>NC_137278.1:123562500-133562500 GCF_054371585.1 Giraffa tippelskirchi | reverse complement strand
AAACCTGAAAATATTTTTCCAAAGTGCTATATGACAGTCCTGGCCTGACCATACAGGGATGAGTAAACTTCCCTGCCCTACCTGGGGGAGGAACGGATGATGGAAACATGGCATCTACTCAAGAAAGACAAAGAAGGCCCTTCTCCCCCACCACACTTTTCCTTTGAATATAAAACTGTAGCCCAGTGAGTTCTTGGGGCACAGCATTTCTCACCCGCCTGCTTGTAAGCCTGACAGACATCCTATTCTAATAAATTGCTTCTTACCTACCACATTGCTCTTGCTGAATTCTTTCATGCACCGAGGCATAAAGGACTATGGTACCAGAGCTCTTCAGAGCCCCTGAAGTGACATCAATAGGTTCTGAAAGGACCGCCTGCAGGCAAGCCCACTGGCAAGGGGTCCGCCCCTGGGTCTGCCCTGTGCACTGGGCATGCTGAACCCTGGGCATCAGCTTTGCCAGCCAGAGCAATGATTCCCAGACCCTGAGAAAGCACTAACAGCCCCCAAATCAGAGGCCTGTGGAGTGCTGGATGAGGAGGAGAGAGCATGACATGGTGGGCCGAGTGTGAGAGGCCCTTCCTGCCCCTGCTTCCTGACTCTAAGAAGCAAGTCTGTGGAGCTCTTGAGACATCTTGGGGAAGAGAAGAAGCCTTGATGACCAAGGAGATTAAATTCCCCACCAGTTTGGGACTCTGAGTTAGATTTAGGTTGGTTCCCGCCCCGCTTCTTTTCCCTTTTTTTTTTAATAGTGATCTTGGAGAAGCAGGAGCAACGAGCAGTAGCTTGAAGTGAGATCTCAGTTCCCTGCCCAGGAATTGAACCTGGGCAGCCTGGATGAAAACCAGGAATCCTAGCCACTCGTACAGCAGGGGCTAGAGACTAGAAGCAAAATTCCCCTGGCCCTTGCCTCCATTGAAAAGTGCATTCCTCAAGGAGGCGAAAACTCTAAAAATAGATTAAAAGTGTATTATTAGAGACACAGCACAACAAATGGGAGAGTACACAGAGAAACAGCTTGTTTAGTTAAGACAGAAGCAACACAGAGATACACACCCAGAAAGAGCGGTTGGGTGTCCCCTCTATGAGAAGGAGCGCGGTAAAGAGGTGGTTAAGTCATTTATATGGGGAGTCTTTGCTTATCTTTGGCCAATTACCTGGTTTCTTTTTCCTGACCTGCCTTAGGACCCTCCCCAACATGCATGCACAACTTTTTTCCAAGAAGGATTTCAGCCCAGAGGCCTATATAGAGGGGCCTTGGCATCACTTGTTCTGAGATGATACCCCTCCTTCTCAACCACCAAGGAGCCTCTCCACACAGGTGCAGTGTCTCCCCTGCTCCAAGGATGAGAAATATGTGACCTCTTGATCTTCTAGTCAGGTAGGGCTTAGCCCCTCTCCATCCCTGCCATGGCTATTATCTTCAAGTGTCCTCAGGAGACAAAGCCTGGCTAGTCAACCTGTTTTTGTTGCTTATTTCTAAGTGCAAACAGGAGGCTGATTGTAAATATCTAGCCCTGAGCCCACCGGCTCCTTCCCCAGGAAATGTAAACAGGAGACTAATTGTAAATGCCTACCCTGAGTCCATTTATCTCCTGCCTCAATAGGATATCTTTTGTCCACCTGGGTTTCTGGAGGAAGGCTCATACCTCCCATGCAGACAGCACTCAGAACACTAGTGGCTGTCCCAGGGTGCACCCCTGAGCCAGGTGAGTATGGGCCCCACAGTCAGCCTCCTCTGTGCCCTTAGGGATGGAGCTGAGAAGACCCTGGCCTCGCTGACCTTCAGTGGTGTGTGGTAGATTATCAGTTCCTTGAACACACAAGCCCCTGCATCCCCGCTGTCTTCCCATCAAGGTGACCTCTCTAGGCAGAGTTCCCTGCCTCCAGCTGCCATGGGCTCAGCACACAGGGAAGCCCCCCATCCAGATCCCTTTTGCATATAAGCACCTTCTGGGTCACTACTCTTCCTAGAACAGGCCTGTAAACCTACTTCCTGTGACCATTCTTCATAGGATGCTGCTGCTGCTGCTGCTAAGTCGCTTCAGTCGTGTCTGACTCTGTGCGACCTCATAGACAGCAGCCCACCAGGCTCCCTCGTCCCTGGGATTCTCCAGGCAAGAACACTGGAGTGGGTTGCCAGTTCCTTCTCCAATGCACGAAAGTGAAAAGTGAAAGTGAAGTCGCTCAGTCGTGTCCAATTCTTAGCGACCCCGTGGGCTGAAGCCTGCCAGGCTCCTCCATCGATGGGATTTTCCAGGCAAAAGAGTACTGGAGTGGGGTGCCATTGCCTTCTCCATCTTCATAGGATACAGCACAGTAAAGTAAAAAGAGGTGGGGCTTGAGAGCAGAACACTTTTGATCCAGTTCTGACCTTATCACTATGGCTAGGGCAGTCAGCCTCCAGGACTCAGCCTAAAATGGAAGTAACGGCTGCTTCCCATCTAAGGAAGTGCCAGGTAAGTGGCAAAATGCTCCACTGCTAGAAGAAGTTCTTAAAGGCAAGGGACCATCTTCTCTCCCTTCTCCCTCTAGACCTTCCTAGTGCTACCGAAAGGAATTTGTGTGGTGGGTCTGGCTGCTCATCGCTCAAAAGCCAATAAACAGGCCAGGTTGGTGGAAAGGAAAGTTTGCTTTACTTCAGATGCTGGCAACTGGGGGTTGGGCAAGGGGAAGGTTGTAGATGTCTGTCCAAAGGCCGACTCCCTTCCTGCCACTGCCCCCAACAAGCAGGGGGTGAGAGCTTTTATAGACAGGGTGGGATGGGGGGCTATGTGTAGAAACAGCACAGTCACCTCTAACAGTCATCTTTAAATTGGTCATCAGTGGTCTTACCAGCATCATCTTGATTGTTGTAGGTACAGGGCCAGTTCCAGGGTCAGTTTGTTTCCACTTCTTTGCAGTCAGTTCTTAGAATTATGGCAGCGCATGTCCTGGGTACAGTCTGGTCATCACGTAGTTATCTTCTCCACCTGGGGTTTTGGTATCTATAAGACAGCTCACAGGATATGGCTCAGAATATTATCTATAGCCCTTGAGAAAGAACTAAAGGTCCTTGACTATGCTTAAGAACTACATTATTATTATTAATTTCCTTTGATTGTTTTCCTTTGTTTCAGCATTTCTCACTTCTCTGATTAAACTTATTTTTTGACTAAAGTTTTCCACAGGCAAAAGGCAGGCAGAGGATATGGGGGGCAGGGCAAAGACCATACGGTCCTGCTCCATTTCACTAGAACTAGACCAGAAATCTTGGAGGGAAGGGCCTATTATTCCTCTTTATCTGAACAACGCATGCGCCAGTGCTCTGCACTCTGAAATCTCTGAGCTAGAATAAACACAGAATCCTTAAATTAAAAGGGTTGTTTGCCCCTTAAATCTGCCCTTGGCCACAGTGTCTGCAGCAGCCTCTCTCCCTACACTGTAGTGAGTCCCCAAATCTCTTTGGAAAGCATACGGAACAAGGCAATGGCATATCTGGTTCCGGTCTATATTTTTAACATCAAGCAAAGTTTTCTCTGGACTTTCCTGGTGGTTCAGTGGTAAAGAACCCACCTACAATGCAGGAGATGCGTGTTCCATCCCTGGGTCAGGAAGATCCCCTGGAGAAGGAAATGGCAACCCGCTCCAGTATTCTTGCCTGGGAAATCCCATGGACAGAGAAGCCTGGTGGACTACAGTCTATGGGGTCACTGAGTCAAACAGGGCTTAGTGACTAAACAACAACAGTAAGTTGTCTCCACTGTGTGAATTAACAAAGGGCACAGGATGAAGACCATGAAGAACTCTGCCAACTTTAAGCACCCACTTTCCTCATGTGCAAGGCCTTTCAGGACGGCAGCCACTCGATGCATGACTCCCCTCAGCCTGTGGGGCCAGGGGTACGTGATGCTCATGGAGAAACCGAGGGGCTGGGAGGGCAGGGATCTCTGGTTGGTCCCACTCCGCTGCCCCCCGCCACCGCCCACCCCTAAGAGCCCCGGTGAGCTCACGTCTGCAGTAACCTCACTGCTCATAACCGGATGCTCAGATAACCTTGGAAGCCAGGCACAGGTGAGAAGTGATGGGTGGCTCTTCAGGAATGTGCTGCCCAATTAAAACAGCCACCTGGATGGCCATGGGGGATGCTGAGACTACTCCCCCAGGCAGTGCAGGCCAGGCTCCAGGTGAGGTCATTCCGCAGGCATTTATTGGGGGCCTACCACACACAGGGCTTTGAGCTGGGTGCTGGGGAGACAAGGAGGAATAGGAGGGTACAGTCTGTTCCAGACAACAGACTGTCAGAAAGCCTCATGGGTTCTGCTGGTTAAACCCCCAGACCCCTTTTATATTCCCCAGCAACCTGAGCACTGATTTTCCTCACATGGGCCCAAGCCCTTAGCCTGTCTCACTTCCTTTATGAAGCATCCACAGCCCTCAATCTTCCCCTGGCCTTCTCTTCTGCTGCCTTCCTCACCCTCCCTGCTCCTGGGACAGCCTGGATTCCCTCCGCAGTGTCCATCCATAGGGCAGACATTAGGCTCACTGACACTTGCCCTTGGCAGGCTTCCAGCAGAAGTCACGAAGTGAGGCCCCACGTGACTGAAGGATGGGCTCATTCTCCAGATGCCCCAGGTGAATTTCCTGTGAAAAGGGGGTCTTCAGATAGGGAAACTGAACTTGGTAGATGGGCCTCAGACAAGCAAGGGTGGCCTGAGGGCAGATGTTAGAAGATGATAGAAACATACATGGTGCTTGGGTAAAGCAGTCAGACTGCCTTGTGAAAATCCAGGCTTTCCCTTCAACTAGCTCCATGTCTGTATCTTTTAAGACTGCACCCCACTATGAGAACGACACACACACACCACAATTTGTAGAGGTGGGGGTGGTTATTTTTCTCATGTAATGAAAAGTCAGAAGATAGTCCAGAGCCTGACTGTGGTTCCAAATGTCATCAGCCACCTGAGCCCTTTTAATCCCTCTACGCAGCCTTCCTTAGCACACACTTCTTGCCTCACGGGCAGAAGATGGCTGCCCCATCTCCAACATCAAGTCCAAAGTCCAAACAGGAAGAATAAGGTCAAAGCACCAGTTGAATCTTCATCCCTTATAAGGAGCTTTCCTGGAAGTCCCACACATCTCATTGACTAAAACTGTGTCATATGGCGAGTAAGGTGGGGAAACATATTTTTCACTGAACATACTGCTGCCTCCAACGAAATCAGAATTGTGTAAACAAGGAATGTAAACTGGTATAGAGCTTGGAAGGAGAGAAGTGAAGAACAATTTCATGAAGGAGAAGGTGTGGGCCAGAAATGGAAAAAGAGGAGCAATGGCTCCTTGTTGCTTCTGACAATTAATCTTTGCTTGACCAAACTTTAGTCAGGTTCCTGAACCTTTTCCCAGGTCCATCTGTGTACCTATTATAAAATCCACTTTTAGCATGAACCCTCATAAATCAGGGCTTCCCTCATAGCTCAGTCGGTAAAGAATCTGCCTGAAATGCAGAAGACATGGGTTCAATTCCCAGGTCACGAAGACCCTCTGGAGAAGGAAATGGCAACCCACTCCAGTATTCTTGCCTGGAGAATCCCATGGACAGAGGAGCCTGGCAGGCTACAGTCCATGAGGTTGCAAGAGTCAGACATGACTTAGCGACTAAACCAACACCACCTGATAAATCAGCTTTGTAGGACTCTCAGGCCCTCAAAATCTGATCACCTTCCATATCTGATTGGATTGCTTGTCCTCCTCCAAGCCCCAGGTGATGTCTAATCACCATGGCCTGTCTTTAGCAAGAATCCTGTTGGGTCTGTTTAGCCAGGATTCCCCTTACCCATGATGCTGTCTCTTAGTAATTTTCCATCCACTGACCCTCACCTGCTCCTTGGCTCTAAGTTCCCACTTGCCCTGCTGTATTCAGACTTGAGCCCAATCTCTCCGCCCCAGGGCAAGACCCCATTGGTAGCAGCCGTCCTACACCCATCACTGTATCCCCCCCCCCTTGAATAAAGTCTGCCTTACTGTCTTCAGCGTGTCACTCAGTTCTTTTCTTTAACATTTCTCACTCTAAATGTTCTGTGGGCTGACTGTGACCAGTAGTTGGCAGGTGGCTAGACAGCAGCAGGGACATCAGCCCTCCTCACAAGAGAAGGAGGAGAGAGGGATGGAGGTGGCACGAAGCTCACAGGTCGCTATTTTCACTTCCCATTGCAGGGCACGCCCCCAGCTCCGAATCTCTTCTCTCCCCAGCATCATCTTTATAATTTCATGCGGTTAATGTATGCTTCGGAGAAGGAAATTGCAACCCACTCCAGTATTCTTGCCTGGAGAATCCTGTGGACAGGGGAGCCTGGTGGGCTGCTGTCCATGGGGTCGCACAGAGTCGGACATGACTGAAGCGACTTAGCAGCAGCAGCAGCAACCGATGTTCTTGCCTGGAGAATCCTGTGGACGGAGCAGCCTGGTGGACTGATGTTCGTGGGGTCACACAGAGTCGGACACGACTGAAGTGACTCAGCATGCATGCATGCATTGGAGAAGGAAACGGCAACCCACTCCAGTATTCTTGCCTGGAGAATCCCAGGGACAGAGGAGCCTGGTGGGCTGCCATCTATGGGGTCGCACAGAGTCGGACACGACTGAAGCGACTTAGCAGCAGCAGCAGCAGCAGCAATGTCTGCTTCTGCGGCAGGTGAAGCTCAACCAGGCAGTCTCTACAGAGAAACTCGCCCTTTAAAAAGTGTCCTCTAACCCCTCATGTGCATGGTGTGTGTGTGTGTGTGTGTGTGTGTGTGTCTGTCTGTCTGTCTCTAGGGCTGAGGACGCCCTGAAACAGGTTGAGGGCAGGTTCTGTGATGCATGTTTCTACCCTCAGCGTCTACACAACTCCTGTGCTCAAAGACTAGCTGAGAATGGTTTTGGCTGCCAGCGCTTTCCGCCTCCCTCTTCATCTGGAACTTTCACTGGCATCTTTCCCGGTGTTTCTGGGGGACCGCGGAGCATCTCCACTGGTCCACCAGCTTCAAGCCCCGAGCGGCGCTGCTCCCCACCCCGCCCCGCTCGCCTCTCTCTGCTGCCCTCTATCGGCGCCGCCAGCTGGGCGTCGAAGAGCGCACGCGCGCGCTCACGCCGGCGTCCCCGAGCTGGCTTGCGCACCTAGTGCATGCGCACCGAGAGCGTGCAGCTCTAAACACCCGAGAGGCAGGTAAACCCGCAGCGTCCGGCGGGTGGCAGGGGGGTCCGGCCCGGAGAGGAGCTGCCGGGAGTTCGTGTCCTGCAGGTCTGGGGTCTTCGATGTTCGCTCCCGCCTGGGCGACTCTGGTGGGCTCGGAGCGCGCTTTTTGACAAGGGGCGTGAACTGAGCCCGCCTCCTGGAGCTGGGGGCGGAAGACAGTGGGGACTCTCTGAGGCCTGTTATTAATTTGGGGCTTGTTGTTTATCCGGGAAGGTATTTTTTTCCAGGAAGACACAGAGTTTGCAAGTAGCAGACAGGAGGGGTGAGCCTGGACCTCGTGGGAGCTGGGGTGCCCCGATTCCCGGGGCGATGAGGAGCTGGGCAGATAGGCAAATGCGGCCCCTGTTCCCCCAGGCTGTGTGTCGAGAGTCGGTGGTGGGTTAGGGAGCCGTGGTAGAAAAGGAGGGGCCTGGTAGAAATTGTGCAGGTGTTCAGGATCACACTCGGGAGGGGAATTTGGTCATTTTTGTGTTACACTTTTCTCATAGAGATGCACAGCCAGTAACACGCACTCACTTGCCTCTTTGCATCCTAGGACATGACACAAGGCGCACATCCTGGCCATGGGGTCCCCTCATTCCACCTATGCTCACCAGCCTTTCAGCAAGCGAAGGAAAGCAGATGACACTGAGGATTCTCTGGCTGAACGGGAGCAGCAGGAGGCCATTGCTCAGTTCCCCTATGTGGAGTTCACCGGGCGAGATAGCATTACCTGTCTCACGTGTCAGGGGACAGGCTACATTCCAGGTGAGAATCTTTGGTGATCATGGTAAAAGGTGATTCCTCAAGGAGAATCCCAGAGTACCCACAAGACTTCTCCTTTCTCCCAGACTGAACTTTTTTCCTTGCAGCAGTACCACGGTCATAGACCATGCCCTGAGCAGGAGCCAGCTCAGCTGGATTGATAAACTTGGGCAGGTTCCACAGCTTCTCTGCGTTTCCTGATATTTGAAAGCCTTACTTTTGTTCACTTTCACTCTTCTGTTTCTTGTTTTCTTGGTTTGGAACACGTGGTTTACTCTACATTCTGCAGTTTGATGACAGGTACATTTCTTCATTGCTGGCACTCAGGGCCTGGCATGGCTTTGTGGGGGAGGAGGAGCAGACACCATCTTGGAAGCTTCTATTCAAGGAAGCAGATAGTGAATCTTTAACAACCTAAGGTCTGAAAAAAAAATCAAGTCGGGGGAGAAAAACATGCCTAGGACTGGAGCCTGGATTGGGTAGAGAATTATCTATCACTGAGTTGGCTCTCAAAAAGTCTTAGCAGCTTAGATGGAGAGTCACAGAGATTTAAAGCTAGTAAAAACCTTAGAAATCATTCAATCCAAAACCTTCATATTATAGATATCCAAAACCTTCATATTATAGATGAGGACACAATGGCCTAGAGAGGTAATGACTTACCCAAGGCTAGGCAGCAGTTTCTAACCATGCCTCAGCTCAAGGCCATGCAGTAAAGCCAGAACAAGATCCGAGATTGCTTCTTCTTCTTAATATTTATTTATTTGGTTGCGCTGGGTCTCAGTTGCGGCATGCAGCATCTTTAATTGTGGCATGTGGAATCTCGTTCCCTGACCAGGGATAGAACCTGGGCCCCGTGCATTGGGAGCACCCAGTCTCAGTCACTGAACCATCAGGGAAGTCCCGAGATCCTAGATTTCTCAGCTTCCATGTCACCGCTCTGGCAGCACTGATGGATGTTTTGTAATTTGTAGCACTCTCTACAGATTTATTTGTTGCTTGTTCGTGAGACCCAACATGTGAAACTGGTATCTTAGAAACAAATAATCCCGGACAAATATATGTTGTGGCAGGCTACTGTGTATGTGAAGGAAAGTACTGTCACACGTGGGATTTATTTAACCAAAATTGTCAATTGTTTCTTTTCTAGAGCAAGTTAATGAGTTGGTGGCTTTGATCCCTCACAGCGATCAGCGGTTGCGTCCTCAGAGAACGTGAGTCATCTGAGTCTCACATGTTAATGCCTACAGCAGTCCCTAGTCTCTTTTTTTCTGTGTATGAATGCCAGTTCACTTTTTGAAAATGTTATCTGTTCTTGTAAAATTCCCCACTTCCTTTAATACTTTTTGCTCAAGCAAGATGTCTCTGCCCTGATCGCAATCTGAGAAAGGAAACTTGGAGCTAGAAACATTCTGAGGGCCGAGGCTCGAGTGCAGGAGCTGAATTGGAAGGAATTGGAGAAGAGGGTGTCTGGCAGGGGAAGAGATGTTTGTGTCCACACAGCTCCTCTCATCAGCTTCTTTTCCCAGATTGCAGACAGCATTCAGAGGGCTTTGAAAGGCTTCTCCCGCTCTACCCCTTCTTGCTGGTTTGTGATTCCTGGCCTTGTGCACTTTCTTGTCCCGCCCCTCCTCGTTCCTGGTTTTGCATTTTATCTCAACTCCTTGGACCTTCATATCTGACTCCCTGGGTTGGTTGTGTGCTTTGTCATTTGCAGTAAGCAATATGTCCTCCTGTCTATCCTGCTCTGCCTCCTGGCATCTGGTTTGGTGGTTTTCTTCCTGTTTCCACATTCAGTCCTCGTGGATGATGATGGCATCAAAGTGGTGAAAGTCACATTTAATGAGCAGAGGTCCCTTGTCATCCTCGCCATCACGGTAAGATTAGGGCCACCCTTCCTGGGTTGTGCACCTGCAAGTCTTATACCCAGAACACTTAACGTGTTTCCTCACTTGCACTGACGCAGGCCACCCTGAAAATTAGAAACTCCAACTTCTACTCTGTGGCAGTAACCAGCCTGTCCAGTGAGGTTCAGTACATGAACACCGTGGTTGGGTCGTACATGACAACTAACATCTCCCTCATTCCACCTCGGAGCGAGCACCTGGTATGCCTGCTTTTAGGAGCCTGGCCCTGCTGGGCTGTGAAATGCTGTTGCCTCATCCCTCTCCTCTCCCTCTCCTCATTTCTACTTGTAGGAACTAGTTGATGAGGAAGATCTGACAAGCTCTGTAATTATGAAAAATTAGGGAAAAAGTCAGCTAAGAATTAAGTGTTACAGAAACAAGAATTTGTAGGAGAAAACAGTTCACCAACAATCAAGAAGAGGCCTTATGATAATCTGGGGCCCATTGACCTCTCAAAAGGGAAGAGGTGGGAAGTTTTGTTAGAGGCTCATGGTCTTAGGATTAGTGACAATCTGGGGGAAATATTTTATATGTGATAGAAGAATGCTCTCAGGTTCTTTGGTTGCTAGTAATAGAACTCTTCTGTGTCAAGCTTGCCTGGCCACAGACTGACTCTGGTGACTTGTTTTCAGGTGAATTTTACCGCGAAGGCCGAGATGGGAGGACCATATTCCTATGTGTAGTAAGGACAGTGTTCTCTATGTGTGTGCATTTTATGGGATGAAAGGGGTTCAGAGTTGAGCTCAATTAAGGGGAGCTGGTCCTGCCTAAAGTTCCAGCCTTTTAGCCTGTGGGTTTGCTATCTTGCGATTTTTTTGGAGGATGTGTTATTTGATATGTGACTCAAGTGCTCAGAAACCCACTCCAGTATTCTTGCCTGGAGAATCCTAGGAACGGGGGAGCCTGGTGGGCTCCCGTCTATGGGGTCGCACAGAGTTGGACACGACTGAAGCGACTTAGCAGCAAGTGCTCAGATTTCTGAAAAGAGAACATTAGACCACTAGAAATGTTTCCAAACTCCAGAATTTTGTGATGGGCATTGAAAAAAAAAAAACCAAGAAGATAGTGATGTGGGAGGATGGAAGGACACTGTGGGGACTCGGAACCAGTGAGCTGGGACAGTGCTTAGGCCAGGAGGGCAGGTGTGCTGGGGAAGCACCCAGGTGGGGCTGACTCCTCCTCAGTTTGACAGTGTAACTCAGCATTCCTGCTGATTCTCCTTTTTTAAAAAAAAAAACAAAAAACACCTAAACTGACCATTTCTCTGTTTGTTGTTTGACAGCTTCTTCTGCACGTTACCCTATAGTGGAGTGCACAGCATAGTGGTCTTCATTCGGTATGTTGCTCATTTCGTTGTGCCCAGGGCCTGGACTCTCAGGCCACGTGAGCTGGCCAGCTTTGCTCGAGAGAGCCTGTGGGACCCACAAGGCAAAGAGGTTATGCTGGATGCACTGTAGGTGCAGCCACGGCAGAGCCTTGCTGTCCTTTAGATGCGGTGTCCAAGTCCCTGTCACCAGTCACCAGACTCATAGGAAGCAATTAGATAAAGAATTTTTCCATGAAATGGGGTCAAGTTGTGTGAGTGCTTTAGAATTCTCATGGGACTAGTAAAGAGGAGAAAAGCTTTCTCAAGGCGTAAGCTCAGGGCATCCAGCCAGACTTACTCTCTAACCACACAAATTACCACATGTCATGGACCTGTAGGGTTATTTTTAGGATCATGACAATTAAATTTGCAAGTGACAAGGGTCTGCTGCGGACATTTGAAATATGAGGGTTTAGAGCAGGGTTTTTTAGCCTTGTTACTGTTGACATTTTGGGCCAGACAGTTCTTTGTTGTGAGGGGCTGTTCCGTGCATTGTAGGATGTTTTACAGCATCCCTGGCCCTTACCTGCTAGAGGCTTACCTCCTCCCCCGCTCAGCTGTAACAACCCCAAATGTCTAGACACTGCCAGAAGTTCCCTGTGGGGTAAAAATGTCCCCAGCTGAGAACTACTTATTTAGAAGGTCATCTCAGGGCACAGTGTCTCTGGGGATATGAAAAGATCCTCTGACTTCCTGGTTGTGTAACCATGAAGACATGCATCTGAGACCTGTGTGTTATCGCCTGAGCTTGCAAGAATTTATTTGGGCAATCTCTCTTACTTAATTTATCTCAGAAACAGAATTAATTCTTCTCAGTTTTCTTTTCCCTAGAACTTCGGTGAAGATTTCCTACATTGGCCATGTGACCCAGAGCTCCTTGGAGACACATCACTATGTGGATTGTGGAATAAATTCCACAGCTGTTTAGAAACTGCTCTCGGTTCTTCCATGGCAGCACCTGTCAGAAGAGACACAGCTTCTCTTCCCGGGACCTGAGCCCTGTACCTGCCCCAAGTGGTAGAACCAGAGGAGAAATTGATTCTCTCAATCCCCAGCCACTTGGGAGTAAAAGTCCTCCTTGTAGCACCATTGACCTTTCTCAGAACCAGCAGGATCACTGCCTAGCACCTAGCCTATGCCAAGCCAATAGTAGGCACTCAAAGAAGGTTTGAAGAGTTTAATTGAGATCTTTTCAGCTGTTTGGGAGGGGGGGTTGGTGTTATAAATTGAAATCATACTACGGTTCTAGGTTATCAGACGATACAATGATATGGAACTAGGACTGTCAGTGCAGCTGCAGAAAGGGCCTCCTCACAGAAGAGGCAGCAGGGAGGGAGCATTTGAATACATTGAAGAAGAAAGCACAGACTATTCAACATGTGAACGTTTTTCATCTGTTTCCAAATGCCTAGGAACTTTATTTTTAAAAAAAACTTTTTTTTTTCTGTAGAAAGTTAAAATTGTTTTTACTAAGAGTCTATGTGGGGTGTAATTTACCCTTCAGCAATTGGCTGGAACATGGATTGGGGAGTTTGGTAAAAAAAATAAACCCTGCTTTTGATTCATCTGTGTCACCTCTGATTTCCTGCATGTCTCAAGTAGGCACCTCTGGGGGACCGTAGAACAGTTGCCTGTGAAGTGGATCAGCACAGGATGGGAAGGGAAGAGAAGCCCTCTGGCTGTGAGCTCCTGTCACCGAAAGCAGCCTTCTGCCAGGGAAGCCTCGCTCTTGTCCGTCTGCCTCTGGTGGTGTCTGGCTGTCCTAGTGCTGTTTTAATGCCCCCTGGAGGTTGGAAGAGGTAGCGCCATGGTGCCTGAGAGGTGAGAAGCTGCTTCTCTGAGGAGGAATAGTAGTAGTAGTGGCAGTCGCTCAGTCGTGTCCATCTCTTTGCGATCCCATGGACCATAGCCCACCAGGCTCCTCTGTCCATGGGATTCTCCAGGCAAGAATACTGGAGTGGGTTGCCATTTCCTTCTCCAGAGGATCTTCCCAAGCCAGGGATCAAACCTGGGTCTGCCTGCACTGCAGGCAGATTCTTTACCGTCTGAGGAGGAATAACTTGCTGATTAAGAGGACCTGGTGTGAAGTTGCGGGTTTCTTGAACTTTTCCACCGTCTCAGCCACTGCAGAGCAGGCTCCAGCCCCAGGAGGGCAGAGCATCTGGGGGAAGCTTGAGTAGTCGGTTTCAGAACTCCGCTAAGATAGGCTCCAGCTCCTTCACGTACTCAGGAAATCCCTAACAACAGTAGGTGGTGGCTGGGGGTCTGTTTTTTTGCCCCCATTCCCATAGCTTGATTTTCAGTATTAATGATTTTTGCACTCTAAGTCTTTAGATGAGGCTAAATTTCCTAGCTGTTTGGCTGATTCTGACCATGATGAAAGTGAAGCCGCTCGGTCATGTCCAACTCTTTGCGACCCCATGGACTGTAGCCTATCAGGCTTCTCCATCCGTGGGATTTTCCAGGCAAGAGTACTGGAGCGTGTTGCCATTTCCTTCTCCAGGGGATCTTCCCAACCCAGGGATCGAACCCGGGTCTCCCGCACTGTAGGCAGATGCTTTTACCTTCTGAGCCACCAGGGAAGCCCTCTGACCATGATAGTGTAACCCAAAAGCTGAGTTTCCCTGTTAACCTGAATCCTTTAACGGTCTCTGTGTACATGATGATGATGACTGTTCTCTGTGTAAATGATGAAACATGACTTGTATGGAGGCACATGTACACCAGTTTTGAGAACATGCCCTAAATACTTGAAGATGTTCAATTGCTTCATTTTTTTCTTTTTCCATTTTCCAAACAGCCTCCAGCATATTTTTCGTGTGATTCTCAAAAAGCTACTCCTATTGGTACTTCAGTTTTGAGTAACTTTTTGTGACCGTGTGCCTCAATAGCATTTCTTGCACCTCAACATTATCTTTAAATGCAGATATAATGTTCAAATGAGAGCAGTTATATTTTTAAACATAAATAAGTCTGATCTAATGATGATATAAACTCTCATATCTGTTTATATCCTCAGTATCCCATCCTGCACTGTGGGATGCTCTCTGTTAATACTTGAACAAATGCATATAGAATTTGCTCTCGGCAATGCCAAAATAGAGGAAGTGGTTGGCTCAGGTGCCATTGCCATTACCTTTGTGTTAGTACTAGATTGAGATTTGCAAGGAATGTGTTTCTTTTTAAAATTTTATTAAAGTATAGTTGATTTACAATTTGTGTTAATTTCTGCTGTGCAACAAAGTGATTCAGTTATGCATATATATATATATATTTTTTTCATATTCTTTCCCATTATGCTTTATCACAGGATATTGACTTTAGTTCCCTGTGCTATGCCATAGAAACTTATTGTTTATCCATCCTATATATAATTGTTTGCACCTTAATTCCAAACTCCCAATTGTTCCCTCCCCTCCTTCCCTCCCTCTTGTCAGCCACAAGTCTATTCTCTATGTCTGTGAATCTTTTTTTTCTGTTTCATAAGTATGTTCATTTGTGTTGTACTTTAGACTCCACATTTAAGTGATATATGGTATTTGTCTTTCTGACTTTCTTCATTTAATTTCTGGGTCCATCTGTGTTGCTGCACATGGCATTGTTTTATTCTTTTTTATGGCTGAGTAATATTACCATATATTCCATGTGAGATATATACACACACACAGACATACACATAGCACACCTTCTTTATCCATTGATCTGTTGATGGACATTTAGGTTGTTTCCATGTCTTGACTGCTGTAAATAGAGCTGCTGTGAGCTATCTTTTGTGTGTGTATCTTTTGGAGTTACAGTTTTGGCCATTTACTCAGGAGTGGGATGCTGGATCATACAGCTACTCTATTTCCAGTTTTTTTGAAGAACTTTCATAATGTCTTCCATAGTGGCTGTACCAATTTACATTCCCACCAATAGTGTAGGAGGGTTCCTTTTTCTCCACACCCTCTTCCACATTTATTATTTGTAGACTTGTTAATGATGGCCATTGTGACCAGTGTGAGGTGGTACCTCTTTGTAGTTTTGGTTTGTATTTCTCTAATAATGATGTTGAGTATCTTTTCATGTGTCTATTGGCCACCTGTATGTCTTCTTTGGAGAAATGTCTATTTAGTTCTTCTGCCTATTTTTCCAGTTGGGTTGGTTTTTGTTGTTATTTAAGTGTATGAGCTGTTTGTGTATTTTGGAACTTAAGCCCTTGTCAGTTTCATTGTTTGCAAATATTTTCTCTCAGTCCATAAGTTGTCTTTTTGTTTTGTTTATGGTTTCTTTTGCTGTGCAAAAGCTTATAGGTTTGATGAGGTCCCAAACCACAAGAACACTATGCACAATTATATGCCAACAATACCAGGTCCCTTATAGGCTACAGTATACCCCCACTATCTGTTCTGCAACACTAGTTACTCCAAAGCAGGATCCCTGAGACCTCTAGGTCAACTGTCCTGCTAGGGTTTCTAGCCCCAGATGTGAAACAAATTATTGAAAGAATCAGTCCGTTTGTAAAAGTTCTGCATGAATCTAGGGGTCCTAAATATTCCTCTGGGCAAAAATAACCCTTATTCTTTGCCTTTTAAAGTAAGATTCTTCACCACCTCAAGTTTCATTCTATGTTTCTTCTCTTGTTTAGAAGAGGAAACTATTTTAGAAGTTGGTCTATGATGTACCCAGGATCTTGAGTAAGTCTTCACTGGAGTCAGACTCCTGGGTTCCACGCAGTGCCAAAAACTAAAACCCTTTGAGGCTGGACACTTTCATAGAGATGAGGAAGCTCCAGAAAGGGACAATAACCTGACTGAGGACTACAGCTAGTCAGTCAGGTTTGTCCACCCAGTCCTGCTGGGGTCAAAATGTTATTTGAGAGGTTATTGTGCCTGGAGAGACCTTCTGCCTTTCCTGGGTGCATTAGGGATCATGGGAATCAGTCCAAGCCTCTGGCCCAGTTTAAGACAAGGGGGCAGTAATACTGCATTGCAGCACTGCCGCCAAGGGTGGTTTTGATCTGACCGCAGATGCAGGGCTTTCTGTCCTGCTGCTTCTCTTCCCTTGAGCTCCACCTTCTGGTCCATTCATCAGTTACCTATGCAGCAGCTGCTATTATTTCTAGGTTTTAACTGGGTCCCCGGGAAATGGGTGGGCTGCGAGGGATCAACTTGATATCCTGGTGCACATGGGACCCCTCTTACCAGGGTCTGAGCTGATGGTTGGGATCTACTGAGCCATTGTAGAGTAAGTAGCTCTGATTCCACCATGGCCAGTGAAGTGAGCCAAGGGGCAGGATGGGCTTTGAGTGTGGCTGACAGGTTAGAACCAAACTCAACTATCAGCTCCACCTGTGGTCTGAGGAAGTTTTCATAAGCACCTGTGTACCTCTCCACACTGCCCCCATTAGCTCTTTTGGTATTTAGAAGTGTTGTTTAAATTATGAGAGAGCTCTTCTAATTATGTTTGCATTGTACCCTTTTAGTTTGTCATCCACCAGCCCCCTCTAGTGGAAAAGGTGTCCACTTCCTTATTTTTTGCCCCACATACACAAGTCTTTGAAAAGCAAGAAGTGGAAGGCTGTCCATTCATAAGCCCACAGTTGAGAAGACATCTGTGGAAGCTTCAAGTGCCAGCCCAGGAAGTGAGGAATAGGGGCCAGGAAAAAGGAATAAGGAGTGAGTGTTTAGCCCTAACACTTTTCCTTGAACTAAAGTCTTAGGGAAAGACAGATAAGTAGGTCAGCAAGATTGTCTGATTATGTGCACTTATGGGCCTCTGTGGATTCACTCCCCTCCCTACATCGTGCACTCCCCTCCCCACCTCCTCCTATGGAGCATCTCTGATCTCTCCCCAGTAGCAGGATGCAGCCTGCCCCCCCCATTCCCCATTCGAGCTCAGAGCGTATCTCTCCTCTTGCACTAATCCGCCCTGGAGGTATGCCCGGGTTTTATGCTCAAGAACAAGCCCCTCCACCTCCGCCTCGCGCCTCCCTTCCCAAACCTTGGGTCTCTGTTTCTCGTTCACCCCTGGGCTCCACTCAGTGCCAGGGGTTACGAAAAAAGGCAAATTTGTGTGAGGGGGCTAAACCAGGCAGTGTGGCTTCAGTCAAGAGAAGGCCTGAGGACAGCTGTTTTGTCCTGCCCACAGAATCCAGGACTCGTGGAAAATAAATAAAGCACAAAGCACAAGCCAGTATGTACTTTCCAATAATCTTTTTGTTTTTAATATCAATTGACATTTTAAAAAATACAGAGGTGTTTGACACAGAATAGCACCATTGTGTAGGACACACACAGTTCCTGCGCCCGGCACCTGCAGGGGGCCTCTTGCCTGGGCTGGGGGGCAGTCACTCAGGGGGCGTTTGACTCACACCAGTTAGTTTCCTGTCTCTGCCTTGACCCAAAGGTCTTACAGGAAGACAATAAATAAATAGAACACCGAGATTTTATTTTGCAGTCTGCCCAGTTCAGGTCTCTTAGAGAGGGGAGCAAAGTCCGAACTGTGAGAGGGTGGGATGAATGGGCATCAGGTCAGGTCAGCCATTCAGTGCAGAGTCCTAGAGTGACTGGGATTGGAAAGTACTTGGGTCCTTTGGGTTTGCAATGGATTGTGTTGGTCCTGGGTTCGGGTTTTTACAAGAAGCAGACAGGCCCTATGTCCACACCGAATTCCTGCTCGGGCCCTCCTATGTCCATGGGTGCAATGTCAATGATGGGGAGACGTGAGGTCTTCTGTGACCGGTACTCGATCATAGTCTTGCCCCACTTACCGGTGTGTTTCTAGGGGGGAACAAGAGGAGAGTCAGTGGATGCCCTGTGATTGGGAAAACCGAGCATCACAGAACACCAAGTGCAGAACACTCTGGGGGGCTCTATTTCTCTTATGGATTGACCTCCACCTCAACTCCAGACTCTAGTTCTCAGCAGCAGAGCCTCCCCCGGCCCCCGCCCTTCTCCTCCCCATCCCCTACAGTGAGCACCCCAACTGCAAGGGCAGAGGCCCTCACACATTGCATGACTGTTCCTACAAGTCACTGGATACACTGAGCTGAGGGAGGGGAGGAGACAGAACCGACAAGCTCCTCTTCCCCAGCTGTCGCTGGTGTGTCGTGCCTACACAGCGCCTTACATGTGTGCCCCTTTAGGACCACGATGCCTGCTGTGGACCAGCCCTCAGGCTGCTCCAGCCTGACCCCTGGGCCCCGGGAAGCTCTCTCTCTTTGGCGGCCCAGGCCGCCTGACTCACCGTGCAGCCATCCATCAGAACGGTGTATGTGAACCTGCTGTTGCCCTCAGCCCGGATCTCCACGTCATTGGAGCCCTGGATGAGCAGAGCCTTCTTGAGGTTGCCAGCAGCTTCGTCCAGGTAGGCAATGCTGTTCTTGCAGTGGTAGGTGATGTTCTGGGAGCCCTCGGTGGACAGCAGGCGCAGGAAGGTCATCTGGACGTTGGCGGTGTTGGGAGCCAGGTTGTCATCTCCGTAGCTGAACTGTGAGGATGGAGAGCAGTGGCATGAGGCCCGGGGATGGGGGCTGCCAGCTGACCGGGGTGAGGAGGAGCTGAAGGGGGAGGGGTCCCCGGGAAGACACTTTTGCTTCCAGAAAGTGGAGAAGGCCTCCGAGGACCTCTTCCTCCACCTCTAAATGGGGGGGAAAATCCTCTCTCTCCTCTTTCCTTCCTCTTAAGCCCCATCTCTCACCCAGAACTGGTGGGAATGTGAGCAAGGTGCTGAAAACTCCCCAGAAGAAAGCAGAGGGAGGTTTTGAGGCACCGTCCATGGCCTAGAGCAAGTGGGGGACTCACATGGAAGCCACCGTTGATGGTTTCTCCAAACCAGATGTGTTTCTTGTCCTTGCTCTTGCTGCTCCACCAGTTCTTCTTGGGAACGCTGGCCGGGTTGGGGTAGACGCAGGTCTCGCCAGTTTCCATGTTGCAGAAAACCTTCATGGCATCCAGGGTGCAGCCCTGGTTGGGGTCGATCCAGTAGTCTCCTGCAGCGGGGAGGCAACAGCCCATTGGGGCTCAGCTAGGCACAGACACATGCTCCCGAGAGGGCCAGGCCTGCCTGGAGTGACAGACAGGCCTACGGGGACACCCAGGGGGAGAGGAGCAGGGTGTGAGGGCCACATGCAGCCAAAGGGAGGGGAGAAGGAGGGAACGGGCGAGGGGAACGTCCAGGGCTAAACAGGGGTGCGAGCAGAAGGGCAGGCTCAGGGCCAGCCTGTGGATGCAACTTGACCCTGACGTCACTTCTGCCGTGTGGCCACGGCAGGACAGGGCCAAGGCTGCAGTTTCTCTGCCGTGAGATGTGGGGTGCAGGGGGACACCCATGCTAGACCCTTCCAGGTCTGACTCTGTTCTGAGTGGGGCTGGGTCCAGGGGGCTGACTGCCTGCTGTCTGTGGTGGGGGTCCTCACCGCTCTTCCACTCAGGGTGGCAGAGTTTCAGGTCTCGGCAAGTGCGAGCTGGGTTCTTGCGGGACCCCTCAGGGCTGCGGAGGCTCTCGATCTGGTTGTTGAGGGACTTGAGTGTGGCGTCCACCTCGGCATCATGCTGTCTCAGGTTGCCAGCTGCCTCGTCGGCCCGCATGTACTGCAGGGGGTCGGGGCCCTTCTCTCTCTGGCCGAGGCCAGCAAAGGCGGACATGTCGATGCCAGGGCCGGGGGGGCCAGGAGGGCCAGGGGGTCCAGGGTTTCCAGGAGGACCCTGCAGCAGGAAACAGAGAAATTAGCCAGGAATGACAGGGACGCCGCCCTTCCTGTGTCCATCCCCGCCTTCTAGAATGTACTATCAATAGAATGTCTTTTTCCCAGTCCCATGAGTTGGGGATGTGTGTGTACGTGCAATGGGAGAGGACCAAGAAAACTACAGAATGCTCCTCATTCTTTCATTAGTCCCTCTCTTCTGTTTCCCGTGGACCCTCTGAACCTCCAGGGGGCTTCCAGGATAAAGGGTGCTGTCACATTAGCTGTAGGTGGACACCCCGAAAGAAGCCCTTAGCATCAGAGAGCTCCAGCCTTCCAGTGCTGGGAGGGCCCCACGCAGCAGGCCGGGGTCTGCACACTCACAGCAGGGCCAGTCTCGCCAGAACGTCCACGGGGCCCAGGAGGTCCAATGGGGCCAGGGATTCCATTAGCACCATCTTTGCCAGAGGGACCGACGGGGCCAGGAGGACCCTGCAGACCAGGAGAGAGGTAGGCAGTAAGGAAAGAGCATCAACAAAGGGAAGGTTGGGGACAAGCTGGGGTTGGGGAGGGGGCCCTGCAAGCACTAGCCACTCTGTTCCCGATTTTCCTCACTTCTCAGTAACGGAACCCCACGCTGGCCCGTGTGTCACCGAGAACCAGCAGGGTGGCCTCACAGCTTTCCTACCCTCCTACAATCCTCTCTGTAAGCCCTTGTTCCCAGGGGGTGCTATCTGACAGCCGAAAGCCGCTCGTATGTTCATCCTGGGGTCTCAGGTTCTTCTCTGGCCACATTCTCACCAAGCTGGTCCCACCTCTGCTGCCCAGTGAGGCTCCCTGAGGCCAAGGCTTCCCTGGAAGCAGCCACACTCCCCTCCTCCTCAGACAACTGCCCAGCGCCCCAGCTCCACCCTGAGGGAGGGCTCACTCCCTCTCACTCACTCTGGGGCCAGAAGGACCTGCAGGACCGGAAGCACCCTGGTCTCCAGAAGGACCCTGTGTGGAAGGAAGAGGCCAAGGTCAGAGGTCAGCACAGACGGGCCCCAGGCTGGGAGGCCTTCTTGAATGGGTATATACATCGGGAGCTGGCTGGACATGTATCTGCTCCCCCAGGCCCACGCCACTTCCACGTGCTCCTCCCTCTGACCCGGAGGTAGGTCCAGGCCTGGACATTTCTTAGGATCATCCCAAGTCACTTCAGCAGCCTGGGAAATTCAAGTGGTCCCTGCGGAGCGGGAGGCCCTGGGGAGCCAAGCACAGACAACAGCACTCACAGGGGGGCCGGGCAGACCCTGCAGACCGGTGAAGCCACGGTGTCCCTTCAGTCCCCTCTCGCCAGCCTCTCCAGTTTCTCCTTTGTCACCTCGGGGGCCTTGAGGGCCCTGGGAACGAGACACACAGACACAGGTTGGGTCAGCTCAGCCCAGAGAAAGAGCCCTCTGCAGGCTTCACCTGAGCCAAGGAGCCCCAGGTCCCTGCAGCGTGGCCCCCCTCCGCCCCCCACAGCCTGCCCGTCAGGACCCAGCATAGGGCACTCAGATACTCACTGGCATTCCCCGGGCTCCAGCAGGTCCTGCGGGTCCCATGGGGCCTTGTGCACCCTGTGGGGAGAGTAGGGGAAACGTCAGCAGCCGAGGCAGAGATGGCCCACTTCTGCGTCTGCCCACGGGCTGGGCACCGAGGCAGCTGCTCCACAACCCAGACCCAGGGTTGTCCCCGGAGGCCTGGGGCAGGGCAGGGGAGGGTGGGAGGTGGAGGAGCTCCCTGCCCACCTGGCCACCCTCCTGCACCATGGGTTTTACTGACTCAAGATACTCACAGCTTCTCCTCGGTCTCCCTGCTTGCCAACTGGGCCAGCGGGGCCAGGAGATCCAGGGGGCCCGGGGGCTCCAGGGGCACCCGCGGCGCCAGTCTCTCCACGGTCACCCTATCAGGAGAGAGGTCCCAGGTTCAGAGAGGAATTTCCAGAGGAGGCAAGGAGGGACGTGGCTCTGACCCCGACCCTGCCAGGCCGACGAAGTGTCCTTCCCACCCCACCTGAAGAGACACTCACCTTGACTCCAGCCGCGCCATCTCTGCCAGGGGGGCCGTCAGCACCGGGACTTCCCTGTGCAAAGGGGAGGAGACACCATCAGAGCTGCCCACCATCCCCATCCTCCATCAGAAGTCCAGGTTCATTCCCCTCCGCCCAGCCAAAGCTTTCCCACCTAGCTTCCTCCTGCTGCCCTCCCGTGCACCCAGCTCTTAGTCTCCCTAGCCTTCTCTCTCCCGTCATGACCTTCCCACTGCATCTGGGCACTTGGGCTTGGCCCGCCCTGTCACCGCCCCCCACCTCCAGGGCTCCTCTGTCCCCACAGTGGGACCCACTGCTCACCTCACGTCCAGGCTCACCAGCAGGACCAGTCAGGCCAGGAGGACCCACGGGACCAGGGGGACCTCGGTCTCCAGATGCTCCAGGGGCTCCCTGCTTGCCAGGCTCACCCTGCGGACAGCAACAAGGTGGGTGAGTGTGCGCTCCGAGGCCCCTCTCAGCCCTTCCAGGAAGACAGCTGACGATGAGTTTGTTCCAAGGGTGCAGAGCAGGTGGCCGGGCCACCAAGAACACCCAGTGAAGACCATCCACCTGAGCCAGGCTGGGCCGGCTCGCCTGGAGGAAGGGGCATCCCCACTTACCGAGGGGCCGGGGAGACCGGGGAATCCTCGCTCACCACGCTGTCCAGGCAGACCAACAATGCCCCTCTGACCAGCCAGACCCTGAGGACCTGGAGGACCGTCGGGACCCTGAGGGAGGAGAGGAAGGAGGTGAGAACTTGAGAAGTGACATGCAGCCGCCTCCCATCTGTGCTGCGGCCAGCTGCCCACTGCGGGGGTCAGGGTCAGCATTCCTCCTGCCCTGCAGGGCACTTTCTGCAGCACCCCCCATGCCCTCCTGGCAGCCCCACAGCCCTGCTCCCCCCAACTCCAGGCTCTGGGAGCCCATGCCCTTTGCACCCCTTTCCCAGGGACCTTGACCCTGGGGTGGGACTTACAGAAGGACCATCATCTCCAGGCTCTCCCTTCTCGCCAGGGGGTCCAGCAGGACCCTGGAGGCCAGGGTCACCAGCTCGGCCAGGGGGGCCACTGTCTCCTCGAGCACCTTTAGGACCATCTTTTCCAGAAGGACCAGGAGGACCGGGGGGTCCAGGGTTGCCCTAGGAGAAGCAGAACACAGGAAGTGAGAATTCTTCTTACCCTTCTCCATCCCTCCAGGCTGCCATGACCCTCTGGGGGCTTCCTCCACAGTAAGGGCAGCTTGACCCCCTTGGTCTACCTCTTCCATCTTCGCTCCACATGAGCTCTGGACAGCCAGCCTGGTTTCTCCAGCCGCTGCACACTCTCCCTGTTCTGACTCTCCTGCTTCCTTCCCTATGGCCTCACTCCCACCACCAGTCCTCAAGGAACTGCTCTAGCCTCGATCCCCTCAGCCCGGAGCCTCTGTGCCTACCCCCCTGCACTTGACAGTGTTGGTGAGCCCGATGACTTATCATCTCTCCTCCCTCCACTGTAAGTTCCCTAAGGGCAAGATGCAGACTTTCTCATAAAGCACAGTGTGTTCAAGAAATGCGTGTCCACGGTGAAGCGGAGCCAGAAGCCCCATGGCCAGCGAAAGGGCCCCACGGTCAGTTAACTGCTCCTCCCAGGTGTGGGCCTGGGCACAAGATGTGCATGGGGTTGGGCCAGACTCTGTGACCCCTGCCTGTGCCTCCTGCTAGGGGTAAGGTAGAGTCCAGCTGGGGCGGCACTCACATTGGAGCCTGGGGGTCCAACGCGGCCAGCAGCTCCGGGGAATCCGGTGGCTCCCTATGTGAGGAGAGGGGAGACTCAGCACCTTGGACCCTCAGGAGGCCCCAGAATCAAAGGTGGGGGGGTGGTCTCACAGGCTGGGGTGGAAAGGGGCAAGGGGCTGTACAGCAGCCAGGGGAGTTAGAACGGCAGAAAGGGACCCCGGGGTGTGGCCACTGTCTCTCACTGCGGCAGCTTCTTGCCTCTGCAGGGGAGGATTGGACTGGGGCATTCAGACTTTAGGGGCATCCTCTCTCCCACCTGGCTGTGGGATGGGTGGGGGCAAAAGTGGGTGAGAAGGAAGGAGGTGGGGTGCAGCCTTTGGGGCCAAGCCTTCCCTGTGAGGCCTTGGGTGGGTGTGAGAGAAGCTGCCACTGCCCCCCCAACCCCAGTGCCCTCCACCGGGCCCAGCGACAGTGGGGACGGGGGCCCGACTTACCGGGGGCCCTTGAGCACCTCGGGCTCCTTTAGGACCAGTCACACCAGTAGGACCCTAAGGAGGAAGGAGGGAGACAGTGAGGCCCAGTCGTCCTGACCACAGACTCCTGAGAGCTGGGACCACAAAGATGCAGCTTTGTCAGCATGAACATCCCAGCCTGGAGAAGCTATCACAGGCGGGCCTGCTACCCTGATCAATAGAAGACTCATGTTCTAGGAGATCTTGGGAGGAGAAACCCATTAGGCTCAACCAGGGTCTCCCAGGAGACTGGCTGCTCCATCCTGAGCTGTATGTATACATCTGCGTTCCCTCCCCCAGCCCCCACCACGCACCCACACCCATGACAAGGAAAGCCAGTGTAGCGTAGCTCCTTGAACCTTCCATCCCTGAGTACAAACTCCTCCCTCCTGCAGCCTCTGCCCTCCACCGTGGCTGCAGCAGCCAGGCCTCCCAGCCACCTTTGGCCTGCTCAGGCCCCTCGCCCTGCACCCAGCCTCCCTGTCCTGTGGGGTCAGCTCCCAGGGGAGCTCAGTTTTACCCACCTGAGGCCCAGGAGCTCCAGAGGGGCCCTGAGGACCGGGGGCACCCGCATCACCTTTCTGGCCAGCCTCTCCTTGTTCACCTTTGGCACCAGGCTGGCCGTCAGCACCCTGGCCAGGGAAGAAGGAAGCCACTGAGTGGGGGGCAACAACTCCTCCCAAAGGACCAGAGACTCTGCGTGAGTGTGTGTCCACCCTGGGTCTGAGCGCCTGCTCTGAGGTCGGACTGTCACATCGGTGTGGAGGGAAAGGAGCCATTCCCCTCTTTAAGCCCTGTCCCTCCCTCCCCCGCAGGCTGGGGAATGATGCGGAGCTGACCAGAGTAGAAGGTGTGGCAGGGAAGGTGGACAGAGATACTCACAGGGGGACCGGCGAATCCAGCAGGCCCAGGGGGGCCAGTCTCTCCACGTTCGCCCTGTGAGGAAAGAGGCCCGGAGAGCAGAGGCTCAGCTGCCTGCCTGCTCAGTTCCCCTCCTGGGAGCCCAGAGCCTACCCTGCCCCAGTCTACTGCTCAGTAACCCCCAGAGAAAAGGGGTCAGGGAGCTCCATCCTAAACAAACCGAACCAGGTCAGAAGGCCTCCTGTGGCCAGAGGGTCTGGGGACCTGAAGGCCCTCCACCGTGATCACATCATGGGAGGGAGGTGTGTGCCTTCTCCCTTTCCTTTCTCATCTCTCCTCCCATCCCCAGACCCAAGCTGCAGGGAGGGAGCCACACCCCTGCAGGGCCAGGCTCCGGGCAGATACTCACCGGGGCACCTCGAGCACCAGCAGTTCCAGCAGGACCAGGGGGTCCAACTTCTCCCTAAGGTGTGGGGGGACAAAAGCCAGAGATGAAGGGTGTGGATTCAGAGGCGGCCCTTCCAGAGCAAAGTGCACCCAGGAAGCAGCCCTGACGGCGGGCAGGGGCTCCGGTCTCCCCAGCGACCCGCAGCCTGTTTTCTCCTTGCTTCAGCCACACCTGCATCCTCCTCAGGGCCTCGAGAAAGACACCTGTGCCCCACCCCTCTGCTTCTCTCAATGGCGCGCACCGCCAGGACTCTGCTGCTAAGAAGGCCTCCACCCTCACTCCTTACAGCAGTTGGAGAGGAGAAGGGTGACAGCTGTTGATCGAGGGGAGGAGAGAGCAGTCTTTGGCAGGAGGTGAGAAGGCGATTTGATGGGGGCAGAGTGAAGAAAAGGGTCCACGACTCACCTTCTCACCGTTGGCACCGGCTGGGCCAGGGGGGCCAATGGGGCCAGTCAGACCCTGGGAAGAGAAGGCCGAGTGAGGGCCGGGAGAGGCAGCCAGGGACGCGGTGCCCAGCAGGGAGCCTGGGGTCCCCACACCCAGGGAACCTTGGTGTGTCCTTCCATGGCCCCCATAACACCCTCTTACCCAGGGGTCCCAGTGTTGACAAGGAAGTCCCTGCGGATGCCCAGCCCACACAACTGAGACAGGACCAGGGACCACGCTCACACACGGCCCCTCTGTCCCGAGTGCATGGGATCCCTGCATCCATCCCCATCCCAACCCCGGGGAGCCTGCCACCAGCATCCACTTACTCGTCCACCGTCCTTCCCGGGGGCGCCCTCGGGCCCTTTCTCACCAACATCACCCTGTGGAATACAGAACACGGGCCATCTCAGGGAGGCACTCCAAGACCCCCTTTGCCAGCTCAGTGTCCTCCTTGAATGGGGTTCCGAACGGGGTTCAGAGCCTGGCCAAGAGGGGTTTTCTGTGGTCTCAGGGTGGGTGACGAGGAGTAAGAGAAGTGAGAGGGAGGGATATGTCAGGGGATGATGTCACTAAAGGTCAAACAGCCATGGAGGGGCCTCTACGTTCCTCAAAAGGGTGACTGGGTGCCGTGGGGAGCGGAAGGGAGTGGGGGGAGGCCTGCTCAGCCTGGTACTCACCCTGTCTCCCTTGGGTCCAGCGATACCAGCTGCTCCCCTCTCACCGGGCATGCCCTGCAGACCTGGAGGGCCCTGAGCCCCAGGGGGGCCAGCTGGGCCAGCTGCGCCCTGTGGGGGAGAGGACTCTGTGGTGGGCAGCTCCTTCTCTGGGCCCCCCCAAGCCCACTTTCCTCCTCTTCTTCCTCTGCCCAGGCCCCTCTGGGTCTCACCCTCTATCCCTCCCTCCTTCCATCTTCATCCCCCAAGCCCCCTCGCCTTCCACCCAGAGGACCACACCCGCCTCACTCACTTTTGGACCATCGGTGCCAGGAGTGCCAGGGAGGCCTCGGGGCCCCTGGAGGCCCTGGGAACCGGGGGAGCCACGTTCTCCTGGGAAACCTCGTTCACCCTGGAGCAGAGACACCACGGAGCAGTCAGGCAGAGGCCGGAAGAGAATGGAGAGCCAGGGAGAAGCAGGGAGGGAGGAGCGGAGCTGAATTGGGTGGATGGGGGGGGGGGAGGCACCAGGACCCGGGGCTGCGCTTCTGCTGGGACAGGCAGGCAGAACCGCTCAGAGAGGCCACTTGGGAATGGCCAACGGGACACTCACCCTGGGACCCACGAGGCCGGGAGCTCCAGCTTCACCAGGAACGCCCTGAAGATCAAAGAAGAATGTGAGAGAGCAAGGTTTTTCTGTCCCGGAGCCTTGGCCAAGCAGCCCTCTTGCTACTGCTGAGCTCAGACTGTGGAGAGCTGGGCTGTGGGTCCCAGACCCTCCCTGCTTCACTGGGCTCCTTGTTCCTCCTCCTGCCCTTGCCTCCTGGGCATCAGAATAGCCTTCCCACCTAAACAGGCTGCAGGTTCACAGAGCCACATACTCACCTGGTCACCTGGTTTTCCACCTTCACCTGGGGGGCCGGGAGGGCCAGGAAGTCCCTAGAAGCCAAGGTGACTTAGTTAGGAAAGGAGTGAGGTTGCTGCCCCACCCTCTGGGGAGGCCAGCACAGGGCAAAAGTTGGGGTGCAGGAAAGACCCATCCCCTGGCCCCCATCAAGGGGGCGCTGCTGCCACCCCACAGCCCTGGAGAGAGAATAAACAGGAAGCCGGTCCAGTCACCTACCTGGAACCCAGATGGCCCAGGAGCACCCTGCTCGCCTCGTTCACCAGCTGGTCCCTGCAGAGGAAGACAATGGTGAGCTGAGCCAGCTTCTGGAGAGCCTGGGCACCACATCCAGGGCTAGAGGGGCCAGGGGGCCACCCACGGCAGGCAACACCACCCTCACTGCCCACTGTTCTCCCACCAGTGAGTGACCCGCATCCCGGACCACCAGGGCGGGGTCCACACTGCCTCTGCTCAGGCTGGGTCAGGGGTCCTGGATCAGCCCAGATCCACATTTGTCAGCTCCATCACCACCACCCCCACCCCCCCCAAGCCCCTGCCCACAGGCTACCCGGAGAGGCTGGGTGGGTACTTACAGCGGGTCCAGGGGGGCCTGCAGCACCTGTCTCACCATCTTTGCCAGGAAGACCCTAGCGGGGAGAGAGAGGGGCGATATAATGATACACTTCTCCAGTTCTGCAGACCCCAGGCCCAGGCAGATGCACTATGTGGCCTAGAGTTTCCAGCCAATCCTCTGCCTGAACTCCATTTCCCCTTCTCCCTTCCCATCCCCCTCCCTTCCCTCAGTCCTTCTCAGCATAGGAGCTTTCTCCACCTCCCTGGCTGCTGTCAGCCACCAACGTCTCCTGGTGGAGACTCCTACAGGGCCCAGAGCAGCACGGGCTCAGCCATGGGCATCATGCTGCCAACCAGGGGTCCCAGGAGCATGCCACAGGGATGCTCCCTCCCTACAGGTGTCCAACAAACACCCAGGGTGGGCAGTGGGGAGGTACTTACTCTCAGACCAGGAGCACCAGGCAGTCCTTTCTCACCAGCTTTGCCAGGCTCACCCTGGAAGAAAGAGGGCAGGGCCATGAGGTGGAGGGCTTTGGTGGGAGTAGAGGTATGGCCGGCTGGGGAGACTGGGGTGTGGGGCCACTGCCTGATGGACAGCAAAGGCTAAAGTCGAGGATCAGCACCTCTCTTATGCTCAGAGGTGTGAGCTGATAGCACTGACCCGGGGATCAGTGTCATGGCTGAGATGTTCTGAGGGCTCTAAAGAGCTCTGGGATTCCCCTGATCACGGGCACTCCTCGGGGAGTGGAGGTCCGAGCCACCCAGAGCACCATGGATCTCGCTCATTACAGCCCTTGGGTCAAGTCTGTTTGGGAACCAGCCCTTTTCCCAGGGGCAGGGAGGCAGCAGCACCATGTGGAAGAAAATGGAAGGGCATACCTGCCCTTACTTACATTGGCACCTTTGGGGCCAGGGAAACCCATGACACCAGGCTGCCCACGAGCCCCCTGAGGACCTGGGGGTCCAGGGCGACCATCTTCACCAGGAGCTCCCTGAAAGAGAGGACACCATTCTCAGCACATGGACACGAGACCACATTTGTCCATCTACTGAGTGCAGGCTCAGGGCAGGTCACCGGCCAGACAAAGAGCATGTAGGATCGACCAAGGTCACAACCGGCAGCCCACATCACACACGGGACTCATCAGTGACAAGGCACTGCTTAGCTTAGAAGTTTTGTTCCTGAAAGTACACATCAGGCTTTATCTTCCCTAAAGGAAGGCCCAAATGTACAAGGGGTGGCATTTTTAGAACTTGCAGCCACTGCATAGGCCACACCTGGCCACAGGACCTATCATCCCATCCATTCCCCTCCCCAATTCTCAAAATTCCCAGGTTGCCCCCACCCAGCTCCTGTCTCTTTTCCCACCTGTCTCCCCAAGAGTACCCCCCAACCTCTCCCAATGACCCCAGAGGACAGACTTACGGAAGGACCAACTTTGCCTTGAGGACCAGCATCACCAGGGCGACCAGTGAGACCCTTTGTTTAGGAGAGAGAAGGGGATGGGTGTCAGCACAGGGTTGGAGGGACCAGGTGGAGTAGGGTGTTAGTCTTCTCAGAGTCGGAAGCTGAAAACAGAAGCATCTCTGCTACCTACCCGGGCTCCAGGAAGGCCAGGCTCTCCGGGACGGCCAGGGTCACCGTTGGCTCCTTTGGGACCAGCAAGGCCACTGGGTCCTCGTTCTCCAGGGGCTCCCTACACAAGAGGAGGCAGAGGGTCAGCAGAAAGCCACTTGACCAGTGATGTGTGGACCCCAGTCCTTGTTTCCCCACTCACCTTGGGACCTGCCAGACCATCCTGACCTGGGAAACCACGGTTGCCAGGAGCGCCCTAGGAAGAAGTGGAGGGGAGAGGCAATGAGTTAGAGAGGCCCTTGACCCAACTGTGGCTGCAGAGAGCCTAGTCAGGATCCAGGTGTCCATGCCACCAACCCTCCAACCACAGTCTCTGCAGAGCAGAAGCTATGTGCATGCATGCCTACTAAGTCACTTAAGTCGTGTCTGACTCTGCGACCCTATGGACTGTAGCCTGCCAGGCTTCTCTGTCCATGGTGATTCTCCAGGCAAGAATACTGGAGTGGGTTGCCATGCCCTCCTCCAGGGGATCTTCCTGACCCAGGGGTCGAACTATGTCTCCTGCGTTGGCAGGCGGGTTCTTTGCCACTCACGACACCTGGGAAGCTCCAGGTGCAAGATTCTGAGAGATTAACTTCTTGGGCCTGCCCCCACCTTTTGGAAAGGAATTCCCACTGCTTCGTGTCATCCAGGGGTGAGAGACACAAATAAGGAGTGTGGAGGTGGGTGGAGAAAAGGAATATGAGGTCCACAGACTTGGCAAAGACCCAGAGCCACAGGAACTCAACTTGCATCTCCAGGGCACACCCCAACGAGCATGGGGAAGGACTCCTGGCCCACTTACTCTTTCTCCAGGGGGACCGGCGGGCCCAGCACCACCAGGCTCTCCACGGGCACCTCTTTTCCCTTCTTCACCAGCAGGACCAGGGGCTCCTTGGGGACCAGCAGGGCCCTGAGAACCAGCATAGCAGAGAAACAGGGTGAGTCTTTGCCTGGCCCTGGGGCAAGCACGGGCCTGGCACGAGGGGGAGGTGGCTATGGCTGCTGTTTCAGGGCTGGGGGCCTGGGGAAGTGAGGTCACAAAGGATCAGCTGGGTGAGGAGAAGTGGCCCAGTGGGAAGTCAAGCTGGTCAAGCCAAAGATGGCAGCTGAGACTGCATCAGCTTCTCTGTCACATCTCATCACTGGGTACACCCTCAGAGGACCCAGGGTAGGGGACACGCCTGCTGTGGAGGTGGGCAGTGGGCCAGGGGTGGCAGCCAGGTACTCACCGGTTCTCCCTTGGGGCCTTGTTCGCCTTTGAAGCCAGCAATACCAGGCTCACCCTTAACAAAGGAGAAAAGCAGGTTCTCACACTCAGTTCTCCCCACGGCCCTAAAAATCCTCCACCACCCCCACCCTTAAAGGCAGCCCGCTAGAGAACACTGTGAGCACAGGAAGTAGGGGTGGCGGGTTTGACTTTGGGGCTGTGGGTGGGACTTGGAGTTCACTTGATCTTACCGTTTGACCTTTCGGGCCCAGAGGACCGGTTGCACCTTGAGGGCCGGGTGGACCACGGGGTCCAGGGAAGCCGGGAGCACCAGCAATGCCAGGGGCACCCTGTCAGCATGAGCAGAGAGAAGGGCATTAGGAGGGGGGCGGGAGGAGGGACTGACCCCACCTGGAGGAGCCGAGTCTGAGGGCAGCACTCACAGCAGATCCTTTGGCTCCAGGGATTCCATCAGTTCCAGGGTTGCCCTGAAAAAGGAGACAGTGCGTTATAAGATAAGCAGTGAAGAATACATTCCCACCTCTCATCGCGCTCCCAGGCCCCTGGTCCATTCCAGGCTTGGCTCTGCTGGACACTTCAAGGGAGGATGGGTGATGGAGGGAGACGTGTCTCTAGAGGCTGGCGGGGGGTGGCAGGCATTGAGCCAGAAGGAAGGTTTGATGATTGAGGCGCCAGTTACCTCAGCAGAGAGTCAAGTGTGCCAAGGCCTCAGACCCTAGACCCTTCAAGCAAAAGAGCAGCTACACTTACAGCGGCGCCAGCTGGCCCAGGTGACCCAGGAGTACCCGGTTCACCGCGAGGACCTTGGGCGCCTTCGGGACCTCGAGCACCGGTGGGGCCAGCTTCACCCTGGAAAGAGACAGGGAAGGATGCAGTGAGGACAGGTCAGGGGGACACAGACCCCGTGGGTAACAGTTCAGGACAAGCTGTACACACATACCGAAAAGTTCTGCACGGGAGCACCCGGGTTCCCATACAGGCTGCCTGGCTGAGCCGGCTGACCTGATGACTTTCTACCCACCCCACTCTACTCTCCATCTCTCCCCTACATGGTGACCACCACAAGCAGGCACACGGGTTCATGTTACAAGCTGGGCTTTGTGCTGGTTCCATCAGCACCCATCAGAAAAGCCTGAGCTGGGCAGCCTGCCAGTCCAGCTTTGGGGGATGATGGACAGATGGCTGAGATGGGTAGGCACCTTTACCTCCCCTTCCCCACCTATTTTCTCTTTTATTGAGGCTCTTGAACATCTCAGCTCAGGGCACCACTGGGCTTGTATCTGGCTAATGTGAACCAGGCTCTGAGTCAAGCCTGTTTGAAGGAAGCCAGGAAGCCAGGGCAAAAAGCAAGCTGGGGGACCAGCGCCCCGACACTATTTTTCCCAAAAGGGCTTCTGCTTTTACTTTTCATTTTTTCCTGAAAGTTACAGCTGGCTGTGAGCTGGGCTCTCTGGACGGTGGAGTCGCTGGGGAGGACTGCTAACCTGGAGGGAGGGCACAGCCTCCTCAGGTTTCTTCTCAGAACATTCTTGCTTTACTTTTGTAATTATTATTTTCTAAAGGTCAGGCCCCCTCACCTTCGCTGTCCCTCTTCACAATGGGTCTCCTTCACCCAGCTCCTGGGGCCTCAGACTGTCTGGTTGCCATGGAAACCCCCAGAAGGGGAAAAGCAACCTGATGCCAGTGACCACATGGAGGCTCCTTATTCATCTCCTGGCGGCACCAGGAGAGAATTCCCAGGGACGCACGTGTGTTAGAACCCCTCCTGGGCCACAGGGGCCATTCCCTCAACTGGCTGACCTCCCACTGGCCTCTATTAATCCTTGGAAGAACTCTATTAACACGGTTTGGGAGAGACAAGTCCCCCCCACCCCCCCGCCGCCCAGATGAAGCAGGGGTGAGAGGGAAGGATGGAACCATCTCTGCGCCCACTTCCCTCCAACTCTCTTCCGGGTCTAAGTCAGCCAAGCTTTGCCTTTTTTCCTCGGTTTCCTGATCTTCGGTCCCCTCCCAGGTCTCAGGGGTCCCCCCATCTTTTTCTGCCTTGTCCCACTCTGAAGCTGTAACTGTATCTCCAGCTTTTTATCATTCCATCTTACTTTCCCTTCCAGCTGGTGACTCTGCGAAATGCCTGGCTCTTTCCTTGCTTCCATGGAGAGCAGCCGTGGGGCGAGGGGAGGGGACACTCCTCCAAAGGGAAGGGCGGTCATCGGGGGGGGCAGTCAGCAAGGGTTATGGGGGAAGGGGGGGGTCCCGACTCGACAAGCAGGACACGCACCTTGGCACCAGGAGCACCGGGGAAGCCAGGACCGCCAGCAGGACCCACGGGACCCTGGAGGAAGCAAGCAGATACAGAGGTGAAGGCCCAGTCTGGGCAGACTACCTCTAGCCTCCAAAGCAAGCCACCCCCTCACCTCACATGCCTTCCCACCTTTGTACTAATACTGCTCTACATCCACTGTGGCCGGAAGTCCCTGGATGAAAATTGTCCCCACTGCCAGTGTCCCCAAGCCTCGCTTGGGGAAACCACGTTTCTGACGTGGTATATAGTTTCTGACTATATACATGGTGAGAATCAAATAGTTCTTGCACCTCCCTCTCTATCCCTCCCCAGAAAAACTACCAAAAGTGTAGCTGAGAAAATCGAATCATTGCTTCAAAGCTTGTTATCAACATACTCCCTTAGTAATGAAAAGTTGTTCCTCCTTTTCCAGAAGAATCCAGAGCATGACCTGGATCCTGAGTAAACACTGCCACTTCATTGGGCGGCTGTTTGGGACTCAGATAAACCTGCCGGGGGTGAAGTGAACTTACCGGAGGCCCTGCAGGGCCTGGTTGACCGTCGTTGCCTCGAGCACCCTGTGAGCGAGAAGGAAGCAGCCGTTATGAGAGACACCCACATGTCCAGTCCCTCTCACAGTGCCCCAGGGCTGAGCAGGAGGCCGGCAGGTGTGTGCTGCGGGAGGAAGCAGCCCCAGGACCCTCCATGGTGGCTTTGAGAACTGGGCCTGCAGTGGGCTTGTTCTCAGCCTCACAGAGCTTGGATAATTTCCCACCTACTCCTTCATTTCTTAAACTTCCATTTAGACCCCAAGTATCCCCAAATTCAAGACCATGTTATCATTTAAAGACTCAGTGAAAATGAAACAGCCAAGCATCGATTCTGACTCAGTTCTTCCTGCCTGTCGCAGCGGAAAGCCCTTTCAGGACTCTGTTAATCTCCTTGGTCAACTCTTGGATCTGTGTCCCCATCCCCAACCCATAGAACAACCTGCTTCTATGGAAGACAGAGAAGCTGCAGAGTGTCTGCTACCAGCTCAGGAAGAAGCTTGGTGATGAGGACAGGGCACTGGGCACAGCCCAAGGACCGAATTTGTCCTGAGACTTCTTTCACAGACAGGCAAGGCTGCCAGCTCTTCCTCTGTAGGCCATGCACTTTGAGGGTGAGCACCTCCAGGGTCTCTCTCTCGAGGCCCCTCCGGGTCCCGAGAATCATTAGGCCGGGTGGAGCTGGGCCAGGCACCTGGTCCTTGGAAGACCTCAGCTGAGCCCCGCTTGCCTGCCTCTGCCTCTCCTGGGAAGCTGAAGAAGGATGCTTTAGGGGGAGCTCCTGTTTTAAATAAGACTCAAGTCTTTCTCCTGGCTGTGGTCTGTTTCTCATGACTGAGACTCTCCCAGTTGGCATTAACCAGGGAAGCAGAAGACTTAACAGAAGAAAATGTCACAGGGAACATAAAGCCTCAGCATTGGCCAGAGCCCCTTCTGGGCTGGCTGCTTTGCAAAGCACCCTCCCTCCAGGGGTCAGCCAGAGGAGAGGCCTGGGCTGCTTGTGAGCAAGGGGAGTGTGGTGCTGCCCAAGAGGCCAGAGTTGGACAGGCATCCAGGGCTCCCCCTGCAGGAAAGCTGGGGAGTGGGCACCATCTGGCCCAAGGTGGGGGGCACATGACCACAGCCCAGCCCAGCCCCTGGCCAGCCGTGGACACCAGGCCTGCACTGGGAACTATGTGACGTTGTCAATCTTCCATGCCAAATCCTATGCACACCCTGCCAGTCTAACTACCGTAGGGACAGGAGTCAGCAAGGAGAAGCAAGAAGCAGGGCCAACTGGAGGAGGAAGGAGAACAGGAGTGCAAGGTTATCTGTGCCCCTCATGGAGTGTGGCCCCCATGACTCCAAGCCCGGCCAAAAAGGCACACAAGCCAGGTGTGGACAATCTGTAGCAATCACAGTACTTCTTGGCAGGCCCAGGGCTCTCTAATCCCCTCATACAAAGTGACCCGGGGACAAGCCACTTCAACAGCTTTGGCTGACAAATGGGGGTCGAGACTGTGTGCTATTTCACTGATCTGCTTCTGAGGGAAATTTCTGCCAAAACAGATACATTATCTGGACAGCAGCACAACCGAGGGAAGCTGATTTACTTTGGCCGGTCCTGCAAGGACCCATGAGGAGGGGCCTCAGAGCTTGGGTGGCTGGGGTGTGAAATCAACAGAGAGCATAATCTTTCTTAAACACAGCTTTCATCGCATCACTCGCCTGACCAGGCGCCCACAAGGGCTCTCTATTGCTAAGGGATCAGAGCTAAACACCTGCACCCGCCACTGCTACAAATCCCCACACTCTTAACTCCCCCATTAACGAGAGGCCACCGGCGTCTGAGGCTGCAGAGCACGGCTTGTCTTAGGTGAGTTAACCATTCAGCGCCTCAGTTTCTTCTCCTCTAAAAGGGGGAGGACAACAGAATCCACCTGGCAGGATTCGAGGGAAGGTTGGATAAGACAAAGCATCTGGGTATTAAACAGAGGACGTGCCCATGAAGCAGTGGCTACTGGTAAATCACAGTGTCACCAACAGTGCAGTAATGTAAACTATGTGAGTTGACCCTAGACTTATACTTTTCTAGGGCAGCATCTAAGCGACCAGAAAGAACTAAAAGGAACACAGTACTATAGCCAACTAAAGTCTGTCCATAAATTCAAACAGGATTGATTGGGGAGTGGGTAAGACTGTCGAGGGGTTACCTGAATAATCTAGACTGGTTAAAGAGACTCTGTCCTCACCCGCCAGCTCTCCCATGGCCTCCCCCCACCCCCCCCAGTCCTCTGACTGTGCAGACCCAGCCAGGGGATTTGTGACAGGCACACTCAGAGTGAATCCTCATGGGAGGATGATACTGTCTACACCTCATGGGGTTGCTTTGAGGGTCAGGCGAAATAACCCTGAATGCAAGTGCCTTGTGAACTCCAAAGAGCTGGGCAAATGGTGGCTCTGGGTCTTGTCAATTACTCACTGCAGCGCCGGCAGGGCCAGTCCGTCCTCTCTCACCAGGCAAGCCTCGGGGACCCTGGAACACACCAAGAGGCACAAGCATGAGTTGGTTCAAGGACCGCTTGGCACCATCACTTAACTTGCAGGCCCTTCGCGGACAGTGGACGGGAGGGAGCTGGTAGCACCCAGGAGGCAAAGGTGTGGACGCCCCTGGTCCCACCTTCCTGATTCAGGACCCTCCTATCACACCAAAGGTTTCTCTGCCATGACAGAACACACAGGTGCTCCCATTGTTACCTATTAGGAGCCTTGTTATAGGCACATCTTGCTCCTTGCAATAGATTGCTAAGTCACTTCAGTCGTGTCTGACTCTGTGCGACCCCATAGATGGCAGCCCACCAGGCTCCGCCGTCCCTGAGATTCTCCTGGCAAGAATACTGGAGTGGACTGCCACTTCCTTCTCCAGTGCATGAAAGGGAAAAGTGAAAGTGAAGTCGCTCAGTCGTGTCCAACTCTTAGCGACCCCATGGACTGTAGCCTACCAGGCTCCTCCATCCATGGGATTTTCCAGGCAAGAGTACTGGAGTGGGGTGCCATTGCCTTCTCCTTTGCAATAGATGAACTCCCCCAAATGTTGAAAATAAACAGAATTTGTAAAAATTGAAGCACACCTTAAGTGTGTTAACAGGGTTATTTCAAAGAAATGCTGGTGAGCCCTTACACAAACCATCCACTTGACACACTTTACTTTTTGCTCATAATCGAATCAATCTACAAAACTGAATATCTACTTTGCCCAAAGGGAGTGGTGGCATCTACAGTGGTGCCATCTGCTGGGCTTTAGAAGGTGTCTCAAGAGTGTCTGGAGGCCCTCCAGGGGGTGGTACTCATACTCACCATTGGGCCTGGAGAACCGTTCTCACCTGGGGAACCACTCTCACCCTGGAAAAAAGATGCAGAGGGTCAGTGAGCAGGGCCCCCACTGCCAGCCCACAAGACAATTCCCATAGAGGAAGCTGAACGTTCTGGTCATCTCAGCTAGCATTGACACCTCCAAGCTTTAGTTCCATGAGGGACAATTCCCGGAGCTCTCCGGACCTGCTGTTCATTCATTAGGATATAGCGCTGGGTGTTCCTAACCCAAGCTGTTCAGATGTCCTAACTCCACTGAGCTCAGCAGCATCTCCTCATCATCCGTCCCCCATGCCCATGTGCTTCTTGCTCCTTACCTTCACACCTGGAGCACCAGCTTCTCCCTTAGCACCATCTAGACCTGGGTAACCCTACGGGACAAGACAAGACTTTCAATTACACTTCTGGGAAAGCCGAAGAGGACGATTCATGTCCCCCCCAAGACTTTTTTCTCCCTTAGTCAATCTTTTCCTTCCAGCACTCTCCCCCCATGATACTTACTCTGTGACCTTTGACACCAGGAAGGCCAGGGGTTCCTGGGAAGCCGCGAGCACCCTGCAATCCAAAGAAGAGATGTTCAGAGCACTGAGCAGAACCAGGTAAAAGCTGCCTTGGGCTGATGGGAGAGGCCTTGAAGCCAGGTCCCTGGGTGGCCAGGAAGCAGGGGAAGCCCGGCACCAGGAACATCTTTCGGTCACTCCCAGAATCCCCCTCTCTGTGCCTCACCCCAGCTTAGGCAAGTGGCTGTAAATATCTGCCAGTGCCCCTGGACGCCCCTAGCCTGTGCTAGGATCAGAGACACGGTCATCAGCATGAAAGCGTGACATATGTGGGGACCGCTGGAACTTGAGGAGCGAGCTATCGGAGCTGGACAAGCTGGGTGGGAGGCCACTCATTTGTTGCAAGGACGGAGACGCTGGGAACGAGACTAGAGACTGGGAAAGGTGGGCTTTACCTGAGGGCCAGGAGGGCCTCTCTCGCCAGATTTTCCAGGCTTTCCAGCTTCACCCTGAAGGGAGAGAGATGTACCTCAGCTTCCTCAGAAGACACATTGGCATCACTGGTGCACTCTGGCATGTCATCACTCCTCCCAGCCTGCCATGCCTTTGCCCACCTGCTTCCTCATCTCCTCCAACCCTTGCAGGTCCCAGGCTTCCCTGAATGCCTTCCTTGCCTGTGCCCTGGGCAAGCTCCTCAGCCCCCGACAGCCTCCAGCCTCCCCTGGTGGGCTCACTGTCTCCTCTCATAGGCGCTGCTGACTAGCCTGTGTTCCCTAACCTCAGAGACGTTCACTGCCTAATGGGATTCTCACGAGCAGCTTCAGTGCCAGCTCTCCTCTCTCCCCTTCGTTTACATCCCTTGCAGACATCTTGACTCAGCCTGAGCTTTCCCCAACTCATTTACAATTAAGATAATCTTGGGCTCTTGAGTGTTTCTCTTTTGTTTTTCCTTCTCTGCATCTTTCCCCTTATGTTTTCCCTCTCCCTTCTCTCACTTCTCAATTTCCCTTCCTGGAGCTAATGATGTTTTAATTAGTTCTCTTCCCAGTGGGTCCAAAGCTGTCCCCAAAGGTACTTGCAAGCTAAGTTGCCAGTGGAAATGTAGATGGTGCAGTGTCCGAGTCTCCGACCGACTAGCCCCGCCCCCTGGGCCAAGTCGAGGGTGCATCCGCCCATCACCAGCCAGCACCCCCTCTCTCCAGGCCCTTTCAAGTGAGGCAGCCACTTGACTGACTCAGGTGTACTCACATCATCACCAGGTTTCCCAGGGGGGCCAGGAGGACCACGAGGACCCATGGGACCCTACAAACAAAATAAGCAAGCTTAAGAGATGGTTGGAGGGGGGAAGACACCTAATCAGTGGGCAAACTCAGGGATTATAGCTTTTGGAAGGTAGTTCATCTAAAAGGAAAAAAAGATGGAGGAACCCAGTTTGTGCTGAGAGGGAGCAGAGGCACAGAGCAGATCATAGCGGGAGGCAGTGGACAGCACAGGCCAGCAGGGGTGACCCAGAAAAAGGACTGACATGACAGAATTTTGGGTGGTTCCTGCCACATCTGGCTCCCTGTCAGAGTTCCCCCAGAGCTAAGAGGGGACATCTGAGTTTCCTTTGAGCCCTTCACTGTAGAAAGTGTTGGGCAGAGCCCAGAAGGTGATAGGACTAGGGTGTGAATAATGCATCACTGGAAGGTCCCCCTAGGAGGGCAGGGCCAGCGCCAGTACTCACAGAAACACCGGGTTCCCCAGGTTCACCAGGGTTGCCTTGAAATCCTTGAGGTCCCTAAAAAGTAAAGCAAGGACACCAGGTTGGCCCCCCAGAACTGACATCAGAGAGCTTGAAAGCATCTGTGTCTCCACTTTCCAAAAGGAAAAACCCAGTACTTACGGGAGCACCAGCAGGGCCTGGGGGTCCCCGAGGTCCCATGGGGCCCTGCATTGGAACAGAAAATGAGGAGCTTTACTGGAAAGGCTTCACCCTCGGCCTCCACAGTGCCGCCGCCTCCCAGCCAACAGCCCAGACAAAGGACAAGGAGTTACTCTGTGAGCAGGGGGCCTGCAGGGGCTGCTCCCTCTCATTTCCCTCTCCCCTCGCAACATTCTATTTTTATTTATAGGTACCATTTGGACAGAGAAGCTGGCCTTGCTTTCCCCTGGACAGCAGCCATGTTTACTAAAGTCTGAGTTTCATTTAGCATGTGCCAAGTGGGAGCTGCAGGGCTGAGATTTCCTGCTGGAAGTCTTGTGGATGCTGGAGAACAGTGGCGGCTGTCTGCATTCTTCAGTTCTCATTCCAAGAGCAATAGCAACTGGCCTTCTGACAGATCAGCCTATATGCCTCTCTCCATCCTCATTCTTCTTAGTCACTCCAGCGCATCATTAAAACTGGCATCCATCGCCATTAAAAACCAAATGCTCTGGGCTAGCTAAATGGGAGGTTATGTAACTGATGGTGAAGGGCTGCTCTAAGTAATTATCTGTAAAGTGAGGTTGTCAGAGTCCCTGGCTCTGCTGAGGGCCACCTCCTGCCATTTTGGCTGTGAAGAACTGGTGCTTTTTCTTACCATTGGTCCCTGCATTACTCCCATCTGGGCGCCACCAGCCTTCTCATCAAATCCACCAGCCATCTGGGCAGCAAAGTTCTGCAAATAAACCCAACAGCATTAAAAGCTTGAGAGGCTCTATGTTTTTCCTACATGGCTAGGTAAGCTATATCTGGATAGAAAAAAACTCTAATTGTTGGAGACTAACCTGGCATTGATCAGAAATGCTAATAATTCCTGAAAAATAGTTTTGGAAATGGCTTATTAGATGACAGTGGCATAACCATTTCCCTGGGAGATGAGGTGTTACTTGGAAGAATATCCATTACTTGCATTTCATTTTGTAATTTTTCTTTAATTCTAAAATAGTAAATATATTATTTCACATAAATTGAAATATATTTTTAGTTATATTACTAAAAATATTTTAGCAGAGGATATAGTAGGCATCTATGAGCCATTCAAGTTTAAAAATTTAAATCATAGCAAACATCAAAATGGCAAACCTGCAAAAACTGGGCAATAATGTAATTTGTTGATTGGTCTGATTCCAAAAACGACTTTACCCACACACCTTTACTCAGTGGGGCTCTTTCATGAGAATAAATAGTTGCTTGGAATGTACTTGGCAAAGATGAAGCTTCAATGTCTTCCAAGGACAGTGGTCACTCTTCTTCCAGGGAACCGCAAGTGCCCAGTCATCCTCTTCTCCAACCCCTACACCCACTCCCAAGGACCAGCCACACAGTAGAGGTGCCAGGAAGCCAGGTAACTGAAGACTTTCTTTACAGAAACCCAGTGAGTGAACAAAGTCACTCCTTAGCGCCACAGTCTCATGCCCACTATGCAACTCCACTAAATTACAGGCCTGGGGGCGAAGTCCATGTTCAAGACAGGCTGTGGACACACTTCTGGCAGCCCTGGGAGCCAGCCAGGTGAGTGTGACTAGCAATTTAGAAGCCACATTTCTGGAGGGACAGCCTGAAGGAAGAGGACATAAGGATACTTACTCCACCAAGGCCAGGGGGGCCGGGAGGGCCGGGAGGACCAGGGGGGCCAGGGTTTCCAGGGGTTCCAGGCTCTCCATCTCTGCCACGAGGTCCAGGAGCACCCTTGGCAGAAAGAGAAAGAGGCCCCAATGTGAAGCAGTGTTTATACAAGACCCATCTGTCTACGGGCTGCCCTTCAGGCATTTGGCGAGGGGTGGTCCTTAGAGAACCTGGGGAGTCCACAAGGGTCAGACAGCATTGTTTCTCTACTCACTTTTTCACCTTTGTCACCACGATCACCTCTGGGTCCTTGTTCACCTGCAGGTCCCTGAAAATGAAGAAAATATTGAGATGACAGCAAGACCGGGAGAGCCTGCTGATCAATAACTCAAGGAAAGCATGGAAAACGGGGTTTCTCTCTTTCTTACCTGAGGCCCAGGAGGTCCCTTGGGTCCTACGATCTGCGAGAGAGACACCCACAAAATGGCAAGTTAGAAGAGACCTCAAGGAAATGACCCAGTTAGAAAAGTTGACGCAACATGGGAGCAGAAAGTGTACTTACATCCTTGATGTCTCCAGGTTCTCCTTTCTGTCCCTGAAACATGAAACATTGTCAGGATTGAGTCAAGCAAGCTCACCAAACCTCCAGCACAAAACCTTGCCCAGCAGCCCCTGCATCAAAGTGCCCACTGAAACAGATCTTTTGTTGATGCCTGAAAACCACATGCTGAATGAGCACAGCATTGCTTTTAATGAAAAAAATATAGAGCGAAAAAAAAAAAGCAAACAACAACAACAAAAATCCTCACCTTTGGTCCTGGTTGCCCTGAAAATGGAAGAAATAGAGAAGGAACATGTAAGAGTTATGAAATGGATAAGTACAACTTCTTGTCATTCAAACATTCATGAAGGGATCATAGAAAGGGACACAACCAGGGAAAGAGGTAGCTTCCTGCTACTCCACTGAAGCCCTCTGTTGGGATGTTAGGTTTCACTGGGGTCTGGAGTTGCTGAGGTCCCAGGAGGAATGGAGATGACCCAGAATTTGTTATTGAAAGGCAATCAGCATGCAGGGGCCAAAAAGAATGCGAAGAACTCAAGGTCTATCAGCCACCAGGAAAGAAAGCACCCAAAACTGAGAAATGGAGAAGTTTAGTTTCCTCTCTTCCCCAGAGGGTAAGAAGACCCTCCCGTAGCCCAAGCACCCCACAACACATCCCGCACCCCAGAAGAAGAGTTAGGTAGTTAGGAAGGTCTTACATTCAAGCTGGGTCTCCATGAAGCAAGCACAAAAAAAACAGCAGAGCACAGAAGTTAGGGCATTGGAGCCAGTGCCCCCAAATCAATAACCCGTTCCCCGTTTGTAGCAGCAAAATAGTAAAGGTGATCATCACTTCACTCACACAGGTCCCCTCAGAAATGATCTGGGGAACTGGGCTAACAAAGCAGCTTCCCCGAGCAGCTTCCCATGGTGGGTGAAGTGTTAAGGAAAGGCAACTGCTCGCTTCCTTTTCAACTGTCTTCTCTGCTTGATCAGGAAGAAAATGGTGAGGGCCACCCAAAAGACCTAGATGTATGTCCCCATCCCCCTTCGGGGGATAGGGCATGGGTTCCAGAGCTGGGGAGGGGTCACCCGCACACCCACACATTCACCAGTCCCGGCTCCAGAGTGTAGGCACCTGGGGCTCTGTCCCAGGCCCAGCTCCGCTCTTCACCACTAGAACTCCCAGACCCCAGCTCTTCCTTCTACTAGGAAGTTGCTTCTTAATTGGCAGTCAACACCAACAGAGGCAAAACCAAAAGGAAACTGCCACCAATGCTCCATATTTTTCAAAAGGGGGCCTGCCCTTTCTGTCGCCCCATTGGCCAGCAGAGCTTGCTCCACATTGAAGACCACATGTTTGGAGGCCTTCTACAGAGAAGCCAAGGTGTAAGCAATAGAGGAGGAATGAATCTGTGTTTTGGCCAGAAGGAGCATTGGATCTCCACTGTGGCTCGAGGACTCTGCAGAGGTGCCTACAGCGAGGACGCTTGTGTGGAGTCCCCCCTGTCCTCCGGGTCTCAGTAGCATATTTTCTGGAGGTGTCAGGTGAGGAAGGACCTCTCTGGTGTGTTAGGCTCACTCAGTGTCATCCTGCAAGCGAGAAGTCACCTTTCCCTTTAGCCTCAGCTGCTGGGGTCCCATGGATAACCAGTCCCTCTGCTTCACAGAGATGACTGGCATCCATGGCAGGGCATTTGCTGCCCCTGCAAGTAATTTATTTATGTGGAACAGGAAATAAATAAATTACGACCACTGGCAGTGGGGAGGTCAGCTGAGCAGATGGGGCAGCACTCTCCGAAGGGGGTCTCAGGGCTGAGGCAGTCTTTCATGTCTTCACAGATTATGTCGTCGCAGAGGACAGTCCCAGTGTCACAGACACAGATCCGGCAGGGCTCGGGCTTCCACACATCCTTATCATTATACCTCTGCCCGTCCTGCACACAGCTGCCAGCCTTCTCTGCACCGAGGGTGGGGCAGGGGAAGCAGAGAGCCAAGGGAAGGAGGGGGTGAGGAGCCAGAAGAGAAAAAGAGAGTTTGCAGGTCAGCTTGACATCATTCAAATGCTGAAGAGTGTGGACTCTGGCCACCCAACATAGAGAACTTGTTATTTTTTCTAAGACATCATTCATTCTTCCATGTAGTCAACAAATATTATTGTCCACTTTGCACTCTGCTCTCTATTCACCAAGGAAAATCCTGACCCAGCAGGGAAGGTCGGGGGTGGGGGTGCACTGAGGATGAAATATTGTCTCCATGCATCTCACACTGGGGAGACATGATGATGTGGGGGTCATGGGCAAGTTAGAGCAGGAGGAGGATGAGCCTCTGAACTGGGGACTCAGGACTGTAAAGCCAGAGGGGAGGGGGAAATGCAGAGACGCCCACACCCCACCCCACCCCCAACACAGGGACAGAGGCCTTCTTTCTTCTGCCTGCCTCTAGGAATTATGGGATCTGCTGAATACAACTGACAGCTAAAATTCAGAAAGCGTGGAGAAAATTCTACCCACAAAAATTAGACTCTATCAGCAGCCAGGCTCCAGAAGTGGATATATGGGGGTGGAGTTGTGTGAAAGGAGGAGCTATTAGAGGTAGGATCTTGTCACATTCTTTAAATAATATTAGTCTTAGGACCAATTTGGGGAGGGGGTTTGGATCAGTCAAACAATACACCTGGATGGAACCCACGAGGGCTGATAAAATGCCCCTGGAGGCAAGCAGGGCCAAAGACCCCTCTGCGGATGCTGACCTCCAGCTGGAGCCCCTCTGGAGAGACCCTGCTTCCATCTGAAGACAACGGCTCAACGTGACGGAGGGGATATGGAAGGAGGCTTTGAATGCCTGGTCCCGGCCAAGAGTAGCCAGTCCAGGCCTGGCCCCCTCCAAGAATGCAGACCAAGAAGGGCACGGAGTAGAGGCCCTCCATAAGCGCCCTGCCGTCTGGAATTCACCCTGCAAACGAAGCCTGTGCTGACAAGAGCGCTCCGAAGAGCGCCAAGCGTGGCAGAGCCCGCACCACGTGCTAGGGAGCGCCCAGCGCTGTTTTTCTCATTAAAATCGTCAAAGCACTGGCGGCAGCAGGGGATGAATAATAGGAAAGGGCCACAAACCAGGTGGGCGGAGAGAGAAACGGGCCTGCCCCCTGCTCTTTAAGGAGACTCTGAAAGATAACCCCTTTTTTTTTTCCACTAGAAAAAAAAAAATCCACTCAGCCTTTAGGCAAGATAATGACTCCGTTGGGGGGGCGGGAAATCCTAGTTTAAGTATCAAAATTGCTGGGCCACACCCACTGCTAAAATAGGTGGAGCTGCAGAAAGCGAGGGGTGGGGTCCGGACTAGAGAAGAACCCACCCTCAGCCAGGAGGGCTGTAGGGGGAAAAGAGTAAAATGCAGGACGAGGGGGTTCACCCAGAAGGCAGATCAGATTTCCCTCGGAAGGGCGGTCCCGGGATGCGCGGGCGCAGGGGCGGGGCCGGCAGCGCTGGGTGTGAGAGCCCTAGGGTGACTCTTTGTGGCTGCGGCTCTGGACGCAGCTCGCCCACGGACACTGGGAGGGTGAAAAGTGCGATTAAATGACTGCCCCAGAAAGAAGCCAGCTCCGTAACCAGATCCCTTAGGTGTGGACGGAGGAGCCCAGCACCTCCATAATTGCTGTTCGAAACGGCGGCCGATAGCATCCCGGCGCGCCTGATCGGGTTCCCCTCATTACCGCAGGGCCGTATAAGCGACTCTTTGTAGCAGGCCAATTAAAAAGTTACCTCTTTTGGGGAACTGTTTTGCTTCTCGGCCGCTCCGCGCAGGCTGGAGCCTGAGAGGTGGCGGCGGGCGGGCACAGGGGGGCATTGTGGGAGAGGGGGTCGGGGAGTCCGGGGGAACCCACCGGACCTTGCCTCTCATGAATGGGGCTTTTCTCGAGCGCACACAGAGCCCGATTCACAGGTCTCCGCAAGGAATCAGTTTAAATAAATACGGGCAGCGTTTCAGCCCCATCTGGAAGCCATCGCTGCCAATCTCCTAACGCAAACAAGCCTCACAAAGACGGATTGAGGTCTCTCCCCTGAGCCGAGGGGCACTTTTCAGAGACGAGGGCTGTGAAATGCAGATGTGGGTCAAAAACGCAGCAGCCAATAAGCTTCTCAAACTTGTGGAAAGATGGGGAGGCGGGGCGTGCCCGAGCCCCAGGTTACTGACATTCCTGACGTCCACGCAGACTGCGTCCTTCCCCACGTCACGTCTTTGAGTCCACTGACCCAGGGGAGTGGGTTACCCGGCCAGGATGCGCTAGGGCGCAAAGCCAGCGGCTCCAATGGTCTGCCCCGGGGAGGGGGGAGGGGGGCGAGGAGCGACTGGACGATCTGGGCCCAAAGAGCTGTGGAATTCATTCCCTCCTAGGAAAGTTGCGGCGCTGAGAACGCTCTGCCACTTAAGTGAGCGCCTCTAATACCAGATGGAGAGTTTGAGGATTTTGAGAGTCACCTAGCTAATTCCATTGCGCACTATGGCAGAGATCAGTCAAGAAGACAGCTTTGTGAGTGTGTTCGTGCAAATTTAGGACAAATATACAGTCAATCCGAGCCGGGGCCACTTAGAGACACCGTATTCCAACAAGTGTTGTGGGCGTGCCTCCAGCTTAGTGCACCTTCCGACCCCCTGGCCTGAGGCTCCTTGCAGCTGCGCCACGGGCTCCAGTTCTGCCCCTGTCGACCACCCTAACGAATGGAAAGTCCTTCTGGGCCCGCAGCCTTCTAAACTCTCCAGAGATAGCCTGGTGGCAGGCGAGACTGCAGAGAATCGTCGGCAGACGGACTTTGATTTCCATACCTTCCCCCCAAATTTCCCCTGCGATTGATTTACAATCTGTAACATACAAAGACAGGGCTGGAATCCCAGCCGTCGGAAACGTGCCCAAACACGTGGAAAAAAAAATCTTCTCTACTTAATACACTTTCCAGGCTTCATTTGTCCTAAATATAATCCCAGACAGTGTGACTTTACCAAAGGAGATGATGGAAAGGTGCGGTTCGAACTGCCTTTGGACCAGATTGTAAAACTGCCATCTCTATCTACGGTCGAAATTGTTATAGCAATCGACCAACCGTGTCCCACTCCTCTGCTACATACACACACACACACACACACTCGCTCACTCACTCCTGGCAGAGCCTCGGCTAGTTTCAGAAACTTTTATAAAAGTAACTCATTGTAGTACCTGGGCGGGGGGGGGGGCGGGGGGGCGGGGGGGCGGGGGGGCGGGAGGGGACGGATGGGGGTAAGACGGCGGGGAGGGGGCGCTATTTTCCCGGACGTTTCAAAAGCAAGGTCTGGTTGGAATGTTATCGCCTTTCAGATGGCCTCTCCTGCGGGAAGTTTCTGTATCTTTTAGAGGGAAGGGGAAAGCCGAGATGCCAAGAGGGCTGCACCTTGCTCCTGGGCCAGTCATGAAGGGCAGAAAACCCACGAGGGGCGCTGAGATCTCAGGGTGTCTCTCCGAAGCCCTTCTTCGTGACCTCGGGTTTCAGCCTACTAGTTTCAGAGCATCTCCTTTGTCTAACTTCCCTTTGAACCCCAGACACCGACCCCTGGACACGACTGGGAATTCAACCCCTTGGCGCTTGCTCGCTTCTTCGCTCGTGCTCTTTCTCTCCTACTTTTCCTAAGATCTATGGGCCACAACCTGTTTTGCTGAACCCTGAGTGCTTGGGTGAGGCAAGCAGCGTGCGTGTGCGCTTAATTATCAAAGCTGGTTAAAGAGAGCGCGATTGAATCTAAGCGCAAACTTCCGACCCGACGCTTTGCTTCTTGAATATTCCTGCGCAACGCCAAGGACCGGCAAATGCCTCCAACCACGACCCGCAGGGAGGACGCTCGGACAGAGCCCCAGACTTGCACAATTCTACTCAATGAGCTTCTGCGCACCCGGCACCCGTCTCCGCGCGCCTTGACCCCGGAGCCGCTCTAACCCATACCAGCGGGCTCCACAGCGCGAGAGGGCCAGGGAAGAGGATGCTGAGGGTCGACACAGAAGGGTGGCAGACGGGGGCTGTGGACGACTTACGGACATCCTGGCCGTGACACCGAAGGACAGCGGCGACGAGCAGCGTCAGCAGCACCAGCGTCTGGGGAGCCCCGAGGCGGAACATGGCTCACCGCGGGGCCTGGCGGAGCCGGGCCCGGGCGGAGCGCAGCGAGGCGGCAGGAGCACGGCGTGGGTCCGGGTCTCTACCGCGCCCTCATGCAGAAGGCCTTCGGAGCAGGAGGAGGAGGCAGGAGACCCGGCAGCCCAGCAGCGCTCTGCGTCTTCTCCCCGCCGCGGCGCCCGTTATATGCGCCCGGCCTCTCTCGAGGCTGGCGAACTCGCCCAAACCGCGGGCCGCCCCGGCCCCCCGCGGGGTTGTAACCTGAGACCCCGCCCCCGGAGCCCGCCTGGGCCCAGCCAGAGCCCGCACCTGCCTGAACCGGACCCCCCTTCTCCGCTAGCCCTGCTTCCCGCCCCCCACTCTAAATGTGCAGAGTGGCCTGATCGGGCGGGGCGCAGAGACAGCCCCTGTCTACCGCTCCCCCCCCCTCCGCACCATCCCGGGCTTCGGCGCTGCCCTCTCCGACCACAGGCGGGAAGGGGGGCCTCCGGCCCCTCCCCTCGGAGTTCTGCCCGGATTGGAGGGGTGGGGGTGTTTGCAGAGGCGCAGGCCGCGAGCCCTAGACCGTGGACGGAAAAGACTTGGGAGGGAGGAGGGGAAGCGGTAGAAAGAAGCAGAGGGGGAGGGAGAGAGGGGCATCGCATTGGGTCCTTGGGTGGCGGGCGAGGGGAAGGGCTCAAGGAGAGCCCACGAAGTATCAGGAGTCCTAAATCTTGGAAACTGGCAAGCAGGGCCAAGCTTGGGGCGGGGGGGGAGGGTCGTCCCGATCTATTTTCTAGCCCCTTCTTGGAGCACCTGGCCCCTGGACTCCCACCTGGAGGTTCAGAACAACAGCGCCCCCACCTCCCGCCCCAACTCCTCCCCCATCCAACTATGCGGTGAATGAGCTTCCTCTGGAAGCTCAGCAGACGTTGACCCGAGCCGAGCGCCGGGAATGAGGCCGGTGTTACAGCACAGATGGAGACCTGTGTGAAGGTGTGGGGGACGGGCGCAGACCCTGGGGAGGAGGCGCGAGGAGACACAGAGGACGGGTGGGGGGCAGTGAGGCGAGACTACACCGTGCTCGCTGCCGAGGTGGGGGGCTGTCTAGTTCCAGGCTCAGCCTGGGTGTCTGCTCTCCCTGGCCGGGGTTCGGTAGTCCCTGGGGGGAGTGGGCGCTGCCGGCGGGGGTTGAACAGCTCTGGCCAGGGACGGTCGGCCACTGCTGCAGCCCTGGCCCGGGAGGAAGGACACCGCTCCAGCTGGACCGAGTTCTGTGAGCCAGGGGAGAAGCCAGAATTTCCTAGCTGGCCCCCTGGCCCTCACTTCCCACCTCATCTCACCTTGGCCTAAATGCTGCCTTCTCCCCTGGGCTCAGCTGTGCTGTGTTGGCTCCAGGTGTCTCCATTAATACGGGGAGGAAAAGTTCCCTAACAGACCTCCTTCCTCTTGAGTAAACGGTTTTCTATCCCTGAGGATTGTAAGGTCCCCCAAGGAACTTTAGGCAGAAATGCAAACTTTCACAAAACTCAGAATTTGGAGCTTGACTTAACCAGTACTCCCCTCCCCAGTGATGGGGTTTCTGCGGCGCTTTCCTTCCTTGAAGCTGAAGCCACTTAGAAGCTGCTTTTCCCACCCAGGTTTCAGTCTTCAAGGAGGCTCTGGGCTTCTCCTCCCTCTCTCTCCACCCCATCATGCTCTGATGCTTCTCAGAATAAAGCCCTGAATTCCAAGTGTGCAGAATTTAACTTCCGTGCAAGTGTGGGGCTGGAAAGTGAAGGGGCTTACATTGTTTAAAGAAATACATCCATACTTTGTCTGGATGGAGGTGGGTGAAGGTTTAAAGCACTGGTTCCAACTTCTCTACCTGCCCTAAGCCTTCCTTGGCTGTTTTCCTGTCTTCCTGTTCAAGTCCTTGTGTTAAGCTCTGAGCCTTGCCCGAGCCCCAGCCTCTGGCCAGAGAAAGCCAGTCTTACCCCCTGAAATGTCCTATGCCCTTCTTGGAGGCATGGTTTCTATTTTCTCCATCTAGAAGGTAGAAAGACCAAATTTCACACATTTCTCAAGACCCCCTATGTTGAAGCCCTTCTGAGAGTCTTTTCTGATAACTCTAGAATGCAATGGCTCCCTGCCTTTCTGACTGCATCTGGCATGTATAGCCTGTATCCACATCCTATATTCTAAGCTACATATGTTTTTTATGTGGTTTTCATTCCCTCCTTCCCCCCATATTCACTGGTCTTATATTAACAATGAGTCTAGACACTCCTTGGGGACAAGAAGAGTGCCTAGCACAATTTTAGCAGATAGGAGTATTTAAGTAAACCCCTTTGGATGAATGCAGTTAGATGTAAAATCTGATTTATTTTCTGATGCAAGCAATCCATAGACAGCTATAAAGCAAGGCATTTATACAACTGATTTTTAAAAAATCTGCCATAAAAATTCAACAACAACAACAACAAAAGTTTGGGTGAAGACACTCAGATGAAAAAATTAAAGCCTGTTTCAAAGTGATCTAGTTCAGTGGGCAACAAAGTGATACGTACTTCTTTTGGTCAGTTGCTTTTGATTTTGTACTCTGGGTGATTCATCTTTGCAGTAAACTGTATCTACATGTAAGAGCTCTAGAGTCTGTCCAATAATAATGGTTCATTTGTGAATACAAAATTTAGTTCTCTGCTCCTCATGAGAAAAAAAGAAAAGATTTTTGCATCAGAGATGAGAACTGACAAAAGCAAAATAAAATTAAATTGTCAAAGCCAAAATAGACTATGGAAATTATTTAAATTCTAAAGTCAACTAAACACCAATACCAATATTTTACCCACCCATGAATCCAACTACAATTTTAAAACCTCTAACCTGTGACTCACACTGGGACTGAAACTTTATGTGGGGAGAAAAAAAAAATCATTGATTTGGAGGTTACTTACCTAGTAATCTCAATATCCAGAACATAGCCAAGAAACTGAAAAAAAGGAGAAAAACCTGTGAGCTGGGGGAGAAGCAGCAGGCAGAATTCTGGGCAGACAGAATTTGTTATGTGCAAAACTTATCCATTTTATGTGTAGTAGAGTCCCTCTTATTCTGTCCATGTTTATTCATAGTTTAGATATTGTGTTAACAGATAGTCATCTGACCTCACCAATTAGATGCAGAAAAAATGAGGTCAGATAGGGGAGCAGTTGATGAAACACAGTAAGATAGCAAGAAGGGACAATAAGACGGGAGATAGAAAAGGAACCAATAAGATAGATAATAAATGAGAACGTACTGTACAGCAGGGAACTCTACTCATACTCTTTGGTGACCTAAATGGGAAGGAAATCCAAAAAAGAGAGGAGATATATATATATATATATATATATATATATATATACACATATGAATATATATATAGCTGATTCACTTTGCTGTACAGCAGAAACTAACACAAAACTGTAAAGCAACTATACTCCAATACAAATTTTTAAAAAATAAAGTGCAATTTTGCCCATGCCAAGAAAAAAAAGGAATCAATTAAAAAAAACCTGATAGGGTAGGGGTAAACAGCCCTGGAGTCCTTAATGATTCCAGGGAGTGTCCTGGCTTACAGCCTCTGCTGCTCTCCCTGTGGTTCATAATAATAAACTTATATGTCCAACAAAATGTTAACTCAAGCTTATTATGGTCTCTTTGGGGAGAAAGGGAAATCTGTATTCCATTTTAGAAAAGTCTCCATTAAACATAATGAAAATAAATGTTTGTTCGTTTAATGTGAAAAATCTTATGTCCTGGCAGTGTTGGATAGATGAGAAGCACTGAAATGTCTATAACTGTAGAAATGGAATCAAAGAGCTGCTGTTTCCCCCACTTAGTTGAAGAAGGGCATGGATGGCTAAGAATGAAGGTCCCATGTGGCAATCATTGTCCACTTACATCTTTAAGTACGGCAGACCTAATATTAGAACAGTTAGAAATTAAACAGACTTCATCAGTGTATCTACCCCAAATTACACCCATTCAGTGAGGCAGGTGGATTCAACCCGTCATCTTGTGTTGTGTAGACAAAATCCGTCATTTTGTGTTGTGTAGACAAAATAACCATTTCACTGTTTTTCTCTCTTTTATGGCAATATTAAATTTGGACCTATAGTGGACATAGCCTTCCCTATTGGGAAAGATATTTATAGGTAAACTGTAAAGAAAAGATCTCTTTCTCTCCCTCTACACAAATCCCATTTAAAAATAGTGATAGAGTGTGGAAGGATTCACATTCCAAAGAGGTAAGCCTGCCCCAAATATGGCAGGTGGTGAACGCACACACTTCACTCAGACAGCCGCGGTGGAGGGAGAGCGGGGCCAGCCTGCTTCTGCTGGTTGACTCAGTTCAGACATCCTTTCAAGATGTGTTTATGTTTTCCTTTGGCATTTTTGGGGCAGAGTAACAGGATCAGGACTGTCCAGGATAGGGCTTCTAGATTTATGATGTACATTCCATTTCATGAGCATAAATGTGTTACTATGTAGTCCCAGCGCAAACAGTGTTAAGAATCCGACCCTGTCTCTTCCGTCCTGTCCCAGCACCATCCAAATTCAGTTTAAGTGCTCATACTGAACACTCATTTCTGTACGAAATGAGGATTCAGAGAGAATTAAGATACTGTATTTTCATCTTCAAGGGAAATAAGAAAAAAAGACTGTGAAAGATGCTGCAAGCATGTTATCCTCCTCTTTAAAAATAAACAAACAAAACCAGAAAGAACAGATATTCTGGAAGTTGTAGAGCAAGCTTGGGAAGGTTTCCTAGGAGAAGTGAGTCTCCAAGGATGAGAGGAGTGTTGAAATGCGGAGGTACAGTGAGAGGACAGGGTGGCACCTATAAGAAGGCAAAGAAGAGCAGATGAAGCAGAAGACATGGCAGGGGGTCCAGACCAGTGTGGAGTCAGCCATGGGGGCCAGTGGGAGTAAGATGTAGTAGTAGGGGGACTTCCCTGGCGGTCCAGTGGTTAAGACTTCGCCTTCCGATGCAGGGGGTGAGGGTTCGATCCCTGGCAGGGAGTTAAACCCCACATGCCTCCGGGCCAAAAAACTAAAACATAAAACAGAAGCAATCTTGTAACAGATTCAATAAAGACTTTAAAAATGGTCCACATCAAAAAAAAAATCTTAAAAAAAAAAAAGATGTAGTAGTAGGGATGAGAAGGAGGCCAGACACAGAGGACTCTGTGAGTGCCACTAGTTGTCACTGGGTCTGGCTCAGACCTGCCTTTCTTACTTCTCATTCTTTCCTCTTCTACTTATCTCCTACTAGATAGACCTTTGGGGCAAAAGAGAAAGACATCTGGCTTTCTAAAACTTTCTAAAGTCTTACTTTTTGAAGAAGTAGCTGTACTTTTATATGCACATGACCTTCCTATTTCACTATTTTTTTTTTTTAAAGCACAGCCTGTTCATGCGATATCTCACATTCTCTTGAAGCATATGGCTTTCTGGCTTTAAGGAACATGTGTGTTCTCATTAACTCTTGCTGGTTCTGGGGTGAAAGGAAAAACATCAGGGCCTCGATGCAGAGATGCTGGACCACTCCCAGCAGGGGTTGCATTGAAGCAACTGTGGTTGTCCAGCCACAACTGTCTCCAACAACCAGGAAGCATTTACTCTGGACACTTGTCTGGCAATGGCATGGCGCTGTGGCTCCAGGGGACACACTCTGAGGGACTGACAACCCACCAGATGCGTGAAAGTGGGTGGCTTCTATCTCCTGTCTCCCTCCTTTGAACTCTTGCACTAATATATAGCCCATCCCATGCAGTTGTACCCTTATTCATTCATCCATCTATCCCTCAACCATGGAGAAAAATCCTGTGTGAATTTATTCACATGTCTTCTTGAGAACAGAAGCTATCATTTTTACATTTACAGTTCCCCCAGTGAAGTCTTCCCTGATGGCTCAGCAGGAAAAGAATCCACTTGCAGTGCAGGAGACACAGGAGATGCAGGTTCGATCCTTGGGTTGGGAAGATCCCCCGGAGGAGGAAATGGCAGACCACTCCAGTATTCTTGGATGAAAAATCTCATGGACAGAGGAGGCTGGTGGGCTACAGTCCAATGGGTTGCAAAGAGTTGGACATGACTGAGTGACTAAGCACAGCACCCACAAAGTCTATTTAGTATAGTGTGGTCACGTAGTGTTCTAAATTCTCGCTATGGTAAGAGTGGTCCACAGAATCCTCTCAATCAGATTTGACATTTTACTGGATCTCCAGATAACTCATGCTCTCATTAGGGGTGAAGAAGTGCCGGCCTAAAGATTGGTTTGAAGGTAGTGGTTTGCGGCACCAGTAGAGTGGGTGTTGTCTGCAGTTCCAGACGGCCGTGATCATGCGTGCACTGCATTTGCTGTCATGACAAGGAGGGGGCCTGAGTGAAAAGGTGCCAGACAGAAGTGAGTTGAGGGAGAGGGATGGACAGAGGTGGGAGAGGAGATGACAGATGCAGGACTTTGGAAAGACTGCTGCTGGGGGCGTGAGTGGGGTAACTCTCAAAAGCTGTCTTCTTCTGCCGTAGGTGAGGGGTCACTTTTCCCATGTTCCATTTCTCTGATAGGACGTGGAGCCGGAGCCAGGAAGAGATGAACACTTTCTGGAGCTCGAGTCCTGAACTCCATGGAGAGAGTGCTGGAGCTGAGCCGAAGCGGAGGCTGGTGTCTTACCTCTTCCCCACCTCTCGGGGACTCGTGACCCATGAACTCTCCCTGGATGAGAATTATCATGGAAAAGAGCCTCTGGGCCTAACAGGGTACATACCCCTCAGAGAAAGCCAGGCTCCTGGAAACCAAGTTTATTCTACCCCAGTGGGTAGGGTGGACCAGCCCTCCAGGAAGTCCTTGAAAAGCTCAAGGGAACGTGTGGTAAGCTTCTAGTGGATTCCTCTGCCAAAAACAACCTCGGGAGGGAGCAGAAGGACATGTGTGAGCCCTTCCCCACCCGCAAACCCAGTGAGGGCACCTCATGTGCCCTGCTGAGGGAGGCACCTGTCCAGGGCCAGGCAGGGCACCACCCTGCTCCGCATACCCGCCCCACATTCCCGCCTGCAGGCCAGCCGCTCTGCTGACACCTACCCACCACCCCTGACACCCGCCCCCCAGGCTCCTGGGCTCAAAGCCAGGGACTCTCCTTTGACTGTCTCCCCTTACTCTGTCCCCCTTCCTGCCCCTTCCACCTCCTGTGCCTCGGCCGGCATTCCTCCCACTGCACTGTGTCGAGCACCAACACAGAACCATCTATTTGACGTGGACCCTGTCCTAAGGCAGATCACCGCCTCGCAGGGAGACAGTCACAGAAGGAGCCAAACTACAAGTAAACAGGCTGCAATATGACGTATATCCGGTATGAGGCAGCTCAGTGCAACGCCATTTGTGGACGCACTCTGCTCTGGCATTTAGCCGAGAATAGCTCTTCGCACAGTTTTGGGTGGTAGAAGCAGCTTGGTCACATCTGTGCCACAGTGTGACTATTCAGTGGCTCCAGAGATCTGCCACCCACCCCCCTCCATCCCTAAATAGAAGTTTCTTCGTCTGGCAGCTCAACTGAGATACCAGCAAGGCCCCCACAATGGCTTTGCTCCTTGTCCTGTGGGGAGCCTGCCCGGGAATCCTCAGCTGGTTGTACAAGGACTCCATTCTGATGGGAACAAGAGAAATGAGTCCCTCTTGCACCCCTGTTCCTTCCTCTGCCAGCCTGTCAGGATGCCTGTCTAGTTTTAGCCTAAAAGTTCTTAGAAATGCGCATACCCTTCCTGTGGTTCTTGAACTTGCCCAGGCTGGACAAGGCGACTGCACTGCCCAACTCTATTCCCTTAGGCGAGTTACTCGGCTTCTCTGAACTTCATCCAGAAAGCAGGGATAACGGCAATTTGCTTCTGGGCTCATCGTGAGCATAAATGAAATACAGATGTTGAGCTTCAGCAAGGCGCTCCTCAGAGGAGGCTCAGAATCATGTTTCTTATCTTTATCCCTGCTTTCCGTGGTCTCCAACCTTTTTATTCCCCCCTGCCCCACCTGCCTACCACGCCATAAAGAAGCAATCTCGTGTCTCTGTTTTTAATTTAATTGCTTCCTATTAACACTTTTGTCTTACCCAATATGTTTCCTAGCGTTTGGATGACAACAATTGGGATCTAGCTTGACTGATGAAGATCCTGGGATGTGAGGTGTAGAACTAAAAGTGTTTTCGTTGTTTTGAAGTCAGTAACACAAACTCAGGATTCACAGACTTTTATATGACCTGGAAAGGAAAGTTGGCACTGACGATACATAGACTCAATACTTGGGCAAAACTTCTGCCTAAGAAAGAGAACAGAAACTTCTCAGTTTATCATGGAAGCTAGGAAGACTAGGATAGCAATTGAACTTCTCTATGAGTATCAGTTTAAACAAAAAGTCCAGTTTGCTTTAACTGTGAATAGACCAAGATTTGGAGAGAAATTTCCCTTCAAGGTTTTTTGATCCAGTTTGATGAGAAGCTCTGGAGAGAGAGAAGCTGGTTCTTCTCAGGTATCAATAGCACCAATGCCATACGGTTGAAGGGGCGAAGGGTTAAGGGCTCCAGCTCTCTGGCCATCGAAAACTAGCCTATAATTTACAGCTGACTCTCCTTATCTGTGGTTCTTACATGTATACAGCTCAGCATCTGTGGATTCAACAATTGCAGACTGTATAATTCTGTAATATTTACTATTGAAAAAATAGTGGGTTGGGAGAAGTTCAGTTATCCCAGAAGCAGTCTATGCAAGGTGAATCCAGCAGTAGGAAGTGGTGGCTGGAAGTGAGAAGACGAGAAAAAAGCGATTTCACAGTGACAGTCTAGACGGGTGGGATGAGGAGGTGAGGTGGGAGGGAGGTTTAAGAGGGAGGGGATATATGTTTACTTATGGCTGATTCACGTTGTTGTATGGCAGAAACCAACACAACATTGTAAAGCAAGTATCCTCCAATTAAAACTAAATTAATGAAAAATAAAAAAGCAATTTCATTATCATCCTTACAAGAAAATTTAAAGAAGACCTGCCTATATTATGTGTTTTACTGGAGATACAAATTTATGTAATATTCTATTTCTTTTCTTGAATGGCTTGCAAATCTCTTGGGCATAGAGCAGTGGGAAAAACACTGGCCTTGGAGTCAGGAAACAAATCTTACCCCTCCCCATGCATCTAACTGCTGATGCTGAAGCTGAAGCTCCAATACTTTGGCCACCTGATATGAAGATCTGACTCATTGGAAAAGACCCTGATGCTGGGAAAGATTGAGGGCAGGAGGAGAAAGGGATGACAGAGGATAAGATAGTTGGATGGCATCATCGACTCAATGAACATGAGTTTGAGCAAACTCTGGGAGATAGTGAAGGACAGGGAAGCCTGTTGTGCTGCAGTCTACAGGGTCGCAAAGAGTCAGGCAAGATTCAGCAACTAAATAACAGCAACAACAAATGCATCTAACTTGTCTTGTGATCTTGATCCAATTGCTTTACTCTGTGAGCTCAGATGTTTCATCTGTAAAATGAGGTAGCTGCACATGGTTTGTTTGTTTGTTTGTTTTTTGTTTTTTTGGGGTTTTTTTGTTTGTTTGTTTTGATGGGGACCGTTTTTAAAGTCTTTACTGAATCTGTTACAATATTGCTTTTGTTTTATGTTTTGGTTTCTTGGGCTGCAAGGAATGAGGGCTCTTAGTTCCCTGACTAGGGATCAGTCCAGCACCCCTTGCCTTGGAAGGCGAAGTCCCAACCACTGGACCATCACGGAAGTCCCTGCTTGTGGTTTTGTGATGAGAGGCACTTGGTTTCTTTTCCTCTCCCACTTCACTGTAATCCTACTTTCACTGTCAGTGGCCCCTAAATTGGATCTGACAATCAACCACTGTGAAGCTAAGAGGCAAAGGGTTTAGCCTTCCCACCCAGTATGACTAAGTCAGGTGGAACCTCCTCTACCAATGGGCTCAGCACCTCTCTCCCAGCTCCACTGGGGTCCATATTGGTTGCCTGAAGAGAAGCAAAGTGATTAACCAGGAATAGGAAGTAGGCCGTCTCCAGCACTCTCCTCTCCACAAGACCCAGAAAAAAAAAATCCCTTGAGAAGAGAGAATCTGTCTAGATTTGTCATGTCTGAATTGGGCTTGGAAGATGAAATGCCCCATTCACTGAACTTGTGTGTCCTAGTCCATCCTCCAGGCTGGAATGACTGATAACAGCAAATGCTCTGAGAGGTAATCACCTGGAACCCTGTACCTTCTGGCCTGAATCATGGGCTGGCCAGAGGTAGGGGAGACATTCCCAGTGCAACCTAGTCATACAGCTCTGCCGTGCCCATTGAGCTGTCCTGGATAAAACTCCAGGACAATGTTAATTGATGCCCAAGTAGACATCAGTCAATCAGCCAGTATTGATGTTAACACTTGCCTGTGGACAAAAGCATGAGTGTGCTAACCTGAGCGGGCATTAACCAAGCATGTTTCATAGGCCTAGTGCACAGGCACACTGTGAGGAGTGCAAAAGAAGTATTTTGTAGTCCCCACACCAAGAAAGCTTTGACCCACATTTCAAGAGACGGCTGCTCCAATACAGCCTCAAAGAGATGCTCTAGGACAGAACTGCCTAACAGAACTTTCTGAGATGATGGAAACATTCTGTATCTGTGTGTCCAACATGGTAGTCAGTAGCCACATGTGATGGGCTTTCCTGGTGGCAAGAATCCACCTGCAATATAGGAGACGCAGCAGACACGGGTTTGATCCCTGCGTCAGGAAGATCCCCTGGAGAAGGAAACGGCAACCCACTCCATTACTGTTGCCTGGGAAATCCCATGGACAGAGGAGCCTGGCGGGCTCCACAGGATGGTAAAGAGTCAGACACGACTGAAGCAACTGAGCATGCATGCAGTCACACATGATGATTGAGCACTTAAAAAGTGGCTAATGTGGGACTTCCCTGGTGGTCTAGTGGCTAGGACTCCAAGCTCCCAATGCAAGGGGCCCAGGTTTGATCCCTAGTCAGGGAACTAGATCCCACATGCCACAACAAGGAGTTCACCTGCCACAACTTAAGATCCTGTGTGCTGTAACTAAGATCTGGCTCAGCCCCAAATAAATAAATAAAATTTGTTTTGATAAATAAAACATAAATAATGCAATTGAGAAACTGACTTTTTAAGTTTACTATTAAATTTAATTGGTTTTCATTTTAATCATAGCTGTGTGGTTAGTAGCTACCATCTTGGACCATGTATGACATCCTTGTTACTCAAAGTATGGTCTGCAAATCAGTAGCATCACATCACCTGGGAACCTGTTAGAAATGCAGGGTGTCAGGCCCCGCCCCAGACACACTGAATCAGAATCTGTTTCTTAATAATGTAATGTGTTTGCACATGAAGTCCAAGAAGCACTAGTTCAGGGCAGTGCTTCCCAAACTTGACTGTGTATTAGAATTCCTAATATGGGGATCTTTTAATAGTCTCAATGCTGTGTCTGTACCCTAGACAAGTTAAGCCAAAATTTCAGGCACTGGTGCTTTTAAGTCCCCTCTTCATGTGATTCCAGTGTGCATCCAAGGTGAGAATGACTTCTCCTGGGCCATGCAGCCAGCCTAGGTCCCACCCTGAGGGACGAGTCTGTGTGAGGGCTAGCTACTGACTTCTCAGCCTCTAAATTCACTTGTTGGGCCTGGCTGACTGGGAAGCCAAAAGGAGTTATTCATGCTCAGCAAGTGTAAGAACTGGCTGGGGCTGATGTTTGTTTCCAACGCCTAAGTGAGATGTTCATTAGTTTTTGACAAAACACAACCAAATGCCACACCACCAGAGGGTACTGAACGGGCCTCTGACTGGAGGGCTGGGAAGGGCTGATTCACTTCCTCACTCATCGACCTGGATAACCCTGGCATCGTGGAGCAGCCCCATGAAGGGAGCTATTCTTCTTCTCCAGGGTGGAGGAGGCAGATGGTTTTTCCAATGCCACTGTCTTCCCTGAAACTCAGCAAGCGTCCGAGGGTCACTAGGGCCAAGTAGAAAAGGTGGGTTTTCCTGAAGAACCAGACTTTCTCATCCTGTTGATTTGAGCAGGACCTTAAAGGCCCCTGTCACTTTCTAGTGATGAGTGACATTTTAGGAGATGACTCTTCCTCTCCTAGCTGGCAGGCTTCCCTGGTGGCTCAGACAGCAAAGAATCTGCCTACAATGTAGGAGATCCAGGTTCGATCCCTGAGTCAGAAAGATTCCCTGGAGAAGGAAATGGCAACCCACTCCAGTATTCTTGCCTGGAGAATTCCATGGACAGAGGGGCCTGGTGGGCTACAGAGTGGGACACAGCTGAGCGATTTCCACTCACTCACTCACTCACTCCTAGCTGGCAAAGGCTCAGGAAAAGCACATCTGAACTCAGGCTCTGAGAAAACTAGGTCCCCTGTGCAGCATGGCTATCCCAAGGGACGGAGCCGTAGACCCTGTGTGGAGTGACAGTCACTCAGCCTCACTGAGGAATTCCACGGTTGACTAGGGTGATATGGAAATGCAGATGATTCACCATGGAAATGGAATCCACAACGGTATGATTATTAGCCCCTTTGTCATGACATGTACAGAGGATTTCTAAAGCTTTGTATCCATAACTCTCCTCCATGTTGACTTAGAAGACTCTGTTAAGACAAAAGCGCCCTTAGGAATGAGAGAATAAGCCATATGCTTTGCCCGTTTGGGGCCAGGGACGAGTAGGACCAGTACAGGGAGCGTCCTAAGACAGCCAGAGCAAGCACCTCTGCTGTCCTCTCCATGTCCACCTCCCCCTGGAGGTCACCAGGCATCCCGCAGACATCCAGACAGACACTCTGTTAACCAACAAGCCACATCTGAATGAAGCTCTCTCTCTGCTCTGACTGGGTGTGAACCCATTTCCAGGGGCAGGATCAGGAAAAGAGGCAGGGGGAGGCTTTTCTTCCCTCCAAGGCTGCAAAGGTTAGGTTGTGCCCGGTGGAAACAGAGAGAAAGCGGGCTAAATGTCGTCTCCTGCAACAGTCTCGATGCTACTGCAGCCCCACTGTCTTGATGAAGACTCCCTGTCACCCACCCTCACTGTTGTCTGGGGTGCACCACTAGCACTTTGCTAAATGCTCTCTAGTTCTTCAATGACACTTCATTCCTGAGTCATGAATCATCAGGGTCCAGCAGGCTCCCAGGAGGTCAAATGGTTCAACCCTGTTGATTTAAAGATGGAGCAGTGTGGCCTAGGGAACAGCATTGTGAGCTCGAATGGAGCCTAAAGCTAGAGGAGAAACCAGCAATGCTCCTCTCATCTTCATTTGAAAGCTTGGCTTTCTGGTCATAATGAAATTTTTTGCATTAGTTTTTATTTTTAAAATAGTATCTTTAAATGCTGTTTATCTTGATTCCCGAGGCTTTCTTACTGTTAGTCACTCAATTGTGTCCAACTTTTTGCGACCCCATGGACTGTAGCCCACCAGGTTCCTCTGTCCATGGAATTCTCCAGGCAAGAATTCTCTGTCCATTGCCTTCTCCAAAGGATCTTCCAGACCCAGGGATCAAACCTAGGTTTCCTTCATTGCAGGCAAATTCTTTACTGTCTGAGCCTTGTGTTCCTAAAAGTTTGCACCCAAAGCAAGTGCCTTGCTCCCCTCTAACCCTAGGCCTGGCTGGCCCTGATGGGAAGGATAGGGACTTGGCCAAGGCAGCATTAGTTTTGACCAGAAGCAAAAAGAGAGATTGAGTCTTCCAGCTACGTCTACCTCCTTCTTCTCTGTCGACTTCAAGGGCAAGATCCCGTTTCTCCATAAAAGTGGAGAGCTCCGGCTGGCAGGGAGCTGAACTGGTGGAGTAATACCACTGTTACTTGCTTATTATCCAGCCAGAGAAGTGATATTGGCAAATTCAAAAAACTGCAAAATTATTCCCCAGATAAGTTACTATTGATGACAGTATCAAAAGGGTGATACTGCAGTGAGGTTAGAAGAGATACAGGAACACAGGCTAAAATGCGGGCCAACTCCCTTACCCAAACCTCTCTCTCCTGCACTACCTTGGAAGCGAGAAAGCCCCTTCTATCCTTTCCAAACACAGGTTGGTGTTCTTCAAAGAGTTTGTTTCTTTGATCAAGCTTCACCACACCTGTGGTTCTTCTGCTTAGCCTATACTTGTGGCATAGACCACAGCCTTAGGCACATGAGGGTTAACAACATACAACAACCTGGGCAGTGAGGAGCACCCTTCTTCCGTCGTATGGCCACGAGACACAGCATTCCTCTGTATGGATGAACTGTGGCACACCAGTCCTGCGTTGATGGACACTTGGTTGCTTCTTTTTGTTTTTTCTCTGCTTCTTCCCTCCTCTCTCTCTTCATCTCTCTTTCTCTCTCCCCACCCCACTACCTTTTTGACTGGGGATAAGCCACTCTTTTCTTTCTCCAGGGCTCTCCACTGCACAGTCATGTAGAGCACACCGTTTTCTCAGAGTGAGTATGTGGTCTGTGCCCAGAATCAGTGCTGCTTGGGATTCACATTCTCTAGCTGAAGGATCAACTGTCCCCCACTCAGAGGAAATTCTTGCCTGGAGAATCCCAGGGACGGTGGAGCCTGGTGGGCTGCCGTCTATGAGAGGATCGCACAGAGTCGGACACGACTGAAGCGACTTAGCAGCAGCAGCAGGTGGGCATTTACAGACAACTGTTCCCTAAAACTCTCTGTTAGCACCGCTGCTGAAAGAGTCCATGAGGAAGGGGAGAGGAATGCAGTGAGGTGCCATCAGCACCAGGCTGCATCAGCTTTGCATCAGCTACTTGGTTTTCCTCTTCTTCCTTTGTCGTACCATTTCCTCCCTTCTTTTCTCTTCCTTTTTTTAAAAGAAAAAAATCATAGCATTAATATTATTTGTAATAGGTAATTCATCCACATGATTCAAAATTTCAAAGGTACAGAAAGTGAAGTCTCCCTCCCAGCCACCTATAACCCCTCCCAGAAGGAACCAACGCAAGCGTAGCTAAGCAACTGTGCTCCCCTCCTCCCATTATAAATGGTAAATACCACCCCTCCTCTTTCTCTCAGCACAAATGGTAATATACTCCAGGCCCTGGTCTACATGAGCCTTTTTTTGTGTGTCCTTTGGACAGCAAGAAGATCCAACCAGTCCATCCTAAAGGAGATCAGTCCTGGGTGTTCATTGGAAGGTCTGATGTTGAAGCTGAAACTCCAATACTTTGGCCACCTGATGCGAAGAACTGACTCATTTGAAAAGACCCTGATGTTGGGAAAGATTGAGGGCAGGAGGAGAAGGGAACGACAGAGGATGAGATGATTGGATGGCATCACCAATTTGATGGACATGAGTTTGGGTGGGCTGCGGGAGTTGGTGATGGACAGGCAGGCCTGGCGTGCTACAGCTCATGGGGTCGCAAAGAGTCAGACACGACTGAGCGACTGAACTGAACTGAGAGATGATTTCATATCAACACAGTAAAAACCACCTGATTATTTTAATGATTGCTTAGTATTTCGTTGTGAAATGTGAAATTTCATTGTGTGGATATACTATCATTTATTTAACCAATCCTCGTTTGATGGACATTTGGACCATTTCTAGTCTTTTGCTGAAATAATGCTGCAATAATAGTTGTCAATATTTTCTCATGGTTTGACATTTCATCTTTGAGTTTGCCTATGGTGATATTTTTGGTTTTGCCATGAAAATTTTTTTTTTGCTTTTCATGGTCAAATTGATCATTATTTTATTTCTGGCTTAATTCATACGTTTAAATTTTTTCTCATTGTTTCTTTGAGTTTTTTTTTTTTAGATATAGTTTTAATTTTTACATGTGGGGCCTTCCCTGGTGGTCCAGTGACTGAGACACCACGCTCGTAATGCACAGGGCCTGGGTTCAATCCCTGGTCAGAGAACTAGATCCCATGTGCCGCAACTAAGACCCAATGCAGCCGAATAAATAAATAAGTAAATATTTTTAAAACTCCTTAAATTTTTTTTAACATTTAAACTTTTGATCCACATGCAATCTATTTCATTTTAAATGTGTAAGGTATAAATCTTACTTTAATTTTTGTTTTCCCTAAGTGTGTACTCAGTTGTTCCAGAACATTTATTGAGAAGTCTGTCTTTCCTCACAGGTTGAAATGCCATCTTTACTATGCTGTCTCTTCAAAGCGTGTTTGTGCCTGTCTCTGCGCTTCTTCTGCTGCCCCCCTGGCTCACGTCTCCAGGCACCAGCTACAGGCTCTGTCTTTTCTTTAGGTGCCACCTGGACTTGACTCAGGTCTCTGGGTTTGCAGATACTAGTGTAGGATGGAGTCGGGATTGGGGAACAGCAAAAAGGCTGGATATGAAGGTCAGAAAGCTTCTAAGATCTTTCCAAAGAATCTCACATGAACAATGGCCTTACTCCCATGCTGCTGCTGCCAAGTCGCTTCAGTCGTGTCCGACTCTGTGCGACCCCATAGATGGCAGCCCACCAGGCTCCACAGTCCCTGGGATTCTCCAGGCAAGAACACTGGAGTGGGTTGCCATTTCCTTCTCCAGTGCATGAAAGGGAAAAGTGAAAGTGAAGATGTGCAATCGTGTCCGACTCTTAGCGACCCCATGGACTGTAGCCTACCAGGCTCCTCCGTCCATGGGATTTTCCAGGCAAGAGTACTTACCTCCTCTCAAAAGAAAATCAGAAAGAGAACAAAGTTCATTTCCTCATTAAAAAATCTGGCAGTTTGTCCAGCCCAGAGGGAAGCCCTTCTCCCCTGTGCACTCAGCGGATGCTCTCTCTCCAAGTGTCTTCCCTCCCAGTTTCAGCAGCCTGGGAAGGACTTTGATCACCTCCTTGCTTCCCCCATAAGCTCCCTACACCCCAAGCCCAGTTCTTGAAGGCGGGTGTAAACTGAGCTGGTCCTTATCTTAGAGACATTAGAAGAGACCCTAAACAAACACACTAACAGCCACTAAGAGACCAAACTAATGCCAGCCAATAAACAACCCCCCAGAAGATATTATGCAGAAGAGGTTCTTCCTCCTCTCAGGCTGAGTTCTTGCTCCCTCAGCTCACTGGGCTCCTTCTCATGCCTCCTCCCACCCCAACCACTGGACTGAAAGGACCAGGAAGGCAGCTGCTCTGCCCTGCCTTCTTTTGCCTCCTCCTACAATCACCCAGCCTGGTCCTCTACACTCAAAAAACAGCCATTGCAAGCAAAACAAGGAAGTTCTTCTTAGAAGGAACAGACAAAAGGAGACCTTTCATCTCCAAGACAGAGATTATCCTGTATAATAGAGGTTTTCAATTTCAGGTCTGTAGATGCACTTCAGACATTCCCTGAGCCCTGCAGTGATTGGCAAAATGTATACATAGGCCTGGCCTTCCCCGGTGGCTCAGCGATAAAGAATCCACCTGTAATGCAGGAGATGTGGGTTCTATCCCTGGATCAGGAAGATACCCTGGAGCAGGGCAGGACAACCCACTTCAGTATTCTTGCCTGGAAAATCGCACGGACAGAGGAGCCAGGTGGGCTACAGTCCACGGGGTCCCAAAGAGTTGGACACAACTGAAGCTACTGAGCACACATGCATGCACATACATAGGCCTGGGGTGAGGGGAGGGTTCTTGGTGTTCTTCAGTGTCCAATACTTAAAAAAAAAAAGTCTAAATATCTATGGATAAGATGATGTCAGGGATTTCCAGGTGGCGCTAGTAGTAAAGAATCCACCTGCCAATGCAGAAGATGCAAGAGACATGGATTCAATCCCTGGGTTGGAAAGATCCCCTGGAGGAGGAAATGGCAACCCACTCCAGTATTCTTGCCTGGAAAATCCTATATGGACAGAGGAGCCTTGCGGGCTACAGTCCATAGGGTCTTGAAGACTAGGACACAACTGAGTGACTGACACTCCTCCAAGATGATGTTGGGAATTTGCTTCAAAACATTCCAGTTGGAAGGCATAGAGTGGGTGGAGTAGGTGTAGTTATCGATGAAACAAGATTGGCCGTGAGTAGATCATTGTTAGTGCTATTGATGGGTGCTTGGGAGTTTATTATATTATCTCTCTCATGAAATAAATGAATGAAGGGAGAGATGGAAGGAGGGATGGAGGGAAGGAAATCCTTGCTACAGACCACATTGAAATAACCAGATAGCCCACAGTGGGTAGCTGCCGTCTCACAGCTCCAGCTTTAAAGGAACTTCTGCCCAGTGGTTTCCTCGATTAGTGTTTGGAAGCCTGGAAGTATCTGTGGGTGCAGAAGCATGTCCCCTTCACTCTCACCTCCACCCTCTAATCTCAGCATCACCCAGAGAAAGGGACCAGAGTCCCTGAAGCCATCTTGATCCATCTGCATCCTCTCTGCTAAGCCTCCAACACCCCAGCACAGTCTTCATGGGGACCAGGGAGCTGGTCATCTGAGGCCCTTGGCTCTCTAGCTCCACCCCAAGCAGATGGAGCCCCAGTTGCCCGAGCAAGCTTGTGCAGAAGGGGGCTCTGGTTGCTCCGTTTGGATGTGCTTGGAGTAGAAAATTCACAAATTCCAAGCTCTGCTCCCAAAGCAAACCTCCTCAGCCCAGATGCTACACCCTTCACCCCTCCGATGAGCTATGTGGGGCCGCCAAGCAGGAGGCTTTGAAAACCAGCTTGTGTCTGGGTTGTGAAAGCACCAATGTTTGCTATGTTTGCCCAGCAAAAAGGGAGCATATTTTCTCCCTTCCAAATGCAAGCTCAAAAGATGCTCCACGGATTTTTCTTCAGACTTTCCACAGGAAACATAAATAAGGAAGAAAAATGACTTTAGTTGCTGAGACCTGAAGTGGAATTTCAACCCTGAGGAGCTGCTTGTAACAAGCACTCTCTGTCCTTCAGGAAAGTCACCGTCTACAGCCTGGTCCATGATTCTTCTCTCTGAGCAGCCCTCACACACCAGGCAACGGGAGGAACTGGGCTGGTTCTCAGGCCTGATTCCCAGCCAGGGCTGCACCCTCATGCAGTAGATGGCCAGTGCCTGGGCTCATTACTTGCTGAGATTCCTTAGCTAATGTTATATCTTTCCAGCCTTGCTCTTTCTTGATTGTGTTAGAGTAGAACACATGTGGGTGCTCCAACCCTGGAGGCCCACTGCCCTTTAAGCCAAATGTTGATCAGAGCGTGAAGTGAGCCCACAGCATCCTCGGACCCTGAGGCCCTCTGTCCTGATCTCCACCTTGGAGGGAGAAGGACTGCTCTGGTCCATGTTCTCCACCCTGAGGAAGCTTACAGTCTGCAAACACAGAGTGAGGAAGGCCATAAGGCAGCATTTGAGTGCACACATATATGCATCAGTCAATCCAGGGTTTAGAATAATCTAAATTGACGTTTTTTCTGCACAGAGGATCAGAGTACTTTCTATTCATGGGTTATTACTATCAGCTAACTGCTTCCTCACTGGGGGTTTTGAAAATTATATATCTATAGATCAAATGGGCCCTACAAGAGCTCCAGACCCTAGAAATACAGGATTGAAGTCAGTTTGGGTAGTTTTAGTGGACTACGTGCAACAGGCTGATTGATTCATTAGGAGCTGTGTTGTTAAGGTTTTACTAGGGCTATAAATGGAGTGCTTCAAGGCTGCCATTTCTGCCTCTTGACACATGAGAACCTTTCTTCTCAAGATGTTTTCCTCTCCTATAACATTCTATCTTTAGAATGGGTAGCATAGGTCTCTCCTTGTTAGGATAGACCCAACAAGGCCATTGAGCATCTATAATTTTTTAAAAATAATTATCAATTCATATACATCAACTAAACAAAGCAAGGTACACCTTTGGAAGATGCTTGTAAGAAGTTCATGCTTCCAACTAGAACTTGGTTGTCTCTGATGTACCAAATTCAGAGAAAGACCCCAGAAACCATTTCCTTTTAGGCTGCAGTTTATCTGTTTATTTGAAGCCAAAGCCAATAATCCAAGTGGCTTTCAATGACTAAGAAGGTTTCTCAGCATAGATTAGTCAGTCCCATCACAGAAAAGTCAGCTGCCCTATGGACTGGCCTGCTGTATTCATGAGTGGTACCAGTTCTGACATCCAGGGGGTGGGGGAGCAGGCAGGTATTTCCCTAGCGATGTCTGAGAGGAGAGGCACTAGCTGAGTCTAGCTCTGAAAGGAGAAGTAGAGGAGGAAAGGGCAAGCAGTGTGCTGATATGAGCAAGAAAGAGTAAGATACAGAAGTTGTCAGGTGGCTGAGAGCATGCACTTGGGGGTCACTCAGATCTGGGCCCAAAGGGCTAGCCAGCCTCTGCCATTAAGCAGCTAGGCCACCTGACGAGCTCATGTGTTTCCTGACATGTTAAAGTGGCACAGCTATAGCACCAGCCTTATAAAGTAATTACGAGGGTTAAAAAAGACAGAATGTAGACTTCAACGGGAGCTGCTGGGCTCAGTCAGCTTTCAGCATATGGAAGCTGTCCTAACCATGACAAAAAAGAACAAGTGGACAAGTCGAGGACAGGGAGAGGACACTATGGGACATGCATGAGACACCAGCCCCTCACCCAGTCCCGTCTCCAGGCACCCGGGACAATGCATGTCCCAGTCCAGACAGATGGCTCAAATGTTTATTAAGAAATCATCCATTAAAGTTATTGGAAGCTTCACACTTGCAGCGTGGTCTCTGCACACTGCCTAGCTGCCACAGCTCTAACAAGGCCTCATTCACTTCCCTGGGGCAGCTCCCTCCAGTGCCCTCAGCCCCTCAGTCTCACATCCACCAGCACCCCCTCCCTGCTGGGCCTGGTTTACAGAGCCCCACCCCCACCCCAGGCCTGGCCTCCTCCCCTCCCTTGGCTCTGAGTGATTTCTGACTTGCTTTTTCCAAATGCGAAATCTTTGAATGAGGTCACTCCAAGTAGGGGAGCAAGGGGAGGGTCACCAATATTTCCTAAGTGCAGAGGTCCCTGGGGTGATTTTAGGTGGAACACAGGTAAATATTTTTGGTTTCATACTTATACATTTTGGTAATGTATTTATTTTGATGTGCATTGGAGAAAAAGGTAGAATATCAATGCTATGACATAAAGTTTTCAGTTCGTGTAAACTTGAGTAAAGCAAAAGAGAATGAGAGCGTTGACTTAAGGAAACAATTACATCAATAGTAGTCTAGGTGGTTGGGAAGGGAGTTTGGGGGAGAATGGATACTTGTATATGTACCATCCACCCTTCAGTTGGACCAGGTGTGGTCCACCTGAAGCTATCACAACATTGTTAATCGGCTATGCTCCAATATAAAATACAAAGTTAAAAAAAAAATAGTAGTCCTGACGTCCTCAGATCTGACAAATCCACCTGAGAACATGGCATCCTGTTTAGATCAAAACCTTGTTCATCAAACCACCATGTCTCAGGGGCTGCCCTGTGTCCAAAGAGCTCCAGGGACAGGTCACAGATTCCCAGATGGTGGTTCTGTCTGTCCCCTGTGGTCTGACCTGCTACTCTCATCACATCTCAGACTGCTCAGAAGCCCGCTGTAAGTCCCCATTGCCTTCAGGATGGAGGCCAACTCCTCAGCCTGGCACTCAAGGCCCTGCTTAATCCATCTTTCCAGTCACTGCCCCAGGCCCAGTGTACTCAGTGCCCAGACATCTGGTCTCCTGCCTTTGGTCTCTCTGCTCATACTGCTTGACTTGGGTGAACTGCCCACCCACCTCCAACCTGTCCTGCTCCCTCAACCTCCTCCCAGGCCCCCAAACCACCTCCTCCCTGCAGAAGGACAGCTAGCACAGCATAGCACTCATGAGTTCCGATCCTGGCACTACTGCTTACCAGCTGTGTGTCCTTGAATCAGTCACTCACCCTGTTACCCAATTGTCTCATCTGTAACGAGTGGGTAATGACAGCAACATTTACTCCCTCCCAGGTTTGTCGGGGAGCTGAGTGAGATGCTCCTGGCTAAGCACCAGGTACACAGTAAGAGCAAGTAAACTATGGCAGCTGCCCTTCCTTGAACCTGAGTTTAGTTCTTGCCAAGAGCAGCCTTTTGGCACTGGTTTTCCAGGGAGTAGGTGCTTGATAGATCAATCTGTTGATTGATCATGACTGTCCTGTGATGTGTTTTCTTACTTTCTCTTGATAGTAGGCTCCACGGAGTCTGAGACCCTTTCCTGGCTCTAAGGACACTTTGGAGCCTTGAAGAACATCTATTCCTGAGCAATCTCGTAGCTGTCTCTTCTCTGGACCAAGTTTTCTTTAGCCCCCAGGGGTCTTTGTGAAACTACCTTCCTCTTATCCTTCAAATTTGGCAGGACAGCTCGAGTCTTCCCAGGAGCAGGTGAGGCCAGTGGAGATGACACAGGAAGGGTCCCCAGAGCAGATGGGTGGAGATAGGACCGTGGCTGGACACACACAAGGCTATCTGCATCCACCCAAGGGCTCCTTCCCCCAGGCCCTGTGCTGGGTATACCCTCCAGCTCCAGGACCTGCTCCCAGGTCTGGCCCCTCGACCCTTACTCAGGTTGGCTACAGAAGCAGTTCCAGAGCCTGAGGCTTAGGAAGAATTCTCCAGCAACTGGCCCGGCCCGTGGCCATCCTGGAGCCGGCCTGGAGGTAGCAGTGTGCCTTCCTTCCCCCGCCCAGCCTGCAGCCTTTTCTGAAAGAAGTGCTGTGTTCCCTCGGCCCTCCCCCTACCCCCCACATCCCCTTCCTCCCACAGAGCCCGGGTCCCCAGGCGGCGGTCCAGCAGTCCCTCTGTGAGCAGACTCCAGTGACGCAGGGCTTTGTTAGAAAACCTCATTAGCAGAGACAGAAAGGCTAGAGCAGCTCAGAGCAGCATTCCAGGTGTCAGATGAGAGTGGCCGCGGGAGGAAAAGGCCATTAAACCATACTGAGGTCAGCCCCAGTCGAATGAAAATAATCAACTGCGACCCGGGAGAGGGGGTGGGACGTGAACTGGGGGGTTAAAAGGGGATGCCCCGGGCTCAGGACGGAAGGGGAAGGCCTAGGTTCCTGGAAAGGCCACCAGCTCTCTTGCCTGATCCTGAGGGTCCCAGAGGCGAGGTCCAAACAGCCTCCATTATGTGAACATCTGGAGATGGAGGCGGGGCCTCAGGGGACACTGAACCTCCATTGCCGGCCCCAGCTTGTAATCAGGAGCAGCGCTGGCAGCAGCTCTGACCTCCTGTGTGGATGCAGTGCTAAGTCCTGCCTGTCTAGATACTCATAGTAACCCCACCACCTAAGTGTCATTAGTTCCATTTTAAAGATAAGGGAGTCGAGATACCAGAATGAGTTATTGGGGGCTCCCTCGGCTCTTTAGAAACTCACTAGAACTCGACCTCCTGACACTTGAAACTTTTGAACCGAGGACACATTCCTTCACTCCACAATCAGCCACAGAAAGGCAGAATGAGCACTGGGGCTGAGGGAGCACTCATGCTCAAAGTTAGTGTGAATGCTGGGATCTGGAATTCCCTGTTCTGGGCGGGAGGGGGAGGCGTGGCGCCCCTAGTCAGGGACTGGCTGTGCTGAGGCGTGGAGGACAGCGCTGGCCTGGGGGGGACTCCTGGCCACAGCCATGAGCTGTTTGCCTTCGCTGGGCAGGGATGCTCAGGGGCTGTAATTTCGGTCCTGCCCAAAGGGGAATGTGTGTGATTTATGAAGCCTTTTAACCTGAGCCTTCCTCATAAAGGAGCTTTGAGGAGACTGCAGGGCACCTAGTTATGAAAGGCCCTCCTTTCTGGGGATCTGGGGGATGAGGCACTGCCGCCTACCTGCCTGCCCTCAAGGTTTGGGGACCGTGTGTGCCCCACCTTAGGTCTGGAATCCTGGGGATCGGGGATCCTGGGAAAGCTGGAGGCAGGCTCGTGCCTTGTCCTTCAGGCCTGCTCAGGTTTCTTGCCTTCCTCATCCTCTTGGCAGAAGCCCACCCCCAGACATCCCCGATGCCCTGATTTCCAAGGCCCAGGTTCCCTTGGACAGTACCTTCCAAGGGAAGGTCACTTCACCTCATTTGAGCCTCAGTTTCTCATCTGCAAGATGAGCATGATGGCAACTACCTCAGATTCCTGTGGTCCTGTTATCTCGCCCTTCCCCCCTACCCTCCCCCAATCCAGAAAGTGCCCCGAGGACACACCTCTGTGTTGTGTATTCTTGTCTCTCAGGCACCTGAAATGGCACATAGCACTGGATGCAACATGGCAGAGTGCTGCACTGAATTCTATGGGATATGATGATGATGATGAAGAAATGAAATGTGCATGAAAGCTCCAAGCACGGTGCCTGGCTTTTGGGAGGCGTTTAGCAAATGGGAGTTAAAGCTGAATTTGAATGACTCTCCCCTATGAAAGCAGAGCTGGAGCCCCTGGTCTGGATTATGAGATGGAGCCCCAGGGTTTCAACCCTCTCCTCTGGGACCCCCTTCAGGCCAGCCGCAGAGGACCTTTGTCTGTCCCCCTCGCAGGGGCCCCTCCCCCAGCACGGACCTCCCGGCCTCTCTCCAAGCAGGCAGCTTCCGCGGCTCCTCTGGGGCGGTGGGCGTCCCTGTGTCGGCACAGCCTGGCTGGGCCCCTCTCCAGGGAAGAGGCTGAGGGGTGTGAAGGACTGGTGTGTGTGACTTTGTTTATTTTCTCTGAAGGATCCTGCCTGAGCCCTGCTATAAAAATAACCTGCCTGGAAACCTCATCTCCGAGGGGGAGAAAGAAGCTTTTGTATCCAAAGAAGTGGCTCTGAGGGCCTCCCTGTACCTTCGTCCCAGCCCCACGCATCAAGGAGGAGCTGGCTGAAGCAATGGGGGGCCAGGGCCCAAGTGAGAGGGGCAGGGGGCAGCTGCCGATGGAGGGCATGGGGGGGTGCAAGGGAGGAGAGGAGGGGTCGGGGGGAGGAGAATGGGGAGGGGAGGCGCTCAGCAGCCTCTCTGCTAGCACGGCTGAAGCATCTCCATGTCTGCTTAACCCAGGAAGTTCTAAAGAAGGAGAGACAATGAGAGGCGAGAAAGAAGAAATCCACAAGAGATACTCTGGATACCAAAAGAGGAACAAAGAGGAAAATCAAGTTCAGTAGAGAGGAGAGACACGAAGTTAAAGCAGAAAGGAAACAGTGAGAAATGTTATGAGAAACAGACCTGGAGCTCGAGGGGTCAGAAGAGACCGTGGCTGTGTTTTCAGATGAAGCTAAGGATCTGGTCCAATTCCTGGGATCCGCACTGTGTGCACCACCCCCCTGCCCCCACCCCCACCCAACAAGGGGGAAGGCCGGGCAGGGGCAGACCTGGGCTCCGGGGGCCCATTTCTGCTCAGCTGCAACAGCTTCTGCTCTGGCTCAGGCTGGGCAAGGCCTAAAGACGAGACTGACTCAGGTTTCTCAGGATATTCCTTCCCCAGAGCCAGGTCCAAAGGCGAGAAACGAATCTATAGGAGTAAAGGGAATAGGCCTTGGATTCAGGAGGCCTAGGTTCAAGTCACAACTCTCCCACTTTTGAGCTGGGTGGTCTTGTACAAACCATTTAAAGTCTTATCTGTAAAGCAGAAAAATAACAAGTCCCCCCACCCCAACCTCCCAGGATCATGGGGCAGATCCACCAAAGGGTATCCAATGGACTCTCTAAGCTGCACAGTGCCAGCAACACCATAAGAGGGGATGGCCCAATTGGACACATTTCTCCAGGCACTGGCAATGGGCTGATGTTGACCTAGAAATTATCATCAGAGTCTTAGTAACCAGACCACTCATGCCACCTGAAAGCTGCAGGAGATGCTCTCCCTGCTTCAGGAAGAAGGTCAAAGAGGAGCCTCCAGCATCAGTCATTTGGAAAAGAGTAGGTTCTAATACTAACCATGTAAGTGAAGTCCCTTGCTGTAAGAAATCACCCATAGTTCTTCAACACCAAAACTTGGGATGGGGCCACTTAGAATCAGAGTTTGGTAGGACATGTGCCATCCAAGACACCCTTGAAACTTCTGTTTAGGAGGAAAGTTTATGGGGTGAGCCTAGGGGGACATACAATCTCCCTGGGACTTGGAGCTGGTGTTCTTTGAGTGACATGGATCAAAGAGGAGAGGGGAGTCTAGGATACCTTATAGCAACTTCCGGAGGGAGAAATTAAAACGTGGAAAGTCTATAGAGGAAGCTCTACTTTGGGAACAAAGAGCCACGCAGCACAGCTGTCCAGCAAAGCTAGGAGAGGGCTCGACCACAATCACAAGCAGGCTGTTGGCACTGCAGGGCCTAAAGTGTTCCCTGTGGCCTGAGGCTGAACAGAGTCCTAAGGAAGATAGAAACAGGGAGTGGGGCTGCTGCAACAGGGCTGCTGTGACATAGAAAAGAGAAGGTTTGGTGATGCTTCTGGGGCTGTACCCCAAACTGGTCATCAGCAATGCATCTGAAAACTGATTACGGCATGTGCTCAGGATGCACAATGATCATTCAAAAAAAAAAAAAGGTTAGCACTCCTATTTGCAGAGCAGGACTAGAGACTCAGACATAGAGAACAGATTTAGGGACACAGTGAGGGAAGGAGAAGGTGGGATGAATTGAGAGAGGAGCATTGAAATATGTATATTACCATGTATAAATTAGACAGCTAATGAAAGACAGTGAAAGTCTTAGTCACTCAGTCTTGTCCGACTCTTTGTGGTCCTATGGACTGTAGTCTCCTCTGTCCATGGAGTTCTCGAGGCAAGAATACTAGAATGGGTTGTCATTTCTTTCTCCAGGGGATCTTCCCAACCCAGGGATTGAACCCTGATCTCCTTTGTGGCTCAGCTCGTAAAGAATCCGCCCACAATGTGGGTAGACCTGGGTTCAATCCCTGGGTTGGGAAGATCCCCTGGAGAAGGGAAAGACTACCCACTCCAGTATTCTGGCCTGGAGAATTCCGTGGACTGTATAGTCAGTCCATGGGGTCACAAAGAGTCAAACACGAATGAGTGAGATTCGCTTTCACTCCTTTTTGGCAGGAGAATTCTTTACTGTCTGAGCCACCCAGGGAAGCCTCAGCTAGCTAGCTAATGGGAAGTTGCTATATAGTGCAGGGAATTCAGTCTGGTGCTCTGTGACAACCTGGAGGGGTGGGATGGGATGGGAGGTGGGTGTGAGTTTCAAGAGGGAGAGGACATATGTATACCTATGATTGATTCATGTTGATGCATGGCAGAATCCAACACAACATTGTAAAGCAATTATCCTCCAATCAAAAATAAATAAATAAATGAAGTGGTTAGCACTTACTGCATGTCAGGTGCTGTTCTGAACACTGCATGTCTTATCTCATCCAGCCCTGACGGATATCCTCTGCAGAGGACTCCCCCAGCATCCATCACACCCTGCCCCCACTGTGGAGCAGACTTGCAGTTTGGTAGGGTTGATGCCAGGCCCAGTTTCAAGGGTAGGACCTGATAGATCTGAGCCAATCAGGGTAATCTTATCACTCATTCCTGAGAAACTCCTTCAGGATGGTCCAAGTGAAGCATAGGCAGAAGTTGATTTAATGATGAAGAAAGAAAAGACCACTCTTCTCTTTCCTTTTTATGTTAGACTGTGATAGATGCAGGTGTGTGGGCTGGTAGCCATCTTAGAGTTATCATAGGTGAGGTCTAATCAACATATCAGCAAAGCCAAGCCAAGCTAGGAGAATCAGAGAACAAGCTGAAGCCCTGATCAGACTACTCCTGAAACCCTCATGACCTTAGGATTATCTGTTATATGAATTAGTGAAGTCCATTGTTACTTTAGATAGTTGAGTTGGATTTTATTTTATTTTGTGTTTTTGGTAACTTGCAAGTATCCAGACTGATGCAGAATATGAGGCCCAGGGAAGTTAGCAACTTGTTCAAAGTCAAGTATGATACAAAAGTGATGGAGCTGGGATTTAAATGACAGCTGTGAATCCAGGGGCTTCCCAGGTGGTGCTAGTGGTAAAGAACCTGCCTGCCAATGCAGGAGTCTTAACAGACGCTGGTTCAATACATGGGTCGGGAGGATCCCCTGGAGGTAGGCATGTCAAGGCACTCCAGTGTTCTTGCCTGGAGAATCCTATAGACAGAGGAGCCTGGTGGGCTATAGTCCATGGGGTGGCAAAGAGTCGGACACAACTGAAGCGACTTAGCACACAGGCACAGACACTCACAATGTGAATCCAGAGCTTAGGCTCTTCCAACAGCATTAGCAAAACCATACTGGTTGTCTTCTGATGAACACCAGCTCCGTACTTAATCACTTTTCATGTAATCTCATTGCATCTTCACGACAGCCTTTAGAGGTGGAATTTACTGTTACCCCTGTTTTTGCAGATGAGGGAGCTGAGGTTCTAATGTGCTCACCATCACATAGCTCTCAAGCAGGAGAGTGTCATTTGAATCCAAGTGTCTGTGGTGAGGCTGCCGGGTCTGCTCTCCGAGTTGGTGGCAGAGGCTGCCTGGGAAAGACCCAGGACAGTCTGCTCCAATCCCTTTGAGGATGAACTGGTTTTAACTTGTTCCCTATGGGTCAATTGTATCTCTCCATGGAGACTGCACAAAAAGATGAACCTCAAAGGGAAGCTGGAGGTCAGTTTTAGCCCAATACTAGGAAGAACATTCCTCTTGTTCCAGCAGTGGAGTGGGCTGCCTGGGAGAGTCTGAGCTCTCCACAGCTGAGAGGCCAGTGGGCCAGGAGGAGTGGTGCCTGCCAAGGTTAAAGGAAAGGCTGCCGGTCTCCGAGAGCCTCCCCCTCCTTGGGCCTCAGTTTCCCCATCTGTACAGAGGTTGGGGCAGGACTAGGTGACAGCTGAGGTATCCTCCAGCTCTAACATTCTCAAAGCCTGGAATTCCCGGAGGCAGGACTCCAGGCCCCAGGGTCTGGCTGAGAGAACAGAGCCGTGGCTGTTTGGCCGACTCCATAGAACAGTGCAGCTCATTGAGCTAGCGGGTCCCTGAGACAGAAACAGCCACCGCACGCAGGGAAGATAAATCCATCTGTGGGTCTGGTGAGAGTTGCCGAAAAAAATGCAGTGCTTGAGGGCCATCCAAGGAGAGCCGGTCTTCAGTTAGCAGGCTGTGACGGCGCACTGACACGACAGCAGCAGCACACGGGGGCCTGTGCTCTGCCCCGGCCAGAAGAAAGAGGGCGAGCGTGGAGATGACAGTCCCCACCGACAGACACCACAAGGGCCAAGAAGGCCTACCTGGATAGGGCTCCTTACGGTGGGGTCCACTCCCTCTGGAGGCCCCCTGGGGTTGTGTTTATAATTAGCAAAGGGAATCCTTTTGGAAATTTACCTTGAATTAAACTGCTGCTGTTCATGTAGCCCAAAAGTGTTTACTTCAGCAATATAGAGAGACCACCCTCACAAGGTGGTGAGGACAGAATTAGACTGAGAACGCCTGGGGTCTCCTTCCATGCATATCTTTGGGTTGGACTAGAGACTCAGAGGTGGGCAAGACACTATTGTGAAGCTTCTGAGGGGCTTTCTGGGGTATTTCCTCCACCCTTTGCTCTAATGATGACTTCTGTTGATGTGGTGACTATTTTCAACGTGCTTGGACATCTGCAGTCCTACTGACCTTCATTACAATTCACTGAAGTAGAGTCAGATAATACTATACTGCCTATAGAGAGGAGAACGCAGGGTGAGCCAAAGGCCCCTCAGGCAGCACACGGTGGCTCAGGAGCCTGAGCCTAAGCCCCTTAGCCCCAAAGCCTATGCCCCTTATTTCTGGCTTGCTGCCATCCCTCCACTCTCATTTTGGGGGCCACAGAGGGCTGACTTTTCCAGGCTGATTTTCTTCCCACTTAGGGACAATGCAGAGCCCTTGGAGCTGGATTAAAACTTCGACAGGTGCCAGCTTTGAAAAGATAGGTATTCAAAAGAAAAGCAACTCAAATGGTAAAGTATGTATAAAGAAGTCCAACAAAGTTTTGCCTTTTATCATGATGACTACCTGAGGGTTTTTTTTTTTTAATCAAATATCAGAAATTACATGATTGATTTTTTGTTTAGTGACTCTGACCTACTGGTGTCCCAAGTAGTTTCTAGCCCACTTTGGACTGCTCAGCCCTGAGGACATCCCACCATTACAGGCCCCTGGGCCCCTAGGTCACAGCACCGAGAAGAAATCTCTAGAACTATGAACTTGGGCCAGGCTGTCAGGGCAGGAAGATGCCTGTGCAGAGCAGGAGGTGACTGCTAAAGGGAGACCAGGGGTACTTGAAGGGGATGCATGTGGGGGCCGGCAGGGCGTGGCAGTCAGATAAGCAGGAGGAACAAAGCCTGTCTAGGAACAGCCTTGTGCCCTCCCTGGCAGAGGGGGCAGGGAAATAAGGCCTTAGAAACGGGGGTTCCTACCGAGCCCTCAGTCATGTTCTTCCCGGGCTCAGGAAATACCACCATAACCACCATCCCTACCCTCAGGAAGAAGATGGAGCCCAAATCTGGAAGGCCTGAGGTAAGAGTGCAAGAAGAATGGAGTCTTAGGAGTGTCCAGAAAGGGGACCAGGAAAGGAGGTGGAGATTCCCTGACCCCCAACTCCCTAGTGGAGTGGACCTCATCCTCCAGAACTCCCTAGGGGTAGACCTCCTTCCTAGCCCTAGGAATGAATGAACCTCCTTCATTCAGCCTTGGGTTCCTTCTAGACTCCAGTCTGGGGACAAGGAAGCTGAAATTAAGTTCTGGGATATCTATCAAGAATCCAGGGACTTCCCTGATGGTCCAGTGGCTAAGAGTCCAAGCTCCCAGGGCACAGGTTCAACCCTAGTTTGGGGAACTAGATTCCCCCATGCCGCAACTAAGAATTCGCTTGCCACAACTAAAAAACCTGCAAACTGCAACTAAGACTCAGTGCAGTCAAATAAATAAATAAAAATAAATATTTGAAAAAAATCCAACTGGCATATTTTCCCATCTTTTTTCATTGCTGCAGAGGCTGAAGGGGGGCAGTGGGAAGGATTACAGGCAGAAGATGAGGAGCAGTATTAACAAGTGGGTGGAGGAGTTCTGAGCCCTTTAATAGGAAATTAATAGGAATTTGCAAAACTCTTTTTAAGTCATACAGAAATAAACAGCTAATAAGTCTTTGAGTCTCTGCCTCAAGAGAAGTAAAAGGTGTTTGTTTGGGGGAGCAGCAGGCACACAGTCCCTGCAATATCTGGTTCTCCCTGACACAGTCCTTCCTGCCCACCCAATATCCTGAAGTCCTGTCCCTGATCCCTGAGCCCCCCATCCTCGTAGGGACCCCGAGGCATGATGGGTGCTGGCTGAGGGTGGGACAGACCGGAGACCACCCTATGCTGGTGAAGCAGCCCAAGGTTCCTGAGGATGGAGACGGAGGACCATGTAGAAGTCAGGGCAGTGAACAAAGAGGCCTTTGCACGAGGTCTTGGTGAAAGCTCTGAAGAGCCAGTGCCTTTGGCCCAGCTTTCTTGCTGCCCTCAGACCCCCAAGGACCAGCTCAGGCAGACTTCAGACTCCAGCTCTTCTCTCCAAAAAGTGTTTCTTGCGTAGCTTTGAACCCCAAACACCGCAGTGTTGTGCCCAGTTCCTCTGAAATGTCACTGGAGATGGGCTTATCCCCTCAATGTCCTTCTGTTTGAAAAATAAAGCCTTTGGGGACTCTCCTGGTGGTCCAGTGGTTAAGGTTCCATCCCTGGTTAGGGAACTAGGGTCCCACATGCCGTGTAGCATGGACAAGGTTTGATTTGTTTTTTTTTTAAAGATTGCTTAAAAAACAGAGTAAAGTCCTTGGACTCTGGGAGTCCTGCTTTCAGTGTTAGTTTCCACCACTTAACTAGTTAAGTGATTCTGAGTAATGGACAATCTCCCCAAGCCTCAGTTTCCTCATCTGTAAATGAGAATAATGATATTATTCACTTTGATAATTGGTTGGTTTCCCAAGGCCTGGCACACAGAAAGCACTAAATAGACATCAGTATCATGGTTATTATTCCTAATACCCACCCCATCCTCCATTCTTTCTTGTTCCATGACCCCTACCAGGCTTGACCCTCCAATCTGATGACCCCACCCCAGTACATGGGTTCATCAGATAAGAGCATCTCAGTCTGAGCCTGATCTCAAGTCTTCATGGAGGTAATGGGCATGGGATTCCCAACCTGGATTTATGCAAATAGTGGTCATATGGGAGAACTTCAGACACTGACCTTAGATGGTAAGTGGACTTACAATGGCCACATTTGTGACACTTACAAAGCACATAACTCACGCAGGTAGAGTCCTGAAAGCTCAGGAAATTCACTGATCTTGGGGTTTGAGGGAGATAAAGGGACCTATGAGAAGCTGGCTAAACTTACGAAACCTCTTTCCAGCAAAATATAAAATTCTACATGTCATGCATATAACTTCAGTAAGTGTACCTGTGAACCTTAATTTTACTTCTATTTATCTCACAGTCCAAAGACTGAAGCCCAGAGGGGTTAAATGACTTGTCCGAGGACACACAGCTGGCAGACAACATAGCTGTAACTTGAACTCAGACCCTCAGAGTCCTCTCTCTTCCTCCACTTGAAGGAATGCCTCCATCCAGTTCTTTGGCTGAGTTTTCTCCCTGATACACCGAGGCTTTGCAGGCCCACGGTGGGCTCCCTAGGGACCTGCAGGAGGTTGTTCCAGGGTTAAATCAGGTAGGGCGAGGCTTGGGTAAAAGGGATTGAGACAGGCAAAGCCAGAGCCCAGGCTAGGTGCCAAGAGGCACCCACACATGGTGGTGAAGGGTTAACAGAGCCCAAGTGTGGCTTTTTGTGTGTGCTCGAGGGCAAGGTGGCGTGTGTGAAGGCGCACGTCTCCCCTCGTGTGTGTGGGAGCCACGGCCTGGGACAGCAGGCCAGCCTGGGAGAGAGGTGCCGCCGTGTCCTGAGATGAATGGGCCTCTGTCTTCAAGGCTGTGTGAGCCTCTGTGTGTGCAGGTCCCATTAACTCGCCACACGTGGAAAGAGGAGCAGAGGCCTGGAGAAGCCCAAACCACTCAGAGTCCTGATTTTAGAATGAAGCAGAAGACACTGAAAAAAGAAAATCATACTGATCCTAACTCACATATTAATAGAGCTCCTGGGCACACACATGCATGCACACACACACATTCACATTCTCTGGTGCCCTGTCATAACCTCCTCTTCTCAACCCTATTGTCACCCTCCTGTTGCCCATCTGAGTACTTTGTCTACTAATAACACTTTAAAACAGATTCTAGAGAGCTGACCCTATTTGCTTTTGTGGTGGTTTCAGTTTTGTATGGTATGTGTCTGTCTTCTCCTTGTCTTGTGAGTCTGGGCTTCTCTTTCCCTTGTCTCACCTGCAGCTCCCACGATGCATGCCCAGACATCCAACCCAGTCCGCAGGCCTCACTTGTACCACTGTGCCTGTGGTGGACAGATTTGGCCCAAGTCCTGTCCTGAGCCCCATGTTCCCATTCTCCCCCTCTTCCAGTCCTCCCTGGGCCCTTGTTTCCCTTGGCTGTGATTTGTGTAATAGAGTGACTCCTGTCTGGGAGCAACCCAGAGCTCAGGACACAGGGAGACACTTGTCTAAACTTGCTATTTTTTCACCAAAAGAGCCAGACCACAGTGATGGGCTCAGTGGCCTGGCTAGGAGCCTTCCGCATCCCTCCAACCACTAACCTGGCCTCTATTCCCCTTGCTGGCCCCGATTACCTTTGGTTCAGGACTTCTAATTAGCCACTGGGACAACTCCTCAGTAGGAGTCTGGCATCTTATGTGAGAGGAGAAGGGAGATCTGGGTTCCGTGTGGAAATAGCTGAGGCTGACAGAGATGCCCTGGGGACCAAAGAATAGGCCCACAGAGACCAATGACCAGCCATATTCATCCCTCTCTCCCCAGTGCCTGGCCCAGAGTAGGTCCTAAAAGAATAAGTCAGTGAATGTTGCATGGATGAAGGGATAGATAAGCAGATGTGTAGATGGGTGAATGGGTAGAAAGATAAACAAATGAAGACTCTTAGATCCAAGTAGACATTCTGATAAAACTAACCTGAGTTTTTGGTCCAAATGTGGGAAAGAAGAAATCTGGGTCTAGAAGGAGCAGCCAACTTATTCCTGAGTCTCAAGAAAATTTCTCTTTCCAAGACCCTTTATAGGATGTCCTTGAGATTCTCCTGGAGGGCTGGGTTGAGTGAAACTGGCCTTTTCTCCATCCTCATGTTTTTATTCAGGCCCATTCTTGCAGAGGCTTCTCTGCCCAGCAGGAAAGGTACTCTGAAGCTGGGTAAAGGGGCTCAGAATCTGGGAGGAAGTGGATGGAGAGGCTGCCATGAAACAGAGCCCCAGGGACAAAATGTTTTTAGGCTGGGGCTAGAGAAGTGTTATGTGCTGGGACCAGGAGTTGCACAAAGTTTTCCTGAATGCAACACAGGGGCCTGATGTAGGTCACTCGCAATTTTTGAATGAATGAAACATTCTATGTCCTCTTTACTCTGGATAATACCCCCAAGCCCTTTCCCAAAATGTATATAGAATTCTCAAGAGTGCTAGACCACTAAGGACATCTCTGCCCCCATTCAAACTCTTCTCACCACCCCCTCCAATACCCATTGTCCCACTCCCTCATCTTCCTCCTCCAGTCTCACCATTAGCTACTATGGTATTGATCCAGAAGCTGGGGGTGACAGGAGGGAGCAACACAAAGCCACCATGTGTCCCTGTGCGCATGTATGCATGCATGAGTGGCTGTGATGAGCTCAAGCTTCAGCAAAGGGCTTCCTCAGTCCACTCAGGATGGGGCTGAGGGTTGTGGGGGGCAGGTGAAGTTGGTCCTCTGGCGGAGAGGGAGCTTGACTGATGAGATGGCCAGCTCCACACCACCAAAAACCGGCGCTATGGGGCTCAGAAACACCTTTCAAGGGTTCTGCCCCTGGCCAGATCCAGTAGATCTCTGCTGCTGAGATCTCCAGGAAGAAAGTACTCCGAGCTCCTCGGGGGCTCTTGTCGCTGGAACAGACTCCTGAAGTTTAATCACTATTTCTTGCTGCAATTTGCCTTGAGAGAGTCGAGTGGAGCCTTCCCTTAAAAGTTTATCCATGGTCAAATCTGTCCTCTGAATTAGACCTAGAAAGTCTGAGCTTTGAGGCCCGAGAGGGCTTGCCTCTGGCCTGTGCTAAGCCCATTTTCTGAGCAGAAACAGAACTGTTGGTTCAGGGCTGGTGAGAAAAGGCCTAGTGCGCCAAGGGAAAACAATTAGGAGTAATTACCATCAAGAGCAGCCCCCAGTGAGGGGTGAGGGTGGGAAAGGCCGTCTGTTTAAGAGGAAGCCGAAAGTGGCAGACAGATTTTGGGGAAAAAATCAGGGAGAGGGTGGGAAGAAGGGTTAAGTGTGTGCTGTCTTTCTTCTCTGGGAAGACAGGAGGACCCCTCCCCCTCGGCCTCGACAGGGGCTCTGTGTCCGGAGGCGGGAGGGGAGAGCAGGAGGGCACTGGGCTTCACATTCCTGAGATTCTCAAACCAGTCGGGGGAGGAAACTCCATACTGAGGGGACAGAGCCCGAGACACACTCAAAAGTGAAAAGATAAAATGGAGTGCACTGTGCTGTGCTCAGTCATGTCCAACTCTTTGTGACATGTATTCTTGCCTCGACAATCCCCAAGGAAAGAGGAGCCTGGCGAGCTACAGTCCATGGGGATTCTCAAGGCGAGAATACTGGAGTGGGTAACCATGCCCTCTTCCAGGGGATCTTCCCAACCCAGGGATCAAACCCAGGTCTCCTGCATTGCAGGCAGATTCTTTACCATCTGAGCCACCAGGGAAGCTCAAGAATACTGGAGTGGGTAGACTACCCCTTCTCCAGTGGATCTTCCTGACGCAGGAATCGAACCAGGGTCTCCAGCATTGCAGGTGGATTCTTTACCAGCTGAGCTACCAGGGAAGCACAGAGCACCCAGAATGCCTCGAAATGTTCCCCCATACATACCCCCTTGATCCCTGAGCCCCGGTGGGGATGCATGGGGTCTGCTTGGTGTCTCCCTACTTACCACCCTCCAATAATATGGGTTATCTGGGGTTGGGAACAAGAGTCGGGATCAGAAAGAAGGGCAGGTAGGGAAAGAGCTATCAAAGGAGGGGTGAGGAAATTCCTTAGTACTCCTTTCTAAAGAAGAGGAAATGAACCCCAGAGGAGAGGTGCCATTTCCCTTGACCCTCCTAAGGTGAGTAGACAAGTAAGGGCCTCAACCCTGCTCCTGAAGGAAACGAGGAAGGATTGGCCTGGGCGGACCTCATCACTGGAGGCTCTCCTTGGCTTCACGCTGGTGGAGCCCATGAACCCTCCTGAGATGGAGGAGTGGCAGGTCACAGGCTTCTGGAACTCAGGCTCTTGGCTTGGAGGCCCTGTTTCTGTCAGTGACAATCTGTGAGACTTTGGGCAAGCTATTCACTCTCTACACTCCTCGTCTTCTCATCTGAGAAATGAGGATAACAGAACCTACATCATACACTTGTAAGGGTTAAATCAGGTAATATATATATATATATATATTATATATATATAAAGATTTGGTACATAAGGCTGGGGCCAGGCCTCAGTAAGTGCTCACTCTTATTATTATTATTGGAAGAAGACAGCTCCAAGTATTAAGTGGATGATGAATTGGAAGCCAGAGGCCCTGGGGAGGGTGCACTGTCGACCACAAAGGAGGAAGTGAGTGAGGACTTGAACAGGGTGGAGGCTGAAGCCCTGCTCAGAGATGCTCAATAACTGTAATTCATTCACTCCTTCAACAATTCTCTCCTGCAGCTGTTCTAGGCACCTAGGATGCAGCACAAACAGAATAGACATTTTAGTGAGAGGCTGACAAAGCAAATGAGTAAACAATATAGCCAGATATGAACTGCTACAGAGAAAAGATGAAGGGAGCTAGGGAATGTGAGAACTGGGGTGTGGGGATGATGGAGGAAGTAGGGGGGTGATTCAGGGAGGAGGAGGTCTGGGGACAAGCCCTCCGGCTATAGGAAGCTACAAGAAGAACGACCACAAGAGAGAAGCAAGGTGGGCTTGTTAGACAAACACCAAGGAGGCTGTGCAGCCTGTGTGGTAGGGGAAGCTGTGGGAGAGGTGGTGAGCTGAACATGCAGGCCTCATGAGCCCTGGTAGGCACAGATAAATTGGCTGGTGACGGGCTGATGGGAAATGGGGCACAGGTGTGCAAGGAAGCAAAACTGTTTTTTATGGGGTTCAGAAGAGCATCTGGTACAAACACTATGTATAAAATAAACAACAAGGCCCTACTATCTAGCACAGGGAACTATACATTCAATATCTTGTAATAAATTACAAGGAAAAGAGTTTGAAAAAAAAATAAAAAGAGCATCTGGAACACAAGTTCATTAAGGGATGTGACTCCTGTCCCCACTTCCCTTTGTAACTTTCTGCAGTGCCCAAGACCAATCCCAGCATCTGCTGGCAGAGGCTGACTGACCGCTATCAGGTCCAGCTCCTCACTGTGACGGAGTCTTCTCCCTATGCAGACCCAGGTAATTATCAGCTATCATTAACCACACTGGGGAATCAGAAAACAAGAGTGGCTTGATGGTTTCTTTCCTCACTCCAATCATTTTCATATGGCTGAAAAATTTTAACCATGTTGGAAAAATGTTAGAACTCAAGAATGCCCTGAAGATGACAAGGGACTCTTCTAACTCAACACAGATAAAACTATTTCATGGTGGGAGGTGGCAGAGAGGGAGGGAACTTATGTATACCTATGGCTGATTCATGTTGATGTATGGCAGAAACCCATACTACATTGTAAAGCAATTATCCTCCAGTTAAAAATAAATAAAACAAAACAAAACTAAAAAGAAAAAACTGTTTCACCAGGATAGTGGAAGATTTTTTAGATGTTGGTGGATTCTTGTTTTATTCTTTGGAGTGTGAGTTTAACAGGTAGAGTAGTGGAAGCACTTCCTGGAGGTTAGGTTGTGAGGAGAAAGAGGTGTGGAAGGGGGCAAGGAGACAAGAGACACTGTCGGCAGGGTGGGTTGGAAGTCCCAACTCGTCTGCTTGGCTCAGGAGGGCTCTCTTGCCAACTCCACAGACAGGTCTGGTTTTAAAAAGTGCCAGGGAGCCACGGATTTGCATGTTATTTGTGTTTCAGGCTTCAATTCCAGGTATGTGGAATGAAATGAATGAATGAACAGTATTCAGACTCCTGGTTAAGGGGTGGACTCAAGAATCCAGACCACATGAGGATCCAATCACTGGTCCAACTTGGATCAGGAGACACACAGACACAGACAGAGACAGAACAAACAGTCAAAGAGACAGAGAGACAGTCAGAGAGACAAACACCATCGAGTTCTTTTTACTAGGGAGTTTCCAGTCAAAGCAAGAAAACGAAATCTACAGAACTTATTTTCAATAAATCAACACATAAAAACTAGGGAGTCACACATGGATAGTCAGACTAAGGCAACATCATCTTTGACCTCTCTCCACATCGGCCTTCCATCATCTACACCCAGCTTCAAACTGGACCATATGACTGTGTCTGCCTTCTTGACAATGTCCATTGCTTGGTACCTGTGTGGTTTTCTAAATTAGGTTCTAAGGTTCTTGAGGATGGGTGGCTTTTATTTCCTTGGTCAAATCATCTCTTTACTCCACCCTCCAGGGCCCCCCAAGCCTAGTGCTTAAACACAGGCCTATTTAAACACCTAGCGTAAGGGGCTCTCCAGAAGCAGTGGATGAGGCAAATGCCCTCCAGGAACTTAGCTCTGCCCAATAGACAAGACACAGGCAGCATGTGAAACAGTCCATTTAAGGCACAAGGATAACAGAAGGGGACCCACAATCCATGATGGATGTACTGGAAATAAAAAGATGGAGAAAACTGTATATAATAGAAAGGTGTGTGGTTAGGGAAAAAATACTTTGTTTAGCCCCCTGGCATAGAGACTGAGACTCTGAAGGACATGCTGAACCGCTGAGGAAGTGGGTTTTGTTAAATGTGGAGTGAGGCATTAGGTTCGGGGCACAAAGGAGGTACAGCCTCACTGCAAGCTTCTGTGAATGGACCTTCTTCCCTGACTTCTGCAATGTTGTCTAAGTAAATGTTTAGTCAGTTGCCCCTATTCCTCCCTAGCAGGCCAGAGAGAAGCAGCTTGAACTCCTGGCTTGAAAGAAAAGCATCAAATTATTCACCTGCCTTCAGTGGTTACACACATCTCAGTCCATTTCTGATGTAAAGGGCAGATTACAATACACATGCCACATGGAGTTTTATTGTTTGCTGATTCTAAGGGCTGCAGATGTCCAGGTAAGAGATTTTAAGATAATGTGATCAGGGAAGGCTTCAAGGAGGTGGGATTTGGGTGTGTGTGCACTTTGAGTATGTGAAAGCAGTGAGTATGAACTAGTAAGGGGTGCTCTGGACTCCTTCTGCACCTCTCCCCCACATGCTTTCCTTTCCCAGCACCAAAGTTTTGCGAAGGATGGAACCAGACTCTCCAGAAGTCAAGCGGTTGATGGTTACCCCTCAGTTTAGAATGGAGAAAAGTCAGCAGCTACAAACTATTCCGTTAGGGAGGACTGACCTGGGCCTTACCTCTAAGATTAAGCCAGTGCTAATACTGGCCTTAAATTTGACTTTGAATCTCTACCTTGACTAATTTCTATTCCAAGCAGCATTATGGGTCTCAATAACATTTAAGAATCTTAGACCTTGACAAGACCCTGGACATCCGGTCCAACCACTCCCGGTTGGAATTACCCTACCCTCTGACAGGCCAGAGCAGCAGCCTGCACTAACATTTCCTCAAGGCTTATCCTCCAGCTCAAAGTCCCTTCGTTTCACATTTCTCTCGCACATGCATGTCTAAGCACTTCCTTCTCTTAGTGTTGACCAGCATGACCCAACTTACCTCATGTTACGTCTCTCCTCGCCTCCACAGCTGGGAATAGGAATTATGAGCTCTTAAAAGACTGCTGTTAGAATTCAGCACAGGCAAAATTGGCCTGGGCTGTTAGGAAAGATACTGGGCTGAGCCTTACCCATCCCTTCCCAAATGTTAGGATGAATTTGAAGCTGTGGATAGATTTTTCCTGGGCAGGGAAACATGGCCACTTGGCCAGGAGCTCAGCATGTAGTCTGTCAACAGGGCCCAGTAGTTTTACACATCCTTTTCTGATGCTCTTGGGTATGTGAACTCCCAGGGTGAAAGCATCATATTCCACCCTCTCCTCCCCCCTACCTTAGTCCATCCAGGTGGAACATAGGAGAAGACAAAGCCCAAGTATCAGCTGTCTCTTACTCTGGGTCAAGACATTTGAGATCTGGAGGGATGGCGTGGGAGAAGGACCAAAGGCTGAAACATTACAAACACTGGGGCTCTGAAGTGAATGCTCCGTCTCTACCCACTGGAGCCTTTTATGGGCTACGTAAAACCAGGTGGTGATGGACAGACTATGGAATATGGTTGCTGGCAGTGCTTTTCCAGGTTTCCTGTTTCTATCCCAGAACTTTGGGGCTAATATTACTAGAGGTAGTGGGTAGAAGATGCTAGCACAATTACAGGGGCTAAACAAGAAAGAAGTTGACACCACAGAGAAGTATGAAGCACCTCATATACAGAGGAGTCAATTTTCACACCTGCCAGGCTAGATGACGAAGTACTCTTGCATTCAACCCTAAACAGGGCTCCAGGGAGCAACGGTGGGTCTCAGGGGGCCCAGGTGACAAATGGGATGGAACTAGTCTTGAACCATGCATACTCAAACGGGCACGAATGGTCTTTCTCTGTATAGGGTCCAGAAGTGATTGGTGAAACTATGGTTTCTACTGAAGGTTACATATCTGGCATCTAGAGCTTATCATCCATCAATGTTCCTTTTTTTAAGGGAGGTAGGTAATTACGGGGCTTCCCTGGCGGCTCAGTGGTAAAGAACCCGCCCGCCAATGCAGAAGACACAGGTTCAATCCCTGGGTGGGGAAGATCCCCTGGAGGAGGAAATTGGCAACCCACTCCAGTATTCTTGCCTGGGAAATCCACTGGACAGAGGAGCCTGTACGGTCCATGGGGTCACAAAGAGTCGAACATGATTCAGAAAGGAAATAATGACAAACAACAAGGTAATTATGAGCACTGGGCACAGGAGAGAGGGGAAGATTGGAGAAAACGAAAGTAATAGGCTTTAGTTTAAAGCAGGTTAAATAAGATGCTGATAACATGCCCTTGTCCATGGAAGGCAGGAACATCACATTCCTCCACCCTCCCAACCCAGTCATCAAGGCCCACCCTTAAAACAAAGAAGAAAGTTTCCAGATGCTAGTTCTGCTCTTCTTGGGCAGCTCTCTGGAAAGAATGGCCTCCACTATTGGTTCCCACTCTGGACCCCAGTCTGTGTCTCAGCCTGGCCCACTCACGGGGTGGTCTCAGGATCACTAACTTCACCTTGTACAAAACTGTATTGGTCAGAAAGCGGGGCCAAATTCAGACAGGCTTAACAATTCCTTATATATTTTTCAAAGTGCTTTTGTTGCATGTTTCATTTTCTGCTATACATGGCAATAAATATTTGTTGCTTTGGTCTGTACAAAAAGTCGGTGAGAAGGTAAGACAGATGTTATCTAAATGGACAAACAATAAATACAGAGAACTATCTTGTTCTGAGTTCCCCAGACAATAGCAAATGTGCCTGAAAAACTCAGGTCTTTTGATTCATGGTCCAAAATCTATACCATATTGCCACCTTTCAAGTTGTCACTTCAATACATTAAGTACCAAGAATCAATGTACAGGAGTCCCACAATGAGCCTGCATGCCATACCTTTCTAAGAGAATGTGAAAAGTCCCAGCAACTCATATGTAGAAAGCTATTTATTACCTACAGAAAACACCAAAAAAAAAAAAAAAAAAGGAAAAAAAGGGGGGGGAAAAAAGGAAGAAAGAAAAAAAAAGAAAACAAACAAAAGGTGGTCTTCCCCCCAAAGGCAGGCAGTATGAAAAAGGTAGGACATCTAGTTGCTGGAGTGGAAACAGTAACATTCAGTTAACAATGGAATATTTAAAAAAAATAGTTTTCTTTTCAAATTGTAACCTGTGGTAACACATAGAAAAATGTACTAAACAAGCTTGATATAAAACAGAGTAAAATTTTCAAATAAGCCCAGGGAGAAAGCACAATGTTGGAAAGGATGAGGTACAAGGGAAGAGAAGAAAAGATCTCATACAAAACTACCTATTACAATACAGAAAAAAGTATAAAATGTTCCTATTTTGGAACTTAGGTACAAAATGACACTGGCATTGGATCGTTTCACTATCTAGCCTGAGGAGCGCTCAAAAGGTGGGGGAGATGCTACAAGGAACACAAAAAGAATAGCAGTTTTTCAATCTCAAGTTGATCAGTCCAAATTCCACCCGTTTTCCAGTTGAAAATCTCACCTTCCTCTGTAACCTCTACCCCAAGCCAAAATTCGTCCAGGCCTCAAAATACTCTGTTAGGAAGTCCACAAACACCCTACACATAGGGGCTGGGATCTCTGTGTGCTGGAGCTAAATTTGGAAAATGGTAATAAATCTATAGGCTAAAATGGTGAACACATTCAGCCTTAAAAAAAAAAAAAGCATATCCCTGTGAAATATATATATATATTAAATTCTCTGTGGTTAGAAACATATTTAAACTAGCTAGCCACAGACCAAACTAGACCTGCATTCATCCAAAGCTGGAATTTTATGCTGAAGACTGAGGTCCTTCTTCTTCTTGGTCAGAAGTAGGTAGCAGTAAAAGTGGCGCCTTTGTTGCTCCACTAAACCACTCCCTGGGTGGGTCTTCCCCATATCATGTGTTGTGAGCACATGCAAACCACTGCTTCTAAGGAAAGGACTGCCTGGGACTTTGGGGTCCACCCAGGGCTCACATGTGGTGCCTCAGGAGGGGAAGAAGCTACAGATAATAAAACAGCCTTGTACAGAAGCAGACGGACTTCACAAGGGGCATATAAAAAGGATAAGTCCTGGAGGACGGCCTTTTGCAGGTGCCCCAAAGTCCAGTTTACAGTCACTATCCTGGTGACACATTTTGAAAATCCTGTGTATACGTATGTGTGCGTGTATATGCTGGTGGTTTTCATCCCTACGTTTTTACCCACATCCATTCCTACCTCTTAGTAAGGCCTAACAACAACAGTTTATACGAAACCAAGAGTCCTTCCAAGCTTCTCTCAGGCCCCTAATTAAGAGACTGAGTGAGGCTGGAGCCCTTTGAAAACAAGATGGCAGAACTGAAGAAGTGAAAAGCAGTCTCTCTCTTCAGATTAGGGATGTCCCTCACCCCTTTCACAGCACCAAAGTTTCTTTGCAAAAATAGTATCTGAGATACAAAAGGAAAGGCAGATGTGCTTGTGAGTGCATCTCTCCAGGGCCTGGTCCAGGATCAAGGACTTTACAAGAAGAGAGGGTTGGGAGCAGCTGTCTCCAAGGTCTCTGGCTGTAGACAACAAAGAGCTGGTCCATCACAAGTCCATGTCTGCTAACTGAGATGGTGTTCACAAGAGCTTTCGGTGGAGGATTTCCCAGACCATCCGCTTCCGGAAGTAGGGCATGTGTTGCTGTACGGACACAGAGATACCTTTATTTTCATTTCTTGCATGCAGACCTAACATTCCTTTCCTTCTTGAGGTTTTCACCTAAAATAGTCTCAGCTGCATTTTTGGTCTTTCAAATTGCTCATTCTTCATTACGCGTGATTTTTTTTTTCCAGTGCTTTTTCCGATTACTATCGCTATTGCTACTTTTCGTTGTTGTAAACCTAGAGGTTTAATTAGGCATTGCCAGGAATCCCCAGGCTATCCTCAAATGTCTCCAAGAATTTTGAGAATGGTGTTTAAATTCAACAAAGTCCTCTGTGTTGAACTTTTAAGAGGATATGGGATCTGAGGCTTGAAAATCAAAACTCACTTTGCCCCAAAAGAGTTAAACGAACTGCAAGAGTCAGCTCAACCCAAGGGCTGTGGTGGAAACTCTAGTAAAGTCATTACTTTAAACAGAAGCAAAGGGTTAAGCGGAGGACACCAAATAAACTATAATCTCTAGTCTCAATTCACTTTGGTCTCCAAAGGACCATGTGGACAGAAATTAACGATCACAAACTGTAAGGAAGACTGATCAGCTGCATAAAGCGAGGGGAAGAGAGCAGCATAACAAACTACATTAGATCAAGGTGTGGCCTGTTCCAAAACTTCACTGCTACCAAATAAAGGGAAACTGAGGAAACTTGCTCTGGTCCCAGTTCTCTGCTTCTTACAGGATTTGAGGTAGGCAGGGTATATGAACAGAGAAGGCTTTCCCATTGGCAGGGATTGCTTAACTACAATATATGATGTATGGTGACCCAGGATGTGGCCTATCATTATCCTTCCTTTTCCTTCGACACGGCACAGGTAGAAACCACCCCGGGTCATGAGCCACAGACTGAAGCAGAGCCCCCTAAGTGGAGCAAATGGAGAGAAAAACATCTATCAGGCAGCCTGGAGACAGGGTGGTCACAGAGCCCCCTCCCAAAGGCTTGGCTTACCTGTGTGAAGTTGATTGGTCTGTCTTTGGTAATGCAGTCAGCATATTTGCAGGCAAACATGCCACAGTCACTTCCATTCATCTGCTGTGGAATTTCCTGAAAGGCAAAAAATAACAAAATGGTGACATCTTTCCAAGCTTCCCTACTTCTTATTTGATTATAAATAAGAACCAAAGGATATAAATTTTCCAGGTTTCCCTGAATTCTGAAGAGATGGTCCTGGTCCCCCACTCAGAACAACACAGGCTCAGAGAGCAAAAAATTCAGTGTCTCAGTCCAGCCTGTATACTTCATGTTTATCACATAGGAGACTATTTGAGATTTCTATGACACCCAAGGGTGTAAAAGCTGGTCTCTCCCACAAGGGCCAAGCAGTCTGCAAACATTTTCTCCCATAGATGAAAGTTTAGCAAAATAGCCGGGCATTTAGAAAACCTAGCTCTTCATAAGAAATACATTACTGATTTTCCCACAGATAGCTTACTCTACTCTATCTTCCCCAGCTGAGGTCAGGCTAAACACTTAGAAGGACGCCAGGGCCCAAGAAGTATACTCCTTTTCTAACCGATACTCCAATCTCAGGATTTCCATCTCATCAAGATGAAACGTACCTGGCTTTTCTTGCTGAAGAGCTGCCAGCCATTGGTGTCAAACTCTTTTCTTTTCTTGTCAATGCTTTCTTGCTTCAGATATTGCCTAAGGTATTGGGAGAGAATGAGATGAGCTTGGGGAGCTGCCACTGCAAGAATGGGGCTGACAATCGTCAGGAAGAATTTTCTTCTGACGTGTCTAAGGAAAACAGTATATATTGCTGGACAGGGAATCTTTAGAACTCCCACAATTCATGCCCACTCTGTCAGCTCCAGAGAAGCAAGACCTCTGCCTTCAATATCCAGGGTCCTTCTTCCTACTGTCACCACTGAGGAACGAGTTTTGAACTTTTCCTTGGTTTATATGGTCCTTTAGAATTCAAGCTAATGGAAGGAAAATATTTCTCTAGCAATGCTGAGGTACGTATTTATTTATAGTCTTGATTCTTCTGTATAAAAATTCAATCCAAATCAATTAATTCACCTCATGGAACCCACCCCCTTCCTGGCCACAGACGTTTTGGAAAGAGAAACAGATGGAATGTAAAGAGATTTGCATTCTGGTTCCCAGTTGAGCCATTAACTAGAAGGACCTGAGCAAATCAAAGTCATCTCTGTGGGTCTTGGTTTCTTTATCTGAAAAATTAGGAGGTTGGGGTAGATGACTTCTAAGTAGTTTCTATATCTATATGTCTATATCCACTCTTTATTTTCATGCACTGGGACAGTAATTATACCCATCAGGATGTATTTTTGGTATTTTGTATTTTGTATTTGTATTTTTGGTATTATTATTATTAAACTTTACTTAGATGGAAAATACCCATCTTAATCAATATAAAGTTTTCCTTCATTAACCACTCCATTGAAGGTATCAGAGAATTGAGTTCAACAGCTAGAAAAACATAACATATATCCAACACCAAACTCTTTGTCTTCAACTCCCTACTTACAAGAGGATTCTGCAAGCTTCATTGTTTATCCCACCCATAGAGTCATAATAGGTAATATTCTTCTTTCTAAAGTCCACAACCTGGGAATAAAAAAAAAAATCTGTGTTTATCAACTGAAGAAAATCTCAGCTTTTCCCTTCCCTGGAACTTGGAACCTTCTGCCAGATTTCCTATGAAATCACGACAAGTTTGATGGATACTTAGCATTATACCATGCTTCATCTGCAGAGGAAAGAACAGCGTGATTATTTACTCAGAACTACACTGGGGGCTGACTTACTAAGTGGCCCAGTAATTGCCCTGAAACTTTTTTCTAGTTTTCAGGGTCTCCATTTGCAACGGAGGCAACAGTGAAGACACAATGTGCTCTTCAGAGAATGTAAATAAAGTGAGATCATTTCCACACATTTTCAGAAAGATGGTAAAAGACTCTAGGTTTTGTTTCTTGGAGAATTTCCTTTTGACTTAATTCTTTTCAAATATAATTCAAAGCAGGCTGTAACTTGTATACTTTTATTAATATATTAAGCTAGTGTACCCAAGTTCTCAGAGTCATGTTTGTGTTAGTTGCTCAGTCATGTCTGACTCTTTGCAGCCCCATAGACTATAGCCTGCCAGGCTCCACTGTCCATGGAATTCTCCAGGCAAGAATACTGGAGTGTGTAGCATTCCCTTCTCTAGGGGATCTTCCTTACCCAGGGATCGAACCTGGGTCTCCCACATTGCAGGCAGATTCCTTACTGTCTGAGCTACCAGGGAAGCAATAAATTATTAAGTATGCAAGGCAAATCATGATTAGGCAGAAAATAATGGTCACAGAATCTTAAGTTGGCAGCACCATTAAGAAGTCGCTTTTTCTCCCCATGTGTTCCTTGCCTTTAGGTTGCTTTGACTATAACTCCATTTTTAAGTATTTCCAGAAAAGGAAATTTCATAGCTTTTTTCAAAGTCTAAGTATCTCCCACTCTTGACAGGGAGTTTCCTAATCTATCCAACTTTCAGATAATTAAATGCTGCTCTTTCAATCATCTATGTAGAACCAGTATTCAGTGCTCTCTGTGTATTCTATTCCATAGACTTCTTTTCAATGTTATCAGTAATGAAAGAGGCACTCACAGCAAGACACCAGTGCACTCCCAGGTGAATAGGCACCAAAAGAATGTCAACAGAAAAGACATCCACTTTCTTTGTCCAACGTTTCACTGCTTGATAACCAGCCGTTTTTAACTTAGGGAAAAAAAAGGTATTAAATGCATGTACACTCGGCAATCCCTTCTCTTTACTTCGCTCCATCAGCATATTCATGTAGAAATTGATGATCTGTGGAAATAAAGTATACATATTAAAATAGATACTCCAGCCTTTCAAAATAGTTGTGTTGTAAGAAGGAAACATAGTTGCTATACTGCACAGCATAGGCTAATTCCCTAATCAATTCAGTTATGATCTCAACACCCAACAGCCTAATAATATCCCTATATCAAATTCTGACTAGAAAAGAGGGGGGCTGAGGTGGTTACAAACAGTGAAAACATAAAAGGCTGATATATATATATATGGTTCAGGATACATATGGGAAGATGTTGGCCACACTTGTAGAAGGCTGAAGATTAGGTTAAAAAAACCTGGAACATGAGGAGGAAGAAGTACTACAAGATGAGAGGACAGGAAGGAGTGTAAGCAGGTACACATTACAAGCAGGAGTTCAGCAAGGCACACATGAGCAGTTCCTTTAGTCTGCTGGGACTGTGCGAGCAATTTAAATAAACTCTGAACTCAAGAGTCTAGTGTTAACAAAAACTAAGATTACTAGTTCAACCCTTCGGTGTAGGTCTCCTGATTTTGCACGAAGATAGAAAATTCTGCTCCATGACTAAAGACTGTATTTTCAGCCTAACAAGTTACTTAGCAGAAGCAAACTGCTTTGGTCTCAAGTAGAACTAAGTGACAGAATACACCATCAACTATATTGGAACAACAGCTCTAAACTTGTAGTAGCTTGGCAACAACACCTTTATCCAGGCAGACATGGATATGCTATAACCTACATTACGTAAGACCTGAAAGTAAAACCACAAACATGAAGAGTCAAGTTTTCTCCCAGAACCTATAAGGTTAGCTGCCTCATATTTGTTGATTCCACTTATTTCTTCAATATCAAGTATAAGTGAAAGAAATTAAAATGCTTGACATGGGAGATATGTTAATGAAATGATGTGTTCGCTAATAGTGACTACATTGTCCACAGTTCCTTTAGGTCTAGGACTCCTTGGTACTAAAGCTTCAAAGTTACTGTGCTGGAAGTTACTGCATACTTATTTTATGTGGCCAGCTGAGGTCAGGCCAGTGTCTGTCAACTACAAGGAATGAATGGGCTAACTGATCCAAAGCTTGGAAATATGACTAAGAAAACAGGCACATTTTTCAGAATGCTTTTTGGGGAATGGGAAAACACCCCCGTCCTTTGACAAATATTTACACACTAAGATGCCAGAGCAGTGAGCTACTGCCCAACAGTAGGCAACTACATACTGGGTAGGCAGTAAGGAACACAGCCAGGAACACACTGGAGCGCGGTCTAGACTAGAGAAAGGGCCTATAGATGAGGATGCCTAGGCAGCTGCAGGGAAACCACATTCACCAAGAAGCAGGACTCTGAGGGTGGTGGGAAGGAAAGTCAAGACTGAAGAAAGACACTGTTTTTCCTGCATCTCTGAAGACAGAGCAATAGGCTCAGGTTGTGGTTGATTCTCTCCCTAGTGTGATGCCCAACAGGTAACTAGAGCTCAGTTATATAAAACAATGATGATGAATTAGGACACAATTAGGATCATAGATTTCTCCAATCCAGGTTTTTAATCTCACTTTATCTTTGAGGTTGATGGTGCTAAAGGATGCTTGTAGGCTTGTGAAGGCAGCCAGGAATGCAGGAGGATCTACCTGCTCAGCAAGCACAGATTTCTTGGCTATAACCTACATCCTCTGGTGAGAGAAAATTAGCAAAAAGGGATTGATTCCTCTGGTATTCTATCCCATGACATTACCCATGCCATGAGGCTAAACCCTTCAATTCAAGGGGTGAAGCGAATAGGCAGACAACCTGTCAATCACCGTAAGCCAAATCCTCCATGGGGGCAGACAAGTTAAATACTGCAACAGGCAATAAGGACTTAAGATGGAGGTGGAAGGAACAAGAGAGATAAGGACAGCCAAGCACATGAAAGCCACAGAGATATATCTCCCCCAGGTGTCCCTCAGAGGGGTATATCTAGGATCATTACTCTGAAGTGAAAAGGGTGACATAAATGAGTGTCACGCTACATATGACTATCCTATTTTTCAGGGGGAAAGAGGGCCAGAAACCAATTAAGTTTAGCTGGGCCTACACAGCCTGAGATGTTTGGTTTCTTATGTTACTTTATTTTGTTATTTTGACAGAGTGACCTATAAAGTTAAAGACCAAGCCAGCTGAACAGGAACAGAGACCTAGTGATCAGGGCACCACACTGAGAACCCCCTCTTCTCTGCTTTAGTTCTCCCTCCCACCAAGGTTTCTCCACTGTGAGGGAAATGGCCTCCTCCAAAGTCAGCTCATTACTTAGCTCTAGGGAGTGATCTGGGCTCTTTTTCATTTGCCCTGCATCCTAGGAGGAGGGGGCTTGGTGGCCTCACTGTTCCCTCCCATTAGCTGAGGATGTATAATCTGACATCTGAAGCAGAATTTAGATCCAAGTTTCTCTCCTCAGTTTTTCAGCTATTTCTCAGTCCAAATAAGGAAAACTGCCATCGTTCAGCCAAGATACAATCACATCAAAAAAAAAAAAAAAAAAAAAAACCTAGAAGTTAGAAGAACAAAAAAAATCCTACACATCATCTCACAGAGGAGGGCTAAAGATGAACGAAAAAGAAATGAGAGAAGGGATCACAGTGTCTAAGATGAGAGAGAAGCAATGATGGTGAGAGCAGTTGCTTGTATTTTGTGACAGCAAGGGTCCCTCCCCTCCTGTGGTAGAGTCTTTCTGTATATGGGACTCTCTTAGTTCCAGAAAATCTTGAATTCCCTTCGGAATTGGGGACGAAGAGTAACAAGTCTGCTTGTCTGTGCCTACTGTTTGTCTTGCACTTGCCACTCTTTTGGGGGCCCACACTTGCCTCTGCTTGCTGCAATCCCTGGTGCCTAAAGAACTGCCTTTCCTGCTGCCTTCACAGCCTTGGCAGTGAGCGTCTGCTTGTCTGTGCAATCCTGTTTGTGGGTGGAATGATTGTTTATGGTGTCTTTTTCCTTTGTGACTTTATGTGAAGAGCTGCCAGGCTAAGCTGAAAAAAGTGTTTCTTTGAAAGAAAAGTCTACAATGTTTTCAAACTGAGGACTCAATCCCTTGCCTGTATGTTTCCACAATGACACAAATGACCACTGCTATTTGTATCCTCCTTCTCAAGCAGTAAACCAGCCAAACTATTGTTTTCTCACGCACTGAGAAGTAAACTACATCACTAACAGTAAAGTCTAACTTTTAACCCTTCCCAATTTCACACACTGAACCCTTACAACAGACTTTGGAAAAAAGTATTCTAAAAGTCCTGAGCATGACAGTGTTCTGAAGCAGAGATCAAGATAACTTTTAGGAAAAAAAAAAAAAAAAAGCTGTTTTCCTACTTTATCCCTCCAGACTTTCCCCTCTACCTCCTCATTCTTATTTTTAAATTAGACTTATCCTTGTCAAGCACAAAACCCAAAGGACTAACTCAGCAACAACCTCTGAATGTTATAAATCAGAAGGTCACTCACTCCTAAGACATAACCTAATAATACTATAGAAACCAAGGTAGCAGACTTAAGGGAAGCTCTGAGTTACGGCATCCCTCACTGTGCCCAGGACTTTTCTCAGATGCAAATTAAAGTAACGAACGATTAAAATTACTGTGCAAGTTTTAGAGAAAGACAGGCAGCGTCTATTTTTATGGAGTCATGACAACCGCAATTACTATTCTCCCTGTGACCTGACATATAATACCTAGTTTATCAAAAGGACTAGTTCTATTAAGAAACACTTTAAAGAGGTGATCTATAATGATGTGGAATTGTCCAATAAGTCATGTTAGAAAGACTACACTGTAACTTCCATCCTGATCATTAGCATATGGTAGACTCCATCATATTCACTTAACTAATTTATTTCATCTTGTCTAATTTTCTTTCCTTCTGACTCAATCAGTTTTTATTTCCTAAGAAAAATCTATTTCCTGTGCTAGGTTTGTCTACTTGAGCTTAATGTTTTATAAGCTGCTTCTTCTCTTACTGAGCATCACTTACATTTAACATCTCCTTGGAAGCAATTAATAATTGAGACAGAGGTGTTGAAATCTTCAATAGTAAGTATGAATTTGTGTTTTTTCCCGTTCCAGTTTTTTAAGTTTTTAGTTCGTGTATTTTGAAGTTCTGTTATTAGGTGCATACATACTTAGGTTGTTACTCCTTTTGATGAATTTCCTCCTTTACCATTATGAAATATCTATCACTGGTAATATTCCTTGCTCTGAAATCTACCAGTGTGATATTAATATAGTTACTTCACCTTTCCTTTGTTTACTGTTTGTATGGTATATTTTTTCCACCCTTTTAATCTATATGTGTCTTCACATTTAAAATGTTTTCTGTAGACATATTTTTAAATCTAATCTGTAATTTCTGCCTTTTAACTGGAGGCTTATACTGTCCAGTATGGTAGCCATTAGCCAAATGTAACTCTTGAGCACTTGAAATTTGACCAATTCAAATTGTGTTGTAAGTGTAAATGCATTGTAAGTGTAAAATACATATATTTTAGAGAAGGCAAAATATACCATTAATAATATTTTAATATGTATTACATGCCAAAATAACATATTTTAGATTTATTAGGTTAAATAAAATATATTATAAAAATTAGTTTTACTTGTTTCTTTTCTTTTTAATGTGACTATTAGAAAACTTTAAATTACATATACGGCTCACATTATATTTCTACTGGGTATGCTGGGTTTGGTCATTTAAATTTAATGTACTGAGATTGTTGTTGTTTAGTCATTAAGTCACGTCCAACTCTTTGTGACCCCATGGACTGTAGTCCACCAGGCTCCTCTATACATGGGATTTCCTAGGCAAGAATACCAGAGTGGGTTGCTATACTCTCCTCCACAGTATGTTCCAGACCCAGGGATTGAACGAGTCTCCTGCACTGACAGGCAGATTCTTTACCACTGAACAACCAGAGTATTGACATGGTTGGTTTTAAATCTATCATCATGTTCTTTTTGTGTCTGTGTCTCATCTGTTCTTTGTATCCTTCTTTCTCTGCCTTCCTTTGGATTGAGTATCTTTTAATTGCATCTTATCTCCATTACCAGCTTCTTAAAATACCTCTTTGTTTTTTACTGGTTGCTCTAGGATTTATGTCTGTAACTTATTGTAGTCCATCTTCATAAAACATTATACAACTTCATATATTGTGCAGAAATCTTAGACAAGTACATGCTTTCATTTTCCCCCTCTTTTGTGTTATGATTATCATATATTTTACTTTAACATGTTGTAAACCCTACATTATTGTTGTTTTCTTTTTATTTGACTAGTCACTTGTCTTCCAGAGATAATAAAGGATGAGAGCATTTCCACTGCTCTTCATTCCTTGTGTAGATTTAAACTTTCACCTCAATTTTTTCTTCTGCCTAAAAAATATCCTTTAATATTTCTTAAAGAAGTCTGCTGGTGATGAATTCTTCAGCATTTGCTTGCCTAAAAAAGTATAGCCATATTTCTTCAAAGATATATTTGGTGGTATAGAATTTAGGTTGATGATTTTCTTTTTTCTTCAGTGTTTTTTTTTTTTCCCTTCAGTGGTTTAAAGATGTAGCTACACTGTCCTCTGGCCTACGTGGTTTCTGATAGATCTTTGTTCCTCTGTATATAATATGTCTCTTCCTCTGGTTGCTTTATTTTTCTCTTTATCAGTGGTCTTTAGCAATTTGATTACTATATATTTCAGTATGTTTTTTCTCTTACTTGGGGTATGCTGACTTTCTTGAATCTGTCAGTATGCTTCCAAATCTGGAAAATCTTACACCATTATTTCTTTAAACATTTTTTTGTGATACCACTTATACCCCATCTTCCCTTCTGGGACTTCAATTACATGCTTAGACTTGATACTGTCCCTGAGCTCACTAAGCTCCAGTCATCTTTTTTCAGCCTTTCTTCTATTTTACTTGGATGGGTCACACTGCTCTATTTTCAAGGTTACTAATTTTTCCTTCCACAGTGTCTAAACTGTTAATCTCATCTCATGTATTTTTAATATCAGATACTGTATTTTTCATCTCTAGAAATTCAGTTTGGATCTTTTTTTATATTCTCCATTTTTCTCCTCATAATGTCCACTTTCCTCTACTTACCTGAACATGTGAAATATTATTTACGGTATCTGTTTTAATATCTTTGTTGGCTAATTCTAACATTTTTTTCTTTTCTGGGTATTTCTATAGTGATTGTTTTTTTCCCCTTTGTTATATTTTTCTTCTATTTCATGCCTGGGAATTTTTAATTAGATGCTAGACTTTGTGAATTTCAATGTTGTTGGGTTCTGTTGTTACCAGAATTTGTTGTATTCCTTTAAATATTGTTGGGTTTTATTCTGTGATACAGTTAAGTTACTTGGATCAGTTTCAAGCTTTTAAGACTTGTATTTAAGCTTATTACCATGGGTCCAGAGCAGCCTTTACTCTAGGGCCTGCCTTTTTGGCCCCACTCTTGAGGCAATGCCCTTTTGAGGAATTGCTCTTCAATGCCCCACAACTCTTCTACTCCAGCTGGTTGGGACATAAACTATTCTTGGCACCTGTGTTAGCTCTCAGGCTTGTTATGATTCCTTCTTTCTGGTGGTTCTTTCCACAGCCACTGGTAGTTTCTTGCCATATATGTACAGATCAGTACTCAGCCAAAGATTCCAGGAGGACCCTCTGCACATCTCTGGAGCTTTCTCTTTGTTCAGCAACTTCCCCACCAGTATTTATCTCACAAACCTTAGCCGCTTTGGCCTCCATGAACACTGTCTCCTCTACTCAGCAAGACTGCCAGGCATTGCCAGGTTTTTACCAGTTCTCTCCCTTCAACACACCACCCCAGTAAGCTGTGGGAATCATAGGTTCATGCTTTTCACTTCCATCCTCTCAGGAATCACTGTTATCCAATGTCTGAAAATTATTGCTTCAGGTGTTTTATCTACTTTTCTATTTGAGAGAATAAATCTGATCTACTTTATTCTATCATGACCAGAAGATGTCAAATTTATTTGTATGCCTAAATAATTTTCACGTATTTCTAAATTTATCTGATGCTTTATAAAACAACTATTAGGCCCTCTAAGAGCAGAATTGGCAGGCCATAAAGAGAAACACAAAGCCTAAAGTAGTCCTCACTTCAGGATCATTAACCTAAAATCTTAGAGTTGGATTCCATAAGTTATTCAACTCTATCTTCAGGAAATAATACATAATTTCTACTGTTTGTTATTTCAATTGACATGTACTTAAAAGTACTTCCTTTTGTTTCTTAATTGTGACTTTCAATCTACTTTTGCAACTAATTCCTCCTCTTTTTAACCCTGTCTTCCTTCCCTTTATTAGATATTTCTATCACTAATCACCAGACCTGGTATAGAAATCTCCATCTATATGTTCTCACCTTTCTAGCCTCATTTTGTAATTCTTTACAAGGCAGCCAAAGTTCCCACATTGCAACTTTGAGAAGTTTCATTTTCTTACAGTTAGGTACAATGTGAATCCTGTCATTAGTCCTTTGAATTTGTATAGAATTTAGCTATTCACTTATATATAAATCCATTCGTGCAAATATGTTGGAAAGCTTATTGCAAGAACAGGCACTGTGGCCTACTCTTCTTTTAGAAAAACGACCAGAGAAAGAGTAGCCTAATGGCTATCTGTACGTATCTCAAATATAGGACTTCTTTTTTTTTTTTTACTACACACTTATTAAAATGATTAAAATCCAATAAAACAAAACAAAACAACCTGATTACACCCATTGCTGGTAAAGACGTGGAAGAAGAGAAACTGTCATTCATTGCTGGTGGGAACAAAAAATGGTATAGTCACTTTGGAGAACAGTTCATCTGTTTATTACAAAGCTAAACACAGTCTTCCTATATGACCCCAAAATCATAGACAATTAAGTTTTATAATGATTAACAATCTTCCACTGATCATTTATAAAACACAAATGCCAAACTTAAAATAAGTAAAATACATAAACAATATAGGACTTCTTGATTTTATTTTCCTTATAAGATAAATCTGATCCCTTTCATTTCTAGGATTTTATATTGTCTATAAACTGTCATTCACCTTTCTTGGGAGAAAATTTTAATGAAGTCTATCAAACTGACATGAGAAACAAAAATAAAAGAAAGGCTATTAATGAAAATATCTATTTGAGGGAAGGAGAACAGAATTGAAAAGAGAGCAAACTACTTGCAAAATATTGAGGGTTCACAATTCAGAAACAATTAAGTATTTCAAAATGAGTGTGAATACTTAAGGATATCTACAAATTCCCCTTCAGAATGTTATCAGCTTTTTAAGGGCAGTAACTCTGAAAGTGTGAGAAGTGTGGTACTTTGAAAAGGATGCTTTTTACAACAGTTATTAAAGTACTTATTAAAATAGTTATCATCATCATCATGGACATGTGAACTGGCACCTGCTTTCAAATTTAACATTATTCTCAAATGAACTGGCACCTGCTTTCAAAGTTAACATTATTCTCAACTCAGAAGACAAGGACTCCTTACAAAAGTTATGGGTAAATGTGGTAGAGATAAAGTAGACAAGGAATCTTTCCTTCTCCTTTTCTCTTCTAAATAATGTAATTTCCATTAACTTTGCTTGCTAAAAATCCTCTGATGCACCCAGGGAATGGAAAATATGTCCTGATGAATGCTGCCTCTATAAGGGAGCTCACTGAGGTAACTACCACAGTATATATAGCAAGAACTCAGCTCATATCCTGCTCACTGCTGCCCCCTAGAAGTTTTTGGATAATTTACAACAAACAAGCTGCAATCCCAATAGAATAACTGGGTCTTCCCCATTTAAAAGCAGCAGGGAAAAATTGGCAAAAGACCTCACATTAATATCTTCAAAAAAAAAAAAAACTTAATTGGTGGATATTTTTGACTGTTCTTGATTTTCATTTTGCACTTTGATTTGGTGAGCTCTTTTTTTCCTGTTATTTTGACCAAATGTTCTAATACCACTATTCTGGGCCACAAGAAGAGCTGTTTCCCGTAAAGCAAGATGGTATCTCAAACCATGCCTTCTTTACTATTCTTGGTCAAGATATTATTCAAGGAGTGATGAACTTCTGAAATTTTATCTTATAAACTCACCAAAGGCAAACAGAATGGGCTAGTTCAACAAACCCCACAGAAAATCAACCTACTGGACATGACCTATCGCTCTAAAATTCTCTATATCTAATCCTGAAACGGGATCCAACTTAAGATTCTAAGGCAGTATGATATAACAGATAAGACCCAGTGCTTTAGTCTGAATCTTGGTTTGCTATTACAAAGTCGTAACTTTGCAAGTTTCTTAATCTTTTTATGTCTTATTTCTTCATCTATTAAACGGAGATGATAAAACTATAGCGTCCATCTCCAAGAGTTGTGGTGACTATGACATGAGGAGAACACATAAAACACTTAGATTAGTACCTAACATGAGGTAAATGTCCAACAGATGTTTGCCAAATGTTAGTATTTGGAAGGTCATAAACATAAAGGCCAAGGTGCTGGTATCTAGAATATTTGGTTTTTGTTCAGTTGCTAAGTCAGGTCCGACTCTTTTGTGACCCCATGGACTGTGGCTCGCCAGTACATGGGATTTCCCAGGCAAGAATACTGGAGTGGGTTGCTATTTCCTTCTCCAGGGGATCTTCCTGACCCAGGGATTGAACCCGTATCTCCTGCATTAGCAGAAGGATTCTTTACTTCTGAGCCACTTGGGAAGCCCCCTAGAATATCTGCCGCTGCTGCTAAGTCGCTTCAGTCGTGTCCGACTCTGTGCGACCCCATAGGCGGCAGCCCACCAATCTAGTGCTTACTATATTGAGTATCTAAAAAGTTTCCATAGCGATGAAACTTGAATACACCCAAGATTTTAGGCAGGAATGCTCCTAGTAAGGAGGCAGGTACTTAGGAAAAAACCCCAACCCAGTTCTCTTCTTTTGCTGTGAAAATATCCTTCAGAAATAAACAGGCTCCTACAGGTTTAGGAATAGGACAGATCAGTTTGAAGATTCTAACGCAACTAATCTACGTAAAATAATTGGAACACTCAGGAGCCAAGAGCCATAACACCTTTTAACTTAATACCTCAAATATTTAATAAAACTTCTTCAATGTCAGTTTAAAAAATATTCATGTACAAATGTAGGCTATTTTAGAAAGCTTACCACTCATAACCTAAATGACCTAAATACAGAGAGAAAGGGTAACAGAAATGGATTCCTACATGGAAATCCCAAAGTATTCCTTCATGCTGTAACATGGTCAGCTATTAAATATTTGCTTAACAAAAGATGTGAACTGCATGTCAGGTGCCTTAAAGAGAGTAAAAATACCAATGAGTAAATGTCCTCTCTATCAGTATCCAAATCTTCGATACATAAAAAGGTAAATCAGCAGTTCCCAGGCATTAAGGTATATAAAAAAAAAATCACTTGAGATGTTTGTTTAAAATATGTATCTCTACAACACTGCCTCATACTTACTTAGTCAGGAAAATGGAGAAAGCTATGACAGCTGATTCTGAGCAGGTCATCAAGGGCCACATTTTGAGAAACAGTGAAATAATGCCTTTAATCTGCACTTGATGTTCACTTTCTATTTTAATATAAAAACAAGTGTGAGATTACCTCATCGTTGAGCCAGTTAAGGTGATTTAGAGTTTGAATATCTTTGCGTGTAATGGTCAAGCGGAATGCTTCACTCAGAACTTCATCCTGGTTCCCATTACGAAATACATTCTTTATTTCTTTCTCCATTTCCTAGGGAACCAAGAAGTGTCAGAGATTAGGCATACATGGCCTTGGACATATCAATTTCTCATTAAGCCCCATGCAATCCCCAGACTTACATCAACTATTTACTCCTAACATTTTGGTTTCTATTCCTTCCAGTAATCTGATTACTTCCCTCCATCCTAGCTCTTCCTTCCTTCTCTTTTTTTAGCACATTTCAGACCCTTATTTCATATTATTCCTTGAGTCTGAAATAACTGTTATCAAATTTCCTAAGCCCATAAAAAGATCTAATTATATATCTTCAGTCCAAACAATTTCCTGAGAAACAGAATCTTTCTCAAAGGTAATAAGGAAGTAAAGGTAGTGATGTCTTTTAGACACATTTTCCCAGAAAAATTTGTTTTTTTTTAGTGTAAAAATGTAGAATTCAGCACAACTATAGTGTTAATAAATGTGTTATAATAAATGTGTTATACTCACCAGCTATATGACATGTTTTCAAACAGAAGAATGAACTAAGAAACAGATTATTTTTAAAAGTATGCCAACTTTTATGTATTTTCCAAATTTTTATACTGAGTTTTTATTACTTAAAAAAATGGTAAGGCTCAACTTACTATTTGATGTAAAAGTACTATACATATGCATTAAGTAAAAATGCATATGAAATGAAACAAATTTACTGAATGCTTTTTCACTGAAATCACTGCAAGTCATGCACAATTCTTTCCTGAATTTTCAGTAATTTTTTAAAAACAAAGCCAATATTGTTATGCAATACAAATGAAAGCAGGAGTATGGAATACAATTTAAATACCAGGTGATCTATTACTTTTTTTTTCCTGTCTGTTTTTCGGCTGCACCGCTCAGCATTTGTGATCTTAATTCCCTGACCATGGATCGAACACCTTGTAGGTGGAAGTACTCAGTCTTAACCACTGGACCGCCAGGGGAGTCCCTGGTCTATTACTTTTATGTTTGGAATTTGTCCAAAGAATTCTCTCTAAATACAACACTTGCCAGTGTAGGAATTTATACTATATAATTTACCTCTGTAATTTCAGGAAATTCGTCTTCACTGTCAGTTAATTTATGACCTTTTTTTCCTGTTTCTTGGGCGATCGTGACCGGGATCTCCTTTTCAAGAGGCACACGAAGATGCAGTTCTACTGAATCATGTACTGAATGTTCCTGTTCCTGCAGTCTCTGCAAGACAGACCTTCAAAATAAGTGGAGTACAGAAATCTATTGCTTGTCTATGTACACTGAGTAGGACTAGCTGGACAGACCACGAACACAGAGCATAGCAAGGCTATGCTACCATACTATCTTGCAATTCAACAGCTTTGATTCCAAATCCAGGTAACCTTCCAAAATTAGTTTTAACTTGGATGTGCTATTCATTTATATCTCAAAAAAACTTTTTTACCTGGTTTTGAAGCTGTAATGCCAGTGCCTTCTGCTCTTCAATCTGGCGTAATCTTTCCCGTGCTCGAGAATCATAAACACTAGTTCTAGGAAACAAAAAATGCAGACCACTCGCTTAGCATCAAGAACGTCGCTGATGCACAATGAGCATTAAATATAAAACTCTCAAGAGAAAAAGTCTAAAACCCTTATACTAACCTATCACCACACTTGCTTTAAGACGAAGTGAAACTACATGGTATTACTGAAATTACCTTCCTATTTTTTTGAAATGATGTAAATTATTAGTTTGTCGCTAAACATGAACAAGTGACTTTTGTGGATATTTGTAAACGTATAGTCTTTTTTTTTTTTTTTGACCATGCTTCTAAAATTAAGGAGAAAGTGAAGCTTCATTCTGGAAATCCAAAAATGAGACTGAACCCCAAAGATGAAAATAATACAAAAGATGTGGGTTCCATTGCTGGTTGAGGAACTAAGATTCCACATGTCAAGTGGAATGTCCACAAGTTCCTGGGACAACTAGGTCCACATGTCACAGCTACTAAGCCCACCTGCTCTGGAGCCTCATGTCAAGGGTAGAGAGCCTTCATGCCACAATGAAAGATCCCATATGACATGACAAAGATCTTGCGTGCCATAACTTAGACCCGATGCAGCCAAATAAATAAATATTAAAAAAAAAAAAAATTAACCAGACCAGGGGATTCAGATAACCAAAGTGAGTCACTGAAACTAGAAACTAAATCTTCAGTGATTCTTCAAACTCCAGAAATAAATGTTAGCCAATAAATTAGTTTTATCAATATGAAAATAAAGGCATTATTTTCCTTTCTGTTTAAAGCTAACTGAAATATTCTTCCAATTCAATTTAGTTTCAACAATTGTTACAGATTTAATAAACCTGAACATAGAAATGTCCCAACTCCAAAAAACTTTTAAAACTCAGTAACTTAAAAGTTATTTTATAAATAAATAGGAAATTTTTACTGACTAAAAATAGGTAGCAAGATTGGCTAATCGATTTCTTCTAACTGAAAAGAAAGTGATGAAGAGGCAAAATAATACTAAAAATAATTACTTACAATTCTTTGATCCACAGCTCTGCCTGGAAAAAAGTAGGACTATGGGCAGGAAAAGAAAAATGTGACAAATGAACAGGAGACTTAGAAGAATATAAAATATTTTCACCAAGAAAACCAATCATTTAAATAGTTTATACAAATGCTTTAGAAGTATGGGATAAATAAAAGGACCTAAATTACATAAAACAATTCTAACTGGGAAGCAAAGGAAAACAAATACATGAGTCATTTGCACACATACAGTTAAAAAGATGACCCAACACTCAGCAGAGAAATTAAGTTTAGCATGCTCCTTACTTATAAGAGAGACCAACATGATGTGAAAAATACATCATTTATCAAGGTAATATATTAAAACTAGAATGTTCCTCTTTCCAGTGAACCAACGTGGATAATCAGCAATACAACGCCCTTCCAAAGATGAGAGACCGGTTTTATTCCATGCAGCTCTTGTTGACAACCCAAGGGAATAATGCTAGCAGAGTCACAGATATGCTATCTGTTCTAGAGCCTTTTTGCTCTTCTCAAACTTTCTTATCTCATTGCTCATCTCCCCTCTAACTGAAGGAATTCTCACACAACCAAATGAAAGGCAAGTGAGCACTTTTCCAAAGAAAACTTTCAGATATGCAGAACAGGTTAACAGAGTGTCAAACTGAAAGTTGAGAGACTGGAATTTCTTAGAGCTGCCCCTGATTAGCTTTGTGACTTTGAGCAAGTCACTTCCCTTTCCATGGGCCTCAATTTCGGGGTTTGTAAATATGGAGATGAGAGTCCCTTTCAGTTTTTAAACTTCTACAATCTGTCCTGTAAAGGCAAAAATAAGGGCTCAGAGGTAATCCTTTGCTCTTAGCCTAACTTCTGAGAATCAGTATTCCCAGTAACCCTTAGTTTTGGGGTTTAGTGATAAAAATGCTGTTCTATTACCTATTCACTGTCACTGAGGTCAATAAGAGGAGAACACAGTAGTGAACAACTGATGTAACAGCTAAGAAAGAAAGTCACAGCGATCAGTGGAAGCACTGTGAGAGACTACTTACTGTATGACACTAAAAATAAATGAACGTGAGAACACATCTATTGCACAATATGACAACATGACAAGAAATCACCCAGAATTTCACGGTACTGGATCATGCTATTCAAATCTGCTCCCCGTGAAAGTGAAAAAGAATTCTCCAGGTCAGAATACTGGAGTGGGTAACCTTTCCCTTTTCCAGGGGATCTTCTCAACCCAAGGATTGAACCCAGGTCTCTTGCATTGCAGGCAGATTCTTCATCAGTTGAGCCACCAGGGAAGCCCAAGAATACTGGAGTGGGCAGACTGTCCCTTCTCCAGCGGATCTTGCCGACCCAGAATTCGAACCAGGGTCTCCTGCACTGCAGGCAGATTCTTTACCAACTGAGCTATCAGGGAAGCCCAATGCTCCCCATATAAGAATATAAACTTGATGAGGATAGGAATTTTTGTCTTTTGTATTTACTACTGTATCCTCTGTACCAAGAATAATGCCTGAAACATAGTAGGCACTCAATATTTGTTGAATAAATAAATAATGTAAAGGACAAGCACTTCTCTTTAATGGATCAAGGTATCTATTGGTGTAGGAAAGCAACACACAGAAGGAAAAGCAAAATCCCTTTGCTTTTCAGAGACTATATATTACTTCCCATATAACTGATGCAATAAGTACCTACTTAGTGCTTTATGTACAAAACTCTCTTCGGGAGGTTTTACATATTGGCGAAGCCTTATGATAATCCTCAAATTATTAAGCCTCAATATAATGTGTAATAGGGAAACATTACTTATACTGTACAGAAAAGGAAACTGAGTTCAAAAGAATAATTTGCCCTGGAAGAGTCAGGATTAGAAACTACTGCAGTCCAATCCCAAAGACTGTGCTCTATTATTGTGAAGTGTCTTCTAATAAACCAAAGCATTAAGCCACAATGGCGATGATGAATATTTGGACTACTTAAGAGAGTATTTCAGGCTTTCTAGGAAATTAGTTATTTAACAAAGATTTATTTACTAAGTACTTTTAATGTGCCATACACTATTATTGAAAGCAGGTGGCAGTGCGAAGATATTAGTAACACAAGGTACAGAGACAGAAGTACTGGAGGAAAAGACTAATGATATCTTGAGAAGCCAGAGAAATGTCCTGAGGAAAAAAACAACACCTGAGTCAGAGTTTAAAAAGCAAGATAAGAGTGTAACAAGTGGACAAGGAGAGAAAGCAAACTCCAGGCAGAAGGGGAAGGGGTTGGAATGTATAATGACGCAAAGGCATAAAATGCATGGCATATTCTGGGAAATAAGGGCAGATCTTCATTGCTGGAACTTAACTGAGAGGCAGTGGTAGGAGATTAAGAATAAAGAGCCAATCAACCAAGCCTTGAGAGAGCATGCTCCAACTGTGATAGACAGCATCATCCAATGAGCCTCACCCAAGACTACTTATCCATCTCACTATTCAGTCATCAGTAAAAGAAACTCTCCATAAAGGAAAGACAGACTCAGTAAAGAAGAACTGAGAGCATTCATTATCTGAAATCAACTTTTTCCCAAGAAAGAACACCTATTTTTGTGCATACATAAGTGTTTTATCTATAAGTTTATCTTCACAACAATTCAATAGTAAGGTATTAATACTGGCATTTTATTGCCAAGGAAACTGAGGTTTAGAAGAGTAACTTGTTCAAAGTTACAAGAGGCCTGGAAAAGGCAAGATCAGAACCCAAGTCTAACTCAAAAAATCCCCAAAACTATAAAGAATCTAAACTGTAAAGTCTCCTTGAGAAACTATACTAACTAGAGAATATTTTTTTTTTTGAGAATACTTTGAAAATATCTAAAAAGTTCAGAACATACTGGGAAATTGCAAAGATGTAGGGGAATTGAGATGAGAAAGAATATCTTATTATCCCTAATCGTCTCAATGGAAAATTGATACTATTATTATCCTAGCAATTGATTGCTAAGGCCAGATATGGCAGACATAGCAATCTAAGTATTAACAGTAACCTACTGGATCACAGAGGAAGAAATACTTGGTACCTCTCAGAGGGGTTAAGTTTCATACAGAAGACCACACCTGAACTGAGACTTAAAAGATAAGAAAAAGACTACTGAGAGGGGGGACATACCAGGCAGAAGAAACACTTCACAGATTCATGTGAAAGTATGAAAATACCTATCATCTTGTAAGTCAGCATATAATAAAAGAACCCAGTATTTTGCACATGGCTTCTTCTCTCACCTCCATTGTGTCTCTCCTTAAATGTCAGCTTAGCAGAAACTCGCCATGACCATCTAGATAAATAGCACTCTCAATCCCCAGTCTATATATTACCCTGCTTTATTTTTCTTCATGGTACTTATCACCACCAGGTATACGTATATTTGCTTATTTGTTATTATTTGTCCCCCATCCCTCTCTTTTGTTGTTGTTTAGTCACTAAATCATGGTCAACTCTTTGCGAGTCCATGGACTACAGCATGCCAGGCTTCCCTGTCCTTCACTATCTCCCCGAGTCAGGTCAAATTCATATCCACTGATTAGGTGATGCTATCCAACCATTTCATCCTCTGTCACCCCCTTCTCTTCCTGCGCTCAACCTTTTCCAGCATCAAGATCTTTTCAGTACAATTAGGATGTAAACTTCTTGAGAGTAGGAACTTCATTTTGTTAACTGCTATTATCTCCAATGTCTGTACCAGTACCTGCACCCCTAGGCTATCAATAAATACTTGTTAAAGAAAAAATGTATGACAGGAAGCAAGGCATGTGGAGAAGTGTTGAATACCGTACTAGGAGTTTGGGCTTGATTCCACATCTTATCAGCCACTCTTGAGGGAGTTTAATGAATGATTAGATAAGCATTTTAGAAAGTTCACTCAGGAGAATTGAAGATGGACTAATGAACAAAAAGAATGGGTTAGAGAACATGGTGGAAAACGGCATGAAGAATAAAACGGAGGTTGGAGGAAAAAAGATCAATTAAGAAGTTATTGAAATAATTCAAACAACACATAAGAGAGGTCTGAGTTGAGGCTGTTTTATATTACTTAACTCTTAGTGAAGAAATTGTGATTAAAGAGAGGGAAAACAATGTTAAGAATGTCCTTTAACCAAAGTTTACCTGGGAGTTGGAATCTGGGAGTCTTTCACTTTGAGTAAAATCACAGAGTCTGATCCTAAACAAAAAACACAAGAGCCTATCATTATTAACAAAATTCCACATGGCTGTACCTTCTAGATGTCTGTAGCTTAAGTTCCCATACTTTGCTATATTCTATTTCCATTAAAATAACACAGCATAAGGATAAAGGCAAGATGGAAGAGAAAGACAGGCAGGTCCATTTTCACTTAGCCACACATAGGGCTTAGTGAAGAGCCTGTCTCACAAAAAAAGCCAAAAAAAAGTATATATGCCCTTCAGCATCTTCTCCTGGGCTGTGCTTGTTCCCTGTGCTTCTTCCTTCTATTCCCGGGAAATAAGAACATGCCAAGATTTCTCAAAAGTGTTTAGTTCATGAACCAGTATGAGACTGAACAAGGTGCAGGAGGGAAGGGGAAGGAGGAGGGGGAAGGAAGAAGGAGAAAGGGGAAGGAGAAAGGGGAAAGAGAAAGGGGAAGGAGAAAGGGGAAGGAGGAAGGGGAAGGAGGAAGGCAGAAAGAAAGAGAGCAACAGCTATGTGAGAAGCAGCAGAGTCCAAACAGTACAAATTCTAGCATTTATTTTCTATTGATAAAGGTAGGAATCATGTCCTTCTAAAGCACTATGATTAGAATCTCATTTAGAATATTTAATAAACGGTATAAGGAAGTAACTAAACCATTCAATACTGTATATTTGTTCCAGTTTAGTTGTATCTAAGCATCTGACATACAATAAGTGCTTAAGTTTTTAATATAGTTCTCAGTGAATCACCTCACAAAATTTTAAGTTTTTGTGAATTTGTGTAGCCATATAACGATGTCACCAACAATTTTTATCCCCAAGTAAGGCTTTTAAGAAAGTAAGGAATAGATTAAAAAACTTGTTTTAAGTTACATGCCTAAATACATACCATAAATACACACATAATACCTACCTAAAGGAGGGGAAAACTAAGCAAACAAACAAAAAACTACCATAGGAAAACCTTTAATTAACTGGAATTCTAAGAGACTAAATATTTTGGTTAGCTGAAAGTTAGATAGAAAATTCTGTTTTCAAAACTTGCTGACAACCATTCCAAAATGCATAAACCTACTACACAGGTTTTATAAGTACTACTTATTTAAGAACTTTTACTTCAATTCTTAATTGATATTTCAAAACTCCTAGAATTTCAGAGTACTTAATTTCCATTGTAAAGTACTAGAAACAGAGAAAGTACTAAAGTAAGTGGGCTTAATATACTCTGACACAAGACTATTCAGGAAGTTAACCTTTTAAATATTATATGAAATTATCTGCCTCTCCATTTAAGAAAAAAGTAAGCTATTTATATGTTTCATTTACTCATGGCATGGCTAACTGAATTAAATGTATTTAAGGTATCTTGTATCTTATATCTTAATTAATTTACATGTGTATTACTACCTTGCCTGTAATTCATACAGTTCTCATAGATCCAATAAACCGTTCATTGGTTACTGAAACTATAGCTATACAATTCCATTTTTACCTTCAGATTCTGTATTTGAAGCTGGTAAGTTATCTGGCTGATGTGAAAGAGAGTGGTCATGTTCGGGTTGATGGACAGGATCAGAATCTTTGGATCCAAATGTACCAGCATCTGGGGTGTAAGATGATAAGGAAAATACACTGTGGGACAATTGTTCCTGGGCAGTTAAAATGCTGGCAGATCCAGATGAAGAAGTATCAGAGCCAATGATCTGAGTTGCACAAGAGTTTCCATTTTTAAACAGTGGGTCTTTCAAAGTATTCTTACTGGAACTAAGACATCGAGACCTAGCAAGAAAAGAAAACAATTTCAACATCCAATAACAAAATACAGAATAAAATTCATTTGAAATATGTTTCTGTGACTCACAGGAGTAAAGGAAAATGTGTGGTGGGTTTGGCTATAGAGAACTGCTTCCCTGTGACCATCTGTAGCAGCTGTCTGTAAATCTCTCGTTCTCCCTCTTTAACTGTCTATAAAAGAAGAAAAAAAATCTTAAATACATTCAATGAGGCAATGTTTCTCTAAGTAATATCTAGACTCCCAGAGCTCTGTTAAAGCTCTGGCAGTGTCCTGACGGTAATTAAGAGTTATGGTTCATTAATTATATTCTACAAAATTATAAAGCATATATAAGAGAAGTGAGTGAAGCAAATACTCGATAGTATATTTTGGAAAATTATGGGGCATATATGTAAATAGCAGCACACAGAAACTGTAGGATATGAAACTAGAAGGCCATTTTTGCATCACTGATAGTCCCAGAAATAAAATATTTGAGGACCTCTAAACAGGACTCCAACAAAGTCCTTGACTCCTGATACCTGTTGGAAAAATCACAAGGGACATAATCGCAACAGTCAAGATCAGAGCTGTTTCCTATTCTACCCAATTTTTAAGGGTGTAAGTATTTTCCAGAGATGGTTTTCATTGCCAACTTTTTTTTACTCTTTTTTTTCCCCCATGAAGCTCCAATACTGAATTTAGGGAAAAGCACATATTCCACAGCATAGTTCACTTACCGACCTAAACACCTACTATGCGCCAGTCACTAGAGATGCTGCACTGAATAAAATAGTCTATGCCTTGGGGAGCTTACATTAAAGCTGAAGGATTGACAAACAAAAAATCAGTAAAGTAGTATAAAGAAAATTGAGAAGAGAAAGTGATGGAGGCAGAACAGCAAGAACAGATAAGACTTCTCTAAAAAGGTGATATTTCTACAGAAACTTAAATCAAAGGAATAAATCAGTCATAGAAATTTAAGGCAATGGCACCCCACTCCAGTACTCTTGCCTGGGAAACCCCATGGATGGAGGGGCCTGGGAGGCTGCAGTCCATGGGGTCGCAAAGAGTCAGACATGACTGAGCGACTTCACTTCCACTTTTCACTTTCAAGCACTGGAGAAGGAAATGGCAACCCACTCCAGTATTCTTGCCTGGAGAATCCCAGGGATGGAGGAGCCTGGTGGGCTGCTGTCTATGGGGTCGCACAGAGTAGGACACGACTAATGCGACTTAGCAGCAGCAGCAGCAGAAATTTATAAAGAGTATTCCAGGTATTGGGAGAATAAATGCAAAGGGCCTCGGACAGGAATAGTAAGGTCAGTGTGAATCAGGAGAACAAACAGTGAGAAATGAGGCCATTTAGCAGAGAACCAGTTTACCTGAGAACTTGTAACTGTAATCATGTACCTACTCTGCACAGATCCCCTGAAGTAATGGGCTGCATTCATTAAATAACATGCCCCAGGATTTAAAAAATCTTATATACAGTTTAATACAACCATCAATCTTCACAAAATAATCTTCCACTTTGTGCCAGTGCTAGCAACACCCTACACTGTGACATTTCAATAAGCACATAAGCATTTCATTCAATTACAAAAGTTTGTTAAAAGCACAATGAATAAAGTAATGATCGAGGCAAAGGTAAAGAGACACTAAGTTTTTTCTTCTTCAATCTTTTTTTGGTACATAGTAAATTTCAGTTACATTGTCAGTATAATGTTACCAATCTAACAAGATACACCTTGCACTGTGCAACTTGACAACTTCTGAGAAAGAGCTATCCTTGAATCTGAATAGCTGAATGATCACAAAAGAAAGAAGTAGTTGAGCATTTGGTGGCAAAATAGAACCAAGAGAAGAAACAAATTTGCAATGCCCTCTGTGAAGAAAATAAACACCACTGTCTTACCCCTTAGACATTAATATATTCAAGACATGGTGGTCCTCTTTTTTTTTTAGTGTTTGTTAAGAGACTGTCTATATATTTTTATAATTAAAAATCATAATTAAAATAAATGCCTCTTTATCCAACTCCTTGCAACCTCATGGACTGTAGCCTGCCAGGCTCCTCTGTCTATGGAATCCTCCAAGCCAGAATACTGAAGTGGGTAGCTGTTCCCTTCTCCAAGAGATCTTCCCAACCCAGGGATCAAACCCAGGTCTCCCGCATTGCAGGCAGATTCTTTACCATCTGAGCCACCAGGGAAGTCCTTATTAAAACACAAATTTGCTATTATGAAAATTCTTCAAGTACCTAATCGAAAGAAAGAAGCATCATTACATATTATCAGGGTGTAAGAGGGATCTTTGCCAACTAACTCTACTTTGATCTATATATAGGAAAGCTGTGCTATCTGGCACTTTAATGACTGAAATTTTGAATACTCCTCTATATAAATCTTGATTCCACTTTCCCACTATATTAAATAACCTAATTCACAAGACTATGGGGTTAACAGTATGTTGTTTTCAAAGGTGGTAAAATGGAGGGAGGGAAGGGAAATCAGAAGTGGAATGCTACACCTGAGTCATGGATATCAACTCTAAATCATTTTAGTACACTTCCACTATCCCAACAAACTACATCTTAAAAAGCTTCGGCTATATTATCTTATCACAGGAAGAAAAGTAAAGCAGATACATTGGTGTAAGAGGCTACTTTGCATATGAAGGGAAGGCAAAGAAATACCCGAATCACTTAAAGACCTCAAGAGAACACCAAGAATAGATGAGATAGAAAGGATCTTCGCGGTACCCTAAATACTACAAACAAAAGGGTAAAAGTAGTGGGAGGAATAAATCAGCTTGAGATTAACATATACGCACTACTATTACAAGACACATAACCAGCAAGGACCTACTGTATAGCACAGGGAACGCTACTCAATATTCTGTGATAACCTATATGAGAAAAAAATCTGAAAAAAGAATAAATATATGTATAACTGAATCACTTTGCTGTACACCTGAAACTAATACAATATTGTAAATCACAATTAATTCAATTTTTAAAAAAAGAATTAAACCATAAAAAGTTAGAAACATTTCCCTCCTTCCTTCTATCACATAAAAAATGTTTTCTTGGAATAAATTTTTATACTTATAAATAAAACATGAAGAACCAACGTGCCATTAAGTGATTCATCTAATGCAAATTATAAGAAATCTAGATTAATTCAACACAAAGTTGACTTTTAAAAATAATTTAACACACACAGAAGTCCCCAACAAATCACTTCCTTCAATAAATATATCTTCAAAGAAAAGCTTCTGTCTGAGCCTGAACAAACTCAGCCATTAGACAACAAAAAATTAACAGAAATAAATGTCCAATATTTCTGCTTTATTGACTATGCCAAAGCCTTTGACTGTGTGGATCACAATAAACTGTGGAAAATTCTGAAAGAGATGGGAATACCAGACCATCTGACCTGTCTCTTGAGAAACCTGTATGCAGGACAGGAAGCAACAGTTAGAATTGGACACGGAACAACAGACTGGTTCCAAATAGGAAAAGGAGTACGTCAAGGCTGTATATTGTCACCCTGCTTATTTAACTTATATGCAGAGTACATCATGAGAAACGCTGGGCTGGAAGAAACACAAGCTGGAATCAAGATTGCCGGGAGAAATATCAATAACCTCAGATATGCGGATGACACCACCCTTATGGCAGAAAGTGAAGAAGAACTAAAGAGCCTCTTGATGAAGGTGAAGGAGGAGAGTGAAAAAGTTGGCTTAAAGCTCAACGTTCAGAAAAGTAAGATCATGGCATCTGGTCCCATCACTTCATGGGAAATAGATGGGGAAACAGTGGAAACAGTGTCAGACTTTATTTTTTTGGGCTCCAAAATTACTGCTGATGGTGATTGCAGCCATGAAATTAAAAGACGCTTACTCCTTGGAAGGAAGGTTATGACCAACCTACATAGCATATTTAAAAGCAGAGACATTACTTTGCCAACAAAGGTCCGTCTAGTCAAGGCTATGGCTTTTCCAGTGGTCATGTATGGATGTGAGAGTTGGACAGTGAAGAAAGCTGAGCGCCGAAGAATTGATGCTTTTGAACTGTGGTGTTGGAGAAGACTCTTGAAAATCCCTTGGACTGCAAGGAGATCCAACCAGTCCATCCTAAAGGAGATCAGTCCTGGGTGTTCATTGGAAGGACTGATGTTGAAGCTGAAACTCCAATACTTTGGCCACCTCATGCGAAGAGTTGACTCACTGGGAAAGACCCTGATGCTGGGAAGGATTGGGGGCAGGAGGAGAAGGGGATGACAGAGGATGAGATGGTTGGATGGCATCACTGACTCGATGGACATGGGTTTGGGTAGACTCCGGGAGTTGGTGATGGACAGGGAGGCCTGGTGTGCTGCGATTCATGGGGTTGCAAAGAGTCGGACACGACTGAGCGACTGAACTGAACTGACTCCAAATTATCTGAGGTTTCTTCAAGCCCCATACTTTCAGTTTAAACTGATTTATGGTTTAACAGACACTTGCCCCTTAGAAGAAAAACTATGACAAACCTAAACAACATATTAAAAAAAAAGTTCTCTACTTCAAATAATTATCTGAGATCTCTTCAAGCCCTGTACTTTCAGTTAAAACTGATTTATGATTTAACAGATGCTTGCTCCTTGGAAGAAAAGCTATGACAAACCTAAATAGTGCATTAAAAAGCAGAGACATCACTTTGCCAACAATGGTCCATATAGTCAAAACTATGTTTTTTCCAGTAGTCATGTCTGGATGTGAGAGCTGGACCATAAAGAAAGCTGAATGCTAAAGAATCGATGCTTTGGAATGGTGGTGCTGGAGAAGACTCTTGAGAGTCCCTTGGACAGCAAGGAGATGAAACCAGTCAATCCTACAGGAAATCAGGCCTGAATATTCATTGGAAGGCCTAATGCTGAAGCACTAATACTTTGGCCACCTGATGCAAAGAGCTGACTCATTAGAAAAGTCCCTGATGCTGGGAAAGACTGAGGGCAAGAGGAGAAGGAGGCAACAGAGGATGAGATGGTTGAATGGCATCACTGACTCATTGGACATGAGTCTGAGCAAACTCAAGGAGGAAGTGATGGACAGAGAAGCCTGGTGTGCTTCAGTTCATGGGGTTGCAAAGAGTTGGACACAACTTAGCGACTGAACAACAACAATATTACTTACTAAACCATTTTCTATTGAGTGAGCAAATTAAGAAATTAAGAGGAAAGGAAGCTATAATTGGGTAAAATGTTAGAGCAAAGTTGGCTAATGTTATGTTATAAATTAATAAATGACCAAAGAAAGTTTAATAAGTTTAATGATAATTAGTAAAGTATGTTTTTCTTAAAAAAAAAAAGAATAAACCCACCAGTGTTATCTATAAGGCAGCCCAACATCTTAAAATGCTGCTTAATATGTAGCAGTGAAGCATGTCTGAAAGCAACATATAACTGAAAAGAAACTACTTGTGTTATTGCCATTTAACATTTCTATCTTTTTCTTAGTATTTTTTCTTTCCCAAACAGAAACTCACCTCCTCTGTAATAGTACTAAGAGAACATTCTGTGATCATGGAAATGTTCCTAATCTACACTATCCAATATAGTAGCCACTGGCCATGTATGGCTAATGAGTACCTGAAATGTGGCTAATGTGACTGAGAAACTACATTTTTATTTTATTTAAATTAACTTAAACAGTGCACATGGCTAGAGGTTACTATTAGTTAGATAATATTGTTCTTTAATGTTGCCCTTGAATTAGCCATCAGCCAAGTGGTAGTACAGCCACCACATGCGTATTTCCAAATTCCTCTTCCTCGTGTATTATCTTCAAATCTCTGTTGTAAAACTGAACAGTACAGTGGTGACATGTCAATTCTATAGATGGCTTCATATTCCTGAAGATGAGAGACAACTCCAGAAGTAAGATTATATACAATTCTCCTTCTTTAAACATAAGCAACAGCACCTCCTTTGGAGATCCCAATATTTCCATGGAAAATAACTTTTCCTCCAGTTTTAAGTTTACAGCAAGGAGATCCAACCAGTCCATTCTAAAGGAAATAAGTCCTAAATATTCATTGGAAGGACTTATGCTGAAGCTGAAACTCCAATACTTTGGCCACCTGATGTGAAGAACCGACTCATTTGAAAAGACCCTGATGCTGGGAAAGATTGAAGGCAGGAGGAGAAGGGGATGACAGAGGATGAGATGGTTGGATGGCATCACCGACTCAATGGACATGAGTCTGAGTAAGCTCTGGGAGTTGGTGATGGACAGGGAAGCCTGGCGTGCTGCAGTCCATGGGGTCATAGAGTCGGACATGACTGAGTGAACTGAACTAATAAGCTCCCATCAATGATCTTACTTCAGTGGGAAAAAAGTAGTATTTTAATCTGTATTATCTGTAACACGTAAGACTAAACATCTAAATAATCTGTTGAGAGTTTCATTTAATAAAGTTTGGTCCAATATTTTATCTTATTCATATAATACAGACTACTTCATATTTCTATACTACAAGTACCTTGCTTTTCACAGCAGATTATAGGCCTAAAAACAACTAAGATAAAATTTTCTGCAACTTTTATTCCATAAGACAGGTTCAATCCTTGGCATCTTCTTGACACTGCACAAGGAAAGAGAAACCAGCCTCCCATCCTCCACTGACCCAGCCTGTGGCCTGGAGGGTAGATTGGAAGGATGAAAGTATTTGGTCAGCCCAAGTCCTCAGGTTGCGAGTGAAGGTGAAAGAAGGAGGGGGGGTGCTGAGTTGTCCCCAATACTGGTTGGCTTGTGGGTGAATGGTGTGGGCTTACAATGTACATGGTTTGGAGGATACTTGTGATCCTAGCAGCTGCCACATGGGGCAAGAAGGGGTCTGGGAGGCCTGTGTCCTGCTGCCATGTCACTCTTTTCTCCTCAAGTCTCTCCGTACTCTGCAGACTGCCTAGGCTCTAGCAGAAGCACAACTCCTACAACTCCAGTAATTTTAAAAAAATTACATATGCAGTAACTGATGGTACTAAATTCAGTGTTACAAATGGTTCAGTGAAAAAGAAATAGTTGTTGCTCAGCTATCACCAAAGGCAACTGTTGCCAGTTTTTTCTATCCTTCTCCCTGATGATTCACTAGTTTTTTCACCCTCTGTGAATACTGCAGATTCAATACAAATTTAAAACCAAAAAACATACAGCATTTTTAACTAACCATGTCACAAATAATCAAGTTTTGCCACCTAAGAGATCTTCACCACCAAATTACATAATTATTTAGCACATAACATTATATTCTTGACTTCAGACTCTGGGAAGCTCTTAATGGGCAGGAACCACATCACTATGTTGTGTAGGAGAAATCATACCACACTGGACTCATGCAGAAGAACTGGGTTGCAGGCTGACCCCGTTTATTAGTTGTGTGACTTCTGACCTTTACTTTCCAACCTTGTAAAATGTGGTTATTACCTCATCTCTACCTAATTCACAGATTAAAAGAATTCAAAACAGTAATATATGTGGAAAGTACACTGGAAAATCTAATGCTATCTAAGTGTGAGGTCATTATTATTCATTTGTATCTCCACAGCAACCAGTCCAAAGCTGACTAGATGCATAATAAATATTTAATTGAACAGGTATAAGTACATTTCCTTACTGTATAAATTATACGTTATATTTACAGAAATGATTTTTTCCTTTAGGTTTACTGAATGAATATAACACCACAGTGTCAACACATCTTTCTTGTGGAGAAAGTTTATGATCTCAAAGATTTTACTCATAATGAAAAGATGTAAATTGTTTAAGTGACTTCTTGATTTTTCTTTTATATTGAGGAAAAATTATCCTGGTAAGAAGGGCAGGCAGGTATTTTTTATCAAATCCAGCAAGGTTAACAGTTTTGTCACATGAAGCTAGAGTTTTAGGAAGGGTCCAAAAGAGAAAAGAGATAGTTTGATGTATGAGAAGCCACTCAGACAATACTGAAGATTAAGTCTGCTATCCAACAGGAATAGAAGATGGTAGAAAAATACTGCTAAATTATCTCCTTAATCTTTTTAGAACAGATGACAGCACTCAGAGAGTAATCAAGAAAAAAAAAAACACAGAAAGGGTTAAGTAAATGCAATGATTAATAAACATCTAAGTCAGAGAGAACAAATAGCTGAATGTAGGGCGAGTTTAACTTTTAGCAGCTTTTCCTTACCTCTTCTGCTGTGCTAATATGTCGTCTCTGAGTTTTCTTGGGGCTCAAAAGATTTCGACGACATGAACCACTCCAAGATGGACTTGAAACAGGTTTAATTGGAAAAGATTTTTCATATGCAGACACATGGCAGTGATGGTTTGACTTGCCTGTAAAACTGTTTGATAATCCACTAAAAAGAGAGAAGAGTTTGTAAGAAAAGACATGAAAATCTATGCAAGCGATTATTTCCACTTTCAAGAAATAATAGAAACAAAAAATTAACAGGTAGAATGACAGATATACCTTGTGAGGGAAATACACAGGAAATGATACATGAGTTGCTGTTTCAAGTTCTGTCATTTATGAAGTCTTAAACTGCCAAACTATATAATTATCAAACACCTAAAATTTTATTTCTTAGTTTTGCCATCTATGACAGAAAGCACATTGGATTAGATTTCTTCAGAAAATCTGGGTTCAAGGCACGTTAATATGCACACATTTTCTATTTATTCCCTGCGGGCCCTCTTCCAGCCTTTTGGAGGAAAATATTTTAAGACTGAATATGCAAAGATGAATAAAGCTGAAGCTCAAATGAGTTTTCCAATTGAATTTCAAAGTTTCCTAAAAGGCCAACAGAGGGCTCCCATCTATCACTAAAAACAACTAGAAGGCTTATTATGAGGCTGCATCACTGTGACTTCTTCTGGCCTCTCTGCTTACCTCTTTTGAAGAATTGTTTCCTTATACCATATCTGCTTCAAATAATGCAGAAAACTGACAATAAAAATATTTTTGTGGACTCAAAACCCAGTTATATCTCTAAGGTTAGGTTAATAATTTATAGCTATTTCCTATGTATTCTTCATCTATTATCACCCAGCATAGCTACTTGCACTCATATAATTTTCTTTCTGCTGAGGATGAAGAATAATGTACATAACTAACTAAGCTGAATTTATTGAAATGAACTTTTTAAATCAATACATGTGGTCTGAATCCAAAGGAAATCAGATTAGGTCTAAAGAAAATGAAAAGGTACATATACTCTAACTCTTTCAAACTCTGATGATTTCTATGCATGATGGAGTGGGGAAAGGAGCAAGAACTTAGAATCTCAGGAACAGGCTTCTTAGGATGGGTAGATGCAGCCAGGAAAAGATGCCAAGGACAATACAATTTACTTGGTAAGGATATAATGAGTCCCCACAGTGTCTTTTGTATTTATTCTTCCTAGAGTGTGTGTGTGTGTTTTAACGCAAAGATTCTTTTACCTAAAGAAACAGCATGAGGGCATCCTGCAATGCCAGAAAGCAAGGGAGCTACCAACAACCAATGAGGTTGAATCAGACACAGACAGAAGCATGAAGGAGCTCCAGTCCAACGTTGTGAGAATGTAAGCATTAGAAGAATAACGATTGTCATGGATTGAATTCATCTGAATTGATCTGAACCACATGAAGTGGCTAAAACTTACTTTGAAAATTGGTAATGAAAAAGAAAGATATCACGTACTCTACCTTCCCAGAGGGTAACCAAACAGCCCTAACTAATGACAAAAAAAGCTCTCCCTTATAGCAGAGTGCCAATTAATTAGTACAAAAGAAATGATAAAATCAGAAAAATACTATTTCATTAACTCTAATAAAATTATTATCAGGTCAAAGGGGGCCAAAAGGTACAAACTTTCAGTGACAAAATAAGTAAGTCACGGGGATGTAATATACAGCATGGTGACTATAGTTAATAATACCCTATTTGAAAGTTATTAAGAGAGTAGATCTTTCTGTATGATGATGGGTGTTAACCTATTGTGGTGATTATTTCATAATATATACAAATATTGCATCATTACGCTGCATACCTGACACTAATACAATGTTATATATCAATTATACCTCAATTAAAAAATTATCAGATAAGGATTATCAATTAATATTAACAACTCTTAGGTTGATTTAAAACTGTTCATATAATGCCAAAACATCATTTAGGTGACATTCAGTCAAAAGGGGAAAGAAAACCTAACAACTCAGGACCAGAGTGTTATCACTCTAATCCAGAGGTCAACCCAGCATCACTAACAATGTGGTTGTAGGTGTTCTAATGTGATTTAACACAGTATCAGCTTTTATTCAAGCCAAAAATCTAGTTTATAAAATACATGCAGGAAAGAGGACAAAATAATGATACTATGAGGAAGTAAGCTGTCAAATCCAACAGGTAAAAATTATGCAGAAAAACATCATGTCATAAAAAAGGGGGCGCTAGTCCGTAGTAGAAAAGCTTTTGTATACATACATATACACAGTATGTATAATATATATATTTTATAAGGTTTATGAGTTTTTGTCTAGCTAAAAGAATTTATGACATTTTGATTCCATAATTGTTTGACTTAGAATGAACAGAATGCTAGATTTCTAACTTACAGTCACTGAAAACTTTGATATAGTTCTATGTATTTTGGGATCTAGTATTACTGCTGAAAGTCTAGAAAATTTATTATCTTAGTGATTTTTAAAAAAAATTTGAATGAGGTTTAAAACTTCTAATCCAATTCTGATAACATAAACAAATACTATGTTGTAAAAAAAAAACAAGAAATTAACAAGTGATGCAGTATTATTAACTACAGATTTTGTTCATATTTCACAAAATGTTATGCTAGTGTCTACTGTTTGTTTTCATTGTCTTATTCAAGACTCCACATTGTATTTAACTGCACTGAGCAGCTTCAGCTACATGCAACAAATTCTGGTAAATTCTCTTTTCATTTTTATGCTATTACAAATATTTTCTAATTTTCCTTGTTATGGCTTCTTAGATACACTCATCATTTAAAAGTGAACATTTAATTTCCAAATACGTGGGATTTTGTTTAAAGTATCTTTAATATTAATTCCTCATTTTGATACTAATTTCCCATTTAAATGCTTTCTTCTCTGCAATCACCCTCTAACTTTACTGAGGCTTTCAATGGCTAAGTTGAAGAACTCTCTTGGTAAATGTCACATTGCACCTGAAAATATGTGGGTTATTTTCAAATATCTTTTGATATTGATTTCTAACATAATTCCATAGTAATAAGAGAACAGACTCTGTATGATTTCAATACTTTTAGACCATGAAACTTTTGCACCTAATCTTATGTCCCTGGATGCATACACATACATAGTGTCTCCTAGTTTATAGTCTATAGGAACTCGAATAGAATTTATATCCTACTACCGTGTGAAAATCGTATAAATCTTAATTATGTTGAATTGGTTCACAGTTCTTTTCAGGTCTGCTATATCCTTCTACACCTCAGTATATTCATTTTATTAATTTTTGAGAGTTTGATATTGAAACTCCAACAAAAATCTTAATTTATCTACTTAAAAAATAATTAAAACACATGGTGGAACTATCAAGAAAAGTGAGTGCTAGTCAAGACTACAAGAAACTGAAGCGGGATAACTACTGATACAATTCTAGACTGTACACTGGTTTGGACAAACTAGCTGTAAAGGATACTTTTGGGTCAACTAGGAAAATTTAAATATATTCGGTGTACAAGATAAAATTTACTGAATGAAAGAGATGACTGACTAAAAAAGATTACAGAGGTGTATGCACAGTATGAACTCATTTTGGAAAAAAATGAGTGTAAACAGAGGAAAATATCTGGAAGGATATATATATTAATGTAAGACATTACAAAGGTGATCTCTGATTGGTGAGAATATGATGTTTTTATTGCTTATTTTGTGCTTATCTGTATTTTCTAATTTTGTACAAAGCATGTGCCCTGTTTCTATAATAACATTATTTTAAAAAATAGCAGTATGCCATTATTGGGTAAAAAAAAAGCAACTTGCCAAATGATGCACACAGAATATCTTTAATGAAGTCAACATATTATACATTCTATAGTATTACATAGCATATATATCATTCTATATCTAAGAAAGAGAGAGTGAAAGAGAAATGAACACAGGAAAAGATTTGGAAGGAAACACATGAAGAGGAAGGGAGTAAGACTGTCAGTAGGGGTTAAGGGATTTTTGGCTTTATTGGCAATGTTTTCATTTTTACAGTGCAACTGTATTAATGAATTCTTTTTTTATATTAATGAATTATTTTATAATTTTTTTTTAATATTAAGAGGTAGGGAAGATAATTCCTAGGGGTACTCACAGATGTTTCCAGAGGTCATGTGCTAATAATCATATAATAAAAACTATCTGGTTGGTTTCAATCAACACCAGAAAGCTTAGCTTTGACTAAGCAAGAAACTAAATGACCCTACATGTCTAAAATCTATCACCAGAAAAAAATAAAATAAAATAAAATAAAATAAAATCTATCACCAGAGTAATATTTAAGAAATCATAAATACCATATAAAAAATTTAGTAACATAAAGTATTTGAGGGGAAAGTTTCTAAGCCAAACTTCATCTGCCTTTAATAATCAGTATAAATTTGGTGAGGGAATAAGCGGGGCTTATAAGGTAGGCTAACTACGATGAAGTTCTTTATGAGTCTATTATCTAACAGAAATAGTGGACCAAAGTAAAAGGCTACTTTGGTTGAAGTCACGTCTCTGCTCATGTCAAAAGTCTGCAAAATGAGGTTTCTTTCCTACTAAAGTTGCAGAAATTGATCCATTTTCACTTTGGCTGTTATCAAAATTCAGCACCAAATAAATTAAAAGTTGAAAGTACAAAATGAATTTGTCTACATCTTTGAACTAAAGAACATCTTTACTACATCTTTGTAGTAAAGAACCCGCCTGCCAATGCAGAAGATGTAAGAGATTCGGGTTCAATCCCTGGGTTGGAAAGATCCTCGGAAGGATGGCATGGCAACCCAGTCCAGAATTCTTGCCTGGAGAATCCCATGGACAGAGAAGCCTGGCGGGCTACAGTTCATAGGGTTGCAAAGACTCAGACAAGACTGAAGTGACTTAGCATGCACACGTATGCACTATGGTTTAAAGTTCAAAACTGGTGTTACTTCTTAAAAGTGCCAAAGTAACAACTATCCTATGGCCATTTTCCCTTATAATGGAGAAAGGGCTTGTGAACTAAGCAGCCAGAATACTTACCTTGAGGTCTTTCGGGTTTCGAGGTAAAGACTTCGGCTGTTTCTTGATTTTTGTGAAGTTGAACCTGATACCGGAGTGGAATTTCTCCACTGGCCATTTGCACTCTGGCCAAAGGTTCTTAGGTCTCCTGAGCCAATAAAACTGTCTGAGGAAGTGTTTTCTAGAAGAATAAAAGTTTGAATAAATTAAATAAATACCTACAGTGGTTCTCCATATGACTGCAACCATGTCCAACATCGTATTCCAAAGTAATGTGGCATATCACCATGTCTCTCATGGAAGAAAGATACCAGTCTCAACTGCCAGCAAAGTCTGCAGTAAGGGAACTTCTACAAACTATAAGTGATTCAGCCATACTAACCTGAAAATTGATGAAGGAGCTGAATCCTGCCACAGCCATGTGCCTTATCTGCATCAATGTGACTCCGTGGTGTCCACCAAAAGTCAACATTTTACCCCAACTATATCTTGCAAGCACTCCCAGGCCTGGGCCTGAAAGAAGGTAGGCCAGACCAGTAAGAAAGCAGGTGGAGGGCCAAGGGGAATTTTAATTCAAATGAACAACAGTTATTGCTTAATAAGCAGCTGGTGTCACTCTGTTTTTAATTACCATGTTCACGACTCAGGGGCTCTGTCTAAGAGCAGAGATAACCTAATTGCTGCTTATTCTGGCCGGCTTATGGCAGGAATGACCCATCATATGCATTTGGTTCTGGTATGATAACTTCAGTCATTGAATGTTATGATCAAACATATCAATACTCCAATACTTGTTACTGCAGTCAGACTAAGTGAGGATTACTTATTATTTCAATGTTATGACTTGTGGCTTACAAACTGGGGTGATAAAAATCTTTCATTTTCAGCTAAGAGTAGGATAATTTTTATACCCTCCTCTGTCTATCAGCAGGATGGGACAATTTAAAACAGCACCTTCAAAATAAGTTCAGATGTTAGCCTGTGTGACTGAGGAGCACCAGTGGAAAGATGAAAATGTAATTCTCTACTTTCAGAATTTTTGTCTAATGCCCACATCACTTTGAAGATCCTCTTTCAAAGCATATTACTATAGAATTTTGCACAATATTATGTATTTGCTGTTTGAATTACTTAATATAGCTTTTGATACTCTTTATCTAAAAAGTAAGGCAACTGGCAAAAACACTAGTTTTGTATTGTGGATTTTTTTGAAGTTGATCAGGATTATCAGAATTTAGGGTAAATAAGAGAAATAAAAAAAACAGTCAAGGGTGGTATTAAGTACCACCATTACTGTACCAGTGTATGATCTAATCTAATAATTAAATTTATTTCATAATGAATTACAACTTTTTCCCTCTGAAGCCAACAACTATGCTTGACTTGACATCTATTACTATTACTGTAAAAATAGAGACATGAGGCTAATGAAAACGAGTTTCATTAAAGGACCAGAAAATCTTTAAGCAAAGTAATAATGATAGAAATTTGTTTCTCATACTTTTTGCTAAAATTTGATTAAGGAATGGTCTAACTTGAGATGTCTACTTGAGGAATAAGTCTACCAAAAAACACAAATTTGAGATCAAGGATAAACCAGAGTAGCCTCTTTGATGGTATCTGACAGATGCCACAGGTTTTTTGGCTTTAAAATTAAAGGAAAAAGCATAGGATCAAGCAATCTATTTCACCATAATCACTCAGTGAAATTACTGAACAGTGCTCTACTGCTGATGTTATCAAGCAAAGCTACAGAGGGACCACCAACAGGAGGCTGCACTCTCTTTTAGTATTCTGTCATCATTAAGAAGTCAGATTGCAAATGCCACAAATAAGATTACCTATGTGTGTGTGTACACACACACACAGCACTATAGGGGAACACACCAAAATTTTAATTTGGTGATGGAATTATGGGTATTTTTCTACTTTTCTATACACATTTTCTATAGAGACAGGCAATATTTTTATGGACACAGTGAAACTTCATATTAAAAAAAGTGTGTCAGGCAATCACTTACTATGAAAGTAACCATCAGTTGCTCCTGTTAAGTTTCATGTTTATTTAGTTCTTATGAATACAGGATGCTTCAATTCATCTTACCTACTAAATGTCAGTTTGGCAACCTAGTTTAACATATTTTACAAAGATAAGACATTGATAATGATTGTAATTATGAGACAAATCATTTCTTTTCATCTTAAGCTATTTTTACTTAAGGTTTATAATGTTTTAATTTTTTTTCCAATTGTGCTCTTAATAAAATCAAGAGGTCTTGAAGTCTGGTCAACAATAAGTCATTAAAGTGAAAATGATGTATTTTCTCTGCTTTCTAAATTTTTCTTTTAAAATCAGCTTAAAAAAAAAAATCAGCATTTTAAACAGTCTGATCTTGGAAATATTTTAAAAGCTTGATACAGAGAGGCAGATCCAGTAAAGTGTAAATGGGAAGCTGTAGACTAGATTCTAGTTTGAGGTTTTCCTGTATTTGTTTTCACCTTAGTGGAGGAGTAGATGATACGGTAAGAGAGGAGACAAAGACCAATACAGTTATAATGAGGAGGCTAAGGCAAGTAAACTGAGGACCCACATCTAGCCCAATCATATCAAGGTGAATGACCACAGAAATGAATGTGGAAATTATCAGAAAAGGAGATAGCAGAAACAATATTCTGCAGGACTTGCAATAAACAAGAATGGGTGTAGCAAGGCAACCAAGTAAAAAAAAAAAGTACACAGTAAAAAGATTTGAATTACAGTCTTCAGTATAAGAAAAAAAAAGTATACAGATCTTTGGCATTCACAGATTTAAATTTCTAATTGTCAGAGAGCAACCTTAATGGTCTGTGAAATGCCATAAATTTGTTTGGTCACAGACTAGATTAAATTTGGCAGAGGCATAAATCTGAATCCTCTGCTTCAGGTTTTAATTTAGAAAATGAATCTAATGGCTCAGCATCCCCATTCAATATGGTTTTATTACTCATTGTTGATATTCTCTAGTCATCATCACATTTAAAGTAACTGTTACAAATTTTTTTCTTTCCTAAAAAAAAAAAAAATGGCGTTTCAAGTGAGAGACAAAAACTCTGACATAAGATTTTGATATAGGGATCAACTTGTGGTATTAGGACAAACATAGAAAAATAACCCTCAAGAATCATGTAATTGAGTAGAAAGCCAGCAATTTGTTAAATACCACCACAGTCAAGAATATAGGGACCTGAGATGATATCAGAAATATCCTTTGTGAATATCAAGGTCTACTGAAATTTAACCAAAAAAAGCTAAAAACAAATGTTTTTAAGTTATGTATTTTAATAGCTAAGAACAATGAGGGTGAAGGGGACCTAAACCATAAAGAAAATGAAGGAAATGAAGACACACGCCCATTATCCTAAATCACAGCCCCTTGGATTCAGTTGTATTTCTACATTTAAAAAAATTTTTGAAATTTTACAAAGATAATCTGGCATATACTATGTAGTGCTTCTAAGTATAACCTGAAGCAGCACCTTGTTATCAAACATATTGATGTATCTATAGTGAAATATGTAAATATTCATATTTACAGAGATTTTTTAAAAAGTAAAACATAAAGTTAAATATCAATTCATGTAGTTTTTTGCCAAGAAATGAATACAGCTCAGTCTTGATGTCAAACAAATTATGATAAAAATTTTTGGTTTTCAGAGCCTTTTGAATTTTGGGATTGGACGTAAAGGACTGTGAATGTGCATATAAATTCTGTGGGTTATTAGAAATCAACAGAAAAAGGTAAATATGAAGAATAATAGGTAACCAGAGAATTTTTTTAAAAACTGGGTTAACAAAAGATTGTATGTTTTGAATCATACAATGTGTACATGGATATATACTGACAAAAAAAACCAGAAACGACCACAGATTTAAGTAAGAGTTGAGTTAGCCAGGAGATATCGAATATAATTGAGTATAATTTTCTATATATGATTGTTTATTATTAAAGAATTACTTTAAACTGAAACCAAATATTCTGTCCAATGGTAAACCAGCAAACAAAATTACGAGCATATATAGCTTGAGTTCAAATGAAAATATTAATGATCTGATTTCATTATCTGCTCAACTGTCCTATTCGTAGTATTAATACTAATGACCTATGAAGCCAGATTTTCAGGGTCTCTGCTCATCAGAAAGAACTTTTCAACAACAATGACGGCAGAGTTACTTCCTGAAAAAATTAACTGATTTTTCTATACAATTAAGCACATACTATGTGGAGACCATTTCCCACCCTGGGAGAGGAAATCCAGTGCCCAAGGTAAAGTACCACCCACTAAATGATATTTAAATATAATATAAATCTCAAAGAGCATCATACTAACGTCTTTTTAGGGGAGGAGATCTCATCTTGTTGACAAAGAATCCTGAGGAAGCCAAATAACAATAATTATTATTTGCATTTCATATTTATTATCTCAATTTATCCTTATAAAAATCCCACTGAAACAAGTTCAATGGTATGGTTAATATTCCCATACTTGTGGTCAGGTGAAGAGATGAAAGCATGAGGAGTGAAAAACTTTGGAAGACCACTACAATCTTCCTGGGTCATGCTGCCAGGAGGCTAACCAATAAAAAAACTCTAAGTTTCCCCAAGACAGAGCCAGATCATTGGAAACCCAAACCTTAAGAAGGGGGCAGATGAAAAGTAAGGCAGGCCAGGGGCCAGGAAGAGCCTAGAGAATGCTGATTTCTGTTATGGATCACAAGTTGAAAAGGCAAGCCCTTGAATATGCAAGCATGGCTGTGGCAGGTGCTAGACAGAAACATGTAGTGAACATTTCCTGCCCTAAAGGAAGGACAAACTTGGGTAGAAATAAGTTTTCAGAATTTATGGTTTCAAGCCAAATACAAATAGGCTAGCTCTGTGCTTTAAATCAGTATAAAACAAGTATCCTTCACATTACATACACATATCTTAAAAAAAAAAATCCAAAAACAGAGTTGTACTGCTTTTTACAATGGCATAATAAGCAAGTAGAACTGATTCAAAAAAAACAGTTTCTCTTTAAAAAATGTTTGGTTGAGACTAGATTAGTGAAGTATTATAGAAACCACAAATAGAGAGCTTACTAAAATGATGTTTTAGTGGAGAAAATACCATTTTGCTTTTGACAATGTTTTCACTTTTAGAGACAGTAAACACAAACTATTTGCTAAGAAGAAGACTGAAAGGTAGGAATGCCTTGATTCCAAGTAATGTGTCATACCTGAATAATAATTTGGACTATAAGCTGCACTTCTTGTAGAACAAGTATAAGACTGGTCCAAATTTCCTTGCCTAGAAGGTAAAATCTAAACAAAACAAAAGATTTTTAAGCCATATTTTTTAACAATAAAATGCAATAAAGATTGACACTAGGAAAAATACACAATAAGACAAGATTATGACACATTTCAGAACAATATAATTAAATATATGTATATATATAATAAACTGCATACTAGTAAGAAAGGAAGACACATAGACAATCTGATGAAATGACTAAGGCTTCAAGGGGAAAAATGCGAAAATATTTGTTAAACAACTTAGTTCAAAGAATGCTCATTACAAGGTAATATGTACCTAGTATATCCTATTCTCAAAGCCAGCTGTATCACACAACAAAGCAGCTGAAAATTTGATAACTTAACAGGACAGTTCTTAATCAGGGGAGCTCCTGCATCCCAGTACAAATCTGTAAATGTGGAGATATATATTCAGTTATCAAAATGATTACTGGGGTCAGATGCTACAGGTATTAAGTGCCCAGGGGTTTGGGATGCTGAACATTCTGAATACAGCAAAGAACAGTCTTATCTAAACTAGTAATGGCTTCTTACTGAAAAAGACTGCTTTATTAACAGTGATCCTCAAATCTTAATGTGTATATAGATCAGCTGGAGACTTTTTAAACTATAGATTCTGATTCAGTAGATATGGGGTAAAGCTTGAGATTCTCTAATTCTCATAAGCTCTCAGACGATGCTGATGCTCCTTATCCCTGAGAAACTAAGCTTTATGGAACAGAGAAATCTCAGAGCTGTTGTATATTTTCAATTTCCTCCCATTTAATGCTCAGCGATTTTAAGACATCAGTTTAAGAGATCACTGATCTGTGTATTGGTAATAAAATATTGAGGAATAAGAGTTTTCTAAAAGGTATCATTGTCCACGAATTCATACATAGCCTGGGCTCTTATCTTAACTTTAACATATCGAACAAAATTCCAAATATTAGTATGCAAAAGTTGCTCAGTCGTGTCCAACTTTTTGTGACCCCATGGACCATACAGTCCATGGAATTCTCCAGAACAGAATACTGGAGTGGGTAGTCTTTCCCTTCTCCAGGGGATCTTCCCAACCCAGGGATCAAACCCAGGTCTCCCACATTGCAGGTGGATTCTTTCCCAGCTGAGCCACCAGGGAAGCCCAAGAACACTGGAGTGGGTAGCCCTTCCCTTCTCCAGCAGATCTTCCCAACCCAGGAATCGAACCAGGGTCTCCTGCATTGCAGACAGATTTTTTTACCAGCTGAGCTACCAGAGAAGCATGAGTATAATCAATTCTAAAAAGTTTACATATTTGCCTGTGTTTTCAAGTGCGGCATTTAAACTCTATCAGATGAAAACTTAAGCCTAAATAATTCATTAAGGAAAGACAATTATTACTAACCTGATGGTCAGAAAGTGAAAGCTGGTCCTCTGAAAAACCTGTTTGTGACAGGAGATGGGTTTTGAATATGGAGTTGTGGTTCACTAAAGTTACTTCTCCAGCATCCATCCTCATCCTATCAGCAATATCATCTAGGGAGAGTCCAGATTAGTTCAAGTCACATAAAGCTTCAATATTTATTTCTCCATGAACCAATCTTTTCACCCAATAAAAATGAATTCTCCCAAACACCTCTACAGTCAAATAAAACCTCTCCTTCACAACTATTGGCAAGAAATGTCAATATGTCCCTGTCAAAAAAAAAAAAAGAGGCCCATGTGCAGAAATTGGTTAATTTGGAATTGAGACCATCTAGTAAACAGTTCAAGACTTGTACAAGAATAAAAAGAGCTTAATTCAAAGTTTTAAAAATAATGAAATCTTCCCAAAAGAAAATTTTGACTGTTTTAACTGTAGGAAAAATTTTAAATATTAAAAAAAATAGGGAAAAATTTTACCCTTCAAAACAAATACTCTTAATCCAGTTTATTTCCTATTTCAACTCAAAAAGGTGCTGTAAAATTTAATCCATGTGAAAATTTTTTCTGCAAGAAGCATAATTTATCCATGTAGCTCTTAATAGACATCAGCTCAATTACTGCAATACTGTGGCAGAACTTTACTTTTATAACCATTTTTGAGGGCTTTATTACTATAAAAGAGCTAGAACAGAAACAAATGAGAGGAAGGGAATTCAGTGATTCACACTGCTATCAGCAATGAGAGAAAGGGAAACAAATGACCAGGAGAAAGAAGAGAGACTGAGCAAAAGGAGAAAACAGTAGAGAGAAGACTAATGTGGACTTCAAAGAGGCATATGCGATGTTATAAGATCTAACTGTATAGGTTTTTCACCTTATTCCTAAACTGACTACTAGTCTTGACCTTACTTATATTGCTCCCATTACAGACATAAACTACTATGAACAAAGGAAAATGTTCCAATCACAATTAATTCTCAATGCTACTAGCTAAATGAAATTTAAATTTTACCTTCATCAAATTATTTATCATATAATAAGCAGTATGAAATGAAGTGAAAGTCACTCAGTCATGTCCAACTCTTTGCGACCCCGTGGACTATATACAGTCCATGGAATTCTCTAGGACAGAATACTGGAGTGGGTAGCCTTTCCCTTCTCCAGGGGATCTTCCCAACCCAAGGATCAAACCCAGGTCTCCCACAATGCAGGCAGATTCTTTATCAGTTGAGCCACAAAGGAAGCCCAAGAATACTGGAGTGGGTAGCCTATCACTTCTCCAGCAGATCTTCCCAACCCAGGAATCAAACCAGGGTCTCTTGCACTGCAGGCGGATTCTTTACCAACTAAGCTATCAGGGAAGCCCATAATACACAGTATGACACAGTACTAAAGAACCAGTCTGCCTGAGCTTAAATCCTGGCTTCGCCAATTATAGTTATGTGATCCTAGGCAAGTTTCTTAATCTCTGTGTCTCAGATAATAACAGTACCTACTAGATGCTACTGCTCTTTAGTGGCTAAGTCGTTTCTGACTCTGTGACTCCATGGACTGTAGCCCACCAGGCTCCTCTGTCCATGGGATTTCCCAGGCAAGAATACTAGAGTGGATTGCCATTTCTTTCTCCAGGGGATCTTCCTGATCCAGGGATCTAACCCTTGTCTTCTGCATTGGCAGGTGGATTTCTTTACCACTGAGTCACCAGTGAAGCCCACCTACTAGATACTATTAAGTATTTTAAGTAAGGCCTTGCACATAGTAATACTTGGTACTATGTAGTTGGCTTTTTAATACAATGAATGAGAAAATGCTTTAAAATGTTGCTATAAAGAACAGCCCAACCAAAAGAAAATTGTTTGATATGCTATATTATATAATCAGGATGAGATCTCCTTTAAAATTGTTATTAACACAAAAATCCAAATATTGAAAATGTTATTAAGCACAGATGCAAATATTCTTTCATTTCAGCTTAACTAGTTAGAGTAAAAGGACTGAACACTACTTCATAATCAGTCTTACCCATGTCAGGTGCTTTCACATCACTGACTTCAGCAAAGATACAAAGTCCTATAAAAGAAGACAGAAAACAGAAATATTACATTCTGAAACATCTCTTTCACATAATTATAGAACATGAAGCCACTCAGAAGTGGTGCTTTTATTCTTAGTGAAGAAAAAAATAAGATGGTAAGGCAAGTTGATGGTGAGAGAATGGAAACTAACATTAGCCTAAGGTAGTTCCAAACATTTCTGCAACCTGTGCTATACTAAAGAGCGATTATGGGCTACCCACAGAATACTACAGTACAAAGCAGGTCAGGAGAGCCTTTGGAGGTTAATTTGCATAGGATCATAAAGTTAGTGACAGCACTGAAATTATAACCTAAACGTTCTTCCCAATCCATTGCTCTATCACCTCATGCTAAACCATTTTATAAACAAGTAACAGATCTTATAGTAGTCCTATTAAGACTTCTTTTCCCCATGTCTTACAGGCCAAATAAAAAGCAGTAAGACATTCTAAGGACAATCAAGGAACTCATCACAGTTGTACTAGATACTCCCCCACCCCCATCATTAATCAAATGGTTACAAATCAAAGCCCCTTTGCCTATATGAAATTATTTTCTCCTCGATATGTCTAATTTGCCCAGAAAAAGAAGTTAAAAGCCTAGCTGGTGGAACTAGGTTAATAAACACATCCCTGGACCAAGGCTTCTTGGCAGATTTACAAGGAGGTGACTAGGGGTGGTATACTTATTTATTCATAATCTTATCACATATTTTTTAAAAGACTGAGCACTTCACAAACCACATAGCACTATCAGAGCTTCAATCTAAGGAGACTGAATGATGATAACAGGAACCTTTTTTGGTCCCAACACCGAAGTGCACACATTAAGAAAGGCTGCTTGAGCGTTTCTTGGCATAGGTACAGACTAAGCAGAGTAATCATCTGATTACCTAGTCTTGCCAGGGGAGTTTCCCAAAGAATTTAAGCCTTAGATTAAGGCTTCAAATATATTTCCAAATGTTCAGCTTACTATAAGGTTTCTATCTGGAGAATTTCCCCTTCTTTCTTTTTTAATAAAGCCAAATTCCCTGGGTCCCCTGTTAAGGGAAAAAAATCCTATCAACCAATAAACTAGCAGTGACTTTTTCACATTTCACTCTTTCAAGCCATTCCATAACTATCACCACTAGTCTTTTTTGAAAAGAAAAAAAACAAAAAACAAAGCTGTATTTTCAATATTTATCATATTTAAAGTTTCAAAACACACCTGTTTGGCTTGGATGGGGAGGGGTGAGGGGACATTTATTTTAGGGCTAGTTTTAAAATATTTGCTCATTTTCTACTGTCCAATCATTCCAGCACTTCCAAAGGTCTCTAGGACACTCTGCCTCTCTTTTCTTCCTATCCCCCAGTTGCCCCCAGTTCTGAGGGCCCACGGGCCAGGAGTTACCATTAGTCTTTTTTTATCATATTAAGAGGAATACCAATTTAAAAGCCTGCTGCCCAATAGAACAATCCCATGTTAACTTCCTTTGCACTGCTGAGATAGAGGTGAAAGGGAAGCAAGCAAGAAATCAAAGAATGTTGGAAATTATGTCCAGAGAGGTTTAGTGACTTGCCTGAAATCACAAAGATGGGACAAAGGAAAGATAAAAATCCAGGCATCCTCACTTATAAGCAGATGCTCTTTCAACAAACATCACAATATTTCACATCCTTCAACATATCCTTATTCAAGGATTCATACACTTTGGCAAGATAAAAGTAATCCCTAGCTAAATCTGGGGAATCCACACTTTTTTTATGCTGCTGCTGCTGCTACTATTTGGTCGCCAAGTCCTGACTCTTTCGACCCTACAGATTGTAGCCCACCAGGCTCCGCTGTCCCTGGGATTTTTCCAGGCACATCCAGCTCCTTTGGTGTGCTTATGCTACTTCCTTCTTGCCACTGTGCAAATATAATGGGAGAAAGGATATTTTACCCCAAGATTCAACATGAAATGTTGGACCTGGAACTTCTGATGCCACCAAATTCTTTCAAGTATGAGAATTTTTCCCTCTAAGAGTATTCTAGTACTTCATTTTCTACCTCATATCAGTCATTTAATTTACGAAAAAACATAAGTAATTACAGGTATTCAGCTGAAGTCAGATAAGCGACTGAGCACAAGATAACAAAAAATCTGAAAGAAAAAAAAAATGATGGCAAAGTCCTGACGATAACAGAATGTAATGAGTATAGATAGTAAGACATTTATAAATTTACATACATGCAAAGAGGTGATTATAAAAGTGAACGTTTAGAGCTACCATGAAGCTATTTGAAAGTATATATTGAGGAGAGGCACTGTACAATTAGCTTTTTGCAGGACCAAGATGTAGTAAGAATAATTTCTGACATGACAAGGGTGTGGAAGTGATCATGTGAACCACCCTATTACAAACTCTGGAAAATTATGTATATGAAACAGTCTGCACTATATCATTATGCAATTTTTGGTTGTCTTTCATATTTCTACAAGGCATCACTCAAATTAGACTCTAATACCTTAAAATCCTTAAAAAAAGGATTCACTTCCTTTCACACACACAAACATTTACTGTGCACCAATAACACAGAGTGGACTGGGGATACAAGGATGAGTAAGAACTGGTCCCTGCTGCTGAGAATCTCACTGTCAGATGAAGGAAACCAGATTCATCAACAGATACTTAAAACAAGATAATCAAGCTGGTGCAACTGGTAGAAGGTGTAGGAGTCAGGTATTGAAAAGGAAAGACTTCCAAAGCAGTAGTCAAGAATTACATCACCTTAGCTTGAGGTAGAAGAACCTGTTTTTTAATTCATTTGCTGCCTCTAGATCTATCATCAGATGGGTGATAGGAAGGCCATCTTTGCAGCTGGGATAAATAATTGGAATTAAGTAAGAGTGAGTGAGGCTTCTCCACAACAAATGAGACTTCCAACATGGGACTAAAGGAGAAAAGGGAATCTCTAAACTGGCAGGTTAAGGGATCATTCTTAAAGATATGCTTAAAGTTTCACTGTAACTGTAATTCCAAATTCAGTGTAATGTATTTCTCAGGAGAGAGAGTCCTTAACACAAATTATCTTTATAAAGATTTAGGAGATGATGCGATCTAAAATCATCCACTTGGAAGAAGGACCCTAAGTCAATTAGTTGGGGGCGTCTAAAAGGCATTGTATAAATTTCACAAGACTCATCACCACCCCAAATGTAAAAAGCAAACAAACGTGAGGTGAAATGACTTTAACAAGGCTGACGAGAAAGTGATAAAGCAGCGAGTTACTGCCAACAAGATAGTGGAAATACTGCAGAGGCACCGATAAACAGAAATCACCAAGCTCAAGAGAAACTGGGCATATATTCAGAGACATCACGTTATAGGAGACACCAAGAAAGAGACGGTTCAAGGGAATTACCAGGAGGCGATAAGCCAGGTAAGCAAACGGCGGCAGTTAAGGGGATTTTCATAACCTGGGCAGGAGGGTCCAGACGTTTCTTTCTGGTGGTGGCACTAGCGGTATCACATCTCTGGGAGATACCACAGAGTAAAAGAGTTGGAGAAATGTTTACATGAGACGCAGAAGTAGTCGAGAAATATCTTTCAAGCCTCAAGGAAGGCGGGAGGTGAAGCACGTATAACAGAAAAGCTGAGCTTCCCGATGAAAACAGCTTTCCCCTGAGAGAAGACCTGCTCTGGCGGGAAAGCCCCGAAATCCCAACCGGCCTTTTCCTCACGAGTAGGGCTGGGCGCTGAGATGGGGCTGGCCGCGACCGTAGGGAGACGGCCTCTCCTCGACCCCGGAGAAAGAGGCCTCAAGGAACGGCCTCGGGAAAGCTAACTAACGGCCACCCGCCAGATCGCGGCCTCGGACAGCAGGGGGGAGGGGAGGTGGTCCCAGGGGGCGGGGCAGAGGAAAAAGCGCACTCCCCACAGCTGTCCCCGCTTCCGTCCAGCCCACCCCAGGCTGCTGGGCCCGGGCCCGCTCTGCCTCCCGGTCAAGGCTCCCTCCATCCTCACCCCTCCCCCAGCTTCCCGCCGCCACTCACCGAACCGGAACCGGCTGCTATGCGAAGGGGTTTCCGGCCGGGCGCGGAACGCAAAACCCGGGAACCGCCGCGAACCGGAACCGCCTCCACAACACCGGAAGAGCCGTTCGAGGCTGCGGAGGGGGGGTGGGGCGAGAGGTCAAAGAGCAGAGTTGAGGACCCGCGGAACGCCTGCGCAGTGTGGCGAGGCCCGAGAGGCCAAGGGAATCATCTAAGGCTGTAGTCATAATTTCCTCTTTCAGTTTGGGCTTTTTCTCCTTCTCCTTTTTAGAATACTGTTAGTGTGCCCATCGTCCTTCGCTTTTCTCTGTTCCCTCGGACCCCTTACCCGCCACCTTCTGGTTCCGCTTGGCGATTTCTGCTCGCGCTTTGGTTTCCATGGCAGCTTCTCTCTGTGGCCCTGAACTGCAGGAACCGGTGGCCACCTTGCCAGTTGTAGACCTGAACTAAACCTAGCTCGGGCAAGATTCATGTTTTAGCGAGAATCACAAAACGTTAGTGCTTGTAGAGGTTTTTTGCCATCATTTAGTCTACGAGTTTCAGAGAAGTGGAATCATTTCCCAAAGTTATCAAGTACATGGCAGATCTGGGACTAGGAAACAAGTTTCTTAACTTGTAGTCCTGTACTCTTTGCAGCCTATCATGCATGATTGGCTATCGGGGAAAAGGTGGGGCGGGGGGGGCAACTTGGGATTGGCTTAGGCTAGACTCTGGAAAAGTGGAGAAGCTTCCAGAACGATGGAGGAGTTTGAAACGCTCCTCCAGGAGGTGTGAGGAAAGTTATCCAGAGATCCGTCCCAGGATTCTGCTCTCTGAAGAACTAGATGACCATGTTGTTGTTCGTGGGACTGAACTGATTAACCTTTATTCTCTATATTTAAAAGAAAATAATGAGAAGACATACGTTTGTTCATTTAGACTTGTCACCAACTCCCTCAGCTTGACGGGCCTCAGGACCCAGGCCCGTCTAGAAGTCTTGGAGAAATGCTTCTGAGTAAGCACTCTAGACCCATATGACAGCCACAGTCTGAGGTCAGCCTTGGCTGAGCTGGAGGCCTCCAGCCTTTTAGCTCCTCTCAGCTGCTGGAGAAAATATTTGCTGAGTTCAGGATATCTTGCCCTGTCAAATGTATAAAAGTAGATAATATGTATCACTTCATATACTGACATTTTATACTATCAGAACCTAAGGCCTATTAGTATTGAACATACCTGGTCCATGTCATTTTTGTCCATCGTAATCATTCCACAGATCTGTTGATTTGCATTATATTCTGTCTCTTATTTCTAGGAGGCAACCATGCGTAGAGCAGAATTGCATCTGAAATTTTTCATGTGTGTAATTCAGTCTCGCCAGTTAGTCAGGACTCCTCAGAGAACAGGTACCACTGTCTCCTGATCATATTCCAGTAACAGAACGGATTCTCTTGCCGGGAATCTCAGTACAGGATATGAGACTTACTAGTGCAGAGGCAGTCTTTAGCAGTCAACTGATCTTGTTTATTCCATTCTCACTATGAAATGTTTATGACTGACCTGTTTATGACCTGTCTTTTTCCCTTCACAAGTGTCAGGTGAGATTTTGGCCTATTATGCGAGGATAGTCCCCAGGCGGATAAGAAGGACTCGGGAGTTGAGAGAGAGCAAGATTTATAGCACATGTGCTGGTAGTAGGTATATTAAATGTATGAACACTCCAAAACCTATAAGATAAATATAATCCCAAAGGAAAATGGCTTTCTCTTCCACCCCAGTCTTAAAGTTCTTAGGTATGTGTTCTGCTTTCATTTCTTTTATGTCAAGAGTTTATGTTTGGAGGTGAGATAGTTATTGATAAGAGCCAACACTTCTCTAATTTTTTTCACTGGATTTATGTGTAAAATGCCCTGGACAGCTAGCTGAGAGCCATAGAGAAAGTGAAAGAGAATAAAGAGCACTCTCCTCCCTGAATCCCACCTTGAGGATAACCTAGAAATGTTTTTTCTCAGCTGACGAAGCTTCAACTTCCAGCATGCTCATACAAAAGCCACTGTCTGGGACAGACGCCTTGAAGAGCCTAGATACCATGGATGATCGAGACACTGTGGAAGGCATACCCATTCTTACAACTGGTGAGGCATGTGGTTAAGCATGGGGAGGAATGTGGAAAGGGAACATTGGAAAGTGAAAAAATTGTGAATATCATTATAAATAAGGGTAGACATACTAAATTTGAAAAATGAGTTAAGACACAAGAGAGAAAATTGTGTAGGGTGGGTGGGGAGTGGAATCTGTGAAACTGTGAAAAGAGGGACAGTTCCTTCTATGAAGAATAACTTGATTTAGTCAATAGTAATCATTTGGCTCCCCTATAACTGTAAGCTGCTAATCTGGTTTATCCTATTATTAGGAACTTCGATACATAAAAATGTGAAAAACACTTAAGAAAAAGATTAAGGAGTTATTATATCACAAAGTTATTTCAAATATTGTAAAAAAATATTCACCTTCAGACTCCATTTAATTACGCATTTCTTTTTAATCTTTTAAGTAGTGTACAACTCTTAAGCAATTTATGTGAAACTTCAGAAACACTTTTCTGTGTTTCTTCTCAGCTTAAATATATCTGTAGTGGAGTCAGTTCACTGCAAACATTTATTGAGTTCCCACTATGTGCCCAATAATATACTAGAAATGATAGGTTGTAAATATATATTTTTACATAAATGACAATGACATAACTTTGTCTCAGTAGTTTACAGTTTGGAAATGTTTTAGAGATTAATTAGTCCAATTCCTTGTATTTTTCAAAAAGAATTCAGGTCTAAAAAGATTTTCCTCAAGAAGTTAAAAAATTCTTTGGTGTAATCACTCCCAGCATCTATGAAATATATAGCAATATTTATTCAATAATGTTTGAGCACTTACTGTTTGAAGTAATTGTATTAATAATACTAGTTGCAGTAGGAGATGAGAAAATGAACTAGATGCTTTCCCTCTTGCCCAGAAACTGACGATCAAGAAGGGAGATAATATGAGACAGTGTGTAACTCAAAGAGCTTGATAACTTTGGTTCCAAATGTTGAATTTCAAAAGAGGATGCCTTGGAGATGCAGAAAAGGGAGGGGCCAGCTGACTGCTCTGGCAGAGCTTCACTGCGCTCCAGTATGTGGGCAGGGCTCCGTGGGGCAGGATCCAGCCCTAGGCTTTGAAACCGCACACACTCTAACTTAATTCAGTCTCCTCAGTGTTCTGAGAGCTAACCAGACTCACAGGCAAATGGTTTGTATACAGTAGTCCCCATTTATTAGGCCACTGGAACAATATGTATCCATATATGGCAACTAACTATGTGTGGTCTGTGTCCCTTTAATCAGACTTGCGTTGCCCATGCATAAAAAGCTGCTAGGTCAAGACGTAAGCCCTGCTGGTGGACTTGTCCTACAGTTTCCTGAATTTGTATAGATTATTTCTTATTTGCCTTCTTCTTCCCTGCTTTTCCTGTTCTCATTTTGCTCTATACCTAATACTCACCTCAGACCCCCTTTGCTCTGATGACCCATTTGGACCTGCCTCTGTGGTTTGAACTCAGAATTATCCCATGGACAATATTTTGCTGTTCAACTTCTGCCTTTGAGCATTGAGGCCTCAGGTAAGAGCTACATTTAACCCTTCCAGCTCTCCCATTAGAAACTGAGAATCAAGTATCTTCCCAGTTTGCCCCTTTGGGACCTCCATTCCTCCTTTTCTGCATTTCTCCCTGCCTGCCTCCCTCCTTCATTCCCTGCTTCTTTCCTTCCTTCTTCCCTCCCTCCTTTATTCTTTCCTTTCTACCTCCCTCATTCTGTCCCTCCTTCTTTTTGTTCCTTCCAAGAAAACTTGTTTAGGATATACTATGTCAGGCACTGTACTTGGCACTGGGCATAAAGTAAACAAAATTAGTACATTGCCTGCCCTCATGAAGTTTTTGGTCTTGTGAGTGTAAGGCAGTAATCACATAATCACACACATGCTTAGATAATTAGAATGATGCTAGTACAGTGAAGGAAAATAATACTCTATAATCAGAGTGTAAAACATGGGATCTAACCTGGCCTGAGAAGTCAGAAAGACCCTTTCTTAGGAAGATTTGAGAGATGAGTATGTATTAGCCAGGCAAAGGGGGAAGAAGAGTTTTTAGAAAAAGGGACTATAGGCTCTGAAATGAGAAGGAGTTTGGCTCATTGGAGGAGTAGAGAGGCCAGCACAACTTAAGGGAGGGGAGGAGTAGCTGTAGCAGCAACTCTGAAAATGGTAGAAGAGCCAAATCATGCTCTCCTTCTAGGTCTTGCCACTCCCAAGCTATTGGAAGTCACTGAAGAGTGACAGGGTCATATTCATGTTTTAAAACAGTAATTATTTTGAGGATGCATTGGAGGGGGCAAGAGTGGCTACCTGCTTTGGTGGGATGGGTACTGTCCCTGTCTTGCTCAATTCCTCAATCTAGGTAATGCAGCCTTGTAGGGCATGAGTGAGGAAGTCAGCCATCAAATAGCATGGTTAGCAGAGGTGTGCCCAGAGCTATTGATGCCAAAAAATCCCCAGACCCTGGCTTGATGTCTCTCTGTTGCTGCTGCTGCCAGCCTGAAAAATTCACAGGGACTCCATTCAGGATCTTTTGCTCCTTGCTTAAGTGAAGCTATATATGGAGGTGCTGTGCTCTGGTCCTCAAGAAAAATGGAATATATTTTTCTTCCAGTCTCACACCAGGCAGGCTGGCAGCTGCAGCTGTTATTTAACTCCCTGCCCATCAGTGTAGACAAATCAGCCTATACTATAATGAGGCAGGCTGAATGTGTATGTGTGTGCTTCTGGCCTGTAGAGGACTAGTTCTCAACATAAGGAAGTCATTTGATCTTGCACTGGGGCACAGCAAGGGAGTGAGTTTCCTAGGCCCCTGACCTTTGTAAAGAAAGGTGGTTAGTATTCCCAGACAGCTGAGGTTGTGGGATGTCTACTTTGATGACAAGTACCCAGAGCCAGTAGGCAGCTTGGTGGGCCAGACTATAGTTCAGCAGATCCAGCTGCCCACTAGACCACAAGCTTAACTTTGAAATAGTGGAGCTATTTCAAATCATAAAAGATTATGCTGTTAAAGTGCTGCACTCAATATGCCAGCAAATTTGGAAAACTCAGCAGTGGCCACAGGACTGGAAAAGGTCAGTTTTCATTCCAGTCCAAAGAAGGGCAATGCCAAAGAATGTTCAACATACCACTCAATTTCACTCATCTCACACGCTAGGAAAGTAATACTCAAAATTCTCCAAGCCAGGCTTCAACACGAAGTGTGAAATTCCAGACGTTCAAGCTGGATTTAGAAAAGGCAGAGGAACCAGAGATTACATTGCCAACATACGTTGGATCATAGAAAAAGCAAGAGAATTTCTGAAAAACATCTACTTCTGCTTTATTGATTACACCAAAGCCTTTGACCATGTAGATCACAACACACTGGAAAATTCTTAAAGATATGGGAATACCAGACCACCTTATGCCTCCTGAGAAATCTGTATGCAGGTCAAGAAGCAACAGTTAGAACTGGACATAGAACAACAGACTGGTTCCAAATCGGGAAAAGAGTACATCAAGGCTGTATATTGTCACCCTGCTTATTTAACTTCTATGCAGACTACATCGTGAGAAATGCTGGACTGGATTAAGCACAAGCTGGAATCAAGATTTCTTGGAGAAATATCAATAATCTCAGATATGCAGATGATACCACCCTATGGCAGAAAGCGAAGAAGGACTGAAGAGCCTCTTGATGAAAGAGGAGAATGAAAAAGCTGGCTTAAAACTCAACATTCAAAAAACTAAGATCATGGCATCCAATCCCATCACTTCATGGCAAATAGATGGGGAAACAGTGGAAACAGTGACAGACTTAATTTTCTTGGGCTCCAAAATCACTGCAGATGGTGACTGCAGCCGTGAAATTAAAACATGCTTGCTCCTTGGAAGAAAAGCTGTGACCACCCTAGACAGCATATTAAAAAGCAGAGATAGTAGTATGCTGACAAAGGTCCATCTAGTCAAAGCTATGGTTTTTCCAGTAGTCATGTATGGATGTGAGAGTTGGACCAAAAAGAAGGCTGAGCGCCAAAGAATTGATGCTTTTGAACTGTGGTGTTGGAGAAGACTCTTGAGAGTCCCTTGGACTGCAAGGGGATCCAACCAGTCCATCCTAAAGGAAATCAGTCCTGAAAATTCATTAGAAGGACTGATGCTAAAGCTGAAACTCCAATACTTGGGCCATCTGATGCGAAGAACAGACTCATTGGAAAAGACTGTGATGTTGGGAAAGACTGAAGGCAGGAGGAGAATGGATGACAGAGGATGAGATGGTTGGATGGCATCACCGATTAGATGGACGTGAGTTTGAGCAAGCTCCAGGAGTTGGTGATGGACAGGGAAGCTTGGCCTGCTACAGTCCATGGGGTCACAAAGAGTCAGACACGACTGAATGACTAAACTGAAGTAAACTGTGCATAAGCCTCTTCTGTTCACTGATGGGAAAAAAGCCTTGGTAACCTGTGACTACTGAGCCCACTTCTTACTGGGCTGCAAATGGGGGAGAATGCCAGGAGAGCAGTGTTACCCTCTTCTGCCTCTTCTATCACAGCTCCCCCCACCCCTAACCCAGAAGCATAAGACTTAGCTATCATATTCTTTGCTTTGTCTAAGCTATCTGTCACCAACATGGCCCATGCCTCCACCTTCAGTTCCTTTGATAATACACTTAAACCTTGGCAGTTTATGCAGGCCAGGACATGAAGTTACCCCAACACTGTGAGCACAACTCAATATAAATGTTTGCTGCCCACAACCTAAGTTCCTTCCAAACAGGCATACTCGCTTCCTGCATCAGAGACAGGATTCTCCACATATAGATGGTATGCTATCATGATCCCAGAACCTGTATTCTTGCTAAAGGAAAATCAGTGGGAGCTCTGCCTCTATCAAGATTACCTTCATCTCAACCTAGTCACCATTCAACATTGACCTCCCAATCCCAACCTCCCAGGAACAACTCCAAGGAACTTGTGTTTTGCAAAGCTAAAATTCTCAGAGCTTTTCTAGTGTCAACTAAATTGGAAAGATCATTTAGTAGGAAAATAGCCTTACAGATGCTTTTCTTCCAGTCAGATATTCAAGGACACCAGTAGACTTGAGGAACACTTTTGTTCATCTTCCACTGATTAATAGAAATAATTTTATTTATCCTCTTGGAGCACCCTACTCTGAATGGTTCCTTATTAAACTACCTCTCAGTTAACCCTCTCATTTCCCTCAGAGGGAAATGTATTTAAGAGTCTAAAGATATATCCCTTGGACTTGCTAAACTGCTCGGCCTTTCACGTTATGCTCCATGAGGTGTCAGCAGATCTGAAGTAGAAGACTCACGCCCAGTATTGTCTTATATAATGATTATTTGTCATCTCTTCCTTGATAACCCTCAAAATTTGCTTCTTTAAGAAAAGAAAAAGTGTGTCTGGTTCAAGCTTGAGTCTTCATACCTCAGCTTCATTCACCTCTGCCCTTATCAAGATTTGAAAGTGGTGCTTCAACTGTGGTGGGGGTCATCTTGTTACCTGTGACTTCTGCCTGAGCTAACTTTCTTAAGAAGTTGATCCTTATTGGCAGAAATGACTCCATAGGAACCACCCAGGCCTTTGAGACATGCAGCTTTATTCTTCAAGTGATGGTGTTCCTAGACCTCCACAATCTGAATCACTTGGAGGGCTTGTTAAAGAGCAATGCTGTGCCTCAGCCCCAGAGTTTCTGATTCAGTAGATTCCAAGTAGGGCCCAAGATTTTTCATCTCTGACAAGGATACAGGTGATGATGAATCTGCTAGACTGGAACTGAGAACCTTTAATCAGTGCACTGGGTCAGAAACTTTAATACTTATTGCTAGTAGAGACTGCAATGTGTCCAGGGGTCATCCTATTCCAACTCAAGCTCCAGTGTAGATGGTGGTTTCTTGCTTATACCCGGGGACTGTCCTCAGGGAGCTTCCATTATAGTGGAGGAAAACAAACAAATAGCATGTTAGTCAAGTAATGACCAGATGAGGTCCAGGGCTTGTGTAGAAGTGAGAGGAACAGGTAGATACTTGTTTTAACCCAGAGAGAGATGTTTCACAGTATGAATCCACCAAATCATAGTAACTCATTTTCACTTCTGGTTCTAGTCCAAAGGACATCTTGGTGATCCTCTGGTATGATACTCCTAACTTCTTCCAGCCTCAGAACCTTTGCATTTGCTATTCTTCCCCATCCAAATGGCAGCATGGTTTTCTCTCTTGTTTATTCAGACTTCTTCCTAGAATGTCATTTCAGCAAGATTTTCCCAGAATACCCTACTTAAGATGGCACCCTTGTTGCTCCCCTTCTTTGCCCTGCTTTATTTTTCTTCAAAGCACTTGTTATCACTACTTGACTAATTTGTTCATTGTCTCCTTTCCTCACTATTATGTAGGCTCCATAAGGACAAATGGGATTTTTTTTCCAATCCTGGATCCCTTTGAGTCTAGAATGGTGTCTGACATGTAATAGGTGCTCAATATTTGTTGACTGAGCACATGAAACCTATAGTATGCTGTTTCCTGTTCTCCAGGGCTAGAATCACACCCGGATAACTGACATACCTACTTCTCATTCCTAGATGTCCTGGTATACTGTCACTAACATCATCAGTATAATCTTTATCATCTCATCAGAGTGGTCTAAATATAGATATGTATCCTTTCCATAGTCATGACACCATTCTAGTAGAAGTGAATGGACTCAGGAGTATGCCATACAACATCCTCTTTATTGTCTTTAATCTATACCGGCCTTTAGTAGTCAGTGTCCAAGTGATCTGTCTTTAAGAGCTACTCAACTTCCTCGCAGTACCGTCTAATTTTATCCTAGTTTGAAGGGTCCTCTCCAAAGCTGTCTATCTCTTCATTTCCTACCATTCCTTAACAGGGTTAATATGTAGAGCATATGAACCAAGGTACTTTAGAATACCTCAGCTGGTTTACTCAAGTGCTCTTCCTGTCTAGGTACTATAGAATTCTCTTTAAACATCTTATACTTCTCTCCCCTAGAATGCCTTCTTTCACAATAATTATCACTTTTTGCCCCTACTCTTTGCCTGGACTTCATGCCAACACCCCAATAGCTGTCTGATACCCAGAGATCTCTGAGAAGTCTAAGAGGACCTTCTGGATGCCTCCCTGTATTTTGAGGATCTAAAGAATATGTCTTTCATTGCTTAATACCAGGATATGACATATAAGGTGAGCTCTCATATAAGGTAGTTCTCCTTTGTGCACATTAGCTTTACCTGATATGCTGAAAACAAGAAGACCACCACTAGATAGGACACAGTATAAGAAATAGTAGATTTTAACCACATGGCCTTCTATATCCAAATGACTTTCTTCTTATGGGTTCACCTCTTATTTTCCCCTTACTCTGTGCCAAGTTCTCTAAAGCCTGAATTCTAGCTACCAATCCAAACAACTGAAAAAAGCTGATTATATTTTGGAAAAAATTCTAGACTTCCAGCAGAACCCTAACTAATTCCTATCCTTAAGTCATTAGAATAACATAACCCCCCATTAGACATAACCCCCCACCCTTCACCACTTGAGAAGTTTGTTTGAGAACCCCAGGTTCTTTTTGAGTGCAAACTCAGGAAATTTCACTATTCTCTGGAGGCGGGATCCACAGTATCCTTTCCAGCCCCCTTAAACTATACCAGCAATGAAAATAATCTTATGATGAAAGCAAATTCAGCTACTGGCTTAGTTTGGTTGCTTTGAGATGTGTTTTGGCACCAGCTCTTGTTTGACTGTCTAACATGCTGCTTTGTTTTATGACTCCTGGTCCTTACCTCTGCTAAGCTGTGCACTTTACTCCTTACTCTTTCCTTAGGCACCCTAAGGTATGACAATGTTTAGACCCCTTTTTCCGGAGAAGGCAATGGCACCCCGCTCCAGTACTCTGCCTGGAAAATCCCATGGACAGAGGAGCCTGGTAGGCTGCAGTCCATGGGGTCGCAAAGGGTCAGACACGACTGAGCGACGTCACATTGACTTTTCACCTTCATGCATTGGAGAAGGATATGGCAACCCACTCCAGTGTTCTTGCCTGGAGAATCCCAGGGACAGGGGAGCCTGGTGGGCTGCTGTCTATGGGGTCACACAGAGTCAGACATGACTGAAGCGACTTAGCAGCAGCAGCAGCAGCAGCAGACCCCTTTCTCAAAGTCTTCTTCCTCAGTCACCATACTATGTTTACCCATAGGCTCCACACACCAGCACCCTGCCCAGAAGGATGCTTCTCAGCCTCCCCATTAGAGGCCTGAGGATTAGGTATAAGATATATAAGTATTTTCAAGAATTTCCCAGATCTCAAAATTCTATCATCAGTCTACCATCAAATTATATGTCCAAATTTTGAATCATTAGTCAACCAGAGCTCACTAACATGCTCCTTCCAAGTCGTTAAGTTTCCTGGGAAACTATATTTGAAATTTAAAAGTTGTTTGATAAACAGAAAATTACAAAAAAATAAATGTGTGGTCTTGGAGTTTAAGATTAAGGGAAATCCATTTATAAGGAGCTATCATGATTTTATCATATCATCCATCTCTCTAATGCTGGAATATATATCCTCTGGCGTTCTTCTCTCAAACAGTACTAAATAAATACTGCTAGAGTCTTACTATCCAGGCCCCATTTTTTTTACTCCACATGCCCTCAATTAATATATTTTTGTCATAAAAATTTGATGTATTACAGTTTGTGATTGAATTATTGATTTCTCAATTATCTCCCAGGTCCAGTGAAATATAAACTTCCTTTGAACCTTTGATAGTTCCTCTAGATGAGCCTCATGAGAGCTTATTATTACCTCAGTACCTGGCACAGTGACTGGCACATAATGAGTCCTCAATAAATATTTGTTGAATGTATAATAAATTAATAACAAATTGGGGTTTCTCAAAATTCTTATCAGGAAGGCATTTATAGCCATTTCTTAATATGATGTATTTCTTCCATTAGCTACTCTCTATTTTGTGTTGGTTTTTTACTAATTTAGCTCAGAGAGCTAAATTAACACCTTCAGTTTTGGAGATTGCACTAGGATGACAATAGGGAGGCCTAGTACTTCTGAGAAAATTCTTTTCTGTCACTCCCACCTCCAGCTGACCTGAAGTTTCCCTGGGTGCCTTTTGAGACGATGTTTCTTTGAATGGTCCTCATGGGGGTGATTGCTCCCTGGACAGAAAAAGGGATCTAAAGGATCAAGTATCTGGGGATAAGGCTGAGTAAATGGCATTTCCTTGTCTTCACCTAAGTAAGGTAGACTCAGTAATGCAGTAATTCATTAAGAACTCCTACATTAAGATGTAGGAGTTAATAGTGGGTAGAAAGGGGAAGGGGTGGATTGACTTAAATTTCAGCCTTTAGATTCCCTTTTGGAATTAAAAGGCCCAGAGTGTATGGGCAGCTCTTCTAGCTTCTCCTTTTTCAAATTTTAAGTGCATATTTATCAAGATATAGATTACATATCATAAAATTTATCCATTTAAAATGTGTAACTTGGGTTTCTATCTACCAGTTCCCCATTCCAGTCCCCCAGCTTCAGTTCAAGGAGCTTGAAAGTCACACTCCATGCTAACAACAAGTAATAGTAAAAAAAAGACTGAAAAGCCAGTAACTCTTCTTGAATTCATAAGAGAGGGGAAGGCACGGGGCAAACTGCTAACTCCAAAATTGGAGAAACGAGCAAGTGAATACAGTTCATCACAGCTTACTGAAACAGAGACCCAGGAGTGGAAACCTTGGGAAACAGTGAAGGGGTAGGAAAACCTGAACTGTAATTGACAAATTGCTGGAGACTCAGCGCAGACAACTCTGGGAGTTAAAAACTATAGGAGGATCCAGTCAAAGGGGGGCCCTCACAATATTGTGAGATTTACTCCCAGAAGTTTGACCAGATTCGCACAGTAAGTATTAGAGAAAAATCTGGTTGGGCTTCCAGCAGGGGGAGGAGAAGAGGAACCATTCTGAACTAAACCAGAGTGTTACCAAGTTTTAGCTTGTATTTCTCACCTCAAGACAAGCCAATAAATTGAGAGGCAAGTTGATGTGGCAAGGAATAACAGCTTTATTTGGAAAGTCAGAAGACTGAGAAGATGGTGAATTAGTGTCCCCAGGAAAACCTCTTCCCTTAGTTAGAATTCTGGCTTCTTTTTATAGTAAAAGGGGGGTAAATTCTGGTTTCCTACATATATTAATTTCTTCCTTGTTGTAACCATTCACAGGTGGGCCTGGTCAGGCGGTTTCATGTGAGCTAAACAAAGGTATATTGGCATAACATTATTATACGGGAGGCAGAGTTTTCAGAGATGGGCCATTATGTATAATTTAAGCCTACAGACAACATCCCTTTAGTGAATAACTTGTAGCAAAAGCAATAGAATACAAAAGTTAAAGTAAAAGAAACATCCAATATGGAGTCAGATTTGTTCTTCCCTGTTACAAGAATACTTTGTTCTTCTTAACAAGGCCTGCGTTCAGGAGAAACTAGTTAACCAAAGCCTAACTTACTGGAGTAAGTTATCAGAGTCTAACTGATCCGAGGAAGGGTAATACCAAAATCCAGCCCACTCTAGCTGTCCTATTCCATCTAAGGGGGGCAGGGAGAAAAAAAAAAACAATCCGAGAAACACTTGTGAAATTCGTAGTCCAGAGGCATAGGCACAATAAAAGGCTGAAATCTAATCACAGGACTATAGAATGCTTTCCCTCCCTAACACCTCACCACTACATTATTAAGGCCTATTTACAGCACTTTCTTTTACCCAGTATGTCATGTCTGGCTACCAAGAAAAAAATTATAAGGCATATAAAAAGGAAAAAAACACAATGTGAAGAGACAGAGCAAACATCAGCACCACACATGGCAGGGATGTTAGGATTATCAGACCAGGAATTTTAAACACCTATGATTAATATGCTAAGGGTCCTAGTGGATAAAATATATCAATAGATGGCATGTAAGAACAGACAAGCAATATAAGCAGAGAGATGGAAATCTTAAGAAAGAGACAAAAAGAAATGCTAGAAATGAAAACCCCTGTAACAGAAATGGAAAATGTCTTTGATGGACTTCTTAGTAGACTGGACATGACTAAAGGAAGATCTTTAGGCCAGAGGATATATCAATATAATCCTCAAAAACTGAAAAACAAAGTAAGACTGGAAAAAACCCCAACAGAATATTGAAGGACTGTGGTACAACTACAACAGATGTAACATATACATAATGGGAATACCAAAAGGAGTGGAAGGAAGAGAAGAATTATTTGAAACATTAAAGACTGAGGATTTTCCCAAACTAATGTCAGACATCAAATCACAGAACTGGGAAACTCATAGAACACCAAACAAGCTAAAGGCCAAACAAAAACACCCCTACACCTAGGCATATCATTTTAAATTACAGAAAATTGAATATAAGATTCCTGAAAGGGGGAAAAAACACCTTGCTTATAGAGGAATAAAGATAAGAATTATATCTGACTTCTCCTCAGAGACCATACAAATAAGAGAGTGGCATGCATGCTCAGTCCCTTCAGTCATGTCCAACTCCTTGTGACCCCATGGACTGTAGCCTGCCAGGCTCCTCTGTCCATGGGATTCTCCAGGCAAGAATACTGTAGTGGGTTGCCATGCCCTCCTTCAGGGAATCTTCCTAACCCAGGGATCAAACCTGTGTCTCTTATGTCTCCTGGGTTGGCAGGCGGGTTCTTTACCACTAGTGCCACCAAGTGGAGTAAATATTTTAAATGTTAAGAGAGAAAACCCCCCACCAGTCTACAATTCTGTACCCTGTGAAATTATCCTTTAAATTGAAGGAGATATATGCGAGACAGCAAAAGAGACACAGATGTAAAGAACAGACTGTTGGATTCTGTGGGAGAAGGCGAGGGTGGGATGATTTGAGAAAATAGCATTGAAACATGTATATTAGTCCAGGTTTGATGCATGAGACAGGGTGCTCAGGGCTGGTGCACTGGGATGACCCTGAGGGATGGGATGAGGAGGGAGGTGGGAGGGGGGTTCAGGATGGGGAACACATGTTACACCCATGGCTGATTCATGTCAATGTATGGCAGAAACTACTACAATATTGTAAAGTAATTAGCCTCCAATTAAATTAATTTAAAAAAAGTGAAGGAGAAATAAAGACTTTAAGTAGACAAGATGATTGGATAGCATCACCAACTCAATGGACATGAGTTTGAGCAAGCTCTGGGAGATGGTGAGGGACAGAGAAGCCTGGTGTGCTGCAGTCCATGGGGTTGCAAAGAGTCAGACATGACTGAGTGACTGAACAACAGCAACAGTAAAACCAAATTGAGGGAATTTTTTTGCTAGTAGACCTGCCTTGCAAGAAATGTTAAAAGCAGTTCTTCAGAGAGAAGGAAAATAATATAGGTCAGAAACTCAGATCTGTTTAAAGAAAGAAGAGGATCAAAGAAGGAATAAGTGAAGATGGAACAAAACCTTTCATTTTTCTTAATGGATCTAACAGCAATTTTTCAAAATAATAGCAACAGTATATTCACTTATGTACACTTATGTGTTTAACATGGACTTCCCAGGTGGCACTAGTGGTAAAGAACCCGCCTGCCAATGCAGGAGACATAAGGGATGAGGGTTCAGTCCCTGGGTTGGGAAGATCCCCTGGAGAAGGGCATGGCAACCCACTCCAGTACTCTTGCCTGGGGAATCCCATGGACAGAGGAGCCTGGCAGGCTACAGTCCATGGGGTTGCAAGGACCCAACTGAAGTGACTTAGCATGCACGCACGCATGTGTTTATCATACGTATGCTTTTTTATGTTTATATATAAGTGAAATAAATGACAGAAATGATACAAGGGATGGGAGGAAGGAATTAGGCTTATTTTGTTGTTATAGGTATTCATATGACCTGTGAAATGACATAGTGTTATTTGAAAGTGGACTAGAATTAGTTGTAAACGTATGTTGCAAACTCTAGGGCAACCACTAAAAAAAGTAAAAAGGTATTACTGCTATGCTAAGAAAGGAGGGAAAAATAGAGTCATATAAAATACTCCATTAAACCCACAAAAAGCAAAAAAAGAGTGGAAGACAAAATAGAAACAAAAACCAAGGACAACAAATAGAAAATTGTAATGAATATGGTATATATTAATCCAATACTCATTTTGAATGTCAGTGGTCTAAATGTACCAATTGAAAGACATATTGTCAAAAGTCGATCTGAAAACATGACCCAACTATGTGTTGTCCACAAAAAACACACTTTAAATATAAAGATATTTATAGATTAAAAAGTAAATGGATGAGAAGAATATCCCATGCTAGCACTAATCAAAAGAAAGCAGGGGTGGTTGTATTAATTCTAGACATGGCAGAGTTCAAAGAAAAGTTATCAGGGATGAAGACAAGCATTACCTAATGATAAAGGGGTCAATTCTCCAAGAAGATACAATTCTTAATGTGTATGTGGCTAACAACACAACATCAAACTACGTGAGGCAAAGACTGATAGAACTAAAAGGGGAAATAGATGAATTAACTATCACAATTGGAGACTTCAACTTCTTTCTCTCAGAAGTGGACAGATATAGCATACAGAAAATACGGATATCAGTGATCTCAACGTCATCAGTGAACTGAATAATATTGATTTCAGCAATTCGTCCAACAATAGCTGAATGTAAATTTTTCTCAAGGTCACTTAATTCACCCATGCATTCATTCATACATACATGATAATGTATTCATCATGATAGACCACATTCTGGGCTATAAAAAACATCTTAACTAACTTAAAAGAACAAATTATATAATTGCTGCTCTCAGATCACAGTGAAATTAAACTAGAAATCAGTAACAGAAAGATAACTGGAAAATGCCCCAATACTTGGAAGTTAAACAACACAAATCTAAGTAACACTTTAGTCAAAGAAGAAATCCCAAGATAAATTTAAATATATTTTAAACTATATAAATGAAAAGCACAATTTATTAAAATTTGTCAGATGCAGAGAAAGCAGTGCTTAGAAGGAAATTTATGACATTGAATGGATATATCAGAAAAGCAGGTGATCTAAATCTCTTATAGTTTCCTAAATTTCCATCTTAGGAAACTAGGAGAAGAACAAATTAAATCCAAAGTACTCAGACAAAAAAAAAAATTAGAAATCAATAAAATTGAAGACAAAAAATCAATAGAGAAAATTAATGTAACTAAAAGCTAGTTTTTAAAAAAGGTCAATAAAGTTAATAAATCTCTAGATAGGTTAACTAAGAAAAAAGAGAGAGAACACAGATTACTAATGCCCAAAATGAAAGAGGGGACATTGCTACAGATTCTGTGAAAATTAAAAGGATAATAAAGGAATACTACAAACAACTCTGTGCCCACGAATTTGATAACCTAGGTCAAATGGACCAATCCTGTGAAAGATACAATCTGCCAACATTCACACAAGGAGAAATAGATGATTTGAATAGGTCTATATTAAAGAAATAGAATTAATAATTAATAACCTTCCATAAAAGAAAGGGTCTTTTCATGCACCTATCGGTTGTTTGTATATTTTCATTAGATGTATGTCTTTTCAAATGCTTGCCCATTTTTCTTTGTTACTATCACAACTTTATTTGATATTTCATTGAACAGAATATATTTTTTGAAATTAATAGACTTTGTTAGAGAAGTTTTAGACTTACAGAAAATTGAGCAGATTGCACAGTTTCCATGTATCCTGGCTGTTTTCTGCTCAGTTTCCCCTATTATTAACATCCTGCATCGGTGTGGTACATTTGTTACAATCAATGAACCAGTATTGATACATTATTATTGACTAACATCCATACTTGACATTAGGGTTTACACTTTGTGTTTTATGATTCTATAACTTTTGACAAATGCATAATGTCATGTATCCTCCATTACAGCATCATACAGAATAGTTTCACTGCCATAAAAATCCCTTGTGTTCCGCCTATCTATTGCTCCATTTCTACTCTGAACCCTTGGCAACCACTGATCTTTTTGCTGTCCTTATAGTTTTACCTTTTCCAGAATGTCATATAGTTGGAATCACATAGTATGTAGTATTTCAAACTGGTTTCTTTCACTAAGCAGTATGTTTTAAGATTCCTCCATGTCTTTTTCTTGACTTGGTAGGTCCTTTTGTTTTATTGCAATATCCCATCAGATGAATGTACCACAGTTTGTTTATCCATTCACCGTTGGAGGGACATTTTGGTTGCTTCCAGTTTCTGGCAATTTTGAATAAAGTTGCTATTCAACATTTATGTGTGGGGTTTTGTATAGGTATAGTTTTCAACTCACTTAGATAAACATCTCAGAATATGATTGCTGGATCATATGGTAATGCTGTATTTAGCTTTGTAAGAAACTGCCAAAGTATCTTTTAAAGTGACTATACCATTTTACATTTGTATCAACAAAGAGTTCTTGTTGCTTCACATTCTTGTCAGTATTTGGTACTGTCAAGTTTTCAATCTAATAGATGGTAGTGGTTTCTCTGTTTTAATTTGCAGTGCCTAATGATTTTGAGCATCATTTCATATGCTTATTTGCCATCCATCTGTCTTCTTTGGTGAGGTATCTGTTAAGATCTTTTGCCCATTTTTAAATTGGTTTATTATCTTTTTATTGTTGGGTTGCAAGAGTTATATATTCTCAACACCTGGTCCTTTATCAGATATATGATTTGCAAATATTTTCTCCCGTTCTGTGGGTTATCTTTTCACTTTTTTGATGGCAACATTTGCAGTGCGGAAGTTAATTTTGTGTAGTCATGTGTTTTTATCTGCTCGTCACTTGCATTCTTATTGTTTGCAGTATGTGCAGGTGCAGAAACAAAAGTAAGCAAGAGAAGAGGCGGTAAAAACAGCAAGGAGATGGGAGATGGCTGTGGAGAGGGGCTGAAACCAGGCATGGGTGGAGCAGTGGAAAGAGTAAAGAGGAGCTGGGTGAAAGGATGCACCTCTTGCTCAAGTAGTACTTGATCAATGTTCCCAGGATGGATTCTTCTTGCTTTGTAGCCCAACAGATACGATTGCCTCACTCTCAGAATCCTGCATCCGCTTCTACTGCAGGCTTGAGAATGAGGCTTTCAAGGCAGGGTTCTTGCCTCTTAGTTTAGCGACTAAACAACGAAAACAACTCTCATTCCTCGCTAGCTTCCCTGTATTTTCTCTGAGAAAGGTATGTAAATGCAAAAGGAGTTTTTGAGATCCCTCATGAGTTTGAGGAAACTCAGGGAGATAGTGAAGGACAGGGAAGCCTAGCGCTCTGCAGTCCATGGTGTCGCAAAGAGTCAGACCCGACTGAGCCACTGAACAACTACATAGAAAATTTCAATACCAGTGATCAATGTTCCTTAAGGGCAGGGATTCTGTTTCACTTATCTTTTCATCTCTCAGAACCTAATACAAAACCTGGCACACAGACTTCCAATAAATGTTTGTTTAAAGTGACAGAAGAAAAAAAAGAAGAAAAAAAAAAAGTGACAGAAGGCTTCCCTGGTGGCTCAGACGGTAATGAATCTGACTGCAATGCAGGACACGCGGGTTCAATCCCTGGGTCGGGAAGATCCCCTGGAGGAAATGGCAACCCACTCCAGTATTCTTGCCTGGATAAGTTCATGGACAGAGGCTACAGTCCATGAGGTCGCAGAGTGTCGGACACGACTGGGCGACTAAACAAAGTGACAGAGGTGGGAGACAATTGACAGGGCCAGAGAGGGAGGCTTATTTTTAGTTGCGGAGGATGTTTGAATGCAGAAAAGCCCTGGCTAGGAAAACAGTGCCTCTGAGGACAACAAGGGGAGCAACTAAAGAAATTCTGGTTCCTACTGTGTACTGGAGCTGATGCCTCCCGAGCTGGATGCGGGAACCCTCTGGGGAGCGGAGAAACTAAGCCCCTGTCACATTTGTGCTGTGTTCTTAGCGGGAGGGGGAAGGGGAGGAGAAAGGCGAGCAGGAGCGGGAGGAGCCTCGCGGCGGGCATCAGCTAAGTGGAGGTTGGAAAGCCTCTCCTCTTTCCCCTCCCCAGCTGCCTCCACCTGGCTCCTCCCAGTGTTCGCCAAGCTCCCCTCCCCCTTTCCCCAAGGACAATCTGCAAAGAAGCCCAGGCGGAGGAGAGCTAAGACTATAAGGCAAGAGGGGCCCTTGGGTGAAGAGCGAGGGGGATAACCGAGAGCGAGCGAGGTGGGAATGAACGTGCTGGGAGTTGGCGGTGGGAGAACAGAAGGGAGCAGACGGGGAAAGAAGAGGTGGTGCGGCATCAGAAGGAGCTGAGGGGGGATGGGTGACGAATCCTAGCCCCTCGCTCGTCTCCCTCGCGTGCACACCCTGTCTCTTTGCCTGGGAATCAGGGATGGGTGGGTGGTGCTCTGACCTAGTGGCTCTCGGCAGCCTGACTCCTACCCTGGCACTCATCCAATTCAAATCAGTGCACCTATGATGCTGCCTCGCCTGTATTTCTACCTCCCTCGTGCTTCTCTGCGCACCTGTGATTTTATATATAGGTTTTAACATGTCTGTTTCTACATGTGTGTCACTGTTGATCCATTTATTTATGACTCTGCTTGTATATCTTTGACTTGTGCCTCTATAACAATTTTAGAGATGCAGCAGAATTTGAGCTGGTTTTTTTTTTGCAGGTCAGCACTCCCAACCTTCCCCCCCCACCCCCATTTATGATGCATTCTCTCCATCACTGAAGCCTGTGTGGGTGGAAGATCCCTGTATGGATTTCTATCAGGGATGAGCTCCCAGAATGAATAAGCAGAGGAAAACTCATGGAAAAAGGGATTGGCACAGTACTCAAACGTTTTGTTCTTTTCTTTCCAAAATTTTGCCTTCCTATTTGCAGCAACCACTTAGGCTTTCTTTTCTTGAGAACTGCAGAAATTTGCACATGAACACTCTAATTAAATAGGAGAGTGTCTCTATTCTTGTGTGTTTGTATTCCTCTCACTATTTGTTGCTATCGGCTTTCTTAAGTCCTGTTTGTATCTATGTGTTAGAAGGAATATGTATCCAAGCATATTTAAATTTTTTTCTATGTTTGTGTGCCTTTCCTGTTGTCAGTTCATGATGCTTTGCTGAATGTCTGTTGTTATGTGCATGAGCTTCTTTAGGCTTTGGTAGGCTGTGGGAGGCTTTAAAAAATGAAAATGATCCCCCTACCCCCCAGGAGTTTTCAGTCTAGTTAGGGAAAATGACGTTAGCAATCTTTACCCCAGGTATCTGCAAACTTTTTCTGTTGAAAGCCAGATAGTAAATGTTTTAGGGCCTCTGTCGCAATAATCTTCTCTGCTCTTGTAGCACAAAAGCAGCCATAGATAATTATCAAAAGAATGTGAGTGCTATGAGCACTGAAATCTGAATTTCATATAATTTTCATATGTCATGAAATTGATTTTTCAACCACTCAAAATGTGAAAACTTTTCTTAGTTTGCTGCCATACAAAGACATTGGAAGGGTTCAACTTGGCCCCTGGCCTGTAGTTTGCTGACTCCTTATTTAGTCCGACCTTTTCAACCCATAAAAAACAACTAAAATATCACATAAAGCAATAATTAAGTGCTAAGCGAGTGATCTGGTTTCAGAAACACTATGTGATTTGAGGAGGTTCAGAAAGAAGCACTCCTTGACCTGTGGTAATCAGTGAAGGCTTAATAGGTTTAACAGGGATGTGACTAGGACAGGCCTTAAATAATGGAGTAGGATATTGATCTGTGGAAAGAGCCAGGATAGCCTTCCACACAAGTGATGCAGTGTGCACAGGCATAGACGTGGGGAGGAACAAAGTGATATTTAGATGTTAATGGAGCAGAAAATTTTCAGGAGCCAAGGTTGGAGCTCCAGGCAAGAGTTAGGTCATGGAAGCTTTGAATGCAACCCAAGAAGTTTGGGTTTAATCTGTCAGTACTGATTATATGCAGCATATCTGTGAACCTGTGTTTGTTAACAACACTATGTATGTTTGTGTATGTTTTATTCATGAGTGTCTCATTGCATATATTTTCTTGGCATGTGTATGGATTTATATGTGGATGTGACCTGTGTCTTTATCAGCAGCTACCCTGATTGCCCCGGGGTTCACATCTGAAACATGAGCTGTACTTAAAGGTCATCAGCTCCTGATCATGCGAATGAATCCTGTCTCCACTGAGGCTTCAGAGGCCTATGACCTTCCTTTGGAGGTTTATTTGGTGTCTGAAATAGAGTGGAGAAGGGAAGCACAAGCAGAGGGAGACCAGCTATTGAAGAAAACAATTCAGATGGAAAGAGGCCATGAGGACAGAAAAGAAGGATAAAGGAAGATAATAAGAAAGAGAATAATAGGGTTTGGCAACTGTTTTGATTCTGAGAGTAAAGAGGAGATAAATTTAAAAAATAACAGCGGTTAGCCTGGATAACTGGGAGAGTGATGATTCAGTTGGCATTTTTATGGATGCAAAAGTATGTCTTGTATTTTCATTTGAGAGAGATAAGTCCTAAAGACAAAAATATGAAGGTGTTCACATGTTATGTGTACATATTTATGTCTATGTGGCAGTGATTTTTGTGTTACTCTTCCCATTTGGTAGTGTTTAGTGTGAGGGGCAAGGCCTGAAGATAAAGGATCAAGAAATGCATAGGAGGCAGAGACCCTGAGAGGGATGGGAAAAGTCAGAGAAAGTCCCCCACCATTCCTAAGCCTGAACTGTTATTTTGCCCAAGCTCCAATGTGCCTGTATAACTTGGAACTCCTGTTCCAACTTAGCCTATTTCCATAACACCCAACCCAAATCTTAACCAAAACCCAGCCTACCCTTGTTTTTCTGCTTCTGCTTTGCTGGTTCGCAGTGCCCTAAGCCTCTTTGATTTCTGTCCTCTGCAATAGCCCTTTCCTGCATTAAAAGGGAGGATTCTGTGAGGCTACCTTAACTTTTCTCCTTTCTCATTTTTGTTCAGTCACCCACCCTTCTCCTTGACCTTAGCTTCTTCTCCAAATAGGCTCCAGTTGGGGTGGGAGGGATTAGCCAGGACTTTTGCGGTCTTAGGCTTGATTTCTGTGACATTTCAGCCTGTCATTCTGCGAGGGTGTGGCTCTCTTCTGGAAGAAGTCCAAAGATCCTAGGCTGCAAACCTCAGACTCAATATAGTGGGAGAGCCTGACTGAGGTGGCTCTAGCCAGTCTAACAGAGCCATCTTCCAAGCTTGTAGCACCTTGATCCCATTGTTGTCCTAACTGGGCACTCTTTTGAATTCTAGAGTGGATCATGACCCATGAAGAGCACCATGAAGCCAAAACCCTGGGAATCGGCAAAGCCATCGCCGTGTTAACCTCTGGTGGTGATGCCCAAGGTAAGGAAGAGGGCCCAGCTTGGGGAGAGGGCCTGGCTAGGAGGCCCTCCGAAACCAACGAAAACCATAGTTGGGAGGCCCCCTTGAATTTCCTGACTCCCTCAGCCTGAGCCTGTAGAACAGAGCTATCCTCTTGCTGTACATTTACACAGGGACCTGGGGCTTTCCCCAAAAATGTTAGGTCTAAGTCCACAAGTGCTTTTGGATTTCACTTGCTCTACTTTTTTTTTTTCTAACTTTTTATTTTATATTGGGTTATAGCCAATTCACAATGTTGTGATAGTTTTGGGCAGGGAACAGAGGGACTCAGCCATATACATATACATGTATATGTATATGTATATGGCAAAGGCCACTCCTTTTCCCTCCCCTCCCCTAAACTTACTTAGATCTTCATAAAGCTTCTTTCAAAGTTTTCTGAAGATCTGGGTCCATTTGTGTCCTTTGGTACTCAGAAAACTGGTGTTTTCTCAAGCAGGATTGGAAAGAAGGAGACTAAAAAGAGATACAATTGTTGAGAAGGCAGTAGGTGGATTCACTTCAAGTACATTGGAAATGTTGGGAAAAGGAGGAGATTTGGAACTGGTATTTGGTGGGCTCTAGCAAATCATCAGGAGCCAACTCTGGTGTCAGCAGGGCTCCTGCGAGGACCAGGGTCAGGTGCCTCACTCTTACAACACGTTTCCTTCTAGGCTCACGTCTGCGTCATTCTGCTGTTCTCTGTTTTCTCTGACCTCTCCTCCGCTTCCATTCCTTTAACCCTTAAACAAACAGGAACAGCAGCAGTTAATCAGTACATACCAAGGGGTGTGTGTGGGGTGGGTGGGCGGCAGGCAGAAGAAAGCAAAGCCCTTTGGCTTGAGTCCAGGAGACCTGGGAGTCAGAACTGTCAGGTATATGGAAAGATGAAGAGAGAAAGAAGGGGATCTCAGCTGGCCTCCCCTTCCCTCTGCACCATTCTTCCCTTGGGTTTTTAAACACCCGCTTTGTATAGAGTCCTGTCTTATGTGTTGTGGAGAAGCTGATTTCCTTTGGGAACTGTAATTTAATGAGGAGAGATGTCATACATTACTAAAATTCCTAATAAATAACATAATAACATAAATAACAATAATCAAGTGTGTCTTAGCCCAAATAGAATTCAGTTATGTATTGAAATGGTAGGCCTTGGTTGGACTAACCAGGGAAGGCTTCGTGGAAAAGATAGATTTCGAGAAACTGAACTCTTCATTCAAGTAAAGTGCGTAAATAGTGCATGATGCAGTAAATGCAACACTAATTCAATAAAGTGAATTGTTGAGCATCTGCTATGTGCCAAACAGGATGGGAGACGCTACAGCTTCATCAGTGGAAGACTCACCCATTGTCTTTGTTGTTATGACCCTTCTAACTAGTATATTAGTAAAGCTAGACTTTAAGAATATTTTAAACTAATGTTTAATTATAATTGTTATATCTGTTATGAACAGGAAAACAGAGGAAGGAAGGCACAGAGGCCTGAGTTTAGGAATAGTAGCCAGATTAGGAATGCAGACCTGGTTTCTGTTGCTTTTCTCTCCTCTCCTGGAAAGAATCTCATGCCAGCTCTGAGTTCCTCAACATAAACTCTGAGTGTTGATCCTAAAACCTTGGTAGGATGGCCTGTGGGATTGGATTGTCAGATTAGGGGAAGCAAGAGCCTGCTAAAAATCCAGATGAGGTCCACAGAGTTATGAATTTATGAAGAAGCAGAGCTTTCTGGAGAGGGAAACAGGTTTAAAAAAAGAAGTCTAGGATTTAACATGGGTCCAAGAGCAGCAGTGGTCATGTATGGATGTGAGAGTTGGACTGTGAAGAAAGCTGAGCACCGAAGAATTGATGCTTTTGAACTGTGGTGTTGGAGAAGACTCTTGAGAGTCTCTTGGACTGCAAGGAGATCCAACCAGTCCATCCTAAAGAAGATCAGTCCTGGGAGTTCATTGGAGGGACTGATGTTGAAGCTGAAGCTCCAGTACTTTGGCCACCTGATGCGAAGAGCTGACTCATTGGAAAAGACCCTGATGCTGGGAAAGATTGAGGGCAGGAGGAGAAGGGGACGACAGAGGATGAGATGGTTGGATGGCATCACTGACTCAATGGACATGGGTTTAGGTGGACTCTGGGAGTTGGTGATGGACGGGGAGGCCTGGCATGCTGCGGTTCATGGGGTTGCAAAGAGTCAGACACGACTGAGCGACTGAATTGAACTGAAGAGCAGCAGAGCCCTTACAGCTTCTGATCCTGAGCAGAGAGACCCTCATTCTAGAGACAGGCACAGTGTACCCAGGGACACATCCCACTGCAAAGCCATATAACATCACAGGTGCGTGTCAGTAGGGACTGAGAGTGGTAGGATAGAATTCTTGGGAGGAAGGAAGTGAAACAGCAAACTCAAGGTAGAGCTGAGAGGTCCCAACTGAAAGGTCCCAAGTGAAACATTTTGAACAAATGTTTAATTATAATTGCTCAAATGTTTAATTATAACAGCTCAAATGCAGAAGTGGCCTGCCCGGAGATAGGTTTGAGAGGCCCTCGTTCTCCCAGGGAGAGGCACAGAAAGGTTTTTCCCTAGAGGCTGTAGGCCACATGGCAAAGAGGGGTCAGCTCTCTAAGATCTAGAGGAGCTTCAGCTCTGTCATTCCCTGACCTCAGCAAGGTTGCTGCTGCTGAGTTGCTTCAGTCGTGTCCAACTCTTTGCGACCCTATGGACTATAGCCCACCTGCAGGGCCCCTCTGTCCGTGGGATTCTCTAGGCAAGAATACTTGAGTGGGTTGCCTTGCCCTTCTCCAGGGGATCTTCCCAACCCAGGGATTGAACCCACGTCTCTTAGGGCTCCTGCATTGGCAGCCAGGTTCTTTACCACTAGCGCCACCTATTAGCAAGGCTAATAGCATCTTAAAATAGAAGAGTGGCCAAGAATCAGACATCCTGAACTAAGAAACTGGGCTGATTAGATGCCAAATCCTAACCCCCTTTCCAGCCCAGAAGTGGTCCCAATCCTGAAACCACACTACATTTGGCCTAATGAAATGGGCATATTCTGCTGGAAAGGACCTCAGTCACCTGCTCTATCCCTCTGTCCTCAGACAGGCAGTCTATTCCAAAAGCATGTTTATCCTATTTTTAAAGGTTCATTGGAATAGAATTCTATTCCTTCTCCATGGCTGTTCTAAGATTTACAACTTTCAATTACATAGCCATCAGAAAGTATAATTCACATCTAACAAACATTTGCTCTTCGTGTCCTTTTTTTTTCTTATTCAAAGTTCAGTTAAGGTAGAAAAATTTTAGCAAAAAGATAGTGACCAAGTCATTTATTTGTTTTCTCCTATCTCATGTCATAGACCCATCACCCGTAGTCCTCCCTACAGCCTCTTCCCAACAGGCTGTAATTGGAGACTCCACAGTACGTGCTTCTGATGCTTTCCAGAGTCCCTCGTGGCTGTGCCCAGAGTACCCCTGGGTGGTGCCTGTAATCTTATCCTTCGTCTTGCTTCTAATAAGGCAGACAGCTGCTCATGGAGGGTTATTTAGGGCAACATGGAATAGCTAAGGACTGGCCTGGGACCAGAAGAGGCCAGTGACGTTAAGTAGGAGAGCCCAAAGCATTACTTGGACTTTCTAGTATAATCTATACAGTCCAGTCTGTGACTTCTAGGGAACTAAGGATACACAGAGGCACAAAAGGGGTCGTAAAACTTGATTTCTAGGAAACACTCAGATATCCAATTCTGAGGCAGGGAGGATGACCTCTGAAAGTTGGTGTGGTAAAAAGGCAGAGGGAGGGGAAAGGAGAATCTTCTTTTCTTGTGGGATGTTTCTTGCCCACCATCTATTGTTTGCTTTACACTTAAAACCTTTGAAGTGATTTGTTTTCCTTGAATTTTTTTCTCCCCTACCCTTCCTCAGCTCAGGAGCAGGAAAGAGCATTACAACATATACATTTCAGAAAAATATTTTTTCCTTATTTCTTAAGATTACAGATTTATACTCCAGGACTCCAAGTATCCAAAAGAGACTCCCATAGGCCTTGGGAAAGTCTAGAAAATAAACAGTAGTTTCACATTTGTCCTGATTTTTTTAAATTGAATTTATTCATTTTTCCTAAAGCACTGATGGCTTTCCCTTGACTCCAACTTTATGTTTTTTTAATACACACAGTCTTTTCATAAAGCTTCTGAGAAGGCCTCTCCCTTCACAGATTTTTTCACTTTTGACTCCTTCAAGTCCATCAGTGAGATGTCTAGACTTTGCCTTGGTGATGTAATAAGTACATTTTGACATCAGTGCTGTCCAGTGACCTCTTGTTAGCAAGCCCAACCTTCCCGTTCTCATCTCAGATCAATTATCAGACGCATATGGCAATGTTCCCACTTCTTGAAACTGTCCCCTTTGGCTTCTAAGACGTTGCTGAGTCCTTGTTCTCCTCCTGTCTTTCTTGCTACTCCTTATTCCTTCAACATTGGTGTCCCTCAGGATTCCATTCCTTGCCCCTTTCCCTTCTAATTTTACCTATTTTCTCGAGACGGTCTTCCGGGTCCACATGGATGACCCACAAGAACTTCAAACTCAGTGGATTCAGATACAACTATAGCATCCCCACCCCGATCTTCCCAAACCCAAACCCACCTCTACAGTTTTCCCTGGGGCCCAAGGCAGTCATGGGGCATGTCCTTCTTCCTCTCCAACACCTTGAAATCTAATCACATACTGATTAGATGGAAGTCCCATTGCTTCTGTTTCCCAGGTTCTCCTGTCCAGTCTCTGTTTTGTCCCAAATGCCCAGTCTAGGCCCTCATTGTTTTTGTCACTGCTGCCAGGTAGCCATCTAATCCTAGCATCACCTCTTTCAGTCTGTCTTCCACATTGCTGCTAGAGTGATCTTTCTGATCCACAGATCTCATTATCTCCCTCCACTCTTCAAGATTCCCCATTGACTATAACTTATGTTTTTTTAAGTTACAGACCTCTTTAAGAATCAATGAATGCTGTGGACCTTCTCTCAGAAGAAATGCCCTTGCCCACAAAGCTTTTCATACAGTTTCTTGGGGTTCATGGATTCCCTGAAACCATCACCCATGGATCCCCAGTCAAAGCCTGGCTTCCAGAATAAAAACTAGCCTTCCCTCAGTGGGCACACAGGTGCCTGCCAGCTGCATAGCTTCATCTCTCTGTAGTTTTCCAGTTTATTCTTTATAATACGAGTTACATAAGGCTACTGCTTGACCCTCAACTTTATTTGTGCTATTCATCCTGCCTATAACACTCTCCCCAGATTCGTCCATCTGACTAAAAGATTTGAAAGGAAATTATCCTTTAGGTCTCAGGACAAATGTAGTCTTTTCTGTATCACCTTCTCTGACTTCCTCCTGGCATCATAGATGCTTCTTCTCCTTGTTCCCATTGCACTTTGTACCAATCCCCTCCATATGAATCCAAATTAGAACCATACTGTAATTCCTCCTGTCTTTTTTTAATTTTTTGGCCTTGCTAAGCAGCATGTGAAATCCTAGTTTCACAACTAGGGATTGAACTCATGCCCCCTGCAGTGAAAGTACAGAATCTTAACCCCTGGACCACCAGGAAAGTCCCTCTTCCCTAGTCTTGAGGACCATTCCCAAGTCCTTTATCTTTGTATCCCTAGACACTCCGTCATCCCCTGATGCATCTTTCCCAGTGCCTGCATCGAGTTAGGAACGGGAGAGGTATTTGTTAAATATTTGTTAAGTAAGTGAATAGTAAGGCATTCAGTTTGATTTGGAGTTTAAAGCCATGTAATACCAACCTTGTTGACCTGCAAACACACCAACCTGAAAAATAGATATTCTGGCCTTTTTAATTCTATTCAGTTCCAGATAGCTTTGGATTATGCAATAGTTCATGATGGATTTTAGTCTGCTGCTGCAGATTTTTCCAGTTACTGGCTTCTCTAGTGCTCACTGATATTTCTCCAGGCAGGTTAAGGACCATATGAATAGATTTTAGGTTGAAACAAAAATGTGTAATGTGTACAGGCCTACCTGAGGAAGGGTGATTAAAGTGGTTCACAAGAAGTTGATCTGCCATGGCATCACCCTGAGCCCTTCCTCACATTACAAGGTAGGCAGGGTTACCAAGATTAAGACCCAGGAATGTCTCACCAGTGAGACTGCTGAGCACGGTAGCAGTGGCATTGTTTCTACTGTGTTAGGTGTTGTGACAGGTCAGCTCCTCCCTGTACTCTTGGAAGACAGGGTTCTTGTCATTGAGCAGCTGCTAGGAGAAGGATGGTACTCACAGACAAGGATGGGGGAAAGGGTCTCCCCTCTGTCTCAGGCCTAGTTGTTTCTCCCAGTGGAAACAATAATTGACAGCATGATGTTTAGGTTCGTCATACACATGCCACACACAGGGTCACAGGAGAAGATCAGCATGGGAGAAGGAGAGCATAGAGGCTCTACTAATTGTGCCTGCACACTTGGTCACAGCCTCTTCTGGTAGTTTGGGAGCCAGAGGATCTCAGTGCGCAGCACACACTGGAACACACACCAACGCAACAACACTAAAAAGCTGTGCATGTGTGGGGAGTTGGAGGATCCACCAGCCAGTAATGGACATACTCATGAATAGCTTGCAAAGGGTCAGGTCACTGAGCCCAGAGAGTCATGTCTTTGTCCTGAGAAGCCTATACAAGCCGGATGCTAGATTCACTGCAGAAGACAAGGAAAAGCCTAGTGTAGCCATTGGGATTAGCATGGAGGTCAGCAATGTTGGTTTAGACATTTCGAATTTGGATTAAAAGTTGACCTCATCTTTGCTCTGTAACCTCGACCTATTTGAGCTTCAGTTTCCAACTCTAAAATGGAGGCAACTCCTGGGTTGTGGGAAGGATTAAATGAGTTGATGATTGACAAGCATCTAGCAGCATCTAACCCCACAAAAAGCATATGAGATGCTTATTCCCCAGGTTGCCCTGGCATGGAAACATTTTAGGAAAGATGGAATTTTGGGACGTTGGGGAGGTAAATGGAGGTAAGTTGTATAATGTTAACATTGAATGAAGTAATTCAGGGTTAATGGGGAGCACAGAAGACTTGGATGAGGGGATTCTAGATTCAGAGAAAAGCCTTGGAAAAGGACTGACTCAGATCTTAGAGCCCAGGACTACTTTTCTTAGGAGTAACCTCTCTCTGACTCTTTCCTCCTCGCAGGTATGAATGCTGCTGTCAGGGCTGTGGTTCGTGTTGGCATCTATACTGGTGCCCGTGTCTTCTTTGTCCATGAGGTTGGTTCTCTGCTCTGCTTCCCATCGCTCTTTGTTTTCTACTCCATCTCCCCACCCTCTCTCCTTATCTCCTGGCTATGTGTCTAATTTCTCTTAATTCTGTGTCCCTAAGAATCACTCCTTCCCACTCTGGGCTCCAGTAATGATGGTGGGGCCCAGAGATCTACAAACCAGGTCCTCGTGTTGCCTGTTCAATTTAAAGTAAGAAGTAATTCCTCCTTCCCTTCACCTCCCCCCAAACAGAGAGGGAAGCTGAAACAACTTAGTATTTCACATCCAGAGTCAGAGCCTCAGGAGGGACGAGTCCCACTCTGTTTCTGCAGTTGTCTTACTTTCCAAGGTTCTAACTCCTCCTTGCTTCCCTTCTCTCCTTTTCCTCTCATCCTTTGTCCACTTTTCTTTCCATAAGGTCTGTCTCCCTTTCTTCTCTGAAGTGTTATCGTCTCTTTTCAAGTCACGTTTCTCTCCTTTTCTCCTTCTAACATCCCCTTCTTTTTTTTCCTCCTTTGCTGGTTATCAAAACCGTCTGTCATCTAGTTCCCCTGGGAGGAAATGGGATGAGCCACAAATAAGAGAAATCAAGATTAAATGTTAGGAAAGGCATCCTGATGTTTCAAGAATAAGAGAAACTAGGAGAGGGTATTGGAACAACTGCCGTCTCCTTCCTTGGACTGTGTTTTTCTCAGGAGCACCCAGGCATCAGTAATGGGAGGTGACTTGATTCTCAGAGAACCTCTTCCCAGGGACCCTGTCGTAATCCTGGGGGTTTGGGGGAAGCCTAGCAGAGGCTGAATGGATGTAATGTACCCCACAGGGTTATCAAGGCCTAGTGGATGGTGGAGATAACATCCGGGAAGCCACATGGGAGAGCGTCTCGATGATGCTTCAGCTGGTATGTTCCAGAGGGCTCCATCCCGTTTGTGCTGGCCTTGTCTCACCCCATTTGGGTGGGGCTCATGGTTTCCCGAATTCCCTGCCATGTGGCTTAGTTGGAAGGGATTCTATGACCACAGAGGGGCTACATTTACCCTTTACTCTTTGCATTTGAAAACATCACCCTGGTTTCCTGGGGCAGGATGTAGGGTTGGGATGTGATCACAGGACGCTTTGTTCTTTATAGAAAGGTCATAGGTAAGACTTGAGGAGCTGGCGTGTAATGGTCCTGCTCTGGGGTCATGGGGAAGGTCAGGCCCTGAAAATAATCTCATCAGGGGACTGGAGCCAGAGCCAAAAGTAGAGCTGAAGTTTGCCAGTCCTCATGTGATGATGATGATGAGGTGACCTGAAACCAGACCTTTTAAGGAAGGAAGGAACCAAGATAGCCTTTTAGAGTTTTAAAAAAACCCTGAGATGATCATGATTGTATCCACAGCCCCTTTTGCTACTTTCTCTAAGTCATTCTATACCCATTTTCTGATTTACTGAAAAATGTACACATTACATTTGTATCCTCATTCTTTACCTCAATCCCCTAAAAAAGTCCATGAGGAGAAATTTAATGAACAGCACTTAGTGAAGATTTTAAACAGGCAATGGCACCTCCATAAAGCAGTCTGAGAATGAGCCAAAATTTTGCATCAATACCCGTGAAAGCATGGATGCCCGGAGTTCATATGATTTGTGAAAACCCTAGGTGCGCTGTCCTCTGTCGGGGTGTCTACAAGCTCCTGGGAGTTTAGGGCTTTCCCTACTCAGAGCTGCTTTTCTGTGAACGCCTGGGTCTTGTGGTCCTCCTGCTGGCACACAGATCTCCATGCGCAAAGGGGAAAGGACTGGCAGTGCTTGGCCCCTGCTGAAGTCACTGCTGCTGCTGCTTACATGTCTAAGATGAGAAAGATGGAGGTCATTTTAGAAGCCTACAGATACGTGTGTATTCCCTAGGTCTCTTTAGGTCAGTCACCATGACAAAGCCTTCAGTGGCATGGGTCCATCTTAACCATCTTCTAAGAAGTGTAGCAGACCGTGGGAACGTGGGAATGACCCCACGATGCCTCAGCCAGCACCATCCCACCTTTCCTTTAGAAGGGACCAGTGGGGAAAAAAATCTCAGTGAACTACAAGGAGGTGAAAAACAGGGAAAGTTCCATGTAGGCTCATGCAAATCAAGCTGAAAATCAAGATAAAGTGAATAACCTTGAATGTAGCCAAAGAAGCTAGCTAGGCAAATGAAATAGAAACGCGTCAAAGGCAATTGAGACTCACATGTCTTCCACTAATGGCTGAGCTTGTACAATTAGACAACAGACTTAAACATCAGTATTCATGACTCTGGAGTTTGAAACTCATGTGAATTTCATTAACCCTCTTCATGAAGAATAAAACTTTAAAACCACACACACACACACACACGAAGGGGCCAGTGACTCTTCAGGATATCAGGGAACTTCCTAGGGAGCCATGTGGTGATGTTGGGATGGGGGAATCCTAGCCTGTTGAGCCGAAATTTGGCCTTTGTCACCTGGGGAGCTGACTCCTACCTCTTCCCCAAAGGGAGGCACGGTGATTGGAAGCGCCCGGTGCAAGGACTTTAGGGAACGGGAAGGCCGGCTCCGAGCTGCCCACAACCTGGTAAAGCGTGGGATCACCAACCTGTGTGTCATTGGGGGAGACGGCAGCCTCACTGGGGCCGACACCTTCCGCTCTGAGTGGAGTGACTTGCTGAGTGAACTCCAGAAATCCGGTAAGCCGCTGCTCTGTCAGTGTGGTTTTTGCGCATGTGCACACCACGCCCTTCCGCTCACGGGAGGAAGTTGTTGCCCAGACGCAGAGGGCAGTCTTTGCCCTCCTCTTTCTGCCATTGTTGACAATTGCCATGGACTGCAGCCCCTGCCCTCTCCAGTCATCTCCTTCCTGGCATTGGGGACCTCACCCAGGGTCCCCTGCTTTGCTTCTCATCATCAGACAAGATCACAGCAGAGGAGGCTACCAAGTCCAGCTACCTGAACATCGTGGGCCTGGTTGGCTCAATTGACAATGACTTCTGTGGCACTGATATGACCATTGGCACTGACTCTGCCCTGCACCGGATCATAGAAATTGTAGATGCCATCACTACTACCGCTCAGAGGTGAGGGCCCAGGAGGAAGCGGTGTGGGAGGATGGAGCTGAAACAGATAAGCTGGCTGAGGACTAGAAAAGATGAAAGTGCTTGAGCTGTGGTACTATAGTGATCAGTTTTCTGGGGACTAGAACACTGTTTTTAACTAAGAATTATCCCTAGAGCACTTAATTTTACTGCTCTGTAAATACCATAAGACTCACCCCGGCCACTGGCTCCTCACACGTGTTGCTCTCCAGGCTTTAATACCTGTGGGGTCTCCTAAATGACTAAGACAATTCCAGGGCCCCCCAAACCGTTCCAGCCATATCACAGAGATCGTAGAGGCCATCATGCCACAGGTCAGATGGGAGGGACTCAGGAAGAATGGGGATAGAGAGGGGTGGCAGTCTCCCAAGGGTGATCCTGGAGGATTCTAGGTCAATTGAGTCCTCTGTCCACTTTTCCCTTTGCTCCTTCCTTTCTTGGTCCCTCCTTCCCAGACACAGTGCCTCAGTACTGACACCATTTCTGCAGTGCTATCTCAGGCTTGGGAAGGACACCCTGTGGCTAAAGTGATTCCCCTGGGTCTTCCAGGTCTCTCAGAAGGCCCACAGCATAAACATATACCAAAGATAGGTTCCTGGGCCTTGATATGGGTTGGGAACCTGCAGGTCTGGCCATAGGAACATTTGGACTGTGTAAGCCCTGTGTCTCTCTTGCAGCCACCAGAGGACCTTTGTGTTGGAGGTGATGGGCCGGCACTGTGGGTAAGACTGCCCCCACCGTCTTAACTCATTTATTCTGTGTGCTAGCAATAGCCCTTTCCTCTTCTCCGGAGACCTGGGGGGCTCCCAGTGGGGGCAGATCAGGAGGTCTACACACTTCTCTCATGTGGCCACCTTTCCTCATCCCCACCCACCTCCCTTACACACCCACATGTGCACATGTGTGTGCCATGCACACATGCAGTGTGAAAGAGCAGACAGTGCTCTGAGACTGGGAGCCATTGAGGCAGGTGAGTGTGAATAGAAGGGCCTCTTGAGGGGCAGAACCTCACTGAGTAACTGTCTCGGTGGGGCTCCTGCCATCACCCCAAGGGTGAAATGGGGGCTCCTCAGACCTTTCACCTCCAATGGGACTAGATGGCCTTGTCGGGAACGGGGGAGGCTGGCTGTGATCTGTAGCTCCTGCCGTGACACTACTGGCTCTCATCTCAGATACCTGGCCCTTGTCACTTCCCTCTCCTGTGGGGCCGACTGGGTCTTTATTCCCGAGTGTCCACCAGATGACGACTGGGAGGAACACCTTTGTCGCCGGCTCAGTGAGGTACTGGCACTTTGTCTTGCCCTTTGAAAATCCCCTTGCCCTGTTCCACTGCTGATGGCTTTCCTGTCCATCAGTTTCATGACACTGACCATTTTGCCCTTTGTTCTCAACCAGACAAGGAACCGTGGTTCTCGTCTCAACATCATCATCGTAGCTGAGGGTGCGATTGACAAGAATGGGAAACCAATCACCTCTGAAGACATCAAAAACGTTAGTATGGATGGAGCCAGAGGGACCGTGACACCTTACCAGCCCCGGCCCATTGCCCAGTAGTTTGCGAGTCTCCCCTTAGTTCTTGTGTACATCTCTCCCCAGGTGCCCAGCCCCCTGGTTTCCTCCCACCCAGGAATCGTTGCAAGATAAGAGGCTGAGTCATCCTTGGTTTATCTGGGTTCCTGCTTGATTCCTCTCCTTGACTCTGTCTCTCTCTCTGTCCCTTCAGCTGGTGGTTAAGCGTCTGGGATATGACACCCGGGTCACCGTCTTGGGGCACGTGCAGCGGGGTGGGACGCCATCGGCCTTTGACAGAATCCTGGTAAGTCATGGGGCTCTGTGGAACCCTCAACTTGCTGTCCTTCCCCAGCACAGGGGCTTCAACCATTGCTCACACTGCTCCGTCACCAGCCTCTGGACTGTGGGCCTTGACCCATTGCCATATGCTCAACAGTTCTCTTGTTGCAAAAAATGATGGGAGACTCTATGCTTCATTAGGGTCGAATTATCTTACAGCATGAGTGAAAGGTTAAGATCTAACCTTAGACACTCAGTTTGTACCCCCTATCCTACTTTCATCAAGAAGGGAATCTTACTCAGCCCCAGTAATCCTCTTGATAACTATAATGGATATGGTTCCCTGGAACCAGGAAGAATCCTTAGGGGCTCTTCTGGCAAAAGGAGGAAGCATCATCAAGCTTTAGATGAAATGTGGGTGAGAAGGTAAACCCCAGTGAGTTCTTGGCTGTAGTCTTTAAATGTGGAACTCAGCTCGTAATTTGAAAAGGGCCTCGAATGACCAGGTCCTCCAGGCTGAGACCAGATGGGAGGCTTGGACCAGAGTGGCTTTGCTTCCTGCAGGGCAGCAGGATGGGTGTGGAAGCAGTAATGGCGCTTTTGGAGGGGACCCCGGACACCCCAGCCTGTGTGGTGAGCCTCTCTGGTAACCAGGCTGTGCGCCTGCCCCTCATGGAGTGTGTCCAGGTGGTAAGTGCTGACCCCAACCCACCTTCTAGCCCCCAGCCCCTGTCCGTGTGAGATCTGATTGGGAGAGAGAGTAGCTTCCGGGGCTGCCAAGGCAGGTGCAGGTGGGGAGGCTGTGTGCCACAGGAAGGAACACGAGGGGAAGGCACTCGGGGGGCTCTGTGCAGGAGCTGTCCCCTCTCCAAGCCTCAGTTTCCCCATCTGACAGATGTTCCTAAAGAAGATGCAGACCACTACATCCTACCTAATGAGACCCAATATCTCCTAATATCCAACCTCAGGAGACCAAACCTTATTAAAAACGGGAATATTATCAAGATATGGCTGGATGGCTCATCCCTTACTCTGATTTCTCCCTTGAACCATCACGAGGTTACTGATAAGTATTCACCTTGAGTGTGAGTGTAAGGATTGGAGAGAAGATGTGTAAGTGGTCTGGAAGATGCTGAGTGCTCAGGAAATATGGCTCTAATTATAGAGGAATCGCTCCTTTGATACTACAGAGCAGATGCAGTGGCTGGGAGCTGAGGTGTCAGGTTGCCTCTCAGGCCTGGCTCCCCAGCTCCTGAATGCTTCTCTCTGAGACTCGGAGTCTTAATGACCTACAGGCCAGACAAGCTCCAGCCTTGCCTGGAACCGTATCTCTGAAAGCCCCCCAGCTAAAGCACTGGCTCACAGAGCAGAAAGCAGTAGTTGGGAAGCATGGGGCAGGGATCAGACTTTCTTCCTAAGTGGTCATCTGCAGATGACCAGTCTTAATTTTCTTATTAGCTTAGAGGCCACCGTGAGGCTGGAGCCCTGGGTGTAGAATGGAGGGAGAGGCTATGTTATTTGTGTGTGCTCTGCCATCCTGCACATCTTCTAGTAAATAGAGCATAGATTTAGCCCTTTTCTTCTGCTGCTTGTTACTCAGAAAATTAAGGAAAAACACAGACACGTCTCCTGTGAAAGTCTGTTGGGGAGTGGGTACTGGATGGGCAGGGTCCAGTCACAAGCCCAGAGCCAGGCAGAGTCTCTGTGTGGGATGGGAACCCAGCTGTGTGCGGAATCCTGCCCTGATTCTGACTGTTGCCCTTCTCCTCCCTCAGACCAAGGACGTGACCAGGGCCATGGATGAGAGGAAATTCGATGAAGCCATGAAGCTGAGGGGCCGGTGAGGAAATGACCAGGAGTTCGCTAGCCACAGAAATCAGATGTCAGAATGAAGCCAAAAATCGATGTAGCCCAGACCCAACATAGGAGCTTCTGTTTTCTTTTCTTCTTATTGTCTGTGAAACAGTTTTCTTCCCCAAGAGAACTAATGGTGAGGTGGCCAGGAGGCTTGGTTCACCCCCGGGATTCTTTCCCTGGCCTTAGCTTTTCACAGTTTGTTATTGCTGTATGTGGACCCAGCTAGATCATGAGGGTCTCTAGGCAAGGGGGGGGCAGTGCTCAAGGGTGTTTGGTGAGTTTATGGCCTTGTTATACCCACCTGCTCCCCGCGCCCCACCAATCCTTGCTCAGGCTCCACTCCTGTCCTTGGAGGCTTGCTCTATGGAACTTCAGGCTGGTTTATACCCACCTACCCCCAGCCCCCAATCCCTGCTCAGGCTCCACTCATGTCCTTGGAGGCTTGCCCTGTGGAACTTCACACTGGGAACAGAACTGCAGACCAGATCCCCTTGGCTGCTGGCCTTGGGGAATGGTCTGAAAACACTGCTGTCTCTCTCCTTTTTTAGGAGTTTCATGAACAACTGGGAGGTATACAAGCTTCTGGCTCACGTCAGACCCCCAGTGTCTAAGGTACTGGCAAGTTGCTGTCTCCCCTTCCCCCTCTTTCTCCCTCATCCTCCCATTATGAAGTGCTCCCCTCAATCCACTCAGCCTTCAGCCTTGGTAACTTCTTTGCCTGCCTGTGTCTTCAGTGCTGAGACCTGGACACCACTAAGTTAATTTTCTCTCACCCCAGATACAAGCCTATGTTCTTAGCCTGCCCTGGATGTCTTGAACCCAAGACACACATCCACTTCAGGGCTGTAAGATAGCATGCAAGGAAGGGGAAAGAAGCTCATGTGTTATTTCTCTGGGCCAATCTGAAATAATCACATCTAAGTGTATTTGAGCCATCTCTTCCGTTGGTGTAGTGGTTCTTAATATGTTATCTACACTAGCATGATCTGAGTTGCTTATTAAACATGCATATTCCCACCCTCCGAGGGAGATCACACCAGGGGTGGGCCAGGAATATGCAGGTTTAATAAGCTCCCTCGGTGGATCTGATACAGCAGGTGGTCCAAGGATTCTACTTTGAGCAACACTGCTCTGGAGGGTCTCGTGTTCATTGTGCACTGATGTCTGGGATCGGGACTGCAGCTTTATTGATCTGTGGTGAAGACTTCTGGTTCCCTGCTGTGGAGGAAGGGGCAGACTGTGCTAGCATTCCCTGGGGGAGGGATGTGCCATCAGGACCGTGAGGGACTCAGAGGCCAGCTCCCCTCACTGACCTGTCCCTTCTCCCTCTCCACTTCCTTCCGTAGAGTGGCTCCTACACGGTGGCCGTGATGAATGTGGGAGCGCCGGCCGCAGGCATGAATGCCGCCGTCCGCTCCACTGTGAGAATTGGCCTCATCCAGGGCAACCGAGTACTGGTGGTGCACGATGGCTTCGAGGGCCTGGCCAAGGGTCAGGTAAGGAGGGCGCTTGCTGTGGGACAAGGAGCAGTTGTGCAGAGGAGACATGTAGCAGCTGACCTGTCTGTTCTCTTATGTTCCTCCGTCCCTCACAACCTTTTTCTTGGGGTTCAAGCAGAAGTAGATACAGTAGTCCCCCCTTTTTTGCAGGGGACAAATCCCCAGTGGATACCTGAAACTGTGATAGCACCAAACCGTATATACGGTATAGTTGATCCTTGAACAACTTGGATTTGAACTGCGTGGGCCCACTTACACGCAGAATTTTTTTTTTCAATTTGGCTGTGACACACATCTTCCATGATCTTAGTTCCTCATCCAGGGATTGAATCTGGGCCCATGACAGTGAAGGTACTAAGTCCTAACTGGACATCTAGGCAACTCCCCAGAACTTTTCAATAGCAAGCACTGTGGTACTATATGATCCAGGGTTGGTTGAACCCATGGATACAGAGCAGTGGATATTAAGAGCCGACTGTAAATTTACACGTGCATTTTTGACTCTGTGGAGGGTGGGCACCCCCACCCCCATGTGTTCAGGGGTCAGCTGTGTACTACATGTTTTCCCTATACTAACAGGCAGGTAGTGTATCCAGTGTGGGCACACTGGACAAAGGGATGAGTCACGTCTCAGGTGGGATGAAGCAGAATGGTGCAAAATTTCATCACGCTACTTAGAACACACAATTTAAAACTTAGGAATTGTTTATTTCTGGAATTTTCGACTCAGTATTTTTGGGCCAAGGTTGACGATGGGTAACTGAGAGCTTGGAAAGTGGGATCGCAGATAAAGGGGAGCTACTGTATTTAATTTTATGGCAGTGGGAAGAGGCAGGAGGCACTGAAATGAGCCCTTTGCAAAATATGTGTCTGATATAATTCTCTATCCCAGAGTTCAGCACAGGGCCCGGTGTAAGATTTGTGAGTGAGCCATAAGGGTGGAGGATGTTCAGTGAGGTGGGAGAAGCCGGTGCCTGGCACAGCTCTGCCAAGGGGATGGGCTCAGGGTTCAAGCAGTGGTGTCAGACCACGATGCAGACCTGTGTGACCTTTCCCTGCAGATCGAGGAAGCTGGATGGAGCTACGTTGGGGGCTGGACTGGCCAAGGTGGTTCTAAACTTGGGACTAAAAGGTGAGTGGCATTCCAGGATTACCTCCACCTAGTCACCCTAAAGGCAGCCCTTGCACGTGGGCGTCAGTTCATTTAGTTGGGGTCCGCCGAGACCAGTGGTGTCGTCTGGGTCCTCAGAGGGCAGACGTGTCCATTCAGACATCCATTAGCAGCTCTGGCGACTCAGAGCCCCAGCGTGTGTCCTTGGATGGGGTGAGAAGTGGAGTAGGAAGGGGGCACAAATTAAGAAATTATAAACACAGTGCCTTCTAACTCTCGCTTTTCTCTCCCTCGATTTTGCTGTCTCTTCCCCCAATTCTATTCCCCTTCCCTCACCCCAATCAACTAGGACTCTACCCAAGAAGAGCTTCGAACAGATCAGTGCCAACATCACTAAGTTTAATATTCAGGGCCTTGTCATTATCGGGGGCTTTGAGGTGAGCGTCCCTGCCATTTCTTCCTCTCCTCCTGCCCCCGCTCCTGCCTTCTCCCCCTCATTCCTGCCCCCGTGGCTCTGTCTTCTCAGGCTTACACGGGGGGCCTGGAGCTGATGGAGGGCAGGAAGCAGTATGATGAGCTCTGCATCCCCTTCGTGGTCATCCCTGCCACGGTCTCCAACAACGTGCCCGGCTCGGACTTCAGCGTGGGGGCTGACACTGCCCTCAACACCATCTGCATGGTGAGGGTCCCTGCGGCTTCCCAGCCTCTGGCTGGGATTCCAGTCCCTGGACCGAGTCTGGGCTAGGAAGTGAGCCACTTGATTTGTACCAGCCAAGTGGCAGTGTGAGAAGAATACTTCTCAAGCTCTGCATTTGCCCACACTGTGCTTAACATGTTGTGTCCATTCTCCTCGGTGTGAGTCCTCTAGCCTAGACTCTGCACACCAAGTGATTTTTCCTTTCTGAGGTCCTACATCCTAGTTCCCCTAGTCCAAGCACAGAAAGGGTAGGAACAACTTCCTTCTGGGGGAGGAGGTCCGCACTGCACTTGCCAGACGTGCCTGCCATCCTTGTTGGCGAGAACTGGAGGGGGCGCTGGGGCCCTGCTGGCCTGGGGGGACATTGCTCCGGAGTCGGGTGATGTTGGGGCCAGAGGAGTGACAAGAGTCACATCCCTGACCCTGTCTTTCTCTGACCTGTTGTCTTTGCAGACGTGTGACCGCATCAAGCAGTCAGCGGCAGGCACCAAGCGCCGTGTGTTTATCATTGAAACGATGGGCGGCTATTGTGGCTACCTGGCCACCATGGCAGGCCTGGCAGCCGGGGCTGATGCTGCGTATATTTTTGAGGAGCCCTTCACCATTCGAGACCTGCAGGTAGACGGCTGCCCAGAGCTTGTTAGGAGGCTCTCCCCTGCCCCGTTGGTTCCCATGTCCCCACGGCGACCTAAGCTGTGAGAGCTTAAGGCAAGGACAGAGCTGATGGTCTGTGGAGTCCTAGGAAGAGCACCGGGCAGGCGTGCTGTGGTGTGACATTCTGTATGTGGTGCCACTCCTGTTGGAGCGTTCATTTGAAGGGTGGCTGCAGCTAAGCCCTTTATGTGCTTTTTTTGCATTTTATTTTCACAACAGCCATGCATGGGAGGTATTATCTCCATATTACAGATGAGCAAGGTTCAGTGAGGTTATAAAACTTTTCTAAACTTTGAGTAGGTGGCTTAACTGATTGAAAAAGTCATGTCCCCCCTACTTCAGATTTTCCTTGGTACCAAACGGACCCCTAACTGCATTTTTGAGGGGATTCCCTTATGATCCTCATTTCTAAGATCTTCGTTCAGTGGAGCCACAGAGAGGAGGGTGTCAGGCTGCGCGGAACTCACTACTCCAAGGGCCCAGCCATCAGTGGAGGGTGACCCTCTCCCTCCTTCACCCTCGACTCAAAGCCTAGATGGGGGTGTTTTCTCTGCAGTGAGTCGCTGCTGTACACGAACACCACCCATTTAGAGACCAACACCAAGAGCAGGGTTGGCTCTTTGAGGGTGCAAGAACTGAAACCCCTAGAAAGGGAGATCGGGACGGGGTGGAAAGGACCTTCAAACTGACAGTGACCACGCTCTCTCCAGCTTTCCCTCTGCCTGCCCTGCTCATCTCAGCTGGGTCTTCGCTTATCTGTCTGTATTGACCTTCTTAAAGGGATTAGGTGCGGGTCAGCCCTGAGCTGTCAGCAACCCTCCCTCCTCATGTCCCTCTCCTTCCTGTAGAGGCCTGCTCAGCTGTGTCCATGCTCAGCTGGGTTTAGGATTTTCCATTTCATTTTCAGGTGAATGTGGAACATCTGGTACAAAAGATGAAAACAACTGTGAAGAGAGGCCTGGTGTTAAGGTACCTCATCCCTGGTTTGCTCCTGAGGGAAGAGGAGCAGCAGTCAGGCTTTGGCCCTGGTCAGACTGCATCCCTGGCTGGCACACCCTGTGGTGTCTGTGGATACAGAGTGGGAGAGCCTGGGCCACGGGAGGAGATGGAACTGGGAGAGACAAAGTCCACAGAGCTTGGAGAAGGCAGGGGGAGGGAGGGGGCCAGCGCCCGGCACAGGCTTCCATCTCTCCTGCAGGAACGAGAAGTGCAATGAGAACTACACCACTGACTTCATCTTCAACCTGTACTCTGAGGAGGGGAAGGGCATCTTCGACAGCAGGAAGAACGTGCTGGGCCACATGCAGCAGGTGGGGCAGACACACCATGCTATCACCAGACGGCCATAGAAAACCCCCACCTAGCAGCCAGAGTCTCCCACTGGCCTCCCACCTTCCGGAGGCTGTTGGGGCCACCACAGCACGGGCCTGCAGGCTCTGCAGTCACAGAATCACAAGTCTTTACCTTGGAAATGGCCTGAGAGATTCTGTGGTTCATCCTCTTTATTGAGGGCGGAGTTTCTCCACCTTGGCACTCTTGCCATTTTGAGCTGGAAAATTTTTTGTGGTTGTTCTGTGTGTCGTAGGATGGCTTAGCACCTCCAGACTCTACTCACTAGATGCCCTCACTAGTAGCATGCCCTCCCTACTTGTGCGACTGAAAAAAAGTCTCTAGACATTACCAAATGTCCCCTGGGGGGGCCCAGGTCATCTCCAGTTGAGAACCACTGCTTCAGATGAAGAAAATGAGGCTCAGATAGAAGTAATTTTCCCAGAGCCACTAATCAGGCTTGAGTGAGGCCAAGATGAGCTGGCCCAGTGCTTTCCCCACACACCACGCTGCCTTCATGGGCACCCTGTGAGATGAGTGCAGGCACCTTGCCAGGGTTGGGCTCTGTCTCCGCTCACTAGGGTTTCCAGGGGAAAGGAATCCGCATCCAAGGCAGGCCTTGCTCACAGATGCTGCTAGTGGTCTGAGACCTGCCCCATCCCAAACCTTCCTTGCTGATGCTGCTTAAGTGTTGACCTCTGACCTTTCTGTACCCACAGATGAATTCACATTATCTGTTTGAATGGGCTTATCAGCTCCTGAAGGAATGGGGTACTATTGGATAAAGTATGAAGACCTCTTTTCTGTTTTTCCTTCCTTCCCATTTTCCCACTTACTTTTGCTTTGTTCAGAGAAACTGCATCATGTTTTATGTTATTCTGAGGTGCTACCAAGGCACCCAAATTAGGTCACAAGGAACACTTGTTCATCAATGGTGACTGACAAAAGCTGCTAGGCTAGTGAAGGGCAGGGAGCTGACCGAGAGGCCAGTAAAATTAGGAGTAAATGAACAGGGTCATGCAGCCATGGAGCTAGAAGAGGCAACTGGGAAACCAAGCATCCCCTCATACTAATTACTTCTAGAGCTGATAAACTGCCAGACGTGCCAGCCCAGCTTGCCCAGGTTCCCTGCCCGGTTTCAGGATTTCCTTTCATAGTGAAGACTTCTGGATTCCTGTTTCTGGTTATAAACCTGAGACCCATCCTTTCATTTTTCTCTGTGTATTAGCATGTCTTTGCCACTTCATTAGAGTCCTGCCCCTTGTAATTTTTATCACTCTTTTTCCAGGGTGGGAGCCCAACTCCATTCGACAGGAATTTTGCCACTAAGATGGGTGCAAAGGCTATGAACTGGATGTCAGGGAAAATCAAAGAGAGTTACCGTAAAGGTAGGTGGGGTAAGAGGGTGAGCCGCTTTCTCAGAGGCTGGTTCCCAGCATAGAAGCTGACTGACTATCCCTGTTGCAGGGCGGATCTTTGCCAATACCCCAGACTCGGGCTGTGTTCTGGGGATGCGTAAGAGGGCCCTGGTCTTCCAACCAGTGACTGAGTTGAAGGAACAGACGGATTTTGAGTGAGTACATCTGCTTCTTGGGGTGGTTCCCTCCCCAGTAGTTGCTGAGATCTACTCTTCCCAGGCTGTTCATGTCTTCAGTCCTTTTTTCTTAGGATTAACACCTGTAGTCATACCTACTTCAGATCTGATGCTCAGGTCCCAAATTCAGCCTCTGCTGCTCCACTTCTTCCCATAGCCTCGGATAGAAGTCAATCAGGGTGCTGAAGATTAAATCATCATCTACCTCGTTCCTCTGTAGGCACCGCATCCCCAAGGAACAGTGGTGGCTGAAGCTGAGGCCCATCCTCAAGATCCTCGCCAAGTACGAGATTGACTTGGATACCTCAGAGCACGCCCACCTGGAGCATATCAGTCGGAAGCGGTCCGGAGAAGCTAACGTCTAAGCCTCTTTGCAAAGAGAGGAACGGATTGTCTGATCATGGTCAGCTCACCCCAACAGATCCAAGTCCATGTATTCTCACGTGTTTCAGCGCATTTTCCATTAGGTTTCCTTTTACTCTGTAACTGCAGCCATGGTCAGCTCTAGCCAGGGAGCTGGGGCAGGGGCCGTAAGTGGAAGCCCCCTGCACGTAGAATTTCTCCTGACTTCTACCCTGGCTTCCTGTGTCACACAAGGCTGGACTCCTCTAGTACTACTGCTCGATTTCAGTTACTTGGTTAGAATTTTCCTAAAAATAAGCTTTATTTATTTCTTTGTGATAACAAAGTCATGGTTCCTCTACTACTGTCACGACAGTGACACACCATAACTACACTAATAAATGCCAACTGGTCACTGTGCTTTGGATTCTCCTCTTATCATCTTCACAAGTGCATTCCTGTCAGCCCCAAGCAATGGACTCTGCCCAGACGGACACCTGGGAAAAGGCAGCCCATGTGCTAACCCCATGTACTTCTATTTTTGGGCTCTCTTGGCTCTGTACGCAGGGTCCCAGAACGCAGGACACCATCCTCACCCTCATCCCACAAGCAGTCCCTCCCACATCCTCTGTAGCCAAGGACACTCCCATCTTCCCTAAGCATAAAGTTTATGTTTTACCTCTTGATCATACACCCATTACCCAGCTTTACTTTTTTTCCAGCCATTCCCTAATCTCTACTTCGACAATCCAGGGTTCTTCCTTCTCAACTTTTTCCCCTGTGCTCCTTTCTGGATGAAAGTCAGACTCCATCCCAGTGGGGTGACATGTACGTTTTGAATGCTTGGAAAACAGACATTCAATTCTGGACCTAGTTTGGTGGGTTGGTTGAAATACTGCTTTGGAAAACCATGAGATCTTGTTCAGCTGTTTGTTTTCTGTTCCACACTTCCTCATTAGCAAGTACCCATGTAATACAGTTGGTCCTCAGGACTGGGTCTACATACTGTGTCCTGAACTGATGGGATGCTTCCCTGTCAATGAGAGGCTTGAGATTAGTCTCCAAGAATCAGATCCTGGCTCTTGGCACAAGCATACTTATCTCTCCCACTAACACAGCTTCTTCACTTGCTTGCTGAAGCAGGAAGGAGGTTTGGGGTTTTTCAAGGAACAGAGGGAAGGATTATCTAATACTTCACTTTTGCTGTCTCTCCAAAGTATAACTGCTACCCCCCTAGAAACAGCTCTAAAAAATGACTGAGAAGTCTTGTCAGAGTCCAACATTAATTAAAGCAGCCAAATGTTCTTTGTACGGTTCTTTAAGGGGAAGAGAAATTAATAAATATCAAGCACTGTTATCACTGATTCTTCAAAACAGCCTATGAAGGTGGTGTGACAGCCTCAGAGATGAGGAGACACTGGGGCTCAGGGCGATAATGTTGAGAAAAGTAGGAACAGCAGAAATTTCCAAACTTGCTTTTAGACCTTTTTATTTCCTTTTTTTTTTTTCTTACGTGAGCAAAGAACACCAATAACAAAAGGACAAAAGCAGACATACTTTTTCAAATTAGCTGTGTCAGCAGATTCTGTTCATTTTTATTTAATAGTTCCCAATCAGTTAAAAAAAAAAGTTTCACATTTGCATAAAGTCATCTAGAATCAACAACTTGATCTAGTTTAGGAACATGAAGAGGAAGAGTACTTAGACTAAGTATTGTTCACTAAAACAGATCTCTTTTGGGTAGGCGGGTCATCTCAGAGGAAGCTCGTACAAGTGCTCTTCCCCCACTCCCCAACTCCACCCACACCACCAATGTCTTCTTGTGTAGATCAGTAAAAAGTAAAGTTTCCAAAACAACTGAAAACAAACTCCAAACTCTTAGCAGAGTGAATGAAAGACCCATGAGAAAAGGCAACCCAGCCCACGTCCTCCCCTGCTAGAGCAGACACCTCCCTCTATGGTGGGCGCAGGAAGAGCCTGTCAAGCCCACTAGCACAAACTGGCTGTCAGGAAGAGAAAGAACTGCATTCGAAGAAAAGTTCCTAGGACTGCTTAGAACCTCCTATCTTCTACTACATGGAGAGCAGCAAGATAATCTTTCTAAAATAACATTGCTGAACTACTGTAAGCCTTGGGCACACTCATGGAAAAGCAGCAAAAACTGCCCTTCCCTTCAGTGGTGAGAAGGGGCCAGTCCCTTTTGAATGCCCAGGGATGATTCTAGGGACATCCGGCCCAGTTCTGAACCTGTGCGCCATCTGAGGTGGTAGAATCTTCATCTTTGGGCTGCAGCTGTTAGCTGGAATTTTCTTAAACTTCTTTGCAGATCAATTAAAATGTTTCTAGAGGGATTCTTCCAAAAGTTAATCATGTTCCCAAAGGCAAACCAAATGCACATGCTATAAATACTCTTCATCTGCCCAGAGAAATTCAGTCTCACTGTTGATTTCTTTCCCTAATGAGGGTTGGGGAGACCTCTTCCTTTGCAGGGTGCAATATAAAAGGCCCAGGAAGCAAGAAACAGAAACAAAAGTGAGGGACATTTCTTTGTTTGTTTGCTTGGTTTGGGGAAGGGAGGTGATGTGAAGGTTACTGTTGTGACATGTTGCCTTGAAATATAAACCACTCAACAGGAACAACTGCTTTTCCTGTTTTCCAAGACAGACGGTGCTGCAGGGCAAAACCTTATGCAGAGTTGCCGGCCTGACGTCTCCTCCGGGCTATTCTACGAGTAACAGGTATTCCTTCAGAGAAGCTGGGAGAGGAAGGCCCTTGACGGCATCCGGCAGATACTGGAGTCCCAGACTCCGGCGCACAGCATAGCGAGAGAGTGTTTTTAGAGTCCCTGGGGCTGAGCACAGAACAGTCAGCTTTTCACACAGCTGCTGGTCTTTGGCCACTTCTCGTGGCATGGTGCCATTTTTCCTTAATTCAAAGTGTCCAACAGCTCTGTGGAGGAGCTCAAAGCAAGAGTCCTCTTTCTCTGTCCCAAGTCCCCTGACTAGCAGAGCCACCAGGCGGGAGATGGGCGTCTGGCCTTTTAGGTTGATGACTCTGACCTCTGCACCATAATCAAGAAGGATGCTGACGCTCTCAAGATTTCCCTTCATGGCAGCCCAGCTGAGCGGGGTGTCATTGTTGTAATCCAGGGCGTTGACAGAGGCCCCGCTCTCTAGGAGGGCCCGCACACACTCAGCATTGTTCTTAAAGGCTGCCCAGTGAAGTGGGGTGTCTCGGTTACCATCCAGTGCATTGGGGTTTGCACCATACTCCAACAGGACCTCCACACAAGCCTCATCTTTCTCAGCTGCGTAGTGGAGGGCTGTTCGGTTGTAACCATCCAGGGCATTCACCTGTGAAGAGGGAGCGACTATATTATAGTGTATGGATGATGGGTGGGCAAAGAGGCTTGCATGTGCCTATCCACTGTCTTTGCTATGTAATTTTTTGAACATGCAGGTCAGCAAGTAATTCCCAGGGAGTTGTGATCAGGATGGAGCTGAGAAGCAAGTAGGAAAACAATAGTCCCCAAACAACCAACACTCTATTATGTCCATTGGTTAGCTGGCCTGCATCATCTAGGATTTTGCTGCCACATTCTTATTTACTGTCCACTAGAACCTCTACCACACAGTAAGGGGGAAGAAACAACATGAAGTCTAAGTCCTTGTAACTACTCTGAAAGACATTTATTGGAAAGCAGCTTGAACATACTGGCCAGAGTAAAGGTTCTGGATTATTCTACTTATCCTGACTCACTCTGTATTCTGTGGCTAATGGCAACCAGACTGAAAAATAATGAAGTCAAGGTTCTGCCCATGTAGCTCTGCTGTGTCTTTTAACCACACAGAGCAGCTCAGAACTATTCATCCAAGTCAGCCCCCTGCAAACATGTTGTGGGGTCATGAGAGAACCTGGAGGAAAGCATGCTGAGGAAAGAGCACAAATCCTCTGATGCTGAAAAGTTGCTGGCTTGCTAAACTCAGCATCTCCTATAATATTTGGAGGCTACAAAGATTTCATTTAAATCCTAGGTTTAAGTAGCGAATTTTCTCCCCCATAAAATGCACTAAAAAAAAAAAACCACCCCTGAAATACTTAACTGAGTTCAATCTTCTATTTAGCTAAAAACTCCCCCCTCACCCCAGGCATAGTCTCACTTTCATCACTGCTATTAATCACTGGCTTTCACTTCAGGGTCACTCACAAAAGTTACGGGATAGTTCATGTCAGGCAGAGAACAGCATGGTTGTGTGGAGGTGGGGATGCTGGGGGCTAGAGCAGTCTTACCCACCAGCATGTCTGGGGCCTGCACACCTGCTTCGTGGCATCTTTGATTCAAATGACTGCCTCAACCTGTGCACCCTGAAGATGCCACAAAAATAGTCAAAACTGCTACTTTATTTATTTAACAAGCACTTACTTAGTATAATAATTACTACATGCTAGTGTTCTAAACAGTTTCAGCCTTATGAAGAACACACCATTTATCATCCTCGTTTTACAGATGGGGAAGCTGATGCAAAGAAAGGTTAAGTAACCTGTTCAAGATCACAAAGCTGGAAGTGACAGAGCTGGAATTCAAATCCATGAAGTCTGGTTCCAGACTCTCTATTCTTTTATTCATTATACTATGCTGCTTCTTGCTAATGCCAATAAAAGTTAATCTATGTTTTTTTTTTATGTTAAGATACATTAGAAAGAAGACAACTCTAGAGTTGTCTGTTTACCATATCTTGGTAAACAGAAAAAAAAGCGAAAACAGAAAAGATATGGTAAAACAGAAAAAAAAGCGAATGGGCAGAAAGAGCACAAGTAACTCAATCCCGAGGAAGGGACTGACCTAGTGACTTATTTTCCAGTGATAGACATGTGAGAAGTGCATGCTGGTGGCAGGTCTCAAGTGGTTTAGATTGAATCAGGGTTAAGGGGACTGAACAGTCAAGAGGATTAAATAGAAATATAAACAACCCCAGAAGGAAGGCTGGGAGATTAAGGGGAGATAAAAATTCCCTCTTCCCGGAGCCACAGTCAGTGTATAAAAGAAAGGCAACAGAGTGAAGTACTTAAGATGATTTGCCATTACATTTTGTTTGAATATTGGCCACACCAAAGTTACCTAGAAGGTGGGAGCAAGAAGGTGGGAAGAGATAGGAGAAGAGACAAAACATTTTAAGGAAGTGTGAAGCCCAAGTTTTAGTGAATTACTGATGTGACAGTGTTAAAAAACATTACCTCAGCTCCCTTTTCCAGCAGTAACTCCACACAGTCAGCATCGGACACCATGCAGGCACAGTGCAGGGGCTTCAGCGTGCCGTGGGTACAGTTTACATCTGCTCCCTACGGACAGAAGGAAACTTCAATTGGTGTGCTCAGCTCTGACTCACCATACAGGACAAGACTCAGATCAATGTCTGGGGCGGGGGTGGGTGGGGAAGGGGTCTAACTCTGACTGTATTGTAAATATACTATCAGCCCCAGTGCCTATTTATATTATTAAATGAAATTACAATGCCAATATCCAAACCAAGAGAATACACTGAAGATGAATGAAAGGAACTGTCGATGCCTTAGATCAAGTCATTAAGTTTCTCCACAAGCTAGCCTGAAAGATGGCCGTGGGGATGGACATCACTAAGGACATAACCTTGTATGTAAAAGCAGTGGAACCTCATCACCAGGCAGGAAAGCTGGAAAAGCAATAGACTTTCTCTGGCTACCATGCTCTGAAAAAGTCAAGAACGCATCTTTCAGACAGAAGCCAGAACTGGCATGCTCTTCTTGCCATCTGACAGATGACCATCACTAACAGTAAGGTCATCTTAATGTTATATATTTGTTTATAAACATATATAGCATATACTTATAAACTAAGTGGCCCCTTGGTATCAGCATTCTCTGCCACCTAGCTCCCACTGGTACTTCTGTTTCATATCTGATGAAGGAGCTGGAGACACCACGGTCTGACCAAAGTCACAGAATGACTCAGCAGCAGAGCTGGAATTAGAAGTGACAAAGTTTCTACTGCTGAGTCTTCTGATACCACTTTTGCTGAGAACAAGCTAATGCTGTCTGACTTTTCTTCTCACAGCTGTGCCACACAACTCTGAGGCAGCTATAGAGCTCTAGGTTGTAAACAGGATTCTAGAGTTGTTTAAAATAATGTATAGAAGTAGCCATCTGGATGCATTCTCTAGAGATTAAAAAAAAAATTACCCTGTAACTTCTCTTCAACAGCAATAATATACAGAAAAGCATCAACATCCTTCCAGAATACTAGCCATTTAACAGAAGTACAGAATAGTAGCAGTTAGACAGCAGACAGTTAAGGTGTTTCCTTAAGTCAAAAATTACCATGCATTTTAGGGATTGATAATCTCTATAGAACTGTAAGTGGTAGCTGTTGTTAGGATAGAAGGCCAGTGATATCTCTCCATGTAATTATTATTATAAACTGCAAGGGTTTGAAAACCACTAATGCTTTGCTTGCCTTCTTCCTCCCTTAGTACAACATGTGTAGAAGAGTTTGAGCTTGCTGGATTCCATATGCACCATACCCAGACAGAGATTTTAGAAAGAGCATGAAACTAGGGTTATCTAGAACATAATTCCCAAAGAAAAATATCATTTGCACAAAGTGAAAGGCAGAAGGGAAGAGAAGCAAAACATATGTTAATGGTCAAGTTAATACATTTTAGAATATTGTAAAAACTGTAAAAACTCCCTGTGATCTTGTGGTGAGTCAGAGCTGCAAATCTTTTATCCATTAGGATTCCCCAGGAACTTTCCCACCTCACCTCCCCAAGGACTCCTGCGTCAGCCCAGCACACTCACCCCTCTGATGAGGTCCTCTACATTGTCGTGTGGGAAGGAGCGAATGGCAGCGATTGTTCGGATTAAGCGCTCTGAGAGAGAGTATTTGCTCTGAATGCTCTGCATAATATACCACATACTGGAACTCATCAAGGCTCAGAGTACGTTCACATGCTCCAAACTGCCTGAAACAAAGATGTTTTAGGCATACACAATACCACTGAGCACACCTGTCCTTAGGGTTAGAGGTTCTCCAAGGCCTTCCCACTACTAAAACCAGATTTCAAAGAGTCAATGACTCATTAATACCATTTTTCCTAATCACAAGGAGAATATGATAGTTGCTGAGGGAGCTGGGTAAACTGGACGAAAGTGTTCTGACCTTGGGAACCCAGGCTCTACTCTCTGACCTCGTCTAGCACAGGACTTCCTCAAAGGCTCCAAGGGAGCTCTTTATGGTTTAAAAAAGACCAAGCCAGGAAAGGGATTCCTGTAAAGGCTAAGGATTTCACAAAACATCTGTTTTCCTCCTCTGAATTATGTGGTCTTTATTATCAGCCTCCTCTTTAGGTTACTTGTTAACGTTTGACCTTGCAGTATAGTTATGTTCATACTGTTTTTCCATCTAAACTGTAATCAATTGGGAGGCAAGATTCTTGTCTTCTACTTTTTTAGACCATCTCAAGCCAGCCACAGAGTCTCACAAAAAGTAGGTATTTAGTAAATAGTGGTTGATTGACTAAAGGTTATAGGAATGATTATTACCTGTGAGAAGAAACAGAACAAATGCATTTATGTTAATGATGACAAGCCATCTGTGAAATAGTTTAAAATGTCTTCAGCAAAGAAAAAAATGAGAAGTTTTTGAGGTGAAATTCTAAAATAAGGAAGGAATGCCAAAGTATAATTACTCTGGGGTCATCTATATAAAATTAGGAAAAAAGTTTAAAAGTTCTGACTAATGATATATGTTTGCAGTTGCAGGAAAACAAGCAGATTTAAGAGTGAAAAATGAATTTAAAAATTTAATAATTGGCCATTTGTGACAACTGAGAAGTAGACCTGAGTTCTGTGTTGGAAGAAGAAAATAATACAATATTGGCTCAGATGATAGAGAATCTGCGGGTCTGGAAGATCCCCTGGAGAAGGGAGCAGCAACCCACTCCAGTATTCTTGCCTAGAGAATTCCATGGACCTGGCAGGCTACAGTCCATGGGGTCATAAAGAGTCAGACACAATTGAGCGACTAACACAACACAATCAAAACAATACTTAAATTCAACTATGATAAAACGTTTTGGCTGTCTAAGAGCCATATACCAGTTGGGGAACATTTAAGATTACAGCAAAGAAGGCGGAGCGTTTCTATGAAAAAGCATATATCAAAAACTGTAAAGAAAACATGGTATGCTCTCTAGGTGTAACCATTTAGGAATCCATGATCCTATCAAACCATAAGCTCCTTGCTGGTAAATACAGCATTATTTTTAATAGTGCCTGGTACATAGCAGGTTCTCAATAAATATTTGTTGAATCAATGTAAAGCTTATTACTTAGGACCCTAGAAAAATTTAAGACTTGCAGTAATTAGACATCTTATGCATATGATGATTACTAAAGGAAAAACACTAAAATTATTTTGGTCATTTCATATTATGTAATTTTTGTGATGGACTCTCCTTATACATTATGTAATAATACTATAAACTCTTCCATCTTGCTACTGGGTAGCCATTTATCTGTTTAAAATATATACAGCATTAATTAATCGAAGTTAAAAATCAATTCATAGATATCAGTGATTCAAATTAGGGTATTCTCCCTACTTTATTAAGAACAAAGCTTATTTATTCTTAATAAATAAGCTTACACACTTGTTTATATGCCTCTCTGAAATTTTCCAAATAGTTTAGACTTGGAATACGTTTTAATCTTTGCAACAGCCATGAAACTCCTCAGAGACAGAGTCTGTATCTTACACTTCTTTGTTGCAAGGAAAAAGGGGAAAAGGTACAGATGCATTTGAGTCAGCGATTCCAAGAACAAAAAGAGCATCCAAAGTGGAAGGCTTAGCCCGAAGTGGTTCTGTTAACCATTTCTGGGTCATGATAATATGAAAAAAAAAAACAAACAAAAAAACCCCTAGACTCTTGCAATCATTTTCGGAGGTCTCTTGGACTCCAGGCTAAGAAATCCTAACTCAGAATACGACCACTAGTCCTCTGTGGCTGCCTCAAAGCTCCTGCTGAAGAGTGAAACTTCGGGGCACGTGGACAACATTCACTGTCAGGAAGGATCACGAAATCTAGACTCGACCTATCGCCAGGCAGCACCCTGTGCAGTTTGACCCTACGTGGCCCCTTTCCTCTGCTGGAGCAGAAAGCTCCCTCTCTCCCATTTTCTTCCACTTCGGATCCGAAGAAAACACCAAGGGGGTTTTCTTAATGAGAAGCTAGAAGCAAAGGAGGGGAGAGGCGACCTTCAGCAGCTCTGATGCTAGGGAGGCCGGGCTTTTGCCCACGGGCTGGGAGGCCCGCGACCCGGCCAGGCGTGTCCCCGCCCCACCGCACCAGCTGAGAGGGCTCGCGGCAGCTAGGTCTCGGCGAGTCTAGGGGGCGGAGGGCGAAGACGTGTGGTGTCACTTTCCGCACGGGCTCCGCAAAGACCACAGCAATCCCAGCAGGTCTCGCGGGGCCGGTACTGAAATTGGGTCACGAAATCTGCCGGGGAGCCCCAAAGGCGAACCAATCCCCGCCCCGATCGCCTTAAGGCCCGGGACGAGATCCTAGCCTCGAGGGCTGGCAGATAGCGAGCGGGGAGTGGAAGTGTTACTGGGGTGGTGCCCGAGGTTAGGAAACCTGACTGCAGACATTCCTGCAGCGGGGCGACACTCACCAAACCGTGGGGCTGACCTGGGTGGTGAAAGCGGCTGTCAAGGCGTGACCCGGAAGCAGAAGTTGTCTCCCGAGGGCTTCTCTGTTTACAGGTTGGGCGACTGGGATGCGCGCCTGCGCACCGACCACCGGCCGAAGGCGGAACGCGCCTGCGCAGACTTGTGACGCCGCTTCCGTCTAACCGTGGCTTAATTAGTTTACTTTCTAGCCCAGGCAAAGGCTTTTGCGCAAGCGCAAAGTGGCGCTTGGGGCCGCAGCTGCGGGGCTTGGTGCGTGGCGGTGGTGGGCAAAGAGCTCATCAGCTGCCGGCTGTTGGCCCTACTCTGGGGGGTGTTGTGCCTACGTGGACAAGGCTTGCAGTTAGTTCGTCTGAACCCTCCGCTGCCTCCCACTGTCCCCATCTGATAATCGGACCTGAACACCGCTTTTCCAGATTATTCCCAAACTCGCGACGCTGATTCTATTGGTTTGGAGACTAAACTGTTAATGAGAAGTGTCTTTGGCAAATAAGTGACTTCTAGCATTTTTCATAAAATATTGGAACGCATTTATGCTTCTCCGAGCATTGTCCACCCTCTCTCAAAGGAAACTATATTAAAGATAAACAAGCACTCAAGAGGAGTACTAGTCTAAATGTTGAAGGCTGAAAAAAGATGTACATGCTTAACATTAACCTTTCCCAACCAAAGATGCTGACACCTCCGAGTGAAGAATTTTCCGTGCAAAACATAAACATTTCGAAGCCAGCGGCATGTAGTGGTCCATGCATAGAGTGAAGCAGCCCACACAGGCAGCTGCTGCTGCTGCTGTTGCTGCTGCTGCGTCGCTTCAGTCGTGTCCGACTCTGTGCGACCCCATAGACGGCAGCCCACCAGGCTCCCCCGTCCCTGCGATTCTCCAGGTAAGAATACTGGAGTGGGTTGCCATTTCCTTCTCCAATGCATGAAAGTGAAAAGTGAAAGTGAAGTTGCTCAGTCGTGTCTGACTCTTCGCGACCCCATGGACTGCAGCCTACCAGGCTTCTCCGTCCATGGAATTTTCCAGGCAAGAGTACTGGAGTGGGTTGCCATTGCCTTCTCCGCACACAGGCAGACTAAGTGCTATATCTACCCTTCAGCCACTCCCCAAAAGCTTGCTCAGAGAAACAGTACTTTACCAGTTTGAGAGTGAAGCAGAGCCCAGAAAGTTCTGTTTATCGGTGAGGAAATGGCGAACTGGAAAGGTTCAGCGAGGATCCTGAGTTCCAAACTCAAAAAGAATTTTTCTGTGCAGGAATGTGTCCCCCCACCTCCTACCACTCTGCTATAGTGAGATGGTTCAGTTTTTCAAAAGGAGATGAAACCTAGATTTTAAAAATGTGAATTGCAAATGTTGGCAATATTTGTTTTAAAGAAAAATTTTAGAAACAGGCAACATGCAATTTGCAAGCCACCAATTCCAGACACTGGGACTAAAGGCTGCTTTGGTCATTGGCGTGCGTCCTAAGTTGCTTCAGTCGTGTCTGCTCCAGGCAAGAAAATTGGAGCGGGTTGCCATGCTTTCCTCCAGGGGATCTTCCCTACCTGGGGATAGAACTGGCATCTAGGTGTGTCTCCTGCAGGCGGATTCTTTACCATTTGAGCCACTTGGGAAGACTTGGTTATTGGAAGCTCTGTGGAAGAGGGGTTTAGGGGTAGCCCTCTGATTGGGAGTGGTGGTGGTTTATTTGCTAAGTCGTGTCCAACTCTTGCAACCCCATGGACTGTAGCCTGCCAAGCTCCTCTGTTCATGGGATTTCCCAGGCAAGAATACTGGAGAGGGTTGCCATTTCCTTCTCTACTGATTGGGAGTGAGTCTGGGGAATTGACTTGAAACTGTAGCTACCTATTAACTACATTGTTTTTAATTCATATGTTTACTTGAGAAAGTTTCAAGGAAATTGAATGAGATTATGTGAAGGCTAGAGGAAAACAATAGAATGGGAAAGACTAGAGTTCTCTTCAAGAAAATTAGAGATACAAAGGGAACATTTTATGCAAAGATGGACACAATAAAGGACAGAAATGGTATGTACCTAACAGAAGCAGAAAATATTAAGAAGAGGTGGCAAGAATACACAGAAGAACTATACGAAAAAGATCTTCATGACCCAGATAACCACGATGGTGTCATCACTCACCTAGAGCCAAACATCTGGAATGCGAAGTCAAGTGGGCCTTAGGAAGCATCACTACAAACAAAGCTAGTGGAGGTGATGGAATTCCAGTTGAGCTATTTCAAATCCTACAAGATGATGCTGTTAAAGTGCTGCACTCAATATGCCAGCAAATTTGGAAAACTCAGCAGTGGCCACATGACTGACTGAAAAAGGTCAGTTTTCATTCTAATCCCAAAGAAAGGCAATGCCAAAGAATGTTCCAACTACTGCACAATTGCACTCATCTCACATACTAGGAAAGTAATGCTCAAAATTCTCCAAGCCAGGCTTCAATAGTATGTGAACCGTGAACTTCCAGATATTCAAGCTGGATTTAGAAAAGGCAGAGGAAGCAGAGATCAAATTGCCAACATCTGTTGGATTATTGAAAAAGCAAGAGAGTTCCAGAAAAACATCTACTTCTGCTTTATTGACTATGCCAAAGCCTTTGACTTTGTGGATCACTACAAACTGTGGAAAATTCTTCAAGAGATGGGAATACCAGACCACCTGACCTGCCTCCTGAGAAATCTGTATGCAGGTCAAGAAGCAACAGTTAGAACTGGACATGGAACAACAGACTAGTTCCAAATTGGAAAAGGAGTATGCCAAGGCTGTATATTGTCACCCTGCTTATTTAACTTCTATGCAGACTACATCATGAGAAATGCTGGGCTGGATGAAACACAAGCTGGAATCAAGATTGCTGGGAGAAATATCAATAATCTCAGATATGCAGATGACACCACCCTATGGCAGAAAGCGAAGAAGAACTAAAGAGCCTCTTGATGAAAGTGAAAGAGGAGAGTGAAAAAGCTGGCTTAAAACTCAACATTCAAAAAACTAAGATCATGGCATCCAGTCCGTCACTTCATGGCAAATAGAAGGGGAAAGAATGGAAACAGTGACAGATTTTATTTTCTTGAGCTCCAAAATCACTGTAGATAGTGACTGCACCCATGGAATTAAAAGACGGTTGCTCCTTGGAAGGAAAGTTACGACCAACCTAGACAGCATATTAAAAAGCAGAGATATTACTTTGCTAAAAAAGGTCTGTCTAGTCAAAGCTATGTTTTTTCCAGTAGTCATGTATGGATGTGAGAGTTGGACTATAAAGAAAGCTGAGCACCAAAAAATCAATGCTTTTGAGCTGTGGTGTTGGAGAAGACTCTTGAGAGTCCCTTGGACTGCAAGGATATCAAACCAGGCCCTAGGAAGGTTAAGCCTCCAAACACAGGGGCAAGAGATATCCATGTTGGTGCTAACCCAAAATGGGGGAGTTCATCCTGTGAACCTATCCTTCCACCAGCAGGCAATGTCACAGGAAAGATCCATCCACCTACAGATACATGTCTTGTTTAAGCTCTTAAACTCCCTTCCCTGTATCCAGAACTGTGTGACTCGCATGAATAACCCAATGGCATATTCTACCTTGAACTCCTTTCAGTCCTACTTGGCTGAGGAATTAATGAGGTAAGAAGCAGAGTTGTAATACACTCCATTCCATGATGCTGTGGGCCCAGGTTTGTTAAGTCTCTCTCTCAAGATCCAGTAGGGTGATACTCTCCACAGCACCACCCATAGCTTTCTCAAGTAGAGCACAAGCCACATAACTATCCTACCGTTCAGCCCTTCATATCTTATTGAATCTAGCTCTAGGAGATCCCAGAGAAGGCAATGGCCCCCCACTCCAGTACTCTTGCCTGGAAAATCCCGTGGATGGAGGAGCCTGGTAGGCTGCAGTCCATGGGGTCGCTAAGAGTCGGACACGACTGAGCGACATCACTTTCACTTTTCACTTTCATTCATTGGAGAAGGAAACGGCAACCCACTCCAGTATTCTTGCCTGGAGAATCTCAGGGACAGGGGAGCCTGGTGGGCTGCCGTCTATGGGGTCGCACAGAGTCGGACACGACTGAAGCGACTTAGCTGCAGCAGCAGCAGTAGCAGCTAGGAGACCCACCATTCTTTTTCAGAGAAGCCAGTGCACAAAAGGAGAAGGTCCCCACCTGTTCACAGCAAAAATGGACCCAGCAAATGAAAGTACTGCTTTTGAAGGGTGGGATCCACCCTGTCTCAAAGGTTCTATGCTTTGGCAGCTCTTGTTCAAAGTTATGTGCCAACCAGGGTGGTAGGAAGAGAAGCTGGAGTACAGAAGACCTAGGTCTTTGTCCTGGTTCTAAGATTCATAGTTATTTCATTCCATTTGTTTGGGTATCAGTTTTCTAATTTGTAAAGTAAGAGCATTGGCTGAAATAACCTCTAAATATCCTTTTATTTCTATAAGTTCTGAAACTGCCTAATTCCTAAGCAAAAAAAAAAAAAAATCCTGCTTCCAAATTTTTACCCCCTAGCCCATATAAGAACAGCCTTATGGCTATCATGTGTGCTAAGTTTCTCAGTTGTGTCCAGCTCTTTGCGACCATATGGACTGTAGCCCTGGAGGAGGAAATGGCAACTCACTCCAATATTTTTGCCTGGAGAGTCCCATGGACAGAGGAGCCTGGAGCACTGCAGTCCATGGCGTCGCAAAGAGTTGGACACGACTGAAGTGACTTAGCATGGATTGTAGCCCACCAGGCTCCTCTGCCCATGGGAATTCTCCAGGCGAGAATACTGGAGTGTGTTGCCATGCCCTGCTCCAGGGGATCTTCCCAACCCAGAGATCAAACCCGAGTCTCTTATGTCTCCTGCATTGGAAGGTGGGTATTAATGGGACCCGTGAAAGCTTATATATAAGATGGTAAAATCTATATAGTATCTGTTCCATTTTTGTCTTTTTTAAAGAAATAATTTTACCTACTTTCCAAAACAGGGTAAAGTCTGCTGTTTCCAAGCTTTCATTTTTAAATGTTATTTGTATTATGAAAATGTTCAAGCATACACAAAAGCTAAGTCGAATAGAATGATGAACTCTTTATATCATTACCTATGTTTAAGAACCTCTAAAAGCACCTTACAAGAAAGACAGTACCCATCTGCCAGTACACATTAACATTTTTGCTAGATATTTTAAATCTATTTTTTGTGTTTCTTTGTTTTGTCCAGCTTTAGGGTTTTGAAATAAACCACTCAAACAATATCCATAGTACCCACAGCTTTAGGGGAAATCTTTTCTGAGGTTTGACTTGACATCCCATAAGTTTTCTAAAAACCTGAACTATCTCATTTATGTATCCATTTATTCCTTGAAAAAAGATGAAAATTTCCCCCGGTCATTATCTCATTCATTAAAATTTCTTGGTTGCTAACTGCTAAAGTGTACAGATTCTGGGAAACACCCAGCATCGTATAAATTAGGGATGCTTAGTCTGCCATGGAGTGAAAAATAGCCCATCCATATGTATTATTTTATAGATGTATAAAATACATGTATAAAAGACTCTGTTTTATAGAGTCTCTGAGAATCCACTGCAAAATCAAAGGTGGTTTCAGACCCTTTCATTCATGTATTCAGCAAACATTTATTGGGCACCTACTTTGTTCCAGGCTCTGAGCTCAGCAATGCAGGGAGGACAGAGATGGAGAAGCACATTTCCTTATTATCAAGGATTGAGGACAGTCAGTGGCAATTAAAGATCACTATTTCAACTAAAATTTTATGTACAAAGTTGATGTTGAAGAACAGTTCTACTTTGTGGTAAGATCAAGACAGCATAGAGAGCGAGGGTCTGTGGAGAGGTTTCTTGTGTTTGTTTTGTTCAGATCCTCCCATTGCACCCAGAATGAGGTAGTGCTGGTGCTACATCTTCTCAAGCCTAAAGAGGGGCTCTGTGGAACCCAAGAGCTTGGGGTTTGTTTTTCATAGTTGTAAAACACAGAGAATTGCACTGACTCTTGCATATAAATTAAAGAAGGCAGTGGCCATAAACTAGAGGTGACTGCCCTGGGGTTCACCAGCACTCCCAGATTAGGTAGGGATGACAAATGTGCACACGTTTTCTTGGACCTGATATGGGCCACACAGAGGACAGTCAGCATTAGGCCTGCTGGCCCATTCAAAAGACTTGACTAGAGGTGTAGAGGTACCTAGTGACCAGAAGCTAGAGATGAACACAGGAATCCTAGAATCAACAGACGTTGTTGTAGGCAAACACTTAATGTTTGTCTAGACCAAAGGCACTCAAGGAAGAGGTCTCTAATGATGGGAATCTCCAAAGAACCTCTAAAAGCACAAAAACACCCATCTGTCAGACCCAGTTGTATAGACCAATCCTATCAAAACAGAACTTCCCTATCCCCTTAGCTGTCCTGCCTCCTCCCACTTTCACACAGCAGATGAAATAGCAGTTATCAAGTGGAAAACGAGGCAAGTTGAGGAGAAAGCTGAAGGCAGGACTTGCATGGGAGAGGGGGGAGAGGGCTTACACTAGCCTGTTAGAATGAAGACTGAAAGATTTGATTGCCATCTTGGACTAGAAACACTGTAATTACTAAATCGACTCTCTCTCTTTCTCTTTTTTTTAACTTAAAGTGGCCATTACTTAAAATACATTATTAAAGAATAAGCCAAAAAGTCAGAGAATCTGCTCAATTTTTCATTTAGGGGCATAAGAAAATTATCCCTTTCAAATAAATCTTTTTAAAAGATAGCAAAAGTAAAAAAGTTAGACTGGTATATGTATATGTATAACTGATTCACTTTGGTGTACAGCAGAAACCAATGCAACATTGTAAGTCAACTAACTTCAATAAAAATTAACTTTAAAAATTAAAAAAATTAAACTGGCAATTTGATAGTATCCCATTAATGTTGCATTCAATATCCCAACTCTATCTCTATAAATTTCAGTTCGTTATTTCTGATCTTCATGCTTCGATGACAAGTGATTCCCTGAGTTTTTTAAAAAAATACTTTGTATCTCTCATAGACTTTTATTTTTTCTTCTTGCCCTTGCTAGTTCTAGTTCTGTTTTGAAGAATTGTTCATTAGATGATGCTGACTGACAGTACAACTAGTGTTCCTATTTTCAGACCTTGGCATAAACTCGAACTTGAAATTTGATAATGATGTTTTGCTTGTAGTGATTGGTGCTATCACCGTTCAACATGTATCAGTATCCAGTCTCCATGGATAGACCCCATCAAGCTTGCAGATATGCATGTCTTGCTCCTTGAGCACTGCAGCAGCTTCACAGCCGTGAGCTTTTTGAACAGTTTCTTTTTGGAGTGAAAAACTCCTTTTTTTCACCAGCTGGCTCCAAACCCTTTCCTTCTGAGTGCAGTCCTCTAGAGTGACAATTCCTGGAGGAGAGGAATTCTGCCCTGCAACTTCTCTAAGTGGTAACATGAAGCCTTTCACAACAGTTTTCTGGTTTCTGGCCAGAACTCATCAATAAGTCTTTTGTCTAAAAAGGCCTCATCCTTTTTCAGGGGCTGCTTCACAAATGTTGAGACAAAGTTTTCCTGACACCCTTCCTAGAGAAAGGTGAGTTAAGTAAGAAGAGATTCCTTCCAAAGAAGCTTTTTCCTATCACCAAAGGAAAAGAACAAAAAGGAAGTTTGAGAGACCCTAAGAGTGAAGGTAAGAGAGGGGATCTGTCAAAATTAACAATGTAGAGTGAAAAAATAAGATCCAAAGGTCAGACTAGTTGGGAAAAATAGCTGTCTTTCATTAGTATAATAGTGCATTTTCTCTATTTTGAATTTTTTTAGTTTTGGGGTTTATCACTTGTAGTGTATTCCTTAATTTAGAAATAATGAAATATCCATGCAGACACCATAGGGACCAGGGTTCCAGTTCTAATAGTAGCTCTATTTACCTTACTTGTCTAAGCAAGTTACACACCTAAGCCTCAATTTACTGATGACTTAACAATAGGATGAGGATAACACCTACCCCAATAATTAATTTTACAAAACTTAGATCATATTTGTGAAAAGTGGTTTTGTAAACTATATAAATATTGGTCCTTATCTATGTCATCCTTGTATTTGTTCAAGGAGGTTACCAAATGTCTCGTCCCCACAGTTACACTGTAAGCACCTCTACTGCAGGCAGTTAGACTTCCTGCACTCACCTCTCCCCACAGCACAGTCCCAAACACACAGTAGGTAGTGGATAAATGCAAACGGAATTGAACTAAGATGAACCAATTTATCAAAGCCTGGGGTAGCGGAATGCCTGTATGTACTGGTCCCTAATCTTGAGAAATAAGTCAGTGGTGCATTTACAAGGAGAATTGAAAGAGGATTTTCGAAATAGAAAAAAAAAGTTTGGGAAAGTATAATGTAAACCTCGTGAAACTTTTTATAAACCTTGTCCTAGAGAAAGTAGTTCAGGGAGGAAAAGAGCAGCATTAATGTGCAGCAGGAGTAGTTTCCCAAGACATGTCATCAGGATTAAACAAGGACTTCTTTCAGAATTGCTCAAAGGCAGACGTGCTCTCAGTATTCCAACTCTGTTTCTCCTCTTTCCTTTTAAATTTCTCTAAGGCTTAGGGAAATTTATGAATCACTGTTTTTTAAATTAGCTTTTCATCAATATTTTATTATTTTTTTGAACCTACAGATTACCAATATTTTCCAGTATCATAATGATTTTGCTAATTTTGAGACTTTATAAAGAAAGACTGTCTGAAGGATTTTGAAAAACAATGCTACAGTAAAAATACAAGTAACAATTTTAATGATAATATTCAAATTACAAATGTGCTGTGTTTAGTCACTCATTCGTGTCCGACTCTTAGTGACTCCATGAACTGTAACCTGCTAGGCTTCTCTGTCCGCAGGATTTCCCAGGCAAGAATACTGGAGTAGGTTATCATTTCCTCCTCCAGGGAGAAGATTTTTCAAGATTGTGCTCAGGTAGACTTCCTAGCAAACCAAGACCGGAGTAGACCAACTCTAGCAGGAGAATTTTTAAGATTGTTCAGGGATAGGAAATTAACAGAGGAAGTGCCCACTTGCTTGGTTTCAGTGGGTGGTTCAGACTGATCTGATGAGTCCAACTAGCAAGGAAATGATTCGATTCTCTGAATCAGTTTTAGGGGTTGAGAAAGGACTTACGGTTGATCTCATACTTTTGTGCTGTCTTCAGACCTGTGCTACTTCTAGCAGGAGTATGTCTCCCCCTGGAGGGCAAATAGAGCATTTGTTCCTTCAGGCTTCTTACTCGGAGTTCAGTAATTAATAGGTTTTCCCCCTTTCCTTCCTTCCTTCATCCATTCATTCAACAAATACTTATTTAATCCTATTACTTTGCTGTTTGTTATAAGAGATGCTGAAGATACACCTGAAAATAAAGTCAACACGTTCATTGTCTCCATGGAAATTATAGTTTAGTGTGAGAAATGAACGTTAAAAAATCACCTGAATGCCTAAATAATGACAATAGTGATAAGTTACATAGAGGAAAAGTGTGGAGGAACGTTAAAAAATCACCTGAATGCCTAAATAATGACAATAGTGATAAGTTACATAGAGGAAAAGTTACATGACTTTCAGTAGAAGACCTCAATTGTACAGGGAGAGTAAGGAAAACTTTCCTGTAACCTGGAAGATAGATGGATATAGCCAGATGACAAATATGGAGGAGGTGTAGGGAGTGGGCCTTCCAGCAAATGGAAAAGAGTATTCAAAGATTTTGAAGAGGGAAAAAGCTTAGGAAGTTCGAAGAAAAGAAAGAGGTCAGAATAAGTAGGCTGGGGCACAAGTTGAGGCTAGAAAGGTGCAAATGCTCGAGATCAGGCAGGGTTTGTGGGACATGTGAAGGATTCTAAACTTTATCCCAAAAGAATAGGAAGCTATGGATAGATTTTGTGCAAATGACATAATCACAGCTGTGTTTCTAAAGAATTACTTTGATTTTATGATGAAGAATGGATTACAGAAGGGACAGAGTAGGGAGTAAGATAGAGAAAAGAACAACTAAGAGATGCAGGCAAGAAATGATGGGAAGTTGAACGAGAGTAGTGGCCACAGGAAGGGAGAGAAGTGGGTTCATTCGAAATATTTTAAGGTCAGAATTAATAGAACTTGGTGACTGACTACAAGCCGAATTGGAGGGGTTACAGCTTGCCAAGAATAAATCCTAGAGTTTTGCTATGAGCTCGTGAATGAATTGAGGAGCTGTTTACAAAGATAGGAACTGAAGAATAAGCAGGTTATGTGTGCTGTGTGTGTATGAGGGTGTTGGGGGAATCTGATTAAAGATCAGTTTATCAAATATTTACTGAGACTCCTACTATATGTCAGCCACTGTGTTTAACACTAGACCCTAGAAGTGAAAAAGTTGGAGGCCATACAGGATCCTCATCTGCAAGAAACTTTCGGCTCACAGAAGATAATGATACCATTAATAGATTACTTCAATATAATGTAGCTTTGCAAGAAGGAACAATGTCCAGAAGAAGCCCAGAAAAGAGGCAGCTTAGCATAACCCCGGGGTTAGGGATGTTCAGAGACTTCTTAAAGGAGATGATAACTGAACACGCATGAAAGATTAGAAGCAATAAAATACGGTAAAGGCAGGTGGGAGTTTTTCTTCAGGAAAAAGAAGTAATAGCTTATTTAGACCAGTCATTCCTCTGAAAACAATTAAAATACTAGATAGAATATTCTTTTAAAAACTTCCTAAAAGTATCCAAGATGTGTTAAAATGGGATTCTTTAAGGACCTATATTTTATTTTTAATTGAAGGATAGTTAATTTACAATATTATCTGAGATTCAAGTGCACAACATTGTGATTCAATATTTTCATAGATTATATTCCATTTATTTTTATTTTGTTTTATGTCTATTGATTTTTTTAATTTATTTATTTTAATTGGAGGCTACTTACTTTACAATATTGTAGTGGTTTTGCCATACATTGACATGAATCAGCCATGGGTGTACATGTGCTCCCCATCCTGAACCCCCCTCCCACCTCCCTCCCCATCCCATCCCCCAGGGTCATCCCAGTGCACCAGCCCTGAGCACCCTGTCTCATGCCCTGGACCGGCGATCTGCTTCACCTATGATAATATACACGTTTCAACACTACCCTCTCAAATCATCCCAACAGAGTCCAAAAGAGCCTTCTCCCACAGAGTCCAAAAGACCGTTCTTTACATCTACGTCTCTTTTGCTGTCTCACATATAGGGTCATCATTACCATCTTTCTCAATTCCATATATATGCATTAGTATACCGTATTGGTGTTTTTCTTTCTGACTTACTTCACTCTGTATAATAGGCTCCAGTTTCACCCACCTCATTAGGACTGATTGAAATGCATTCTTTTTAATAGCTGAGTAATATTCCATTGTGTATATGTACCACAGCTTTCTTTTTTTTTTTTTTAATAAATTCATTCATTTTAGTTGGGGGCTAATTACTTTTACAATATTGTAGTGGTTTTTGTTATACATTGACATGAATCAGCCATGGGTTTACATGTGTTCCCCATCCTGAACCCCCCTCCCACCTCCCTTCCCATCCCATCCCTCTGGGTCATCCCATTGCCCCAGCCCTGAGCATTTGTCTCATGCATCGAACCTGGAATGGTGTTCTGTTTCACATATGAAAATAAACATGTTTCAATGCTATTCGCCCAGAACGTCCAACCCTCACCTTCTCCCTCAGAGTCCATAAGACTGTTCAATGCATCTCTGTCTTTTATTCTGTCTCACATATAGGGTTATCATTACCATCTTTCAAATTCCATATATATGCATTAGTATACTGTATTGGTGTTTTTCTTTCTGGCTTACTTCACTCTGTATAATGGGCTCCAGTTTCAACCATCTCAATAGAACTGATTCAAATGTATTCTTTTTAATGGCTGAGTAATATTCCATTGTGTATATGTACCACAGCTTCCTTATCCATTCGTCTGCTGATGGACATCTAGGTTGCTTCCATGTCCTGACTATTGTAAACAGTGCTGCGATGAACATTGGGGTACACGCGTCTCTTTCAATTCTGGTTTCCTCGGTGTGTATGCTCAGCAGTGGAATTGCTGGGTCATATGGCAGTTCTATTCCCAAGTTTTTAAGGAATCTCCACACTGTTCTCCATAGTGGCTGTACTAGTTTGCATTCCCACCAACAGTGTAAGAGGGTTCCCTTTTCTCCACACCCTCTCCAGCATTTATTGTTTGTAGACTTTTGGATAGCAGTGAAAATGAGTATTACTACCCAAAGCAATCTATAGATTCAATGCAATCCCTATCAAGCTACCAATGGTATTTTTCACAGAACTAGAACAAATAATTTCACAATTTGTATGGAAATACAAAAAACCTCGAATAACCAAAGCAATCTTGAGAAAGAAGAATGAAACTGGAGGAACCAACCTGCCTGACTTCAGGCTATACTATATTCCATTTAAAGTGATTATATTGACTATATTCCCTGTTCTGTACAGTATATCCTTGTAGCTTATTTATTTTATACATAGTAGTTCTTGATCTCCTACCCCTATCTTGTCTCTACCAGCTTCCCTCTCCTCACTGGTTTGCTCTCTATATTTCTGAGTAAAAGACTATAAGCTCAATTCTATTCCAAACCACAGAAGGACAAACTTCAAAAATTCTTTAAAGAAATAAATATAACATTGGAACCAGAATCTGATGAAGATTGTACAAACGGGAAAACTACACACTGATTTCATTTATGAATATCAATGCAAATAGCCTAAGTAAAACATTAGCAAATGGAATCAAACAGCATGGAATGTCATGACCAAGGGTAAACTGCTTTAGGAATATAAATATGGTTCAATGTTAGGAAATATATTAATATGTTTTAAAATGTTATTATATATATGAAAAAAAGATCTTGCAATTATTGCCAAAGTGCTGGGAAAATATTTGAGAAAATTCAAGATGTATTCCTAGTAAAAATAACTTTCATATGAGAAATAAAAGACTATTTTCTTAACATCACAAAGTCTCTTGCTCACCAACTCCTGCTTATCTTGCTCATCTCTTGCTTATCTTACTATTTTCATGGGAAAACACCAGCAGCATTCATATTAATGTCTAAAACAAAACGAGGCTATCCACATCTACTATAACATCAAACATGGTATTGAAGGTATTTGCCACAGCTTTGTTACAAAGAAAGCAATTAAATATATGAGAATTGTAGATAATCTGATGATGTGTCTAGAAAATGAAATGGAAAAGCTACTACAAACAAAAAGATTATTCAGTAAGCTAGCAGGATATAAAAGCAATTTACAGAAGTCAGTAAGCTTCACAGAAACAGGGAAGAACCAGTTAGCCAGTTAGGAGGTACCATAGCAGAGAATATTCACGTCCCATTTAATAGCAATGATAGTTACAAAACTCGTAGGAATGAAGTTAAGAAAAAATATGTAAAAATATATGAGAAAAATTTTATAATACTCCCCAAAGACACAAAAGTGGACTCAAGCCAATGAAAGACACACCTTAAGTGAATTCGTAAATTTAATATAATTTCAATAAAAATTTCAACAAAATTTTTGGTTTTTAGTTAGCAAAATTGATGCTTATGCTCATGTGAAAAAATAAATAAGAACTGCCAGGGAAACCCTGAAAAGAAGAGCACTGAGGAGGGGCCAATCTTACTAGACGTGTAAAACACTATAAAGCCTTCATACTTAAAAGGATGTAGAACTGGTGCATAAATAGACAGACACTAGTGGAACATGATATAAAGTCTAGGCATCAATCCAATAATAAAGAAATTTATTATGTGCTTCAAAATAATGAAAAATGGATTCAAATAAGTGTTCAGTTCAGTTCAGTTCAGTCGCTCAGTCGTGTCTGACTCTTTGCAACCCCATGAATCACAGTATGCCAGGCCTCCCTGTCCATCACCAACTCCCGGAGTTTACCCAAACCCATGTCCATCGAGTCGGTGATGCCATCCAACCATCTCATCCTCTGTCATCCCCTTCTCCTCCTGCCCCCAATCCAAATAAGTGTTGCTGAGACAATTATGTATCATTTGGAAAAAGATAAACTTGTATCTATGGCTTATACTGCACATCAAGATAAACTCCACATGGATCACTTAATTAAACATAACAAAAATGGAAAGTGTACAAGTTATAGAAGAAAACATGTAGATTCTGTATAGTATACCCATGGGGGTAGTGGGGAAAGCATTCATATGACTCAAAATCTAATTTTAGTATATGTGCTGCCGAAGCGAGCACCATATGACTCAAAATCTAGAATCAATAAAAGACTTGATAAATTCCCTTACACACAGTTTTTAAAAATTTCATGGCCCAAATACTGTAAGACCAAAAACAACTCACTGGACAAAATATTCACAACTCTACTATAGAAAAAGTTAAATCTCCCTAATATATAAAGGTGTTCTAGAAATAAAAAGACATAGCATAGTGTTAGTCGCTCAGTTGTGTCTGACTCTCTGCAATCCCACAGACTGTAGCCTGCCAGGCTCCTCTGTCCATGAGATTCTCCAGGCAAGAGTATTGGAGTGGATTGCCATTCCCTTCTCCAGAGGATCTTCCTGACCCAGGGATCAAACCTGGGTCTCTTGCACTGCAGGCTGATTTTTTACTATTTGAGCTACAGGGAAGACCTAAAAACAGAGACATAAGTCCAGTAGAAAAATGAGCACAAGACATAAACTGATAGTTTAAAAAGATTCATGCAAGTGGCCCTTGAAATAGTAAAACACACTCAACTCATTCACAAAGGAAAAGCAAATTACATTACATTGGGATAGAATTGCTTGCTATGCTGGCAAAAATCCAAAAATTTGAGGGAACATTTGTTGCCAAAGCTTTAGGGAAAAAGACACTGACATGCTACTGGTGAAAAATGTAGAATGTACAGCCCTTTGGAGGGAAATTTCCTATTTTTCATAAATTTTTTATTGGAGTATAGTTGATTTACAATGTTATGTTAGTTTCTCCTGTATGACAATCAGATATATATATATATATACTCTTTTTTTTTTTTTAATTCTTTTCTCATATAGGTAATTTACAGAGTATTGAGAAGAGTTCCCTGTGCCGTAGAGCAGGTTGTTATTTATAGGGAGTTTTGTATTATCTACCAAAATTGCAAATAGATGCATTCACCCTTAACCCTAGCAATCACATTTTTAAGAAATCCATCCTGAAAGTGGCACAGTGGTAAGAATCTGTCTGCCAATGCAGGAGATGCGAGAGATGGGAGTTTGATCCCTAGGTTAGGAAGATTCTCCTGGGGTAGGAAATGGCAATCCACTCAGTATTCTTGCCTGGAAAATTCCATGGACAGAGGAGCCTGGTGGGCTACAGTCCATAGGTCACAAAGAATTTGACACTACTGAGTACACTTGCACATGTAGTGCTCATACTAAAGGTACATCTGCACAAACTTGAAATAATACGTGCACAAGGTTAGTCATTGTGGCATTATTTTTAATGGTAAAAATCCTAGAAATGCCCCAAATACTATCAATAGTGGGGAGCTGAATAAGCTATGGTACACAATGGAATACTATGAAGCTGTAAACATTGTACATATATATTTATGTATACATTATATATAATGTATATATATAGTACATTATATAATTATACACATATAGTACATATATATGTATAATGTACAATATATATGTTATATATATAACAAATATTTTTATATGTTGCTATAGAATAATCATCACATGTTTTATGTGAGGTGAAGGGCAGAACAATGTATATAGTAGCTATTCTTTGAATAAAATGAAACATCAGAAAGATTAACCAGAAGCTAATGAAAATATTTATTCATAGAAAGTGATGGGGGAACTAGGATAAGGGGATAGGAGTGGAAGGGGGACTCCTCTGAGTGTATTTTTAATGTAGTTTTGACTTTAGAATCATATAACTATTTTACATATTCAAAAAGTAAATTAAACCAAACAGAAAAAAAGGTCAAGCCCTAAAATTGAAAACAAACAAAAGAGACCTAAATGTGTATAATATTGGTAACATAATCAAAAACAAAGATTTATTTCAATTGCCCTTCGAACATAGGAACTTGTCCTTCTTTAGTAGGACTGCAAGGAGATCTAACCAGTCCATCCTAAAGGAGATCAGCCCTGGGTGTTCATTGGAAGGACTGATGTTGAAGCTGAAACTCCAATACTTTGGCCACCTCATGCGAAGAGTTGACTCACTGGGAAAGACCCTGATGCTGGGAAGGATTGGGGGCAGGAGGAGAAGGGGACGACAGAGGATGAGATGGCTGGATGACATCACTGACTCGATGGACATGGGTTTGGGTAAACTCCGGGAGTTGGTGATGGACAGGGAGGCCTGGTGTGCTGCGATTCATGGGGTCACAAAGAGTCGGACACAACTGAGAGACTGAGCTGAACTGAACTGAGTGGGTCATATTCTAAGAACTAAACAATTCTTAAACTTCATTTTGCAGTTCTTTTGTTAGTACTAATATTGGCACTGTGATACTGTTTTGTGTATGCTATAGGATAGAGCAAATAAGTTCAATATAAGAAGTAATAAAAATGTTAAACGTTAAAAATTTAGTGTTTTAATTAAAGTTAAATTAAACCCACAAGATACAGGTATTCTGAAGAAGCCAATAAGCTCACTGAAGATATGAACAAGCTGAGTAACACAGAGTTTGGCGTGAACCTCTAAGTGAGGAAACACAGAAAAGTTCTTCAGTGGATCAAGTATGATGATTCCTCAGACAGCCTCTGTGAAACTGACGACATATCAGCTGAATATGATAGGTTGGCACTGAATATGTAGATTGTTCTTAATCCTAAACATTACACAGTGAGAAGGGACCAGATGCTTGGAAGATAGGGAATATCATTGTTTATGAAGAAAATAAAGTCACAGACAATAAAAGATATTTAAATATTTTGGCTTCTAGTCAAGGAAAACATGAAGAGAACATTTTTCACAGATGGCTAGAAGGTCTTTGTGTAAAATAGTGGTGTACTTCAGATATATATGGACTACATGCAAGCAATAATATGTGTTTGAGTGTGAGAGAGTTTTTACAAGATAGCTGTTTGGAAAATGGGGACACACATTGCAGAATTTCACCAGTGGGTTTGATGGAATTTTGACTGAAGGACAAGAAGGCCTAAGAACATGTATTTTCCTTACTTAAAAGAATTAAGGCCCTTATCTAAAATGCTACTATCCCCTGGGCACCCAGATTTCCAACTATTCACTGAAAATGAAGTTTAAGTTTCAGACAACAAGATTCAAAAATTAGTCTTGGAAATATTTAATAAAGTAAAAAATTTTTTTTACATTTTTATGGAATTCATTTTTTTTTGGCTTGGAATTAAAAAAAGAAGCAAGTTAATTATAGGTACATTTTAGGACACCGTTTAGAAATGTTTCCAAAATTATGGATTGTGTTGGCTGGTTTAAATGTTGACTGTGGAAAATATTCAGACTCAGGGTTTCGGCACTGCCTTAAAGGTCTTGTTTAGAGAGACATTGATAGCAAATACACCAGAAAGTGGGCCCATGTATGAAATTCATCCAAATTGACAGGAAATAGTATCATTGTCTAATGCATTTGGAAGAATTTCTACAAATATGAAAGAACTGGAAAACTTCAGAAAGTTGTTGCAAAATATCCCTTAAAGAAATGAGTTGAAATGTGCCTGTTTCTGGACAATGGAGGCCAAAGAATGAAACAGCAATGAAAGTTTGAAGTTGAGCCTTTTATTTAAAGTTATTTTTATTAGAGGAGAATCCTATTGTTTAAGTAAACAGTTTCATTTTGTAATTGTGCTGAGTTTAAATATGTATAATATTATTGTGAGTCAAAGTAATATTTTGATAATTTAGCACACATTTTAAAGTTTAATATTGAATAAAATGAAGATCATAAAATTTTAAAAATGAATAAAATTTTAAAATTTCATGAGGGAAATATAACAAATTATGGGCTATGGAAGAAAAGATTAGAGAACTTAAAGACATAGAAATAGAAACTATTCAAAATGAAGCAGAGGAAAAAAATATTGAAAAAGAAAGGATCAGAACAAAAGTGATCTGTGAGACATATCAAGCAGTTTAACATACATGTAACTGAAGTTTCAGAAGAGCTGTGCATGCATGTTGTCACTTCAGTCATGTTTGACTCTTTGCAACACTGTGGACTGTAGCCCGCCAGGCTCCTCTGTCCCTGGGATTCTCCAGGCAAGAATACATGGAGTTGCCATGCCCTCCTCCAGGGGATCTTCCCAACCCAGGGATTGAACTCGCATCTCTTATGTCTCCTGCATTGGCAGCTGGGTTCTTTATCACTAGCACCACCTAGGAAGCCCCAGAAGAGCTAGGAACTATACAAATGTTTAAAGAAATAATGGCTAAAAAATTCAAAATTTGAAAGGTCAATGAAATCCAGGCATAATAAGCTTAAAGAAAACAAGACCAAGGTACATCATAATCAAACTGCTAAAAACCAAGGATAAAGATATTCCAGAGACAAATTACATACTGAGCAGGGATTGGCAAATCATGGCCCTGGGTCAAATCTGATTCATTTCTTGTTTCTGTAAACAAAGTTTAGTTGCAATACAGCCCCAATGCATTCATTTATATATTCGCTATGGTTGCATCTGTTCTACAATGACAGAGTTGAGTAGTTTCAAGAGAGACTATATGGCTTGCAAAAACCTAAAAGGCTACCTGAAACTTTACATGAAAGTCTGCCATCCCCCAGCTACAGAAGAACAAAGGAAATAGTAACCACAGAGTTCTTAAAAAAGCTATGCAAGGTGAAGACAAGGGTCAACCCAGAACTTTTTACCCAGAGAAAATATCTTTCACACATAAAGATGAAATAAAGGCCATTTTAAACAAACAGATGAAATGCTAAATGAAGTTCTTCAGACAGAAAAAAATAACATGAAAATTTGGATCAACACAAAGGAATAGACCATGCAAAAATTGATAAATACTAGGTAAAATATTTTAAAATATTTTTCTCAAATTGCATCTCTTAAGAAGGTAAATGATTAAAGTAAAAATAAAGTGCATTCAGGTTTTTAACTTGTATAGAAGTAATATGTGTGACAACAAAACCAAAAAGGAGAAAATGAAAGTATGTCATTGTAAGGTTCTTACATTGTGACAAGTTCAGTTCAGTTGAGTCGTTCAGTCATGTCCGACTCTTTGCGACCCCATGAATCGCAGCACGCCAGGCCTCGCTGTCCATTACCAACTCCCGGAGTTTACCCAAACCCATGTCCATCGAGTCGGTGATGCCATCCAGCCATCTCATCCTCTGTCGTCCCCTTCTCCTCCTGCCCCCAATCCTTCCCAGCATTTGGGTCTTTTCCAACAAGTCAACTCTTCGCATGAGGTGGCCAAAGTATTGGAGTTTCAGCTTCAACATCAGTCCTTCCAATGAACACCCAGGAATCTCCTTTAGGATGGACTGGTTGGATCTCCTTGCAGTCCAAGGGACTCTCAAGAGTCTTCTCCAACACCACAGTTCAAAAGCATCAATTCTTCGGCGCTCAGCTTTCTTCACTGTCCAACTCTCACATCCATACATGACTACTGGAAAAACCATAGCCTTGACTAGATGGACCTTTGTTGGCAAAGTAATGTTTCTGCTTTTAAATATGCTATCTAGGTTGGACATAACAGGATGTATATTGTAGACTCTTGAATAACACAGTCTGATACAACAGCTGCTTGCCACACGTGGCTACTGAAATTAATAAAAATTTAAAACTCAGTTCCTTAGTCATACTAACTATACTTCAAGTCTTGAATAGTCATATGTAGGTAGTGGTTACCATACTGGACAACGCAGATATAGAATTCCATCTTCACAGAAAATTCTATTGGAAAAGAACTGCTCTAAAGCATTAACAACAAAACAAAACAAAGAGAAAAGCAAGAACTAAAAAGCCAAAACCCAAGGTAAAAAAAATAATTTTAAGGTTCACTTAGTCTAAACATTGGAATGGAAATAAGAAAAAAGAAACAAAGAAAAGATAAGACAAATAGAAAACAAAATAGCAAATGATAGATTGAAACCCAATCTATTAACAGTTATAATAAGTATAAATGATCTAAACATTCCAATTAAAGGGTAGAGATGGTCAAGTTGGATAAAAAGTAAAACTCAAGTACATTCTGTCTATAAGAAAGCTACATAAAATGTAAAGGCACAGACATGAAAAAATAAAAAAATGGAAAGAATATAGCATGCAAACACTAAAAAGAAAAGCTGAAGTGGTTCCTTGAATATTGAACTAAGTAAAGAGCGATGAATTTTACTAGAAATTAAGTAAGTCCATTTCGTAATGATTTTAGTGGTCAATTCAGCAAAAGGACATAACAATCCTAAACTGTTAAACCTCTAATAAAATAACTTCAAAATATAGGAAGCAAAACCCAACAGAAATGAGAAATAGATAAATCCACAAATTTGGTTTAAATCCAAATTATTAATACTAAATATAACTGCACTAAATGAGCTAGATAAAAGAAAAGGCTGACAAAATGGACAAAAAGCAAAACAAAACATACTAGCTATCAGAAATACACTTAAAACTTTGGAAATTGAAAGTAAAGAAATGAAAAAGGAGAAATCATGCACCCCATTCAAAGAAAGCTGGTATAGCTATATTCATATCAGTCACTTTAAGGCAAAAGCATTACTGGTGAATAAGAAAACTGCCCAATAATGAAAACTGTTCAAGTCACCAGGAAAATACTATAATTTAAAATTTTAAATCACACTTACAGCACAGCACTAGAATATATAAAGCAAAAATTATCAGAACTACAAAAAATTTATCAGAAGGATGAATTCACAAACATAGTAGAAGATTACAAAAACCTCTTTTTAATAATTTGTAGTATGTGTAAAAAAATCACTTAGGGTATAAAAATTTTAATAAACACTTTATAAATTTGTTTTAAATTTTGTAATAATGGATGTCTCTAAACTTTACATCCAACAAACGCAAAACATATATTCTTCCTTGATGCATATATATAACAATTACAAACAACTTGTCTATTATACAAATTCCAACAAATTTCCAAAGATTGATATTGAACAGGAAAGGTTCTTCAACTACAATGGAGTTAAGCTATTAATAAAAAGATAACCACAAAATTCCTGTGTTTGGAAATTAAGAAATACTAGTTTATTCAACAAATATTTAATGCATGCATACTATGAGCCAGGCATTATCTAGACACTTGATATACTATATCAGAGAGAAATTTATAATTAAAAGTCTGACAACACCAAATGTTGGAGAGAATGTGGAGTAATGAGATCTTTCATCCTGCTAGTGGAGTGTAAGTTATTATAACTGCTTTTGAAAACAATTTGATATTTTCTAATAGAGTGAAGCTCATATCTTATGATTCAGCAAGTCCATCTGTATGCATATACTTCATAAAAATTTTTTTATATGCACCATAAGATATGTACTAAAATATTCACCCAGTAATAGCCTAAATTTTAAAACAACTGAAATGTCTACCAATAGTAGAACATAGCAGTAGAATATAGATATATACACTGCAGTATATCCATGTAGTGGAATACAGTAGAACAACCAATATGAACAAAGCACAGGTATCCCCAAAATGCTGATGACTTTGACACATGTAATGTTGTGAAAAAGAAGCAAGACACAAAACGATAAAATGTATGGTTCCATTCATATAAAATTCAAGTGAATGAATAAATTCATTGTGATTCCATCCATATAATGTTCAAATACAGGCAAAATTGCACTATATTGTTTAGCAGTGTATAAATATGTGATAATCTATAGAGAAAAGTAAGACAACTATTATCATGGCAATCAAGATAGTGGTTTCCCACAGGAGAGAGAGTTTTGACTCCAGCATAGCAGTGACGTACACTGGGGCGGGGAGGAAAGATGACTGCAATACTCTTATTTCCTGACCTGGGGAGAGTGACTGTGCATTTATTGCCTTTATTCACTAAATTTTATGTGTTATGTTTATTTACTTTTATATATTTGCATTATATTTTCACAATTAATAAAGGCCCAAAGGAAAAGGAAAGAGAAAAAAAGATGAGAAAACTTAGAGAACAGCATGAATGAGGTGGGGAGGAATGAAAGTGTGCTAGCTGTATGTGCATCTAGAAGGCAAGCTGTGAGGCAGAAAGGAGTAGGAAGGAGGCTGGAAGCTATGGGAAATCTTGGGAATATTTAAGCTGTGAAAAAGGCTCAAACCTGAATTTAAGGTAGATTTCTCTAAATGCTGTGATGCACAGGAAGAAATGAAGGGAGGGCCAGAGGAAAGGCTGCAAGTGGAACTTTCACATTCCTCCAGGAGTGAGATAACCAGGGCCTGAACGATGGCACTGCCTATTGAAAAGGGGAGGAGGAAATGGACTAGGGAAGGGTCTATGGAATCAGAGATTACTAAACTTCTTATTTTGAAATATACACAGTCACTTCAGAACTCTTTAAGCTTTGGGTTTGTGGTTCAAATGTGGGCAGTGGGGTGCCAAAATATCACAGAGCTGGTCTCAAGGGTAAATAAACCTATTTCTTTCCAAGCTAAATGCAGACAAGTAAGACTCTCCCAGTTTTCAAGTCCTCCTAGAAAGGAAATTCAAGCTCCTTTCTCTCAGTTATCTGGCACTCTCAAGAAGTACTCTAAATACTTTGCTTAAATGCTTCATTCTGCTTCTGGTCCTCATAGTAGAATCAGGGGGTGATGCTGCCCTTTATCCTCTGTGCTGGTTTCAGAGTTTAAAATTTATTTAGGATCTCCTTCTAGCTTTTCCTTCTCTTTCATCTCTGTTTATTATTTCCTTTATTCCCTTAGACTCAAATTATAGCCCTGGTATCATTCCATGCTCCATCTCCATCTCCTTAGAACCTGTCTCCTTAATTACTCTTTTTATGAAAAGAATGCCCCCGAAACACTAATAAAAATCCACAAGCACGAAGCAGAGAGACATTATGTCCCAGAGATCTCATTACAATTGAAACACCAGTGATTTCAGTGATCTAATAATGTAAACTTGTGGGCAGTTTATTGTCTTTCACACCTACAAGTGTCTCAGATGGTACTCATTGTTCTGTTGAGAAGCAAAAGCCACTAATGTCCCTGGTAACAGGGAATTGATTTTTAATAAAATATGAGGCCCCTGGAAGTGTGTGTGATATGGTGATAGATGAGATGGGATGAACAGGAGATTAGATATGTGACTCAGGATCACCCTCTGAGGGGAACTGAGTTCCAGATTAATGCATTTGATCTGGGCAATTACCAGTGAAATTGCCCTCTGCTTCTTAGAGACCTAGATAGCACTATTGAGAACAGCAAGTTCTTATTGAAATTGTCCTACTAATATTGATTGAAGACTAACCTCAATTCCTGGAATATTGCTTTTCTGATCTATGTTTGATGTTTGGTTTTTAATTTGATTTTACTATCCTGGAAAAACTGATTTTCATATCTCTTCTCTTATATATTTGATCAACGTGGAGAGTTTTTGTTTGTTTTGTTTTGTTTTTTATAAGTAAGGAAGGGATAAGCAGAGGACAAAAAGGCCTCAATTTTTTTTATAGTATAAAGTACCCTGGGCTAACATTACACTAAATTACTAGTCTATCAGCTCAGGAACTCAAAGGGAAGAGAAACCCTAACTTTACAGCATAGTAATCTTTCTATTCATAATATCCTTTCTCAGTTAGCTACCAATCTTATAACCAGTGGCAGGGTACTTTTTTGAAGCCTGTTTCTAGTAGAATAAGAGTATAAATCAGGACTTCCCTGTGACATATAGGATGCAGGCTTGGCATCATTCCATTCTCAAACATTTGAGGGGAGGGGAGAGCATGCAATCCTCTGACCTTGACATTGGACTAAAACTTGGCCCCAACCTTTGAGACTCTGATGGGGATGGTGGCAGAATATGCCACTGGGGATTCCAGTGGGTGGCTGGCTATATGGTAATTCTTATTTCAAAGTTACAAGTACTTTTCTGTTTTGTAAGAGGTGGGGACTTCCATGTGTCTTATAGTAAGTATTCCTTTATTCAAGGAAAGCCACTAAAAGGGCCATTGAATTGTGTGAACACAAGCCATCGATCATAGAAGTAGATGGCTGAAACCAAAGATAACCTGCTCTCTAAGATAAGGCAGAGTTGGAGCTCTGCAGGCTACGTGTGCTTAAGGGAGATGTTTATTTTTCCAGGTATGGATTCATTCATTCATCGATTCAACAAATATTTATTGAGCACCTCCCAGTACAAAGCAGTGAGCAAAACCAAACCTCTGCCCTAATGGATCTTTAGGGATCTTTCACCTCACACCTAGTGGGAGGTAAAAGACAATAAATAAATATATAAATAAACAAACAAGTAAAAATACAGTATTACAGATGTTACCAGCTGTGGAGATGTATAAAGCAGAGAGACTAGAGAGTTCTAGAGTGAAGGGGATCCTTGTGCCTTGAAACAAACAAAACAGGCATTACGTCTATAAACTGTGAGTGTGTAGTTGACCACAGAAGATAGAGCTGGTTTCCTGTAAGACTTCTTAAACCAGGGGCTTCAGAGCCTCAGTGAAAAAGTTGGAGAAAAGGCCCTTCTCCTCACTTCTGCCTAAGATGCAGCACCATTGCAGTCCTTTGAAGATGTGGATTACTTTTGGGGGACCCTGTTCATGACACAGTCACAAATACTAGTGTAGTTGTGTGTGTTGAGTAGAACCATAGTGCACCCTCTCAGTGGGTGCTCTACTATTGCAGCTGGCAGTCTTGTTGGCCCTGGGAATACCACCTCAAAGCAAAAGGGAAGTGGTAGGTAACCACTTTTGGCTGTACTTTTAGGGCTTCTGAGAAGTCTGGAGAGAGCATGAGTAGAGGCATTAGTAAGAGTGAGACCTGAACATTTTTGGATAAATTGTCTACAGACTTTCTTAAGATATGACAGGTGAGAAGGGATCTGGAAGTTTGCATAAGTCAATTTCTAAGAATTCTTTAAATGGAAGAGAAGTCAGAGGTAGAAAGATATAACAGGTGAGAAGGGAAAAAAAAAAAAAAACAACAGGTGAGAAGGGACCTGGAAGTTTGCATAAGTCAATTTCTAAGAATTCTTTAAATGGAAGAGAAGTCAGAGGTAGACATACCACAGTCCATACCCTGTCCAGACACTTGGACATACTTTTCCTCCAAATTTGACTGATATTCTGGGAGAGCCAATTTGCCAAAAAAAAATTGCACTATGGCACCAGAAACTGTGGGTGTTCTCAGGTGATGCAACGTTATTCATGCCTGATAAGGATACTGACTTGGGGACAAACCAGGCCCTAAGCTATGGGCAACTTTCTAGGGGTAGAAGATACATGGAGAGGATGCATGAGGAGGGTACATGAGACCCTGCACCAGAGGTCATCTTGGAATGTCTGTATCTATGGCCAATTGCCCGGTGACACCTGGACTAGAACTAGTCATGTCTAGCATGGTACAGGATAAATAACTAAACATGCACTGAAAGGTGAAAAAGCCTGTCCAAATGTTGATTCAAGAGAAGCTGTTGCAGTGGACAATGAAGAAAACCAGCCAAGCAGGGTTTAACTGAAATGACAGGTTATTTTCAGTGGTACTGCAAACTGTGTGAGAGTTTAGAAAGTTCCCCTGGAATTTTCGCTCTGAGTAAAGTTAATACGGGTGAGAAAGAAATGGGGAGGGGTGACTTTTGGGATTCCTAAAATTAGGTTGAAGGCACAAAGCAAGCAACTGAAAGTCTAGCTCAGGCCTTTAGTATGACTGTGTATATCTGTGTATGTCACCTCATGATCATGTCTGTGACAGTAGAGACATCAGAGAGTGTGAACAGTTGGACCCCACTCCCTTCAGTCAGAGGCTCACATGGTTTAGGATTCTTGCAAATGATCATGCCCATTTCTCTGTACAAGTGTGGAGGAGATGAGCCAAGCACGTTGGCTGTAACACCAGGCAAACCACTCTCTCATGCTGAGAAAATTTAGTCTATGTGACAGACAAAATCCACAACAATGTGAGTATTCTCAGTCTCTTGATCTTTCTTATCCTCTTGGAAGGAGACCCCTGTCATTGACAGCTGGGGCTCCCGATACCTGTGCAGATCAGGGGATTGAGAGACAGAATCCAAAGAGCTGAAAAGGACAAGGAACTTCTTCTTGCAGAAGAGAAAAAGAATACGCTCAAGAAGTAAAGGGGGCAGAGGAGTGAAAAAGCAAGGGCCAGGCTTGAGTGGAAGTTTGGAGGTGTTTGGGAAGAAAGGAGAGAGAAGGGTAGCAGCAGCTATGGTCATGTGAGCAAGATGAATAGAGCAGGAGGGATGAGAAGTTTAAGATGTTTTGCTCTGTGCTAAGAATGTAAACCCCTTTAGAGTTTTTCTAGAGACCATAATAAAAACCTCAATTGCTTTTTAATTCTTTTTGGTTATTAGATGTGCTTCTTTTGAATGTGGTATCATGCTGAGATGGGCTGCAGGGCAACTCAGCTTCATAAAATTTACATTTGGGGAGCACTGTCTGGGATTGCAGACCTGTGGTGCAGTAGTCAGCTGTTCCTTGACTTTGACCATCATTCTAGATCTGAGTCAAGCTAGCAGCTTCATTACGATTGCTGGATTTATAGTGCAAAAAGTATACAAGTTATATAAAATAAAGACTGGAGATATACAAGACAGCAGACAGAGGAAAATGGCAGAGACTACTAAGAATCACAGGTTTAGTGAGAATTCAAGGCTTGGAACTAGGTGTACCTGATGGAGACCTTTACCCATGCAGCATGGAGTCTCCCCCCGCCCCTCACCCCCCATAGTCTGATGAGATTGGGATGAAGAAATAGAACAGCTAAGTTGATTCCCAGAGGACAAGAAAAAGGCAGGAAGCAGAGAAGAGTGCACAAGGGTTATTGTTTTCTTGCTGTGTGTGAATACCCTAGTGATATGGACAGAGTACCCATTCAGCTTGGGGAGTGACCCACTTAACAAACCCCAGGACACTGACTTCCAGAGAGCTCAGTTCCGTAACCCAGCCAGCTGACTGAGGCTTTGCTCCACTCTCTGCATCTGCCCCCTTGCTTTTCTGAGACTAGACCCTTCTCCTATTTCCCCTTAGGTCAACTCCCCACAGAATTCCTAAAATTATCTGGTTTTGAATCTGAGGCACCAATTTTCTCCTTGTATTTTCAAGTCCTGTAACTAGTCCACACCCCCAATCCCACCTACCCTTGGCTCTCAAATATCTGACCTGGAACTTGACTGGATCAGCCACACCCCTTGATCTCTGCACTGTTTCCCATGTTCTTTCGTGCTTCTCCAATAATTTCCCCTCCCTCTACGCTCAGACCCCCCGAACTCTCAGCAGACCTCATGCCAGCATTTCTGGGCATCATGATGTAATCTTATGCTGAAAGCCTTGACATACATGATATCCTCAACAATAGTGGCAAAGGGCCTTGTATGATGGCATAACCCAGGTCCTACTGTATGGGGACTGTGTTTGATGTAAGGTTAAGGCTAATGTGCAAGGCCCTGTATTGGGGACAGGGTTAGTCTTTATAGGTAGAAGGCAAGGACCTCTCTGAAGAGTGAGGGAGCTAGCAAAGTGAAATCATCCATATGAAGTGCTGGTCAAGAGATGTAAAGCAACAGATCTAGGCAAAAGTTTGAAAATCATGCCATTTTTTTTTCTGACTATAGCAAAGGCCTCCAGGGAAAGATGAACAGCAGGGCTGAACCCTGGAGAAGGAAATGGCAACCCACTCCAGTATTCTTGCCTGGAGAATTCTACAGACAGAGGAACCTGGCAGGCTATAGTCCATGGGGTCACAAAGAGTTGGACATGACTGAGCAACTAACACACACACACAGGGTTGAACCCATAAGCCCTAAGAATATGCTTGCTATCGTATGATCAGAAACTCATGCTGTGTAAGCTCAGTTGTTGTTGTTTTTGTATGTCTTGTATATTTCTAGCTTTCCTACAGTTTCTTTTTGGTAAAGTCTGTTTTTGTGGATACCAGTGCACTTTGACTGTGCTTAGGGAAACCAAGGAAAAGCATTTCTGTCTTCTCCTTAGCTTTAAGAATAACCTGTAGGTCACATGGTAGAGGTGGGGATGATAACCAAGGTGAGAGTCATAAGTTTGTGGAATGAAGGAAAGACAGAATGAGCAAGCAAATAAGATTGAATCATAGAAAATACAATATAAAGAACATAAATAGGTTTTTAAATTTCGTTCATATATTTGTTTTGGAATATCAAATTTTTAAGGGTTGTATAATACTTTATTATACTAACAATGCCTTAGATTAAACATTCTACTGTTTAGGATGCTTGCCCACTTATTCCTTTTTTTTTTTTTAATTTCTATTTTAATAGCAGTAAGACAAGGAATAAGCCAAAAAGTTCTTTAGTGCCAGCAAAGTTTCTCTGGGTCAGCCCCACTCCTCATCACTAGGGTATGCAACAAGGGAAACCTCAAAGTAACCCATCCACTATCACTGAACCACTAGTATACAAAACACTCACCCAAACCCAGCTCTTCCCCATCTTGAAGTGTTACATCATTTCTCTTCCCCAGATTTATTTCTTCTTGTGAACTTCATTTGTGGTTTCTGATCACTTGGCTCCTCCAATTTATTAAGGTCATTATTAGTATGCTGCTGCCCAGGTATTGTTTGCTTTTCAATCTGAAGTCATCTGTAAATATATTAAATTCAACTTTTCTTCCTCCTCCTCCTTTCCCACTCCACCCCTCAAAAAGAGAAAGGAGTTGTCACAAAGGTTGAGACACTCGGTGCATGTCTGTACCTGGACGCTGGGCCTGGGGACAGGGAATTACCCTTACATAATCCCCCCACACCGCCGGGCCTTCCCGCCATCCCTTCCACACACTGTCGACAGTTCACCCTTTCAACTGTGAGCTGACGCAGTGTTACTCAGAGTTAGAAATAATATTACCAGATATTATCCAGTCCGATCCCCTAACAGATGAGAAAAACGATTTATTCAAGGTCTCTGAACTAATAAATGGCAGAAACAAAATTGAATTCAGGCCTCCTAAAATCCACTACCTGTGAGCTGGAGAGTTCTGGACAAGGGAATGGGACACAGTGGTTCTTGTTAAACATTCATCCAACAAATGTACTGAGCGTTTACTTACTATGCGCCAGGTTCTATTTTAAGTGCTGGGGATTCCGTGCTGGAGGACACGGAGGAGACAAAAATCTCTGTTCTTACGCAGGTTTCTTTCTCAAAACTGAAGCACTTGGCCTCACCGTCCTAAATGAGCCCCCAGTGCCCTGGGTAGGAGCGATTGGGTCTCATATGGGAGGGAATTCCATCTTTTCTCGGCTTCGATACCATCTTATCTACAGCGAGGGCTGATTTACTGCAGAAGCAGAAGGGAATGACGGAAACCTCTGTAGTGCCCTCCTGCGCCTCTGCACCGCTAAGGCCGGGCGGGGCCGGCTCCAGGGCGCCGGCGCACTCCAGCTCAAGTCTGGGTAATAGCATCGGCATCTCTACCCTCTCTGCTTTCCTGCAGCAGGACAGAGAAGCAGGACTCGGCTGTAACGCCATTCTCAGGGAAAGGATTGCGGGCAGGTGAAAATGCTTCCAAGGTAATCTCGCTCGGTGTCTACTACCCAGACTAGGGGAGGGACGATGTCTCCTCGACCTGGGGATTTATGCAGCAAACTGCTCTCTCATGCTTCCCTATTAAACATTGCGGCCACACGCTCTTTCAGCCTCAGCTGAGGCCACTGCAGCGTCCCCCCCCCCCTCCCGCTCCACCCACAAGCTCAGAATCCAGAGCCCCACTGCAGCTTCCCAGCCGTCCTCCCTTTTCTGCTCCACTTCCTGGTTGCCATGGAGACACACGTCATTTACGTGCAGTGCGTCGCCTTGGAAACAGAGGAGCAACCGCGGCGCCGCTGGGAGACCCGCCCCTGTCACTTCCAACCACACTCGCGGGTGCTGCCCGTTAACGGCCGAGGGGAGTCCCGAGGTCGACCCGCTGCTGGCCTCGGCCTCAACCTGGGCCCCTGTGCGAGCGCTCCTGTGACCCAGGGAACCAGCGGGCACTTGACGCTCTTGGCGCCCAGAGGGCGGCGCTGACACGGGTGCAATTCAGGAGTCGAGGCAGGGCAGGGCGCTTTCGCCCCGGGGCGAGCCGGAGAGACGCCGGCCCTGGGACCGTAGCCCAGCCCTTGTTCCGCCGGCTCTTTCCGGCCTCCCCAGATTCCGCCCGCACCCCCTGCCCAGGACTCACCTCTCCATCCCTGTCTGGAGCCTCCGCTTCCCTCGGATCCTCCCACCCTCTCCGGGCACCTCTCCCCCTCCCCGTACCTTCCCCCACCCCGAGGCCGGACTGGACCGGACCCTGAGCCGCCACCGCCTGCTTCTGCCATTCAATGGAGGAAGGTCTGCTGGAGATCATGACCAAGGACGGCGGCGACATGCCGGCCCCTCTGGAGGTGTCCACCGTGCCGGCCGTGGGGGACGTGATCTCCGGGGAGTACAACGGCGGCATGAAGGAACTGATGGAGCACCTGAAGGCCCAGCTGCAGGCCCTGTTTGAGGACGTGAGGGCCATGCGGGGGGCCCTGGACGAGCAGGCCTCGCACATCCAGGTGCTCTCGGACGACGTGTGCGCCAACCAGCGAGCCATCGTCTCCATGTGCCAGATTATGACCACCGCGCCCCGCCAGGGTGGCCTGGGCGTGGTCGGCAGCAAGGGGAGCTTCCCGGGCGCCCGCCGAGATCCGGAGACCCCTTCGCCTGGGATCGGGGACAGCGGTTTGCTGGGTCGCGATCCAGAGGACGAGGAGGACGACGACGACGAAGAAAAGGAGATGCCCAGTTCCGCCACACCCACTAGTCACTGTGAGCGCCCGGAGAGCCCCTGTGCTGGCCTCCTGGGGGGGGACGGGCCACTTGTGGAGCCCCTCGATCTGCCCGACATTACCCTGCTGCAGCTGGAGGGCGAGGCCTCTCTGTGAGGGGACTCCGAGGGGGCACTACTTTCCCGGGCTGGCTTTGGGTTTCCGAGTGCATAACATGAGGGGACTGAACGGCGCGATGCAGCGTGCTTCGCTCCGACCGCTGCTCTTGTGGGTCAGGCAGAAGAGACTTCCTTGAGGAAGCATTTATAGGGTGAAGGACTTTGGGAGCATCAAGAATTCTTTCTGCCTCACCAAGCGAGAAGTAGCAAACTGCGGAAAGGTGAGGTTCCGGGAGAGGAAGCGCCCACCTCTGGACTCCCATCCAATCCCCTACCCTGCCCTTTCCCCCGCCCCGGCCAACAGGAGAACCCTTGACTTGTGTAAATAAAATTCTGCTTTTTCTATTCTGAAAAAGGACTTATCTAGGACTATGGCAAATAATCTCTAACGATTTACCTAGAAATTAAGGAATTGGGGGTATTCTGTTCTGGCAACAGAAAATTTACCCTTCTGATGAAATCCAAGCTATTCAGCGTTGTGCAGAAGCCTCTCCCCCTCACAGACCTCTGCGGCTGCTGATTGGTAAAAGAAGCTTGAGGAGGGAACTGCAGCCCTAGAAATCTGGGTGAATGGAGTTCCCAGGGCCCCTGGGCTGGGAGGAGCTGGCTCTGAATGTGCATGAAGACTTTATAGCTCAACCTCTAGGATTTTGCATGCAGAACGGATCCTGCCTTGTCACTGACTTCATCTGGGATTGCTTTATCCACTCACTGGGGCTTAGAGAACAAAGAGCCCAGTTCACAGGCAGAGACTTGGTGGGGGGCGGTGCTCAGCAACAGCCCAGATTTAGGGGACATTTGAGGGACTCTTGGGGGCCGCAGCCAAAAACTGTCTCTCTCCTGGCTATACCTGCTTAACTTCAGTTCCTTTTCCTGTCAATATTTCCCTGCCCGCTGACTCTTGGTGTTGCCTCCATAATGTCTTGTGTGCATTCTGTGTGTTGACCTGTGTAGTAGTGTGTGAGCCCTGAGGGGCAGGGCTTGTGGCTCTGGTGTTAGGTTCAGGGGGCTTCAGACCTTCTGTGGGCCCCAGGCTCTCATGACGCTTTCCCCTCTCCTCTCCTCTTTCCCCCCACAACCAGGGCATGAAGCATGCGGCTGTCCTGAGGTTCCTAACTGATATGCCTCCCTCCTACCTCCTCAAGTGGTGACTTTGTGTGCCCTTCCTCTTCCTCTGTGTATTCCTTCTCAATGCTTTTCTTGGTGTTAACCTTAATAAAGAGGTGTCATCTCCCCTCCTTGCTGACTGGTACTAGGGCAATGGCAGGGTGGGGCTTCTGGACCCACTGCATGGACACCGGCTTAGTGGGAACTGCAGGGACCATGCCTTCCCTCCTCTCTTCTTGCCTCTGGTTCCAAGGAGTTGACTGTCCCTGCCCTGACTGGGATATGCATTGCCATCTTTACCTGCTGTCACTTCCGTCCTGGACCTTGACCTCGAGCTGGACTGAGGAAGGAGAGGGTACATGTTGAGATTCCCAAACAAGGGTTTTTTAGTAGCCAGAACTCCAGATGTACAGGAGACTTCTTTTCAGTGGAGCACCTGGTTCCCAGGAGATGATTTCCAAACTGGAGTCCTGGAATAGAGGCATGACACCTGTTTCATGGGAGGGGTAGGGAGGGGGCATTATTTAGGAGGGATTGCCTGGGATCTCTGGCAGCAGAGTGACACATCACAAAGAAACCACAAAAACTGCCTCAGGCCTCTAGTGGAGAATGCCGGTAAGGTGTTCCCCCCAGAGCGTAGCCTGACATCAGCTCTAGTCTGCTCCCTTGGGCACTGGAGCCTTCCTAAGACTGCTCCAAACAATATTTGGGAGAATAATGAGCTGGGGTGCTGTGTGTGTGTGTATGTGTATATGCTTGCACCTACATATATGTGTATGTATGTAGGTAGGTATGTGTATATATGTATGTGTGTGTATGTGTGTTTCTGCGGCTGGTTGCTACAGAGATGTGGAAAGAGCACTGGCAATGAATCTCAGATCCAACAGTAAATGACTGCTTGAGACTTGGTTCCTTGCTTGAGACTCAGTTTCTGTCTGTGTAAAATGGGGACAAAAATTGTTGAGAAAAATAATAAGACACCTGAGAAATCTTGTGCAAATGTTAGTTTTCTTACAGCTCTCTTGGGATAGGGGGTGATGGTGTTGACTGGCTCCTCTGGGAAAACACAGTTATTTAGGGAAGGTTCTAGAAGTTCTTGTTTAACAATCCTTCCCTACCTAAAGAACTCTTATCATTCAGGGCAGTCAGGGGGATGATGCGATTCCCAAGCTGACATGGGCTTTCTTCATAAATGTCATGTAATTATGGGTCAAAAAGGTCTTAAAGCCAACTTTTGTACACATAGGATGACCAGAGGATGGCTTGGGTTGTGCAGTGGTTAGGGAATATGTGCTGGGGCCTTAGAGAGAGCAGCTAAAGTATATTAGCAAGGAAGTGTCCCTGAGGGCTGGAAGATAGTTTTCTGTTACAGTTCCAGCATTCAGCACCAAAAACAATGATAGTCATCATATATTGAACACTTACCCTGTGCCAAACATTGTGCCCAATTTTATATGCCAATGACCATATGAAGTAGGCGCTATTATTATTTTCACTTAACAGTTCCAGAAATAGACTCCTTAGTCAAGGTCATACAGCTAGTACTTTGCATAACCAGGACTTAACCCCAGGTCTTCTGACTTAACCCTAGAAGGGAACCCACTCCACTAATTAATTGCTCTATTATTTCATCTTCAGAGAAGGGAATCCTTTATGTCCTCGGTCAAGAGTCTTAAGAGTCCTGAAAAGGAAGTAATGTTAGTTTTACTCAGTTTTCATCTTCTCATTTGGAACAAGTAACTCCCGATCTGGTTTTGGTTAGTGACCTTTCAGAGTCTAGTGGGTGATAATACAATAATGGCACAGAGAAGATGGCCTTCTGCACATGCTTCTTTAGAGGAAGAAGCTGATGTTCCCAGATATTGCCTGACACAGCCCCATTCTTACGCCTCTTTCCCTGTTGCCTGTAGCTCAGATTCTGCAGAGTATGACGTGAATCTCAAGGCAGCTTAGCCCTTCAGCACCTGTAGAATGGTCTGGTTGAGCCCTTTAACCCTTGACACCAATTCAATTCTCCCTATGCCTACTATCCAAAATGTGTCATTAGTCCCTTAGCCCAGGGCCTCCAGAATGTCTCTAGCAATTCCTCTCAAGTCCAAATAGGTAAAAATCTTCCAAGAAAAAGCAATTCTTCAACTGTCTTCAGTGACCTGCGCCAGCATCGCAGAGGGACACAGCACAGGTTTCTCTCCCACCTCCTTCCTCCCTTCTTCAGACTCCCCCACTGTCCTCTGGCATTTCTTCTTTATAATGCATCTGATGAATCAGTTTCACGTGAGCTTTCTAACCTGGGACTCATGCATGGGGCATTGTTGAATTTCAGGGGGCCACAACCCCTTGAAATTGAGTGCAAAACCATGTATGTATAGTCTCTAGAGAGATCTATTATTTCAATTTAATTCTAAAAGGTAAGAGTTAAGTAAAAAGGTAAGAATCACTTAACTGTTAATAAATGGTAATGAGGCTTTTTAATTTGAAAAATACCAAAGAAGAAATGACCCTGCCTGAACTGATATATCTTTGCCTCCTGGGGCCTCTAGAGTATTTCCTATACTGAATTGAAGTCTGCATAAATCTGGTTACTCACCACTTATTCAACAAATTCAAATTATATTGACACCCATCAGAATGTGCTAAGAATCTTGTCTATCATTACCTCCAAGTCTTCTAGTACTTGGGAGTTTGTCAGAGCACTGCTGATGTGTGGCAGTGAGGTGATGGTCCATCCGCCCCTATAGCTTTGTGCTGCACTTCATGTCTGAGCTCAACGCAAAGCTGCATGTAAGTAGTCACAATTCTGTTTCTGGCACTCCTATCTTGCGTTAGGAAATTTCTCATGGTTAGCTCTGAATCTCAAAATGAAAATATACAACTTCATAGAAATAAACTACAAGTTTAGCATGGTGCAACTAAAATCTGTTCTAGAGAAATCATTATTTTTCTAAGATGCAAACTGGCTTGCAACATAAATATACAGTTTTAGGTGGCCTCAATTTCATCAGAGTATGGTCTCAGCTTGATATGTATAACAAAATGGCTCACCTAGAAGTATTCCCAGAACTAAGGGACAGTTGTTTCCCAGATATATTTGAGTCTAATACTTCTTACAAGACAGAAAACTGCTTGCATCTTTGAAAAGGCAGGTTTTTCTAAGCATCTTTCACCATCTATATGCCTAGGAATAGAAATTCAGCCAAGATACTCTGTTACAATAAGAAATGATATGTAAAAGTACAAAAGGAATATTTTTAAAAGTTGAGGTTTAGTTGATTTACAGTGTAGAAAGAGAATTCTTGAATTTTTCATTCCAGCTACCATCCACTCCACCGCCACCCCCCTGCCCCTCACCTCTAGATTGTCCCAAGGTGAATTCCCTCAAAGAAACAGAGTTTCTGCTTGGAAGCACTGTGCTTTAGACGGAAGCCTGCTCTATAAGTAATGCTGTAATGGTGCCATCTGGTGAGTAATAGGGACATTACAAGGGGATCCTCAAAGTAAATTAACGATTTTCAATTTAGCTGCTGCTGCTGCTGCTGCTGCTAAGTCGCGTCAGTCGTGTCCGACTCTGTGCGACCCCATAGACGGCAGCCCACCAGGCTCTGCCGCCCCTGGGATTCTCCAGGCAAGAATACTGGAGTGGGTTGCCATTTCTCCAATGCATGAAAGTGAAAAGTGAAAGTGAAGTCGCTCAGCCGTGTCTGACTCTTCGCGACCCCATGGACTGCAGCCTACCAGGTTCCTCCGTCCATGGGGTTTTCCAGGCAAAAGTACTGGAGTAGGGTGCCATCGCCTTCTCCGTTCAATTCAGTAAGCACCACCAAATGCTTACTGAAGTCCTGGCTCTGCCAAATAGTGGGTGGTGAGGACAGAAGGGGAACTGAATAAACAGGATGTATTTAAAGGATATAAAAGCCAACTGCAATGAACTCCTAAATGGCCTTGGCCTCCCACACACCCATAACCCTTAAGATTGATTTTCCTAAACCAAAGCTCTGAATATTCATTTTCCTAAACCACAGCTGTGAATGTTTATTCTCCTCAGAAATCTGCATCATGTCCCATTATTTCCTGAATTAAGCATAAAATACAGTGGGGGTAGTCAAACTCCCCAGTCAGGTCCTGACATACTTTTAAACCCAAACATTTAATTTCCCAGGTACCTTTTCTAGACACCATAACATCAGCCGCAAACCTGTATCATCCAGTCAGCTAGAAATGATTCCCTAAGGTATCACAGCTCTTTTAATCTTTGGATGAGTAACCTAGACATGTCCCTGTGTCCCCCTGAATCTTGATTCCATTTCTTTTACCATTCTTCCCAAATGCAGTCAGGTCCAAATTTCTCCTTCAGAAAAGGGACTTCTGTAGCCTTGATCACCTGCACCAGCTCTCATGGGATGTACTGCAAGATTGCTTTCCTCTCCTCTCCCTTATGCTACCTGTAATGGGAAATCTCCAGAAAGAGTATGCAAAAAACTTTTTGATTATGAAATTTGTGCTTTTATTTCTAGGAATTGGGTTCATTGCTTTCACAAAATTCTTAAAGCCAGAAAGGGTTAATAAACCCTTGAATCAAAATGTGCTATTCACCATTCTCTAGAAATGCCCATATTCCTGAAGCGAATTTTTTACTATTATTCCTACTCCATCTCATCTCTGCCAGCTGGAATCCTATTGGTTTTTTGAAGCCCTTCTCAAAGGCTACTTCCTCCATGCAGCCTTTCCTAATGTGATCTCTTTCTTTCTTAAACATACAAATCTTTTTGTTTATATCTCTTTGAGGGACAGTTACTGTATTTTCCCTCACTTCTACTATTCTTTATGCTTGTTATTGCCCCTGCCAAGTTATGAATATCTTGAGAGCTGGAACTGCCTTCTAATTTTTATAGTCTCTGAATCTTATTATATTGGCTTTAAGGCAGTACTGATTGTGTGGCATGTCATTATTTTAGGTACCATAAAGAAAGAGAAAATACCGCCAATTCAACTATCACCATGCTTTCTTATCACATATTTTAAAGTTTCATTCTTATTAAAGAGCTTATTTAGAAAATGAACTTTTTAATATCACATAAGTGTCTAAATGTGTCTTAAATAGACAAATGGAAAATTACAGGATTTTAGAGCTGAGAAAAAGGTCACTATTTCTTAGAGCCTTCAAAAATGTTATTGCTGAAAGAAATCTTAGTGATGATCGTATCACCACTTTATGTATAACTCCTATGTCTGAAGAGACTACTCATGTCTCTTAGTAATCTGACTAAATCTGGCCCAAATTCCAATTCCAAAATCTGGAAATTCCACAGCATGCGATACAGTTTCTATGTTTTATGGTCTATTGTGCTTCTCCTTCCCTTTGCATCCACACCCCCAAAGTCATGCAAGCTGCCTCCTTATCAATTATGGGACACATAAAACAGCACTTTTACTAGTTTCAACAAGAAATATGACCTTACTAGGCATACAAAAATTTTACTGTAAACTTGAATACACACACACACACACACACACACACACACTCACACACATGCAAGAATAATGGAGTGATCACACGGAAAGTTCCCACTGAGGAGTATATGCCTTTCACAGGCTCCTCCACCCTATCCTTCCCTTACTTTCTTCCCACTCCTGCCTGTTATTCTTACAGAATAACAAGCAAATTATTTTTCTTATAAAATAGTTTCTCTCACAGTTAGACCCTTTGGTCAGGGGAATTAACCTTATTTCTATCTCAACTACTTCATAAAAATGTATCCTTTTAAGAGGGTTTATAGTGAATAAAAGTTATATCATTGGTTATAACTAAAGTATTAGATGGAATGACATATGCAAACTTGCACAATCAATGACAGCATTACAACCAGAACCATGTTTGTCTGAAATCAGGGTTTTTTCCCTTATTAAATGGTTCTGCATCTTACTCTGCTATAAGGAGTTACAATATGCTAAGGGAAGCTTATGGTGGCTTGGAGTCTACTTTGAGAATAAAAAGGAAATTCAAAATTCATTTTTGAGTAGGTAAATAATTCTTAGAAAGATGATGGAAAAACACATCCAAGAAGGGGACCATGACTGAGTCAATCTACCAGCAAGTATTTACCAATTGCCTACCTTGTCTCATGGAAAGTGATAGGCACAGGGGCAGACTCCAAGAAGTCAAGGTCCATGTCCTTACCTTGCTCACAGCCTAAAGATGAGGGAATGATATGTTCTTGAATTGGGATAGAGTGCGTTTCAGAAAATTTTTTCTATAAGCAATGTTAACTGAATTAAGAGCACTTCAGTTTCAAAATGGGAATGGTGTGTGTGTGTGTGTGTGTGTGTGTGTGTGTGTGTGTGTGTTGGGAGTCAATGGCTGGGAGGGAATGACAAGATAAAATGGAGAAAACAGTGAAAAAAATGTTCACAAAATTTTATACTACAGAGGACATCAAATATAACACTGGAAGAAAAGCAGTAGCTGAGGTGGCATCCCATAATTTTCTTGAAAAAGTAAGTAGAAAAGGGTTGGACAAAAAAGTATGGCCTCTACACCAGTGCTCAAAGTACAAGTAATATAAAATATAATTAGAGTTTTTACACAGTGAGGAAAATAAAATGTCATGTATGTAAACAAACTTGGTACGATGGGGCCTACCAAGCTTTCTATGCCTGGACCGTGGCAGTAAAAAAAGGTGCAGTACATTGTTCCGAAGAAACAGAACTGGGTTCTGATGTGCAACTGGAAAGGAATGGCCAGTCAAGTGACACATACCACATATTTGTGGGGAACTTGCTTCTGAGACAGAAGTAGCTTCTTTGCTATGATCTACAGAAAGCCAGCCCTGACCCTCAGTATTTGTAAAATTCAGAATGGAAAGGAGGGGGAAAACGGGCAGGGAGGGAAGGAAGGAAAGAAAAAAAGAGATCTAAAGGAGTAAGTAGGAGGTATAAAAACAAAAAGAAATGATAGAAAGTCAAGGCAGTACTTTACATCAAGAAAATAGAGTCTTTTATGGGATTTTATGTCTTTGAGAGTGGAAAGAAGAAAGGAATTATTTACATGAAGATAAAGGAGAAGAAAATAAGTAATATCATTGGAACAATGTGCTAGAGCCTGTCAAAACTGGATTATAGGTTCCAGGAACAAATCATGAAACTGGCATAAAGCCAAATTCCAGGACTGAGGGGTATGTTGATTTAGTGTAATATCATCTTTCATAAGGAAGAGGATGGCAGAGAAGAGTTTGCAACTCAAGGTCTAATTTTGACCCAAAAAGATGAATTTCATCAAGTGGAATGAGAGTGAAGGAAATCTTGAAAGACAGCTGCTGCTGCTGCTAAGTCGTGTCAGTCGTGCCTGACTCTGTGCGACCCCATAGATGGCAGCTCACCAGGCTCCCCCGTCCCTGGGATTCTCCAGGCAAGAATACTGGAGTGGGTTGCCATTTCCTTCTCCAGTGCGTGAAAGTGAGAGGTGAAAGTGAAGTTGCTCAGTCGTGTCCGACTCTAACCGACCCCATGGACTGCAGCCTACCAAGATCCTCTGTCCATGGGATTTTCCAGGCAAGAGTACTGGAGTGGGTTGCCAGAAAGACAGTACTAGGCCATTTTAGTTCTCCCTGGTAGCCAAGGAGGTAAGGTGAGATGTGTGTCCAGGATTATGGGAAGCTTAACTTCATATAGTTAAATGATACAATTTTCATAACCTGAGATTGTATGGGAGACAAGGCTAAAGGAACATGTGATTCTCTTAAGAATAAAAGTCAGTGCAAATATTTTGGAGTCCAATGAAGAGGAGTTGATGCAAGGATTACAGAGATGCCTCCAGCAAACTCAGATTTAGAGATGCCAGGCACAGAGGAGGCATAACTAAGAGAGTAGTTCACATATGTCAATGCTTTCATCAACTCGATGGACGTGGGTTTGGGTAAACTCCGGGAGTTGTTGATGGACAGCGAGGCCTGGCGTGCTGCGATTCATGGGGTCACAAAGAGTCGGACACGACTGAGCGACTGAACTGAACTAAGGCAAAAACTGAGGAATTTGATTACAAAACAATTAAAGATTTATGTTCTATAAAGGGCACTATGGACAAAGACAATAGGCAGATGGTAAAATGAAGAAAATATGTGCTTTGTCTAAAACCAACAAAGATGTCATATCATCCTAGAATATATATGGAACTTCTGCAAAGGAACAGGAAAAAGACAGTAACCCCATAGGAAGAAAAGGTTCAAATAATATCAATAGGCAATTTACAGAACAGAAAAAACATGGATATGGAAATTTGATCAAAATCATTAGTAATCAAATACAAATTAAACCAACAATGAAATATCAGTTCACATCTATCAAAAGAGCAAAAATCAGAAATCCATATAATTACTATCAGGAATGTAGAAATGTAGAAACTTGCATTGCTGCAAGCCTGATCTCATCACTTCTGGAAAGCAATCTGGTATAACTTGGATACATTAAATAGATTGATATGGCCCAGCAATTCCTTTCCTAAGAAATATAAAACAGATTCCTTACAAGTCCAGTAGGGGACTAATGGGAAAATGTTCTTAGCAGGGTATTTGTAGTGGAGTGGAGTTGGGGGCAACGTGGGTGTTCATCAGTGGAGGCATGGATAGATACAACGTTGTGAGTGAATCCGGCACATCATGGAATAGCAGGCATCAAACTGAAGCAACAGATTAAATGCTAGCATCTGGTAGCGTGGAGGGAGATGAAAAACGGTGCTCAGTGAAAAAGTAAGGCACAGAATGAGACATACAACAGTAGCTTTGGAGTACGTTTAAGAATATATGCCTACAAAATATTTTCCGAGGGCATATTTAAACACAATTCTAAACACTAGACACGTCTTCCTCAGTGGCTCAGCTGGTAAAGAACCTGTCTGCCGATGCAGGAGACACATGAGACTCCAGTTCCATCCGTGAGTGGGGAAGATCTCCTGAAGAAGGGAATGGCTATCATTGGCTGAATCCAATAGAAAGTCAGAGGTAAGGGAATCTGTTGATGTGGTCCATACAGCTTAGCCTCAAAGCTCAGAGCTGGGTGAAGAGGGTAAGAAATTAAACTGAAGACAGAAATAGCTGTCTAGGTCTTTAGACTGGAAAATAAAAATAAACACGTGTAATCAGATTTGAAATCCCAAAATGAGATTTTTAAGGATGTTCTGGGAGGCATTAGGTATGTTTAGTTTCCATGTCCTGGGTAAGCCTAATATATATTAAACTGTTTACTTTAAGTCACTAATTATGGTGCCTTAGGATTTTCTTTGAAGGTCCAGGGCTTTGGACACTGACACTCCACTCCTATCAGAACAGCTTTGCTTATATTTGGTTAATATATCAGGAGTCTGCTTAAGATTTCACTTAAGAAACAGAGCTATAGCACCACCTATAGTCAGGCAATGTGCTATGAACTCAAAAATGAATCTCAGACTAGTCGGGGAGACAGAAAAGTAAATTACAGTACAGTGTCAGGAAAAAAACCATAAGGGACCGTAAAGAAAGTCTAGTGAACCCAGAAGAGTCAAGGGAGCAAGGAAGGTTTCCTGGAGTCTGTAACTGAAAAGGGAGGTAAGGAAGCTCAGAGAACTGCCGTTGTCCAAAGGGGGAAAGAGGAACGCAACAATTACGCAACTCTCTGAAACGGGCGATGTCGCCTGGAAACAACGAGGTTACAAATCCGCGGACAAGGATGGGAGCAAAGGTGATTTCACGTGATAGGCAAAGATCTACTCAAGCCAGCCTCTAGCCTTGCTCCGCCCCCATCCCATCTCATCCGTCGTCAAAGGGGCGTGGCATTTCAACAAAGGCACTCAGCTGGGAGGGTATCCCAACCCTGAGGCCCGCGGGCAGGCGGCTGCGGAGTCTCCCAGAAAAGCTGGTGTCTCCCAGAGTGGTCTGGTTCCGGCGCTCCAGCCCCGGCGGGGCTGCTAAGGAGAAGGCGCTCACTGGTTGCTATAGCGGCGATCTAAGAGGCTGGGGAAAGTTGATTGGCCGCAGGTTCGTAGCGCGGGCCACGCCCACCCCTTCCGGCGGCTGCAATCAGGTCAGGGCCCCAAGGCCTGCTGGGTAGTTTAGTGGTGCGGCCCCAAAGCAAGCTCGGAAACACGGCGCCGACTTTAGATGAGAGGAACCTAGGCCGGGCTGCAGCTGAGGGCGGGCTGAGCCGGGACTCTAGGTAGAATTCCTGGCTTTCCCTCCCACAGTTTCGGTCCCTGAGCCCGGGTATGGTAACCCTAGAGCTTGGTCATGCGGTCCGGCGACTAGTGGCTTCGCATTGGGAGATGAGTAGGGGTGCGCATTTCGGGATGGCTTTTAGTTAATGCATTTACAGGAATTTTCGCGGACCCTGTGGGCTCTTGTGCCAGCGGGAACCAGGGCAGAGACTGTGGCGGGGGAAACGCGGCCAGGGCGGCGGCTTCTTTTCCGCTAAAGGCCAGCTTCCCACCATGCCTAGGTTCCCGTTTGAGGCTGGGCTTTTTGGAGCTCGGGACCTTGAACCAGAAAGTGCGTTGCCTGGAGAAGACAGTTCTAGGTCGCGCAGCCTGATTTTTCAGCATTCCTAGCCATACTGGCCTGTTGTCATCCACGTTGAACGCACCATTTTATCGACGAATCAGACAGTTCTTTTTGCCTGGAATTCTAAGTCTGTGCCAATACCATACCCATTTTCTGTCTTTTAATTCACTTTGTTGTTCAGTCGCCAAATTGTGAGGACTCTGCTACCCCATGGACTGTAGAACGCCAAGCTCCTCTCTCCTCCAGTATCTCCCAGAGTTTGCTCAAATTCATGTCCATTTAGTCTGTGATGCTATAACCATCTCATCCTCTGCTGCCCTCTTCTCTTGCTTTTAGTGTTTCTCAGCATCAGGGTCTTTTCCAGTGAGTCTGCTCTCCGCAACAGGGGGCCCACAGTTTCAGCAACAGTCCTTCCAATGAATATTCAGGGTTGATTTTAATTCCCTGCTTATTTTTTGAGGCATAATTCTAGCACTTCCTCAATATAAAGATTGCCCCATTCTTGGGGATAGTTATTTGATTACCACTTAAGGAGTGCATGCTCGGGAAGTGCTGCCCAGTTAGAAAAAGCTAAGCCTTTTGAAATGCGCAGTGAATTTGAGCAAATTAACTTTTGTGGTTCTCAGTTTTGCTTCTCAAAATGGAGCTAGTACTATTAAAGGGTTTTGTGAAGTTTAAAGCTGTTAAAACCTAAGTGCTTAATAGTTGTGAGTGCTGTCTGTCATTCCGAAGTACTCTGCCTAAGAGCAGTTGCCACTCACAGGCCTAAGATCCCCCTACTGCAGCTCATACAAACTCTCCAGCCACTTGTTTGACCAGCATTGAATTAGTCTCCTTCCTACTGCAGTAGCTTTAAAGAAAGTCTTTCTTGCCTGCTTCACTTTGCCTTGGTGTAGTTTTTCTTTGGTAATGTAAATGTTTAGGTTCTGTGTTTATTGTTTCTTCTTGATGACAGTGGTGTCTCCTTTGTTGTTGACTGAGTAGTGCATCTCACGTGTTTTCTGTTATCTAGATATTCACCAATTGGACACAAAGGAGTAGAGCTTTGTGGGGTGAAGGGTAGTTAGTATGTGTTGTCAGGATGTGAAAAGGGTTGTATCACTATATCTATTCAAGGGCATCCCAAGTGAGGTACTTTTATCTCAAGGAAGTAGCTTCAGATAACAAAGCACAGGCCTATGCCCCTTTCTTTCCTATCTGTTATGAAAGGAGCATGAGAAGGATGCAGTTTGCAAAGAAAGAGAACAGCTGAGAATATTATGCCCTCTCAAGGGCCACTGGGTTTCATGAAGAAGAGAAGCTAAGCCAAGAGAGGAAGGGTTACAAATTAAGAAAGCCATCTGCAGTGGTGGAGGTAGTGTGGAGACTTAAAGTATAGGAAATGAAGTGGACCCATTTACCATAAGGAAGTAAGGTGGAATATTACTGAATTGGAATGAAACGAAAGATGGTTGAGAAAAATAGGCAGTAGGGAAAGGGGAGTTGTTTAGGCGTATGGGTAAAAGGGAAGGAAACTGGAAGTCCGAGAAGCTTGGTAGAGGAACTCACTATTGGGTTGGCCAAAAAGTTCATTCAGGTCTGTCCATTAAACCTGGACGAACTTTTTGGCCAAACCGATACTTGAATCTGAAGAGAAATATCAACTAGTCATGTACTTAAGAAAACTAAAGGATTGAGGAAGAAGAGATTTGACACCTGGCCTCTCCTACTTGCCCTTCCCTAACACACCGAAGGGTAAACATAACACCAAACACAGCTGCATATTCTCCCTCATAGGCTAGTGGAGGCAAACAAGACAAAGTTCAGGCTGATGATGCCTAGTTTTTCTTTTTCTTCTTTTCTCTAACTTCTTTGATGTCAACTGCTCCCTAATAACCTTTTTCTTTTTTCTTCCTCTACTCTTTCTCATATAGAAGAATGATGAGAGCAGATTCAGGAAGTGAGAATGAAGTGTGAGAAAAAAAAACATTAAGTTGAAGGAAAAAGTTTACTTTTTCTTTACTAAATGTCTAGGCAGAACTCAGGCTGGGAAGAGCATATAAAAGTGCTATACAAAGAAAATGAAATGGAATTAAGTGTACTTAATGTGTTATAGATCCTGTTGTGAGAACTTAGAAGAAAATTACTCAGGAAGGTCTCCAAGTCTCCTGAAAAAGGTCCAAGAGAACACAGTGTTAAAGGTACATCAGACAGATGAACATTAGATATTAATAGGAACTTCCAGGCCTGATGCTGGTGCAAAGAAACCTATGAATGCTCTTTCCTGGAGCCTCTCAGCACAGCAAAGTTATCCAACTCTCAGGACTGGAGGAGGAAGCTGTCCCTCCAGGCATCTTCCCGCTAGACAGACTCTGCCTGGGAAAGGCTGCTCCTTCCAAGGGCCCTCGCCATCACCCCCTTCATTTCTTTGTTTCGGAACCTGTAGATGATGGGGTTGCACATGGGGGTGATGATGGTGTAGAGGAGGGAGAAAGGCTTGTCTTTGTCAGGACTGTGTGTGCTGCGGGGGTTCATGTAAGAGAACATGGCTGAGGTGTAGAAAAAGATGACCACGGTCAGATGGGAGGCACAAGTAGAGAAGGTCTTCCCCCGACCAGAGGAGAAGGCCTTGCCCAGGATGGAGGCCAGGATGCTGGCATAGGAGATGACAGTGAGCACCATGGGGCTGAGCAGCACCACAATGGCATCGGCAAAGATGACTCTCAGACTAAACTGGGGATCCCCACAAGAGAGGGTGATCACTATGGGGGCCTCAAAGAAGAAGTTTTCTATGTGGTTGTCTCTGCAGAAGGGACCATGAAGTGTCATGTAGTCAAGCAGGATGCCATTGATCAGCCCAAAGAACCAGGCTGTACTCACCAAGCTCACACAGACCTGCTGGCTCATGATCTAGGCATAGGTCAGTGGGTAGCAGATGGCAACATAACAGTCATAGGCCGTGAAAGCCAAGAGGATGCACTCAGCCGCACCCACACCAAAAACCAGATACATCTGGGTTAAGCAGGAGGCAAAGGTAAGAGTGTGATTCTTTATCACTAAGTGGATCAGCATCTGTGGGATGGTGGTGGTGATGAAGCAGACATCGAGGAAGGACAGGTGGCCAAGGAAGAAGTACATGGGGCTGTTGAGCCTGGGGTCTGTGCAGGTGATGAAGATGATGAGGCCATTCATGGCCATGGCAAGGCTGTAGAGGGCTAGGAAGAGGGCAAAGAGCAATGCCCGAGTGGAAGGGGTGCTCTGCTCAAAGCCCACGAGGATAAACTCTGTCACGGTGCTGCCATTCCTTGTGTCTACCATTTGGGGCCTGCTTGAGAAGGGAAGATAGATAAAGCACAGATAAGATAGTAGGGTATAGGTATTTCCCACTTGTATAAAAATAGATTAAGGGAAAATGAGTGAAAGACAAGAGAATTTCAGTAAACTACACGTGAGTCAGCACTGTCATGGGCACTGAAAATACCAGTTCTATTGCAGGCTGTGATAATGGAACCATATTATAACCAAGGGAGATTCTATTATCCTTTCTATGAATCAGGCTGTATTTGAAATACCATATCCAGCTCTGGACCTCTATTTTAAATGATTATCCACCAAAGGGATTATGTTCAGACAAAAAAGATGGTGAATGATCTAGAAACCACGTGACAAACTTTTAAAGGAAACTTTAAAAGGAAGTCTTAGGGAAACTCTGAGAGGTCCTTTTAAATGTTAATAGGTTTTTCATCTAGAAGAGAGAGAATTTACTTTTTCTATGTAATCTCAATGAGTAGAACTCAAACCAGAGAGTGGAAATACTAGAGAAAAAAATGACTGCTATTTCTTATTATAAATTTTCTTTGTTCTTTTAAGTATACAACCAATGCCTGCTCCTTGTGGAACATTTGGAAAATACCAAAAAAGCAAAAGCTAAATAAATAAATAAAAAGAATCAACCAGAGGGAAACCACAATCTGTATTTTAGTTCATGTCTTTTCAATAGGTTTTTTTTTTTTATGTTTATATTTTAAAAGCTATGAAGACCAAAACAAGGCTGAGTGGAAACTTCCATAGGAACTTAAGTGAGGGAGAGTATATTTTCAAGAAGAAATGCAGTAATTATAGCTGATTCCAGGTTGGGGAATGCAATGCAATAGGGAGGAAGTAAAAAGGATAAAAATTCATTCTTATATGAATGGGGAACTGGGAACAACTGCACTTCACCCCACTTTGCAGTCAAAAATGGTTTATTCATTTAATAAACAAATGCTTAATGTGTTCCATATACTGAGCTGGGTGCCAAAGATATAAAATCATGCAGAGAACTTCCTCCCTGACCCCATGGGCATTATACTACACCCCAAGTCATTAAATCAGGGGGATAAGTGAGCTCATAGAGAATCCATATAACATATGGACAATATTAATAAAAAGCATACATTTATAAGCAGATATATTTCAAACTCTGTTGCCTCCATACAGGGAATGTACCCTTTGGAAGGGTCATGAAACACTTGCAACATATTATTGGTATATTAGAGTATAAAAAAATCTTAAATGAATTCCTAAGGTCCAAAAAAGTTCAGATCATATTGACCATACTAAAACTAGGCATTAAAATTCTTCTTAAATTTCCACACAGAGGAGATTTCTTAAAATTTATTTATTTTCTCCCTTTGATGAGAGAAAAAGAGTACAGGTGTCAGCTAGTGTATGGGATTTTCCTTAAGAATACTGTTTATCATCATATTGCACACTTTAAATAACATAAAATTTTTTTCAATTATACCTCAATAAAGCTGAAAAAAAGTCTGTCAAATCCAAGTGGGAAAAAAAAAGGAATATTGCTTGCTCATTTTTTTTAACTTCAAGAAAAGAAGTAAACTCTTACTGAATATATAAATTTAGAGGGTATTGTTTTAATAAATTGTGGATAACAGTCTTCTGATCAGCAGGGCTGCCAGGAGTGTTGTACCATTTGTGCACTGCCCAAAGGCTCCTAAAGGTCACAGTGGATGCTGAAGTCCAGCCTTTGCTCAGCTTAACCAAGCCACACCAAGCCACACGGTGAGGGGCTGTGTGGATTCAAAGTGGTAGCTTTCTTCTAATCCTGTTCTGAGAGGGAGTGACTTTTTAAAATTAACCCGAATATACTATGTATGTAAGGAAGATCTGGCCATGAGGATAATTAAATTTCACCACTTGTTTATTTTTCATCTGATAAGACTGGTGAAGTCTTTGAATGAATAATAATAAATAAGCCTATGTTCTATTGAGTAGGTTTTATGAATAAAAAGGCAGTAGATATTTCTTCTAATGTGGTAGTACTCAAAGTGTGGTCCACAGACTAGCAGCAGCAGAAGCGTCACCTGGGAACTTCATAGAAATTATTGGGCTTCACTCCAGATCTACAGAATCATAAACCCTGGGGATGGAGTCTAGCAATCAGTGTTTTAACAAGACTTCCATGTGATTCTGATGTACATTAAACATTGAAAAACTACTATTTTAATGCAGGTGAAGACAAAGTGTAGCCCTCAAGACAAATATAGTCCATTGTTTATTTTTATAAATAAAATTTAATTGGAACACAGCCACACTAATCTGCTTATGTATTGTCTGTGATTGTTTTTCTACTACAAAAGCAAAGCTGAATATTTGCCAGAGACCATTTAGCCTGCAAATATGATTGTCAGATTTAGCAAATAAAAATATTAGATGCCCAGTTAAATATGATTTTTCAGATAATCAGTGAATAATTTTTATTATAAATATGTTCCATGCAATACTAGTAAATCAATGCATGGAGGCTAAAATATTTACTATCTGGTCCTTTATAGAAAAGATTTGCTGACTCTTGCAAAATCTTATGATTGTAGAGTGGACTTGCCTCCAGTAGACAGGAGCATGTAAGGGAGGCAATGAAAAAAAGGCCTTAGTCCTGATCACACACCTGGGATTCTGGTGGTTTGAGCCTCAACTACTTGCCTCCCAATTAGAAGACTCAAACTAAGAGATCAACCTGCCTGGGATGGAAGGGCAGCTGGTGCCACTTGCTTTTCTGTTTATTAAACTTATTATATGATTTATTTTCTTTAAGTGCCCGCTGTTACACATGTTCAATTAAGATAGAGTGGATGTTTTAGAAGAATTTTGTGACTAAATCAGAAGGGATTTTGTAATAACAATAAAACTAGGCATGATTATGAAAAACACTCCATCTAGTAAACATTGAAAAACAAAAAGCCCTCTGAAAACAACTTTTAGATAGATCAAACAGGGAATCAAAAGATTAATTACAGACTATCTAAAAAGATAATGATAATAAAAGAAGCATATATCAATAAATATATACACAGGTATTTGTTAAAGGAAAAGTTAATAGCCTGAAATACTTGCAATAAGAATAAGAAATAAAGATAAATTAAATGAAGTGAAATAGCTCAAGAGGTTAGAAGCAGATAAAATTAACATAAGCAAGACCAAAAGGGAATATATGGAAAGATCAAAGAAGAAATAATTGAATACAAAAACAGAAAAAAGTAGTTAATAAATAAACTCAAAGATAATAAATAATTTCAAAGAAATTGGTCCTCTGAAAAAGTCAATAAAATAGACAAACTATTATTTATATAATACAAACAACAAAAATGAGATGTGAGGAAGAAAGCACAATATACAAGTTATAAACAAAAAGTTTTAATAATCACAGCCGCAAAGGAAACAAAAATAATTATACCATAGTATTTTGCCTATGACCATCAGGTTTGAAGGTCTGGATGAAAAGATAACTTTCCAGGTAAATGTTAATATAAATCACTAAAATTCATTAAAGAAAATATAGAAACTATCATCCTTAATGAAATGAAGCAGTTCTGAACTTTGGCTTCACATTAGAGTCTCTTGAAGAGTTTTAAAATGTTGCCATGCCTATGTTGCAAACCAGACATACTTAAAACAACGTAAGGAGAGGGATTCAGGCATCAGTGTTTTTAAAAACTTCCCAGGTGGCTCCAATGTTGCAGCAAGTTTGAGAACTACTAAAACAGAGAAAATTGACAAAGAGCTAAGCCCCAAATAGCTCCAGAACCTGATAGTTTCCTGAGTTCTTTCTAATTTTGCATCAATCAAATATTTTTGACAGTTTATGATAGAAAAAATAATGGGTTCCTGAGTAATTTTACAAAGTCATCAAACCATTGAATCCAAAATCTGAGAAGTATACAAAAGAAAATTATAGGAGATCGGCAGAAGATGGCGGAGGAATAGGACGGGGAGACCACTCTCTCCTCCACAAATTTATCGAAAGAACATCTGAACGCTGACCAAACTTCACAAAACTACTTCTGAAGGCTGGCTGAGGACGTCAGGCTTTCACAAAAACTGCGCATTATCTTCAAAAGAGGTAGGAGAAATTATAAAAGATAAAAAGAGAGACAAAAGAGTTAGGGACGGAGACCCGTCCCGGGGAGGGAGTCGTAAAAGAGGAGGAATTTCCAAGCACCAGGAAACCCTCTCACCGGCGGGTGTGGGGGAGGATTTTTTATCTCGGAGGGCAACGTAACTGGGAGGAAAAAATAAATAAAATCGACAGATTACGTGCCTAAAGCAACTCCCAGCAAAGAACCCCAGACGCTCGCATCATCCGCCACCAGCAAGTGGGGGCTGAATGGAGAGGAGCGGGCGGCATTGCCTAGGGTAAGGACCGGGCCCGAGTGCCCCGAGGGCAATCTGAGGGAGCTAACGTGAGATAGTAACCTAAACTGTGGGACAGCGAGAGAGAGAGAGAGAACTATCCCGCGAAAAGCCCAACTCTAAGGCACTGCCGGCCCGCTCACAGAACAAAGGACTGAGCGATACCAGAGGAGAGCTAGCCGGCTGCGGACTGCGCCATCCCCCGCCGGACACAGCGGGCAGGCGGGGCCCGCCAGAGCCGGAAAGGGGCAAACTCGGCTCCAGAGAGGGCACCCCCTACCAAACTGCAAACAGGCTCCTAGTTTTTAAGCAAAGACTGCCTGAGATCCCGGAGGGTCGACAGCAGCCGGGAGGGTCGCAGCCAGAGACCAGCTCCCCAGAACCGACACAAAGCACACCGGAGCCGGGCGCGCCCGTAAACAGAGGCGGGGACCAGGGAGGTGATAAGCCGCACCGCCCCAACAGGGGACAGCGCCCTCGCCAAACTCCTGGCCGCCTGGGCAGCTCCGACCGGGAACGGCACAAGCCGCGGGCAAAATCGAGTCTGCGCCTTTGTGGAGTAACCGGGAGCCTGAACCTGAGCGGCTTAGTCCTGGGAAGTGCACGCAGCTCAGGGCCCGCTCCCCGGCCGAGTAACCTGAAGCCTGAGCAGGGTAGACGGGGAAAGCACACACGCCGTGAGCGGGGGCGAACCCAGTGCGGCCGAGACACTGCGAGCTTACCACACACACGCCAGAATTGCAGTGTTCCTTCCTCCCCACAGCACGATTGAACAAGCGAACCTAAAGAGATCACCTCCACCGCTTTGTTGCAGGGCGGAAATTAGATACTGAAGAGATCTCCAAACAGAAGCCAAATAAACAGAGGGAAGCGCTTTGGAAGGGACAGGCCAACAGATTAAGATCCCTGTAGCTAATACCGACTGCATTAAAAAGGACCTACAGATCTTGAAAAGTATAAGCAGGAATAAGGATCTATCTAAAACTGAGCAGATCCCACACTGCTCACAACAGCTCCAGAGAAAGTCCGGGATATATATATTTTTTACTATTATTATTTTTTTTAATTTTTTTTTAATTTTTTTTTTAATTAAAAAAATTTTTTTTTCTCTTCTTTCCTTTTTCTTCAAGTCCTCTATTACACCTTTAACTTTCATTTTCATAACCCACTATTAACTTGCAAAAAAAAAAAAAAAAACCCCTATTTTTGAAGCAAACTACATACATATATCTTATACCTTTTGTGTTTTTTTTTTTTTAATGTTTTTTTCCTGTTCTACATTTTTTTACTGTTTCTTTTTTTACTGTTTTACTGTTTTTTTTTTCTTTTTACACTGTTCCCTTTTTTCTTTCTTTTTTTTTTTTTTTAGATTGTAAGTTTTATAAGAGTCTAACCTCTACTCTAGATTTTTAATCTGTGTTTTACATATTTGATATCAACTTTGTACATTTAAGAACCCAATCTTTAGGACCCATTTTTACTCAGGAGTGTGATCACTGGCCTGATCACTCTCTCCCCCTATTGATGCTCTTTCTTCTCCCCCAGGGAACCTCTATCTCCCACCCTCCTCCTTCTCTTCTCAACCCAATTCTGTGAATCTCTGAGGGTGTTCTGGGTACCGGAGAACACTTCAGGAACAGGATACTGCCCAGATCTCTCTCTCCCCTCTTAATTCCTCCCTTTCTACTCATGCTCACCTCTGTTACCTTCCTCCCCCCTCTCTATGTATCTGTGAATCACTCTGAGGGTTCCAAACTGTGGAAAGCACAGAGGGAAGTGCTTACTGGCTAGATTGCTCTCTCCACATTTGAATTCCCCTCTTCCCCTCCTGGTCACTTCAACCCACCCCCCCCACCTCATCTCTCCATGTAACTCAGTGAACCTTTCTGGGTATCCCTCACTGTGGAGAATCTTTTCACCATTAACCTAAAAGTTTTACTATTGAGGCTGTATGGAAGGAGAAGTCTTGAGGCTACTGCAAGAATAAGACTGAAAGCCAGGGGAAACATTAATTAATAAGAGACCATCCAATAGCCTCCATAAATTCACTGAAACCAAGCTCCACCCAAGAGATAATAAGTTCCAGAGCAAGACATACCACGCAAATTCTCCAGCAACGCAGGAACATAGACCTGAGCATCAATATACAGGCTGCCCAGAGGCACACCAAATCCATAGACATCTCAAAAATTAATACTGGTCACTCCATTACACTCAAGAGAGCAGAAATCCAGCTCCACCCACCAGAACACCGACACAAGCTCCCCCAACCAGGAAACCTTGACAAGCCACCTGTCCAACCCCAACCGCAGTGAGGAACCTCCACAACAAAGAGGAACTTCATACTACCAGAATACAGAAGGGCCACGCCTAACACAGCAATCTAAACAAGATGAAAAGGCAGAGAAATACTCAGCAAGTAAAGGAAAATGAGAAATGCCCACAAAGCCAAACAAAAGAGGAGGAGATAGGGAATCTATCTGAAAAAGAATTTAGAATAAGGATAATAAAAATGATCCAAAATCTTGAAAGCAAAATGGAGTTACAGATAAATAGCCTGGAGACAAAGATTGAGAAGATGCAAGAAATGTTTATCAAGGACTTAGAAGAAATAAAAAGGAATCAATATAGAATGAATAATGAAATAAAGGAGATAAAAGACACTCTGGAGGGAACCAACAGTAGAATAACGGAGGCAGAAGATAGGATAAGTGAGGTAGAAGATAGAATGATGGAAATAAACGAAGCAGAGAGGAAAAAAGAAAAAAGAATCAAAAGAAATGAGGAAAACCTCCGGGACCTCTGGGACAATATGAAACGCCCCAACATTCGAATCATAGGAGTCCCAGAAGAAGAAGATAAAAGGAAAGGCCATGAAAAAATACTCGAGGAGATAATAGTTGAGAATTTCCCTAAATTGAGGAAAGAAATAGTCACAGAAGTCCAAGAAACCCAGAGAGTTCCAAACAGGATAAACCCAAGGCGAAACACCCCAAGACACATATTAATCAAATTAACAAAGATCAAACACAAAGAACAAATATTAAAAGCAGCAAGGGAAAAACAACAAATAACACACAAGGGGATCCCCATAAGGATAACAGCTGATCTTTCAATAGAAACCCTTCAGGCTAGAAGGGAATGGCAGGACATACTTAAAGTAATGAAAGAGAATAATCTACAACCCAGATTACTGTACCCAGCAAGGATCTCATTCAGATATGAAGGAGAATTCAAAAGCTTTACAGACAAGCAAGAGCTGAGGGAATTCAGCACCACCAAACCAGCTCTCCAGCAAATGCTAAAGGATCTTCTCTAAACAGGAAACACAGAAAGGATGTTTCAACACGAACTCAAAACAACAAAGTAAATGGCAACGGGATCATACTTATCAATAATTACCTTAAATGTAAATGGGTTGAATGCCCCAACCAAAAGGCAAAGGGTTGCTGAATGGATACAAAAACAAGACCCCTATATATGCTGTCTACAAGAGACCCACCTCAAAACTAGGGACACACACAGGCTGAAAGTGAAAGGATGGAAAAACATATTCCATGCAAACGGAGACCAAAAGAAAGCAGGAGTCGCAATACTCATTTCAGATAAAATAGACTTTAAAATAAAGGATGTGAAAAGGGACAAAGAAGGACACTACATAAAGATCAAAGGATCAATTCAAGAAGAAGACGTAACAATCATAAATATATATGCACCCAACATAGGAGCACCACAATATATAAGGCAAATACTAACAAGTATGAAAGGGGAAATTAACAATAACACAATAATAGTGGGAGACTTTAATACTCCACTCACGCATATGGATAGATCAACTAAACAGAAAATTAACAAGGAAACACAAACTTTAAATGATACAATAGACAAATTAGATTTAATTGATATTTACAGGAGTTTCCACCCCAAAACAATCAATTTTACCTTTTTCTCAAGTGCACATGGAACTTTCTCCAGGATAGATCACATCCTGGGCCATAAATCTAGCCTTGGTAAATTCAAAAAAATTGAAATCATCCCAGCCATCTTCTCTGACCACAATGCAGTAAGATTAGACCTCAATTACAGGAAAAAAACTATTAAAAGTTCCAACATATGGAGGCTAAACAACACGCTTCTGAATAACCAACAAATCACAGAAGAAATCAAAAAAGAAATAAAATTATGCATAGAAACGAATGAAAATGAAAACACAACAACCCAAAACCTATGGGACACTGTAAAAGCAATACTAAGGGGAAGGTTCATAGCAATACAGGCGTACCTCAAGAAACAAGAAAAAAATCAAATAAATCAACTAACTCTACACCTAAAGCAACTAGAGAAGGAAGAAATGAAAAACCCCAGGGTCAGTAGAAGGAAAGAAATCTTAAAAATTAGGGCAGAAATAAATGCAAAAGAAACAAAAGAGACCATAGCAAAAATCAACAAAACTAAAAGCTGGTTTTTCGAGAAGATAAACAAAATTGATAAGCCATTAGCCAGACTCATCAAGAAACAAAGGGAGAAGAATCAGATCAACAAAATTAGAAATGAAAATGGAGAGATCACAACAGATTCCACAGAAATACAAAGGATCATAAGAGACTACTACCAACAGCTATATGCCAATAAAATGGACAACTTGGAAGAAATGGACAAATTCTTAGAAAAGTATAACTTTCCAAAACTGAACCAGGAAGAAATAGAAGATCTTAACAGACCCATCACAAGCACGGAAATCGAAAGTGTAATCAGAAATCTTCCAGCAAACAAAAGCCCAGGACCAGACGGCTTCACAGCGGAATTCTACCAAAAATTTAGAGAAGAGCTAACACCTATCCTGCTCAAACTCTTCCAGAAAATTGCAGAAGATGGTAAACTTCCAAACTCATTCTATGAGGCCACCATCACCCTAATTCCAAAACTAGACAAAGATGTCACAAAAAAGGAAAACTACAGGCCAATATCACTGATGAACATAGATGCAAAAATCCTTAATAAAATTCTAGCAAACAGAATCCAACATCATATTAAAAAGATCATACATCATGACCAAGTGGGCTTTATCCCAGGAATGCAAGGTTTTTTTAACATCCGCAAATCAATCAATGTAATACACCACATTAACAAATTGAAAGAAAAAAACCATATGGTTATCTCAATAGATGCAGAAAAAGCCTTTGACAAAATTCAGCATCCATTTATGATTAAAACCCTCCAGAAAGCAGGAATAGAAGGAACATATCTCAACATAATAAAAGCTATATATGACAAACCCACAGCAAACATTATCCTCAATGGTGAAAAATTGAAAGCATTTCCCCTAAAGTCAGGAACAAGGCAAGGATGCCCACTTTCACCACTACTATTCAACATAGTTTTGGAAGTTTTGGCCACAGCAATCAGAGCTGAAAAAGAAATAAAAGGAATACAGATAGGAAAAGAAGAAGTAAAACTCTCACTGTTTGCAGATGACATGATCCTCTACATAGAAAACCCTAAAGACTCTACTAGAAAATTACTAGAGTTGATCAATGAATATAGTAAAGTTGCAGGATATAAAATTAACACACAGAAATCCCTTGCATTCCTATACTCCAATAATGAGAAAACAGAAAGAGAAATTAAGGAAACAATACCATTCACCATTGCATCAAAAAGAATAAAATACTTAGGAATATATCTACCTAAAGAAACAAAAGACTTATATATAGAAAACTATAAAACACTGATGAAAGAAATCAAAGAGGACACAAACAGATGGAGAAATATACCGTGTTCATGGATTGGAAGAATTAATATAGTGAAAATGAGTATTCTACCCAAAGCAATCTACAGATTCAATGCAATCCCTATCAAGCTACCAATGGTATTTTTCACAGAACTAGAACAAATCATCTCACAATTTGTATGGAAATATAAGAAACCTCGAATAGCCAAAGCAATCTTGAGGAAGAAGAATGGAACTGGAGGAATCAACCTGCCTGACTTCAGACTCTACTACAAAGCCACAGTCATCAAGACAGTATGGTACTGGCACAAAGATAGAAATATAGATCAATGGAACAAAATAGAAAGCCCAGAGATAAACCCACGCACATATGGACACCTTATCTTCGACAAAGGAGGCAAGAATATACAATGGAGAAAAGACAACCTCTTTAACAAGTGGTGCTGGGAAAACTGGTCAACCACTTGTAAAAGAATGAAACTAGAACACTTCCTAACACCGTACACAAAAATAAACTCAAAATGGATTAAAGATCTAAACGTAAGACCAGAAACAATAAAACTCCTAGAGGAAAACATAGGCAAAACACTCTCCGACATAAATCACAGCAGGATCCTCCATGACCCACCTCCCAGAATATTGGAAATAAAAGCAAAAATAAACAAATGGGACCTAATTAAAATTAAAAGCTTTTGCACAACAAAGGAAACTATAAACAAGGTGAAAAGACAGCCTTCAGAATGGGAGAAAATAATAGCAAATGAAGCAACAGACAAACAATTAATCTCAAAAATATACAAGCAACTTCTGCAGCTGAATTCCCGAAAAATAAATGACCCAATCAAAAAATGGGCCAAAGAACTAAACAGACATTTCTCCAAAGAAGACATACAGATGGCTAACAAACACATGAAAAGATGCTCAACATCACTCATTATTAGAGAAATGCAAATCAAAACCACAATGAGGTATCATTTCACACCAGTCAGAATGGCTGCTATCCAAAAGTCTACAAGCAATAAATGCTGGAGAGGGTGTGGAGAAAAGGGAACCCTCTTACACTGTTGGTGGGAATGCAAACTAGTACAGCCACTATGGAGAACAGTGTGGAGATTCCTTAAAAAACTGGGAATAGAACTGCCATATGACCCAGCAATCCCACTGCTGGGCATATACACCGAGGAAACCAGAATTGAAAGAGACGCGTGTACCCCAATGTTCATCGCAGCACTGTTTACAATAGCCAGGACATGGAAGCAACCTAGATGTCCATCAGCAGATGAATGGATAAGGAAGCTGTGGTACATATACACAATGGAATATTACTCAGCCATTAAAAAAAATACATTTGAACCGGTTCTACTGAGATGGATGAAACTGGAGCCCATTATACAGAGTGAAGTAAGCCAGAAAGAAAAACAACAATACAGTATACTAATGCATATATATGGAATCTGAAAGATGGTAACGATAACCCTATATGCGGGACAGAATGAGAGACACAGATGCATGGAACAATTTTATGGACTCTGAGGGAGAAGGTGAGGGTGGGACGTTCTGGGAGAATGGCATTGAGACATGTGTATTGTCATATGTGAAACAGAGCACCATTCCATGTTCGATGCATGTGACAAGGGCTCGGGGCCGGGGCAGTGGGATGATCCAGAGGGATGGGAGGGGGAGGGAGGTGGGTGGGGGGTTCGGGAAGGGGAACACATGTAAACCCATGGCTGATTCTTGTCAATGTATGGCAAAAACTATTACAATATTGTAAAGTAATTAGCCCCCAAGTAAAATAAATAAATTTATAAAAAAAAAAAAAAAAAAAAAAAGAAAATTATAACTAAGACAGTTTATTAATAATGACGAGTCAGGCAAAGTAAAATCTTAGCAAATGGAAATCATCAGTACAGTCAAAGAAAAATACATCATGATCAAGTGAAATCCATTGCAGTGACTTAAGGTTCTGCTTATATTAGGAATTCTAGTACTATAACTACCATAGTAATATGTCAAAGGTGAGAATATTCTAAATTCTAAATGAGATGTTTGATAAAATTCAATAGTGATACCTGATTGTTAAAATTTCTTAGTAAAGCAGTACTTGAAAGAGGTTTCCATGTCATAATTTAAAAATATATCTAAATTAAAATAATTATGATATACACTATGCATTATGTACTATTTGTTCTGATGTGTAATATATAGTAAGTTTTTAAAGCTTCAAAACAGTACATGGAATAGATAGTCTTTCTTTCATCCTTATTTTACAAACACACAGAAAAGGTGAGCAATTTGCTCAATATCATGCAGACGCTTGAATTAAAATCTGAGAGTCTGATTCCAAAAGGTACACTGTCAACTACCCCCACAGCTTCAGGGTTTTGGATGCCCTATAATTACTAGCCAAAGTATCTGAAAAATGAATTCAAGAGGTAGTATGTTGGTACATGTTTAACAGATGGCTCTGCTAGGGACACCTGATTTGTAACATTTGCCAATTTCCATAGTGTTAATATTCCCATACGACCTACTTTGCTAGAAATGTGACACCACTAAACATGGAGTTAGGAAGGGATGCACGTTACATTACTGTTGTATGCTTTTCCAACCATATAGATACAACAGATGTAAATACATGATCTTGAGAGGATAGATAATAGTAAAATGTAGTGAAAAAACTTAGGAAGTAATGAATTTTTAGTATCTATTACCTTTGTCTTATAATATATTTAATGGTTTGTTATAATATGTTAAAACGGCCATGTTTAACAATCAGTTCTTAAAATGCCTCAAAATTTAATAATTGGTTCTACAGAGCTGGTACCCACTGGGTCCAGCACACCACTGGAATGAAAAGGAAGGGCAGAATTATCATTTGCAGGCGTATTGTTAGGATTGGTGAAGACTTTTAGGATTAGGTGCATTTCTTCCTTTCTCTTTATGTTTCTGTCTCAGCCTATAGGGAGGCCAGATTTTCTACCTAGGGGGGATAGGATAAGGGTAGAGAAAACACTTTTGACCTCACTGTTCATCTTTGCTGTAGAAATAACTTAAATATCCCTCAGTTGGGCACTGGTTACGCATATTATGGTACATACAAAAAAATGGGAAAATCTTGTAGAAGTTATGTCTTACCTCATTCTGTTGCTATAGCTAGAAATGGTCTGTTTGTCACCAAACCATTTCAACAGCTAAGAAGGACAGTCTCATGGAGGCTGTGGATGAGCTAGCCTAGGCAGGACATTGGAACTTGGGGTCCTCTCTGGACGAAACAGTACCCCATTAGCTTATATGATCCCTTACATGAAATTTCTCAAATCATTCCAAATGAATGTCAACTAAGATGAAGGTTCTTTACTCACTTAATAGTAATTTCTAGTTTACAAAGCATATTCATGTATATTACTCCGTTTAACTCTGCTGCTGCTGCTGTTAAGTCGCTTCAGTCGTGTCCGACTCTGTGCGACCCCATAGACGGCAGCCCACCAGGCTCCCCCGTCCCTGGGATTCTCCAGGCAAGAATACTGGAGTGGGTTGCCATTTCCTTCTCCAATGCATGAAAGCGAAAAGTGAAAGTGAAGTCGCTCAGTCTTGTCCGACTCTTAGCGACCCCATGGAGTGCAGCCTACCAGGCTCCTCCGTCCATGGGATTTTCCAGGCAAGAGTACTGGAGTGGGGTGCCATTGCCTTCTCCCATTTAACTCTAGGTAAAGCCCATTAAATAGGTACTATCTCCATTTTCCAGAGGAGGAAAACTGAGGCTCAGAGAGCTAAAGTAACTTGCCCAAGATCATATGTCTACCAAATAAAAGTAATGAGATTCAGACCAGGCCTTTTAAGTCCTTAGAATAACTTTTTCCCAAGCTGCTTAGGGCAGAGATGTCACTACCTCCTGTAGGTTATACAATTACTTAATGTCACATTTTGGTCAGGAATACACACGCACATCTATGTACACACACATATGTTATAGTTCATGTTTCATTATAGTTATAGGCTTCCTTCTTTGAAATTAATCCCTAATAAAAACAATATATTATGAAGGAAGAATTCTCCCTAAGATTTGGATTTATTGATTAGCCATTTTAGCCTTTTTCCTTAGGTTAAATATTTACAGGCCCTTTTATGATGCCTTGCTATCCTCATTTCCTCATTATCTTTAAAGTTTCCAGAAATAAGAAAAGAAGCAACTGAAGAAGACATTGATTGGAGGCTTGGAGACGAGTATAAGAACTAAAGAAGCACATACACTTTGTATTTAAAAAATTCACTGTATACAATACCCCTGGCCAACAGACTGATGAGATCATCCCTGAAACAAAGAATATATTGTGGAGGGCGCTGAATCAGAACACTGAAAAGAAAGACTAAAGAGGTTAAGAAGGAATATTCTTGGAGATACCCCTATTCAAATATAGTAAAGAGCTCTTCTCTAATGCTCGTAAGACAGAACAATAGAGGTAAGTACAACAAGAGTATTAAGTTAGACTAAAGGAATGTTTTAGTATTTAAAAGGGAGTTTGAAAGCATAAAGTGACTGACCAAAGAGTAATGAAAGATCTTTTCTGTATTCATTGCAAATAGGACAAATTTCAGTGCCTCAGGTCTCATTTCACGTCAAAATGGTCCAAAAACACAGTGGACTGGAGCCTGTGCTTCCTTCTGTGTTTGCTTGTGTGTTAATAGCATTAAGATACAGCCACTCTCACTCCTTTCCATATCTAATTAGCCTTTTGTTCCCTCTTTTCAACCTCCTCTACCAGCTTTATGCACCCTCCACTCCATTTACTATTTACCATACACAAATCCATTTATTTGTTCATTCAGTTTTTGTTTGGTGCCTACCATGCACACACTCCAGTCCTGGCCTCCACACTTTTACACATACTGGTCGTTTTTTATGTTATTGTCCTTTGCCCCTATTGGCATCTGGTGAATTCTTTCTTATCTTTTGTGATGCAAATTATACACTGCCTCCTCAGCAAAGCCTTCCCCAATAACCTATCATCTCTCCTGTCCTTTTCTTTTAATGAAAAATCACTTAATTTCTTTTTTTTTTTTTTATTTTTTATTTATTTATTTTTTAATAAATTTATTTATTTTAGTTGGGGGCTAATTACTTTACAATATTGTAATAGTTTTTGCCATACATTGACATGAATCAGCCATGGGTTTACATGTGTTCCCCTTCCTGGACCCCCCACCCACCTCCCTCCCCATCCCATCCCTCTGGGTCATCCCATTGCCCCGGCCCTGAGCCCTTGTCTCATGCATCGAACATGGAATGGTGTTCTGTTTCACATATGATAATATACATGTTTCAATGCTATTCTCCCAGAACGTCCCACCCTCACCTTCTCCCTCAGAGTCCATAAAATTGTTCTATGCATCTGTGTCTCTTATTCTGTCTCGCATATAGGGTTATCGTTACAATCTTTCAAATTCCATATATATGCATTAGTATACTGTTAATTTCTTTTTAGAAGTAAGCTGTTTTGATCCCATTATTTGCTCTTTGAGCCACAAGTGTTGTGGACAGTTAATACAGGCCCTCCAAATAATCAGAAGAATTAAATTGGCTTTATAACAGACAATTCTGGCAATAGATCAATACTGATATATTTAACAATCTTTATCATAGATTAGCTAAGAAATAAATACTAAATATAACTGATTGAAATAATCAATACAAAATAAAACTGAAAATAGGTAAAGCTATATGCAGCAAGATTTAAATCTATAAATGTTGACTTGGGAAAATGGGACTGGATAAAAATAAGGCCCACAAAACAAATCTCATAGAAGCAGAAGCTATTATGGTAAAATTGATTTGAACAAAAGACTGATAGAAGTATATTACATAAACAAGTATATTACATAAACATAAACAAGTTAGTCTGGATCAAAATAACTTCAGTATTTTTATTCACATGACAAAACTGGAAATATTTTAAGTACTATACTAGAAAACTGATCAAGGAATTAATATGGATTAATGAATTTATTAAGATTAAGTCATATCAATAATTCAGAGGTGCTGGTATAATTCTGATTTAAATGCTTCTATTCGCTAACATAGAGTCAATCAGAAGGCCACAACAGTGAGAGGAAAATAACTGTAGAATTGTAATAGTGGGACAAAAATATCTATTGGTTCTCCAGCACAAAGTTAACTTTTGATTAATGGTTTTTGAACAAGTAAATGAATATTTAAATAATGTGATTTTTGTTGATCACTTTCTATCTATGTAACCCACTAACTGAAATTTACCTGAAAATTCATATTTATCAAATTTGAAATATTTAATACATAATCAAGTTGGTTATTTTAGTCTGAAAAATTTGCATTTTTAGCTTTCTTTTGAACATTTCAAGGAGTTTTAAATTCCAGTTGATCTATGTATCCTCCTACCTTAATTTTAAATAAACAAAAATTTGTATTACTCAGGAAATGAGAGCATGCAATACAGAGAAAAAGGACAAATTAGAGAAACCACCATGATAATGCTGAATATTTCTTCACTATTTCATTGATCCTTCTGCTTTCCAAGAAAGAAAGAGAGAAACTTGAGGGCAAGGGAAGCGCATTGAGGAATGTAAATTAATTTTTTATTTAGTTTGTTTTAAGGAAGCTTCACACCATAACTTAACTACAGTTGTATAAAATTTTGAATATATTTCAAAAGCCCACAGAAAGAATGGAAGAAAATAGAAATGAATTTTCAATGAAGGGGAACTTCTGTGCCAAAGGTGATAAATCATCAGCCTTCTGGCTCACACAGATGTGTTTTATTAAGCCACAGTCTTTCCTCCAAAGGACATCTCACATGAAACTCAAGATATAAACTTCTTAGGCGAAAGCAATCGGAAGATCTTCCTGCACTGTGCCTATTCTTATCAATAACTAATACAGTTAATTAGTTTATTAAAAGCCCATCCCAGTCTCAAGACTCTTACTTGTCACTCCACTGCAGTATGTTCTGATAGGAATTCAGGCTTTGCCTGAGTCGCACTAGAAATCATGAAGAGAAAGATAGATTGGACTACATCAAATGGAAAACTGGTAGAACTAAAAAAAGCAAATATAAGAGGCAACAATATATGAAATTTATTTCAAAGAGCTTATCAAAACACCAAGATCTTAAGAGATAAAAGGACAAGAACTAATAATTCATAAAATGGAAAAACCGTTCCAAAGTGTTCAAACTCATTAATAACAAACAATAGTTTTAAAACAGATACTATTTCTGCTCCATTAAATTATATACATTTTAAAATTATAACATGCTGGTTAAATGGTACTCCACTCTTGACTGGAAAGCAGTTTGAAAACATGTAACAAAAGCTTTAAAAATGTTCATTTCTTTTAATTTAGGATCTTTTAAATAATACTTACCCCAGAGTTCAACTATCTGGATTAAAATTCTGGCTTCACTGTGTTGAACACAACCATGTTGTGCTCTATCTACTCAAACAAATAAAGCAAAGACTTCTGACAAAATAAATAAATAAAATTTTGGCTTCAACACATATCAGCTGTGTAAACTGAGGTGACTTAACATGCCTCAGCTTCCTCATCTCTAAGATAAGAATAATAATGAGAGTAACTACGTTATATTAGTTGCTCAGTCGTGTCCGACTTTTTGTGACCCCAAGGACTGTAGCCCACCAGGCTCCTCTTTCCATGGAATTTTCCAGGCAAGAGTACCAGAGTGGGTTACCATTCTCTTCTCCAGGGGCTCTTCCTGACCTAGGGATCAAACCCAGGGATTCCTGCATTGCAGGCAGATTCTTTACCATCTGAGCCACCAGGGAAGCCCAGTAACTACATTATTAGATCATCATGAGGATTAAATGAATTGATATTCATGAAGTTTTTCGACTAGTGCCTGGCACACAGTGCTAAATAAGTTTTCTAATGTGAATAGAATCAACCATTTAAAAATTTACTCCAAGAAATTAATTATCAAAGCTTTATAAACAAAACTGCAAATCATGGCATTATTTATAACAGCAAAAAATAACAAGCTATAATAGAGAAATGGTTATCTATATTATAGAAGATTAAAGTGTTGAAATATATAGTCATTAAAATTATGTTTATGAACTCTCTACAATGATGCTGAAATACTTAGTAATTTTAAGTGAAACAAAGAGCAAAATATAAACCAGCATATTTGGTACACCCATGAGTACATTAATTAAACAGCATTTTCCCTTACATTGATAAAAGATCAGAAGAAGCTCACCAAAATGTTAAAAGTGGTTCCTTGTGCTTTCATATATTGCTATATATACATTTTTATGGTATAAAGTGATATTATGTGTAATAATATTGTTTTGGTATGATTTGTAAAATGCACCAAAAATAAACACACTTCTCACTTACTCATTACATCTTCTTACTCTTAGTGTTTAAAATACCCTTGTTGGGAACCCTCTTACACTGTTGGTGGGAATGCAAACTAGTACAGCCACTATGGAGAACAGTGTGGAGATTCCTTAAAAAACTGGGAATAGAACTGCCATATGACCCAGCAATTCCACTGCTGGGCATACACACCGAGGAAACCAGAATTGAAAGAGACGCGTGTACCCCAATGTTCATCGCAGCACTGTTTACAATAGTCAGGACATGGAAGCAACCTAGATGTCCATCAGCAGACGAATGGATAAGGAAGCTGTGGTACATATACACAATGGAATATTACTCAGCCATTAAAAAGAATACATTTGAATCAGTTCTATTGAGATGGTTGAAACTGGAGCCCATTATACAGAGTGAAGTAAGCCAGAAAGAAAAACACCAATACAGTATACTAATGCATATATATGGAATTTGAAAGATGGTAATGATAACCCTATATGTGAGACAGAATAAGAGACACAGATGCATAGAACAGTCTTATGGACTCTGAGGGAGAAGATGAGGGTGGGACGTTCTGGGAGAATAGCATTGAAACATGTATATTATCATATGTGAAACAGAACACCATTCCAGGTTCGATGCATGAGACAAATGCTCAGGGCTGGGGCAATGGGATGACCCAGAGGGATGGGATGGGGAGGGAGGTGGGAGGGGGGTTCAGGATGGGGAACACATGTAAACCTATGGCTGATTAATGTCAATGTATGGCAAAAACCACTACAATATTGTAAAGTAATTAGCCCCCAACTAAAATAAATAAATTTATGAAAAAAATATACCCTTGTTAAACTAAATATTGTATATAATTAGTTTGTTTAATAAAGCTATATGTATATGTAATTAAAATATATTAGGTATATTAAAAAGAAATAAATCAACTTAATAAATATCTAATTTATTCATTCACTCAACAAATATTTATAAAGAACTTATTATGAGCCAGGCCCTGTTTTAGACACTTGGGAAATAGCAATTGATCAAGACCCTAATGCTGGGGAAGATTGGGGGCAGGAGGAGAAGGGGGTGACAGAGGATGAGATGGTTGGGTGGCATCACTGACTCAGTGGACATGAGTTTGAGCAGACTCTGGGAGACAGGGAAGGACAGAGAAGCCTGGTTTGCTGCAGTCCATGAGGTCATAGAGTCGGACACAATTGAACTGCTGAACAACAACAAAGACCGTCCTCATGATGCTTCCATTCTATTGGAATTAATAAAATAAAGTAGAAATGGCTTTGGCTAAAAGAATCTTGAAGTGGCTAAAAATATACATCTCAAAGGACTAAAAAAGATTTAGAAGGGTTAAACTCATGGTATTATTAACCAAAGTCCATCAAATTTAATAATTCCTAGACATACGCATTTCAGACAATCATATTCTGAGATGATTTCCTTGGATGTTAAAATTAAGAGAAATAAAGACAGACCCCTAAGCAGATGCAAAAATAGAAAACTCTTAAAAGAGTTGAAATCATCGAATATCGATACACATAAGCTTTTATGAATTTGTTAAATGTGAATTTTAGGTGAATCTGTCATTGTGAAAATTAATCATTAGGCTCACAGGAGGATTAATTTTAGGATACTTAGTTCACTCCCTTTAGGCTGTGGTGGAATTAATATCTAAATAGCTTTTGTGATTTTTACGGGAATTAAAAGAAATATTGTTATCAAATACCTGGCTAAGTCTAACCTTCATCTATTATAGAGCAATTTATGTTGTCATAGCCTTACCAAAAATAAGATTTATGTTCAATCTTTTCTTTACCATTAGTAGACACTTTTCAAGGTAAATGTGACCTTTCCCCCTTACTCTGACTTTTCTAGATTCTATTCTTTTATAGTTAGATATACTGCAAAGTCTCCATATTTCTGAAACATAAAGAATTATACTGCATATCTCATGTTGGTCTGACATTGTGAGGGCCCTCACGTGGCATGACAGATCTTTACTGCTATGGACAAGACAAAAGGACAGGCTGTATTCACAAGGAAACTTCTCCGTCACCCACAAGTGAGCTGTGATTTTAGATCTTTCTTTCAATCTACTTTCTTACTTTTAGATGGATTTCATATCCACTTTGCTTTCCACTTGATAGTTGTTCATAGTCTCCTCCCCATAGACATAATCTAAGCTATAGAGCAAAAACCAAATAAAAACCTTCTGAAAATAACCACCCCTAGAAGGGGTTTTAAATAATTTAGGGAAAAGTTCACCCCTGAAAAAACATTTCACTTCCAATACTCTAAAAAGCAGAGGGAAAACAAAGTGAAAAGGTGGCCAGTTAATCCACTTTTAGAATGATCTATGAGTGTGCTTAGTCACTCACTTGTGTCCAACTCTTAGTGACTCCATGGACTGTAGCCCACCAGGCTCCTCTGTCCATGGAATTCTCCAGGCAAGAATACTGGAGTGGGTTGCCATTCCCTTCTCCAAGGGATCCTCCCACCCCAGGTATAGAACCCAGGTCTCCTGCACTGCAGGTGGATTCTTTACTGCCTGAGCCATCAGGGAAACCCTTTAGAATGATTAGTCCCTGAATATTAAAGGCCTGGCTATTTGTACAAGATGAGATTGTTGGAAATTATACACAGGTACTTTTTGATTGATGAGGTCAAAATTGAGCAGTAGATAGGCTTGTTTTAGAAGTCTTAGGGCTATAGTTAATGTGAACTACAGTGACATTTATGTTGTCTTGAAAAACTGTACTGATTATAAAAAGAATCAGAAATACAAAGATAGGGAGAGAAGACAGACCATTTGAAAGTCTTGGAAAGAACTAAAGCGTTATCAGTTCAGTGACATACATTTTATTAATATTTAGAGGTGATGGAGATACTATTTTGAAAACTAACATCTACATGTGAAATACACATATATATGGCAGATGTACAGAAAAAGCTGAGGGTTTGGAAGTAGATAAACTTACTAATAACATTTTGTTGACTGGTGTAAATATTAATTGATAGGGAAAAATCTATATTTAATGTGACTGACCAACAGTAGTTGTTTAGTACACATTCATTACCTTCTCCTTTACTTCTTTTCTCCCTTCTTTTCTTCTTTGCACTCCATATGTTGGAAGAGATCTTTTAAAGTCTTGATCCAATGTTCCACTGCCATGGAAAATTCCTGGGTAGAAATTGTGGTTTTTATAAAATCACTCTTCTGGATCAGGAAATTCTTTTGTATATCAGATTACACTCCTATCTCATCTCAACTCCTTGCCCTACCTCCTTTTAAATTTATTTATTTTGTACTCCTGAAAGAATTATACTTCTGAGAAAATGGGAAAAACTGAATTTTCATGTTATTTGCTTATTTTGTAATATATTCACAAACCTCTTTGAGACTTCCTCAGCCATCTTTTCTCAAAGGAACAGGAAATAAAAATGCACAGATAAACAGGAAAACTATTCACAGGCAAATGAAGTGAGAGAAAAGCACAACTGGGAAAAGAGGAAGAGAAATACATCATGAGGAAGATAAAAGGAAAAAAGGTGGATGGGAAGAAAATGGAAGATAAAGTCAAATCGGGGAATAAAGTGAAAATTAGAAAATAAGGTAAGACTAGATTGTGAAAACATAACTGGAACCATCCCTTCCACTTCTGTGACTCTCCATGGTTTAGATTCTCTCACATATGCCTCACAAAAATCTGTGAGGAACTTCATGCGAAAAGGTGCCACTAACAAGACTTTAAAATGGAAACGGAACCTAGGGAAAGAGGAAGTGACCTGACTTGTCAAGTATCTAGAAAGGTAGAGAGGTAAGACTCTAATTGTGGCCATTTAGTAGCCTCAAAACCCCTGTGGATCAAGGCCATCTATCAACAGTGTATGAAAACCAAAAGAAACTTTCTGGTCCTGGGACAGTGCCCTTTCTGCTATTCATGCTGAAAGAGAATGGAAAAATTATTACAGGTGGGGTTAGAGAGAGAGGGAGATGAAGGACATGGTGAGGGCAGACAGAGAGCCAGAGAAAGAGAAAGGAAAACTCCCAGAAAGAGGAAAAGCCAAATAGGAAACAGACTGAGAGGCCCACATAAGCAAAATGGCACATGTCCTTGGATGGTACAGATTCAACCTGCTAATCTAGGAGTCTGGAACCCTCTCAATTCAACCAGGTGACTCAGAAGAATTGGTCTAGTTTTGGGTTCTTTCTGCCTTGGGTCACTTCAAAACAAGACCAGCCATCTCATCCAAGCCACCTGCCCCTCAGCCAGAGAAAGAAGGGCAGGTGGGCAGACTCAGAGAGCCTGATAGAAACATGGAGGGGAGATACAGAAGAAGCAGCAACTAACTGGGGATAGTTGGGAAATCAGACTCATAGCTAGTCATTTAGAGAGGAAGAAACAGAGCAAGGGGTTAACTGAGTCAAGATCTGTGACATTTGGCTTTTTAAAATAAAAAAAAAATATCTGTGACATCTTGTATATGGCCACTCTGTGCTGAATCTTGTGTGATCTGAACACAAGTGGATTCTGAGAGAGACAGTGAGTGTTCATCTCTGATGGATGCCAACTGAGGCAGAGTCAGCTTTCAGCATAGGGGAAGTATACATTCACTGACCTTTTCCATGGGCTTTGGCATATGCAAGTGAGGACACTGGCTGTGCTGCTGTCAGGCCCAGAGTGAAGGTGCTGTGAGTTCTGCTGTAAGCCAGCTCATGTATAGTTTGAGCTTCCAAGTCTCTATTCCCTCTGACTCTACTGTACTCTCCATGCTGTCTTTCTCACTCTATCATCACACACACACACACACACACACACACACACACACACACACACACACGAACATAGCAACATAGCAAGAGATCCAACAGGCTCACAACATCATGGAGGTAGAGACTGCTTCTCTCTGGCTGCTATAGGAAACTTACTATAACAGATGAAGAATCCATTTTTAAGTCTGTCTTGATCTGATCAGGTCTCAGGAGTCTAAGCATATCAGAGCGGTCTTAGGATCCTCAGGGAAACGTGTCCATTGGCCAAGTGCCCTGGAAATTCTGGGTTAGTTTCAGATTTTCCAGGCAGAACATTTTTTCCCCACCCAAGACTGCTGTTTGTAAGAACTAGAGGTCATGATATTTCTGTTTCTTGACCTCTTATGTCAGACAAGAATCCCCATTCCCCAGAGGTAGAACCTACCTATAACCTATCACTGTCACCCTCAACCTGAGGGATTAAGGAAGATTCAGTCCAATGTGAGATGCCAGGAAATGAAGTTTTCGTTGGAAAAATGTTTAATTCAGAACAGTTCCTAAATGAAATTGATTATCTAGTCGTGTTCAAAATGTCCTACTTGTCTTGTATACTCTTTTTTTAAACAGTTGGTTTGTTAGTATAAGAATCCAAGAAAGACCTTATAAGCAGCACAGCACAGGAAAGAGTGAGCCATGTCAATAAGACTAATTTTGTATACCTCTGCTGGCAGTGGGAAGGCTGTAATTTCCTCCCCTGCCTTGCTCAGATGGATTTAGCAATTGCACAGGGTTGAAGCTATAGAAGCAGCATTTCATCAAACTTGGCCAGGGACTACAGGGCTGATAATGTGATAGTGTGCCACGTTTAAGCCTCTACCTCTATTTTCACTTTCTCTTCAAGCAATCTTTGATATCATGTGCCAAGGGACAGTCTACTGGGGTGATGAAAGAAGCCCTTCATTAGGAACTCCTTGTGTTCAGGACATTAGTGCAACATGAGGAGAAACCAGAGAAGAGGGTAAGCAAACAAAGGCCACTCTGCCAGGAGATCAGGAAACTGTCATCTACAGAACAAGGTGACAAACAGTGTCAACCTCTTCTAGGAGTATCTTTAGGGAAGGATTATTATTTTGAAATTGATACACGAAATGAAGAACATGAACAACTTCCAATCTAGGTAGTATAGAAATAGCTTTAAATCTATCTCCCTCTGACTTTGAATCAAGATGAAGAGACATATCCTGACCTTTCCTCAGGCCCTTGGGTTCATTCTTGAGGGAAATTTTTTTCTGGGGTGATAAATAGACCTCTCTACAGGAATAATACTGGATCCTTTGTTCTTTAACCACAAATGAAGTCCTAAAGTGTTTCACTCAGTTGTCTCTAAGTCTGAAAGAGTAATATCAAATATATTGCACCATCTGTAGGTATTAATGTTAAAGAAAAAACCCATCCTTATCCAATTTTTAACTGATCAAAATACAAAATACTATATTGTGCAATATAACAAATTCTGAAGCTGGGTGTAATTTTTTAGAAGGGAAATAGCTGTCCTGAATTAAGATGATTAACTCCATAAAGGGTGACATTAATTTTTTTGAGAACAAGCATTGTTGTACAGAAAGGATGACAAAACTTGTCTTTATCACATTTCATGAAGTCCTTGTGAAGTTTCTAGCTAAAGTTCTGGTCTGGGGCATCAGCACTGTTACTAATATTTAATAAATGGTAGAGAAGTATAACAGCTGACAGGCTACTATGCACAACTCACAAAATTATGTGTCTTTCTTTGGGAAATGGTAAACAGAATTTCTTAATTTTAATATAGTCATATGTAAGATTCCCCCTTTTTTTGTTAGTACTTTTGTCTTAAGGAAAATTTCCCAACCCTGGCATCATGTAAATATTTTTCTATTTTATCTTCTAAAGCTTTATTGTTTTGTTTACCAATTAGACCTAATAAGTTAAATGAAAGTTATTTTTGTATTCTGCATACATCAAGTAGGAGTCAAATGTTGGTGTCACTTGTTTTCTGTATGGAAAAGTAGTTGTTTGTGTGCATGTGTGCTCAATTGCTCAGTCATGTCTAACTCTTTGTGACCCCAGGGACTGTAGCTCACCAGGCTTCTCTGTCCGTAGAATTTTGCAAGCAAGAATACTGGAGTAGGTTGCCATATCCTACTCCAGGGGATCTTCCTGACCCAGGGATTGAACCTGCATCTCCTGCATTGGCAGGCAGGTTCTTTACCACTGAGCCATTGGGGAAGCCAAGTTGTCTGGGCATCCTTAATTTAAAAACCTTTTTCCATACTGCTTTGCAGTTCCACCTTTGTTATGAATCTTGCATGGATTTTATGTGTGTATCATCATGCTGTTTGTTAGTAAAGACAGTTTTAATTCTTCCTTTTCACTCTTTAGGCCTTAATACTGATAAAAATACTAAGAATGGAAATAGTTGTTTTATTCTTTACATGAGGGAAAAAGTATTCAAGATTTTGTTTTAAGTATGATATGAACTATAGGTTTTTTTGTTTGTTTCTGTGGATTCCCTTTGTTAGATTGAGGGTCTCTCCCTTTCTCTAGCATTTCAAATTTATGTTCTCATGTCTACAAAATAAAAACTAGCTTTTGAGAACACATTTAAACCAAAATATACATCTTAAGCACATTAGAAAATCATCTACTGTTGCATCAGTGGGGCAGGGGAAGTGGAGATAAAGGGTATAAAGACAGAATAAAAACTATTAAAGACATAAAACAAGAGGGCCTTTCCTTGCAGGGACCAATGATGGCTTGTCAGGAAAGGAGGAATGTGATTAACTCAATCCTCCCAGGAACAAAATTTTTAAAACAAAACATATGAAAACACAAACATAAATATATTAGCACCTAGAACATGAACAAAGTAGCACTTGAAAGAGGAAAAGCTGGAATGATGAACAGCTTGCAAAAATACTGACAGTGATATGGGCTTTTCATTCTGAATAAGAAGCCTAAAAAACATGTAAGTCTGATTCTCAGACACATGGATGTCATTTACAGTTGGAAGGGAGAAAGTAATGTTTTGGAGGTTCTGATTTAGATATCTGAAATACTTTATCTCATTTATCATTCAGTCTTTATAACCACATTGAGCTAGTTACTGTCTTAGTTAAGACTTTTTGTTGTGAGAAATAGAAACTCATCTGTAATAGTTTTGAGGGAAAAAATGGAGTTTATATAAGGATGCATGGTTATATCACAAACTCAAGAGCAAGAATGCAGGTGGATCTCCAAAGCTGACTAAATCCTGGGCAGTCATTATCTTAGGTTCGTTGTCTGGAGACACGTTATTTTACCTCTGCTTTCCTCTGTTCGATGACTTTCACCTATTCTCCCTGCCGGTTTTTTTTGTTTCTTCAGGTACATGGCAGAAGACAACTACTCCATAGCTTGAGTGTCTGCTTGTTCCAGGCTAGAAATGGACTGTACTTACTGCATACCAAAGTCCCAGGAAAGAGGACGACATAGTTGATCCAGCTTGATCATACTGATTGTGGTGATGATGGGGGAGGGGTGGTGTCCCATGATACTTACTAAAGTGGTTGCCAGCACCCACCACTGTGGGAGAAGAAGAGGGTTCTTGGGGAATGGGCTGTTGTTTCTAAAATCTCTACCACAACTAACAGGACTGAGCAACATCTGTCAAATGAATGAATGACATGAGACTCAGTGTTCTTCAATTTCAAAGCTCATGATTTTTCTAATACATCATACAGCCTTCAAACGTTTGCATCTGAGATAACTGTTTCCACTACCTCAGTAAAAGAGAAAGGTCTTGTATAAGAGCATTTCCAGGAAACAGATGGCACATTCAAATCACAATAATTTGAAGAAGTTTAATAAAGATTTATTTGCAAAGGTGTGGGCATGGTATAGGGAAATCACACGGGAGGTGGGCAGTTCCTGAAATCTAACATTAGAGGGGCTCAGCCTTAAGAGGTAATGGGAGATGGTGGTTCAAACCAATATTGTAAACCAATCATCAATCAATTAAAAAAACAAAAACAGAGAACTAAGTAGAGGGAGCCACAAGGTGGGAGTGAGATTTTAGCAAGGGGACTCAAGTGAGTCCACAACCCTCATAGGGAAACCGAGGCCCGAAGGATTAAATGCCCCAACCTCACACTCCTACTTCCCTCTGATATTCTGCCTATGCTACTCACTGGCTGAACCCACTAGAAAATCAGAGGTAAGGGAATCTGTTGATGTGGTCCATACAGCTTAGCCTGTGAAGCTGAGAGCTAAGTGAAGAGAGTGAGGGATTATACTAAAGAGAGAAACAACTCTCTAGGTCTTTAGACTGGAAAATAAAAATAAACACGTGTAATCAGATTCAAAATTCAAAAATGAGATTTTTTTAAGGATGTTCCTAGAGGTTCTAGATATGTTTAGTTTTCATGTCTTGGGTAAGCCATGTATATTAAACTGATTACTTCAGCCGAAGTCATTAATCATTGTGCCTCAGGGGCTTCCTTGAAGGGCCAGGGCTCTGCACACTCTCATCAGAACAGCTTTGCTTTAGTATGGTTATTGCATCAGGATTCTGCACAAGATTTCATTAAGGAAACAGAGTTATAGCACCACCTATAGTCAGGCAATGTGCTAAGGACTCAAAAATGAATCTCAGATTAGTGAGGAAGACAGAAAGGCTAAGTAACAGTATACAGTGTTAGGAAAACGCACAAGTTATGAAGGGAACTTGCTGTTCTGTGCTTAGTCGCTCAGTTGTGTCCGACTCTGCGACCCGATTGAACCCAGAAGAGGGAAAGGATCAAGGAAGATTTCCTGGAGTCAGTAACTGGAAAAGGAGGTAAAGAAACTCAGAGAACACTGCTGTTGTCCAAAAGAGGGAAGAGGAATCCAACAATTATGCAACTCTCTGAAACGGGGGATATCGCCTGGAAAGAATGAGATTATATGATCCACTGACAAGAATGGGAGCTAGGGTGATTCCACGTGATACGCAAAGATCTACGCTCACGCCTGCCTTCAGCCTTGGTCCGCCCCCATCCCATTCTCCGTCAAACTGGAGCGGTATTTCAACAATTGCCCGGGGCTGGGAAGGTATTCTAAGCCGGAGGCCCGCAGGCCCTACCAGGAGCGGGCGCCTGCGGAGTCTCACAGAATAGCTGGTGTCACCCAGAGTGATCAGGTTCCAGCTCTCCCGCGGTGAATGGGCGGCCAAGAAGAAGGCGCTCATTGGTTGTTTTAGCGGAGCTCCCAGAGGCTGGGGAAGGTTCTTAGCTCGGGCCACGCCCACCTCTTCTGGCGGAGGCAATCAGGTCAGGACCCCGAGGCCTTCTGGGTAGTTTAGTGGTGCGGCGGCGGCTAACCCGGCTGGGAAACATGGGGCCAGCTTTAGATGAAAAGAGCCCAGGGCCGGGCTACAACTGAGGGCGGGCTGAGCTGGGACTCTGGGTAGAATTCCTGGGTTTCCTTCCTCACATTTTGCTGCCCCTGGGCCAGTCTCTGCTAACCCCCTACCCCAATGCGTTGGATCCTATCCGGCGCCCGGGTCTCCTGGGAGCCCAAGACCTTAAATGGCTTTGAGAAGACAGTTCTAGGTGACTCAGCCAAATCCCAGTGTTACTGGCCATATTCGCCCGTCACCACCCACGTTTAACACACTATTTCTATGATCAGGCAGTTCCTCTAGTCTGGAATTACTAGTCCCTGTCAACGTCTGTCAACCCCGCCCAATTTTCTACCTTTAATTTACTGATTATTCATTAAGGCTTAGTTCTAATATCACCTTCTCAGTATAAAGCCTGCCCTATTCTTGAGGAAAGTATTTGATTACCTCTTAAGGAGTTCAGGCTCTGGAACTGTTGCCCAAGGTAGAATTACATCTATGACATTTGAAATGTGATGGGATTTTGAACAAATCAACCTCTTCGAGCCTCAGTTTTGCAACTCAAAATGGAGGCAGTACTAGTGCTTAAAGGGTTTTGTGAAGATTGAAAGAAGCTATTAGAACCTAAGTACTTAATAAATGTGAGTGCTGTTATCTGTCTTCTCATATATACTTTGTATAGGCCTGTTATATAAGTTTGCCCTTTGTATTACCATTACTAGTTCTTCAGTTCAGTTCAGTTCAGTCCCTCAGTCGTGTCCGACTCTTTGTGACCCCATGAACCGCAGCACGCCAGGCCTCCCTGTCCATCACCAGCTCCCAGAGTTCACCCAAACTCATGTCCATTGAGTAGGTTCTTACCAGCCCTAATAGACTTAGAGCTTAAAAGCTGGAACTGTGTCTTGTTTATGTCAGCTTGCAACAGTGCTGGGAAAATATTAAATTATCTCTCAGAAGACTTTTGGAAAAGTACACTTTCCTCTCCTTTCCCCTTCTTTTTCTTCTTCTTTTTTCTCTTTCCTCCCACTCCCCCCTTTTAACATGGAGAAGGAACTGAGATCCTGAGGGAAGAATAATGGTGACCAGGAAGACCTTAACATTCCCCTTTCCCTGGACTATACTTAGGACAAGTTTATTCTTGACTGTTGTCCCTATCTCTTTTCTTAGAGCATTCACTTTAGAAACTTGGAATTGCAAATTCTTTCCCTGCCCGTTTGAAATGTACAGAAACCTACCTAAAAACCACTTTCCAGTTTTTAGACCAAGGGAATGTCTTACTCAAGGACCCTGGAGCCATCTCTTTGAAATATAATCCTCAAGGAAGATAGCACCCCTATTTTCTAGTCTCTGTGGGAGGGTAGGGATCTAACTTTAATGGGTGTCTTGCCCCAAATTATAAACTACAGCGTGCAAGCTTACTTTTCCTTTGGGTAAGAGCTATTACCACCCACAGGTTGCCTAAATATCTTCCTACTGCAGCTCTTAAAAACTCTCCAGCCGCTTGTTTCAGCAGAGTTGAATTCGATCTCCCTGTTGCAGTAGTCTTAAAGTCTTTCTTGCCTGCTTCACTTTGCCCTGGTGTAGTTTTTCTTTGATGATGTAAATGTTTAGGTACTGTGCTTATTGTTTCTTCTTGATTACAGTAGTGTCTCAGTTCCTCCTTGTTATCTAAGAAGTGCTTCTTACATATTCTCATATCTACAGACTCACCAGTTTGGACTCAAAAGAGTAGAGCTTTGTGGAGTGAAGCTACTACTTTAGGTCACTGTAGAGGGTAGTAGGTGATATGCAGGATGTGGAAAGGGTTGTATATCTATCTGAGAGCATCCCAAGTGAGGTGCATTCATCTTAACGGAGGTAGCACCAGAAACAAAGCACAGGCCTGTATCATTTTCTTTCATACCTATTATGAAAGGAGCATGAGAAAGATGCAGTCTTCAAAGAAAGAGAACAGCTGAGAATATAATGCCCTTTCAAGGTATGTTGGATTAAGTTAAGGAGAAAAGCTAGATGAGGCTAGAAAGATTGGGATAACAAATAGAAAGTCTGAAATGGTAGAACTAGTGTTGGAGTGATGTTCCTTAAAATACAGGGAGTGAAATGTTTCCATTGAAGATGAGGAGGTAAGATGGAATAGGACTGAATCAGAATTAAATGATAGATGGCTACCAAAAAGGAAGGCGGTAGGGAGAGGGGAGTTAACTAGGGGCATGGGTAACAGGGAAGAAACTGGTAGTCTGAGAAGCTTGATGGAGGTACGCATTACTTGGATCTAATGGAAGATATCAAATAGTCATGCATTTAAGGAAACTGGAGGACTTAGAAGAAGGCATGTGACACCTGGCATCTCCTACTTGGCCTTTCCCAACACGGAGAAGCACAAACATACACCAAATGCAGTGTTGATAATTTAATGCCACCACTAATTCCCCCTCATGGGCTAGTGGAGGCAAACAAGATGAAGTTTAGGCTGCTGATCCCTAAGTTTTCTTTTTCTTCTTTTCTGTAGCTGACTTTTCTTAATGTCTAACACTGCTCTCCAATTCCTTTTTTCTTACTTCTTCCTCTACTGTTTCTCATATAGGGCAGAGTGGATGAGGGCAGATTCAGGAAGAGAGAGTGGAGTGTGAGAAAAAAAACAGATTAAGTTGAAAGAAAAAGTTTACTCCTAAATGTCTAGGCAGAACTCAGGCTGGGAAGAGCATATAAAAGTGCCATGCAAAGAAAATGAAATAGAATTAAGTGTACTTACGTGTTTATAGATCCTGTTGTGAGAACTTAGAAGAAAATTACTCAGCAGGAAGGTCTCCAAGTCTCCTGAAAAAAGTCCAAGAGAACACAGTGCTTAAAGGTACATCAGACAGATGAGCATTAGCTATCAGTAGGATCTTCCAGGCCTGATGCTGGTGCAAAGGAACCTATGAATGCTCTTTCCTGGAACCTCTCAGTACTGGCGAGTTACCCAACTCTCAGGGCTGGAGGAGGAAGCTGCCCTTCCAGGTGTCTTCCCACTAGACTGATTCTGCCTGGGAAAGGCTGCTTCTCCAAAGGGCCCTCACCTTCGCCCCCTTCATCTCTTTGTTTCGGGAACTGTAGATGATGGGGTTGCACATGGGGGTGATGATGGTGTAGAGGAGGGAGAAAGGCTTGTCTTTGTCAGGACTGTGTGTGCTGCAGGGCTTCATGTAAGAGAACATGGCGGAAGTATACAGAAAAATGACCACAAGGCACAAGTAGAGAAGGTCTTGCCCCAACAAGAGGAGGAATTTCTGCCCAGGATGGTGGCCAGGATGTGGGCATAGGAGATGACAATGAGCACCATGGGGGCTGAGCAGCACCACAATGGCATTGGCAAAGATGACTCTCAGACTAAATTGGGGGTCTGCACAGGAGAGAGAAATCACTATGGGGATCTCATAGAAGAAGTTTTCTATGTGGTTGTCTCTGCAGAAGGGATTCTGAAATGACATATACTCAAGCAGGATGCCATTGATCAGCCCAAAGGACCAGGCAATACTTACCTGGCTCACACAAACCTGCTGGCTCATGATCTGGGCATAGGTCAGTGGGTGGCAGATGGCAACATAACGGTCATAGGCCATGAAAGCCAAGAGGATGCACTCAGCCACACCCACACAGAAGACCAAGTACATCTGGGTCATGTAAGAGACACTATGGCTCTTCACTATCAGGTAGATCAGCATCTGTGGGATGGTGGTGGTGATGAAGCAGACATCGAGGAAGGACAGGTGGCCAAGGAAGAAGTACATGGGGCTGTTGAGCCTGGGGTCTGTCCAGGTGATGAAGATGATGAGGCCATTCATGGCCATGGCAAGGCTGTAGAGGGCTAGGAAGAGGGCAAAGAGCAATGCCCGAGTGGAAGAGGAGCTCTGCTCAAAGCCCACGAGGATAAACTCTGTCACGGTGCTGCCATTCCTTAGGTCCAGTGGCTTGGATCTGCTTGAGGACAAAGGACAGGAAAAGCACAAGAGAGACAGCTGTAGAGTAATGCAAGGTACTCACTTGATCCCAGAAACACAGCTATAATAGCACAAGATGGGTGAGTGGTGATAAATGTTTTGTAACTTAAGTAAACATAATGTAATTGGCACTGTTTGAGGCAGTGAGAGTACCATGGTCACCATAGGCTGCATCCATGGAATCATAACATTAAAAATAAGGAAGTGGTGGCTATATTTTATTCTAGTTTAATCAGGCTGAAGTCAAGTAAAGTATCTGCTCCAGGATCCTCAGTGTTGAAAGATTAGCCTTTAGTCAAAATGCATTCAGAGGTGAAAAAACAAGATAGATTTCCAGAACCCATGCCAAACAGAGGAGTGGAGTATTTCAGAGGAAGGGATGTTAGTTCATAGAGGATTATATCAAGGATGCACTTGACAGATACTTGAAGATGTATTTTTCTAAAAAATAAAAAAGCTCAAGTATGGTGGTGGTAGTTTAGTCACTCAGCTGTGTCCGACTCCTGCAATCCCGTGGACTGTAGCCTGTCAGGCTCCTCTGTCCATGGGATTCTCCAGGCAAGAATACCGGAGTGGGTTGCCATTTCTTTCTCCAGGGGATCTTCCTGACCCAGGAATCGAAGCCAGGTCTCCTGCATTGCAGGCAGATAATTTACCAACTGAGTTACCTATTTAAAACAATGAATGGGTTGAATTTTTAGAGAAAATTGTTGTTGTTCAGTCACTAAGTTGTGTCCAACTCTTTGCAACCCCATGGACTGCAGCACACCAGGCTTCCCTGTCCTTCACTATCTCCCAGAGTTTGCTCAAACTCATGTCCACTGAGTTTGTGATGCCATCCAATCATCTCATCCTCTGTTGCCCCCTTCACCTCCTGTCCTCAATCTTTCCCATCATCAGGGTCTTGGGTCTCCTGCATTGCAGGCAGATTCTTTACCATCTGAGCCACTAGGGAAGCCCCCTTAGAGAAAATAAAAACATGCTAACCCTCAGGATTATCTCTTAGGTGAAATTGATTAGCGTAACTTGAAACATCATGCTCAGCTCGTCCCAGTCCTCCTACTTCTTTCCAGTCTCAGGCTCCCGGTGTCTGCTGCTGCTGCATTAACGACCCACGCCGTGCATGCTGGAGATGGACCTGGTTGTGAGCTCTTGCATGCTACCTATCAGTTTTCCTTCTTAGGTAGGAATTTAGCGCTATACATAATTGGGTGGAAAGGATCCAACCATCCTGTGAGAACAGGGGAGTTCTGAGTAGAGCACAAATTCAATATTTCTGAATAGACCTTCAGACAACTTCAATCTGTCCCTTAATTAATAGCAGTAAATCTTGTTCTTTTTCTATCATCAGAGAACAAGCATTCAGAATGCGCATGCTCTATTCTCACTGTAATGTTTAGGAAGTCATTATGTTCATATTAAATCTCTCCTACTTCTAAATCATGTTTTGGAGTTAGGATATATCAGATAGATCCCTTCTACTTCCAGATGCTTATAGACACTGTATTCCTTCTTAACGTTTAGTTCTTCATTTTCTCTTCTTCCACTTCCTTGTCTACACACTCTCAATTCCCCCCCTCTGTTTTTCTTTCACCCAGTTTTTCCACTTATTTCTACTTCTCTCTCTTTTCTTTTCCTTCTTCCTTTCTCATCTCTGGTGGTGGGTATCTGTTATTGAGCTGCCTCTGGTTGAATTCCCCTCTGCTCTCCATGTCTCTAAATCTCTCATGTTGCCTATCTTAATTTTAGAAGATATATATGCTGTTACTGCTAATTTTTTTTAGCTTTGCATTCCCTGTAGGTGTTTCCTGATAGGTATAGGCAGTGTTTGGGGAGTAGGCCATTCCCATCATATCTGCTTTGGAATGATCCCCTAGAACTTGAACCTAGAAATTTTCATATTGAGGGCCCAGAAATGTCAAGGAGGGGCAGAGTGAACTATTTAATCCAAGAGTGGCTTTGAATCCTGGGCCCCCGTGGACTTGTTGAAGCTGAGGTCAGAGTCTGGGCAGGAGAAGTAAGTGAGCTACATTTCAGACAGGTGGACTTGACTAAGAAGAAACTAAAGTTCAATTTATGGAATTACTCTGATCTACAGGAGCACAAATGTTTATTTGTGGCTTGTTAGAGAGAATATTCTGTGATACCTAGTGCCTTGTTAACTACCATCAGGGGTTAACCAGTTTAACATTTGTGTAAGTAAATGGGACACTATCTTGAAAATCACATCCTACTTCATTCTGTTGCTTGACTGATAATGATATTTGTCTCTGAATCACTGTGGCAAATAACAGAGAAACTCATGGTGTTTGAAAAACTTGTCCAGGGAAGATGGTCTGACCTGGTGAGCCACTCTGGAAGAAAAGTTTTGTGTGATGACCTTGTTAGTTCTCTGTCATCTATATCATGGGTGATGAATGTTTACTTAAATATTAAATAATAATATTAAGTTGTGTGTACTGCACTTTATGAATAGGTATTCAATCTTACATGTCACATATTCCTTTTGTTAATGATCTTATTTTGCCCCCACCTTTGTTATAGAGTATATTTTTACCTTCTTCAGGATTTTAAATTTTGTCTCGGTGCTAACTAATTGAATTTTAGCACCATGACTTGAAAATCACAATGCTCTCTTATCTGTTAGCTGAAGAAATATCAGCAAGAAAATAAGAAACCATTCATTCTCATAGAGCTTCAGATAAGCTAACATTATTCTGTAATATAAAACATATTCTTGCAAATATTATTTCTGACAAACATTTTTCTAAGACTGGGCATTGGAAATTGTTGCTATGTGCTATAAAGCTAATTTCAAACCCCTAAAATGTAATTTTTATTGGTGGTCTTAATTATGGCCATGGTGTTAAAGTTGATATCTCTCTGTTTTCTGAAAAGTCTATATACTTATGACATTTGTTAGTCATGGGATTTTCTTCTGCCAAGTGCTTGGAGATAAAATAAATAACTACCCATGACTCCTTGGGTTTCTTATTTAAAGAACTGAGAGTCTGTAATTTCATTTAAATTAACAATGTTTTATAAAGTCCTTCACATATATCAGAACATTTGACTCTCCGATTGATTATTATATTTTAAGAATACAATTTAATCTCATTGAAGAGATCTGTTATTTTGGACACTGCAGCTAAAACACAGTTTGTTAAGGAGAAAAGAGTAGAAAATGAATTTTCAGTTGTGGTCTAGTTTGACCTCAGATTTGATTTTGTTAACTCACAGTTCTGATCCATTTTAGAACTGTCTGCAAGCAAAGCTCCAAGAGCCTTTCAACAGAGCAACGATTTGCATTGGAGGAGCAGCCACATCGAAGTAAAAGAGGAACTGTCTTGATATACCACACCTCTGGTTAACCAAAGACTTAATGAGGCAAGAGAACACAGTGTTAGATACTGTTAGGGGTGTGTAGGGTGGGGAATAACTGCCTCCATGTTCCTGATGTTTCCTTCCACAGGAATGGAACTGAAGTAGCACCACACTCCTGACCCTTCCCTTCGCCTTCATTCACACTATCTCCTAGGAGGTTGAGTAGCTTACTTGATTTGTGATTTTAGACGGAAAGCTGAACACATGTGTCTGTCTCTTTCCTGTAGCCTCCCCTTGGGAGTAGCTTTTCTCAGAGAAGGCTTACCCTTGTTTGGGAAGGCTCTGACTGTGTACTGTGCTGCCATTTATAGGGGAAAAAGTCTAACTCTGTGCTTCTGCATTAGGAAGTCCAATTGCTAAAATTTCTATTTTGTTATAAAGAAAATTGGGATTTTACCCTCAATTTGCAGACTCATTTCTCAGTTGATTCAGAAGTGATGGGAAAGAGTAGTGTTATTTCCTGGACCTTCTCAAGTCCCAATAGATTATTATTGTAATATTACCACATATATGGAAATAAAATTACAAACAAAGAAGTGTGATAAAGCTTTGGCCAAAACAAAAGATACTGAGCCATAATGGTGTTTGGCAGATCCTGAGAGAGAAGAATTCTGCTGATACACATATACTGAATTCTCAAAAAACAGTGCTGGTGAGTTAAGTCTATTTTCCTTGACCACAGGAGCACAATGAACAAAGTGTGCTACTGTAGACTAGACTGATGGGAAAATGTCTCATTGTAAAATAAGACTCTGAGTCCTGTCATATCTCCTGAAGAGGACTAGGACACTTTTGAATAATGCAACATTTAGCCACAATGTAACTGTTGCCTTCCTACCATGCTATGACCTAGGAAGAGAAAATATAATATAGCATTGTATTGCTTATTTTTTCTGTGGAGTATGTTTCTTTTAGGGATGAGGTTGGTTCACTTAAGTTGTAAAGAGGGACTCACCAGCCTTATTTAAAATCATGTAAACTCTTCTCTTAGAAAGAACTTCAGACTCTATGAGGCTCCTTTAAAGAAAATGTTCCTCTAGCAATTTTAAATCCTACACAGCTTGAAATATGGTTCCTCTTTTGTATACTATAATTTAATATTTTTTGGATTAAATATATCATTTCATGACCTCAAAGCAAAAATGCATCATTTTTACAGGTGAAAAATCTTTATGGTAGATACATTTTCCTAGGGTTCATGGACCACTAGATAGATATGTTTCATAGTGTCCATGCATGTCTGAAATGTTGTAGGAAAAGTTATGTGTGTAAGAGCCTTTTTTCTTGGTGAGTTCACAGTTCAGTCAACTTCTAAAAGGTAGCTGAAACTCACAACAATTGAAAAAACTTGTGATTTAGAGATTTGAAGTCATTAAATTCCCATAGGCTTCGCTTCTTTAAACTGAACATGAAATACTCTTTTATCTCACAGAATTGTTTGTTTCCTCAAAAGTGTCTCCTATGATGAACTTATGGTTGCTGGGGGAAAGGATGAGGGGGAAGGACAATTAGGTAGTTTGGGATTGACATGTACACACTGTTCTATTTAAAATAGATAACCAACAAGGGTATACTGTATAGCACATGGGACTCTGCTCAATGGTACATGACAGCCTGGATGGGAAGGGAATTTGGGAGAGAATGGATTGAGAATGATTGAGCGATGGTTGAACACCCAGTTCTAGCACCAATGAACTTTTGAGATGTATAGATATAGCTGGGACTTTGGTTCCCAACAGTTGTGTGGGAGATATCCTATCTCTCATGTTTGAGGTGGACCACATGTTAAGCTTTTATTTGTTTTTCTGAGTCACTCAGTAGCCTAAGGCCTAAAATAGTAATACGACCTGAGAAGCCTCCTTGTTGATTTTTTCCAGACCTATATTCCAATATTTCCATCACAAATAAAAGAGAATAAACTGACCTAAGAACACAGACAACTGAGTTGGGATGGGGCGGGGAGAGCAATGAGTAACTAAATAGCTTATTAATGAAATAGGTTCAGAAAATGACATTCTGAATCACCAGGGAGGCAGTGTCTCTCTGACCATATAAGTAACCAGACCTTACCTAGGAAAAATAACTAATGTGTCTTTTTTTTTTTATTGGGAGTGGAATCAGGAGGAGGTGGTGAAATGAAAACAACAACAACAACAGCAACACTAAAATGGAGTTTCAAGGCACTTAAGAAGGTCCATCCTGGGGAATATTGCTATGGCGAGCAGTGGTTTTCAATTTCTTTCAAGGTTAGGAAAACCAGAAATGGTAGCTAAAGGAACCTCCTGTCCCACAAGGGCACTTAAGCAGTGATATGACTTTGGGCTTCCCTGGTGGCTCAAATGGTAAGGAATCTGCCCACAATGCAGGAGACCCAGGTTTGATTCCTGGGTCAGGAAGATCATCTGGAGAAGGGAATGGCTATGTACTCTATGGCTACCCACTCCAGTATTCTTGCTTGGAGAATTCCATGGACAGAGGAGCCTGGCAGGCTACAGTCCATGGAGTCACAAAGAGTAGGACATGACTGAGTGACTAACACTTTCGCTTTTCACTTTCATTAAATTCTGGTAGAGTACACAGTATAGTTGATGACAGTAATATTTTACAAGTTAAATATTATATAATATGAGGTGATTAAGAGCTCTAATAGGGCGTCAGTAAAATACTGGGGGCTCTGAAGAGTAATGAAATAATAAAATACTTGGGAAAAATGTGCACAAGAAAAAAATATCAGATGTAAGAAAAATATTTGCTAATGACTGACATAGCTGGGAAGAGAAGAGAAGCGAAAAGCAAAGGAGAAAAGGAAAGATATTCCCATCTGAATGCAGAGTTCCAAAGAATAGCAAGGAGAGATAAGAAAGCCTTCCTCAGCGATCAGTGCAAAGAAATAGAGGAAAACAACAAAATGGGAAAGACTAGAGATCTCTTCAAGAAAATTAGAGATACCAAAGGAACATTTCACGCAAAGATAGGCTTGATAAAGGACAGAAATGGTATGGACCTAACAGAAGCAGAAGATATTAAGAAGAGGTGGCAAGAATACACAGAAGAACTGTACAAAAAAGATCTTCACGACCCAGATAATCATGATGGTGTGATCACTCACCTAGAGCCAGACATCCTGGAATGTGAAGTCAAGTGGGCCTTAGAAAGCATCACTATGTACAAAGCTAGTGGAGGTGATGGAATTCCAGTTGAGCTATTTCAAATCCTCAAAGGTGATGCTGTGAAAGTGCTGCACTCGATATGCCAGCAAATTTGGAAAACTCAGCAGTGGCCACAGGACTGGAAAAGGTCAGTCTTCGTTCCAATCCCAAAGAAAGGCAATGCCAAAGAATGCTCAAACTACCGCACAATTGCACTCATCTCACATGCTAGTAAAGTAATGCTCAAAATTCTCCAAGCCAGGCTTCAGCAGTACGTGAACCATGAACTTCCAGATGTTCAAGCTGGTTTTAGAAAAGGCAGAGGAACCAGAGATCAAATTGCCAATATCCGCTGGATCATCAAAAAAGCAAGAGAGTTCCAGAAAAACATCTATTTCTGCTTTATTGACTATGCCAAAGCCTTTGACTGTGTGGATCACAATAAACTGCGGAAAATTCTGAAAGAGATGGGAATACCAGACCATCTGACCTGTCTCTTGAGAAACCTGTGTGCAGGTCAGGAAGCAACAGTTAGAACTGGACATGGAACAACAGACTGGTTCCAAATAGGAAAAGGAGTACGTCAAGGCTGTATATTGTCACCCTGCTTATTTAACTTATATGCAGAGTACATCATGAGAAACGCTGGGCTGGAAGAAACACAAGCTGGAATCAAGATTGCCGGGAGAAATATCAATAACCTCAGATACGCGGATGACACCACCCTTATGGCAGAAAGTGAAGAAGAACTAAAGAGCTTCTTGATGAAGGTGAAAGAGGAGAGTGAAAAAGTTGGCTTAAAGCTCAACGTTCAGAAAACTAAGATCATGACATCTGGTCCCATCACTCCATGGGAAATAGATGGGGAAACAGTAGAAACAGTGTCAGACTTAATTTTTTTGGGCTCCAAAGTCACTGCTGATAGTGATTGCAGCCATGAAATTAAAAGACGCTTACTCCTTGGAAGGAAGGTTATGGCCAACCTAGATAGCATATTTAAAAGCAGAGACATTACTTTGCCAACAAAAGTCCATCTAGTCAAGGCTATGGTTTTTCCAGTGGTCATGTATGGATGTGAGAGTTGGGCGGTGAAGAAAGCTGAGCGCCGAAGAATTGATGCTTTTGAACTGTGGTGTTGGAGAAGACTCTTGAGAGTCCCTTGGACTGCAAGGAGATCCAATCAATCCATCCTAAAAGAGATCAATCCTGGGTGTTCATTGGAAGGTCTGATGTTGAAGCTGAAACTCCAATACTTTGACCACCTCATGCGAAGAGTTGACTCATTGGAAAAGACCCTGATGCTGAGTAGGATTGGGGGCGGAAGGAGAAGGGGACGACAGAGGATGAGATGGTTGGATGGCATAACCGACTCGATGGACATGGGTTTGGGTGGACTCCGGGAGTTGGTGATGGACAGAGAGGCCTGGCGTGCTGCAATTCATGGGGTCGCAGAGAGTCGCACATGACTGAGCGACTGAACTGAACTGACATATTAAAAAATGTTCTTGGAAAAAGGCATCTTTGTAACAGAAAAAATGGTCCCTAAGTGAGAACCTAAGTTAAGCCCAAAATATTTCAGATTATGTACAAAGTTGAAATTATACCTAAACTTTGAGAAGACTTAAAGGCAGAAAGTAGCCATAAAAAGATGTCCGTATAGTAAACTGAATTATTAGGGGGTGTGTCATTATTGTTATATAAAGGACAGACAGATGAAAAGCACTTCTGTTCAATCTTTATTAGGGAAGATAAAAATTTCTGCTCCAAATTTGACAATGTATGAATAGGGTGGAAGTACCAAATTCCATAATAGCCAATACATAATAATTTTGAAATCAATTATATACAATAAAAAATGTGAACTCATTGGGGTTTATTTGAGGATTGAGTGAAAATTTCCCTTGCATTTCAAGGCTGAGAACTAAAAGCCAGCCCTTAAGATTTATAAGACTTGTATTCCCTCTTCCATCTCTGAAAATTCTCCTAATCAAATAAGATTAGATGAAAGGCAGCCTTCAGGAAGAAGGCAAAGGCATCTACCCTCCTGATTCCAGCTCAGAGAATGTGTAGTTCACCCTAAAGTGGCCAATCAATTTCTCTTTGATAACAAGAATGAGAGAACATATACCTTTTTACTAAATAGTAAAACTAACATAAATTAGAAATTAGACTTAAAAAAGAAAAATAGGGCCATTTATCATTAAAAAATACAGACATGATGACAAGTCAGAAATCCATGAGGGATGAGCCCTGAATCAGCCCTCTTAAGAAAGAAGGGCAACTGAAATCTATATCGAATATTAGTGAGGACCCCCCTCTTCATCCACAACTAGAGATCAGAAGGAATGCACAATTGTCGGGTTGTTTGGAAGATTTTACTGCCCATCTGTATAGGGAGAGAACCAAATAGTTGTACCCAGTTGGGTGGTATCTCATAGCAGGGATGTCAGAAGGAGAGGAAATTATAGTGGGTCTGTTCCCTGGGCACAAAAAAGGAGAGAAACTAGAAAAACCTTGTAAGAGTACAGCTCCTGTACTGCAGGCCTCTCTGACCCTTCATCCTATTGCATGGAGCCTGTGATTTGGTAAGGGCCAGGCCTTTATCAAATCCTTAAATGGTCAGAAAAGAATAATTGTTTTCTTGCTGGTTTCACATATTATTCAGAATGCCTTGGAACTATGGCATTTTAAAAGATTTTAACATGTGAGATATAATTCTGGAACTCAATGATTTTCACTAACACACCTACGTGAACTTTGAAGAAATTAGGAATAAAATTGGCAGACCATAGGAAATAAAATTTTGCCATGTATTACCTGACAAAGTCATGTAGACAAAAGTATATGGGTCCATGGCTGGAAAGGTATTTTGAGGACACATGTAGATAGATGGCTTTTACAGAAGGACAATTAATCATTAGTGAGAGTCCCTGGAGGCCTCTGGTGCCATCTCAGTTACAACTTAGCAGTCATGCCAGTGTATTAGAAAATACTTCAGAAGTGTTCTATAGGCCTACCTGTTTTCCCCCCTCTTTTCTATTTTAAGTTTCTTCCCATTTCCCTTTTCTTAGCAAGATGGACACTTTGCTCTTCATAGGGCCTTGCCAATAATTGGCTTGCAACAGAGATTCATCCATTTGTGTAAATTGTAGAAATGTTCTAAATTCTCTTGTCATTCTCAGTCTTCTGCTTTCTTTTTGCTTCATCCTCCTCCTTGCTACTGAATCTACTTCAATTTATCTATATCTTTCTAAAACAGGAACTCTGAAGTACCTGAATCCTTTGATGATGGCCTGGCCTGGACCGGTGTTATAAATATGCCATGGCTGGGCATTTCAGATGCCTGTGATGACTTAGATCCCTGTAACATCCAAAAGGTAAACATAAGTCACCAGCTCTCCCAGAAGACCCTTTCTGTTGATCAGCACTAATGGGAGACACCATAAATAATGGAAATGCTGAAAATAACCTCAATTTCATTTTATAGATGAGGTTTTAACTCCATATTGTACCTCCTTCCATCTCTTGAGACTTGATCTGCTTCTATCATCCCTATTCATCCTCCAGCTGAGTCCTAAAGTGAATTTACTATTCTATTAGGAGCCATAATGGAACTAGACTTCTTTCTCCTGTCCCTTCTCACAGTTACTTTCAATATAGAGACTTAAACAACTAGGTAACCAAGGAAACAAGACAGGAAATGATATGTAAAAGTATCCATAATGATCTTGATCTGAATATTCAAGTTCTTTGTATATGTCCAAAGGCGAATGAATATGAAACTGAGAGAAGAACTTAGTAATCAAGGAGAATTATTGAACATCAATGGATTGGATAACTTCAGCTATTCCATGGCATTGGTTAACCTGAGCTATTTTGCAATTTAAAATGCATGAAAAAATTTCAATGACTAAAATCTTAGAAAAAAGAATAAAGAGAGAGAAAAAGTGAGGGGAATGAGAGACAGAGAGACAGAAACAGAGACAGAGAACAGAAATGTGTACCAATAGGATGAAAGAAAAAGGCTGAAACCCAGGGCGATTCCTGGACTAAGAAATAAATGATTTTAAGAGGTGAACAGTTACATATTTCGAGAATAAAAAACCATGCCTGGAACCTGGTCTCATCACTGTAGAGGGAAACAGTAAGTCAGGTGGCAAGGTACAGAGACTTTGAAGGCAGGCATACCTGAAATTCAACCTTAGCACTGTCACTTACTATTGTGTGGAGTTGGCTAGTTGATTCTCAAGTTTTTTTCTCTTACAAAATGAAAATTAACTAATAATATATAATTAGTGGCCAGCATAGATTGAACAAATAAACATTAGTAGTGAGCTCTGTTTTCTCTCCCTGTCCCTATGATTTCACTTCACATATAAAAGGAATACTGTAAACACTTAGCTAGCTTCCCAAGAGGTAGCCAAACTGGCCCTGCAGAAACCTGGAGAGAGGAGAGGCTCTCATCCACGCTTTATGATCCATCCTAATGGTTCTTCCCTGTTAGGAGGGCCTTTTCATCTAACTCAGTTTTTTCCCTGATATATTTAAGTCCTACTTCTCTTCATCTGGCTCCCAGAAGTACTGCAAAAATATGGACTGCGACTCTGCATTACAACCTCTAAAAGAGCATCATCCTTGAGTCACTTCTAAGCCTCTCTCTCTCCAGGGAATAAGACAGAAAAATGCCAAATAAACAGAAAATACTAACATGCATAAACATAAAGAGTAAGGCTGAGAGGCATAAATGCATGAGTAAAAGTAATCTTAAACACAGAGGAGATCCCACCCTCACCAAACAAATAATAAAGAAAAGTGTTAAAGCCAAAGAGAGAATTAGAGAGACTAAACTGGAGATAGGAAAAGAGTGTGAACATGTGATAAGATGATTTATATGTTCAAATGTGATGAATGCCCAGGCTTTTCGGGGAGGAATACAGAGAAGCACATTAACATACACAGACACTAAGAACCAACTCCACCCTGTACAGGGAGTGTGTTGCACACCCACATACAGAAGAGAAAAAGAAAAGCCAAATGTGGAAAAGAGAGTGAGAGGCTAACTAGGCAGGCTGGACATGTTTACATGATGATGTAGAATCAGAACTAAATAGCCGGGTACTTGGAGTCTGCCCTCTCTAGGGCATGAGAGATTGACCTTCTGGATTATAACCCTCTCTGCAACAATGGAGTCAGGCCTTTGCCAATCAGACTGACCCCATCTGCCATATCCAAGCCATTTGCCCCTCAGCAGAGCAAGGAGGGCAAGTGGGCAGTTTCTGAGAGCCTGATAGAAATTTGAAGGAGAGATCCAGAGAACAGTCTAGCTGCAGAGTGATGGAAAAGTAGAAACAGAGTTAAGACATCTAAAGAGGAGAGACATGGATCAGGGTGGATGTTAATGGAGTCAAGATCTGTGACATCTCCCCCATGGTCACTGTGTGCAGAATTTTGGTTTAACACAGGTGGTCACTGAGGGAGTCAGAGCTGTTTGTCTTTGATGAATAAACAGAGTCAGGGTCAGCTTTCACTGAAGAAGTGAGCAGATTCACTGACCTTCTCCCTTGACTTCGGCACACCCTGGTGATGACATCGGCTCTGCTGATCAGGCCCAGAGGAGGGATCCACAGGCACAGAGTGAGGATCTAGTGAGTTCTGCTGCAAACCAGCTTCTTATTTATAGGGTAGGGAGTATGGGCTCCTTGGACACACACACACACATTTACAGACATATACACAAACACACAGAGGTAGGCAGGAGCTTCAACCTGGTTACTGTTGGGAGCCAAATGTAATAAGGCCAACTATCTTATCTTGAAGTCTTACCATTTTAACTGGATCCCTGGGGGTACCACCATACCAGTCCATTCCAAGGCTCCCTTGTGAGGCTATGTCCATGGGAAGTGGCCTGGAAGGTCTAGAATAATTTCAGATTTTCCCTGGAAATTTCTGTACCATTTGCTAGATGAGTTGATATTTAAGAGGGCCTGGGAAGTCTCATTACCCCTGTGTCCTCAGCTTCAAATCTGGGAACCTTTTAACTTTGACCACTTATTTCCCAATTTTATTTTGAATTAATTTTCTAGTTAGAATTTCTGATGACTTAGGTTCATGTGCTCCCAATTCAATTTTTTCATATCATTATACTGTGTTTAACACAATAACTATTGGTTGACTACCTATGCGAATATTTTATTAAATGCTGCTGACAGGGTGGTAAACAGGTAGTTAAAGCTCTCCCTGATGGAGCTTTTAACTACCTGATAACATTTTAACCGGGCTTCCCTTGTGGCTCAGCTAGTAAAGAATCCACCTGTAATATAGGAGACCTGGGATGGGAAGATCACCTGGAGAAGGGAAAGGCTACCCACTCCAGTGTTCTGGCCTGGAGAATTCCATGGACAGTCCATGGTGGTGCAAAGAGTCGGACATGACTGAGTGACTTTCACTTTCACTTTCTTTCAACATTCTAACCTCCATCTTCTACCTCTTCATTGTTGTTGCTGTTTAGTTGCTAAGTTGTGTCCAAATCTTTTGTGACCCCATGTAGCCCACCAGGCTCCTCTGTCCATGGGATTTCCCAGGCAAGAATACTGGAGTGGGTTGACGTTTCCTTCTTCACCTCTTCATTATCATAATTCCATTATTCAAATCTGTAATAACCTTCTTTCCCCTGATTCATCCACTGTTCTTCCAAAATGCTTCCTGTTACTTAATTAGATTCTGCAAAATTCAAGAAACTTTAGTAATTCTCTCACTCCACAGTTCTTCTGTCTATTCTTCCACTGCTTGGATTCTTGGAAAGTTGAAGTTTATGCTGCTTGTGTCCTGACTCATTCTAAATGTGTGGGATATCCTCCACCAACCCCCACACTGGCCCCACCCTATAACATATACCCCACCACCATCTCCAAGTCTGGGTCTTACAAAATCTAATACAATTGGGGCATTTTTGTAACATCAGTGAGTTTGGGGGAGAGCACAGTTTTTAAGGCACCAGCTAAACTTCAGCAAAGTGACCTCTGCAGTAAAGATTTTTGAAGATCCTTCAAATATCCAGTCAAAAACTCCTGAAAAAGAAGCGAACTTGTCAAGCTCTTTAAAAGCACCTACTTCTGTATTATTAATCGACAGGCTAAGAAGGAAGATTACCTGTCTCCTTACTTCTCTATAACTTCTGTCTACAGCACTTTATTGACATAATTCCACCCTAATGATACCAAAAACAGAGCTGTCCAAAAGTGGTATGACGTCAAGAGTCATTTGGGCTAAGAGTTGTTAACTCTATCAATGTTATCCGCCATTTTAAATCTGTAAATACAGATGAAGTATTCCTGGATCTTGGCCTAGAAATTCTTCACAGATATTTTAGGACATTAATACCTTCAAGTAGACGTTATTTTAAAATAAGTGTCTAACTTCTGGTTGTTCTTAGTAAGATTGTTGGTCTAAATACCTGGTACATCAATATCAGAAACAGAGGGTCCTTTTGTAATTTAGCTTGCAACATCTGTAATCATGTGCTCCTTTCATTCTTAGTATGGTTTAAGTTTATTTTTGATCAGTCATGTCACAGCCCTGTCAAATGAACAATTTCTTCTAACTCTATTAATTTAATCAATCTTTGGATGCAGTTGATTCAATTTATTACATGCATTTTCTTTATTCTTTCCTTGCATAGTCTATTATTCTGTGATTAAATTGGTAGTTTATTACTTTTTAAGTTTTATTTTTTCCCTAATAAAAGAAAATAGCTGCATCTCACAAAATTGTATGTATTTTTGTCACTATTTTTGGTTTTGTAAAATTTTTGAATTTTTATTATTATCAATTCTATTGTTGAAGACCAGATACAAGGTATCAGATAAAAGGAACTGAAGTAAATAGGGCCTAGTGGCGGTTTTATGTTGATCTTACTAGGTGTTAGGCAATGTTTAATGTTTGCTGTCGCTATGGCGTCAGTGGTTAAAATTTACCTTAGTGCCCGTTTTTGTCTCCTCTATTGTCTTTTTGTTTTCTTAGAGCTGACTTCCTAAATAGGGACTGAGGGCTGCTGGTTTTTCAGCAGTAATCCTTGAAATCCTCCAGCTCTATTGATGTGGTGGTAAGGGTTGAGGGAGTGGAAGCTTGCTATCGTCCTATGTTTAAGTCTCAGTCTTCTAGTGACCTTTTGTCCTTGCACACTTTTACAAGTACTTCTCAGATTTTCTTTTTCTTGGATCCTTCCCCAGGTTGGTTAGGTTCTTAAAGATAGTTTTCCTCGAGAGCTGGCTGTTAAGGAGAACAGAGCTCTCTGGTGTTATCAAAGGATAATTATTTTCCCTTCTCACTGCTGAAGCATAAGGGTGTTTTTTTGTTTTTTTTGTTTTTTTCCTGATGTTCACCAAGAGAATCTGGTGGGGATGCTGGAAGTAAACCTCATGACACTATGAGGAATCCCCTAGGGGTGAGCCTCCAGGAGTCTTGATTTCTTAAGTTAGCACATGCTCAGTCTCCTGTAACTGGTCAATTTTCCTTCAAGTGTCCCGACGAGGCTCTAGCTGCAGCTTCTGCTCTTAAGGAAGCTGTGATTCTCTGTGTTCACCTGTCTCCTGGTTTTGGGGTGGTGGTTTGCCCTGTGACTTCAACTTTCTGATAGCTTAAGAAGTGTTATTGGTTTCAGTTTGTTCACCCTGTCTTTTTTTCCCCTTCATTAATGAGGCTAAGAGTGATAACTTCCAAGCACTATACTTCTTCCATATGGATTAGACTTATAATTTAGTTCTTGTTTTTGGAGGAGCAACTTTCTTGGAGAATTTTGAGGCCACCATAGAGTGATGGTGTCACATACTTCACAGCATAGTTCTCCCACCCATTGCCTTTTTTTTTTTTTTTAAGTAAAAAAAGCAGGGAAGCTGGAAGAAAATGCAAGGGGCTGTAGGAACTACAAACATGTTTATTCTCTCCTGACTGGTGCAGCAGCAGCAACAGGGGTTCTCAGGTGGGGATTACATAGATTTATAGAACAAAAGTGGCCTGTGGCCAAGTGAGTATATCCTGATGTGCATGTACAGTGCTATAAGTTATTTCAGCTGTTATATAACCATGCAAAGTCATTGTTTATAGGATGTGGGGCATGAGCAAGAGGAAGTGGGGTGAGAGAGCCTGATTGACACCATCTTGGCTAATTGCTATTTCCCCACAACTATCATCTACAATTCCTTTGATTCCCTTGTTGCTCTCAGTCTGCTCTTTTCAGAGCAGCAAAAAGAAAACTGATGAACAAAAAAGAGAACAGTTTAATGGAGGCTTCTGGGACAACATCAAGCATACTTACATTTACATTATAGAGGTCTCAGGAAAAGAAGAGAGAAGAGGGTTGAAAATGTATTTGGTGAAATGATGGCTGAAACAGATATCAAGTGCAGAATGCACAGAGAGTATCAAAGAAAATGAACTCAAACAGACTCACACCAAGACATATCATAATTAAAATTATAAAAGTTAAAGAAAGAATTCTAAAGGCAGCAAGATAAAGACAATGGGTCATATTCAAGAGAATCCCCATAAAACTATTAGCTGATTTTTCTGCAGAATCTTTGCAGGCTTGAAAGCAGTGCATTATATATTTAAAGTGCTGAGAGAGAAAAACCTGCACCTTAAGATACTCTACCCATGTTATCATTAATAACTGAAGGCAAGATAAAGAAATTCTCAGAGAACAAAATACCAGGAGTTCAATACTGAACCAACCTTACAAGATATGTTGAAGGGTCTTCTGTAAGTGGAAAAGTAAAGGCTGCAACCAAAAGCAAATCTCGACCTCATGAGAGGCTGTGTGTTTGCTGGTGCTCCCACCGGACCTGTGCAAAGCTGGTGGCCAGAAGCAGAATGGTACCCAGCAGAGTATTGTTGTGGATATGCAGGAGTTTTGACATGAACTCCCATCTTTGATCCACTGTCAGGGCAGTGACATCAAGCCAGTGACCTGGAGGTCAGAGACTACATCCTGAGACGGGAAATGTGCAAGGAGTGCAAGAGCATCAGTGATCTGATTGGCTTTTTGAACAACTGCTGCCTCTACAGCCAGTACATCTGCTACTACAAGCAGCAGGTACTTTTGATCGAGTTGGACCCCACTAAGCCTTTCTCTCTCATGTCCCGAGGTGTCTTCCATCAGGAGATCTCTGGCAATGTACATCAACTTCAAGCTCACCCTCCTCATGCTGCACTTCCCTCGCTCCCTATCCTCTGCACACCTCCCCTGCCCCCACCAGTTGTTTGAGGAGCTGAATCAGAACAAGTCCCAACCAGATGCTGTGATGGCCATGATTATGGCTGCTGATTTTGAGACCTTCTCTGAGACAGAGAAGTATAATTCTGGTCCCCAGGACTTCTTGTTAAAAATTCCAGGGGTAAACGCCAAAAACTGTTGCTCCTTGATGAGCCACATTAAGAACATTGCCAAATTAGCAAGCCTGCCCCTCAACAAGCTGGCAAGCATGCTGGGTAATGCAGTGAGTGCCAGGCAGCTCTATAACTTCATTCATACCTCCTATGTAGAGGTCCTGTCCAGAGGAAAAATGAAGAAATGAACAGTGTTGCCTTTTTTCTTATCCCATGACTATGCTTCTCAGCTGCTCTTCACCTGCCGTCCCAGGTCTTTATTAATTATTAGCCCAGTAGCTCATTCTCTGGGCTTCCCAGGTAGCTCAGTGGTAAAGAATTTGCCTACCAATGCAGGAGACATTTGATCCTTGGGTCAGGAAGGATCCAGAAGATCTCCAGGAAGATCCCCTGAAGAAGGAAATGGCAACCCACTCCAGTATTCTTGACTGGGAAATCCCATGGGCAGAGCAGCCTGGTGGGCTACTGCCCATGGGGTTGCAAAAGATTTGGATGTGACTTTGTCACTAAACAACAACAATAGGAAAAGAAAACCCCTACTAGTAAAGGCCAATATATAGTAAAAGTTGTAGTACTAAGATTAAAAGACAAAAATTATAAAACCAACTATAACTACAAGAAATAGTTAAGGGGTAAACATGAAGATGTAAGATATGACAAAAAAGCACACAATGTGGGTGAGGGAAGTAAAAAATGTTAGTCTTCTCAAATGGGCTTGAACTTAAATGACTACCAGTTCAAAACAAGTAGATATAGTTATAGGTCAACATATATGAATCCCATTGTAACTATAAATCTACAATAAATATACAGAAAACTAGAGAGAAAAGAACATAAACATACCACTGAAGAAAATCATCAAACCACAAGGGAAGAAACTAACAGAACAGAATAGAACAGAGAAGAACTATGAAAATATCTGGAAAAGAAGTACAAAATGGCAATAACTACATAACTATCAAAAATTAAATATCAACTGGACTAAATCCTCTGATCATAGGGTGGCTGATTGGAAAAGAAAACAAGGCCTTTTCTTTTTAATTACTTTATTTATTTTAATTGGAGGCTAATTACTTTACAGTATTGTAGTGGGTTTTGCCATACATTGACATGAATCAGCCATGGGTGTACATGTGTTCCCCATCCTGAACCCCCCTCCTACCTCCCTCCCCATCCCATCCCTCAGGGTCATCCCAGTGCACCGGCCCTGAGTGCCCTGTCTCATCCATTGAACCTGGGCTGGGGATCTGTTTCACATATGGTAATACACAAAAACAAGGCCTTTCTATCTGATGCTTAAAAGAAATTCAATTCAGAGCTAGGTGTACACCGGCTGCAAGTGAGGGGATGGAAAAGATAAATCATGTGAATGGCAATGACAAGAAAGCTGGGGTAGAAGTAGTTACTGGTATCAGACAAAATAGACTTTAAAACAAAGTGTAGTTTGGGATTGACATGTACACACTACTATATTTAAAATAAATAACCAACAAGGACCTACTGTATAGCACAGGAAACTCTGCTCAATATTCTGTAATAACCTAAATGAAAAAAGAATTTGAAAAGAATAGATACATGTATATGTATATCTGAATCACTTTGCTGTACACCAGAAGCTAACAGAAAATTGTTAATATGCTCCAGTGTAAAACAAACATTAAAAGTCTACAATAAAAGATAAATAAAGGCATTATATAATGAGAAAGGAATTAATACAAGAAGAGGATATAACATTTGCTAACATACATGTACCTAATAAAGAGGCACCTAAATATATAAAGCAAATATTAATAGTTGCAAAGGGAGAAATTGACAATAATACAATAATAGGAGGGAACTTTTAACACCCCTTACATCAACAGACAGATCAACCCAACAGAATACCAATAAGGAATCACTGGCCTTAAATGACATATTAGACCAGTTGCACTTAATAGATACTTTCAGAACATTCCATCTAAAAATAACAGAAGACACATTCTCCAGGATAGATCAAAATGCTCAGCCACAAAACAAGTCTCAACAAATTTAAAAGATAGAAATTATACCAAGCATATATTTCTAACCACAATGATATAAAACTAGGAATCAATTACAGGAAGAAAAATGGGGAAAGAACATGTGGAGACAAAACAACATACTACTAAACAATCAGTGGGTAAATGAAGACATCGAAGAGGAAATGAGAAAATACCTCAAGACAAATGAAATTTCTAAAATCTAAGGAGTACATCAAGGCTGTATATTGTCACCCTGCTTATTTAACTTATATGCAGAGTACATCATGAGAAATGCTGGGGTGGATGAAGCACAAGCTGGAATCAAGATTGCCGGGAGAAATATCAATAACCTCAGATATGCAGATGACGCCACCCTTATGGCAAAAAATGAAGAAGAACTAAAGAGCCTCTTGATGAAAGTGAAAGAGGAGAGTGAAAAAGTTGGCTTAAAGCTCAATATTCAGAAAACTAAGATCATGGCATCAGGTTCCATCACTTCATGGCAAATAGATGGGGAAACAGTGGAAACAGTGGCAGACTTTATTTTTTTGGGCTCCAACATCACCGCAGATGGTGACAGCAGCCATGAAATTAAAAGACACTTACTCCTTGGAAGGAAAGTTATGACCAACCTAGATAGCATATTAAAAAGCAGAGACATTACTTTGCCAACAAAGGTCCATCTAGTCAAGGCTATGGTTTTTCCAGTGGTCATGTATGGATGTGAGAGTTGGACTATAAAGAAAGCTGAGCGTTGAAGAATTGGTGCTTTTGAACTATGGTGTTGGAGAAGACTCTTGAGAGTCCCTTGGACTGCAAGGAAATCCAACCAGTCCATCCTAAAGGAGATCAATCCTGAGTGTTCATTGGAAGGACTGATGTTGAAGCTGAAACTCCAATATTTTGGCCACCTGATGAGAAGAACTGACTCATTGGAAAAGACCCTGATGCTGGGAAAGATTGAAGACAAGCAGAGAAGGGGACGACAGAGGATGAGATGGTTGGATGGCATCACCGACTCAATGGACATGAGTTTGGGTAAACTCCGGGAGTTGGTGTTGGACACGGAGGCCTGGTGTGCTGCGGTCCATGGGGTAGCAAAGAGTCGGATATGACTGAGCGACTGAACTGAACTGAACTGAACTGACAGGACACAGCAAAAGCAGTTTTAAGAAGTTTATAGTGACTACACAGACCTACCACAAGAAAGCAAAAATTCTCAAATAAAAATCTAAGTGTACATTTAAAAAAACTAGAAAAAGAACACGCAAAGACCAAAATTGATAGGAGGAAATAATAAATGTCAAAGTGGGAATAAATAAAAAAGAAACTTAAAAAAAAATCAATGAAACTAACAGCTGATTCTTTGAAAATATAAATAAACAAACAAGCAAAGCCTTTAGCCAGACTTACAAAGATAAAAAGACAGCCCAAATAAATAAAACCAGAAATCAAAAAGGAGAAATTACAACTGGTACTACAGAAATACTACAGATTATCAGAGAATACTATGAACAATTAAATGTCAATAAATTAGCCTGGAAGAAATGAATAAATTCCTAGAATCATATAATCTCTCCAGGCTGAGTCATAAAAAATGGAAAAGTTGAATAGACCAATTACTGGCAATGAAATTAAATCAGTAATAATAATAAAAAAAAACCTCGCATCTCATAATCCCAGGTCCAGAGTACTTTACAGGTGAATTCTACAAAACATATAAAGAAGATTTAATACCTATTATTCTCAAATTATTCCAAAAAATTGAAGAAGGAATATATTCAAACTCATTTTATGGAAAGGATTACATAACCAGACAAGGACAATGCAAAATAACATTACCAGCCCAAAACCTTGATGAACATAGATGTGGAAATTCTCAACAAAATATTAGAAAACTGAAGTTAACATTATAAATCATAATCTTGAGCAAATGGGATTCATTTCAGGGATGCAAGGATGATTTTACATCCATAAATTGACCAATGTGATACATTAACAAAATGAAGGATAAAAATCATATGATCATCTTCTTTTTAAATTTAAATTAATTTACTTATTTTAATTGGAGACTAATTACTTTACAATATAGTGGTGGTTTTTGCCATACATCGACATGAATCAGTCATGGGTGTACATGTGTCCCCTCATCCTGAACACCCCTCCCACCTGCCTCTCCACCCCACCCCTCTGGATTGTCCCAGAGCACCAGCTTTGAGTGCCCTGCTTCATGCATTGAACTTGGACTGGTCATCTATTTTACATATGGCAATATACACACTTCAGTGCTATTCCTTCAAATCATCCCACCCTTACCTTCTCCCACAGACTCCAAAAGTCTGTTCTTTACATCTGTGTCTCTTATGCTGTCTTGCACATAGGGTCATCATTATCATCTTTCTAAGTTCCATATATATGCATTAATATACTGTATTGGTGTTTCTCTTTCTGACTTACTTCACTCTGTATAAGAGGCTCCAGTTTCATCCACCTCATTAGAACTGACTCAAATGTGTTCTTTCTTATAGCTGAGTAATATTCCATTAGGCTTCCCTGGTAGCTCAGACGGTAAAGCATCTGCCTACAATGTGGGAGACCCAGGTTCGATCCCTGGGTTGGGAAGATCCCCTGGAGAAGGAAATGGCAACCCACTCCAGTATTCATGCCTGGAGAATCCAATGGACTGAGGAGCCTGGTGGGCCACAGCCCATGGGGTTGCAAAGAGTAGGACATGACTGAGTGACTTCATAATATTCCATTGTGTATATGTACCACAACTTCCTTATCCATTCATCTGCTGATGGACATCTAGGTTGCTTCCATGTCCTAGCCATTGTAAACAGTGCTGCAATGAACAGTGGGGTCATGTGTCTCTTCAATTCTGGTTCCTCCATATGTATGCCCAGCAGTGGGATTTCTGGGTTGTATGGCAGTTCTATTTCCAGTTTTTTAAGGAATCTCCACACTGTTCTCCATAGTGGCTGTATTAGTGGCAAAAAAAGCATTTGACAAAATTCACATTCATTTATGATAAAAAGTCTTAACAAAGTGGCTATCGAGGGAACATATCTCAATACAATACCCACAGTTAATATCATACTCAGTTCTCTAAGATCAGGAACAAGACAAGGATGCCTATTTTTACCACTTTTATTCAACATTGTATTGGAAATTCTATCCAGAGCAATTAGGCAAGAAAACTCATAAAATTCATTCAAATTGGAAAGGAAGATGTAAAAACTGTCACTATTTGCTGATTGTGTGTGTGTGTGTGTCTGTGTGTGTGTTAGGCACTCAGTCGTGTCTGACTCTTTGTGACCCCATGGACTATAGCCTTCCAGGATCCTCATCCATGGAATTCTCCGGGCAAGAATACTAGAGTGGGTTGCCATTTTCTTCTCCAGGGGATCTTCCCGACCCAGGGATTGAACCCGGGTCTCCTGCATCGCAGGCAGATTCTTTTACCGCTGAGCCACCAGGGAAGCCCCATGTAAATTTGCAGATTACATGATACTAAATATATAAAATCCCAAAGACTCTACCAAAAATGATTAGAACCAATCATTGCAGGATACAAAGTTAATATACAGAAATCTGCTGCATTTTTGTACACTAATAATAAACTACTAGAAAAAGCAATAAAGAAAGAAGTTTCATTTAAAACTGCATCAAAGGAATAAATTACTTAGGAATATGAATGACCTGCACTCTGAAAACTATAAGACACTGAGGAAAGAAACTGAAAACATACAGGTGAAAAGATATACTGTGCTCATGAATTAGAAGAATCAATATCAATATCATTAAAATGTCCACACTACTCAGAGTAATCTACAGATTCAATACAATTCCTATCGAAATACCAATGGAAATTTTCACAGAACTAGAAAAAAAATAATCCTAAATTTTGTGTGGGACTACAAAAGCCAAAGCAATATTGAGAAATAAGAACCAACAAAGGAAACTATAAGCAAGGTGAAAAGACAGCCTTCAGAATGGGAGAAAATAATAGCAAACGAAGCAACAGACAAACAAACAATTAATCTCAAAAATATACAAGCAACTTCTGCAGCTGAATTCCAGAAAAATAAACGACCCAATCAAAAAATGGGCCAAAGAACTAAACAGACATTTCTCCAAAGAAGACATACAGATGGCTAACAAACACATGAAAAGATGCTCAACATCACTCATTATTAGAGAAATGCAAATCAAAACCACAATGAGGTATCATTTCACACCAGTCAGAATGGCTGCTATCCAAAAGTCTACAAGCAATAAATGCTGGAGAGGGTGTGGAGAAAAGGGAACCCTCTTACACTGTTGGTGGGAATGCAAACTAGTACAGCCACTATGGAGAACAGTGTGGAGATTCCTTAAAAAACTGGGAATAGAACTGCCATATGACCCAGCAATCCCACTGCTGGGCATATACACTGAGGAAACCAGAATTGAAAGAGACGCATGTACCCCAATGTTCATCGCAGCACTCTTTACAATAGCCAGGACATGGAAGCAACCTAGATGTCCATCAGCAGACGAATGGATAAGGAAGCTGTGGTACATATACACAATGGAATATTACTCAGCCATTAAAAAAATACATTTGAATCGGTTCTACTGAGATGGATGAAACTGGAGCCCATTATACAGAGTGAAGTAAGCCAGAAAGAAAAACAACAATACAGTATACTAATGCATATATATGGAATTTGAAAGATGGTAACAATAACCCTATATGCGAGACAGAATAAGAGACACAGATGCATAGAACAATTTTATGGACTCTGAGGGAGAAGGTGAGGGTGGGACATTCTGGGAGAATAGCATTGAAACATGTAGATTATCATATGTGAAACAGAACACCATTCCATGTTCGATGCATGAGACAAGGGCTCAGGGCCGGGGCAATGGGATGACCCAGAGGGATGGGATGGGGAGGGAGGTGGGTGGGGGGTCCAGGAAGGGGAACACATGTAAACCCATGGCTGATTCATGTCAATGTATGGCAAAAACTATTACAATATTGTAAAGTAATTAGCCCCCAACTAAAATAAATAAATTTATAAAAAAAAAAAAAGAACCAAGTTGGAGGCACCACACTCCCAGACTTGAAACTATACTACAAAAATAAAATAATCAAAACAGAATGGTACTGGCACAGAAAGAAACACATAGTTCAGTGGAACAGAACAGAGAGCCCAGAAATAAATTTACACTTATATGGTCAGTTAATTTTTGGCAAAAGAGGCCAAAATATACAATGAGTAAAAGACAGTCTCTAATAAAGGGTGTTGGAAAAATTGGACAGCTACATGCAAAAGAATGAGACTGGACCACTTTCTTATACTATATATAAAAATAAACTCAAAATAGATTAAAGAGTTAAATGTAAGACCTGAAATTGTAAAACTCCTGGAAGAAAACATAGGCATGGCACTCTCTGACATAGTTCTTAATATTTTTTTTTGATACATCTCTTTAGGCAAGGGAAACAAAAGCTAAAATAAACAAATGGGCTACATCAAACTAAATGTTTTTGTACTCTGAAGAGAACCACAAACAAAAAGTAGAAGATACCAAGTGGAAGAAGATATTTGTAAACTACATATCTGATAAATGGTTGATATCCAAAATACATAAATAATTCATACAATGTAAAAAAATTAGGCAGGGACTTCCCTAGTGGTCCACTCTGTGATCCCAGTGCAGGGGGCCCGGTTTCAATCCCTGGTCGGGGAACTAGATTCCACATGCTGCAACTGAGAGCCTGCATCACATGCCACAGTGAAGATCCTGCGTGCTGCAACTAAGACCAGGTGCAGCCAAACAAATTTTTTAAAAATTGGTCAGAGGACCTGAATAGACATTTTCCCAAAGAAGACATACAAATGGCAAACAAAAAGATGCTCAACATTACTAATCACCAGGGAAATACAAATCAAATCCACAGGGATGGACCTTTAGGTTATTTGTTCTTTAGTTGCAAGTTCTGTCCAACTCTTTTGCAACCCCATGGACTGCAGCCTACCAGGCTCCTCTGCCCATAGTATTTCCCAGGCAAGAATACTGGAGTGGGTTGCCATTTCTTTCTCCAGCGGATCTTTCTGATCCAGAGATTGAACCTGCATCTCCTGCACTGCAGATGAATTCTTTACCCACTGAGCCACTGGGGAACCCCTTAGGGTATTAAGTCAGACAAAGACAAGTACTGTATAATTTCATTCATATGTAGAATCTTAAAAATCAAAAGTAATGAGCAAACAAAACAAAACAGAAACAGGCTCATAGATGAAGAGAAAAAACTGATGGTTACCTGAAAAAAGGTGGGTGTGGGGATGGCTAAAATAGGTAAAGGTACAATCTTCCAGCTATAAAGTAAATAAATTATGGGGTTGTAATGTACACATAGGAAACAGAGTCATTAATATTGTAACAATGTTGTATGGTAACTGGACTTATTGTGGTGATTATTTCATAATGTATAAATTAAAAAAAATTGAATCTGCATACTTTGTTGTACATCTGAAACAAATATTGTATGTCAAATACAACTTAGTTAAAGAACTCCAAAATACATGAGGCAAAAGTAAATAAAGCTAGGAGAAAAATACAGATACACAATTACAGTTGGAAATGTTTCAGTAATCAATTCTACAAGTACATCAAATCCCCAAATATAATAGACCTCAACAACTCTATCACTCATGTTAACCAAAGTGACATTTATAGAACACTAAACCTAGCAATATCAATATACACATCCCTTCCAGAGGCACAAGCAGATTTCACCAAGATACACCTTATTCTGGGCAATAAATAAGGAATTTTAAAGAATTTAATCATTCAAATTATGTTATTTGATCATAAAAAATTATATTAGGAATCAATAACAGAAAGATAGACACAAATTGGTTCCATATCGTGGCTGTTGTAAACAATGCTGCTACAAACATTGGGCTGCATGCATCTTTTCAAATTAGTGTTTTCATTTTTTCTGAATATATTCCCAGGAGGAATGGCTGGATTATATGTTAGTTCTATTTTTAGATTTTAAGAAACCTCCATACTATTTTCCATAGTGGTTGCATTGAGTTACATTCCCACCAACAGTGTACAAGTTTCCCCCTTCCCCACATCCTTGTCAGCAGTTATTTGTAGACTTTTTGATGATAGCCATTCTGAAAGGTGTGATATCTCACTGCGGTTTTGATTTGCGTTTCTCTAATAATTAGTGATATTGAACATCTTTTCATGGGCATGTTAGCCACCTGTATGTCTTCTATGGAAAAATGTCTATTCAGGTCTTCTGTTCATTTTTTGGTTGGATTATTTTTATGATATTGAGTTGTATCAGCTGTATGCAAAGTTTGGATATTGACACCTTATTGGTCTTATCATTTGCAAATATTTTCTACCATTCAGTAGGCTATCTTTTCATTTTATTAATGCTCTGCTTTGCTGTGCAAAAGCTTTAAAATTTAGTTAGTCCATTTGTTTATTTTTGCTTTTAGTTATTTTGCCTTAGGAGACGTATCCAAAAATATTGCTATGGTTTATGTTGGAAGGTGTTCTGTATATGTTCTCTTCTAGGAATTCTATGGTTTCATGCTTACATTTAGGTCTTTAAACAATTTAGAGTTTATTTTTGTATACGGTGTGAGGAAATGTTCTAATCTCTATTCTTTTACATGTTGCTGTCCAGTTTTTCTAGAACCACTTGTTGAAGAGACTATCTTTTCTCCACTGTATATTCTGGTCTCCTTTGTTAAAGATTAATTAACCATAGGTGCATGGGTTTATTTCTGGACTCTCTATTCTGTTCTATTGATCTATGTGTCCTTTTTGGTGCCAGTACAGTGCTGTTTTGATTACTATAGTTTTGTAGTACAGTCAGAAATCTGAGAGCGCTATACATCTGCTTTGTCCTTTTTTCCCTCAAGACTGCTTTGGCAATTTGGGGTCCTTTGTGTTTCCTTGTGGATTTTAAGACTTTTTTGTTCTACTTATATGAAAAAATGTCATAGGTATTTTGATAGAAATTGTATTAAATCTGTAGATTTCTTTGGGTAGTATGGACATTTTAATGATATTATTTCTATTTTCTTCTTAAAACAACTGACAAAAAAAAGCTCTTTGCAACTATGAGATGACCTCGAGGATACTAAGCATACTACCACTTCTTTTTTTTTCCTTGGGAAGTGAAAGGACTTTATTATTCAGCCTGTATTTGTTTTTCAAATTTAAGAGTCTTGTGGAGTAGTTGTTTCATAGTATACTATCACTTCTGCCTACATTCTATAGGCTGAAGAAAGTCACATAGTCAAGTTCAGATTCAATGGTTAGGAATGTCCAGTCACATGACAATGGATAGGGATTATCCTATTGTGGAGATAGAAACTAGTCTATTAAACCAATCTATGCAACTGCTACTCAAAAAACCTAATTCCTTTCATTCCCCCCATTTTCCTCACTCCTCATATCTACTCCATCAGGACATCCTGTTGAATATTTTGTCAAATTACACACAGAATCCACACATTTTCCTTCTGCCACTCATATCCAAGATACCATCATCTCTTGCCTGGGATCCTAGAGTCTTCTAATTGGTCTTCTCACTTTTTCTCTTACCCTTTACTTATCAATTTTCCTCACTGCATTGCAGCAAGACTGATCTTAAAATGTAAATTAGTTTGTATTCTTCATTCACTTAAAAATGACTTTTTAATGCACTTAGAATAAAATTTAAACTCCTAATAGCATTGAAAGCCATGTATTATTCTCCTGCTTATTTCTCCAATTTTATCTCATTCTAGTTTCTTCTTTATTCACTATGTTCCAACCCCATGAGTCTTATTTCAGAAAAAAAAAAAAACAACTTTACAAGCACTTTCCCATTTCATTGCCTTTGATTATGTTATTAAATCTCCCTAGAATGCTCTTTTCTTGATTTTTGCCATGACTAGCTCATAATTAACCCTTAAGTCTTAGTTTATGTATCATTTTCTGAGATAGGTCTTCTATGATCCTCCTCTCTAAAGTTTGAAAGTGAAAGTCACTCAGTCGTGTCCGACTCTGCAACCCCATGGACTATACAGTCCATGGGATTCTCCAGGCCAGAATACCGGAGTAGGTAGTCTATCCCTTCTCCAGAAGATCTTCCCAACTCAGGAATTGAACCAGGGTCTCCTGCATTGCAGGCAGATTCTTTACCAACTGAGCTATCAGCGAAGCCCTCTCTAAAGTTTATCCCCCTGCTATTCTCTACCTACCTCTTTGTTTGATTCTATCATAAATCTTATTTGTTGGTTTACTTATCTCCTCAGCTAGAGTGTAAGCACAATGAAGACAAGGACCATTTCTGTTTTGCTCACTGTTGTATCCCCACACCTGGCCTTGACCCTGGTACTTTATAGGTTTTAAAAAAATGTTGAGGGACTTCCTCAGTGGCCCAATGGCTAAGACTCTGTGTTCCCAATGCAGGGGGTCGGGGTTCCATCCCTGGTCAGGGAACTAGATCCCATATGCTGTGACTCAAGATTCTGCATGTCACAACTAAAAAAGATCCTGTGTGCTGCAACTAAGACCTGATACAGCCAAATAAATGATTAAATATTTTAAAAATGTTGAATAAGTGAGTGTATTAATGAATAAATGAGATAATGAAGATGTTATCTGGTGCAGTGGCCATGGGGAAAGAAAGGAAAGAACATTTGAAACTTTTTAGACCAGGTTAAATGCCCAATCTTTTTTGAGGCCTTTCCTTATCTCTCTAGTAAGAGATTGAGTCTAGTGCCCCATGGATGAACACCTGATTTTTTTTTTTTAATAAATGTATTTATTTTAGTTGGGGGCTAATTACTTTACAATATTGTAGTGGTTTTTGCCATACATTGACATGAACATCTGATTTTTGTTTGTGCCTCATTTGTGGTACATAACATGCTCTCTTAAAGTGACTGAATGACTACTCTTTCCTGTCAGATTTTTACCTATCTTAAGGCAAAAACTATATTTTATTCATCTATCTCCCATGATTTTAGCACCTTGCTTGGTGAACAGTAGACTGAATATATGTTTAGAATGAAAGGATAGGGAATCATCTGAACATTTGAGTCTCCAATGATGAGCGGAAAGTTTCTCCAGATTAGGTAACTGAATAATTTCCTTGTGACTCATCATCTTTGGGAAGGAGGTTTTCCAATCTCATTACAAAAGTTCTTTGTCTAGGGCATGAGCTTGCCACATTTCACTTTCTGAAGTAGACCAAAGAAAGATACAAATAATGGATTAACATTTTTCTAGTATTAATAATATCAAGTAAAAAGTTTGCTATTTCCCCAATGAATCATAATACAGAGCATTTCCCAGCACACCCCAGTAAGGCCAACAGAAATTACTTGGAACTTGCAAACTTTTCTCCTGGGGGGCAGGGTTGGGGGGCAGAAACCCAGTAATAGTGTTGAACATACTGAGGAGGCACTTGGTTCCCAGACAGTCTGTTCCTTGGCCAAGCCCCTCATCCCCTCTTCCTTAGTGTATGTGGGAATAGGCTTAAGGGGAAGAGAAGGTAGAATCAATCTGAGACCCTCAGGGCCTCATTAGCATTTTTTACTTAGAGCCCCAGAGGTTCCAAGTGTGGACATCCCAACAGGCAGCTTTACTTCATATCAATTAAGACCAGACTGAGTTTTGCTTTTACTCTAAATGAATCTCAGGAGGTTAGTTAGGAAGATATCTCTAGGAACTCCCTGAGTGACATGCCTAAAGAGGATCAGGAGCAGCTGGGATTTATTAAAGGAGTGATCAAGGGGCACATGTCCAGGAGAGGTCCCTGCAGATCTTTTCCAAACATCCTGAGTAGCCTGGCAACTCCAGGGCCAACTCTCCCTGCTATTTTAACTTAAAAACTGTCCCTGAAAGGCTCTCTCTAATCCCACCCTAAATCTTTCCTTTGCAGTCTCTTTTGAATTAGTCAGGAGAAGCTTATCTCTGATTTTGGGGTATCCCTGTGCATTTCTCTCATCTACCCCAATCACCAATAGCCAGATTAAATCCCTTCTGGAAATAAGACTTTCATCTCATTGTACCCTGCATTATGGATTGTCTGCAATAACAAAAAGTAAAAGCTATTCAACAATAGATTAATTGTAAATAAAATATGGACCACCTTTATAATGACATTTTATGCAGTCATCAAAATATGATGAGTTGTTTACTCCATGAATACCTATGTAACTAATTTTAAGAAAAAAATCAGAATAAAGAATTCTATATATAATATGAAAAAGCTATGTGAAATCACATTTTGGCAAAGAATAAATGGAAATATACCAAAATGAAAACCATGGAAGTATTATGTATACTTCCTAATTGTTATTTTTCTTTAGTGCTTCCCTGGTGGCTCAGATGGTAAAGAATCCACTTGCAATGCAGGAGACCCAGGTTCGATCCCTGGGTCAGGAAGAACCCCTGGAGAAGGAAATGGCAACCCACTCTAGTAATCTTGCCTGGAGAATTCTATGGACAGAGGAGTCTGGTGGGCTGCAGTCCATTGGGTCACAAAAAGTCAGACAAGACTGAGAGACTAACACACACACACACACACACACTTTTCCTTAAACTTTTCTATAGTTTCAATAGTATGTATCACTATCATAATCAGGAAAAACATATTAAAATGGTAATGGAGCCATTGAGCACAGAGTTATGATTGTCTAACATAACACCAAAGAAAAATGACTGATCAATGTATCAGTTTCTTAGAGCTGTCATAACAAATTACCACAGACTAGGTAGTTTAAGGCAACAGAAACGTATTACCTCACAGTTCTGGAGACTAGAAGTCCAAAAGCAAGGTGTTGGCAGGTTTGGTTCTTTCTGGAGGCTCTGAGGGAGAATCTGTTCCATACAGCTCTCCTTCTGGTGGCTGCTGGCAATCCCTGGCATTCTTTGGCTTGTTAGACATGTTACTCCGTCATCACATGGGCTTTTCACTGTGTCTGTGTCCGAATCTCCCCCTTCTTATAAGGACACTAGTCATTAGATAAGGGTCCACCCTTATCCAGTATGACCTCATCTTAACTTCATTATATCTGCTAAGACCCTATTTTCAAATAAGGTCACATTCACAGAGAGGTTGCTGGAAGAATAAACACCCAGACTTTACTCTCTGTTCTGTCTCTCATCTCTAGTCAAATGGTAGAACCCAAATGGAAACCAGAGGGCAAGAAAGCTTATGATGGGGGACCATACACATCATCCTCTGGGCACTGAGCAGGGTGAGGAATAGATTTATAAGGGTAAAGGAAGCTATCTAGAACACTGGATATTTATTTAGTGTCATGAATGTTTGAATGTTTGGACTGAGGCCTTAGTTCTTCCCTAGAAGTTGTCGAGAGGCTGTTCCTTATCACCTGGGCCTTTTACTTTGCTTCATCAAAGTAATCTTCCCTGATAGCTCAGTTGGTAAAAAATCTGCCTGCAATGCAGGAGATCCTGGTTCGATTCCTGGGATGGGAAGATCCCCTGGAGAAGGGATAGGCTACCCACTCCAGTATTCTCGGTCTTCCCTTGTGGCTCAGCTGGTAAGGAATCTGGCTGCAATGAAGGAGATCTGGGTTCAATCCCTGGGTTGGGAAGGTCCGCTGGAGAAGGGAAAGGCTACCCACTCCAGTATTCTGGCCTGGAGAATTTCATGGACTGTATAGTCCATAGGGTTGCAGAGAGTCAGATACAACTGAACGACTTTCACCTTCTTTCAACATTCTAACCTCCATCCTCTACCTCTTCATTGTTGTTGTTCAGTTGCTAAGTCACCAGCCTCCTGGTACAAAGAGAGTTTTTGTAAGGTTTTTGTAAAATGTCCAGGGGTTTGAATTCGGGTGGCCAGGTTGGAAGCTGCATCTGGGGATAGATGATGTTAAACCAGGTAATAGCTTCATCTTGCTGGTTCCCTCCTTCTTCATGGGTCACCTTGATGAGTTCTCTGGGCGTGCTGATAGGGAACAGGCACCAGCGCTTGTGGCCCTGAACTAAGGCATTCCAGCCACTGGTTCCCAGAGGGTCGATGTGGATTCCCGTTCCAGAGCATGGTGGCCCCATCACAAACCACCTGTAAGGGGGCCTGCTCTTCTCCCTTGCATACTGCAAAAGGTCATTGGTAAAAAACTTGGGGACCTTGTAGTCTTCTAAAAGTTTCCTTCTTTGGGGGTGTTCCCTGTAGCTGCTGTCAAAGATGTAAAGGGGGCTGTCATTATGAGTGCTCTCCATGTACTCGATGTAGTATTCCATCTTCATCTTCACCGAGTACCCGTCGTTGTCCTCGCCACACTTGAACTTCTGGTTCCGGTATTTCCTTTTGAGGCGCTCCAGAGTCCACTTCTGCATGGACTGGCCCTCTTGGGCATTCAGCAGAACCATGGGCTTGTATGGTCTTTCACATCGCTCCACAAATTCTTCCACCAACAGCCGTAAAGCATCTGTTCTTTCCACATTGTCCACCACGGCCTCTAGGTTGAGTGGGAAGCTCTCGCAGTAGTTGAGCTGGGTCCAGTCCAGAGAGTCCTTCAGCTCAGGCTGGACATTCCGCTTACCTCAGGATGCGCTTCTTTTCTTGTGATTCATCCTGCAGGTCACCTGCTGGTTCCTCTACGACCTCAGCGCAGCTCGCTTCCTGCCACCAATGCACCACCTCCTAGGCTCCAGCGGCGGCACCAAAACCTTATTTTTAATTGAAGGATAATTGCTTTATAATATTGTGTTGGTTTCTGCCATATATCAACATGAATCAGCCACAACAATGAAAACTTTTTAACATGATCTAGAGCAAGGCATCTGAACCAGAGAGATCCTTGTGTATCTTCTAAATTGGACTTGGATATACAAATTAGGAGCAGATCTGTGCTCCCAGCTCCTACTCCCAGCCTCAAAAATTTATACTCTGCTTTCTGCTATTACCTTGAATTTAGACAAATAGTATTAAAAAAAAATTGGAGGGAGACGTGGCAGAACATCCCAAGCCTGAGGTTGCTTTCTCTAGTCCCTCCTCCAGCTCTTCTCACCCTAAGCAGCTTCTTTCTCACAGAGGACACAGCAGCTTCCATCACTATCCCAAGACAAGTGAGGAGGGAGGTCAGTTGGTTCTGGGGGCTCTATTTAGAAAGGGGAAGCGGGCATGTATATACCTGACTGGATGCTCACAGAATAGTAGAATTGATGATGCTGCCAGCAAATTTTTTTGGGGGGGGCTGTTGTTACATTTACATGTTCCTAAATGTGTGCCTACATTTTACCCTGAAACGTCTGACTGAGAGAGGCTTGCTATGGTAACCTGAGCTAACAGGGTAATAGGGGGCAATGGAAATGTGATAGTTAATTTTATGTATCAGTTTGACTAGGCCAAAGATACACAGATACTTGGTTAAGTGTTATTTCTAGGTGTGTCCGTGAGGGTGTTTCCAGAAGAGATTACCATTGGAGTAAGTATGCTGAGTAAAACACGCTGTTTTCCAATGTGGGTGGGCATCATTCAGTCTGTTGAAGGCCTGAAAAGAATAAAAAGGTAGAGAAAAGGAGAATTTGTGCTCTCTGCTTGAGGTTTGGGATTGGTTTTCTTCTGCCTTTATCCTGGGACTTACATCATTGGTGTCCCAGTTCTCAGGCTTTGGATTTGCACTAGAACTATACCACCAACTTTCCTGGGCCTCCAGCTTGTAGATGGCAGATTGTGGGATTTCACAACTTTCATAATTGTATTAGCCAATTCTTCGTAATAAACCTCTTGAGATATATCTCTTTAACTAGAGTTACTGTGCACTGGAGAAAATGAAATAATCACTTTCAGGCACTACTGGACACTGACTCTGAACTGACACAAATTCTAGGAGACCCAAAACATCACTGTGGTCCACCAGTCAGAATAGGGGCTTATACAGATTAGGTGGTCAATTAAGCTTCAACTCGGATCCATCTCAGAAAGGGCATAGTGGGTCACCAAACCTACCCTGTGGTTATTTCTCCATTTCAAGAACACATGCTTAGCAGTTGGCAGAATCTCCACATTAGTTCCCTGACTTACAGAGTGAGGGCTATCATGGTGGGAAAGGCAAAGCGGAAGCTACTAGAACTGCCTCTTTCTAGGAAAATAGTAAACTCAAAGCAATACCACACTTCTGGAGGGATTGCAAAGATTAGTGCCACCATCAAGGGCTTGAAGGATGGAGGAGTGGTGAGTCCCACTACATCCCCATTAAACTCACCTATGTGATCTGTGCAGAAATGTAGATGGGTCTTGGAGAACAAGAGTGGATTATCATAAGCCTAACCAGGAGGTGACTACAATTGCAGCTGCTGTACCAAATGTGGTTTCAATGCTTGACCAAAATAACACATCCTCTGACACCTGGTATACAGATATTGCTCTGGCAAATGCTTTTTTTTTGATAACTGTTAGTCAAGACCACCAGAAGTAGTTTGCTTTCAGCTGACAAGGCAAACAATGCAGTTTCACAGTCCTAATATAGAGATATATCAACTCACCAGCCCTACTTCATGATTTAGTTTTCAGGGATCTTGATTACCTTTCCTTTCTATTATATATTTTCTCCATTACATGGATGTTATTATTGAAAGTTTCTTTTATAATGATAGTAAGGATTTTATCAGCAATGTTTTTATCATATGATAGTCAAATGGACTGTGTATTCATCATCTGTGAAAAAAAAGCCTGTTTTCATGTTTATGCATGAAGCTTTAGAAACCATGGAAATAATATAAGCTCTAAAGACCTAGATGGGACTTGTGGTAAGGAATCTGCCTGCTAAGACAGGAGGAGACATAAGAAACACAGGTTTGATCCCTGGGTCAGGAAGATCCCCTGAAGGAGGAAAATGGCAACCCACTCCAGTAGTCTCACCTGAAAAATTCCATGGACAAGAGGAGCCTGGTGGGCTACAGTCCATGGGCTGCAAAGAGTTAGACATGACTTAGTGACTAAACACACACACACACACACACACACACACACACACACACACACCAGCACCCTCTTGCTTTTTTGCTTCTGCTGACCTTAGTCCCTAGGGGGAAGCTACCCTTATTAATATTCTCTTCCATATAGAGGTAAATGCATAGGTGGACTTAGGGCTCTTCTTGGGGAGCCACACTATCTTTTTTTCTCTTTGCAAGCACAACTTGGAGTATAGGTTCCAAAATTTAGAGTTGGGGACCAGGGGAAAGAGGGAGCCTTCATTCAAGGCTTGAGCCTGAGCAACACTGGTAACTCAGAATTTACAGGAAAGTCCTATACTAGGAGTTTTTAGACACTGACTCAACTAATGAACGATTCTCATTCTGTCACTTTTCCTTACTTCTGAGTCTAGGATAAGGTCAGTCATGAACAGACCCAATGAAATTTCAGAAGGAAGATCCATATTAAAGTACCAGGTTAGTACTATCCTACAAGATTTACCACTCATTCCCCCAAATGAGACCTCCCCACAATCTTGGGGATTGCATCCTATTTAAAAATTTCTCATATTTTCTTTCCATAGCTAGATTTTTTCAAATATTAATAGTAGAAAGGCAAAAATCTAGAGAAATTTTTAAATGTACAAAGATAAGTAAACAAACCTGAGATTTAATACTTGAGGAATGTGGTAATAGTTTCTGACTCCTGTGCCGTTTGACAGAGAAACCAAGTCTCTATAACCCAAGTATCAGTAGTTATTGTGTAAGTGATGGAAAGGGGTCTAGTTAAAAGGAAAAGAGTAGGCAACAAGCAAAAGAGATGAAAGCCGAATGGAAGGTGAAAAGTTTTTCTTAAAGGAAAGACAGGAGTGAGCAGAAGGGGCAGAGACTTTGTATTGGCATGGACTTCCATTAATGATAAATCACTGCTCAATTATTTCTAGTAAATGCTTGTAATTCTTTTTCAACAGGTCAGTCACTCTGATTTATACCAAATTGAAGTCAGCTCTTGCTTAATGAAAAAAAGCCAGCAAAGATCATTATCCAGTGAAATAATATTTCAACAGGTCTCCTGCTTGAGGCCCTCTTGATTCTGATTGAAAATTTTGCTTCTCCATTCTTTCTGAAAGAAAGTTATACTTAAAGTCCTCACATGCTGTCATATTTAATGGGTTCCCTCCTTTATCCATCAATCATGGGGCTTCTAGACCACTGTATTCTCTAGAACTTTAAACATTTGACATTCAGCCTTATATTTATTGGGTATCTACTATTCCCCAGACACTATTCTAGATGCAGGAGGTGCAGCAATGGAGATAACAGACATGTCCCTTGCTCTCATGGATTGTAGATTCTAGAGGAAGGGGAAGTTAACTACCAAATCAATAAGTAAACAAGTAGGATATTATTCAGATAACAATAAATGCTATACTACTTTATTTTGGGTAGTCAGGGAATGACTTGAGACAAGAATGATGTGAAGGAGCAAATATGAAGATTTTGGAACAGAGGATTACAAGCAGAAAGAACAAAAAATGCCAAGTGTTAATGTGGGAATAAGTTTGGCAAGTTCAAGGAAGAGAAGACTAGTGTGACTGGAGTAGGGTGAGCAAAGAAGAGACAAGTGGTACAGGTATCCAGAGGACACCAGAGGACAGTTCATGTAGAGAGTGTAGGTCAAAGAAGGAGCTTGAATTTCATTTTGCATATATAGGGAACAGAATTTTCTAGACTAGGATTCATCAGAACTTCATCACAGAAAAAATCAAATGAAGAAGAAATACAACAGCTGGCAAAGTTATTTCCTTTCTGGTTGAACTTTTCTTTTTGCTTAGATAGCAAGCTAGCTATCTAAGCAAAGATAGCTTATTGTAACTAGTATCAATTACGAAATAATCTGCTGAGAAAGACTTCTTAAACAAGAACTTAAAAATACATAAAAAATAAGGATTTCTGCCCAAAGAATTTGACATTAATTATATAATAATAAAAACATTAATATTCAATGAATGAAAAATTTTCAACATATACTTTTACCCTAACAAAGAGATATAATTATTCATTATAATATTTATATTATTATATTATTAATTATGCAATAATTATAATCATTAATTATGTAATTACTAAAATATATTCATGAGAAATATTTTCTTTTTTTTTTGGTATGGATCAAAAACAATTTTTATTCCTATATATAAAACCAGAAGCTAGAAAAACTCTTGGTATTTAGAAGCAAATCATTAAATTTTTCTACATTATCAAGAAGTACAGCTGATGGAGAGTTACTGCTCCCTGGGGATAAGTAAGATTAACATAACAAGATGCCAAAATCACAAGAATTCCTCACATTCCAGAATACATTCTTTTTACTCTTTTATTTTTATGATCTCTAATCTTTTCCTTTATATGCCCCTCATAGTAGAAAGAGATGGGGTAAAGAAAACAAAACAGTATTTAAAATGCTGTTAGGCAAGAAATAGTTTTCAAAACGCTTTTAAATAGTATTACATAGTTAAAGAGGTAAATTTATTCAAAATGATGATTTGGTGAATTGATAATTTGGCCAACCGGCCATTTGCTCTTGTTGAACTGGTATTCTACATATTGTTAGTGAGGCCAATGAGAAAGGTCAAAATTCATGGGAGCCAGAAGACTGTAGTTTGAACACAAACATCCAATTTTGCTCTCTCCTCTAAACCTTGCAAAAACTATAACACAGGTTTTTTTTTTTTAAAGACACAGACCTACAGAATAAATAAAAAATAAAACATCAGGAACAATATATTTTGGAAACTGACAGTATACAGATGTGTGGTATCTGATTTTGCAGAGTTAAGAAATATAAATTCCAAATTAGTAGCTAGGCAGGGCTGAGAATAAACTGATGTGTAACGCAAAATCATCTGGAACTGGGAACAAAAGGTAGAACTGGTTGAAAGCTACTTTAAAACCTTTTCAATCCTTTCATTCCTTCTCCCAATGCATACTGTGTGAGACCATCTCTCATACACCATGGCAGAAAACTGGGAGTTTATTCCTTGGAGAGAAGTAGTACTTTAGTCTCAGACATACTATGTCTACTTGAAAGCATCACTATTATACCCGAAATAGGGGGATTAAGGAAACATAAGCTTCCTAAATAAGATGCCCAGATCTCTTTCCTCACTTAACTCCTAGATGCTGGCAGTTAGGTCTTAAGTCTCCAGGTAGAAAACTGGAAGAGTCTTCTCTGAGGAATCAGATTAACCTAAGAGGAAAGGCCTAAACATATTGACATCAGGGCTTTCTAATCAAGTGTTAGTCACTCAGTAGTGTCCAGAGCTTTGTGACCCCATGGATTGTAGCCCACTGATCCTCTGTCTATGGAATTCTCCAGGCAAGAATACTGGAGTGGGTTGCCATTCCCTTCTCCAAGGGATCTTTCCGACCTAGGGATTGAATCTGGGTCCCCTGCATTACAGGCAGACTCTACCATATGAGCTACCAGGGAAGCCCTTCCTAACCAAATTAAACAATAAAAAAGCTCAAAGTTGACAAGTTCAACCAAAGTACTTGGAATTTCATCCATATTTTAGTCTTCTTCTATTCTAAATATGGACAGGCAACAACGTATTACCAGGCAAATGGGGGAAACTTTCAAAAAGAGGAAGACCAAATCAAACTAATAGAATGAAAGGGCAACATGGAGAAACATGCAATATGTAGAGAGAAGAAAATCAAAAGTCAACACCTAAAGAGATAAAATGCATCTGGGAAGAAAGTATAAAAAGGAATATTTAGAAAACAAAGAAAGGACTGTTAGAATTAAATATAACATATATAAAAATTTCAATAGGAGAATTAGAAAATAAAGTTTAAGATATCTCCCAGGAAATAAGGCAAAGAATAAAAAAGGCTATCATGGAAAAAAACATTACCATGATAACTAAAAAGGTTTTTTCTTAGAACTGAAAAATTTCTTACACTGCATGAATTTTCAGATTGAAAGGCTCAAAATGCTTATATGATAAAGAAAATTAAAAAAAAACACTGAATTACACTACTGTAGAATTATAGTACACTGGGACAAAGAAAATTCCGTTAAGCTTCCAGATAGACAAATAGAAACATAGAATACAAAGATAGATAAAAGTAATAAGATAAAAAGGATCATAAGTCAAAATGGTTTTGTACTTCTCAAGAGTAATTCCAGAATCTAGAAAACAATGGGTAAATACCAAGGGAAAAAAGAATTTCCAACCTAGAATACTATACCCACTGAAACTACCAATTAAATGTGAGAGTAGAATAAACACATTTTTAACATGCAAGTTATTACATTTATCTTCCTTGTACTTTTCCTCAGAAGACACTAGAGGACAGTTTACTCCAAAAAAAGAGAGAGAGAATAAATTGAGAGGACGATATGGGATGCAGAAGACATCTGGAGACAGAGAGATGAAAGAAATCTCCTATGATGAAGAAATACTCTAAGATGAGAATTATGTACCAGATTAGAGCAGTGCAACTCAAAAAATGCATATTAAGGGCTGTCATGCCTATTCACTGTCATTATTCCATTTTTAATCTTCACAAAGCTACTGGTAAGTGTATGCCACCAAAAAAGATGAAGGCATGAGATCCAGGAAATAGGGAATCCAAATCAGAAGAAAGCCAAAGGGAATTCCTAGGATGGCAGTGAAGGAAGTCCTGGGATCATCATTGCAGAGCAAGACCAAAAAGCAATCAGGGCAGAATGAATCTCTTAGAAGAGCCTGTCTGTTTATCTGTCTCTCTTTCTCAGTCCTCCATAACCACACATGTGTGCACGCACACACAAACACACACACACTCACACTGGAATTAATATATTAGCTGATGAAATTGCTCTTATGGGAAATTATAGTGAGATATCATTGGAAGATATGAGAAGATATGAGAAGAAATAGCAATTAGTAAATGAAAAATTATATAAAAACTGTGAAAAAAAGCAAAGCAATTATTAACTTTAGGGAAAGATGTAAGTGTATAATCCAAGTACATTACAATAATCTGACAGAACTATCAGGACAGATAATAATCATGTAAATACTGAATATTGACTTAATAAGTAAACTATACCATAGCTCTACTGGAAGGATAGGGGAAAAAAAGCCAAAGAAGATGGAAGCACATGAGAGCTAAATCCTTTCTACCATTTCTGTCCACCATATTAGGACCTTAAAGGACAATGTCAAAAATAAATGAATTAACAAGATTGGAAATTTGGAGATAAGTAAGTGTAGATGTATAAAAGCTGGAAGACACAGCTAGAAAAGGAGTCAGAAGTTATTGCCTTTGAGGAGGAAGAGTTGGGGAAGCAAAGAGGAGTAGAGAGTCACTATTTTTATATTAACTCTTTCAGAACTATTTGATAACTCTTTATACTTCAGTTCAGTTCAGTTCAGTTGCTCAGTCATGTCCGACTCTTTGTGACATGGACTGCAGCATGCTAGGCCTTGCTGTCCATCACCAGCTCCCAGAGTTTACTCAAACTCATGTCCATTGAGTCAGTGATGCCATCCAACCATCTCAGCCTTTGTACAATTAATTATAATTAATTTTTAAAAATGTATTAGAAAATGTTTAGAAAAATGTATCTGGTTCAAGTGCAGTGACCATTTAATACACATGATAGAGATCCAAGAATCTGGCCTCAAAGATCACATAGTTTGTGTTCTGACTCTTGAATAGGGCTCCAGATCCCAAGCATATAAACTGAATTTACTTTTTCTGAACTCTATTTTCACTTCTCACTCCTATTTCAACTCTGGGCTAAAGTGAAGAAACAGAGATATTAACGGAATTATCCTATAGACTCAAGCCAATTATAATTGATTTAGTACAAGTTTCCATAACCTTATGTCAGCACTAAGCCTGTAGCAAGCCATACCTTTAAAGAATCATAGTATTAGGAAGAACCTTGAAAGCCAATCATTTATGGTATGTCAAGCCTGTGGTCTCCAAACCTGTAGGAATTCATAAACAATTTTCAATATTTCAAGGTTTTTTTTTTGTTTTAAAAGAAGTCACATAGCTACCTAAGTCTGTGAATGCTAAATAAAATCTTGTTTCTTTGCTTTTGGCTGACATACCAACTCAGGGTGGCAATCATGTATATCTTAAGTTAATCAGAAACAAAAATTTCTTTAATTAGTAAGAAATAGAAAACAAACAAACAGTTTCTTAATAAATATGGTATGTACCTTACAAGGCAAAAACCTTTCAAAGCATGAGCTCAAAGAAGGAAAAACAGCAAGAAGTTATGGTTCTTGATGGTCTCACTGCTGTAGTCCAATCTGCCCATTTTGAGGATACCTAGGCCCGGAGAGGTGAAATTATGTGCCTAAAGCTATTCCCCTAGGGAACACAGTTCAGCAAAGGTATGTAAACAAATGTTTTTTAGTATGTTAAAATACACATAACATAAATTTTACCATCTTAACCATTTTTAAGTATACAGTTGAGTTGTGGTACATACATTCATTCAGCCATCAGCACCATCCAGCCCCTAACTTTTTTATCTTATAAAACTGAAACTCTATACCTATTAAACAATAACTCCCTATTCTCTTCTCTTGCTCACCCCTGGCAACAACCATTCTAATTCCTGTCTCTATGATTTTGACTACTCTAAGTCCCATCACTTCATGGGAAATAGATGGGGAAACAGTGGAAACAGTGTCAGACTTTATTTTTTTTGGGCTCCAAAATCACTGCTGATGGTGATTGCATCCATGAAATTAAAAGACGCTTACTCCTTGGAAGGAAGGTTATGGCCAACCTAGATAGCATATTTAAAAGCAGAGACATTACTTTGCCAACAAAGGTCCATCTAGTCAAGGCTATGGTTTTTCCAGTGGTCATGTATGGATGTGAGAGTTGGATGGTGAAGAAAGCTGAGCGCTGAAGAATTGATGCTTTTGAACTGTGGTGTTGGAGAAGACTCTTGAGAGTCCCTTGGACTGCAAGCAGATCCAACCAGTCCATCCTAAAGGAGATCAGTCCTGGGTGTTCATTGGAAGGACTGATGTTGAAGCTGAAACTGCAATACTTTGGCCACCTCATGTGAAGAGTTGACTCACTGGAAAAGACCCAAATGCTGGGAAGGATTGGGGGCGGTAGGAGAAGGGGACGACAGAGGATGAGATGGTTGGATGGCATCACCGACTTGATGGACATGGGTTTGGGTAAACTCCGGGAGTTGGTGATGGACAGGGAGGCCTGGTGTGCTGCGATTCATGGGATCGCAAAGAGTCGGACACGACTGAGCTACTGAACTGAACTGAAGTACCTCATATAAGTGGAATCATATAGTACTTTCTTTGTTGGACATTTGGATTGCTTCCATGCTTAAGCTATTGTGAATAATGCTACTATGATCATGGGTATATAAATATCTCTTTGAGACCCTGCTTTCAATTCTTTTGGATATATGTGCAGAAGTGGAATTGCTGGATCATATGGTAATTTTATTTTTAATCTTTTGAAGAACCACCATGCTGTTTTCCACAGCAGCTGTATTATCTTATTTTCCCACTAACAGAGTAGAAGGGCTCCAATTTCTCCACATTCTTGCCACCATTTGTTTTCTGTTTTTTGTTTGTTTTCAGCAGTAGCCATACTAATAGGTGTGAGGTGGTTTCTCACAGTTTTGATATGCATTTCCCCAGTGATTAGTCATGTTCACCATTTTTTCACGTGCTTATTGGCCATTTGTACATGGTCTATGAAGAAATGTGTATTCAAATCCTTTGCCAATTTTTGAATCAGGCTGTTTGCTTTTTTATTGTTGAATTTTAGGAGTTCTCTGTGTATTCTGGATATTGGTCCTTTATCAAATATATGATTTGAAAATATTTTCTCCTATTCTCCCATTTTGTGGGTTGCCTTCTTACTCTGTGGATAGTTCTCTGATGTACAAATTTTAAACATTTTCATGAAGTCCAGTTTGTCTATTCTTTTCGTTACCCATGCCTTTGATGTCATATCCAAAAGAGTCATTACCAAGTCCAATGTCATGAAGCTTTTGTCTTATGTTTTCTTCTAAGAATTTTATTATTTTGGCCTTATATTTAGGGCCTTGATCCATTTTGAATTAATTTTTGTGCATAATGTTAAGTAAGGGTCCACCTTTATTCTTTTGCATGTAGATATACAGTGTTCCCAGCACTACCTATTAAGACTACCCTTCTCTATTCAATGATCTTGGCACAATTTGACTGTATATGGGAGAGTTTGTTTCTGGGCTCTCTATTCTGTTCCAGTGGCCTATATGCCTGTCTTTATCAGCACAAGTATTTTAAACCACAGGTCAATAGTGTCCTGTGCCTACTTGTTCAGGTCAAAGAAGAATGTGAAGCTGGTGGCTGGTCTGAAGGTGGATAGGTATGTTTTTTGTAAACTTCAGTAGCCTTCTCTGAGCATGAACAATATCATTCATCATTCAAAGTCAGGGTTCCTCTCCTGTTAGAGAAATATTAACCCCATCTATTATAGTTTTGATAAAGAATTGCACATAGAATAAATCCCGCATTTAGTAGAATGCCTGAAATTCAGTAAATTCTACCTATTAAATATGCTAGCAGTAGTTCTCAAAATGTGGTCCCCAGAACAACAGCAACAGTATCAGCTGGGAATTTATTAAAAATGCATATTATTAAGATGTAAAGGTAGCTAACAGGTACAGAAAAGAAGCCCAGTATCTCTAATCATCGGGGAAATACAACTCAGAACTACAATGAGCCATTACATCTGTCAGAATGGCTACTGTCAGAAACACAAAAAATAACAAGTATTGGCAAGGATGTGGAGAAATGGGAGTCTGTAGGTACAGATGGTGGAAATGAAATTGGTTTGGCCACTGTGGGAAATACTATGAAGGTTCCTCAAAAAAATTAAAAATAGAACTACCATACATTCCAGCAACCCCACTCCTATGTATTTATCTGAAGAAAACAAAAACACTAATTAGAGAAGATATGCACCCCTAATTTCATCACAGCTTTATTTACAATAGCCAAGATATGGAAGAAAAGAAGATGTGAGCTACACATTCTTTATCAATAGATAAAGAAGATGTGAGATACACATTCACTGAAATACTACTGGAATATTACTCAGCCATAAAAAAGAATGAAATATTGCCATTTGCAACAACAAGGATAGATGTGGAGGACTTTATGCTAGGTGAAGTAAGTCAGACAGAAATATAAACACCATATGATCTCACTCATCTGTAGAGTCTAAAAAAAAAGTACTAGCTCATAGATACAGAGAACAGATCTGTGCTTGCCAGAAGTGGGGAATGGGGCTGTGTGAAATAAGTGAAGGGGCTCAAAGGTGCAAATTTCCAATTATAAAATGTCTAAGTCCTGGGGATGTAATGTACAACATGCTGAATAGAGTTAATAACACTATACTGCCTATTTGAAAGATGCTAAGATTAGATCTTAAAAGTTCTCATAAGAAAAAAGTTTTGTAACTATATATAGATGGTAACCAGAGTCTGTGTGATCATTTCACAATATATATACAAGTATCAAATCATTATGTTGTACACCTGAAACTATTATAGTGCTATATATTAATTATATAAAAACAAACAAAACACAAATTTTGGGGCCTCACCCTAAACGTACTAAATCAGAAAGTTTGGAGTAGGACCCAGAAATCTGTTTTTCTAACAAGCTCTTCAAGTGATTTTAGTATGCACAGCCAATGTTTGAGCATTAATTCCTGGTTCCATTCCTGGGTTGGGAAGATCCCCTGGAGGAGGGCATGGCAACCCACTCCAGTATTCTTGCCTAGAAAATCTCATGGACAGAAAAGCCTGGCAGGCTACAGACCATGGGGTCACAAAGAATCAGACACAACTGAAGCGACTTAGCACGCACGCGTGAGAAAAACAAAAACAAATTCTCCTGAAAATATTTATATGTACAAGTATCTTGTTTGTCACTTATACATTTTCAAAGGTGTAAATTAGCGGTAATACTGGGAGTTAATTTTAATGACATAGCTAGTCAAAACTTGTCGATGAGCAGGAAAATGAAGTAAGGAGAACACCTTTGTGCTCAAGGCCACTATGAGCAAGCTAAATGGGGAGCCTGTAGAGCAGTGGTCCCCAGCCTTCAGGATCTAATGCCTGATGATCTGAGGTAGGGCTGAAATAATAATAGAAATAAAGTGCACAATAAATGTAATGCACTTGAATCATCCCAAACCACCCCCTCCCCCAACGCCAGTCTTGGAAAACGTGTCTTCCACAAAACCAATCCCTGGTGCCAAAAAGGTCAGGGACTACTGCTATAGACGGAAAGAACATCAAAAGGCAGGAAAGAAAAGGCTATTTTCGTTAGTTATTCAGAAATTTCTAAGAGTTGCGGAAAGGTTTTCTCCTGGCTCTGCCCAGCCATTCATTCTGGCTTTATGCCTTGGTTCCTTTTCTCTGCTCTGCCTAGTCCTTTGATAAACAATTCTTTCTCACCTCAGGAGTCTCCTCAGCGCTCCACTTGGCCAGCTAGTTCCTCTCCCTAGCCTCACAGAAAGCAACCTTTGTTCTTTGTTTCTTTCGCTCTTTGGCCTTTCACCTTTTAACTATTCGTCTGTTTTTTGCTCCTGATATCCCTCGCCGCATGTGCTCTTTCCTAGCAGTTACCAAATTTCTTTATAACTCCGGCGCTGAGCTCTGAAGAGCCTCCTCCTTCCCACCTCGGGGCAAAGGGCTGGAACACAGCAGGGGCGGGACCAGGGGAAAGCTGCTCTCATTGGCCGACGTTTGCTGAACTCCCCAACGCGCAGGGTCTCCTGGGAGGAGAAGCACCTTTCTAATAACTGAGCTTCACTGCTATTGGGGGCGTGGTTTCCCCTTTCCTCAAGGCATGTGGGTTACCTTACTCTGTGAGCCGGGTGACTCTGGGATGCCCTGTCCTCTCTCTGAAGGCCATTTCCTGGGAACCATCGTTTTCAGGTGGACACCTCTGAACTCCTGAGGGTTGCTCAACTTCCATGGCGAGTTTTCTGCCTACTTCATTCACAGGTCTTCCCATTATGACCTCTCACTTGTGGAGGTGGGAAAAATTAAGAATTTTTGAAAATAGTTTTTAGAAGACCCAGTAATGGAGGTTTTCTAAGACACACTTTCTCCAGGAATGGAAGAAGCATGTGGAGATCGATTATGTATTCAGTGCAGGTAACGTGAACAGAAGGAAGGTAGAATAAGCAGAAGTATTGCCTACTCCATTTTCTCTGAAAAATTTCCCTTTCTTTTATGTATTGAAAGACCCTACTTTTTATGACCACTGGAAGAGCAAGCCTCCTTGGTGTCTTAATTTATGCGGGCATTCTTCCCCTACCCTTAATTTTCTCTTTCTAAAAAACGCCTGCCCTAATTTCTTCAGAGTAGATGTTTTCATTTTTAAGGCTTCTATGTAACACTTTCTTTCTTTATTGCACTTTTTGTATTTTCCACGTTCTTAACAATGCACCAATATCAGTGAATCAGAAAAATATGATACAAATATTTGTTTGAAAAGAAAAATAACTGTTGGAAGTTCAGAGGCTACAGGTAGGGCAGAATTAATTTATCTAACATTGTTTTAACTTTTCAGGACTCAGGGTACCTTCATCAACTTTACTGACTGCAGGTGCAAAGAGACTTGGTACCTGTATCTTAAGGATCTTAAAGCAACTGAATCCTGGCAAAAAGACCCAGGTGAGGAACATATGAAGAATAAAAGCCACTAGTAGATTAGGAAAAAGGAGCAGCTGTATCTGAAAGTTTGTGAAGCACTGAAATAATCTCAGGAGACTAGGCATTTTACCCATAGTCTGGTCCTTTTTTTCTGGAAAGTCGTATTTTAGGATTCTGATATATGAGATGACCGAGATTTAACCCTTTTCTGGGTAATTAAGGTTTTTGGATACTGATCCTGAAGCCATTTTTTTTTTTTTTTGCTAACGTTCAGACATCCTCTCCTCAAGTTTGATAGATGCCCTAGAAGCTTTTTCCCTATTGATTTTAAAAATAGTTAAAAATTAGTTTAATCATAACTTTAATTTATTCTTTTGGTGGTTGAAGGAAGAAGCATATAACAAAGTGGGACAGGATCTATAAAGGGGAATGTTTTCCAAGTATCCAATAAGGGAAACTGGAAGTGAGTGGCAAAGAAAGAGTGTGTCTGTTTTCCTGAAATCTAGGAAAGGTGGAATCTGGTAGACCAACAGGAATCCAGTGTAGGAGGAAGAACTTGCCAAATATTTTAGCATGTGAAAACTGGGTTGATTTTAAGTTGGAGTTATCCCTTGAGGTGTTGGTCCATCACATTTGTTGTTTTAGAAAAGCAGTTGTTGAGGGACAAAACTACTTCTAGTGGTGATGAGGATCGGGGTTGACATATGTGGGCTTTGTTTCCAGCACTTGCTGTCGTTTTGTGTCTGTTTATGCTAGATAAATGCTTCTCTAGTACATAATGTGAATAGTAGAATGCTATGTTTTTAACAGTATAGTTTCTGAATCAATTTAAGTGCTTTGGGAAGTTAGTGCTTTAATCTGTTAAGTCTGCAGCCATCTTGTAGTTGTACTATTGGTACATAATCAAAGGTGTTAGCCTAGGTCCACAGATATGTGTATTTATTTCTTTTAGTATTTTTTTAGTACTTGTAGAGAAAGTTGCACCCATTTTTGGCATAATTTTGCATATGAGTGTCAAAGGAGACTTTTGGTATAATATTTAGCTGTAAAAATAATCTCAGAGCTCTTATATATATTAACATATAGAGTTTGTCCCCAAGAGGCAGGAGGTGGCAGGAGGAAGAACTCTGCATGAGCTTCCAAGCTTCCAGCACATGCCTCATTGTCCCAGACAATTTCACTTACAAGAAATAAGCTCAAAAATAAAGTTAAGAATTTTAAGATAGCAACCTAATATTAAACTTCAAGCCTAGAGCCCTGTGTGACTGCACTAGTCACATACCCAGAAAGCTGCTAATTACATTAAAGAAATTTTCTCCAGTGTAACAGATGAGGGATACACATTCCTTATGTATTCCTGTTGTGTCATTTATCTTGTGCAAAATAGAAGGCTCAATCACACTGATGACGTTCAAGGTATTTCTCCTTGGTGTGATTGCTCATCCATTACCTAAGGGCAGAGAAATTGCCCCCTACTCATTTGTAACATTCATGGGATTTCTGTCCAATATGAATTCTCTTAGATTGTCTAAGGGATGAAAGATCAATAAGTGCTTTTCAACACTAGTTGCATTCATAGGAATTCTCCCCACTGAGTTTGCTGTTATGCACGGTAAGTAAGCAAAGAACTTCAGTGGAAGGACTTTCTGTATGGAGTACATTCATAGGGCTTTTCTCTGATGTGGTTTGTCATGTTTACTAAGGGATAAAGTAACACTGAAAGCCTTCCCACAGTCTCTGAGTTCCATTTTGTATTCTGTTGTACGCACTAAGGGAAAAGCTACTATGAAGAATTTTTCATATTGATTGCAAGTATGGGTTTTCTTCAGTGTGAGTTCTCATGTGCACATTAAATGCAAGTGCTTCCTGAAGATTTTTCCACAATCTTGGCCTTTATAGAGTTTCTCACCAGTCTTATGTGTGCAGTGCAGGTAGAATTTACACTGAAGCCTTTCCATATCAATAATGTTTATAGGGATTGTCTCCAGTATGAATTCTCTTGTGCCATCCAGGGACACACCTACTGTTGCTGCTGCTGCTGCTAAGTTGCTTCAGTCGTGTCCAACTCTGTGCAACCCCATAGACGGCAGCCCACCAGGCTCCCCCGTCCCTGGAATTCTCCAGGCAAGAACACTGGAGTGGGTTGCCATTTCCTTCTCCAATGCATGAAAGTGAAAATGAAGTTGCTCAGTCGTGTCTGACTCTTAGTGACCCCATGGACTGCAGCCCACCAGGCCCCTCCGTCCATGGGATTTTTCCAGGCAAGAGTACTGGAGTGGGGTGCCATTGCCTTCTCCGAAACCTACTGCTAAAGACTTGAAAACACTGCGTATGTTCATAGTGTTCTATACTAGTGTGAATTCTCACATGTATCTGAAGGGATGAGTGATAATCAAAGGCCTTCCTATAGTTCTTACACTCTTAGGGTTTCTCCTCATTATGTATTTCTATATGCATTGGAGTAGTACTGAAATATTTTCCACATTAATTACATTCACAGCATTTCTCACCAGTAGCAATTTTCTTGTGTTGAGTAAAGTTAGATCTTGTACTGATTATGCATGCATGTGCTAAGTTGCTTCAGTTGTGTCTGACTCTGTGCGATCCTATGGACTGTACTGATTACATTCAGAGTTTTTCTCTAAGATGACTTCTTTCCATCTTCACACAAGTAGATGACTTTTATCTGAAAAAATCTTGCTTAAGATTTGACCCTTTAGTTTTAAGTAAAATCTACAAATCTGGACATGCTGCCTAGGTGGCTCAGTGGTAAGGAATCCACCTGCCAATGCAGCAGATGAGGTTTGACCTCTAGGTTGGGAAGATCCCCTGGAGAAGGAAATGGCAATCCAATCTAGGATTCTTGCCCGAAAAATCCCATGGACAGAGGAGCCTGGTGGGCTACAGTCCATAGGGTTGCAAAAGAGTCAGACATGACTTAGCATCTAAACAGCAACAAGTCTGGACAGGTGTTTGGAGATTTTCACCCTTCTCTATCATCATCTCATCCTTTTTCTCCAACCAGGAGATAAAACTGGGTTCTTGATAATGATGCCCAAGTGATGCTGTTTCTGTAGTTCTCCTGCATCTTATTCTGTGTGTGTTTTGCTGAGAAGGGTCTAGCAAAGCCTGCTTCTTCTGGGTGACTTCCACAGTTGTATCTTTTTTTTTTTTTTTTAACTTTTCATTTTATATTGGAGCATAGCTGATTAACAGTGTTGTGATACTTTCAGGTGCACAGCAGAGTGACTCAGCCATGCATGAACACATATCTGTTCTCTCCCAAACTCCCCTACCATCCGGGCTGCCACATAAAATTGAGCAGAGTTCCCTGTGCTATTCAGTAGGACCTTGTTGGTTATCTGTTTTAAATATAGCAGTGTGTACATGTCAATCCCAAACTCCCTAACTATCTCTGTCCCCCATGTTGTAAACAGTGCCACAGTCATTTCTTTGAAACTCATCCAAGTCTATGACCAATTTGTTAGCAGCCCAGCAACCAACCATCCTTTCCTGTATTTCCCCTCTGGTGCCAGATGGGTCCTGAGCAGGCCAAGAATGAGTCAAGGACAGATAACTGCCATCCTGTGAATCTAACTGTAAATTTTCTTGAAATACAGAGCAGCAGGGACTTGAGGACACTCCTCTCAGTTCTCACAGTCCATTTGAGGCAGGGATCTTGGATACTTTAGACATCTTCCCACTGGACTGTGACTTTTCAGAGGAAGGTTATTGGGCCCTTTATCTCCTCCAGCTGCTTGTCCCGGAACATTCCAGAGCCTGCCCTTTCCCTTTCTCTGGGATTTTCCTCAGGGACTGCCTTGAGACCTTGGGCCTATGTGTATGCATGCTCAGTCATGTCTGACTCTTTGTGTCCATGAACTGTAGCCTGACAGGCTCCTCTGTTCATGGAATTTTCCAGGCAAGAATACTGGAGTGGGTTGCCATTTCCTACTCCACTGGGATCTGAGTAAGTCCAAAAAAAAAAAAAATCCTCCAAGGTGGGAGGCTTCGTTCACTCAGTGCCTATACTATCTCTATTGAAATCTCCATTTCTTTCATTCTGATCATCAGGTACCTTCCCAAGATCAGTAATTCTCAAACTTTTTGAACCCATGACCTCTTTACATTTTAAAAAATAATGAGCTCTTCTAAAAAAGTTTTTGATATGTGGTGCATGGACCCATATATAATTGTGTAGACATGTATGTGTGTGTGTATATATATATATATATGTCTGTATACATGTATATTAATATAACTTTTAATGGAAAATAATTTCTTAAAACAAATTGGGTGAGAACAGTGACATTATTTCTCACTTATATGTCTTATTTAAAAAGAGGTAGCTATATTTTTATATCTACTTTTTAATTCAGTATGTTTCCATGTTTAAAAGTACATGAAGAAAATTTAGCCTCACACAGATAATGTAGTTGGAAAAGGGAGTAGTATTTTAGTAGCCTTTTCAGATAATGGTGGATATTCATTGATAAAACACTTAAATTCTACAAGTAGTAATTTCTTAAAGATTAGTTGCAATGTGAAATCAGAAACTTTATCAATGAACTCTTCAGGCTCTGTTAGATTGAAAACCATTGACCTGTCTTATACTTTGAATGAATCTTTCACCCATATGTAATATTGTAACCTTATGATATAACTTTGAAGTGCATTGGACGTTTGGAAAATATTAATATTATTAGCTCACTGAGTTAAGCAGATCTTCCAAACATGCATTTCACTATACAGTATTCCCAAATCACAATTATTAATATCACCACTGATCCCAACAGAAAGTGTTAGGAAGATGTCAAGTTTGTTTTAGCTGGTCTTACAACATTTTACTTTTTTGCTTGAAAGCCTGAATTTTATCATTGGCAGTAAATACTGTCAGTGGTTTTATTTGAAATGATAGAGCTACTTTGTTCATATTTGAGAATATGTTTGCCAAATATCCATTTTGAATAATCATTGTTTATATGTCAGTTGTTCTTTCAAGAAAAATAGTTTCCATGAAAAAGTGGCTAGTTCAGCTTGCAACTCAAACAATTGCACAAAAGCTTTTCCTTGAGACAACCACTAAACTTCAGCACATAGCAGAGGAACTTTTCGTATACCTTCCATTTTGCCACACACAGTATTAAAAATTTTCACTCAAGGGTTGAGATTTTTTTTTTCCAGGAGATGGTGAGTTTTATTTTGTCTTGTCTGGATAGAGGTTTGATTTGCTCTTGAATGTTCCAGGGTGGAGAGAGACTAGGAGAAAGCACAGAATGCAGAGGTCTATTTGGTGTAATCTCCTTCATTTTCATCTTCACCATCAATGGCGAGAGCAGCATATTTGCTTGCAGAACTGAACTTCGAGGCTGGATTTAAAAATTTATAATTTTTATTACTTCATCAAAGGTGTTTAAAATAAAACTTGCTTTCTTTTCCTTCTTTTCTCTGAGTATAGTGGGAAAGAATATAGTGTTTTCTAGTACAGTTTGGTGCCACTGCCTTGGTTCATGTTAAGAGGGCAGCAGTTTTACCCACTGTTGGTTTTTCACTATCAAATAAATGTCAACTTAGGTAAATAATGTCTTAGAATTTATTGTGAAAAGTTTTGACCTTGTGAAATTCCCTTGAAAGTCTTTGCTCCCCCAGGGGCATTGGACTACATTTTGAGAATCATTGCTCTAGAGAATAAATAGCAAGGCCTTTCCTTTTTCTCTCTAATCTTCAGGCAGAGAAGGTAGTAAGCTTTAGTGGATTATTCAGTATTTCCTTTTTTGTGTGTGTACAGTTGCAAATCCAATTATATCCAAACACCATATTTGGTTTGCAATTCACAGAAAATATTTTAGAAGCCATCTGAACCAATAATTAGTTATTATAAAGTGTTCTACTATTTTCTGACCTGAATGCCATCATATGAATTTTTGTTCACCTATATGATTCGTTTGGTAATTTTTTGTCTGCTTTTAAGTTGTTTCTTTATCTTTTGGCTTTAAGCACTTTGATTGTGATGTGTCTACCTATGATTTTCTTTAAGTTTACCCATCTGAATTTTGCTGTGCTTCTTGGATCTACAAATTTATACTTTTCACCAAATTTGGGAGGTTTTCTACCATTATTTCTTCAAATACACTTTTTTTCCCCTCCTGCTTCAGTCTCTGTCTCCTCTCCCTCTGGAACTTCTGTATCATGAATATTGGTTCCTTTGATATTGTTCTACAGATCTCTAAGACTATTTCAATTCTTTTCACTCTTTTTTCCTTCTCTAGCTTGTATATAATATATATATATATATATATATATATATATATGTATATATGCAGATGACACCACCCTTATGGCAGAAAGTGAAGAAGAACTAAAGAGCCTCTTGATGAAAGTGAAAGAGGAGAGTGAAAAAGTTGGCTTAAAGCTCAACGTTCAGAAAACTAAGATCATGGCATCTGGTCCCATCACTTCATGGGAAATAAATAGGGAAACAGTGGAAACAGTGTCAGACTTTATTTTTGGGGGCTCTAAAATCACTGCTGATGGTGATTGCAGCCATGAAATTAAAAGACACTTACTCCTTGGAAGGAAGGTTATGGCCAACCTAGATAGCATATTTAAAAGCAGAGACATTACTTTGCCAACAAAAGTCCGTCTAGTCAAGGCTATGGTTTTTCCAGTGGTCATGTATGGATGTGAAAGTTGGACAGTGAAGAAAGCTGAGTGCCACAGAATTGATGCTTTTGAACTGTGGTGTTGGAGAAGACTCTTGAGAGTCCCTTGGACTGCAAGGAGATCCAATCAATCCATCCTAAAGGAGATCAGTCCTGGGTGTTCATTGGAAGACTGATGTTGAAGCTGAAACTCCAATACTTTGGCCACCTCATGCGAAGAGTTGACTCATTGGAAAAGACACTAATGCTGGGAAGGATTGGGAGCAGGAGGAGAAGGGGACGACAGAGGATGAGATGGTTGGATGGCATCACCAACTCGATGGACATGGGTTTGGGTAGACTCCGGGAGTTGGTGATGGACAGAGAGGCCTGGCGTGCTGCAATTCATGGGGTCGCAAAGAGTCAGACACGACTGAGCGACTGAACTGAACTGAATATATGTATAGATATATATATATGTATATCATACAGAGATAGTGTGAGTTCAGTTCCAAGCCATCACAATAAAGCAAATATTGTAATAAATTCAGCCAAAAGAAATTTTCTATTTCCTAGTGCATATAATACTTTGGCCACCTGATGCAAAGAACTGACTCATTTGAAAAGACCCTGATGCTGGGAAAGATTGAAGGCAGGAGGAGAAGGGGACGACAGAGGATGAGATGGCTGGATGGCATCACGGACTCAATGGACATGAGTTTGAGTAAACTCTGGGAGTTGGCAATGGACAGGGAAGCCTGGTGTGCTGCAGTCCATGGGGTTGCAAAGAGTTGGACATGACTGAGCAACTGAACTGAACTGAACTGAGTGCATATAAAATTTATGTTTATACCATACTGTGGTCTATTAAGTGTACAATAACATTATTTCTAAAAAACATTGTGCATGCCTTAATTAAAAAATACTTTTGTAGTACCATCAAAGATCATTGATCATAGATCACCATAGCTTATATAATAATTATGAAAAACTTTGAAACATTGTAAGAATTACCAAAATGAGTTGCTTGACATAGCGTTTCCACAAACCTTCAATTTATAAAAGATACAGTATCTGTGAAGTGTAATAAAACAAAACAAAGTATACCTATAATTTTTATCTTCAATTTCACTCACCCTTCTGTCACCTCCATAATGCTATGAATCTCTATAGTGAATTTTAAAATTTCACTTACTGAATTTTTCTATTCTAAAATTGTTCCTTTAAAAAAGAAACTCCTATTTCTTTTCTGAGAACTTCTGTCTTTCCATTCATTTCAACAACCCTGACTTCTTGGATCATGGTTGTAATAGCTGCTTTTCAGTTATTGATAATTCTGACACTTAGGTCATCTTGCAGTTGGCATCTGTTGTTTGCCTTTTTTTTAGGGAGTTGTTTAGGTTTTCCACTTATGTTGAGTAATTTCAGATTCTCTCTTGGACATATTGAATATTATGTTATGAGACTCTGAGTTCTGTTTAAATCATCTGGAAAATGTCGATTTATTTATTTTTACAGCAGGCAGTTAACACGGTTATGTTTTGATCATATGTCTTGGCTTGTTTTCTGTGGGCTCTGGTTCCAATTTTAATTTAGTTTTCAAAGCCTTACAGTGCTATTCTGGTCTTCTCCTCTTGTGTATCCACCTCAACAACCAGCCTGAAACCTGGGGAGAGAATATAATGTAATGTAATGATACAGAGGAGAAGGCAATGGCACCCCACTCCAGTACTCTTGCCTGAAAAATCCCATGGACGGAGGAGCCTGGTAGGCTACAGTCCATGGGGTCGCGAAGAGTCGGACACGACTGAGCGACTTCACTTTCACTTTTCCCATTCATGCACTGGAGAAGGAAATAGCAACCCACTCCAGTATTCTTGCCTGGAGAATCCCAGGGATGGCGGAGCCTGGTGGACTGCCGTCTATGGGGTCGCACAGAGTCGGACACGACTGAAGCAACTTAGCAGCAATGATACAGAATCATGATATAGAAGTTCCAGAGGAAGAGGAGGGAGAGACTGAAGCAGGAGAAAAAAAAAAAAGTGTATTTGAAGAAATAATGGTAGAAAACCTCCCAAATTTGGTGAAAAGTATAAATGTGTAGATCCAAGAAGCACAGCAAAATTCAGTGTAATGCAGTGTTTATTTAAAGTCTTAAGTCTGCTAATTTCAGTCAGTTTCACAAATGTACAGCTAGGAGGTAAGATCAACACTCCATACTCAAACTTTAAGGTTCCCTTTCTCCAGCTCCCTCATTTCCTTCATCATCTGCTTACTCTCTGGCTCTCAAGTTTCCCCATTCCTGGCTAGAAAACAAGGACAGTACCTTCCCTGACTGTTGCCAGGAAAACCTCAGTTTGCTTTTTCACTCTTAATTTTTTAGTGTACCAAATTTTAAGATTTTTATGCAATCATTTGTAAGAAATTTCCTCTGTGATTCTCTCATTACTTTTTCTTTTCAACGTGAATTCTTTTGGTATTTTAAAAAATGTTTATTTTTATTTATTTGGCTATGACGGGTCTTAGTTGTGGCATGTGAGATCTAGTTCCCTGACCAGGGATTGAACTTGGGCCCCTTGCATTGGAAGTACAGAGTCTTAGCTACTGGACGACCAGGGAAGTCCCTCTCATTACTTTTATGCTTAGGAATCCTTTCATATAAACATTTCTCTACCTTCATTTTCAATGTTTAATTCTTTGATCCATTTTAAATTTACTAGTGTGTGGTGAAACATGAGTATTTTATTTAAAAAAATCAACTTGTTAAATGTTACATTTTATACATTTCTCATGAAAAGTTATTTCTAACTTGTTAAAAATTAGATCTAATGACAGACTAAAAACTCCAGGGTCTTTGTTAAAAATATAAAATGATTTTAAGTAATGGGCTTCATTTTAAAGATGAAATTTGTTTTTCAGGTTGAATTTAATGAATAGCCCACTGTTGCAAAACTCCTCTGATGCTACTGTTTTAGTCTGGTCCAGTCAGGAGACAGAAACCACACAGTAATTTAAACAGGGAAAAGTTAACATAAAGAATTTTTAAGCAATTATAGGAGAATAGTAAGGAAGGACAAACTTGGAATGAGGGTTCAGATCATGCTGCCCTGCCCTGTTTGCCATCAACGGAGGCATTCTTGGGACAAACAGCAGTCAGCCCAAGTGAGAGGGACCTGGCAGGAAGGTAGTGGTGTGAGGTGCAGTTTCTTTCTCTGCCTCAGTTACACCCAGATCCCAGGATGCCTTTCTCACCTCTCAGAGAGCTGAGTCATGTCAGTTTGGGCAGCTAGCTGGAGTATTGAGGAATGTGTAAGTGGTGACAAGCACAGGTCCTGGGGAGTGGTGAGGCATGGCCCCAGGCCAGGGAGGCAGTGGAGGATGAAATAGCGGTGGGAACATTCTGTCTTGTTCTTTGAAGCTCAAAGTGCTAGTCCACTTGAGTGGTGCCCACAAACCATTTAAAAATAGGCAGCAGGCTGGATTTGGCCCTTAGACTGCAGTTTTCCAATATCTGCTCTAGAAATCTGATGAAGGAGAGGCCAGAGAGAACCAGAACTAGAGAGGACAACTGTTTTCTCCTGCGTTGTCTCTCCAGTGCCCTCTACTGACAAGACTTAACATCATGTCACCTGGAAAACAAAAAATATTTAAAAGACCCTGATCCATTTTCATATATTGGGCAACAAAGGGTGAATTTGGTGATGAAAGGCAATAAACTGGTAACTGGCATAGTTAGAATGGTAGAAATTATAGTAGGAAAAGGAGAATATGAATTGCTTGCTCAAAGCTTTGATTGGTGAAATAATAGAAGAAAAGAGAGTGTTGCAATTTCTCTTCTCTACATGAAAGAGGAAAATTTGAGATCCTTGTTGTTGGATTTGTTTGTGAACTGTGGAGAATTCTCATTCTGAACTTTTCCTTTTGTATACCATTTACCTTCTCATCTATAAATGTGAATAATATTACCTACTTTTCATTGTTGTTGAAAGAATTAGCGATAATTTATAACCAATTCTAATGCTTGGCCCATAGGCCTTCAGTAAATAGTAGCTCTTCTTCCCTAGATGGATCAAAGGTTGACAAAAATCCATGGGAGAATAGTTGGGTTAAAATTTTTTAATGGATATTATTTTCCCAGGAGATGGAGTATTTTTTGAATTGAAAAATTTTAAACTTGAGCTTTGAAGAAAAAATTGGGGGAAGTTATATAGTAAAATACTAGAACATGCGTTGTTAAATGGAATGAAAATAAAGCTTGCTTTTGGTTGTATTCTTTAGCATGGATATTTATTTACATAGTTACTTAATTTGGTGGAAAGCAGTTTTTAATAAGTGAATTCAATTTTGTGGGATTTTAGGTGTTTAGAGATTAGGATAGAAATAAGGTTCTTCATGGTGGGATTGATATATCAAATTGGGCTTTTAGGTCTGGGATATTTTAATTCTCAGGCTATAGGAGTTAACATATTGGGTTGGCCAAAAAGTTCATTTGGGCTTTTCCATAGCGTTGTGTGGAAAAACTTCAATGAACTTTTTAGCCAACCCAATATATTATGATAAATGATGGTTATTTGCCAATTTTCTATTTCTGCTTTGGCTTCATTTGTACATATTCTGGGAATACTTTGATAATTTGAAAAGGGGTAGATGGCTGGGAATTACAATAAAAGAATTGAATTGAAAAATCTGATGTTGATTGAATTGAATTGAATTGAAAAAAATTGATGCCTAGAATATAGTGTTACTGGGGGCCTGCAACATGACAGTGTCTTGGGATTTCCCAAGCCTTGTGTTAAAAGTATAAATCCTCAGAGAAACGGGGTTTTAGCTTGAGACTTAATTGACTGTAATAGCATGACTCTTAGTCATCCCATATTTTAGATTTATGGAAAGACTTAACTATTAATAAGCCCTGGATGAAAGGTTTAATTTGTATAGCATATCTTTTTTTGGGTTAGGATTTTAGTAATACCAAAGCCCATATTTCTCTCCTGCTGTCATATATATAGGTTTTATGCATGTGGGGATGGGTATGTCTTACAGAGTGCTTAGAGCTTCTTTGAAGGGCTTAGGGAGACCAGATCTTCATATTTGCAGGCTAACTGGTGAGGGGTTTGCCTGGTCCTCCAGTAAGATAACCTGGGTCTAGATTCTCTGTACTCCCTTCTGAACAGTTGTGCTGAGGGTTAAAAATAATGAGGGTCCAATTGCCAGACTGTCTCCATGCTTTTAAGGAATCTTGATATCTTTGCATTACTTTTTATGAAACCACTTTAGTGCTCCCGAAAGCCATGAGTGGACCAGTGGGCTTATTTGCTCAAATAACTGTTGTGGGGTTATTTGCACTAAAGTGAAGGGCACAATAGTAGTTCAGGAGAGGAAAAGAGTTTTAGAATGTAAAACAAAATGAGACGGAAAGTTACTTTTGCAAAAAAAAAAAAAAAACTAGCAGTTTAAGGTCAGTTGTAATAGATTGCTGAACAGGTTTCTGTCATTCAGTTTGGGGAGAGAGAAATTGAATCAATGCAAGATAATTGAGTCAGAAAGACCTAGCCCCTGGGAACTCCAGGCCTGAGGGGCAGTGAGATTATTTATGGATTATTATAGATTGAGGTTAGATCAGCATGTGCTACTAAATTTTGCTGTACCTGACATGGAGTTATCCTTGGTGAAGTTAGAGCTATATAACACTGTATGAACGAATGAGATTAATAAAACCTCTGATGGTCTTAAGAATTTAGTGTAGTAATAAAAGGTTGTTTATTGTCTAAATATTTCAGTGAAGTTCCTCTAAACTCATAGAGTCATGACTACCCTAGAGGAAGGGTCTTGTTTCCAAGGACAAAATGATCTTGTTCTGGAACTTGAAGCAGAAGGGTTTAGACTACACATTTCCAAGTGTCCTTTTCCTCCCCGCCCCCACTTTCCGCCCCCCACCCCCCACCCCCACTAACACACAGTCCCCAGGACTTCCAAAAATTAACAGTGTTGCTCTTTCTCATAACTGGGTGGTTCTGTCCTCTTTTGGTGATAACTTTTGGTTTATAATCATAGACTATTGGAAGGGATAGTTCAGTCTTTCTGGAGCTGGGGTTGGTATTTCCTGATTAGGGGTATGATGTTGGTTTGTACTGACTCTTCCTGAAGAAATAATTTTCTCTTGGAGTATCTTTTCCTTTTGGGGTGTCAGAAGATGGGAGCTGGCAAGTAGATTTATCCTAAAGAGGAAGAGATTGGTGCTTTTGTCAGGGGAGTGTGTAATTTCCTCGGTTCTGTCTTGCTGCAGCAAAAATTTGAAGTGATGGATGGACCAGTGTTATAGCTCAGTTTTATTGGCAAGCAAAGGAAAATACATCCTCGAGGCATGAGGGTGGGTCGACCCAAAAGATGTGGAGAAGCCCCTGGCTCAATTTTGGCTTCTCTTTTTACATGTTTTTTCTCCTCCCCCTGAGCCTGACCTCTGTAAATTGGGCTAGCCAGGAGGGCTGTTTGTTTTACCTGAGGTCCTCACTCTAGTCCCTGGACCTTCCTTTGTTCTATTTTCATGGGCTTTCGCCTTCTTTGTCTTTTAGCCACCGCCATTTTGGACTCCTTTTTCCTATTCTAACTACCTAACATTCCCCCCCTCAAGAGATGGGAAGCCCAATTCTTTGGGAATAGGAGTGTCAAAGTCTCTCTGGCTACTTCCTGCTGAACTGGGATGGCAAGGGGCATTGGGCCTCCCCCTCTTGCTAGTCTCAAGCCTCAGAGTCCTTATAGCAGTGTCCATCTAAGGGTGAGTGATATTTTCTGTGGTCAGCTGTGTAGTTTTATATATCCTTGTTAAACTGGCACTGCACGTTGTAGCCTGTTGACCAGGGCAGAGACAAAATGGGTTAGACAATTGATAATACATGGAGCAATCATAAGTAGCATCAATATGGTGATAACAAGGATTAGCAGGAGTGTTAGCCAACTCCAAATTCCCTATCATCAGGAGAAGGATCCCCAGAGAGATTGTAGCCACCCCAAGAACTCTCCAGCTCATTCTTTGAGGTCCTGTAGAATCTAGAATGTTTTTCTTGAGGACTGTAAGACTTTCTTTAACTTAGATGGAGGTGTTTACCCAGAAACAACATGTCTCATTCAAGATGGCTCAAGTCCTTCCTTATTCAGGGATCAGGAGATCTATCTCCTGTCTATTTTGGAGTACAACCCCTGCCAAGCTGTGTTGGCTCTTTCGAGCTATCCTGAGAAATCTTATTCCTAGAAAATTAATTTTGGGGACTTTCATTAGAATGGCAATTATTTGCAGTTCTGAATAGGTATCTGAGATCTCCCAGGGGCTCATAGGTGTACTGAATTTCCTCTTCTGTTTTCTTCCATGGCTTGACTCGTGAGTAGTGAATCCAGGAGTCGTGTCCTGGTACCTTGACTGCTGTGGGGGTAGAAAGTATTAGAGGGTAGGGGCCCTTCCATGTGGGCTGGAGTTGAGCCTTTGGGGACCCATCTTTCCAGACTTTAATTAGGACTTGAGTCCCTGAGCATATAGTGGTGACTTTTTAGAATCTTTTGGGTCCTGGTTAACACCCCATGAGCATATCCTCCTGTTGCAATTGCCCAGTGGCCATGGTATAAGACTGGAGGGACTGAGCCTCTGGGTCTAGGAAGAGGTCATTGACATAAACAAAAGGTCTCCCATATAGCATCTCATAAGGACTAAGACCAATCTGTTCCTTAGGGGCAATACAGGTGTGGAGGAGAGCTATTGGTAAAGCCTCCTTCCATCCCAGGGAGGTCTCTTGGGTTACCTTTTTTATCACTGATTTTAAGAATTGGTTGGCTCTTTCTACTTTTCCTGAAGGCTGAGATCTCCAGGCACAATGGAGATAGTAAGTAATGCCCAATGCTGTAGATACCCCTTGGGTGACCTTAGAAGTAAATAATGTCCCTTTGTCACTTTGTAATGACCTGGGCCGACCAAATCTCAGAATGATTTCATGGAGCAGTTTTTTTTTTTTTTTTTTTTACCACCTCCTCAGCCTTCTCAGTCTGGGTGGGAAAGCCTTCAATCCATCCTGTGAATGTATCTATCATGACTAGTAGGTATTTATACCCTTGAGAAACTGGCATCTGGGTGAAGTCCATCTGCCAGTCCTTTCCTGGGTAGGTCCTATGTCATTGGACGGGCTGGGTCAGCTGGGGTCTTCGAGCTCCTTGGGGGTTGTTTAACTGGCAAGTGGGACAAGAGGAGACCACTTGCTTTATAGTCGTTTGGAGGCCTGTTCCTCTGAAGGACCTTTCTAGTAATCTTTGGAGGGCCTTTTCCCCTAAATGAGTGGTGGCATGTAAGGAGTTAACCAACTTCCATTGGAGGTTCCCAGGCAGAAAAAGGAGTCCCTCCTTTTGGAATCACTCTGTATGATCTTCTTGGAAGCCTCACTCTTAGCTTTAAGAGTCTCATCTTCAGTATATGAAGGAGTTTCTGGTAAATTAGTCTGTGGAACTAAGGCGGCAACCCCTATTAGGTCATTATTCTGTAATGCTTCTCTCTTAGCTGCCTGATCGGCTGCTTGGTTCCCTCATGCCACTTCTGTGCTCCCTTTTTGGTGTCCTTTACAATGGGAAACTAAAACCTCAGTGGGCAGATGAACTGCCTCTAAGAGCCTAAGGATTTGATCACCATATTTGATTGGGGACCCTCGGGTGGTCAAGTGGCCTCTTTCTTTCCAAATAGCAGCATATGCATGTAGCACCAGAAAGGCATACTTGGGGTCAGTGTAAATGGCTACTCTTTTTCCTTGTCCCAGTTCTAAAGCTCAAGTCAGGGCTATGAGCTCAGCTAATTGGGCTGAAGTACCTGGTGGCAAAGGTTTAGCCTCTATGATCTCAAAATTGGAGACTACTGCATATCCAGCTCTTCTTTTTCCATCCAAGACAAAGCTGCTTCCATCACTGTACCAGATTTCCTCAGGATTGGTCAGAGGATCTTCTGACAGTCCCTCTTGGGGTTTTGTCCAGTGGTCCAAGGTTTCTAGGCACGAGTGAAAGGGGAGAGAGCCCTTGGGGGTAGACAGGAGGGTAGCTGGGTTAAGAACCTCACAAGGGGATATAGTCAGGCCTGGATTTTCCATCAGCACTACTTGATATCTGAGGATTCTTTGTTCAGACATCCATAAATGGCCTCTCCCATTTAGGAGTTGTTTCACTTGGTGGATGGTAAAAATAGTGTTAGTTTGTCCCCAGAAGAGAGTTTTAAAGCATCTTCTATCAGGTCTGCAATAGCTGCAAGATTTTGAAGGCAGGGAAAGATCTCTTCCCAATAAGGGAGTTGGACCCTCAGGGACCACCCGAAACTGATGGGAAGATATTTGTCCATCCCAGCAACTAGAGAAGTGCTTGGGTGAATGAATCTTTTTGTAATTGTTTTTCCTGTAGCACCCAAAATGGTACAGGTTTGGGAGGAGAAGGTTCCCAAGTAGGAGGTCAGGACAGAGTAGGTAGCCCCTGTGTCAACCAAGAAATTCTCGGACCTACTTGCCACATCCAGTTGCACCCTTGGCTTCAGCCCCATGATGGTTATCTGTGACAGGCGAGCTGGATGGAGCAGGCCACTTCAGTCCTGTTGAACCATCGTGAGGGAAGGCTTGACACTTGACCTAGAAGCTCTTGGGTCCTGAGGAAAGAGTGCTACCCAATGTCCCAACTGATGGCATTTGTAGCAAGCCGTTTTAGGAGACTTGTCACGGTTTGGACACTCTTTGGCCCAATGTCCCGCCTGTCTACAGATTAGGCATTTGGCTCGTGCCTTATCCTTTAAGGACTTGGGGTTTGTCATAGGGCTTCTCTGGAGGGCGGCCAGCATCTGGCCATGCCTTGTCTCTTTCCTTCTCTCCCTTTCCTGGGCCTTGGCCTCCTTCTCCTGTTCTCTGTTATAAAAGGAATTGGTGGCTGTCTGGACCATCTCATCTAAAGAGGCAGCAGGGTCCTGCTGCTGTAGCTGTTGTAACTTTATCCTGATGTCTGATGCACACTGGTACAGGAATTTGTCTTTTAAAATCACCTGTCCCTCGTAAGAGTCTAAAGTCCAGATTGGTAAACATTTAGTGGGCCTTTTAGCCTTTCCAGAAAGGCAGTGGGGTTCTTGTTGGACTCCTGAGTTATTGCTAAGACTGGGCATAGGAAGCTAATAGACTTCCTTCTAATTTCATGGGTGGGCTTCCTTAGGGGTGAGTCTTTTTGAAGCTTATCCTACCCAGTACTGTTGCAACCTGAGAGCCAGGTGTCCCCGGGACAGGGCGCAGATCCCCAGGCAGGCTGAGGAGTGACAGCCTCCTGGAGATCGAATCCCCGGGCAGGTCTAGGCATGTCGACCTCCTGGGACCCCTAGACTGGTAGATCCCTAAGCAAGTTGAGGTGTGACAACCTTCCGAGAACCAGATCCCGAGGCAGGTCAAGGCAAGTTGACCTCCTGGGACCCCAGGCTGGAGTTGGATGTCTCCAAGGTCTCCAACATGACTAGTGCTGGGTAGGATTCGGTTCAGTTCAGTCACTCAGTCATGTCTGACTCTTTGCGACCCCATGAATTGCAGCACACCAGGCCTCTCTGTCCATCACCAACTCCCGGAGTCTACCCAAACCCATGTCCATCGAGTTGGTGATGCCATCCAACCATCTCATCTTCTGTTGTCCCCTTCTCCTCCCGCCCCCAATCCTACCCAGCATTAGGGTCTTTTCCAATGAGTCAACTCTTCGCATGAGGTGGCCAAAGTATTGGAATTTCAGCTTCAACATCAGTCCTTCCAATGAACACCCAGGATTGATCTTTTTTAGGATGGATTGATTGGATCTCCTTGCAGTCCAAGGGACTCTCAAGAGTCTTCTCCAACACCACAGTTCAAAAGCATCAATTCTTCGGCGCTCAGCTTTCTTCACCATCCAACTCTCACATCCATACATGACCACTGGAAAAACCATAGCCTTGACTAGACGGACTTTTGTTGGCAAAGTAATGTCTCTGCTTTTAAATATGCTATCTAGGTTGGCCATAACCTTCCTTCCAAGGAGTAAGCGTCTTTTAATTTCATGGCTGCAATCACCATCAGCAGTGATTTTGGAGCCCCCCAAAATAAAGTCTGACACTGTTTCCACTGTTTCCCCATCTATTTCCTGTGAAGTGATAGGACCAGATGCCATGATCTAAGTTTTCTGAACGTTGAGCTTTAAGCCAACTTTTTCACTCTCCTCTTTCACTTTCATCAATAGGCTCTTTAGTTCTTTTTCACTTTCTGCCATAAGAGTGGTGTCATCCACATATCTGAGGTTATTGATATTTTTCCCGGCAATCTTGATTTCAGCTTGTGTTTCTTCCAGCCCAGCGTTTCTCATGATGTACTCTGCATAGAAGTGAAATAAGCAGGGTGACAATATACAGCCTTGACGTACTCCTTTTCCTATTTGGAACCAGTCTGTTGTTCCATGTCCAGTTCTAACTGTTGCTTCCTGACCTGCATACAGGTTTCTCAAGAGACAGGTCAGATGGTCTGGTATTCCCATCTCTTTCAGAATTTTCCACAGTTTATTGTGATCCACACAGTCAAAGGCTTTGGCCTAGTCAATAAAGCAGAAATAGATGTTTTTCTGGAACTCTCTTGCTTTTTCGATGATCCAGCGGATATTGGCAATTTGATCTCTGGTTCCTCTGCCTTTTCTAAAACCAGCTTGAACATCTGGAAGTTCACGGTTCACGTATTGCTGAAGCCTGGCTTGGAGAATTTTGAGCATCACTTTACTAGCATGTGAGATGAGAGCAATTGTGCAGTAGTTTGAACATTCTTTGGCATTGCCTTTCTTTGGTATTGGAACGAAAGCTGACCTTTTCCAGTCCTGTGGCCACTGCTGAGTTTTCCAAATTTGCTGGCATATCGAGTGCAGCACTTTCACAGCATCACCTTTGAGGATTTGAAATAGCTCAACTGGAATTCCATCACCTCCACTAGCTTTGTTTGTAGTGATGCTTTCTAAGGCCCACTTGACTTCACATTCCAGGATGTCTGGCTCTAGGTGAGTGATCACACCATTGTGATTATCTGGGTCGTGAAGATCTTTTTGGTACAGTTCTTCTATGTATTCTTGCCACCTCTTCTTAATATCTTCTGCTTCTGTTAGGTCCATACCATTTCTGTCCTTTATCGAGCCTATCTTTGCATGAAATGTTCCTTTGGTATCTCTAATTTTCTTGAAGAGATCTCTAGTCTTCCCCAATCTGTTGTTTTCCTCTATTTCTTTGCACTGATCGCTGAGGAAGGCTTTCTTATTTCTCCTTGCTGTTCTTTGGAACTCTGCATTCAGATGGGAATATCTTTCCTTTTCTCCTTTGCTTTTCGCTTCTCTTCTCTTCCCAGCTATCTGTAAGGCCTCCTCAGACAGCCATTTTGCTTTTTTGCATTTCTTTTCCATGGGGATTGTCTTGATCCCTGTCTCCTGTACAATGTTACGAACCTCTGTCCATAGTTCATCAGGCACTCTGTCTTTTAGATCTAGTCCCTTAAATCTATTTGTCACTTCTACTGTATACTCATAAGGGATATGACCTAGGTCATACCTGAATGGACTAGTGGTTTTCCCTAGTTTCTTCAATTTAAGTCTGAATTTGGCAATAAGCAGTTCATGATCTGAGCCACAGTCTGCTCCTGGTCTTGTTTTTGCTGACTGTATAGAGCTTCTCCATCTTTGGCTGCAAAGAATATAATCAATCTGATTTCGGTGTTGACCATCTGGTGATGTCCACGTGTAGAGTCTTCTCTTGTGTTGTTGGAATAGGGTGTTTGCTATTACCAGTGTGTTCTCTTGGCAAAACTCTATTAGCCTTTGCCCTGCTTCATTCTGTACTCCAAGGCCAAATTTGTCTGTTACGCCAGGTGTTTCTTGACTTCCTACTTTTGCATTCCAGTCCCCTATAATGAAAAAGACATCTTTTTTGGGTGTTAGTTCTAGAAGGTCTTGTAGGTCTTCATAGAACCGTTCAACTTCAGCTTCTTCGGCATTACTGGTCAGGGCATAGACTTGGATTACTGTGATATTGAATGGTTTGCCTTGGAAACGAACAGAGATCATTCTGTCGTTTTTGAGATTGCATCCAAGTACTGCCTTTCGGACTCTTGTTGACCATGATGGCTACTCCATTTCTTCTAAGGGATTCTTGCCCACAGTAGTAGATATAATGGTCATTTGAGTTAAATTCACCCATTCCAGTCCATCTTAGTTCGCTGATTCCTAGAATGTCGACGTTCACTCTTGCCATTTCCTGTTTGACCACTTCCAATTTGCCTTGATTCATGGACCTAACATTCCAGGTTCCTATGCAATATTGCTCTTTACAGCATCGGACTTTGCTTCTGTCACCAGTCACCTCCACAGCTGGGTATCGTTTTTGCTTTGGCTCCATCCCATCATTCTTTCTGGAGTTATTTCTCCACTGATCTCCATTAGCATATTGGGCACCTACTGACCTGGGGAGTTCATCTTTCAGTGTCTTATCTTTTTGCCTTTTCATGCTGGGTAGGATTAAGGGGTTGTAATCTTAACTCATTGCTGGTTTGTCCACTGCGGATGAGAATAGATACCATGATGTAAAGTAATCCAAGCCTGTGCCCTGAGACTGGGAACTTGGTGAAACAGCCATAAGCCTTATCCTCTTATTGCTCTGAGGGAAAGTAAGTCATTGATTCCCTCCCCTAGTGTTTCATAAGAGCAGCTTAGGATGTCTCCAACGGTAAACATCTCATTGTCATAGACCCACTTTAGGTAATAACAGAAGTAATGACAAAGGAGTGGGTTATCTGGTTCTGTTAGGGGTGTTAGGAGTATTTTAATAATAATAAGTGGGGTGGAGTGATGTTGCCTACAAGGGGGCAGGGTCCTGGTTGTAGGAGTTAGTAAGTGGCTTAAGAACACATTGATGAGACAATAGATCAGATGTTCCATAAAAGTGGAGTGGAGATTTGATCCAGGGGTATGTTTGTAACTTTAGGAGAAGGATGGTAAGGGTTTGAGCCCAAACAGCCTGCAGCGCTAACTCCCAGAGTTGTAAACATTATCCCTGGAAGCCCAATTGCCCTTGAAGGGATGCCACCAACAGATGGACTTCTAGCAGGCATTATGGGCCTGTCACCTGCCCTAGCGGGTTCACTGAGAGATGCTGTTGTTGCACATGTTGTAGAAAACATGGAAGATGAGAGCCTGAATATCTAGAGAGATTGGATATTATACAGTATGTCTCTCCCAAGGGCCAACTATTTTCTAGTTGTCCCTCCAGAAGAGTGTAAAGGCAACATTTTGGGCCTGGATGGGGCTCAGGAAAAGAGCATGAAACAGGAGGGAAGGGGGCAGGGCACAACTTTAGAAAAAATGACATAGCCCAAGGGCATAACATAAACCAATTAAAATCAAATAGGTCCAAGATGACAAGTCAAGTTCAACTAAACCTTGATCCTCAATATGCAAGCTAAATGACACAGCCAGAGGTGCCAGGACAGTTCCAAGGCATTGTCAAAAGACCAAGGAGTGGGTGGTTCCCCAATTGTCAGAATGATCCTCCTACTCATTAACATATGAAATCACCCAGCTCAGGGAAAACTAACCACACCACTCTCGCCCTCTGCAATGGCCTACACCCTGTGGAGTGTGCTTCTCTCTAAATCCGAAAAGTCCACCTTTTACTTATTGCTGTGTCTCTCACTGAATTTTTTGCAATGCGGCTTCAAGAGCCTGAGCTTCATTAGGTCCTAAAACCAGGCACCATGGGTTTTGGCCAGTTTCAAGTCCCAGTCAGATATGACTGAGTGACTAAGCATAGTACAGAGTCCTTGCTGTGTGGGTTTGAGTCCCAATCTTAGGTAAATGGTTTCAAACACAACTTTCAGAAATGGAAAGATGATGACCTGCCCAATACTTTGTAAGCACTGGCATACATGGAGAGAGGAGCTGAAGGATGGGAGGATAAAACAGTGAGAAAAACATGCCAAGGAATCCCCTTCATAACCTGCCAGAAAATCTGCTAAATACCTGACCTGTGCTCACAGTTTTCATTGGCCTGATCCTTGGCACAAAGAAGATTAAGGACAGAAGAACCCCCACCCACTTGGGCAACAGCTACTAGGGCACTGCAGATAGTGGAGCCTTTGGGACACCCTGGGGCACCCTCTGCTGCTTGCCTGTTCACAGGGGGTTCAAGGAAACAAGAAATGAGATTGTAAAGGAATTAAGATTTTGTTAGCCATATATCCTTCCAGCCACAGGAGCGAGGACTTCCTACCCGAATCGGTGGTCTCCTGGAATCTAAGTCTGAACCGTGTGAGCTTTCTGCTGAGTTTGTTTTTGCTGTCCTGGTTTCCAGCACAGTGGGCTTCTTGTCACTTCCCCTGCACTGGGTTTTCTTCGCATTCAGCTTCCACCATGGGAGCTTTCACTGAGTTGGGCTTCTGCTGTGCTTGGCCTCTGACTCGTGGGGGCTGAACTGAGATTGTTTCAGCCAGGTTAAACCCGAGTCATGGCACCATATGCCATGGAGGAGTGTGTAATTTCCCCAGTTCTGTCTTACCGCAGCAAAAATTTGAAGCGGCGGATGGACTAGTGTTATAGCTCAGTTTTATTGGCAAGCAAAGGAAAATACACCCTCGAGGCATGAGGGTGGGCCGACCCAAAAGACACGAAGGAAAGATAAGCCCCTGGTTCAATTTTCGCTCCTCTTTGTACACATTTTTTTCTCCTCTCCCTGAGCCTGCCCTATGTAAATTGAGCTAGCCAGGAGTTTTACCTGAGGTCCTCACTCCGGTCCTCAGAACTTCCTTTGTTCTATTTTCGCAGGCTTTTCCCTTCTTTGTCTTTTAGCCACCGCCATTTTGGACTCCTTTTTCTTATTCTACCTATTTTTCCTATTCTACTATGAAAAATGTCAACTGGCTTTCTTATCCTGTGAGTCATCTGAGTGATGGTGGGGACATTTGTTTTCTACCTCCCATTTTTAGTTATTCCTCTATTATTTACAGCATACTTATACAGAAATCTATGTGAAATGAATGGTTATATATAAAAATGTTTTCTCTTTTTTGTCATAGGTGTTGGTATTTTGGATATTTTTTCATAGGTTTCTTTTCCTTTGATTTCAGCCTCAAACGTTTCCAATTTGCCTCCTTTGTGATCACAGGGGTATCAATAAACATGGTTTTTTATTTGGTTCTTTCCTTCATGATGATACCATTGTATGCAGTATCATACATAAAAAAACAACCTGTTTTTAACCTGGAATCAGCTGATACAAAGGTCATGCTTCATTTACTTTCCTCCTATTCTCAAAGCAAACACTTTTGTCTGTTTTTCTTTTTCTCTGGTGGTTGCCCCATCCTGTGACCACTGGCCTATGCAACCAGGAAGAATAGCCAGGCCAAGAGACTCTACAAATGGGAGAAATTCTAGCACCATGTAGTTCTGCCTCTGCATCTGGCAGCTCTTCCTTGGTACATTGTCCCTGTGCTGCTGTGTTAGAGATCCTCAGGGTCACAGAACTCTGCCCTGATCGAAAGCCTGGGAGAAAGTACAGTGATTGCTTATAAATACTCTTTTGACTCTGAGCTGTGATTATAAACTTCCCTCTACTCTATACGTGTTCAGCTGCTCAGTCATGTCCAACTCTTTGCAGCCCCATGGACTGTAGCCCACCAGGCTCCTCTGTCCCTGGAGTTTTCCAGGCAGGAATATTGGAGCGGACTGCCATTTCCTACTCCAGGGGATCTTCCCAGTCCAGGGATCAAACCTGTGTCTCTTGCATCTTCTGCATTAGCAGGCAGATTCTTTACCACCAGGACCACCTGGGAAGCCCCTCTACTCTATAATGGAGATATAGAAGGAAGTGGGGAGGATCAACCTTAGAAAAAGAAATCTAGCATAGTACTTTTAAGAACTCAGGCCTTAGAATTAAGTAGAAAGTGAAAGTGAAGTCTCTCAGTTGTGTCCAACTCTGCAATCCAGGGGACTGTAGCCTACCAGGCTCCTCCGTCCATGGGATTCTCCAGGCAAGAATACTGGAGTGGGTTGCCATTTCCTTCTCCAGGGGATCTTCCTGACCCAGGGATCGAACCCAGGTTTTCCACATTGCAGGCAGATGCTTTACCCTCTGAGCCACCAGGGAAGCCCAGAATTAAGACTGGGCTTAGACCCAGGTTTAAATCCAAACCCTACCACTTAACTGCTGTGTGACCTCTAACATCTGTGTCATTATGATAGTATCTGTCCTTCACAACTTGACCATCATTTACATTTCCAGTCTTATCCCCTGCCACTTTCCTTCTCATTGTCTACTATTCTCCTCTACGCCTACCTAACACTTGTGTTTTAACCAGGAACTACCTAGCAGCTTGTTAGTAAAATCTCGGGATCCATCTCAGATCTAATGTATTGGAAGCTGTACTTTATGAAGTAAGTGCACATTAAAACTTAACACGCTCTGGTCTAAGCAACTTCCTGGAGCTTTGATTCCTGGAAGAAACAATGCCACACTCCAGTCTATGACTACTGATGATATGTGAATGTTCTCTGGAAAAGTATGATATGCTTTGCAACTTGAGATATTCTTTGAATTATTCCCAGCTAAACCGTGTCTTAAATTAGAGGTCCTTGAGCAACTAGCTTCCTTGGTTGCCTTCATTTCCAGCCATTTGAAATTCATCCTGCTCTTTTCTCATGTTTTTCTGGGACTTTCCTTCTGAATCCAGAGAAAGCCTCCTCACCAGCAAGGAGCTTAAGCAGACTCAAATCAAATGCTTGCTATATATAGTAATGCTGTATTAGGTACAGCACGGGGAATAGAAATTCAAAGACTGTCCGACTCTGAGGGACCTTTTTATTTAGTTGGAAAGATATAAAGATCCAGAGTGAAATAACTTTTATGCTCCTTTGTCTATTATCACATCTTCTGAATTTTTGCAGTATGGTATGTTTCTGTGATGTTGGTAGGAAGGGATTATCAAACCTTTTTCTTAGATAAGGAAGTCAGGTTTAAAAATATTAAGGATTATTAATGTCATATGGCTATTAAAGAGCTAGGATATGTATTCATATCTTCCAGCTCCAGTTTTTTTCTTTTTTAAAATATTGTGCCACACTGTACCTTCTAATATCAAATTAATTTACAGTAAAGAAAAAAAACCATATAGGGTTACAGAAGTAATCGTGGTAATTAAGAGGAAAGAAATTCTTTTACTGAAGGAGTCTGAGGAGGCTTCAGTGAAGGAGCATTTAGCAGGATTTTGAAAGGTAAGTAGGATTTATATGGACAGAGATGGGATGAGCAATCTAAGAGGAGGACAAGAAGCAGAAAAGCAGAGTCTGTTTAAAGAATAATGATTAGACCAGTGTTCTTAGGCTATTCTTATTTGGAATCTGGATTGTTCCAATCCAATTGAACGAGGCATCTGAACTTTGCAGGTGTGGGAACTATGTTTAGGGTAGAGGGACCACAGTGATTTCTTACTTTTTTTCAAACTCTTGCACAAAATCCACTGTGCTGAGAGCCAGGGAGATATGACTGCATATATTTTCCTGGTGGGACCTAAAAATGGGAGTTTCTCGGCCGGGTTGTGTTTAACAGACTACCACAGCTACTTTTTAAAGGCACTGTATTACTTGTGGATGGTTAGGAACAACTTCTTTTCCTTTTTAGGAGAATGTGGGTAGATGGTGTGCAGGACCACAGAAAAAAATAGTAACCTTCAGAAAGCGGCTGAGATTAAGATCAGTGAGAAGTGTAAACTTTTAAGAGCAGGAAACCGAATCCTGGATATTATAAAGGGGATTTTTCAGGTGTGCAGAGGCTCTGAAAATCCGAATTGGTTTAGACCTAGAAGGAAACAAGCGTCTGACAGGTTTTTCAAAGTGAGAAAGACCCCCTACCCATGGGGTCGGCCGCCCTCGTAATAGGACCTGCCTTTGTGACGTGGCCCGGCAGCCGCAGTCTTATTAGCTCATACATGGGTAAGTGAGGTTCAGAGCCAGGGGCCCCGCGAAGCGGGGCCATGGCTGAAGGGGCTCAGCCCATGGACGCATCCCAAGGTACTGAAGTTAAGATCCAGCAGCCCACGGAAAGAGTACTCGCGGGACCGCTGAGGCGGGGCTCGCCCTCCGTGCTCAAGGTATCCCAGCTGTTGCTCCGCGCCATCGCCGCGCACAAAAGGCTGACCCTGGCGGTTCTCAAGAAGGAGCTCGGAAATGCGGGCTACGAGGTGCGCAGGAAGTGCGGCCGCTTCTCGGGTGAACGGTCCAGGTCTGCAGGGAAGGGCACTCTCCTCCGGGTGAGCGGCAGCGAAGCCGCCGGCTACTTCAGGATCTGGAAGGTTCCGAAGCCGAAGAGAAAGCCAGGACGCCCAAGGCTGGAGGAGAGCTTGCGCTCGTCAAGGACCCCTCTCGGGGTGCCTAACTCAGGCAGGCGCTGTGCTCGCCGCACGGTGGCCAGGAAGGTATGGAGGGGGCGCTCGAGGGCAGACTCGAGGAAGGTGAGGTCAAGGGCCAAGGACCAGGTGAGTTCCAGAACCAAGGAGGAAGGGACGGCCAAGAAGGAAGACATCAGGCCCAGATCCCGAAATGAGAAGACGCCAAGGTCCAAGGCCATGGAAGAAAAGAAGCAGGACCTGGAGAAGCCGGTGAAACGGACCGTCCAGAAGCCAGCTTCCACTAAAACCGACCGGACTTCGCATGGGCAGGCGAACACAAACGACTCGAGGGCTACTCGCACCAGGACTTCCACTAAAGCTGAAGGTGCTCGCAGCGCCGCTGGGAGTCCATAGTGTGGGAGCCACGCCCCTTCCTCTGGGCACAGACGCCTTTCCCTGTAGGCTCCAGTGAGAGCAGCTTCACACTCGTTGAAATGAACAAAACTATATACAAGACCTTTCCACCACATTGTGTCTGTTTCCTCTTTGCTGCACCTGAAGGGGAAAGGGTAGGTGTTGAACTGAGACCTGTAGCAGAAGCCTGTCGGGTGAAGACAGAACAAGGAGAATGACATTCTGTTTCTAGTGCAGGAGCCAGGAAAATTTTCTTTCGAAAGGAAAGAAAACAGGTAGAAGAAAGCCAGCAACTTCACGGGATTAGAGGATGTGTTGGATTAATGTTAGACAGCCTAGCAAATGTAAATTGAGTTTTGGAGAGAAGGGCAAGTAAGGAGAGAAGTGGGGGGCATCACTGGGGCAAGAGAATAGAAGACTTTAGGTTAAGTGGTCCCACTAATCCAAAGTGTTCTTACTGGAAATTCCTTTTAGAAGAAGGCCTCTCTCCCACAATTGATTGTAATGCGTTTGTAATTTTTGCCCTGATTTGATAATTGTTTTAACTTAGAAAAATATGTCTTATATGTTAATCCTCAGTTGAATGACAGTGTGTGTGAAAACATCTAGCACAAGGCTCGAGTCATGGTAGGTGCTTATCACAAGAATTTTATATGAGTGTAAATGATTTGTGATAGAGCGATAATGTGCTACCACAGAAAACTATACTGGGTCAGTACTTAATGAGACCAGGATCCTAGTCCAAGTGCTGCAAGTCTGACCTTAACTAAGTTATTTAATCATTCATGGTCTTGGTTTCCTTCTCTGTTTAAAAAAATGCTGGAATTAGAGTAGGATTATTTTAGGTGATTTTAAGTGTCCGTAAAATGATAAGAGGGACTTAGACATAATGGTGTATGCTTTGATTGACAAAATTCATTAAGGGAATTATCAGCTGGGAAAGTACTAGCTCCTAGTGAGGAAACTACTAAGATATACAGAATGCATATCAGAAATAAAAGAAGATGAGGAAGGCTAAATAACGAATAGCTAAATCTTTGCTCTTCTCAAAACACATGTGCTAAGCACTATATACCAAATTGGAGCAAATATATGATTTCTTTTGGTTCTGAAAGCAGGCATAAAGCACACTATGAGAACAGTTCTCATGCCATTGGCCTTGACAGGACACAGAAATGGTTCCTTGGGAAGTCAACATCAGAGTTTTTTAGGGTATACCTGACCAAACTTTTCCCAGCAAATTCTGATATCTTTTATAAGGGGCCGCAGGATTTATATTTAAAACAAACTTAAGTGATGCTAATATTCACTTACACCTTTAAATGAAGGTCACTCCTTTAAGCCTATACAATGTAACAGCAAAATGCATGCCCTGTATTTCATCTATAGATGATACGAACTTTGAAATCTCCCCCTGCTGTAATTAGTTTTACCATGCACTTGAATTGTCTGTAAGTGGCAGAATGAAGCAAACAATCAGAAAATAGCCACCTGAAAAAAAGGCAAAGAGAAACATTGTCTACTGAACACAATTAGAACAAATTAATCAAATGCCTGTATGATCGCCAGATGTTACTGCCCCTTTATAGTTCCAGGATGTTTTTACTTAAATAACAAGATGGTCTCAAATTAGAAATCCCTTTCCCCTAAATTAGGATGGGAAGGACACTGGCAACAACTTGTTTTCTATATTTCCTAGGAATCTTCATTCTTCTGTTTGTATTATGATGTTTTTCTTCATTTAAGCAAACGTTATTAATCACTTAGTAAACTTACCAAATTAAGTAAATTATTTATATAATTTACATAGCTAACAATGGTCATTTCAGATTATTTTCATTGATAAGCTTTAGGGTGACTGTACTCTGATTAAATATAAGGCATGATTTTAACTCATAGGTAGGCCATCCAGATTGTTTAGGTCATAATTCTAATTGGGTACTTCTGTGGAGAAACTCCCAAGAATAGCTCACTTCATCCCTAGTGTTCATTGATGACTAAATGTCTGCAAGATTCTGGATGTTTTGCTGAGAATAAAGATGGATAAAACATAATCTCCACTTTTTAGTGCTCACATTCTAGTGGCATATTTGGGTATTTAACTTTGGTCAGGGCAAAAAGAACATCCCTGCCCTCAATTCTTTGCTTTCCTTTTATCTCAACTGCCTAGTGCAAATATGGTCAGAAAATTTTTGGACTTTGGAGTTGTAATGCCCTGTAACATCAAATATTCAGAGGTTGTTGAAAAAACAAATAAAATGGCCTTTAAAAATATGGGAAAAAAATATAATTTTACTCATAAAGGAAATGCACATTAAAACAATAAGATAACATTTTTAATCAAAATGTTTGAGAACCTACTCTGTTGTTGAGGCTGTGGGGAAACAGGCGCTCATATACGATGCTAGTGAGAGTGTAAATCTCCAAGACCCCAGTGGAAGAAGAAACTTGGCTTTGATAATTATAAATGCAAATGTACTTTGATTCAGTAGAACCACTTTTAGGAATTTACTTTTTAGATATTAATGCATTTGTGTAAAGACTTATGTGCAAGGTATTTAATTGAAGCATTGCAATAACAACAACAATAAAAAGACGTAAGGTAATGGCATTAAGGGATTGATTAAACTGTGAAACTTCCATACAGTGAACTAGTACACAGCTATAAAGATTCTCTATGTATTATGACAAACTCCCCAAGATAGATGAAGTAAAAAAAATTCAGGACACTGAGTATATCTTCTACCTTTTGTGTAAAGTGAAGGAAAATGTGACTGTTTGCAACTGTATAAAGAAACTCTGGAAGGATATACAAAATCCTGTCTCTGTTGTGAGGGGAAAGTAATAGGAACTGTAGAAAACACATAGGAATAAAACTCCCTACCATACCTTGTATTTGTTTTCAGAATCATATAAATTGTAACTTGTTCAAGATGAGGTAGAAATTTCCACATAATTGTCAATTATAGCCTTTTCACTTATACGGTAGTTTATACTTTTGCATGCATTGTTTTGTTTTACTTCATGACAGTCTCTTAGATTTTTAGTGAAAAATCTAATGTTAGAAAATGTTCATTGGAAGGACTGATGTTGAAGCTGAAACTCCAATACTTTGGCCACCTCATGCGAAGAGTTGACTCATTGGAAAAGACCCTAATGCTGGGTAGGATTGGGGGCAGGAGGAGAAGGGGATGACAGAGGATGAGATGGTTGGATGGCATCACCGACTCGATGGACATGGGTCTGGGTAGACTCCGGGAGTTGGTGATGGACAGAGAGGCCTGGCGTGCTGCAGTTCATGGCGTCGCAAAGAGTCGGACACGACTGAGGAACTGAACTGAATTTAGAAGTTGATTTTTAACTGCAAATTCAGTGCTCTCTTCACTACAGTTATAGTTGAGTACAGCCTCTACAAGAGTTAATGTAGGGAAAGATCAGAAGTTTAGAATTCATTTATACACTTGAGTATTTTAATAATGTAGTGATTTCTTGTAGGGAAAGGTGTTCAACACATGGTGGGGGGGGTGTTTTCTGATCATGAAACTATTTCCATTTGTCAGTGGTCTCAAAACAATAGATTTCTCCTGTTCTTCCTTCTCCTCTGGGGATCTCGAACATGGCAAGGCTGTCTGGTTGGACTGCAGATTCAGCCAAAACCTAAGTGCCTAGTAAGGACAGGAGGATAGGCCATTTGGGGAATTGATAGAGGGACACCATGCTGAAAGGGGCTCAAAGAAAGCCAAAGGATTTGGAATAGAGGAACTGAAGACTGGGTGAGGGGGTGTTAGCATGAGTCCTGTCAATGCTAGGAAAGACATTAATATGGTAAGAAGAAGGAAGTCAGGATGTCAGTAGTCCACTGGAATTGGCTGAGAGAACAGGCCCATCGATGAACAATCACAGTTGTGCTTTGCCTCCTCCTCTTGTCAGTTCCTTCCCTCTTCCCCATTTTGGTTAGGGGAAGGCTAGACATGTCAAAAGCTTTATTCCAAGTGACTGGGGGGAATTAAGAGTGAATGTAAGAAAATAAGGAAACACATGGAGCACAAGGCAGGTGGCAAACAGCCTGGCTGGTGTTAAGAAAGCTGCAGAGACACATCACCCCTACGCAGTAGGACTGAAGCTCTTTAAGGCAACTCCCATGGAGAAGAGCAAAGCTTTTGGGGTATACCCAGTGCCTGCAGAGTGGTTTCCTGTCCCCATCCCAGTGAAGCGCCATGGGTGAGAGGCCATGTCAGTGGGTCACAAGCTGGTTGGTTTCCCCTAGGCCAGCTTTGCATGATTTTTCCTCACGTTGTTTCTCACCCTGTCCTCTTGATACCCTCTACCAGATGCCCATCCTCTTCACCCTCAATGGTGAATGTATCTGGCGGACTTAACCGTGCAGGTTTCTGCTGGGTCCCCCGAAACTTCCAGTAATTGTGAATTTGTCTGGGAGGTCAATTCAGTCACCGCCTCAGGTTCCAGACTTATGCTCAGCACTCTAAGGGTCTCCCGAGAGTGGGTCAGCACTTAATTGACCAAGATGGAAGGCCTTATATTTGTGTGCAAGGCCCTCGTTCCCTCACCCTTGGCCTGGCCTCCCCAGCACTCTGCTCCCTCAGTCTCCAGAATGGGTTGCGTCCCTAGATGATCGAAGTGACATCTGGGAGCCAAGGCACTAGGAGAGAGGTGGGAAGACCTAACATGGGTACCTTAAAGTGTTTGTTTCAGGAAGGGCAGCAAGGGGGCTCCTGCATGGTTCTGTGACTCCCCCTAGAGCTGTCTAGTGTTCCCCACTTTGTTGTAGTCTTTTTATCAGGAAAGAAGAGCTGAGAATGGAGGGGAGAGGAGAGGATGGAGCAAGGAAGTCAGTGACACAGACAATACATCCTTTCTTCAACTGACAGGGACCATGAAGAGTAGATTAGAGATCTCTATAGACAGAATGAAGGTACCTGGTTGGATGATCCATGGGAAGTTCACTGTCCATCAGAGGGAACTAAGTCAGACAATAGCTAGAAATTTGGAAGGCACTGGGCAGTTAGGCTGGATGGCCAGTGGGTATACACTCCTGAGGCTGCCTGATGCATGGTGTTCTGAGGGATGGCAGCAAAGTGCTGGTGAAGGAGGGGACAGCTGAGGAAGATGCTGAGTATAGGGACTATGGCTGTACTCAATCCTCCAGGCCTGGGACAGCCCACACCTGGCACATAGTAAGCATACAAAAATGGCTTGTAGAATGGGGACTGAGTTTTGGAAACTGCATCAGGGGAAGAAAAGTCTGTAGGGAGGGTGTCAAGGGCCTGGGTTTGGCAGTACAGGCAACCTTGGCCAAGTCCAGATGTGGGAAGGTATGTACGAAAGAGGGGGGTAGAATAGGGTGATGGTAGCTGAGCTGCTACAGCCAAGCCAAGAATCTGAGGGAAGAAAGTGGGAAGTGTGATGAAAGGACCCTACTTAGTAGGCCTGAAGATGACAGAAAAGAAACTGGACAATAGGCAGGGGTACAGGTAGCAAGTAGGCTCACAATAGGATGGAACTGGCTAAAAACTGGAAGAGAGAAACTACAATGGAAGGGTAGGAATTGGGAAAAACAAACGCCCTTGGGAAGGTATGGCATTCCCCAGGAAAAACAAAAGAGAGAACCAAACCAAATGAAAAAGAGAAGTGGGAGTGAAGAGTAGAAGAGCTGTTTATTGGACAGATGGAGGCAGTGACAGGAGAGAAGGTAGAGCCTGAGGCCTAGAGTTTCTCTGCCTTAGGAGAGAGGAGCTGACCATCTCCAAAGAGACTTGGGTTCACACTAACTTTTTGACCTTGCAGAGCCCAAAAGAGGTAGCAGGTTTGCAAGGATCCTAATGGGTATGTCTAGGACAGAGGGTGAAGGAGGTATCAGGGCCAAGACATAATCTTCAAAGCAGGAGAATGCATTTTTGATATAGGCACTGTGGTTTAATTAGTTACAACCTCTACCTAGTAAACAGTCTAGGTTCAGATTTCATGTCATATCTTACTAAATGAGCCTGGTTTCCTCTTATGTCCTGGGGGTCTCTCTGATCCTCCTGCTGCCCTTGCTGGCCAAATCATGGTGAGAAATCCTTTGCATGGCACCTTATTGGTCTTCAGTGCAACTGTGAGGTAAGAATACTTGGGTCCTTAAGGGCTTGGGACAGATGGCCTTACTCTGCCTCTGTGCTGAGTAAATGCCCACCCCTTTGCCTCCAGGGCAACTCATTAGGCCTGAAAAGGACCAGATAAGGAGGATCATTTCTTTGGATGTCCATTTTTCAGTTTTATGTTGGATTTACCATCTTTGAGATGTCTGCTCCTTTTTGTCTTTTTAGATTTCTAGACTGGTGAAACCTCAGTACCCGTTTTAGACGCTCCAGCCTCAACCAATTATAGAAGCTTAGTAGTTACCCCACCACAGTTTTTGAAATTGGTGACTAACCCAGTTCTTTTCCCGACTTAAGGATGGTGGAATACCTTGGGACTCAAGAGGAATTGAACTGAGGAGCAACTATCCTAGGAGTTTGCAGAAAATAAATCTGAGAACACGGGTGTCAAGATTCCATCTCTCCCTATTTGAAGAGTGTGAGGAGCCACTGGTTAAAATGGAATCTGGATCTCCTAGCCATTGGTTCCATTTGTTTCATCCCACACTTGGGTCCACATCAAATACCCTGGAAGGCAGGTTAAAGACCAATTGCTGGATTCCATCCCCACAGTTTCTGAATCAGTTTGTCCAGGGTGAAAATTTGCATTTCTAAGATAACGTCTTCTAGGTGATGTTGATGTTGCTGGTACAAAGATTCATTTGAGACCCATAAATTTTGCCATCTCAGAATCTCTAAGGGATCCAGGGAATAGATTTCACTTTCTGTTGTTGCCCAGCCCCACTCACCCCCATCCAGAGCACTCAACTGAACAGAGCTGGAAAGAACTTGTTCTCTGGAACCTCTGGTTCTGAGTTAGGGCTCACTTTGCCCTTGATGAAACAAGAAATAGTGATTTGATTGTAGGAATGCTGGAAATGGGAGGATTTTATCCCAAATTATCACCTCTTTGCTCCCTGAATGCATAACATCATTTTAACAAGGAAACTTTTCCTTCTTCCACTATCAGAGCTACAGCTTAAAATGTAGATAGCTCTGAGAAAGTCAACCCTTTGGCTATAGTCTCCATTGTAAGGGATTCTTTGCAGAGATACCCTAATGGGGTGGGAAGGCAGGGATACTTGGGCTCTGAATAGGGTAGAGGCACCACACAGAGGAAAAAAGGTGACAGGTTCCTAAAGACAGACTTCCCTATTTTACATTTTGTCCAGAGAGAACACAGAGACATTTTTTTATTTAAAGGGCATAGGGTAGGGTAGACACGTGGCAGAGGGAGTTGGGAGGAAGATGGGAGTTTTCCCTGAGGGAAAAATCACTCAAATCTCTTTACTCAGCTGATGGCTGTTGCTTATTTTATTTTTTGTCCAAAGGAATGGTGTTGGACGGAGGTAGAGAAGGCAGTGGTACAGTAGAAATGACCTAAAGGGATGCCCCTTCTGCCAAATGCCCTTAGATTCCACGATGCCTTTCAGTTGGGTGCTGAGTGCAGCTACACTTTGGGGGCTTCATTTTCCCTCCTTAAAATCACAAGAGATCAAAGGCTGGAGGAAAACACCTGGTTTTTAAGAGGTGTGATCCGATCGTATGGAGGGTCACCTCATGCAAATCTTTAAAATAAGGTTTGTGAGAAACTGGATTTGTCAGCATGTCATATAAATTTTTAAGAAAGCACCGAGTGTAAGCAATACCCTTCAAATCATTAAAGACAGAATACTCTCCTGATATCCTACTGCCTCTGGTATCTTAGTCCTTAGAATGTTTAGAGATCCTTGCCATGCGATTCTTGACACAAATATATAATGACCATATTGGATCAGGGTAACTCCTTCTCTTTGACCCCAATTTAGTGATTCCATGGATGGGCTCTCACCCTGCTAAATGTGTATGCAAAATTGAATGAACTACTACTGTCTTTTCTTCTCAAAAGTTGAGTTTCTGTTTTTTATCAGATTCTCAAAAGGGTCTGTGATCCAAAACAGATTCTGGACGATCCTCACATAGAGCTGATTGTGTTAATGTATGAGGCATAGTGGAAGGTAAAAGAAATGGCATCATTCAGTTTTGCCAATGGAATCCAGTATTTTCCTATGCCCTGGGGTGTCTCCTAATACTGATCCTAAAATGTTCCTGTCTCAGAGGACCTGGGACAAGGATGCCTTACAAATGGCTGGCCATTTTGCTCTATTCATAAGAACGTAAGCAAGAGAAGTGCATTCTAGGCAAAATGGGAAGGCTGCCCTGAGCAGAAGGGAGGTAGGGGCTGGATTTCTCAAGTTATATCCACTGTAAGAAGCCCAGTCAGTAAAATGACCCTATTTTCAACTCCATTTGGGCCCAGGACTCTGAGGAGCTATGATTCACTCAGTTTTTTCTAAGCAAGTGGAAAAGCCATTGAACTAGACTGTTGCAGCTCACTTCCTCTTGTCTGTCTGGTTAATTCCACCAACTGTGGTTGAGAAACAAGTGTGTTAAGGAAAAACCAGAATCTAAGCATTAGAGAGAAAATATCCCACTTCCATCCTCTTTGCTTTTCTCCCTCCCTACCCACAAGCTGCTCTTACATACAAGGTAATTTTTAAATTATAAGACTGGTATTAACACATCATCAGTAAAGAGAAACAATGACCAATCCATTAACTGATGCTAGAATACTTATGCAAGTTAAGAGTCAGTGCAGACATTTTCCCAGAACTGGGAGAAGAAACAACCAGGAAGCTCATTACCCTGCATCAGCCGAATGGCTAAGCCACAGCCATTTCCCTAAAGTTCTATTTAGGGGAATGAGATCCACAAGAATAACTCTGCCCCTTGATGAGGCAATCAAGGTCAAACAAGAGTGACGACAACAACCTGCAAGCACTGTGACTCCTGCCGTAACTTCTCAGCACTTAAAACAAGACCCAAAAACCCACTCAGCACAAAGCTGCTATATGCACCTGACTTGAAATTAATAAGACATAGCTCACCTCACAGAGGATGTCTCTCTCTCCACTTAAGCAAAAAGAATCTGTGGCCCAGAGATTTAGACCTAGACTTACATATCCAAGTTGTCTTGATCTCAGTGATACTGGGGAAGGCTGTATACCTCAACCCCCAAAACTTAAGCCTCCCTTAATCTCTCAGCTTGCTTATTATCTTGAAACAAAACAAACCAAAACCCCTATACAATCCCCACTACCCTCATCCCCAGAACACAGCCCCTAGAAAATCTAGCTTATACAGTTTGCACTTTGCATGCTCTCTTCAAAGACCCTGCACAGATACACAGACACATAAAGACACTGTCAAGAGGAGAGGGGTCTGTTCAAGGGAATAAAGTATTTTTCTTCTGTGTGGGCCTGGGTTACCTGGGGGTATAAGGTCCATCTCTTAACACTGTAGCGTGATCTCTCAGCTAGATATATGTATATGTGGGGTGAAGGGAGCAGGAACAGGGGTGATAAGGTTACTGTTTGTTTTTCAGCAGGTGGGGTAAGAGGTGTGGATGTATATTCAGATGATTGGAGTAGGGGTGATGGGCCCACACAGGAATGAGGTCTGCCCCTCAGCTTTCATTTGGATAAAAAAGGGGGCTCTGGGTGCCTGATCACTCTCTCTCCTGTTTCCCTATTACTCTGTAACCCAGTGTTCACCATTGTGGTTCAAGGAGTCACCAGTTCTGTGAGATGCGAGACAAAAAGGATACCGAAGTCAAATAAATTTAGGAAACACTGCGGTAAGAAAGGCTTAACCATTTGCTCTAATGCATAAATTTTTGAGCCTTTAATAAGCTAGTATGTGTTTTCTCTATATATATATATAGAGAGAGAGAATAGTTATGTTATAGAAGGGTGATACTCAATATTTAACAACTGGTATGGCACAGGCTTCAACCAATCAGAATGGGCCTTAGCCACAAACTGCTGGTACCACTGTACCCTGGAGAACGGGATCAGGCTGAATATCAGCCCACTCAGTAAGCAGCGTTTCCCAAAAGTTTTGCCCAAAGAACTCTATGTGGCATCTAACAGAACTGGTGAGAAAGGCTCTGGCTAATGCTGGAACTGCATCTCTCTAGGGATGGGACCAGGACTCATGATTCTGACCACGGGGGTGCAGGAGAGGGGCAGCTCTGGCAGAGACTCCTGGTAGCACCGGCTGACAGATGTGACTACAGCTGCAGCAGAAATAGATTTCAAAAGACAGATGTCCCTCTGTCCCAGCTGCTCCGAGGACTCTGTCCCTGGTGGGTCAGCAGGTGCCTGTCCAGGTGATGTTTACGGCCGAAGCTCTTCTCACAGCGTGGGCACTGGAAGGGCTTCTCCCCGGTGTGTGTCAGCCAGTGTCTCACCAGGTGGTGCCGTCGGCCAAAGCTCTTCCCACACTCAGTGCACACGTGGCACTTTGGCACAGGTGGCGTGCGCTGCCGCTTCCTAGCCCCAGGGCTGTCTCCAACCTCTTGACCCTTGCAGGATTTGCCATCTGCGTGCACTCTCTGGTGGCTGGCTAGATGGGAGTTGCATCGGAAATTCTTTCCACACTCAGGGCACCTGCTGGGCTTGTCATGTAGGTGGGTTTTCTGGTGTCGGATCAGGTGATGTCTTCTCCCAAAGCTCTTCTCACACTTGAGGCAGCTGTAGGGCCTCTCCCCTGTGTGTGTCTGCTGGTGCCTGGCCAGGTGGGAGCCCCACACAAACTGTTTACCACACTGGGGGCACGTGTGTGGTCTTAACAGGGAATCCATTTCTGTGCTACACAGAAGATTTGAGAAGCTATCTTCCTGAAGAAAAGGTGGGCCCAGGAGCATGCCTCTGGAGCTTCTGGGCATGGAATCCCAGTTCGCAACCTGCTCTGGGTTCCAGAGAACAGTATCTTCAGACACACTAGATAACATTCTGGGAGGCTCTGCTTCTAGTTCAGGGGTATCCCCCTCGTGCTCACTTCCATCTCCTGTGGAAAAAGGAAAATACAGACCCCCAAGAGGTGAGTCACAAGGGAGTAGCCCAGGACTTAATCACAAATGAGGCTGCATGATGCCTATTAGGGTCTAAACCTCACCCCATAAGGGCTGAGAGAACAGATTTTAATGTTGTACAAGACAGTATAAGAGATACAGAGGTTAAAGCTTAGACTTAGGAGACAGATACCCACAAAATTTCAGTTTTCCCACTATACTTCTGTGGGCCTTCATTTCTTCTTCTGTAAAATGGGAATAATTATAAGGCAGATGTTATAAGACAGATAGGATAGTACCTGCATATGTTCAGTTCAGTTCAGTTCAGTCGCTCAGTCATGTCCAACTCTTTGCGACCCCATGAATCGCAGCACACCAGGCCTCCCTGTCCATTACCAACTGTGATGCCATCCAACCATCTCATCCTCTGTCGTCCCCTTCTCCTCCTGCCCCCAGTCCTTCTCAGCATTAGGGTCTTTTCCAATGAGTCAACTCTTCGCATGAGGTGGCCAAAGTATTGGAGTTTCAGCTTCAACATCAGTCCTTCCAATGAACACCCAGGACTGATCTCCTTTAGGATGGACTGGTTGGATCTTCTTGCAGTCCAAGGGACTCTCAAGAGTCTTCTCCAACACCACAGTTCAAAAGCATCAATTCTTTGGCGCTCAGCTTTCTTCACCGTCCAACTCTCACATCCATACATGACCACTGTATGAGATCAGTGGTCCCTGATCCCATACAGGGACCTAGCCTTGACTAGACGGACCTTTGTTGGCAAAGTAATGTCTCTGCTTTTTAAATATGCTATCTAAGTTGGTCATAACCTTCCTTCCAAGGAGTAAGCATCTTTTAATTTCATGGCTGCAATCACCATCAGCAGTGATTTTGGAGCCCCAAAAAACAAAGTCAGCCACTGTTTCCCCATGTATTTGCCATGAAGTGATGGGACCAGATGCCATGATCTTACTTTTCTGAACGTTGAGCTTTAAGCCAACTTTTTCACTCTCCTCTTTCACCTTCATCAAGAGGCTCTTTAGTTCTTCTTCACTTTCTGCCATAAGGGTGGTGTCATCTGCATATCTGAGGTTATTGATATTTCTCCCGGCAATCTTGATTCCAGCTTGTGTTTCTTCCAGCCCAGCGTTTCTCATGATGTACTCTGCATAGAAGTGAAATAAGCAGGGTGACAATATACAGCCTTGACGTACTCCTTTTCCTATTTGGAACCAGTCTGTTGTTCCATGGCCAGTTCTAACTGTTGCTTCCTGACCTGCATACAGGTTTCTCAAGAGACAGGTCAGATGGTCTTGTATTCCCAGATTTCAGAGTTTTCCGCAGTTTATTGTGATCCACATAGTCAAAGGCTTTGGCCTAGTCAATAAAGCAGAAATAGATGTTTTTCTGGAACTCTCTTGCTTTTTCGATGATCCAGCGGATGTAGGCAATTTGACCTCTGGTTCCTCTGCCTTTTCTAAAACCAGCTTGAACATCTGGAAGTTCACGGTTCACGTATTTCTGAAGCCTGGCTTGGAGAATTTTGAGATTTACTTTACTAGCATGTGAGATGAGTGCAATTGTGTGGTTGTTTGAGCATTCTTTGGCATTGCCTTTCTTTGCATTACTAACTTCCCATGGCTCTCCCCTTGCCTTCTGAAAACTGACCTTTTCCAGTCCTGTGGCCACTGCTGAGTTTTCCTGCATATGTTAGACACTATTAAATAGTCTATGCTATTGTTGTTTCTATTTATTACTATTATTTATTTAGCACTTAAAAAAACTATTAATCACCATTACCATGAAGAGAGGTGAGGAATGGTCTGAAATCACTGGCCAGGTAACACCTTGTCAGCAACACTGGAGACATTGTGGAAGGCATTTCCATAATGGGTGGGAGGTTGAACAACAACAACTAACATTTATTGAGTGATTACTATGTGCCTGGTACTGTTTGACTATGGTAACATATTTAAATCTCATAATAATTTATAGATGAGGAACCCAAAGAGAAGTTAATTACTTTTCCAAGGTTCCACAGGTATGGTCCTAGATTCAGATCCACAAAGTCTGACTCTAGAGCCTGCCCTCTAAATTATTATGTTACACTGTCTTGCTTTTGAAGAAAAAGATCTCTAAACCATTCTGCTATAACTGTCTGAGGCAGAGGAGGGGTTGGAGGGACATGTAATGATGAACCTCCAAAAGGGGCGAAGGTCGTGGCTGAGTCTATCATATATCATTACCTGTGTATGTGACCTTCAGAATGTCCCTCTCTTCTAAGTCTGGGGGGTCGGGGACCCATTGTTCTTCTCCTCCTTCTAGTTGAGAAAGCATATCCAGTTTGGGAATTGGAAATCCTGATCATGGGAAAAGAAAACAGAGATGTCAGTTTGTTCAACTGTAATTTTCATTTCTGAAAAAAGCTGTTTCCTAGATTATTCCTTGGAACTCTATAGATAAAGAAGGCCAGATACAACAAGCCTTTCCCTCTCCCCACTCCCATTTCTGTTAAGTCCCCTCTTCTTTCAGAAAATCATATTCTCTTCCCAACAAGTGTTATCTTTTGTGCAAATTTCAAATACTTTCAGCTCAACTGTTCTTTCTGGTCATAACTTCACTTAATTAGCCCTACAACAGCTGTCTCACCCCCACCCCCACTCTCATCTTTCCCTAGATGGTTTCTGAGTTTCCAAGGACTCAGTTCCACTTCTTAGGTGTCCTTCTCTCTGAAAGAACCTCCCAATTCCCAACCAAGAATCGCCTAAAGTTCTCTAATAATTCATAGCATTTTGTTGTTGTTTTTTAAAAAGTGACACTTCTGTTCTCTTTGGATTAACCCTAGTGCTCTTTCCCTAGTGGAAACCTAGACAGATTCCCTGCCCAAGAAAAGAACCCCAAATGGACACTGCAACAGTCCCAGAGCAGATGGCTCCACTTTCCCAGAGTACAATCACCGAGTGGCTGGGGAAGGTCATGCTTACTCAGAGAGACCACTATCCCACAGTTTTCCTGCATGACATATTCTCCATAGAAGTCTGTCTGAGAAGGGTCCAGGCTCCGCCACTCCTCCTGTGAGAAGCACAGCGACACATCCTTGATGGTTACCAGGCCCTGAAACAAAATGCAGCATCATCTGTCAGCAGCTGTTCTTTAAGGAAAGTGGGGTCTCCGTATAAAAGGCTGAGGTGGTAGTAGAGGAGAGGTGGCAAGAGAGGGTCTAGAAAAAGAACTGCCAAGAGGTCCCTGGGCAGGGAACATGGTTTTGGTGAAGAGGAAAGGGGTAAAGATAATGGTCAGGGTGTGAGCGATAATGTCTGTAGAGGAGATTCCCAAGTTGGGACCATGAGAAGTTGGAGGCACCACAAACTCATTGGTCCCTCTGTGTAGTTACAAGTGTCTATCCAGTCTCTTCTCATCTGCCTTTCTTCTGCCTATTCTCGCTGCCTTTCTTCACTGCAGAAATTGTGTACAAGTTCCTCCTTTCTCTACTTGACCTTTCCTTTCCTATCTGCACAATATGGATAAAATATTCTTTCTGGCCTCCTCTGCCTATTATGCCATATCCTTATCTTTTAAGGCAGCATGGTCTGGCAGTTAGGAGCCCAGATTCTGGAGCCAAATGACTCCTAGCTCTTGTCACTTATATTAGCAGTATGACCTTACACAAGTACCTTAATCTCTTCCTGTCTAATTTTCTTGTCTTGATAACAGCGTTTCTCTCAGGGTTAAACGAGTTAATGTACATAAAGCACTCAGAGAACAGCAAGCATGGTAAGCACTCTGGGAGTATGGATACTACAACTACTATTATTACTAACGTCCCATGGCTCTCCCCTTGCCTTCTGAATCTAAACTTGTTTTCTCTCTCTGGTACTGCCCCTCTTCACATCTTTCTATCTTCTACTTATGTCCATAAATGCTCCATCATCCACCTAATTCAGTCTACTTTATGTTCTTCCAAGCTTCCTTCAGGTCCTCTTTTCTTACTCTTTCCAGATTTCTTTCTTTTTAAAATTTAAAATAATTTATTTATTTTTGGCTGTGCTGCGTCTTTGTTACTGTGCATGGGCTTTCTCTAGTTGTGGTGAGCAGGGGGCTACTCTCCAGTTGCGGTGAACAGGCTTCTCATTGCGGTGGCTTCTCTTGTTGTTGAGCTTGGGCTCTAGGGTGCATGGGCTTCAGTAGTTGTGGCGCTTGGGCTTTGTTGCCCATGGCATGTGGAATCTTCCCAGACCAGGGATCGAATCTGTGTCCCCTTCATTGGCAGGCAGATCCTTAAGCACTGGACAACCAGGAAAGCCCACGATTTATTTCTTAATGGACATTAACGAATTTTTCTTAAATTCTCCCTGTAGCTAGCACAGCTATCTATTAAAAACTAAACAAACTTAATCTGTAGGAATTTTCTTCTTCTCATCATGCCTCCATTCATTTTTCAAAGGGAATGAGTCCCTTAGAAAGGGATAGAATCTGTGCAGATATCAGACTAAATATCAATAGTGATCAAGTGAAATGACAAATCAATTAAGTGAAGTGAAGTAAAAGTCACTCAGTCGTGTCTGACTACTCTTTACAACCCATGGACTGTAGCCTGCCAGGCTCCTCTGTCCATGGAATTTTCCAGGCCAAAATACTGGAGTGGGTAGCTGTTCCCTTCTCCAAGGGATCTTCCCAACCCAGGGATCAAACTCAGGTCTCCCACATTGCAGATTCTTTACCATCTGAGCCACCAGGGAAGCCCAATGGAATGACACAAAGGCTACAGAAAGGCAGCAGTGACGAGACCTTGAGAGAGGCCAAGAGAAGAACATAACCCACAACATAACCCACCTGTGATCCTGCTGCAAGAAGTGCAGCTGCCATCTCCCAATCTCCAGTGCTCCCTTCCTGGGGAATGGCAGGAACCCAGGGAGTAGACTGAGCTGGTGAGGGGAGAGAGGAACCATTAGAGATGGAGCATCCATCTTTTTCCAGTTAGAGCCTGGGCCCTATTTTAGTGGGGCTTAAGCGTCATATTTTTTCCCTATATCTATGTCCACTGGTTAAGACTCAAATGCATAAATGTATTGTAGCAGAGGAGACCCTCCCTCAAATGTTCTGAAAGGGTACTGAGTGGTTTTTAGTAGAGCATGTATGTCATTCATTTCTACTAAACTAGCTGTGGTTTGAATTTATATTATTCAAATGTAATTTTCATCTTGTAAAGTTCATTTTACTGGGTGTGTTTTCCAATGGCAGTCAGTGTTTCTGTCACTTCCTTTGTCTCCCATATCTGTTACCACTAACCATGTAACAGGTGGAGGGAGTGATTATGTAAGAAATGGGAGAAACCCAGTTACATGGTTTGCAGAATCCAGATGCTCCTTATATTTTTCTGACTAGGGCCTGTAAGTTCTTTCTATTTCTGTGGCCTAGTCCTGGTACTAACTGTGCTATTCAGTCAGTCCATGGCAATTTGGAGATTTTTAATTCTACTTTTTCAATAGAGATTAGAAGATTATTCTCTGCATTGTGCTTCCCACACACACCCTGTGGGCTCTCACCCTTCTCCTGAAGGGACTGTGGCTCCTCTTCAAGGTCACAGCACAGGTGCTCCAATGGCCCTGGAGCTGTTCTCCATGGCCCCTCTTCCTGGCTTCCCCTTTCCACCTGGGGCTCTGCTCTATCCAGCTGGACATTCATTGACTCCCATCCTGTCCCCAGGGCTGCTGTCTGTTCTGAAAGCATTTTTGCTGCAAACCCAAATTGTGACCTGGAACAAATTTGTATCAGTTATGCCCATGACAGTGGAAAGGGGTGATAGTGCTAAGGGAGTTATGGAGAACAGTCCAGGGATAAAAGATGAAACTGGGTAAGAAGAGCTTGATGGAAGATGAACTTTAAAAGTTTGATGTGTTCCAATCAACTGAACCTGAGCCAGAAATAAGCAAGTGTTATATAGAAAGTCACTAATTGTTATTTTTGGAACCTCATGGTTGGCAAAACTTCATTAAAAAAAATCCTGGAAAGTCAAAAGCTATCAATTAATTTCAACCAATGAAATACTTAATCTGGGAATCTCAACCACTGAAAATAAGCAATCTGGAAACATGCAGGAGGGAATGCAAACAGATTTGCATTCAACAAAAATGGAGGTAATCCCACATAAGATTTTCTCCATGGACAAACTCCATTCTCATCAGTTTAGAATGAAATGATTACTATAGGTAGAAGTCCTCGTCAAAGGGTGTATTTCTCACAAGGCTGAACCAAATGGTGCCTTACTTAGAACAAATCTCAACAAAGAGACTTACAACCTATCATTCTGTTGTAGAAAATCAGAACTGGTAGTAAATATGGTGGACAGATCAATAACTTAGAAAGCAGATGTTCTAAAGCAACCCTACCAGATAAGAGAAACTGTTGGCAGTGAGGAGCTATGTCTAAAGAAAAGAGAGAGAGAAAAAAAAAAGAACAGAAAGAATTTCGTACAGGTAGAAAAAGGGGAAACAGGTGTTGCTAACATGACCCTGGGGTGAATAATAGCCTTGTGATTTAAGATACAGCAAAGAACCCGAGACACATGATAAAACGAGTCAGATCTCATTATAAAAACATATTCAATTTTAAAGAAGGGTATGGTGAAGCCAGAGTGTATTCCATCACAAGAAACAAAAGTGAAGACACGGATGGGAAATATGTCCATTAGGGAAAAGTTCCAAACAATGGACCTAGTCTTCTCTTGCCTTGGGAAGAAGGCTCATGAATGTTGCTGCCAATGAATAAAAAGAGAGATGTTTTCTTTCTCTATGTAGATCTCGTCTCTTGATTGCAAGAGAATAGATTTAGGTAAGATTTAAAAATTCTTAATAATCCTGCAGTGCACAGAGTTGAAGGCTCTTTGCTCTGGACCTCTTCAGAGCATGACAGGTTGTGTTGTGATAGCAGTCTCCCTGCCTTACAGCAGAGAAATAATCTATAAGACTGTGCAGAGTCACTTTTTGCTTGGCAACATCATATTTTTGTGATTCTTATTCAATGCCCAAGCAATCAGAGTCAGTGAAAGTGTTCCAAAAACAGGTCAGAACCTCGGTAACTGTTCTGGCTCACTCACATTCATCTAATGACATTTGCAAGGACAGATAATGACAAATGTCAAGTTGTTTATTTTCTTGCCTATCTGTCTTTGACAAGAGAGGTAAATGAGAACCCTAAGCTCAATGAACAGCAAGGGAACAAATTCCCCTTTCATCTCAGATGTCTCAGGGCCTCTTGGGAACATTCTGGACTGATTCCCAGCTTAGGAGGTTTCCTTTTCAGAGACTTCTCATGAGAAAGGAAAATTCCCAATAAAGCAATAAAGGGGGAGTTCCATTTTAGATTTCTCCTCTGAATTCAAGCCCCTGTGTTCTCTTCACTTCTAATATGTAAAGCATGGATTCCTCCTCTTCACCAAAAGTCTTCCTCATCCTCTAGCTTCGTTGGAAAGTCCTCCCTCAGGTCTTTACCTCTAGGTAAATATCTGGACACCTGTCTGAGGTCCATTTCTCCATCTCCCTAGCAGCAGAGTCCCTTGATAGGAAGCCTCTTTCGCAGGCCAGATGTGAGACTCTCCAGACCACTGACAGAAAACCTGTGGAAGAAATCTCAGCAAAGGAGAGGGCGGGTACTTGTCCTCCAACTGCATTTGCTAAGATGTGCATACTCTCGGAGCCAGCACCTGGGCAGTTAAGGTGTCAGCCCTAACTTGGATTTTCCTGGTTCCAGGATGTATCTCAGGCCTACTGGAGTCAGGGTTCTAGAAGTTTCGTTTACCCTTTTGCTTCACATATCTTAGGGGGGCATGACACCTGCAGAAGTTGGTTTCTGCAACAGCGAGTGCTGTTGGACAGAGGAAGGGCCACGCTACCGAAATGAGTAGTAGCCCAAGGGCACAGGGACAGTCGCTGTCAGAGAAGCCTGGCCCTGGTCCCGGGCGGGGTGTGGGCGGGACGGGTGCCCACTCCGGAGTTGGGTTGCTTCGTCCCTCCTTGTCTCCGTGCCCCGGGAGAGGGTCACGTTTCAGAGAACTCGAGAGAGAGGCAGAGCTGGAGCAGGGGAAGTGAGGTCAGAAAACAGGTTGCCCGTGAACTGGGACAGGAGCAAGTGAAGAAAAAGGAGCCACGGGGAAACCTGCGCGCGGTGACACCGGCGGGAACCCGCGGGGCCTGACAGCGACGACGCTGAGGACGAAGAGACAGGAGAGGGGCGGGCACAGAATGTCAGTGCAGCCGACCCTGGGAATGGCAAGCGACCCAGAGGCCGCGTCGACCCTCCTCCCCGCCCCCACGGGTGACCGGCCCCACTCGCCCCCGGGGAAGCCAGGTGTCCCTCCCTCCAGCCGTGACTCCGGCCAGCCCGGCCCCAACTCACCCGGGTTGGCTTGGCCTGCAGCCCGGTGTCTCCCTCCCGGGCGCCGCCTGCCCCTCCCCTCCGCCCTCGCTTCGTCGGAGCCGGCGTCCGCGGAGCCAGCGACAGGCGGAGACGGCGGCCCGGCGGGCGCGGGTGGGGCGGGCACAGGAAATCCCCGCCCGCTTCCGGGGCTCGGCGGCCGCGGCGGCGCTAAGAGGGGAGGGGCCGGTGCGGTGGACGGGCTGCGGCTCTGGCGCCCCCCGGCCGGCCCAGCCCCGCACTTCAGCGCCCGCCACCCCGGGGCGCCGCTGGCCGGAGCACCCAGCTCCCGACTGACAGTGGTCGCTCAGCCCCGCCCTCTCCCTGACTGACCAGTCCCGGCCACATCTTCCCTCCCGGCCACTCGGCCCCCCGCCGGGTCCTTTGCACATGGGCTAGTTAATTACCTTGACATTTAACAACCGCTGGTTATACGCCGGCCATCGCTATGAGGCTGATTTTTAGAGACAACGGTCTGAGTTCTTCAAGGAGCTCACCTTCTAGGTTTCAAGAAAATGACGGTGATGATAAGGGGCTGAGAGAGCCTTGAGGAGTCACTAATTCTGAACGAGGTTGACTTCACCCGAGACGTGTGTCTGAAATAGGCCTTGCGGCTGCATTGTACAGTTTGCGAGAGCCACCAGCCACAGTCCAGACGGAGGTGTGTTGTAACATATGCACCAGATAATTTGGAAGACAAAATTAGCGAAATGTACAATAGCTAATAAGCAATATTTTGAATATGTTGAGCTAAAATGGTTAAATTCACTGCACCTACTTCTTTTAGCTTTTTAAATATGGCTATTAAGGTGTTTGTATATGCGGCTTACATATTTCTATTGGACAAAGCTACTTCGAAACAGTAAGATAGATTTGACTGGAAAAGATAAGAAAGGGCCTACAAAACAGAATAAACACACTACTCTTAGAATCTGTTTATAATCTACAAATGGCATTCTTCCTCATCAGAACAATTCTGTACAATTGTACTTTATAGGCTTAACAAGTGACTCACTTAAGATCATAGGGGATAGACATTCCTTTAATGTCTAGTTATTTTTGCTATGTGCCAGGCACTGTAACTAAATCCTGGAAGTCAAAGATCCCAAAGGAATTGTCTGCCCGTGGATTCCAAAACTCAGTCTGTGGAAGCACATGTTAACAAATATTTGCAAAAAAAATATAACAGATGCTAAAGTGGAAGAGTATACTTTGCACTAGGAGCGAAGAAGTAAATGTGCATGGGTGGGAGGTCAGAGAAGGCCTGACAGAAGTCTTGAGGGAGAGAAGGGTGGGGAGGGCTCCATTAATGAAAAAGAATGTGCTAGACATGCAGTTGCAAAAGGGTATAGACCATATTCAAGAGCAGATCATAGGGTATTTTGGGGAAGTAGTAGAGCCAGGATTTGTATCTCAGTTCCTGGAACTAAATCCAGAGGTCCTTTTCATTTATATTTCCACAGGTGAGAAATACAAGGTATGTTAATCTGGGTATTTAACAATACCAATATCTCAGTGATTTAACATAATAAGAGCTTATGTTTCATAGAAGTAAGTGTGTAGCAGGCTTGTTGGGGCCAGTGGATGGGTTACGTGCTCCTTGCAATTATGGAAAGACCATGTTTCTTCCATCTTGTGGCTCCACCATCCTCTCTTGCCTTGGAATCCAATCTGTGGGCTGACCTGGTAGAGGTATCAGGGCCCAGCCCTGGAAGTGCTATACATCATTTGTACCCCATTTCCTTAGCCAGGGTTCAGGTACATGATTACATGGCTGCACCTAACTGCAGGGGGTGACTGTGAAATGTGAGTACCCCAACAGAGAAGGAAATGGGGTTGATGAATGGTTAGCATTGCTTCTGTCACACATATAATTAATCAAGCACCTAAACCTGACTTGACCTGAAGGAGATATTTGGGGAGTGGTGGCAGATTATATCAAAAAAACCAAAGAAAAAGGAGGCAAAATAGTCATCTTTGGCCTGATGACACAATCACAGGACATTAATATTTAATAAACATCTACTTTATGCCAGAAATTTGTTTTTTAACATCACAGGGAAAAATATAAAATGTCTTTATTATTAGCTTTAATGTGCCATCTCTTTAGATATCAGTCAGCAAACTTTGAGGTGTAGATATCATCTCAGCAACGGTTTAAGAGCATTCAGTGAGCCAAAAGGCAAAATTAGGAATTGAACTCTGGCCTTTGACTTATAATCTGGTGCACCTGTCACCAGAGTGTTACTTTACCTTTCACAGTAATACATGGATGAATCCAAGTTCCTATGTAAGGTGGAATAATTAAACATGCAGGGAGTAACAGGCAGATGATTCCATCTTTTTAAGACTTTTTAAGTCTTATATCAAGACCAGATCAGCTTTGAAGGCAAGATGTAGGAACAGCATCTTGGGTAGAATCAGAAGGCAGAAACATACATACTGTGGGGGGAAGAACATATCACAAGTCTTATATCAAGACCAGATCAGCTTTGAAGGCAAGATGTAGGAACAGCATCTTGGGTAGAATCAGAAGGCAGAAACATACATACTGTGGGGTGAAGAACATACGCAGTTGTGCCTATTTAGAGAAGAAATGAAATGGGGAAAATGATAGAAAGATTAGAATAGTGGGTCAAGGATTTCTAACTTGCCATGTCAAGTTATAAAGAGTCACTATATTTAGTGTTATAGGCAAGAGATATACCTGATGGGTCTAATTATATCATTCTAAGGAGACTCTTTTATCCAGGACTGCCCTATTGATAGAGTTCAGAACAACAGAATGGGATGAGTTGGACCCAAAGCTGGATTCTAGTGTGTATAGTACAGAGTTCCTCAGGACACAGCAGTATTCTTCCTGGGGCTCAGGGAGAAATCACAGTCATTTAAGGTTCCAAGTTCTCTGTGAGGACTTCAAAAGCCCTTAAGAGGCTCAGTCTCTTATCTGTCAGCCTTAGCTCCTTCATTTCTGAACTCTTGTTCTTCCATGGTTTGAATAAAAAAAGTATAATGCAGGTGTTCACCAGTTTATGATCATGTTATGAGTTTATTAGTTGATTGTAACAAATTATCATCTTGGCTTATAAAAACCTGTTCCACTGTAATAAACATACCTCCAATTGCTAATTAGAGCCCAATCACCATTCATAACACTGCTTTTCTTCCACTCAAAGTTTTTGAAGCTTGATGTTGGAGATGAGTTTTCACTAACAGGGCAGTGCAATTATTTGCTTCCTCTATGTCTGTGCCTATAAAAGAAAGAGGAAAGTTGAGGAAACTGTAGTAGGACTCCTGTGGAAAGAAGGGTAAGGGCCCCTTAGCCAGTAGTTAATAATTAAAACTGGTACATGTAGAGTACTTTAAAATTTACAAAGTGCTTCTATATACATGTGATCTTCATAACTCAGGGAGATAGACAAGACTAATCATTTTTATCCCTAGTCTTCACAAAGTGATACAACTGAGCAACAACAACAATAATCCCTAGTTTACATTTAAGGAAGTAGCAGTTCAGATATTTTAAATTGTAGAACCTCACTTTTTATTTCTATAATTCTGGGCAGATTTATGTATATATATCTGTTTTCTAATCAATAAAATGAATGTCATTATACCTACTCTGTAGGGTTGTTCTGAAGAATAAATGAGATAATGTAAATTGCCACCTAAAAATTGTCACTCACCGTTTGCCTCTACAAGGATTAGGTCACTAGCCGCTGTTGTCACTGACCTTCAACACATCTTAAAAAGACTTCAGGGTGGAGATCAAGGATGAGGCACTCTGTGCTCTGGGAAAAACTGGCAGAACAGGCTTTCAGATAGTTAGATATTTTCAGAAAAAGGTTTTATGAGCCTGGTTTCTTGTATCTTCTCATATCTAGGTAAGCACTAATATCATTAATGAGGACATTTTCTCCTTGTGACTATCAGCAATCTTCTGTGACTAGCAGTAACCTGCCAAAGCATATGCTGGATTACATGTATCCCCCTTCAGCAAAATCACGTATATACTCATCTCCCCCCTACCTCTTTAAAGCAGTTCCTCAGAGCTATCTGAGAGGGTGTCTCCCAGGCTATAGTCCTCATTTTGCTCTGAATAAAACTTAACACACAACTCTCACATTGTGGGTTTTTTTCAGTCAACAAAATAGATAATTTAACACGTAGGAATAATTCAGTAAGTGATAAGACCTAGGTATGGAGCTGTATAATTGGTGAAAAGAAGACTTTAGTAGGGTGGGACAGAGCAAAGATGGGATGAAAGATAAAGTTATTCCTGAGTCTCAGTGAGGTAGACAAATTGATTGGAGCTGAAGGTGTAGGTGGCAGAGTGGGAGCTTTAACTGGAGCTTGGGATAGGGGTTGCAGTTACTGGTAATAACTAGATATAGAGTATGACTGTAAAAGTGAATGACTGAGGTTTTGGACAAGATTATTTAAGGTAAGAGAAAGTCAAGGAATGGAGAGGCTGGGTATTAGCGGGGATAGTAATCAAAATATTTAACTATCAGCACTAGTGTGGGGCATGAGTCCATTAAAATGAAGTAGCTTATAGTTCTGTGCGGCTGTGCAGATGACACCACCCTTATGGCAGAAAGTGAAGAAGAACTAAAGAGCCTCTTGATGAAGGTGAAAGAAGAGAGTGAAAAAGTTGGCTTAAAGCTCAACGTTCAGAAAACTAAGATCATGGCATCTGGTCCCATCACTTCATGGGAAATGGATGGGGAAACAGTGGAAACAGTGTCAGACTTTATTTTTTTGGGCTCCAAAATCACTGCAGATGGTGACTGCAGCCATGAAATTAAAAGGCGCTTACTCCTTGGAAGGAAGGTTATGGCCAACCTAGATAGCATATTTAAAAGCAGAGACATTACTTTGCCAACAAAAGTCCGTCTAGTCAAGGCTATGGTTTTTCCAGTGGTCATGTATGGATGTGAGAGTTGGACGGTGAAGAAAGCTGAGCGCCGAAGAATTGATGCTTTTGAACTGTGGTGTTGGAGAAGACTCTTGAGAGTCCCTTGGACTGCAAGGAGATCCAATCAATCCATCCTAAAAGAGATCAATCCTGGGTGTTCATTGGAAGGTCTGATGTTGAAGCTGAAACTCCAATACTTTGGGCACCTCATGCGAAGAGTTGACTCATTGGAAAAGACCCTAATGCTGGGTAGGATTGGGGGCAGGAGGAGAAGGGGGCGACAGAGGATGAGATGGTTGGATGGCATCACCGACTCGATGGACATGGGTTTGGGTGGACTCCGAGAGTTGGTGATGGACAGGGAGGCCTGGTGTGCTGCAATTCATGGGGTTGCAAAGAGTCGGACACGACTGAGCGACTGAACTGAAATGATAGTTCTGTGCAGGGTCCTGGAGGCACTAGTGGCAATGAAAATGTTTCAGTATTTTAATGATCATACTTACACAGTTGAACCCAGGGCATAAGATGGGTCATCCATATGGATACTACCATGAATGATGATGAGGTTATATAGAGTGAGATAGCAAGCTAATTGAGGGAGTCTTTAATGAAAGAAGGAGAATGACCAGGACTATGGTTGGTGATAATAACAAGGAAGGGTAGTGTGTGGAATGGCCTGATGTCTCAAAGGAACAGGAGATTACTTAGGGAGAAAGGAGAAAAGTGATACTTGCGGCAGTAATGAAGAGCAAAGAGCATATTTATTCTATTTCTAACCCTAGAAGGTGTAAAGCAGTGGCTTTCAAATTTCATATATTGTATTTGAAAAAAAAAACCATATATTTGAAAGTCATCGTATATGTACTGGAAAAAATAGCTACTTTCATGGAACAATACCTTACCTACATGCAGTATATGCTGATATTTTTCTCTTTATTTTTAAAGATTTTTATTTCCTACCCATTAAATTGATTTCATAAACCATGAATAGGTTGCAATTTACCATTTGAGAAGCATTGGTATGTATATTGTTGGAGAAAAGTCCCCTTGAGAGGACTGCAAAAGAAGCATGCTTTTTCCTGAAGAGGTAGCCAGGTTTCAGTTAGATAAGAGATGAAAGAAACATCTGTCAAAGAGGTTGAAGGATATAGCAGTGTCTTAGTCTGTTCAGGCTGTGGTAACAAAATACCATAGACTGGGTGGCCTATAAACAGTGAACGTTTATTTTTCACAGTTCTGGAGGGTGAGAAGCCTAAGATTGAGACACTGACAGATTCTGGCAAAAAACTGCTTCTGGTGTCTTCTTGCTCTGTCTTCACATGACAGAAGGGGCAAGGGAGCTCTCTGAGGCCTTTTTTATAAAGGCATTAATCCCATTTATGAGGGGTCTGCCCAAAAGACCTAATCGCTTCCTTGAAGGCCCCACATCCAGATACCATCACATTGGGGATTAGGTTCCAATATATGAATTTTGGGAGGGCACAAGCATTCAGTCTACGGCAATGGGATTTTATTGATGATGGATCCTGAATTCCAGAGATCACAGTGGAAGAAGTTAGGAGTTGTTTTGGGGCTTAGAGTCTGATTCAAATTAGGCAGTGTAGAAGACAGTAATAGGGTAAGAATCTCTATGGTGAGGGTTGATCTGGAGGCCAAGGATTCTTGTGGCCAGTGTTGTAAGCAGGGATATAGGACATGATGGAATTAGTATTCTCAGGGGGAGGTGTATAGTCAGTTCTTATGATAGTCATCTTGTCAGTGGTGAGGTGAGGTTTAAGGGTTGGCTTGGGATGAGTAGATGAAGTGTCTGTGATAGAATGAAAGTCTCACTAGAAGTGTGCTGCACTTATACATCCTCTTTCAATCATGTTGTGAACAGAGTTAAGGCCAGAGGGGCTGTCTTTCCAGAAGTGCCAGAGCTCCAAGGTCCCTTAAATCATGCTTGGCAATAGTGGTGGTGGTGTGAAGGATTAAGGAGTTCTGTGGCTTAACCTTAAATCTTACTTTCCTTGATATTGAAGGGAGAGAAGGAGTAGCCTTATAAGGAGGTAACAGTTTCTTGTGTACTCTTTTTTGTTGTTGTTGACTTTATTTTTTTTTTAAGTTTTTTGATGTGGACCATTTTAAAAGTCATGTGCTGCAGTCCATGGGGTCGCAGAGTCAGACATGACTTAGCGACAGAACAACGTCATTTCTTAAAGTCTTTATTGAATTTGTTGCAATAGTGCTTTTGTTTTATGTTTTGTTTTTTTGGGCCATGAGGCTTGTGGAATCTTAGCTTCCCAACCAGGGATTGAATCCACGCTCCTGCATTGGAAGACGTAGTCTTAACCACTGGACAGTCAGTTAAGTCCCTCTTGTGTTCTCTTTAAATGGGAAAATTTTAATATGAAAGACAGTGCTAAATTGAATAGTGAGCACAGAATTGTGCTAGAAGTAGCACTAAACTAAGAACCAAAAGATTTGTTTTTAGTTCTGGCTTTGCCTCTAGGTGACAGATCAATCAACTTGGTATAATGTCATTCATTCTTCTTTTCCTTAAAAGCTGTTATGAGGACTAAATTAAGTAATAATATAGGCACATGGTGTAAAACTTTAAAAACACTATTCAAAGGCAAGATGTTGGCAATTGATGTTACTTGGCAGAAATAATTTGTAGTCAGTGCAAATAGTGAACCAAGTGCCAGCAGCTGTCAGTTAGTGACAGCTGGTGTTGCAATCAGGGTAAGACTAGATGTTTTTTTTTATAAGATTTAAAGTTTTTTTTGGTGGTAGGACACAACTCAGAGACAGACAGGTAAAAGGCAGAACTCTTTGTTACTTATAGCTATAAACCAGAGAAGCTGTCACACAGGGTCACATAGGAATTTTACCCAGGGACAGGTTAACAGTAAGCTGGAAATGCTTGTGGAGTCCTAACTGCTGGACTGGCCGGGAATTCCAGCACTGTGAAATATCATGTTATACTCAGACAACTTCAAAGTGGTGTAATCTCAAATTGTCATTATTTTATAGTTCAAAAACCTAATTCTAAACACATTACTCATTGACATAGTATGGTATCTTAATTTAGTTATTTGTTGCTTTTTTCATTGAAGACTAGATTTATAATATTATATTAGTTTCAGGTATACAACAATGATTGAATATGTTTATAGATTATACCCCATTTAAAGTAATTATAATATATTGGTTATATTCCCTTTGCTGTACTGTGTCCATTGTGTCCCTGTGCTTATTTATTTTATACCTACTAGTTCATACCTCTTAATCCCATTCCCCATCATGTCTCTCCTCTCACTGTTCTCACCACTGGTAAACATAGTTTGTTCTCTGTATCTGAGTATGTTTCAGTTTTGTTATATGCATTTATTTGTCTTGTTTTTAAGATTCCACATATAAGTGAAAACATACAGTATTTGTCTTTCTCTGACTTATGTCACCTTTCATAATACTCTTCAAGTTCATCCAGGTTGTTACAAATGGTAAATTCTTTTTTACGGCTGAATAATATGCCGTGTGTGTGTGTGTGTGTGTGTGTGTGTGTGTGTGTGTGTGAGTTTATTTGTCTGTTCATGATGAACAGTTAATTTGAATGAACAGTTTGGACATATGAATGGACAGTTTATTTGTCCATTCATCTTTTGATGAACACTTAGGTTGCTTTTGCATCTTGGCTATTGTGAATAATGCTGCTATGAATATTGGGGGTGCAAATATCTTTTCAGATTAGTGTTTTTTTCATTTTCTCTGGATATATAACCAGGATTGGAATTGCTGGATCCTATGATCATTCTATTTTTAATTTTTGAGAAAACATAATACTGTTTCCACAGTGACTGTATCAATGTACATTTTGACCAGCAGTGTACTAAGGCTCCCTTTTCTCCACATTTTCACCAACGTTTATTATTTGTTATCTTTTTCAGGGTAGTCATTCTGACAGATGTGAGGTAGTAACTCACTGTACTTTTAATTTGCATTCGCTGATTATTAGTGATGTTGAGCATCTTTTCACGTGCCCATTGGCCATCTGTATATCTTCTTTGGAAAAATATCTATTTAGGCAATCTGCCTATTTTTAATTGGGTTGTTTTTTGATATTGAGTTGTATGAACTCTTTATTTGTTTTGGATATTACCCCTTATTAGTCATACCTGTGTAAATATTTTCTCCCATTCAGTGCTCAGTTGCTTCAGTTGTATCTGACTCTTTCTGACCCCATGGACAGTAGCCTGCCAGGCTCCTCAGTCCATGGGACTTTCCCGGCAAGAGTACTGGAGTGGATTGCCAAGCTGCCCTTCAGGGGATCTTCCTGACCCAGGGGTCAAACCCGTGTCTCCTGCGTCTCCTGTATTGCAGGCAGATTCTTTACCACTGAGTCACTGGGGAAGCCCTCTCATTCAGTAGGTTGTTCGTTTGTCAGTGGTTTCCTTTGCTGTGCAAAAGCATTTAAGTTTAATCAGACTTCATTTATTTTTGCTTTTGCTTTTCTTGCCTAAGGAGACAGATCCAAAAAAATATTCCTAAGACTTATGTCAAAGAGTGTATTGCCTATGTTTTCCTCTAAGATGTTTATGGTTTCTGGTCTTACATTTAGGTCTTTAATGTATTTTGTATTTATTTTTGTATGTAGTATGATAAAATGTCCTAATTTTATTCTCTTACATGTGGCTGTGTAGTTTTCCCAGCACTAGTTATTGAAGAGACTGTCTTTCCCCTATTTTTTCCACCTTTGTTATAGATTGACTGATCATAAATGCATAGGTTTATTTTTGGGCTTTCTGTTCTATTCCACTGATCTATGTGTCTGTGCATGTGCCTGTACTGTACTGTTTTGATTACTGTAGCTTTATAGTATAATCTAAAGCCAGGGAATGTGATACCATAGTTTTGTTATTCTTTCTCAAGATTACTTTGACTGTTTGAGGTCTTCTTCAGTACCCTATAAATTTTAGGATTGTTATAGTTCTGTGGAATATGGCATGAGTATTTTGGCAGGGATTATATTAAATCGGTAGATTGTTTGGGGTCATATAGCCATTTTAACAATATCATTTTTTTCTAATTGTGATTCACAAACATGGGATATCTTTCCATTTATTTGTATCATCTTCACTTTCCTTCATTAATGTCTTATATTTTTCAGAGTACAGGTCTTTTATCTCCTTGATTAAGTTTATCCCTAGATATTTTTTTCTTTTTGATGTGATTTTGAATGGGATTGTTTTTTTTGCTTTCTCTTTTTGATAGTTCTTTATTAGTGTATAGAGAAGCAATGGATTTCTGTATATTAATTTTATATCCTACAAATTTACTAAATTCATTTATTCTAAATTTGATAAAGACTTTAAGGTTTTCTATATTTAGCATCATGTCATCTGTACATAGTTATAGTTTTATTTCTTCCCTTCTAATTTGGGTGCCATTTATTTCTTTTTCTTGTCTGATTGCTCTGGCTAGGGCTTCCAATTCTACATTAAATAGAAATTGTGAGAATGGGCATCCTTGTCTTTTTCCTGATTTTAGAGGAAAAACTTTCAGCTTTTCACTATTGAGTATGATGTTAGCCTTGGTTTTGTCATAGATGGACTTATCATGTTGAGGTATGTTTCCTCTATACAAACTTTGTTGAGGGTATAGACTTTTTTTTATCATGAGTGATGTTGAGTTTTGCCAAATGCTTTTACTGTGTCAGTTGTGATGATCATATGATTTTTATGCTTTGTTTGTTAATGGGTGTATCACACTGTCGATTTGTGAATACTACACCATCCTTGCATCTTTGGAATAAATCCCACTTCATCATGGTGTACGACTTGATCTATATATTGTTGAATTCAGCTTGCTAATATATTGTTGAAGATTTTTGCATATGTATTAATCATGGATATTGGCCTATAATTTTCTTTGTCTGATTGTGGTATTAGAGTAATGGGGACTTCATAGAATGAATTTGGTAGTGTTCTGTCTGCTCCAATTTCTTTTGAATAGTTGAGAAAGATAAGTATTAACTCTTCTTTACATGTTTGGTAGAATTGCCCTGTGAAGCTGTCTGGTCCTGGACTTTTGTTTCTTGGGAAGTTTTTCATTACTGATTCAATTTCAGTACTAGTACTCAGTCTGTTCAGATTATTTATTTGTTCTTGGTTGAGATTTGAAAGATTGTATATTTCTAAGAATCTGTCCATTTATTCTAGTATGTCCAGTTTGTTGGTATGTAACTGTTTGTTGTATGCTCTTATGAATACTATGTTGTTTGCAGTATCTGTATCTCTGTGATATTGATTATAATTTCTCCTCTTTTGTTTTTTATTTTATTTGGGTCCTCTCTTTTTATTGATGAGCCTGGCTAAAGGCTTATCAATAGTTTTGCCAAAAGTTTTAACTTTCGCTTCAGATTCGAAGGATTCATTAACAAAAGATACATGCAAATAAAAAATTTCAATATTTAATAGAGAATTGCCTAACTTATTTTCAATATACAATAAATAAAAGAAAAGAGAAATAGGAACTATAGAGGAGAGAAAATGCATCGACTCAAACAGCCTCTAGACTCAAACAGCACTGGGAAGTCCCATATAACAGCAATCTGGAGTCCCAATTGGGAAAATGTCCTGGGCAGCACATCTACGTCAAAGTGAGACTTCAAATTGCAGTTTTTGGGTACCGCTTATAATTCCTGGCTACAAACTGATATCATCGTCAGTTTGTGAGCAAACTGCAATTCTGATTTCACATTCATCTTTTTACAATGCTATTTGTTTTATCTTGTGAGTCATAGGAATTTGTTAAGTCCTAGGTGTGGTTGGCCCGACTTCCTCTGGGGGGCTCCAGAATTCCAAGACCTGCACCCTATCTTATTTATAGTACCTCTCAGCTTGCAGTTGCGAGCAGGCATGTAGTCAAGGCAGTGTCCAGGCAGGTCAGAAGCAAGATCAGAGGCCTGCCCTGCTTTTTTGTCTCTGAAGCCTGAACAAGACTACTTCCATTTAATTTCCCTAACATCAGTTGTTGATCTTTCCAAAGAACAAATTCTTGGTTTCACCGATCTTTTAAAATTATTTTGGTCTATTTTGTTTATTTCCACTCTGATCCTTATTCCTTCCTTCCCCTGACTTTGGGCTTTGTTTTTTCTTCTTTTGCTAATTTATTTAGGTGGTGGTTTAAGTTGTTTTTTTGAGAATTTTCCTGTTTCTTTAGGTATGTTCATATCACTATAGATTTCTCTTTTAGAACTGCTTTTACTGCATCCTATAGACTGGGAAATTTGTGTTTTTATTTTCATTTGTCTCAAGGTATCTTTTAATTTCCTCTGATATCTTCATTGACCTAGGCATTTTTAGTAGCATATTGTTTAGTCTTCACATGTTTGTATTTTTTCCATTTTTCTTCCTATGGTTGATTTCTAGTTTCATGCAATTGTAGTTGGAAAAATGTGCTCAATATAATTTCTATCCTATTTGTTGAGACTTGTTTTGTGATTTAACATATGAGGTATCCCAGAGAAAGGTCCACTTGAAAACAATATGTATTCTTCTGTTTTTTGGATGGAATGTCCCATGCTCAGTCATGTCCAACTCTTGTGACTCCAGGCTCCTCTGTCGAAGGGATTTTCCAGGTGAGAATACTGGAATGGGTTGCCATATCCTTCTGCAGGGGATCTTCCCAACCCAAGGATTGAACCTGAATCTCCTGTGTCTCCTGCACTGGCAGGTGGGTTTTTTTTTTTTTTACCAGCTAAACTTCTAGGGAAGCCTGGAATGTGCCATAAATGTCTATTAAGTCCAACTGGTCTAATGTGTCATTTAAAGCCATTGTTTTCATATTGATTTTCTGCCTAGATGATCTATATATACATTTTTCTCTTTCAGCATTTTAAATATATTATTCCACTCCCTTTTGGCCTGAAAGGTTTCTGTAGAAGTCAACTGATAGCCTTAAGGGTGTTCCTTTGTATGTGACCCTTTGTGTTTTTCTTGCTTCCTTTAAAATTATATCTTTAGCTTTTGCTGTTCTAATTATGATATGTCTTAGTGTGAGTCTTTTTGGTTTCATCTTGTTTGGAACTCTCTTTACTTCCTGTACTGGACATCTGTTTCTTTCTTTAGGTTCATGAAATGTTCAACTATAATTTTATCAAATATGTTTTCTACCCCTCTTTCCTCTCTTCTTCTTGGAGTATGTTTGATACTGTTATAGAGGTCCCTTAAACTATCCTTATTTTTTAAAATTTGCTTTTCTTCTTGCTCTGATTTTTTTTTGTTTCCAATATTCTATCTTCTAGATCACTTCTGTATTCTTTCATTTAATTTACTGTTAATTCCGTCTAACATAATTTTTTGATTTCAGCTATTCTTCAGCTCTGACTGGCTCTTTTTAAATATTTTCTAGTTCTTTATTAAAATTCTTGCTGTGTTTATTTATTCTTTTCCCAAGTTCAGTTAGCATTCTTATCATTTTTGCTTTGAATTCTTTATCAGATAAATTACATATCTTTGTTACGTTAGGGTTTCCTTGTTGTCTCAGCTGGTAAAGAATCTGCCTGCAATGTGAGAGACCTGGGTTGTTATATTAGGGTGTTTTTCTTGTTTTTTTGTTTGAAACATATTGTTTTGTCTTCTCATTTTGTTTTTACTTTCTCTGTCATTATGAAATTAGGTGAAGCAGTTACCTATCTCAGTCGTGAAGTCATTTCCTTGTGTGAGAGCATCCCTATGTCATCTGCATGTGTCCAGTGGCTTTGGTGGGAGAGCTGGTTCTGAAGTGAACATGGGCCACATCTTACCCTGGGTTCTGTAGGGAGCCACCACCTTGGTATGGGAAGTAGGGGTGGAGTTGAAGGGGATAGAGCCAGAGCCAAGTTTAACCAGAACTTTTCCTGTGTTGATTGGCTATTACCACTCTGTTGGACACAGGTTTGGGGCCCAAGGTGTTGGAGCAGAAGCTCTGAGTGAGTTGTATTTCTCCTTGGTGTGATGGTAGTCTTTGCCTTGGTTAGGGTCATGGCTGTGGCCTGAAGGACTATATTTCTATGCTGGTTTCACTTTTTCCCCAGTGTATTAGACTGGTTTGGGGCCACAATGCCTGGTGCCACACTATTGAGCTGGTTTTGCTCCTACAGGCTTTGGTGGTCTCCACCCTAGAGGTAGTTTTATTCCTCCCAAATGTGGGCAGGGACATGTACATTGGAAATGGTTGCTTCTGCCCTGGCCAGAGGCAGGTATGGAGTTCAAGTCAGCCCTGTTCCCTCTATGTGGGCACACTCTCATTAGCAATGGTGGACTTTGCCTTAGTTTAAAAGTAAAGGGATGGGAAAGGACATATCTTTATATTCAATTGTAAGAAAGCAGAAGGGGTTATAGAATCTAGGGCAATGCAAACTTCAGAACAAGCCATAATACAGAAAAATAGGCTTCAGAACAAGGCACACTACTGGGGATAAATAAGGACACTTCATAATAATAACAAAATCAATTTTCTAAGACACAACAGAGCTTTACAATAATGAAAGAAAAACTGATAGAATTGAAAGGAGAAATGGAAAAATTTGCAATGATACTTGGTTATTTTAACTCTCCTTTTTCAGTAATTGATAGAAAAAGTAGGCAGAAAATCAGTAAGGATATAGAAGACTTGAATAACACTATCAATAAACTTTAATAGACATTTATAGACTCCATTCAGCAACAACATAATACATACAAACCAGTCTTAAGCTAAAAGTATGCTGAGCCGTTAAGCAAATTGATCACTATGCATATATGGTCTATGGTCAGTCATGTCTGACTCCTTGCAACCCTTTTGGACTGTAGCCCACCAGGTTCCTCTGTCCATGGGATTTTTCAGGCAAGAATACAGGAATGGGTTGCTATTTCCTCCTCCAGGGGATCTTCTTGACCCAGGAATCGAACCCATGTCTCTTGCATCTCCTACATTGCAGGCAGATTATTTACCAGCTGAGCCATTGAGAAGACCCCTAAATTGATCACAATGGAACTAAATTGTAAATCAATAATTGAAAGTATCTGTAAAATCCACAAATAGTTAAGTAGCAAACAATACACTTTCAAATAACCCAGGGGTCAAAGAAGAAACCACAAAGGGAGCAGTGAGTTATTTTTTGACTGAATGAAAATGAAATATCAACATTTATGGGATACAGATAAATTAACACTTATAGGAAAATTTAATGTTTATATTAGAAAAGAATAAAGATCTCAAGAAGTGAGAACAAATCAACTTAGACTGGAAATTAATATAAAAAAGCAATAATGAAAAGTTGAAATTAACAAAATAAGAAACAAAAAATAAAGAAAATTTAAAAAATGTTTTTTAATTAATAAAGCCAATAAATCTTCATGAAATTAAGAGAAAAAGTGAAAAAACAAGTTATCAGTTCAGTTCAGTCCCTCAGTCATGTCCGACTCTTTGTGACCCCATGGACTGCAGCACACCAGGCTTCCCTGTCTATCACCAACTCCCGAAACTTGCTCAAACTCATGTCCATCGAGTTGGTGATGCCATCCAACCATCTCATCCTCTGTTGTCCCTTTCTCCTCCTGCCTTCAATCTTTCCCAGCATCAGGGTCTTTTCCAATGAACAAGTTATCAGGATCATGAATAAGAGAGTGTATCACTACAGATCCTTCATAGACTTAAAAGCCAATATGAAGATGTTATGAATGATTTTATGCCAATGCATTTGACAATTTAAATGGAGAAATTCTTTGAAAGACACAGATTAGCAAACTACAAGAATATATAGAAAAACCACAGTAGCATTATCAACTATTGAATTGTAACCATAATCAGAAGGAAACTTAAGGTCCAGATGGTTTTACTGGTGATTCTGATTAAACTTAAACAAAAGGATAGTAATTCTACAAACTTTTTTTAAAGAAACTTTTATTCAGATCTTGTTTTATGACTAAATATAGTTTTAGTCATATAAATTCTGTATTTTTTGGTTAAATTTATTACTAGTTATTTTATGATTTTGTTGATAATGTGAATGGATATTTTTTCCATTTTCAGTTCAAATTGGTTTTTGATAGGATAGTAATAAATGTTTTGTGTGTTTATTTTTTGTGTTGTCAGCTTAATCTCTCTTGTTAATTCTCATTCTTCCCTTCACCTTAGCCTATTGAGGCTAAGAATTAATCATATCATCTGCATACAAAATAAGTAATTTAGTATTTTATAATTATTTTAAGTATTTCCTCTTCATGTTTTATTATCATAGTTATAAGTTTCAAAACAATGTTAGGAAACAGTGGAGAAAACAGGCATGTCTGCTTGGTTTCTGGTTTTAATAGAAATCACTTCAGTATTTCACTATTTATAATTTATCCAAGAAATTAAAATTACCACGTTTACTGAAAATTCCATGTAACATTTGTGTATAACTTAACAATTACTTAATAAAGCAAAGATCTACGTGATCACTATATAAGAAAGAAATTTAAAGGTTAAGAAATAGTACATTACCAGCACTGGGAATGTACATCACTCTGCTACAGGAACCCTGTCCCTTCTCCTCTTAGTACTAACACAGGTTGCCCTAACATTCTTACTGATTTTCTTACTTTCTTTATAGTGTTACCATTTATACATGCATCCCTAAATAATATAGTCCTGTTTGCCTTTATTTGAACTTTATATGAATGAAATAGTTTCATGTAACATTTTGTACAATATTATATCTAAGGTTGATCCATGCTACTTGGTGTGGAAATGTTTATTCATTTTCTTTGGTTGTGTTCACTTCACGTATATATACATATGCATGTCTGTTCATTCGTGTCTGACTTTTGCAGCTCATGGACTGAATCCCGCCAGGCTTCTCTGTCCATGGAATTTTCCAGAAAGGAATACTGGAGTGGGTTGCCATTTCCCATTTCCATTGGGAAGATTAGGGGATCTTCCCAACCCAGGGGTTGAAACTGCGTCTCTGGCATCTCCTGCATTGGCAGACAGATTCTTTACCACTACACCAACTGGGAAGTCGATTCACTTCACAGTATGGATATATCAAAAATTATCTTTTAATTTCTATTGTAGATGGCCATGAGGGCTTCCCTGAGGGCTCAGCTGGTAAAGAATCTGCCTGCAATGCAGGAGACCTATGGGGTCGCATAGAGTCAAACACAACTGAGTGACTTTGATTATGGTATTATGGTATGGGTTATTTCCTGATTTTGGTTATTACAAACACTGCTACCATGAACATTTTTGTACATTTATTTTTGTGCAATGAGTATAAGTTTCTCTAGATAAATCCATAATTGTGGAATTTTGGGCTGAATTAACTTTACCACATAATGGTTAACAAAAAACTTTTTCCCAAATGAGAGTTTTCATTGTTCTACATTATTGCCAATACCTCGTTTTATTGGGCTTCTTAATTTTCGCATTTTGTCATCTGCTTAATGGTACTTTTTGCTGTGGTTTTTATTTGCATGATTCCTATTAAGGATGAGGCTCTAAGAGGTTTGGATTTCCTCTTTTGTCAAAGTCCTGTTACAGACTTTCGCTGATTTTCCTATCTGAATAATTTCTTCTTTTATAATGTATACTAGGATTCTGCTGCTCATGTGTATGGCATATATTTTTTGCTTATCTTTTCATTCTTAATGAGGTTGTTTTTGATAAATCAAAGTTCCTAATCTTAATATAATTCCATTTATCAACACTTTTGGTAGTTCAGTTCAGTTCAGTTGCTCAGTCGTGTCCAACTCTTTGTGATCCCATGGACTGCAGCACACCAGGCCTCCTTGTCCATCACCAACTCCCGGAGTTTACTCAAACTCATGTACATTGAGTTGGTGATGCCATCCAACCATCTCATCCTCTGTCATCCCCTTCTCCTCCTGCCTTCAGTCTTTCCCAGCATCAAAGTCTTTTCAAATAAGTCAGTTGTTCACATCAGGTGACCAAAGTATTAGAGTTTCAGCTTCAGCATCAGTCCTTCCAACGAATATTCAGGACTGATTTCCTTTAGGATGGACTGGTTGGATCTCCTTGCAGTCCAAGGGACTCTCAAGAGTCTTCTTCAACACCACAGTTCAAAAGCATCAGTTCTTCGGCACTCAGCTTTCTTTATAGTCCAACTCTCACATCCATACATGACTACTGGAAAAACCATAGCCTTGACTAGACGAACTTTTGTGGACAAAGTAATGTCTCTGCTTTTTAATATGCTGTGTAGGTTGGTCATAACTTTCCTTCCAAGGAGTAAGCGTGCAGTTGCCATCTGCAGTGATTTTGGAGCCCCAAAAAACAAAGTCAGCCACTGTTTCCCCATGTATTTGCCATGAAGTGATGGGACCAGATGCCATGATCTAGTTTTCTGAATGTTGAGTTTTAAGCCAACTTTTTCACTCTCCTCTTTCACTTTCATCAAGAAGCTCTTTAGTTCTTCTTCACTTTCTGCCATAAGGGTGGTGTCATCTGCATATCTGAGGTTATAGTACTTTTCATATCTGGTTTTTAAAAATCCTTCTCTGCCATGAATATATTGTCCTATATTATGTTATAAAAGATTTTTAGTTTTGCCTTTCACATTTAATACTTCAACTAGGAACTGTTTTTCACTTATGCTTGGTGAGGATAAAATTTTATTAATTTTCTACATAAAGAGCTAATCATCCCAGCAGTATTGATTGAAAAGTACACCCTCAATGAATTGATCTACCTTGCCATCTCAGTGTTTACTTCTGAGTTTGGGGTCCATTTCTGAGTTCTCTTTTCCATTAGTGTATTTGTCTGTCTATTTGTTAGTAATAAAAAGTCTTAATTACATAGTTTTATAATAAATCTTGATGTCTTATTCTTCTTAGCTTGGCCTTTGTTGAGTTGTTTACTTTTGCATAAATTTTGGAATCAACTTTTCAAATTAATAAAAAATTGTTCTGGAATTTTAATTGAAATTATACTAAAAATATGGGCTTCTCTGGTGGCTCAGAGGTAAAGAATCCGCCTGCCAGTGCAGGAGATGTGGGTTTGATTCCTGAGTCGGGAAGATCCCCTGGAGAAGCAAATGGCAACCCCACTCCAGTATTCTTGCCTTAAAAATCCTATGGACAGAGGAGCATGGCAGGCTGCAGTCCCTGGGATTACAAAAGAGTTGAACACAGCATAGCAACTAAAACAACAGCAACATACTAAATATATAAATGATTTGGGAACAACTGACATTTTTAAAATAGTCTACCATTTATAAGCATGATATATTACTTTCTGTTTAGGTCTTCATTAATGTTTCTCAATAGGCTGCTATTATGTATTTGTTTATTAATTACATAGATGCAAAGGGGTACCTTATTGAGCTTTTAATTTTAATTCTATAATTATTCATGCCTACCCCCTACTCCATATACTGTTATACAATATGTACCTGGATCAAAGGCACATATTGTATTTTTTAAACATAAGATTTTAGGCAAGAGAGATTAGGAAAAATAAGATAGGCATGATATATGGATTTCTAACATAAGAATAATTTAATTTTTTTCACTTTTTCCTGCTCTATTGGTCACAATTCTCCTAAAAACAGAACTGATAGACTATATATATAAATATATAGATATATAGAAAAGATTTATTGTGAGACATTGGCTTACACAATTATGGAAGCTGAGATTTGCCATCTGCAAGACAGAGGCCTAGGAAAGACAATGTTGTAATTCTAGTCTAAACTGAAGGTTTAAGGACCAGGGGAGCTAGTGAAGAAGTCCCACCTTTTTTCTGAAGGTCCAAGAAATAGAAGCATCAATATCTAAGGGCAGAGAAAGCAAACTCACCCTGTTTTGTTCCATTTTAGCCCTTAGCAGTTGGATGATACCCAGGCACATTGTGATACCCAGGCAGTCTTCTTTGCTAGGTCTATTGATTCAGTGCTAATCTCTTCTGGAAACACACCCAGAAATAATGTTTTGCCAGCTATCTGGGCATCCCTTAATCCAGTCAAGTTGATGTGTAAAATTAACCAACACATCAGCCTATTCAGGTTCACTGGCCTTTTGATGTCAGAGAATACCACCAGGTCTTGTGAATGGATGGCTCTGGCTGTTTTCATTCTGGAGTATTATTTATACCTGATTTCTTCTTTGTTGTAGGCTCCTTTATTTATTGTGTGCCTTTGTGAAAATGCCAAGAAAAAGTTGACATTTTGGCCGGAGACCCTGTTCTGCTTCAATATACTTTATGTATGTCAGCAATCCCTGCTATTTCTTCACACGGAGCCAAGGTCTCTGTGAACATGTGTGTGAAGTGAAAGTTGCTCAGTTGTGTCCGACTCTTTGTGACCCCATGGACCATACAGTTCATGGGATTCTCCAGGCCAGGATACTCGAGTGTATAGCCTTTCCCTTCTCCAGGGGATCTTCCCAGCCCAAGGATCAAACCCAGGTCTCCCTCACTGCAGGCAGTTTCTTTACCAGCTGAGCCACAAGGGAAGCCCAAGAATATTGGAGTTGGTAGCCCCTCCCTTCTCCAGCAGATCTTCCTGACCCAGGAATTGAACTGGGGTCTCCTGCATTGCATATGGATTCTTTACCAATTGAGCTATGAGGGAAGCCCCTCATATGAGGGAAGCCCCTCATATGAGGGAAGCTATGAGAGAGCTATGGAGGTCTCTCTCAGATTATTTTGCAAAGGGCTCCTGGAGAGGAACCTGTACATCAAGCTCTTTTCCCCTCAGCCCCCTCCTCTCTTTTTTTTGGCAGTTTATTTACTTCAAAATCCAAAAAAAATAGTTAAATATAATTGAAATTCAATTTCCCCAAATGCTCTGTGCCTATAAACATATTTCTCCTTTAGAGATAACATTTTCTCTTTCCTGAGCAGAAGCACATAGCTTTCTCTTACCTGCTGGCACACTTCTGTTGCTTCAGCATTTGCTGTAGAGCTGTTTTTACCTCCTGGTTCTTGAGGCTGTAGATAAGGGGGTTTAGCAAGCATGTGATCACACTGTACTGAATGGAGACCACTCACTCCAACACTGAGCCTGAGTCAGGGCTGATGTACCTGAACAGAGCCATCCCATAGAACAGGAGCACCACAGTGAGGTGGGAGGAACAGGTGGAGAAGGCCTTGTCTTGGCCCTCAGAGGAGTGGATACTCAGTATGGCAGAAATGATTCTTGAGTAAGAAAAGAGGATAGGGGGAAGTGTCAGCAGCCCTAAAGATGTACATGACACAGCTAGAAGAATCTCGTTGACAGTAGGGTCAGCACAAGACAGAGGGAAGAGTGGAGGTAGCTCACAATTGAAGAGGGGGATGATGTTGGAACCACAGAAATGTAACTTGTGAACAAAGAGACTATTCATCAAGGAAATAGAAAATCCCACTGCCCAAGCTATGCTCACAACCCCAGTGCAGAGAGGTCTGTTTATGACCACAGTGTAGACCAGAGGGTGGCAGATAGCCTCACAGCGGTCATAAGCCATGGCAGAGAGGAGACAGGCTTCTGTCCCCCCTGAGAGAGTGAAAAAGAAACTCTGAGTGATGCAGCCCCATACTGAGATGCTTTTCTTCTGAGACAAGAAGTTCTGTAGCATTTTGGGCACAGTGACTGCGGAGAAACTGAGATCCAGGAAAGACAGGTGTCCGAGGAAGAAATACATGGGTGTGTGGAGCCGAGAATCAGCCTTGATGATCAGGATCATCACTGTGTTCCCCACTAATGTCAGCAGGTAAATCCCTAGGAACAGCACAAACAGCACGGTCTGGATCTGGGGGTCACTGGACAATCCCAGAAGGACAAACTCAGTAATAATACTGACATTTTTCATGGTTGCTTAGAGATTCTGTCCCTCACAAGAAATGAATGGTTCTACACTTGTGAGGCATTAATCTGAGTCATTTTCCATGAACAAGAGACTTCTGCTCAAAGAGAGTATACCTCCTTCTGTGCTGTGTGCTAAGCCTCTTTAGTCGTATACCTTCTTACCTATAGACCAAAATGGGAAACTCAGGATAAGGGAGTGTCTTCTCAGATACTATATTCTCACTTGACCTTGTTTTCTAATTGCTAGCATTATCTTGTCATGATCTTTAATCCTTCACCCTACTTTGTCACTCTTAATAATAATAATAATAATAATAATAATAATAACTCATGTGCATTTAATAATAACAATGTATCATGCATAGGAAAATCAGGTTCTGGATTCAAAACAAGGGGCAGAGCCCAGAAAACCCTCCCTGGTTAAGGGCTGAGAGGCCCATGGGAAAGTGATTCTTTCTTAGAATAGTGAGATCATATACTCACAGTATGCTAGGATGTTGTCATATGGCTTTTAACCCCTTCATTTTATAAATGAGGTGAATGTAATGCCTAAGGCCTCATAGCAAAGTGAAGTCAAGGTTGGGATTAGCCCCGATGTTTCAATTAGTCTTGCATGCATCCTCATGTACCACACTTACTGGTTTTAAACTGATTGTTAAGATGAGTTTTGTGTGGTTTTGGGGTCATGAACAACTTCATTAGTAGGGAGTTCACCTAAATTATGTCCAGGTATTCCTTGGCTGATATAGTGCTCGCTACAGTTCTGGACAGCAGCTATTAAAGTGGAAAGAGTGCTAGTTTTGGAGTACTAACCTTAGTTTGAGTCTTGGCTCAAATATTCTAATGGTATCATCTGAGAAAAGTTACTCAGTTTCTTGAAACCTTCCCTTATTCATTTATGAAACTGGGCAAATGAAACATGCTTTTGCAAACTGTCTAGCCCATGACACACTGCACAAAAACCGGAGGGATGGGGTGGGGAGGGAGGTGGGAGGGGGGTTCTGGAAGGGGAACACATGTACACCCATGGCGGATTCATGTCAATGTATAGCAAAACCAACACAATATTGTAAAGTTAAAAAATAGATAAATAAACTAATTAAAAAAACATCAAATGTGTGTATGAACAAAGATTGACACAGAATATTGAAAAATAGAAGTGATTTCTCTATTGCTTAGTAGGCTTATGGGCATTCATTTCTTTTGAACAGTTTCTCTAATGCTGTAAAATTATTTTTCCATTGAACATTTCTTTTTTTATATATAAAGAAAAGATTTGGAGACTTTCAGGAAACCCTCAGCTTAGCTCTGTTTTCTTCAGAGAGAAATACTGAATCGCAGTGAGAGAAAGCTCCTGGGCAAAGGAAGCTGAACCTCTAAAGGGCAAATTATTTTGTGATTTCTTCCCCATTGCCATTGGGCATCTCAGTAGTTTGATACTACTCAGTACATGTCCCAAGTCCTACTTGGGTACGTGGGACTGAACCTGGTGCCATTTAAAAATATTCCAGGCCCAGGATCTCAGAATACTTCAGGGCACTATTTTCAAAGTGTGAAAACAGTTTGTCATAGTGCTTTAGGGAGACACCCTAAGTATCACGAGGCTGAGGAGTTACAGGGTGTTTGGGGTTCTCACATCCATCTCAATCACCCCATCTCTCCATTCATCTATTTAATCATACTTGATGGTAGGATTTTGGTGGTAGGATTTCATCAAAGCAAAGTGTCGCATTAGTACAAACTTTCGAAAACCCTGCAAACTAGGGATTCCTTGGCCAGAATAAAGTTGTCTTTCTCACTATATTCTCCACCCTTCTCATTTTCAGTCCTCCAGGAAATCTCCTCCTTACTCTTCATCTGGCTTTGCATTTAAAAGAAAAGCCTAAATTCTGGGGGAGGGAGGGGTCCCAGAACTTGATACATATAGGAACAAACAGGAAGACTCCAAATGGACAAAGAGCAGAAGGCTCAATCTTCCAGCTCAGCCATTACCTGAATGGAGGTAGCAGTGTCTGATTTGAGAAAGATACTTCCCTAATCTGGATCTAATTTCCTTCTGTGGAAACAGGAGGGGCTTGGACCAGATACCTGTACACCTCTCACTAGTTACATATAACTATGCACCTTTAAGTCTATCACCTGCCTTACTAAGCACTCAGGGTTTGCTGCGTCTTTCAAATTTCCAGCCAGGCTGCTTGGCACAGAACACTGTTGCTGGAAGGAGACTTGACTCTAGCAGTTAGAGATGAGAAGCTTCAGTCAGGTCCCAGGAAAGGTAGACTTTGTTTCCCAGCCAATAATATGGTCAGAGACATGCAGTGGTTAGGAGCCAAAGTGTTCGGGTGTGAGTCTCTTTGGAGAGGGCTCTCTTAAGACTTAGATTTTTCTCTTGTTTTCTCCTTGTACTCCCTCAGTCCCAGGGAGAGTTCCTGGATAGTTTGTGTGACTCGTATTTCCTCTTTCATCAGAGTCCTGGGATCTTGTGCCAGGTGGGCCCTGGCGAAGAATGGTGAAAAAACGCTCCAGAGTCAGGAATTGTCCACTGCCCATGGGAGAGGTAGCATTAGCTAGAGCCAGAGGGGCCACTGGTCCTGGGACTGAGTGGTTACTGACATGGCTGTTTCCAAGAGTATCTGGTGAGGACACAGGAGTTTAGAAAGCTCCTGGCCACAAATTGCTCTACTAATTAAGAAGCAGAGGATCCAGAAGTTCTATAAAGGATTCCTCTTGTCTCTGACAGCTCTCTTGGATTTTGAGCATGAATATGTGCATGCACACAAACACATATACCAAGGTCTATACAATTTGAAAGTGTATTACTCTTATGAAGCCATTTGCTCCTTTCTAAACCCTTGTTTCTCTAGCAATCAGCTTAAGCTCTTGCCTCCTACTTCATGGAGGAAATGTTTCTATGCTTATTTTAATTTTGTTGTATCTCTTCCTCTGTGAGGCTTTAGTACTGGTTATTGCTCATGTTTTTCATTTTTAAAAATGTAGTGAGAACAAAAACAGAAATATAGACCAATGGAACAAGATAGAAAGCCCAGAGATAAATCTACGCATCTATGGGCACCTTATCTTTTTGACAAATGAGGCAAAAATATACAGTGGAGAAAAGGCCAGTGGACAACCCACATGCAGAGGTGGAAATAAAACCACAATTGAAACCCAGGGGCAGTGTGGCTAAGGAGGAAGACCCAAAACCTTCCCACCAGCTGTACAAGCTGCAGATTAAATCCACATGATCAACTAGGCAGGCTCTGTGTCTATGGAATATATAAAATTTGGACATTGAGACCTCCCACAAAAGAAAATGGACTAGTTCTGATAGCTGTGGACATTGGAAGCAAGGATACACTGGAGAAGGACCAGATTAGAATCTGAGCTGCCCTCACAGCAGGTCCAGAGATATCAGTACAGTGTTGGAGGGCATCCTAGGGAGATGAGGTGGACTGTGACTCCCAGCGAGGGAAAGGACTGTGACAGCAGTGACTCAAGAAAAACATTTATTATTCTTATGTTTTGACTTGTTCTGTAGATTCTTTTGAATTTATTTTCTTTTTTCCCCCCTTTTTCTCCCCCTCTGTTGTAGTTGTCGATTTTATAGGCACTATGAAATCCAATTAAGCTTTTGAGCTTTTTTTTTTCTCTTGGTCACATTTTTTATTGTGTTATAAATCTCTGCCTCTATGTTGGGCTTTTGCAGTTCTGTGGAGTTTTCCTTTTTATTTGTTTTCTCTTTTTTTAATTTTAATTTTTAAACCTATTATTATTTTTCTACATTTATTCCTTTGTTTGCTTTTCCTACTGTTCTTTTCCCTTGCAGTTAATCTTCAATGTATATAAATCTTCTTTATCTACCTCTATTTAACTTTGCATGTCTATTCTTTCTTTCTTTCCTTTCCTCTTAACATATTTGTTAGTTTTATTTCCATTGCTTTATTCCCTGGTTGGCACCTTGCTTTAGTTTTGTTTTCAAGTTTGTGCTTTAGTTAGTTTTGTTCTGGTAGATATAATTTTTGGTTTCCTTTGTTTGCTGGGTCAATCTATTGTACTTTATTTTTGTTGGACTATTTTGATTTTGCTTATGGGTGTATATGTATATGTGTATATTGTCACACTTTTTATTGTTGTTATAAACCTCTGCCTCTACACTGGGCTTTTGCAGTTCTGTGGAGTTTTCCTTTTTTTTTCCCTTTTTTCTTTTTTATAATTTTAATTTATTATTTTTAAACCTATTATATTTTTTTCTACATTTATTCCTTTGTTTGCCTTTCCTACTGTTCTTTTCCCCTTGAACTTAATCTTTAATGTATGTAAATCTTCTTCATCTATTTCTGTTTAACTTTGCATATCTATTCTTTCTTTATTTTCTTTCCTCTCAACATAACTGTTAGTTTTGTTTTCATTGCTTTATTCCCCACTTGGCACCTTGCTTTAGTTTTGTTTTCCAGTTTGTGCTTCAGTTAGTTTTGTTCTTAACTGGTAAATATAATTTTTGACTTCCTTTGTTCACCAAGTCAATCTACTGTACTTAAATTTTTGGACTCTTTTGACTTTGCTCACACATACACATATGTATATGTGTATATTCCATTATTTTAATTATTATTTGCTGATTTTGTGGCTGCCATTTGTCTTGGACTCATCTTTGATTTCTCGTTTTTGGATATTTGTTTTAATCTCACTTAATGCCTTAACGGACTTCCCTGGTGGCTCAGAGGTTAAAGCGTCTGCCTCCAATGCGGGAGACCTGGGTTCGATCCCTGGGTCGGGAAGATCCCTTGGAGAAGGAAATGGCAAACCACTCCAGTATTCTTGCCTGGAGAATCCCATGGACGAAGGAGCCTGGTAGGCTACAGTCCACGGGGTCGCAAAGAGCCGGACACGACTGAGCGACTTCCCTTCCCTTCCCTTCTCCACAATGCCTTAACAAACCACTTGTGGAATCTTTGTTCCTGACCAGAGATCAAGCCCTGAGCCTTTGGAGTGGGAACACTGACTCCAAAACCCTAGACTACCAGAGAACTAACCCTAGGGAGTATCAAATAGTGAGAATTCACACAAAGGAAACCACTTGAATACAAGACCTGGCATCACCCAACCACCAGTAGCACCCTGTGCAGGATGCCTCATCTAAACAACAAACAAACAAAAAATACAAACCCAATCATCAGCAGACAAGATTACCACCTCACTCAGCCTTGCCCATCAGAGGAAAAACAAACAAACAAACATAAACTCAGCATAAATCTCACCCTATAGGAAGCTTCGGAGAAGGCAATGGCAACCCACTCCAGTACTCTTGCCTGGAAAATCCCATGGACGGAGGAGCCTGGTAGGCTACAGTCCATGGGGTCACTAAGAGTCAGGCATGACTGAGCGACTTCACTTTTACTTTTCACTTTCATGCATTGGAGAAGGAAATGGCAACCCACTCCAGTATTCTTGCCTGGAGAATCCCAGGGACGGGGGAGCCTGGTGGGCTGCCGTCTGTGGGGTCGCACAGAGTCAGACATGACTGAAGCGACTTAGCAGCAGCATAGGAAGCTTACACAAACCCCTGGAGTAAACTTAGGAGGGCAGAAACCAAAAGGAAGAAAGAATTCAGCCCTGAAGCCTGGGAAAAGGAGACCTAAGATACAAAAAGTTAAAAAAAAAAAAAAAAGAAAGAAAAGGCAGAGAAATACTACACAAATGAAGGAACAAGCTAGAAACACAGAAGTCCAAATAAATGAAGAGGAAATAGGCAAACTACCTGAAAAAGAATTCAGAATAATGATAGTAAAGATAAAAAACCTTGAAAACAAAATGGAGAAAATGCAAGAATCAATTAACAAAGAATTAGAAGAATTAAAAAATAAACATACAGAGACAAACAGCACAATTACTGAAATTAAAAATACTCTAGAAGGAATCAATAGCAGAATATGTGAAGCAGAAGAACAAATCAGTGAGTTGGAAGATAAAATGATGGAAATAACTTCTAAAGAGCAGAATAAAGTAAAAAGAATAAAAAGAACTGAGAATAGTCTCAGAGACCTCTGGGACAATATCAAATGCACCAACATTCAAATTATAGGGGTCCCAGAAGAAGAAGAGATAAAGAAAGGCTATGAGAAAAATTTTGAAGAGATTATAGTTGAAAATGTCCCCAACATGGAAAAGGAAATAGTCAATCAAGTCCGAGAGGCACAAAGAGTCCCATACAGGATAAACCCAAGGAGAAACACACCAAGACACATACTAATCCAACTAACAAAGACTAAACACAAAGAAAGAATATTAAAAGTAGCAAGGGAGAAGCAACAAGTAACATACAAGGGAAACCCCATACATTTAACAGCTGATCTTTCAGCAGAAATTCTGCAGGCCAGAGGGAATGGCAGGATATATTTAAAGTATCAAAAGGGAAAATCTACAACCAAGATTACTGTACCCTGCAAAGATCTAATTCAAAATTGATGGAGAAATAAAAACTTTTCAGACAAGCAAAAGTTAAGAGAATTCAGTACCACCAAACCAGCTTTACAACAAATGTTTAAGGGACTTATATAGTCAAGAAATACATAGAAGAAGAAAGATCTACAAAATCAAACCCAAACAATTAAGAAAATGGCAATAGGAACATATATATCAATAATTACTTTAAATGTAAATGGACTAACTGCTCCAACCCAAAGACACAGACTGGCTGAATGGATGCAAAAACAAGACCCATATATATGCTGTCTACAATAAACCCACTTCAGATCTAAAGACACATATAGACTGAAAGTGAGAGTATGGAAAAATGTATTCCACGCAAATGGGAAGCAAAAGAAAGCTGGAGTAGCAATCCTTATATCAGACAAAATAGACCTTAAAATAAAGATTATGCGATAAGGAAGGACACTACATAATGATCAAGGGATCAATCCAAGAGGAAGACATAACAACTGTAAATATCTATGCACCCAACATAGGAGGACCTCAATACATAAGACAAACACTAAAGGACATAAAAGGAGGAATGGACACTAACACAATAATAGTAGGAGACTTTAACACCCCACTCACATCAATGGACAGATCATCAAAACAGCAAATTAATAAGGAAACATAAGTCTTAAATGATACATTGAATGAGATGGATCTCATTGATATCTTCAGGACATTCCATCCAAATGCAGAAAAATGCACCTTCTTCTCAAGTGCACATGGAACATTCTCCAGGATAGACCACATCTTGGGTCACAAATCAAACCTCAGTAAATTTAAGAGAATTGAAATCATACCAAGCATCTTCCCTGACCACAACGCTATGAGACTAGATATCAATCACAAGAAAATAACTGTAAGAAACACAAACACATGGAGATTAAACAGCACCTTTCTAAATAACCAACAGGTTACTGAAGAAATCAAAAGGGAAATAAAAAAATTTCTAGAAACAAATGACAATAAAAACATGACAACTCAAAACCTATGGGATGCAGCAAAAGCAATTCTAAGAGGGAAGTTTATAGCAATACAATCCTACCTCAAGAAACAAGAAAAACATTGAATAGACAACCTAACTTTACACCTAAAACAACTGGAAAAAGAAGAACAAAACAACCCCAAAATTAGGAGAAGGAAAGAAACCATAAAGATCTGAGCAGAAATAAATGAAAAAGAAATAAAGAATCACTAGTAAAGATTAATAAAACTAAAAGCTGGTTCTTTGAGAAGATGAACAAAATTGACAAACCTTCAGCCAGACTCATCAAGAAAAAAAGAGAGAAGAATCAAATCAGCAAAATTAGATATGAAAAAGGAGAGGTTACAACAGACAATGCAGAAATACAAAGGATTATAAGACACTATTATCAACAACTATATGGCAATAAAATGGATAACCTGGAAGAAATGGACAGATTCTTAGAAAAGTTCAATCTTCCAAGACTAAACCAGGAAGAAATAGGAACTATGAACAACCCAATTACAAGCATGGAAAACGAATCATCAGTCCAGGTTCGATGCATGATACAGGGTGCTTGGGGCTGGTGCACTGGGATGACCCAGAAGGATGGGGTGGGGAGGGAGGTGGGAGAGGGGTTCTGGAAGGGGAACACATGTACACCCATGGTGGATTCATGTCAATGTATGGCAAAACTAATATAATATTGTAAAGTAAAAAATAGATAGATAAATAAATAAATTGAAGCTGTGATAAAAAAAAAAAAAATCTCCCAAAAAACAAAAGCCCAGGACCAGATGGCTTCACAGGAGAATTCTATCAAACATTTAGAGAAGAGCTAATACCCATTCTTCTAAAATTCTTTCAAAAAATTGCAGAGGAAGGAACACTTCCAATCTCATTCTATGAGGCCACTAATCACCCTGATACCAAAACCAGACAAAGACAACACAAAAAAGAAAACTACAGGCCAATATCACTGATGAACATAGATGCAAAAATCCTCAACAAAATTTTAGCAAACAGAATTCAGCAACATGTTAAAAAGCTCATACACCATGATCAAGCTGGGTTTATGTCAGGAATGCAAGAATTCTTCAATAAATGCAAATCAATAAATGGGATACACCATATTAACAAATTGAAAGATAAAAATTATATCATCTCAACAGATGCATAAAAAGCCTTTGACAAAATTCAACATCCATTTATGATTAAAACTTCAAAAAATGGGCATAGAAGGAACTTACCTCAACATATTAAAGGCCATATATAATAAGCCTACAGCAAACATTATTCTCAATGGTGAAAAACTGAAAACATTCCCCCTAAGATCAGGAACAAGACAAGGGTGTCCACTTTTACTAGTATTATTCAACATAGTTTTGGAAGAGTCCTAGCTACAGCAATCAGAGAAGAAAGAGAAATAAAAGGAATCCAGATCAGAAAAGAAGTAAAGCTCTCACTGTTTGCACATGACATGATACTGTACATAGAAAACCCTAAAGATAGTATCAAAAAATTACTAGAGCTAATCAGTAAATTTAGCAAAGTTGCAGGATACAAAATCAATACACAGAAATCATTTGCATTTCTATATACTAACAATGAAAAATCAGAAAGAAAAATTAAGGAATGAATCCCATTCATCATTGCAACAAAAAGAATTAAATATCTAGGAATAAACTTAACCTAAGGAGACAAAAGAACTGTACACAGAAAATTATAAGACACTAAGGAAAGAAATCGAAGATGACATAAACAGATGGAGAGATATTCCATGTTCCTGTGTTGGAAGAATCAATATTGTGAAAATGACTGTACTACCAAATGCAATGTACAGATTCAATATGACCCCTATCAAGTTACCAATGGCATTTTTCACAGAACTAGAACAAAACATTTCACAATTCATATGGAAACACAAAAGACCCTGAATAGCCAAAGCAGTCTTGAGAAAGAAGAATGAAGCTGGAGGAATCAACCTTCCTGGCTTCAGATTATACTACAAAGCTACAGTCATCAAGACAGTATGGTACTGGTACAAAAGCAGAAATATAGACCAATGGGACAATATAGAAAGCCCAGAAATAAACCCACGCACCTATGGGTACCTTATTTTTGACAAAGGAGTCAAGAATATACAATGGGGCAAAGACAGCCTTTTCAATAAATGTTTCTGGGAAGAGTGGACAGCTACATGTAAAAGAATGAAATTAGAATACTTCCTAACACCATACACAAAGATAAACTCAAAATGGATTAAAGACCTAAATGTAAGATCAGAAACTATAAAACTCTTAGAGGAAAACATAGGCAGGACATTTGACATAAATCAAAGCAAGATCCTCTGTGACCCACTTCCTGGAGTAATGGAAATAAAAACAAAAGTAAACAAGTGGGACCTCATTAAACTTAAAAGCTTTTGCACAGCAAAGGAAACTATAAGCAAGGTGAAAAGACAACCCTCAGAATGGGAGAGGTAATAGCAAATGAAACAACTGACAAAGGATTAGTTTCCAAAATATACAAGCAGCTCATACAGCTCAATGCCAGAAAAACAAACAACCCAATCAAAAAGTGAGAAAAAGACCTAAACAGACATTTCTCTAAAGAAGACATATAGATGGCTAACAAACACATGAAAAGATACTCAACATTGCTCATTATTAGAGAAATGCAAATCAAAACTACAATGAGATATCACCTCACACTGGTCAGAATGGCCATCATCAAAAAATCTACAAACAATACATGCTGGAGAGGGTATGGAGAAAAGGGAACTCTCTTGCACTGTTGGTGGGAATGTAAGTTGATACAGCCACTATGGAAGATGGTATGGAGATTCCTTAAAAAACTAGGAATAAAACCACCATGTGACCCAGCAATCCCACTCCTAGGCATATACCCTGAGGAAACTAAAATTGAAAAATACACATATATTCCATTGTTCATTGCAGCACTATTTACAATAGCTAGAACATGGAAGCAACCTAGATGTCCATCGACACATGAATGGATAAAGAAGTCATGGTACATATACACAATGGAATGTTACTCAGCCATAAAAAGGTATGCATTTGAGTCAGTTCTGATGAGGTGGATGAACCTAGAACCTATTATACAGAGTGAAGTGAGTCAGAAAAAGATAAATATTGTATTGTAACACATATATACAGAATCTAGAAGAATGGTACTGAAGAGCTTATTTACAGGGCAGCAGTGGAGAAACAGACATAGAGAACAGACTTATGGACATGGGGAGAGGGGAGGAGAGGGTGAGATATATGGAAAGAATAACATGGAAACTTACATTAACATATGTAAATTACATAGCCAATGGGAATTTGCTGTATGGATCAGGAAACTCAAACGGACTGTGTATCAATCTAGAGGAGTGGGATGGGGAGGAAGATGGGAGGGAGGTTCAAAATGGAGGGGATATATATATACCTATGGCTGATTCATGTTGAGATTTGACAGAAAACAAGATTCTGTAAAGCAATTATCCTTCAATAAAAAAAGAAAAAGAAAAAATAAAAAAGAACACATTTGAGTCAGATCTAATGAGGTGGATGAACCTAGAGACTGAAGTAAGTCAGAAAGAGAAAAACAAACATTATATATTAACACATATATATGGAATCTAGAAAAATAGTTCTGATAATACATGCAGGGCAGCAAAGGAGACGCAGATGTAAAGAATAGACTTTTGGACCTAGTGGTGAAGGAGAAGGTGGAATGATTTGAGAGAGTACCCTTGAAACATATACATTACCATATGTAAAATAGATAGCTTGTGGGAATTTGCTGTATGATGCAGTGAGCCCAAAGTCAGTGCTTTGTGACAACCAAGAGGGGAGGGATGGGGAGATGAAAGGGAGGAGACATATGTATACTATGGCTGATTCATGTTGATGGATGGTAGAAACCATCACAATATTGTAAAATAATTATCCTCTAATTAAAAGTAAAAATAAAAAAATTCAGTGAGCAGAATTAGTAGCCCTTCCTCCTCCAGAGGTAGTTGGCTTCCCTAGGACCAGACTTGGTTGTCCTGGGATTGTAGGGAAGGACCTCCTATGTTAAGGAAACGTATGGTGAACCCAGACCCAAGAAAGTGTGAAACCTAATGTTTGGTCTGTCTCTGAAATTTTAGAAGGTACTAGAGACAGAACTTAGTAGAAGTTACTCCTCTGTAACAGGGAGAAAAGCTAACCATAAAAAGTATGTAAGAAAGCATATCAGACTCCAGGCTGCTTGATCTGCCAGCTGCTTCCTTGTCTTTCCTTCTCTTTCTAGCTAATTTTGTTTTGGCGGAGCGAAGCCCAAGAGAGACATAAAGGCTGTTGTCGATGGGTAAGCATTGGTGGACTCAGGTGGAAAAGGCTTTTGCCTTGGTCCCACGAGACTGGATGCCCAAGATGATTCTGAACTAGGGAGAAAGGATTCGGGATACTTCATGAGTTCTAGGAATATAAATGAACTCACAGAAATTGCCATTGACAGTAACATCTGTGTTTGATGAAAGAATAGTGGAGGCAGCTCAGGTTTGAGGAGGAGTTACTGGACTTACAGAAGGGTAAGTTGAATGTATCAGACAGCTTAGGCCAAGTTATCCTGTGATAAGTGACTCAAAATTTCAGCAGCTTAACAACAGTAAAGATTCACTTCTCATTCTATGTGTCTGTTAGGATAGTTGTGACTTTGTCATTACACAGTTTTCTTCAGGACCTAGACTTTTGGAGCAGCCTTTAAACTGGGGTATGGCTATTGTTTGGGCTGTTAGAAAAGAGTACAATGATGAACGGTGAGCTGGTTCTTGAAGCTTCTGCTCAGAAGCCATATGGGACTTTGGACCACACTTCACTAGCCAAAGCAAGTCATATGGCCACCCTTGACTTCGGTAGGGCAGAGGTGTATCATCCTCCTACCAGGAGGCACAGGTAAAACCTGAGGTGCATGGGCTGGGGAGAAATTATGACTCTTCCCCAGGAGGGGTTAGCAAGTAATTTGAACAATGATACAAAACCATGTTGGGAAAGGAATTAATGGTCAGCAAGGAGGTCAAAACCTGCTTTCACCACTTTCTCTTCTCAGTCTATATAAATGCAAATAGTTGAGTTTGTTTGTATTTTTTTATTTAGGCATAGTTGATTTATAGTATTTTATCAGTTTCAGATATACAACACAGTGATTCAAATTTTTATAGATTATACTCCATCTAGTTATTGTAAAATATTGGCTATATTCCTTTGCTGTAACAGTCTATCCTTGTAACATTAATTTTATACATAGTAGTTTGTAGTCCTTAATCTCCTATCCCTATCTTGCCCATCTCTCTTTTCTTCTCCCCTCCAGGTAACCTGGTAACCCTAGTTTCTTCTCTGTATCCATGAGCCTGTTTCTGTTTTATTATACTGATTCATTTGTTTTATTTTTTTTAGATTCCACATATAAGTGCTAACATACTGTATTTGTCTTTAATTTATTTCACCAAACATAATACTCTCCAGGTCCATCCAAATTGTTCCAAATGGCAAAATTTCATTTTTATGGCTGAATAGTACTCCGTTGTGTATATATATATATATATATATATATATATGTATGTGTGTGTGTGTGTACACACACACACACACATATACATGCCACATCTTTATCCATTCTTCTGTTGGTTGCTTCTGTATCTTGCTATTGTAAATAATGCTGCTGTGAACATTGGGGTGCATGTATCTTTTGAAATTAGTGTTTTATCTTCTTTCAATATGTAACCAGGAGTGGAATTGCTGGATCATATGGTAGGTCTATTTTTAGTTTTATGAGGAACCTCTATTCTGTTTTCCACAGTGGCTACACCAATTTACACTCCCAAAAACAGTATAAAGGGTTCCCTTTACTCCACTTCCTCACCAAAATTTGTTATTTGTGTGTTTTTTTTTAACGATTTATTTATTTTTATTTTTGGCTTTGCTGGGTCTTTGTCACTGCACACAGGCTTTCTCTAGTTGCTGTGAGTGGAAGCTCCTCTCTAGTTGTGGTGCATAGGCTGTTCATTGTGGTGGCTTCTCATTGTCAAGCACAGGCTCTAGGCATATGGGCTCAGTAGTTGTGGCTCACAGGCTTAGTTGCTCTCCAGTGTGTGGGATCCTCCTGGACCAGTGGTCAAACTGGTGTCCCCTGCATTGCAAGGTGGATTCTTAAGCAGTGGACCACTGGGGAAGCCCTATTTGTGGCCTTTTTGATGATAGTTTTTCTGACAGAAGTAAAGGGATATCTCTTTGTAGTTTTGATTTGCATTTCTTTGATGATTAGCAACATTGAGCATTTTTTCAAGTGCTTGTTGGCCATCTGTACATCTTCTTTGGAAAATATCTATTCAGGTCTTCTGCTGATATTTTAAACTTTTCTTTTTCATATAGAGTTGTATGAGCTGTTTATGTATTGAAGAGACTGTCTTCTCCACATTGTTTATTCTTGCCTCTATTGTTCTTGATTGAGGAATAGAACAAGAGTGACAGTAGACAGATTACCCATCATAGGCCATGGCAGAAAGTACTCAGGCTTCAGGGTACCCTGAGAAGGATGACATACTCTGGGTGGTACAATCCTCAGCAAGAAATATAGCATCCTGCTTGATTTATTGTCTTATTAGTATACTTTATCAAAAACTGTTTTCAAAGAAGGTGGACATTGGGTAAATTTTCCAAGGCTTTCTATCGTAAAATATTATTGGGCCTTAACTTCTAAGAGAAAGTATCACTGGACAGATATTCTTAATCTTAAAATTTCTTTCCTTCAATGCTTTAAAAGTCTTACTTCACTCTCTCTCTGTATCTTTTGTTACTTTTAAGTGTTAATCTGATCTTTTTGCTTAGTAGGGAATTCTTTATCTCTAGAAATACTTTAGAAACTTTTAAGAATGTCTTACTCATCTTTGAAGTTCTCAAGTTTCACTGTATATTAAGTGATTACATTGTGTTTTTAAAAAATTATCTATCCAGCTTGGTACTCTGAATTCTCATGAAGTATATCAGACATGAAAAAGGCTAAATATTTTGTCTATGTGTGGTAAAAATTATAATAAATGGACCTCTGTGTACACTCAACTGAAGGGTAAGAACCTGATAACACTTTGAAAGATTCCTGTACACTCCTCCCTCTTATAACCATTATCCTAAAATTTGAGTTTATTGTTTTTTCCTTTTGATTTCATGATTTTACCTCAAATGTATGTATTCCTAAGCTGTATGTTTAGTTTTGTATATTTTTTAACCCTACATAAAGGAAATAATAATATGCATTATGCAGTGACATGTTTTATTCTCTCAAAATTATGTTTATGAGATGAAAACAATATTTGACAGGATGTAGATGTCAAATCAGTAGGAAAGGAAGGAGCTTTTAAGTAAATGGAACAATTGGTATCCATTTGGAAAAAACATGTACTTTCTAAGTCCATCTCTGTTGCTACATATGACAGATTTCATTCTATTTTATGGATGAGTAATATTCCATTGTGTTTGACATATATCTTCTTTATTCATCTATTGATGGGCACTTAGGTCGCTTCCATATTTTGACTATTGTAAATAATGTTGTAATCAACATATAGGTGCATATACTTTTGAATTAGTATTTTCATTTTCTCCCAATAAATACCTAGAAGTAGAATTGCTAGATTGTATGGCATTTCTATTTTTCATTTTGGGGGAATCTCCATACAGTTTTCATAGTAGCTATACCAATTTACATTCCCACCAACAGTACACAAGAGTTTCCTTTTCTCCACAACTTTACCAACACTTATTTCTACCCTTATGGCAGAGAGTGAAGAAGAACTAAAGAGCCTCTTGATGAAGGTGAAGGAGGAGAGTGAAAAAGTTGGCTTAAAGCTCAACATTCAGAAAACTAAGATCATGGCATCTGGTCCCATCACTCCATGGGAAATAGATGGGGAAACAGTGGAAACAGTGTCAGACTTTATTTTTTGGGGCTCCAGAATCACTGCTGATGGTGACTGCAGCCATGAAATTAAAAGACGCTTACTCCTTGGAAGGAAGGTTATGGCCAACCTAGATAGCAACCTAGATAGCCAACCTAGATATTTAAAAGCAGAGACATTACTTTGCCAACAAAAGTCCATCTAGTCAAGGCTATGGTTTTTCCAGTGGTCATGTATGGATGTGAGAGTTGGACAGTGAAGAAAGCTGAGCGCCGAAGAATTGATGCTTTTGAACTGTGGTGTTGGAGAAGACTCTTGAGAGTCCCTTGGACTGCAAGGAGATCCAATCAATCCATCCTAAAAGAGATCAATCCTGGGTGTTCATTGGAAGGTCTGATGTTGAAGCTGAAACTCCAATACTTTGGCCACCTCATGCGAAGAGTTGACTCATTGGAAAAGACCCTAATGCTGGGTAGGATTGGGGGCGGGAGGAGAAGGGGACGACAGAGGATGAGATGGTTGGATGGCATCACCAACTCGATGGACATGGTTTTGGGTAGACTCCGGGAGTTGGTGATGGACAGAGACGCCTGGCGTGCTGCAATTCATGGGGTCGCAAAGAGTCGGACACGACTGAGCGACTGAACTGAACTGATTTCTTGTCTTTTTGAAAATAGCCATTCTGACAGGTATGATATCTCATTTTGGTTTTGATTTGCACTTCCCTGATGATTAGTGATATTGAGAATTTTTATGTGCCTTTTAGTCGTGTGTATTTTTTTTTTTTTGAAAATGAATATTCAGTCCCTCTCTCCTTTTAAAAACTCAGAGTTTTTTTAATGTTCAGTGTACGAGTTCTTTTCATGTTTTGGATATTAACCCCTCATCAGATATCATTTGCAAATATCTTCTCCTGTTCAAAAACAGCCTTTTCATTTGTTGGTAGTTTCCTTGGTGTGAAATAGCTTTTTAATTTGATGTAGTGTCCCATTTATTTTAGCTTTTGTTTCCCTTGCCTGAGGAGACAAATTAAAAAATTGCATTGCTAAGAACTATGTCGTAGAACATACAGCCTATGTTTTATTCTAGGAGTTTTATGGTGTCAAGTCTTACTCTGAAGTCTTTAATCCATTTTGAATTTATTTTTGTATATGTTATAATAAAAATAGTCCAATTTGATTCTTTTACATGTAGCTGCCCAGGTTTCCTAACAGGATTTATTGAAGAGGCTGCCTTTTCTCCATTGTATATTCTTGTCTTCTTTGTTGTAAATTAATTACCGTTATAACTAAAGGTTCATTTCTGGGCCCTCTATTGTGTTCATTGAACTATATGTCTGTTTTTGTGCCAGTACCATACTGTTTTGATTACTGTAGCTTTGTGGTATAGTTTGAAATCAAGGAGCATGATACTTACCATTTTATTTTGTTAATAACATTATTTTGGCTATTCTCTTGTGTTTTGATACAAATTTTAGGATTATTTGTGCTAGTTCTGTGAAAAATGCCAGTGGTATTTTGATAAGGATTGCACTGAATTTGTAGATTGCCTTGGATAGTACAGCTATCTAAACAATATTAATTCTTACAGTCCATGAGCATGGTATAACTTTCCATTTGTTTGTGTCATCTTCAGTTACTTTTATCAGTGTCATATTTTCTCTTTACAGGTCTTTTACCTGCTTAGATAGATTTATTCTCAGGCATTTTATTCTTTTTGATATGATTATGAATGGAAATGTTTTCTTAATTTCTCTTTCTGATAGTTGATCGTTAGTGTACAGAAATGCAATAGATTTCTGTATGTTAATTTTGTATCTTGCAACTTTACTGAATCCATTTATGAGTTCTAGTATTTTTTGGTGGTATCTTTAGGATTTTCTCATTATTGTATCATGCCATCCACAAACAGTGACAGTTTTACTTCTTCCTTTCCAATTTGGGTTCCTTTTATTTCTTTCTCTTGTCTGACTGTTGTGGCTAGGATTTCCAGTACTGTGTTAAATAAAAGTAGTAAGAGTGGGTATCCTTGTCTTGTTCCTGATTGTAGAGGGAAGCTTTCAGCTTTTTACTATTTATTGTAATATAAGTTGTAGGCTTGTCATATATGGCCTTTATTATGTTGATATACTGCATGTCTAACTTTCTTAGTTGTTGTAAGTTTTTAATCATAAATGGATGTTGAATTTTGTCAAAGCTTCTTCTGTGTCAATTGAGATGATCATATGATTTTTATTCTTCAATTTGTTGATGTGCTATGTAACACTGATTGCAAATATTGAACCATCTTTTTCTCTGAAATGAATCTCAGTTGATCATGATGTATGATCCTTTTAATGATGTTGAATTCAGTTTGCTTATACTTGTTGATGATTATTATATCTATGTTCATTAGTTATATTAGCCTATATTTTTCTTTTTTTGTGATTTTTTTTGTCTGGTTTTGGTATCACAGTGATGTTGGATGATTGGGGCATTTCACTTCACTTAATACCCCCAACACCCATCTAAATTGTCCCAACTGGCAAAATTTCATTTTTTAATATCTGAGTAATATTCCATTATCTTTCTATCTAATCTCACATCTTCTCTATCTATCAGTGGACATTTAGGGTACTTCCATATCTTGGCTATTGTAAATAATGCTGCAATGAGCATAAAGATGCATATTTCTTTTTGAATTAGTGGTTTTTTCCTTTACATAAATACTCAGAAGTAGAATTTCTGGGTCTTATGGTAGTTCTATATTTAATTCTTTTTGGAATCTTCATAGTGTTTTCTTTAGTGGCTGTACCAGTTTACATTTCAATAGTGCATGAGGGTTCCCTTTTCTCCATATCCTTGCCAGCACTTGGCATTTCTTGTCCTTTTGAAAATAGCCATTCTGACAGGTGTGAAGTGATAGATCTTTGGTTTTGATTTTAATTTCCCTTATGATTAATGATGTTGAGATCTTTTCATATGCCTATTGGCCATCTTTATGTCTTCTTTGGGAAGATATCTATTCAGATCCTCTGTCCATATTTTTAAAAGTTGTTTTTTTGTTATTGAGCTGTATAAGTTCTTTATATATTTGAATTTTAACCCCTTATGAGCAATATGGTTTGCAAATATCTCCCTCATTGAGTAGGTCATCTTTGTATTTTGTTGGTTGTTTCTTCACTGTGCATAAATGTTTTCATTTTATGTTGTTTCATTGGTTTATTTTTGCTTTTGTTGCCATTGCCTTTGGAGTCAAGTCCAAGAAAACATTGCCAAGAGTGATGTCAATGAGCTTATTTCCTGCTTCCTTCTAGGAGTTGTATGGCTTCTGGTCATATATTCAAGGCATTTTGAGTTAATTTTTGTGTATGATGTAAGACAACTGCTATCTTTGGAAAAGCCCACTTGTAACATTGGCTCTGGCTGATGATTTAAAGATGGTTCCTACCATTCTACAACTGATAAGAGTGTTTCATTGTGCCTTAATTGTTTCTACAAATAATGTGGTTTATGTTCAACAGCTGCTTTCTGTTTTGGAGTGTAGAATTATGTGTATGTTATACTAGGGGTGCCCACATGACCAGCTTCCAATTTAAAACTGAGGGCACTGAGTCTCTAATGAGGTCTTCTGGTTGGCAACATTTCACATATGCAGTCACAACTCCTTGCTTGGGGAATAAGTGTGTCCTGTAAGTGGCTTAGCATGTACACATGTGAACCTCTACTGGGAGAGGAATTTTGGAAGCTGGTATTTCATTTCCTCTGGACATTTCCCCATGTACCTTTTTCTTTTGCTGATGATTTTATTTTGTATCTTAATACAACTGTGTGCTGAGTTCTGTTGAGTCCTCTTAGTAAATCACTAAACCTTGGGAGTGATGTTGAGAACCTCCAACATACCTAGTTATAAGGAGGACTACAGAATTTAGTTTCTAGCTGGGTAGCCATGTGTCCAGCTAAAACTATAGAACCATGGGACAAGGGAAAAATGGATTGGGGTAAAAAAATAGAACCTTGCCTTACCCACATCTTTATTAACTTCTTTACTTATTATTCCTAATTGTACTTTAGATCTTCCTTTTAGAGTTATTTTCCTTCTTTTTTGCAGATATTCCTTATCACTCAGCATAAAAGCCAAATGCCTGGTGTGGCCTCAAGATCTATGTGATGTGGCCTAGATATCTCTATGACCTCATCTTTTCCCACACTCCCCATTCTAATTTCTCTCCAGTAGCTCTAGTCTTACTGCTGCTCTTTGGATATACAAAACACATTCCATTTTATGACTGTGCTTGGTGTTTGCTCTGTGCATAGTGCTCTTTTCCCAGATAGCCATATGGTTCACTAACTCCTTTTTTTTCCCCTTACTTCTGCTCAAATGTCGCCTTATTGGTGAGGATTTCTATGATCACCTGTGAAAAATATCAAAGTTTTAGCATGCTGTCATATTTGTCCTGCTCTAGATTTCTCCATAGCATTCAATATTGTGTCACATGTTATATGATGTTATTTGCTTGTTTGTTGTCTGTCTCCTCTCATTTGAGTATTAATCTATGAAGACAGATTTTATCTATTTTATTCATGACTGTATCCGTAGCACTTACAGCAGTGCCTGGGATTTAATAACTTAATAACTATTTTGTAAATGAATGAAAAACTGATGAAATCCCTTAGAAGCTACTTCAGTGTATTAGTTTTCAAGAATTTCTGTAACAAATTACCGAAAATCAGGCGGCTTAAAACACAGAAATTTAGTCCCATGGTTCTGGAGGCTGGATGTCAGGTGGGCTGTGTTCTCTGACAGTTCTAGACAAGAATTCTTTCTTGCTTCTTCTAGCTTCTAGGTGTTGTTGTTTTTTTTTTTGGAGGGGGCAATCCTTGGCGTTCCTTGTAGGTACATTAATCCAGTCACGTGGTCATTTACTCCCTGTGTGTCTTGTCATTTTTCCTTTCTATATGTCTGTTTCTGTGTCCAAATTGCACTCTTTTATAAAATATCAGTCATATAGGACTAGAACCCATCCTAATGAACTCATTTTAACTTGATTATCTCTGTAAAGATCCTGTTTCCAAAGAAGGTCTGAGGTGCTGGGTGTTAGAACTTCAACACACCTATTTTGGAGGCAAAATTCAACCTTTAACAGTGAGAGTGAACTTTTATAGCATTTATTTGTCTGAAAAAGCTAATCTTATTGTTGAATTAAGATTTTACTGATTATGCAATTATAAGTCACAGTTATTTTTTTCTCAGCATTTTGAGGGTAGTACTCCACTTTTTTTGGCTTCACTGTTGTGATGAGAGTCAAACTGTTGCTTCTTTGTAGAATATAAACCTTTTCTTTCAGGCTAATTTTAAAGTCTTTTTGTTTTTGATGATCTGAATTTCACTATAATACAAAAGGGCATAGATTTGTATTTTTCTAAAACTCATTATACTTTCTGTATCAGAATCATTTCTTATACCTAATCAAAAATTGTTAAAGTTAAATATCTTTGCATAATGAAAGCTCCAGGTCCAATTGCTTTACCAGTATATATTCTAAACATTAAAGAAACAGTGACACCAATGTTATACAAACTCTTTTAGAGACTGAAAAAAACACTTCCCAACTTGTTTTACAAGCCTAATATAACCTTGACCCTGAAACTGACAAAATCATTGCAATAAAGGAATGTTACAGGCCAATCTCTTTCATGATCCTAGATGTAAAATTCCTAAACAAAGTATTAACAAACATAATTCAGTAAATGTAGAAAAATTATAATTCAACCTGAACAACTTGAATTTATTTATAGTATGTATCATTGCTTTAACAACTGAAAAATTGATCAACATAAATTCACTACTTAACAGGATAAATGAAAACAAATCATATGAATTTCAATAGATATAGAAAAATTGTTTGATCAGATTCATCATCCTTTCATGTTTAAAACTTGTCAGAAAACTAAACATAAAAGGGAGAAGGGAACTTTTTCACCCTGATACAGTGTTCACAAAACTTGCAACAAACATACTTAATGGTAAAATATTAAAAACTTTTCCCCATAGGCTTGAAATGAGACATGAACACCCACTACACAGCTTAAACTTTACACCAGAGACACAAGCTAATGCAATAGGCAAGAAAAAGAATAAAAGTTGTAAGGATTGGAAATAATAAGATAAACTGCCATTATTTGAAAATTATATGATATTCTATGCAAAAATCAAAAGAATCTACAGATAAACTATTAGAATTAACAAGTGAATTTAGGAAATTTACCACATACAGGGTCAATATATGAAAATTAAATTGTACTTTTATAAATAAGAAACCTTGGAAGAAAAACTACGGCAAACCTAGACAACATATTAAAAAACAGAGACATTACTTCGCCAACAAAGGCCTGTATAGCTAAAGCTATGGTTTTTCTAGTAGTCATGTATGGATGTGAGAGTTGGACCATAAAGAACGCTGAGCACCAAAGACTTGATAATTTTAAACTGTGGTATTGGAGAAGACTCTTGAGAGTCCCCTGGACTGCAAGGAGATCAAACCAGTCAATCCTAAGGGAAATCAGTCCTGAATAGTCGTTGGAAAAACTGATGCTGAAGATGAAACATCAATATTTTGGTCACCTGATGCAAAGAACTGACTCCTTGGGAAAGACCCTGATGCTGGGAAAGATTGAAGGCAGGAGGAGAAGGGGATGACAGAGAATGAGATGGTTGGACGTCGTCACCAACTTGACAGAAATGAGTTTGAGCAAACTCCAGGAGTTGGTGATGGACAGGGAAGCCTGGCATGCTGCAGTCCATGGGGTCACAAAGAGTTGGACACGACTGAGTGACTGAACTGACTGAACTGAAATTGTATTTTTATGAATAAGAAACCATTGGAAAATGAAATAAAAATTCAGTTATAATAGCATCAACAAACACTGAATACCTAAATATGGATCTAATAAAAAGATCTTCACTATCTCTACACAGAACACTATAACACATTATTAGAGAAATTAAGGTAGATGAAGGGTATGTTATTCATGTTCATGTGTTGGAAAGCACAACAATGTAAGGATGTCAATCTTTCCCAAACTGACTGTGTCAGCTGTCAATTTATTGCTTTTTACCTCCGAATCTACCTTTCATTGCCTGATCTGTGATAAGAGAGCTGGAATCTGAATATTTTTCCCTTGCTAGCTGACATGATTTTAACTTTGTCAGTAGAGGGCAGTAGAGGGATAGTGGCAAAGAAAGAGGTTCTCTTCCGGTTCTGGAGTACTCCCCTAGGCAGGCTCCTGTAGTACGTGTCTTCTGCATCACTGGGCTCCTGCAGCTCTCATGACTTCTGAAATGCCAGGCTCATTCAGTGCATATAACTTATACAGGGTCTGCTTCACTAACTCGAATGGCTTACGTAGTGCCTGGTTTCAGCAGTGTTCAGCTCAGCACGTCTCATGAATGGCTTCCTTGGCATCCCTTGCATGTCTGTAATAGGGTGCTACTGGTCTGACATCACCCTTTGGATGGCTTCTTCTGGCAATCACTCAGGTGACCTTGCAGAGATATCACCCCACACTGGTCAGAATGGCCATCATTAAAATGTCTGCAAATAATAAATTCTGGGGAGGGTGTGGAGAAAAGGGAACCCTCCTATACTGTTGATGGGAATGTAAATTGGTACAGCCACTATACAGAACAGTATGGAGTCTCCTTAAAAAATTAAAAATAGAGCTACCATATGATCCTGCAGTCCCACTCCCAGGCATACATCCAGAAAATATGAAAACTCTAATTCGAAAAGATATGCACCTCAGTTTAAAGCTCAACGTTCAGAAAACTAAGATCATGGCATCTGGTCCCATCACTTCATGGGAAATAGATGGGGAAACAGTGGAAACAGTGTCAGACTTTATTTTTTGGGGCTCCAAAATCACTGCTGATGGTGATTGCAGCCATGAAATTAAAAGACGCTTACTCCTTGGAAGGAAGGTTATGGCCAACCTAGACAGCATATTTAAAAGCAGAGACATTACTTTGCCAACAAAAGTCCGTCTAGTCAAGGCTATGGTTTTTCCAGTGGTCATGTATGGATGTGAGAGTTGGACAGTGAAGAAAGCTGCGCGCCACAGAATTGATGCTTTTGAACTGTGGTGTTGGAGAAGACTCTTGAGAGTCCCTTGGACTGCAAGGAGATCCAATCAATCCATCCTAAAAGAGATCAATCCTGGGTGTTCATTGGAAGGACTGATGTTGAAGCTGAAACTCCAATACTTTGGCCACCTCCTGCGAAGAGTTGACTCATTGGAAAAGACCCTAATGCTGGGTAGGATTGGGGGCAGGAGGAGAAGGGGACGACAGAGGATGAGATGGTTGGATGGCATCACCGACTCGATGGACGTGGGTTTGGGTAGACTCCGGGAGTTGGTGATGGACAGAGAGGCCTGGCGTGCTGCAATTCATGGGGTCACAAAGAGTCGGACACAACTGAACTGAACTGAACTGAACTGATGCACCTCAGTGTTCACAGCAGCAGCAGTATTTATAATAGCCAAGACATGGAAGCAACATAGATGTCCATCAACAGATGAACGGGTAAATATGTGATATAAAGCTGAGCGCTGAAGAATTGATGCTTTTGAACTGTGGTGTTGAAGAAGACTCTTGAGAGTCCCTTGGACTGCAAGGAGATCCAACAAGTCCATCCTAAAGGAGATCAGTCCTGGGTGTTCATTGGAAGGACTGATGTTGAAGCTGAAACTCCTATACTTTGGCCACCTGATGCGAAGAGTTGACACATTGGAAAAGACCTTAATGCTGGGAAAGATTGGGGGCAGGAGGAGAAGGGGACGACAGAGGATGAGATGGTTGGATGGCATCACCGACTCGATGGACATGGGTTTGGGTAAACTCCGGGAGTTGGTGATGGACAGGGAGGCCTGGCGTGCTGCTATTCATGAGGTCGCAAAGAGTTGGACATGACGGAGCGACTGAACTGAACTGAACTGATATATATCTATATATCTGTGTGTATATATATATACCTAAATCTGTATGTATAGGCTTCCCAGGTGGTGCTAGTGGTAAAGAATCCACCTGCAAGAGGAGTGAGAGATGCAGGTTTGATTGCTAGGTTGGGAAGATTCCCTAGAGTAGGAAATGGCAACCCATTCCAGTATTCCTCCCTGGAAAATTCCATGGGCAGAGGAGCCTGTGTGGGCTACAGTCCATGGGGCTGCAAAGAATGGGACATGACTGAGCCCAGTCCTTTCCTTACTTACTTACGTAAGTAAATAACATACATACAAACATACAGTGGAATATTAGTCATAAAAAAGAATGAAACAATGCCATTACAGCACACGGATGGATCTGGAGATTATCATAAGTGAAGTAAGTCAGACAGCGACATACAACTATCATATGATATCGCTTATATGTGGAATCTAAGAAAAGTGATACAAATTATGCACACTGAGGAAACCAGAATTGAAAGAGACACATGTACCCCAATGTTCATCACAGCACTGTTTACAACAGCTAGGACATGGAAGCAACCTAGATGTCCATCAGCAGATGAATGGATAAGAAAGCTGTGATACATATACACAATGGAATATTACTCAGTTATTAAAAAGAACACATTTGAATCAGTTCTAATGAGGTAGATGAAACTGGAGCCTATTATACAGAGTGAAGTAAGTCTGAAAGAAAAATACCAATACAGTATATTAATGCATATATATGGAATTTAGAAAGATGGTAACGATGACCCGTATACAAGACAGCAAAATAGACACAGATGTAAAGAACAGTCTTTTGGACTCTGTGGGAGGTGAGATAATTTGAGAGAACAGCATTGAAACGTGTATATTACCATATGTGAAACAGATCACTAGTCCAAGTTTGACACATGAAACAGGGCACCCAAAGCCGGTGCACTGGGACAACCCTGAGGGACGGGATGGGGAGGGAGGTGGGAGGGGGGTTCGGGATGGGGAACACACGTGCACCTGTAGCTGATTCATGTCACTGTATGGCAAAAACCACCACAATATTGTAAAGTAATTAGCCTCCAATTAAAATAAATAGATTAAGTAATTTAAAAAAAAGACAGAAATAGACTCACAAATGTAGAAAACAAACTTATGGTTGCCAGAGAGAAAAGTGAGAGGGAGTGTTAAAGTGAGAATTTGGGATATAACAGATACAATACTGCTATAGTAAGTAGTAGTACGATGCATGCGTGCTCAGTCACTTCAGTCATGTCTGACTCTTTGCAACCCTCGCAACTCTATGGACTGTAGCCCTCCAGCCTCCTCTGTCTCTTCTCTAGGCAAGAATACTACAGTGGATTGCCATTTTCTTCTCCAGGGAATCTTCTCAACCCAGGATCAGATCCATTATCTCTTGTGTCTTCTGCATTGGCAGGTGGATTCTTTACCACTGCACCACCAGGAAAGCCCATATGTGTGTATATATGTGGCAGTCACTCAGTCATGTCCTACTCTTTGTGACCCCATGGACTATAGCCTGCCAGGCTCTTCTGTCTACAGAATTTTCTAGGCAAGAATACTGGAATAGGTAGCCATTTCCTTCTCCAGGGATCTTCCTGACCCAGAGGTTGAACCCACGTCTCCTGCATTGCAGGTGGGTTCTTTACCATCTGAGTCACCAGGGAAGCCCAACTTAAAGGCTGGGCTATGTCTGCCCAGAACAAGGGGTGCAGCCCATGTATGTGTATGTATATATACATGCATCACTTTGCTGTTCCTCTGAAACATTGTAAATTAACTATACTTAAGTAAAAAATAATTAGAGCTGGTGAGGATGCGGAGAAAGGTAATACTTATGCACTGTTCTTGGGAATGTAAATTGGTACAGCCACTATGGAAAACAGTATATATGTGCTTCTAAAAACTAAAAATACAAGTACCATAAATTAGAACCTAATAATCCCTCCTCTGGGTAATCCCACCTCTGGATAATCCCACATCTGGATAATACCCAAAGGAAATTAAATTGCTATGTAGAAGAGATATATTGAGGAGATAGTTCAAAGAAATGTTCTTTGCAGCATTACTTACAAAACCAAGACATGGTTGCAACCTAAGTGTCCATTGGTAGATGAAAAGATTATGAAACAGTGGTATATATGTGTATGTGTGTGTATAGAATAGTCTGTTATATATGATATATAATAGACTATTACTCAGCCATAGAGGAAAAGGAAATCCTACCTTTTGCAACAACATGGATGAACCATGACAGCATTACTCTAAGTGAAATAAGTCAGACAAGAAAAGACAAATACTGTATTAATTCACTTATATTTGAGATATAAAAAAACTGAATTTATAGAAATAGAGTTGAATGGTGATTTCCAGGTGCCAGGTGGTAGGAGAAATGAGATATTGATCAAAGGGTACAAACTTCCCATTGTAAGATAAGTAAGTTCTGGAAATATAATGTGCAACATATTGACAGTATGTTGTCAACAGAATATGTCAACAGTAGTCAGCAATACTGTATAAAAGTTAGTGAGAGAGTAGATCTTACATGGTCTCCCTAAAACAAACAAATAAGCAAACTCATGCCCATGAATTCAATTATGCTTATCATGTACCCCACCAACCAGAAGTGACTTGGCTATCTGAAAGATGGAACAGGCTTACTGAAGGGTCAGTTATGGCACAATTGAGAGGTAACATCCTGAAAGGATGGAATTTTGTATTATCAGATGCAATATTTTTCTTGAATCAGAGATCATTAATATGGTGCTATCTCCCCCATAAAGAAGACTGGGAATAAAAGGGTGGAAGTATGAGTGTTCCTCTCATTATTACATACAATAACCCATGGGTTATTGTATGTATATACTCTCCTGGTTTTCATATCTTAATTCTTTAGGAGAAATGCTTAAAGCAAGTTAAAAACAATGGTTCCTATGAAGGGGAAGATAAGATAGCTACCTGTCCATTTTGGGCTTCTTTTGCCTCTGAGCCAGTAGACAAAAAAGAGCTTACTTAACTGGCTGGAGTGATTGATCCTGATTATGAAGGGGAAATTGGATGGCTGCTACCAAATGGGATCAAGGAAGACTAGATCTGGAACACAGAGTAGCCTCTGGGTATTCTCTTAGTCTTGCAATGCCAAATAGTAGATTAAGTTAATAGAAAACAATGGCACACTACTACCACCAAAAACAAAAAAAAAAAGGTGGCAGAATATTGAGAACTTGGGCTTTTCATAAATAGTAACTTTACTAGGTTAAGAACTCTAATTAGGTTCTGGCTGAGGACAGAGGAGTAATGAAACAGTGGAGAAGGAAGCCATAGATATAAATTTTGTCTATATGATCAAGTAGAGAAATAAGGACTGTAATAGGTTTGGATATTTTCTCTTTTATTTTTTCAGATGTATATATTTATTTATTATTTATACATGCCAACAGGCTTTCCTGGTGGCTCAGATGGTAAAGAATCTGCCCACAATGCAGGAGACTCAAGTTCAATCCCTGGGTTGGGAAGATCCCCTGGAGAAGGAAATGGCAACCCACTTCAGTATTCTTGCCTGGAGAATTCCATGGACACAGGAGCCTCTCAGACTATGGTCTGTGGGGTTGCAAAGAGTCAGACATGGCTGAGCAAGTAATACTTTAACTTTCAACTGTTTTATCTCTCTTTCCTTTTTTTTTTTTTTGGTTGCATTGAAAGGCATGCGGGATCTTAGTTTCCCACCTGGGGATAGAATCCATGCTGCCAGCAGTGGAAGTGTGGAGTCTTGACCACTGGACTGCCAGGGAAATCCATCTCTTCTTCCACTTTTTATTTTGTATATATAAGTTGATAGAGTCCAAATTTACTATAATCTTTTTGAAATCATTAAATTTCAAATTTAATAGATTTAAATTTAAATTAATTAAACTCTGTTTTTTAAATTATTTTTTTATTATGTTAAGAATACAAATAATATGTACTTTAACAAAATTTTAATTGTACAATACAATGTTGTTGAGTAACAGCACAATTTTGTATGGAAGATCTCCAGAACTTCATCATCTTACAAAACTGAAACTGTATATCTGTTTAATATCCACCCTCCATATCCTCCTTCTCCCAGCTTCTGGAAACCATCATTCTACCTGTTTCTATAAGGTTGACTATTTTAGATAGCTCATATAAGTGGAACCATGCAATATTTATTCTGCTGTGAAGCTTATCTTTGTATAATGTCCTCCAGGTTTATCCATGTTGTTGCATATGACGTGAACTCCTTCTTTTTAAAGACTCAGTAGTATTCCATTATATGTACTTACCACATTTTGCTTACCCTTTCATCTATCAGTCAGCACTTTGGTTGCTTTCACATTTTAGCTATTGTGAATAATGGTGCAGTGAACATGGGTGTACAAATATTTCTTTGAGACCCTGCATTCAGTTCTTTTGGGTGTATACCCAGAAGTGGGATTGTTGAATGATATGGCAGTTCTATTTCTAGTTTTTAGAGGAATGTTTCCCATAGCTGCTATACGAATTTACATTTCCACCAACAGTAGAAGCTTCTAATTTCTCCAGATCCTTGATGACACTCTATCTTTTGTTTGCTTTTATAATAGCCATTTTAATAGGTTTGAGGTGGTATGTAATTGTTTTTAGTTTGCATTTCCCTGATTACCTATTTTTAGCACTTTTTCATATGCCTGTTGACCATTTGTATGTTCTCTATGGGAAATTTCTATTCACTTCTGTCACACATTTTTAAATTTGGTTATTTGCTCTTTCTGCTAATCTCTTTATTTATATTGGTCTGTTAAGGTTTTCTATTTCTTCTTTTGTTTTTCTGGGAAGAATTTAATCTTACCTTTATTTCTTTTTTTTTTAACTTTTTATTTTATATTGGAGTATAGCCAATTAACAATGCTGTAATAGTTTCAGGTGAATAGCAAAGGGACTGAGCCATACATATATATGTATCTATTCTCTCCCAGAATCCCCTGCCATCCAGGCTGTCATGTAACATTGAGCAGAGTTCTCTGTGCTATACAGTAGGTCCTTATGGGTTATCCATTTAAATATAGCAGAGTGTATATGTTGATCCAAAACTCCCTATCTCTCCCCACTTTTCTTCCCCCCTTGTCTTTATTTCTAAGGAAGAGTTTTGCTGGCTACAGTATTCTTGGTTGTTAATTTTTTTTTCAGCATTTTGAATATATCATCTCAATCTTTCCTGGCATGAGAGGTTTCTGCTGAGAAATTCACTGATAGCGTTATGAGGTTCCCTAATATGTGATGAGTTGCTTTTCTCTTGATGCTTTCAAAATTCTTTATCTTTGAAAATGTAATTATAATGTATCAGTATAGACTTGGTTTCTTCTATCTGACATCATTTGGCATCCTGAATATGGATGCCAATTAGTCTCCTTATATCTGGGAACTTTTCAGCTATTATTTATTTAAATAAGCTTTCTGCCCCCTTCACCATCTCTTCTCTTTCTAGGACTCCTAAGATGTGTATATTAGTTCAACTGATAAGAGTTCCCTGAGTCCTTTAGACTTTCTTCACTGTTTTCATTCTTTTTCTTTGATTCTATGACTGTGTAATTTACATTCTCCATCTCTGAGTTCATTGATTCCTTCTTCTGTTTTATCAAGTCTACTAGTGAATTTTTCATTGCAATCATTGCATTCTTCATCTCCAGTATTTTTTATTAATTTCTTTTACAGGGTATGGCAGATTTAATTTTCTAAAGATGATATTTCCTTTGACATTCTCATTGGTTAGTGGGTATGCTCTTAACTACAAATCTGAGTGGGCTTAGACTCTCTTGTAATAAGAGTTAAGTAGAAGTGATGCTGGATGACTTCCAAGGTAAGGTCAGAAAAGGCTATGATACTTTTACCATTTTCTTTTTCTTCTTTTTTTTTTTTTTAATAAATTTATTTATTTTAGTTGGGGCTAATTACTTTACAATATTGTAGTGGTTTTTGCCATACATTGACATGAATCAGACATGGGTTTACATGTGTTCCCCATTCTGAACCCCCCTCCCACCTCCCTCCCCATCCCATCCCTCTGGGTCATCCCATTGTCCCAGCCCTGAGCATTTGTCTCATGCATCGAACCTGAAATGGTGTTCTGTTTCATATATGATAATATACATGTTTCAATGCTATTCTCTCTTTACCATTTTCTTGACCTCCCATACTCAGAGCTCTGGGATGCCATGCATCAGTCTGACTATCCTAAGGATACTATGCATTGTTGAAGCCAAACCACATGGTAAGGCCTTCTTTAGATGCTCTGATGGAAAATTCTTGTCTTCAAGCCCTCCCAGCCTATGTGTCAGATACTGTGACTGAATGAGCATTTAGATGACTTCATTCCCTATCCTTTGAGTCACCCTAAGCCTTTGACTCCTCCTAGCTGAAGCCCAGATGGGGTGAAGCACATACAAATCATCCTTGCTGTGCCCTTTCCAATTTCTGACCCACAGAACCCCTCTTACTGCTGTATTGTTTCTGGGACTTGTTTCTGAATGGATGGAGAGATAGAGGCTAATGAGATTAGGTAGGGGAAAGAGAAGATAAGTGATAGGACTTTAGTTCTCTCTGGCTCAGTAGGTGTTTATGGTTTCAGCCAATCACCTGTATACTGGAGTTAAATGCAGATAGTATGGGTGGGAGATGCCAAAATTTTCCTGGATTTTGAGAACATCTGTCATGTTTCTGAGGTAGGGGCTCATGGAAACTAATTTAAAAGTCTGTTTTTTAGTCCATCATCAATAGAGCAGTTTGTTGAAATTTCACATGGACTTTAGCAACTATTCCTGTCTCATTTTATTTATCTTTTAAAGTCTTTCTTCTTTTTAAAATTTTTATTTATTTATTTGACCACACTGGGTCTTCACTGCTTGTGCACGCTTTCTCTAGTTAAAATGAGTGGGGGCTACTCTCTAGTTGCAGTGCACAGGCTTTTTATTGTGGTGACTTCTCTTGTTGCTGAGCATGGGCTCTAGGGTATATATGGGCTTCAGTAGTTGTGATGCACGGATGCCCCACCTCATGTGGAATCTTCCCCAACCAGGGATCAAACCTGTGTCCTCTGCATTGGCAGGCAGATTCTTAACCACTGGACCACCAGGGAAGTCCCTTCTCTCATTTTAAATCCATACTGTCATTGCCAACTTTTATCCTTTTCTATATCTTTATGGTCATTTTTTAAATGGTTGAGGTTTTTTTTTTTTTTTTTGAGATATTGATGCATAACCTTGTATTCATTTTAGGTGCACAACATAGTGTTTGATATATGTTTTAATATATGCTGCAAAATGATCACCACACATAGTTACATTTTTTTTTCTTGTGATGAGAACTTTCAAGGTCTACTCTCTTAGCAATTTGAAATATACTATAGAGCATTGTTAACATATTTTCATGCTGTACATTACATCCCATGGACTTGTTTGTCTTGTAACTGCAAGTTTATACCTTTTGACCACCACTGCCCATTTTACCTAACTCCTCCACCTATAGCAACCACTAGTTTCCTCTCCTCTCCCACTCCAGTACTCTTGCCTGGAAAATCCCATGGACAGAGGGGCCTGGTGGGCTGCAGTCCAGGGGGTCGCTAAGAGTCAGACATGACTGAGCAACTTCACTTTCACTTTTCACTTTCATGCATTGGAGAAGGACATGGCAACCCGCTCCAGTGTTCTTGCCTGGAGAATCCCAGGGACGGGGGAGCCTAGTGGGCTGCCGTCTATGGGGTCGCACAGAGTCGGACACGACTGAAGTGACTTAGCAGCAGCAGCAGCAGCCAGTATTTCTGATTTGTTCTATTTTTTTTTTTTATTGTTTCTGTCTCTTATTGATATTCTCATTTTGTTTTGTATCATTTTCCTGAATTCATTTAATTGAGTTGTATTGTAATTCACTGAGCTTCTTTCAGAAGATTGTTTTGACTTTTGTCAGCAAATTCATAGATCTCCACTTCTTTAGGGTCAGTTACTACAGATTTATTTTATTCCTTTGATTATGTTATAGTTTTCCTGATCATTCAAGTCCCTTGTAGCTTTGTGGTGATGTCTGCATTTTTCAAGTCACAAATACCTCTCCCAGTGTATATGATGACTGACAGGAAAAGACTTTCATCAATATGTCTGTCCAGAGATTATTGGCCTATGTTCCTAAATTATCCAAATGACCAGTCTTTTATTATTTTTTTTTAATGGAGGCTGTAATCTCTTATTCGCTCTGGTGTGTAGCTTTGCTGGTTCTGTTAGCACTTGATGTGAGGCTACACAGGAACTGGTCCCTGAGCTACTGCACCGAAAGCACGAGGACACTGGAGGCATGCCCCACTCCTCTTACTCCCTTCTGAGGGAGAAGCCTCGGTTCCGCATGTTTTCCCAATCTTGAAGATCCTTGCTAGCTGTAGGAAGACACCCTCTGCTTTTCCTTGGTTCTTAGCTGCTTCAGGCATCTGGACTATGCTGTTTCTTCAACACTTGGTATGAGGAGAGATAGGACGTGGCTTCTTGGGGAGTGGGTGCACCGAAAGGCTGGGAGGCTGAGTGCACGCACACTCCATTCTCTTCTCCCCACCATGGCAGAAGTCATTGGCTGAGCAGATCTGCCTTGGCTCTGGGCTGTGCAGTTTAGCGGGGAGGTTAATGCAGGAAAAATGAAAGTGCTCTTCTTACCTATTTCAATGTGGCTGTTCTTGGTTATTGTGCTTCCCTGGGATGCTGAAACATCTGTAATTCTTCTAAAGACATTTTGGTTCATATTATCATTTTTACATTGTTGTTTCTATGGGGGAAGAAGGATTGAGCCTTACTATTCCTCCATTTTGCTGATCTCACTTGTAGTTTAAAGAACAGGCTATTCAGTGGGACTGTGGTGGAATATGTGTAGTGATGAATTTAGCCCGGGTGGATACATTAAGTATTAAGGCAGTGTGCATCTTCATTTAGGAGAAGGTGTGAGAACTTTTTCACTTATAATAAGAATGGCATTTTAAAATGGTCATGTTATGACTTTTAATTTTGATGCATATAACTAGATCGATTTATGAAAGTTTAGTTAATATAAAATGTCCTCAACAATGTATACACATATCTGTGTGCCCATTTTATCACAGTATTCCTTGATATTTCCTTATGTTTGTTAAGATAAAAGACAAAAATAATGCTCTCTTGATGTTTTAATTTGCTTTTATTTCTGTTTTTTTTCTTGTTTACAATGGGTATATACATCAAATACAAATGCTGCATTTTATAATGTATGCCTTTTGCCAAGGGCATAGCAAAATGCAAAATCAGTTTTTAGTGTAACAGTATGTTCAGTCTTCTTATATATTTTTATTGTGGTAAAAAACATGTAACATAAAATTTACCCTCTTCACAAATTTTAAGCATATATTATTGTTAACTATATGTATATTGATGTGTAGAGATCTTCAAAACTTTTTTATCTTGTTTGACTGAAACTCTGTACCCACTGAATAGCAACTTCCCTCTTCCCCCAGCCCCTGGCAACCACCATTCCACATTCTGCTTCTATGATCTTGCTTTAGATATCTCATATAAGTAAAACTACAAAATGGTTTTTCTCCTCTGATTGGCTTATCTCCTTAACACAATGTCCTCAAGTTCGTCCATATTGTCACACATTGTAGATTTTCCATCTTGTTTTAAAGCTGAATAATACTCCATTGTATGCATATGCCACATTTTCTTTATCCATTCATCTGCTCATAGATATGTAACGTGTTCATCCTTTGTTTTCACTATTCTTTGACTATTTGCAGGCACACATGCCATTTCATGTCTGTGGTGCCATCAGGTCAGATGAATGGGGGATGCTGAACTCACTCATTTTGGAAAATTAAATGTGTATAAGTTACTTGTTCTTTGCCTTTATACTAATAGAGTCCTTTGTGTAACTCCACAGGTAAAGGTCCTAGGCTCAGGATCTTTGTTCTTGTCGGGGTCTTTATTCTGGTTCTGGCTCCTCAACTGTAGTGAAGTCACTGCTTCTGGACTAGTTTCCAGAGGCTGTGGTAGGAGCTGATGTCTCTAAATGTTTCCCTTCATACCCAGGATGGACAAAATAGTTCTCTGACTATATTTCTTAGCTTTTGGAAGTCACTTAATTTTGAATAAGAAATAAATACACTTGAATTTAATTAAAAATCAAGAACCACACAGGCTCTAAGCTTACAAAGTTATCTTCCTGTGTAGATTGGTCCTCTATTAGAACAAGCACCCTATTGCCATTTTTTTAAACCCTGAGACACATATCTGGTGCCTTAGCATCCTCTGCAGAGCTGCCTTCACCTCCTGGTTCTTGAAGCTGTAAATGAGAGGGTTTATCAAGGATGTGATCACACCATACTGTACAGAGACAACTCGCTCCAGGACTGATCCTGAAGAGGGGCTGATGTACCTGAATAGAGCTGTCCCATAGAACAAGAGCACCACAGTGAGGTGGGAGGAGCAGGTGGAGAAGGCTTTGCCTTGGCCTTGAGAGGAGGAGATACTTAGAATGGCAAGAATGATTTTAGAGTAAGAGAAGAGGATCAGGGGAAGTGTCACAAATCCTAGAAATGCAGACGATCCAGTCAACAGGATAGTGTTAGGCATGGCATCACTGCAGGAGAGAGGGAAGAGTGAAGGCAGTTCACAACTGAAGTGGGAGATGATAAGGGACCACACAACTGTAAGTTCTGGGTACAAAGATTATTCACGAGTGAGTTCAGAAACCCCATCACCCATGCTGCACTGACCATTGCAGTGCACAGAGGCCCATTCATGATCACAGTGTAGAGCAGAGGGTGACAGATGGCAGCATAGTGGTCATAGGCCATACAGAGAGCAAGCAGCCCTCAGTGCCTCCAGAGAAAATGAAAAAGAAACTCTGGGTAATGCATCCCCACACTGAAATGGTTTTCTTCTGAGACATGAAATTCTGTAGCATCTTGGGCACAGTGACTGAAGAGTAGCATGTGTCTAGGAAAGACAAATGACCAAGGAAGAAGTACATGGGTGTGTGCAGGTGAGGATCAGCCCTGATCACCAGGATCATCGTCAGGTTCCCCATCAGGGTCAGGAGGTAAATCCCCAAGAAGAGAACAAACAGGATGGTCTGGATATCCAGGTCAGTAGACAACCCCGACAGCACAAATTCATCAATAATGCTAAGATTTTTCATGATTTCTTAGATATTCCATCCCTAAAAGGAAAGAAATATTTACTCATTTGGTGGGATAATGATCTGAGTCATTCTCTGGGAATAGGATTTTTTAATCTAAAAGATCTGCTTTTTAGCTTTAAGTCAGAAAGTGAATCTGTGTATAAATATCTGACAATCCAGATGGTCAACACCAAAATCAGATTGATTATATTCTTTGCAGCCAAAGATGGAGAAGCTCTATACAGTCAGCAAAAACAAGACCAGGAGCTGACTGTGGCTCAGATCATGAACTCCTTATTGCCAAATTCAGACTTAAATTGAAGAAAGTGGGGAAAACCACTAGACCATTCAGGTATGACCTAAATCAAATCCCTTATGATTATACAGTGGAAGTGAGAAATAGATTTAAGGGACTAGATCTGATAGACAAAGGGCCTGATGAACTATGAACGGAGGTTCGTGACATTGTACAGGAGACAGGGATCAAGACCATCCCCATGGAAAAGAAATGCAAAAAAGCAAAATGGCTGTCTGAGGAGGCCTTACAAATAGCTGTGAAAAGAAGAGAAGTGAAAAGCAAAGGAGAAAAGAAAAGATATACCCATTTGAATGCAGAGTTCCAAAGAATAGCAAGGAGAGATAAGAAAACCTTCCTCAGCAATCAATGCAAAGAAATAGAGGAAAACAATAGAATGGGAAAAACTAGAGATCTCTTCAAGAAAACCAGAGATACCAAGGGGCCATTTCATGCAAAGATGGGCGTAATAAAGGGCAGAAATGGTATGGATCTAACAGAAGCAGAAGATATTAAGAAGAGGTGGCAAGAATACACAGAAGAACTGGACAGAAAGGATCTTCATGACCCAGATAATCACGGTGGTGTGATCACTCACCTAAAGCCAGACATTCTGGAATGTGAAGTCAAGTGGGCCTTAGGAAGTATCACTACAAACAAAGCTAGTGGAGGTGATGGAATTCCAGTTGAGCTATTTCAAATCCTAAAAGATGATGCTGTGAAAGTGCTGCACTCAATATGCCAGCAAATCTGGAAAACTCAGCAGTGGCCACAGGACTGGAAAAGGGCAGTTTTCATTCCAATCCCAAAGAAAGGCAATGCCAAAGAATGCTCAAACTACCTCACAATTGCACTCATCTCACATGCTAGTAAAGTAATGCTCAAAATTCTCCAAGCCAGGCTCCAGCAATATGTGAACCATGAACTTCCAGATGTTCAAGCTGGTTTTAGAAAAGGCAGAGGAACCAGAGATCAAATTGCCAACATACACTGGATCATCGAAAAAGCAAGAGAGTTCCAGAAAAACATCTATTTCTGCTTTATTGACTATGCCAAAACCTTTGACTGTATGGATCACAATAAACTGTGGAAAATTCTGAAAGAGATGGGAATACCAGACCATCTGACCTGCCTCTTGAGAAACCTGTGTGCAGGTCACAAAGCAACAGTTAGAACTGGACATGGAACAACAGACTGGTTCCAAATAGGAAAAGGAGTACATCAAGGCTGTATATTGTCACCCTGCTTATTTAACTTATATACAGAGTACATCATGAGAAATGCTGGGCTGGAGGAAGCACAAGCTGGAATCAGGATTGCCAGGAGAAATATCAATAACCTCAGATATGCAGATGACACCACCCTTATGGCAGAAAGTGAAGAAGAACTAAAGAGCCTCTTGATGAAGGTGAAAGAGGAAAGTGAAAAAGTTGGCTTAAAGCTCAACATTCAGAAAACTAAGATCATGGCATCCGGTCCCATCACTTCATGGCAAATAGATAGGGAAACAGTGGCTGACTTCGTTTTTTGGGGCTCCAAAATCACTGCAGATGGAAACTGCACACTTACTCCTTGGAAGGAAAGTTATGACCAACCTAGACAGCATATTAAAAAGCAGAGACATTACTTTGCCAAGAAAGGTCCCTCTAGTCAGGCTATGGTTTTTCCAGTAGTCATGTATGGATGTGAGAGATGGATGGTAAAGAAAGCTGAGTGCTGAAGAATTGATGCTTTTGAACTGTGGTGGTGGAGAAGACTCTTGAGAGTCCCTTGGACTGCAAGGAGATCCAGCCAGTCCATCCTAAAGCCGATCAGTCCTGGGTGTTCATTGGAAGGACTGATGTTGAAGCTGAAACTCCAATACTTTGGCCACCTGATGCGAAGAGCTGACTCATTTGAAAAGAACCTGATGCTGGGAAAGACTGAAGTCAGGAAGAGAAGGGGACAACAGAGGATGAGATAGTTGGATGGCATCACCGACTCAATGGACATGGATTTGGGTGGACTCCGGGAGTTGGTGATGGACAGGGAGGCCTGGTGTGCTGTGGTTCATGGGGTCGCAAAGAGTTGGACACGACTGAGCGACTGAACTGAACTGAACTGAATCTACAACAAAGGAGGCAAGAATATACAGTAAAAACAGCTTCAATAACTGGTGCTGGGAAAACTGGACAGCTACATGTAACAGAATGAAATTAGAATATTCTCTAATACCCCATACAAAAATAAACTCAAAATGAATTAAACATATAAATATAAGACCAGATATTATAAAACTCCTAGATGAAAACATAGTAATAATACTCTTTTACATAAATTATAGAAATGTTTTTTTGGAGCTGTCTCTTAGAGTAATGGATATAAAAACAAAAAAAAAGTAAAGGTAAACTTAAAAGCCTTTGTACAGCAATGAAACTGTAGACAAAATAAAAAGACAACTGACAGATTGGGAGGAAACCAATGGTGTCCCCCTTTCCCCACCAAGTTATAGAAGCCAGTTGATGGTGCTTAACTGCCAGAAGCCAGGAAGCCACAATTATCATAATGACAAGGAAGGTCAAAGAGCAGCCAAAGGGGTGTTTTTGAGAATTGTAGAGTTAGTTAACAGATGAGCAGTCAATGCTGCTTAACACGTAGTACAAAAGAAATAAGAATGGAGGAACAGGAGGCTGAGGGTACATGGCCCTGTTAAAAATTATTCTTTGCTTGGTTTCTTAACCTGAACCAAGGTTTTGGTCTAGAACCTGCTAGCTGAAAATACACAGTTAGGTCCCTAGGAGGAAGAACACTTCAACAATCCCTCTTCTAGGTTTCTCCTGAGGAAGAAATGTCCACAGGAAGCTTAGAGAACCTGCTGCCGGAACTCCTATGGAGAAGGAGGTACATGTAGCATAAGGAGGGGACTGTCATAGCCATGAAAAGGCATCTTTCAGATCTCCAGCTTCAGGGAATGTAACTGACTCATTGTTTTCATGACCATGTTTAAGCTGAGGTCATGATTCCCAGGAGCTGCTCCTAGCCACTGACTGAACTTGGCAGGGATACTAAGGCAGATTTGTTCCTGAGAGTTGCAGAACTTGGTTGATGGGCAACTTCGGCCCAACTTTGCTGACTTTTTTCTTATAAATGTGTCACAGACTGGCTTCTCCTGCTCAGCACATCTTTCTTCCTTCCCTTCTTCACAGCGGTTAGACCTGTAACAGCTAACCCAGTCTCCCCCAGTTCCCTGCCTATCTACCCTCACAAGTGTTTTCCTTTACAAATCTCTCGAATGTCTAATTCTATCTAGGCATCAGCTTCTCAGAGAACCCAAAGAAATTGCAAAACTCTTTTCTAAAGTGGTTGTGTAATTTTATAGTCCCACTGGTAACCTATGAGAATTCTAATTGCTCCACATCCTCACCAACAGTTGGTATTGAAGTTTTGAGTCCATGGGGTCGCAAAGAGCTGGACATGACTGAGCAACAACAGAAGGTGCAATGTGGTATCTCATTGCAGTTTTAATTTGTATTTCTCTACTACCTCAATTATGTTGAATGTGTTTTCATGTGTTTATTCTCATCTATATATAATATTTCTGTTCAAATATTTTGTCCATTTCCTCATTGAGTTGTTTGACTTATTATTACTGAATTAAGTTCTTTATAGATTTTTGAACATAAGTCCTTTATCAGTTATGCATTTGTAAGTAATATTTACTGGTCTGTAGTCTATCTTCATTTTCTTAAGTGTTGAACGACAGAAGTTAATAATTTTTGATGTTCAATTTAGAATTTTTCCTTTATTTTTCGTGCTTTTTGTTTCTTTGTAAGAAATTATGGCTAACTCAGGGTCACAAAGATTATCTCCTGTGCTTTCTTCCAGCTGTTTTATAGATGTAGGTTTACAATCAGACCTATCATTCAAGTTAATTTTTGCATATGGTGTGCGTCTAGGCTCGTTAAGAAACTTTTTAATACCTTTATGAAACCAGTTAACTCTCAACATAAGTTCATGAGAACTACTTTGCTGAAGGAAGAATATTTCATTAGTATAATTATATTCAATATGAATATGTAAATATCAAAGCTAACTTACATTTTATATTAATTTTATAATAATATTAACTATCTCACATTAAATAATGTTCAGTTCAAACTCCATGAGTCCAATTTATAAATGTAATTTATTTCACATAAATATATAGAAAGGAACAAAACCTAAATTCAAATGTGTCAAGGCAATGTTTGTTCAAGAATACTGGTAATTACTGAAAAAATTATATATGCATGTAAGTTATTTTATGGTATAATTCAGTAAATTAAAAATAAAAAATTTACCTTTTTTCTGCAAAAAAACCTGAATTAGATATATAAATATAAGACCAGACACTATAAAACTCCTAGATGAAAACAGGAATAATACTCTTTTACATAAAATGGCAACCCACTCCAGTACTCTTGCCTGGAAAATCCTATGGACAGAGGAGCCTGGTAGGCTACAGTCCATGGAGTCACAAAGAGTCGGACACGACTGAGTGACTTCACTTTCACATAAATTGTAGAAATGTTTTTTTGGATCTGTCTCCTAGAGTAATGGATATAAAAACAAAAACAAGCAAATATGAACTTAGAAGCCTTTGTACAGCAAAGAAACTGTAGCCAAAATAAAAAGACAACTGACAGATTGGGAGGAAACATTTGCAAATGAAGTGACCAACAAGGGATTAATTTCCAAGATGTACAAACAGCTCATACAGCTTAAGTATCAGAAAACAAACAACTCAATCTAAAGATTGCCAGAAGACCACAACAGATATTTCTCCAAAGATGACATATGGCCAATAGGCACATGAAAATATGCTCAATATTGCTAATTATTAGAGAAATGCAAATCAAAACTACAATGAGGTGTCACTCATACCAGTCAGATTAGCCATCATTAAAAATTCTACCAGTAATAAATGCTGCAAAGGGTGTGGAGAATAAGGAACCCCCCTACACTGTTGGTGGCAATGTAATTTGGTGCAACCATCATGGAAAACAGTATGGATGTTCCTTAAAAAAACTGAAAATAGAGTTACCATTTGATCCTGCAATCCTACTCCTGGGCACATTAAAAAAATACATGCACCTCAATGTTCATAGCAGCACTATCTACAATAGCCAAGACATGAAAAGAATCTAAATATCCATTGACAGATGAATGGATGAAGTTGTTGTACATATATACAATGGAATATTACTCAGCCATAAAAAAGAATGGAATATCGCCCATTTGTAGCAACATGGTTGGACCTAGAGAGTATCATTTTGAGTGAAGTAAGTTAGAGAAAGACAAATATCATATATCACTTGTATGTGTAATTAAAATATGAAGCAAGTGAACTTATTTACAAAACAGATCTAAAGATATAAAAAACAATCTTAATGGTTACCAAAGGTAATAGTGGGAATGGGGGGCAGGGAATTATAAATCAGGACTTTGGGATTGACATACACTTTCTATATAAAAAATAGGTAAACAATAAGGACTCCATAACCAATATAGGTAAATAATATTGACTGCATAAAATAACAACATCTTGTACACAGTTAAATATATGTACACAGTTATATACTAATATACATACAGAAGTTATATATATATATATATATATATATATATAGTTGAGATATATAATATACATAAATATGAGTTGGGATGAGTGGAGGGTTGGGATGCCAGCCTTCTATGGAGTGGAAATTCCGTGTATAACTTATAGTTATCCCTACTTATATGCAGTTGGTTTCCTCCATATCTGCTGTCCTACCTCTCTGTATCAACCAACTACAGATCACTTAGGACTCTAGAATTTCCTACTGAAAAAAATCCATGTGTAAGTGAACATACACAGTTCAAACCCTTGTTGTTCAAGGTTCAACTGTAAATAAATAAAATATATAATCAAAATACACATGACCTAAATCAAATCCCTTATGACTACACAGTGGAAGTGACAGATAGATTCAAGGGATTATATCTGATAGAGTGCCTGAAGTCCTATGGATGGAGGTTCATAAGATTGTACAGGGGGTGGTGACCAAAACCATCCTAAAGAAAAAGAAATGCCAGAAGGCAAAATGGTTGTCTGAGGAGGGCTTAAAAATAGCTGAGAAAATAAGAGAAGCAAAAGGCAAAGGAGAAAAATATATGCCTACTGAATGTAGAGTTCCAAAGGATAATAGCAGGAGATATAAGAAAGACTTCTTAAGGGAACAGTGCAAAGAAATAAAGGAAAACAACAGAATGGGAAAGACTAGAGATCTCTTCAGTAAAATTGTGGATACCAAGGGGACATTTCATGCAAAGATGGCCACAATAAAGAACAGAAACAGCAAGCACCTAACAGAAGCAGAAGAGATTAAGAAGAGGTGCAAGGAACACACAGATGAACTGTCCAAAAAAGGTCTTAATGAGCTGGATAACCATGATGGTGTGGTCACTAACCTAGGACCAGTCATCCTGGAATGTGAATCAAGTGGGCCTTAGGAAGCATTACTATGAACAAGGCCAGTGGAAGTGATGGAATTTGAGCTGAGCTATTTCAAATCCTAAAAGATGATGCTGTGAAACTGCTGCACTCAATATGCCAGCAAATTTGGAAAACTCAGCAGTGGCCACAGGACTGGAAAAGGTCAGTTTTCATCCCAATCCCAAAGAAAGGCAACAAGGAGATCAACCAGTCAATTCTAAAGGAACTCAATCCTGAATATTCATTGGAAGGACTGATGCTGAAGCTGAAGCGCCAATGTTTTGGCTACCTGATGCAAAGAGCCAGCATTGGAAAAGACTCTGATGCTGGGAAAGATTTGAGGGCAGGAGGAGAAGGGGACAACAGAGGATGAGATGGTTGGATGGTGTCACTGACTCAATGGACATGGGTTTGAGCAAAACGCAAACTCTGGTTGATGGTGAAGGATGGGGAAGGCTGGCATTCTTCAGTCCATGTGGTTGCAAAGAGTTAGACATGACTTAGCAGACAACAAAGCCATAGAATAGGAGGCAAAAAAAAAAAGAAATGAAGTTAAAAGGCTCTAGGGTCCTTGTGCTATTTAGAAAGTAGCAAAAGTACTACTTTACATTAGACTTTTATAAAACAAGAATATGTTATTTCTAGGGCCACTCCTAAAAACAGTGAAAAAATTATAACAAGTTAGTAAAGGGGAAAAACAGACTAATAAAAATTCTTAGTAAATTGAAAGGAAGGCAATAACAGTAAAAGGAATGTAGAACATGTGGGACTTATAGAAAACAGTCCGATAGATTTAAACCAGAATGTATGAATAATTATATTAAGTGTAAATCAACTGAACACTCCAATTAAAAGATAAAGATGATCATATCAGATTAAAAAACAAACTCCAGTATATGATACTTATAAAGGACATGTTTGAAATATGAAGACACTTAGGATGACATTAAAAGTATGGAAAATGATATATCAAGCAATTCTAGCTAAAGGAATTTGGTGAATTTATGTTAAAATCAAAGTAGTTGTTGTTGTTCACTTGTCCAGTCATGTCCAACACAGTGACCCCATAGACTGAAGCACGTCAGGCCTCTCTGTCCCGCACCATCTCCTGGAGTTTGCCCAAGTTCATGTTCATTGCATCAGTGATGTCCAGCCATCTCATTCTCTGACACCCTCTTCTTCTGCCCTCAATCTTTCCTAATATCAGGGACTTTTCCAATGAGTCACCTGTTCGCATCAGATAACCAAAACACTGGAGTTTCAGCTTCAGCATCAGTCCTTTTCAGTGAATATTCAAGGTTGATTTCCCTTAAGATTGACTGGTTTGATCTCCTTGCTGTCCAAGGGACTTTCAGGAGTCTTCTCCAGCACCACAGTTTGAAGGCATGAATTCTTTGGCGTTTTGCCTTCTTTATGGTTCAGCTCCCACAAAGTAGAATTGAATCAAAGAAATTACTGGCAATAATAAGACATTTAAAAATGATAGAAGAGTCAATCCAACAAGATTATATAAATTTTTTAATTGTAAGCACATATAGATTAGCTATTTGTTCAGCAAATATCTACTTAACCCTTCCCAACCACCTCCATAGAGAAATACGTTTCTATATCCCATTGAAGATGTTCTAGTCCATGGGGATGAGTTGCTTGGCCAACAGAATGTAAACAGAAGTGCCAGACTGCCAGCTCTGAGCACACGCTTTAAGAGGTAATGCGTGTTTCCATTTGTATTTCTGAAAGTTTCTAACCTCCATGATGAAAATAACAGCCCCAGGTAGACACTGCCCCTTCAGACTAAGCCCCAGAATGAGACATTCAGAATAGATTATGGCTAGGAACCAAGTCCAGCCATCTGCAGCTGTGCTACCTCAGCTGACCTGCAAACCCATGAGTGAGAACTTAGTAGAACTGACATTGCCATGTGCCACTAAAATTCTGTGAATGCTTATTGTGCAACAAGAGATGACTGATAGATCGCCTAATAACAAAACTTCAATATATATCTATAAAGTAAAAAATGTAACTAAAAGAAGAAATAGGCCAATCCCACCCTTAATTGCCATCTGATAGAAAAGTAGACCAAAACCCAGTATGTGAAAGATTGGAAAAGAAGAGTAGCATTCTGATCTCATTGACATACATAAATCATTGTGGCTCACAACTGCAGAATGCTCACTGTTTTCATTTTCACAGGAAACATTTTCTAACGTTCATCATATTCCAGGGCACTGCTATATTTAAAATAGATAACCAACAAGAGCCTACTGTATAGCATTGTTAACTCTGCTCAATACTCTGTAATAACCTAAATGAGAAAAGAATTTGAAAAAGAATCGACACATGTAAATGTATAACTGAATCACTCTTCTGTACACCTGCAACTGATAGAACATCGTTAACCAACTATACTCCAATATAAAATTTAAAAATTGAAATACATTTCTAAGGGATTGAAATCATACAGAGCTTGATGTTCTCTAAGTAGAAATCAATAAAATATAGCTGCTGCTGCTGCTAAGTCGCTTCTGCTGCTGCTGCTGCTGCTAAGTCGCTTCAGTCGTGTCCGACTCTGTGCGACCCCATAGACGGCAGCCCACCAGGCTCCGCCGTCCCTGGGATTCTCCAGGCAAGAATACTGGAGTGGGTTGCCATTTCCTTCTCCAGTGCATGAAAGGGAAAAGTGAAAGTGAAGTCACTCAGTCATGTCCGACTCTTGGCGACCCCATGGACTGCAGCCTCCCAGGCTCCTCTGTCAGTGGGATTTTCCAGGCAAGAGTACTGGAGTGGGGTGCCATTGCCTTCTCCGAAAATATAGCTAGAAAACTCTTAAATGTTTTGGGGAAAAGCAACATAATTTCATTCGACCCACAGATCAGAGATGAAGTAACAATGGAAGTTAATTTGATTTGTTAAACAGTCTGGCAGCCAATAGGCAGGGGAAAAAAAAATGTAGAAAACCCTACAATTATCCTCTTCCAACTGTTTTATTCATGATTAATTATTTTCCTGATTACTAGTTAGAAAGTGTTTCTCTGCTACAGTGATAATTTACATTTAAAAGACTTTTCCACAGTGAAGGGATAGTTAAATTGTTATAGACGAATGAGAGAAAGTACTGGTGACTAATCATTTCTTGGGTGAAGTGAGGGGTGAAAGACATTAAAGTGCAGTGAAAAATAAAGGTAATTAGCAGTAAATGCATTATTAAATATGAATGAAAGTCTTTTAATTAAACAATGTTGTTTTTCAATATTTCACTGAAATAACATTAAATTGACTATTTCATCAAAACAGCATATTGGAGATAAAAAAGTCACTTGTTAAAAAGAAAAATAAATAATGATAATTAGAGTGACTCAAATGATAATCCATTATGCTCAGAGCCAAATGAATAAAGCTAGCCAAATAGAAAGCAAGCAAATACAGCAAATGGTAGCATCCATCCCATTAATGTAGTTAATTGGAGTTTGAGTTTTATAATATTGTGCATGTTTAGTTTGGTTTCACAGTGTATTATATGTTACAAACATAAGGGAGTTATATTTTCTGTTGTTTGAACATATTTTAAAATGTCAAAGTAATGTAGAAAAATATTGACAATATTAAAAGTTTTTTATTTAAATGGGTATGTACATTTTGAATTAGAGAAGCAACACTGAAAATGGCTGTGTGTGTGTGTGTGTGTGATAAATACTTTTGAAATAACAAATATATATGTATTGGTCTGACCCCGCCTTTCTACAAAGTTTTATCTTTGACACACAATTACTGACATAAAGCTATTAAACCTTTATTCATGGGGAATAAATTCCAGTACTTCCAGTGGACGTCTGCAAACCCAGATAGTAGCAAATCCTAAACAGCTGACTCTTGAACAATATGGGTCTGAACTGTGCTGGTCCACTTAGACAAGAATTATTTTTCAATAAATACATACTATAGTACTACAAAATCTGCAGTTGGTTGGTTGAATTCATGGATGTGGTACTGCAGATATGGAAAGTTGTTGCAGATTTTTTATTGTGTGGACTCCATGTCCCGAGCCTCTGGATTGTTCAAGGGTAAGCTGTACTATGACTTTTCCTATACTAATGGACTGGTAGCATATACACCATGGACAAGCTTGACAAAGGCATGATTCATGTCCTGGCCAGGACAGAGCAGAATGGCATGAGATTTCATGATGTTACTCAGAAAGGTGTACAGTTAAAAACTTATGAGTCATTTATTTCTAGAACTTTCCATGCAGTATTTTTGGACCACAGTTTAACATGGGTCACTGAAACCATGGAGAGTGAAACCATGGATAAGGGAGGACTACTGTAATTTCTTGAGCAATAAGAATCTCTGATACAGAGCTTCTAAATCCTTTAAAATTTCCTGACTCATAGAAGTGTCAACTCTTGGTGGGCTCCTGGATGAGGGTTGGTCATTAGACCAAACTATGATTAGAAGCTGTTAACTTTCAGCCTTACCTACCCCATCCTCTGGAGAAGGTGGAGTATCTGGAAAATGAGTTAACTGGTCATGCCTACATGATGCAACCTCCATAAAAATCCCTAAAGTATGGAGTTTAGAGAGTTTACAGCTAACTAAACTTGTGCAGATGCCTGGAGGGCGGCAGGGAAGCTCAGTGCCACTTCCCACATACTTTGCCCAATGCCCAATGCCCTATTTCATCTGCTTGTTTCTGGGTTGTATTCTTTTATAAAAATGAATAAATAATCTAGTAAACAAAATGTTTTCCTGAGTGCAAATTATCAGATCCAAAGTGGGGGGGGGTCGTGGGAATCTCTGATTTATAGCTGGTTGATCACAAGCACAGGTGAGGACCTGGATTGTGACTGACACCTGAAATTGGGGTGAAGGGAAGTCTTGTGGGACTGAGCTCTTAAACTTTGGGGTCTGTGCTAACCTCAGGTAGATAGTATCAGAATTGAACTGAATTGTATGTAGGTCAGCCAGCCAGCTGGTGTCAGAGAATTGGTCAGTGGGGTGTCCTCTCCTTCACTGGCAGGTGGGTTCTTTACCACTAGTACCACCTAGGAAGCCCCAACACCACTGAGGTTTCTTGTAAATGAAGGCAGGTCCTAAGGGAGGGAATACATATCTAATAGTAGCCGATGAAGGGAAGCATCATTCTGCCAAATCCTTCCAAATAGTTATGTGACTCAATCTTTCATGCCCTGGTATGGCCAGGAGCAAATTGATGCCATGTTAAACAATTTGAACTGGTGATTCTACTTCTGGAACTCTTTTTAATTTAAAGAACCTGAAATACAGACCAGTATTTAGGCAGAAAGATGTCAAGAACAATATTACCTGTAACAGAAAAACCTGACAAGAAGTCTAATTGTTCCATAATTGCAGAAGAGTTCATATTAAATCAAATTAAATCATGCCAGATGCTTGCTCTTCCCTCATTTATTAGATCTAATGTGTTACCAAATTGTCTTTATTCTACTTTCTAAATATTTCTCAGATTTTGACTTCTTAAAAATAAAATTCTAGAGAAATCAGATATTCTAAATGAGATATGAGGTGGGTTATATTCTTTACCAAGACACTGGATCTCTGAAGAAGTCCATTTGTTACCTCCAAAATAAATAAGGACCTGACAACAAAGGATAGTTTTCTGTTTTTGAAAAAAAGTAGTATGAGTATCATAACTCAATATAACGCAGTTATTGACTCCTATGCTTTATTAAATTGATTTATTGAAAACAAGGTTCTGATACATCTTAATAAAGTATAAAATACTAAAAGTGATGGTGACAGGTTTGGAAGTCAGAAGACACCTGTGCCAGAAACTGGGTTGGTAGGCATAGAAAGTATCAAGAATTCTTGACTGAGGAGATGACTTCTACTTCTCACAATGTAGTATATTAATTGCCTCAAACAATGTTTTTTGTTTCAGTAACTAACAAGCTGAATTTTAAAAATTAATGGATTGCCAAGATATTTTTAGCTCTTCAGAGCTCATAAATAAAGTGAAAGCAGAAATCTTGAAAGTTAAGAAAATACTCAAACCAGCTAGATTCTGGTTTATGGAAATTGCATTACAGGGGGATGCAGGGCCAGGAGATAGAACCTAGGGACCATCTAGGCTAGTTGAGTCTAACAGGAGAATTCTAATAGAAATGATCCTAATAGAAGACCTCCAACAGTGAGAATGATACATATTCACTGGAACAAATCCCAGAAGCATTATAGCCTAGCATTTAAGAGCATGTATACTGGGTCCAAACTGCCTGGGTTGAAATCTCAGCTCTTCCAATGACCTTGGGAAAGGCACTTTATCTCCCTGTGCATCAGTTTCTTCATCTATAAAATAAAGATAATAATATAACTATCTCATAGGGTTGTTCAGAGCATTAAATTAGTTAATATATATAAAGATCTTAGAAACAGTAAGGTGGAGATAAGATGGTGGAGTAGAAGGACATATGAAAACACCAGTCACAACTAACTGCTGAACAACAATCAACAAAAGATACTGGAACTTAACAAAAAAGATATTCTGCATCCAAAGACAACAAAGAAACCACAATGAGATGGTAGCAGGGGCACAACTGCAAAAATATAAAATCCCATACCTGTTAGGTGGGCAACCCACAAACTGGAAAATAATTATATCACAGATGCTTTCCCGTAGGAGTGAAAGTCTTGAGCCCCACATCAGGCTTCCCAGCCTGGGGGTCTGGCATTGGAAGGAGGAGCCTCCAGAGCATTTGGTCAGTGGGATTTGATTACAGAAATTGCACAGGAATGAGGGAAACAAAACTCCACTCTTGGAGGGTGCATGCAAGGTCTCCTGAGAGCAGGACCAAGGGGAAAAAACCAGTGACCTCATAGGAGCATGGGCCAGACTTACCTGCTGGTACTGGAGAGTCTCCTGCAGAGGTTGGGGGAGGTTATGGTTCACTGCAAGGACACACACACTGGTGGCAGTAGTTCTAGGGAGTACTCGTTGGTGTCAGCCCTTTTGGAGGCTGCCATTTTCTTACCAAGTTCTGGCTACATTGAACAACCTGTAGGCTCTAGTTCTGGGACACCTCAGGTCAAACAACTAACAGGGTGAGAACTTAGCACCAGCCATCAGCAGACAGGCTGCCTAAAGTCTTCTAAGCCCATAGCTTCACATTAAATGCACTCCTTGACATAGCTCTGCCCTGTCACAGGGATAAGTTGCAGCTCCATCCAACAGTGGGCAGGAACCAGTCCCCTCTACCAGGAAGCCTGTATAAACTGACATCATCCACCAAGGGGCAGAGAGCAGAAGCAAGAAGAACTATAACCCTGTAGCCCGCAAAACAGAAACTACAATCACAGAAAGGTAGGCAAGAAAGGAAACCGCAAACAAAACAAAAAGACAACCCACAGTATGGGAGAAAATATTCTCAAATAATGTGATTGACAAGCAATTAGTCTCCAAAATTTATAAACAGCTCATGCAGCTCAATATCCCCAAAATAGAAAACCTAATCAAAAAATGAGCAGGAGACCTAAATAGACATTTCTCCAAAGAAGGTATACAGATAAGCAACAGGTACATGAAAAGATGCTCAACACTGCTAATTACTAGAGATGCAAATCAAAACTATAATGTGATACCACCTAACATCAGTCAGGATGTCCATCATCAAAAAATCTAAAAGCAATAAATGCTGGAGAGTATGTTGAGAAAAATGAACTCTCCTACATTGTTGGTGATAATGTAAATTGGTATAGCTACTATGCAGAACAGTATGGAGGTTTCTTGAAAAACTGAAAATAGAATTACCATATGATCCAATATATATGATCATATCTATGACCCAAGTCTTGGCATATATATATGGAGAAAACTATGGTTAAAAACATCTCAATGTCACTGTCATGCTGTTTACAATAGATAAGACATGGAGGCAACTTAACTGTCCATCAACAGAAGAGTGGAGAAAGAAGATGTGGTACACATATACAATGGAATATTACTCAGCCATCCAAAAGAATGAAACAATGCCTATTGCAGCAACATGAATGGACCTGGATATTATCATACTTAGTGAAGTAGGCTAGACAGAGAAAGACAAATATCATATTATATTGCTTATTTGTGAAATCTAAAAAAATGATACAAATGAACTTATTTACAAAATAGAAATAGACTTACAGACTTAGAAAACAAACCTATGGTTACCAAAGGGGAAAGCAGAGAAGAAGGATAAATTGGGAGTTTGGGATTAACACATACACACTACTATATACAAAATAGATAATCAACATGGACCTACTCTATAGCACAGAAAACTCTACTCAGTATTCTGTAATAACCTAAATGGGAAAAGAATTTGCAGAAGAATAGATATATGAATATGAATAACTGTACTACTTTGCTGTACTTTCCAGTATTTGGCCACCTGATGCAAAGAACTAACTCATTTTTTAGAAAATACCCTGATGCCAGGAAAGACTGAAGGCAGGCGGAGAAGGGGACAACAGAGGATGAGATGGTTTGGTGGCATCACCGACTTGATAGACATGAGTTTGAGCGGGCTCCAAGAGTTGGTGATGGACAGGGAAGCCTTGCGTGCTGCTGTTCATGGGGTTGCAAAGAGTTGGACACAACTGAGTGACTGAACTGAACTGAGCTCAGGCATGTTTGAGGTATGCATTCATGCCATGCTTTTTTTGGTCTGAAATACCTCAAGCAGTATGATATGTGGAATCTAAAAATCATACAAACAAATGTAAATGTCAAACAGAAACAATTCACAGATACAGAAAACAAACTAGTGGTCATGCATAAAATAGATGAACAACAGTGATATATTGCATAGCACAGGAAATTATAAATATTATCTTCTGAACACTTTTCATGGAGTATAGTCTGTGAAAACATTGAATCACTATGTGGTGGTTTAGTCGCTAAGTTGTATCTGATTCTTGCAACTCCAGACTCTCTCTCCATGGAATTTTCCAGGCTAGAATACTAGAGTGGTTTGCCATTTCCTTCTGCAAGGGATCTTCCTAACCCAGACATTGAACCTAGGTCTCCTGCACTGCAGGCAGATTCTTTACCACCTGAGCTACCAGGGAAGCTCTGAATCACTATGCTGTACACTTAAATTAATATAATATTGTAAATCAACTGTACTCCAATTTTTAAAAGTGGGGCTGACTCCCAGGTAACAGGTGGAGTGAAATAAATATCTTTTCTGTGAGAACAGAAACCAACTCTGGCCTCAACCTGGAATTTAATGACCAGAAAAATTATCTTTCAGAAAATAAAATTATTTTTAGGCAAAGAAAAACATTTCTTTAGTGACTGACACTTAAAGAGAATTCTAAAGGATCAAAGTTAGACATGAAAAGATGATTCCTAATGAAAAATTTGAGATGCAAAAAGACATTGTGAGTTCAAGGAGCCTGTCTATATTTTATGAGGTCTCATGTGGAAGTAGGCTGGTGTGTACTGTCATAGTGATCAATTATTTATGTGGCATTTGTCACTTGTACTCAAAATGATATTCAATATTTGTGAAATGTTTTGAGTGCTTTCTATAAAAGATACATATAGATTCAAAGTGCTTAGTTTAGTAAAACAATGCCAAAATTACTGATAAATATTATCAGAAAAGTCAATATGTGTAGTTTGTAATTCTGTGTTAACATTTCATTTTGTTTGTATGCATAGATGATATTGATATAAGTAACTTTTAACTATACTCTATATTAAATAGTTGTTTTTTAATAAGTTATGTGATCTATAGCATATTTCGGGAAAATCAAATCATAATGTATCCTGTATTCTTCTATATGTTGTAAAACATAATTATGATGCTATCATAATTTTGTTTTGTCTGTAATTGTACTTTCATAAATATAATTTTTATAAATTGTTTTTTCAGCATACTGTAAACACCATATAAACAACAGCCATATTACAGTATTTTTTAAAAAGGCAAGCAATGATATGATAAATATGTGGGCACATCTAAACAAAAACTGATTGAATAAATAAAGTAGTAATAATATCTAATTTGAGGGGGACAGAGAAAGAACTAAATTCCTGGATTGAAAGGGCGTATACATTGGAGGTAGTGTTGTTTGGAGTTAAAGTGTTATATGGCCTTCACATTATCTTGAAAGAGGATAAAGATCCTAACTTTAGAGAGGAAACCAAGATGGCAGAATAGAACAAGAAGCTCACCTCCTTCCACAAAGACATAAAAAATACATCTACACATAGAACAGTTCTCACAGAATACTGACTGAATGCTGGTAGAAGATACACAATGAAAGTTGCAAGAAAGATCACTGCGTAATGGGTAGGAGGAAAGAAGAGTAAAAAAAAAGGAATTAGGATGAAACCTGTGTCACTGGGAGGGAGCTGTGTGAGGGAAATGTTCTACTTGAGAATCCACTTCACCAATTGGGAGATCAACTTGGATAGACAGGAGCTTCAGAAGCTCAGAGGCGAGTGCAGCACCTGGACTGTGGCAGGCAGAACAGAGAGACCAGCACAGATGGTGTGACCAGCTTGTTGCCCTCCCCAGCCTGAGACATGCATCTGATAGTGTGTGAGGGAGGCTGAGCACTGAAACTCATGCTTCAGCTGATGGACCTGGGGAGAGGACTGAGGTTGGTTGCCCAGAGACAGCCTGAAGAGACTAGTTCGATCTGGGTGGCAACCAAGAGTGTATGCAGGACAGAGCCCAGGTCTGCCATAGAAGCCCCACTGTTAATAGGTGTGTGAGGGGAGAGGCCTCATCACTGCAGCCTCATTCTCAGCTTGTTCACAATGGGCATGGCTCTGCCTCTAGGAGCTCTGGAAGTGTGCAAATGATGATGGCTCGCACAAGTGTCCATTGTTAGCAGCTATAGGCTTTGCAGGTACATGCATGTGGAGGTGGGGCTGGGGTCTGGGCTGATTCCATAGCTCCCACAGGTGGGCCTAATGCCTGACTTCCAAAGATCTGTATTGGTGAGTCTGCACTGGTGGCTTTGTGAATACAGTACCTAAGGAACACCCAGTTCTATTACCTGCATTTCTGTGGTTGAGGTAGGGCTGAGGGAAGTACAGACAACAGTGTACTTTGTGAGCCTGCACAACAGGTGACAGGTGACACCTTAAGGCACATGCACTTCCTGGTGAATAGCTCTTGCAGTGGAATACTCCATGACTCTTCTCCCTGTAGAAATGCTCCTGTCAGTTCTACCTCACACTACAGCTCTCAGAAATGGATCTTGGGGCTTCTGTTCCAACTGAGAATCAGACCCTGCCACTGGCAGGATTGTGAAAACCACAGAACAAAGAGGAGGCACTGTTTAACATTCCGTGTAGGCTCTGGTCACCACAACACTAATCACACCCCCTATCAAGGGGATAACAGCCAGTACACATTGAGGAAAGATGTGGCAGGCATCTGTACTAAAAACAGCCCTCCACCAAAAATATTAGACTCATGGAGTCTACACAGAGATGCTCCCATCTAAAATAACAGCCCTTCAAGACAACAGTAGATAACTGTTTCTCCTAAATTCATCAAGTCAGAGAAATATAAATAAAATGAAGAGGGAGAAGAAACACTCCCAATTAAAAGGATAAGATAATTCTCCTGAAAGAAGAGTGGAAAAAAGGGAAAATCCATAGGAATGCAATAATAGTAGAGGACTTTAACACTGCACTTACACCAATGGACAGATCATCAGAACAAAAAATTAATAAATTAATAAAGAAACACAAATGACACATTAGATCAGATAGACCTAACTGATATCTTCATGACATTCCATCCAAATGCAGAAGACTACACTTTCTTCTCAAGTGCAGAAGGAACATTCTCCAGGATAGATCGCATCTTGGGTCACAAATCAAGGGTTGGTAAATTAAAGAAAATTAAAATCATACTAAGCATCTTTTCTGTCCACAACACTATGAGACTAGATATCAATTTAAAAAACAAAAACACACAGATATTAAACAATACATTTCTAAATAAACAACAGTTTATTGAAGAAATAAAAGGGGAAGTCAAAAATACCTACAGACAAATAACAAAACACAGCAACTCAAAATCTATGGGATGCAGCAAAAGCAGTTCTCAGAGGGAAGCTTACAGCAATGCAATCCTACCTCAAGAAACAGAAAAACATCAAATAGACAACTTAACCCTACCCCTAAAGCAACTGGAGAAACAAGAACCCAAAAAACTCCAAAGTTAGTAAAAAGAAAGAAAGCACAAAGATCAGAGCAGAAATAAATGAAAAAGAAATGAAGCAAACAATAGCAAAGATCAATAAAACTAAAAGCTGGTTCTTTGAGAAGATAAACAACATTGACAAACCATTAGCCAGACTCATCAAGGGAAAAAGAAGACTCAAATCAACAAAATTAGAAATGAAACAGGAGAGATTACAACAGCTTAGAAACACAAAAGATCATAAGAGAGTATTTTGAGCAACTATATGCCAATAAAATGGACAACCTGGAAGAAATGGACAGATTATTGGAAAAGTTCAACCTTATCAGACTGAACCAGGAAGCAACAGAAATTATGAACAGGCTGATCACAAGCCCTGAAATCGTAATTTTCCCCCAAAAACAAAAGCCCAGGGCCAGAAGGCTTCACAGGTGAATTCTATCAAACATTTAGAGACGAGCTAATGCCTATCCTTCTCAAACTCTTACAAAAAATTGGAGTGGAAAGAACACTTCCAAAGTCATTCTACAAAGCCATCATTACTTTGATGTCGTAACCAGACAAAGACATCACAAGAAAAGAAAATTACAGGCTAATATCGCTGATGAACATAGGCAAAAATCCTCAACAAAATTCCAGCAAACAGAATCCAGCAACACATTAAAAGGATCACACACCATGATCAAGTAGGGTTTATACAAAGGATGAAAATTACTTTGATGTCGTAACCAGACAAAGACATCACAAGAAAAGAAAATTACAGGCTAATATCGCTGATGAACATAGGCAAAAATCCTCAACAAAATTCCAGCAAACAGAATCCAGCAACACATTAAAAGGATCACACACCATGATCAAGTAGGGTTTATACAAAGGATGAAAGGATTCTTCAATATACACAAGTCAATGTGATATACCACAAATTAAAAGATAAAAGTCATATGATAATCTCAGTTGATGCAGAAAAATCTTTTGACAAAATTCAGCACTCATTCATGATAAAAACTTCAGAAAATGGGCATACTAGGAAACTACTTCAACATAATAAAGGCCACATATGACAAATCCACAGCAAACATCCTTCTCAATGGTGAAAAACTGAAAGCATTTCCTCAGGAACAAGACAAGTGTGCTCACTCTTACCACTATTATTCAACATAGTTTTGGAAGTCCTAGCCATGACAATCAGAGAAGGAAAAAAATGAAAGGACTCAGATTTGAAAAGAAGTAAAACTCTCACTGTTTTCAGATGACATGATACTATACATAGAAAACCCTAAATATACTATCGCATAATTTAGGTTGATAGACTATCAAGCCCATGGAATTCTGCAGACAATAAGACCAGAGTGGGTAGCTATTCCCTCTCCAGGGGATCCTCCTGACCCAGGGATTGAACCTGGATCTCTTGCATTGCTGGTGGATTCTTTACTTTCTGTGCCATCAGGGAAGCCCTTCAGAAAATTACTAGAGCTAATCAGTGAATTTACTGAAGTCATAGGATACAAAATTAATACACAGAAATTCCTTGCATTCCTATACACTAACAATGAAAAATCAGAAAGAGAAATTAAGGAGTCAATCCCATTCACCACTGCAACAAAAAGAATAACTTCCAAGGAATAAACCTACCTAAGGAGTAAAAAGACCTGTATGCAGAAAACTATAAGACACTGATGAAAGAAATAAAAAATGTCATACACAGATGGAGAGAGATCCATGTTCTTAGACTGGAAGAATCAGTATTGTGAAAATAACTATATTATTAATACCAAAAGCAATCTTCATATTCAGTGCAATCTCTGTCAAATTACCAATGGCATTTCTCATAGAACTAGAACAAAAAAATTTCACAATTCACATGGAAACACAAAAGACCCCGAGTAGCCAAAGCAGTGTTGAGAAAGAATGGAGCTGGAGGAATCAACCTTCCTGACCTCAGACTGTACTGCAGAGCTATAGTCATCAGGACAGTGTGATACTGGCCCAAAAACAGAATATATAACACAAATACAAGGAATCTAGAAAAATGGTACTGATGAACCCATTTGTAGGTCACCAATAGAGATGCAGGCATAGAGAACAGTCTGTGGACACAATGGGGGAAGAGAGAGTGGGACACATTGAGAGAGTAGTATTGAAATATATACTTTACTATATGTAAAACAGATGGCCAGTGGGAATTTGCTGTATGACTCAGGAAGCTCAACCCAGTGCTCTGTGAGAACCTAGTGGGGTGGCATAGGATGGGAGGTTCAAGAAGGCGGAGACATATATGTACCCATGGTTGGTTCATACTGATACATGGTCGGAACCAACACAACAGTGTAAAGCAATTATCCTCCAATTAGAAAATAAATTATTAAAAAGAATAACAAAGAATGAAATAAACCTATTCAGTCTATGAAATCTCGAGTTGAAAAGGAGGATAATGAAAGTACTGACGGGATTAAGAGAAGCTATCAATAGAAATGCAGATCACTGTAAAAAAAAATCTAGAAACCAGAAACAGGATCCAATTAAAAAACTTATTTGATGAGACAAAAGCCAAGCTAAAGGCAACAAATAGCAAACAAAATAATGAAAATTAATATATAAGTGATCTGGGAGAGAGAAAAATGAAAACCACCCAATCAAAACAGCAGAAGGAAAGACAGAAAATGAAAGCATGCTATGAAACCTATAAGATAATATAAAGCATGCCAATTTATGCAGAATAGGGATCCCAGAAGTAGAAGAAAGAGAAAAGAGAATCAAAAATGTATTTGAAGAAATCATAGCTGAATGGAGACCACTCGTTCCAACATTGAGCCTGAGGCGGGGCTGATGTACCTGAATAGAGCTGTCACATAGAACAGGAGCACCACAGTGAGGTGGGAAGAGCAGGTGGAGAAAGCCTTGCCTTGGCCATCAGAGGAGTGGATGTTCAGAATGGCAGACATGATTCTGGAGTAAGAGAACAGGATCAGGGGAAGTGTCAGAAGTCCCAGAAATGCACTGGACCCTGACAGAAGGCACACGTTGGCAGTGGGATCAGTACAGGACAGGGGGAAGAGTGACAGTAGATCACAGAAGAAATGGGAGATAGTGTTAGACCCACAGAAACGTAACTTGTGGATGAAAAGATGATTCACTAGTGAGTTCAGAAGCCCCACCAGCCATGCTGCACACACCATTGCAGTGCAGAGAGGCCTGTTCATGACCACGGTGTAGAACAGAGGGTGGCAGACAGCAGCATAGCGGTCGTAGGCCATGGCAGAGAGAAGACTGGCTTCAGCACACCCGTAAAGGAGAAAAAAGAAACTCTGGGTGATGCAGCCCCACACTGAGATGCTTTTCTTCTGTGACAAGAAGTTCTGTAGCATTTTGGGCACAGTGACTGAGGAGAAACCGAGATCTAGGAAAGACAGGCGTCCGAGGAAGAAGTACATGGGTGTGTGGAGCCGAGAATCAGCCTTGATGATCAAGATCATCGCTGTGTTCCCCACTAATGTCAGGAGGTAAATCCCCAGGAACAGCACGAAGAGCAGAGCCTGGATGTGGGGGTCAGCAGACAGCCCGAGGAGGGTGAACTCAGTGAAGAAAGTGAAGTTGTGCATGGCTGTTTGTAAATGTCATTCCTAGAAAGAAATCAACCGTATTACAGAATCTGAGTAATTTCTAGTGATCGGAATATCATCCCCCAACCCTAAAACTTCTCAGGAAATACTTCTCTCAGCTTAACAACAGAAAAGGAAAAGAAGTTGAGTAATTCCAATTGTGACCTTTATGAGTTGAACTGTGTCTAACTCCAGAAAATATGTTGAAGTCTTAATCCCTTGTACCTCACAGTGTAATCTTATTTGGAAATAGGGTCACTGAAGGTGCAATCAAGATGAGATAACACTGGAATAGGGTAGGCTTTTAACCTAATGTGACTGATGTTCTTATTGGAGATGAGACAGCCTCATAAAGAATGCACACAAAGTGGGGACAGCCATGTGACAACAGAGCAGAGCGGAGTGAGGCGCCTGCCAGTCAAGGAAGCCAGGGGCTGACAGCCATGACCGGCATCTAGGAAGAGACAAGGAAGGATTCTTCCCTACAAGTTTTGGGATGGCCGTGGCCCTGCTGACACCTTGATGTCAGTCTTAGAGTCCCTAGAACTGTGAGACAATAAATTCTATTGTTTTAAGCCACCTGGTTTCCAGTAGTTTGTTACAACAGCCCTAAGAAATTATTACAGTAAATTTAAGGGTTTCTCCTCCTTGACTCTCCCCAACAGGTCTCATTAATTCTGTCAGTGAATATAACACACATCTTTGTGTGCTAAATCAGATTACATAATTTAACTATTAAGAGTACACTTGTGAGAATAAACAGGCTACTTCAAATGAAATTGTTTCAGAGAATAGATATTTAGTTGCAAGTCCTCTTATATTTAGACATTCATCTTAAAGCCAAGAACTACAGAATTCACCATCTTATCATAGACATTCTGGGTTCTAGATGAAGATGTAGAAAAGGGATTTGAACAGTGCTACTAGGAAAAGGACTTGTATGATGCTACTAGAGGTTGCAAGAGGCTTTCCAAACACTCCAGGAGCAATTCAAGAGTACCCTATATCTCCAAAGACATAATAGCAAAGCTGGAAAAGTATCTGTGGGAAGTGTTTGTGCCTCAAGAAAGCTTGCTCCATTCTCAGGCCAGTGAGATTAGGCTCTCAGCATCTCAGAGTGGGGAAGATGGAGGCTCACAGAGGTGAGGTGACTTCTTCCATATCACATAGCTCATCAGCAGAACAGTCAGGAATTAAACTGACTGCTCTGCGCTCAATCCGGTGCTCTTTCTACCACAGCACACCCAGCAGATGGACAACATATATTTTGAGTCATTTAAAGTATCTGTGTCTTAAACATAGCACTTTCCCTAAAATTAAAAACAAAAGCTAGACCTGAAAAATGAAAGCTATGTATGTGAACTTGAGCAAGATACTTCACCCTTCTGAAGGTAAATTTTCACATCAACACAATGGAACATGGTTGACATCAACTTAGTCAACCTTGGTTTTAGTCACAACCTGACAATCGGATACTTCTTTAGTATTTGATTTCTTTCCTTTCACTTTGCTGCTATTGTTATTGTCTTTTACTGATGCAAAAATGTCTAGGCCAGGACTTTGCTAACAGTGTTCACATGTTTCACTGGAGCCCTGTTGTTGTTCAGTTGTTGCCCAGTTATCACTGGGACCTGAACTGGAATATGATAGCTAACCCCCCAGCAGTCTTTTCAGAACTAGTCTTTAACACCTGCAGCCTTTCTTTCTCCTCAGTCCATTTTACCCTGGCTCTTATAAGGCTTGGTTCTGATGACATAAACCAAAAAGTTATGTTAGAGGAAATTCAAGAGAAAAGAAACATTTGTGAAAACATTCAACTTAATTTTTTTTAAGTACAATAAAAAACACGAATCCAATTTTATGATTTTTCAAAAAAGTGTACAAATAGTCCTAGCAAGACTCTGGTGACAGTGATATCTATACATTGCTGAAGAAAGTGAAAGTGAATTTTGCTCAGTCGTGTCCGACTCTTTGTGACCCCATGGACTATATAGTCCATGGAATTCTCCAGGCCAGAATACTGGAGTGGGTAGCCTTTCCCTTTTCCAGGGGATCTTCCCAACCCAGGAATCGAACCCACGTCTCCCACGTTGCAGGCAGATTCTTTACCAGCTGAGCCACAAGGGAAGCCCATTGCTGAACTCATTGCAAATTGCATACTTTGAGTCAGAGTCTTATAAGTCCTTGGATTTATGCTAAAACTATAACTCAAAAGGCTAAAATGTGATGTTTATAATGATGCACACTGCATTGTTAGATGTTCAATAAAAATGGAACTGTTACAATATTTTCATATTCTGGAATGTCTAAATACCAACTAGGTAATGTAGACAATAAAATTAAAATCATAAGACAATGTGGCAACAAAGGAACATATCAATAATAGCTGCAAAACTAAGAAATTTCTCTTTGGTATGATTAGAACTGGTCTTCAAGACTCTTTTTACCATTATCTTCCTCAAACCTCCAGCTTCCTTTTCTCTACAAACACCCCAGTTAAATCCCTCAGTTAACAATAGACTTCCTTCCCTTTCTCCTTTGATGATGGACCCAAACCATGTACTTGCTCCTAAAACATTTCACTTAATTTTAAGAAGATTGATTTATTAAGTAAGGAGATAAAGAAGCCCCACCAATCATGAGATCCCCTAGATTAGAGTCATCACACTTCCCTTTGGGAGGTTCAGACAGCTTAATGGGAAGGAAAAGAGTAAGCTGACCAGGATCACTGGGAGGAATTCCAGGGTAAAGAACAATGGAGAAACTAACTGTTCTAAGGAGGAAGAAAATGAAAAAAAGAAAATGACTACCTAAAAAACAGAAAGGAAGAAAATAAGAAGGTGCAGGCTATGCCTTTCTAGCCCTAAGCACATGAAGATTCCCCAGTATCCTTTGGGAATATTTGTGGACACTGGCATGGGCATTTCAGATGAAGAAAACTGTTTTCATTCCCAATTCTGACAATCACAGCGAAAGTGTTAATTAGGGGACCATTCCACCTCTAACACTTTCTAAGAGACTGCACCACCGGTCTGTCCTCTCTGCAGATTTACTCAATACGATTCAATACAACTTCATGATCTCTTGCTATCCCTGAAACCAGAAGACCTTAGAACTCTTAGAGAAAGTTATACAAGAGGCAATGGGAAGGTCTCCTTCTACATCCAGTACTCCTGCCATGGTGCACATTTGAAGAAATGATCCTCCGGTCCTTCATCAGGATGCCTCCTGCCAGTGCCCCCATGTCTAAAGATGACCTACTTTTTTGTCAGGGACAAGAGACATGAAGGGAGGAAACAGAGGGATCCCAGATGGACAGAAGTGCACCGTAGATCAACATCCCAGGAAAAAAAAAACTTCGTCCACTTATTTCTTTGGCCATGATATTTTCCTTATGACTATTTCTATTTCTTTTTCATTGCCGTGAGGAATTTGGGTTAGAGTGGGATTCTTCTGAGTTGTTCAAACTGATGAAAGTTTCTTCTTCACCCCTTTTACTGAGCTGAACTCTTCTAAATCTGGCTCCTGTTTGGGGTTTTTTGAAGCAGATTGCCTACTGCCCTCACAGCTGGGCCCGCAGAATTAGGTCTCCAGCTAAACCTTGGGAAAAGTCAGTTTTATTTTCTGACAGTTTCTAGCATCAAACTCCTATGGTCAGTTCTAGCTAAAGCCTAAAGGGCCAGCATTCTCTGCACTGGGACTTTCTGGGCCTTGCTAAGAGTCATTAATTCTAGTCAGTCTTCCTGAGGTCACCTACCTCAGTACTGAGAAGAGCTCCTGGCTAGTCTGTAGGAGTCTTATATTCCTCCAGTGCTCTTCTCTTTGGCCATCTCTTTGATCTCTTTGCCAAGCTATAGCTCTGGGAGAGGAGCATGAGTAAGGAGCCCAGGGAGCCTGGGAGAGGCTGCAGTAGTCAGTCACTTGGGGCCTGATTTGGAAGTGGGGGTGCAGAAAAATTTCCAGGAATAGCCCAAGGAACAATGCAAAATCTGACAAATAAAGCTCAATCTAGGGTTTCTCAACCTCAGACTATAAATGTGTGCACAGTGAGGCATTAATGTTCATGTGTGTGTGCACACATGCGTCACCCTCATACTCTCTCTATAAAGTCTAACATTCCCTTTGGAGTTACTCCAAAATCTATGCACTTGAGGTATGCTATATCTTTTCTGCACACATTTATCACATGGCCCTATAAGAGAAATTAGAGCCATAAGGCAGGAACTCTTTAATTTTCTTGAGTCCTCACTTAGAAATGTATTTCTTTGTCCCTTCTTTAGATTTAATGGTAGAGGTAATGCTTTTAATCCAAGACTAACACCTGTACTTGGACTTGAACTCCAATCCCCTTCTGAGCCTCTGGGTCCTTCTCCTTCAGGTATGCTAATTACCTGTTTTTAATCATCAGTTTCCTTCTTATATTCATTTGTACCAAGAATATAAATATATTAAAATAGTTCCCATATTTAAAAATATCTAACTGACCCCATGTTTCACTGCAGCTACTGATTTTACATTGCCTTACTCTACTTGTCTCACAGCCACTTCTGAAAGTCTGACTTAACTATACTACCTCCCAAGCTTTTCTTACTTCTTATCCCACAGCATGCTGGGTTCTGCACCCACCATTCCTTTTCCTTTCTGTTTCTACTGACTTCTAAAACCAGTATTAATTTTCCTCCTGATACTGTGATGCAAGAAACTCCCATTTCAGTCCTCATATTCTGCATGATTGGACTCTGGACTCTACAGAGCTAAGAAAAAGTGGGGAAGAGGGAGTTATTATTCTTCTTGAGCCATCAGGAAAATAGTTCCTATATAAGTATATCTTTGGAAGGAGTCTGGGATTCTTCCTCAATAGGACCAGATCAGGAGGACTGGTGGTTTCTCTTACTGATAGACTTTACTTCTGCATAGGGTGTAGGACAATAACTGTAAACAGATGATTATAAGTATTTATATTTTATATAAGTAACATAAAGGTGAAGTGAAGTCGCTCAGTCGTGTCCGATTCTTTGCGATCCCATGAACTGTAGCCTGTCAGGCTCCTCTGTCCATGGGATTTTCCAGGCAAGAATACTGGAGTGGGTTGCCATTTCCTTTTCCAGCGGATCTTCCCAACCCAGGGATCAAACTCGGGTCTCCTGCATTGCAGGCAGACTCCTTACTGGCTGAGCCACAAGGGAAGTCAACATAAAGGTATAAATAATCAATTCACATTGACCAAAGATCAGGCTTAGCAGCATTACATATAGCATTAGCATTTACTTACATATTAATACATATACCACCCTTTCCACTTTTTTGGAATCACTGGCAGATTTTATTTTCTTGGGCTCCAAAATCACTGCAGACAGTGACTGCAGCCATGAAATTAAAAGATGCTTGCTCCTTGGAAGAAAAGCTATGACAAACCTAGACACTGTGTTAAAAAGCAGACAACACTTTGCCAACAAATGTCTATATAGTCAAAACGATAGTTTTTCCCGTAGTCATGTATGGATGTGAGAGTTGGACCACAAAGAAGGCTGAGTGCCAAAGAATTGATGCTTTTGAATTGTGGTGCTGGAGAAGACTCTTGAGAGTCCCTTGGACTGCAAGGAGATCCAACCAGTCCATCCTAAAGGAGATCAGTCCTGGGTGTTCTTTGGAAGGACTGATGTTGAAGCTGAAACTCCAATACTTTGGCCACCTCATGCGAAGGGTTGACTCATTGGAAAAGACCCTGATGCTGGGTAGGACTAGGAGCAGGAGGAGAAGGGGACGACAGAGGATGAGATGGCTGGATGGCATCACCAACTCAATGGACATGAGTTTGGGTGGACTCTGGGAGTTGGTGATGGACAGGGAGGCCTGGAGTGCTGCTATTCATGGGGTCGCAAAGAGTCAGACACGACTGAGTGACTGAACTGAACTGAACTGAAGACACTGGAGATAGCTATTATGATGATTAATAATTTAATCATACATTTGTTACTTTCATTACCATTGTTTTCTTAGGTTCCAGTCCTTCCCTCTGATATCACTTTGTTTCTTGTGGAAATATTCTTTAGTAAATTTTTTGAGTAAGAAATCATGGGTAATATATCCGCTGAGTTTTTACATGTTTTAAAATATTTTTAGCTTTCCCATATTTAAAAATGTATTTTAGTACATATCCATTGTATAAAGAGTAAGTTTTCTCCAATTCCTATTCCCCAACTACTTACTTATCCCTTTGTTAGATGCATAGACTATTTACCATTTTACTTAAATGAACTTTCTGAGATAGTCTATGATATAGCCACATGTATATATGTAATATTTTTATAAAAAAGATAGCAGAGTCTACACCCCATTTTGCAACTTACTTTTTAGTATTATTTATTATTTATTTTGAAGATCACTCAATATTGGTATATACAGAGCTGCCTCATTTCTTTTCTTTTTTTTTTTTTTTTGGCCATGCAGTTTATGAGATCTTAGTTTCCTTACCAGGATCTGAACCTATGCCCCAGCAGTGAAAGCACAGAATCATAACCACTGGACTGCCAAGGAATTCCCCAGAGTTGCCTCAACTTTAAATGGCTGTCTAGTCATCGTCATATGAAAACACTATAATTCATTTAACATGTTCTTTACAGATGGCAATAGTCAACATCCATGCATTCATTCTCTAAATATCCATTGAGCATGTATTATGGCCAAAGTGCTTCTAGGTGCTTGGGAAGACATTAATGAAAAAACAGAGTTCCCTGTCTGTATAGAGAAATGTTTTGATGGTTATGCTTATAGTTTTCTTTGCATGCTTGTGAGGATATTTGTAAGATTAATTCACTAAATGTCCATTGACAGATAAATGGATAAAGAAGATATGGTGTGTGTGTATTATATATATATATTTATTTATATACATATATATGTATATATATATTTATTTATATACATATATATGTATATATATATATGGAATATTAGAATATTACTCAGCCATAAAAATAATACCATTTGCAGCTACCATGGATATATCATACTGAGTTAAGTATCAATAAGTCAGTAAGAGAAAGACAAAGACTATATAATATCACTTCTATGTAGAATCTAAAATATGACACAAATTAATTTATCTAGAAAGCAGAAACAGACTCACAGACACAGAAAACAAACCTGTGGTTGCCAGGGGGAAGGGGGCATGGGGGACAATTTGATTGGGAGTATTGTACTAGCAGATTCAATATATAGAATGGATAAATAACAAAGTGCTATTGTATAGCACAGGGAACTATTCAGTATCCTGTAATAAAACCTAATGGAAAAATATGAAAAAACATATATATATATATATATTTGTTGTTGTTCAGTCACCCAGTCATGTCTGACTTTTGTGACCCCATGGACTACAGCACATCAGGCCTCCCTGTCCCTCACCATCTCCTGGAGTTTGCCCAAGTTCATGTTCATTGCATCAGTGATGCCATCCAGCCATCTCATCCTCTGATGCTCTCTTCTCCTTCTGCTTTCAATATTTTCCAGCATCAGGGACTTTGCCAATGAGTTGGCTGTTCACATCAGATGACCAAAATTCTGGAGCTTCACCTTCAGCATCAGTCCTTCCAATGAGTATTCAGGATTGATTTCCCTTAAGATTGACTGATTTCCTTGTAGTCCAAGGGACTTTCAGGAGTATTCTCCAGCACCACAGTTCAAAGGCATCAATTCTTTGGTGTTCTGCCTTCTTTACAGTCCAGCTCTCACAACCATTCATGACCACCAGGAAGACCACAGCTTTGACACACAACACGTGCTTATATTCTCATTCCTGGTGGCTCAGTCAGTAAAGAACCTGCCTTCACTGTGGGAAACCCAGGTTCAATCTCTGGGTCAGGAAGATTCTTTGGAGAAGGGAATGGCAACCTACTCCAGTATTCCAGCCTGGAGAATTCCATGGACAGAGGAGCCTGTGGGCTACAATCCATAGGGTTGCAAAGAATTGGACATGACTGAGCAATTAACACTTATATATATATATATATATATATATATATATAAAACTGAATCACTTTGTTATACATCAGAAACTAACAATATTGTAAGTCAACTATACTTCAATTAAAATGTTTTAATTAAAATTCTTCCACATTTTTGTAGTTTCATTATTTGTCTTTAATGCATGTGGAATTTATTTGGGTGGGTGTAAGAGGGGAATCCAGGTTCATTTTTAACAGAAAGCTACCAGTTATTCTATATCATATAATGAATAATCCATTTTTAACCTATTGATCTGAATTAGCATCTTTCCAATATTCTAAATTGCCTGTATATCTTTGGGCATGTTTATGGGCTATCTATTCAATATATTCATTCACTAGTGCTACACAATTGGAATTATTGGATCCTTTCATTCTTATATTCTGGAGTACCTTTCCCTTTATTACACTTAAGAGTTTTTTATTCTTGTTTTTTCTTAACTTTTCCTTTGAATTCTAGAAACAAATAATCTAAGTCTAAAAGAAGCTTGTTTCTATTTTTATTGACACCATGTTCCATCCATAAGCTTTTAAGAAAGTTATTAGATCTTCACTATATTGAGTTCTACCACTCAATAATATGATATGCTTGTTCGTTTTAATCTTCTTTGAGTCCCTTGATAGAATCTTAAACTTTTTTTCCAATAGTTTTTGAATATTTTAAATTTATTCCTGGGTGTTTTATCTTTTTTTTGTTCCTACTGTGATGTTAATTTCATCCATTATGTTTTCTAATTAGTTGTTTAGAGATAAGGAAGGATATTGATTTCTGTTTATTAATTTGATATCTAGTTACTTTGCAAATTCTTTTATCATTCTCTTAACAGTTTTCTGTATAAATCTTCCAGATTTTCCAGGTAAACAATCACATCCTTTCTAAAACCCTAAAATTATCCTTTTCTTTCAAGTTTTTATTCTTAATTTCTTTCTTGTCAAATTGCATTCTCTTAATACTTCCAGGAGTATTCCATGTATATTTAATATATGCATTTTCATAATAGTGGCTATAAAGAGCTCCTTTTCCTGAATCAGGGAAATGTACTTAGTGTATTCTCAGTAAGTATGATATCAGCTTTAGAGAGAAATAAATAAAGCATATATATTTTTAATTCATATATATATATTCAAATACATACATTTTAAAGAACTTTACTCATATTAAGCAGACTTTATTTTTTGGGGCTCCAAAATCACTGCAGATGGTGACTGCAGCCATGGAATTAAAAGACACTTGCTCCTTGGAAGAAAAGCTATGACCAACCTAGACAGCATATCCAAAAGCAGAGACATTACTTTGTCAATAAAGTTCCATCTAGTCAAAGCTATGGTTTTTCCAGTAGTCATGTATGGATGTGAGAGTTGAGTTATAAAAAAAGCTGAGTGCCAAAGAATTGATGCTTTTGAACTATGGTGTTGGAGAAGACTCTTGAGAGTCCCTTAGACTGCAGGGAGATCAAACCAGTTAATCCTAAAGGAAGTCAGTCCTAAATATTCATTGGAAGGACTGATGCTGAAGCTAAAGCTCCAATACTTTGGCCACCTGATGTGAAGATCTGACTAATTAGATACGACCCTGATGCTGGGAAAGACTGAAGGCAGGAGGAGAAGGGGATGACAGAGGATGAGATGGTGGATGGCATCACTGACTTGATGGACTTAAGTATGAGCAAGCTCCGGGAGATGGGGAAGGACAAGGAAGGCTGGCGGGCTGCAGTCCATGGGGTCACAAAGAGTCAGACACGACTGAGCAACTGAGCAACAACAAGAGAACAAGTAGAATTGAGAAGATGGAGAATTGGGAAAATTTAGGTAGAATTAGCTATTGGTATTGGGCAGATGAGTCTGTTTCTGAGATGTAAAGTTGTGAATCAAATTATAGTTTGGGGGAATCTTAAGATTATAGGTGGTAATTTAAGACCTAGGAGTACATGAGAATATCCTGCACAATTTCTTCCCTATTCTTACATAAATCAGGGGAATAATTCAGAAGTTATGTTTCAGATCTTATTTATACAACCTCTTCCTAACTCTGGTTGCAAACTTGCTATTGAGAAATCATACAAATAGGTTATTTGGCTCTTGACATTGGTTTACCTTGGATGTCTCTTCGTTGTTCTTCATTTATTTTTGTATCTATTTTTGTATTTATTTTTGTACCTCCCTGAGCCAAATGAGGATCAGACTCTTATTAATATGCTTGCTTGGAAGGGACAAGAGAAATTCTATATGACTTAAATGAAATGTAAAAAAGCACACAAGAAAACTAGAAGAAAAATTCAGGACACTGATGGTAAGGGACTTCTTAACCTTCTTAATCTTAAAAGCGGAGAAAATTACACAAAAGGAAAGTTATTTGACTACATAACACAATTAAAAATAAAAACATAACAGTAAAACAATACACTTTGAAAGGGTGTGAAATGAGTTATTGCAAAAATTAACATCCTTGTTATTTAAACACATCATTCAAATAAAATAATACTGTGAATGCAGTAAGAAACTAGGAAAATGGCATGCTAATAATAAAAGAGGAAATGCTGATGTTTAATGTTTGAGAAATGTTGAATATTATTTGTGATGAAAAATAAATGTAAATACAAGAAAGAATTAGCATCTTATACCTATCAAATTGGTAAATATTAAAATGATTTAAAAATGATTGCCAAGCCTGGCAGATATACATCGCTAAGCCCTCTAATATATTGCTGGCTGGACTATAAATTAGTATAAATATTTATGCAAGCAAATTGGTAATATAAATCAAGATCATACTTATAGCAGAAAGACAGGAGAGGGAATGAGAGTTATAAGATAAAGGATGACAGTTTGAGTATAAAACTTTTTTTTTAACTAACACAATTCATAATGTATATATGGGAGGCTGGTGGGGCAGTCTTGCCAGAGATTTTACCACATGAGAGTCTGTAGTAGGAATTGAAAATAAAGAAGTAGGTGGCAAGCACACCTGGAAGCTTGGCCAATGACTGCTTCAGTCTCCTAAGGGAGGGGAGATTGATTAGTCAGTCCTTGAACCCATCTCTCAAAGATTCAAATGAGGAAGGGAGTGGTTGCAAGATGCAGATGCTATCCTGTTTACGTCCATTTAAGTGACTGCATATCCTTTACTAGGGTTTGGTCTGGGGAAGGATGCCCTTCTCATTATACCCATAACCTATATCTAAATAGGTCCATTTTGGAGAGGTACTCTTAAGAATATATAAGGGGCAGGGCACAATAATGGTCTTATTAACTTTTCCTTTATTTGAAGAGTCACTAAGTCTGTTAATTCTACCTCCTAACTATCTTGAAATTAGATCACTTAAGGGAGAACTGTATGTTCTACATGAGATGCAGAACTGGCTACACTCTGTACAAAAACCCCTTTTTCTTGACAAAATCTGATGATGTCAATCTGTAGAACTGACCCAAAAGGTAATTACTATGGATATATAACCATTATATTTTAGAAGTATACTTCAAAATTAATTTTTCCTGAAAATATGATTTTTAAAATATTTACATCTTTAAAAGTATCTTCCTTATTTACTCACTACAAATTCCCCTACTAATTTTGTAGAATTTATTATATATTTAAGATTAAAAGTTCATGGTAAAAATAAAAAATAAACCAACAATATTTTTTGAATTTTAAGAAATTAAGAAAATGCCAAAGGAAAAATAAAGTCTTACTTTTGTTTAATGCTTATGAGGGTAAACACAATGATGCATATTAAGTATTTCATTTAAGGAGTCACACAAGTCTGTCCATCCACTGGGTTGTGAGCTTACTGTCTCCTCACCCATGAATCTTTTGTGACAAGAAATTAATTTATTTGACTGAATATGTGTCAAATAAACAATGGACAGTGAGTTCAGGAGGGTTTGGCTGATTTGGACTGTCAGACACCAAGTGAATTAACTGACTTGATGTGCTCAGGGCTGAATGAAAACATTGTTTTGAGACAGCATAGATATTCAGCAGGTTATGTCCAAGGAGATCTCTAGTCTAGTTGCCAGACAGCCAGATCCCATTCCAGATACTCAAAAGTCACCACCAGCACACTTGAAACAGTTATTTTCCCTTTGATTAGATTAGAGCAGATTCCCGTCCTAATTTGTGTTTTTGCTTTCTGGCAACTTGAAAGCTAGTAACTCAAACCAGGCACATCAATTTTTTTAGGTTTCCCCAGGTAAGGTGGATGAAGCAACCCTCATTCACTACAATCTTCAATCAGTAACTAGTTTTCTCTCACTCTGAAATGCCTTTCACACTCCCATCTTTTTTTTTTTTTTTTCTTTTTTAATGCTTAGAACACCATACTATTAACACTTTGAAAACAAGGGAAACAGATTTGGACTCTGTCTACACTATTCCATCACAGTACTTATTTCTCAGGCTTCACTTTATTTTCCTACCAAATACAATAAAGTAAGCAATCACACAGTTAAAACTCTATTACGCACACCCGATAGGTTATATTCAGCAAATGGCAAATTCCTAAAGTAACCAAGTTGGCCATTAATGCTCTACAGCCCATGACCATGCTCTTTCATTGTCTTCAGACCAAAGATAACATGAATCCCCCACATACTGAAGGGCACATTTATTGCTTCAACACTCTATGCAGGGCTATCTTCACCTCCTGGTTCTTGAGGCTGTAGATGAGGGGGTTTAACAAGAATGTGATCACACTGTACTGAATGGAGACCACTTGCTTCAACACAGAGCCCGAGAGAGGGGTCGTGTACCTAAATAAGGCTGTCCCATAGAACAGAAGCCCCACAGTGAGGTGGGAGGAACATGTAGAGAAGGCTTTGCCTTGACCCCCAGAAGAAGGGATGCTTATGATGGCAGAGATTATTCTATATTAAGAGAAAAGAATCAAGGGAAATGTCACAAATCCTAACAATGCACACAACCCAGCAAAAGGGCCTCATTGGCAGTAGGATCAGTGCAGGACAGAGGGAAGAGTGAAGGCAGCTCACAGCAGAAGTGAGGGATGATATTGGGGCCACAGAAACATAAAGTTGTAAGTGAAAAGACTGTTTGGCAGCGAGTTTAGGAACCCCACTGCCCAAGCTGTAGTTACCATCCCAACACACCAGAGGCCTCTTCACAATCATACTGTATAGCAGAGGGTGGCAGATGGCAGCCGAGCGGTCACAGGCCATGGCAGAGAGCAGGCAGGCCTCCGTGCTCCCAGAGAGTAGGAGAAAGAAACTCTGGGCCATGCAGCCCCACACAGAGATAGTTTTCTTTTGAGTTAACAAGTTCTCCAGCATCTTGGGCATGGTTATTGAAGAAAGGAAGAGATCCAGAAATGACAGGTGACCTAGGAAGAAATACATGGGTGTCTTAAGGTGAGAATCAGTTCTGATCACCAGGATCATCACCAGGTTCCCCATCGGGGTCAGGAGGTATATCACCAGGAACAATGCAAAAAGCATGTTCAGGATCTGAGGATTTCTGGAAAATCTCATGAGGACAAACTCAGTAATGATGGTGAGATTTTTCACGATTAGAGATGCCCTAAAACTTTCATGCATTGGAGAAGGAAATGGCAACCCACTCCAATATTCTTGCCTGGAGAATCCCAGGGACAGGGGAGCCTGGTGGGCTGCCATCTATGGGGTTGCACAGAGTCGGAACAACTGAAGCGACTTAGCAGCAGCAGCAGCAAAAAGAAATATAATGCAGTTGAGTCATTCCAGGTGAATAGGACTGCCTCCCCTGTGAAAAATGTGACTTAACAGCTTAAAGGTATAAATAAAAACTATGAAGCCAAGGAGTTTCCCTCTTTGTCACACTAAGCACTCCCATCACTACTTCAACTCCGCAGGCATGCAGCCTTCCAAAGTCTATCTCCCATAATTGCTTCTTTAAAAGTCCGTCTAGTCAAGGCTATGGTTTTTCCAGTGGTCATGTATGGATGTGAGAGTTGGACGATGAAGAAAGCTGAGCACCGCAGAATTGATGCTTTTGAACTGTGGTGTTAGAGAAGACTCTTGAGAGTCCCTTGGAATGCAAGGAGATCCAATCAATCCATCCTAAAGGAGATCAATCCTGGGTGTTCATTGGAAGGACTGATGTTGAAGCTGAAACTCCAATACTTTGGCCACCTCACGTGAAGAGTTGACTCATTGGAAAAGACCCTAATGCTGGGTAGGATTGGGGGCAGGAGGAGAAGGGGATGACAGAGGATGAGATGGTTGGATGGCATCACTGACTCGATGGACATGGGTTTGGGTAGACTCCGGGAGTTGGTGATGGACAGAGAGGCCTGGCGTGCTGCAATTCATGGGGTCGCAAAGAGTTGGACATGACTGAGCGACTGAACTGAACTGAATCTTTAATACATGGTAAAGCTTCAAAGACCAGGTAAAAATGCTTAAGCCTGACTGAAATGTACTCCACTAAGGAGACAAAGTGGAAGATGGTATTCCAGGCAGAGGAAATGATGTGATCAAATACAAGGAGACATGTGCTAATAGTCCATCTCTGAGGAATTTCATCAGCTTGGTTTGGGTGGGTATAGGGTGATGTAAGGAGGCATGTAATGCCAAGCATGTGGGTCATATGATCAGATTGGTAGTTTAGAAATATTCACCCAGTGGACATGTGGAAGATGAGCAATGGAGCATATAGTCAGGGCAATGAACTCATCCATTCAGTACACACGTACTGAATACCTTCTGTGTGCCAGGCATGATTCTAGACTCCTAGGGTGCACCATTAAACACATCCGAGTTTACATTCCAGTCAGGAAAAACAGGTAAGAAATAACAGGTGTAATAATAAATAAGTATAATGTGTCAGAAGATGCTATGTGCCATTTAAAATAATAGATCAGGGAAAGGGAGATTGTTAATGGGATAGAGGAAGGCAGTGAGGTTTGCAATTTAAAACAAAGTAGTCAGGGAAGGACTGAGACAGTGTCACTTGAACAAAAATTTGAAGGAAGTGAGGTTGTAATCCATAAGAATATCTGTTGAAGAAGAATTGGGAGAGCGTTGCACTAGCCCTGGTCTGAGATGATAAGGGGTTAACAGAGGCTGCAGCAATGAGAGCAAATGAGAGGAGACATATTCGAAAGACATCATTGTGCTGTGCTTAGTCGTTCAGTTGTGTCTAACTCTTTGCAACCGCATAGACTGTAGTCCGCCAGGCTCCTCTGTCTATGGGGATTCTCCAGGCAAGAATACTGGAGTGGGTTGCCATGCCCTCCTCCAGGGATCTTCCCAACCCAGGGATCGAACCCAGGTCTCCCACATTGCAGGCAGATTCTTTACCAGCTGAGCTACCTGGGAAGCCCGAAAGATATCATTAGTTGTATTCAAAAAGATTTCAAGAATTCCCTGGTGATCCAATGGTTAGGACTTGGTGCTTTCACTTTCAGGGCCCAGGTTTGATCCCTGGCACAGCCAAAAAACAAAAAAAACCCAAAAAACAAACAAAAAAGAATTTCATCATCAATTCAATGATAGGATAAAAGAATAAAAAAAAATGATTCTCAGGTTTCTGTCTTTAGTGACTGAGAGGTCTCATTTATTAAAATAGGTGACCCAGGAAAAGCAGCATGTTGAGGGAAAGAGGATACTCAGTTTTGAATATGTTGTGTTTGATGAGCCCGTGAGACAGTGATGAGACATTCAGGAGGCACTTAGAGCTAGAGTCCTGAAGTTCAGGAAAATTATTTGGGCTGAATATATGAGTCAAAGAATCATTAACAAGCTTAGCCACTGAGAGCCCACTCATAAGAGAAGATGCACTCTAGGACAGAGTTGCATATAACAGAGAAATTTAATGAAAAGAGAGGAGGAGAAACCCACAAAGGGTCCCTGCGCTCACTCAGCATGGTCAATCATGGATCTGTCTACTCTGGAGGGTCCACTGGAGGTCATGGAGCCCAGTGTCCTCTGTTTATAGGTGAGGAGACTGAGGCCCAAAGAGGGGAAGTGGCCTATAACCTCTTTCTCCAGCTCCACCACTCACCAACCACCACCCCGTCCCCCCACCCCCACCCCGGCCCCACATCATTCCTGCTTCTCTTTCTCTGCCTATCCTGCTAAGAGCCTTCACATCTTAGCTCAAGGGTCATTTCCTCAGGGAAGTCTTTGCTGCTGACACAGTAACTTTTTGGGGGGGAGGGGATATACTTGTTTCTCATTTATTATGCTTATTATAGCTGTAAAAATAAGACCTTTTTAGACTATGTAAGAAAGATTTTCCGAATCTCCCTTAGCCTGTCCCCACCCCTGCAGATTACCTCGGTCTTATTACCTTGCTTTGTCTTCACAGCACATGCCAGTATCTGGTATTTTATAATACATTGATTATCAATTTTCTTTTCTACTGAAATGTAAACTCAAAGATCTGGTCTGTTTTGGTCAATACTCCATCTCTAGCACTTAAAAGAGTGCCAAGTGCCCAACATGTGAAAAGGGCTCAGTGTATTACGTGCTGAGTGACTGAATGAATTTGTTTCACATCTATCTAATTTTTGAGTAAGTTCTATGAAGACAGTGACTATGTCAGTATATTCATCATTATCTCCTCAGAGTTCAGCACAGTGCCTGGCACTTAGTAGGTACATAGTAAAGGTTTATAAAATACACATATAAAAATGCCACAAAGCTAGATTTTACATAAGCTTGTTCTATTTTTAATGTACTACATATAGAAAGCATTAGTCACTCAGTTGTGTCCGACCTTTGTGACCCCATGAACTATAGCCTGCCAGGCTCCTGTGTCCATGGGATTTTCCAGGCAAGAATACTGGAGTAGGCAGCCATTTCCTTCTCCTGGGAATCTTCCCAATCTAGGGATTGAACCCAGGTCTCTTGCATTGCAGGCAGATTCTTTGCCATCTGAGCCACCAGGTAAGCCTTATACTATATATAGGAGATCATAAAAATATTTTTGATTATTAAGTAAAACAATGAATGAAATGAATAATCATATGATCCATAGGCAATCCGACTGGTGAGACCATAGGTTACACTGGCAGTGAGATGTCACATACACTCTATGGCCTGGTTAGGAAGGAACTCTTTGAAGGAAGGAGTTATTTGAGGTCTCTGTGGCTTTCTTGAATGGATGGTAATGGGGCTGAACAGAGTCAGAGGACCTTGATGGGACTCTCAGCTACTCTGCAGGGAGTCAGACTTTGGGCAAGGAGGCAAATCTGAATCTGAATCTCTGTTTTCTCACTTGCATTACCTACCAAGGTTTACATGATGAACTATATAGAAATAGGCCTTAAAGTCTGGTCCTAATGCCAACAACTTTTGGTTCAATTTGTAACTTAGGATTCAGAGAGGACTGGTTACATTGTTGGAAAAAATAAGGATAACAACACATCCTTAATGGAATAAAATTGGTTGCAAAACAAAAGCAATTTACTAACGTATGAACACTATTTCAGACAAGAACTAAATTAAGTAGCTCATGATCTTTAACAAGTCAATTGATTTTTCTTAGTTTAGCCTGAGCATACTGCTGGGTACAGGAAGGTCTCTCCAATTTTTACCTAACACATTTTGTTTTTGTTGTCTCAATATTTTAAAATTTCCCTATTTCCATATCCCTCTATAGTATTTACCCTTTGAGATTCATCATCTAGCAATGAATGATTCCAGAAGCTTTCTGTGACCTGTCCATATGCAGGTTCTCTCTGCTCTGGTTTCTAGCTGCTGCAATTCCTTGGACAAAATTTAAGTGGTGAAGGCATGACTAGCCTAAACTCCTAGGCATATACTAGAAAAATATATGGGAAACCTCTGCTCTATTTGTAAATTGAAGCCAGATGATGATACTGTTCTACATCTACTTAAATGGAAATTAACTACTTTAAATTCTAATATCCAGTGCTGGCAAGATTTGGTGAGTCATATATGACCTTATACCTTGTTCGTAATATTATATTTGGTACAATAATTTTGGCAATGTGAAATCTAAGTTCTCTCTTTTGGAAATTTATCTTAAATAATTCAAAGGAGAGGAATGACTATGTGTGAAAATTATATTCCAGGGTTATTTTCAAGACAGTAACTCAAGGATCAACCTAAAAGATCAAATAACTGGTGAATAGCTACTGTATTGTTGTAGAAACAAATGTAGAATATTATCTGATTAAAATGATAATTATAGGGGAGAGACAGAAACAAAATATTCATGATATCTAGTAAAAAGATCAGAATACCTGATTAGTATGAATTCATTAAATTATGTAAAAATATGCATATAATAGGGGCTTATGTAGAGTTAACAATGGAAAAATAAACAGCTGAGTGGACTATTGTCATGATTTTGCATTTTTAACAACACAGTTTTTATACTTTTAATGAAAAATATCTTTATGGGGGTAACAAGCAATCCACATTCTACCCTTTTGTTTCAAACTCAGCAATTAATTACGCCAAATTCCAACAAAATATATGCACCTCTTCCTCTTCCCACCCTATTTCTGCCTTTCATATTCTATCAAACAAGATTGAGCTTGGTCTGAGAAGCCATTTCTTTAAGAAGGTGTCTTAGAGGCTCAGCTGGAGAATGGAAATGGCTCAAGTAGTTTGATTTTTCTATTAGTTATTCTGCCTTTTGTGTGTTCCCTACCAGATCTTTAATCCCAAATTTGTGGTCTAGGAGACATCGCTGGAGGATTTGGTCCTGAGGCCAAAAGCTGAAGGCTAGAGAAAGGTCCCTGGTAGAAAAGGAAAAAAGGGAATTCCCTGGTCAGAAAACTAAGATTCCACATGCCTTGTGGCCAAAAACTGAAACAAAACAAAAAAGTATAAACAACAGAATCAATATTGTAACAAATTGTAATAATATTGTAACAATTGTAACAAATTCAATAAAGATTTATAAAATATACATATTAAAAACAGGAAAGAAATAAGCTTTCTAAGGGAAGAGAATGTCTGGAAGTGAAGACAAGCGGAGCAGTGCTCTTGCGGAGTAGGAAGCAAAGGATATCAAAGATGTTCTCTCTCCTCCTTTTCTCATGCTAGTTCCAGACTTTGTGGTCTCCGTGAGCAAATCTTTGTAGCTACAAGCCATTTAGGCTTTCAGATAACAAAAATTTTCAAAACATTTTGTTTTGTAACAAGAATGAAAAGGAAAGTTACAGATTTTGCTTTGTTTCTGAAAAATTCTAAGGAGCTGTGCAATTTGGCTGTGCTTTCTACAGATTTGGTCTTGCTTGGAGATGGGGCCCTGAACTACAAAAAGGGTTAGTCACTGTCGTATCCAGCTCTTTGCAACCCCGTGGACTATAGCCTGCCAGGCTCCTCTGTCCATAGGATTCTCCAGGCAAGAATACTGGAGTGGGTTGCCAGTTCCTTCTCCAGAGGATTTTCCCAACTCAGAGACTGAACCCAGGTCTCCCACATTGCAGGCAGATTCTTTACTGTCTGAGCCACCAGGGAAGCCCCTGAACTAAATGTCCTCTCAAATTACTTTCAGCTTAAGATTCTGGCATTTAGCTAGGAAATCTTCCATCAGAGACTATTCCAAACTCGCTGTTACTACCCATAATTCAAAAATGTTCCACTCAGCTGCCCACCCAGAAATTATAGTTCCCTCATTCGTTCAATCTCAAAAGGAATTGTAAACTTCATTTTGTAAGTGAAGGGAAAGGACAGATTATGGATTAATAAAGTGACAAATTACTCAACCTTGTAAATATTTCATCCCAGATCTGACATGACCTGCTTCTGTGAATTTGGCAAGGCACTTTTTGCTTCTTCTTCTTGAGCTCAGTTCTCCCTGCTGTGCAATGAAAGGTCTGAAACAGTTGCCTAGTAAGATCCCTTACATCTGATGGGTTGGGAAGGACTGAGAAGGACTGTGGAGTCTCATTCTAACTTGGAGACCTGAGTCGTTCATTGCCTTCTGCATCACTTTGAAAGACAATGATGTGGAATGCTCAAAGAACTCAGTTAGGTTCCAGGAAAAGCTGGTTTTCTTTCCCAACCAGTTGAAAACTGTCTTCAATGCAAATAGTCATCTTATGTTTAGTTTTAGGTAAAGCCTAAAATGTTGGGATGCAAGGGCTCTAGTTTGAGACAAAACCTATTAATGAGAGGGCAACAGGCAGGAAGGCCAGGGGTCTCCAAATGGAGGAAATAGGCAGCAAGTGTCAGACATTTTCTCTCTCTTAAGAGGCAGGAGGAAACAAACTAGTGATATTTTTTCCCTTCTCTATACAAATTTAAAAGAGGTTTCTCTTAAAATACTGTGTTGCCATGACACCTGGTTTCACCTGAAGTTAACTATTCTCGAACTTTGAGTTAACCAATGCATTTTTCTTATGGAAATGTTTGTCTTAAGTTATGTTAATGTACTATGCATTTACCCCAAACGCTGTCTTCCACCTAATGGCTCAGAACCTACTTGGCAAACCAGTATGTTATACTCAGACGTTGTTCCCCTAATCTATGTAAATGAAACTATTTGCAAGATCTGCCTTTCTGCAAAATTCAAGTCAATCGTTTTATGACCCGGGAATGTCCGGTGCCCAGATTATTCCAAAATACATCTTATGGATGAGGGGCCTGGTGCCATTCTGAGTTTAAGACATTCCTTTCTTACGTTAACAAACTGCTAGTGACTATATAACATCCAGCTGAAGACTAGCAGGGGGGTACTCTTTCTGCCCCCTTCTGATGCCTATGTCAGAAGCTTTCTCTATCTCTTTTATACTTTAATAAAACTTTATCACACCAAAGCTCTGAGCGATCCAGTCTCGTCTCTGGCCCAGGATTGAATTCTTCTCCTCCAGAGGCCAAGAATCCCGGCCGTTTTTCTGTGGCTCAGCAACAACCTTTCATTAAGAAGTTTTAGCCATCCTCCTTTTCTTCCTCCTTCTTCCTCTTTTATCTCTTTTGGTTCTAAGGAGGGCTCCTGGCTAGTTTGTGTGATTTCTATCATTATCTCTAGTCTTTTTCTACTTGGTACCCATATGCCAGGCTGGTTCTTAAAGAGTGAGAGGAAGCAGTGACGGGGAGCTGGGAATTAATCTGTACTCATAGGAAAACAGCAGTAGTCAGTCATCTGGACCCCTGGCATTCCTGCCACTCTTGTGGGAGGGCTTGTAAACCCTTCTGCTAGCCAGAGAGCAGCCTGGGGCTTCTCCAGGTTTGACAAAACTTGACCTTAATGTACATGCACAGGGATACATACTCCTACCCACACACTCTCTCACATATATGCAAACAAATAAGTCTTACTTTTAGAATTCTATTAATTTTTTTAGAATGCTTTTAGAATTCTAGAAACCTTACTTTTAGAATTCTTACTTTTATTCTCCACAGGATTCTATGGAGCATAAAGGATAATGTGGATCATTTTATTTCAATCTCCAACCTGATGCATGAGTCCCATACAGCATCTCCCATTAAGTGGCCATTCACTTCTGTTTGAACTTCCTCAGGAACTCTATTCCATCAGCTTAAGTTTCTTTGCCATAATCCTGCCCCAAATTTTGATATTACTTTATCTATGTGACCCTTTCCACAAACACCTAAACAAGCTTAACTATCTCTTTTTAGAAACAAAGCAAAATCAAAAGCAAGAAGCACAAACAAAAAAACCCTTGACTTTCCTTAAACCTACTGCTCCATTTTCTCAATCTCCTTCACAGCAAAACTTCTCAACAAAGTTATCTATGGTTGTTCTTTGTACTTTTCCACTTGCCATTCTTTCCTCATCTTATTCCAGCTAGCTGAAACTTCTCTTGTCAATATTGCCAACAACTTCCAAAGTCAATATTGCAAAATTCAATGGTAACTTTTCTGTTTTCTTCTTATTTGAATTTTCAATGGCATCCAACACAACTGACCTCTCTATCCTCCTTGTAGAATTCTCTTTCCTTGGATTTTGTGACACAAAGATTCCTGATTTTGTTTCTTGCTTAACGGCTGCTACTCCTGTTTCTCTTGTTGGGTCATTCTCAACTTGAACTATAAATGCTGGAGTGCTCCAGAGCTAATTCCCAGAACCTCCTCTTCCTTTCATTTTCCTCAGATGTTCTGTGCTAATCTTATATCTCAAAATACCACATATACCCCAAATATTAGCCCTGATCTCTCCCTAGAGCATCAACTTGACATCCAACTTGACATACATACAACTTGACATTCCACTTTGATGTCTAATAAGCATCATAAGCAGTTTAGCCAAAATGCAACAAACCAACCAGCCAAACTAATAAAAATCAAATCCTTAATCTTCACCCTCCTAATGTGCAATTCTCCCAGTCATGCTTCTTTTAGTAAATGATGCTACCATCTACCCACTTGCTCAATTGAAAATCTAAGACTTATCCAAGATGACTGCAGTGAGGTAGGAAGTACAGATGAAGAAATCCTCACTCCTGCTTTGTGATGAAGCTGATGCTCAGAATCGTGGACAGAATGTGGGCATAGAAAGGAGGACAGTTCCAAGGTTACACGTGACATAAGACCAGTCCAGGGCAGTTAGACTCGTGGAGACATCAGAGCAGGCCAGAGGGAAGAGAGAGGGCAGCTCGCAACTGAAGTGAGCGATAGTGTGGGTCTCACAAAACTAAATTGACAGTTCCAAAGATACTGATGCAATCATCCAGAAAGCCCAGGCCCCATAAGGCCAACAGCAGCCCCACATAGAGCTGGTTTCTCATCACCTGACTCAATAACAGAGAATGACAAATGTCAACATAGTGGTCCTGGGCCATTGCTAACAGCAGGAAGGATTCAATGCCCACAGAGGCAAATACAAATGTGGGCCACAACCTGCTACTAAGACTGCCTTCTTTTCAGACAAGAGATTTTCCAGAAACTTGGGCACTGAGACTGAGAAGTAGCAGATGTCCAGGAAGGAGACATAGGTAAATGGAAATGGTAATCAGCATTGATTGTCAGCAGCATCACAGGATCCTTCATCAGGGTTAGGAAGTAAATCTCCAGGAACAGCACAAGAGCACAGCCCAGATGTGGGGGTCAGCAGACAGCCCAAGGACAATGAGCTGGGTGATGGTGTTATGTTTCTCCACAGTCAAAAAGAGGACACTTTCCCTTGGAAAAAAATTAGTGTTTCAAAAAACTCATTTTTTCACCTATTTCCTCTGGGTCTTAAATCCTTCCTCTATACACGTTATTTCTTGACTCTGGGATCCAAGTTCAAGTTTTGAACCATCTTCACTAACTCTCTAAACTCAGTAGTATCTTTGATTTTCTTATATTTTACACCCCCAACCCTAGATCAATCTGATGCTGTTCAATCTTTAATAAAATATTTAGATGGATATAGAGAGAAATAGCTAATATAGGTTGAATGACTGAATTTTTTGCAAAAGGAAATGTCAGTGGGATCCAGAGAAAGAGTGGAAGAGTTTATCTTGGGAATAGGGATGCCTGATCCATTGTAAAAGGAAGGAAAGCAAAGAGGGAGGTGAAAGATACAGGGAAGTGTTTGTGTCTGGAAGGGAAGCAACCCTATGGACTATAGCCGGCCAGGCTCCTCTGCGCATGGAATTTTCCAGACAAGAATACTGGAGTCAGTTGCCATGCCCTTCTCCTGGGGATCTTCCCATCCTGGGGATCTTCCCGACCCAGGGACCCTACTTGCATCTCTTGCATCTCCTGCATTGGCAGGCAGGTTCTTTACCACTAGCACCACCTGGAAAGCCCTCAGAAGGAAAGAGAGTTTCCTATTTAAAGCCTGTATGTTATCAAGAGGTAAAAGGTAAAGCCATCAGTGGATGTGCAAGGAGACTGATGTTTCAAATAACTACTTTGGATTAGTTGCAGAGGTGAAGTCTAGTCCAGATTTTTGGTTATAAATTTGAGTCCAGTGATCACTCTTATGTGATTTTTCTCCTGTTTGGTATATGTGGAGCATAAGTCATTGCATTTATCTCAGACATGTAAAGTAATGAAAGGAGATATGGTTTATGGAATTAAGAAACTGCCCAAGGTGATTAATTGAATGAATCTTGCCTGGTTCATGAGAGAAGTAAAGATATGAGTGGCATGAAAATGAAAATGTGGTCAGCATAAAGGATTAGTGTTCTCAATGCATGTGAAAAATGGTTGGTTTAGGAACACTAAATTAAATGAATCAGATAGAGAGGTGACTGTGGTAGGAGAGTGTTTGAAACTGAGATTTCTGAAGGTACTGGCTGAATGTGTGAAGGAAAACATCCATGGAGGGAAGGACACAAGGTAATCACAAACTCGGTACAATTTTAATTAAGATGAAAATTTGGGTTTTCCTTTTCCCCTTTCTCCTAAAAGTCACATAATGTTAAAATGTTTTAAAATATGTAAAAGTTTTAAAAATGTAAAAAGCAGAGCACAAGAAAGGTAGTCCAGAGATAACTTCAGATGTGCTGCTGTGGCAAGGCACCCGTCTCAATGGGTCACGACTGCTTCTTCCCCTCTTGTTGTTCAGTCGCTAAGTCATGTCTGACCCTTTGCAACCTCGTGGACTGTAGCCCACCAGACTCCTCTGTCTGTGGAATTCTCCAGGCAAGAATACTGGAGTGGGTAGCCATTCCCTTTCCCAGGGGATCTTCCCGACCCAGGGATCGAACCCAGGTCTCCCATGTTGCAGATAGATTCTTTACCATTTGAGCCACAAGGGATGATGATTACTTTTTCCCCTCTACAAATATATAATTAAGCTCTGTTTAAGAGTGCTATATTCAGGCCTTGTTACTTTCAGTGTTCTCAGTTAGCTAACTTATGCTAACCTAGAAAATGCCCAAGTTCGCTTGCTCTGACCTGACACTGAGACACAAACTCAGCATCAATATCACTATTCAAAGTTGCTGGCTCAGTCAGCTAGCTCATTCTGGCCTTCCTGTTTTGTGGCTGATGAAATTAATTACTTAAGCAAGATTGAGACTTTCTTCCTATTATTTCCTTACTTAGCAATCAAGCATTTGTTAGATACCATGTCCAAATAAACCTATGAACATAATCAAATGAAGCAATAAGCAGACAAGTTGGCAGAATTCATTCAGATTCAGTGACAAAGATGTTTAATTGGCTTGTAAAATATGCACTGAGAACTGCCAGGAAAGAGTTGGCACAGTGTACTGTTTATATTTTTTATTTTCTGTATAATGTGATGTTTTGACATCTTAAGCTTTCTGGCAGGGGAGAGTCTGCCTCTCACCAGGGGTAGCTAATTCTTAAAGATAGCAAAGGAATTAGTAGGGAGAAGACCTTTAAAATACACACTAACCAATTTAGAGCCATATCTCCTCTATGTAGCCCTTATACACCAGGAAACAATATTTATCTGCCTTTGTCATCCCAGAGCCAGGTGCCAGCCTATTAGGGACCATCCCTATAAGCACTTCCCTGGTGGCTTAGATGGTAAAGCATCTGCCTACAATGCGGGAGATCTGGGTTCAATCCCTGGGTCGGAAAGATCTCCTGGAGAAGGAAATGGCAATCCACTCCAGTATTTTTGCCTGGAAAATCCCATAGACGGAGGACCCTGGTAGGCTACAGTCCATGGGGTCGCAAAGAGTCGGACACAACTGAGTGATTTCACTTCACTTCCTATGAGCATAGAACCTGCTGAAATTATTCAACCAATCCAGTCCCAAACTTTTTACCCTGCCTTGCCTTTCCAGTTAAAACCCAGTCAAGACTCTAGGCCATGCTCTCTCTCTGTCCCCTTCTGCTCCTCACCACTGCTGGTGCTTCCCCACATGGCCCTATGTGGTGTGCCATGCCAACTGTTTCTAGTACCTGTCAGTAAAATAGATTTTGTTTTCTTGAACTTCTCCTGTGATTCTTCCTACTGCCTGAGACATACCTAGGGTCAAGTCATCAAGTCTCTTATTAGCTCTGTTTCTTATTAGCCATGTGATTTTTGGAAAGTCTTTAAGTCTTCTTTTTCTCTATTTCCTGATCCATAAGATGGCCTATAATAATATCTCTCTTACATGGTTTTAAGAAGTTATTTATATAACTTATATGCAGTGCTCAGCATACATTGGTTATAATCAAGCTTCTTTGTTATTCATTGCCTTACCTTTAATCTCTCAATATTCTCAAGGACAGAAGAGTTCATTTTAAAGGCAGATCTGAACATGTTAGTAAACAGAGAAATAAAAACCAGATCAAAGAGGGAGAGATGGAGATGGATGACCGCACTGTAAGAAATGAGCTGCAGGAAAGCTCAAAGGCAAAGCACAGAGCAGGGAGGACATGAAGAGGAAGAATAGTGATAAGTGACTTGAGGGAGACCTAGCTCTCCTCTTCCCCAGTGAAGAAGGCCCTTTACATGCTCTCACCTGTTCACAGAATGTGTCAATAAACCACGCAGGAAGAAAAGATCAACAATTGTTTTCTCTGAAGGAAAGCTTTTGTCTGTCTACATGCCAGTATTAGAGAAAAAAAAGTACATTAGTGTATGTGCCGGGAGTCTTCCTGGCTAAGATTTCAAAATTCTTCAGGTTCTTATTAATATAAACTTGGGCTGCTCTGAATTCCAAGAAAATACATAGAAATACAATTTTGAAAAGTTCTGATTCTCAGCATATAAATATTTGAGTGACTACTCAGACCATTTCAAAGCCAGTTACACAGTTGCTTTTCACTATTTTCTCTTATTATTCTACTTTCCCAAGGGTATTATTCAAATAAAGCCCTGTCAGATCTAAAACATTCAGAAGAATGCCTAAATTTAAATAGCCAGTGGATGGGCAACTGATCATGCAAGCCCAGACAGAATACAGATGAGTTGATTCCTTGGACTCCCTGAAGTTCAACCAGTAGCAAATTTTTGATCTCTTTGTCTTAGAAGTTTCCTTATGTGCATGTATGTATATATGAACAAATACAGTCTTAATGTTTCCCTCAGCTTGACTAAACTTTAAATAGGTTTCCTGAGTCTAGGTTCCTGATCTCCCTTTTCTTAAAAAATTTGCTTTAAAAAACTTGAAATTGTAAGTTCTCTGCTTCTTTAGGATGGATGTAAATCTCCCAGCCTTTTACCTGTCTTTCTCCAGGTCCTGGGAACTATCTCTTTGAAATGCAAACACTGAAGAAGACAGCACCTATCTCTTAGTCCCTGTGGGAGGACAGAACCCTAACTTACATAAACAATAATTAGTAAATTTGAAAAACAGAGAAAAACATTTGCAAACCCAGGAATAACTCAGTGAGCCTGACCTCCCATTGACTGACCTTAAGGAACATACATACATACATGCTCTACTGAGTCATAAGCAGCTAACATTTCCCTCTCCCTGAAAAAGGCTTATTTATGCATCCCATCACAAATAGCATAGGATAATATACATATCTCAAAGGGGCAGAACTTGTTCCACTAATTTTATCACATGGCCAAAATGAGTTGATGTGTACCTTCTCTACGGGCAAATGGGAAAGAAGAGAAAGGTGGGATTGAGCTGCTTCTTCTGAACTCACCCATCCAGTAACAACTTGCCCTCTGATGGGGTTGGAAAGACTTTTTGAGCGTTAGTGTTTTAGGTTGGGTTCCCAAGAACTGGAGCCTGAGAAGTCTGTTCATATGTAAAAAATTTAAAGGAGAAAGCTCTCAGGAGAAATTAGTAAGGAAGTGGGGGAATCCATTATATCCAGTATAGGGAAAGATTTGTGTAAGATTCTGGTTTCAGGTAAAGTGTAGCAGCTATATTCTAATGAAATCCACTGAGACTTCTGAACTTTAGAAGCTGATTTAATCTCTCATAGGCTCCAATGTTGAATACTGTAAGGAGTTAACAGAACCCCTTTGGGCTTCCCTTGTGGCTCAGTTGGTAAAGAATCTGCCTGCAATGCAGGAGACCTGGGTTCGATCCCTGGGTTGGGAAGAGCCCCTGGAGAAGGGAAAGGCTACCCACTCCAGTATTCTGGCCTGGAGAATTCCATGGTCTACAGTCCATGGAGTCACAAAGAGTCAGATACGACTGAGTAACTTTATTTATTTATTTTTAAGATTATCAGAGCATCAGCCAAACACCTAAAATATTATTAGAAGGATCTATTGTGCTAGCACCAGGTAAGTTATTTCAGGCAAACTGAATGAACTCATTTGTCAGTGAGAACTACATTACCATTATTGAAGACCATAGCAGAGACATATAGGAGCCTGAGAGAAGAGGAACAGACCAAGGAAATTTTGGTTTTAGCATAACCAGAATGCCATGCACTCTTTCTAGTTGCCTGAAAGACAGGCCTTATTAACTAAAACAAAAATAAGAAAAGCAATCTGTCAAGAAGTTATTTTGGCTCTAAGTTTTGCCATATTTGCTAGGCCAAAGCTATATATAAACATGAACACATCTCTCAGAAAGTGCTCTTTAAGATACGGCTGTCTTACAAAGTATAAATATTTGCAGTCGTGGTAGTCCCAGTCCCTGGGATAGTTACTCAAGTAAGGTACTTTCTTTGCTCCCAGAGTATTTAAATTATTTTAATTTCTATTTTGTTCTAGTATTTGTTTCTGACATCACATGTTAGATCAAAGTGGGCTCTGTCAGGACAGCCTGTACCTCAATGGTAAGAAGGGAAAACCTGAGGAGTTACAAGTCAAGGCACCACAACACCTGCTTTATCTCTTACTCTGGATTAATTATATCATCTTCTTTTATGTTTTAAATTGTACTTCCTTCTTTTTTTGATGACAAAACATGAGCATATTTTTAAAAAAATCAATTCAAGATTTTAGGAGAAAATGTTTCAAAAGACAGTGTATTCCAAGCAATTTATTATTATTTTTGTTTTTTAATTACAATTTTAAGATTGTAACTATTTTATTTCAAAATTGAGATGATAGAATAATTATTTCACAGTGAAATATCCTTGTCTTTTTCTTTTGTTTATTAATAAAGCATTCTTAGGCTAAAGAGTCAGTGTGTTAATTTGGGGATTATTAATATCTTCACAATATTGAGACTTCCAATATCTGAGCTTAAACTATTTTTTAATTTATTTAGATTTTATTTCAATAATTTTTATGACTTTATATTTTAGCATATTTTCAAATTCACAGCAAAACTGAGAGGAAGATAGAGATTTTCAATTTATCCCCACTCCACTCATGCGTAGCCTTCTACATTATCAACCAAAGTAGTTATATATGTGTTACAACTGATGAGCCTACAATGACACGTCATCAACAACCAAATCCACAGTTTACCTTAGGGTTTACTCTTGGCATTGTACATTCTATGGATTTGGACAAATGTAATGACATGTATCCATTTTTAAAAATTTGTTTATTTTAATTGGAGCCTAATTACTTTACAATATTGTAGTGGTTTTTGCCATATATTGACATGAATCAGCCATGGGTGCACATGTGTCTCCCATCCTGAACCCCCCTCCCACCTCCCTCCCCATCCCATCCCTCAGGGTTGTCCCAGTGCACCGGCTTTGAGTGCCCTGTTTCAGGCATCAAACTTGGACTGGTGATCTATTTCACATATGGTAATATACATGTTTCAGTGCTATTCTCTCAAATCATCCCACCCTTGCCTTCTCCCACAGAGTCCAAAAGTCTGTTCTTTACATCTGTGTCTCTTTTGCTGTCTTGCATATGGGGTCATCATTACTATCTTTCTAAATTCCATATATATGCGTTAATATATTGTATTGGTGTTTTCTGACTTACTTACTCTGTATAATAGGCTCCAGTTTTATCCACCTCATTAGAACTGTACAGAGTAATTTTACAGCCCATTGATCTCTCCCTTACCCCAGCCCCAGGTAATCACTGGTCTTTATACTGTCTCCACAGTTTTGCCTTTTCCTGAATGTTGTACAGTTGGAATCAAAGAATGTAGTCTTTCCAGTTTGGCTTTGTTCACTTTGTAATATGCATTCACGGTTTCTTCATGTCTTCTCATGTATTTTAGTATTGAATTTTAGTATTGAATAATATTCAATTTATTTTTATTGTTAGTATTTTTAGTATTGAATAATATTTCATTGTTTGGATGTACCACAATTCATTCATTCAGTCAAGAGGGGTATCTTGATTACTTCCAAATTTCATTATTGAATTTATTTTTAGTATTGAACAATATTCCATTGTTTGGATGTACCACAATTCATTCATTCAGTCAAGAGGGATATCTTGATTACTTCCAAATTTCAGGAATTATTAATAAAGCTGCGATATCCATCCATGTGCAGGCTTTTGTGTGGATATAAGTATTTAACTCCTTTGAGTAAACACCAAGGAGCATGGTTATTTGATTGTGGTAAGAGGATTTTTAGTTTTGTAAGAAATATCAAATTGTCTTCCAAAGTGACATCCCATTTAAATTCCCACCAGCAATGAATGAGAATACCTAGAGTGCCACATTTCAACCAGTATTGGTTTTGTCAGTATTTTAGATTTTGCCAATTCTAAAGGGTGTGCAGTGGTTTCTCAGTCTTAGGTTGCATTTCCCTGATGACAAATGATGCATAAAACTTTATTATATGCTTATTTTCTATCCGTATGTCTTCTTTACAAGGTGTCAAAGAATTTGGCCAATTTTTTAATTAGTTTTTTATTGCTGAGATACAGGGGTTCTTTTTTGGTCACACCAACTGACTCATAGGGCCTTAGTTTCCCAGTCAGGAATCAAACCTGCATCTCCTGTACTAGAACTGTGGAGTGTTAACCACTGGACCACCAGGGAAGTCCTATAGGGCTTCCTTTTATTTTGGATAACAGTACTTTATCTGATGTATCTTCTGAAAATATTTTCTCCCAGTCTGTGACTTGTCTTCTCATTCTCTTGACCTTGCTCACAGAGCAGAAATTTTTAATTTCAGTGAAGTCTAGTTTGTCAATTATTTCTCACATTAACCCTGTCTTTGATACACTTAAAAGTCATAGCAATATCTAAGGACTTCTAGATTTTCTCCTGTGTTAACTTCCAGGACTTTTATAGTTTGCCATCTATACTTACTTCTGTGTTCCATTTTGAGTTATTTTTTGTGAAGGGTATAGGTCTGTGTTTAGATTCTTTTTTTCACATGTGGATGTACAGTTGTTCCAGGGCCATTTGTTGAAAGGACTGTATTTGCTCCATCCTATTACCTTTGCTCCTTTGATAAGATCAATTACTATAGGTATGAAGGTCCATTTCTGGGCCTTTTGTCCTATTACACGAATTGATTTCTCTATTCCTTCACCAGTACCACACTGTCTTGATTGCTGTAGCTTTATAGTCAGTCTTGAAGTCAGGTAGTGATGGTTCTCCAACTTTGTTCTTCAGTATCGTGGTTGTTATTCTAGGTCTTTTGCCTTTCTATGCCAACTTGAGAATCATTTTGTCAATATCTATAAAATAACCTTCTGGAGTTTTGACTGGAATTGCACTAAATCCATTTATCAAGTTGGGAAGTACTGACATTTTGGTAATATTGAGTCTTTCTATCAGTGAACATGGAAAGTCACTACATTTATTTACTTCTTCGTTGACTGTGTTCATGAGTTTTGTCATTTTTAGCATATAGATCTTGTACACATTTTGTTAGATTTCTTGTTGCTCTTCAGTTGCTAACTCATGTCTGACTCTTTGCCACTCCCATGTATGACTCCCATGTATGAGACTGTATGACAGGCTCCTCTGTCCTTCACTGTCTCCCAGAGTCTGCTCAAGTTCATGTCCATTGAGTCAATGATGCTATCTAACCATCTCATCCTCTGCCTCTCACTTCTCTTTTTGCCTTCAAACATTCCCAGCATCAGAGTCTTTTCCAGTGAGTTGGGTCTTTCCATCAGGTGGCCAAAGCATTGGAGCTTCAGTTTCAGTCATTCCAATGAATATTCAGGGTTGATTTCCTTTAGGAATGACTGGTTTGATCTCCTTGCTGTCCAAGGGACTCTCAAGAGTCTTCTTCAGCACCACAATTTGAAAGTATCAATTCTTTGGCACTCAGCCTTCTTTATGGTTCAACACTCACATCCATACATGACTACTGGAAAAACCATAGCCTTGACTATACAGACCTTAGTTTGCAACGTGATATTTCTGCTTTTTAATATGCAGTCTACGTTTGTTATAGCTTTTCTTCCAAGGAGCAAGCATCTTTTAGTTTCAGGACTATAGTTCACCGTCCACAGTGATTTTGGAGCCCAAGAAAAGAAAATCTGTCACTGCTTCCACTTTTTCCCCATTTATTTCTCCATGAAGTGACGGGACCAGATGCCATGATCTTAGTTTCTTTAACGCTGAGTTTTAAGCTAGCTTTTTCACTCTCCTCTTTCACCCTCATCAAGAGGCTCTTTAGTTCCTTTGCACTTTCTGCCATTAGAATGGTATCATCTGCATATCTAAGTTTGCATATCTTGATTCCAGTTTGCAATTCATTCAGCCTGGCATTTCAAATGATGTACTCTGTATATAAGCTAAATAAGCAACATGACAGTGTACAGCCTTGTCTACTCCTTTGCCAATTTTGAACCAGTCAGTTGTTCCATGTCTGGTTCTAACTGTTGCTTCTTGACCCGCATACAGGTTACTCAGGAGACAGGTAAGGTCCTCTGGTACTCCCATCTCTTTAAGAATTTTCCACAGTTTGTGTGATCCACACAGTCAAAGGCTTTAGCATAATCAATGAAGAAGAGATAGATGTTTTTCTGGAACTCCCTTGCTTTCTCTGTGATCCAATACATGTCAACAATTTGACCTCTGGTTCCTCTGTCTTTTCTAAACCCATCTTGTACATCTGGAATTTCTTGGTTCATGTACTGCTGAAGACAAGATTGAAGGATTTTGAGCATAACTTTACTAGCATGCGAAATGAGTACAATCATACAATAGTTTGAATATTCTTTGGCACTGCCCTTCTTTGGGATTAGAATGAAAACTAGTCTCTTCCAGTTCTGTGGCCACTGCTGAATTTTCCAAATTTGCTGGCATATTGAGTGCATCACTTTAACAGTATCATCTTTTAGGATTTTAAATAACTCAGCTGGAATTCCATCATCTTTACTAGTTTTGTTCATAGTAATACTTCCTAAGGCCCACTTGACTTTACACTCCAGAATGTCTGGCTCTAGGTAAGTAACTATATCAACACGGTTTCTGGTCATTAAGACCTTTTTTAGTTCTGTGTATTCTTCTGCATAGTTCTTCTGTGTATTCTTGCCACCTCTTCTTAATCTCTCTTGCTTTCATTTGGTCCCTACAGTTTCTCACCTTTATCATGCCTATCATTGCATGAAATGTTTCTTTGATATCTCTAATTTTCTTGAAGAGATTTTTAGTATATCCCATTCTACCATTCTAAGAAAAGTTATGAACAACCTAGACAGCATATTAAAAAGCAGAGACATTACTTTGCCAACAAAGGTCCATCTGGTCAAAGCTATGGTTTTTCCAGTAGTCATGTATGGATGTGAGAGTTGGACTATAAAGAAAGCTGAGTGCCAAAAAATTGATGCTTTTGAACTGTGGTGTTGGAGAAGACTCTTGAGAGTCCCTCAGACTGCAAGGAGATCCAACCAGTCCATCCTAAAGGAAATCAATCCTGAATATTCATTGGAAGGACTGAAGCTGAAGCTCCAATACTTTGGCCACCTGATGCAAAGAGCTGACTCATTGGAAAAGGCCCTGATGCTGGGAAAGATTGAAAGCAGGAGGAAAAGTGGACGACAGAGGATGAGGTGGTTGGATGGCATCACTGACTCAATGGACATGAGTTTGAACAAGCTCCAGGAGTTGGTGAAGGACAGGGAAGCCAGGCGTGCTGCAGTCCATGGGGTCACAGAGTCGGACATGACTGAGTGACTGAACAACAACATGACAAAATAAATAGACAAGTAATAAGTCATCAATATTAGCAATACAGGTTACAAATTATTAGTAATTACATGGACAAAATATTGGACAATTTTGTCCAATGAACAAAATATTGGACAAAATATTGCTAATCGACAAGACAAACACAAAAGAGAAACAGGAAAAGATGTGAATGAGAAACTTACAGGAGAGTAAATCCAAATGGTAAAAAAATATATGAAAAATAGTAACACTCACTGGTAGTAAGGAAAATGTAAAATAAGCTAAACAAACATACCACTTTGTACCCAGCTGAAGGCAGAAGATTTTTTTTTAAAGTTTTTTAAACTCGTTTATTTTTTAATTGAAGGATAAATGCTTTACAGAATTTTGTTGTTTCCTGCCAAACATCAACATGAATCAGCTATAGGCATACAAATGTCCTCTCCCTCTTGAACCTCCCTCCCATATTTCTTAAATTGAAGTACTGATTTACAGTGTTGTGTTAATTACTGCTGTGCAACAAATGAATCAGTTACATTTTTTCATAAGTTTTAAATGATCTGTAACAATTGTATCTGGAGAGAGGAAAATCACACCCATTCACTACTTAGGATGTGTGAACATTCCAGAGAGCAATCTAGCAACATATATTCAAATTGAAATACCTATCCATTTTGATTTTAGAATCTCATTCCTGGGAATTACTCCCATATAAATAGAAGCATCCAAAATTTAAGGCTCTATATACAAATATATTTATTGAGATATTCATTGTCAAAAATCTGTAAGCAAACGTAACGCCCAAATAAAAGATAGTTGTAGAGATTATGACACATCCTTACCATGGAATATTAGGCTATATTTTGAAAGACTAAATTAGAACTAACCCTTTGACCTAGATTACTATGCCAATGGTACTGTTGAATGAGAAAGACAAGACAAAACCTACATATTTAAAAGGATATATTTAAACCTACATATTTAAAAAAACAGAATGTCCATGTATGTGTAGAAATGAATGTATATGTAAAAATGAATATATCTATGTGTGTGTGTGTGTGTGTATACAAATATATATATGAGCACTTACATATAACTATATGCTGCTGCTGCTAGATCGCTTCAGTCATGTCCGACTCTGTGTGACCCCATAGATGGCAGCCCACCAGGCTCCACCATCCCTGGGATTCTCCAGGAAAAATTATATGAGCATGCCAAAAATTATGAAACAAAATACATTCAGTTAACATGGGTTTGTGGAAAAGGAGGTGATGTGATTGGATGGAAAATAGAAATTGGAGAAAAGGGACATAAGTAAAAAAGAAAACAATAAGACTGGAGCACCATGAAGTTTTATACATCCAATAATCTCACAAAATTATATATGTGTCTTTATTTGTATAAAGATATAAAAATTAATTTAAAAATGTCAAGTACACACTCCTTGGCTGAACATACTTAAAATAATGTTCCACAAATTATCTCTGTATTTTTGAAATAGAAATTAATGGGTTATTATTTGGCTTCCCTGGTGGCTCAGACAATAAAGAATCCACCTGCGATGTGGGGGACTTGGGTTCAATCCTTGGGTTGGGAACACCCCCTAGAGGAGAGCATGGCAACCCACTCCAGTATTCTTGCCTGGAGAACCCCCATGGACAGAGGAGCCTGGCAGGCTACAGTCCATGGGGTTGCACAGAGTCAGACATGACTGAGCGACTAAGCACAGTACAGCACATTGCTAGTTTAAATTCAAATCTAATTATCTTTTCTGATTCTGCATTTCAGTCCAAGTCATGTTAATTTTGCATGCTGGAAACTAACAGAGAAACAAGAAAGGATGGACATGAGAAGAATCATGGGTTTTTTTCCTTCAAGGATGGAAGAACTTGGGTGAGGAAGAGCACTGTGGGGGTCATTTTGAGTGGTTTGGAGGTTTGATATGCTGAGTCCTCAAATCCTCCCTGGTATAACTGTTCAACTCTTGATCAATTCTATACACAACTCAGGATGATAGTTCATTCTCATAGGGCTGGAATTCAGCAAGCCAGAGATCAACCTCTGAGTTTGGCTTTAGGTCATTTCTGAGCCACAAGCAGTAATGTCAGAATTTCCAGATTTCAACTTGTTTTGCTTGAAATTATCCTCGGTTCTTAATATTTTTATCCCTCCCATACTGGATGACAGGAGCAGCTTCTTAATTACTATAGTTTTATTCTCAGTGAGTACATGATTTTAGGTGATCACAGGTGGTAAGTATACATTTGTCATTGAATAGTGTGGTATGTATGTTCCCATCAAAATACAGGTTTTGCTGTATTTTATACTTGATGTATATTAATTAATCCAAAAATCTACTGGGGGTCACATGAAGAACATAATTCAATTTTTAGTGCCAATTTGAATAGCAATTTGACTTGTTTCCCACCCATATAATTTGAATTCTGATCATACTAATAAAGAAAAGGTGGCTCAGGGGTAAAGAATTCACCTGCCAATGCAGAAGGTGAAAGAGACACAAATTCGATCCCTGGGTCAGGAAGATCAATCCCCCGGTCAGAAACGGCAACCAACTCCAGTATTCTTGCTTAGAGAATCACATGGACAGAGGAGTCTGGTGGGCTATAGCCCATGGGGTCACAAAGAGTCAGACATGACTGAGCATGTAATAAAGAAAAGGATGTTTTGCAAAGTATCAGACTCAAAAAAAGGTTTGTGAAAATGGACTCTGGATTCAGACCTACTGGTTTGAAATTGCGCTTCTCCTTACCTGTAGGCAACTTTCCTGGTTCTTGGGTATTTATTTGCAAAACAGGAATAACAGTACTTAGTTCATACAAGGTTGTTGAGATGAGGATTACATGTATAAAACATTTAAGATAAGGGTCTTTATTAAAAGTTTGCTGTTGTTATTTTGTTTATTGAAAACCCTCCTAGGAGGAAGCCCAGTAGGCATGGAATCACTGGAGATCTCAGTAGCAGGAGGGACTGCGCATCTCTTGTTAGGAGGCACTGGCCTTTCATGGGTCACATGATCTCCTTGTAGTGAGTGTGGGGACAGGCGGCACATGGAGAGCCCACCAGGCTACACAGAGGGGGGAAGTGTTAATTTCCATAAGAGAGTGGTGTTCAGTGACTGGAAGAAGGGTGAAAGCACACTGGGCAGGCAAAAATAATAGATGTTCTCTACAGCATAAATATATAAACAATGCCTTGTAAAATTACGTGACTCATTTCTCATCCTCTGAAGAAGTCTGACCATTAATCCTCCTTTGAATAGAGCCTGCTGTCTTCTTAAGCACGTATTAAGATGCTGACACATACATAGCTTTTAACGTCTGGCATGATGGTCAATCCCTTGTTTCTGAGAACACTACTTTCAAGCTTCAGACCACTATTTTATCAGTGAATGGAAGTGACCCTCATTCTGTAATGTATGTAGTGAAGGATTTAAGAACACTTCTAATAAAGATATTTCTAAGAATACTAATATTATTATTGGCCACCTGATGTGAAGAACTGACTCATTTGAAAAGACCCTGATGCTGGGAAAGATTGAAGGCAGAAGGAGAAGGGGATGAGAGAGGATGAGATGGTTGGATGGCATCACCAACTCGATGGACATGAGTTTGAGCAAGCTCCGGGAGTTGGTGATGGACCGGGAAGCCTGGCGTGCTTCAGTCCATGGGGTTGCAAAGAGTCAGACATGACTGAGTGACTGAACTGAACTGAAGAATACTAAAAAAATACCCTTAATTTCCAATTACATATCTTGTTAAAGAATAGTTTAGCTTCTCCATGGTCGTGTTTCTCTGGTTCTCTATGTGAAAAAGCTACCATATCTTCTCAACATTCTTCTCACAGCTGCCTTCACCTCCTTGTTCTGCAGGCTATAGATGAGAGGATTCAGCATGGGAGTGATCACGCTGTATTGTAAAGGGAAGATCATCTCTAGGGGGGAACCTGAGGTCGGCAACAGATAGCTGAGGAAACCTGAGCCATAAAACAAAATCATAGTAGTGAGGTGGGAGGAGCAAGTAGAGAAGGCTTTACTTCTGCCTGAGGTGGAGCTGATGCTCAAGACGGTGGAGACAATACAGGTATAAGAGAAGAAGATGAAGACCAAGGTTCCAAAGAAATGTAAGAATGAAGAGCAGAGCAGGAGTGTGCAATTGGTGGAGGTATCAGAGCAAGACAGAGGGAAGAGAGAAGACAGCTCGCAGCTGAAGTGGGGAATAGTTTGGTCCTCACAATAGTCTAAATGGACAGCCAGGAGGATGTTGATGAGAGCATCCACAAAGGCCAGGCCCCAGGAGCCCCACACCAGCCCAGCACAGAGCTGGGTGTTCATCACCTGGCTGTAAAGCAGAGGGGAGCTGATGGCTACGTAGCGGTCATAGGCCATCACAGCCAGCAGACAGGCCTCAGTGCCCCCGGTGGTAAACACAAAGAAGGCCTGAGCCAGGCAGCTCTCTACAAAGATGGTTTTACTTTCAGAAAGTAGATTTTCCAGCATCTTGGGGACTGTGACGGATGAATGGCAGAGATCCAGAAAGGAGAGTTGTCCCAAAAAGAACTACATGGGCATGTGGAGGTGGGGATCAGCCCTGATAACCAGCAGCATCACCAGGTTCCCCATCAAGGTCAGGAGGTAAATCACCAGAAACAATGTGAAGAGAAGAATCTGGGTCTGAGGGTCAGCAGAAAAACCAAGGAGGATAAACTCACTGAATATGCTGTGGTTTCCCATAGTGATAAGATTTATCCTAAGAATCCAAGAAAGAAAGACATTAAAACCCCCTTTGTGCCTCCCAGTTACCACACTGCCTTAGCCCTCTTGTTCATTTACATCATTTCACAATTGTACTGGAAACCATGTTCACATATTCCTAAGCTAACTTCCTAATCATCATGATAACTTTGATATTGCTGGATGGCAATCCACCATCCCTCTATCAAATCCCTATGTAAATTTGTGGACCCTTGTCTTACATCTCTGGAAGTTTCTTTAAGATGGTATTAATATAAAGAACATTTTGTATAGTCAGTGGGAATAGAGAGAGAATTTTTGATGCAGCAGAGCAAGACATAAACAGCAAAAGTGTAGTCATTTTAAAAGGGAAAAGGAATGAGATCCAGGCAGGACAGGTGGAGTTTTCTCTATAATTAGAAAGACAGGCACTTTATCTTTCGTAAACAGGAGGGAAGGTAGAGTGAGTGGGGACCGAGGCAGCTAGCTTGGAGGATTTTATGGATGAAATGAGAGACTTTCTGGCTATTGCAAAGTTTTGTAGAAATATGAGATGAGATCATGAACAGAATTTGCCTGTCTATCTATGCATGCGTGTTGTGTGTTTTTAGTGAGGTGGTGGTGAAAGATTTTGATGAACCAAGAACACAAAACTCAGGTACACCAAATACCTGTGACTAATTTATGAAGGAAATACAGTAGGGTTAACTGGTGATGTATTTGCCCCTTTGAGATGCTGGGACCAATCTGAACAAGCCTGTGGGTATGTCAGTAATACTTAGCTGCTTAAGCACCATGTGTGGAGCAGATACATATTTGGTTTTAAATGGAGTTTTGTTTTGTTTTCTTTTTATAGCCATATATAGTGATAAAGACAAAAAGATGTAAGGAAGAAGCATGCTGGCAAGTGAATGAATCACAGAAACAAGGCTGTGCAGGGAATTAAAAGGGGGGCCAAGCCAAGGAGTATGGCTAGGGCAAAAGCTGTAAAGTCATTGGCTTGGGATTGAAGAACTGCTTACATAGGAACACTAGAGTAAACAAATTGTAAGATTTGGAGATAATTATTAGAGGGATGCTTGAAATTCAGATTTTGTAGGTATAAGTACTTCTGATGAAAAGTGATGGGTGTTGTTGTGAGAGTCGGTAGCTAAGATGAGGTAGAAGGTTCAGTCTCAGGCACAGTGGAGGACAAAGTCTAGGGTGCTGAGCTAGTGGGTAAGGACTGTTTTCCTGTTTTATTATTGTTTTATTTTTTAATTCTACTCCATTTTCTTTAATGATTAGTTTTAAATTTAAATAAAATTTACTGAAAAAACATTTCAGTTTAAGGTAACCAGCCGAATTATAAACCTAGTTGATTGTTGGAAGAAACAGCCATATATTTGAAAAGAGAAGCTATTCCCTGCAACAGAGTAATACCTGGTTGGATATTCTATGCCCAGCTTAAACTCCTTTTAATAGTTTTTATAACCAGGCTCTGCATTGTCAATGTCTCAGACAGCATGGAAAGTCTACATGCCAACCCAACCTCATGTCACACTCCAAGACCTGCCCATGTTCTGCTTTGTTTTGACATCCCTGACTTGTAACCTCAGGCTCTGGGTAACTATTCTATAATGCTGTCCAAGTCTAGCCCACGTTGGTCTTTCCTTCTAACTCAAGACAATTATATTCAGCTGATTGAGGGAATTAGGGTTTCTCTTCCCTTGACTGCTAACCAAGCACTAGATGACTGTGTTCAATTACCTGTCTAAATAACCAGTAGCAGCAGGTGGTGGCATCAATCTCAGTCAATTTGAGATCCAATGACAAATTATTCACATCCGGGGAAAATTACTCAACTTGTATAGTTAGTGTTGAGAATCCTATATTAGAGCACAATGGGGCAGCTCAATTTTCTACTGAAAATTAATATTTGTATTGAATATGCTGGCAATAAGGAATTATGAATTATGTATATTATTCTTCCAATATATGCTTATTTATTTCTGGTTATTTGAAAAATATGTTATAAAAATAATGGCTGAAATTTTTATATTTTGCTCATTAATTTAGATCTGGTCACAGTGTCCACTTGGGCTCCTGGTATGCAGATCATCACACTATGTCCAGAGGATACAGGCAAAGCAGCTAGTATAGAACTGAAATATGAAATCCTTTATGTCTGGTAAAAAGCTCACATTACTAAGAGTGTGGATGTGTTGGGGCCACTGTGCCTCTTTGACATGATTTCAGGGCAATACAAAGAAAAACCCATTTCATATCTCCAGCCTCCACATATATCCTTACTTATTGGCTCCAAAAGATTCTATGAATTATGGAGAAAAATTTATCCCTACAACAAGGCGAAAGATGCGCTAAGCTTGCATAGTGTATTTGCACACATGAGACACACTGACAGGAAGAAGAGTTTCTGTCCAGGGGGCTTGACTTCTGCAGAAGTAGAACATCAGATTTCTTTTTAGAAGAATATTTGTAGATACTCTCAAATATGTAAAATAATAAAAACAAGCCACATTATTGTGGCTGATGTTTAAAGTGTCACCACTAGTGATTTCTTTCTTCTGTTGTTTCTAAACATAAAATGTCAACACTTTGGAAAGCATGACATAGCAGTTTTATTGCCAGATATAGTTCACTGGATCCTATCCAAAGGAAAAACAGCTAAAGACTGATCATTACAGAACGAAATATGACTTTTCTCATGTTAATCAGAAAATATTACAGAGAACATTAATAAGTGTATGAATGAGTAAGGAGCAAAAGGAGAAAGTGGTTCAGTGTATTATCGATGTGGGAAGATAACATAAAGAGCTTAAAGTTCTAGGTTTATGAAGGGGCACCTGATATGAAGGAAAAAAAGTAAAACCAGAGCTAAGCAGGTATTAGAGATATGTATAACCTATTTTATAATTATACTCAGACTGTGCCTTGATCTTGCCCCACTGGTCTCAGGGCTGGGCCATCTGAAGGTTATTTGAATTGCAGATAAAGCAACTCCCCGAAGCTCATAAGACTACAGTTGATGAGGAGACAGTTGAAGACATTAAAAATAGGAAATGTGCTCCTAATGTTCTACCATATCCCTATCTGGGTTGCTCTCAGCTTCTTCAAGATAAAACATAGACTTTATGCCTGAAGGTCACCAAGTGGACTGGAATGTTGACAACATCCTGCAGTTTAGAGACAGACACATCTGGTATGACCCAATTGTGTCATTTACTATCTGTTTAACTTTTGTGATATTGCTTGGTATTTTATTTATTTTTTTTTTTTATTTTTTTTTTATAAATTTATTTATTTTAGTTGGGGGCTAATTACTTTGCTTGGTATTTTAAATCATAATTTTTTCACAAGTGAATTGAGTAAACTTGGGGGAAGTAATGTATATCTTACATTTGGAAAGATAGAATTCATTTATACATAAAGAACTGCAAACAAGATTTCTGACATACTGTAATTATTAATGCATACCAGAAAGAGGAAGAAGAAGGATACTGCAGAGGGGAAGATCAAAGCATCTTAGGGAAGAGATAATATAAAGTCATTTGCAGAAGAGCTGGCCCTAGACCTGGAACAGTGTTTAGACAGGAGAGCAGTGAGGAGCTGAGAGGCTTCAAAGGGAAGCTAAGTCTCTTAGGAAGCAAGAAGATAGGAAGGGAGTGACGGGAAGAGGGAAGTACCTTAAAGAGTAGGTTAGGAGGGGAAAGAGCATCAGAGGATTCAGTAGAAAATTTTCATGCTCTTGGCTTCTCCTGGTGGAAATTATCCTGGAGCTTTGAGTCAATAGGTGAAGAAATCAGAGAACAAGTGATATTCTTTAGGAAAAGATGTACTGTAACTTCCCAACTGTGGGAGTAGACATAGTTTTCTTTTTAGGCAGCTGAGTGAAAGGGAGAGAAAAAAGAAATACGTTAGCACAGTCTTCAAAAAGCACATCACTGGTAGAGAAAGTGTTCAGAATCTTACTTGTGCTCTTAGCCTATCCTGGCTTTGAAAAAAAGACAGAAAAATATTTAGAAAATTTCAAGTTCTTGACAGGTTGTATTAATCTCTCATAGTGTCTCAAGCTTGATCTGGGTAGTAAGTAAGTACAAGATCATTAGTTCACACCTTTTCCTCAATGACTATAAATATGTTGCTGATAGCATTACCTGAACAAAGGATTCTGGTGTCTAGCCCATCAAAAGAGCAGTTAGTTTAGCCTGACTCAGTAATGTACATTCACAGGAATATGGATTATTGAGCTTGAAGCAAAAGTCTAGACTCATTTGCTAAGAAGCTTGAACTTTTAAAAAGTCATATGGGATTTTCTCATGTGTGATCTTTGCAACTTGTGGACTGAAGCAATCAACCTGAACTCCTAGATGAGCTTTCCTGCTAGTCTGCTGGAAACTGAAGAGAGGCATGGTAGGAGAAGGGAATTTGGAACCTGTGAAGGAAGCCAGAATTTCCCCTCAGGGACACAGAGGCCACGTGGACCCAGAGAATTAACTTGGGATCTGAAACTAGACTCACAGCCAACCTCCAGATTATCTTCTCATGTGTATGAGAAAGTCAACTGGATTTAATGTTAATCAGCATTAATATTAATCAAGTGAGGTAACTTTTTAAAATTAGTATGTTATTATGCAAGAAATAGATGATTATGGTATAGTGTACAAGCAAAACATAAGCTTCAATATCTTTCCTGTGACAGCTCCTATTCTTACCTAACCTCATAGACTGGGGAACCAGTAAGGGAGAAATTTCCAGTTGTTAAAGACACATGGTCCAATTGCACCCAGAAACTGGGACGATATCCATAGGAATCAGAATTGTGCTGGCCCTATGAAATACAATGGGGTTCCCTTGTGGCTCAGCTGGTAAAGAATCTGCCTACAATGCAGGAGACCTGGGTTCGATCCCTGGCTTGGGAAGATCCCCTGGAGAAGGGAAAGGCTACCCACTCCAGTATTCTGGCCTGGAGAATTCCATGGACAGTATAGTCCATGGGGTCACAAAGAGTCGGACACGACTGAGCGACTTTCACTTCACTATGAAATACCAGAACAGCAATGATATTTTCTGATGCCAAGGAATTATTGTTATCTAAAGGACTAATATTAAATAGATGTCAAGAGGTTTTCATAATTTACTGCATATGATTACCTGGATAAATGGCTCCATGTCACTTTAGTAAAGTGGGAAGAAAGCCTCAAGGTATTTACCTATGTACTATGTACATCTGTGTAAAAGTATTCACTGTGACATCATTTATAATAGCACAAATACCCATGAGTAGAGACTGGACACTCACAGGATGGAGTACCTTTAAGCTGCAGAAAAGAATGGGAAAAATCTCTGTGCATTACTGTGGAGTGATATCCAGAATGTATATAGTTAAGTCAAAGCAAAATGCAGGGTGGTCTAAATAGTGTGCTAACTTCTGAGTAGCAAGCACACACCCATGTGCATACAATACACATCATTTGTTTAACTTTCAAAAACATTAGAAGTATCGAATAAAACTAATTATATATAGGAAGATGGAGAAAACAGGGTGGGGGAAACAAAGATAAGAGTGATATGACCCAGAGGGATGGGATGGTGAGGGAGGTGGGAGGAGGGTTCAGGATGGGGAACACATGTAAACCCATGGCTGATTCATGTCAATGTATGGCAAAAACCACTACAATATTGTAAAGTAATTAGCCCCCAACTAAAATAAATAAATTTACTTAAAAAAAAAAAAGAGTGATATGCATTGAATGTACTTTGTTATACAGTATTGATTTCTGAGTAAAACTTCCGAGTTTTATAAAATAAAAGATTAAAAATCCTGAAGTTAAAAATAATCTAAAACAAATGATTCTTGCTGTATATCAAAGTAGTGATATGACCACAATAGAAAAGAATTATTTCAACTGACCTTAGACTATGGGATTTTGACCAGGCTGCCTCAGTGAGAGATTTCATTCAGTAGTCTTATTTTAGTAATAATACTGGTACTGCTTTTTGAAACTATTAGATTTAAGTTTGAAAGATGAAATAAATATCATGCTAATATTGTTAGGAATACATATTTCAGCACAAGACAAAATGAGACAATATAAAATTAGAGTTTTTGCAATCTTGAATTTGGGTTTGAAATATTTATGAACTTTTTTTTTTTTTTGGCTTTAAAAGGCTCTGTCCATTGAAAAAGCCTACAAGTAAAGAACAGTAGTAGTGGTCACTTATGGTATTCTGAGTTTGGTTTCCAAATAAGATAAAAAGAATCAGGATTCCTTAGAAAAATAACTGATTACAGGTTCAGGACAGGGAGTACACATAATAAATCTGGATTTCTTTGTGCCAGAATGTAAAAAAGGCATCAAAGCCTATTATGTCATCAGAAGGTCACATCAATCAGCCCACTGTCCAAGAATGGAGTATTCTAATGAAAAGTAATGACTGAAATTGATTAAGACACATTGAATATATTAAAATACATGACTTAATGACAATGCACAATCATTCAATTAATAAACTGATAAAAGGATAGAAAGAAGAAGCCCACTGGACAGCAATGGAGGTTGCACTGAAAGTTTATAATTAAAAGGAAAGAAATAAAGTAGTTGTCATGACTTCTGCTATGAATTACATTTCAGGGTAGTCAAGGAACCCCAGTGGATACAAGAACTTACTTTTTTTCAGATGAAGTCAGCTAATAAATGCAGAAAAGTAATAAAATTAGAAAATTACCATTTCGGAACTTCTAATAAAATAACAGCTCAGGCAGTGGTCATAAATATGTAAATATATAAATATGTAAGTAAATATCTAAGTAAAAGAAGATTTACAATTAAGAGATGTGATTATAATCACCCGAACCAATTGATCAAGCCTGTCATCAAAATAAGTAGAATAACCAACATCATTTTCTCCTTGATATAATGAAACAGGAAGTTCACAAATCCACTTATGAAGATTTTAAGAAAGTACTGAAGTCTTAAGACAAAGTATGGGACAGCACAAGGTAAATAACAACAATAAATCAAATTGGCTAAATCTAGAATGTAGATATTCCACAGGAAGACAGTATGGATTTCTCCAACAAATAGCAGCAGTCACAGTTTTCAAAACTGCTCAGAAGCTGTGAAGACTCCTGCCTTGGCAGTGAGGTAAGCTGCTTGTAGCATGCATGATGGCCCTTGTTCTCCTCTTCAGTAGGATCTCCTGAATCCACCACCTTCACCTCTGGCTCTGCTCTCAGGAATATTCCCTGTCCATTATCCTGAACAGCCACATCTGAGATGCGCACTGGAGAGAATGTCCTTCTGAGCAGCTGTGTGGCTGTCACTGCCTACTTTTTATTGGTACCTGTTGCTTCAACACCTGGAATTTTCTTTAGGAATTGATCTAACAGTGGTTTTTGTAAGGCATGCTAGTCCCTGTGTAGGTATGTAATCATAGCTCTAAATCTTCAATAGGCTTGATTTTTAAGTCTGAAGACCCTGGTATCTTAATTTTATTTAGCAAGCATGCTCTGCATCATCTCCTTGCACTCTTATTAGTTGGGCTACCTTGGAGCTATCTGAATCAATGGGCTTAAGTGAGAAAGTAACACTCAAACCTTGCCTTGCCACTAGGTCTTTGTCTTTTTGTGTGGAAGGAATTTAGTCTTATCTCCTATTATGGCTTTTGCATCAAAACCAATGCTTATCGCTGTATCAGTTTCAGCTACAACATTTCACTCCTGCAAGACTCTAAATTATACAACTCTCAATTAATATAGATTAACTATAGGCAGAAACTAACTTGATAAACTATATTTCCTTCCACTTCTGCTTAGAGGCAGGAGTTTTGGCCAGAACTCATTTCTCACAGGGCTTTTCAGAAATGGGCAGTCAGCATCCACCAATATCTTATATTTTCACTATCTTTTCCTCTAATGTTATGTCATCAGTTGGCATGTGGGCTGCCTTTCAAGCTGTCATGGATGAAACTTTGATCAGATAATTTACTATAGCTTAACTAGGGTGCTGTACTTTCTACTCTGCAGTCTCTAAATCTTTACTGCCTGTTGCTTGACTACTTGTGCCAAACCTATGACACATATTATAAGTTTTGTTACATGGAACACTCCATTTCGTGGAGTCAAATTCTATATTCCTTAGGATAAAATTTATTCACAAGTATCTGAGACTGAAATGATAATAGCTTAAACAATACAGAATTTTATTTTAGTCATATAAAAGTCCAGAGGTAGCAATTCAGGGTGGGTATGATGCCTTTATTGCCCCAAATCTTTAGCTTCCAAGCAGTTTGTATTTGCACTTATGTGAAAGACGTCCATTCCCAAAGTCATGGGACAACATGGGTATTCTAGCTCTTGCATTATAAATGCAGTCTAGCAACAATAAGGAGAAAGATGCAAGATGTGGAAAATGGCAAGAAACAAACAGCAATCTTTGAAGGATGGCTCCTTGAAACTTTCACAGTATACCTTATTGGTCTGATTTCAATCACATTGTCATACATAGCTGCAAGAAAGACTTGCTAAAGAATTATTCTGTGTATACATAAGCCTGGATAAAGAAGTGTGATAATTCTGTGATGAGGCAAAAAAAACATAACAAGTATTTGGTGACAACAAGCAATTTCTATCACACACAGAGCATACGATTAATATAAAATGCAAAATGATAACCAGAAAATAAGGCTATAAAATAATATCAATTATAAATATTGACACAAAATTTCTGAATAAACCATAAGCAAAAGGAACATAGCAATGGATGGATTCCAAAATAGGATGTTTTGAGGTTGAATAAAATAATGAGAAAGAATAATAGTGGTTGTGGGGTAATGTTGCTGAAGGAGCCTTATTTTGCCAAATATTAACACTTTAATAAAAACATAAATAGAACATTGATTGAAAAATTTAAAGACCACAAACTTAACTCAGATTTAATGTGCGACTCAACTGCTATTTTAGTTCAGTTAGAAAATAGTTTATTTATTAATGTTGCTGTCATAGTTGTTATCCATCATACCCTAATATAGTTAGACACCTATTTCACACCAAGTACAAACATGAATTCCAATGATTATAGATACAAATGTAAAAAAATTAAATTTAAACTAAGTGTAAGAAAGCATATCTAGGGAACTATTTTTAAATTCAAAGGTGAAGTAGACCTTTATCTCAATGAGTAAAGAGATTTATTGTTTGAAGAAAATAAATTATGTATGAACATGTAAAAACTAAAACTTTTACATGGAGAAAGATACCATAAATAAAGACAAGAACAACAACAAAAAAAAAATCAGGAAAGAAAACACCTACTACATAGAATATGAATGTCAATATACATGAAATTTGAAATGCTCTAAAACTTGATTAAAGACCACAAAAAACAAGCTGAAAGAAGAAATTGGCTGAGGACATGACCTTTGCAAAAGATCAAATGCAAAGAACAATCTAATGTGTGAAAATATGTGAAAAGATGTTAACATTGCCTAGTGGCAGAGGGATGCAAATTGAAATAAAAATGAAATAGCACTATGTAGTAAACTATAACATTGCAGGCTCAGTGCAATAGATTCTTGGCTGGTAGAGTTGTGAAGTGTTAGTGCATATCCAGAAAACAATTTGGTGGCATCAATTAAAATTAGAAAAATACAAACACTTTACAGTGCTACTTCTGGGAATCAGAAAGAAATGCCAAAGAAATAAAAACATTTAAATTTCATAGTATGTACTCAAAAATGTTTACTGTTGCATTTTTGTACTGGTTAAAAAATGGAAGCCTAAATGTAAGGGAATAGTTTGAGAAACTATGGCACATTTATAAGAGAATGTTATGCTGATACACACAAAAATAATGAATTAGGACTGGCGATTTGAGGTGTAGTATGTTTTATATAAATTATTCATGAATGAAAAGCAAACAGAAGTGTATAATACATACAGTTTTTAAACAGAGATGGAAAACTTCTATTTACTATATATATCAGTTCAGTTCAGTTCAGTCGCTCAGTCGTGTCCGACTCTCTGTGACCCCATGAATTGCAGCACGCCAGGCCTCTCTGTCCATCACCAACTCCCGGAGTCTACCCAAACCCATGTTCATCGAGTCGGTGATGCCATCCAACCATCTCATCCTCTGTCGTCCCCTTCTCCTCCTGCCCCCAATCCTACCCAGCATTAGGGTCTTTTCCAATGAGTCAACTCTTTGCATGAGGTGGCCAAAGTATTGGAATTTCAGCTTCAACATCAGTCCTTCCAAAGAACACCCAGGATTGATCTCTTTTAGGATGGATTGATTGGATCTCCTTGCAGTCCAAGGGACTCTCAAGAGTCTTCTCCAACACCACAGTTCAAAAGCATCAATTCTGCGGTGCTCAGCTTTCTTCACCGTCCAACTCTCACATCCATACATGACCACTGGAAAAACCATAGCCTTGACTAGACGGACTTTTGTTGGCAAAGTAATGTCTCTGCTTTTAAACATGCTATCTAGGTTGGCCATAACCTTCCTTCCAAGGAGTAAGCGTCTTTTAATTTCATGGCTGCAGTCACCATCAGCAGTGATTCTGGAGCCCAAAAAAGTAAAGTCTGACACTGTTTCCACTGTTTCCCCATCTATTTCCCATGGAGTGATGGGACCAGATGCCATGATCTTAGTTTTCTGAACGTTGAGCTTTAAGCCAACTTTTTCACTCTCCTCCTTCACCTTCATCAAGAGGCTCTTTAGTTCTTCTTCACTTTCTGCCATAAGGGTGGTGTCATCCGCATATCTGAGGTTATTGATATTTCTCCCGGCAATCTTGATTCCAGCTTGTGTTTCTTCCAGCCCAGCGTTTCTCATGATGTACTCTGCATAGAAGTGAAATAAGCAGGGTGACAATATACAGCCTTGACGGACTCCTTTTCCTATTTGGAACCAGTCTGTTGTTCCATGTCCAGTTCTAACTGTTGCTTCCTGACCTGCATACAGGTTTCTCAAGAGACAGGTCAGATGGTCTGGTATTCCCATCTCTTTCAGAATTTTCCACAGTTTATTGTGAACCACACAGTCAAAGGCTTTGGCATAGTCAATAAAGCAGAAATAGATGTTTTTCTAGAACTCTCTTGCTTTTTCGATGATCCAGCGGATATTGGCAATTTGATCTCTGGTTCCTCTGCCTTTTCTAAAACCAGCTTGAACATCTGGAAGTTCATGGTTCCCGTATTGCTGAAGCCTAGCTTGGAGAATTTTGAGCATTACTTTACTAGCATGTGAGATGAGTGCAATTGTGCGGTAGTTTGAGCATTCTTTGGCATTGCCTTTCTTTGGGATTGGAACGAAAACTGACCTTTTCCAGTCCTGTGGCCACTGCTGAGTTGTCCAAATTTGCTGGCATATTGAGTGCAGCACTTTCACAGCATCACCTTTGAGGATTTGAAATAGCTCAACTGGAATTCCATCACCTCCACTAGCTTTGTTCGTAGTGATGCTTTCTAAGGCCCACTTGACTTCACATTCCAGGATGTCTGGCTCTAGGTGAGTGATCACACCATCGTGATTATCTGGGTCGTGAAGATCTTTTTTGCACAGTTCTTCTGTGTATTCTTGCCACCTCTTCTTAATATCTTCTGCTTCTGTTAGGTCCATACCATTTCTGTCCTTTATCGAGCCTATCTTTGCATGAAATGTTCCTTTGGTATGTCTAATTTTCTTGAAGAGGTCTCTAGTCTTTCCCAATCTGTTGTTTTCCTCTATTTCTTTGCACTGATTGCTGAGGAAGGCTTTCTTATCTCTCCTTGCTATTCTTTGGAACTCTGCATTCAGATGAGAATATCTTTCCTTTTCTCCTTTGCTTTTCGCTTCTCTTCTCTTCCCAGCTATCTGTAAGGCCTCCTCAGACAGCCATTTTGCTTTTTTGCATTTCTTTTCCATGGGGATTTTCTTGATCCCTGTCTCCTGTACAATGTCACGAACCTCTGTCCATAGTTCATCAGGCACTCTGTCTATCAGGTCTAGTCCCTTAAATCTATTTGTCACTTCCACTGTATACTCATAAGGGATCTGATCTAGGTCATACCTGAATGGTCTAGTGGTTTTCCCTACTTTCTTCAATTTAAGTCTGAATTTGGCAATAAGCAGTTCATGATCTGAGCCACAGTCTATATATATATATATATATATGTATATGTATATGCATATGTGTACATAAGTTTGAATGTGAATGTATAAACCCAGAGAAAGCTAAGAAAGATACACTCTGTGGTTAACATGGATTATCTTGAGTAGGAGAATAAGCAGGAGAAGATGTGGAAAGGATGGCAAGCCAAAAAATCCCTAGGAAATAGACTGTAATATGATGTGATACCATTCAAGTGTTTGTGTAAAATGATGTCTGAATAAAAGAACATAGATATGTAAAAATGGCTCAAAAAACAATACTACACAGAAATTAAATTGACTCTCCTTGGTTAAGAAAAAAAATTTCTCAGAAATATTCTCTAGATTATTAGAGATAAAAATTCATCTATTTATTTTGTTCAACATGTAATTCTTTCCTTTCTTGATTCTGATCTCATCTTTCAAGCCATGTTGGTTTTGAATCCTGGATCTCAACAGAGAAACATGGAAGAATAGTATGAGCGGTAACTAACTTTCTTCCATTTGGGAGTCACAGTATGATGGGGCAAGAGAAAACATGCTGGTTTTAGAGAGGTAGGAGGTTCATTATTCTCCAGGTCCTTCAAATTCTTCATCATGACATTATTCTGCTATTCCATGATGTTGAGATGATATAATTCCCAGGTCAACATCCATTTCTCCCATAAGCAACCTGCTGTGGTAGTGAAGTCACTGAATCAGTCTCTGAAGTTAGTTTTGAATAGCCTCTGTTCTACATCTATAAAAGGTCATGTATTTGTTCAGCATAGGGAAAGAAAGTCCCTGAACTTAATTCTGTGCCTGAAGGTCAAAAATCAAGAAATGTTTTTTTGATGTTGAGTTGTACAAGGTGTTTATATACGTTGGATACTAATCCCTTGTCAGTCATATCATTTGCAAATATTTTCTCCCAACAACCTGATTTAAAAAATGTACAGATAAGCTAGACATTTTTTCAAAGAGGAAATGTAGATGGCCAACAGGCACATGAAAAGATGTTCAACATCACTAATTATTAGAGAAGTGCAAATCAAAACCATGAGGAGATATTATCTCACACCTGTCAGGATGGCTATCTTCAAAAAGTCTACAAATAAAAAACCTTAGGGAGGATGTGGAGAAAAGGGAGACCCTGTACACTGTTTTTAGAAATGTGAATTGGTTTAGCCACCGTGAGAAACAGTATGGAGATTTCTCCAAAAAACTAATAGAACTACTGTATGACTCAGCAATTCCACTCCTGAGTATATAGCCAAAACCCCCCTAAAACAGGAATTTAATAAGATACATGCACCCCAATGTTCAGAGCAGCATTATTTACAATTTCCAAGATGTGGAAATAACCTAAGAGTCCATCAACAAATGAATAGATACAGAAGATGTGGGGGGGGGTGTGTGTGTGCGCGCGCGTGTGTGTATATAAATATATATACATATATATACACATACACATATACATACAATGGAATACTACTCAGCCATGAAAAGAACAAAATGTTGCCATTTGTAGCAACATGGATTCACTTGGAAGGCATAATACTAAGTGAAATAACTCAGAAAAAGAGAAATACTGTATGAGATCACTTATATGTGGGGTATAAAAAAATACAACAAGGTATTGAACATAACAAAAAACAAGCAGACTCACAGACATAGAGAAAAGTCTACTGGTTACTAGGGTGGAGGAGGAGCAACGTAAGGGTTGGGGAGTGAAAGGTACAAACTATTAGGTGTGTAAGATAGGCTCAAGGATATATTGTATAAAACAGGGAATATATCCAACATTTTGTGATAACTATAAATGGAAAGTAACCTTTATAACTGTATAAAAATTTAAAAATCAAGAAATGAAATAACTGTCTTAACAATAGAAGTCCCTGTGGCCTTGGCATTCCTCTTTCTCTTGTACTAGCTTAATGTTAGCAAATTTCCCTTACTACAGGGCTTAGTACAGTGTTCATGGTCTCAGGCAATGGGTCTTAAAATAAGGTTGGCAATTACATATCATGAGTAGTAACGATGGACAGATGACCGACTTCATTGTACTTGTCTTAGCACAATCATAAATACTAAATATCTTCATTTCCCTGAGAGTTGTTGTCTACAAATCAATCTCCCAGTTCTAATTTTAAAACCAGTTTTCTTTGAAAGAAACAGAAACTGACTGAAGATAGCTTAATTAACGGGAGAAAAATACATTTTTGGAAAAAAAGGACAGTTCACAAAATAGAAGAGGAAGCATAGCAATTTACTGTCTTTTCCAAAATCTTAACCAAATATCTAATTCTAAATACTTCCACCATTTATCTGTTGCATTTCACGCAAATTTCTGTTGCTTGAACCTCACTTTTGATACCTGTATCAACTACCGTTCTTTGTTTGTAAGCAACTAATCCAATAGAAAATATAATTACAGAAAGTAGTTGTGAGCCTCATAGACTTGGTGGAAGCAGCACTTCAGTGATTGAGAGTGTGGACTCGACTCAAACTGCATGGGTTAAGATTCCAGCTCCACCATTTCCTTGCTCTGAATTTCTGGACGGTATATAAACATCCTGAGTCTCATTTCCTCACCAGTAAAGGAAAGCTAACAGTAAATGCATCTCCTTAAGTATGATAATAAAAGTTAGATAACAGATAATAAAAGTTAGGTGTCCGACTCTTTGCAACCCTATGGACTGTGGCCCACCAGGCTCCTCTGTCCATGGGATTTTCCCGGCAAGGATACTTGAGTGGATAGCCATTTCCTCCCTCAGGAAATCTTCCTGACCCAGGGATAGAACCCACGTCTCCTGTGTATCCTGCATTGCAGGCTGATTCTTTACTGCTGAGCCACTGGGGAAGCTCCACTGAGCAAGAATATTATTAATATTTTTCTATCGCTGCCATAACACACATGACCACAAACTCAAATGACACAAATATATTTTCTGATAAGCTTTTTAGGTCAGAAATATGGGTGGGCTCAACTGATTTTTTGATGTGGGTCACACAAAGCCAAAATCAAGTCAGCAGGCCTTACCTGGAGGATTGGAAGAGACACCAGGTTGTTGGCAGAATTCAGTTCATGAATTCCATGAACTAAAGTTCCTATTTCTTTCCTGGTTTTGGCTGGGAGTTGTTTTCAGCTTTTAGGAATCACCCACAGTCTAGCTCACTGACCCATGCCAGCAATGGTGGTTTGAGTCTTTGTGATGTCCATATTACCTTAAAAGACTTTTTCTTTCTGCCTCATCATAACTGCCTACAGCTGGAGAAGTTTCTCTGCGTTCAAGGATTCATGTGATTAGATTGAGCCCACCTGGATAATATACGATACCCAAGCCCTTTTAAGGTCTATAACCTTATTCATCTGTCCAGTCCTTCTTGCCACATAATGCATTCACAAGTTCCAGGGATTATGAAATCATCTTCGAGGGGCCAGTCTGTCTATCCCAAGTACTTAATGCACTTTGTGACATGAGTTAAGAAATGTAACAAATTGGCTAATATTACCATATCTGTTAAAAACATGACCTCAGGAAGGACAAGTGCCAGGGGAACAGGGTTTCACGGTCTCTTTAGGCACTACAGTCAGATTTTCTTCTGAATGATGGGTGTGTTGTTGTTGTTTGTTCCTGCTCAATATTTGAATTTTCTACAGAAAGATTCTAAGTAACATCACTTGGGTTTTTCTTTCACTCCTTGCCTGAATGCACTGTCAGAAGAAAAGGGTAGAATGGTTGGTCTATCCTGGGTTATAGGATCACCTCACTCTATGGGTGTATAAATTTGAGAAAATCAGGTTTCCAAGGGATTTGGAGTATAATTATTCAAAGACGTATGAAGGGGGAATAACACTAGCAACAAATGTTCACATAATATGAATAATAAATCAACATTTTAACAAAATAACCCTGTAAAAAAGAGAATTATCTGATTCATTTCTCCTTTGCCAAATGAGACTAAATCTGAATCATCCCAAGAGTTTTCTATCCTTTTCGGAAGCATTTTCAAGGAAATAATTGCTCTATGTTCCCTGTAATATCTGGCAGCCTGGACAATCAAGAAACTCTCCTTAAAGTCCATTGTTTGATCATGTAGCACAGTAGTTCAACTTCTCTTTCATAATCATTTTGTGTATCCTACAAAAGAGAATGAAAGTATTTTCTAAACACTCTTCCCATAGCTGCCTTCACCTCCTTGTTCTGCAGGCTATAGATGAGAGGATTCAGCATGGGAGTGATCACGCTGTATTGCAAGGAGAAGATCATCTCCAGGGCAGAATCTGAGGTTGGCAACAGATAGCTGAGGAAACCTGAGCCATAAAACAGTATCACAGTAGTGAGATGGGAGGAGCAGGTAGAGAAGGCTTTACTTCTGCCTGAAGTGGAGCTGATGTTTAGGACAGTGGAGACAATGCGGGCATAGGAAGAAGCAATCATCACAAAGGTTCCAAAAAAATGCAAGACAGAAGAGCAAAGCAGTAGCGTGAAATTGGTGGAGGTATCAGAGCAAGACAGAGGGAAGAGAGAAGACAGCTCGCAGCTGAAGTGGGGAATAGTTTGGTCCTCACAATAGTCTAAATGGACAGCCAGGAGGATGTTGATGAGAGCATCCACAAAGGCCAGGCCCCAGGAGCCCCACACCAGCCCAGCACAGAGCTGGGTGTTCATCACCTGGCTGTAAAGCAGAGGGGAGCTGATGGCTACGTAGCGGTCATAGGCCATCACAGCCAGCAGACAGGCCTCAGTGCCCCCGGTGGTAAACACAAAGAAGGCCTGAGCCAGGCAGCTCTCTACAAAGATGGTTTTACTTTCAGAAAGTAGATTTTCCAGCATCTTGGGGACTGTGACGGATGAATGGCAGAGATCCAGAAAGGACAGTTGTCTCAAAAAGAAGTACATGGGTGTGTGGAGGTGAAAATCAGCCCTAATCATCAGCAGCATCAAGGAATTTCCCATCAGAGTGAGGAGGTAAATCAGAAGGAACAGCACAAAGAGTACAGCCTGAATATGAGGGTCAATAGACAGTCCAAGGAGAACGAACTCATTGATAGCACTATGGTTTTTCATTATCATATAGAGAAGTGTTCTTTCTGGAAAACAAAAAAAGAATATCCACATCAAAAGTCCTTTAATGCTTCTCAGTTACCCCAGCACCTAGATCTTACTCTGCATAAATGTTTTTTCATTACTGTCCCACAATCCATATTCAGATACTTAAAAGCTCACTTCCTGGTCATTATCATACCATAAATGTTTTAAATCAGCCACATTACTATTTTTTTATTAAAATCTTTTTTTGAGCTAGAGTACTTTTATATGGCTCATAGTGATATATTTGAAAAGGAAAGTCTACTGATATTAGAGGAGAATGAAGAAAAATTTCAAGAGTGAATTACTTGAGAAATAGAGCATTAAATCTAGGTGAAAAGGACTTAGGTAGAAGCAGGGGCACTTTGTCTATTCTATATCTAGGAGGGAAGGTAACAAGTGGAGGAAGTTAAGGTAATTTCCATTCGATTGCTTCCATTTGTTTTCAATAAAGTATAAATGAATTCATTGGTTATACATGTGAATTCTGTGAGCATGCCCATAGGCACATAAGAAATTATAAAGGGATGATAATAATGAAATTAAGTGTTCAGTCATGAACTATAAGTGAAAGTGAAGTGTAAGAAACCATTAGATGGTAGGAAGTCAATGTGATAAGAAGGGAATTTAGAGACTGAATATGAAATTATATTGCTTTGGATTTTTCTTGTTTTAAATCTCTCATTTTACTTAGTGGCATCATTTATCATTTAATTTTAAAATATATTAATACAATTACAGAAAATTTTTAAAAAACCAGTAGCCTAGATTATCATGCCCCATGATATTTTAGGTGGGTTTTTGTAGACAATGCCCTGACTACAATGAGTCATGAGAAGCTGTGTCCCAGTAACAGAACAATGCTCTGGATAGATATACCATTCTCATCCTAAAACCAATATATCCAAAAATATTTATAGTCACCACATGTATCTAAGTCATTTTGGCAAGTTTTAAGGTTCCACATGGTTAGTTAAACTCTATTCTCACCCTTTAAATAAGACTTGTGCATGTATCCCTTTGATATTCTATATATGGGGGTTGATATATAGAAGTTCTGAGTCTCAATATAACTATTCAGTACTCTGGACTCAATCCTGAGACCCATCCTGGCCTTTGATGTTCAACACTAGTTCACTTAGTTCACCATTTCTGAAGACTCGGAAACCTATCCTTTTGTCCATTCGTTGACTAAATAGCTGAGTTTCCCAGCCCACCTGAGGAACAATACCCACTTACCTGAATTCTCAGTTAGTGGTACACTGGTGTGTGGCATTTTCAGATCCAGTAAGTGATAAAACTGTTTAGCTTGTGAAGTCAACATTGAGGATACTGCTGTGGGGAAGAAATAGAAAACAATATTGAAAGTTAACACTTATGATGGAAATTCCACACTAATAATGTAAAGTGACAAAATGTGGACCACATCTGGACATCTGGTGACAGTAATTTGGCCTCAGGATAAGGGAGATAATTTCTTAAATTCTTCTTCTTTCACTCTTTGTGTACAGCAACATTGTGCATGGGGGCTCCCAGTGCTCATTCTGAAATCAACCCAGAGCAAAGGAACTTGGAAAGGAACTCAAGTAAGTGTTCACAGTAGCCAGGGGTAAGGCTTTCTCTTTCTCTTGGCTACCAACAAACACAGTTCAACTAACTAGATCCAGAGATTCCATGAATTGTAGAGAGAAACTGAACTTTGGCTCAAGGCAATACCTTGCACAGCAATTATCACTGTGATAAAAGTTAATGCTAGGGGTTTGATTTCATAGCAAGCTTTTTCTTTCAAGTTATTTTGAGATTCTCAGGGCAATCTTTTAAAAACACAATTAAGGAGTAATGTTAGCAAGATGGCGGGCTAGGAGATCCCAGCCTTCATCCTCTCCAGAGAAGCACTAATTTAACAACCATCTATGGATTAAAAATACCTTTATGAAAGATTTAGAATCCAAACAAGAGACTAGCACACTGATGGAACACAGAAATGAGAAAAGACACAACTGAAAGGATAGGAATAAAGTTTTACTTTACCTATGTCACCCCTTTTATAACTCAGCACAGAAGAGCACGCCAAAAACCCACCTCTGATCTGAGTTCTTCTATGGGGGGAAGAGAGAAGCACACTAGCAGGTGCCAGCACCAGGTGTACTTGCTGTGGACCCCAGCACCAAGCCTGCTCACTAATGGTTCCAGAAACCAGGCCCAACCACAACCCGCTAGAACAGGTCTGCCTGTGAACCTTGGCATCAGGCCTGCGCATCTACAGACCTTAGGACTTGGCAAGCCCATGTGCAAACCTGGCACCAAGCCTGCCTGCTAGTGAACCCCAGCATAAGGCTGGCACACATATCTCACCAGCTCCTGCTCATGGTCCCCACCAACCAGCCCACACAGATCTCAGGCAAAATTAACTGGTAAAGAACTTTCTTTGCTGAAGCCAGACTATAAAGACTCAAAGAAGTGACTCCTCCTTGAAAGGTACGGACACTAATGCAAGGTTACAATGATCATGAGGAATCAGAGAAACATAACACCAACAAATGAACAAAAATAAAACTCTAGTAACTGACTCTTTGTTAGAATTCAAAATAATTCTAAGAATTCGAAATAATTGTCTTAAAGGAACTCAGTGAACTGTAAGAGAACACAGATAACTGAACAAAATCAGGAAAGGAATACATGAACAAAATAAGAAGTTCAATAAAGAGACAGAAACTATAAAAAAGGACCAACCAAATATTTTTGAACTGTAGAACACAATGACGAACTGAAAATTAAATAAAGAGCTCCAACAGCAGACTTGACCAAGTAGAAAAAAGAAATCTGTGAACTTGAATATAAATCAATTTTTAAATTATCCAATCAGAGGAATAAAAACAAAAAAATGAAAAACAGTGAAGGAAGTCTATGGCACATATGAGACTCCATCAAGCAAATCAATACATACATCAATGGTGTCCCAGAAGGAGAAGAGAAAGAAATACGGGCAGAAATGTTACTTAAAGAAATAAATGTTGAAAACACCCAAATCTGAGGAAGGAAATGGACATCCAGATTCACGATGCACAACAAATTTCAAACAGGTTGAATACAAAGAGGTCTACACAGACACATTATAATCAAATATCAAAAGTCAAAGAAAGAGAATTTTGAAAGCAGCAAGAGAAAATCAACTCATCACACAAAAGGGAATCCTCATAAGACTATCAGTGGGTTCTTTTTTTAGCAGAAACTTAGCAGGACAAGAAAGACTTACATTCATATTTTAAAATATTGAAAGAAAAAATCTGCTAACCAATAATACTATGCATCTCAAAACTGTCCTTTAAAAATTAGATAAAGATTTTCCCAGACAAATGAAAATAGGCAAAATTCATCTCCACTAGAACTGCCTTACAAGAAGCACTAAAGGAAGTTCTTCAAGTTGAAACAAAGGGATGCTAAACATATAAAAGCATATTAAAGTATAAATCTCACTGATAAGGTAAATATATAGACAAATACAGAATACTGTAATATTATAATGGAAGTAAAATAGAAAGTGTTACTTGCTCAGTCAAGTCTGACTCTTTCCAACTCCATGGACTGTAACCCACCAGGCTCCTCTGTCCATAGAATTCTCCAGGCAAGAATACTGGAGTGCGTTGTTATTCCCTTCTTTGGGGGATCTTCCTGATCCAGAGATCAAACCCCGGCCTCCTGCATTACACATAGATTCTTTACCATATGAGCCACCAGGGAAGCCCCTAGTGGTACACAAATTATTTTTAACTGCAGTATAAGACTTTTACTTAATCTTATAATTATATATACTTAATCTTATAAGATCTTAACAGTATAAGATCAAAGTATTAGGAGTAATGTACATGATAACCACTAAATTTTTTAAAAGGATACACAATTTACATTTACTGTTTACAAAGTAAATTCTGACATCAATAACATAAATTTTGGGGTGGAAGAAGTAAAAATTTTTATATGTGATTGAAATTAAATTGTTATCAGCTTTAAATAAGTTTTTATAACTAAGAGAAATTTTATTCAAACCTCATGGCAACCACAAAGAAAAAGACCTAGAGTAGATTCAAAAATGATAAAGAGAAAAGAATCAAAGTATATCATTACCAAAAAAACCCCACCAAGTCTTTGTGGAAAACAGAAAAAAAGAAAGAGGAACAAAAGAGCCACAAAACTAGCAGAAAACAGTTAACACAGCTGCAATAATAAGTCCTTTTGTGTGGCTGTGCTCAGCTGTGTCCGACTCTTTGTGACCCTGTGGACTGGAGCCTCCAGGCTCCTCTGGCCATGGAATTTTCCAGGCAAGAATACTGGAATGGATTATCATTTCCTACTCCAGGGGATCTTCCCAACCCAAGGATCGAACCCACATCTTTTGCATCTCCTGCACTGGCTTCTTTACCACCAGTGCCACCTGGGAAGCCCTTATCTATCAATAATTACTTTAAATGTAAATATAGTAAATGTTCTAATTAAAAGACATGGAGTGTCTCAATGAATTTTTTTAAAAAGATGAAACTATATGCTATTTACATGAGATTCACTTTAACTTAAAGGGCACACATAAGCTGAAAGTAAAGGGATGGAAAAAAAGGTTTTCCAAACAAATGGCAATCAAAAGCAAGCAGGAATGCTGTACTTACATTTAAAAAATAGTCTTTAAGAAAAAAACTGTCAAAAGAGATAAAGAAGGTCATTACATAATGAGAAAATACATTACATAATGTACCAGAGAGTCATAAAAATTATAAACACATATGCACTAAACATCAGAGAGCATGTGTGTGTGTATGCACACATGCACACACACACACAAACATATAAAGCAAAAATTGATAGATCTGAAGAGAATAACAGACAGCAATACAATAACAAGGCTTCAATAGTCCATTTTCAATAATGGATAGACCACCTGTACAAAAAATAAATAAGGATATAGACTTAGGAAGCACTACAGGCCAAACAAACCTAACAGATATATACATAATATTTGATACAAAAGTAGTAGAATATGGAACACACATATGGAACATTATGCAAAACAAACCATATATTAGACAACAAAATATGTCTTAACAAATTTGAGAGGATTGAAATCATATCAATTACTTTTCAATCACAATGGTATGAAAGTAGAAATCAATAACAAAAGTAAAATAGGAAAAAAATACATGGAAATTAAAGAATGCACTCTTGACAATCAATTAAAGAAGAAATTAAAAGGGAAATTAGAAAACATCAATATAAACTAAAACAAAGATATAACATACCAAAATTTATAGGACATAACAAAAGTGGTGTTCAGAAGGAAGTTTATAGTGATAAGTAGCAAACAACCTAACTTTACACTTCAAGGAATTAAAAATAAGAACAAACTAAGCCCCAAGTGGGGCTTCCCTGGTGGCTCAGATAGTCAAGAATCTGCCTGGAATACAGGAGACCTGTATATTTGATCTTTGGTCAGGAAGATCCCCTGGAGAAGGGAACGGCCACCCACTCCAGTATTCTTGCCTGGAGAATTCCATGGACAGAGGAGCCTGGCGGGCTCCAGTCCATGGGGTTGCAAAGAGTCACACACAACTGAACAACTAACACTTTTCACTACTGTTAGAAACATAATGTTACATACAGAAAACCCTGAGTACAACAAAAAAACTGTTAGAATTAATAAATGAATTAAATTAGTAAAGTTGTAGGATATGAAATCTATATAGAAAAACATGCTGCTATACAATAACAGCAAACTAGCTGGAAAAGAAGTTAAGAACACAATCCCATTTATAATAGCATTAAAAATAATAAAATACCTAGAAAAAATTTAACCAAGGAGATGAAAGACCTTTATGGTGAAAACTATGACTGGTGGAAAAAACTGAAGAACACACAAATAAACAGAAAGACATCACATCTTCACAGACTGGAAGAAACGATATTTTTTAAAAGTCCATGCTAATCAAAGTAGCCTACAGATTCAGTGCAATCTCTTTCAAATTACCAATGGCATTTTTCACAGCAACAGAACAAACAATCCAAAATCCATATAGAATGATAAAAAAATACCCTAAATAGCTTAAGTAATTTTGAGCAAGAACAAAGCTTGAACACATCACACTTCCCCATTTCAAAATATATTACAATGTTATAATAATAAAAACAGTAAGATACTGGTAGAAAAAAAAAATGCATATACACCAATAGGACAGAATAGAAAGCCCAGAAATAAACTCATGCATACAAAGTCAATTAATCTCCAAAAGAGTGTCAAGAGTACACAATGGGGAAAAGATAGTCTCTTCAACAAACGATATTGGGAAAACTAGACATCCCCGTGAAAAACAATGAAATTGAATCCTTATACACAAAAATTAACTCAAAATGGATTAAAAGCTTAACTGTAACACCTGAAACTATAGTACTGGTAGAAGAAAGCATTGGGGGAATCTTCTTCATATTCATCTTGTCAATGTTTTCTTGCATATGACATTGAAAGCACAGAAAAGTACAACAAAAATAGACTAAGAGGGACCATGTCAAACCAAAAGGCTCTGCGTGGGAAAGGAAACAACCAACAAAATGAAAAGGCAGCCTAATGGTTGGGAGAAAATATTTGTAAACCACTAATCTGTTAAAGGGTTAATATCCAACATATACAGGGAACTTTTCCAACACATTAGGAAACCATCATCATCTGATTTAAAAAATGACAAAAGCTTTGAAAAGACATTTTTCTTAAGAAGACATACAAATGGCCAATAAGTACATGCAAAGGCACTCAACATCACTACTCATCAGTGAAATGCAAATCAAAATCACAAAGACATATCACATCACACCATTCAGGATGGCTATTATAAATAAATAAACAATTGTTGGTGAAGATGTGGAAAAAAGGGGGACCCTGGTTTGTCATTGGTAGGAATGTAAATTGGTAGTCACTTAGGAAAATAATATAGAAGTTCATCAAAAAAATAAAAATACCATATAACAATCATTTGGGTATATTTCCAAAGGAACTGACATCTAGATCTTTGAGACTTCTGCATTCCCATTTTCACTGCAACGTTATTCACAGTACCCAAGACAATAGCAATCTAATTGTTCATCAACAGATTAATGGATAAAGAAAATGTCATAAGTACATAAAAAACAATATTATTCATCCTTATAAAAGGAAATCTTGCCACCTGCAACAACATGGATGAATCTGAAGGACTACATGTTAAGTGAAATAAACCAGGAACAGAAGTAAAAATATTACATAATACCATTTATATGAGGAATCTAAAATAGCTAAACTCATAGAAGCAGAGAGTAGAATTGGGATTGCCAGAGTCTGGGAGGAAGGAGAACCAGAAGGTATTAGTTAAAGGGTCCAAAGTTAATTATACAACATTAATAAGTTCTAAAAATCTCATGTATAGCTTAGTGTCTACAGTTAATAATGCTGTTGTATACTTAAAAAATAGTTAAAGAGGTTAGATCTTAAATGTTACTATCACAAACAAAAAAACCACAATAATAATAAAAAGGGTGGGAGGAAACTCTTGATGGTGATGGATACCCATTTATCTTCCAACTCATCAAGTCATATATGTTAAATACATGGAACATTTTATTTATCAATCACATCTCAAAAAAGTTCTTTTAAAACTATTTTAAAACTTCCATTTTTTACCATGGCAGAAATGTCACCATTATTGAGTTTTTTAAAAACTATTTCAAATTTAAAATAAACATCTTTGGGAGCATAGTGAAACAGGTTTGTTTCTGGATACTAACACCATTATGTGAAGAAAATTAGTTGGCTCCTGCCTAAAGAAAAAGTTTCCTAAGAAGACTTCATTTCAGAATTAGACAAAGGGTATCAAGCATAATAAAAAATCCATAAGTGTTGCTCAGAATGTAATAGTGAAAAACATGAATGAATGAATGAATGACACTGCTTTTGGAAGACAAGTCAGTCTATATAACTAAGACTCAGGTTTTCAAATGGTCTGGATTAGCTTGAAGTCCTTTACTTTATGGGGGCTTTCTTAGTGGCTCAGGTGGTAAAGAATCTGCCTGCAATACAGGAGACCTGGGTTCAGTCCCTCAGTTCAGTTCAGTCACTCAGTCATGTCTGACTCTTTCCGACCCCAAGGACTGCAGCATGCCAGGCCTCCCTGTTTATCACCAACTCCCAGAGTTTACCCAAACTCATGTCCATTGAGTTGGTGATGCCATCCAACCATCTCATCCTCTGTCATCCCCTTCTCCTCCAACCTTCAATCTTTCCCAGCATCAGGGTCTTTTCCAATGAGTCAGTTCTTCACATCAGGTGGCCAAAGTATTGGAGTTTCAGCTTCAACATCAGTCCTTCCAATGAACATTCAGACTGATCTCCTTTAGGATGGACTGGTTGGATCTCCTTGCAGTCCAAGGGACTCTCAAGAGCCTTCTCCAACACCACAGTTCAAAAGCATCAATTCTTCAGCACTCAGCTTTCTTCACCATCCATCTCTCACATCCATACATGACTGCTGAAAAAAACCATAGCCTTGACTAGACAGACCTTTGTTGGCAAAGTAATGTCTCTGCTTTTTAATATGCTGTCTAGGTTGGTCATAACTTTTCTTCCAAGGAGCAAGTGTCTTTTAGTTTCACGGATGCAGTCACCATCTGCAGAGATTTTGGAGCTCCAAAAAATAAAGTCTGTCCCTGTTTCCACTGTTTCCCCATCTTTTTGCCATGAAGTGATGGGACCAGATGCCATGATCTTAGTTTTATGAATGTTGAGTTTTAAGCCAACTTTTTCACTCTCCTCTTTCATTTTCATCAAGAGGCTCTTTAGTTCTTCTTCACTTTCTGCCATAAGGGTGGTGTCATCTGCATATCTGCTGCTGCTGCTGCTGCTGCTAAGTTGCTTCAGTCGTGTCCGACTCTGTGTGACCCCATAGACGGCAGCCCACCAGGCTCCCCCGTCCCTGGGATTGTCCAGGCAAGAACACTGGAGTGGGTTGCCATTTCCTTCTCCATTGCATGAAAGTGAAAAGTGAAAGTGAAGTTGTTCAGTCGTGTCCGACTCTCAGCGATCCCATGGACTGCAGCCTACCAGGCTCCTCCGTCCATGGGATTTTCCAGGCAAGAGTACTGGATTGGGTTGCCATTGCCTTCTCCACTGCATATCTGAGGTTATCAATATTTCTCCCAGCAATCTTGATTCCAGCTTGTGATTCATCCAGCCCAGCATTTCTCTTGATGTACTCTGCATATAAGTTAAATAAGCAGGGTGACAATATCCAGTCTTGACGTACTTCTTTTCCTATTTGGAACCAGTCTGTTGTTCCATGTCCAATTCTAACTGTTGCTTCCTGACCTGCATATAGATTTCTCAAGAGGCAGGTCAGGTGGTCTGGTATTTCCATCTCTTTCAGAATTTTCCACAGTTTATTGTGATCTACACAGTCAAAGGCTTTGGCATAGTCAATAAAGCAGAAATAGATGTTTTTCTGGAACTCTCTTGCTTTAGGTTGGGACAATCTCCTGGAGAAGGGAATGGCTTCCCACTCCAATATTCTTGTCTGGAGAACTCTATGGACAGAAGAGCCTGGCAAGCTACATTTCAAGGGATTGCAAAGAGCTGGACAAGACTGAGCAAACAACACTGTCACTTTATAAAGGGCACTTGGCATTAGGGGGAAAGTATAAAGTGAGAGGCGCCACAGACAACCATCACCTACTTTTAGAATGTGTCCTGATTTTGCCTTATGTCCTACTCCTTGCTCAATTAGATACCTCATATGTTCTGTGGTGGATAAGCGAAGTGTTTTGTTAGGTTTTATTCTGCAAAGTGTTATTAAACAAACCTGGAAATCCATAGTATTATTAGATGAACTAGACTGTAATAAAATTACCTAGGATTTATATACAAATCATAATGATTTCCACTGTGCCATAAATTGACAAGATTTTGAACAGTACTCCACATGAGTGAAAATGAGCCGTGTACATCACACAGAAACTGAGATTATCTCATAGAGTTTCCAGTTCTAGCTTAACAGGAAGAGCAACAAATGACCAAGCTTACTATCTCATATCCATAGTACCCTATAAGAGTCATATCTGTCCAAGAAGCGTGGACCACACAGTGAGGTTGCCCATAAAGTAATACAGAAAGATCTCTGCTATCACAGTTCTTTAGAGCTGAAGCACTATCTTAGAGGACAAGGAAGTATGACTATGTTTCAAAAGGCTACTAATCTCATCCATTAAAACACAAATCCAATGTAATATGTTGTTGAATTATTGTTAATCATCTCAGGTATGTCAATGGGATTGCAGTTATGTAGGAGAATATTCTTATTCTTAGGAGATGGAAGCTTAAGTATTCAGGAGTGTTATGGTGTCACAACTTACTTTCAAATGATTCAGCAGAACAAATTATATACATACATACATAGAGATAAGATGACAGATAAAGTACATGCAATATGCTAACAATTTGTAGATCCAGGTGAAGTTATATTATCATATTACTCTTTCAACTTTCCTAAATGCCAAAAATTTTCAAAATTGCAAATGCTTTTTAAATTCTTGAATAAAAGCCCCCACAAATTTAACAGCTAAGTTTTACTTAGCCAGATTTTTCTACGATCAAAGATCAAACTTAAAACTAAATAATATTTCATAGAATTCCTAAATAAAAGTCCCCACAGACTCAGTGGCTAAGTTTTACTTAAACAGACTTTTCTACAATGGAAGATCAAGCTTAAATCCAAATAATATTTCATAAGATACAATAATGTATAGAAAACTGTTACAATGTATTTCCCTTGGTTACCAGGCCATTCTATTTGCAGTGTAAATCTGAGATTAAAACATTGTTCTTGGTTAAAACACAATCCCTCTATACCTACCAAATACATTACAAATAAATTATGGATTCACAAACGTAATTAAAACAACTGTTTTGTGCTTCTCTTTTTGTTTTTGTTAAGTGAAAATTTTGAGTTCTCACCTCTGTAAGAAACAAGAGTAAACAATATATATAACTTTTCCAACATATATAAAATTCATGCTAGGTAAAGTGACCAAAATAGAAAAGCAACTGAGGAATTACACTACATATCCCTACAACTGAAACAATGGAGATCTAATATTACAGTAATGTGATAAAAACTGGGTAGGGAAAAATCCAACCAGTTCTTTACCCTGCTTATGTCAGCCAAATATCTGGATCAATTGCTTTAATATTTAGGTGTAATGAGTATCCAGACAGTGGTGCTGTATATGAATACAGAGTGGCAAGATTTTTCACTTATAAAACAAGACCCACGAAATATGCTTCTTGTTGCAATGTATGCATTTCTTAAAGATATTTTTACAGTATAGCTTTTAAGGAAATACTGATAACTCATAAAATCACATAGAATAAATCTATAACATCTGATACAAACTCTGTGATTTATTTTTTAATTGCCAAAAAAATGTAACTCTCTAGAATTCAGAGTAGAGAGGAAAATGTAATCTAAAAATATTAGAGCTATGTGCTTGGTGTCCTAACCTGTTCACATGGTAATCTCAGTGACCTCAGGACTTGATAAAATACAGGCTCTATGCCCAAAGGCAGGGAGAAGCTGCAGAGGCATGGCATGCCTCCTTGGAGGCACACATATGTAGGGCCCTATCTTACCCTGCTATTTTCTAGATAAGTGAGCTTTGAGAAGAAATTTCATTTTTAATTTTAAGTTACCCATATGCATGTGGATATAATAATATTCAGTTTTTAGTGTTATAGGAATTTGATTTGATAATTTACATAGAGTAAGAACTTTAACAAATTCAGTTTTCAATTTATTCTAAATGCTCAGTATTCAAAAGAGGCACATCTGAGAAGCTGACCATAAGGTCTTAGGGAACAGATTATAAGCTAGTCATCCTGGAGGAGGCAGCATTGCAGGGACTGTAAAAAAAAATAAAGAGTTTAGTTGAGAGGAATCAGACATAAAATAAGTATCTTCAGTTCAATTCATTCTAAGTATCTTAGAAAGCCATAAATAGAGTGAAGGATAGAGGGGAAGGAGTAGAAAGTAGTAGGTCAGGGAGTTGGTCATAAGCAACAAAAACATCAGAGAACTTAGGGAGAATGGTATTATGTTCTTGACTTGTATTCTGGAGCTCAGAATTATTAACAGTAAGTAACATATCCTAGTTCAGGTGATTTCATTAGGAGAGAATGTATCACAACTTCTCAACTCTGTGAAGAAGTAGTCTTCAATCTAGAAAGTTGGATAAGAAAAAAGAAGTATGTTTACCCAGGCTCCAAAAGACCTGTAGATAAATCTTCAGAACTTTTTTCTAAATTCTGCTTGAGAATCATCTTGAAACATTCAAATTTTTGAGCAACTTCTTTCATCTTTCTTAATCCTGATCACACAATCCTCTGTCCACTTAATTTCCTCTATAACTAATATTTTTTGCTGTTAGCATTATCCAAATGAAGTATAACCTATTAGAGGAAAGCAGGTGGGTTTAGACAGCCAAGGAGTTGGAGAATTAAATGGAGAGTGAGAGGAAGCTAGATAATTCTAGGCACTCCCTCGAGTAGTTCAAAAGTTTGGCTTTGGACTCATTAACTAAAAAGAAGAATTCTTTTTAGAGCAACAGGGGACTTTATTATATACTTTGTTATGTACCATCTTTGGAAATTCTGAGTTGAAGCAATCACTTTGACCTATTTAATGACAAATACTGCTATTCTGATGAGAGTTCCAGGGGAACAAGGAAGAAGAATTAGTTCCCTGCTTAGGAAGCCAGGATTTTCCCACAGGCCCATTACAAGGTGGATGAACTCTCTGTGGTTTACCACAGAAGCTGAGAAATAACTGCATTTATCTCCTGATCATCTTCCCATGTGTATGTCCTACAGGTTTGTAAATACAAGCAAGTTGAGAATCATGATAGTCAAATAAGTGAAAGCAAGACAAACTTGCTTTTCATTAGTGTTTCATCATACAAGAAATTATGAAACAATCTCCTGCCATATGATTAGACACTATACTCTCTTACCTAGATATAACGATTTAGCAGGTATGCTCAGAGGCACTTTCTATACATATATGGGATCCATATTTATGATCCAGCTTGTTTTCATCATTTAATTGTACACTTTAGGGATCTTTTCATCCATACACACAATATCCAGCTTATTCTTTTTTATCCTGGCATGATATTCATAATTCAGCTCTATCATAATTTTTTAACCGTTCTCCTTTAATAAGAGTTATAAAGGAGTTCTTCAAGCTGATTCCAAATTAGATATACTAGTATTATAATGAGCATTATTGTACATATTTCTTGGGTATGTATGCTAGCTATTTTGTAGTCTATAACATTATATTCTAATTGCAGTATCAATGTCAAAGAGAAACATTACTTAAAATCTGGTTTGATAGTTTACATACTTTACCTTTCAGTTATATCAATTTACTAGCTGTTCATCTGTCTCACCTCAATGTGAGGTATCTGTATGGGCTCACCAAGACCCCAAATCAATGCTAATTTCATGTTACTAACATGGAAGGAGGAATATGAAAATACATAAGCTTAGAGCTATGTCTGTGAAGTCATTTAGCCTCTCAAAGGAGACCTCATCTTTGGACGAGAATAGGAAGCTGTGTAATGTCTACAGTTACAGCACAAAATCACTTAGAGAAAGTATGCAATATAAAGCCAGTACATTTAAATCAGCACACTGACAGGGAAAATGTCAGAATAATTTTCGTATTTTTGTCATAATAAATCTTTACAAAAAGATGGCACAGATCAACACAAATTGCAGTGGAAATTTTCAATGAGAATCAAACATTTCTTATTTGACACACTATTCCACTCAAACACATAGCAATGATAAAGTACAAAAACAATCTGCCAGTTATTCGAAATCTGACCTTGTAGTACTGCATTTAATGAATATTTCACAATTTGTCCACTCTTTACCATTCTTTTAATAAGCATTTGAATTATTCTAGTTTGTGGCTGGTATAAAGCTATGAATATCATTATAAAAATCTTTTATGTAGACATATGTATTCATTTTCCTTGTATGTTACTTGGATAGAATTGCTGGGTAATAGCACATCTATATATTTAGTTTTATTAGAACTGGAAAACTGTTTTCCAAAATAGTTGTAAAATTTTTCATGCTCAGCACCAGTATATGAGGGTTTCAGCTGCTTCACATTCTTGCAATATTTTGATCTGTTACTCTTTTTTAGTCTTTTTAAATTTTAGTGAATCAAATGCATGTGAAGTAGAAAATCATTGTGGTTTAATGGTGTTTGAAGTAAGGGATACTGAATAATATCCACCGAACTGAAAAGGAACTTTGAGACCATAAAATGAAGCAGGCAATTCCATAAACTGCAGTTATGAAGTTTATTGTGGGTAACTTACACAAAGGAAGTATTGGGCAGACAACAATCCAGAGCCATTCACAGCTACAATAGACAACCCAAAATGGGCATAGGGGGACTTAAAGGGACCAAAGCTAACAATAGATTCTGACTACTAAGGGAGAAGCAGGGGTTTTTTCCTCCCCTTGGGGGGGGTGTCACATGATCATTATTCCTCATGGGCCATTAAACATCTGCATCAGCAAAAGGCATTCTTCCGGTTTTCACATAAGATGAAGGTAAGGGCAAAAGTTGAGAGGAAACTGACCAAGATGGTGAAGCAGCAGGACATGGAACTCACCACCCTCCACAAACACATCAAAAATACATCTACATGTGGACCAATTTTCACTGAAAACTAACTGAAACTGGCAGGAAGACTTGTACAACCAAGGCTGTAAGAAAGATCTGCAGAGAATCAGGTAGGAAGGGAAGAGAAGCCATCAGGTTGAGACATGTTCCCCTATGAGGGGACTCAGGAAAGGGGAGACTATATAGGCTGAAACCCACATTTAGGAGGAAGTTGTTGGAGCATATTGGACACTCCCATCCTAGAGCCTGACACAGGGAAAATGAGTCCCCTTGGCTGGCTGGTGGGCTGGTGGGACTAACTGGAAGGTCTTGGGAAGCCTGGACTCCATTTGTAAGGAGCTTATGTGTGCTGGCATAATCCTGAAGCAGGGTTGAGACAGTGGCTTGCAGACTGCTAGAGTGGCTGCCCAGTTTCCCATGACTGCCCGAATGCCCCCCCCCCCCCGCCACCCGAGTCAAACAAATGCTCCAGACATTTCTTGCTTTATGTCACAGCTCCACACTGGAGCAGGTGCTGCTATGACTGAGAAAAGAGCTCAGCCATGAGGGGCAGAATTGACTCACAACCCCACAGTAGTGTTGTGGTCAGAAAATATGCTTGATATGATTTCAGTTTTCTTAAAATACTGAGGCTTGTTTGTGGCATAGCACATGATCTATCTTAAACAATGTTCCATGCACTTGAAAAAATGTTTATTATGCTGCTTTTGGATGGAATGTTATATATATACATGTATGTCTATTAAGTTCATAGGGTATAATGTGTAATCTAAGGCCACCATTTCCTTATTGATTTTCTATCCAGATGATCTGTCTAATGATGTAAGTGGGGTGTTAAAGCCCCCTACTATTCTTGTATGACTGTCAGTTTCTCTCCTGTTTCTTAATATTTGCTTTATGCATTTAGTTGGTCCTATGTTTACAAATTTTACACCTCTTTTTAGATTAATCCCTTTATCATTACACAATATTCTTCTTTGTCTCTTACAATAGTCTTTATCTTAAAGTCCACTTTATCTGATGTGAGTACTGCTACCCTGGTTTTCTTTTCATTTCCATTTGCATGGAATACCTCTTTCCACACTCTCACTTTTAGTCTTGGTGTGTCTTTATATCCGAAATGAGTGTCTTATAGGCGGCATATACATGGGTCTTGTTTTTTTTAATCCATTAAACCACTCTGTTTTTTTTACATGATTGATGGAATTTAATACACAAAACTTAAAACTTTTGTACCACAAAGGAAATAGAAACTCATATCAAAAGGATAAACATCCCACTGGAAAAATTATTCACCACTTATAATAACAAAGGGAAATAGATTCATATATAAATATGGAACATATATATGGAATAATTGTTATTGTTTAGTCACTAAGTCATGTCTGACTCTGCAACCCCATGGACTACAGCCCACCAAGCTCCCCTGTTCATGGGATTTCCCAGGCAAGAATACTGGAATGGGTTGCCATTTCCTTTTCCAGGGGATATTCTTGATCCAGGAATCCAACCTGTGTCTCCTGCATTGCAGGTGGATTCTTTACCACTGAACCACCAGGGAATGCTCCATTAAATCAATAATCTCAACCACTCCATGCCTTTAGACTGAAGAAATTATTCCATTTCCACTTAAAGTAATTATTGATAAATATGTTCTTACTGTCATTTTGGTAATTGTTTCTTGTTTTTGTAGTTCTTTTTTGTTCCTTATTCTTTTGCTCTCTTCTCTTGTGTGTTGAGGCTATATTTGTACTATGATGGATGCCTTTCTCTTTTTTGTGTGTCTATCTAGTATAGGATTGTATAGGATTGTGGTACCCTAGGTTCATATACAACAGCCTATATATATGTATGTTATTATTTTAGATCAATGATCTCTTAAGTCCAAATGCATGGTAACCTTGCTACATTTTTTTTTTTTTTTTATAAATTTATTTATTTTACTTGGGGGCTAATTACTTTACAATATTGTAATAGTTTTTGCCATACATTGACAAGAATCAGCCATGGGTTTACATGTGTTCCCCTTCCCGAACCCCCCACCCACCTCCCTCCCCCTCCCATCCCTCTGGATCATCCCACTGCCCCGGCCCCGAGCCCTTGTCACATGCATCGAACATGGAATGGTGCTCTGTTTCACATATGACAATACACATGTCTCAATGCCATTCTCCCAGAACGGCCCGCCCTCACCTTCTCCCTCAGAGTCCATAAAATTGTTCCATGCATCTGTGTCTCTCATTCTGTCCCGCATATAGGGTTATCGTTACCATCTTTCAGATTCCATATATATGCATTAGTATACTGTATTGTTGTTTTTCTTTCTGGCTTACTTCACTCTGTATAATGGGCTCCAGTTTCATCCATCTCAGTAGAACCGGTTCAAATGTATTTTTTTTAATGGCTGAGTAATATTCCATTGTGTATATGTACCACAGCTTCCTTATCCATTCATCTGCTGATGGACATCTAGGTTGCTTCCATGTCCTGGCTATTGTAAACAGTGCTGCGATGAACATTGGGGTACACGCGTCTCTTTCAATTCTGGTTTCCTCGGTGTATATGCCCAGCAGTGGGATTGCTGGGTCATATGGCAGTTCTATTCCCAGTTTTTTAAGGAATCTCCACACTGTTCTCCATAGTGGCTGTACTAGTTTGCATTCCCACCAACAGTGTAAGAGGGTTCCCTTTTCTCCACACCCTCTCCAGCATTTATTGCTTGTAGACTTTTGGATAGCAGCCATTCTGACTGGTGTGAAATGATACCTCATTGTGGTTTTGATTTGCATTTCTCTAATAATGAGTGATGTTGAGCATCTTTTCATGTGTTTGTTAGCCATCTGTATGTCTTCTTTGGAGAAATGTCTGTTTAGTTCTTTGGCCCATTTTTTGATTGGGTCATTTATTTTTCGGGAATTCAGCTGCAGAAGTTGCTTGTATATTTTTGAGATTAATTGTTTGTCTGTTGCTTCATTTGCTATTATTTTCTCCCATTCTGAAGGCTGTCTTTTCACCTTGTTTATAGTTTCCTTTGTTGTGCAAAAGCTTTTAATTTTAATTAGGTCCCATTTGTTTATTTTTGCTTTTATTTCCAATATTCTGGGAGGTGGGTCATGGAGGATCCTGCTGTGATTTATGTCGGAGAGTGTTTTGCCTATGTTTTCCTCTAGGAGTTTTATTGTTTCTGGTCTTACGTTTAGATCTTTAATCCATTTTGAGTTTATTTTTGTGTACGGTGTTAGGAAGTGTTCTAGTTTCATTCTTTTACAAGTGGTTGACCAGTTTTCCCAGCACCACTTGTTAAAGAGATTGTCTTTTCTCCATTGTATATTCTGGCCTCCTTTGTCGAAGATAAGGTGTCCATATGTGCGTGGGTTTATCTCTGGGCTTTCTATTTTGTTCCATTGATCTATATTTCTATCTTTGTGCCAGTACCATACTGTCTTGATGACTGTGGCTTTGTAGTAGAGTCTGAAGTCAGGCAGGTTGATTCCTCCAGTTCCATTCTTCTTCCTCAAGATTGCTTTGGCTATTCGAGGTTTCTTATATTTCCATACAAATTGTGAGATGATTTGTTCTAGTTCTGTGAAAAATACCATTGGTAGCTTGATAGGGATTGCATTGAATCTGTAGATTGCTTTGGGTAGAATACTCATTTTCACTATATTAATTCTTCCAATCCATGAACACGGTATATTTCTCCATCTGTTTGTGTCCTCTTTGATTTCTTTCATCAGTGTTTTATAGTTTTCTATATATAAGTCTTTTGTTTCTTTAGGTAGATATATTCCTAAGTATTTTATTCTTTTTGATGCAATGGTGAATGGTATTGTTTCCTTAATTTCTCTTTCTGTTTTCTCATTATTGGAGTATAGGAATGCAAGGGATTTCTGTGTGTTAATTTTATATCCTGCAACTTTACTATATTCATTGATCAACTCTAGTAATTTTCTAGTAGAGTCTTTAGGGTTTTCTATGTAGAGGATCATGTCATCTGCAAACAGTGAGAGTTTTACTTCTTCTTTTCCTATCTGTATTCCTTTTATTTCTTTTTCAGCTCTGATTGCTGTGGCCAAAACTTCCAAAACTATGTTGAATAGTAGTGGTGAAAGTGGGCATCCTTGCCTTGTTCCTGACTTTAGGGGAAATGCTTTCAATTTTTCACCATTGAGGATAATGTTTGCTGTGGGTTTGTCATATATAGCTTTTATTATGTTGAGATATGTTCCTTCTATTCCTGCTTTCTGGAGGGTTTTAATCATAAATGGATGCTGAATTTTGTCAAAGGCTTTTTCTGCATCTATTGAGATAACCATATGGTTTTTTTCTTTCAATTTGTTAATGTGGTGTATTACATTGATTGATTTGCGGATGTTAAAAAAACCTTGCATTCCTGGGATAAAGCCCACTTGGTCATGATGTATGATCTTTTTAATATGATGTTGGATTCTGTTTGCTAGAATTTTATTAAGGATTTTTGCATCTATGTTCATCAGTGATATTGGCCTGTAGTTTTCCTTTTTTGTGACATCTTTGTCTAGTTTTGGAATTAGGGTGATGGTGGCCTCATAGAATGAGTTTGGAAGTTTACCATCTTCTGCAATTTTCTGGAAGAGTTTGAGCAGGATAGGTGTTAGCTCTTCTCTAAATTTTTGGTAGAATTCCGCTGTGAAGCCGTCTGGTCCTGGGCTTTTGTTTGCTGGAAGATTTCTGATTACACTTTCGATTTCCGTGCTTGTGATGGGTCTGTTAAGATCTTCTATTTCTTCCTGGTTCAGTTTTGGAAAGTTATACTTTTCTAAGAATTTGTCCATTTCTTCCAAGTTGTCCATTTTATTGGCATATAGCTGTTGGTAGTAGTCTCTTATGATCCTTTGTATTTCTGTGGAATCTGTTGTGATCTCTCCATTTTCATTTCTAATTTTGTTGATCTGATTCTTCTCCCTTTGTTTCTTGATGAGTCTGGCTAATGGCTTATCAATTTTGTTTATCTTCTCGAAAAACCAGCTTTTAGTTTTGTTGATTTTTGCTATGGTCTCTTTTGTTTCTTTTGCATTTATTTCTGCCCTAATTTTTAAGATTTCTTTCCTTCTACTGACCCTGGGGTTTTTCATTTCTTCCTTCTCTAGTTGCTTTAGGTGTAGAGTTAGTTGATTTATTTGATTTTTTTCTTGTTTCTTGAGGTACGCCTGTATTGCTATGAACCTTCCCCTTAGTATTGCTTTTACAGTGTCCCATAGGTTTTGGGTTGTTGTGTTTTCATTTTCATTCGTTTCTATGCATAATTTTATTTCTTTTTTGATTTCTTCTGTGATTTGTTGGTTATTCAGAAGCGTGTTGTTTAGCCTCCATATGTTGGAACTTTTAATAGTTTTTTTCCTGTAATTGAGGTCTAATCTTACTGCATTGTGGTCAGAGAAGATGGCTGGGATGATTTCAATTTTTTTGAATTTACCAAGGCTAGATTTATGGCCCAGGATGTGATCTATCCTGGAGAAAGTTCCATGTGCACTTGAGAAAAAGGTAAAATTGATTGTTTTGGGGTGGAAACTCCTGTAAATATCAATTAAATCTAATTTGTCTATTGTATCATTTAAAGTTTGTGTTTCCTTGTTAATTTTCTGTTTAGTTGATCTATCCATATGCGTGAGTGGAGTATTAAAGTCTCCCACTATTATTGTGTTATTGTTAATTTCCCCTTTCATACTTGTTAGTATTTGCCTTATATATTGTGGTGCTCCTATGTTGGGTGCATATATATTTATGATTGTTACGTCTTCTTCTTGAATTGATCCTTTGATCTTTATGTAGTGTCCTTCTTTGTCCCTTTTCACATCCTTTATTTTAAAGTCTATTTTATCTGAAATGAGTATTGCGACTCCTGCTTTCTTTTGGTCTCCGTTTGCATGGAATATGTTTTTCCACCCTTTCACTTTCAGCCTGTGTGTGTCCCTAGTTTTGAGGTGGGTCTCTTGTAGACAGCATATATAGGGGTCTTGTTTTTGTATCCATTCAGCAACCCTTTGCCTTTTGGTTGGGGCATTCAACCCATTTACATTTAAGGTAATTATTGATAAGTATGATCCCGTTGCCATTTACTTTGTTGTTTTGAGTTCGTGTTGAAACATCCTTTCTGTGTTTCCTGTTTAGAGAAGATCCTTTAGCATTTGCTGGAGAGCTGGTTTGGTGGTGCTGAATTCCCTCAGCTCTTGCTTGTCTGTAAAGCTTTTGAATTCTCCTTCATATCTGAATGAGATCCTTGCTGGGTACAGTAATCTGGGTTGTAGATTATTCTCTTTCATTACTTTAAGTATGTCCTGCCATTCCCTTCTAGCCTGAAGGGTTTCTATTGAAAGATCAGCTGTTATCCTTATGGGGATCCCCTTGTGTGTTATTTGTTGTTTTTCCCTTGCTGCTTTTAATATTTGTTCTTTGTGTTTGATCTTTGTTAATTTGATTAATATGTGTCTTGGGGTGTTTCGCCTTGGGTTTATCCTGTTTGGAACTCTCTGGGTTTCTTGGACTTCTGTGACTATTTCTTTCCTCAATTTAGGGAAATTCTCAACTATTATCTCCTCGAGTATTTTTTCATGGCCTTTCCTTTTATCTTCTTCTTCTGGGACTCCTATGATTCGAATGTTGGGGCGTTTCATATTGTCCCAGAGGTCCCGGAGGTTTTCCTCATTTCTTTTGATTCTTTTTTCTTTTTTCCTCTCTGCTTCGTTTATTTCCATCATTCTATCTTCTACCTCACTTATCCTATCTTCTGCCTCCGTTATTCTACTGTTGGTTCCCTCCAGAGTGTCTTTTATCTCCTTTATTTCATTATTCATTCTATATTGATTCCTTTTTATTTCTTCTAAGTCCTTGATAAACATTTCTTGCATCTTCTCAATCTTTGTCTCCAGGCTATTTATCTGTAACTCCATTTTGCTTTCAAGATTTTGGATCATTTTTATTATCCTTATTCTAAATTCTTTTTCGGATAGATTCCCTATCTCCTCCTCTTTTGTTTGGCTTTGTGGGCATTTCTCATTTTCCTTTACTTGCTGAGTATTTCTCTGCCTTTTCATCTTGTTTAGATTGCTGTGTTAGGCGTGGCCCTTCTGTATTCTGGTAGTATGAAGTTCCTCTTTGTTGTGGAGGTTCCTCACTGCGGTTGGGGTTGGACAGGTGGCTTGTCAAGGTTTCCTGGTTGGGGGAGCTTGTGTCGGTGTTCTGGTGGGTGGAGCTGGATTTCTGCTCTCTTGAGTGTAATGGAGTGACCAGTATTAATTTTTGAGATGTCTATGGATTTGGTGTGCCTCTGGGCAGCCTGTATATTGATGCTCAGGTCTATGTTCCTGCGTTGCTGGAGAATTTGCGTGGTATGTCTTGCTCTGGAACTTATTATCTCTTGGGTGGAGCTTGGTTTCAGTGAATTTATGGAGGCTATTGGATGGTCTCTTATTAATTAATGTTTCCCCTGGCTTTCAGTCTTATTCTTGCAGTAGCCTCAAGACTTCTCCTTCCATACAGCCTCAATAATAAAACTTTTAGGTTAATGGTGAAAAGATTCTCCACAGTGAGGGATACCCAGAAAGGTTCACTGAGTTACATGGAGAGATGAGGTGGGGGGGGGTGGGTTGTAGTGACCAGGAGGGGAAGAGGGGAATTCAAATGTGGAGAGAGCAATCTAGCCAGTAAGCACTTCCCTCTGTGCTTTCCACAGTTTGGAACCCTCAGAGTGATTCACAGAGATACATAGAGAGGGGGGAGGAAGGTAACAGAGGTGAGCATGAGTAGAAAGGGAGGAATTAAGAGGGGAGAGAGAGATCTGGGCAGTATCCTGTTCCTGAAGTGTTCTCCGGTACCCAGAACACCCTCAGAGATTCACAGAATTGGGTTGAGAAGAGAAGGAGGAGGGTGGGAGATAGAGGTTCCCTGGGGGAGAAGAAAGAGCATCAATAGGGGGACAGAGTGATCAGGCCAGTGATCACACTCCTGAGTAAAAATGGGTCCTAAAGATTGGGTTCTTAAATGTACAAAGTTGATATCAAATATGTAAAACACAGATTAAAAATCTAGAGTAGAGGTTAGACTCTTATAAAACTTACAATCTAAAAAAAAAAAAAAAAAAAGAAAAAAGGGAACAGTGTAAAAAGAAAAAAAAACAGTAAAACAGTAAAAAAAGAAACAGTAAAAAAATGTAGAACAGGAAAAAAACATTAAAAAAAAAAAACACAAAAGGTATAAGATATATGTATGTAGTTTGCTTCAAAAATAGGGTTTTTTTTTTTTTTTGCAAGTTAATAGTGGGTTATGAAAATGAAACTTAAAGGTGTAATAGAGGACTTGAAGAAAAAGGAAAGAAGAGAAAAAAAAATTTTTTTAATTAAAAAAAAAAATTAAAAAAAAATTAAAAAAAATAATAATAGTAAAAAATATATATATCCCGGACTTTCTCTGGAGCTGTTGTGAGCAGTGTGGGATCTGCTCAGTTTTAGATAGATCCTTATTCCTGCTTATACTTTTCAAGATCTGTAGGTCCTTTTTAATGCAGTCGGTATTAGCTACAGGGATCTTAATCTGTTGGCCTGTCCCTTCCAAAGCACTTCCCTCTGTTTATTTGGCTTCTGTTTGGAGATCTCTTCAGTATCTAATTTCCGCCCTGCATCAAAGCGGTGGAGGTGATCTCTTTAGGTTCGCTTGTTCAATCGTGCTGTGGGGAGGAAGGAACACTGCAATTCTGGCGTGTGTGTGGTAAGCTCGCAGTGTCTCGGCCGCACTGGGTTCGCCCCCGCTCACGGCGTGTGTGCTTTCCCCGTCTACCCTGCTCAGGCTTCAGGTTACTCGGCCGGGGAGCGGGCCCTGAGCTGCGTGCACTTCCCAGGACTAAGCCGCTCAGGTTCAGGCTCCCGGTTACTCCACAAAGGCGCAGACTCGATTTTGCCCGCGGCTTGTGCCGTTCCCGGTCGGAGCTGCCCAGGCGGCCAGGAGTTTGGCGAGGGCGCTGTCCCCTGTTGGGGCGGTGCGGCTTATCACCTCCCTGGTCCCCGCCTCGGTTTACGGGCGCGCCCGGCTCCGGTGTGCTTTGTGTCGGTTCTGGGGAGCTGGTCTCTGGCTGCGACCCTCCCGGCTGCTGTCGACCCTCCGGGATCTCAGGCAGTCTTTGCTTAAAAAACTGGGAGCCTGTTTGCAGTTTGGTAGGGGGTGCCCTCTCTGGAGCCGAGTTTGCCCCTTTCCGGCTCTGGCGGGCCCCGCCTGCCCGCTGTGTCCGGCGGGGGATGGCGCAGTCCGCAGCCGGCTAGCTCTCCTCTGGTATCGCTCAGTCCTTTGTTCTGTGAGCGGGCCGGCAGTGCCTTAGAGTTGGGCTTTTCGCGGGATAGTTCTCTCTCTCGCTGTCCCACAGTTTAGGTTACTATCTCACGTTAGCTCCCTCAGATTGCCCTCGGGGCACTCGGGCCCGGTCTTTACCCTAGGCAATGCCGCCCGCTCCTCTCCGTTCAGCCCCCACTTGCTGGTGGCGGATGATGCGAGCGTCTGGGGTTCTTTGCTGGGAGTTGCTTTAGGCACGTAATCTGTCGATTTTATTTATTTTTCCTCCCAGTTACGTTGCCCTCCGAGATAAAAAATCCTCCCCAACACCCGCCGGTGAGAGGGTTTCCTGGTGCTTGGAAATTCCTCCTCTTTTACGACTCCCTCCCCGGGACGGGTCTCCGTCCCTAACTCTTTTGTCTCTCTTTTTATCTTTTATAATTTCTCCTACCTCTTTTGAAGATAATGCGCAGTTTTTGTGAAAGCCTGACGTCCTCAGCCAGCCTTCAGAAGTAGTTTTGTGAAGTTTGGTCAGCGTTCAGATGTTCTTTCGATAAATTTGTGGAGGAGAGAGTGGTCTCCCCGTCCTATTCCTCCGCCATCTTCTGCTCTCCCCCCCCCTTGCTACATTTTTATTCTCCCACCATGTTTAATGTTTAATTCTCCCATCATGTTTAATGTTTTGTCATCTTTTCATTTTGTATATCTGTTATCTACTTATAGATGATTTTAATACTTTTATCTTCAAACTTCCTAAAAGTGTTTCTTCTGCTACCTTTACTGTTCATTTGCCTTTACCAGTGAGGTTTTTCCTTTTTATAATTTTCATATTCCTACTTTGGCATTTTCTTTCTTAGAGAAGTCCCTTTAATGTTTCTTATAAATCCAGTCTAGTGGTGCTGAACCATTTTAGTTATTGCTTGTCTGTAAAACTATCCCTCCTTCAAACTTGAATGATAATCTTGCTATAGAGTGTTCTTAGTTGTAGGTTGTTTGTTTGTTTCATCACTTTGGATATATTTTGCCACTTCTGGCCTGCAAAGTTTCTGGGGAAAGTCAGCTGACAGCGTTATGGGAGTTCTCTTGTATGTTACTAGTTGCTTTTCTCTAGCTGCTTTTAAGATTCTCTATCTTTAACTTTTACCATTTTAATTTTGATATGTGTTGGTATGGACCTCTTTGGGTTCATCTTGGTTGGGCCTCTTTGTGCTTCCTGGACTTGGATATCTCTTTCCTTTCCCTGTTAGGGAAGTTTTCATATACTGTTATTGTTGCTGTTGTTGTTCAGTTGCTAAGTCACATCTGACTCTATGTGACCCCATAACTGCAGCATGCCAGGCTTCCCTGTCCTTCACTATTTTCCTGGGATTGCTCAAACTCATGTCCATTGAGTTGGTGATGCCATCCAAACATATCATCCTCTGTTGTCCCCTTCTCCTCTTGCCCTCAATCTTTCCCAGAATTGGGGTCTTTTTCAATGAGTCAGCTCTTCACATTAGGTGGCCAAAGTCTTGGAGCTTCAGCTTCAGCATCAGTTCTTTCAATGAATATTCAGGGTTGATTTTCTTTAGGACTGACTGGTTTGAATCTCCTTCCTGTCCAAGGGACTCTCAAGAGTCTTCTCCAGCACCACAATTCAAAAGCATCAATTCTTCGGCACTCAGCCTTCTTTATGGTCCAACTCTCATATCCAGTACATGACTACTGGAGAAACCGCGGCTTTGAATCTTTGGACCTTTGTCAGCAAAGTGATGCCTCTGCTTTATAATATGCTATCTAGGTTTGTCATAGCTTTTCTTCCAAGGAGCAAGCATCTTTTAATTTTGTGGCTGCATTCACCATCTGCAATGATTTTGGAGTCCAAGAAAATGAAATCTGTCTCTACTTTTTCCCCATCAATTTGCCATGAAGTGATAGGACCAGATGCCATGATCTCAGTTTTTGAATGCTGGATTTTAAGCCAGCTTTTTCACTCTCCTCTTTCACCTTCATCAAGAGGCATTTTAGTTCCTCTTCGCTTTCTGCCATTAATGTGGTATCATCTGCATATCTGAGGTTGTGATATTTCTCTCAGCAATCTTGATTCCAGCTTGTGCTTCATCCAGACCCACATTTTGCATGATGTACTCTGTGTATAACTTAAATAAGCAGCCATTATTTCTTCAAATTATTATTTTTTCTCTCTCTTCTCTTTCATGGACCCCTATGGGTGCTTAATATTTCTCCAGAGGTTCCTTAAACTATCCTACTTTTTTAAAATTCTTTTTTCTGTTCAGTTTGGATGATGTCCACTACTGTCTCTCCTCCATTCCTCTCTGTCATCTAATCTACTGTTGATTCCTTGCAGTGCATTTTTTATTCCAGTTACTGTGTTCTTCAGTTCTGTTTGGTTCTCCTTTATATTTTCTAACTCTTTGTTGGAATTCTGTGTTTATCCATTCTTCTCCTGAGTTTGGTAAGCATATTTGTGATAACTACCATGAACTCTTTATCAGATAGAGTGCTTATCTCCGCTTCACTTAGTTCTTTCCTGAGGCTGTGTCTTATTCCATAAGTTGGAACATATTCATCTGTCTCCTCATTTTCCCCAGTTCTCTATGTTTATGTGTTAGGTCAGCTAAGTTTCCCAATCTTGGAGAAGTAGCCTAAGCTGCTCCCTTTTGGTCACCAGATCTATATGTTCTAGGTGTATCCCCACATGGGCTACATGCACCCTTCTCTTGTGATGGGGCCAATCATGTGGCCATGCACTGCTGACCTCTAGTCAGGCTGGCTGTGAGGCCATGAATCATGTGGTAGCTGTGGGCCTACTGGATGGTGAGGAAGGCTTCCCACATGGTAGGCTACACCGCCTGGGGAGAATGCAGGACTGATGCCAGCCTGTTGGTGGGTGCAGCTGTTCTCCAGTAGGTAATAGCAGACTCAAATGAGGATTCCAAAATGGTGCTTGCTAATCTCAGTGTTATTGCATTAGAATGAACTCCCAAAATGCTGCAGCCAGTGTCTCTGTCCCCAGGGGGAGTCTGAGTTTCCCCCTTCCTCTCCAAGAGGTTCTTCAAGATCAGCAAGTGGGTCTGACTCAGTCTGCCTTCAAATTACAACCTCTGCACTGGAACTCAGAGTCTATGAGCTTTTGTGCATACCCTTTAAGCATAGAATCTCTGTTTCCTACTGTCTTCTGGATCTCCTGAATGTAAGACTCACTGGTTTTCAAGACCAAACATTCAGGGGTGCTCATCTTCCAAGTGTAGGACCTCTGGGCTAGGGAGCATGATGTGGGGCTTGGACCTTTTTGCTGCTTGGAGGGGACCTCTACAATTGTGACAGTCCTCCCATTTGTGGGTTTCTGACCTAGGGGTGTGGGTCCTGACTATACCTCATCCTTCCTTCCCATCTCATTATGGTTCCATCTTTATATCTTTAATTGTGGAAAATTTTTCAGCTAGCCTTCAGAGTGTTCTCACTGATAATTGCTCTGTAACTAGGTGTAATTTTGATGTGTCCATGAGAGGAGTTTTAGAGTCTCCCTACTCTTCCATCCTGGCCACCTCTCTCTTTTACTTTTCTTAAATATATCTGGCTGAATAGTATTCCACTGTATATGTGTTTGTGTGTACATATTTATATATGTGCAACATATTCTTTATCTATTCACCTATAAACAGTCACAGGTTTCTTCCATATCTTGGGTATTATAAATAAAACTGCAAAGACATGATTTTATATATAGAAAATCACAAAGAATACATCAAAATTACTGGAGCTAATAAAAATTTTCAACAAAGTTGCAGGGCATAAAAGCAAACAGAAAAATTAGTTGTGTTTCAATAAGCCACAAATGAACAATCTGAAAAAGAAATTGGGAAATATATTTTTACAAAAGGATCCAAAAGAATAAAAGACCTAGGCATAAACTTAAGGAAGTGAAAGAGCTGAACACTGAAAATACAAAACATTGCTGAAAGAAGTTAAAGAAGATCCAAATAAATAGAAAGATTCCCTTTTCATAGATTGGAAGACTTAGCATTATTAAGATGTCAATAATACCCAATCAATCTACAGATTCAATGCAATTCCTATTGAAATTTCAATGACCTTTTTTTTAACAGAAATGGAAAATATGACCATCAAATTCATATAGAGCTGCAAGGAGTCCTGAATAGCCAAAAATTCTTGAAAAAATTAACATAGTTAGAGGACTTATACTTCTTGATTTCAAAACTTACTACAAAGCTTTAGTTATTAGACTACTGTGTTAGCGGCATAAAAATAAACCTATAGACCAATGGAACAGACTTGAGAGGCCCGGAAAAAAACCCTAAATCTGTTGCAAATTCACATTGGTACCCAGCCCATTCAATAAAGGAAGAAGAGTTTCTACAACAAATGGTGCTGCGTCAAGTGGATATCCACATGCAAAAGAATGAAACTGATCACTATCCTCAAACCATAGCCAAATATTAAATCAAAATGAATCAATAACTTAATTATCAATATAAGAGCTAAAACCATAAAGCTCTTTAAGTAAAATATAAGAATAACATTTCATGATCTTGGACTAGGCAATGGCTTCTTAGATATGTTACCAAAAGCATAAGTGACTAAAGAAAAACAAGTTGACCTCATCAAAATTAAAAACTTGTATGTATCACAGCAAAGGAAACTATAAACATTGTAAAAAGACAACCCTCAGAATGGGAGGAAATAAGAGCAAATTAAATAACTGACAAAGGATTAACTACCAAAATGCACAAGCAGCTCGTGCAACTCAATACCAGGAGAACAAACAACCCAATCAAAAAGTGGCAGAATACCTAAACAGACATTTCTCAAAAAAAGGCATACAGGTGGCTAATAAACACATGAAAAGATGTTCAACATCGCTCAATATTAGAGAAATGCAAATCAAAAACTATCTCACACAAGTCAGAATGGCCATCATCAAAAAATCTACAAACAATAGATGCTGAAGAGGGTGTGGAGAAAAGGGAATTCTCTTGTATCATTGGTAGGCATGTAAATTGATATTGCCCCTACAAAAGACAGCATGGAGATGTCTTTGAAAATTAGAAATATGACTACCATATGATCCAACAATCTCACTACTGGGCATATACCCTGAGGAAACCAAAAATGAAAAAGTCACATGTACCCCAATGTGCACTGCAGCCCTATTTACAATAGCTAGGACACGGAAGCAATCTAGATGTCCATCATTAGCTGAGTGGATAAAGAAGCTATGGTACATATATACAATGGAATATTACTCAGTCATAAAAAGGAACATATTTGAGTCAGTTCTAACGAGCTGGATGAACCTAGAGCCTATTATACAGAGTGAAGTAAGTCAGAAAGAGAAAAATAATCATAATGGATATATGTATGGAATCTAGAAAGATGGTAGTGAGGAATCTATTTGCAAGGCAGCAATTGGGATTGGAAGAAAAGTTATGACCAGCCTAGATAGCATATTAAAAAGCAGAGACATTACTTTGTCAACAAAGGTTCGTCTAGTCAAAGCTTTGGTTTTTCCAATAGTCATGTATGGATGTGAGAGTTGGACTATAAAGGAAGCTGAGCACCAAAGAATTAATGCTTTTGAACTGTGGTGTTGGAGAAGACTCTTGAGAGTCCCTTGGACAACAAAGAGATCTAACCAGTCCATCCTAAAGGAAATCAGTCCTGAATATTTATTCATTGGAAGGACTGATGCTGAAGCTCCAATATTTTGGCCACCTGATGTGAAGAACTGACTCATTGGAAAAGACCCTGATGCTGGGAATGATTGAAGGCAGGAGGAGAAGGGGATGACAGAGGACAAGATGGTTGGATGGCATCACCAACTCAATGGATGTGAATTTGAGTAAGCTCCAGGAGTTGGTGATGGACAGGGAAGTCTGGCGTGCTGCAGTCCATGGGGTAGCAAGGAGTCGGACATGACTGAGCGACTGAACTGAACTGAATCGGGATTCCCTCGTAGCTCAGTTGGTAAAGAATCTACCTGCAATGCAGGAGACCTGGATTCAATTCCTGGGTCAGGAAGATCCCCTGGAGAAGGAAATAGCAACCCACTCTGGTATTCTTATCTGGGAAATCCTATGGACAGAGGACCTTGCAGGCTACAACCCATGGGGTTGCAAGAGTCGGACATGACTTAGTGACTAAACCACCACCCCCTTAACGGAGACGCAGACATACAGAACAGATTATGGACACAGAGGGGAAAGAAGAGGGTGGGATGAATGGAGAGAGTAGCTTGGAAACATATACACTATCATATGTAAAACAGATAACCTGTGGGAATTTCCTGTATGACTCAGAGAGCTCAAACCAGTGCTCTGTGACAGCCTAGAAGGGTGGGAGGGAGGGCCCAGAGGGAGTGGACATATGTATGCCTGAGGCTGATTCATGTTGATGTATAGGGCAGAAACCAACACAATATTGTAAAGCAATTATCCTTCAATTAAAACTAAGTAAATTAAAAAAAAATGTGTGTCAAAGAATACTATTAACAAAATGAAGAGACAATCTACAGAATATTTGCAAATCATATATCTGCTAAGAAACCAGTATTCAGAAAGAACGCTTACAGTCTGACAACAAAATACAAATACTATATTAGAAAAGAGGCAAAGTTTCTACATATTCTTCCAAAGAAGATATGCAAATTTCCAATAAGCACATGAAAAGATAGTCAGCATCATGAGTCATTTGGGAAATGCTAATCAAAAACCATAAGGAGATACTACATTACACATACTAGGTATAAAAATATACTCAAAAAATAACAAGTTTTAGCTAAGATATGGAGAAATTGGAATCCATATACATTGCTGACAGGAGTGCAAAACAACTCAGCAACTGTGGAAAATAGAGTGGAATTCTTTTTTCAGTTATAAAAAAGGAATTAAGTGTGATACATGCTACAATGCAAGTGAAACTCCAAAACATGCTAAGTGAAAGAAGACACAAAAAAGGTCACATATTATATGTTTTTGTTTATATGAAATATAAGAGCAGGTAAATCCTTAGGGGCAGACATAGATTCATGGTTGCCAGGGGCTAGAATCAGGAGTAGTTAGGAAGAAGCTACTTAGTGGTATTAAGTTTTACTTGGAGTGATGAAAATGTTTTGAAACTAGACAAAAGTGGTTTTTGAACAACACTGTGAATATACTAAATGATCTCACATTGTTCACTTTTAAATGATTAATTTTATGTTATGTGAATTTTGCCTCAGTATATCAACTTTTAATGTGGAAAAAACCCTGAAGATTCTATTGACCACACATAATTAGTACAGGGGAGGAGGCTTCATCCTAACTAGCTTAGGTTTCATATACGCCCTCATTTGTTCTTTAGAATCCTTTCTTCCTGTGCTAATACTCTACTGCAGTCCTTAACTCTGGGTCAAATTCACCATGATAATACTTTGTGGCAGATATTCTATTACTTTGTGGCATATATTCTATCTCAGAGATTGCTGAAGAAATTCATAAGTATTCCCAAATTGAACCATGATCTTTCAACTGAAACTGGTCTCAACAATTTTCCTACACTTCATAGGTTGCAGTAGACCATCTAGCGCAATGTTCCAAATTTGTCTTCTCTGCTGTGTCACTTAGACTCTTACTTCTATTCAAGACCTATCCAAGGGAAAAAACTAGTTAATTGTATTATTTTTGCTTTCTTTTAGCCATGTCACATACATTGCTTATTTTACTTTGTAGGGAAAACTAAAAGGTGCAAGGGCAAGCATCTGTTAATGTACTTGTATGTGAGTGTGTCTGTGTACGTTTATTTCTTTGTATGTTGGAGGATGAGGTAGAAGAAATGAAGGAGGATCTTGCTGAAACCATTTAACAGAAGTGAAAATTCCCAGATATTATACAACTTGTCTAAATGCCCAATTTAAAGTTAATATTTGAGTCTATTATGTAGGATCCCAGGGCAAGAAATCTGTCTAACACACAGTCTTTCAATCAAGACTTGACAATGAATGTTCTCCATTGTCTGACATTCACGTATCTTTAAGGCTGTTCACACATTATCTTTTTTTTTTTTAATAAATTTATTTATTTTAGTTGGGGGCTAATTGCTTTATAATATTGTAGTGGTTTTTGCCATACATTGACATGAATCAGCCATGGGTTTACATGTGTTCCCCATCCTGAACCCCCCTCCCACCTCCCTCCCCGTCCCATCCCTCTGGGTCATCCCATTGCCCCAGCTCTGAGCATTTGTCTCATGCATCGAACATGGAATGGTGTTCTGTTTCACATACGATAATATACATGTTTCAATGCTATTCTCCCAGAACGTCCCACCCTCACCTTCTCCCTCAGAGTCCATAAGACTGTTCTATGCATCTGTGTCTCTTATTCTGTCTCGCATATAGGGTTATCGTTACCATCTTTCAAATTCCATATATATGCATTAGTATACTGTATTGGTGTTTTTCTTTCTGGCTTACTTCACTCTGTATAATGGGCTCCAGTTTCATCCATCTCAATAGAATCGATTCAAATGTATTTTTTTAATGGCTGAGTAATATTCCATTGTGTATATGTACCACAGCTTCCTTATCCATTCGTCTGCTGATGGACATCTAGGTTGCTTCCATGTCCTGGCTATTGTAAACAGTGCTGTGATGAACATTGGGGTACACGCGTCTCTTTCAATTCTGGTTTCCTCGGTGTGTATGCCCAGCAGTGGGATTGCTGGGTCATATGGCAGTTCTATTCCCAGTTTTTTAACGAATCTCCACACTGTTCTCCATAGTGGCTGTCCTAGTTTGCATTCCCACCAACAGTGTAAGAGGGTTCCCTTTTCTCCACACCCTCTCCAGCATTTATTGCTTGTAGACTTTTGGATAGCAGCCATTCTGACTGGTGTGAAATGGTACCTCATTGTGGTTTTGATTTGCATTTCTCTAATAATGAGTGATGTTGAGCACACATTATCTTTAAAAGGACTCACTACTAAGGGTTGACTGGCATATTAACACTTGCTGCTGAGCACCCCAGGGACATCCTTTCTTTCTACCTTTGCTCAAGCATCTGCTAAGTTTCAAATGCCCTCCATTTCAATTCAGATCATATTTGTATTGTCATTTTCACTTTAATTTCAATCTTATTAGATCTTTTTTGATCATTTCTTTCTCCAAACTCATCATAATATGTAATAATAGGACAAATATTATTTACTGAGAACTCTGATAAGTTCTAGGCACTTCTAAAATGCTTTGGTTTTCAATTCTAAAAAAAAAATTATGGCAAATCATTATATCCATGTTTCTAAAATGAGGAAGCATAGTATTTGAATATCTTCCCAAAATTATTAACAAAAGTTGTAATGATTACAACTCTGATCTTTAGTTTTAAAAGGCTGATTTTCTTTCTATCTTGTCCCTTACTTCTTAAGAATTTCTTAGTAATTCCTGTTTTACTCCATGCTGCTGCTGCTGCTAAGTCGCTTCAGTCGTGTCCGACTCTGTGCGACCCCACAGACGGCAGCCCACCAAGCTCCGCCATCCCTGGGATTCTCCAGGCAAGAATACTGGAGTGGGTTGCCATTTCCTTCTCCAGTGCATGAAAGGGAAAAGTGAAAGTGAAGTCGCTCAGTCGTGTCCGACTCTCAGCGACCCCATGGACTGTAGCCTACCAGGCTCCTCCGTCCATGGGATTTTCCAGGCAAGAGTACTGGAGTGGGGTGCCATTGCCTTCTCCGATTTTACTCCATAGTTTGATGTAATTTATTAGCCCACATTAAATAACTCTTCCCTGTATGCCATCACATGAACCACTCTCTTGATCTGGTAGTTAGTGCTTGTGTTATTGTGTTTCTTTCTTTTTGCCTCCAATGACATTATAATGTTTTGAGACAGTGACTTAAGACAGTGACTGTACTACATACTATTACAACTCTGAAGGATCTGGCATGGACTTTAATTATGCATCTACCAATGCCTATTTGATCCTTGCATTCAAGCAGTCATCCCACACTTGTTTCATACTTTTTGACTATACTTGAAAAACTGTTGAAAAACTCATGACACCTAAAAATGATTGAAATGGTAAGTTTTATGTTATTGATATCTTACAAAAAGGAATAATAAAAACCCCTTACATTCAGCCTATAACCTCCCATCCATTCATCTATCCATCATCAGTTTATCCTTTGCCCATCTCTCTAGTCATCTATTCATTTGTAATCCAAAGATTCCATTCACAGTCCTTCTTTCCATTTGTGTATTCTTCTACTATTTCTCGAGAGGCCCATTTGTCCGGACATCATATGATAGATACCGAGAGGAACACAATCTAGTACAGACTGCACTTCAACTGTGACATGAATACTTTTTCCTTTTAGATTTTAAGTCATCCTTGTCCAGCATTCAGGAATTTGTTCTCTTAAACTTTTTCCTCATGCCCAGTTTCATACCGGATTTGTAGCTAAATATTAGGTTATACCTACTTATGAAAACTCTTGCCTGGCTTGGTTACACCACATAGTTTTCTGATCAGTCCTCTTAGGGTATAAGTCTGCTCTATATTCTCAAGCTTAGCCCTTATACCAAGTCTGACCTTGGTGTTGCCCAAAGGATTTGCAACAAGTTAAAACCTATAGAACAGTCACCTTCTCAGTCTTTGTTCTTTCTGGTCATTTTTCCACTATTAATATTGAATATTCATATATCTTCCCTGATGATGGGACTTTATTAGATTCAGTTTATATCTCAGGTCTCCCCACCAGGCTAATATGCAGCATAGATGGCTCAAATCTACTCAAATTCAACAATGAAAGGAAACAGCATGCTGGAACAAAACAAATTTTGAGTCCCTTTATCTGCATCTGTCAAATCCTGTTGGAAACAACCAACCTTTCTGGTAGTTATACTAGCAAACCCAAAACAAAACAGTAAAAGAAGTTGAGGCCACTATCAGCAAGAATATGAACTTTTCTGTGACTGAAATTTTCTATGTGAGTTAGGTAGATAATTGATTCAATTATCCCACAGCTCTCTTTCAGACTCATGGTGCTTACTTACCCTTCCAGAGAGCTCACAGTGCCTCCGATTCACACTGAAGTTTTGGTGAGACGAGATCCAGCATAGCAGAAGAAGAGATGTATTCATCTTTATAGGGAGAAAAGAGAGATCAATGTAAAAGTTAGTCAGAAAGTTGCTTCTAATGGGAAGTGAGTTTACCAGTCTGTAAAAATGACAATATGGTACATATACACAATGGAATATTACTCAGCCATTATAAAAAATACATTTGAATCAGTTCTATTGAGATGGATGAAACTGGAGCCCATTATACAGAGTGAAGTAAGCCAGAAAGAAAAACACCAATACAGTATACTAACGCATATATATGGAATTTGAAAGATGGTAACGATAACCCTATATGCGAGACAGAATAAGAGACACAGATGCATAGAACAGTCTTATGGACTCTGAGGGAGAAGGTGAGGGTGGGACGTTCTGGGAGAATAGCACTGAAACATGTATATTATCATATGTGAAACAGAACACCATTCCATGTTCGATGCATGAGACAAATGCTCAGGGCTGGGGCAATGGGATGACCCAGAGGGATGGGATGGGGAGGGAGGTGGGAGGGGGGTCCAGGAAGGGGAACACATGTAAACCCATGGCTGATTCATGTCAATGTATGGCAAAAACTACTACAATATTGTAAAGTAATTAGCCCCCAACTAAAATAAATAAATTAATTTTTTAAAAAAATGACAATATGAGAACATGTCTGCCCAGTTACACTTCATAGATCAGCAGGATGTTGAATTCTGGGGGCTATTTTTAATATTCATTCTGTTGTTTTATCATCTATTCCACTGGAATGAGTATGTATTTAAATGTGGGATAGCACTTATAATCAGGCTCAATAGTAACACCTCTAGAACCAATGAAAAATGTTGATAGTGCTAATAAGGTGAAGAAGATGTTAGACACTACCCCAAGCACTTTACATATATTAACCTACTTATTTCTCACATAAATCTTACAAGGTACTGTCTGTTTTTATCCTTTATCTTTCGGCTTCTTGAAAAATAGATGAAGAGCTGAAGCCGAAGGTAGTTAGGCAACTTGTCCAAAGCCACAAAGGTTTCAAGTGATAGGGTTGGAATTTGAGCTCAGTACCCTGGCATGTGCCTTACTGCATCCTTTCCAAAAAGACAGATAGATGGGAAATATTCCTTGAGAATGAGAGTATACAAAAAGATTCCTAAGAGTTTGCTAGCCTCACATATATTTAAAGTAAAAGTGATAGCTAATTATCACAATCCCAGCGACAGGTCTGGGACTGATAGCTTAATGAAAAGGGAAACCGAGAGATTCAGTGTTTTTTCTATTCACTGAGCATGGGAGACCACAAGATATGACCCCAAACAGGACAGTTTGGATAGTCAGAGGTAGGATAAATCCATGGGTATCTGGGAGGCCCTGAAACTAAAAAGAGGGATGAAAGTAGGCAAGCATGGAACAATTTAACATCACTGAATTTTATTTTTTTCTTAAATTTTTTCTTGGTTTCTGCCTCTCTCCTCCATGCTTTGGCATCTATATAAATTTGATTAATCTTGAAGATAGAGTTAAAAAAAAGCAAATAAGTGAACCTTCTAGGTACATGTGGTTAGGCCCTTGAAAGGACCAAAACTCTACCATCTACTTTCCTGTATCCTCCCTATTCCTGCACTATTAGCCTAGCTTCTGTACCCTACTTTCACTGGACTCTGAGAGTCTGGGCTAATACAAAGCTTGAACCCTAAGTATACGAAATCCCCATTCCCATTGCCCAACATAAGTCACCTTGGACAGACAGTGTTTCCTAAGTAACTGTTCAGACAGGTGAACACGTAGATCCCACAGCATAAAAAATATGAAAGTCTAAATCTGGTTCATTGTCCAGGCATAGAAAGTCTATGAAAAAACCCAGGGTGAAAAGAAGACCCAGGGTGATTTCAGAGAGCAAGAAAGAGGTCACTGAGAAAAAGGAAAGAAGTAATCAGAAGAGAGGAAGTGGGGGAGGAAGGGAGAGAAAGAGAGAAAAAACTTCAGAGAATCATAGATGACATTACTGAGCTCTGGGCTTTTTATGGCTCAGACTTCCTGTTGCACTTATCTTTCCTGAGGCTGAGAGGTCTCTGTATCCACAGGAACCAATATTTTTATAATCCAATTGCAGGAACTTCAGATGATTTAATTTTATTTCTAACTCACAGTAACAGCCTCACAAATGACAACCCCTGAAGCTCCAGGACATGCATCCTATCAGCTTTGGACTGGTCCTGCTTCTTTTCCACTAGCCACTAGGACATTTAAACCCTCAACAAAAGGTATGAGGAGTTTCTCTCTGATGGTCTTAAGCCCAACCACTTGGGCATCTCCTTATTTATTTTACTCTCTGATTCTAAATACTATGCTAGGAAAACCCATGATGTGAGTGATTCCCACATATAAACCTTTAGAAGGGCATGTATAGATTAAGCAGTCAGTAACTGGCTGGCTGAGCCTGACAGCCCAGGAGACAGAAAAGCTGATGTCCTTTATTGTCTGGGGTCACAGCTTGAAACTCAACTTTAGATTTACTAATAAAACATACTGAAACTTTTAAAAGACTCAGTGGATTCTATTTAGTGTAGGCTTTTGTAACTTTTGTGCTGAAGCTTTGGCTTTGATGAAAACTCTCTTTTGTCTGTCTAGTGGGGCTTGAAAGGAGGCAAGACGGGTCACAACATATTTCATGTACTTATTCTCAGTAGATGACATTTGGGAATGACATGGGAAGCTGTGCATTGATCTTTAACTGACCTTCAGGTTTTTTCCTTTGTCCTCATGATTTGAATTCCTAAACATTTCTCAGAAGGATATGTTAGTGATATTTGTGTCAGTGATCAGAGAGGTTTTCAGGGAAATATCTGAATGCAGGTCATGAAAGCCAAGGGAAAAAAAGCTGATGTGAAGGACTGAATGATCAACAGTGATGAGTCAGAAGTTTCATCTTGAGAGAACAGAACTGAAAAATACCTGTTAGATCTTGGAACTGGCTCTGAATATTTTCTGTAAATAAGGAAGACAGGGAGTATTAGCTTGAAGAAGATTTAGATGTGAGCTAATGCTTAGAAACTGGTATATTTTCAAATTTTGCAAGATAATGAAACCAAGGTGATTATAAAATAAGTCAATATTTATAATTAATATCCAAATAGCCAGGTATTGTTCTATATGTAAAACAACTCTATGAAGTAGTGTTAATGAACAAAACGTGGGTCCATTTACCCATGTACAGTAGCACCAATTTACTGACACTGGGTTGTGGTGAAAGAGAGTGCAGGGTTTACTGTAGGTGCCTAACAAGGAGTCTGGGTAGCTAATGTTCAAAGACTTGAGCTACCTGATGACTTTCAAAGACAAGTTTTCAAAGATGGGGAGAGGGTTGGAGAGTGTGTGATAAGCTCATGAGTATTATTCTGATTGGCTAGTGGTGAGGTAATCAGGAGTCAACATCATCAACCTTCTGGTTCCAACCACTCTGGTGTCCACGTGAACAGCATAAAGTTAATGTTTTCCACCTGGTGGGGGTTTTATTATCTATAAAACAGCTTAAAGGATATGGCACAAAATATTATCTACAGCCCTTAAGGAGGAATTAAGATGCTTGACTTTTGTTTAATGGCTAAACTATTATTATTCAGTCTTGCTTGACTGTTTTCCTTTGCTTCTGCATTTTCTTGCTTCTCTAGATTTATTCTTTGGAACTCAGGGAAGGCATAGGAGGCTAAATATTTTCTATCAACAAGAGGTGGGTGGTGGACGTGGGGTGGGGTGGTGGTGGGGGTCTGTCCCAAGAAGGCCCCATAGAGTCCTGCTGTCTTTACAGGTGAGGAAAGGAGGCAGAGAAGTGTGAAATATCTAGTCCAACTTGACACAATTATTAAGTGAAGGAGGTGGGATTAAAATTCACAGCAAAGTCTTCAAAGTCTGACTTTTGTCACCATTCTACTGGTCTTAAATGGAGAAGTTTAACTGAAGGTCTGTCACAGGAATGTTTGTAGGCTGAAGAGGAGTTAGATATACAAAAGCAAGAGAAGGATGAATAATAAAGCAAAGTCTGTGCTCTGATAGAAGACTGTGACCCTTCTCTGGAGGATGACTCTGGGAAAGCAGATAGGATACATTCCACATCATTTATTATTCTGATTTCACACTGCAATAAATAGCTAAATAAGTTTTTTGGCATATATGAGTATTTGTATGTGTGTTTCTGCTTACATTTGGAAAAATATTGGGATTATGCCATTCTTCACTAAATATTGGCTGAATCAAATATACTTTGATACCTGAATTAATCTTAAAGTTACACTGTGATTTAAATGTGTTGTTTGGCACATGTTACTTTTTGCTCTTCTTGTTCAGTTGCTCAGTCATGTTCGACTCCTTGTGACCCCATGGACCGCAGCAAGCCAGGCTTCCCTGTCCATCACCATCTCCCTGAGCTTGCTCACATTCATGTTCACTGAATTGGTAGTGTCGTCCAACCATCTCATCCTCTGTCATCCCCTTCTCCTCCTGCCTTCAATCTTTCCAGCAACAAGGACTTTTCTAATGAGCCAGCTCTTCACATCAGATGGGCAAAGTATTGGAGCTTCAATATCAGTCCCTTCCAATGAATATTCATGATTGATTTCCTTTGGAATTGACTAGTTTGATCTCCTTGCAGTCCAAGGGACTTTCAAGAGTCTTCTCCAACACCACAGGTCAAAAGCATCAATTCTTCAGTGCTCAGCTTTCTTTATGGTCCAACTCTCACATCCATACATGACTACTGGAAAAACCAAAGCTTTGACTATACAGACCTTTGTTGGCAAAGTGATGTCTCTGCTTTTTAATATTCTGTCTAGGTTTGTCATAGCTTTTATTCCAAGAAGCAAGCATCTTAATTCCATGGCTGCAGTCACCCTCTGCAGTGATTTTGGAGCCCAAGAAGATAAGGCCTGTCACTGTTTCCATTGTTTCCCCATCGATTTGCCATGAAGTGATGGGATCAGATGCCATGATCTTTATTTGAATGTTGAGTTTTCAGCCAGCGTTTTCACTCTCCTCTTTCACTTTCATCAAGAGGCTCTTTAGTTCTTCTTTGCTTTTTGCCATAAGGGTGATGTCATATGAATATCTGAGGTTATTGGTATTTCTCCCAGTAATCTGAATTCCAGTTTGTGCTTCATCCAGCCCAGCGTTTCGCATGATGTGCTCTGCACATAATTTAAGTAAGCAGGGTGACAATATACATCGTATCATATTCCTTTCCAAATTTTGAACCAGTCTGTTGTTCCATGTCTGCTTCTAACTTCTAACTTCTGATTTTTGACCTGCATACAGGCTTCTCAGGAGGCAGGTAACGTGGTCTGGTATTACCACCTCTTTAAGAATTTTCCACAATTTGTTGTGATCCACACAGCCAAAGGCTTTAGTATAGTCAAGGAAGCAGAAGTAGCTATTTTTCTGGAATTCTCTTGCTTTTTCTATGATCCAATGTATGTCCCATTACTTCATGGCATATAGAAGGGGTAAAAGTGGAAGAAGAGACAGATTTTCTTTTCTTGGTCTCCAAAATCACGGCATACGGTGACTGCAACCATGAAATTAAGACATTTGCTCCATGAAAAGGAAAGCCATGACAAACCTAGACAGTGTATTAAAAAATAAAGACATCACTTTGCCAACAAAGATCCATATAGTCAAAGCTATAGTTTTTCTAGTAGTCATGTATGGATGTGAGACTTTGACCATAAAGAAGGCTGAGTGCTGAAGAATTGATGCTTTTGAATTGTGGTGCTGGAGAAGACTCTTGAGAGTTCCTTGGACTGCAAGGAGATCAAGCCAGTCAATTCTAAAGGAAATCAACCCTGAATATTCACTGGAAGGAATGAGGCTGAAGCTGAATCTCCAATACTTTGGCCACCTGATGAAAAGTGCTGACTCACTGGAAAAGTCCCTGATGCTGGGAAACATTGAAGCCTTAAGGAGAAGGAGCAGCAGAGGATAAGATGGATAGATAGCATCACCGACTCAATGGACATGAATTTGAGCAAATTCCAGGAGACAGTGGAGGATAGAGGAGCCTGTCATGCAATCCATGTGGTTGCAAAGAGTTGGATATAATTCATCAACTGAACAAGGGCAACAAATTGATGGTACCACTGATGCAAAGTCAGAGACACTCAAAATAGTGTGTATGTGTATGAGTGTGCTTGTGTGTGTGTGTGTATTACATAGGAAATGCATGAGAGGAACACAAAGTAAGACAGAGAAGAGCATACAAAAGAGGCTCAACTCTACCTGTAAAGTTTTGCTTCTCAAATTAAAAACTATGATCTGAGGCAAAACAACAACAACAAAAAAAGGGTAGGGAAGTATAAATTTCCCTGAGCAAAGAATAAAGACTGCTGGAGAAAATGAACTTGGAAGAGCTCCCAACCTTCATACCCTCCTGTGACAGCAACAAGGCCACCCATATGTGCAATAGATAGATAAACAGTTCTTCTCAACAGCGTGTGTAGTTCAGTTCAGTTCAGTCGCTCAGTCGTGTCTGACTCTTTACGGACCCATGGACTATAGCGCACCAGGCCTCCCTGTCCATCACCAACTCCCGGACTTTACCCAAACTCATGTCCATTGAGTCAGTGATGCCATCCAACCATCTCATCCTCTGTTGTCCCCTTCTCCTCCCACCTTCAATCTTTCCCAACATCAGGGTCTTTTCCAATGAGTCGGTTCTTTGCATCAGGTGGCCAAAGTACTGGAGTTTCAGCTTCAGCATCAGTCCTTCCAATGAATATTCAGGACTGACTTCCTTTAGGATGGACTGGTTGGATCTCCTTGGAGTCCAAGGGACTCTCAAGAGTCTTCTCCAACACCACAGTTCAAAGGCATCAATTCTTCAGTGCTCAGCTTTCTTCACAGTCCAACTCTCACATCCATACATGACCACTGGAAAAACCATAGCCTTGACTAGATGGACCTTTGTTGGCAAAGTAAAGTCTCTACTTCTTAATAATATGCTGTCTAAGTTGGTCATAGCTTTTCTTCCAAGGAGTAAGTGTCTTTCAATTTCATGGTTGCAGTCAACATCTGCAGAGATTTTGGAGCCCCCAAAAATAAAGTCTATCACTGTTTCCACTCTGTCCCCATCTATTTGCCATGAAGTGATGGGACCAGATGCCATGATCTTAGTTTTCTGAGTGTTGAGTTTTAAACCAACTTTTTCACTCTCCTCTTTCACTTTCATCAAGAGGCTCTTTAGTTCTTCTTTGCGTTCTGCCATAAGCGTGGTGCCATCTGCATATCTGAAGTTATTTCTCCCAGCATTCTTGATTCTACCTTGTGCTTCTTCCAGTCCAGCGTTTCTCATGATGTACTCTGCATATAAGTTAAACAAGCAGGGTGACAATATACAGCCTTAATGTATTCCTTTCCCGATATGGAACCAGTCTGTTGTTCCATGCCCAGTTCTAACTGTTGCTTCCTGACCTGCATACAGATTTTGGTCAGTTGGTCTAGTATTCTAATCTCTTTAAGAATTTTCCACAGTTTGTGGTGATCCACACCATCAAAGGCTTTGGCATAGTCAATAAAGCAGAAATAGATGTTTTTCTGGAACTCTCTTGCTTTTTTGATGAACCAACGGATGTTGGCAATTTGATCTATGGTTTCTCTGCCTTTTCTAAAACCAGCTTGAACATCTGGAAGCTCACAGTTCACGTACTGTTGAAGCCTGGCCTGGAGAATTTTGAGCATTATTTTACCAGCATGTGAGATGAGGTCAATTGTGCGATAGTTTGAGCATTCTTTGCATTGCCTTTCTTTGGGATTGGAATGAAAACTGACCTTTTTCCAGTCCTGTGGTCACTGCTGAGTTTTCCAAATTTGCTGGCATATTGAGTGCAGCACTTTCACAACATCATCTTTTAGGATTTGAAATAGTTCAACTGGAATTCCATCACCTCCACTAGCTTTTTTCATAGTTATGCTTCCTAAGGCCCACTTGACTTTGCAGTCCAGGATGTCTGGCTCTAGGTGAGTGATCATACCATCATTATTATCTGGGTCATGAAGATCTTTTTTGTATAGTTCTTCTGTATATTCTTGCCACCTCTTCTTAGAGGTGGTAAGAAGAGGTGTGTCTAGTTAGGAGAGAGATATTTACCTCAATAAATCATATGCAGCCATATGCAGTTGGTTGCCCTCTCCTAGCTTTGGTGATTTACCTTCAGTGAGTAGGTTGCACAAATTTGATTATAAAACTCTAAAGCTTTAGTATCATAAAAAATAATGAAAACAGAGAGATAAAAGGAAAAGGTATACAATAAGTCTGTAGTGCTTATTAGACATTGTGGTAGGCAGAATAATGCCTCCCCCATTGATGTCCATGATATAATCCCAGAAACCTGTCAATATGTTACCTTACTGGCAAAGGGACTTTCAGATGTGATTTCTAAGAATCTTGACTTGGAAAGATTATCTTGGATTATCTGGGTGGGACTAACGTAATCACAAAAGTCCTTATAAGAGGGAGGCAAGAAGGGTGAAGCCAGGAAAAAGACATGGGACAAGAGAAGCAAGGATTGAAGTTGTACACTGTAAAAATTTAGTATGACCTATAAAGCCACAGATAATCCACCTCCATCTACCTATAGGTCTCATCTCTAATGAATTTAATTTTCAAATCATTAAATTTATAATTTTTCCCACATCAATCATGGTATTTTTAATCCATTTGAACATTATCAAAACTACCCACATGACCACTCATCTTCAAGCATAATGGATAAGAAGCATCTTCTGTTCATGTAATTTTGAACCTTTGCATACTGCTATTTCAGTACACAGTACATTTCTCCATTACTGCCCTGTCATTGATACAATTCTCATTAAACTGTCAAAATTTCTGTAGGCTGGGGACTATTCTGTAATCACTGTCATGTTTTTAGATCATTTTGAGCATTTAAAATGCCCTCTGATAAGCAGATAAGCCCAACCAAGACAATAGCCTGGTAGTCACAGTATATGGAAAAACAAATTGCTTTCATGTATATGAATCAGAAAATACATTTTTATGTTTTCAAATAAAAATTCAATTCTCATTTTATACCGTTGCAGATTTGTTAATAAATAAATTATATACGTGGCATTAAAGCCAAATACTATCCCATCTATAATCCAGCTTTAATTCTTTTAATATTGTATTTAACATTTCATCATAACATAAAATTGTAGCCTCCAATATTTAGTTATGTCACCTGACTAAACTTTTATTAATATTTATAAGCCATTAAGACTTTGTGCCCTACTATATAAGGAATACTTCAGAAGTTTATATTCATATTCCTTTGGATCTATTAAAAATTTTTGTATGTTAATTGTGACAAACATAATCCTTTGTGTGGGAAAGAAAAGATATACACTGAAAAATACGTTTGTACATGTAAATATATTCTATATATGTTCTGTTTTCATTGTTTCAAATATTTACTGAGCATTTCACTCTTTCCTCTAGTGTTTATCAATGTGACATTTTCCAATAACAATAAAACGTACACATTTTTGACAACTAGTTTTATATATCTAAGTACCTGGAAGCTGCTAGGTTCTATATTTGGTTCTTCACATATACTGAGCATAATATAAATTAGAAAAAAAAATGAAAGATAGTGTTGTCCTAGATATGTTATAAATTACTATATAACTTAGGGCCAGTCATTTCATTTTACTAGATTCAAGATATTTATTTGAATAACTTGAATAACAAGAAGCGGGACTGGATCATCTCCGCAGATGATTATGTCAGCATTCTCAAACATCCCTCACAAATCCTAATGAGCCAACTCTTCAGGGAAAAGGCCCAGCCTGACTAGGGCAATCCAGTCACCAAGTTCAATCTTGAGCTTCTGAAACCGTTATTGAAGAATAGCCCTTTGTACAGCACATTTCACAAAGTTACCCCTTAAAGCCAAAGCTTAATATTCATCAAGTCATGTAAAATTCAAAGCAAGGTATCTTTTTCTTTATTAAATCCACTTATAGGAAAATTTTTTTAGCTAAACGATTCAGTCAATATTATGAAATAAGTCATATATTTTTAAAACTGCTGACTGGGGCTGAATTTATTCTCATAAAAAGTTACATTTTAGAAATGTGGGTAGATTTTAAGTTTTCCATTGCAAGAAGAATATTTCACGTTACTGAGGCCCTCCAGTATATTTCTCAGTACGAAATTGGAGAAATGAAATAAATATTTCTTTAGTTAAAAAAAAATCAACTTTCCATTGCCTCTCTTAAGTAATGGAAGTCACCCATTCTCATGTACATTGATTATTATGAACGGATATGCATCATACAAAATACATTTTGACATTTTTGCCATTACAAGAGTCACATCAAAAAATTCTTAACATGTACTGAATGCTACCCAGGTAGATACATTTTTGTTGTTGTTGACAATTCATTTCTGGAGATAATGATGACCCTGGAAAAAGTGTGTTGGTATAAGACTGGTCTTCACACTAGACCTTTTTAGAACCATAGTGTAGGTTGAGCATTCACAAACTCCTCTCATAAGATAACCACACAAATATTGTTTTTTTTCAGTTGCTTTAATCAATTATCATCAAATTGTTTACTTCTAAAAACGCAGCCCATGTAAACACAGGAAAAATATGGAAAAATGTTGTACACAGTACAACTCACAGAGAATTCTCACAAGAGATATCTAGCCCCTAAGTATCAAGTGGGAAAATTCTTCCAGCTCTGCCTTCTTTCTTAAAGGCAAGAGACCTTCAGGAGTATTCTTCCAAGGGTTAACTATATTGTATTACTTCAGTAGATCCCAAAGTTTCACATGCTAAAAAAAATTAATCTCATTTAACTTTACTTGGTCAAGTTAAATGAGATGAAATCTGACTTCAGGCTGTATGTACTGAGAGAATAGATGCCATTGGCCAAACATCTATTAGAACGCCAGGCTTCACTGGCCAACACACCAACATTCTAAACATACACACAATTCTATAAGACTAGATCTCAAAATTATTTATTTCCAGATAATTCCTGTACTGCATTTAGATGTACCATGAGAAATAAATGAAGAGATGTTTCAGTGCCAGAGTCTAGAATCAAGTGAGAAATTCTGCACTTCTATCATTGAGTATTTCCACTGTGTGGGAGTGTCCCAAGGATAAAGGTAATGAAGATTTTCCTGAGTACATAAAGAGTTTGGCTCTCTCTATTTTCTTGCCTATTTGTAGCTTTCTACTGGGGGAAAAAATGCGTGATGTATTTATAGCTCCTTAGAAGATCTGGTTCTCTTATGTGTGAAGAATTACTGACTTCAGCCAAGTTCATCAGGGACTAGAGAGAGACAAAGAAATAGATGTTTGGTACCAGAAAAAGCAGGCAATTCAGTAGGTCAGATATGATCTCTCTGTGCTTCCTCTTGCCAATTTCTCTTTGCATCAGTGCTCTATCCCCCTGTGGGGAATCCTGTACTCAGTCACTCAAGAGATCAGTTTTCTTTCCTGGGTAATAATACTCATTGAATAGACAGTCTCTGCATACAAACTGCCTGGCCCAGGGCCCTAGAAGATTATAGAAAGCTAAATCCCTCAGGCTCAAGCTTGCTTTCCAAGGAAAAGAGGGGAGAACAACTTCATAACCCAGTCTATGTACCACCCACCATCCAGTGTACAGTCTTTGTCCACAGAAGAACAAAATCTACGGCTTTGCCTGATTGCTGAGTATGGCCTATGACCTCACTTGATGAGGGAGCCCAGACATTGTCCCTGTCCAATCGCAGATCAGTCTCTAGCCCCATCCAAAGAGAAAGTGGGCAGCCACACATATCAAAAATTGATTTTAAGTAAATAACTGTATCAGGAAACAAAGATGGTCATTTTATAATTATAGATGGGTCATTAATCAAGAGGATACAAAAATTGTGTGTGTGTGTATATATATATATATATATATATAGGCACCTGATAATTGAAAACCTAGATATATAAAGCAAATACTAACAGACCTGAAAGGAGAAAAGAAAAAAAGTACATTAATGGCAAGAGACCACAATATCCCACTTTCAGCAAAGGATAAATCATCCAGACAGAAAATCAGTAATAAAACTACTCTTGAAGCAAAATGGACTTAACAGACATATACAAATATCCCATTCAACAATAGAAGCACATACATTCTTCTCAATTGCTACATTCTCTAGAATAGTTTATATGTTAGGTCACAATATGAGCCTCAGCAAATTTGGAAGACTGAAATCATAGCAACATAGTGTGAAACTAGAATCAATGAGAGGAGAAAAAAAAAGGAAAAATCCACAAATATATGAAGATCAAATGGCACTTTCTTGAAAAAACAATGAGTCAAAGAAGAAATTAAAAGGAAAATTAAAAAATATCTTGAGGAAAACAAAAATGTATACACAACATACCAAAACTGTGAAGTGCAGCAAAAGTAGTTCTAAAAGGGAAGTTTACAGTGATAAACACCTAGATTAAGAAAATAGAAAGATCTCAATAAACAATTTATCTTTACATCTCAAGTCACTAGAAAAGACTAAGCCTAAAGTTAGAAGAAGGAAGGAAATAAAAATTAGGAAAGAAATAAATGGAAAAAAAAGACTAAAAAGATATTAGAAAAGAGCAATGAAACTATGAACTGGCTATTTGAAAGATAAAATTGAGAAAACATTAGCTAGACTAAGGAAAAAAGAAGACTTAAATAAATAAAATTAGAAATGAAAAAGATGTTATAAGTGACACCACAGAAATACATACATAATCACAATATTATGAACTATATGATGCCAACAAATAGGATAACCTATTTGTTGAAAAAAATTAATAAATTCCTACCAAGAACCTACCAAAAATCAATCATGAAGAAATAGAAAATATGAACAGACCAATGAGTAAGGATTGAGTCAGTAAGCAAAAACCTGCCAACACAGAAAAACCCATGAACAGTTGGTTTCACTGGTGAATTCTACCAAACAATTACCACCAATCCTTCTCAAATTCTTCCCAAAAAATGAAGCAGAGGAAACATTCCCAAACACATGGATTAAAGAATTAAACACAAAACCTGAAACCAGAGGAGGGAAGATCAACTTGGGAGAGTAGAGAATGGGGAGCTCACCTCCAACCACACACATCAACAGTACATCTAAATGTGGAGCAATTCTCATTGAAAACAAACTGGGAAGCTGGCATAAAGTCTCATATACAACCAAGACTGTAAGAAAGATCCACTTGGAATTGGGTAGGAAGGGAAGAGAAGCAATCAGGTTATGACCAGCATCCTTGGGAGGGGACGCAGAAGAGGAAGGGGATTACAAGTACATCTTCCATGGGAAGTGAGCAGTGCACACCACATATTGGGTATCCCAGTCCCAGGGTCTGACAGTGGAAAAATAAATTCCTTTACCTGGTTTGAAAACCAATGAGACTGACAGCAGGGTTACAGGAAGCCTAGACTCTGCTTGTGACGAGCACACACACACTTGCTTACCCCTGAAACAAGGTAAAGGAAGCAGAATGAAACTTTCCAAGACTATGTCTGGCTTCCTGTGACTATACTGCTGCATGCCCAAGCCTGAGCCAAATGCCCGCTCTGGCCCCTCTCTCCCTTCAGCACAGCTCCACACTAAGGTGAGGGCAGTCATGGCTCAGGGAGGTATGTGATTTTGAGGGATGGAACTGCTCAGACATGGGAAAACATCTAAACAGGGTGAGGATGGTCATTGCTGCAGCCTAGGGAGGCAGCAGGTCAGAAGCAGCCTAAGACTGACTGGTGCTAGGAACATCAAACTGTTGTCTATACTCCAACTCATGATAAGCACCCATATCAGTCAGCCACTCTTGCTCCAGTACTGCTTCCCTCGGGGGCAAGGGTGCCAGTGCTGTGAGGGAGGACCACACATACTTAGAGGGGATGGATTCAGTTGGACATGACGAACAGGGCTTCTGCTCCAGCAATTTGGGACCCACTCCCATCCCAAATAGGGTGGTGTCTGCCACTGAGCAGAGGAGAGATCCTGGTTCATATCTGGCTCTGGCTCTAGACCCTCCATCTCCAGATGTACCTCCTACCAAGGAAATAGTTGCCAGCACACCCTGGAGGAAGACATGACATGTGCTCATGTCAGATCCAGTCTCCAACCAAAGGCACTGGACATGCGCACACTGTATAGTAGTAGTGATAGCGGCTCAGTCATGTCTGACTCTTTGCAACCCCATGGACTGTAGTCCACCAGGCTCCTCTGTCCATGGAATTCTCCAGGCAACAATACTGGAGTGGGTTACCATTCCCTTCTCCAGGGATCTTTCTGAACCAGGTATGGAACCCAAGTCTCCTGCATTGCAAGCAAATTCTTTACTGTCTGAGACACCATGGAAGCCCTGCACACTGTATAGGAAGTTTCCACAACAGTGACAAAACAAGACTAGAATAAGTAACTGTTTCACCTAATTTCACAGAGTCAGAGAAAGGTAAGCAAAATGAGAAGACAGAGGAATTTATTTCAAATGAAAGAACAAGAGAAAACCCTGGAAAAAACAATTAATGCAACAGAAATAAACAACTTACCAGAAAAAGAGCTCAAAACATTAGTATTAAGAATGTTAACTGAATTAGGGAAAGCAATAGATGAACACTGAGAATTTTAACAAGGAACTAGAAAATGTAAAAAAAGAACCAGTCAGAACTGAAGAAAACAACTGAAATACAAAACATATCAAAAGGAATTAACAGCAGACTAGGTGATACAGAAGACTGTATTAAGTGATCTGGAAGATAGACTAATGGAAATCACCCAACAGAACAACAAAAGAAAAACAAATTAAAAAAAAATGAGAGCAGGTTAAGGGACAATATCAAGTGTATAAACATTCACATTATAGGGATCCCAAAGGAAGTGAGAGAGGAGAAGTGCCAAAAATATATTTGAAGAAATTATGACTAAAATCTTTCAAACCTGAAAAAGAAACAGATAGCTACGTATCTGGATACAAGAAACAAAGAGGTTCCCAAACAAGCTATCCCAAACAAAATCACATCAAGACATATCATAATTAAAATGACAAAAATTAAAGAGATAACTTTAAAGGTAGAAAGAGAAAGAGTCATATACAAGGGAACCTCCATAAGTCTATCAGCTGATTTCTATGCAGAAAATTTTCAGGGCAAAAGGCAGTGGCATGATACAATCAAAGCTGCTGCTGCTGCTGCTAAGTCGCTTCAGTTGTGTCCAACTCTGTGCGACCCCATAGATGGCAGCCCACTAGCCTCCACGGTCCTTGGGATTCTCCAGGCAAGAACACTGGAGTGGGTTGCCATTTCCTTCTCCAATAATCAAAGCATTGAAAGGTAAAACTACAACCTAGGATACTCTACCCAGCACAATAATCATTCATAATTGAAGGGGACATACAGAATTTCTCACACAGGCAAAAACTAAAACAGCTCGTAAATCTTAAACCTAACCTAAAGGAAATGTTAAAGAGTTTTCTTTCAAGTGAAAAAGAAAAGGCCATACCACTAAGTAAGAAATTGTAGGCAGAGGGAAATCTCACTGGTAAAGGCATACACACACACACATGGCTGTGGATCAACCACCTAAATAAGCTAATACAAAGATTAAAAAACAAAAATTGTAAAATCAACTAAAATACAATAAACTGTTAAGGAATAAGCATGAAGATGTAAAATATGACCTCAAAAACCCTGAGAACAGAAGTAAAACTGTGTATCTTTCAGAATGTGTTTAAACTTGAGCTACTATCAGTTTAAAACAAGTAGAAATGGTTATAGGCCAATAAATACATGAATCCCATGGTAACCACAAATTAAAAATCTACGATAGATAGACAAAAACTAGACAGAAAGAAACACAAGAATACCACTAAAAAATCATCAAACTACAAGTCAAGAGGATAAAAGAATAGAAAGAACCACAAAAACAACTGAAAACAGGTGACAAAATGGCTATAAGTACATACATCTTAACAATTACTTTTACATGTCATTAAATATCAATGTCTCACTCAAAAGACATAGGGTGGCTGATTGGATAAAAAAAAGAATCTACTTGCTGCCTACAGAAGACTCAGTTCAGAGCTAAATACACAGAGACCAAAAGTGAGGGGTGAAAACAGATTCCATGCAAATAGAAATGACAAGAAAGTTGGGGTAGCAATACTCTTAGCAGACAAAGCAGACTTTCAAAGCATTTTAAAAGGCATTTTAAAATGTGCAATAAAAGACAAAGAAAGGCACTGTATAATGATAAAGGACTTAACACAGCAAGAGGCTATAACATTCATTAACATATATGTACCTATTACAGGAGCACCTAGATATATAAAGCAAATTATTAACAGACATATAGGTAAAAATTGACATATAGGTAAAAAATGCAATAATAGTAGGGACTTTAACAGCTCACTAATACCAATGAACAGATCATCCAAACAGAAAATCAATGAGAAAATAGTGATCTTAAATGACACGTTAGACCAATTGGACTGAATCGATATCTACAGGCCATCTCATCCAAAACAGCAGAATACAAATTCTTTTCAAGTGCACCTGGAAATGAACCAGGATAGATCATACACTAGGCCACAAAATAAGTCTAAACAAATTATAGAGGATAGGAATTACATCAAGTAACTTTTCCAACCACAATGGTATGAAGCTAGAAATCAATTACAGAAATAATCATGGGAAAAATAAAATAGGTGCAGGCCAAACTAAGGCCAAACTACATGCAGCTAAAAACCAATGGGTCAATGAAAAATTAAAGAAAAAATCAGAAAATATCTTGAAAACAAATAAATAAAGACATAACTTTTCGAAATCTACGGGATGTAGCAAAAGAAGTTCTCGGAGGGTGGTTCATAGCAATAAGGCCTACCTCAAGAAACGAATAAACTCAAACAACCTAATCTACCATCCAAAGAAATTAGGAACACAAAAACAAACAAAGCCCAAAGTCAACAGAAGGAACGAAGTAACAAAGATCAGAAAGGAAATAGATAAAATTGAGACAAAAAGAAAAGAAAAAGAAAATACCAGTGAAACCAAGATCTGGCTTTTTGAAATGATAACAAAATTGGTAAACCTGTAATGAGGCTCATTAAGAAAAATATAAAGGACTCAAATGAAAAAGCAGAAATTACAAATCATATCACATAAATACAATCATAAGAGAATACTATGAACAGTTATATGCCAACCAATTGGACAACTGAGTAGTAATGAACATACAATCTTCCGAGACTGAATCAGAAAGGAATAGATAATCTGAAAAGACTGATTATTAGTATTAGTTTGCAATTTAGTCAGTAATCAAAAAAACTCTCACCAAACAAAAGTCCAGGATCAGAGAGCTTCAAAGGGGGCATTCTACCAAACATAAAATGAAGAGTTAATTACTACCCTATGGTTTTTCCAGTGGTCATGTATGGATGTGAGAGTTGGACAGTGAAGAAACCTGAGCGCTGAAGAATTGATGCTTTTGAACTGTGGTGTTGGAGAAGACTCATGAGAGTCCCTTGGACTGCAAGGAGATCCAATCAATCCATCCTAAAAGAGATCAATCCTGGGTGTTCATTGGAAGGTCTGATGTTGAAGCTGAAACTCCAATACTTTGGCCACCTCATGCGAAGGGTTGTCTCATTGGAAAAGACCCTAATGCTGGGTAGGATTGGGGGCTGGAGGAGAAAGGGACGACAGAGGATGAGATGGTTGGATGGCATCACCGACTCGATGGACATGGGTTTGGGTAGACTCCGGGAGTTGGTGAAGGACAGAGAGGCCTGATGTGCTGCAATTCATGCGGTCGCAAAGAGTCGGACACGACTGAGCGACTGAACTGAACTGAACTTCTCAAAATATTCCAAAAAACTGAACAGGAGAGAATAATCTCAAAATCATTTTATGACGCCACCATTGCTCTGATACAAAACCAGTAAAATACAAAAAAAAAAAAAGAAAAGAAAAGAAAATTATTCAGGCAAATATCTCTGATGAATACATAAGAATCCTCAACAAAATATTATCAAACTGAATTCAACAATATATATAAAAAGGATCATACAACATGATCAAGGGATTTATTCCAGTGGTGCAAGGATGGTTCAACATTCACAAGTCAATAAATGTGATACACCACATTAACAAAAAGGATAAAAGTCACATGATCACCTCAATAGATACAGAAAAAGCACTTGACAAAATTTAATATTCATTCATGATGAATATTCATTTATTTCATTAAAAAAGTTAGTATAGAGGTAACATATATCAATATAATAAAGGTTATTTATTACAAACTCATAGCTAACATCATACTCAACAGTGAAAAGCTAAAAACTATTCCTTTAAGATCAAGAATATGACAAGGATGCCCACTCTTGCCACTTCTATTTAACATAGTCTAGGAAGTTCTAGCCACAGCAATTAAATAAGAAAAAGAAATAAAAGGCATCTAAATTGGAAGGGAAGAAGTAAAACTATCATTATTTGCAGATGACAACTATATGTAGAAAACCCTAAAATCTCCAGAGGGGGAAAACACTATTAGAACTAATAAACAAATTCAGTAAAATTGCAGGACACAAGATTAACACAGAGAAATCTGTAGCTTTTCTATCCAAGAATAATGAACTACCAGAAAGAGAAAGCAAGAAAACAGTCTCATTTATAATCACAAAAAAGAATGAAACTTAATCAAAGGAGTAAAAGACCTATACCCTGAAAATATAAGACACTGATGAAGGAAATTGAAAATGATACATCCCATGTCCACAGGTATCCTATCTTCATGGACTATAAGAATTAATATTCTTAAAATCTCCATACTACCCAAAGTAATCTACAGATTTAATGCAATTCCTATCTCAATATTCATGATATTTTCCACAAAACTAGAACAAATAATTATAAAACTTACATGGAACCACAAAAGACCCCAAATGGCCAAAGTAATCTTGAGAAAGAAAAACAGAGCTGGGAGGAATCATGCTCTCTCACTTCAGACTACACTATAAAGCTATAGTCATCAAAACTGTATGGTACTGGCACAAAAACAGGAACATAGATCAATGAAACAGGACAGAGATCTCAGAAATAAACCCATTCACATATGATCAATTGATTTATGACAAAGGTCACAAAAATATACAACAGGGAAAAGACAGCCTCTTTAATGAGTGATATTGGGTAAATTGGACAGCTACACATAAAAGAATAAAATTAGAATACTTTCTTACACCACATAAAAAATTAAACTCAAAAAGAATTAAAAACCTAAAAGGCAAAATTGAAAACCATAAAACTTCTAAAAGATAACACAGGCAGTATACTCTTTGACATAAATCTTAGCAATATTTTCTTTTCATCTGTCTCCTGAGGCAAGGGAAATACAATTTAAAAATAAATAAGTGGAATAAAATTAAGACTTACAAGCTTTTGCATAGCAAAGGAAACCATCAACAAAATGAAAATACAATGTATTGAATGGGACAGGGTATTTGCAAACAATGTCTGATAAAGAGTTAATATCCAAACTACATACAGTTTATACAACTCAATACCAAAAACACAAAAACTGAATAAAAAAAATTGACAGAAGACCTGAATAAAAATTTTTCCAGAAAAGACACATATAGCCAATAGGTACATGAAAAGATGTTCAATATTGCTAATCTAATCATCAGGTAAAGGCAAAACAAAATCACAGTGAGATATCGTCTCACACCTATAGAATAGCTATTGTAAATTGACAACAAATAAGTGTTGGTGAGGATGTGGAGAAAATGGAACTCTAGTTCAGTATTGATGGGAATGCAAATTGGTGCAGTCAATATGGAAAACAGTAAGGAGTTTCTTCAAAAAACTAAAAATTGAACTGAAACAGGCCTGGGACCTGGGACACTTAACTACAGTGTAGCAGTGCTTACACCTGGACAAATATATCAAGTAACAAGATACAAACAAATATAAGGGACTAAAAATAATTTCATGCATGTGAAGTTATGGCAAATTAAGGACAAGATACAAAAAGACCAAACAGAAAAAAACATAGCTGCCACTTCTGATGGGTTTCCCTGATAGCTCAGTTGGTAAAGAATCCTCCTGCAATGTGGGAGACGTGGGTTCAATCCCTCAGTTGGGAAGATCCCCTGGAGAAGGAAAAGGCTACCCACTCCAGTATTCTGGCCTGGAGAATTCCATGGACTGTATAGTCCATGGGGTCACAAAGAATTGGACACGACCGAGTGACTTTCATTCACTCTCTCACAGCCACTTCTGAAGATCTAGGAGCAAAAAAAGGGTGTTGGGGAGCAAAAGCAGTATACTGCACATACCCTCAGCATATACCACCACCAAAGGGGAAGGCAAACCACCCTACCACACCAGCCCAACCCCTGGACTCACCCTTATCCTCACTCCACATAAGGAACCAGCTTATCCACCTTGGGAGAAAGCAAGGGGACCTGTTACTTGTTTTTGCTTTTCCTGCTATAGCAGGAGCCCTAACAAAACCTTGACTGAATTTCTTGACTAATCTCTTATCAATTTCTACTGATTGGGAAAGGACAAGAATCCTGGTCTGTGTCAGAAGTACCATATGATCTAATTATTCCATTCCTGTTATTTATCTGGAGAAAACAGAAAAACCAACTTGAAAAGATATATGAACTCTACTGTTCAAAGCATTAATTACAATAGCCAAAATATGGAAGCAACCTAAGTGTGTCCATCAACAAATGAATTGATAAAGAAGATGGGTGTGTGTGTGTGTGTATATATACATATACAGTTTAGTTCAGTCACTCAGTCGTGTCCATCTCTTTGTGACCCCATCCCATGAACCCCAACATGCCAGGCCTCCCTGTCCATCACCAACTCCCGGAGTTTACCCAAACTCATGTCCATTGAGTCGGTGATGCCATCCAGCCATCTCATCCTCTGTTGTCCCCTTCTCCTCCTGCCTCCAATCCTTCCCAGCATTAGGGTCTTTTCCAGTGAGTCAACCCTTCGCACGAGGTGGCCAAAGTATTGGAGTTTCAGCTTCAACATCAGTCCTTCCAATGAACACCCAGGACTGATCTCCTTTAGGATGGACTGGTTGGATCTCGTTGCAGTCCAAGGGACTCTCATGAGTCTTCTCCAACACCACAGTTCAAAAGCATCAATTCTTCGGTGCTCACATCCATATATGGCTACTGGAAAAACCACAGCCTTGACTAGATGGACCTTTGTTGGCAAAGTAATGTCTCTGCTTTTTAATATGCTGTCTAGGTTGGTCATAACTTTCCTTTCAAGGAATAAGCGTCTTAATTTCATTGCTGCAATCACCATCTGCAGTGATCTTGGAGCTCAAAAAAATAAAATCTGACACTGTTTCCACTGTTTCCCCATCTATCTCCCATGAAGTGATGGGACCAGATGCCATGATCTTAGTTTTCTGAATGTTCAGCTTTAAGCCAACTTTTTCACTCTCTTCTTTCACTTTCCTCAAGAGGTTTTTTAGTTCCTCTTCACTTTCTGACATAAGGGTGGTGTCATCTGCATATCTGAGGTATTGATATTTCTCTTGGCAATCTTGATTCCAGCTTGTGCTTCTTCCAGTCCAGCGTTTCTCATGATGTACTCTGCATATAAGTTAAACAAGCAGGGTGACAATATACAGCCTTGACATACTCCTTTTCCTATTTGGAACCAGTCTGTTGTTCCATGCCCAGTTCTAACTGTTGCTTCCTGACCTGCATACAGGTTTCTCAAGAGGCTCAATAAAGGACAGAAATGGTATGGATCTAACAGAAGCTGAAGATATTAAGAAGAGGTGGCAAGAATACACAGAAGAACTGTACAAAAAAGATCTTCACGACCCAGATAATCATGAGGGTGTGATCACTCACCTAGAGCCAGACACCCTGGAATGTGAAGTCAAGTGGGCCTTAGAAAGCATTACTACGAACAGAGCTAGTGGAGGTGATGGAATTCCAGTTGAGCTATTTCAAATCCTGAAAGATGATGCTGTGAAAGTGCTACACTCAATACGCCAGCAAATTTAGAAAACTCAGCAGTGGCCAAAGGACTGGAAAAAGGTCAGTGTTCATTCCAATCCCAAAGAAAGGTAATGCCAAAGAATGCTCAAACTACCACACAATTGCACTCATCTCACATGCTAGTAAAGTAATGCTTAAAATTCTCCAAGCCAGGCTTCAGCAATACATGAACCGTGAACTTCCAGATGTTCAAGCTGGTTTTAGAAAAGGCAGAGGAACCAGATATCAAATTGCCAACATCTGCTGGATCATTGAAAAAGCAAGAGAGTTCCAGGAAAACATCTATTTTTGCTTTATGGACTATGCCAAAGCCTTTGACTGTGTGGATCATAATAAACTGTGGAAACCAGACCACCTGACCTGTCTCTTGAGAAACCTGTATATATATATATACATATCAGAAACCTGTATATATATATATATATATATAAAATGGAATAAATATTAAATAAAATTATATTAAATACATAAAATTCCATCTTATACAATGTTATTCATTATATACATATGTATATTATATAATACATATACATATATATGCTGTGCTTAGTTATCAGTCATGTCCAACGCTTTGAAACCCATGGACTGTAGCCCACCAGCCTCCTGGGTCCATAAGATTTCCCAGAAAAAGAATGCTGGAGTGAGTTGCCATGCCTTCTTCCAGAGGACCTTCCTGACCCAGGGATCGAACCAGCACCTCCTGTTTGGCAGGTGTATTCTCTACCACTGAGCCACCTGGGAAGCCCATAAACTGGAATACTCAGCCATGAAAAAGAAGGAAATATTGTGTGGGGGCGGGGGAAGCCTCTCCAGGAGCAGCCAGGGCCAATCCATGGTTGGTCCCAATGCCCACGTCCTGTATCCCACAGGCAGTAGCCAAGGCTGCCAGAAGGGCCCTGGCCTCCAAGGGCGCCCCACTTGGGAGGCAATTCAGCTGCCCCACCACCAAGACCTCCCGAGGTTGGAGCAGGGTTTCCTCAGCTTCACCCTCTGCTCCTCTTCAGAGGCAGACTGAGGTGGCTCCAGGCCCTACTCGCAGGCGGCCAGAGGGATCTGCGTGGTGTCCAGCAAGCCAAAAGTTAACAGCAGGGGACCAGAAGATTTCAGAGCTGTGTGACTGGCCATCCACGCAGCTGTCCAACTAACTTATGTGGACCAGCTATGGGTTACATGATGTTACAGGCTACACAGCTGGCCCACTTGCATAGAGGTGAATGCTCTGCATCTGCCAGCAGACACTGTCCATATGGTCAAGTCAATATTAAAGATCTATCTAAAAAAAAAAAAAGCAATTCAATTCGCATTTTTTGTTTGACAGTAATTTCATCTCTGTTCTCCATCTAAATAAGGTTTTAAATAAACAAAACCTTAATTCAGGAAAAAAAGAAGAAATTTTGCCTTTGAAACAATATAGATGGACCTGGAGGGTACTATATTTAGTGAAGTCATAAGGGCAACCCCAGTGGTTCTAGTGGTAAAGAACCCATCTGCCAATGCAGGAAGAGACACGGGTCCGATCCCTGGGTCAGGAAGATCCCCTGGAGGAGGGTATGGCAAACCACTCCTGTATTCTTGCCTGGAGAATCCCATAGATAGAGGAGCCTGCTAGGCTACAGTCCATAGGGTCACACCGAGTCAGACACAACTGAAGCAGCTGAGCACACACACACATAAGGAGAAAGAAAAACATTGTGTGCTTTCACTTAAGTGTGGGATTTGAAAAATAAAACAAGTGATGAATATAACAAAATAGAAACGGACTCACAGAGAACAAATTAGTGGCTACCAGTGGGGAGGGGGCTGCAGTAGGGTCAAGACCGGGGAAACAGATTAAGAGGTACAAAGTGCTAGTATAAAATAAATAAGATACAAGGATGTAATATATAACACAGAGAATATAATCAATAATTTATATTAACTTTAAATGGAATATAATCTATAAAAATATCAATTATGTTGTACACTTGAAACTAATATGGCACTGTAAATCATCTGTACTTCAAAGAAGACAATGATATATGAAATAATGTCATAAAGTAGAATTTAAAAGGGGTAATAGCTACATATATGGAAGAATTGTTAAAAGTTAATATGAAAATTGTATCAGGACTTTATGCCAATGACATGATAAAGTTAGATGAAATGAACAAATTCTTATTAAAAATATAATTTACCTCAACAGATTCAGGATGAAATAGAAATCCTGCAGAGATTCTAGTTTTTAGAAAAATTATTACAGTAATTAGGAATCTTTCTATCATGAAAACCTCAGGACTACAATGTTTGTATAGGTGAGTCCTATCATGAGTCCTATCAAATTTTCAAAAACTTAATTTTGATCATACATAACTCTATCAAAGAATAACAAAAGCACAATTACTGAATTTATTCTATGAGACCAGTATATATTTTAAACCAGTCAATCCTAAAGGAAGTCAGTCCTGAATATTCATTAGAAGGACTGATGCTGAAGCTGAAACTCCAATACTTTGGCCACCTGATGTGAAGAACTGACTCATTGGAAAAGACCCTGATGCTGGGAAAGATTTAAGGCAGGAGAAGGGGATGACAGAGGATGAGATGGTTGGATGCCATCACTGACTCGATGAACATGAGTTTGAGCAAGCTCCAAGAGTTGGTGATGGACAGGGAAGATTGGTATGGTGCAGTTCATGGGGTTGCAGAGTCGGACACGACTGAGTGACTGAAATGAACTGAATAATAAAATACCAAAGGAAGTTTATAGGCCTGTTTTACTCCTAAACACAAAATTCAAGGTGACAAGTTCTCAGAAGATAGTCGGGATAAGGGAGAAAAAACAAAGGTGGATATAATTACTAATAAGTTTTAGTTTAGGTTAGAAGGTGGGCCATGAGTTTGTAATACCTTTATAAACAAATGAACATCCTAACATAAAGTAAATAAATGAAGTAAAGTAGTATATATGTGTACCAATTATGATATTACATTGTGAACAAGGAATTGAGAATAACTCAATTCTATGCTTCAGATATCCTAAATTAGGAAAAATTTAAGAGACAGGAAGGAAAAGAGAGGAGAAACAAAAGGAACACAAAGGGAGAGAGGGGGAAACTCTAGCTAGTAAGGGTTCAGGTTACAATTGGAGGCAGTGGTCTGTTTGAATGTTAAGGAGAAGGTAGTGGAGGAGAAAGAGAAGCAGAAGGAGAAAAAGAGGAGGAGGAGGAAGAAGAGGAGGAGGAGAAGGAGGAAAGAAGAATGAGGATGAGGAGGAGGAGAAGGAGGAGACACAGCAGCCACGTTCGGACTCTGGCATGAGCAGCGCAGCACTTTTCAGCTGTCCTAGCATCGTCTGCAATTCCTCTCCCAGGTGGTTGTGGCACTGATGCCCCCAGCAGCACAGCAGTCGTTGTTAGAATCACCAGTTTCTTCTCTATGATTAACTTGTTTTTTCCTCAGGAAACCTCTACCTAGGATCCTCCCTACTTCTTTTCTAGACATCATCACTTTCCCCAGAACAAGATTCACCAGACTTAATGTTATGAGCCACCAGTAAAACCTAGAAGGGGGAATAGCAGGGCTGTTGTAGTACCCTAGAATGAATGGCATTCTCTACCGTTTATCACACACCAGATAATTCTTCACAGAGCCTCGAGCTCCACTTCAGTCAGGGCTCATCTTAAACCCACCTTCTATTCATCCCTTCATGAGTCTCAAGCCCGTGTCTTTCTTCCTTTCTGAAAACCTGGCTTTCTACCTTGTAGCAAAGCTTTACCCCTAGCTTCACACCTAAGGGAATCCACAGAAGAATTTAGGACATAAACAGTTTTTCTGATACTAAGCATATTGTATCAGAATATGGACATGAGTTTGAGCAGGCTCTGGGAGTTGGTGACGGACAGGGAAGCCTGGCATGCTGCAGTCCAACGGGTGGCAAAGAGGCAGACAGGAGTGACTCAACTGAACTGAAACATATTATTAAAGTTTCACAAACAAAAGAACAATGTATCTTTATGTCTGTAACCAAATTACCTGCAATTGAAATAGTTTTCAAATGAATTTTTTTCTGCCTCTGAGAAAGAATATATAAACCAAAGCAAGAACATACTTTGCTGTTTTGGGGGTACATTTCCAAGAAAGGAGACTTTACAAGGTAACTTTTCAAGTCTGACATTAGGAGCAAACAAAGTTTCCTTAATGTTTATTGGTAACATCTTACAGTAATCCTAAATTGCCCACTGAAACTCTGAATCAGCTATGAATTCTTTGGCTTCCATGTGATATGAAATAATCTGATGCTGGTATTGCCCACATAACTCAAAATAACAAGTTCTATTTACACTGGGATGGGCCATGAATTAGTCTTTGCTCTTTTGAGCTTTCTTCACTCATGCTGTATGATATTTAGTTATTTTCCCATATTCCAAGCACTTCTCAGATATCAGATCCACGTTGCCTCTTGGTTGTTTCCAGAGGGTAAAGTGTAGTCTAGGGCGGTGGCCCAAGTTAATTTAGACTCTGTAGTGAAAAGGAAAAATCAAATGGAAAACTCATGTTTTTCTCATCTCTGTGCTTGTCAAATCCTATTGAAATAAAGTCTCTCTGACTTTTGCATCAGTCAATTTAATTCAACTGAAAAATTTCTAAGTATTTTCAATTTGCTGCCTAATTTTGAGCTGGTAATTCTTTCAATTCTATCACATTTATATTCAATGTATCTTCAGCCCACATAATCCATCAGCAAGGTACGTAGAAGCCCATATTGTGGGATTCCAGATTTTCTCATTACAATTCCCAACTCTTCTGGTGACAAAGTGAGGACAAGGCTCATTTTAACTGAATAGTAAAAGACACACACAAATTCCAAATTCTGCTCACTTACTTTGGAAGAGCTCACTCTTCCTTCCACCACCTACACAGTGGATTCAGTCCATAATGTATGAATGACGACATTTGAAATTCAGAAAAGAGGACAGTATCTCTGCATACAGAAAGAAGACTGGGAGATCCAAATGGGAGCCCAGGCCTTTCTGCTTAATATGATCCTTATTTTGCCATTTTTCCAGGGCTAGCTCTCTTTGAGCACCCTCAGAGGCCACTCAGAAGTATCTGGTCTATGTGTTTTCAGATTTTTATCTTAATAAAAAGTGGAGCAGGAGGTTGATATTTTGAGTCATTTTAAGAAAAACATTTAAGAAAAATAATCAGCTGGTTTAGGGCAAGAATTTCACTATTGGGCACTCATACTTCTTAAAATAAGTTGTGTCTAAATTTAAAATTCAAACAGCTCCAGGAGACACAGTGCATTATTTTATTTATAAATTATTAAATCCTTGAGTTCTGATCATCTTATCCTAATATTTACAAATATATAGATAGGTAGCTGAGGATGACTCCACATCTAATATAGAAAATGTTAGTATTTTGAATGAATGTCTGGGAAGGTGGAATAATGAGGATACAAGGAAAGACTAGTGCTGAGAGGCTGCACTTGTCTTCCCCTGGCATCCTGGGAGGCACCAGGAATGGGGAGAAACAGTGTTTGTTAGAGTTAGGCTTCACCTGAGTGTCCTTCCCTGAAATTCTTTGGTCCTTTCCTCCTACTCCCTTTACCACCTCCCAACAGGGAGGTAAATAAGAGAAGAAAAATGAACTCTCTAGAATATATGATTAGACTTTCAGAAGAGGAAAAGAATTGTAGGTTTCCTTTCTACTCTGGGCTTCCCTGGTAGCTTAGACTGTAAAGAATTCACCTGCAATGTGGGACACCTGGGTTCGATCCCTGCATTTGGAAGATCCTCTGGAGAAGGGAATGGCTATCCACTCCAGTAGAATTGCCTGGAGAATTCCATGGACAGAGGAGCCTGGCAGGCTACAGTCCATGGGTTGCAAACAAGTCAGACACAACTTTCACTTTCTACTTTGATGTACTTCCCACCATTCTACTCTGTAACTTTGATTTTAGAATTTTATATTCCACATATAAGTGAAATCACACAGTATCTTTCTCTGTTTGACTTAACTTCCTTTAGCATAATGCTCTTAAGGGTCATCCGTGCAATCACAAAAGGCAGGATTCCTTTCTTTTTTATGGCTGAATAAGAAAGAATGAACTACTGAAATAATAACGTTGAACGAAGCTCAAAATAAAATACTGAGTAAGAGTTCATGCAAAAACAGTGCATGCTGTATAATTTTATTTACATAAAATTCTAGAAAATCCTTACTATAATGAGGGAAAGCATATCAATGGTTGCTTGAGGATGGAAAAGGTGAAGGTGACAGAGAGGAGCATGATAAAGCATTACAAAGGGGCATAAGGAAATTTTTGAGTCGTGGACATGTTCACTACCTGGCTTTTTTTTTTTTAATTTATTTTTAATTGGAGGATAATTGCTTTACAATGTTGTGCTGGTTTCTGCAGTACAACAATGTGAATCAGTCATAAGTATATATATATCCCATCCCTCTTAAACCTCACTCCCACCTTCCCATGCTCCATCCCCATCCAACCCCTCTAGGTCATCACAGGTGGCTTTTATTAATGATTTCATGGATGTACAAATATGCCCAAATTTGCCAAATATGTGCTGTTTACTGTGTGTCAATTATAGTTCAATAAATTTCTTTTGAGAACTAAACTTTTTAATTTAATCTGAATTTAATCTTTGTGTGTGTATGAGATCACTTGTATTAAGCACTGCCAACTTAGTTACTTTTCTTCTTCTCACTCTTGGTGACCTCTGTTTGTAGGAGAAGGCAATATCATGGCAGAAGAAGGGTTCCTCTCCTCTGTGGCATACCCCTTGTATCCTTACCAATGGTTTCTACCCATCTCTTTGGAAGAAGTCTATGTACGGTTGATTGGTTAATCATTCAACATACATTTGAGTTCCTTCTATATTCCAGACACGGTTCTTGGCATGGTAGATACAATCAATACTGAATAAGACAAAAGCTTTCGTGGAGTTTATGTTCTATGAGAAGAAACATGCAGACAAACAAAACTAATAGGAATTTATATTAATATGGCAAGTGATGATGAAAATAAATGTAAATCAAAATAAAGGGCTAGTCAGTGGCAGCAACTGCTGCCTTAGATAGGAGACACAGAAAGACCTCTCTGAGGAAACATCGTTTGCACAGAGATCCGAAGTAACTGTGGTCACCAAACTCATGTCTGGGAGAAGAATGTTCTGGGAAGAAAGGACAGCAAGAACAGAAACCATGAGCCAGAGGCATGCTGGGCACACTTGAGGAAAAACAAGGAAGCCAGTGTGACTGGAGCAGAGTGAGCAAGATGGCAATGTGCAGGAAATGATGTCTAAGGGGTAGGCCTGACTTGGAAGCTCTGTGTACTTTATTCAAAGCATGATGCAAAGGGAATACGGGGTTTTGAGAAGAAAGTTATGTGATCTGTATGCCTTTAAAGATGATTTTGGCTGCTGTAGGAAGATAACGGACAAATTAAAAGGCTTCAGCAATAGCCCAAAAGACAAATGATATAGCTTGACCTGGATGACAAGTGACCAGATTCAAGATACAGCCAATTGGATTTTCTGAAGTGAGACAGAAAAAGAGGGGACTTGATGATTTCAGGGTTTTTTAATTAAGCAACTGGATGAATGGTGGCACCATATAATGTGGTGGGGAGGAACAGGTTTTTAAGATGGGCAGAATTGAGAATTCAGTTTTAGATGGTAAAAGATTTGGAGTGGTTAGACAGAACTAGGAACTTGAGTTAGGCTATGGCATGTATCTGGCCACAAAAAACTAAAAGTTCCTGTATGTGAAGTCATGGAGTGAGGAGCTTAGACTTTTTGTGAAAACTGAGGCAAACAGGGAGGCAGGGCATGATGGGAACAGCCCCAGGGCCTCTGAGAGGGAGGGCGAGAATAATCTCTAATCAGAGGTTCTTCTGGTGACCAATCGTTTAAGTAGTTCATAATAGTAAGAAGGTGGTGTTCAGGGAGGGCCTATGGTGGTCTCAGTGTGTCTTATTAGTAGCACTTAAAGCTCTAAAATCTCTCTTCAAAGCTAGGGGTGGGCAGTATAATAGATATTCCCTAAATACTGCTGAAGACAGCCAGAGGGGCAAGTAATGTCCGTGCCTTTATCCATGAACCTACAATGGTCTTTTGCTACAGGGCTCACACACTGTGAGTCCTCTTCAATGTCAGACCCCTCCTCCTCCACTCTGTAATTTCTGCCTGAGGGATAGTCTGGATCTCTTCCACCACCACCTGGGCAGGCTGTGGGGAACTGGAAGGGTACCATGTTAGGCCCTGTCTGCCTAAATACACACCATACCACAAGTCCCATTTTATCACAATCTCCTCCTGTCAGCACAGCACCCTCTCTGAGTCTGTTCTTCCTAGGGGTCCAGTTGCAGGGAAGAAGCAGGTTCTTGGTCCCTTTGTTCTCAGATTTCTATACATATTGGGAGATTTCACATGTGTGTATGCATGTTCAGTTGTATCTGCCTCTTTGTGACCCCATGGACTGTAACCCACCAGGTTCCTCTGTCCATGAAATTTTCCAGGTAAAAATACTCGAGTGGATTGCCATTTCCTACTCCAGGAGATCTTCCCAACCCATGGATCAAACCCACATCTCTTGCATCTCCTGCATTGGCGGGCAGATTCTCTACCACTGTGCCACCTGGGAAGCCCCGTTTTACGTGTACGATCACCAAATAGTAACAGGTTCCTCTCAGAGCTGCACGTCTACGTCTAACTTTTCTCTAATACTCATTTCCTGCCTTCTTTTTAGCACTATTTCACCTCTTTTTAATTTCTATAGATATAAACTATTTTTTTCTACAGATAACTATTTTCACCCCTTCTAAAACTTTACAGCCACAATAATTCACCAATCTTTGCTGCTCTTTCAAGTCAAAGACTTTTGGAATTCAAAACAAATCCATTTTTCTCAAGGTGCTGTGCTATGCTCAGTTGTGTCCAGCTCTTTGTGACCCTATGGAATGGAGCCCACCAGGTTTCTCTGTCCATGGGACTCTCCAGGCAAGAATACTGGAATAGGTTGCCTTGTCCTACTTCAGGGGATCTTTTTGACCCAGGGATCGAAGCCAGGTCTCCTGCATTGCTGGCAATTTCTTTACATGTGAGTCACCAGGACCTACCTTCTGAAATCAAAAGACCTAACTCTTTAGACCCTATTTTGAAATTCAAAATAAAACATGGATTCTTCTGGGCTCATTCCTGTCATCTCTCAGAAGTACAGAAGGTCTAAGGCAACAACGGGTGGAGGTCAATGATGTAGCAAAAATTCCCAGAAATTAAAATTTCACAGTATTATCTCACTATTGTATCATTTGTATCAAATGAAGCCTGGTTGAGGGTGGGAGGAGAGAGTCAGTTGTCTCAGATCTATGAGGTCACAGCTGAGGTCACAGAAGAGTTGAAAGGGCTAGGTTGATAGGAGAGATGAGAGGAAGCTGTTGTGAGATGTGGCTCAAGGAGGAGAAATTCTAGTAGGTTAGGGGTGGGGAGAAGAGCTATTTGGGGTGCCCAGCTGGGTAAGTTTCTGGACATAATTTTCTTATTAGTTCCTGACTCAGGTTTGGAGATGGGAAGGATGGGAGGAGGGGTTCTGGGAAGCAACTTCTCAAAGGAGGATTTAACTGAGTCACTGATTTGACCTCTTAGCTCCATGTGTTTTTGACAGTATCAGCTATGGGGTTTCCCTCTTGCCTACAAAACACTTGAAGGCTGGAGCTGACAGACCTCCAGCCTGTGTTGCTACCCTTAGCCGTCTGACTAGGATGGAGGATGGGATGGGAAATTGTCCATTCCTGAATTTATTATATATTACTTCCTAACCTTGTCTCCAACTCGATGGACATGGGTTTGGGTAGACTCCAGGAGTTGGTGATGGACAGAGAGGCCTGGCGTGCTGCAATTCATGGGGTCGCAAAGAGTCGGACATGACTGAGCGACTGAACTGAACTGAACTGAACCTTGTCTTAGAGCCACCGTTATCTCAAGCAGCCACGGGCCCACTCCCTACCCCAATCCCAGCCAGCTATTATTTTTTCACTTAGTTTCTCTTTTCTCTACCCACCCTCTCACTGGAATTTCTTTACCTGGGGCAAACACTTCTTCTCTCACACCCTTATCTTTACACATATGTGTACACACACATACACACACATTCACACAAACACACTGACCCATTCAAAATACAGGTGCTTCCTGAACTACTGAGACATCTGTCCTGGTAATTCTCCAACAGGGAAGTTTCCTCTCATCATTTACCTGCCCTCTTCCCCTATTCATTTACTCTTCTCCAGGACGTGGAGCTATCTCCATTTTCAGCTCCAGAGCATCTGGTTTCCATTCAGACTAATGGCACAGCATGCCTTCCAAGATCAAGAGGCAGGAAGGAACTCTGGGCAGCAGAAAAGGTAAATGGGGCTAATGATGACCTTCAAATGTCCTTAGATTGGATATTCTCTATGGGAGAAGAATCAAGGTCCCCTGTCTCCCATCCCTGCCACGGCTGCACCTATTTCCTGGTTGGGGAAAGTTGGGACTTTCATGTGTCCTTTCTCCTCTCCTTAATGGAAGGAACAAAAGCAAGTCATTCTCATTCTAATTAGAAGGTGGGCATCAATCTGAAATTCCTGTTGGAGGAGTTAGTTGTGTATACAACCAAGGGACATTTATTTATCCCAAAACCAACTTTCTCTAAGAAGTTCTTATGTCCTTTACAATGTAAATCAAGGCCAGATGCCCAAAACTTTGCTTTCCTTGCCCTAGGGTACACAGAAGGGCCAGAATCTGCTGCTTTAGACTGCATATGAGACCCAGGCAATATTATCCATAAAATCTGAAAAAAGAAGTACATATACACAATGGAATATTACTCAGCCATTAAAAAGAATACATTTGAATAAGTTCTATTGAGATGGATGAAACTGGAGCCCATTATACGGAGTGAAGTAAGCCAGAAAGAAAAACACCAATACAGTATACTAATGCATATATATGGAATTTGATAGATGGTAACAATAACCCTATATGCAAGACAGAATAAGAGACACAGATGCATAGAACAGTCTTATGGACTCTGAGGGAGAAGGTGAGGGTGGGACGTTCTGAGAGAATAGCATCGAAACACGTATATTATCATATGTGAAACAGAACACCATTCCAGGTTCGATGCATGAGACAAATGCTCAGGGCTGGGGCAATGGGATGACCGAGAGGGATGGGATGGGGAGGGAGGAGGAAGGGGGGTTCAGGATGGGGAACACATGTAAACCCATGGCTGATTCATGTCAATGTATGGCAAAAACCACTACAATATTGTAAAGTAATTAGCCCCCAACTAAAATAAATAAATTTATTAAAAAAAAAACAGTGGGTTTTCTGTGCACTTATAGGTCAAGAATGATTCAGAAAGGAACTGGAGCCTTGGTTTGAGCTTTTGAAGTATGCAGGAGATGTTGTAAGAATTTATAGGAAGCAAAAACTGACACAATATTGTAAAGAAGTTATACTCCAATTTAAAAAAAGCTACCTAATGTAGGATTATATTTATAGGACCCTCTGAAAATGGTGCAACTACAGCAAGAAGAAATAGATCAGTGCTTAGTTACCAAGGTCTGGGAGTAATGGAAAGAGACTGATTCCAAAGAGATAAGAGGGAATTTTGGGGAGTGATGGGAGTGTTCTATATCTTTACTGTGGTGATGATTACATGATGTTTGCATATGTCAGTGTGTAAGTGAAGTGAAGTCACTCAGTCGTGTCCGCCTCTTTGTGACCCCATGAACTGTAACCTACCAGGATCCTCCATCCATGGGATTTTCCAGGCAAGAGTACTGGAGTGGGTTGCCATTTCCTTCTCCAGGGGATCTTCCCGACCCAGGGATCGAACCTGGGTCTCCCACATTGTAGGCAGATGCTTTACCATCTGAGCCACCAGGGAAGTCTACATATCAGTGTGTAAAACTGTACACAATAAAAAATAATGTTTACTGTACATAAACTTTTCCTCATAAACCTGGCTTTATAAATTGTGATTCTAATTACTCAATGTCTTCAGCACCATTTTAGCCAACTTCCATGAAATGCATAGTACCACTATTTCCAAATGTATTGAGAAGTTTCTCATCATCAAAACTGAGAAATGCAGGAATCAAAAATCACAGGATCTTGTGTAGTAAAGACATTAAAGACCAAAAAAAGAAAAAGAAACGAGTTTAAAGGAATTCAGGAAGAAAAGGAGTTAAAAGTGTCTTCTAAGGTTCCTAGGTGGCATATCTTACTAAGGTGCTCATAATGATTAACTGAGGCTCAAGTCTGAGAGCCACTGAGGAATTGCGAAGCCTGACACTTGGAGGAAGATAGAAACAAGTTCTAAGAATATGAGGAATAGTTACGTGGTTCCACTACAGAACTATGAGGAGAAAATAGTCGGTAGATATGGAGGCACTGAGAGTTCTATTTGGGAAAGTGTATTGTTGTTCCTGTTCAGTTGCTAAGTCGTATCCCACTCTGCCACCCCATGAACTGCAGCATGCCATGCTTCTCTGTCCGTCACTATCTCCATGAGTTTCCTCAAACTCATGGATGCCTTTTAATCCTTTTTGTTGCCTAATTGCTCTGGTTAGGATTCCCAGTATCCTGTTGAATAGGAAGGTGAGAGTGAGATTCCCTGTCTTTTCCTAACCTTATAGGAAAAGCTTTTAGCTTTTTACCATTAAGTATGATTGTTGGCTATAGGTTTGTCATATACAGCCTTTATTATACTGAGGTGAATTTCTTCTATAACTAATTGTTGAGAGTTTTATCTTGAATGGATATTGAATTTTATCAACTTATTTTTATGCATCTATTTAGAATATTACATGATTTTTATCCTTTATTCTGTTGATTTTGGGCTTCCCTGGTGGCTCAGCTGGTAAAGAATCTGCCTGCAATGTGGGAGACCTGGGTTCGATCCCTGGGTTGGGAAGATCCCCTGGAGAAGGGAATGGCTACCACTCCAGTATTCTCATCTGGAGAATTTCATGGACTGTATAGTCCATGGGGTTGCAAAGAGTCAGACATGATAGTGACTTTCACGTTCTGTTGATTTGGTGTATCACAATTGATATCCATTTGTAAAATCATTCTTAGAGCCCAGGGGTACATCTCATCTGATCATAGTGTATGAGCCTTTTAATGCACTGCTGAATTCAGTTTTTGTTAGTATTAAGTTGAAGATTTTTGCATCTACATTCATTAGGAATATTGGTGTGTAGTTTTCTTCTTGTTGTATCCTTATCTGGATTTTGTATGAGAGAAATGTGGGCCTCATAGAGTGAATCTGAGCATGCGCCTTCCTCTTCAATTTTTTGGAAGAGTTTGAGGAGGACTGGTGTTAATTCTTCATTTGGTAAAATTCACCTGTGAAGCCATCTGGTTCTCAGCTTTTCTTTGTAGGGAGGAGTTTGATTACTAACTTAATCTTCTTACTCATTATTGGTCTGTTCAGATTTTTGTATTTCATCATGATTTGGTCTTAGTAGGTTGTATGCATGCGTGTTAAGTCACTTCAGTTGTGTCTGACTCTTTGTGACCCTATGGACTGTAGCCTGACAGGCTCCTCTGCCCATGGGATTCTCCAGGCAAGAATACTGGAGTGGGTTGCCATGCCCTTCGCCAGAGGAACTTCCTGATCCAGGAATCGAACCTGTGTCTCCTGCAGCTCCTGCACTGCAGACAGATTCTTTACTGCTGAGCCACCAGAGAAGCCCGAGTAGGCGGTATATTTTTCTAAGAATTTATCCATTCCTTCTAAGATATCTAATTTTTTCGTGTATAGTTTTTCATAGTAGTCTCTTTGGTATTAGCTGCGATATCTTTTTATATTTTTATTTAAGTCTTTCTTTTTCTTCGACATATTTGTTGTTTGAGTGCTGTTTAATTTCCACATGTTGTTCAATTTTAAGAATTTCCTCGTTATTGATTTCCAGTTTAATATCTTTGCAGTAGGAAAAAATACATGATATGTTATCAATATTAAGTCTGTTAAGCTTGGTTTGTGGCCCAGCATATGACCTTGCCTGGAGAATGTTCTGTGTGTGCTTGAGAAGAATGTGTATTTTATTGTTATTGGATGCAGTGTTTTGTATAGATACATTTTGTCCATAATGCCATATGTTAGTTATTTCCTTCATAACTCTGTCTGTATCATCTATTCATTATTGAAAACGGGGTATTGAGGTCTGCTCTTATTATTTTTGTCAGTTTTTCCCTTCAGTTCTGTCTCTCTTCATTTCTGAAGAGGAGCTTTGCCAGGTAAAGTATTCTTGGTTAGCAAGTTTGTTTGTTTGTTTTTGATACTTAGATTGTATCATCTTACTCCCTCCTGGCATACAAGATGTCTGCTGAGAAGTACTCTTTTGGGACTTCCCTTGTATGTGGTAATTCACTTTTCCTTGCTACTTTCCAAGCTCTATTTGTCTTTGACCTTAGACACTTTGATTATAATGTCTCAATGAAGATTTCTTGATGTTCAGCCTCCTTGGAATTTTTGAGCATCATGGATCCAGATGTTAATTTCCCTACCAGATTTGGGAATTTTTCTGTCATTATTTCATTAAATAAGCTTTATACCATTTTCACTTTCCCTGTTCCTTCAGTGGCTTTCAAAATGCCCATATTATGTCATTTGATGGTGTCCCATAAGTCATATAGGCATTCTTTACTCTTCTCAGTTCTTTTCTTTTTATTCTTCTGAATTTCAAATTATTTGTCTTCAAGTTCAATCATTCTCTTTTCTTCTTGATCAAGTCTGCTGTTGAAGCCCTCTATTGAATTTTCCATCACAGCCATTGTATTCTTCAGTCCCAAGAATTTCTGTCTGGTTCTTTTTTATAGTTTTCATTTCTTTGTTGAACTTCTCATTTTGCTCATGTGCTGTTTTCTTGATTTCCATTCATTGTTCATCTTCTCTTGTGGCTTAAAGATTCTTTAATATAACTGTTTAGAATTGCAATTGATCTCCATCCCTTTGAGATCCATCACTGGATCTCTTTGTTCTTTTGGTGGTGTTTTGTTTCCTTGACTCTTCATGTTCCTTGAATTCTTGCATTTGCTGTCTCTTTATTTGAAGAAGCAGTCCTCTCTTCTAGTCTTTACTGACTGGCTTCATAAGTGAAAGATCTTCACCAGTCAGCACAGCTAAAGATTTTGGGAGTCTTTTAGGTCTTTCCTATGGGTGCACTCATCTCTGTTTTCTTGTTACCTCTTGAGGAGAGGCCTTCTCTTAATCCCAAAAAGTCAGTCTGGGTACTGAAAGCCTCCTGTTTATTTTCCCCAGAGTATTCAAGATTCTTTCAAATGTTCCTTCTCCCGTTCTCGCATAGTTGAGCCAGCTGCTGTTATCTACATACTGTCTGAAGAGGCTTTCACTTGCCATCTGCAGAGGCTAACATGTACCATCTCAGGATTATGTGAAATACTAGGAGCATTTCTCAGTCAGTTGAGGGAAGTAACCAATAGGTGAGAAGTCCCATAGTGTTCTGGATAACCCTCTTGGTGGAGTTCATCTAGATCTAACAGGTGATCTGCAGCTGGTTCTGAAGATCCACGTGGTGAATGCCATGAGTGTCCACCCCTTTCTTCTGTTCCCAACTCCTCCAATACTATTCAGCTGTGACAATCACCTTAGCCATCTGGGTGGGATGAGACAGAAGCGGGCCTCCTAGTCAATGTCTTATAAGCCTGGGAAATCAGAGAGCTCATTCCACTCTCACTTCCCTCATAGGAGAAATCACAGGTTGAGAGGGTCCCTACTGGCACTAAGCTATGCTACCTTTGGGGAGGAGTGTCTTTTGGGGAGGCGGGGGTAAAGTGAGACCGTCTTTCTTACCCTCTTCAATGCATCTATTCATGGATTTCTTTTGCTTGAATGAGGTTTTGGAAGCTCTCCACTGGATTCCTGATTTCCCAAAAGGTATTTCCATCCATGGATGGTTGTCAAAATTGATGTTTATGCTGTAGATATGAGGGCTGTAATCTCCTATGCTGACACCTTGTTTATGTCACCTATCTAGTGACTCATCAGATTTCTATCACCCTTTCTTTCCAGAAAATCCTTTGAAGACACAATGAGACCAAAGGTGGGTGAGACTTCCAAATATACTGGTTCCTTTGGGCTTCCCTGGTAGCTCAGATGGTAAAGTGTCTGCCTGCAATGCAGGAGACCTGGGTTCAATCCCCAGGTCGGGAAGATCCCCTGGAGAAGGAAATGGCAACCCACTCCAGTACTCTTGCCTGGAAAATTCCATGGATGGAGGAGCCTGGTAGGCTACAGTCCATGGGATCACAAAGAGTCAGATACAACTGAGCAACTTCACTGGTTGGCAATCAAGGTTCGTGGGGAAAGCAGAGGTGAAAAGGCTGTGGCCAGGAGGCAGGAAAACTGTCTAACAAGAACCATATCTTGGAAAACTTGGGCATTGTAGCTCAGAATGCTCTTGACCAAGTGGTGGGTCATTGTGCACCAAGACTAAGTAACATCTTCAATGCCACAACTACACTACTGCTGCTGCTAAGTCGCTTCAGTTGTGTCCAACTCTGTGCGACACATAGATGGCAGCCCACCAGGCTCCACTGTCCCTGGGATTCTCCAGGCAAGAACAATGGAGTGGGTTGCCATTTCCTTCTCCAATGCATGAAAGTGAAAAGTGAAAGTGAAGTCGCTCAGTCGTGTCTGACTCTTTGCGACTCCATGGACTGCAGCCCACCAGGCTCCTCCGTCCCTGGGATTTTGCAGGCAAGAGTACTGGAGTGGGTTGCCATTGCCTTCTCTGACAACTACCCTAGATGACTTCAAAAGCATGCAGGCTATATATGTGGGTATTAATAAGGTGAGTCAATATAGGAGTCTGTTTATATCTGTCACCCCCTGGCTAGATTAAGAGATGACAAGGGATATGGGCTGAAAAATGACTCAGTAGGGCTGAAGGAGACTTAGGGCTGCCTGACAAATGGCATGCTTTTGAGTGTCCATCTCAACTCCAAAAAATGCCTCATATTCTATCTGTTATGATACGTCAGTTCAGATTATGGGAGAGTTAATGTTCCCAATATGTGTATCTTATTTCAACAGGAAGTAGAATTAACAATCACTGAAACCCTGTGGGACCAGGTGAGTACAGAGGGGTCCTCTTTGACAGCAAAGTGAGAGATGGAGAAGGGAGAGAAGCTTAAGAAAGGAGCACATTTCCTTCTTTCTCCATGAGTAATCTGCTGACTAATGGTAAGGAATTCCCATACTCCCTCCTATCTTGTTCTACTACTCATCTAGTCCCAAATCCTCAGACACTCCTTGTGTCTGGGCATCTCAGTGTCGATTCTCAACATCCACTTCTCCATTAGATAAGCCCTTTCAAGTATGTTTCCTCTACCAGCATTGTATAAGCACTGCACAATTAATGATTTAAATCTTATCCACTAGCAAATACCTTAGCACAAGTATATTTTAACTTTCAGATGAGAGGAAGACATACCATTTTGATATGAAAATTAAAGATCCTAACTCCATTTCTTATTAGAAAGAAATATTTCACCTCTAGAGCCACTCAACTGATCTGACAAATTGTCGGCCAATGGCCCTTGATTCCTATGTCATAAAAAATAAAGATTTGGCCCTTCCAGAATGAGTTACCTTCAAAATTAATCTCTCAAAAATAAATACGTCAACCTAAAGAGAAGACATGTTTAATTTCATTCATTTGAATGAAAAATTAACTCCATAAAATGACTAATTTCTGATTAATTACTAGTGAGCTGTTGTTTCTGAGGGAAACATGCCAATTGTTTCTGGAGTTCCTGTTTGTAACATGATTATGATCGTGTCATTAACACAGAAGAGGATTCTTTTCTTCCATCGACTATAGCAAAAGGTCTATATAAAGACATTAAAAGACATAGAATTTGCTTAAGTCACTCATATATAATTTCAACATAATTTCAATAGGTGGGACATCATTCTGTTTTGATTATTTACAGTGATAAACTGCTCTGTTACTGAATTGCTTTAGAGTATTTTAATAAGGATTCTGAAGCTGAAGCTCCAGTACTTTGGGCACCTCATGCGAAGGGTTGACTCATTGGAAAAGACCCTAATGCTGGGTAGGATTGGGGGCGGGAGGAGAAGGGGACGACAGAGGATGAGATGGTTGGATGGCATCTCCGACTTGATGAACATGGGTTTGGGTAGACTCCGGGAGTTGGTGATGGACAGGGAGGCCTGGCGTGCTGCAATTCATGGGGTCGCAGAGAGTCGGACACGACTGAGCGACTGAACTGAATAAGGATTCTGAAGAAGCATAAATGCCAGATTCACTCTGCGCCATCAGAGATTGCCAACACGACTTTTTTAATGCTTCAAAATATTCTACAGAGCATCAAATTTATTGACAATAATTTAAATGAGAATAATGGCCAGCAGCAGAAACATAGTCATGGAGCTTTCCTGTCCTTTAACTTAATATAGTTGAGAGCTTCAGACCTGTTATTGGGGAGGTCTGAGGTGTTGAAAAGAAAAGAATATGAGTTTGTACTTGGATGTGAAGAACTGCCTTTCCTGTGGTTATGAAAAACATAGTGTTTTAATGTCATTTCAAGGAAATTAGATCAAATCATTAAAATTGTTTTAAAGAGATCAAGTTGAAAAAATATGTTCTTTTATAGAAGACAGATTAATCATATGTTTGTTAATGAATGAAACTGTTGAATCTATCAAGAGAGTTTTTGGTCTGAAAACTTTGATTTGAAAGAGAAATACAAGTTCATTAGGTCACCAATGGGAATTTGCTGCCTTTAGCCTTCTAAATGAGGCAATGCCATGAGCAGTTACTCTCAGAATCCACATGATTAAGCCCTGCATTTTGAAATTGCTTTAAAACAGACTTGTATTTAGAGAATGTGAGAGAAAATTCTTTTAATTCTGTAAAAAGAGATGTCTTTTTCACTTTGATGAAATTTCCTTGTTTTCCCAGAAACAGGAAAATGGCAACCAAGGTGACAATTCTCAAATGTAAAAACACAAGATTTCACTTTATATTTAAATGGTCTATTAGTGCAGAAGCTAGCTATGCTCATTAATAGCCAAAGAAAACTGCTGCATACCTTCACAGAACACAGATATTCACATGGAGTTTCTGAGACCTTTCTAAAATTATCAGCTATTTCAACTTCCCAATCTTGACTTTCTAGTTGCATACACATTTAAACTGTGATATAGAGATGAGAATTAGAGGGAAAGTGATCACTTCTGAACCTATAATATCAAGTGTTCACATGAAGCTAAGCAGAAAAAGACTTTAAATCAAAGACTACGAATTTTTTAAATTAAAAAAAAAAGTAAGTGAAAATCTCCATAGCCTCTCCTGCAAGGCCCCACTGAACAACACTATGTAATGTAATCAACCTTTTTATTCTTTGCCTTTCAATGACTTTTCTGATAAGTTTTACAGAAAGAAAAAAACTTACTTAAAATGTTGTACTAGAATAACTAATGTTCTTATAATTACTGTATTACTAAAGAGTTGATTATATAAGGGTCAGAAAATTGTCCTATGGAGAACCAGTACATAATTGGATACTTACAATGTAATAAGAGATGACTATAAAACAAATATAAATTTATAAGAGATTTACATAAATATATAAGACATGAATATAAAACGGCAGATGGTGACTGCAGCCATGAAATTAAAAGACGCTTACTCCTTGGAAGAAAAGTTATGACCAACCTAGACAGCATATTAAAAAGCAGAGACATTACTTTGCCAAACAAAGCTCCATCTAGTCAAAGCTATGGTTTTTCCAGTAGTCATGTATGGATGTGAGGGTTGGACTGGGAAGAAAGCCAAGTGCCGAAGAATTGATGCTTTTGAACTGTGGTGTTGGAGAAGACCCTTGAGAATCCCTTGGACTGCAAGGAGGATCCAACCAGTCCATCCTAAAGGAAGTCAGTCCTGAATATTCATTGGAAGGACTCATGCTGAAGCTGAGACTCCAATACTTTGGCCACCTGGTGTGAAGAACTAACTCTTTTGAAAAGACCTTGCTGCAAGAAGATCCAACCAGTCCATCCTAAAGGAGATCACTCCTGGTGTTCAAACTAGTCGATCCTAAAGGAAATCAACCCTGAATATTCACTGGAAGGACTGACTCTGAAGCTTCAACTCTTTGGCAACCTGATATGAAGAGCTGTCTCACCTGAAAGCCTGTGACGCTGGGGAAGATTGACAACAAAAGGATACGGAAGCGGTAGAGGATGAGATGGTTAGACAGCATCACTAACTCAAAGCACATGAATCCAAGCAAACTCCAGAGGACAGAAGAGCCTGGGGTGCTGCAGTCCAAGGAATTGCAGAGATGGACACAACTTAGCGAATGAACAACAAAGCATGTTAAAATTCCTGGATATCACCAAAAACAGTTCTATATTTCAACTGAATAAGATATAGCTATCTCATTGAAACATGTCTATTATCATATGTGAAACAGAACACAATTCCATGTTCGATGCATGAGACAAATGCTCAGGGCCAGGGCAATGTGATGACCCAGAGGGATGGGATGGGGAGGGAGGTGGATGGGGGGGTCCAGGAAGGGGAACACATGTAAACCCATGGCTGATTCATGTCAATGTGTGGCAAAAACTACTACAATATTGTAAAGTAATTAGCCCCCAACTAAAATAAATAAATTTATTAAAAAAAAAAAAAGATATAGCTATCTGTCTTAAAGTTCTCATCTTTTCCCCAAAATGAAGAAACTCAGACTACCAATAGTCACTGTATCCATTTATGTCTGGATGAAGAATATAGGTACATGTTTAGTTTTAGAAGACTCTGCCAGAGCTTTTCCCACAGTGATCATACACTTCTGTACTTCTTCCAACAATATATGAGAGTTTCAGCTGCTCTATGTTCTCAACAACACATGGTCTTGGTCTAATGGTGTATTATAATCTAAATGCAAATGCGTTGACTTCCACAGCTATGTTTACCTTCAGAACCAACACCAATGAAATGAAGTGGGTTTCACTGACATTCCTTTCACAACTTGGCCTTCTTTAAATAACTTCCTGTATTTCACCCATATGAAGAAATAGTGGCCCATATGAATGAGAGTGGAATTCAATGGGATTTATTTTTTGAGCTAGGAAGCCATAGTCTGTTGGCATTCATACTCTACAGCCTAATAATGACTGAGAGATTCTATATATAAAATCCCTTTGTAATAACGTTTGTAACATTAATTTGTCCATAATTTTTTGTCTTCTGTCAGGTGCTAATGGCCTTTAAGGATATACAGAAGGAGGTGAGATTAAATTTCCATTCTCTAAATTCCCTGACCATATCACTTCTCTTGCTTCTGATTTTCCTATACCCTTCTGTGATGTTGACTTTGATCAAGCTTTTAGTTTCATTTCTTTATCTAGGAATTTCTCCCTTAAAAGACTAGCACTCATTTGTTAGTCTAGTAAGACCAGAAGATGCCTAACAATTCCCTTACGAAAATGTGATAATACAGAGAGAACATCATATCAATCAGAACTACTCTCAGCAAGAATACTATGCAGTTATGTGAAACAGATAGGTGACTGAGTTGGGAGGATCCCAAATGACATGGTAAATTATTAGGATAGTATGTTTATTAATTATAGGGTAGTACAAATGGATCATCGAAAAACCAAGAGAGTTCCAGAAAAACATCTATTTCTGCTTTATTGACTATGCCAAAGCCTTGGACTGTGTGAATCACAATAAACTGTGGAAAATTCTGAAAGATATGGGAATACCAGACCATCTGATCTGTCTCTTGAGAAACCTGTATGCAGGTCAGGAAGCAACACTTAGAACTGGACATGGAACAACAGACTGGTTCCAAATAGGAAAAGGAGTACGTCAAGGCTGTATATTGTCACCCTGCCTATTTAACTTCTGTGCAGAGTACATCATGAGAAACGCTGGGCTGGAAGAAACACAAGCTGAAATCAAGATTGCTGGGAGAAATATCAATAACCTCAGATATGCAGATGACACTACCCTTATGGCAGAAAGTGAAGAAGAACTAAAGAGCCTCTTGATGAAAATGAAAGGGGAGAGTGAAAAAGTTGGCTTAAAGCTCACCGTTCAGAAAACTAAGATCATGGCATTTGGTCCCATCACTTCATGGGAAATAGACATGGGGAAACAGTGGAAACAGTGTCAGACTTTATTTTTTGGGGCTCCAAAATCACTGATGGTGACTGCAGCCATGAAATTAAAAGATGCTTACTCCTTGGAAGGAAGGTTATGACCAACCTAGATAGCATATTTAAAAGCAGAGACATTACTCTGCCAACAAAGGTCCATCTAGTCAAGGCTATGGTTTTTCCAGTGGTCATGTATGGATGTGAGAGTTGGACGGTGAAGAAAGCTGAGCGCCGAAGAATTGATGCTTTTGAACTGTGGTGTTGGGGAATACTCTTGAGAGTCCCTTGGACTGCAGGAAGATCCAACTAGTCCATCCTAAAGGAGATCAGTCCTGGGTGTTCATTGGAAGGACTGATGTTGAAGCTGAAACTCTGATACTTTGGCCACCTCATGTGAAGAGTTGAGTCATTGGAAAAGACCCTGATACTGGGAAGGATTGGGGCAGGAGGAGAAGGGGACAACACAGGATGAGATGGTTGGATGGCATCACCGACTTCATGGACATGGTTTTGGGTAAACTCCGGTAGCTGGTAATGGACAGGGAGGCCTGGCATGCTGCGATTCATGGGGTCGCAAAGAGTCAGACACAACTGAGCGACTGAACTGAACTGAACAAATTAAGAGTCCAGACCTAAATTTCGCTATGCAACAATCCTCCCCTTCTGCTCTTTCATGCAAGTTCTAGTATATTTTCTATACAAACACTAATTAAATATCTAAAAATATAGTCAAAAAAGGGAGTATATTATTGGCCTACCTCAGACATTGAGTTACTACATTTGCTTGCTCATGGTTTTGATCTGTCTCAGTCCTACCAAGGTGGATCGAAAGGACCTGAAAGAAATTTCCTCTACTTCACTAACTGGATCACTCTTAGCCTTTGAACTAAGCCTTTTTTTATAGTCCAAGAAGCCATGCCATTTTATCCTGCTGCTGTGTCTGGAACTTACTCTAGGAAAAAACTACAGCAGCCTCTGCCTCCGTCTGGCTGGAGGTAAAAGGGAGAAGAGATCAAAAGCTTGGTATTTTCACGAAGTACTCCTTGGCCTCAGGGTGCCTCCACGTTACCCAGAATTCTAGTCCCCTGAGTCCTTCCTAAATGTCCTCCAAGCAGGACTTGAGCTAGTGAGAGGAGGAGGTTTGTCCATAAGTGGGACTCACATGTGTTTATATCATCCTCTCAAGGCCCATGCTGCTGCTGCTGCTGTTAAGTCACTTCAGTCGTGTCCAACTCTGTGCGACCCCATAGATGGCAGCCCACCAGGCTCCCCTATCCCTGGGATTCTCCAGGCAAGAATAGTGGAGTGGGTTGCCATTTCCTTCTCAAATGCGTGAAAGTAAAAAGTGAAAGTGAAGTCACTCAGTCGTGTCCAACTCGTAGCGACCCCATGGACTGCAGCCTACCAGGCTCCTCCATCCATGGGATTTTGCAGGCAAGAGTACTGGAGTGGGTTGCCATTGCCTTCTCCGCTCAAGGCCCATAAACAAAGTTAAATGTCCCACCTGACATCTTCTATGCTGAAGCTCTACTCTAGTTCTAGTGGTTCTTCATAGGCTTCATCAGACACAGTTCCTGCCCTCATGGAACACCTGGGCTGGTGCAGACTGTTATGTCAGTCTGACAAACACCTTCAATCATACAGGCACACTGAGAGAAGAAAGTCAAGCAAAAGATATCTGGGAGAAACAGAACTAGAAAGCACTCCCTTGCCCCAGAGCACTGTTATGTAGAAACACCATCTAGCTAGCTCCTGGGAGCTCAGGGGCCCCAAAGTACATATCATCAGCAGCTATTTACTATAGGATAAGTAAGAGGTAATTTTTTAAAAAACAGATACTTAAAGGTTCATCTCAGAGAACCAATACATACACAGTGAGGAGTCAGTTCAGTGGTTCTGTCATGTCCGACTATTTGCAACCCCGTGGACTGCAGCATGCCAGGCTTCCCTGTCCATCACCAACTCCCAGAGCTTGCTCAAACTCATGTCCATCGAGTCGGTGATGCCATCCAACCATCTCATCCTCTGCTGTCCCCTTCTCCTCCTGCCTTCAATCTTTCCCAGCATCAGGGTCTTTTCAAATGAGTCAGTTCTTCACATCAGGTGGCCAAAGTATTGGAGTTTCAGCTTCAGCATGAGTCCTTCCAATGAATATTCAGGACTGACTTCCTTTAGGATTGACTGGTTGGATCTTCTTGCTGTCCAAGGGACTCTCAAGAGTCTTCTCCAACACCACAGGTCAAAATCATCAATTCTTCAGTGCTCAGCTTTCTATATAGTCCAACTCTCACATCCATATATGACTACTGAAAAACCATAGCTTTGATTAGATGGACCGTTGTTGACAAAGTAATGTCTCTGCTTTTTAATATGATGTCTAGGTTGAGCATAGCTTTTCTTCCAAGGAGCAAGTGTCTTTTAATTTCATGGCTGCAGTCACCATCTGCAGTGATTTTGGAGCCCAAAAAATTAAAGTCTCTCACCGTTTCCATTGCTTCCCCATCTATTTGCTATGAAGTGATGGGACTGGATGCCATGATCTTAGTTTTCTGAATGTTGAGCTTTAAGCCAACTTTTTCACTCTCCTCTTTCACTTCCATCAAGAGGCTCTAGTTCTTTTTCACTTTCTGCCATAAGGGTGGTGCTATCTACATATCTGAGGTTATTGCTATTTCTCCTGGTAATCTTGATTCCAGCTTGTGCTTCATCCAGCTCAGCATTTCTCATGATATACTCTGCATATAAATTAAATAAGCAGGGTGACAATACACAGCCTTGACATACTCCTTTTCCTATTTGGAACCAGTCTGTTGTTCCATGTCTCGTTCTAACTGTTGCTTCTTGACCTGCATACAGATTTCTCAGGAAGTAGGTCAGGTGGTCTGGTTTTCCCATCTCTTGAAGAATTTCCAGTTTGTTGTGATTCACACAGTCAAAGGCTTTGGTGTAGTCATTAAAGCAGAAGTAGATGTCTTTCTGGAATTCTCTTGCTTTTTCGATGATCCAACGGATGTTGGCAATTTGATCTCTGGTTCCTCTGCCTTTTCTAAATCCAACTTGAACATTTGGTAGTTCATGGTTCACATACTGTTGAAGCCTAGCTTGGAGAATTTTGAGCATTACTTTGCTAGCTTGTGAGATGATTGCAATTGTGCTTAGTTTGAGCATTCTTTGGCATTGCCTTACTTTGGGATTGGAATGAAAACTGACCTTTTCCAGTCCTGTGGACACTGCTGAGTTTTCCAAAGTTGCTGGCACATTGAGTGCAGCACTTTCACAGCATCATGTTTTAGGATTTGCAATAGCTCAACTGGAATTCCATCACCTCCACTAGCTTTGTTCATAGTGATGCTTTCTAAGGCCCACATGACTTCACATTCCAGGATGTCTGGCTCTAGGTGAGTGATCATACCATCATGGTTATCTGGGTCATAAAGATCTTTTTTGCATAGTTCTTCTGTGTATTCTTGCCACCTCTTCGTAATATCTTCTGCTTCCATTAGGTCCATACCATTTCTGTCCTTTATTGTGCCCATCTTTGTATGAAATGTTCCCTTGGTATCTCTAATTTTCTTGGGGAGATCTCTAATCTTTCCCATTCTATTGTTTTCCTCTATTTCTTTGCATTGATTACTGAGGAAGGCTTTCTTATCTCTCTCTCATTGCTATTCTTTGGAACTCCGCATTCAAATGGGTATATCTTTCCTTTTCTCTTTTGCCTTTAGCTCCTCTTCTTTTCTCAGCTATTTGTAAGGTCTCCTTGGACAACTATTTTGCCTTTTTGTATTTCTTTTTCTTGGAGATGGTCTTGATCACTGCCTCCTGTACAATGTCATGAACCTCCATCCATAGTTCTTCAGGGACTCTCTCAGATCTAATTTCTTGAATCTATTTGTCACTTCCACTGTATAATCGTAAAGGATTTGATTCAGGCCATACCTAAATGGTCTAGTGGTTTTCCCTACTTTCTTCAATTCAAGCCTGAATTTGGCAATAAGGAGTTCATGATCTGAGCCACAGTGAGCTCCTGCTCTTGTTTTTGCTGACTGTATAGAGCTTCTCCATCTTCAGCTGCAAAGAATATAATCAATATGATTTCAGTATTGATCATCTGGTGATGTCCAGGTGTAGAGTCTTTTCTTGAATGAAGAGAGTGAAAGTGAAAAGAAAAGTGAACGTCACTCAGTCATATCCTACTCTTTGTGACCCCATGGATTGTAGCCCACCAGGCTTCTCTGTCCATGGGATTCTCCAGGCAAGAATACTGAAGTGGGTTGCCATTCTATTCCCCAGGGGATCATTCCAACCCAGGGATCGAACATGGGTCTCCTGCATTGCAGGTGCATTCTTTACCATCTGAGCTACTAGGAAAGCCTGAAGAGAATGAAAGAGACCAGAAAACAGAGAGCACAGAAAGGCCAGAAAGAATAAAAGAGGGGAGGTCATTGCATGAACCATTATGACTGTAGGTAATTAATGATGTCTCTCCCACTCCTAATAAGGCCAGAGTTTGTCCAATTTATTATTCAGCAAACATTTACTGAATATGCTATAAGCAGTGCGTTGTGTTTGATGTGAGGCATACAAAAACAACACCGATTCTTTCAGGAAACTTAGAATTTCATTCCATTCCCAAGAAGCCCACGTCTCACACAGACATCCCTATAATCTTAACAAGTCGCTGGTACACTGAAGAGGAGAGTGGCCCCTGACGCTCTGACTTTCTCTCATCTTTTTTCAGCTGCAGGAAGATGCTCGGATTCGAGGTAAAGAGCGATATTTTAAGGTTTGGGTAAACCAAGGGTGAGGGGAGGGAATAAGGAGGTGTTCATATCAAAGTCTCAACGTTGGTGCTTCTATTTGGCTGAAAGCTGGAGTCTGGATCCAGCTAGTCTCTCCTCTTTCTGGTCCAGTTATCTGGACAGGGACAGCAGGATCCCTTTCTCCCCTGGAATGGCTGTTGAGGGTCAGAGGATACTCTCAGCCCTGTCAGACATGGCACTTGCAGGAGAGGAGAGGCAACAATCGGAGGGAAGCTTCCCAGCTCTGTGTTTAGGGTTTAGGAGGCACTGAAGAGTGGGGAAGCCAAAACGGAATGATTGTTTAGGGTGATCAAATTATAGCACTCAAATGATCATATGCAGATTTTAATGTTTCAAATTAAAACATCCAGGTTCTATGCTTAGTTGCTCAGTCATGTCCAACACTTTGCAACCCCATGGACTGTAGCACGCCAAGCTCCTCTATCCATGGGGATTTTCCAGGCAAGAATACTGGAATGGGTTGCCATGCCCTCCCTCCAGGAGCCTAGAATTATAGCATAAATTTAGCCGTAGTTGGAGTTCTTTCCTTTCCAAAAAGGAACTTATAAATCAGGGCTTTTCAAACATTTGAATGTATATAAATTTACCTTGGTACTTCATTCAATAGGCCTGAGACTCAGGTTCTTCATTTCCAAGAGGCTATCATGTGATGCTGGAGCCTGTGGTTCATGAATCAGACTTTGAATACCAAGGATATAAATGAGTTCACTGAAATATCCTCTAATGTCACAAACACACACTACTATATATAAAACAGATAACCAACAAGGACTTAATGTAACAGCACAGGGAACTCCACTCAACATTCTGTAATAACCCATATGGGAAAAGAATCTGAAAAAGAATGAATATATGTATATGTATAACTGAATCACTTTGCTGTACAGCTGAAACTGACACAACATTGTAAATCAACTACTCTTTTCATTTTTAATTACATGTATATTATTTTAATATTTGTCCATAAGAACATTTATAACAGATCATCTAATTTGGGTTAAATGTATCACTGTGCTTAGTCGCTCAGTAGTATCTGACTCTTTGTGATCCCATGGACTATAGCCGACCAGGTTCCTCTGCCCATGGGATTCTCCAGGCAAGAATACTGGAGTGGGGTGCCATTGCCTACTCCAAGGGATCTTCCTGGTCCAGGGATCAAATCTATGTCTCTTATGTCTCCTGCACTGGCTGGCGGATTCTTTACCATAGTGACACCTGGGAAGCCCAAAAGTATCACTACTCAGTTTTATCTTTTGAAGTGTTCTCCAAAGAGGACTTGCTCAGTGATGTAAGCTATTTTGTTATCATTCTGTAGTATATGCTATCTCTGTGTGGTTTGGAGGTGATCTTAGCTTTGGAGGTGCACATAAGATTAATAGCATTCAGTGAGTTGTGTACTGGAAGTATCCATAAGTTACCACCCAGGAATCTCTGCTGAATTCTGAATATCAGTTTCCATTCCTCAGGCCCATGCAGGGCAGCAGACAGGACCAAAAATATGGAAATATGGCCAAGCAGAATCCATCATGAGGTATAGGGAAAACTTCTCTTGGCTGCTGAGCCCTAAAGGTCAACAGGTCAAAAGGGCTAAGTTTATCTAAGCTTGAAAGATGTTCTCCTTTATTCAAGGAAGGCTGTTTTCCAAATAGGTCACTATAGGCCCTGGAATACCTGCTTGATGACCCAATGTAAAAAACATGGATTTAGGATCTTGATTGTTGTTGTTGTTGTTTTCTGCTTCCTAAAAGGTGGCTGGGTGGGGGAATTCAGAATAAGAGAAGAATTCATCTCATTGTATTTTTCATCTGAAAAAGGAGACAAGGACCTAATCTAGTGTCAGTGCCCTGGGACTGAGGAATTTGACTAACTCCTAATGCCCAGAGCAGGTTAAACAGGGATCTGGTGGCCATGATTCAATATATACTTTGTAAGTGACCAGATGTCCAGTGTCATGTTCTGCAGCTGCCTCTCTGACAGGCCTATAGTTCTTTAGTTTCTCCACAAGTTCTGATCTCTCCCACTTTGACTGGCCATACTCCAAACTAAGGATGTGAGCAGGCCTCAAGGCTCCTAAGGAGATATTTTCAGACCCCTGCAACGGAATGATTCCTTCCTGTGTCCCACTCAGGGATGAGCTCTGCGATACCCACATCATCTGCATCAAAGACTGGGTAAGTGACCCTCTTTTGAGAGTTCCTAAGGGAGATAGCATCCACTTGGATATGGGTGTAGTGACTAGGAATACTGCCGTCTCTGAGCCTTGAGTCTTCAGAACACTGTACTTCCAACTGCATCTCTCCGGAGATGGTCCCCCACCATTCTCAATTAATGGTGAACTATAGAGCCAGGGCGGAGAAGGCAATGGCACCCCACTCCAGTACTCTTGCCTGGAAAATCCCATGGGTGGAGGAGCCTGGTAGGCTGCAGACCCATGGGGTCGCTAGGAGTCGGACACAACTGAGCGACTTCACTTTCACTTTTCCCTTTCATGCACTGGAGAAGGAAATGGCAACCCACTCCAGTATTCTTGCCTGGAGAATCCCAGGGACGGCGGAGCCTGGTGGGCTGCCGGCTATGGGGTCGCACAGAGTCGGACACGACTGAAGCAACTTAGCAGTAGCATAGAGCCAGGGCTTCCTCCTTCATCCTCAGCCCCACTAGAAATCTCTGGAATTTCAGGATCAGTCCTGCACCTCACCATACAGATTTTGGGAGATTCTATTCACTCAATTTAAGGAAAAAAAGGAGAGAAGGAAATAATGACAGATAAGAAAGGAAAGCCACAAAAAAAAAAAGAGTAAAAAATGAGAAACTTAGAAAGAAAAGGACTTAGAAAAAGAAAATTTTAAAAACTTGGAAGTCCAGTGCCTCAACATTGGGAGATGTCAATTTATTTTCCATCCAAAAAAAGACTAGGAGAAAAAAGATCAGGCTATACCACCAGAGATTTAATTTAGACACTAGTAATAACTTTATGATAGTGAAAACTGAAAAACAGAGTACTGTGTAGTAAGGGAGCAGCAGCATGTTCTGCAGAGGACTTTGGAAATACTTTTAAAAATCACTTTGACCTGTTTCAGATACGGTTCCACCTGAACCAGGAAATGGATAAGGTGAACTTCCTAGATCCCTGTTTCAACCCAATTTGATCCTATTCTAGAGAGTTGACCCTAGTGAAGTAAAAAAGCATTCCTCTTAAAAAGATATATCACTATAGTTTAAATTGATCATTGCTGAAACCATGAAAGGGATAATGGGCTGGCAATCTCGTATTTATATAAACCTTAAATGTAATTATTATAAACCTTTACATATGAGGAGCACTTTTGATTGGTCAAAACCATATTGGATCAATGATTTTACTTTATTTCAGTATTCCTCTCTGAGGCAAACATGAGGAATTTACCTGACTTTCCTGATGAAAACATAGGCTCTGATAACTTAAGACACATCTCCTAATCCCACTAAGGGCTCTCTCTTATAGGACACAAGATCATCAGGGAATTGCAATTCCCAGAGCTAGTGATGCCCATTCCTGGTGGAGTCTGACAACAAAATAAATCCTTAAGGAGAGTGGAGGCCAGGGAGGGGGCCCCAGGGATGGGATCTCTCTCCCTCATACATTCACAGCTTCCTCTTATTTGGTACAGAAGCACCAAGACTTCAGATGCTGCAATGACCCCAAAGTTGGGAAGACTGCTGCCAGGCACTGGAGAGCAGCCATCAGGGATCCAGGCCCAAAACCTGAGAGGACAGTCCTCTGATCAGTCAGCTTGCTACCCTAGACCCTAATCCAGCAATCAACGAAGAAGACCACCTTCAGGTATTTCACCGAGGTCTTTCCTCTGAACTCCACCCTTCCCATCCTCAGGACCCCAGGCCTCATCAAGTCCTCACTCCAATATGGCAGAGTAGCAAACTCCATCCCCTCTCCAAAGCTGGGGTGACCTGAGGAACAATCGGTTGAGAAGGTAGAAGAAGCCTGAGGGCAGGGCCAAGCTGGAATCTTTCAGTTTCTTGATTGAGGAAGAGCCAGACAGAGTGAGTCAGGTACAGATAGTTCTGTATAGGGAGGAGCATTCAGAAATCAAGACAGACAATTATGGGATAGAGAAATGGAAACATAGAAGTGTAAAAAACACACTAAGAAACATGAGGCCCATTATCCCCTTCGGGAAAGTGCTCTGGAAACCTACGTTATTTTGAGGGCTTAATTCAGAATAAAGAGTCAAACATGGTAGGTCCACAATAGACTCCATTGTTAGGATTTTCATTAATAAAGCAGTTAAGTAAACTGCCCTCAAAGGAACTGCTTAAGTGATAGCCCACTTCCTCAACTGTTCAAACTCCCTGACTCTCTAGTTTTATCTGACACCTAATCTCATATGGAGAAAAAGACCATTCTCAGATATTTATCTGTGTCACAGACTAAGCTAGTGATACCCTCTCTATGGCCCTATATAAGGCTTACTGGGAACTCCTGAAAATAGAATCTGAGAGACAAATGATAGAGAAAATCAGGTTCATCTGCATGTGTCTAAGTACAGTGACTCTGTGTATTTTCCTGAATAGTCCCATTTCAAATATTTTTTCTCATTTCCCCCATATAGCATCAAAATACAAAATGTCCCAATATTTTGGCAATAAGATCACATCTTTCTGAAAAGAATATATACACTCACAAAACCTCTGTCATCATTCAAAACTCACATTTGACTCAGAAATTAAGGCAGAAAATTTCTTTTCTCCTCAGTACAGCACAGGCAGCAAGTGTAAGACAGCAAAGTGTGGGCACCTACATAGAAAGAAAATGGTGTACAACCAGTGGGTCTCCTACCTTAGTGTGTGTTTGATATCCTGGGATACAGTCATGAGGGCAGAAGTATCATCTGTACGACTGATTTTAGTTTCAGTGCCATCTTCCTGGTAAACTAAATTTCTTTTACTCTCATCCATATGACTGTGACATCTAGGGCACAGTTTTGGTTGCCTGAAAAACAAAGTTATTGGGCAGGCATCACCACTGATCTGGAAGAGGGAGTGATACTCATGGGCAGAGATGCCAGGGTCTATGGCTACAACTGGGAACCTGGAAATCAAGTGAGATCCACACACATCACAAGTGCCAAGCACAGAAACCAGCAAGCAACAACTGATAAAAATAAATGTGGTGTAAAAGACGTCTATCCTATTGGCTCTTACTGGGTAGTGGAATGTAGTGCTTGAATGTCCAAGTATGGTCTTGCATTTGATTCAGAGAACAACAGCATAGATTAGGAGAAGATCTGGATTATAAAGTCACAAACCCATTTTAATTTTACCCAACTTATGGACTCATAGGTCTCAGTTTCCTCCCCTATAAATAAGGAAACATAACTAGAAAATGCTAGAGGCTCCTTTCATTTCTAATATTTTGTGATCTGACTAGCCTCACAGTCTATGACTCTAACATGGCTATCCCCCAAAACTATAGAAAAAGCCAACTAGTCCAAAAATACTTCCTGCAAGAAAAAAACTACTTAGGATATTTATCAAAGATGTTGCAAACAAATATAAAGCATATATCATGACATAAAAGGTGGAGTTTTTAATTCTTACTTGTTCTTTTCCCAACAAAATTTAGACAAAAAGAAAACAACATATTAAAAATGATACAACATAGAATTTAAAACCAGTGGTGAGAATTTGTCACAATACCAGTAAAATAATAAATAAAAATCCATTATAACAATAAAATAAGTTTTAAAAATCATCACCTCATTAGATACTGACTTGGCATTTGTTGAGAGACAAATGTTGAGTTTTTAAATTGAGACTACAAAAGTAATGGAATTTTTTTCACATGAGAGACCCCATAATTTCAGGGTTGTATTGAAAACAGAAACTACACAAGGATCCCTTATATTTTCATGCTAATTCAGAAGTATTTAAAATGCTTTCAGTGGTTTTCCAGTTCCCTGATAAAGCAGGGAAAGATAAAGATAAATCCCTGTAAGACATTTTATAGAACTTGACAGACAGCAAAATTCATCAAGAAAAATAGGCAAAATTTTTAAAAAAGGAGTATTGATGAAGTTACCTTCAAAATTTTACTTCTAAAAGTCAAGAAAATGAGAAGACAAGTCACAGATTGGCAGAAAATATTTGCAAAAGACACATCAGATAAACAAAAATATACCATAAAATATTTAAAACTCAACAATAAGAAAATGAACAACTCAGTTTAAAAATTGAGAACAGACTGCTGGCTAAAGAAGATATACAGATAGAAAACAAGCATATAAAAAGACACTCAACATCAAGGTCATTAGGGAACTTAAAACAAAAATAACAATTAGAGACCATGAGACACCTATCACAATGGCCTAAATCTAAAAACTGACAATAAATAACTGATGAGAATGTAGAACAACAAGAGCTCTCATTCACTGCTAGTGGGAATGCAAAATGGTATAGCCACTTTGAAAGACAATTTGGCAGTTTCTTAGAAAATTAAACTTACTTTTACCATATAATTCAGCAATCATGCTCCTTTGTATTCCCCAAATGAGTTGAAAAGTTATATCCACACAAAAATGTACACATGGATGTTCACAGCAGCTTTATTCATAATTCCCCAAACTTGGAAGCAAACAAGATCTCCTTCAATGGGTTAATAGAAAAATTAACTGCTACATTCAGACAATGTAACATTATTCAGCCCTAAAAAGCAATGAGCTATCAACTCATGGAAAGACATGAAGGAAATGCATATTACTAAGTGCAAGAAGCCAATCTGAAAAGGCAGCATACTGTATGATTCCAAGAATATGACATTCTGGAAAAGACAAAACTACAGATATGGTAGAAAGATAACTTTGGTGTGGGATGTTGATAGGAGAGGAAGTTGTGCATGGGTCAGGGAAGGAGTACAAGGCCTGTACTTTGTGCTCAATTTTGCTTTGTATCTAAAACTTGTCTTAAGAATTTTTTTTTTTAGATTTTTTTTAATTAGTTTATTTTCTATTTTTTAACTTTACAATATTTTTAAAAGTATAGTGGACCACACTGTCATGAGGCTGAAGACCAAAGAATGTTACCAAGGGTGAGGAAAATGCTAAACCCTCTTGGCTAGCTGACTCACATTTCAAAAGGTAATACAACATCAAAAATGTTAAATTTGCAGGTGATACAGTTTCTGAAGACCAGGAGGCTGTGGAAGAATTTTTTTTAATATCTATTAAATGTTACACAGGGAAAGGGTTATGTGGAAGAGAAAGTTTTCAACACTGATGAGACTGACTTGTTTTACAAGGATGTTGGCAAATAAACATATATAATAAAAATAAACTCCAAAGCCCCTGGTTTAAAATCATTTAAGACTGTGCAATTAATTATTTGTAAGTATACATAAGATGTCTTTAGGCAGAAACACATAAAACAAGGTTATGTACTGATCACCTGATGAAAATGTGGACTGAAGGTTTACAGGAATCTGATCCTGTATTTCCCCTAGGAGCAAAAAGTCTGTATTCACTAATTTAGTGTTCACAGAACTATCATGAATAATTAGAACTGACTGTGCTTACAGTTGTATAAAAACCAGAAAGCAACCAAGATGTTCTTCAGTAGTTGAATAGATAAACTAGGGTATATTCAGACAGGGATGTAATTCAGTGATAAAAAGAAATGAGCTATCAAATCACAGGGGCTTCCCTTGTGGCTCAGCTGGTAAAGAATCCGCCTGCAATGTGGGAGACCTGGGTTTGATCGCTGGGTTGGGAAGATCATCTGGAAAAGGGAAAGGTTACCCACTCCAGTATTCTGGCCTGGAGAATTCCATGGACCATATAACCTACGGGGTCACAAAGAGTTGGACACGACTGAGCGACTTTGACATACTTTATCAAACCACAGAGGGAGAAAAAACACAAATAAATCTTTATATTGGTAAGTGAAAAAAGTCAGTCTGAACTCTATTTTCTATTTTTATAATCTTTTAGAAAAGGCAAAACTATACAGGCAGTAGATATTAGTAGCCATTAGTTTAGGGGGAAGTAGTAGGGGGCTGAATAAGTGAGGCATAGGACTTTTAGGGCAGTGAAACTATTCTGTGTGATACTATAATTGTGGATACATCACACTAGGCATCTGACAAGGCCCACTGAACTTTACAGCAAAAAAAAAAAGAGTAAACTAATGTATACAAATTTAAAAATATATCATTAGCAGGATGGAAAGCAGAATGTAATCAAGCAATTTAACTATTTCATAAATGTATGAAACAAGTTCCCTGAAGTGGTTATGGGGTAAGGGGGCTGATCTAAATAGCTCTGGAAATCAGTAGAATCTGTAAGATGTATGACTAAAGACAAAAGCAACTATACATAAGCACAGTACCTTAATTGACAAGCTTGTTTCCCACAGTGGGAATGGGTTAACAATTCTGATGCTGCTATTCATGTATACTGGAATTAAATAAACAGCAGGTGGTAGGAACCAAGAGTCTCACCTTTGAAATGGGAGATTGCAGATAAGCAGGGAAGACTAGAATGATCCATATGATAATAGAGTTGGAAACATCAGTACGAACTCATGTTTAGCTTAATATAGTTACAAATGGTTTCATATAAAAATATTTATAGATATGTTTATACAGATGGCTTAGAATGCACACATATATTTTCTTGCTATCAACTGAGAGGGCCTGAACATATTAGAAGCAACAAATCACATCGACCTTCTCAGATCTTGCTTTCTAGTATCAGTAGCCATTGGAAAGAACTAGGGCTCCTTGAAGAAATGGCTTATCCTAGGGATAAAACAGGGAAATATACAAGATGAATTTGAAACATCTTATAGTACCAAACAGTATGAAAATGCTAAAAAACACAAAGACACACACAAACACACAAAAATAAATAATGGGTATTTGTCAAAGGATCACAGGAACCAATTGAAAGAGGTCTCAATGACCAAAGCCAGAACAATTTGAGCAAAAAATAAAGTAGTACTGGATTAAAACACAAAATATGTGATCACAATGATGTAAATAAATGACTCAACAGATAAATGGTGGAGAAGAAACAAATCTCCCACGCAGAATTTTAAATAATTTATGCAAATACATCACCCTCAAGGAGGTGAAGAATAACCTCATTCCATAATTATAAGGTGTGCATAGTAACTTCCTTCCAAAGAGAATAGTATGGGGGAAAAAGAAACCAACTTGGAGGAAATAAGAGTAACTACAATGCGTAAATCTGAAAAACACTAGCTGAGACACGTGAGCTAGATAACCTTCAACAGTGATAAGGTTTGTTGGTTTTGTGTACTCTTGATATGACACAATGAAAATGGTACTTTACCTTTGTGATTTTCCTCCCCAAAACCTTTAACCCCAGTCTAATCATGAGGAAAACATCAGATAAGCTCAAATTTAGGGACATTCTTCAAAATATCTGACCAGTATTCATTGGAAGGACTGATGCTGAAGCTGAAATTCCAATACTTTGGCCACCTAATGCGAAGAACCGACTCATTTGAAAAGACCCTGATGCTGGGAAAGATTAAAGGTGGGTGGAGAAGGGGACAACAGAGGATGAGATGGTTGGATGGCATCACCAACTCAGTGGACATGAGTTTGAGTAGGCTCCAGGAGTTGGTGATGGACAGGGAAGGCTGGCGTGCTGCAGTCCATGGGGTTGCAAAGGGTCAGACATGACTGAGCAACTAAACTGAACTGAACTACTCAGAACTGTCAAGATCATCACAACAAAAAAAGCCTAAAAAACTGTCACAACCAAGTACGTCTTATGGCAACATGACAACTCAATATAATATGGTATCCCTGGATAGGACCCTAGGGCAACCAAAAAAGAGGACATTATGTAAGCCTAAATAAATCTGAACTTTTAAACTATGGAGCTCAATGAATAATTTTTAATATTGTTTCATTAATTCTAATGTATACTGCATTAATGTAAGATGTTAATAGGTGAAACTGGATTCAGGGAATATGAAAAACATACTATCTTTTCAATTTTTCTGTAAATACTTCAAAAATAACTTCCGAAAAATAAAGTTAATTTAAATATTAAAAGAATAATAATAAATATTGATAGTTAATAGGTTTCTCACTGTGGTATGGGTCAAAAATTCTGAAATGTATTTTAGATTTTTTTTTATACATTTTTACATTTTACATTGTAAAATGTATTTTTGTATACATTTTACAAATGTATTTCTAAAATACATTTTTTTATGTATTTTAGAATTTTACAAAGGATTTGGAGACAAATAGGAGCCAAGGTTCTCACTGTTAGAAAAGAGAATACCAAATACGGAAAGGCTGAGATAAATCTGTATGTTTATATAATACATTTATATAAATGTGTTTATAATTATACACAAACACATTTTTCCTAGCTCTATCTGCTAAGAGAGTCTAGAGGCAATGATCTAACAGTGACATAATGATGACTTACCTAGGATCCAGATCTTATTTTCTAAATATATTTTCTCTTTAAGAAACCAGGGTATCTTCGAATAAAGACTGATCCAAGGCTAGGGCAAGGAAAGTACTAGATGAATCTTTCTGTGCTCTAAAAGGAAGTGATTAAGTAATGATAAGTGTGTTAGTCGCTCAATCGTGTCCAACTCTTTTGCAACCCCTGGACCATAATCCGCCTGGCTCCTCTGTCCATGGAATTCTCCAGGCAAGAATACTGGAGTGGGTTGCTATTTCCTTCTCCACAAGTAATGATGGGACACAACAAAAGGAAAGAGAAGCCAACTTGGAGGGAAACCCGCTGGGCATATCTGAGAAAACTTGAGCATAACAATAAATAATAATAGTCATTGATTATAATCTATGAATAAAATAAGAACCCATGAGTATGTACTGAGAAAATGAGGAGAAAGAGACACAGAGATAGGAAGAAAGACTATAATTGCAGAAGAATGTAAACCAATAAAGAAGGAATGAAGGAGTTAGGAAGTTTTAAACAATATTTATTTATGGGGTAAAAGTTTAATGGGACTTCTCAGGTGGCACTAGTGGTAAAGAACCCACCTGCCAATGTAGGAGACATAAGAGACATGGGTTTGATCCCTGGGTCAGGAAGATACCCTGGAGGAGGGCATGGCAACCAAAGAACAAGATATTTATATAGTCTCAAAATACCTCTCCACAAATTAATTACAAAAGAAAAGGTTACTTTACAGTGAAGAAACTATGTAACACCATGCTATACATTTTTAGGTTTTATACACACACACACACACGCGCGGGGGCTTCCCTGGTGGCTCAGACAGTAAACAATCCACCTGCAATGCAGAAGACCTGGGTTCAATCCCTGGATCAGGAAGATCCCCTGGAGAAGGCAATGGCAACCCACTCCAGTATTCTTGCCTGGAAAATTCCATGGACAGCAGGTCCTGGCAGGCTACAGTCCATGGGGTCACAAAGAGTTGGACACAACTGAGCAATTAACACTTTCATTTTTCATATTTAAATACACACATATGTATATATACACACAAATATATAATATATCTAACTTATGTATGTAATACTTATATATATTTTATACATAATATATATATTCTAATTTACAATAAAAATTGTTAGAAAACAAGCCGGATAACGTGAAGAAAATAAGAGCTAATACTTTATGTGCCTGAAATGAATCAACAAACCTGATTACAAGTTGTGAAAATTAAAGGAAAAAATTAAAACATATTTAGATTACTTTTTTACATTTTATCTTTATGGTATACACATATTTTCTACCATAATTATATTAATCCCATCATATATAAATTTGACATGTATGTCATTTAGATTACACTCTATGTTAATTAGAGAGAATAGAAATAAGACTAATCTAGAAAGTTTGAGGGATCCAATTGGGGTCAATATTAGAATTTTTCGATAACAAAATGCTCTGCCTTAACTAGAAAACCAGTGGGGGGGATGCCAAAACAACGCACAACTCTATAGAGAGTGATCTTTCCAAAATGAAATATATTTAACACCCCAGCTTAAAGCACTTCAGTGATGCTCCATCACCCATATAACCAAGTCCAGGTTTCTTTACATGGAATAAAGAACACTTGATTACCATGTGGTCCAGTCTAAATTTCTACCCTCATAATATTCCTCACCACTCTGTCAAAAATTCCCATTGCAGGCACAATAGGTTACTTTCTGTTCTTAGACCAGGTCACATTTTTCATCTTGGGACAATGGATATAGAGTGCTGTTACTCTATCCTCACTTGGAATTTAGTTCAGTTTTCTAAACCTTGGCATAACTCTTACTTATCCTTCTAGTCTATCTCACATATCACTTTCTCAAGGAAGCACACTTCCTTATCTGCCAAACTGGAATACAATTCCTAAAATACACCCTGCTTACAGTGATATATTTCTTATGAAGTTATGTTTTGTAGTGCTTGTATCTATGGGCTCTGGATAAGGCTGTCTTGATTTGAATTTTAGCTTTGCTATTTAACAGCTGTGTAATGTACTGCAAGTTAGCTTGGCATTTCTGGTCTTAAGCTTCCTCACCTAGAAAACATAATTATTACACTCCTCATAGTCATATTATAATATATAGTATATACTTCTCATATTTTGGCCACCTAATGCAAAGAGCCAACTCACTGGAAAAGATCCTGATGCTGGGAAAGACTGAAGGCAGGAAGAGAAGGGGACGACAGAGGATGAGATGGTTGGATGGCATCACAAACTCAATGGGAGTTGGAGCAAACTCTAGGAAATGGTGAATGACAAGGAAGCCTGGCATGCTGCAGTCCACGGGGTCGCAAACAGTCAGACACAACTTAGTGACTGAACAACAACTCCTCATATTATACTCCTCATAAAGAGAACTGAAAGAAATAATACATGTACATGTAATAAGTGATAAATATAGTTCATAAGAGGATGCCATTCTATTTTAATGTCCATAAAAGTAGATATAAATAACTTTTGGACCCCTGACACTGCTGTGATGAAACAATTTGGCCTAACATGGCAGCTCAGCTGGTAAAGAATCTGCCTGCAATACAGGAGACCCCAGTTTGATTCCTGGATCGGGAAGGTCCTTGGAGAAGGGATAGGCTTACCTTCTCTTCCTGCCTTCAATCTTTCCCAGCATCAGGATCTTTTCCAGTGAGTTGGCTCTTTGCATTAGGTGGCCAAAATATGAGAAGTATATACTATATATTATAGTATGACTATGAGGAGTATAATAATTATGTTTTCTAGGTGAGGAAACTTAAGACCAGAAATGCCAAGCTAACTTGCAGTACATTACATAGCTGTTAAATAGCAAAGCTAAAATTCAAATCAAGACAGCCTTATCCAGAGCCCATAGATACAAGCACTACAAAACATAACTTCATTCCAGTATTCTTGGATTTCCCTAGTGGCTCAGATGGTAAAGAATTTACCTGCAATACCAATATGGGAGACCTGGGTTTGATCCCTGGGTTGGGAAGATCCACTGGAGTAGGGCATGGTAGCCCACTCCAGTATTTGTTATGGGTTCCCTGGTGGCTCAGACAGTAAAGAGTCTGCAAATCTGCCTGCAATGCAGGAGACCTGGGTTCAATCCCTGCGTGGGGAAGATGCCAACCTTAAGTGAAATCTCAATGAAATTTAACATGGTAAGAGAGTTTCCTTAGGATTAAAGATCTCTATTGTTCTTTCTTGGTGGCTCAGATGGTAAAGAATCTGCCTGCAACGCAAGAAACCTGAGTTCAATTTCTGGGTTGAGAAGATTCCCTGGAGAAGGGAATGGCAACCCACTCCAGTATTCTTGCCTGGAGAACTCCATGGACAGAGGAGCCTGGTGGGCTATAGTCCATGGCATTGCAAAGAGTTGGACACATCTGAGCAGCTACACTTTCACTTTGAAACATTAGTTTCTTTAAAGTCAATGTTTTTAATAGAACTTTAGGGTTTTTTTAATGTTATTAGAATAGTGCACTAGTATAAAATGAATCCATTGGGTAAAATTACACACAAGGGTGTTTAAATAACAGTTCTTGACAGTCTGGGGTTTAGATAATTCTCTTTTCTGACCAATCAATACTTTATAATGGAATTCAATTGAACTCGGCAGTCTTTGGCTAAATTGTAATAGTGTATCTAGACATTCAGTATAGAAAACAGAAAACACTTTTGTTTTCATTTTTTATTAGTAAAAGGAAATGAGGAATTGTCAAGGATTTCTTTTCCCCTTCCTCCACCATTTTTTTTTGTATTGGTGAACTGTAGAAAATATTTTTACATTTATGATCTGCAGAAAATTTATAAACCCATATGTGATGCTTTTTAAAAAACCTATAAATAGAAGTTCACTTTTTCAGAGCATGGATTTAATACAATGTGGTTCCCTAGGATACACTCTGCATAAAAGTCTTACAATCCTTGGGGCAAACACAGCACGAGTTTTGTAACAGTGAAGAGCAAATCTGACTCCATATGAGATGTTTCTTTTACTTTAACCTTTGTATTCTATTGCCTTTGCTGCCAGATAAGAATGCTGCCTATATCCTGAAATATATAGGATAGCCCATTCTCAAGATTCTGACCTTTTATTTTTCTATAAAAATGTTTTGCTGAAACCCTTTTTGGTGTTCAAGGTTTCAGGGGACATGAGCCACCAATTCTCCTTGTATGGCCCTGCACCAAACCTTTCTCTATTTCAAACTCCAATATTTCAGTTTGCTTGGCCTCACTATGGATCGAGCACATGAACTTGTGTTTGATAAGTTTTTTCAAACCAGAAATAGGAAGTTGGAAATGTGTTGTTATTGTTAACAGAAAATATTTAAAATATCGCAAGTATGCAAGAAAAGATACAGAATCTGAATAGCCACAGTCCAACAGTTATCTTGGCAGCAAGTGTGTAGTACTTGGGCACACTAAAACAAATGCCTTAGGACTGTCTGTCTTTTGCTGAACAAGTCTCAGCTATATACACTCAGAGAGTTGAATATTTATGAGAGAAATTAATAGAAGCAATCACTCAAATGTCATCTCTGAATAGGGAATGGTACTTATCCTGATTTTCATAAAGGACTCTGTTGACAGATTTAGAAACCTGGGATATGAATACTAGGAACACTATCAATGCATTTAATTTTTCTGGGTATAAGAGAAAGGTGCAGAGGTGGACAGAGTGTGGCTTGCCAGATCCTATCAAACCAGATGTTTTTGCCTTTCTTTCTCCTTCCCCCACCCAAACATTTGAAAAATGAAAAGATTTAGACTTTCTCTTTAAGTCACCTCACACTGCCCAATTATCACAGAGGTGAAGGTGGAGCATCCAGAGTAAAGCAACTAAGAGCTGAATGACAGAGAAATTTAAGACAGCCCAAACTGAGACTTTTGGGGAAGTCAAGGCTTTAGTTAAAAAGTTAGGCCATCATTCTAGAAATCTCATGTTTTCTGAGTTATAAAGAATGTAGACACCTTACTTCTGATCATGCAGGGCCAGCTTTATCTGATCAACATTCCTTTTGAGAACTAGAAAAATATAAATGAAAAGGAAAATGCTTTTGTTTGAAAGTACTGGAAAGTCTAACACGTCTGTCAAGAGTCAGAGAATAAGACCTCACAGGGAAGAGAAGAATACTGAGATGAGCTTGACATTCTGCATTAACTGTGTCCTCAAGGGCTTTGTCTATTTGTAAGTGGCACATGGCCAAGAGACTGAGAAGCCTAGCAGAAACTGATAGCTAAGAGGCTGAGAACATTAGCTGAGCTTTTGGCAGTCCATGGACTGCCAAATCTGTACTAATCTAAGAGTTTAGATTTTTTAGATTCTATATATAAGTAAGATTATACAGTATTTTTCTTTCCCTTTTTGACTTAGCTCACTCCCCTCCAGGTCCATCCATTTTGTCACAAATGTTAGGATTTCCTTTTTATGGCTGAATAATATTTCATTGTAGAGATATACCACATGGACACAAAACTTGAAGTTCAGGGATACCAAAGCAGCCAGGATTTATTGGGCCAAGATCCCCAAAAGAAGCAAAATGTTTTAAGGTAAGCCCAACATTCTGCATAAATTTTCCCCAGGAGATACGTTTATGCCATATGCAGCACATGATAAGAGGATAATAAGCTGAACAGAAAGTAGAGGCTACAAGGCTGAGAAGCCAAGCAGATCTAGCTGTAGAGCTGAGGACCCACCAAGAAGGGGTGAGTGGTAATTATTCCTTTAGTTAGAGCCATGGAAGGTCATGGAAGCACTATACCATAAAAGTAATACTGAACAAGAAATAGAACAAAGCAAAAGTCATTCTTTTCTGTACTAAGATAACATAAGCCAGTCTCAATTTCATTTCTAAAAATGTCAGATATTCCTTAAGACAGGACTAAATGAGTCAAAAAAAAAAAAAGACCATAGGAACAGACTCACTGGAGATCTCAGTAGTTATTAGACATGCATTTTATTTTTTTCATATTCATTCATCCATTTGTTTGTTCAATAAACATTTGCCTTTTTTCCTACCTTTATATAATTGACCAATAACATTGTGTGAGTATAAAGCACAGAGCAAGATGATTTGATACACATGTATATTGTGAAATAATTACCACAATAAAGGTTCTGTCCCTGGGTCAGGAAGAATCCCTGGAGTAGGAAATGGCAACACACTCCATTATTCTTGCCTGGAAAATTCCATGGACAGCAAAGCCTGGCAGGCTACAGTCTATGCGGTTGCAATGAGTCAAACATGACCAAGCAAGTGAGCACAGCAAGGTTAATTAACACATTCATCACCTCAGGTAATTACCATTTTGTGGATATACCCTGAGGACATTTAAGACCTACTCTGTTCGAAAATTTAAAGAATGTAATACAATGTTAACTAGTCACCATGCTGTATATTCAGTTCAGTTGCTCAGTCTTGTCTGACTCTTTGCGACCCCATGAATCACAGCACGCCAGGCCTCCCTGTCCATCACCAACTCCCTAAGTCTACCCAAACCCATGTCCATCGAGTCGGTGATGCCATCCAACCATCTCATCCTCTGTCATCCCCTTCTCCTACTGCCCTCAATCTTTCCCAGCATCAGGGTCTTTTCCAATGGTCTTTTCCAGTTCATTTTGCCAATAAAGCAGAAGTAGATGTTTTTCTGGAACTCTGTTGCTTTTTCGATTATCCAAAGGGTGTTGGCAATTTGATCTCTGGTTCCTCTGTCTTTTCTAAAACCAGCTTGAACATCTGGAAGTTCACAGTTCACGTATTGCTGAAGCCTGGCTTGGAGAATTTTAAGCATTATTTTACTAGCATGTGAGATGAGTGCAATTATGCAGTAGTTTGAGCATTCTTTGGCATTACCTTTCTTTGGGATTGGAATTCATAATTCGAAGTTCATACCCTCTGACTAGCAACTCATTTCCCCCAATCCTCAGCCCCTGGCAACCACCAATCTTCTGTCTGTTTCTAAGAGTTTAGATTTTTTAGATTCTATATATAAGTAAGATTATACAGTATTTTTCTTTCCCTTTTTGACTTAGCTTACTCCCCTCCAGGTCCATCCATTTTGTCACAAATGTTAGGATTTCCTTTTTATGGCTGAATAATATTTCATTGTAGAGATATACCACATTTTCTTTAATCATTCATCCACTGGCATACACTTAGATTGTTTCCATGTCTTGGCTCTTGTGAATAAACTGCAGTGAACACAGTAATGCAGATATCTCTTCAATTAATTATTTCTATTCCTTTTGGTATATACTCAGAAGTAGGATGCTGAATCATACATCAGTCCTATTTTTTTCATTTTTTGAGGACCCTCCATACTATTTTCTATAATGGCTATACTAATTTATATTCCCAACAACAGTGCACAAGGGTTTCTTTTCCTCCACATCCTTGGCAACACTTGTTATCTATTCAGATGTGCATTTTTTAAATGACTTTGATTAATATGTTCAAGAAAACATATGACAAAATGGAGAATGTCTCTAGGGGACTGGATTCTATAGGATATAACCAACAGTAAGCTCTAGAATTGAAAAATATAATAACCAAAATTAAACAGATTAGAAACAGAAGATAATAAAACTAGAATGTGGGTCAACAGAAAATATCCTAACTGAAAGAGATTTTTTAAAAGAGATAAATACAGCATAAAATCATCAAAGTTTTGTGGGAAGTAGTAATGATTTAACATATTTAGAGGTATAGAAAGAGAGGACAGACAGAATGGGACAGAGCAATATAATTTAATATGGAAACGTAGTTAAACAGAAGTTGAAAAATTAGAAAAGTGAAAAGGGAACATTATGGTAATAGAGAGATAGTAATCACAGGAATTGGGGCTAAGGGAACAAAGATAAGAGGTTGGATCATCAGCAACTGAAAGCCTGCAAGAGATTCTCTGTGAGCTGGGACTCAGATCCCTAAGGGGGATGCTGTCCATCCATGCTGCCATCTCAGGAGCTCAGAGAAAGGGGTGTCTTATGGAGCTGGGAAGGGGTGCTTTCTTGCTGTTGCTATGTCTGAGAGGGCATGGGGAGACTAGTTCCATGAGTGCTGAAAAAAGCTGAAACTGGAACCCCAGCTATTGCTGTGGTGGGCACAGGGGGTGATGTTAACAGGAACAACAAGCGGTCTGCCTTTAGTGCCACCACCCAAGAGGAGTGGTATGTCAAAGAAGAAATCTATTTTCCATATTCTGCACATCACAAAGCATAAGAGTGGGTTTAGAGACAAGAGGAGTTCAGTAACCACTATGAATTTCTAGAAAGATCAATACAAAAGAAACCACATCTAGGCATTCATAACAAAATACTGAAAACCAAAGACACAAAGAACAATTTTAAAACAGTCTGAGACAAAAGACAAATTGCCTTTAAACAGACAGGCTGCGACCTGGGGACCTTTGCTGTACCTGGACAAACATCTCCTCCAGCAACAGAATACATAAAGGACTGAAATCAACTGCAAGCATGTGCAGCTGGGGCAAATCAAGAGCAACAAGATACAAAAAGACCAAAACCCAACTGCTACTTCTGAGGTGTCAGTAGCAAAAACAGGGTATGACCTAGGACCCCTGCAAACAGCACCACCAGGGGGATAGGCAGACCATCTAAGTCACCCACTGGCCTGAGCCATGTGTCTGCCCCTACCCTCAGCCCATTTAAGGGACTAGATCACCCCACCATCTCAGGGAGCGAGCAAGGGCCCCTGTTACCTGTTTTCACTTCCTCCAGCTGCAGCGAGTCCCAGTAAAGCCCTGCCTGAATTTCTTATCTGACCTCGCATCAATTTGTATTGATTAAATAAAGAGTTTAAGAACCCAGGCCGGTAAGGGTACCACCTTTAGACACGGGGCAACTGTGGTCCAGGCCTGAAACTGTGTTTTAGGACGTGTTTGACCTCCTTCCCCACCTGTCATTCTTCACAGGGTGATGGTCTTGCAGAGTTGAGTGGATACAGCCAACCACAGCCAGCACACTCTGTATCTTGTGCTCCAGAGATCTGGGCCTCAGAAATCTCTGCCCAAACAACCTCAGGCCGCTTCTGGGTCTCAGGGCCCTCTTTCCACAGAAGCGCACACACCAGGCCAGAGGAGTAAGCATCGAGCTTGATGGTGTGTGCTGAATTATGCAACCATGTACAGACTCCTTCACTTCATGAAAGACCCAAGGGCCTCCATCTGTACTTTTAACTCGGGAAATAAGTAAATATGAGCCTGCCTTCCAAGGAGCCAACATTAGACTGAAACCGATTTCCCAACAGAAGTGACGGAAGCCTAAAGACTGTGGGTTAATATTCCGGAAAGCATGAAAGAAAATAAGTGCAAACACGCTCTATAATCAAAATGTACCTCAAAAGGAAAGAAAACATACCTCATAAAGCCCTGGCGAGGTGAGGCGAAGCGAGAGGAGGCCCAGGCCCTGCGCGCTGGATGCCTGGTTCCACACCACTGTTTACCGTGTTGTTTGGCACCAACAGACGGTTCGGCTCCTCCAGATCAGGTGGCCGGTTGCGAGAAGGGAGAGGACTGCGAAGAAGGTTGGAAGCTTAGAAGGCAGCCTGCCCCAGGGCCCACGCAACCACACCTCTCCTCGTGGCCCCGCCCCAGCACTCTCCCGGAACTTTGGCCCTTGGCCTCCATCCAACCACGGGGGCCGGCTCCGCCCACCTGGCGGCACCATAGCAACCGTGACGAAACTTAAAGCTGGTTTCTTCAAGCTGGCTCCTTCGGCCATGGCGCTAGAATAATGGAGGACAAGCTGATGGAAGTAGTCGAGACCTGGGAGAGTGAGGAGCAAAAGCAGTGCGTGGCATCCTGAGAATCATCAAACCCCACAACCAAGTGTTTATCCGGTCCATCCACATCCTGCACCATGGCGGCTCCTGGAAGGTCACTGAGGGCTACTGGGTCCAGCAGAGCTTAGCATTGCACTCCCTGCAAAGTAAGTATTGGTTAGTGAGAAGATGTGAGTGTAGATAAAGTAAAAGCTTTGGTTTGCCTGATGACGTATAAATGTGCTGTGTTGATGTGCCATTTGACGATGCTAAAGCTGATGTTAAGATCAATCCCAGGAACCATACTGATAATAAAGTGGAAAAGATCACAAGGAGGTTCACCATGGAGCTGGCAAAACAGAGCTTTATTGGTCCTGGCGTTGATGTTCGTTCCCCAGTCAGGGGCACAGGTGAGCAAGAAAATGTCCTGGATTGCTGACACCTGTGCCAGCACCGTTGGGCCCGGAGATATTAATGCACATGCCTGCTATTACTGGTAAATCCATCAGTCAGAGTGGCGTCTGCAGAGGTATCTCTGCCACTGGTCATGGTATTTGCCATGGGATTGAAAATTTCCTCAATGAAGTTTCTTACACGAGCATTTTACGAACGACGTCAGGGTTTGGAGATAAAACATTTTTTCAGGGATTTGGCAATGTGTGCCTATACTCTATGGCATATTTACATCGTATTGGTGCTAAATGTGTTGATGGTGGTGAAGTTGATGGGAGCATATGAAATTCAGATGGCACTGACCCAAAGGAACTAGAAGACTTCAAATTGCAACATGAATCAATTCTGGACTTCCCCAGGGCAAAACCCTTTGGAAGGAAGCATCTTGGAAGCAGATTGTGACATACCAGTGCCTGCAGCCAATGAGAAGCAGTTAACCAAATCCAGTGCACTGAAAGCAAGGATCATTGCTGAAGCTGCCAATGGATCAACAACTCCAGAACCTTAGGTTTTTCTGGGGAAGAACAGTATGGTTATTTCTGATCTCTACTTGAATCCTAAGGGCTTCCCTGGTGACTCAGACAGTAAAGAATTTGCCCACAATGCAGGAGACCAGGGTTCGATCCCTGGGTCGGGAAGATCCCCTGGAGAAAGGAATGGCAACCCACTCCAGTATTCTTGCCTGGAGAATCCCATGGACAGAGGAGCCTGGCAGGCTACAGTTCATGGGATCGCAAGAGTTGGACACAGCTGAGCAACTAACACACATACACACAGTTGAATGCTGAGGGAGTGGCTGAGGAATATAATCATGTCAGCTATGGCCATTTGACCTTCAAATATGACAGATTCTAACCACCACTTTCTCACATTTTTTCAAGAGAATCTAGAAAGAAAATTTGGAAGGTGTGGTGGAAATATTCCCGTTGTACCCACAGCAGATTCTAAAACACAGTACCAGGTACATCCAAGAAAGATATTGTGTAGTTTGGTTTAGCTTAAGCTATGGAATTTTCTGCCAGGCAAATCATGCCCACAGCCACAAAGTATAACCTAGGATTGGCTGCCTATGTCAATGCCATTGAGAAAGTCTTTGGGGTATACAGTGAAGCTGGTTAACTTCTTCACTACCCTATTTATAATTTCTGCAAAACTATCATAAGTTCTATAACCACAGATATCTTTTTCTCTTATGGACATTATTCTCAACAAGTCAATCCAAATCAGCCCTTTAAGAAAGAAATTAAGGTTTAGAATGTCATAGACAGGTTGAAAAGTGTGAAAGTATTACAGAAATTAACTGTGCCAGAGGGCTGTTTGGGATATTATACTTTTAAATAAAAATACTCTTGTATCTAGTCATGCTCCCTTGCTCCATAGCTTGTTCTCAAAATGTTAGTTACCTGTTGTTTGACCTCAGTAATCAGTTGCTTGCAATATTTTGCTCTGGCCAAGTCTGAGATGGGACTATAACTTTGCATTTAAGAAGTGGGTGTGTGGCATTTTCAGAAAGTGGTATGGTCCTTAAGTGAGTTTTGTTACTTCACATCAGCAAAATAACTCAATCTCACAGGTTGCAAACAAAAATAACAGTTGTTTCTCTTTATTCAATCTATTATTTTAGAATGAAATAAGGACACACTGCTGTAATAAAATTGCCTTTAATCACTTAAGCCTATACTGGAAGCAATGAATGCTTGTAAACATGAATTTAGAAAGCTAGCATTTTTATGATATCAGCAGTATCATTTGTAGCTCATCAGTTCTATATTGTTATCCTGCAAACATAAAAAGCTAGATGGATAATTGCTACAGTTTTGAATATAACAACTGTCCATCTATAGAGGATAGATGGTGGAAACTGTTTTTGTTATGGCTCTTTGAATTTGCTAAATGCAAATATGACATGCAGTCTAAATAATGCAGTAATCTCTTTATCATGTTAATTAGTTTTTCATTTCTCTAATTACCTATTGAATTCAAGTAGAGTATAATAATTCAAGTAGAGTAACCCAAAAAAATACTGCTTAGTCTCCTTGTCTGGAGTCTGCCTGACAGCTCTAAGCATTGTCAATGTCCCCAGCCCTGCCTGATTTTGTATCCTTTTTTTTTTTAGAGGCCTCATATGTACACACAAGCTTAATTAGCACAGTGGAGCTTAAAACATTGAGTTGAATGTTTTGTTTGGGATTTTTTGGTTAAGGCCTTTTGAACAGCAGAATATCAGTGAAATACTAGACATTATTTATGTAACGAGTGAGTCATTTTTAAAAACAGTAATTCTCTTTCAGAAATTTCTAATTACTTTGTAACTTAATGACTTAACCTGGTAATAAAAATAACTGTTTAACTGTTTAAAATTTACCTTTTCAAAACAAAAATAAATGAAAGGGAAATATTTCTCCCTCCCTATTCTAATGCTTCTTAATAAGGGCTGAGGTTCATTGTTCTCTTGTACTCAGGTACTGAGTAATAATTACTATAAAGAGGATGCGGGCAGTGCTAATGGATCCTACTTAGCATGTAATTGGAACCAAGCAAAGGGTGAACTTCCCCAACATTTGGCTACAAGCTGACAACAGCAAGGCCCTCTACTCAAGTATCTCCTCTCTTCCAACACATTTGGGCCAATGTGATGTCACCTCCAGATGTATATCTCTCACTTCTAATTTCCTGTCTACATTTTTACTTGACTTTGGTACCTACCTTCTGCCACAAAACTGGCATAACACCTCAAGGTTTATTTCAGGTTCCTGAACATTGCTTTCTGATTTCCCTGCAAATACAGCAGACATCATGTAGCAGAATTCCCAGAGAAGTTAGTATGTTTTCAGTGTTAAAATCATGGAGGTTATATAATACTAATTTGGGGATGATTGTGGGCAAATTTAAGAGATGAGATCAGAAAGATTAGAAATGAGGTTTTTCATGCTTATACTCAGAACTGCCAGAGCCAAGTATCTTTAACAGCTATATGGTTTTCAATTAAAAAAAAATTTTTTTTTTTGTTTAATAAGCTGAGACATTTGGAGAATTGATATCCTTTTTCACACTGTAGCAGCTAATGGTGCAATATGCTGTGCTCAGTCACACATGTCTGACTCTGAAACCCTTTGGACTGCAGCCTGCCAGACTCCTCTGTCCATGGGATTTTCCAGTCAAGAATACTGGGTGGAGTGGGTTACCATTTCCTTCTCAAGGGGATCTTCCTGAACCACAGATAGAACCTGCATCTCCTGCATTGCAGGCAGATTCTTTACCACTGAGTCACCTGGGAAGCCCTCTATTTCTTGTGTTTATATACAAAACTGACAGAACGAGAATGCAAATCACTAGGAAACATTGCAATCTGAATGATAACATTACAACACATCATAAACTATTATGACTCAACACATGATCCACTCAACAAGTAAATACTTCTTTAAATAAAATCTTAATCACTAAGCCATGAAATTGTCCTACAGCTATTGCAAAGCTGAGTATATATAGATTCATCATACTACAAAAAATTTATGGGGTAGTTTAAGCAAATGACTGGTTACTGAGTTTTTCTCCTTTAAGTTTGTCATAATTTTCTACTCATTTTATCTTCAACTCACATGTACTTTGGAGTAGGAAATGGCAACCTACTCCAGTATTCTTGTCTGAAAAATCCCATGGATAGACGAGCCATGGGGTTGCAAAGAGTTGGACATGACTGAGCATGCACACACACACACACGCATGCACCCGTGCTAAGTCACTTCAGCCGTATCTGACTCTTTGCAACCCTATGGGCCATAGCCTGCCAGGCTCCTCTGTCCTTGGGATTCTCCAGGCAAGAATACTGGAGTGGGTTGCCACGCCCTCCTTCAGGGGATCTTCCTGACCCAGGAATCGAACCATGTCTGTTACGTCTCCTTCATCGGCAGTCTGGTTCTTTACCACTAGTGCCACTTGGGAGGCCCACATACACATATACATAGTGTCAACTGAAAAATATTTTTTATAAGGAAAATAGTTAAATGCCCTCTGCCTCCTCTTTTCCTATGAAACTCCTTAGCAAGAGTTCACATTTTGTGGTTCTGGTCATTGCTTCAACTTAGAAATTCCAAATGCCACATTTGAGGGAGTCCCATTGACACTACTGACTACAAAGTCTTACTTCAAGTTCTCACCACAGGGAATAACTGGCTCTGCTTCAGCCATCCTCTAGGCATCTGATGCCTGGGAGTCAACCTCCGACTACCTAAGCACAGCTGAGGATCAATTAGACTGATATATTCTATAAATGGTTGAGGCTAACCATTTAGAAAAACAGTTACAAATGAAGAGGTGGCAGGATGATGGTGTCTCAGACAATCTGAGAGAATTGCCCTATATTATTTCACTTTAACAATGAAGAATACAAGAAAACATTATCAATAGAACTTTATAATGTCAGTCATAAAGCCAGATGTAAAGGAAATATTTTCTCCAGATTATTTTCATTCTTAGCAGGTGAATCAAACATAAGCCCTGCAACCACACTGGGGAACAGACTGTCTTCTGAAGCAGATGTACAGGTAACATACATTCAGGTACTGGAAAGGACTTGGGATGTGTTCACGACTGAACAGCTGAAAAGTAAGGACTCAAAGTCCCCCTTAGATGGGTTATGAGTTTATTGGGAAGAGGGCAGTAAAGGAATGGCCAGGGACAGAAAAATAGACTCAGCCACTATGACAAGTCCTACAAGTGACCCAAAGGTCCAATTCTAGCACATCAGACCAAAGCTGGAACTCACAGATAACATCCAGTGTTCAAATAGAGTATTTCTGTATATCAGACCTGAGCGAGTAAAAAACCAAGTCAAGGGACACAGAAAGGTCTTGGTACTGGAATATTGAGAAAAGTGTATTAGGATGAAAGTCAAAGGATAAATCCAAATATCTGCACAATTGAGATATACAGGACTGAATGCTTGCTCTATTTCTCTCCTTAGGAAGCCTTCTTAAGGGAATTAACATATACATACTATTATATATAAAATAAGCAACAAGACCTACTGTATAATACTCCAGTGCATGCATGCTCAATCATGTCCGATCCTTTGCGACCCTGTGGCTGAAGCCTGCCAGGGTCCTCTGCCATGGAATTTTCCAGACAAGAATACTGGAGTGAGTTGCCATTTCCTCTTCCAGGGGATCTTCCCATCCCAGGAATTGAACCCATGTCTCCTGCACTGCAGGTGGATTCTTTACTGGATGTACTGTATAGTACAGGGAACCATATTCAATTTCTTATAATAACCTATAATGAAAAAGAATCTGAATATATGTATATATCACTGAATATCACTGAACCACTTTGCTATATGTCCAAAACCAATACATAAAATTAACCGTACTTCAATTAAAAAATGGTAAAAAAATAAATAAATAAAATTTTTAAAAAGAAGCCTTACAATGAGCACAGAAATATTATTTAGTAAGGATTTCTTCTTGTGGCACAGGAAACAGCCACAGCTGGTGATTCCAAAATAATTTAGGTGTCCTGGCAAGCTCTCAAAGTTCTAGGAACATGGGACCCTGCCCTGGGTGCCTGCTCAGTCATGTCCAATTCTTTGCGATCCCATGGACTGTAGCCTGCCAGGCTCCTCTGTCCATGGAATTTCCCAAGCAAGAATACTAGAATAATGGGTAGCCATTTCCTTCTCCAGGGATCTTCCCGACCCAGGGCTCAAACCAACGTTTCCTACATTGCAGGCAGATGCTTTACCACTGAGCCACCAGGGAAGCCAACTTGTGTCCCTACTTTACTACTGTGCCCAAGTGAGTGGTCCATACCATGGACCCTGGCACAATACTCCTTTAAATCACCTCTTCCTTATTCAAATGGAGGCCTGACACTTCATGAAATACACATCCACCCCAGAAAGTAATTTTAGGACAGGAGCCAAGGGTCCACGTTCTCTTTTCCTTGTCATTTCTTGAGTCTGGCTGCCCTTTCCTCCTGAACAATGCTGTCCTCAGTAACTTCAAGTTATTTGATACTTGGACACATCAGTGTGATTCCAAATGCCAGAGTGACTCCAAATGCCATCTCTTCAATTGGGAAATGGGAAAAGGAGAACAGCTACCTTTAGTGATTTCAAAATGACTTTATTACACCCCCTTCAGTAAAGGAAGAGGATCAAAGTGGAAAGAATAGCTTTAACTGTGATAGGGGATCATCCTACCTGAGGATATTATTTTTGTAGGCTAAATTATAATTACAAATAATAATGATGATTATTACATTGAGTAATCAGTTCAGTTCAGTCGCTCAGTCGTGTCTGACTCTTTGCGACCCCATGAACCGCAGCATGCCAGGCCTCCCTGTCCATCATCGACTCCCGGGGTCCACCCAAACCCATGTCCATCGAGCCAATGATGCCATCTAACCATCTCATCCTCTGTCGTCCCCTTCTCCTCCTGCCCTCAATCCTTCCCAGCATCAGGGTCTTTTCCGATGAGTCAGCTCTTCGCATCAGGTGGCCAAAGTATTGGAGTTTCAGCTTCAACATCAGTCCTTCCAATGAACACCCAGGACTGATCTCCTTTAGGATGGACTGGTTGGATCTCCTTGCAGTCCAAGGGACTCGCAAGAGTCTTCTCCAACACCACAGTTCAAAAGCATCAATTCTTCGGTGCTCAGCTCTTTATAGTCCCAACTCTCACATCCATACATGACCACTGGAAAAACCATAGCCTTGACCAGACGGACCTTTGTTGGCAAAGTAATGTCTCTGCTTTTTAATATGCTGTCTAGGTTGGTCATAACTTTCCTTCCAAGCAGTAATACTATACAGATTTTTTAAACACACTTCATGTGTTATCACACTTAACTCTCACAACAACTCTAACAGAGTACTCTACTGTTACCCCAATTTTCAGCAAGGAAACAGAAGTCTAGGAAAATTATGCAACATGCACAAGTGGAGCTGGGATTTGATCCTAGTCTGACGCAGGAGCCTACATCTTTAGTCGTTGTACTAGGTTTTTACCCACATTCTGAGTTCTAGCTATTAAGAAATGTCCATGTTTTACCAAACATATCTTGCTGCTTCTCAACCCTAAACCTCCTGGTACACAGCTTTGCTCTTGTTGTTCAGTTGCTCAGTGGCATCCGACTCTTTGCAATCCCATGGACTGCAGCACGCCAGGCTTCCCTGTCCTTTGCCATCTCCCAGAGCTTGCTCAATCTCATGTCCATTGAGTCAGTGATGCCATCCAACCATCTCATCCTCTGTCATCCCCTTCTCCTCCTGCCCTCAATCTTTCCCAGCATCAGGATCTTTTCTAATTAGTCCACTCTTCACATCAGGTGGCCAAAGTATTGGAGTTTCAGGTTCAGCATCAGTCCTTCCAATGAATATTCAGTACTGATTTCCTTTAGGATTGACTGGTTTGCTCTTTCTGCAGTCAAAGGGACTCTCAAGAGTCTTCTCTAACACCACAGTTCAAAAGCATCAATTCTTCAGCACTCAGTCTTCTTTATGGTCCATCATCCATACATGACTATTGGAAAAACCATAGCTTTGACTAGACAGACTTTTGTTGGCAAGGTAATGTCTCTGCTTTTTAATATGCTGTATAGCTTTTCTTCCAAGGAGCAAGTGTCTTTAATTTCATGGCTGCAGTCACCATCTCCAGTGATTTTGGAGCCCAAGAAGATAAAGTCTGTCACTACTTCCATTGTCTTCCCATATGTTTGCCATGAAGTGATGGGACCAGATGCCACATTCTTAGTTTTTTGAATGTTGGGTTACTGCAAGCATCTAGAATGCAGTAGTTTTAAGCCAGGTTTTTCACTCTCCTCTTTCACCTTCATCAAGAGGCTCTTTAGGTCCTTTTCGCCTTCTGCCTTAAGGGTGGTGTCATCTGCATATCTGAGGTTGCTGATATTTCTCCTGGCAATCTGGATTCCAGTTTCTGCTTCATCCAGCCTGGCATTTTACATGATGTACTCTGCATTTAAGTTAAACAAGCAGGGTGACAATATATATCCTTGACGTACTCCTTTCCCAATTTGGAACCAGTCTATTGTCCCATATCTGGTTCTAACTTGCTTCTTGACCTGAATACAGGTTTTGCAGGAGGCATGTCAGGTGATCTGGTATTCCCATCTCTTTAAAAATTTTCCAGTTTGTTGTGACCCACAGAGTCAAAGGCTTTAGCCTAGTCAATGAAGCAGAAGTAGATGTTTTTCTGGAATTCTCTTGCTTTTCCTATGATCCAACAGATGTTGGCAAATTTATCTCTGGTTCCTTTGCCTTTTCTAAATCCAGCTTGAACATCTGAAAGTTCTTGGTTCACGTACTGTTGAAGCCTAAGTTGGAGAATTTTGAGCATTACTTTGCTAGCTTGTGAAATGAGTGCAATTGTGCAGTAGTTTGAACATTCTTTGGCATTGCCTTTCTTTGAGACTAGAATGAAAACTGACCTTTTCCAGTCCTGTGGCCACTGCTGAGTTTTCCAAATTTGCTGGCATAGTGATTCTAGCACTTTCACAGCATCATATTTTAGGATTTGAAATAGCTCAGCTGGAATTCCATCACCCCACTACCTTTGTTCGTAGTGATGCTTCCTAAGGCCCATTTGATGTCACACTACAGGATGAGTGTGAGTAATCACACCATCATGTTATCCGAGTCATTAAGATCTTTTTTGGATAGTTCTTCTATGTATCCTTGCCACCTCTTAATATCTTCTGCCTCTGTTAGGTTCATACCATTTCTGTCCTTTATTGAGCCCATCTTTGCATGAAATGTTCCCTTGGTATGTCTAATTTTCCTGAAGAGATCTCTAGTCATTCCTATTTTATCATTTTCCTCTATTTCTTTGCATTGTTCACCTAGCAAGGCTTTCTAATCTCCTTGCTATTTTTTGGAACTCTGCATTCAGATGGTTATAGCTTTCCTTTTCTCCTTTGCCTTTCACTTCTCCTCTTTCTCAGCTATTTGCAAGCCCTCCTCAGACAACCATTTTGGCATTTTGCATTTCTTTTTCTTGGGAATGGTTTTGATCACTGCCTCCTGTACAATGTTATGAACTTCCATCCATAGTTCTTCAGGCACACTAATCATGAAGATTAGATCTAATTCAGATCTAATTCCTTGAATATTTGTCACTTACACTGTATAATCATTAGGGATTTGATTCAGGTCATACCTGAATGGTCTAGTAGTTTTGCCTACTTTCTTCAATATAAGTCTGAATTTTACAATAAGGATTTTGTGATCTGAACCACAGTCAGCTTCCAGTCTTGTTTTTGCTGACTGTATAGAGCTTCTCCAACTTCAGCTGCAAAGAATACAATCAATCTGATTTTGGTATTGACCATCCGGTGATGTTCATGTGTAGCGTCATCTCTTACATTGTTAGAAGAGGGTGTTTGCTATGACCAGTATGTTCTCTTGGCAAAACTCTGTTAGTGTATGCCCTGCTCCATTTTGTACTCCAACGCCAAATTTGCCTGTTACTCCAGATATCTCTTGACTTCCTACTTTTGCATTCCAGTCTCCTATGATGAAAAGAACACCTTTTTGGGGTGTCAGTTCCAGATCTTGAAGGCCTTGAAGGTCTACACAGGAGATCTTCCCGACCCAGGGACTGAACCCGGGTTCAGACATTGTAGACATTGTAGACACTTTACCATCTGAGCCATAGGGAAGTCCCTCTACACAGCTACCTCAATCTAAATGTGCTTCCATTCCATGGCTCCATAGAGAAATGATATTTATCCTTAACAATTTTGTTCCACTACTTTAAATTAGATGATATCACCAACTTTCCTCTAAATCACAAAGAGTTCCCATTGCAGTTAATCACACTCTGTTTCAATTACTTGCCTTTGTTTTTATATTCTTTTTTGAACTACTGCCTTTTAAAAAATTAGCAATGAATCTTATTCTCTATGTTCCATGAAACTGACACAAAACTTGACCCGAGTTGAAGTCATATTTCTTGAATGCTTGTGATATTAAAAGACAATCAGTATGAAAATTGCTTGGAGCAGGATAGCAGAAAGTTCACTGTCATGCTTTTCTTTATCATATTTAGGGACAAGTCTCTGTAAATGGCCTTGGGAAACCACAGCACCATCATGGAATTTATCCTCCTGGGGCTCTCTAGTGATCCCCATGTCCAGGCTATGCTCTTTGTGCTGTTCCTGCTGGTTTACCTCCTGACCTTGACAGGAAACATGACAATGATGCTGGTAATCAGGGCTGATTCTCACCTTCACACCCCCATGTACTACTTCCTGAGTCACCTCTCCTTCTTAGACCTCTGTTTCTCTTCTGTTACTGTGCCCAAGATGTTGGAAAACCTCCTTTCTAAAAGGAAAACCATCTCAGTAGAGAGCTGTCTGGCTCAGGTTTTCTTTGTGTTTATCACCGCAGGGACTGAAGCCTATCTACCCTCAGTCATGGCCTATGACCGCTATGTCGCCATCTGCCAACCACTACTCTATGGCCAGGTGATGAGTAAACAGCGGTATGGACTGCTTGTGTGGGGTTCATGGAGCCTGGGCATTCTGAACACGCTCATCAATGTCCCTCTGGCAACGAAAATGGACTTCTGTGATACCCATATCATTCCACACTATAGTTGTGAGCTGCCCTCACTCTTCATTCTCTCTTGCTCAGATGTTTCCACCAACCTCATTGTCATGTTCTGTTCCCTCATCCCACATGGCCTTGTAACTTCCCTCTCAATCTTCTTCTCTTATGCCCGCATAGTCTCCACCATCTTGAGCATCACCTCTACCTCTGGCAGAAGCAAAGCTTTTTCTACGTGCTCCTCCCACCTCACCACAGTAATCTTGTTCTATGGTTCAGGTTTTCTCCGTTATTTCACTCCAACCTCAGGATCCTCTCTGGAGCTGGTCTTCTCCATGCTGTACAGTGTAGTCATTCCCAGGCTGAATCCTCTCATCTACAGCCTGAGGAACAAGGAGGTGAAAGCAGCTCTGCAAAGAACACTGGGAAAGTATTTACAATGTTTTTGAAGGCAGAATAAAGACAATTGTAAGAGAAAAACATAAAGCAAGATATCGCATCACTGACATTAGGAATTTTCTGACTGCTCATAAAGTCAAGTTTGGAAAATTTAATCAGAAAGGACTAAAGAAAAAATAATGTAGATCTATTATACAGTGGGTCATTCAATTCAATCTTCTCAGAAGCAAAAAAATTGATTAAATATTCATGTGACATTGTAAAAATTTGCTTAGAACATGTTCATCAATATTTCCCACTTGTTCTCGTATATACATATTAGGGTGAGTTTGGTGTAAATTAGATATCAGAATTTGTAGCTGAGTTTGCAAAAGGCACTGAAAGCTATAGTTTTCCTAAGCAGAAAATGCCCTGAATCTTTGAAAGACAAAAGGTCATAAGTTCATAGGGCCATTGGATAATAAGTTCAGGTTAAAGTTACAGGGAGATAAATGAGTGAGTCATCATAATGAGGCTAAAGCTATCCCAGATATTTTCTCTTACAGGGAGCTTAAGTTGGGAACTAGGCCTGTAGAGAATTCCACTCCGTGTGTGTGTGTGTGTGTGTGTGTGTGTGCGCGCTCAGTCGCTTCAGTCAAGTCTGACTCTCTGTAACGACATGGACTGTAGCCCGCCAGGCTCCTCTGTCCTAGAGTGGCATAGCAAACCTACCCACCATTTCCTGAATTTAAGTAGAGCCCACAGCTACAAGTAGAGGGATACTGCCTGAAAAACACAAGGAAAAAACACAAGTACCGGGGCGAAGCACTCCTGTTTCTAAAATGAGCATACAGAAGTTAGGTTCTGGACAGAACTGCAAAGACGACATGGTCACTGGCTTCTTCCTTTCCTTTGTGGATCCTTTCCAATCCTTGATGCCTCTTCTGATCTAAGTGCTCAGGGCAACATTTTTATTCCCTGAAGGAATCTTGCATTTCCTTAGGTTAGCAGTTGAAAAATAACTCACTGAAACTGAATATTCCTAAATGTCCTTAATCTCAATGGTACATTTCTATAGTAATACACTCATTTAAACTCTATCATCAAAATATTTTAAAATATTGAGCACCTATAGTATTTTGAGATGTTTTTCACTTGATTTTTGGAGAATCTGAAGGATTACTAGCCAACTGAGAAAAACCATTTTATGTTTAAATCATTTTAAATGCTTATCAGTAGGCCATCCTTAACACATAATTCATCAAGTATGCATTTTTTTAAATTATTTATCTGTTTTTTCTATTCATTCATATTTGTATACATATTGTATCACAAGAAATTATAGATCAATTTAACTGCTGCTCAATATTCATTTCTGAATAATGAGGTATTGCTCTGTGGACAGCACATGTGACAGACGGTAATAGCTACAATAAAGCATTTGCTGTTAAGGTTCCATTAACTTTTCACTACATTGAAAATAAAATGTTTTGTTACTATATCAAGTGATACACATTACCATGAACCAATTTGAAAGAAATAGAATCTATCAAAAGTTTCCAAACAGAGAAATGACAGATCAGTCTCCCCTCCTTTCATGAATCCTTATGTTTTTAAGTAAATTTCTTGGTGCTTTCTTTACTTGATATCCAGGAAGAGAGTCATCCGTATCTCACCTACAAGAAGGGGAGGAAACGTTTGTCCATCAAACATACTTTGGAATTCCACACAAGGACAAAAGCATCAAGGCTCACTCTCCTGCCTTGAAGACCTCAGAATTTCTTTTACGTATTGTTCAGTGTGTGTTAGAATAGTAGTATCAGATCTTTTTTATCACCTGTTAGAAAGCTGAAGGGGAAAGGATCTAATCACAGCTGCTGACAGTTTTATTTAAAATGAGGAATTTAGCATCTCTTCCACTGTGAGCACAATAAATACATTTAATCTGGTCTGGCATAGCTGATTCCAACTTGTAGATTTTCTTAGAATGTCTTTTAATACCATGGGCTTCTTCTTTTTGATAGAATGTTAATTTTTATGCATTCAAATATGCTTAACTCCTTTTACAAAGATTCTTTTTTCCCTAAGCTTATAAAATGCTTGCATTAATATGAGGTAAACAATACTATCAAACATGTTTTGAACGTTTAATTTGTCTCAGAACTCAAATACTTAACATTCACCCTCCCATTAATTATTGACATTATACCTTATTATGTATAAGGTAGAGTTTGATCAGCCATGTTATATGGACAAGGAAACAGAATGAAAGAGGTTAATAAAAATAACTCAATCATCCATATTAAATGGTGTAACTCTGAAATCAAACTAGGCAGCTCAGAATCTAGAGGCCATGTTCTTAACTACTGCAAAACAGACAAACTGAAACAAATGTGACTTGATTATTGATGTAAATAATGACTTGCTCTAGCTTTCTATATACACACATGCAGATACACACATACACTTACAGAAAACTATTTGTTGTCCTCTTGTACAAGCTAGCAAATTTCAAGTCTGAAATGCTACAAAGAAGCTTTGCAATTTAGAAATTTCTGTTCCTCGTATAATCTTCATTGTCTGATGAGGAAAACTTTTTTCCGATTCCTTTTTATTTTCACATCCATTCTTCTTAAGGTGTAAGGATTCATGCATTTGCAGAACACTGGCTACATATAGTAGCCAAGACTAGTCGACTGGTTTTGTTCTTATCTTTAGTGGGTCCTGAGACCATCTTTGTGGTTCTCTCTTTGTCAAATAGGCAACTAGTGAATGTTTAGTGCCTGCTGTGTTAGATGATTCTAATGCCAGTGCTTAAGTCTCCTACAAGAAGTCATGTCTTTCTAAAAATTACAAATACATTTTAACATGGCTTTGCATATTTCATTTATATTTAAAATTATCTGATTTACTGTTATCATAAATTCCCTTGGACTGCAAGGAGATCCAACCAGTCCATCCTAAAGGAGATCAGTCCTGAGTGTTCATTGAAAGGACTGATGTTGAAGCTGAAACTCCAATACTTTGGCCACCTGATGCGAAGAGCTGACTCATTGGAAAAGACCCTGATGCTGGGAAAGACTGAGGGCAGGAGGAGAAGGGGACGACACAGGATGAGATGGTTGGATGGCATTGCCGACTCGATGGACATGGGTCTGGGTGGACTCCGGGAGTTGATGATGGACAGGGAGGCCTGGCATGCTGCGGTTCATGGGGTCGCAAAGAGTCAGACATGACTGAGTGACTGAACTGATACTGATAGTCATTATTGAATGCTGAATACTGTAAGTTGCCTTTCATAAATCTATTGATATGATCTTATAGTTGTATTATGTTTTTAATTTGATGAATTACATTGATTCTTTAAATTTTAAAATTGTGGTAAAATAGTCATGACACAAAATTTACCATTTTAACCATTTTCTCGTGCAAATTCAGTCCAGAGGCATTAAGAACATTACTTTGTTGTATAACCATCACCACAATCCATCTCCAGGACTTTTTCATCTTCCAAAACAGAAACTCCATAGCCATTAAATAATAACTCCCATTTCTCCTTCCCTTAGTCCATGACAACCACCATTCTACTTTCTGTCTCTATGAATTTGATTATTCTAGATGTCTCATATAAGTGAAATCATACAATATCTGTGACTGGTTTATTTCACGTAATGTCATCAAAGTTCATCTTTATTGGAGCATATATCAGAATTTCCTTTCCTTTCCTTTCCTTTGTAAGGTTGAACAGTCTTCCAGCCATGTATATACTATGTGTTGTTTATCCATTCATCCACTGATGGACATTTGGATTTTTCCACCTTTTGGCTATTGTGAATAATGCTGCTTTGAAGAATGGGGTACAAGTACTTGTTTGAGTCCTCGCTTTCAATTCCTTTGGGTATCTACTTAGAAGGAGAATTGCTGGATCACATGATAATTCTGTGTTTAATTTTGTTTTGTTTTCCACAGTATCTACACCATTTTAGATTTCCACCAACTTATAGGATTCCAATCTCTCCACATCCTAGCTAACACTTCTTATTTTCTGGGTTTTGTTGTTTTGCTATTATAACAGCTATTCTAATGGATATGAAGTGTTTTCTCATTGTGATTTAGATTTATTTCCCATTGCTTTTTACTACTATTAGATTAATCTAGTATCCCCAAAATACACTCATTATAGTAGGTTATCTCTTTTAATGTACATACTTCTGAAACTTTTTAAGCTTTTATTTTGAAATATATATACTTTTTAAAATTTTTATTTTTTATTAAACTGCAGTTGGTTTACAATGTTTCAGGTGTACAGCAAAGTGATTCAGCTATATACATGAATATATATATATTCTATTCTTTCTTAGATCCTTTTTCATTACAGGTTGTTATAAAATATTGAATATGGTTTCCTGTGCTATACAGTAGGTTCTTGTTGGTTATCTGTTTTATACATAGTAGTATCTTGCCGGGAGCCAGCTCACGAGATCCCCACTCATGACAGAGTCATGAGGAGAAGGACTGACGAGCAGAGCAACTCAGGCCTCAGGGATTCTTGAGAGGCTGCCTCAGCGCTCACCTTAAAAATGAGATCTCCCTTTCTGACACTTGCTATAATAAACCTCTTCTTATTTTCTATGACTTAGGCAAAAGGCCTTTCCTGATTCCCTACTAAAAAAGATCATTCTGAAACCTCAAATCAACAAGGCCCCTGAACGGTAGCACCCTAAATAAAATTATCTGAGATATAGAGTATGCTGATCTAAATTCCTTTTGCTAACATATTGGTTTGTTTAATAAATGTACCTGTGCCTTTGGAGCTAATGTGCATAACTGCTCCCTAGTAATAAAACAGCATTGAGAGCCTCCGCACAGAAAGCCCCTATGGGCACAAAACCCTTCGCAGGAAAAAAGGCTTTTTAGGAAATACAAAAAATATTGCTTTGTGAAACTGTTACTTAATCTATATTTACTCACTATGTTTTTACTCTTAACATATTTAGCCTATATAATGAAAGCATAATAGTTAGAGATTTATATAAATAAAAATTTAGCTTTACTACAAATAATAAGACAATTGTTGATTTAACTGATGATTCTTATTTAGAGCTGAATTTCAGCTTGCTGTTCTTTGATTTTATTGAACTACATTCTTTTCTGTTAAGCTCAAGGCATAGAGTAAATTACCAAAAACAGGTTTTACCTTGAAACTTCCTGTTGATGAATTCTTTCCTGATGTGCCCTATACAAGTGTTCTGATTGATCAACCTTTATCAATGGAGAGTCGCAAGGTATTAGCAGGCCACCAGGCCAGAAGATGATGTAAACAAAATGAGGCCTTTTTGTAACTAAAGACATGCAAACGGCTTCGATGAGGGTCGAAGCTGCTGGCCCATTGAGCTAACTTGATAGGCCCATTAAGATATACCCATTAAGCTAAGTTGGTATGTCCCTTGAGCTAAGTTGGTATGTCCCTTAAGCTGAATTGGTATGTCCCTTAAGCTGAATTGGTATGACTCTATACTTTACATTTGTTTCTATATACCACTAAAAATATAAAAGCTGTCTTAAAAACAATAAAGTTGGAAGACACTTGGAAAACGCTAAGACTCGCTGTGTCTTCTCATTCGTATCACCGACGCCGTCCATCCTGAGGGAACTCTAGACCCGCTGGAGCTGGACTCTGGCAGTATCTGTTAATCCCAAATTCCAAATTTATCCCTCCTTTCCCTTTTCCCTTTGGTAACCATAAATTTATTTCCTATGTCTGTGAGTCTATTTCTGTTTTGTAAATAAGTTCATTTGCATAATATTTTAGATTCTACATCTAAGTGACATTGTATGACGTTTATCTTTCTCTGTCTGACTTACTTCACTTAGCATGATAATCTCTCTGTCCATCCATGACCTAATAAAAAGGCATTATTTCATTCATTTCTATGGCGAGGTAATACTCCATTGTATATATATTATACAACATCTTCTTTACCTATTCATCCATCAGTGGACATTTAGTGCTTTCATGTCTTGGCTATTGCAAATAGCATTTCCATGAACATTGGGGCACACATGTTTTTTCAAATTAGAATTTTCTCCAGGTATGTATGCCCAGGAGTGGGATTGCCACATCATATGGTAGCTCTATTTTTAGTTTTTTAAGGGACCTTCATACTCTTCTCCATGGTGGCTGCATACATTTATATCTCAAAAGATGCACAACCTACATCTCAATAGATGTAGGAAAAGCTTCTGATAAAATTCAACATTCATTCATGATAAAAACTCTCCAGAAAGTGGGCATAGAGGAAACATACCTCAACATAATGCTGCTGCTGCTGCTGCTAAGTTGCTTCAGTCATGTCCGACTCTGTGCGACCCCATAGATGGCAGCCCACCAGGCTCCTTCGTCCCTGGGATTCTCCAGGCAAGAATATTGGAGTGGGTTGCCATTTCCTTCTCCAGTGCATGAAAGTGAAAAGTGAAAGTGAAGTCGCTCAGTCGTGTCTGACTCTTCCCGACCCCATGGGCTGCAGCCTACCAGGCTCCTCCGTCCATAGGGTTTCCCAGGCAAGAGTACTGGAGTGGGGTGCCATTGCCTTCTCCGCCTCAACATAATAAAAGCCATATATGACAAACCCACTGCTGCTGCTGCTAAGTCGCTTCAGTCATGTCTGACTCTGTGCATCCCCATAGACGGCAGCCCACCAGGCTCCCCCGTCCCTGGGATTCTCCAGGCAAGAACACTGGAGTGGGTTGCCATTTCCTTCTCCAATGCATGAAAGTGAAAAGTGAAAGTGAAGTCGTTCAGTCGTGTCTGACTCTTCGCGACCCCATGGACTGCAGCCCACCAGGCTCCTCCATCCATGGGGCTTTCCAGGCAAGAGTACTGGAGTGGGGTGCCATTGCCTTCTGCATATGACAAACCCACAGCTAACATCATACTCAATGGTGAAAAACTGAAAGTATTCCCTATAAGATCAGGAACAAGACAAAATGCCCCACTTTTCGGAGATGGCAATGGCACCCCACTCCAATACTCTTTTGCCTGGAGAATCCCATGGACAGAGGAGCCTGGCAGGCTTCAGTCCATGCAGCTGCACAGAGTTGGACATGACTGAAGCAACTTAGCAGCAGCAGCACCACTTTTGCTCAACATAGTTTTGGAACTTCTAACCACTGCTATCAGAGTAGAAAAGGAAATACAAGAAATGCAAATTGAAAAAAAAGAAGTAAAATTGTCACTTTTGCAGATGACATAATACTACACATAAAAAATCCTAAATGTACTATCAGAAAATTGTTAGCACTCATCAATGAATTTGGGAAAGTTGAAGGATACCAAATTAATATACAGAAATCTATTGCATTTCTATACACTAACAACAAAAGAAACAGTCCCATTTACCATCACATCATAAAGAATAAAATATCTCGGAATAAAGCTACCTAAAGAGGCAAAAGACCTGTACCCCAATACTTATTAGACAATGAGGAAAGAAAATGAAGATGACATAAACAGATGGAAAGACAGAATTACCAATGGCATTTTTCAGAGAGCTAAACAGAACAAAATATTACATTTGCATGGAAACATAAAAGACCCTAAATAGCCAAAACAACCTTTAGAAAGAAGAATGGAGCTATAGGAATCATGTTCCCTGACTTCAGATTATATTTCAAAGCTACACTAACAAAAACAGTATGGTACTAGGACCAAAAAAAACAGACACACAGATCAATGAAACAGGATAGAATGTCCATAAATAAACCATGCACTTACGGTTTAATATAATATACAATTAATATACAACAAAGGAGGCAAGAATATAAATAGGAATCAGTCTCTTTAATAAGTGGTACTGAGAAAACTGGACAGCTACATGTAAAAGACTCAGAACTGACTTGACCAACCTGTATGTTTTACTCATACATTGTTCTCCTAATCTATGTTAATGAAACTATATGTTTACTTGGAAAACTGCCTTTCTTCAAGATACATGGCTCTGGATGATTATGGCCCGGAATGACTCACCTGGTGCCAATGTTATCTCAAAATGCCTGCTGTGGGTAATGGGCCTGGTGCCAGTCTCTGAGTTTTGAGACATTTCCTTTCTCTAATTAGCAGACTGCTAGTAGTTATATAACATCTGGTTAAAGACTAGGAGTGGGGCACTGTTTCTGCCCCCTTCTGATGTCTATGTCAGAAGCTTTCTCTATCTCTTTACTTTAATAAAATTTATTACACAAAAGCTCTAAGCGATTGAGCCTCGTCACTGGCCCTGGATTGAATTCCTCTCCCCCAGAGGCCAAGAATCCCAGCTTCATTCGTGTTTAAGCAACAACCTTTCGCAACCATCTCATCTTCTGTCATCCCCTTCTCCTCCTGCCTTCAACTTTCCCAGCATCAGGATATTTTCCAATGAGTCAGTTCTTCGCATCAGGTGGCCAGAATATTGGAGTTTCAACTTCAGCATCAGTCCTTCCAATGGATACTCAGGACTGACTTCCTTTAGGATGGACTGGTTGGATCTCCTTGCAATCCAAGGAACTTGCAAGAGTCTTCTCCAATACAACAGTTTAAAAGCATCAACTGTTCGGTGCTCAGCTTTCTTCACAGTCCAACTCTCACATCCATACATGACTATTGGAAAAACCATAGCTTTGATTAGTTTTGTTGGCAAAGTAATGTCTCTGCTTTTTAATATGATGTCTAGGTTGGTCATAACTTTCCTTCCAAGGAGCAAGTGTCTTTTAATTTCATGGCTGCAGTGACTTTGGAGCCCCCAAAAATAAAGTCTGTCACTGTTTCCATTGTTTCCCCATCTATTTGCCTTGAAGTGATGGGACTGTGTGACATGATCTCAGTTTTCTGAATGTTGAGTTTTAAGCCAACTTTTTCACTCTCCTCTTTCACTTTCACAAGAGGATCTTTACTTCTTCTTAGCTTTCTGCCAAAAGGGTGGTGTCATCTGTATATCTGATGTTATTGAAATTTCTCCTGGCAATCTTGATTCCAGCTTGTGCTTCACCCAGCCCTGTATTTCATATGATATACTCTGCATAGAAGTTAAATAAGCAGGGTGACAATATACAGCCTTGAGGTACTTCTTTTCCTATTTGGAACCAGTCTGTTGTTCCATGTCCAGTGGTAACTGTTGTTTCTTGTCCTGCATACAGGTTTCTCAGGAGGCAGGTCAGGTGGTCTGGTATCACCATCTCTTGAAGAATTCTTTTCCACAGCTTGTTGTGATCAACCCAGCCAAAGGCTTTGGTGTAGTCAATAAAGCAGAAGTAGATGTTTTTCTGGAATTCTCTTGTTTTTTCTATTATCCAACAGATGTTGGCAATTTGATCTCTGGTTCCTCTGCCTTTTCTAAATCCAGCTTCAACATCTGGAAGTTCTCAGTTCACGTACTGTTGAAGCCGGCTTGGAGAATTTTGAGCATTACTTTGCTATCGTGTGAGATAAGCGCAATTGTGCTGTAGTTCGAATATTCTTTGGCATTGTCTTTCTTTGGGATTGGAATGAAAACTGACTTTTTCCAGTCCTGTGGCCACTGCTGAGTTTTCCAAAGTTGCTGGCATATTGAGTGCAGCACTTTCACAGCATCATTTTTTAGGATTTGAAATAGCTCAACTGGAATTCCATTGCCTCCACTAGCTTTGTTCATAGTGATGTTTCCTAAGGCCCACTTGACTTTGCATTCCACGATGTCTGACTGTAGGTGAGTGATCACACCATCGTGGGTATCTGGGTCATAAAGATCTTTTTTGTATCATTCTTCTGTGTATTCTTGCCATCTCTTTGTAATATCTTCTGTTTCTGTTAGGTCCATACCATTTCTTTCCTTTATTGTGCCCATCTTTGCATGAAATATTCCCTTGGTATCTCTAATTTTCTTGAAGAGATCTCTAGTCTTTCCCATTCTATTGTTTCCCTCTATTTCTTTGCATTGATCATTGAAGAAGCCTTTCTTCTCTCCTTGCTATTCTTTGGAACTCTGCCTTCAATTGGGTATCTTTCCTTTTCTCCTTTGCCTTTAGCTTCTCTTCCTTTCTCAGCAACTTGTAAGGCCTCCTCCGACAATCATTTTGCATTTTGTATTTCTTTTTCTTGGGGATGGTCTTGATCATTTTCTCATGCACAGTGTCATGAACCTCCATCCATAGCTCTTCAGGCACTCTGTCTATCAGAGCTAACCCCTTGAATCTATTTGTCACTTCCACTGCATAATCATAAGGGATTTGATTTAGGTCATACCTGAATGGTCTAGTGGTTTTCCCTACTTTCTTCATTTTAAGCCTGAATTTGGCAATAGGGAGTTCATGATCTGAGCCACAGTCAGTTCCCAGTTTTTTTTTTGTTTTTTTTTTTTTTGCTGACTGTATAGAGCTTCTCCATCTTTGGCTGCAAATAATATAATCAATCTGATTTCGGTATTGACCATTTGGTGATGTCCGTGTGTACAGTCTTCTCTTGTGTTGTTGGAAGAGGCTGTTCACTACGACCAGTGCGTTCTCTTGGCAAAACACTGTTAGCTTTTAACCTGTTTTTTTTTTGTACTCCAAGGTCAAATTTGCCTGTTAATCATATAATCATACACTTTAGGCCAAAGTGTAAAGTGGTTCAATATTTCTAGATGTGTGGTTAAATGTATCACAAAGCTCATATTCTTTTCCCCTGCATTTGTAGTTTCACTTAATAAATCACATATTGCATCAATGTTTAGCCACCAGATTGCTTATCAGAATTTTTCATGATAGTGATGAAAATTGTAAACTCTTTAATTGATATACTAGGGAATGCACAGCTTGATTAAGGTAAATCCATTCTATTGAATACTGTAATCCATATTTTGAAATCACATTTAGAAAAGTAGTAGTCATGTATGTATGTGAGAGTTGGACTATAGAGAAAGCTGAGCACCGAAGAATTGATGCTTTTGAACTGTGGTGTTGGAGAAGACTCTTGAGAGCTCCTTGGACTGCAAGGAGATCCAACCAGTCAATCCTAAAGGAAATCAGTCCTGAATATTCATTGGAAGGACTGATGCTGAAGCTGAAACTCCAATACTTTGGCCACCTGATGCAAAGAACTGACTCACTGGAAAACACCCTGATGCTGGGAAAGATTGAAGGCAGGAGGAGAAGGAGACGACAGAGCATGAGATGGTTGGATGGCATCATTGACTCGATGGACATGAGTTTGAGCAAGCTCTAGGAGTTTGTGATGGACAGGGAAGCCTGGCATGCTGCAGTCCATGTGGTCGCAAAGATTTGGACACAACTGAGCAACTGAACCGAACTGAACTTAGAAAAGTATCTAATATAGGAAAAATTTACATGTTAAAATCCTCCATAAAAATGATACTAAATTATATTTGGATGTAATCCACTGTTTACCAAGCTTTTATGTCACAAATGAAGATGTTGTGAATGTAGATCTTAATTTGATAAAGCAATCATGGAGCCTTAGAGTCTGGTTTTCTAACAAATTCCCAGATGATGCAATTAATGCTGGCCCATAGACTGAAGCGACTTAGCAGCAGCAGCAGCAGCAGCAGCAGCAGCATAGACCATAGTTTGAGTTGAGAAGCAAGGATGCAATCATTTTTGAGGGGAAAGTTGATGGTAGATCGAGAAGTGGATACATGGATGGTAGATGAATGAAAGATAGATGGGTAGAATTAAAAGAAAAATATTAATACCTTAATACTAGAATATTTATCTCTGTAGCAAATAAAGAGGGCTTTATATCAATGCAGGAGATATAAGAGACAGGGGTCAATCCCTGAGTCAGGAAGATCCCCTGGAGGAGGAAATAGCAACCCACTCACAGTATTCATGCCTGGAGAATTCCATGGACAGAGGAGCCTGGTGAGCTACAGTCCATAGCATCACAAAGAGTCAGATGTGACTGAAGCGACTTAGCACACACCAGAGTATTTGTCCCTGTTGCAAATAAAGAGAGCTTTATGTCTTTTTATGCTTTTATTTTACTTAAGCTTGCATTACTTTTGTTCTGACACTTTTTATTTCCTTATTTTAGTAGATGCTCAATAGAGAAACACAGAGAATCCCCTTAAAAAGAATAATTAATGAAAATAATATATAATATTGTCCATTAAGAGATAACTACTATTAATACTTGGTACATGTTCTGTAACACATGCAGATACCATCACATATAAAAATATGCAAACTTGCATGTAACAAGTCATTGACCATATTCTTAGATTATATATATAGCTTTTATAACCACAGAAATAAATGAAAATTTTACTTTTTTGCGTAGATTTTTCTATAGAGAAACAGTGGTCTGCACTTGAGCTGTCCAATGTGGTAGCTACTAATCACATGACTATTTAAATCTTATTTTTAATTACATAAAATTAAAAATCCACTTCCTCAGTCTCACTGGCCATATTTCAAAGGCTCAATAACCACATGTGTCTAGTGGCTACTTTACTGGACAGTGTGTATATCAAACATTTTTCTTATGGTAGAAATTTCTACTGGACCACACCTCTCTCTAGACAGAGAGGTGGACCTGAGTTTTCCAGTTTTCTTGGAATTTTGTTTGCTCGCCTAATAAATATAAAGGATTACTTTTTATTCTAGAGTTGTTAGTATTATTAATAAGCTTAAAACTCATTTTAATAAATAAATGGAAATTTGTTTTATATCAGGAGCATGATAACTTAAACAAATGACTTGTCACATGATATCTCAATCTGTGAGCACCCAAACTTTAACAGAACCCTTAAGCGGACTGAATCTACACATATGTATCACACAAAGGCAGTCAAGCTGTTCAGAAGAATGATTGAGTTCACTCATTTTTTTCTCTTTACTAATTTGATAATCAATTTAGTGAGTCAGCAACTCACTTGCAAGTGAATTCCCATCGCCTCATGGGGACCAGTCAAATATTCTTGGTACAGTCTATCTCCAATTAACTCCCTCTAGACTAACAAAGGTTCATATGTAGCGCTTCATGGTCATTACATCAAGCCAGTAGTTCCATAGTAGTTCCACATTCAGGCATGCTTTCTGAATTTTAACTTGCTGACATTCTTGAGTACAGCTGCTGTAGTTCTTAAGTACAAGATTGGCTTCAAATTGTGACTACTGGGAATAGCAGAGCTGTCATTCCTCTGAACCTCTAAAGCCAGGGAGTGAATGCTTAGGCTGTCTAAATGTAACTGTTCTGAGAATCAGCTAGACAAGATAGACATATGTGTGGCTGAGACATGTTATAAAGAAATATGTGGAAATCCAAGTGAAGAAATGCCTGAGAGCATTTGAGATCATTTGAAAGAAGCCAACTGTCCTATGGCTGTTTCATGTTGTTAAGTGGTGACTCCAGTAATATAGCTAATGATCAATAGATTTCACAAATTTAACCACATTTCAGGATGCTGAAAACTACTTTCCCCAACTCATTCATCATCTTAGAAGCTAGCTTTAAATCATACTCCTGCACCTTCTTGGGCATCAGGTTGCCTTGTTGGACAGAATTTACAGGTAATCAGAATTGGGGTTTTGAGAAGGGCTTTGAAGCTGGGATTGTGGATGAAGAATTGATAAGTAAGGGCTCACCTTTGCTAAGTATTTACGTCTGGGTCAGACCTTGCATAATCAGGTACCAAGCAACTCAGAACTAGGTAAAACCAGGAATCAATTTGGGACACCGTGATGACTAAAGCATAGGCCCTAGGCTAGACCAGAGTTGGAAACAGGGTAACAAAGTTTAACTAGACTCCCTGATGTTATAAACTAGTCATAAAGTCTAAGAATGAAAGGGGCTTCCTCAGTGGCTTAGTGGTAAAGAATCTGTCTGCAAGGCAGGAGGTACAGGTTTAACCCCTGGGTTGGGAAGATCCCCTGGAGAAGGAAATGGCAACCCACTCCAGTATTCTTGCCTGGAAAATCCTGTGGACAGAGGAGCCAAGGAGGCTACAGTTTATGGGGTCGCAAAGAGTCAGACATGACTAAGCAACTGAACAACAACAAATGAAAAATAAAAGTAGATCTGAGGGCAGGAACATAACCGGGCATGAGAAAGGACTGGAACTGAACACAGAAAGTGTGTAAGGATCAAGATCAGAGAGGTACACAACTGAGGTACATAGAGGGCTGAATGTTTTAAGTATGCCTTTCTAGACTGGAGAAAGAAAGGTGAGATCCACTTTATCTGGACAGAGTAAATAGCAACTGGCAATTTCAACAGAAGATAGGGGCCCTCATTAAGCACCAGCTGGTACAGGACTAAGAGGGTGAGTTCCCGATATTCTCTTACATTCTCTCTGTTCTCCTCTGTTTCAGGGAACTGTCCAGAGTCTTGCTCTAGAGAAGATCTTCTGTCCCAGCTGCTTCTCTGAGTACTGGCATAATTTCCATTCGTGTCATTCACTTCCTTCTTTGTCTGGAGCTTTCTGCACAACTGAGCTATGCATCCATCCCAAAAGTAATATAGGGGCAGTGCCAAAGATAAAGATACACTGAGCATCCCTAATACTCCCTGCCCTGTCTCATTACAGCTGCTCTTCCTTTCGAGAATAATCACATACCCTCCCCTTCTGAGTCAAACTGCCCACAGTGGTTTAGCTTGGAGGGCTTCCCAGGTGGCACAGGAAACCACTCCAGAGTGACTGCAAAATGCCAATCTTCAGCTACCTTGGTGACCTCTACATGATTTTCTTATACCTCCTTTACAAAATAAGTGCAGTAATTATCATAGCAAAAAACTTGAATTCCTGATGGTGCATCACCCTGCAAGAGGGTTTATTTATTATGTGACTTATGCCTACAATTGTAGCCTATAATAACAATGAAAATAATAATCATAATAGGTGAGTGTTATGTAGCATTTTTCTAAATACTTTATATATAAATATATTTTATTCTTACAGAAACCTTATGAGATTGAGATAATTATTCCACATAGGCAAGAAAACTGAGACACAGAACAGTTAAGTCATTTGTACAAGGTCTCAGAGGTAATTAGTAGTGGAGCTGAGATTTGAACCTACACTAATGCTTACCTGTAAGTACTACACTATGCTGCTTATTCATACTCTACAGTCCAACTATAAAGAATGATCCTATTTCCTATCTTCACCTCTGATTCTCAATCTGCTGTTCTCTCAATCTGCATGTTTCTCTAGAGAAAGCTTACTCTTTCTCAGACCTCAATATTAACTCATGAATGGCTCTTTCAAAAATCACCTCTAGGACTCCCACTGCACTAATCATAATGGTTTCTAATAACCTGTATTCACATATATATCTCACAGAAGTGTGATCTTTAAAATGAGCAAGACCATGCTTAGTTCCTCATCATATTTAAAGTGACTGATATAATATGTGGCTTAGTTTAGAACATAAATATTTACTTGCTGATTGACAATATAATAAAAGAAAATCAACACAATGTGAAAAACTGATTGAAGGATAAAGAAAACATCACTGACATGATTTTTTTGTATAATATTTAGGAAACAGCCTTTGTCAATGACTTCGGGGAACCACAGCATCGTCACTCAATTCCTCCTCCTCGGGCTGTCTACTGACCCGCACATCCAGGCTCTGCTCTTTGTGTTGTTCCTAGAGATTTACCTCCTGACACTAATGGGGACCCTGATGATAATGCTGGTGATCAGGGCTGATTCTCACCTTCACACGCCCATGTTCTTCTTCCTGAGTCATCTCTCTCTCCTGGATCTTTGTTTATCTTCAGTCACTGTGCCCAAGATGCTGAAGGACCTCCTGCCTGAAACGAAAACCATCTTGCTAAGGGGCTGCCTGGCTCAAGGCTTCTTTGTGTTTATCACTGCAGGGAGTGAAGCCTGTCTGCTCTCAGCGATGGCCTAGGACCGCTATGCCGCCATCTGCCACTCTCTGCTCTACAGACAGATGATGAAGAAACAGCTGTGTGTGCAGCTTGTGTGGGGCTCATGGGGCTTGGGTTTCTTGAATGCTATTATCAATATCCTCCTAGCTGCCAACCTGGACTTCTGTGAGAACCATACCATTAGCCACTACAGCTGTGAGGTGTCCTCTCTCTTCCCTCTGTCCTGCTCTGATGTCTCCATCAACCTCATAGTCCTGCTGTGTTCCAGCCTGATGCCTGGGTTTGGGACCCTCCTCCCAACAGTCTTTTCCTATGCTCGTATTATCTCCACCATCCTGAGCATAAACTCCACTTCAAGCTGAAGGAAGGCCTTCTCCACCTGCTCCTCCCATGTCATTGTGGTGAGCTTCTTCTACGTATCTGCTTTCCTCCACTATCTCATGCCAACTACAGGATCCCCTCTGGAGTTGATCTTCTCTGTGCAGTACGGTGTGGTCACTCCCATGGTGAATCCTCTCATCTATCGCCTGAGGAACAAGGAGTTAAAGGCAGCTGTGAGAAGAACACTGAATATGTACTTGCTATGTTCCAGATGAAAAAAAAAAAAAGAGTCAGAGGAAAATGGGGAATTAGAATAATATGACACTGTGAAAGTTCACATTAAGAAAACTTCCTCGCTCTACACGGTGTCAGATGGCACAAGGTAAATTAGCAGTGCATAAGAAATGAATACAAAGGTAGTAGGAAAGTGTTTGCTTAGGCAAAACAGAGGGAAAACTATGGGTTAAATAACCATCTGAATCCAGATAATGTGGTCATGAAAGTATTAATTCTTAATTCTCGTGTGTGCTCAGTTGCTTAGTCGTGTCTGACTCTGTGACCCTCTGAACTACAGCGCCAGGCTCCTCTGTGCATGGAATTTTCCAGGCAACAATACTGGAACGGGTTGCCATTTCCTACTCCAGGGATCTTCCTGACCCAGGGATCAAACCCGCGTCTCCCTGTGTCTCCTGCAGTGGCAGGTGGATTCCTTACCTCAGAGCCACCTGGGAAACCGTCATCATTCTCAGTACTTCGCAATAATCACTTTGGTCTACTTATGAGGTGAAATATCTTTATCTTAAATTATTACTTTTAATTGAACTTAGGGAAGGTAGTGAAAGCTGTAACTTCACTATTAAGAGAGTATTCAGATATTGGGTAAAAAGAATCATAGATTTGGGGACCAGGAAGTAAGAGAAAAATGAGCATCAACTGGAGTGGCCCTTGGAGATAAGCAAAAGGAAGGAGGTACAGGTTCTAAAGACAATGAGTTCCCATATTAGGACAAAGGCCAGGCTCACAGAAACCTTCCAAGGACCTTGCTATTTCTTGCCAGCACTGGTCTGTGGAGAATTCCACATCTCAAGCTGCACAGGAGTTCTGATCATTCCCTTTTCCAGGCACTGCCTGGGGCACACATCCCTGAAGAAGAGGACTCTTGGGAAGATGGAAAAAGGAAAACAGATCCACTGGTACAATTCAGAACTGCTGGTGACCTAAGCTGTGGTTTGTTTCAAGACAGTCACTGAAATACCACCGGCATGGTCCTGCAGGTGAAAGTCAGGTTTTCTCCTCAGAACTCCACAATAAGCCAGGACAGGACAAGAGGGATCAACAATAAGTTTGTGGGGGTTTTGGGCCATGCTCTGTGGCATATGGGATCTTACTTCTCCAACCAGGGATGGAACCTGTGTCCTCTGCATTGTGAGTGCAGAGCTAACTGCTGGACCACTAGGAAGTCTGACAATAGCTCTTTTTACATATGGGAAAACTGTGTGGGTTCTGGGCAGAATTGAAAAACCAAACAACATAGAAGGTCTATCTTCCTTTTGTGCACCCAGTTCCTTTTCATCTAGTTCTGTTCTCTATTTTCTGCAGAACTTTCCCAGCATCTCACCAGCTGTCTACCTTTATCAGTAACAATTTACTCAGGAAACATTAAATGTCCTCTTTTCTAATAACAAATTTCTATCATGATAGAAATAATAATGCATATTATTATGCAAGCATAATGCATATTTCATATAGATACATTTTATCATGTTATGTATATCTCCTTTGCATAAATAATTTTAAAAATTATTAACCAATTACTAAAAATTATTAACCAACTGCATTTTCTCCTAAAGACTATATTCTAAAAAGTGCTTATCAGCAAGCAGATATTGTGACATGATATATTTAAGTGTATTTATAGAAACTTCGTTGCCTTTAAGCTTTTTATTCACATTTGATTATACGCATTGTTCCAGGAGCTTGTCAATCACAGCAACTAACACATATTCCTTTCTGTATAGTAAGATATTACTCTTTTGTCAGTGGAATCAGAATGCATACATTAAATTATTTGAAGTTGCATTTCACTTAATTTTCACTGTAACTAAAACATAATAATTTGATTCTCTAATACCAGCATGCTTCAATTTTTAATAAAAAAAAGTTTTTTTCAAAAGTCTATGAAGAGTTTTCATTCTGCTGTGTATGCATGCACGCTAAGTTGCTTCAGCTGTGTCTGATTCTTTGTGACCCTATGGACTGTAGCCTTCCAGGCTCCTCTGTCCATGGGATTCTCCAGGCAAGTACACTGGAGTGGGTTGCCATGCTCTCCTCCAGAGGATCTTCCTAACCCAGGGATCGAACTTGCATCCCCTGTGGCTCCTGCATTGCAGGCAGATTCTTTACTGCTGAGCCACAGGGGAAGCCCCTTCATTCTACTGTACTTTCATTTATCTATGACTTAGGTAGGGGAGGTAGGATTGTACGGCCAAATAACATTGTACTTTCCCACAGAATTAAGACACTACAGACTCCTTCATTTTTCTCTTCCTTCCCAAGAGTTTTTACATAGATTGGGAAATGTGTATGATGTGGTGGTTGATGATGGAAAATCAGTACTGACACCTTGTAAGTCAGACCAAAACCAAGGGTCTGTCCTCAATTGTTGCCAACTTTCTTTAAACTCTGAACTCTATTATCAATTCAGCATGGCAGGAAAAGTTCAAACCATATTTTTAAAATGTTTTGCATTTTTTACACCCAGTAACAATCATACAATATACACAATAGTGTACCCCGATTTACCTACTGAGGAATTTTTTCATGTTTATGCTAGTATGCTGCCACCATTTATTTTAGTCAATGAAGCTCCGCTTATGACCCAGGCTCTTTTGAAGCCTCTGGTCTGGTACTTGGAGCAAGTGTTTGTGTGTGAACACTTCAATAGTAGACTCTCTGAGGCCTCTGACCCTTTAATCTCTGTGTGTGTGTGTTAGTTGCTCAGTCGTGTCCAACTGTTTGAGACCCCATGGACCCCACCAGGCTCCTCTGTCCGTGGAATTCCCCAGGCAAGAATACTAGAATGGGTAGCCATTCCCCTCTCCAGGGGATCTTCCCAACTCAGGGATCAAATCCGGGTCTCCTGCATTGCAGGCAGATTGTTTATCACTGGCACCACCTCATCTTAACTCTAAGCTCTGCTAATTTTCAAAGCTAGACATTATGGGGGCTCATTTTCCTAGTTCAAGTACCCAAGGATAGGGAGCCTGACACGAAACTTAAACCTCTCACTGCTTAGGAAAGACATCCACAGAGAGGACAGCCCTCTTGCTCGTGGGTCACTGCACTGGTGGTGTAGGTTCTGATTAGACTGCATCTCTGCCCCTCATACACATTCTGATGTGGCCTTTCTATTATATTCTTGAAAGTGAAAGTCGCTCAGTTGTGTCTGACTCTTTTTGACCCCTTGAGCCCATGAGGCTCCTCTGTCCATGGGATTCTCCAGGTCAGAATACTGGAGTGGGTAGCCATTCCCTTTCTCCAGGGGATCTCCTTGACCTAGGGATCAAACCTGAGTCTCCTGAATTGCAGGCAGATTCTTTACCATCTGAGCCATCAGGGAAGCCCAGTTCCTCAGCTGCATAAAGCCTATTCTGCTAGTCTTCATGTTGTTCTCAGAGATAGTTCTCAGGTTGTTTTATATGTAGTTATAGTTTTGGTATGTCCATGGGAGAAAGTGAGCTCAGCATTTCCCTACTCTTCAGTCTAAACCCAATCCTTCAAGTAACCCTATACAACATCTTTATCTATTCAACTATTGACGGTCATTGATAGTCCATCAATGTGTTTGCATTTTCTTGGGACAGATACCCAGATGTGGAATTGCTGGATTATATGATAGTTCTATTATTAATTTTTGAGGAAACTCCATACTGGTTTCCATAGTAGTTACACCAATTCACATTCCACCAACAATGTACAAGAGTTCCACATGACCTCACTTACATGTGTAAGCTAAAAAACAAGACAAACAAAACAAAACTCAGACTCGTAGATACAGAGAACAAATTGGTGGTTACCAGAGGAGAGAGGGGTTTAGAGGGGTGAAATGAGTGAAGGGAATCAAGAGGCACAAATTTCCAGTTACAGAATAAATATCATGGATATGTAATGCACAGCATGGGAGATAAAATGTTATTTTATTAACTTTGTATGGACACAGATGACTACTGGACTAATTATTGTGATCATTTCACAATGTATACAAATGTCAAGTCACTGTATTGTACACATGAAACTAATACAATATGGTATGTTGTTGTTTAGTTGCTCAGTCATGTCCAACTCTTTGTGACCCCATGGACAGCAGCATGCCAAGCTTCCCTGTTCTTTACCATCTCCTGGAGTTTGCTCAAACTCATGCCCATTGAGTTGATGATGCCATCCAACTATCTCATCCTCTGTTGACCCCTTCTCCTCCTGCTTTCAATCTTTCCCAGCATCAGGGTCTTTTCAAATAAGTCAGCTCTTAGCATCAAGAGGCCAAAGTACTGGAGCTTCAGCATCAGCATTGGTCCTTCCAATGAATATTCAGGATTGATTCCCTTTAAGATTGACTGGTTGGATCTCCTTGCAGTCCAAGGAGCTCTCAAGAGTCTTCTCCAACATCACAGTTCAAAAGCATCATTTCTTCAGTGCTCAGCCTTGTTTATGGTCCAACTTTCACATCCATACATGACTACTGGAAAAACCATAGCTTTGACTATACAGACCTTTGTTGGCAAAGTAAATATGGTATAATCAGTTATAATTAAATAAAAAGATAAATAATTTAAGTGTGCAAATGACCAATTATGATACATATATAATTATCTCATAGTGATTTAAATTGTATCCCCCTAATAATGTTAAATCATACTAACTTGCTTACTATTTTGAAATCTTTTATGAAAGGACAGTTTAACTCTTTTACCTAATTATAAATTAACTATTTGACATTTTGTTATTTATTTAAAGGAGATCTTTTTATACCCTACATATATCTTATCACATATATGAACTGTATTTATCTTCTCTCAGTTGTTGGTTTATTTTCACTTTCATAATGTTGTCATTCAATTAATAGAAATTCTTAATTTTAATGTCAATGAATCCCAATTAATCTTTTATTTTAGGAAATAACTGGCAGGAAAGGTATAATAGATGTCATTCATCATATTTTATTATACCAAAGCCACCATAACACTTTTTAAAAAATAATTTATCTATGGTTGTGCTGGGCCTTCATTGCTGCATAGACTGTTTTCTAGTTGTGGCAAGCAGGGGCTGCTTTCTAGTTGCAGTGTGTGGGCTTCTCATTGTGGTGGCTTCTCTTATTGTGGAGCACAGGCTCTAGAGCACAGACTCAATATCTGTGGTGTACAGGCTTACTCGCTCCATTGCATGTGGGATCTTCCTGGATCAGTATTGAACCCGTGTCTCCTGCATCAGCAGCCAATTCTTTACCACTGAGCCACCTGGGAAGCCCTATCGTAACACTTTGAATCATGTTCTCCACACTTACACACACGAGTGTGTGTGTGTAGATATAATTAACAATGAATTCAAACAATTTTTATATAGGCAAATAATCATATCAAATATTCATGGAACTCTTTTATATACACACACATGCATGTATAAATTCTTAGGTACATGAATAAATACATATCACCAACAAACACATGAAAAGATGCTCAACATCACTAATTATTAGAGAAATGCAAATCAGAACTACAATGAGGTATCACCTCACATTTGTCAGAATGGACATCATCAAAAAATCTACAAACAATAAACGCTGGAGAGGATGGGGAGAAAATGAACACTCTTACACTACTGATGGGAATGCAAACTGATACAATCACTATGGAGAACAGTATGGAAATTTGTTTAAAAACTAGGAATAAAACTACCATATGACCCAGCTATCCCATTACTGGGCATATACCCTGAGAAAACCATAATTCAAAAGATACATGTAGTCCAGAGTTCAGTGCAGCACTATTTACAATAGCCAGGACATGGGAGCAGCCTAGATGTCCATCAACACATGAATGGATAAAGAAGATATGGTGTGTATATGTATGTGTATATATACATATATACACATACATACACACATACATACATACAATGGAATATGACTCAGCCATAAAAAGGAACAAATTTGAGTCAGTTGAAGTGAGATGAATAAACCTACAGCTTGTTATACAGAGTGAAGTAAGTCAGAAAGAGAAAAACAAGTATTGCATATTAGAGCATATATATGGAATCTAGAAAAACGGTACTGAGGAACCTATTTGCAGAGCAGGAGTAGAGACTCAGACATAGAGAACAGACTTGTGGACACAGTGGGGAAGGAGAAGGTGGGATGAACTGAGAGGGTAGCATTGACACATATATACATTACCATGTGTAAAACAGCTAGTTAGTGGGAAGCTGCTGTATAGCACAGGGAGCTCACCTTGGCGTTCTGTGATGACCTAGAGGGGTGGAATGGAGGGTGGGTGGCAAGGAGGCTCAAGAGGAGGGGATAAATGTACACTTATAGTTGATTCCTTTTGTTGTATGGTGGAAAGCAACACAACATTGTAAAGTAATTATTCTCCAATAAAAATAAAGTTTAAAAATATTATAAACAAGAAAATAAATTAAAAATAAAATACTTTACAATGCCGTATAGTTAAGAAAGAAAATATTTATATAAGTGAACTTCATTATTTCAGACATTCACCAATTATAATACCACTGCTTACTTATTTAATTGCTAAATGATAGGAAAAATATTATGCCAGAGCAGTCTCATTTGACTAAAAACCTTATAGCTCATTCTAATAGAAAAGTAGACATTTTCATCCATAAAACAGTTTTTGTCCTACATAAGACTATCATAAGCTTTTTAAACAAATACTTCCAAAAATACACCCAAATTTTGGAGCTCACAAATAATAAAATGGCCCTGTGTGGGAATCTAATTGGATCCACCAAAGCAAATAAAGTTGAATAGATATTTTAGGCAAATATTATACTATGTTTAACTTACTTTTTTCTTTTCACTTTTTTGATCAACAAATTACTTTTACACACCAAATTTAACTGGACATGATTTCACCTGAGAAATCCCACAGAGATGAGACAGACTTTAGAGTGCAAATTGAAAACTTTTCTTTTCCTGCTTGGGGAGCCAGGCAAATACCCACTTGGCCAGTCTGCCTACTTTCAACTCCCACTAGATTCAGAAGAGCTTAGAATTCATGATTAAAGGTCATTACATCACCCAGATATTCCAAAGATCACACAAAGATGAGATCCCTACTTCCTCAAAAAAGTCAACGTTGCTAAAGTTCTTGACAACTTAGTCCAACTTCAAGTTGTAACTTTATAATATAAAAACCAATGCCCTTGATATTTATGACCTACCAGGAGCATGGAATCAAATCAACAGGCTAAACATAGCTGCTCTGCGGACTGCTTAAACCAAAGCAATACTATGTGTGACTGAGATATGATATTAGAAACAGGGAAAACTAAAGCATATTTGAGACTCCTTGAAAAAGGAACTGCTCTACGGCTATTTAACTTTACAAGTGAAATTGAGTAAAACATTTCATCATTAACAGGATTTTATAAACTCTACCATGATACAGGACTTCGAAGCCATATTCTTCAGTCCATCTTTCCTCCTAGTAGATGAATCTAAATAAAAACCCTGGAACCAAGTTGGAGAGCAGATTTTCTTACTGACAAGAAATACGGGTAATGTGTGTTTGAAGTATGGGAAGCATTTTGAGTCTGGGATTGTGGCTAAAAGGTTACTAAGGAATCAGAACTTCTCATTGATTGAATGCTGGACTTACTGAGAAATGGATAGGACCAGGAAACTGACTTAACTACCAAAGTAACTGCTGTGGGTGACCATGGTCAGATTTTAGGGTGTAAAGTTAAAGCTGAGAATCATGAATAACCGTTCAGTATTCTAGGAAATACAGCATTGTAATCCACAGGTGAAGACTGATAAGAAACAGAGTTGAGAGAAATGAACAGAATCTAGCCATTAAAGACGGAGAAGGCGATGGCACCCCACTCCAGTACTCTTGCCTGGAAAATCCCATGGACGGAGGAGCCTGGTAGGCTGCAGTCCATGGGGTCGCTAAGGGTCGGACACGACTGAGCGACTTCACTTTCACTTTTCACTTTCATGCATTGGAGAAGGAAATGGCAACCCACTCCACTGTTCTTGCCTGGAGAATCCCAGGGATGGGGGAGCCTGGTAGGCTGCCGTCTATGGGGTCGCGCAGAGTAGGACACGACTGAAGCGACTTAGCAGCAGCGGCGGCAGCCATTAAAGAGAAATTTGGAATTTGGAGATGGAGGACAGTGTCCCAGTATGAAAGTCAAAAAGTTCATCTAAACATCTGTACAAAAGAGGAATAAAAAGGACTGAATGTTCTATTTTGATTTTAAACCGGTCTCTGAACATGAGCAGAGAAAAATTCGTAGATGGAAATTTCTTCCCCAAGAACAGAGAGTAGCAGCAGTGGGTGTCTCCAACAGAACATAAGAACTCTGAGTTAAACTCTCACTGTCCTGTAGTAGGAATTGCCACGCTTGACTCCTGTGCTGTCAGGGAACAAGGTCCGGAAAGTGTAGTAGTGGGCAAAGTCCTCTATCCTGGCTGCTGCTACAGCCAGGATATCCATTCGTTTATTCCTGGCATGAAACGTGAAAGGTTTCATTCCTCTTGCTTACTTTTCTAGAGAGCCAGCCTATTCTAGGATACATATACATCCCAGTAATGCTTTTCTGGGTGGGTCCGAGGGGCTACACTGAGTCCCAACACTTTCTCTCCCACTTGACATCCCTGCAGTTTGGCAGCTATCAGTGGCAATAGATGCCCTTCTTTCTGTGAAGGTACCCACAATAATTATAAAGACAGGCTTCACTCAAATAATTATAAACTTCTAATTTATCTTACAATTAGGGTCATGAACAGATGAGGGCAGCTACTGTGAGTGATTTCAATGTGATTTTCTTACATCCCTCTTTATAAAGGAACAGAAAGGGGACAAACAGCAGCACTAGCAGCAATCACTTTGATCTTTGATAACACCTCACAAGATATTGGGCTTCCCAGGTGGTATTAGTGGTAAGGAACCACCTGCCAATGAAGGAGACATAAGAGACATGGGTTTGATTCCTGGGTCCAGAAGGTTCCCTGAAGAAGGAAATGGCAATCCACTCTAGTACTCTTGCCTGGAGAATCCCATGAACAGAGGAGCCTGGCAGGCTACAGTCCGTAAGGTCACAAAGAGTTGGACGTGACTGAGGCACCTTAGCATGCATGCACAACATATGAGAATGTATTTGACTTTTGCCTAGACACAAGACTCAGTCTCAAGAAATAATAATGATTTTTCCATGAAAGATACACTTTAACTGACAAAATAATATATGTATATGACTAAAAATAAAAGATGCAGAATGATATAAAATTAAAAACTAGTCAACAAATGTTTTTAAAACATGGTTTGTGTATGGATGGAGTGGGTAGGAGTCATATGTATATGACTAGATCATCACGCAGGTCTTAACAGTTAATTATTTTTTTCAATGTCTGTTTTCCCCCCTTGCTTTATCCAATATTAGTTTTCCATCCCTTAATTATCCCTCAGAATTATTTCACAACTTCCCAGTTATTTGCAATTATTAAAAACCTGTGCACACTGGTATTTTAATCTCAAACTCAATGCACACTGTACCTGCCCAGGCTTGATCTGGGCTTTTGGGGGGATCTGCAGTGGGTGAGAGGGTTTTTCAGTCCTTTGCTCCTCATCCCACTTCAGCACTTGAAACAAAGAAAAATGGCTTTGTCTGTCTCCCAGACATCTTTTCCTTCTCCCACTTCTAAGCTGTAGATTCTCCACTGTTAGGGGAGAAAAAGATTTGAGTAAGACTGTTTACTCTCCCGGGTATGGATTTAATTCTCTGTCTGAGAGGCATACCTGTTCAAGCCCAGAGAACTTCTGAGTGTCCTTCTGATGCACCAGGTACTCCCACTTTTTAAAAACACCCTTCTTGGGATGCAGGCCTCTCCTCTGTTGTCACTCCACTCCTACTCCACTTTTTGTGCCCTGCCATCTGTTTCTACTCCCCTTTCTGGCTCAATTCTTCACTTATCCAGGAAGAGAAGAACATCAATCCATGGAGATGGAGCCAGTCTCTTCATCTTTTTCTTTTTCAGTATACAGAGCAGTATTATTAACTATTGTCCAATAGGTTGCAAGACTTATTCATCCTACATAATTCAGTCTGTACCCTGTATGGGTACCAATATCTCCCCATTTCCCCACCTTCCTGTCCCTGGTAATGCTCCTTCTACTCTCTGACTCTATGATTTCACATTTTTAGATTCCACAGACAAATTAGATTATGCAGTGTTTTTCATTCTGTGTCTGGCATATTCCATGTATCATAATGTCCTCTCAATTCTTTCATTTTGCAAAATTGCAGGGTCCCCTTCTTTTCTAAGACTAAACAATATTCCAATTATATATTTTAATAAATATATCTAATTATAATAAACAATAATGTGTTATAATTTCTTGCTGTCATTGAATAGTTTCTTATAGGAATAGGTTCTTTTGAAGAGTTTTATATATAAGTTAATATTTAGGGACTTCCCTGTGGTCCAGTGGTTAAGAATACATATTCCCAATGCAGGGAGTCCAGGTTTGATCCCTGGTCAGGGAACTAGATCCCACATACCACAGCTAAGTATTCTCATGCTGCAACTAAAAAAATGATCCTGCATCCCACAACTAAGATGCAATGCAGCCAAATTAAAAAATAATAATAAGTTATTATTATTTATATTTAAATATAATTAATTTAAAAATTATTTAATTAAATAATAAATAAATTAAAAATTATTTAATTAAAAATAATTAAATTAAAAAATATTATAATATTTACCCCAAACTCTCCACAGTACTGCTATTTTTTTCCCATGCTTCTAATATTTATTTTGATTTTTCAGACATCTGCTACTGGAACACATGTTGTATTTCTTTCTTGTTTGGAAATATTAAGAATATTACCATAACAAAGATTTCAGACAAATAGGCAAGTCTGGCTGTCTAATACATATCTTTAAAAGTTGGGCCCAACCTGGTTTCTTATCCATTAGTAGCTCACACTTTATTCAAAATTCTCTACAGAACTTCCTCCCAAGTAACCATTGTCCACAATGCTGTTATTAACTGCATTTTACACATGAGGCAAATGAGGCAGAGAGTTTTATGTATCTTATACTAAGTCACACAGCTAATCAGTGGTAGAGCTGAAAGTTGAACCTAGTCCGAAGGACAAGCCCACATGGTTAGCCACAGATCAACAATGTCCACTCAAGCCCTAAGCATTAGTTTTTCAGAACTACTCATGTTTTTACCAAACATGGCTTGATTTTTTTCAGTCTTGAGCCTCAGTTCATGCAAACCACATGTCTCTGGTAAATGTTTTCCAAGCTCAATCAGATACTTTTTTTAAAATTCTGCTCAAATATTCTCAATATAATGTCACTACTGAACCCTCTCAAAATCGCAATTGTATTATCCATTACATAAATAATACTGTGTTATTATTGGGTTGGCCAAAAAACTTTGTTTGGGTTTTTCCATACCAACTTATGAGAAAATCCAAATGAACTTTCTTACCAACCCAATGTTTATTGGTGTTAAATCCATATTATCCCACAGAGTGGGACCATTTTAAGAGCTGAAACCACTCCTTGATGATCTTTATGTTCCAGATGTCTAGGTCTAACAGAGAGCAAAAATGTTTACTGAATAATAGTGATACAAGAAGAGAATAAATGCTTTGAGAAAATGATTGGATGATATCAGAACTTTGCTGTCATGCCTTTTTATATTATTTCTAGGGAATCACCTGTGCAAATGACTTTGGGGAACCACAGCATCGTCACTCAATTCCTCCTCCTCGGGCTGTCTACTGACCCGCACAGCCAGGCTCTGCTCTTTGTGTTGTTCCTAGAGATTTACCTCCTGACACTAATGGGGAACCTGATGATGATGCTGGTGATCAGGGCTGATTCTCACCTTCACACGCCCATGTTCTTCTTCCTGAGTCATCTCTCTCTCCTGGATCTTTGTTTATCTTCAGTCACTGTGCCCAAGATGCTGAAGGACCTCCTGTCTGAGACAAAAACCATCTCGCTAAGGGGCTGCCTGGCTCAAGGCTTCTTTGTGCTTATTACTGCTGGAACTGAGTGCTTTCTGCTCTCAGCAATGGCCTATGACCGCTATGCCGCCATCTGCCACCCTCTACTCTATGGACAAATGATGAAGAAACAGTTGTGTGTACAGCTTGTGTGGGGCTCATGGGGTTTGGCTTCTTTGAACGCATTCATTAACACCCTTCTAGCTGCCAACCTGGACTTCTGTGAGAACCATACCATTAGCCACTACAGCTGTGAGGTGCCCTCTCTCTTCCCTCTGTCCTGCTCTGATGTCTCCATCAACCTCATAGTCCTGCTGTGTTCCAGCCTGATGCATGGATTTGGGACCCTCCTCCCAATAGTCTTTTCCTATGCTCGTATTGTCTCCACCATTCTGAGCATCAGCTCCACCACAGGCCGAAGCAAGACCTTCTCCACCTGCTCGTCCCACCTCACTGCAGTGAGCTTCTTCTTTGGCTCTGGGTTTCTCCGCTATCTCATGCCAACTTCAGGATCCTCTCTGGAGTTGATCTTCTCTGTGCAGTATGGTGTGGTCACTCCCATGGTGAATCCTCTCATCTACAGCCTGAAGAACAAGGAAGTAAAGGCAGCTGTGAGAAGAACACTGGGAAAATATATGCGACGGTCCAGATGAAAAAATAAAGCCAGAGGAAAATGGAGAATCAGGATAAAATAATGCCAGTTAGACATTACGAGAGTTCTCACTAAAAAAAATTTCCTGGCTCTATGCAAAGTGATATGTTACAAGATAAATTAACAGTGCATATGAAACGAGCACAGACATAGCAGAGAGATGTTGGGGTAGTCCAATTACAGGGGAAATGATGGGCTAAATAACTATCTCAATCCAGAAAATGTGGTCATGAAAGTGTTCACTCATTGTTCCCAGTACTCCTCAAATAGTCACTTTGGTCTTCTTATTAGGTAAAGTATTTGCATATTGAATCATTACTTTAACTTGAATTTAGAAAAACGCACTGAGAAAGGCTTCCCTGATAGCTCAGTTGGAAAAGAGTCTGCCTGCAATGCAGGAGACCCTGGTTCAATTCCTGAGCCAGGAAGATCCACTGGAGAAGTGATAGGCTACTTGGGCCTCCCTTGTGGTTCAGCTGGTAAAGAATCTGCCTGCAATGCAGAAGACCTGGGTTCTATCGATGGGTTGGGAAGATCCTCTGGAGAAGGCAAAGGCTACCCAATCCATTATTCTGGCCTGGAGAATTCCAAGGACTGTATAGTCCATGGGGTTGCAAAGAGTCGGACACAACTGAGCAACTTTCATTTTTACTAAGTATAACTTTACTATTAAGAAAACATAGATCATTGGGTAAAGAGTCATAAACTTGGAGGTCACAGGAAGGAAAACAATGAACTTCAACTGAGCGGCCTTTGATATAAGTAAAAGAGATAAAGTTTCTAAAGAAAAGTTGAGTTTGCTTTTAGGGATAGATGTTTCATGTAAACCTTCCCCAAACTCTGCTGTTTCTTGCCAGCAGTGGCTCACAGATTAATTTCAGCTCCTGGGGAGTCCTACTAATTTATTTTACCAAGATTTACCTGGGAACACATCACTGGAGAGGGGAACACTCTGGGAACACAGAATAAGGAAAATCAGACTCACTGGTACAATACAGAACCACTAGCTATGGTTTGGGTCAAGATGGTTACTGGTCCAAAAATGCCTGCCTGGATCTGCAACTGAAGGGCAGTCATTCTCCATTTGAGTTTTAAAAAGTCATTACAGTTTTTGAAAATACGGCAAAACAGCATGGGTTCTGGGCATAATTTTTGTTGTTGTTCAGTCACTCGGTCGTGTCTGACTCTTTGTGACCGCATAGACTGCAGCACACCAGGCTTCCCTGTCCTTCACCATCTCCCAGAATTTGCTCAAACTTATGTTCATTGAGTCAGTGATGCCATTCAACCATCTCATCCTCTGTCATCCCCTTTTCCTCCTGCCTCCTTTTAAAATTTTAAAGTGAACAATTTTAAATAATAATTTTAAAAGTGAATAATTTTATAACATCTGCCTACCCATTGTATAATTGTTCCACTTCTTGGTGACCCCTTTTCATCCATTTCCATCCTCTGCACTTTGCAGAACTATTCCAGCCTCTCGCTAGCTGTCCATTCTACAATAACAATTTACTCAAAAAGAGGCTTCCTAAATTCCTTTTCTCTAATAATAAATTTTGTCTATAATAATAAAATCAAACCAGTCAATCCTAAAAGAAATCAATCCTGAACATTCATTGGAAGGACTGATGCTGAAGCTGAAACTCTAATACTTCGGCCACCTGATGCGAAAGGCTGACTCATTAGAAGAGACTCTGATGCTGGGAAAGATTGAAGGCAGGAGGAGAAGCGGATGATAGAGGAGGAGATGGTTGGATGGCATCACTGACTCAACGGACATGAGTTTGAGCAGGCTCCGGGAGCTGGTAATGGACAGGGAAGCCTGGTGTGCTGCAGTCCATGTGGCCGCAAAGAGTTGGACATGACTGAGCAACTGAACTGAACTGACTGAATAATAAAATAATAAATAATAAATTTTACCAAATATATTGATTTGGTAATATCACAAATTTTGCATAGAAACATATTATACCTTTTAATATCTTAGCATTTATTTTTCCTTGGCATTTGATTAACTTCAAGAATAATTAAATTATTGATTTTACACATGTATTTTCTCCTAGATGTCATACAGTACTAAAATTATTTATCAATAGGCAGACATTGATGTATGACATACAAACTGTGGTTTTTTAAAAAATACTTCATTACCCATAGCTGTTTCTACTCACATTTGGTAATACTTTTTGTGACATAAGCTTATCAGTCATATCACCTACCACACATTCATTTCCTTATAGTAAGGGATTACTCTGTGACCAGTGGACTTGGAGTATATACAGCAAATTATTGGAAGTTTATTTTATTTTCACTGTAATAATCACTTGATTCTATATGACTAACAGGGTTTTTCATTTCCCAATGTTAAAAACATAAATTTAAATTATAAAATTTAAATTCCTCTACTTACTACAAATAGAGGAATGAGCTCTCATATTACCCTACTAACGGTCATCTGTCTGATTTAGACATGGAAAAGATCTTATGGGAAATAATTTTGTGGCCAAATCAAACACCACTCTTTTCCACATGATGAAGACATCATAGACTTCCGCTCTCTCTCAAAATATCTTCCAGATTTCTTAGACACATTGGAAACAGGAGTGGCATGGTTAACAGTGGCAGATTTGGTCTGGCATCTATTACTAAGGCTACAGAAAAGGCATCTGACCACAACGTTGGTCATAAAAATATAGATGCTGGGAAAGACTGAGGGCAGGAGGAGAAGCGGGCAACAGAAGATGAGACGGTTGGATAGCATCCCTGACTCAATGGACAGGAGTTTGAGCAAACTCTGGGAGATAGTGAAGGACAGGGGAGCCTTGTGTGCTGCAGTGCATAGGGTCACGAAGAGTTGGACACGACTTGGCAACCGAACGGCAACAAAAAACAAAGAATGTAGCTTTTTCTTTGTGAGCCCTACTTTCAATTCTGGCATATGAGGAAAAGTTCAAATCAATTTCTCATATAATATTCTGTACTTTATGCCTGGTAACAATCATATAATTTGCACAAGTGTGTATCCAACTTAAATACTTAATGTTGTAAGAGCTTTTCCATATTGATTCAAAGACATAGTAAACATAAGTTTTAGTTATCTTAACACGCATCTTCTTCATAGTTGACTAAGCCATTTCCTGAGAATGTCATTAAAAGCATATTTCAGTGTTACATTTTTAGAATTCACTTCTTTACACTGTTTAGAACACAATTTGAGTTAGACTTTCACCCTTACAAGTAACATTTTATTAGACTTTTTTGCACAGCATTTCCTGAGTTAGAATCACTCCTGAACTGGTTTAGTGGATTAATCGGTAAGAATATTGATGAGTTTCTTGTCACAAATTGACAGACTGCTCTCTGAAAGGGCTGACCAGTTTAAAGCCAGAAATGATGCTAACAACTGTTTCTCCTTTGCCTTAGATACCACTGTCTTCAAAAAATAATGTACTAAGTTGAAAAGCAAGAAACAATATGAATTTTATGATTTGTATTTCTTTGGTTATTAGTGATAATAAAACATTCTGTGCCTTATTAATTATATTTATTCTTCTGTAAATATTTTCTTCATTATCTATTTTATCTATCTTCATATATAGCAGTCAATTTCTCAAGGTCTTTAACAAACTCACCTCATTACAATTGGTCTGACCATGGTTTTTCTTAACTTCATCATTGACCTCCCCCAGGTGAAACCTCTTCTTAATTGCTGTCAAAAATCAGAATAAATTTTTTAAAAAACTCAATAAGCACTGTAACCCTCCATGAATAATAAGACTATTTCTATTGCTTTCCTGGGCTTAAATTGGGGCATAAACTCCATATATATGTGTAACTCCAGGAGCCAGCATTCCTTGGAAGATCTGGGTCATAGGGTAATCTGTTGTTGTTACTCTGAAAGAGGCTGATTATAGTCAGCATTCTAGTATCACTGGGATGACAGTGATTGAGAGAAAAAATACTAAAGACTCAGGCATATACCTTACAAGGGAAAAAGCAAAGGGCACAGTAGTATAATAGCATAAAGGCAGTCCTATAGATCTCAAGGCTATCCCCTCTATCATATCTGAAGACTGTTCCTACTAGGTAGATGACAATAGAGGCAGGACAGATTCTTGAGAGGAAATTTTATTTCATTTCACTTCATTTTATTGTTATATTTTATTTGGTGGGACGTTTTGGGATCTTGAGTCCAGGAAGCAGCAAGAGAGAACTGCTCCAAGGAAGCTAGGGGAAGGGGACCCAAGATATACAAGAGTTTTACAATAAAGGGCAGGTAGTCTGAATATCAAAAGATTATTGTTAATTTAAAAAAAACTATATCTTAAGTAAAGGAATTCAGCACTTTTCTATGTATGGGAAGATGCAAGAGCCTGGACTCACTAAAATCATTTCTTTGATAAGCACCTTAATTATATGGAGCCAGTATCCTGTGTTTTCACATCCTGAGTTTCCTCAGGTCTCACTGTAGGGAGTGGCTGCAGTGTGATGGCTGCTAGATGGAAGGTATTCTTTCCTTCCTCAATGAGAGGGACTCTTTTAAAGTGACCAGTTCATGATGATGTTTCTCATTTAAATATAATTTTTACACATTTCTTTATTATTGAAGTATTAGAAACTTAATTTTTGTTATTATGTTAAGTCATTTAGTTGTAAAAGAGGATACAGTTTAAATAATAATTTTAAATGGACAAACAACAGATTCTGGTGTGTATATAATAGTATCTCATTGTGGTTTAAATCGCATCTCTTTTTCTTGGGCTCCAAAATCAGTGTAGATGGTGACTGCAGCCATGAAATTAAAAGGTGCTTGCTCCTTGAAAGAAAAGTTATAACAACTCTAGACAGCATATTAAAAGCAGAGACATACTTTGCCAACAAAGGTCCGTCTAGTCAAAGCTATGGTTTTTCCAGTAGTCATGTATGGATGTGAGATTTGGGCCATAAACAAGGCGGAGCCCTGAAGAACAGATGCTTTCAAACTGTGGTGTTGGAGAAGACTCTTGAGAGTCCCTTGGACTGCAGTGCGATCCAACCAGTCCATCCTAAAGGAAATCAGTCCTGAATATTCATTGGAAGGACTGACGCTGAAGCTGACACTCCAATACTTTGGCTACCTGATGTGAAGAACTGACTCATTGGAAAAGACCCTGATGCTGGGAAAGATTGAAGGCAGGATGAGAAAGGGACGACAGAGGATGAGATGGTTGGATGGCATCACCGACTCAATGGACATGAGTTTGAGTAAGCTCCGGGAGTTAGTGATGGACAGGGAAGCCTGGCATGCTGCAGTCCATGGGGCCACAAGGAGTCAGATACAACTGAGCAATTGAACAACAATACATGAATAGTCTTAGAGACATATAAGAACAAAGGTTGTAAAGAGAAAATAAATAAAAATAAAATTAGAATTCCATATAGATTAACAAAAAATCAAATGTCTAATTTGATTATTTAATTATCCCAAACATCTATGATATTTCTTTTGCTTACTAGTTTAATTGGCAAGCGACAGTAGGGAATAATTATTAGGTCACAAAAGTCTAGTTTGAATGAAAACCTTTTAACTCACTGTAACAAACAAATAGAAATTTTGGTTTATATGAGACTATTCCTTACTTAAGACTATAATAAACTTATTAACAAGCATTCCCCTAAATGCTCCCAAACATGGGAGCACACACATTGTAACACAGCCCTGCTTAGGAATCTAATTGGATCTATCAGAGTAAATAAAATTAGAACAGACAGTTTAAGAAAATTATTATCCTTATTAACTTTTTTTGTCTTTTTACTTATTTGATCAACAAAATACTTTTACACAGCAAGTTTAACTGGAGGTGATTTTGCCAGAGAGAAGACATAGCCTTTGGAGTGTCACTTGTAAACTATTCCTTTCCTGCTTGGGGAGCCAGATAAGTACCCCTTTGGCCACTCTTATTTCTAACTCCCACTAGCTCAGGTGACTTTAGAATTAATATTTAAAGGTCATTGCATCACCTAGACGTTCCAAAGGACACACCTAAGAGATTCCCCTTGGTCCTTACAAAACTCAGTGTTGAAAACAGTTCTTGAAAACTAAGTCCAACTTCAGATGGTGACTATGTGATATAAAAGCTATTGCCCTTACCACCTCCTGGGCTGCCGAGGGCAAGGAATCAAACCAGCCAGCTGCCTAAACATAGCTGCTCTGTGGAATGGTTAAACTCAAATAATACTATGTGTGGCTGGGATGTGATACTGGACACAAAGAAAACTAAGGTGTATTTGAGACCCACTGAAAGAAACTGCTCTCTGGCCATATAAGTTTATTAGTGTAGAATTCAGTGAAACATATCATCAATGGGATTTTATAAATTATCCCAAGATACAAGACTTAGAAACCACTTTTCTTGGTAGATGAATCATCTTCCTTCTTAATAGATGAATCTAAATAAAAGTTCTGCAGCCACACTGGAAAGCAGAGTGCCTTATCCAACAGGATGTACAGGTAATCTGCTTTGGGGAAGTGGGGAGGAATTTGAGGTGGGTTTACGGCTAAGGAGTTAACGAATAGGAATCAGAACTTCCCTTTGGCCGCGCTTTGGACTTATTGGGAATGGACAGGACCAGGAAACTGACTGAGCCACCTCAAGGAGTCCTGTGTGTAACCGAAGACCAGACTTCCAGGTGTGAGGACAAAGCTGGAAATCACTGGTAAATATTCAGCATTCAAGCAAAAAGAGCCTTGTTGTAACCAAGACCTGAAGACTTATGAGAAACAGAGTTGAACAGAGAGACATGAACAGAATCTGGCCATGGAGGAGAAATCTGGGATATGCAGAGTGAGGACAGTATCTAAGGACGAAAGTCAAAATTTCATCTAAATATCTGTGCAAAAGAGGAATATGAGTGAATGTTCTATTCCTCTTTTAAACAGGCCTCTGAATGTGAGCAGAAAAAAATGGGTAGAGATTTCCTCCTGAGGGACAGACAGTAGCCGCAGTGGGTATTTCCAACAGAAGGTAAGAGCTCTGAGTCAAACTCTCACTGTCCTACAGGACTAATTTCCAAACCTGTTTGCTACACTGTATTGGAGGGAGGTCCAGAATGTGTGGTACTGGGCAGAGTCCTCTTTCCTGGCTGTTACTCTTTCCTGCAGCATGAAACCTCTCAAGCACTCCACTTGCTGACTTTCCTAGAGATTTCAACCTGACCTGGGAACACATCCATCCCAGTAATGCTCCTCCAGGTGGGCCCAGGGGTTCACACTGAGTCCCACCCACTTTTTTTCCCTAGTCATCTCTTTAGCCTTACAGCTATACTTTCAGTAGAAAATACTTATATAAATATATATATAGTGGAAATACTTTTATTTCCTCCTTTCTGAGTGAAAGTACCCACAGTAATTGCAAATTGCTCTCCTCCAAAATAATTCTAAAATTTACTTTATAACTGTGTTCATACACTTTTCTTGGTACAGGTATATAAGGTATATAAAGTATATACAGGTATGTAAAGTACAACAGCAGTATTAACAGAAACAACTTTAGTCTTTAATAGAGCTTCACCATATGTGAGAATTTAGGTGATTTTTGCCTAGTCTTACAATCTCATATAATAACGGTAAAGGACAGTTAGGAGTAGATGCTTTTTAAGAACTTTATATATAATCCCATATTTAATCCTAGAACCTTTCTTAGTACTGTTATTAATTTACATTTTTTTAATTTAATTAGTTTATTTTCTATTTTTTAACTTTACAATATTGTATTTGTTTTGCCATGCAAGACATCAAAAGAGACACAGATAAATAGAACAGTATTATGGACTCTATGGGAGAATGCGAGGGCAGGATGATAGGGGAGAATGGCATGGAAGCATGTAAATTATCATATGTGAAACGAATCGCCAGTCCAGGTTTGATGCATAATTTACATTTTAAACATAAGGAAATCCAAGCAAGGAGTTTTATGCATCATGTACAAAGTCATGTACCTAATTAAAGGTAGAGCTGAAATTTGAACCTAGTCTGATGCAGGAGCCCACATTTTTAGCCACTATCTCTGATGTCCGTTTACTCCCTAGGGGTCAGGATCTTAGAACTGATTTTGTTCTCAGTTACTCAGTTGTGTCCAGCTCTTTGTGACTGTAGCCCACCAGGTTCTTCTATTCATGGAATTTTCCAGGCAAGAAGACTGGAGCAGGTTGCCATTATGGTAAACCAAATATAACTTGATTTTTCTCTGAGCCTTTGAGTACAAACTTCATGTTCATGCAAACTAAATATCTGTCAGAAACATTTTCCAAGAGCAATCATATTGCTTTCTTAAGAATATTGTCAAATTCACTCAATGTATTATAATTATTGGCCCTCAGTAAATCTCAATTTGAGTTCCCATTGTAGTAATTACAGTTGTATATTTACTCTTCATATGCATATTCTTCAGTGGATATCATATCTTGATCATCTTTTTGTTTCAAGTGATTGACACAAACTGAGGTCATAATAGAAAGCAAAAATATTTATAAACAATAGTGATATGAACAGAGGACAAATACAATGGAAAAATTCCAGTGTAGCCTGAGGTCATTGAGGAAAACCCCTGTTATCAGGAGAGGGGAGAGGTCTGGGGAAACAGACTTTTGGCTCCCATGCCTGTTTATATTATTTCTAGGGAAAGGCCTTTGTAAATGGACTTGAGGAACCACAGCACTGTCACAGAGTTCATCCTCCTCGGACTGTCTGCCAGCCCTCACATCCAGGCTCTTTGTGCTGTTCCTGGGGATTTACCTTCTGACAATAATGGGGAACTTGATGCTGCTGCTGGTGATCTGGGCTGATTCCCACCTCCACACGCCCATGTACTTCTTCCTGAGCCACCTCTCTTTCGTTGATATCTGCTTCTCTTCAGTCACAGTGCCCAAGGTGTTGGAGAACCTCCTGTCTCAAAGGAAAACGATATCGGTAGAGGGCTGCCTAGCTCAGGTCTTCTTTGTGTTTGTTGCTGCAGGGACCGAAGCCTGTCTGCTCTCAGTGATGGCCTATGACCGCTATGCCGCAATCTGCCACCCTCTACTCTATGGACAGATCATGAGTAAAGAGGTGTACATGCAGCTTGTGTGGGGCTCATGGGGCCTGGGCTTTCTGGATGCACTCATCAACATCTTCCTAGCTGTGAACATGGTCTTCTGTGAAGCCAAAATCATCCCTCACTACAGCTGTGAAATGCCCTCTCTTCTCTCCCTGTCCTGCTCTGATATCTCCAGAAACCTCATTGCCTTGCTGTGTTCCACTTTGCTGCATGGGCTGGGAACCTTCCTTTTGGTCTTCCTATCCTATGCCCGCATTATCACCGCCATCCTGAGCATCAACTCTACCTCAGGCAGAAGCAAGGCCTTCTCCACCTGCTCTTCCCACCTCACTGCAGTGACACTGTACTTTGGCTCAGGTTTGCTCCGTCATCTCATGCCAAATTCAGGATCCCCTGCAGAATTGATCTTCTCTGTGCAATATACTGTCATCACTTCCTTGCTAAATCCCCTCATTTGCAGTCTGAAAAACAAGGAGGTGAAGGTAGCTCTGAAAAGAACTTTGGAAAAGTATTTGCAGCATATCAGGTACTGAAATGAAAACATAGGATAATGAAGAACTGGAATTAATCTGCATAGAAAAGGACATTAGGTGAGTTTGCAGTAGTAAGGAGCACTCTTGACTACTTACAATGTCAGATGCTACAACCTACATTAGAAGTACATGAGAGAATGGCATAAAGTTATAGGAAGGTAACCTCCCTTTATTTTCTTTTAAAGGAAAAGCAAATTATTAAATAATCACCTTAATCTAGAAAATTTTGTTATGAAAAAAATTGATCCATTTTTCTCATTCTGAAACATCTGTTTTAGTAAAATTACTAGTTTCATGAATCTATCATTATTTTTATTGACTCTGGAGAATATGCTAAAACCTATACATTTGATAAGAATGTAGGGTCCTGGATCTGAAAGAGAAAAAAGTCACAGGTAAGGGTAGAGGGTTGAAAATAAAAGAAGTCCAACTGGGTGGCCATAGAAGACAGGCATAAAAAGCTAAAAGTTCTGCAGAGAGACAATGAATGTACAGAGATGGAGCTCAGACTCAGATAAAATTTCTAAGAACTCATGTATTTGCAGTGAAAAGTGAAAGTGAAAGTCGCTCAGTCATGTCTGTCTCTTTGCAACCCCATGGACTATACAGTTCATGGAATTCTCCAGGCCAGCATACTGGAGTGGGTAGCCTATCCCTTTTCCAGTGGATCTTACCAACCCAGGAATCAAACCAGGGTCTCCTGCTTTGCAGGTGCATTCTTTTCCAACTGAGCTATCAGGAAAGCCCCCATGTATGTGCATAGTGCTGGCCAAGTCTCCAGTGTGAGAGGCTACAAGGAGGCTCTGTGGCTCTAGAAACTTTATTTCTCACATAGTCATTATTCAGATTTGCATATTCTCCAATTCGCTGATCTCATCAAGATCTTCCCTGTGTAGAGTGTAGGCAATGTGCCTTAGACAAATAATTTGATCTTATCACACAGGAGTCCTGAAACCATCTTTGTCCCTCACCTCTCAGCTGTCAAACAACTGGTCACTGTGTAGGGGCTGATGGTTTGCTGGTTTTAAGGCACTGCATCAATCTCACATAATTCATTGTTACCTATAAGACATAAGACCTGTAAGACATAAATCAATTCTCATGCTGCTTCTGCTTTGTTTAATCTGTATTTTGCAATCATCTAAATAACTGCAAAATGAAAAAGGGTAAAAACTAAGCAAAATTTTTGAATTTACTTAATATTAACTCCCACATTTCTCAGGCCTCTTTCATAAGCACAGTTCCAATTGTCTGCTGTAAAGGCTTTTCATCCTCATCTAGCCATTTATAACTCATAATTGTGGCCTCTTTTCAAATGATTCTCCAGAAAACTCTACATGCATTATCACCTTCCACAGGCAAAATATTCAAGGCCTTATTTGGTTTCTTTAACCTAAGGTGAAGCACCAGCTAAACCTCCAGGGTCAAGCTTCTAATGGTGAAGGTACTGCACCCTGGGATAAAAGCTAGTTTTATACTCAGTGCACAGATGTCACAGGACGACAGTACTTGAAAGAAAGATAGCAACAAACTCAGTCAAATCCTCTTTAGGATAAGTAAAGACATCAGTGTAACTGCAGGAAGACATCCCTATAAACCAAAAGACCCAGTACTGTTCTCTCCTTGGAGGGGCCATGTCCTTGAATTTCAATGACCGTAATGTTACCCCACTGCTTACTAGACTGCCTGATCAGTGAAAGGATTCTGTCTAGGCCTTAAAGAAGCTCTTCTTGCTGTTCTCTCAGGGTTTCTTTATGTCCATCTGGCCTCCAGAAGTTTGAGAAGACCTTGCTCACATATCATCTTCCCAAGAGGTATAAGTAAATGGTAACAATCCACCATATACCTGAGTGTTTATCATTGAGAGGTTACATTTATGCAGAAATTCTCAGTATTAGTTTACCAGGAACACCATTCCCTTAGCAGGCCTGAAGTTTCTTCCTTCAAAAGGTGACCCAAAAAGGCAATAAATATGCCAGAGAATGAGACTCATGAAGTGACAGCTCAAGACAAGTTTTTCAATTTTACCTTAATTCATTATGTCCTTTACTTTTTTACTGTGAAAATCTTTGCAATCTATTTTATTCCTTTTATCATTTTATCTTTAAAAATCACACAAAAATGTACAAAACACATCTGTACAAGTGAGAATAATTACAAAATGAATGCACATGTACTCACTCCTCAGTTTAAGAAAGTATTCATTTTACCATCTCTTCACCATGCCTCAAAACTGACACTACTCTGAATTTTTAATTATTCCCTTGATTTTCATTATGTAATTTAGTTTTACCTGTCTCTGAATTTAAATAAATAGAATTAAGACATATGTATTTTGGAGACTTGCTTCTTTTTACTCACATGAAATTATCACCACTCAGAGACTCTGGCTTTGGCACTCAGCTGTGATGTGTCTAAAATTACTAACATAGTCTGCTGCCTGAATTACTAAGGGGTTCTAAGTTTTGGCAACTTTCTCAGGTTAGGGGCTTAGAGACCAAATGTACCCTCTGATAAGGCCTACACTAGTGTGTAGAAGAACTGAAATGATGACCTGAATAATTCAGATGGTAAATTCCAACATCCTGGAAATTTTCAGATTCTTAGAAGAATTAATTTAATGCACTATTTCATTTTGATATTATAGTATCAAAATTTAACAGAATTTGAAAAACCCAGAGATTAAAATAGTTCCTTAAAATTGACCAGTTGGTTGTTCTTTGCCTCTGACGACTTAATTGGATTTAACACCTGAGGCTGAATTTTGCCATTCTGGTCAGAATGCAGATATTCTGGATGTATGAAGAGATAAGAGGATAGGACGTTGAATGAGTATCTAACAGGAATTTTGCAGGAAAGAGAATAAAGAACTGAGAAATTCCCTGGAATAGCAGGACTGGAACTTGTTATTGTGAGTTCAAAGATTCAGAGCTTGTGTCGTTAGCCAAGGCTAATATCATGAACAAGCCTCAGAGTTCTGGTAGACAGGTCAATATATTGTTTAGAGGCTACCTGCCAATGAGGTCACAGTGAGGAGCTCAATCTGAGCCACAGAGCAGGGTTAAATCTTGGCACAAAAAAATGAATGACTTGGATACTTGGATACTGCCACAGCTGGTGTACTGGTTAAGAGATAAACTCTGAAGTTTTGATTGTAGCTTTATCTCTTACAGCTTATGTAACCTTGATTTTTAAACCTTCGGTGACCTCATAACATGATATTTTTATGGGGAATAAATGTGTTAATACTTAGTAAAATATTTAGATGTGACTGCAACATACACTGTATTATATAGGTAGTTTTTTTACATATTTACTTTTTTATTTTTGGCTGTGCTGGGTCTTCATTGCTGCACAGGCTTTTCTCTGGTTGTGGTCAGCTGGGGCTACTCTCTAGTTATGGTGTGCAGGCTTCTCACTGAAGTGGCTTCTCTTGCTGCAGAGCCTGGGCTGCAGAGCACAGGCTCAACAGTTGTGACGCTTAGGCTTAGTTGCTCTGGGGCATGTGGGATCTTCCCCGACCAGGGATTAAATCAGTGTCTCCTGCATTAGGAGGCAGATTCTTTGCCACTGGGCCACCAGGAAAGCCCTGTTTTGTACATTTTTAAATTCCATGTTAGCTCAACAAAGGCATATAGCATTCTCTGACCTGTGTGTGCTTTGTATCTTACACATCGAGAACTCAATAAATAATTTTTGAAATAATCAAGACTTAGTACAACTCATTGCTAAAACAATGACTGGATATCTGGATAAGGGAAGGAGGAAGGAAGAAGAAGAGAGATGTATGATAAGTGCCTCAATAGTTTCTTGGTGGTGCTGATAGCTTTTCCAGTGCATATAGGTGAAGCTCACTAAGTGACATGGAATAAAGTTATCTAGTGTCAAACCAACAGTGCAAGATTCAGAGAATAAGTTTGGTACATTTTAGATTTAGGAATGACAATAAATTGGGGAGGAAGTGCCTTCAGGGAAGCAGAGAGCCACCCCAGTAAGATGCATTACCCTGAAGCGGAGGAGCATGGCCGGAGAGAAGGATGAATAAGCAGTTTGTTACCAACTGCTACTTGGGAAAGCAGTCAGTAAATTTCTTGTAAAGGGAAATTCAGTGCATTATATAGGTAACAATTCATATAATTTATATATTTCAAGAAGACAGCTATGGGAAGAATAAGACCTAGTATGAGAAGAAGAAAAAAGGAAGCTGAAGAACACAGATAAAGATATGAGTGGAAAGGAATGGTTCAATTAAGGTCAAAAGTGTGAAAGTAGGATAAACAGAAAGTACAAAAAAAGGATGTTAGAAATTAATCCAAACAATGGTAACCATAATAGATATAAATGACTTAATTCTAGATATAAATGGCTTACTTCCACAGTTAAAAAACAAAACTTTTAAGCTGTAGAAAAAATACATACTGTTTAGAGGAAACAACTCTAACACATAAGGATAAAGAAAATTCAAAAAAATCAGAGTGGAAAAAGGCACAAGAGATAAATATAAACCAAATTATTAAATTATATCACAGAAAACAAATATGGCTAAAGAATTTTATAAGAGATAAAATGTGTCACCCATAGTGATAAAAGTTCACGTTGATTGGTTAGAAAAGGTAATGTTAAAGAGGGTCAAAAATTTTAATCTACAGGAAGAAGGGAATCAAAACTGTAGCCTAAGGTCACTAAGGAAAACCCACTGTTATAGGGCAAGAGGAACAGAAAAAAGTCCTATCTACAGGAAAAGGGCAGGGATATTATTAAGCAGTCAGAGAAAAAAGGATACCCCATCTATAGAGGACCACTTTCTTACACCATATACAAAAATAAACTCAAAATGGATAAAAGACTTCAATGTAAGACTTCATAAAACTCTTAGAAGAAAACATAGGTTGTAACCTCTTTGACACTGATCTTAGCAGTATTTTTTTGAAACTGTCTCCTTAGGCAAAGAAAACAAAAGCAAAAATATATATCAAACTAAAAAGTTGTTTGCACAGTGAAGAAAACCATCAACAAAACAAAAAGAGAACATACAGAATGGGAGAAGAGATTTGCAGATGATATATCCAATAAGGTTTTGATATCTAAGATTTATAAAGAACTCATACAATTCAGTATCAAACAACAACAGCAACAATTGAAAAATGGGCGGAAGACCTGAATAGACATTTTTCCAAGGAAGACATACAAATAAATGGTCTGTTGGCACATGGAAAGGTACTCAACATCACTGACTATGAGGGAAATGCAAATCAAAGCCACAACAAGCTAATCACCTCACACCTGTCTGAGTGACCATTACCATAAGGACAAGAAACAACCAGTGTTGGAGAGGATGTGGAGAAAAAGGAACCCTCGTGTGCTGTTGGTGGGAATATAAATTGGTACAGTCACTATAAAAAACAGTATGGAGGTTCCTCAAAAAACTAAAAATAAATTCAGCAATTCCACTTCTGAGTATCTATCTGGAGAAAATGAAAACACTAATTCAAAAAGCTATGTATATCCCTGTGTTCACTGCAGCACTGTTTATAATACCCAAGATACTGAAGCAATGTAAGTCAACGTAAGTGTCCATCAAGAGATGAAAGGATACAGAAGATGGGTTTTATATATATACACACACACACACACACACACACACACACACACACACACACACACATATATATATACACAATGGAATAATACCCAGCCATAAAAAAATAAATCTTGTAATCTGTGGCAACATGGATTGACCTGGAGGATATTATCTAAGTGAAATAAGTCAGTCAGAGAAAAACAAATAGCATGACTTTTTTAATATATGGATTCTGGGAAAAAAAAGAAAATGAACAAAGAAAACAGAAATACACTAATAAATACAAAGCACCAACTGGTGGTTGCCAGAGTTGGGGGACAGATGGAATAGGTAAGGGGATTAAGAAGTACAAACTTCCAGCTAAAAGATAAATGTGTGTGTGTGTGTGTGTGTGTGTGTGTGCGCGCGCGTGTGCAACTCTTTGTGACTCCATGGGCTGTAGCCCACCAGATTCCTCTGTCTACGGAACTTTCCAGGCAAGAATAATGGAGTGGGTTGCCATTTCCTCCTCCAGGGGATCCTCCCAATCCAGGGATTGAAGTCACATCTCTTGCATCTCCTGCATTGTCAGGCAGATTCTTTACCACTAGCACTAGCTGGGAACAATGTGATGTACATACAGGGAATGTAGTCAACAATATTGTAACAACTTTGTATGGCAACAACTGGTAATTGGCCTTATCCTGGTGATTATTTTGTAATGTATAAAATATCAAATCACTATGTTGCACACTGAACTAAAATAATATTATATGTTCATTATAACTCAATAAAATAATAAAATAGCATGTGAAATGAGCATGAGTGTATGTTAGTTGAGAAATGAAAATCAAAACTACAGTGAGGCAGCACATCATACTAGTCAGAATTGCCATCATTAAGAAGTCCACAAATAATAAATTCTGGAGAGCATGGAGAAAAAGAGACCTTCCTACACTGTTGGGAATGTAACTTGGTGCAACCACTATGGAAAATGGTATGGAAATTCCTCAAAAAACTAAAGATAGAGTTGCCATGATCCAACAATCTCACTCCTGGGCATATACCCAGACAAAACTATAATTCCAAAAGATACATGCACCCCTATGTTCATGGCAGCACTATTTACAGTAGCCAAGACATGGAAACAACCTAAATATCCATCAGCAAATGAATGGATAAAGAAGATGTGGTACGTATTTACAATGGAATGCTACTCAGCCAGAAAAAAAATGATGAAATAATGCCACTTTCAGCAACATGGACGGACATAGGGATTATTCTACTAAGCAAAGTAAGTTAGAAAGATAAAAATGAATACCGTATGATATCACTTATATGTGGAACCTAAAATGTGACACAAATGAATTTATCTACAAAACAGACTTGCAGACATAGAGAAGAGACTGGTGGTTGTAGTCAGGGAGGAAGGGTAGGACTGGAAGTTTCATACTAGCAGAGGCAAACTATTAAATATGCTATGGATAAACAACAAGGTCCTATTGTTAGCGGGCAAGTTCCCTATAGCACAGGGAACTATATTCAATGTCTTATAATAAACCAAAATGGAAAAGCATATGAAAAGGAAAATATATAGGTAAAACTGAATCATTTTGCCATATACCTGAAACTAATACAATATTTTAAATCATTATGCACCAATAAAATTTTTTTAAATATAAAATAAATACATAAATAAAGAGTATCTTAATCATTGTATTATGAATGATAAAGGGCAAAAAGTAACATGTATCAAATAACATGTTTAAACCAGAATGCATCTTTACATTAATATTAATTCAGGTATCAAAATATATTTGTTTCTATCAATAGTAAGGAATGGCATAATTCCAATCCCAAATATAAGCTGAAACATACATACAAAAATAAATACATATAAAAAATAACCCCCAAACGACAATTGAGCTGTTTATTACAGTGTGAAAGCAGGAGAATAATAAATGACGTGGAATGTGTCTTGTCTGCTTGCCCAGAGTCATCCTCCAGAGCAAGGACACAGTCTTCTATCAGAGCTTAGACTTTGCTTTATCACTCACCCTTCCCTTTCTTTTATATATCCAGCTCCTCTTCAGCCTACAAACATTCCTGTGACAGACCTTCAGTTCAACTCCTCCATTTGAGGACAGTTAACATAAGGACAAAAACCAGATTTTGAAGCCTGTCATTTGAATTTTAATCCAACTCCTCCATTTAATAGCTGTTTGAACTTGGCCTAGATTATTTCCCATTCCTCTGCCTCCATTTCCTCACCTGTAAAGGGGATAGTATAATATTCTACTTCATAGAGTTGTTGTGCAGAAATAGTTAACATGTCAAAAGGAAATAGAACAATATCTGGCTTTTGGATAGTAATTATAAATATGGGTTATTATTTTATTAATGCCCTGGTCTTATTATCTTCCAAAAATGAAAACATACTAGTTTTTCCTGCATTAATGCACAATCTAATCCTTCTTCAATCTAATACTCCCACTATTCCTTCTTGACAACAATAAGGCCAACTCCAAAGTCCAACTAATATTTTTCAGTTCTGTTCCTTCAGGATGAAATGCATCTATCACTGTTTATGTATCATTCAGTCCTTAACACCATCTACTCCGTTGGCTTTCATGGTCTACATTCAAATGTTTTCCTGAAAATCTCTCTGATCATTGACAGAAATGATCACTAAAATATCCATCTGAGAGATGTTTATGAATTCAAATCATATGGACAAAGAAAAATAACCTGACAATCAATTAAAGATCAACACACAGCTTCCCCTGGCATTCCCAGATGTGATATACTAGACAACCAAGAGTTTTCATCAAAGTCAAAGCTTCAACACAGAATTTCCAGAAGTCCACATTAAATAAAATACCCAGAGGCTTTTAGAAATTTTCTTTTGTTTTGTTCATAAGTCTAAAGTTGGGCTTCAAGCTGTGACTTCAGAGAATAAAAGAAACTGATTACTCTGTCTCCTGTGCTTCCAGGCTCAGCAGCCAGTTACTGCTGCCTAATCTATACCTGCCCTTCTGAAGGCTTATATCTGGGAACCACTCACATCATGCATTCTCTAGCACAGAATTTAGAATCAGAGAGGAAACTAAATAGATGCCCAAGTGGCTGGGCTTAAGGTCATCAGAGAGAAACTCCTCATAACTTTTGTTAAGGGTTCGAGAGTCCTAGAGACTAGAGGAAAAGAAGCAGGACCATGCCAGAGCTCATAGGATGCATGTCCTGAAGTTTTAGGGGTAAACATTTGTGAGCTAGCAACAAAAGCAAATGCTCTCAAGTTCCTGCAATTGGATTACAAAATTATTGGTCCCTATGAATACAGAGACCTCTCAGCCTCAGAAAAGATCATCAAAGCAGGGTGTCTTCTGAGCCATAAAAAGCCCAAAGCTTGGTAATGCTCTCCATGATTCTCTGAAGTTTTCCCTCTCTCTCTCCTGACAATTTCTTTCACTCTCCTCATATGACCTCCTTCTGGTTCTCTGAGATCATTGGGTCTTCTTTTCACCTTAGGTTTTCTTATAGACTTTCTATCTGTGGAGACCAATCCCCTAAATTTAGACAGACTTTCATCAGTTCCTTGTAGCGAGGTATTTGTTTACCTCTCTGAGCAGTTACTTGAGAAACACTCACTGTTCTTGGTGACTTTTGTTGGGCAATGGGAATGGGATTTCATGCACTTTGGGTTCAAACCTTGCAACAGCCCAAGCTCTAGGATTATAATGAAAACAGGGCACAGCAGCGAAGCTAACAGGGGAGAAATGGGGAGAGTATATGGGCATAGATAGTGGGGTCTTGGTCCTTCCTAGGGCCCAATCATATATACCTAGGAGGTTCACTTTTCTGCTGTTACTAACATTATCTTCAAAACTGATGAAACTAATACAGATATTGAAGCATAGGAGAGGCAGAAGCTAAGAAAAATTTAAGAAAAAAATTTAAATTCAGTGATGCTATTGTTCCATACTTGCCTACTTTTATCCCACTTTCTAGTCCTAGGGCCTCCCAGACACCCATGGAATTTTCCTATTTCTGACTATCCAGACTGTCCCACTTGGAGTCATATAGTGCGTTTCCATGCTCAGTGAATAGAGGAAACACTGAACCTCTCTGTTCCCCTTCTTATTAACCCATCCATCCCAAGACTTGTGACAATAACTAACCCTTTTGTATTAAATATGTGTGTGGCTAGCAAACTGTTAAGAACATTTTGTTATATGTTTCATTCTCAAGGAATATTTCCCATCCACCTGTCTCCTTGAAAAGGATGCGGTACAACACATGCCAGGCTACTGAGCTCAAACTCCAACTCCACCATTTGAAACCTTTGTGATTTTGGCAAGTTGCCTAATCACCTTCTGCTTCAGTTCTTCAACTACTTTTTTAAGTAAAAGGATGAAGGATAAAAACAGCCATGATCTCATATGATTTATGTGAGAAATAAGTAGGTTAATATATGTAACGTGCTTGGAGCAGTGCCTGACATCTTCCTCTCATCAACAAACACTATCACCATTTTTCATTGAATCTAGAGGTATTAATATTGAGTCTGGTTAGAAATGCCATCCCATGTCTAAATATATAATCATTCTAGTGGAATAAATGGTAAAACAGAATGACTATTCAAATAGCCCCCAAAATACAACATCCTGCTGATCAGTAAAGTGATACTGGGCACAAGTGTTCTCATATCACCATTTCTACAAACTGATAAACCCACGTCCCATTAAGAGCAGCATTCTAACTAACTCCCTTTTCTCCCTGTAAAGATGAAGTTCATCTCTTCTATTAATTCTACTCTGGATCTGGTCTCACTCACTGAAACTTCAGTGTGAATTGGAAGCACTGTGATCTCTCTGGAAGGGTAAGTGAGCACAAGGAAGCTGAAAGACTGCTGTGGAATAACTGAAGCAATTATCTGCCTAACCTGCACAGAAAATTTCAAACACAGAAATGTTCAGATTCTTGCTAATAGTGGCCTCAATTTCTTTTATTGCTTTGTTTCAGTTGTACTAGTATAACGACTAGAGAAACTGTTTCCTTCCAACAGAATTTGACAAGTATAGAGATAAAGGGACTCAAAATTTATTTTGTTCCAGCATGCTGTTTCCTTTCAGTGTTGAATTTGAATAGATATGAACTATATATACCATATATTGGCATAGTGGGAATACATGAGAGGTTACCTGAACCTAATAAGGTCCCATCATCTAGGAAAATGTATGAATGTTCAATATTAACGTGGCAAAATGACCAGAAACAACAAAGACTGAGAAGGTGACTGCTCTACAAGATGTAACTTGTGAATCCTTTGGGCAACACCAAGGTCAGACTGTGGTATCAGGGCAAAGTTTGGTAACATGGGGCAGATTGATACCCCAAGAGGACTGGTCAGCAGACTATGTGGTGTAACTAAGCAAGGCAAGAGTTTTCATGAATAGGCACAACCTAAATCAGCTCAGTTCATTCGCTCAGTCATGCCCAACTCTTTGCAACCCCATGGACTACAGCATGCCAGGCTTCCCTGTTCATCACCAACTCCCAGAGTTTACTCAAACTCATGTCCATCAAGTCAGTGATGCCATCCAACCACCTCATCCTCTGTCATCCCCTTCTCCTTCTGCCTTCAGTCTTTCCCAGCATCAAGGTATTTTCCAGTGAGTCAGGTCTTCACATCAAGTGGCCAAGTATTGGAGTTTCAGGTTCAGCATCAGTCCTTCCAATGAATATTCAGGACTGATTTCCTTTAGGATGGACTGGTTGGATCTCCTTGCTGTCCAAGGGACTCTCAAGAGTCTTCTCCAACACCACAGTTCAAAGGCATAAATTCTTCAGCGCTCAGCTTTCTTTATAGTCCAACTCTCACATCCATACATGACTACAGGAAAAACCATAGCTTTGACTAGACGGAGCTTTGTTGGCAAAGTAATGTCTCTACTTTTCAATATGCTGTCTAGGTTGATCATAGTTTTTCTTCCAAGGAACAAGTATCTTTTAATTTCATAGCCGCAGTCACCATCTGCAGTGATTTTGGAGCCCTCCAAAAAATAAAGTCTGTCACTGTTTCCATTGTTTCCCCAACTATTTGCCATGAAGTGATGGGACCAGATGCCATGATCTTAGTTTTCTGAATGTTGAGTTTTAAGCCAACTTTCTCACTCTCCTCTTTCACTTTCATCAAGAGGCTCTTTAGTTCTTCTTCACTTTCCACCATAGGATAGTGTCATCTGCATATCTGAGGTTATTGATATTTCTCCCAGCAGTCTTGATTCCAGCTTATTCTTCTTCCAGTCCAGCGTTTCTCATGATGTCCTCTGCATATAACTTAAATAAGCAGGATGACAATATACAGCCTTGACATACTCCTTTCCCTATTTGGAACCAGTCTGTTGTTCCATGTCCAGCTCTAACTGTTGCTTCTTGACCTGCATACAGATTTCTCAGGAGGCAGGTCAGGTGGTCTAGTATTCCCATCTCTTTAAGATTTTTCCACAGTTTGTTGTGGCCCACGCAGTCAAAGGCTTTGGCATAGTCAATAAAGCAGAAATAGATGTGTCTCTGGAACTCTCTTGCTTTTTCGATGATCCATCAGATGTTGGCAATTTGATCTCTGGTTCCTCAGCCTTTTCTAAATCCAGCTTGAACATCTGAGAGTTCTTGGTTTGCATACTGTTGATGTCTAACTTGGAGAATTTTGAGCATTACTTTGCTAGCGTGTGAGATGAGTGTGGTAGTTTGAACATTCTTTGACATTGCCTTTCTTTGGGATTGGAATGAAAACTGACCTTTTCCAGTCCTGTGGCCACTGCTGAGTTTTCCAAAGTTGCTGGCATATTGAGTGCAGCACTTTCACAGCATCATCTTTTAGGATTTAAAATAGCTCAGCTGGAATTCCATCACTTCCACTAGCTTTGTTCATAGTGATGTTTCCTTAGACCCACTTGACTTCACATTCCTGGATGTCTGGCTGTAGGTGAGTGATCACACCATCGTGGTTATCTCGGTCATGAAGATATTTTTTGTACAGTTCTTCTGTGTATTCTTGCCACCTCTTCTTAGTATCTTCTGCTTCTGTTAGGTCCATACCATTTCTGGTAGGTCCATACCATTTCTGGTATTACAACATAAATACATAACCACAAAATCAGGTTTGAAACTAGGCCTGAAGAAAAAGGTTAAGAGAAAAAATCCCTGAATACTGGATAATAGTGACTTAAAATCTAAAAGGAAAGAAAAGAGTATTCATATAACTGTTGATGAGCAGTCTATACTAGGTTGGCTTCCTCTCAATGCCTATCATAGTCTGGCATATAGTAGGCAATGTGAGTACTTACTGTCTGAATAAATGGGCTTCTGGAGAAATAGCAGAAGAATAAGTACATGGGAAAAAAACCGAGTATGAATGGAATCGCTGGATACAATGAATGGATGACTAGACAAGTTAACAAAAGGATAAACTAAACGGATGATAGATAGATGGAAGGATGGATGAGAGGTTCCAGTCATTTTTTAAATTATTGTTGCAAAATATACATAACACAGTATTTACCATTTTAGCCATTTTTAAGTATCAGAAGTTTTTTAGCAAATTTTCCAGTATAGTCAAAAATTGACCAATTAATGTGGAGAGCCTCCTAATTAATTAATGCTAATTAATGTGGGCACAGGGATCAGATAGACAAATAAGTAAAGACTTTGGGGGCTGCAACAATCTGATGCCCCCTTTACATAATACATACATGTACGCACACATGTTGGCACACACACACACATCATTTCTTTTCCTTTTTCTTGCACTTCCTCTTTGTGCTGAATTTTCATTAATGTTATGGGTCTTGAACTGATCTCCAAAAAATGTTTGCTACACAGTCTGTACTATTCACTTCATTATTTTCTTTCTTTATTGAGAAAGTTTAATAAATACCCTTATGTACATTTTCACTCACTGTGTCAAATATTTGGGATATAAAATACAATACAGAACAATCACAAGACAGTATAATATCATTAGAAGGAAAAAGAAAGAAACACACTACACATATACTAACCCTGACTACCAGATCAAGAGAGAAAGAATGTGATGGTACACAGGGAAGAGTTACTTAATGTGAGCTGATAAATTATACCAAACTGTGGAGAAAAATTAAAATTCCTAAGATATTGTTAAGAAGGAAAGTAGAAGACAGAAAGAAAAGCAGCCTTTTAAAAATAGATATCAGAGTTGTAATCATGCTGCTAATATTTTTTGGAAGATATCCAAATACTATGTTTCCTCATTTAAAAAATCTGATATAATGATTTGCCCCAAATTTTTTTCTAAGAATTAAAAAACAAAACATTTTAGGAGTGCCTAAAACTTATCAGGTTCTCACTGAATAATATTTGTACTCTTATTGCACATTATGTGAGTTTAGAGAAGGAAACAATCAAAGAAGATCTAAGAAAGTTTAAATTAAGGTGAAAGTTACAATAATAGGATTTGGATTGAAAAGGAGGGCATTTCAAGCTCAGCAGATGCTTGATCAAAGGTGGAAAGGATGTCTCTGGAGTGATCAGTGGCAACTACAGCAGTGAGGACTTTTACAGATAATGTATGAAAAATCTTAAAGATTTGTAGATGCCAGACAATGGAGGACATTCACTGCCAAGTCTTCATTGGAAGACACCATATGGTAGACAGATTTATTGCCTTGGGATCCTACATAATGGAGTCAAATACTAACTGTTCAAATTGGTAATTTAGACAAGTTATAAAACATCTGGCAATTTTCTCTTCTGTAAAATTGACTCAGTAAGCTGCTCCCTCATTTCTTATACATCATCCTCCAACATACAAGGAAATAAACATACACAGACACACTTACATACAGGTACATGAAAACATGCTTGCTTCAAAAATAAAATGGGCAATGTATGTGAAATTACCATATGAAAAAGCAAAAGAAAGGCAAAAATAATATCATTTAACAGTTATACCCCTTGGGTAGGTTTTGAGTTGGACTAAAAGCCTGAGTTTCACTGAGTTAGACAAGGCTGTGGTCCATGTGATCAGACTGGTTAGTTTCCTGTGTCTGTGGTTTTCAGTCTGTCTGCCCTCTGATGGAGAAGGATAAGAGGCTTATGGAAGCTTCTTGATGGGACAGACTGACTGAGGGGGAAACTGGGTCTTGTTCTGATGGGCAGGGTCATGCTCAGTAAATCTTTAATCCAATTTTCTGCTTCTCTCCCTGTTATTTGACCTAAGGCTAAACTATGGTGGAGGTAATGAAGATAATGGCGACCTTCTTCAAAAGGTCCCATTCACGCACTGCTGCACTCAGTGCAGCAGGCCACTGCCAACCCATGCCTCTGCCGGAGACGCCTGGACACTCACAGGCAACTCTGGGTCAGTCTCTTCTGGAGTCACTGCTCCTTTCTCCTGGGTCCTGGTATGCACAAGGTTCTGTTTGTGCCCTCCAAGAGTCTGCTTCCCCAGTCCTGTGTAAGTTCTGGCAGCTCTATGGTGGGGTTAATGGCCACCTCCTCCAAGAGGGCTTATGCCATACCCAGGGCTACTGCACCCTGAGTCCCTGCCCTTGTGGCAGGCCACTGCTGACCCATACCTCCTCAGGAAATACTCAAACACAGTTCTGTCTCGGTGTCTGTGAGGTCTCTGGGTCTTGGTGTGCACAAGGTATGTCTGAGCCCTCTGAGTGTCTCTGGCGGGTATGGGGTTTGATTCTAAATGTGATTTCTCCACTCTTACCATCTTGCTGGGGCTTCTTCTTTGCCCTTGGACATGGGGTATCTCCTCAAAGTCGCTCCAGCGCTGCGCAGACGCCACTCAAGCACCTACCATCTTGCTAGGACTTCTCTGTCCTTGGATGTCGGGTATCTCCTCACAGTCGCTCCAGCCAATTAGAATCAAATGGGACCAAGATGGCCGACAACACGAGACCTTGATCCTCAATCAGCAAGTGAAATGACACACCCAGAGGTGCCATGACAGTTCCAAGGCACTGTCAAAAGTGTCAAAAGGCAACCAAGACAGATGGGCCATGGTGGAGAGTTCTGACAAAATGTGGTCCACTGGAGAAGGGAATGGCAAACCACTCCAGTATTCTTGCCTTGAGAACCCCATGGTAGGACACTGAAAGATGAACTCCCCAGGTCAGTAGATGCCCAATATGCTACTGGAGATCAGTGGAGAAATAACTCCAGAAAGAATGAAGAGACAGAGCCAAAGCAAAAACAACACCCAGTTGTGAATGTGACTGGTGATGGAAGTAAACTCCAATGCTGTAAAGAGCAATATTGCATAGGAACCTGGAATGTTAGGTCCATGAATCAAGGCAAATTGGAAGTGGTCAAACAGGAGATGGCAAGAGTGAACACTGACATTTTAGGAATCAGCAAAATAAAATGGACTGGAATGGGTGAATTTAACTCAGATGACCATTATATATACTACTATGGGCAAGAATCCCTTAGAAGAAATGGAGTAGCCATCATAGTCAACAAAAGAGTCTGAAATGCAGTACTTGGATGCAATCTCAAAAATGACAGAATGATCTCTGTTTGTTTCCAAGGCAAACCATTCAATATCACAGTAATCCAAGTCTAGGCCCTGACCAGTAATGCTGAAAAAGCTGAGATAGAATAGTTCTATGAAGACCTACAAGACCTTCTAGAACTCACACCCAAAAAAGACGTCCTTTTCATTACAGGGGACTGGAATACAAAAGTAGGAAGTCAAGAAATACCTGGTGGGGGTGGTTTACTTGCTAAGTCATGTCTGACTCTTGCAACCCCATGGACTATAGCCTTCCAGGTTCCTCTATCCATGGGATTCTCCAGGCAAGAATACTGTAGCGGGTTGCCATTTCCTCCTCAGGAGGATCTTCCCAAACCAGGAGCTGAATCTGGGTCTCCTGCATTGTAGACAGGTTCTTTACCAACTGAGCTAAAAGGGAAGCCAAGAAATACCTGGAGTAACAGGCAAATTTGGCCTTGGAGTACAGAATGAAGCAGGACAAAGGCTGATAGAGTTCTGCCAAGAGAATGCACTGGTCATAGCAAACACCCTCTTCCAACAACACAAGAGAAGACTCTACACATGGACATCACCAGATGGTCAATACTGAAATCAGATTGATTATATTCTTTGCAGCCAAAGATGGAGAAGCTCTATACAGAAGGCAAAAACCAGAACAGGAGCTGATTGTGGCTCAGATCATGAACTCCTTATTGTCAAATTCAGACTTAAATTGAAGAAAGTAGGGAAAACCACTAGACCATTCAGGTCTGACCTAAATCAAATCTCTTTTGATTATACAGTGGAAGTGGTAAATAGATTCAAGGGGTTAGATCTGATAGATAGAGTGCCTGAAGAACTATGGACAGAGGTTCGTGACATTGTACAGGAGGCAGTGATCAAGACCGTCCCCAAGAAAAAGAAATGCAAAAAGGCAAAAGGGTTGTCTGAGGAAGACTTACAAATAGCTATGAAAAGAAGAGAAGTGAAAGGCAAAGGAGAAAAGGAAAGATATAAGCATCTGAATGCAGAGTTCCAAAGAATAGCATGGAGAGATAAAGCCTTTCTCAGTGATCAATGCAAAGAAATAGAGGAAACCAATAGAATGGAAAAGACTAGAGTTCTCTTCAAGCAAATTAGAGATACAAAGGGAACGTTTCATGCAAAGATGGGCACAATAAAGAACAGAAATGGTATGGACCTAACAGAAGAAGAAGATACTAAAAAGAAGAGGCAAGAATACATTCAAAAAAGATCTTCACAACCCAGATAACCACGATGATGTGATCACTCACCTACAGCCAGACATCCTGGAATGCGAAGTCAAGTGGGCCTTAGGAAACATCACTACGAACAAAGCTAGTGGAGGTGATGGAATTCCAGCTGAGCTATTTTAAATCCTAAAAGATGATGCTGTGAAAGTGCTGCACTCAATATGCCAGCAACTTTGGAAAACTCAGCAGTGGCCACAGGACTGGAAAAGGTCAGTTTTCTTTCTAATCCCAAAGAAAGGCAATGCCAAAGAATGTTCAAACTACTGCACTCATCTCACACGCTAGCAAAGTAATGCTCAAAATTCTCCAAGCCAGGCTTCAACAGTACGTGAACTGAGAACTTTCAGATGTTCAGGCTGGATTTAGAAAAGGCTGAGGAACCAGAGATCAAATTGCCAACATCTGTTGGACCATCGAAAAAGCAAGAGAGCTCCAGAGACACATCTATTTCTGCTTTATTGACTATGCCAAAGCCTTTGACTGCGTGGGCCACAACAAACTGTGGAAAAATCTTAAAGAGATGGGAATACTAGACCACCTGACCTGCCTCCTGAGAAATCTGTATGCAGGTCAAGAAGCAACAGTTAGAGCTGGACATGGAACAACAGACTGGTTCCAAATAGGGAAAGGAGTATGTCAAGGCTGTATATTGTCATCCTGCTTATTTAAGTTATATGCAGAGGACATCATGAGAAACGCTGGACTGGAAAAAGCACAAGCTGGAATCAAGATTGCTGGAAGAAATATCAATAACCTCAGATATGCAGATGACACCATCCTTATGGCAGAAAGCGAAGAAGAACTAAAGAGCCTCTTGATGAAAGCAAAAGAAGAGAGTGAAAAAGATGACTTAAAACTCAACATTCAGAAAACTAAGATCATGGCATCTGGTCCCATCACTTCATGGCAAATAGTTGGGGAAACAATGGAAACAGTAACAGACTTTATTTTTTGGGCTCCAAAGTCACTGCAGATGGTGACTACAGCCATGAAATTAAAAGACACTTGCTTCGTGGAAAAATAGTTATGATCAACCTAGACAGCATATTACAAAGCAGAGACATTACTTTGTCAACAAAAGTCCATCTAGTCAAAGCTATGGTTTCTCCTGTAGTCATGTATGGATGTGAGAGTTGGACTATAGAAAAAGCTGAGGGCCAAAGAATTTATGCCTTTGAACTGTGGTGTTGGAGAAGACTCTTGAGAGTCCCTTGGACAGCAAGGAGATCCAACCAGTCCATCCTAAAGGAAATCAGTCCTGTGAAGCTGAAACTCCAATACTTTGGCCACCTGATGCGAAGAACTGACTCATTTGAATCAACCCTGGTGCTGGAAAAGATTGAAGGTGGCAGGAGAAGGGGACGAGAGAGGATGCAATGGTTGGATGGCATCACCAACCTAATGGACATGAGTTTGAGTAAACTCCAGTAATTGGTGATGGACAGAGAGGCCTGGCGTGCTGCAATCCATGGGGTCGCAATGATTTGGACATGACTGAGCAACAGAACTGAAGAGTCTGAGTGACATAGGAGAGAAAATAAATTTGGAACATTTATGATAGGCAGTCTACAGCAATCCACAAAGCATAGGAAAACTGTTGAGCCCAGTTTCAATGTAAAGAAAGAGTCTAATTTAGGTCATGCTCTAATTTGGGAATATTTATGAATTTCTTCAGCCAATCTCTGAGATAGAATATCTGCCACAAAGTGATATTATGATGAATTTTGTTTTGTTGTTTAGTCACTCAGTCGTGTCTGACCCTTTTCAACCCTACGGCTGCCAGGCTCCTCTGTCCATGGGATTTCCCAGGCAAGAATTTTGGAGTGGGATGCCATTTCCTTCTCCAGGGCATATTCCAGACCCAGAGACTGAACCTATGTCTCCTACATCAGCAAGCAGGTTCTTTACCATCGAGCCCCCAGGGAAACTCCTGGTTTTAACTTTAAATGATGAAGTTGACCTTGGGTTAAGGATTGTAATATAATACTAACAGAGGAATAAATGATTCTAAAGAACAAATGAGGGTATATGAAACCTAAGCTAGTTGGGGTGAAGCCCCTCCCCTCTAGTAATGAAGTGTGGTAAATAGAGTTTTCAGGTCTTTTCACATTTAAAAAAATAATTTATTGAGGCAAAATTCATACAACATAAAGTGAATCATTTTAAAGTGAACAATTTCATAGCATTTAGTGGGGCTAGTGGTAAAGAACCAGGCTGCCAATGTAGGAGACATAAGAGATTCGAGTTCAATCCCTGGGTCAGGAAAATCCCCTGGAGAAGGAAATGGCAACCCACTCCCGTTTTCTTGCCTGGAGAATCCCATGGACCAAGGATTCTGACTGGCTACAGTCCATGGGGTGGCAAAAAGTTGGACACGACTGAGTGACTCAGCATGCACACAGTACACTCACAGTATTGTTCAACAACCACTTCCATCTAGTTCCAAAACATTTCCACCACTCCAAAGTAATATTTGTTACCACTAAGCAGTTTCTGCCCAACTATCCCTGATTCTACCCCGGGGCAACCATGAATCTATGTCCACCCCTAAGGATTTACCTATTCTGCATCAGTTCAGTTCAGTCGCTCAGTCGTGTCTGACTCTTGGAAATGAGGAGATTTTGTTCATAGAATACAAACTTTCACTTTTAAGATGAACAAGTTCTTCAGGGGATCTAATATAAATTACTGTGACTATAGTTAAGAATATTGCATTTTATACATAAAATTTTCCAGGAGAGTAGATCTCAAAAGAGTTTCCACTTAAAAAAAGATTTTTTAAAAAAGAATAGCTATGTGAGGTGATGGATGTATTAGTGAATCTGATGGTGGTATTTGATTCACAATATATGTATATATTAAATCATCACCTTGTACACTTTTAAAAATTCAACTTGTACAACCTAAATATATACAATTTTCATTTATGAATCATACCTCAGTAAAGCTGGGGGGGGACAATTTACCCACAAAAAATAAAATATCTTCTTTCAAAAAAATAAAATTTAGCCAATAAATTGAAACCATAATGTATTAACTATTGCTAGAAAATATAAAATGACAGTTTTAATGGTGATGTAAGATTTCCCTACTTTGGGTCCTTCTTTTTTTAACAACTAATTAAGCACCTATCCACAAATAAAAGTGCTGCTGTGGAAATTGAGGAATCCAACAATATATACCAAAGAACCCAGGAGGAGTCTTCCCCAACTGTGTCTCCAGTGATAGGCAGACAGAACTTGGAACAAGCTGCGGAACCAGCAGAAGCAGGGAAGTTGTTCAACCCCTCCTGGCCACAGTTGTGCTGACTTGGACAAATACCAATAGACAAGGATGAATTTGTGGAAGTCTAGCCTACCTGAGGGAAGATATATAGACGAGATGCAGCAGAGATCTTAAAAAGAACTTTTCCAGCACTGCCGTAGCATAAGGTAACACAGTGATGACCTCTCATGCAGGAAAAAAGGAGAGTGATGAGAGAAGGTCCACCCAATCCAGTGTAGAACATTTTTTTCTCTTATTGGAGAAACCTGTGCTGCTTCTGCAGCATTCAGAGTACTGAGGCAAGACCTCCGTGACGAAGGGAGAGGAGAGATCAGGAAAAAGACAGTTAAGAATATCAAAGGGCAGGAGATGAACACAGTTCCTCCTGACTGCACTGACTTCAGCAAGAAATCCACCTTTAATTCTCTGGGAGAAGTTCATCCAAGATACACAGGCACCCCTGATACTCCAAGTGCTAAACCCACACTTCCCTCCACTTTTTAGCTGTTTCCTTGTACACAATCCTGAGTGCAGTGGTGAGAATGAGTTTAGTAAATGGAATGCTACCAGAAAAACAGACCAAGATGTGGGCAAGGGAGAAACCACAAATTTGAGCTATAGCACCTCCTTCTGGAAAACAAAAGAGAGATTTCTGGCAGTCAGCCAGTGGAGTGATAGGAACCAGAGAAGACATATTTAAAGATTCTGCCACAAGAGGGAGGAAGAAGTATGGAGCAGGTGTGAAAACAGAAGGTCAGAGAGAACCCCAGATATAAAAGAACCAATGAACAGTAAACCTAATCCAAACGCAAAAAGTAAAGATTTGAGGAAGTGACTGCTTCCTCCAATGGAAAGCATCAATGCAAAACTAAAAGGAACTTGAAGATTTAACAAAACTTCATCATCAAAAGATAACTAAAGATAACTATAATTCTCCAATAGCTGAACTCAAAGTCATTGAATCTTGTGATCTAGTGAATAAAGAATTCAAAATGGCTGCTTTGAGAACTCAATAAGCTATAAGAAAACACAGAGAGATGATTCAGTGAAACCAGGAAAAAAATATAATAACAAAATGAGAAATTTACCAAAGATACAGAGATCATAAAAAAGAACCATACATAAATTCTGAGGCTGAAGAATGAAATTAAAATGGAAGAGAGAGCATCTGCTGCAAAATAAATCAAACAGAAGAGAGGATAAGTAACCATGAGGTCAGGGATTTTGAAATAACCCAAGAGGCTTCCCTAGTGGCTCAGATGGTAAAATATCTTCCTGCATTGCAGGAGACTCGGGTTCAATCCCTAAGTCCAAAAGATTTCCCTGGAAAAGGAAATGGCTACCCACTCCAGTATTCTTGCCTGGAGAATTCCATGGAAAGAGGAGCCTGGCAGGCTACAGTCCATGCAGTCACAAAGAGTTGGACATGACTGAGCAACTAACATTTCGCTTCACTTTTCAACCAGAGGTGAAGAGAGGAAAAAAACGAAGAAAAAGAGTGAAGAAAACCTGTGTGATCTATGTATGGGTCATAAAAAATCATCAATAAAACAAAAATTAAAATAATCAGAATTCCAGATGGATAAGAGAAAGAGAAAGACGCGAAGGCTCATTTAAAGAAATAACAGCTGAGAACACCTCAAACGAACAGAAAGACTTAGACATTCTAGTTCACAAAGCCAACAGATTACCCTGTTATCTCAATGTCAAAATCTTTCTAAGACATATTATAATGAAACTCTCAAAAATCTAAGCTAAAGAAAGTATCCTTAAGGTACCTGGCACAGAAAAAGATTGTACGAAGGAACCCCATTAGGCTATCAGCAGATATCTCGACAGGAGAGAGTAGAATGACACATTCAGTGTTGGAAGTTAAAAACTGCTAGCCAAGAATACCAACTATCTGTCAAATTTATCCTTCAGACATAAAGGAAAAATAGTTTCCCAGATAAACAAAAGCTGAGAAAATCCATCACACTAGGCCTGCCTTTCCATTTCAACTTGAAATGGAAAGATGCTTATTAGTAGCATGAAAACAAGAAAAAGTATACAATACACTGGTAAAGGGGAAAAATGTACAGTCAGATTTAGAAAACTAATTCAACATTGTAAGCATGTGTTAACCACTCAGCTATAGCATAAAAGCGTTTAATAAGTATAGCTACTACAATTTGTTAATGAATACACAGCATAAAATGAGGGAAATTATGGCAAAAAATACTTTAAAGGGGGCACAAAACAGTGGAGACTCTGTAGGCAATCAAAGATAAGTTGTCATTGTTTCAAATGAACTGTTTTATCTATAAGATGTCTTGTGTAAGCCTCATGGTAACCACAAAGCAAAAAATCTAGAAAAGATACACAAAGATTTTAAAAGGAAAAACATGGCATACCACCATGGAAAACTACCAATTTACAAACTCGGCAGAAACAGAAAAAGAAACAATGGAAATAAAAAACATCCAGCAAGCAACCAACAAGATGGCATTAGTAAGTCCTTACATATCAATAATTATTCTAATGTAAATGGACTGAATTCACCAATCAAAATTTACAGAGTACTGGATGCATTAAAAAATAAGATTGAACTATATGCAGCCTATAAGAAATTCACTGTAACTTTAACGACACATAGAGGTTTAAAGTATAGGGATGGAAAAAGACATCCCGTGCAAGTGGAAAAGGTGGAGGATAGTAATACTAATATCAGCCAAAATAGAGTTTAAGCCAAGAATGGTAACAAGAGACAAAGAAGTCATTATAAAATGTAAAGGGGTCAATTCAAGAAGAAGATAAAACAATCCTAAATATATTCAAACCCAACACTGGAGCACCTAAATACATTAAGCAACACTATCAGATCTGAAGAGAGAAAAGACAATAATATCATTAACATTAAGGAATTTTAAACCTATTTTCATGAATGGACAGATCATTCAGACAGAAAATCAACAAGGAAATTATGAATTTGAAAAATACAAGAGACCAATGGACCTAACAGATAATAGGACATTCCATCCAAAAACAGCATAATATACAAAGGTGTATGGGACATTCTTCAGGATAGATTTATGATGGAACACAAAATGAGTCTTAGCAAAGTAAAAACACTGAAATCATATCAAATATTTTTTCCAACCACAGTGGTATGAAACTAGAAATCAATAAGAGGAAACCTGTAAAATTTATAAGAAGGTGGAAACTAAATAATACTACTAAACAATGAACATGTTAAGAAGAAATCAAAAGGGAAATCAAAAATACCCTGAAAACAATGAAAATGGAAACATAGGTATATAGCAAAACCTATACAGTACTGCAAAAGCATTTTGAAGGGAAAGTTTATAGAAACTTAAGAAATTAGAAAGGTTAATAATAAGTGAGATCAAGATGGCAGAAGAGGAGCACATAGACTCATCTCTCCCAACAAACACACCAAAAATACATCAACACGTGGAACAATTCTCACAGTAAAGCACATGGAAACTGGCAGATCTCCTACGAAACCAAAGCTGCAAGAAGATGTCCACATAACCAGGTAGGATGGGAGAAAAAGGCATCAGGATGGGACCAGTGCCTCTGGAGGGATCTGTAAGGAAGAGAAGGTCCACATGGGCAGACCCATGGGGAACCCCCCAGCTTCCTGGAAAGCTGTTGGGATGGGTAGAGGGGCTGGAGAAGCCTAGACTCTACTCACAGTGAGTATGAACAGGCTGGCGAGCTAACAATCAGGTCAGAGAGAGACCTGTGCTGGTAGCTGCCACCTCGCTGCTCTTTCCAGTCTGAAGGGGTGAATGCTCCACACTGCAGTTTGGCACAAGATCAGGGCAAAGATTTGGTCTAGCTATTCCAGTATTCTTGCCTGGAGAATCCCAGGGACGGTGGAGCCTGGTGGGCTGCCGTCTATGGGGTCGCACAGAGTCGGACACAACTAAAGCGACTTAGCAGCAGCAGCAGCAGCAGTGCAGACAGATCAGGGTGCCTGTGGTGTGATCTGGGCTGAATCCCAGAGATGGTTGTCAGAGCACACGTGAGGGCAGTGGATCCAAAAGAGAGGACATTGTCAGCAGGCATCCTGAGCAATGGCTAAGTGCTGCATCTCAGGCAGACAGGACCTGGCAGAGGATTCAATCTAGCTGCAAGAAGACAGCCCAGAGGGCCTGGGGTGTGGTCCAGAAGGAACCACGGAGCCTACCGTCAGTGTGTACACAGCAGCATAGGCTTTGACTACAGAGCCCATTGTCAAGTCACGCTTGGCAGGGGTGGGTCTGGCAGCACAGATAGTGGCAGTGTACACAATGAGTGGTGCCACAGATATGCACAGTGTCTGGGCACTAAGTCTCGGAGGGACACGCCCTAGACTGGAATGTGCAATGTTTTGCTTCCCCAGAGGGAATGCTCCAACTCTGCCCACTCTACACCACAGTCTGGAGCCAGATCTGGAGTGGACAGGTCCCAGGAGAGGTCAGCAGAGGTAGCCCAGGTCCCAGGTGACAGCACAGCCACCTTGATTTCTGCAGCCACAGATCTTCAGCCAACAGTCCCAGTCAATCCCACACCACAGCCTAGCATAAGGTCTGGGACAGACAGAGAAAGAGATGCAAGTTTGAGCTGTTTCTGAGCAAAACTGCAGGCATGTGCTTGGGAGGTGCATAGATTCACTGTGACAACAAAGGCCTCACTTCTTTTGGTGATCACCTCCTTTGAAGGAGGGCACACACTCAAGGGCAATGAGCCTGATTAAATGTAACCTTCAGGGTTTCTACTTCAACTGGGGGGCTGACCCCATTGCATGGAACAGAAAGGATGCCACACTTAAGATGTGGTACAGGCTCTGGACACACGACACCAATCACATGCCTTATCTAGAGGATAACAGCCAGCCCACTCGGAGGAAAGACATGTTTGACATCCATACCAAAACCAGCTTTTGCAACAAAAGTATTGAACTCACACATTCTATACCGAGATGCTCCCATATAAAAATATCCCTTCAAGACCATGCAAGATAACTGTTTCTCCCAAATTCATTGAGACAGAGAAACTTAAGTAAAATTAAAAGGCCAGAGAACTACTCTCAGTTAAAAAAAACAAGAGAAATCCCCTGAAAGAACAACTAATGAAACAGCCCTCACCAGTCTACTAGACCCTAAGTTCACAAAGGAGGTAATAAAAATGCAAAAGAAATTCGGAAAGGTTATCAACAGAAATGTAGATTACCATAACAAGGAATTAGAAACTATAAAGATGAACCAGTCAAAATTAGATAATCAATTGCCTAGATAAAACCAACCTAAAATCAATGAATTGCAGACTAAATGACAGGCTACTAAAAACCAGTGGGTCAACAATGAAATCAAAGCAAAAAGAATTAGAAAATACCGGGAGACAAATGACAATGACAACACAATCTTACAAAATCTCTGGAATGCAGCAAAAGTAGTTCTAAGAGGGAAGTTCATAGTGATACAGGCCTTCCTCCAGAAACAAGATTAAGTAAAGGACCTAACTTACCACTGAAAAGTATTAGAAAAAGAACAAATAAAACCCAATTTGAATAAAATTCAAACAGCCAGGAGAGCAAGAACAACCGATGAAAAAAAAAACTTGACTCACAGCCCTCACACTGCATTTTTCTTTCAGTTGACAGGTGGGCAGATTGTTCATGTTCCTAGCTAAGGCATCCCCCTGACGCATGCCCTATGTGTACCATCCCTTCTCAGCAACTCAAGGGCATGGCTTCAACTTCCCTCTCTCTTTTGCATTATCAATTTTTCTTCCTCCTTTGGAGTTTTCTTGGAAGAGAGAAAGATCTGTTTTTTCTCCAGTCTTTAAAAAAAGAAAAGCAGGGAAAGAAAAAAATCATCTCTTGACCCCACCATCCCCTCTAGAAGCTGCCCATTTTTCTTTTCCTTGACACCAAAATTCCTTAGAAGAATGATCAGACTCACTCTTTCCAATTTCCCATGACCCCCTCTTTCTCTCTAGATAGACAGACATTAGATAGGTACAATGGAATACCATAAAATAATGAAATTTCCTCATGCAACAATGTGGCTAAATATTACACCTTATGTTGACAAAATGAGCCAGATACAGGAGAAAACATACACAAAGACTCCGTGTATGTAAAGTTCATAAACAGGCAAAATTAAACTAGATGGTAGAGCAATGCAAATTGAAGGGTGTCAACTAAAAATAAAAGCACAGTGTGCATGTTCTGAATTAAGTTTTATCTGGGGCAAAATGATGACTGTAGCCTGTGAGACAGCATTTCGGATAGCTCTGAAAAACTTCTCCAGAGAGGAACAGGGGAAGGTCAGTATACATGTGATTTGGGTGAAGGGGAAGTACATGCAGTCAAGCACATGTTTTTGTAGGAGGTTACTGCTAGTCAGAAGGAGGAGACATCACCATGAAGGATTTCAGTGCTTTTCTAGAGATGAAGAGATATAAGAATCGGGCTCATATCAATAAAATTGCCCCATATTTGAGACCATTTTGAGAAAATTTGGCTCATATTAATTAATAAAATTGAAATATCTGAAAAAAAAAAAAAGAAATGTCCCTCCAACAGACGGTGTGAGGAAAACTAGATAAACACATACAGAAATGAAACCAGAACCCTCTCTTATACCACTCACAAAAATTATCTCAAAATGAATCAAAGGTTTAAATATAAGACCTAATACCATGAAACTCCTAGAAGAAAACATGGATAAACACCTCAACATTGGTCTCAGCAATGATGTTTGGCTATGACACCAAAAACACCCACAAAGGAAAAATAACAAATGGGACTACATTGAATTAAAAATCTTCAGCCCAGCAAAGGAAACCATCAACAAAATTAAATGGCAACTGATAGATTAGGAGAAAATATTTTCAAACCAAATAGCAGATGAGAAGTTAATATTCAAAACACACTAAGAACTCATATAACTCAATGGAAAAATATTAATCTGATTTTTAAATGATCAAAGGAGTTAAATGGACATTTTTTCCAAGAAGACATGTAAATAGCCAACAGGTACACAAAAAGATGCTCAACATTATTAATCATGAGGGAAATGCAAATCAAAACCACAATGAGATATCACCTCAAGGCATCACCTGGCACCTATTAGAATGCCTATTGTCAAGAAGCCAAGTGACAACAAATGTTGGTGAGAATGTGGAGAAAAGAAAAGCTTTTTATATTATTGCTGGGAATATAAATTGGTTCAGCCAGTGTGAAAACAGTATGGAAGTTCCTCAAAAAATTAAAATAGAACCTCCCAACAAAAAAGGTCCAAGATCAGAGAGCTTCACTGGTGAATTCTACCAAACATTCATAAGAGAGTAGCAATCCTTCTGAAAGTCTTCTGAAAAACAGAAAAAAAGGAATACTTCCAAACTCATTTTATAAGGCCAGCATTACCCTGATACCAAAACTAGACAAAGATGCAAAAGTAAAGAAAATCACAGGCCAATATTTGTGATCAACATAAATGAAAAAATCCCTAACAAAATGTAAGCAAAGAAAATTCAACAATACATTAAAAGAATGATATATCATAATCAAGTGGGATTATTATTGCTGGGATGCAAGGATGGTTAACATCCACAAACTAATATAATACAGATTACAAAATGAAGGATAAAAATTATATGACCATCTCAATAGATGAAGTCCAACAACTCATTCCCAGAGATGAGGATGCCTTCCACGAGGTGATTGTGCTGATTTGTACACTGCTTTTCACAGCACTGTTGTATAAAATAAGCTTTCATAGATGCATTCAGTTCAATTTGGGTAGTGTCATTGCTAACTGTTTCTGATTTTTTTTAATGGATTTAGTAACCAAATTATTCATCCCAGGTGTGTTTAAGCCAGTCCAGTTTCGATGCATGAGACAGGGCGCTCAGGGCCGGTGCCCTGGGACGACCCTGAGGGATGGGATGGGGAGGGAGGTGTGAGGGGGGTTCAGGATGCGGGACACATGTACACCCATGGCTGATTCATCTGAATGTATGGCAAAGCCCATTACAGTATTGTAAAGTAATTAGCCTCCAATTAAAATAAATAAATTTACAAAAAAAAAAACAAACACTACAGTTCCTTGTGAATATGGGAAAGTGAGCTGTCAAGTGAATTACATCTTGCCAAACACCTTCTATGATCATTTCCTAATAAAGTATCCCTCCAGTAAGTGGCCAATAGGCAAAGACTTCTCAGCTTGCCTACTTTTCTTTTCTTAGCCATGTCTCAAGACATGCGGGATCTTAGTTCCCCTGAACCCACACCCTCTGCAGGGGAGGCAGAGTCTTAACTGCTGGACTGCTAGGTAAGTCCCTCAGCTTGCCTGCTTTTAAAACTCACACTACTCCAGGGTTTACAGTAGGAACTTCAATCCTGAAGTTCTATAGCTTATATTTGTGAGATTCCCCTAGGAGTTCTATAGCCTTCACTCTTCTAATTAATAAGTTCAAAATTTGGCTTCAGATTTGACCTCAGGGACTACAGCTCTCTTGCACTGCTGAGTTTCACCAGCTCCACCAGCCTCTCTGGCTTCCCTTCAGCTAGATTATATCTGAAAATCACTTGCTTCACTGATATGCTTTGCCTAGTATCTAGACTCACGAAGAGTGTTAAATGAAGACTAGCTTCTGTGAATTGGTTTGGGATGACATTAGAGAAATTTCTCCTGTGCTCCTGTCAGAATTTGAAAGTGGCAGGACCAAGGCAGCTTTCAACTTCTTCATCTGAGTTGGTCAGTTTTCTCTCCCTTGCGGTATTTGTAAATAGAAAACCTTAACATGTACACTTTCTGGAATTCACCTATAGAATTATTGATTTCCCTGTGAGTAGTGGTCACCTGACCAAAGATGACTTCTTATGTCACAATGAGACTAGAGTGAAAAGATGAGCTTTATGCCACAAAAACCCAGACCTCTACGATTTCTCTAAAGTTTTCCTTTGTTCCCACCTGGGACTTCCAGCTTCTGTTTTCTTTTCCTTCTCACGCCTTCTGCACTTGGCTTTCTCAAGCACTTTCTTTCATCTTACGTTCTCCCATCATCTTTTCCTTGCGCTGCAGTCTGAGTTTCACACACTAAGAACTTTATGGGTGTCTCTCTCCTTTGAAGCTCTTAGCATCTACTAAATAAATCCTATCTATGCTTTTTAGAGTTAAGCACAAACTGGTTATGTGATCTGCATTGATCTGGGGAGGAATAGGGAAGAGCATAACATAGTTGATAAACTTTAGTAACCTGACATCCTCCTCCTTCTTTTAGACTCTAAATACATGTGCTAAAAATAGTTCACCTTTCTGCTATTATTAACCACTTCAGTCATCAACAATATTCTGGTCATCAACAAAATTCATGGTTAAAGGAGAAGAGGAAGAGCAGAATCCGGTAAAGATTATAAGGAGAATATTAAGGTATGCAAAGTCTGTCTTCCATGAATACAAACCACATGTCCTGCATCCCTTCTCTCCTTTTCCCCTTCTCTCCTTTTCAAGGTGTGCTTGGGATACCCATATTCTGTACACTCTTCTGAGTTTCTTCCAAATAATTGTTACCCAGACCATTTCTGCCTTCTAACACTAGACGTGTCTCTCATTCTATTTTCATTAACCTGTCCATCCAGTCATTAATGTAATTAGCTTATATTTTGTGTCTGATTACACTTAGTAGCCTGGAGAAGGAAGTGGCAGCCCACTCCAGCGTTCTTGCCTGGAGAATTCCATGGACAGAGGAGCCTGGCGGGCTGCAGTCCATGGGGTCACAGAGTCAGACACGACTGAGAAACTTTCACATACACTTAGTAGCTAAACCTGGAGACTGTTTTCTTAGAATATCTGTTTGGGGATGATGTAAAATCATTGGATATAAATGAATTAATAATTTATAATGGCATTTATGTTCTTTTGCTTTCAGAATTTGTTGAATTTTAAGTTTAGGCAAATGTTAATTTAAGTAAAATGAATTCACAGTAGTGTAAACACAAGTAAAAAGTAATAGGGTAGAAAGTGATAATTATTTTTTATTACTCTTCAGTGATCCAGAAATGCAATATCTTGCTCTTCTTCTCTTTAAGATAATATCTGATGTGAACATTTATAAGATATTAAGAGCTGACCTATTTTAAGTGCTCACATACAGTTACCCAGGCGAATTGGTAAAAAGCACTTTTCTATTAAGAGGATCACCTTGAGCTTTATGTTCTTATCTTCCTCTCTTCTCTATGTAAGCATCAAAACTTCTCTCTACCTTTTTCTGAATTTCAAAATAAGCATTCAACTTTAATGTGAATTGAAGCCACTGTGTTCCCTTTCAAGGTAAGTGACAAGAATTTGAAATTAGTGTATAACCTTCACTGCAAGGTTGAAATGAAGTTCTGTCTTCCCTTGCTCACAGTCAGAGGATCTATGTTGGGAGTCAGAGGGAGAAAATCATAGAATCTTAGAACTTGGGCTTCCACCTGCCTTGCTGATGGGCTTTGTGAGATGTTAGCAGAGGACAGAGGTTTTCAAATATTGGACCTCTCACGGTTTCTCCAAAGTCCTTTGGATATCCTAGAGTTTTCTCAGGCTGATGCTGGAAACAAAACTTGGATAGTAACTAGGTCTACAATGAGAGTAAATATGGAAAAACTGGAGAATAAATATGGAGCAAATGTGGCCAAACTGTACCTGACCAAAATTAGACAGTAAGTTACAAATTTTGAGAAATTTTCCAGTTAAAGTGAATGGACTGGATTGACTATTTTGCTACTGAAGAACACAAAGAATTGTTTATTTCTGTAAGATTTTACAAACTCCAAGACATGAAAAATTGACTTTTCCATTTGGTTATCATTTCATTATTCATCTTTACTGAAGAGTAAATATTAATTTAGTTCACCATGCTGGACTACAACTTACTCACCAGATAGAATCAAGAGGTAATTTCAATAGGGGTTCTGGTAAGGGGTGAAAGTATAAGAACTTGCCTAAACAGAAATAGGAAAATAAAGGAAAGTTAGGAAAAGCAGGGCATTGGCTAGCCCAGCAAGAACTGAATCTATTCTGGTGAGTTCTTTAGGCAAGAACAACTGAGACTTTAGTGAGATTCCCCAGGTGAAAGCTTGGGGAATTCATAGTTGATTCCCAGTTCTAGTTGGCAGATCAAGATTTCAGTAAGGAGTTATCATACCAGGAAAGAGCACTCATGACAGAATAGAGTCTGCGATTTCACGTTGGGTACAAAAAAATTAACCAGTGCAAAAATTCAACCCTGGGTTCTGGAAAAATGTAACTGGAAAAACAGGACAAATAAGTGTATTTACACAACAGTTCAGCAAAGGTTAAGCAAGGTCTTTTTGCCCAATCTATTGTAAGTAAGCCTTGTACAAAATAAATCTATATTACTTTGAATAATTAGATAAATAACAGAATTGATGAAGTGATGCATAACTGAATGAAACAGATGAATACATTGCTGAATTGACAGGATGGAAAATGGAGTGGACAAATGAAATATTAAGTGACTAAACAAATTAGTAACTATCAATAAATTATCTGATGGATAGATGAATAATTGTCATGTTTCTAAGCAACCTTCTGAATGTGGCCCAAAATGAGCTAGTAGGTACTCCCTGGAGGGAATGAATCTTTAGGTGCCAGTTAGTACAACAGAAAGTAAGTCCTGTGCAATCACGCAACCCCACAGAGCCTTCCTTTTCTTTACAACTTCCAAGTCATTCTCAAGTTGTTTATTTCTGAAACCAGAAATCAAACTGGTATGGGAGAGGGCAGAGAGGAGGCAGGTATTGCTAAACAAAGCACACACAGTACTTCTATACTAGTTTCATTATTTCTATATTCAACAAATATTGAGGACCCATCATATGCCTCTCATTCTGCTGTAGTTTAGGATTTAACATAATAAAGATGATTGAATACCAAATCTTCTCTCCATAAGCAAGCAATATGCTTGGAGAAAAAGGAAATAGTACTCACACATTCTGCTGAAAACCAGAGCAATAGATATCCAAACAAAGGTCAAAAGAGTTTACAGAAAAAGGAGTAAAAGAGAAGACAGAGTGGAGATAAGTAAACAGGTTTAAGAAAATGGGTAATGGGTATCAGCTGGTCAGAACATAAAAATCAAAGATAATGACAGCTTCATAGACTTGGGATGAGTGTAAATCTTACTCACTCACTCACTCTCTCAATAGTAGCAAGTTACTGCAACAGTTTCAGATAGAATTTCCTCCTTCTAAAATTTGACATAATGCAGCACCTATAGTTTTGTTGTGATCTTCAAGTAGAGGGAAAGCTAAATGTTTGATGATACCTAGACATAACTGACACACACACACACAAAAATGACAGGGATCATTCTTTTCTATAATCTGTGCAGGAAGAGAAGGAAGACATATATAATGGAGGAGATAGAAATATAGTGAAGATTCAAGAGCAATGGGATTTGGGTCAAAATGTGAAGAGAAAAAATTTCAATAGACTATCAGCTGAAGGCAGAGAATAGAAGAGTAATGAAGTCACCAGAACAAATATGATCTTACCAATTGGTGCCCTGATTCTGCAACTGGAGGCACACCAGAACCACCCAGGTTTACTGGTTTTGACTAGTAGTGTTACAGAATAAAAGCAAGGGATGGTAGGGAATTTCCTAGTGGTCCAGTGGTTAGGACTCTGCGTTTTCAGTGCAGAGGGTGTGGGTTCAATTCCTGGTCAACGAACTAAGATCCTGCAAACCATGCAATACAGGTAAAAAAAAAAAAACACCGCAAGGGATAGTTCAAGATGAAACCAGTTAGTCATAGACTAGACTGAAAAATTAAATAAAGTTCTCCAGAGTTATTTTGGTAGAGGAGCCACAAAGGGAAAGAGCATAGACAGATGGACTGGCTCATGGTTCCAGGAGTTAAACAGCTGGCAATCGGGTCAAAGAAGAATTTAAGGGAAGGAGGGAGACTTTTTTTTCAACTCCTTGTAAAAGATGAGCGGGCTGAAGAGAGATGTATATGTGCATGGAATGAAATAAGAACTCTGAGATGGCATGAAGAGGAGGTGAATACTTCACATTTCTTTCCCTGTTTTTATTCCAGTGGAACACCTTCTCTCATGGTTTTAGGAAACCATAGCACCATTACAGAATTCATCCTCCTTGGACTATCTGCCAACCCCCACATCCAGGTTATGTTCTTTGTACTCTTCCTGTGGATTTACCTCCTAACCCTGATAGGGAATCTGATGATGATGACTGTCATCAGGATGGAATCTCACCTCCATTCACCCATGTACTTCTTCCTCAGTCACCTCTCTTTCCTGGATCTTTGTTTAACTTCAGTCACTGTGCCCAAGATGCTGGAGAATCTCCTATCTCAGAAGAAATCAATATCAGTAGAAGGTTGCCTTGCCCAGGTTTTTTTTGTGTTTTTCATTGCAGGGACTGAAGCCTTCATGCTCTCTGCCATGGCTTATGACCGCTACGCTGCCATCTGTCACCCTTTGCTCTATGGCCAGCGGATGAGTAAACAGCTTTGTGGGGGTCTAGTATGGCTCTCCTGGGGACTGGGCTTTCTGGATGCTCTCATTAACACCCTCATGACTTTGAACTTGGACTTCTGCGGGGCACATGTCATGCCTCACTTCAGCTGTGAGCTGCCATCTCTATTTTCTCTCTCTTGCTCTGATATCTCCATCAACTTTTCAGTCCTGGGGTTCTCCACCATTGTGCATGCTTCTGGAACTTTACTCTTGGTCTTCTTCTCATATGCCCACATTGTCTCCACCATCCTGAACATCAGTTCCACTGCAGGCAGAAGTAAGGCCTTCTCGACCTGTTCCTCCCACCTCACCACAGTGAGCTTCTTCTACGGATCTGCTTTTCTTCGTTATCTCATGCCAACCTTAAGTTCCCCACTGGCGCTGATTTTTTCCCTGCAGTACAGTGTGGTCACTCCCCTAGTGAATCCCCTTGTCTACAGCCTGAAGAACAAGGAAGTAAAAGAAGCTCTGAAAAGAATGTGGCAAAAAGGTTTACAGCATTTCAGACAGCAGAGAACAGGTAGGGAATAACTGGGAAATGCAAAAGCATCTCATCAGATGTTTGAATAACAAGCTGAGGAAAACTTTTCTTAGTTCATAACAGATGTGACAAAATATCTTACAAGAACCTGTTTCATTTGAAATTATTGAGAAAATCCAAGAGCTACTTGCTGTTTTTGTTCAGGCAGTTGGCTCAGGTACAAAGCAATGCATCAGTTAATTATTTCAATCCTGGAGATTGAGATAACTTGGCACAGATTCTCTTTTTTATTTATGAAACATTCCCATTGAGATTAGCACTGAGAAAATTGTCTAGAACCTCAGTTCTTATCTGGGTCTGAGATTTATAGGGGGAGTTTTCCTAGAAGTAAAAGAGGCAAGGTCACTGATTATAAAGAGTCATAAATTTTAGACTCAGGATTGGGAGAGGGTTGGGATTGATCTTAAATTGGAGAGGGATTTGGAGAAAATATAGGAGAAGCCAGGAATTACTGAGAGAGGGAGTATGCTATTAAGGCAAAGCAGACGTTACCCATTCTCTGTGCCTTTCCTGGCACCTGGTGGTAAAAGGGAGGGAATCCACTCCGAGGGTGGCTCAGCCCTGCTTTTTCACTGGGGGCACCACTGTTGGGTGCTGAGGAAGTACTGAGGCCAGGTGGCAGGCCATGAGCATGGAAAAGAGCCGCTGATGCTGGGAGCACTGAAGGGACACTACCCTTCCTCCATCAGAACCACATTAGCTGTCTCTTTTAGTTTCTGCCCATACTTCTCACTGGCTGAGGCAAATCAGAAGCCAGCAGTAATAGAAATATCCTTGGGAAATGTCCTCTGTAGTGGTCTAGTCCTGGTAATATAAAGCCAAGTGTACAAGACAAGCTTGGGATTGAGAGCCAACAGAAAGCAACCTAGTGTACCAAATAATCATGTGAATATGATCCCCTTCAGGCAAGAGAGAGAGAGACATGTGCAAGAGAGAATGAGAGGGAAGACAGGTTGACCAGATGAGAGAACATGAGCCAGACTGGAGAATGGTGATAATAAGGAGAAATTAAAGAAAGAGAAGTCTTCAGTAAGGATCAGAAGAATGAGGAAGAGGGACACTTATGACAGACAGGAATTGGAAACCCAGGTCTACACATGCACTGGCACCCTTATGTGGCCTGAGGGATTTACTGCACCAATAAACAAAGAGGACATTAGGGAGGAAGGAATTCTTCCTCTTCTATGCTCAAGCAAAATATCGTTTGAAGGGGTCAATGGTTCTTTCTTCAAACCCCGGAATCCTAAGAAACTTTCAAGGAACGTTGAAGAACTGGCTTGTTTTGGTGGCCTCCTCCTTTCTTTTTTGTAGCCCTAACATCCCATGATATCTCTGTTCCCACCTAGCCTCTCAAAAGACCTCACCAAGATTTGGGAAATGACCCAAATTCACCTAAATCCTTTTTTCTAAAGAAGATGTAGATTGAAAATTTCTGCTTCTAATCTAGAGAGACAGTCATTGGGGGAAAAAGAAACCTGCATTTATAAAATTTCAAAGTTTCACGTATGTTTCAGACTTTTCCTACAATTATACCATATTGCATGCATGGTTTTCCTATTTTACCTTTCATGATGATTTAAGGGATTTTAAGTTTTCCTTCTCAATTTTCCTTTACCTTTTAAAGGAATTATTTTAGGAAAGATTTATCAAATGTTACATAGTTATATGTGATTCACCAAAGTTATATATTTTAAAGAGTCTTATTTTTACTATTTCTCTTTTTCATACATTTTTATATAATAAGAATTTATGAAACAAGTTAGCACCTGCTTAGTTTTTACTCCCATTTCTCATCATAAGAATGAAAATATAAAATAGATGCTATGAAATAGTTTCTATTTTATTCATCATTAAATATTTCCAAAAATATTCGAAGCCAGAGTTTTTTCTTTTCTTCCTTCTACCCATCTATCCTTCCTTTCTTCCTTATTTCCTGTTTTTCTTTTTTTTCCCTTCCTTTAAGACCTCACATGATATCTAGACTTATTATGGTGAATGGCAACTAGACTTATCATGGTGATCATTTTGAAATGTACAGAAATATCAACTCACTACGTTGTGTACCAGGAAAGAATACAGTGTTGTAGGTCAATTATACTTTAAAAACAAACATACAAACAAACGAACTCATAGAAAAAGAAATCAGATTTGTGGTTACCAGAGGTGGGGGTAACGAAAGGAGGAAATGGATGAAGGTAGTCAAAAGTACAAACTTCCAGTTAACACATATGTGAGTATAGAGATATAATGTACACCATGGTTAATATAATTAACACTGTAGCACCTTATATATGAAAGTTGTTAGAGTAAATCCTAAGAGTTCTCATCACAAGAAAAATTTTTTTTCCCTTTTTATTGTTGTATCCATATAAGATGATGGATAGTCACTAAACTTATTGTGGTAATCATTTCATGATGTATGTAAGTCAAAACATAATGCCGTACTTAAACTTATACAGTACTGCAGGTCAATTATATCTCAATAAAACTGTAATTTTAAAAAAGAAATGAAAGAAGGAGAAAGAAAGAAGAGACAAAACAAAAAAAGGAGAAAGAAAGGAGAGCAAAAACAAAGGACCTCACCTCGCAGAATTTAGAAATAATAATCCTTTTCAGATGATATGTAATGATTGGTTGATACATGTACATCTTTTCCTTTATTTTGTTTATTTTACTATTAGTTTTATTTTTATTAAAATGGTATTATAAACCCTCCCTGATCCCACAATTTACACGAATAACTAAAATATTGTGAATAACATGCATTTATCGATGACTTCTCCCCATCTTATTGCCAAATATTTCACGTCTTGTTTTAACATCACAAAATAAAGACCAATTTTATTATATTAGTGTAATTTTGGTTTTCCTATTTTTAACTATTTATGTATTAACCATTTCTTCTTGAAACTCAAATATCTTTGGGGGATCGTTTGTCTTCTCTTCAAGTATACTCTACATTAAGCAGATATCAGTAAAGCAATTATCCTTCAGTTAAAAATAAATAAATAAAATATATATATGCTATAATAAGAAAACAAAACAAAAAGCAGACACTCACTCAAAAAGCAGACATTCATCTCAAAATATGTGAGACTGACAATAGACTTCTTCACAGAGATTCTTCACATTCCCCTCCAGTTTCAGTACATTCCATACAATCTACTGGAGTCACAAGGAAACGTTCTTCAAAAGTATAGGATGCACACAAGTGTCAGACCTCCACTTCCTGTGGTGTCTTCCAAAGCCATGTTCATATTCTTACCTCAAGAAATCTAAAAGCCTACCCCATGTTTCAATACCCATTCACCTCTCCAACTCAATAAGTAGCCACCATTCTTTCCTGTTGTTGGATGATTCATCTTGATAAATCAGAGATAACCTAAAACAGGGAATCTCCCCCACATACGTCTACCTCCCAGATAACTGAAGGATAAGAAAAGAAGATGAGAATGTAAAGAGAGGTGAAGTCACTAGAAACTTAGAAAGTGTTCCACAAATGTGTTCCAGGCACTTTACAGTTTTATTAACATCTCGTTGACAGACCTTCTCTGTCTGAATCTCTAAGACATTCTTTTACACTTTCTCACTTTACTTTCCACATAATAGAGAGTAAACCTTTGCATTTCAAAACTCCCTAAACTGTATATTTCTTCTTATGTTCTAGTGGGCTTTTGTCCTCAAGTTCTCTGACTAGATAATGAGGAGGCCCATATTTACTCGGTGAATAATGTTAATCATTGAGAAAGAGGACTCCTTGAATTTTGACAGAAAATACTTGTACCCTAAAGTATGCCTCCTTTTCCCATGTCCTCAATCCTATAATGTGCACAAAATTCATTTTTCTGTTATTATTACCCATTCCCAATCTAATCTCTCATCCCTGCTAAAATAATTGAAGAACAGTGGGAGACCTATTTATAAGAATTCATTCTGGTCACCAGGTTCCCTCCTATAAGAACTAAACCATTTCAGCTTCCTCTCCTCACTTAACTGTTCATCAATTCATTTAATATCTCAACATTTTCTGAATAAGTATACCAAGACAACTATCAGACATCTACTGAACTGTCTCATATTCTGACTATTGAGCCTTAACTACTTGTCACATTGGAAAGCACTGATGGTCTCATTCAACCTAAAGTTTTGATACTTGATAACTGTCTCAATGTACTATCCTTTCCAAAATTGCTTAATTTTACTTTAGACACATATGTACTCCATTAAAAGCAATCTCTGATGTTGAAACTTCATAGAAGGGAAGATGGTGATTTTTTTTATGATGATACTTGAATTCAGGTCTATTATTTCACTTTATACAGTCTTGTAGCTCAGCTGGTAAAGAATCCTCCTGCAATACAGGAGACCCCAGTTCCATTCCTGGGTTGGGAAGATCCCCTTGGGAAGAGATAGGCTACCCACTCCAGTATTCTTGGGCTTCCCTGGTGGCTCAACTGGTAGAGAATCTGCCTACAATGCCAGAGACCTGGGTTCAATCCCTGAGTTGGGAAGATCCCTTGGAGAAGGGAACAGCTACCCACTCCAGTATTCTGGACTGGAGAATTCCATGGACTGTATATCCATTGAGTTGCAAAGAGTTGGACACGACTGAGAGACTTTCACTTTCATTTCACTTTCCTTAAGATGGTTTTCTGGGTGAAAAAATGTATAGGATGATGAATTTCTGTTTTCATTTTGAATGTTCAAGGAAAATTGGTAAGGTAAACAGTTTGGGGGGAATCTCTTGGGCTTATCTTTTCTAACTCTGCCTTCTCAGGAATTATCTCATGACCTCCCTACTCTCACACCCATTTTTAGATCTGCAACTCCTCACTCAAACTTAGGGCTGAACTGAATTCACTGTGTTTCTTCTTGGAGGTAAGTGAGAAGATCTTTATATTAATAATTTGCCATTTCTTTAAAAATTAACATGTAGATATTGTCCTTCCTTAAAAGAAGGTTAGTAAAGAGTTTTGTGCTCGGGGCCTGGAGTGAGATGGGTCATGAATTTACATAATGTAGCTGTCTCACTGATAAACTGTGGTACTTCCATTTTAGGATAGAAGTTCTCAGGTTTTGGATCCATAATCAAAACTTCTCTAAAATTCTCTGAAGATTCTAGAGTGTTCTCAAGCTAAGACTTGGTCCTATGGTCAGGTCTATATTACAGAGTAAATAGGGAAGAATTGGACCAGCTTCTATGATGAATTTTTATACTTAATCCCAAATTCTTAAATTTTCACATTCTTGAAAAGGATGACTTTTGTTCACTGTATTATTCTGTTAGTACAAAATCCAGAGAAGTTCTTTACTTTCAAAAGTATTTTATACAGACTCAGGTAAAACAGACTTTTACAGGTTCTTCATTGATGAATCTTCATTATTTTGGGTCAACCCCTTGGACAACAGATCACACACTGGACAAAACTCATAGGTGATTCAGATATACATATTCTAAATAAGAACTCAGGGTTTGGGAATTATATGAGTCCTTGATAGGCATAGTAACAGGGGTAGGGTAGTATGCAATAGCAAGTTCAAGGACTGGGAAATTTACCTTCTGAGAAGGATAATACCTTTTACTGCAAGTCACAAAAGATACCAAGATTAGATTTGTCTGGTAAACACCAAAGCTAGAGATCCCAGGAATGATTCGGAGTTCAAGAGGTAGATTAGAGTTACTCTAAAGCAGACATGAGAGCCCCAGGAAAGACTGAATCTGAACGTACAACTACATATCAGGGTTCTATCTGATGATGAGAAAAAAGGTGAGAAGGATTGATCACCTTGAATAATGGAGAATAATCTCTCAGGTAGGTGCATTCATACAGCAATTTAACAAGATTTACAAAAAAAAAAAAAAAAAAACCAAAGAAAATGGTAATAGGATCATATATATTGGTTATTACCTTAAACGTAAATAGATTAAATTCACCAAGCAAAAGACACAGACTGACTGGGTGAATACAAAAACAAACATACATGTAGACTTGTCTTCAACTGCATGTATAACACAGTACCTTAGGGTGAACAGACTCAAAACTACTTATTAAATAACTGATGAATGGAGGGCTTCCCCGATAGCTCAGTTGGTAAAGAATCCACCTTCAATGCAGGAGACCCTGGTTTAATTCCTGGGTTAGGAAAATCCACTGGAGAAGGGAATGGCTACCCACTTCAGTTCTGACCTGGGAATTCCATGGACTGTATAGTCCATGGGGTTGCAAAGAGTTGGACACGACTGAGCGACTTTCACTTTTGATGGATGGATAGATGAATGGATGTTGCATGTTAAGCAAAATGTAATGTGATCCCTCTGAAGCAGGGATCTGTAGGTGTTGATTTCAGAAAGAGCTAAGCCCTCTGTCAGTCTATTATAGCAAAAGGAGATAAGCAATCTGCCTCCTCCCTTTCTCTCCTAATTTCAGGCTCCCTTAACTCCCTTAACTCATTTCACAGGTGAGAAAATGTAAGCCCCAATATTATCTAACTTGTCTAGATCCCCACACTGATTAGCTCTTTGAACTACAACTTGAACATCTGGGCTTGGAAATAATCACCAAGAGTTTTTGCTACATAATCTGTCCAGTTTTCTTAACTTTTTGTCTTTATTTAACAATAATTGATTGCAGGTTCATTATATTTTGATCTGTGTGTGTGTGTGTGTGTGTGTGTGTGTGTGTGTGTGTGACTATAGGCATAAAAACTAACAGCCCAATTCCTGCCCTGTCATTGTAGAAACTGCACTCTCATTGTAGAGACAAAAATGACACACATATCACTAGGTGATGAAGATTTTAATACAGATGATGGAAAAACTTACAGTGTATTGATGAATTGTTATATATCAAAGGGAAACAGACAAGGTTTTAAGTCCCTGGACTAGAAAGAGGTAAATTAGAATCTTGAATTTGCTTATTTATCTTTATTTTCCTCATTTGAAAAACTAGGGTTAATAATTATTTCCACAGAGATTTATGTGAGAAATGAGCAGGAACTGATCAAAGAAGAACTCATGGAACAAGTGCACCACAAAATATATCAGCTTGAACCAAGTCAGAGAAAAAAAGGAAGGTCCAAAGGGTGATCAGAAACAAGCAAAGCTATCTGACCTCAGCAGTGGGGCATCAAGAGAATCCATAGGTCATTAACGCTTTGAAATGCAACTAAGGAGTTTGGCCTGTTCTCTAAGTAAGTGATGTAGAATAAAAGCCTTTGTTTAGTAACCGAATGAAGCAGATTTAAATCCTTGCTGTTGAAAGAACTAATCAGTGTGGGGATCTAGACAAGTTAGATAATATTGGGGCTTAACTTTTCTCACCTGGAAAATGAATTCAATCTCTTCTCTCACCATCCATCATATACACACAAATGTAATACGTACACACAAACACACACCCCCCAGTAGAAAACATGTGAAAGTCATTTGTTTAAGATAAACTGCTACCCAAACACAACATGCTATTAATACCATTAATCAGTTAATGAATCAGTTTTAAATAGGGCAGTAAAGACCAGGTAATAAAGGTGATTGGAAATCTGCACCTCTCCTGGATGTTTGCTGGAATCTAAAAGATGATGAGGAAAGCTGTGGAATACAAGGGCTCAGACTAAGGAGATGGTATAATATAGTCATAAGGCAGTTCTCCGGTAGGCCTGTAGAGTGGATGATATCCTCACATTTCATCCTTTTGGGAAAAATCTTGTGGGGCAAGTTCAGAGCTCACAGATGGCCCAGCAGAAAGCCAGGGAAAACAACACCATGGAACCACTGAAGGCAGATATGAGGGCTATGAAAATGAAGATCAGACCAGGCAGGAAGAAACATACAATTGCCTCTTAAACATTGCAGGAGTTAGGGGCAGCAACCACCCTCACAGCTTCCCACAAGTTGAAAATCTGAGTACTGCGATCTCTGCCTCAAAATCAATGACATTGAGCTATATCAAAGATATCTCTTGGTAAATGTCACATTGCACTTGAAAATAAGTGCATTATTTTCAAATATCTTTTGATATTGATCTCTAACCTAATTCTACAGTGATACGAGAATAGACTCTGTATGATTTCAATACCTTTAGATCATCAAATTTTTGCACCTAATCTTTTGTCCCTGGATATGTTCCAGTTCTCCTAGTTCGTAGTCTATGAGAACTTGAATAGAATTTGTATTCTACTGTTGTGTGAAAATTATGGGCTTCCCTGGTGGCTGAGACAGTAAAGAATTTGCCTGCAATTCAGGAGACCTGGGTTTGATCCCCTGGTTGGGGAAAATTGTATAAATCTTAATTATGTTGAATTGGTTCACAGTGCTTTTCAGGTCTACTATATCCTTCTACTTCTCTGTATATTCATTCTATTAGTTTTTGAGAGTTTGATATTGAAACTCCAACTAAAAACCTTATCTATTTAAAAAAATAATTGTAATATATAGTGAAACTATATGTAACCTTGTTCAGTATTTTCCAAGTCTCCTGTAAATGTGTTATCATATTTTCATAATTTAAGAAAATGACATTGATAAATGGCATACAATGGCAGGAAGCTAAAACAGTTAAATTAGAACTCAAGACTAGCTCTTTTGATTCCACATATTGTGATCTCTAATCCAACATAAATCTTTTCCTCACATTTAGTTAAAGATCTGTAAAATGAAAACACAAGTACTCTATTTATTTAAAAATATAAGTGGACTGCCATGATTCATATCCATGTTGTTCAAGGATCGACTCTATAAGGAAAGAGAACAGAACAATGCCTTCTGGAAACTGCTATAGAAAGAAGAAATTTCAGTCCTCTTCCTAATTTTTCTGTAAAGAACAATGACCATAAATGGCCACAGGGAATCACAGCAGCATTACGGAGTTCATCCTCCTCGGGCTATCTGCCGACCCCCACATCCAGGCTCTGCTCTTTGTCCTGTTCCTGATGATTTACCTTCTGACTCTTCTGGGAAACCTGCTGATAATACTTGTGATCCATACAGATTGTAACCTCCACACACCCATGTACTTCTTCTTGAGCCATCTCTCCTTCCAAGACCTCTTCTATTTTTCAGTCACTGTACCCAAGATGCTTGAGAACCTCCTGTCTCAGAGGGAAGTCATCTCAGTAGAGGGATGCATGGCTCAGGTCTTCTTTGTGTTTGTCACTACTGGGATTGAGGCTTGCCTGCTCTCAGTGATGGCCTACAACCGCTATGCTGCCATCCGCCACCCTCTGCTCTACAGACAGGTGATGAGGAAACAGCTGTGTGTGAGGTTGGTGTGGGGCTCCTGGATTGTGGCCTTTCTGGATGCACTCATCAACATTCTCCTGGCTTTGGATTTGGACTTCTGTGAGGTTCAAACCATCCACCACTACTCCTGTGAGTTGCCTTCCCTCTTTCCCCTCTCCTGCTCTGATGTCTCCACCGATGCTGCAATGCTGCTCTCCTCTGCCCTCCTGCATGCCATTGGGACCTGTGTCCTGATCTTCTTCTCTTACACCCGCATTGTCTCCACCATCCTGAGCATCAGCTCCACCACAGGCAGAAGCAAGGCCTTCTCCACCTGCTCCTCCCACCTCACTGCAGTGATCCTGTTCTATGGCTCAGCCATTCTTCGTTATCTCATGCCAACCTCAGGTTCGCTTCTGGAGCTGATCCTCTCCATACAGTACAGTGTAATCACCCCCCTGGTGAATCCTCTCATCTACAGCTTGAAGAACAAAGAGGTGAAAGCAGCTCTGAGAAGAACGATTCTAAAATATTTACAATGTCTCAGATAGCATGGAAGAGATAGAGCATGAAGGGAATGCAGAAGAGAACTGCAGCAAGAAATCTAAAGATTGACATTAAGAAGTTCCTGATTTCCTATTGTTACATGTAGCACTGTGCATTGTTGATTCTCCCTTCTTAAAGATATCAAGGTAAAGTATAGGAGCTATTTTCCTTGCCATGGCTCAGAATCAGTCCTACTCAAAGACACAACATATGACTGAGAAAAACATCAGTTTCCTAGATTTAGTTAATGACATGTCTCTTTATGAGTCACATTTTTGAAAATCATTCAAATTAGAATAAACCCTGAAGTATTTTTTGTTCTCAATTTTGTGTTTGAATTGATGTGTCTGGGGGAGAGTTTTTTTCTAGGAAAAAATCCTGAACCTCTGAAAAAGGAAAAACAAAGACTTGGGCTTTATGGGGTGGAGCACAAGCCCATTATGGGGTAGTGCCTCCAGAGACAGGCATAAGTAGATAAATGTGATCAACAGATGGGAGCTGCAATTTGCCAGGTACATGCTCGGTGCTTGCTCATTCAGTCATGTCCCATTCTCTGCAACCCTATGGACTATAGCCCGCCAGGTTCCTCTGTCCATGGGATTTTCCAGGCAAGAATACTGGAGTGGGTTGCCATTTCCTCCTCCAAAGCATCTTCCAGACCCAAGGATCAAACCCCAGTCTCCTGTGTCACCTGAACTCCAGGCAGATTCTTTACCGCTGAGCCACCAGGGAAGGTATACTTGTTCTCTATTGCAGCCATAATAAGTTATCACAAATTTATCAAATTAAAATAACACCCATTAATACCATACAGTACTCTAGGTCAAAAATGTCAGTGGATTCCACTGGGTTCTCTGTTAGCATCTTACAAGGCTGAAATCAAGGTGTTGGCTGGGCTGTGCTCTTACCTAGAAGCTCCAGGGAAGAATCTGCTTCCAAGTTCATTCAGGTACTTGACAGAATTCCGTTCCTTGAAACTGTAGGTTTGAGGTCGCCAAATCCTCACTGCCTGTGGGATGAGGATTGCTTTCAATTTCAGAAGTCGCTTCACTTCTTACGTGGCAATCTCCATTTTCAAAACAGCCAGCACATATGGAGTACTTCTCATGTGATGAACCGCTCTCCTTTCCTCTCTTCTACACCTGGAGATAATACTCTGCTTCAAAGGGGCTCCTGGAATGTGATTAGGACCACCTGTATAATCTTGTATTTTAGTTTTCTCATATTTTAAGATCAACTAATCTGGGACTTTAATTACATCTACAAAATCCCTTTGCAGCAGTTTCTAAATTAGTGTTTGATAACCAGAGAGTGAGAACTTTGAGGGGCTATCTTTAGAATTCTTCCTTTCACACCAAGTACATTTATCAATGTGATACTTCTACTAGAAAAATACAGCACAAAAGGGAATAAAGTTGTAGTGATGTGGAGAGAAGAAATGATGAGAGAAGTGGGAAGGGAAAGGATTCAATAAGAGAAAATAGTGTTAAAAAAAAATCAGAGAAGGAACCAGTCTAGAGAGGGAGATGATTAAACAACTGTCAAAAGCAGAACTTCTGTCTGTCCTAGAATAAGTATGGATCTAAGAAATTCAGTGTATCAATGCTTGGGGCTGATAATGAAGAAAAACTTTTGTTCTGGACTTTACAATGAAGCAAAATACAGAAATATGCTCCTACACAAAGCCTGTAGTAACTTCTTTCAAATTAGGGTGGGAGGGCGTAAGAGCATCGGGAATCCTTTTAGTCTTTCTCTTTCTCCATATCTCCCACTTTGTGTCTCTGTGCCCACCCAGGACCCTCAATTTACCTTTGTAACACAGAAGAAACTTTGTATTCCATTACAAGTTAATCATTAAAGGGATGTTGCCTATAAGCTTAATTATACATAATGGTCCATCTCTAGGAACCCTGCCTCCCAGGTAATGATGAGCATTAAGCTAAAATACCTTTGTTTAGCTCACAGGAAATATCCTGACCAGACCCACCTGTGAATGACTGCAGGGAAGAAGAAATTAACACATCCACTCAGGAAGCTGACTGGAACAAGGAAATATTTGACTTGACTCCCTCCCTTTGTTGTATAAATGAAGCCTGAATTCTTTTAATAACTCAGGGAAGATGGTTCTTTGGGACACAAGCCCACCATCTTCTTGGTCTGCTGGCTTTCCAGAGTAAAGTTGTTATTCCTTGTCTCAGCAATTCATCTCTCAATTTGTTGGCCTGTCATGTGGCAAGGAGTGCGAGCTCAGACTCAGTAACAAGTTCTGCAGAAGTCCTTCGACTTTTCACCTAAAAGATACTTGCCTAAAAGCCATTTTGCCAGTTATCAATTCTTCTTGCAAAACACTTTTTCTATAATTACCAACCTTTAGATTTGCACACAAGGTAAATATGTTTCAGCCCACTTTAACATTTTGTTTCACTTTCAATCTATGTCCCTGTTTTGCTTCTTTGGGGGGACTTTGGCCAATTTATCTTACTTGTATTGGCCTATTTTAACAAGTTTCATCAAACATGCAATATTCATTTGTGATTCACTAAATCTTTTTGAAGATCCTTATGTTCTGCTATTTTTAACATTTTACTTTATATGAAACAAAATGCCTACTCAATTTTTGTTGCTATGTCTTCACTAAATTTTTCCCAATAATTTAGAGTAAGAATAAAAATATGTCATGGATATTTTAAAATATTTAAAATTTGATACACTTTATTTTTGACTCAAATTATAAATGATTATTGAATTATATTTTATTAATTAATACTCATTGACATTTTCTGTGTAAATATTTAAATAATAAAATAATAAAACAGATGAACTACCTAAAACTGTAACACAGAAATAATTTTATTTCTATCCTTCTAAATGTGTTCTACAGAAAAATGTTTTTGTATGCATTCTTTTATATTCATTATTAACACTATCATTATACCAAGAATGATATAATAAATATTTCCCATTACTTTCGATTTTCAAAAACCTAATTTTCAATTATTATCCAGTGTCATTAAGTATGGGCTTTCCAGGTGGTGCAGTGGTAAAGAATCCGCCTGCCAATGCAGGAGACACGGATTTGATCCCTGCAGGGGATCAGGAAGGTCAGGAAGATCTGGAGTAGGAAATGGCAACCCACTCCAGTATTCTTGCCTGGAAAATTCCATGGACAGTGGAGACTGACAGGTTACAGTCCATAGGGTTGCAAAACAGTCAGACACAACTGAGCATGCACATGCGCATCGTTAAGTATACCCCCCAAATCTAATGTAAAAATTCCACTATATTAGACATATTTTCAGCCTTTTACCACAATACCAACTTCTTTATTTCTCATGTTGCTGCAAATTGTATCGAGGGCAGAATTGTGCTGTGGTAAACAATACTGCATTAACCAATTTTGGGCATGAAGTTTTCTCTCATGCTTATTTCTCTCTCTTATTTCTCCGAGTCCAAATAATTGGGTCCAAGGTTATTAACACAGTTAGAATTCTTGATACTGCTCAATTTAAATAAGACAAGACTAAAACCCTCTGAGTAGTAAATCCAGCATATTCATGAATTTTGTTCTCAACTACAGCAAGTGACAAAAGAAAGGGATTCCAATTATCCTATTCTGCCTTAAGAAATGAATATCAAAACCTCTTAACTTTCACAAGCAGAATGTCACTCTAAATTTTATTTCCAAGGCAACATACCATGAAATAAGACAGCCTATTGAAATTATTGCCTTTTGGAGATTAAAGGTTACATTCATACATCAGAGCAGCAGTGTCTCAAGTTCCGCAGCCTTACAATGACACATTTCACATAGAATAGTATTTGCTTTTCTGTAACTAAAAGGTAAGAACCATTATCTGCTTTTCATTTTACCGAGATTTCTCTGACAAGCATCTAGAGGGCCTGGAGTTTTTAAAGGCAAGTGTTGAAATCACTTTAGTTAAAGGCAATAATGGGATTACTTACAAAATGAATGTGAGTCACACAATATTACAGTAGTGTCACTTGAAGGTAGCACATCTTATATTCGAATCTGCATGTATATCCTATATCTTGCACACATGATTTCCTTTTTCATTATGCACTAGCATTTAAAATCTGGGTTAGAGAGTTTGTAATTCACCTTTGTAGGTTACAAATTATACAAGATTTAAAAAACAATATTGCTAAGTATGAAATGAATTTCTAACATTATTTCAGTTTAGTTCAGGTCAGTTGCTCAGTCGTGTCCAACTCTTTGTGACCCCATGGACTGCAGCATGCCAGGCCACCCTGTCCATCATCACCTCCCAGAGTTCACTCAAACTCATGTCCATTAAGTTGGTGATGCCATCTAACCATCTCATCCTCTATCATCCCCTCCCCCTCCCCACCTTTAATCTTTCCCAGCATAAGGGTCTTTTCAAACGAGTCAGTTGTTCGCATCAAGTGGCCAAAGTATTGGAGTTTCAGCTTCAGCATGAGTTCTTCCGATGAATATTCAGGACTGATTTCCTCTAGGATGGACTGGTTGGTTCTTCTTGCTGTCCAAGGGACTCTCAAGAGTCTTCTCCAATACCACAGTTCAAAAGCATCAATTCTTTGGCACTCAGCTTTCTTTATAGTCCAACTCTCACATCCATACATGACTACTGGAAAAACCATACCTTTGACTAGATGGACCTTTGTTGGCAAAGTAATGTCTCTGCTTTTTAATATGCTGTCTAGGCTGGTCATAACTTTTCTTCCAAGGAGCAAGTGTCTTTTAATTTCATGGCTGCAGTCACCATCTGCAGTGATTTTGGAGCCCAAAAAACTAAAGTCTGTCACCATTTCCACTGTTTCCTCATCTATTTGCCATGAAATGATGCAACCAGATGCCATGATGTTAGTTTTCTGAATGTTGAGTTTTAAGCCAACTTTTTCACTCTCATCTTTCACTTTCTTCAAGAGGCTCTTTAGTTCTTCTTCGCTTTCTGCCATAAGGGTGGTGTCATCTGCATATTATTGATAAGGGAGGTTATTGATATTTCTCCCAGCAATCTTGATTTCAGCTTGTGCTTCCTCTAGCCCAGCGTTTCTCATGATGTACTCTGCATATAAGTTAAATAAGCAGGGTGACAATATACAGCCTTGATGTACTCCTTTCCTGATTTGGAAACAGTTTGTTGTTCCACGTCCAGTTCTAACTGTTGCTTCCTGACCTGCATACCGATTTCTCAGGAGGCAGTCAGGTAGTCTGGGATTCCCATCTCTTTAAGCATTTTCCACAGTTTATTGTGATCCATATAGTCAAAGGCTTTGGTGTAGTCAATAAAGCAGAAGTAGATGTTTTTCTGGAACTCTCTTGCTTTTTCGATGATTCAAAGGGTGTTGGCAATTTGATCTCTGGTTCTTCGGCCTTTTCTAAATCCAGCTTGAACATCTGGAAGTTCACGGTTTACATACTGTTGAAGCCTCCTAGCCTGGAGAATTTTGAGCATTACTTTACTAGCGTGTGAGATGAGTGCAATTGTGTGGTAGTTTGAGCATTCTTTGGCATTGCCTTTCTTTGGGATTGGAGTGAAAACTGACCTTTTCTAGTCCTGTGGCCACTGCTGAGATTTCCAGATTTGCTGGCATATTGAGTGCAGCACTTTCACAGCATCATCTTTCAGGATTTGAAATAGCTCAACTGGAATCCCATCACCTCCACTAGCTTTGTTCGTAGTGATGCTTTCTAAGGCCCACTTGACTTCACATTCCAGGATGTCTGGCTCTAGGTGAGTGATCACACCATCGTGATTATCTGGGTCGTGAAGATCTTTTTTGTATAGTTCTTCTGAGTATTCTTCCCACCTCTTCTTAATAGCTTCTGCTTCTGTTAGGTGCATACCATTTCTGTCCTTTATTGTGCCCATCTTTGCATTAAATGTTCCCTTGGTATCTCTAATCTTCTTGAAGAGATCTCTAGTGTGCTCTATGTTTTCAGTATACTACCACTGGTCAACTTCTTTTTGGATGTGCTTTATCATGGAGGACAAATGCTTTGTCAGGAAAATAGATTGAGTGACTTTGTTGTTTATATCCCTACTCCTCCTTGGTTAGCCAATGTAAAATCTAGAGCCATGTGAATCCACAGGACTATATTTCTAATGACCAGTCAGCAATAACAGATTGTAAAGAATTAAGGCAGTTACTGATTTGTTCTAAAGAGTTAACCAAGTCTTTCAGCTAATAGGACAGCAACTTCATTTCATGGAAATATTACCCAAATCATGGTGCTTCATTCATGCCAGGGATAGTGGAACCTATCCTTCTGTGAAAGTTAGTAAATCATGGGTTACAGTCTCCCATACCACAAAAGCCACACCAACTGTGTGATGACTTCAGGTATGCGTCAGTTCCACAAATGAAATAGGTGCCTCTATAATTTATCATACCTTTTTCCTCAAAGATGCAAGTTTCACCTAGATATACAGTGGTAGAAAATCATACCTGATTCTATGATTTAGGTGGCTGAAAAAGGTGACTGACTCTCCTCTTTATTTGCATGTTCCAGGCTATGGGTTACACAAGCAAGAAAGGGATGAAAATCTACAGCCTTTCAAGCAGCCATGGAGGTAAGACCAAAGACAGTCTGGATGGAAAAGGGCCCTTCACATTCTGCAAAGTTTCTGAGATAGGGCTTGATTTTGAAAAACAGTGACAGGTGTAAGGGCAAATACAACTTAAAAATAAGAGGCTTATTTTTCCCTGTGAAAATATAGGAGACTTCTCCTCCCACCCTCTTCTTAGAGCATTTACTATGGAAAATTTTAAGTTCTTTCTCTGACTCTAAAATGCACACAAATCTTCTTAAAAGTTAAATAAGCTTCTTACCAGCTTTATGACGGAGGAATGTGTTTCTCAAGGACCTGAAAGCCATCTCTCTGAACTACAGTCATCAAGAAAGCAAGTGAATGCAATCTGTGCCTCCCTCCAAAACTGTCTTATAGATGTGAGAAGTTTATTTTTCCTTTAGATAAAGCCAATTCGCAAACAGAGATAGCCACCTCAATTACCAGGCGAATCTGAGAGGAACTATGAGTAGCAAACGGTGCTTTAAATTCTCTTACTTGGTGACTAGTTATCATTTATCTCAAGAACAAGTATGTAACAAATCGTATCTGCTCAGCTATATAAATGAATGAGACTCTGTATGTTCTCCTAGCAGATTTTCTTTGATGCACGTTACATTCTGGATTAGTAATTATTCAACAATAAAAGTATTTTCTTTCTCTTTTACCTTTGTGGAGAAGTTTTCTGGATTGGGAGATTTTGTTTTTAACTATATTTCTCCAATACAGGCAAATGAGTTGCCACAGGCAATGGTCAATGACCAACACGTAAATGTTCTTGAGTACTAGAAATAGTCAGTCTTGCCTGAATTACTGTCCAAAATAACAGTATTTTATAAGAGCCTCAGCAGAAGGTCACATAGTACCATTAGGTGTTCATGACTATTTCTTACCTTGCAGTTCACAAAAGCACAATGAAAGTCAATATGTTATCAGAACTTTGAGGATACACACTCAGGTAAAGTAGATCACTACCTCAAGCATAAAATGCAAAGAGGAGTGTTTCTTTACCTTTTTTTTTGAAAATAATCTTCATATCCCAAATCATTTTCTCTAAGGTCCACATTCCTCTAGGACATCAAATCTGTATTCAGTAAGATCTGTGTATGTGTGTATATAGAATATATATTTTAGTGAGCTCTAAATCTGTTTTCAATGTTACAACTGTTCAGAATAACTGTGCCAAATAATATATTTAAATGACAATTATATTTGTTTTAAAGCTTAGCCTTTTAAAAGAATTTTGTCTAGTATACTGTAAGACAATATTTATATGTTGATTTTATATCTTAATTTGTGTACTTTGAAGACAATTTATTTATAAGTAGGTGAGAATGTAGCAATTAAAACAAGGGGATTGTGTTGTGACTAGGTTCTTTGTTGTCTCTGTCTCTTTTGAATTCTGGTCTTTAGAATTTCTGAAGATTAAAAGAAGAAAGACTACTAAATAATTCCCTAAATACTGTATGAATCCATGCATTCTGAAGTCAATTAGTATATTTACACTTATTAGGAGAAAAACTGCCTTTTTTCTCTACCCTTTTAAGTTCATGACTAGGACTGTTGTAACAAGAGGCAGATTAACAAGAGAAAAGCATACAGATTTATTTAATTTTTATGTGACATGGGAGCCTCATAAGGAAATGAAGACATGAAGAAACAAGTAAACCCAAGTGATTTTTTTCAGCTATATTAAAATATAATTGACATAAACACTGTGCAAATTTTAAGTGTACAATGTATGGATTTGATACACATATATTGCTCTATGATTACTGCCATAGTGTTAGCTAACACTTCCAGTAATGGGGAGATTTGATTAAGGGTACAAACCTGATTGTATATATGGAAAGACTGAAAAGTCATGGAAAGATGTCATAGGACAAAGGTGAGCTAAGTGTAGTAAACTGAAAGTGGAAGAATGTGATTAGCAAGGCCAGTTCATTCAGGTTCCTCTGTGTCTCTTCATCTTCGGAGATAAGGATGACCTGTTCCTCCAGGTTGTGTAGGGCACCTCTCATATGAGGGCTTTACGATCTCCTTCAGAGAAAATCAGAAAGTCCCTCCTGCACAAGCCATTTCTCAAATTCTTTTAGCATGAATATTCAATATGGCAGGTGCTATATTTTGGGACAGAGTTCTCGTCCTAGGCCATAACTTCAACACAGAAGCTCCAAAAGAACACACTTAATAGAATCACCTGAGGGTCTTACAAATTTCAACTTGTCTAGTTAATGAGTTTCAAATTGGGCAAGCTATGACTTCAGGGAATAACAAGCATTGGCCCAAGTTCTACACCCGAAACTAAGTTAATTATACGTACATTTTTTTTAAAAAAAAGACATTGGTTCCTCCATCTGGGATTCCAGGCTCAGCCAGCCAACTACTGATTGCCTAATCTATATGTACCCTTCTGAGGGATTATATGTGAGAGTCACTCATATCACAAATTCTCATGTGATTGCATTTAGAATCAGAGAGGAAACTAAATAAAGAGAAGTCTAAATGGTTGAACCTGAGTCCCCTGGAGAGATGCTCTTTACACATCTTCTGTTAAGGATTTGATAGTCTTCTTATGTAATTTGTAGGAGCGAAAGCCAGGACAAATTCAGAACTCAGAGGATACGTGTCTTGAAGCTTCTGCCTTTAAGAAGATACTCTGGGGTATCAGTTTTCTGCTCTCAGTATGACTTCTAACCAGAAAGAAAAAAGGATGTCTTGCTTTTTCTATAAGTAGGCTACAGAAATACTGATGCCCATAGGCATAGAGACCATCGCAGTCCAGATGAGAGCCCACCATGAAAAGACCAGAGCGACAGGAAACCTGAGTCAGAAAAAGCCCAGAACTTGGTAACGTCCACTACAGTTGCTCTAAAGTTTTTCCTCTCCCTTTCCTAGTCCTTGTCTTTCCCTCAGCTAATCCACCCTTCTTTTCCTGTCTTCTCATCAACTTTCTATCTGCTGGAGACTGAGCTCCCTGACCTAGGACCACATTGTCCATACACTGAGGACTTTGTGCTCAGTTACTCTGAGCAGCCACTTGGGAAGAATCTCTAACCTCAGTTAGTTATGCTGACTTTGGGATCAGGCACATCTTACATCTTGGGTTCCAGCTCCACACTGGCCTGGGCTCCAGCAGTGCAATGAAACCTGGCACCAGCAGGTGGAAGCGTAACAGTTAAGCTGGATGGGGAAAGTATACCCACCCAGAGTAGATAGCTGATGGTCGAGAGGACACCAGAGCAGATCAGAGTACACCAGAGAACATACTAAACAGCAGATAATGGTAACTCAGAGGAAACCCTCCTCTTCTAGGATGTCACACCACACATACTACAAAAAGTTCAGTTTGTTCCTATTAATAATTCCCCTTGACCCCAACAAATACTGATGATGTGAAGCACACAGATAGAGAGGGGTAGAAGTCTAAACAGGTTTGAGGGGTGAAAGCGCCGAATCCTAGCCACTAGACTACCAGGGAATATTATTGTAAAGTAATTAGCCCCCAACTAAAATAAATAAATTTATTAAATAAATAAATAAATAAATAAATAAACAGGTTTGAGGGAAAATATCTGAATTCAAAAATTCCAAGTTTCCTCCAACGTTCACCATCCCCCTGTCCAGGTGCCTGTCTAGACACCGATGGTCTTTCTGCCGCTTTTTCCTGAGTATTCAATTCCTACTCCACTCCATCTGCATTTGGTCATGAAGAATACTCCCACGTTCAGTGAATAGAGGAAATATTGAGCCTCTCTCCATATCATTTTCAATATTAAATCAATCCCAGTATTTATGCAATTAACTAACATTTTAAAAACTTAAATACATGTAAGGGCAACAAGACTTTAGGTACCCCATGGTATATGTTACAGATCTTCTTCTCCAAGGAATGACCTAGACACCTATTTCCTTACAAAGAATATGACAAAGCTGGACACATGTCAAGTTCCTGAGCCCAAATTCCAACTCTAAGGCTTACATCTCTATGACCTTAAGAACGTTTTGTAAGTTTTCTGTGTCTCATCCATAGAAAGGTCTGTGTTAGGACTGTTTCATAAGCAAATAGAATCACATTACCCAGCCGGCCTCCTGCCCTACTGCTGCATCACATAGGCCCACCCTCCAGGACCAAAGTTTTTCAGATTTGGACTCTCAGATAACAATTCCCTGATATCTTCTGCAGAATCTGGCATGTTCTTTGGTGCACAGTTAGAAACACAAATAAACACTGTGGTCAGGTATACTTTTAAAAGTCAGTCTAGAATGAAACAAGCAATTCCATTTAATTCATTCAGAAAATTCCAAACACTTGGAGACATTTTCAAATTCTAGAAGATAATGATAGAAATTATTGTTGTTTGTTGTGATTGTTATTTTGCTAGTGAAGACAGTAGAGGAAGTACTCACTTTGACAGGACTTAAACTCACAGATGAGAGAGGCTCCTTAAAATAGATATTTTTTCAGCAAGTTGCTCTCATTGTTCACTGAATCAGTTAATTTGGGTCATTCTGAACTGCAAATTCCGGAGAAGGCAATGGCACCCCACTCCAGTACTCTTGCCTGGAAAATCCCATGGATGGAGGAGCCTGGTAGGCTACAGTCTATGGGGTCGCTAAGAGTCGGACACGACTGAGCGACTTCACTTTCACTTTTCCCTTTCATGCACTGGAGGAGGAAACGGCAACCCACTCCAGTATTCTTGCCTGGAGAATCCCAGGGATGGCGGAGCCTGGTGGGCTGCCGTCTATGGGGTCGCACAGAGTTGGACACGACTGAAGCGACTTAGCAGCAGCAGAACTGCAAATTCAGCTACTGGACAGACAGATACAATCTGGATCTAAGTTCTGCTATGACTCATAGTCATAAGGATTTAAGAAAGAATGAATAAATAAACTGAATAAATTAATGTTCAGAAAACAATGAATGACCAAGTGAATGTTATAGGCTTTAACAGCCTTTCCAGTATGGTCTGAAATGGGCTAGTAAGCATTGGATATGTTAAGTACACTACTGGTTACACAAAACTGAGACAGTCTGTACACACACACACAAACATATATATACACATATACCATCCTTTGCTTCCCACTTTGTTGTCTTCTTAGTGCTGAATCCTTATCAAGCTTATGATTCTGCAAACTTTCCCAAAGAAATTACCTAAAAAGCCTATCCAATTCACTTCATTTTTTTATTCAACATATTTGCTATGGAAGACCAACCATATGTGCTTTTCACTGGACCAAGAGTTATGGTATGGAGATACAAAGTAATATAGAACATAATCGCTCTCTTCAAAGAACTGTAGTGTTATTGTTTGGGAAGGAAAAAGAAAAGAAAGAAATGTGCCATATACATTCTAACCACTAACTGCCAAAAGAAGACAGTGATTCAGTAAAGGCATAAAATGAAGGGAGTTGCTTACAGTGGGTGAGCTGATGAATTAGCACAGAGTGGAAGTATATCTGTTGAAGTCCTCCCAGAACAGATACTTTGGTAGTAGTAATATTACATGAAACTGGGAGAGAGGGAGAGGAGCCTGTGAAAGACAAAGAGGAAGGAAATAGAATTGGGCTGGAAAAGCCTTCAGACCAGATATGACACTGCTAACAGGAGAGAGGAAAGGAAAGCAGAATCATCTAGGGAGAGTTTCAGACTCCAGTACAGACCTGTCAAGGATTATCCAACCCTTAGATGGATTGGGAGCTCCAGGGCAATGACTGACCCTTAGACAAGGCAAAAATGGTCAAAATGTGATATCTAAGGTATGCTCAGTTGTTGACTGCCTGGGAAGTTTGGCTTCCGCTAAAGCTGCAGTTATTTTCAAAGCACCAACTGGATGCTGTCAGCAAGTTCATCATTTTCAGCTGAATGTTGAGTTCTTTCTCCCAACTGGAGCGCCTCAATGGCTGCCACATGAGGAGAATCAGCATATTTAAGAAAAACATAAGAAAATGGAAGGCAGAAGTGCCAGATGAGAACAATAATGAAGACATAGGCTAAATCCTGGGATAGTCACTTATTCACTCTGGTAAGACAAGATATTCACATACTTCTCATTCTACATTAGAAAAATTAGGATATAATGATCTACCCAGAATGTTTTGTGAAGTTAAATGAGAAAATGACAATTTTAATTGAAATACAACACATAACCTTTTATTATATTCAAGTATACAACATAATGATTTGATACATATATTGCAAAATGATCACCAAATGAAAGCCAAGCCTTTAAGTGAAAGTCACTGCATGGTAGAAAGACCTGATGTCTCCAGACATAGAGAACAGACTTGTGGACACAGTGGGGGAAGGAGAGGGTGGGACAAATTGAGAAAGTAGCATTAACATATATGCACAATCATGTATAAAATAGATAGCTAGTGGGAAGCTGCTGTATAACACAGGGAGCTCAGCTCGGTGCTCTGTGTGATGGGGTGGGAGAGGGAGGGGAAATATATAATTATGACTGTTCTGTAATGTTGTATGGCAGAAACCAACACAATATTATAAAACGATTATCCTTGAATTAAAAATTTTAAAATACAAATGTGAAGAATAAAAGAAATATGGATTTTCTATTCCATAAATTAGCAAATAAAAATAGATAAATCATGACCATACAAAAAAAAAAAAGACCCAGAGTCCTGAGGTTTTATAGAATTGAATTATATAGACTGGGGACTTGGACGAGTTATCTAATTTATGATAGTCAAATTTCTAATTCAAAGAAAGTAGTCAGCAGTATCCTCCTTATCCTTTCTTCACATATCCAAAATTCAGATACACACACACACACACACTCTCACACACACATACACGCAGAGTCACACTCTGTCATCTTTTAATCTTGTCCCAGAGAGTCAAATTGACAATAGATGTTAATGCATAGCGTCAATAATAAAAAGCTAAAGAAAGATAAAACAATATTATTAGGAAGTTATGGATTCTAAAAGGGTTTTGGAGTGGAAGATTGGAAAACAGGGGAGAGAAGGCAAAAGCTGAAACAGCTTCCCAGCAACTCTGCCATGATTTACAAAACATGCATAGAGTATTGCTGGTAAAGCAGTGCCCAGTTGAAGGAGACAGAACAAATTAGTCACAGACAGGGTCTGCACAAATTAGCAAATTTCTTCAGTGTCTTTAAAACAGAATGTCACCTATGGAAAAATCACTGTTTGAAATAGAACCCTAGAAGGGGAAGCAAACATTATAGACATTTGATAAGGACATACATGAAATCTAAATAATCAGGAGTAAGTACATAAAAGTGGATCCCTTTCTCCATAGTTGGGTGTAGTAAAGAGAAGTTTCAGGTACATTGTTATATTTCTTTCTAGGAAAAATCCTTTCTAAATGGCCTTGAGGAACCACAGCACCATCACTGAATTCATCCCCCTTGGGCTGTCTGCTGATCCCAAAGTCCAGATACTGCTCTTTGTGCTTTTCATGGGGATTTACCTCCTAACCATGATGGGGAACCTGATGCTGCTGCTGGTGATCAGAGCTGATTCTCATCTCCACACACCTATGTACTTCTTTCTGAGTCACCTCTCTTTCCTGGATCTTTGCTTCTCTTCAGTCACAGTTCCCAAGCTCCTGGAGAATCTCCTGTCTGAAAAGAAAATTATTTCAAAAGAAGGCTGCCTGACTCAAGCCTTCTTTGTGTTTGATATTGGAGGGACAGAAATCTTCTTGCTCTCAGTGACGGCCTATGATCGCTATGCTGCCATCTGCTACCCTCTGCTCTACAGTCAGTTGATGAGCAGCCAGCTCTGTGTGAAGCTGGTACGGGCTTCATGGGGCCTGGGTTTTCTGGATGCAGTTATCAACATCCCCCTGGCTATGAACTTGAACTTCTGTGAGAATCATATCATCCCCCACTATACCTGTGAACTGCCCTCTCTCTTCCCTTTGTCCTGCTCTGATATTTCCACCAATGTCCCTGTCCTGACAGGCTCCACACTGCTACATGGCTTTGGTACATTCTTCCTGATCTTCTTCTCATACACACGCATTGTCTCCACCATCCTGAGCACTGGCTCCACCACAGGCAGGAGCAAAGCCTTCTCCACCTGCTCCTCCCACATCACTGCAGTGAGCTTCTTCTATGCCTCAGCTTTCCTCCGTTATCTCATGCCAACCTCAGGTTCACCTCTGGAGCTGATCTTCTCCATACAGTATGGTGTAGTTACTCCGCTAGCAAATCCCCTCATCTATAGCCTCAGAAACAAAGAAGTAAAGACAGCTCTGAGAAGAACCCTGGGGAAATGTTTGCAATGGTACAGGTAGCAAGCTGTAAAGAGAAGAGAAATTAGGGTCATTTGTAGAGATGTGGATGGACCTAGAGACTGTCATACAGAGTGAAATAAATTAAAAAGCAAAAAACAAATACCAAACTATTGTTGTTCAGTTGCCCAGTCAGGTCCAACTTTTTGCAACCCTATGGACTGCAGTACGCCAGGCCTCTCTGTCCTTCACCATTTCCTGAAGTTTGCCCAAGTTCATGTTCATTCCATCAATGATGCTGTCCAGCCATCTGATCCTCTGATGCCCTCTTCTCCTTCTGCCCTCAATCTTTCCCAAAATCAGAGACTCTTCCAATGAGTTGTCTGTTCCCATCAGATGACCAAAATACTAGAGCTTCAGCTTCAGCATCAGTCTTTCCAGTGAATATTCAAGGTTGATTTCCCTTAAGATAGACTGGTTTGATCTCCTTGCTGTCCAACAGACTTTCAGGAGTCTTCTCCAGCACCAGAGTTTGAAGGCATCAATTGTTTGGAGTTCTGCCTTCTTTATGATCTCATCTCACAACCATATGGGACCACCAGGAAGACCATAGCCTTGACGATACGAACCTTAATGGCAGAGTAATGTCTCTGTTTTTCAGCACATTGTCTAGGTTTATCAATGCTTTTTTGCCTAGAAGCAATCATCTTCTGATTTCATGGCTGGAGTCACCATCCACAGTGATTTTGGAACCCAAGAAGAGGAAATCTGTCACAATTTCCACCATTTCCCCTTCTATTTGCCATGCAGTAATGGGGCCGGATGCCATGATCTTGGGTTTTTTAATACTTAGTCTTAAGCCAGCTCTTTTTACTCTCCTCTTTCACAATATCATATATTAATAAATATATACGGAATAGAGACACAGACGTAGAGAACAAACATATACATACCAAGGGGGAAAGTGGGGGTTGGGATGCATTAGGAGATCAGGATAGACACATATACACTATTGATCAGTTCAGTTCAGTTCAGTCACTCAGTTGTGTCTGACTCTTTGCAACCTCATGGACTCCAGCACACCATGCCTCCCTGTCCATCATCAACTCCCAGAGTTTACTCAAACTCATGTCCATTGAGTTGGTGATGTCATCTAACCATCTCATCTTCTGTCGTCCACTCCTCCTCCTGTCTTCAATTTTTCCCAGCATAAGGGTCTTTTCAAACAAGTCAGTTCTTCGCATCAGGTGGCCAAAGTATTGGAGCTTCAGCTTCAGCATCAGTCCTTACAATGAAAATTCAGGACTGATTTCCTCTAGGATGGGCTGGTTGGATCTCCTTGCAGTCCAAAGGACTCTCAAGAGTCTTCTCCAACACCACAGTTCAAAAGCATCAATTCTTTGGTGCTCAGCTTTCTTTATAGTCCAACTCTCACATCCATACATGACTACTGGAAAAACCATAGCTTTGACTAGACAGAACTTTGTTGGCAAAGTAATGTCTCTGCTTTTTAATATGCTGTCTAGGCTGGTCATAACTTTTCTTCCAAGGAGCAAGTGTCTTTTAATTTCATGGCTGCAGTCACCATCTGCAGTGATTTTTGGAGCCCAAAAAACTAAAGTCTGTCACCGTTTCCACTGTTTCCTCATCTATTTGCCATGAAGTGATGGGAACAGATGCCATGATGTTAGTTTTCTGAATGTTGAGTTTTAAATCAACTTTTTCACTCTCTTCTTTCATTTTCATCAAGAGATTCTTTAGTTTTTCTTCGCTTTCTGCCATAAGGGTGGTGTCGTCTGCATATCTGTTGCTGCTGCTAAGTCGCTTCAGTCGTGTCTGACTCTGTGAGACCCCATAGACGGCAACCCACCAGGCTCCGCCGACCCTGGGATTCTCCAGGCAAGAACACTGGAGTGGGTTGCCATTTCTGAGGTTATTGATATTCTCCCAGCAACCTTGATTCCACCTTGTGCTTCATCCAGCCCAGCTATTCTCATGATGTACTCTGCATATAAGTTAAATAAGGAGGGTGACAATATACAGCCTTGATGTACTCCTTTCCCTATTTGGAACCAGTCTGTTGTTCCATGTCCAGTTCTAACTGTTGCTTCCTGACATGCATACAGATTTCTCAGGAGGCAGATCAGGTGGTCTGGTATTCCCATCCTGTGAAGCATTTTCCACAATTTGTTGTGTCCCATGTTCTTATGGCAGAAAGTGAAGAAGAACTAAAGAGCCTCTTGATGAAGGTGAAAGAGGAGAGTGAAAAAGTTGGCTTAAAGCTCAACATTCAGAAAACTAAGATCATGGCATCTGGTCCCATCACTCCATGGGAAATAGATGGGGAAACAGTGGAAACAGTGTCAGACTTTATTTTTGGGGGCCCCAAAATCACTGCTGATGGTGATTGCAGCCATGAAATTAAACAACGCTTACTCCTTGGAAGGAAGGTTATGACCAACCTAGATAGCATATTGAAAAGCAGAGACATTACTTCCCCAACAAAGGTCCATCTAGTCAAGGCTATGGTTTTTCCGGTGGTCATGTATGGATGTGAGAGTTGGACGGTGAAGAAAGCTGAGTGCCGAAGAATTGATGCTTTTGAACTGTGGTGTTGGAGAAGACTCTTGAGAGTCCCTTGGACTGCAAGGAGATCCAACCAGTCCATCCTAAAGGAGATCAGTCCTGGGTGTTCATTGGAAGGACTGATGTTGAAGCTGAAACTCCAATACTTTGGCCACCTCATGCGAAGAGTTGACTCATCGGAAAAGACCCTGATGCTGGGAAGGATTGGGGGCAGGAGGAAAAGGGGACGACAGAGGATGAGATGGTTGGATGGCATCACCGACTCGATGGACATGGGTCTGGGTGGACTCCGGGAGTTAGCGATGGACAGGGAGGCCTGGTGTGCTGCGATCCATGGGGTTGTAGAGGGTCAGACATGACTGAGTGACTGAACTGAACTGAACTGAACACAGTCAAAGGCTTTGGCATAGTCAATAAAGCAGAAGTAGATGTTTTTCTGGAACTCTCCTGCTTTTTTGATGATCCAGCGGATGTTGACAATTTGAAATCTGGTTCCTCAGCCTTTTCTAAATCCAGCTTGAACATCTGGAAGTTTACAGTTTACATACTGCTGAAGCCTGGCTTGGAGAATCTTGAGCAGTACTTTGCTAGCGTGTGAGATGAGTGCAATTGTGCGGTAGTTTGAGCATTCTTTCGCATTGCCTTTCTTTGAGACTGGAATGAAAACTGACCTTTTCCAGTCCTGTGGCCACTTCTGAGTCTTCCAAATTTGCTGGCATATTGAGTGTAGCACTTTCACAGCATCATCTTTTAGAATTTGAAATAGCTCAACTGGAATTCCATCACCTCCACTAGCTTTGTTCGTAGTGATGCTTTCTAAGGCCCACTTGACTTCACATTCCAGGATGTCTGGCTCTAGGTGAGTGATCACACCATCGTGATTATCTGGGTCGTGAAGATCTTTTTTGTATAGTTTTCTGAGTGTTTTTGCCATCTCTTCTTAATATCTTCTGCTTCTGTTAGGTGCATACAATTTCTGTCCTTTATTGTGCCCATCTTTGCATGAAATGTTCCCTTGGTATCTCTAATTTTCTTGAAGAGCTCTCTAGTCTTTCCCATTCTATTGTTTCCTTCTATTTTTTTTGCACTGATCACTGAGGAAAGCTTTCTTATCTCTCTTTGCTATTCTTTGGAACTCTGCATTCCAACGGGTATATCTCTCCTTTTCTCCTTTGCCTTTCACTTCCCTTCTTTTCACAGTTATTTGTAAGGCCTCCTCAGACAATCATTTTGCCTTTTTGCATTTCTTTTCCTTGGGGATGGTCTTGATGCCTGCTTCCTGTACAATGTCATGAATCTGCTCTGTATAAAATAGGTAACTCATGAGAACACACTGTATAGCACAGGAAACTCTACTCAATGCTCTATGATGACCTAAATGGGAAGAAAATCTGGAAAATAAAGGGTATATGTATATGTATAGTATAGCTTATTCACTTTGGAATACAGTAGAAACTAACACAACATTGTAAAGCAACTGTACTTCAGTAAAGCAATTTTTAAGTAAAAAATAAGAAATAAAATTTTTTAATGGGAGATGATAAATTAGGAAAGAACTATAGGCTTCAGGATATCTGGTGAGTTAACACTAACAGCTTCCTAATGGTCCTCTGTTTTAGATGCTGAAAGATGCCACAGAAAAGCATGAAGATACTTTGAGGGTGGGGTCAAGACGGGAGATGACAGTTCAGATTCAACCCTACTCAAAGGCATATCAATGGAAATATAGATATATTGGCCAAAAGTTGTACTTAATCATAATTTATTTCTCTATCATTTCATTGATACTGAGTAAAGTTGTATGCGTATTGAATGATTTTTTGAAATTAAATAGATAGAAAGGCAATGAAAAACATAAGATTTCACCAAAAGTGCTGAATTTCAGGGAAAGAAAAGTTGTCAACTTAGGGCTTATGGTAGGGTTGGAGCTTTGAATGGGAAGCCTTGGAGATTAAAACGTGCTATGTTCTGCCCAGAGTGACTATCAAGTGAGTGACTTGGGTGATGCCAAGAACTCTGCTTTTCTATTACATGAGAGTTGGAATTTGAGGGGGAATGTTGCTCACTCAAGGTAACACAAGAAAATTTAGCCTCTCCAATATCTCACCTTCCTTAAAGCACTGGTTTTCTCTAGTTCGTCTGCTGGAGAATGCAAGGGCTGTTAGTCTTCCTTCTCATTATTTTAGCAAGAATTTATGAAATATAAAAGACGTGTTATATGACACAGCAATTTCATATTTTCTGAGTATTTGTACATGCTACTTATGATTTTACTCAAAATTCATTGCGTTTTAAAGTCATAACTTGCAATCATCCAATGCTATTTTCTGTATAGCAATAATGAGAATTATTATAGTCATGGATATGGTTAATAGATTAAAACACTTCAAAGTTCCATTTTACTTTATTTTTCCACAAGTGAAACATACATTCTGAATCATGTACTAAGTAACAACACATCTGGTATTTCTAATTTTTTGAAGTTATAATAAGAAAGCATCACAGTCATCCAAGTCTATGCCCCAGCCAGTAATGCTGAAGAAGTTGAAGCTGAACAGTTCTGTGAAGACTTATAAGACCTTCTAGAATTAACCAAAAAAAAAAAAGAAAGATGTCCTTTACATCATAGGGGATTGGGATGCAAAAATAGGAATTCAAGAGATACCTGGAGTAATAGGCAAGTCTGGCTTTGGAGTACAAAATGAAGCAGGGCAAAAGCTAAGAGACTTATCCAAAGAGAACACACTGGTCATAGCAAACACTCTCTTCCAACAACACAAGAGACAATTCTACATATGGACATCGCCAGATGGTTAACACTGAAATTCACTGATTATATTCTTTGCAGCCAAAGATGGAGAATTTCTATACAGTGAGCAAAAACAAGACCAGGAGCTGACTATGGCTCGGATCATGAACTTCTTATTGCAAAATTCAGGCTTAAACTGAAGAAAGTCGGGAAAACCATAGGCCATTCAGGTATGATCTAAATCAAATCCCTTAAGATTATACAGCAGAGGTGACAAATAGATTCAAGGAATTAGATCTGGTAAACAGACAGCCTGAAGAACTACAGACAGAGATTTGTAACACTGTACAGGAGGCAATGACCAAAATCATCCCAAAGAAAAAGAAATGCAAAAAGGCAAAATGAGGAGGCCTTACAATAGCTAAGAAAAGAATAGAAGCAAAAAGCAAATGAGAAAGGGAAAGATATACCCAACTGAATGCAGAGTTCCAAAGAATAGCTAGGAGAGATAAGAAAGCCTTCTTAAGTGAACAATGCAAAGAAATAGAGGAAAACAATAGAATGGTAGAATGGGAAAGACTAGAGATCTCTTCAAAAAAATTAAAGATACCAAGGGAACATTTCGTCCAAGGATGGGCACAATAAAAGACAGAAATAGCAAGGACCTAACAGAAGCAGAAGAGATTAAGAAGAAGTGGCAAGAATACACAAAAGAACTATACAAAAAGGTCTTAATGACAGGGGTAAGTATGATAGTGAGGTCACTCACTTAGAGCCGGACATCTGGAGTGTGAAGTCAAGTGGGCCTTAGGAAGCATTACTACAAACAAAGCTAGTGAAGGTGATGGAATTTGAGCTGAGGTATTTAAAATCCTAAATGATGATCCTGTGAAAGTGCTGTACTCAATATGCCAGTAAATTTAGAAAACTAGGCAGTGGCCACAGGACTGGAAAAGGTTAATTTTCATTCCAATCCCAAAGAAGGGCAATGCCAAAGAATGTTCAAACTACCACACAATTGCACTCATTTCACATTCTAGCAAGGTAATACAAAATCCTTCAAGCTAGGCTTCAACAGTACGTGAACCAAGCAAACTGAGAACTTCCAGATGTACAAGCTGGATTTAGAAAAGACAGAGGAACCAGAGATCAGTTTTCCAACATCTATTGGATCACAAAAAAGCAAGAGAATTCCAGAGGAACATCTACTTCTTCTTCACTGACTACGCCAAAGCCTTTGACTGTGTGGATCACAACAAATTGTGAAGAATTCTTCAAAAGACTGGAATACCAGACCACCTGACCTGCCTCCTGAGAAATCTGTATGCAAGTTAGGAAACAACAATTATAACCAATGGAACAATGGGCTGGTTCCAAATTGGGAAAGGAGTACACCAAGGCTGTATACTGTCACCCTGCTTATTTAACTTATATGCAGAGTACATGATGTGACAGGGCAGTCTGGATGAAGCACAGGGTGGTATCAAGATTGCTGGGAGAGATATCAATAACCTCAGATATGCAGATGACACCACCCTTATGGCAGAAAGTGAAGAAGAACTAAAGAGCCTCTTGATGAAGGTGAAAGAGAAAAGTGAAAAAAATGGCTTAAAACTCAACATTCAAAAAAATATTTCATGGCATCTGGTCCCATCACTTCATGGCAAACAGATGGAGAAGCAATGGAATCAGTGAAAGACATTATTTTCTTGGGCTCCAAAATCATTGTGGATGGTGACTGCAGCCATGAAATTAAAAGATGCTTGCTCCTTGGAAGAAAAGCTATGACAAACCTTGACAGTACTTTGCCAACAAAGTTCTGTATAGTCAAGCTACAGTTTTTCCAGTAGTCCTGTATGAATGTGAGAGCTGGACCATAAGGAAGAGTGAACATTGAAAAATGGATGCCTTTGAACTGTGGTCTTGGAGAAGGTTCTTGAGAGTCCTTTGGACTACAAAGAGATCAAACGAGTCAATCCTAAAGGAAATCATCCCTGAATACTCATTGGAAGGACTGATGCTGAAGCTGAAGCTTCAATAATTTGGCCACCTGATGGGAAGAGGCAACTCATTGGAAAAGACCCTGATGCTGGGAAAGATTGAAGGCAGGAGGAGAAGAGATGAGGACAGCAGTGGACAAGATGGTTGGATGGCATTACCAACCCAATGGCCATGTGTCTGAGCAAACTTCGGGAGATGGTGAAGGACAGGGAAACCTGGCATGCTGCAGTCCATGGGGTTGCAAAGAGTTGGACATGACTGAGTGACTGAACAACAACAACTCTTTCTCCAAATGTATGTGTGAGCTGAGATCTCACTATTTTAAGAGACCTAATATGACCCAGAGACATCCTCTCTACTACCCCTTAAAGACACATTTCCTCCCGTTTTGGAGACAAAAAAAATAAACAGAAGGGGAAAAAAGCAGTAATTTTTATAATTAGCCCTGTTGTTATTTTCTCACTGTTGATCATCACTTGTTTACTCATTGGCAATGAGCAACCCAATCCCAAACAATGACCTTAGGGTAGCAGTCATACAGGCATTGACTCTGGAGGAGGCATGTGGGAATTCTTCAGATCTTGCTGATTCTTCTCACTGCACAGTTCCCTGACCTAGGAGGCTTGACTCCCATTCACACTCTCATATCCCGCCTCTTCTCCAATCCCAGCAGCACCCTCTCTGCTCTAACAACCTCCTTGGATGTGACAATTGGGTGCTAAGTCAATTCACTCATGTCTAACTCTTTGCACCTCTATGGACTGTGTAGCCTGCCAGCTACAGGGATTCTCTGGCAAGAACACTGGAGTGGGTTGCCATTTTCTTCTCCAGGGAATCTTCCCAACCTGCATCTCTTATGTCTCCTGCATTGACAGGCAGGTTCTTTACCAGTAGTGTCACCTGGGTGTGTCCAAAGCCAGATCTCTACCAAGATGACCAATTGACTTCTCCCCAGAAATTCACATACCCTTGCAATACCAAATAGGGAGTAAACAGGCTGCTGTTTTTCTACCACCCCACGCTCCACCCTGTCAGCTTTTCCAGTTCTTCTCTTTCTGGTCCAGAGAGGCATAGAAGAAAGATCAGAAAGTCTACTGCTAAAGCAGAAGTCCAGCAAAGAAACAGATCTACTTCTTCTGCTTGCAGCCATCCTCTATCTATTGTAAGTGCTGCTCTTAGGACCCCATTCATTTGGATTCTACAAAAAGAAAGTAACCCTTCCCTCCCTACAAAAAGAAAAGGAAATGGTGTCCCACCACGAACACTAAATTCTTAATATGGCCAAAAAGCCCTTTCCCATTGGTTTCAGCCCTCAATTTTTTATATAACCAAGGAAGGAGCAGTGATAACTAACAGTTGTATCATAGGTCTGCTCTCTCTTACTAAGTCTTGCAAACAGTGCCTGATGCCATTAATGTTAGAGAATACCAAATGGGTATTTATGTTGTGGAAAGCAATATGAAATCTCCTCAAAAAGCCAGAAATAGAACTACCATTTGATCTAGCAATTCCACTTCTGGGTATAAGCTTAAAGGAAATGAAAGTAGAATATGGAAGAGATATATACAATCCTATGTTTACTGCAGCATTATTAAGAATAGCCAAGAAATGGAAATAATCTAAGTGTCCATCAACTGATGAATGGATAAAGAAGACGTTTTATGTGTGTGTGTGTATCTGTGTGTATGTATAAAATGGAATATTAGTCACCCACAAGAAAAAGGACAACCTGCCTGCCATTTTCAAAAATAAGGATGGATCTTGAGCACCTTATGCTAGGTGAGATAAGTCAAACAGAGAATGACAAATACTGTGTGATGTCACTTATATGAAATCTATAAAAGCCAAACTCTTAAAAACAGAGAGTAAAATGATGGTTACAAGAGATGGAGGGTGGGGGGATAGGACAAATGTTGTTTAAGGGTACAGACTTTCAAATAGTAGTAAATAAATCCAAGAGCTCTAAAGCATAGTAGAGTGAATATGAACAACAACATTGTATTATAATCATTATACTTCCTAAGAGACTAGAACTTAATTAATTATACTGACCACTAAAATAGAAATAATATTTATGTAACATAATAGAGGTGCTAATAATCACTAAAATGGCAATACTATTATGATAATAAATACACCAAATTAACATGTTCTATACCTTAAATTTATATGTCATATGTCAAATTAAAAAAATAAACAACACACTCATAGTCACAGAGAACAGACCGGTGGTTACCAGAGATAAGGAGGTTCACTTACCACAGGAAATTTAAAATTAATTCACAAAAAATCTTTTTCAAGATTTTAAAGGATATGGAAATTTGTGAAGTATATTTTCTTAAATGTCTTTTTTCCTCCTCTAATTCTGCCACCTCTGTCTACTTGTATATTTATACCTTAAACAACAGGAAACTAAACTAAAAGATCCATTCTCGGACATGTTTTGTCAGTTCTCATGGGTACATACTCTCCATATCCTACAGCTGGTTTGGTAAACAATGCCCTCCTCCCATAGCAGGACTGTACTTCCTCACTCCAACCACAATGAGACATAATTCCAGCCGGTGGTCTAGAAGCCACTGAGGGAGGTAAGAGAGGGTAAATAACATCTTACCAGACATCTGCCTCGGGTTCAATTTCTCCATGGTCTTCAAGCAAGGGAAAAACTTCTGTAATGTTGCGGAGAGTAGTAAATCAATTCCATAGGCTCTGACGATTCAGGAAGTTGAAGCATATTCATCCAAATGTCCCCACCACAAGTCTCATGGTCCTACTCCTTTTCTATTAAAGCCCTATATATGGCATAGGATATTTGTTGAACTGTAAATAAAGTGCTCTTTTGAATTCAACTATTCTATTAGTCAGGCCCTGGGCCCATTTTCACCAAAGTCTACTCTTTGGTTACAGGAGACAGGATTTCCTTTAAAATGCTCAGAAAGGCCTTTTGACCTTCATATCATCCTCTAGGTTGGTAATTGGTTAATTCAAGGCTGTCATTTTATTTCTTTAGCATACCGATTACATTCTACAACAGCAAATCAAATGCACACTTCTTATAATTGTTATTGTTATTGTGCCTGCATCTTTCAGTAACTAAAGATATTGCATATGCCAAAGCATTCCCTTGTGTAAGTATCTCATCCCAATTTACCACAGGTAAGAGTTGTATAGCTGCGATGCTGGGAACAAAGTAGTATGCAATGTAGTAGTATTTCCTTGTTCCTCTGAACAAGGAAAAATGTTCAGAGACTGACATTTTTAGGTTGGGCCAGTATGCACAGAAGTTGTAATGGTGAAAGCATTTGCTGGATAGTTACCGTTAGCATCTGCTATTACTATAAACTGAAATGGGAGAATGATATATTAAAATTTCAGAAATCATTCAGTTCAGTAAAGAACATTAAACAAAGAAGATAATTAAGAAAGTAGATAAGCACAGCAAAATGGTAAAGAAGGCATAGGTTTCCTTCCTACAGATAGACAGATAAAAAATATGGCAAAAATGATAGTAATTGTTAGGCTTTACAGCTACTGGAAGTAGCTGTAAGTAATGGAGGACTTAGATGAAAGTTTGGCTTGGCAGACTACATCTACTGTATACCTTGCAGACAGGTCCTATAGACTGAATCCTTGTTCCCGTCTCTTCTCCTGCTCTCACTGTTTGTGAGGTCTTGCTTCTGCATTTTGCAAAACCTGAACTGAGTGTGTGCTGCCTTCTCAGTGCACTTGGTTAGGAGACCAAGGTGAAGCTTCTTAGAAGAGATATTTTTCAGGGTATTAAAACTAAATCTTTTTCTTCTCTGAGACCAGAATTGAATATATAAGTGGCATAAACCACCATTCCTACAGTCAACAAGAAAGCAAAGTTTTCTCACAAGCTAGTACAGGTGCTAATAAATTAAGAGGCTCATAATAATGTTGGTACCTTCTCTGACAACACTTAGGAAACAAATTCTTACATTTTGGGCATAAAGTAGAGAATAATGCCTCCAAATACAACAATCATCTTCGGTTGCTTTTTAACATTTACTGCAAAACCTTTAAAACAAGTTAAAACACTATTCTCTGGTCCACCACTGCGAAAATAAAAGACTAAGTTTAGCCCCCAGCCAGCATGGTCAAGGAAACTCGTGGGATGGGAACTCTTCCTCTTTCCGACCTCCCCAAAATTTTCCCTGATAGTGGAGAATCTGAAATTTCTATGTAGAAGGCATTTTGTGTTGACAAACTGGTCGGGAGATGAGAAATGGAATTATTTCCTGCCATGTCAGTAAACAAAGGATGACACAGTCATCAGCAATCCCAGCCCCCATGGCTGGTGAGCTGGTGACCCTGAGGGAACTCAGAAAGGAAAGAATACCTGCCATCTAGCAGCCATCAGACTGCAGTCACTCCCCAGGGTAAGCCCTAAGGAAACTCAGTTTGTAGAAACACAAGATGCTAACCACAATAGCTGAGGCACATATCAAAGAATGATTTCAGTAAGCCTAGATTCTTGCATCTTCCCATAAATAGAAAAGTGCTAAATTCCTTAACTTGGTATATCTAATTTCTTTACTTCATGGTAATCTTTTGATGTTACCAATTACCTGCCCTTTGTTGCAAAACTCATATATCCTAGCTCCTCCCCTCACCTCCCTGGAGCAGTTTCTCAGAGCTATCTGAAATGTTGTCTCCCAGGCTGCAGTGATATCTATGTCAGTTTTATATACACTGAAAGAAAGAAATGAAAGTGCACGGAGGTTTAAGTGGGAAGCAGATTTCAATATGATAATCTTGTATGTCAAATAGACAATCATGATAATCTTGTATGTCAGCCGCCATCATGAAACTACTGAGAGTCAGGTTAGATACACGACAACTAGAAAGCATCCCAGGCAGGATGCTATGAAAAGTACTAACAGAACTGTGATATTTCTTACCACTCTGCTTTATTTACTTATTACCCAAAGTTTTCCCCATCTGTCCATTCAGTAGAATAAGAGAACAAAGACTCAAAAATCTTTGGATTCTGAGTTTAAAAGTATAAAAATATTTGAAGGAATATACAGCTAGACATGAAACAAACTGGGGAGAGAATTGGAAAGATATGCAGGAAAATTCATAGAAAGCATGGAAGACTCCATATATTACTACCCAATCCTATTTATATGGATGCTAAATATTCACCCTCTACTAAGTTTGGAGGTATAAGAGTAAAGAATTCAGTCTTCCTTCTTACAGGGGGATCAGGAACATGATAAGCCCACTGAGAAGTCCACACAAAATATAATGCAATCACCAGGGATCTGAAAAAGTAGTGTGGATTGAGTACATGTAGGCATGACCTTCTGAGCTTCTCTTGGTCTTAGAATGGCACAGAAGGACATCCAAAGACTTCAGTGTGTCCACTAGTGGGACAAAGATGTTAGCTTACAGTAAGAGAGCTAGTGGTCTGCAAATGGGTCCTTTGATTCAGATGAGAGTTGAATTCAAAAATGTGTGGCATGGTCAGTATTACCAGGAAATGAAAAAGGATGAGCTATTAGTATATCATGATAGATTTCCAAGAGAGAGATGACTAGAGGGGGTGAGTTACATGTGGAACAAGAGGCCAGCAAAGGACTAAAGCAGACCACTGTTTCCAAGTAACGCCTCTCATTCCAGGACCATCGTAACTTTGTGCATGCATGCATGCTCAGTCCTGGCTGACTCTGTGTGACCCCATGGACTGTAGTCCAACAGGCTCCTCTATCCATGAGATTCCTCGGGCAAGAATACTGGAGTGGGTTGCCATTTCCTTCTCCAGGGGATCTTCCTGACCCAGGGATCGAACCCACATCTCCTGCATTGGCCACCAGGGAAGCCCACCCCAATGCTTATAGTGGCCTTATTCATAAGAGCCAAGATATAAAAGCAATCTCAGTGTCCATCCACAAATGAATGGATAAAGAAGATATGGCATATATACAATAGAATATTACTGTCATGAAAAATAATGAAATTTTGCCATTTGCAACAACATAAATGCACCTTAGTGAAGTAAGTCAGAGAAAGACAAATACTGTATGTTTTCCTTTATATGTGGAATCTAAAAAAATTAAACAAAAGAATATAATAAAATAGAAAGAGACTCACAGATACAGAGAATAAACTAGTAGTTACCACTGGTGAAAGGGGCTGGAGGAAGGGCAACACAGGAGAAAATTAAGAGGTACAAACTACTAGATATAAAATAAATAAGATACAATGTAACATATAACACAGGGAATAGAGCCAGCATTTTATAACCACTTTAAATGGAGTGTAATCTAAAAAAGTATCAAATCACTGTTTACATCTGAACCCAATATAATATCGTAAACCAACTGTATCTTACATTTTTAATTTAAAAAGTCATTGACAGGGCTTCCCTGGAGGCTCAGGAGTAAAGAATCTGCCTGCCAATGCAGGAGACATGGGTTTGATCCCTGGTCCGTGAAGATCCCACATGCCATGGAGCAACTAAGCCCATGTGCCACAACTACTGAATCTGTGCTCTAGAGCCCAGAAACCACAACTACGGAAGCCCATGTACCCCAGAACCTGTGCCCCACAACAAGAGAGTAACCCCTCCTCAGCATAACTAGAGAAAAACCTACACAGCAAAGATGACCCAGCACAGCCAAAAATAAATAAATAAATGAAATTATTTTTTTAAGTCAATGATAAAGAAAGAATTTTAAAGGCAACCAGGGGAAAAAGGATGATAACTTACAAGGGCACCCCCAATAAGCTATAGCAAATTTCTCAGCAAAACCTCTACAGGCCAGGAAGCAGTGAAATGACATTCTCAAACTATTGAAAGACAAAAACTGTCAGCCAAGAATATGCTATTCAGCAAAGGCAAAATTAGATACGAAGGAGAAATAAGGACATTCCCAAACAAACAAAAACTGAGATAGTCATCAACACAGCTCAGTTCAGTTCAGTTCAGTTCAGTCGGACCTGCCTAAAAAAAAAAAAGTTGAAAAGAGCTATTCTACCAGAAACAGAAGACAAAAGAACATAAACTGTAAGGTGATAAATAGAATTATAAAATTGCAACTCTATATGAGAATATGTTTTAAACACTTTATTATCAGCAGCAAAAAGAATAAAATATCTAGGAATAAATTTAATCAAGGAGGTCAAAGACTTTGACCCTGAAAAATATGAGACATAGTTGAAAGACACTGAAGCAGACAAAAAGAAATGGAAACAGAGTTCATGCTCATGAATGTCTATATTGCCTAAAGCAATCTACAGATTCAATGCAATCCCTATCAAAATCCCAGGTAGATTTTTCACAGAAATAGAACAAAAAAATACTAAAATTTATACGGAACCACAAAAGCCAAAGCAATCTTGAGAATAAAAGAACAAAACTGGAGGTTTCACATCCCCCAATTTTAAACAATATTATAAAGCTACAATAATCAAAACAGCACAGTACTGGCAGAAAAACAGATACACAGATCACTGGCATAGAACTAAGAGCCCAGAAATAAACCTAAACACATAACAGTCAGTTAATCTATGACAAAGGAGCAAAGAACAAACAATAGAGAAAAAGATAGTCTCTTCGATCATCAGCAATACATGATGCCGGAGAAACAGGACAGTTCACATGCAAAAAAAATTCATTATATTCTTGAATTACTATCTATATATTACTATCTTCATAATTCATTATATACTCTGAATATAGAATTCTATAAACTTAAGATCCAATTATTTTCACTTTGTATGTCTTAAATATACAAAAATTTTAATTGTCAACTATACCTTAATAGATCTGGCAGGGGCACAATTAAGTAAGGCCCTAAAAATAATCAAGATGTACACTTAAGTCTATATAATTTTTGCCGATTGTATTTCGATAAATCTGTTAAAGAATAAACTTTAACATGATTCATGTTAAACAGAATATCACTTTTTAAACAAAAACAGGATATTACTCTGAAAAAAAAGATACTGTAAATTCAAGCCCCAATAATATTCCTAGCATGGAGTTAACTCCTCTCAGTCACTATAATGGACAAGTCTATGGTTAAAATGAGAAAAATTTAAGTATGCACTAAAATATAATCTGGAGCTCAGCTCAGTCACAGCTCAGTTTACTGAAGAATTTTGAAAGCTCATTTTCAGCTGTGTGTAGCCATTAGGAAAATGTTCCATCAGATCGAAATCTGTTTAAAAGTCCCATTCTTATACTCTGCTTTTTCAACCCCCACAACTCTAATAAAATACTCTTCTAGGCTTTAAATAATTGCCTTAATTCATACACTTCAAATACTTCCCCGAGAGAATCCCCTATGCCTCATACTAAGTTTAATTTTCCAGTTATCTGGAAACTGTGTAGTTAGTGAGACCAGAGCTAGGCTTCAGGCTGGGACTTCAGGGAATACAGGGCAGTGGCCAAGCTTCCCCCGAGTACCCAACATAGCCCATGGCTATCTAAGTAAAATGGCTTTCTGATTGGTTCCATTAAAGAATGCTTTCTTTAAGTGATGCTCTTAGAGGAGTACTCAGAATCACAGAAGAAATGAAGAGGAGGCACATTGCTGCACCTGAGATCATGTGAGAAGGTTTAATGAAATATATGTCTGTTGTTCAGAATTTGAGCTTCTTTAGAGAAATTGTCCTCACCTTTGCCTACATTAGAGAATGACACCACCCTAAATTAAGGTTTTCAGCAAAACAGTCCTGATTGTGTGATTTATATACTGCTTCTAACAAGAGAACTATTCTAATGCCCAGAACTCTCTGAGAGCTGTCTGATATATCAAACACCAAACTCCTTTGAGAGGAGGTCAGTTTTGAGGAGAATTTACCTCTGATATTCAACGATGGGAAAGGCAGAAAATTCAGAAGAGTCGTCTCCAGGAAAAAACAGAAAATATGGTAATTCTGAGGATTCTCTGAGGATACCTTTATCTTTTTCCTGGAATATCTGTGTGTAGGGTTTTTCAACTATTTTTTTAATATTCATTATTTTTATTTATGTATTTATTTGGCTGCACCAGATCTTGTTGCAGGATGTGAACTCTCAGTTGCAGCATGTGGGATCTAGTTCCCTGACTAGAGATTGAACCTTAGCTCCCTGCATTGGGAGCATGGAGTCTTAGCCACTGGACCACCAGGGAGATTCCTGTGTGTAGGTTTTAAATCTGCTGTCCATCCCTTCCCACATCTCTACCTCTTCACATTTCACTACCTATTCCACTTGTTCTAGAGCCAAGGATCCTGTTCCTTCATCCCTCTTCCCTGACTAGAGATGAAAATATCTTGGCCCTTGACATCATCTCCAACCCTGGGAAGGGCTTTCAGTTCAGTTCAGTTCAGTTCAGTCACTCAGTCATGTCCGGCTCCTTGCAACCCCATGGACTGCAGCACGCCAGGCCTCCCTGTCCATCACCAACTCCCGGAGTTTACCCAAATTCGTGTCCATTAAGTCGGTGATGTCATCCAACCATCTCATCCTCTGTCGTCCCCTTCTCCTCCCACTTTCAATCTTTCCCAGCTTAGAAATCTCTATTCCCCCAAATGTTGCATTAGTCTATCAAACCTGCACAAATCAACAGAATGACTTCTATCCTCTCTGCATAACACTGAGTACAGGGACATCTTACAGCCTGGCCTAAATCTTCTTATACTTCATAATCACAAAACATTGCAGAGAGAAATCAAAATATTATAGACAGATTCTGTGCTGTTGAAGGAACTTATTCCCCTGTTTTTTCTGACTCCGGTTTGATAAACTGCAGTCAATGTTTCTGTTCCTTAAACCTTCAGATTTGGTTACCAGTGAGTAGGTATGAGTACCGCAGAGGAGTACTATTCCCAAGGAGGGAACAGCTCTGAGAATAATTCAACTAGGTCATGTTGACCTTTGGTTCTCTCCTTCCCGTACAGATATCCTTCTCCCAGTTCAGATTGCTGGGTCTGAAAGTTGCCCTGGGATCCCTCAGCCACCTACTACACACACTTCACTCTTTTGTTCATTCCAGAAATATCTTTAAATAGTGTGGGTTAGACCTTTCTAAGACAATTATGTAATCCTCCTTTCATATCTTTTACCATTTGCTGAGATCGAGCACCATTTCATTCACTTTAATTGTGCCTGTTCTCATCCATGTGTAAATCTCACATCAGTCTCTCATACAAAAGGATGAAACGATGATAATGTCTTCCATCCCAAGTAGTAATTAAAGATTAGATTTATTTCCTGATATCCTGACCTAGAATGAGTTGCAAGGCTTTGCTTTTGGTCATTCAAAAAAAATTTATCCCATCAGTTTAAGGTGTTATTTAGCAGGGGATGGAAGGGCTCCTTTCTCTGTGATACCTTCTAAATCACTTGATACAGTGGTTGATGTCTTCCTGCACACTAAATGTGGACATCGGATGAGAGAGAAAAATTTCTCCAGAAATACTATGCTAAAGAAATAGAAATGATTCTGGAAATAGTCTCAATTAACAGGAGACCCTGAGCTTGCCACTGTGGTGGCAAGACACTGTGGTCTGGTCTCCTTGTGAGCGAAAGTGGAGAATAAAGCAATTTGGGGGATGGCTTGAAAATATCCAGATCATTGAGATATACATGAAAATATCTAAGTTTTATGAAGAATAAGTCCTTTTATCATTTTACTTTGCTTTGAGTAGATTTTATATAAAAAGCTTTCTATCAACAATATTTACAAATGTATCCATGCAGGATCCTCAGACATAATTTCTCCAGCTGTTTCTGCCTCATAATCACTAGAACTAAGCCAATATCCCACAGGCACATAAGGGTAAACACTACCCCGTTTTCCAGGCACAAAGGTAACCTACATGTCGGTCTAAGATGGGCCTAAGCTTTGACTGATGAGTTTGTTAATGGGATCACAGCTGAAGTATCTCTTGGTGAGTTAGCATGGGGTCATAGATTATCGCCAGGATCAGAAATAGGTGCTCTATGAAAAAGCAATATAAATTTTTTGTAAGTTCAGAAAGCTACATAGGGTTATATTGTGAGCTGACAAACAAAAGCAGAAACCTGCTAAATCATGTTTTAAAATCTCAGGCTCCTAAGAAAACTTCATATAGAATGGTGCTTTGCTACATAGCCCTACAAATGCAGGTTCAAAATTATTTGGATTCAGGTGAGCATCATCATTCACATAATCTACCACCATTCTGGTCTTCTTGGATAAACCCTTACACCTAGCACAAGTAGATTCAAGAAGCAGTTAAGGGAAAACCACACAAATACTTATTTTCTGAACTCATGGGACAATAAAAAAATAAATTGCCCACAACACAAATGCAAGTACCTTGTTGCAGTGATGGTTAAAGTGTACCTGTTGCTTCTATAAAAATGAGAGATCATCAGAGGATGTTGCAGAAGATGACATATTCTGCAGATAAACACAAACTTCATGGGTAGGCAGTATGGCAACTCTGATGGATAATATTCCCAATACTTCTGCCAAGGATCAGTATTACAGGTGATTGGTAGTATTAGGAGGGCTTTCCCTGGTAGCTCAACTCATAAAGAATCTGCCTGCCATGCAGGAGAACCTGGCTTGATTCCCTAGTGGAGAAGATCTGCTGGAGAAGGGATAGGCTATCCACTCCAGTATTCTTGGGCTTCCCTGGTGGCTCCAGGGAAGCCACCTGCAATGTGGGAGATCTGGGTTTGATCCCAGGGTTGGGAAGATCCCATGGAAAAGGGAACGCTACCCACTCCAGTATTCTGGCCTAGAGAATTCCATGGACTGTATAGTCCATGGGGTGGCAAAGAGTCAGACACGACTGAGGTGGTATTAGGGGCATAGAGAGAAAGGATGGGATTGTGCTTGGAATATTCAAGAGGTCATATCTGAAGTATGCATGAGAGGTCATATGGAGGTTTTCAAATAATGTGATAGGTATAATGAAGCTAACACAAAATGTGTGAAGATGAAGCAAGAAACAATAATTTGTGATTGCTATTAAGACGTGGTCCATTTTCTCAATGAGCTCATAGCCTTGAGGGGAAATCTGAGAAAACATATTTAACATTAATGAGAAAAAAATCAGAATTCAGACTATGACATAAGGCCACTGAGAACAAGGAGTCAGTGATTTAAACAGAAGGTTGTGAGTTTAGAAGAGGGAGCTGTCAGGAGAGACTGTAAGAAAAAGACAGGATTTAAGGTCAGTTAAGAATTTGGATCCACAGATTAAAATGGAGAACATCTGAATGGAGAATAATAGAAGCACAGAAACAAATACACTTTTCTGATATCAAAAGTAGCCAATTTGGTTAAAAAGTAAGTTAAAAATGGATAATAAAGAACTCTGAATACTGGAACAGGAAAAATGGCCTAAGTACCTGGGGATCAAGCCTAATTTGGTAGATTAGAAAAAGCAATGGTTTTAGAAAAAGCGATTTTTTTAACTTGTCAACATGGCATTACAAAATCTCCCTGAATATCATATTTTTCAACAGTAAAATGGATATCATCAGCTGCCACAAATAAATCACACAAAATCACTTTGAGAAAAAACCCGTGATTGAGTTATCAGTGATTGAGATACTCTGTACACACATACGGAGAAGGCAATGGCAATCCACTCCAGTACTCTTGCCTGGAAAATCCCATGGACGGAGGAGCCTGGTAGGCTGCAGTCCATGGGGTCATACACACACACACACACACACACGCACACACACAAAGTTAATGAAAATTTAATGCGCTGCTTAGGAAGTTAGAAGTCACTGGATGATTATGACCTAACATATAATGATATGGAAAGGAGATAAGTTTAAGACAACTGCTGCAAATCCATACTATAACGGTTCTTAAAACCAAATGATTATAAGGCTCTCTAAACAATAGGAAAAATTCAGCTGGAAACTAACTACCATGAGTGTACAAGGAAGCCAGGTATATTTATTTTTCCAATTAAATCCCTATAAAAAAGGAATGAGATTCTCTGTTAAGCATGTGAAGACTGTAATCCAAGAGCAGCAACTGACAAAACACAATAAAACTTCTTGCTGAGGTACAGTGAGGGATATGTTGAGTGTCTCAACACAGCACCCAAACAGCGCAGGGGGAAATGTGTAAGCAGAAGGGTCACCCTTCTGCTGTGAAGGAAATAGGAACAATCATAGGAGATCTCACCTCTCTTTTATTTTATTACAGGAAAATAATCTCAACAAATGGCCTTGAGGAACCACAGTACCATCACCCAGTTTATTCTCATTGGGCTGTCTGACGACCCCCACATCCAAAGTCTGCTCTTTGTATTATTCCTGGGAATTTACCTCCTGACATTAATGGGGAACCTGACAATGATACTAGTCATCAGGACTAACTCCCACCTCCACACCCCTATGTACTATTTCTTGAGTAATCTATCATTCCTAGACCTCTGCTTCTCTTCTGTCACTTTGCCCAAGCTACTGGAGGACCTTCTGTCTGAGAAAAACACCATCTCAGTAGAGGGCTGTCTAGCCCAAGTCTTCTTTGTGTTTCTTACTGCAGGAAATGAAGCCTGTCTGCTCTCAGTCATGGCCTACGACCGTTATGCCGCCATCTGCCACCCCTTGCTCTATGACCAGGTGATGAGCAACCAGCTCTGTAAGGGGCTTGTGTGGGGCTCCTGGGGCCTGGCCGCTCTCAATGCAGGCATCATTGTGCTCTTGGCTATTAATCTGGATTTCTGTGATGCCCAAACTATCCACCACTACACTTGTGAGCTTCCCTCGCTCTTCCCTCTGTCTTGCTCTGATATCTCCATCAATATCAGTATCTTGTCCTTCTCCACTATATTCCTCGGGCTTGGAAACTTCTTCCCAATCTTCTTCTCCTATGTTCGTATTATAATCAACATTCTGAGCATCAGCTCCACCACAGGCAGGAGCAAAGCTTTCTCTACCTGCTCCTCCCACCTCATCACAGTGATCCTGTTCTTTGGCTCAGGTATGCTTCGCTATCTCATGCCTCTCTCTGGTTCCTCCCTGGATTTGGTTTATTCCTTACAATACAGTGTGATCACACCCATGCTGAATCCCCTTATCTACAGCCTAAGGAACAAGGAAGTAAAGACAGCTGTGAAAAGGACATTGGAAAAATATTCGCAATATTTTAGGCAGTGAAGGAAGTTACATTTACTCATCAAAACTGCAAAGATTGCTCCAGTTCCATTCTTCTTTCTCAAGATTGCTTTGGCTATTCGAGGTTTTTTTGTATTTCCATACAAATTGTGAAATTATTTGTTTTAGTTCTCAGAAAAATACCGTTGGTAGCTTGATAGGGATTGCATTGAATCTATAGATTGCTTTGGGTACTATACTCATTTTCACTATATTGATTCTTCTGATCCATGAACACAGTATATTTTTCCATCTATTTGTGTCCTCTTTGATTTCTTTCACCAGTGTTTTATAGTTTTCTATATATAGGTCTTTTGTTTCTTTAGGTAGATATATTCCTAAGTATTTTATTCTTTTCGTTGCCATGGTGAATGGAATTGTTTCCTTAATTTCTCTTTCTGTTTTCTCATTGTTAGTGTATAGGAATGCAAGGGATTTCTGTGTGTTCATTTTATATCTTGCAACTTTACTATATTTGTTGATTAGCTCTAGTAATTTTCTGGTGGAGTCTTTAGGGTTTTCTATGTAGAAGATCAAGTCATCTGCAAACAGTGAGAGTTTTAGTTCTTCTTTTCCAATCTGGATTCCTTTTATTTCTTTTTCTGCTCTGATTGCTGTGGCCAAAACTTCCAGAACTATGTTGAACAGTAGTGGTGAGAGTGGGCACCCTTGTCTTGTTCCTGACATTAGGGGAAATGCTTTCAATTTTTCACCTTTGAGGATAATGTTTGCTGTGGGTTTGTCATATATAGCTTTTATTATGTTGAGGTATGTTCCTTCTATTCCTGCTTTCTGGAGGGTTTTTATCATAAATGGATGTTGAATTTTGTCAAAGGCTTTCTCTGCATCTGTTGAAATAATCATATGGTTTTTATTTTTCAATTTGTTAATGTGGTGTATTACATTGATTGATTTGCAGATATTGAAAAATCCTTGCATCCCTCAGATAAAGCCCACTTGGTCATGATGTATGATCTTTTTAATATGTTGTTGGATTCTGTTTGCTAGGATTTTGTCAAGGATTTTTGCATCTATGTTCATCAGTGATATTGGCCTGTAGTTTTCTTTTTTTTGTGGCATCTTTGTCAGGTTTTGGTATTAGGGTGATGGTGGCCTCATAGAATGAGTTTGGACGTTTACCTTCCTCTGCAATTTTCTGGAATAGTTTGAGTAGGATAGGTGTTAGCTCTTCTCTAAATTTTTGGCTTGGATAGCCAAAGCAATCTTGAGAAAGAAGAATGGAACTGGAGGAATCAACCTGCCTGACTTCAGGCTCTACTACAAAGCCACAGTCATCAAGACAGTAGGGTACTGGCACAAGGACAGAAATATAGATCAATGGAACAAAATAGAAAGTTCAGAGATAAATCCACACACCTACGGACACCTTATCATTGACAAAGGAGGCAAGAATATACAATGGAGAAAAGACAATCTCTTTAACAAGTGGTGCTGGGAAAACTGGTCAACCACTTGTGAAAGAATGAAACTAAAACACTTCCTAACACAATATACACAAAAATAAACTCAAAATGGATTAAAGATCTAAACATAAGACCAGAAACTATAAAACTCCTAGAGGAAAACATAGGCAAAACACTCTCCAACATAAACCACAGCAGGATCCTCTATGACCCACCTTGCAGAATATTGGAAATAAAAGCAAAAATAAACAAATGGGACCTAATTAAAATTAAAAGCTTCTGCACAACAAAGGAAACTATAAGCAAGGTGAAAAGACAGCCTTCAGAATGGGAGAAATAATAGCAAATGAAGCAATGGACAAACAATTAATCTCAAAAATATACAAGCAACTCCTACAGCTCAATTCCAGAAAAATAAACGACCCAATCAAAAAATGGGCCAAAGAACTAAACAGACATTTCTCCAAAGAAGACATACAGATGGCTGACAAACACATGAAAAGATGCTCAATATCACTCATTATCAGAGAAATGCAAATCAAAACCACAATGAGGTACCATTTCACACCCGTCAGAATGGCTCCTATCCAAAAATCTACAAGCAATAAATGCTGGAGAGGGTGTGGAGAAAAGGGAACCCTCTTACACTGTTGGTGGGAATGCAAACTAGTACAGCCACTATGGAGAACAGTGTGGAGATTCCTTAAAAAACTGGAAATAGAACTGCCATATGACCCAGCAATTCCACTGCTGGGCATACACACCGAGGAAACCAGAATTGAAAGAGACACGTGTACCCCAATATTCATTGCAGCACTGTTTATAATAGCCAGGACATGGAAGAAACCTAGATGTCCATCAGCAGAGGAATGGATAAGAAGGCTGTGGTACATATACACAATGGAATATTACTCAGTCATTAAAAATAATATATTTGAATCAGTTCTAATGAGGTGGATGAAACTGGAGCCTATTATATAGAGTGAAGTAAGCCAGAAAGAAAAACACCAATACAGTATACTAACGCATATATATGGAATTTAGAAAGATGGTAACAATAACCCTGTATGCGAGACAGCAAAAGAGACACAGATGTATAGAACAGTCTTTTGGACTCTGTGGAAGAAGGTGAGGGTGGGATTATCTGAGAGAATAGCATTGAAACATGTATATTATTATGTGAAACATATCGCCAGTCCAGGTTTGATGCATGAGACAAATGCTCAGGGCTGGTGCACTGGGATGACCCAGAGGGATGGGATGGGGAGGGAGATGGGAGGGGGGTTCAGGATGGGGAACACATGTAAACCCATGGATGATTCATATCAATGTATGGCAAAAACCACTACAATATTGTAAAGCAATTGGCCTCCAACTAAAATAAATAAATTAAAAAAGAAAAGGAACCTGGCTAGAGAGTTGTGACCTGACCACAAGGTCACCTGGGCTCACAGGTTGGTGCTGCTTCACCATATTCGAAGCCTACAAAGTCCATTAAGAGGGAGAAGCCGCCTTTTAAGGGGCCTTGAATGTTTGCAGAGAAGAGGTTTTTTTGTGTTGTTTTTTTTTTAGTGATTGTACTATACACATTATTCTTTTTTCAATTTTTTTCGATGCGGACCATTTTCAAAGTCTATATTGAACTTGCTACAATATTGCTTTTGCTCCATGATTTTTGGTCCTTTGACCATGAGACCTGCAGAATCCCATCTCCTCAACCAGGGATTGAACCCATACCCCCCCGAATCGGAAGGTGAAATCTCAACCACTGGAGCCCCAGGGAAGTCCCTGTACACGTGATTAAAAGCAGTTTATTGGAGATTTACAGACAGATTCTTCCATCTCTGAGTTCTGAGCTTGAAAATACAAAATCCACATGAGGCCACCAGGACACGACTGCTCGCAGCAGAATTTTTGTGTGTGAATGACTCTGGTGATGAGCTTTGGTGATACATTTCAAAAAAAATGTACACGCCTTTTCCCCTTGGGGAATTTATCCTAAGAAAATAATCAGAAATGGGCACAAAGATTTATCTCCCAGGATATCCATTTAGGGCTGAATACAATAGGACAAAACTGGAAACAATCTAAGTGCCTCCCCCTACAGGAAAATGGGAAAAATAAATCCAGAACACTAAGTTAAAAAAAAAAGAAAGAAATGGACATTATTAAATCTAAAGACTGCATGTCTGTGAATCTCTTTATTTTGGAGGGTAGCTATGCTCACCACTATACTACCAACACTGCACAATCTCTTTATTTTGACCCTACGTATAAATGAAATCTTCTAACTGTAGAATTTGGGAGTTCTCATCATTTACCTCTGTTTGCTGCTGCTGCTGCTGCTAAGTCGCTTCAGTCGTGTCCGACTCTGTGCGACCCCAGAGATGGCAGCCCACAAGGCTCCGCCATCCCTGGGATTCTCCAGGCAAGAACGCTGGAGTGGGTTGCCATTTCCTTCTCCAATGCATGAAAGCAAAAAGTGAAAGTGAAGTTGCTCAGTCGTGTCCAACTTTTAGCGACCCCATGGATTGCAGCCTACCAGGCTCCTCCGTCCATGGGATTTTCCAGGCAAGAGTACTGGAGCGGGTTGCCATTGCCTGCTCCGTTACCTCTGTATAGATGGTATATTATTATCTGGTATTTAATGTTCTTTAGAGTGTAAGGACAGCAGGAGATTTTTGTCACAAACAAAAGACAGAAAACAAAGTAACACAAAGACAGCATAAAAACGATTTTTAAAAAAGGGAACACATGTAAACCCATGGCTGATTCATGTCAATGTATGGCAAAAACCACTACAATATTGTAAAGTAATTAGCCCCCAACTAAAATAAATAAATTTATTAAAAAAAAATTACAACATCATAGAAAATTTCAAGATGCATATAAGAATAACAGAAATATAAACTCATCAAATAAAAGGAAAAGACTCTGATGAAAGAAATTGAAGAAGACACAAATAAATGAAATGATAGGCTGTGTTCATGGATAGGAAGAATTAATATTGAAAATACCTAGACTACCTAAAGTTATCTACAGTTTCAATGGAATCTCTAGCAACATTTCAATGGCATTTTTCACTAAACAGATAATACTAAAATTTGTATGGAACCACAAAAGATCTCAAATAGCCAAAGCAATCTTGAGAAAGAAACATAAAGCTGCAGATATCATACTTCTTGACTCCAGACTTTATTGAAAAGCTACAGTAATCAAAAAACACTATGGTACTGGCATAAAGTCCCACCTTGGCGTTTCCCAGGTAGTGTTAGTGGTAAAGAACCCATCTGCTAATGCAGGAGACAGAAAAGACATGGACTCAATCCCTGGGTTGGGAAGATCCCCTGGAGGAGGAAATAGCAACCCACCTCAGTATTCCTGCCTAGGAAATCCCATGGACAGAGGAACCTGGTGGGCCACAGTCTCTGGGGTCCCAAAGAGTCGGACTTGACTGAGGGACTAACACACTGGAATAAAAACTGACACATAGGTCAATGGGTCAGAATCATAAAATAATCCCTCACAGGTATGATCAACTAATATTTGACAAGGGAGCCAAGAATACCCATTGGAGAAAGGACAGTCTCTTCCATAAATGATACTGGGGGAAAAAGGGTATTCACATGCAAAAGAATAAACTTGGATGATTATCTCATAATAATAAATTAGTTGCTCAGTCGTGTCTGACTCTTTGCAACCCCATGGACTGTAGCCCACCAGGCTCCTCTGTCCATGGAATTCTCCAGCCAAGAATACTGAAGTGGGTAGCCATTCCCCTCCAGAGGGGATCCTCCTGACCCAGGGATTGAACCCAGGTCTCCTACGTTGCAGGAGGATTCTTTACCATCTGAGCCACCAGGGAAGCCACCAGGGAAGGTATCTGAACACCAAATACAAAAATCAACTCAAAATGGATATACAGAATTATATACATACAATGGAATGTTATTTGGCCACAAAAAAGAAGGAAATCCTGCCATTTACAACAACATGAGTGAACCTTGAGGGGCTTATGCTAAGTGAAATAAGTTAGAAAGGGAGAGACAAACACTGCTATGATCTCATTTCTGTGTGGATTCTAAAGACATCAAACTCATAGAAGCAGAGTTTAGAGTGGTGGTTGCTGGGGTTAAGGGATACGTAAATAGCGGTATGTTGGGCAAAGGGCACAAACTTCCAGTTATAACATGAATAAGTTCTGAGTTTCTAGGGTAGAGCATAGAGACTGTTTGAGGGTCTCCTGTGGAGTTACGGGTCAGCGGTGGTCTGCACAAGGACAGGGGCTCTGGGTGCAGCAGACTTGGGTATGGCATAAGCCCTCTTGGAGGAGATTGCCATTAACCCCACCATAGACCTTCCAGAACTTACATAGGACTGGGAAAAAGACTCTTAGAGGGCACAACAGAATTTTGTGCACCAGGACCCAGAAGAAAGGAGCAGTGACCCCATAGGAGACTGCCCTGGGCTTGCTCTGGGTGTCTGGGAGTCTCCAGTGGAGGCGTGGGTTGGGGGTGGACTGCTGCAGGGCTGGGGGCACTGAGTGTAGCAGTACATGCATGAGATCTTTTGAGGGAGGTCACCATTATCTTCATTACCTCCACCATAGTTTGGCCTCAGGTCAAACAACAGGGAGGGAACGCAGCCCAACCCATCAACAGAAAATTGGATTAAAGATTTACTGGAGCATGGCCCTGCCCATCAGAACAAGCCCCAGTTTCCCCCTCAGTCTACCCCATCAGCAAGTTTCCTACTTCCCCATCAGAGGGCAGACAGACTGAAAACCACAATCACAGAAAACTAACCAATCTAATCACATGGACCACAGCCTTGTCTAACACAATGAAACTATGAGCCACGCAGTGTAGGGCCACCCAAGACAGACCGGTCATGGTGGAAGGTTCTGACAAAATGTTGGTCCACTGGAGAAGGGAATGGCAAACCACTTCAGTATTCTTGCCTTGAGAACCCCAAGAACAGTATGAAAAGGCAAAAAGATAGGCCACCGAAAGATGAATTCCCCAGGTCGGTAGGTGCCCAATATGCTACTGGAGATCAGTGGAGAAACAACTCCAGAAAGAATGAAGGACAGAGGCAAAGCAAAAACAACACCCACTTGTGGATGTGACTGGTGATGGAAGCAAGGTCTGGTGCTGTGAAGAGCAATATTGCATAGGAACCTGGAATGTTAGGTCCATGAATCAAGGCAAACTGGAAGTGGTCAGACAGGAGATGGCAAGAGTGAACATTGACATTTTAGGAATCCACGAACTAAAATGGACTGGAAAGGGTGAATTTAACTCAGATGACCATTATATCTACTACTGTGGGCAGGAATCCCTTAGAAGAAATGTAGTAGCCCTCATAGTCAACAAAACAGTCCGAAAGGCAGTACTTGGATGCAATCTCAAAAACGACAGCATGATCTCTGTTCATTTCCAAGGCAAACCATTCAATATCATAGTAATCCAAGTCTATGCCCTGACCAGTAACGCTGAAGAAGCTGAAGTTGAACAGTTCTATGAAGACCTATAAGATCTTCTAGAACTAACACCCAAAAAAAGATGTCCTTTTCATTATAGGGGACTGGAACGCAAAAGTAGGAAGTCAAGAAAACCTGGAGTAACAGGCAAATTTGGCCTTGTAGTACAAAATGAAGCAGGGCAAAGACTAACAGAGTTTTGCCAAGAGAACGCACTGGTCATAGCAAACACCCTCTTCCAACAACACAAGAGAAGACTCTGCACATGGACATCACCAGATGGTCAACACCAAAATCAGACTGATTATCTTCTTTGCAGCCAAAGATGGAGAAGCTCCATACAATCAGCAAAAACAAGACTGGGAGCTGACTGTAGCTAAGATCATGAACTCCTTATTGCCAAATTCAGACTTAAATTGAAGAAAGTAGGGAAAACCACTAGGCCATCAAGTATGACCTAAATCAAATCCCTAACGATTATACAGTGGAAGTGAGAAATTGATTTAAGAAACTAGATTTGGTAGACCAAGTGCCTGATGAACTATGGACGGAGGTTCATGACATTGTACAGGAGACAGGAATCAAGACCATCCCCAAGAAAAAGAAATATAAAAAAGCAAAATGGCTGTCTGAGGAGGCCTTACTAATAGCTGTGAGAAGAAGGGAAGTGAAAAGCAAAGGCAAAAAGGAAAGATATAAGCATCTGAATGCAGAGTTCCAAAGAATAGCAAGGAGAGATAAGAAAGCCTTCCTCAGTGATCAGGGCAAAGAAAGGGAAGAAAACAATAGAATGGGAAAGACCAGAGATCTTTTCAAGAAAATTAGAGATACCAAGGGACCATTTCATGTAAAGATGGGCTCAATAAAGGGCAGAATGGTATGGCCCTAACAGAAGCAGAAGATAATAAGAAGAGGTGGCAAGAATACATAGAAGAACTGTACAAAAAAGATCTTCATGACCTAGATAACCATTTATGATTAAAACTCTTCAAAAAATGGGCAGAGAAGGAACCTACATCAACATAGTAAAGGCCGTATATAATAAGCCTATAGTAAACATTATTCTCAATGGTGAAAAACTAAAAACATTCTCCCTAAGATCAGAAACAAGACAAGGGTGTCCACTTTCACCACTATCATTCAACATTGTTCTTCTGGAAGTCCTAGCTACAGCAATCAGAGAAGAAAAAGAAATAAAAGGAATCCAGATCGGAAAAGAAGTAAAGCTGTCACTGTTTGCAGATGACATGATACTATCCATAGAAAACCCTAAAAATAGTATCAGAAAATTACTAGAGCTCATCAGTGAATTTAGCAAAGTCACAAGATACAAAATCAATACACAGAAATCACTTGTATTTCTATATACTGACAATGAAAAATAAGAAAGAGAAATCAAGGAATCAATTCCATTAACCATTGCAACAAAAATAATTAAATATCTAGGGATAAACTTACTAAAGGAGACAAAAGAACTGTACACAGAAAATTGTAAGACACTAATAAAAGAAATCAAAGACAACATAAACGGAGAGATATTCCATGCTCCTGTGTAAGAAGAATCAACACTGTGAAAATGACTATACTACAAAATGCAATCTACAGATTCAAAGCAATCCCTATAAAATTACCAATGACATTTTTCACAAAACTAGAACAAAAAATTTCACAATTCATATGGAAATACAAAAGACCTCAAATAGCCAAAGCAGTCTTGAGAAAGAATAATGGAGCTGGAGGAATCAACCTTCCTGACTTCAGATTATACTACAAAGCTATAGTCACCAAGACAGTGTGGTACTGGCACAAAAACAGAAATTTAGACCAATGGAACAAGATAGAAAGCCCAGAAATAAACCCATGCACCTATGGGTACCTTATTTTTGACAAAAGAGGCAAGAATATACAATGGGGCAAAGACAGCCTCTTCAATAAATGGTGCTGGGAAAACTGGACAGCTACATGTAAAAGAATGAAATTAGAACACTTCCTAACACCATACACAAAGATAAACTCAAAATGGATTAAAGACCTAAATGTAAGACCAGAAACTATAAAACTCTTAGAGGAAAACATAGGCAGAACACTCGATGACATAAATCAAAGCAAGATCCTCTATGACTCACCTCCTAGAGTAATGAGAATAAAAACAAAAGTAAGCAAGTGGGACCTGATTAAACTTAAAAGCTTTTGCACAGCAAAGGAAACTATAAGCAAGGTGAAAAGACAACCCTCAGAAAATAATAGCAAATGAAACAACTGACAAAGGATTAATCTCCAAAATATACAAGCAGCTCATATAACTCAATACCAGAAAAACAAACAACCCAACCAAAAAGTGGGAAAAAGACCTAAACAGACATTTCACCAAAGAAGACATACAGATAGCAAACAAACACATGAAAAGATGCTTAACATCACTCATCATTCAGTTCAGTTCAGTTCAGTCGCTCAGTCGTGTCCAACTCTTTATAACTCCATGAACGACAGCAGGTCAGGCCTCCCTGTTCATCACCAGCTCCTGGAGTCCACCCAAACCCATGTCCATTGAGTCAGTGATGCCATCCAACCATCTCATCCTCTGTTGTCCCCTTCTCCTCCTGCCCTCAATCTTTCTCAGCATCAGGGTCTTTTCAAATGAGTCAGCTCTTCGCATCAGGTGGCAAAAGCATTGGAGTTTCATCTTCAACATTGTCCTACCAATGAACACCCAGGACTGATCTCCTTTAAGATGGACTGGTTGGATCTCCTTGCAGTCCAAGGGACTCTTAAGAGTCTTCTCCAACACCACAGCTCAAAAGCATCAATTCTGCAGCACTCAGCTTTCTTCACCATCCAGCTCTCACATCCATACATGACCACTGGAAAAACCATAGCCTTGACGAGACAGACCTTTGTTGGCAAAGTAATGTCTCTGTTTTTTAATATGCTGTCTAGGTTGGTCATAACTTTCCTATCAAGGAGTAAGTGTCTTTTAATTTCTTGGCTGCAGTCACCATCTGCAGTGATTTTGGAGCCCAGAAAAATAAAGTCAGCCACTCTTTCCACTGTTTCCCCATCTATTTGCCATGAAATGATGGGACCGGATGCCATGATTTTAGTTTTCTGAATGTTGAGCTTTAAGCCAACTTTTTCACTCTCCTCTTTCACTTTCATCAAGAGGCTCTTTAGTTCTTCTTCACTTTCTGCCATAAGGGAGGTATCATCTGCATATCTGAGGTTATTGATATTTCTCCCAGCAATCTTGATTCCAGCTTGTGCTTCCTCCAGCCCAGCATTTCTCATGATGTACTCTGCATATAAGTTAAATAAGCAGTGTGACAATATACAGCCTTGATATACTCCTTTTCCAACTCGGAACCACTCATCACTAGAGAAATGCAAATCAAAACTCACTGATATATCACCTCACACGGGTCAGAATGACCATCATCAAAAAGTCTACATACAATAAATGCTGGAGAGGGTGTGGAGAAAAGGGAATGCTCTTGCACTGCTGGTGGGAATGTAAATTGATACAGCCACTATGGAAGATGGTATGGAGATTCCTTTAAAAACTAGGAATAAAATCACCCTAGGACCCAGCAATCCCACTCCTAGGCATATACCCTGAGGAAACAAAAATTGAAAAGGACACATGTCCCATTGTTCACTGCAGCACTGTTTACAATAGCTAGTACATGGAAGCAATCTAGATGTCCATTGACAGATGAATGGATAAAGAAGTTGTGGTACATATACCCAATGGAATATTACTCAGCCATAAAAAGGAATCCTTTGAGCCAGTTCTAATGAGGTGGATGAACCTTGAACCTATTATACAGAGTGAAATAAGTCAGAAAGAGAAAGATAAATATCATATTCTAATGCATATATATGGAATCTAGAAAAATGGTACTGAAGAATTTATTTAAGGGCAGCAATGGAGAAACAGACATAGAGAATAGACTTATGGACATAGGAGAGGGGAGGAGAGGGTGAGCTGTATGGAAAGAGTAACATGGAAACTTACATTACCATATGTAAATTACATAGCCAATGGGAATTTGCTGTATGGCTCAGGAAACTCAAACAGGGGCTCTGTATCAACCTAGAGGGGTGGGATGGGGAGGCAGATGGGAGGGAGGTTCAAAAGGGAGGGGTTATATGCATACCTATGGCTGATTCATGTTGAAGTTTGACAGAAAACAATAAAATTCCGTAAAGCAATTATCCTTCAATAAAAAAATTAATTAATTAAAAAAAACAGACTTGTGGTTGCCTAGAAGAAGTGGGGGGTGAGGGTTGGATTGGGAGTTTGGGACTAGTAGATGCAAATTATTATACAGAGAATGGATGAACAACAAAGTCCTATTGTATAGCACAGAGACCAACACTCAATATCCTATAATAAATCATAATTGTTAAATGTATAGAGAGATGCTCAACTCAATAGCAACTAAAAAATATTAAGTTAAAACAGCAAAGAGATGGCATTCCACACCTGATAGATGACCAAATACTAGCTAACAATTATTTATGAAAGAGAAACTTACAAGGATTATAGTGAAAGTTATATCATCTCCGTTGCATGAGTACTTGATCAAATTATACCTACATATACACTATGATCCAGATATATTCATCCGGGTATAATTCTCTAAAATATTATCTTATAAATTCTTGAGGAAACATGTATTAAATGTTTATTGCAGACAATCCTGTCCAACTTTCAATGTTTCACACTCTTGGCCTGAACTTCCTCGGCTTCCTTTTTGCCCTCCCTGCCTCTTCCTCACCTCCTCCAACAACCATAGCATCCACGGACTGGGATGTGCAGGCAGCAGAATTTTCCAAGAAATAACTTCTCCAAGATGTCCAATCTGGTGAGCATCTCATGATGAGAGCCACAGACCAATGTGCTAATTCAGACATGGATTGGTAAAATCCAGCCACTTCAAAGCCTAAAAACAAGTGAGAAAAATTTCTGCCACCCAGGAGAAGAAAAGCACCACACTCTAGCAAAACCGGTGCTAAGTTATCCACTAGCACCATAAGAACTCAGGAGGAGCTAGCTGAAATAACCTTGATTCTCCCCTCCTAACTTCACTGCTGGGCCAATGAGACAACATTGATGAGTGGGGATCAACCACACTTGGTCCACCAGGTTCTGTATGTGAAAGTGGTATGTTCTTTTTGGATATTGCATTTTCATCTTATTGTCCACAACAAATATTTCTTTTTAAATTTTTTATTTTATATTGGAATATAAGTTGGCTAAAATGTTTGGCTAGTTTCAAGTGTATAGCAAAGTGATTCAGTTATACATACACATGTATCTCTTCTTTTTCAAACTCTTTTCCCATTTAAGTTATTATGGAGTATTGAGTAGAGTTCTCTGTGCTACACAGTAGGTCATTGTGGGTTATCTATTTTAAATATAGCAATGTGTGGCTTCCCTGGTGGCTCAGTGGTAAAGAATCTGCCTGCCAATGCAGGAGACTCACGATCCATCCCTGATCCAGAAGGATTCCATGCGCCTTGGAGCAAATAAGCCCGTGTGCCAGAATTATTGAGCCTGTGCTCTAGAGTCCAGAAGCCACAACTGCTGAGTCCACATGATACAACTACTGAAGTCAGCGTACCCTAGAGCCTGTGCTCCTCCACAAAAGAAGCCACTGCAACGAGAAGCCCATGCACCACAAGAAAGTAAGCCCATGCACTACTAGAGAGTAGCCTCTGCTCCCTGCAACTAGAGAACACAGCAATGAAGACCCAACACAGTCAAAAATAAATAAATAAATAAATAATTTTTTAAGTATAATACTATGTTCTGCACCAGAACCGATAACAGCAACATCCACAGTCCAGGAATCATCTGTCTGGACATCCTTAAAGACAGAGAATCTTTGACAATTTCAAAGGTTTTGCTGTCAGTTTGTTCTCTTTTGACTGACTGCAACCCTGTGGATCCTCTGATCAGATGTATAGACATTCAGTATTTGGACAACAGAGCAGAAAATGACAGGATAACTGGTAAGTGGACCAAGAAACATACAACATAAATCACATAATTTATGTGCAATGTTAAAGAACTGAAGGCACATTATCAGGATGCTGCAAACCTTCAGAGTGTCTGCTTACAAACTCTGTGGACATCTTACACTGATTCTACTCTCTGCTTTGTCCTTTGAAGACTGGGAGACTCCCCCAAAACATAAACGCTACTAAGAACAGAACTTTGTAGCTATAGACACTTATGTTTAAATTGCCTACTTGCAAGTTTTGTTTCTTTCCTCTGTAAAAACACATTTTTATATACTAAAAACACTGGTCCTGAAGTCTGTAAAATATTAGAGTGCATTTTAGCCTAATTCATTATTTTCATGAAGTTTTTATAAAAGACTGGAATCAAGATTGCCGGGAGAAATATCAATAACCTCAGATATGCAGATGACACCACCCTTATGGAAGAAAGTGAAGAAGAACTAAAGAGCCTCTTGATGAAAGTGAAAGAGGAGAGTGAAAAAGTTGGCTTAAAACACAACATTCAGAAAACTAAGATCATAGCATCTGGTTCCATCACTTCATGACAAATAGATGGGTGGGGAAACAGTGGAAACAGTGACAGACTTTATTTTCTTGGGCTCCAAAATCACTGCAGATGGTGACTGCAGCCATGAAATTAAAAGACGCTTGCTCCTTGGAAGAAAAGTTATGATCAACCTAGACAGCATATTAAAAAGCAGAGACATTACTTTGCCAACAAAGGTCCATCGAGTCAAATCACATAATTTGTGTGCAATGTTAAGGAACTGAAGGCACCTTATCAGGATGCTGCAAATCTTCAGAGCCTCTGCTTACAAACTCTGTGGACACCAAAGAATTGATGCTTTTGAACTGTGGTCCTGGAGAAGACTCTTGAGAGTCCCTTGGACTGCAAGGAGATCCAACCAGTCCATCTTAAAGGAAATCAGTCCTGAATATTCATTGGAAGGACTGATGCTGAAGCTGAAACTCCAATACTTTGGCCACCTGATGTGAAGAACTGACTCATTGGAAAAGACCCTGATGCTGGGAAAGATTGAAGGTGGGAGAAAAAGGGGACAACTGAAGACGAGATGGTTGAGTGGCATCACCAACTCAACGGACATGAGTTTGAGTAAACTCCAGGAGTTGGTGATGGCCAAGGAAGCGTGGCGTGCTACAGTCCATAGGGTCGCAAACAGTCAGACATGACTAAGTGACTGGACTGAACTGAACTGATAAAAGACTAGGAATTATGTAATTTGTATTAAAATGCAGATATATTTCTGAGTATGCAGTTTAAGCTTTTGCAAAATAAAAAAGCTCTATTTTTTACTTTTGTCAGTTCATAATAAGATTTCCTATTAACATTTGTAGCTCAGAGAACACCTAATGTACATCTCAAACATAACAGACACGCTTCTGAAGACATTAAAAAATTGTTTTTTGCAATCTTATTTTTGGTGGTGGGAAATTGGAGATAAATTGGAGTTAGTTAGGCAATCTGTTTTAGAAAGATAAAGGCTAAGCTGTTACAGAAGAGATCCCAAAATAAAATGAATCAAACAAAATAAAAGATTATATTCTCTTAAGTCCAGAGATGTATTAGAGAGGCCAGAGTGAAAAACCCAAGTTCCATCGATATTGTTGCTTTGTTATTTCCTAGGGATTTATTCAATCAACCATCATTCAGTCAGTATCCCTGGCAAAGACTGATAATTGCTCATCAATACTTATCCTTCCCTTCTACCTTTGAACATGTCCATGTTTTAGACATTTGACTATTCAGGTAATATAGAGACCACATTTTTCGGTCCTATGTGGTCAAAGGTGCATAACAGTAAATGAGTTGATAAATGCTGAAGCTGGATAATGGATACAGAAGGATTATTACACCATTCTTCTTACTCAGCATATTAAAAAACAGAGACATCGATTTCTGACAAAGGTCTGTATGGTCAAGGCTAGGGTTTTTCCAGTAGTCACGTACGGTTGTGAGAGTTGCACCATAAACAAGACTGAACACTGAAGAACTGATGCTTTCAAACTGTGGTGCTAGAAAAGACTCTTGAGAGACCCTTGGACATTAAGATCAAACTAGTCAAACCTAAAGAAAATCAACCCTGAATATTCATTGGAAGGACTAATGCTGAAGCTGAAGCTTCAATACTTTGACCACCTGATGCAAACAGCCAACTCATTGGAAGAGACCTTGATGCTGGGAAAGATTGAAAACAAAAGAAGGATGAAATGGTTAGATGGCATTGCCAACACAGTGGACATGAATCTGAGCAAACTCCAGGAGATAGTGAAGGACAGGTGAGCCGGGCGTGCTGCAGTCAATGGAGTTGTAAAGAGCTGGACATGACTTAGTGACTGAACAACAACAATCCTTAAATTTTTCAATAATAAAAAGTTTTTATGACAGTTGAATTTTTTAAGCTATTTTACCTTTATAAAATTGAAGTTAGATGATTTAAAATGTTCTGTTAATTTCTGCTATACATCAAAAGATTCTGGAATACATACATATATACATTCTTTTTTTATATTCTTTTCCATTATGGTTTCTGACAAGATATTGAAATACTTCTCTGTGTATACAGTTGGACCTTGTTGTTTATCCATTTTACATATACTAGCTTATATCTGCTAACTCAAAACTTTTTACAGCTTTTAATCTATTTGGATTTTTGTGAATTGCAATAAATTAAAGAATCAATTTTGGATAACATAATAAATTTGTATTTTCTCCTGTTATCATGAAAATATCTTTAATATAGTTTTTCACTTTTGAAATACTTAAAATATCTTTTCCATATTGTATCTTTTATCATTGCACACTCAGTCACTTCAGTCATGTCCAGCTCTTTGTGACCCTATGGACTATATAGCCTGCCAGACTCCACTATCTATGGGATTCTCCAGGCAAGAATACTGGAATGGGTTGTCATACTCCCCTCCAGGGGATCTTCCTGACCCAGTGATCTCACCCATATCCCTTGTGTCTCCTGTATTGGCAAGCAGATTCTTTACTACTAACACCACCTGGGAAGCCCAGCTTTTATCATTATATTTCTATAATCATAAATATTAGTTACAATTTAACAAAAAGAGGACTTTCCTGGTGGCCCAGTGGATGTGAATCTGCCTGCCAATGCAAGGGACATGGGTTCAATCTCTTGTCAGATAAGACATCACTTGCTTCAGGGCACCTAAGCCCATGTATCACAACTTCTGAGCACTTCAATCTAGAGCCCACAAGATGCAACTACAGAGCCCATGTGCACCTCCTGAAATCTGCAAGCTCTAGGGCCCGTGAGCCACAACTAATGAAACCCTGTGCTGCAACTACTGAAGCCTGTGTGCCTATAGCCTGTGCTCTACAAGAGAAACCACCACAACAAGAAGCAACACTGCAGCAAAAGAGTAGACCCGACTATCTGCAACCAGAGAAAGTGTGCACATAGCAACGAAAATTCAGTGCAACCAAAAATATCAAAGTAGTTTCCTGAGACATACAGCAAATTCCCATTGGCTATCTATTTTAAATATGGTATCAGTCCTGGGTGTTCGTTGGAAGGACTGATGCTGAAGCTGAAACTCCAATACTTTGGCCACCTGATGCGAAGAGCTGACTCATTTGAAAAGACCCTGATGCTGGGAAAGATTGAGGGCATGAGGAGAAGGGGACGACAGAGGATGAGATGGTTGGATGGCATCACCGACTCGATGCACATGGGTTTGGGTGGACTCCGGGAGTTGGTGATGGACAGGGAGGCCTGGCGTGCTGTGGTTCATGAGGTCGCAAACAGTCAGACACGACTGAGTGACTGAACTGAACTGAACTGAATGTAAGCTCCACAGGGGCTCTATATCAACCAAGATGGGTGGGAAGGGGGTGGGGGGGAGATGGGAGGGAGGTTCAAAAGGGAGGGGATACATGTATACCTATGGCTGAGTCATGTTGAGGTTTGACAGAAAACAACAAAATTCTGTAAAGCAATTATCCTTTAACAAAACATAAATTTAAAAAAAATATCAAATGAATAAATAAATATTTTTTTCAATTAACAAAAACAGAAGGAAAGGAAGGAGGGAAGAGAAGAAGGAAGGAATTCCAAGATTCAGAACTAAAAAATCTTAGAACTCTATAGTTTTATCTTGAGAAATTCTTGGCCACCCAAGGGTACCTCTTAGATGATGCAACTCACTGAAACAAGAATAACACAGGGAAGAAATAGTTGGCCCAGGAAGTCATTTAGATCAGAGCAGGCCTCCTACCTAAGGGCCTCTCCAGGGACCACCAACACTCTCCAAGGTCTACAGCTGATATCAAGTCCCTCTGCTCATTGTTAATTTGGAGGCAAAGTCAAGAAATCTTCCTGTTGGACAAAGTGACTATAGGGATATTTCCTTGCTCAGAAGCACCACCTCTGCATCTTCTAAAGGAAGGACAAAGTTCAGGGAAGCCCGGGAAGCCCTAACTATATTTGTGGCTTTTGCTCCAGTGTTGGAAAGGATGCCATTCAGGTAGCCTCCACTAAGAGCATCTCTTGTTGGCCTAGAGAACAAAGGTGAAGACAAATATTATTCTCATTCAACTCCATCTTCTAAAGCTATCCATTCTGAGAACTCATGAGTGTAAAAGCCATAAATAGAGATCAGATTCTTATTTATCATCCTCCTGAATTACCCTTCAAGGGGAGAGAGGTGAACACTTTTATCTTCCTTTGATCTAGACTAAACCCTTTCATTGTCTATTGTTCCACACATTCTAGGTTGTCTTTTATCTCTCCTCTTTTTTCCTTTATGATCTCTGTGATGCACAGAAGATGCTCCAAATTTGACTTGATTTTATCCAAATCCTCTGGTAAAAACTCAGAGAATAGCACAGTCTTCATGGACTCTCATGTTAAATCCTGAGAATACAGTGCAAACATTGGATATTATAACTTCACAGAAATCCCTTGGAGTCACTGATGTGCACAGCCATTGCCTCCAACTTGAGGGCTTCCTTCTGTCTGGTTTCTGTGAAACCAGCAACTCCAGTGCCACTTCCGCTTGTGTTGACACAGAAGGGGAAAAGGTTTCCATTTAATATCAGAGATACCCAAGGAAGACTGTCCCTCAATCTTCAGAACTTCTCAGCTGGAACAGACTTTAGAAACCATCTAGTTTTCTCAATTTGTTTTTTGGTAAGAAACTCAAGTGAATAATTCATGAACTTACAGTGACAGAAGAAGGTCTTGTGCCATCATCAGCTGTCACAATACCTCTGCCAATCATACAAACATGCATCATGGACTGTAAACCAGATGGGCGGCCAACATGTTTATATTGCTTACTCACTATGCCAGTGAGCCTTTCTGTGGTTTGAACTCCATTCTTTTTGGAACTGGAAACGGTACTTCTCAGTGCACTGGTGGCTATTTCCAACTCCCTTCGTTTCCTTCTCCAGTCTCAATAACCTCTTTTTTCTCTCCTTCCTCTCTAAGTTTGATTCTCTACACTCTTCCTTCCCACCTTCTCCATCTTAGCCAATAGATTATTGCCCTGAGCTGGAAAGGGTTGATAAGGTCTGACATGGCAAGGTTGCTTCTGCTACAAAATCTGTCCTGGGTCAGCCCTGAAACTTTATTCATGACACTTCATCCCCACTAATCCTCTGAGACTCATAGCACACTGGAGCATTCTTTTCTGTTCTTGTCCCTCTGAAAGAAAACTCGAATGCTCCATGGAAGCTGGCAACACCACCAGAGTCACTGTGTTTGCTCTCCAAGGACTATCCAACAACCCTCACATCCAGGTAGTACTATTTGTAACATTCCTGGTGATTTACCTCCTGACCCTCACAGGGAACCTGCTGATGCTGCTGGTGATCAGGACTGAGTCCCGCCTCCACACCCCCATGTACTTCTTCCTCAGTCACCTCTCCCTCCTGGATGCTTTCTATTCCTCAGTCATTGTGCCTAAGCTGCTAGAGAACCTGCTCTCCAAGTGGAAGACTATATCCTTCCTCGAATGTTTCACCCAGATTGCCTTGATCATATTTTCTGGGGCCACCGAAGCTTGCCTCCTTTCAGTCATGGCCTATGACCGGTACCAGGCTGTGTGCCACCCACTGCTGTATGTTGGGATTATGAACAAGAAGGTGTGTGCCGGCCTGGCAGGAGCCTCCTGGGCCATAGGAATGGGGACTGGTCTACTTAACACCATCCTCCTAGCTCAGCAGGATTTCTGTGGCCCAAACCTCATCCGCAGTTTTGCCTGTGAGCTTCCTCCAGTGCTCCTGTTGACCTGTTCTGACCCCTACATTAGCATTGCCTCCATCCTGACCACCATGGTGGTCCTGGGCCTTGGTTCTCTTGTCCTATTGGTGGGTTCTTACACCTGTATTATCCTGACAGCCCTGGGGATCAACTCTGCCACAGGTTGGAACAAGATCTTCTCTACCTGTTCATCTCATTTTCTTGTGGCCACTATTTTTTATGGTTCAGGAATTTTCAGGTATGTCATTGCTATACCTTTGAATGTAAATGTAGGATATTTTTCACACTAAGTAAACTTGCTCTGTAGATGGAGCATTGCAGAGTAGCAGGAAAAGAATTGTACTAGAATCAGTAGGCCTAGATTCTAGTTCTGGCTCTGTTGTTGGCCTGATGTGTGAATTATTTTAAAAAATCCATTTTCTTTCTGAGGCCTCAATTGTTTACTCTGAAAACTAACTTAATACAAGAACTCAAGATTTTCTTACTTTCATTAACCTATGATTTTCAGAGTCATCAAAAGAAAATCACAGGGCCTCTGGTAGACATTTATTCAGTGCTAGACAAGAAAATAAAATAAAATACATCATCTTTGAAACCAATGCCATTTCTCCTTCTTACTGCAAGTTCATGTCTCCACAGATTATTTCTGGTTTATTTATTAGGCATCTACTATACAACAGCTGCTTTACATAATCAAGCTCAATTTTAATATGTATCACAACACAGAAAAAATATTATTAATGTCAACTTCTGATAAGAAACCTGAGTTTCAGGAGTAACCAAGTACCTTACAAAAGTTGCCAGAACCAGCTAGGAATGGAACCTAAATATAAACCAAGTCTCCCTGAGTTGAAACTGCAAGTTCTTTTCTACCATGTTTCTCTCAAACATAAACAGCTCTAGTTTATGTGTCTTTGCTTCCTAGGAAACAGTAACTAATGGCCTGTTCTCTATACTAGTGAAATGGAGATGGATTTGCACAAATTGCTCTATACTTTTCTCACTTGTTTCTTACTTGGTAAGAAGTGTGGCATGGGAAAAAATAAAGCGAGGCCCAGGAGAGCTCATCTGAGCCTGAGGACAAATTTCTGCAGCTCTTTGTCTCAGTCTCCTCATTTGCCACAAGGGGGTGCAAGATTTCTCCTACCTATTTCACAGATATGTTAGAAGGGATAATTTAAAAATTAAAAAATGACAGTAAAATGAATATCTTTTTTAATCAAGCACACCAAACCCAAAAAGAACATTCCAATGATAATGGCACAATTGCAAAAAAAAAAAAAAAAAGGTAATGCTTCTTTGGGAAATACTCTCAGTAACACTTAACAAGTTACATTAAAAATTTTAATCTTACTCTTTTGGATTCATATCTCAAGCTAAACACAAAATTTTTATGTTTCACTTCATTTATAAAGCTTAGCTTGTTTTCTAAGCCAAAGACAAACATACTAAAAAGGACACAATTTTATTCCACCACACATTATAAAAATAATGTGCTGTAATTCTGAGGTAACTCCCCATAAATGTTTGGGGAAAATGACAACATTATTGGACTAGCACATAGTTTTGTAAGGAATAATCATCATAAGATGGGAAAAAACAGTTGTGTATATAAGAAAAAGAAGAGGAAAAAATCCTCATATTGTCATCATAATTACTAAGGAAAAGTATTTTGAAAAGTGAAGTGTTACAGAAATGCATGAAATTATTTTTTGTTCTAATCTGTAGCACTTGATATGCTACTGAACTTCCTTTTTCCTTTGGGCAGCTCCTATAATGTTTTGTATAATTCATCTATGGAAGTGTTTAAAGGCAGAAATGACAGACTTCTCACTGATAATACAGTCATTTCTAGATGCTTCTACCAGTGATAGCTGACTCAGCCCTGAGCATCCTCTTTGCAGAGTCTGTGATGGGATGAACCATGCTGCCAACATCATTGTGGCCACTGTCTGAGGTCATTTTTGTCCTTTGTGCAATTCTCTTCAAGGTACATGACTCCACCTTCTGGCTCAGCCCTGGAGCAAGTGCTATCCTTGCAGTACAGTGTGGTGACCCAACTACTGAACCCCCTTATCTACAGTTTGAAGAACCAGGAGGTAAAGGCAGCTCTAAGGAGGATGTTGGCCAGGAAGCCCAGGCTTATCTTCTAAGCAAGACTCTACTGCTTCCTCATAAGAGGAAAAGTCATGGGAAAGAAGAGGAGACGGAGAGAGCTTCATCTCTAAGGTTACTTATTTAGAGATGTTTTTCAGCATGAAAAACAGAAGCCTTGGTTCCTCTGACCCCAGTGCCTTCCCACAGTCAAGCAAGTAGGAAAAACTTCCACAGAACTAATGGCAGCCATCCACAGAGGACCCTGTCACCACACAAGAAAATCTTCTCAATAAACATCTGGATGATCATCAAAAAACAAAAACAGAACCACTATATATCCAGCAATTCCACTTTGGGGACTATATCCAAAGGAAATGAAAACACTAACTCAAAAAGATATCTGCACCCCCATGTTCATGGCAGCATTATTTATAATACCCAACACATGGAAAGAAACTAGGTTTCCTTAATGGACAAATGGATAAAGCGGCATGGATTAAGTAATGGAAGATTATTCATTCATAAAAAAAAGAGAAACTCTACCATTTGTGACAACATGGATGGACTGTGAAGGCATTATTATGCTCAGTGAAATAAATCAGACAAAGACAAATACAATATGATCTCACTTACATGCAGAACCTAGGGAAAAACTGAACTCATAGAAAAAGAGATCAGACATGTAGTTACCAGGAGTGGATAGTAGGAGGAAAGTAAAATAATTAAAAGGCACAAATTTTCAGGGTAAGATAAGTACTAGGTGTAATGTACAATATGAAGATTGTAGTTAACATCACTGTATGATGTATAGGAAATCTGGTAAATGAGTAAATCCTAAGAATTCTCATCACAATGAGAAAAGTTTTTACTTTCTTTTTCCTCTTGCTTTTCTTTATATTATATCTTTATGAGATGATGGAATTTTTTTGAGGAATAAAAAAGAGGTTTATTTAAGTCAAACTGAGGACTATCGCCCAGAAGACAGCCTTTCAGATAACTCTGAGAAACTGCTCCATTGAACCATTATTTTTAGCGTAGACATATACCTTATCAGAACACAGAATACCCATCAAAGATGACCTGGGAATATTCTTTCAAGGTTCCAAAAGAGATAGCTTTAGTAAATATCGAGTGAGATAGCAGGACCCTGGTGTCTAGGAAGAGAACCTTATCTTCAAGAGATTAAACATGGATGTCATAAGAAGGGAGTTCTTTATCCTTATCTTCAAAACAGACATTCTTTACCTTAATGGTTAAAAATCAGACATGCCATGATGTGTGTTTTTGACAGGCTCTTCAAGTTCACACAAACTTCAGGCTGAACCATGTATAAGTCAAAATGACTCCCTCAAAACTCAACGTATGAAAATTTTCTCCATCAGAGGGAACTTTCAAGATTTTCCCAATTAGAAGTTTCAAGATGATGGATATTAACTGAACATATTGCAATACTCATTTATATATGTATATTGAGCCATTCTGCTGTATGCCTTGAACTTATACATTAATGTATGTCAATTATCTCTCCATAAAACTAGGAGAAAAAAGTAAAGACTATCTTCTCAGCTCCACCAGCCATTCCACAGCTACTGCTTTTCTCTCTCGTTTCGTGCCTGTTCCACCCCTCCTCTTTTGTCTTTCCCTCACTCTTTTACTTTTGTCTATGCACAAAGTGGAAATCTGACCACTACCAAATTTCCCACTTCATACTGTGAGGGTCCCGTCTTAATACTGAGACCCAACTTCTACTTGGTTCCCATACTGAAAACTGCCTGGCAAAATCTAAAGCTCCAACAGTAACCTGGAAAGAAATGAAATAAAATAAGTGTGTCATCTGTATTTTTCTTAACTAGAAATACCTAAATCAGAACATAACAAATAATAAATCCTGAATAACTATTTGTTGATTAAGGAATACAAGAAGGAATGAATGATCAGTCTGGCTCAGGAATCCATTCTCTTGCAGGATCCTAGGAAATGAGAGGGAATATTTTCCTCTAAAGTGTAAGCCCTGAGAGCAAAACCCTGTCTAATGATTCTGTGCCTAGTAGGTCCTATCACTTAATTGGTTCTCAATTAGTGTGTAAAAAAAAAAAGAAGAAGAATGAATGAATTAATGAGAGAGAAGGGAGAGAAGGAACATGAAAAGAAACATTTAATTTTGTCCAATTAAACTCCTGCCTTCAGAACAATATACACGTCAGCAGAAAGTAGCATGGAAAAGAGATCAAGATAGAAAGAGAGGAAAAAGAGCCCATATTTTGGGACACCACTGAGGGTCATACTCTTAAGAGCTTGCTGAAACACATGCACTCCATCACCCCAGCCCTGAGTCTCTGCACCACCCACCTGAGCCCAGACCACTTGAGACCCCTGACTTGGCTCAAGACTTGTTCCAAGCCTAGAGGAAGAAGAAGCAGTTGGAGAAAGTAAAACAAAAGCTCAGCTGCCACCTCATCTCCCATTCAGCTCCAAAGAGAGCTCTTTGAAAGACAATAGCAGTTGTTCCATCCAAAGACTTACAGGTCTACAACAGCTGAGAACACTTCAGTGCCAACTCCCTGACTTCTATCTGTTCTCGATCCTTTGACCCTTAGACTACAATCTTCTCTGCAATTGTCAGTTTTCTTCAGCAAAGCCCTCTGAAAATAATGGCCTCATATGTGGTACACTCACAGGGGAAATTTCCAAGATGAGGATATTTCTCTCTAGAATGAGGCCAGGGCTGGGAGCTGAGCAAAACAGTCCCAGCTTTTCTGTTCTGACCTCTTGGTGGAGCTGGTCCTTTACATTTTCCAGAGCATATGCCTTCCTGAGGGTGTCAGTTCAGTCACTCAGTCGTGACCCCATGGACTGCAGCACACCAGGATTCCCTGTCCATCACTAACTCCCAGAGCCTACTCAAACTCATGTCCATTGCGTCAGTGATGCCATCCTACCATCTCATCCTCTGTCGTCCCTTTCTCCTCCCGCCTTCAATCTTGCCCAGCATCAGGGTCTTTCCAATAAGTCAGTTCTTCGCATCAGGTGGCCAAAGTATTAGAGTTTCAGCTTCAGCATCAGTCCTTCCAATGAATATTCAGGACTGATTTCCTTTAGGATTGATTGGTTGAATCTCCATGCAGTCCAAGGGACTCTCAAGAGTCTTCTCCAACACCACAGTTCAAAAGCATCAATTCTTCAGTGCTCAGCTTTCTTTATAGTCCAACTCTCACATCCATACATGACTATTGGAAAAACCATAGCTTTGACTAGACAAACAAAGCTCCTGAGGGTGTAACTGAGGCAAAATAATAAGCAGATTGTGAGATCAGTGGAGGAATGGCCATTCAATCCTGCCCTCCCACACAATCACACACAAGGATTATTCCTACAACCCTGCAGACTTGTAGGAAAGCCTTTCACCCCATGATTAGGGAGGGAAATGCACACCTCTGGGAGATGTGTCACATTGTGTTCAAATTCAGACCAAAATCATAGGATGAATATCAAGTTATTTCCTGTGACTTATTTTTCATTATGTATAGGAAAAGGATGCCCTGTCCACCACTTGCCTGGCCTTATATGTCCATAAACAGGCTACTGGGCCTCCATTAGGGAGCTGCTGGTCTCTGAGACAAGAGAAATATGGTCTAAATGCCAAAATACCCAGTGAGTATATAGGGTGTAGGTACCCTGTGGGTGCTAAGTCACTTCAGCTGTGTCTGACTCTGTGCAACCATATGGACTGTAGTCTGCCAGGCTCCTCTGTCCATGGGATTCTCCAGGCAAGAAGACTGGAGTGGGCTGCCATGCTCTCCTCCAGGGAATCTTCTCAACCCAGGGATCGAACCCATGCCTGTTAGGTCTCCTGCATTGGCAGGTGGGTCCTTTACCACTAGAGCCACCTGGGAAGCCCAGGTATATAGGGGAGGTATATAGGGGAGAATGAGGGAATTACAAAAATAAAACTTGGCTAATACAGAAATGGGCAATTTATATTAAAGTTTTGGAATAGTGGATTGTCAAAGCAGGAAGAGATCTCAGGAAAATCACTAGACCAAAATCTTCATTTAATAATGAGGAAACTGAGCCACAGAGACAGAGATGACTTACCCAGCTTTGGACCATCAGTGAAAAGCAGAAATAGATTTAGGACTCAAATCTCCTGATTACCCTTCTTCACATTTTTCATAATCAAAATTAGAATAAAGTTCTGCAAACACACTCCTTAATGACCAGCCAACTAAAAGAAGGAGTAATGAAATACAGAGTCACAACCACAAGGCCCCAGGGGTCCAGATTCTTCTATTGCTCAGCTCTCCTCATCTAGTGGTTCTCAGAAAGAGTTCCTCTTACAACAATTTGTAAAGGGTATTTTCTTATCTCAGAGGTAAGGAAATACCTCAAAGCTGCCTCAAGTCATTAATTTCAGATTCTTTGAGCTCCTGCCCTTACTGTCGTTTTATCACCCTACAACGTTACCTGTCAGAATCCCACCAATACTTCAAAACAAGCTTAACTCTCATTCCTCTCATGAATCTTTCCTTGAGCGCTTTTTCCCACAACCCGCCCCCCACCAAATATAAATTATCTTTCCTCTCATGGACATTTAAGGCACATTTCTAATCTAATGATACTTGTGATACTATATCTTACACTTTAGTTAATTCTTAATGTTTATCCTATCTTTCCTACTATTCCTTGAGGGAAGAGATGCTTTTAGCCAACATTAGATCCCCTCCATCTAAATGTGGAGGTGATGGAATACTAGCTGAACTATTTCAAATTCTAAGATGATGTTGTTAAAAGTGCTACACTCAATATGCCATCAAATTTGGAAAACTCAGCAATGGCCACAAAACTGAAAAAGGTCAGTTTTCATTCAATTCCCAAAGAAGGGCAATGCCAAAGAATGTTCAAACTACTGTAACAATTTCACTCATTTCACATGCTAGGAAGGTAATGCTCAAAATACTTCAGGCTAGGCTTCAGCAGTATGCCAACTGAGCACTTCTAGATTTACAAGCTGGGTTTAGAAAAGGCAGAGGCATTAGTGATCAAATTGCCAACATCCACTGGATCATACACAAAGCAAGGGAGTTCCAGAAAAATATTTACTTCTGCTTCATTGACTACACTAAAGCCTTTTAATGTGTGGATCACAAAAAACTGTGGAAAATTCTTAAAGAGACAGGAATACCAGACCACCTTACCAGTGTCCTGAGAAACCTGTATGTGGGTCAAGAAGCAACAGTCAGAACTGAACATGGAACAATGAACTGGTTCAAAATTGGGAGAGGAGTAGGACAAGGCTCTATGTTGTCACCACCTAGCTTATTTCATTTATATTCAGAGTACATCATGTGAAATGTTGGGCTGAATTAATCACAAGCAGGAATCAAGATCATTGAGAAAAATATCAACAACCTCAGATATGCAGATGATACCCCAGTAATGGCAGAAAATGAAGAGGAACTAAAGAGCCCCTTGATGAAAGTGAAAGAGGGAAACTGAAAAAGCTGTCTTGAAACTCAACATTCAAAAACACTAAGACCATGGCATCAGTCCCATTACTTCATCACAAATAAAGGGGGGAAAAGGGGAAGGAGTGACAGATTTTATTTTCCTGGGCTCCAAAATCAGTGTGGATGGTGACTGCAGCCATGAAATTAAAAGATGCTTGCTCCCTGGAAGGAAAGCTATGACAAACCTAGACAGCATGTTAAAAAGCAGACACATCACTTTACCAACAAAGGCCTTATACAGTCAAAGCTGTGGATTTTCTCATGTATGGATGTGAGAGCTGGACCATAAAGGAGGCTGAGTGACAAAATTTGATGCTTCCGAATTGCGTTGCTGGAGAAGACACATGAGAGTTCTTTGAACTGCAAGATCAAACCAGTCAACCCTAAAGGAAAGCTACCCTGAATATTCATTGGAGGACTGATGCTGAAACTAAAGCTCCAATACTTTGGCCATCTGATGTGAAAAGCCAACTCATTGGAAAAGAACCTGATGCTGGCAAGATTTAAGGCAAAAGGAGAAGGGGGCAACAGAAGATCCTGGTGTGCTGCAGTCGATGGGGCCCATGGGGGTCACAAAGGGTCAGACAAGACTTAACAAGTGAATAATAACAACAATAAGATCCCCTCCATAGTTCTTTGAATAATCTTGGTGATCAATGAAACTTTGTTGAATTGAATTGATACAGGAAGGAATCTCCACCCTTGAGTTGTTACAAGTTGAGTCCATTTCCTCTTCAGTAGAGATGAAGGTGGCTGGCTATTCAGTTCAGCTCAGTTCAGTTCAGTCACTTAGTCATGTCCAACTCTTTGCGACCCCATGAATCGCGGCACGCCAGGCCTCCCTGTCCATCACCAGCTCCCAGAGTTTACCCAAACTCATGTCCATCGAGTCAGTGATGCCATCCAACCATCTCATCCTCTGTCGTCCCCTTCTCCTCCTGCCCCCAATCTTTCCCAGCATCAGGGTCTTTTCCAATGAGTCAACTCTTTGCATGAGGTGGCCAAAGTATTGGAGTTTCAGCTTCAACATCAGTCATTCCAATGAACAACCAGGACTGATCTCCTTTAGGATGGACTGGTTGGATCTCCTTGCCACCCTCTTCCAACAACACAAGAGAAGACTCTACACATGGACATCACCAGATGGTCAACACCAAAATCAGACTGATTATATTCTTTGCAGCCAAAGATGGAGAAGCTCTATACAGTCAGCAAAAACAAGACCAGGAGACGCCTGTGGCTCAGATCATGAACTCCTTATTGCCAAATTCAGACTTAAATTGAAGAAAGTAGGGAAAGCCACTAGACCATTCAGGTATGACCTAAATCAAATCCCTTATGATTATACAGTGAAAGTGAGAAATAGATTCAACAGATTAGATCTAATAGATAGAGTGCCTGAAGAACTATGGACAGAGGTTCGTAACATTGTACAGGAGGCGGTGACCAAAACCATGCCCAAGCAAAAGAAATGCAAGACAGTAAAATGGTTGTCTGAAAAGGCCTTACAAACAGCTGAGAAGAGAAGTGGAAGGCAAAGGAGAAAGGGAAAGATATACTCAACTGAAGGCAGAGTTCCAGAAAACAGCAAGGAGAGATAAGAAAGCCTTCCTAAGTGAACAATGCAAAGAAATAGAAAAAAATAGAATAGGAAAGACTAGGAATCTCTTCAAGAAAACTAGAGACACCAAGGGAACATTTCATGCAAAGATGGGCACAATAAAGGACAGAAGTTGCAAGAATCTAACAGAAGCAGAAGAGATTAAGAAGAGATGGCAAGAATACACAGAAGAACCATACAAAAAGGGTCTTAAACCAGGATAAACACAATGGTGTGTTCACTCACCTACAGCCAGACACCCTGGAGTGTGAAGTCAAGTGGGCCTTAGGAAACATTACTACTAACAAAGCTAGTGGAGGTGATGGAATTCCAGCTGAGTTATTTCAAATCCTAAAAGATGATTGTGTTAAAGTGCTGCACTCAATATGTCAGCAAATTTGGAAAACTTAGCAGTGGCCACAGGACTGAAAAAGGTCAGTTTTTATTCCAATTCCAAAAAAGGGCAATGCCAAAGAATTTTCAGGATCACTGAAAAAGGGTCAAAAGTTCAGAGCATGGGTCACGCATCCCTGGAGATCAGTCCTATGTCCAATGGTGTCACTACAGGGCCCAGGGCTCAGAGACAAGTCAGCTTCAAGGGGGTACAAAGAAGCAAAACAAGGTAGCCATAGGGAAGAGGAATTCCAGGAACAGAAAGAGGGCAGAAGCAGCAAAGACAGCAGGTGTTTCCAACTTCTCACAGAGCCACTGATCCAGCTTCTCAGAACAGAGTACATCATAGGTCAACCTGATAAAGAAGAAGAGGACAAGGCAAGTTGACTGAAAGGATCTTAGCTCGACTTTCATCTAGCTTTGTCTCCTAGAGGGCTGAGGTGAAGAGCGTGGGTGAAAATTAAAACCAAAAAGATTTTCCTGGCCACGTGGCAAGGAACATTGTGCCACCGCCACTTTTTTTTAACTCCAAGAAAATTGTAGGGCCTTGGTACAAAGAACTTGCCTTAGAGTTTAGGTCTAAACAAGTTGAATTAAATGTGCAAGACTTGCTGAAGCAAACCCTGGACCTCAGCCCTCTGTTAGGGAAATCTTGTTAGGAAAATTGCTAAACAGAAGTGGAGTTAAGTGAGACTTGAAAACTGGAAACCTGAGTCTGCTTAATGAGTTTTGTTTTGAGGATGCCATTCTATATTAAAAGACCAGGAAATAGAAAGGGATATGATGCTGGGATTAAAATTCTGAGAAAAAGGACAGAAGGGTAAAGGAGGAAACAGATCAGGGACTCACAAGGAGTTAATTCCTATTTTATCCAGAACCTTCTTGACACCCATAATGTCATCAGTAAGGTCATCACCCAGGAACTCTGGCAGGAGTTAAGGAAGGGAAATGAGAGAGCTAAGTGTTACCCAGAAAGGTAATGAGCATCCTTCTTCTCTGGTCCTTCTCTAAAATAGAGGCTTATGCCTGTTGCCTTTTATGTGAGAAATCCAATATAATGATATCTTCCCCTTGGTAAGGACTCCCTTCACTTCTCTGGGACATCTCCAGAAGGAATTCTCAACTTAATCAAATGAATTACTCTGGAAATCAGGGTATCAGATTTCAAGATCCCCAAACAGCTCAGATCATCTACCAGTGAACTTTATGGGACTATTGGTAGATTTGGTGGTAATGACAAATTCTAACAGCCTCTTACTCAATACAGTCAATTCAAGTCCCACCGCTGATGGCAGGTCCTGGGCAACAAAGCCAGAGGTGTGCTTGACACTGAAAAAAGAAGTTATCCCAGAAGTAGACAATCTTAAAAAAGAAAATCAAAGTTGGATGCTCACACTTTCCACTTCCACTTCTTAGTCCAAAGCAACAGTGAGTAAAACACTAAGAGACTGGCATACAGATATACATATTGAAAAAGGAAACTGAAGGGAGTTTCCAGAAATAAACCCACCCATCTATGGTAAACTGATTTTAGACAATGATCAACAACATTAAATTGGGGGAAAATGCTGTTTTCAACAAACAGTGCTAAGCAATTGGCTACTCACGTGCAGAGAAATGAAATTGGACCCTTTCCTCCTTCCACATACAAAAAGTAACTCAAAATACACAAAAGGCTTAAAGGTAAGAAGTAAAATTACAGTCAAAACCCTGTATCCACAGGTTCCATATCATTGGATTCAACCAACTCTGTACTGAAAATATTAGAAAGAGGAAATTATAAAAAGTTTGTAAAGGTAAAAGTTGAATTTTCCATGTGCCAGCAAATTTTTATTGATTCAACATTTATATAGCATTTACACCTTATTAATTATTATAAGTAACCCAGATATGATTTAAAGCATACAGGAAGATGTGCTTAGGTTACATGCAAACACTGTACCATTTTTATTATAAGAGACTTGAGCATACGTGGATTTTGGTATGCTCAGTGTCCTTGAACCAACCCTCCACAGATACCGAGGAATGAATGTAGAAATGTTCCAGTGAAACATGGGGATAAACCTTTGCAATCTGGGTTTAGTGCTGGTTTCTTAGATCTGAAAGAAAATCACAAGTGACGAAAGAAAAAAAATAAATTGGATTTCCTCAAAGTTAAAAACCTTTTTTCATCAAAAGTTACAATTCAGAAAGTGAAAATATAGCCCAGAGAATGTAAGAAAACGTCTGCACATTATATATCTGATGAATTTTTATCCCAAGAACTTGACCAACAACATAAAGATAAACAACCCAAGCTTAAAAATGGATAAATGAGTTCAACAGACTTTTCTCCACACAAGACATACAAATGGTCAGCAAGCAGATGAAAACATGGCAAACATCATTAGTCATGATGGAGATACAAATTAAAACCACAATGCAACAACTCCTTCACATATTCTAAAATGGTTAAAATCAAAAAATCTTAAAATAACAAATGTTGACAACAATGCAGAAAAATTGGAACCTTTAAACTTTGCTTGTGGAAATGGAAAAGGGTGCCACCTATGTTTATAATATACAATTAACATAGGATTCAACAACTCCACTCCTAGGTATAAACCCCAAAGAATTAATAACAGATGTACACATATATTGATAGTAACACTGTTCATAATAGCCAACAGGTAGAAACAATGCAAATGTCCATCACGGATAAATGGATAAACAAAATGGGGTAGATCCATAAACAGCCATCTTATTCACCACAGAAGGAATAAAGCAAAATGGTTTGGCCTCTGTGGAAAATATATGGCAGTTCTTCAAAACTTTACATAGAATTAATGGATGATCCACTAATTTCACATCAGACTATATAATCAAAAGATTGAAAGCAGGGACAGGAAAAGATATGGGCACACTCATAATCATAGCAGCATTAACCACAAGAGCAAAAGATAGAAACATACCAAGTTCCCAGGTGGTGCTAATAGTAAAGAACCCGCTTGCCAATGCAGGAGATGTAAGAGAGAGATGCATGTTTGATCCCTGGTTCAGGAAGATTCACTGGCTTAGCAAATGGCAACCCACTCCAGTAGTCTTGCCTGGAGAATCCCATGGAGAGGAGTCTGGCAGGCTATAGTCCATAGCATCGCAAAGAGTTGGACATGACTAAAGTGACTTAGCACACACACACACACCACCAATTTCATACGAGGGTATATAATCAAAAGATTGAAAGCAGGACAGGAAAAGATATGGGTACACTCATATTCATAATAGCATTAACCATAAAAACAGAAGATAGAAACAAACCAAGTGTCCATCAATGAATGAATAGATAAACTAAATGTGGCATATACACAATGTAATTCAGTCTTAAAAACTAAGGATACCAACACATACTATTAATACAACATATATTAACCGTAAAATCATTATGATATATGAAATAACTACAGTTCCAAAAGGACAAAAGTTATATGATTCCACTTATATGAAGTATCCAAAGAAGTCAAATTCAAAGAAAGAAAGGAGAATGTGGTTGCCAGGGGCTGAGGGGAATTTGAGTTTAATGGCTACAGAGTTTCACTAGTGAAAACTGACAATTTCTGAACATGGACGGTGAGGATATTTGTACAACAATGTGAATGTAGTTAATGCCAGAGAACTGTACACTTACAATGGCTTGAATGGTAAAGGTTTCTATATTTAAGTACAATGAAAAAAGTGAGTAAAATGCTGGCACAAACACATGGATGAACATTGAAAACATCCTAAAGGGAAAGAAGCCATACAGAAAAGGGCAGCCAGATCATATTCATCTAGTGAGCTTTAAATCCACCAAGGTTATGAAACTGAGGGAAAGTATAAGTAATGGTTGCAAAAAAAGAAAAGCAGATCAGAATGGAAAAAGACATGTCCTTAGAGTTGGGGCCAGCTGACAAAAGTGGAAGTGGGCCTGTGGATTGGATTATAATGTGGAAACCACACTGATGTCATCATCTGGAGATTGTGGGCTGGTTCCCTGGGAGAGTGTCCTTGTTATGGAGAAACACACTAGAATATTTCATGTGAGTGGCAAATGAGTTAAAGTAAAGATGGCCGGAGAATCTAAGAGATAAACAGTACTTTGCACTGCTATTGTAATTTTTTTCTATGCTTGAAAGAGAAAACATTACACTTCTTATAGAGGCCAAGCCTTACTCAGATGTGGTTCATACAAAGTCATGAACCTAATTGCTCATATAGGAATCCACCTGTAATTGAGAGGCACCGTGGGAAGATATTAGGAGCCACTATGTCATCGGTGTTGTGGGTGACCTGGATGCAACAGAAGGAATGGGCTTTTTTAATTCCAATTTTCTACAGCATTCCACCAAAAAACTAATAGGACTATTAAATGAATTCAGTTAAGTTACAAAATCAATACACAAAAATCAATTACATTTCTAAACAATAATAAGAAAAAGAAAACAATCCAATTTACAATTATATCAAAAAGAACAAAATATATAGAAATAACTTTAACTGAGGACTTGAAAGACCTGCACACAAAAAACTTAAACACACTGATGAAGAAATTGAGGAAGATACAAATAAATGGAAAGCTATCCCACACTTATAGAATGAAAGAATTACTATAATATTAAAATATCCATCCTACTCAAAGTATATAGTGAAATGAATCTATACCAAAATTCCAATGGTATTTTTTATAGAAATAAAGCAAATCATCTTCATATTTGTGGAACCACAAAGGACCCCATATAGCCAAAGTGATCCTCAGAAAGGAGAACCTGCTGGAAGCATCTCACAGCTACAGTATCCAAAATGTGGAACTGACACAAAAACAGGCTCAAGGGCCAGAGGAGGACAACAGAGACCCCAGAATTACACCCATGTGGATGCGGTCAGTTAACTTAGGAGAAAGTAGCCAAGAACACACCAAGGGGGAAGGACAGTCTTCACAATAAACACTGCTTGAAAACTGGACACCACACATCAAAGAACTACATCAGACACTATCTACACTGCAGAGAAAATTGACTAAAAACCCAGTTTTCCACAAAGCCCCTGCGGCATCAGCTGAACACGTACCCTCACCCATTACCACAGTCATACACAGGAAGCTTCTACTCACTTCTCACCTTTTACTCCCAGTGGTGCTTCCACAGGCAGATCCTGAGGATAGCCAGGACTTGTCAGCACAGATGCAACTTCAGGTTGTCCTAAAGGCCAAATATCGGCGAGCCCTACAGAGACTGAACTCCTGTTCCACGGACACTTGTCGGGCGCTTCCCAAAGCTCAAGCCCTGGTGGTGCCTGAGGAGACACATCCTTTCAGCTGCGCGCACAGAGCCAATTTCACAGAGGAAGGTGCATGCGCTGGTGGGTCAGAGAAGTGGGCTCAGCGCCCCCTGTGGTTGGTACAGGGATTGTAGACCGCGTTTTGCTCACAGTTCTCTGCTGGCCAACCTGCTGAACTCATTCAGCTGTTGAAATTCAAACTGAAATGGAATCAAACACCCTATAACTTCTCCAAAAATATTTAAGAAACAGTTCATTGGAAACTATATAGAGTGAAATGAATGTACACATAAACTTTATAACTTAACTCCAAGTTCACTCAAAATTATTTATAGACAAATTTTAAATACAAAACTACTCAAAATTAAAGAAGAAAATCGACATGAGCTTGGGTTTGTAGATCATTAGCTTTGAATTTTAACACAAAAAACACAAAAGGCAATCCACAAAGAAAAGTTATACCATAAGCATTCTAAAAATTAAAGATTTCTACTGTGTGAAAGAACTCATTCAGAAAATCAAAGCCAAGTCACAAACTGGGAGAAAAATATTTGCAAACACATATCTAATAAGGGATTTTGCTCAAAATACACAAAGAATTCTAACACAAGTAATCCCATTAAAAATAGGTAAATATCTGAATGGACACCTGGCTAAAGATGATACACAGATTATGCACAGAAATATACCAAGGATTGGGCTGAGGGGGCTGGGGCAGAAAATAATGGTCCATCTAAATTCCCTGAGTCAAGTGTGACCCTGAAGTAGTTCTATCCTCCCCAGAGGCCTTAGAGAGACAGAGAGAAAGGAAGGAAAAGAGAGATAGTTATGCTTAAACCTAACTAAAACCCTAATCACTCTTACCATTTGCATCCAGTATGGTCTAGGAAGTCTTAGCCATTGTAATTAGATGGAAAAAAGTAATAAAAAGAATCTGACTGGGGAGGAAGAATTAAAATTTTCACTGATAGTAGATGACATGGTATTCTATGTCATGATATGACAATATCATGCTATGACATGATAATCCCGAAGACAACACCCCAAAACAAATAGAATTCATCAGAAAATTCAGCTGACTTATAGGATACAAAATAAACATACAGCAATCTGTCGTAATTCTATACACTCATAACAAACTCTCAGAATGAGAAATTAAGTAAACAATTCCAATGACAATGTGATTAATAAAAATAAAATACCTAAGAATACATCTAACCAAAGAGGTAAAAGACTTGTGCTCAGAAAACTGGAAGACAATGATGAAAGAAATTGAAGATGACACAAATGGAAAGATATACTGTGCTCATGGATTTGAAGAATTTGTGTTGTTAAAATGATTCCACACCTCAAGACAATCTAGTTATTTGATGTCATTCTTATCAAAATACCAATGGAATATTTCAAAGAAGTAGAGCAAAGAATTCTAAAATGTATATGGAAACACAAAAGAACCTGAATAGTCAATACAACCTTAAGAAAGAAGCACAACTCTGAACATAACATGCTCCCTGATTTCAAACTATACTACAGACCTAGAATCCTCAGTCATATGGTATTGGCACACACACACACAAAGAAAAAGTTCCACACAGATCTATGGGACAGAATAAAGAGCCCAGAAATGAACCCACACTTATATGGTCAAGTGATCTATGACAATGGAGGTAAGAATACACGATGCAGAAAAGAAAGCCTCTTCGATAATAAATGGTGTTGGGACAACTGGACTGCTGAATGCACAAGAATCAAACTAGAATCCTTTCTCATGTCATCTACAAAAATAACCTCAGTTCAGTTCAGTCGCTCAGTCGTGTCTGACTCTCTGCAACCCCATGAATAGCAGCATGCCAGGCCTCCCTGTCCATCACCAACTCCCGGAGTTTACCCAAACTCATGTCCACCAAACCTCAAAATGAATCAAATGCTTCAGTGAAAGATCTGAAGTCATGGAACTCCTAGAAGAATATATGGGCAGTATGCTCTTTGACATGAGTCTTAGCAATATTTTGCAGAGATCTCTCTCCTCAAACAAGGAAAACAAAATGAAAATAAACCACTGGGAATCCATCCAACTGAAAAGCTTTTGGACAACAAAGGAAACCACTCACAAAACAAAAAGGCATCCTACTGAACGTGAGAAAATATTTGCAAAAAAAAATGATGTCTTGTGACAAGAAGAATTGACCTAGAGGGTATTATGCTAAGTCAGATATGTCAAATGGAGAAAGAGCAATACCTTATGATGTCATTTATATGTGTATAGAATCTACAAAATGAGCAAATGGATGCTTAGATCCCAAGAATATGCTTATGGTTGCTAGAAAAGAGTGGTAGGGGGATGGCTGCAATAGGTGAGAAAGATTAAGAGGTACAAAATTCCAATTATAAAATAAGTGTCATAAGAATGTAATGTACAGCATATGGAATACAATCCATAATATTGTAAAAACATTGTATGGTGATGAATGGTAACTAAACAAATCTTGATGATTATTTTGTAGTGTATAAAAATATTGAACCACTATGTTGTATTCCAGAAAGCTAATATAATATTGACAGTCAATTATACATCAATCAAAAAAAGAAGAAGAAAAAATACTATCTTAGAAAAGAAAGAGCATAATGAGGTAAAAAGCATATGTCAGATGAAACTGTGAAAAGATGTGTGTTGAAGAGACCATGTCCGCTGAAGCTCACCTCTCAAGTCACCCAGATGAATTGAAGGACTCAAAGAGGTAAGGACATTTGATACTACTAGAGAACTTGTTTGTATCTTTGTTTAAATAAGCTTTATTATCTGTTTAAAGAAGCGTTGTTGTTGTTCAGTGGCTAAGTCGTGTCCGGCTGTTTGTGACCCCATGGACTGCAGCACACCAGGCCTTCCTATCCCTCACAATCTTCTGGAGTTTGCCCAAGTTCATACCCATTAAATCCGTGATCTCATCCAACCATCTCATCTGTAAAGAAATGTTGAGTTCAAAGCAAAATTGGATAAGGTACAAAGAGGTCATATAAGCCCTCTGCTGTGACCTGGCTGATTCTCTCATCACCCCCCATGGGTGCTCACAGCCTTCCACATCCAAACTCTCCTATTAACATCCTGTGTGGTGGTCACCCATCATGATCACCAGAGTCCAGAGTTTACATTAGGGTTCACACCTGGTGTTGTACATACTATGGGTTTTGACAAATGTATGTCACCATGAATACATCCTACTGAATAATTTCACTGCCTTTAAAATCCTCTGTGCTCAGCATATTTATCACTCCTCACCCCTCAACCCCACCATGAGCCCCTTACATCCCCACTGATCTTTTCATCCTTTCCATGGTTTGCCTTTTCCCAAATGTCATACATAGTTGGTACTCTATGGTAAGCCACCTTTCCAAATTGACTTCTTCCGGTGAGTAACATGCATTTCAGGTATCCTACCTGTCTCCCCATGGCTCTCTATCTCTCTCATTTCTTTTCGGTGCTGAAAAACATTCTGTTGTATGGATATAACCAAGTCTATTTGTCCATTCACCTCCTGAAGGACATCGTCATTGCTTCTAAATTCTGGCACTTAAGAAGAAAGCTGCCATAAAGGTTCCAGTGCAGGTTTTTGTGAAGATGTAAACATTCAATTCATTTGGGTCCTTTGATTCCAAGTATTTTGAGGGCTGGATTGTATGGTAACAACGCATCTCATTTTGAAAGACACAGCCCATATTCACAGAATTTCTGAAGATGGTAGCTGAGAGCATGTCTGCCTACTGAAGACTTAAGACAAGTAAAGGGGTAGAATTATAGATGCCAGCTAGAAAGATGACTCTAAGACAAAAACCTTACCTCCACCTTCTTAGAGTTAAAAGCTGGTCCTGAGAATTAAATGGATACAAGACATATTCACAGGAGAGAAGCATACATATTTATTCCCCATAAGTTGTATGTGACATAGTTCACTTTCCTAAGGAAATAAAGAAAGACAAAGAGAAGTGACAAAACCTAAATGTTTTTCTATTGGGTTGAAAAAAGAGAGGTGATTGTGGGAAAGGAACTACACTATGTGGGGAGGCTAACGGTGGTAACAATGATATTGAATAAGGTCTATTTGTACAGAATTCTCTCATTCTCAGTTTTCTGTCCTTGATAATGATGTCACCCTCCTTCTAGGGAGGCAGGACATCATCAGTGGGGGTTGAGGAAGGGAAAGGACATTTACATGCATATATACATACACACATACACCCATACAGACAGAAAAATAGAGAGGCAAAGACAGAGATAGAGAAACTGAGAGACAGAGAGAAAGAATGAACACAAGAAAGGGGGGATGAGTAGAAGTCACAGACTTTTCATAAGTCAGTCTGTATATTATAACCCAGTTGCAATGTCCATCCACTTGGAGGCGTGGGGATTACACAAGGATGCATGACCAGGAGCCAGGAACCCTGGGAGCCATAATGGGGGCAGCCCACCACATAGACCAAGATGAAACACTTAGACTTGAATCTAAACATACATAACAACAGGACCTGGAAGGCTGTATGCCAGAGGGGACAATGTCTGAATTTCATTTAATTTCAACCTTCCCAGGGGGCCTAGGAAACAGGCAGGGAGGAGAGTGACTTCCTCTTGATCTCAGAGTAGACCCAGGCTTGTTGCAGTTGTATTCTGTGCTACAGCAGCCCTTTATAAATGTAATCTTTCCTTTGCTAAGTCTGTCCATGAGCCATGTGTGATACGAGCCTATGGGCTTTACAGGCAATATAGGTATATAAGGTCTATACACCTTATGACCTCCCTAGAAAGTAGACACCAGAATGGCCCCCACTATTCAGATGGGGAATTGGGGGACCCTGAGAGGTACATGGCTTGCTAAGGGTCACATCACTGTTGAAAAGGAGGAGCCGGGTCTGAACCCAACTATGTCCTCAAAGTTGGGGCCTTTACTGCACCCAGGCCTCCCTGGAGCTATGGATTGGGTTGTGTTGGTATCGCTGTGCATGGACATGGCATGCAGTCATCAGCTCAAAGGTGCCCTTGGGGAGCTTTGTGAAAGGAGGAAGCCCAGGTAAGGGGACCCCATGAAGTGGCCTCATTTCCCTGGCAACAAAACCAACAATCTTGGAACCTGAGTAAAAAGTCAACCACATTCTAGAGATGCCCGCTACCCAGCTAACTTGAAAACTCTCAAATGGACATGTTCTGCTGTGTCCCAATGTTCCAAGGTGGTGGCCTCAGGAGAACCCATAGTGAGAGCCTTTACTGACACTGCCAACATTGGGTCAGGTCTCACCCCAGACACCTATGGCTATTTGCCTAGAGGGACCCAAAGGTAACACAGGGAGGCCCAGAATGGACTAGCCCAGGCCAGGACACCACTCTGATTCCACTTGGGTAGTCTTATAACTTCACATAGATAATGAATTTTAGCCTAATTCATTATTGGTATGAAGTTATAAAAGACTACAAACTATTTAATTTGTGTTAAAATGCAGATATATTTCTGAGTCACTCAGAAATAGCAACAGACTTTATATTCTTGGGCTCCAAAATCACTGTGGATGGTGACTGCAGCCATAAAATTAAAAGATGTTTGCTCCTTGGAAGAAAAGCTATGATAAACCAAGACAGTGTATTAAAAAGGAGAGACAGATATTACTTTGACAACAAAGGTTCATATAGTCAAAGCTATGGTTTTTCCAGTAGTCATGTATGGATGTGAAAGTTGGACCATGAAGAAGGTTGAGCGCTGAAGAATTGATGCTTTCAAACTGTGATGCTGGAGAAGACTCTTGAGAGTCACTTGGGTAGCAAGGAGATCAAACCAGTCAATCCTAAAGGAAATCACCCCTGAATATTCATTGGTAGGACTGAAGCTGAAGCTGAAGCTCCCATACTTTGGCCACCTGATGCAAAGAACTGATTCATTGGGAAAGACCCTGATGCTGGGAAAGATTGAGGGTAGGAGGAGAAGGGGACAACAGAGAATGAGGTGGTTGAATGGCATCACCAACACAATGGACTTGAATTTGAGCAAATTTTGGGAGATGGTGAAGGACAGGGAAGCCTGGCATGTTGTAGTCTATGGGGTTGCAAAGAGTGCGATATGACTGAGCAACTGAACAACAGCAACAATATTTCTGAGTATGTAGTTCAAACTCTTGCAATAAAAGTTTTACTTTTTATTTTGTCTGTAGTAATATTTCCTCTTACCCTTTGTAGCTCAGAGATCACTTAATGTACATCTCAAACATAATAGATTTACTTCTGAAGGCACACCAAAAAAATGTTTAACTGCAAACTTTTTTTGGTGGTGGGAAGTTGGAAATAATTGGAGTTAGTTAGGACCTCTGTTTTAGGAAGGTAAAGGATAAAGCTATTACAGAAGAGGTTCCAAAATAAAGTGAATCAAACAATTTAAAAGATTATTTTTTTCTGAAGCTCAATAATATTGGATGGTCCAGAGTGAAAAACCCAAGTTCCTTGCATATTGTTGCTTTGTTATCTCCTAGGGTTTTAGTCAGTCAATCATCATTCAGTCTTTATCTGTGGCAAAGACTGATAATTGCTCTTCAATACCTATCCTTTTCTACCTTTGAACAAGTTCATGTTTTAAGTACTTGACTATTCATGTAATATAGAGATCACATTTTTCGATCACATGTGGTCAAATTGTCAATGAGTTGATAATTGTTGAAGCTGGGTGATGGATACAGAAAGATTATTACACTATTCTTTTTGCTTTTATATATGCTTAAACTTTTCCATAATAAAAAGTTTCTACCACAGTTAAAATTTTAAGTGTTTTTTTTCCTTTTTAACTGAAAGTGAAAGTGACTCAGTCATGTCCGACTCTTTGTAACCCTATGGATTATAGCCTTCCAGGCTTTTCGGTCCATGGAATTCTCCATGGCAAGAATACTGGAATGAATAACCTTTCCCTTCTCCAGACAATCTTCCCGACCCAGGGATCAAACCTCGTCTCCTGCATTGCAGGCAGATTTTTTTACCGTCTGAGCCACTAGGAAAGCCCTTTTAACTGAAGTTAGATGATTTCAAGTGTTGTGTTAATTTCTGCCATACATCAAAAACATTCATCAAAAACATTTACACATTCTTTTTCCCTTTATGGTTTATGACAAGATATTAAAAATAATTTCCTGTGCTATACAGTACGACCTTGTTGTTTATTCATTTTATATATACTAGTTTGCATCTGCTAACCCAAAACTGTTTTACAGTTTTTAACCTACTTGGATTTTTTCAAATTGCAAAAAATTAAAGAATTAATATTGGATGGCATAATAAATTTGTATTTTTGCCTGTTATCATGAAGTTATTTAAATATACTTTTTCATTTTTAAAATACCTAAAATATCTTTTTTTGTATTATATCTTTTATCATTATATTTCTATAATCACAAATATTATTTAAAATTGAACAGAAAGAGGAATTCCCTGGTGGTGCAGTGGATGGGAATCTGCCTGCCAATGCAGGGAACATGGGTTCAATCCCTAGTCCAGGAAGATTCTACATGCCACAGTGCAACTAAGCCCACGGGCCACAACTTCTGAGCACATGCTCGTGAGCCCTCAAGCCGAAACAAATGAGCCCCTGTGCCGCAACTATTGAAGCCCATACACCCTAGAGCCAGCAAGCTGAAACTAATGAGCCCATGTGCTGCAACTACTGAGCCCGTCTGCTGCAACTAGGTGCCCATGTGCACATAGATGCTGTGCTCCACAACAAGAGAAACCACCGCAATGAGAAGCCCATGCAACACTGCAGTGAGAAGTAGCCCCCATTCTTCACAACTAGAGAGAGCACACATGAGCAATGAAGACCCAGTGCAACCAAAAGTAACAAATGAAACATATCTATTTCTAAAAAATTTAACAAAAAGATAAGAAAAAGGAGGGAGGGGAAAGAGAAAGGCATAACAAGATTTAAAACTAAGAAACCTTAGTTTTAAGGTTTCTAAACCTTGAAAGAGAGACTCTGTTTATAGAGTCTCTTATAGAAAAGACTCTATCTTCATCTTCAGAAACTCTTAGCCACCCAAGGGTACCTCTTGCAACCCACTGAAACAAGAGTTAATACAGGGAGGAATGTTGGCCCTGGAGAACTCATTCAGATCAGAGCAGGCCTCCTGCTTAAGGGCCTCTCCAGGGACCACCAACACTCTCCAAGGTCTAGGGCTGAGATCAAGTCCCTCTGGCCATTGTTATTTTGGAGGCAAAGTCAAGAAATTTTCCCATTGGACAGAAGGACCATAGGGATATTTCTTTGCTCAAAATCTCCACCCCTGCATCTTCTAAAGGAAAGACAAAGTTGTCGGTAGTCCTTGAAGCCCTAGCCATATCTGTGGCTTTTGCTCCAGTGTTAGAAAGAATGCCATTCAAATATCTACCACCGAGAGTGTCTCTTGTTGGCCTAGGGAACCCAGGTGAAGACAAATGTCCTTCTCACTCAGCTCCATCTTATCTTAAAACTATCCAATCTGGGAACTCCTGAGTATACAAGCCATAAATAGAGATCAGATTCTCATTTACCCTCCTCCTGAGTTACCCTTCAAGGGGAGAGAGGGGAAAACAATATCTTGCTTTGCTGCTGCTGCTGCTAAGTCACTTCGGTCATGTCCGACTCTGTGCGACCCCACAGACTGCAGCCTACCAGGCTCCTCCGTCCATGGGATTTTCCAGGCAAGAGTACTGGAGTGGGTTGCCATTGCCTTCTCGGATATCTTGCTTTGCTCTGCACTAAATCCTCTGGCTGTTCATTTTGCCACATGTTCTTTTATCTCTCCTCTTTTTCTCTTTTACTATCTTTGTGATGCACAGGTGATCCAAATTTGACTTGGCTTCATCCAAATCCTCTAGTACCAACTCAGAGAATAGCACAGTCTTCACGGACTCTCACATTAGGTGATGAGATTAAAGTACAAACAGTGGACATTATAAATTTACAGAAATCTTGGGATGGGAGGCCCTTGGAGTCACTGAAATACACAGCCCTTGCCTCCCATTTGATGGCTTCCTCCTGCCTGACTTCCACGAAAACAACTACTCCAGTGCCACTTCTGCTTCTGTTGACACAGAAGGGGAGAAAGTTTCCATTTAGTACCAGAGATACCCAAAGAAGATTGACTCCCAATCTGTAGAATTCTAAGCTGGAACAGATTTTAAAATGTCTAGTTTTTCCAGATTACTTTTTTAATGAGAAACCCAAGTGACTGATTCATGAACTTACAGTGACAGAGAATGGTTTTGTGCCATCATCAGCTGTCATAATACCTCTACCAATCACTCAAACATGCATCATGGACTATCAGCCTTAGGTCGACCATATTGCTTACTCACTATGCCAGTGAGTCTTCCTGTGGTTTGAAGTCAGTTACTTTTGGAACTGGAGAAGAGCATTTCTCAGTGCTCTGGAGGCAATTTACAACTCCCTTCCTTTCCTTCTCCAGTCTGAATAATCTCTTTTCTCTTCTCCTTCCTTTCTAGGTTTGAACCTCTACATCTTCCTTCCCACCATCTCCACTGCCACCAATAAGTTATTGCTCTGAGCTGGGCAGGATTGATGAGTTCTGACTTAGCAAGTTGGCCTCTGCTACACAATCTGTCCTGGGTCAGCCCTGAAGCTTTATTCATAACACCTCATCCCCAGCCATTCTCTGAGACTCATAGCACACTGGAGCATTCTTTTCTGTTCTTGTCCTTCTAAAGAGAAACTCCAGTGCTCCATGGAAGCTGGCAACACCACCAGGGTCACTGTGTTTGTTCTTCAAGGACTATCCAACAACCCTCACATCCAGGTAGTACTATTTGTAATATTCCTGGTGATTTACCTCCTGATCCTCACAGTAAACCTGCTGATGCTGCTGGTGATCAGGACTGAGTCCCGCCTCCACACCCCCATGTACTTCTTCCTAAGTCACCTCTCCCTCCTGGATGCTTTCTATGCCTCAATCATTGTGCCTAAGCTGCTAGAGAACCTGCTTTCCAAGTGGAAGACTATATCCTTTCTTGAATGTTTCATCCAGATCTTCTTTGTTATATTTCTTGGGGGCACTGAAACTTGCCTCCTTTCAGTCATGGCCTATGATCGGTTCCAGGCTGTGTGTCACCCGCTATTGTATGTGGTGACCATGAACAAGAAGGTGTGTGCTGGCCTGGCGGGAGCCTCCTGGGCCATAGGAATGGGGACTGGCTTACTTAACACCATCCTCCTGGCTCAGCAGCACTTCTGCGGCCCCAACCTCATCCACAGTTTTGCCTGTGAGCTTCCCCCAGTGCTCCTGTTGGCCTGTTCTGACCCCTACGTTAGTGTGTTCTCCATCCTGACCACCATGGTGGTCCTGGGCCTTGGCACCTTTGTCATATTGCTAGGTTCTTACACCCGTATTATCCTGACAGCCCTGGGAATGAACTCTGCCACAGGTTGGAACAAGATCTTCTCTACCTGCTCATCTCATTTTCTTGTGGTCATCATCTTTTATGGTTCTGGAATTTTCAGGTATGTCATTGGTAAAACTTTGCCTACAAATGCAGTGTGTTTTTCACACTAAGTAAACTTGCCCTTTAGACAGAGCATTGCAAAGTAGCAGGAAAAGAATTATACTGGGATCAGTAGGCCTAGGTTCTAGTTCTGCTTCGTTGTGGACCTGATGCATGAATTATTTTTTTGAAAATTCATTTTCTTTCTGAGGCCTCAATTGCCTAACTCTGCAAAATAAGTTTTTACAATAAGTAAAGACTTTCTTGTTTTCATTAACCTGTGGTTTCAGAATCATCAAAAGAAAATCATACAGCCTTTTGCTAGATTTTTATTAGCGCTAGACAAAAAAATAAATAAACTATATCATCCTTGCAACAGATGTCATTTCTCTTTCCTACTGGAAATTGATGTCTCCACAGCTTATTTCTGCCTTAACTGTTTATTAGGCATTTACTATGTAACAGCTGCTTTACATAATCAAGCTCAATTTTAGTATACATCACACCACAACAAAAGAGAAATATTATTAATCTCATTTTCTGATAAGAAAGTTGATTTTTAGGAGTAACCAAGTACCCTACAAAACTTTCCAGAACAAACTAGGAATGAAGCCAAAATAAAAACCAAGTCTCACTGACTTGACACCTCAAGCTCTTTTCTACCACATTTCTCTCAAACATAAACAACAATACCTGATGAGTCCTTGCTTCCCAGGGAACAGAGTAGCTAATGGCCTATGCTCTCTACTAGTGAACCAGAGATGGATTTACAAAAATTGCTCTAAACTTTTCTCACCTGCTTGTTTTTTTTTGGGCAGAAGTCACAAGGTGTGAAAGGATAAGGAATGGTCTAGGAGAGCTCACTTGAGCCTGTGGACAAATCTCTTGAGCTCTCTTTGTCTCGGTTTCCTCATTTTCCCCAGGGGGTAGGAGATTTCTCCCACCTACTTCACAGATATGTTAGGAGAGTGAAATTAAAAGATGAAAAATGACAGTAAGATGAATATCTTTCTTAACCAAGCACACCAAACCCACAAAAGAATATTCCAATGATAATGGAACAATTGCAAAGTTTTTTTTCTAATGCTTCTTTGGGAAATACTCCTGGTGATACTTAACAAAGTACATCCAAATTTTAATTCTTACTATTTTGGAATCATATCTCATGCTAAATACATTTTTATAGTTCACTCTATTTACAAAGCTTGGCTTCTTTTCTAAGCCAAAGACAAATATATTAAAAAAGGACAAAATTTTATTCTACTAAGCATTGTAAAAAATAAAGTGCTGTGATTCTGGGTTAATTCCCTATAAATGTTTGGAAAAAATGACGACATTATTGGACTAGCACATAGTTTTACATATGCTAGTCCAACAATGGAACTATCATCACAAGATGGGAACATACAGTTGTGTCTATGAGAAAAAAAGAAAAAAAATCCTCATCGTCATCATAACTATTAAGAAAAGACACTTTGAAATGTATGAAGTGCTACAGAAATGCATGAAATCATTTTTAGCTCTATTCTAACCTGTAGCACTTCATATGCTGCAGAACTTCCTTTTGCCTCAGGGTAGATCCTATAATGTTTTGCATAAGAAAATTCATGTGTGGAAGTGTTTGAAGGCAGAAATGACAAGACTTCTCACTGACAATACAGTCACTTCTAGATGCTTCTGCCAGTAATAGCCGACTCAGCCCTGAGGACCCTCTTTGCAGAGTCTGGGATGGGATGGACACTAGCTGCCAACAGCATTGTGGTCATTGTCCTGAGCTCATTTTATTCCTTTGTGCAATTCCCTTCAAGGTACATGACTCCAGCTTCAGGCTCAGCCCTGGAGCAAGTGCTATCCATGCAGTACAGTGTGGTGACCCCACTACTGAACCCACTTATCTACAGTTTGAAGAACCAGGAGGTGAAGGCAGCTCTTAGGAGGAGGTTGGCCAGGAAACCCAGCCTTACCTTCTAAGCCAAGCTCTACTCCATCCTCATAAAAGGAGGAAAAGTCATGAGAAAGGAGAGGAGACAGAAAAACCTTCATCTCAAAGCTATCTCAGCATGAAAAACAGAAGCCTTAGTTGCTTTGACCCCAGTGCCCTCCCTAGTCAGTTCAGTTCAGTTCAGTTCAGTCGCTCAGTCGTGTCCGACTCTCTGCGACCCCATGAATTGCAGCACGCCAGGACTCCCTGTCCATCACCAACTCCCGGAGTCTACCCAAACCCATGTTCATCGAGTCGGTGATGCCATCCAACCATCTCATCTTCTGTCGTCCCCTTCTCCTCCCGCCCCCAATCCTACCCAGCATTAGGGTCTTTTCCAATGAGTCAACCCTTCGCGTGAGGTGCCCAAAGTATTGGAGCTTCAGCTTCAACATCAAACCTTCCAGTGAACACCCAGGATTGATCTCTTTTAGGATGGATTGATTGGATCTCCTTGCAGTCCAAGGGACTCTCAAGAGTCTTCTCCAACACCACAGTTCAAAAGCATCAATTCTGCGGCGCTCAGCTTTCTTCACCGTCCAACTCTCACATCCATACATGACCACTGGAAAAACCATAGCCTTGACTAGACGGACTTTTGTTGGCAAAGTAATGTCTCTGCTTTTAAACATGCTATCTAGGTTGGCCATAACCTTCCTTCCAAGGAGTAAGCGTCTTTTAATTTCATGGCTGCAGTCACCATCAGCAGTGATTCTGGAGCCCAAAAAAGTAAAGTCTGACACTGTTTCAAGCAAAATGGAAATACCTCCACAAAACGAATGGCAGCCATCCAGAGGACCCAGTCACCACACAAGAAAATCTTCTCAATAAACATATGGAGGATCTTCAGAAAACTAAAAATGAAGCCACCATATGTATCAGCAATTCCATTTCTGGGAATACATTCAAAGGAAATGAAACCAGTAACTCAGAAAGGTATCTGCATCCCCATGTTCATGACAGCATTATTTACAACACCCAACACATAGAGAGAACCTAGGTTTCCTTAATGGATGAATGGATAAAGAAGGCATGGATAAAGCAATGGAATATCATTCAGCTATAAAAATGAGGAAATTCTACCATTTGTGATGAAACGGATGGACCGTGAAGGCATTTTGCTCAGTGAAATGTCAGACAAATAAAGACAAATGCAATATGATCTCACATACATGCAGAACCTAGGGAAAACCAAACTCTTAGAAAAAAAGGTCAGACATATGGTTATCAGAGATGGAGGGTAGGAGGAAAGGCAATTGGAGGAAAGTAATTAAAAGGTACAAATTTCCAGTGTAAGATAAGTATTAGGTGTAATGTACAATATGACGACTATAGTTAACAGCATTGTATGATACATACAAAATCTGATAAGAAAGTAAATCCTAACTAGCAACATCACAAGGAGAAAAGTTTTTTCTTTTTCTTTTCTTCTTGCTTTTCTTTATATTATACATTTATGAGATGATGGAATTTTTTGAGGAATAGAGAAGAGTTTTATATGAGCCAAACCGAGGACTATAGCCCAGCAGACAGCCTCTCAGATAACTCTGAGAAACTGCTCGATTGAAGCGTGATTTTTAGCATAGTCATATGCCTTATCAGAACACAGAACATACATCAAACATTACCCAGGTATATTCCTTCAAGATTCCAAAAGAGACAGGATAAGTAGATATAGGATGAGACAGCAGGACCCTGGTATCTAGGAAGGAAACCTTTCTTCAAGGGAGTTAAACACAGATGTCCTAAGAAGAGAGTTTTTTATCTTTATCTTCAAAACAGATGTTGTTTGCCTTAATGGTTGAAGCAGACCTGCTGTGTGTGTTTGACAGGTTCTTCAGGTTCACACAAACTCCAGGCTGAACCATGTATAAGCTAAAATGACTTCCCCAAAACTCAATGTGTGAAATTTTTTCAATCAGAGCTAACTTGCAAGATTTTTTCCCTATTAGAAGTTTTTAGATGATGGATATTAACTGAACCTATTGCAATACATATTTATGTGTGTGTGTGTGTGTGTGTGTATTTATACTCTCTTGCTGTGCACCTTAAACTTACCCATTAAAGTATGTCAATCAGCTCTCCATAAAACTGGGGGAAAAATAGTAAAGACAATCTTCACAGCTCCAACAGCCATTTCCACTATCTTTCTCCTCTCATTTCTTACCCTTTCAATCCCTCCTCTTTTGCCTCTCCTTCAATCTTTTACTTTTGTTTATACACAAAGAAGAAATCCAACCACTAGCAAATTTCCCACTTCATTCTGGGAGAGTCTTATCTTAGTACTGAGATCCAGCTCCTCCCTTGTTCCCATACAGAAAACTGCCTGGCAAAATCTACAGCTCCAGAGTAACCTGGAAAGAAATAAAAGAAAAATAAATATGTTTCCAACTGTATTATTCTTAACTAGTAATACCTAAAGTAGAACATAGCAAATAATAAATTCTGAATAACTATTTTTTGATTAAGGGCTGCATAAAGGAATGAATGATCAGTCTGTCTCAGGAATCCTTTCCCTTGCATGATCCTAGGAAAGAACAGGGAATATTTTCCTCTAAAATGTGAGTCTTGAGAGTAAAACCCTATCTAACCAATTCTGTATCCTCAGTGTCTAGTAGTTTCTATTACTTAATAGGCTCTCAATTAGAATACAAAAAAACATGAATGAGAGAGAAGAGAGTGAGAGAAGGAACATATGAAAAGAAACATTTAAAAGAAAAACACCAATACAGTATACTATTGCATATATATGGAATTTGAAAGATGGTAACGATAACCCTATATGCGAGACAGAATAAGAGACACAGATGCATAGAACAGTCTTATGGACTCTGAGGGAGAAGGTGAGGGTGGGACGTTCTGGGCGAATAGCATTGAAACATGTATATTATCATATGTGAAACAGAACACCATTCCAGGTTCGATGCATGAGACAAATGCTCAGGGCTGGGGCAATGGGATGACCCAGAGGGATGGGATGGGGAGGGAGGTGGGAGTGGGGTCCAGGAAGGGGAACACATGTAAACCCATGGCTGATTCATGTCAATGTATGGCAAAAACTACTACAATATTGTAAAGTAATTAGCCCCCAACTAAAATAAATAAATTTATTTTAAAAAAAAAGAAAAGAAACATTTAATTTAGTCCAATAAAATTCCTGCCTTCATAACAATATAGATTTCACAGGAAAGTAGCATGGAGGAGAGATCAGGATAGAAAAAGAGAAAAACCGTCCTTATTTTGGGACACCATCCAGGGTCATCTTCACAAGAGGTTGCTGAAACATGTGCACTCTGACCCCCTGTCCTGAGTCTCTCCATCACCCACCTGAGTCCAGACAACTTCAGATCCTTGACGGGTTCAAGAACTGTTCCAAGCCTAGAGGAAGGAGAAGAAGTTGGAGAAAGCAAAACACATGCTCAGCTGCCACCTCATCTCCCACTCAGCTTCAAGAGAGTTCTCAGAAAGACAATAGCAGACCACTTCCATGCCCACTCCCTGACTTCTATCTGTTCTCGATCCTTTGACCCTCAGGCTAAGATCCTCTCCTCAATTGTCGGTTTTCTTCAGCAAAGCCCTCTGAAAATCGAGGCCTCATATGTGGCATACTCACAGGTGAAATTTCCAAAATGAGGATGTTTCTCTGGAGATGAAGGCCAGAGCTGAGGAGCTAGCAAAACAGTCCCAGGTTCAGTAGCATTTCTGCTCTGCACACTTGGTGGAGCTGGTGCTTTACATTTTGCAGAGCATATGCCTTCCTGAGGGTGTAACTGAGGCAAAATAATAAGCAGATTGTGAGATCAGTAGGAGGAATAGCCATTCAATCCTGCCCACCCACACACAACACACAGGAATTATTCCTAAAACCCTATAGATTGGGGAAGACTATTATCTCATAATTAGGGAAGAAAATACATGCAATATCCCTGGGAGATGTGTCACATTATGTTCAAATTCAGATTAAAATCATATTATGAAAGCCGAGTTATTTCCTGAGAGTTTGGTTTCATTAAGTATAAGAAAGAGCTGTCTTGTCCACCACTTGCCAGGGCCTATATGTCCTTTAACAGGCTATGGAGGCTTCATTTGGGAGCTGCTGGTCTCTGAGACAAGAGAAATATGGTCTGAATGCCAAAAGTACCAGTGAGTATAGAGTGTAGGAAGAGAGAATTAGAAGATAAATAACTTCGTTAAGACAGAAATGGGGTATCTTGAATGGAATTTTGGCAAGGTGAATTGTCAAAGCAGGATGAGATCTCAGAAAAATCGCTGGACCAAAGCCTTCATTTAATGATAAAAAAAAATTGAGCCACAGAGACAGAGATGACTTGTCCAGATTTGGACCATCAGTGTGAAGCAGAAACAGACTTTAGGACTACATGTCCTAATTTCCTTCTTTCACATTTCTCATGATCAAACTACAATTAAGTTCTGCAAACCTACCCCTTAAAGGCCAGTAAAGCAGCAAGGAAGAGTAATGGAGTGCAGGGTCCCAACAACAGGCCCCAGGTATTCAAATTTTTCAATTGCTGAGTTGCTGTCATATATATATATATTTTTTTTTAATCAGTTAATTTCTATGGCAATATAGCTGCTCAAACAGTAAAGAATCTGCCTGCGAGGCAGGAGACCAGGGTTCAGTCTCTAGGTTGGGAAGTTCCTCTGGAAAAGGGAACGCAATCCACTCCACTATTCTTGCCTGGATAATTTCATGGACAGAGAAGCCTGGTGGGCTACAGTCCATGGGGTCGCAAAGAGTCAGACTCGACTGAGTGACTAACACACACACATAGCTGCTTTACAAGGCTGTTAGCATCTGCTGCACAGCAAAATGAATCAGCCATATATATATATTTCTCCCTGTTTAGATTTCCCTCCCAATTAGGATACCACTTTAAATGCATCAAGAGGAGTTCTCTGTTATACAGTGTGTTCCCATCAGTTGTCTATTTTATACACAGTATCAATAGTGTGTATGTGTCAATCCCAACCCCCCTGTTACTCCCACACTTTCCCCCTAGGTATCCATACATTTGTTCTGTACACTGTGCCTCTATTTCTGCTTTGCAAATAAGGTCATCTATACCATTGCTGAGCACCAAAGAATTGATGCTTTTGAACTGTGATGTTGGAGAGGACTGCAAGGAGATCCAACCAGTCTGTCCTAAAGGAAATCAGTCCTGAATATTCATTGGAAGGACTGGTGCTGAAGCTGAAACTCCAATACTTTGGCTACCTGATGCAAAGAACTGACCCATTGGAACAGACCCTGATGCTGGGAAAGATTGAAGTTGGGAGGAGAAGGGGATGACAGAGGATGAGATGGTTGGATGGCATCACTGACGCAATGGACATGAGTTTGAGTAAGCTCCAGGAGTTGGTAATGGACAGGGAGGCCTGGTGTGCTGCAGTCCGTGGGGTGCAAAGAGTCGGACACAACTAAGCAACTGAACTGAACTGATACCATTTTTCTAGATTCCACATATATGCATTAATATATGATATTTGTTTTTCTCTTTCTGACTTACTTCACTCTGGACTAACTAGGTCCATCCATGTCTCTACAAAAGAAGAAATTTTGTTCCTTTTTATGGCTGAGTAATAGTCCATTGTATAATCTCTAAAATATCAAAGCAGCCCATGCAGTTCAAAATCGAAAAAAAAAAAATCAGAAAATGGGCAGAAGACCTAGATACACATTTCTCCAAAACAGACACACAGATGGCCAACAAACTCAAGAAAAGATGCTCAACATAACAAATTATTAGAAAAATGCAAATCAAAACTGCAGTGTGGTATCACCTCACACCGGTCAGAATGGCCATCATCAAAAAATCTACAATCAAGAAAGCTAATGAGGGTGTGGAGAAAAGGGAAACTTTCCACTGTTAGTGGGAATGTAAACTGATGCAACCACTATGGGTAACTATCTGGAGTTTCCTTAAAAAGCTAAAAATAAGACTTCCCTGGTGGTCCAGTGGTTGGGCTTGCCAATAGGGAACACAGGTTGGATCTTTGGTCTGTGAAGATTCCAGGTGCCTCAGGGCAACTCAGCTCATGTGCCAAAACTACTGAAGCCCCTGTGCCCTAGAGCCTGAGCTCTGCAACAAAGAAGCCATCACAATGACAAGCCCACACACTGAAACTAAAGAGTAGTCCCCACTTACCACAGCTAGAGAAAGCTCATGTGTAGCAGTGAAGACCCAGCACAGGCAAAAACAATAAATAATTTTTTAACAATACTCTACTCTCTGAGAGGGCTTCCCAGGTGATGCTAGTGGTAAAGAACCCACCTGCCACTGCAGGAGACATAAGAGATATGGGTTCGATCCCTGGGTCAGGAAGATCCCCTGGAGAAGGATATGACAACCCACTCCAGTATTCTTGCCTGGAGAATCCCTTGGACAGAGGAGCCTGATGGGCTACAGTCCAACCAAGACCAGAAAAGGCAGTATGAATTATTAGATGTAAGTGGGTAGGAGACATTCTCCTGATTTTCCTTAATCTTAGAATGCATGGGAAGGGAGGGACCCTACAGTCCACAGGGTCACAAAGAGTCAGACACAGCTGAAGTGACTTAGCGCACACACACTATCTGAGATTGTTTTCTTCAAATGAGTCATGGATTACTGGGAAAAAAATGGAAGCCTGGGAAACCAGATCAGCATAAAATGGCTCACACAAACCATCCTCACATTCCCTAGAGTGAAATACAGATTTCTGGTATTCAGTGTTTTAGTGATGTTGATGAATTATTGATAACCTTTGCTTCACAGACTTTTCTCTCAGACTGAGGTAGCCATATTGGGTTATCTATACCAACATTTCTTATTGTTTCCAAATATCCACATGACTGCCTTTTAGAGAGTTTGATCTGGACATAAGGTGCCATCTCTACATTGATTCAGTGGTATTAAATGCTAAAAGGGTAATTTAAAATAAGTAAACAAATTTTTTAAAAAACTAAAAATAGAAATGCCATCTGACCCAACAATCCCACTACTGGGCATTACCCACAGAAAACCATAATTCAAAAAGACACGTGCACCCAAATGTTTACTGCGGCAGCATGGAAGCAACCAAAATGTCCATCAACAGAGGAGTGGATAAAGAAGAGGTGGTACATCTCTTGTTTCTAGAAAGATTTCCTCTCACAGCAATTTCTGAAGGGTATGTTCTTATCTCAAGGGTAAGGAACTACCTCAACCCCCTTCAAGTCACCCATTTCAGATTCTTGGAGCCCCTGCCCTTCCTGTCCTTTTCCCACTCCACATCTCTACCTGTGAAAACCCCACCAACATTTCAAAACAAGCTTAAATTCATTCCTGTGCCATCAGGAGCACCGAGCAAGGGTCAAAAGTCAGAGCACCAGTAACATATCCCTGGAGAATAGTCCCTGCATGTCCAGTGGTGTCACTACAGGGCCCAGGGCTCAGACACAAATTAGCTTCAAGAAAGTACAAAGAAGCAAAATAAACTAGCCCTAGGGAAGGGTAGTTCCAGGAACAGAAAGAGGGCAGAAGCAGCGAAGACAGCAGGTGTTCACAGCTTCTCATAGAGGTGCTGATCCAGCTTCTCAGAACAGAATGCTTTATGGGCCAACCTGATCAAAAGGGAGACAAGGCAAGTTGACTGACAGGAGTTAGCTCGACTTCCATCTACCTTTGTCCCCAGGAAAGCTGAGATGGAAGAGTGAGGATGAAAATTAAAACCAAAAAGATTTTCCTGGCCAGCTGGCAAGAGACACTGAGCCACCTCCATTTTTTTTAAAACTCCAAGAAGATAGTAGGGCCGTGGTACAAAGAACTTGCCTTAGGGTTTAGGTCTAAATAGGTCGAATTAAATGTGCAAGACCCGCTGAAGGAAATCCTGGTTTTCAGCCCTCTATTAGGGAATTCTTGTTAGGAAAATTGTTAAACAGAAGTGGAGTAAGTGAGGCTCGACAATTGGAAACCTGAGTCTGCTTGATGATTTTTGTTTAGAAGACTATGTTCTAGCTTAAAATACCAGGAAATAAAGAAAAGGGGCTATGGTAATAGAACTAAAGAGCTAATGAGCTCAGAAGAAGGAGAGGAAGGTAAAGTAGAAAATAAAACGGGGACTCTCCAGGAGTTATTTCCTACTTTAGCCAGAATCTTCTTGACACACATAATGTCATCAGTAAGGTCATCATCCAGGAACTCTGGCAGGAGTTACAGGGGGGGAAATGAGAGAGCTAAGTATTACCCAGAAAGGTAATGAGCATCTCTATTCCCCGGTCCTTCTCGGAACTAGAGATTTGTGCTTGTTGTCTTTCTATATGAGAAATCCAATACAATAATGCCTCCCCCTAGGTAAGGACTCCCTTCGCTTTTCTCAGGCATCACCAGAAGAATTGCCAACTTCATCAACTGAATTACTCTGAAAATGCCAGAGTATTAGACTTCAAGATCCCCAAAGAGCTCAGAATATCTACCCGTGAACTTCAATAAGCTTTCTGTGAATTTAGTGATGATGAAAATTTCTAACAACCTCTTGCTCAGTATTATCAAGTCCCACAGTTGATGTGGAATCCAAGACAATGAAGTGAGAGGTGTGCTTGACCCCAGAAAAGAAGATTGTCACAAGAGTAGGCAATCTCAAAAAGAAAATCAAACCTGGAGGCTCACATTTCCCATTTTTACGTGTTAGTACAAAGCAACAGCAAATAAAACACTATGAGACTATGAGGCATAAAGACATACATACAGATGAATGAAATGGATTGGAGATCCCAAAAATGAACCCACCCATCTATGGTGAACTGATTTTAGACAACAGTTAACAATGTTAAATTGCAGGAAAATGGTGTTTTTAACAAATGGTGCTGGGCAATTTGCTATCCACATGAAATTGGACTCTTTCCTCCTACCATATACAAAAAGTAATTCAAAATACATAAAAAACTTGAATGTTAAGAAGTAAAATTACAACCAACACACCATATCCACAGGTTCCACATCCATGGATTCAACCAACTTCAGATTGAAAATATGAGGAAAAAGAAATTACAATGTTTCAAGTAAAACTAGAATTTGCCATACACCAGCAAATATTTTACATAGTATTTACATTGTAATTACTGTATTTGTATAGCATTTACATTATATTAGCTGACATAAGTAATCTAGAAATTATTTAAAGCAAATAGGAAGATATGCCTGTGTTATATGGAAATACTATATCATTTACATAAGAGACTTCGGCACACATGGATTTTGATGTGCCTGGATGTCTTTGAACCAATGCTCCACAGATACCAAAGGATGACTGTATAAATGCTCCAATAAAACATTGGTTAAATATTGAATTTAGTGGTGATTTCTTAGATCTGAGAGCAAAGCGCAAGCAATGAAAGAAAAGACAGATAAAATGGATTTCCTCAAAATTAAAAACCTTTTTGCATCAAAAGTTATAAATCAGAAAGTGAAAATATAGCCCACAGTATTTAAGAAAATATTTGCACATTATTTATCTGATGTATCATTATCCAGACTATATCAAGAACTTTTGCAATTTATCAACATGAAGACAAACAAACCAAGTTTAAAAATGAATAAATGACTTCAATAGACCATTCTCCACACAAGACATACAAATAGTCAACAAGTAGGTGAAAACATGTCAAACAACATTAGTCATGATGGAAATGCAAATTAAAACAGCAATGCAACAATTCCTTCACATACTCTAAAATGGTTAAAATCAAGAAATCTAAAAATAACATAGGTTGGCAACAGTGTGCAGAAATTGGAACCCTTAAACACTATTTGAAAAAATGGAAAAGATGTAACCTAGGTTAAGACTATAAATATACAATTGACATATGGTTGAACAACTCCACTCCTAGATATATACCTCCAAAGAAATGATAACAGATGTACAGATATATTGATAACAGCCCTGTTCACAATAGCCAATAGGTAGAAACAAGGCAAATGTCCAGCAATGGATAAATGGATAAACAAAATGGAATACATCCATAAACAGCCATATTTTGACCAATGAAGGAATAAAGTAAGATGGTTCAGCCACTGTGGAAAATAGTATGGCTGTTCTTGAAAAACTTAAACATAGAATTAAAGTATGATCAATCAATTCCACATCAGGGTATATACTCAAAGGACTGAAAGCAGGGACTGGAAAAGATATAGGTACACTTATATTCATAGCAGCATTAATCACAAGAGCAAATGGATAAACTAAATGTGGCATATACACAAAGTAATATAATTCAGCCTTAAAAATGGAAGCAGCCATAAATAGGTGTTGGATTTTGTCCAAAGATTTTTCTGCAATTATTGAGATTATCATATGATTTTTATCTTTCAGTTTGTTAATATGATATATCACATTGATTAATTTGCATATATTGAAGAATCCTTGCATCCCTGACATAAATCCCACTTGATTATGGTATATGATCCTTTTAATGTGTTGATGGGTTCTGTTTACTAGTATTTTGTTAAGGATTTTTGCATCTGTGTTCATCAGTGATTGTTGTTGTTCAGTTGCTCAGTCATGTCTGACTCTTTGCAACCCCATGGACTGCAGCACACCCGTCTTTCAATATCTCCCAGAGTTTGCTCAAATTCATGTCCATTGAGTCAGTGATACCATCCAACAACCTCGTCCTCTGTCTCCCCCTTCTCCTCCTGCTTTCAATCTTTCTCAGCATCAGGGTCTTTTCCAATGAGTCAGCTCTTCCCATCAGGTGGCCAAAGGATCAGGGTTTCAGCTTCAGCATCAGTCCTTCCAATGAATATTCAGGACTGATTTCCTTTAGAATTGACTGGTTTGATCTCCCTGCAGTCCAAGAGATTCTCAAGAGTCTTCTCCAGAACCACAGTTCAAAAGCATCAATTCATTGGCCCTCAATATTCTTTATGGTCCAACTCTCAGATCTGTACATGACTACTTGAAAAACCATAGCTTTGACTAGACAGATCTTTGTTGGCAAAGTGATGTCTCTGTTTTTTAATACGCTGTTTAGGTTTGTCATAGTTTTTTTCCAAGGAACAAGCGTCTTTTAATTTTATGACTGCAGTCACCATCCACAGTGATTTTGGAGCCCAAGAAAACGAAATCTGTCACTGTTTCCATTATCTCCCCATCTATTTGCCATGAAGTGATGGGACCGGATGCCGTGATCTTCGTTTTCTGAATGTTGAGTTTTAAGCCAGATATTTCATTCTCCTCTTTCACGTTCATCAAGAGGCTCTTTAGTTCTTCTTTGCTTTCTGCTATAGGGTGGTATCATCTGCATATCTGAGGTTTTTTATATTTCTCCCAGCAATCTTGATTCCAATTTCTGCTTCATCCAGCCTGGCATTTAGCATGATGTACTCTGCATATAAGTTAAATAATCAGGCTGACAATATACAGCCTTGGCATACTCCTTTCCCATTTTGAACCAGTCCTTTGTTCCATATCCAGTTCATCAGTGATATGGGCCTGTAATTCTTTTTTTGTGGTATCTTTGTCTGGTTTTGATATCAGGGTGATGGTGGCCTTGTAGAATGAGTTTGGGAGTGTTACACCCTCTGTAATTTAATGAAAGAGTTTAAGAAGGATAGGTGTTAGCTTTTCTCTAAACTTTTGATAGAATTCACCTATGAAAGCTTCCGACCCTGAGCTTTTGTTTGTTGGAAGATTTTTTTCATAGTTTCCATTTCAGTGCTTGTGATTGGTCTGCTCATATTTTCTATTTCTTCCTGGTTCATTTCGGAAGGTTGTAGTTTTCTAAGAATTTGTCTGTTTCTTTAAGGTTGCCCATTTAATTAGCATATAGTTGCTGGTAGTAGTCTCTTAGGATCTCTTGTATTTCTGCATTGTCTGCTTTAACTTCTCCGTTTTCATTCCTAATTTTATTGATTTGAGTCCTCTCCCTTTTTTCCTTTATGAGTCTGGCTAATGGTTTATCAATTTTGTTTATCTTCTAAAAGAACTAGTTTTTAGTCTTACTGATCTTTGCTTTCTTTTTCTTCATTTCTATTTCATTTATTTCTGCTCTGGTTTTTATGATTTCTTTACTTATACTAACTGTGGAGGGTTTTCGTTCTTCTTTTTCTAGATGCTTTACATATAAGGTTAGGATGCTTATATGATGTATTTCTCATTTCTAGAAGTAAGATTGTATTGCTATCAACTTCTCTCTTAAAAGTGTTTTGCTGCATCCAAGAGGTTTTGGGTCGTCATATTTTTGTTGTCATTTGCTTCTAGGTATTATTTTATTTAAATTTGTTCAGTGATCTCTTGGTTATATAGAAGTGTATAAAATAACTTCAATATCTTTTTCATCTTAAATGTTTCATCATTTTATTGTTATAGTCATAAATATTATTTAAAGTATAACAAAATGAGAAAGAATGGAAGGAGGGAGGGAAGAAGGGTAGGAATTCCAAGCTTTGAAATAAGAAATCTTAGAACTCTTATATTTTTTCTTTAGAAATTATTGGCCACCCAAGGGTACCTCTTAGCTGATGCAACTCTCTGAAACAAGACTAATACAGGGAAGGAATAGCTGGCCCTGGAGAACTCATTCAGATCAGAGCAAGCCTCTTTCAGGGCCTCTCCAGGGACCCTTTAGATACTCTCCAAGGTCTAAAGCTGAGATATAGTCCCTCTAGCCATTGTTATTCTGGAGGTGGAGTCGGAAGTCATCCCATTGAACAGAAGGACTATAGGAATATTTCCTTGCTCAGAAGCCCCACCTCTGCATCTTCTAAGGGAAAGTTGAAGGAACCACATGAAGCCTTACTTATATCTGTGGCTTTGCTCCAGTGTTAAAAAGAATGCCATTCAGGTATCCTCCCCTGAGAACACCTCTTGTTGGCCTAAGGAACTCAGGTGAAGAAAATTATACTTCTCATTCAGCTACATCTTCTCCTAAACCTATCCAATCTGGGAACTTGTGAGTGTACAAGCCACAAATAGTAACTAGATCCTCATTCATCATCCTCTTGAGTTAGCCTTCAAGGGGAAAGAGGCCATCACTTGGTGTTCCTATGGTCTAGACTAACCCCTCTCACTGTCCATCTTACCAGCTATTCTAGGGAGTCTTTTTTCTCTGCTCTTTTTTTTACTGTCACATTACTGTCTCTGTGATGCACAGAAGGTGGTCCAATTTTGACTTGGCTTTATCCAAATCCTCTGGTACCAACTCAGAGAATTCATTGTTTTCATAGATTCTAGCATTAAGTCCTGAGATTACAGTGCAAACAGTGATTATAAATTCACAGAAATCCTGGAATGGGAAACTGTCAGAATAACTGATGTGCACAGCCCTCACCTCCAATTTGAGGGCTTCCTCAGGCCTGGCTCCATGAAACCAGACTATGACTGTGCCACTTCTGTATGGGTTGACACAAAAGGGGAGAAATTTCCATTTAGTACCAGAGATATCCAAGGAAGATTGTCTCCAATCTGTTTTGTTTAAGTATTTATTTACTTTTATTTATTTATTTGGCTACACTGGGTTTTAGTTGTGACACTCAAGATCTTCAACCTTCGCTTTGTGGTATGGGGGATTTTTAGCTGTGGCATGAGAACACTTAGTTGAGGCATGTGGGATCTAGTTACCTGACCAAGGTTTGAACCTTGGCTGCCTGCATTGGGAGTGCAGCATCTTAGCCATTGGCCCATTAGAGAAGTTCATCCGCATTCCTCAGAATTTTTAAGATGGTATGGACTTTAGAAACCATCTAAAGTTTTCCAAGGTTGGTTTTTTTTTAAATAAGAAGTGCAAATAACTTATTCATGAACTTACAGTGACAGAGAAAGGTCCTGTGCCATCATCAACTGTCACAATACTTCTATTAATCATTCAACATGCGTCATGGACTATCAGCCAGATAGTTGGCCAAAATCTTTATTGCTTACTCACTATGCCTGTGAGGCTTCCTGTGGCTTGAACTCTGTTGCTTTTGTAACTGGAGAACGGCACTTCTCAGTGCTCTGGAGACTATTTTCCACTCCCTTCGTTTCCTTCTTCAGTCTGAATAATGTCTTTTCTCTTCTCCTTCCTTTCTAGGTTTGATTCTCTACTCTCTTCCTTCTCACCTTCTCCACCTTATCCAATAGACTATTGCCCTGAGCTGGGCAGGGTTGATGAGATCTGACATGGCTAAGTTGCCCCTGCTACACGAACTGTCCTTGGTCAGTCCTAAAGCTTTATTCATAGCATCTCATCCCCAGACAGTCTCTGAGACTCATAGCACATTGGAGCATTCTTTTCTGTTCTTGTCCCTCTGAAGGCAATCTCTAATGCTCCATGGAAGTTGGCAACACCACCAGAGTCACTGTGTTTGTTCTCCAAGGACTATCCAACAACCCTCACATCCAGGTAGTACTATTTGTAACATTCCTGGTGATTTACCTCCTGACCCTCACAGGGAACCTGCTGATGCTGCTGGTGATCAGGACTGAGTCCCGCCTCCACACCCCCATGTACTTCTTCCTCAGTCACCTCTCCCTCCTGGATGCTTTCTATTCCTCAGTCATTGTGCCTAAGCTGCTAGAGAACCTGCTCTCCAAGCAGAAGACTATATCCCTCCTTGACTGTTTCACCCAGATCTCCTTGGTCATATTTTCAGGGGGCACTGAAACCTGCCTGCTTTCAGTCATGGCCTATGACCGGTACCAGGCTGTGTGCCACCCACTGTCATATGTGGTGACCATGAACAAGAAGATATGTATTGGCCTGGTGGGAGCCTCCTGGGCCATAGGAATGGGGACTGGCCTACTTAACACCATCCTCCTGGCTCAGCAGGATTTCTGTGGCCCCAACCTCATCCGCAGCTTTGCCTGCGAGTTTCCTCCAGTGCTCCTGTTGGCTTGTTCTGACCCCTACATGAGCGTTGCCTCCATCCTGACCACCATGGTGGTCCTTGGCCTTGGCACCTTTGTCCTAGTGCTGGTTTCTTACACTCATATCATCATGACAGCCTTGGGGATCGACTCTGCCTCAGGATGGAACAAGATCTTCTCTACCTGCTCATCTCATGTTCTTGTGGTCACCATCTTTTATGGTTCAGGAATTTTCAGGTAGGTCATTGTTACACATCCGGAATGTAAATGCAGGATATTTTTCACTCTAAAGTAACCTTGAACTACAGAACAAAACATTGCAAAGTAGCAGGAAAAGAATTGTACTGGAATTCAGAAGTCCTGGGTCCTAGTCATGGCTCTTTTGTGGACTAGATGTATGAATTATAAAACATCCATTTTCTTTCTGAGAGTTGAATTTCTACACAGTTAAGCTCAATTTTAATATGTATTACATCACACAAAAAATATTACTAACCTGATTTTCCAATTAGAAACCTGAGTTTCAGGAGTAACCTGGTACTTTATCAAAATTACCAGAACAAGTTAGGAATCAAATCAAAATATAAACCAAGTCTCACCGACTTGAAACCTTAACCCCTTTTCTACCAAGTTTCTCTCAAACATAAACAGCTCTAGTTGATGAATCCTTAATCCCAGGAAACAGAGTAACTAACGGCCTGTGCTCTCTCCAAGTGAACTGGAGATGGATTTGCACAAGTTACTCCATACTTTCCTCTCTGGTTGTTACTTGGAGAGAAGTCAGGGGTGGGAAAGGATAAGGAATGATCTAGAAGAGTTCACTTGAGCCTGAAAGCAAATCTCTCCAGCTTTCTTTCTCTCAGTTTCCTCATTTGCCATAAAGGTATGGTAAAATTATTCCCACCCACTTCACAGAAATGTTTGGAGGAATAAACTAAAAGATAAAAAATGAGAATAAAATGAATATCTTTTTTAACTAAGCATGCAAAACCCACAAAGGACATTCCAATGAAAATGGCACAATTTCAAAAAGCAAATTTTATTGCTTCTTTGGGAAATACTCCTTGTGACACTTAAGATACACTAAAAATTTTAATATTACTATTTTGGATTCATATCTCATGCTGAACACATATTTATCTTTCATTTTATTCAAATACCTTGGATTTTTTTTAATAAATTTATTTATTTTAGTTGGGGGCTAATTACTTTACAATATTGTAGTAGTTTTTGCCATACATTGACATGAATCAGCCATGGGTTTACATGTGTTCCCCTTTCTGGACCCCCCTCCCACCTCCCTCCCCATCCCATCCCTCTGGGTCATCCCATTGCCCCAGCCCTGAGCATTTGTCTCATGCATCGAACCTGGAATGGTGTTCTGTTTCACATATGATAATATACATGTTTCAATGTTATTCTCCCAGAACGTCCCACCCTCACCTTCTCCCTCAGAGTCCATAAGACTATTCTATGCATCTGTGTCTCTTATTCTGTCTCGCATATAAGGTTATCGTTACCATTTTTCAAATTCCATATATATGCATTAGTATACTGTATTGGTGTTTTTCTTTCTGGCTTACTTCACTCTGTATAATGGGCTCCAGTTTCATCCATCTCAATAGAACCGATTCAAATGTATTTTTTTTAATGGCTGAGTATTTTATTTAAATACCTTGGATTATTTTCTAAGCCAAAGACAAACGTGCTTAAAAGGACAAATGGTTGTTCCACTAAGCATTAGAAAAATAATGTGCTGTGATTTGGGGGAATTTCTCAGAGTCATAAATGTTAGGAAAAACGATAGCATTATTGGACTAGCATTTAGTTTTGTAAGGAACAATCATCACAAGATTGGAACATGCATATATAGGGAAAAGAAGAGGAAAAAATCCTCATATTATCATCATAACTTTTAAGGAAAGTCGCTTTGAAAACTGAAGTGCTACAGAAATGCCTGAAATTATCTTTAGTTCTAGTCTAACCTGTACCACTTGATGTGCTGAAGAACTTCCTTTTTCTTTGGAAACTCCTCTAACATTTTGCATAATATCACTCATGTATGGAGGCATTTGAAGGCAGAAATAACTGACTTCTCACTAATAATACAGTCATTTCTAGATGCTTCTACCAGTGATCGTTGACTCAGCCAGTCTGAGGTGGGATGGACAGTGGCTGGCAATGGCACTGTGGCCACTGTTCTGAGCTCATTTTATTCCTTTGTGCAATTCCCTTCAAGGTACATGACTCCAGCTTCTGGCTCAGCCCTGGAGCAAGTGCTATCCATGCAGTACAGTGTGGTGACACCACTACTGAACCCCCTTATCTACAGTCTGAAGAACCAGGAGGTGAAGGCAGCTCTTAGGAAGATGTTGGCCAGGAAGCCCAGGCTTATCTTCTAAGCCAGGCTCTACTGCCTCCTCATTATCGAAGAAAGAGTCAAGAGAAGGAAGAGGAGATATAGAGAGCTTCACTTTTAAGCTATTTCAGCATGAATTCTTCTCCACAACAGAAGTCTTAGTTCCTCTGACCCCTGTGCCCTCATCCAGTCAAGCAAGATGGGGAAACCACCGCAGAACTGATAGCACTCCTCCACAGATGACCCAGTCACCACACAGGAAAATCTTCTCAAAAACCATACAGAGCAATTCTCAAAAATCAAAAAATAGAACCACCCTATGTCCCAGCAATTCCACTTCTGGAAATATATTCAAAGGATATGAAAATACTAACTTAAAAAGATATCTACACACCCATGTTCATAGCAGCATTATTTACAATAGTCAACATATGGAAAAGAATCTAGGTTTTCTTAATGGGTGAATGGATAAAGAAGGCATGGAAAAGCAACTGAATATTATCCAGCCATAAAAATTAGGAAATTCTACCATTTGTGACAACATGGATGAACACTGAAGGCATTATACTCAGTGAAATAGATCAAAGAAACACAAACACTATATGATCTCACGTGCAGAACCTAGGGAAAAACCAAACTCATAGAAAACAAACATGTAGTTGTCGGGAGTGGAGGGTAGGAAGAAAGGGAATTGGAGGAAGGTGATAGAAAGTACAAATTTTCAGTGTAAGGTAAGTACTAGGGATGTAATGTACAACATAATGACTAATTAACACCACTATATGATACACAGGAAATATGTTAAGAGAGTAAATCCTAAGATTTCTCATCACAAGGAAAAACTTTTTGTGTCTTTTTTTTTTCTTTTGCTTTTCTGTTTTTTATATATTTAATTTTAGGAGATGATGGACGTTTTAAGAATAGAAGAGAGTTATATTTGAGTCCCAGTGAGGACTATAGCCCAGGAGACAGCTTCTCAGATAACTCTGGGTAACTGCTCAGTTGAATCTTTTTTTTTTTTTTTTTGAATAGTAATATAACTTATCAGAGCACAGAACATACATCAAATGTGACAGGGGTATATTCCTTCAAGTTTCCAAAAGAGAGACGTTTAGTAAATATAGAGTGAGACAGCATGATGGTCATGTCTGGAAATGGAAGCTTATCTTTCAGGGAATGTTAATATGGATGTCATAAGGAGGAAGATTTTTATCCCTGTCTTCATAACAGACATTCTTTACCTTAATGGTTGAAGCAGATATGCTGTGTATGGCTGACAGGCTCGCCACATAAAATTCAGGCTGAACAATGTATTAGTCCAAATGACTTCCCCAAAACTCAATGTGTGAAAATTTTCTCCATCAGAGGGAATTTTCAGGTTTTCCCAATTTGGAGTTTTGTGATGATGGATATTAACTGAACCTATTGTAATACTCATTTATATATGCATATCAGAACATCCTGCTATACGCCTTGAAATTATACAGACTTATACAGTAACGTATGTCAATTATCTCTCCATAAAACTGGGGGTCAGGAGAGTAAAGAATATCTTCACAGCTCCCCAGCCATTTCCACACCTATTGCTTTTCCCTCTCATTTCCTGCCTATTCAGCCCCTCCCTTTTGCCTCTCCCTCACTCCTTTACTTTTGCCTATACACAAAGTGGAAATCTGACCATTAGGAAATTTACCACTTGATTCTGGGAGAATTCCATCTTAGTACTGAGAGTCATCTCCTCCTTTGTCCCCATACTGAAAACTCCCTGGCAAAGCCTACAGCTCCAGAGAAACCTGGAAAGAAATGAAAATCACTGTGTCTCTTCCTGTCTTTGTCTTTAACTAGCAACACCTAAAGTAGAACATAGAAAACAGTAAATCCTCAATAACTATTTGTTGATTATGGAGTGAATGAAGGAATGAATGGTGGATCAGTCTGGTAGTCCTTTCTCTTGTATGATCTTAGGATATAGAAAGGACTGTTTACCTGTAAACCTTGAAATACAGCAGACCGTCATATGATATTTAGCAATCAGACAGAAACACATGGCATAAAAGGTCTTATAGAGTTCTGTCTCATCACATTCATTTTAAACAAGGAACTAATATCCAGAAAGTTAATGTACACTGAAGTTGAAGTTATTAAAATAAACAAACTTACCTAAATAAATAAATAAAATTTTAAAATAAAGTGTAAGTCTTGAGAGCAAAACCATGTCTAAGCCTTCCATATTCCCAATGTCTAATAGGTCCTGTCACTTAATCGGCTAACAACTAGTGTGCAAAAAAAAAAAAAAAATGAATAAGAGAGAAGGAACATATGAAAAGAAACATTTAATTTTGTTTAGTAAAATTGCTGCCTTCATGACAATACAGATGTCAGAGGAAAGTAGCATGGAGGAGAGATCGGGATAGAAAAGAAGAAAGAGTCCATATTTTGAGACATCATCCTGAGTATTCCTCCCAAAAGGAGAAACCTGAAACCTGTGCACTGTGACAGTCCCTGACTTGAGTCTCTCCACCACCCACCTGAGCCCGTACCACTTCAGATCCTTGACTGGTTCAAGACCTCTTTCAGGCCTACAGGAAGGAGAAGTAGTTGGAGAAAGCAGAACAAATGTTCAGCTTCCACCCGCATCTCCCCTTCAGCTCCAAAAAGAGTTCTCAGAAAGACAACAGCAATTGTTCCATCCAGATACTGACAGGTCAACATCAGCCAAGACCACTTCCACTCCAGCTCCCTGAATTCTGTCTGTTCTTGATCCTTTGACCCTCAGGCTAAGATCCCCTCCTCAGTTATCAGTTTCCTTCAACAAAGCCCTCTGAAAACCATGGCCTCATATGTGGTACACTCACAGGGGAAATTTCCAAGGTGAGGATATTTCTCTGTAGATGAAGGCCAAGGACGTGGAGCCGAGCAAAACAGTCCCAGCTTCAGCTACATTTCTGCTCTGACCATTTGGAGAAGCTTGTGTTTTACATTTTCCAGAGCATATGCCTTCTTGAAGCTGAAACTGAGGCAAAGTTAAGTAGATGTGTGAGATCAGTGGGAGGAATGGCCATTCAATCCTGCCTTCACATACAACCACATACAGGGATTATTCCTACAACCCTGTAGACTTGGAGGAAAGCCTTTTACCTCATGATTAGAGGGAAATGTATACAGTACCCTCTGGGAGATGTGTCACATTATGTTCAAATTCAGACTAAAATCATAGGATCAATAGCAAGATATTTCTTGAGACTTAGTTTTCATTAAGTGTAGGAGAGGGATGTCCTGCCCACTATTTGCCTGGCCCTATATGTCCCTAAACAGGCCATGGGGCCTTCATTAGGGAGCTGCTGGGCTCTGAGACAAGAGGAATATGGTCTAAATGCCAAAAACTCCAGTGGGTATATAAGGTAAGAAGAGGGAATTAGAAAATATAACTTGGCTAATACAGAAATGGACAATTAAAATTGAAGCTTTGGAATATTGGATTGTCAAAGCAGGAAGAGATCTCAGAAAAATCACTAGACCAAAACCTTCATTTAATAATGAGGAAACTGAGCCACAGAGGCAGAGATGACTTGCCCAGCTTTGGACCATCAATGAGAAGCAGAAACAGATTTAGGACTCAAATCTCCTGATTACCCTTCTTTCACATTTTTCATAATCAAATTAGAATAAAGTTCTTCAAACATCCTCCTTAATGATCAACCAAGAAGTAGGAATAATGAAATTGAGTCTCAACAGCAAGGACCCAGGGGTCCAGATTCTTCCATTGCTCAGCTCTCCTCCTCTATTGTTTTCAGAAAGAGTTCCTCTCACAGCAACTTGTGAAAGGTATTTCCTTATCTCAGAGGTAAGGAAATAACTCAAACCTCCTTCAAGTCATTCATTTCAAATACTTTGAGCTCCTGCCTTGGCTGTTCTTTTCCCATCACACATCTTTACTTGTCAGAATCCCACACCAATACTTCAAAGCATGCTTAAATGTCAATCCTCTCATGAATCTTTCCTTGAGCGCTTTTTCCCACAGCTCCCCCACCAAATATAAATTATCTTTCCTCTTACAAACACTCAGGGCACATTTCTAATCTCTCTCATGATACTTATGACACTATAGCTTGCATTTTAATTAATTCTTAATGTTTATCTTATCTTTCCTACTATTCCTTGAGGAAAGAGATGGTTTCAGCCAACTTTAGATCCCATCCATCTAAGGTGGAGATGATGGAATTCCAGCTGAGCTATATCAAATCCTAAAAGATGATGCTGTTAAGGTGCTGCACTCAATATGTCAGCAAATATGGAAAACTCAGCAGTCACCACAGGATTCAAAAAGGTCAGCTTTCATTCCAATCCCAATGAAGGGCAATGCCAAAGAATGTTCAAACTACTGTAAAATTTTGCTCATTTCACATGCTAGTAAGGTTATGCTCAAAATTCTTCAGGTTAGGTTTCAGCAGTAGGTGAACTGAGAACTTCCAGATGTCCCAGCTGGTTTAGAAAAGGCAGAGGAACCAGAGATCAAATGGTTAACATTCACTGAATCATTAGAAAGCAAAGGGATTCCAGAAAATCATCTACTTCTGCTTCATTGACTATGCTAAATCACAACAAACTACGGAAAATTCTTAATGAGATGGGAATACCAGATCACCTACCAGTCTCCTGAGAAACATGTATGCAGGTCAAGAAGCAACAGTTAGAACTTGACATGGAACAACAGACTGGTTCAAAATTGGGAAAGGAGTACATCAAGCCTGCATATTGTTATCTTGCTTATTTAATTTCTATACAGAGTACATCATGTGAAATGCTGGGCTGGGTGAATCACAAACTGGAATCAAGATTGCCAGGAGAAATATCAACAATCTCAGATATGCGTATGATATCACTTTAAAGGCAGAAAATGAAGAGGAACTAAAGAGTTTGTTGATGGAATAAAAGAGGAGAGTAAAAATACTGTCTTAAAACTCAACACTCAAAAGACTAAGATCATAGCATTTGTCCCATCACTTCACGGCAAACAGATGGAAAAAAAGTGGAAGTAGTGACAGGTTTTATTTTACTGGGCTCCAAAATCACTGCAGACAATGACTGCAACCATGAAATTAAAAATCACTTGCCAACCTAGATGTCCATCAACAGATGAATGGATAAAGAAGCTGTGGTACATATATACAATGGAATACTGCTCAGCCATAAAAAGGAATGATGCACATGAGTCAGTTCTAATGAGATGGACAAACCTAGAGCCTATTATACAGAGTGAAGTAAGTCAGAAAGAGAAATATAAATATCATATACTGACACATATATATATGGAATCTAAAAGGATGGCACTGATGAATTTATTTTCAGGGCAGCAATGGAGAAACAGACATAGAGAACAGAACCTATGGATATGGAGGGAGGGGAGGAGGGAGAAGATGAGATGTATGGAGAGAGTAACACGGAAACTTACAATACCATACGTAAAATAGACAGCCAATAAAAATTAGCTGTGTGACTCAGGGAAGTCAAACAGGGCTCTGTGACAGGCTGAAGGGAGGGATGGGGAGGGAGACGGGAAGGAGGTTCAGGATGGAGGGGACATGGGTGTACCTATGGCTGATTCTTGTTGATGTATGACAGAAAACCACGAAATTCTGTAAATTATCCTTCAATTAAAAAAAATTTTTTAGGTTGCTTGCTCTTTGGAAGGAAAGCTATGACAAACCTAGACAGTGTATTAAAAAGCAGAAACATTACTTTCTGCCATCAAAGGTCCATATATTCAAAGCTATAGTTCTTCCAGTAGTCATATATGGATATGACAGTTGGACCATAAAGAAACTTGAGCATTGAAGAACAGATGCTTTTTAATTGTGGTGCTGGAGAAGACTCCTGAGAGTCCCTTGGACTACAAGGATATCAAACCAGTCAACCCTAAAGGAAATCAATCCTGAATATTCATTGGAAGGACTGATGCTGAATCTGAAGCTCCAATCTTTTGGCCACCTGATGTGACGAGCCAACTCATTGGAAAAGCCCCTAATGCTGGGAAAGATTGAAAGCAAAAGGAGAAGGGGGTGGTGAAGGATGAGATGGTTAGACAGCATCACCAACTCAATGGACATGAATTTGAGCAAACATCGGGAGACAGTGGAACAGAAGGGCCTGGGATGCTGCAGTCCATGGGGTCACAAAGAGTTAGATACTTCATAGCAATTGAGCAACAACACTGGAATCTATTTGTCACCTCCACCATATTATCATAAGAGATTTGATAATATTATCATAAGATCATACCTGAATGGCCTAGTGGTTTTCCCTACTTTCTTCAATTTAAGTCTGAATTTTGCAATAAGGAGTTCATGATCTCAGCCACAGTCAGCTCTAGGTCTTGTTTTTGCTGACCATATAGAGCTTCTCCATCTTCAGCTGCAGAGACTATAATCAGTCTAATTTCAGTATTGACCATGGTGATGCCCATGTATAGAGTTGCCTTGTGTTGTTGGAAGAGGCTGTTTGCTATGACTAGTGGGTTCTCTTGGCAAAACTTTGCCCTGCTTCACTTTGTACTCCAAGGCCAAAGTTGCCTGTTATACCAGGTATCTCTTGACTATATACTTTTGCATTTCAATCCCCTATAATGAAAAGGACATTATTTTTTGGTATTAGTTCTAAAAGGTCTTGTAGAACCATTCATAGAACCATTCAACTTAATCTTCTTTGGTGCTAGTGTTGGTCCATCAACTTGGATTACTGTGATGTTGAATGGTTTGCCTTGGAAACGAACTGAGATCATTCTGTCATTTTTGAGATTGCACCCAAGTACTGCATTTCAGACTCTTTTGTTGACTATGAGGGCTACTCTATTTCTTCTAGGGGATTCTTGCCCACAGTAATAAATACAATGGTCATCTGAATTAAATTCGTCCATTCCTGTTCATTTTAGTTCACTGTTTCCTAAAACGTTGATGTTCACTCTTGCCACATCCTGCTTGACCACTTCCAATTTACCTTGATCCATGGACCTAACATTCCAGGTTTCTATACAAAATTACTCTTTATAGTGTTGGACTTTACTTTCACCACTAGACACATACACAACTGTGTGTCATTTCTACTTTGGCCCAGCTCTCTTTCTGGACCTATTTCTCTACTCTTCCTCAGTGGTATATTGGACACATTCTGACCTAGGAGGCTCATTTTCTGGTGTCATATCTTTTTGCCTTTTTATACAATTCTTGGGGTTCTTGAGGCAAGAATACTGAAGTGGTTTGCCATTCCCTTCTCCAGTGGACCATGTTTTGTCATAGCTTCATTGAGTTACACAAGTCCCTTTGCCACAACAATACCGTGATCCATGTGATCATTTTGGTTAGCTTTCTGGGATTGTGGTTTTTATCCTGGAGGCTACAGCATTGTAGTTCTTGTTTCTTTTGACTGCCTTCTGATGGATGAGGATATAAGGCTTGTGCAATATTCAGGATGGGAGGGACTGGCTGTGTAAAAAGCTGAATCTTCTTCTGGTGGGCAGAGCTATGCTCAGTAAAATTTAAGTCTAATTGCTGATGGGTGGGGTTGTGCTCCCTCCTTGTTAGTTGTTTGTCCTGAGGCAACTCAGTCTACAGAGTCTACAGGCTCTATAGTAGGGCTATTGGAGAACTTCAAGAGGACTTATGCCAACATATGCCTCCCAGGACTATTGCTACCAGTGCCCCAGTCCCCAAGGCAGGCCACTGTTGACCCACACCTCTGCAGGAGACCCTCAAACATTCACAGGCAGGTCTGGCTCAGTTTCCTGTATGGTCACTACTTTTTTTACCCTGGATCCTGGCATACACAAGGTTTTGTTCATGCCCTCCAAGAGTCTCTGTTTCCCCCAGTCTAGTGAAAGTTCTCTAATCAAATCCTGCTGCCCGTAAAAGTCAAATTCCCTGGGGATTCTCAGTCCCTCTGTCAGATCACCAGGCTGGGAAGCCTGACCTAGGGCTCAGAACCTTCACAACAATGTGAGAGCCTCTTTGGTATTATTATTCTCCAATTCATGGGTAGCCCACCTGACTGGCATAGGATTTGATTTTAACATGATTACACCCCTCCTGTGGTCTCATTTCGGCTTCTCCTTTCTCTTTGGACTTACGGTATTTTTTTTTTGGTGGGTTCCAGCATCTTCCTGTATCATAATATTTTACAAGACTGAATGTGCTCCTCCTTCAGCTGCCACCCAAGCCTCACAGGCTTGCCCTGGGCTCCTACTCAGCCTCTGCCAGCTTTTCCTGGTTCTCCTTGAGCTCCGTACTACAGGCTCTAACCACCACTGCCACCACCGCCAATCAGCTGCCCAGTTGAGCACATCCAGCTTCAATCATGTGTGAAGTAAGCATGCTCCTGCCTGAGGCTGCTCACATGTCCACACGTTCCTGGCTGATCTCAAGAATGAGCATATACACACAGGTCACAGGAGAAGTCCAGCAGAAAGTCAAACCCAGGGCATCCCAACTTTGAATATGCTCTTCAATACCTATCCTTGTAGGTAATAGAGCACCTAATGTACCTCTCAAACATAATAGACATGCTTCTGAAGACACTAAAAAAAAATTCAACCTTATTTTTTGTAGTGGGAAGTTAGAGGTAATTGGTCAGTTAGGAAATCTGTTTTAGAAAGATAAAGGCTTATGGACTCTGAGGGAGAAGGTGAGGGTGGGACATTCTGAGAGAATAGCATTGAAACATGTATATTATCATATGTGAAACAGAACACCATTCCAGGTTCGATGCATGAGACAAATGCTCAGGGCTGGGGCAATGGGATGACCCAGAGGGATGGGATGGGGAGGGAGGTGGGAAGGGGGTTCAGGATGGGGAACACATGTAAACCCATGGCTGATGCATGTCAATGTATGGCAAAAACCACTACAATATTGTAAAGTAATTAGCCCCCAACTAAAATAAATAAATTTATTAAAAAAATAATAATTAAAAAAAAAAGAAAGATGAAGGCTTAAGCTATTACAGAAGAGATCCCAAAATAAAAAGCATCAAACAAAATGAAAGATTATTTTTCTCTTAAACCCAGACATGTACCTGATAGTCCAGAGTGAAAAATCCACATTCCTTCTATATTGTTCTTTGTTATCTCCTAGACACATTTCATGCAAATATGGGCACAATAAAGGACAGAAATGGTATGGGCCTAACAGAAGCAGAAGATATTAAGAAGAGGTGGCAAGAATACACAGAAGAACTGTACAAAAAAGATCTTCACGATCCAGATAATTACGATGGTGTGATCACCAACCTAGAGCCAGACATCCTGGAATGTGAAGTCAAGTGGGCCTTAGGAAGCATCACTACAAACAAAGCTAGTGGAGGTGATGGAATTCCAGTTGAGCTCTTTCAAATCCTAAAAGATGATGCTGTGAAAGTGCCGCGCTCAATATGTCAGCAAATTTGGAAAACTTAGCAGTGGCCACAGGACTGGAAAAGGTCAGTTTTCATTCCAATCCCAAAGAAAGGCAATGCCAAAGAATGCTCAAACTACCATACAACTGCACTCATCTCATACGCTGGTAAAATAATGCTCAAAATTCTCCAAGCCAGGCTTCAGCAGTCTGTGCACCGTGAACTTCCAGATGTTCAAGCTGGTTTTAGAAAAGGCAGAGGAACCAGAGATCAAATTGCCATCATCTGTTGGATCGTTGAAAAAGCAAGAGTGTTCCAGAAAAATATCTACTTCTGCTTTATTGACTATGCCAAAGCCTTTGACTGTGTGGACCACTACAAACCCTGGAAAATTCTTAAAGAGATGGGAATATCAGACTACCTGACCTGCCTCTTGAGAAACCTGTATGCAGGTCAGGAAGCAACAGTTAGAACTGGACATGGTACAACAGACTGGTTCCAAATAGGGAGAGGAGTATGTCAAGGCTGTATATTGTCACCCTGCTTATTTAACTTCTATGCAGAGAACATCATAAGAAATGCTGGGTTAGATGAAGCACAAACTGGAATCAAGATTGCCGGGAGAAATATCAATAACCTCAGATATGCAGATGACACCACCCTTATGGCAGAAAGCGAAGAACTAAAGAGCCTCTTGATGAAAGTGAAAGAGGAGAGTGAAAAAGTTGGCTTAAAGCTCAGCATTCAGAAAACTAAGATCATGGCATCCGGTCCCATCACTTCATGGCAAATAGATGGGCAAACAGTGGAAACAGTTACAGACTTTATTTTGGGGGGCTCAAAATCACTGCAGATGGTGACTGCAGCCATGAAATTAAAAGACAGTTGCTCCTTGGAAGAAAAACTATGACCAACCTAGATAGCGTATTAAAAAGCAGAGACATTACTTTGCCAACAAAGGTCTGTCTAGTCAAAGCTATGGTTTTTCCAGTAGTCATGTATGAATGTGAGAGGTGGACTATAAAGAAAGCTGAGTGCCGAAGAATTGATGCCTTTGAATTGTGGTGATGGAGAAGACTCTTGAGAGTCCCTTGGACTGAAGGAGATCCAACCAGTCCATCCTAAAGGAAAACAGTCTTGAGTATTCATTGTAAGGACTGATGCTGACACTGAAACTCTAATACTTTGGTCACCTGATGCGAAGAGCTGACTCATTTGAAAAGATCCTGATGCTGGGAGAGGTTGAAGGCAGGAGGCAAAGGGGATGACAGAGGATGAGATGGTTAGATGGCATCAATAGACATGAGTTTGAGTAAACTCCAGGAGTTGGCATTGGACAGGGAGGCCTGGCATGCTGCAGTCCATGGGGTCGAAAAGATTTGGACACAACTGAGCAACTGAACTGAACTGATCTCCTAGGGATTTATTCAGTCAACCATCATTAGGTCCTTATCCATGGCAAAGACTGATAATAGCTCTTCAGTACCTATCCTTCCCTTCTTCCTTTGAACAAGTCCATGTTTTAGATGCTTGACTGTTCGTGTAGCATAGAGATCATGTTTTACAGTCCGAGTGGTCAAAGATAGATAATAGTCAATGAGTTGATAATTGTTGAACCTGGATAATGGATACAGAAGGATTATTACAGTATTCTTTTTATTTTATATATGTCTAAATTTTTTCATAATAAAAAGTTTTTATCACAGTTAAAAAATTTTTAAGTTTTTTTTCCTTTTTTAATTGAAGTTAGATGATTTAAAATATTGAGTTAATTTCTGCTGTACATAAAAAAAAGTTCAGCTATGTATATATATATTCTTTTATATATTCTTTTCCATTATGGTTTATGACAGTATATTGACAACACTTCCCTGTGCTACACAGTAGGACCTTGTTGTTTATTCATTTTATACATACTACTTTTCATCTGCTAACCCAAAACAGTTTCATGATTTTTAGTCTATTTGTATTTTTTTTGAATTGCAATAAATAAAAGAATTAATTTTGGATAACATAATTAATTTGTATTTTCTCTTGCTATCATGAAAATATCTTTAGTATACTTTTTCAATTTTATAATACCTAAAGTATCTTTTCTCCTATTATATATATTATCATTACATTTCTATATCATAAATATTTTTTAAAATTGAAAAAAAAAGAGGACATCCCTCATGGTGCAATGCATGGGAATCTGTCTGCCAATGAAGGGGACATGAGTTCTATCCCTAGTCCAGGGTATTCCACATGCCAGGGAGCATCTCAGTTCCTGCACCACAACTTCTGAGTATTCATTCTAGAGCCTGCAAGCCACACAGCAACGAAGGGTAGCCCCCACTCTCTGCATCTAGAGAAAGCCCACACTCCATAACAAAGACCCACTGCAACCGAAAATAAATTTGAACAAATAAATGTGTATGCATATATATATTTTTTAACTTAACAGAAAGAAAAGGAAAGAAAGAAGGGAGGGAAGAGGAGAAGGAATTCCAAGGTTTAGCACTAAGAAAAGTTAGGGCTCTCTATATATTTTTATTTTTAGAAATTATTGGCCATCCAAGGGTAACTCTTGGATGATGCAACTCACTGAAACAAGAATGACACAGGGAAGGAACGTTGGCCCTGGAGAACTCATTCAGATCAGAGCAGGCCTCCTGCTTAAGGGCCTCTCCAGGGACCACCAACACTCTCCAAGGTCTAGAGCTGAAATCAAGTCCCTCTGGTCATTGTAATTTTAGAGGCAAAGTCAAGAAAACTTCCGCTTGGACAGAAGGACTATGGGATATTTCCTTGCTCAGAAGCACCACCTCTACATCTTCTAAAGGAAGGACAAAGTTCAGGTAAGCTCATGAAGCCCTAGCCATATTGGTGGCTTTTGCTCCAGTGTTGGAAAGAATGACATTCAGGTGCCCTCCACTGAGAGCATCTCTTGTTGGCCTAGGGAGCCCAGGTGAAGACAAATATTATTCTCATTCAGCTCCATCTTATCTTAAAACTATCCATTCTGAGAATTCATGACTGTACAAGGCATAAACAGAGATCAGATTCTCATTTATCGCCCTCCTGAGTCACCATTCAAGGGAAGAGAAATGAATATTATATCTTGCTTTGCTCTATACTAAATGCTCTAATTCTCCACTTAGCCATATGTTCTGGTGGCCTTTTGTCTCTCCTCTTTTTTTTCTTTTACCATCTCTGTGATGCACAGAAGGTGCTCCAAATTTGACTTGGCTTCATCCAAATCCTCTAGTACCAACTCAGAGAATAGCACAGTCTTCATGGACTCTCATGTTAAGTACGGAGATGACAGTGCAAACAGTGGACATTATAAATTCACAAAAATCCTAGAATGGGAAGCCCTTGGAGTCACTGCAGTACACAGCCCTTGCCTCCCATTTGAGGGCTTCCTTCTACCAGGTTTCTGTGAAATGAGGCTACTCCTGTCCTGCTTCTGCTTGTGTTGACACAAAAGGGGAGAAAATTTCCATTTAGTACCAGAGAAATCCAAAGAAGATTATCCCCCATTCTTTAGAATTTCTAAGCTGGAAAGAACTTTAGAAACCATCTAGTGTTCCTAGATTATTCTTTAATGAGAAACCCAAGTTACTTATTCATGAACTTACAGTGACAGAGAAAGGTTCTGTGCCATCAACAGCTGTCACAATATCTCTGCCAGTCATTCAAACACGCATCATAGACTATCAGCCAGATGATGGGTCAATATCTTTATTGCTTCCTCACTATGCCAGTGAACTTTCCAGTTGTTTGAACTCTGTTCCTTTTGAAACTGGAGAATGGCAATTCTCAGTGCATTGGAGTCTATTTCCATTCCCTTCATTTCCTTCTCCAGCCTGAATAATCTCTTTTCTCTTCTCCTTTCTTTTTAGGTTTGATTCTCTACATATTTCTTCCCCACATCTCCACCTTAGCCAATAGATAACTGCTCTGAGCTGGGCAGGCGTGATGAGGTCTGACATGGCAAGGTTGCCTCTGCTGAAGCTTTATTCATAGCATCTCATCCCCAGACAGTCTCTGAGACTCATAGCACATTGGAGCATTCTTTTCTGTTCTTGTCCCACTGAAGGGAATCTAATGCTCCATGGAAGCTGGCAACACCACCAGAGTCACTGTGTTTGCTCTCCAAGGACTATCCAATAACACTCACATCCAGGTAGTACTATTTGTAACATTCCTGGTGATTTACCTCCTGACCCTCACAGGGAACCTGCTGATGCTGCTGGTGATCAGGACTGAGTCCCGCCTCCACACCCCCATGTACTTCTTCCTCAGTCACCTCTCCCTCCTGGATGCTTTCTATTCCTCAGTCATTGTGCCTAAGCTGCTAGAGAACCTGCCTTCCAAGTGGAAGACTATATCCTTCCTTGAATGTTTCATCCAGATCTCCTTGGTCATATTTTCTGGGGCCACTGAAGCTTGCCTGCTTTCAGTCATGGCCTATGACCGGTACCAGGCTATGTGCCACCCGTTGTTGTATGTGGTGACTATGAACAAGAAGGTGTGTGCTGGCCTGGTGGGAGCCTCCTGGGCCATAGGAATGGGGACTGACTTACTTAACACCATCCTCCTGGCTCAACAGCAATTCTGTGGCCCCAACCTCATCCGCAGCTTTGCCTGTGAGTTTCCTCCAGTGCTCCTGTTGGCCTGTTCTAACCCCTACATTAGCATTGCCTCCATCCTGACCACCATGGTGATCTTGGGCCTTGGCACCCTTGTCCTACTCCTGGGATCCTACACTCATATCATCATGACAGCCTTGGGGATCAACTCTGCCTCAGGTCAGAACAAGATCTTCTCTACCTGCTCATCTCATTTTCTTGTGGTCACCATTTTTCATGGCTCAGGAGTTTTCAGGTATGTCATTGCTATACCTCCAGAATGTGGATGTAGGATATTTTTCACTTGAAATTAATGATGATCTGTAGAACAGAGCACTGCAAAGTAGTAAGAAAAGAACCGCACAAGAATTCAGAAGTCCTGGGTTCTAGTTCTGGCTCTGCTGTGTGAAGTATTAAAAATTTATTTTCCTTCTGAGACCTCAATTGTCTAACTCTGAAAAATAAGCTCATACAAGGACTAAAGGATTTCCTAATTTCATTAACCTATGATTTGGGAGTTTCAGAAAGAAATCAGAGAGATGTTAGTAGGCTTTTATTCAGAGTTGGACAAAATATATATATATAATATATCGTACTTGAAACAGATGCCATTTCTCTTTCCTACTGAAAGATGACAATTCAAAGCCTATTTGTCTTGTAACTATTGATTAGGCAGCTACTTACAACAAATGCTTTGCACAATCAAGATCAATTTTAGTATGTGTCATACCACAAGATAAATGTTATTAACCTCATTTTTGGATAAAAAAACCTGAGTTTCAGGAGTAACTAGGTGTTTTATCAAAGTTTCCAGAACAAGCTAAGAATGGAGGCAAAATATAAACCGAGTCTCACTGGCTTGAAAACCTCAAGCTCTTTTCTACCATGTTTCTCTCAAACATAAACAGCTCTGGCTGATGAGCCCTTGCTTCCCAGGAGATAGAGTAACTAATGGCCTGTGCTCTCTACTAGTGAATCTGGAGATGGATTTGCACAATTAGTCTTACCATTATTGGATTCATAATCATTTAGCATTCATATCATGCTAAACAGTTTTATCTTTCACTTTATTTACAGATTTTGGCTTCTTTTCTAAGCCAAATGTGCTAAATGTGCTAAAAAGGACAAATGTTTGTTCCACTGAGCAAAATAATGTGCTGTCATTCTGGGGTAATTCCAAGAGCCATAAATGTTGGGGGAAATGACAGCATTATTGGACTAGCATATAGTTTTGTCAGGAACAATCATGACAAGATGGGAACAAACAGTTGTATACATATAAAAAAAGAAAAAACATTCTTCATATTCTCAACATAACTACTAAGGAAAGGCGCTTTTGAAAAGTATGAAGTACTATAGAAATGCATGGAATCATTTTTAGTTCTATTCTAACCTGGAGCACTTCATATACTGCAGAACTTCCTTTTTCTCCTCAGGGCAGCTCCTGTAATGTTCGGCATTAGATCACTCATGTATGGAGGCATTTGAAGGCAGAAGTGACTGACTTCTCACGATAATACAGTCATTTCTAGATGCTTCTACCAGTGATAGCTGACTCAGCCCAGAGGACCCTCTTTGCAGAGTCTGGGATGGGACGGACCCTGGCTGCCTACAGCCATGTGTCCATCGTCCTGAGCTCATTTTATTCCTTTGTGCAATTCCCTTCAAGGTCATGACTCCAGCTTCTGGCTCAGCCCTGGAGCAAGTTCTATCTGTGCAGTACAGTGTGGTGACCCCACTACTGAACCCCCTTATCTACAGTCTGAAGAACCAGGAGGTGAAGGCAGCTCTAAGGAGGATGCTGGCCGGGAAGCCTAGGCTTACCGTCTAAGCCAGGCTCTACCGCCTCCTCATAATTGGAGGAAAAATCAAGAGAAGGAAGAGGAGATAGAGAACTTCATTTCTTAGATATCTCAGCATGAATTTTTGTCCAAATGGAAGTCTTAGTTCCTCTGACCCTTGTGCCCTCCCCTAGTCAAGCAAGATGGAAAAACCTCCACAGAATTGATGGCATCCTTCCACAGATGACCCAGTCACTACACAAGAAAATTTTCTCAAAAACTATATAGAGGAATTCTCAAAAAGTGAAAATAGAACCACCAAATGTCCCAGCAGTTCCACTTCTGGGAATAGTGCCAAAGGAAATGAAAACACTAACTCAAAAAGATATATGCAGGAACGTCTGTGGTGATCCAGTGGTAAAGAATCTGCCTTGCAATGCAGGGGACGTAGGTTCAATCCCTGGTCAGGGAACTAAGATCCCACATAAAGAGGAGCAACTAAGTCAACGAGCTACAGCTACCGAGCCTGCACAATCTAGAGCCCATGAAACCAGGCCCCTCAAGAAGCCATTGGAGGGCAATGAGAGAAGCCTGTGTGGGGCAACTAAATACACCCACAGCCACCTCAGCTAGAGAAATTTTGCACACCTCCATGAGCCTAGGGGCCACAACAAAGACCCAGCACAGCCAATAAGTAAATAAATAATAAATATCTTTTAAAAATATATGAGCTCCCATGTTGATGCATGCGTTCTCAGTCACATCTGACTCTGTGCGACCCTATGGACTGTAGCCCTCCAGACTCCTCTGTCCGTGGGATTATCCACACAAGAATACTGGAGTGGATTGCCATTTCCTCCTCCAAGGGATCTTCACAACCCAGGGATCAAACCCCTGTCTCCTGTGCCTCTGCACTGCAGGCAAATTCTTTATCACTGAGCCATGGGGGGAGTCCCAAGTTCATAGCAGCATTATTTACAGTAGCCAAGACATGGAAAGAACATAGGTATTCATCAATGGATGAATGGATAAAAAAGGTATGGGTGAATGGATAAAAAAGGTATGGATAAAGCAATGAATATTATTCAGCCTTAAAAACGAGGAAATTCTACCACTTGTGACAACATGGAAGTTCCTTGAAGGCATTATGCTGAGTGAAATCGGTCAGACATAGAAAGACAAATGCAATATGATGTCACATACATGTGGAACCTAGAGATCAACCAAACTCATAGAAAAAGATATCATACATGTAGTTATCAGGAGTGGAGTGTGGGAGGAAGGTGATCAAAAAGTACAAATTTCCACTGTAAAATAAGTACTAGGGATGTACACAACATGATGACTATAGTTAACACCACGGTATGATATACAGAGAATCTGTTAAGAGAGTAAATCCTAAGAATTCTCATCACAAGGAGAAAAGATTTTCCTCTTTCTTCTTTCTTTTCTTTATATGATATTGTTATGAGATGATGGGATTTTTTTTTTAGGAATAGAGGAGTTTTATTTGAGCCAAATTTAGGGCTATAGCCCAAGAGACAGCCTCTCAGATAATTCTGAGGAACTTTCTCACTGAAGCATGATTTTTAGCATGATCACCTACCTTATCAGAACAAAGAACATACATCAAACATGACAGGGGTATATTCTTCAAGTGTCCGAAAAGAGACAGTTATAGTCCATATAGAGCGAGACAGCAGGACCCTAGTGTCTGGGAATGGAACCATATTTTTGAGGATGTTAATGTGTATGTCATGTGAAGGGAGTTTATTAATCCTCATTTTCTTTCTTTTTTTTTTAATAAATTTATGTATTTTAGTTGGTGGCTAATTACTTTACAATATTGTAGTGGTTTTTGCCATACATTGACATGCATCAGCCCTGGGTTTACATGTGTTCCCCATCCTGAACCCCCCTCCCACCTCCCTCCCCATCCCATCCCTCTGGGTCATCCCATTGCCCCAGCCCTGAGCATTTGTCTCATGCATCGAACCTGGAATGGTGTTCTGTTTCACATATGATAATATACATGTTTCAATGCTATCCTCTCAGAACGTCCCACCCTCACCTTCTCCCTCAGAGTCCATAAGACTGTTCTATGCATCTGTGTCTCTTATTCTGTCTCGCATATAGGGTTATCATTACCATCTTTCAAATTCCATATATATGCATTAGTATACTGTATTGGTGTTTTTCTTTCTGGCTTGCTTCACTCCGTATAATGGGCTCCAGTTTCATCCCTCTCAATAGAACTGATTCAAATGTATTCTTTTTAATGGCTGAGTAATATTCCATTGTGTATATGTACCACTGCTTCCTTATCCATTCGTCTGCTGATGGACATCTAGGTTGCTTCCATGTCCTGGCTATTGTAAACAGTGCTGCAATGAACATTGGGGTACACGTGTCTCTTTCTAATCCTCATTTTCAAAACAGACATTCTTCATCTCAGTGGTTAAAACAGATATGCTCTGTGAGTTTGACAGGCTGTTCCAGTTCAACAAAATTCAGGCTGAACCATGTATGGGCCAAAAATCTTCCCCTTACCTCAATGTGTGAAAATATTCTACATCAGAGAGAACTCTCAGGATTTTCCCAATTAGTTGTCTTGAGATGATGCATATTAATTAAACCTATTGAAATGCATATATATATGCGTGCATGCTCAGTCGCTTCAGTCATGTTCAACTCTCTGCAAGCTTATGGACTGTGGCCCGCCAGGCTCCTCTGTCCATGGGATTCTCCAGGCAAGAATACTGCCGTGGATTGCCATTTCTTCCTCCAATATATATATCTATAAAACGATCACGCTGTATGCCTAGAATTTAAACATTAGTTTATGTCAATTATCTCTCCATAAAACTAGGGGGAAAAGATAAAAAAAATCTTTACAATTCCATCAGCCATTTCCACAACTTTTGCTTTTTCTCCCGTTTCCTGCCCTTTTCACACCTCCTCTTTGCCTCTCCCTCTCTTGTTTTACTTTTGTCTGTATCACCATTCAGAAAACTAAGATCATGACATCCGGTCCCATCACCTCATGGCAAATAGATGGGGAAACAGTGGCTGAATTTATTTTTCTGGGCTCCAAAATCACTGCAGATGGTGATTGCAGCAATGAAATTAAAAGACGTTTACTCCTTGGAAGGAAAGTTATAACCAACCTAGATAGAATATTAAAAAGCAGAGACATTACTTTGTCAACAAAGGTCTGTCTAGTCAAGGCTATGGTTTTTCCAGTGGTCATGTATGGACATGAGAGTTGGACTATAGAGAAAGCTGAGCACCGAAGAATTGACGCTTTTAAACTGTGGTGTTGGAGAAGACTCTTGAGAGTCCCTTGGACTGCAAAGAGATCCAACCAGTCTATCCTAAAGGAGATCAGTCCTGGGTGTTCATTGGTAGGACTGATGTTGAAGCTGAAACTCCAATACTTTGGCCACCTGATGCAAAGAGCTGATTCATTTGAAAAGACCCTGATGCTGGGAAAGATTGATGGCAGGAGAAGGGGACGACAGAAGATGAGATAGTTGGATGGCATCACTGACTCAATGGACATGGGTTTGGGTGGACTCCGGGATTTGGTGATGGACAGGGAGGCCTGGCATGCTGTGGTTCATGGCGTCGCAAAGAGTTGGACACGACTGAGCGACTAAACTGAACTGAATGCACAAAGTAGAAATCTGACCACTAGTAAATACCCCACTTCATTCTGGGAGAGTCCCATCTCAGTACTGAGACCTTCTTTGATCCCATACCAAAAACTGCCTGGCAAAATCTAGAGCTCCAGAGTAACTTGGAAAGAAATGAAATAAAATCAGTGTGTCTCCTCTTGTCTTTGTCCTTAATAAGTAACACATGAAGTTGATTATGGAGTGAATGAAGGAATGAATAGTGGACCTGTCTGAGGAGTCCATTCTCTTATATGGTGCAAGGAAATAGGAGGGACTATCCTCCTCTAAGGACTTTCTAGGTGGCACTAGTAGTAAAGCCAATGCAGGAGGCATAGGAGTTGTGGGTTCAACCCCTGGGTTGGGAAGATTCCCCTGTAGGAGGACATGGCAACCGACTCCAGTATTCTTGCCTGGGGAATTCCATGGACAGAGGATCCTGGCAAGCTACAGTCCATATATTGGAAAGAGACACAATTGAGCAACTTAGCACATATGCACATATCCTCCTTTAAAACCTTGTCTAACAGATTCTGTATCTCCAATGTTTAGTATGTTCTGTTAGTGTTAATGAAGTGTGAAAGTCTCTCAGTCCTGTCTGACTCTTTGCAACCCCCATGGGCTATACAGTCTATGGAATTCTTCAGGCCAGAATACTGGAGTGGATAGCTTCTCCCTTCTCCAGGGGATCTTCCCAACCCAGGGATCAAACCCAGGTCTCCCTCATTGCAGGTGGATTCTCTACCAGCTGGGATACCAGGGAATAGTGTGCAAAGAAAAAGAATGAATGAGAGAGAAGGGGGTGAGAGAAGGAGCATGTGAAAAAAAAAATGTATGTCCTTCATGACAATACAGATGTCAGAGGGAAGTACTATAGGAGAGATCAGGATCCAAAGAGATAAGAGTCCAAATTTTGGTTCACCACCCAAGGTCATCATCACAAGAGCTTGCTGAAACATGTGCAGTCTGACCCCCTGCCTAGAGTCTCTCCATCACCTATCTGAGCCTGTACCATTTCAGATCCCTGACTTGGTTCAAGACCTGCTCTAAGCATAGAGGAAGGAGAAGGAGTTAGAGAATGCAGAACAAATGTTCAACTGCTGCCCCATCTCCCATTCAGCTCTCAAGAGAGTTCTCAGAAAGACAAAAGCAGTTGTTCTACCCAAAAACTGATAGGCCACATCAGGCAAGACCACTTCCATGCCAGCTCCCTGGTTTCTATCTATTCTTGATTCTTTGACCTCAGGCTAAGATCCTCTCTGCAATTGTCTGTTTCCTTCAGCAAAGCCGTCTGAAAGTCAGGGCCTCATATGTGGTACACTCACTGGGGAAATTTCCAAGATGAGGCTATTTCTCTGGAGATGAAGGCCAGGGATGTGGAACTGAGCAAAACAGTCCCAGCTTCAGCGGCATTTCTGCTCTGCACACTTGGTGGAGCTGGTCCTTTACATTTTCCAGAGCATATGCCTTCCTGAGCATGTAACTAAGGCAAAATAATAAGTAGATGTGCGAGATCAGTGGAGGAATGGCCACTTAATCCCACCCTCACACACACAAACACACACAGGGATTATTTCTAAAACCCTGTTGACTTGGGGGAAAGCCTTTTGTCCCATAATTAGGGAAGGAAGAGCATGGGAATATACTGGTTTCAAATTCAAACTAAAATTATGTGATGAATACCAAGTTGTTTCCTGAGTCTTAGTTTTCATTAAGAATAGGAGAGGAATGTCCTATCCACCCCTTGCCTAGAATTATATGTCCCTAAACAGGCAATGGGGACTTCATCAGGGAGCTGCTGGGCTCTGAAACAAGAGAAATATGGTCTGAATGCCAAAAGCCCCATTGAGTATATAGGGTAGGAAGAGGGAATTAGAAAATATAACTTGGCTAATACAGAAATGGGGAAATTTAAATTGGAGTTTTGGTAGGCTGGATTGTCAAAGCAGGAATAGATCTCATAAAAATCACTAGACCAAAACCTTCATTTAAAAATGAGGAAAGTGAGCCACAGAGACAAAGATGACTTGCTCAGGTTTAGACCATAAGTAAGAAGCAGAAACAGACTTTAGGACTCATATCTCCTGCTTCTCCATCTTTCACATTCTTTATAATCAAATTAGAATAAAGCTCTGCAAACATCCTCCTATAAATCAGAAAGAGAAGCACCAAGGATGAGTAATAGTGTGCAGAGTCCCAACCAAAAGGCCCCAGGTGTCCAGATTCTTCAGTTACTGAGCTGTTCTTATCTATTCTTTTTATTTATTTTTATCAATTAATTTTTATTGCAGTATAGTTGCTTTAAAATGTTGTATTAGTTTCTACTCCATAGCAAAGTAATCAGCCCTACATACACATATATCACTTCCCTTTGTGATTTCACCCCCATTTGGGATACCACAGTGCATTAACTGGAGTACCCTGCGCTATACAGTATGTTCCTATCAGTTGTCTATTTTGTACACAGTATCCAAAGTGTTTATGTGTCAACCCCAATCTCCCAATTCCTCCCACCCTACCCTTTTCTCCCTTGATCTCCATACATTTGTTCTCTAAGTCTCTATTTCTGCTTTGGAAATGTTGCAGTGAAAAGGAAAACAAGAGGAATGAGTTTTTTTCTTTCTCTTTTCCTAAGAACGAACAAGATACAGAGAACAGTGAGCAGGACTGAACATTCCTAGTGTTTTGTTTTGTTTTTTTCACTTTAACTGCTCCTAATTCTGCATGTCTATAACTAAGTTTGTTTTTCTGCCCCTAACTCTGCAGGAGCTACACTTTGCACCTATTTCGCTTTGTCTCTACGCTCAATACATCCTGTATATGGTGTTTACCCTTACAACACCCTTCCCCTTGTAGTTAAATATTAGAAAGAAGGCCACAGAGCCACTGAACTGCCACACTCAATTACTGCATTACAGATGCCAGCCTAATGGCTGCTTTTGACAAGATCCTAAAATCCTTGCTCCTCATCATAGATTCCTGACTGGGAATCCTCATCTTATAAGCCTCTAGAATCTTCATGGAGTGGGAGCACATTTCTTGAGGCATGAGCCTACTATATTCCCCTCTCTGCCAGCTGAGAATTAAATCAACTCTGTTTCCAAACTCTATCTCCATATTTTTTACAGCTTTGGTAGGCAGAGAAAGCCAAGATTTTGGCCAGCAACAGAAATAAGGTCCTCTATACCATTTTTCTAGATGACAAACACATGAGAAGATGCTTAACATCACTAATTACTAGAAAACTACTGTGAGTATCAGAATGGCCATCATCAAAAAAATCTACAAACAATAAACGCTGGAGAGGGTGTGGAGAAAAGAGAAACTCTTACACTGTTGGTGCTAATGTAAATTGATAGAGCCACTGTGGCAAACAATATGGGTTTCTTTAAAAAACTAAAAATAGAACTACCATATGACCCAGCAAACCCACTCCTGGGCAATATACCCAGAGAAAACCATAGTTCAAAAAGACATACGCTCCCCTGTGTTCCCAGCGGCAGTATTTACAATACAGGACGTGGAAGCAACCTGAATTCCCATCAACAGAGAAACAGGTAAAGAAGTTATGGTACATCTAGATGGTAAACAATTTGTGAAGGGTATTTTCTTATCTTAGGGGTAAGGAAGTACCTCAACCCCCCTCAAGTCACCCATTTCAGATTCTTGGAGCCCCTGCTCTTCCTGTCCTTTTCCCACTCCACATCTCTACCTGTCAAAATCCCACCAATACTTCAAAATGAGCTTAAATTCATTCTTGTCATGAATCTTTCCTTGATCCCTTTTTCCCATAGCCTCCCACCAAATATAAATTATTTTTCCTCTTATCAATACTCAGGGCACATTTCTAACCTCTCTCATAATATTAATGATACTGTATCTTGTATTATAATTATTTATTAATGTTTATCTTATGATTCTTACTAGTCCATGAGGGAAGTGATGTTTTTACCCAGCTTTAGATCCCCTCCAAAATTCTTTGAATTATGCTAGGTGATCAATAAGACTTGGTTGAATTGAATTGTTACAGAGAGGAATCTCCATCTTTGAGTTGCTGCAAGTTCAGCCTATTTCCTCTTTGGTAGAAATGAAGGTGGCTATGACCCTTGGCCATATCCACCTTTCACCCTGTTTCCTCCCTCCCCCTCCAAGAAGAAAATAACAGCCAGCCACTCAAAATCAAGCCCTTTATTTAGGGCACAGGACGCTGTTGTAGTGAAAGTGGTATTAGGGGCACGGAACAAGAGTCAAAAGTCTCAGAGCACTGTTTACCCATCCCTGGAGAATAGTCCTTGTATGTCCAACAATATCACTAGAGGGCCCAGGTCTCAAAGACAAATTAGCTTCAAGAGGGTACAAAGAAGCAAAATGAGGTAGCCAGAGGGCAGAGGAATTTCAGAAACAGAAAGAGGGCAGAAGCAGCAAAGACAGCAGGTGTTCACTTCTCACTGACCCTGCTTCTCAGAACAGAGTGCTTTACAGGCCAACCTGATCATGAAGAAGGAGACAAGGTAAGTTGACTGACTAGATTTTAGCTCAAACTCCCACTCAGTTTTATCCCCAGGAGGGCTGAGGTGGAAGTGTGGGTGAAAATTACATACAGAAAGACTTTCCTAGCCAGGTGGCAAGGGACACTGAGCCATCTAGTGGAATAAGGTCCATTTTCTTAAACTCCAAGAAAATTGTAAGGCAGCGGTAACAAGGGTTTGTCTTAGGGCTTAGGACTAAACAAGTCAAATTAGATGTTCAAGTCCAACTGAAGGAAATCCTGGGACTCAGCCCTCTATTAAGGAATCCTTGTTAGGAAAATTGCTAAACAGCAGTGGAGTAAGTGGGGCTTGAAAATTGGAAACCTGAGTCAGCTTGAGGAGTTTTGTTTTGAAAACTATATTCTAGCTTAAAACCAGGAAATAGAGAGAAAGGGGTATGGTGCTGGCACTAAAGGGCTGAGAAGAGGGAGAGGAAGTGTTAAATAGAACAGAGACTCACCATAGTTAATTCCTACTTTATCCAGAATCTTCTTGACACACATAATGTCATCAGTAAGGTCATCATCCAAGAACTCTGGCAGGAGTTATAGGTGGAAAAAATGAGAGAGCTAAGTATTACCCAGAAAGGTAATGAGTTTCCCTCTTCCTTGGTCCTTCTCTGAACTAGAGGCTTAAGCCTGTTGCCTTTTATGTGAGCAATCCAATACAGTAATGCCTCCCCCTTGGTAAAGACTCCCTTCCCTTCTCTAGGGCATCTCTGGAGGAATTATCAACTTCATCAGCTGACTTCCTCTGAAAATGCATAGTATTAGACTTCAAGATCCCCCGAACAACCCAGATAATCTACCCGTGAACTTTAAGGGACTGTCTGGGGATTTGGTGATAACGAAAATTTCTAACAGCCTCTTAATAATATCAGTTTAAGTCCCACACTCGATGTAGAGTCCTAGGCAATGAAGCCAGAGGTGCGCTTGACACCGAAAAGAGAATTTATCCCAGAAGTAGGCAATCTTAAAAAGGAAAATCAAAGTTGGATGCTGGGAACCTGGAAGAAAACTCAAGGAGCTGTAGGAACTGCAGACACGTTTATTCTCTCCTGGCTGGTGCAGCAGCTGTAACAGCAGACACACTGTATTCTCTCCTCTTGTGGCTGATCCAGCATCATAACCATTGGCAGTCACACGGAGCCATAAGGTGGCCTCAAGGACTTCTCAGATGGTGCTTCTATAGGCATATCGCACAAAGTAGCCCGTGACCAAGTGAGTAACTTGTGACACGCATGTACAGTGCTATAAATGATCTCAGCTGTTACATAACCATGTATTTACCAAACATGGGGCAAGAGAGCCTGACCACCATCTTGGCTAATTTGCTCTCTCCCTACAGATGCTTACACTTCCCATTTTTACATGTTAATACAAAACACACTGAATAAAACACTATGAGACTGGCATAAAGATATACATAGAGATGAATGAAATTGAAGGGAGATCACAGAAATAAACCCACCCATCTATGGTGAACTCATTTTAGACAACAGTCCACAACATTAAATTGGGGAGAAAATGATGTTTTCAACAAACAGTGCTAGGCAATTGGTTATCCACATGCATAGCAATGAAATTGGACACTTTCCTCCTTCCACATACAAAATGTAACTCAAAATACATAAAAGGCATAAATGTAAGAAATGAAATTACAGTCAACATCCAATATCCACAGGCTTCACATTTCTAGAGTTCATTTAAAGCATACAGAATTTAAGAAAATATTTGTGCATTATATGTCTGATAAATCATTATCCAAAGTATCTCAAGAATGTTTACAACTCACCAACACAAAGACAAAAAAAGCAATTATAATAATGGGTAAATGACTTCAATAGACTGTTCTCCACACAGGTCATACAAATGGTCACCAAGCACATGAAAACATGTCAAAGATCATTAGTCACGATGGAGATGCAAATTAAAACCACAATGCAGCAACTCCTTCACATATTCTAAAATGGTTAAAATAAAGAAATCTAAAAATAACAATGGTTCACAACAATGTAAAGAAATTGGAACCTTTAAACATTACTTGTAAAAATGGAAAATGATGTGACCTACATTTACAATGTGATGTGTTAGCCTCTCATTCAGGTCCGACCCTTTGGGATCCTATGGGCTATATCTCGTCAGTTTCCTCTGTCCATGGAAATCTCCAGGCAAGAATACAGGAGTGGGTAGTGAATTCCTTCTCCAGGGACTCTTCCCAACCCAGGGATCAAACCCAGGTCTCCTGCAATGCAGGCAGATTCTTTACCATCTGAGAAGATGGGCTTACCACCAGGGAAGTCCACATTCACAATATGAATATATAATTAGTATATTGTCAACAACTCCATCCTAGAAATATACCCCAAAGAATTGATAACATGTGTACACATATATTGACAGCAGCACTGTTCACAATAGCCAATAGGCAGAAACAGTGCAAAAGTCCATCAGCGGGTAAATGAATAAACAATATTGTGTAGATCTGTAAACAGACATATTAGTCACCATAGAAAGAGTAAAATAAAAGAATAAAGTCTCTGTGAAAACCGGTATGGCAGTTTTTCAAAAGCTTAAATATAGAATTAACATATGATCCACCAATTTCACATCAGGGTACATACATAAAAGGTTGAAAGCAGGGACTGGAACAGATATGGGTACACTCATATTCATAGCAGCATTAACCACAAGAGCAAAAGGTAGACGCAACACAAGTGTCCATCAATAAATGAATGGATAACCTAAATGTGGCATTCACAAAGAAATATAATTCAGCCTCAAAAACAAAGGAAACACCAACACGTGCTACGATATTAACCTTAAAGTCTTTATGATAAGTGAAATAACCCTGTCACAAAATGACAAAAATATATGAATCCACTTACATGAGGTATCCAAAGAAGTCAAATTCAAAGACAGAAAGTAGAATGTCAATGCCAGGGACTCTGGGAATTAGTGTTTAATGGCTACAGAGTTTCACTAGTGAAAATTGGAATGCTCTGAACGTGGTTGTTGGGGATATGGTTGTACAAAGATGTGAATGTAATTAATATCAAAGAACTGTATATTTAAAATGGTTTGAATAGTAGATGTTTGTATATTTAGGCACAATGAAATAAATGAAGGAAATACTGATACATGTTACAACATGGATGAACATTGAAAACATCTCAGGTGTAAGAAGCCATATAGGAAAGGCATCAGTGTTGTGGATGACCTGGATGTGATCGAAACAGTGGGATTTTTGTAGGTAGAATCTACACCATCTCCTGCAGGAGACCCAGAGCCATGTCAGAAACCAACAAGTTCCTGCTTTTATAGGAAATCCAGAGTCAGGTCAGGGGCCAAGATCCTCGCAGATTGAACCTGCAGCTGCACCTGCAGAGGACACTGAGCCAGGTCAGAAACAAACACCCTGGCAGGTTGAACCTGCTCCTGCTCTTGCAGGACACGCAGGCCAGGTCAGGGTATAGAACTCCTTATGCAGAAGCTGCTCCTGCCCTGCATTAGACCCAGAGCCACATCAGGAACCTTCACCCCTGAAGACTGAAAACTGCTCCTGCAGCAGACCCATGTAGATTCACCACTGCTGCAGGGGAATCTGCTCTGGCTCCTGCAGGAGACTCCGGGCCAGGTCAGGAACCAGTGCCTTTGTGGGTTGAACTGCACCTGTAGGAGACCCAGAGACGTTTCAGGAATCACCACCCCCAAGAGCAGGTCTGGATCTGCAGCCACCATCACTTCCGATATACATCATCAACCCACTCCTTCATCCAAACTTTACTTTCCGTCTCCGGTCATTGTTTGTGTTACAGTTTTTATTGTTTTGTCTTTTATATTATTTACAGCATTGTATATTTTGTGTTTTAAGTTTATAATAATACAATTTAAGCCTGTTTAATATTGCCATTCAGAAGCATTAAATGCACTCATGATACTGTGCAACCATCACCACTGCCTAGTTACTAGTTTCTACATTTTATTCCCCCAATAAAACCCTATATCCAACGAATGCAGCTCCCAATTCCTCCTCCCCCAGACTCTGACAACCATAATCCTCTTTCTTTCTCTGTTTCTTTTTTTAACTCAATTTATTTATTTTTGGCTGCCCTGAGCTTTCATTGCTGTATGGGCTTTCTCCAGCTGCAGTGAGTGGGGGCTGCTCTTCGTTGTGATGCACAGGCATCTCATGTCAGTGACTTCTCTTGTGGAGCACAGGCCCTAGGGCTTGCGGGCTTCAGCAGCTGCAACACACAGGCTCTGTAGTTGTGGCTTGTGGGCTGTAGAGCACAGACTCAGTAGTTGTGGTGCTCGGACTTAGTTGCTCCTTGGCCTGTGTAATCTTCCCGGACCAGGTAATCAAACCAGTGTCTCCTGCATTGACAGATTCTTATCCACTGTACCACCAGGGAATTCCTCTTTCTCTGTTTCTCTACCTATTCTCGATGTTTCCTATAAATGAAATGATTAAAAATGTGGCTTTTTGTGTCTGTCCACATATTTTAAGAAATAACTGGTGAATTTTTCTATTTATTTTTATCTGACATAACATTTTTGTTACTCAAAAGCGGAATTCAGATGCATTGCAGATGAGATGTACAAAATGAGATTTTAAACACAGGAAATATGAGCATAAAATTGGGATACACACTGCTGTTCTAAGTGTGACACCAAATGATATGATGCATATATTCCTATAAAAGGAAACTCATGTGACTACAGAAGGTATGGAACAGAAACAGCCTCACAAGCATTGAGAACAGACTTATGGTTGAGGAGGAGTAGGAGCAGGGTGAGAGTCGAATTGGGAGTTTGGGACTAGCAGACGCAAACTATTATAAAGAGAATGGATAACAACACAGTCTTATTGTGTAGCACAGGGAACAATATTCAATATCCTATGATAAATGATAATGGAAAAAATGTGTAGGGAGATACTCGAACTCACTAGTTATTAATATCATAATTTAAAACAGCAAAGATATGACACTCCACACCTGATAGATGACCAAATATTAGTTAGTTAGCAAGTATTTTGTGATAGAGAAACCCACAAGGATTACAGTGAAAGCTGCAACCTCTCCAGTGAAACTGAAAGTCACTCAGTCATGTCTGACTCTTTGCAACCCCATGGACTATACAGTCCATGGAATTCTTGAGGCCAGAATACTGGAGTAGCTTTTCCTTTCTCCAGGGGATCTTTCCAACCCAGGATCAAACCCAGGTCTCCCATACTGCAGGCAGATTCTTTACCAGCTAAGCCACCAGCAACCTCTCCAAGGCATGAGTATTTGATCAAACTATGCCTACACATAACTATGTCCCAGATACTCTTCATCTGGGTAAATTTCTCTAAATATTGCAATATAAGTTCTTGAGGAAATAAGTATTAAATGTTTATTACAGACAACCCTGTCCAACTTTCAGTGTCCCACACTCTTGGCCTGAACTTCCTCGGCTTCCTTTTAGCCCTGCCCACCTCTTCCTCACCTCCTCCAACAACCATAGCATCCATGGACTGGGCTGAGCAGGCAGCAGAATTTTCCAAGAAATAATTTCTCCAAGATATCCAAGTCTGGTGAATGTCTCATGATGAGAGCTACAGACTGACAGTGCTAATTCAGACACTGATCAGTGAGATCCAGCCACTCCACAGCCTGAAGGACAAGTGAGAAAAGCTTCTGCTGCCCAGGAGAAGAAAACCACCACACTCTAGCAAAACCACTGCTAAGTTATCCGCTAGCACCATAATAACTCAGGAGGAGCTAGCTGAAATAACCCTTGATTCTCCCCCTCCTAACTGCCATGCTGGGCCAATAGAGACAACATTGATGAGTGGAGATCGACTACATTTGGCCCACCAGGTTCTGTATGTGAAGGTGATATGTTCTTTCGGATATTACATTTTCATCTTATTGTCCACACCAGTGGTTTCTTTTTTTAATTTTTATTTTATATTGTAGTATTAACAATGTTGTGTTAGTGTCAGGTGTACAGCAAAGTGATTTAGTTATAAATATACATGCATCTCTTCTTTTTCAAATTCTCTTCCCATGTAGGTTATTACAGAGTATTGAGTAGAGCTCCCTGTGCTACCCAGTAGGTCCTTGTTGTGTTCTGCACCAAAATCTATTATGGCAACATCAACAGTCCAGGAGTCATCTGTCTGTACATCCTCAAAGACAACTGGAGTATCTTTGACTATTTCAAAGGTTTTGCTGTCAGTTTGTTGTCTTCTGACTGACTGCAACCCTGTGGATCCTCTGCTCAAATGCACAGACATTCAGTATTTGATCAACAGAGCAGAAAATAACAAGAGAGCTGGACAGTGGACCAAGAGATGTACAACATAATTCTCATAATTTGTGTGCAATGTAAAGGAGCAGAAGACATCTTCTCACGATGCTACAAATCTTTATACCCTTTATAGTATGAAGTCTATGTAGATGTTACACTGATTCTACTCTCTACTTTTGTCCTTTGAAGGCTGGGAGACTCCCCAAAACATAAATCCTATCAAGAGTACAACTTTGAAGCTTTAGATTACTTATGCTTAAAATGTCTACTTGTAATTCTTATTTCTTTGGTATATCAAAATGTATTTTGCAATGTACTAAAGACATCATTATCTATATGAAATTATAAAAGATTAGGAATTATGTAAGTTGTTTTAAACACAGCTATATTTCTGAGTTTGTGGTCCATGTCTTGCAAAAAAGAAAGAAAGCTTTACTTTTTATTTTTAACAGTTTGTAATGAGGCTTCCTTTTACTTGTAGCTCAGAAAGCACCTGATATATCATCTCAAACATAATAGACATGCTTCTGAAGGCACAAAAAAATTATCCTTGCAATATTATTTTTGGTGGTGGGAAGTTGAAGATAATTGGGGTTAGTTAGGAAATCTGTTTTAGGAGGGAAAAGGCTAAGTTGTTGTAGAAGAGATACCAAAGTAAAGTGAATCAAACAAAATAAAAGATTATATTTTCTCTTCAGTCCAGAGATGTACTTAATAGTCCAGAGTGAAAAACCCAAGTTCCTTCTATATTGTTCTTTGTTATCTCCTAGGGAGTTATTCAGTTGATCATCATTCAGTCCGTATCCATGGCAAAGACTGATAATGGCTCTTCAATATCTATCCTTCCCTTTTACCTTTGAGTAGTAAAATATGTCCATGTTTTAGACACAACTATTCATGTAATACAGAGACCACACTTTGTCACTCCCATCTAGTCAAAGTAGTCAATGAGTTGATCATTGTTGAAGCTAGGTGATGTATAGAGAGGAATTATTACACTATCCTTTTTATTTCTGTAGATGCTTATTTTTCCATAATAAAAACTTTCTACCACAGTTAATGTTTCAAAGTTTTTTAACTTTTTTAATTGAAGTTAGTTGACTTATATGTTGTGCCAATCTCTGCTGTACAGCAAAGTGATTAAGTTATACATCTATATATATATTTTTTTAATTTTCTTTTCCATTATGGTTTATCACAGGATGTCGAATATAGTTCCCTGTGCTATGAAGTAGGACATTGTTGTTTATCCATCCTATATCTAATAGTATGTATCTGCTAACTCACACTGTTTTAAAGTTTTTAACTTACTTGGATATTTTCAGTTCATTTCAGTTGCTCAGTCATGTCCAACTCTTTGCAACTCCATGGACTGCAGCACGCCAGGCTTCTCTGTCCATCTTACTCAAACTCATGTCCATTGAGTCGGTGATGCCATCCAACTATCTCATCCTCTGTCATCCCGTTCTCCTCTCGCCTTCAATCTTTCCCAGCATCAGGGTCTTTTCCAATGCGTCGGTTCTTCCCATCAGGTGGCCTAAGTATTGGAGTTTCAGCCTCAACATCAGTCCTACCAATGAACACCCAGGACTGATCTCTTTTAGGATAGACTGGTTGGATCTCCTTGCAGTCCAAGGGACTCTCAAGAGTCTTCTCCAACACCACAGTTCAAAAGTGTCAATTCTTCGGTGCTCAGTTTTCTTTATAGTCCACCTCTCACATCCATACATGACTACTGGAAAAACCATAGCTTTGACTAGACGGACCTTTGTTGGCAAAGTTATGTCTCTGCTTTTTAATATGCTGTCTATGTTGGTCATAGCTTTTCTTCCAAGAAGCAAGCATCTTAATTTCATGGCTGCAGTCACCATCTGCAGTTATTTTGGAACCCCAAAAAATAAAATCTGTCACTGTTTCCATTGTTTCCCCATCTATTTGCCATGAAGTGATGGGACCAGATGCCATGATCTTAGTTTTCTGAATGTTGAGTTTTAAGCCAACTTTTTCACTCTCCTCTTTCACTTTCATCAAGAGGCTCTTTAGTTCTTCTTCACTTCCTTCCGTAAGGGTGGTGTCATCTGCATATCCAAGGTTATTAATATTTCTCCCGGCAATCTTGAGTCCAGCTTGCAATTCATCTAGACCAGCATTTCGCATGATGTACTCTGCATATAAGTTAAATAAGCGGGGTGACAATATACAGTCTTGATGCACTCCTTTCCTGATTTAGAACCAGTCTGTTGTTCCATGTCCAGTTATAACTGTCACAATAAATAAAGCAATTAATTTTGGATAACATGATAAACTTTTACTTTCTTCTTTTATCATTAAAATATCTTGAATACACTTCTCAATTTAAAATACCTTCAATATCAGTTTTCATTTTATATATTTTATTATTATCTTTCTATAATCAAATATTATTTAAAATATAACAAAGAGAGAAAGAAAGGAAGGAGAAAGGGAAGAAGGGAAGGAATTCAAAGATTTACAACTAAAAAACCTTAGAACTCTGTATTTTAATCTTTAGAAATAATTAGCCACAGACAAGTACCTCTTAGATAATGGAACTCACTGAAAAAAAGTAATACAGGGAAGGAATTGTTGGCCCTGGAGAATTCATACAGATCAGAGCTTAATGGACTCTCCAGGGACCACTGATGTGCTCCAAGGTCTAGAGCTGAGATCAAGTTCCTCTGGCCATTGTTATATTGGAGGCTGAGTCAAGAAATCTTTCTGATGGAGAGAAGGACTATAGGGATATTTCCTTGCTCAAAAGCTCCACCTCTACATCTTCTAAAGGAAAGACAAAGTTGAGGGAAGCCCACCAAGTCCTAGCCATATCTCTGGCTTTTGCTCCAGTGTTAGAAAGGATACCATTTAGGTATCCTCTACTGAAAGCATCTCTTGTTGGCTGAACGAGACCAGGTGAAGAAAATTGCCCTTCTCATTCAACTCCGTCTTCTTCTAAAACTATCCACTCTGGGAACTTGTGAGTGTACAAGCCATAAATAGTAACATCCTCATCCATCACCCTCCTGAGTTACCCTTCAAGGGGAGAGGGGTGACCATGCTATATTCCTTTGCTCTACACTAAACCCTCTAACTTTATTTTATCAGGTGTTCTGTACAATCTTTTCCTTTGCTTTTTTTTTCTTTTTCCATCTCTGTTATGCACAGAAGGTGGTCCAAATTTGACTTGGCTTCATCCAAATCCCTAGTACCAACTCAGAGAATAGCATGGTCTTCCTTGGCTCTCATGTTCAGTCCTGATGTTGTAGTGCAAACAGTGGACATTGTAAATTCACAGAAGCCCTTGAGTAACTGATGTACACAGCCCTTGCCTCCCATTTAAGGGCTTCTTCTTGCCTGGCTTCCATGAAACCAGACTACTCCTGTGCCAGTTCTGCTTGTGTTGACACAGAAAGGGAGAGGGTTTCCATTTAGTAACAGAGAAACCTAAGGAATGTTGTCCCCACATTTTAAAAAAATATTTATGATTGTTTATTTATTTGGCTGCACTAAGTCTCAGCTGCAGCATGTGAGATCTTCAGCCTTTGTTTTGTGACATTCCAGATCTTTAGTTGGACCATGTGGGATCTAGTTCCCTGATCAGGGATTGAACCCAGGCTGCCTGCATTGGGATTGCTGAGTCTTGGCCGCTAGACCTTAGAATTTTTAAGCTGGAATAGATTTTAGAAACCATTTGTTTTTCCCAGAATTTTTTTTTAATGAGAAACCCAAGGGAATTATTCACGAACTTACAGTGACACAGAAAGGTCTTGTGGCATCATCAGCTGTCACAATACCTCTAGCAATCATTCGAACACACATCATGGACTGTCAGCAGGATGGTCGGTCAACATCTTTATGACTTACTCACTATGTCAGGGAGCCTTCCTGTGGTTTGAACTCCATTCTTTTTGGAACCTGAGAACAGGACTTCTCGGTGCTCTGGAGGCTGTTTACAACTCCCTTCCTTTCCTTCTCCAGTCTGAATCATCTCTTTTCTCCCTCCCTTCTAAGTTTGATTCTCTATGTCTTCCTCCCCACCATCTCCACCTTAGCCAATAAACCAATAGATTATTGCCTTGAGCTGGGAAGTGTTGATGAGGTCTGACATGGCAAGGTTGCCTTTGCTACACGATCTGTCCAGGGTCAGTCCTGAAGCTGACACCTCATCCCCAGCCGTGCTCTGAGACTCAACACGTTGGAGAATTTTTTCTGTTCTTGTCCTTCTAAAGAGAAACTCCAATGCTCCATAGAAGTTGGGGACACAACTACAGTCACTTCCTTTGTTCTCCAAGGACTATCCAATAACACTCACATCCAGGTAGTACTATTTGTAACATTCCTGGTGATTTACCTCCTGACCCTCACAGGGAACCTGCTGATGCTGCTGGTGATCAGGACTGAGTCCCGCCTCCACACCCCCACGTACTTCTTCCTCAGTCACCTCTCCCTCCTGGATGCTTTCTATTCCTCAGTCATTGTGCCTAAGCTGCTAGAGAACTTGCTCTTCAAGCGGAAGACTATATCCTTCCTTGAATGTTTCACCCAGAACTCCTTGGTCATATTTTCAGGGGGCACTGAAACCTGCCTGCTTTCAGTCATGGCCTGTGACCAGTACCAGGCTGTGTGCCACCCATTGTTGTATGTGGTGACCATGAAGAAGGTGTGTGCTGGCCTGGTGGGAGCCTCCTGGGCCATAGGAATGGGGATTGGCCTAGTTAACTCCATCCCCCTGGCTCAGCAGCACTTCTGTGGCCCCCACCTTGTCCCCAGTTTTGCCTGCGAGTTTCCTCCAGGGGTCCTGTTGGCCTGTTCTGACCCCTACATTAGTGTTGACTCCATTCAGACTACCATAATGGTCATGGGCCTTGGCACTTTTGTCCTAGTGCTGGCTACTTATACCTATATCATCAAGACAGCCTTGGGAATCAACTCTGCCACAGGGTGCAACAAGATCTTCTCTATCTGCTCATCTCCTTTTATTGTGATCACCATCCTTTATGGCTCATGAGCATTGAGGTATGTCATTGCTGAACCTTTGAATATAATGTACAATATTTTCCACTCTAAAATAACCTTGGTCTATAGATCAGAAAATTGCAAAGTATCAGGAAAAATTTTTTATTGGAACTCAGAAGGCCTGGGCTCCAGTTCCACCTCTGCTGTGGACTAGATGTGTGAACTATTAAAAAAAAAAATCATTTTCTTGAGGCCTCAATTGTCTAACTCTGAAAAATAAGCTTATACAAAGACTGAAGTTCTTCCTGTTTCCATTAAACTATGATTTGGGAGTCCTCAAAAGAATAAATGAGAGTCTTTAGTAGACTTTTATTCCGTGTTAGACAAAAAAATTAAATATATCATTCTTAAAACATGCCGTTTCTCTTTCCTACTAGAAGATGATGTCTCCAAAGCTTATTTGTACTGTAACGATTAACTAGTTACTATACTACAGCTGCTTTACACAATCAAGATCAATTTTAGTATCACACCACAAGATAAACATTATTAACCTCATTTTCCAAAAGAACACTGAGTTTCAGGAGTAACCAGGTACCTTACAAAAGCTGCCAGGACCAGCTAGGAATGGAGCCAAAATATAAACCAAGGCTCACTGACTTGGAACCTCAAGCTCTTTTCTATCATGTTTCTCTCACACATAAACAGCTCTAGTTGATGCGTCCTTGCTCCCAGGAAACAGAGTAACTAATGGCCTGTGCTCTGTACTAGTGAACTGGAGATGTGTTTGCGCAGATTGCTCTGAACTTTCCTCACCTGGTTGTTACTTGGCGAGAAGTAAGGGGTGGGAAATGGTAAGGATGGCCTAGAAGAGCTCACCTGTCTTGCAGACAAAACTCTTCAGCTCTCTTTTTCTCAGTTTCCTCGTTTGCCATAAGGGGAAGGATAAGACATCTTCGACCCACTTCACAAAAACGTTAGGAGGGATAAATTTAAAAATAAAAATAACAGTAAAATGAGTGTCTTTTTTAGCCAAGTACATAAAACCCACAAAGATCATTCCAATGATAATGACACAATTGCAAAAATAAAATTTGAATGCTTCTTTCAAAAATACTCCCCATGACACTTAACAGCGTATACCCACAATTTTAATCTTACTATTTTGGATTCATATCTCATGCTAGACACATTTGTATCTTTCACTTTATTTACAAAGTTTGGCTTCTTTTCCAAGCCAAAGACAAATGTGCTAAAAAGGAAAAAATTTTGGTCCACTAAGCAGTATAAAAATAATGGGCTATGATTCTGAGGTAATTTCCAGAGCCATAAATGGTAGGGGAAAAAATGACAGCTTTATTAGACTATCATATAGTTTTGTTAGGAACACTCATCCCAAGATAAGAACATGCAGTTGTATATATAGGGAAAAGAAGAGGCAAAAACCCTCAGATTATCATCATATCTATTATGGAAAGACGCTTTGAAAACTGTAAAGTGCTATAGAAATGATTGAAATTTTTTTTTAGTTTTATTCTAACCTTTAGCACTTAATATGCTGCAGAACTTCCTTTTTCTTCAGGGCAGTTCCTCTAATGTCTTGCATAAGATCACTCATGTATGAAGGCATTTGAAGGCAGAAATAACTGACTTCTTACTGATAATACCGTCATTTCTAGATGCTTCTACCAGTGATAGCTGACAGCCCTGAGGACCATCTTTGCAGAATCTGTGATGGGATGGACCCTGGCTGCCCAACAGCATTGTGGCCTTTGTCTGGAGCTCATTTTATTCCTTTGTGCAATTCCCTTCAAGGTACATGACTTCAGCTTCTGGCTCAGTCCTGGAGCAAGTCCTATCCTTACAGTACAGTATGGTGACCCCACTACTGGACCACCCTATCTACAGTCTGAAGAACCAGGAGGTGAAAGCAGCTCTAAGGAGGATGCTGGCCAGGAAGCCTAGGCTTACCTTCTAAGCCAGGCTCTACTGCCTCCTCATAATAGGAGGACAATAGCAGGAAAAGTCATGAGAAAGAGGAGACAGGAAGACGTTTGCCCCTAAGCTATCTCAGCATGAATTCTTCTCCACAACAGAAGTCTTAGTTTGTCTGATCCCTGTGCCCTCCCACAGTCAAGCAAGATGGGGAAACCTTCAGAGAACTAATGGCACCCATCCACAGGGGACCCAGTCACTGCCCAAGAAAATCTTCTCAGTAAACATATGGAGGATCTTTGAAAAACTAAAAATGGGACCAACATATGATCCAACAATTCTAGTTCTGGGAGTATATCCAAAGGAAATGAAAACATTAACTCAAAAAGATATCTACAAACCCCCATGTTCATAGTAGCATTATCTACAATAGCCAACACATTGAAAGATCCTATGTTTTCTTAATGGATGACTGGATAAAGAAGGCATGGGTAAAGCAATGGAATATTATTCAGCCATAAAAATGAGGTAATTCTACCATTCGTGACAACATGGATCGACATTGAAAACATCATTCTGAGTGAAATGTCAGACAAATGCAATATGATCTCACTTATTTGCAGAACATATGGAAAAATCAAACTCATAGAAAACAAATAGTCATCAGAGGTAGAGGGTGGGAAGAAGGGAGTTTGGAGGAAGGTGATCATAAGGTAAAATTTCCAGTGTAACATAAGTACTAGGGGTGTGACACACAATATAATGACTCTAGTTAACACCATTGTATGATATATAGGAAATATGTTAAGAGAGTAAATACTAGGGGTTTACATCACTAGGAGAAAGTTTTCCCTTTTTTTACTCTTTATTTTTTTATACTTATTTTTATAAGATAATTGATTTTTTTAGAAATAGAAAAGAGCTATATTTGAGTCACATTGAGAACTATAGCCCAGGAGACAGCCTCTCAGATAACTCTGAGAAACTGCTCCATTGAACCATTATTTTTTCCACAGTCATTTACATTATCAGAACACAGAACATACATCAAACGTGACAGGGGTATATTCCATCCAGTTTCCAAAAGTATACAGTTAAGTATATAAGTTAAGTATATAGTTAAGTATATAGAGAGCAAGACAGCAGTGTAACAAGGAAGAGTCAGTTTTGATTCTTCCATTCTATCTCTGTTTCTTTGGCCACTTTTGTTATTATAATCACACATAATGGCCGGCCTCAGAAAATCCTGCCCCTCAACCTGACGTTAAGCTAAAGTGCCTTTGTTCAAAACCCTGTCCACCTTAGATGACAGGAAGGAAGAAATTAATATACGTCCCTGCCTGAGGCTTGGCAATGTAGGAGGTACTTACAAGGTTAAAAGGCCTTTTTAATTTGTTTCCTCACCTCCCCCCATCTCTGATACATAAAAGAACTTGGCATCCAGACCCCAACAAGATGGTTATTTTGAGACATTATTCTACCAAGACATCCTCTTGGTCAGCCAGCTTTCTGAATGAAGTTGTATTTCTTGCCTTAACACCTTGTCTCTCAGATTCATTGGCCTATTATTGTGCAGCGAGCAGAGCAAGCTTGGACTCTTTTTAACAGCAGGACCCTAGTGTCTAGGAATGGAACACAATCTTTCAGGGAATGTTAATATGGATGTCATGGGAATGGAGTTTCTTTATCCCTGTCTTCAAAACAGACATCCCTTACCTTAATGATTGAAGCAGACATGCTGTTCATGTTTGACAAGCTGTTCAGGTTCACACAAAATTCAGGTTAAACCATGTAAGAGCCAAAATGACTTCTCCATACCTCAATGTGTGACAATTTTCTCCATCAGAAGGCACTTTCAGGATTTTCTCAATTAGGAGTTTTGAGATGAAGAATATTAACTGAACCTATTGCAATACTCATTTATATATGTATATCCAACCATCCTGCTCTACACCTTGCACTTATACAGATTTGTACAATAATGTATGTCAATTGCCTCTCCAATAATCTGGGGGGTGGGTGGGGAAATAAAGAATATCTTCACAACTCTACCAGCCATTTCCACAACTATTGCTTTTCCTTCTCATTTCTTGCCCTTTTGACCTGTCCCCTTTTGCCTCTCCCTCAATCTTTTACTTTTGTCTATGCACAAAGTGGAAATCTGACCACTAGCAAATTTACCACTTCATTCTGGAAGAGTCCCATCTCAATACTGAGACCCAGCTCCTCCTCTGTTCCTATATCAAATACTGCCTGACAAAATCTAGAGGTCCAGAGTAACTTGGAAAGAAATGAAAATCAGTATATCTCCTCCTGTCTTTGTCCTTAACTAGCAACACCTAAAGTAGAACATAGCAAATAGGAAATCCTCAGTAACTATTTGTTGATTATGGAGTGAGTGATGGAATGAATGGTGGATCTGTCTGAGAAGTCCTGTCTCTTACATGATCCTAGGAAATGGGAGGAACTATCCACATTTAAAGTGTAAGTCTTGGAAAATAGAAGACAGAGCTGTGATATTTAGCAGTCACACAGAAACACAGGACTTAAAAGGTCTTACAGAGTTCTGGCTCATGACATCCATTTTAAACAAGGAACTAATATTCAGAAAGTTAATATACACCGAAGTTGAAGTTTAAAATAAACACATTCACCTAAATAAATAAATAAAATTTTTAAATAAAATGTAAGTCTTGAGAGCAAAACCCAGTCTAACAGATTCTGTATCCCAAGTGTCTAGTAGGTCCTATCACTTAGTTGACTCTCAATTAGTGTGTAAAATAAAAAAGAATGAATGAGATTGGAGGGAGTGAGAGAAGGAACATATGAAAAAAAATCATTTAATTTTGTCTAGTAAAATCCCTGCCTTCATGATATAGATGTAAGAGAAAAGTAGCATGGAGGAGAGATCAGGATAGAAAGAGAGAAAAAATTCTATATTTTGGGACTCCAATCTGGGTCGTCCTCACAGAGCTCACTGAATTGTGTGCAGTCTGGCCTCTCTGCTCTGAGTATTAAAAAAAAAAAAAAGCTGAGCATAAAAAGTACCACCCACCTGAGCCCAGACCACTTCAGATCTCTGACTGCTTCAAGATCTGTTCCACAAGATAGAAAACTCAGAAATAAGCCCATGCTGCTGCTGCTGCTGCTGCTACTAAGTTGCTTCGGTCATGTCCAACTCTGTGCAACCCCATAGACAGCAGCCCACAAGGCTCCCCTGTCCCTGGGATTCTCCAGGCAAGAACACTGGAGTGGGTTGCCATTGCCTTCTCTGTAAGCCCATGTACCTATGGCCAATTAATCTATGACAAAGGAGGCAAGACTACACAATGTTGGAAAGATAATCTCTTCAACAAATGGTGCCGGGGAAACTGGACAGCCACATGTAAAAAAAAAAAAATGAAATTAAATTATTCTTTAACTCCATACACAAAATAAGCTCAAACTGGATTAAAGAGCTAAGATGAGACCAGACACAATTAAACTCTTAGAGGAAAACACAGGCAGAACACTCTCTGACATAAATCACAACAACATCTTTTTTGATCCATCTCCTTGAATAACGGAAAGAAAAACAAAAATACACAAATGGGACCTACTTAAACTAAAAAGGTTTTTCACAGCAAAGAAAACAATAAACAAAGCAAAAAGACAACCTACAGATTGGGAGAAAATATTTGCAAATGATGTGACTAATAAGGGACGAGTTTCTAAAATGTACAAATAGCTTATGATGCTTAGCAGCATCAAACAAATAGCTCACTCAACAAATGGGCAGAAGACCTGTATTGACATTTCTCCAAAGAGGACATACAGATGGCCAATGGGTACATGAAAAGATGTTCAATGTTGCTAGTTAGGAGAGAAATGCAAATTAAAACTACAATGACATATCACCTCCCACTGGTCGGAATGTCTATCACCAAAAAATCCACAAACAACAAATGCTGGGGATGGTGGAGAGAAAAGGGAAACCTCCTACATTTTTGGTAGGAATATAAATCGGTACAGCCACTAGGGAACACAGTTGGAGGTTCCTTAAAAAACTAAAAATAGAGCTACCGTATGACCCTGCAATCCCACTCCTGGGCATATACCATGAGAAAAACATCATCCAAAAAGATGCATGCACTCCGGTGTTTACTGCAGCACTGTTTGCAATGGCCAGGACATGGAGCCAACATAGGTGTCCCCCGTCAGAGGAATGGATAAAGAAGATGTGGTACATATGTACAATTGAATATTACTCAGGCATTAAATAGAATGAAATAATGCTGTTTGCAACAACATGGATGGACCTAGAGAGTGTCATACTGAGTGAAGTAAGTCAGACAGAGAAAGAGAAATATCATATGACATCCCTTATATGTGGAATCTAAAAAGAAATGATACAAATCAGAAAGAGATTCACGGACTTAGAAAACAAACTTATGGTTGCCCAGGGGGAAGGGATAGTTAGGGAGTTTGGGGAGGTCATGTACACACTGCTGTATTCAAAATGGATAACCAACAAGGAGTTATTATATAGCACATGGAACTGTACTCAATGTTATATGCCAGCCTGGATGGGAGCAGGGTTTGGGGGAGAATGATGCATCTATATGTAGAGCTGAGTCCCTTCACTGTTCACCTGAAACTACCACAACATTGCTATATCCCAATACAAAATAAAAAGTATAAACTTTGGAAAAAAAAAAAAAAAGATTTGTTCCACGCCTCAGGGAAGAAGAAGTAGTTGGAGAATGCAGAACAAATGCTCAGCTGCCACCCAAATGCCATCTCCCATTCAGCTCCAAAGAGAGTTCTCAGAAAGAGAACAACAGCAGTTGCTCTACTCAAAGGCTGACAAGCCTGCAGCAACCAAGACCACTTCCATGCAGGCTCCTTGGTTTCTATCTGTTCTCAATCCTTTGATCCTAGGCTAAGATCCTCTCTGCAATTGGCAATTTCCTTTGGCAAAGCCCTCTGAAAATCATGGCCTCATATAAAGTACACTCACAGGTGAAATTTCCAAGATGAAAATATTTCTCTATAGGATGAAGGTCAGGGCTATGGAACTAAATGAAACAGTCCCAACTTTAGTTAAATTTCTGGTCTTCCCATCTGATGAAGCTGGTCCTTTGCCTTTTCCAGACAAATTTAACTCAGATGACCATTATATCTACTACCGTGGGCAGGAATCCCTTAGAAGAAATGGAGTAGCCGTCATAGTCAACAAGAGAGTCCAAAATGCAGTACTTGGATGCAATCTCAAAACGACAGAATGATCTCTGTTCATTTCCAAGGAAAACCATTCAATATCACGGTAATCTAAGTCTATGCCCCGATCAGTAACGCTGAAGAAGCTGGGGTTGAGTGTTCTATGAAGACCTACAAGACCTTTCAGAACTAACATTCAAAAAAGATGTCCTTTTCATTATAGGGGTCTGTAATGCAAAAGTAGGAAGTCAAGAAACACCTGGCATAACAGGAAAATTTGGCCTTGGAGTACAGAATGAAGCATGGCAAAGGATAATAGAGATTTGCCAAGAGAATGCACTGGTCATAGCAAACACTCTCTTCCAACAACACAAGAGAAGACTCTACACATAGACATCACCAGATGGCCAACACTGAAATCAAATTGATTATATTCTTTGCAGCCAAAGATAGAGAAGCTCTATACAGTCAGCAAAAACAAGACCAGGAGCTGACTGTGGCTCAGATCATGAACTCCTTATTGCCAAATTCAGACTTAAATTGAAGAAAGTGGGGAAAACCACTAGACCATTCAGATTGACCTAAATCAAAGCCCTTATGATTATACAGTGGAAGTGACAAATAGATTTAAGGGACTAGATCTGATAGAGTGCCTGATGAACTATGGATGGAGGTTCGTGACATCGTACAGGAGACAGGGATCAAGACCATCTCCGAGAAAAAGAAATGCAAAACGGCAAAATGGCTGTCTGAGGAGGCCTTACAAATAGCTGTGAAAAGAAGAGAAGTGAAAAGCAAAGGAGAAAAGGAAAGATATAAGCATCTGAATGCAGAGTTCCAAAGAATAGCAAGGAGAGATAAGAAAGCCTTCCTCAGTGATCAGTGCAAAGAAATAGAGGAAAACAATAGAATGGGAAAGACTAGAGATCTCTTCAAGAAAATTAGAGATACCAAGGGAACATTTCATGCAAAGATGGGCTCAGTAAAGGACAGAAATGGTAGGGCCTAACAGAAGCAGAAGATATTAAGAAGAGGTGGCAAGAATACACAGAAGAACTGTACAAAAAAGCTCTTCACACCCCAGATAATCACGATGGTGTAATCACTCACCTAGAGCCAGACATCCTGGAATATGAAATCAAGTGTGCCTTAGGAAGCATCACTATGAACAAAGCTAGTGGAGGTGATGGAATTCCAGTTGAACTATTTCAAATACTAAAAGATGATGCTGTGAAAGTGCTGCACTCAATATGCCAGCAAATCTGGAAAACTCAGCAGTGGCCACAGGACTGGAAAAGGGCAGTTTTCATTCCAATCCCAAAGAAAGGCAATGCCAAAGAATGCTCAAACTACCACACAATTGCACTCATCTCACATGCTAGTAAAGTAATGCTCAAAATTCTCCAAGCCAGGCTTCAGCAATATGTGAACCATGAACTTCCAGATGTTCAAGCTGGTTTTAGAAAAGGCAGAAGAACCAGAGATCAAATTGCCAACATACACTGGATCATCGAAAAAGCAAGAGAGTTTCAGAAAAACATCTATTTCTGCTTTATTGACTATGCCAAAGCCTTTGACTGTGTGGATCACAATAAACTGTGGAAAATTCTGAAAGAGATGGGAATACCAGACCACCTGACCTACCTCTTGAGAAACCTGTATGCAGGTCAGGAAGCAACAGTTAGAACTGGACATGGAACAACAGACTGGTTCCAAATAGGAAAAGGAGGATGTCAATGCTGTATACTGTCACCCTGCTTATTTAACTTATATGCAGAGTACATCATGAGAAACGCTGGGCTGGAAGAAACACAAGCTGAAATCAAGATTGCCAGAGAAATATCAATAATCTCAGATATGCAGATGACACCACCCTTATGGCAGAAAGTGAAGAAGAACTGAAGAGCCTCTTGATGAAAGTGAAAGAGGAGAGTGAAAAAGTTGGCTTAAAACTCAACATTTAGAAAACTAAGATCATGGCATCTGGTCCCATCACTTCATGGGAAATAGATGGGGAAACAGTGGAAACAGTGGCTGACTTTATTTTTTTGGGCTCCAAAATCACTGCTGATTGTGATTGCAGCCATGAAATTAAAAGACACTTGCTCCTTGGAAGGAAAGTTATGACCAGCCTAGACAGCATATTAAAAAGCAGAGACATTACTTTGCCAACAAAGGTCTATCTAGTCAAGGCTATGGTTTTTCCAGTGGTCATGTATGGATGTGAGAGTTGGACTATAAAGAAAGCTGAGCACCAAAGAATTGATGCTTTTGAACTGTGGTGTTGGAGAAGACTCTTGAGAGTCCCTTGGACTGCAAGGAGATCCAACCAGTCCATCCTAAAGGAGATCAGTCCTGGGTGTTCATTGGAAGGACTGATGTTGAAGCTGAAACTCCAATACTTTGGCCACCTCATGTGAAGAGCTGACTCATTTGAAATGACCCTGATGCTGGGAAAGATTGAGGGCAGGAGGAGAAGGGGACAACAGAGGATGAGATGGTTGGATGGCATCACTGACTCAATGGACATGAGTTTGGCTGAACTCCAGGAGTTGGTGATGGGCAGGGAGGCCTGGCATGCTGTGGTTCATGGAGTCGCAGAGTTGGGCACAACTGAGCAACTGAACTAGAACTGACCTGATGCCTTCCTGAGACTGTAACTGAAGCAAATAATAAGGAGATGTGTGAGTTTGGTGGGAGGAATTGTCATTCAATCCTGCCCTCCCACATACAGCTGTGAACAGGGATTATTCTTAAAACCTTGCAGACTTGGGGAAAAGCATTTTGTCCCATAATTAGGGAAGGAATAGTATGAAGCAACCCTGGGAGATGTGTCACATTGTGTTCAAATTCAGACTAAAATCATATGATGAATACCAAGTTATTTCCTGAGAGTTTGTTTTCATAAGTATAAGAGAGGAATGTCCTGTTCACTGTTTGCCAGGGCCTATATATCCCTAAACAGATTATGGTAGCTTCATTTGGGAGCTGCTAGTCTCTGAGACAAGACAAAATGGTCTGAATGCCAAAAGCCCTAGTGGGTATAGAGGTAAGAGGGGGGAATTAGAAGATACTGACACACTTATGACACTATATCTTGTATTATGTTGTTGTTGTTGTTGCTGTTCAGTCACTAAGTCATGTCTGACTCTTTGTGACCCCATGGACTGCAGCCCACCAGGCCTCCCTGTTCCTCACCATCTCCCAGTGTTTGCCCAAGTCCATGTCCATTGAATCTTGTGTGATAATTATTTATTAATGTTCGTATTATACTAGTTGAGGTAAGAGATGCTTTTAGTCAACTTTAGGTCCCCTCCATAGTTCTTTGAATTATGCTAGGTGATCAATAAAACTCTGTTGAATTGAATTAATACAGAAAGTAATCTCCATCTTCGAGTTGTTATAAGTTCAGTCCGTCTTCTCTTTAGTAGAGATGAAGGTGTCTATGACCCATGGCCAGGTCTACCTACTCATCCTATTTCCTCCCTCTCCCACCAGGAAGAAAATACAGCCAGCCATTCAAAATCAGGCCTTTTATTCAGGACAGAAGTGGAATGCACTGTTGTATTAAAAGTGCTATCAGGGGCACTGAGCAAGGGTCAAAAGTCCAGAGCATCATTCATGCATCCCTAGAGATTAGTTCTTACATGTCCATTGTTACTACAGGGCCCAGGGCTCAGAGACGAGTTAGCTTCAAGGGGGTACAAAGAAGAAAAACGAGGTAGCCATGGGGCAGAGAGTTCCAGGAACAGAAAGAGGGCAGAAACAGCAAAGACAGCAGGTGTTCACAACTTCTCACAGATCCACTGATCCAGCTTCTCAGAACAGAGTGCTTTATGAGCCAACCTGATCGTGAAGAAGGAGACAGGGCAAGTTGACTGACAGGATCTTGGTTAGATTTACATCTAGCTTTATCCCCAGGAAGGTTGAGGTGGAAAATTGTGGGTGAAAATTACAGACAGACTTTCCTAGCCACATAGCTAGAGACACTGAGGCACTTATTGCAGTCAGGTCCATTTTTTTTAAAACTCCAAGAAAATTGTGGGGCAGTGGTACAAAGGGCGTGACTTAGGATGTAGGACTGAACAAGTAGAATTAGATGCTCAAGTCCTGGTGAAGGAAATCCTGGATCTTAGCCCTCTATTAGGGAACCCTAGGTAGGAAAATTGCTAATGGGAGTGAAGTGAAGCTTCAAAATTGGAAACCTGAGTCTGCTTGATGATTTTTGTTTTGAAGATTACATTCTAGCTTAAAAGATCAGGAAATAGAGAGAAAGGGGTATAGTGCTGGGACGAAAGGACTGAGAAAAAAGAGGGGAAAGATTAAGTAGAAAATAGAAAGGTGACTCACCAGTAGTTAATTCCTACTTTATCCAGAATCTTCTTGACACACATAATGTCATCAGTAAGGTCATCATCCAGGAACTCTGGCAGGAGTTACAGGTGGAAAAAAAGAGAGAGCTAAGTATTATCCAGAAAGGTAATGAATTTCCCTCTTCTCGGGTTTTCTCTGAACTAAAGGCCTTTTGCGTTTTATGTGAGAAATCTAATACAGTAATGCCTATCCCTAGGTAAGGACTCCCTTCACTTCTCTGGGGCAGCTCCTTAGTAATTATCAACTTCATCAACCAACTTACTCTGAAAATACAGGGAATTATACATCAAGATCCCCAAACAGCTCAGGTCACCTACCCATGAACTTTAAGAACCTGTCTGGGGATTTGGTGTTAACGAAAAATTCTAAGAGCCTCTTACTTGGTATTATCAAGTCCCACAGTTAATTTAGAGTCCAAGGCAGTGAAGCCAGAGGTGTGCTTGACACCAAAAAAAGGAGGTTATCCCATGAGTAGGTTCCAGAAAAACACAGAAACAGGGTAAAAAGAAGTCACTCACTGTCGCAGGAGATGTTACAGATGTTGCTTGAGTGAGGGTTCTGGTCGTCTTTGCACCAAATTTTATTATTGATCTGGAAGAGTCCATATTCTGTGCTGTCATTGTTTTGTACTATGGCTTGTGTGTCATAACCACTGGTATGAAATGCAGTACAGACCCCTGAAAGAAAGATGAAAAAGAGATTTCACAAGGATGTTCATGTATAGCATAAATGAGGACCTGTATTCCCAGATAGAAAAAGGCTCCCCAACCAATCTCCAAATATGGTAGACCACAGAGTATCTTGATAAGTTGAAAAGAGTTCCAAAGGATCAGACAATGGGAAAAAGGAGAGATAGATAAATAAATGTAATAAAAGAGTAAACAAATAAGAGAATTGTTCAATAATTGAATTAAAAGTAGAGGGGAAAAAGAGGATGAAGAGAATGGAGGGAAAGTGTGAAGAAGATGAATTATGGGACAAAGCAAAATAGCAGGGAACTCACATTCAGGCAAACTGATACCTCTGTAGTCCTTCAAGTCTTTCAGCTTCTGGAACACCTCACATTTTGTTAATTGTTCAGTCTGGGTGGCATGGAATAGGATGCCCACCAGGAGCAAAGTGACAAAGGACATCATTTTGGTTACCCCCCAAGATCCTGAAATGGGGTCACCACACTGCTCACCTCCTTTTATTTGTGGAAAAAGCCTCAGGAGCCCTGGCATCAAGCCTTACATCCAGGAAGAGGATGACAAGAGAGGCCAGTCAAACCAACAAAGAAACATTGAGCCTGCTAGCTTCCTTCAGTAATCTCACCCCACTTTTCCTTTCTTCCCCAGAATCTCTAGTCCATACTAGGTATTGTTATCTGCCCAAAGAGTGTTACAAACATGATTCTGTTTCCTATTTGGCTTTATTTATATGTTTGTTTCTGGTAGTGTTGGTTCTAGGAAGCAAGATGTGCCCAACCTATTTCAGGAACAAAGGAGGCCTCAGGGGTAATACAAGTGAAGCAATCAGAAAATGCACAAAGCGTCCATGGCCAACTCCTCCTTTCCCTTAGAGACATACAGAATATGGGAAAGGAGTGTACATCATCATATGTCATGGTCCCAGGATCAGAGCTGACACTGGCCCACTCAATCCAGGCATGAAACAAAAGAAGTGTCCCTTGATATCTTGGTTCCTTGTTGAGTGGTCAAGAATAGAAATAGAATATGACAACAGAGACTGAGAATCATTTATAACTTGGATCCAGAGACTTTCTATTTCACAAAAATGGAGAATTTGAAAAGTGTGTATGACAGTATCTAGCTACCCTCTGAGCTGCTATCAGCCTCCCCATCCCCAACCACCAATACCACCAAATAGCCAGATACCACATTGTAAATCTAAAACTAACAACTTGCAACAAATGTGTTCATAAATATGTAAACTTGTAGACAGCCTCAGAGTTGGCCACAGAAGGTTAAAAAAGAGTGACCCAACCTTTTTGGGAAAGGTGGGAAAACTGGACTTTAAGCACTTTAATATTGGAGTAGTATACACATGGTAGTTCAGCTGGTGAAGAATCCACCTGCAATGCAGGAGATTCCATTTCAATTCCTGGGATGGGACGATCCCCTGGAGAAGGAATAGGCTGCCCACTCCAGTGTTCTTGGGCTTCCCTGGTGGCTCAGATGGTAAAGAATCTTTCTGCAAGGCAGGAGACCTGGGTTCAGTCCCTGGGTTGGGAAGATCCCCTGCAGGAGGGCATGGCAACCCACTCCAGTATTCTTGCCTGGAGAATCCCCATGGACAGAGGAGTCTGGTGAGCTACAGTTCATGGGGTCACAAAGAGTCGGACACAACTGAGCAACTAAGCACAGCACAGTACAGTATACACCTAGAGCCTATAAAACAAGATTCTGAACCTGAGCTTTAAGATCAGTGTCCTGGAGCAAGTAGAGTTTAGGATACTAGTTCTGAATGGTTCCTTCAACTTGCTGGCATCAAGATTCATGCTATGGTACCAATAGCTGTTAGCTTCTTATATGCCAGGGTTCATTCTCTCTACCTCAGTCTCTAAAACCTGATTTCTTGTATTGCAGTGGGTACCCACTCTAAGTAAATAATTTAAGACTTTCAAACTGAAGGTATTCTAAACTTTTATATCCTACAACTCTTCAGAATCAGGGCAAACTCTTCCTCTGTTTTATCCTATATTTTGTACCATGGATTATCACTATCAGTTCAGTTCAGTTGCTCAGTAGTGTCCAACTCTTTCCGACCCCATGGACTGCAGCACACCAGGCTTCCCTGCCCATTACCAGCTCCCGGAGATTGCTCAAACTCATGTCCATCGAGTTGGTGATGCCATCCAACTCTCCCATCCTCTGTTGTCCCTTCTCCTCCTGCCTTCAATCTTTCCCAGCATCAGGGTCTTTTCAAATGAGTCAGTTCTTCGCATCAGGTGGCCAAAATATTGGAGCTTCAACTTCAGCATCAGTCCTTCCAGTGAACACCCAGGACTGATCTCATTTAGGATGGACTGGTTTGATCTCCTTGCAGTCCAAGGGACTCTCAAGAGTCTTCTCCAACACCACAGTTCAAAAGCATCAATTCTTTGGTGCTCAGCTTTCTTTATAGTCCAACTCTCACATCCATACATGACTACTGGAAAAACCATAGCTTTGACTAGATGGACCTTTGTTGGTAATGTCTCTGCTGTTTAATATGCTGTCTAGGGTGATCATAGCTTTTCTTCCAAGGAGCAAGCGTCTTTTAATTGCATGGCTGCAGTCACCATCTGAAGTGATTCTGCAGCCCAAGAAAATAAAGTCTCTCACTGTTTCCACTTTTTCCCCATTTATTTGCCATGGAGTCATGGGACTAGATGCCATGATCTTAGTTATCTGCATGTTGAGTTTTAAGCAAGCTTTTCCACTCTCTTCTTTTACTTTCGTCAAGAGGCTCTTCAGTTCCTCTTCACTTTCTGCCATAAGGGTGGTGTCATCTGCGTATCTGAGGTTATTGATATTTCTCCCAGCAATCTTGATTCCAGCTTGTGGTTCATCCAGCCTGGCATTTCACATGATGTACTCAGCATTATCACTATACGAAGTACTGATTATCACTATATGAAGTACTGATAATCATTATATGAAGTACTGAAACTAAACAGGACCCTGTGGGGCTTCTGAAAACAGAAGTCTTTTCATGTCCCTCATTTCTTGTTTATAGGGAATAGACTCCAGCCTCCACGACCTTACCTGAATTCCAAAGGGTAGATTCAAAAAACTGCTAATCAGGGAAAGGTGGAGATGCAGAGACAGGGAGGAGCAGCCAAGAAACAATAGCACAGCCTTGGGGCAGGGTCCTAGTTTCACCTTAAGGGATACACATAACAATATCTTTGAGCTCTTTACAGAATTAAAACCTCCAACAAATGGAAGATGTTAGTATTCATTTCAGAGAAGACTACCTGAAGCCAGATTAAAGGAGTGAAGGCCCTGCACACATCCTAGTCTTATCAGCAACCCTGCCCTTGAACCATTGCCAAAAACCTCCTCACCAAATCTTCCCAGGTTGGGACACACAGTTTTGAGGGGCATGAGCCCATTGTGTCCCTCTTTGCTTTGAAAAGCAATACAGCTATTATCTTCTAGTTCACCCAAAATTCTGTCTCCAAGATTCAATTCAGTGCACAGAGACCAAGTTTTTGGCATCAGCACCATGAGCGAATGAGTGTAGAGGACCTTGGTGTTCCAAAAGAGATGAGCAGAAAGTCCTAATATCAGAGATATGTGTTTAGAAACACAGCAGAAGTGTTTCCACTGCATTTCTCCTCCATTCCATTCACAGGCATTCGAAGAGTACATGGAGAACAGGAATAGAAATTCTATCACTCTAAGCAAGTATGATTGAAAATATGGCTGGGAGTAAGAGGGATAGATGAGAAAATCTAGTCCCAAAGATTAGTTTTTCCAATAGAAGTGCCTGGTGTAAAATGTCTCCTGCCCAGGGCTGTGGACTAAGTACCTGTAATAGAATAAAATGATGGGCCAGAATGTCATGAATCACAGGGGCTTTCTCACGCTTCCAGCCAAGTCAAGGTTTATGACAGCAGCCTATTTGACTACAATTTGGCAGTATCTCTGCCCTTCCAAGAAGCAGTATACTAGGCAAGGAATCACAACTAAATGCAAAAAAGAAAAGAAATATACCTCTGGCAAGAGGAACCATTATTTCCTTAGAAATGTTTATAAAATAGCATATCTGGGGTTGTCTGATAAAGAAGATAGATATCTATTGGAAACAATTACAAACTTTTCAGAGAAAGATATCAGTTCTTAGAGATGGATCAAAGAAGAAGAACAAACAACAATCTCAGCATTGAGGAAGTGTATGGAAAGACGTGAGCTTTGCTGATGAAGGAAAGGCCCTGCCAAAATCTCTCCAGAGACACAGGGTGCTCTCTGTGCAGGCCAAGATCTGGCTCAAGGGAGTGAAGAGATTTTTACAACATGCTGGATTTTTCAGAAATATGCTAGGAAGCTATGCTCATTCCCTTGGATGCTTTTGAGGGTAAAGTTTTGATGGTGAAAATCAGTTTCTCAAACCAGTCCTATGGAGGACTTCCAGAGATTGAGGAATCAGAAGCACCTTCTTCAAAACACATTTGGCAGCAGTCATCTGACACTGTAGTTTGTAGATGATTAGTAATTGATAGAGACCCCCCACTTGGAGGGAACACCCTGAGAGCCACAATAATATTGACCATTACTCCTTACAGTTACAGTTACAGACCATTACTCCTTACTCCTGAGAGGGGCTTCCCTGGTGGCCCAGACAGTAAAGAATCTGCCTGCTATGCAGGAGACCCACGTTCTATCCCTGGGTGGGGAAGATTCCCCGGAGGAGGGAATGGCAACCCACTCTAGTATTCTTGCCTGGAGAATTCCATGGACAGAGGAGCCTTGTGAGCAACCGTCCATGGGGTCGCAAAAAGTCAGACATGACTGAGCTACTAACACACACACCTTACCGTTAATATCCTCACCTTTTTCTGCTTCCTCCGATAATTAAGGTAAGTTATCACTAGGTGAAAAATAAAGTTAGATCTTAGAATTGAAACCCAAATTTAGACAAATTCCTAAATGAATTAGTTATTTAAAGCAAATAAAATTTGGGGAGTGAGTGCTTTTTCTGACTTATTTCCTTTAGCATAATCAAGTTCCATCCATATTGTTGGACTGGCAGGATTTCTTGTTTTTTAAAGCTGAATAATATCCCATTGTGTGCCTGATGCTATATCAACATTATTTTTTTATTCTAATAAGCTATACAGTTTATATTCTGAAAACTATTTTTAAAATAAGTTTCCTTTATAATTTTTATCATTTCAAGTCTTACATTTAACTCTTTAATCTATTTTGAGATAATATTTGTGAGTGGTATAAGATAGTCCAATTCACATTCTTTTGCATGTGAATATCCAGTTTTCTCAGAGGTTAAAGCATCTGCCTGCAATGTAGGAGACCCAGGTTCGATCCCTGGGTCAGGAAGATCCCCTGGAGGAGGAAATGGCAACCCACTCCAGTATTCTCACCTGGAGAATCCCATGGGCAGAGGAGCCTGGTAGGCTACAGTCCACAGGGTCACAAAGAGTCAGACATGACTGAGCAACTTCACTTTCACTTTCTCTTTCATCCAGTTTTCTCAGCACCATTTATTAAGATACTATCGTTTCTCCATTGAATAATCTTGATTCCCTTCTCAAAGATTAGTTGTGTGTGCATTGGTTTATATTTGAGTGCTCTATTCTGTTCCATCAATCTGTATGCTTTTATGCCAGTACCATACTGTTTTGATTACAGTAGCCTTGCAACATAGTTTGAGATAAGGACGTGTGACACCTCCAGCTTTGTTCTTTCACTGGATAGCTTTTGTTATTTAAGATCTTTTGTGATTTCACACAATTTAGTTTCCCAACCAGGGATCAAATCCAGACCCCCTGGAGTGGATGCACAGAGTCCTAACCACTGGACCATCAGGGAATTCCCTTCCCCTCCATTTTTTAATGTGGTGAATAACACTAATTAATTTTTGAACATTAAACCGTTCTTGCACTCCTGAAATAAACCACAGTTGGTCATGGCATATAAGCATATTTGAATATTGCTAGAATTAGTTTGCTGAAATTCTGTTAAGGACTTTTTTGTCTATGTTCACAATGTACATTTGAGGCAAAAGGTAGATCTGCCCCCAGCCCCAGGGTGAGCAATTTGAGTTCATTCTTTATGGATAGAAATTCCAAAACATCAATAGCAGGACAATCAAGAGAGGAGGCTGGGCCCTGACAAGATAAAAGATAAGAGACCACATATTTCTCATTTTTGAAGTCAAGAAAACCTTCTCAACTAGAGAGTTTCTTGGAAGTCAAAGTGGGAGTAAGGTCAAAGCTACTCATAGGCCATCTTGGTTGAGGTCCACACATGCACGTATGGGAGGATCCTGAGATATACCAAATACAGAACCTGGCAAATCAAAATGATTAGCCAAAGGAAACTCGACAGAAATGCCCCGTAAAAGTGATTCAAACTACCACAAGGGCATGATTCTCTGAGTCCACCTGCGTGTCTATCCTCACATACTATACTCTTTTCCTTCTAGTAAGCACTTTACCTGTTTCACTACTTTCCATCTTTGTGGGAATTTTTTTCTGCAGGGCCAGGGCTTTGTCACTGACCACAAGTCTAGGAGCTTGGATTCAGTTCTTGCTATGCTACAACCTTACCTCAATCTCTGGCCAGAACCAAAACCCTGCTTTAAGCCGCTGCAGGCCGAGGCCATCCAAGATCTCACTGATCTGTGATTTTCTTCTTCTATAATATCTCTGTTGGGTTTTGATGTTAGGATTATTCTGATCCCACAAAACAAGTTATAAAATGTCCCTCCTCTTCTAGTTTCTGAGCGAGTTTCTGAAGGGTCAGTATTATTTCTAAAAGTTTTATAGAATTCACCAGTGAACTTATCTGGGTCTAAAGTTTTCATAGTGGGAAGGTTTTAAATTGTGAGTTTAAATATTTTGCAGATGTATATTTTTATTAATTCTTGTTGATAAAAGTCAGGAGGAAAAGGGGATGACAGAGGACAAGATGGTTGGATGGCATCACAAACTCAATGGACATGAGTTTGAGCAAGGTCTGGGAGACGGTGAAGGATAGGGAAGCCGGGTGTGCTGCAGTTCATGGGGTCACAAAGAGTCAGACATGATTGAGCAACTGAACAACAAAATTAATTCTTGTACCAATTTTGGTAATTGATAATAATTTGCCTATTTCATTTAAATTGTCAAATTTACTGGCATGTTTGTTCATAATACTGTCTTTTTACTCTATTAATATGTGTAGGGTCTGCAGTGATGTCTCTTCTTTCACATCAGTGTGTGTTTGTGCTCAGCTGCTCAGTCATGTCCAACTCTTTGCAGTCCCATGGACTGTAGCCCACCAGGCTCCTGTGTCTATGGAATTTTTCAGGCAAGTATACTGGAGTGGGTTGCCACTTCCTACTCCAGGGCATCTTCCCGAGCCAGGGACCAAAACTGTGTCCCTTGCATCTCCTGCATTTACAGGTAGATTCTTTACCACTAGTGCCACCTCATATTAATAATTTGTGTTTAATCTGTTTTTAATCTTCTAAATGAATATATGTCAATTTTATTGGTTTGTCAAAGATGTAATTTTGTTTTATTGGTTTTTTGGTATTATTGGTTCTTTTTATATTTCATTGTTTTCCATTATTTCATTTTGTATTCTATTATTTCATTTTGTATTCCATTATTTCCTTTGTTCTGTTTCTTTGAGATTACCTTACTCTTCTTTTTTTTTTTTTTTAAGTTTTTAAACTTTCATTTTATATACAAAGAGCTAGTATTATCTCCGCCTAAGGTTGATGTGCTGGATGAGCCATCTAAGGAAGTTCAGTTAGTCCAACTTAATGAAGCCGATGTCCTTCCCATACTGGCGGAAACACTGGCGGCACACGTTGAGGCCGTATTTCCGGATCAGACCGTGCCGGTTTGAGCAGACCCGGCAAGAGCGAGAACACTGGCCGAATTTTCTCAGATGGCTGCAGTAGAGCTGCTGGAGACCCATGTTGCTTTCTCGGCTGCAACGAGGTAAAAGGCCCTTACTCTCCTTTATCTAGCTTCTCAAGGTGGAAGATTAGCTTACTGATTTTAAAATTTTATCTTTTCCTGTACAGCCATTTAAAAATATAAAGTTCCTTCTATGGTGGCTCAGGTGGTAAAGAATCAGTCTGCAATGCAGGAGATCCGGGTTCAATCCCTGGGTCCGGAAGATCCCCTGGCGAAGAGAATGGCTACCCACTCCAGTATTCTTGCCTGGAGAATTCCATGGACAGAGAAGCCTGGCAGCCTACAGTCCATGGGCTTGCAAAGAGTCAGATATGACTGAGCAACTAATATTTTCACTTTTCACATAGCCATTTAAAGATATAAATTTTCTTCTAAGCACTGCTTTAGCTGTATCACACAAATTTGTATATATTCTAATTTCCCTTGTGATTTCTTCCTTTACATTGAAGTTATTTAACAGTATGTTGCTGTAATTAATAATACTGTATTGAATACTTGAAAGTTGCTAAGAGAGCAGATATTAAAAATTCTCCTGGGGACTCCCTGGTGATCCAGTGGTTAAGAATCTGCCTTGCAATGCAAGGGACACCAGTTTGATCCCTGGTCCGGAAGATACACATGCTGTGGAGCAACTAAGCATGAGTGCTGCAACTACTGAGCCTATGCTCTGGAGCTCACAAGTCACAACTACTGAGCCCACACACTGCAACTACTGAAGCCTGAGTGACTAGAGCCTATGGTCACCAGCAAGAGAAGCCACCACAAGGAGAAGCCCATGCACCACAATGAAGAGCAACCCCTGCTCACCACAACTAGAGAAAGTCCACAACAAAGAACCAGCACAGCCAAAGATAAAGAAAGAAAGAAATAAAATTAATTGTAATAAATAAATAAGATAAAAGTTCTCATGACACAAAAACATTTTGTAATTATGTGTGGTGATGGATGTTAACTAGATTACCACGATGATCATTTTGCAATATATTCAAATGTCAAATTATTATGCTGTACACCTGAAACTAATATAATGCTATATGCCAATTATATCTCAATTTTTTAAAGTATGTTGCTTAAATTCTAAATACTTAGAGCTATTTCTAGATATTTTAATGCTATTGATTTGTTAATTTACATTCCCTGTGGTCAAAGAAAATGTATCTTTTATATTGTATATCCACTAACATAGATTTATAATTACTTTTTATGCTTTTGTACTTTAAGTTCTGTATCAACTTTGAATGTGACTCACATGCCTACATTACAATACTGTAGGATTCTGTTTGTCCATATATTTACCTTTACCAGAGTGTTTTATACTTTGGAATGGTTTTGTATTGTTGTTTATCATCCTTTTGTTTCAACTTGAAGGAACTTCTTCAGTATTTCTTGTAGGGCAGGTCTGGTAATGAATTTCTTCAGTTTTTGTTTATCTGGGAAAATCTTAATTTCTCCATTTTTGAAGGACATTTTTGCTGGATACAGTATTCTGGTTGGCAGGTTTTTTCTTTTAACACTTGAAATATATCATCCCACTTCCTCTGTCCTGCAAGGTGTCTGCCGAGAAATTGGATGATAATCTAGTAGGAGTCCCTTTGTAAGTGACAAGTCACTTTCCTCAAACTAGTTTTAAGATACTCTCTTTGTGACTTTTGACAGTTTGATTATGGTGTATTTTAATGTAGGCCTCTTTAGTTTGATCCTACTGGAGTTTTTTGAGCTTCTTGAAGTTGTATGTCCAAATATCTCCTCAGATTTAGAAAGTTTTCATCTGTTATTTCTTCAAATAGTCTCTCTGTCCCTTTATCTCTTTTTCCTCCTTCTGTGACTCCCATAATGCATATGTTTCTCTGCATGATGGTATCCTCTGAGGCTATCTTCATGTTTCTTCTCTCCTTTTTCTTTCAGCTCCTCTGCCTCAGTAGTTTCAAAAATCCTAAATTTGCTGAATCATTCTTCTGCCTGGTAAAGTCTGCTGTTGATGCCCTATATTACTTTTGTCGATCCAGTTATTGCATTTTTCAGTTGCAGAATTTGGGTTTGGTTTTTCTTCTTATATATATATATATATATATATTTTTAACTTTGAAAGTATAATACTCATTTATAGAAAACATGGAAAATACAGAACAAGATTATATATAGTTCCACTATATATTACAGTTATTTTTTAAGTAGATAAATTAAGATTTTTAGCTGAAGTTTCAATATCAAACTCTCAAAAATTAATAGAATGAATATACTGAGAAGTAGGAGGATATACTAGACCTGAAAAGCGCTATGACCAATTCAACATAATTAAGATTTATACAATTTTCACACAATAGTAGGATACAAATTCTATTCATGTTCCCATAGACTATAAACTAGTAGACACTGAAACATATCCAGGGACATAAAACAAAATGAAAAAATTTCATGATCTAAAGGTATTGAAATCATGCACAGTCCATTTTCTTATCACTGTGGAATTAAGTTAGAAATCAATATAAAAATATATTTGAAAATAACCCACATATTTTTAAGTGCAATGTGACATTTATCAGAGAGATCTTCGACTTAGCCATCAAAAGTCTCCATAAAGTTAGACTGAAAAAAGCACAGAGGGTGATTGCAGAGAAGAAAGCATTTAAATGAGAAATTAATAATAAATTAATATTAAAGATACTTTACCATAAGGGTGGTGTCATCTGCATATCTGAAGTATTTGATATTTCTCCCAGCAATCTTGATTCCAGCTTGTGCTTCATCCAGCCCAACATTTCTCATGATGTACTCTGCATATAAGTTAAATAAGCAGGGTGACAATAAACAGCCTTGATGTACTCCTTTCCCGATTTGGAACCAGTCTGTTGTTTCATGTCCAGTTCTAACTGTTACTTCTTGACCTCCATACAGACTTTTCAGGAGGCAGGACAGGTGGCCTGGTATTCCCATCTCTTGAAGAATTTTCCACAGTTTATTGTGATCGACACAGTCAAAGGCTTTCGCATAGTCAATAAAGCAGAAATAGATGTTTTTCTAGAACTCTCTTGCTTTTTCGATGATCCAGTGGATGTCGGCAATTTGATCTCTGGTTCCTCTGCCTTTTCTAAACCCAGCTTGAACATCTGGAAGTTCACAGTTCACATACTGTTGAAGCCTGGCTTGGAGAATTTTGAGCGTTACTTTGCTAGCGTGTGAGATGAGTGCAATTGTGTGGTAATTTGAACATTCTTTGGCATTGCCTTTCTTTGGGGTTGGAATGAAAACTGACCTTTTCCAGTCGTGTGTCCACTGCTGAGTTTTCCAAATTTGCTGACGTATTGAGTGCAGCACTTTCACAGCATCATCTTTTAGGATTTGAAATAGCTCAACTGGAATTCCATCACCTCCACTAGCTATGTGAAGAAGACATACAGATGGCTAATAAACACCTGAAAAGATGCTCAACATTGCTCATTATTAGAGAAATGCAAACCAAAACTACAATGAGATATCACCTCACACCGGTCAGAATGGCTATCATCAAAAATCTACAAACAATAAATGCTGGAGAGAGTGTGAAGAAAATGGAACCCTCTTGCACTGTTGGTGGGAATATAAATTGATACAGCCACTATGGAAGACAGTATGGAGATTCCTTGAAAAACTAGGAATAAAACCACCATATGACCCAGCAATCCCACTCCTAGGCATATATTCTGAGGAAACCAAAATTGAAAAAGACACATGTACCCCAATGTTCATTTCAGCACTGTTTACAATAGCTAGAACATGGAAGCAAACTAGATGCCCATTGACAGATGAATGGATAAAGAAGTGGTGGTACGTATATACAATGGAATATTACTTAGCCATAAAAAGGAATGTGTTTGAGTCAGTTCTAAAGAGGTGGATGAACCTAGAGCCTATTATACAGAATGAAGTAAGTCAGAAAGAGAAAGAGAAATATCATATACCAACACATATATATGGAATCTAGAAAGATGGTACTGAGGAAATTATTTGCAGGGCACCAATGGAGACACAGACATAGAGAACAGACTTATGGACACGGTGGGGAGAGGGGGAGGAGAGGGTGAGATGTACGGAGACAGTAGCATGGGAACTTACATTACCAGACACAACTGAGCGACTTCACTTTCGCTTTTCACTTTCATTGCTTTTCACTTTGCATTGGAGAAGGAAATGGCAACCCACTCCAATATTCTTGCCTGGAGAATCCCAGGGACAGGGGAGCCTGGTGGGCTGCCGTCTATGGGGTCGCACAGAGTCGGACACGACTGAGGTGACTTAACAGCAGCAAAATAATATACATATGTATTTTAAATTAAAATAAGAAAAATCACATTGTAAAAAGAATAAATAATAAATAAAGTGGAAAAAAAAAAGAAAAGAAAATCTTCCAGCTAAGAAAAAAAAAACTCTGTAAAACAATTATCATTCAATTAAAAAATAAATAAATTAAAAAACAAAGGATTCCCTGGTGGTCCAGTGGTTAAGACTCCAGGTTCCCAATGCAGGAGCCCTAGGTTTGATCCCTGGTCAGGGAATTAGATCCCACATGCTGCAACTAAGAATTGGCACAGCCAAATAAACAAAAATTTTTAAAAAAATCACTAAGATAATAAATTTTCTAGACTTTTGGCAGTAATAATAGATGTCAAAATATAAGGAATTATATCAAAGTTTTAAATGAATATAAGTTAGAAATCAGACATTCTCTTCATACTAAGTCAAACAAGTAGAATCAAAATGTCATAAATTTTTTTAGCTAGGCAAAAATTCATAAATTTTCTAAATGATTCTTCCTTACAATTTCTCTTTGCTGATATTAGTGTTTTGCTCATGTATCATTTTCCTGATTTCATTTAATTGTCTCTCTGTGTTCTCTTTTAATTCATGAACATCTTATGATAATTATTTTGAATTCTTTGTCTGGTGATTCATATATTGCCATTTCTTTAGGGTTGGTTTCTGGAGTTTTAATCTGTTCCTTTAAATAGACAAGGTTTTTCTGTTTCTTTGTGTGTGTTGTTTTCTGTTAGGACCTCAGCATTTGATAACTCAGCTACTTCTCTTAGTTTTTGTGGTCTGGTTTCCTCAGGGAGGACTTTCTCCAACAAGCCCAGCTGGAGAGTCTGGAGACCCCTCAAGCCTTTTCTGGAGATGCAACCTCTTTGGACACATGTCGTTGCCTGATTAAGCGGCTTACCAGTTCTCCCTAAGATCTCCTCTTCGGATCTGCAATACTCTAGTTTCTCTGGCACTGCAGAAAGTTGCGATACTGGAGTTCCACCTAGTGTCTATCTGTGGTACTGCAAACTGGTGCTAGACCAAGCCACCTTGATTGCCTCTGTTCTCAGTGACCCTACAACATGATGTCCCATTCCTCTCAGTGCTTAGACTCAGACAAGACAGAAACGAGTCCCTTGGCAGCATCACAAAAACTCAGAATATTGGATATACGTTTCACTTCATTCCTTCCCAAAGAAGAATTCAGGAGTTAGAAGTTTCCTTAATTATGCCATGCCATGCTGAGGGAAAGTGCTCTGGTGAAAGAATGCGAAGAATCTTCCTGCCAGGCTTCATGCTTGCCTTGGGAGCAGAAATTTCTCTCTATCTCTCCCTCTTTTTCTCTCTTTTTTAAACACAAAATAGCCTTTACCACTTTCAGGCCAAAAATAGAAGTATGTATTTTCTTTTACCCCTGTCTCGGGCCTGCTGGCCTCAAAAGATGAGAGAGAACAGTTTGTACCCATTTTCGGGAATGAGTACATCTAAATGGCATAATCTTTCAAATCTGAGGATTTCACTTTCACAGAATTACAAATGGCTTATTTCTACAGACATTCACAATTCTTCCTCTGATACAGAAATGAGAAATGGAAGATACATTTCTTCATAACCATTTGGAGAGCAGTTTGGTGCCACTGTCCCCAGACTCAGGGCAATTTTGTCTCCATCTGGGACAGGAAAGCCTGCAAGCTAGTCTCATGGAATCACCAAGAGGAGAGTTGAGGAAGGATATTTTACCCACTTAACAAATCTTAGGAGTACCAGGGTCTCCCATTCCATTGGGGCCTGCCACGTTTTAATGAAGTAAAGCACTGGATTGTTCCTGTTTACATTGTTTCAGTTTGCCATTTTATTGAAAAACGAAGAAGACAGCCAGTTAGTAGCTGACTGAAGGAAGAATCTGAACTCCCAAAATCTAACAGGAAGATCTCTATCCCAGGAATTTCTTAACTGAATTCTAGATTTCTCACAAAGGCAGTTGGTTCATATATTGTTAAATCCTTGTCCCCAGGGGCGAAGGAGTTTCTGAGGTTTCCTGTTAGGCCATCTTGCTAATGTCCTTTATTGCCTCATTTTTCTCTGCCTAATGGTCACATTTCTCTGCTTCTTTGCATTTCTAATAATTGTTTTATTAGATGCTGGACGTTAAGGGTATTCTGTTATTGAACATCTGAATTGTATTGCCTTCCTTTAAAGAGTTTTGGCTTTGTACTGCTAGACAGTGAGGATACTTAAGGTTCAGTTTAATCTTTTGAGACTTGTTTTTATATTATGTTAGAGCAGGTCAGTTGCACTCACTTCACATACTAGCAACATTATGCTCAAAATCCTTCAAGCTAGGCTTCAGCAGTATGTGAACTGAGAAATTCCAGATGTATAAGCTGAATTTAGAAGAGGCAGAGGAACCAGAAATCAAACTGCCAACATTCATTGGATCATGGAGAAAGCAAGAGAGTTCCAGAAAAACATCTACTTCTTTTTTTTTAATATAAATTTCTTTATTTTAATTGGAGGCTAATTACTTTACAATATTGTAGTGATTTTGCCATACATTGACATGAATCCACCACGGGTGTACATGTGTTCCCCATCCTGAACCCCACTCCCATCTCCCTCCCCATCCCATCCCTCTGGGTCATCCCAGTGCACCAGCCCCGAGCACCCTGTCTCATGCATCGAACCTGGACTGGCAATTCGTTTCACATATGATAATATACATGTTTCAATGCCATTCTCCCAAGTCATCCCACCCTCGCCCTCTCCCACAAAGTCCAAAAGACTGTTCTATACATCTGTGTCTCTTTTTCTGTCTCACATATAGGGTTATCGTTACCATCTTTCTAAATTCCATATATATGCATTAGTATGCTGTATTGGTGTTTTTCTTTCTGGCTTACTTCACTCTGTATAATAGGCTCCAGTTTCATCCACCTCATTAGAACTGATTCAAATGTATTCTTTTTAATGGCGAGTAACATTCCATTGTGTGCATGTACCACAGCTTCCTTATCCATTCGTCTGCTGATGGGCATCTAGGCTGCTTCCATGTCCTGGCTATTATAAACAGTGCTGCGATGAACATTGGGGTACACGTGTCTCTCTCAATTCTGGTTTTCTCAGTGTGTATGCCCAGCAGTGGGATTGCTGGGTCACATCGCAGTTCTATTTCCAGTTTTTTGAGGAATCTCCACACTGTTCTCCATAGTGGCTGTCCTAGTTTGCATTCCCACCAACAGTGTAGGAGGGTTCCCTTTTCTCCACACCCTCTCCAACATTTATCACTTGAAGACTTTTGGATAGCAGCCATTCTGACGGGCGTGAAATGGTACCTCATTGTGGTTTTGATTTACATTTCTCTGATAATGAGTGATGTTGAGCATCTTTTCATATGTTTGTTAGCCATCTGTATGTCTTCTTTGGAGAAATGTCTGTTTAGTTCTTTCACCCATTTTTTGATTGGATCGTTTATTTTTCTGGAATTGAGTTGCAGGAGTTGCTTGTATATTTTTGAGATTAATTCTTTGTCCGTTGCTTAGTTTGCTATTATTTTCTCCCATTCTGAAGGCTGTCTTTTCACCTTATATGTAGTTTCCTTTGTTGCGCAAAAGCTTTTAATTTTAATTAGGTCCCATTTGTTTATTTTTGCTTTTATTTCCAATATTCTGGGAGGTGGGTCATAGAGGATCCTGCTGTGGTTTATGTCGGAGAGTGTTTTGCCTATGTTCAGAAAAACATCTACTTCTGCTTCACTGACTTATGCTGAAGTCTTTGACTATGTGGATCACAACAAACTGTGGAAAATTCTTAGAGATGGGAAAATCAGACCACCTTACCTGTCTCCTGAGAAACCCGTATGCAGGTCAAGAAGCAACAGTTAGAACCAAACGTGGAACAACAGACTGGTTCAAACTTGGAAGAGGAGTATGACAAGGCTATATATTGTCACCTTGCTTATTTAACTTATATGCAGAGTACTGGATGAATCACAAGTTGGAATCAAGATTGCCAGGAGGAATAACTTCAGATATGCAGATGATACCATTCTAATAGCAGAAAGTGAAGAGAAATTAAAGAGCCTCTTGATGAGGGTGAAAGAAGAGAGAGAAAAAGCTGGCTCAACCTTAAAAAAAAACTAAACATTAAACTTAACATTGAAAAAACCTCGGATCATGGCATCTGATCCCATTGCTTCATGACAAATAGAAGGGGAAAAAGTGGAAGCAGGAACAGATTTTATTTTTTGGTCTCCAAAAGAGATGTTGACTGCAGCCATGAAATGAAAAGATGCTTGTTCTTTGGAAGAAAAGCTATGGCAAATCTAAACAGCATATTAAAAAGCAGAGACATCTCTTTGCCAACAAAGTCCATTTAGTCAAAGCTGTGGTTTTTCCAGTAGTCATGTACGGATGTGAGAGTTGGACTATAAAGAAAGCTGAGCTCTGAAGAATTGATGCTTTTGAACTGTGGTGTTGGAGAAGACTCTTGAGAGTCCCTTGAACTGCAAGGAGATCCAACCAGTCCATCCTAAAGGAAATCAGTCCTGAATATTCATTGGAAGGACTGATGTTGAAGCTGAAACCCCGATAGTTTGGCCACCTGACACGAAGAACTGACTCATTTGAAAAGCCCCTGATGCTGGGAAAGATTGAAGACAGGAGGAGAAGGGGATGACAGAAGATGAGATGGTTGGATGGTATCACCAGCTCGATGGACATGGGTTTGAGCAAGCTTCAAGAGTTGGTGATGGACAGGAAGGCCTGGTATGCTGCAGTCCTTGGGGTCGCAAAGAGTTGGACACAACTGAGCGACTGAACTGAACTCCTGAGAGAAGGGAAATGATTGAAGTGAACTATACTACCACCGTGGCTTTCTGCCTTTCCAGACTCAAGATCAAAGAAGGGACAAGGCATGATTATCTCACTGAGTTGAAGAGACAGAGGTCAGCATTTGGGGAGGCAGAAATTGTCTGAATTTGTGGGCAGAAGAGGAGGGAGACATGCAGGAAAAGAATTCTAGAAACCTGTATACAGATAGCCACAAGACTTTAGATGAGTATTATTAGAAGTATAGATTGAGTAACTACTGGAATTCATACAGAGTGAGAGATATTTAAGGTCCAATCAACCAGAGTGGAGACGTCTTATTGAAAATTGGGAGCATTCCATAGAACCTCAGAAAGACTACACTTTAGAAATAGGATAAAATTAGCCCAAGAATAAAGGTTAAATCTTTACCTGCTCTGTTGTTTTTCAGTCGTGAAGTCATGTCTGACTCTTTGTGACCCCATGGACTGCAACACACCAGGCTCCTCTCTCCTCCACCATCTCCAAGAGTTTGCTCAAATTCATGTCCACTGAGTCAGTGATGCTATCTAGACATTTCATCCTGCTGTCCCCTTCTCCTTCTGCCCTCAATATTTCCCAGCATCAGGGTCTTTTCCAATGACTAGGTTTTTCGCATCAGGTGGCCAAAGTATTGGTGCTTCAGCATCAGTCCTTCCAGTGAATATTCAGGATTGATCTTCTTTTTAATATGCTTTTTAATATGCTGTATAGGTTGGTCATAGCTTGTCTTCCAAAGAGCAAGCATCTTTTAATTTCATGGCTGCAGTCACCATCTGCAGTGATTTTGGAGCCCCCCAAAATAAAGTCCCTTACTGTTTCTCTCAGGGGTTACACTCCTGTGTTATATGTTTTCCAATAGCTATAAACAGATACTTCACATATTGTGTCAATTATGTAATTGTTTACATTAGGAGAGCTAACCTGCTGCCAGTTTACTCCTTAATAGGTGGAAGCTGAAGACACAACCTCATTGTTAACTTTCTGAAGTCTTTACTGTCCTTTAAATCCTAGTTGATATTCCACCCTACCCATTCATTTCCCTACTCCTTTCTCTATAATTTTAGTAAACTGTGTAGCTCTTTTGTGGCAGTTATCCCATTCCACATTGTACCATAGTTATCTACAGGAAAATTCTATGTCTTGGCCATCCCATAATGCCCTACATGTTGTAGGGTTCAAAAATACACTTATTAAAGGAGATACCCCAAAATATATTGTCTTCTTTTCAGTAGAAACACATAAGCAAAGGATAAATAACCCTCCCACTTAGTGGAAGGCTGGGATATATACGGTGTGTGTGTGTGCATGTGTGTGTGTGTGTGTGTATATATATATATATATATACATATATATATATATATATATCGGAGAAGGCAATGGCACCCCACTCCAGTACTCTTGCCTGGAAAATCCCATGGACGGAGGAGCCTGGTAGGCTACAGTCCATGGGGTCGCTAAGAGTCGGACACGACTGAGCGACTTCACTTTCACTTTTCCCTTTCATGCACTGGAGAAGGAAATGGCAATCCACTCCAGTATTCTTGCCTGGAGAATCCCAGGGACGGCGGAGCCTGGTGGGCTGCCGTCTATGGGGTCGCACAGAGTCGGACACGACTGAAGCAACTTAGCAGCAGCAGCAGCATATATATATATGGTTTATATATAGACACAAAGCTCCAATGAAAAAATGGTTAAGCAAATGGTGCTGTATCTATTATATGATGTAATGAATATTATATGATTGTTTTAAATGGAGAAGCAATATAAAATGTTTACAATAAAATGTTAGGTGAAACACTAGGATTAAAATTGTATGTATGATAATAATTACAACTATTTATAAAATGTATATAAAAAACTGGAAGGAAAATAATACGGAGTAATGAAGTCATTTTAAAGTATATGTGCTGTTCACATGTTTTTATTGCCATGATCTAAAACTAGTCTTGAAAGACAATTAGCCTGGCTATCTAACTACCTTCATGAAGGATGGCATGGGATGACCAGTTATTCCAAAAGCCAAAGTTGTTTTTATTAAATATCTTCCAACATCTTGCTGGATTAAACTAACAGTCTTACTGAGAAAAATAGGTAGTTGCAACAAGTTTATCCTGCAGAGTTCACCAGGAAGTTTTACTGTTCAAAGTGTAGTTTTGTTAGAGTGGCTTCATTGAGACTTTGTTAATGACTGAGGCCATTGTTTGATAACATCCACTTTATTTTTTCCAGGATAAAATTTTGACAATCAATAGGAACCAAGTTAGGATACATTTTATGTATATCTGTAGATTTGTGTGTCTGCTCCACAATATTTAGGAGGTAGCAACATCTGAATATAACTTTTATGGATGAATTTAATCATATTTCCAAGCCATCACAATTTTCCTCTTTTTCTTAATATCTTCTATTCACCCTTCCTCATTATCCAGAGGCTAGACTGTGGGATGTTAGATTTGAATTGTGGCTTCACCACTTACTAATTGTATGGTCCTGGACAATGTACTTGATCTCTCTATTGATGGGGACTACATGGGGGCTCATTGTTAAAATGGCTCATTTTGTTGACCTCGAAAACAAAGAATAAAGTCACAGTGACCCTTGAGACTTACAAAATTGCCCAAATGACATTTTGTTTTCCCACTGGCGCCTACCTTCTCAAGGCTACAAGACCACCGGATTCTAGACCTCCCGCTACGTGACCACAGGACTCTGCTACAGGCTAAAAATTAACCATCTCTTCAGAGAATTTTTCATTGGCAGGGTATAAGAAAGACCCCATCAGAAAGAGAGGACACCAATTCTTCTCAAGGGCCAGCCACCCTCTTGTTTTCCCTGTAATAAATTTCCTTTTCCTGCCTGACTGCCCGGCTCACTCTCTTTTTCTCCGCACTTGCCTTAAGTCTATGTCATAGTTGCCAGATGTATGTAAATTATAGATAATGATAATAACTGTCTCCCCTGATTCATGTGAGGCTTCAATGAGATAATTTTGTAAGACTCTTATCATAGTTCCTAGCACATAGAGATATTCACTAAATGATCATTTTAGGATCATTATTTTGCTACCACGTCTTGCCACATGCTCCTCTTTATATTCTCTCCACTCATTCTTGATGCTTATAGCATCTAGTCAAGATAAGGGATACATGAAGCTAGTCCTATGGAGATGAATTTTTCCATGAGCAGGATTTCTGCATTCAGGAATGCCAGCTCTGGATGAAAGAAGTGTCCCATGAGGGTAATGTGGACCCATCATCAAGGCACAGGAAACTGAAAGGAGTTCAGGTAACTCTGCTAACCACTTGTTTGCTGTTTTATATTAATACCTACGGTCTAGAACAGCACCCAACAGGTCATAAATACTTGGTATTTCTTGAATTAATTAATGTGTGGCATGGTTTTATAAAAAAATATAATCTAATGCCTAGAAAACAGCATATAGACTCTTCATTTCCACTTACAGACAGCACTTCAAAAATTGATACATATGAACATATTTACAAAACTGAAACAGACTCAGAAAACAAACTTATGATTACCAAAGAAGACAGGTGTGGAAGGAGGGATAAATTAGGAGTTTGAGTTCAGTCAGTCAGTCATGTCTGACTCTTTGCAACCCCATGGACTGCAGCACACCAGGCCTCCCTGTCCATCACCAACTCCCGGAGCTTGCCCAATCTCATGTCAATCAAGTCGATGATGCCATCCAACCATCTCATCCTCTGTTGTCCACTTCTCCTCCTGCCTTCAATCTTTCCCAGCATCAGGGTCTTTTCCAATGAGTCAATCGGGAGTTCGTGGTTGATATATACACAACACTATATTTAACATAGATAACCAACAAGGACCTACAGTAGAGCACAGGGAATCTTGCTCAATATTCTATAACAAATGGGAAATGAATTTGAAAAAGAATAAATATATGTATCTGTATAATTGAATCACTTTTCTGAAACTAACACAGCATTATAAATCAACTATAGTCCAATATAAGATAAAAATTTTAAAAATAAAAACTTGATTTGAAAAAAAGCACTTCAGGAGAAAAGCTGAAATTAAACTTTTAAACACAAGGTGGATTTTTTTTATTACTATTATTACTATATAATAAATCCTAAGTTAAAAACACTGGATTTTCTTTCTACCTAGGAAAGTCTCTTATCCTTTTGTTTGTCACCTGGCATCTCTCTCAGGCTCTTCACACAACCCAAAACCTAGGCAGTCATACTTTATTCTAAGCTATTAATAGTTTCTGAAAGACAATATGTTAGGAACTTCCTTGCAGGTTACCTTTTCCTCATCCAAGTCTTTCCACTCTGCCTTTCACCTGTCAAAGTAAAACACTTATCCAGTTTATTCCAGGAGGAGCCATCCTAGTCTGTTATTGGAAAATTCAACCTCCGCTGTGACCCTGTGCTGTCCTCCTACTGGCCTACCTTTATTCTCTGCTTTTATGTAGAAGGAACTCAGTGCTGTATTCCTACAGCAGGGTCTCTTCTTTACATCTGTCATCTAGCTTCATTCTACTATTTATTTGTATTCTTTTTAAGGGGACCAAAATGGTTTATGTAAATCTGTAATGTTAAAAACTAAACAGAACAAATAATCTACAGATTTATATGGCCATCTCTCTGCTAAGAGATTAAAGCAGGACCCAGGTCCTAACCCCTTCCAAAGTAGAAAGACTACTATTGACCTTAGAGGTAATCACCTCTAGGTAATCCACCCCAGTGATGCAAGAACAAATCACAGCATACTCACATTTCACCTTGGGGTTCATTCAGAGTATCAGATGGTTATTAAATAAGTGAATTTTTGCTTCATGAATTTTAAGCTATTAGATAAACATTGGTTTTAATGATGGCTATTCTTTCCAGTCTTTCCTTGTCTAATAAGGAAGAGGTCATTACATTTGAGTGAAACACCTAGACATGTTCCCTAATGAACCAAAACATTCCCCTGGAACAAAAACATAGCTGCAGCTGATCTGGTTGACTCCAAGATACATCTCCTCCCTAGGGAGGCTCTTCTTCAACCCCTACAAGAAAAGGAGTCTGTCTTGTTGACAGCAGCATATATAGAATAGAATCAACAGTCTTCTGTGAGTATCCAAGGTTGGGGAGAAGCCAATACATGGAGCCTTCATAAGAGAGAAGAAGGCTCATAGGAGAGAAGAAGAATGTGCACAGACCTGTAAGCTGGCAGAATTTAGTCCAGGGGTAAGACAATCAAGAGAGAAGGCGTTGACTCCAATCCCAAAGCAGGTCAGGTTTCCTTCTCTACTGAATCAGATTACCTAGAATTCATCTGGACCCGCTCTACTCTCTACCTACAGAGAGTACCACCTCTGACCCAACCTAAACAAATCTGGGAGCTTGCCATATTTTTTTAACGTCTGTGTTTGTTCCAGGAAATTCCAATGAATGGGGCCTATATTTGCCAACACTCTTCTGGAGGCTCTAGGAAGAAACTTCACTTACCCCAATCTGACCCTCTTCAGGGAGCCTTGCTTTTTTTCATACTCAGAAACCATGCTGTAAATAACAACTGTTAACACTATAGGAATCTCCTCTATGAAACCAGCACAGGTAGGTGGGTTTGGATTTTCCACCACAAACACCCCCTTGGTCCTATAATCCCTCTTCTTCATAAGAATCCCTCCAATACTGAAGACTCATTGGAAAAGACCCTGAAGCTGGGAAAGATTGAAGGCAGGAGGAGAAGGGGACAACAGAGGATGAGATGGTTGGATGGCATCACAGACTCAACAGACATGAGTTTGAGCAAACTCCAGGAGGTGGTGAAGAACAGGGAAACTTGGCGTGCTGCAGTCCATAGGATCACTAAGAGTCAGACACAACTGAGCAACTGAACAATATTGAAGAAGCTATCACATCTTCCATTTGTTTTGTCTTTTCCTGATTAAATATCTCCACATTCTTCAGATATTCCTCATACTTTATACCTGCGTGCCTGTGTGCTCAGTCGTGTCCAGGTCTTTACAACCCCACAGGCTGAAGCGCGCCAGGCTCCTCTGTCCATAGAATTTCCCAGGCAAGAATACTGGAGTGGGTTGCCATTTCCTCCTCCAGGAGATCTTCCTGACCCAGGGATCGAACTCACGTCTCCTGCATTGGCAGGCAGATTCTTTACCACTAAGCCACCTGGGAAGCCCATGCTTTATACTTACTAAGTCCTAATTCATGATAATCAAAAAAATCTTGAAAAAAGCCTCAAATCATTTCCACATGAATGGCTACCAAATCAGGTCTTATCCTTCCTGTATTTTTTCAGCTGACTGTTGAAGTCTACATGCAGATTTTATATGTGCCCTTGCTAAATTTCATCTTGTTTTTTAGTATAGCATTCCAAAAGACAAGAATATTTTGAATTATAATTTTATTACCTATAATATTGCTTTCCCTTCTTTGATTCACATCAAAGTCTATGTCTATCAAAGTCACTGCTAAAACAGGTGAAGAAGACAATATCTACAAAACATCCTCCTTTTCACTAGAAGTCTTTCTCAGACTTTCAAAGGGTTATTAATGAATAATTTTGGTTATAGTAGCCAAACTAAAGAGTATTCTCTTTAAGCTCTTAGTCATCATCCTTTCTGTGACGCTTACTGGAATTGATATCCCCTTTTTCTACTCCTTTCTCCTGATCTACTAGATTGGGTTTGATCTACTAAATTACTATTAATACTATCAGTAGAAGACATTATGTGAAGTTTCACACTGTAATTTGCGTTACATAGCTCCTGATGATATGTCCTTTGAGAATTCCAAATGTTCTGCAAAACATCTATTTAAGAATTTTACCAGGGATCAAGGTCAAATTCACTGGTTAACAAGAGCAATAATAACTTTCTGATCATAAGCATTGATTTCAGAGTCCAGATTTGAAAAGTTTTGAGTCAGTGGACTGGTTTGTTGATTTGGTTAGTTTTACTGGCTTCTTCTCTTGCTCCATCTCTCTGCTAAACATAGAGTCCTATTCCACTCTCAAGTATCTCCCTAGCTTTTTAAGATGTCACTAGTAGCCAATGGAAATTTGCCATATGAATCAGGGAACTCAAACGGAAGCTCTGTAACAACCTAGAGGGGTGGCAAAGGGTGGGAAGTGGGAGGGAGGTTCAAGAAGGAGGGGACATATGTATACCCATGGCTAATTCATGTTGATGTATGGCAGAAACCAAAGCAATATTGCAAAGCAATTATCCTTCAATTAAAAATACATAAATGTTTAAAAAGGATGTCACTAGTACATAGAAGACAAAATACGTTCAAAAACATATGCAAGTACTCTATTTGCCCTATGTCTATACATCCCCTGTGACCAGTGTGTGTCTGCAGGATGTAAGCTCAAGACCAGAAGGAAAGGTAGGACCAGGAAAAGAACACAAACACCCTGTGTTCCTGCTGCCATCTGCTAATGTGGAATGTCATCTTTCTTAACTTCAAAAATGAGAAAACTCTACATTATGTTGGGCTTTCTGGTTTCTCCACCTAACACACACACACACACACACACACACACACACACACACACATACACTACACACACCTCTTTGACTTCCACCTCCAATCTTAATCATGGTTCCATCTCAAGCTCTGAATAGCAGTATTTCAATATTCCCTCAGTTAGGGGAGGAACCAGAGATTCTTTCTTCCTTTTAGGAATCATTTAAATGTCTCATTCTCTAACCCAAGCATTAGTTTCAGTTGTTAAAATTTTCCATTGCAATTTACTGTTGGAAAGTTATTATTATAACTTATTTATTTATTTGTTCCGCAAGTACTTATCAAGGTTTTCCTGTTTGGTATTATCTTCCTGCAATAACTGAGAGAAAAAAAATCCTATGTGAGGGCAGATATTTCTAAAGAATCTAGAGTTAGGTGAGGTGAATGGGGTGTTTGACCTATATAGGGAACATAACGCAGGAGAAACAAGAAAAAGAAAGTATCCTCAGCTTCCAACAAGCTGATCAGAGACTGGGCAAAATTTAAAAACGGCTTTACCAACAGTCACCAGGCCACTTGTCCAAGGAAAAAGAATGACTTCCCAGGAGAGTGGGATCTGAGTTAATTCAGATCTTTCTCTACGGCGTCTCTCATAGAGTAGATGATGTACATTGCCTATCAGTATTTCCAAGTCTCCTTTTCTTGGACAAGGAAAATAGTCTGAGAGGAGTGACTGCTTCAGGAATGTGCATGACCTCAGAGTACAACCACTTCCCCAAGAAGTCCCGAGCCCTCTCCTACTGTTCCAGAAGAGTTTACCAGGGATGGTTCTCCTGTTGATGCTCAGCCAAGATTGTCAGGTAAATAGCTCACTCAGAAAGTACTTGGGAAAGCACTGTGGGACAGTAAATGATGCAGGAGCTTTGGAGTCAAGCAAACTTGGGTTCAAATCATGACTCCACCATAATGACCTTGAATAACTGACTTAAAACTCACCGAGTCTAAGTTTCTCTTTTATAAACAGGAGACAATAAAGAATAGCCCAACAACAGATCAGCCTTAGAAAGGGTTAGGAGAGGAGCTGCAGGGTCATTCTTGGCTGTTACCTTGACGGGTTCTGTTTTTGCTCATCCTGGTTGACAGTAATCGCAGCTTGGACTTTCTCTGTATTATAGCAGTTAATGAACTATAGAGGATATCATGCGTGTTTCCTGGTTTGTGCCCCAGTCATGACACTCTGTTAGGTTAACCCTACCATTATATGCAGTGAGGTGAAACCCAGCACCTTTCTAAGTCCAATTATTATAAACTGATTTCTGTTTATTGGCCTAGTTAAGCTTTTGAAAATGTGTCTAGTCTGTGAGTAGATGAGCAATGTCTAAGGCTTCCAAGACAAATGCTGAACCAGGAAAAAAGGTGTATGAGAAGTGTTTCTGAGTGAGTCTCAGCAGATACTGCTGCTGCTGCTGCTAAGTCACCTCAGTCATGTCCAACTCTGCGCGACCCCATAGACAGCAGCCCATCAGGCTCCCCCATCTCTGGGATTCTCCAGGCAAGAACACTGGAGTGGGTTGCCATTTCCTTCTCCAATGCATGAAAGTGAAAAGTGAAAGTGAAGTTGCTCAGTCGTCTCTGACTCCTAGCAACCCCATGGACTGCAGCCTACCAGGCTCCTCCATCCATGGGATTTTCCAGGCAAGGGTACTGGAGTGGGGTGCCATTGCCTTCTCCACAGCAGATACTAGTGGCAAGCGTAAGTGATTTTTCTATACATAGGTGAGCACAGAAGCATAATTAGCGTGGGTAATCAAAAATTGACTATATTCTAAGGTGTGCCTCACTGGGGTTATTGTGACAGTAATATCAATAAAGCCCTTAGCAACCATTTAATTTTTTTAGAATATTAATTAAATTCTCCACACATCTATTCTGTATATCTAAAATACAATGTGAAGTGTCTGGATACTCCAGTCCTAAATTCTCTGACCTTGTGCGGCTTGGTTTCTTTGGATGGTTCTGTGGTCTTCATTTCCTATGTAGTTGTTGATGAAGGGGCTTAAGGAGTAAATGATGCAGCATTCACTAGTACTGTGTTACTCCCTGGTCTCATGTTCCAGAAAAGGCTAATAGCTGTTCTGTGTGTGTGTAGTATGTTACAGTGCCAGACCCAGGTCCTCCAAGGTCTCCAAGGTCTATTCCTGCCATCCTGTTCAGGCTGTCGTACCCCACAGATCATGCAGGTTGTGGCCATCGTGGGCGCCATGATCACGACACACAACCTATACCTGCATTCTGCCTTAGTCAAGGTGAGCAAGACCTACCTTATCTCAGTGACTTATGTAGTTCATAGAATCTTTTCCTTTAGTTGCAAGGGACACACACTTAGTTTACAACTGTTGGAGCCCTGAAGGAGCACAGCGTTTTTCCACAATTGTACTCAATATACTTGGACTCTGTTTTTATCACCAAGGTAACCATAGATAACTGACCCCATACAGAAAGGACTGAAGTCCTTCTTAAAAAAATCTGTGGGGCACCATGTCATTTGTCCTTAAATCTCAGAAGTCTGCATGGCCTTGTGGAGGTTAGGAGGAAAGAGCCCAACTTGAATTTTACCAGTCAGTCCAACACAATCGTTTGCTGGGAGATTTCAGAGACCTTTTTAATTAAGGTCAACTCCCCCTGAAATCAGGTTGTTTATGTAGGTCAGTGGTTCTTCCAGCCACAGTAACTGAGGGCAGTTACTCAGTTACTTTTTCCTATTTTGGATATGTGATGTCATCAAAGGGTCATGACTTTTTACTCAGCGAACCGGGATATAAGTGGAGTCCTATATTTCATGTGGTCGGTTGTTTGCCCTCTAAGACTTTCAGCTGACTCCAACTCATGAAGTATCACAAGGAAACTTGTTCCAACTAGTCAAAAAATGACTGTTGTTATTATCTCTCTGGTCCAGACAAGTAGACTGAGCCAATAAGCAGGAAGTTCGATAAGCCAATAAATACTTCTTCACTGAATCCTGCATTGGTCTTCGTTTCCTTTATCATCATCTTTGTCACCTCAGTGTTTGCCGAAGCATTTTTTGAGAAAACCAACTGGGTAGTAGTGAATGTGAGGGTAAAGAAGAGGCTACATTGGGGCAGGAAAACATGACAGTGACTTAGAGCTCAAGGGAAATAGATCTCAGTGATGCCCCTAAGTCACTGCACTAGTTGTGTTTACAGTCTGGGGCTGTGGCCAAGTCCAGACCCAGACTCATCATTCCCAGCTTTGGACTGGGAAGGGAGTTTTCCCCAGACAAGGACTGTCTCATGCTGTTGTTAGTGGCTTTATGTCTGTTTGACTCTTTCTCATCCCCTTTCCCTTCCAACTACTGGTTGCTTTCCAGTTCTGCCTTTTGGTGACGACAGGTTGGGAGGAGTCAACACACAGGATATAGAATCTGTGGCTAGACAGACTGTTTCATCACACTGAATTCTCTGTCCTCTTGACTCCTGATTGCCAATCTAGTTTTGCTCACTCTTTTGTTTCCCATCATAGGACCTCTGACTCCTGGCTCTGCTTGACTAAGGACTCCCTATTCTGGGTGTCCTCTCATATCTGAAGGCTTCTAAGGGCCCCTCACCTCCTGTCATCACTTAAAATGACCCAGCATTCATGTATTATCACACACATTCTAACTCAGGAAGTTTTTGAAGACGTGAGGGTGTAGAAAAATTATGGAGGAAGACCTCAGTGACATTACTGCCAGTCTCTTCTGTCATCAATCCATGTCCAGAGTCTCACCTCCAGCATCCGTCTTTCAGATGACCAGTGTGTGATCTGTAGGAGAGGTCTTCTTCTCTGAGTCCTGGACTCAAAATTAAAAGCTGTTCCTAAACTGCTTTGGTTCCAGGTTGCAGTCTGGAAAAACAGCAGCAGTTCCCACACTCACCTTTTCCCTGATGATAACTCAACACTAGCTGTGGACATCTACAAAGGCATAAACCTGTTCAAATTTCTGATTTTTGTTCCTGGATCAATATTCTTAGCCTAGTATCTAGTCTTTTCCATGGGTTCACTTCAGAGCTCAGCATATCTTCTCTGGAGTGTCTTATTTTCAGAGATTCAGATGCCAAACAGGATTTTGGATTACGTGGAAGGGAATAGAAGATAAGCTGAAAAGATGAATCGATTGTATCAGCAATTCCCAAACTTGTGTTGATAGTATATTATTCTCTAGGTTTTAATTGGGGTGAGTAAAGAAAGTGCTCTTAGTAAAGTGTTCTTTTTTTTTTTTTTAATATGTATTCCCCACCCCGCCAGAGTGGTTGGAGACTTTATTTATTTTGGCCACATTGTGTGGCATGTGGGAGTGAGTTCCCTGACCAGAGGTTAAACTCTCCCTACCTCCTACACTGGGGGCATGAAGTCTTAACCACTGGACCACCAGGAAAGTCCCAGTAATGTGGTCTTTACTGGGATCTTTTGTCCCTTTTATGCCAGTTACATTGTAAACCTCCAAGAGTAGAATATATACAATATGTAGCATCTCCAGAATTCATTTGTACTTTCTCCCCATTCCTATTACCATCTTCCAGAACACTGTGTTAAGGAATATGATTTGGGAAATGTGTTGTAGACTTTTTTTTTAATAGTTAACATATAAGTTGAGGATAAAGGCTTTAGGAGCCTAGAGAAGAGAAAGGACTAGGCTGAGGAGGAATGGGGGCCCATCCAGCAGAATTCAGGTTGAAAGCCTCTAGTACGAGGTCAAGACCCCAGTCCAGCTTCTGGGACAGTGCCAGCACAATGCTTGGTAGAGGTGGGTGCGTAGCCAGGATGACGGAGAGGTGACACAGAGGAGCACTGTGGGGTGTTGTCTCAGGTGATTTTTTTCCCTTGCCTCTCCAGGGTGTTGTGCTGGGGTGTTACTTCAGGGCTGCCACTCTCTACATCTGGGCGGTGGGGATCCTGGCTGCAGGACAGAGCTCCACCATGACAGGGACCTATTCCGGCCAGTTTGTCATGGAGGTACGTGCTGCTCTGACTGGGATAGACGAGAGGAAGAGGACATTGCCTTTTTGTCCCTTCTTAATCCCGTGCCTTCCTGAACCTCCCCAGACCTTTTTCTGTTTCCTCTTCCAGACATTCATCCTCCTGTGTTTTCTTCCAGGGATTCCTAAACCTAAAATGGTCACACTTTGCCTGAATGAGTCTGACCCTCTCTATTGCCATCATCCCCACCCAGCTTGTGGTCGTCTTCCAAGACGTGGAGCATTTAACAGGAATGAATGACTTCCTGAATGTTCTTCAGAGCTTACAAGTGAAGAGGGAGCTGGAGAAACTCACATCCCATTGAATCAGGAGGCATTCTGTATTGCCCCTAGGTACCAAGCCTAGTATGGGTGTGGGGAAAATTCAGAGGGATAGGCACAGTCTTGGTCTACAGTGAATGCATATGAAATCTCTGGAATCTAAAAGGCTTTTAGAAGTGGCTTGTTTTTTTCTAAGCCTGTTGAATGGGAGTTATAAGCTGTAATTACACATAGAACATAAAATATTCATTAACCCAAGCAAACATTAAATAATGTAAAGGAGACTGTTGGGTATTATGGAGATTAAGAAGACAAGGCAGATACAAATTTTGTAGACACTATGAGCATAACTGTGGAGAAGGCACTGGCAACCCACTCCAGTACTCTTGCCTGGAAAATCCCATGGACAGAGGAGCCTGGTAGGCTGCAGTCCATGGGGTCGCTACGAGTCGGACACGACTGAGTGACTTCACTTTCACTTTTCACTTTTCACTTTCATGCATTGAAGAGGGAAGCGGCAACCCACTCCAGTGCTCTTGCCTGGAGAATCCCAGGGACAGAGCCTGGTGGGCTGCCGTCTCTGGGGTCGCACAGAGTCGGACACGACTGAAGCGACTTAGCAGCAGCAGCAGCAGCAGCATGAGCATAACTGATGCTGGGTTCATGCTACAGATTCCCACATAACCCTTCAGTATGTTGTGGTGACAGGAATCATTTCTCACAGAGTAGATGAGGCAGTGTCTGTGGTTCCGTTTTGCTAAAGTGCTGCTCTCTGGGGTGTTACAAGGACCCCCAGTAGCCCTATCTGATCTTAGTATTTTCTTTTGCTGCTTCCCTTTGCTCTCATACTCATCCTCACGTTTAGAAGCTTGCGGCCGGTGATGAGCGAATTTGCCAATGGATTGTGAGTGTATTTCTTTTAGTTCCCAAAGACGTGTGGGAAAATGGTATCTTCATCAAACAGGCCAGTCAGAAAATCCACCTTAGGGGAACTATATGTTTGAAGAGGTGATTGCTAGAGCTGCCCCCTCAATCTCTGACTTAGAAAATAGAGACTGCTGGGGACTTTCCTGGTGGTCCAGTGGTTCAGACTCTGCCTTCCTGTGCAGGGGGTGCCGGTTCAATCCCAGGTCAGGGAACTAAGGTCCCACAGGGACCAACAGGGTGTGACCAAAAAATAAAAATAAATAAACACAACATTGTAAATCAAATATATGTCTATTTTTTAAAAATTAAAGAAAAGAAAATAGAGATGGTGAATGTAACAAAGGAGGGAAAGCACATTTTTTATTTCTGGGAGAAGTTTCTCAGCTTTTAGGGCTTTAGCTCTTCAACTTCAGCCACTGAAAGTTAAGGCATCTTAATTCCATGTTAAATGATCTCAATGAGAGAGGCATAAGCTAATACCTTTTATATACATCTCTAAAGGACATGGGATATTTGAAATGAATTGTTGTATCTCTAGGGACTCATTACTTTTTCAGTTGTAGGCCTGTTGCATATGTAAGGACTTAAATAATAGAGATTATTTAATAGTGTTTTTCTTTTCCTCTTTCTCCTTATCATTGTGTAACTTTGGCTCATTTAACCTAATTTGGGACATAAGAAGCATTTTTCAGATTATTTTGAAATGCTGCTTACTCCTGTCCTGTAATCCCAAAAAACACAGTGTCTTTTTCTGTTTGTGGACAGGTTGGACTATTCCACCAATAATTATGCTGATTCTTTTGACAGAGGCTGGAGGATCGTAGGCAGTATCATGGTCCTTATCTGTTTCATCAACATATACTTTGTCATGGTTTATGTCCAGGATCTAGGGCATGTGACATTGTATGTGGTGGTTGCAGTGATCAAAGTAGCTTATCTGAGCACTGTGTTTTACTTGGTATGTCCAGTTGGGAGGGGGCAGGCATGGTTGAGGTGGGGCTAATGCTCAGAAGGGAAAGGACCCAAAAGAGCACATAGAAATCCGTCTTCAGTTTATTGACACAATTTACATGAAATTGTTAAACCAGTTGTGACTAAAGAATATTTTTAACCATAAAATTTTCACTTGATTCCTAAGAGCTGTCATTTTCTATTTCTGTCACTCTGTCTGGTTTCCATTCCTATAATTCCTAACCAGAGAGTGTAGTATGTTTGAAGAACTCAAAGATCAGCCGTGTAGAAAGTAGAGAGTGGTACAAGATGGGGTTGGAGAATGGAGCTGGGTCTTGTGATTTCAAATCTTTGGAGGGCAGCGCATGTGGGTTCACAGCCCTGCCCAGTTCTACTACTTAATAGCTGTCCAATGATGACACAAGTAAATAGTGATAACCTCTTGTTCAATTATTCTAGAATTAATAAAATGATGGTTGTAAAACATAGCTCCACAGAAAAAGAATGCGGAATTATGTATTCTTGGATAATAAAAAAAATTGTCAGAAGTCTAGAGTAAATCACGTAAAATTGGTAGTAGTAGTAGTTGCTTTAGTATGGTGGGATTGTGGATATTATTTTTTTCTCTATTTTCCAGTTCTTCTGTAACATTACTTATATCAATGAAAAACAGCACATCCACCTCCCTATTCTACACAGGTTTCTCTTAAAAACACAGGGCTGAAGGTTAGGGACTTCAGAATTTATACCATATCTACTACAAAGAATGGCAAGGCAGGAGGGTGGAAGTGCCCTGCTCATCTTTATAACACTTACTTAGTTCCTATGCCAGTGTCTGTCAGAGGGTAGTTACTTGATTGGGAAAACATTTTAGTGAATATTGAAAAATTATGTCTTGGATAGAGATATCTCTGCTTTTTTCTTCCCCAGTAAACCATAGGCACACTAAGATTATGCTGACCTATAATATCAGGACTTCTGGTTGTTGATGTTGTTCAGTCACTAAGTTGTGTCTGACTCTTTGTGACCCCATGGACTGCAGCATGCCAGGCTTCCCTGTCCTTCACCATCTCCCAGAGTTTGTTCAAACTCATGTCTGTTGAGTCAGTGATGCCATCCAACCATCTACTCCTCTATCATGCCTTTCTCCTCCTGCCCTCAATCTTTCCCAACATTAGAGTCTTTTCCAATGAGTCAACTCTTGGCAACAGGTGGCCAAAGTATTGGAGTTTCAGCTTCAGCATCAGTCCTTCCAATGAATATTCATGGTTGATTTCCTTTAGGATGGATTGATTGGATCTCCTTGCAGTCCAAGGGACTCTCAAGAATCTTCTCCAACACCACAGTTCAAAAGCATCAATTCTTCAGAGCTCAGCTTTCTTTATAGTCCAACTCTCACATCCATACGTGACTACTGGAAAAACCATAGCTTTAACTACATGGATGTTTGTTGGCAAAGTAATGTCTCTGCTTTTCAGTATGCTGTCTAGGTTTGTCACAGCTTTTCTTCCAAGGAGCAAGCATCTTTTAATTTCATGGCTACAGTCACTGTCTGTAGTGATTTTGGAGCCCAAAATAAAATAAAATAAAGTCTGTCACTGTTTTCATTGTTTCCCCATCTACGTCATGAAGTTGAAAGGTTGATGCCATGAGCCGTGAACAATGCCAGGATTCTTGGCCTTCGAAGGAAAGGAATTTGATCAGGGGCCAGTGACAAGCTTGATGGCGCAGAGCTTTTTGTGTAACAAAGTTTTATTAAAGTGAAGAGGAACTAAAAAGCCTCTTAATGAAAGTGAGAGAGGACAGTGAAAAAGTTGGCTTAAAGCTCAACATTCAGAAAACTAAGATCATGGCATCTGGTCCCATCACTTCATAGGAAATAGATGGGGAAACAGTGTCCGACTTTATTTTTTGGGGCTCCAAAATCACTGCAGATGGTGATCGCAGCCATGAAATTAAAAGACGCTTCCTCCCTGGAAGGAAAGTTATGACCAACCTAGATAGCATATTAAAAACCAGAGACATTGCTTTGCCAACAAAGGCCCGTCTAGTCAAGGCTACGGTTTTTCCAGTAGTCGTGTACGGATGTGAGAGTTGGACGGTGAAGAAAGCTGAGCACTGAAGAATTGATGCTTTTGAACTGTGGTGTTGGAAAAGACTCTTGAGAGTCCCTTGGACTGCAAGGTGACCCACCCAGTCCACCCTAAGGGAGATCAGTCCTGGGTGTTCATTGGAAGGTCTGATGTTGAAGCTGAAACTCCAAAACTTTGGCCACCTCACGCGAAGAGTTGACTCATTGGAAAAGACCCTAATGCTGGGAAGGATTGGGGGCAGGAGAAGGGGACGACAGAAGATGAGATGGCTGGATGGCATCACCGACTTGATGGACATGAGTTTGGGTAAACTCTGGGAGTTGGTGATGGACAGGGAGGCCTGGCGTGCTGCAGTCCATAGGGTCACAAAGAGTCGGACATGACTGAGTGACTGAACTGAACTGAAAGTATAAAAGAGAGAAAGCTTCTGACATAGACATCAGAAGGGGACAGAAAGAGTCCCCTATTGCTAGTCTTTAGCTAGGAGTTATATACCTATTAGCAAGCTGCTAATTAGAGAAAGGAAACACCTCAAAACTGACAGTTGCACCACGCCCTTCAGCCACAACATGCATTTTGAGATAGCATTGGCACAAGGTGAGTCATCACCAGCCATAAAGCAATTGACATGAACCTCAAAGAAAGGCAGATTTCCAAGCAAATACATAGTAAATTAACATAGCTTAAGGAAGACATTTCCATGAGAAAAACGCATTGGTTAGCTCGAGTTTTGAGATAAAGTTCAGGCAGAACCCGGTGTCACCATGACAACATAGATTAAAAGAGAAAAGAAAAAAAAAATATCTGCCACTTGCAGTTTTATTTCCTCCTGCCACTTGGGGACCTCTGGCCTCCCTATCAAGACTATTAACACTCTCAAAGTGATGGCACCAGAGGCCATGATCTTAGTTTTTTGAATGTTGAGTTTTAAACCAGCTTTTTCAGTCTCTTCTTTCACCTTCATCAAGAGGCTCTTTAGTTCCTTTTTGCTTTCTGCCATAGGGTGGTATCATCTGCATATCTGAGGTTATTGATATTTCTGCCAGCAATCTTGATTCCTGCTTGTGATTCTTCCAGCCTGGCATTTCACATGATGTACTCTGCATATAAGTTAAATAAACAGGGTGACAATACACAGCCTTGATGCACTCCTTTGCCAATTTTGCACCTGTCTGTTGTTTCATGTTTGGTTCTAACTGTTGCTTCTTGACCTGCATACAGGTTCCTCAGGAGACAGCTAAGGTGGTCTGGTATTGCCATCTCTGTAAAAATTTTCTATAGTTTGTGATCCACACATTCCAAGGCTTTAGCGTAGTCAATAAAGCAGAAAGAGATGTTTTTCTGGAATTTTCTTGCTTTTTCTATGATCCAACAGATGTTGGCAACTTGATCTCTGGTTTCTCTGCCTTTTCTAAATCCAAGTTGTGTATCTAGAAGTTCTCAATTCATGTACTATTCAAGCCTAGCTTGGAGGATTTTGAGCATGACTTTGCTAGCATGTAAAATGAGTGCAACTGTGCTATAGTTAGGAGTCTGGGGAATCTTGTATGTATTGTCTGTCTTTACAGATAAATTTTCTTTGCTTTAAGCAAAGAAATTTTGAGGAAAATATGTACTTAAAATTGTTAAGGTCAGTCTACATTGGAGGGAGTTAGTATTTGTTATTGGAATAAATAAGTTGAATGTAATCTAAGGGTAAACATTCCTCACATTTGCCAGAGAAAAGCTACCTAATTATAAGGGCAAAACATTTTTTTCTGAGGCAAGAAATGATTACAGACTGGTTTAATAGACTTTCTTACTTCAGGGTAAAGGGGTCTTTGAAATTTTCACAGAGCTTGGAGTTGTGTTCCAGGATAGTTGTGTCAGGCCAGAAGGCCAGGTTGGGCTGTCAAAGGGAAATACACTGCTGTGAACTTCAGGTTGGGAGGAAATCTGGGGAAGCTCACACTGTGAGGGTTGGGAGGAACAAAGACCAAGCTGTAGTTTCTGGAAGTAAGATATTATTGGCCCTGACATGTAAGCAGGCAAGAAGTTTTGGAAGCTGGCTAAGCCTCAGAACGCTGAGCAGAGAAAGTAAAGAGACCTATTTAATGGGTATTAGTTCAGTTCAGTTCAGTTCAGTCACTGTCGTATCTGACTCTTTGAGACCCCATGGACTGCAGCACGCCAGGCCTCCCTCTCCATCACCAACTCCTGGAGCTTATTCAAACTCATGTCCACTGAGTCGGTGATGCCATCCAGCTATCTCATCCTCTGTCATCCCTTTCTCCTCCTGCCCTCAATCTTTCCCAGCATCAAGGTCTTTTCAAATGAGTCAGTTCTTTGCATCAGGTGGCCAAAGTATTAGAGTTTCAGCTTCAGCATCAGTCCTTCCAATGAATATTCAGGACTGATTTCCTTTAGGATGGACTGGTTGGATCTCCTTGCAGTTCAAGGGACTCTTAAGAGTCTTCTCCAACACCACAGTTCAAAAGCATCAATTCTTTGGAGCTCAGCTTTCTTTATGGTCCAACTCTCACATCCATACATGACTACTGGAAAAAACCATAGCTTTGACTAGATGGACTTTTGCTGGCAAAGTAATGTCTCTGCTTTTTAATACACTGTCTATGTTGGTCATAACTTTTCTTCCAAGGAGCAAGTGTCTTGTAATTTTATGGCTGCAGTCACCATTTGCAGTGATTTTGAAGCCCCCAAAAATAAAGTCTGTCACTGTTTCCTCTGTTTCCCCATCTATTTGCCATGAAGTGATGGGTCTAGATGCCATGATCTTAGTTTTCTGAATGGTGAGTTTTAAGCCAACTTTTTCACTCTCCTCTTTCACTTTCATCAAGAGTATTAGTTGGACCATTCTAATTCTGAAGTCTCTGGTTGATGAGTGATATTTTTGTCTAAAAGCCCAGTAATTCTTGACAGCCTGGCCATATTTCTCCCCACTGTTATCATCTTTGACACCCAGGCAGCTGATGTTGTTATCAACTGTACTCTTCCTCCTTGTATCTTTCCCCCTCTCTTCTCTTCTTCTTGTCTAACATTTTTCCTTTCTCTTCTTTCTTAATCATTAGATGTTCTCCATGTCAAGTTTTCCTTTCAACCATAAAACTGCAAGTCCTTGAGAATCAAAAGAACAGTCTTCATTTTTCTGAAAAGTTCATCATTTCACAACAATGACCATGTCAAACTGGCTCCCAGGGTTGCCCTCTCTTCTTTATTTCTCTGAAAGTGGCCACAGTGGTTTGGCTGTCCCCCATTCCCACATGACGAGACAAGGCCAGTGGGCCCAGCTCCTGGTGGTCCTTAGTTTCGCTGGAGATGAACTGAGACTCTAAGCCTGAGACTGAACATGATGCTCCTGCTGCTCCTTATCACCACTTCTCCTCTCTGTCCCCTGTCTCTTTTCCTTCAGCTTTTCAGTCTCAGAGTTACCTGTCACCACCCACAGTCTCTGCAGAGCCCAGAGATTTCTCCTTGAAGGACAGGTTCTGGAGAAATCAGAGGAATTAATAAAGACTGCAACCAATTCCCAACTTGTGCTGATATCCCAGAGGGTGAAGAGAGTGGGTGTTCTCTCATTAGCATTTTTTAATCTTCCAAGTAATAGCTTATTTGGGAGCACCCTGTGTCTTCCTGTTCCTTTTAATAATAATACATTTCCCGACTTTAATAGGGGAGATTCTTTATCTCATAAATATGACGAGTAGGAGATCCATTTTAAAAATGTTATCGAGGTAACTCCACGGGTTTACCTGGAGGATGCAGTGCCCTGTGATCAGACACTGACTGAGGGCTTCCCACCTGGAGCTGCAGGACCCTCGGAGGGCGGGGCGGACCGGACCCTCCTCCCTCAGGTGGGCCTCCTCAGGGGCATCCCGCATGTGGGCCCACCTCAGAGCAGAATTCCGTACTGGCCAATGACAGGTAGCTGGCTTAGAGATACGGACGAAAGAAAAGTGGCCAAAAGCCTGGGACCACCCCGGGGGCGGCCTCAGGAGCCTGGCCCAACCCAACAGCACCTCTAGGGAGCGTCACACCGGCAGGAGCTCTTGGGGCCCGGTTGCTGCCGGAAAGGCAGAGAGAGAGCGCTGAAGAGTGGAAGGCCTGAGCGTGGGCGATACGGTGAGAGGCCGCTAGAGGGTGCGGAAGCTCTGAGGCTCTGGGGCCGGACGTGCCGCCTTGGCGACGGGGTTAGCCCACTCCAAGACCGAGCCCAAAGAGGAGGAGTTGGTTACCGAAGGCCTCTGACTCTCTGGCCCACATTCCCTTGCCTCACAGAAGGACAGAGGTCTGCCTTTAGCATCTGATGGAGTCCTTCCAGCCTGGTCGGGTGACCCAGTGGGCAGCCGTCTCAATCTGACCGCCTTTTGTCTCTCCAGAGACAGGACTTGGGACCCAGAAATACCTTGACTCTTGAGCTTTCAGTTTTCGAGCTGCGTGGGTGGTGGCATGTGGAGAACTGTCATGGTGGCCATGAATGTGGAGTGTGTGAAAGTGGTGGTATTTTGGTGGGTGGAGAGTTCTTCCTTGTGCCCTCTTTCTGGAGATTTCTCCCCAAACCTCCCTCTTCCCTCTCCATCTGAGCCTCTTCCTCCTGTCCCCACACCCCTGCCAGGTGGAAGTAACCCTAGTGTTCATAGCAGCATTATTTACAGTACTATTGACAAAACATGGAAGCAACCTAAATGTCCACCAATGGGTGAATGGAAAAAAAAGGAAGATGTGAGATACAGATAGATAGATAGATAGATAGATAGATAGGTAGATAATGGGATATTACTCAGCCATAAAAAAGAATTAAATAATGCTGTTTGCACCAACAGAGATGGACCTTGAGATTATCATACTAAGTGAAGTAAGCCAAAGACAAATATGTGATATTGCTTCTATGTGGAATCTATAGAATGATACAAATGAACTTATTTACAAAACAGAAACAGACTCACAACCACAGAAAACAAACTTATGATTATCAAAGGGAAAAGGGGGGTGGGCAAGGGATAAATTAGAAAGTTGAGATTAACACATACACACTACTACGAATAATATAGATAACCAATAAGGACCTACTGTGTAGCACATGAAATTCTACTCTGTATTTTGTAATAACCTATAAGGGAAAAGAATCTGAAAAGGAATATATATATATATACACACACCAAGTTGCTTCTGTCATGTCCAACTCTTTGCAATCCTACGGACTATAACTTGCCAGGCTCCTCTGTCCATGGGATTCTCCAGGCAAGAATACTGGAGTGGGTTGCCAGGCCCTTTTCCAGGGGATCTTCCTGACCCCCCACATCTCATGTCTCCTGCATTGAAGGCAGGTTCTTTACCACTAGCGCCATCTGGAAAGTATATATATATGTAACTGAGTCACTATGCTGTATACCTGAAACTAACATGATATTGTAAATCAACTATACTTCAATTTTTTTAATTTTTTTTAAGATTTTCAGTTACAGGGGAAAAAAAAATCTTTTGAGTATCCAAACCAACATTTGCCTAAAATCAGTATCTAGTTCTCTAATGAATTCTCTACAAAAAGAAGACAGAGATGGCCAGTGGGCTTCCCTTAAAGTGGGGAAACACAACAGCCCCCTTTGAATGGTCCTTCATACTATCCACTATGGTGAATGAACTGAAGATTGAATCACCAATCATGTAAGCAGGTATGGCCAGTATCCTGGGACAAGCATGCACTTGTCCATTAACTTGGGGCCATCCCATTCAAGTTAGCCTATCCTCTTTAGCAGGGAATAGGTCACTGCCAGAGGAACTAATTAATGGAGAAGGGCATAGAGTGTGAGGACGAACTCTTGAGAACCGCACAGAAAACCCCTAGACTCGAGCTTTACCCATCATATCATGTGTTCCATATGTTATTAACTGTGCTGTGGAAACATTGTAGGACATATTCTATATTGCATTCTACTCTTAGGAATTCAAAATGCTTGTTAAAGTAAATCAACTTGTAACTCTCAGATGAACATCTCTGGACACTAACCTTTCTTGAGATATAATTTGAGAAATGGAGCCCTTGGGTATGTGATTATAGCTGAAGAGCTAGTTTTCGCTATTGAGAGCAAGGGAAGCTAGACACAAAAGAGGACCTATAAAGTTCAACCACAGGGAAACACCAGTGGTTTCAGATTTCAGGAAAGTGTTTGTGCTGGGGAAAGCTGGTTCTGCAGGGGTGGTCATGAGCTCTGCTGGGACAGAGTAGTATTTATTTCACTTCTTGGTCTAGTTCCTGGTTGCCTGAGTATATTTATTCATGAAAAGTAATCAAGCTTTACAGCTATGATTTTTACATATACCTCAATGGATGTTATACTCTAACAAAATTTGACTTCAAGAAAAGAACTGTTTTGAGGTGGATTTAGACCTGTGGACCACCTGGCACCTACACTCTATGGAAGAGAGGTGAGGTGCTTACAAAGGTAGTGTAGGACATGGCTAAGAGGACAAGGTTCAGAGCCAGATAGAATTGGATTTGAATCTCCATTTTGAGCCTTCTGGCTACGTAAGCAACAAGAGCGATGGGTTAGGCCAGAGATACAGTCAGGGGCCAGACCGTGAAAGACTCTGTAAAGTCAAGATAAGGGTTTTGGTTTTCATTCTTAGCTTAGGTAGAGAGACAACAACAAAATCTCAAAATGCTTCATGTTCTACGCAATACATATCTTTACCATGAAGGAGAAAAAAGACTGAACTGAATTCTGAAAATAAATCTTAAAATCGTGGTAGAAAAACCAAAAGGGGCCAGAGAAACCAAGACTACACAATCTTGACACAGCTTCTTCACAACATGTAAGAGCTTGCACAGCCAGTAGCAGGTTTGGAAGCAGATGAACTCAGGTGGCACTAGTGGTAAAGAACCCCCTGCCAGTGCAGGAGACATATGAGATGGGGGTTCAACCCCTGGAAGATCCCCTGGAGAAGGAAGTAGCAACCCACTCCAGTATTCTTGGCTGGAGAATCCCATGGACAGAGGAATCCCTAGTCTTTGGGGTCACAAAGAGTCGGACACAACTGAAGCGACTTAGCATGCAAGCACAAAATTTTGTTTTGGGGGTGAAAGGAAATTCCTTTCACTTCATGTCAGTCAGAGACCCTGCTTTCTCTCAATCCCCTCCCAAAGAAAAGAAAAAACTTTCTTTAAAAACCGTCTCCTTGTCCTATCACTATTACTGTAGACAAATATCCACATGAAATATTCTCTTCTCCAGCTGGCAGATGCCCTAAATCAACTAGCATTATTCCTTTGACAGCTTTACATTTAATAGAAATACAGTGTTCTTACTTGACCATGCTTACTTAAAAATAAATAGGATTTTTATACTGATAACCATGGTAATTGAAATACTTGTAAAATGAAATAAAACCTCCCAAAGTCTAGTAGACAGTTTACTTTGAAAGAAAAAGGCACTAAGAGAATAATAAGTAGTTGAGACTAACAATGAGGATGGCAATTTAAAAGTATAAAATGAAAAACAGGATTTGATTCGATTTAAAATTGGTACCATCATTCAACAATTGTAGATATTAGAATACATTGAAAGATCACAGTATAAAGGGGGAATGAATAAGATGGATCAAGAAATTTTACCCAACAATATTAGTACTGCTCTATCTTTTTGAAAATTCCTCAAATATATAAAGAATTTTTCCAGAGAAATGAAATTGGAGCTGTGCTTGCATTACATCAAAAGAAAACCAACCATTATGTTGATTTCTGGGAACTTTGACATATGTGCTAAGAAAAAAAAAAGTAAGAACTTGAATAATATCCATTTGGTTCTACATCTATGATTTATAAGCAGGCAATTTTTGTTCTTAGAGAATATGATAAACAAACAATTACACAATATTCTTAGTGTAACTGTGAAGTATATAAGAATATAAACATTGATAAAATATGCTAAACTTGTGTCTTTTCTCTGCTAAAAATTATCTTGTGCTTAAACTAACTTTTTTGAACTGATCATCTCTTAAATCTTAGGGGCAAGGTGAATAATTGAATCAATTAGTCTTGACTACATGTTCTCTGACCTTTTAATACAAATAGAAGAATGGGTCCTATTAATCACTTTTTTTTTAACATTAGTTTCTGGGTATGGCTTCCCTGGTGGCTCAGACAGTAACAGAATCCACCTGCAGTGTAGGAAACCTAGGTTCGATCCCTCGGTTGGGAAGATCTGCTGGAGAAGAGAATGGCTACCCACTCCAGTACTCTCGCCTGGAAAATTCCATGGACAGAGGAGACTGGCAGGCTACAGTCCATGGGGTCACAAAGTGTCAGACACGACTGAACGATTAACACTTTCACTTTCTGTGTTTCTCCATGAGGAAAAAAAATGAAAATGTTAATTTTTTGTGTCATCACAGATAGAAAAGAAAACCTGCTTTTACATTTCCAGTGTCATTACTTCACATATTAAAACTAAGTGACAACTAACACTCCAATCTCTCTTTAACAAGCAACAGATATACATTAGAACATGACCCAGAAAAATTACCAGTGAGATGTCCCAAAGAGAGTGTGGGTGTCAGGAGTCCAAATGTGACTGGATTTGCCAGTCAGTATCTTAAGGACACTACTAGCACATTCTAAAACCACCAGAACCTCATTTTTCTTATCCATGTAGTATCACATACTATATCTACCTCCTAACATTCTTTGAATGATAAAACAGATAACAAAGAAAAACAGATGACATGAAGTTGACTAATAGAGATGTATTTGGTATATTTGAGATAATCTTGGAATAGCACAACTGGTTTAAAAGATAAGTTCAGTTCATTTCAGTTCAGTCACTCAGCTGTGTCCAACTCTTTGCGACCCCATGAATCGCAGCACGCCAGGCCTCCCTGTCCATCACCAACTCCCGGAGTCTACCCAAACCCATGTCCATTGAGTTGGTGATGCCATCCAACCATCTCATCCTCTGTCATCTCCTTCTCCTCCTGCCCCCAATCCCTCACAGCATTAGGGTCTTTTCCAATGAGTCAACTCTTCGCATGAGGTGGCCCAAGTATTGGAGTTTCAGCTTCAACATCAGACCTTCCAATGAACACCTAGGACTGATCTCCCTTAGGGTGGACTGGGTGGATCTCCTTGCAGTCCAAGGGACTCTCAAGAGTCTTCTCCAACACCACAGTTCAAAAGCATCAATTCTTCGGCGCTCAGCTTTCTTCACCGTCCAACTCTCACATCCATACACGACCACTGGAAAAACCATAGCCTTGACTAGACGGACTTTTGTTGGCAAAGTAATGTCTCTGCTTTTAAATATGCTATCAAGGTTGGCCATAACCTTCCTTCCAAGGAGTAAGCGTCTTTTAATTTCATGGCTGCAATCACCATCAGCAGTGATTTTGGAGCCCCCAAAAATAAAGTCTGACACTGTTTCCGCTGTTTCCCCATCTATTTCCCATGAAGTGATGGGACCAGATGCCATGATCTTAGTTTTCTGGATGTTGAACTTTAAGCCAACTTTTTCACTCTCCTCTTTCACTTTCATCAAGAGGCTATTTAGTTCTTCTTCACTTTCTGCCATAAGGGTGGTGTCATCTGCATATCTGAGGTTATTGATATTTCTCCTGGCAATCTTGATTCCAGCTTGTGTTTCTTCCAGCCCAGCGTTTCTCATGATGTACTCTGCATATAAGTTAAATAAGCAGGGTGACAATGTACAGCCTTGACGTACTCCTGGCCACCCAAGACAGATGGGTCATGGTGGAGAGGTCTGAAAGAATGTGGTCCACTGGAGAAGGGCATGGCAAACCACTTCAGTATTCTTGCCTTGAGAACTCCATGAACAGCATGAAAAGGCAAAAAGATAGGACACTGAAAGATGAACTCCCCAGGTCGGTAGGTGCCCAATATGCTAATGGAGATCGGTGGAGAAATAACTCCAGAAAGAATGATGGGATGGAGCCAAAGCAAAAACGATACCCAACTGTGGATGTGACTGGTGATAGACGCAAAGTCCAATGCTGTAAAGAGCAATATTGCATAGGAACCTGGAATGTTAGGTCCATGAATCAAGACAAATTGGAAGTGGTCAAACAGGAGATGGCAAGAGTGAACGTCGACATTCTAGGAATCAGCAAACTAAGATGGACTGGAATGGGTGAATTTAACTCAGATGACCATTATATCTACTACTGTAGGCAAGAATCCCTTAGAAGAAATGGAGTAGCCATCATGGTCAACAAAAGAGTCCAAAATGCAGTACTTGGATGCAATCTCAAAAATGATAGAATGATCTCTGTTCGTTTCCAAGGCAAACCATTCAATATCACGGTAATCCAAGTCTATGCCCCGACCAGTAACACCGAAGAAGCTGAAGTTGAACGGTTCTATGAAGACCTACAAGACCTTCTAGAACTAACACCCAAAAAAGATGTCCTTTTCATTATAGGGGACTGGAATGCAAAAGTAGGAAGTCAAGAAACACCTGGCGTAACAGGCAAGTTTGGCCTTGGAGTACAGGATGAAGCAGGGCAAAGGCTAATAGAGTTTTGCCACGAGAACGCACTGGTAATAGCAAACACCCTATTCCAACAACACAAGAGAAGACTCTACAGGTGGACATCACCAGATGGTCAACATCGAAATCAGATTGATTATATTCTTTGCAGCCAAAGATGGAGAAGCTCTATACAGTCAGCAAAAACAAGACTGGGAGCAGACTGTGGCTCAGATCATGAACTGCTTATTGCCAAATTCAGGCTTAAATTGAAGAAACTAGGGAAAACCACTAGTCCATTCAGGTATGACCTAGATCAAATCCCTTATGAGTACACAGTGGAAGTGACAAATAGATTTAAGGGACTAGACCTGATAGACAGAGTGCCTGATGAACTATGGACAGAGGTTCGTGACATTGTACAGGAGACAGGGATCAAGACAATCCCCTTGGAAAAGAAATGCAAAAAAGCAAAATGGCTGTCTGAGGAGGCGTTACAGATAGCTGGGAAGAGAAGAGAAGCGAAAAGCAAAGGAGAAAAGGAAAGATATTCCCATCTGAATGCAGAGTTCCAAAGAATAGCAAGGAGAGATAAGAAAGCCTTCCTCAGTGATCAGTGCAAGGAAATAGAGGAAAACAACAGATTGGGAAAGACTAGAGATCTCTTCAAGAAAATTAGAGATACCAAAGGAACATTTCATGCAAATATAGGCTCGATAAAGGACAGAAATGTTATGGACCTAACAGAGGCAGAAGATATTAAGAAGAGGTGGCAAGAATACACAGATGAACTGTACAAAAAAGATCTTCACGACCCAGATAATCACGATGGTGTGATCACTCACCTAGAGCCAGACATCCTGGAATGTGAAGTCAAGTGGGCCTTAGAAAGCATCACTATGAACAAAGCTAGTGGAGGTGATAGAATTCCAGTTGAGCTATTTCAAATCCTCAAAGGTGATGCTGTGAAAGTGCTGCACTCGATATGCCAGCAAATTTGGAAAACTCAGCAGTGGCTACAGGACTGGAAAAGGTCAGTTTTTGTTCCAATCCCAAAGAAAGGCAATGCCAAAGAATGCTCAAACTACCGCACAATTGCACTCATCTCACATGCTAGTAAAGTAATGCTCAAAATTCTCCAAGCCAGGCTTCAGCAATACGTGAACCGTGAACTTCCAGATGTTCAAGCTGGTTTTAGAAAAGGCAGAGGAACCAGAGATCAAATTGCCAATATCCGCTGGATCATCGAAAAAGCAAGAGAGTTCCAGAAAAACATCTATTTCTGCTTTATTGACTATGCCAAAGCCTTTGACTGTGTGGATCACAATAAACTGTGGACAATTCTGAAAGAGATGGGAATACCAGACCATCTGACCTGTCTCTTGAGAAACGTGTATGCAGGTCAGGAAGCAACAGTTAGAATTGGACATGGAACAACAGACTGGTTCCAAATAGGAAAAGGAGTACGTCAAGGCTGTATATTGTCACCCTGCTTATTTAACTTATATGCAGAGTACATCATGAGAAACGCTGGGCTGGAAGAAGCACAAGCTGGAGTCAAGATTGCCGGGAGAAATATCAATAACCTCAGATATGCGGATGACACCTCCCTTATGGCAGAAAGTGAAGAAGAACTAAAGAGCCTCTTGATGAAGGTGAAGGAGGAGAGTGAAAAAGTTGGCTTAAAGCTCAACGTTCAGAAAACTAAGATCATGGCATCTGGTCCCATCACTTCATGGGAAATAGATGGGGAAACAGTGGAAACAGTGTCAGACTTTATTTTTGGGGGCTCCAAAATCACTGCTGATGGTGATTGCAGCCATGAAATTAAAAGACGCTTACTCTTTGGAAGGAAGGTTATGGCCAACCTAGATAGCATGTTTAAAAGCAGAGACATTACTTTGCCAACAAAAGTCCGTCTAGTCAAGGCTATGCTTTTTCCAGTGGTCATGTATGGATGTGAGAGTTGGACGGTGAAGAAAGCTGAGCGCCGAAGAATTGATGCTTTTGAACTGTGGTGTTGAAGAAGACTCTTGAGAGTCCCTTGGACTACAAGGAGATCCAATCAATCCATCCTAAAAGAGATCAATCCTGGGTGTTCATTGGAAGGTCTGATGTTGAAGCTGAAACTCCAATACTTTGGCTACCTCACGCGAAGGGTTGACTCATTGGAAAAGACCCTAATGCTGGGTAGGATTGGGGGCGGGAGGAGAAGGGGACGACAGAGGATGAGATGGTTGGATGGCATAACCGACTGGATGGACATGGGTTTGGGTAGACTCTGGGAGTTGGTGATGGACAGAGAGGCCTGGAGTGCTGCAATTCATGGGGTCGCAAAGAGTCGGACACGACTGAGCGACTGAACTGAACTGAACTGAACTGAACTGAACATTCTCAATCCCAAAAAGGCTAGGAAGCCCCAAACTAAAGCTTAAGGTAACTTGTTACAGCTGTTCTCATATGCCAAAAATGAATAATTACTCCCCTTGATTGTTCTGTGAATGGATATCTTCTGAATCATACATAAGCATTAAGACTTTTATTTGTTATCCTAAAGAAGTAACTATGGAAAATCATGTTTATTACTTCTAAATCTGTATCCATATATAAAACCATATATACAAATGCATGCATGTATACTTATACATGAATCATATATTTGTGTATGTGTGCTAAGTCTCTTCAGTCATGTCTGATTCTGCATACCTGTGGACTGTAACTTGCAGGCTCCTCTGTCCACGGGATTCTCCAGACAAGAATACTGGAGTGGGTTACTGTGCCCTCCACCAGTGTATCTTCCCAACACAGGAATCGAACCCACATCTCTTGTGTCTCTTTCCTTGGCAGGTGGTTTCTTTAATACTAGCACTACCTGGGAAACCCGTACATGTGCATGCATGCATGCTAAGTTGCTTCAGTCATGTCCAACTCGTTGAGACCCTATGGACTGTAGCCCGCCAGGCTCCTCTGTCCATGAAATTCTCCAGGCAAGAATACTGGAGTGGGTTCCCATGCCCTCTTCTAGCAGATCTTCCCAACCCAGAGATCAAAGTCTCTTACATCTCCTGAACTGGCACGCAGGTTCTTAACCATTAGTGCCACCTGGGAAGCCCTGTGTATATATGTGATTGTACAAAACCTTTTCTGTTTTAAATTATTTCACTACTATGTATTTCCATCTCTTAAATAAAATGGAAAGTTTATGTTAGTTTCATAATGTCTTAGTGTTAAACAGATTTTGCTACACAGAAAACTAGACTTTATTCTCCACAGTACTTGGAAAGTTAATTTACATAGTGAAGATATTCAGCGAATGTTGGTACAGAGAATTGGTGAATTACAGGATGGATGAATGGGTAAATAAATTAACAAGTCTATATTTAGTAATAAAGAGTTTTAAAAGCTAAACTCCTTTGTGCTTATACATACCAAGAGTATACAAACTAGTAATTCCAGGATACCACTTCATGTGAGAAACACAACTGAAACCCAAAGGCAGCACCTTTCTGACCAGGTTGCTTTTGGCAACCTAAGATGCCTATAAAATGCCTATTACAGACTGAGAGAAAAATAAACTAGGACTTCCGTCATATTAACCTTGCTTACTGGGGGTCTACAGTCCATGGGATCACAAAGAGTCAGACACAACTGAGCAATTAACACACATTTTATGTAAACAGAAGCCATAAAACTTTTGTGGTATTGGTTCACCCTCTTTCCACAATACATATCTTGAAATTACTTTTTCTAGCCAGCAATTTGCCCTCACCCCTAACACCTCCAGGACTGGAGACTGATTGACTGAAATCTTTGGAATTAACTTCGACAAGGAGCAAAGTGAAACTCATGAAACTGAGTGCAAGACAAGCTGATGGGACTCACTCATTGTGCCTAGTGCCCCGGCTTTTCTATAATCCTTGGTTGACCTTTCCTGGCACTGGAAACAGGATCCAGTAGGAAAAAAAAAAATCTGTGATAGTGAAAGTGGACAGAAAAACAGCAGGGACCTTAACCGATTTCCATTGCCTGCAACCATGGTTCTCAAAGTGGTCTCTAGACCACCAGCAGCAGCAGCAGCACCTGGGAACTCATTGTACTAGACTGCTCAGGCTACCATAACAAAATACGGCTGCTTGGGTGGAGTCAACAGTAAACATTGGTTTTCTTATAATTTTGGAGACTGGAACTCCCAGATCAAAGTTCTGACCAGTTTGGTTTCCATGAGAGATCTCTTCCTTTTTTTATAAGCCACCAATCCAATCAGTTTAGGAACCTCACTTAACCTTAATAACCTTCTAAAAGTTGCATTTCAAATACTTTGGGGATTAGGATTTCAACGCACGAATTTGGGAGGACACAGTTTAGCCCACAGCACTTGTTACAAATGAAAATTCTGGAGCCCCACCTCAGAGCTATCAAATCAGAAATTCAGGAAATGGAGTCCTGCACTTTGTGTCTGATTCACCTCTCCTGGTGATTTGCATGCATATTAAGGCCCGAGAAGCACAAGCCTTCGGGAAAAATTCCCAGCCTTGCATTTCATCTTCTCCATAAATTCCCCATTTTTACTTTCCAACCTTATTTCTTATTGCTCTTGGCCACGAACTCTGCTTCTGCTAAACTATTTCTCACCAAGGCCTGAAAGATCATTTGTACTCTGTCTTCTAGACTCTTGTTTACTCTCTTTCACCAACCTCAAATTGTCTTTCGACCTCTTTCATTAAAGCATCATTTTAACATCTCAGCCACGGCCATGTCTTCTTTCTCCAGATAGCAGAAGCTCTAATTGTCTGAACTTATTATTTTTATATTTTACAGGTTTTACTTTCTCAGAGTTCATAGGTTATACTCATCTGTAATTTTAGCACAAGACTTTGCACATAAAAAGTACTTAGTCTTCAAAATATTATATACTGTCTTGCTTATAACTCTCCTCTGTAAGTGACTCCCTACAACACTGATTCCAATACAACACTGATTTGGTGCATCAAACAGCCCATCGGTCTCTGACATAATGCCACTTCTAAAGCTTCTTGATATTAAAAAATAATATACTATCTGTAATTTATAAAGTCCTATAATAAGCACTTAGTGCATTACTTCATTAAATTCTCACAATCACTCTAAAATAGGTATTATGATCCTTATTTGACTGAAAAAAGACACTATTTAGGTCATTCCAAGCACCAGTTGAAATAGTAGTTTTAAAAGTAAAATTCCATTCTCAGCCTACCTGGGGTGTTCAACAACCTCAACATCTTACAGAAATAGGAGATGTACTGCTCAAAGTACTTGGCGCTGTTAGTGATGGTGCTGATCTGGTCCATAGAGGTGATGTAAATGAGCTGGGTCACTGTGTATTTTTCTGGGTTGTAGCCCACCAAGGTCATCTGCGTCTGCAAATCTTGAGACATTATGGTACATACTTTGTCCTCTGTGGGGAGAAAAATGCTACAACAATGGGGCATTAATATGCAAATGCATCTTCAAATGTCAGAAAATAAGTGAGTTATACTCTCACTGATATTTTCCCTGAACTGCTGTGTATGTGTGCGTGCGTACATAGTCGTGTCGGACTCTTTGCAACACCATGGACTGTAGCCCACCAGGCCTGTCTGTCCATGGAATTTTCCAGGCAAGAATACTGGGATGGGTTGCCATTTCCTACTCCAGGGGATCTTTGCGGACCAGAGATCAAACTCAGGTCTCTTGTGTTTCCTGCGTTGGCAGATGGACTCTTTACCACTGCATCACCTGGAAAGCAAGGACAGTAATCCTTAAAATAACCCCTACCCTTTTCTTACACCTGAGTTCTGCTTATATGGACAAAGTACAAAAGCAGTATTTTTATTAAAAACAAATGCAAGTTTACAGCCATACCACCCTGAATGTGCCTGATCTTGTTTATCTCTGAAGCTAAGCAGAGTTGGACCTGGTTAGTACTTGGATGGGAAAAACAAAAGCAAGTCTTCTCCTGAAAATGAAAACAAATAGCCTAAGTATCTGGTTGATACTCTAACATACCAGCATTGAATGTGAGGCTCGTTGTGTCCCAATGTCTTTCCAATTCTATAACCCCTCACTCCTCCCATGGAAGAATATTTGCCCTTTCCTAAATGAACTATATGCTCCCAAGCCTCTGGATCTTTGTACATGCTGCTTGCTCTAATCAGAATATGCATCATCATCTTGTCAACAAATGTTCTTTTCACGCTGAGCTTTCAGATAAAATTAGAAACTGCATGCTCTGTTATTGAAATGCTCTACACAGGTGGGATGTTGCAAATAAATAATTATCTTGTTGTTTTGCTCCCTGAAAATTTCAATGTGTGGAAAGGAGAAGCAGATATAAGATTGATGGAGTTAAATTAAAATCCTATAAAGTTCTGCATTTGAATTAGAAGCATCACTATGAACCCATGATGATGCTACCTTTTGTTTTTATTTTTTTTATTGAAGTATACTTGATTTACATGTTGTGCCAATCTCTGTTGTAAAGGAAAGTGACTCAGTTACACATCTATAGATATTCTTTTTTTTAATGTTCTTTTCCATTCTGGTTTATCACAGGATAGTCAATATAGTTCCCTGTGCTATACATCCTATATATAGGATGCTTATCCATCCTATATATAATAGTTTACATCTGCTAATCTCGAACTCCCAGTCTTTTCCTCCCCACCTCTGACCCCCCTTGGCAACCACAGGTCTGTTCTCTATGTCTGTGAGTCTGTTTCAGTTTTGCAGATAAGTTCATTTGTGCCATATTTTAGATTCCACATGTAAGTTACAACATATGCCATTTGTCTTTCTCTTTCTGACTTACTTCACTTAGTATGATAATCTCTAGTTGCATCCATGTTGCTGCAAATGGCATTATTTCATTCTTTTTTATAGTTAAGCAGTATTCCATTGTATATAAGCCATATCTTCTTTATCCATTTGTCTCTTGATGGACATTTAGGTTGTTTCCATGTCTTGGCTATCGTGAATAGTGCTGCTATAAATATAGGGATGAATGTATCTTTTTGAATTATAGTTTTGTCCAGGTATATGCCCAGGAGTGGGATTGTGGGGTCATATGGTAATTCTATTTTTAGTTTTCTGCAGAACTTCCATAATGTTTTCCATAGTGGCTGCACCAACTTACATTCCCACCAACAGTGTAAAAGAGTTCCCTTTTCTCCATACCCCCTCCAGCATTTGTTATTTTTAGACCTTTTAATGATGGCCATTCTGACTGATGCAAGATGGTACTTCATTGTATTTTTGATTTGCATTTCTCTAATAGTGATGTTCAGCAACTTCATGTGCCTACTAGCCATCTGTATGTCTTCTTTAGAGAAATGCCTATTAAGGTCCTCTGCCCATTTTTTGATTGGGTTGTTTCTTTTTTTGTTGTTGAGTTGTATGAGCTGTTTTTATTTTGGAGATTAAGCCCTTGTCTGTTGCATCACTTGCAAATATTGTCTCCCATTCCATAGGTTTTCTTTTCATTTTTTAATGGTTTCCTTTGCTGTGCAAAAGCAAAGTCTTACTTGTTTATTTTTGGTTTTACTTCTATTGCCTTGGGAGACTGACCTAAGAAAGCGCTGGTACAATTTATGTCAGAGAATATTTTGCTATGCTCTCCTCTAGGAGTTTTATGGTGTTATGTCTTATATTTAACTCTTTAAGACATTTTGAGTTTACTTTTGTGTATGGTGTGAGGGTGTATTCTAATTTCACTGATTTACATGCAGCTGTCCAACTTTCCCAGAACCACTTACTGAAAGACTTCTTCCCATTTTTTATTCTTGCCTCCTTTGTCAAAGATTAATTGACCACAAGTGTGTGGGTTTATTTGGGCTCTCTATTCTGTTCCATTGATCTGTATGTCTGTTTTTGTGCCAATATCACACTGTTTTGATTACTGTAGCTTTGTAGTATTGTCTGAAGTCTGGGAGAGTTATGCCTCCTGCTTTGTTTTTCCCCCCTCAGGATTGCTTTGGCAATTCTGAGTCTTTTATGGTTCCATAATTTATTCTTAGATTTCTTCTAATAAAACTCCCTTCTTGCTTAAAAAAAAAGTAAGAGCTAAATAAAGGAGGGAACACATGAATTAACAAGGTGATGAGAGCCTGAGTGAATCAACAATAAATGACAGAATGACCAAGGAAATTAATTCATGTCCCCAAATGTTCAAAGAATGAAGAGAAACTTGACTTATCCAGAAGAAAAAAGTCTCTCCACTGGGCCTGCCTCAGAGGGATCCCCACCTTCCCCATCAATACACCAGAGATCTCTATTCTTCCAAGGAGCCACAAAAAATGTCATCTGTGATAGAGAAAGATGTGGGAAGAAGAGGATGGGAGAAAGAGAGAAGTAGATGATAGGCTCTGTGGAACCTTTGCATCATCCTCCCTCCCCTCCATGTGGTCTCCCTCTACTTCCTTTTCAGAGCTCCAAATTTGCCTTTCAGTGAGAGGGCTTGAGATTCACAAATGTCCCAAGGGAGATTTTCTGTAGCAGCAGCATTGGGTAATCACATAGGGACCTAGAGCCCAGAGTCCTCACAGGCACCCTCATCTGTCCTGGGTGCCCTCAGCAACCATGAAAGGAAAGGATTTAGATGTGATTGTGGACTCATCTCAGCCCAGCCCTATCCTGGGAAAATAGTGGTCACTGTCCATGGTGCTCATAGGCTGACTTACAGCTCATACGTCTCTCATGCTGCTGCTAAGTCACTTCAGTCGTGTCCGACTCTGTGCGACCCCATAGACGGCAGCCCACCAAGCTCCGCCGTCCCTAGGATTCTCCAGGCAAGAATACTGGAGTGGGTTGCCATTTCCTTCTCCAATGCATGAAAGTGAAAAGTGAAAGTGAAGTCTCTCAGTCGTGTCTGACTCTTCGCGACCCCGTGGACTGTAGCCTACCAGGCTCCTCCGTCCATGGGATTTTCCAGGCAAGAGTACTGGAGTGGGGTGCCATTGCCTTCTCCGTACGTCTCTCATAGGAGAGACATATTTTTAAGACACCAACCACAGTATGTCAGAGTTGAGGAGGCTCCAGAACCTCTTTTTCACTACTGCCTTGTTTTGCAGATGAAAAAGCAGAAGCCCAGAGATGGGGAGGAATTCCTCAGGATCATATAGTGTGTGGCAGAATGCTCAAGTCAAAAGCAAGGAGGCACCTTCTTGCTTGCCCATCTCTTTCTTTTCAGGAATGAAAAGGTCTCACAGAAGTCCCTGTAGACTTCCTCTAGTATCTCATTTGCCAGAACTGGATCATGAGTCCTTGTCCTGACCAATCACCAGTGGGGGAAGTGGTTCTCATGGCTAGCTTGGACCAATAATAATTCCTCCACATTGAATATCCACAGGAAGAAGGCAGGAGGGGTTGGGCAAAGATTTTCAGGTGAGCAACCAACACCGTCTTGCTGTAAAGGGGAAATGACAAGGGAGCTGAGGGTTCAAAGACAAGGGAACAGGAGAGCAGGAGGAGAAGCACATGCAAGGTGTAGAGGTACAGGCAATGACCTGACCTGAGTGCTTGGGGATCACTGGTGTGAGAAATGGAGCACTTTCTGCCATGTCAGTAAACAAGAATGTCACAATCATTAGCAATTTCAGCCCTCCAACGTGAGCTGGCAAGCCCCAAGTGCACTCAGGAAGAATACCTGTGATCCGACAGCCATCAGGACTGCAGCCACTCCCTACAGTGAGCCCCAAGGGAGCTCAAGATGTGAAAGAACAGAGGCTACTGGCCCAGGATAGCTGACATGCATACGAAATGAATTTCAGTGAGCCCAGACTGTTGTATCTTCCCATACATAGAAAAGCATTAAACTCCCTAACTTTGGATAACTAGTTTTCTTTGATTAACAATGATCTTTTAATATTAAGATTACCCGCCCTTTGTTGCAAAACTTCTATATAATCTAGCTCCTCCCCTCGCCTCTTCAGCACAGTTCTCTCAGGGTTACTTGCGAATGCTGTCTCCTGGGCTTGAAGTCCTAAAAATTCCCACCGAATGAAGTGTAACTCTCAGGTTTTAGGTTGTGACTATTCTTTAAGTCTGCAGGTGATTCACTGCTGCAGGCACACAGCACAGGTGGGGAAGATGGGCAAGGCCTCATATGGTGGTTTCTGCCTGGAGCAGGACAGGCCCTAGGCAACAGGGAGCTACTGAGAGGCATTAAGCAAGAAAGTGAGTGCACAAGCACATGGAAAATTGTGGTGTGTGGAGGTCCCAGTGCCTAGGAGCTGAGCAGAGTCATTCTGTGATGGGCAATAATGTCATTAATAAACTCCAGAGGCCTCTGTTCAAACAGATGTTTGTAACTGATGAGAGAGTAAACATGGCCTTAATGGATTTGCTTGTGGCAACTACCTGTTTCTGGATATTAAAATCCACATGCTTGGCCAGTTCTTAGCTCTGCTGTCATGCCTGCTACACCCACATCTTTCCTCTTCCATCTGCCCTCTGCCCAGCCTTGGGACCCACACACCCCAAAGTGCCCCAAACACCCAGTACTTTGCGTTATAATTTACATAGTGGTCAACCACTTTACAGCAGAGAAAGCAGAAGGTGGATGTGGGTGAAGGGCTTGCTGGTGAGTCTGGGGCAGGGGGATCCCAATCTACCATCCGCTTTATGACTTCAGAGAGGGGCAGCTCCCCTACCCCCAGCCAGGCTGCTTGCTGAATGGGGAAGCCTCTGCTCCACATGATGCTCATCCCTGCAGAGGGCACACAAGTGACCTCACAGACATGCCATTCCTTCCTTATGACCTGGGGCCAGGCATGAGGAGCACCCTGCCCTGTGGGGATTGCAGTCATGGGTGCACATGTGGGCAGGTATGCCCATGACTGAGAGGAAAGCACCCCTAGTCAAGGCCCCCCAAAGCTGAAAGACAATCACATCCCAGAATTGAGGAATGCCCAAGTGTCAGATGGCCGGTCTGGCCTTAAAAGGCAAACTGCTATCATCTAGGTGTTGATTTTTTTTAATTAAATTACACATTTACAATCCAGTAGTCAAGCCCCCTTTTCAGCAGCTTATAGCCCTCAGCCTCAGCTTTTTTCTTTCTTCTCTCTGAGACCTAGTTTTTAGCTTCAGATTAAGTCCCATTATGGACATAAATACTGTCCCTTTCATACCCTAAACTCCCCCTCAGATTCTCTTTTCAAAGCCTGCACAGATGTGGTGAACAGGGCTTCATTAACACAGTTCTGCAGATTTGTGAGCTAAAGATTTAGAATAATGAGGATAGAAGAGGCCTGCCCCACGTGGCAGGGAGGGCAGGGGGATGGTGATGATTCACCTGTAAAACCTCAGTCGGCTGAAGTGTCAGACAGCAGCCGGAGGATGGCAGCCAAAGGGCTGAGGGGGTGCTGAGTAAGTGGATTAAATGGTTAATCCAGCAGCCTCTGAGATGGCTGGCCCTGGAGCAAACCATCAGTGTGGGAGAGGGATAGTCTCCAGTGCCTCGACTCCACTGTCTAGAAATGGGGGCTTTGGAATAAGAACACTGGGGTTCAAAGCTGCTCCACTACTTGAATGTCTATTAAAAGCAAAATGAGCCTGTATTTTCATGTGTAAAATGGGAACACTGAGACTTCTCTCAGGGTGTGTGTGCTAAGTCACTTCAGTCATGTCTCTTTGTGACCCCATGGACTGTCTCTTAGGTCTCCCGTATTGGACGGTGGGTTCTTTACCACTGGCCCCACCTGGGAAGCCCCCTCTGAGGGTGAGGAAGAGAATTAAAAGTGAAAGGCGCTCAATCATATCCAACTCTTTGCAATTGCCTGCCAATCTCCTCCATCTGTGGAATTCTCCAGGCAAGAATACTGGAGTGGGTAGCCATTCCCTTCTCCAGGGCATCTTCTCGACCCAGGGATCAAACCCAGCAACTTTCAAACACACAACACTGAGTTGTTAGCTACAGTCACCTTGATGTACATTACATCCCCAGGATTTATCATATAGCTGGAAGTTTGCACCTTTTGACCTTCACGTATTTCACCCATTCACCTCAACACCCTGCCTCTGACAACCATCAACTTGTTCTTTGTTTCTATGAGTTCAGTTTATTTTGTAGATTCCACACATAATTAAGATCATAAGTATTTGTCTTTCTCTGTCTGACGTATTTCAATTAGCATAATGCCCTTGAGGTCCATCTATGTTGTTGCAAATAACAAGGTTTGTTTTTTTTCTTTATGACTGAATGAGATTCCATTTTATCTATATACTGCATTTTCTTTATTCATTCATCTGTCAGTGGACATTTAGGCTGTTTACATATCTTGGTTATTGTAAATAATGTTGCAGTGAACATGGTGAAGGTATTTCTTTGACATTGCTGTTTTTGCTGTCGCTAAGTCATGTCCAACTTTTTTCGACCCCAGGAAGTGCAGCACACCAGGCTTCCCTGTCCTTCACTTCAACAAAGTGAAGTCTCTGCTTTTTAATATGCTGTCCTTCCAAGTAGCAAGCGTCTTTTAATTTCATGGCTGCAGTCATCATCCACAGTAATATTGGAGCCCAAGAAAACAAAATCTGTCACTGTTTCTGCTTTTTCCCCTTCTATTTGTCATGAAGTGATGGGACCAGATGCCATGATCTTAGTTTTTTGAAAATTGAGTTTTTAAGCCAGCTTTTTTGCTCTCCTCTTTCACCCTCATCAAGAGGCTCTTTAGTTCCTCTTCACTTTCTGCCATTAGAGTGGTATCATCTGCATATCAGGTTGTTGATATTTCTCCTGCCAATCTTGAGTCCAGCTTGTGATTCATCTAGCCCAGCATTTCATATGATGTACTTTGCATATAAGTTAAATAAGCAAGGTGACAACATACAGCCTTGACATACTCCTTTCCCAATTTTGAACCAGTCTGTTGTTCTATGTCCAGTTCTAACTGTTGCTTCTTGACCTGCATACAGATTTCTCAGGAGACAGATCAGGTGGTCTGGTATTCCCATCTCTGTAAGAATTTTCCACAGTTTGTTGTGATCCACACACTCAAAGGTTTTAGCGTAGTCAATAAAGCAGATGTGTTGTTTTGTAATCCCCTTGCTCTTTCTATGATCCAACAGATGTTGGCCATTTGATCTCTGGTTCCTCTGCCTTTTCTAAATCCAGTTTGTACATCTGGAAGTTCTCAGTTCACATACTGTTGAAGCCTACCTTGAAGGATTTTGAGCATTACCTTGCTAGCATGTGAAATGAGGGCAATTGTATGATAGTCTGAACATTCTTTGGCATTACCTTTCTTTGGGATTGGAATGAAGACGGACCTTTTCCAGTCCTGTGGCCACTACTGAATTTTCCAAATTTGCTGACATATTGAGTGCAGCACTTTAACAGCATCATCTTTTGACATAGTGATTTCATTTCCTTTGGATATATTCCCAGGAGTGGAAATGCTATATCACATTGTCATTCTACTTTTAATTTTTTGAAGAAGTTTCATACTATTTTCCACAGCTACTGCACCAATTTGCATTCCCACCAACAATGAGTTTTCCTTTTCCCCACATCCTTGCCAACACTTATTCTCTTGTATTTTTGATAATAGTCATCCTGACAGGTGTGAGGCGATGCCTCATTGTGGTTTGGATTTGCATTTCCTTGATGATGAGTGATGTTGAGCATCTTTTAATGTGTCTGTTGCCCCTCTGTATGTTTTCTTTGGAAAAAATGTCTATTCAGTTCCTCTGCCCAATTTTGAAACAGATTTTTTTTTTTTTTTTTGCTGTTAAGTTGTAGTTCTTTATGTTGTTCTGCTGCTGTGCTTTCGTGTCCGACTTTTTGTGACCCTATGGACTGTAGCCTGCCAAGCTCCTCTGTGGAATTTTCCAAGCAAGAATGCTGGAGCGGATTGCCATTTCCGTCTCTAGGGTGTCTTCCCAACACAAGAATTGAATCAGTGTCTCTTGTATCTCCTGCATTAGCAGGCAGATTCTTTACCATTAGTGCCACCAGAGGTGAGTGATGAATGGACCACATTTAACACATGATTTTATTTTTTAATTAGTAAAATAATACATACACATTACTGAAAAATGAAATTTCACCTAAAGGAGATTTGTAAGTCCCATCCGCAGAAGTGACCATTATGAATGTTTTTGTGCATATCTCTCAGGCTCTGCTTCTCTCCTCTGTCCCTCTCTCTCTCACACACAAGCAGATTCATTTACATCTATGTTGATGTCACATAAACGTGGTCTTATAGGTAGGATCCTGGATGCAGACAGTTGGTCCATGTACATCCACAAAGAGAACCCTAAGGTCTCCTTTTCATCAAACTCTACACCCACTTTCTTAGCTGCACAGAATTCATCCATCCACATGGACTAAAACTGATGGATCCCATCCTCGTCTCCATGAACATCAGTGTTGTTGCCAATTTCCTACTATTTCAACCAGTACTGTGATGGATCTTTGAAAAATTGAGCAAGAATCTTAGTGGGGCCAACTCTAAGGATCAGCACTGCTATACAAAAATGCACTGTGGGACTTCAATGGGTCCTGCACACTGTTCTTTCACAGAGGAGTGTCTGTTCACTCTTCCATTGAGAGGATCTACTGTGGCCTCTGACTCTTCACTTTCTCACCAGGGCTGGTTGTCACCAGACTAAAACGGATCCAGTTTTCTTTTTCTGGAACCATTACTGACACTTTACCTCAGTTTCACAATCTTGAGGGATTTAAAGTCCGCTAGATGAGTATGATCAAGCTACTCTTTTCTGTGTGGCTTCTTTCACTTGGGATGTTCATCCATGTGGTAACATGTATCAGTACTTCATTTTTTTCATTGTGCTTAAATATACATAACATTTACCATTCAAACCATTTTAACTATGCTTTAAATTCAATGGCATTAACATTCACATTGTTGTACAAATATCCTCACCATCCATGTTCAGAACTTTTCAGTTTTCACTAGTGAAACTCTGTAGCCATGAAGCTCTACTTTTTCTCAGCTCCTGGCAACCAACCGCCTTCTATGTTCTGAATTTGAATTTGACTTTTCTGGATACCACATACATGTGAAACCACATCATTTTTGTCTTTTTGTGACAGAGTTCTTTCACTCATCATCATGACTTCAAGGCTCATATACATTGTAGCATGTGCTGGTATTTCCTTAGTTTTGAAGACTGAATTACATCACTTGTGTATGTGCCACATTTAGTTTGCCCATTCATTCATCAATGGACACTTGGGTTGCTTCTACCATTTGCTCTTGTGGTCAGTGCTGCTATGAATATGACTGTACCCACATCTGTTCCAGTCCCTGCTTTCAGTCTTTTTGGTATATATCCTCATGTGAAATTGATCATACATTAATTCTGTGTTTAAGTTTTTAAAGAACTACCATCCTGTTTTCCAGAGGCTGAACCATTTTACTTTATTCCTCCTATGACAGATAATAATGCTGTGTATGGAATCTACCCCATTTTTGTTATTTTTTGGCCACACTGTGCAGCACGTGGTATCTTCATTCCACCAAGGATCAAATCTGCGCCCCTGTACTGGAAGTGTGGAGTCTTAACCACTGGACCATCAGGATTCACTTAACCTCTGGATCTACTCCATTTTGCTCATCTATTTACCCACTGATGGACATCTGGATTGTTTCTACCTCTGGGCTCTTGTGAACAATGCTGCTATAAATATACATGTGTACAGTTCAGTTCAGTTCAGTTGCTCAGTCGTGTCCGACTCTTTGTGACCCCATGAATTGCAGCACGCCAGGCCTCTCTGTCCATCACCAACTCCCGGAGTCTACCCAAACCCATGTTCATCGAGTCGGTGATGCCATCCAACCATCTCATCCTCTGTCGTCCCCTTCTCCTCCCGCCCCCAATCCTACCCAGCATTAGGATCTTTTCCAATGAGTCAACCCTTCGCATGAGGTGGCCAAGATAGGCTTGATAAAGGACAGAAATGGTATGGACCTAACAGAAGCAGAAGGTATTAAGAAGAGGTGGCAAGAATACACAGAAGAACTGTACAAGAAAGATCTTCACGACCCAGATAATCACGATGGTGTGATCACTCACCTAGAGCCAGACATCCTGGAATGTGAAGTCAAGTGGGCCTTAGAAAGCATCACTATGAACAAAGCTAGTGGAGGTGATGGAATTCCAGTTGAGCTATTTCAAATCCTCAAAGGTGATACATGTGTACAGCTGTTTTCAATTCTTTGGGGTATGTATCTGGGAGCAGAGTTGAACCATATGCTAATTGTACATTTATGTTGTAAACATAGGTTGTGCCTTTTCCCATTTCCACAATTTTTAGTCTCCAATTTCTCTACACTGTTGCTACCATTTGTTATTTTTAGTTGTCTTGATTATAACCACTTTAGAATATGTGGAGTTGTTGAATTGTGATTTTAATTTGCACTTTCATCATGACTAATATTTGACATCTTTTTTTCTGCTTCCCGACCATTTGTATCTCTTGTGTGGAGAATGATCTATTGGGGTCATTTATCCATTTTAAAATTGGGGGGTTTGTCTTTATGTTGGCATACTTTGGATAACGTTTCATCATATATTTAATGTGCAAATATTTTCTTTAATTCTATGGGCTATATTTTCACTTTCTGAATTGTATCTTTTGATGCAGATTTTTTATTTTGAGGAAATCCAATTTATTTATTTTTTCATTGCTTGCGCTTTGCTGTCAAATCTACAAAACTGTGGCTAAATCCAAAATTATGAAGATTTATCCCCATGTTTTATTGGAGCATTTAACAGTTATCCCTTTGTATCTGTGGAGAGTTGATTCAAGGACACTTGGGCATACCAAAATCTGCATAGTATTCGCATAAAACCTAGGGACATCTTCCTATATGCTTTAAATCAGCCTTCAGTGAAAAGAGAAAAACATCTCAGTAGATGAAGACATGAGCCGTGCCCTTGGCCATCTACTTTTTGTGGAAGGAGACATGACCCAAGGTGAGAATAAATCCAGATTCTTAAGCAGCGACTAAGGATCTGGCTGACTGATCAGGAAATTGGAAGAAAAGGGACTAGAAGACACAAAGAGGGTGAGGTTAAGATACATGACGTGAGAATATGAATGAAATGTGAAAATGGTTCTCTATCACTTGTTAACACCCACCAGAAAGCATTCTCCACTTAAAAACGGCACTGAAAAACCAAGTGGACGAAGTGACTTGATCAGCTGACGTTAACTATCCTTAATCATCACCCTAGAACTAGGACAAAGTAGACAAAGATGGAGGTTATACTGAAATGGACTCCTAGTTATCACCTGGCTACTGTCCCCTCCAAACGTCTAACCAGCCACCAACAGAGACAACACTGAGCCCCTGTTATGCACTATCCCTCAACCACACCACCTTCTTGGTAGTAAGCAGAATACACCAGGCCCTTTCAGTCCTTCAAGAGCAAGTGATACATCCTCACAGGGATGCCTAGGTCCAGGTACGGGTTTCACCTTTCCTGTTCACAGGGCTTCAGGCAGCACTGCAGGCATGAAATTCCACATGACATAGCACCTAAGGAGTCCACTGCACAGCAAAGGGGGATCAATTGATCATATCACACACTGCACCATCCAGAAAGCAGCTGGCCTTAGACAGCCCTGGAACAGCCTACTGAAGGTACAGTTGAAACCAGCATGGAGGAAATACTTTTCAAGGTTGGGTGCTATCCTTCAGGACACAACTGTTCGTTGTTCTTTTAGTTTCTAAGTTGTGTCCGATTCTTACTGCAACCCCATGGACTGTAGCTCACCAGGCTCCTCTGTCCATGGGGTTTCTCAGGCAAGATTTTGGAGTGGGTTGCCATTTCCATCTCCAGAGGATCTTCCCAACCCAGGAATCTAACCCGGGTCTCCTGCATTGCAGGTGCTGAGCCTCTGGGCAAGTCCTCTTCAGCACGCACAACATGCACTAAATTAGACATCTCTATAAACCGTTATGTTCCCCTGGGAATTAAAAAAAAATGGGCTTGGGACCAAGAGACGGGAGTAGCCCTACTTATTACACCCATGACCTGCTGGGGTATTTCCACCTGACCTTAGGCTCTGCAGGATTACAGGTCCTGATCCCAAAGGCACTCTTGCTGAGAAGACAGGATCTATTTGTTATTCAGTCACTCAGTTGTGTCCAACTCTTTGCGATCCCATGGACAGCAGCATGCTAGGCTTCCCTGTCCTTCACTATTTCCTGGAGTTTGCTCAAAGTCCTCTTCATTGAGTCAATCACACCCCCCAACCATCTCCTCCTCTGAAGTACCACCAGGGAACTTCAAACTCTGTCCAGGAAAGGAGCTCCATTCCAGCAGGATAACTGATCAGCTGGACAAAGTAGGGCTCCAGCTCCATCTTTAGATCACACTGAGGCCCCAGTTCCCTCAGGCTGCTGCCACTACAGGCAGGCCATGTCTTCTAACCTTTGCTTAGGGAATCCCGTCCAACAGCATTTCCTGAGCTACAATGCAGCCCAAATTAAGTCTTTTCCTACCAAATCTCAATTACAGAGGCTAAAACCTTGGAGAAGAATAGTAGCTATGTGTGGCCTTTTCCAAACTCACTTTGCATTTGCAGACAAGTGGCCATCAGAATCTCTGGGTGCTAGGATACAGGTTCCATGGCCTCTACTCCACACCCCCACCCTCCCCAACCCAAAGGTACCTGAACCTGTTAATTTATAAAACCACCAGACTGAGTGATGTGGATGCTAGCAGTTTGCCCATAACTTTTTAAAACAATGGGAAGATGGGACTTCCCTGGCAGTTCAGTGGTTAGCACTCTGTACTACCACCCCAGGGGAGCAGGGGTCTCCTTGGGAAACTAAGATCTTACATGCTGTGTGGTGGAGCAAAACAAACAAAAACAAATGGGAAGAAGATATCTTAATCCCTAATCTTGTTGCAGAAGTTTTTCAATCTGCATAAGGGATGTTCGTGAATAGTGTAAAAAGTACTAGACAAGAAAGCAGTGGGAACAAATAAAGTGGAGTATACAGCAAGCCCTATTAAAGGTAATCTCAGGATTCATCTGACAGGTCTTCTGAGTCACTTCCTGACCATTCCCAGGAAATAAACTAAAGCCAAGGTGATAATGTAACTATATAACTTTTCTCTATTCCATTTTTACAAAGGGTAACTTTTTGGCCCCCTTGTCATATTACATTATGGTGAGATCACACACTCCTAGCTTTACACACACACACACTCCTAGCCTTAGAGAACTCTGGAGATCTCACACACACACACACACACTCCCAGCCTTAGAGATTTTTGAGACAACAGCCAGCCATTAATTGTGAGAAAAAAATGTCAGTGGGAGCAGGGGGCACAGAGGATGAAAAAGAAAGAAGACATTTGGGAGGAATATGCAGAAATACCATAACTAGGCAAGTAGGTTTTAATAAGGGAGCCCTTTCCATTTACTTATTACAGGCTTTTAAATCTTTTAAGTGTATCTGTCTTGTTTTCCCTTTCCCATTAGACTGCTCCCAACCCACCCCCGCAACATATAGACACCACACTCTCAAACACAAACAAAATATGCATTCAACTTATTGTTTTACATTTTCATAACACTTTAACATTTAATAGAAACTATGTACAATCATTTTTTATTGTATCTTACATAAGATAGCCACTACAGAAATTTACATAGGTTAGAAGCAAGATGGATGGTTTAGGAAGGCCCAGTCCTGTGGGCTATTTTCTCAGAGGCTATGGGTCAGATATCATTGAGGAAAGGAGCTTCAGAGTACCCAATAAGGAAGAGAGGTGAGGAAAGGCTAAAATACAGGCTGCTAGACAGAGATAACCAACCACTGGGTCCCTCAACATCCCAAGACTTGGGAAACAGCATTACAAAAACCTCTCTCCCCTTAGGCACAGTCTCCAGGACTCTCAATCCCAGCAGCTCTGATGGGAATCACCTACCTCTCCCCCTTGCATGGAGTGGGAAGACAAACACAGCTCGTAGACACTACTGGTCCCTGCCCCCAACATTTGTTTGACTAGAGCACTCAATAACCCAAAAGAAAAACAAGGTAGTCTGGGTTGTCCTTTATAGTGAGAGACAGGTCAGAAATACTTGTTTAAAGAATGGGAAATACAAATCCTCCAAAGTCAACTTGTTCCCAGAATAAGCTATCAACTAACAGAAGTGGGTTCCGGCTTCCCATTTGCAGCAGCCACTCCACTCTGAGGCAATGGTGCAGGGGCTTTCTCAGAATGTCGAAGTCCCTGTGATCTGCACCCATCTCCAGCCATCTGCATCTGGCCCTGTTAAAACAAAGTCACTTTGGTTACAAACTCATTCATTGTGGCCTGCAGCATGAATCTGACTTATACAAAGCCCATGTATAGTAAGCAGCCAGAACAAGACAACAGATATAAAATAACTCTATGTAGTTGCTTTTCCCCATACTTGACTATTCCTGACCCCTGGAGTCATAAATCATTACTGGTAGCATTCCTGAGGCTCTCCCAATGCAAAGGAAAGCTGTGGGTTGTTTCTTCCAAATGAAGTAGCCATTCCCTGCTGAGGTTCCAGAACAACCGAGAGATCACACAGGAAGACAGTGCTCTGGGCCTCTGTTTGAAACCAACAGCTATAGTGTAACTGCAGGTCTTCAGTCAGGGCCATGAGTGTCCCACCCAAAGCTCAAAGAAACCAAATCACACTGCTTATGCTTAACTTTATGACGTAAACAATTCCAATACTGAACTCTCCCTTAAATCAATAATTTACCTACATTCCTTGCCTCAACCTTTCCTAGTTAACCAAATAAATTTATGTCCTGCTCTCCCAGATATGGGGGCCAGGGGCTAGTAGTAAGTATTCTAAGGCCCATCTGGAAAACTGCAACCAAGGGCACCTTTACAGCTAGTGATGACAACCTCAACCCCCGGGAGTACATGCCAGCCACAGCCAGCACGGAGCTCTCTGCCTGGCTCAAGTTATTATTCACTTGCCAAAATATCCACTGGGCCTTCAGCAATTTCTTTGACTGGATGATCGTCAAGGGTTAGTGAAGGATCAAAAAGCAAGGGTGAAGGAGGACACTGCATACCGTCACCCACAACATCCAAATCCTAAGAAAAGAAAAAGAAAAAAAAAAAAAAGAGTATTCTTTAAACAGGAAAATTCAAGGACAGAAAGTAAAATAGTAGCTACCAAGGGCTAGAGACAGAGGCAGTGTGGGAGTTACAGTTTAATGGATACAGTCTCTGTCGCACTGAGAAAAGTTCTGTGGAAAGTTCAATGGAAACTGATAGTGGTGATGGTTGCAATATAGTTTAAATGTACTTAATACCACTGAATAGTATGTTTTAAAATGGAAAATCTTACATTATAAATATCTTACCACAATAAAAAATATTTTAAAGAAGCATACACTGGGAATTCCCTGGCAGTCCAGTGGTTAGGACTCCATCCTTTCTTTCACTGCCAAGGGTGTTAGGTTCAACCTCTGGTTGGGGAACTAGACCTGTGCAGCACCCCGCCCTCCCCAAAACAGGCATATACTTCTAAGACTAGCTGTAGTCAACCTCTAAGTTCATGAGTGATGCATCTAAAATGGACAGCAGCATAATTATAAATTAAAATGAAATACTGCCTTAATAGATTGGACAATATGAGACCACTTGATAAACATTCCAATAGCCGCAAAGCCAGACAGTGAATAAAACAGGAAGAGGGATAGGGAAGAAAGAAGGAAGACAAAAAAGCTCAAACTCCTTCTGAATGGCCAGGAAATATTTTGGTTAAGTCATTATCCCCACAGAGAATAAGTTCCTGATTCTTAAACCTAACATAATCCAACTGCCCTTTAAAATACACACACACGACATTATATTCTACAGACTATGTTTCTTCCAACTGAACTGGCTATCCCCAAGGGAGGGCTGAAGCCAACAGACCAAAGGAAGACAATGCTCTTGGCTCCTGTCTGAAACCAACAGCTACAGCAAACTACGGGTCTTGATTCAGGGCCTAAAGCACTATAAAAGCTCAGACAATGTGTCAAACTCACTTTCATGCCTCTGCTTTCTAAGCATTACTGCTAAACTCTGCCTTCCAAGAGTGAAAACTACTTAAGGGTTTAAACTGTCCTGTGTTCAAGGCACTTTATAGAGGATCTATGTCTCCGGTAATTCAGCTTCTTGAGAAAACGGAAGTTCTATGCTTTAAAAATAAGTCTTAAGAATTTGAAATCCTTTCCCTTGGTTTTGATCACCAAAATGAAGAATCATATCCTCAAGATAATTAAGGTAAAGGAAACAATATAACTTTCAAGCCTTTGACTGTGTGGATCACAACAAACTATGGAAAATTCTTCAAGAGATGGGAATACCAGACCATCTTACCTGCCTCCTGAGAAATCTGTATGCAGGTCAGGAAACAAGTTAGAACCGGACAAGGAACAAGACTGGTTCCAAATTGGGAAAGGAGTACGTCAAGGCTGTATACTGTCACCCTGCTTATTTAACTTATATGCAAAGTACATCATGCGAAATGCTGGACTGACTGGATGAAGCACAAGCTGGAATCAAGATTGCCAGGAGAAATATCAATAACGTCAGATATGCAGATGAAACCAACCACCCTTACGGCAGAAAGCAAAGAACTAAAGAGTCTCTTATGCAAGTGAAAGAGGAGATTGAAAAGTTGGCTTAAAACTCAACATTCAGAAAACTTAAGATCGTGGTATCTGGTCCCATCACTTTATGGCGAATAGATGGGGAAACAATGGAAACGGTGTGTGTGGGTGTGTGTTTTGTTGCTCAGTTGTGTCCAACTCTTTGAGATCCCATGAACTGTGACCCACCAGGCTCCTCTGTCCACAGGATTCTCCAGGCAAGAATACTGGAGTGGGTTGTCATTTCCTTCTCCAACGGAAACAGTGAGAGACTTTATTTTGGGGGGCTCCAAAATCACTGCAGATGGTGACTGCAGCCATGAAATTAAAACACTTGCCCCTTGGAAGAAAAGTTATGAACAACCTAGACAGCATATTAAAAAGCAGAGACATTATTGCCAACAAAGGTTTGTCTAGTCAAAGCCACGGTTTTTCCAGTAGTCATGTACGGATGTGAGAGTTGGACTATAAAGCAAGCTGAGTGCCAAAGAACTGATGCTTTTGAACTGTGGTGTTGGAGAAGACTCTTGAGAGTCCCTTGGACAGCAAGGAGATCCAACCAGTCCATCCTAAAGGAAATCAGTTGAATATTCATTGGAAGGACTGATGCTGAAGCTGAAACTCCAATACTTTGGCCACCTGATGTGAAGAACTTACTCATCTGAAAAGACCCTGATGCTGGGAAAGACTGAAGGCGGGAGGAGAAGGGGACGACAGAGGATGAGACAGCTGGATGGCATCATTGACTCAATGGACGTGGGTTTGAGTAAGCTCCAGGAGTTGGTGATGGACAAGGAAGCCTGGCGTGCTGCAGTCCACGGTTGCAAAGAGCCGGACACGACTGAGCAACTGAACTGAACTGATAAAGGATGTGCTAGACTTAAAGCTGCTCAATTTAAGCAGAAACATAAGGAAAAGGATACAGCTGGCTACCTAACATCTATTTCAGATGTGTTAGAAACTTCTGTACCATCGACAAAAACCAGTGTTCTCACACCGTTAAGACTATTAACTGCTCGGACTCCCTGACAGCCCAGTGGTTAAGACTTCACGCTTCCATTGTAGGGGGTGCAGGTTCGATCCCTGCACTGGTTTCAAGGAACTAAGATCCTGCATGCTGCAGCCAGAAGGGAAAAAAAAAAAAAAAGACTGTGAACTGTTTTATCCAATTCTTTTAGTATGCACAATTATCATGCACTTGATCCTTGCACAATGCAGTGGTTAGGGGCACCAATGTCCAGTCAGAAATCAGTGTATAACTTCAAGGTGGCCGTTTGTGTCCATGGTTCTGTACCCTCAGATTCAATCAACTGCAGATCATGAAGACTGTAAAAAGTATTCACTGGAAAAAAAAATCTGCATAGTAAGTGAACCCACAAAAGCTCAAGCCCATGTTGTTCAAGAGTCAACTGCGTAATTAACTAACATGAAATTTAAAAGAACCCATATAAGTAATGTGGCAAAACGTTTCAAAGTCTCGAGATGACAATGGCGTAGAAATTTTTCAAAGAAAAACAGATACTAAAAAGGCTTTCTTCACATATTGAGTGTTGTCTGTTATGAGAATTAAAATTGGGAACAAGAACCTAAAATAAGAGGAAGAAAGGATCAGCAGAAATGCCTAACATAAGAGAAATATGTAGAGACAGACCAGAATATAGGATAGAATCCACACTTTGTTCTGATGTCAAAAATGGAACTCAAAAAACAAACAAACACAAAAAGAGAACAAGCTCAAAGTAACAGGATTAAGGTATTATATTACTATTTGTCCAATATCCTTAGATCAAAGGACAGAAAACAGGCAAGTGTTAATATCTGATACCTGGTCCTCCCACAAGTTACCAGAAATTATTATTAAGTTACAGAAATGATACCTAAGAAAGAACACAGGTAGATTGCTGGGTGGAATTCACATAATTAAGAAACTATTTTTTCCCAGCAAGACTAGTATATTCAGAATCTAAGGGAGGACAAAAATTCTTTTATAAAACTGAATTTGAACACATTTTCTGGAGAATTTTTACCTCCAAAGAATAAAACTACTTTTTAACGACCAATGTGGTTCATCTAAAGTACAGTAATACGGACATAATAGATGATCAAGCACAAACAGCGAAGTATCACTTTTAAGCCTCTAACAAAGGTCCTTCTTAAAAACCCATTAGATTCCCAAAAAATAAAGTTACTTCTTATACATTCTTTCACATCTCATAATCACTAACATTTTGTGTTATTATTCTCTGAAAAGCAAACAAGAATATAATCTTCAACAAAAAGTCATATTTTCTCAGATCTAAATCATCAAAAGTTTGAGAGAACACTCTTTAAAATTAATGACAAAAACAAGTGAAAGGGGAAACAAAAGGGTCAAAAAGAAATGGCTCTAGAAATTAACAATCACATGAAATAAAAATTAATAATAATCTAGTACATCTAAATAAAACACATGCTAATTTCTACATATATATATTACCAAGTGAAGGGAATCTGGCAATGTAGTACTTGATCAGGTTGTTTTTAAAACAGATAAATCTGTTCATGTTACTAAGTTTTAAAAAGAAAAAAAAGGAAAGATAGTACCTCTTTGGGTTTTCTTCACACGTAAAAATGAAGACAAGTGGACAAAAATTTGCCCATCAATCTAGGGCTATCTATTCATTTACTCTCTTCAACACAATCTCACTGGAAAACTTTGGAAAGCACTGGAGTATATAATCTCTAAGAGTCTCATACCCTATGAATCTGTCTGAAAGAAAAAAGTTTTTAAATTGTTTTTAATTTTTTTAGCTGTGCCATGCACCTTGCCAGATCGTAGTTTTTCCATCAGGGATAGAATCAATGCCCCCCTGCAGTGGAAGTGGGGAGTCCAAACCACTGGACCACCAGGGAAGTCCAGAAAGAAATGTTTTAAAAAGCAATCATAATCAAGATTATAACCAAAAGTATAATTTTATTATCATGAAGTGACAAACATTAATGTACTATGCCTACAGACAGTATACAATCAAAAAAGAGGGGAAGGGAATTTATTCAGTTCACTCTTCTTTTTGGGCCACACTACTTGGCTTATGCGAACTTAGTTCCCCAACCAGGGAATGAACCCAGGCCACAGCAGTAAAGCACCCAGTCCAAACCACCGGACCTCCAGGGAATTCCTTGGAATCAGCTTACTGATTCACTGAATCAGTTTATTGAATCAGTACCACTTTTTAAGATATTAGCGTTTCCTGATGTATCTTTTTAGTGAGCAACACTGTAGGCCATCCAAATCCTGCTTCTACCCCTACACAAACAATACTGCAACCTTTACTCAATTTTCTATTTTGATTTGTCACTTTAAATATGCCATGGTTATATGCAAAACATCTTATTTATTAAATTCAGAAGATTTATCTTCATAATAAATAATGAAAACCTTTATTCAGAAAGCTAAAGATTAAGCCAAGTGCTAAAAAAAAAAGAGAGGGAATGTCACCTGATCCCTAAAGTGAATGACACAGTAGGGTAGTGCTAATTAGGGAAGCAAATACAATCAGAGATGTGTTTAAGAGCTGGGACCAGTTGAGGAGCAGGCTGAAAAAGGCAATGAAGTGTATACACTTAGAAGGTTGTCACAGTAAACATTTAGAGAGTTCACTGATATCTGAGTCCATTCACCAACGAATCTTTAATAACTATCAAAAATGAAAAACAGTAGGCAGAGCTAAGTTTAGGGTTGTTTTTTGGGGGGACACATTAATCTAAAAATGATAACCCTGACTACTCAACCAAAACACTCTGCATTGCTGAGCAGATACTGGAATTCATTTGTATTGTTAAGATTCTAAAAAAAAAAAAGATTCTAGTGAATTACCTTGTGAATGGACACCAAATTTCCCAGCTACATAAATCCAATCACAAAGAGACTTTCCTCCAACTTCTGTTTATAATTTCCCTTATCATGCCCTCAGAAAAACTTCTGTAAATTTAAACTGTCTCTAAACAAATATGTTAACATACAAACACGACATACATATCATTTCAAAAAATTTATCAGTTTTTTTCTTTTTTAAACCACAAATGACTAACCTAGTCTCACCATTAATAAATAAGGCCTTGCCTCAAGGGCCAACCAGAGCAGAGCTTCTCTAACTTACATCACTGAACTCCAGAGGTAAACTCTCAGTGGGCTGAAGCTCGGCAGCACTCAAGTACAGATCCATGGGGCCGGCTTCCAGATCGTCTGGCACAGACAGTACCTGCTCGGGCTTATACATCTGAGGAGGCAACTGGAAATGCAGTGGGCAGCAAGGATCCTCAGAAAGGCTTACAGGAACTGGTTTGTTGCAGGGTACCTCTTCAGACCCCTGGCAGCATTTGAAGAGAACCTGATTCGTGTCCTGACAAATATCTGTAGAAAAACGGTCAAGGGAAATAAAATGGATCTATCCAAGGCACAAAAAAGTTGTCTGCCATGTAAAATTCAAGGTCTGGACTACACAAGATTATTAGTTACATTTGATACAGAATCAAATGCTGGCAGCAACTTTTAAAGTTATTTCTCAAATTTTCATTTACTAGAGTAATTCTAGCTCTACCAGTAGTGTAAAACTAGTCCCCAACCTCCATTTCAGGATCTATACTTTAGAGTAGACACTAATCTCATTCTCTCCATGAGGGTCAAATATAAAACATTTAAAAACATAGTGCTAAGTATCAACAGTAATGATCCTAGAAATCTGTAGCTATCCAGAAGAAACATGTCCCAGCAAAAGCAAATAGCTTGCAGAGGCCCCTACCAACTCCTTCCAAGAGTCAAAAGATACAATGTTGTTTCTGCTGTTAAGCAGACTGGCAGACAGTTGTTCTTGTTTTTTTAAAAAAACATTTTGAACTTTGTTTCCAAAATGTTTTATTACATAAATTTGTTTAAAAGCAGGGTACTGGGGGAAACAGAAGCTCTGGTAACATAACTAGGTATCATACTCTAACAGGAAACACTTTGCTTTAATGAGGGCCCATGGAAAGTACTCCAAGAACACTCCAGGAGCCCTAACAACTTCTATTACAGGTAGAAGCAGAAAAGGGCTATATTTCCAAGTTGGCAAAGAAGCGCTGTAGAATGAATGAACATTGAAATCATGATTAGATAACAAAATTTCAGACGTCAGTCTACAAAATACATATTTCTCAAGTTTTAGCATTTTCTGATATCCTAACTACACAGTTGTTTTCCCTAAATTAAAAGACAACTGTCATTTCAAATTTGGGCTTATTTTTTAAACCAGAAAGCACAACTTTCTATAAATTGACTGTACCCAATTTTCTATAAATTGATTATGCAAGTATGGGTAATTTTTAATCCTCCAAATTTTAAGGTAATTTTTTAAAGGTAAAAAATCTAATAATTCTAATTTTTAAGCCAAATAAAGCCTCTTGAAGAAAGTTATTTTTTCAATCCATTCTTAGAACTTGCCAAACTCTCTAAAACAGAGTTACACAGCACTGCCACTACTAGCACTGTGGCTATCTGTGTGCTGTAGAATGTTTATTAGCAGCATTCCCAGCCTCTGCCCACTAGATGTCAGCAACACCCGACCAGAGCTATGACTGACAAAAATGTCTCCACACATTGCCAAACGGGGGGACAACGGCCCCAGCTGAGAACTACTGCTCTCGAGGTAAAGTATATAGCTCACTGTAAACAAATAACTATTGAAATGAAAATCAATGCTCAAGTGAACAACAAATTGCAATCTGTGTGCTTAAGAAGACCAATCTTGTTTAAATTATCAAAATCTTAAATGTTAATCCATTAAATGTTTTAATTAGAACCTTTTTCATGTAATTCAAAGGACTTTCACAAGCCTCTTAATTACTATCACAATATCCCTGAAAAACCTTTTACCCCCCTCCTCCACCCCTTTCCTTTCAGATGGGGACGACAGACAAAGAAGGGAATGGTTGACCTACAACTAGAGACTGGGTCCTTCACTTTCAGTCCAGGGCTGTCTCCATTAGACCAGAGTAAAGAGTTAACAGGTCACCAATGGCAGTCGCATCTTTCTCTGGGATAAGGACTTAAGGAAGGGTAAGTGACTTAGGCAACCATGGAGTGGAAAGGAAAAGAGCATAAAAGAGAAAAATAATACTTCCCTTCTCTTTTCAAATACATTTTACGTTCAACTTTGCTTTTTTAAAATATTAAAATTCTAATAAACTGAGTACAGTGCAGTAAGAAAAAGTCTAGAATACTCTTTAATATCCATAAGTTGGGTTTTTTGCCTTATAAAGTAATTCAAGGCCACTGAAGAAAACCTGAAAGTACAAAGCAGAGGGAAAAAAGGCATTCATAACCCCATCATCCAAAAATAGTCACATTTCTCTTATATTCCTCCCAGTATTAGTTCCATGTAGTTAAAACCATACTCTACTGAATTCCATATTCTATTTTTGTCACTATCATTTTCTTGTCATTCATTAACTTTAAATGTTTAATTCCTGAACATATTCCAGATTACACTTTATCAAAATTTTTCTATTTTCCATCCCTGAAAATTTTAAGGCTATCTCTAGTTGGGAGAATTTTATGTAAAAATATTGATCTGTATTTGATTATCTTCTTAAATTCCCAGAGATGACATCAAAGAACATGAACGTTAAAAAAGAAAAAAAAAAAAGAATATGAATATTGTCAAACTGCTTTCTAAAAAGCCTGTAGCACTTTAGTCTCACTGGCAGTGTTTAGAAGGGCCCATTTCACTATTCCCTCAAACTTTTGAAACTTATTAATTATATTTCATACATAGATAAGTATCAAATTTATAGATTAGGGAATTCCTTGGTGGTCCAGTGGTTAGGACTCAGCACTTTCACTGCAAGGACCTGGGTGGGTTCAATCCTTGGTCAGGGAACTAAGATCTCACAGGCTGTGGTAGTGCAGCCAAAAAGAAAAACAAAATGCATAGATTAAAAATCAGTTTTCCTTTCAAAAAAGAATATTTTCCTTTCCTTCTTACTAAAGAAAATACATTTTACTTTCCAAATATTTGTATATTTTGCCAGGCAAATGAAATCCAGCAAGATTCATGCCTTTCATATAATGAAGATTATATTTAGAAAGTGCATTTACTATGAAAGTGACTTTTCCCAATCAATGTTCATAATGTAGATGCACTTTCACAATCTAATATACAACTCAAAAAAGTTTACAACCCAATTATAAATATAAGTTTCCTATTTGAATGAAATCTAAAATACACAAGCCATGGCCCTGACCACACAAAAGGATAATATTCAAAGACAGCTCACAGTTCAGAATCATCCCACAGTTTTTGGATACACAACAATTTTCTTTTATAGTAACTGGACTTAACATTATTACAATTCTAATGAAAAAGTTAAACCAAGCATCTCTAAATTTTGGAATCCTAATATTAATCAACTACAAATAAGTATTAGCCCCTATCACCAATGACTGAGATGTTTCTTTCTAATGAATTGACCACTACATTTCCAAGATCTGAAATGGCCAACAGACCTTAGAAAGAGACTTCTTTAGGCTCCTGTTTGAAACCAACAGCTTCAGCAAACTGCTGGCCTTGATTCAGGGCCAAAAGAAAACAAAGACCTTCAATTAACTAAACTATCACAGATCCCCACTAGCCTTCAGATTAGCTAGCAAACTAAACACAGCGAAAAAGATACGGGTAAGGCAGTGTCTGGTCATTGGAAGAGACTGATTGGAACAACGAACATCATCCACAAAGGCCAAGCACCTCTGACTGGAACGAGTGGTATGGGCCTAAAATGAGAAAATACATTAGTCAAAATAAATTACCTACCATTTAACACTTTATTCACCAATGCTATGCAAAAGGAAAAAAAAAATTAAACCTCATGTCCAAATAAAGAGCCAACCATAATTTGAAATACAACTCCTTCATATTACAAAAGTGTGATACACAGGCCTAGTGTTTTTCAAACTACCTGTCTTTTACTTATCTTAAATTGTAGTCTTACGTTGAGTCTCAAAAAATATGAGAAAGATGGAATTACTCTTACTGATGTTTTGTTTAAAAAGCATTTTAAACAAATTTAAAAATGATGACTTAACTTGGTTCGTCAAACTTACTGACATTCATTGTTCTTATTATTCTACTTATATCTCTGCTTTCTAAAACAAGAGTCCCAAACTGTTTGGTGTTCTGTGCCTATTTCTGACTGAAGATTTCTGAACCAAGTAACTTAGAAATCTATGGCAATCTTTCAATATGCAGATGAAAATAAGAGTTCAGAGAGGTTCATTTATCAGAGCAGGCACGGAACTGATCAGAAGGGAACTAAAACCCATGTCTCTGGACTCTCAGGTAAGTGCTCTTTTCAATATACCCCAGTAAGTTAGATTTCAGAACAAAAACTGTGAAAGTGAGAGTTAATCGTTCAGTCATGTCCAACCCTTTAAGACCCCATAGACTGTAGCCCGCCAGACTCCTCTGTCCATGGATTCTCCAGGCAATAACATTGGAGTGGGTAGCTATTTCCTTCTCTAGGAAATGTTCCCAAACCAGGGATCGAGCCCAGGTCTTCCGTGTTGCAGGCAGATTCTTTACTATCTGAGCTATCAGAGAAGCCCTGTAAGCCCAGTTAAGTTAGATTTTAGAACCAAAACTGTTTTACTGTAACTCTGTAAAAGCAAATGTATACACCTTAAAGGTATATACACAAATTACCTGTTGGGCGGCACCATCTGTGGCCAGCATTCTGCGCTCCTTCAGCTGCCTGTGTAGTAAGGCTTCCACTCCATAGCGCTGACGATACCGCCGAAGACATTTTAGACGCTTTAAGTTTTCTCGTTCTTTGGCCAGAAGTCCCTCTGGGCCAGTCAGGAGACTACTACCTGGAAAGTCAAAAGAGTCAAGATGTTATTTGCCAAGCAACCAATCAAGGATGCATCTTCAAACAGTTTCAAAAGCAAATCCTTCTCCAGTCCAGGTAACAAAAAAGAATAAGTCTAACTACCAAATTCACATGTTGATTGAACCCGTGACAGGTTGTTGGAACTGGCATAAAACTTGCCTAGAGCTTCATGTTCCACTTTGCGATTGTGTAAGTAACGTCGCTTCTTCTCTTTGAGCAGATGCTGAAGTCGTTTAAACTGATCAATGTACAAAGATTGCAAACGAATAAGCTTCTCACGCATAATCAGGGCCACTTCTTCTGCTGTGTAGACACCAGCATGTCTAGAATAAGAGACGATTCAAAAAGGATAAGAAAGCACAACAATAAGACCCAAGCTTAAAAGGAGCAAAGAGTGAAGGTTAGACTTAGGTTTGCTATTCAACAAGCAGTCAGTGCTGAGACAATCACCTTACAAAATTAGAATGTTTTCACAGCATTTTACTATTGTTATCAAAAAACAAAAACAAAATAACCAAGAATGGATACTAATGTATGATCTCAAAATGTGGGGAAGGAAAAATGTTTCTTTATGCTCCTGTTATTTGCATTATGTTTAAATAGGAGTAAAGACACAGAACACTCAAAACTTTTACTAATCTACAGTCTTGTTCCCTTTAATAATTTAATACAGAAGAAAACCACTTACCAGTAAATTAAAGTGTTTAATTTAGTAGCATGTATCTCAATATATTTTAATTAAAGTACAAAAGATCACAAATAATTACAACTTCTAATTTAAAAGTACACTTTTAATTGGTGGTCCAGTGGTCAGGATTTTATGCTCTCACTGCTGAAAGGCCTGGATTCAATTCCTGTTCAGGCAACTAAGATCCTGTAAGCCACAAAGCATAGCCAAAAATAAATAAATAAAAATAAGCTACACTTGTATTTTGGAGTTTACACTAGCCCTCATAACACTGATCTCAATGGCTAGTCAATGTCCTCAGCTCATTCTCTTGACAATATTCTCAAAATATAGTACCCTGGAGAAACCTTTAATTGCCAAAGATCTAGATCCACATCAACTTTATTAAGCTTTGCCACCAACTATGAATTAACAAAACTTAAAAAAAAAAACTTATTCAAAAAAAAAAAAAAATTCTAGTGATTAATGAGGTCACATAAGCAAATGAGTTAAATGGCAGCATTTCAAGACTGTTTCCTTACTCTGATTTAAGTAGTTCAAAACTTAAGAGATTAACTACAAATTTAAAAGATTTTTTATTCCATTTGTCTTATTATATAAATAAAAAAATTATTCTTTCTATTGATCATTATATAAATAGAAAGTGATCATTATATAAATAGAAAGAATAAGCTAGATATATATCTTGACTTGATACTTTCATATTTTGACCTAGTAAAAATTATTTCTATTATTTAAAAGGCAAAATATACATAAACTCTATACTAATTTTAAATCCAAAAAGTATGTGCTCTTTAAAAGTTAACTCTTAAATCACTGAAATACACAGAATGAAACTATTAACTTTAGGACTGACAGCAAATAATCTCTGCCAAAAACTTTTCTTAAATATAAACAGGAGATAATACCTGTGTATAAGAAAAGTACAACTACAAAGTACTCTGAAATTATAAAAATAGCAAAATCTAAGACTCAGAAAATGTGAAAATTTCAAAAATATCTAATGTTTCAACAAGGTGATGAGGTTATTCATATTCAGGAAAATGGGGCATGTCTGCATTAATGCCTGTATCCCTAAAATGCTGAGGCCTTAACCTAATATCATTTGTTAAAATGAAATTAATTTCATTGTACACTGTCAGAAGAGAATTTAACTGAGGACTACAATTAGAATTTACAACAAATCATTTGGGGAGGCAGATGAGCATCCTAACTAAGGTGAATGCCTAGTTCATGTGACAAATGAGTTGTTTTAAAGATGGAGCCGCAAATATTCACAGCTAGTTATAATTTAAAAAAATCATATACTAACTCTTCTTGCTCTGATGTGCACAAATATCAGTCTAGGTTTATTATTAGACCAATTTCAAAAAAGGGAATCACTTACTATATTGTGTTAAATTGTTTTTTCCCTTTGAATGTTTCTTTTAGGGGAAACTGACATTTAGCCCTTTTAACACTTGTATTTCTCATAAAATTAACTGGTATTTTGTTTTATTTAACAATCTCCTGTAAGGGCTTCCCTCCTAGCTCAGTAGGTAAAGAATCTGCCTGCAATGCAGGAAATCCAGGTTTGAATCCTGGGTTGAGAAGAATCCTGGGAAGAATTCCTGGGTTGGGAAGATCCCCTGGAGAAGGAAATGGCAACCCACTCCAGTATTCGTGCCTGGAGAATTCCATGGACAGAGGAACTTGGCAGGCTACAGATCATGGGGTTGCAAGAGTTGGACACAACTTAGCAACTAAACCACCAAATCTCCTGTAAGTCAGGTTAGCGTAAATGTGGATCAGTGAAGATTGATCTACTCTAGATTAGTACAGACAAAATAAAGTTTCTGGACCTTCCAAACTGAGTGTTTACCACACCAAAAGACAATCACTTTGTGATCCTACAGCATGTACACCTCAAACAATCAAGTATGGCATTTCCAGAAGCACAATGTAATGTAACTATATAAATTTTATCTACATCTATGTCTATCTATATCTACATCTATATATATATACAATATCTATATCTATCTATCTATCTATATATATATACACGGCTTAGTATAAAGTTTCTACTGTGAAAATATCCTGCTAGAAACAAGCATTCCTTCTCAAACTACTTATATGGACTTTCCAAACAAGTAGTTTCTGAATAGCTCTCTATATTCAGATTACTTAAATAGATGAAATTATTCTCAGAAAATATAACCCTAAATCACTTCTTAGAAACCTCAGAATCCAAGGAATGAAGAAGATGCTATTCTAAGAATTTGTCAAACACAGTCAAGTCTAGAAATGCATTACCCCTTCCACTATTTAAGAGTTCTTCCACCTAAACTGTCAGTGGGAAGTATCGAGATAGAAGTTAGGAAAAAACAAAAACTAAACCCAAACTATGAGACACAGAAACATTAGACTTTTGAGTGGCCATGTTCTGTAACTCCAAAGCGATCATGGGTTAAGTAAAGAGCAGAACCTTAGTAAGATATAATTAGGTCAATTACTCCCAGGTTTCTATATCAGTTTCTCTTTCTTAGGCATGAAACCAAAGGAAGCTCTTAAACATCTTTTAATTTTTCTTAGACATATAAAGGTAAATAAAATATGAATTAATCAGAATTTTGGGGGAAAAAAAGTTGTTATTCAAATATAACCAGTTTTTTATTCCTGAGGTTTAAGTCAAGAACCAATTCTCATCACTTTTCTCGTCTCTGATCTCCACCCACCTCTCAACTCCTATGTCCAAGAAATCTATTTCCCCCCTGTACTTTCTCACGTGTAGAATCTGATGTCCAAAAACTTTCCCAAATTACAAGACTTCTAAAAAAGAATTGAATCCTACTCTGAAGCAAGATGGTGATGAACAATGATACTTTAATATGCAGAAGCTATTACTGCTCACAAATAGCTAAGCTATCTTCAACCCTCCTAGCTTATTAATCTATTAACAGCATGCAGTACTACATTCCACATACTACCTACTAAAATATTTTAAAGCCCTATGTGGAGTTACAACTTACTTTAGGGGATCTTCTTGATCACTGTCTATGCTATCAGCTTCACTGTCAGGGTCACCTCTCCATGTCTGATCCACAGTAATGGGTTCCTGCTCCCCATCACTCCAGCTGTCTTCATCTGAGGCAAGGAAGGGAGAGCAGCCATTAAGACTTCCCACCTCTGTAACTCCACCACACAAAACTAGATTACTTAACACACCAACCCAAATCTTAAAATTAAAAATGCTTAATACAGAAGCACTGGCAAATAAAAATGGCTTAAGAAATATACTTCCTGAGTATGAGTACTTATAACACAAATGAGTTAACCATAGCCTCAAAAAGGACAGAAAGGGCAACTCAAAATTATTCTGTTTCCTGAAATTATCTTACCTAACAAAGTTGTTAAGTATAAAAACAGCACTGAGTCATAAACTCAGGAAAGTAAACCTAAGCACACATGACTTAAAACCAAAAAGACTGATGAAAAAGAGCAGTCCTGAATTCTCCCAAACTGGCAATGAATTAACAATAATATTGTATTTTCAAGTGCCACATATGTTCAAGGCACTGAGATAAACCAAAGTTCTTTGTTAACTTTCTTCCTGTTTTTTCATTATGAGAGCGAAGATCCTTACCCAGAATTCGGCTGGCTTCGCTGCGGCTACTTTCTGGAGTCTGAGATCCCAGCTCTGTCTTAGCGTATGAGCTCAGCTGGCACAAGAGTGTTTCACCCACAGGCCCTGGATTGGTCTTTTTCATTTGCGCATGAAGTGCCAGGGCATTCCTACGAGCATGTTCAGCACAGAAGGATACCCTAAGGAGACAAAATATTAACGTTTTATACTCATGCTCCCTCTTATAAGAGCTCAATGATTTCCACAGACAGTGATCTTTAGATCATTTTCAGGAAATTAAAATGACTATTATCTTCATTTATAGATTAAAAATGCCAGTGAGGCAGAATAATTTAACAGGCAAGATCAACTCATTTGGTATTACTGAAGGGAAATGTAGGCTAACATACCCCAGTGATCTATCCATCTAAGGAAATATTCCAACTATAAAAATGCTGGTAACATTTTGCAACAAATCACACTGATCCACCTTCATCTCTCAAAACTGGTTCTGGAAGGCAATTCTGCATTTTATAACACTTCAAAATCAATCCATTGTAGGTAATAAGATGTGGGATACAATGCATAAGTATCTAGCCAAATTGTTCCTGCATGGATATTTTTCCTAGAAAAATACACATGTATACAATTTTGCATTACCTAAGATTCAAGGACAGCCAAAAGAGCCATGGAACCTAGGCTTAAGAATAATAATAATAACAATAATCTTTATTTTACAGGTAAGGTAACAAAGAGACAACAAAATGGCCCAACTAGGAGATGTCTCCTCGTCTTCATCATTTTAAAAAATTTTCCAAGGATATATCCATAACTTCAATTTTATAAACACGTGCCTAAAACACTTGGCGGCTGTTTCCAAGGCCATATCCTGCCACATCTTCCTCTCACTTAAAAACTAAAAGTACAAACGACAGGTATCTATCTGTCTCTCTCTCTCTATATATATACATATATATATATATATACACACACACATACCCATCTTTCTTCTCAGGCTTTGGGGCAGCACTGGGACATCTTTTTCCGTTCTTCGTCGATATATAACTACACTGCTTGAAAGGCGCATTCTTGTCTTCAAGAATATGCTTAATGCAAAATTCCTGCCCTTCCAGACGAGGCTGCGAACATGGACGATGAGTAAAAGAACAAGACACGGGCTCCTGAGATCTGGGCACTGGGGTGATCCTCCCCCGATTGGTCGGCAAGACGTGAATCCGAATCCTGTTCATACCAAAACCTGCAGGGTCGCATAAAAATCAAAGCCCTTACCGCGCGGCTTCTAAAACGCCAGGCGGAAGTCACGCTCCTTAACTCCCTTCCGCCCAGGTCTACCAAGACGTTACTGAATCTGCCTCATCTCAACTTCTCGGTCCAAGCCCTCCCCCAACTCCGACCACAGCCACGTTGAAAGTATCTCAAGAGCTCGCACGGTCGCCACACAAACGAGAAGCAGCAAGAGGCGGAGTGCCAGCTCCTGCCCCACGCCGCGCCGCAACCGCCCCACCCCTGGCCTCCGCCTCCCCGCATGCCGCCTTTGTCCCGGCCCGCCTCAAAGCTGAAGGCTGGGCCCTGCCCATCCTCGGAGGCCCGTCCAAGCGCCATTTTGTCCTAAGACTCCGAGAACCGGCGAATCTGGGTCCTGGACGCCCAGAGGAGTAAAGCGACCCTGACGCTGACTGAGACAGAGTAGCAGCTCGGAACAGACACAAGGGGCGAAACAGCAGCCTAACTCCAAAAGCGAAAATCAAACACAACCGCCATCTTACCTCTGCCGCTGCACCGCGCCACTCGCTTTCTGGCAGCGCCAGCCACTTCTAACATGCCTTTCCGGGCTCCCAGCCACTGATTGGATACTGAGTCTACGACTCTGTGTCACCATTGGCTATCTATCGCGTTCAGGGGGAGGGGCGCTGAGAAAAGGCGCGGCTGGGTGGCTAGAAGAGCTGTCTGTCAGCAACTCAGCTCCAGAGAGTGAGGCGGAGGGAGCGTGGGTTGTGGGACCTGCTCGATAGGGACGGCTTTTTCCATTTCCGATCGTGGCTGATGTCCAGGCGGATTTGGGGCGCTGTGTGTGTGATCTTAGGCCGTAGCTGTTTCACCACCCCTACAAAGTGGGTATAACAAAATCGACATGTAGAGGCCAAAGAATCACTGTATATTTGACTCTCATTGTTTATACAGGAAAAGGCTTTAGTTTTCTTTTGCGAACAGTTCATTTATGGAAACATTTTTTCAAGTATTTACTGAGCCTGGGAAATTACACATATAAACTTTTAATTTTCAGAACCCTAAGAAGTAGAAACTATGATCTCCATATTACAGATAAGATAATGGAGGAACAGAACGGGCCCATACCTAATAAATAGTGGCAAGGAGGTGAATTTGAATCCAGCCCTTATTCTGAGTTTCCCTAGTGGCTCAGACGGTAGAGAATCCACTTTCAGTTCAGGATACCCGGATTCTATCCCTGGGTCCGGAAGATCCTCTGGAGAAGGGAAAGCCAAGCCACTTCAGTATTCTTGCCTGGAGAATCCCATGGACAAGAGCCTGGCAGAGATGGGTAGCAAAGAGTGGGACACACTTAGCGACTAACACTCATTCTTTATCCCTTTCTTCTCTCTTCTATAGTTAAGTGCATTGGACTGAGAGGGCTTCCCAGATGGTTCAGATAGTAAGAGTGTTTTCCAGCAATGCGGGAGGCCCGGGTTCGATCCCTGGGTTGGGAAGATCCCCTGGAGAAGGAATGGCAACCCACTCCAGTATTCTTGCCTGGAAAATTCCATGGACAGAGGAGCCTGGTAGGCTACAGTCCACGGGGTCTCTAAGAGTTGGACACGACTGAGCAACTTCACTTTTTTTCACTTTTTGGACTGAGAAAATTGAGTTCTGAGAAAATTGAGTAAATGAGTTCTAGTTGAGGCCTTGCTTCTCTAAAATACTCAATTCCATGCTAAATAACACAGGAATATAGAATGGCAGATAAATCCCAATCTTATAATCCTTTAAGGATTTTTAGTTAAAAGCATCTTTCATCTCACCAGGACTGTGGTAGACGTGAGCCAACATTTTCTCTCCATAACCCTTCTTGATCTTTTCTGCATCCCAACCTTCCCAAACTCTGGTATCTGCTGTCAGTTTCATTTAAGTAAGCTATTTCCCCACTACCAATGAGCCGGTGAGCATGGTGACCATAGAGAATGTACAAAGCTCCAGAACAGCAGTTTAGGCACAAGAAGTGATTAAAACCAAAATGGGGAAAGGAAGGCTTTATAGGTGCCTTTTCCCAAAGATGAGGCCAATCCTAGAAGGCATTTTCAGAGAATGAGAATAACTCTGCTCTTCTGGAGTACACATTCTAGAGTAGTTTGGAATTGTGGATGCAATACAACCATTAAATAGCAACTGTGTTACATACATAAGCAAACACTCCAACCCTCAGAAGTACAGACATTTGTTATAAACACCCTGTAACTCAAAACTAGGGGAGGCAGTCACATTCCAGAAAACCTGGGAATCTTCAAACCAAATGCAGTGATATCAAAAAAGGAAAATTAAAACTACTATAGGGAACAATGTAAAGAGGAATTAGGGACTAGGTAGAGATGCAACAAAGGCTTTAATTAGGGAGTCTAGAGAAGGCCTTAGTTGGGGCGGGGGCGGGGGGGTGGCTGTGAAATCCTGCTAAGCTTGAGAAGACAAAAAATGCTATTTAGAACCACTTCTAAGTTGAGGAGGGGAGGAGATTATTAAATGTTCAAGATATTGGCAAATTCTTTCCGCTTTTTATCAAAGTAGATGGCTGGTTTTAATCCAAGGAACACTTTGTTAGCTACTGAACAGGTTTACGTAGACCTGAGGCTGTTTGTAAATAGAGGTTAGGAAAGATGAATTGAAGGACATTTTAAATGTGGGAGTTCTGGGGGCTAATCCTAGAGGAACTGAGTGTTGGTGGGGAGGGGGATAAATGAATGCTAAAATCCTGTACTTTCTATAGTCATCCTGATCTATTTTCCTTCCAGCTTATCAGGCCAAACACTGGGAGTTATCCTTGATTTCTCTTTGAACCTTACAGCAGAAGCTACCGGCTCCAACTTCAAGATATGTACTTTTCGTTACCTTCAGCACTTCCAACCTGGTCCAAGCCACTTTCATCCTCTACCTTAATTACCGTGAGTGTCCTTACCTTTGACTTCCTGTAGTCCATTTTCAACACAGCAGCCAAATGAACATTTTGGGGGTGGGGTGCGGGTCCACGCCTCACAGCTTCCAGCAGCTTGAGATCTTAGTTCCCTGACCTGAGATTGAACCTGGACTCTCGGCAGTGCAAGTCCTAACCATTGCACCACCAGGGAATTCCCCACCAAATGAGTATTTTAAAACCCAAGCTAGATCATGTCACTTCTCAATACTTGTCAATGGTGCTCCATGTCACTGTCTTTATAATGGCTTACAAAGCTCTACTGTATCTAGCCTTCTGCTGCTTCTATAACCACATTATCCTACTACTTACTGTCTTCCTCAGTCAATTCTGTAACTAGCCCCACTGGCCTCTTTGCTCTTTCTCAAACATGCCAGTATCTTCTCACCTCACTAACTTTGCAACCTAGAATCATCTTACTCACAAATATTCCCATGGCTTGCTCTCTCCCCTTTCAGGTCTTTGCTGAACTGTAATTTCATAAGGCCTTCCTCCCTAGCCGTCTTATTTCCAATTTCAACAATCTTACCTACACACACGAAATCCCTCTCCTTCCCTGCTTTACATTCTCCAAAGTACTTATCATCTAGCATGTTTTATCTCTTCTACAACTAGAATGTAAGTTGTATGAGGGCAAGATGCTTGCTTTGTTTACTGCCATCAGTAAACGGTATACAGTACTTAGCAAATACTATATTCTAACTAAGGAATAAATGAAAGGCAAGGGAGTGCCTAAAACTAGATGTATCTAGTTTTCAGTTTTAACTTGTTTTTATGACTGGGGTTCTTTGCTTTTGAGTGTTATGTGAATCAAGAAAAGGGGTTAAGATTCCACAATGCAAAAAGGGTAGCACAAGACAAGTGACAATCCACAAACCAAATCTATTCAACAGAAGTAGGCCCCAGAGCTACAGATTACAATAAATACAAGCCTCTAAGGGAATCCACAGAAGTCACAGAGAGGGCTTCAAACTTTCTACAGAATGTTGAATGATAGAGATCAAGCCAATCTTACTGGTTTTCAAGTGTCAGAGACCAGGATGATTTAGGCACTGATGGTAAGATGAAACCTAACTCTATACCAGTTAGTTTAACAAACCGCTGTAACTAGGGATCCAGCTGTTTGGAAGTTTATATTGATTTATACCTCATCTATTCCCAAGGATGATACAGTTGCTATCTCTTTTAACAAAAACAAATCACTAAATGTATGACTTTATAATAAATTTATATCATCCATTCTCACACTCTTCATTTACTACTTCTCTGTTCTTCCATTTAAGTCAGACCAATATTCCTAAAATATCAGCAACTTTATCACTGAAGTTTCAGGAGGGGCACAGCCAACAAAAATGTTCTTGTAGTATTTCAGAAAATGGAAGAAGAAATGCACAGAACTCGATTTTTTTTTTCAAAAGTGTTTAACACTGTTAAATTTATCTGTTTCCTTTTAGGGCTTTTAAACTATAGCTACTCCTAACTTTTTAAAAAATAATTTGATTATAGCATAAAAATTCTTTCCATTTAAATGTGTAGTTTACAAAAATTACCTTGTGTATGTGGTTTTATTATTTCCCAGGAAAAGGGTGAGTATTCACTATCAGAGGCTATTAATTTTTTTCTTACAAAAGCACTGCTATCTATACCAACATTTCAGATTTTTTCGAGGAACCAAATATACAAGTATGAATCACTGATAGTGCTCACTAGACAAGCAGTACATGTTGCTATCTTCTGTTAGAGAGTTGTCTGTTGTTCTGTGTACCAGTCATCCTTCCAGGTATCCATGTGACAATATAGAATGAGGGGTTTCTCCCCTCAGCCACATCATACTTACACTGTCAGGTTCACTGTGATGATCAAATCTTAGGTATTCCCTCTGAACTCAATTCCCATAGGATCCTGTGCATTAAGAAAGTACATACTATACTACCAGAACTAAGACACCTATTATCATACCAATAAAATGACAGTTAAAGACTAAGTTGAAGACTCAGCACACATAAATGATCATTGGATGAGTGTTTTAACATTTATTGATGGGATGGATAAATACAGATTGAGAAACATACTTGACAGCAAAATATCAAATTGATAGCCAGACTATAAAATGTATACAATGTACTTTTTAATTTTTAAAAACATTTTTTTTTAAGTTTTTACAAAGAGCCCTTACTGTAATGGTCACTTACATCTTATCATTCACATAACAGCAGTAGAGATCCCAGGAGTAGCATCCAGAACTGGGGTGCCCCAAGGAAGACAGAGGCAAGAGCAGAATAATATGCTAAGAAAGGACTCTTAAGAGCAATACCAAAAAAAAAAAAAAGACAAAAATATCACCACAAAATTGTACCTGAGTGACATAGATTGGTAAAGTGTTTCACCTTTTTATTCCTTCTTTGCTCTTTGGTCTGATAAGAAAACAGTTTTAGGTGTGTGGAGTAGGGTGAGGAGGTGGTCAGTTTCAAATCCAGAAACAGGTTAACACTAAGTCAAGTCAGCTGCATTCTTTTCTTTGTGTGCTTTAACCCAGCCAGCACTTCCATCTTGTAACCAAATCCAATGTGATCAACTACTAATCAGTTAAGGCCTCAGCTTTCAACCAAAGAGTTCCTAATAACTGATGGAGACATACTTGCTCTGGCTTCAATTAGCATGCTGTCAAGCATCCCTCTCCATGCTTAATATGACAACAGAAAACCCAAGTCTTTCTCTTCTTTTCATTCACCATGAATCCACACTTAAAAACAGGAAGAGTAGACACCACTTTTCAGTAAACATTCCTTTAGAGACATTAAAATGGAAGGGTCTCCCACTTAAAAATAATTCTCACTCAAGACCACTCTATCAGGCAGAATTATAGTACCAGGCTTTTTATCCCACATAGGGATGAAGAGATAAAACTTGACAGTGTGATATAACGTGAACGTTTTTTAAACCAACAGGAACAGACACTCAGTTAAAAGCTGGGTGTTGACAAGCAGCAACACAAGAAATCCAGGGAGGTGTCAGTCACTGAAAGTTTAGTGGGACTGCAGAGGGCTTACTTCTCACCATGTGAAGGGTTGCATAGGCTGCTTAAATTCTCCCAACCCTAAGAGAATAACATTGGTATTCCAACTTCGTATTCCAACTTCAAGATGTTCTAGAATCCCTTTTCCCTGGCATTAAGATCAAAACAGATTATCAACAAAGGAATAATCCTTTTAAAAGTTAATCAGTTCCCAAGTTCCCACAGTCCTGTTTCTGTGGGAAACACAGGTATGTTTAGAATCCAACCATAATGGGATAAGACCCCTCTAGTCGGCCTTTGTCCAGGAACAAAGAGGGGAATGGATTTTCAATATGGGGAATTAGGTAGCAGAGGTGAAAGTAAATCCAGCACTGATGTTACCATGATTTTATTTCTATATTCTAATCCATTGCTGTTCCAACTGGAGATTTAATTTTTCTATCAATACTGGTGAAGCCAATAATACAGAACTATGTAAAAGGATACATTAAATGAAAACACTAAAATCATTTAAAAAAGGGGGGGTTGCTGAGGGTCTCAGATATGGAAACACATTGATTCAAGTAAAAAGGCTAGACTAATTCCTATGTATTTTCTAAACCCAAAAAGCATAACTGATACTTCAGAAGACCAACATAGCTTTAGATTAATGCTTCACTAAAGGTAAGCTAACAGCAACACAGGTATCTGATTAAAAGTCCTCAGGACAATTCACAGATAATCGTTTTTGCCAACATGAGATTCAAGCAAAGTTTCAGGAATGAGATTTATAGAACCTGAGGCTCCAGGCCTGCTTATCACCACTTATCCTTGATAGTCTAGGTTAAAGGGGGGGGGGGGGGGAGCCATGTTTACTAGACTAACTGGATGTATAAATCCTGTTTCTCACCCTTTGAAGTGGTGAGGGTAAAAGACGACAGTGTTTAGAAACCACACAACCTCGTGAAGCCTAAGTTTATGGAATTTGGACAATATGCATGCTAGTTGACAGGGACATCTGCTAACCCAAAGACAATGCAGCAAACACTTCATGCAGAGCCCATAAGGAGGCTCATAACATATGCACAGATATAAAAGCAGACACTGCAGGTATCTTAAAACAGTATCAGGAGGCACTAATAAAGAAAAGTCTCTAAACTAACCTATATCAGCAATAATCTACTAGTGCAAAGGCCAGACTATGCAGCAGAAAGCAGCTTTTAGGCTCTAGTAAGCATTTTTTTCAAGGTCACTCCTGACAAAGTTCTAAGGAACTAACTACAGACTGCCATGGAGAACTGCTGAGGCCAAGTGGATATGTATCTCTGTGGTGAGGAAGTGAATGTGATTAGAAAATATGTGACATTTCATGAGAAAAACTTAAAGCTGTAAGAGACATTTTCATAATCAAATCAATGATCATCACTTCCACAAAGATACAAAAGCAAACTAAATAACCTTTAAAGGTCAGGGAAGAAAGCTGACTCCACCAAACAAAATCTAAACGAACAGCCTAAATTTAGTAAATACATCACGCATCTCCCAATTACCAAACGTAACACAGAAAATATCAAGGAGGAAGAGGAAAATGTCATCCATAAAAGTAAAGTGACATTCCAAGTCAAAAGTATTACTGGTGTATCGATCAGCAGAGAGCTCACTTTACACAGCAATGGCAAGCACTCTAGACAGTTAAAATATGCAGACGTAGGACACTAACTCACCTTCGGTTAAGGTTTATTGTACAAATTCCCTCCTATATTAGGCCAGTGCATCATCAATTCCAATTGCCTCAGTTTTCTCCCCAACCTGTTCCTGGCAAACAGCAGCACATATAAAACTCCTATCTCCCTATGACTTCCAATGAAAAAATTCAATTTATCCATAAAGAATATTTGGTGTGAAAAAAGCTGCATTAAAATCAAGAAGACAAATTCAAATTGCATGACCTTTTCCATAGCAAAAAACACCATGAAGACTGAAGAATATCACATTAAATGATCTGTGACTTGGTGGCATTTTCAGCTGGACAACTTGGCTTAGAATTCTTTCTAGTCCCCTGAAAGATTTCTTTCCTCAACAAAAATATTCACTCCAAATATGGGACAATTAAGTACCCACAAGAACAAGACTCCTGATCCATTTTTCTAAAGGACTTTTAGAAATCTCCAGAAGAACTTCTGCCTAGAATTAAAGCCACCAAAGATGGACAATCTAAACCTAACAGTTATCTGTAGGCTAGGCTTGCTCACCCTCATGGCATCAGCACTGTTAAATTCGTAAGTTTCGATCTCTGAAGTCATATAGACTGCAAAAATTGAGGATGCAGCTGGTTCCCTTCAGACATACAGAAAGTCTTACATTCATAATGTAATTTAAAATATAATGTCCTAAAAATTCCCAATCACAATTCTCATTGTTTTCAGTATCCTCTAGCTCCATGGCTTCTCCCCAGAACTATTCTCACATATGGTCTGGGCTTCACAGAAAGGATAGCACACCCCACTTCCATTCAGAGACCCTGAGACTGCTCTCACTTGAACACTTTCCTAAAGCCAACGTGGGGGGAAAAAAAAAGAAAACAATTTTGTAGGACCAAAGCCAGCCTAGCTCTCCAGCCTTCTTCCTCAATCCCATCTTTGTTCTCTATCAAATAAAGGAAAAAGAGGGTAAAAAAGGAAGTTAGTGTGAGAGTCCAAAGTCAGACTATTGGCTGCACCTGCCCAAACTGGAATTTAGAAGGCTACCTTCAATTATAACATAAAGAATAGGGGAAAATATCATGCCAAATATATGCCTCTTCCTCCCTTTATGCTCAAAAAGGCCACACCGTGTTCTCTCTAGTAGACTCTCGAGAAGTAGAAATGGTGAAGGACAGGGAGGGAAAGATAAAACATGATTTTTAAACACACACACACTTAATATCACACATACCCACACTTATATACACACTTACAGGTCGAAACACTTCAAGTGGCCAGAGCCTGTCTCAGAACTCATGGCCAAAATCCTGTCTTCCCATCCCGCCTACACACACCCCCACCCTCCAATCCCACCCGGAAGGACTCATTACTGTGTTCCTCATACACACAGCAAAATCCCTACCCCTTCCCCAATTATATAAAAAAAAACTAAACAGATAACTTACTTTCTTTAAATTATTTTTTAAAAGTCTCTTAAAAGATTTTGATGTTTAAATACTTCCTCTCTTCTGATATATTAAACACCAACAGGATCCACAACTGTTTGATAAAACAAACCCTCCATATTTCAGTCCTGGCAAGAAGAGGGAAGATATCAACTCTAATCAACCTAATTAGGAGGTGGAGAGGCCAAGAAGAGAGGAAGTATTCTGTATCATTCACAGCTTTAACACATTTTCACCTCTCCAATACCAGTAAAAACTATAATAAAATAGTTAAATTTCTGAGGCAGGAGATATTAACAACCAAGGCCCTCAACCATCCTCCCACCTATGTCTCAATATTAATTTATTCCCTAGTCCAAGAAGGGTGACATATTTCATATGAGAAGCAATTTTCTTAGTCCAGAATCAGTAGTTTAAAAACAAATGCGTTTTTAAAGAAGCTTTTTTCTCCTCTTCTTTTTCTTTTTTACTTGGGAAGGGGTGGAAGTGGTGGAGGAGGTTCTGATGGTAGAGGTGGTGGCCGGGGTTTGTCTGTGTTGCCAGATCTGGAGGACATTCCACCAGCCCGTGGATTCATATATTCTCCGTAAGAATGAACGTATTCAAACGCCGGGGGCTGAGTGGGCTGAACACCCTGGGCATTGAGAAGGGAGTTAAGCATATTCACAGTATCTTGATAGTCTGTGGTCTGGGGTGTATTGTGACTATTGGCCCCAGTGGAGCTTTTATCCAATTTCATGTGAGGAACTCGAGTTTTACAGCTGGGCTGTGAAAAATGAAGGCCACTTGTGTCTGAGCTATGCCCAGGCAACTGGGCCATTGTAGGAAGAGGTGGGAAGGAGAAATTTATGGAAGAGGATTTAGCACTCTTGGCAGTTTTGGCTGAATGATCATACGCCGCCCCTCCAGTCTCTTCAGAGAGGGGCCTTTTACGAGAAGAACTGGAAGAGGAGAAAGAGCTAGACAAGCTATAGGGTTTGTGTGCTAAGGTGCTTGTCTGGCTACTATGTTTTGGATCACCCAGACGTTTGTTCCCAGTACCAGCTGGAAGCTGTGAGTGAGAGTGTTTGTGTGAGTGGTGATTATGATGATGATGATGATTAGATGGGTGAGTTTTGTGCTTTTCTTTGTGCTCTCGGTTCTTTGTGACACTGTCATCTACAGAATTGTGCTTGTCAGCTGCAGTGTGAACTTTAATGCGCATTTTTATCTCCTCTGCTTTTGCAGAGGCAGCTTTATCTCCACCTGTCATTGGGATTCTCATTTTGAGAGCTGTCTTGTCTGTTTTTTCCAGAAAAGGCCGCTCAAGGTTTTCTGAGCCCTCTATGGGCATTTTCAGAATGACCGAAGAATGGCTATCATGGTGAGACAGGAGATTCTGGGCAGCATATGCATACTGTGACTTCACATTGGCCTCCATGTTCTCCAGTTGCCTCTTCTGAGCAGCCAACTCTTCTGCATGCTTTGCACGGTATTCTTTCAGTGATACTTTAGCTGACGGCACACTCTTACTATTCTGTTTCTGGGAAACAAATGCATTTGAACCATCCTGTTGTAAGGAATGATCAACTCCTACAAGTGCTAAATTCTCACTCTTCCGATAACCCTGAGCAGGTTCTACCTTGAAAGGAGGGTGGGAGGACAGCCAACGCTCACTTGACAACATCTCCACATTGCTTAAGTTGCTCTTTGAGTCTTCAGTGGCTGGAAGGGAAGGCACTGCACTTGTGGTAGAAGAAGCTGACATGCTCATTAAACCTGCGATAGTTGTATCTGAAGAGCTCTGGGAAATCATATTAAGGATTGTCTGCTCCGAAGAGTTTTCATCTGCTCCTCGGTCATCTGCTTTTGTTTTCCTGTCAGCCTGCCATGCCTAGAATGAAGCAAATAGCATTTTTTCACTTCAAGTAATTCATCATATGGGGAAAAAACACTGAAATGAGTAGACTGTGTCTGCTGTGGCACTGGGAGTTGGGATAGCCCATAACCAGAAGGCTACTCTAACATGAGATTGATAATTATTACCATCAAGAGATTTAAGATTTTTTTAAAACTTCAATCAAGAATCACAAGATTGCAAAGAGGCACAATACCTAAGGTATGAAAGCAAGCCAAGTGTCCAACAACAACAAAAAAAACAGATTTAAAAAATGTGGCCTATACATACAATGAAATATCATTTAGCCTTAAAAGAGGAGGGAGATTCTGTAAAGATAAGAGTAGGAAGCCCCAAGAATCTGTCTCCCACCTAAACAACAACTGCACAGGCAGAATCTTATTGATGTAACTATTTGGAACACTGTAGTCTGCTGAAGGCTTGTAATTTCCAGGGTAAGTAAGCCATGGACAAATAATTGGGTTTAACTTCCCTCAATTTCAGCTCTCAGCCCCAGGCAGCGGTGCATCTGTTCCTACAGTAGCTTTCTCACACCTTGGGGAAGCCTGACTGGCAAATACTGGAGATCTGTGCTCTGATCGGGGACTGCTGCTTTCAGTCACAGAGGTACAAAGAGGCAGGTGACCACTGTTGTTGCACCTCCCTCCATTGTTGTGATCCCCTCCTCTTCTGGCTGAAGTGAATTCCCCAGATACAAAGGGCCAATACCCTTCCTCCCCCATTTCATTTTTTCCTCTTCCTTCTTTGGGAGCCAGATATTATGGTAGAACATTAAAAAAACTACATATATAGAAATGTCTAGGAGAAGGCTCAGAAAAGAGAAGTCCATAATTTTACACATCAGGCTAATCTTCAGCACAGAGATATCCCTCAAAATCAAGCCACCAGCCCAAATATACAAAAATAAAAAATAACAAACCCCAGGAAAGTGAGGGAATCTGATTTCCAGAGTTACCATGTTATTAGATTCAAATAGTCAATCTTCAACAACAACAAAAAATCACAAGGCATATAAAGAAACAAGAAGTATAGCCCATTTGAAAGGGAAAAAACAAACAAACAGAAGCTGTCCTGAAAAAGACCCAATGGCAAATCTACTAGGCAAAGACATTAAAATAACTGCCTTAAAGAAACTTAAGGAAACGAAGTTGGAAGTTAAGAAAACAACATGTTAACAAAATGAGATAAAGAGATTTAAAAAGAAAATAAAAATTTTAAAAGAAATCAGAAAGAAATCCTGGAGCTAAAAAGCACAATAACTGAAATGAAAAATGCACTGGAGGATTTCAAAGGCAGATCTGAACAGGCAGAAAAATCAGCAAACTTGAAGACAGCACAATGGAAATTATATCAAGTCTGAGGAACCGAAAGAAAAAAAAAATTAGAATACTATAATTTCAGGATATTCAAGATAATCCCATGATAAATACAAAGAAAACAGCCTAGAATACAAAAAATGAGCAAGAAAGTTTAAAATTTTTCACTATGAAGAATCAGCTAAGTACAAACGACAGTAATTCAGGAAATGGACAAGCTCTAAGGCATACAGGCATACTTGTGGAAATGCTGTGGGTTCAGTTTCAGACCATCTCAATGAAGCTAATATCACAATAAAGTCAGGGAATTCCCTGGTAGCTCAGTCGGTAAAGAATCTGCCTGCAGTGTAGGAGACCCAGGTTCAGTCCCCAGCTTGGGAAGATACACTAGAGAAGGAAATGGCAACCCACTCCAGTATTCTTGCCTGGAAATCCCATGGACAGAGGAGCCTGGTGGGCTACAGTCCACAGGGTCACAAGAGTCAGACAGACTGAGCAACTAAACCACCACCACCACAATAAAGCAAGCCACAAAAAATTTCTCATTACCCAGTGCATATAAAAATTACCCTTATACTAAGTCTATTAAATATGCAATAGCATTATTTCTAAAAAAAAAGCACATACCTTAATTTAAAATACCTTATTGCTAAAAAATGCTAACCATCATTTGAGTTGTAGTAATAATATTAAGGATTACTGATCACATATCACCATAATAGGAATTTCCAAAATGTAACGGAGATATAAAGTGAGCAAATACTGTTGGGAAAATGGCACAAACAGACCTTTTCATTGCAAGGCTGCCACAAACCTTCATTATAAAAAGTGCAATATCTGCCAAGTGCAATAAAACTAGGTATGCCTATATAAACGGAGAAGGCAATGGCACCCCACTCCAGTACTCTTGCCTGGAAAATCCCATGGACAAAGGAGCCTGGTAGGCTACAGTCCATGGGGTCGCTAAGAGTCAGACACGACTGAGAGACTTCACTTTGATTTTTCACTTTCATGCACTGGAGAAGGAAATGGCAATCCACTCCAGTGTTCTTGCCTGCAGAATCCCAGGGACGGGGGAGCCTGGTGGGCTGCCGTCTATGGGGTCGCACAGAGTCAGACACGACTGAAGCGACTTAGCAGCAGCAGCAGCAGCAGATCCAACAAACATATACAGAACACTCTCCCCCAAATCAGCAGCATACATTCTTTAAGTGGATATGAGACATTTTCCAGGACAGACCATATGTTAGGTCGCAAACTTAGTCAACAGATTTTAAAAGACACATATCACACTAAAAATCAAAACTAGATAAAGGTTAGTGAAAACTGGGGGGGGGGGGGATCACAAAATTGTGGAAATTAAACCAATGGATCAAAGAAATCAAAGGGGAAAATAGAAAATACTTAAAGACAAAGGAAGAAAGTACAACATTTCAAAACTTAAGGGATGTAGCAAAAGTGGTGCTAAGGGAGAAATTTACAGCTACAAACACACTAAAATCAGGAAATTAAAATCCCTCAAGCTGTGAAACACAAAAACAAACAAATCAACAAACATCTCAAAATAACAAACTTACTTTTACAATTTAAGGAACTAGAAAAAGAGGAACTAAACTCAAAGGTAGCAGAGAGAAAGATACAACACAGATTAGAGCAGAGAATAAAATGGAGAAAAGAAAAATAAGAGAAAAATCAAAAAATTTGGGGACTTCCCTGGTGGGCACGTGGTTAAGAATCTGCCTGTCAATGCATGGGACACAGGTTCAATCCCTAATCCAGAAAGATCCCACATGACATGGAACAATTAAGCCCATGCACAACAATACTGAGCACAGGCTCTAGAGCCTTTGACCTGTAACTACTCAGCCTGTGTGTTCCAATACCTGAAGCCTGCACACATAGAGCCCGTGCTCCATAGCAAGAGAAGCCACCACAAGAAGTAACACCAATACTTTTCAAACACTCCAAAAAATAAGAGGAATACTTCCCAACTCATTCTATGAGGTGAGCATCACCCTGATACCAAAATCAGCCAAAAACACTGTAAGAAAGGAAAACTACAGGCCAATATCCCTTAAACACATAGATTAAAAAATCTTCAACAAAATACTAGCAAAATGAATTTGACAGCCTTTTTTAAAAACTACATATCATGACCAAGTGGAATTTATCCCTGGAATATAAAGACAGTTCAACATAAGGAAATCAATTGATATGTCACAAAAACTCAGACATGACTGAGCACGTTCACAAGCACATCACATAAGCAGAATGAAGGGGGAAAAAAAACCACATGATCATCTCAATTCATGAAAAAAACTCATTTGACAAAATTCTACACACTTTCAAGAACTAGGGATATAAGAAAACTATCTAAACATAATAAAAGCCATATATAAAAAACCCACAGTGAATATCATATTCAATGGTCAAAGACTGAAAGCTTTCCTTAACATCAAGAATAAGGAAAGGATGCTCACTTTCAACACCTGTATTCAACACACTTCTGGAAGTCCTAGCCACAGCAATCAGGCAAGAAAAAGAAATAAAAGGCATCAAATTGGAAAAGAAGAAGTAATATTATCCGTCTGCAGATAACATGAGCTTATATGTAGAAAACTCCAAAGATTCCACCCAAAAATTATTTTTTCTAATTCTATTAGAATTAATCAATGAATTAGGCAAAGTAGCAGGATAAATAAAATTCAGTTACAGTTTCCTGAATGAACAGTAAACAATCTGAAAAGGAAATTATATGAAAACAATTCCATTTACAACAGCATCAAAAAGAATCAAGTACTTAGAAATTACCAAGTAAAAGACTTGCACAGTGAAAACTGCAAAACACTGGTGAAAGAAATTAGGGAAAACATAACTGGAAACTCATCCCATGTTCTGGATCCAAACATTAATTCAAACATTAGTACTGTTAAAATGTGCATACTCAAAACAATGTATAGATTCCTGCAATCCCTATCAAAATTCCAATGACATTTTTCGCAGAAATAAAAAATCCATCCTACAATTTATATGGAATCTCAAAGGACCCTGAATAGACAAAACAATCTCGAAAATGAAAAACCAAGCAGGAAGACTCACACTTCCTGATTCCAAAACTTACTACAAAGCCACACTAATCAAAACAGTGGGGTAATGACATACAGATGAACGGAGCAGAACAGAAAGCCCAGAAAAAACCTTGTCATACATGGTCAAATGATTTTTGACAAGGGTGCCAAGACCATTCAATGGGGAAAGGAGTTTTTTCAACAAATGGTGTTAGGAAAACTACACATCCACTTCCGAAAGAATGAGACTGAACCCTTACCTAATACCATATACAAAAATTAACACAGATAAAGGATCCAAATCTGAGATCCAAAACAATAAAACTCATATACCCTGAGAAAACCATAATTCTAAAAGATATATGTACCGCAATGTTCAATGCAGCACTATTTATTTACAATATCCAGGACATGGAAGCAACCTAGGTGTCCACGGACAGATGAATGGATAAAGAAATTGTGATACCTATATACAATGGAATGTTACTTAGCCACAAAAAGGAATGAATTGGAGGCAGTTGAACTGTGGTGGATGAACGTAGAGCCTGTTATACAGAATAAAGTAAGTCAGAAAGAGAAAAACAAATATCATATATGAATGCATATATATGGAATCTAGAAAAATAGTATTGATGATCCTATTTGCAGGGCGGGAACAGACACAGGGAACAGACTTGTGAACACAGAGAACTTCCTTTTGGGGAAGGAGAAGGTAGGATGAACTGAGAAAGTAGCACTGAAATATATACATTACCATATGGAAACAGTGACAGATTTTATTTTCTTGGGCTCCAATATCACTGCAGATGGTGACTGCAGCCATAAAATGAAAAGATGCTTGCTCCTTGCAAGAAAAGCTATGACAAACTTAAGATAGTGTATTAAAAAGAAGAGACATCACTTTGCCAACAAAAGTCTGTATAGTCAAAGCTATGGTTTTCCCAGTAGTCACATGCAGATCTGAGAGTTGGACCATAAAGAAGGCTGAGTGCCAAAGAATTGATGCTTTTGAATAGTAGTGCTACAGAAGACTCTGTCAATCCTAAAAAAAAAATCAACCCTGAATATACATCGGAAGGACTGATGCTGATCATGAAGTGCCAATACTTTGGCCACCTGATGCAAAGAGCCAACTCAAAGGAAAAGACCAATGCTGGGAAAGATTGAAGGCAGGAGGAGAAGGGGACGACAGAGGAGATGGCTGGATGGCATGAATGGACACGAGTTTGAGCAAATTCCAGGAGACAGTGAAGGACAGGGAAGCCTGGCCTGCTGCAGTCCATGGGGTTGCAAAGAGTCAGACATGACTTTGCAACTGAACAACAACAATGGCTGGTTCACTTGTTGTAAGGCAGAAACCAACACAACACTGTAAAGCAATTATCCTCCAATTAAAAAAAAAAATACAACTCTTGGAAGAAAACAAAGAACAAAAGGTTCACAACATTGCATTTAGCAATGACTTCTTAGATATGACAGCAAATGCCAATGACCACACCCCTCCCCAAAAGGACTCCATGGAAATATTTAAATTTTGTGCATCAAAAGACACTATCTGGAGTAAAAGGAAATACACATAATAGGAGAAAATATTTGTAAATTATATATCTGATGAAGATTAGTATCCAGAATGTGCAGAAAACTCCTAAAACTCAACAACAAAAAACCAAACAACCCAATCTGAAAATGGACAAAGGACTAGAATAGACATTTCTCCAAAGAAGATACACAAGTGGCCAATAAGAATACGAAAAATGCTTAACATCATTAATTATTAGGGAATTGCAAATCAAAGACCACTTCACATCCTTTAGACAGCTACTGCCAAAAAAAAAAAAAAAAAAAATTAACAGCAAGTGTTAACAAAGATGTAAAGAAACTGGAACTCTGTGAACTGTTTGGTAGGAATGTAAAATGGTACAGCCACTATGGAACATAGTGTAGTGGTTCCTCAACAAAATAAAAACAGAACTAGCATATGACCCAGCAATTCTACTTCTGGGTATATACCCAGAAGAATAGAAAGCAGGGTCTCAAAAGAGATAACTGTATACCAATATTCATTGCAGCATTATATACAAAAGCTAAAATGCAGACACAAACCAAATGTCTATCGATGGAAGAATGGATAAATAAAATGTGGTACAAACACACAAAAGAATATTATTCAGCCTTTTAAGAGAACAATTAAAATTCTACAATATGCTACAACATGGATGAACCTTGAGGACGCGCTAATTGAAATAAGTCAGTCACAAAAAAACAAATAATGTATGATTCCACTTACATGAGGTTTACAGGTACTAACAATAGTCTAAATAATGAAATATAATTGTGGTTGCCAGGGTCAGGGAATAGACAGTCATTGTTTAATGGTTATAGAGTTTTAGTTTTAGAAAATGAAAAGTTATGTGGATAGATGGTAATAATGACTACAGAACAGTAAAAATGCATGTAATACCTGTATACTTAAAAATGGCTAAGACAGTAAATTTTATGTTATTTGTATTTTACCACAATTTAAAAATTTTAAAGACGGAAATTCTGCCATTTGCAACAACATAGATGAACCTGAAGGACCTTTTGCTAAGTAAAATAAGCCAGACACAGAAAGGCAAGAATTATGTGATCTTACTTATGTGAGGAATCTAAAATAGTCAAACTTGTAGAGAGTAGAATAGTGGTTTCCAGAGACTGAGGGAAGGAGGAAACAAGGACATGTTAGTCAAAGGGCAAAAAGTTTCAGTTACACAAGATGAATATATCCGAGAGATCCTCTGTACAGCATAGTACCTATAGTGAAACATATAATATTGTGGGAATTCTCTGGTAATCCAGTGATTATGACTTGGTGCTATCACTGCCAAGGTCCCAGGTTCTAACCCTGGTCATGAAACCAGGGGCTTCCCAGGTGGCGCAGTGGTCAAGAATCCACCTTCTACTGCAGGAGATGCAAGAGACGTGGGTTCAGTCCCAAGGTCGGGAAGATCCCCTGGAGGAGGAAATGGCAACCCATTCCAGTATTCTTGCCTGGAAAATTCCATGCACAGAGGAGCCTGATGGGCTACAGTCCATGGGGTTGCAAAGAGTCAGAAACAACTGATCATACACACACAAACACACATACAGGAAACTAAGATCCCACAAGCTGTGTGGCACTGCAAAAAACACTGTACACTTAATCAATTCCCAGTCTTTTGGCTAAGATCAGATTTAATATTATATACTTAAAAAAAAAAAGTGACTGTAATCTATACCAATGCTACAAGGCAATAAAAATAATGAAGTTGTATTCATTCATGAACATCCTTGCCTTATGATTAGTTAGTCTAAAACTCTAGAAATCTTGGTAAAGTTTTACATGAAAGTAAAAGGTAAGACCTGTGTCCTCTCAAATCTCCTTTGAACCCTAGGCAAACTCATTTTCTATAACTCAACTTAGGAGAAAGAAATTAAGCATCCTCAGTCTAGAATTCTCAAAATGCAAGGAATACTTTTAAGGTTTCTGACACTAAAAAAAAAAGAGAATAATTTCATTAATCATAAATAAGATTTTCAAGAATACCTGAAATAGAACTTTGAACTGAGACCTATATAAAAACAAAATTCTAAAATTCATTTAAAAGCAAGTAATGTCAAAGATAAAATTACAATACCAGCTCTAACCTCCTAACTCTGTATCTTTCCTATATAAGAAGCCAACATGCTGTGTCTCAGAAAAGCCAAATTTTCCCCCTTAATACTCTCTACACACAAAAAAATACTCAACCAATGTTGCTGACCAAATGACTAAACCACGAGAGTTGCAAAACACAAAATAAATCCTGCTGTTACCTGCATCAACGGATTTCTGAGCCAGTATCCCAGCTATGAAGTTGAAATCATGATTACTGCATAACTATAAAAAAGGGAAATTCCAAACCTAGGGTCCATATTCATATCTGGTATCTCACTGGTGCAGTCAAAAGAAAGTGACAGCAATAATTCTTACCCTCCAATTCCAAATTCGTTTGAGCCTGTTGGGGGTTTTCTCCAGAATCTGTAGAAATTCATGTGTCAGTTCTACAAATGAAATTAGAACATTTAAGAAAAACTGAGAGAGGCAGAAGTAATGAAACAAGAATAACCTCAACTAACTGTATTCATCTGAAATCAAGTCACCTTTGGTCAGATATGTGACAGATCAAGAGCAAGTGCTTTTTCAAGGTCCCTTACTCTAAAACTTACCATCTAAAAGTTCCAAGGTCACAGTGGCGTCAACATACTCCCACCAGTGCTTCCCATCAGTTGAGACTGGGATCTCCCAGTTGGACCACTTGCAAGCCAGATGAATGCAGACACAGGCCACCACAGGAGGTGTGTACTGCAGGCTAAATGTGGTCAAATGCAGGCTGACATCAGAGGGAAGGAAACAAGAGAGTGTCATGAGCTCTCAATTCTGAACCCAAAGTTAAAAAACTCTCCATTATTTAAAAAAAAAAAAAAAAAAGTAAAAAAAAAGGAAAAGAAAAAAACACTGGAGAGCAAGAAAGGCAAGAAATAGCCAGTGCTCTAATCCAACACCCAACCTAATCTTTCCATTAACCCATCTGCTCAGGTAACAACTTTCTAATTTTTTTGACTATACATCATTTAATCCACACACTGATGAAGGACTGGAAAAAATAAAAACAAAAATAAAAGACTGAGTACTCAGTTTTTTAAAATAAGGATTAATCATCCTGAGAATAAGTTCCGAACATAAGAAAAATTTTAAGATTTTTAATATGTACAATCCCTAAATCAAATACTTAAGGAACCATCCTAAAAATTATCTTATTTCTTGCCAGTCATAGATATGGTCTCGTAAATAATGAATAGATAATCACTCTCTCGTGTGAATATGCTTGATAGTTTATTTTTAAAATTTCTCCCATCAGGCTATAAAAATGATCTTCTTAGCCTTGACGGTCATTAGAAGTATCTTTGGTTTCCAAGAACTATGTAGTAGATTGGAGAAGAGAATGAGCAAATCATTTGGTAATACAAGTTATGTGTTAATTTTTTTCTTTAAAAAGGGAATGAGAAAGAAAAAGTATCACAGCTCTTCACACATATATGTGTCCATTTATCTGGGAGTAAGTGAAGACAAAAAGAACCTTTTAAAATACCACAATTACAGCAGAATCCTCCAAATTAAGATTTTAGTCACCGACTGGCAATGAAATCCAAGTTTAAATAAACTTTCAGAACTATGCTCTTGGATATTTTAATGCAAAGTAACAAATGCAGGATTAAGTTGGCTATCAAAGAGCAACAAAAATATTGTATCACCTTAACAAATTAAAAAGCAGCATGGAAATTTTAAGGCACGCATGACAACTGTGCAGAAAAATCAGCATTTACCATGGACTTGTCTATTACACATTCTATTAATATCAGAGATCCTTGACTAGATCTTTGGCTCCTAGTTTACTAAGTGCCAGAGCTATCATCTTTCCACATACCCAACAAAAAGTGACAATTCCAACCCAAGTAAAGTACTATCCCAAAAAGAGAAGAGAAAAATATTAAAATATAAACCTGTTGGTTGCCATGAAGTAAGAAGTTTGTGCTAAGTCCTTGCTTGCTAAAAAAAAAAAAGCAGGGGGGATTATTAGTTCCATTCATTCTCAATAATTATTTAGTAAGCATTTAACATTTGCAAGGCAGAGAATACAGTGGCAAATCAGACAGATATGGTCTCTGACCACCTGATGTTTACATTCTACTGTCAAATGAAACAGTTTAAGTGATTTTTAATTATATTAACAATTATGCTGTTTCCAGACTTAGGGACTTAAGCTTTATTCTGCACACCAGGTATAAGGGTTACATATTTAAAATGCAATTCCTGGGCATCCTCCCGAGAGTCTAACTCAAGACTTTTGGCGAAGGATGTAGTAACAATGAGCATTTTTAACAAGTAACTCAGAGATCCTGATACAAGAGTCCACTGAAAAATTCTAAGCTAGGGGGATAAACTAATCTGGAGGCAAGATCAGAAGACCTTTATATATTTGGAAAAAAATTAGCAAATGACATAAATTATTTAAACATATTACAATAAAAAAATTCCTCCTTCAAAAAAAAATTTGTCTGGGTAACGAAGCAAATTTTAATCTTCCTTAGATGAAATATTAACATATTTAACCCATCTCTGTTTAACACTATGCTTGCTCAATGTAAACCTTTTAATGCTTTCAAAATAAAAAGAACTCAAAAAACCCCTGAGTTTTCAGATGAAACACATGTTAAGGCCAATTATCAGTGAAAGTCTACAAAACAAGAAACTGCGTTTAAATGCACAATGGTATCTAGATATTCTTTCTTGATATTACTATTTGAATAAAAAGAAGAACTAGGTTTAATGCAATCATGGCTACTAAAGTTAAATTAGATAAAAAGCAAGCCTGCCAAGGAATTAACAATCATAAAAGTAAGTTCAAATCAATTCTACGTGGCCTTCTGGGTGGCCTGTTTTTAACAGTGTCCAGGACAATCAACCCTAGAATCAAATTAAGATCACTTCCCTGGTGCCTCAGACCGTAAAGCATCTGCCTACAACGCGGGAGACCTGGGTTCGATCCCTGGGTCGGGAAGATCCCCTGGAGAAGGAAATGGCAACCCACTCCCAGTACTCTTGCCTGGAAAATACCATGGACAGAGGAGCCTGGTAGGCTACAGTCCACAGGGTCACAAAGAGTCGGACACGACTGAGCGACTTCACTTTCATTTTCACTCCCAAGACATCCTTAAAATTGCTATTGGATACTTTGATTTTAGTGACTTTTCAAAATCTGCCTCCAGCTTTGACAAACAAGAAACTAACTCACTTTATCTAGAGATCACCTAAAAACACTACAAGAACTCAACAGAAAAGCTCCAACCACTCATTTTGAAATTAAAAAGCCAGGTAGGTTTTTTAATTTAAATTTTGGCCAAAGCAGCTGTATTATGTATTAGCCCACAGTAAATCTTAACCTCTAAACGGTAAAACAATTGAAGATAGCGTCTCAAGCTGGGATTGGGATTGCTTACCTCGAACAAGTTGAGTGCACTTTACCACATGTGTATGTGGGTGATCAATTGTTAGTTCAAAGCCTAAAAAAAAGTATCTGGTTAAAAAGCAAAAGATACTCAAAATATTTTATATTGCTTTTATCTGAGTCATCATTGAAGGCTTCTCTCATTTTCTGGTCCCAAAACTGCCTATTGAGAGGCTGAGAGTCACATAAAGTATGCAGTACACTCTCAAGATTATCTTCAAAGGCACCACTCAGATAAGAAAGTTAATGCAGTCACAAGATCCCTGACCTATCAATAACATCTGAATACAAAACGTGTTCTTAGGGACAACAGAATATATGATTGGAAAATAAGTAGTTACATAATGATTATCTCTGACAGCTTAGCCTTTAGAAAACATTTTTAAAACCTATTCCTCTCTTAGCTCAGTCTTTCTTTTCATCATCTCAATCATCATTAAGTACTGATCATTTTATCTAACTCTAAATGATCTTAATGAAAATGCAGTATGTCTATAAAAATTTTCGAAGAAGTTTCTTTTTGTGTATGTAAATAAAATTATCTAGTACGAGTAAAGAAATTCTAGGCCATTCTCCCAGCGGTCCAGTGGTTAGGACTCTGCACTTGCACTGCCGAGAGCCTGGGTTCAATCCCTGGTCAGGGAACTAAGATCCCACAAGCTGTGTGCAGCACGCCCAAAAAATAGAAACAAAGTCTGAGGCAAACTGATTAAAAAAAAGAAGAGAATTCTATTGCAAAATTTACTTGATGCAAATTATTCTACAAGCACAACTGACTCTTGCAAGTTAGATTTTACAGGTTTCCACATTAAAACATTAATAAAAACGTATCCCACCAGAAAAATATCATTGTCCCCTAAAGTATGGTTACCTTGAAGATAACTAACTTAAAGTAAAAATTAGCAGGAACTAATTTCAGAGACAAACTTTGAAGAATTCATTGTGTGTATAGGTGTATATGCAAAAAATACAGGCCGATCAGCAACTTTCCAACATGACTCATGAAATACTCTCCTATCTAAAGAGAAAAATGATAGCCCAAAAGAACTAGAAAATCTTTATTTTCCATATTTGTTAAGCTTTTAAAGGCAGGCTGATGAAAATAGTAATAAATAATAACAGAACATCATCAGTTCTTTAGCCCATCAATTCAATTTAACTTGAATTCCTCCATCCCCACTCTACTGTTTGGAACATTGATTACCAATTTTAAAAACAAATAGTGTTATGTAAATATAAGGACAGACAATAAAAACCCCTGGAAGGAAAAAAGTTATTTAGATAGTTTCTGCCATTATTTATCAGAAAGTTAAAAACTGCCAAATCTTAGCAAACAAATCATGAATCCTAGAATAAAAACAAACAGAAAAACCCTGCTAATGGCTATTTCAAAGGTCGGTGGTGCCTTCATTCTCTCTGCGGCAGGGTTAAGCAATCTCTACAATGTGCAAAAACCTTCCCAAGAAATTCTCTTCCTGTTTCCTATTTTGCAAATTAAAAAAACATTATATTGCATACATATTTCTTTAATGTTGTAAAGGAAAATAAGCTTACCTAAAGTCTGCAGAATTATGCTTTCTAGTATCACCAGATCTTGAACTTGCTGCAGGTAAGCCTGCAGGTGTGAGAAGACACATAAATTATTCCCCCAAAAGACACAGTATATAACAAAATGTAGACAATTCTATCATAACAACCTCCAAGGGAAACCAAAGCCACAAAAGGCAAGAGTGCAGTTATGAGGGAAAGTAGGAACTGAAATTAATCTTTATCCCTAACAGATTCTCCTTTGAAATAAATAAATAAATAAATAAGTGGTATAGCAAAAGATGTCACTTTATTTATAAAGGGCTACAGAATAAACACCAGATATCTGGTTCATTTTCAGCCTGACATTTTAGGTTATAATGTTCATATGATGCAGATTAAAAACTTTTAAAATTAAAATATTAACATACCTTTTTTTAACATCATCAAAACACACTGAACAGCCTTCCCACAGTACTGTACGCAATCTCAAACATTTGATTCCTGTTAAACTTTCCTTTTAGAGTAATGCTAGATTTTTAAAATTCACAGAGGAGTTCACAAGAAAATGGAACAAACAACTCCTTCAGATTTGTACAGTCATTACTGTAGCCACTATCCACACATGGCCATCAAGCACCTGAAATGTGCTATGAATGTAGAATACACAATGAATTTTAAAGACTTAGTTAAAAAATAATAATGTTAAAAAACACTTCATTAATAATGTTTTAAAACTGACTATATGCTGAAATGACTATATTTTGGGGTTAAACAAAATGCTATATAAAATATGTTATATTAATTTTAAATTTAAATAAAAATTTTAAATAAAGCTTAATGAAAAGCTTAAAAATTCTGATTACATATGTGACTTCCCTTATATTTTTATTGGACAGCACTGGTCTAGAGCTCTAGGAGAAGCTTGAGCCAAGAGTTAAGAGACTTATGTTGCTGCTAACTTTCCACTGAACTTTATGATCTTGAGTGAGTCCATTAAGGACTTAAAACTATGGTAGCTCTCCTTTCCACATAATGGAGAAAGTATCTTCTCCGAGTCACCTCATAAGATAGACTCAGGTGAGAAGTCATGTAAATATACTTTGAAGAAAAAAAAGTTGGGATTTTACTTTTTATTTCATTAAAATTTTGTTATTTGGTCAATTCTATGGACCAATGGCAGTTAGTAGTCTCTAACATAAATACAAGTTCAGACCAACAACTTTTCAACAAAACTGCTCTGGTGCAGCCCAGAGAGAAAATGAAGTCAAGACGCTGCTATTCTAACATTTGACTCATATTAACTAGGAGCTGTGATTCCACAATTCTACTTATCTATTATGTGCATCCACTGTAACAGACAAATAATCTGGTACAGAAATCTGTAATTTTTCTTCAAACTCACTGCTGCCCAATCACTGAATTGTAAAGCCAGGAGAGTTTCTCTTCTTTATAAGGTCAAGGAAAGACGGAAAGGGGGGGAAAGCTATATGTAGACACAAAGGATAAAGGGGTAGAAGAATATTTATCTGAATTATTATCAACAGTATTCTCCTAGGAGAAGAAGGGGAGATGAGCTTTGACTTTTACTTTAAATGGTTCTTTAGTGTGAGTTCTTTTCTAATGAGCATACTTGAATTTCTTAAAAAGTTAAACACATATGTGACAGGATCCATTTTTTTAAATTCATTAACAAAAATAATGTTCTCCACAGAAATATTTCCAGTAAAAAGCTCGAAATTATCTTAAGAGATAATGGTTAAAATATATGTATGTATATGATGAAATTCTGTATCAATATTTAAAGAAAATAGAGAATTGATGGGAAAATATTTGACATACAGTAAGTGAAAAATGTAGGTATAAAATATATACATGTACAGCTACTTATAGAAAAGAAGCTGGCAATACTGGTTCATTTATATATCTGTGGTACAAATTATACCTAGTTAACGTATTTTCTTCTTTTTCTGCATTTTCCAATTTTATCAGAAAAAATACAATTAACTTTTGTCATAAAATTTCTATGTTTTAAGGAAAAAACAAACACTAAAAGTTCCTTTAACAGTCCCCATTAAGATTTCAGTAAATCAAAGTTGCAAAACTAAGTTATGATCAAAATAAATTAAGAAAAACAGATGTATGCAATTAATCAACCCCCTACCTCACTTCTGGTATCAGGAAGTGATTCCTGTGGATGGAGACAAGTGTGTGCTACCTTGATGACGTGTTCCAATTTTTTTGGCTGCTCCTCTACTTTGGCTGCTAAAAATAAGGCTGCTGGAGCCACAGACTGGATGAAGAGAAAATAAATCACTTTTATTATTTATTTCTAGAGCAAGGTAGTTCTAAAAAAGGACTAAGTTTTAAACCAACTTCTTTGCTTACCTCAATTTTCATCACCTCTTGTTATGCTTTCCCTTCTACTTAAAATATCTTCTCCTCTCCTATCCATTAACCCAAGCCCACTTCCTAAATCAATCCTTCAATGAACTCTCTAAAGCTACTTTCAAGTAGCCACTAGATGTAAGTAGACAGCTTTCTATTTAAAATGAGATTAAGTTTTATCAAAGCACTCTATATACTTTTTTTTAAAAGGATTGTTAGGGAAATTAAAATAGAGGTAATCTTGTTCTCTTGTTCTGGAGAAGGAAATGGCAATGCACTCCAGTATTCATGCCTGGGAAATCCCATGGACAGAGGAGCCTGGTGGGCTCAGTCAGACACGACCTAGCAGCTAAACCACCACCACCAGTCTTGTTCAGACTTCAGAAGTAGGGCAGCAGGCCTCTGACCGACTTCTGACCTTGCCCAGACTCTGCCTGGACTACGTGTCTGCCTGGTAAGCACACCAACTGTTACCAGCAAGTCAAGAGGCACTTTAGAGAAGAAAGGGAGTGGGACTTGAAATCTCTAAGCCTCTAAGGGCCTGGCCAGCCCAGGCCCACCTCCGGGGTCTAATAAGTCTTATGACTAACAAGATGAAATAAACATCATTGTAAAGTTAAAGTAAAACCAGAGCTGCTTTTTTGCTAGCAAACTGATGAAAATATCAGTTTGCAGCACAGGACTGTAATAAGCAGGAGCCCCCAAAACTGCAATCTGAAGTCTCACCCGTGGGGTAGATGTACCACCCTGATCTTTTCCAACTGGGCCTCCAGATTGCTGTTAACTTCTCACGGCTGTTCAAGTCTGGATGTAGGTTGTCAGCCCAATTTGGTGATGTATACACTGTTACACTTCTATTTCTTTTCTTTTAATGACTGTATATTGAAATTAAGTCAAATAATCTTCTATAAAAAAATGAAATTGTTTATTTGTGTGTATCGAGTGGTTTCTTTTGTAAATGAATCCTTCGAACCTAAAACGAAAGTAAAACTTTTGGCAAAACATAAATCGGTGCTGTGAGCAGGATTTGTGAAGCAAAATGCCACTCTTTAAGAAGAAAAACATTAAGATTAATGAAGTCTTTATTTCCAGATGGGAAGATCTGCCTTACTTCTTGTTAGCTACTGAATGGGCCATATCCACTGGATTGTGTGAGAATTGGGACCCCAAATTAAAGAGGGCTGAACCTTTAAAAGTTATTGAATGTTTGCGGCTCTTGCCAACTGAGAAAGAACAAGAATGTACTATGATGGATCAGAGAGGCTGGATCCTCTCTGCCTACCATAAGGTGCAAGAAGCCAAATTAAAATTGGTTGAAAAGAAGTCAAAACTGGAGAAAGAATTATGCGATCTGCAAGGATGATTGTCCATGTTACAATGTCAAAACTACATTTTAGGTGACCAAGTGTCCACTTTCCAGCTGGTAGCTGAAAAAGCTGCTGTAAAGACTGCACAAGCTAAATATAGAAAGGAACACGGCAAGGTTAACAAAAAGAAGTTCATTCTAGGAAATGACAGGGGGAAAAGAAAAGAGACCAAGAGACATTTTAAATCTCAAACAGAAACTGAAACCTCTGCCTATCTGGATATATGTGTATGTCTCAGTATGTGTCTTTGTCCTAGGATAACATTGCTAAGGTTAACTTGTAAATGAGCTCTATTTAACTGACTTAATAAGTGCTTACAAATTAAAGCTACATATCTAGAAAACTGGCCAAAATAAATTTTAGGACCACATGATCTGGGAAATATTTAGTACCAAGCCGATATCTGCTACTGAAGATGGTTTAAGTCTGTTGAGTTAATCAATATAGATATGTCTTACAGTCATCGTATAATAATCAGTAGAATACTTTCACTGTGCCTAGGCTTAATATATGCTAAATAAAATCTTGCTGTTTCCTTTACAAATTTGTCAGCAAGGAAAGTAACTCAATATGAAGAAATTTTTAAGGAAAGAAAAAGCAAATTAGATAAGAGCTTTTAAATTAAACTTTAATAAGAATAATTATGCTTTAGGAAAGTCTCCCTAACATAGTAGGCCTTTGCTGGTGACTCAGTGGTAAAGAATACATCTACCAAAGCAGGAGATGCGAATTCAATCTCTGGTCTGGAAGATCCCACATGCCACAGAGCAACTAAGCCTGTGCACCACAGCTATTGAGCCTGTGCTCTAGAGTCGGAATGGCAACTACTGAGCGCTAGCGCTACAACTACTGAGGCCAGCAGGCTCTAGAGCCCTTGCTTCACAACAGAGAAGCCACCACAATGAGAAGCCTGTGCACCACAACTAGAGAGCAGCCCCCACTCGCCACGGCTAGATAAAGTCCACACAGCAATGAAGACCCAGCACAGCCAAAAAATAAATAAATAAAATTATTAAATAAAGTCTTTTGTCATTATAGTTATGGTTTTATTCTGATGCCTTTGTAAAAACAATTAAAAGACACTTGTTCCTTGGAAGAATAGCTATGATAAACCTAGACAGTGTATTAAAAAGCAGAGACATCATTTTGCCAACAAAGGTCTGTACGGTCAAAGCTATGGTTTTTCCATAGTAGGTAAGGTGATGCTAATGGAAAGAATCTGCCTGCAATGCAGGAGACCTAGGTTCAATCCCTGGGTTGGGAAGATCCCTTGGAGAAGGGAATGGCAACGCACTCCAGTATTGCCTGGAGAATGCCATGGACAGAGGAGCCTGGTGGGCTACAGTCCATGGGGTTGCAGAGTTGGACACAACTGAGTGACTAACACACACACACCATGGTTTTTCTAGTAGTTATGTATGGATGTGAGAGTTGGACCATAAAGAAGGCTGAGCGCCAAAGAACTGATGCTTTCCAACTGGTGCTGGAGAAAACTCTTCCGAGTTCCTTGGACAACAAGATCAAGCCAGTCAATCCTAAAAGAAATCAACTCTGAATATTCACTGGAAGGACTGATGCTGAAGCTGAAACTCCAATACTTTGGCCACATGATGCAAAGAGCCAACTCACTGTAAAAGACACTGATGCTGGGAAAGACTGAGGGCAAGAGAAGGGGGAGACAGAGGATGAGGTGATTGGATGGCATCACTGACTCAACGGACATGAGTCTGAGCAAACTCAGGGAGATAGAGAAGGAAAGGGAAGCCTGGCATGCTGCAGTTCATGGGGTGGCAAAGAGTTAGACATGACTTAGAGACTGAATAACAACAACTTTGTAAAAATATCACCTCTTCAAGATTTATAGAAAGGACTTTCTAGGATTAAATTAAAATTAACTATTAATAGATAAACAGATTTTGTTATTAACAGTAAGCTGGTATCAGACTGGAACTTGGTTTTCTCTCTCTGTTAAGAGAATAGCTTTCTTGGGCTGTGGCTTTTGATAACAAGACTATGCGAATTTCTTTGCCTTTAAGTGATTTATATTTATTTTTAAAATCTTTTGCAACTTTGGTAAAGGAACTAAATATTATTTCACATGATCTATGAAGAATGTGGCACACACAGATAAGCTCATTTTGCTTCTACAAAAAATTAATACTTCACTGTCCGATTTTTGCTATCCTGATCTTCTTAGAACATGGCAACTGTCTACTTCTAAATCAAGGAATTTAAAACTGGTAAACAAAGGCTATAAATCAAACAGTCAGGGCACTGGGAAACCCCAGGTGGCTGCTTGACTTTTCCCGGCTCCCTGATAAACCTCATTTTTTGTTTGATGGGACTAACCATTAACCCTGGCTAGAGGGTTAGTGCCTTCACAAAAAATTGTTTCACTTAATAGTAAATTCTAGTTTTGTTAACTGAGATCTATGTTGACCAAGACTCACTTCCCAGATAGCTCCTTGCTGTTATATTTTACTGCTAAGACGTTTAACTGAATTATTCTAAAGCTTATCTCAGTAATCTATCTTTGGATGGAGATCAGACACCCTGTGACACAAAATAACCTGTTATCAATCAATGAACTATATGCCAATTGGATCTTAAGGAAAAAACAAAATAGAGCCCTTGGGTTTCTAGAACAGGAAATTTTCAGAGGCCGGAAAGAGTTATACTAAGAACAGTCAATTTGCTGAATTATATGCAGTATGTCAGGCTCTAAAACAAGAAAATTTAACAGAATGTCATATTTACACAGATTCTTGGTCAGTAGCCAACGAACAGACTGGCCACTTGGCTTCACCTAAGTGTAAAGAATACCTGGCAAATTCACTCCAAAGAGCTATGGGGAAAGGAATTACGGTCTGACATTGGGAAACTGTTCAAACTACTACTGTTTCAATCTTTCATGTAGATGCTCACAGTGTCCCATATTCTAGGAAACAATGGTTTAACTCTATCAGAGATGAACAAACCCGAATTCAAGCAGAAGTTGATCCAGACTTCAGCAACTTAAAATGTTTGACTTCATGGGCACACCAAAAATGTGGCCATTTGGGAGGAACAACAACATACAGGTGGGCTCAGGATCAAGGTATTTCTTTAACTATAGATCTCATTAAATTTGTCATTTTACAATGTCCAATTTGTCAACAATTAAGCATAGAAGCTTGCCACAACCAGTAAAGGACAAGTGGCACATGGCAAGCTGCCCAGGCAAATACAGCAAACTGATTATATTGGTCCATTAATTTGGGAAGAAGGATGCCAATGTGTGTGTACTGCTGTGGACACCTATTCTGGATATTTAGTGGCCATTCCCTTGGGGAAAGCCAATCAGAGTAATACTATTAAAACACAGGAGATTAATATAATTAATCTATATTATGGTGTTCCACTTCAAATTCAGAGTGACAATGAGTCACATTTTAAAGTAAGTTAATACAAGAGTTTGTCCAGGAACATAATGTACAATGGATTTTTCAAATTATCCTCAAGATGCTGGCTTGACTGAAAGAATGAATGATCTGCTTAAATAGCAATTAATTAAACTTGGAGGGGGTTCTTATAAAAACTGAAGGACTAATTTAAATACTGCCCTCAATATTTTAAGTAATAGACCTAAAAGAGAATTAGAAACTCCTTTGATGAGGATGACTATTCTAAACTTACAGATTCATAAAACAGACTTCCATCCTGAGACAACTAGAATTGGAAAATCAGCCCAGGAGCACTAGCTCCTTTCTGAGCTACCCCTGAGGCATCCAGACTGGATTTGTCACCTACATCTGAACACAGACTTACTAAAGGATTGATATGTGCTATTTCAACTGGTATTGCGATTAAAATGCCTCCCAGACACTTTGAATTAATCCAAGAATGCTCTAGTTTAGCATTAAATGGGATTTGTGTCCGTGGGGGAGTTACAGACCTAGACTACCAAGGAGAAATTTGAGTAATTTTACTAAATGAGGAAAAGGATGATCTACTTATTAATAAACATAATCAAACTGTCAATTGCTGATTCTTCCATTTGTAACTGGCAAAGTACAAAATGGAGAATCTCCCACCTTACTAACAGTCAGAGGTGATAGAGGGTTTGGGTCCTCAAATGAAATACATGCTACTGAAGCTAGAGTCTGAGTGAAGCAGCCTAACCATCCTCCCAAACCTGCTGCTGACGTGACTGCACAAGGGAAGGGTATCATCATATAATCTCCGGACAGGAAAAATGGAAATATGTGCCATTAACACACTGTTATTCCCGAGAAAAGACTCTTCTTGGAGCCTTACTGTAATGCAGATTGTTATTCATACCCCAACTCCTGACTATCTGCTACAGTTAAGAAAAGAACATGAAGAAAAATGTTGGGGAATCTTCAGATGGAGAAATAGGAGCCAGACCCAAACTCAGGATAACTTCACCTGCCTTACAAACAAGGCCTGTTCTTTCTTAACTTTGACTTTCTATGGACAAAATTTATCTGCTAGATTACACCAACTTCATGTGTTACTCACTGTATCTGGGGCAGAGTATTAGTTGTGACATTTTACTGGGAATTGTTTGGACTTTAATAATCGCACCACTTACTGACAGACTGTGATAAGGCTACCAAGAGACTGCTAAGTGGACCAACATCTCACATTTGGGAACCCTACTTATTACAGAACTTCATTAAGTATTGTGAATGGACTATCTTCCCCAAATCCTATGTTTTTTGAAATAGCCCCTCAACTTGTATGTATTGTAACCAGTAATGTAGAAACTTCTACGTATCAGTGAGGAACCTCTTTTTCCAGATGCGTAACACATATTGATCATTTATATTGGAAGGGAACCACCTATTACTTTTCCTCCATGAGAACTCAGGTATTGTGGACTCAAATCCTATTCCCTACTCTCTCTGTTCCAAGTATTAGCTTCCCCTTAGAACCTTTACGAAAGATTTTGCAAGGAATCAAAGAGTCACAAAATTTCATAGATAAACATAATCATACCTTAATAGAGCATTTTATTGTTATTACTGTAACTGCCAGTAACTTAATGGATATAGGAATTGATATACAAAAATGTACTTCTCATTCATGGTGGGTCTTTTTCTTTACTAAATCCCCTACTGCTCAAAGATTCTTTTCTGCACTGCTTAACCCATTACATATTTCTTTGATCACTTTATTTCTATTGATTATCTGGAACTGTTATTTGACTTCTAGAATTAAAGAGACTGTTCACGTTACTCTGCCTTATTCCTATGCTCTTCAGCCTAAACAATTCTGAGATCAACTGGTAGGAATGAGTCTTATTCAGGCTTCAGAAATAGGGGAGCATGCCTCTGACCGACTTCTGACCTTGCCCAGACACTGCCTGGACTACATGCCTGGCTACAAGCACATCAACTGTTACCATCAGGTCAATCGGCACTTTGGAGAAGAAAGGGAGTAGGACTTGAAATCCCTAAGCCCCTGAGGGACTGGCCAGCCTCTCCTCCTCACCTTCCCACCTCTCTGGCCCTCCTCCCCAACTAAGAGGCTTAAGACTCAGGAAGTTAAAACAAACAGCATTGTAAAATTAAAGTGAAACTAGAGCTGCATTTTTTTGAAGTAATCTTTTAAAATTATTTTTATTATTAGTCACCAAAAACTATGTGGAGATGATATTTACAATGTTACATTCTCACAAGAGCTGCTTTTTTGCACACAAACTGATGATGATATCAGTTTGCGGCCTGAGATTACAAACAGGAGCCCCCAAAATTGCAATCTGAAGTCTCACCTGTGGGGTGGACGTACCACCCAGGATCTTTCCAATTGGCACTCCAGATTGCTGTTAACAAGGGACTGGCCAGTGCTGTTCAAGTCTGGATACAGGCTCTCGGCCCAATTCTGTTACTTCTCTCTACTGGTTTTTTTTTTAATGACTATATTAAAATTAAGTCAAATAACCTTCTACAAAAAAACTGAAATTGTTTATTTGTGGTAATGAGTGGTTTCTTTTGTTAAAGAATCCTTCAAACCTAAAACGAAAGCAAAACTTTCAGCAAAATAAGGAGTAAATTGAAACATCCAGAATCAGCAAGTTCTTGGAGACAAAAGTAGAGTAGTGGTTGCCAGGGGCTGGGAAAAGAGAAATGTAAGTGACTGCTAAAGTATGAGGGGTTTCTTTCTGGGGTGATGTAAATGTTCTGAAATTAGATCATGGTGATGGTTGCTAACCTCTGAATATACCAAGAACCAGTGAATTGTACATCAAAAGGAATTCTATTGTATGCGAATTATCTCAATTATACTTACATATGGAGAAGAGCACAAAACTTAAATTAGTGCTCTCACTGCTGGGACCCCAGGTTCAATCCCTGTTTGGGGAACTAAGATCCCACAAGCCATGCTGTGAGGCCAAAAAAAAAAAAAAAGTCAAGCCAATACACAAGAAGACAGAAAACTCGGGTGCTAAAGAAGAAATCAGAACAACAGGACATAAACATAGCCTGGTGATTTGGGAAATCTCAGGAAGTAGAACTTCTCTACAATCTTAACAAGAATACGTCAGTGAATCAAACACGGCAATGGCATGAACTAGACAGAATTCACCAAGAGTCAAAGAAAACAAATAATTTTATAGAAGTGAAATATTTATTTACTGAGTAGAACTGATAAGCAGTCTAATATTTATTTGTATTACTTGTGAAAAGATTTTTCTCCACAAACTCAATTCAGAATAATAATCCTCTTCCTTTATATTTGTTGCAGTTGTATATGGAGCTTGCTACAAATATTCTACTAGACCTCAAAACAAAGAAAAACAAGAGGAAAGCGGGCATGAACAAAGATGTGAGAAATCAGGGCATCAAGCACATTTTGAACAGTACATTGAGTAGTTAAAGGATATAAATAAAAGGATATAGATCACAAAAGATTTTTGAGAGTGACATTAAACATTTTGGGGGAAAAAATGTAGAGTTTAAGAAATAATTAAAAAGATTAATCCAGTGGTAGATGGGACTAACAGGAAGAAAGGATAGAAACATTAAGTTACTTTTAAGAGAAAATTTTACTAATACAAGCACTAGGAAACAAAGTTTAGAATAGGCACTAGCAGTAGAAATAAAGTAAAAAAGAGACGCAATTTTCACCTTGGTAAAATGAATAGGTTTTCAGTAAATATATATATATATGTAATTGCATGAAGAGAAAAAAATCCTAGTAGAATATATGCTAAAAGGTTAATAGGATTATCTCCAAAGACCAGAGTTACAGGGAAATAATTACCTCATTTGTCCTCTTTAATTTTATGATAAAAATACATATTTATAGGGTGAGAAAAACCGAATAGTACCATTATAGAAATTAACAGGACTTTATAACTGATTGGACAAAGGGGAAAAGGAAAAAGATAACTCAAAGGCAATACTAAGATATTAAGCCTACAACTTTGTCTTCAAGGGTCTAAAAATACACTTGAAAGAATCTAACATATATATATGCATATATATAATAAAAACAATGTCTAACAAGGCACTATCTCAGTTAAGTGAAAGACTGCAACAGATAAATTTCAATCTAATTTTTGTGAAATCAATCATATACTCATTGCTCCTCACGGACTCATACACCAAGCTAGTTTATCAAAGTATTTTCCTATCAAAGGTAGTTTCCAAAGGAATTCTTATGCCAAGTAAGAGCGTAAGATTTTTTCTACATTAAAGGAACAGTAATAATGCCAGCTAATACTTGCTATGTGCAGGCATTTTGCAAATTAATTCATCTATATCCTATGAGGTAGGCACCATTTTTGACTCCAAAGAGATGAGAAAACTGAGGCTCAAGGTAACTTGCCCAAAGCCAAATAGCTGTAGGCAGTGCAGCAAGAATCCACATTCAGATGTGTCTGACTCAAGAGATCATCCTCTTAACCACTAAACTTGACCTTTTAAAAGTCAGTTAATGAGAGTAATATACACCCAAATTTGTCAGCTATTACAAGACAACACCTGTGTATCAAATGTTAGAAAATACAACATAAATACACACACATCAAGTTGCTCCCCTTTACTTTTACATTCCCCCACTTGAAACCATTTAAGATAGTATATATAGAAATTCAATTCAGTTCAGTCGCTCAGTTGTGTCCGACTCTTTGCGACCCCATGGACTATAGTGAGGCTGAATTTCTTCTCAAAAAAAGAATGCAATGCCAGGATTTAAGTAAAAATAAACCAGTCATTTAATCATGTCCACTAAAGGAATACAATTTATGCAATCAAAGGTAAGTTCTCTACCTTCCAAGGTATTGGAAATATACTTTATCTTGTTCTGAGTGGAGGTTATCTATTAATAAAATGTAAAAAACAATTGTGCTGCACACCTCAAACTTGAGTGCTTTATGTTGCTGCTATTGTTGTTTAGTCGCTAAGTCCTGTCTGACTCTTCTGCGACCCCATGGACTGTAGCCTCCTAAGCTCCTTTGTCCATGAGATTCTCCAGGCAAGAATACTGGAGTGGGTTGCCATTTCCTTCTCCAGGGGATCTTCCTGACCCAGGGATTGAATCCATATCTCCTGCATTGGCAGGTGGATTCTTTACTACTGAGCCACCAGGGAAGCCCATGCTTTATGTTATACCTCAATAAAGATTTTTTAATTTTTTTTTAAAAAGGCAAGTGTTCTAGGCTCCAAAACACTACACAAGAGTTACAACAAAACAAGAAAAGTATTCACAGCACATGGCACACAGCTTTGATAGGTGAGAAAATCAAAATAAAACAGGGGCAAAAAGAATCAACAGAATTTTTAAGTCAATTCTTCAATTTCACAAGAACAATGACCAACAGGCATAAGAAGTTCAACTTCACTAACTGAAGAAATGTAAATTCAGAAAATAGGACTCCTACTATCTTGCTCACCACTCTATCCCTAGTACTTGACAAATAGTATTTCCTGAAATAATAAGTATTTGTTGTTAGTGAGGACGGAGAGAAAAGAACTGTCTTCCACAGTGCTGGAAACAATGTATGCTGATATCTTTCAGTAGAGCAAATGGACACAACAAAAATCTTTTAAATGCATACCCTTGGACACAATTCCATCTATAGGAACTTATAGAACAGTCACCTGTACCAGACTATTTTATATAAATTATTTATAATACAATAAACTATAAACAACCCAAACATCCACCAATCAAAAGCTGGTAAAATAAATTATAGCAACTACTCAAATACTATGTGGCCATTTAAAATAACAAGAAAATGCCCAATACATAAATACTGTTAAGTGATAAAAGGCAATTGCATAAGAGTAGTATAGTAAGTGATTTTTATAGAAATACATAAATGCTGGTACTACAGGCACAAAAAGATGTCTGGGACACTCCTGTCGAAATGTTTATCAAAAGTTACTTCTGGAGGATGGGATTACAGAGGAGCTTTTACTTTCTACATTACACATGCTTGTATTGTTTTAATTTTTACCACAAGCATTTACCACCTTTGTAATAAGAAAAAACAAGAAAAATGTATGAGCACTTCACAGGACATACTACGTTATCAATGCCACAATGTACTAAATCCCCTTAAATCTGAATTTGGATTTACCACAGCTAAACCCTTAGAATTAACATCTTACAGGAGTCATATTTTTCATCCATTAATTCCAGAATGTTCCTAAAATCTGTTCTCTTAAAGAGGACCAATAACCCCAAATTAAAAGAATCACTGGATTCTCGAAAAGGTACTAAAATCCAAAAGAATATCTATATTGGATAATTACCAGATCGTTCATTCATTCAATAAGTTTACTGAAGGTGCTTTAGAGGATACACAGAAAAGTGAGTCTCTGTCCTTGCTAAAATAAACACACAGAAAATAAGACAAGATGTAATTTAAAAGGTAAAGCAGGGGAAACACACCCACACACGTTGCTGTTTAGTCACTGAGTCGTGTCCGACTCTTTCCTGATCCCATGAACTGTAGCCCACCATGAGATTTCCTCTGTCCATGAGATTTCCCAGGCAAGAATACTGGAGTGGGTTGCTATTTCCTTCTCCAGGGGATCTTCCTGACCCAGGGACTGAAACCACATCTCCTACATTGGCAGGTGGATTCTTTACCACTGAGCCATCAGGGAATCCCATACATACACACACACACACATACATATATAATACACAAACACATATGCATAGAGTGGACAAATTGATTTGAGATGTATTTCACCTTGGATTTCAAACCTTTACCATAATAAAAGAAAAGAAATGTAGAAAACTTTTAGAATGGGCAAGACAGCAATAGACTTCCTCTTCAAATTCCATTTTTTATCTACTACTTTCTATTCTAGAGCTATCAGACAGACTCAATAAATGCTTCTCTCTCTTAAGAAGAATGTGTTCCTGGCAATCAGAGGAGGCAGGGAGGTTAAAAATAGGAGACAGCCAAAATGACTGAATAATTAGCAAAAATTGGGAATATTTAGTCCACAAATCTAAAGGGTTTCCTGTACAATTATTCCCAATAATGAGTCCACTAAATCTTGCTTTCCAATTTCTTTTCCTATGGCATAAAAAAGAGAATTCAAACCCTATTATCCTAAGGGTAAGTCTGAAACACCTTACCTCAAAACATAACCTTTTCTTAAAAAAATAATGAAATATTTGACTCATAAATCCATATGAAGTGTTCATCAAGTTTAGCCCTATTATCTTGTGATTTTATTAAACAAATATATTCTTACCTGCAATTGGAATATCACTATGCACTTGCTTCCAAGTCATTTACAATAATGTTAAATAGGACCATTTCAGGTAGCAAAACTGAAAATAGCATTATTTACAATTCTGTCCAGAAAAAAAAAATCCCTTTATTACTATTATTTTTTTTTCTCGTCTTAAAAGTCATCACCCAGTCATTACATAATGTACCTTCCCCTTCCAACCGGACACTGTTTGGACTCTTTTCAAAGATTTTTAGAAAATGTAAATGACTAACATTCACTTGTTTTCCTGTTCCCATATTAATAACCAGTTCAAAAGTTACACTTAAATTAAGCAGAGTTTCCCCTTTAATGCTACTCTCCAAAACCAAAATTGTTAACGCTAAGTGTTCAATGATCTATTTTATTAGAGAATCCACCTATTCTAAGAATGCACTAAAGCTAAACAACTAGCTAGACACTAAACAGGAAAACTAGAAGGCTGGATTCAGAATAGCAGTGTGACATATAATAAAAGTGATCAATACTAAGTTCTAAACTTCAAACTCCAATTTAGCAGCAAAGATCAACCACAAAGAAATATGAAGTTGAAATTAATCACAAAAGAATTATACCATATAAAAAAATCATACTTACATTTCGATGGAACTGTGTAAAGGACTGAATCATGTAGAATCGATGCATGTAAACTATAGCAGTGTTGATAGTCAATTGTGAGCTAAAATGTTCAAGTTAAGGTCCCAAAACAGACAGTACAATCCCCCAAAATACAATCTCCATATCCTCCCAAAAGGACCATTCAGCCAAGCATAGTAGATGCTCTTATGAAAATCATACTTACCTCTTTGAGGTGTGGAGAAAGGGAATTCTCGACGCTGTTGGTGGGAATGTAAACTGATGTGCCACTATGAAAAACAGTATGGCGGTTCCTCAAAAAACTAAAAACAGAGTTGCCATATGATCAAGTAATCCCACTCCTAGGCATATATTCAGAGAAAATTCTTCTAATCCAAAAAGATACATGGGCCCTAATGTTCATGGCAGCACAGTTTACAAAAGCCAAGTCATGGAAACAACCTAAAGGTCCATGGACAGATGAATGGATAAAGAAGATGTGGTATATATACACAATGGAGTATTACTTAGCCATAAAAAAGAATGAAATAATGCCATTTGTAGCAACATGGATGGACCTGGAGATTATCGTACTTAGTGAAGTCAGAAAGAGAAAGACAAATACCATATGATACCACTTCTATGTGGAACCTAAAATGACACAAATGAACTTATTTATGAAACAGAAACAGACTCACAGACATAGAAAACAAACCATGGTTACCAAAGAAGAAAGAGGGCAGGAGAGGATAAATTAGGAGTCTGGCATTAGCATAAAAACAACTATATATACATATATATAAGTAAACAGATAACAGCATAGGGAACTATATTCAGTATTCTGTAAAAAAAAAAAGGAAAAGAACACATATATACGTATAACTAAATCACTTTGCTGTACACTAGAAACTAACACAATGTTGGAAATCAATAATTGTAATTCTTCAATTTTAAAAAAAGATATCATACTTGTCTCTCAGAATTAAAAAGCAAATCTGTTTTCATCAAACTATTGACACTTAACACAATCCTTATATGAAACAGGTATTCACTATAAACTTGCTGAATTAATAAACAAGGTCTCAGTATGTGTGGATCAAGAAGGACTACAAACAAAACTATTTAAGACCTAAACCTGTCACCTGTCTACTGAAAATCCTGCCAAGGTGATCCATTAGGACAGAATTAACTCTTCACACTGATTTACAACACCCTTCCCCGATCTGTCCTCTAGGTATGCTTCTGCTTATCTCATCATCTCAAGCCCTCCCTGATCTGCCCCCTAGGTTGTTGTTCAGGTGTGTCCAATCTTTGCGACCCCATGAGCTGCAGCACGCCAGGTTCCCGTCTTTCACCATCTCCTGGACCTTGCTCACACTCATGTCCATTGAGTCAGTGATGCCATCCAACCATCTCAGCCTCTGTTGTCCCCTTCTCCTCCCGCTTTCAATCTTTTCCAGCATCAGGGTCTTTTCAAATGAGTCAGTTCTTCGCATCAGGTGACCAAAGTATTGGAGCTTCAGCTTCAGCACCAGTCCTTCTAATGAATATTCAGGACTGATTCCCTCCTAGGTATGTTTCCACTAATCTCCTCATCTACTAAGTGCCAGCAATTAACTTTTCAGTTTTACTTCCCTCTGGCAACCAAACCTTCTAATAAGGTGATCCCTGGGACCAGAAACACTTTGGTATTTAATTATTTGATATTCACTGAAAAGAAAAACTTTGATTTTAATTTTTAACACAATTTTTAAAGATTATGCTACATTTCCAATTTCTATAAAATACTGGCTATATTCCTCCTGTTGTAAAATACATCCTTGCAGTCTATCTCATACCCAGTGGTTTGTACCTCCCACTCCCCGACTCTTACACTGTCCCCTCACCTTTCCCCACTGCTAACCATTAGTTTGTATCTGTGAGTCTACCTTTTTGTTTCCACCAGTTGTATTCCTTAGGTACCACATGTAAATAACATATGTCTTTTTCTTTATGACTTATTTCACCGAGTATGATAACCTCTAGGTCCATCCACATTGCTGTAAACAGCATTACTTCATACTTTTTTTATAGCTAAATAGTATTCCACTGTCTATATATACCACCTATTCTTTACCCATTCATCTGTCCACGAACATTCAGTTTGCTACCATATCGTGGCAACTATAAGCAATGCTGCTATGAACAACTGGGTGCTCGTATCTTTCCAAATTAGTGTCTTTGTTTTTTCAGATATATACCTAGGTGTGGAATTGCTGGGTCATTTAGCAATTCAATTTTTAGCTTTTTGAGAAACCTCTACATGGTTTTCCACAATGACTGCACCAATATACGCTACCACCAACACTGTCCAAGGGTTCTGTTGAAAAGGAAAATTTCTGAATGCCTTACTTAAAAAGACCTCAGAAAACAATGTGGGATATACAGAGATGGGGGCTTCCCAGGCGGCCCTAGCGGTGAAGAAACCGCCTGTCAATGCAGGAGACGTAATAGACACAGGAACAACCCCTGGGTCAGGAAGATTCTCCCCCTGCCCCTTCCCGTAGGAAATAGCACCCCTCTCCAGTATTCTTGCCTGGAAAATTTTATGGGCAGAGGAGCCTGGTGGGATACAGTCCATGGGGCCGTGAAGAGTGGAACACGACTGAGCACACAGAGATGAGACAGTACCACAATAATACACACATTAAAAAGGAAAATACTAGGATGCACCAAAACAGAATTTTTAAAAAAATTTTCTTAACTCAGTACTGACTGGATGCTTAGGAAACAAACTGAATATGGGCACCAAAGACACCTTTTTTCAAGTAAGGACAACCTTAAGACACAAACATACAGCCAGCAACACATTTAAATGGAAGTTGCACCCAAAAACAAATTTTTACTTCCGAAGTGGAAAGAACTTCAAAACTCCACGGTTTTCTCTGCTACAAAATGAGTAGGTTTTCTGACCAAAACACTTAAAGGGGAAAAAAAAAGCCCACTAAATCTTTTAAATATGAGAAAAACGAATATACATTAGCATTTTGAGTAACTTAAAACCCCAGTATTTTATCAAAGATTTTTCAGAACATTGGATCTGTAAGGCTACACGCCTACAAACTCAACTGACATCGTTCCTTCCTCTGAAATACTATAAAACTCTTAACAGTAACTACTTTTTGAACATATAAGTGTGCCAAATATTGTGCTGGGCACAGAAATCAAATTCAAGAGGTATCATCCCATTTTATAAACCAGTCTTAAACAACCAGTAAGTGGAAGGAATGGATTTTAAGCCAAAGCTGGGGTATTAATTCTAGGCCACCCTTTTAATAAGACCTTCAGGTACTGAAATTTCTCAAAACTCTCTTTACACAGTTAGGTTTAAGAAGGCAGCCATCAACAGTGAAACCTCCACTAGACACCCTGGGCATAACAGAAAAGCAGAATCTCAAAGTCACCAGGACAGGAGATCACAACACACCGAAATGGGACAACTTACTACTTTAAAATACAAAACAGGAAGGATACGCATTCCCACCAAGGCTGGCGGCACGGGTGAGCGAGCGGGAAATTAACTCCGCCTCGCTTCCCTCTCGCGAACACTTAACTTCTACCCATGGCAGACTCTCCTAACTAGACACCTAGTCCCGGCCCACCCTCTTCACTTCTTGTCTAACAGACCTTTAAAACTGGAAGCCGAGCAGGGCGGGACCGACTCCAAGGCCGAAGGCCTAGGCCGCAAGGATACACGTTAAGACGTTGGCCCATGTCCTGGAGCAGATTGGCCGCCTGCTGGCGATTAGAAAGTTCTTTATCTGGATCCAAGCCAAAACGACGAGACGGGCTATTTTCCAGTTGTTCTCGAGTAAAATACCACCGTTTATTGTTGTTCTTCCTCTCTCCCTCCATAGTGCTTCAACCAGAAGGCAGCGGCGGCGGCTGCAAGCACTTCTCAGCGTCACCTAAGCGGCGACACACATCCGCTGTGCGGGGGCAACTGCGACGTGACGAACTTCCGCAAAGGCCGGACGGCTAGGTTGTGACACACTTCCGGGGAGGAAGTGCTAGTTAAAGGACCTACTTCCGGAATGGACCCCTGGCCATCCTGTAGCCGAGTTAACAGCCAGTAGGCGATCAGAAAAACGTTGGTTCTAGGACGCCGGCGCCAGTCACGTGACCCTGCAGCGGCAAGTTAGGGCTAGGAGTTCTCGTTAAAAAAAAAAAAAGCGTCTCCTCTCGCGAGAACTATTTTAAGCCTTCGCGCCCTGAGCGAGGGGGCGAGGCAAAGGCTGTGGGTGGGTAAGGCTGTGGGTGGGTAAGGCTGTGGGTGGGTGAGGCTCCCGCCCTCGCGCCGCGCGGCGGTTCCTCGGAGAATTTCGCTTGTGACGGAAGTGGCTGTACAAAATGAGGCAGATGGAGAACTTGACAGAGAAAATGGGTAAGAGTGTCAAAAACTGAAAAAAGTAATCAAAGCGAGTAGCCTATCGTATATCGTAACATAAAGCAACCAGAAAGCTCTTGAATTCGTTGGTAGCAGTATAAGTTACCCATTTGAAAAGCTACAACGCGTAGCTAAATCCTTGGAAACACTAATGATTCGCCACGCTGAACCAATTTAAAGGAATAAAATAAAATTAATAATTTCATTTTATTAATAATTTAGTGCTTACCACATCGCTGACTCTTAACTACACTATTCAATCGGCACAACCCGAAGAAGCGGTACTATCTTAACCCCATTATATGACCGGATGAACTAAAACTGCTCCTTCCGTGTGAAAAACTTCCACTACCATCCTGCGCATGCACAGATTTTTAAATTCCTGTCCACTGTCAAGCTATATCCCTACTCCAAGCTTGAGTGCTGTTTGTTCCTAGGCAAGATACGTAACTTGTCTGTGTCTGTTATAAATGATACATAGTACATAGGTTTTAGGTTCTGAAAAGGATTAAGTGATTTGATAAGTTATAAACAGTTATAGTAGTACCGGGCACATAGAAAACATTCAGTAGGTTTCCTCATAATATTTATTCCATTATGTGAAGTTGAGGGCAGGAACAATACCATCTATGCTTTTGTATCCTTAGCACCTACCTACTGTAGTCCTGGCCCTAGTAAAGGAGTGTTTGTCAAACAAAGGGTCACTACCACCTATAATAAAGAAACTGAGGCTTGGGAGATTAGGTAGTTTGCCCTACGCTACACCACTTGTAGATTTTAAAATCAAGTATAATTTCATTGTTCTTGCTTTCCTGGAACAGTCAGTTCACCTTGATTATATTTGAGTAATATTAGAACCTTTTGTCTTTTATGAAAAATATTTTGAGTTTTGTCGTTTCTAGACATGGCTTTTCCCACTCAGGTTGATTCTAATTCATTCTCAGAAGTATTTTCTTTTACTGCAAGCCTTCCTCTGCCATATACTGCCTCTAATGAGCATTAAGTAAGTGTTAGTCACTCAGTTCTGTCTGCTTTTTGCAACCCCATGGACTATAGCCTGCCAGGCTCCTCTGTCCATGGGATTTTCCAGGCAAGAATACTGGACTAGGTTGGCATTCCCTTCTCCAGGGGATCGTCCCGACCCAGGAATCAAATTCAGATCTCCTGCATTGTAGGCAGATTCTTTACCATCTGAGCTACCATTAGCTCCATTTTACTCCAGAAAAATTGAGGAAAAGACGATAGGTATGGAGTAAAGGGATACATAAATGATTGAATAGTTAATCCCACTAGGGGATTGTAACTAGAATTAGTATGAGAGACCTTTGTAAGTTAATAATTACTTAAGAAAGCAGGTTTACTTAACCACAAAACCAAGCAGGCTTGTTTAGCAACAAAACCATGCAACAGAAGCAAGAGATATGCCCCCAAATAATAAAACAATGGTGGCATCAGACTCACATGCTGCTCAGTGAGCCCAGTGAGCTCAGTAAGTTAATGATCCCTAGGACATGCTCTCTGCACACACAAAAAACAGTAATTTGTGCACCTAACTTGACCATGTAGGGACAAGAAAACTCCCCTGCTCAACTTGGAGCTGAAGCTGATGATGGAAGCGTGATGTCTACTCAAGAAAGACAAAGAAGTTCTGCTCCTCCTCCCCACTATTCCTTTAATTATAAAACTAGCCCATTAAGCTCTCGAGGCATAGCATCCTTTTTTCCTTCTGCTCATAAGCCTCACAAGTATCCAATTTTAATAAATCACTTCTTATCTATCACTTTGTCTCTTGCTGAATTCTTTTTCTGTGCTGAGATATAAAGGACTGGTACTAGAGCTCTTCAGAGCCGCTGAAATGACACCAAATGGTTTCAAAAATACTTACTTCAAATTATAACATTAAACATTTTTCTTTCAAACTTCTTCCATGGCAGACTTTTTCTGTTAATAGAAAAAGCACTTTTCAGTCATGTCATCGTGAATTTTGTCTTTTAAACAGCCAAAATTATTTCTCCCAGATCCCTCTTGCCTGTTTCTCTGACCAGTGTTTGGTTCTCCACTAAGTCTCTTGGATTTATGACTCCATTTTAAATTTGCTGTTGTAGCTGTGTACCAGTCCTCCAAGAAAAAGTTCTGGTGTTTGACAGGCTTCAGGCAAAGCAAATGCTAGCCAGTGGTTTACTACCCTGTCATACGGAAGAGGGGGACCTGTGTAAATCAGAGAAAGGAAATGTTCTTTGAAGATGAAATTATTGAAAGTAGGCAGCAGTGATTACATAATTGCTAAACATAACTTTTTGATTCAGGCCTGATATCAAATCCAAGTTATTTTAAAACTGTCTTAACCACTTTTAATTGTACAGTTCAGTAGTGTCAGCTGCATTGTTATGCAGCAGGTATCTACAGATTTTTCTTTTTGCAAAACTGCAACTCTATATCCATTGAAAATCTTTTTGCAAAACTGCAACTCTATATCCATTGAAAAACTTTCCGTTTCCCCCTCCCCCAGCCCTGACAACTCCCATTCTGCTTTCTGTTGTTTTGAATTTGAATGCTTTAGATATTTCATATAAGTGGAAAGGTATTTATTCATATAAGTGGACAGGTATATGAGACAGTCTCACAGGATTGTCTTTCTGTGACTGGATTGTTTCACTTAGTATAGTGTTCTAAAAATTCCCAGTTATGTATTGACTAGCTCTGTGATCTTTTTTTTTTAATTATTATTGTTATTTTTTTTCTAACTTTAAACTTCTTATTTTGTATATGGGTATAGCCAATAAACAACTTTACAGTAGATTCAGGTGGACAGTGAAGGGACTCAGCTGTACATATACATGTATCCATTCTCCCCCAAAGCCCCCTCCCATCCAGGCTGGCACGAAACATTGAGTGGAGTTCCATGGCTATACAATAGGTCCTTGTTGGTTATCCATTTTGAATATAGTATTGTGTACACGACCTTCCCAAACTCCCTAACTGTCCCTCCCCCCCAACAGTCAGTTTATTTTCTATGAGTCTCTTTCTGTTTTGTAAGTAAGTTCATTTGTATCATTTCTTTTTAGATTCCACATATAAAGGATGTCATAGGATATTTCTCCTTCTGTCTTACTTCACTCAGTATGACAATTTCTAGGTCCATCATGTTGCTGAAAATGGCCTTATTTCTTTGGCTTAGTAATATTCCATTGTATATATGTATCACATTTTTTTTCTTGAAAGAAAGCTCCTATTTTTTGTTTTAATTAAAAATATTGCATGGAAGTATAGTTGATATATAATATTATATAAGCTGCTGCTGCTGCTGCCGCTAAGTCGCTTCAGTTTGGTCTGACTCTTAGCGACCCCGTGGACTGCAGCCTACCAGGCTCCTCCATCTATGGGATTTTCCAGGCAAGAATGCTGGAGTGGGTTGCCATTTCCTTCTCTGTCTCAAAGCCTAGAAACTCCGAATGCATGCATGCTAAGTCGCTTCAGTCGTGTCCAACTCTTTGCGACCCTATGGACAGCAGCCCACCAGGCTTCTCTGTCCATGGGATTCTCCAGGCAAGAATACTGGAGTGGGTTGACAGTTCCTTCTCAATTATATAAGCTACAGATATATAATATAGTGATTCACAACTTCTGAAAGTTACACTCCATTAATAATTATTATAAAATACTGTGTTCTCATTCTCCAGTTTTTTCTACACATACACACCCCTACTACCCATTAATAGAGGAGAATATAAATGTTAATCTAATCTGGTAAAATTTTAGATCCAGTAGTTTAATTATTCCATTAAGATAGTTCCGTTTCTTCTTTTTTTGTTGTTGTTGTTTTTTTTTTAAATTAGTTCCGTTTCTTCTGGTTTAACAGTTTCTTTTCAGTATTTCAAACTGTATTATCCTTCCCATGCTCCTTGTAAAATTGTTGTCAGAGTATATGGAAGAATGTAGCTGATATGACCTAGTGTTCATGCTGAGGAGGTAGAATATAAATAATCCAGTATCCTCTGTATGAATGGTCTGATCTGGTCTGTTCTGTTCCATGAACTTGAGCTGCACAGGTACAGTACTTCTCTCTCACATTTTTTTCTTTTTTTTAAGAGTGAGAGTCTAGTGTTCCTTGCCAGAGTCCACAGCCTCAACCATTTAAACCCATTCCCCTCATTCCCAACTCAGCGTCTTCTGCTCCACTGCCTCCTCATCACAATTTCTGGCAGTCCTGTGGCCACTAAAGCCTTCTCCATCTCTACACCAGGCCAATTTTGCCAAGCCTTACAAAGGCCAAGGGCAGCCAGTGATGCTCCCTAAGGCTCATCCCTGAGTGATGGAATCATCATTTTTTAAAAAAAGTTTTTAATCCTCTCTTTTTCTTAATTTTACATTTATTTTTTAATTGAAGGTAATTACTTTACAGAATTGTGTTGGTTTCTGCCAAACATCGATGTGAGTCAGCCATATGTATACCTTCCTCCTGAATCTCCCTCCCCAACCTCCCCTCTAGGTTGTTACAGTCCTGGTTTGAGTTCCCTGAGTCATACAAAAAATTCCCATTGGCTATCTATTTTACATATGGTAATGTAAGTTTCCATGTTACTCTCTCCATACATCCCACCCTCTCCTCGCCGCCCCCCTCTGCCTGCCACACTGTGTCCATAAGTCTGTTCACTATGTCTGTGTCTCCACTGCTGCCCTGCAAATAATTTCATCAGTACTATTTTTCTAGATTCCACATATATATGTGTTAGTATGGTACTTGTTTTTCTCTCTCTGACTTCACTCTCTATGATAGGCTCTGTGTTCATCCACTTCATTAGAATTGACTCAAATGTGTTCCTTTTTATGGCGCGGTAATATTCCATATAAATAACCTCACATACGCAGATGACACCACCCTTATGGCAGAAAGTGAAGAAGAACTAAAGAGCCAAAGAGCCTCTTGATGAAAGTGAAAGAGGAGAGTGAAAAAGTTGGCTTAAAACTCAACATTCAGAAAACTAAGATCATGGCATCCGGTCCCACCACTTCATGGCAAATAGATAGGGGAACAATGGAAAGAGTGAGAGACTTTATTTTGGGGGGCTTCAAAATCACTGCAGATGTTGACTGCAGCCATGAAATTAAAAAACGCTTGCTCCTTGGAATGGAGACGGCAATGGCACCCCACTCCGGTACTCTTGCCTGGTAAATCCCATGGACAGAGGAGCCTGGTAGGCTGCAGTCCATGGGGTCGCGAAGAGTTGGACACGACTGAGCGACTTCACTTTCCCTTTTCACTTTCATGCACTGGAGAAGGAAATGGCAACCCACTCCAGTGTTCTTGACTGGAGAATCCCAGGGACGGGGGCGCCTGGTGGGCTGCCATCTATGGGGTCGCACAGAGTTGGACACGACTGAAGTGACTTAGCAGCAGCAGCAGCAGCTCCTTGGAAGAAAAGCTATTACCAACCTAGACAGCATATTAAAAAACAGAAGCATTACTGTGCCAACAAAGGTCCATCTAGTCAAAGCTATGGTTTTTCCAGTAGTCATGTATGGATGTGAGAGTTGAACTATAAAGAAAGCTGAGCACTGAAGAATTGATACTTTTGAACTGTAGTGTTGGAGAAGACTCTTGAGAGTCCCTTGGACTGCAAGGAGATCAAACCAGTCAATTCTAAAGGAAATCAGTCCTGAATATTCATTGGAAGAACTGATGCTGAAGCTGAAACTCCAATACTTTGGCCACCTGATGCGAAGAACCGACTCATTGGAAAAGACCTTGATGCTGGGAAAGATTGAAGGCAGGAGGAGGAGGGGACAATAGAGTATGAGATGGTTGGATGGCATCACCGAAGTGATGGACATGAGTTTGAGTAAACTCCGGGAGTTGGTGATGGACAGGGAAGCCTCTCATGCTTCAGTCCACAGGGTCACAAAGAGTCAGACATGATTGAGCTGAACTGAATATCCCATTGTATACGTGTACCACATCTTTATCCCTTCCTCTGTCAATGGACATTAGGTTGCTTCCATGTGTTGGCTGTTGTAAACAGTGCTGCGGTGAACATTGTGGTGCATGTATCCTTTTGGATTATGTTTTTCTCCAGATATAGGCCCAGGAGTGGGATTGCAGGGTCATATGGTAGCTCTATTTTTAGTTTTTTAAAGAACCCCCACATTGTTCTCCATAATGGCTATACCAATTTACATTCCCATGAACAGTATAGGAGGGTTCCCTTTCCTCCACCCCCTTTCCAGCATTTGTTGTTTGTGGATTTTTTGATGATACCCATTCTGACCGGTGTGAGGTGATATCCCATTGTAGTTTTGATTTGCATTTCTCTAATAACTACTGATGTTGAACATCTTTTCTACTGCCTATTGCTCATCTGTATGTCCTCTTTGGAGAAATGTCTATTTAGGTCTTCTGCCCATTTTTTGAGTGGGCTATTTGTTTTGACGCTGTTAAGCATCATAAGTTATTTGTAAACTTTAGATACTAATCCCTTACCAGTCACGTCATTTGCAAATATTTTCTCCCAATCTGTGGGTTGTCTTTTCGTTTTGTTTTGTGTTTCCTTTGCTGTGCAAAACTTTTGAGTTTAAGTAGATCCCATTTATTTTTGTTTTTATCTCCCATTATTCTGGGAGATGGATTGAAAAAGATGTTGCTGTGATTTATGTCAGAGACTGTTCCGCCTATGTTTTCCTCTAGGAGTTTTATAGTGTCCGGTCTCACTTTTAGGTCTTTAATCCATTTTGAGTTTATTTTTGTGTATGGAGTTAGAGAATGATCTTATCTCATTTTTTCACATGTGGCTATCCAGTTTTCCCAGCACCATTTGTTGAAGAGACTGTCTTTCCAGTCTTGCCTCCTTTATCATAGATTAATTACCCATAGGTGCATGGGCTTATTACTGGGTTTTCTATCCTGTTCTATTGATCTATATTTCTATTTTTTACCAGTACCATACTGCTTTGATGATTGTAACTTTGTGGTATAGTCTGAAGTCAGGAAACCTGATTGCTCCAGCTCCATTTTTCTTTTTCAAGATGGCTTTGGCTATTCAGGGTCTTTTGTGTCTCCATACAAATTTTGAGATTTTTTGTTCTAGTTCTATGAAAAATGCCACTGGTAATTTGATAAGGATTGCATGAATCTGTAGATTGCTTTGAGTAGTATCGTCATTTTGACTATTGATTCTTCCAGTCCATGAACCTGGCATATTTTTCCATCTGTTTATGTCGTCTTCAATTTCTTTCATCACATCTTATAGTTTCTGCAATACAGGTCTTTTATCTCCTTTTAAGTAGATTTATTCCTGGGTATTCTATTCTTTTTGTGATCCACACAGTCAAAGGCTTTGGCATAGTCAATAAAGCAGAAATAGATGTTTCTCTGGAACTCTCTTGCTTTTTTGATGATCCAGCGGATATTGGCAATTTGATCTCTGGTTCCTCTGCCTTTTCTAAAACCAGCTTGAACATCTGGAAGTTCACGGTTCACGTATTGCTGAAGCCTGGCTTGGAGAATTTTGAGCATTACTTTACTAGCATGTGAGATGAGTGCAATTGTGCGGTAGTTTGAGCATTCTTTGGCATTGCCTTTCTTTGGGATTGGAATTAAAACTGACCTTTTCCAGTCCTGTGGCCACTGCTGAGTTTTCCAAATTTGCTGGCATATCGAGTGCAGCACTTTCACAGCATCACCTTTGAGGATTTGAAATAGCTCAACTGGAATTCCATCACTTCCACTAGCTTTGTTCGTAGTGATGCTTTCTAAGGCCCACTTGACTTCACATTCCAGGATGTCTGGCTCTAGGTGAGTGATCACACCATCATGATTATCTGGGTCGTGAAGATCTTTTTTGTACAGTTCTTCTGTGTATTCTCGCCACCTTTTCTTAATATCTTCTGCTTCTGTTAGGTCCATACCATTTCTGTCCTTTATCGAGCCTATCTTTGCATGAAATGTTCCTTTGGTATCTCTAATTTTCTTGAAGAGGTCTCTAGTCTTTCCCAATCTGTTGTTTTCCTCTATTTGTTTGCACTGATCGCTGAGGAAGGCTTTCTTATCTCTCCTTGCTATTCTTTGGAACTCTGCATTCAGATGAGAATATCTTTCCTTTTCTCCTTTGCTTTTCGCTTCTCTTCTCTTCCTAGCTATCTGTAAGCTATACCAGACCATCTGACCTGTCTCTTGAGAAACCTGTATGCAGGTCAGGAAGCAACAGTTAGAACTGGACATGGAACAACAGACTGGTTCTGAATAGGAAAAGGAGTACGTCAAGGCTGTATATTGTCACCCTGCTTATTTAACTTATATGCAGAGTACATCATGAGAAACGCTGGGCTGGAAGAAACACAAGCTGGAATCAAGATTGCCGGGAGAAATATCAATAACCTCAGATATGCGGATGACACCACCCTTATGGCAGAAAGTGAAGAGGAACTAATGAGCCTCTTGATGAAGGTGAAGGAGGAGAGTGAAAAAGTTGGCTTAAAGCTCAACGTTCAGAAAACTAAGATCATGGCATCTGGTCCCATCACTCCATGGGAAATAGATGGGGAAACAGTGGAAACAGTGTCAGACTTTACTTTTTTGGGCTCCAGAATCACTGCTGATGGTGACTGCAGCCATGAAATTAAAAGACGATTACTCCTTGGAAGGAAGGTTATGGCAAACCTAGATAGCATGTTTAAAAGCAGAGACATTAGTTTGCCAACAAAAGTCCATCTAGTCAAGGCTATGGTTTTTCCAGTGGTCATGTATGGATGTGAGAGTTGGACGGTGAAGAAAGCTGAGCACCGCAGAATTGATGCTTTTGAACTGTGGTGTTGGAGAAGACTCTTGAGAGTCCCTTGGACTGCAAGGAGATCCAATCAATCCATCCTAAAAGAGATCAATCCTGGGTGTTCATTGGAAGGTCTGATGTTGAAGCTGAAGCTCCAATACTTTGGGCACCTCATGCGAAGGGTTGACTCATTGGAAAAGACCCTAATGCTGGGTAGGATTGGGGGCGGGAGGAGAAGGGGACGACAGAGGATGAGATGGTTGGATGGCATCACCGACTCGATGAACATGGGTTTGGGTAGACTCCGGGAGTTGGTGATGGACAGAGAGGCCTGGCGTGCTGCAATTCATGGGGTCGCAGAGAGTCGGACACGACTGAGCGACTGAACTGAACTGATTCTATTCTTTTTAATATCTTCTGCTTCTGTTAGGTCCATACCATTTCTGTCCTTTATTGTGCTCATTTTTTCATGAAATGTTCCCTTGGTAACTCTAATTTTCTTGAAGAGATCTCTAGTCTTTGCCATTCTATTGTTTTCCTCTATTTCTTTACATTGATTGCTGAGGAAGGCTTTCTTATCTCTCCCTGCTATTCTTTGGAACTTGGCATTCAAATGGGTATATGTTTCCTTTTCTCCTTTGCCTTTAACTTCTCCTCTTTTCTCAGCTATTTGTAAGGCCTCCTCAGACAACCATTTTGCCTTTTTGCATATCTCTTTCTTGGAAATGGTCTTGATCACTGCCTCCTGTACAATGTCATGAACCTCCATCCATAGTTCTTCAGGCACTGTCTATCAGATCTAATCCCTTGAATCTATTTGTCACTTCCACTGTATAATCATAACGGATTTGATTTAGGTCATACCTGAATGGTCTAGTGGTGTTCCCTACTTTCTTCAACATAAGCAGAAGATATTAAGAAGAGGTGGCAAGAATACACAGAAGAACTATACAAAAAAGATCTTCATGACCCAGATAACCACGATGGTGTGATCACTCACCTACAGCCAGAGATCCTGGAATGCGAAGTCAAGTGGGCCTTAGGAAACCTCACTACAAACAAAGCTAGTGGAGGTGATGGAATTCCAATTGAGCTATTTCATATTCTAAAAGATGATGCTGTGAAGGTGCTGCACTCAATATGCCAGCAAATCTGGAATACTCAGCAGTGGTCACAGGACTGGAAAAGGTCAGTTTTCATCCCAATCCCAAAGAAAGGCAATGCCAAAGAATGTTCAAACTACCGCACAGTTGCATTCATCTCTCACGCTAGCAAAGTAATGCTCAAAATTCTCCAAGCCAGGCTTCAACAGTATGTGAACCATGAACTTCCAGATGTTCAAGTTGGATTTAGAAAAGGCAGAGGAACCAGAGATCAAATTGCCAACATCCTCTGGATCATCGAAAAAGCAAGAGAGTTCCAGAAAAACATCTATTTTTGCTTTATTGAGTATGCCAAAGCCTTTGACTGTGTGGATCGCAATAAACTGTGGAAAATTCTTCAAGAGATGGGAATACCAGGCCACCTGTCCTGCCTCCTGAAAAGTCTGTATGGAGGTCAAGAAGTAACGGTTAGAACTGGACATGAAACAACAGACTGGTTCCAAATCAGGAAAGGAGTACATCAAGGCTGTTTATTGTCACCCTGCTTATTTAACTTATATGCAGAGTACCTCATGTGAAATACTGGACTGGATGAAGCACCAGCTGGAATCAAGATTGCCAGGAGAAATACCACTAACCTCAGATATGCAGATGACACCACCCTATGGCAGAAGAAGAACTAAAGAGTCTCTTGATGAAAGTGAAAGAGGAGAGTGAAAATGTTGGCTTAAAACTCAACACTCAGAAAACTAAGATCGTGGCATCTGGTCCCATCACTTCATGGCAAATAGATGGGGAAACAATGGAAACAGTGAGACTTTATTTTCTTGGACTCCAAAATCACTGCAGATGGTGACTGTAGTCATGAAATTAAAAGACGCTTGCTCCTTGGAAGAAAAGCTGTGACCAACCTAGACAGCATATTAAAAAGCAGAGACATTACTTTGCCAACAAAGTCTGTCTAGTCAAAGCTATAGTTTTTCCAGTAATCATGTGTGGATATGAGAGTTGGACTATAAAGAAAACTGAGCGCTGAAGAATTGATGCTTTTGAACTGTGGTGTTGGAGAAGACTCTTGAGAGTCCCTTGGACTGCAAGGAGATCCAACCAGTCTATCCTAAAGGAAATCAGTCCTGAATATTCATTGGAAGGACTGATGCTGAAGCTGAAACTTCAATACTTTGGCCACCTGATGCGAAGAACTGACTCACTGGAAAACATCTTGATGCTGGGAAAAATTGAAGGCGGGAGGAGGAGGGGACAACAGAGTATGAGATGGTTGGATGGCATCACCGAAGTGATGGACATGAGTTTGAGTAGGCTCTAGGAGTTAGTGATGGGCAGGGAAGCCTGGCTTGCTGCAGTCCACGGGGTCGCAAAGAGTCAGACACGACTGAGTGACTGAACTGAACTGATTCTATTCTTTTTGATGTGATGGTAAATGAAATTGCTTCTTGAATTTCTCTTCTGATCTTTCATTGCTAGTGTATATAAATGCGACAGATTCTGTGCATTAATTTTGTAACCTGCAACTTTACCAAAATCATTGATGAGTTCCAGTACTTTTCTGGTAGCGTCTTTAGGATCTTCTATGTATACTATCATGTCATCTGCAAACAGTGATGGTTTAATTTCTTCTTTTCCAGTTTGGATTCCCTTTACTTATTTTTCTTCACTTATTGCTGTTAGCTGTGATATTAAATGTCATCCTGAACAGAACACCGTTTGGCACATGGTAGGTGTTCAACATATGCTTATTGTCAAAATAGTGTTAGCTTTCAGATACATGGCCCTTAAAGAACAACTGACAAAATCTTAGACCAGAGAAATTTTCCTCTTTTTTTTTTAACATTTTTAAATAGGACTCTGTTTCCTGTCACACTTACAAGGCTATTCATTCTGGTTATAGGATGATATTTCATGGTTCGATCTTATTTTGCATTGTGCTTATGAAGGTCATATTTCAGTCATGTCACACATTACCATTTACTGCTTTTACAACAATTTCTCCACACATTCATGTAGTTTCCGAACAAAAATATGAAAAGATGGTGTGCTATTCATAACTATACCCAGTTCCACGTTGAATGATGTGTCTATTTACATAAGTTTAGTACAAAGTTTACTGATAGACTGTATAGCATGCAATTTATAAAAAACTAAAATATATAATTTTTTTATTGTAAATTTTTTATAGCTAGCTGATCCTCATGAAATGCTTTCATTGAATTTTCCCAAAGCTTGAATCAAGAACCAAATATGTGGTGACATTTGACAAACAGATACAGGCGTACCTTGGAGGTATTGTGGGCTCAGTTTCAGACCAGCATGATAAAGCAAATATTGCAATAAAGTGAGCCATATGAATATTTTTGTTCTTAAGTGTGCAGTAGCATTATATCTAAAAAAACAATAATACATACCTTAATTAAAAAATATTTTGTTGCTAAAAAATGCTAACCACCATCTGAGGCTCCAGTGAGTTGTAATCTTTTTGCAATAGTAGCATGAAAGATCACTGACCACAGATCACTATAATCAATATAATAGTAATGACAAAGTTAAAAATATTGTGAGAATTATCAAAATGTGACACAGAAACACAAAGTGAGCAAATGTGGTTGGAAAAAAGTTTATGCTGGTAGACTCACTCAAACCTTCAGTTTTTAAAAAGCACAGTATCTGCAAAGTGCAAAAAAGTCAAGGGCAATAAAATGAGGGATGCCTGTATAGCTTTGATTGCTGGTTGACATTTTCATTTGCATTAATAAGATGAAAGTGAAGCAGTGAGACATGTTGGAACTTCAGTTATCAGTGACTTGAACAACATCTTTGCTGAATTGGAAAATAGTTTTTGAATACTGGGAAAATATTTCAGTTTTTTTGTGCTTTTGATAATTTAATGGCTGCAGATATGATACATTTTTAAACTTAATATACATTATTAACATTTTCTTGATCACTTTCTTAAGTCTAAACTGTTGACAGAGCAAATAAATTGACGGTTTGTAGTATTTGCCAATTTCTGTAGTGTAATTCTTTCACCATAGTTAATTTCAAACTACCACTGTGACATCACTGATCATGAAATTGGGAAGAGATGAACATACCATCACATAGTATTTCCTCCATACAGATGTAATAGTCAGGAATTCTGGTTTCCAGTATGACATATAAAGAGCTTAGAAGTTATCACTCCTGTTCTCACAACAACAAAAAAGTTGAACAAACTGAAAATCAGTAACCCTTCTTAGATCCATCAGAGAATCAAGGTGACAGGGCAAACCTCTACCACAAAAAGAAGAATCAGAACAGGCAGAACACAGAATCGTGGTTTACTAGGAGCAAAATCATGGAACCAGTAACTGATGTAAATATTTAAAGGACAATTGACTAACTACTGGAGACTAAACATGAACTTAATTGAAAGATTACCAGAAACAAAAACCTCCTAGTGCCCAGCCTAAGGAGATATCCACATTTTCATGAGTTTTACCTCTCAGAGCCCCACAGGTCTTACTATGAAGATAGGAGAAAAATCCTTTCATCCTTCCAATGGACAGAATGAAACGTAGCCATTTTGAAATATGCTAGAGCATTCAGTTCTCCTTAAAAAAGATCTTCCCTCAAGGGAAACGATTCAACAGAGCCTACCTAACCAACGTGGGAGAAGGAAAATGAGCCAACTCCAGTTTCTTGTAGCTGTCCTGTTTCATGTAAGAGAGAAAAAAGACAAAAAGCATCTATGAAGGTCAAAATACAGGAACACAATCTCACTAAAAGAATGAGACCTATAGGACACTTCCCCTCCCCCCCTTTACCAACACATCAGTTGAGTTCCTGTAACAGGTGATTCCGTCTGAAAGAACTCTAAACTCAGACCCTATTAAGAAGGAGTCTCTAGGGAAACCCAAGGACATCAGAGGAAATTTGACACCTATAGCTATAGCAAACAGGAAACACAGCCTAACTCCCAGCCAGACAAACATAGAACCTCAGTTCCTTTTACCAAATATATTATGTTGCATTTTCTCCAAAAAAGTTACAAGGCATGCTAAAATGCAAAAAATAACAGTCTAGGTATTTCCTGGGCAGTCCTGGGGTTAGGCTCCACCCTTCCACTGCAGGGGGGCCCAGGCTCAATGTTCAGTCAAAGAACTAGGATTCCACATGCCCTGGGGCATGGCCAAATATACAAATACATATTGGACAACTGGACATATATATATTTGGCCATGCTCCAGGGCATTTGAGATATATAGATAGATAGATAGATATAGATATAGATATATATGTACACAAAGCAAGCATTAGAATCAGACTCATATATGGCGGAAACTGGAAATGTACCTGATTAATATCCTAAGGACTCTAATGGAAAAAGTGGACACCATGAAAGAATCAGTAGTGATACAAGCAGAGAAATGAAAACTCTAGAAAGAATCAAAAGGCTAGAAATCAAAAGCACTATAACAGAAATAAAAAATGCCTTGATGGGCTAATCACTGCCCTGGACATGACCAAGGAAAGAATCAGGGAGTTTGAAGATATGTCAGTAGAAACTTCCCATACTGAAAAGCAAAGAGGAAAAGTAGTGAAAACAACAGAACAGAATATCTAGATACAGTAGATGTAAATAACTTCGTGAACATAGATATTAGTAAAATGTAATACAATAATTAGGAAATGGTGAATTTTTAGTATTTACTGCTGGCATGTTGCAATCCATGGAGTTGCAAAGAGTCAGACATGACTGGGCAACTGAACAACCACCATCCTTATTTTTAATAAGTATATTTTATTCAATTGTAAGTTTAGATAATCAGTAGATTATCTGTAATAGCAACAACAATAATAATAATGTGTTAACAACCAGCCCACAAAGTTCCTGAAAACTTAGCAGGTAGTTCTCAAAAGTCAAGATGAACTGGCTCAACACATTACTCTTGAAATAACTTAAAGACGTATTGAAATTACCATATTCAGATTTATTAATGCATTGTATACATATATAAGGTTCTATTATATGCAGAACACATGCTGAGGAAGTGTGCATATGTTATTTAATTCTGTTAACTATGAAATAGGTATCATAGCCCTTTTTAAATTAATCGGTTCAAAGTTAGACACCTAGAATATGGCAAAACTAAGATTTGAGCCCACATCAGTGGCGTCCCTGGTGGCTCAGACAGTAAAGAATCTGCCGGATTTGAGAGCTGGGTTTGACCCCTGAAGATCCCCTGGAGAAGGGAATGGCAACCCGCTCCAGTATTCTTGCCTGGAGAATTCCATGGACAGAGGAGCCTCGCGGGCTATACAGTCCATGGGATCACAAAGAGTTGGACACAACTGAGCGACTAACACTTTCACTTCACTTTTATCAGTGCTCTTTCCACGCACTGCTTTCTGAAGCTTACAGTATAAAGAAGACTAGGACAAGAAAAAGGGTAACAAACAGTTGGTTCATCAGTTTTTCTGAAGTTATTTTGTCCACTGCCATTCCATCCCTACTGTGAACCCATAAATCCTGTGCCTCCTCAGACAATGGGAGTTTCAGTCATAGTAGTTCTTCAGGACATTCGGTTCAGTTCAGTCGCTCAGTCATGTCCGACTCTGGAACCCCGTGGTCTGCAGCACGCCAGGCTTCCCTGTCCGTCACCAACTCCTGGAGCTTACTCAAACTCATGTCCATCGAGTCAGTGATGCCATCCAACCATCTCATACTCTGACATCCTCTTCTCCTCCTGCCTTCAATCTTTTCCAGCATCAGGGTAGTTTCCAGTGAGTCAGTTCTTTGAATCAGGTGGCCAAAGTATTGGAGTTTCAGCTTCAGCATCAGTCCTTCCAGTGAATATTCAGGACTGATTTCCTTTAGGATAGACTGGTTGGATCTCCTTGCAGTCCAAGGGACTCTCAAGAGTCTTCTCCAACACCACAGTTCAAAAGCATCAATTCTTCAGCGCTCAGTTTTCTTTATAGTCCAACTCTCATATCCACACATGACTACTGGAAAAACTATAGCTTTGACTAGACAGACTTTGTTGGCAAAGTAATGTCTCTGCTTTTTAATATGCTGTCTAGGTTGGTCACAGCTTTTCTTCCAAGGAGCAAGCATCTTTTAATTTCATGACTGCAGTCACCATCTGCAGTGATTTTGGAGTCCAAGAAAATAAAGTCTCACTGTTTCCATTGTTTCCCCATCTATTTGCCATGAAGTGATGGGACCAGATGCCACGATCTTAGTTTTCTGAGTGTTGAGTTTTAAGCCAACATTTTCACTCTCCTCTTTCACTTTCATCAAGAGACTCTTTAGTTCTTCTTCTGCCATAGGGTGGTGTCATCTGCATATCTGAGGTTAGTGGTATTTCTCCCAGAAATCTTGATTCCAGCTTGTGCTTCATCCAGTCCAGTATTTCGCATGATGTACTCTGCATATAAATTAAATAAGCAGGGTGACAATAAACAGCCTTGATGTACTCCTTTCCTGATTTGGAACCAGTCTGTTGTTCCATGTCCAGTTCTAACTGTTGCTTCTTGACCTGCATATAGATTTCTCAGGAGGCAGGTCAGGTGGCCTGGTATTCCCATCTCTTGAAGAATTTTCCAGTTTGTTGTGATCCGCATAGTGGCACAGTCAATAAAGCAAAAGTAGATGTTTCTCTGAAACTCTCTTGCTTTTTTGATGATCCAGCAGATGGTGGCAATTTGATCTCTGGTTCCTCTGCCTTTTCTAAATCCAGCTTGAACATCTGGAAGTTCGTGGTTCACATACTGTTGAAGCCTGGCTTGGAGAATTTTGAGCATTAATTTGCTAGCGTGAGAGATGAGTGCAATGATGCAGTAGTTTGAACATTCTTTGGCATTGCCTTTCTTTGGGATTGGGATGAAAACTGACCTTTTCCAGTCCTGTGACCACTGCTGAGTATTCCAGATTTGCTGGCATATTGAGTGCAGCACCTTCACAGCATCATCTTTTAGAATATGAAATAGCTCAACTGGAATTCCATCACCTCCACTAGCTTTGTTTGTTGTGATGCTTCCTAAGGCCCACTTGACTTCGCATTCCAGGATCTCTGGCTGTAGGTGAGTGATCACACCATCGTGGTTATCTGGGTCATGAAGATCTTTTTTGTATAGTTCTTCTGTGTATTCTTGCCACTTCTTCTTAATATCTTCTGCTTCTGTTAGGTCCATACCATTTCTGTCCTTTATTGTGCCCATCTTTGCACAAAATGTTCCCTTCATATCTCTAATTTTCTTGAAGAGAGCCCTAGTCTTTCCCATTCTATGGTTTTCCTCTATTTCTTTGCACTGATTGCTGAGGAAGGCTTTCTTATCTCTCCTTGCTGTTCTTTGGAACTTTGCATTCAAATGGGTATATCTTTCCTTTTCTCCTTTGTCTTTCCTATCTTTTCTTTTCTCAGCTATTTGTAAGGCCTCCTCAGACAACCATTGTGCCTTTTTGCATTTCTTTTTCTTGGGGATGGTCTTGATCACTGCCTCCTGTACAATGTCACAAACCTCCACCCATAGTTCTTCAGGCACTCTGTCTATCAGATCTAAACCCTTGAATCTATTTGTCACTTCCACTGTATAATCATAAGGGATTTGATTTAGGTCATACCTGAATGGTCTAGTGATTTTCCCTACTTTCTTCAATTTAAGTCTGAATTTGGCAATGAGGAGTTCACGATCTGAGCCACAGTCAGCTCCTGGTCTTGTTTTTGCTAACTGCATAGAGCTTCTCCATCTTTGGCTGCAAAGAATATCATCAATCTGATTTTGGTATTGACCATCTGGTGATGTCCATGTGTAGACTCTTTTCTTGTGTTGTTGGAAGAGGGTGTTTGCTACAACCAATGTGTTCTCTTGGCAAAACTCTGTTAGCATTTGACCTGCTGCAGGGGCAGGGGCTCTGGGTGCAGTAGACCCAGGTATGGCATAAGCCTTCTTGGAGGAGGTCACCATTAACCCCACCACAGAGACTCTTGGAGGGCACAAACAGAACCTTGTGCACACCAGGACCCAGGAGGAAGGAGCAGTGACCCCACAAGAGACTGACCCAGACTTGCCCGTGAGTGTCCAGGAGTCTCTGGCGGAGGGGTGGATCAGTGGTGGCCTGTGGTAGGGTTGAGGGCACTGAGTCCAGCAGTGTCTGCATGGGACCTTTTGAAGGAGGTCGCCATTATCTTCATTACCTCCACCATAGTTTGGCCTCAGGTCAAATGAGCCCTGCCCATCAATGGAAAATTGGATTAAACATTTACTGAGCATGGCCCGCCCATCAAAACAAGACCCAGTTTCCCCCTCAGTCTCTCCCATCAGGAAGCTCCCATAGGCCTCTTAATCCCTCTCTGTCAGATGGCAGACAGAATGAAAACCTTAATCACAGAAAACTAACCAATCTGATCACGTGTACCACAGCCTTGTCTAACTCGATGAAACTATGAGCCATGTAGTGTAGGGCCACCCAAGACAGACAGGTCATGGTGGAGAGTTCGGCAAACCACTTCAATATTATTGCCTTGCAAACCAATAAACAGTATGAAAAGGCAAAAAGATAGGACACTGAAAGATGAACTCCCCAGGTCGGTAGGTGCCCAATATGCTGCTGGAGATCAGTGGAGAAATAACTCCAGAAAGAATGAAGAGACGGAGCCAAAGCAAAAACAACACCCAGTTTGTGGATGTGACTGGTGATGGAAGTAAATTCCAATGCTGTAAAGAGCAGTATTGCATAGGAACCTGGAATCTTAGATCCATGAATCAAGGCAAATTGGAAGTGGTCAAACAGGAGATGGCAAGAGTGAATGTCGACATTTTAAGAATCAGTGAACGAAAATGGACTGGGATGGGTGAATTTAACTCAGATAACCATTTATCTGCTACTGTGGGCAAGAATCCCTTAGAAGAAATGGAGTAGCCATCATTGTCAACAAAAGAGTCCAAAATGTAGTACTTGGATGCAATCTCAAAAACAACAGAATGATCTCTGTTCGTTTCCAAGGCAAACCATTCAATATCACAGTAATCCTAGTCTATGCCCCGACCAGTAATGTTGAAGAAGCCGAAGTTGAACGGTTCTATGAAGACCTAAAAGACCTTCTAGAACTAACACCCAAGAAGTCCTTTTCAGGACATTACCATGGTTACCAAACAGACTTCAGTGCTGCAGCCTGAACATTCTAGAAGAAGGCAGGGAGGACCTGAGATGGCCTTCTTCAACTTACATCTGTTAGGATATCAAAATTCCTTTCGGAACAAGAAAAGGGGCAAAACTGAAGAAACAAGTAAGGGGAACATAGAATAGAGGGTTATAAAGGGCCACTTCTTAGTCATTTCTTTTCCTACCTTGGGTTAGAGTTTTATCCCCCAAGATTAACCACTACACTAGTTAAAATTATGAAGTAGAGAAAGTATCCATTCCCTCTCGTGTCATTTAATATCCTTAATAAGACACCCAGTTTGTTCAACTGAATAAATTCATTTGCTCATTTAGTCAACATTTATTAAGCACCAACTATGTGTCAGGCTTTATGTTGGTGACTAGGGTTACAAAGATAGATAAGATTAGCTCTCTCTCTGCCATAAAGTGGCCGACTATCCAATGAAGAAAAGTATGCAAACAAATTTGCAATATGGTGTATGATTCAGTTAAATATGGAATGCTGTGGAACCACTAAAGAGGAAGTACCTAATGCTATTAGATTGAAATGAGAATACAGGGATCCTTTAGAGAAGAACTCCCACAGGAAATGCTTCTAGAACTGAGTATTAGAGGATGATTAGAATTAACCAAGTAGACAAGAAGGGAATACAGCACAGACAAAGGAACAGAGAATTGAGGCTTATTAAGTGAGCTCCAAGTCCTTGGGTACAGACAAGTGGTAGACAGGAGCTAAGAAGCAGGTGTTGAAAACTAGGCAGGGGTCAGATAATTGAGGATTATGTTATCCATGCTAACCTTTTAACTTTATAGGAACTATTGAAGGAATTTTAGTAGGCAGTGAGTAAATAATCAGACCCATATTATATCTGCAATACCTAGCAGTACCTCATATCTGATAGAGATCTAATAAATGTATTTGTAGGGTGAATGAATAAGTGATACTGAATAACTAATTCTAAAGGGAGGATTTACAGGAGATGTGACAAGATTAAGATAGTAAAAGATGAATTGCTTGAAAACAGAAATAAAAGAGAAAGGGTATTCCAGGAAGAATGAAGAACACATGTGAAGGAAATTAAGCATGGGCAGGAACTGAAGCAAAAGTTGTATTGGGGTAAAGGGAGGGGATAACTGGGGAAGTATAAAGCACAAAGTTAAGGCTGAGAAGGACTGATCTTGTGTAGACTCCATTGGGCTCTCTCTGTTCTCTAATCCTGTTAAAGAAGCTCTGTTTCATGTATTTAGCATTCAGGTAAGATTTGTACAAAGGGTCCCACTAATAGACCCTAGGAATCCTTTTATAGCCCTACACCCTACTTGCCCCCACCCAGCTGGGTCCCAGCATTGTGCCCTGGTGAGGATATTTTTGTCTCCAAATTAGTTCATCACCCTCTCTCAGTTCATCACCCTCTCTCAGAGAAACACACTTGGCCTAACTCACTAATTCCCCATGTTCCATTTTGGTTTATATATTGCCCTCCTGTAATGATAGTTGAGAATTTAGCTTCCCCTCTCCCATCCTAGTTCTTCTAGTATAGTTATGTCACAGTTTTAGGTTTATGGTAAGAAAAATTCTAAGAATGACCCTCAATGAATCTTGGCCTTATATCATCCCCTCCCCTTTGAATGTGGGTGGAACCTCTGAATATGATGGAAAACACTCTGGTGATTGTTACTTTACATAGAAAAAAAGGAGATTATGCGAGTGGGCCTAATCTAATCACACAAGCCCTTTAAAATCTGAGTGGTTTTTTCCAGTTAACAGCAAAAGAGGAATTTGGAGATTGGAAGCATGTGGGGCTCTGAAGATGGAGGGGGGCTGCATGCCAAGGAATGTGGGTGGCAGTTAGGAGCTGAGAGTGTCCCAGCTGACAGTCAGCAAGGCATCAGTCCTATAACCACAAAAACCTGAATTCTGTCAATAACCTGACTGAAACTGAAAATGGATTCTTCCTAGAGACTCCAGATAAGACCCCAGCCCAGCTAAGAGTTAGATTTCAGCCTTGTGAGACTAAGTAGAGACTGCCAGACTTCTGACTTGTAGAAGTGTCAAGATAGTGAGTGAATGATGTTGTTGTTTTAAATATTTATTTATTTTGGCTGTGTACGGTCTCAGTTGCGGCAGGTGGGCTCTCCTATCTTAGTTGCAGCGTGTGGGATCTTCAGTTGCTGCTTGCGGGAATCCTCTTCTCGTTGCAGCATGTGGGATCCAGTTCCCTGACCAGGGATTGAACCCTGGCCAGCTGCATTGGAAGGGTGGAGTTTTAGCCACTTGGACCACCAGGGTGTTGTTTTAAGCCACTAAATTTGTGGTCATTTGAGATGTAGCAGTAGAACCCTAATACAAGCTTATATCTATAGTCTTGTAGTCTTAAAATATGTAAAAACTGTTTACTTCTAAGGCAATTAATTTGACTATAATAACTTTTTTGTTCAATTTTTTGTTTATTCCTAGAATTAAGAACTGCTACCATTGTTTTTTTTTCCCCATTTGCTTGGTTCTCTGCTATTACTTCAACAACTCTATCCAATGCCCAGTGATATTTTTTCTAGTCATTCAAAACACAAGTAATCTACCAATTCCTTTTTTCCCAAACTTCTCTCTCCTACTCCTACTTTCTGCCTTCTATTCCTGGCACATAGCTCTTTCCTAAAACTTGCTTTTGCCTCTCTCCAAGATTTTATTCCCTATTCCCTGGATCCCATGTTTTCTTTCTTGGTTTTACTCTCCTTTTCCTGGAATATATCCTTGCCTAGCTTTCTAAGAGCGTATCGGAGGTATATTTTTGAGTGAAGAATGGTTTTAGACTACCGTCACACTTGATTGTCAGCTTTTCCAGATATGGAATTCTAGGTTGAAAATCATTTTCTGAAAACTTTGAAGGTATACTTTATTGTCCTCTAATTTCCAGCTGTATTCTTTTGTGTATGATGTATTTGTCTCCAGAAGCTTTTTGTTTTCTTTTTTGTTCCCTAAGTGTTCAAAATTTCATAATGTTGGAACTTGCTGTAGGTCTTTTTTCATTCACTGTGATAGACTTTCCATGAGCTTTTTCAACCTGGACATTTGTACCCTTCATTTCTGACAAATTTTCCTCTATTACTTCTTTATTAATTTATTCTCTATTTTCTCTCTTCTCTCTTTTTGGAACTTCCATTTATCAGCTGTAAAACCTGAGGTGATCCTCTAACTTTATTCATATTTCTCTATATTTCCTTTGGGTTTTAAAAAATTTACCCTTCGGGAGCCTCCTCAATTTCATCTTCCAACCTTCTGGATTAATTATCTTTTGCTGTGTAAGAAAGTACCCTAAAACATAGAAGCTTAAACCAACAAAACATTTATTACTTTATAGTCTGTGTGAATCAGGAATCCAGAAGGAGTTTAGGTAGGTAGTTCTAGCTCAGGGTTTCTCATGTGTTTACAGACAGGGTGTCAACAGGGGCTCCAGTCATCTCATGACTGGAGGCCTCAGTTCTTATCAACAACCAGGCATCTCTGGCTCTTGACAGGACACCTCAGTTTCTCACCACATGGGCCTCCCCATAAGCTGCTTGAGTGTTCTAACCTGGCAGCTAACTTTCCTCAGAGCTGGTGATCAGAGAAAGAGAGGAAGGAGGAAGGAAGCCAAATGTCTTTTTATGACCTCGTCTCAGAAGTGACTGTCACTTCCACCTTATTCTTTTTGTTAGAAGAGAGTCACTAAAGCCAGCCCACACACAAGGGGAAGGGTAATAAAGAAGCTTTGGACACGGGCAAATCACCATATCTTTGTATCAGAATATTTTGCTGACTATATTCTTAATTTCCAAGGACTGTTTTTGGTCCTCTGGTTTTCCTTTTCCACATCTTTTTTCTTCAGGGATATTTATACTTTATTTGAAACTCTGTTCTCTGCATTAGCTCTGTTTCTCCTGCGCCTTTCTTTCCTATGAGTTTATTTTGGTCTCTGTTTTCCTCATTGATGACTATTATCAAATAACTGGTTATCCTTGGCTCTTTATTGTAAGAGTGAGGAACTAAAAAGCTGACTAGAAGCCTGGAGGGCAGGGGTGGTTATCCATTTTGGGCTTCCCTAGGAGCCTTCCACTGGCTTTCTACATGTTCTCCAAGGAAGAACACCATACTTGCCTCTCTGGGGATTGTTACGTGTTTGTTGCTAGCATACTGGGACCAAGACTGAGAGTCTCACTTTTGAGGATCTCAATTTTCACTTAATCATGGTATTCTTAGTACTACACCATATGCTATCCCTCGCAGTAAATCTTGTCCAGGAGTGCAGTGCCTCCAAGATTCAGTTCTTCCAAAGACATCTTTCTCCTTTTTCACCATTTTTATTGAGATATAATTGACATATAACATTGTGTAAGTTTGGGCTTCTCTCGTGGTGCAGCAGTAAAGAATCCACCTGCCAATCAGGAGATGTGAGTTCAATCCCTGGGTCAGGAAGATCCCCTGGAGAAAGAAATGGCAACCCAGTCCAGTATTCTTGCCTGGGAAATACCAAGGACAGAGGAGTCGGCTGGGCTACAGTCCATGGGGTTGCAAAGAGTGGGACACAACTTAGCTACTAAACAACAATAACAAGCAAATTGTGTTAAGTTTAAGGTGTACAATATGTTGGTTTGATACATTTAAAATATATTGCAAAATGTTAACCACTGTAGCATTAGCTCTAATACCTCTATGACATCACATAATTGCCATTTCTTTCTTGTGGTAATAACATTTAGGATCTACTCTCTCAGTACCTTTCAATTATATATAATACCATTTAATTACCTATAATCACCATGCTGTACGTTAGATCCCCATAACTTATTCATCTTATAAATGGAAGTTTATACCCTTCGGCCAACATCTCATCCCCTCACCTCCAGCTCCTGGTGACCACCATTCTTCTTTTTGAGTTATACTTTTATAGATTCCACATATAAGTGAGATCATACAGTATTTGTTGTCTTCTGTCTGACTCACTTATCTTACTTAGCATCATGCTCTGAAGGTTTGTTCATGTGGTTGCAAATAACAGGATTTCCTTTTTTCCCATGACTGAATAATATTTCATTGTATATGTATTTATACTGCATCTTCTTTATCCATTCATTCATTGGCAGACACTTAAGCTTCCATATCTTGGGTATTGTGAATAATGCTGCAGTGAACATGAAAATGAAGATTTCTCTTCAAGATCCTGTTTTCATTGCCTTTGGATATATAGCCAGAAGTGGGGTTGCTGGACAGAGAAGTCTTTTATTTCCTTGCTAGGGCATGGTGAATATGATTAGCCTGGTTGTACCATGTGCTCTGGAATACCTCCCTGTTCTCAGACCTATTTTTTACTCCTACCTTCTGTGGTACCTGCTGTATACTAAAGTTTGAGTTTCTCAAGCAGATTAGGTCAATTCTAGATATATCCTCCATTGCAGAAACTTAAAACATTTCCTATTCTGATAAACTGGGGCTTCCCAGGTAGCGTTAATGGTTAAGAACCCGCTTGCCAATGCAGGAGATGTGGGTTCTATCCCTGGGTTGGGAAGATCCCCTGGAGGAGGGCATGATGACCCACTCCAGTATTCTTGCCTGGAGAATCTCATGGACAGAGGAGCCTGGTGGACTGCAGTCCATAGGGTTTCAAAGAGTCAGACAGGACTAAAGTGATGTAGCACACATGCATGCACATTCTGATAAGTTAGTTGCTACCCCTTTATCCATGTTCCATTTTTCAAAAGATGTTTCCAGTGAAATATATCATCTTGCTACTGTATCCTTACTCTCTCTCTGCCCTTGAAGGTTAATGCCATTTTTGTCATTGTTTTTTTGTTTGTTTGTTTGTTTGGGGGGGCAGCACTGGATCTTCATTGCTGTGCACAGGCTTTCTCTAGTTGCAGCGAGCAGGGGCTGTTCTCTGGTTGCAGTGCATGGGCTTCTCACTGCAGTGGCTTCTCTTGTGGAACATGGGCTCCAGGCACACTGGCGTCAATAGTTGTGGTGCGTGGGCTCAGTTGCCCCGTGGCATGTGAAATCTTCCTGGACCAGGGATGGAACCCATGTCCCCTGCATTGGCAGGCAGATTCTCAACCACAGGACCACCAAGGAAGTCTTTGTTGTTGTTATTTTGATGTCATTTTAGGAAATTTAGAGGGGAAAGAAAATAAACTTTACGGTTAATTAATCATTTTTAAAACTAATTTTTGTGATGTATTTCCAAAATTATAGAAAATTTGTAAGACTGGTACAAAGAAATTCCCTATACCCTTTACCCAAATTAGTCAGTTGTTAATATTTGGCCATATTTGCTTGTTCTCTCTCCCTTCATATTTATATATATATATGCTATATATGTAATTTATATATTAGCATATCTATATATAAACATTTGTTTTTTCTCAGCTAGTTGAGAATCAGTAGTTCATATTATGTCCTTTACTCTCAAATATTTCAGTTTGTATTTCTTAAAAATAAGAACACTTTTTTAGGGGCTGCCCTGGTGGCTCAGTGGTAAAGAATCCATCTGCCAATGCAGGGAACACGGGTTCGATCCCTGATCTGGGAAGATGCCACAGAGCAACTAAGCCAGTGTGCCACAACTATTGAGCCTGTGCTCTAGAGCCTGGGAGCCGCAGCTCATGTGCCCCAGATCCCATGCTCTGCAACAAGAGAAGCCACCACAAAGAGAAACCTGCTCGCTGCAACTAGAGAAAAGCCTGAGCGGCATCAAAGACCCAGCACAGCCAAAAACAAATAAATAAAATTATTTTTATAAAAAGAATAAGAACTTTTTTTTAGATAACCCACAGTATAAGTTATCAAACTAAGCAATTTTAACACTGATAGAATACTATTATCTAATTACCGACAGTCTATATTCCAATTTTTCCAGTTGCCCTGTTAATGTCCTTTAGAACAAAATTTTCCCTTTTAGGATCCAATTAAGGATCAGGCATTGCATTTAGTTGGCATGACTCTTTAGTTTCCTTTTATCTGGAAAAATTCCTCTGCTCCTTTGTTTCATGACGTTGACAATTTTAAGAGTACAGGCAAGATATTTTATACAGTTTTTCTTAATTTGGGTTTATCTGACGTTTATTAAGATTAAGGGCTTCCCTATGGCTCAGATGGTAAAGAATCTGCCTGCAATGTGGGAGACCTAAGTTCAATCCCTGGGTCAGGAAGATCCCCTGGAGAAGGGAATGGTAACCTACTCCAGTATTCTTGCCTGGAAAATGCCATGGACATAGGAGCCTGGTGGGCTACAGTCCACGGGGTTGCCAAGAGTTGGACACGACTGAGCGACTTAACACTTCCTTTCTCAAGATTAGATCAGGTTTAAATGTTTTTGGCAGGAATAAGCAATATTATGTCTTTAATACATCACATCAGGAGGCTTGTGATGTCATTTTTGTCCCATTATTGGTGATGTTAACTTTGACCATTTGATTAAGGTGGTGTTTTCCAGTCTTCTTCATTGCCAAGTTGATAGTGACAGAGTAAAGGGACAAGATAGGTGAATAAGTAGTTAATCCTTACTTATTGTACGAAAAAGTATGGGAGACCCTGTAATTTAATGATTACTTAAGAAAGCAGGTTTGCTTAACCACGAAACCAAGCAGACTGGCACAGCGACAGAACCACGCAGCAGCAGAAGACATGACCCAAAGCAATAAAACAATGGTGGCATGAGACTCACATCCTGCCCATTGAGCTCAGTAAGTTAATGATCCCTAGGACATGCTCTCTGCACACATGAAAAACAATAATTTGTGCATCTAGCTTGACCACATAGGAACAAGAAAACTCCCTTGCCCAACCTAGAGGAGGAGCTGATGATGGAAGCGTGATGTCTACTCAAGAAAGACAAAGAAGTCCTTCTCCCTCTCCCCACTTTTCCTGCGATTATAAAACTAGCCCAGTAAGTTCTCAGAGCATGGCATCCCCTTGCCCACCTGCTTGTAAGCCTCCAAGTGTCCTTTTCTAATCAGCTACTTCTTATCTATCACTTTGTCTCTTGTTGAATTATTTTTTGCACTGAGACAAAGAACTCTTTGAGACAAAGAACTCTATCAGAGCTCTTCAGAGCCCCTGAGACAAAACCCAAACAGTTTCAAAGTTACTATTTTTATTTTGTAATTAGTAGTGATTCCCAGAAAGATATTTTGAAAAAATGTAAAGATCCTATTTTACATCAAACTTTTTCTTCCTAGTTTTAGCATCTACTGATGATTCAGTTATCTCTATGATAGTTCCAAATGGTAATTTTCTAACTCACATCCATTCTAACTCCAAATGTAAAGTTTAATTGAGTTTTTCCAAAGCATTCAATTTCATTTTTATACAAAATCACTGCTCTTTTTTTAATATCCCAGAAGTTTATTTAATTCTTGCTTGATACGTTTTATAGAGAAAGGTTGGGACTATTTGCTTTGGGTGCCCCTAGTAAATCTCATGGAGGCACTCACTGATCCTTTTTTAAAAATACATATTCCATTAGTTTAAATAATATATCATTAAATGGCAATTACAAAGTAAAACTGGCATAAATTTTGGGGGGAGAAAAATCACAGCTGACTCTTGGTATGCATACAGTTCAACTGGTGGGAGCATAAGTATGCAGGTATGCTAGAGAGTAGCTCTTGGCTGCGACTGAAGTGTTTCAGGCATCTTTTAATACGTTTTTCAGAGGAAATGGAGAACATTAATTAATCTAGCAAGCCTATTCAATAGAGCTTCTTTAGAAGAGCTCCTAATATTTATAATATTGAGCTATTCACATTTAATATTCTAAAATACATAAAGGAACTAGGGCATCGTAAAGAATTATTGATAAAAACTTAGATAAGCTTGTCCTGGACCAAGCTAGAGATTCCTGAATATTTGCCAAATTCTGTATGTGAGTTAGGATACAGAGGGGAATAAATGTGAGGTCCCTTTCCACACATATTTTAGAAGCTTAGAATTCCTTGTGGTAAAATATCACCCAAATGAGGCTAATGTAATATTGTATGTCAACTACAGTTCAGTTTTAAAAAAAAAGAAATATTACCCAAAGATAATGATATCTGATAGAAATTGACAAAATACCCTAAAATTCATATGGAAATATAGGGTATCCAGAATAACCAAAGCAATCTTAAAGAATAAGAATGATGGAGGACATACTTCCCAATTTCAAGTCTTCTACAAAGCTTCTATAATCAAGACCATGGTGATGTTGGCATAAGAATTGCCATATTAGATCAGTGAAATAGAATTAAGAGTCTAGAAATACACTCTTATATTTATGGTCAATTGATTTGCAACAAAGATGCCAAGACAATTCAATGGGAGAGAATAGTTTTTTCAACAAATGGTGTTGCAAAAACTGGATAATTACATGCAAAAGAATGAAATTGGACCCCACCTCACACCATATGCAAAAATAAACTCAAAATGGATCATAGACATAAATGTAAGAGCTAAAACTTTAAAACTTTTAGAAGAAAAATCTTCGTGACCTTGGATTAGGCAATGTTTTGTAATAAATGACAGCAAAAGCATAAATGACAGAAGAAAAGATAGGTAAATTGGATTTCATAAAAATTAAAAACTTCTGTGTTTCAAGGAACACTATCAAGTAAGTGAAAAGAAGTTTATGTGTTTTTGTAAATGTTTGGATTATAAGACAGATTTAGAATAAATAAGTACAAACTTATTAAATCAATAATCATAAGAGAAAATGAAAGTTATTACAGTTGCATAGAACAAAATGTGGGCTCAGACAATTTTGATAGGAAATATTTTCAAAATGTTAACAGGTAATTGCATTCTTAATAGCAGAAAAAAATGAAAATAACCAATTAATTTTATAATACTAACACAAACTGATAAAATAACATAAAACAATACAGAATACAGTACAAAAGAGGAACCCATAGACCAATAAATGAACAAATTCACTAACAGATTAAATTCAAGAATAAAGACAATCATCTACCATCAAGTAGGATTTATTCCAGAAATACAATGATAATTTATTATTAGGAAATAGATAAATATAAATACATCACACCTGTATGTCAAAAAGTTATATCCAACTATCACTAGGAACTAAAAAGGCATTTGATACTTTTAGAAAACACTTTGTAAATTAAGTAAAAAAGGACATCATCAGCATAATATGATATCCACCTCATATCATACACAAATATAAATTCTTGATGAAGACCTAAGCATATAAGACAAAACTATGGAAATATTAGAGGAAAAAGTAAAATATATTCACAATCCTAGGATGATTTCAGAAAACTTTCTTATAGGACATAAGGCCCAGAAACCTAAAATTGAAGATTGACAACTTTTCCTAAATAAAAAATTATAATTCTGTATCAAAAGACATCATAAAGTTAAAGCAAGAAAGCAACTAAGAGGGGAATTCCCTGTTAGTCTAGTGGTCAGGACTCCACACTTTCATTGCCAAGGACCTGGGTTTGATCCCTGGTCTGGGAACTAAGATCCCACAAGCTATGCAGCATGGCCAAAATTAAATAAATAAAAGAGAGACTAAGAGAAAATATTTGCTATTTATAGGTGTGTATGTGTGTATACACATATTTACATATATACACACACCTATATAAACACACAAATTTATAATTCACACATACATAAAACATACACACATTTATAATTCATATATATAATATTCAGAGTACATGGAAAACCCCCAGATAGGGCATCAGTCCAGACTCCCCTTCTCATCCAACATCAGATATTTATTTGTTGGGAACTGACTGTGCCAGGCCCTGTGTTAGACACTAAGAATACAAAAGTGACTAACACAGACAATAAACAAATAAATAAACATGATATTCACAGATTATACCAAGTATAACAAGTATGGAAAGGATATAAGGGTGGGGGAGTTGATGCAATGGCTCAGGAGTTATAAACTGCTGGCCAGAGGGCCGGACTCAGCCTGCAGAGTGATTTCTTGAAAAAATTTGTACCAACATCTAAAAGTCAGGTGCTTTTATGTAAATTCCACATTTCTGACTTATCTTAAAGATTAGAACTGGCCACACCGGCCCTGAATTCCCACATGAGCATAAATGGCCAGAGTAAAGTAGCAGCTGCCCATTTTGATTGGACAGGTTTCTTGCTCAGTTGGCTTTACTCATTAACATTATCTGCCTGACTCTTGGAGGCAACTGAGTTCATAGATCCCATGATGGAGAGTAACTTGGAGAGGTCTACTTTAGACAGTAATCAAGGAAGTAATGTTTGAGCAACCTCATGAAGAACAAGAATGAACCAGCCATGTGTAGAGCTAAGGCAAGAACTTCATAAGAGCAAATTTCAAAATCTAGAAGCAGTTCAAGGCCAAAACTATAGCAAAACACTTCCAACTCCCACTTTGATCACAGACTACTTTCACTGTATCCCAGTCAGAAGCCTGTGACTCATCTCCCATTTCTAACAAGCACTTTTTTCTCCTATGGTTGATTTCTAGTTTCATACTGTTACGGTCAGAAAAGATGCTTGAAATTATTTCTCTCCTCTTAACTTTGTTGAGTCTTGTTTTGTGTGAAATTATGTGATCTATTCTAGAAAATGTTCCTTGAGACTTGAAAAAAACGTGTACTCTGGTTCTTTTTTTAAAATTATTTATCTATTTTTATTTTTGACTGTTCTAGGTCTTCGTTACTTTGTGCAGACTTTCTCTAGTTGTGGCGAGCAGGGTCTACTCTTCGTTCTGGTGCGTGGGCTTCTCATTGTGATGGCTTCTCTTGTTGTGGTGCACAGGCTTTAGGCACGTGGGCTTCAGTAGATGCAGCTTGTGGGCCCTAGAGCATGGGCTCAGTAGCTGTGGTGCATGGGCTTAGTTGCTCCTCAGCATGTGGGATCTTCCCAAACCAGGGATCAAACCCATGTGCCCCTGCATTGACAGGCAGATTCTTAGCCATTGCACCACCAGGGAAGTCCTGGTTCTTTTGTTTTGCTTTGTTTTGCTTTTTGTTTTGTTTTGTTTTGTTTGGATGTAGTGTCTTGTAGATATAATTTAAGTCCAGCTGTTTTATTGTGTCCTTTAGGATTTCTGTTGCTTTGCTGATTTTCTGTCTGGAAGATCTGTCCTTTGATGTCAGTGAGATGTTAAAGTCTCCTACTATTACTGAAATATTTACCATATATAGGTTGTGTATGTGTATATGCACATATATTTACATATATACACACATCATATGTACACATAACTCATGTCAATTTCTCCCTTTATGTCTGTTAGGATTTGTTTTATGTATTAAGGTGCTCCCATATTGGGTGTATTTCCGTTATTGATGTTCAGTTACTCAGTCATGTCAGACTCTTTGCAACCCCATGGACTGCAGCTCGCCAGGCTTTCCTGTCCTTCACTAATCTCTCGGAGTTTGTTCAGACTCATGTCCAGTGAGTCAATGATGCCATCCAACCATCTCATTCTCTGTCACTCTCCTCTCCTCCTGCCCTCAGTCTTTCCCAGCATTAGGGCCATTTCCAATGAGACAGTTCTTTGAATCAGGTGGCCAAAGTATTGATGCTTCAACTTCAGCCTCAGTCCTTCCAATTAATATTCAGGAAATTTCTTTTAGGATTGACCTGTTTGATCTCCTTGCTGTCCAAGGGACTCTCAAGAGTCTTCTCCACCGCCACAGTTTGAAAGCACCAATTCTTTGGTGCTCAGCCTTATTTATGGTCCAACTCTCACATCCATACATGGCTACTGGAAAAACCATAGGTTTATACATGGACCTTTGTTGGCAAAGTGATGTCTCTGCTTTTTAATACACTGTCTAGGTTGGTCATAGCTTTTCTTCTAAGGAGCAAATGTCTTTTAATTTCATGGCTGCAATCACCATCTGCAGTGATTTTGGAACTCAAGAAAATAAAGTCTCTCACTGTTTCCATTGTTTCCCCACCTATTTGCCATGAAGTGATGGGACTAGATGCTATGATCTTAGTTTTTTGAATGTTGAGTTTTAAGCCAGCCTTTTCACTCTCCTCTTTCACCTCATCAAGAGGCTCTTTAGTTTCTCTTTGCTTTCTTCCATTAGAGTGGTGTCATCTGCATATCTGAGGTTATTGATATTGCTCCCAGCAATCTTGATTCCACCTTGCAAGTCATACAGTCCAGCATTTCACATGATATACGCTACATAAATAAGCAGGGTGACAATATGCATCCTCCTTTCTCAACTTTGAACCAGTCCATTGTTCCATGTCTGGTTCTAGCTGTTGCTTCTTGACCTTATGTCTCAGGAGGCAGGTAAGGTGGTCTGATATTCCCATCTCTCTAAGAATTTTTCACAGTTTGTTGTGATCCACACAGTTGAAGGCTTTAGATTAGTCAATGAAGCAGAAGTAGATATTTTTCTGGAATTCATTTGGGTTTTCTGTGATCCAACAGTTGTTGACCATTTGATCTCTGTTCCTCTGCCTTTTCTAAATCCACCTTGTACATCTGCAAGTTCTCGGTTAACATACTGTTGAAGCCTAGCTTGGATTTTGAGCGTTACCTTGCTAGCATGTGAAATGAGCACAATTGTACAGTAGTTTAAACATTCTTTGGCATTGCCTTTCTTTGGAATTGGAATGACAACTGACCTTTTCCAGTGCTGTGGTCACTGCTGAGTTTTCCAAATTTGCTGGCATATTGAGTACAACACTTTAACAGCATCATAATCCTTTAGGATTTGAAATAGCTCAGCTAGAATTCCATCACCTCCCACTAGCTTTGTTCGTAGTAATGCTTCTTAAGGCCCACTTGACTTCACACTTCAGGATGTCTGATTCTACGTGAGTGAACATACCATAGTGGTTATCCAGCTCATTAAGATCTTTTTTGTACAATTCTTCCATGTATTCTTGCCACCTCTTCTTAGTATCTTCTGTTTCTGTTAGGTCCATACTGTTTCTGTCCTTTATTGTGCCCATCTTTGCATGACATGTTCCCTTGGTATCTCTCATTTTCTTGAAGAGATCTAGTCATTCTCATTCTACTGTTTTCCTCTATTTCTTTGCATTGTTCACTTAGGAAGGCTTTCTTATCTCTCCTTGCTATTCTTAGGAACTCTGCATTCAGATGGGTATATCTTTCCTTTTCTCCTTTGCCTTTTGTTTCTCTTCTTTTTTCAGCTATTTTGTAATAATACCTCCTCAGAGAACCATTTTGTCTTGTTGGGTGTATATTGGGTGTATATATGTTATTAATAACACATGTAATATCCTCTTCTTGTAATATAATGATTCCTTTATCATTATATAGTGTCCTTCTTTGTCTTTTTTATGGACTTTGTTTTAAAGTCTATTTTGTCTGATAAGAGTATTGCTACCCCTGATTTCTTACTGTTTGCATTTGCATGAAATATCTTTTTCCATCCCCTCATTTTCAATCCATGTGTGTCTTTTGCCATAAAGTGGCAGCATATTGTATGTTCTTCACCAGTCATTTTAATTGTGCACATCCTGAAATATCTATGCACAAAGACATTCAAGGAACTTGACTACCCTCTGCGAAGTTTGGTTTCAGTCGTATTATTCAGACTTCTACATAAAAATTCCACTCAATAGCAATTATGTTCTGTTTCTAGTATTCCCTTGAAGCCACTTCAGCCGCCCCAGAACTGAAGTCTGGGCTCATGTGACCAAGCTCTGGGGAACATAGGCTGACTCTAAAAGTTCAGGATAAGGCTATGAAACTCAAGGGAGTTGGAGTGTTGAACTATCAATCTATCTAAGACAAAGGTATGTGTATATGGCTCTCCTCCTGGGACATCTAGTCTTCCTAGAATGATTAGGAACAATAACCACAAATCTCAAGTGAGCACTTGGGACTTCCTGATAATCCTATTATATTTCCCTAGCCACTCTCCCACTACTCAAGGCAACTTCACATCTATTCTCTCTTCAAATCTCTAAAATGCCCTCTCCCATCCTCACTCTGAGGTAGTAACTTCCTTGTTCCTTATTTAACTAAGTAGGAGTAATAAAAAGCCACTTTCCATCATCACATCTAATATTCCACTGCATTTCCATTCCACTCATTTCTATTTTCCCTCTGCTACAACGAATGTACTAACTCCATTTGTCTACTATATCTCATCCACTTTTTTTTTAGGTTTATTTCTTTTTGGCTGCACTGGATCTTTGTTGCTGTGAGTGGGCTTTCTCTAGTTGTGGCAAGTGGAGGCTACTCTTTGTTGCAGTGCAGTGGGCTTCTCGTTGTCGTAGCATCTCTTGTTATGAAGCGTGGGCTCTAGAGCACAGGCTCAGTAGTTGTGGCACATAGGCTTAGTTGCTCTGTGGCACGTGGGATCTTCCTGGAACAGAGATTGAACCTGTGTCCCTGCATTGGCAGATGGACTCTTAACTACTGGACCACCAGGGGAAGTCATGGATCTAATCCACTCTTACCTCAAGGATTTTGCTCCTGTAATTATCCCCTTCTCCCTCAGTTTTTTCCCTCTTCCCAGATCATTCCCATAAGTATACAAATGTGCTGTAATCTCTTCCATCTGGGAAAAAAAGGAATCCTCTCCTGATTATATGGTTCCCTGAAACTGTAGTCCCCATTTCTTTCTCCACCACTGTCCCCTCCCACTCCTGATTATACCAAAATTCCTAGGAAAAGTAGTTTATACTCATCAACAGGAGAAAAACAACCATGCTGATTGACCTCACTTCAAAATTCCTGATCACTAAACTCAAGCGGGCCTTTATGGCTGCCCGAATGTCAGACTACATTTCTTTGTTCTATGCATTCTCTCTTCATACCTTCTCTTCCCTCAAACCTCCACCACTTCCTCCCCTATCCTCACTCTCAGATAATGACTTTCCTTCTATTTCACAGTGAAAACGGAAGCAACTGGAAGATCATTTTTATAACCCCTCACAAACCGTACCTATCCATCTACCTGCATCTGTGCCCATATATGTCTTATAATAACGACTGAATGTTCTACATGCTTAAGACCAACCCCTCCACCTGTGCATCAGATCTCATATTTTTGACTATTCAAAGACACTACTCCAACTGTTGCATCAGTTTTTCTATGTTGAACCATTCCTATCTATATATATACATGCTATAATTTCTTCCATCTTAAAACCTTACATCCTATTTCCCTGCCTACTCCCTATACAGAAAAGTTTCTCAAAAGAATTGTCTGGTCTTTCTGTCTCCAAATGTCCTGCCAGTCTCTCTTGAACCTGCATCAATCAGGCTTTTGCCTCCACCAATCCACTGAAACATACCTAGTCACCAGTGCTCCTATCCATGGTGATGTTGCTAAATTAAATGGTAAACTCTTAGCTTTCATCTTATTTAACATATTAACAAGAAAGAGCAACAGAGCTCATCTGGTTCTGAATCCTGATGGTGCTAATGTTGCTTACAATATGTCAGCTGGTAGAGGTTTTGGAATGTGGACCACCATAATGGGGAACTTGCTTCATACCTTTCTATTACTTCAGAACTGGTTTGGAAAAAGTATGTGTGGAGAAAATACTGCATTCTGTTTGGCTTTTACAAAACCACATCCATCTACCTTGCTTAGGCAGGTCTTTCTAATCTCAATTTCTACATTCATTAATTTAAGGAACACACAGTTCCTGACTGTGCTCACCCTTAGTTCCACAACACACGTGATCTTACAGGACTGTGAGTTGTAACCCACACTTGTCTTCAGAATGATTCTCTGGCCCTGCTCACTTTCTGACTGATTTCACCCTGTTAATACATTCACTCAAGTGGCTTGACCTTTTTCTGACTGCCTGTACTAGCACTTCAACCTGTTCTCCATACTCAGATCAGCCACACTCTTACCTGGCTCTTCAGTGAGGGCTTTAACAGCAACATTAAAATGAACCTGTTAACACTTCACATTCTTAACACATACTATAATGATATTTTTAAGTTATTCACAAGTTTCCTTTGAAGAAAGTTTTGTTTTCCCTTCTAGTAGATATGAGGGCCCACTCAAGCTTTCCTTATTATAGTCATAATGAAAACTTGTAGAAGTGAGTCAACACAGGTAATTAAATATTCTGCCAGTCTCTGCCCCCTTCCTTTCTTTTCCTCCTGATAAAGAACCAAAAAAGAAAAGCCAAAGAGGAAAACTGGGTGTGGAGACCGTATTTTGGTCTATCCTTGACTTCAGAAACTCATTTTTATCAGGTACTCAAAGTTGTTCTGGGAGCTAACTCACACTAAGCAAATTCAGAGTGCCCCATTTTCCTCACCTGTAAATGGAGATAATAATGCCTTCCTTACTGATCTGTTGTGGAGAGTAAATTAAATATACAATGTATGTAATACACCTAAGACCTAGCACATAAAACTGTATGACAGATGATTGGAATAAAAGTTAAAAACCATAATGTTATTTACATAGAGAATATATACCTTTCCTCTGACTGGAATATATTTGCTACTCAAAACATACTTGCCAGGGTAGAGAGCCTGAAAAGCAACATACATATATTTGGGTCATATAGCTTATGGGATCTTAGTTCCCCAACCAGGGATTGAACCTGGGCCCTTTGGCAGTGAAAGCACCGAGTCCTAACCATCAGACCACCAGGGAATTCCCATGGAAAGCAATATTCTTAACCATAAGATTTCTTGAGAAGCAACAAATGCTAGCTGGCTTCAAAGGCTAGCTCATCCAGACCCTGAAAGAGCCTGGTCAATTGCAGTTGCTCACAGAAGAGCATCCCTGACCAGTGACCAGAACTCTCTTGTCCACCAATCAGTAATTCCTACCCCTCCCAGACTCACCTTACTGATCCTAATTCTGCTAGTTGCCCCTGCAGGTTCAGCCCAGCTTCCTGAGTTCATTCACCTTGAGTGCCTAAGCTTACCCTTCCCTATCCTGCCCAAGAGACCCTGGCCATATATCTGTTCTTTCCTTTGCTGAATCTGTCTCACCAGTTGCTTTGAACCCCATTCTCCCATCTTTTAGCGTCACACCTGGACTCTTTTCTTGGTTTGGAAGTGTCTTAGAATTTCAGAAAAATTCCCTTATGTGGCCCTTTGCTAAGACAACTCCCTTGCCTTGTTATATGAAAAACCTAGGTCAAGCTAGATATAATCCCAACACACATCTCCACTCAGGGCATTGCCCACTGACAGGCGTCTCAGAGGCAAATTGATGGGGACTGGTGGTAAAGAGTGCTTATGCTTGTTCTTGATTTGAAACAAATAACATCTCCCTGCCAGACTCTCTAGTGACTGCCCTCCAGCCACAGACACAGTGACCTCCGAGCTCTGCATATCCGAAGGGCCTCACTCCATCTTCCTCCACTGCGGCCTTTATCATTCCTCCTCCCAGAGGAATTCCATAATGAGTCCTAGTTGCTCTTACTTCCAAATGAATCTCTTCAAAGAAAAAGTAAATCTTTGGTAAAAGCTGCGTGTGTATCACTTGTATTCTCATTTTCTGGATCTTGTCAAAGGGATCCCATAGGTTTTCCCCACCCTTGCTGGAAAGCACTCTGCTCAGTCTCCTAGTTCTCTTGAACTAGGCCTGTTTGATGACCCGCTATGAAGAAGACAGCTGAATATACCATTCTTAGACTCCAGCAGAGGGCACTGTAGTTCTGGCTTTTCAAACAGCAGCATGAATGGCACAATGAAGCCAAGAGTGAACTGGCCCAAGTCTCTGAGCCCCTCTGCCTTTCTAAATGGATAAACGTACTGAAATTATAGAAGTGTTTTTTGGAAACAGTCATACATCTCATAGCTGCTACAGACTGTCGTCCTCATCCACCCGAAACTAGAGGGAGGAGATACTCAAGCTACTCACAGTTAGATAATATCTAACAGACATTACTTGCAGTTGTCTTGAAGTTGCAAGCGTAATACCACCCTGCCAGAGCCTCAGGAATGGGCACCTCCAAGGTAGGTGACTGTGTCTGTATTGCAGCAAATAGACCACTTTTTTCACAGGGGCTTGATCTTTCCCTACTGGTTCTCCCCACTGAGACTGGTCTAATCCACTGAAGAGTGACCTACCAGGTTCCAGTCTTCTCTCTTACCTCGATGCTAGCCATAGGAAATGATGTTCTGCATTTAAGTGATACTCAGGGAGGCAAAGATCTGCTTCTGGAACAAGGTAGGATCATTACTAAGTCCCTTACCCAACTCAAGGCTTCTTCAGGTGAGAAGACACCCTTGACAGGGCCCTCACTGAGCTATACACAAGGAAGCCCACTAAGAGGGTAGTTCTATCAGTTCATGTTTTTCCTTCAGTTCAGTTCAGTCGCTCAGTCGTGTCCGACTCTTTGCGACCCCATGAATCGCAGCACGCCAGGCCTCTCCGTCCATCACCAACTCCCAGAGTCTACCCAAACCCATGTCCATCGAGTCGGTGATGCCATCCAACCATCTCATCCTCTGTCGTCCCCTTCTCCTCCTGCCCCCAATCCTACCCAGCATTAGGGTCTTTTCCAATGAGTCAACTCTTCGCATGAGGTGGCCAAAGTATTGGAGTTTCAGCTTCAACATCAGTCCTTCCAATGAATACCCAGGATTGATCTCCTTTAGGATGGATTGATTGGATCTCCTTGCAGTCCAAGGGACCCTCAAGAGTCTTCTCCAACACCACAGTTCAAAAGCATCAATTCTGCGGTGCTCAGCTTTCTTCACCGTCCAACTCTCACATCCATACATGACCAATGGAAAAACCATAGCCTTGACTAGACGGACTTTTGTTGGCAAAGTAATGTCTCTGCTTTTTTTTTTTTTTTAAATAAATTTATTTATTTTAGTTGGGGGCTAATTACAGTATTGTAGTGGTTTTTGCCACACATTGACATGAATCAGCCATGGGTTTACATGTGTTCCCCATCCTGAACCCCCCTCCCACCTCCTTCCCCATCCCATCCCTCTGGGTCATCCCATTGCCCCAGCCCTGAGCATTTGTCTCATGCATCGAACCTGGAATGGTGTTCTGTTTCACATATGATAATATACATGTTTCAATGCTATTCTCTCAGAACGTCCCACCCTCACCTTCTCCCTCAGAGTCCATCAGACTGATCTATGCATCTGTGTCTCTTATTCTGTCTCACATATAGGGTTATCGTTACCATCTTTCAAATTCCATATATATGCATTAGTATACTGTACTGGTGTTTTTCTTTCTGGCTTACTTCACTCTGTATAATGGGCTCCAGTTTCATCCATCTCAATAGAACTGATTCAAATGTATTCTTTTTAATGGCTGAGTAATATTCCATTGTGTATATGTACCAGAGAGCTTCCTTATCCATTCGTCTGTTGATGGACATCTAGGTTGCTTCCATGTCCTGGCTATTGTAAACAGTGCTGCAATGAACATTGGGGTACACGTGTCTCTTTCAATTATGGTTTCCTCGGTGTATATGCCCAGCAATGTCTCTGCTTTTAAATATGCTATCTAGGTTGGCCATAACCTTCCTTCCAAGGAGTAAGCGTCTTTTAATTTCATGGCTGCAATCACCATCAGCAGTGATTCTGGAGCCCCCAAAAATAAAGTCCAACACTGTTTCCACTGTTCCCCCATCTATTTCCCATGAAGTGATGGGACCAGATGCCATGATCTTAGTGTTCTGAACATTGAGCTTTAAGCCAACTTTTTCACTCTCCTCTTTCACTTTCATCAAGAGACTCTTTAGTTCTTCTTCACTTTCTGCCATAAGGGTGGTGTCATCCGCATATCTGAGGTTATTGATATTTCTCCCGGCAATCTTGATTCCAGCTTGTGTTTCTTCCAGCCCAGCGTTTCTCATGATGTACTCTGCATATAAGTTAAATAAGCAGGGTGACAATATACAGCCTTGACGTACTCCTTTTCCTATTTGGAACCAGTCTGTTGTTCCATGTCCAGTTCTAACTGTTGCTTCCTGACCTGCATACACGTTTCTCAAGAGACAGGTCAGATGGTCTGGTATTCCCATCTCTTTCAGAATTGTCCACAGTTTATTGTGATCCACACAGTCAAAGGCTTTGGCATAGTCAATAAAGCAGAAATAGATGTTTCTCTGGAACTCTCTTGCTTTTTTGATGATCCAGCGGATATTGGCAATTTGATCTCTGGTTCCTCTGCCTTTTCTAAAACCAGCTTGAACATCTGGAAGTTCACGGTTCACATATTGCTGAAGCCTGGCTTGGAGAATTTTGAGCATTACTTTACTAGCATGTGAGATGAGGGCAATTGTGCGGTAGTTTGAGCATTCTTTGGCATTGCCTTTCTTTGGGATTGGAACAAAAACTGACCTTTTCCAGTCCTGTTTTTCCTTAGCCCTTGGTCTTTTCTGGAAACCCTGATGATATATTTCAAAAGCCAATTTAATGTGGTGGTTAAGAGCATGGGCAGTAGAGCCAAAATGCTGGGTTAAACTCATGTCTTGGCCATATGCTAGTTATGTGATCTTGGCAAATCACTAAACTTCTCTGGGCCTCCATTTCTCCATTTATAAAATAAGGTAATAGTACCCACGTTTTACAGTTGTGCCAAGCACATCCACTGCATATCAGCTCTTTTTACTGTTGTTATCTCTAGAAGATCCTGGAGAAGGCAGTGGCAACCCACTCCAGTATTCTTGCCTGGAGAATCCCAGGGACGGGGGAGCCTGGTGGGCTGCCGTCTATGGGGTCGCACAGAGTTGGACACGACTGAAGCGACTTAGCAGCAGTAGCAGCTAGAAGATCCATACAATCCATTTTATATCAGTAGTCTGCAACCAGCACTGTCTCTCTCTTATTTCGTGCCACTTTCCCTGTGTTCAGAATTCTGAAGAACTGCACCACTTTAAAGAAGATATTTTTGGAAGCAAGGAACTGTCCCCGTGTGTAAAATGTGCCCTGAGAATTGGTCTGGTTCCCTGGGTTTATGTTCTTGTTCACTTCCTCCCAAAGCACTGACAATTTCCTGATATCAGGAAAGACTAAGTGCAAGATAGCCTTCCAAAAATACTTTAACCAGTTTCAGTCCCTGTTAATACTCCAGTCAACTTGCCTCATATCTGATACGACCTCTTAGATAGGAGTCATATTTTATGTAAATACCACAACATGTAGAAATGTTGTTTGCATTTCTACAAGTATGTTCTACAAATATCTTGTATGCATTTCTAGTCTGGGTAGTATTACTCTGCTTACAGTGACACCAACTTCAAGTAATATCTGTTAGATATTATCATCACTATGTACTAAGAATCTGGAACAGACAGGCAAATACCTTAACCTAAAATTCAGATTCTGGGAGCCACTGAGGTAGTGTACATGCTCAGTCACTCAGTCATGTCCAGCTCTTTGTGACCCCATGGGCTATAGCCCACCAGGCTCCTCTGTCCATCAAATTCTCCAGGCAAGAATACTGGAGTGGGTAACTATTATTCCCTTTTCCAGGGGATCTTCCTGACCCATGCATCAAACCCAGGTCTCCTACATTGCAGGCAGATTCTTTACCATCTGAGCCATCATAGGTAGACCCATTCTAAAAAGTTTTCAGCTTGAAAACATTGTGGCCAGTCAGCCCCAGTTCCAACTAACAGAAACAGTGGGCAAAGCAGTGGGAAACTAAGATTTTGTGACCTTCCTAGGGGTGCTGGGAAGCTTATACTACTGAGAAATCTGCAACATAAATTTGGAAAAGTAGAAGATCCAGCCAACTATTTTTGCATTACCCCATATATCCTTCACAGTCCATTCAGAGCATTAAATCTGGTCTTTTGGCAATTCCTAATTTATGGCCTGGTTCTAGAAGAAGCTGTCAGGGCCCTTCCTATCTATTTACCACAAAAAAAACCATATGGAATATAGTATTAACTGAGTGGATGAAGAACCTCTGTTATACCATCTGCCAACAAAATGATGAGTTTTTCTCCCTTGCCACAGTGGAATTTGCTTATAAAGAGTTCATTGCATCATGCTATCCAGAACATGCCCTTTCACAGTAGCTGTGGCATGATTCTTACCTACCCCTCACCACCCTTCACCTCGGGTGGCTTCCAAAACTTGGCAAAGCTATGGATTACCAAAAATATCTTCCAGCTTGCCAAATACTGATCCGAGGAGTAGGCCAACTGGTGCTTGATTCAAGAGGAAAGCATCCAAGTGGGTGATACTGTCCAATATACCTCCAAGCACATGGTGATCCGTACAGGAAGCTGGGTGCCTACTACTCAGAAACTGACATAACAGTCATCTGATAATAATCATATGGCTATACCTTAAATAACAATCAGCCTGAGGCCTCAGGACCAGAGAAAGAGCTCCCGCTGTCACCTGCACCCAAATCAGTACTTACTTGCAGTCCAGGTCCCACTGCTCACTAGAAATATGCTCTTGCTCTTCTCGGTCTGCACTTACTTGGCCATGGACATTCTGCCACCCTCACTTAGCCCAAAGTCAAACAACCAAACTCAAATGACACTGTTTCTAGGAAATGTAACCTGTGATGAAGTACAAAGCCAACCCCTGGTTCAGTCCAGGGTTCCACCTGTCTCAGCCCTCAACTGTCAATGGAGGGGACTCAAACTTTGCCCCACTCTGGTGGTGTCACTGTCACAGAGAATGTTAAAGATGTCCATGGGAGGGCAAAAGGGAGGGTGGAGGGACAGAGATGGTGAACGTTTGGGGCCAAGCAGAATAGAGGGGAAAGCAGGAACTGCGGAAGAACTACAGAACAGCGGGCATCCCCACCACCCACCCAAGATGAGTCAGCAATCTCAACAAACAATTTCCAGAGAGAATGGCAAACTTTGATCCAGTTCACGACAAGCTCAGGATTCTGAGATGCAAGCCAAATCTAGCCTATTTAAGCAGAACATGATTTTTTTTTAAAGACAGTGATGAGAGTACACCAAACTTAAAAGCTTCCATATGGCAAAAGAAACAAATTGAAAAGACAACCTACAGTATGGGAGAAAATACTTGCAAACCAAATATATGATAAACGGTTAATACCCAAACCATAATGAATTCCTATAACTCAACAGCAAAAAAGAAAGAAAATCCAATTAAGAAATGGGCAGAGGATCTGAATAGACTTCTCCAAAGACACACAAGTGGCCAACAGATACATGAAAAGATGCTCAACATCTAATCATTGGGGAAATGCAACTTAAAACCACAATGAGATATCCCCTCACACCTCTTAAAGTGGGTATAATAAAAAAAAAAATCCACAAAAGATAACAGCATTGGTGAGAAGAAAAGGGAACCCACGTGCATTGTGGTAGGTTAGCAAATGGGTGCAGCCACTGTAGAAAACAGTAGGGCGATTTCTCAAGAAATTAAAATAGAACTACCATATGATCCAGCAGTCTCACTTCTGGTATATATATCCCCAAAGAAATTGAAACCATGATCTCAAAGGGATATCTGCACTCTCACATTTGTTGCAGCATTATGCACACTAGCCCAGACGTGGAAGTAACAAAAATGTCCATCAGGGCTTGGATGGATTTTTTAAATGTGGTAAATGCATACAATGGAATATTACTTGGCCTTAAAAAAAAAAACTAGGGAAATCCTGACATTTACAACAACATGGATGAACCTGGAAGATACGCCAAGTGAAATAAGCCAGACAGAGGACACATATTACATGATACCACTTATATGAGGAATCTAAAATAATTAAATTCAATAGAAGCAAAGAGTACAATAGTGTTTGCCAGAGGCTCAGGGGAGGAAGAAACAGAAGGGCAGTAATCAAAGGGTACAAAGTTTCAGTTATGCAAGATGAATAAATCCTAGAGATCTACTGTAGAGCATAGTATAGTTAATCCTATACTATATACTTAAAACTCTGCAAAGAAACTTGAGTTTATGTTAGATGTTACAAAATAGTAAAGAAGGTTGAGAGGAAGTTTTTGGAGGAGATGGATATGTTTGTGGCATAAATTTTGGTGATGGTTTCACAGGTGCATACTTACCTCCAAACTCAGTAAGTTGTATACATATGTACAATTTTTGTGTGTCTGTTACACAATGAAGTAGTTTTTTATTTAAAAAAAAATTATTCATGTGTGTCAGGTCTTAGTTGCTACAAGTGAGATCTTTCACTGCGGCCCACAGGCCCTCTAGTTGTGGTGCGTGGGCTCAGTTGCTCTGCGGCAACTTAGTTGCTCTGCAGTCTGTGGGACCTTAGTTCCCTGACCAGGGATCAAACCCAAGCCCCCTGCATTGCAAGGCAAATTCTTAACCACTAGACCACCAGGCAAGTCCTTGAAGTAGTTTCTTAAAAAATATTAGGAGGCACATAAAAACTGTAGAAGGGACAGAGAACTAAGTTTGGCAGATGGTAACCAGAAACAAGGTTCACAGTCATGCCATAGACCTGACTGTGCAGAGACACCAGTGCATTTGGTGCTGTGGTGGGCACTGCCGGCACTGAGGACACTGGGCCCCAGATAATGCTGCCCCAACCTCCATCAACAGAAGAAGACTTCATGTGCTCCCAGCTTCTTTGCAACCCCAATCTTTGATTCAAAATCTGAAGAAGACATGTTGATTGGCCTAACCAAAACTCTTGGCCCTTGGCCTTGCTACAAGAGAGGCTGGGTATCTTAGTCCATGCAGGCTCCTATAACAAAATACCATAGACTGGGTGGCTTATAAACAACAGAAATTTATTTCTCAAAGTTTTGGAGGCTGGCAGTCCAGGATCAAGAAGCCAGGTGAGGGCTCTCTTCCAGGTTGCAGACTTCCTGTTGTTCCCTCACGTGGCAGAAGGGCCCAGGAAGCTCTCTCAGGACTCTTTTTATAAGGGCATTTATTCCATTCATGGGCGCTCCGTCTCATGAATCACACCCCAAGAGCCCCACCTCCAAATGCTATTACCTTGGGCATTAGGTTTTCAACATATGAATTTGGGGGACGGCAGAGTGGAGGGAATTCAAACATTCAGACCACAGCACTGGGTAAGGAAAAGTTCCTCTTTTCAGTCACTGTAAGAAGATACAGATTTTGCATCTGAGACGATTCTTAAACCCCCATAAGAATGCTAAGACTACACTATCCCACTCTATACTGCCTTTCCAGCTCCCGTCCCTGTCCCTCTCCACTTGACCCAGCACCAGTCCAGCTCTAAACCAATAGCAAGCTGAGACCTCTCTAATGCTTCTAACACACTTGATGCCTGCTGCCCAAAATGCTCTTCCTGATACTACTGTGTCCCATGAACCCCTTCTTACCCTGCAACACTAGGCTTGTGAGGGGCTTGGAGGGATCCCTGCCCTGTGTCTGGTTAGCATGGAGACCAGAGACTGAGAAAGTCGAATAACCCCATTTGCTAAGTATTCAGAGCAAGTCTGCTCTCATTTCAGACCAGAAGGATCCGGGGCCCACTAGGCTTCCCCCTATTATCTCAGAAGATGGCAATTATTCCGTGCACCAAAATAGCCACACAAAGTACCACAAAGCTGTTCGGAAGGTATCATTAAAGACATGTAAGTATCTTGGATTTGTCACCATTCTAGGGGCAGAAAAGGTGTGTCTGAGTTGCTAAAGTGGCTGGGATGTGGTGGGGCGCTGTCTTAGAGCAGGCGGCGAGGTCAAAAAGAGCCAAGAAGAGACTGAGAAGAGAGAGAAAGTAGGCTCCAATAGTGAGGTAAGCAAGATAAGATAAAATTGAATCAGAACTGACAGCAGAAGATCTACCTGTGAATACTTGCTGTCTCTTTCAAGTGTCTCACCGTGGATAAGTCACTTATCCTTTTTTAACTTGTTTCCTCATTCATTTGAAAAAAAAAAAAAGGCAGAAAACACTGACTCCACCAACCTTACAGGATTGTTATGAGGATCAAAGCTTTGGAATTTGAACTGAGTTTCAACTCCAAACAAGCTGTTTGACCTTGGGCAAAATCCTTTGATCACTTAACCTCTCTGGACCATCTGAAAACAGGAATAACACTCTAGTGTTTTTTGTGAAAGAGAAACATATATTTTAAAAAGTACCTAGGACAAGCTACTGATATAGGCAGATACTTGCAGGAATCTCCAGGAAATCCTGCTATGTAAAGAAAGCCAGTCCCCAAAAGATCCCGTACTGTATGATGCCATTTATACAACATTCTTAAACTGACAAAATTACAGAACTGAAGAACACATTACTGATTACCAAGGAGTGGAGGGAGGAGTATGTGACCATAAAAGGGCAACTCTGGGATCCTATGGTGACAGAACTGTATCAATAGGTTAATAGCCTAGTTTTAACAGGGAAAAGTGAAAGTGTTTATTTTGTTTGTTTGTTTAATCCTACTAGACTCTTTGCAACCCCATGGACTGTAGGCTCCTCTATCCATGGGATTTCCCAGGCAAGAATACTGGAGTGCATTGCCCCTTCCTTTTCCAGAGGGGCTTCCCGACCCAGGGATCAAACCTGAGTCTCCTGCATTGGCAGGCAGATTCTTTGCCACTAAGCCACCTGGAAGGCCCCAATAGTATAGTAGGGACTTTTTAAAAAATAATAATTATAAAGACTAGATAGCCAGAATATTAGGCTAATAATTCTAAGTTTTAAAACGTATACAAATTTTATACACTTGTATAATTAGATTTATACAATAAATTAAGAGTGAAAATCCAAAAAAAGAAAATCTAGGTAAGTCTGATATTCAAAATTTTTAAAATATCTAATACAACATTTAGAATTTAACAGGTACTTGATAAATTATAGGACTTCCCTGGTGGCTCAGATGGGAAAGCATCTGCCTACAATGTGGGAGACCCGGGTTCAATCCCTGGGTCGGGAAGATCTCCTGGAGAAGGAAATGGCAATCCACTCCAGTATTCTTGCCTGGAAAATCCCATGAATGGAGGAGCCTGGTAGGCTACAGTCCATGGCGTCGAAAAGAGTCAGACGCGACTAAGCGACTTCACTTTCACTTTCACTTGATAAATTATACGTTAGCAATACCTAAACATAAGGCAGCATCACTGCTAAATTTCAGAGAATCTCCTGAAATAAGCAAAGGGGGAGGGGAGGAAGAAACAGTAGACCTATCTTGCACATTTTCCAAGCGGGTTGTGTGGTTAGGACTCTGCGCTCTTATTGCCGAGGACCTGAGTTCAATCCCTGGTTGGGTAACTAAGATCCCACAAGCCATGTGGCACGGCCAAATAGAAAAGAAACCAAGTTAGGTGGACCACTTGTTTTTGCACCATCTTAGCACTTGGGGAAAGCACTCTTGGAGATGGACTTATGGTAAACACAGGAAGAACCAAGACTGATTCCACTGACCATGAAGGGTGTAAGATGCTGGAATCCAGAAGTAGAGCTGGGTGTGGTGACTACATTTCCAGGACTTCTCAGCATCTGGTCAAGCCTAGTTGTTAGGTTGGACTTGTGGTGCCCTGAGGCACAAAAGGGGGCACCCAACTCTAAGAAATCTGATAACCTGCCCAACCATTCAGTCCCCAATCAGGTCTTCAGGGTCCCCCTGACTGATGCTCAGAACTTCAGCTTCTGGCGGTCCAACAGTGCAGGAGTGCGCCCAGAAGAGACCATGCCATGGATCCGGAGCCCCCGCCACTGCCTCATCAAAAGTGCAATGACCAGGTTAGGTTGGGAAGGGTTAGGGTGTGGAGATCACTTAAATCCTTGGAGATGCTTTCACTTCTATTCAGAGTTGAAAAATGGAATAGGTTTTGGTCTTACCAGGGAAAACTGGCCCCAGAATCTGGGCAGTAGTGGCTACTGCTAGTAGTGGCTATTCAAAGGAGCTAAAGATTTATCCGTGTCTTTGTGTTTCACCTTATGGCTATGACTTCTCAACAGACTCAAGAATCTACAGCATTCCTGTGGGAGGCCTGGAATGTTTCTGCTCCCTTCGCTGCCACCTCCCACCCCTCTAAGCACCACCCATTGGCAGCAGCTCCACCTCTTCATCACTACCCCTGCCCATTCAAGGTTTAAGCCCCCCTACCCCCAGTCCAGCCTAACCTGGCTGAATCTGAGACTGTCTCTTTTCCAGGTTTATGGATCACTCTATTCTCAATGACAGAAACTTCAGTCTGTATTGAAGAGGATGTGTTTGCAGAAGGACAAGATAGTACTGTGGATGGAGCAGTGAAGAGGGCAGTATCCTGGTTCCAATGGCTGACTAATGGGAGGAGGGGACTGAGAAAATGCAATAAATAGACTGATCTAGAAGTAACTTGTGTACACAGGAAATGAGGGAGTGGGAAATTATTCCCCAATTCCTGTGACATCAGGATTGTGAGAGAGTCCTGAAGGAGTCAGAACTTGGTGCTTGGTTTGGGAGGGGCCAGGACAGACCATTACAAGGGGTCCTGAGCTTATGCAGGAGTCAGAGTAACGAATGCTGCCGGGCCTCAGAGCGGTCACGCTCTCTGCAGACACTGCAGCTTCACCTTGGCAGATGAGAGACATCTACAGAACCCCTGGCAGGGACCTGCCCCCTCTACCAGGCTCTGCCACTTCTGACCCAACCCAGGGCCCAGAACAGCTAGGTGCAGAGAACAGGGAATTTTACAAAGAGTTTGATTTTTATTGATATTTAAATATATTAAATATTTCACTGAAATACAATGGTATGCCACCCTCCACTCCCCCCCCCCAACGCTGGTTACATTATAAAACCAAAGTCCATGGGCCTCCCATCCACTGACTCCCCCACCAACTGGCAAGGAAGGGGGCAGTATCAGCCCAGGGGAAATGCATGGCTGGCACTGTGTTGTGGGGAGCCAGGGTGCAGACAGGCCCCTCCCACTGGCAAGAAGCAGACACAAGTCACTCACTTCGCTGTAAGTGAAGCAGTCTTCCACTCTGGTCTCCTTACAGCCTCATCCCCACCCCAGGACCCCATGCAGAACCTTCCTGTCCAGGGCTGTGGCTGAGGGAAGGGGAGCTGACTTCATCTGGACCACCTAGTCTTTTCTCTTCTCCTGCCTTGGCTAATGAAGTGACTGATGGCCCACGTGGTTGATACATGAAGATCCCCCAGAGCAGTCAGTACGAGCCAGAAACAACCTCTGCAAGGAACTAGAGTCAGAAAGGGCATGAGGAAGGGCAAGATTACCACCTGCCCCTTCCAGTCCCCAAAGTCAGCAACTCTGGGACCCTCTCCCCTCGGCCTCTAACACCTCTGAGACAAAGCGATCTTCAAGCAAAACTGTGGCCAATGCCTCAGCTTAAACAGGTACAGAGAAACCAAGGCACCGACTCATTCAGGCCAGAGGCAAGGCTGCAGGAAAGCGGGTGAAAAGCAGGCGCGGACAGGAAGGGAATCTAAGGCCCAGCCCTCCTAACCCTCCTGCCAGCCCTTGCAGGCTTCATGGGGTCTGGGGAGCCTGGAGCATGCTGGGCTCAGGCTGCAGACTGGGGACGGCTGATGTGCGGATTCCCCTCCCCTTGCCCCTAGTACCAGAATCTGGGTCCTTGGATCCCAAGCTACCCCAGCCCCAAGGCTTACCACATCCCAGGATACCAGCTGGGGAAATCCAGGGGACTCCTGAGCCTCTGCCCACCAAACCCCAGAGAGATCAAGTGCAAGGAGCATGGGGGCTCCAGCAGGTGCTTGGGTCACTACCCTAGCAGAGAGACAGTCATGCTGCACATGTGGTCCCCACACGGCAATTAGGGATTTGGCACAAAAGACCTCCTCTCCCCAGTCACCCTCCTCTCGTTACCACACCCCATCCCACTCCTGTGCAAACTGGGCATCTGCCTCCATCCCTTGAAATCAGACATCCTGCCTTATTCCCAGAAGACAGAGGCCCACAGGAAAGAGGCAACCCAGGGTGGAGAGTCGAGGAGCAGGAGCGTAAGGACACACAGACCTGGAAAACAGACACACAAACACGGACCACCGTGCACACACAGTTACACAGACACACAGGCCCTCCCCAGTGCCAGAGGTCTGGGAGGACGGGTTTAGGATCAGGGTCATCTTCCTCCAGGCCCTGGCCCTTTTCTATTTGGCAACAGAAGGGGTAGAGACGCTCTGCGTCCCTTGTAGCAGACAGCAAGAGCGCACGGGGACAGAGTGGCCTGATCCTGACCTTCGGAGTCCGGCACCACCCCCACCCCAGCCGGCCTGCTCTCTTTGGCACCTGCAGGCGAACGTCCACCTTCCAGTCTTCTAACATCCTCATGCACGTGCCTGCTCCCTGGCTGGGTGTTTTCACAGTACCAGTGAGACCAGCTGCCCCTCTCCCTGGAGCTGTGCAGGAACTGGGGCTAATCTGAGCTGTCAGAAGTCCCTTTGTTCCCCTTTGGGGACAGATCGTGGGACTAGGATTTGGCAAATGGAAATGTTCCCCTGAAATATGGACAGAGCTGGGTGTCCCGAGCCTCTCCCTCCTTGGCCCTGTGTCCCTGATGGAGACCTGGCGGGGTGGGGAGAGCCCAGGACCCATGCTGGGGATGCAGGCACGGCAAAGGCAAGCGTGGAACAGGCCCTCTTCAAGCCTGCCCCAGTCTTTGTACAAAAGATTCCCAGGAAAAAGGGAAAGGAAGGGCCCAGCCCTGAGCCTGTTGCCCAGACAGACAGGGAAAGGGGAGGTGTGACAAGCTGCCATTTTAATCTCTCAGGCAGGAAGGGTCCCCCCACCTTTGCTGCTGCCCCCTCCCCTGCTCCCAAAAGCTGGAAGAAAGGAGGGAAAACAGCCCTACCCCAGTTTTAAAAAGTCACTTGCATAATCCTCTTGGTATCCCCTCGTTCACCAGCCTGAGGACGTGGTTGAACACAGCCTGCTGGGGTGTTCCCTTTGTGATCAGCAGGGTCTGGAGGCTCAGTGCCCCCTGCCACAGCTTTCCCCAGTGAGCACAGAGTCCACCCAAATGCCCACCTTGGTCCTTTCAGTTGATCTGTAGCTGGGCCCTGCTAACTGCTGGGGCCCCCATTGAGGAAGTAGGTGGTCATCTCCCCCTTTCCCTTCACCTTGACCACCCCTCGACACTCCAGCTGGTAGCCCTTGGCCGCTAGAACCTGGTACAGGTCCGTGGTCACCTGGGGGGGAGTGGGAGGGGAACCTGCTTAGGCCAGGATCCTTCCTGCTGCATTTGCAGGGGCCCAGGGGTTCTCTGGTCATGCTACTATCTCCCCCCATAACCCCCTCCACCAAACACAGAATATCGCCACCCTACCCGTGTCCTGGCTGACTGCAGAGGGGGCCCTGTGGAAGCTCCCCACACCCAGACCCCTCCCAGCTTCCGCTTAGAACCCCCTCACCTGGATTCGGTCAGGGACCCCGGTGCTGTCCATTCGACTCGAGACATTCACTGTGTTCCCCCAGATGTCATACTGTGGCTTCCGAGCCCCAATGACACCTGCCACAACTGGGCCCATGTTCAGTCCTGGGGTGGGCACGGATAAAAGTAAGAAATCAAGAGCAGTGGATGTTCCCCGGTCAGCCCAGGGAGGCATGACCTCCCAGCACCTTTAGAAGGACCCAGAGAAGAAAGTGGAAAAGGGACAAGTCTCCTGGTTGTAAAGAATGCCAAGGAGCTCCCCTGAGTCGGCAGGGCTATGCCAGAACAGCAGCTAATCCACCAAAGGCTCATGCTGTGCCAACCACTCTGTAAGCATTTTACACTATCTCAGCCTCTCAACAGCTCTACAAGGTAGGGCTCATCATCCCCATTTTATAGAAAAGGTACCTGAAGCTTACAGAAGTTAGGTGACTTGCTAAGTAAGCCCATAAGTGGAAGAGCCAGAATTCAAACTAGACAGTCTTGACTCCAGAACCCACACTGTCCACTCATCCACCAGCTCATCTGGGAGGAAGTGCCTCTTATCAGACCAGCCACAGATAGGGACATAGGTACTGGTATCTACATAAACCTGGTCTTGAATCCCAGTTCAGCCATAACTAGTTGTATGACCTTGGCTGAGTTATTTACTCACTCTGAAAATCCAACTCTTTTTCTGTAAAAGGGGATAATAATGTGAGGATTGATACGTGTTAAAAAAAAAAAAAAAGTCTGAGACAATGCTTAGCACATAGGAGGCCCTTAATAAATGGTATCTATTCTTAACATCAGATGATCTAGAAGTGAGAGAAAAGGAAACCCCCACAGGACTCCTGATGGGGAGTGAGACGCCATCCCCAGCCTGCTGCCTCAGCTTCACCCCAGAAACAGCCCTGGGAAAACGTGCCATGATACAGGCCCTCTTACCAATCTTCATCTGGAAATTGTTGAAGGAGTGCTCATTGATGTGCTTCATCTGCTCCATGAGCCGCATGGCGTAGTCGGCGAGCGCAGTGATGTGGGAGCGGCCCACCTGATCATAGGTGCTGGCGTTCAGCCCAGAGGCAGCCATGTAGGTGCTACCAATTGTCTTGATCTTCTCCAGCTGCCGGAAGCGCTCCTCACTGATGATCTGGACAGCACAGGGGGACCTGGCTGTCAAGGCAGAGAGGCCAAACCGAGCCCTGCCCCAAGGCTCCTTCCTGGCCATGCTCTGGCCCCCGGCCCCACTTCCCTGTCTCAATACTTCCCTCCAGTAAGTGAGCCCCGCTTCCAACTACTGCTCTTGGTGCTGGGCTAGGAACCGGGAAAACATCTCCCTTACTAGGCAGCCATCAAAACCCAAGCAGGGACTTGAGCACACAACTCCAGGTCAACTTTGACAGCTCGCCACAGAACCCAGAACCACAAGAGGGACATCAGGCATCAATGATTCCAACTCTCACCTCTGGGGAAAGAGTCCCAGACTGAGGACGTGCCTTTTCTCCAGACCTGACCTGGATGTTCAGGACACTTCCTCATATTTTACTTCCATTTTCTCTATCCAGGGGATCATCTTGATTACTTGGCCTCATGAGGCCATAGTCTACAGATTACCAGCTCCTTCTTCAATGACATCCACTTGGTAACTCTACTGGCCCCTCCACAGGTCTTCACGTCCTCTTTTGCTCCCCAGTAACAATGACCCTGCCCCACTGGAGCTGACCCTGCTGCCTGTGACACATTCGTATCTGTCCCCAACTCCACTGTGCCTACCTTTACTCCTGCCCTTCACATCTCTGGGTCTCATCAGACGGGCCCCTCCAATCCTGGCCTTCTTATCCAAAGTTCTCCCCAGTTCTCTGGTCCCCACATCCCCCCACCCTCTGCCAGCACCAGCCTAAGGGACAAGTACCTCATCAAAATCAGCAATGATCTCATTGAGCAGTCGCAGGCACTCGACACCCTCGTTGTTGGCCTCCAGCTCCACATAGAACTCAGAGAAGTTGGCAATGGAGGCGAACATGACGGCCACACATTCACAGGACTGATAGTAGAGCTCGTCGTTCCGGCGCTCCCGGGCCAGGAAGTGGGCGGCCACATCCTTGGGCAGAATGTTATGTAGCAGCCGCCGGTTGTAGGCCTGGAGCTCCTCCATCTCTTCCTTCTCCCCTGTTGCCTGTGGACACCACACCCATCACCCACTGCCCAACATCCACAAGGCGTGGGTACAGCGGCCAACACCTGGAGAAGGGTATCCGAGGGAACCGCGTGGGTAAGAAAACCAGGGAGAGATGAGGCCAAAGAACAGGCAGAGGGGCTGAGGGGGCAGGGACAGGATGAGGCAGGGCATGGGGGTGGGCACAGGGAAACCATGGAGCCAGGGTGGGCTCAGGGCAACCTGAACCTTGACCAGCCTAAGAGATGCCTGACGTGGCCCAGGATCTGCCCCCTGGATCCCCCCCACCCACCCCAGAGGCCTGCCCTGTCACCTGCAGCTTCCAGAGAAAGTCTAGGCGGGCGGTGGACTCCACCTGCTGGGCATGCAGGTACAGCGCCAGTGCGAACACCAGCAGAATCACGGGGGTCATGTATTTGAGTGCCACCCTCCCGGCCGCTGGGCTGAGGGAAGCAGAGGTGGGCTCAGTGGCTGAAAGAGGCGTCTGGCAGCCCAGCCCTTTGCTGCCCTGGAGCCCTCACTCACCAGTCCAGCCCATCAAAGGTCTCGTTGGAAGAAGCCCTGGCAGGAAGACACAAGAGACAAAGTCATTGGTTCTTCCTGGGTCGCCAGGTCAGGGCATGGAAGAGGAGATAGAAACTGCATTTACTCAGCACCACAGATCAGGGACCAGGCCAAGGCATTTGCTTATATTAAGAGCAGAGATTCCACTCTTGGCTCCTCTACCCACCAACTATGTGACCTGGAACAAGTTGTTTAACTCTGTAAGCCTCGGTTTCCTCATCAATACAAGAGTGATCAGGTCAAAACAATGCGAGCAAAAGGCTTAGCACATCCACATCTATAGGAAGCCCAAGTAGCACAATAAAGACCCAGCAGAGTCTAAATTCTTTAAAAATGCTTTTAATTAAAAAAAAATAAAAAGCACAGTGCTTGGCATCAGCAAGTCTTCAATAAATGTCAGTTACTATAATCTTTACAACTACTCTCTGATATAGATGGCACTGCCATTTTACAGATGAGGAAATTGAGGCTCGGAGAAGTTAACTCACCAATCTAAGGTCACACAGCTAATAAGTGGCAGAGTATGGATTCAAACTCAGCAGGCTGCAGAGGCTTTTTCTACCACACCATATATTTCTGCCACATAAGGTGTGGGCTTTTACAGAGGAAAAGCCAGTGTTGTCCCAGGCAGAGCCCTGAAGCAGGAGCCCAAGTTTTGGTTCCTTTCCTAGCCGGGGCTCTACCCCAAGCAGCTATGTGACCTACCAGTAGTGAAGAGTGGATATGAAAGCAACATGCACATGCAAGAGGGAGTTTTTATTTTTAATGTCTAGCCTAAAGACAAAGGGATTTCCCAGGTCTGGGGTTTCCTTGAGGTGACTGTTGGGAGTGATGTGCTGCCTCGTTTCCCCCCATGTGAAGGATGAGTGGTAGCATGCCAGGGCACAAAGGGCTCTCAGTGACCCAACAGGGTCAAGAGGCTCCTGGGGGATTAAAGGGGTTGAGGATAAACTCACAAGCCATGGACACCCAGCAGGAGGTCATAGTTGTCAAAGATGGTGGCTGGGGGACCCAGCAGAAGCAGCACCAGATAGACGAGCCCCAGGACAAAGATCATAGCCAACTTCCCGATGCTGCTGATGTGCAGGAAGACAGAGCTGGCCAAGAGACTCAGCAACACGTTCCCAATGAAGTACTGCGGAGCGAAGGCAGAGGAAGTCTGGGTGAGGGCAGAGGACAAGATATGCCGCCGCCTGACCTGAGCCCCCCTCCACAACCTCAAACCCAAACCTCCTTCACCCTCCATACACCCCTACACCACACCATGCCAGGGCTGCTCCTGGAGTTGGAGACTCTGGTGAGATCCTGGGTCCCCAGTGCCCACCTGGCACAGAAAGGTCAAGAACTGGTACTGATCAGGACCCCCCCAACCCGCCTGACCACTGCCTGGACACCTCGGGGAAGCCGCAGGTGGGTGCGGTGCCCTCACACAGGGGAGCATCCAGGCCCAGAGAGTAATTGAGCTGCTGCAGGTGGCAGGCGGTAATGTCAGCAGGGGTTAAATTCAGCATCCGGGCTGCGCAAGTCCGTAGGGGGGTGTGGTTACAGGTGAACTGCAAAAACAGGGGGAGGGGAGGTATATATTTGGGTAACTGAGGAGGGGAGGGGTTACCAGGGCCATGCCCAAGTGCCTTATATCCCAGAGGCCCAAGTTCTCATTGAGGGATAACAAGAGGCAAAGGGAGCAAGCCAGGAGGACAGGGGTTAACCTCACTCCTGCTTTGGGGAGGAAATGTGTCTTGTTCCTCTTTGTAGTCCCAGCACCCAGAACAGTGCTTGGCACAGAGGAGGAGCAGGAGAATTCTCCCTGGACCTTTACCATGCTGGCAACAGCGGAGGTGAACACAAGCAGGACAGAAAAGATGCCAACTGCAGTGCTATGTGCCCTCGAGCGGACGATACTGCGAGACACACGTCGCAGGGCCTCAGGAAACAGCTGGCAGGAGGCAGGAGACAGAGACAGAGGCCACGTCACCCAACGGATAAGGCCACCCAGGGCCAGGCCCAGTGGCAAAGGCCTGGCCTTCTCCTCCCTCCCCACTCCCAGCCTGGGCTCCCCGACCAGCCCTGGAAGGTCCCCCACATACAGAGCCACAGGAGTACACGGCACAGATCAGCACGGTGACCAGTAACAGCAGGAAGATACCGGCGTGGATCCCAAGCATCAAGGCTGAGCTGGGCGGGAGAGGGCCAGGGAAGATGTTACTCTGGGAGATCTGGGGGTCCTTTCCCACTCCCTGGGCAGGCAGGGGGCAGGCCCCAGGACTGTGTGCTTGCGAGGGTGTTTAAGAAGGTTCTGGGAAGTGGTAGAGGGAACAGAAGCCCAGCAAGGGGGGGCAGAGCTCTCACCGTGGGAAGATAAGGAGCTGGATGAAGCAGATGAAGCAGAGGACCAGCAGGGCACAGGCCACATAGGCTCCAAAGCGGGGGTCCACCTTGCGTGAGTACTGAGGGGGAGGAGACTGAGCTGGGCGCTGCCACTGCCCTCGGAAGGCAGGCTGTTGCCAGTTGGCCCAGCTGAGATGAATCCCCACAGTGCCCTGTGGTCACCCCCACTCCCCAGGAACCTCTCCTGTTCCCTCACTTGTGCTCAGACCACCCTGCCGGGACCTCCTCCTCCTGCCCTTCCATCCCCCAAACCTTCTTTTCAAGATCCTCTCTCTGGAAGGTGAGCAGGAACCGGCGCACATGGTCCTTGCGCAGCTGATCGATGCTGCGGGCGTCGATGGCCCGGCCCAGGAACTCGTCTACCTCATCCTCAGGGTTCAGGGCATCCTGAGCACCCCGGCTGAGGGCAGAGGACATGGCTTCACCAGGTGCCTGACCACGGCCGCGTGACAGGCGACGAGAAGGGAGGGGCACAGGCAGCACTCAGGAGGATTGTGAGCGGGGCAGGTGGCACCTGCTCCCACACGACACGTCTGAAGTCCAGGGAAGGGGGGATCTCAGCTCCCCACAACCTTACCCCAGGGTGCAGGTGCCTTCACCCACCCGCCCTCCTCAACAACCTGACTTACTTGTCTTTGCTGGAATCATCGATGCCCTGGAGAAGGGGACAGAGTGTGTGAGTGAGGTGACGGGCAGGCCACCGTCACCTCTACAATCCCTTCCCCACCCCCCAACACTGTGCCGAGGGCTTTCCCCATAGACCCTGGGGAGCTTGGGACCCCTGGGATGAAATCAGCCCTCCCATTCCCAATTCCAGAAACGACAGAGACAACAGCCTCAACAAGGGAGGCAGAAGAGGGCAGGGGGATACTGAGTGTTGAGGGAAACAAGAAACCAAGGCCCGGGTCCAGGCGCGGTGGGACCCTCACCATCTGGCGGAAAGCCTTGGAGTCCTTGGTCCGGGAGAAGGCACGGTCAGGTACCCAGCGTGGCATCAGACCCTCCATGGAGTTGGCACGTGCCCGCTGTAGCTTGGCCAGCATGGCCTTCTCCTCTTTCTGTGTGGACAACACAGGTACAAGCTGGGAAGAGGCGCCCAGAGAAGGCCTCTGCTTGCTCCCTCCATCTGCCCCTCTCCCCAGCTGCCTTCCCCAACCCGACCCTGACCCGTTTCTGGCTGGCTCCCAGGATGAGGAACGTCTCAATATGCTGCTCCTTGAGGTAGGCGTTGCGCTCCCCGCCACGGCCTGGCTCCACCTCATAGTCCCCATTCAGGTACTGCAGTGTGGCCCGGGTGATGTGGATGCGGCTGCGTGGGACAGGCAGGTAAGACCCCGGCTTACCTGATGGCTCCCACCCCTTACCCCCTGGATTGGCACTCACCCTGCCCGGCCCCCAGCCTCCATGTGGTTGGCCAGAGTCACATCATTGGACCACACATCAAACTGCCATTTCCGCAAGCCAAGGACACCGCAGTGCACACGCCCGCTGTGGATGCCCACGCGCATATTCACGTTTACACCTGTCACCTCACGCACCAGCCTGGGAGGAGGTGGCCTGGCTTAGCTCTTGGTAGTCCTCCCCACCCCCAGCCCAGAGCCCAGGCCTTGAGCTCGCCTTGGAGCCAAGTGGGCAAGGACAGACGCAGCCACAGGGCACAAGGCACACCCTTGGTGGGACACACCCTCGGCGGGACACAGGTAAGAGGCTGCACAGGGTTCAAGGACAAACATTTGGGAACCCTGTTTGCCAGCAGGGGTCCAGCAGCATCCTATGGGACTGGGTGAGGAGATGAGGAATCACCACCCTCCCAGCAGGCCTACAACTGGCATTCTCTCCAGCCCAAATCCCCCCTCACCCTGACTCCCCCCGCCCCATCCCAGTCGCTGTAGTCTAAGGTGCACATGATCTTCACGTGGGCCGAAGCCTTTCCCCTCCCCAGGCATGGATCTCCAAGACAGAGAGACAGCCAAGACTGAGGAAAGGTCCTAAGGACACATCAAAGGGGAGGGCCAGGCGAGGCACCCTCAGTCCCAGGAAGCCCGGGAGGGGACGGTGCTCACGAGATAGCCTCGATCATGTCCACCCCCATCTCCACGCAGCAGTGGGCATGGTCTGCCCGGGCCTCTGGCAGCCCTGACACGCAGTAGTAACAGTCCCCTAAGATCTTGATCCTCAGGCAGTGATTTTCCTGAAGCAGAAAGAGTTGGGGGAGACTCACCTTTACTCTCTTACCACCCAGCCCGCCTAGCCCACTACTGTCACTGCAGACTCCACGGGCTCTCACCCCCAAGCTGCTGCCAGAGAAGTGTGCCCTCACCAGGTCAGCCCTGCCCCCTAGCCCCAGCACCCTCACCGCAGCCAGCTTGTCAAACCGGGCAAAGAGCTCGTTCAGGGTCATGACCAGCTCCTGCGCCGTGCACTGGGACGCCAGACTGGTGAAGCCTTCAATGTCCGCAAACAGGATGCTGTGGACGATGGCAGAAGATGGAAGGACGGTATGGCCCTCAGAGACTCACAGACCCCCCCCCCACCTCTCCCAGTATCCTCCCCACCCCCACCCTACCTGACATTGTCGTGCTTCTGGATGTAGATCTTATGAAACATCATGTCTTCTTTCTTTGTGTTGATGTCTTCTTTCATCTCCATGGCAACGTGCTGGGGCAACACGGACAGCAGCAGCCGCTCCTAGACCAGTGGTTTCAACAGGGCACCCCTGTCTTCCTGGCCTCACGCTTTAATCCCTCCTGGTCCCTCCACATCCCTGGAACCCTCCCTGACCTCTCTGGAGACCTGAGCTTCCCTTCTGGACCGTAGCTTGACCCTCCTCCGTTAAGAGCCCTCAGCAAACACACACCCCAGTCTTCTCTGACTACACCCCATTCAACCCCTCAGGTGCACTCCATCTATTCCCTCCCCGCCTCTGACAGGCCAGCAACTCCAAAGTCAGAAAGCTTCTGTGACGCACAGTCAGGGGGAACCATTCACACTACTCCATGGAGTTGCACACGGTGGCAGACCCAACCTGCAAGCTATTGGCAGGTGGGGCAGGGGAAGGCCGTGATCAGGGAGAGCAGCCCCACCTGCTGCCGGTTCTCATGCTGCAGGTGCAGCCGGGCCTGGATGTAACCGCGGGTCTCTTGAAAGGCCTGGCGCTGAGACACCTCAGCCGGATAGTGTGTGCAGATGCCAATGACATTGGTGCAGAGGAACAGCAGCATGTTGGCACCGAGCTGCAGAAGGGTGGCAGAGGCAAATGGTGACCACCCCCAACACACACAGCTGCAACTAACTAGGCTCTCGGTAGACACACTGCTTCGGGGAGGAAGCCAGGATCCTGTGCCCTGTCTTCCCCAAGCCGGCTCCAACCCTGTAGTCCAGCTCCCCATTCCCCATAGGGGTCCAGCTCCCTGCCTGGCTCACCCCGCGGTGAGAAATGTGATCTTCTCACAGCTCCTGGGAGCGGAAGCACCAGCCAGGGCCAGGAGGGTCCCAGGGCCTGGGCCCAGCACACTCTGACTCCCTGCCCCACAAATACCCCAAACAAAAGACACATGCTATGCTCCAGCATGTGGTTCTCCTCAAGGGACTGACACCCAGGAAACCTGAGCTCCAAATCTTCCTGTGCATGCCCAGGACAAGTCACCTCATCTCTCTGGGCCTGTCTGCTTGTCTGGAACCTGGAGAAGGAGAGTAAGATCTCCAAGGTTCCTCCCTACCCAGACATAAATTAATATAATAATGACTACTGTTATTATTACTGGAGCTAATTTGTTGGCTATTTACAACATGCCTGGATTCTATAGGTGTGCTCTATACATTAACGAATGCATTTCTTACAACTATGAGATGCGGAGCATGATCTCATTTTAAAGGTGAGGGACTTGGGTGCACAGAAGTTATAAAACCTGCCCAGGATCTCACCACTGGTAGTAGCTGGTGTGGGACTCAAGTCCAGGACAGTCAGACTCCAGGCTGTGTCCTAACCCTACCATGTACTATAGCCCACGTTCCCAGGACTCCAACTCACTCCACTCACCAACACTCTTGAGGCCCACCTCAAAACCCAGGCTTGGGAGTCATCAATTCCACCGACACGAAGAACCCTTCTGAACTGGGACGGGGTGCCACCATGCCTGGCCACCCCCAACACTTGGTCCAGCCAGGTCCCTACACCCTAGGACCCCAACCCAAGGGTGTTCCATCCTCAGTCAGCAGCAGCAACGGTGACTGGAGAGCGAGTCTAAGGGAAGCTGGCCTCGGTGATTCTGGAACTTCAGGGGTTAACCTGGCACTTGTGGCTCCACCCCAGAGTTGGCTGGGGCAGGGCTCTGGTTTTGGGAGAAGGGAGGGCAAGAGCACTAATTGGAAGCCAGGAGTTCTGGGCTCTGCCCAGAACCAGGACTCATCCTGCAAAATTGGGCCTGTCATTCAGTCTCTGGGACCTCAGCTTCTTGTTCCTTGGGTAAGACGGAGGGTGGGCCGGCTAACCCCCAGCCATTCCCAGCTCCCACCCTCTAGGACTGGTCTCCCAGCTTCCCTTCTGTCCAGCTCACAAGACCCCCCCCCACTTCCCAGCAGCAGGGGTGAAGAAGGGGGGCACACTATCTCCCTGGAGGTTTCTAAGAATAGCCCCCAGTGGGGGAGAAGAAAAGGGGGGGCAAACCAGGCAACTTCCCTTCCTGGCCCCAGGAGCCCAAGAGGAAAATGTGAGTCATGGTGGAGGGAAGGGGAAGGGGGACAAGAGACTGAAATAGATCTGTACACAGACCCCGATCTGACTGTGAGAAAAAATGGCTGCCAGGGCACTGTAGGACACGCCAGGCTGGACTGGGTCACCGGGTGAGACTGCTCAGTGTGTCTGGGTGAGCAGGTCAGAGGAGGATGAAGGGTCTGGATCGGGGAAGGGGCTGCCCAAGGACCATAGAAAGGAGGCCAGAGCCCCACCCAGAAACCTGAGAGCCAACTGGGTGCAGGGAATCCTCAGTTCAGAGAAGGGATATGAGCTGCCCTGGCCCCAAGGACTGGCACAGGGTACGGGCAGCTTTCTCCACTCGCCCCAGGAACGTGCCCACTGAGCCCCACTGGTTGGGCACCCTGGAGAGGCGGGAGACTGGTACAGTCCTGGCCTGCATGGAGCTGTGCCTCCCTAGTCAGGCCCTGGGCTTGGCATTGGGCACCAGGCCAGCAGAGAGCAGGGAAGAGACACCCATCTACCCCAGAAAGGATGGGGGATGGGAGGTCCCACCTCCAAGCTCCTCCTTCCCCAAGAGGGCAGCCCAACTTCAATGCGCAGTGTGACAGCTCCCCTGGAGAGAGATGGGGGGCTAACAACGGCAGAAGGACCCTGGCCCTTTAAGAGATCTGACAGCGCCCTGCGGGTATGTGCTCCACAAACAAATGGCTATAAGGTTACTCTTAAAAAGGTACATTCTGTTCCACAGGCAAGGCAGGGAAGGGCATCATGCCAGAGCACCCAGCTTCTCACCCTGGGAGCCCCAGGCAACTTCCTCTTTGTGGGTGGGGCTGGGTGGGCTACAGGCCACAAGCTCTGGGCAAGGCAGAGCAAGAAAGAGGACAGCACCATCTAAACCAGGGGCCAATGGAGGGATCACAAGGAGTGTTGGGGAGCTGTATCTACAGCAGCCCCAAAGGCTCAGCTGGGCAAAAGCCCCTGTGCCTGGTCAGGGGATGACATGAGACAGCCGACTCCACTGGCTCATGTCTCTCTGCAACGGACGTCTCGGAAGCCCCTTTATTGGGTACCATCCCCTCCAGCCTCCCCACACCCTGCTGCAGGTGAGAACACCACCCTGGGGGGTTGTACTCCACACTGGCAGAGGGCAGGGCCCTGACAGCAGCATCATGAGGTAGACACCATTTGTATCTCCCTTTTACAGAATGGGAAACTAAGACTGGGAGAGGCAAGATGTGCTGTCTGTGATCTCACAGAGAAGATTTCGGCCCCTTGGACAACCAGGTCTGCCCACAGCCAAGCCCTTAACAAGAGCCTCACCTCACACACCACTCAGAACCCAGAGGCAGAAGCCCACGTGGGCAGAGCGCCTCAAGGCGGTTTCCAGAGCCCTGGTGCTCAGTGGGAAGAAGGCAAGATGAGGTCGCGGCATCACAGTCCCACCCCAAACTACTTCCAGCCCAGGAGAGAAGAGACCACCCATCACCTCCCCTGTCCTCTTGGAGCTGGCCTCGCTCCAGGAGACAGGTGACTCCTCCCTCGCTAACTCCATCGAAAACCTACTCGATCCCCCCGGATCACCACCGAGAGCTGCCTAGAAGGAAGGCACCAAGCCTGGAGTCTCAGGTTGGGGTCAGGGGTCAGGGTAGGATGTAGCCTCCCCTGCCCTCTCAGCCTTGCCCCCACCCAGGGGCTAAACATCCCCTGCCCTCCTCCAGACCTACACTGTGTCTCTACAGATTATACGATTTCAAGAGCCTCAGGCTCAAGAGCTGCGGACAGTGGGAACAGAGCACAGGGTCTGCAGCCTTCCTTCCCCTCAGCAGGGCCTTCTGCCCCAGATCCCAAATGGAGACTGACCCCTGAAACCAGGCCTCCCAACCCCTGCCCCTCCTTCCAGATCCAGCCAGACATCCCTCACCCAGTGTCCATCCAGGACTCACCCGCCCCCCGATCACCAGGCCCCTTCTCATTCCTGGCCTGATGCCCCAAGGCCTACCTCCCCGACCACCCACCTGCTTCCAGAGGAAGGCATCACCACGGTTGAGCTGCCAGGCCAAGATCAAGTGCAGGGTGGAGAGGCCCAGGCCGCTGAAGACAGCGGCCCGCATGCGGATGGGGAGGAGTGTGTAGGTGATGTAGACAAAGAACACAGGGCACCAGAGGCCTGCAGATGGGCTGTGCGGGTTGGCTGCCAGGGCGCCCCCGACCTGCACGGCCGCCAGGATGCTCAGCACCACATAGCTCACCACCCACATGGAGTCCTGGCGGAAGCTGTGGCGGTTGCACACTACCATGAGCGCCACGAAGAGGGTGGCGGCACAGGCCAGCAGGGCCACGTAGGCGGGCTGAGGGCGGGCGGGCGCTGCGTGGAAGGCCAGCAACACGGCCGTGAGCAGCACGAGCACCGCCATGAGCAGCGTCAGGCTGCTCTGGTTCATCTGGAAGAAGTACCGCTGGTACAGGCGCTCCAGCTTGGCCGAGCGGAACTGCTTCGACTGGAACACCTGTACCAGCTGGCGCCAGCAAGCCCGCCTGCTCCTGGTGGCCACGGTGGGGGCTACCTCAGCTGCCCCGGCAGCCACGGCCACCTCAGGGTCCTCGAAGCCCAGGGCCACCGCCCGCAGCCCCAGCTCTGGGCCCTTGCCTGGGCACCCCCTCCGGATGAAGGCCTCATCCTGCCAGGGGCACCGGGGGGCAGTGGCGGGGGTTGGGCTGGGTGGCTGCGCACCCTGGAGGCAGCTCATGTAGCGGGGTGTGCAGAAGCCACTGGTGCGGGTCCCGCGGCGCGGCCGCTGCTGCCCATTGCGCTCCCCCCAGGCTGTTTTCCGTTCATCCACTTTGGGGACCAAGAGGCCACTAAACCACGACATCCTGCGGGGAGGAAAGGAAAGAGACGGTGTCAATACCCCCATCACGGGCCCGCCACCACCAGCAGCAGCTCTCACTAACTGAGCACTTCCTGCTGCCAAGCGGAGCGCTTTGGGCACATCCTCCTCCTACAATGACTCTGAGGAAAACCAGGGTAGCCCTAGTCAACAGGTGAGGAAACCAAAGCAGAGGAGGGTGGGGCCACCTGCCCAAGGTCAAGCAGCCACACAAGTAGAAGAGCCGAGATTCTAACCCAGATCGGTCTGACTCCAAAGCAGTTCACTTAAACATCCACCTCTTCCCTAAAAGGCACTGATTTGGTGGTCACAGACTCGAGTGCCTGTCAGTGAGAAAAGTCACCTGGCTCAGGAGAGAGGGCACACCCCAGACATGGGCCAGCACCACCCCACACTGGGGGACTGGTGACACTGGTGTCCCAGTGGAATCTGATCTGATTTTTCAACAGAAGCTTTAAAAAAAAAAAGTAGACTTTAACACGACATCTCCTGGTTTTACATGTTGGCAAGGGACTTCCCTGGTGGTTCAGTGGTTAAGACTCCACTCTCCCAAAGCAGGGGCCCAGGGGCCATCCCTGGTCAGGGAACCAGATCCCACATGCCGTGTGGTGCAGTCAAAAGATTAAAAAAGAAAATTAAACTTTGGCAAGTAACCAACATTTCTCAATACTGCAAGCCAAATAAATCACATCTATGGAATGAATTCAGCCTGGGAGCTGCCAATCGGTGACCTCTGTACAAGGGGGGATCTTGCACGTGCGTGCATGCGCGTGCACACACACACACACACACACCGCGCACTCACCAAGTGAAAGTCAAACTCTCCGTCAGGTTCCAGCTTAAACGTAACTTCCTCAGGAAGGTGTCCCAGTGCCCCCACCCAGACTAGGTTTGGTCCCTTATTCACTCTCCATGCATTCCCTCTGTAGTACTGATCACAGCTGAAACTAAATCATCCCTTGGAAAAGACCCTGATGCTGGGAAAGACTGAGGGCAGGAGGAGAAGGGGGCCACAGAAGACAAGATGGTTGGATGGCATCACTGACTCAATGAACATGAGTTTAAGCAAACTTCAGGAGAGGATGAAGGGCAAGGAAGCCTGGTGTGCTGCAGCCCTTGGGGTCACAAAGAGTCAGACAAGACTTAGAGACTGAACAGCAACCACAACACCCCTTGTTTATTGTGTGACTCTGCCTCCAGACTATAAATGTCATGAAAGGAGGGATGATACCTAGTTTGTTCAGCACCTTATCCCCACCCCCAAGTACCCTGAGCATCGAGCCTGGCTCATAGTAGGTACTCAACCCATTTATATGTTGAAAAAATAGAAAAAAAGCAAGCTCAAGGGACTAGTTCAGAGAAGCTTATTTGAAATAATAACTAATAGCGATAATCCCATGATTCTCCATCTCTCTTACTACACTCTCATTCAGTTAGCCTCTTTGCTGTTCCCCAACACACCATGCACAAGCCAGCCTGGGACCTTGGTGCTTGCTGTCCCCTTTGCCTAGAACAAGGGCTCCTCCAGGTCACAGCTCAAACACCCTCTTATCAGTGAGCTTTCCCTAACCACTCTATTAAAATAGCAACCCCCTTTCCTGGCACTCCCTATCTCTCTTCCGAGCTTTATGCTTTATTTTTCTCCACCGCTCTTATCGGCAACGGCCATTCTATACATTTTTCTTATTTGTTTATTGTCTGTCTCTCCTAACTGTAATGCCAACTTCATGAGGGCAAGGATTTTGGCTGGTTTTGCTCACTGCTACATCTGCAATACCTAGAAGGGTCTAAAGGAATGTTCACTGAGTGGACAGGTGGGTTGGGGGATGGATGGACAGATAACACTTCCATGCACTTTCCCTCTGCTTTGAACTATTATCTGATCATCACCAAAACCCTGTGAGGCTGGTCCTGTGGCCACCCAGTGCACAGGACAGATTTGACAGCCAAACAAAACAAAATGAAACTGAGGTCCACTGTAGTTTTACATGGCCGGCCCAGGCTCTAGAGATCACGAGTAATCAAGTCAGTCCCAGATCTCACGTCTCCAGGAGGGAAGTGTCTCGACCTGGGGCAGGAGGACTCCCTGATAACACCCTGGACGTCTCCAGCTGAGCCCACCTCAGGAGAAGGTGAGGGTGAGAGCCCTGCCACCATGGATGCCTGTGTCCCCTCCAGGGCTACACTCCTCCATGCCCACAGGGCACCCTAATGGGCTCCTCATACTTAAACCTGTACAGCTAGCAGCACTGACATTTATACTCACAAGAGGAGTACCCAGCATTTGCCCCAGGTGGCCACAGAAGCAGTGCTTCAAGCTGACATCCAGGGACCCACAGAGCAGAAGGCAGCCTGGGGACCTCTCTGCACATGGGAAACCCCCATTCCCAAGCACACTCTGCCAAGTTCCCTGGTGTCCTTCAACCCTTTAAGATCACCAACAGCACCATCTGGAGAAACAGATCAAAAACCCAAGACTTCTGGTCAGGCTGGTGTTTGGAAAAGGTCACCAAAGAAAGCCTGGCTCTTCAAAACACTTCCCTGGAAACGGGGTCTTGGGAATGAGACCAGGCTTCAAACCTTACTGTGATTATTTGCTAGCTTCACAGCCTTGGACAAAGTTACATCACCTCCCTATGTCACTTTCTTCATCTGTAAAATGGGAATAAGAAAAGTTGTGAGGAAAGAATAGAACAGCCCCTGCCACGCACGTAGTACACACTTAATAAACATGAGCTCTTCTCCCCGCCTTGCACCACTTTGAACCTAAAAGCCTGTCAATGTCCAAGAGATGGAAAGAGAGGAAAAGTCATGAGCAAAACCCCACGCGTGCCAGCCAGTCATGTGGCCCCATCAGTCGCTACGTCCTCAGCTGTCAGTCTCCAGAGCTGCATGAGACACAGCCCAGAGCGAGCAGGTTGCCCACTCCCCGTGATATTTTGCTTCAGCCTCCTCACCCTCACCTGCCCCCTGACCTGTCCTTACCACCACCCTACCACGACCACTGGCCAGACCTCTGTTCCCAAAGGACCCGTTTCTGGCCATGTTCCCAGCCCCCTGGAAGCACATCCTAGCATGTGGCTTGTACTCACAGAGGAAGGCACAGACACTGTCCAGCAGAACGCATGACCCTCCCAAGAACACTCTGACCCCACAAGCGGATAGCTTCAGAGATCTGTAATTGTCCAACCAACTGCAACCATCCCACCCTGGGCTCCACTCCAGGCGCTGCCCAACTTGGGAGAACTCACTCCTGGCACCCCACGCCAGGCTGGTACGGCAGAGAACAGGGCAGGGTACTGTTCAAAGCCACAAAACTTCCCTATATGGGCCCCCACCCCTACACGTCCAGGAACCCAACACTGTGAACCACAGACCACCCCTTCCTCCCCAGATGCAGGCTCCTGAGCCTGTGCCCCGGACCCCTCCTCCCCAGGCTCCTGGTCTCTTTGCTCTCTCTCACCGATCTTCTGCTCCGATGCAGATCCAGGCACCTCCGGCTCCATCTGGGAGCTATGTCCATACAGCCTGGCAGACCCAGGCCCAGGGCCCCTGACTCCAAACCTGGATCCTCTGGTGGGTCTGCAACTTGGAGCTTGAAGCAGGCCAGGCCCCAGCCCCAAGGATGGCTCTACTCACTGCTTCGCCCTACACCCTTCGCTCTACACCCTCTTCCTGGCTACCTCCTGTCCCCAGGACCCCTCTGCCCCACCGTCCTTGATAAAAGGAGGCTGGGGGCGGGGGGGTGGGGGGTGGGAGGGACTTTAAAAGGACTTCAGAAAGTTCATGGCAGAAGGCGCTGCCCAGGCCAGGCACTTCAGTGCCAGCACCACCCATCAGGCTGGGACGTGGGCCTCAATTCCAGGCCTATCCAGATGTGGATGAGCCCCGCTAGGGCCTGTATCAGGAGGTCCAGCTACCCTTCCCCTCCCTTCCCCAGCCCCTAGTCTCCCTGAAGATGGCACTGAGCTCTGTCCTCCACCACAGCCAGAAAACCCCCATCAGGGTCCTCCAGTCACAAGGCACTCACTCGGGTCAGGGGAGGCTGGGGGAAGAGAGTCCACCGCCTGACTCCTGATTCGAGCTTTTCAGTCGGGCCCCAGAGCTGTTCTGAATAAAGTCTGCCTTAGCACCCGGCCAGCACATCAACCCTTTCTGTTCCCAAGGTCTGGGGTGAGGAGGATGACTGCAGGCAGAGGGCACCCCTCCCTCCCTTCTTCCCCAAGCACAACCACACTCTACCTCAAACTCGGAGACGCACCCACAGCCCGGCTGCAAAAACCTCAGGGCAGCCCCTCCCCCCGTACATGCCTCTCCCCATCTTCCCCGCCGGCCGGGAACTCGCTCCGGGTGGAGAAAGAGAAGCGCCCGGCGAGGGGTGAGGGTGGGAGCCTGCAGCCCCGGACCTGAGTCCACCGTCCCCGAACCATCCCCTCCCGGACTTCCCTCCGCCAGTCCCGACGGCCTGGAGCTCCCCGCTCTGCCGCGACCACAGAACTCTCGGGGGCCCCGCGGGAGTCCCCCCGCCGCCGCGCCGAGACCCGATCGCCGGGCGCCGCCTCCTCCCCCGACGCTCCTCCGCGCGGTCTCACCTGCCGGCTGGGGTGGGCGCCTCCCCAGGGCCCCTGCCCTGCAGTCCCCGCGGGCTCCGGCCGGCCGGCCGGCAGTCCCGCGGTCCTGCTCCGTGCCCGTGCGTCCCGGCCGTGCCGCCCGCCGTCCGCAGTCCGCCGGGCCCGCGCCCCCTCCCTTGTTGTCCAGCGCAGCCGCCCTCTACCCCGGATCCAGAAGTCCCCTCCCCGCCGGCTCCCGGACTCCCCGCCTTAAAGGCACAAGCTCCTTTTGTCTGGGCACCCCCTCCCCCCCCACCACCCCGGACGCCGGGCCGAATCGGCCGATTCCCTTCGGAGGAACGGGGTAGGGGCGAGCGAGACCGAACAAGAATGGAAACCCTCCCTCCGCACGCCCCCTCCTCTCCTCCGGCCGCTCCCTCCCCCAGTCTTGGGAAAACAGGCGGCTACTGTTCTAGGATCAAGACCCCGGGGAGGAGCCGGCCGGCCGGCCCTCTCCCCACTTCCCTCCACCCCCGGGCTCCCTCCTCTAGCATTCTCTTCCCACCCTCACTCCTGGGGTCCCCCCACGCGCAGGGGAAGCCCACTCTCTAGCAGCGATAACCCGACCCCCTTCCCGCCCCCGCCCCGCGCCCAGAGGGTCAGCTTCCTTCCTGTCGGGGTACCCTGGGACTGAACGGGTGCCAAGCACCCACTCCTCACCCCTCCTCCCTACCCCAGCCCCCACCCCGCCACTCCCGCCCCGCCTGCCACGGCTCTGCTCGCTCCCGAGGGAACTCGGTTTAATAATTAATAAAGATTTCATTCCACAAGGCGCCAGGTGTGTGCAGCCTGCTTCCCCACACACCACTTTTTCCCTCTTCCTCCTCCCTCCGGAGTACTGGCCCCACGTGAATCTCCTGCACCCAGAGCCCCAGGGGGACTGAAGGAAGGGGCACTCTCCACGCCGCCCCACTCTGCGAAGCCGCTCCCCAGCACCTGCCCATGTGTACACACACACACACACCCCTGCACCTTTCACACACACACACGCACACACACTTTTTACCCAAAGGCCTGTGCTTCTCTGTGGAGTGGGGGTGGGGGTGGAGAAAGGGTGCATTGCTAGGGTACTGAGAAATTGTTTGGTATTTTTATTTATTTCCCACGTTTTCAAGCCCGGAGCTGCAGCCCAAGTAACCTGGGTGATGGGAAAATCACGTGGAAACCGCTTTAACCCTTTGAGGGTTGGAAAGACAGTGTAGCCAGAAAGGAGAAGAGGGTGGGTGCACTCACCCAGGATGTAGGTGATTCTGACTTTAGAGGGAGTGCCAGTCCTCCTGAGCTGGGGAGCCTTGTTAGCCTTCCCCTGGAGGCGGCTCGCAGGGTCCTCAACCAGACCAGTAGTTCCTCCTTCCTTTGGCAGCGCCTTCCCCACCCAAGGTCCCAGCCTAGAGGTTTGAAGCTGCTCTTTAGACTCAGCCCTCACCCCCTCCCGTGCACTTGTGCTTCAGGGCCCAACTCTTGTCTTTGCCAAACTCCTACTAGGATTCTGCAGCCCCGGACAGAGCCTGAGGCCAGAAAGAGAGGAGAAGAATTAAGAAAATCCCTTTCAGGGGGCTTCCCTGATAGTCCAGTGGCTGAGACTCCGCGCTCCCAATGCAGGTGGCCTGGGTTCCATCCCTGGTCAGCGAACTAGATCCCACATGCCGCAACTAAGACCCGGTGCAGCCAAATAAATACTTTTTTAAAAAGAAAACGAAAATCCCCTTTCAGTCACTTATCAGGCATATATAATTGCAAACTCTTCATCTGGGGTTAATCATCACTTACTCTCTTGGCACCTCATCTATGAAATAGGGATAAAACTATCTGTCTTGTCTTTTCTTACAGGATTTTCAGGATAAGCTAGAAAAATGTTGGTTAAAATGTTTGAAAATTGAAAGTGAAAAAGGGACAGTTTATTCTTCCCTGTATGAGTCTCAGTGGTGCAGGCCTGGCCTGTAATTTGACCTTTGGGGCCTTTCTGCCTGACTTCTCCCTTCAAGTAGCCAGTGTTCTGACCACTGTCAAAATTTCCTCTCCAATCTGAATCTTGTATCTGCCATTTATCTCTTAGAATAATATGTTTATGGACAGTACTGGGGAAATACAAAAGACAATTGAGGGAAAGAAATGTACGTGGTATGAAATTGTATATTTCAGAATGGAAGGCTTTATCCTTCATTTTATTTTGGAATGAAAAAGAATATTTGGGGGACACCAACCAAGTAAGCTGAAGAAGTATGCTGGGGGTACATCTCGGGCCTCCTCCTCCCTCCTGTAAAGCCGCTACGGCAGTCCGGCCTCCTGAAGTCCTTTTCTGGTTCCTGAAGGGGAAGGCTGTCAGCAGCATGTTTCTTTGATCCCTGCTATCAGCACCTTACACAGAGGATCTGTTTCTAGCGCTCTTGGGGCCATAAAAATGATTCCAGCCCTGTACTTCACAGATAGGAAACATGAGCTAGTGCTAGGCAAGTGGGGAATATTCAATAATTAAAAATTTTAATCTATACGATATTGAGCAGGAAGAAACCTTTATGTAATTTAGCTGCTATACTTTCCATAAACAAAATAGCAAGCACATTTATATCATTTGCTGTGCACTGAGTAGCCCTTGACTTAAAATAATTCATTTAATCTTCATAATTAAGTTCATGATGCTATTACTATCCTCACCTTGGAATGAGGATGTACCTCACTTTTCCCACGAAAAATGAGGCACAGATAGGTTCAATAATCCCAGGGTCAAAGAGTGGTAGGTCCAGATTCTGAACGTGGGCTGCTTGGCTTCAGAGTCTGTGTGTGTCACCACTGTCCTCTACTGACTCTGGAAAACCCAGCCCCTGAGATGGGAATTGACTTGCCTATGATCACCCAAAACTAGACAGCATATTAAAAAGCACAGGTATCACTTTGCTGACAAAGGTCCATATAGTCAAAGCTATGAGCTTCCCAGGTGGCACTAGTGGTAAAGAACCTGCCTGTCAATGCAGTAGACATAAAAGACGCAGGTTCAATCACTGGGTTGGGAAGATCCCCTGGAGGAGGGCATGGCAACCCACTCCAGTATTCTTGCCTGGAGAATTCTATGGACAGAGGATCCTGGAGGGCTACAGTCCATAGGTCACAGAGAGTTGGACACGACTGAAGTGATTTAGCACAGCACAATGGTTTTTTCAGTAGTTATATACAGATGTGACAGTTGGACCATAAAGAAGACTGAATGCTGAAGAACGGATGCTTTCGAATTCTGGTGCTGGAGAAGACTCTTGAGAGTCCTTGGACTGCAAGGAGATCAAACCAGTCAATCCTATAGGAAAGCAACCCTGAATATTCATTGGAAGGACTGATGCTAAAGCTCCAATACATTGACCATCTGATGCAAAGAGCCAACTCATTGGAAAGGACCCTGATGCTGGGAAAGATTGAGGGCAGGAGAAGCAGGTGGCAGAGGATGAGATAGCTGAATAGCATCACTGTGTCAAAGGACATGAGTTTGAGCAAACTCTGGGAGATAGTGAAGCACAGGGAAGGCTGGCGTGCTGCAGTCCATCGGGTCACAAAGAGTCAGACCCAACTTAGGGACTGAACAACAACAGCAACAAATGATCACACAGCTGATCGGTGATGGAAGGAGGGCCAGAACACAGAGCCCCTGACCCCAGTTCCTGTCCCTTTACACTCAGCTTCACTGGGTTGGCCCCAAAGTTCGTTGGGGTTTTCCATACGATCTTAAGGAAAAACCCAAATGAACTTTTAGCCAACCCAAAATCATAGACATGAGTTGTTCTCATCCTTCCCTATGTTCCCTCAGAGGCACGACATTCTTCTGCTGGCAGGTGGCAACATTTTTCTCCCCTTTGGCTGTGGGGAATGCATTGAAGGGTAAGGACAGTGGGCCCCTGATCTGTAGCTTCCTGGCCCCAGAAGTGTGAGACCTGCTGCTAGTGACTGACTGTAGAGGGCCAGGGACTCTAGATTAGACCACGGGTTAGAGTCTGGGCCTTCCACCAGCCCCTCCATGAGAGAAGGTTGCAAGTGTGGGACGTTTTTAAGTCAAATCACCTCCCTCTGAAATGCACCAAGGCTATTTAAAAGAGCTTGCATAGCAAACATGGAATTTTTGAGACAGTGGTTCTCAGACTTAATCCTAAGCCCCTGGAAGAAATGGTGCTCTTAGCAGAACATGATGAAATATTAATATATTAAAATACATAATGTTGTGCTTTGCCAGATCTAATAGACTATAGAATCACAGGCACCAATGTTTTGGGAAAAAATGTTGGAGAAACTTTAAAATTGAGAAAATTCTATTAATTTTTATTCCTTGAGCCAGAACACAATGGCTATTACTCAATTTTCATGGTAGAACACCTTGATCCAGCTGAGGGAACACCAGCCCTGCTGAGCCTGGTTTGAGAACCACTACAATAAGTGAAATATTCAGAAAAGACCTTCTTATCCCAGGGTGGAAAATAAAACCAGTTGGGAATCAGTTGTCAAGTTTTAACCCTAACAAAGAGAAGAAAAAAAGAGAGAGGCAGCTGGCATGAACTATTTCTGTTGTCCAAGTCTATCTTAATGTCAATGACTGTGGTTTTTTCTAATACAGATCACAGTCACAGAGTGATATACCCTCAACCCCTCATTTTCAGAAAGAGGAAATTCCTATGAGAAAAGTGCATCATATGTAAATGCAAGTTCCATATCACTGTAAGTGTATCTGGACAACGCTATAAATATCCAGTGTTGAAAGCATCCTGGAACATAACTAATGGGAGAGCTTGGGTCCCCTGAGTTTTCCCTGGGTTGTTTGGGAAACAGCTAAGTGAGCCTCTGCCTACTCCCTTTTACAAGGCAAGAATTCCTTTACAGTGCAAACAACCAATCCCTGACTTTTCTGTCTTCAAGGTCAGATTTCTATGTATTTCCTTTCTGGAAAGTAAGAAAGATGTGTCAAGACAGCCCACATTCATATATCCCCTGTCCACTCCCCAACCAGAATGTGGCTACTGCCACCATCACTGCCCCAGAGACTCTTGGCTTCCTCTAGGTCCCAGATTAGAGGAGCCCTTGGCTACCACCAGTCCCACAGCCACTACCACCTATGGGAATGGAATGATTAACTGTCAACCCAAGATGGATACAAACTTCCTCATTCCTTAGCTCCCCACCATTCATTCATTCATTCTTTCTTTCCACAAATATTTATCAAGTGCTTACTAAGGCTGGGTACTGTTCTGTTCATAGGTACTGGGGCTACAGTCTCAGCAGACTGGGTCCTTATTCTCATGGAGCTTTCTTTCTAGTGGGAGGAGACAAGAAACAAATGAATAGATGAGAAGATACGTTGATGGTGATAGGTGCGATGATAACCATTAGAAATGGGGACAGGGGCTTCCCTGGTAGTCCAGTGGTTAAGAAATCACCTTGCAATGCAAGGGACCCAGGTTTGATCCCTGGTGGGGAACCAAGATCCCACATGCCTCGGGGCAACTAAGCTCATGCTCTGCAACTACTGAGCCCATGTGCCACAACTAGAGAGTCCGTGCAATTCACTGAAAGGTCCCCAGTGCTGCAACTAAGACCTGACACAGCCAAAAATAAATATTAAAAAAAAAAAAAGCGGGGACAGATAGGAAGTAACTTCCTCTCTGAGGAAGTAATGTTTTCATGGAGACTTGAATGACAGGAATCAGCCATGCAAAAAATATGAGTAAAGAGCATCCAGACAGAGGGGACAACTAATGTAAAAGTCCAGAGGCAAGAGCAAGCTCACTGGGTTCAAGAAACAGAAAGCAAGTCAATGAGATTGAAGCCCAGTGAGCTGGAGGAAGAGAGTAAAGATGAGATCAGAGAGGGAGGCATGCCCTAGCTAGTGCAGAAGCTCGGAGGCCAGGGTAAGGAGCTTGGATTTCATTCAAAGTGTAATGAGAACCCTTTGGAATATGTTAAGCTCGGAAGTGGCATGATCTGATTTATGGTTTTAAAAGATCATGTTGGCTGCTAGATGAAGAATAAATCAAGGGATCAAGAGATGCAAGAGAAACCACTTAGGAAGCTATTATAGTGGTTCAGGTGGAAAACAGGAGTGTCTTAGACAAGGATGGTGATAATAGTGGGCTACTGAGAAGTGAAAGGTTTGGAGTTGGAGTACCCTAATGACCTGTCTTGGTTCCCTCTGCATGGTTGATCCACATCAAATAATAATCCCAAACTGACAAATATATATTGAGAAGCCACTGTATGCCAGACACTGTGCTAGGCGCTGGAAGTTACAGTCCAGAGGAGAAGACAAATCTACCCTCTCCCGTCCCACCACCATATCAAGCTCTAGGTTGGGCAAGCTACTGCCCACCCTGTGCCCTGTCCCATTTTCAGGGCCCTGGCCACACCCTCACCTCACCCCTGCACTATATTCCAAAGCTGAGCTGGAGTTAATGGGATAGGGGTGGGGGAAGTGTTTACAATTGGAGAATTGATGCCATAAAAAATGAGTCCAAAGTCCTCCCAAGATCTCAGAGCAAAGACCGAGAGAGCCCAAAGCTCCAACAATGGGGAGATGGGCAGTCAGAGCCTTGAGGACAAAAGAAACCAGCTGGTGCCCACACCAGTGCTCGTGCTTCTTTGAGCCCCTACAGCCTCGGCATACCAGAGGTCCAGTCAAGCAGTACTTCTCTCTACCATCTGGTTCTACTGCCCTCAAGCCCTCCAGCTCCCTTTGATTTCTGTGTCTTGTGTGCCCTCTGGTGGCACATTTCTGACACTGCAGCCTACAGTTTGCCTCTCCAGTTTTTTACCATACAATCCACAATCCTTGCTGGGGAAGGGCAGGGGACACTATGGGATCCAGACTCTTCCATGGTTGTGTGTGTGTGTGTGTGTGTGTGTGCGCGTGCAGTCTCTCAGTCATGTGTGACTCTACAACCCCATGGGCTGAAGCCCACTAGGCTCCTCTGTCCATAAAATTTTCCAGGCAAGAATATTAGACCAGGTTGCCATTTCCTCCTCCAGTGGATCTTCCCAACAACCTAGGGATCAACCTGCATTTTCTGCATTGGCTCTTTAGCACTGAGCCACCTGGGAAGTAATTTCCCTTTGTTCCTGCCTGTTTTTTAAGCCTGGTACTCTGACTTTTCCATCAATTCTATGAGCAAGTTATTCCCTGTTGTTAGTCGCTCAGTCATGTCCAACTCTTTTGTGACCCCATGGACGGTAGCACGCCAGGCTCCTCTATCCATGGGATTTCCCAGACAAGAATACTGGAATGGGTTGCCATTCCCTTCTCCAGGGGATCTTCCCAATCCAGGGATCAAACCCAGGTCTCCTGCCTTACAGGCAGATTCCTTATCATCAGCCACCAGGGAAATTCAAGTTATTCCCTAACTTTCCAATAACCTTCCAATAAATATCTCTTCTGTTCACATTAGTCGGAATCCATTTCTGCTTTTACAACCAAGATGACTGACACATTGATCCAGCCTCTCTCAGCTCTAGTCTTCTCTTTGGTAAAAAGGGATGAAAGTGAATTCTTTTTTCAAGGCTGTTTTACTAGATAAATGTATTAGTTACCTATTGCTGCCTAACTAACTACCACACATTTAACACCTTAAACATGTTTACTATCTCAGTTTCTATAGATCAGGACTCAGAGCATGGCTTAGTTGTGTGCTCTGAGCTGTAATCAAGGTGTCAGCCAGGGCTGCAGTCTCATCTGAGGCTTGAATGAGGAAGAATCTAATTCCAAGTTCAGATGGTTGTTGACAGCTCTTGAAGGGTGTTGGACTGAGGGTCTCAGCTCTTTGCTACATGTATCTCTCCAGCATGGCAGCTTACTTCATCAAAACCGGAGGAGAGAGTCTGCTAGCAAGATGGAAGTCACAGGCTCTTGTAGCCTAATCAAAGAAATGCCATCTCATCCTTTCCCTATGTTCTGTGAACTAGAAGCAAGTCACAAGGCCCTTATGCCAGAGGAGTGGATACCAATAGACAGGGATCCTTTGGGGCCAGCTTGGAGTCAGCCTGCCACAGTGAAGTAGCTTTTAGTTTTCATTCTAGGCCTTGTTCAGAATCACACTTCCTTCTTTTGAGGGGTGGGGGTAGGGTGGGGAGGATGTGTGCCATGCCCCATGACTTGCAGGATCTTAATTCCCCAACCAGGGACTGAACCCTGGTCTGAGGCAGTGAAAGTACAGAGTCCTAATCACTGGACCACCAGGGAAGCCCCAGAATCCCACTTCCTTCTTGAGGGCTTGTCAAGTCCCTCCTCAACCCAAACTCCTCCCAATCAACCTTTCTTACAAATGAGGAAGCTTGATGTACTGGGTCTCACATGGAATTATTTTTAATTGTGTTGGGGGATAATGTAATTTCAGTGCTATGAGAAAATGTTCTGTTTGAGAAATACCACTGAAATTTTTAGTGGTAGAATATTATGATGCCCACACTTTTGTTTAAAATATTTTAGAGTAGTAAGGAGAGAGTCATAAGGCCATTCTCCCATTGCTTCCCAATCTCCCTGGCTGAGCAGTTGCCATGGAAAAAGTTGCTTTTGCTCTTGCCAAAAATGGTCTAGAAAGTCAGCTTTATATACGTGTTCAAGATGGGAGTGGGACTAAAAGGAACAATATTTAATAAATATCAGAATTTCTTATCTCATAAGCATCGGGGGGTTGTGTGTAAGGCTGTAAATATATGTGTGTGTGTGCTGTGTGCTAAGTCGTTTCAGTCACGTTTGACTCTTTGCGACCCTATGGACTGTAGCCTGTCAGGCTCCTCTGTCTGTGGGATTCTCCAGGCAAGAATACTGGAGTCAGTTGCCACGCCCTCCTCCAGGGATCTTCCAAACCCAGGGATCAAACCTGCATCTCCTGGGTCTTCTGCATTGGCAGGCAGGTTCTTCACTGCTGGCGCCACCTGGGAACCCCCATAAATACATAAATATACATAGATATATATATATAACCTCACTAAAATTGACCTGTCTCTTGAGAAACCTGTATGCAGGTCAGGAAGCAACAGTTAGAACTGGACATGGAACAACAGACTGGTTCCAAATAGGAAAAGGAGTACGTCAAGGCTGTATATTGTCACCCTCCTTATTTAACTTATATGCAGAGTACATCATGAGAAACGCTGGGCTGGAAGAAACACAAACTGGAATCAAGATTGCCGGGAGAAATATCAATAACCTCAGATATGCAGATGACACCACCCTTATGGCAGAAAGTGAAGAAGAACTAAATAGCCTCTTGATGAAAGTGAAAGTGGAGAGTGAAAAGGTCGGCTTAAAGCTCAACGTTCAGAAAACTAAGATCATGGCATCTGGTCCTATCACTTCATGGAAAATAGATGGGGGAACAGTGGAAACAGTGTCAGACTTTATTTTTTGGGGCTCCAAAATCACTGCTGATGGTGATTGCAGCCATGAAATTAAAAGACGCTTACTCCTTGGAAGGAAGGTTATGACCAACCTAGACAGCATATTTAAAAGCAGAGACATTACTTTGCCAACAAAGGTCCATCTAGTCAAGGCTATGGTTTTTCCAGTGGTCATGTATGGATGTGAGAGTTGGATGGTGAAGAAAGCTGAGCACTGAAGAATTGATACTTTCGAACTGTGGTGTTGGAGAAGACTCTTGAGAGTCCCTTGGACTGCAAGGAGATCCAACCAGTCCATCCTAAAGGAGATCAGTCCTGGGTGTTTATTGGAAGGACTGATGTTGAAGCTGAAACTCCAATACTTTGGCCACCTCATGCAAAGAGTTGACTCATTGGAAAAGACCCTAATGCTGGGAAGGATTGGGGGCAGGAGGAGAAGGGGACGACAGAGGATGAGATGGTTGGATGGCATCACCGACTTGATGGACATGGGTTTGGGTAGACTCCGGGAGTTGGTGATCGACAGGGAGGCCTGGCATGCTGCGATTCATGGGGTCGCAAAGAGTCGGACATGACTGAGCGACTGAACTGAGCTGAAAATTCTTCCATCTACGCTGAATAGAAGGATGTGGGGTGGAGATGATTGTCACTGGCTTATAGATATTGTCATCAAAAAAAAAATAGTGTTTAGCATATGACATTTCCCCTTCTATATTGTGCTTAGTTCTTCAGGACAGATCAAGGTAAAGAGAAAGGATCCTAGAGAAATCCCAGAACGGAGAACCAGCACCTAGGAATCAGTTATCACTCTGTAGATGTGGGTGGCAGACACTCAAGACAAGGATTATCTTTGAACTTGGTTTTGATCCAAGTGCATCTCAGCCCTTAGTTCAGGACCTGGGCATCAGGGAAGAGAAGGGAGAAGAGAAAGTCACTGAGTTGCAGGCTGGCGCAGGCTGGCTCCAAGGCTCCGCGGCAGGGAGCAGGAAGCACCCTTCACTTTGTGCAGTGTTGGCCCCAGGAAAAATGATGACCAACCTTAGCCCTTCCTTTCCTCTCCTCCCTGGTCTTCTCGCTCTTCCCTCCAGCTCTCTCATCCCTCTCTTCCTCTTGGAGGTAACATCCTCCCTAACTAAGAAAAGGGCCATGAATGCCACCTTAACAAGATGATTAAATTTTTTATATGATTTTACTTATTTATTTTCGGCTGCTCTAGGTCTTCATTGCCTTGCACAGGCTTTCTCTAGTTGCAGCAAGCGGGAGCTACTCTTGGTGATAGTACACGGGATTCTCATTGGGGTGGCTTCTCTTGTTGTGGAACATGGGCTCTAGGCGTGTGGGCTCTGTAGTTGTGGCTAACCAGCTCTAGAGTGTGGCCTTTTCAGTTGTGGTGCATGGGCTTCGTTGCTCTGCGACATGTGGAATCTTCCTGACCACAGATGGAGCCTGGGTCCCCTGCATTGGCAGGTGGATTCTTTACTACTGAGCCACCAAGGAAATCCAACCAGGTGAGCAGATTTAACGTCACCAAAAATGGGACAAGCTGACATCCCTTGTCCCCCATAGGATGCACCGGGAAAGACATAAAGTCACTTGTCGTATTCCTACCAAAAATGTTTAAACTGAATCTGATCCCAAGGAGACAAATTGAGGTATATTTCTAAAATAATTGGCCTGCACCATTCAAAAATATCAATGTTATGCAAAAAATAGAACAGGGAAGTCTTATAGTTTTAAAGAAACCAGAGAGACATAATTAGACATAATGCATGATGCTTGATTGGATCCCGGGGGTTTTGGGGGGTTTTTTGGTTTATTGTTTGTTTTTTTAATCATAAGAAAATTGTTGGGACCATTGGGGGAATTTGCAACAGACTATATAGTAGATATTATTGTAACAATGTTAAATTTCCTGAATGTGATAACATTTTGTGCTTATGTAGAAATGTCTCTGTTCTTGGCAAATACATGATGAAGTATTTAGGCATGAAGCTGATATCTGGAACTAACTCCAATTGTTCAGCAAAAACACATGTCTACACAGCAAATGTGGGAAAACTGTAGCAACCAGTGAATCTAAGTGAAAAGCATATATAGTCATATAATTCTTGCAACTTTAAATCTACAGAAAGCTTTAGAAATTTTCAAGACAAACTTTTGGGGAAATGCCAATTCAGAAAAATACTCCAAATAAGGTAATACTCAATATACTATAATTCCCCTAAATTTCACATTTCCCTCCCCCCAAGGTGGGATTTGGGGGATTTAACAGTGACTCTTTACTCAATAGACATGCCGAGGGCTAGGTGTCAGCAAAACAGGGCACTGAAAAATATTTACTTAGAAATAATTTTATATTTGATATTTTCCCCCACACACCAAATTTGTCATGGAAATTTTCAGAATTTTGTTAAACCTCTTAAATTTTTTTTGCAGTTGAGTTTCATGAGGGTTGAATTGTTTTTCACTGTACAGGGATCATTATAATCTTTTTCATGCTTAGGGAGTCTTACCATGTCCTCACACCCACCAACCAACGCAAACAGGCTAGGAGCTGGGAGGCAGGGAAACCCAGAAGGCGTACAAGGTGACTGCAAAGTCATAAAAAAAAAAAAAAAAAAAAGAGAGAGAGAGAAAGAAAGAAACTTTGAAACTGGATAGCAATTATCTGGGGGGCAAGATCTATAAAGGAGCCAAGCCTGGATGTCCAAGGATAAAGCCAGCTGTAGTGAAAATGGGAACATTCTTTATATATATATATATATATATATATATATTTGTTTGGCTGTGCCGGGTCTTAGTTGCAGCGCTTGGGATCTTCAGTCTTTGTTGCAGAGGATGTGAACTCTTAGCTTTCAGCATCTGTGGTCTCATTTCCCGACCAGGGATTGAACTCAGGCTCCCTGCACTGTGAACGCCAGGAAAGTCCCAGAAAGGGAACTTTCACTTTGGGCTATCTTGGACTGTTTTATGTTTCATGTATTTTCAATGTTTGTTTTCCTTCTATTCTTCCCTAATATTAGGTAAAGTTTTTGTTTGCTTAAAACAAACATGAGCCTCCATCCACCATTGTCAGTAAGAACCAGGACAAGGATTCTTGCTGGGGCAGAGCTCTCAGGGGAAAGGAGAGCCTTCCAGAGCTGCTCCCTTGGCTAAGTGTGCTTAAAGAAAAGCTATTTGCCTCCTATCTTCTTTCTTTCTTGCCTTCACTCCTTCTGCCCGTCCCCTTCTCTCTCCCATCATCTTTTTTCCTTCCCAGTGAGGTGTAATGAGGGATTCCCAGGTGGCTCAGTGATAAAGAATCTGCCTACCAATGCAGGAACTGCAGGAGATGAAGGTTCAATCTCTGTGTTGGGAAGATCCCCTCGAGGAGGAAATGGCAACTCCACTATTTTTGCCTGGAGAATCGTAAGGACAGAGGAGCCTGGAGGGCTACAGTCCACGGGGTCAAAAAGAGTCGGACGTGCCTGAGCATGCACGCATGTGATGTAATGAACACCCATCCATCTGGGCTGGGAAGTCAGGAAGACCTGGATTCCAATCAGAATGTGACATGGACAAACTGTAAAACATATTCATCCTTTCAGCAAACATTCATTAATTGCCTACTAGGTTCAGTTCAGTTACTCAGTCGTGTCCAACTCTTTGTGACTCCATGGACTGCAGCATGCCAGGCTTCCCTGTCCATCACCAACTCCCGGAGGTTGCTCAAACTCATGTCCATCGAGTCAGTGATGCCATCCAACCATCTCATCCCCTTCTCCTCCTGCCTTCAATCTTTCCAGCATCAGGGTCCTTTCAAATGAGTCAGTTCTTCTTATCAGGTGGCCAAAGTATTGGAGCTTCAGCTTCAGTATCAGTTCTTCCAATAAATATTCAGGACTGATTTCCTTTAGAATTGACTGGTTTGGTCTCCTTGCAGTTCAAGGGACTCTCAAGAGTCTTCTCCAACACCACAGCTCAAAGGCATCAATTATTTGGTGCTCAGTTTACTTTATGGTCCAACTCTCACATCCATACATGACTACTGGGAAAACCATAGCTTTGACTAGATGGACCATTGTTGGCAAAGTAATGTCTCTGCTTTTAAATATGCTGTCTTGATTTGTCATAGCTTTTCTTCCAAAGGGCAAGCATCTTTTAGTTCATGGCTGCAGTCACTATCTGCAGCGATTTTGAGGTCAAAGAAAATGAAGTCTGTTACTGTTTCCATTGTTTCCTCATCTATTTGCCATGAAGTGATGGGACCGGATGCCATGATCTTAGTTTTCTGAATGCTGAGCTTTAAGCCAACTTTTTCACTCTCCTCTTTCACTTTCATGAGGCTCTTTAGTTCTTCGCTTTCGGCCATAAGAGTGGTGTCATCTGCATACCTGAGGTTATTGATATTTCTCCTGGCAATCTTGATTCCAGCTTGTGCTTCATCCAGCCTGGCATTTCTCATGATGTACTCTGCATATAAGTTAAATAAGCAGGGTGATAATATACAGCCTTGATGTACTCTTTTCCCAGTTTGGAACCAGTCCATTGTTTCACATCTGGTTCTAGCAGTTGCTTCTTGACTTGCAAACAGATTTCTCAGGAGGCAGGTCAGGTGGTCTGGTATTCCCATCTCTTGAAGAATTTTCCACAGTTTGTTGTGATCCACACAGTCAAAGGCTTTGGCATAGTCAATAAAGCAGAAGTAGATGTTTTTCTGGAACTCTCTTGCTTTTTCAATGATCCAATGGATGTTGGCAATTTGATCTCTGATTCCTCTGCCTTTTCTAAATCTAGCTTGAACATCTGGAAGTTCTCAGTTCATGTACTGGTGAAGCCTTGCTTGGAGAATTTTGAGCATTACTTTGTTAGCGTGTGAGATGCTACTAGGTAGCAGGCACAATTCTAGGTACTGGGATATAATGGGAAGTAAAAAAGGTTGACAAGGTTCCTGGCCTCATACTACTTGCATTCGAGTCCAGGGAGGCAGATAATAAACAAACAGGCAAATGCAATAGAAAACTATATATCATGAAAAGTATATTGCATAATCTAGTTACAAACTGGAGAGGAGAAAGGCAAACCACTCCAGTATTCTTGCCCTGAGAACCCCATGAACAGTATGAAAAGGCAAAAAGATATGACACTAGAAGATGAGTCCCCTAGGTCAGAAGGCGTCCAATATGCTACTGAGGAAGAGTGGAAGCCAATTACTAGTAGCTCCAGAAAGAGTGAAGTGGCTGGGCCAAAGCAGAAACAATGCTCAGTTGTGGATATATCTAGTGGTGAAAGTAAAGTCCGATGCTGTAAAGAACAGTATTGCATAGGAACCTGGAATGTTAGGTCCATGAATCAAGGTAAATTGGACGTGGTCAAGCAGGAGATGCAAGATGGAACATTGACATCTTAGGAATCAGTGAACTAAAATGAACAGGAATGGGCGAGTTTAATTCAGATGACCAATATATCTACTGCTATGGACAAGAATACCTTAGAAGAGTGGAGTAGCCCTCATAGACAATGAAAGAGTCTGAAATGCAGTACTTGGGTACAATCTCAAAAACAAGAGAATGATCTCTGATGGTTTCCAAGGCATTCCAAAGCATTCAACATTACAGTAATCAAGTCTACGCCCCAACCACAAATGCTGAAGTAGCTGAAGTTAACAGTTCCATGAAGACGTACAAGACCTTCTAGAACTAACATCAAAAAGAGATGTACTTTTCATCATAGGGAATTGGAATGCAAAAGTAGGAAGTCAAGGAATTCCCTGATGGTTCAGTGACTAGGACTCCATGCTCCTAATGCAGGAGGCCTGGGTTCTATCTCTGGTCAGGGACCTGGATCCCACATGCAGCAACTAAGACCCAGTGCCAAATAACTAAATATTTTTTAAAAAACTGTGGTCTCCTTTTAAAAAATAGGAAGTCAAGACATACCTGGAATAACAGGAACTTTGACTTTGGAATACAAAATGAAACAGGGCAATGGCTAACAGAGTTGCCTAGAGAACACATTGGTCATAGCAAACACCTTCTTCCAACAACACAAGAGATGACTCTACACATGGACATCACCAGATGGTCAATACTGAAATCAGATTGATTATATTCTTTGCAGCTGAAGATGGAGAAGTTCTATACAGTCAGCAAAAACAATACCAGGAGCTGACTGTTGCTCAGATCATGAGCTCCTTATTGCAAAATTCAGACTTATATTGAAGAAAGTTGGGAAAACCACTAGGCCATTCGGGTATGACTTAAATCAAATCCCTTATAATTATACAGTAGAGGTGATGAATAGATTTAAGGGATTAGATCTGGTAGACAGAGTGCCTGAAGAACTATGGAAGGAAGTTTGTAACACTGTACAGGAGGTGGTGACCAAAACTATCCCAAAGAAAAAGAAATGCAAGAGGGCAAAGTGGTTTTCTGAGGAGGCTTTACAAATAGCTGAGAAAAGAAGAGAAGCAAAAGGCAAGGGGGAAAGGGAAAGATATACCCAACTGAATACAAGGTTCCAGAGAAGAGCAAGGAGAGGTGAAAAAAAACCTGCTTATGTGAACAGTACAAAGCAATAGAGCAAAACAATAGAATGGAAAAGACTAGCGATCTCTTCAAGAAAATTAGAGATATCAAGGGAATATTTCATGCAAGGATGGGCATGATAAAGGACAGAAACGGTAAGAGCCTAAGAGAAGCAGAAGAGATTAAGAAGCAACAGTACACAAAAGAACTATACAAAAAAGGTCTTAATAACCTGGGTAACCATGATGATGTGGTCACTCACCTAGAGCCAGACATCCTGGAGGGTGAAGTCAAGTGGGCCCTAGGAAGTGTTATTACAAAGAAAGCTAGTAGAAGTGATGGAATTACAGTTGAGTTATTTAAAATCCTAAAAGATGATGCTGTCAAAGTGCTGCACTTAATATGTCAGCAAATTTGGAAAACTCAGCAGTGGCCACAGGACTGGAAAATGTCAGTTTTCATTCCAATCCCAAAGAAGGACAATGCCAAAATATGTTCAAACTATCGAACAACCACGCTCATTTCACATACTAGCAAGGTAATGCTCGAACTGAGAACTTCCAGATGTACAAATTGGATTTAGAAAAGGCAGAGGAACCAGAGATCAAATTGCCAACATTCGTTGGATCCTTGGACAGCAATGAGATCAAACCAGTCAATTCTAAAGGAAATCAACACTGAATATTCACTAGAAGGACTGACACTGAAGGTGAAACTACAATTCTTGGGCCACCTGACTTGAAGAGCCGACTCACTGGAAAAGACCCAATGAGATAAGAAAGGCTGAGCGTAGGAAGAGAAAGGAGCTGGCAGAGGATGAGATGGTTGGATAGCATCACCAACTAAATGGACATGAGTTTGAGCAAACTCCGGGAGATAGTGAAGGACAGGGAAGCCTGGCATGCTGAAGTCCATGGGGTTGCAAAAGCCAGACACAACTTATCAACTGTACTATAGTTGCTAACAACAAAACAAATACCATACGAGCTTCTAGCAAAGGTAAAACTATGGAAACTATAAAAAGATCAGTGGTCGCCAAGGTTTGGGGGCAGAGAGGAACGAACAGGCAGAGCACAGAGGATTTTAAGGGCAGTGAAACTATTCTAGTAGGATGCTATAATAGTGGGTATATTCCATTATACATGTCAAAACCCATAGAATGTATGGCTGATTCATGTTGATGTTTGGTAGAAACCAACAAAATTCTGTAAAGCAATTATCCTTCAATTAAAGAATAAATAAATTTTTTTAAAAACCATAAAAAGTACAACACCAAGAGTGAACCCTGATGTAAACTAGGGACTTTTGGGTAACAAGGATGTGTCAAAATCAGCCTCTACTGATTTTAACAAAATCTTACTCTACGACTCTGGTGGGGGATATTAATAATGGGAGAGGCTGTGCATGTGTAGGGGGAAGGTGCTAATGGGAAATTTACTTTCCCCTCAATTTTTCTGTGAACTTAAAACTGCTCCAAAAATAGTCTATTTTTTAAGGGTGTTGTGGGAACTTACCATAAAAGGTAATTATAATAAAAGGTAACTGGAGGGACCTACTTTTTCTTTTAACTTTTTATTTTATATTGGAGTATCAGAAAGATCCCCTGGAGGAATAAATGGCAACCCACTCCAATGTTCTTGCTGAGAAAATCCCACGGACAGAGGAGCTTGATGGGCTATAGTCCATGGGGTCGCAAAGAGTCAAACATGACTGAGCAACAGATCACAGACACACATAGCTGATTAACAGTGCAGTGATAGTTTCAAGTGGACAGCCATACATATACACGTATCCATTCTCCTTCAAACTCCCCTCCCATCCAGGCTGCCACATAACACTGAGCAGAGTTCCCTGTGCTATACAGTAGGCCCTTGTTGGTTATCCATTTAAAATACAGCAGTGTGAACATGTTGATCCCAAACTCCCTAACTATCCCTCCCCCACCCCATTTTTCCCATCTTCCTCCCTGGTAACTGTAAGTTTGTTCTCTAAGTCTATGAGCGGAGGGACCTACTTTAAATAGAATGAAAAAGGAGGCTGTCTTCTCACTCATAAAATGTAGATAGAAGTATTGGTCTATATGTGTGTTTGTGTGTGTGTGTGTGTGTGTGTATCATACATACATTAAGTGAAAGTTGCTCAGTCATGTCCAACTCATTGCGACCCCGTGGACTATACAGTCTACAGAATTCTCTAGGCCAGAACACTGGAGTGGGTAGCCTTTCCCTTCTCCAGGGGATCTTCCCAACCCAGGAATCAGACCCAGGTCTCCCAACATTGCAGGCAGATTCTTTACCAGCTGAGCCACAAGGGAAGCCCAAGAATACTGGAGTGGGTAGCCTATTCCTTCTCCAGCAGATCTTCCTGACCCAGGAATCGAACCAGAGTCTCATGCATTGCAGGTGGATTCTTTACCAACTGAGCTATCAGGGAAGTCCTTATGTATACATTAAAGTTCCCTTTAAATTATTATATATCTTCCCATCAGCTCTGAAATGGCTCCCCATGATCCCTACTTTCTGGTATCCAAGTCCTCGTTTATTCACCACCCTCTGAGTGTGGGTTGGATCTAGTCACTTGCTTTTAAGGAATAAAATGCAGCAAGAAAGATGAAAAGTCACTCCCAAAATTAGGTTCCAAAAAAGACCACACCTCCTCTCTTTCTCTCTCAGCAGCTGCCATGTGTGTGCAGTCCTACATAGAGGTCCACGTGACAAGGAACTCATGTCTCCAGCCACCAACCAGCAAGGACCCAAGGTGAGGTGTTGTAGGATGCAGGGTGTGAATTCTTGATGGGATACTGATTAGGGCACATCAGCTATAGAAGACATTTTGGGGCCAACTGGGAGATCGGAATATTGACTGGGATTAGATATAATGAAAGTTAATGAAATGGAACCGTGGAGAACACTGGATGAAAATAAGCAGGTTAAAAAAGCATTCATTCCTGTGTGTGTATGTGTATGTGTGTGTGTGTACATTAAAAAAAAAAAAAGATACAGCCTAGCCTATAACTCAGCAATTCCATTTCTTGCTATATATCTCCAAGAGAAATGAGTTCATATGTCTAACCAAAAGACACATGTTCAAGAATGTTCATAGTAATTTTATTCAGTATACACAAAATTGGAAACATCCTAAGTGTTCATCAACAGGAGAATGGAAAAATAAATTATAGTGTATTCTAACAATAGAACACCACATGACATTTAAGTTGTTGATAAATGCAACAGAGATGAATCTCAAAAATGTAATATTGTGGGAAAGACACCAGATATGAGAGAGTACACACTGCACAATCCTTTTTATATGAAGTTCAAGAACAGGCAAACCTAATCTATGGTGATAAGAGCCTAAGTAGCCATCACCACAAGAGGCTGGATCCTGACCGTGAAGGGGCACAAGGACAGCTCTTGAGTGAGGATGTCACAGACCTTGATATGGATGTGGTTACACAGACATTGATGGATAGGTACGTATATGCAAAAAATTTACCAAATTGTACATTTAAATCAGTACGCTATATACAACTGAGTTATATCCCAATTTTTTTAATTTTAAGAAAAAAGATCCAGAAGGATTACACCAAAAGCATTAATGGTGGAAATAACAGAGTGGTGAGAATACTGTGTTTTGATTTGTTTCATCTTGTTGCTTGTCTGTATTTCCTTTCTCCAATACATAATCACTACTTCTGTAATGATAAAAAGTTATTTTTAAACTACATTCCAAATACTTGATAATATCATTTATGCTGCCTCAAGGGAAAGCTAAGAAATGTATTTGCTGTGTTATTCCTGAAGGAGAGAGGGGTGTGGCCACACGAGACAAAGGAATGAAGTACTCATCGCTGTGGCTTCAGGGTGTGGAGGACTTTTCGGGGAAGTCCCCTGTGCTGAGCACGGATGGAAGGTCAGAGTGGACCACAGTGTCCAGCCCACATGGTGTAATGGAAAGAACCCCTGAGATAGAATCTGAAGATCTAGGTCTAAATCCAGATCCAAGCACTGAGTGTGGTCTTTTGAAAAGTCCTGTAACCACAGAAGTGGAAGGACGAGGGGTCAGTCACAGGGCACAGGTGGCAACCCAGATCATGACTCTGGACAGTTCTCTCCACTATGTGCTGCTTCCCTGTTTATAATAACAACTAACTTTTCCATAGGAATTTACATTTTATGAAACACAAATATTCCTGCTGAATTCTCACAGAATCTCTCGAGCAAGCACTGTTCTTTCCCCTTTTAAAAGTAAGAAAACTGTTCCCAAGTGACTCGCTTGAACTAGTGAGTGATAGAATTAGGACTTGCCTGCTGGTTTTCGGACTCCAAATCCTGTGTTCTTTCCACCAATGGCCTACCTAGAACCTTGACCCTCGACTGTTGCCCTCCTCCCTGTCAACCGTAAACCAGCACTCGCTTCCAGCCGCTCTGTGGTTCTCCTACAATCTCCATAGGGCCTTGTTTCCGGGGGGTGGGGGGCAGGGGAACAGAGGGCTCTGTACAGAGCCCCCTAGTGACCTAATGCTGACTCAAAGAAGGATCCAGACTCCTGGCTCTACGTTACTCAGAAAGGCATGTAATGGAGTCCACCCCTTGCCAATGCAGCCCCTCAAGTCAAGGGTCTTCCAGGCTTGTCTCCCAACCCAGCTCCAGGGTGAGCACCCTGTCGTGATCCACGATGAGGGGCCACAACTCTTCACCAGTCCTCTGCCCTCCTCCCCAGAAGGCTTCTCCCCAAGGCCCAAGTCAGCACTTCCCTATCCTACAAAGTTCCAGCCTCTCCTTAATATCTCCTAACACCTGTCCCATCCCAGGCACCCAGACCTCATCTTCCTCAGAGCTGGTGAAGGAGCCGTGAGAAGCAGAGAGGCAATGGCAGGCCCCAGGGGGCAGCCGCCTAAGCAGCTAGCACTATGTTCTCTTCAATAATTCATTCCCGGGGAGGCTGAGGGCACCAGGCCCTCATTCTGAGCTGGAGATGGCTACCACAGCTCAGATCCTGAATTGACAGTGGTGGGAGCCACAGGTGGGTGAGAGAGCTAGAGTAAGCAAGTAGAACAGTCACCCAGCCTCCAGCCCCACCACAGACACCTCTCCCACTAATTCTTATTTTAGAGAGGGGACTGATCCGGGTGGAGGTCAGGGGTCCTGTGAGAGATAAAGGAGCCGAGGACCTGCAGTAAGCCCAGGGGTGCGGAAATAAAGGACCCAAGTCTCAGCTCTCTCACTCCAGCTGTATGTACATCAGGGTTGGCCTTATTCCCATTGCCCTGAGCCTTCTTGAGGCCACCTCAGCCTCTCATTGGCAGCCCCACTTTCCTAAAGGATGCCCAAGTCCCCTCTGTCCCAGCTTTTGGAAGCCCTGGGATGCGTCCACTGCCTCCACTTGGGGAATCCTGTCCTCACTTAGGCCTCAGCACTCCCAGGGATTCCCCACCTCCACTGCATCTCTTCTCAAACCCAGCTTCCACGCCCAACCTCTAGTGTTTACAAAGCTTGTAAATATGTGAGGGTGGAGGAAGGACTTGACCTGATCTCCTGGGTGGTGCTGTAATTCAATGTCTGGAAGTGTTAAGAGTTTGGCAAGAGTGAAGGAGAGAAGGAGGTAAAGTCTAGGCCAGCACCCCCTTCCCCAGGCCACCCTAGGGAGCCTGCCTCTCATACTCCTTCCTCCACCTGGGGCAGCACTAGAGTTCCCCTCCTGTGCCCAGCCTTGTTCCTCTCTCCAATCCATTTTGTGGAACTGGAATCACCAGTCACATTCAATGGAAACTAAGATCTAAGACTAAAATAAACATATGTCAAACACCTACTATGAGCCACCTACTCTGAGCCAGACTCCAGGGAGAAAGAGAATGAGAGCTAAGCATCTCAGCCTTCTTACCTTCCCCTCTTCCCAGGGATGAAAAAGAACCCCCAAATCCACAGAACAGCCACACCACTTGCCTCAGAACTGGCAAGAGTTGGGTTTGGAGACATAGCTGAGAGCCCAGTCCCTCTAGAGAGGCCTTGTGTGGGAAGGAAGGTGCAGTCTTACTGGGCACTGTCAGCAAGAAATTCTACAGACATATTTATAGCAAATGCTGCGTCAGGGGATGGAGCCTGAAAGTGCCCAGAAGCATCAAATATCACCACGGGCCTAGAGGCAGAGCCCAGAAAAGGAAAACAGAGATTGCAGCAAGAGGGATTGAGGTTTGATGGTAGAGGAACTTCCCCAGAGTAATATCTGGAGTTGGCAACAGGGATTCCCTGTGGAAACTACCCCCACAGAGCTTTCTCAGAAGCTTTCGGTAGAGTAGACATAAAGGGACAGACACGGTGATCTCTGTTCTCTGTCCTTTGTGGTACAGGGGTTTTCAAATGTTAGGGCCACTAAGTACAGTTATGTGAGTTATGCCTTGCTAAGGAGGCAAGTGGAGATTGAAATCTAGCTCTAGGTCAGTAGCGCAACACCCTGTGCAGGGCAGTGTCTGCACAAAGGCTAGCCAAAAGGGCTAGCAGAGTCCTGTCAAATATCCTGAGGTCCTGACAACCTGGAAGGTCAGAGGAGGTGACACCAGGGAGAAGGGATGAAGGCTGTCTGGGAAGCCCTGGAGGGCGGGGGGTGAGAGGCAGATGCTGCAGCTAGGAATTGGAAGGGGCCAACCTAAGGCATGGCTCACAGGAATGCATCCAGGCTTTGAGGCCCCTCTGAGCAAGGTGTCAGACACTGTCAGGTCAGGGCCAGAGATGGGGGCACTAAGGGAGGTAAAGCGAGGGGGAAGACTGTGTGGGTCCTCTAAGCAGTCATCTCACATGCAGGGGGCTGGAATAGGACTGCTCTGGGGACCTAGGGGCTGGGCTCCCAGCTCCAGCTCTGAGAGTCCTACCTTTTTTCAGGAGCAGAATAGAGAGGGATGTGTACTCCAGTGGCTGGAGTGGAAATGAGAACAACTGAAGGGTGCACAGCTGCCCCTGTGCACCTAGATTCCCTCTGATAGGCTCAGAAAGAAGTCACTGATATTTCTATTTTAAAGTAAGGGATGGAGAGGCTGTAGGTTCTTGAAGAGGAGGGAGGAAGGGGGAAACTAGGGACAATTGCTTGCCTTGGCCAGCACCCCCACCCCTCCCTTTCTCCTGTGGAAACTTAAGCTGCCCCAAGGCCCAGAGGAGCTAGTCCATTAGCTGTGGTCAGCAGGGGTGTAGGGAGGGGCCTCTCTCCCTTCAGGTCTTATTGCCAAATGATAGCAAAGCTTCTGCTCCCTCTGTTAGAACCGAAACAAAACAAAACCCATAAAAACCTCCATGCACAATTTTAAAGCACACATGCAACCTCTTTATCTCCTCTGAATAGTTGAAGCTAAGTAACTGAGGGGTAGGTGGGTGGGAAGGGATGCAGGGACTAGACCACAGAGAGAGAGAGAGAAGGTGCTCTCCCAAAGGACTTTGCAGGTTAAGCATAAGGAGGAGCTGGGGGTGGAAAGAGGAGAGTTGATTCTCCCTCAGTTTAGCTCCCTCCGGAATGGGGGCAGGGACAGGATAAGCTGAAAGGTGAAGGGGAGAGAAGTCTTCCAAGATCCCCAGAGGATGGGAGGATGGGGGAGTCAAGGACTGCCCAAAGGAAAGGAGTTAGAAGAACGGCCAAGAAGGAAAGTGGAATACCCTGGATCCGAAAGGAAAGAGTTCTAATTGATGCCGAGGGGGAAGTTGGAGACGCCTGGTCACTGGGCTTCAGGGTATATCTGTCTCTGCGTAGGAGTCGGCCGCCCCCTCCCTCCATCCGCGGTCTTTGGTATGGAGAAGAGTCCAGCCTTGGGATACTGGGGGTTTGGAGGGACCAATGAGAAGCTGATCCGCTCACAAGGGTGCAGGGAGAGAGCTGGCTGGGGCTACAGCCCTGCTCCCCCCTTCCCCCGCCGAAACTTGGGCTTGTCCTATTTGACGTGCCCGCCGAAGCAGCGGGCGGGAGCGGGTCCTGACTGACCGAGGACTGGCCCGACTCCGTACTCCCTGCTACCCAGGCCGGGCCAGGACGCTGCCGGGCTCAGCAGGAGCGCCCCCGGAGAGCAGGATGCAGGTAGGAGCAGCGTAGGGGCCCAGAAGGGCCAAAGACCTCAAAGAAGGCCCTCGGGGGAGGGGATAGAGTGCAGATCCCAAAGGGGTCTGGAGGTGGGATCACAGTTCCTGGAAAGAAGAGCAGATGAGGGGGCCCTGTTAGGCTTCTGCCGGGCGGGGGTCTGGCTCCGAAACGCGCTGCCTCTGCTCTAGCCAGGGCAGCGCCTCCTGCTGGCAGGGCCGGAGCCCTGCCGGCCGACAAGCGACCCCGGACGGGTGCCACCACCCGGAGGGCGTGTGCGACCGCGACCGCGGGGCGAGCGAGCCCAGGGGGCGCTGCAGCCGGTTGGGGAGGAGCCGTCTCGCCTCGCTCTCCGCAAGTGCGAGCTGAGTCCCGTGGCCCCGGAATCCGGGAGAGAGGAATGACAGTAGAGACACCCCGGGTGCCGGGCGCATCCCAGCTGGGTTGTCGCCAGTTGGATCCCATAGGAGCCACCGGGTATGGGCCTGGGACGGGTGGATGGACGGAGCTTCCCCAGAACCGCGAGGGAGCGCTGGACGCTGGGGCTAGAGAGCCGTACACAAGCATTCTTCCTTTCCGATCTTTTCCTCTGCTGAGGACAGGTCGAAGTCGTCTCTGGGACCGCAGCGCCTTTCTTTCCGGGCGCACCGAGCAGGTGTTGGGAGTGAGCGGAACCTTCCGCCTAAAGCTCCGGAGTCAGGGCAGCCTTTCGGCTACTCCTGCCCTTCTGCCTGCAGCGGTGGGAGCTCCGGAGTCCCTACCTTTTCTGGGCAGAGGGTTAAGGAAGAGAAGGTGGTGTGGGGGGCGGTCAGGGAAGAAAGGCGAGATATGTGGATGGAAGGACAGTGGCAGGCCCCCAGATAAACAGAGAACAGGGATCGTAGAGGGGGGGAGAGACGGAAATGGAGAAAGCAGGGCTGAAAAGCGACAGGGGAGGGAGAGAGTGACAAGAGGCGGCGAGAAAGGAAGAGAGAGGAAGAGAGAGAGGGAGGGAGGGAGGAGGGAAGAGGGGAGGGAGCCCGGAGAGAGGGAAGGGAGCGCCGTGGGAGCCGGGCGTGGGGCGAGGCCAGGCGTGCAGGCGGGAGCCAGTGTGCAGAGCAGCTGCCCGGTCCTGCTCCCGCCTCGGAGCCCCTGGCCCGGGGGAAGAGGAGAGGCCGCCAGCCCGGTCTATGTCTTTTTCTGACTCCAGTGCAACCTTCCTGCTGAATGAGGTAAACGCGAGGGCCCCCTCCCCAGTGGGTGGGAGGAGAGCCCACTCCGAGGTAGGGAGAGGGCTGGCATTTGGGGGAAGACTGCAGTGATGGGGAGGGAGGCGGAGTAGGTGAGACTAAGGGTAGAGGTGGCAGGTAGGAAAGGAGGGAACCGCCAGTGCTGGCAGCCTCTAACCACTGGGACTGGGATGGGGTGGGTGGGTGGGTGGGGGGGGCGGGAAACTGTGTGGGGGCAGAAAGGGGTCTCAATGCGAGGACTGAGGGGAGGACCCTGCAAAGCTCCCCTGGTGCTCCTCCCTGCATTCCCTGGGAGCAGCCCAGCAGCTAGAATGCTAGAGGCTTTGGCTTTCTCCAGATCTTAAATACTGCTGGGGAGGACTTTCTAGAGGTCCTAGCTCCTGCCTCAGTTTCTCCCTTCAACACTCCACGACTGGGATCGCCCAGTTTCCTGGTGCACTTATAGGAGAAGCTAGAACGTATTCTGGGGAGTCCCAAGAATTCCATCTCCCAAACCTGGTTATTCAGGCTTCCCCCTAGCCCCAACCCCATGTGCTGCTTCCATGCCTTGGGTATCTGCCAGCTGCCAGTCTAATGACGCTCCCCTAGAAAGAGGAAGGCAGGAGGAATCCTGTCCATGAATCCTCCCCTCACCCCAGCCCCCAGCTTGCTCTCCTTATGCTCAGCCAGGGAAAAGAAAATGGATTAGGGACCACATGGATAGTGACAGGCACATGTCTTGTTATAGGACAGGCAGCACTAGGCTGGCATGAGAACTAGAGCAGGCAGGTGTGGGTGTGGTGAGAAATGGAAGAGGGCAGTGAGTAGCAACTCAGAGAGAAGGGAACCAGGGAGAGGCTCTGAAGCTCCTGCAGGACCCAGGAGATGGCCCAGGTATGAGGAACTTGAATACATCTCCTGGGGGTGGTTGGCATGGCAATTCATGCTTCATGAGCAGACTTAAGACACCACTGTCCCAGATGGGGATGAAGACAGGTGTGTAAGACAGGAGTGGGGTTGATAGCAGGTCCACTGTTACCTACAGTCCCCCGGACACTCCAGTGGTGGGGAGAGTCCCAAAAGGAGAGGCCAGGAGAGTAAATTCAGGGATGGAGAGAGACGCAGATGCCCTGGTAGCTGTCGTCTTCATTAGAATCATCTCCCAGGAGAGAGCACCTTAAGGTCTTATTGTGTCACATTTAATGCCCCCTTTCTGCCCCTCTGGAAGGACAGAAGAGACAGAGAATAAAAGAGGATATGAGAAATACTGAGGAACTGGGAGAGGGCACAAAGTGAGAAGACAGTGTCTGGAAACTTCCGATACAGAAGAATCCAACATATTACCAAGCCTCAAATGGTGCTGGACTCAGGAGAGGGAACTGTGAAAGTACACTGCCTCCCCTAATAGTGGGCCATAGGGGCTCCAAGAAAGTTGTCTGCTAAATCCCTGCGGGAAGTAGATGCTGGGCAGGGCTGGACTGCACCATTCACAGGGTGGTGAGAGACTAAAGGCAGACCAAGACAGTCTTAAGATGAGACCCCCTTCTCTTCTGCTTGTTAAGGGAACACGAACAAGTGACGTAAGTGGGAAGCCAGTTGGTTTGGGTGGTCTTCCTCTCTCTCCCAGGCACAGTGTTTCCTACCATAGATCTCACCCAACCCTGTCAGAGTTTTGGCTTTCTAACTCCCCTGTAGCCCAGGGAGAAAAGGGATGAGCAAATATCAGATTCACCCTCCTGAGTGTGAGACTCTGGGAGGGGAAAAGGACTGAGGCCCAGAAGCTCTCCAAGAGCACCCCTCTGTCTATCTCACATTCCCCACCCCCGCCACCCGCCCCAATCTCTGGGAGGAGGCAGAGAGGGGAGGAAAGGGTAGGGAGGCCATCAAAATTCAAAGGAATAATTTTGCTCTGGAGTTCAAATGGGTGGATCTTTGAGGAAGTTTCCTCAAGATAAGGGCTGCTGCTCGGGTCTCTAACCGCAAATCTTAGTGCCCCTTTGAAGGAGACTGACTGGAAGAGTGGTACATGTGGCTCCAACCCACACACTGGCCACCCGGACCACCCTCATCCTTTTGCTAAGGAGGGTATCTGGCCTTAGACTAGTGACTCTGAGGAGATTTGCTCCCCCCTCTAACCCCAGCGTGGCCAGGCCCTCCTCAGTCCCAGCCACAACCATCCCCCTTCCTCCACTCAGGCTTCTTTCCCCCTCCCTTTAGGTTCGCCTAAAACAGCCCCTCCCTACGCCAGTTCCCACGATGCCTTGGCATTGCCTGGCACAGTCCTTGGCAAGGAAGTGAGGAAGGGAACCCCCATCCTGGCCAGACTAGGATGAAATCTGCCCGTGCAACAGGTGTTGTAGGGTGGCCGGGCCCCAATCCGCCCGGGTTGGGCAACCACCGAGGCCCTTTGCTTCGAGAGAGTCCCAGCACTAAAGGGGCCGAGCGCCTGGCGTGGGCGGGGGAGGGGAGGGTTGGGGAGGCAGGGGCCAGGGGCTACTCTTTGGCATTCGGCCGGGGGTCACTAAACCCACTTCTCCCCAGTCCCCCTGCGGGGTTTGCTTTCGGAGTCTCCCGGGCCGCCGGGGCCCAGACACGCCGCCTTCTCACCTGCCGCCCGCCCCCGCCCCGCCTCCTCCGTCTCTCCAGTCTCCCACTTCCCTGCCTCCCCTCTTCCTCTCTCGGCCTCTGCCCCAGCTCTCTCTCTCCAGCCTCCCCTTAACCTGCGCCCGCTCCTCGCTCGCCGGGGTCTCGGCTCCGCGGCGGTCTCCGCCCCGCCCCTCCCCCGCGCCAGCCCTTTGTTTCCCGGCGGAGCATTTCCTGGGTTGCCGAGCGTCTCGGTCTCCGCGTCCCTCCTCGGCCCGCCTCCTCCACGCCGGGATCCGCCCCGCCCGCAGTCTCTCCTCCCCTTCCTCCCCGCCGCCCCTCTGCCCCGTAGGTGCTCGGGGACCCACCTTCTACCCCGCTGGCGTCGGCCACCCTCTGGCGGCCGGGCCTCGGGCTCCCCCGGTGGCCGGCGCCCCCCGCCGCCACCCCCTCGCCTGCTCCCGGGGAGGGGGGTCAGGTGGGCGGGCGCTATTGTTGTAGGAGCCGGCGCCAGATTTCCTCAGCCGCGCTCGGGGTGGGACCGGCAGGGTTTTGGGGGGGTGGGGTGGGGGGAGCGGTGATTTGAGCTCCGAGCAGCTGGTCTTCGCGGCTCGCTCCCTCCTTCGCGCTCTCGCTCTCCGCCGCCGCCCGCAGGGCTGCGGGGCTCGGTGGCATCTCCCGGGCGCGGCCCGCTGTCATCGCCCCTGCCTCCGGGCCGCTCCCGCCCCCGGCGCCGCTCGCTTCCCCCCCACCCGGACTCCCCCATGTATGACGACTCCTACGTGCCCGGGTTTGAGGACTCGGAGGCGGTGAGTGCCCACGGGGAGGGTGGGGGTGGGGAAGTTGGGGTGACACCTCCTGTCCCTCGGACCCTTCCCCCAGTTCAGGACTTTGAGGAACGCCTCTGTGGCGGGGCAGGGCATGTTGTGGGGGGTGGGGGGAGGGTGGCGCTCCAGCAAAGTGGAGCGATGGATGTTCATGCCAGAGGCTTCCCGGTGCCCCCGTCCTAGAGCAGGGGGCATCCGGTGTGTGCCGAGAGGGCTCGGTTAGGGGGAGGCTCAGAGCAGGTGGCTCCACAGCCCAGGACAGAAGGGTAGAGGGAGGCGGGGCTGGAGACTGAGGGCACCGAGGCATTAGAGAGGCCTCGGGCAACGTCTGGAGTTCCCGAGGGAGGATTTCTGGGGTCTGAACACAGCAGACACAGGAGATGCGGGGGCTCTTACAGAGGGGGACAATCCAGCCCTCCTGTGCCTTAGTAAAGGACAGATTAGGGAGCCTGGAGAAGAACAGAGAATCCCATACCAGCCCCTTCAGACAGAAGGATCATAAAACTTGAGGACCTCCATTACCGCCTTCAGCTGGCCATCCCCGGGCACTGCCTTACCTCCTCACCCCTCAGCCCAGCTTCTCTCCCAGGCTGGAAACTGGGTGCCCAGCACATGGGTGGGCCGGCTGACTGTGCCCCAGCCATCCCACTCCTCCTGCTGAGGCATCCCCAAGCAGGGGGGCATCCTGAGCACCTGCTGGGCAGGGAGGCTGGGAGGTGAAGCCAGAGGAGCCCAGGGCCTGGGGATGGAGAGGAAGCTCTTTGCTCAGAGAACCAGGCAACTGATAAATATTTAATTCTCCTCTTTGCTTTTATCTCCTGACCCACTGAGACAAATCAGCTCATTAGGCAGTGATTCCGGGAGCTCAAGAGAGCAGGGAGAGTGCCTGGAAAGATGGGGCAAGGATGGGCAGCAGTGTCTCCCTTCTCTCCAGCGTCCTACAAGAAGGCCTCCTTATGAAAGCAGCTGGATGGTTTGAGAGGGGTCCCTGATCTGATATGGAGGGTAGAGCGCTCCAGGGTCGAAAGGGAGTGTTGGCGTCTTCTCCCATCTCCTGCTGCCATGTCCAGGATAGATGAGTTCTGGGGCTCAGAAAAGGCACCTATCTATCAGTCCTTTTCTGGGACTGGGCCCCTGCTGGGCCCAATTCCCCACTGGGCCTCTGGGGCTAATTACATTGCAGCTAGAGCAGATGATTTTCAAGGCTCTGGTGAACACCTCTTCCTGACAGTTGAAGGGACAGCTGGCCACGGCCCAGGGTGCCAAGGTGAGCTGGAGAATGAACCTCCCTCTGTGGGGCTGGAGGGCCCTAGAAGGTTCTTCCATCCCTGGTTGAGAAGGCTAGGACAGTTACAAGGTAAAGCCTGACATAGGGATGGTGTTTGGGGCAGCCTGCTAACCCATTGCTGGCTCCCCACCCCTCTCTGGTTCCTGATTACCCTCCCCCACTTTGCTTTCTCTTGCCTGGCTCCTTGCTCTCCCTGAGGCCCCCTCTGAAGCAGTAGGAGGGAAATCAGGCTCTAAATAAATCCAACGGCTCATCTCCCTCCTCTCCTTCCCCCGTGCCAGGCAAGAGTGGAGCTGCATCCTGCCCACACACTCACCAGGCGAGGGGGGCACCACCGGGGCACAGTGCCAACTCCTGGCAGCTCCAAAGCACTGAGCCTCTGGCTGTTTTGGCATAACAGGGGGTGGAGGAGGCAAGACCCCAGGGTCTGCTTGGTGGGGCAACCCTGGCCTCCCTGAGTCATGGGTGAGCTCTGAGGACCTGGGAAAGATGGAGAGGGGATTGCATTCTGAGCATGACTCACGGAATATTGGGGAGAGACCCTGTCATTCCGCTCTTAGGGTAAGAGGCCAGGTAACTCAGGTGCCCCAGGCAGGAACACGACGATGACTCAGTTAGGCTGAGAGCCTGGAGAACAGAGAGTAAGGGTCAGACTCCTCTCCCATCTAGGAAGCATATGGCGTGTACTTACCAACGCAAGTGGTCATCCTGCCTCACCTGCCCCCTCGCCTGCTGGCCCCTGTTCACTTCAGACAGCCGTTTCCCACAGAGGCGTCTCCTGTGCCCCAGGCCCCTGGGACGAGGTCCCCTACTCAGCTGATAGAGCTAAGGTTCTTCCCTGGGCTCAGCTGCTCTTTATCCTGCTGCCAAGCCGGCCTTATTTAGTTCTCAAGGGAGATGGGGAACGTGCTCTGTAAAATGGGAGGCCCTTTCCTCCTCGTGCTATCTTCATGCCTTGGGTCTAGCATGGATGTTGTCATTAGCTTCCACACTAGGACCTGGGCTGCCCACAGGCTGACCAGCCCTCTTGCCCACGGTGAGGCTGGGGCAGGTGTGTGGGTTTTGTCTTCCCCACCCAGAATCAGGCCTCCGCTGCCTTCTGTGGTGGTCATGCACAGTGGGTCTGAAGGAATGTTTCTCAGCCTGAGAACATTCTACTAAACATGCACACACATGTACATTCCCACACGGTCCCTCTATCTAGGCTCCTGCCTTATCTCTGCCCCCTGGACCTCAGAACTGAAGCCTCACTTCAGGCTTCTGCTCATAAAGAGGGGAAACTGAAGCAGGAAACAAAAGACTCCCTTTTCCCTAGACTGAGGGGCAAATCCAGACATTCTGACTTCTTCCCTCCTGCCCTGAGGTCCACCTTCGCTTGTTCAGTTGTGCATCACCCTCATGGCCTTGAAGGTGAGCTCTGCCACCCTCCTAAGGCCCGTCATTGCCCAGAGCCCCTTCCTCTGAGCAGGACTCAGACACCCTCCTGGCTCAGGTTATCAGAGACCCCCTGCCTCCATCCCCAGGGTTGCTCCTGGCTGGGTTGCCGGGCACCAGCACTGCCTTCCTCCAGGGCTGATATCCCCCTGGGCAAGGGGTGGAGAGATGTAGGCCAGGTGGTAGGCATGGCCAGGTCTCACCTGGGCTCAAGGAGGTAGCTTTATGTTGCCTCCTCAGTCTGTCTTGTGTGCTGCCCACACCTGGCCAGTTGTCCCAGCAGGTGTGAGAGGAAAGAAAGTGGGTGTAGGGAGAGCAGGGAGGGAGTAACTGCCAGGAGTTGGGAGCCCTGCGTCCTTCCCTTCACCCAGGACGAGAGATGGGATCTAAGAGGGTGGGCAGCTATATCCTGACACTCAGGACCAGTGCCATGCCAACCAGTGTCTCTTGACTGTTCCTGGCTGGCTATACTCCTGCCAGACATTTTAAGGAAATAGTTTCCAGGCTGCTTTGCAGGCTGATGTGAACAAGAGGGTTGGGTCTTCTGGATTCCAGAGATTCCGAATCATCCCCAGTATGTCATCTTCAGTACATCTCACTTCCCTCTGCCTCACAGGACATGGTCAAGGGGAGAAAAGGGAGGAAGGAGGGAAATGAAGGCTCTATTCAAGGCTGCAATATTAATAGGTTTGGGAGGAAGAGCCCAGATCTCAGCACATATGGGTTGGGCTGGCTTTCCTGCAGCCCCAGAGGCACTGGTGCCCTTTCTGGGGAAACAGGAGGGACTGACGGGGCCAGTCGCCCGCATGGAGCTGGAGAGGCTGAGGTTAGTAGGGTTCGGAGGTGCCTCTCTAGTGCCCAGCACTCCTGAGCCCACAGGTCACAGCCTCTCCCCACACCAGGGTTCAGCCGACTCCTATACCAGCCGCCCATCTCTGGACTCAGACGTCTCCCTGGAGGAGGACCGGGAGAGTGCCCGGCGTGAAGTGGAGAGCCAGGCTCAGCAGCAGCTTGAAAGGGCCAAGGTATCCTCTTGCCGGCTGGGGGCACAGTGGGCCAGGCTGTGTGGAAACTGGTACCAGGTCCTAAGTCTCTATGGGTCAATGGGCAGGATGTGCGAACAAGTTTGTGTGTGGTTGGGTGGACGGATGGGCCCTGAACCTGGATGGGGTGCTCTGAGGTTCCCTTCATTTGCGCCAACGGTTGCGTTCTCCAGCACAAACCTGTGGCGTTTGCTGTGAGGACCAATGTCAGCTACTGTGGCGTACTGGATGAGGAGTGTCCGGTCCAGGGCTCTGGAGTCAACTTTGAGGCCAAAGACTTTCTGCACATTAAAGAGGTGACTGACCCCCTCCTGACAGAAGCCGCTTGGTTTCTCTGCTCTTACCCAAGTTACCAGGCCTGTTGCTTCAGTCCTCTTTAATAAACAAGTCCCGAAACTCTGAAACTCTTATCCTTAACACACCCCTGTACATACACACACCCCTCATACCCGAGACCTACTCCTCAGGGTCTCGGTCCTCCTGAGACCTGGGCCTCAACTCCAATCTGTACAAGTGAGCAGTTAGCTTAATTGCCTCTGAGGCTCCCTGTGACCAGTGTGAGGCCTCACAAGGAAATCTTGGGGGTCTCAGACATGGTTCCCCTCCCCTCTGGCACCTTCTCCTGACCCCCTCCCCTTGCCCTGCCTGTCTCAGACCAGCTCTCCCAACGCCTCCCTTTTCATTGAAGAGCCAGCGCTGTGGCCTGGACCGCCTCCTCTCACCACCCCTTCCGCCCCACCCCACCCCTAGAAATACAGCAATGACTGGTGGATCGGGCGGCTAGTGAAAGAGGGCGGAGACATCGCCTTCATCCCCAGCCCCCAGCGCCTCGAGAGCATCCGGCTCAAGCAGGAGCAGAAAGCCAGGTGAGAGCAGGGCTGAGGCTCAGTAAATACCTCCCCACGTGTGCTCTTTACCACGGTCCACATCACCACACAGGCATGCATACCACCTTCCCCCCTGCAATATGCAGTGTGCACACTCAGACCTAACGTGTACATTCACAACACACAGGTACAAATGCACACGTATTGAAGCTCACACACAAAGGCTCACGTCACATGCACTTCTCTCACTAGCAGAAACATAAGGAGATGTATACAACTATTGAGTACTGTGTAGAGCAGACACACAAAGACTCTCATTGACCTCCCTCTCTGCTCTCAGGAGATCTGGGAACCCGTCCAGCCTGAGTGACATTGGCAGCCGACGCTCCCCTCCTCCATCTCTAGGTAGCCTCCCCTCCACCCACCTGTCTTGGGAAGGTGGGCCACTCAGACACAGGGGGAAGGGAGATTCTCCCAGTGAACATTGTGGGAAGGGGTTGGAGCTGGGAGAAGCCCAGGGTTTCCCCTGGGGATGGGAACACCGTGCCCTCAGGGTCTTTCCCCCTTCACCAACTTTAATCTTTTATTTCCTTTTCCAAAAAGCCAAGCAGAAGCAAAAGCAGGTGAGTCAAGGAAGGGACTGGGGCTTGGGGGGGCTCATGGCGTCTGGCTGTGGGGACAGGTTTCTGGACAGTCACTGTTGAAGGGGCAAGAAAACACAGAGGGGAGGGGGCCCAGAACTACTGCATCTGCCCCAACCCACTCAGGCAAAGGACAGGCCACATGGCCATGACTTTGCCTGACCTCAGGTCAATTCTGCAGGCGGAACATATTCCTCCATACGACGTGGTACCCTCCATGCGGCCTGTGGTGCTGGTGGGACCCTCTCTGAAAGGTTACGAGGTGAGAGGTCCCTGACCCCATAGTTGCCTCTACCAAACTTGCCACAGGAACAGTGGGAAGGGATGTTCCCCACTGCCCATCCGTCAAGGTCTGTGTGTGGAGGGGGTGAGCTCCATGGCCGTACCTGGGGATGCTGCCCATCTCCAAGAAGGCTCCCAGTCAATTCCATGCCTTTGCCCTCACCCCCCTCCCAACCCAGGTCACAGACATGATGCAGAAGGCGCTGTTCGACTTCCTCAAACATAGGTTTGATGGCAGGTAAGCTGCTTTGGCCTGGGGAGGCATGAGAACCTTCCAGATGCTTTAGCCAGGTCTTCTCTAAAGTGAAAGTTGGTAGACCTGGGTAGGGAGGGGCCTAGGCTTGAAATTTAGAGGTGGGCTGTGCTTCTCCCTGCCCACCCCAGGATCTCCATCACCCGAGTCACCGCAGACCTCTCACTGGCAAAGCGATCCGTGCTCAACAATCCTGGCAAGAGGACCATCATCGAGCGCTCCTCTGCCCGCTCCAGCATTGGTGAGAAGTCCCCAGTCCTGCTTCTCTGCCCACTCATGCATTAGTGAAAACCTTCCTCATACCTCTCTCTTCCCTGACAACTTGCATTCCTGCCCAACCCCTTCTCCACCTTCCCCAGGATTGGCAAGAACCCACCCCAGTCTCAATTCCCCATGCCTCTGCCTGCCCAGGCCTTGATGAACATCCCCTCCCTCTGCCATTCCCTCCCATCCACCATTTGGGAGACCCCAAAGCCCTGTTGGAGTCAGATGGGGGTGGAGCCACTGGTGAGCATTGCGGCTACCCCTACCCCTCCCTCCCTTCATAGCTGAAGTACAGAGTGAGATCGAGCGCATATTCGAGCTGGCCAAATCCCTGCAGCTAGTAGTGTTGGATGCCGACACCATCAACCACCCGGCACAGCTGGCCAAGACCTCACTGGCCCCCATCATCGTCTTTGTCAAAGTGTCCTCACCGAAGGTAAGTCAGCCCTGGCGATGGAGGAGGCCTACAGGGCTGCCCTCTTAGAATGCGGTACAGCTCTGCTTGGTCCCTGCCCAAGGGCTCCTCAGTCCCCTTTCCCTGCTGCTGCTTAACACCGCTCTGAGTCATCCTCGCCTGCTCCTCATGCCATGAGTCGGGGACACGCCCAGTTCTTTCTGGGCCCAGCTCTGCCCTTTCCCCTCAGGTACTCCAGCGTCTCATCCGCTCCCGGGGGAAGTCGCAGATGAAGCACCTGACTGTACAGATGATGGCATACGATAAGCTGGTTCAGTGCCCACCCGTAAGTGGCTGGGGCACCACTCTTGCTTTTCCAGGGCTGTGGTGGGGAGATAGAGATGGAGCATTCCCCCTTTCCCTTCCTTCCAGGAGTCGTTTGATGTGATTCTGGATGAAAACCAGCTGGAAGATGCTTGCGAGCACCTGGCTGAGTACCTGGAGGTTTACTGGAGGGCGACCCACCACCCAGCCCCTGGCCCTGGGCTTCTGGGCCCTCCTAGTGCCATCCCCGGACTTCAGGTAACCATCTCCAAGGGCACTGATGCTCAGGCTGAGCTAGCCAAAGCAATGCCCCCTCCCCACCCAGAGGATCATTCCTGACCTCCAGTTTGAAGGCCAAAGGATCAGAGAGCAGAGCAAGGGTGTGTGGGTGAAGGCACTCCCTGATGAGGGAAGAAAGCAATGAGACAGGTAATCAGAGGCCGCTTTTCCTAGGATTCCAAAGAAACACACTCTCCAAACTCTTCTCCTAGTCTGTCTTGAAGGCAGAGCCTGGATTTGGCGGGAGTCAAAAGCTCCAGTTTTCCTTGTCTGAAGTGGAAGAATACTCCAGTGTGCTTCTCCTTCTGCATTATTTCCTGTACCCGGGGACCGAGAGTTGAGGGCAAGAATCCTCACGCCGCCAGAGTGGGGAGGGAGGCTGAGGCGAGGCCCGCACGGCCTCACTTAGAGCCGCCATCTTGCCCCCAGAACCAGCAGCTGCTAGGGGAGCGTGGCGAGGAGCACTCGCCCCTGGAGCGGGACAGCCTGATGCCCTCAGACGAGGCCAGCGAGAGCTCCCGCCAAGCCTGGACAGGATCTTCACAGCGCAGCTCCCGCCACCTGGAGGAGGACTATGCAGATGCCTATCACGACCTGTACCAGCCTCACCGCCAACACACCTCGGGGCTGCCTAGTGCGAACGGGCATGACCCCCAAGACCGCCTCCTGGCCCAGGACTCGGAGCACAACCACAATGACCGGAACTGGCAGCGCAACCGGCCCTGGCCCAAGGATAGCTACTGACAGCCTCCTGCCACCCTGCCCCGGCAGGCACAGGCTGGCTGGGGCCCCTGCTCCAGGCAGGTCGGAGTTAGACTGGCATGAGGCTGGCACTAGGCTCAGCCCCCGAATCCCCCTGCCCAGCCCCAGCTCCAGGCCTGCCTGCAGTCCCGAGGTTCTGGGAGAAGAGCAGGGGGCCCCCTCACCTCCTGGGCACAGTGACCCCCCCAGGCTCCCATTCCAGGAAATAGCTGTGTGTGCTGCACCCTGGCACCTTCCTCTCCTCCTGCACAAGAAACTGCCCCACTGGGCAGTGCCCTCAGGCCAGGACCCCCTTAGCAGGGGCCTTCCCACCAGACTCAGGGAAGGAATGCCAGTCAAAGTGACAAGAGGGTGGGGCGTGGGCAGCATGGCATGAGGAAGAAACAAGGTCCCTGAGCAGGTACAGTCCTGTCCTAACCTGAGGGACTCAGGGGTTGTGCTTTGGGGTCTGAGGGCCTCTGCTCACCTCACTGCCACACATGAGACATGAGACAATCGAAGCCCAGCAGGGTGGCACTCCTGGCATCAGCTGGGGTGGGGCATCCACACAAAGTCTGGAGCACGGACGGCTGGGCTAGGGCCAACTGAAGCTCCAGAAGGGAAGGGCTCTCCTCACCTGCCAGGAAGCATCTTAGCATCTGAAGGGACCAGAGACTAGGAACATGGTGGACTGGGGTTGGGGAAGGGAGGGCGAGTGTAGCAGAGAACATATGGACAGCTTGCTTTGGGGGCCTACTTGCCCCACTCATTCTTTTGCTCTGGCATCCTATCTTTTCTGTTCTTGGCCTTCATGCCTCCCATGCACCCATGGGATATGGGCCTCAGACTTTATTTCCTGATCCATAGCTGCTGCTCGTTAAGTTAGGGTTAGAGGGGGAGAGATAGGACCCAGCGGACAGCCCCCAGAGGCCCTGTCAGCCTGGCTACCCTTGTCTTACCAGGCTCTAGTGTGTGACCTACAGAGCATGCTCCATAAGACCCTGCCCCACCTCACTGTCATCACTAATAAACACCATGCGCAGACCCTCGGGCTCCTGTTCTGTCTGCTGGCTCAGGTAGCCAAGATCCTCACTGTATGGCCCAAGTCTGGAGGAGTTGAAGATGTATCCTCAATGTGCTCTCTCAAAAAAGACCTACTGAGTGGGAAAGGAAAAGGACAGAGCTGGGGGAGGCACTAGACTCCCAGGCACCCCTTCACCCCCCTGCTCATGCTCAGGCCCTGGAGGGAAACTCAGCAGCACAGAAGGGACTTGTTTAGGGAGGTGGAGAAGAGGCTGAGTCACAGCCTCACACTGTGCCAGCCTCAGGCCAGAAAGGTCCTGAAGTAGCTGCAACTCAAACTCCATGTCCTTGCCCAGCTCTTCGAGGGGTAAGGAAGAGCATGTGAGTAAAGGTACTGGGGGAGGACTCAGGCCTTGCAGCCCCCTCCCCACCAGGGAAACTCAGCCGGACCCAGCTCATCTCTCCTTGCTGTCTCTGGTGCCCATCTCCTCAGCCTCCGGAGCAGTGGGCTCAGCAATCCTGGAGCCACAAGCAATGGTCCTGAAGACTCGGGGTCAAGCACACTGTTCCAGGGTGGGAGAACGGTTCTAACTGTCCTTCTGCCAGTTTCCCAGCTGCTTTCCTTCCTCACCCTTGTGTGAAGACCCCAGGAGGCTGTCCAAGCCAGAGCTACAAGTTCTGTGAAGCCAGAGCTGAGGAGGGAAGATGCATTACAGTCCCACCGTCAATGCCTTGCCCATCTCCCCTCAAGTGCTTCCTAGAGACTTAAGACTAACAGCCTAGACCAGAGGATCTTTTTCGGATGTCATTTTCCTTCATCTCCCAAGTCAACCCACTGTGCCCAGTGCTGTCCTGTCTCCTGTGGTACTAAGGAGGACCTGGGAGATGAGTTTAGCTAGAACTAGACACAGCCTTAATATTCGTGTATTTATTCTCAGAACATACAAACTCATCTTCTCAGAGAATAGAAAACAGAAATTTCACTGACTTCAAGATGGACTCAGCCAGCTCACCCTGTCCCCTCATCTACTATAAAAATTCCCTGGGTGAGGGACGCCTCGAGTGCACAACACCCCTTGGCACAGGGGCTGTGCACAACTCTAAACAAGGCTCTCGACTTGTTTTATAATCCAAAAGGGCAAACAGCTGTCAAAATGACGATAAGAGTCCAAGGTCCACAATCCTCAGTACCCGATTCCCTGGGTCATCTAGGGCAACAATGGTGCATAGCTGAGGCAGTCAGGTCTGTGCCAAAAGAGTCTCAGCCCAGCAGCCAGGTTTTTGTTCAGTCTGGGAGGCGATGCCAATTGGCTGCCCCTTTAACTGGCAAGAGCTGATGGCCCGATGCAATCCCAAAGCCCGCCTGAGGGGCAGAGCTGGGCCAAAACCCTGGTAGTTTGTTCTGCCTGCCTCCTGGAGCAGCTTCCTCCCCTTTGACAGACCTGCACTCAAGCCTTCAGACCTGAGGGCCTGGCCAGGTCCTAAGCCCCAGGAAGAGTGAGGACCTGGGAAGAGATGTGAGGGTGCTGAAGAACAGGCTCCAGGGCATGGCCTTGAACCCCAGGGCTAGTGCTGTGTCAGGCAAAGATGGTCTCTTCCCGGCGCTTCTTGGTGAGGATGGTGCCTGGTTTGTGCTGGGCATCAGGGTGGTTGGCTAGCTCTGGGGGGCAGGAGGACACCGGGCTCTCCAGAATGGCTTGCTTCAGCTCGTAGAAAACAGCAGAGTCCTCTTTGGTGAGGAAGGTGATGGCCACACCACTCTTGCCTGCTCGTCCCGTGCGGCCAATGCGGTGGATGTAATCTGGGGAGGGGGAGAAATGTCAGGGCACCAGGCCAGATGCCCTGGTGGGCAGTGTCTGAAGTCTCCACTTCTAAAGGCACCCTCTTCCCTGCCACACCTCCGAGGGCAGTAAACACAGCTCGTGCTGCCTGAACCTGCAGGGCCCACGGTGCTCTCCCTACCAGCACTGCTGATGGAGGTCACCCTATCACACTCAGACAGTGTGGCCCAGCTCCACTCTTCTCCACACCCAGAAGACACAGTGCTATCCCAGGTGCTGAGACAACACACCCAGGTGAGATAAAGGACAGGAGCTCTTCTCACGGGAACAAGCAACCCCAGGCTCGAGGCTGAGAGAGCTGACAGCAGTGGCCCCCCTTGGTGGAGATATTCAAGAAGAAGCAGGCAAGGAATCACCCTTTACCTGGAGTGAAGCTGCTTTCCCCTGCACTCACCCTCAATGTTCTTGGCCATGTCATAGTTGACAACCATAGATACATCTTGGATGTCGATACCACGACCCGCCACGTCTGTAGCCACCAAAATATCCTTGGCCCCAGCCTTGAGGTTGGATAGTGCAAATTCTCGCTGCTCCTGGCCTTTTCCACCATGCAGCGTACAAGCGTTGTACTGTAGGAAGAATGGTGAGGTGAAGAAAGAGCAATGGGATCACAGAGAGAGACACAAGGTAGGAGGGAGTGGACAGGGAGGGAGGGTTGCAGAGAAGAGAGGGAGACGGAAAGGGAAAGGAGGCAGGAGAGAGAACAAGGGCAACTGAAGAAGGGAACAGATGAGCTGAAGAAAGGGATGGGAGAGATGGGGGTGGGGAAGACAGACAGGGCAATGTTAAAGGTAGGACAGTCAGGGGTGAGATGTGGAGCCACACAAATGACAAGTAGTGAAAGAGAGAATGAGGGCAAGATGAGGGTGGAAAGCAGGGGCCGAGAAATTTAAGGACGTTTAAGCGTTGAGTGGAGAGGACACACCCTTCCCCTCAAACACCAGATTCAGGAGTAAAGGACACTGATCACTAACAGCTCCCTCCTGACCATGCCATCCCCTCTCCCAAACATACTTGATAACAAAACACTGCAACCCACTCCACTCCACACCCTCAGATGCTGCCAGGATATATGTCTCCCTGGCCCCAGCCCACCTGGAGGAAAACCCAAGGCAGCTGTGGCTGGCACTGCTGGAATGGACAGGGAGTCACAGCAACTGAACAAGTCCTCTTTATCCCCATCAACCACCCCTTTCCCTCTGACCCTGACTTGTTAAATTATTTTTCAAGAATGGGTCAGCATTGAAAGCAGGAGCCCAGGGGGCCTAACTAGTTTCAGAAAGCAGCACCAAAGAGACAAGGCATTGCCCTCCCCTGCCAGACACACCCCCATCTTCTCCAGGGATTTGGCCAAAACATCACAGCCCTTCTTCTGGTTGACAAAAATGATGATGGGTGGATCAAAGCCTTGCTCCAAGATTGCCAGCAGCTTTTTCCTGGAGAGAAAAGGATGAGAAAAATGACATGCATACTACCCCTCCACTCCAAGTGAAATGCCCAACCCTGATCTACAAACACCAATTTCAGAATCTCCAATGCCCATGGAATTTTGAACAAGAAAATAGAAACTCTTCAACATGGCAGAACAATCACCCTCCAGCCACCACTCGCACTAAAAAGAGCCCCTTCTCCATTCTGTTTCCCCTGACTCAGGTGCCCCCATACCTCTTTTCAGACTCTGACATGAGGAAGACTTTCTGTTCCACACGTTCATGGGGCTTGCCTGCAGAACCAATGTATACCACAGCAGGTCGCCGAAGATAGCTCCGGGCCAGACGCTCTACCGCTGGGGGCATAGTGGCCGTGAACATGACTGTCTGTGAAAACAAGAGGTCTAGCCCTGGGCTCAGGCAGACACACCACACATCCCACCATCAGCACTAGCAGTGCAGCCCAAACTAAAGAACAGAAAATGAGCCTGGACAGGAAAAAGTGTTTCAGAAAACTGCCCCTTGCCCTTCCACTTCTTTCCTCAGTGCCTATTCAGCAGAGTACTTGCTACCTTCTGATAACAGGAAGGAAGGGCTGAGTGATCTGCCAGTACCTGCGGTGGCAGTAGCATGACTCTCCAGAATCATCTTTCCAGGCTAAGAGGCTACACTGCTAGTACTGTGAGAGGACCGAATGTAGCCATGCCTCACCATTCTGAAAACATGTACTCTGGCCCACCAAGGGCAAGAAGGGCCCTGGAGCAGGTTTGGCAACTTGCCCAACTTCTCCCAGCCTGGGGAAGCAGCCTTACTTGGCGGTACTTGTGTTTTCCTGACTCAAAGTTGGCCAGCATCTTCTCAGGGTCCTCGGCCTCATCTGTGTCCGGCTTCTGATTGCTGACAGGCATGTGCTCCAGGATCTTCTGGACGTCTGGCTCAAAGCCCATGTCAATCATCCTGTCTGCCTCGTCCAGAACCACATAGGTACAGCGGCTCAGCACCAGGTAGCGGTTCTCTAGCACATCGATCAGACGTCCCGGGGTAGCGATCACTATCTGGGGGGTACAGTGGAGTCACGTGTGGCCCCAGCAGGTACCCTTTCCTTCTCCTGTCAACTATCCACCTACTTGGGCAACAGATCCCCAATGCTAAGGAACTTGGCCCCTAAACTCCTTAGGTTTGGCAGTGAAAATTCCAGAGAACTGGCATGAAATCACTTGGATTTTTTTTTCTCAGGAATGAATGGGGTCTCTGGGTTAGGTCCAAGGGTTAGATGGAACAGGCAACATCAACAGGAACTTTCCTAGATGGAAGACAGACTAAGTGATACAGTGGAGGGGGCTGGATAGTAGGATTAGGAAGCCTGCAGAAGACTCAATTCCTCCAGCAGACTTCTTGTAAAAAGCTGTCCTTCCCTACCCTGAGAAGAATGCAAAGCAAAATCAATGACGCAGTCTGGCAGAGTGATTAAGAGCACAGCCTTCAGATATGAATCTCAGTTCTGCCCATCACCAGCTGTGACTCTGGGGAAGTTATTAACTCGATCCTCAGCTTCATCTGTAAAATGGAAGTACTATTATCCATTCTCTTAAGGTGGTTGTGACAACTAATGATGTGCAAAGTACAATCCCTGGTGCCTAAGTCCTCCATAAGTAACAGCACATATCTATAAACCAGCCCCTTTTATCATTTATTGTACATCTATGGCAGAAACTAGAAACAGTTCCGTCCCAAATGGCGGGCTGGCTAGGTGAACCAACCTCACAACCCATGCGCAGCCTGAAGCCCTGGTCTTCTCTGGAGATGCCACCAATAACAGCCACAGTGCGGATGCCCAGCGGCTTCCCAAACTTGATGGTCTCTTCCTCAATCTGCTGAGCCAGCTCACGAGTGGGGGCCAGGATGATAGCGTAAGGGCCCTGATCGGACTCTTCGATCCTGTGGTAAATGGGGCAGCCCGCAGTTTCATGAGCTTTGGTTCTCATCCAACCACAAACAGGAGCAAGATAAAGTCACTCTTAAGAGCAGCTATGAGAATGGGGAGGGTGGTGGGAAAAGAATGCAACAAGTGCTCTTAAAAATCAGACTCCAGGACAGCCAAGCACTCCAAGGAGTGATCTGTACCAGCAATAAAATAACCATACGCTTCTTTGATATCATGATCCAATTATTCCCTAATATCTGACCCAGACTAAACAAAGAAGGGGCCTTCTGCTTATAGACTTAAAAAGAAGACCAAATGCTCATTTGCCATTTTCACCTTTCCCACCCAGCGGAACCAATGTCGGCTGCTCTCACCTGTCGATTTTGGGGAGAGTGGTAATCCAGACCAGCAACGGGATGAGGAAGGCTGCTGTCTTGCCACTGCCAGTCTCAGCCACTCCAATGATGTCACGATTCTGTAGCCCAATGGGGATTGCCTGACGCTGGATAGGTGTTGGCTCCTGCAGTGACCCAGACATAACAATGGGTACAGACAGAATTATGCTACCTGGGCTACTTCTGTCAGGGTGGGCACAATGGGAAAAAACCAAGCACAGTGAAAAGGTATGGGACCCGAGAAGAAACACAATCAACAAACAATACTTCAGAAACTGACAGGCAACATCACCTTGGTGCCCACCGGCAGAGGAGGCACCAAACAGTCAAGAAACAAAGTTTTCTGTTCTCAAATTAAGTATGTACCCCCTAGAATCTGGCAACATGTCAGACCTCTGGGCCAGTCTGCTTGTTCTCACCTTGTAGCCACACTTATCGATGACCTCCAAGATGTGTGGAGGCAGAGAAGAGTCTTTCCAGGATCGGATGGGATTGGGGATCTTGCCACCTTTGGTGGTGATGCTGTAGTCCTCGCGGAAGATCCGCCAGTCCCTGTCCGTCATCTCATCCAACTTCTTCTGGGACCAATGCCGATCATCCCAGCGTTGCTTGGCTTCCTTCTTTCGAAGTTTGCGGAGTCTTGCCCTGGAGCAGGACACAGGGAATAAATGGGGTCCATATCCTCCATCTCCTTCCTGTAGACTCGGCTCTGCCCCACCACCCATAGCCCTGACCACTCACTCCTCCTGCTCCTTTTCTTCCAGCGTCCGCCTCTTCTCCATTAGGTCTCCATAGAAACGCGACTGCTCTCGTTTCTGCTGCTTCAGGTCAATGCCTGCAATGAAGCCTCGCCCCAACAACTGTACCTGGTGCCGTTCTTTGTACCTGGGATTGAGACAGAGGAAGAGGAAAAGAGAAGGAGCTGCTAAGCACAAGGCTGAAGGTGTACCAGTTCCCCTTTCGGTCAGAGTTTTTCCCCACCCAGAGGACCGGCTGACTGCTGTTTTACCCATCACCCCATCCCAGCCTATCTCACTTCTATCTCTGTAGTCACTGATTCTCTCTAGCAACTGCCTAGTTTAAAAGACCTAGCGCTGAGGCATGAAGCCACTCACAAGGGGTTGTAGTCGATGGAAGTGTCCTCAGACGCATCCCATTCAAAGACAAACTTGCGGTCGTTGAGATGCCTTGTCCGGCGTCGCTTCTTGATGCCACCGAGGTAACGCTCCTGCCCAGGGACAGAACACAAAGCCCTTCAAGCCCAAACCTCACATACAGAGATCAGAACGGCCACACAGCTAAACCTCATTTGTGTGTGCGGAGGGTGGGGTCCGAACCTTAATGGCATGCAGTTCCTTGCTCTTATCCTTCTCCTCCCGGATCTTCTGCCGCCCTTCCTCATCCTCATTCCCATTGGTCTCCCTCTCCATCCTCTCCCTGCGCTCCCGACGTTCCCGTTCCTGAGGGTCTTCTGCAGACCAAAAAGAACAAAGCTGTAGAAGAACTCAGTGAAAGAAAAAAGAGGGCATGGAGATCGTCCAAACAACAGACACCAAATGAGTAAAAAGGAAGGGGGGACATTTATGATACAAGGGGAATGAAGACCTAACAGAAAGAGATGTTTCTCATGAACGTGCCCCAGCCACTCTCCTCCAAACTCAAACAGGTCTCAAGCCCTTCTGAGTGATATCGCAATCCTGTCCCTCCCTTTCCTACCCCCATTGAGGGCCACGGGGTAAGAAAACGAACCCAACATTTTCCTGCCCAAGTCTTGGAACTGCTTCCTTTTCTTCCTCTCTTCTTCAAGCATCCTCTGTCGCTCCTCTACCTCCTGTTGCCGTCGCTTCAGGGCTTCAGCCTCTCGTTCAGCTTTGGAGAGGAACTTGGGCTACAAAATAGATTACAACTGTCAACAAGGATCTGGGGACAGGGTAGACTCATGTCACTGATGGCGAGATGGCAAGGGGCCCAGAAATACCTGCTCAGGCATTAAATGTGTAAGGAAAACACAAACAGGCCTGGGACCCTGTTAAAGGCTAAGCTATGTCTCCCTCAAAATCTGGATGTTGAAGCCCTTCACTCCCATCCCTCTGAGTAGACTGTATTTAGAGAGGTGATTAAGGTAAAATGAGGCTCCAAAGGTGGGCCCTACACCACAGATCTGACTATATCTTTATAAGAACACTTGTACACACAGAGACACCAGGGGCTTGTACACAGAGGGAAGAGCGTGTGAAGATGGAAAAGCCATCCACCTACAAGCCAGGAAGAGAAGCCTCAGAAGAAACAACCCCATTTGATCTTGAGCTTCTAACCTCCAGAACTGTTAGAAGATAAATTTCTGTTGTTTAAGTCACTTAGTCCGTATGTTCTGTCATGGCAATCCTAGACAACTAATACAGACCCTCAAGCTCTTACCTTGGCCTCGGCTTCCTCCTCGGCCTTTTTCTTGGCCAGAAGTTCCTCCAGGGATAATGGCTGGGCCTGAAGATAAAACACAGGACTTCATTCTATAGAGGCTCTCTCCCTCTGAAGAACAAAGTCAGGCTTGAACTGAAGAGGATGATAAGGGAAAAAAATTTCTTCCTCTTTTTACCTTAGGCTTCTTATCACCATGTTCATCCTCTTCATCCTTTCTAGAGTCTCTGTCTTTCCGAGATTTAAAATCTTTTCCTCGGCCAGGAGATAAACTTTAAGGCAAAGGAACAGGGGGAAAAACCACATCACTTTTTTTTGGCCATGCTATGAAGCATGTGAGATCTTAGTTCCCCAACCAGGGATCCACTGCAGTGGAAGCGAGGAGTCTTAACCACTGGACCACCAGAGAATTCCCCATATCACTGTTACTCTAGCACCTGGATGAGATTCAGACTGAGCCCCCCAAAAGAGAATGGAAGTTTCCCCATGACTCAACAAGACTGGTCCATGGTCATCCAACAAGTCCTGAAGTTCTTTTTGCAGGCCTAGTCACTCTGCCTGCTCTGAAACCTAATGATGGCCCTGTCTTGGCCCCATGCTATCTGAATCTCCTTTTCTGAGACTAATCTCCTCTGGGAAGTGATACTGATATCAAAAATATTTCCTCCAAACATTAGTCACAAAAAACAATGAAATATTACCATTTGCAGCAACATGGATGGACACAGATTATCATACCAAGTAAAGTAAGTCAGACAGAGAAAGACAAATATTAGATGACATCACTTATACATGGAATTGAAAAAATAATCAAATGAATTATTTACAAAACAGAAACAGACTCACAGACACAGAAAACAAACTTATGGTTACCAAAGGGGAAAGAGGGCAGGGAGGGCCAAATTAGGAGTATAGGATTAACAGATACACACTACTATATATAAAATAAACAACAGGATTTACTTTGTAGCACAGGGAACTACATTCAATATTTCATAGTAACCTATAATGGAAAAGAATTGGAAAACAATATATATGTGTAACTGAAATCACTTCACTGTACACCTGAAACTAACCCAATATTGTAAATCAACTATATTTCAATTAAAAAATAATTCCTCCAAATAGCAAATGCACATCAGAAGGAAAAAGAAGACCCTGCCTTACTTTGTAATGCACAATGAATTCAGCCGACATGGCCACCACCCACACTCTTCCCAGATACTGCTATATATGTCCTTTGCTCATTTCTCCTTCCTATCAGTCCCAGCAATCTTTTCCCCACATCTGCTATAAGCTTAATATACAAGAGATCTCAAGTAACCACAGTGTTTGTTATGAGGATTCTATCCTTCGCCCTGAATTCTAACCTATATATTCAGGGCCTAATAAAAACTTTGTATAGAAAGTTTCCAGAACAAAGAGATCAAGCTAACCCAACAAGTACATGTTGTATATTCTGGGTAGAAAACTGAATGGTCTGATGGAGCTATAGGAATGTTCTGTTGGCTGGTAACCTTTTCAAACTAATTTCAAAATTCTAAGAACAAGCTGACCCTCAAGGGGCTGTGACTTCACTAACTGGTTATACATTCTAAAGAAGATGTGTGCCTTCTAAAAGACAGCTCTGCAATAACTACCAACAGGATTCACTATGGAAAATTCACTTTCCCATGAAGCTGGGCGAGCTGAGATACAGAGAGGAAGCAGTGAGGGCGTTTCCCTAAAGGCCACTCCAACCCGTCAGGTACCTGGATCGCTTGCGGTCCTTGTCCCTTCGGTGCCCATCCTTATCCCGGTCTCGGTCCTTCTTATTCCGATCTCGTTCCTTATCTCGCTCTCGCTCTTTGTGCCGGCGATCTCTGAAGACAGAGCAATTAAGAAATCATGTGATATTTCCTGTGTACCTGCACTGCAGCCCTAAGAAGGTTCCCATGCTCTTTTCTTCCCAAAGTAATATTTTACAAATTAGAAAATGTGTTTCCCGAGAAGTTATGAGAGAATTCTATTGATAAGGTCTTAGAGCTCCAAGCTGTACTGCTAAGTATTAATGACAATGATAGGCCATGGACTGTGTGAACAGATGAACTATCTTCCTCAATCATTGGGACCTTCATCTTACAAGTTTCCTCTTTACCTTTAAGAGCTACTGGGTCCCCAGGTGTAGAGAAGCCTATGACAGACTCATGTCCCAATATGGAGGCATCAGAGGAACCAAGAATAAAGGAGTCTGAAATGTACACTCCCTTTCCAGGTAACAAACAGCAAGTTACTTTACCTTTCCGTAGACTTGGATCGGGAACGGGAGCGAGAACGGCTGACTCCTCTACGCCTATCCCTTGAACGATGCCTTTTCCTGTCTTTAGATGGGGAAGACTTCCGGTCTCGGTCTCTATCGCGGTCTCTGTCAGGAGTCCGAGATCGCTTCCTTTCCTCCTTGGAAGGTGATACATCACGGTCCTTCTTATCAGCCAGCTCTCCTGCCATCTATCGTGCATAAGACGAGTATTTATTATGTACTAGGTACTTTTCTGAACTTTTTACAAACAATTTACTTAATCTCAAAACAATCCTCTGAAGTAGATATAGTGGTGTGCCTGCTTTATGGATAAAGAAACTGAAGCTCAGATATATAAAGTAACTTGCCTAAGGACACCTGGGTGTTAAGTGTCAGAGTTTCAGGCAGTCTGGCTCCAGAGGCCCATTCTTATTCATTAATACTATCTCTCTGTGATTCCTTTTTGTATGTATTCATTTCCAAAACTATACAATAAGCATACCTAATTTTTATAACTAAACTGCACAAGTATTAAAAAAGAAGTCACCAAATAAATGGTATACTAGCTATCTCTAGAAATATCTTGTATTGCTTATCTTAGGAATCTACTGTATCTACCAGCCCACGAGGATCAATCAACATATCTACATCTAAAGGAGATAAGTTCTCTTGAGCGCATAAAGAAAACTCAAAAGAGAAAAAAGGAGTTTAATTTTGAGATGTGGGATTATGATCAGCACCTCAAGGAAAACCTAAGTTCAAATAGAAGAGAAACTCACTTTTACACAGATTAAAAGAAATGTACTTCTAGTTATACAATGGCAAAAACTTGAGTGACAGGTACATAGGACCTCCATGCACCTTGGTTTTAAAATTTCCTGTGAATCTATATCTAATGGGAACAGTGAGAGACTTTATTTTTGGGGCTCTAAAATCACTGCAGATGGTGACTGCAGCCATGAAATTAAAAGACGCTTGCTCCTTGGAAGAAAAGCTATGACAAACCTAGACAGCATATTAAAAGGCAGAGACATTACTTTGCCAACAAAGGTCCATCTCATAGTCAAAGCTATGGTTTTTCCAGTAGTGATGTATGGATGTGAGAGTTGGACTGTAAAGAAAGCTGAGCTCCGAAGAATTGATGCTTTTGAACTGTGGTGTTGGAGAAGACTCTTGAGAGTCCCTTGGACTACAAGGAGATCCAACCAGTCCATCCTAAAGGAAATCAGTCCTGAATATTCATTGGAAGGACTGATGCTGAAGCTGAAACTCCAATACTTTGGCCACCTGATTCAAACTGACTCACTGAAAAGACCCTGATGCTGGGAAAGATTGAAGGCGAGCAGAGAAGGGGATGACAGAGGATGAGACGGTTGGATGACATCACCGACTTGATGGACATGAGTTTGGGCAAGCTCCAGGAGTTGGTGATGGACAGGGAAGCCTGGTGTGCTGCAGTCCATGGGGTCACAAAGAGTCAGATACGACTGAGCGACTGAACTGAACTGTGAATCTATGATTATTTTAGAATAAAACATAAGGGAGGAAGGGATGGAGTAGAGCAAGGAGGGAGGGAGGGAGGAAGAAGTATACCAAAAACTAGAGGTCACAGACGTTCTGACTGACATTCCCTACTCAGATTTTCACAGCCTTGATTAGGGTCCAGTCCCACAAAGAGTTTAAGCAGGAACTGTTCTGTCCTCATCCTGCCTGGGAGACATTGAACACCATACCACACTGTCAACTGCCCTTTAGACTACAAAATCTATTTCAGCGAGGTGCTAAATTCAGACATCAAGTCTGAATCTGCCTCTATTCTACCATCACCATCATCATTCCTAAGCCTCAGGATATATTTCTCAAAACTTACTTTATCTCCAAATGGTTCCCATGAAATAACAGTTCCCTAAGCTACAGCTTACAATCCCCCTTTCCCATGTAATTCCCGCCATGTATCTTTAAGAAAGGAGACTAGGTAAAGAAAAGAAAAATGAACAAGTAGCACTTTCAAAAAGTTGGAGACAACCTATTTTACCTCAGAATTGACAGTACATCATGCATATAACATGGACATTATGCTTATGTCTCTCACTTATAGCCCTAAGGAAACAATCCAGAGGAAAGGCAATCTTCTCTATAAAGCATCCTGGACATCATCATTATGTCAACAAATACTCACTGAGTACCTGAGAGGTGCCAGAAACTATTCCAGTACTAGAGATACAGCAGTAAACAAAACAAAGTCTCTGATCTCATAATGCTTAAATTCCAGTGAATCAGACAGCAGTTAGGCAGAAAATAAGAGCATTTCAAACAGTATAAGTGCTAATGAAGAGAACAAAGCAGGGTGTGTGATGGGGAGCAGCATGAATAAGAGGGCTCTGGAAAGAATTTTTTAGATGATATGTAAGCTGAGATTTGAATGATAGGAAATAGAGAGTCCGTAAAAATCAAGGATTTATTGTGTAGAAGGAACAGCAAGACACTGGGGCAAGAGCTAGCTTAGCATGTTTGCTAACTAAAAATAGATGCATGTGTGGAATTCCCTGGTGGTCCAATAGTTAGGCCCTCACAATGCCAGGGCCAGGTTCAATCCTTGGTCAGGAAACTAATATCCTGCAAGCTGTGCAGCGCTGCCAAAAAAACAGACTCATGTGGTCAGGAGTGGCAGTGACCAAGGGAGAAGACTGACTCAAGATGCGTTCAAGGAGGTAGGCAGGAGTCAGATCACAGAAACGTGTTTTAGGCCAGGCTAGAAGAACTTGGATTTTAGTTTAACTGCAGTGGGAACCTTAGAAAGGTGTTAAACCGGAAGTAATACGGTCTTATTTTACATTTTCAAAGAATCACTTTGGTGACTTGCAAAAGGCAAGAGTGGACACAGAACCACTGAGAATTCTATTATGGTAGTCTAGACAAAAGATAACAGTGGGGACTTCTCTGGTGGTTCACTGGCCAAGACTCTGCACTCCCAATGCAAGGGGCCCAGGTCTGATCCCTGGTCAGGGAGCTAGATTCCACATGCCACAACTAAACAATTCCTTGTGTCACAACTAAGACCCGGTACAGCCAAATAAATAAATAAATATTTTACAAAAGGTAACAGTGGTTTGTTCCAGGAAAGTGAGAGTGGAGACGGAAAGAACTAGAGAGCCTCAAGGCAGATTTTGAAGACAGAGCTGACAGGACTTACTGATGAAGGGAGGAAACAAAGAGGAGACACACTAAAACTCCTAAATATATGGTCTGACCAACTGAAATGGTTCACGGTGCCATTAGTGACTGGAGAAGACTGGGGAAGGAAAAGATTTAGGAAGAAACTAAATGTTTCATTTTGATCACGGTGAATGTAAGATGTCAGTAAGAAAACCAAGCAGCCCACACCCCGCCCCCCACCACCAGTGACTGCAACTAAGACCCAACTCAGTCATAAATAAATACTTTTTTAAAAAAGAAGACCCAGGATTAAGCTCTGAAACATTGTAACATTTAGAAGTCAGGCATAGAAGCCAGAGAAGAAAATTGGAAAGAAACAATAGCCAGTGAAAAAGAAAAAAAGATAGTAAAGTATGCCATGGAAAGAAGCAATAGTAAAGTATGCCATGTGTTTCAAGGAGGGAATGCTGATCTGTGTCAAGTGGTGAAAGACTGGAAGATAAAGAAGTCACCCTCTCCTTCATAAAAACAGAGATGACAAGAGCTGTTTTAATGGCATGGTGGGAGTAAAAGCCTGAGTGCAATGAATTTAGAAGAAAATGAGAAGACCAAATAAGCAGACAGTAAACACAGGCAACTTTTATTATAATTCTACTCATCACAAACCTCCAGATCTTTGAGTTCCTCAGTGCTTGCAGGACAGGGGCAGAGTTTTTTTTTTTCATTCAATGAAGTATGCATTTATCAAACAACCACCATATGCAAGGCACAGTGCTAGGCACAGTGTGAGTTACAAAAGGAAATCAGGAAGATCCTGTCCACAGGAAGCTTACAAAACAATAGAGGATATGAGACACATACCAAGATGCAGGCTCAGATGAATTATTGCAGGAGTTCAAAGAAGTTTCCTTTCACTTGAAAAAGGAAATCTGGAAAGAGTGTAGAGGAAGTGGCTCTTGAGTATTTAAATATAGGTAGAATTTGAAGATGTGTAATTGAGGGTGTCGGAAATAAGTCATTCCCGGCAAAAGAAATAATACAGGAGGCGCAGAGGCGGGAAAGCATGACTAGTTATGGGAGAAAAGCCAGAGTTTCAGTTTGGCTGGAGCAACGGCTACTCCAAATACGCAAGAATAAGATCGGACTGAGGCTATCACGGGTGCTGTGCGCATGGGCGAAGGTCTGACCCGTAACATCTTCCAGGGACCTGCCCTATCCTCGCCGGAGCCAACACTCCCACTGGGGCCCGCGCCCCTTGGCTCCTGCCGGATAGAGCTTTCCAAGCTCGTGCCCTTTCCCTATGGCGTTCTTCCTCGCCTCGTCCCAGAGGCAGGGTCGACCGCTGTACCCTCACTCTTGCCTTCTCTGCAGGCTCGTGGAAACCGCTTCCATCGCCCGAGACTCACCACTCTTGAGCCCAAACCGCCCAACGCGGCCTCAACGTCGCCGAGTAGTCGCCATCTTTCCCGTTTCCTGGTCGCCGGGCTGCTCCCTCGGCCGCGCGGCAAGCCGGGAAGGCGAGTTCCTGGTCCCGGGCAGCGCAGGCCAACAACGCGGGACTGAGAACTACCAATCCCAGAATGCACGGCGCGAGCGCCGGTCCCGGGACGCGGGGGCCGCTGGGCAATGTGGTTCGCCAAACATTTGAGTCTGTGGGAGGAAGAGTTTTTCATAGGTCGACTTTCATCAGAAGGTTTTTCTCTCTGCGGGCGCAGCCCTCCTGGAATATGCTGGTTTTCCTGGAAACTGTAGTTAACGACATCATGGCCCGTGGCTTACAACGGAGAAATTTAAGGCTTTCCTTACATATCAATAGCACGTAGTTATAACTAGAAACTGTAGTAAAGCAATAAATACTTTACCATTTGTGGAAAAGCCGGTTTTTACAAAAAGTCTTTGAGATAGATTATTAGCCCCATTTTACAGATGGATAAATGAAAATTTAAGTTACAGGAGCAGCCTAGTATTTACCAGTGAGGATGGGACAGTTCATTGTGTGAGACTATCCCAGCTTTAGGAGGACATTTTAACAACCCTGGCCCCCGCAGTAACACCTTAGTTACTGTTACAACATTTTGAAATGAGCTCACACAATGGATTGCAAAGGCCTCTTGGAAAGAGAGTATCTTCTGGGCTGTGGCACCTGGTTTTCTAAACATCCCAGATAGGACCTGCCCTTTTCACGTTCTGGCTCTTTGGAATCTAGCCATTTGTTTGGGTTACCTTAATATTTTTTGTTCTTTCTCTAGTTCCCTCTTGTCAGTCCTCCAATGAGCTCCCCCCCCGCCCCCAAAACTGTACTTTGTTTCTCTTTGGTTTTGTGGTTAATAATTCTACCTCCCTTCCTTCCCAAAACAAAAATCTTGACAAATTCTAGGACGGTTTAGATAGATGCGTTCGTGCTAAGTCGCTTCAGTCGTGTCCAACTCTTGGCAGCACCATGGACCAGGAGGTAATTAATGTCTCCCTCCTTTCCTTTTTTCCCATCACAAGCTTTTGGGTTTCAATCTCACATGGCTCTTGGTCTGGTTTTTCTCTCTGAATGTGTTCAGTGTTACTGAAGCAGAGCCTGGAGTAAGCCCAAATAACCTAAAACTCGGAACCTCACTGCACAAAGTCCCAAAGTAACCCCAGGAGAGGCACCCTTCTGCTCTTAGAACTCTGAAGCCTTTGATCTGCCCACTTGGACCTCAGAGAAGGAAGGGAAGGGAAAAGTTGTCCAAGATCAGTTAGGTGTAATTCACCCAGTGAACGCTTGAGGGCTCTCCACTCACAGACTGGAGCTAACAATCAGACCAAGGGGTAGAGCTGCGGCTGCTCTTTACTGAGTCATCTTCTACTGCCCAACTCTGGATACTTAATTACATTACTTATTTCACTTGTTCTAACACTGTAAGATGGGCATTATCTCCATTTTAGTGATAAGGAGATTTGTGGCCCAGAAAGATTAATTATACCTTTGAAGTCCACATAGTTGAAAGAATGAAGCCAGGATTCAACTCCAAGTTCATTTAACTTCAGCGTAGATGCTGTCCCCATTTTCAGGCTACCATTCTCAATCATCTTTAAAGATCAATAAATTGAGGCCTAGAAAATTGATTAAGCTTGTTCAAGTGCATAGAGGCAGAGTTCCCCTAGTACTTGCACATAGCTTTCTCATGATACTTGTGAGACATCGAGTTTAAAGGATACTTGCGTGACTTCCCTGGCAGTCCTGTGGTTAAGACTCCGTATCCAATGCAAGGGGCGGGGGTTCCATCCCTGGTCAGTGCAGCCAAAAAAATTTTTTTTTTGAAAAAGGATACATGCATGGTTTGTCCTACCCTGCTAGCTCTTTCACAAATATGCATCTTTGGAGATGGAGACAAAGGGACTACATTCTTTGAGTGTTCATAAGTATAGTCTCCTATTTCAGTACCACATGGCTAGCAGTAAAGGACCCATGGAGTTAGTTAACACTGAGACTGGGTTTGAATCCTGACTCCACTATTTACTAGAGTACGATCTTGTGCAAGTTATATGGCATCTCTGGCTTTTCTATTTTCTCATTTATAAAATAGGGATAATAAGACCATTTGCCTCACAGGATAGGATAGCATGGGCTTCCCTGGTGGCTTAGATAGTTAAGAATCTGCCTGCAATGCAGGAGACCCAGGCTCAATCCCTGGGTTTGGAAGATCCCCTGGAGAAGGGAATGGCAACCCACTTCAGTATCCTTGCCTGGAGAATCCCACAGACAGGGACTAATCCCCTGGCGGGCTATAGTCCATGGGGTCACAAAGAGTCAGACACAACTGAGCAACTAACACCACTACAACCATAGGATAGCAGACCAGTAAAAAGCACATGTTCTGTAGAGAACAAACTACTGGTTACCAGTGGGGAGAGTGAAGAGGCAATATAGGGTGGGGGAAGAATGGTGTTTATGGGATTATTTGAAATCATGCGTGTGAAACTTGAAAATTGCACAGCACTATAGAATTTAAAGACATTCAATTTTTTAAAAATGATAAAAAAATTAAATGGTTCATTTCTTTTAAGTGCATGTTCTACAGCCAGGTTGCCTGGGTTTGTATCCAGGTTCTACCACTTTCTAGCTACGTGACCTTAGGCACATTAATCTCTCTGAACCTCAGTATTCCTGTCTGTAGAATGGCGTTAGTACATCATAGGGTTACCACAAGAATAAGTAACATAAAAAACTTATAAGCACACCTGACCCATAGTAAACATTTAATAAATGTTAGTTATTTTCATTTATGAGGTGAAATGTGATAATGTAGGGGGAAGGACTGGAAGTTTGGGATCAGCATATACAAGCTATTATACATAGGGTGGATAAACAACAAGGCCCTATTGTAAAGCACAGGGAACTATATTCAATATCCTGTGATAAACCATAATGGACAAGAATAAGAAAAATAATATATAACTGAATCACCTTGCTGTACACTGGAATACAACATTGTAAATAAACTACCATAAGATTTTTTTTAATACTAAATCCAAAAAAATGTGATAGGTAAAGCACTCAGCACAATGCTGAGCACATAGTAAGTATGCAATACACAGTAAATTTTTATTTCCAGTACAATATGAAACTTAGAAAAAAGGAGCTATAAGCAGCTGAAGAGAAGAGATGAGAAGTCCCCTGAGCTGCCATCAACAGGCCTTGGAATTAGAAGGTCAAGAAAGCAAAAGGCATCACCTCACCTTGAATTCAGAGGAGACCTGAACCCTTGGAACCTCCCAGCCTTGGCTTCAGCCTGTCCACTTTCTGTAGGGGTGGGGTTGGCTCTCCATCTGATGCTTTCACTGGATTTTGTCTCTCTCCTCTAGACTCTCTAGGGCAATGGTTGTCAACCCCAAATGACTTTTCCCTGGGAGACATTTAGCAACATCTGGAGACATTTTGGGCTTCCCTGGTGCTCAGATGGTAAAGAATCTACCTGCAATGCAGGGGATGTTTTTGGCTGGGACAACTCAGGGTGTTATGGACACCCAGCAGGGAGAGGCCAGGGATGCTGTTAGACATCCTCCTGTGCACAAGAGAGCCCCCACCACAAAGCATTAGCTACTCCAAAATGTCATTGGTTCCCAGGTTGAGAAACCCTGCTCCAGAGGTAAGGAGATTATCACTTGGTTAGCAGGAAATGGGTGGGGAAGGGGATGAAGCAGGGATGTGGGGAGAGGGATCAGATCCTTGCTGGAGGTGCCAGGGAACAGTGGAGGCAGCCCCTCTGCAACGCACAGAAAGGACCCCAGCACAACTTTCTCCTCAGTATCGGAGACCAAAGGAAACCAAGAAAGAAACTAAGAAAACAGAGTCAACTTCTTTGTATGTCTTATATATTTAATTAATAAATAGGTTTTCTTCTTTAAACACAGAACATATAACAGATTGAAACACTCCCCCCTCCCCCCGATTCCAAAGACAAGAGTCTATAAAACAAATGCCAGCTATACTGCCCTAAGGGCAGAAAAAGTCTGGTGACCCCCACCCAGCCCTGCCTCCTGCAGCACCACCACCCCCACACTGCAAGAGAAGGGGGTCTGGGGCTTCTCCCTTGGACCCTGGGGACTCAGGTGAGAAGCATGCGAATGTATGATGTCACCTCTCCATGAGGCATGGGCTATGCAAAGATGAGGTTTCCTTCTCAGTGGCTCTGACCAGCTCCTGCCTTCTGATTTCAGTTACCAGTTATGAAGCACCTGGGCTCAGCTCCCAAGGGAGCTGCCTCTTGGCTTCCCCACTCTCCACTCCTCTGCAGCCTCCTCAGAGGGGAAGAGAAGGGCTCAGGGACCCCTCCCATCCCCTGGCCTGCATGGAAACGCTGTGTGGAAGAGGCATGATGCTGAAGTGAGGCTCCTGTAGGCCCCCAACCAAAGCCGTGAGGCCAGCATGCCCCCCAAACCCCCACACCTTTTCTGTCACTGGAGCAGAGGGCACTGGGGCAGCCGCCCCCTCCACCACCTAGTGCCTGGCTTGGGGTGTGATGGTTCTTTCTCAGTGTCAGGTCCTCAAGCCGGGCCTGGCTCTTTCCTTGTCTCGTTCCTGTCTCCTTCCGAGCCCTCACCGTGGCCATCTGAAAATCTCATGTCCAGAGTCCTAAATTGTCTCCTCCTCCCTCTCCCTGTGCCTCTGCAACCCAAGGGAGGAAGTGGGAGGTTGTCTCCCCTCTCCAACCCCCACTTCACATAATGGAACAGCTTTTGGCCTTTTCCTTCTTGAAGGTGGAAGAGATGAGTTCAGAACGGCTGGGGAGGTGGAGCAGTCGCTTGGAGAGGCTTCGGACAGGGCTCTTCGGGGGCATTGGGCTGGGTTTGTTCAGACACACCATGGACGCCGTCCGGAAGATGCTGTGAATACTCTTCTCTGAGGTGAAAGCTGAGCCTTCCAGGTAGATTTCTGCACCCAGCTGCTTGGCGATGGCACAGCCCTGCAGGGGAAGTGAGGTCATTGATGCAGTGATCCAAAATGGCTCTGAAACCCTGCTTTCTCAGGTTAGTGGTCCTCCCCAGGGCTGCTCCAAGGGACCCAACTGCCAGGCTCCCACCACCACCCTCTACTGATTATTTTCTGAAGGTGAAGCCTGACTGCACCTTAAAGTCATCTGGAACACTTTTAAACCATATTGATGCCAAAACAAGTAAATCGGAATTTCTGGGGGTAGGCCTAGGAATTAGTATTTTTAAGAACTCCTCAGATGATTGTAATGTAAAAGACTGGTTTAAAGAAATGACCCTTACCTTCCCATGTTCATAAGAAATTATCCAGGGACTTAATTTATAATGTAACTCCCATACCTTTCTCCCAGAGTGACTCTGCAGATAAGGAGTCGGGAATTCTAACAAACACCTCTAGTGATTCTCATGAAGGTGGTCCACACATACACACAAAAAACCACCTGAGAAACACTGGCACACACAGGAATGGCTCACCTAAAAAACTATAGCATGTGCCTGTGTGCATGCTAAGTCACTTCAGACATGTCCAACTCTGTGCAACTCTGTAGATTGTAGCCCACCAGGCTCCTCTGCCCATAGGATTCACCAGGCAAGAATACTGGAGTGGGTTAGCCATGCCCTCCTCCAGGCGATCTTCCTGACTCAGGGATGGAACCCATATCTGTTATGTCTCTTGCACTGGCAGGCAGGTTGTTTACCACTAGCGCCACCTGGGAAGCATGAATCTGAGCAAATTGTTATCCACTACCTCTATCCAGGAAACTAGTTTCCTGATTATAGATGGGCCCCCAGAATACCAATTCTCTCTTGCTGTAGTGAAAGAGTGTGAACAAGGGCCATTTTTCAAGCCCTCTCCTGTAGCCTTCCCCAGCTCAACTCCCAGCCCACACGTGGGCACACACACACACCTGCTCGTAAGAGATGGGTGCCTGCTTCTGGTGTGACAGCTCCATCAGAGTGCTCAGGTCTGTTCGCAGGTCTGTCTTACAACCAATAAGCAAGACACGGGTGCTGGGACAATAGTCAAGGATTTCCGTCCTCCACTGAAGAGCCGCGCAAGAAGATAGGAAGGAGGAAGGAAGGAGAGTCAGTGGCTGACAGACACCCGGAGGAACCCAGTTGGCAACATCACACACACCATTCCGCTTGCTTATCCCCAGCCCAGCCCTCCCTGTGAGTCACAGCATCACCACTGCACTAATTACATCATCTTCCTGCCCATGAGGCCTTTGGGGCCACAGGAGTGCTGACCCAAGAGTCTGTCCCCAGATTCAATGGCCCAGTCTTCAAAGAGAGCACAGGAACAAATCTCGCACTCTCTGCCAAGCCTATGGGGCATGGGTCTACCCCCTCAACCCAAAGGGCTGCACAAGTCCAGAAAGCCAAGAAGAAGCCAACCTCTTTCCAAGGGAAGGAGATAATCCTGGAGTCTTCTGGGAAACTAGGCTAGTTCCACAAGGTTTCCTGGGACTCCTCAGTGTGGGTAGACCTTACTACCAAGGCCAAGGCATTTCCTACCAGCAGTTCAGCTCAGGCCTGCCTGGCTGGCCAAGTCCCAGAAGGCCTGGGATCAAGGTCTGTAAAGCTGCCACCAAAAGGCCCCTTCTCCAACCCTCAAACCATATCACCAGAAAGTTCTCTACTCTCAACCCTCACTTTCCGAGTCTCTAACACCACCTTCCCCTGCTGGGCCTCTGACAGATCAGTGCAGGACAGGGGCAAAGGCAGGATGAAGAAGGACTGGAGATCTGGGTTTAGTCCCAGTGCTTAGTCGCTCAGATGTGTCTAACTCTTTGCGACCCCATGGACTGTAGCCTGCCAGTCTCCTCTGTCAATGGGATTGTCCAGTCAAGAATACTGGAGTGGGTTGCCATGTCCTCCTCCAGGGAATCTTCCTGATCCAGGAATTGAACCTGTGCTCCCTACACTGGTAGGCGGATTCTTGACCACTGAACCACCTGGGAAGCCTCTCTGGTCCCAGAACTGTAGCTTATGGTGTGGCCTCGGGCAAATCTCTTCCTTCCCTGGCCTCAATTTCTTCTTACACAAGAGGGTTTGGATGACAAGGTCCCCAAGATTCCTTTTTGTTCTCCAGCTGAGCTAGAGATGGTAGAATTCATTCAGTCTTACCTTCTTGAGTGCACTGTCCACAGTCTCTGGACGGCTGATATCAAAGCACAGTAATACTGCATCTGAGTCACTGTAGCAGAGTGGACGGACATTGTCATAGTAGGGAGACCCTGGTAGTGGGGGGAGAGAGCTGATGGTGAATTGTGGCACTTTCCCTCCCCTAGAGGCCTAAACCCAAAGAGCGCTGGGAACACCACACTTGGTCCCTTAAGGGAGAAGCCTCCACCTATCTCCCAGGGGAATGAATGTGCTGCAATGGGAAGCTTGGGACCTGACCACCTGCCAAGAGACAGTGTGAGAAGGTCATCCTCCTTAATCCTGAAAAAGGGAAAGGGGGCAAAATAAAAGGGGGTGAAGTATAATCGGGCCCTGTCTGGGTCTCCTACAGTGGGCTTCATTGAAGGTCTACCAGTTTTCTGAGTCCCAGGGGAAGCAGCTCCTACCCCTGCAGAGAGACCAGGCCTTGTTTAAGATCTCTTTTCTAGAGTCTGCCTGCTGTCCAACCTCTGCTCCTGGCTTCTGCTCCAGGGTCTCCCCAGTGAAGAAACACATCTGCCTGTTATATAACTGGCTGCTCTGCTTCTTTGCCACGGGGTCAGAACTCTAGGAGGCGGGCAGGGAAGGGAGAGCATCAGGAATTCAGGGTCCCACTGCTCCTCCCAACCAAATCAGCTTACACTGAAAAGGGCAAATGGAAAGCTGCAGCCCCCTGTCCCAAGATCTCAGCGAGGCGTTCTCAAAGACAGCAGCACCAACAGCTGGGATTTAGAGGCTCTCGAATAAGGGTCCATCGCTGAGAGGGGAATAGGCAGTGCAGACCCAGGTGGTCCAATGTGGGAGAAGGCTGGGGGTTGAACCTGCCCCCCTCCACCCTGGGGAAGGAACAGTAGCAGCTTTGGAACCCAGACAATCCGTGCTCAGAATAGCAAGCAGCCCCTCTCCCTGAACCGCAATCGCCATGGAAACTGGGGGGAATCCAAGCTGAGGCAGGGGGTTGGTTGTTCAAAAAAAAGGGAGTAGAGGGGAGTTGGGATAACTGCCTGCTCCTTCAGTAATCGGCCCCCATCCTTCTCTGTGGGATGAAGTGGGGTCTTATTACAGTACCACTGAGCAGAGGGAACACTGCAGCACTGGGGAAGGAGGAGGAGAGGAGGCCTCCTTTCTGGCTCTAAGCGATCCCCCTCCCCTAAGACCAGCAAGTGAATAACGGCCCCAATGCTGGGAAGCCCCATCCCACACACCCCTGCCATTCCTCCTTCCTTACGGGCATCTCATTTGAAAGAGGGAGTTTGAGGCTGAAGGATAGCCGGCATCCTTTTGGAACTTGAGGGGTGGGGATACGGCACAGGGAATAGAGACCACCTTGCTGATTTTCCATTATCTGGATTGGGATTCAAGGACTGCATTCTGACTGTGGGAGGAGGGGGAGGGGCTCTTTGGGGGTGGTGGTAGTGAAAAGAGATGAGCTGCAGTAAGATTCTGGGAAGATTGAGAGGTGGGCAGAGTACAGGAGATGAAAAACCATATATCATGCAGCCAAGCTGCATTCCAGCTCAATCCAGCCAGCATAGCACAGTCTGGATAATCAGAATCCTGGCTCCCAACCCCTGGAACTGCAACAGAGGGAAACATACCAGGTGGAGGAATTTCTGTCCTGTTTTGGGGAGTGGGGAGCAAGGGGGATGTCTCATTTTCTGATTACCCATCTCCTACCTCCAATCTTTCCAATCCTCAAAATTGGATGATGGGAATAATAGCTCTTTGGAGGAGTAGGATGGCATATTTATATGTAACAGGAAACCCCTAGTGATTTATAGTTCCTCTTTAAACTCAGCATTTTTGAAGAGAAATCGATTTTATTTTCTTTCTCATATTTCTGGCTTTCAGTCCTTAATTATGATTCTGAGCTCAGTCTATCTAAAAATGGCTGGGGTAAAGAGATAATGGAAAGAGGGTCAGAGTGAAAAGCAAAGGATAGCCTAGCACTGAAGGTTTAGGGATGAGAGGCTTAAAAGATTGCTTTCCACATTCCAGAAAGATAGAGCATCTTCTACCTCAGTCTAGTCAGAGCCAACACCTCCCCCCCATGTACAACATGACCATGACCCAAATTGAGCCCCCACCCTCCAAAACACTGACAATGCATCGCTTCATCCCTCAGCCGCAGAGGTATGACAGTGGGGCTGAGCTGCGGCAGGCAAGCAGCAGTGGCCAGAGATGAAATGCAGGAGAGAAAACTGAGTCAGGAGCAACATTTCCCCCAAAGGAGACTTGTCTCCCTGCCTCAACCACAATTGCCTCCTGCCTCAAGCACAATTGCCTCCTGCCTTTTATTTGGCTTTGCTCTGGGGCAGTAAAGGCTGTGAGCGCGTGTGTTGGGTGGCAGAGAGCGGAAATGGAGAAGCCCTAACTGCCTCCTCCAGTAGTCTTCTGGGGTCCATTCACCTCCCCATTCCAGTTCTCTAAAGGATGGAGCCAGACCAAGAGAAGTGATAGCTTCTGGGGTTCATCCACTCTGCACCCCTGGATGAGCCAACTGAGTTAGCCAGGCCCCACCCCCACCAAAGAATCTTCAGGTCCCTTTCTTTCAGTTTCCGGGCAGGCACCATACTCCTTCTCCCCATCAAAGAGAAAAACAATTTCCAAGAGACAGCAATTCAACAGACCAGTGGGGGTGGGAAAGGGGCACTTGGGGTCAGCAGTCTTACCTGAAGTGTCCCAGAGACTGAGCTCCACTCTCTGTTCCTCTGTCTCCAAGCAGGCTGTGTAATTCTCAAACACAGTGGGCACATACGTCTGTGAAAAGAGAGGAACTATTCACACCTTGGACGTACCAACCCTCAGAACCCTCCAGTTAGTGCTGGCTACACAAGAAGCCACTCACCCTAGTGAGACACTAAAGTGGTAGGAAAGGTGAGGATACCTGGGGTGGGAGGGACCACATGGGACCGGAGGGAGGGGTGTAGAGGCTCAGGCACTTTGCTCCATCAAAGTGAGAAATGTAAATGACTTCCTGCCAGGGACAATCTCCCCATATCCTAGATGGTCAGGGACACACACACACACACACACACACACACACACGGATTCCTCTTGTCCCCAGATTTGCCTGTCTCCAAATTTCAGAGCCACAAGTCAATTCTGGCTCTTTATTTTCTCCCCACAAGTCCCTTGGACCAGCAGGGCAGCAGAAGCCTGCCTGGGGACAAGCGCATAGAACGGGTGAAGGGACCGGCAGGTATTACGTCAAGAAACCCCTGACTCTCAAATGCCTCCAGTTCCCTCTCCCAAGAGCAGACTCCAGGATGAAGAGAGGTAGGAGGGGATTTGATCAGGGACTATGGGTGAAGAGGTGAGGAGGAGCCAGCGGGGCGGCAGAAGTGGAACAGGTCTCAGGGGAAGCTAAGGTAGGGCGGTCCTCCAGCCAGAAAGCGGCTGAGGATGGGGAGGGGTGGGGTGGGATGAAACAGCTCCCCTGGGCAGGTGGCAATCTATCTACCTGCAGCAGCAGGCGGTCAAAGAGGAAAGGTGGCCAGCGGGCGGGCGAGCAACTCACCTCGGGATAGCAGTCCTTCGCCAACACCTGTAACATTGCTGTCTTCCCACACTGCACATCCCCCACCAGAACGAGCTTACATCTGGCCACGACTGGCTGGGGGGCCCGTCTCTCCTTCATGGCTGCCGCCTCCGCGGGACCTGGACTCGGATTCAGAAAGGAGAGGGTTACGCCAGGTGCGTCTCAGCACACTACCCAGCCGGATTCCCTGCCTCTCTCCAACTGAGAAAGAGGCCGGTACGGCCACCTTATATTTCCCTGGCTGAGCCAATCACAAGAGTAGGCGGACTCTGTCACAGCCAATCCCTGAAGTGGGATCCCCTCTAGCAGCCAATGGCAGGAGGATCTGAGTCAGAACCCACTTCTTCCCTTCCCTTTCTCTTAAAGCTGCACCGTTTCTTGCTTCCTCTGAAAGGGAATTCCCACGTTGTTTTGCGTTTGTATTGGGGTTGGGGTGGGGGGAAATGAACCAAAATTTAATGGTCTTGAGTGTCCACCAATTAGTGTCAAAAACAATAAACTAGCCAAGAATGTGGATAGTAAGGTCAAGCTGGAGTTGTCCCAGGAGAACAGGACTTGCCTAAATTGTAGACTGGTGGCACTTCCTTGGGAAAGGAGTAGTCCCAGAAATCTCTGGCCCCTTTGTTCCATCTAATCCCCACTCGAACCACTTCCTACTTCTTGCTTCTCTTCACAGAAGGTCCTGCTGGACCCCCTTATCAATTCAATTGGACCCCTTTCAACACCCAAGGCTCTTCCTCAGAAATCACCTTCACTAAAAAGTACATAAATTAAACAACATTCTTGCATCATCTGGAAAAAACCCACAGAGCTTCTGACCCAGAGATGGGCACAGAGAAAGGAATGAGGGAGTCTGGCAAGTGGGGAGGGGCATGAAGAGGGCAAAACAAACAAAGTTGCTGTCTGTTTGGCCAGACAACCTCTCACCCCAGGCCTGGCAGGAGCTGCTTTAGGGGTGTTTGTTCTACCTCTTGGGCTCAGCTTCCTGGATGAATCAGGCACAGGTCCAGTTTCAGGTTGACACCTACTGACGCAGCTGAACTGCATGTGTCAGCTGGTTGAAGTCCAGACTGGAAGAATGGGCCTGGGACTTTGGGATTCGGAAGCTGAAGGGCAAAATGAGGTTGAGATGAGCTACGTAACTGCCTGCCAGCCCTTGGCCCTCAGAGCCCTTCATGTTACCGCCTCTCCACTAGACAGAACCAGCTTGAATAACCCACTGATTATTCAGGAACCAAAACAGTCTAGATGAGGCCTCCTGGGGGATCAGAGATTGAAGTGAGACTGACCTTGGACAAAAGCAGAGCACTCCAGACTTCTCTAGGTCCCTTCGCTTTGTCAAGCCCAGTGCCTCTGGAGCACAGCCTGAGTCCTATTCCCTTTGAGCTTTACTCTGACTTGCCATCACTGCTGCCCCACTGGGGCGGAGGAAGGGGGTGTGTTCCCTGTTACATAGGATGTTTAAAATCTTCCCTGGTCCCAAACGGACAGATTTCTAAGGGTAAGATTGCCAACGCCCTCTATAGACAGGAGAATGGAAAGTATTTTGCAAATGTGGCCTAACCAATGTGCGTGCATGCTAAGTCACTTCAGTCTTCAGTGTCTGAATCTTTGCAATGCTATGGACTGTAGCCCACTAGACTCCTCTGTCCATAGCGTTCTCCAGGCAAGAATACTGGAGTGGGCTGCCATGCCTTCCTCCAGGGGATCTTCCTGACCTACGGATTGAAACTGCATCTCTTATGTCTCCTGCATTGGCAGGCGTGTTCTTTATCACTAGCACCACCTGGGAAGCCCCAACAGTGTGTCAATCAGTTGTGTCCAACTCTTTGGGACCTCCTGGACCCCATGGACTGTAGCCAGACAGGCTCTTCTGTCCATGGAATTCTCCAGGTAAGAATACTGGGGTGGGTAGTATTCCCTTCTCCAGGGGATCTTCCCCACCTAGGGATCGAACCTGGGTCTCCTGCGTCTAGTCCAAGTTGCCTGGCTGAGGGCCCTGGAGCTAAGTCCTGCACTATCCTCTGCCCTAAGGCCCCCTTCCAGGGATCAGGAATCACTTCAGGGAATCTCCAGGGTAGAAAGACAGTTACCAGGTGCTACCATTGGCTGGTTACCCTCCTCTCACAGGCAGGCTCTCTGGAATCTTCTTTCCCCTACCATGCCCCAGGTCTCATCCTCAGCCTTAAGATAATGTTCTGTCTATAGAATTTGTCCTCTTCCTGCCCTTTTGCAGCAGACTGACAGCCTCTCTGAGCTGCCCATAAACATGGTTTGGGAGTATTCCAGGAACAGCTGTAAGATCACAGACTGCCTCAGCCTGGAGTCCTCTCCCTCAGCATGACTGTTTCCTGGTGTCTCCCTCCCTCCGTCTCATCCGAAGTCAGTTCTGGAAGCACCAGTGGGGTTCCCATACAGCCTCTTAACCCTTAACTGGGTTCCCTCCAATGACTTTTCCCCCAAAGGCTTTAACCCTCTCTCTCCCCCATGTTCTCTGCCAGCCTCCCCCTACACGCACCCCCTCCCAAGGCACTCCAAAAAATATTCAAATAAGTAAAAACTGTTCTTGCTATGCAAACAACTTTCTCTAACTTCTAACAAGATTGCCACTCCTGAGGTCCACTGAAATAGAAATTCTGGGAACTGGTACTAACACTGCTTCTTCCCTAAGTGGTTGCATTTCAGGGGAGGAAAGCAGAAAGCCTGAGCTGTGAGATGGAGCAGCCCCCATCATGGGGCCTCCCGGGGTTCAGGGCTGAAGTAAGACTGACCTTGAGCAGAAGGGAGAGCTCTCCAGACTTCTTCTCTAGGTCCCTTCACCTTGTCAAGATGTGTCTCTAAAGATATTTTGTGGGTCACATGTTTATGAATTATGGTGGGAAATGTGGGTGTGTGTGTGTGTGTGTTTTCAAAAGGCAGTGTGGCAACATGAAAGGACGATGGAGCCAAAATTCAGCTGGTCTGGGTGTTGGACCAGCTCTGTCCTTAACAAGCTATGTGTGTTTAGGTTAGTCTCTCTGGGCCCCTAGTTCCTTGAATGTAAGGTGAGGGGTTTGGACTAACGAAAGGGTTTTTAGCCTTTTTTTTTTTAGCAGTTAGACTCCCTCTCCCAAGTTGGTTTAAACCTATTCCATGTATCTTTATTTAAAAATCCAAAGCCAGAGTAATAAACTTTTAAGGTTGTTTTTTCCTATAAGACTGACTCTTTGCAACCACGTGGACTGTAGCCTGCCAGGCTCCTCTGTCCGTGGAACTCTCCAGGCAATAATACTGGAGTGGGTTGCCATTCCCGTCTCCAGGGGATCTTCCTGATCCAAGACTCAAATCCAGGTCTCCTGCATTGGCAGGCAGATTCTTTACCACTGAGCCACCAAGGAAGCCCTCCTATAAGACCAGGAAAATTTAAAACAAGGTTATACTTGAAAACATTATCCTAAGGTGAAAGAAGCTAGTCACAAAAGGCAATATATTATATGATTTCACTTGTGTGAAGCATCCAGAACAAATCCAAAGACACAGAAAGGAGATTAGTAGTTGTCTAGGGCTGTAAGGGTTGTGGCGGAATGTAGAATGTCTGCTAATAGGTGCGAGGTTTCTTTTTGAGGTGACAAAACTCTTCTAAATTTGATTGTGGTGATGGTTGTACAACTCTGTGTATATACTAAAAACCACTGAATTGTTTAAATTGGTGAGTTGTATGGTATGTGAATTATATCTTGATAAAGCTGTTACTTTTTCTGAAATTTTATTTATTTATTTATTTTTGGTGTGCTGGATCTTTGTTGCTGTGCAGGCTACTCTCTAGTTGCGGTGAGCGGGCTTCTTATTGCAGTGGTTTCTCTTGTTTCAGAGCACCGGCTCTAGAGCACAGGCTCACCAGTCAGTCAGTCGGTGCTAAAATTTCCCCAATTGTGTCATTCATTGATTTAGTTAAACTGGAATCTAAACAAAGTCCGCTCATTGAATTTCATTGATATGGCTCTTAAGCATCTTTTATTTCATAGGTTCCATTTCCTTTTTTTCCCCTATAGTTTACCTGATGAAGAAACCAGGTTGTTTATTCTACAGTGTCTTCCATATTCTGGATTTTGCTGATTGCATCTCCATGGTGTTGTTAACATGTATTTAACACTTTTACAAATTACATCTCATGCAGAATCCCAAAACACAAAAAGATGAAAAACAAAACTTCAGTGGTTAAATCAGAATTAGGGACTTGGGATGGGACTCAGTTAGCCTCCCAGGGTACTTCTAGGGGACAAACTCCAGGGAACACAATTTAAAAGCCACTAGCCTGGATATTGTGTGCATGAGTGTGTGTGTGAGTGTATGTGTACCACACCTTCAAAGCTCAGGGCTGTCCTATGTTTTTTTGACTCTGATTACTGTGATAAGGTCCTTGTCTAGGACAGTGACATAATACACCAAGGTGTTCAGGGTGGTAGCAAATTCAAATCCACTCTGACTCTTAGCACAGAGTACACAAACCCAGGACTTTCTCTGCCCTAGGGATCCTTACAAAGAGCTCCCAGGGACACTGCCACCTGTGTCCCCCAGGAGTCTAGAAGGCAAGGCCCACTCACCCCTCCTTAATATGACTCAGGCGCTCCACTTCTCAGTTCTAAACCATAACTTCTCATGATCTCAGGGATCCCTGGCTCCTAGCCATGGGAACACCTGACCCTTTGACGGGGCCTTTTAGCTGGACCACTCACTAGGGTGCTAAACAAGATTTTAAGACTCAGTCCCCATCTTCATGGTGTTTACAGCTTATGAGGAGGAGATAAAACAAGACTCTGGTGGGTAACTGAAACAAGTGCAGTAGGAGTGCTGAGAAGGGAGAGGTCAGATCTGCTTAGGTGATCCTGGAAGCCTCATCTAAGAGAGTGGTTTCTCCTGGGCCTCAATTTTAATACAAGATTGGAGACAGTAAGACTTCCCTGCTCCAGTGGTTAAGAATCCTCCTGAAAATACAGGGGACGTGGGTTCGATCCCTGCTCTGGAAACTAACATACCCATATGCTGTGAAGCAACTAAGCCAGAGCACTGTAACTATTGAAGCAAGTGCTACAGAGAGCTGCAACTAAGACCCAAGGTAGTCAAATACATAAACAGACAAACACTATTGAAAAAAAAGACTGGAGAGGAGAGATGCAGGAAAATGCTCAGCTCGCCCAAGGACTGAAGAATCAATGCAACCAGCTGAAGCAGATGATTCAGGGGGTGGGGCAGTTTGCCTGAGAACATAATTAGGAAAGGGAATGTGGTACTGAAATATCATAAAATACACTTAAAAACCAAAACGTAGGCGTTCAGAGTTTTAAAAAATACGCACAAGTATACTTGTATGTTTTTTCTTGATTGTCAATGCCCTCCAGCCAAAGACTATCAGCAGACACTTGTAGTCAAACAAAATTGGGTTTGTGGACTCATTTCATCAAGAAGAACAACACACACCAACCATGGGGCAACCAGGAAAAGGCTTAGGATTTGGACTTAAATTTGCAGATTTGGGGAGAGGTCAGGGAAGCAAGGGTGCCCTGGGTTAGAGGTTGTCAGGAAGCTGGAGGATTCTACAATTGGGTACCTTTTTTTTTTGGTTCTATTTTTTTGGCTGTGCCGCACTGGCGTCGGGGATCTTAGTTCCCCAACGGGGGAACTAACTCATACCCCCTGCAGTGGAAGCATAGAGTCTTAACCTCTGGACCGCCAGGGAAGTCCCCACCAATTGGGCACCTTAGTGAATAAGAATGAAGCAAGACTAACGCTATGATTGGTAAAGGAGCAGCAGCCACTCGTGTGAGCTAGAACAGGGGGATGTTTGTTCATTTCTATGGCTTGGACAATTTCTTGTTTTTGTCTGTGTTTGGATGTGACTACAGAGAGGTCTTGTTCTTAATCTATTTCTGTCATTGGGTGGCCTTGCTTGATGTTGATATTCTGTGAAAGTGTTATATTCCACAGGAGAAAACCAAAGATTCGCTATGAAGGTCCGTTCCTGGGGCGTTTCCCTTTCTTGCGCTCTTCTGCGCCTCTTCCTGAGAGCTGAGTGTTGTATGAGTCTGGGGAGCAATTAGAAGCAAAAACAAAAGAAAAAAGGAGAATTTTCTTGGAAAACTTCCTAGAGGAAGTAGCACTGAGCTATGGTTAAAATAAGAATAAGATGCTGAGAGGTGGGTAGTGTATAGGGAATGATCTAGGGGATGGGATGGCATGGAAGCAAGAGATGGAAAAAGAGGACCAGTGAATGTGTGTGTGTGTGTGTGTGTGTGTGTGTGTGTGTGTGTGTGTGTGTGTGTAAAGGCCTATACAGGAGGAGAAAGAAAAAAGCTACCTGAACTAGACTAAGAATTAGGAGGAAAAAGATGGCTGAGGATGGGGCAGGAGGGGAACAGGGACACAGTAAAGACAGTGGTCCTGGGGAAACCTTGTTCTGCCTGGTTTGGACTGAGTTGGGGGGTGGGAGTGGGGGGACAGAGGAGCAATATGTGGCCAGAGTAAGTGTAGCTGCCATTCCTGAAACAGGCACTTGGAGCAGAGGACACTGGTGAGACTGCAGCAGGCAGGGCTTCCTACCTTCTCTTGCCACCACCAAGGCTTGGTCAGGACCAAGGTGCTAGGGGGCCCTCACGCTGGGGGAAGTCTAAGGAAGGAGAGGCACTCAGGAACATGGGAGTGAGCCGGGCAGCGATGGGAACGCTGAGCCACACATACTCTCTTTCCAGTTTCCCAGGTCCAGCCACTTCCTCATCCGCTAGTGCAGCAACTCCCCCGCCCTCCTCCACCCGCTCTGGGCCTCCTTCTGCCACCCTTCGTTACAGCCTCCCGGGGATCTTTGTATGCCCCTTCTCCTGGGTGCCTCCAGGAGGTCCTTCTTGATCTGGCAAGGTGGACAGAAGTGTCTTTCCTCTGCCTCCCCCTAACCCAATTTCTTGCCAGCGAAAGCAAGGCAAATCTGTTTTGGTGGAAAAGTAACTGTAAGGAGACTCAGTTTATCTATTTCTAAATGGCAAGATTAAAAATGAAACCAAGAAACTACATGGGTCATGTCCATTCTCTGCTTAAGTCTTATGGGGTCAGGTTCATTTTGAATAAAATCCAGTTTTCTTTTAGAACCATACATGAACTCTCTTGCCCTTGTATTCTTCCCCTCTCCCACTGTGCTCCAGCCATGCTGAACTTTTGCTTCCTCCAATCACGGCTCTCAAATTTTCTGTCACAAGTCATAGTCAGAAATTTGTTACAGGGACTTTCCTGGTGGTCCAGCGGCTAAGAATCCACGCTCCCAATGCAGGGGACATGGGTTTAATTCCTGGTCGGGGAACTAGATCCCACGTGCTGCAACTAAGAGTTTGCCTGCTGCAGTGAAAATTGAAAACACCATATACCACAACTAACGGGATCTTCCCAACTCAGAGATCGAACCAGGGTCTCCTGCATTGCAGGCAGATTCTTTACCACCTGAGCCACCAGGGAAGCCCCAACTAAAATCCAGCACAGCCAAATAAATAAAAATAAATAATAATAATAAACACTTTAAAAAAAGAAACACATTACATCACAGTCCAAAACAGACACGTTCACACTTTATATACATATACATTTACATATAAATATATATTTATCACACACACACACATTCATACTACACTAGCAGATGAGGAAGTGGCTCGACCTGGGAAACTGGAAAGGGAGTATGTGTGGCTCAGCCTTCACATCATTTCCAAGCTCACTCCCATGTTCCTGAGAGCCTTTCCTCCCTTAGACTTCCCCCAGCATGACAGCTCCCTATGAAATTAAAGTTCCTGGGGAAAAAAAAAAAAAAACGTTAAAGTTCCCAAAACAGTCACCTTTACTAAGTACGATGTGCTCTGCTTGTACCTTGGAGCTTTTTGCTGCTTTCCCTGCTCCTTCATGGTCCCCACTGGTATCTTTTCACCCCTTAGACCTGGGGTTTTAGTGTCTTCTGCCCGAGAACTCACCTTAACTGAAGTAACCACTTGACAGTTCCCTTTCATGTTCTCTGGCATTGGTTACCATGATCTTTTTCTGGCATATGTTTTTGTGTCCTATTTTTTGTTGTTGTCTTTCTCCTCCACTCTGGTAAGGCAGACTTGCATGTGTGCTTGCTGAGTCTCTTCAGTCATATCCAACTCTTTGCGACCCTATGAGCTGTAGCCTCCCAGGCTCCTCTGTCCGTGGCAAGAATACTGGAGTGGGTTGCCATGTCCTCCTCCAGGGGATCTTCCTGACCCAGGAATCGAACCTGCATCTCTTACGCTGCCTCTTGGTGGGGTCTTTTCAGTACCATTTCCTGCCATATCCCCAATGTCTAGAACGGTATCTGGAACACAGCAGGGGCTCAGTGAATGTGGACAGACTGAAGGAATGACCCTGACCCAGACTATCTCTCTTTGGGCCTCAGCATCCTTATACAAAATGTGAGGCTGGACTTGCTCTCTGGGAGCCTCCCGGCTCACCCCCAGTCCAGTCTTCCAGGGCATGCCAGGGCACGCGCCCCAGACAACCAGAGCCTGGCAGTGGGTGGGACTGTGAGGGTCAGGCAGTCACCCCTTAACCCACAATCCTGTTTACTGACTGAGGACAAACATGGAGGAAGGACAGATATTTGCTTCCAGGTTAGTGAAGGCCAAGGGCATAAACCCAGGCACACAGCAAATAGTGGAAAGGCAAAACCGAAGCCAGCCAGACATAATGAGGACAGCTGTGTGGGCTCTTCCTATGTGCTGGGCTCCACCTGTACTGTCTTACTAGCCCTCAGTCCTCTGAGGGTCCAAGAGGTGCTACAGGACTTCATTAGCATCTCCGCCCCAGAGTCATCCCCACTAGCTTGAGAACCAGACTCCACACATCCAGAGGCCGCACAGGTAGAGAACCCAGGCTCAAATCATGCGGCCCGGGTTCAAATCCTGGGCCCAGCAGTTCCCAGTTATGTGAACTGGGTGAATTACTCCATCTTTCACTGAGCTTTGCTTTTTCTGAAATGGGGGTGGCAATATTGCATTACCTTGTGTTCTTTCCACCACTTCCTGGGTATGGGACTCTTAAGCAAACCAGGAGTCTCCACTGGGCTTGCCAACCCATCTGACCCCCTGGGGCTCCAGGCCTTTGGCCACAGTGTGTGGGTTGAAAGCCTTGGCCCACGTTCAGTGGGCTGTGGTCTGTGTCTACGTCCAGGGCCCAGCACCGACTACCTTGTGACCTTAGGCAACCTCTGTGAGCCTTGGCAGAGATTTCGGATTTCCTGAGCCAGGGTTTCATCCACAGCTGGGACATTCTTCTGCTCACCAGTTCCTAGACTCTCCAACCCCAACACTTCCTCTTCCCCGAGGGAGAGAAAACAGAATATGACACAGAGAGCCCTGAAGTCTGTTATTATAATTAAAAGCCTTTCCTTCCCTCTTCCAGTTTTCTCCAGACTGAATAATCCAAATCCTTGTCTCTTGCCTTCACAAGAGAAAACCCTGAGCCCTCCCCCTACACCTCTCCTGTGCCACCTCTGGACATCACCTGTGTCTTCAGACATGAGCGGCACCCAGTCCAGCTCCAGGACTCTGACTGGCATGTGGACAGGGTTGAACGAAAGAGGCCTGAGAAACAGTACTGCGTCCTGGAGGACCCTCGGGTCCATTGAATAACAGCTCCATTATCAAGGCTCCTCTGTCCATGGAATTCTCCAGGCAAGAATACTGGAGTGGGTTGCCATTCCCTTCTCAAGAGGATCTTCCCAACCTAGGGATCGAACCCGCGTCTCTAATGTCTACCGCATTGGCAGACAGGCTCTTTACCACTAGTGCCACCTGGGAAGCCCACTGAGCCGTAGGTAAGTGCTATTTTACTGATGATGAAACCTAGACCTAATTGGTGGGGTGTGGGTTCCTAGAATCATCGGACTCCCCAGCTCCTCCTTTGAATCAGGTGCTGTCACAGTGGGACGAGCCCCGAACCGCAGAAATAGAGTGGCTCTTCTGAAGGGAGGGAAAAGAATGCCACAGTGGGGGAAGCTTCCCACTGTGAGAAAGCAAGAGGGAAACAGGACAAAAGGATAGAAAGGATAGAAGACTCAGAAGGTTCACATTACAGTCAACATTTACCAGTGTTGAGGGGATGGGAGAGGCGGCAATGCAAGATGGGTGAGATAAGGCTGGAAATTTTCAACAGAAGGTAAGGATGGGTGGGGTGGGGCAGGGTTGAAGAATGGTCACCGACACGGAAAGAATTGCCCTCACCCCCACGCCTATGAAGAACCGAAAGATCAGGAAGTTGCTAGTGTGTGAGCTGTGTTTATTTTTTCCGAAGTCTAAAAATACAGCGAAAAGGAAACACACACACACACAAACTAACCTAACCAGAAATGGGAAAAAGTGGTCACAGCAACAGCTGAGAAATCGGAGTCAGGAATTTCAGGAACCCAGATAGCTCGGTTACTGGAGCTTGGAAATTCCACCTCATGACAAGCTCTTGAAAGCTGCCAGCTTCCGATCAGAGTCTGGAGCACTTTCCAGCAGCCTGGGGTGGGGCGGAGAGGGAGGAGGGGGGAGGAGGTGAAAGCCTTCCAACTGAGGGGAGACCTGTCATCTTGAGGGGCTGTGGGTGTGGAACGAATAATGGGTAGGGCCCTCTCATAGTAATGATAACTGTAACAAGAATAACCCCTTACCAAGTGTTCACCATCTTTCAAAGTAAGAATTATGAACCCTACTCTACAGATAAGGACTTAGAGGTACAGAGAGGTTAAGTAATTTGCCAAAGGTCTCACAGCTAGCAAATGACAGATCTAGGGAAATTTTTGAGATCACAGATCCCTTTGTGGATCTGATGAAAGCACACAAGAGATGCGAGTTCAATCCCTGGGTTGGGAAGATCCCCTGGAGAAGGAAATGGCAACTCACTCCAGTATTCTTGTCTGGGAAACCCCATGGACAGAAGAGACTGGCAGGCTAGAGTCCGTGGGGTCACCAAAGAGTTGGTCACAACTTAGTGACTAGACAACAAGAATTGTAGCTTGTAAGAATTTATATACAACATTTTACATTAAATTCCAGGGGTTTCAAAGAGCATTTAGATGGTAGGGCCAGTATTGAATTAGCTCCCACCCCCACCGCATCCCACCAGGGGCTTCCCTGGTGGCTTGGACAGTGAAGAATCTGTCTGTGATACAGGAAACTTGTGGTCGATCCCTGGGTTGGGAAGATCCCCTGGAGAAGGGAATGGCTACCCACTCCATTATTCTTGCCTGGAGAATTCCATGGACAGAGGAGCCTGGCGGGCTATAGCGCATGGGGTCACAAAGTCAGACACAACTGACTAACAACACTTTTTTCACCACTCCATCCCATCTCCAATCCACTAGTGCAGTAAACAAAGCCAGAAGAGGGGTGGCTTACAGAAATTACCTGCTCCCCCAACCCAGAACCCTGCTATTCTGGGACCTGGGGTTTGCCCTGGCTGGTCTGTGAAGTTTCCCCAGCCTGCTCTGGTGTGAGATGGGGAGACGGCTGGCAGGTGGGAGGGGATGGGCTGGGAAAGCTATACTGGGTGCTACGGAGAAGCCAGAATTGTGCTATACTGGAGGACAATGCTTCTCCTCACCCCCTCAGGGTATCCTTTTCGGGCAGAGATTTGGAACTGCCCGGACTAGAAGAGATGAAGGCCTCCTGGCTTAATTAAATGCCCAGGGGTTGCTATGGAAACCAGAGCTTCCAAATCCTGGTCAGACAATGGGGAGAGGAGCTGCCTCCAGCCCAGACAAGTGAAGCTTCAGAGGCCTCATCGGGGACAGGAATGAGGGCTAGAGGGTGAGAAAAATGGGGATGCTGACCAAGGAGTCCAGCCTCATCTCTCCATGGAACTGTGGGAAGGGGCCTCTCAGAACCAAGGGGTCTGCTTGAGACAGAGAAAGGGAGAGTGGGGGGCAATGCTCCAGGGGAGAGGAGAAGGGAGTGGGGGCAGGGAGCTGGAGCCAGGCACTGCCCAGAACTGAACACCTCCTTTGTTCCCAGAGGAGAAAGCCAGCCAAGTTGGTAAACAAAGGGAAGAGGCCAGAGGGCAGACAGCTAAGCGATAAGACCAGGACTGCCGAGAGCTGAGTAATGGAGCCTGAGAGATGGACGGGAATCTCCTGAGTCCCATTGACAGGCAGAACATTGGCATGCACAGTCACCAGACCTCACAGGGCCCACGCAGACACACACCTCCACAGAAACGGTGTGCACTGAAGCACCTGTTTTGGGGGACACTCAGACCCCCAATGCCTTTGTCACTCCAACTTCTTTCTGAAGCCCCCTTCACCCCTGCCAGGCTTTGGAACATCTCCTTATGGACAGTCCTCTGTAATCATTTCGTGTTCCTGCATATGAGCCAGCTGCGTACTGGGGTCAGGGTCTTAGTAAGTCATGGATCGTGACACCTCACCTCAAGGGAAAAGGCTTACACTTTGAAAACATGACAGTACCTACCATTCATCAGCACTTATCAGGCAACTCTGCAAAGATTGTCTTTCTAGACACAGGAACCCGAAGGCAAGTTAGGTGGCAACAGCTGGGTCCCAGTAGGAATGGCAAAGCTGGGACTTGAACCCAAGTTGGTCTGGCTCTGAAGCCTGTGTGCCTTTCCACTTTCCCTGCCTTTGCTTTGAAAACCTCTTGGAAACTTTTCTGAACAAGCCCACTCTGTTCTCGTCCCTTCACTCTCCCACTCGGTGTTACCTAAATACTTCTCTAGAAGCAGTTCCCAATTTGTAAGCTGGTTATCTAAAGGGTTTATATATAACTTGGTTGTTTGGAACCCAAACACATTTTCCCCAAAGAAAAGGGTCCAGAAAGGCCACTTGACCCAGAATGCAGCTGACAACAGTATATCTGGTTCAGGACTAGCCCGGGGCCCCAGCCATTATTAATAATATTGTTTCCTGGAGAATCACATCCCTGCTTACACTGGAGAGAAAGAAACAGCTTTCTTTTCTCACTTTCTCCTCCATCATCCCGCTGCACCTATGCCAAGTGGCTAATAGCAGGGGGTAATAATTCATAAATGAGGCTACATTCTGAGTGCTGACCAAAGTGGGTGTTTCTTGAGAAAAGAGCCCAGGGTGGAGAGGGTTAAGAAACCAAGGCTTCCAAAGCTGAAAGAACTGTTTAGGTGGCACAGCAAAGGCTTGAGGATGGAGGGGGCGAGCAGGATGGCTGTCTGTAAGTGCTTAAAGGACTGTCTTGATTGCTTGTAGCTCCAGAGGGCCAAACTAGGACAAAGAAATAACAGGGAATCAGTTTTTTTTTCAATAAGAAAGAACTATTCTTTTACCTGTGCTCTTGCTTAGTAGTGTCCAACTCTTTGTGACCCCATGGACTGTAGCCCACCAGGCTCCTCTGTCCATGAGATTCTCCAGACAAGAATACTGGAGTGGGTTGCCATTTCCTCCTCCAGGAGATCTTTCTGACCCAGGGATTGAATCCAAGTCTCCTGTGTCGCTTACATTGCAGGCAGATTCTTTACCTGCTGAACCATCATGATTCTATTTTTTTTTTCCTTTTTTTCTATTAAATCTCTTCAAAAATGGAATGGGCATCTTGTGAAGTAATGAGTTCTCTGACACTAGGAATATTCAAAGAGAAAGTAAATGCCTACTGGGCATATGATAGAGAAGCATTGGACCAGTAGACCTCTGAAACCCTTCTAAATTCACATACTCATTTAGCAAAATGTTATGGAGTGTCTATATGTGTCTAGCACTATGCCAAGAGCAAGGCATATTGCCTTGCCCTTTTTTTTCTTTTGGCTGCGCTGGGTCTTCATTGCTTTGTGTGGGCTTTCTCTAGTTGTGGAGAGCAGGTGCTACTCTTCATTGCAATGCATGGGCTTCTCATTGCCGGGGCTTCTCTTGTGGTGGAGCATGGGCTATAGGGCACTTGGGCTTCAGTAGAAGTGGTGCACAGGCTTAGTTGCTTAGTTGCACGTGGAACCTTCCCAGACCAGGATCAAACCCGTGTCCCCTGCATTGGCAGGCAGATTCTTATCCATTGCGCCAACAGGAAAGTCCATAAGCAAAGTTCAAAGTGGAGAATAGGGTGGGGCCCTTGTCCTCAGGAATCTTGTGGTCTAACAGGAGAATCAAGCATCAAGCACAATTGGATCTATAACTTCAAATTATAATATAGGTTATAAAGGGAAGTAATAGGTTACTACTATGAAAGTATAACAGAATAATGTAATCCAGAGATGGGATCCAGGACAGCCTCTCTGAAAAACCCACAGTGAGGCTGAGATCTGAAGGATGAGTGGGGATCAGCCTGAGAAAACGTGAGGAGGGTGTATCTGTGTGCAGGTGGTGGGGTGGTTCAGGGCAGAGGCCACAGCAAGTAAGAAGACCCTGGGGGCAGGAAAGAACAGCAAGATGAAAACATTGTGAGTGAGGGGAGAATGGCTAGAGATGACAGTGCTAAGGGAGGAAGTGGCTGGCGCTCAGGGACCACAGTGGGAGAGTCCACTTTACTCTGCCGCTGACCTTCTTACTTAGCTTGTCCCCCCACTCCAGTCCTGGATCCTCAGCCTTAGTCTAGCAGATGTCCAAGGCCTCACCATTCCCTGTGCTTCTCCCACTGCCCTGGGACCCCCTGCAGAGCAAGTCTCCAAGTGCTGTATCAGTGTCTTGGGAGGTGGGCTGGTAGAATTCTCACCTCTCGTGTGGGAGGCCCAGGCTCAATTCTTAGCTCTTGCATCTGCTTTCCATTTCAGAGGTAGCCTCGCTCAGTGGTGAGGAACCCAGACTGCCTAGGTCCCGATGGTAGCTTTGTCCCTTGCTATTTGATTTTGCCATGACACTTAACTGCTCTGTGCCTCATTTTCCCCAGGTGTAAAATGACACTGAAGATCATGCCTATTTCCTAGAAGTGTTATGAATGAAAATTGATAAAGTGTTTAGGACAGTTCCTGGCATGCAGTAAATCCTAGATGAGTGTTTGTTAAAATAAATCACTGCCAATAAATCATTGCAAAACCTGCTTGCCTGTTTCATCTGGTGCTCTTCCAGTTCCACCCCTAACCCTACAGCAGGGGTTGGGGGTGGCAGGTCTATTGCTCTCTCTCCTTACCCACTTTTCTAGCCAAGGCTGCTTCTGGCCTCAACTCTGAAGTTAAAAAGTAGGCAGAGCTGAGCTCACTCCAGCCGAGCCCTCTTCACCCCCAGCATAAAAGGTGTTCCACATGGTAGGATGCAGTCAAACTGAGGTGCACTTGTGATTGCTCCCTCCCCATTCATCCTCTGGCTGTTTTCAGAGGCTGAGGGTATTCTGGATATATACCATGTGTATCACTGAGCCTCACATCCTGGGCCCTGGGCCGATCCCCAAGACTGGGTATACAGCTCCTCCTGCACACTCCCACACCATGCTCTGCTCACTCCTGGTGTTGAACTTACCCTTCTACAGCACAACCACCAGCTTTCTTGCCAGTGTCCTTGAGGGCGGCAGCTGTCTCCCTGTTCCCCGTCACATCCCAGGGGCTGCATATGGCACTTACCCTCTAGCCCCATTTCTCATGCGTTCTCCACCTGGGACTTCTGAGCCAGCTGCACGGGCCTCCTGTTGGCTTCTCAGGTTTGCTGTTCCCTCTTCTCAGAGGTTTTCCCTGTGCTCTTTTCCCTGCCCAGCGTGTTCTCCCTCAAGCCTTTGCCTGACCAGCTCCTGCTCTGTCTTCTGGTCTCAGCTTTCCGTAAGACCCTGGTCTAGGTCCTGGTGGGTCTCCTGAATTTCCCCACTGTATTTTAAGCATTTCTTTACTGTCCTGTGTCAGTGAAAAATAATCAATAAACGATCTATAATAGGAATAGAAAAAAGTTTTCTTTGAGCCAAACTGAGGATTATAGCCAGGAAGACAGCCTCTCAGGTAACTGAGGAGCTGTTCAGGAAAAGCATGGTTTTCAGCACAGAACAAAGAACATCGAAAAAGTTAGGGATACCTTCCTTCAAGGTTTCATAAGAAAAACCAGACCGGCACTGTACATAGTGAGTCAGTATGGCCTTGGCACCTGGGAAGGGAGTCTTATCATTGAAGGAGTACCCAGCATTGGCTTCCCAGGAAGGGAGGTATTTAATCTTTATTTTTAACATGGACATTCTTTACTTCTGGTCAATGTGCCCTTTTCCTTAATAATTAAAGCAGATGTACAATGTATGTTTGACAGGCCACAAACACACTGTTCTAATTAGCATCAAATTCAAGTTAACTCACGCATAAACCATAATGACTTCCCCATACCTCAACATGTAAAAGTGTCTTTAATCATCTGTGTCTCTCACTAGCCCCTGAAGCTCAGACAGGGAGGGGATATGTGTACCTCATTTGTATTGTACCCTCAAAGCCCAGCACGGGGCTCACAGTAAACCAGGAGTTTAAGTCGTGAGGCCCATGGGTGAACTCCCAGGAGTTCATGAGATTCCCCAAACCACACAACAGCATTTCTAGATTTGCAGTGCATTCTTTCTGGGAGAGAGTCTGTATTTTTTATCATAATCTCAAAGGATAAGTAACGTCCCCTCCTCTGCCCCCTGGAAAGTTTAAGGACAGCTGTGTAGGCATTCAGTAAACACTCGATTTGATTGGATGCATCCATCCGTGAATATAATCGTAGATACTCGATAAACAGTTACTGAGTGGATGACTAAGTCTCCTCTTCAGGGTTAGGGTGTTTCAACGGATCAAGATAAACCTCAGAGAAATCTTTGCCAGTAGAAGTTAAAGTGTCCTTGCTTCGGCCCCTGACTCGGGGCCCCGAAGCACTCCCTCTCCCCAGCCGAGCGCACGGTCTAAAGACTAAAGCATCAGCAGTTCACAGTCCCTGCCAGAACCCTTCTTCTGTCCTGAAATCCACCTACTGCGCCTTTGCAGCCTGTCAGCTGAAAATAATCGTGGTGAGAACAGGGGTGGCGGGAGCAGAGAGGAAGGAGGCCGGCAGAAGCTTTGACGGAGGGAGACTCTGCCCCCTGCTGGCCGCCCGGCTCCCCTTCAGCGACCAGGCCGCGGTTCAAAGAATGAGGTCAGAGCAGGCAGAGGAGAGCGAGGCAGAGGGGCCAGGGGGAGCAGGCGGGCCCCTAACTGAGCAGCCTCTCCCGTCAAGATTACCCTTTGTTTTCAAACAAGTCAGAGGCGATGGCTTCTGCTTTGAAGCCCCCACCGCTTCCGTTCCCCTGGGCTCCTACGGTCTACTCCCAAATTAGGAGTTTGAGGAGGGCAGGGGTGTGGTGGGGGTGGAAGTCCTTCTGGAGCTCCAAGGGAGGTCCAGCCACTCAGACTCGGCTTTCTCATCGATCTCTTTTCCCGGATCCTGGCTACTGCCACTCCTTTGGATCCTGAGCCAATTCTCTGCATCGCCTACCCTTGGCGTGTGTGGTACCAGCCTCCGCACATCACCATGGAAACAGGAGCCTCTGCATCCATCCCAGAACTGATTTGTGAAGCTATGAGAAGAATCTGAATTTCAGGGTGGGGTGCATAGGAAGGGCAAAGAGGAGACATTCACAGAAATTATGGGGAGAGGTCCAGAGACGTCAGGGTGGGGGAGAGATTGCTTTATAAGGGTTACCGGAGTAATCTGCACCCTGTGAAGAGGAGCAGCTTCCTGGACAGCCTAAAAAGGCCGTCCTCTTACCAGCTTACTGGTCAGCTCAGACAGACCAGCCCCTCCCCACTCGCTGTCCTTTTAACTGTATAACCTTGAGTGAGTTGCTTAATCCCTCCAAGCATCACTTTTCTCATCTGTAAAATAAAGATAATAACAGCACTTACTTCACAGGGTTATTGTAAGAATCCAATGAGGTAATGCATACACCGCACTTAATATAGTGCTTAGCACACAGTGAGTGCTCAAAAATATATTGTTGCCCATGCTTATATTTCTATATTTATTATTTATGTCTCCTTAGCTAAATTGCCAGCCCACCAATAATACCTGAAGTAAGCAAAAAGTGAAAATGTTAGTCGCTCAGTCGTGTCTGACTCTATGCGACTTGATGGACTATAGCCCAACAGGCTCCTCGGTCCATAGAATTCTCCAGGCAAGAATACTGGAGTGGGTAGCCACTCTTTTCTACAGGGGATCTTCCCCACCCAGGGAATTGAACCCGGGTCTCCTGCATTGCAGGCAGATTCTTTACATCTGAACCACCAGTTCAGTTCAGTTCAGTCGTTCAGTCGTGTCCGACTCTTTGCGACCCCATGAATTGCAGCACGCCAGGCCTCCCTGTCCATCACCAACTCCCGGAGTCTACCCAAACCCATGTTCATCGAGTCGGTGATGCCATCCAACCATCTCATCCTCTGTCGTCCCCTTCTCCTCCCGCCCCCAATCCTACCCAGCATTAGGGTCTTTTCCAATGAGTCAACTCTTCGCATGAGGTGCCCAAAGTATTGGAGTTTCAGCTTCAACATCAGACCTTCCAATGAACACCCAGGATTGATCTCTTTTAGGATGGATTGACTGGATCTCCTTGCAGTCCAAGGGACTCTCAAGAGTCTTCTCCAACACCACAGCTCAAAAGCATCAATTCTGCGGCGCTCAGCTTTCTTCACCGTCCAACTCTCACATCCATACCTGACCACTGGAAAAACCATAGCCTTGACTAGACGGACTTTTGTTGGCAAAGTAATGTCTCTGCTTTTAAATATGCCATCTAGGTTGGCCATAACCTTCCTTCCAAGGAGTAAGCGTCTCTTAATTTCATGGCTGCAGTCACCATCAGCAGTGATTCTGGAGCCCAAAAAAGTAAAGTCTGACACTGTTTCCACTGTTTCCCCATCTATTTCCCATGGAGTGATGGGACCAGATGCCATGATCTTAGTTTTCTGAACGTTGAGCTTTAAGCCAACTTTTTCACTCTCCTCCTTCACCTTCATCAAGAGGCTCTTTAGTTCTTCTTCACTTTCTGCCATAAGGGTGGTGTCATCCGCATATCTGAGGTTATTGATATTTCTCCCGGCAATCTTGATTCCAGCTTGTGTTTCTTCCAGCCCAGCGTTTCTCATGATGTACTCTGCATATAAGTTAAATAAGCAGGGTGACAATATACAGCCTTGACGTACTCCTTTTCCTATTTGGAACCAGTCTGTTGTTCCATGTCCAGTTCTAACTGTTGCTTCCTGACCTGCATACACGTTTCTCAAGAGACAGGTCAGATGGTCTGGTATTCCCGTCTCTTTCAGAATTTTCCACAGTTTCTTGTGATCCACACAGTCAAAGGCTTTGGCATAGTCAATAAAGCAGAAATAGATGTTTTTCTGGTACTCTCTTGCTTTCTCGATGATCCATTGTATGTTGGCAATTTGATCTCTGGTTCCTCTGCCTTTTCTAAAACCAGCTTGAACATCTGGAAGTTCATGGTTCACTTGTTGCTGAAGCCTGGCTTGGAGAATTTTAAGCATTACTTTACTAGCGTGTGAGATGAGTGCAATTGTGCCGTAGTTTGAGCATTCTTTGGCATTGCCTTTCTTTGGGATTGGAATGAAAACTGACCTTTTCCAGTCCTGTGGCCACTGCTGAATTTTCCAAATTTGCTGGCAAATTGAGTGCAGCACTTTCACAGCATCATCTTTTAGGATTTGAAATAGCTCAACTGGAACTCCATTAGCTTTGTTCGTAGTGATGCTTCCTAAAGCCTACTTGACTTCACATTCCAGGATGTCTGGCTCTAGGTGAGTGATCACACCATCGTGATTGTCTGGGTCATGAAGAACTTTTTTGTACAATTCTTCTGTTTATTCTTGCCACCTCTTCTTAATATCTTCTGCTTCTGTTAGGTCCATACCATTTCTGTCCTTTATTGAGCCCATCTTTGCATGAAATGTTCCCTTGGTATCTCTAATTTTCTTGAAAAGATCTCTGGTCTTTCCCATTCTATTGTTTTCCTCTATTTCTTTGCATTGATCGCTGAGGAAGGCTTTCTTATCTCTCCTTGCTATTCTTTGGAACCCCGCATTCAAATGGGTATATCTTTCCTTTTCTCCTTTGCTTTTTGCTTCTCGTCTTTTCACAGCTATTTGTACAGCCTCCTCAGACAGCCATTTTGCTTTCTTGCATTTCTTTTTCTTGGGGGTGGTCTTGATTCCTGTCTCCTATACAATGTCACGAACCTCCATCCATAGTTCATCAGGTATTACTATCCCTACTTGATAGGCAAAGATGCAGACTCAGAATTTAAGCTTGGGACTTTCCTAGTTGTCCAGACTTCCCTAGTGGTCCAGACTTCCCTGGCAATCCAGTGGTTAAGACTCCATGATTCCAGTGCAGGGAGTGTGAGTTTGAGCCCTGATTGGGAGACTAAGATCCTACATGCCTCATGATGCAACCAAAGCGGGTGGGGGAGAATTAAAGCTTGTTCAAAGGCTGAGCTCTAACCTAGTGCTGAAACTCAGGTTTCTATAGAACCTCTGTTCATTGCCCTGTTAACTCATGTCCTCTCTGCATCCCAGCCCAGTGCCACAAGTCGTCAGTGCTTCATCATTTGCTGACATTGGTCCTGGAGCAGGAGTCTCTGGGAAAAGCTAGTCCTGAAGTGTGGGCCTTGGGTTTGACCATGAAGGAAGCATAAAACTCTTAATTGAATCTATAATGAAAAACTGTCACAAAAGGGGAGTGACTGCTAATGGTTTCGAGTTTCTCTCTGGAGTGGTGCAAGTATTCTAAAATTGATTGTGGCAATGATTGCACAACTCTGTGAATGTACTAAACACCACGGAATTGTACATTTTAAGTGGATGAATGTATGGTATGAATTATATCTCAATAAAGCTCTTGTTTTAAAAACTCCCATAAATCAAATACTAGGCTCAGATGTGGCACTAGTAAATTCTGACAAACATTTAAGGAAGTAATAAAGCCAACTGGACACAAATCCTTTCAACTAATAGAAAGAAAAACTGTTTTTCCCAATTCATTTTTTTACTTTAAGTTTTATTTTATTTTTAATTGGAGGATAATTCATTACTTTGCTGACAAAGGTCCATCTAGTCAAAGCTATGGTTTTTCCAGTAGTCATGTATGGATGTGAGAGTTGGACTATAAAGAAGGCTGAGTGCTGAAGAATTGATGCTTTTGAATTGTGGTGTTGGAGAAGACTCCTGAGAGTCCCTCGGACAGCAAGGAGATCAAACCAGTCAATCCCAAAGGAAATTAACCCTGAATATTCGTTGGAAGGATCATTGATGAAGCTGATGCTCCAATACTTTGGCCACCTGATTTGAAGAGCCAACTCATTGGCAAAGACCCTGAAGCTGGGAAAGATTGAGGGCAGGAGGAGAAGGGGGCAGCAGAGGATGAGGTGGTTAGATAGCACCACCAACTCAATGGACATGAATTTGAGCAAACTCTGGGAGATAGTGAAGGACAGGGGAGACTGGCATACTGCAGTACATGTTCTTGATCAGTCACTTCTGTCATGTCCAACTCTGCAACCCTATGGACTGTAGCGTGCCAGGCTATGAAGTCTATCTCAGTAGGTTAATGAGTCCCTGAACCCATTCTATGGGTATTTTCCCAGTTCTGCAATGCACAATTGCAATATACTCAGCAGCTGCCAGAATACCAACACTGTTTCCCTGACTTGTGGATTGAGGGCTTTTACAATGGGAAAGGCCAAGTGGAAGCCACTAGAACTGATTCTGCCTAGGAAAATAGTGAACCAAAGCAATACCGCATTCCTGAAGGGATTACACATAGATTACTACCATCCTAAAGTTCTTGAAAGATGCAGGAGTGGTCATTTCCACCATATCACCATTCAACCTATTTGGCTTGTGCAGAAGATGGATGGCTCTTGGGGAATGAGAGTGGATTATTGCAAGTGGATTATTAACCAGGTGGTGACTAATTGCCAGATGTGCTTTCATTGCATGACCAAAATTAACACATCCATTGGTACCTGATGTGCATGCTTGGTCACTTCAGCTGTGTCCAACTCTGTGATCCCATGGACTGTAATTCACCAGGCTCCTCTGTCCATGGGATTATCTGGGCAAGAATACTGGAGTGGGTTGCCATTTCCTCCTCCAGGGGATCTTCCCGACCCAAGGATCGAATCCGCATCTCCTATATTGGTAGACAGATTTTTACCAATGAGCCACCTGGGAAGCCCTTAGTACCTGACATGCAACTCTTGATCTGGAAAGTGACTTTTTCTCCATCTTTTCCAATATAGACCACCGGAAGCAGCTGGCTTCCAGCTGGCAAAGCCAGTGATACATCTTCACGGTTCTACCTCAGGGGTATATCACCTCTGCAGCCCTGTGTCATCATTTAATTCACAGGGATCTCAATCACCTTTTATCGAAAAAGCCAATGCTTACAACCTTTCAACTCCCACTCAGCAACATAAGAATGCACGCTGGGCCTGGGACACTTTCTTCTTATTTGTTGTTGTTCAGTTGCTCAGTCGTATCCAACTCTTTGAAACCCCACAGACTGCGGCATACCTGTCTTCCCTGTCCTTCACTATTTCCCAGAGTTTCTCAAACTCATGTCCATTGAGTTGATGATGTTATCTAACCATCTCATCCTCATCCTTGTCCAGTGAGTTGGCTCTTTGCATGAGGTGGCTAATGTATTGGAGCTTCAGCTTCAGCATCAGTCCTTCCAGTGAATATTCAGGGTTGATTTCCTTTAGGACTGGCTGGTTTGATCTCCTTGCTGACCAAGGGACTCTCAATAATCTTCTTCAGGACCGCAGTTCGAAAACATAAATTCTTCAGCTCTTAGCCTTCTTTATGGTCCAACTCTCACATCCATACATGACCACTGGAAAAACCATAGCTTTGACTATATGGACTTTTGTCAGCAAGGTGATGCTGCTTTTTAATACGGTGTCTAGGTTTGTCATAGCTTTTCTTCTAAGGAGCAAGCATCTTTTAATTTCATGGCTGCAGTCACCATCCTCAGTGATTTTGGAACGCAAGAAAATAAAGTCTGTCACTGTTTTCACTTTTCCCCCTTCTATTTGCCATGAAGTGATGTGACCAGATGCCGTGATCTTAGTTTTTTGAATGCTGAGTTTTAAGCCAGCTTTTCCACTCTCCTTTTTCACCTTCGTCAAGAGGCTCTTTAGTTCCTGTTCACTTTCTGCCATGTGTGGTATCGTCTGCATATCTGAGGTTATTGATATTTCTCCCAGCAATCTTGATTCCAGTTTGTGATTCATCCAGCCTGGCAGGAAGTAAAGAGCCCACATAGCCTGAATGACCTTATCACCTTGTGAGGGAATCTGTCTCTGTATCCTGCTCAAGGAACTCCTGTGTTCTGCGTAAGCAAATGCACCACTAGTCTTCATGCTTGCCCCCAGCTAGTTCAGATTTTATGGGGAGGGGGAAGGGTCTTTTCACTTGACACCAGAGTGGGTGCATGTAGGCTAATTGCCCAGCATCGGCTTCCAGGAGGGAACCCATTGGCCACTGGGGACCAACACTCACTATTTTTAAATTTTATTTATTTTATTTATTTTTGTTTATTTTTGGCTGTGCTGGGTCTTCATTGCTGTGCATGGACTGCCTCTAGCTGTGGTGAGCAGGGGCTACTCTTTGTTATGGTGTTCAAGCTTCTCGTTGTGGTGTCTTCTCTTGTTGTGGAGCACAGGTCCTAGAGCATGCAGGCTTCAGTAGTTGTGGCATGTGGGCTCTAGAGGATGGGTTCAGTAGTTGTGGCATAGGGCTTAGTTGCTCATGACATGTGGAATCTTCCTGGACCAGAGATCGAACCCATGTCCCCTGCATTGGCAGGCAGATTCTTAACCATTGGACCACCAGGGAAGTCCCCACTATTGAAGTGATCTTGCTCTGACTCTTTTGTATGTGAGTGAAGTGCTATTCCACCCAGTGCTTGACTACATTGTTTTCCTTGGCAATTCTAATACCAAGATGCAGTGGGCAGAAGTGCGTAGACTTCTATTACTGGTGGTCAGCACTGTGATGATCTTAGCTCTTCCTCCATGTAGTTGGAGTCCTCCCCTGACACTGGTCATCACTGCATGATGTTCTGCTTGACACCTTTCAAAACCAGAAGATATCGCACTTATCCATTACATTGATGACATTATGCAGATTGGACTTAGTGAGCAAGAAGTAGCAACTATTGCAGACACTGGTTTTGTTTTGTTTGCCACACCACGCAACTTGTGAGATCTTAGTTCCCCAACCAAGGGATCGAACCTGTGCCCTCAGCAATGAAAGTGCAGAATCCTCAGCACTGGAACATCAGTTAATTCCCCAGACACTGTATTGTTTTTTTTCAACTTTTTTTTTTTTTTTGGCTGCAGTAGGTCTGCGTTGCAGCACAGAGGCTGTTAGGAGCAGGCGTCTCTAGTTTCAGGGTGTGGGCTTAGTTGCCCAGAGGCGATCGGAATTTCAGTTCCCCAACCAGGGACTGAATGTGTGCCCTGAATTAGAAGGCAGATTCTCAGCCACTGAACCACCAGGGAAGTCCCTAGACATTGGCTTTTATTGGTGAAACATTTGTGTGTCAGAGAATGGGAAATAAATTTAGCTAAAGTTCAGGGCCTGTCAGTGAAATTTCAAAGGTACGGTGGTGTGGGGCACATGGAGATATCCCTTCTGGAGTAAAGGATAACTTGTGGTATCTGGCCCCACTCACAACCAACAGAGAGGTACAACACCTTAACGGGCCTCTTCAGATTTTGGAAGCATCATAGTCCTCATTTGGGTGTGTTATATTGACCTGATCACCAAGTGACTTGAAAAGCTGTAAGCTTTGAGTGGGACCAGGACAAGAGAAGGCTTTGCAACAGGTCAAGCTGCTACACAAGCTCTGCCACTCTGCCCTGTGGGCCACATGATCCAGTAGATGCAGTGGTGCTGAAGCGGGAGTGGCAGACTGGGATGCTGTTTGGAGTATTTGGCAGCCCGAAGAGGTGAATCAGCACACAGGCCCTTAGAATACTGGAGCAAAGACCTGCCATCCTCCAGAGATAACTACTCCTCTTTTTTATTTAAAAAAAAATTGTTTGTTTATGGCTGTGCTGGGTCTTCTTGCTGCATGGCTTCAGTAATTGCAGCATGTGGGCTCAGTAGTTGAAGTTCCCGGGCTCTAGAGCACAGGCTCAATAGTTGCGGTGCACGAGCTTAGTTGCTCCTCAGCATGTAGGATCTTCCCTGACCAGGGATCAAACCCTGTCTCCTGCATCGGCAGATGGATTGTTTACCACTGAGCCAGCAGAGAAGCCCCTACTCCTCTTTTGAGAAACAGCTCTTGGCTGCTACTAGGTCTTAGTAGAGACTGAATGCTTAACCATGGGCCTCCAAATCGCTATGTGGCCTGAGCTGCCCATCAGGAACTGACCTACCAAGCCATAAAGTTGGGTGTGCAAAGCTGCACTCCATCATCAAATTCAGTTCAGTTCAGTTGCTCAGTCGTGTCTGACTCTTCACAACCCCATGAACTGCAGCATGCCAGGCCTCCCTGTCCATCACCAACTCCCAGAGTTTACCCAAATTGATGTCCGTTGAGTCGGTGATGCCATCCAACCATCTCATCCTCTGTCGTCCTCTTCTCCTCCTGCCCTCAATCTTTCCCAACATCAGGGTCTTTTCAAATGAATCAGCTCTTCGCATCAGGTGGCCAAAGTATTGGAGTTTCAGCTTCAACATCAGTCCTTCCAATGAACACCCAGGACTGATCTCCTTTAGGATGGACTGGTTGGATCTCCTTGCAGTCCAAGGGACTCTCAAGAGTCTTCTCCAACACCACAGTTCAAAAGCATCAATTCTTCGGTGCTCACCTTTCTTTATAGTCCAACTCTCACATCCATACATGACTACTGGAAAAACCATAGCCTTGACTAGACGGACCTTTGTTGACAAAGTAATGTCTCTGCTTTTTAATATGCTGTCTAGGTTGGTCATAACTTTCCTTCCACATTAAGGTGGTATAAAAGAGATCAGGCCTGAATAGACCCTGAAGGTACAAGTAAGTTACATGAAGAAATGGTCCAAATTCTCACGGCGTCCACAAATTTGTCTCTTCTAGCCTCCACCCATAGCCTTAGAGGGAGTTCCCTATGGTCAGTTGATGGAATAAGAGAAGACTCAGGTCTGGTTTACAGATAATTCTGTGCAATATGCAGGCACCAGCCACGAGTGAACAGCTGCAATACTATAGCCCCTTTGGGGGACATCCTGAAGGATATTGTAAAGGGGAATGGTCCCTGTAGGCAGAACGTCGCACAGTGTTGCGACGTTGTTCCTAGTTGTTCACTTTGTTTGAAAGGAGAAATGATCAGACGTGTGACAGTATATCAACTCCTAGGCCGTGGCCAATGGCTTGGCTGAATCGTCAGGGACTTGGATGGAACATGATTGGAAAATGTGTAACACGGAAACTTGGGGAAGATCTATGGGATAGAACTCTCCGAATGGGCAAAAAATATGAAGGTATTTGTGTTCCAAGGAAAAGTTCACAAAGAATGACCTCAGTAGAGGAGGATTTTAATAATCAAGTGGATAGGATGACCTGTTATGTGAATACCAGTCAGTCTTTATTCCCAGCCACCCATGTCATTGCACAATGGGCCCATGAACAAAGCAGCCATTGTAGCCAGGACAGAGGTTATGCATGCACTCAGCTACACGGCCTTTCACTTACCAAGGCCAACCTGGCTAAGGAAATCACAGAGTGCCCAATCTGGCAACAGCAGAGACCAACACTGGGCCCCCTGCATGGTACCATTCCCACATGAACAGTTGATTACATTTGACTACTTCCAGCATGGAAGGGGCAGTGTTTTATTCCTAATAGAATAAATATTTACTCTGGATATACATTTGCCTTCTCTGCATGCAAGTCTTCTGCCAAAATTACCATTCTGTGGATTTACAGAATACCTAATCCACCATCACGGTATCCCACACAACATTGTTTTTGATCATGGAAGCTACTTATCAGCAAATGAAGTGTGTCAATGGGCCCATGCTCATGGAATTCACTGGTTTTACCATGTTGTCTGCTATCTTGAAGCTACTGGTTTGATAAAATGGTGGAAAGGCCTTTTGAAGACTGTGTTACAGTACCAGCAACACTGCCAATCCAGGCAGGACTACTAACAGCCCAGGCCCTTCAGGAATGAGTTTGGGTCACCCCACCAAGGTAAAGAGCCATGACTAGCTGAGGTGCTTGCTGAAGGCAGAAAGAATACAAAATGAGTAGTGGGAGAAGGTAGTTATAAATTCCCAGTACAACAACATGACCAGTTATAGAAATGTAATTTCTGTAATTGAAGAACTATAATTATTATATTTCCTCATTTTGTTATGAATATGTTTGTGTGTGTATAAAAATAAAACCATTTTTCCCCTTTCTTATTCCCTATCATGTAACATAAGATGTATTGGCTTTATATTATAATATTTAAGTATTATGACCTTGTCATTGTCTTTATTTGGAGATTAGGTATGGTTTAAGAAGATGTGTATTAACAAGAGGTGGACCTGTGATTGTAAAATTTATGTGCCAACTTGACTGAGCCAGAGTGTCCAGACACTTGGTCAAATATTATTCTGAGTAAGTCTGTGAAGGTATTTCTTCATGAGATTAACATTTGAATCAGTAGACTGAGTAAAGCAGGTTGCTCTCTCTGCTTATGAGTGAGTCTTATCCAATCAGTTGAAGGCCTGAGTAGAAAAAAAGGGCTGAGTAAGAGGAAACTCTTCTGTCTGACTGCTTGGTTAGGACATTGGTCTTTCTGGCCTCTAGGCTCAGATTGAAACATTAAATGAATGAAGATATATATTCTATATCTTAAATATTTATATTTTAAATATTATCTATTATATACTTAAAATATTGACTCTGTTTCTCTGAAGAACTCCAATCCAGGCATTATATCTCCTATTTAAAACAACTTTATTGAGGCACATTTTGTATATCATAATTCACCCTTTTCAAGCATATAACCCAATGATGCTTTTATCCCAGATTCATCAAATTCTCCAGCATAAATCAGTTTTAGAACATTTTGATCAACCCAATATGATCTCTCATGTGCATTTAATGTTAATCTCCCTCACCTTTTGCCCCTAGTAATTTTTAGCCTACTTTCCATCTTCATAGCTTTTCCTTTTCTGGATAGTTTACATAAATGGAAATTTATGCGGCCTCTTTTTTCTGTCTTCTTTGAGTATGTTTTTCTGGTTTACCCACATTGTCGCATGCATGCATAGTCTGTTCCTTTTTTGTTGTTGAATAGTATTTCACTGTTCGGAGAGAGCATATTTTGTCCATCATCCACTTGTTTTTGGAATTTAGATTGTTTTCAATTGGGCTATTATGACTAATGCCGCTAAGAACATTCCTGTGAGAGTCTTTATGTGGATAAGCTCTCACTTCTCTTAGATTGATATCTAAACGTGAAATTACTGGATCACAGGGTAAATTTATGTTTAACATTTTAAGAAACTGCCAAAATGGCTCTACCATTTTACCTTTGCCACCAACAATTTGTGAAGATTCCTGTTTCTCCATATCTCTCAAAAGTTAGTTATTACTTGTATTTTAAGACATGGCCATTACGTGAAAAATAATCCCTCACAAAAGATTTTTGGAATATTCATTGAGGAGGAAACGACCCTCTCTCAGAAACTGACTGAGGTCCTCCAGCGAGCAGAGGGCGCTCCAAGACACGGCGCCTTCTCCTAGCTGTTGCTGCGCCATCTTAGCGAGATCTCCGTTGCTAGGAGACGGAGATGCGTCCTTTGGTTTGGGAACCCTGCCACACCGCTCTCCCGGGTTTTCTCTAGCCTGTTGTCTGAGATCTAAGGTCCCACTGCCTTGCAGGGGCAGTTCCAGACGGCTCTTTTCTGGGGACCTTTTCCTCCTGCTCTTTTAATGCTGGCCGTGGCAGGAGGAGGATCCTCGCCCAGATTCAGCTATGTCTAAGAAAGGGAAAAAAGCCAAGGTGCCGCTGTCGGATGAGGAGCAGCTGCTTCTGTTTCAGCAGAAGTTGCTGGCAGAGGAGGAGATGGCCAAGAAGAAAGAGAAGCTCCTGAACCAGTTCTTGAAGGTGATGGGTTTTTGCATTACTCTCTGCCTAACCCCACCCACCCCCTGCCCTGGTCCTCTCACCTTGACCCTGTCTTTGTGGCAGCCTCATTTTCATGGTAGCCTCCCCTCCCCCTGGAAATTTTAAGACCCAGATAGACTTAGATTTCAGGCAATATTGTATGGGGAAAGGAGCAGTTCTCTGTGAAGCATGGAGGTAGGAAGATGGTATAGGGCTTGACAATCACTACTGAGCCCCAGAACTGGGATAATAGGTGCTACCATCTGTCTGAGCTATCTGAAAGTCTGATATTCTCCCTCGAGATGAGCCATTACAAACAATGTCCTGCTCTGATGCCTCCACCCAGAAGGAAACTCACCATAGCCCTCCCTAAAATGCCACTGGGAAGATCCTGTCTTATGTAAGACCCTCCCAAAACAAGAATAAGAACTCCTGAATGTTAGCCATCAGGTCCCTCAGAAAAAACAAAGGGTAAGATGTCAGTTGACAAACTAATTTTGATTTAGTTTTTCGTACTGTATCAGGGCTTTTAGCCCTGACCTCTGGGGTTGTTATTGTTGTTCAGTTGCTAAGTCATATCTGACTCTTTGCAACCCCATGGGCTATAGCACTCCAGGCTCCTCTGTCCTCTATTATCTCCCAGAGTTTGCTCAAATTCATTTGTCCATTGAATCAGGGATGCTATCTAACCATCTCATCCTTTGACCTCTGGTGTGTTGGGGGGGGGGTATATTTATTCCTTCCCACAGGACAAGCTGGCCAAGGAGGAGCACAACAGTGCTCTGAACCTTAATAAGATTAATACACAGTGGAGAACGGTCCTTCGGGAAGTCAAGACCAGAGAGCTTCATAAGGACATTGAGATCCTCAGCCAAACATTTGAACGAGTGGTGGACTGCAAGGACAGTGTCATCAAGGCAAGCTCTCTTCCCAAAGAAACACTTGATTATGACTGCCTTTGATCTCTTAATAGAATGGGCCTAGTGAATTAATTCATGTTAAAATGCTCCCAAGACACATGCTGTGATGCAGCTAGGCTATCATTCATTTCACTGAAGTGAAAAATAGAATACTGAGCTGTCATCCCTCCCCTTCTGTTAGAGAAGCTATTCTCCTTGATCATCTACTGCCTCAAACCAGTACTACACAGTATTAGAGTTGAAAGGCACAGGAGACATCACCCAATGACTTGAACTTAGTCCTAAACTTTCATTTCAATGTGAGAAGGCTTAATTCCAGAGAGAAGAAGCAGTTTGCCCAAGGTCACACAGCTAGTCAGTGAGAGAGCTGTGACTACAGCATGGATTTCTTGATTCCCAGTCCAGTGCTTTATGCACCCAAATTCCATGTGGCCTCTTGGATTCAACTTCAGTGGCCCTGGATGAGATTGTGAAGATCTCCATCGGTAAGAACGGTTCTGGATCTCTAACCAATTCAGTCAGCTAACTTTATGCCCTTGGGAGGTTCTTGAGTTGAGTACATACCATCTTTTTCTCTAAGGGATTTTTTTCTCTTGAGTTTCAAGTCCCTATATTTAGGATCCCTCAATATCTGTTCCCGTTTGTTGCACTGTTCTCACAACTGAACTCATGAGTTCCTCCTCCCTCCAGTCCCCTTTCCCATACTCCACAATCTGGTCTTCCTCATACTCTCTGTTTGGGTGGCTGGTGCCATTCACTATCACCCAACCCAGGAATCTGGGAATCATTCTAGCTTTGGCCTCCATCCCTGACTTCTAGTACTAAGTCTTATGTAAATCTTCTGCTTAAGTAAGTCACACCCTGCTCTTCCCCGCTATCCTGCTGTAGTTGAGTATTATCTCTACTGCAATAACTTCTTATCTTCCAGTGTTTGATTGTCTACACAACGACCAGGATTATCTTTCTAAAACAAAAATCTGTTCCTGTTACTCTACTGTGTAAATCTCCTTAATGGCTCCCCTGGTCTACAGAAAAAATGGCTCCCTTCCTCCATAGAAGGAACAGCAAAGCCTTTCATGATCTGGTCTCTACCTGGACCTTTCACATAGCCAGCCTTCTTTCCTGTGCCTTTGCACATGCTATTCCCTCTATCTGGAATTCTCTTTTCCTTATCCCCTCACTTTTCCTGGCAAATTCTTACTCCTCCTCCAAGAGTGACACAAATGACATCTCTACTATGAAGCCTCCCCAGTGCACTCTGTCTTTTATATCCCCCTGTCACGGGGGAATCATCAACATCATAGCATTTTCCATGTTGTGCTGTAACATTTTTTTCAAATTTTATAAAATGGGAATTTAATCTGCACCTGTTTTTTTTCTCAGAATTTATTTGTAATTTTCTGTTTATGTAACTTTTCCTACTACAAGACTTCAGACTCCTTTGGAGATAGTGAAAATGTCTTTTCATCTCTGAATCCTCAGCATCCAGCACAGTGCTGGTACAGAGCAGGTTTAGTACACCTTAGCTGAGTGAGTGAATAGTCTTCCATTATCAGCACCTATTTCATAAGATCTTTTCCATACTAAAGTCGCTCAGTCATGTCTGACTCTTTGCGACCCCACACAATTCTTTGCAACTCCCTGGTGGGGCTGTAGCCCGCCAGGCTCCTCTGTCCATGGAATTCTCTAGGCAAAAATAGTGGAATGGGTTGCCATTCTCTACTCCAGGGGATCTTCCCGACCCAGGGATCAAACCTGGGTCTCCTACATCACAGGCAGATTCTTTATTGTCTGAGCTACCAGGGAAGCCCCATACTAAACATATAAGTAAAAGCTAGCAATGTGGTAGTTTATAGTGAGTGGATCATCTGGACATTTGGTAAAGGCTTTTTTGCTTTATTCATTTTAATTTTAATTTGTTTCACTTTTTTGAATAAGTAGTTCACTTACATTGTTCAAAATTCAAAAGATAAAAAAGTTATGTACAGAAGATAAAAAAAAAGATAAAAAAGTTATCTTACATTGTTCAAAATTCAAAAGATAAAAAAGTTATGTACACCAGTTCCCACTGGTGAACCACCCAGTGCCCCTCCTGATAATTTTAGTTGCATGAATAAAGCTTTTTTTTTACACAAATGGTAGTATTACATAGTGTTCTGCCTCTTGCCTTTTTCATTTAATAATATATCCTGGGGACTATTCCGCATTAGCCCATGCTTCTCATTTTGTTTTACAGCTGTATAGTATTCTGTATTGTAGTTTAACATGTTACTTTGTCCTCAATATTTCCTGTGTCTTGGTAATTCCAACTAGAAGCTTGCGGGTGCTGTGTTCTTTTCTAGCAGCTGTTGATTAATTCATTGAGGATTGCAAAATGCTGATTTTCTGTTTTTTTAAGGCTGATTTTCTAATAGTATCATTCTTTTTTCATTTATTAGTTCACATACTTCTATAAAGAGATACTTACTATCATTTACCATTCAGTTACCCAGAGGTATAATTTATATAAAAAATGCCTTACTCTTTCTCTTCCCTTTTATAAACCAGTTTTTTTTAAAAAATTCATTGTCTGGCATCCTCTAATGGTAACTGTTTTTTTTTTTTAAGTATCCTGATAAACTCATAATCAAACATATTTGATATTTTTTAATCCATTGCCATTCTTATCCTTATTGATGTTCACACTGTCGCGTTTTTTTTTTGCCAGTGGATGTCTTCTCATTATCTACTGCTACATCACAAACTGCCTTAAATTAGCGACTTACAACAGCAATTTATTTCACTCTCTCTCAGGGTTCTGTAGGTTGACTTAGCTTAGCAGGGAGGTTCTTGCCTGGCACCTCTCATACGGTTTTCAGTGAGATGTCACTTGGGACGGCAGTCACCTGGGGGCTTGACTGAGCTGCATGTGTTAGATGACAGGCAGTTGATTCTGACTGTCCACTGGGAGCTCAGCGGGGCTGTTGACTGGAATGAATGCTTTCACAGGGCCCCTCCACCGGCACTGGCTTCTCACATTCCAAAGTGGGACAACCTGAGCTCCCAGAGCCAAAGAATTGGCATTAGGAACTAGGGAAAATAGGAACTAGCTAGCTGAATACATTTTTATTTTCTCACACAGCTGCCATTCAGCCAAAGTGGTAACTCTGTGTTTCCTACCCAGTCTTTAGCAAAGGACCTGTCAGAAGCTGAGGAGCAGTACGCCCATGCCCTGCGCAGCCACCTGCACAGCATCGACCAGCTCTTGGCCCTGCAGAGATGCCGGCTCAACCTCTTAGAGGAAAATTACAACATGGAGCTGGAGGCCCTAACCAAAGAGTTTGAGACTGAAAGGTGTGGGGGCCTAAGAGGAGCTATGGGGGGTGAGAGTGGGGGTTGACCCCAGGGGTGTATCCAGAGCCTATGTCAAGATGCTACCTGTAGGCAGCCACCCACTTTCAGCGATCAAAATCCTACCCATCTACCTACCTAGAGGACAGCGATGGTGTGGGGAAATTAACAAGATGGCACCATTCAGGCTCTCTCACCCTACCCTCTCATGCCCTCTGCCCCATGTTCTGTAAACAATGATTATGTAATTGCTAAGGTCACTTGTAGCACTGCGCATGCGCATCAGGAGGTACTCGCTTGGTTCCGGACTCCTTTGGGCGGTATGCCTGTGTGAGCATCGCCTGGAAAAGCCCAGAAGGGTTGTGTGCAGTTATGTTGTGTTATGTCTACTGCTACAGCTGCAGCGTCAGCCAGGAGAGAGGCTGTGTTATGGCTGCCATGCCAGCCAGGAGAGAATAAACCTGGCTACAGTTCCTACAGTGTCTGGCGTCTTCTTCCAACCTCTTAGCTCTCGGCTTACCTGTTCTGGGTTCAGCGAACAGTGTGGACAGTGTGAACAGCAAGAAAATTGGCATCTGGAACAGGATCAGCAATACAGATGGGAAAGAGACTTTTCACTGCAACCTTTTGTACTTTTTTATTTTTTTATCATACGAATATATTACCTATTCAAAAATCAAACTAATGTTATTCATTTTTTCTGGCCCTGCAAAGGACAGAACCTGCCCTCCTCCTATTCTTCTTCAGTACCTAAGAGTTTGTACCATTCATATAGTTTTATTACATACTGCTTTGCATTGTCATTATTGGTCCATATGCTTTATGCCTCAGAGCAGGAATAGTATCTTATCTCCTACAGGAAAACAATTATTGACCAACATGAAAAAGAGATTCACTACCTACAAGATGTCTTCATGGCCATGGAGCAGAACTACATAGATTCTGAATATGAAAGCAAGCTGGAGTTCCAGAGCATGTGGGACGATCTGAAAAACAAGGTATAGAGGGAGAGCAGATGGGCAGGAGGTGGGAAGAAGGGAGAAAACAGTTCTGAAGGTAGTAGAGCTAGAAGAGATCCCTTTAACCAACACAGTCAATAAAATGCCTGTTGCCACTGTAGGTATACCCCTGCGGCTTTTTGTAATTTCGTGAAAATTGGTGAGGAGGAAAGACCATCCTGAGATACCAAGAAAATGCATTTTAGAGCTAACACACACCAAGGAGATCCTCTCACTTCACCCTTGTGATCTGTAGAAGAAGAAATTAAGGTCCAAAGTGGACCTTAATGACCTGCCAAAGTCAGGCTGCTGATCTGTGATCAAGCCAGGGGGGAGTCCAGTTCTCCTGCCACTTGGCTCCAGGAGCTTCCACTACCTTGGAGGCTGCCAACTTAGCCAGCCTGCAGACCTGGGTTTGGAGGGGTAGAGTGCTTTCATTTTGTCCCATAATGTTTCATACAAATTTTGATAAGCTTTCTACATTTAAAAATTGGGAGATTTCACAAAAAAATCCAAAATTGCAACTTCCCCTAAACAATTTAAAGATCTGGTAACACTGGGCCATATTTTCCAATAGGGACATTCCCATGGAGCTGAGCAGTTGTGCCCTCACCCCCACCACCAATGGGGCATTTCCCCTGGGGTTCACCACCGGCCCCACATAGCCTACAGCACTTATTTATATCATCTGCCTGGTCTTTGTAGGCATTTTCACTGGCGACCTCTGCACAATGCTGTGCTACAAACAGTTCAAGAGGGGGAGGTGTTGGTGCCAGTGAAAGGGCGCTAGTAGGTTAAGTCCAAGCACTGGCTATTTGGGGATCACTTCCCAGAATTTAGAAGAGAAGCACTTTCTAAGACTGCAACTGGAGAACATAGTAGAAGATCTGTGGAGAAGGTTCCAGGATGCACTCAAGAATTACACTGATGCCACAGAGGATCGAAAGATTGCCTTCGAGACTCTCAAGGTGAAGGACGAGAAAAGCTCCAAAGAGATCGAAGCACAGATGAAAAAAATACAGAGACTACAGGTTAGTGCAGCTAACCTGGGTGACTCACTGCTTTATCTGCTCCATTATCCCCTGTTCTTTTTCCCGTTTCCCCTGGGCTTCATCACTGGGGAGAGATGGTATGCTCTGATTTCAGTCCCCAGACAGTCCTTCTATCTGCTCACTGAAGACCCTCACGTAGTCAGGTGTTTCCTCTAATCTACCCTGTTCCTCTAGGATTCCATCATTATTTTAAAAGGCAAGATCCTGGTGCACAGCCGTGAGAGTGAAGAACAGAATCAGGATATTCGTGAAGATAAGGAGTTGGTCCTGGTACAACTGCGAAAACTTAAGGCCCAGAGGACTCAGGCCCGGGGAATAGCACAGGAGAACTTAGTCAAACTCACTCTGGAAAGCAATGCTACCCTCAAGGCCCTGAGGGAGATTGTTGACAAGGTAACAAAGGGGAGAGGGTAGCCAGAACAGAACCAGGGAACCTGGCTCCCTGCAGAGTGAAAGGGGCTGGCAAAACATACAGGGCTTCCCCCAGCTTCCTACCTGAGTGCCCACTTGGAATACCTATTTTATTTCATGTTCCCTTGCCTCTCACATATTATTTTATTTATTTAATATTTATTTCTTTTATTTCTGGGCTGCGTCAGGTCTTAGTTGTGGCATGCAAGTTTCTAGTTGTGGCACACAGGCTCAGTAGTTGCAGCACACGGGCTCTCTAGTTGAGGCACTCGGGCTTAATTGTTCCGCGGTATGTGGGATCTTAGTTCCCCAACCAGGGATGGAACCCATGTCTCCAGCATTGGAAGGCAGATCCTTAACCACTGGACCACCAGGAATTCCCTCACCTCTCACCTCTTCAATTTAATGAGTTAATAGTGAATGGGTTTTAGAAGAATATAAAATATTTGTAATAGTGTTTGTAAGCCCTTTATGTTGGATGTATTACTTTTGTATCCCATTTGGCTAAGTGGCTTCCCTGGATTGAAGCAAGGGAACCAACTCCATTATTTCTCCTTCTCAATCCCTTTCCTAATAGAACGTTTCTGCTTGCTTCCAACAGGGTGAAAAAATTCTTAAACTTGCTGAAATATGTAGGAAATTTGAAACAGAAGAAGAAAAAGTGCTGCCTTTTTATTCATCGGCATTGACTCCCAAGGAGCAGGAAGAGATAGAGACAATGGACCCAGAGGAGTTTAATGAGGAGCTTGGAAAGGTAAGGTTCCATGGGCCCAAGGCCACCACCTGAGGCTGGGGTGACAGAGCACTGGGCTACACTTGCTAACAGATCCTACCGCACACCTTCTCCCTGTAACTCACTCCCAGGTGATAATGGACTACACAGGGATGGAGAATTTCTGGAAAAGGTACAACAAAGTGAAACTGGAGCAACTGAGCCTTCAGCACAGGCGTGCTCAGTTGTTAGAAATCAATGAGAAGCTGCGGGAGATGCTCAGGCAGTACTTGGATGGCATCTCTGTGAGTGATGAAGTGCTGAGCCAGCTCAACCCACTCTTCATTGTCAATCACCGCAGCAACTTACCCCAGCTCCTGCCCACGCCCGCAGCCCAACCAGGTGACAAAAAACCTCCAGCCACTTACAGCATCATTGAAGCAGCCCATGTGGTCTCCCACACCCTGTGATACAAGGGGAAAACCTCTTTTCAATTCCCAGAGAATGTTTTGAGAAACCCAAGGACTTTGCTATTAAAAAATCACTGTGGAGTTTATGAGCTCTCTATATCTCTTCCATGTTGGATAAAACAATCTCCTTGGAGGATACTAGGAATTCAGCAGCCCTAGGGAGTAGAGAGGGCTTCCCAGGTGGCACTAGTGGTAAGCAAAAAAACCCACCTGCCAATGCAAGAGACATAAGAGATGCAGGTTCAATCCCTGGGTTGGGAAGATCCCCTGGATGAGGGTACAGCAACCCACTCCAGTATTCTTGCCTGGAGAATCTCCATGGACAGAGGAGCCTAGCGGCCTACAGTCAGTCCATGGGGTCACAAAGAGTCAGACACAACTGAAGCAATTTGGCATACACACAGCACGGGGAGTAGAGAGAGTACCCAGGCAACTACCCCGACGCTTACTCCTCAGTGAGGTGTTGCTCCTCGGTGTCAGGACATCATGGGAGCCAAAACCCGTGCTTTCAGGACCCAGAGATCCTACGGTCCTTGGTGTAAGTTAGGACAGGAAGAGGAGGCCAGGAGAACTGATCCAAAGCCTCTGACCACCCCCTGCCAAGCAGAACCCAACTAAGAATGCCTTTTTCCTCAGCACTTTATCTCATTCCCACTTACAAAGGCAGCCGCAGAAAGTATCAGGTGAAAAAATGCAAAGTTTTTAAAAAATTATTTATTATTTCTTTTTGCTCTTGTTTCGTTTCTCTTCCTTGAGCTTCTTTTTGGAGATTTTAGGACTGCTGGCCTTTCTGTATAGATGATACCCAATAAGGCCCAGGAGGGCTGGCACCATGGCCATTCCTACCAGAGGCAAAATGCCCTTCACCAGCTTCTGCCAGTAGTTGGCTCGGATCAGTGCAATCAGTTCCACGTCAAAATGCAGCTCTGCATCCGCTGGAGGCAGAGAGGAGGTGAGGGTTAGAATCTCTGTGCACTGTATCCAGGGCTCAGAATCTGAATGCAAATAGGGAGGGCAGACAACACTGCAGAAACATATGTGAAGTTGGCAAGATTTAAATGTGGGGCTGAGTTCTCTTAATGTGAAAGACAGAGGAGGGTTATGAGGCTATTGAGTGATAGTCATGTTTACCCCAAATATCCAAGTGTGGCTTGTCTTCATTGACAGGTCTTTGACACAACAGGAGAACCTTTGTGAAAAGTACAGGCCATTCTCCATGTGTAAGTTAGAGAACCTCTGTACTAACTGTATCTCGAAACAGCCACATGGATAGAATCTTTGCAAGGCTGAAATTAAGTGGATTTAAACTAGACTTTTTAAAATGTCACCAACCAATAAGCACACTCACTGTGATTCTTTAGAAAAAAAAAAAAAACAGGTGTTTCAACATGGCTAGAGAGGCAGGATGTGGTTTAAGATGTAACAGAAAGGAGAAATGAACAGGAGTGAGATAGGGAAGAAATGTAAACAAGCAGTACTGGAGATGAGGAGGCAACAGAGCTTTGGCTAAAAGAAGTTCTCTTTAGTCCCCTGACCCTCTCTCTGGGTCTCCCTCTAAGCTAGAACTTAGGATAAGAATTTTTATCCCAGTACAACTCATTTTAGCTAATGGAACATTTCTTATAACCAAAAGCAAGAGATCTGCATCTTGGAACATCTGTCTAGGCTCAGGCCTTAAAAAACAGATACTAGCAGTGACCTGTAAGGGCTTGGCTTTCTTTAAGATTTTTTTTTTCTTTTTTGATGTGGACCATTTTTAAAGTCTTTATTGAATTTTTACAATATTGCTTCTGTTTTGTTTTGGTTTTTTGGCCCAGAGGCATGGAACTCACACCCTCAGCATTGGAAGGGGAGGCCCCCAGGCTTGGCTTTTAAGTGTTGTTTTTATTTTGAATTACTTGACTGTGACCATTTTCACTATCTCTTTTCTGGTGGAGGCTGAAAGGAACTGTGGAAATGTGGTGAGAAGCCATGCCAGCTGTACAAATGACAGTCTGGAGTTGTAGGAAAAGCACAGGAAAGAAATCCAGAGTTCTCAGAGATATGGCACAGGCAGCAGACTCATGTGGCTCAAGCAAGGGTCACCTCCCTAAAAAGTTGCCAGCTGCCAAAGGACAAGCCAGGTGGCTTTAACAGGTTATATGTCTCTAGTCCCTCCTGGTGATCTGAGGAGGAAAAAGGTGGCCCTGCAGAAGGAGGCATCAGCCAGTCCTATACCATTTAGCAAACTGGGTTTAGACCTTCTCAGGCTTCAAAGTGCATAGCTCCTTGTAGCTCTTAGGGACTGTTTTTTCTGTTTGTTTTTTTGGCTGCGCTCTCTGGCATGTGGGATCTTAGTTCCCCGACCAGGGCTCACACACATGCTCTCTGCGTTGGAAGCACAAAGTCTTAACCTCTGGATCGCCAGGGAAGTCCCAGAGACTGGTTATCTCGATAGCCAGAGAGACACCTCGTCAGATTACCTGGGATAGATGGTGGAAATCCCCGTTTTCCATAGGCCAGGTGAGAAGGAATGATTACCCTTCGCTTCTCTCTGAGGAAAGGAATGTGAGTCATAGCCAGCAGTAGAACCAGGTGGGCCAACCACCTCAGTCCATCTGAAGTCCCACCGACAACACCCTCTGGATATTCACACTCAAAATACGAACTTTCCCACCTGAGTACCAAACAGGTTGACTGGCCAAGGTGTCCATCCCCCCAGGTGTCTCAACTCCACCAGCAGAACCCCCAGCCAGAAAAAGCCTGAGGCTTCATCCAGAGCCTCCATGCCCAGAGAGCAGGACCTATCCAGCATGAAGCCAGAGCCCATTCTCCTGCCTCCTCTAGGAGCAGAGACAGCTTCCTCCCATGCAGAAGGGGTACACCCAAGCCCACCCCTGCCTAGATACTCACCCCACACACATGTCTAGAAGGCTCTGCTCCAGACCTTGAGGAAGAAGACACAAATGAATAGGAAGCTATCTGCATTCCCCAAATCCTGGGAGAAGAAGATCAAAGGCTCCCAGTGACCCTCAACTGAGCTCCCCACTTCTAGAATCTCCGGCTTCCAATGTGGTATGCGGCAAGAGGAGTACTAGGAGTGAGGTTTGAACCTCAGGAGGTGAGTGGGAACCCTGGGCTGTTGGGGGGGGCGGGGGGCATTTCCAAGGTAGCTGAGGGGTTAAAGAGGCTAAGAAAGGGCTTAGGCTGGGAAGAAATGGAATGGGAGGTGCAGCTCACATACCTGGTATCACTTGCTTTTGGCCAAGTTCTATAACTAGAGGGTCTCTGGTCAGAGACGTGTCAAAGATGCGTCCATCTACCAGGCTGCCCTGGGGGTGGGAGGGAGAGCATCTAGAGCGCACACCTATACCTCTCCCTCCCAGCAGGGTGCGCACACACCTGCCCTCGGCCGCAACCCCGTGGCAGCTGCAGTCTAACGTTCCCTTCGGGGCAGAAAGGAACAGGAAGCCCCAAAAGGGCTGGCACTTCTCGGAGATCCCTCCACCCTTCACTTCACTGCGGAACAGCAGGGAAGGGGAAAGGGTAGGGAAGAGGCGCCCCTCCCCCCCGCCACGTGCCGGAGGACCCCAGAGCCGGAGTTACTCCCGAACCGCTTGCCACGTGTCCAAGCCAAAGCTGACGTGTTTCAGCGCGGCGCCGCCCCCGGGGCCCCGCCGCGGCCCCCCAAGGCCCCTCACCGAGTAATGTATGTGAAGCGTGTCTCCAAAGGCAGCAGGCTCAGCACACGGCTCGGGGGGCTCCACCTATGATCGCACTACACGAGTCAGGGAGGTTCCTGCCCCTCGACTCGGCACCCCCCAATTCGGTGCCCGCACCCCCTCCTCCCCGCCCCCAGGATCCTTTAGACCCCGACCTTCCCCGCAACCGGGCCCGACCTCCACAGCGCCCGCCCGGTATCCTCTCCTCACCAGGGTCTCCACTTGGAGGGTCTGGACGGGACTTTCGGTTTCGGACCCAGCCTCCGCCCGGCACACCGCCCCCCTGAGCAGCAGCAGCAGCAGCAGTAGCAGTCGTAGCGGGAGAAGTGAGGGGCGCAGAGTCATAACTGGGTGGGGGCAGGGCTCGGGGCACGCAGGACAAGCCGCTGGATGACAGGGGCTAGGACCGCAGTTTCTTCGGCGTCCAGGCCAGACTGGATGGGACGGGGCGGGTCGCGACGCGCCAGCTCCTCCTCCCGCAGCCCTTCCTCCACCTAGTCCCCACCTCCTGGAGGGAGGAGGCCACCGGAGCTCTCCCGGCCCTCTGAGATCCCGAGGGTGAGACTCCGACCTGTCGGTTAGCCGTTCGTTGGGTCCCACAGCGAGGGGCTGAGTCACATCGTAGCATCCACTTATTACCTATTGTGTTCCAGACACTCGTCTGTAATCCTCAAAACCGCCTTGAAAGGTAGACATAATTGTTTCTATTTTACAGATGAGGAACTGGGTGTTCGGGTTAAGTGACTCTAACTTACTCAAGTTAAACTAGCTAGTTTAACTAGCTAGGTGGTGACAGAGGCAGGATTCAACCCTAGGACTACCTGAGTCTAGTCCGCTTGCTCTCTGCTCTTTCCTCTTATAAGTTTCCTCACACCTATGCTGGCAGGATCTGGCTGGCCCACCCCAGCCCAGCAGTTGTCAAAGATGGCAACCCTCTCCCACATCCAGCCATTCAGCTTGCACTCCTGGAGGTCATATACCCAAAAGGAGGCAGGGTGCTGTCCCATCACCCCACCCTTAGGGACAGTAGTTGAAAAGAGCACAGGGCTGTTTACTGTAAGGAGGGGGTAGATCCCTGAGAGTACCATTTTCCTCTGAGAGTACCATTTATTTCCTTTTTCAACAAACCTGTCAAAAGGGCAGCTACATACACCCCTTTTATGTTTGTGCAAGGACTTCAGTTTTTAGGAGTTTTTCTATTATTTCAGGTGACCTACCAATCCCCTTCTGCATGATTCAAGCCCTCACTGCCCACTTAGGCCTTGGGTATCTGGATTCTGCCCATCAGTGAGCTCACAGTCATTTTTGGGGTCACCTCTTAGGCCTTGTCCTCCTTAGCATCTCTCTGGTCCATGATGCCCCTGAGCTCTGACTGCTCTCCCAAGCTTTAGACGCAACTGTGTACTGCAGGCCTCCACCTGGATGTCTGATCAGTACCTCAAATCAACACACACACTACCCTACTCATTCCTCTCTCTCCTCCATCCCACCTGTAACAATCTGGATTTTGCATCCAGCATCCTGTTTCTATTTGTTCTGCTATCAGCCTTCTCTTTGATTCTTCTCTCACCCACCCCAAATCCAACCAATCTCCTCTGGATTCTCCCTTCACAGCCTCTCCAGCTCTCTTTCCATTCCCATGGCTACCACCCTAATGAATCAATCCTTCATTCTTTCTTCCTTTGGGGTTGTTTAGGCTGTGCTAGGTCTTCGCTGCTGTGCTGGGGTTTCTCTCTGGTTGCAGTGAGCAGTGGCTACTCTCTAGTTGTGGAGAGCAGCCTTTTCATTGCGGTGGTTTCTCTTATTTTGGGGCATAGGCTCTAGGCTGCTGGGGCTTCAGTAACTGCAGCTTGCAGGCCCTACAGCACAGGCTCACTAGTTGTGGTGCATGGGCTTAGCTGCCCTGAGGCATGTGGAATCTTCCTGGACCAAGGATCTAACCCGTGTCCCCTGAATTGGCAGGCAGATTCTTAACCACTGGACCACCAGGGAAGTCCCTCTTTTAGGTTATCTTTTTTTTCTTTAAAGCCCCCTTCTAGGGGTGATGGAACACTCTATATATCTTGATAGGGATGTGGGTTACATGGGTGTATCCTTGTCAAGCTGTATGTGTGCACTGTATGCAAATTATACCTCAAATTTTTTAAAAAGGAAACAAAATCAAACACACAAAAACTGTATTTCAAAAAAAAAAAAACCCAAAACTATTATTTCCAAGTCTCCCTTCAAGTCTGATACAGTCAATAAGACAATATTGTCCCGGACTTTCAGGGAGGCTGCTTAAAAGGAGCTAATTTAGCTAAGAAATGTGTCATAGTGCTCCACCTCCTCCCCCCAGTCTCCTTCCCTTCCTTCTTCCTGTTGCCTGGAATGTAGATGAGATGAACTACACTCTAGCAGCCATATTAGACCATGAGGTGAGCACGAGGATGTAAGCTATATGCTAGGACGGTGATAACTAGAGTACCACCATACCAGGCCTACACCAGGTACCTTTTAACTGAGGTAGAAATTAACTTCTATCTTGTTAAAACAACATAGAGTAATAAGCCCTCAGCCTCTTTCTACTCTAGTCCATTCTGTACACTGCTGCTATCTGTTCAGCTTCAGTGATATCACCTACCTGCCCACTAAAAAGCCTGCATGGCTCCACATTGCCCAGTGAATTAAATTCAGACAACCTGACATACCAATTTAAAGCTTTCATTATCTGGTCTTAATCTGCCTTTCCAAATTTTGCTTTGATTCCATTAAAACAAAAGCCTTAAAAACAGGAACTTCACCTTTCCCATTTTTATATTTTCATTGTCTAGTATGGTGCCTGACACATTAGATGCTCAATAAATGTTTACATATAAATTGTATCAAATCCTCTTGGCATCATGATGCTCTTGGCATTGGATGAACCTGCATTGTTTTCATCTCTGTGCACAGCTCATGCTCTTCCCTCACCTGTCAACCTCCCTCCAAGCCAAGCTCGAAGATCACCCCCTCTGTGAAGTTCTGATCCCCTAGCTGGAAGTGACTTATTTCTGAACTTCAGGCAAACGCTTGGGGACTTTATTGTATTCTCCCTTGTGTTGTTGTTATTTGTGTATTCCTGCTCCTCCCTCCCCCTCTCAAGAGTGAGCTCACTGATGGCAAGGACAAGGCTGTGATCATATCTGGAGTCCCTTAGGTGCCAGCTGCACAATACCCTCCATACAACAGGTTCTAGACAAATATGCTTTGAGTAAATATACTATGCAATACTGAGAAACCATTAGAGGGAAAACCTAACTATAACTAATACAGAAAACCTCCAAGACAAGCATATATACCTTTAAGTTAAAAAAAAAAAACCAAAAAACTAGACTGATACATGTGATATGAGCCCCTTTGTATTTTAACCCCTTCCCGAATATGGATAGATACATACATTTAGAAAAGGAACTAAAGAATGCACACCAAACAACTGAGGGTGGTTACCTTTGGGAACAGAGTGAGCAGAGGGGAACAAGTATTACATGTTGCTCTGAACATTTATGTATTATTTGGATCTTTTGCAATAGGAATTATTTGGGTTACAAAAATAAATTGTAAAATTTTGAGTGAATGAACATGATATCCAGCCATCCAAGACAATGTGTGGGAAGTGTTGAAGGAGTTGGGCTAACAGAGCTAATGGAGCCAAACTGAGAAGCAAAGCGTCCTTGTGGTGGTGGTGTTGTTTTGACCACACTGCATGACTTACGGGATTTTAGTTCCCCTACAAGGGATCAAACCCAGGGCCCTGGCAGTGACAGCGCTGAGTCCTAACCACTGGACCACCAGGGAATTCCTGAAAAACATTTCCTGTGATTAGAGAGGTCATGGGTAACTTTGCGCTTAGTCACTCAGTCGTGTCTGATTCTTTGTGACCCCATGGACTGTGGCCTGCCAGCTCCACTGTCCATGGGGATTCTACAGGCAAGAAAACTTGAGAGGTTTGTCACTTCCTTCTCCAGGGGAACTTCCAACCCAGGGATCGAACCCAGGTTTTCCGCATTGCAGGCGGATTCTTTACCGTCTGAGCCACCAGGGAAGCTCTGGTAACTTTGCAGATCCTATAAGTGGGGTTTGTTTTTTTTTTTGAAAGTGGTATTTTTAAACAAGTGAGAAAGGGTATAAAGGCAGAGGGTCAGATATTTGGGGAAAATGAACAGACCAGTTTGGCTAAAGTAAGGGATTTAGCCAGGAGAGTAGACAGAGGTAACTGGAGAGACAAGTAAGAGGTGGTGTGGAGACCTGAATGGTAGTGAGAATCCACTGAAAGTTTCTGGGCAAAGGGGTGACGTTGAATACCGCGCTGAAGCGGTATTGGAGGTGGAGGCTACTGTCTTCTCCAGCTCTGAGGCTTTGTTTGGTAATCCGAATGGGAACGCGTGAGAGGGTAATAGCAGAAAAGGGCAAAACTAAGGCAACAGTATCACCCACAGAGGGCAGCACAAGCCCTCTTGGACCCAGGAGAGACCAGGGAGGAAGGAGTTTTCTTCTTAAATCAAGTTAGGAGCCTGTGTGTGCATGCTCAGTCGCTCAGTTGTGTCTGAGTCGTGTCTTTATGACCCCATGGACTGCAGCCCACCAGGCTCCTCTGTCCATGGAATTTTCCAGGCAAGAACACTGGAGTGGGTTTCCATTTACTATTCCAAGGGATCTTCCTGACCCAGGAATCAAACTTGTGTCTCCTACGTCTCCTGCATCGGCAGGTAGATTCTTTACCAGTGAGCCACCTGGACAGGCAGAGAAAGGTGACATGGTCTTGGGAAAGGTAGGGGAGACTGGCCCAACCCTGACTCAAGGCACAAATTAATCAGAGGGCCACCCCTGGAGAGGCTTCTACCTTCAGAGGTGTCTGTGTCAGCAAGCAGGAGAAACTACCACATACTCCTGGCTTCCAAGCTTCACGGGGCACCCACCATACCCAGCTTGGTCAGACAATGATGTTGATTCCTCTGTCAAAGCTGAGTGCCTATTATGTGCCAGATAGCAAGCAAGGCACTGCTTTTTAAATGGTTTTAATATGTTTAACAGATTGCTAATAAATAAAAACTTGGTGAGTCAACATATAAAATCTGGGTTCAAAATTGAATGCCATATTTTCAGGAGCATGCATACCCAGGCTGACTAGATGTTTTCTTTTTGCATCTGGTTATGCGCTCATAACCAGGAATGATACGTTACCCTCTCCTCCACTATCCCCTTTGGCTGTTCTAGCCACGATGTATCATGCCATGGATACAAGATCTGGCATAGGCAAAAACAGATTCTCCATCTCCTATCTATACCTAAAGGTGGGATTCCTATATTCAGAACTCGGAATAAAGCTAGCATCCAAATCCCTGTAGTTCAAAACCCCAAACTAAGCCCTCCAACCCTTAGAAGGCCTTGTACTCAATGCTGTTCTGGGACGTGTGGGAGGGAGTGCTGGGTGGACCAGTTCATTCTCAAACCTCCTGCCTAGTCTAGCCTAACTGTTCAGACCTCCTCAGAGACAGCTCTCAATGCACCTGCTTTGAAGGAAGGGTCAGGCAGGAAGCAGGTATGGGCTGCGCTGTCAGCTCTGGGCAGAGATAGCCGAGTTCTGGCTTGTGTGTTGCCCTCTCTACCACATTCAGCTCGGTCAGATCTGATGCTAAACTAGAGCCCAGATACTCTCTTCTGTGGCTCATGGCCACAGTGATACAAACAAGGAGACACTTACCTTCAAGCCTTGATGGTGAATAGTTCTGGCCCAAGTCCCTCACTTCCAGACCTCCACCATGGCCTTTGGGCAGCACTGCGCCCTTTATCTGTCAAGGCTCAGATTTCCTCAGACCTAACCCTTTCTTCCCTTGCTCAGGAACTCAGGGTCATCCTTACCCTTCCCAGTAATCAAGGCCAGGAAACCTTATTTGAATGAAAAGCCTGCAGAGGAAAAAAGGCACTTGGATCCCATGACTCCCCAGTCACCAGCTTGATTCTCTAAACCTCCAGTTACCAGGTTAAAAAAAGCAGAGAACTGGACTTTGACTCTTCTACCTCCACACCCTTCTGAGCTGGAAAAGAGACTGTTCTTAATATTATGACTGCCTGCACAAAGACACCACTCCCTGCTCCAAGCAGCAGCAAGGGGGTACCCCTTCTACACAGTGACTCCCCAACTCTCATTACCCCATGTGGTCCTCTGTGGTTATCCCCAAGGATTCCAGAGCAGCCTAGGAACAGACTTCCTGGTCTCTCCCTCAGTACCATGATTTAACTCCACTCTTAACACAGGTCTGGAAACAAGAAGGTACAGAATAAATACTTGTCAGTTGTCTGCTCTGACCAATCTAAGTACCTGAAACTGGAGACAATGTGGTGACTTCCCAGAGCTTTCAGACCTTATACCTCTAGCCTGAGAAAGTCATACCCACTCACACTTATCCTGCCTGTCACTGACTCCATCCCACCTGGCCCAATCCAAGGCTTTCCACTAGCTTTCTCTAGGCTCACTTCAGAAGTTCCCTTGCCCAGATTATCCTGAAGTATATCCTAGGCCAAGCCATGAATGAGGAGCTGTTTGTGTTCTGGGAAGATAAGGTTGCTTTTGTCTTAAGAGCTGGATGCTAAACATTCACCTTCCAGGTTAAGTCTCCCTTTCATCTCCCCATGTCCTCCTCCATCCTCCCAAAAGCTAGAAGTTTCAAGCAACTGCCACAAGAGAGCTTCACCCCTTTCCTGGCATCCTAGACTGACTACTGAGGGGCAGAGGGACTAGACCATCCTCTCCCCAAGTTGTCAGAGGTCAAAAGACCCCCACTAGTCTGCCATCCAGCTAAAGTCCTCTCCATTATCGTTATCTTATCCAGGGGTGTAGCTCTAGAAGTTATCTATTTGTTAGTATACAAATAATGGACTTGGGCAAGTGCTCCTAACTTATCAGCAACCTTGGTCACCAAGCAGGACTTCTGAGGAGCCCAGGAGGAGGAAAGCATCACCTGGTTTTGAGGGTTATGTGGGTAGTGTTCAAAGCTTATGGGGTAATAAAGCAATGTCTGATTGAAGTAGTTGAAGGGTTTCATAAGGGCAGATGCACTGGAACTTAACCATGATGGCTTATTTTAATAGCAAGAGAGGGGCTGAAAAGGAAAATTGCCAGGGGAGGCAGCCGGGAGGTAGCTGAATACAAAGGATAATTTCACACTGGTATTGGGGCTCTCAAACTTATTACATACCTAAATCCTGTGCCTTCTCCATAACATCAAGTTGGGAAGACCTCTGTCCTTAAAGCTTAGGAAAGTGGTGAGAGTGGGGAAGGCCTGCCTGGCTCACTCAGACCTCACCAAGAAAGGGTAGCACCATCCCTTTTTTTGCCTAAGTAACAGCAGGAGACGAAAAGAGTAGTGGTGGGAATTGGATGCAAGGACAAGGTTTGTAGTTTTCCTCAAAACACTATCTCTGGATGAGGTCTGGCCTCCTGACAATAGGGAACTGGACACCTAAAGCAGAGGTGATGCAGGGCCATGAGCTGTAAGGAGGATCAAGTTCATTATACTACTCAGACCTTTACCCTTCACCTTACTCAATGCCAAAGTCCAGAACTAGACGGGTGAGCAGACTCCAACCTATGGATGAAGGGACCCTGTTCCAACTAGAAGCCCCTGAGGCACAGGGCTGGGGAGATCTGAGAGTGGGGGCTGTGTGAGGCATCAGTGCCCTCTATTGGAGTCCCTAAGTCTACTAGAAGATGATGAACATGGCTAAGTTCAGGGTTAAACCCTTTACAACTTGAGGGGCAAAGTCAAGAAGCCCTCAAACTCTGGGCCCTGATTCATTTCAGCTCCCTTTTGGGGTATGATGGGAAACAGTAAGCAGTGTGGAGATGAACCTCCATTACTTCACTCTCCCCAGTCCAGAGTACCCTTTACCCCTCTGCTGAAACAAAGAGCAGTCTGGAGAGTGGGACTAGAAGCAGAACTACCCTCACCAATAAACGCTGTGCCACGGCTGCTGCACATCAAGGATGAAGGTCTGCTCCAAAGCTGCATAAAACAAGTTTAATTTCCAACCAGGGTCACAGTCATTGCGTATCCCACGTTTTGAGCAAGGAGAGAGAAGGTGAGTTATTAAACACATAGAGTCTACATTCCAGAGGAGAAAAACAGAAGAGAAAAACCAGTTCAGAACTGCAGTTACCACTATAACGCCACAAACAAACTTTTAGGGGGGAACAGGGGAAATTTCCAGGGAGAAGAAAGGCTTGAACAAAGGAAAGCAAAAAATTAAACCTACCAGAGGAAAGTAGGGGAGGGAGTGGGTAGAAGTGGAATGAAACACCCAATTCCAAAAGCGCTTTTGGGTGAATGGAAATGTAGAAAGGACCGCCCCTGCCAAGGGCCTAGCAGCCTGGGATACTAACAAGATCACTTACTGCCCCCTGCTGGACAGATCCTTGAGCAGCACCCAGGCAACCTCCAAGACTGTTTCCTAACACCCTCAGCCCCACCAGTCCCTGAAGGCCCCCAAACCAAGGTGGGGGTAGGTCTAAATTGAGAAAAACCCATTTGGGACTGACATCTAACTAGGCAGGGTCAGAGAGGGAGTGATGCGGGAGAGGAGGCAAAGTCCTCACCAACCACAACGATACAGAGTGAGCAATTCTAAGGAAATTTTCCCAAGGAAAAGGGAGACAAACAGGCAACAGCAGTGAAGCAGGTGTGAAGGCAAAGGAAAGAATTCAGGGAGGCAGAGGCAACAGGAGCAGGAACAAAAAAAAATCTGACAAAACAGAGACAAAGGCAAAGTAAAAGTATGAGGGAAGCATCTGTGGGGTCAAGGGAGTGAATACATGTTAAAATGAATCAGAAGCTCCAGCAACCCCTCCCCCCACCCTGCCACCAACCACACATACACACGCATACACACAAAGGCCTAGAGCGCAAGAGATCTGCATACACCCACTGCATCTTGGATAATTAACACATCACTAAGGAGCTGGCACTGAGGGAGACACCCCTGGAACCTCTCTTTCACAGTTCAATCTGAGGTGGGGTAGGGAGTACTGATCCGCCTGTTGTAGACAAAGGTGGCAGGAAGCCTGGCCCCATGGGGTGGGGCTTGGGACAGCCTCTCTGGGAAGGGGTCCCTCAGCCATGCTATGGAGGCCCTGGGCCCTAACATTAGCAAAAAGTTTATGGGCAGCTGTCTTGGAGCTCAGGGCGCAGCCAGCACACACAGGAGCCCACAGAAAAGCCACGGCTTCACAGAAACTGCGGAAGGCAGGAACCCAGGCCAGGATCTCAAGTGCCTCTTTAGACAGAGACACAGTAGCAGCAGCTTCTGAACAACTACGTAATAATGGAGGGAGGCTCGGAAGACCGCTGCATCCCATCAGCACCAACAATCACTTCGGAGCCTGATTTCCTCCATTCCAATGCCCAGATCCATTTATGGGAAGTGGGTGGAGAGGGCAGGGAAAGGCTGTTGGGATGGAGTGGGGAGAGACAGCAGGATGGTCTAAGGGTCTGGAAACAGAAAATTTTCATCTTTCAGCACACCCTGGACTAGATAAAAATGGAGAAGAGGTGGCTTGATGCTGAGGTCTGTTGTGTCACCCCTACTCCCCTGCTCCTCAGTAAACCAGCCAGCCGGCTCTGGTGAGGCCAGCAGAACTACCAGGGTGAGGAAACTTCTGACAAAGGACAGGGGAACCACCCAGGCCCAAGATCAGAAGATGGAAGGGGTAGGAAGGCAGGAATAGGGAAACTGATCTGTGTTTCACCTTCTAATAACAAAAGAGGATGAAGACGGAAAACCTGAGCCCCTCTCCCCAGTGCCCTGGGTCCCAAATACAATCCATGGTCTTGCTATCCCTACCTCCCCGCTCCAGCTCCGAGGAAGAGATCTAAGGATGAGGGGGAGGATCAGCTGAACACTCTGAGCTGATAAAGAGTGAGTGGGCTCCTCTCTCCTTCCACAAAAAGGCAGGGCAGAATGGCATCTCCTTGGGAACAGTCATCTAGAGACAAATGCCACCCCCCTGACCTGAGTGGGGTGGAGAGAGGGATAGAGGAAGATGGTGGCAGAGAAGCCATCATCTGCCCTGTCATCCAGGATAACCTACCTGCAGTGGAGAGGCACCAGCACAGGACTGGGGCAGCCTCCCCTCCACCTCCTTCCCTTTATCTCACCAGCATGGGAGGAGCAGCTGATAGACGAGAGTGGGCAGTGTCCTGGCTCCAAGCCCTGAGCTGCACCCACCTCCTCTACCCGCTCCTTGGCCCCCATATATATCTCTCTATACAGGTATATACACGCGCACACATGCACGCACACAAAGAGAGGCCCGTGCAATTTCCATGTAGAACAGGGGGAGAGCGGCAAAGGAAAGGAAGACGGGGAAGGGGTGAGGGGCCTGTGGGGAGAGGGAAGGGACTCAGATGCCAAGAGTAGAGCAACTAGAGCCAAACGAAGCAAACCGGAGGGAATACCCCAGCCCACCTCCCAAGCCCCAGAGCTTGAGGGGGGGCCCACCCCATGAAACCATAACAACCTTGTTTTTTGTTTTAAATCCGGTAAATTGGAATGATTCATCATCAGGACAGCAACTGGGGACTGGTCATGGATGGGGGAGGGGAGGGCAGGGGAAGCAAGGCTGTTGCTGGGCATGCGGACATGATACCCAGGGCTCTGGCCGCACTGGCAACAGGAAGGAAAAGGGTAGGGCTGGGTCAGGGAGACAGTAGGGGTGGATGGGGTGGTCGGATAGGGCTGTCTGGCTCTCACTTCTTGTTTTTGAGCTGATTGGCCAGCCAGTCCAGGCCTTCGTACAGCCCGTCCCCACTGGTGGCACAGGTGGCCTGAATGTACCAGTTGCGGTGGCGCAGGGAATGCAGGCCCAACTTGTCTGTGATCTCAGCAGCATTCATGGCATTAGGCAAATCCTGGAGCACAAGGGAGACACAAAAAGGAGCCTCAGGATCTTGAAGAAGCTTCTAGAGCACCCACCTAGCAAAGGCAGGTATACCAGCACCCTCTCCTCCTTCTTCAGTGGAGGAACCCAGAGAAAGATCTGAAAGAACCACTTTGGATTTAATCATCCTAGAACTCCAGATCCAAGGCACTAAAGGTCATTCCACTGAGGAGTTGGAAACCAAGTACGGGGTTGGTAGGGAAGTGGAGAAGTGATTCAGACGGGCCGACAATCAGGTCCGTCTGACCGTAAAAGAGAGGGCTGTTCCACTGAAGCAGACAACAGGTGAGATAACAGAGGGGCTGGAGGTATAGGATCTACCACACCAGTCCCTCTGGACAGAAACACTGCTAAGTAAAGCCAGGATAGGGGAGGGGACAAGAAGAGGAGCATAAAGAAGACAGCTAATCATATTTCCTACTTTCCAAATTGAGAGCCTAGTCATAGGGTTTACCACACAATGGGCTCCAAGATCCCATGACTTCCATGGCCAGGCTGCCCTCTCTCAAACACAGAGGCAGGGAGATGCCACACCTGTTTGTTTGCAAAGACAAGGAGCACAGCATCCCGGAGCTCATCCTCCGCCAGCATCCTCATCAGCTCCTCCCGGGCCTCATTTACTCGCTCTCGATCGTTGCTGTCGACCACAAATATCAACCCTAGGGAGGCAGAGCATGGGCTGCAGAGAGACGACAGATCAACTCCCCTCCCCCACCGCAAAGAGAAAATACCCTCCTTATACCCTTCAAATATCTGCTCCCTCTTCTCCTGTCTCCCACCCCTAGGAGCTGCAGCAGGGCAAGAGCTGGCGCCTGGTAACCAAGAATAATAGCCACCCTCTGCTCACACCCAACCAACCCGTGCCAGTCCGTGGGCAATTCACACACCCTACCTTGGGTGTTCTGGAAGTAGTGTCTCCAGAGAGGCCGAATTTTGTCCTGGCCACCCACATCCCAAACTGTGAAGCTGATGTTCTTGTACTCCACTGTCTCCACATTGAACCCTTTGGGGAAAAAACAGACAGTGGTCACTCGGTCAGAAACACCAGGCCTGCAAACGATGCCCCATTGGGTTATTTCTGTTTCCCCCAGGCCTAGCAAAGAAAAGAAAGTAAGGTTCCTTAGACCTGGTGTTCCCTGACTTAGCAGCATTAAGGCCAAAAAGAAAACCTAAGAGAAGCAGCAGAAGAGGACGAAGAGGGCCAGTCAGGAGGTTCCCAATTGCCTGGGTGAGACAATCTTCCCCACTCATTCTCAGTCTTTGACTCTCTCTCCTGCAAAAGAAATGACTCAGCCCCACTCCTGTCCCTGGGCCACCGAGTCGGCCTCAGCTGAGAAGTGGGGCCTGCGAGGCAGAATGGAGAACAAGAAGTGGGTGACAGTCCCGGAGCCCTGAAAGCAGAACCAGCTGATGATGGTGACAGAGCTGCTTCCACGAGGCAAATGCTCTCCCTCCCAGAGGCAGGTCTTAACCAGGATCAGGGCCACCGAGGATCTAAATTGAAGCAATTCCAGGCCTCTGGCAGGAACATCAAAGCTCTTCACCTGCTTTTCAAACAACAGAGAACAAACCAGCTCAGTGCCTGAGGGCCACTGTTGGGTGCCAGGCTGCCCAAGTTCCCTCATCAGAGAGGGCCACGGTAGGTGTGTAAACGGCAGGCCCAGCACCTGCTAGGAAGCTAAATAACCACGCTTCCCTGAACCCCACAGACAGTAAGGACTTGCCTGGTGGCCAGGTGGGGGATCCAGGAATAGGCCCCCTGTCTGGCTCAGTGGTGGGCATGAGAGCCTCCATCTGAGCTTTGCCCTTACCAATGGTGGGGATGGTGGTGACAATCTCGCCCAGTTTCAGCTTGTACAGAATGGTGGTCTTTCCTGCGGCATCCAGGCCCACCATCAGGATGCGCATCTCCTTCTTCCCAATCAGGCTCTTGAGAAGGTTTCCAAAGATGTTACCCATGATCACAGCAGTCGCTTTCTGAGGACAGTAGGGTGCAGTGGCGGCAGTGGCAGTCTGGTTCCGGCCTGGACCCTGGTATGGAGGACTTGATCCTAGGCAAAGAAATGCAAACTCACTACCACCATCTGCTTGTCAGGATTTCACGCTAACAGGACTGGCCAAAGTCATGGCTGGAGTTCTTTTATGACAAACCGAGAGCCTGAGCATACCATGAAGATCAAGGCCCACTTAGATCCTGAGCCTTTGGGAGTAGAGACAAAGCAGTGAACACTCAGGACCCTTGCTTCTGCCAGTAATCTACCCAGGTGACTCTGGATGAGTTATTTCACCTGTTCTTATCTGCACCTGTAAATGGAGGAGGTTGAACTAGATGATTTCTAAAGTCCCTTCAGTCCTGACATTCTATACTGTATCCCAAGGCATAGGGAGATCATTAATGCCCCCCCTTCCCCCAGTCTTGCCCTGAGACTTCTGGAAAGGGTGGGAGAGGAGGGAGTGGAATGAGGAGTGGCTCTTTGTGACTCCTGACAAGGTTCAGGCTTGTCAGGTTCCCAAGGTTTATGCTCTCAGCCCTAATCAAGAGATTCTGCTTCTTCCCTTCCTATATTTCTACGCTTTCCTTCTACACACCAAAATTAACCAGGAAGAAGTAAGAAAGCAGCACTCCTAAGAAAAGCTGATCCTTTCCACTCTGTGAACTACCAGCTGCTAAAGCCGTACTCGGTGCATACAACAGTGAGCTGAGAGCTGGGAAGTGGGATGTGGAGAGGCTCCCCCTCATTCCTCAGCCAGGTAGGTCCTGGGCTCCCATGGTCCCTCCCAGGACAGCTGCTCCACATGGTCACCTGCAATGAGGCAGTCAGATCATTCTCTGCTTCTGCTCTAACCCTCTTCAGTCTATTCTCCACAGAGCAGCCAGACTGATTTTAAAACCAAAACCAGGTCACGGTGCTCCTCTGTTCAAAACCCTCTCTGGGCTTCGTATCTCCTTTTCTGTAAAACCCAAAGCCATACATGGCCTACAAAGTCCGCACAGTCTGCATTCCCGCTTCTTCCATAGGTCTCCTACTACTCTCCCCTGTGCGTACTCCACTTCAGTTCCCCAACACTCTCCTCTCTCAAAGCTTTTGTCCTTGCTCTTCACTCTGCCTGGAAGGCTCATCTCCCAGAGAGCCTTCATGGAGCTCTTCCTCGCTTCCTTCAGGCATCTGTTCGACTGTCCCTTTATCAAAGAGGCCTTCCACAACCACCTATCTCACTCACACACACACTTCTCTAACCCATTATTCCACTTTTTCCTCATAGCATTTATCACCATCTGACACGCTCCGTATTTCTTTCCTTCTGTACTGTTTTTCTCCTCCTACTATAAAGTCAGTTCCTTATCTATTTTGTTCCCTGCTGTGTTCCTGGTGCCTTGACTAGTGCCTGGCACACAGTGGTTGGATAACTGAATTAACTCACAAGGTCTCTACCAACCTCACTAGCAGCTCACGCGGGTTAGACCACTTCTGCCTCATACATCATTGGTGGAAACGAAGGGAGCAGTTAGAACACTACAAAAGTACAAAATGCCTATCTGCCAACTTTGCCCACCGCCCCAGACTGACAGAATCATAGAGTCATTCATTTCTTCTCTTCTTCTCTCCCATCTGGATGGCTCAGGACAGCCACAGAAATGAATCTTTGAAACAACAATGAAACAGGGGTTCAGAATCACCCATGCTAGCCAGTTCTCTGTGCCTGCGGGAGCCAATGCGTCAGTGGCAGCTTATTCAGCAATCACCATATGCCAGCTGCTGGCGTTCTCCACGGTGTGGGAACCAGAGGAACACATATGCACACCACAAACCCAGCAGGCAAAGGAACAGGTCAAGACAGAGTGCACCCAAACCCAAGAATGTGAAAGGTGGATAGGGAGGAATCCTATTTTCAAGCTAAAGCACAGGGGTTTGGTGGGAGTTTAGCTGTTTTTTTCAAAAACTATTTTAGGTTTATTTGTTTCCTACTCTCCTCAGCTTGCAGCGAATTCCAGACTAGTAAAAAGGAGCCAGATCAATGGCCCCTGGAGACCAAAGTACTAGTTTGTCCAAAAAACAGAAACAATGAGTGCTTACAGAGTGTTTCATCTTCAAAGAGCTCCGCAGACATTCACTAATAAGCCAGGCGTGGCGCTCTGGGTAGGTTCCACAGATGAGCCCAGCCCCTGACCCAGAGGGCTCACACCCCAGGCGGAGGGCCTGGCTCAACTTTAGGGCACAACTTCAGCCAAGTCGCCCACTAGCCATCCACCCAGCCCCTCCTGCCTCAACCACCCAGGCAGACGGATTCCTGAGGCAGGAGGGGAAACCTACCCAGCTAGTAAGATCAGATCCTACCAACTCTAGTAATCCGTGTTTGTCAGACTTCTGGTTCTGATGCCTTCACTTTCAGAAATTTACACCTTCCCCAAGTCCTCCTAGTTTTTATCTTGTTTCCCACTCACGTGTCCTTTCCTTTAGCTCCAGATGACACTTTGCTTTAAAGCTTAGGTAATAGGCTTTGGCCCAGATTCTGAACTGATTTTATACCACACGTTTATCTTGCCATCCTTCATGCCTAGAAGTATTGCTGATTAAATGATTACCAACTGTGAGTAAAGCAGTGGCTTAAAGCGAGCCCTTGCCCCAGAACATGCACACATTGTCCTTTGGTTTGCTTCTTTGCTAAGCTATCACACTGAAGTCTTAGTTCAAAAGCAGATCCCAGTGTTACACTGATTTCTATTTCCTGGCAAGCTACATAAAGGCCCCTGAATTATCTGAACCATTCAAGTGGCACTACGTTGTGGAGTTTTTCCTGCTAAATCTGTGCAGGATTACTGTCTCCCCAATTTAACCATGTACTCACCATGTGCAAGGACTATGCCTTTTATTTATTTTGGATCTTTCCTTGCTCCCAGTGCCAAGCCCCGCTATAGGAGCTCAAGCAAGCACATTGGCTGATTTAAGCCTCATCTAAGGCTTATATCATTTCTTCTGTCCTAGCAGTACTCGGTATCTTGGTGTCTCCATGTGGTGCACAGATGGCTGCTCAGCTTTCCTGTCAATTCCTGGCCATTTTCCACACATACTGACCTTAAGACTGGTTTGGGAAAGCCATGAAAGGACAAGAAGACTAAAAGTGGTAAAATTTTCTCTTGGCATTTAAAACTCAATGGGGCTGGCAGATAACTAATGAAATATTCAAGTAGTTACCATGTGTCCCCCATGGCACCCCAGGGCCTTGGAATTAATGAACATTACAACTCTTCTTTAATATAATCAGGAGCTGGACTCAGATGAACAGTCCAAAGCAAGTGTTGGCTTTCTTGTCTTGGCTTTCCTTGTTCCTGTCTGTTTCCAGATGGCATGCTACCCCAACCACCAGGATGGTGGCAACTTTCAGCTCTGTGCCATGAACATACACGTATGGCTATATAGTCAGCTCTCACTTTCACCACACTGCATTGCTAGAAGCAGCTCTGGGAAGCAGAATGGCAAACAAACTAACCTCGGATTGTCTATGTACTGTATAGCCTATAGTCATTCTCTTTTGCCACAGATGGCACTCCTGTGTCAATAGGGCAAAATACCAGGGTTCCATGGGCTGGGAGAAACAGGAAGCAGTTAAGACTGAAGGTGAGTGGCTCAAGATGAAAAATGGAATACAGCAATATCTCTATTAACAAAAAGGATATCTCAACATTCTCTTGTACAGTTACAAACTTTGTTATCAGTGGTAAAAGTAGCAACAGGAACTCTAAAAATGTGTTTTAGCACAATCTGTGTTGGACAGTGCAGTTCAATCGGGCACACTGACTGATGTAAGCCTCACCTGAGGATGTTCTCACTGACGATCACTTACGACCCCCAATCCCTCCCTCCCACCCCTACCCTCCCAGGAGAGGCAGGCTGTTGCTGTCACTGACTGTTCAGTCACTTTGACTTGAGGCCTGTCTGCCTCACACTCCAGGTGATTCTGAGAGTCACAGCTCAGTCTGCCACACACACTCCCCATTCTTTGTCACAGGCATGTGTCCTGAGACACCCCTGAGGGGACTCCTGATCCAGCACCTCCTTTTCAGGCTGCATGGGCTCAGGGAAAAGAAGACCGGAGTCTCCCAAACCCTCTGCTGCCAGGCAGAGTGCACAAAAAGCAGCTATATTCCCAGACGATTTTCAAATTGAGACATCACTAATAAAGATGCTATTTTTAGCACAGCCAATGGAATAGACCAAAAATTTAGGGAAACCAAAGCAGGGTCTGCCTGTATTTGGTTTCCTTAATGCAGCTGGCTTGTGACCTATATAAACTTTCCAAATTTTTGTCTCAAGAGCACTGTAATCAGCACACAAAAACTCGTAGATTAGTATCTCAATGGCTTCTATTAAACTCAAAGATTTCCCAAAGCCAAGAAACAGCTTCTGATGTCAGTTTCCACTCATTCATTAAACGTTTATTAAGTATAATGAACTAGAGATACAGAGAAAGACAGTTTCTGCCTTCATGAAACTCAGTCAATGGGAGAGAAAGACTAGGAAACAGAGGATTACAGTGTGAGGCTAAGACTGGGATAAGCACATAGTATTATGGGGAGAAAAAGCTAGGGCAGTTAATCAAGACTAGAGGATGAAGGCCAATTCCAAGACATGACTCTCTGGTCACACCTGAGCTGACTCTTAAAGGAAGACTATGAATCAGTCAGACATTAAAGAATAGGGAAGGCAGAAGAGGGAAGAGTGTATGCACAGGCATAAAGATGAGTTAGAACAGTGATTAGCCAAAGCCAGGTGCAACCAGGAGGTCATGTATGTGGATGCAGCATCATGAGTAAAAAGAAGGGATGAGGCTGGAGAGGGAAGCAGGAGCTGGATCATGAAGGGCCCTAAAGGTAATATTGAGTAACACGATCAGATATGTGCTTTAGAAAGATCATTCTGACACCAGTTTAGGGAATAAGTTAAAAGGGGGAAAGACGGAGGGAAAGAGACCACTTGGGAGGTCCAGTAATACAGATAAGAAATCGAAAGTTCTCAGAGGGGTGGGATGGGGAAGGAGGTGAGAGGGAGGTTCAAGACGGAGAGGACATATGTATACCTATGGCTAATTCATGTTGATGTTTGACAGAAAACAAAAAAATTGTGTACAGCAAGTATCCTTCAATGAAAAAAAAATGAATTTAAAATTTTAAATAAATAAAATTAAAAGAGAGAAAAAAAAAAGAAATCAAAAGTTCTGAAACAGACGTGGCAATAGAGAGCACAGGACAGATTTGAAACACCAAAATAGTAGACTCCACAGGATTTGATAGCTGATTATAGTAGGGCGAGGAGAGTCAAAGATGACTCCCAGGTTTCTGGCCTGTGTGAGTCAGTGGCACTTCTTTAGACTGGAAACACTATAGGAACAGATCTGGCAGCGAAGATGTTTGTTTTTAGATTAATTTTGAAGTGCTAAGGTCTGAAGATCGGGAGAAAAGTCTGGTCAGGGTATTTGGAATCATCTGCATAGACAGTAACTGAAGCCCCAAGAGTCGCCAAGAAGATTCAGGGCGGCAGCATTTCCTGGCTGCCTGCCCCACAGACACTTCCCTTCTTTCTTCTAACAGAACCCCTCATTTGTTCAGATGTTGGCAGGCAGTGGTTAAGCTACCCCTCCCCAGCCCTAGGGTACGAAAGCTGATCAGCAAAGGCTGTGGGCATTTCACTTCTGTCACCATGATTTGAGTTACAAATGGTCAAGTACTAATTCTGGGCAATAAGGTGTAAGAAAAGTCTACTGGGAATATCTGGGAAAAATTTCCTCAATCTTAAAAAAGAACATATATCAATGTCTTCTTCTCTAGCCTTTGGATGTTAATGTAGAAGGGCGAGACGCTGGAGTAACCCTGAGTATATGAAGGGACAGACACAAGAACACGAGGATATCAGAGCAGAAAAACTTGGATCCTACCAGTGTTTAGTTGGTAGATCAAAAAAAATTGTAAGAAGAAATGTTCTACCCCTGGACTCCTTCTGCATGTGGTAGACTATGTGCCTGTGTGCTAAGTTGCTTCAGTTGTGTCTGACTCTCTGCAACTCCATGAACCACAGCCCACCAGGCTCCTCTGTCCATGAGATTCTCCAGGGAAGAGTACCGGAATGGGTTGCCATGCCCTCCTTCAGGGTATCCCCTGACCCAGGAATTGAACCTGAGTCTCCTGGATTGCAGATGTATTCTTTACCCACTGTGTCACCTGGAAAGCCTTGTGATAAAATATACATAAAATTTACCATTTTAACCATTTTTAAGTTTAAGTGTACAGTTCAGTGGCATTAAGTACAGTTACACTGTTGTGCAACCATCACCACCATGCATCTCCAGAACTTTTTCATCTTCCCAAGCTGAAACTCTACTTGTTAAACAATAATGCCCCTCCCCTACCCGCTGGAAACAATCACTATACTTTCTGTTTCTGAATCTGACTATTCTAGGTACCATGTTAATGTGGAATCAAACAATATTTGTCCTTTTGTGTCTGGCTTATTTCACCTAATTTCCTGCTAGATGTTTAATAAATCCTCTGATTATCTGAGCCACAGTGTGTTTTCTTTTTTCTTTTCTTTCGTTTTTTATTTTGGCTGTGCTGAGTCTTCGTTGCACATGAGCTTTCTCTAGCTGCGATGCTCAGGCTCTAGAGGGTGGGCTCACTAGTTGCAGCACACAGGCTTAGCTGCCCTGAGGCATGTGGGATCATCCCAGACCAGGGACAGAACCCAAGTTCTTTGCATTGGAAGACGGATTCTTAACCAGTGGATCACCAAGGAAGTCTTTCACAGGTGTGTTTTCTATCTTTTGCAACTGATACATCCTAATCTATATATCTAGAGAGAGTGTGTATGCTGAGACAGGAGAAAAGCCCAAAGGTAGAAACCTGGGGCACATCAACATTTAAAACAAAAAAAGGCCAGAAAAGAGAGTAAAAAACAACCAAAAGGGTAAAAAGGAAATCAAGAGAATAAGGCATCAGAGACACCAATGAGGAAAGAAAAAAAAAGGAGGGTCAAAGGCTATGAAAAAGTCAAATTAAGATAAGGCCTGAAAGATACCTACTGAACTTAGCTACTAGGCAATCAATGAATGGCCTTGTTATAAATTAGAACATATGACTAAAATTAGTCTCCACTTAACTAACAGCATTTAGGTTTGAGTCAGAATCGTTAAACACCAGTTTCCCTTCTAGTCCGAGAGGAAGACTCCAGTGCAGGATAACTTGAAGGAAGCCACAAAGTCAAGCGAAGGATTCTAAACTGCCCTGATAGACCCAAACACCAGGGAAGGGTATGGCTTTTCCCAAAGACAAACCTCAGCAAGTGAGTCAGAACAGAACCTCAAGTCTGTTTCAGAATACATGACCTAGCTAGATAAGACAGTGACCAAATAAAAACTAGACTCATTTATTTCCCTGGAACATTCTGCGGCACTGCCCTCTAATCAAAGCTTTCAGTGTGCCCTATTCTTAGAATTTGACCAGCTTACAACTGTACCATATCCTGATATTTGATGGCTGCTCCAATGCCCACATCTCTAGCCTTGGATATCCAGTACACTGTACCTTCCTAATTATAAAATCACTGAAATCCCATGGGTAATCAGCCTAAAGCCCTAGTAAACCTTTGCCCCAATCTGGTCCCACTATGCAGGTCAAGATGGAGCTGCCAGTGAACAGATGAAACAGGAGGCCATGATTTGGACAAGGCCACCCGTAACAGCTGGATCATCGAAAAAGCAAGAGAGTTCCAGAAAAACATCTATTTCTGCTTTATTGACTATGCCAAAGCCTTTGACTGTGTGGATCACAAGAAACTGTGGAAAATTCTGAAAGAGATGGGAATACCAGACCATCTGACCTGTCTCTTGAGAAACCTGTATGCAGGTCAGGAAGCAACAGTTAGAACTGGACATGGAACAACAGACTGGTTCCAAATAGGAAAAGGAGTACGTCAAAGCTGTATATTGTCACCCTGCTTATTTAACTTATATGCAGAGTACATCATGAGAAACGCTGGGCTGGAAGAAACACAAGCTGGAATCAAGATTGCCGGGAGAAATATCAATAACCTCAGATATGCGGATGACACCACCCTTATGGCAGAAAGTGAAGAAGAACTAAAGAGCCTCTTGATGAAGGTGAAGGAGGAGAGTGAAAAAGTTGGCTTAAAGCTCAACGTTCAGAAAACTAAGATCATGGCATCTGGTCCCATCACTCCATGGGAAATAGATGGGGAAACAGTGGAAACAGTGTCAGACTTTACTTTTTTGGGCTCCAGAATCACTGCTGATGGTGACTGCAGCCATGAAATTAAAAGACGCTTACTCCTTGGAAGGAAGGTTATGGCCAACCTAGATAGCATGTTTAAAAGCAGAGACATTACTTTGCCAACAAAAGTCCGTCTAGTCAAGGCTATGGTTTTTCCAGTGGTCATGTATGGATGTGAGAGTTGGACGGTGAAGAAAGCTGAGCGCCGCAGAATTGATGCTTTTGAACTGTGGTGTTGGAGAAGACTCTTGAGAGTCCCTTGGACAGCAAGGAGATCCAATCAATCCATCCTAAAAGAGATCAATCCTGGGTGTTCATTGGAAGGTCTGATGTTGAAGCTGAATCTCCAATACTTTGGCCACCTCATGCGAAGGGTTGACTCATTGGAAAAGACCCTAATGCTGGGTAGGATTGGGGGCGGGAGGAGAAGGGGACGACAGAGGATGAGATGGTTGGATGGCATCACCGACTCGATGAACATGGGTTTGGGTAGACTCTGGGAGTTGGTGATGGACAGAGAGGCCTGGCGTGCTGCAATTCATGGGGTCGCAGAGAGTCGGACACGACTGAGCGACTGAACTGAACTGAACTGACCCGTAACAGAGCAGCCTAAGGATACAGAAGACAGGGAATGTCCTACCTTGGGGGCTAAGAGCCTTCTGTGATCCCTTAGCACCTCAAACACACTTCTACTCTAGGACTTACCACAGAATGTTTTATTTACCTTGGTGTGTTTTGCTTTCCAGAGCTGGAACCTCCCAAATAATGTGCCTTTAATGTAATACAGGTCAGCTGAAGATGCTGATCCCATCAATACTGGATAGCTAGGGCTTAGAGTGGCTAGAGCCCATGGGCCAGTCATCTCAGGTTGCAAGCAGCTATGCCTATTTCACTATTACCATTTTCTCAGGACACCACGGTGGGAAAACAACACTAGACTCTCAGTCCCTTGACAGCTGGGACTGTGCCTTATTCATGTTTCATGCTCCCAGCATCCAGCTTCATGACTGATCTGTAGCTAGTGACTGATATACTTGTTGTTGAACTCAGTTTTACTGATGGTGGCCAATGCTTGTGAGGTTGAGGAAGACAGTATTCTATAGGTGATCTTCAATCCTTTTCCTGTAACTGATAAACTAGAAAAGTGGCTTCCATGTTCTCAGAGCCTGCCTAGGGGAAAGGGAGAACTATCTGAGAGGTTCTGATTATGGTCTGCCACTCTCCACCACTACCACAGCAGCACTGCTTTTATCCATTTTACGTATTAGACTTCAAAAAAGATTTTATATAAGGTAGGGTTAGGTTCCTTTTTTTGAAAAAGGGGAGGATGAAGAATTAAATCACTCCAACAGAAAGCTAATATTCTTCTGCATCCTAAATCATGCTGAAATTTAAACATTCATGCTTGACACGCTTGTGTTTAAGCTCATAAAGGACAGGTTATGGAAATTTCCTGGCAGTCCAGTGGTTAGGACACTGCAATTTCAATGCCAAGGGCCTGGGCTCAATCCCTGGTTGTCTAGGAACTAAGATCCGCCACGCCCCGTCATTTCAACTTTCTTTAGGAATATGGTGATAGCCGTGGATCCCTGATATCTTGAGCTATTTCTTTTTCTGGTCCATCTGATGCAGCAGGTCCTTTGCAGAAGTCCATGACAAATCTCTAACACCTTCACAGAATCCCTACCTCAGTCAGTTCTTTCCTAGACTATAAGACAAAGCCTTCAAACATTTGTAGAACTCTTTCCAAATGCTCCCCATGTCCTTTCATTATCCAAAAGCTTTATTAGCACTCTACCTATATTTGCAACAGATATTGGAAAAAGCATAATAGACAGATTTATAGACATTGCAACTCTGGACCTTAATACAGTACATTCTGAAACAGAGGCAGACATTTAAAGGAGATATGACTAAGTGAAAAGAGTGGCCCAGGAAATGGAGGATGCTGAAATACCAAGATCTAAAACAATGGGACCCAGGAATCTAAATGCCTGACATAGGCCAATTAGGGTGCTCTTTCATGGAAGAGTCAGCCATTACCTCAGAGTCACGCTGACTTTTGAATCATGAACACTATTCCTGAGCCCCCACATCCTCACTCTACATCCCAGTTGATGGATCAGGGCCCCTGCCTTGCTCCAGCTTCACCTCCCACTCAGGCAACAGGAGCTGCCTCTGTGAGGCTGATGCTGAAAAAAGATTTCATTGCTCATAAGCCTACGACCAGCACAGAAAGTCATGGTAACAATCACCCCTCTACACAGGCGCTACAGGCAGCAAGTTGTTCTTTTGTAAACCTCCTCTTTTTTAAGGCAGCCCTGAGGGCTCATGTTATTATTACTGTTATGATGGTGATTATTAATAGCAGCTAACATTTACTTGAGGCTTACTACGTGTGCTTTGTATAATCCTAAGCACTTTGTATATGTTATCTCATTTAATTCCCATGCCAACACTATGAACAGATACTATCATTATCATACTCTTCACAGATGAGGAAAATGAAGCTAAGAGAGACAAATAATTTCACCAAAATCATACAACTAGTAATTAGCAGAGGCATGATTTGAACCCAACTGCGTCCAATTCCAAGGTCCACGCTCTTAATTATCATACCATGTAACAAAAATGGTGAAAAAAACTATGTTGTACACCTGAAACAAACACAATATTGTAAATCAACTATACTGCAATTTAAAAAATGTGAGGGACTTCCCTGGTGATCCAGTGGTTAAGACTCTGCACTTCCACTGCATGGGGCACAGGTTCGATCCCGGGTCAGGGAAGTTCTGCAGTAGCCACACAAAAAAAATGGTGAGGAGAGTGAAATACAGTGATATGTTTTGAGTCTCAGGCCTCTTGAAATCCATTTCTAAAGGTATATGGGGGAGTATAGTTCCCTCAGTCATTGACTCAGTTTTAACAAATCTGGTTTTAGAGAACTTCCTTCTAACCAATAAATCCCACCCTCTGTCTTCTGAGTCCATTTCCTCTATTATGACTCCAGCGGAAGAAAGTAGCAGAGACAAACACACTTCATGACTCTTTGTGCACTTAAGACTTCACTTCCACTCTTTCTAGCCTGCTGTCTGTCCTCCTTTACACTTGTATTCAGCTTAATAGCAGCTACCGTTCATTGCCACCAATTCTATGCCAGGTACCAGATACATACACTGGCTCCCTTCTCCGTAATTATCAGGAACTCAGTCTGCAGACAACTCTGCAGGACCTAGGTCTAAAGGAGAGACTCCTTTGCCCAAAACAGGGAAGCAGGAGATCTGGGATTTCTGCTAAATAATGACTCTGTGTTCTAATACTTTTCTTTTGGGGTCTTACTTTCATTATCCACAACTGTTTTGTGCCTCTCAGGAAATGGGGAAAGACTAAGACTTCTTAATTACAAAGGGTGAAGACCTTTACACCCTCACTCAGCTATCTTCAGGCACTCACTATGACAGCCAAGCCATCTGTTCCTTTCCTTAAACAGTGGTCAGAAATCCTGAGTTCAGGACTTCCTGGGTTTGATCCCTAGTCAGGGAACTAGATCCCACAACTATGAGTTACCATGCCCACCCTGCATTCCTCAACTAAAGATCCCAAGTGCCACAACTGAGACCCAGTGCAGCCAAATAAATAAATAAATATTTTTAAAAAAAAACAAAAAGAAAGAAAGAAAAGAAAACCTGAGTTCTATTCATTCACATTCAGTATTCATGAGTGCTTACTGTGTGCACAGGCAGTGTGGGGGACACAAGATGAGATCCAGTTCCTGCACTCAAAGTTTTGCCTCTTTGGAAAAGCAAGACATACGCATAAAAATTTTGACTACAAAAGAAAAATGTTTTTTGATTACCCAAGGCAATAACTCTATGCTGGGAGGCAGGAGGAATGTTAATATGTGATACAAGAGGACCCTTCCAAGCTAAATCCAAGGTCAAAGATCCAGTCTGTGAAAAGATGGATCAGTTTCTTTCATAGAAGGAGCTTTTATAGACATGGTATTCAAACCCAAGTCTAATGCACAATGACCAATTCACTGACCCATTCCAGTCATAGAAAGTGGAGACACTTACCCCAACAACAAGCTCAAGACAAAATGGTAGCAAATACTGTCAACACCTGAATAGGGATAGGGAAGGAAGTATGCAGACCCTAGCTGCACTGACCTAAGCAATCAGACTCCTGCAGCAGATCTCCTACCAAATAAAACTTTCATGCCACGGACCAGGAGTGACCCAATCCAACAGCGACGGAGACAGGTTTTAAGTTACACTTCGCCCTCACCCGATGACCTCACTATTTCTTCTCACTCCTGACCACATACCACACTCCTCCAGGCCTAGCCAGAGGGAGACCAGCGGTAATACAACCCAGAAAGAAGGGAACTCTCCCCAAAGAGGAGCTACAACTTGGTTAATCAAGTGGCCCGGTTTTAACAGGGAATTCCATCCTACCCCTCACCCCCACCTTCTTCCCTCAAACACTGGTGTAAGCAACGGCTCCATTTTCGGTTCCGGGAATCCTGGTACTTCCTAAAGAATGAAAGCGGATTGGAAGACCGAAACTCAAAGCCAGCGACCAGAAGCTCCCTCCTCCTGTGAGACCGCCCCCGCTACGCCTGGGGGAGGAAGGCACCACCTCTCTTCTCCAAGCAAGACCAGATCCCCCTCCCCCTTCTGCTGCCTCCTCTCTTCTGGCTCCCCACCTGCTGCCCTCTTCTCAACATGCAGTTCCCAGGACCCGAAAGCTCAACCTCCACCAGAATAGTGCCCCTGGGGTGTCACACTAGCCTGTGTTCCAGGTTAATCCCTAACCCCACTACGGACCCCTGCCCCACGATAGGGGGAGGGGTGTCACCATAGCAAGGCTTCTCTCTGTTCTATTACCAAGGTGAGAGCGGAAAGCGGGTAGGAAAAAGCGCTATTCCCTAGTCCTTTAATAGGAAAAGAATACAAGTCATCGCCTCCCCCACGTCACCTCACCCAGGACTGCTTTCCTCCCCCTCAACCTCGACCCTTCAAAAGCCCATCTCCTGCAGGCGAGGAGGTCCTCACTGCAGCCCAGGTCGCCCCCTTGTGCGAGGCAGAGGACAAAACCGTGTGCGCCCCCCACCCCCACACCAGCTCAGCGTCCTTCAAATGCGGGGGCAGGCGTGTGGCTGGCCCGGCGCCCCCTCTCCGAGCTCTCGGGAGGTAAGGACCACACCGCTCTATGTCAAGCAGTGCCGGGCGAGCGAGCGGAGAGCGGGACGAGGGGGCTCTATCCTCGCAGCCCCCCACCCCAAGCCTCTCCTCTACCCGGACCCGCCTTCCTTCCTCCAATCCCCTCACCTGTTCCTGCTCCCAGCTCCGCCGCTGCGGCCGCCGCCTCCGCCCCCACAGGCTCCGCTCGGCCCTCGCTCCACTCTCTCCGGCTCCCTCAGCCGATTTCAGCGCGGCTGCTCCCCTGGCCTCGCTCCCGGGTCCCTCCTTCCTGCCCTCCACCTAGCACCGGAAGCCGCGACGGCGACAGGAGCTGTGCGGCGCACCCCCACCCCCAGACCGGGATACTTCCCACCTCCCCGATCGCGCGAGAGCTGCGCACCGGCGAGCGGCAGATCTCGCGAGATTCATCACCATGGCAGCGGCTGCAGCAGAAGCAGCCGGTATTAGAGACGAAGTTCGGGCGCGGTCCGATGTGGGGGCTGGAATCTGTGGGCGGTGGTGGCGGAAGCTAGGGAATGGAGGTGAGACAGTGGAGACAGGTGAGAAGCCCCAGGGCTATGCCTGTTATTTAAGGACTGGGACGGCGAAGTGGGCGCAGTGGAGACTGGGACTCCTTGAGCAGTCAGGAAGCAGGAGAATGAGTGAACATCTCTTGCTTTGGACCTTACTCCTTCAGCTCTCCTTTTCATTTCTTAACCAGGAATAGGTGCAGGCCTCCGAGAGCCCTCACTGCACCATTGTTGCTACTCACTGCTAAGACTAGGTTGCTGGGGAGACTGAATCAAGAGATCTTTTCCATAGGGAAGAGGGAGAGTGATGAATTTAAGAGACTGAAGGAAACAACTGGACACTGGGCCAGTTAGGAAGTTGGAACTTGAAAGACAAACACTTGAGGCCTAGTATTCAGAGGTGTGGTTTGAGGAAGTATACCTAGATGAATATGAATTTTAGTATTACAAAGAAAGTGAGGGATTTTGCACCTGTGTTTCTCTATTCCTGCCCACTCCCACTTTCATCACACTCATTTTTGCACCTGGTCTAGACATGCAGAGTTACCTTGGAACAGTCACAGCTGTGATACAAGAGCAGCACTAGTAATGCTAAGCACAGAAGGTTCTTGAAACGCCCTTTCTCCTCATTTACAGCAGTACAGATTTTCCTTGGCTTACAGTGATGGACAGGGAGGCCTGGCGTGCTGCGATTCATGGGATCACAAAGAGTTGGACACGACTGAGCACCTGAACTGAACAGTGGGGTTACATCCCAATAAACCCATTGTAAGTTGAAAATATCTAAAGTCGAAAGTGCATTTACTGAACATCATAGCTTAACCTAGCCTGCCTTAAACATGTTCAGAATATTTACATTAGCCTACAGTTGGGCAAAATAATCTGAAAAAAGCCTATTTTATAATTGTGTTGAGTATCTTATGTAATCTATTGAAGATTAAACTTAAAGTGGGAAACAGAATGGTTGTAAGTGTATCAATTGTTTATCCTTGTGATGGTATGGCTGACTGGGAGCTGCAACTCACTGCCACTACTGGGCATCACAGGAGAAAATCATACCACATGGCCTGGGAAAAGATCAAATTCAAATCACAGTTTCTACTCAAGGCATATCACTTTTGCACCATCATAAAGTAAAAAAAAAAAAGCATTAAGTGGAACCATTGTAAGTTTGGGCCATATGTATAAGGAAACACATGGCTCTTCCCTAAAGCTTGAGCCAAAATTGTTGATTTTTTTAATTTGATTTTTTGGGGCCTTATTTCTTGTCTCCTTCCAAGAAGAACTAGACTGGTAGATAACTGTCTACTCCTTGTCCTCATCAATCTCAGGTATATACATTCACCAACCCCTTCCTCTTATCCCAGTCTGTTTTCGCTCTTTTTTAACCTGGAGAATAACACAACCCTAGAATGTGAAGTCAACAGAAACTTAATTTAAGATCGTGAAGGATGAATGATAACCTATATGAGAAAAGAATCTAAAAAAGAACGAATATGTGTGTATGTATAACTGAATCACTTCACTGTATACCTGAAACTAACACATTAGTTTAGTTAATCAACTCTGTGTGCTAAGTCACTTCAGTCATGTCCAACTCTTTGCAACCCTATGGAATGTAGCCTGCCAGGCTCCTCCGCCCATGGGATTCTCCAGGCAAGGATACTGGAGTGGGTTGCCATTCCCTTCTCCAGAAGAGCTTCCCAACCTAGGGATAGAATCTGGGTCTCCAGCATTGCAGGCAGATTCTTTACCATCTGAGCCACCAGGGATGCTCCTAAAATCAACTATACGCCAATAAAAGTAAAATATTATTTTTAAAAAAGTGGGTGAAGGATGGTCAAAAACAGACTTGTGGTTACCATATGAGAAACATTGGGGGGGGGGAGGGATAAATCAGGAGTTTGAGATTAAAATATACACACTACTATATATAAAATAGATCACCAACAAGGACCTACTGTACAGCACAGGGAACTCAAATATTCTGTGATTACCTATATAAGAAAAGAATCTGAAAAAGAATGAATATATATATATGAATAATATACATCTTTGCTGAACACTTGAAACTAACACAACATTGTAAACCAACTATACTCCAATAAGATTTTTTTTAAAAAGATGATGATGATGAGATGACTAATAAGGAGTATGTTTATAACAAAATGACTTCCCTAGTGGCTCAGATGGTAAAGCATCTGCCTGCAATGCAGGAGACCTGGGTTCAATCCCTGGGTTGGGAAGATCTCCTGGAGAAGGAAATGGCAACCCACTCCAGTATTCTTGCCTGGAGAATCCTATGGATGGGGGAGCCTGGTAGGCTACAGTCCATGGGGTCGCAAAGAGTCGGACATGACTGAGCGACTTCACTCACTCACTTATAACAAAAAGAATTGTATCCTATCCATCCTGGGTTGTTGCCATCAAAGGCCTTTGGCTTTCCTAAGCTCTGTATTTTAAGTGACAGAAGACTCCTCCAGTGTTTTTACAGACTCCTAGAGTGGGCCCCATGATACCTCCACGTGACTTTTCTTTCCATTTCTTTTCCTAGATTTTTTAAGGCACACACCACCAGGTTATGCCCTCACATTGATTACCAAAATTATGCTTTGCAACCGCCCTTGTTAGTGCCTCAACTATACCAAGACGCCTTGTAAGACTCTGACAGGAGGTGACACCTGTCAGTGTTCCTGCCCAAGTCTTCAGATCCTCTCAAGGTTGAGTCCCAGGTATGACAGAAGGAAGGAAATGGTGACAGTGTTGTATGGTTAGCAGCAAGTCCCAAGGTATTTGAGTTAGAGCTGATGAATGAAACTAGAGAATCTTCCAGCCCTGCTATCCTTCACCCTCTGGAGTCTGGAGAGGGAAGTGTCTATTGCAGCATTACTGGGGGCTCCCCATAGAGCAAACAGGAGCACAGACAGGAGGGTTGCTGCTCGGCTAGCAATAAGGCAGCCACTACCACTCCCCAGCTCCCCAGCCACTTGAAAGGCTAATGCTCTAAGGGGAGAAGAGCTGTATCCAGAGCTGAAGGAGGCCGAGAGGCCTGAATACAGTTGATTAGTCTTTCCCCATCCCTCTGGCTGCCATTGGCGCTAACCAAAGCTGAAATTTTAGCCACCCGCTCTGTGGGTTGCACACTCCCCCTCCGTCACTGACCCCAGGCCTGGGCCTGAGCCCAGTGCGTGTGCCGTGTGCCGGGAGCAGGGGTGAGGAGGGGGGTGTTGGCCTCGCTGACAAAATACATTTGGAATTTCTCAAGGTTGTGGTTTGGGGCTTCAGTTTGCCACAGAGTGTGTCTGACGAAAGAAGAGAGAGAGCTAGAAAGAGAAAAGGAGCCAAAGAGAGCACAGAGGAAGGAACTGGAGGAAAACTGAAATATTCCTGCTGTGATTTCATTGGCCATTCTCTTCCCTCTTCCTGAGTGTGAGAAATTCCTACTCTGGATGTTCCTTATCATTATTTTCCCTCATATTCTATGTCTATTCTAGCTGCATCCATCTCTCTCCTGCTGTCCCATACATACACGAAGCTCAGTCAGTGCCTAAAGGGCCACTTCCATTAGATTTCCAAACCAAGAATTCTCAGTGTGCAAGTGGAAATTTAGGACATAAAGTTTTGCCATAAAGTACTACCCTAAACCAACACCCCTTGCTGTCCTTCCTACCTTGATGCTGCCTGATTTTGAGGGTAATTGGGAGCAGATATCAGAGAAGGCAATGGCAACCCACTCCAGTACTCTTGCCTGGAAAATCCCATGGATGGAGGAGCCTGGTAGGCTGCAGTCCATGGGGTCACTAGGAGTTGGACACGACTGAGCAACTTCACTTTCACTTTTCACTTTCCTGCATTGGAGAAGGAATTGGCAACCCACTCCAGTATTCTTGCCTGGAGAATCCCAGGGACGGGGGAGCCTGCCTATGGGGTCGCACAGAGTTGGACATGACTGAAGTGACTTAGCAGCAGCAGCAGCAGCAGCAACAGCAGCAGCAGGGGACAGATATAGCTATTGCCTAGAGGTGTGAAAAGGACTATTTCTACATCTCCTGGCCAAGGAGATGACCTGACAGAGTCAGCATTTTGCAACCCCATAAATAATAAGTTATTTGTAAACTTCTAAATTTGTGCTATAGCTTCCTTTTCTGAATTGTAAGATGATTGTTTATTTCCAATGATACTTGACTAGAAATAGAAAGAAAGTGGAATTGAAATAAAAGAAGTTCTGTTTTCTCTAGTTATGGTTATCTCTTAAAAGATAAAGGAGCTGTTTTGCTGAGATGAAATACAGAAGAGCTCTGAATAAGGAAAGACAAACTACATATGCAAATAATTCAGTGGGATAGCATGCTGATTTAGCTGGTTTCCAGAGCAAAAAACTCCAATTTTGAGCATAGGGATCCTTTATATATGTTTCCCGTTAGTCTTGCATCTATCATCAAGTTCTCCAATTTGGAACCACAGAGAAAAGCACCTGCCATTTTGAGTCCAGGTTCAGTGGTGAGATATCTTCAGGACCTGAAAATCCCAGAACAGTGGTGACCTCACTGTGTAGGGTGGGTGTCAAAACAAACCACAGCCAAAGAACCAAATCTGGCCCCGCAGTCCATTTTTGTGAATAAAGTTTTATTGGACATATGCATGCCCATGAGTTGAGGGAAAAAAAAAAATCCAAGCCCTGTTACAGGGCAGTGGCCAAGGCAAAATCTGGAGGTGGGGCACCGAGAACCTGAATAGGGCTTATGTTTACATCCTGAGTCCCTCACACCTAGAAGTCCCCCTGCCCCACACAGTTCTTTCCACACTAAAAATTGTCAACTGAGTCACCTGAAGATCATTTCAAATCCTTTGTGGAACCAGGCATGATATACATAAAGTCACTGAGTGTGGGAGGGTAAGAGAATTCACCAGAAAATAAGCCAGGTCTGGGATCCCTGTGGCTAGAAATATCACCATCTGTATTCACCAGTCCAGGAACTTAATTTATTTTTATTACAAACAAGAACCAAGAACAAGTCTCAGTACAATAAATTATCCATTCCCACCCCTCCTGCTGAAGAAAGAAAAAGAGGCTCAGAGAGTCTTGGGTAAAATTCTTCCTTTGGAGGGTTCCCTTCAACATCTGAATAGGGGCAGACAGCTTCCCTAAGGGCCTTGACAGACAACTTTCAGGGTTTTTGAGTGCCCTGCTCCCTGTCCCTTCCCTAAGAAAAACCTCTCTGCAACTGGCTCCTATGACTCCCTAAGACGGAGTCCAGGCTGCAGTAGAGGAGTTTAGAAACAGCAAATAGGGGTGAGAGGTCTCTTTCTGGATACAGGTTGTATGGCTCCACACACACAATGCTGGGGCTATCCCTCAAAAAAAAAAGAGTGGTCAAATTATAGGGACTCCCCAGCCAAAAGGAATATGAATATGAGAGTTAAAAGGACCCCAGGTTGCGTGGCTGAGAGAGCAACACAGTTCATCTTATTCCATTCAGGTATTCAAGGAGCAGAAGAGGGTGACAGCTCCCCCACAAGGCCCTCCTACTGTGGGGGAGAAAGCCACACATCACAGACTCCATCTGACCCAAATCTGTTTCCAGGTAGACACTTTGAGCTGCCAGGGGCCAAGATTGACCCTGGACAGAAATCAGAGCAAAAGGCTGCAAAGGTGACCCTCCCCTTCCTCAGCCCCGCAGTGAGGCTGACCCTCACTTACACACATTGACCCACTCTGTGACCTTGCACTCGTCACACAGCACGTAGCAGCACCAGTGGAAGCGGCAATGACAGCGCTCGACTCGGGTCTGCCGGAGCACGTTGTGCCCACGGCCACAGCACAGGCTGCCACAGCCGTCCAGCAGGCGGCTGGTCTTGTTGCAGGCCCGGCCCCGCGTGCCTGGGGAACCCACAGTGGGGTCTCGCTCGCAGAAGTCAGGAGACTTCTCGAAGTAGACCAGCTCTCCTGAGAGGCGACGGGGCCGAAGCCGGGGTTGGAAGGCTCCAGAGTTGCGGTTGTGAGTATCAATGAAGATGGCCCGGGCCAGCCGCTCCCTCAAGGCTGCCCCCACTGCCCGGAACTCTGGGGCTGCCCTCCAGCACGTCTTGAACTGGCAGCTGCCTGACGTGCCATGGCACTTGCATTTCCGCTTCAGGTTTTCAGTTACCACCTAGAGCATCAGCGAGGAAGAAATGAGAGGGGAGGGCAGCAAATGGACAGAGCACAGAGGCACAGGAGAGGGGAGGGAACAGAGAGCACACAGGAAAAGACAGAGGGAAGAATGGCAATGAAATATCAGAAGAGAAAGGGCACCATGAAACTGGCTAAAAGCCCAACTCCCTCGTTTTATGTTGGAGAACTGAGGCCAGAGGAGAGTGTAAATTGCCCATCTTCAACAAACAGCTGGTTATGGAGATTTGGTTGATAACTAGCCGGCAACAGGACTCAGCTCCAGTTGTCCTGACTCCCAGTCCAGTGCTCTTTCCAGAGTGAACAATGATAAACCAGGGAGTCTAGCCCAGAGAACTCCTAAATTCTAGGGAAGGCAGCTATACTAATAATATATACATATATATATATAATAATATATAAAAAACAACATATAATGAGCACCAAGGACTAGAAACTATTCTGGGTGCTCTGTTTGCTAGCTCACTCCTAATGACATCATAAGGTGGTATCATTAGACTTTTTTACAGGTGTAAAACAGAGATTGAGTGACTTGCTTGGTTCCAGGCCACCCCGCGGGTAACAATCACCCCCCACATCTCATCCTCTTATGCCGCTGTGCCCTCTCAAATCGAGCCAGGCCTTAAAAGCCAGGAAGACCCAGGACAAGTTGCACACACATACCTGACGCCCCACCCTGTTGTTGTGGATCCGCATTCGTGCCTGGATGTCCCGGGGAGCTTCCCTGGAATCCAAAAAATCCCGAGAGAACTTCTCCCCAAAGTCCATGTCATGGTTACAGCCTCCCCATTCCCACGTGTCCTGGGGGCCAGGGCTGGGACCAGAGCCAGGGCCCGAACTGGGCAGGGAGTGGGGAAAGCTCTTGCCCCGCGATAGTGCCTGCAGCTGCAGCAGTTTCGCCCTCAGTCGATCCTGCTCACCACTGCCCTTCCAGCCACAGCCGCAGCTCACCAGCTTGCCCAGGCTGCAGGCTGTGGCTACTGCGTGCATGACCCCAGCAGCCAGCATGGAGAAGGAAAAAGCACTCTCTCGGAAGCCTGGGGATGAAAGGGGTGTGAGAATAGGGGTAAGTCTGACAGGCCACTGAGAGCAAGGAGGCCAAAGGAAACAGCCAACCTGCAATTCCAGAATTTCCTAACTGACTCCAGATCCTGCCATTTACCAGCTGAGTAGTTTGGGAGCAAGTCACAGGAGAAGGAAGGGAACCTAAAAGCACAGACTCTCAGTTTCCTCATCTATAAAGGGAGAGGATGAATTGAGATGATCCCTGAGGCCCATTCTTGCTCTGTTTAAGTCTGGGATTTTCAGGTGTGGATGAAAGAGCTAGGCTAGAGGGAAAGACCCCTGGGGATGAGAGATGACTAAGAGAGAGTCCTTGAGGTCTTTGAAGATATGTTCACTTAGTTCTTTATCTGAAAGCCTTAGAAATTCCCCAGCCCTGCAGGTGGGATGGAAGCAGAGGTCTTTGGTTTTGTGTTGTTGTTGTTTAATCAAGGTTATTTTAATCAGTCTTTTAACCAACTTACCCTCCACCAGCCCAAAATCCCCAAAGTGTTGGAGCTGTGGAGCTATCCTTCCTCTTTCCAGTTTCTAGTTTTATATTTGCCCGTTAAGACTGCCCCTTATATTTATCCTAACCTGCTATTACTCTATAAAATGCTGGGAGAGGGAGAGAGGTGGGAGTGATGCTCCCTAAGGCCCTCTTAAAATGTTGACTTCTTTGTTATGTTTTGGAGGTCACAGAGGCTCAGGATGACAAGCCTTCCCCAGGCTTAGATAGACACGCTTCTCATTAGGCCATCAAAGCCTTCCCCTACACCAGGCCGTGTAGCAAAGCAGCCTCCCTCTCTGGACCCCTGAGTGGATGGGAGCACCTCCTTAGGGGCCAGGCCTCTCCCGTCCCAGGATGCAGGGCTCCTGGCCCAGCCTCCTGATCCCCCAACCTCAAGCCTCCAGGGGTGAAGCTGTTTGCACAAGTCTTGGGAATTCCCCCGCAGATGGCAGCTGCCTATTAACCCCATAGTCCCCAAAGTATTGCCCCCACCCTTGGGCTGAGCCGGAGATGGATGTTTACTCCTTTAGGGAGTAAACTGGGACATGGCCTGGCAAGAGACAGTGATGCCCTCCCAGACCAGGGCCCCCAGGCCAGGCCCCGCAGTGACCTGTTCTCCATACCTCCAGCGCTTCCTCACCTGCTCAGGTGAGAGCCACCTGGGGCCCCCACAGCACCAAGGAGGGGGATGTCCCTGGCTTCAAAGCCATCGGGGTCTTTGTTCCCAGCTTCTGCTCCTGGGAACCCCAGTAATTAGGGGAGTAGGTTTAACCCTTAAACGGTTGGGGGCGTCACCCCACCCCCGCTGAGGCTATGGGGACACCAGCCTGGGCTTGTCCCATGCAGAGAGGAGGGGCAGAAAATTGGGGGATAGGAAGGAGGGGGGCATTTAAAGCTTCTAGCGCTGGGGGCATCTCTTGCTCACAGGTGCAGCCGAGATCAGCTGGGCGGAGGCAGGAAAGGGGGGCCCTGGGGTAGGGGAGCAGGGACCCAGCTGCCTTGCCGGCAGCGCGCAGGTGGAAGTCTGAAGCACGGGGCCCCAGACGGGTGGCCAGACCCTACTCCGCGCGGCTCCGGGGGGGAATTCCCGGAGAGGCCCCTCCCGGAATGGTGAACCAGTCCCTTCCCGCCTCCGCTCGCGTCGGCCTGCCTGACCCCCGCCTCCCAGCCCCGGCGGCGGCGCAGACCCGCCCGGTCAGGCTCACCGCGCTTGAGGATGGCGCTGTGGTGCGGCAGGCGGCCGCCGCCCTCGAGCGCCGAGCAGTTCCAGCGCTGGTCGCGCAGCTGGTGCTGACACTCGTGGACCGCGATGTGCAGGCCCTGGAGCGCCGACGCCGTCACGTCGGGGCTGCGCAGGCACAGGCCCAGCTGCCGCTTGCTCAGGCCCGACAGCGTCAAGCAGACGGTGTTGGCGGTCAGCGGCGGCTCGCCGCCCCCCGGCAGCTTCAAGCCCAGAATCTCATTGCCGAGGGCCCTGGGAACCGAAAAGGCGTTTCAGGGTCTGCGGTCCAGCCCTTCGCGCCCCCTCCGACGCCTCCCGACCCGCCTCTAGTCCAGGGCTTTCTCTCGCGGGCTGGGTGACAGGAGAACCGCTCACCGACTGCACAACGCCAGGAACAGGAGACCGGCGAGGCCCGAGGGCGGAGGCCGCGGCCGGGGCTCCTCCCGCATGTCGAATCCCGGGCCCGAAGGCCCCGATGGGCAGGTTGAGCAGGGCCTGCAGGACAGGGACACTTAAGGAGGGCTCTAGAATAGGGTGGCTCACCTGGGCAACTGAAGGATGCCCAGCTCTGGCTCCTAACTCACCAGGGCCACCCCACTGACCCTTCTCATCCCGCTCAAACAAAACAGTAAGATCACACCCTTGATTCCCAGAATACCTGGGCCCTGGAAGAAGAGTGTGGGCCTAGAAACTGGGACTTATGCCAGCGCCCTGGAGCTCACCCAGCCAGACACAGTGCCCGGCACATGGACACACTCACGTGCAAACAGCTGTATAGTCTCATAAACAGCTCTCCACTACCCTGTCCACCGCTCCCTTTTCAAGGGCCCCAAGACTGGCTTCCCAGGCCCAACAGAGCTTCACCCGCTCACACTCAGGAGGCCTGCGGGGCAGGATTGAGAGGGGGTTCCCCGCCACTCAGCCAGCAGGGTGGGGGTGGGAGAGTGTAGTCTCCAAGTGCCATCTAGCAGCTTCCCTGAAAAGGGTGGAGGAATGGGCTCCCCATCCCACTCTGCCCTCTGCAGCCCCAGCAGGGAGCCAGGGGAGGCTCCAGGTGCCACAAGTCTGGGAGGGGACTTTGCTTCCCTCTTGAAATGGACCGTGGTGCAGGCTGAGTCATTTTCTTCGTCCGCTACCTTTCCTAACTACATGTTCCTCTCCTCCTAGCACTGCCCATCTGGTCCCCACCAGGTCCTCAGTCTCAGCTCCCACCCCTCAGCTCTCCACTCACTGCCCTCCAAATCTGGGGCCACTCCTTTATTTGCTAGGTCTTTATCTCTGGCAATATCCCGGTCTCTCTCTGCATCTCTGTGCCCCCGTGGGCGGATGCATGTCTGTCTGACTACCAGAGTGCTTGTCGCGTCCCGAATGCGAGTCCCTGCCCTCCCTGCTTTCCCATTTCCGATTACCTCCAGCTGCTCTGGGGCCAAGTCTGCCACCGGCGCGGTTCGGTCGCCTGAGCTCGGGCTGTTCAAACTGTGGGGAGACTGCGTTGGGTTCTGGCCCCTCGGCAGAGCCGCATTCTTCCAGGGCAGGGCCACTCCTCTCCGCCGCTTCCCCAGCGCCGCCGCGGCCGCCGGGGGGAAGGGAGGGAGGAAGGGAGGGAGTGATCGAGAAAGCTAGCGAGCGGGCGAGCACAGAACTGGGGGCTCTGGCTCTACTCGCGCCGAGCTCACCGGCGGCTCTGCCGCGGCTGACAGAGCTGCGGCCCCTCCCCGAGCCCGGGGCATCCCCACCCCACTCCTCACACCCCCCGCCTTGACCCGGGGAGCGCAGCCGCTCCCCCTCCTCCCAGCGTACACACACACCCTCTCCCCCGACGCCTGGGTTCAGGCTTGGCCCCACCGAAGGGGGAGGTGGCCAGAGTTCCACTCACCTGCTCTGGGACCGCCAAGGCTGCAAGGAGGGTGTGGTGACCCAGACTAGAGAGCCAAGTCCCTGGCCCCCAGTGGTCATGTCTCTTTGCCTCAGTTTCCCTCACCGATAGCTGAGTGACTGGAAGGTGCCTTTTACCAGATGAAGACGGAACTCAGATCGAACTTGCCTGGCTGGACGGTCTTGGTCTCCGCACGAGAGTCTGGGGAGAGCGCACTGCAGGGCAATCTGAGCTGGCGGGAGTAGCTCCCTTCTGGGTGGCTTGGCTTCCGCCCACCTCGGAGCCCTACGCCTGCCCCTTGGGAGGGGTCAGCTCTGGCCTCAGAGTTTGGCTCTGGCAGAGGCTCCGGGAGCTCCGGAGATCTTCAGCCTGCCCCTGTGCTTCCTTGGGCTCACTGGCATCCTTGCCAGCAGAGGTTCCCTGCCCTTCCTAAGATCCCAAGTCTGCACTCCGGGGTGGCCCATATTCCTGCTCCAGACTCGCAGACTTGCTTCACGTGGAAAGAGGAGGGATTCCAAACTGAGCCCAGCCTGAGGTCGGCCAGGCAGAGTCTGATCGTGGGTTGCACAGATGGAGGCAAACCACCCTAGGGAGCGCCAGTGGCAGCGAAGGGGTTAGGCGCCACTGCGCTCCTGCCTGACTCACCCACCCAGCTCTAACCACTGTGGGCTATTTTTGCCAGAGAGGGGCCCCAGGCTTCCCAGCCGCCCCCCACCCCTGCCAGACCGCAGCCCAAAGCACGGCTGGCCCCGCGCGCCCGAGGCTGGCACGTTGACTCAGAGACAGGCCCCCCGGGGAAGCAGAGCCACAGGGTTGAAACCCACAGCCACAGTCATCTCTTCCTTGGTAGTGGCCATGCAGCTTTCCTGGGCAGCCAGCCTCTAGTCTGTGTGGCTGCAGGTCTTGCCCTGGGCTGCAGGGGGCACTGCTGTCTAGGGGGCAAAGCCGTCTGAGAGAGATGAATGACTTTCATCTGTTGGGATATTTATTAATCACCTTTATGTGCCAGGCCTCAGGCAGGCTGGGGAGGTGAAAGTACCCTAGTTCCTGACCCTGAACAGCTGTGATCAAAGAGGGCTGCTTTTCCCTGCTTTCCCACCTCTGGGTAGCGAGGAGAGCAGAGGAGAAGAAGCCCTACAGGAGAAGGAGCTCTTGTCTCTCCTTCCTGTTTAGGGGCCGAGAACCAAACTGTGTGTGGCTTTTGAGGCCACTAGAATCTGCACCCTATCTTAGTAGCTTTTGGATCCTGTCCTTGGTCAGCCTGGAACTTTGCCTAGGTCCCTGGAGGAGGGGGACAAGGTTTCCCAGGCTCTTCTCCCATGGGAACCTCTTGGACACTCGCATTTTTCCATGTGACTCCAAATCTCCCTCAGGTTTCAGATTGCTCCTTCTGATTTTACCCTTGTCGGGCTGTGGTATAGTCAGGTGCCAAGGAAGGGCCAGGGTCACGGCTACTACCACAGATTCCAATATCTTAGTGACCCCCGGGCTCCCCAAGCTGGCCTGTCCCAAATCCAAAGACCCATAGTCCTGTTTCCTCTCCCAGCAGAAGCTCAGCTCTGGGACAGGAGGCCACAGGCAGGCAGACTGGGTGGCCTGAGCTGGCCCCCAGTGCCCTCGGCCCGACCGGCTGGCCTGAGCACTGACCCGCAGGCGGCTGGAGGGTGGTGGGGCAGGCGGGGCCTGGAGAGGGCTGTGGGTACACACCCATTGCCTAATACCCCAAGCACGCGGCCAGCTCCAGGAAAGGAGAGGGGCGGGAACCAGAGAGACCTTGACAAGGGTTGGGGCCATGACAGCAGGGGGAAAGTGAGGGGCTGTCATTACTTCAGGGAGGGAGTGGGAGCAAGCTGGTCCCCCTTTCCCTGTGGGGAAGAGTAGGGGGCTGACTTCCCATCATAGGGGTGGACATATCAAGAGCAATCTGAGAACACTGGGGTTCTATAGGGCGGGGGTCAAGGAAAAGAGTGGGGGTCCCTGGAGATTGGGGAATCCAGCAACTGAGGCGGTGGCTAAAGCTGAGTGCAGCCTCGAAAGCCTCCTCCTCCTCCTCCCCCCGTGTTTGCCTTGGCCCGGGGTCCCGGGTGACTCATCTATTGCTGAGCGGCTGATAGGGGCAGCCAGGCCCAGGGAACCCAAATTATAGGCCCTGGAGGGATGGATGCGCCCGCGGCGGCGGTGAGCTCAGCTGTGCTGCCCACCCTCCGCCTCTCATGCCTTCTGCTGCAGCACCATAGGCCACCACCCGGCGGCACCAAAGGGTTCGCAGCTGACTGCACTGGACTCCAGAGAAACCCCCAACATTCAGCAGTTGCCCTCAACGTATCCGTAAAATTACCCACGACAGAACTTTGCCCCCTTCTCCACCAGAGGCTGATGCCTTCCCAGCCCAAAGAGAGAGTGCCACCTGCTGGTGCTTCAAAAGAAGGTAGGCTCCTCTGCCCACAGCTCTCAGCCCTGGTCCCCTGCTTCCTCTCCAGACCCCCATCTAGGTAAAGCCCCTCTCCCCTCTGATATCTCTCTCTCCAATTCCTATTTTAAGAGGGTGGTTTACTACTGACTTTCTACTTTAAGCCTTTAAAGGTATCCATGGTCAAAAGTGATGCAAAAAATAAAAAAAGCAGGGTAAAGGAGATAGGTGGCGGAATGGAATTCCATTTTCTATAGGGGGAGGAGTGAAAGGGATGTGGAGGAACAAACACATGGAGATATTGGGGAAGGGCTTTCCAGAAGACAGAAAAGCAAGTGCAAAGATCTTGAAACAGATACTTTCTTGTATGTTCAAGGAATTAGCAAGGAGGCCAGTGTGGCTGGAGGGAGGAACCTACAGAGGTTTTGAAGACAGAAGGGCAGGAGTTTTGTTTTTTGTTTTTTTGACTGATTTGACTTAGAGTATAAGAAAACAGACAAGTCAAGGATGGCTCTAGGATTCTCATCCTGTGCAAATGAAAGGATGGAGTTGCCATTCACTGGGATGGGGATGACTGAATAAAGAGCAGGTGCAAGTGAATAACTGGGAGTTTAGTTTTGGATATTGTACATTTTAAGATGTTTATTCAAGTGTTAGATGTGCAAGTGCAGAGTTCAGGGCCAGAGATAAAAGTAGGGAGTATGAGACTGTATAGTTCACCAAAGGAGTGAGTGTAGACTGAGAAGAAGTTCCAGATTGAAATGGGGTGCAGTCCAATGAGTCATGTAGAAATTGGGTACAAAGGTGGAACCAGATAAAGAGACTGAGAAGGTGAGCAGTCAGGGAGGTAGGAATGGTGTTCCAGAAGACAAGTGAGACTATTTCAAGGAGGAAGTGTTCAACTTTGTCTGCTATTCCTAAAAAGTTTGTTAGGGTGAGAACTGAGGTTTGACAGTAGAGCAAAATGGAGGTCATGGATGATTTTGAGGAGGAAATGCAGTGGGTTCAAAGGTCTGATTAAGGTGGTGGAAAGAGAGAATAAAGAAAAGAAATTGGCACCGGTGATTAAAGCAACACTTTGAGTTCTGCAGTAAAAGACAACACAGAAATGGGGCACACTTAGGTGGTAATGTGAAGTCAAATACAGTTTTGGGGTGTTTTAGATGGGAGACATTACAGCATATTTATAGGCTGATAGGTATGATCCAGTAGAAAGGTAAACTGATGACACAGGAAAGGAAGAGAAGACAATTGATAGAGTGATGATTTGATCTAAATAAATTTGGGACAGGTCCTACAAAATTTGACCAGACCTAGAGCCCTCCCACTCTTCCCCACTATTCCTGGTGGGTGGAATAGTGGAACAAAGGATATGGAATCCTTTTTTCCTCCCCTCCCACTTGTGCTTGTCACCAGTGGCCACAGACAGGACTGCCCTGTCTTCAAGCCCAGCTCCCTCCTCCACGGGGTTTTATCAACCCACTAAACCAAAAGATGTGACCCAGGCCCCAGTGGGAAGAAACTCCTAAGGGACAAAGGGCAAGCTGCCCATGGTACACTATCTACTTACTTGAGCCGTCTGTGCTGGGTGGCCTCCGCAGGGGCCACTGGCTTTTAGACCTGTGGAAGATGCTAACCCAGTACACCTTGTCCCTCAGGATCAAATCCTTGGAGGGGCAAAGGACCTGGGAAAGATATTCCCCTCAAAAATAACCTCCATCAGATTTCATTCGGGTTAACGTGCATCCTTTTAAAATGCAAGTGCCCCAGGAAGATTCATTAAATTTTTCAGGCATTTATTCTTTAGAGTGATTTGCCTGCCCTGGAGGGGAAGCCTGATCATTTCTGGGACTTGGAACTCTTTCGGACCAGGCCTGGTATATTACTCAGTCAAAAAACATCCTAAAGTCAGGGAAAATGAAAAAGAGAAGATCAAAAGGGAGGCAGGAAGATTCTAAAGACCATTTTTATTTATCTCCCAGTTTGGGGAAGGGCCCCCAGTCTGCTGTTGCTACACAATCATAAGCAGCCATTAAGGTGGAAAAAGCATGGGGTTTGAATCAGAACAGTCTGGGTTTTAACTTGGCTCTACTGTTCATCGCTTTATTAGCTGCGGGGCCCATGGAAAACTGCCTAATCTAGTTTTTCCTTTGTAAAATAGAGAGAGAGGAGAGATGTAAAGGAGGAGATCCTCCTCTTCCAGGGGCAACCTGCATGTGTTGGTGGGGCCTGATAACCAGGCTGGCAGTGCCCCCTACATCCCACACAGGGAACAGCAGCCACTCCTTCCATAGGAGATAGAGGGGCCCTGAGGCTGAGAGGGTGTAGGGACGCGTTTTAGGGTTAGGGTTAGGTATCCCAGCATGGTGAGGGTGAAGAGACCCAGAGTTTTAGGTGGAGAAGACAGAAACTTGGTAGAAAACTTCAGAAAGAAGCAGAAACATGGATGCACAAGTTCTCTGTTCTGGGTTCAGTTTAGACAGCAGCCCTTCTGCTCCCAGCCCCTCCACACACATACACCTGACATCTAGTCTACTGCGTTTCCTTTCTGAGCCTAGTCTCAGAGTCACCGCTGCTCCAGGCCTCACCCGTTATGATACCGCCTTGGTTACAGGTTTTGTCTCCCTCCCCCAGTGACATGCCCAGGTTGACACATGCCATGGGGTGACACACTATAGGATGACACAAGGTACCCAGGGTGAGAGTGACACATATGCGTATTTAATCTCCTACTCGTCCACCCACCTCCACACACAGTTCCAGACACTGTTCCTTGGTCAACCTTCTGGGTCTCTCCTGGCCACCTCCTTCCCGACACATAGGAGATGATGCACTGTCCCAGGTGGTGGCTGTGACAAGATGACTCGATGGTGCCTTCTGACCTGAGCTAAATCCCAAGATTCTTGAGAAAGGCTCCTAAAATCCCTCCTCAGAACATGGAGTTTCTGTACGTGAGGACACACACTCGTGTGTATGCACATTCTCACATGCAGTCTCATTTACAACTCTCCCACTTAATGCACACACTGGCAGCCACTTGCACACTTCTTTCCTCCCACAAGTACAAACCTCTGCTGCCTCAGGTTTCTCTCCATGGCCGGGCTCTATGTGCCCAGCTCATCCCCCCATCCCAACCCACCCCTGGGATTTCCCTGACCACAGTCCCAACCCCACCCATCTCCCCCTTCTCCTTCCCTGTTCAGCCGTCGGGGGTTCATGGGCAGGGAGGCGTCTCCCCAGAGTCGCTGCCCAGAACCACAGCTTTCCTTCTTCCACTCAGGATGGAGGGCCGGGGTGACGTCGAGGGGACAGCCCCACAGCTGGCAGCGAAGTGGTTGAGCTTCTGGCAGTTTGTCCCCGCAGCACACTGGTCGCTGCGCCCCCTGGCGGACGCTGGTCCCCGACGGGCTCCGGACGCGGAGAGGACTGAGGCGGGCGCGCGTGGGAGGGCGTCCCAAGGGGAGGGGTCGGCGGCCAGTGCAGGTTCGGAGGCGGGAGCCACCGGGCAGGGGGCGGGGGTGAGCCCCGACGGCCAGCCCGTCAGCTCTCGCCTCAGACGGGCGGGAGCCACGGCCCCGCTCGCTGCCCATTGTCTGCGCCCCTGACCGGTGCGCCCTGGTGCCACAGTGTGGCCCGGCGGGGCAGCCTCCTATCGTCACTTCAGCCAGAGCCGCAACTATAAGAGGCGGTGCCGCCCGCCGTGGCTGCCTCAGCCCACCAGCTGGGACCGCGAGCCATGCAGCCCGTCGCCCGCCCCCAGGGCTGTTAGAGCCAGACTGCGAACTCTCGCCACTTGCCGCCACCGCCGCGTCCCGTCCCACCGCCGCGGGCAGCAGCCAAAGCCGCCCCAACTGCAGCACAGAGCGGGCAAGGCCGGGCAGGCCATGGGGCACTGGGCGCTGCTGCCTGGCTGGGTTTCTGCTGCGTTGTTGCTGGCGCTGGCCGCTCTGCCTGCAGCCCTGGCCGCCAACAGCAGTGGCCGATGGTGGTAAGTGAGCTGGTGCGGGGTCGCCACTTGTCTCGGGGCACAGAGCCAGGGGCCAGCCCCATCCAGCTCCCACGCTCTGGGATCCGTCCGCAGACAGACTTCCTCCAGCGCTCTGACTTCCCTTTGAGACACCGAGGGGCGCTCTGGAGCGGAGCTGGTCCAGAAATTCCAGCTCTGCTGAAGTGGGGTGAATGGTCCGCCTGGGGGCCCACGATACTCCAGGCGGGGAGCCCTCTCCCATCTAGCACTGTCCTTCTTCCAAGAAACCCCAAACAAGCTTCACGGTGGTAGTCACATTACAGGGCTTCCCAGCCTCGGGAGAGAAAGGGCAGGCGTGCACTCCGAAAGAAGCCAAGAAGCGGGTGGAACTCCCAAGCATTTCACACCTTGGGTGGGCATGGACGGCAGGCTAGGATTTGCGAGCCAGACTGTCCGGAAACAGGCTCTGAGAGCCAAGGTGAATATCTAGTCCCTGGGCTCTCCATGCCTCCGCTGTCCAGCTCCGGGCGCAGGGCCCCTGAGCAGCCCTAAGATTCCTGGGAACACAAAAGTCTGAAAGCCAAGTCCTTTCAAACTAGTGAGTCCCAAGCGCTGAATCGTTACCTTATTATTGATCTCTCCCTGCTCTTGTGGGCAAATAGCTCCAGGAAGAGGACAGGGCGAGCATGACCTTTCTGGTTAGGGTTAGGGTGCAGGTCCCCTCCATAGCTTGAACTCCTCTCATGCATCTCACCAGGGGCATCGTGAACGTAGCCTCCTCTACGAACCTGCTGACCGACTCCAAGAGTCTGCAGCTGGTACTCGAGCCCAGTCTGCAGCTGCTGAGCCGCAAACAGCGGCGGCTGATCCGCCAGAACCCGGGGATCCTGCACAGTGTGAGCGGGGGGCTGCAGAGCGCTGTGCGAGAGTGCAAGTGGCAGTTCCGGAACCGCCGCTGGAACTGTCCCACAGCTTCGGGGCCCCACCTCTTCGGCAAGATCGTCAACCGAGGTGGGTACCCCGGAAGGTGACGCTTCCGGGGACCAGGGGAGCGCGGGGTCACCCCAGGGCATGGGCGGGCAAGTGCAGGGAAGATGTCCGGGGCATCTGCAGGGTCACAGAATCAGCCTGCCAAGAGCTTCATGCCAGCACTAGCTCTGGGCCAGACTCGTTCCACTAGGAGGTTTCTACCCGTGCGCCTCGGGCAGGAAGCTTAGCTTTTCTGAGCCACCGCCCCAGCGAAAGGGAGTGCTGAGTGGTGGACGCTTGCTGGCCACCGCTTTCCCGCAGTCCCTCTCAAAGAAGCCTGGGAAGCTATTCTCTTGCCTCCAGCCCAGAAAGGCTTGCATCGCTGATGTGAGCTGGAGAGTTCTTGGCGGTGCAGGATTCTTCCGCTCGCCTCTATTCTCTTTTCCCTCCGGGGCTGCCCCACTTGCACCGAGAAGTCAAAATGCGCCCGGAGTCTCAGTAAAGCGTGATTACAAGTGTGGACGAGGTAGCGTGCCCGCACACGTGCTTTCGCGGGGAGACCAACTTCCCAACACAGTGGGTCGCCGGGCTTCGAGGGCTCTAAGGGCGTGGGACTCAAAGGTCCCAAGCCCTCCCCTGAAGGTGCAGGCTGCACCCCGCGTGGCCCCTCGCTGATCCCCTCTGCCATCCCCAATAGGCTGTCGGGAAACAGCATTTATCTTCGCCATCACCTCGGCCGGGGTCACCCACTCGGTGGCGCGCTCCTGCTCAGAGGGCTCCATCGAATCCTGCACGTGCGACTATCGGCGGCGCGGTCCTGGGGGCCCCGATTGGCACTGGGGGGGCTGCAGCGACAACATCGACTTCGGCCGCCTCTTCGGCCGGGAGTTTGTGGACTCCGGAGAGAAGGGGCGGGACCTTCGCTTCCTCATGAACCTTCACAACAACGAGGCGGGGCGCACGGTGAGCCTGCTTGAGGGTGTCCGCACCCGAAACGGAATGGCAGGGATCTTGGAATCCCTGCCTTAGGCTAAGCTCGAACTTGGGAAGTAACGGTCAGTGTTAAGGCCAGAGGTTAGGGTAAGAAACCAAGCGAGGGGGTCTGGAGGGCGCGGGAGCTTGGAAGGGATTCACAGAATGGAAGGGATGTCTGACAACGGAGAGGTTAGAAGTCATGAACCCATGGACTGTGTTGCCTACGCCCGCCACTGTTCAGGTTCAAAAAATAAGGCTGAGAGGCAGAGACAGATTCTCTGGGTGGAGCAGAGTTGGGTTTGGCGTCCAAATCTCTGCGGGACATTTCGTGGCTCCCTTCCTCTGGGCTCGGCTAGGCCTGGGCCTTTGCTGAGATCCCGGCGACGACCAGGAGGGGGCGGTATCCGGGAAGGTGGCTCTGGCTCTGACGGCGTCCCGGGCCGTCCTTTCTTCTCCTTCTACCCCCTGCCGTCCCCCCAGACCGTGTTCTCCGAGATGCGCCAGGAGTGCAAGTGCCACGGGATGTCGGGCTCATGCACGGTGCGCACGTGCTGGATGCGGCTGCCCACGCTGCGCGCAGTGGGCGACGTGCTGCGGGACCGCTTCGACGGCGCCTCGCGCGTCCTCTACGGCAACCGCGGCAACAACCGTGCATCGAGGGCGGAACTGCTGCGCCTGGAGCCAGAGGACCCGGCTCACAAGCCTCCCTCGCCCCACGACCTCGTCTACTTCGAGAAATCGCCCAACTTCTGCACGTACAGCGGACGCCTGGGTACCGCGGGCACGGCGGGGCGCGCCTGCAACAGCTCGTCGCCCGCGCTGGATGGCTGCGAGCTGCTCTGCTGTGGCCGGGGCCACCGCACGCGCACGCAGCGCGTCACTGAGCGCTGCAACTGCACCTTCCACTGGTGCTGCCACGTCAGCTGCCGCAACTGCACGCACACGCGCGTACTGCACGAGTGCCTGTGAGGCGCTGCGCTGACTCGGCCCCTGGGAACGCTCTCCTCAAGCCCACCCCCAAACAGATTCGCTGGCACCTCAGACCCGGATCTGCGCCCACCCCGTCCCTCCAGCCACACTCCGGGATTCCCACCTACCTATCCCATCATTTCTCCCACCTCCTCCGACCCGGGGACTCCTGAAACCACTTGCCTGGGGCGGCATGAACCCTCTGGCCATCCTGATTGACCCGCCCCCGGACCTACCTCCCTCCCTCTCCGCGGGAGACCCCCTTGTTGCACTGCCCCCTGCTTGGCCGGGAGGTGAGAGAAGGATTGGTCCCCTCCCCCATCAGGGTCAGGTCCCGACGCGAAGCTCTGCCTCCTCCACCGCGCGCATCGACCTGCCTGCCTTTCTCCTTCTCCTTTAACCTCCGTTTTCTCCAGGTCCCCACATGACTTCCCCTTCTCCTGTCAAGGGTGCACACCCTGAACATACACCTGGGCATCAGGGCCTTTCTCCTCCCCACCTACAGGTGAAGCGGGAGGTTCCAGGGTGAGAGGGCAGCTGTGGTGATGTGGAAAACGAGGTTGGGGGACCCGGGAGAAAAATCGCCATTCTCCCAGCCTCTGTCATGGAGCCATTGAACAGCTGCGAGCCATGCCTCCCTCAGCCACCTCCTACCCCCTTCCTGTCCTGCCTCCTCATCAGTGTGTAAATAATTTGCACTGAAACGTGGATACAAAGCCACGAGTTTGGTTGTTGTAAATAAAAACTATTTATTGTGCTGGGTTCCAGCCTGGTTTGCAGAGACCACTTCCACCCCAACCTAATCCTTCTCCATTCTTCTCTCCTTTTGCTCTCCAGCCTTTTCTGACCCCTCTTCCCCTCTCCCTAGTTTCTCCAAGATGCTTTTGCATTCCGGAATCAGTATTTCCTTCCACTGTAGCTATTAGTGGCTCCTCGCCCCCACCAATGTAGTATCTTCCTCTGCAGAATAAAATCTCTATTTTTATCAATGACTTGGTGGCTTTTCCTTGAATCCAGAACACACTATTGCTTACCTCCTTTAAACAAATAGGATACATTGTTGAGGGACTGGTTTCCTGACCCTGGAAGAGGACTCTGACATTCTGTCCCTTGGATGACCCTGATGAGGCCACTGGGGATCCAGGTCTCCAGATGAACCCAGTCAGGAGCGAAAAGATGCTACAGTGTCCTTCTTCCTATTTGAACACCAACTGGCTGTATGATACCGCGGAAGTCCGTAACTTCTTGTTTCTTGCCTTGCTGAGTGGAGATTAAACAAACAAACTTGGAGAACCTGCCTTTCCTACATAGAAGAGCTGTTGTGAAAATCGCTACAACTGAGTGATAGCTATGATGGTGTTCTGAAAAGAAACCAAAGAAGAAAGAGAAACCCAAACAGAAACGATGCTGTGGCTCATGGTATAGAGGTTTTGGTCCCCAAAGCCTCTCTGGGCCAGCTGTGGTCAGGGTGTTGGGCAACGGGGAAGCCACTCTCCTTCCCAGGACAGGGAAATGCCATATCAGGACATCAACTTTGTAGCCCATCAACCGTGGGCTACAAAGAACAGGTGAAAAGCTGAGAGAGGATAACGGAGGAGAAGAAAGGAACAGCAGGGTTAGAATCCAAATAGAGGCTAGACTCTAACCAGTGTAACTGAAAGGAAACCCAACTGTGGTCCATAACCAAACCATGAGGTTAGCCATTCCCATAGAAAGCCCAAATGAGGATTCTGTTACTAACAACGCCAGCATAATACCTCTGTGTGCATTTCACCAGATCGGAGGGGAGAACTAATTTCTCCTACAGCCCTGAAAACCTGTCTCTAACTCTAATCCACTCCCTCTCCCCAGGATTAGGTCTAACCTTAGCCTTAACCTAACTTCAGGCAAACCCTAACTGCTTGCTAAGCTCTAATGCCAGTCTCTAATCCTAACACCACCCCCCACCTGCCAGGGGAGGGCTTGAAGGGCAGGGGGAACGATGAAGCACCCCACCCCCTAAGGGCAACGACTGATCCCAGCCTACAGGAGAAATTCCCCCTCTCCCCAGGACTCTTTTGCTGTTGTTGCTGCCTCCCACCTCTCCCTGGATGTGTGAACTCTGACCCATGTTGGCCTTTGGGATATGTGTGGGGGTAGGGAAGTAGAGCCAGGAGCTGCTCAATCCTGCAGTGATATATCCCTTTTCCTTTCTCTCCATCCACCAAGCTAGCACCAGTTCAGCTTTGATGGGCAGTTGAGGAGGAAGAATAGAAATCTTACTGATCCTGGGTAGAAGGTACCTGACAGGGCTGGGTGTCCAGTAAAGAACCTCCTGCAAGAATGTCTAGTCTATAATCCAAAGAGCTATTAGATCCCCCCAGAGGCAGGAGAGGAGGTGTGGGCCCCTGCCAGACAATACCCAGATTCAGGGAGAAGCAACAGGGTGAGGAGTCAAAGGGTTGGCAGCTGTCCCCAACCACTCTCACCTAACTCCTAACTGTAAGAACTAGAACCAGTATCTGCTTTCAGGCCTGGAAGCTGGGGGGGCTCTGAGCTGTGCCGACACATAGGAGCTGGAAGGAGGGCAGGGAAGAAGTGAATCCTGTTCTGGTCCTAACTAGACTTTCAAAAACTCTGTAGCTTTCTCGGCTTCAGTTGCATTGTCTATTCAGCAGGGATGATTACTGGTACTTAGTCTTCTTCAGGAAGGTAATGAGGTTCAGACAAGATCATGTACATGAACGTGAAACACAGGGTCATTTGAACACTTGCTGACACCTCTTCTGTGCCAGGCATATGCCAAATGCTGGGGATACAGTGATGTATTAGCCATAGAGCCTGCTAGGAAAAGTTTACAGCCTGGCCAGGGAATCAGGCACATCAAGATATTGTCAGGATAATGGGAGCAGTGCTGTGAAGGCTCAGTGAAGTGTAAAGCCCTCTGCACAAGCATGAAGTTTAAAGACAGACTCCCATACTCATGTCCTCAGCATGGAAGTACTTTACTTCCAGGCACAGGGACTTCAAGGGAGGGGGTAGGGAAGTGCAGAATGGGGCTGGGTCCTCAAAGGGACATGCGATAATAAAACAAAAAAAGCAAGCAAAAGAAAAAATTAAAAAAAAAAAAAAGCGAAAGGGCTAGATCTGCAAAGCACTACCTAGGAGCTAATTATTTATTAGGATCACACGTACCATCCTCACATGGAGCAGGTAAATCCTGGGGAGGAAAGCAGCAGTGCCCAGAGCAGGCCCGGGGCGGGGGGGTCACCATAGGCTAGTGCTATCAGGAACAGTCCCCAGCTCAGCCCTCTCCACCTAGGCTATCCTCCCGCCCACCTCTGATCTTTAGGTGGGATCCGAGACTAGCAGGGACCCCGGACACAGGGTTGGCTCAGTGAGTGAGGGAGGCACTGGTCCTGAAATATCCTGGGGGGAGCGGAAAAGCTGAGAGGACTGAGGCTGCACAGTCCCCAGGGGGTCAGCAAGCCGGCACCACACACACCCTGCCACACGCACCCTGGAAAAACCCTGTCAGTGGGGCTGCAAATACCCCAGGGTCTAGCACCCCCCACCCCCCACCTCAGGCTGGCTCAGTCCTCCTCTCCAGGCCAGAGGGAGAAAAATAACAAAATGAGGAGAAAATAAGCTGTTTGGCTGTGGTGTGAGCAGGAATATCCATGCAGAGCTGCCCACCACTCACCCTTACTCACTCTTTCCACACCCAGCCAGGGCGCCCAGCATGAGACAGACCACCCCCCTGCCCCCTCCCCCGTCTGGGCTAAAAGCAGACGCTGGTGAGCGAGCAGCAGGTTATAAATATGCCCGGGGAACTGCCGCCAACTCGCTCCCTTGTCATCCCCTGGGAGGGTATAGGGTGGGGTGGCTCCTAGGGAGGAGCCAGGGCTGCCCTGTTCCCTGGGGCCCAGGAGGAAGTGGGGCTTCCAAGAGGCTACTGCATTTTTCCTCCCTTTTCAAAGGGAAAGAGACACTGCCACTTCATTTTTCCTGGACGTTTGCTCATCTGCTCAGAGGTGGGGCCCTCAGCCTCCCTGGGCCGTAACCGGGAGCGCAGAATGAAAGGGCCCAAGTCCATTCACTCCGTGTCACAGTGGAGCCCAGTGCCGCTTCTCCTCACACTCAACACCAAAGTTCACTCATTCACTCAACAGATATTAACAGAGGGCCTGCTGAATGCCAGGCCCTGTGTGCAAGCATGTCTGCACATACAAGCATGTGCACGTGTGTGTGCAGGCACACAGCAGCCCCTACACCCGTGCACGCACACCAGCTCCAGCCCCTCCTTGGACTTGGTTTTACCAGCCTCATCAGGAAGGGTAAAGCTTCAGGCTCCGACGTTCGCCTCAGGGTAGGTTTGGGGAGGTGGGGCATTGAGAACAGGGCCCCTAAACATTCCTGCTTTTACTACCTCCCTGATAAATGAGAGGGTCCCTTCTCCCCTCCCTGCCCAACCATCCTACCAATGGAGGTACCACCCAAGGAAGAAAGAGCCACACTGTGGGGACGCTGGGGGGCACCTGCTCCTGCTGCCAGGGCCCGCTGCCTCCCAACCACTTGCCAAGTAAGTACCAAGCCGGGCAAGAGAGGGCAGTGCCACCCTGGGAAGCTCCAGCTCTCCTCCCCCAGAGCCGAACCCCTCCCTTCTCTCTCCTCCCTATTAATCCTCGGAAGTGAAGGGGCCGTCCCTGGCGGCCCCTCAGCCCTATTGTGGCCCCTCGCTCTCCTAGGCTGGCGTCTAATTAACTCCTCCTGCTCCCGGTTTTATGTGCCCCCCTTACCCCACCTTGTCGGCCCCGCCCCTCCGCTCGGCCCGCTCCCCACCACGGACATTCCAGCCCGGTCGGGCTGGTGTGCCAGGGCAACCAGGGCCGGACCGAGGCCTAATCCCCCAGCCGCCTGGCCCGACTGGGAGAGCCCCGCTCACCTCCCCGCTCTCTGGGGGCTGCCCGGCTCTGCGGTGGCGGAGACACACAATCGGGACAAAGGCGCAGCCCCCAGGGGGCTAACTCAGCCTTCACGCCCAGGTTGTGCGGCATTTGGGGAGTTTAATGAATTGTCCATCACGCCTTTCAGGGCCCGCCCGTCAGCCTGGATTAATCTTCGGAGCCCTGGTGGGGTAGGAGACACTAAGCCTGTATTTATTACTCTCCCATTGTCACTAATTGAGGTAATTATCTGTGACTCTGGCCTGGCCAACAATGCGGCATTCACTCCCGGGACCTCGATGGGCCTGGCTCCCACTCTCAGCACCAACCCTCCCTCCTCTCCTCTCCCAAACCCGCCAAGGGCTAACTGGAGCCCTGGAGCATGATGGGAAAGTGGATAATGTCCCATAATGCTCCACCTCCCAACCGGCATGGAGTTGCAACTAGGGAGAGGCCACATCCCTCTAAAGCAGGTGAGAAAAGAAGGCAGCCTGTCTGGGGACAGGTTTGGCTGGCAGAGCCCTCGAGCCACAGAGGGGCATGCCTCTGGGGTCTTTGGTTTTCTGGACCCTCATCTAGGTGTTGGCGGTGCCAGTGTCTCCCAGGGTCCTTCTGTGAATCCACCTTCATGTTTCTGTAGCCTCCGGAGTTCTAGGGTATTAGGAGGCCCTATCCCATACCAGGTATAATTTAGGGAGGTCCTGAAAGTTTCAGGGCTGGCCGAGTAGTGTGGGTGGGGGAGGTGGGGAAAAAGAATAGGCAAGGGCTCAGGGGAAGAGCAAGAGGAACCATCACAGGAAGGAGCACCGAGGGCTCACGCTAATGTGGCCATGCAATAGCCTTAGGGAGAAACTTGGATGTGAAGAGGGGAGCAGGGCCAAAGAGCAGATTTCACCTGGAGATGGCTTCCCAGGTCAAGGGGGTTGGCCACAATCCCCTTGTGTGGGGGTGTGTAAAAGAAAGAGAGAGAGAAGGACAGCAAAGGCAGTTTTGTACAGGTAGTCTAGTGACGGTAAGCTCCTTGAGGGTAGGGGCTGTGTCTTGATCACTGTTGTTTTTCTAAGAGCCTACACTGTGCGTGGCGCATAGTAGATCCTATCAAATGAGTGTATAGGTGAGGCCTGTACGTTCATTGGGGTTAAGATCTGTCGACTCCTCTGCCACAGCCGCACACAAACTCTTCATTCTGCCTCAAGACTTGCTAAAAGGAAGTTCTGACCATCTGGAGACAGTTCTTGAAGGGAACCTCACCAACTACGGGTGTCAAGGATCTTGGCAGAACTCACTGCTACACTCAGAACATTGCCACCTTGTGGTACCTCTTGGGAGAGCTACTGGAGGGACCCCAGCAAAGGAAGCAGGGTCATCCCTGGCGGGGCGGGGCGGGGCGGGGCGGGGCGGGGGGGGGCATAGAGGAAGAATGGTCACACCAGGCAGCAGCAACCCCTCCCCTTATATGTGGACCCTGAATCGCTGTGCCAGTGTTCCTGTGGCACAGTTTTATCATTTGTTCCTTCTTTCTGCCAGCATCTGCTGAGAGCCTGCTCCAGGCCAAGCTTATAGGTGATACAGAACTAAATCAAAGGCCCTTGAGTAGCTCATGGTCCCTTAGAGAATTACGCAAAACCTCTCTGTCCCTCATCTCTCATTCAGTTCCTCTCACTAAAGCTCAAATGTTCGTTTGTTTTTTTAATATTTATTTATTTGGCTGAGCTGGGTCTTAGTTGTGGCATACAAGATCTTTTAGTTTCAGCATACAAGCTCTTAGTTGCAGCATGTGGGATCTAGCTCCCCGACCAGGGATCAACTCAGGTCCCCTGCATTGGGACCATGGAGTTTTAGCCACTGGACCATTAGGGAAGTCCTCAAATGTTTTATCCTTGCTTTTCTGGGATGCTTCATGATGTGGTTCCTATGCAAATTCCAAGATCCCATCCCTTTGCAACTCTGCCTTCCCCAGAGCCTGTTCTCCCTGTGAAAGCTGTGTGCTGTCCCACCTCTCTACCTTCACCCACACCCTGGAATGAACCTTTTCCCCATCTCGCCTTGCTGAAATTCATCTCAAAGCTGCCTTCCTCATGAGGCTCTTCTAATTTCCCTTGGCAAAGTGGCCTTGCCTCCTGACGCACCTTCTTGGCAGGACTTTCACTAACAGCACATACTGGCTGCTCTGTGGGTGGAACATCTGTGTATGTTGTTCATATTCTTACTGGCTTCTAGCTTTCTGAGGGCATGGACTCTATGTTTTGTTCATTTTGGCATCTCTTGCAACACTGAGCTAGGCACATCACATGCCCTCGTTAAGACAGATGGATGAATGCATGGATGAAGGAAGGAAGGAATGGATAAATGGGTAAATTGATGGAAGGATGACAGATGAGTTGGTGAATGGATGGATAAATGGATGGGTGGGATGTATGGATGCACAGATGAATAAATAAAAGGATGGATGCATGCATGCATAAATAGATGGATGGATGAAGTAACTCTTCTCTAAAAAGATTCACAAAAGCTTATGTAAGGGACTTGCCTGGCAGTCCAGTGGTTAAGACTTCCCCTGCAGGGGGTGTTTGGTTAGATCCCTGGTCAGGAAGCTAAGATCCCACATGACTTGTAGCCAAAAAACCAAAACATAAAACGGAAGCAGCAATGACACACCAATGAAGACTTTTAAAATGGTCCATGTTAAATAAAACTTTTAAAAGCGGCTATATAGTACCAGGGGCTTCAAGGGAGGGAGCCCTCACACCAGGACACGCAGAGGAGATAATGGATCCAGGCTGAGCCTTCCTTCACTAACATGTGTACCTCAGTGACTTGTCTCTCAAAGGCTTGGGTATATTCTGACTGCTCAGAAGTCTCAGCTTGGGAGCCATTCCTTCCTTTATGCTCCCCTAGACCCTGTGGGAATGCCTTTATCAACATATATTATATTGTACTGCCTGCACTGTGATGACTCTGTGGATTTCCTCTTCCAAATCCCTTTCCCTGTTTCTCATACAGCCTAGATGTGTGAACTCCCTGAAGACAGGTAACAGGTCTGAGTCTTTTGTGTGTCCCTAGGGCCTGGCATCCATGTTCAATGGGTGAGCAACAAATGAATAACTGAGTGAATGCACAATATCTACATATTCATGTTCAGCCATCTCTCCTTTTCCTCTCCTCCTCGCGCGCACACACACACAGACACACACACACACTCCTGACGACAAGTCCCAGAGTTATGGCCTGGTTCTTTGTTTCATTTACCCATTTGTGATCTATCTCGGGAAGTCCCAGGGCTCTCCTGAGAGTCTGAAGGGGGAGGGGGCTCTTAGCTCCCTTCAGAAAGGGGCTTCCCTGGGAAGAACTTGGCTGGTGGGAGGGTAGGAGCATCCTGTGGTAACCTGAGGGCTGCTGCCCCCACCTGAGCACACTCTCCAGCATTGCCGTCCCTACAAGGCTGTCCCAACATGGGGCGGGGGGCGGTGTAGTTGTGGCCTCTGTCTTGAGGCTGGCTGGCTGGCTGGCAGACGCAGCCAGATTTAGAAGTCATTTTCGCAGCAGGGAGCCTCCAGCCTCCCACCCACAGGGCCCTGCAGGGCCAGTCTGAGATATGGCTCACCAAGGGCTGGCCCCCTGGGGCCTGTACTAGCTCCTCCTCTTCTTCTCTCTCACCCTTTCTTCCAGATCTTTAGCAGCTGGTGCTGATTTCATCCTTAGGCAAAGATGGAGGAAGTCCTGGGGGAGCGGGTATTGCACTTGACATCCCAACCACCCATGTGCTCTCAGTACACCATTCACCCATTCAAGGGGCTGTTTGTCTCCACCCCAGGAATCCCCTCTCCTCTCAGCCTCTGCTGCTTCTCCCTTCTATTCCTCTGCCTCTACTTCTCTCTTCCCATCTCCTAACCTAATACTCCCAATACTAAAGAAATAGCCCTAAAGAGAAATAATAATCAGAGTTCAACACATATATCACTTACTGTGTACCAGGAGATGTTCTAAGTGCTTTACATATTGAATCATTAATCCTCCCAACAAGCTTATGAAAAAAGCACTATTAATAACTTCATTTTATAACTGAGGCTGCTAAGGCAGAGAGGTTGAGCAACTTGCCCAAAGTCACACAGCTAGTCTGAGGTGGTGGCGGTTTAGTCGCTCAGTCATGTCTGACTCTTGCGACCCCATGGATTATAGCCCACCAGGCTTTTCTGTCCATGCTCAGGCAAGTATACTGGAGAGGGTTGCCATTTCTTTCTTCAGGGGAATCTTCCTGACCCAGGAATTGAACCTGGGTCTCCTGCATTGCAGGTGGATTCTTTACCAACTGAACTACAAGGGAAGATCCAATATGAGGTAGATGCAAGATTTAAACCCAGGCTGCCAGGTCCCCGAGTCCATGTTCTGGATACAACACTACCATAGTTGTCTAACAATGACAGCAGTCTGCGTAAGCTCTTAAAACTAGCCCCCTGTGTGTTCAGCCTCAAAGAAGCCTAGGTAGCATTGTGGAACCCCTCTACTTTCCCATGCACTTCACCTCTCCTGCCAGTCCCAGAGCCTGGGAGCCCCTGAGCTACAGCAAAATCCAGGCAGATGCTCTCACTACTGCCCTGGTCTTCCTCAGTCTTCCTCCTAGCCGGGAGTCCATCCTATTCTTAGGCCCAGAGGTCAAAGGCACACACCCCTGAGCTGGACCAGGCTCACCCTAGCTTGGCCTCTGTTTTCACTCCTGCCTTTATCTTCCATATCTCCTCTGAATGTATCCTCAACTCCAGTCAAACCAGACTATTTGACAATTTCCTAAACAAACCATTTCCCTTACATTCACGCCTCTATTTTTGCCGTCCCTCTGCTTGGAAACCCTTTCCCCAATGCTATCTCAGATGCCTACCTCCTCCATGGAGCTTTTCATGATCTCACAGAATCTGTACAATCTACCTTGTTTGATTCTTTATAATACTTAACACCCACTGCTCAACCTATCATTATTTACGTGTTTTCTCTTCACCCCATCAGGCAGGTCTTACTTATCTCTTTCTTGGAGTTCAGCTCAGTGCCCAGTTCTTCTCAGGTGCTCAGTAAATGCTTAGGAGTTAGAATCAGGAGAAGTTAGAACTGTAGGTGGAAGGAAGACAGAACTCAGAAACCTTTGATCTCTGCCCAAGGTGAACCCCTACTTAATTCACTTCCTCCAGCAAGAGCTAACTTGAAACCTGGCAGTATGGTTTCCAGGCAGGTTCTGAGACGGAAGGACCTTCCTGGGTGACTGTGACCAATGTCATCCATTTAGGTTCAAAGCCCCCAAAGCCCCCCCCCCCCGCCATCCCACTGAACCAAGGTCAGACGTCCAGTTTAGGGCCCAATCCAGCAGCCTCCCTACCCTGCCCCACCTCCCAGTCCTGCCCAGTCTCTCCCGGTGCGGATGGGGAGTGACACTGAGATAATTGGAGACCAAAACTTAAGTGGTTTGAGAGCGGGGCTGGGGATCGGAACGCTGAGACGGAGATGCTGTTGTCAGGAGTCGGTGGGGGTGGGGGCAGAGGCGGGGCCGAGGGCCGGGCCAGGACTCGGCGACCGAGTCTGAGCGAAGCCCCCGCGCCTGCCTAGTCGGCGGCTAAATTTACCCAGGCTGACTCAGCCCTTGCCCGGAATGGGGGGTGGGGGGAATGCATCGAAGCAATGGGAAGAGCCAGCAGGGGTGGGGTGGGGGGCAAGGAAGGGAGAGTCCGCACTGGGGGAGACAGGGGTGGGCCGGAGTTTCCATCAGAGAAAGGGGTCTCCTCCACCGCCCACCGGGCAGGAAGGAGCACAGGAGCCCTGGGGGAAGGGATGCTGTGGGGAATGGGTCGAGGAAAAAGATGCCAAGGCTTGACAAAGGGAAGCTTAGATTTATTGAGCGCCTGCTGTGTACCAGGTACTGTGCAAGGCGCTTTACATACATTATCGTATTAAGTCCTCACAACAACCCTGCGAGGTAGGTGTTTATAAACCCCCATTTGACGGATGAGGAGACTGAGGCTCAGGGAGGTGAAGTGATTTGGCCGAGCTCACATGGCTAGTAAATAGAGACAGAGGAGGTGTCCGAGATCGAAGAGAAAAAAATATTTCAGTGTCTGAATCCCAAGCTGTTTGGTGTGGACGAGTACAGAGAGGGGCTCCACGCGCTCCAGAGGTCTGCAAGGCCAGAGGCCTACTCGCGATCTCGCATGGCTGGAGACGGCAAGGCAGGGGACCCTCGCGCAGGAACTGGGGAGCAATTGATTAACTGGCAGTGCCGGGGGTTGGCAAGACTTGGGGATTAGCTACGAGGGAAATCCGCGACCTGCGCGCGCCCCGTAGTGGCTACAGCGAGTATCACACCGCACACCTACAGGCTTTTGGGGACTAGCCTCTTCCTTCCCTTGTTGGTTTCTGGAAGAGGCAGAAACATGTAAGACATTCTCAGGTTTCTGTCAGATGGGTGATTCCACCTGGGTGGGAAATCGTGGTAACTATTTAGAGTGTCACCAAGGAACACTGGGGAGGAAGAACAGGGGAAGGCCTAAAGGTCCCAAGCTGCTTCATTGGGTGCCTTCCCTCCCCAGCTCAGACCACCACAAACTAGGGACAGTGACAAGCCCACCATCCTGCCCTGCCTCAGGGATCCTACACCTAAACCTGAGAGACTGGAATAGGAGTCCTTGCCCACTTACTTGGCTCTTCTGCAAACCCTGCACAGTCTCTTGAATTGAGAGTGAATGCAGGTGTCCATGAAGCCACCCAGGGACCCTCAGACTCTGTTCACTTATTCCTGTCTTGTGGAGGGGAGGATTGAGATAAGAGCCTCTCCTAGGACTCCAAAACATCAGGAATGGACCTTAGAACTCCCTCATTCTACATATTATGGGAACTGGAGAAGGGAAATGACTTGCTTAAGGTCACCCAGCAAATCAGTGTCAGAGTTGGGGCTGGAACCCGAGATCTGTGAAGCCAAAGTGAGTCCCCTTCTGCTTTGCTGGTGGCTTCTGCCAAGGGCCTCTCTGTCACCTGATCACTTCAGTCTGAGGCCTCTCCATCACCTTCTTCCTCCTGCCCAGAGGCCCTGGCCTGCAGTTGCCCTGACTATCCCATCCCTGCCCTCCCGCCTAATCCCACCTAGGCCTCTCTGCTCAGCTCCCTCTAGTGCACTGGGCCCTGCTGAAAACCTTACCCCCAGGCACTGAGTGGAGCAGGCATTCAAGCCTACTGCACACCCTCACCTCTCCTGAAAAAAAAAAAAAATCATGAATTGACATGTGCTCCCTCTCATCTGTGTGCCTTCCATGTTGAGTACAGGAATGGGTGGGTATAGGTAAGGGGTACAAGGAAGTCTGTGAGGAAGAAAGGGGACATAAATACAAAAAGGGCCTCTCACTGTTGCTCCCTATTTCCCTGTGGAGTCCCCTTAATGTCCCTCGCCCCGAAGAGGACCTCCCCGGTTTTGCTGATGGCACCTACAATCTCTCGGGCATTGCCGCTCAGCTCGGCTGTCTTCCCGCCTTCCGGGGGCCCGGTCCACTCTTTCCGCCAGGAGGCGCCCGAGGCTTCTGTGTCGCTCGCATCAGAAGAGCTGCTATGGACGCTGAGCTCCGCAGCTTCGTCGGAGTCGGAGTCCGGGGCGGTGTGGCGGCGGATGCGGGACACGGCTTCCCGCAGGGCCCCGGCATAGGGTCCAGGGGCTCGCGCCCAGCCCCGGCCTGCGCGCCGCGGGCCCGACGCCACTTTCTCCGATCCTTCGGCACCGCGCGCTCCCCCCGAAGCCGCTGGGCCTAAGGCTGAGTGCTCTGGGCTACCTGGCTGCATGGGGGGATCCTGTAGGTCTACTTCGCCAACCGGGAGCCCCAAGATGCGGGAGGCGCGCTCCTCCAGTGAGGAGTCCGCGGGCTTCCCGCCCTCAGCTTCGAGCCCGCGTCCCCCACTGGATTGGAGAGAAGGGCGACTGCTCAACGGCAGCTTTCTGCAAGGGGAGGGAAGGACCGCGGCCCCCTCTCCCTCCTCTTTATTGGGTTTCGGTTGGCTGGGGGCATTCCCCACAAGGCGCGGCACCCCGGCGGGCAAAAGCTGCACATGCTGGGTTCGAGGGGTAGGGACGTACTGGGAGCGTATCACCACGCAAGTGGCGTCAATGACAAAGACGCCTTCCCCACGAGCGGGGCCACGGGAACTTCGGGGCAGGGTGTGGGGGCGTCGGGTCGCCTTCCAACCCTCCAAGGTCTCCGGTCCTGCCTCCCCTCTAAGACCCAGGGACTCTCTCCATCCCGTGCCTCCTGGAGCCCAGGGTCTGGGAAGGGTCTGGCTATGTCGGGGCGGCTGCTTTCTAATGGAGGGAACCCAGCGTTTGGGGAGCCAGGTCTGGTCTCTACCTTCCCTCCCTTCCCCGGAGCCCTTGGGATGGGGTCTGGACCTGGGAGTGGGACGCGGGGGGCTAGAGGAGGCAGTGGCAGACCCCGCAGGAACTGTGCCTGGGCTCCCAGCGGCTTTAGCTTGGGGATGGCCGTCGCCACCACTCTTCAGGCCAGCAGCAGCCAGCCTCAGGCTTTTCTCCGCGGCCCCCTTACCGGACTCCAGCCTTGGCCTGTCTGTTCCACAGCCTGGGGATCCCCCCAAGAGACCCCGCCCCTGACGGAGACCCCAGGCCCCTAGGACGTCCCGGTAGATCCGAGGATCTAGCCTCTTCTTTGCGCACCCTCCCTCTGTCCTAGTCGGCGCAGAGGTTGAAGAGGCGCGCGCCTGCGAGGGCTCGGGGCCTCGCTTAGTCCCCAGGGTCCTGTGGGGGCCCTCGTAAGAAGGTGGAGCCACGTAGGGTGGCGGCCGGTCCCAGCGGCGTCGCGGGGCCATCCCGGCAGCGCCTCTCAGCAGCAGGTGAGCCTCGTAGCTGGGGGGCCCTGGCCGCCGACCGCCCCAGGGCCCCGCCCACGCTGCCCCAGGGTTGCTCTGCGGCTGCGCGGATGGACGGGGCGGTCGCCCCACCGACCCCAGGCGCTCGGGCCTTGAGGGAGCTGGGAGCCCTGCAGAGTGGGCCACCCGAAGGGCGTTCCGAGGCTCCGGGCGGGGCCGACCAGGGGGACTCCTTCGGGCCCCACCAGCCTTGCGCCTTTTTCGCTCGGTCTCCTTGGCCTCCCGCTCCTGCGACGCCGCTTTCCTTTTCTCTTGCTCCCGGGCTCGGGCCTCGGCCGGGGGCCCCGCCCGCCAGTTGGTCGCCTCCTGCAGCACCCTGGAGGCCCAGGGCCGGCGGGGCGGCGGCTCAGGGGATCCCGGGCGCGGCCCACACCTGGGACAATGAGCAGGAACCCAGGTGAGCAGTTTGTGGGGGAAGGGAGCCGAGGTCCGGGGAGCTGGGAGCGCTGGAGGCCACTTGGGGCCGCCGGGTGGAGGGGTGTGTGTGAGTGTGTGCGCGTGTGCACGTGCGTATATGTTAGGGTTGAAGTCGAAGCGGGACTCCTCGCCATCTCTCCATGCACACTTTAACAGCATCTGCCCCATCTCACCTGCCCTTTCTCACGCCCACTCCTGTGCCCCCAAACAAACGGGATGAGTCAGGCCCCAGCCTTCGGGATGGGGTTGGGGGAGGCGTGGGAAAGAGAAGGGGGAACAGCAGCGCTGGCTGGTGCCCACGGGAAGGTCCGGACCCCAGTCCCTGCCCCACCTCTCTCTTCCCCTTACCCCTCCTTCACTCACGTGCGGCTCTGGGGCCCGCGGACCCAGTGGCTGGCCTGGAAGTCCATGAGCTGTCGAGGAGGGGCGCGGCGACTATAATGACAGGAAATAGTCTTCACTTCGATCACCAGCAGCTTGGATTTCTGCACCCAGAGGCAGCTGCCAGACTCCTCATCCTGGAGCTCCCGGGGGCTATCGGGCCCCTCGGAGAAGAGCTGGCCATCCAGCATCCTGCCCCACCCCACCCCGGCCCCCCACCCTCCCACCCGCCCCGAAAGCCCCCTCCCAGCCCGGGGAGCCGGCGCCCACTGCAGAGCTGCGGGCCCAGCGACTGGGGACTATATATACCCAGGCACACGTGTGTGCCTGTCTGTGTGTGTGTGCGCGCGCATGTGACACGGCGCGGACGGCTCCGCGCTGCTACCTCCCCCACGTGCACGACCGCCCTCTGGGGCCCGGGATTGGGCGCCCCTTCCCACTGCTCTTGTCCCCCAAGCCTGATGGGACCCGCACGAGTGGGCAGGGGATTTCTTGTTCTTGCCAAGCTGACAGTGCCCCCACCCCCGCCCCCGTTTCTTCAACCTTCCCGCCGTTTTAACCCTTCATTCTCCTGCCTCTCGGAGTGCCTGACCAGCAGCGTTCTGTCCCTGACATCCTGCCCCAGACTTTGATTTCTTCATCAGGGAGGTGATGGCAATGGAACTCAAGGTCTCCGCCTGCCACTCTCTGCTGGTTTCCAGGGGGTTGGGGTGCAGGAAGGGCTGGCCCATGGTTGGGGGGTTTATTTTTAGCGGCAGTGGCGTTCGGGTGCAGAGAGGAGATGAGTAACCAGCTTCCATGCGGTGGAGGGAGGAGGTGGTGGCTTGCCCGCAGCCTTTGTGCAACTCTGGGGGAGAGCTGCCTCCAAGCTCAAAAAGGGTCACCCCCACACCCTTAACTCCTTACCCTCTCAGTGTTGTGCCCAGGGCTGCTGGCACAGCAGGACAGGAGTCTGTCTTAGCCATCGAAGCTGCCCGCACTTTCATCCTTAGATGTTTGTCCTTGGGCACCCATGGAGACCTCTCTCTGAAGCAGGCTCTCCCAACCCCCAATCCAGAAGCCAGGATTTGGGGGTCCTACTGTTCTCAGCCTGAACTCTGCTCAGACTTGTGGAGGAAAAGAGTGCTTACGCACTTGCACCCTTTCAGAGGGTATAGAGGAGGAATGGTGTGCTTCCTTAGCTAAATTAATCCCCTAGCAACTGCAATGATACAACTGGCCCCTATTTTCCAGTGTAGCACTCTCTGTCACCACTACCACAGTGCCTAGCTCGTTCAACCCCCACCTGGAGTGGTGCTCAAGGTGATCACATTTTAGGCTCATTCTGTCCGGGGTGGGGGTGGTTGCTTGCATGATCCCTCCCCCCAAGCCTATACCAGGTGTCCCCTGATTCACCATGGTAATGTTAGTGGCAGTACAGCCCACGCCAACCCTTCCATGCAGAGACTTAGCAACCATGCCTGGCAACCATGGCAGCAGCTCCAGTGGAGAGGAGGGGTGCAGGGAGGTGGGAGAAAAGAGTGTGTATGGCAACAGTGCTGAAGAATGGATAATGCACCTCTCCTGATGAATAGGTAAGAATAGAAGGCTATGAGGCTCCCAAATTTTATCCCTTGTCTTTCCTTCTGCTCCATCCTCATACCCTGAGACTGACTGGTTGGGTTTTTTGGGGGGACAGGAGAAGCAGATCCCAACTTATTTTCCACTGAAGTATACACAGCCTTGGGCACAGACCCTTCCTTTAAGGCAATGAGCCAGGAGGGTTGTTTTAGGACGGGGACTGACTTACTGGGAACCACGGAAACAAAACCCAGGCCTCCTGCTCCCTAACGCAGACCTTTAGAGAGAACCCAAACATCCTCTATCCCATCCGCTCAGCCCGCTTTACACCTACCAGCTACACCAGTGGGGTGGCTCTTGCTTGAAGATGCTTCCTTCCACCCAGGTCCCACCAGAGCCCCAAGGCTTTAAAAGTCCTTGCCTCCTCCCTAGACACGATGGAATGTGACATAAGGCGACATCTGTCCTTTCCATCATGCACACACCCACACACACATAAACATACCCTAATTCTCATAACTTATAAGCCTCCCTCCCTCAAGAGTGGGAATGTGCTGTGAGAGCTTTGAAGGGGTGAATGCAGAAGCGGGGGCTTCTCCAAAGCCCACAACACAGCACTGAGAGCACAGCTTGGACGAGTGCCCGGTGCTTTTCCCTGTGTTCCATGGAGAAGCCTGGTTTGGAGGAAACAGTACAGAAGAGCCAGGGTCATGAGTTATCGGGCACGGTCTGGGTAGGGGCAAGGAAGTACTCTGAAACTCCTTCAAATCTGGGATAGGAAATGGTACCATATTTCTAAGGCAGTGGTGAGACAGTCCCCAGAATGTGGTTCATACCCAACCATCTAGCAGCCCTTATGGTGCCTCTTGCTTGGACTACTGCTTTGGTCCACGTAGTTTCAGCACAGGGAGAGGGTCTGAAAGGGTGACCATAATCCTGCTGCTCCTCACCCCTCACTCTCCAGCTCTTATCTACCTTGGAAGAAAGGGATTTACGAGTTCAAAGACAGTGTCGGCTCAGCAAAATCCAGAGTCCAACCTTCTGTAAGAAAAGTGGATGATAGTGGCAGGTCTCTCTGCCTACCTAGAGGAGACCCTCGGTTTTTCTACTCTCTGGAGACCAAGACCTAGCACTGTTATGGGACTTTCCTTGGGTGCCAGCTATGGTCCAGGCAGAGGAGAAAGTGAGGTGATAAGGAGACTGCAGGGAATAGGGTGGGAAACAGTTATGAACAGAAAATTAGAAAGACAGTGAATGTAGTGTAGTGGTAAAGTGCATAAGCTCTAAAGCAAGATTGTTTCAGCTCAAATCCTAGCTCTACTTTTTATTAACTGTGTGGCCCTAGGCTAGTTACTTGGCCTTTCTGTACCTCAGGTAAAAAAATCTGTAAAACTGAAATAGTATCTACTATTGTTCTGAGGATTAATTGAAGTAATATATGTAAAGCATTGAGAATGGTGGCTGGCACACAGTTTAAGGTATGTGTGTGTGTGCTATTATTGTTGTTCTTAATGATGAGTTGAAGAAGCCATATGAAGTAGAAACGGAGCAGTAGTGTCTATCAACTACAAAAATCAAACACCGAAATACCATGAAGAAGCTCCTGTCATTTTAATTAGGTTTGCCAGGAAAAGCAATAACCTCAGCTAACCACTCTACCCTCCCCCTCCCTGCAAGTCTCATCTCCTCTCATATGCATACAGCACAGGAAGCCAAGGGCCCTCCTCCCCATGATCCTCCCCACTCCCATTAGAGGAAGAAATGCCACTACATGGACTCAGCCTCCTCCATACAGCAAGAAACATGATGAATAAAAACATCTTTATGAAGAGTTTCTGTTGTGCCTATTATCTTAGGGTGGAGTCAGGGACAGAGGCAAAGGCTGGGTGAGGTCTGGGGATCTCTTAGAGATCAGGATTTGCCTGAGGAGCACAGAGTCCATAGGTCACCCAGAAAGGGGGCTATGTCTAAAAGGAAAGGGGCTAGGATGGGCTAGGCTGAAAGTTTTCCTCAAGGGTGAGGATAAGGAGAGCTAAAAATACATTTTCCTTCCTCCCCTACATGTTCCCTCCTCCCATGTAGAAGGGTAGGGGGCTCCTGGGCAGGGAACAGAGTCACAATTCTCTAAAGGTCTCATCTGTGGTTCCCAGAGCTTTGGGCAGGCAGTGAGTGGGGCATATGCCCTGGTGCTGCCGACCCCTTCCCCCGGCTCAGGGCTTCTCTCCGCCTGTGAGCACCAGCGCCTGCAAGATGTCAGACAGGGATACAATCCCCTTGACCACATCATTCTCATCCACCACTACAAGTCGGTGAACCTGTATAGAGCCATGAGGGAGAAAGGGATGTTTAGTGCCAGCCTCAGTTAAGGTGAGCCCGTCAGTCCCCACCCTCTATGCCAAACCAGAGCTGCTCCCCCCAGCTCCTTTTGGGTTGCTGGCCCTCCTACCTCTGCTTCTACCAGCCTGTTGATGATGGTTTCCAGAGTCTCATGCAGGTAGCACTTGAGAACACCCTCAAAATAATGTGATCGATGTTGCAGGGCTTTGGTCACCGACACATCTAGGTTGTTGTAGGTCTTTTCTGCTGCCAGGTTCTGGGGAGAGAGAGGAAGATTCATGCAGGGAAGCAAGGGAGCCAGCCCCCAAACCCTGAGCCCACCCCACTTCACAGAGTGATTTAAAGTAGGTGTCAACCATGCCCACAAGCCACGCCCAGCTTATTCAATTCCTTTTCAAACAGAATTTGAAAGCTTGGAAGCTTCTAAAACCCTTAGGTCCCAGAAGAGACTCTTCTTTTCCCTCTCCACATTCAACACCCCACCCTTTTCCCTACCTCCCACCCCCCCCCCACAATCACTCACGATAACATCAAACTTGGAGTAGATGTCCACCACACGCCCTAGGGGGACAGAGGCAGCTCAGCAAGGAGGATCTGGCATCCAAGGCTCCCCCTGCCTACAGAACCACCTTCCAGGCTGAGCTGAGGGGACAGCAGATTTTCCCACTGCCTCCCTGGAGCCCTCCTCTCCCTGTGCCCGATCCCTCACCTTTGTCATCCACCACTGGCAGGGCTGAGACTCGGTGCTGTACAAAGATGCCCAGAGCCACGTACACAGGAGTGGTGGTGCGGACCATAGCAATGTTGGCATAGGTGCCAATCTGTAGCTCTTCCAGAGACTTAGACATGAACTCTGGCTTGGGGAACTCGGTGATCTGAGGAAATAACCATCACCTTGATTTTTTTTCAAGGCCCCTCAAACTACCCTTGGATACTCCTCCAACCAGTAGATAAGAAGTAAAAGCTGGGCTGAGGAGCACTTACAAATAACTTGAGGAACTTGAGGATGCGTTTGTGGGTGAGGATGTACAAGGTGTTGCCTGATTCCGGGTCAATAACTGGCAGCCTGTGGATCTTGTTTCGAATTAATGAAGAGACAGCATCAAACAAGCTGTGGGAAGGTAGGGATTAATGATAAGTTCCACAGTGGCTGGCCTGAGGGTGCTGAAGTAGCTCTTTAGAGTGTGTTTACAAACAGGGAAAACAGGTGGTTGAGGGATAAGAGCAGTGGGTTCAGACCAGACCTAAAGAATGTGCGTGCGTGTGTGTTTGGGAGGAGTGTTTTTTTTTTCTCTTCTGTTCCTGGTTCTTTGGGTATCTAGGGCCTTAGCTATGCTGATGGCAAGGCTCTTTCCCCTTCTGGACAAATGGATAGGTGGGACTCACCTGGCATTAGGAGAAATGCAGACAAGTGGTTTAAAGGAGTCCTGTAGGTACACCTCTGAAGGGAAAAGGGAGGTCCACAAAATATTACCATGAAAAACTGTTTCCCAAGAAACTCTCCATCCCTTTATCCTTTTACAGCCCTCAGTTCTCCACATACCTCTCCAGGTTTCTATCTTGTGTTCTTCCAGCTCATAGATCTGCACCTGAAAGCAGAGACAATGGAACTTGAGACTTGATCTCTCTGCTTTAGTAACCCCTTGTAGTTTGCTTGGAAGAAAGGAAAAGAGAGTGAGGGACTCTGGGCAGGGAAAGTGGTTTTGGTCATGGGCTCAGGAGCCTTACCAAGGCTGACTTATAGTAGCGGTGCAGGATGTTGATGAAATCAGTGATGGTCAGCATGCCTAGAGGCCAAGATAACACCCCTCAGCACTGCTCAAAGGCTTCTCTCCCTGCCCAGTACAAGATACCAATAAAACAGCGTTCCAAAAACTGCTTACCCACAAAACTCTGCTTCTTACTATCCCACAGAGGGGCAGCCCGGACACCATTAGTCACCAAAGCAAAGAAAGCTTTCTTCACCTGTAGTGAAAGAGTAATAACCACAAAGGAAAATTCACAGGAGGCAGGGCTGGAAAGGAACAGGGGTTGGGTACGCTGGGGAAAATGGGAGCCTAACCACATAGGACGACAAGCGTTATCACCCTTGGGATGAGGTAGGATGAGAGGTATTGAACCAGAGGCTCCAAGGAAGGGGGAAGGGAAAAGAGGATTTCACCCACCTGAAGGGAAGTATCAAATACAACCAGTTTTGAGCTTGTGGGAATCAGGTCATAGCAGCGATGGGACTTCATGAAGGAAGTATACACGCTATTGTTGGATTCTGGAGTCTCTGCATAGGGTGGGATAGTTAGTAGCTTCCTCCCATGCAACAACTCACCATCAAAAGAGGCAGAAAATAAAAGTGCTGTAGTTGCTCAGATATTTACAGCATGATTTTATAAGGCCCCCTGATAAAGGACAACAGGAACAGATATTCTGTTTTGTTTCTATTGTTCCCACAAAACCTGGATAAACTCCTTAGAAACCATTTCATCTAACTTCAACCCCAGGTAGAACTGTATCTATTGGCTCCTTAGGCAAAAGATGGCTGATTAAAACAGAAAGTCTATCAAATTTTCATTAACCTGTTCTAGTCTAAAAGTTTTTTTTTCCTCATCTTTAACTCATTTTCCTTCTCATATATTTAGCACATTTTCACGTGTTCTCTTTCTCAATTAAAATGTAATTAAGCTTCTTAAAATCCAAGAAGTAAACTTCTTAAAATTATTGTTAGACTCACAGATGAGGAAGTCATGGTCCAAGGTGGGCCATTTTAGAACAGCACTAAGTTAGAGCCCAGTGCTCAACTGACCTGGCCCCAAACAACCTGAGAGTCCATCTTGGGATGACCCTGTGAATCAGAAATCATCCCACCTACTTTAGACAAATGGCTGTGTTTACCTTTCCATTCCTCTGATTTTAACTGCTTGCTCTACTGGAGCAGCAACCCCCAAAATAATAGCCCAAATGTGCTATATAGTATGCTTGTATATCTAAAAATATCATGTCATTTAATCTGTAAGGCAAATAAATATTGTCATTTTTCAGCTGAGAAAACAGAAAGAAAGCCATAAAACAAAAACTGCTCAACGTCACATCATTAGTAACAAGAAAGGCTCTAACATAGATCTACGTGATTCCAAAGTTCATGCTCTTAAATCCTAACCAGTTGTTTGTTTTTCATTTTTAATTTTTTACCAAAGTTATATAGGTACAGTTTAGAGAGTCGAGAGTCAAATAGTTCTATAATTTTGTTAAGAAAAACTGCAGTTTCTAGCACCCACCTCCCTCCACCCCTCCCCAGAGATGAATCCTCTTTTAGCTGATTATTTTGGTACTTATTTCTATGTCTATAAATAATATGCTTATATTGCTACCTTTTTTTTTTCACTTTTTGGCATTAACTATTATCATGCAAGGAAGATTACAGGTACTCTCTATTATCATACAAGGAAGATGAAAATTTTCAATTCTATTTCCTACCAGGATCCCATTATAAACCTGTACCTCCCAACCCTCCATTCTCCCAGAAGTTAAACTGCATCAGTATTTAAATAATTTGACTGAATATTCATTATTCTGAGATATGTCAAGTAGTAAAGTCTGATTTTTTTCTTCCTTCACAACTTTGTTTTCCTTGGAGTTAACAATTGTCTTTTTGTTTGCTTAGTTCTCTATGTTTAGAACTTATAGCTAATTCAGTCCCCAAACTCTTTACCAATTGTTTAAGTCTCCTTTCAAGAAGTTCAGAAGCATGGGATAGTCTATCAATTTAACTACCCAAAGAAGTCTCTCTGGAGCCTTCCGACCTGCTCAAATCTGGGCTGGCTGGCCTGCCGTGCACTGCTGTCATCTTGAGATCTTCCTTCATTGCCATCCTGGGACCCCTTTCATGTCTCTCCTGTATTAGCACTCTGGTGTCCTGTATCCCATGACTTCCTCTTTTTTGATTATTCCCTTGTTTTGGTGAAGCACATTTTTCAGCAGCTTCCTGAGAAAGGGTGCATGGGAGGTAAATTTTTTGAGACCTTGCACCCTGCAGATATCTTTATGTTACCCTCATCTTTGATTTATAATTTGTCTGGCTATAGAATTCTAGGTTGAACTTTATTTTCCTGCAGAATATCAAGGGCACTGCTTCATCGCCTTCTAAGCTTCTGGTCTTGTTGAGAGTTTGGGGTCCCAGGCCCTTCTGATTCTTTGTATATGTCTTGTTATTTTCTCTCTGGAAACTCAGGATCTTCTCTTTGTTCTGTGTTCTGAAATTTTATGATGATTGTGCTTTGGGTGGGAGAATTTCACCCGTTGTGCTGAATATTCAACGAGTTCTTTCAATGTGAAAACTAATGTTCTTCAGTTCTAGGAAATGTTCTTGAATTACTTGCTTGATTGTTTCCTTCCCTCTGTGTTGTCATTTTTCTCTTTCTGTAACTCCTATTATTTGGACTTCCAAAACTGACCCTTAAAGTTTGTTTCTGTTGTTTTTAAAACACAGTAGTTCCCCCTGCCCTGCTCACCTAATCTGAGGTTTCACTTTCCACCGTTTCAGTTACCCATAATCAAACCCTGTCTGAATATTAAATAGAAAATTTCAGAAACAAGCAATTCATAAGTTTCCAATTGTGTGGCATCCTGAGCAGCGTGATGAAATCTCTTGCTATTCAGCGCAGTTCCAGTCGTGGGAGGCAATCATCCCTTTGTCCAGCATATCCCATCCACTACTCATTAGCAGCCCTCTCAGTGATCAGACTGTCATGGATGTTATCACTGTGCTTCTGTGCAAGTAATGCTTATTCTGGAGGACGTCTCTCATGGCCTAGTGGTTAAGACTCCGAGCTTCTTGGAGAAGGAAATGGTAACCCATTCTAGTATTCTTGCCTGGGAAACCTCATGGACAGAGGAGCCTGGCAGGCTACAGTCCATGGGGTCGCAAAGTCTGGCACTACTTTAGCGACTAAACAACAATAACAAACCCTTATTTTGTTTAGTAATTGGCCATAAAGCATATGTAACATTGAAGCCCTAGTGCTGTGTGTGTGATTAGTTGCTCAGTTGTGTCCAACTCTTTGTGTGTCCAACCCAGGGACTGAACCCATTTCCTGCACAGCAGGCGGATTCTTTACCAATGAGCCACCGGGGAAGTCCTAAAACATAGAATGCTTCCTATAAGTGAAAGGTGAAAGTTCTTAACTTAATAAGGGAAAGAAAAACAATCATATGCTGAGGTTGCTAAGATCTATGATAAAAATGAATCTTCTATCTGTGAAACTTAGAAGAAACAGGAAATCATGCTAGTGTTGCTGTTGCATCTCAACTGCAAAAGTTACAGGGTCAGTGTGTGAAAAATGCTTAGTCAAGATGTGAAAGGTATGTTTGTACAGAAAGGTATTTAGAGGTAGACAGACTGAGAGAGGCAGGTTCGATCCCTGGGTTGGGAGTAGGAAATGGCAACCCACTCCAGTATTCTGGCCTGGAAAATTCCATGGACAGAGGAGCCTGGCAGGCTATAGTCCATGGGGTCACAAAGAGTCAGACACGAATGAGCACACATACACCTTATTCTTATTAGACTGACCAACCACATTCACATAACTCTTGGTATACTGTTATCATTGTTCTATTTTATTCCTGTTGTTGTTACTCTCTTACTGTGCCTAATTTGTAAATTAAACTTTATCATAGGTATGCATGGGGCTTCCCAGGTGGTGCTAGTGGTAAAGAACTCGCCTGTCAATGAAGGAGACACAAAAGATGTGGGTTCGATCCCTGGGTAGGAAGAGCCCCCAGAGGAGGGCATGATAATCCACTTCAGTATTCTTGCCTGGAGAATCCCTTGGACAGAGAAGTATGGCAGGCTACATAGTCCATATGGTCGCACAGAGTCAGACATGACTGAAGCAACTTAGCATGCATACACTCATAGGTATGTATGTAGGTAAGGAAGGATAAATAGGAAAAAACATATATACAGTTTAATACTATCTGTGGTTTCAGGCATCCACTGGGAGTCTTATAATGTATCCCCCAAGGATAAGGAGGTACTAACCACTGTTTCTTTTTTCTATTTCCTCTTTTTTCATTTTATTCTTTTTCATTATAGTTGATTACAAGATACCAAATACAGTTCCTTGTGCTATACAGTAGAACTTTGTTGTTTCTTTTATATATATAGTAGTTTGTATCTGCTAATCCTATACTCCTAATTTATCCCCCTTCTTTCTCCTTTGGTAACCATAAGTTTATATTCTATGTCTGTGAGTTCACTTTGATTTTTAATTCTTACTTTATGAGAGATTTCTTCAACTTGATTTTCTAAACCTCCTACTTAAACATTTTTACTGTTATATTTTTAATTTCTAAGAGCTCCTTTTTTCTTTTCTGAACATTCCTTTTCTTTAAAAAATTGCATCCTATACTTGCTTCATGGTGGAAATAAGTTCTTTATTTGAGTAAGTATTAATGTTAGTTTTTAAAGCTTTCTTCTTTATGCATTGACTTTTCCCTCTGTTGCTTTTTTTCCTGTTTGTCTTTTTTTTCCTTCTTCTTCTTCTTCATTTGGGTGGACAATTTGGATCACTCTTCACATTAGAGGCTTTCTTTAGATGTCTGGTAATCCTTGGTTTAAAGGAGGATTCAAACCATATTTTAAGAATGGAGTCTTTAAAGCTGATTAGAAGCTCTATGTGTATAGATGAGCCTTGTTAACTGTGAACTATTTAGATGGGGAACAGTCAGTACTTACATTTTTAGGTTTTTCCTTTGGTGGGATTCTGAAGAAAAGGATTATTCATTTGACTTTGTGCTTGAGGATGAAGTCTTTTCTATCAGCATTCTGAAAACTGAGTCGGGGAAAAGGACTAGGGTCTCAGCATCTAGTATAGTTCACTTCACGCTCGCGTTTTCAGCATAGTTCAGTCCAGTCGCTCAGTCGTGTCTGACTCTTTGCGACCCCATGAATCGCAGCACACCAGGCCTCCCTGTCCATCACCAACTCCTGGAGTTTACACAAACCCATGTCCATCAAGTCAGTGATGCCATCCAACCATCTCATCCTCTGTCGTCCCCTTCTCCTCCTGCCCCCAATCCTTCCCAGCATTAGGGTCTTTTCCAATGAGTCAACTCTTCACATGAGGTGGCCAAATTATTGGAGTTTCAGCTTCAGCATCAGTCCTTCCAATGAATACCCAGGACTGATCTTTAGGATGGACTGGTTGGATCTCCTTGCAGTCCAAGGGACTCTCGAGAGTCTTCTCCAACACCACAGTTCAAAAGCATCAATTCTGCGGCGCTCAGCTTTCTTCACCGTCCAACTCTCACATCCATACATGACCACTGGAAAAACCATAGCCTTGACTAGATGGACCTTTGTCGGCATAGTACCTCAGCCCATTTCTGTACCTCCAGTCTGTGCCAAAGTTAGGATGGGCAGTTTTCCAGCTGCACTTAGTGGGATAGGAAGTCTTGGGTTGTGACTCTTTCTTAGACCTTCAGTGCCTCTGGGCTAGTTACAGTTGAGTTTTCTCAGGTATGCTAAGTCATTTATCACTCTTCTGTCTGCTTTCCACCTTCCAAAAATTCATTGCTATTGTCTCCTTGCTTGTTCTCCCTATTCTGATGGTTTTTGTACCTTCAAGAATAATTCCTTCATGGTGGCTTTAGTGGCTTTTTGTGAAGGAACAAAAGTAGATACATGTATTAAACCCACCATCTCTAACTGGAAGGCCACCATTGTTCTTCAAATTTGAAAACTCACAGACTCCCAAGAACGTGTCTTTTGGCACCAGTTCAAGACATGCTACAATGACAGTTAAATAATATTACAGGCTACAGGCCTGCAAACATATTTGGTTTGGTTTTCCCAGTATTTAAATAATTAATTTAAATAATTTAAATTAGCTGCCCAATTAAAAAAATCTGGAGATTTATAAGAATCCAAATTCTCAGTGTCTTTTCATAATCAGAAGATCTGACAAAACTAGGTCTTGAATTCCTGAATAGCAGCAATTAAACAGACTAGGCTAGTTGCTGCCTCCTTTTAGATGCAACGAGAACCACAGGTTATTGTAATCATATGCAACCCATGTCACTACTTGATCCATGTAGACAATTTGAGTTTCTTACCCCTGCCTCAGTTGGTGCTAATGCAAATGCACTCAGAAACACAAAATAAGCACTGACATCATGGTGCAGTCATCAATTATAAAGAATCATCCAGGTAATTCAAAATATGACTATATTAACTTTTTGGGATACTAATGACATGAAAATAGAACATTTAAAAATTCTTGTGGAGAACTCACAGACCTTTAATAATATATCCCAGAATCTCATCCTATATTTTAATCCTCTGAGAAAGTATGTATTCCTGATGCCATAAACATGTCCGAGAAAGACTAAGAATGTTCCTAGGCAAAACCCTCTACCAGAGATGCCTATAATTTTGCTTCTTTCCAGATGACCAGGGTTGGACCACCCTACTCTAACCAGGTATTTGGGCAGATGCTGAAATTCCCTTCTCCTGTGCCCTGAATTTTAGGGTTTAGTGCCTCTATTTCTGGATTAGTTCTAAGGGTTTTCAAATGCTTTCTATAATTTCTTGTGTATACTCAATGGCGTTAGTGAGAGCGCTAGATGATAAAATCCTAGTGGCATTGTTTGGGCTACTCAGAACATACCAGGGACTTCGAAAACATGGTTAGCCAGCCCAGAGTTGCCTACGGAAGTTCTCCCTGTACCTCAAAAGTTTCTCTAAAGTGGTTTGATGACTGAAGATATTAATCATCCTCATCCTGCCCAAGATTTATTCTTAGGTGATCTTGCAAAATCACTTGTTCCTGATTTATGTGGTTTGGCACATTATCTGGCCCAGCCTTGATTTTCCCAGGGAAGACGCTGGGAGAAATTCAAAAGCACTGCTGAAGACGAATTAGGATCAGGCTATTGTTTGCATACCAGTTTCCTTTCCTCAGTAAACTTACCTTGAGGATGCTCATTTTCCACAGCTGGGTAGATATCTGAAGAAGGGACCTGGAGAGACAAGAGAAACAAAGATTCAGCCTATCTTAGGCTACATCCATTTAAGCTAGCAACATTAGGGGAAGGGCTGGTAAACTAATGACTTCCTTTAAAGCACTACAAGGTCCTTCAGAAATATTATCTCATTTAATCTTTATAATAATGCTGAGGTGAATACTATTATCAGCCTTATTTTCACAGATTAGGAAACTGAGGTTCAAGAAATATTAAGCAACCTGCCCATGGCTGGCAAGGGGTGAAATGGGGATATGAATACAGGTCTGTGTGGTTCCAAAGCTCATGGCCTTATATACTACATTGCCTAATGAAACATTAGGACTTAAAAGCTGACACTAGAAAATATGAGCTTAAAGTTGGTCCCATAAGACTTTCACAGACCTACTTATAAAAATATGGAAGCCAGAGAGACAACACTGCTTTCCCTCAAATAGTCACTAAGCGTAGGTGTAGGCAGCTGAGACACTGACATACACCTTACCATGAGAGAGGGCCGCATCTGGGGAGGATCCCAGCAGTTGACTGACAGCAAGGATCAAAGTTTGAGTGACTGAGGGGTAGATGGGAAGGATAAATGTTCTGAAACTAGGGAACTGAGTCCTCTCAGCACCCTTGTGAGTCAAAGGCTGCTATAGCCCAGAGGGGGCTGGTTTTTCCAAGTTTCCTTGTTCATGACAGTCTGAGATTAGAAAGTGCTCTGAATACAGAGAAACCTTCAGAGCATCTATCTCGGTGCTCCCTCAAGTGGGAACATTTGGAAATTTCATTGTTATCTAGGAACCCAAGGAGAGATCATGGTCATTTTTGTCTGCTGGAATCAATAGTTTTGACTCTATTTGCTCTTTTTGGGTAATATTCCCAAAGTAACTTAAAGTCACACTTCACCTCCACAGCTGCAGTAGTAACATGAATTTAAAGGCCTTGGCTTGAACCTGGGAGGCTGGCTGGTAAACAGGTCAAGTTGGTTGGATAGCTCTAAATTTCCCTCCTCTAATAGGCCAGGGTGGGGGCAGGGGGATAATCTCCCTCTCTTCTCTCTGGGCTGCATAAGACTTTCATCATGGCCTGGCATTTTGGCATAGCTATCGGAACAACAGCCTCATCATTTATAAGTGGGAGAGAGGACTGTTTAGCAGTAAAGCAGTCTCACAAAGACCTATACAAAGAAACAGAAACAGTGACTTCTGTAGAAATTATTGTACCCACCATATGATACTTCCTTACTTCACTGTGCTACAGTTATTTTGTTCATTATCTATCTGAACAGACTGTAAATTCCTGGAAGCCTGAAACTATCTTACACTTCTTTGTGTCTCTCCCTCATATCACCTAGCATGTGAGTTTGCATATAATTCTCAAGTATTTTGCTTTTTAACACTCAAACTGGTAATGATTCACATTGATATGGACGGAGAGATCTAAGACTACATTACAGAGAGAGAAAAGAGACAAAGCTAAACAGAGACATAGATACCTACATAAGAGTCAGACACAATTGAATATGACTTTCTTTCTGCCTGTTTCTCCACACAGGAGTGGGGCAATTATGTCTCCTCTCTCTACATTTAATAACAAAGGGGACTTGAGACTACTGTACTACGTAAGTACAAAATATTATTCACAGAGACACACCCTATGTCTGCTATAAGACTCACAATTTCTTCCAAACTCCTGATCCACCTTTCCAGTTGTTTGCTGGACCACCATAGATGTCACAGAGACTCCTCAAATGCTTCAATACAAGACAGAACAGCATTTGTCCCTCCAAACCTATTATTCTTAACTGTGGTTCCCACCTCTGCTTTTGCATTGCTCTCTTCCCAGGTACCTGAACTGTGGTCTTGATTTCTCCAAGAATGAGCTATCCCAACATGTCTGCTTAGAATGACAGAGCAGGGCACGACCTAAACTTGTCCTTAATATCAACTAAGCTGCTATGTTAAAAATAAATGCCTCAGATCCATCTTGCTCCTTTCCACTTTCACAGCTTTAACATAGCCTTTTACATCACATTTCTGCAACATTCTCTAAACTGTTACCCTTGACAGTTTAAGAGAAGAGGAAATCTACTTCCTCTTCATCTTTCATACTGTCACTAGTTCTCTCCCCAGGCATCTCAGGTTTGGGACTTTCAACTCCAGGAACCAAGAACTCACTACTTTCTGAAGTAGCTTCTCCATTTACAGAAAGTCATTAGGAATATTCCTAAAGTACACTCACTACCTTGCTCATAAATCTTGTGTGTGTGTGTGCGCGCGCGTGCACTGTCATGTCCAACTCTTTGCAACCCCATGGACTGTAGCCCGCTCGGCTCCTCTGTCCATGGAATTTTCCAGGCAAGAATACTGGTGTGGTTGTCATTACTATTCCAGGGGATCTTCCTGACCAAGGATTGAACTTGTGTCTCTTGTGTCTCCTGCATTGGCAGGCAAGTTCTTTACCACTAGCATCACCTGGGAAGCCCCAAATTTTCCATGGATCCCCTTATTACAAAACAAAGTTCAAACTGAATGTGGTATGCAATATCTTCAACCTGACCTCAACCTACTTTCCCAGTCCTTTCTCCAACTATGACCAAAATCCAAAGCTCCAGCAACATCAAGACACTGCCTGACCCCCAATTAATCACTACACACCCCAGTTTCTATGCCCTTGCTCACACTGTTCTCTCAACCTGCAACGCCCTCTCGTGGGCTGACAGTAATTTCTCCCTCCCCTATGCTGCCACAGTCCTTTTTTTACATCTTGATGATAGCATTCACTACAGTCTACCTTAAATAACAGCTGTCACTGATTTGCCCTTGCCTCCACTGCAGTTAGGCTAAACATTTTCCAAGCAGGGTTTTTCTATTATCTTCATTTTATTTATTTATCAGCTGCATCACGTGGCCTGTGGTATCTTAATTCCCCCACCAGTAATCGAACCCAGGCTCTAGCAGTGAAAAGGCTGAGTCCTAACCACTGGACTGCCAGTGTACTCCCTTTTTTTTTTTCCCCCCTTTTTAGAACAATTTCTATTCCAAGAAACTTCTAATCCAGTACATAAACTATGATGGCTAAATTAGAAAATCCATATAAAAATGCTTTGTAAACCATAATAATTTATAAGTAAAAAATAATGTCATTTTGAATTTAATGGAATAAGATCTTTTATTTTTGTTCAAAATCCTCCTAATCTATAATAACTTACTCCCTTGCCTGGGTGACCAGTTGCAAATCATTTTACTTTGGTTTGGTTTCTTCTTTATAACCTGAGGGACATGACCTCTCTGCAGGCAGAGAAAGAGTACAATAAGGGAATTACTCTGGGCATGGAACTGATCCAGAGAAAGGTGAACCTGCAGCCGTCATACAACTACAGGAGGAGATGATAAAAACCAGGAGAGGAAGAGCTACTCTGTCTGACAAAGACTACATGGAAGGAAGGAAGAGAACGGGAAGGGTTCCAGAGTGCCAGACCAAGGCTCCTGAGAGTGAAGAGAGGTACAGATAGTAGGGGACCTCCAGCAACTCTGGGAGGATGACAGGGACCTGCCAAAATCTGTCAATGCCTCCTACCCAAGAAGGAGCTAGGCCAATACACCTGCTTAGAATCGCAGAGCAGGGCATGACCTAAACTAGATCAGGGACACAGTGGCCTCTAACACTGGGAGATTCCCTCCTTCAGGGAAACCCCACTTTTCAGTCTTATTAAGGGTAAGTTACCTCGCTGAACACCTCAAAGCAGTATAAAAGTCTTTCAGAAGTCCCTCCTGCCAAGGATTCTATGGCTCACACTCGGACAACTGGGGACCAGGTGCTACCTGCAAGCGGGGGTCCCTCGGAACCCCCTGCTTCACCTAGGGAAGGGGCTCACGACCCTTCTCAGGCAAACCTCTGAAGGGCTTGAGGTGCTAAATGAGGAGGAGGTCCGAGATCGCCAGGGAGTGCGTGGGTTTCAAGGAGGGAGGCAGGAGTCATTGCCCGCTCGGGCTTAAAGTACCGTGGACCGAAGGCAAGCACCGGCGCGGCCCAGTCGTTGAGATGCGCTCAACGAAAGAGCGGAGGGGCAGGGTCACGGTATAGGACAGACACCCTGCTTCTCGTTTACTGGGCACCAGCGCCGGTCCCGGTTCCCCAGTCCCTTGACTGGGGTCTCTGGCTCCACAGCGTACCCCCGCCCCCCGCCACCTTCCCGCGCTCCTCACCGCCTCCATCGCGAGAGACGCCGGCTGGGTTCTTTAGCTTTAGGAAGCTGGCCCTGGGCAAGGGGGCGGAGAAGGCCCCGCCCCACGTCCGGTACCGCGACGCACTTCCGCCTACGTCAGAAGTTACGCAAGCCAAGGGTGGAAAGCCGGGAGCTCACCCTTCCGGTGTGTCCTGGCCTCGGAAACCGCCCTCCCCGGGTCCGCTCAGACCTCACTGATCCCACCGACGGCGACGGTGACGGGACGGAGTCGCTTGTATTTAAAATGTTCTTTTTTTTATTTGTCGTTTAAAAACAAACTTGGAAGAAGCAAAATCCAAAACTTGCCCTTTGCCTCTTGCAACATAAATTATGTACAGTTCAGAATGATCGCTGATACAAAACATGCCAAGGACAGGGGCGCTGGGGGTGGAGGGAGAAAGGGCGCTTTAAAAAAGGGAATCATTTCATCCGTTGTTACGAAGGACCAACCTTGCTGTACAGGATACACACAACACAAAATAAAGTCTTCACGGGATTCACACTTGTCAGAGATTTATTTTTTAAAAAGGGGGAGGGTCCTGGAGGTGAGGGGAGAAGACCATAAATGGGAAAAAACTGAAAATTGAATATGTGCAAGTGTAAACCAACCCAAAATACAAACATGGGGGGAGCGAGGGGGAGAGAGGGAATTCTGATGCAATTATACAGGCGGGGTACTTAAAAAAAAAAAACAACCAACAACCAAAATTCCAACCTTGTAGCTTGGGTCTGAGTTAGTTTATATAAAAATTAAAAACTGTATAAGGTTTCTTCACTAAATTCTACAGGACTATCAGATACCTAGCATATGCTTACAAAGTCCGCCCCATCCCCTTTTCCCAATCCCAGGGCCCAAGCCCCAGTCAGAGCCTGACTCGCAGGAGCCAATCTCCCCTTCCCTGTAACCTAGACCTTTTGCTCTTGGAAAAGGAACATCCAATGGCTTTGGGGGCAGAAGCCCAGTCTCCCCACTGTGATTTCATTACAGTGGTTTCTGTGGGGGTGGGGGATGTTATTCTCTTAAACATTTGCAGCTTGAAACAGTTGAGGAAGCAGCTTAAAAAAAAAAAATTTCCCTACCCCCATCAATCGGCAACCCCCCAAATTCAAAAACAAACAAAAACAAACCTAAAATCACAACAGCGACCGTGCTCCCCCTCCAGCAGGCCCACCCATACACCACCACCAAGCCCACCCCCACACTCCAGATATTTGATTCTTGAAAATATTAATTACAAAATGCCCTTTGCCCACAGCCCCTAGGAGAGAACTGCATATAAGCTTCATCTTCATCCCCATGGCTCCCTACCAGAGAGGGGTCTGGGGCCTCACCCACCCCCTGACCTACCCCTACCCCCAGGAAGAGGTTCAACTGCAGCACAAGCTTGGGCAGAAAGGGGAAGGAAAGGGAGGCAGGGGAACCCATTACCCTCTGGCTCCCCCTGGGGCCAGCTCACTTTTGTGCGTTATAACATAGTCCAACTATACAAAAGGGGGTGGGAATCGCCCAGCCTCTATACCCCCACCTTACAGCAGTCACAGCCAGGGGGTGGGGAGGAGGGGGTGAGGAAAAGGGCGGTAGGTTGGGTAATGGAGGGGGCTCCCCCACAAGGGGAGCTCCATGTATCCGCCCCACACCCCCCTACCATTTATAAACTGGTTTTGTAAAAAGAAAATAGATATATTTATATAGAATATATAAAGCACAAAAATTAGTAGTTTTACATTTGCTCTCCCCGGGGGTGGGGGGAGAGGGGAGGGTTCTCACCTCCAGCCGGCTCCCCCATGCCCCACAAGACTATGTACAATCCCATGTATAAATAGATAAATACCCCCCACCCTCCCCGCGCTGACACTAAGCTCCCCCACCCCCACATCACCACCCCTTCTCACCAGACCAGCAGCAGTTTGGTGACTGAGGGAAAGTGGGAGCTCCGGGCCACACCCTGCCTCACTGGGTTATGGGCATGCCACTCAGGGATAGCCCTCACCCTACCACCCACCCACCCCATCCAGGGGCTGGAGGGCAAATGGGCTCATGATGGGGTTGGGAAAACAGGAGGGAGATACTCTGGTCCTAAGTTGAGCACACCCCTCCTGCCCCCATGTCCAGATGGAGAAGGAAGTCCTAGAGCAACTAGGGGCCAGTCATCCCCAATCTTCGTCATCATTAGCCTCAACCACCATCCCATGCCCGTAATTAAAAACAAAGATGGATTTTTTGTTGTTGTTTTTTCTTCTTCCTCCTACCCCCCTTCCACCCACTCAGAAGAGGGCAGTGAGGTGGGGGAGAGGGTTGGGGCAGTAGGGGGCTTGGAGAGGGTCTCACATTTCAAAACAGCAAAAAATCCAACACTTAAATGAGGTAGGTGTGGGTGCGGGGTCTCCTTGCCCGGCTTGCCTGGCTTGCCCTCCTGGGCAGCTGGGCGCCTCTTTCCCATTCATGTTGCATTTGTCAGAGTGGAAAACAAGGAAACACAACCCATAGAGAGACAGAAACACAGAGGAGAAGAGGGAGACAGAGACAGATCGAGAGGGAAGGGGATGGGGGTGAGGGTGGGGGCAGGACCCGGCAGGCAGGGCCAGGTGTGGGACCCGGCCTTTGGGATTGTCAAGCTTAGTCAAGTCTCTTTGCAGCCTTGAGTTGGGCCAGAGAGGTCGGTGGGAGCAGCAGGGCTGTGAGGCCCGGCCACACATCCTCCTCCCCCCTCCCTGCTGCCTCCCAGATGCTTCTGGGTAGTTCCCGGCCCATATCCCCCTCAAACCTGAGATGCCCAATGGCTGCTTCTGTCTGGCCCCTCCTGGAGCTGGGGGCAGAGATGCCAGCCTGGGGGCCGGTGGCGGGGAAGAGGGTCATCCCTGGTGCCCAGGGTGGGCTTGGCCTAGGGCCCTCTGCCCCAGCCTCCTGCTCCAGGGGCTCCGGTCAGCCGGCAGCCCCAGCCCTGGGTCCTGGCTCTGGTTGCTACCTCTCTTCCCCCTCATCCCTTTCAGGGAAGAGGTTGGGGGTGGGGGGACTCCCCTGCCTGGTAGCCTCAAAGCTTCTTAGTTCATCCATTTCCGACAATTCCATGCTCCACAGTGGCAGGGGATCTTGTGCTGATCGTCCTCAAAATCAAACTGATAGTCATATGTCAGCTGGAAAGAGAAGAGGGCACAATCAAGGCCAGTCCTCCAGAGGAAGTGGGGGAGGGCAGTGGCCTTGGGAATGGAGAAGAGGGAGCTGCTCTGTCACTCACTGAGAGACGCTTCCTCTTACCTCCTCTCCTTTGGGGATTCGCCGGCTGGAGATGATGATGATTTTGTCCTCCTTGTCAAATGTCACAACTTCCGCCACACAGTTAGGGGCACAAGAATGGTTAATGTACCTAGGCAGTGGGACAAAGGCAGAAATATCAAGCTACTGGGTTGGATGATGCTGGTTCCTTGTTGGCCTGCCCCCAGAGTGCCACCCTGAGGGACCCCTAAATCCCTTCTTGCTCATCCCTCTCTCACCTGGCGGGGCCTCCGGTCAACGTAGCATCAATGACATGTTCGTTGTTTATTCGAAACATGTAGATGCCTCGATTCTAGAAAGGCAGAGGTTGCAGAAGGGGCAAGAATATCAGAGAAGGGCAGCAGTGGTGGTGGTGGGGTCAGGTGGTGGGCTTGGGCAGTGAGCTCATCTTCATTTCTTACTCTTTCTCCTGCCTCTCCCCTCCTCTTCCCACAGCAGCTTTCCATCTGCTCCTCTGGCCCCAATCCTGCCCCTGCCCCTTGGCTAAGTGCACCATGATGGCCCCTCTGCCAGCCCATACCTGCTCCTCATAGATTTTCTCCCGCCGGTTGGCCACCTCATTGCGAATGATGGTGCCAATGTACTCAATGACCATTGTGTGCTTTTCTAGGTCCTTGGCTGCATAGAGACCCAGGCCCTGGATACGGGAGCGAGCCAGATAGACATTGTTCTTCCACTCAGTGCGTAGCCGCCGGTACTGAGATGACTTGGAGTGCACAAACTGCTTGCTGTACGGGGTGTTGGTCTCGCCTGTGAAGGTGCTCTGATATGCCTTGGACATGCTGGTGCTGTTCAGAGTGTGGGGCCTGGGAGGTGATACAGTCCACAGTCCATGACAAGACAGCTCTCCCCTAGACCAGGCACACACCACCCGCTTCCTCCCTGGGATGTGTAACACTCCAGTGAGGGCACGTGCTGCCTTGGGAGTGGAGTAGAGGCATCTGAGTCTTGGCTGTGGAGAGGCAGCAACTAGCTATGGGGACCCTTCCAACACCCCGTGTGGCAGAGAGAGCCCAGGATGGTGGGGTGGGGTGTGAAGGGAGGGAAGGGGCACTGATTCCCCTACACTGAGCCTGCTCTCCCATCTCCCCGCCTTCTACCACCCTCCTGCCAAACCAGACTCAAGGCCATGCTCACGACCTCTGGGAGGTCTTCCCCAAGCAGCCCAGACCTGGAATTTAAGCTCATGGATTTGTTCAAATCTCTGAGTCCTATCTCCTGCTCATGCTGGGAGCTCTGCAAACGGGGGCCATGTCTACCACATTGGGCTGGATTTGAATTAAAACTGGCCCTGAATTCATAGCCAAATGGTGGTATCCTTTCCTTTCTTTAGCCTGTTCCCTTTCTCCGCCATAACATTGGGCTCTGTGCAGATGGCTCAGTGCAGGGGAATGACTGCTGCCTAGCAGGACGCCTTTTCACCACCCTAGGGCACCAGCCAAGTTCTTGCCCATCCCAGAGCAGTGGTTTTCAAACTGACTCTTCTTCATACAACAGAAATCTTGTTTTTTTCTTTAACACAACATTACAGGAATGCCAATACATAAACTAGATGGAAACGGAACTCTTCTGGTTGAATCCAATATGGGGAAGGGGGGAGTTATGCATGGAGAGGGCCAAGTTCTGCCCACTCAGTTTATGTGTTTCAGGGCTTTCTGAAACACAGTTTGAAAACCACTGGTGTAGAGCATCAAGGACCAGGGCTGGCGGGGGTAGAGTTTGACGCTCTACAACAGCCCAAAGAGCAACCAAAGACCTTCAAGAAAGCCCTCCTCTCATGGATTCTGCCTCCCTCTACCCAGGGACCAAGGTCAGGCTACTGTGGTACACAGCAAGAACAGTGAACCACGAGTCAAGAGGTTAGGCTCTGGTCCCAGCTGTGGCCTTTGTCTAGTCAATTAACCTTTCTGGGTCTCAGTTTTCTCAGCTGTAAATGGGGATAATACCACCTGCCCTACCTACCTCATAAGGTTGTTGTGAGGATCAAATGAGATAATGGATGTGAAAACGCTTTGAAAAAAAAAGTATAAAGTGCTATACAAATGTAAGGTTTTATTATTTTTTCTATTATATTCCTAATTATTTTTGACACCAACTCAGCCTGGGGACGGGAAGGTGAATCTAGCACTCATGGGGCATCTGTCTAAGGCTGGGGAGAATCACAGGCCCCCTGGAAGCAACACAGGAGAGGAAGGTGGCATCTGGGTCCTTTATACATAACATGTCACCACCATCTACCCAGAACCTCCCCAAGGGCCATTCCCAGGACACCCAAGAGAAGTGTCCCTAGACTGCATGTCAACCCCAAGCACCTGAGAGGCTGGGGGAAGAAAAGGATACCCTAGTGATACCTGTATACCCTCTAGTCAGGAGGCTGGAGTGAACCCCCAGTCTCTCCAAGGGAACTCTGATCTGTAACCCCAAACACTCGTCATTAGCCAGAGGGCCCTACCAACCGCATACCCACATCCCTTGGTCCAGCCCCACAAGCTCACCGTTTGTAGTGTGTGAGGATTTTAGGCTCTGACCGAGCACAGCCAGTGGGGTTGATCATGAGCGGTAGCTCCATCAGGGGGTGGCGTCCATAGCGGAATAAATAATTTTGACAGCTTTCCACTCCAGGCAGCTGTGGGCACAGGTCACACTCACTTCAGCCTGAGCACTTCTGGGGCAGGACCAACATTCCCAGGGCCCTCCTGGCCCTCAGCTCCCAGCCCCCAGCCCCTTCCTTACTGATTCAGCTATGCGCAGCACGGCGTGCACTGTCAGCCCAAAGAGCTCCTCGCCTTTCAGGTACTCGGGGAAGAGCCGCAGCATGTCAGCCTCTTTCCTCATGGCTGCTACAGGCTCAATAATGCGATTCCAAACAGCTAAGAGACAAGGAAAGACAGCAGCCCTCAGAGGCAACTTCTGCTTACTGACCTTAGCCCTAACCTCCATCCGATGCTAGAGTGATTTTCTGTAGCCTGCCCACCTTGCTATCAAGAGGGTGTGTGGTTCTTTAGGAACCTCTCTTGGCCTCCCAGTCTCAGTCTCCCTCAACAAGCTAGGAGGTTTCCCACCCTGGAGGGACATCAGAGAGCCTTGTGACACATAAACATGAATCCAGGACCAAGGATTCCCAACACAGTCCATGGACCTTACATGAAAACCAGAGCAACTCAAGCTCCAGGCATGTTCTGGAGTGAGAAGACTTGGGTTCAGGTTCTAATACTGGCCATGGGGCCCTTAAGGCAAATATTGGGTTGGTCAAAAAGTTTGTTCGGGTTTTTTCTAAAACCTGAACGAATTTTTTTGGCTAACCCACTACTTAAGTCTCTCCGCTACTCAGTTTATGTATAAATTTGGCATAATAATAGTACTTACCTTGAAGGGTTGCATGAACAAAATAACCTACATAAACCACTCAGCTCAGTTTGTGGCACATAATCCATGCTCACTACAATGTTAATTCCGTTACTTTCACCATTAATACCAAAACCAAGATCAAAAGATTTTATCCAGGGGAAAGCAACCATAAGGAACTCAAGCCTAGGATGAGATTGGGTTAACTGGGCGACAGGGTCTCAGACTCGTATCCTTTAGATCCACTGAGATTAAGAAAAGGAGCTGGAATATGTGTAGTTAGAGAAGCAAAGTATCTTCAATTACATAGAGAATTCAAGGTGGCTGAGAAAGGCCAAAACACTTTCTCTGGAGAACTTCAAGAGACCTCTACCTGCTGGAAGTGGGGGAACAAGATCACTCAATAAAGAGCCTGAAGGTCTCATCTCAACATCGGAAAGTTGACTCTGGGAGAAACTCGCCCAGTGCTGTACTACGGCTGCGAGGGTCCCATGCTCACCCTGGGGAGAGGCGTCCGTGAAGACCATGTCCTCCAGGCCCTGCTCCATGACTTTGATCACGAACTCCGGCCGCCCATTGTTCTCGCCAATGGAGCAGCGGTAGCAGCAGCGGCGGTTGTTAGTACGGAGGCTCCAGTAGATACGCGTGGCCTCATAACCCACGGGATAGAGGGCAGTGGCGCTGTGGAAGTCAGCCATCTGGTGGGGCAGCAGCTGTCCGATGGCGTGGAACACAAGGCCTCCCACCCGGAACATGTGCAGCCGCTCTCCCCGCTGGATGATGCTGGCAATCTGCTTCACCTCATCCCGCTCGATGTAGACCCTCCGGAAGACAGCGAAAGAGCTCAGCTCCTGCTCACAGGGCCCCTTGATCTTATGCATCGGACACAGCATGGTCTTGTCCTTGAAGAACATGCACTTGGCACGGATGGCACAAGCAAAATGGTAGACGTTGGGGCAACGCATTCGATTGCAGCTGCTGGTGGCACCGGTGCGCTGGCACAGGGAGCACTTGGTGAGCAGTCCTCGGTGCAGGGCAACCTCCACATTCATCAGCGCCCCGCCCTGGGTCTCATATACCTCTGTGGACCACAGGGCACAGTTGAGGTGCACCCACAAGTCCAAGTCCAGGTTCAGCAGGCGGGCAGGCCCATCCGTGGCCCCATCCCCCTCCTCATGACAGAAGCAGCAGCGCCGCATGTCTCGAGGCACCTTGTCAGGTCGCAAGGCTGTGCCGAGCTGTTCCATGAACTCAGCCACTTCCCGCTCATCCTCCTGCCGCACACCACCCTTCTGGATAGTCAGCAGCAGCCGGAGCCGCTTCCAGCGCACCCCCTTCCACTTCTTGAGGCGAGGGGGCCGGGAATCTTCACCTTCCTCAGGAGGCCGGGCTCGGGGCTTGGGCCGGGTAGATTCAGGGGACGAGGCCAGTGGCAGAGGCGAGGGGATCGGTGGCTCAGCTGAGGGTTCAGCTGGAAGTTCAACCAAGGGTTCAGCAGGGGGGCTGGCAGGAGAGGGTGCCAAAGGGGAAGGGGGTGGGGAGGGTTCTTCAGGAGGTGGGGCTGAGAGCTGTCGCACGTCCAGGTTGGAGACGTTGTAGGTGTAGCTGTGCTGGATGAGGGGCTCTGGGGCAGGGCTCTCCTATGGGAAGACAGGAGAACCCTGTACCGTTAGTGCTGGCTCCTCAGTTAACTAGTCACCTCTCTCCTCCCATCCAGATTCCACTCGCCCCAAAGCCCTCTGCCTTCTCTGTCCTAGCCAGATACCCACCCTGTCTTCCTCCAACAGACCCACCTGTTTGAGGAGACTCAAGATGTCTAACTGACTCTTGAGTGTATAGCCAGGCAACACAGCATCAAACTGCTTCAGCCAATCAGGGCCAGCCTCTGGGCTCTTGCCTCCCAGACTCTTTTCTTTCCCACCTGCAGGAAGGAAGGGGTCAGAGACTCCCACCACAATCACTCCCCACAGGCCCCAAGGAGTTTTTCTGCCATACTCACCAGGGCCCTCAGCCTCCCCTTTCTTAGGCTCGATGCCAGCCCGGGCAGGGCTCTCTGGGAACAGCACCTCGTAGGAATTGGGGATCTTCATGCTCAGCAGCTCTGCCACTGCCACCATCATGCCATTCAGGTTCTGTCAGGGCAGGAAAGGGGATATGACAGCCATGTCGGCAGAGTGGCAGAGTGAGAACTATCACCAGCTTGGTGGGGACCAGGACACCCAGAATGCAGCTCCTAAGCTGCCCATCAGTCCTGCCCCTGTGCCATCTGGCTTCTTCTCATGCACCCCCTTTAAAGGCAGCCTTTCTCAAATCACTGTGGGCATTAACGGGAGCTCACAGAAAGAGACCTGTGGCAACTGGGCTTAGGAAATGACACACTGCACCCACCCTTTGGAAAGTCACAGAACACATTAGCAAAGTAAAGAGTCTGCAGAGTCTTGTAATAAAGAAACCTGTTTTGCTATTTTAACTGAGATTTCCAATTTCCTTTGATCACAAGACCCTGATAACATTTAAAAAAAAACAAGAATTCCAAGCAATGTGACTGGGGACACGTTTGGTAGCACTTGTCACATTATACACACTCTATTTGTTGACTTGTGTCTTTACCCCTGAACTGTGAGCTCCTTGAGGGCAGGAGCCCTACATTTTCTCTAATCCCACACTCTGGCTCAGGCTTTCATTCACAGGAGATCCTCAATCAGTTCAGTTCAGTCACTCAGTCGTGTCCGACTCTTGGCGACCCCATGAATTGCAGCACGCCAGGCCTCTCTGTCCATCACCAACTCCCGGAGTCTACCCAAACCCATGTCCATCGAGTCGGTGATGCCATCCAACCATCTCATCCTCTGTCGTCCCCTTCTCCTCCCGCCCCCAATCCTACCCAGCAATACACAGGTTTAAATGATTGGATTTATACAGAGAAGCTCCTGGGACTGCCCTCTGACCAGCATCCCCTCCTGGCCCCTGAGGCATCCCCAGGACATACCTTGGCGGCGGCAGCAGAAACTGTCAGCATGACTGACACCTCGCTTCCTTTGCCCTTTTCCCAAGTTGGGGCAGGCAGCTTCCTGGGGGCCTCCAGATCCAGGACCCCATAAGGTTTGCTCTCTGGGAAGACTAAACGACAAAGAAGGACCTGTGTAAGCTCCAGCTGCCTCACTCCCTGACCTCTGACAATGCAGCCTGGCCAGGCCAGGCCAGGTCCAGGCCCAGAGTCACCTCACCTGGAATGCTGGCCCGAGGAATGATGGGGATGACGGGGGAGAGAGCCCGGTCATCCTGCTCCCACCGGCCTGAGCCCAACTGAGGGAAACGGGGGGCCTCCTCCCCCAGGATGCTCTCAGGGGATGAAGCTGGCACGATGCTGTCAGGAGAATCGCTGTCCTCATCACTCTCCATCCTGTGGGCCAAAAGTAGACACTCACTGCTACAGCCCAGCAGGTGCCCCCTCCCAAATCTAGAGATTTGTGGATGTTATAGCCCTATTTGAAATCTGCCATTGGTCAAAAGAAAAAACAAGGAAAAATGAGGAACTGGTCCCCCACCCCAATTCCTCATCCCCATCTCTGCCCCTTCCGCACCTGACATCCTCAGTCTGATTGTGAGGGGGCGTAGGCAAGGCGGCCAGCAGGTCTAGACTCTTCACTTCTGAAGCATCTGCAGGGTAGGTAGGAGAAGAAAAGTCAGGCTGAGGTCAGGCCAGAGCTGCTGGTGCTTTCTCCCACATGTTTCAGGCCTAACTGGTACACGATCTAGCTCAGTTCTACGACCACTATCTAGTCATCCACTCATCTACCAGTTGGGTACACGAGCTATAAATTTATTGAGCCTTTCTAAAGAGTGTACTTCTGCAGTGTACACTCATTGGTTATAGTCTTTCAACAACTCCGTTAAGTATCATTTTTATTTTAGAGTGAGAAAATTGAGGCTCACACAAGTCAATCAAGTTACTTGGCTGCAGTAGCACAGCTAAATGAATGCAGGAGCCAGAGTTCAAATCCAGATCTGACTGGAGTTTATACCCTGTGGGTAAGGAAACTTGGTCATTCCTCAAAAACAAAAGCTTCATTAATATTCTTCCTGCCCTGCTGCCTTTGCTCTGGACTCCAGAAGGCCCTCCTTGGCTCCAACAAATCAGTCCCGAAGAGGCCCTTCCTATCTCAAGTACCGCAACCACTCCTGCCTCAAACCCTACCACAGGACCCCAGCCACCAAGACGGGGCCAAGAGGCAGCCCACTCTGCCCCTGACTTACCCCTCAGCACCCCTTCAGTATCCCGGGCAGAGGCGGCATCCTTGGGGTGCTCCCCCAGCTCTTCAGATGGAGTGACGCCATTAACCATCTTCTGCTGCACCGATGGGGGTGGGGTGGGGGGCAGCGACGAGGGTGGTGTCGGCGGGTTACTCAGGTTATTCTGGGGGTGGGGTGGGATGTTGTGTGCAAGATGGCATAGGGAGACTGACATAATCTCCTGGCCCCACACTCCATCAGCCCTTTGCTCAAGTCTGCGACCCCCAACTCCACCTTCCCAAGAACCTCATCATCCCCAAAATGTACTGCCATTTTTCTGACCTTGGTAAGCAGCTGGGAATAGTAGTCAGGGCCCGTGGGCAGCACCCCACTTCCGAAGGCCCCCCTCAGCTGGCACTGCCCACTGATTGGGCAGCTGCTGCCAAAGGGAGCAAAGAGGCTAAAATTGGCAGTGATGGTAGGCTCCGTGAGGGGCAGCAGGGACAGCTCCTAGAAGGGGCAAGACGACAAGGTTGGAAACCCGCAGCATGTACCTCTCTGCTACTGCACAGCTGGGGGCCAGGCTGCCCCCTATCCTGGGATGGGACCAGGGGACTGGCTCCTGGGGGTCACCTGTTTCAGCTGTTTCAGCAAGGCCTCGCTGGCCCTGACCCCGTCCTCCTTCCGCAGCTTCTTTCGGGAGCTCACCAACCTGTCGCTTGCCTTCTGTACCCGCTTGGGCTTCGGTGTCAAAGGCTTCCTTGCTGCTGTATCCTAAGCCGGACAAACCCACAGTGAAGGCCACCATGCCCCTTGGAGCCCTCACCTCTGGTTTCACCCAGACCTGCTCGCTCTGCCCCTGGGCTCCAGGCCCCACAGTCTGCTCCACTCTAGCTGGAGTACTCACCTCCTTGGTGCTGGGGGTACCCTGCAGTTTCTGCTCCAGCCCAGCAAGCTTGCTGTCAATGTGCCCGTTGATCTCAGCTCGCAGCCCCTCGGGCCCTCGCCCAGTGCTGAGTTGCACATTCTTTGCTCGTAGAAGCTTCTGCAAGAGCAGATGCCCGGCCTCTGAGCGGGGCCCTGCCAGCAGGAGGTGGTTGCTGGTACCTGGTGCCCCTACGGGCTCCCCGTTGGCCTCCCTCTTCACCGCCTGGGCTCCCAGGGCACATGGCTCTTCCCGAGGCTCCTGCTTGATGCTGAGATGCGGTGGCTCAGGTACCACCTGTCCATTCACCTGCTCCAGATGCCCAGGTACCAGGCTGCTTTGCTCCAGCTTCTGGGCTTCTGCTAGGTGGTCTGGGGGGTCCCAAGGTCCCAGTCCCTTGCCAAAGAAGGTATCCGCAAGCTGGGCAGCAGCAGGTGAGACCCTCCCAGGAGGAAGCTCCAAGGGTGGCCCCTGGGGCTTGGGGGTTCCTGGCTGGGTGGTAGGGAGCTGGGCCTCTGAGGGGAGCTGGGAGCTAGGGGAAGGTAATTGGGAGGAAGGTCTCTTTGGCTCTTGGGGGCTGGATGGTGGAGGTGTGGGATGGACAGGGCCAAGAACTGGCCCTGTGGATAAGGCTCCTTGTGGGGCAGGGAGTCGGGGTGGGCCCTGAGGTCGAAGCCCGGCCCCTAGCTCCTGAAGAGGGCCTGTCTGGGATCCAGGGAAGCCCCCAAGTTGGGGCTGGCGGCCCAGGAGGCCTTGGAGGGGAGAGGGCTGAGTCCCAAGCTCCTGGTAGGGTGGGGCCTGGCGTGCTGCCTGACTCTGCTGTAGCTGCCGCTGCATGAGAAGCGCCTGGAGCTGCTGCTGCTGCTGAGGACTCAAGTGCCGCAGCTGTGGGTTTTTGGCCAGGACTCCTTGGAGCTGTGCCCGAAGCTGACCCACTGTAGGCATGACCCCGGCCCCTGGCAGGCTCTGCCCAGACTGCGGGACAGATCCTGGCTTGGCAGGCTGCGACCCTACATTATTTTGCATGGGCCGCTCTAGTCCAAGGGGCTGTTGGGAGCTCAGAAGGTTCTGGGTCACAGAGCCAGGCTGTTCCCCTAAGGAAACAGAGGATTGGGCCTGTAGGTGGGGCACAGACGAGGCATCAGATGATCCACTGCCTGACTGCCCATGGCTTCCCGTGCCTGCTGTGTGGAGCAAGTTAACTGGCGGCTGCTGTTGTCCTGGGAGCCTCAGAGGTGGCTGCAGCTGCACAGAGTTGGGCTGAGGCTGGGCCTGGGGCTGGACAAGCAGGAGTTGTGAGTCCCCAGACAGTGAGGGCTTCACCTCCCCTGGTTCAGCGGCCACGGACTCCGGTACAGTCCCCATTGGTAAGGGCCCTCCCTGATGTGTGGAGGGCCCCTCGCTGGCCTCTGAAGGAAGAGCCGTCTCTACGATGCTTTGTTCCTTGCCCGTTAGGATAAGGGTTGGGCCCAGGGCTCCGGGGCTAGAAAAGTGTTGCAGAGGCTTGGCTGGCATGCCAGGGCCAAGTGTCACCTGTTGCTGTTGCTGCTGCTGCTGCTGTTGTTGAGGAGACAGTAAAGTTCGACTCTGGCTCAAGAGGCCCATCTGCTGCTGCTGTTGAAGCTGCTGTTGCTGCTGCTGCTGTTGAAGCTGCTGTTGCTGCTGCTGCTGTTGAAGCTGCTGTTGCTGCTGCTGCTGTTGAAGCTGCTGTTGCTGCTGCTGCTGTTGAAGCTGCTGTTGCTGCTGCTGCTGTTGAAGCTGCTGTTGCTGCTGCTGTTGAAGTTGTTGCTGTTGTTGAAGTTGTTGCTGCTGCTGCTGCTGCTGTTGCTGCTGTTGAAGCTGCTGTTGCTGCTGCTGCTGAAGCTGCTGTTGCTGCTGCTGCTGCTGAAGCTGCTGTTGCTGCTGCTGCTGCTGAAGCTGTTGTTGCTGCTGCTGCTGTTGAAGCTGCTGTTGCTGCAGCTGCTGCTGTTGTTGTAGCTGCTGTTGCTGCTGCTGTTGAAGTTGTTGCTGCTGTTGAAGTTGTTGCTGCTGCTGCTGTTGTAGCTGCTGCTGCTGCTGCAACTGTTGCTGCTGCAAGGCGGCCATGGGCTGAGCGCCCAGTTTGGGCTGCCCACTGTGTGGCATCAGACCCTGCTGAAGATGGGAAAGCCCAGCCATGGATCCTTGCTGTTGGTGCTGCTGCTGCTGCTGCTGCTGCTGGGATGTGACCAGTCGGTGTCCCATAAGGCCCTGACCCTGCTGTGCCATCTGGGGGGAACTTAGCACCCGTGGCTGGGTCAGGAGCACCTGTCTGTGAGGGCCCTGGGGGCCCAAAGCTCCAGGGTGTGGTTGCTGCTGCTGCAACACTGCCACCTGGGCAGGGCCCAGCATGCCCTGGGGCCCCTGGGGTGGTTGAGGGGACAGCTGCTGGACCAAGAGGCCCTGGTGGCTGCTGGGAGGCAGAAGGCCCTGGGGCTTGGGACCCAGAGCCTGGTTTGCCTGTACTCCTGGGCCCTGCTGCTGTTGCTGCTGGATTGCCACCTGTCCTAGGAGATGCTGCTGCTGCTGCTGTTGCTGCAGTTTCTGGGCCAGTTGCATGCGCTGCTGTTGGAGCTGCAGCTGCCTTTCCTGTAAAAGCCTTGAGTCAGGTCCCAGGCCTCGAAGAGCAAGGTTGCCAGGGAAAAAGCCCCCTGAGGGGCCACCCATGGCCCCAGCTCCACCAGAATGTTGCTGTTGCTGCTGCTGGGCCAGGGTGGTGTTGAGGAAGGGGCCACCAGGCTGTCCAGGTAGGGCCATGCCCCCAGGGGTCAGGCGAAGACCTGCAGCTTGCCCCCCTGGGGGTCCTTGAGGTGGCTGCAGCCCATGGCCTGGGAGCAGCTGACCAGGAAGCTTGGTGAGTAGCCGGGGACTCTGGGAAGGGCTCAGGGCAAGTACAGCTGAGTGCTGCTGCTGTTGCTGCTGCTGTTGTTGCTGCTGCTGCTGCTTATTCCGATATTCTGCCATGAGGTTAGTGTGCTCCTTCTGCTGCTTCCGGACCTAACACGGGAGGGTCGGGGAGGTCAGCCGGGAAGCTACCCACATGTGCCACCCCTCTTCCCAGGTTCCTGGTTGCTAGGCTGAAGTCTGCCTTCCCTACCTGATCCAGCTGTTTCTGGATCTTGCTCTGTTGTTCCGTAACCAGCTTCAGCTTCTCAGCATCAGCCTCAGGGAACTCCCGGCCAGCCTTCTTGGCAGTGCGCTGCTTGGCACACAGGGCTTTCCGGGACTTGCGGTGCACCCCTATCTGCTCCTCTAACACCTTCAGTTGCATTTGTAGGAGCTGCTGGGTATGGAACAGCCACTCCTCATACTGCCGCTGGTCAGCCTCATCTGGGAAAGGAAGTGGATGGGTGTCAGGGGATCCAAACCCCTTTCCCCAAGCCACTTCCTTGCACATTCCTCCCCATCACCATACTCACTGATCACTCCCTGGGCAAAAGTGGGTGGATTGGGACGAGGCTGGGAGGGGTCACCGGCACCCCGCTCCTGGGATAAGAAAGACTGTTGAAGGGTCATTGTTCTGTACCAGGCCCTAAGAAGGGTGGCCCGAAAGCATAGGACCCAAGTTCCTGCTCCCACTCAACCATTTACCTGGCCACTCCCAGCTGCCACGTGGTTCTGCAGATCACTGCCGGCCCCCCCTGAGAGCCTCTGAGCTAGCAGGGACACTTGCTGCCTGGAGTCCGCCAAAGCAAAGAGGGTGAGTTAGTGATGGGGAAAGTTGAAGGGCAAAGAGGTGGGACAAGTAGGAAGAATAGGGGAAGGACTGGAAAAGGAAAAAGCCAATGCTGCCACCCCATACATCTTACCTGTTCATACCAGGTGCTACTCCAATACTGCCCTGAGCCATCACCTTCTTGATGCCTTTCAAAGCCACCATCTTGGCCTTTGCAATAGGATCAATGATATCTTCTGCAGCGAATTTGTCCAGGTCTAGAGACGGTAGAGCCAAGTGAGCCTGGCACTGAGGTCAATGTCTGGCGTTCCAACACCTTGACTTCCACCAAGCCAAGCAGAACAATGGCATAGCATGGTGGAAAGACAACTGGACTAGGAGCCAGGTAGCACAGGTGACTCAATTCTATTATTCACAGGACACATGGCTGTTTTTACTTGCATGGTGTTAGGAAAAGGTACTCAGTAAATATTTACTGAACCAATGTATTAAAGTCATTTCACCTCTATGAGCCTCAGTTTACTCTTCTATTTGACAGAGATCATGATTCCTTATTCTGCTTATCTCATGGAGCTATTGAGAAGATCAAATGTGATCAGAATACAAGTTTACTTTATGACCTAGAAAGCATTCTTCAAAAGTCATGTTCTTAGGGCAACTAAGGACACAGCCCAAGGACCCAAGATGTGGGCAGAGTGCCAAAGCCCAATGCCAGAGTTGCTTTGGCTACAACACACACCACCTATAAACCACTCTTCTGCCTATCCAGGACACTGGGTAGAAAAAGAGAAACCACCAGACACCACATCATCCTAAAATCTTATACACTGCATATTTCTCCACTACTCAGAAAGCTTAACTGACTCCCTACTTTTAAGAAGACTAACCAAACACCCTCTCCTGGTTATTCTGAGATGGTAAAACAGTTAAGAGGATATGAGGGCCAGGCTTCAAATTCCAGCTGTTAGTTGTATGCTATTGAGCAAATTAATCTTTCTGCCTCAGTTTCCTTTTCTATAATCTAAGATAATAATAGTACCTATTACGTGTACACACTGCTATATTTAAAATGGATAACCAGCAAGGACCTACTGTACAGCACACAGAACTCTGCTCAATGTTATGTGGCAGCCTAGATGGGAGGGGGCTTTGGGGGAGAATGATGCAAGTATATGTATGGCTGAGTCCCTTAGCTGTTCACTTGACGCTCTCACATTGTTAATCGACTATACCCCAATACAAAATTAAAAGTTTAAAAATAATAATAATGGTACCTATTTAATGTTTTTGTTTTGACAATTATATTACACAATAAATGCAAAGTGCTCAGCACAGTGTTTAGCAGTCATTATTCAATAGATACTATTATAATTTGAAGTCTTCTTCAATCTAGGCCCCCATCTTACCTCTCCAAAGCTACGGCAGTGCCCACTCACTTCCTTCCACAAAGCCTACCCCAGTCTAAGCAGTCCACTCATGATCTCCAAATATACCTGACTTTCCTGCCACTAAGTCTCACTTAGTCTTTCACCAGCCCAACTACTTCTTGCACCACTTTGCTTCAAGTCCTAAGCTCCGGGTCTCATCATAGCTACAAGGCCTCTGCTAATCAGACTTCAGGTGTCCATTCCATTCATTCACTTATACACCTGCTAGATGCCAGGGACTATTCTCCCTTAAAAGCTACAATGTTTCTGCCTATACAATTCTCTGTGTCCCGTCTCCTTTAACTAGGGAGTATCTTGGGTCTGCAGCCTCAGAGAGAATTCAGTTAGTGCTAACAGTGATCACTCCTGAGTTACTAAGCCAGTCCCTTCCCCACAGCTGAGATTACCTGTATCCGGGAAAAAGCTGTTAGCCAACTGCTGCTGCATTGCCAACTGCTGTGGTTTCATGCACATGGACGGTGGCATGGTACCCATGGGCTTTTGTGCCAGCACTGGCTGTGGATTCTGCTGGGGCACCAAGCCTGCCTGTCCCCCATGCTGCCCACTTAGCATATGCCCTTGGCTGGATACCATGGCCATGGATGGGGCCAGGCGCTGCTGGAGGGCATGAGCTGGTGGCTGGGTGGGCATCAACGGTTGGGCCAAGCCTGGCTGTCGGGAGCTTCCAAGTCCCAGGGCAAGCTGCTGTTGAGGGCCAGCCAAACTGGGAGAAGAGCCCTCATGGGGCAAAGACACAGCCTGGGCAGGGCCTGGGGTGGACAGCAGGGAATGCTGCTGGGGCTGCTGCTGCTGCTGCTGCACAGGATGCAGCTGTGCTGAAAGCTGCTGCTTCTTTTGCAACTCTTTCTTCTCATGTTCCAACAGGTCCTCAATGAGCAGGGGTAACTCACTGGCTACCAGTGAGCTCTCCATCTTGTCCAGCTCATCCCCAGATGCATGTCCACCAGGCAAAGTCAGGGCCCCACTCTCTAGCTCAAACTTTTCCAGTAGGGAGGACCCTCCCGGGCCACTCAGTGGGCTGGGCGTCAGCAGGTGAGCTGGTGGTCCTCCTGTGGTCCCAAAGGGGACCTTCTCAGCTGTGTGCCCACTGCTGGAAAAAGGTCCTGTGCCCATTCGAGTGTCCCGGCTGCCCGTCACACTCTGACCTGGCTTCACCCCCAGGCCTAGGGAAGTGGTGACAGGCGCTGGCTCTGCCTTGGGGGTGGTAATGGTAAACTGGCAAGGGGAAGGGTGGCGCCCACTCTCCTCCACCTTGGGCTTCACCTCGGGAAGCCCTGACGCCAGACGGGGCTCAGAGGCATCAGCGGCCGGGGGAGGGCGCTCCTCGGGGCCCAAGGGTCCTGGCTCCACCCCTCGCAACAGAGCCTCTCGTTCAGCCTTTTCGTTGGCCGACTCCACCAGCCTCAGATGCTCATTGAAGATGTCCTTCTTGTCCCCCGTGTCCAGCTCAGGGTCAGTATAGGCCAGCAGGTCAAACTCATCCCCATTGAGCAGGTCATCGAGGTGGGGATCATTGGTCTCCAGGTTTTCCAGAGTGCCCAGCTCATCGTCTCCCTTGGCCACATCCACACCCAGGCCCAGGTGAGCAAGTTCATCGTCCTCCAAGGCCTTGTGGGCATCAAAGTCATCATCCAGCTCAGGATCCTCACAAGGTAGTTTTCCAGCTTCCAGGGCCAGAGGAGGGGGGCGGCCAAGCTCAGTGCTGGAGGGGGGCCGGCTGACTAGCTCCAAGCCAGTGGGCAGGTTGGGACCCTTGGTGTGGGGCGTTGGATGGAGGCTGTTGTTCAGTTCAGGGGCTGGTGGAGCTGAAGGTTTCTGTGGAGGAAGGCCTGAGACTGCTAGGCCACGAAGCCCTTCAGGGGCCAGTCGGTGGGAATCCTCAGTTACAGGGTAAAAACGGGGTCTCTGTGGAGGGCCCTGACCGGGAAATGGAGGCCCCCCCGGTCCAAGTCCTTTTTGTACATTGTGCCGCAACTCAATGAACTGGGCAGGACCAGCTGGGCCAGGCACTGGTTCACCAGGGCCAGGCAGGCGGTTGGAAATTCCAGCCAAAGGGGAACCTAGGGTTTGGCGGCCAAGTTCAGGCCCAGGAGTTGATGGAAAGCGCGCAGACATGGTAAGTCGCATGGAAGTTGCTGCTGTTGCCTGTTGCTGCTGCTGCTGCCACAGTTGCTGCTGCTGCTGCTGCTGTAAGGGCAGGGACCCAGGATACGGTGCTCGCTGATAGAAGGCTTGGGAGCCCCCCACCAATTGCCTGGAAGTATATGCAGTAGTAAGATAAAATCAGAATGAAACAAGAGCTAGAACATGGGCTTCCCTAAAAAAGGAGAGTTAATGCAGTGAAGGGGAAGGGATGAGGAAGAAAAGAAAGTGATGCTGAGGATTAGAGAGACAGGAAAATCAGGGGCAGCACACACTGGATACAATATATTCCCTTGATTTTTCCCCGAGGGAAGCCCAGGAGCCTCACCGGCTGTTAACATCCATAGAGGAAGGGGTGGCTGGTGGAGGTGGCCGGGAGAGTCGGTCATCACTGGGGAAAGCCCCTGGCCCCAGGATGGCGCCACCCAGCTTGCTTGGGGGCAGCCCCACAAGGCTGCTCTTGTCCTAGGAGAGATGAGAGTAGATGAAAGTGGGGCCACCTTCAGCATCTTGGATCCACCACCCCTTGCCACTCTACCTACCTGGGTCCCAGCAAAGGGGGTCTGGCCTCGACCCAGCTGCTCAAATGCGGGGCTACTAGGCTCAGCACCCCAGTTGCCTGGGGGCCCCACTGCTCCGGCAGCTGCCGCAGTCTCCTTCTCCTGCCGAAGGGTGTTGCGCTGCATCTGCTGCCGAATCAATAGCTCCCGTAGTCGCTGGCGCTGTGCAGAGTACAGACAAAAGGATAAGTCCGTTGGACGAGCACCAAAGCCCAAAGGGCTGGCTCACAAACAGAGGAGATGTCGACCCACCTGTCGCTGCTTCTCTAGTTCTGTCTGACTGAGGCCGGACATGCCTGGGTCCTGGGTACCTGAAAGCTCAGGTGCCGCCAAAGAGCTGCCCGTGCCAGCCCCTGGGTCTTCTCGCTTCTCAACCGGAGAGGTGATGCCTGCCCGCTGTGAGGCTCCGTGGGACAGGTAAGGGAGGGATCCATCGGGTGCAGGCGGTGGGAGGACTGACGGGGGGCGCAGTGGGGACAGCCCATAGCCCTCTCCTGTGGACCCACTGCTGGGTCCCAGAGGGCTGCCCGATGGGTGGAAGTTCCCTGTGGCTACTGTGTAGTTTGTGCTTTGAGGCTTGCCCATGGTAGGGCCGGGCCCAAAATGGCTGTTGATCCCAGGGGGTGGAGGGAGACCAGGCTGAGGGACAGGGGGCTTTAGGGGAGGCTCCCCGACCGCCTGAGGGAAAGTGAAACGCATGGGAGAAGGGGTGCCCACAAATGCACTGGTCCCAGGGGACCGGGCAAAATTGGGGGGTTGCACACTTGGGACCTTGGCATGGAGCTCACCTGCTGGCCCTGAGGGCAGGGCTGCTGGGAAACCCCCAGCCCCCAGCGGAGTGTGGGCTAGAGGCCCAGCCTTGAAGGCAACTTCAGAGGGCTGGGGGCGGGGGGGCTTATGCAATGGGGCAAATGGGTCCCGGGACTGAGGGCGTGAGGGTGGACGGGAATAAGGGTCAGGGGATTGGAAGCGAGGGGTAACAGGAGATGGGCAAAAAGCCTCAGTAGACAGAGGACGGGGTGTCAATGGGGACTGGGAGCTGGACTGGGACTGGGGACTGGCGGGCACTCGGGAGAAAGGGTCAGAGGGCAGTGAGCGGGGAGGCAGGGCACAGCAGCTCTCAGGTGGTGGGGGTTGGGGCCGAGGGGTCAGCGGGGGTTGGGCATAGGGGTCAGGGTAGGGGCCAGGGCGAAAGATGTCCGAGTGGCTAGGAGGAGAAGGGGCCAAAGCCTGGGCAGGGGGTGGCTCCTGGGGCCTCAGGCCCAAGCCCGGGCTCTGGGGCTCTACCTGAGATGCCCGAGGGGTCAAAGGGGCTTTGAAGACATCAGGTGCCTTTAACTCCAGGCCACCCAGGTGGGGGCCTGAGGAGGGAGAGTCAACAAAGCCCAGGTTTGGGGGCCCATAGCTCGGAGAGGATCCCCCAAGCTCTTCCTTCTTCACCTCCAGGGCCTTCCGAGACTCCCCGAAAGGCAGGGGCGACAGCAGAGGCTCAGCAGCCTTGCCTCCCCCTACCCCTGGGCTCTCAGGCACAGCCAGGTTGTCCAGGGAGGGGCAGCGGGGTTTGAGGAAGGGGTCAGGCGTAGAGGGCTGGTGTCGGGGGGTGCCAGGTGGGGTAGTGTGGAACTCCCCTGGCTGGCCAGTCCCAGGACGAGACGAGGCACCCAGCGTCGGGGGCGGTGCAGGGGCCCCGGTCGGACTAGGATAGGGAGGGTAAGTAGGTGGTGCTGTGGGGAAGCGGGGCTCCAGAGCATAGGCAGAGGCCAGTCCAAAGGGGTCCTGCGAAGGCACTTGGGCGGGCACCTGGGGCGGGAGCTTGAGGAAGAGCTCACCAGGCGAGTCGGGGCCGGGCACTGTGCCCGCCGGCGGCTTCAGGAACCCGTCCGCAGAGGTAGACAAGCCGGCGGGGGGAGTGGGGCTGCCAATGAAAATGGTGGGGGCAGCAGCAGGAGGCGGACTGCCCAGGGCCCCTGGCTGGGGGGGAATGCGGAGATGTAGGGCCGGTCGGTCAGTCTTGCGGGCCATGTCGCCCACCTTGGTCTGCTTGTTGATCTGGCTCTCAGCCTGCTACAGGAGGAGACCAGGTACAGAACAGTCAGGCTGCTGTGTGCAGGCCCTCTGACCCCCACCCTCAGGGAGGCTGCCCCACAACCAGACTTAGATGCCACCACGCAGCCTGAGCACACTCACCTTCTGCACCTTGTTGATGCGGTGAGCTGCCCGGTTATCTTTGGCCTTTTGCTGAGAAACAGAGGACACAGTCTGAGGCTGGGACTCAGTCTAAAGCCCAGTCCCGTTCCCTCACCATGTCCCTCACACTTCCCACCCAGAAGACCCCTACTGGCCCAGCTGCTATGAAAGTGGGGAACAGAAGGAATGAAGGTAACTTTTCCAAAGACACGCCGCCCCTGATTCAGTTCCCATGCCACCCCAGGCTCCTTCTGTCTCACCAGGTAGGGGGCTTTATCAGCAGCTGGAACTTTTCTCCAGAGCTTCATGATTTGTTTGCAGCGGCTTGACCAGTCTGGAGGACAGAGACGATGTGTGACAGGAGAACTGGCACGTGGCCCCTGCACTGGTCATGTCGCAGGCTGTCTCCCTTGCCCTGTCCCACAGGTACCTGGGTAATCCTGCTTGAGACTGGGGAAGTTAATATTGGCGTACAGCACAGGTGAGATGGTGGAGAGCTGGCCCAACTCCTCGTCCTTCTCCCAGCGCTGAAGACTCCGCTGATTATAGGAGAGCCCGTCGCCCTCACCCTCCGTGGTGGGGGTGGTGGGGGTAGAGGGCGTGGTGCCCCCCGAGCCTGTCCAGGGGCTGTCTGGCTCACCGGGTTCCGGGCTAAAGAAGCCCCCGCGCTCCCTGGGGCGCAGGGGCAGAGAGTCACAGAAGGCAGGGATGCCAAGCCCCACCCCAGACAAACTGCCCAGAGTCCCCAGGCCATTGCCCTGCCCCAACAGAGGACAGTCACTAGCAAGGCAGCAGAGGGAGGGAGGGGTTGCCACAGCAGCACCCTAGAGTCCAAGGTTCCCTCCCTCGGCGTGGCCCCACTGGAGGGAAGGGACTGCCCACAGAGGTTAAGCACAAATACCAACCTAGAATCCAGGAATGGGGACTGGCAGAGGCCCGGGTAAGAGTCCATTGGGCTGTTGGAGGGGAGATTGCCCAAAGGGAGTCCACCTACAACAGACATAGGATCAGAGAGAGGGAGCAAGTGGTCTAGTCTAGAGGCAGGCTTGGCGGTACCTGCCCACCCAGTCTTCAAACCACCCCCATCGGCTCACCTTGAAGAAAGGGCCTCTGCAGCGGTGTCCGGCTGCCGTCCAGGCCAGGGGTTCCACAACCCAGATGCTGCTCTCGTTCGGAACCCAGAACGTCCTTGAAAAGCTGCTGCAGGTCTTTGGATTCCATCTTAGGCAGTTCTATGAGGGATCAAGGAAAGATGCTGCTGAGGAAGACTGGGGGGCTTAGGGGATACCAGGGAAGATGCCCATGACTCCCCACCAGAGGAGGTGTATAGATGAGTCCCTCAGGCAGAGGAGAGGACCCTTATACATGAAGAGTGTGGGTCCCAGCCTCACCTTCTGTGGGAATCCTGTCTAAGTCAGAGCTAAGCATCCCTTCACCCGGAGTGCCTGGCTTCTCGGGGTCACTGGGCACCGGGGATGCCTTTATGCCGCCGTCCTCAGGTCCTGCAATTGCCAGGAAAAGCCCATCAGTTAAGGTCGGTGTGGAGGCACCACACTGGCCACTCTGGCAAGGACCGCAGAAGGCCTGAAACACTTTCCAGCCTCCAACCTTGATGGTGCTTAGGGGCAGAATAGGTTGACAGAAGCAAAACCAAGATGGCACCCAATCCTCCCAGCAGCCCTCACCTGGTGTATCAGCCTTGCCCTCAGGGCCACAGGATTCTTCATCTGCAACATCCGGACCATCATCTCCTATGAGCAACAGCCCCACTCCAATCAGAGATGCTCAGAACAGGACCCCAGCGCCAAGGCCAGGGCCCTTGGCCAACCCTTAACTCCTAGAGACCAGCCCATTTCCCACCAAAATCTCTTAACAGCTTCCAAGCACAAAGTGAAGTTGAACCCCTTCAGACCACCTTACCCCCACATGACTGACCTTTCTGTGAGGTCGGGAGCTCCTTCCTCTCTGAGCCTCCATCCCCCTTGGCTTTGGGGGTTCCCAATCCAAAGCTTGGCCGGCCCACGCCAACTGCAAACAGGGCCTTCCGGCTCAGGTCCAGCAGCTCCTTCCCAAAGAAGGCTTCCTGTGGGAGGAGTTGGAAAGAAACAGGCCTCCTCAGGCCCTGTGGGCCAGGAGCCTGGCCCTTGGCCCTCAGACCCTAAGACCCACCTGCAGGTAAGCAGGGAACATGTCCTCCAGTTTGTTCTTCTTGCGCCCTCGCCGCTGCTGCTTCTTCTTCTCATCCCCATCGGCTAAGCTCTGGTCCACAGAGCCCTCAGCAGGCAGGTCGGCAGGCAACACTGAGGACCGAACAGGAGGGTCAGCCTCTCTGGGAACTGCGGGCACGCTGCTCCCAGGTTGGCCTGGGGACACTTTCTGCCTGTTCTCCCCTGACACCAATTGGGCCCACTACCTCCTTGGTTCTTTGAGGGCACCCCTGCCCCCGGCCACCCTGGCAGTGTCCCATGGGTCCTGTGAGCCCCACCTTCTCCCAGGCCCCACTGGAGCCCTCACCCGTCTCACCCTCGTCGGGCTGCCCATCCCCACTCAACACCTCCGCCTGTGCAGCAGGCCCTTTTTTCACACGTGTGTGGGATTTCCGCTGTCGCACCATGAAACCACCGATGCCTGTAAGGAGGCAGAGCTGAGGCTGAGAAGCTGCTGGGGACCTGGTAAGCTGCCCCTCACCACCCCACCCACATCCCAGAGCCTCACCAGGCCGATAGGGTTTGCGTTTGCGTTTTTTGCTTTCCTCGGTCTCCTCTTTGCCAGGCTCTCCATCAGGGCTGACAGGACCCTCCAGTTTAATTTCGCATTCCATGTGCTCCACACTACCTGTGTATGGAGACAAAAGAGATGGAGACAGGTCAGAGGCATGGATCCTTTTAATCCTGTCATACTGTCAGCTAAGAACAGAGAACTGGGGACTTCCCAGATGGTCCAGTGGTTAAGAATCTGCCTGCCAAAGCAGGGGACATGGGTTTGATCCCTAGTCCAGGAAGATTCCAGACACCAAGGGGCAAGCAACTAGGCCTGTGAGCCACAACTACTAAAACCTGCACACCCTAGGGCCCATGCTCTGCAACAAGAGAAGCTACCACAATGAGAGAAGCCTGTCTACTGCAACTAGAGAGTAGTCCTCACTCACAGCAACTAGAGAAAGTTCACGTGCAGCAATGGAGACACAACACAGACCAAAAAAAAAAAAAAGAACAGAGAGCTGAGTTCCCTGTCACAGAGCTACTGGACCAGACCCACAGTGGCCCAAGGGTGACTGGGAGTAACAATGCTGCCCTGACCCAACACTCAACTCTCACAGGCATGCTCCCAGAACTCTGGTGCTCCCCGAGATCCCCCAGGCTGACCTTCAGCCTTGAGCAGCTCGTCTGTGTCCAGGTCACCATCCTTCTTGTCATCAGGGCCCAGGACCTCTGAAGGCTCGGCCCCCTCCAGCCCCGCCTCGCCTGGGAGGCCGGGCCGTCCACGCCTCTGACGCCGCTTGTGCAGAGGCGACATGGTCAGGTTACGCAGCACCGCCATGCCCGTTTCTGTCAGCCACACGCCCTCAAAGCGAAAGTACTGGGGTTCTGCACAAAGGGGAAAAGCACGTGACCCCATGGAGCCCCAGGGAAACTGGGACTCTGAGTTTCGGCCTAAGTCCCTAGGTGGGACAACAGCAGTGAGAGACATACAGACTGAAGTCCAGACTGGGGTCTGAGGGCTAAAGAGGAGAGACCACCAATGGGCACCAGCTGAGGCCTGAGTGCTCTCTCAATGACCCAAGGGGGTCTGAGAGACAGCTGCTGCTGAAGCTGGACTCTGCTCCTGATTAACCCTCATGTCACCAAATATATTCTCGGGCTGTGTGGACCAACGAGGGCCCCTCCTTGCCGAATGCCAGCTCACAGTGCCCCAGATGTCAGGAGCAGTGCCCACATCATGATGGATGGAGGTGGGAGAGCTCCTTCATTAAGGAAAAAGAGCAGGGTTCAGAAAGAGTTCTGTGCTCTCTGAAAATGAGAGTCTGGCTGTACAAAGGCCATGTTAGCTGGTGAATGGAATTCTGCCTGGAACCTGGAGGCCTTGGGTGTCACCACAACTTCACCACTGACCTACAGGGTGACCTTGGGCAGGCCACTCAACATCCCTGGGTCTTAGCTTTTTTTCTGTGAAAAATGAGATAAAATTGGGGGGCTGGAGCTGGACTAAGTGTCTAAGGGTCTCCTCTGGCACTGGCATTCAGAATTACTGTGACTCACCAGGCTCTTTCACCTTCATAGGTACCAACTCTGGAGGCGCAACAGGCGCTGTGGAGAGGAAAAACAGCTGGAGGCCCTGGCCCAGAGCAAGGCACCCCTGCACTGACCCCTCCTCCCCTCTCCCTAGCACCCGGGACTCACCAGCAGGCTTGACCACGTAAGGCTGGCAGGAGACACAGTCGAAGCCCTCATCAGCTGCCTGCTCCACATCATCCTCTGTGAAGAGGCTCTCACAGCCGGCATGCATCCACCTGGGAGAAAGGAGACAGGAGAAGGTGAATGGAAACAACACAAGGCTGAAAACAGGGAGGAGGTGGCCTATCTGGGGGAGACGGGCACCCTCACCGTTCACAGTGGCGACACTGGATCAGCAGGTCCTCCTCCACGTAGGGGGCATGACAGATAGGGCAGGTCACCAGGCTGGCACAGGGCCCGCAGTGTGTGTAACTATTCTGCCATTCACAGTGGAAGCCTGGGGAGGCGGCCCCACACTGCATACAAGACACACACCTGGTGGGGGCAGAAAGACAGACCCTCAACACCTAACCTACCCAGAACATCCAAACCAGCCTGGCCTTCTAAACCCAGCCTCGGCCATGTATTCAACATCACACCCACTCTTAACATGTCAGGCCCATCTGAAGTTGCCGGTCTCCTTACCACTTGCACTTCCAGCCACCCTTGGGCACGGTGAGCAGTGGGGGGTCCAGGCAGTACGTGTGGTAGCTAATGTCACAGTCATCACAGAGCAGGAGGCGGGAGGGGTCTGAGGCCTGGCCACACACCTCGCACACGATGCACTCCACACAACGCCAGCCCTTCAGCAGCATCACCTTGGTGATCTGGTGCAGGAGATGGCAATTCCTCAGGGGGTGATGCAGAGGGCAGGGCAGACCTCTCTAGGGGTGCCGGGACTTACACAGGTGGGGCTGCAGGACCCCCGTACCCAGGCCAGACGTTCATTTGAGCATAGGGAAGATACACGGAGCACCCTCACCCCTAAAACAGTGGCTCTTAAACTTAGGCTTCCAGGGATCTCCGCTGATCAAAGAACAGCCTCACCTAGCCACTGCCTTGTTAAGATCTTTCACTAGCCAGGTTGTATTTCCCCAGCTTTTCTTAAACATGTAGAACCTGCTACTACTACAAGTCAGTGAATGTTAGCAGTGGACAAGTTCTAAATGTTAATGAAAACCCCAAAATGACTGATCATGCTTGAGTCAAAAACACTGCTTTCTCTTTGTGGATATGTGTTTGGTTCTGATTTTATATTTTATATCCAGACCATGTTTTCTACTAGAAAAGTTCTCAAAATTTACACAATGTACTCAATTATATCAGTAAGCCATGATCTATAACAAAGAAACTCGTAAGACCACTATGGTTTCCAAAACATTTTTCCCAAGATGAGTTTGACAGCCACTGGAAACTGATGAACAAGTTCCATGACCAATGACCACCTTCAGTAGAGTGTCCAGGAAAGAGACCTAGGATAAGCAATAACTGACCCCATTCCCCAGACCAGATCTCTGGGGCCCCGAACTCACCTTGCTGTTGACACAGTAAGGGTGATAGCACTGAGAGCATTGGGAACAGGCAAGGAGGTGGCCCTCTGCCCCCCGGCCAAAGCTGCCACACACCACACACATGTCCTGGGGAAACACACAGAAACCCAAGTGTCCCACCTCACATCCTCAGGACCACTCAGTCCCCGTAACCGACTACGACGCTAATCTGACAGGAGGGAGTCAGAGAACCATAAGCCTATCCCTGCTTTAGGGCACAGTGAGCCATCACAGGACCCTGCTCCTTCCTAGCCTGCCTTGCTTGTCTGATCAGGTAATCTGAAATGATACAGCCTACCGTGGATAAAGGTAATGAGAAGTAAAACACCAAGTGGGTGAAGACTGATCAGGATCTCAGTAACATATACGACAAATTCTGTAGCTTCAAGATTACTCATGTTCCCTAGACTAGGAGCTTCAATAGAGCAGAAATCGTTTCTGCCTTTTTCACTGCTACATTCCCAGCTCCCAGTTCAGTGTCAAGCTCATTTTCTGGTATTCCGAGAAGTCGGTCTCTGGTTTTCCTCATTTACCCTCCCACCAAAACACATACATCCAAATGCCATCCTGGCATTCAGTCTGCCAGGTCTTACTACTGAAGATGGGACTACTGGAGTCAAGTACGGTACCTGCATTAGCACAAATTTGTCTGTGTTGGAGAAGAGAACCACAGTATTTTGCATGGTATCATCATCATCGTCTTCTTCTTCCTTGCTGGGAGAGCTATCGATATCAGCAACCTTATAGGCAGAGAGTTGTGCAAAGTGAGGCAGCTAAATCTGCCCCCAATAAGGTGCTTTCCTCTTTGGTGTTGGGGGAAGGCGGCATAAACCCCCGGCTAAGATGAAGGCCAGGAGCCAGGACTAAGAAGCAGAAGAACACCCCAGCTCCCAAACTGGGCCTCAGCCCAACATCACATTTCAGAGAAGTCTGGGGGCCAAGAGGACAGAAGGAGCACAGACATAGCCGGACAGGCCCTAGGCTAGCAGGCAGGCAGAGCGTGCAGGGGACTGGCAGGATTTAAAGGGTGTTTAATCTTGAAGGGGCCAGCTGAAGCATGTTTGGGGGATGGGAGGCCTCTCCTTACTACCAGAGTCTCAATGGAAGAAGTAGTTGATTTTAGCCGGGCCCGTCCTCTCCCACGTCCTCCATGTGCTCCTCCACGTGGCCGGCGTCTCCCTGGGAAACTACTGCTGCGACCCTGAGTGAGGGAAATGGGTGATTACAGAAGTAGAGGGCTAACGGGTGGGGTCCACAGGCTTAGAGGCAAGAGAAGAGACAAAGGGACAGAGTATGGCAGGTAACAAAGTCCAAGCTTCCCAGTCAGGGCCAGGGAGGAAGCCCAAACTCTAGAGTAGCAACAGGTAGATAGCTCTGGTCCAAACCACTCCTGATCTTCTAAGAAGAAAGAGTGGCCAACATGGTACTGTACAGTGAGGAAAAAAACTGGCTTGAGAGATGAGTTTCTAGTGCCGATTCTATTGACTGAGTAACCAAGAACCTGGGCAAGTTACTTTCCCCTCTGTTACTGGTGTTCTCTTTAATAAAATAACAAGATGAACTCAAGGATCTCTGAGAACCTAGGATTCAATAAGTCAGGTGGGAAGGTATCAGTGAGTGACACAGAACCGTACCTCTGACAGTGACGGGACATCATACACATCCAGCAGCTGGATAGCCCCTCACCTGTTTGATGCGGGAACGAGCCGGGGAGCTGCGACGCCTCCCCTTGTCCCCCTCGGCTTTGCCTCCTCCAATAGCTGTCCCAGCATCACACAATAGCGAGTCATCAGTCTCTGGCAGCGAGTCGGTACAGAGCCGCAGGGAGCCCTCATCTCGGGCTGGACTAACGTCTGTAGATACCCCCAACTCCATGGACAGGGAGCCACCCCCCTCGGGGTCTGGAGAGCCCAGCAGGGGCTCTGAGCCAGGAAAACTGGCACTGGCATCGCCCTGGCTCAGATTGGAGATCTCATTAACGATGTCGGATTTGATGAGAGTAGGTGGGGTCGGGGCCACTGGTGCACGTGGCTCCTCTTGCTCTTCACAGGGTGAGCCCTGCCCTGCCTGCTTGCATTCTGGGCCATAGACCTCCATAGGGGTCACAGGGGCCAGCTCCTCCGAGTCCAGGAGCACAGGGGAACCCTTAAGTTCACTAGCCAAACTGCCAGGGGTCTGTCCAGCCTCTGGCTGTGAACCAGGAGTGTCAGTCCCATCCAGAGGGGCTGTATCTTCCCCCAGACCAGAGAAGTCATCCAGGGCTGGGGCAGGGCTGGGTGCAGGGCAGGAAAGGTTCCCCAGAGGAGACGGAAGAGGACTAGTAGGGCTGGGTTCCAAGGCTGGGCACTCGGGTTCTGGGGCTTTCTCAGTCTCCATCTTCTGTGGCTCACCCTCTTCTGAGACCTCCACTGCCTTGTCCATGGGACTCAGTGGGGAAGGAACTGACAGTGGCAGGGCAGGAGAGCACTGGGAAGGAGGTGAGTTTGAGGGAGGCAGGGAATGCTGGAGGAGTGGAGAACAATGAGGGGGAAGGGGCTCCATCAGGATGGGAGAGGCCGGTCCCATCGGGGAGCCTGGGGATGGGGGAAGGATCATAGGGGGTACAGGCTCAGGGTCAGTGCAGTTAGCTTCTGGTGGAGGGCTGATAGGTGTCTCCAGGATGGGGGCAGCCAGTGGCGACTCAGGGTCACTGTCCCCTTTGGCATCAAAGGGGTACTCTAACTCTCCCAACGGAGACAGGGCTGGTGGGGCCACAGTTGTGATGATGGGTGAAAGTGGAGGAGGAAGAGGATCTGGAGGAAAAGAGAGGCTCTTAGATTAGATGTGCCATAAAGAGTTAAGACCGTCCCAGAGTAACAGGGTACTAACAGCCCCTTACCTGGTGGCATCAGCTGAGGTGACAAAGATGGCTCCCCAGATGGGGACAACGGCAGCTCCTCAGGCAGAGGGGACAGAGGTGGTTCCCCAGGCTCAGACAGGGCCGGCTCTCCAAGCACGGGGGATAAGGGTGGCTCCCTGGGTGGGAGGAATAAGGGCAATTCCTCAGATGCAGGGCACAGGCCTGGCTCCTCAGTGGGCTCTTCAGGTCGAGGGGACAGGTGTGGTTCCTCAGGCTGGGGGGACAGGCATGGCTCCTCAGGTCGAGGGGACAGGCATGGTTCCTCAGGCCGGGGAGACAGGCGCAGTTCCTCAGGCTGGGGAAACAGGTGCGGTTCCTCGGATGCAAGGGACAGATGTGGCTCCTCAGGCACGGGGGACAGGTGCAGCTCCTGGGGTGCAGGGGACAGGCGGGGCTCCTGGGGTGCAGGGGACAGGCGCAGCTCCTTGGGCGCGGGGGACAGGTGTGGCTCCTCGGGCGCAGGGGACAGGTGCGGCTGCTGGGGTGCGGGGGACAGGTGTGGCTCCTCGGGAGCAGGGGACAGGCACAGCTGCTGGGATGCGGGGGACAGGAGTGGCTCCTCAGGTGTGGGGGACAGGCGTGGCTCCTCAGGTGCGGGGGACAGGCACAGCTCCTGGGGTGCAGGGGACAGACGCGGCTCCTGGGATGCAGGGGACAGACGCGGCTCCTGGGATGCAGGGGACAGACGTGGCTCCTGGGGTGCAGGAGACAGGCGCGGTTTCTCAGGTTGAGGAGACAAGTGTGGTTCCTCGGGCTGGGGGCAGAGTCGCAGTTCCTCAGGCAGTGGCAATAGCGGTGACTCCTCCAGCGGCGGGGACACGAGCAAGTCCTCCGGAGGCGGGGAAGCAGGCAGGTCTTCAGGTGGCGGGGATGTGGGGGAGTCCTCAGGTGGAGGGGACAGGCGTGAAGCCTCAGGTGGAGGGGATGTGGGAGACTCCTCAGGTGGCGGTGACAGGGGAGACTCCTCAGGCGGGGGGGACAGGCGGGACACCTCAGGCGGGGGGGACATAGGCAAGTCTTCAGGTGGTGGGGACATGGGTGAGTCCTCAGGTGGTGGGGATAGGCGTGAGGCCTCAGGTGGCGGGGAGAGAGGAGATTCCTCGGGTGGAGGGGACAGGGGCGACTCCTCAAATGGTGGGAACAGACAGGAGGCCTCAGGTGGCGGAGACATGGGTGACTCTTCAGGTGGCGGAGACATGGGTGACTCTTCCGGTGGTGGAGACAGGCGAGACGCTTCCGGTGGTGGGGAAGTAGGCAATTCCTCGGGGGGAGGGGACAGAGGAGACTCCTCCAGTGGTGGGGACAAGGGTGACGCTTCAGGTGGTGGGGGTAAGGGTGTATCAAGTGGGGGATGTTGGGGGGAGTCCTCTGGGGAAGAGAAGGGTGGTGACTCAGGTGGGGGAGACAGAGGAGACTCCTCAGGCGGTGGAGAGAGGGGTGAGTCCTCAGGCGGTGGGGACAGGCGCGATGCCTCAGGCGGCGGGGACGTGGGTGAGTCCTCAGGTGGTGGGGACAGGGGCGACTCCTCAGGTGGGGGCAGCAGTGGCATCTCCTCATTTAGGGGGGCCTCCAACTGGGGCTCAAGTTGGGCCCCTTCTCTCCCTGCAGACATAACACACTCTGCTCCTACCTAGCTCAGCTGCACCCCCACAGCAAGTACAGGGTCGGGGCAAAGCAGAGATTGGCCCTTGCCACAGGATAGAAGGGGATTACTTTCAGGAACCCTCAAACCCTACTCACCTAGTGGTTTGGCTTCACATTGCAGGGGCCCCGGTTCCTTGGGTTGCATAGAGGTCACGTGTCCACCCTTTGGCTGCCCTTGGCACGCAATATACAGAGTATTGGGCTCATCGGTGGGGGTAGCGCCAGGCTCTGGGGGTGAGAATCTGCAGAGGGCACAGGAAGCAGACTCGCATCACCTACTGACCCCTCTAGAGCACACAGGGGTGAGGCACAGATGCTTTGGAATGTACTGCTTACCCAAGGGCCCTCCTCTCAAAGGCTGTTTGCTTGAACACAACCCCTGCCTCCCAGGCCCCCTCCCAACCTCTGCCAATCCACACCACTTACCTGCTACAGACCGGGGGGTGCTGTTCAGCAAGAGAACTGACAGGCTGTCCTCCCGGGGCTTTGTGACAGCGGTGACAGAGCGAGTAGTTCTCAAACCACTCAGAGTTGGGATTCAGCTCGGTTGAGCCTGCCCCACAGGCCCGGCACACCCGGCATGCCTAGTGGAAGGGAACAAGCAAAATGGCCACCGGTCAGACAGGAGAGGAGGAGAGCACAAGGCGTGTCCCAACAGAGAAACATGCGGCACTGCAGGAGGCGGAATTAGGGAGAGTAAGGCAGCACTGGGGCACACTCACCTTGCACTTCCAAGAGTGAGCAGGCAGTTCCTCCATTGGTGGTTTCAGGCAGAAGGTATGGTATCCTTTGTCGCACGTCTCACAGACCAACATCTTAGAGTCATTCCCAGGTTTCCTGCGGGGACACGTAACAGGGTTCTCCCTGCCCTCCTTTCAACCCTGACCTGTGCTTCATCTAAGGTTCCCTCCTGCCCTCCCACTTTTACCTGCAAGCTTGGCACACTTTGCATTCAGGGCACTGCCAGCCAGCACGCTTGCGGGCAGTCAGAGCAGTGTCCAGACAGGCCCCATGATAGTGATGCCCACAGCTGGTACAGAAGAACAGGTCACACAATTCCCCTGGCCCCTCACATACTGCACAGCGAGCCTCCTCTGCAGTAGGAAGGGAAGGATGACACAGGTCAGCTATGGATTCCTTATAGGACTCAGCACAGTGCTGTCTACATAACTGGCATTCCACAGACACAGAATGAACAAGGTTTCTAAGTGTCTGCCTAACATATGCCAGGCACTGCTCTAGGCACTGCATTGTGCATGTATGCTCAGTCATTTCAGCCATATCCGACTCTTTGAGACCCCATGGACTGTAGCTCACAAAGCTCCTCTGTCCATGGGATTCTCCAGGCAAAGATACTGGAGTGGGTTGCCAGGCCCTCCTCCAGGGGATCTTCCCAACTAGGGATCAAACCCACATCTCTAACTTCTCCTACACTAGCAGCCAGGTTCTTTACCACTCACTAGTGCCACCTGGAAAACCCAGGCATTGCAGAGACCATAGTAAATGAGACAGGCAAAGCCACTGCACTCAGAGTCCACGCCTATTTTCATGGGGCAGACTGACAGCACGTAATTACAGACTTCAGAGCGCTTTGCAGAGCATAAAAACCCCAGCAGCCATGGACCCCCACGCGTCCTCTGTCCAAGGGGCGGGACTCCTCACCCAGATGTGCGGCCCCCTCACTGTGCTCTGGGCATAGCAGCTGCAGTGTTTTCATGGATAAGAAGGAACCGCTGGCAGTTGCACAGGGGAAGTGGTAAAGACGTGAACATCCAGGCGAGCGGCAAGGGATGGAGGCACCAAGTCTGGTGCAGTGGGAGCAGCGCTGCCAGAGTAGAGACAAAGCCTCAGCACTGGCCAGCTCTCTCCAGAGCCACAGGCCAGGCACCAGATCTACCCCAGTATGCCCCCTGCCCACCCTGCCCTTTGCCTGTGCCACTCCCTGGCCCCCGCCCCACCTGTGAGATCCCTGAGAAGATGGCCTTGTCCACACCACATAGTTCTGGGCCCTCCTGCCCCCATACGCCTGCCGACCACGCAGCGCACCAGTGGTGAGCCCAGCAGGACCCTTTATAAGTGGAAAGAGGGAAAACAGTTAACAAGAACGTGATCCCTGGTTCAGGACCACCTAGCCCCTACCCCATTTCCTCCCCAAGTCAGCTACCCCACTTCCCTTCCCTTACCTCCAGGTTCTCCCAGGTGGCCAGGTGTCAGGCCCTCAGGGAAACCAATCTGTGATAGGTCCTCACTGGGAAGCGCTCCCTCACTGGGCCCTGGGTTCCCCCCAGGGGACACCACGGGACACCGGGGCCAGTCAAATGGCAACTCAAAGCGCCGTAGCTCCCGCTGCCCATGTAGACTGGGCTCTCCGCAGTTACAGAGAGCACAACGCCGCACCGGACCCCCGCTGTGAACACACAAGCATCAGCACCACGCCGGTCCTGCCCACGGGCACCCTCAACAACCCCATGATTTGGCACACTTATGCTTCCCGAACACTCATTTCCTAAATCTTCCACTTTGAAAGCCCCAGATGCTCAAATCAAGTCTTCATACATCCTCATATCCTCATTTCCCCAAATTAGTTACCTGCAGTCCTGGGGAGGCTCCTGAAGCCGGGGACCCCCAGAACTGGGCACAGAGACCTCCCCAACATGTGGTTTGGGAAGATCTGGCTCAGTGGCACCTGACTCCTCGGAGGCTGCAGGTCCATCAGCTGAATGAACAGACAGAGAAGAAACATGTATCAGCCATTATCCTCTGTTTAATACCAGTCCACTCATCAGACCCATGAGATTACCCAAAACCCTTGGTGGATAACAGTGACGGCATTTCAACTTCTGTCCCAAAGAACAAAGTTGTTCAATTATTACCTGTCTACCAGACAGACTTAGCTTCTGTCCCTGTGCTAGGACCAGAAATCTAAGATTTCCTGGGAAGAACAGAAATCCAGGGTTTGTCCTACCCACCTGCTGGTTCCGAATCTTTATCCTCACCAGGCGGCTTCAGGCTGTCCATCCCTCTCTCCGACTGGGCAGAGCCCTCTCGGGGAGACCTGTCAGAGCCAAGAGATATCTATTTGTCTAGGAAGTTCTCCCACTAAACACTTTCCTCCAAATCCTGAGGAGAAGGCAGCTAATGTTATCTAGAACCTATAGAAATCAGAGCAAAATCACACCTACAAACTCCTGTACTGATGACAAGGAAAATCCTTCTCTCCAACCCTTGTCCCACCGTCTACTTCCCCTCCAATTAACACATATCCTCTTCTTCCACTCTGAATGTCCGGGGGATCCACTTCCCACCTCCTGTCTAAGACTTCCCAGGACAACCAGAAGCACCCACAATCTACATCTAGTACCACCCTTTGCCTCACATCTGAGTTCTTGGCTTCTGGCAGGCCCTATCCCTTGGACTTTTCCCTCAGTTCTCAAGTCAGCTACCATCCTAGAGGTCTTTCAGTGCCAACCCAGGAGTAGTCATAAACCAAGAAGTCTGAGTTCAGCTGAAATCCTTCTACCAGAGACAAAATTTGGGATCTTGCAAGATGTAGAACATGTTACTGGAACGAAAGTCCAGCTATGGAGGGATCTCCCCCACCTCCACTGGTTTCAACCAGAATATTCCAATCCTAAAAGAAAAAACTCCCCATTTCCCACTCACCGCCCATCTAAATCTAGCTCAGGCCCACCCCCTGGCCCCTGCCATGACTGAGCTCAAGTTCTCACCCAGCCTGAAGGCCTCAGGTTGTTGCCCTTGGCAACGCCAACTGCCCTTCCTCCTCAGATGTCCCTAGAAGTTAACAGAAGTGGGCCTTAAGAGTTACTGAGCATGTGTAGCCAGGACTGACGCTAGGCATGCTGGGAGTTGTAGTCTCAGGAAGCACACAGCCACTTGGAGCTGTTCTAAACGGGGGCAGGACACAGCAAAGCAGCTTCCTTCCTCTTCCGTCAGGCAGGGTTTCCACACACACTATGGGGGTGGGGGGTAACGGTCCCCTCTTCTAAGATATGCCTGCCTATCCCAGAGCCAAATGCAACACCTGAAGTTACACTTAAGAAGGTCAAGATCCACACCTTTGGGCATATTTTCCTAAATCTCAGAGGAAACTAATAAACACAGTACAAAAAAGAAGTAAAGAATTAAAGAGCTGAGGAAGAGGAAAGGGGTCCTATAGAAGGAAGAAAGGGACAGGTGCCAACAGCTCTTAGTGGGAAGAGTAGGGGCTTAAGCAGAGAAACTATAGAAAGTATAATTTTCCCATAGCAGGTAAAGCAGGTTACAGAACTCTAAATGAAAGTTTGAGAAATTTCTCTCTCACCTTTTCCACTCCTCTTATTCACCCAGAAGGACCACACCAACCTTTGTAAAGACAAGCCTCTCTCCCCACACCAAATACCCCAGTCAGCCACTTGGGGTTGAGTGCATGGGGCAGTTGAGACTGGGGGAACCCTCAAAGGTGCCCAGGATCCATAAATCAATTACCTAAGAACCACACTATCAGTGCTCTTTCCCTGAGTTAACACTCCATTTCCAGAGACTGGTAATGGGCCTCATGGGACATGCCACAGGAAGGGAAATTTTTACTTTTTTCCCTTTACACTATTAGATTCTACTAGATTGGGAAAGTGAAATATCACCTGATACCTGTTACCTTTATTCTCAGATCATCTCTTTCCCAAACCTGTCACTCACATAATCACACCTAAAAGGAAAGGAGGGCGGTCATCTAGCCAGCCCAGAGAAAAGATGCTCTGGCACTTCAAGGGCCCCCTAGAAGCCACCTATGTGAAGTAGGGGTTGGAGGTCAGGGCACCAGCTAGGCTGCTCTTCCTATTCAGCCATTCAAGGTCTGACCACACCCAGAAGGCTTCAAAGTTTCTTAAACATGTGCAACTTTTCTGTTACCTTACCACTAAATAAATGCCCCCAAGAGCTTCCAACTGTTGTGCTCTCAAAGTTGAGGCTAAAGGAGTCACAAACAGCAAGAAATCAAAAGCAACAGTGATAGCGCAGTGGGTGGGAGGACTGCCTCACACAAGGCCAGAGGGACAAATTCCTCCGCCCTCCCCCAAGCGCAGCCCTCTCAAGCTGGTAAAGCTGGCACTGCCTGGGGAGGTGCAGAAACCACCTTCATCTAGCCTTGGGAAACAGTACCAACATCCTCCAAAGCTGCAGCCTCATTTATGGGATCATAGAAGATGAGAGATAAGCCAAGCGTTGAGTGTCCTCCAAGCTGGACCAAAGAGAATCCAGAGGCTCTTCTAAGGAGTTCCATTTCCCTATCCAGCAGTCCAGCACCTGCCCCCTAATGCTGAGTGCTAGTTGTCAGGCCCCTGAACAGATCTAAGCAAATAAAAACCACAGGTTCCCCTGTCCCAGCATTCACAGCCAGAAACACACATATAACCAAGGGTTTTTCCCCAGATCTAAACTGGGCTAAGGCCTGGCCAGGCTTCCTCAAGGGAACTAAGGATCCCAGAGAAACACAGATCTAGGGAGTGAAACCGTGGTAGGTCCATTTGATCCAGGCTGAAGAGGCCCAGGACAGCAAGGAAGAAGCCAGGGATTCATCTCAACCCACTCTTGTCCCTGCCTCCACCCCAGACCAAAAGCTTTAACTCCATTATGCCAGCCAAAGGGGAAATGGAGGCTTGGAGAGGTGAAAGGCTGAAGCAGGCCCTTGAGTGAACAGCTCTTCTGTAGGACTCAGGACTTCCTGGTTCCCAGCCTGAGAATCAAACCACACCTCTCCCCACCCCCATTTTGGGCTGGCCCTCCAGGGAAGAACCCAAATGGTTAACAGGGGCTCCGGAGACCCTCCGAACTATCCCTGGGTCATCCTAGGGTCAACTACAGCCAAAAAGGAGTGGTGTCTCTTAAGGAAGTTCTTTAGGGACAGACAGCCGGAGAGGCCCTCAACAGAAGGCAAGGGCAGACAGCATGGGTGACAGCTAGCCTCATTTCAGCACCCCTGTGCCACCTCTCACCTCAGGATTACCACCCAAAAACCTTTCAAGGGCAAACCCCTATTCTGTCCTTTCCAAGACCAGGCTCAAAGTGGTCGAGCCTCTGTATGTTGGAGGGGGCAGAGTGAGGGAGCAAAATACAGCAGCCAAATCCTGGCTGGGCAGCATGACAGCTGTGAAAGGGGCTGTCCCAGCCCAGGGTCCAGAGGCATTAGGCTCATGCTGCACCCTTCCCACACACCCCTTCTCCCCAATACCTCCTGCCAGGGCTGAAAACACTGACTTCAGAGACATGCTCCTATCAGGTCATTCCTCCTACAAAGAGGTACAGGCCACCCTATTCTGCAGAGTTGGGACAGGATCATAGGACTAGTTAACATTCCCTGACTGAAAAAGGTTGGCGAGGTCTGGGAGGGGCCCTGCAGGACTGGCCAGAGACTTATGGGCGACCAGGCCTGGAGAAAGCGGGAGACAAAAGCCATTTTTTGCAGCCCACATTCGCAGGGAGCAAATCTCAACGGCCTCCTCTATAATCCCCTAGAGATTATGTTCATCCTGAGAGGAGGGAAGGCAAAGCAGGCTAAGACAGCACTAGGCCCGGTTGGGGTCACTTTGCCAGGCAGGGGTAGTTTAAAGTTGACCAGCAAGGCCAGAGCTGCCCCCAGCCCCGCCTCCTTCTTGCCCCAGCCACCTCCTTCATCACAATAGTCAGTTTCTACACACTCTGCCCCGTGCACGGTGAAATAAGGCCTAGTGCAGGAATCAGGATTCCTTGAGTCTCCCAGAGACTGCTCTCGGTGCCCGGATGAGCAAGAACAACCTTAAAGTCCAACCTGGCACTAAGTCTGACCTGGTAGTGGCACCCTACCCCCGCTCCCAAGTTGTTCTATTCCCAAGGCCCACAAGGAACCCTGAAGGAGAAGCAGCTGACTGGGATTGGTGCTGGCATCAGGGCTTGGGTCCTAGTTTAGTAGAGCTCCCCCCAACACAAAAATAAACAGGCAGAGAGACTTTCTGGCCAGGTTCCCAAACTCCCGTGGTTCCCTGAAACCCCCAGTCTTTAAAGAGGCACACCCCAGGACGCCAGGCCTCGGTTCTCCTCTGGCGACTGGCTCAGGTTCCCTTGACAGACCCTGCCAAAGGAACCCTCCTCAGCTCTGGCACCCCTTTCTCCAACCTACAGGCCAGCTCGGGCCAAGATAGTCCATCTGGCTATGCCCCTAGTCCAACCCTTTCTGGGCCCTGGCCGGGCGGACTTCACTCACCTCTTCACAGGGCGATCCAGAAATCCTCATCCGAGAACATGGCCAGAGCCCGGGCCGCTCCCCGACCTCCAACCGCCAGAGCGATCACCGCCGCCCCCCGCACGGGGGGGCTTAAGGGGGCCAAGAACGGTAAATCCAGGTCGGAGTGGCCACCCTCCCCCCCTCAAAAAAAGCAAGAAGCCGAAGAAGGGTTCTCTCCTCGGGTTCCAGCAGTTTAGGTTTCCATGGACAGCCCCAGGGCGGCGAATCCCGAGCGGACACAAAGAGAGCACCGGTGGCTTTGATCTTGGGCGAGCAGGCTCCGCATCCGCGTCGCCGGGCGGCCTCTCAGTCCTAGGGCCGGGCCAGCGCCCCGGCCGCCCGCGCCGGGCTCGGGCGGAACGTCGAGGCTCTCCAGATGGAACGTCGAGGCGCCTCCCCAGCAGCCCGGAAGGAATGCCGCGCCGCCGCGCCGGGCCCGGATGGAACGTGAGACCCTCGCAGGAGCGCCGAGCCCCTCTCCCCCTCGGGCCGGCGCTCCGGGGCCGCGCGAGCTACGGCGACACGGAGCCGGCGGGGCCGCGGGGCTGAACCTGACACACACCCAGCGCTGGGCTCCTCGACCCCGAGCACTCTCCCTCGGCGGCTTCGAGCCCCCCACCTTCTGCTCCCCCCGGGGAAGGGAGGAGGGTAGGTGGGCGAGGAAGAGGAAGGGGCGGGCGGTGCGAGCCCTCTGCCCGCTCCCCTCCGGCCGCTCCAGGCCCTGCGCTCGCCTCCCTTCCCCTCTGGCCTCGGGAGCTGCCCCGCCCCCGGCCTGGCCGGCTCTGATCGGCGGCACCCCCTCAACCCCCGGCTGGCTGTGATCGCGGGGGGCCTAGAGGTGCATGGCCCAACCCCGGCTCCCGGCGCCGGGGGGTCAGGAAACTGAGCGGAAAGTGGGGAACGAGGCAGCCATTTGCAACCGGAGAGGAAAGTAGTGCAGCGCGGCGCCGCTCCGCCTCCCCCCCCTCCGCCTCCTGTTCGGCCGGTAGGGTGGTTCCTGCGAAGGGGCTATTTCCTGGCCCGAGATCTCGGCAGCGGTCGTGGAGATTCAGGAAGCCTCCGGCGCGAGATCCGGGTGGCCCTTTTGCCCCGGGAACCCCACTCCAGAAGGGGAGAAAGGAGAAGACGCGGCCCTATTTTGTGTTGGAGCGGAGCGGCGGAGGGATCCGGTCCTCTCGGAGGAAAGGCTGTGACTCTGCAGTTCTACGCACACGCAGCGGGATCCCTCCGCCATAGGTTAACCCCGACTGCGCCGGGCCGGCCGCTGTGCAGACACGTGGGAATGAAGCCCCCCTCCTCCTCGCCCCGGCCCTGGAACTGCCTCCTTTACCACCCGGCTAGTGAAACTAGGACTCTGGGCACTTTCTAACTCCGTTCGCTGGAGTTATCGGTCCCTGAAACTCTTAACTGCCCCTTGCCTTGGCCAGGAGCAATCTTTCCCGGGAGGGGGATGGAAGAAGAGCCTGGAGATTGGCTGCTGCTCTGCATCCTGGGAACTGGAGTCCGCAAATGGAGAAAGTGAGGCACGGCGCCTGGCGCTGCAAAGGGTGGGTTCCTGCCACGTTCGGGGGCCTAAAGGAAAGCGGAACGAGTCGCTAGTCGTTCCTTCTGGCTCTCAACCCCCCTCGAGAGGAAAGAGGACTGTTAGTGCCTCCACAATCACCTCCCCTGTCAAAACAGAAATGCAGAGTTTCCCCTTCTTTCCCGGGTGCTCCCAGCCTCGGCCCTTCTTTCCGAATCTTCAGGGCCTTTGCTCCCCAGCCGCCCCCCCTTTTTTAGTAAACAGAGGGCATGTAACTTGCAGCCTTGCTACCTGGCCAGAGTACTGTTATTCTACGCAAGATCCCAAAACAGCTTGCAGGGACCATCCCCCCCCGCCCCCCTATTAGTCTGGATGAGAAAGGATTGGAATGACTTCTCTGCATTAACTCTACCCATGGGATAGACAGGAGGAGACAAATTAACAAATGTGCTGGATACTTAATATATTCTTAGTTATTCCTCACCCTCGTTATGAATTAATGTGGAATTATGCCCATATTACAGATGAAGAGATTGAGACTAAAAAAATTGTTCAACAAACCACATCTAGTGAGAAGTTGAGCCTTGCGTAATGCAAGCCAATGGCCATGTTTGTCCTAGGATGTGTGTATGTGTATATAAATATATATTTTTTTAATTTTTAATTTTTATTTTAATATGTGGAGAAAGACGCAGGCAAACCAGGTGCAGCAGGGCTGGTTTTGTGGGAAGGGGTTTACAGTGCTGTCCAATAGAACTTTCTGCAATGATAGAAATGCCCTATACACTCATGTGGCTTAGTCACATGTAGCTATTGGGTACTTTGAAAAGTAAGTGGTACAACTGAGGAACTTTTAATTTTATAAAATTTTAAAACTAAATAGCAATATATGACTTGTAGCTTTTATATTGGACAGTGCAGCAGACCTAAATGCCTTCTGGCCAGGGTCATAGGAGGGATCAGGACTAGGTATGTCTTGGCTAGCCAGATACTGACATACGCTCTGCACTGACCATTCAGGTCTAATTCAGCAAAAAAGTCCAGCAGTAACTCCTCACCTGTAAATAGAAGGCCTCTCCCTACTTTCTGCACCCAGAGGCCAGGAGGCAGACCCTCGCCAGAAAAACTTCAAATACACAATAGCCAGCAGCAAGGGTTTATTATGTATGAGGACCTATGCTAAGCATTTCATGTATCACCTTAGTTTTCTTACCTCAATCCTATGAGGAAGGTTTAACTACACTTAATAAATGAGAAACTAAGAGAGGTTCAGAGGCTCAGCGTCACACAGGTAAGTGGAAGAGTAACTCTTTTAACCCAGCCATTAACCACTATTCTTTACTACTATCAGGCTTTGAGATTGTTTGATATGCCTCTCGAAAACCTGATATTTGTTATTCCATTTCAAACCTCATGGACATAACAATAGTATAGATACCTGTAATGAGAATTCCAGGTCCGATGTGCAAAAAGACCTAATATTAGTGTAAGGAGAGAGGGTGATGAGAACCCTAAAGAGACTCCTGAGCCCCTAAGAGATTGCTCTTTGGACTATGCTTTTTTCTGCAGCCCTTATTTCTTTTTAGATCCTCTAACAGAGATGCAAAAGCTGCTGGCAGGACTTTTAAAAACAAGCATGACAGACCGCCACCCCCAATTATAAGCCCAACTAGCCTGGAGCCAGGCAATAACAAAGTCATAGCTAAAAATCACACCCAGATTTTGTCCATTTTTCCCAACTAGGTGCGTTGACAGAGTACCTCAGGCTCTCCCAGTTGGCAGAACTCTGTGCCTTTCCTGTGAAGGATACCATTCAGGCCACCCTTATAAGTCGTCGTCGGAGGTATTAGGCCACTTAGGCCCTAAGGCTGCTGGGGAAGGGGTGAGGGTAAAGGCAGGCAGGACCAAACTTCCCTAGCTGAACCCATCCTCCTACTGAGGTGGTGGTTCAATAAAAACAGAAGCAATAGCCTTTGACACCTGAAAAAGGTAACACAACTTCAAAAGTGTGAAAGGCATGAAAAAAGCAAAGAACATCCATTTTAATGAAAGGCACTTGGGGAGATGAGGGTCAGGGAGTGGGGGTTGATCGGAGCATTATTTCTTCTTTTATTCAACTCTCTTAAAAAGTTAAAATCTTCGCAACACTTTAGTCCCTACCTTCACACTACTTCACAGTTCTTACATCATTAGGAACAAGAGTCTTTCTTCCAACCCAAAGGTATCCTCTCTGAGTTCCAACAAATCCCAAAGCCCCCAGGAGGGAAGGTAGGGCAGCCTGTGGCAGCTGGCCACTAGAGGGCGGTGTTTCTGTAGTTTAAGGGGGTTGTGAGAGCCTGCGAATTTGGATGGGAGTGGCAGTCAGTTGGTTACCTGTATGGGGAGAACAGGGTAGAAAAGAAAGTTGGGAAAGATAAGTAGTAGGTCTTAGGGTGATGGTCCTGAATGAATGAGGGGTAAGGAATAGGAACAAAGTTGGAGGAGTAAAAACCTTGATTCTCTACCAAAGGCCACAGTCATCACTCCTTAGAAAAGAAGATACTGGCCCTGAGTGCTCCCCAGACACAGAGAAGTCAATTACAAAAAGATTGCTCAGTTTATTTGCGTATTTACATTGTCACTCCTGGGAGCCAGCTCCGCTTCAGGAGTCCCCAACTCCCCTCACCCAGCCAACACCCAAAACCTATAGAGGAGACTGGGTCCTGAATAAACAATGCCCAGGACTCATATCCCAACCCCATAGGTTATCACAGTTCATTTATTTACCAAAAACAGAGCTAGAGGACAGTGCCCATGAGACATCCTTGCCTCTTTGTAAACATGGACAACCAGGCCACTGGAGCCTGGGTAAGTGTGCAAACATGAGGGTACCTCACTGTGTGCCTAGAGGGCCAGGGACACAGCTGGCAACCAAACAAACCCGTGAAGTCCTGAGGGTGCCCCCACAAGCCCCCACTGGAGCCTGGAAAGTACCAGGGGCAGAATCAAGGCAGCTGCCCCTTGCTCAAGGGCTCATCTCCGGGCTCACATGAGATGGCAGCGGCGCTCTTGCCCATATGAATTCTCCACCCGGGCAATCTCCTGGATGACTTTGGTGAAGATGCCTTGAGTCAGCTGCAAGGGATAAGGATTCAGGGCAAAAAAAAAAAATTGGTTGAATTCACTGCCAATACCACGCAACTCTCAGGTGAAAGCCCCACTCCCCCACCATCCCCACCGCCAAGCAGTGGCATAAAAAGAAAAACACTGCTACCCCCACCACCTTCCTACTCTTCAGGTCCAGTACCTGATTATTTCGAGCAGATGACTCCATAAATGTTGCACCCCAGGATGCTGCCAGCTTCTTCCCCTCAACAGCCTGGACCTCCCTAGAAGCAAATTCAGGACATGAAAATGAAGAATAGCAATGAGCCCCATGTTCTCTGAAAAATCTTCACAGAAACTAGACTTCCTCTGACTCATCTCACTCCAAGGTTTGGGAGAAGGTTTAGGGAAGAAGAAAATACAAGAAAACAAAGGAGCCTAGGACTGAGGCTTGAAATATTAAATTATAGCTTTTGAGACAGAAGGATCATTTTGTCTTAACCTTCAAGTTAGAAATGAAGAGGTAAAATGACTGGTTCAAATCAGTGGCAGAGCCAGGACAAGAGCCTGACTCATTCCTAGACCAGCTCACTTTCCTTTGCCTTAAGCTACAGAGATTTCCATACCTGTCTGGAGAGAGATCGGCCTTGTTTCCCACCAGCACCACTGGCAGCCTGGGAGGAAATAGCAGTTACAACAGAATCCCCTCTGTTCCTCATGGACCCCAACCTCCTTCACATCATAGCTGGACAACTCCCCATCAAACCAGACAGGATCTATGTCCCGGCTTCCTCCTTAATTTGGATCAGTACTCCCCTCTGCCCTCCCTCTTCCCTGGGGTCCACACTATGTCTTTATCCCCCATGCCACGTACCGGGTTTTCCCGTGGCCTTCGTGTAGCTTTTGATACAGACTCTCAATGACGTGGAAGCTTTAAACACAAGAACAGAATCTTACAATTTTATTCTGGGACAGCCCTCAGGTCCTCCCAAGTCCCCCACTCTCAACCTTGGTCACTTACCTATGCAGAGAGGTGACAGAATACACAAGCACATAACCATGGACCCCGATGATGAATGAATAGGGCAGAATGCTGTACTCGTCCTGACAAGAAATAGAAACATCAATACCTTGATTCACAACACTCAGATGGCCAAGTTTGGTGGGCTGCATCCTGGGGACCCTCCCTGTGGCACTCCCTACTCCAGTCACTTCTATCCAACAAGTGTTTATAGAGTAGCTCCAAACAGCACTGCACACTGAAATACTGCTGAAATGCTTTTCTTTTAATACTAGTTTACAGGTGAGCCTCCAAGGCTACCAGACTTCATCTCCCAAGACTGAACGGCCACAGTTAAACACCCTACCCCCAGCTGGTACCTGCCCTGCTGTGTCCACCAGGTGGAGGTGAAACTCATCTTTGCCAACAGTCACTATCTTGCTGTAAGCTGCAAAGAAAAGAAAACTTGACTGTGAGGTGCCTTGTAGGGCGAGCGCTCTGTGCCCCTATATATTAACACAGATGGGCCAAGTTCAAGGAGCTCTCCAGGAAACTTGAAGATACAAGGTTAGGCTTCTTATTGCCTACACACGCAGTATCCTGAACTCAGTATCTTGGAAAATGCACACTCTAGCTCCACTCCCAAAACAGGATTGCTAGAGAAGAGATTAGATTTCATATCTAATTAAACCATCCCTTTGGCACCCAGAAAATCCCCAAGTGTGGCCTTGGGTGGGGCACCCAAGCCCTCCCTACCCCACCCCAAGGGGAGAAATCTACTCACTATTCTCCACAGTAGGATCATAGTCTTCCAGGAACTCGCCCTCCACAAATTGATGTGCTAAAGATGTCTTCCCTGTGGGAAGCAGAGGTAATTGTAGCCAAATCACCCATCCACATTCATTTCCTCTGTCCTTTCGGGCTGTGGCCCTGGACTAAAGGAAACCCCGAATTAGCATCCTAGCCTGTGAATGCCCCACGCAATGCTTTCCCTTAGACTCCTTCACCCTCTTTTCGCCCCAGGTCTCTGCACCTTGGCCACCGGATGCATACAGTAGCGACGCAGGAAGCCTTTCCTGCTGTCTTTCCCCACCCCACTCCTGGGAAGATCCGGATTCCCCAGGATTCAGTCAGCCTTGCATCCGACACCTGAGACTTGCCCCACCCAGACCGCGCCCCCGCCATCAAATCCTGCCCCCACCTCCACCCCTCAGAGTAACGAACGCTGAGGACCACTGTGGTGTTCAAGCAATAAGCCCATGTTAACTCTTCCATGCTCCAGCTTCCTGCCGCCTTCCACACTACCACCACCCCAGCCTTTTCCACTCCAACCTTTCAGTCCTCGCTCTACAAGCTGGTTCTGAGGATGCCACCATTTCTCCATGGGTCGCCTTCCCGCGGCAGTGCGCCTCCTCTGGCCACAAAGCCGCGGTGCATCGGTGCTCTGCCCTAGACGGAGACTCACCTACAGAACGGTATCCGAGGATGACCACCTTCCTGTAGCGAACTAACGGCATGGCAGGAGCCGGCCCCGAGGGGCTTGCAGAACTTGGAGCTGAGAGAGCCCCAAGAAGAGAAAGTCGTAGTGCAGGCAGGCAGGTGTGGCAACCAGCACTGGAAAGTCGCTCACTCTAAAGCTGCCAGGGGCAAGCTAGAGGGAAACCAAAACAAGCGCCGCGCCCGGAGCTGGCCACGTGATCACAACACAGCAAGACTAAGGCGAGGGAGCCGGGCGACCGGGGAACTACACTGCCGCGCCGCTCAGGGCTCCGCCCCCCAGGCCGCTTGCCATTGGTTCATTAGAAAGGATAGGGGCGGAGCCGTTAGCAGGAGGGAAGGGCGGGCCTCACGTGGAGCGGGAGAAAAAGGAGTTGCGCATGCGCGCACTAGACCCGGTTCATTCATAAAGAAACAGAAAGGAACCCGGGGTCCTAGAGATGTTTGCGCGTTTGCAATCTAGTAATAGTGGCTGCAAAGAATCGTGGATGGAAAATATCCGTTATGGCTGGGCTGGAATTTATGGTCAAAAGATTCTAGGTCTCCCTTTTGCAAGATCTCCGGAGTCCTTGGATAGGGAAAAAAGGCCAAAGTTGTAATATATTCCCCCCCCCCACCGGCCCCAAACTTTAGCCCTAGATATTTTATTGTCAGGTTTCTGTAGTCTTCCGGATCTAACTTCGGAACTGTGATTCTTATTCCTAGAAAAATTGTTAGAATTTGTGGCCAAATCCTCTGATGTTTAGCTGTTATCGTTATCACAATCAAAGCATTTATTTATTCAACAAATATTTATTAAGCATATACTATATGTTTTAAATTATTGCTCTATCTTTGAAGATAGAGTGATGAACACAATAGATAAAGTCTCTGAGTTCACAAGCTTAAAACTCAGTTGGGAAGAAACAAACATAAACAAGTAAATGTTAGATAATATTAAGTGCAACAAAAAAAGCAATGTTACAAGGGACTTCCGGGTGGTCCAATGCAGAGTACTCTTCGTTCCCAATGCAGAGGGCAGGGGTTCAATCCCTGGTCAGGATACTAAGATCCCACATGCTGCAATTAAGACCCTGCGCAGCCAAATAAATTTTAAAAAAAGGAGGGGGGGAAACTGTGATAAGAAATGACTGGATTAGTCATTAGTGACACAAATTAGTGACTTTTCATTTCAAAAGAAGCCCCATTTAAGCTGAAGTTCAAATGACAGTAAGGAGCCAGCTAGCTAAAGATTCAGACAGAAGAATCCACCAGCACTAGGATGGAAATAAGTTTGTTAAAATCCAGAAAAGAGAGAGAGAAAGCCAGTTAGCCTAAAGTAGATGAAGTCTAAGAGGATCACAGGTGCTAGCCCATGAAAAGTAGTTTGGGCTAATTCTAAATACCTAGAAAGCTGTTGGTGATGGCTGTTGATGGTGTTAGTAAACTGGGGCATGACATGATCTGAATTGTGTTTCTAAAAGATCTTTCTGACTGTGGAGAATGGATTGGGGTTTGAGAGAAACAGGAGCAAGTGGAACAAACAGGGAGGTCAGTCAGGAGACTGTTATTTGTAGACCAGGTAAGGGGTGAGAGTGGCTTGACTAGAGTGATAGTGATGAATGAATTTCATTCAGAGAATTTGGGATATGTTTTGAGGCTGAGGTTAAGCTCACTTGCTTGCCGAAGGTGTGGATACAGAAGGTGAGGGGGGGGGGGAAGGAAAGAAAACACCTAGATTTAGAGAGTTTTACTTTATGCCAGGAGCATTGCACTGTCATATAATATTCACCACAGCCTGAGGTTGTTAATTGGCATTGTTCGTGCATTCATCAACAAATATTTATCAAACAACCACCATGTCCCAGTCACCCTTCCAGGTGCTTAGAATACAGCGGTGAGCAATATAGACAAGGTCTTTGCTTACAAGGAGCAAGTATTCTTTTGGGAGAAGACCAACAATCTACAAGTAAACAGTAAATAAGTTACAATTTTAAAAGTAATAACTGCAATGAGGAAAAATAAATAAGGCATTAGTGGGCTAGAAAGTAACTTGGGGTATTATTCCTCTCTTTTAAAAATAATTTTATGTATTTATTTATTTTTTTGGCTGTGCTGGGCCATTGTTGCTGATTGGGCTTTTCTCTCTTTGCAGAGAGCAGGGGCTACTCTCTAGTTGCATTGCTTGGGCTTCTCACTGCAGTGGCTTCTCTTCTTTTGGAGCACAGCATCTAGGCATGTGGGCTCAGTAGTTGTGATTCCCAGGCTCTAGAGCACAGGCTCAATAATTGTGATTCGCAGGCTTAGTTGTTCTGTGACATGTGGAATCTACCCAGACCAAGGATAGAACCTGTGTCTCCTGCATTGGCAGGCAGATTCTTTACCACTGAGCCACCAGGTAAGCCCCATACTCTCTTTTTATATATCCTAGAAAGCCTGAGGAGGTAACATTTGTGTCCATGACTTGAGTTGTTGCTGTTGTTTAGTTACTAACTCATGTCCAAGTCTTTTGAGACCTCATGGACTGCAGCCAGCCAGACTCCTCTGTCCATGAGATTTCCCAGATAAAGATACTGCCATTTCCTTTTCCAGGGGATCTTCCTGACCCAGGGATGAAACCTGCATCTCCCGCATTGGCAGGTGGTTTCGTTACCACTGAGCCATCAGAGAGACTTGAGTAATGGGTAGCTGTTATTACTGTTCTCTTACAGATGTAGAAACTGAGACTTAGTCATACAAGTAGCACACAAAAGTTATTTCTTCTGGAAGACCTTGATGAGGTGAGTGTGTAGGAGTTAGATTGTATTAGAGGACAGGCTTTATAAAACTATAGAACCATCTCGTGCTTAAAAATATCCAGATCTACAAAAGTTATTTCAAAGAGCCACTTTTTAATCTGGCCTCAGAAAAGGACCTTTTCTGTTGGGTAAAGGAAGTTCCTTGTAGAGCAGCAATTTTATGTTGGATTATTGGGCCTGAATGAGGTTGGCAGTAGTCCCAGATTAGGTTTTAAGCACTGTAGGATAAAATAAAGAACTGGATTCAATTCAATAAAATTTTATTCATCTCTCCCTTTGTATCAGGCACTCTTACCATGTCTTGCACACTAGGTATATAAAGGTAAGTAACAGATGCCTTTTTTATTGCTTGTCTTTCCAGGTTAACTCTCTACCCTTTTCCACCCAGATTTGTGTCTAAGAGGTAGACCTTGATCCTTGGATCCCAGGGGGGTTCAGCCAAAGAGGAACACTCACAGAATGGAAGGAAGAGATGGTCTGTTCCCCCCCTGAAGGTCACAGCACCTCTCAAAGCACCCCCCTCACCCCAACACAGGCAGCTCTCATGTTCTATTTCCAGTAATTGCCTCCCTCACCCTTCAGGCCTACAGTAGTAAGAGCTTCTCTGATACTCACCTGGGTGCTGCTCTATCCTCTTTGCTTTCCTACACCCTGCCTGCACCTTTGTAAATAGTCTCTTTATTAAAACATCCTCGAATTCTCTTGTTTTCAGTCAAGAAGAATGCAAAAGGACTTAAACAAAGGACTTTCTCTTGTGAGGTTTTTTTTTCTTTTTACACAGAAAGAGAAGATCTCATGGAAAATTTTCTCCTATATCTTGAACAGAACTGTATCATATGGCCATCTCTACTTACAAGAGAGCCAGGAAATTTTGTTTAGCATTTTGTTTTCCACTCTTTGCAAAGGAAAGCAAAAGAGAATAGGAACAAATGTTTAATGAACCATTCTAATAGACCTGCGTATCTTGAGACCAAGATATTTGTTTAATATCAATCGCCATAAAGGGAGGGCATAAATGGTTACTTAATAAAGATCACAGATATGCAAAGATCACCAATAAAGGATAAAATGAAGGAAGCAAACTACCCTAATGTTCGATAAATAAGCTTAGCATAAAATTTCTAGAGACAGCATCATACATTGCTCTATTTCAAACAGCTGAGATAAAATGAAGATGAATTGCTCCCAGAAAACTGTTGTAAGTATCTCTATGAAAAGTAAAGGGACTTCCCTGCAGTCTAGTAGTTAAGACTTTGCCTTCCAATTCAGAGGGTGCTGGTTTGATCCCTGGTTGGGGAGCTAGGATCCCACATGCCTTGAGGCCAAAAACCAAAACATAAAACAGAAACATTGTAACAAATTCAACAAAGAGTTTTTAAAAATGGTCCACATCAAAAAAAGTCTTGAAGAAAATGAAAATGTTTTTACTATTAATATGTTTGCATTGAAATGATGGGTTCCATTTCACAGATCTTCTTGGTTTCTCACAGTTTTGGTGGAGGAATAGTTATGGATTCACCTCCCTGCTGATATATCAGTTATCTATTGTTGCATAACAAACTATATGAAAACTTGGTGGTTTAAAACAACACCAATGTATTATTTCTGATGATTTCATGGATTGAATTGGCAGTTCTTCTGTTGGCTCTCTTGGACTCACTCATGGGGCTACCAGAAGCCACAGACCCTGTTGGAAGCCCCTCTCCTTCAACTAGCTACAGTTACACCTCTCTTGGGTTCTTGTAACCCTTTCTTCCCTTGCCCTTCAGGTCTAGGGGTTAGCACCTCTGGTGACTCCCCACTGAAGACAGACTCTGAATACTTCAAAACACTTGTAGATACTCCATTATCCTGTCCACATCTTTATGAACATTCCTTTCATTCTATGCTCCTCAATTCCCCATTTGAGTATGGAATCTATTTCCTGCAAGGATTCTGAATGATACACTTCCGAATGTCGTAGTTGGAAAAATTATCAAACAAAATTATAGCAAGTTTCACATTACAGTAAAACTAGCTAGAACCATAGAAGAAATTTCTCTTCAAAAAAAAAAAAAAAAAACGAAAAAAGAAAGGAAAGAAGAAAGGAAGGAAGGATGAAAAGGTGATTGATTCTGTCTGAAAAGACCAAAGAGATTTCACATGATAACTAATAAATGAGCTGAAACCTAAAGCTCAAGAATTCCCTAAGCAAAAAAGCAAAATGCTGGGATGGAGAGGGATAAATTAGGAGTTTGGGATTAACATATGTATATATGTATAATAAAATGGAGGGGGCTTCCCTGTTGGCTCAGTGGTAAAGATTCCACCTGCCAATGCGGAAGACACGGATTTGATCCCTTTTCCAGGAAGATTCCACATGCCATGGGGCATCTAAGCCCATGTACCACAACTACTGAGCCTGTGCTCTAGAGCCCAGGAACCACAACTACTGAGTACCACAACTACTGAGTACCGCAACTACTGAAGCTCCTCGCCTAGAGTCTGTGCTCTGCAACAAGAGAAGCCCCTGCAATGAGAAGCTCGCATGCAGCAATGAAGATCCATTGCAGTCAAAAATAAATCAAATTATTATTTTTTAAAACGGAGATACTTCCCTGGTGGTCCAGTGGTTATGACTCCATACTCCCAACATAGGGGGTATGGATTTCATCCTGGGCTGGGGAACTAAGATCCTGCATGCCACACAACTGGACCTAAAAAAATAAATAAAATAGATAACCAACAAGGACCTACTGTATGGCGCATGGAACTATGCTCAATATCTTGTAATAACCTATAATGGAAAAGAATCTGAAACATATATAATTGAATCACTTTGCCATGAATCACTACACTGAAACTAATACAACATTGTAAATCAAATGTTACTGTTGCTGTTGTTCAGTCCCTCAGTTGTCTCCAACTCTTTGTGACCCCATGGACTGCAGCACACCAGGCTTCCCTGCCCTTCACCAACTCACAGAGTTTGCTCAAACTCATGTCCATTGAGTCAGTAATCCCATCCAACCATCTCGTCCTCTGTCGTCCCCATCTCCTCCGGCCTTCTATCTTTTCTAGAATCAGGGTCTTTTCCAATAAGTCAGCTCTTCACATCAGGTGGCCAAAGTATTGGGGCTTCAGCTTCAGCATCAGTCCTTCCAATGAATATTCAGGGTTGATTTCCTTTAAGATCAACTGGTTTGATCTCCTTGCTGTCCAAGGAACTCTCATTCCATTAAAAAAATAAAAGTTTTATGGCAAAATGCTAAGAGAAGAGCAAAAGCACAGTGTGTTTGGAAATACAGAGTGGATCCTGTACTTGGAGCATTCTATGTGTGTGGGCTATGTGTGGAAATTAAGGCTGGCTATTTGACTGGGATCAGATCAGGGAGGGTTCTGAATGCCAGATTTAATCTTTATTCAGTATCCCAAGGGCTTTCAAAATATACCACTAGTGGTATGTAAGATGACTTAGCTAATACACAAACTTAAAAATTACATAACAAATTTTTTTGTTATGTAATTTTTAATGTGTGGTAGGAAAAATAAGAGCCTTAATGCCAAAACTATGACTTCACAAATATTCTTGCTTAGATGAGGCTGAAATTGATAGAAAGAAAAGACAGTAAAATGCTAAATAATTATATGGGTGGAATGGGACTATAGACATAGTCATCAAAATAGTAAGAGGTTTGGGAAGCTCTGCAATGAGCAGTGGGACCTTTGCTATTTCCCAGGTGGAAGTGTCACGGGGAGGACAGTACCATGAAGACAGCTGTGCTTTGTAAGGATCTTGCTGTTGACCCTGTGAAGAAGGATGTACCAAGAGAGACTGAGGCTGGAGGCAACAGCACAATTAGGAAGGTGATATCCAGGAGGAGAAAGATGAGGGCTTGGACCACAACAGCAACAGAAAGGATTCTGAGGACTCATACAAAGGGCACTCCAGACAGAACTTTAAAAGTTGATAACTTGATTAAAAGAGGCAAAATTCCATTTATAGATTTGGAAGACATGGGGATTATAGGAATTGCTTAGTGGGGGGATGGGAAGAGTATTGAATCAATGCACTGATTTTTTACATAGTTGTTTTGTTTGTTTGTGGATTTTTTGTTTTTGCCACATCACACGGCATTTGGGATCTTCGTACTTCAACCAGGGATCAAACCCATGTCTCCTGCAGTGGAAGTGCGGAGTCTTAACCACTGGATCACCAGGGAAGTCTCTAATGCACTTATTTTTGACCTGTGAATTTTGAGACAACTCCCAGCTATTCACATATTAATGAGCCAATTAAGGATGGGTATTTCTAGGCGCTTACCAGAAAAAATAACCAGAATACATATGCAGGTATCTTCCCTGCACATTTCATTCATCTGGTGCTTTCCTCATCCTTATACCTCTTTTTAAATTTTGCTATCATGGAGTTTGATAAACACCAACTCATTTCAGAAAAATTAGCAGTACTTAGCTCCTCTAAAGGGACCTTGCTTGGTCCAAGGACCACAATCAGCAACTTCCAAAATAACTGAATTATAACATATGAGAGCTGGAGGACCTTGGCGATCATCTGGTACAGTTATCCTGAAGAGTGAGGACACGTTAGAGTCGCTCAGAGAGTATGTTAATGAGCAGATTATTGGACCCTACACCAGAGTTTTTGATTCAATAGGTCTGGGTAAGAACCAAAAATTTGCCTTTTGAACAAGTTTTCAGGCAGTTCTGAGGTTGCTGGACTACGGACCACACTTTGAGAACCACTGATGAAGCACAGCTTCTCTAAACTACAGACTGAGAAAATGCAGCCTGGAGAAGTAAAGTGCATTATACCAGTGAAATATCATGGAAAGAATATGGACTTTGCAGCCAACCAGACCTGGTTTCAGATCCTGACTGACTCACTTTATGATCTCAGGCAGGTACTTCACTCCTCTGAGCCTCAGTTTCTCTTCTATGAAATGGTTAGAATAACCAGGTAGTAAACATTTGTCGTTCTTTCTGGCTGCCACAGAAAGACTGAGTTGCCAGGTAGTGGCTACGGTATCAGCAGTGCCTTCCAGCATCTAGTCAGTGCATCAACCCACACACTGAACTGTCCAGTGTTTAATGGCAGTTGCCACAATGCCCCTGGCTTGGTTCTGTGATCTGAGGCACTGTTTTTGGCTGTACAACCTTGGAACCAGACCTTTAGCCCTCCTGTGACCTGCAGAAATCCTCTGGAATCAAATACTGGCTTTTGCACAACTCTTGTGACAAGTAAATGAGATAATCCCTATCACTCAATTGGAAAATATTTGGTACTCATTAAATTGAAGCCATCAAAAGAATTATCATTATTAGCTTGAAAATGAATTAGCAGTTTGGCCAGAGAGGTATGCACAGAAGCAGATGGCCTGGCTCCCTCCCTGAACATCACTGAGAAAGGCAATGCTGGGAGGAGCACTCAGTCTAGCCAGCTTGGGAACTGGACTTGCTCAGGACACCTCCAAACAGTCATGGACTAGGGAAGCCTCGAATTAATTCATGAATACCAGATCTGGGTTCCCACCATGCTTTCCCTTTCCACTACTGAGGAAGTCTGCGCTCCTCTATCTAGGGCATTCCCTTTTCCAGTGAGGTACCAATTTGTTGCCCGATGAACAGAAAATTAGGATAAAGAAGAGGACTAACTCTGTGAAGGTATTTCAACCAGGTCATATGGAGACCCAAAGAACCATCCCTACCCCACCAGTGACCATATTCAGCACCTCTCTCCTCAAGATTATTCTAGGCATGGACTTCCCTGGTGGTCCACTGGTTAAGAATCCGCCTGCCAATGCAGGGGACACAGGTTCAATCCTTGGTCCATCCCTGGTCTGGAAGGATTCCACATGCCGTGGGGCAACGGGGCCTGTGCACCACAACTACTGAAGTGCCCATGCTCTGGAGCCCATGCTTCTCAACAAGAGAAGCCACCGCACCACAACGAGAGAGTAGCCTCCACTTGCTCCATAACTAGAGAAATCCAGAGTGCAGCAATGAAGACCCAGCACAACTCCCCCCCAAAATAATAAATTAATGCATAAATAAAGGATAAGGTACATGGTAACAAATTGATTGACTGAGTTGCCCATTTGCCACATTCCATTTTGGATTAATAGATTGATACAGGTTGATCAACGACTCTTTCTTTCATTTTGTTGTTGTTCAGTTGCTCAGTTGTGTCCAACTCTTTATGACCCTATGGACTGACTGCAGCATGCCAGGATTCCCTGTCCTTCACCATCTCCTGGAGCTTGCTCAAACTCATGTCCATTGAGTCAGTGATGCGATCCAACCATCTCATCCTCTGTCGTCCCCTTCTCCTCCTGCCTTCTATCTTTCCTAGCATCAGGATCTTTTCCAATAAGTCGACTCTTTGAATCAGGTGACCAAAGTAGTGTAGCTTCAGCTTCAGCTTTCCAATGAATTCCAATGAATTCAGCCTTTCCAATGAATATTCAAGCTTGATTTCCTTTAGGATTTACTGGTTTGATCTCCTTGCAGTCCAAGGGACTCTCAAGAGTCTTCTCCAACACCACAGTTCAAAAGCATCAATTCTTCGGCACTCAGCCTTCTTTATGGTACAGCTCTCACATCCATACATGACTACTGGAAAAACCATAGCTTTGACTAGAAGGACCTTTGTTGGCAAAGTAATACCTCTGCGTTTTAATGCACCATCTAGGATTGTCATAGCTTTTCTTTCAAGGAGCAAGTGTCTTTTAATTTCATGGCTGCAATCACCATCTGCAGTGATTTTTGGAGTCCAAGAAATAAAGTCTCTCACTGTTTCCATTGTTTCCCCATCTACTTGCCATGATGGGATAGGACCATATGCCATGACCTTAGTTTATTTGAATGTTTAGTTTTAACATTTACCCTATCTATTTGCCATGAAGTGATGGGACTGGATGCCAGCTTTTAACTCTCCTCTTTTACCTTCATCAAGAGGTTCTTTAGTTCCTCTTTGCTTTCTGCCATAAGGATGGTGTCATCTGCATATCTGAGGTTATTGATATTTCTCCTGGCAATCCTGATTCCAGCTTGTGATTCATCCATCTGGCATTTTGCATGACGGACTCTGCATATAAGTTAAATAAACAGAGTGACAATATACAGCCTTGACAAACTCCTTCCTCAATTTTGAACCAGTCTGTTGTTCCATGTTCAGTTCGAACTGTTGCTTCTTGACCTGCATACAGGTTTCTCAGGAAAAAGGTAAGGTGGTCTGGTATTCCTATCTCCGGGAGAATTTTCCATAGTTTGTTGTGACCCACACAGTCGAAGACTTTAGCATAGTCAATGAAGCAGAAGTAGATGTTTTTCTGGAATTCTCTTGCTTTTTCTATGATCCAACGGATCTTGGCAATTTGACCTCTGGTTCCTCTGCCTTTTCTAAATCCATCTTGAACATCTGGAAGTTCTCCATTCATGTACTATTGAAGCCTAGCTTGGAGGATTTTGAGCATGACCTTGATAGCATGTGAAATGAGAGCGATTGTGCAGTAATTTGAACATTCTTTGGCATTATCCTTCTTTAGGATGGGAATGAAAACTGACCTTTTCCACTCCAGTGGCCACTGCTGAGTTTTCCAAATTTGCTGGCATATTGACTGCACACTTTAAAAACATCATCTTTTAGGATTTGAAATAGCTCAGCTGAAATTCCATCATCTCCCCTAGCTTTGTTCATAGTGATGCTTCCTAAGGCCCATTTGACTTGACATTCCTGAATGTCTGGCTCTAGGTGAGTGATCACACCATCATGGTTATCCAAGTCATTAAGATCTTTTTTTATAGTTCTTCTGTGTATTCTTGCCACCTCTTCTTAATATCTTCTGCTTCTGTTAGGTCCATACCATTTTTGTCCTTTATTGTGCCCATCTTTGCATGAAATGTTCCCTTGGTATCTCTAATTTTCTTGAAGAGATCTCTAGTCTTTCCCATTTTATTGTTTTCCTCTATTTCTTTGCATTGTTCACTTAGGAAGGCTTTCTTATCTTTCCTTTCTATTTTTTGGAACTCTGAATTCAGATGGGTATATATTTCCAGTTTTACTTTACTTTCTTTCATTTCAGATACATTAATATCAAGCAGATAAAGTTGAGAGAAATCTTTTTCTCCTTCTGCCTTACTCTTCACTCCCTGCTTTATCCAATCAACCACCAAGTCCTATCAATCCCACAAATATAAATGTTTCCTGAAACTGTCCTTTCCATCTCTACTGCCACCTCTTTATCTCAACCAACACCATCACTCATTATCTCATTATCTGTTTTGCTTGCTCCCCTCCCTGGGCCCACTAACTCTAATCCATTCTCCACTTAGGAGCTAGAATGACCTTTTCAAAACCCAAATTTAATCAGGCCACTCCTTCAGCTAAAACCTAATTAATTTAATCCATTAAAATGACTACTTATTTCCTAGAAAAATGTCAAAACTCCTTAGTATAGTATTGCTACAATGCCTAATAGTATTTGCAGGTTCAGTTCAGTTGCTCAGTCACGTCAGACTCTTTGCAACCCCATGGACTGCAGCACGCCAGGCCTGCCTCTCCATCACCAACTCCTGGAGTTTACTCAAACTCATGTCCATTGAGTTGGTGATGCAATTCAACCATCTCAGCCTCTGTTGTCCCCTTCTCCTCCCACCTTCAATCTTTCCCAGCATCAGGGTCTTTTCAAATGAGTCAGTTCTTCACATCAAGTGGCCAAAGTATTGGAGTTTCAGCTTCAGCATCAGTCCTTCCAATGAATATTCAGGACTGATTTCCTTTAGGATGGACAGGCTGGATCTCTTTGCAATCCGAGGGACTCCCAAGAGTCTTCTCCAACACCACAGTTCAAAAGCATCAATTCTTCGGCACTCAGCTTTCTTCACAGTCCAGCTCTCACATCCATACATGACTACTGGAAAAAACCATAGCCTTGACTAGACCAACCTTTGTTGACAAAGTAATGTCTCTGCTTTTTAATATGCTATCTAGGTTGGTCATAACTTTCCTTCCAAGGAGTAAGCGTCTTTTAATTTCATGGCTTCAGTCACCATCTGCAGTGATTTTGGAGACCATGAAAATAAAGTCTGTCACTGTTTCCACTGTTTCCCCATCTATTTACCATGAAGTGATGGGACCAGATGCCATGATCTTAGTTTTCTGAATGTTGAGCTTTAAGCCAACCTTTTCACTCTTCTCTTTCACTTTCATCAAGAGGCTCTTTAGTTCTTCTTCACTTTCTGCCATAAGGGTGGTGTCATCTGCATTCCTGAGATATTGATATTGATATTTCTCCCAGCAATCTTGATTCCAGCTTGTACTTCCTCCAGCCCAGAGTTTCTCATGATGTACTCTGCATGTAAGTTAAATAAGCACGGTGACAATATACAGCCTTGATGTACTCCTTTCCCGATTTGGAACCAGTCTGTTGTTCCATGTCCAGTTCTAACTGTTGCTTCCTGACCTGCATACAGATTTCTCAAGAGGCAGGTCAGTTGGTCTGGTATTCCCATCTCTTTCAGAATTTCCCACAGTTTATTGTGATCCACACAGTCAAAGGCTTTGGCATAGTCAATAAAGCAGAAAAGATGTTTTTCTGAAACTCCCTTGCTTTTTTGATGATCCAGTGGATGTTGGAAATTTGATTTCTAGTTCCTCTGCCTTTTCTAAACCCAGCTTGATCATATGGAAGTTCACAGTTTATGTACTGTTGAAGCCTGGCTTGGAGAATTTTGAGCATTACTTTACTAGCATGTGAGATGAGTGCAATTGTGCAGTAGTTTGAGCATTCTTTGGCATTGCCTTTCTTTGGGATTGGAATGAAAGCTGACCTTTTCCAGTCCTGTGGTCACTGTTGAGTTTTCCAATTTGCTGGCATATTGAGTGCAGCACTTTCACAGCATCATCTTTTAGGATTTGAAATAGTATTTGCAGATGCTTTAATAAGTATTTGTTGAAGAGAGGGTGTCTGGACCTGAGAAGAACTTCCTTGTCCATTTGTGTGTTAATCTGGCTTGTTTAAATCTCAGAGCACCTCCTTATTTCCAACCCCTTGGAAGCACCTCATTGTAGTAGCCTCTGGCATTACAAAGTGATTTTCCTCAAGGTCACAGCTGGTGACTAAGCACCAAATAGAATATACAGCCCTATTGTTCTTAACTGGGGAACCACCATCAAGTGAGAAGCAATCGCAGTTCAAAAGTGACAACCACCAGTTGGACGCTTGACCCTCCTGCTACACTCCCACCAAGTTTCCAGGCCTTCATATAGAGTTTTCAAAGATAAAGGAAATCCACTTTCTTACCCTCCCAAAGAAGTCCCATTTATCTTTAGACAATTCCACCAGTTGTTGAAAATGAGACATTTCAAAGAATAATCTACCCTAGCCAGTTTATCAAGGGATAGAGGGAATGAGGGCAAGGAGGCCATATGAGAGAGAGAGACCAGTCCTCCCTGCTGTAGTGGGGCTAAGGTGCCTTGACCAGCTGCCTGTAAGAGAAGAGGAAGGTGGGTGACTTTGGCTTCAGCTTAGTTCAGGGAGAGATTCAGGCTCTCTAGCCTCAGAGATTCTACGAGCTCCTATAGACTAGCCAGGGACTAGAACAAGGAGAGGATGTGTATGGAGGAAATGGGATTAATCCCAGCTCAAATGTTGGGTGGAATCCCAGCTGCTGCAGCTGCTGAGGGCTTAACCAGCTGTTCCCTGGGCAGCTGCAATTTTCAGCCCAGACCCAGCTCTCAGGATGGCAGCTCTGTATCAGCTTAAGGCCATCAGCTCCAAGCAAAGTCAAGGCTCTGTGGAAAGAATAGCTGGAAAGCAAAGGAAAATAGCAGAGAGTCCCCAGTTCCATGAACTTCTGTTTGGACATCATGTGGTTTGAAATCAGACAACTGTGTTCTTAGGTTATGTGGTCTCAAGGAGGGAAGTTGAGAGACATTTTAGGTTTAGGTTTCAGAGAGAAGCAAAACGAGGACTGGAGATATTGCCTTCAATTCTCCTTTCCTCTCCTGTCCTGCTTCAATTTCCCTACACTTCCCCCACCACCATGGGTTTCCATAACATGTCCCCCATGGGAATGGACACATTTCCTACTTGTGATCAGAATTGGTGACACTCACATGCTCCAATGAGGACTACTGTACTTAGGGATAAAGATAACCCCAAAAGTCCATCTAATTGTCAATTTCTTTTTTTAAACAAATATTTATTTTTGGCTGCAGTGGGTCATGGTTGTGGCGCTCAGGTTCAGTAGTTGCAACGGACAGGCTTATTTGCCCCATGGCATGTGGGATCTTAGTTCTCCAAACAGGGATCAATCCCATGTCCCCTGCATTGGAAGGTGAATTCTTAACAGCTGGATCACCAGGGAAGTCCCAGAAGTTTCTTTTTTTAAATGCAAGTTTGATTTTCCCCCTCACCTGCTTCAAATCCTGCAATTGTTTTCCAAATTTCAGACAGAATTGAAAATCCTTCAAGTTACTCCATCTCCCTTGTACTGTACTGAACTTGTCAGTGCTCCTCAGATTCATCTTATCATCACTTCCCAACTCCAATCTTTGGCACATGCTGTTCTCTTTGCTTGAACAACTCTTATCCATCTTTCAGGTCTCAGCTTAAATGTCATTTCTCATCTCCTCACCACACTCAGCCACCTTCTAACCACTTATGCCTGTCTCCCCAGAGGACTTGTAAGAACTGTGCTTGACTTTACTGTCCTATCCCCATGGCACAACACCGTATTTGGCACATAGCAGGTACTCAACAAACCCTGATTAGAGACACCCCATTCTCATGGGAGATATTCATCATCAGCCAGGTCACATATAGAGACAATAACAGAGAGAAGCGGGCTTGAATGTGCTAATTGGCCACAAAATCCCCCATAGGGAAATACCCCAACCAGCCATAGACTGCTTCCCATAGACAGCTGCTTCAGGCTCCCAGACAGAGAAGAAAGCTTCCTCCAATAGATCAGGAACCACAAAAGCACAGTCAGGGATAAACATCTCAAGACTCTAGGTCAGAAATGCTAATTTTTCAAACAGAGTTAGTTATTTTTACTAAGGACCCCATCTTAGCACTGGGTCTTTTTTTTTGGCTGTATAGCATCTTCATTGCTGTGTGTGGGCTTTCTCTAGTTGAAGTGATCGAAGGCTACTCTGTAGCTGCAGCACGCAGACTTCTCCTTGTGGTGGCTTCTCATTGCAGAGTACATGCTCTAGGGCGTGCAGGTTCAGTAGTGCACAGGCTTAGTTACCCTGAGGCAGGTGGGATCTTCCCAGACCAAGGATCGAACCCATGTTGCTTGCATTGCAAGGTGGATTCTTAACCACTGAACCACCAGAGGAGTCCTGGACTCTTCTTATTTCAAACATTTCTAGAAGCTTACTTTATTCTGCTAGAGCTCCCATAACAAAATATCATAGACTGGGTGGCTTAGACATCAAAAGTTTATTTTCTCATAGTTTTGGAAGCTAGAAAAATCCAAGATCAAGGTTCCAGCCAATGCAGTTTCTGGTGGGAGCTCTCTTTGTGGCCCGTAGATGGCTGCCTTCTCACTACGGCCTTGCATGGCCTTTCGTTGAGCACTTGAAGAGAGAGAAAGCAAGCCCTCTCCTGTGTCTTCTTGAAATGACACTAATCCCGTCAGATCAGGGCCCACTCTAATGACCTCATTTAACCTTAATTACTTCCTTAGAGGCCCCATTTCCAAATACAGCCACACAGACATGAGAGCTTCAACAGGTGAATTTGGGGGTGACACGTACATTCAGTCCATAACAAAGCTCAATATTCCCTCTCCTCTCATTCAAAAAGAGCTGAGAGTCTTCTCTTGCTTTCTGGGTCGGTGTACCCACCTGCTATGGGTTACTGCCAGAAACTTGCACCCACATTTGTGTTTCCTTAAGCAGTGGCCAGGTAAGGAAGCCAGTCCTCCAGACAGGAGGAAGAAGAGTCAATGAAAATGAGAGAGAACCGTCAGAAAGTGAGACTTAACTAGTGACTCAGTGAAGGGAATGAGGAAGAGTTAACACTAGCTTAAGACCGCATAGGATGTGGCCCCATCCACGAAGGCAGTCTTATTTAGTTATTCCTGCCCCAGTTTCCTCATCTGTAATACAATCTCGTTGGGTTATGTGAGGACTAAATGAGAATGCATGTAAAGTGCTAAAGCAGGGCCTAGCCGGTAGTAAGTTCTCAGGCAGCATTAGCTATAGTTACACTTCCCACTCTCCTGTTCTAACCAGCCTGCACATTCACATCCCAGATTCCAAGTCCTTGTTCATGTTGTTACTTCTATCTGGAATGGCCTTTCTAGTCTCCTCTACCTACACATGCTACAACATCCTATTCAGGCCCTACTTTCTCCACAAGGCCTTCCGGGTACAAATATGACATTTACCACCCATTCAACTCATCTTAAGTAACACTGTTGCTTAGGGAGTTAACCATCTTAAACTTTTGAGAAACTATTTCTTAATTTTTGTGTTTTTCAGTGTCTAATATGATGTTATACTGTGTATGTTCAGCAAATCCTGATGAAGAAAGGAAGGGGAGAAAAATCTGAATGCTGGGCAATAAAAAGGTCACCTAAACCTTTACCATCTGAGCCACCTGGGAAGCCCCAAAAGTTCACCTGAACCTCAACACAGTGCTTCTCAACTCCAGTTTCCCAAAATGCCAAGAGGTCTTGCCAGGATGATCAACAAAATGCTCTGTAAATTCTTGAAACAAGATTACTTTTAATTATACTTCAGTTCTAAAGCAAACCCACATCTGTCACATAGCACTTTCTGAAGAATGAAATGTTATGAAATCCAACAAGTAAAGGGGCAACACAACCCCCCAAATGTCTGGGAACCACTGATAAAGCTGATTCTGGTACAGTGGTAGAGCAGACAGTCTACAGACAGCAGAGCAGCAAAGGCAGTGAGAAATAGGTGCAGAGCACAGAAAACTTGATAGTATCCATTCCACATTGAGCACATACACTGCTATGTCAACGATCTTGTCAGGGAGGGATCACTAACTCCAGGTCTGCCTGGCTTCCAAGTCATGCCCTTTCCCTAATCCTCACTGCCTATTTTGTTAATGAGAAGGGGTGTTGCTCTTGGAGATGTCCTGTGGCCCAGTTAAATATGCCTCCTGGCCATCTTCATAGAGATGGTGTTCTTTGCTGCTTGAGGGAAGGTAATGGATTTTATTTTAGGAAGCTGGGAGGGCCTCAAGAGGAAAACAATAACGAGGAATGAAAGTGGGGGTGCGAGTGGGGGAGGTGAGAGGTGAGCCTGCAACCTGGGAAGTAGTCTACAGGATGTAGTTTAAGGGAAACCAATTGATTCTCCTTGTCCCCAAATATCTCCTGCCCAACACATTAAGGTGCTAGGAATCAGCACCATTATGGATTTATGGTTTAAGGCCTTATTTTCAGCAGGCCTTTAAGATACATGCATTATGTGAGAAGAGTAGTAAAAACAAGGAACCCATCAACAACATAGAAATTTATAAGTTTAGTCATCACCTGGAGTGACATGACAGGAGGGCATCAGGATCTGACAGAATGAGAAAAGGGTAGGTTTAGAAAGTAGGAAAGGTCCACAGCTTGGAGTGTGTTTCTGAAGTCACTCTGAAAGGGGAAGGGTGGTGGTAATGGGCACCTGGTGAGGATAGAAGAAAACGGCTGTGGAAGAATATAAAGGTAAACTTAGTTGTTGTTTAGTCGCTAACATGGGCTGTAGCTTGCCAGGCTCCACTGTCCATGGGATTTCCCAGGCAAGAATACTGGAGTGGGTTGCTATTTCCTTCTCCAGAGGATCTTCCCCACCCAGAGACTGAACTTGCATCTCCTGCTTGGCAGGTGGATTCTTTACCACTGAGCAAAGGTAAACTTCGCCTGTTTCCCAATGTTGGTTTTATCAAGCACTACCTGGAACCCTAAGTATTCTTTCACCTCCAAACACTGAACTCAAAGGGGCCCAGGGTGAGGCAGATAAGTAGGCTACTTGGATGCACATGAAATCTGGATTACTACAGGCTACAGTATACCTCCAGCTTCCAGGAACCACAGAGTTAAACGAGGAACAAGGGATGCTAAAGTGACACTTTCCAAATGAGAGGCAGGTGGGCTCCTCACCAGCCCCTGACACCTGTGGCTCAGCCCTGGCAACTTAACATGCCCATCCACCCCCTCTTGCCTCGGGAGAGAAGGCTATTTTGCACACACCCAGTCCACCGTCTGTACAGCATATAGTTCCTTTTTCCTCGGACCTAGAAGGGAACCGATCCTGAAGGCCACTAGAGGGCGGTGTATAGCAGGGACCTTGCCCTGGAAGAGCACAGCTGCTACAGGGAAGGGTGGGCTCCTGGTGGTACCACCAACACTTAACCATCCTCCAGGCCCTGACACTCTCCTTCCAGTGCACTGCAACTCCCCTGGAGCTTCCATTCCTAACTCAGAGGCACCTGCCTGCCTAGATTGCAGGGAAAGCAGAGCTAGCAATAACGGGAGAGGGGAGAGGGGAGAGGGGAAAGGGGGAGGAAGCCAGAAGAAATAACCAGGACAGCTGATCAGAAAGGGGGCTCAGTTTTTAATTTCTACATTCCCTTGCTTGGAGAGCCTATGTCCCCTCTGCTGCCATACGTTTGGGCTGAAGTTGCTCTCTGTGCTCAGCACATCAGGAAGAACAGGTTCCAGCCCTCTGTGCAGGTTCTTTCTCTTGATCAAGAATATATGGAGACTACCAGTTATGAATTAGCTATGGTCTTTCCAGTAGTCATGTATGGATGTGAGAGTTGGACTGTAACGAAAGCTGAGCACCAAAGAATTGATGCTTTTGAACTGTGGAGTTGGGGAAGACTCTTGAGAGTCCCTTGCAGCAAGGAGATCCAACCAGCCCATCCTAAAGGAAATCAGTCCTGAATATTCATTGGAAGGACTGATGCTGAAGCTGAAACTCCAATACTTTGGCCACTTGATGTGAAGAACTGACTCATTTGAAAAGACCCTGATGCTGGGAAAGATTGAAGGCGGGAGGAGAAGGGGATGACAGAGGCTGAGATGATTGGATGGCATCACCAACTCAATGAATTGGACATGAGTTTGAGTAAACTCCGAGAGTTGGTGATGGAGAGGGAGGCCTGGCATGCTACAGTCCATGGGGTTGCAAAGAGTCGGACATGACTGAGTGACTGAACTGAGCTGAGGGATTGCCATGAGTTGTGAGTTGGTCCAATGACCTCCCAGAAAAAAAAAAATCAGTCCCATGTAGACACCCCCCCTCCGCCCCCCACTGCACACACACCAGAGTAGAATGCAGGCTATGGTGATTCTTGAGCAGGGGAGGCTGCAGGCTAGCAAATGGGAGCCAGAATTCTTTAAGTATCAGTACCTAAAATGGCTTGAACCTCCTTTGGAGCCCCTATGAACAGAGAAAGAATGCGTTTGAGTTGTCTTGTTCTTTGGATAACCCTGGTCTCTTCAACAGTCGGGTATGCAGACACTTGGGCAGAATGCTAGTACTCTCTGGTGGGAAATAGAACTAGCAGCCTAGAAAAGGGCAGACTCTTGTGGTCTCTGTTGCTGGTCGACCAGGATGCCTCCAGAGAGGAAGAAGCAAGGCAGGACGACCTGCTGGGAAACAGGGGTGATGGGAAATAAGGTATGGTCCCCTTTCTCCATACCCCTCCCCCAATCTGGAGGCAAATCACCATCTGAATAGAGATATTTCCCAATAAGCTCCTGGAACCCTTCCTTTTATTAGCTCACTTGTAGGAAAATGTTATGACCGTGCCTCAGCCCCTCATCTTGCCAGGCTGGGCAAGCAGATCATTATATTACAATTTATAAATAGAAAATAAAATAAAATAATCGAGTGGGGCTGAGGCACTGGGGAATAAGAGGAGAAATAGTCCTCGTCAAGGAGTATCCATCATCAATCCCACCTACCTAGGACCCAACCTCTCAATTAGAGGTTGCCCCTAAACCATCTCATCCATTTTCTCCCTCCCCCTCCCCCCCATCAGCATCGTCTACTGCGCATATCCCCTGATCTCAGCCCGCACGCTCGCGTTTAGGCGAGTGCCACGAGGTTTTTAGGCCTGGAACGCTCAGTCCAGCAGCTCCTCAGCCAAGCGATAGAGGAACCGAGAGTACCAATGCATGCCAGTCGGCTGGACTGCCCCGCCCGGAAGCAGCGCCCCCAGCGCGTGCAGCAGGCGCAAAGGAGCAAAGGCGCGGTGCGCCCACTGGTGACTTTCCAGAACCGCGTAGCATGAGGCCAGGACATCGTTGACCAGCAGCGTCCCGTGCGCTGTGAGCGGTGCGAAAACGCCCACGGCTTCCTCCCGCGCCACGCGGGCCACGCGCGCCGGCCGAAGGGCGTCCCCGCCTGGCGCCAGCACCGAGTCCCCCGCGCGCAACCGGCGCGCGAACACCGGTGCAAAGTCGCCTGGCGCGGGCGCTGGCCCCCGAGCCGCGAACACCAAGTGCCAGGGCGTGAGCAACAGCTTGCGCGGGGGCCGCTCCGTCTCCACCGCTACGAAAGAGGCCCGGCGCTGCAAGTCCCGGTCCAGGAAGAGCAACACGGGCGTGGGCACCACCCGGCCGGCAGCGTCTGCCGCCAGCACCCAGTCTCCGCGATGCAGTTCCCGCAGCCCCTTCCGCTCGCCGCTCCGCAGGCGCACGGTGGCATTTCCCGGAAAGCAGCCGCCTGCCCTGACCGCCAGGGAGTTATCTGTAAGGAACAAGCAGAGAGAGAGGACTGAAGACCAGCGGTTCCAGAATGTTAGTAAAGATTCTGAAGGACGTGGGTCAAGCTCAGGACAGACTTCACCAGTCCCGAAACAACAAGCACGTCACCCCTGATCTGGTCTCAACCGGGCAGAAATGGAAGTCTGGTTTAACAACGCCAACGCCTCTTTGGTCTCCTGTAGGGTCGCAGCCGGGTTGTGCACCCTCAATTTCCCGAAGGGACCTCACCACCCACCCCCTACTGTACCGGCTTTGACGGACACGTGGACGTGGTTGCGGGACTCGTAGTAGACCCAGTCGAAGCCGGCTTCCACGGCCAGGCGCGCCAGCAACCCATACTTGTTGCGGTCGCGGTCGGATGTGGTGATATCCAAGGCACGTCCTTCGTAATGAAGTGAGTCCTGTGCGTGGTGGCCGTCCTCGTCCCAGCCCTCGGTCACCCGTAGGCGCACTCCGGGCCACATGTTCATCACGGCAATGGCCAGCGCGTTCACCCGCTCCTTACAACGCTGGCGGGGAATAAAGTCAGTCTGCTCAGTACCACGACCACCACCACGGGGGCAAAAGCGACCTGGACGGGAGAGTTGATTCTTGTTTTCCCGACGCCCCCCCACCCCACCCCTTCCACTCCCTCCTAGATTTTGAGTGCCCTGGGGAAGTGAGAATCTGAATGGGTGTCGTCGTTAACCTACGCCCGCCAGGGCGGCATTGGCGATCTTCGGAGTCACCCTGAGGTTGAAAGGGAGCGCCCAAACCTAGTTCTTTCCCCTACTTTTGATTTCTGCCCTTCATCCCTAGTTGTTCTGGAACCTCAGCTCAACCTGGCAGAGGGCAAGAGAGCGGGTGGGAGCTTGGTCAAGGAAGGGCTGAGCAGCCTGGCTCCGCGAGAAGAGTCCCTGTTTTAGCCTGGCCCCCGCCCCAAGCCCCGGCTGCCCTCCCTCCTCCTGATTCATCTTTTGTTTCGTTGCCTTCCCTGGCACCGGGCACCGCTTCCTTCCTTCCTTCCTTCCTCCTCCTCCTTTCAGCCCCTAGCATTAACCCTTTCGTGGTGCGAGTGCCCCCCACAGAGGTGCCCCAGAGGAGCCGTGCGGGATCTACGCTGCTGGAAAAAGGGCTGGGGTGGCGGGGGCTGCGCGAAGTACAATGGCCATTCTCCGGGATGACTTAACCGAACGAGAATCCCGGGCCGAGGCTGGGGACGCGCCGGGAGAAGCGGACTCAGCAGCTCCATCCACAAAGGCGCTTTTCAGCCGCCCCGGCGCTGGGAGAGGAAAGGGCAGAAAGCCGCGCCCCCCATCCCAGCTCCTGCCCGCCGGGTCCCCTCCCCCAGCGCGGCCGGCCCTCCCAGTTCCAGCTCAGGCTCTGCCAGCCCTGAGAGCCCCCCAGCGCTCGGTCTCTTGTTCCAGAGGCCGCGCAGAAAGGCGTGGGAGTAGCACCTGAGACTAACGGGAGCTGCCCTTGCGCGGATCTGGGGGGCCCCCTGCAGGGTGGGAGTGGAGAGAAGGAAAAGCAGCCGCGGCTGGAAGCCTGCACCGGGGGAGGGAGACCACGGTTATCTCGGCTGCTCCAGTCTGGGAGCCAGAGACCTTGGCGCGCAGCACAGCACGGACCTCACGGGAGGAGGTGCAAAGGACCGCTTCCTTTCCTTCTCCCTGCTCCGGTCTCTCCTCGGACTTGGTTTTTTCCTAACTGGCCAGAGGGATATTTCCCCCTGCCCTTCTTTCCCCAATCTTATCCACCTCCGCAGGGTTGGAAAGAAGGGGAGGGGGAAGACAGGAAAAGTGGTAACTCCTTCCAACTTTTTGTCGTTTTGTCCCCTACTGAGGCCCTGAGGCCTTGACCTGCGGGGGCAGCAGCCCAGTGCGGAGCCAACTCAATGAAGGCCTTTTGCAGCCAGGGTGTGGGAGATAAGCAGGACGAAGGGGGTTCCCGGGCCTGTCAGAAATTCTCCTGGTCCTGTCTCTCGTTCTGCCCCCTCTGCTGCAGGTGGAAGCCAGAGGAAAGGGCCAGGATACTCCATGACCAAGGAGGGAAGGCGTTTCCCCTTCCCAATCTCTGGGTAGGTAAGGCTTCAGGGAATTCTTTCTCCCCTGGACAGGTTTTCCTAACAAAGTAACCTGGAAAACTACGGCAGTTAATCAGAGGAAATCCGTCCCCCTCCCGCTCCCCCCACCTCCCCACTCCATACACAATTAGGTGGTGTAATGGAAAGTGTATAGGACTTAGAATCAGGAGTCCTGAATTCTAGACTCAGCCATGCCACTAATTAGTTTTAAGACTTTGATTAAATCGCTTTTCCTCCTGGGGCCCAGCTCCGAGATGTAAAAATGGGAGGTGGAGGATGGAAGAATGTGACCTCCAAGTTTCTTTCCAGCTCTGACAGTTGAGATCACAGGCCAGAGGTGCTCCTTCTCCTCGCACCCTAGGCTGTTGGTTAGGTTCTGGTCTGCAGCAGATGTTCAATACATAGTCGTTGAATTCATTTTAACCCTTTAATTCCAAGGAAAGTCCTTGAGCTAAACTGCGTTTGAGGGACACAGGAACCCTCTGGGTCTCAGGTGGGGGGTCCATCTTTTCTTCCCATTGGAGATTGCTTTTCGCTCCAGGACAGTCGTTTAGACTCTAGATAGATAGCTTTACCCCAGTTCTGGGGTGCCTCTCCCATATCAAACACAACTCCTGCCCAGCCCCTCCTCAGGTAGATGGCCCTGATGATCTGACCTTTGGTCACCACTTTCCCAGCCCCTTCAGTCTCTTTGGCCCTTGAGCTTTAACATTACCAGGTCAGGAGCCAGGCTAAGGGTAGAACTCTGTCTGCTGCCTAGCCAGCGCCTGGCCCCCAGCTCACCCCAGCCCTTCCTGCCTGGCTCGGTAGCTGACCCCCGGTCCACGCCTCAGCCATTTCCCGTCTCGCCTGCCGCCATCCTCCTTTCCCCGCCCTCCCTGTCTCTCCCAGCTTCACTCTCACTAGTCCCTCCTCCCCCTCCCCAGCCCAGCCTCTCCCTGGATCCCTCTTGATCACTAAATACAGCCAGCAGAGGTGTTCTTTTTTTGAGGGGGGAGGGGTGAGAAGTAGAGGTAGGTCCTTGAGATCAAGGTCTCTATAGATGAAACTCAGCTCAACACCCCTCCCCCCAGCTGCTAGAGGAGAGCAGAGAAATTGACGTGCCCTCGAGCAGGTGGGGAGAGGTCCTCCTTACCTCGGTCATCAGGCGGTCTGCACCACTGTTCTCCTCATCCTTGAAGATGATGTCAGGGTTGTAGTTAGGCACCAGGTCCCGGAAGCGCTCAGAACCTCTTGTCACCCTCCCCTCAGCCGGCCCACTGGCGCCCAGGGTCCGCTCGGGCACGCTGGGCACAAATTGCTTGTAGAGCAGCGGCACGAGCTGTTTGCGCACGTAGCGGCGCCGGCCGACCGGTCCCCGGCCCGGCCCGCAGCTCTGAGCAGGCAGCGCCAGAAGTGCCAAGCAGCACAGGGGCACCAGACTGGCCGGCAGCGCCATGGATGCAGCGGACTCGGGCCAAAAGGGAACGTTCTTGTCCTCACCAGCTCACCCGTCACTTGGGCATCTCCCCAGGCACCGGAGAGCGCAGCAGGCAGAGCTGCCCCCAGAGTGCCTTAGAGCTCTGTGGCTCTGCGCACCTGGCTGCTGCTAGCTCTGCCTACATACCCTTGGGGGGGTCTGGAACCTGCTACTGACGGGCCATCATAGCAGGGAAGGGGGGGGCGTGGGTAAGTGCCAACCCTGCCGGGCTCTGCCGCCTGGCTCCGGCGCTGCCAGAACGCCCCGGCTCCGCCTTAAGTGGCCCCTGGCCCCGCCCCCCGCCCTTCTCCCAGGACCGTCCCGCCCCCTCCCACCGGGGCGGGGGCTCTAGCTGGCCACCGCTGGTCCACTTCATTTCCATCCTGGAAGCCAGGCAGGCACCTGCCTCGGAAATTCTAGCAGCTTTAATCCTTGACTGCCTGGATAAGCATCCTTCTCCCTCTAAGCTTATGTGTGGCACCAAACCATCCTCCTCTGATACTTGAATTAGATCTTTGCTCTCCCCAAGCCTACCCTGACAGCGCGTCCTCTGCTATCATCTAGGAGGTATGGGATCCAATTCCTGCCCAAGGCCAATAAAGCTCTTTGGGCACACAACTCTTTTCTCTGTGTCCTCCCCCACTTCCATCTCTCCTTAGCAGTAACCAGGACTGGAAGGGATGGGTACCAGGGAACCCTTTTCCCTGGTAGCTTTGTAGTCTTCTGCTGGGAGCTTCCTCAGAATCAGGAACAGACCTTCATAGTGATAGTCTGGTTCAGGACTTCAAACTTTTGTCCCCTCTCTTATCCTTGCCGGATACCCAGCTTGTGGATTGGAAACTGCTGGAGGACAGCAGTACTTAAAGTCATAGTCTCTAACAGGCTGATGATCACATCCCTTTACCTTCCATCAGGGCATCTTATAAGGGCTTCCTTGGTGGCTCAGAAGGTAAAGAATCTGCCTGCAATGCAGGAGACCCAGGTTTGATTCCTGGGTTGGGAAGATCCCCTGAAGAAGGGAATGGCTACCCACTCTAGTATTCTTGCTTGGAGAATTCCATTGATAGAGGAGCTGGGCAGGCTACAGTCCATGGGGTTGCAGAGTCAGAAATGACTGAACGACTAACACACACATACATAAGACATCTCTTTATCTTTTCCCTTCTCCAAACCTTCTGGAGCTCTGCTTCTAGCCATTCAGGTCTTTCTCATGTCAAAGGCTTTGAAGCTGCAACACTTCATCCATTAATCTACTGTCATTTAGAAGTCTTTCTCTAAGAAGCCTTCCCTAATGTCCTGACACTGGACCTCTGTTTCCTTGAGAATGAGAAATTAACCACCATTCATTGCAGTATGGTATTAAAATTATGTCACCCTTGTTAGGGGGCTTCCCAGGTGGCACTAGTGGTAAAGAACCTTCCTGCCAATGCAGAAGACCTAAGAGACACAGGTTCAATCCCTGGGTCAAGAAGATCCCCTGGAGAAGGGAATGGCACCCACTCCAGTATATTTGCCTGGAGAATCCCATGGACAGAGGAGCCAGGTGGGCTACAGCCTATACAGTTGCAAAGAGTGACTGAAGCAATTTAGCACACACGTACATAAACACACACCCTTACCAGACAAAGCAATTCTTACATACAAACTTAGCTGAGTGCCTGGCCTATAGTAGGTGTTCAGAAAGTATTTATGGCAACTACATTCTTTTTTTGTATCCCATACTCACTCAGCTCCATGGCTAGTATTCACAGTAACCTGTGTACCTTAGAAAAAAGCAGCCCTTCCTCAAGTCACTGGCTTGCCATTTGCAAAAAAATAGTAGTAGTAACCATGCACACAGTGACTAAGAGCTGAATGGTGCCCCTGGAAGTTGTGCAATGTACACTCTGCATAACCATGAGCAGAAACGTTGTCCCTACCCCCAACATAGCAGGAGGGCTTGCAGAATATTCAAGGCACTGATAGCATCTGGAAATACAGAGTTAGGCTCTTCTCAGAGGTAGGAATCACAAACCTTTGTCAGGCAGCCCCTTCTTTTACCTCTTCCTATGCTGATGCCCACTTACCCCCAATAACCAAGGCACCCAAGAAGTAAGGCTTGGGTATAAGGAAAATTCAGGTGACCAGCCAGGTTTTAGGAAGGCCAAGGGAGGAGGAGCTTCCCACTGCCTGATTGTATGGCCTAACACCAGACCCAAGTCCCCAAGTGACCCAAGAGGTCACTGAGAATGCAGATAGAGAAGAGGGAAAGGATGGTGAGAAGGACCCCTCTATTTCCCTCTGTAGACTCAGGACTGGTGGGAGTAAAGCTGTTCAAACAGACACAGAGACAGGACCTTTAAAAAAACCAAAGAAAACCCTGGTATCAACTTTATTGCTGATGGTTGTGGCCTCTTCCTCTCTATGCCCTCCTCTTTCTGGCGGTCCACAGCCCCTCCAGGATAGCACAGTGCTTAGGCTCTGCTGGGCCAGAGGCAAGGAAGACAATCTGCCTCCCAAGTTGGCCACTGGCTCTGACCCTCCCCTGCCCCCACCCCACCCTATTGCACATCAAATCATGTAAACATGGCTCCGGGCATGGCCCTGAACAGCAGTGAGGCAGATTGACGTGTAAACAGATTTGAGACCAGGAGCCAGACCCAGTCCCCAGCCCCACCCCATGCTGGGGCCCACAGTTAAATCTGGAGAAGCAAGGGGGCCTGGTCCCAAACTCTGGCTCAGATTATGCAGCAGTGCAGAAGGCTCAGCTCCCCTTTGCCACCCACCCTCTCAGATTCCAGGTCCTGAGGGCCACCCACCCCTGGGTGCCTCTCCAGGCCTGGGCAGCAGATGGCAGTGTCCAGTTTTCTCCCTCCCAGCCCCAGCTGGAGGTCACTGGTGTTGGGTCTTCTTAGACACCCGGGGGAAACCAGAGACAGGCAACGGTAGTCTGTCCAGCCCTGGGGAAGAGGCAGAGGGGTAATCAGAAGCAGGGTTTAGGTCAGTCCTCAGAAGCCAAAGAATGGGTGTTGAGTATGCCATCTCCTCTGCTTGGGATGACCACTGTTCCAGACAGTTCCACCTCACAACCACCCCACCAGCCTCGCCCTGACTCCCTCTCACCAAAGGCCCGGATCAGCTCTGCCCGCACAGCTGCCGTGAAGGTCTTCACCAGACAGAGAGTGGTGAGGCCCGCAAAGGCTGCATTGTAGAGGAACACGATGTAGAAATTGCCCAGCCAGTTGAAGCGTCCAAAGTCACCCAGCAGGTCAAAGCGAGTGAGCCCTGAAGTACAAAGGCCAGGATGGGAGGTAGGCTCCCCAGCCCTTCCCTGGCTCAGAGCTGAGCTTCTGCCTCCTGGTGGCCACATCTCAACACTGCAACTGATAGGTTGGCTTCTACACATTAGTTGTTCCTACCTCCCAACTTGTCTCAGGGACAGTTCAGGGCTGTTGAAGCAAGTGTCAGCTGCTAGGCTTGTTCCAACTTCCCTTCCAGAGTCTGGCATCCTCTCCTGCAGGGTGTGTGTGTGTGTATGTGTCTGTGTGTGTTGGGGTTGGGGGGATCCCCTCTGGCTCCAGGTGCCCCAAGGAGCTCCCTGGGCCTGCTACTTGTTCCTGGGCCAGAAACCTCAAGCTGGTCACCAAGTGTTCTTTTTAATAGATAGAGCAGTGTGGCCACTAAGAAGATGGGCTCTTATTATGGCTGCTTTGGTTCATATCTGAACTCCACCCCATCTAACTGTGATCTGAAGCAACTTCCTTAAATGTCTGTGCCTCAGTTTCTTCAACTATAAAGTAGGGAATTAAAAAAAACAAGTAGACAAAATAATGGGACTGTGAGAATTAAATGAGACAACACACATGAGGAACCATATGTGCCAGGCACTATTCCAACACTTACTGAGCCCCTAATAATAATAATATAATTATCATAAATTAAAATTCTTGAGCCTCTCCCCCTCTTAAAAAAACATTCCTACCAGCTTCCAACCTAAAAGGAACTAACTACTGGACCCACAGGCCAAGTATCCTAAATCCCAAGGCATAAGTAGAGATGGTAGAGTAGAGAGAATATAAACTTAAAAACCAAATAGAACTGATTTAAATACTAAATAAGGCTTCCCTGGTGGCTCAGATGGTAAGGAATCTGCCTGCAATGTAGGAGACCTGGGTTTGATTCCTGGGTTGGGAAGATACCCTGGAGAAGGAAATGGCTACAGACTGCAGTATTCTTGCCTGGAGAATCCTATGGACAGAGGAGCCTGGCAGGATACAGTCCATAGGGTTGCAGAGAGTCGGAAACAACTGATAATGTACAATAGATGGATGATGATGGTGGGGGAGGTGAGGAACCTATGTAACTCCCCTACTACCTTGGGGTGAACACTTTTACCAGGTAATGCTCAAAAGTGTAACTAGTTTACCCCGAAGTAGTAGGGGAGTCACATAGGTTCACCATCTTCCCCACCATCATCTAGATCCTAGCTCTAAAGATGGGAGGAGAACTGAGCTTATTGTTTGATGCCCAGTGTACAGAAAAAGCACTGGACTGGGGCTCAGGATAGAGGTTCTGGCCTGACTCGCCCTTGCCTTAGGCTAGCTGTGTAACTCTGGGTAAATCAAGTAGCTCTCCTGTTTCTCATCTCTAAAATGAGAATGTTGGGACTTCCCTGGTGGTCCAGTGGTTAAGACTCGGTACTTCCACTGCAGGGGGCATGGGCTCAATCCCTGGTTGGGGAACTAAGATCCCACATGCCCTATGCTGCTGCTGCTGCTGCTAAGTCGCTTCAGTCGTGTCCGACTCTGTGCAACCCCATAGACGGCAGCCCACCGGGCTCCGCCGTCCCTGGGATTCTCCAGGCAAGAATACTGGAGTGGGTTGCCATTTCCTTCTCCAGTGCATGAAAGGGAAAAGTGAAAGTGAAGTCGCTCAGTCGTGTCCGACTCTTAGCGACCCCATGGACTGTGGCCTACCAGGCTCCTCCATCCATGGGATTTTCCAGGCAAGAGTACTGGAGTGGGGTGCCATTGCCTTCTCCACCACATGCCCTATGGATGCAGCCAAAAGAAAAAAAAACGTTTATCAGATGATCCCTCAAAGAAAGATTTGGGGGAAAGAGGTGCTTCTTCACTGAAAAAATGGAAGTAAATAGGAGAGGCCGTGGGATGTAGCAAATGGAAAAAATATGAGCTTTGAAGCAACACTACTCTGAAGCCCGGCACAGCACTTTACAGCCTCTGTTACTCCATCTGTATAATGGAGGTAATATCTCCTCATAGGTTTGTTGTGGGAATCAGAGAGAGCAAGAATATAAGGGGTCTGCTTAATACCAGTAGGTACTCAAAACAAGCCAGTTCCCTTACTTCCTTTTGCTACTTACCAAGGGTTCGAGAGAAGACAGGAAGTGCTGAGCTTAGAACCAGGAGACAGACACAGTTCCCAATTATCTGGGTGGGAATGAGGAAAGGGGAGGTCAGGGTCACAGAGCTGCCAGCACGGAGTGCCCAGGTACGCTCCCAGGATGCTTCCTCCACTCCCGTCTGGCAGGTTCCCGACTACCTGCATCATGGCCTACCTGCGTCATGGCTGTGTCATGCCATCTGGGCCGCAGTCCCCGGAAGAGTGGAGAGCTGTAGAAGCCCACGACCGAGGAGACCATCAGGTAACTGCCACTGGGTTAGGGAAGAACTGGCCCACTTCCAAGGATCAACGCCTTGTCTCAACGGGAATGGCCCTTGCTTCCCCTCAGCCCTCCTTTTCAATCAAGTGTTTTTCTTCTTTCTGAACCTCGAGCTGGCCCAGTATTGCCCGCTTCCCCTCACTCCCACTGTAGCTCCGCCCAGAACCCCAGAGGAGATGGGTTTGAAGAAGAGAGGCAATGGTAGGTTTCCAGAAGGATACAAGATAAGGACGACCTGAATGACGGCACCAAAGGAGCCCAGCTTGGAGAAGGAGACCTGGCCCAGGGAGGCACCCTGAGGGACAAAGAGGTGTCACCGTGCAGCACTCCCCATCGTCATCAACACCACCAGCGCCCGGCCTCCCCTCTGGCCTCACTTTCTGCCCCCTCACCCAGCCTTGCTCAGGCCCTCCCCAAAAAGATGCAGTGGGTGGGTGGGAGGCCAGCCCGGTACCTGCATGCCCCGGGGCATGGCAGCCTCGTCAATGAGCAGCTCCAGGATGTGGATGGCCACAATGAGCACAGACAGGCCCTGTGGGAGGCAAGGTCATAGACGCCCACCCCTGTCCCAGCCCACAGATGTATCCAGAGTTGAGAATGTTAAGAGCAGACTCTCTGGTCCATCGTTTTCAGTTTCCAGTTCGCTGTGTGGGGCCTCCCGAAGGTTAATGCTAGCAACAGAGCACTTTTGAGAGTATCTTATAGAGGAGTTACAGGTACAGATGCATAAAGCCCAAACAGTTTTGTTTGTTTGTTTGGGGTGTTTTTGGACATGCCACACAGCTCATGGGATATTAGTTCCTCCGACCAGGGATCGAACCCACGCCCTCTTCAGTGGAAGTGCAGAGTTTTAACCACTGGATTGCCAGGGAGGTCCCATGCATGCATGCGTGCTAAGTCACTTTAATCGTGTCTGACTCTTTGTCACCTTATGGACTGTAGCCCACCAGGCTCCTCTGTCCATGGGGATTCTCCAGGAAAAAATACTGGAGTGGATTGCCATGCCCTCCTCTGGGGATCTTACCAACTCAAGGATAGAATCTGCATCTCTTATGTCTCCTGCACTGGCAGGCAGCTTCTTTACTACTAACACCACCTGGGAAGCTCCCAGGGAAGTCACAAAAAGGCAAAATAGAAAAATATACATCTTTTTTCAAACCAGTAAGACTTATTTCCAAGTCCACGATGTAGCAAGTTGAGGGGATGGACTGGATTTTAACCTTTATTTTCATCCCAGAGCAAACCTGCACAATGGCTTAGGCCCTGTGTGACCTTGGGTAAATACTTTAACTTCTGTTTCTTCATCTACAAAATGGGGACTGATGTGCTTCGCAAAAGTAATTACTCGTTGAGAGGCAGCTACTATTATTGAAGGAGGTCCTTGCACCTCCTTCCTCCTCCCTGTGAAGGGCTAGAGTACTCAAGGTGCTACCACTGCCCACCCCCACCAAGTCTGGTGTACATACTGTCAGCACCAGCAAGCACAGCATGGCCAGGGGGTAGCCCAGGTTCCGCTGCCAGGCTGAAGCCTTCTGCCGCTTCTCTGTGCGGGAATGGGAAAGCAGTTTGCAAGGGCCTGAAAGGAGGAGCTTCTCTCCTTGGGGAAAGCCTACCAACCCACATACCCAGCAGGACCCTCTGTGTCTGCAGAGCCAGGACTTGTCTGTGCAGCAGTTCCATGTCCAAGGGCAGCCAGCAGGAGGTGGGATCTGGGGGCAGAGAAGATGGTGCTGTCCCCCAGTCCCGCCACCCCTGCCCAAGCCACGCCCATCATGCCAGCTGGGAAGAACTGTGTCTCACTGCAAATCCTGCGGGTCAAAGCTGCTTCCTCAAAGGCTGAGCAGTGCAGCTGCTCCTCCAGATCCTCCAGGAGCTGTGGGCGTAGGCAAAGGGAGGGATGGACTGTCAGAGGCTCCTTGATCACAAGAGCCCAAGAGAACCCTGCTCACTTCAAGGATCCATTGTCCTTTTCCTTCCCCTCCCCTCATTCACCACCCTGTGACCGGCAACCTTATCCAGTCCCTCCCAACTGTCTTGTGTATTGCTTTGCATGTCTGGTGACCAGCTCCAGATGTTGGGGGTCAAGGATACAGGAGCCAGCAAAGGCTGTGGCCCTCTGCAAGGTATGCACAGAACAGCTGGACAGTGGCTTCACAGATGGGCTCCAGATCTTCAGAAAGCTCCCCTGCCAGGGTCCAAGGACAAGGAGCACTACATACCCGGGGCTTGACCAGCAGCTTCCCAGTGACCGAGAACATGCGGGCGAGACCCAGTGGAGTACACACTGTGGGGACAGGAGGCAGTCAGAAGCCAGAGCCTTCTCTCTACCGCCTGCCCTGCCCACCCCTTCATTCCATCCTCTACTGGGGGGGCTCTGGCCCCGGGACCTTCCCCATTCCCTCCCAGGCTCTGGACACTCACCCAGGAGCAGCAGGACCCCAAGGAAGGAGATGCAGGAGTAGAGGTAGGGGAGGTAGTACTCCCAGAAGTCTGAAGATTAAAAAAAAAAAAAAGTACTGTCAGCCCATCTCTCTCCTCCTGCTTACTGGGGGCTGACAGGCCCCAGAGACCAGGCAGGGGCACAACACCGAAGTCTACAGGGGTGAGGTAAGTCATGAAGATGAGGAAAACTGGCTGGCGGGAGAGGGAGTGGCAGAGACTACAGCAAATTGCAGATCCTCAGCCCTCTCTAAAGGGCACAGCCACTGTTTGGCCCAAGTCACTGGGGCCTAGTGTGGCCAGATCCTCAACCTGCTTAAGCACAACCAGAAACCTGGATATGAGTGTGAAATCTCCCAATTTCAACGGACTCATATATTTTTTTTAACTCATTGCATGGGCCCAGCGGAACATTTCCACAGGTTAGATGTGGCCTGAAGCCCATCAGTTTTGAAACTTCAGTCTAAGGGAGAAGGTCTCAACTTTTGTCGCCTTAGAGGGATACATTCGTTCTAGACAGAGGAACATGAGCCGGCGGAGGGGTGGGGAGGAAGCTGGTCTTCTCACCATAGAGGGACTCCCTGCTGGCCTTGTTGTTGTCCACAATGGCAGAGGCTACCCACACCATGCCCAGCACCAGCAGAGTGAGGAGCATCAGCATCACCACCGTCTCATAGACCCGGGCCAGGACACCCTATGGGAGGAGGCAGTAGGTTTTGGGGGTGGGGGGGGCAGTGTAGGGAAGGAAGGAGACAGGGGAGATGGCAGCCTGGCTTGGGAACCAGAGAGGACTGGATTCAGGAGGCAGCAGAGGGTGTTTCCTTCTTATTCTGCGTAGTTACTCTGTCCTCCTACCCCACAATCTCGGGCCATTCCCTCTACTGGATATTCTTCATTTGCAATCCCCCTTCCCAGACCCCTGCTCCATCCTTGTCTTGCCCTGGGAAGCTGATCCCTGAGGTCTGCATCACACAAGCTCTTTGCCCTCTTGGGACTTTCCCTGCAGCCCAGTGGTTACGACTCTGCACCTCCACTGCAAGGGGCATGGGTTCAATTCCTGGACTGGGAACTAAGATTCCACAAGACACTTAAAAAAAAGAAAATCAAGCTCTGGTTTTCTGTTCATCTTGCCCAATGGGGAGGGCTGGCAAGAGAGTGGAAGGTAGGAAGACAGAGAGGCCAGGGTGTTTTTTCTGTGTTTCCTCCCACCTTTGGCATCTCTGACACTAGCTCCTCTCTTGGGTGGCCACACCTCTTCAGCTTCAACTATCAGTGGGTTCCAGAAATTATTTCTTCCTTCGGCTCCCTCAGGCCTAGGGATGGTAACGACTTCCTGTTGTCACTAGTGCCTCAAGCTCCTCAGTGCTGACTAAACCTCTGCAAATAGTCTCTTCATTAAAACCTCTTCAGTTGAACCATCTCAGTGGAATTCTATTTCCGGTCTGCATTGATTGATTGATAGATACATTCCCGGACTCACCTTTCTGGAGCCAGCAAAGCCCTCAGACTCAGTGAAAAAGTATGCAAAGGGCATGAGGAAGATGAGGGACAAGTTGGAGAAGAGAAAAACAAGGTTCCAGAGGCCTAGAGCAAAACAGGAAAAGCAGAGATGGTCATTAAGGGGGATGCTCCAACCCACTGAGGACTGACCATGTGACAAGGGAAAGTGGAAGGGATGCGGTGATCTATGACTGACTAGCCCCAGGCTGTCTGTGTCTGCCTGACCCGATCTGCTCCCCGTCCTCACCCTCAGCTGCAATCAGGATCAACGCACCATGGATGAGGGAGCCGTTGAGCCACTGGATGTAGTAGTTCCGAGGCAGTGAGAGGAGCACTTCATTGCTGATGATAGAGAAAGGCAGGAGCAGGACAGCACCCAGGGCGACTGCCAGGGTGAAGGTGCACAGCTCAAGCCTGGGCAAAGAAGGGGTAGTGCCCCTGCTTAGCCCAGACATTCATTTCCCTGGGCCCAAGAAGCCCCATTCATCCCATGGGCACCTGTGACTCCTCCTACAACCAGCTGGAGCAATGACAGACCCAGGGAAAGAGTTGGCACTCTACTTGCTGCCTCGTACCCCAGCCCTCACCTCCAGGGAAGCCTTGGGACCTGGGATGGGCACATCTCAGGAATTCATGGGAACCTGGTCACCAGCCATGTCACTTGCCCAGACTGTCCCCAGGAATGCGGTCTTCCCGCAATGTCTGTAGAGTGTGCCAGGCATGATGCCAAGATAATGGGCCTGACTTCTCTGCTCACCTCAGGGATGTGGATTTCTGAGCCTGGAAAGAGTAGGGACACCCTATATGCATAAGGGCACTACGGCAAAGGGGGACAAGGGGAGTTGAAACCCAGCTTCACAGCCAAGACCTGTGCCCTAGATTGCATCATCTCAAAAGAAGGGACACTTATCTAGCTGGTCCATGAGGAATGAGAGTGGGGGTTGCCTTTTAATTTGTTGTCTGTTGAACCAGAGGAGTCATTTCTATATTTTTCTCTATAGGTGCTAGGGGATAATAATAGCCTACAGTTAAGTTAGGGCCATTCTCTCAGAATCAAGCAAGCCCCACCCTCGGGGGTTCCACCTTCCCCACCTCCTGGGGTTTCCATCAGTCTGCATCCCCACCCCACCCCTTCTCCAATGGCTGCTGGGAGGTGAAGCCAAGCTGGAGCTGCTTCCGGTGACTCAGGCCCCCAGCAGACAGTTCCCGGCCACAAGAGGCTCCTTGAAGCTCCTGGCCAAACCAGGGAGACAGGAAGAGCAGCTTTTCCAAGCATCCCCAGGAGGGTGTAAAGCCGGAAGACGGCAGAAATGGGGCGGAAGCAGAAATTGTCTCTTCTGACATTTCACTCTCTCCCTGCTCCCAGGGCCTCATTAGATCCCAGCTTCCAAAGGCTAGGTGTTGAGGCAGCAGTACTTACGCAATCTTGTTGACTGTGGCATCTTCTTCATCTACTACAAAAGACAGAGGCATGGGGAAGAGGCAGGTCATCAGTGGGCAGCTCTGGGAACCATCTGTGTCGCACAGCATCCTCCTGTTCCCTCCCTGTCCCCTGAAGAGGGGTCTGGGCCCACCGAGGCAGAGCTGGACAGGAGGCTCAGGAGAGCTCACACTATGAACCCCACAATCCACTCTGCTGGGGTGGCAGCTTAAAGATCAGCGGTCCCAGGGGGTGAGAGCATGAAATTCCCCCACTTCCTTCCTTCCCCAGATCTCCACCATAGGTTCCTCTTTGTAAGCTGAAAATACAATAAATGACCAGTCTGTGAGGTTGGTTACATCAGTGGCTAGGTACAGTGAAGGGAAATGGGGAAGGAGGTTGGAAATCACAGAGAAAGTCCCCAGGGGAATCACACTGAGAAGTCGCTGCCTTCTTGGTTGAGGGTGCATGAAGCCATCTGGAGGGGAGGAAAGGTTCAGACCAGGATCGGAAGATCTGGACAGACTGGAGTTAGGAACTGGGACAAATGTGTCCCCCTCAATCACAGATGCCTACTGAAAGCCTTAATCTGAATTATCTTCAAAGAGAAAGGTCACCATCACCAGGTCCTGGGACCCGAGTGGTCAGGGAGGTCTCTGGTGCTGGGTGTAGGAGCACTAGGAGAGGACATGACAGAGCTTGTGCCCATGATAACATTCACCCTGCAGTTGCCCTATTGAGGTTCACAGAGAGTTTTCACATTAGCCATCATATTTGGTCCACACAATAACAATGGACTGGGTAGAAATTGTTAGGCTCATTTTGTAGAGAATGAAACTGAGGTCATAAAAGTTACATGACTGGCCCTCCTTCTAGACTCTCCACTATACCACCTTGTCCCTGCCTGTGGAGGAAGGGAGGCAGAAGCTCAAGAACAGACACCTCTACTTTCCCAGCAAGCAACACAGCCCTCTTCCCCTGAGGCTGGTGCCATGGCAACAGGAACACTGGCAGAGGGCAGGCAGGAAGGAGGGAAGTCGCAGGTACCTGTGGTAAACTCAGCAGGCTTCTTGAAGCGGGTCAGGGCGATGTGGCAGAGGATGTAGAGAGTTGCAAACAGCAGTGTTGAGATCTGTGGTGGAAAGTGAGCAAGATGAGAAGCTCTAATCCCCCACACACATTCCACAGCTCCAGTGGCCTCTCTGTTAATTCCATGGGGACACTTTCCCCAAATTAGGCTCCATACATCCAGGGGTTCCATCTTTCTCCCCAGTACTAATCAAGGCCTCAGGGGCTGACCCATGCACTTGTGGACAGAGCACCATGTCCAGCTCTATGAGGGCTTTTTCCCTGGGGGAAAATAGTTTCAGCTGAACCCTGGTTGGTACATGAGCAGAGAAGACTCCTAGAGATGCACATATCCACACATCTGAAAAAGGCCACAGAACCAGAGGGGATTTCTTCCTAGCACATAATTGGAAAAGCACGTTTGAGGGGAAGAAGGATATGTCTTCACTGTGCTGGCACTCCACTCCCTCTCCCTCCACTCCCACATCGATCCAAGCTCCAGGAGAGAATAAGTAGGAATCGTGTTCCTAGACCAACTCAGAGCTTCTACTCTGTTTATTCAGGAGCCCTAAAAGATCAGATCTGCTCTGGGCCAAACCAGAGTCTCTTTCATGCCCTGCCCGTAATAGTAGGCTTTAATTGTGGTTCCACATCTATAAAGCTTCTAGAGCTGGGATCAAAACCTTTAAAAGCTATCGATCCATGGTCCCTACCTAAAGTGATTTCCAGCTCCCAGGGTAGGTCTCTCAGGGTCTGTCCCATGCCCCTGATGACTAGTCCTCCAATGGACAGTTATGGCAGGACTTGGCCAGGTTATCCTACACATGCATACATTCCCACCCTACCCCAAGTAAGCTGCTATTGCCCAGGGGAGGAGCCACTGGTCACCTTGGCTCCACAGTCAGGGTCAGAGAATCTTGAGATGTTATTGTGTTTGAAGTGGGCCAAGAAGGCAGGATCGGTTTCATAGGAGCTCCAGTCCCCAAGAGAAGCTGACCCTACAGGGAATCTGCATACAGCTGTCTATACAAAGAGAGAAGACACAGATCCCAGGAGAAACATGGGTCTAAGACAAAATTGTAGCTTTTAACAATAGGGAAGTAGAGTAGAATGAGCCACTTAGATTTCAACTCCAAGATTTTTACTGCCTAGTGCTCTGCCCTGGGTGTGTGTAAAATAAGCAGGAAGGCAGGAGGGCTCAAAAGTTCAGGTTGGAGTTCCATGCAGGTCCAGCAGAGGCTAGGTGATTCTCTAGAGCAGGGGATTGGAGCCAGGTGGGAGATGTACTAGAAGCCCTCAGGATGCCCTTGACCAGCACTGATGTCTTCAGCTAATGGGACTAAAGAATGGGGCGACATCCAGGAGGCTGCTTCTCTGTCCAAGATCTCTTCCCTCCCTGTTCTCTAGGTAAGTGGGTCTCTGGCTGTCCGCTGTCTCAAGGCCTGGGTATGACTCCATGATATGCCCAACCCTGCCATGTGCAACTCTCCACTACGAAATGCACAAGGAAAGCTTCCTGAAAGCAGATCTGGAGTTCCCACACATGGACTGATAAACTCCCTACTTTTCAGTCCTCACAGATAAAGGTAGACCTAGTTATGCCTTGGCTCACTTTAGCCCTCCTCCAATCTGAGGCTGCCCAGGGCAGACTGGAGCCCAGTCTGAGAAAAACGAAGGACGACCCCCACAGTGGGTCTTCCACTCACTAACTTCTATTCTTCTAAACCTTTCCCTTTCCCTACCCTGGGGAGCTCTGAGGAAGGAGAGGAGAAGGGAAAGATATGAGAGTTTAGAGCAGATGCAAGAAAGATGCGATCCCCTAAGCTCCCCTGGGTGCCCCAGGCCCAGAAGTGAGGAGTCCCTTGCTGTGTGACAGTTTCAGCTGTTACTCTAGGTGGCAGTGAGCGAGTTAAGGAAAGCAGCCAGGAAACCTCGGTCTCACCGGGGGCAACCCTTCAGAGGAAATCCCTGAATGGCTGCGAAGCTAGGAAACTCGGCTTGCAGAGTCTCTAACAAAACACCAATAAGGACGAGGAAAAGAAGGGGCCACTTTAGTTGTTCTCCATTTCTACATGGTAGAATCCACCCCAGGAAGTCCTTTCCTCCAAAGTGAGAAACCCACCAAAATTCCCTGTTCATCTACCCTTCATCAAACATCATTTGGGTTTGAGAAGTAGTTGCAAACAAGCCTTCCCCAAGTTAAACCCGTCCGTCTCCGACCATCTGACTGAAATCAGCAGGCTCACCAGATTCCCAGACACGGGAAGACCCGCACTCCGAACACGGGCGCGGGGCGGTGTGGGTGGGGGTCAGGAGGGAGGGCGGGGTGGGGGGAGGGGCGTGTAGAGGGGAGGAACGGAAACCGATCGGCTTTGTTTATCGCGCAGCTACTCAGCTGGAGCCGATCTAGGGATTCGCCAGCCCGAGCACTGGTCGGACCAGGGCCCTTGGTCGCTCGCCCCTGGACCAAGAAGGGTCTGCCGGCGCTGTGCTCAGGACGTCTCACTCCGATCCGGACGTCTCCCTCTCCCGCGACACCCGTGCTTCTCCCCAACTTGTTCCTACCCTTCCAGCCCGGGTCCCGGACTCACAATGCACTCGCGGACTCGCTCGTGGAATAGCTGCTCTCGCACGGATAGCACTTCGTAGTCAGCTCCTTCCATACTCTGCTCAGCATGACTGGGGCTGGGGTGTCTCTGGGCCCGGGGAGGACCAGCGGCGATGAAACCGCCGCCGCCAGGCACCCGGACCCAGCGAAGGAGCCTTACCTTGCAGCCTGTGACGGAAACTCGGGGTAATCTGGGGCTCAGATTCTGTCGTCTGAGCGCCCCGCCCTTAAAGGGGCAGGCACCAGCTGGCCTCTTTTTAAAGGGCCCCGGTTCCCCTCTGCTCCCTCCCCTTTAAGGTCAGGCTTCCAGTATAGTTTCAACGCAAACACCCGCCAACAGGCAAGCTAAGGGGAAGCGTAGTCTTGGTTCTGTTTTACAAGAGGCCGAGTGACGACACAACGGATGGGCGGGATAATTCCAGGGAGCGGAACTCATTGGCTCCTAGGGAGCTGCCGCTCTTCGCTAGAGGAACGCTGATAGGCTTGCCCCGTGGAAAGAGGCTGGATCTTTGGGGCCTACCGGTGCTCCTTCTAAAACTAAGCAACTGCCTTTTTCACCTCCCTTAGTTGATCAGCGACCAGTGTGACCTTGGCAAAATGAGCCATTTGAATCAGGCCAGCCAGGTGGGATGTGACAGCACCATAGGGGTTCTGAAAGGTACCGCTGCTCAGTAACCAAGGTCCATAGTAGCATTTTCTGAAAGTGTTTTTGTTGGGGCGAGGAACCCTCTGCCGCCAAGAAGTTTTCACTCGGTCACTTTTGTGGGAGCCCCTATGTGTGCTAGAACAAATACCAAAGAAAACTGAATAGAAAGCTACAGAAGTATCCACCTGAAGCTTTGTGAGGAAATGCCCACAGGGAATCATGGACTGAGTCAAACATTAACTGACCGCCTGCTATGTGCCACTCTCTTTCTAGATTTTATCTCATTTTACCTTTCCCTGAACAACCCTTCAGGGAAAGGCGTGATTAGCATTTTAGATTTGAGAAAATGATGAGAGGTTGTCACAAAATTAAGGAATGCAAGTTCCCTTCCTGTGACCTTGATAACGGGTACTGTTTGGGAAGTCCCACCTTCATGGACTCAAACCGTTCCTCTCAAATAGAGGGAGCATTACAGAGAAACTTTTAAAAGAAGGCCTGAGTTTGCAAAGCCCCCAGTTGAAGAATAAGAACACAATTCTAGTGGCCTAGATCGTGACCAGTTACTATCTGAAAAAGAGTTGGGGCCAAAATGTACAACTGAGTTCTCTACTCTTGAAATTTCTGCAGGGCAAGTTACTTTTATCTCTTTTCTTTTTCCCCAGTGATTTGCAGTAGAACCTTGGAAATATATACTTGTATATACACACATAGGGCTTCCCAGGTGGTGTAGTGGTAAAGAATCTGCCTGCCAATGCAGGAGAGGCAAGAGACACAGGTTTGATCCCCGTGTTGGGAAGGTCCCCTGGAATAGGAAATGACAACCTACTCTCCAGTATTCTTGCCTGGAGAATCCCATGGACAGAGGAGCCTGGTAGGCTACAGTCCATGGGGTCACAAAGAGTCAGACACAACTGAGCACGTACACACAATACACACATATTAGTGTTTGTGTGTATATATATAATATCTATACATATATGTGTGTGTGTATATAGTAGCAAGATAATGAATGGACCTGAAGAGCTGATTTCCCTTTTAGCAACCAAACTTGGAGTGAACAGAATCCAGTGGGGAGAGTGGGCAGAGACAGTAAGCAAATACAGCTGGCTGGGTCCTTGGCTTTGTTGCATGGAAGGAGAGGAGAGCACGGAGAAGTGGGTTGGGCCTACTGAGTGACCCGGGCACTTAATTCATCTCAAGTAAAGTCCTTTAACGATCTTGTTAAAACACAAATCTGTCCCTACTCAAAATCCCTCAATCTATTTGCACTTAGAAATTCACCTGCCTTAAAGTAAGAATACAAAGCCCTGGGAATTTCCTGGTGGTCCAGTGGTCAGGACATGGCACTTTCACTACCAAGAGCCTGGGTTAAATCCCTAGTCCAGGAACTAAGATTCCACAAGATGCAAGAGGCTGCCAAAAAAAAAAAACCCCAAAGGAACAAACAAAAAAGCCCTCAGGGGTTACAAAATGGTGACCTTTGGGTTGCAGTAGACATGCTGTGTTTTGTTTGACTTATAGGATCTTTAACAAATTTGAACAAATGCTCCTTGTCAGCACAGTTGTGCATTTGAGTTTGTGAGCTGTGAGGAAGCACTTCTCTACTGCTTCAACTTGGCCTTATCCTCACCCTGACCATTCCTCAGTTCCTAGTGGACCCTGGCAATCTCTTTCCTGCCCAGGAAAGAGCTATTCTTGCTGTTTCTTCTATCTGGAAGAGTTCTCCCTTCCCCTCCTTCTTCCCAGTTCACTTTTGGTTGCCTCTGGTCTCCTTCATATTTGAACTTAAATGTTATCTCTGTACCTTATCTAAAGCAATCTAATTTTTGTCATTTTATTTATCACATACTTGCTAAGTCACTTCAGTTGTGTCTGACTGTTTCCTACCCTAAGGATTGTAGCCCGCTAGGCTCCTCTGTCCATGGGATTCTCCAGGCAAGAATACTGGAGTGGATTGCCATGCCCTCCTACAGGGGATCTTCTCGACCCAGGGATCAAACCTGAGTCTCTTAGGTCTCCTGCATTGGGAGGTGGGTTCTTTACCCACTAATGCCACTGAGAAGCCCTTTATCACAAGTTGCCATAATTTAATTTGTTTGCATTTGTTTGTTTCCCCATATAGTTTCCTAAAGGGAAATAATTATATATGTCTTGAATACAGTTACTCTTAAACTCTTATCCCCATGTGTAATTCACATAGGCATTCAGATATTGGCAGATATAGTGAGAAAGATGGCAGACATTGCTGATTATCAGAAGAGCTGGGTTCTGGTTCTAGCATTGTCATCCTGGGTTACACTTGATCTCACTTGCCAAACTAGAGGACCCTTAAGATTGCTTCCAAATTTATGAATCTAATATTCACTGCCTTTTACAGTTTACACAGTGCAGTCACATCACCCAAGTCACACACCGTTACATATGATTCTTTTAGCAACTAGCTAACATAGATTCTGCTTAGAGATTTATCATCATCCAGAATATACAACTGAAGTAAATTTTTAAGAGGCAAAATATCAATAAACAAACTGGAAACTGCATAGTTTAAGAGAAATAAGCTTAGAACTGAGAAAAATAATCTAGAAGACTTCCTTTGAGAAAGTAGTAATCAAATTTATTTGCATTCAGGTCCTTGAGCCCTTGTTTACAAATTTGTTGGAAGCACAAAAACTTTCTTTCCATTGCCTATGTTTAGAATTAGCAAAAGCATCTCTGTTTACTGACTTATCACTCAGAACACTATGCAAAAAGACACTACACATTCTCTTCTTAAACTTACCAAATCTCCCTTTGTCCATATCCTATCTTCTTCCAAGGCTCAACCCAACTATCTTTTCTTCCATCTTTTCTGGAAGGGATTTCTACCTTCTCTAGGCTCCCAAAGCAGCATCCAGTTGCATAGTTCAGTGACCAATTAGACATATATGCCCTGTCTTGGAACATTCATTACCTTGAGCTGTTATTTAAATCTTTTGTATTGTTTAACTTTACCTCCATTTGTGTCTTTTCTCCTTTCCTCTCTCCTTAGAGGGTTGGAAACCTGTATTTGGCTTCTAATTCACCTCTTTCATTTCAACCCCAGTTCTTAACCCAATGTAGTTCTCACAGTAAACACACTAGACAACCTTTGTGGATCTGATCTGCCCAGGAGATTAGTTACCTATTCTTAGTAGGGGAGGGGCCACCTGGACTATGGAGAGTAAATTTCAGTGTCCTCAAGCAACACAGGGAAGGGAACTAATCCAGACTGAGCCTCCACTAAATGCTAAAGATTAACAGATACTTTACAAAGATTAGTTAATTGGGTGTCACAAGGACCTTACAAAATAGACTTTATTTATTTATAGATGAGGAATCAATTCAAAGAGATTAAGTAACTTGTAAAGGATTGACAATAGTAAGTGGTGTAACTTGGCTTCTCTGACCCCAAAGCCTCCTTTTCCCCCAGTATTCTGCAGTTGTCTCTTAGTAGATACATTCCCCCTACTTCTGTATTCCCTTCATTACAATATTGCTTAGATACTTAGGGAAACACACTGCTAAAATTTGAGCTTCAGTATCCTCAAGAACCTTGGTACCTTCCAGCTTGTTTAAAGGGCTCACTGGGGACTTCCCTGGTGATCCAGTGATTAAGAATCCACCTTCCAATGCAGGGGATATGGGTTCCATCCCTGATCAGGGAACTAAGATTCCACATGGCACAGTGCAACTAAGCCCTTGAGTCACAACTAGAACGTGCCTGCTCTCAAGCCCACAACTAAGACTCAACACAGCCAAATAACTAACTAAATAAATACAGAAATAAGTATTTAGATAGATAAATAAAATAAAGGGCTCACTGTTCTGCTCCTTCTTGTGGGGCTATCTTTGAGCTTCCAAATGATAAAGATTTATTGCTGAATAGCACTTTGAGAGGGGCAGACAGAAGACCCAGGGCACCAGTCCCAGAGGTGGCTGGGGTGGGAGAGGGCAGAGAGGGGCATGAGAAAAAGTTGCTTTTTTCTTTAAATGAAAGTTTCAGAAGCTTTTCATTCAGATTATAGGTTATTTTCATTTTCTCATTGCTTATCTACATGTCCTAATTTTTCCACAGAAAACACAATATTTACAGAAAAATTCCTGCTCACTCTGACTACCATGGACTGAATATGTACCCCTAAAATGCATGTTAAAACTCTAACCCTCAGCATGATGTATTAGGAGGTGGGAACTTTGGGAGGTAATTAGGTTCAGATGAGGTAAAAAAGTACAACCCTCCTGATGGGATTATTATCTTTTTTTTTTTTTCTTTTTGGTAGCTCCATGCCATATGCAGGATCCCCCACCAGGGATGGAACCCATGTCCCCTGCCTTGGGAGTGTGGAGTCTTAACTACCACACCACCAGGGAAGTCCCAGGATTTATCATCTTTCTAAGAAGAGGAAGGGAATACCTGTTTTTTCTCTTCTCCACAAGAGGACTCTACAAGAAGATGCCAGCCATCTGCAAACCAGTTAAGAAGGCTCCCTCTTGACTCTGAATCTGCTAGCACCTTGGTCTTGGATTTATCAGTCTCCAAATCTTTGAGAAATAAATATTTATTGTTTACACTATCACACTATCTGATCTGTGGTATTTTGTTAGACCAATCCAAATTAAGACAGGCTATAAACCTCCTTCCTTATCTCTGGTGGAATTTGGACCAGTTCCTAGAAATAGATCAGCAACTTTGGAATTGCCCTCTTGCCTAGGGTGCTAGGGAGGCCAGAAAACCAGGGATTCCCGTTAAGCAAGGCCTCTCTGGGTCTGAAAACTTTTATTGTTGTTGTTGGCAAGGGTGAGGGAAAAGGTTTAAAAAGCATGTTTTGATAGATTCTGTTCCTTTGTCCCTGCCTATCTCTGCCCTCTCCAAAAATATTTGAGAGAATAGTCGTAATTAAAGATTGGCTTGAGACACCAGGCAAATTTGTGAAATCCTAGTCTCTGGGAATGGAGAAGAATCTTAGAAGTCTTCCGTTCTACCTGTTTGTCCTTCATGACATGGATGGCACTATGGTCCATTGTTGGTCCTAGCTAACTGTTACAAAGTGAGCTGTGGTGTTTTTATTTTGTGGCTGTTTTTGTTTGCTTTTTAAAATATTTATTTAGCTGTGCCAGGACTTAGTTGCAGCATGTGGGATCTTTCATTGTGGCATGTAGGATCTAGTTCCCTGACCAAGGATCGAACCTGGGACTCCTGCATTGGGACCGTGGAGTCTTAGCCACTGAACACTGCCAGAAACCCCTGCAGTGTTTTTCTTCATTCTTTACTGTCCTCTCTGGGTTTCTGCCATTTCTGGACAGCGGCTCTTCATGGGTTTCTCTTGTAATTTAAACATCCTTAGTTCTCCAAGTTGCTTTACCCAGTACCGCGTCCCATTCTACTTGCCCCTTGGAAGAAGCTCTCTGGTCTGTCCATATCTTTCTTGAGGTGCCCAGAACTGGGTAGCAATTTGCACAGTAGGGGGATCAGTGAAGAGACTCCCTTGCCTAGCTTTCCACACTGTTATAGAAGGAGTGCCTAAGGTGACATCAGCCTGTTATGACACCTGGGTCACAGCTTGACTCATGGCACATGTGCATGCATTTGATCAACATGAGCCAGTACTTACATGCCTGTATCATGAGACATTAGAGCTGGGCCAGAGAGAGGTGAAAGATCTTGTTTATGAAGAATCTTTAGAACAGAACTGCAGCTTTCCCTTCTACCTCCATTTGATGTCACTGTCCACCCTAGAGTGTCTTCCTGAGGCATTTTAGATCTTTGGGCCTGGGGAAAAGAGGAAAGCAGTAGAGGGACAGTTACCTCTAGTTTTCAGAGTTAAAAGTCTGAATCTCTGCTTCAAGATTAATTCTCAGACTATGAAAATATCTAATGGAAAATCTGGTCGCATCTGACCTAGCTTTCAAGGCCTTGAATAGATGACACTTGGGTTTTTATCATCAAAGGAAGACAGAACGAGTTAACAGGGCAAAGGTGGTAGGATCAATTATGGTTGTAAAAGGTATTATAGGCTGAGAGAAGAGTGTGTGAAGGCCAAAAGTAGGAATGCAGTGATGAGCTTGATCCATCACTGTTCGACACAGTAACATACAGCAGGCTGTCAGCTGGGAGATGAGCTGGTCAGCTGAGGGAGGGATGGATGGGGTAAGGGTATTCATTCTGGCAGAGAGGAAGAAGATGGTGCTTGCAACACAACGATATTTGTATCTAGGTGATGATGCCCACACCATGTTATTAACTTTGTACCAGATTGATCGGGCAGCATGCTCCTCCATTACTACATGTTGACCACAAAGCCATATATTTAAACTAATTCCACACTGGGAAGTACCCTAGAGGCTGGAGATGAAGTCAAGAACTCGGAGTGTGGGGTTTTCTGTGGCTAACTGATTCACAGTGGCCTAGAAGGAGGCTCAGCTGTCTCCAGGAATGGACAGAACAAGAAATGACAAGCCCATGAATGCCAGGTATGCTAGGTCAGTCACTTCTTCTTTGTGGTGTATCTTTTAGGCTCAGCTTCAAGGTGACAGGGAGGGCAGAGTTCACAAATCTCAGCTTGACTCTTCTGGGCAGAGAACTCCTTGTCAGTGGTGCCATCTGCAGGGCATTAAGGAATTTGCCAGGAATTTGATGGGGTTGGGAGAAGGAAAAGGCATCTCTCTCTCCCTTCCTCAAACCTCTTAATCTGAGCATGTCCCTAAATCACAGCCCTGGTCCTCCGTAAGGCTAAAAGATTCCTATTTCTCGTGGCCTTTTGGCAGGCAATATTTAAGACATCTGATCCTACAAGGCAGGACACAGGGCTGTGGTATGACTTCCCTTCTTTCCTGCCAATTAAATCTGTCCTCTGTAAAAACCAAAGAAGTGGGCTCCTTCCATTTTAAGGTCAACTTAATGAGGTTAAGTATGTTAAGTTGTGAAGGCACTTCACCTTTAAAATTTTTTTAAAGGTGGATGGGTATAGAACTTCTTGGTGGTCCAGTGGTTACCTGCCAATGCGGGGGACACGGGGGTTCAATCCCTGGCTGGGAAGATTTTGCAAATCATGGGGCAACTGCTTCTGTGTGCCTCAACTACTGAACCTTTGCTCTAGAGCCCATGAGCCACAATTACTGAAGCCCACACACCCTGGATTCGGTGCTCCACAACAAGAGAAACCACTGCAATGAGAAACCCACATGCCACAACAAAGAGTAGCCCCTGCTTGCCACAACTAAGACCCAGCACACCCAAAACTAAATAATTTTTAAAACTGAATAAAATGATGTGTATGAAAAAAATTTTTTTAAGGTGAGTGGGTGTAAATTGAAGGTGTTATGGTCAAGGTTAATAATCATGATTATCTGTATTATCATCCTCACCATCTCTAAGTAAACCCTTCTTGTGCTTTATTTATTTCTATTTCTTTTCTAAATAAATGGCTCAGTCTTCCTGGACAGTAGCTTTGGTGTCCTGCTGAGGAGGGCTGTCAAGTCCTGGGATGCTTCGCTTGTTTCTCACTTCCCAAGTTCGGACACACAACTATAAACTTACAAGTCCTTTCAGATTTGAGTGTGCTGTTTGCCACTCTCAACTCCCCACAGACACCTGGAGAAAGATAGGATGGAACTCTGTGGTGCAAAAAGGAAATAGGCTCAGAAGATTCAGAGCCCCTGACTAGTAACAGAACAAGAAGTGTCTCAATCAGTCAGTTTCCAAGCCCTCTCTACCCTGAGGTACAATTTCTCAGGAGGTGCTAAAAGAGACTTGGCCTGAAAGGAGAGTGAATGCGTTTTACAAAATCCTAGAGTTTACTGTTTATATGAAAGAGAACCAATAAAGACTCTGGCCTAAGAGGGAAATAATCATTATTTATTTTTACTTCCATTAAAGCACTGTGTGGGCCACAAACATTACTGTGATTGCTGCTGGGACAGATATGTAGATAATAAGACCCACAGTGCACGCCCCACCTCCACCCCCCTCCACACACACACACACACACACAGAGGAATGCTTGATGGCATTTCCTGGTTGCCTCAGCATTTCATTATAGCCATTTCCCACCTCCCACCCCCATGTCCCGCACTTAGTATCTCACATTACCAAAGGCTTTGACTACTAGTACCTACTAGTCATCATCTTGATTTATATGATGATTGGGAACAGAGGGGACAGAAGGAAATATTGAATTTGAGCAGCAAGCAAATAACTAGGGTAAAAGAGAGATTGGATAGTTTAGGAGGAATGTAAATAGAAGGTGGCTTATAAAGGCAACCAAGTGTGTTAATTGCTCAGTCAAATCCAACTCTGCAACCCCATGAGCCTTCCAGGCTCCTTTGTCCACGGGGATTCTCCAGGCAAGAATACTGAAGTGGGTTGCCATGCACTCCTTCAGGGGATCTTCCTAACCCAGGGATCAAACCCAGGTCTCCTGCATTGCAGAAGGATTCTTTACCATCTAAGCCACCGAAGGATTGCTTAAAAGGCAACCAAAGACACTGAAATTCGAGTTGGAACTATAGAAAATGGAAAACTCCTTCTCTCTAAACTACAGGTTTCCTCCCTTTTAAAAGATGAAATTTTCCAAGTATACAGGGAAAAAAGGTAATAAAATTGGTATCCTTCTGGGTTTTGTATGTAACTCCCAACAACCCATGTCTCCTACTATTGTGTGGTTTCTTCCCACACTGAATAGGACTGACATGTGTAACCAATAGGATACTGTAGAAATGAGAGTGTTAGTTTCAAGATATTGTGGTTTTCAACTTGCTTTGTCCTGGACCACTCTCTCTAGGGGAAGACTGCCCTCATGTTGTGAGGACACTGAAGCAGTCCTATGGAGAAGTCCCTGTGGTGAAGAACAAAGGCTACCTGCCAACAACCAGCACTACCTTGCCAGGCATGAGTGAACCCCCTTGGAAGTGAGTCCTCCAGCTAAAATCAAGTATTCTGGGGAGGGAGGAGGAAGGGAGGGTCAGGATGGGGAACACATGTACACCCATGGCTGATTCATGTAAATGTATGGCAAAAATCACAATATTGTAAAGTAATTAGCCTCCAATTAAAATTTTAAAAAAATTAAAAAAAATAAAATAAAATCAAGCATTCAGATAACTGCATCCTCAGTCAACATCTTTACTGAAATCTTATGAGAAAGCCTGAGTTAGAACCGTTCAGCTAAGGTGCCCCTGACTTCCTGACCCTCAGAAACTGCATGAAGTCATACATATATATTTTTAATATGCAAATATTAAGCCACATATACATGTATTAAATTTTTTATATATGTGTATCAAGTTTTAGGGCAATAATGGTATTGCAAATACCTATGTACCCACCACCCAAACTGTCATAATTCTTTATTACATATCTTTTCTTAAAAATACAAACATCCACCCACCACCCCAAACAAACAAAATATCCTGTCCCTGCTTTGTGCCTCAGGACTCAAAAAGCAACATGGCACACCATAGTGTGTGCTTTTCCCCTGAAAAGCTCCTCTGTATTGGTTTGGTTTCCCAGGCTCCAACCTAGCTACCTCTCTCTCTTGTATGGCACGAGAGGGAGATTTCAAAGGTTCTTCAGTCAGCTCTAAAGACGGCCTCCCTGAAAGTTCAATACTAATGCAAAGTCCTACCTTCATTTGGGCACTAATTCATTAGGGTTCCCACTAGTGCTATGAAGGCCTACATCTGCCTTCCCCTGGGACCTGTGGTTTCTGGCTACATTATGGGTTGCTGCGCTTGGCCTGTAGTGCCTCCCGACAGAGCTCTCTGAAATGTCTGTGGATTTTATCAGGAGTTGAGAACTATTAATATTCTCTAAGTTTATAGGATTTACTGACTAGGGAAAGAACTGGCAAAATTTTACTCACCTCTATTCTCTACTTTTCAGACCTTTATAATCCATGTGCTTCCTGAACTTTTAAAATTTTCTCTAGGCAGATTTAACCTTTCTTCTACAGTGGGCTTTAGATGTAGTCACACTATATATTGGGAAGAATGTCAACTATGACCAGTGCTACAAATTTTAACTTTGTCCTAACCTTTGCAAGTGTTTGCCATTTCATCCCTTGTAAAGTAGCTGCTCTTCCACAAGTGTAAGGCTTACCCTTCAATTATTTCCTATTAAGAATTTTGTTGGTCAGCAGGAATCCTGATCCTGCAACTTTCCTCCTTTCATCATTACAGGGTAGGAAACAGCTTTTACATCTTTCTGCTCAAATATTCCCCCAACCAAATGTTAATCTGTTCTAAAGCCATTGATCCTAATAGGTTATCGGGCCTCTACACAGCATAGTTGCAGAATATTAAAAACTTTCCCAAACCTAACTTATAATTACCTTATAACCTCAAGAACTAATCTGAAATTTCCATCTTTCCAAGGCCTCTGAGCTGGAATTCAACAAAATACTGGTTGAATACCTCAGAGTATAGCTCTTCTGCTTTACCTCTGAGTACACCTTCCCCCCAGAGATATCTGGAGAGAAATTCTTGATATTACTTCCAGATGTAAGAGTGAAAAGTACTTCTTGGAGAAACCAGTTTAGAAGAAGCACAGAACTCTGTATTTTCTTTCTTAAAATCTTTACTTTTGAGACAGGACGTAAGTGTTACAGACACACATGGAAAAGCAATACATGATCATAATTGAAAGCGAAGACAATCTAGTCAGAAAGTTTTTATGCCTGTCAGCTAACGCTGAAGCTGAGTATGACATGCTGCAGGGCTCAAAGGAATGGTAATTAGTATTCCTCTCCTTCTTCCTCTCCCTCTCCCTCAACAGAATCCACACCAACTTCCTCATAATCCTTCTCAAGGGCAGCCATGTCCTCACGGGCCTCAGAAAACTCTCCTTCCTCCATGCCCTCACCCACGTACCAGTGAACAAAGGCACGCTTGGCATACATCAGGTCAAACTTGTGGTCCAGGCGAGCCCAGGCCTCAGCGATGGCTGTGGTGTTGCTCAGCATGCACACAGCTCGCTGTACTTTGGCCAGGTCTCCACCAGGTACCACAGTGGGAGGCTGGTAGTTAATGCCAACCTTGAAGCCAGTGGGGCACCAGTCCACAAACTGGATGCTGCGCTTGGTCTTGATGGTGGCAATGGCAGCATTGACATCTTTGGGAACCACGTCGCCACGGTACAACAGGCAGCAGGCCATGTATTTACCATGGCGAGGGTCACATTTCACCATCTGGTTGGCTGGCTCAAAGCAAGCATTGGTGATCTCTGCTACAGAAAGCTGTTCATGGTAGGCTTTCTCAGCAGAGATAACAGGGGCGTATGTGGCCAGAGGGAAGTGGATACGAGGATAGGGCACCAGGTTGGTCTGGAACTCGGTCAGATCCACATTCAGGGCTCCATCAAACCTCAGGGAAGCAGTGATGGAGGACACTATCTGGCTAATAAGGCGGTTAAGATTTGTGTAGGTTGGGCGCTCAATGTCGAGGTTTCTACGACAGATGTCATAGATGGCCTCATTGTCTACCATGAAGGCACAATCAGAGTGCTCCAGGGTGGTGTGGGTGGTGAGGATGGAGTTGTAGGGCTCAACGACAGCTGTGGAAACCTGGGGGGCTGGGTAAATGGAGAACTCCAGCTTGGACTTCTTGCCATAATCGACAGAGAGGCGTTCCATCAGCAGGGAGGTGAACCCAGAACCAGTTCCCCCACCAAAGCTGTGGAAAACCAAGAAGCCCTGAAGACCTGTGCACTGGTCAGCCTGTTACAAAAGAGGAATAGAAAAAACATAATTATTGCTCTTCATAATGTCATCAAGGGACTTCCACTTTTCATATTAATTCCAAAAATTTAAGATTGTATTTTGACAAGAAACGCTTTCAAAAAAAAAGTAGACCTTCCCTAAATTACTCAGCGTTTTATTAAAAATATCATTAATTTTTATAAAATGACATCAAATAGTTCATATTTTAATTGAACTTAAAAAAACATGAATAGAAAAAAAAAATCAAACCAAAAATAAATAAATAAATAAATCTGCTCATTTTTCAAAAAATAAAAAAACCATGAAGGAACAATTAACTTCACTCTATTACATTTTAATTGTGTTTGGAAAAAAAGGAGTATATTTCAAATATCTCCCCTAGGCTCATTAATTTACTTGATTCTTGAGAATAAACATACCAGTTTCCGAATTCGGTCCAAGACGAGGTCAATGATCTCCTTGCCAATGGTGTAGTGACCTCGGGCATAGTTATTGGCGGCATCTTCTTTGCCTGTGATGAGTTGCTCAGGGTGGAAGAGCTGGCGATAGGTGCCAGTGCGAACCTCATCTGGAAAAGGAAAATGAAGCAGCCACCCATCAGCAACAACCCACACAAGTCTGCTCCACCCCAGGGTATCAGTGGAGCCCACAGGACACACCTCCTGTATCAGACTCCCAGGATTCTCATTGAAGCTACTGAGGTCAACTCACCAATGACTGTGGGTTCCAGGTCTACAAACACTGCCCTGGGCACATGCTTGCCAGCGCCTGTCTCACTGAAGAAGGTGTTGAAGGAGTCGTCTCCTCCGCCAATAGTCTTGTCACTTGGCATCTGGCCATCAGGCTGGATGCCGTGTTCCAGGCAGTAGAGCTCCCAGCAGGCATTGCCAATCTGGACACCAGCCTGGCCAACGTGGATGGAGATGCACTCACGCTGTGAGAGAGAGAAACGCATTAAAACACACACACACACACACACACACACACACACACACACACACACACACACACACACACACACACACACACACCCCACAAGACTAAACCAATTAGCAGTCACTGTGAAGCAGAACAAAAATGCTAAATGTTTACGGAAACCTAATCTTAAATTTCCTTTTAAAATGGAATGCTTTTTTAAAAAAACTAGGGTAGATGGGCTATACTTCTGATGTACATTGCTTTTAATTAATTTCCTTTCCCCCCTCTAAATCGGGAAGGCCTCTTTCTAGACCAAGAACAGAGCTTAGTCATTGCTTCCTCCTTTGAGGATCAGATAAAGAGGAGGTCATCCATCTAGCGCCCAGGGCCCAGAATGCCATTTTAGAGTAGGTGGCCATATTTCCGGGCAGCTCCCAGCACAGGAAGCACGTGGCCAGAGCAGCGCAGAGGAAATGCCTGGCCGCAGGGACGAGGGGTGGGGCTCTGCGGCAAAGGATGAATGAGCAATTCAGGGCGCGCGCGCCCGCGTCCCTCTGCGGTTCGCGGAGTCGCGCAGCTGCAAAAGCTCTTAAAAGCCACGTCTGCAGAGGCGCAGCCATGGCCAACCATCTTCGCTTCGTGCAGGCGCGAGGCTCAGTTCAGCACCTCCACATCTGTCACGACGCAGCAGGGGATTATCAGATACCCAGATCCGATTTCTATTCCCTCAACCCCCCCCACCGCCACCACCTGCTCCCACACGCATTCCTAACACAGCGGAGGGCAGGGAGAGACAGATGGCCTTCTACAGGCTGCTGAGAGCTTGTTGTCCTAAGATATTGGTGCAGTGCAGCACATCGATAAGGAGTCCTTCTCCACATTCACCTTACTCTTTATTTTTTTGAAGAGAACCCAGGGTAACAAGGGACAGGCCCTCCAGTCATAGACCTGCAGCGCCCCAGCGCGCACGCGCATACTGCAGTGGCGGGCTCCCGGCCACTCCCAGGCTGGAAGGTAACGGTCGCGCGTGCGCAGTTCCTTCCCGCCTCCGGTTTTCGTGCTGAGGAGGAAGTGAGGGCGGGGAGAGCTCGCGCGCGCGCTCGCTAAAGGCTGGGGAGAATCTAAGGGGGGGATGGGAATGCGCGGGAAAAGACTGCAGGGTCTTGGGGGCGCCGAACCCAGAAGCTAGAGCTAAATGAGAGCGCTAACCGTAGTGAAGGAGAACCAGTGCCCCACCATCGCGTTCTACAGTCCCAGAAGAAAAGGCGGTGGCCCCCTTCCTCCTGGGCCCAGCCTTTCTCCATAAATCGAGGTCTATCTACTCTCACCCTCGGCTCCCTCCTCGCTCTTCGCCCTCCAAATGGACAGCGGTGGGGCCAGCCATCTCCAGCTAGAACTAGTCCTTGGCGCTCTCCCGGCTCGTTTTCCCCCGTTTCCCCTAACGAAGTCGACGGTCCACTCACCATGGTGGTTACGGGTCAGCAGGCGCAGGCAACTGGAGTAGACGCGGGTCCCGGTTACCGTCCCCGACAAGCTAAGAGTCGAGGTAAGTAACGCACTGGAGCGGGGGGCGGTGCGGGAGCCACTTAAGTAGCGGTCTGGGGCGGGGCGGGCCGGCAAAGGCGGTGCCATGGCCGCAGGCCCCTCCTCCGCCCGAGCGCACCCACTGGGCGTCCTGCTCAGCCGCCGCAGAGGCGGGCTCCTGGCCCCGAGCCACCTCCCCGAGCCGGCCGTGCGGGGCGGGGTCCGCCGCGCCTGCGGACCGCGAGCTCCGGTGCTGCAGTCTTTGGCGCATGGCTGCCGGGGCCTGGGCGGGGGTGAGGATGGGGGTGGGGCGCAGGTTTGGAAGAAACCAACAGGGGAATGAGGGCTCGATTGCCGTTATTTTGGGCGAATCCTAAGATTTAAGAAGTCTACACAGTTTTAAAGATGAAGCACCATGAAATGCAAAAACTTCTGGTCCAGATAGCTCAGCTGATTATTTCCACGTTGTCATCGTTTGTCAATGAGTTTTGTTTTTCTCTTCCCAGTTTCTTTAAAATGGCTGTACAGAATGCATTTACCTGATAATGTGGAGGAGCAAGGTTTAGGAAAAATTGAATAGATTTACTTGGTTTACTTGTTCTTTAAACTAAAGGCCCCAAATAGTATTTCAGTCATTTAAAGAGTAAGCACCTAAGCACTGAACAACTGAGCTGTTAAAAGGGTAGGGTAGGCCCCATTTTTAAACGGAAACCAACCAACTTGATGAAACAGCTCTAGGGCCTTTTAGAAGGAGAGAGTTAAAGACACATTTCAAATTTGATAGCCGAATTGAAGAAGTGAGGACAGAAACTTAGGGAGAGAGGAAATTGTTTGACTATCAAAGATGTTAGGAGGTAGAGATTCCTTGGGCTAGAGGTTTTTTTTTGTTTTTTGTTTTTTTTGCGGGGGGCGGGGCGGGTTGCTGCGGTGCGTCATCCTTGCTGTATACGGGTTTTCTCTAGCTGCGGTGATGGGAGGCTACTCTCAAGTTGTGGGCCATAGGCTTCGCGTTGCGGTGGTTTCTCTTGGGGACTGCGGGCTCTAAGGCGTGAGAGCTTTAGAAGTTGTGGCTTTCGGGCTCTGGGGAGTTGGGAGAGTCAGTAATTACTGGCAGTTGGGCTCAGCCACTCTGAGGAATGTGCGATCTTCCCAGACCAGGGATCAAACTCCTGTCCCCTGCATTGGAGGGCAGTTCTTAACTACTGGGTCGCCAGGGAAACCTTAGAGTTTTGTAAAACCCTTTTTTTAAAAAAAACTGACACACAATGTAATTGACATACAATGTTACATTACTTTCGATCGTACAACATTGTGATTTTACATTTATATACATTGTCACTCTTAAAACAACCAGTTATTTAACCAACAAGATGGGTTTATTTAGGAATAGAAGAGAATCGCAATTTGGGACAGGCAAATTATGGGGAGTCACGCAACTCCAGAGAACAAAGGAGAGTGCTTTTATTCGATTTTAGGAGGAAACTGTAGGGGGTACTGTTTGAAGAAAACTTCATGGAGAAGAATGAGAGTTCAAGATTGCTGCCATTTCTCACTGGCTGTAAGTGGTGGTTAGAGTATAGTTGCTGGGGCAGGGAGGGATCTGCCTTCCTTTTTTTAAAAGTAGGAGATGAAATACCTGTGTTAAAATGTCCTGTCTCATACCAGAAGAAAAGTAAGATTCTTATTTTCCTTCTCCCTGCTGGTTATGCAGACTGCAACTGGTGCTACATGTACCGAGAGTCCCTCCTTCAGGGCTTCCTGACTCCATTTAAAATGCTGCTGCTGCTGCTGCTAAGTCGCTTCAGTCGTGTCCGACTCTGTGCGACCCCACAGACGGCAGCCCACCAGGCTCCGCCGTCCCTGGGATTCTCCAGGCAAGAATACTGGAGTGGGTTGCCGTTTCCTTCTCCAGTGCATGAAAGGGAAAAGTGAAAGTGAAGTTGCTCAGTCCTGTCCGACTGTTAGCGACCCCATGGACTGTAGCCTACCAGGCTCCTCCATCCATGGGATTTTCCAGGCAAGCGTACTGGAATGGGTTGCCATTGCCTTCTCCACCATTTAAAATGAGGTTTCCTTTATTTATGTTCACATTTACCCCTTTTGATCAAGATCTTTCCTCAAAAGCACTGCTGATCAATGCAGATGTAATGTAAAGAAGGATTAGTATTATTTCTTATTTGAAAGTGCTTCCCATGTAATTTAACATATCAAATAAACCTAATTAATATCTTTCTTTTTATAAGGAGAGAGAACAGATCCTTTGAGATGCTCCAGGGCCCCTCTGGAAAAATGCCAGTTAGTCTAAGGTCAAAAGTCTTCATTTAGAATTTGATTTTGGTAATGTTTGTCAAAAATACCAGAAGGTTCAGACACTTAACTAAATAGAATCACAGATAATTATGAAATAATATTTAAATGTTCATTTTACCAAAGTAATAAAAGGATTTCAAAAGCAATTATAGAAGGTTACATAGCTGCAAGAAGCTTTAGCTCTTTTATAAATTGATTTTGGCAAGAGATCTTCTACAGCAGTCTGTATTTTTAAGAATATGTTTTTTCCCTCATAAATCCAGTTTTATTAGTTCACGTATTGTCTTCTCAAAAACTTACAAAGCTTATCTAGAGAAGAAATGATGCAAGGCAGTTGTTACAGAGTAACTTCAGGTTAATTCTTGGAGGAGAGCATATTTACCTATATTTGTTTGTGAAGTCGCTTCAGTTGTGTCTGACTCTTTGTGACCGTATGGACTTTAGCCCACCAAGGTTCTCTGTCCTGGGTATTCTCCAAGCAAGAGTACTGGAGGGGGTTGCCATACCCTTCTTCCTGACCCAGGGATCTTCCTGACCCAGGGATGGGACCCTTGTCTCTTACATCTGCATTGGCATGTGGGTTCTTTACCACTAGAGCCACCTGGGAAGCCCCATAGGTAAATATGTATTACATTGCTGCTGCTGCTGCTAAGTCGCTTCAGTCGTGTCCGACTCTGTGTGACCCCATAGATGGCAGCCCACCAGGCTCCGCTGTCCCTGAATGCATTACATTAAATGATTATAAACTCCTACACAATATAGTTAAAATAAGTCATATGCTTTTTGGAAATTACAGTGTAGTTTCATTCTGAAATGGCTCTGCTATACTGGGAATGATAGAACAGGGAGGGGCAACAGGATCCCCATGATATTGCTGGAGAGAGTTGCTCTAATATGAGTAGGCAGAATAAAAGTTTGAAAGGTGGGACAACAACTTCTAAACTGATGGCAGATTTACAAATATCTGGGAAGCTACCAGCAGAGTTCATTCATCAGCCTTGCAAGTAGTTGTTAGAAATGTAAGATGTTCTTTTAAAGAAGGACTGCTGCTTGGCTGTAAGTCTGAAAAGACAAAGGCAACAAAGTATGAGCCTACCAGAGAGTGACTACAGCCTGGTCTTGAGTTTTCATCTGCATATGTATAAGGCAGCAAGGGTGGTGGTTCTTGTTTTGGCATTTTCAGCTGGCTACATGGACCCTTTTTGTTGCTTAATTTACCGTGGCAGAAAAACAGCAACCTTCAAATGAGTTCGATGATTTCACAGTAAGAAATGAAGTGTATCTGTGGCCCAGCACATACTTACGTATATAAAACCATGTAAGTAACTGAAATAAAAGTTTAATAAGCTAACATGTATTTCATATTTTTAGTATATGCCACGCATGTATTCTAGTTTGCATTTTATGAAATTATTCTTTTATTTATAGATAATAAATATAAATCTATCTATAAATTACAGATAAATTGAAGACACATAGTGTCCATTTGTCTATACAGATAAATATAGATAATATATATTTTATATTTAAATACATGCTAATCATAATTCTCCAATGTCCCATAATCACAGTTTGAAAAAATAAGGAAATTACAGTAAATCCTCCCACAGTGGTAGGAGAAAATTTTCATGGGCATTCCACTGTTTCTTAGCTTCCAAAGGAGTGCTTGTTGCTTTGCCTTCATTTTCTCAGTATCAGCCCACATAGTTTATGCAGTTAATTTATGCTTATTACTCTAAATGTTTGACACTTTCTCTTTGATTAATTTTGTATTCTCAGTTCTTTTTCTGACATTTTAAACTGTTTGTAATCTTTGCTTCCCAGCGAAAACTAGAAAGCAGGCAATTGTGAACTGTTTATCATATATGAGTATCCTGCAGTAGATTAGCAAACTTACAAACACATTTATAATTTTTATTTATTTATTTTTGGCTGTGCTAGGTAGTCTTTGCTGTGTGCAGGCTTTCTCTCTAGTTGCAGTGCAAGAGCTTCTTACTCTGTTAGCTTCTCTTGTTGTGGAGCACAGGCTGTAGGGGACATGGGCTTCAGTAGTTGCGGCTTGCAGGCTCTAAAGTGCAAGCTCAGTGGTTAATTGCCTTGTGGCAGGTGTCCTGAACTGGGGATCATGCCCTCATCCTCTGCATTGGCAGGCAGATTCTTAACCACTTGATGCCAAGTATGTCCATATATACATTTATAAATGCTTCCTCATAATACAATTTTTCAGTGTGGCATAAAACATTTGTTAATGGACCTAAAAATTTTTTGTCTCTGTAAAAATTAAAAAACCAAAAGTAGATACATTTATGTTTGCCATTTAATATTTATTTTAGTTGGAAATGATTTAGATGATTTAGATATTTAATGGAAATCCATTATTTTGTTTAGCTCAGTATAAACTTTTATTTTCTTGTAAAATAAGTTGTTTTTAACAGTGATGCTTGGATTAGATGTTAAACAGCTAAACATCATCTTAGGTCTTTATTTTGTCTTTTGCTGTTGACAAATTCTGTAACAGAAATAGCATGAGGAGGAGAAGGGGATGACAGAGAATGAGATGGTTGGATGGCATCACCAACTTGATGGACGTGAGTTTGACAAGCTCCAGGAGTTAGTGATGTACAGGGAAGTCTGGCATGCTGCAGTCCATGGGGTTGCAAAGAGTCGAACACGACTGATCAACTGAACTGAACTGAACAAAAATGGTAAACATAGATTGTAAAAATTCATAGTTCATATTGAACGATTTTCTTATTCAGATTTGGTGAAAGCTTTATCAAACCAGAATAAGAAAAATATATATATATAATTTTATTTTTGCCACTCCATTAGGCATTTGGGGTCCTAGTTCCCCAACCAGGGGTTGAACCTGTGCCCCCTGCACTGGAAGCACAGAGTCCCAACCACTGAACCACCAGGGAAGTCCCTCTAATAATTATTTTTGTAGTTATAAACCTTTAAAAAGATTTTCAAGTCAAAATCCAAATTTGTACACATGTCCCAAACAGGGTCATAGGAGACAGGAATATATTTGAATATTGTCTCACTTTTCTTAAAAGAAGATGGAAAATAATTAGCTTGACTGGAAAGATGAGTGTTAGCAAACCACACTGCTGAACTCCATTTTGCTGTCTGCTCTGGATGAAAGCCATTTGAAAGCAGGCACCTCCCTCCTCCTAGCTTTGCAGAACCTTAGAGCGTTCACTGCATAGTTTCTCCTGTGGGCCCATACATTTCCCCAGATACCTTTCCAAAATCATTAGCTTTGCTAGCCTTTTAATCTGTGAATTCCCCTGCTGTGAATGAGGAAGTATTTGAGTTTTTTTTTTTTTTTTTTAAGATCCCTGATAATACCTTAGATTTCAGAGAGTAGCAGAGCCATAAGAGACCTTTAAACATAATCTAGTCTGGTATCTTTATGTCAGAAAAATGTTGAATAATGCTAAGGTGGTTTATATTGCTACCTCTTTAGTATCTGAGAGGAAAGGCTGACTTTTTTTTCTTCTTTTTTACTCATACTAAATTTCAGTTCAGTTCCATTGCTCAGTCATGTCCAACTCTTTGCGACCCCATGGACTGCAGCACACCAGGCTTCCCTGTCCATCACCAACTCCTGGAGCTTGCTCAAACTCATATCCATCAAGTCGGTGATGCCATCCAACCATCTCAACCTCTGTCATCCCCTTGTCCTCCTGCCTTCAATCTTTCCCAGCATCAGGGTCTTTTCAAATGAGTCAGTTCTTCACATCAGGTAGCCAAAATATCGGAACTTCAGCTTCAGCATCAGTCCTTCCAATGAATATTCAGGACTGATTTCCTTTAGGATGGACTGGTTTGATCTCCTTGCAGTCCAAGGAACTCTCAAGAGTCTTCTCCAACACCACAGCTCAAAAGCATCAATTCTTCAGTGCTCAGCTTTCTTTATGGTCCAACTCTCACATCCATACATGACTACTGGAAAAACCATAGCTTTGACTAGACAGACCTTTGTTGGCAGAGTAATGTCTCTGCTCTTTAATCTGCTGTCTAGGTTGGTCATAGCTTTTCTTCCAAGGAGCAAGTGCCTTTTAATTTCAGGCTGCAGTCACCTTCTGCAGTGATTTTGGAGCCCCCCAAAATAAAGTCTGTCACTGTTTCCACTGTTTCCCCATCTATTTGCCATGAAGTGATGAGATGATCTTAGTTTTCTGAATGCTGCATTTTTTTTTTTTTTTTAATTTCTGGCTATGCTGGATCTTAGCTGCAGTGTGCGGGTTTCTCATTACAGTGGCTTCTCTTGTTATGAAGCATGGTAGAGCCCAGGCCAGAGCTGGGCTCAGTAGTTGTGGCATATGAGCTTAGCTGCTCTGTGGGACATAGGATCTTCCCGGGCCAGGGATTGAACCCGTGTCCCCTGCATTGGCAGGCGGATTCTTATCTGCTTTACCACCAGAGAAGTCCCTGAATGTTGAGTTTTAAGCCAGCTTTTTCACTCTCCTCTTTCACTTTCATCAAGAGGCTCTTTAGTTCTTCACTTTCTGCCAATAAGGGTGGTATCATCTGCATATTTGAGGCTATTGATATTTCTCCCAGCAATCTCCATTCCAGCTTGTGCTTCTTCCAGCCCAGCATTTCACATGATGTACTCTGGATTGAAATTAAATAAGTGAGGTGACAATATACAGCCTTGGTGTACTCCTTTCCCAATTTGGAACCAGTCTATTGTTCCATGTCTGGTTCTAACTGTTGCTTCTTGACCTGCATACAGATTTCTCAGGAGGCAGGTAAGGTGGTCTGGTATTCCCATCTCTTTAAGGATTTTCCACTGTCTGCTGTGATCCACACAGTCAAAGACTTTGGCGTACATGGCTCTATTTGTTTATATTATATATAGATATGTATACTTTGTCTATATTTAACAACTAAATAGTAGTTATCTATCACTTAAATATAAACACAGTATTATCCACTGTCTTAACTTTTTAACTGATTTTATAGGTGTTTTTGTCAGAGTGTTTCAGGACCTGTAGCTATTTGGTCTGAGTCTGATATAGTGCGAAAACCCTGTGTTGCTATTTGAGTCTCCTATCTTTGCTACTTAATATCATGACCATTTGCTACTATTCTAACAGTCAGTAATGGGTGTGGTTTTTTTTTTTTTTTTTTAAGTCAGTAACATTTTTGATAGTTCCATATTTGGTTTAGACACAAAACTTTACAAAGTATTTTGTTCATTTTACTAATCCTATAATGGAAGACAAAAATAATAAATAGAAACAAGTTTCTAAGCATCAACTATTTTCAAACACTTGACTTTTTATTCTTTTTGTTACAATGTCATAAATTTATATATGGCATTTTGTGTATTTTCCCCCCACAGATAGATGTACAGGGGAGAGAAAATTGACTTTGATTTCAGATACTACTAATTTCAGTTCTGACTATCAGTTAATAATGTATGACTTTAGACTCATTATTATCTTTCTCAAGCTTCATTTATGAATGGAAATGAATATTACCTTTGGAGTCATTTTTTCTGTTTGGAGTTGTCTGTTTGTTTTGGAAATGTTTAAATTAGTGCAATGAAACTGAATTTTAGAGACACTAGATGTCATTAATTTGGATATCATTAGTTTATTATAAAAGGAAAACATGGAAATTATTTACATGAAAGATTTCAAAACTTCCCTGGAATTGGCAGCTTTACATTATGCCATTTCAATAGTAATTTATTTCAGTCTACTTATTTTCTAAGCATGTCATCATCTCTAAATAAGAAATAGTCCTTACTGCCTAGAACTACTTTAGTGCCTCCATATTCTAGGGGAAGAATTATCTCTAACTTTATCTCCAACTTTCACAGGAGCTGGTTTTCTTTAGAGCCCCATCTGACAGCTACTACTGTTGCATGCAATACTTTTCCTTGAGATTTTTCTGGAAGCATAATGCCTCCTTTGGTTACAGGTTCAGTTGTGCTCATTTCAACTAAAATTGGCCAAAGAGAGGAAGAAACTTTTAAATCCCTGTGATGCCTTGACCAGCCCCCATTGTGATTAGTACTCTGTACCTCTGCTACAAGGAGAGACTCACAGTTGAAATCACCTTTTTATCATGCTTTCATGTTCAGTTCCACTAGTAAATTCTATTAGCTTTACCATTAAAATATGCCCATTACTTTTTATCACATCACCTGATTTCATAGCATTTATAGAATATGAAATTACCTTGTTTGTATATTTATGTTTAAAATTTCTCCTTAATTAGAATGCAAGCTCCATGTCTGTTTTTGTGGAAATCAATTTTGATTACTGTCTCTGAAACCACTTTTTTTCTTTTATTTGTTCCAAGGTAACTCCCCTCTTTTTTTTAAGGGTATACATGTGCTCAATCCCAGGGACTGAGGGAACCCTGTTTCTCTTTGCCAGATGCTTGCTTTCTCAGTCTCCTTCATAATCGGACCCAGTTCTGGGCAAAGCAACATAAAGGGAAGTCTGCTAGGGTGTTTCTGGGAATGAGTTTTCTCCCTGATCAAAAAAGATTGCAACTTGAGGAAAGCCCTCTTGTTTCACTCCTATCCCTTGCTTTCTGCTTTTGGAAATGTTCTGTGAAGCTATGATGCCTGGAGCCAATTTAAGACCTTGAGGGCCTTAATGTAAACAGAATTAGAGATGCCAGCTGGTGCTCTAACACTGTGAAGTTGCTTAGCCGATTGTAAAACCACTTTTATTCAGATTTATTACTACACAGTAGGTGCTTAGTATGAAATTTGTTGTTGAAATGTTGAACTTGGTGATTGGACACAGGGTGTGAAGAAAACTGAGAAATAAAGGTTAATTTTCAGGTTCTTGGTTTAAGTAACTGGTTGAATGGTGGTATTTTTCAATGAGATCAGAATCCTGAAGGAAGAAGTGGGTGGGAACTGAAGAAGGAACAGAGGAGAAGCTAACAGTTCAGTGTTTGACACATTTTGAGGTTTAAGTATCTGCGGAACATGTACTTGGAGATATTCATCAGTCAGTCATATATGCAGATAGAAAGAGAGGAGAGAGAAATGCAGATTTGAAAAGTTTTCAACATAAAGATGATAAATAAGCCATGAGGATGATTAAGAACAGTCAGGGGAATATGTAGAGCTAGGAGAGTCATGGCCTTTTTTTCTTTTCTTTAATATTTACTTACTTGACTGTACCAGGCCAAAGAATATTCTAACTACTGCACAACTGCACTCATCTCACTTGCTAGCAAAATAATGCTCAAAATTCTCCAAGTTAGGCTTGAACAGTATGTGAACCGAGAACTTCCAGATGTTCAAGCTGGATTTAGAAAAGGCAGAAGAACCAGAGATCAAATTGTCAGCATCCATTGGATCATAGAAAAAGTAAGGGAATTCCAGAAAAACATCTACTTCTGCCTCATTGACTACACTAAAGCCTTTGACTGTGTGGATCACAATAAACTGTGGAAAATTCTTCAGGAGATGGGAATACCAGACCACCTTACCTGCCTCCTGAGAAATTTGTATGCAGGTCAAGAAGCAACAGTTAGAACTGGACGTGGAACAACAGACTGGTTCCAAATTGGGAAAGGAGTATGTCAAGGCTGTATATTGTCACCTTGCTGATTTAACTTCATTCCAGAGTACATCATGTGAAATGCTGGGATGGATGAAACACAAGATGGAATGAAGATTGCTGGGAGAAATATCAATAGCCTCAAATACGCAGATGACACCACTCTTATGGCAGAAAGTAAAGAAGAACTAAAGAGCTTCTTGATGAAAGTGAAAGAGGAGAGTGAAAAAGCTAGCTTAAAACTCAACATTCAAAAAACAAAGATCATGGCATCTGGTCCCATTACTTCATGGCAAATAGATGGGGAAACAATGGAAACAGTGAAAGACTTTATTTTCATGGTCTCCAAAATCACTGCAGATGGTGACTGCAGCCATGAAATTAAAAGACGCTTGCTCCTTGGAAGAAAAGCTATGACCAACCTAGATAGCAGATTAAAAAGCAGAGACATTACTTTGCTGACTAAGGTCCATCTAGTCAAGGCTATGGTTTTTCCAGTAGTCATGTATGGATGTGAGAGTTGGACCATAAAGAAAGCTGAGTGCTGAAGAATTGATGCTTTTGAACTGTAGTGTTGGAGAAGACTCTTGAGAGTCCCTTGGACTGCAAGGAGATCAAACCAGTCCATCCTAAAGGAAATCAGTCCTGAATATTCATTGGAAGGACTGATGCTGAAGCTGAAGTTCCGATATCTTGGCTACCTGATGTGAAGAACTGACTCATTTGAAAAGACCCTGATGCTGGGAAAGATTGAAGGCAGGAGGACAAGGGGATGACAGAGGTTGAGATGGTTGGATGGCATCACCGACTTGATGGACATGAGTTTGAGCAAGCTCCAGGAGTTGGTGATGGACAGGGAAGCCTGGTGTGCTGCAGTCCATGGAGTTGCAGAGTCGGACACGACTGAGTGACTGAACTGAATTGGGTCTTAGTTGTGGCACATGAGATCTTTGACCACTGTTGTGGCATGTAGGATCTTTAGTAGTGGCTTTGAAACTTTTGGTTGTGATATGTGGGATCTAGTTCCCTGACCAGGGATCGAACCTGGGCCCCCTGCATTGGGAATGTAAAGTCTTAGCCACTGGACCAGCAGGGAAGTCCTGAGAGTTGTGGTCTTAATAGAGAACCTAGCTTTAGTAGGGAATCTGAAGAATGATCATATTTGAAGTAGAGAAAAGTGTCCTATAAAAGGAGTCTGGGGAGCAATGATGAGTGAGGGATAATTAGGGGACTTTCACAATCCAAGGAGAGAGTTTCAGGACAGAGAAGTGGCAAAATGTCAAATGCTGCAGAGAAGTTAATTAAAGACTGGAAAGTGTACCTTGTGTGCTTGTAGAAAGTAATGTGGTTTCTGTTTTTATTTATTTATGAGACAAATATATATTGAGAGCATATGATGGCGGGTACTCCTTTTAAGTGTTAGGTAGTTATAACCTGGGCTTTCCATGTGGTTCAGTTGGGTAAAAAAATCCACCTGCCAATTCAGGAGACATAAGAGGCAAAGGTTTGATCCCTGGGTCAGGAAGATCCCCTGAAAAAGGAAACAGCAACCCACTCCAGTGTTCTTGCCTGGAAAATCCCATGGACAGAGGAGCCTGGTGGGCTACAGTCCAGGGGTAGCCCAGGGGGTCACAAAGAGTTTGGACATGACTAAGGTGACTGAGCACAAAGCACACAGATAAAACAATGAATAAATGTCCTTTCTTCATGGAGTTTATATTCTAAGAAAGAGAAAGAAAATGAACATATAGCAAAGAGATGAAATATGTTAGGTACTAATAGGTGCTGTGAAGAAAAGTAAGTCTGGAAAAGAGATTGAAGTTATAGAAGGGTGCTATTTTATTTTTTCGAGGAATGCTATTTTAGATAGAGTGATTTGAGAAGGCCTCTCTGAGGAGGTAGTTATTTCAACAAAGACCTGGATGAAATAACAGAGTGGGCATTTCAAGCAAAGGGAGCATCAGGTACATAAGCTCTGATGTTAAGCGTGTACATCTTTTTTAAGCATCGATAAAATCAATGAGATCAGAGCAGAGTAAATAAGGAGGAGAGTGTTATGAAATGAGGTCAGAGAAGTAGCCATGTAAATAATCTAGATCATGTTAGGGTCTTTCATACTAGCCACAGAAAGACTATGTTTTATTATAAAAATCATGGGAAGCCATTACATAGCTTTGAGCAAAGATGTGACATATTCTGCCTTATCTTATAAGGCTTATTCTGGTTGTTGTGAGAATAAACTATAGGGGGTTAAGAGTGGAGTAAGGAATAGGAGCTGGAAGGGAATCGCAATAATGCAGATAAAGGATTGCTTGGAGCAGTGGACCAGTCAGTGGGTAGGTGGTAGAAAGTGGTGGGTTTCAGGATATAAAGGTGATGGTGACTGGATTTATTAATGTACTGGATGACAGTGAGAGAGAAAGAGAGACACCAATCATGACTCCAAAGGTTTGGGCCTGAGCAACACTGGGGAATACTGAAGAAGGAATAGGTATAGGGAAATGGAAGGAATCAAAAGATCAATTTTGAATGTTAAGTTTGAGATGCAGTATAGAGACAATGATTAGGCAGAAGGCTAAAGTGCAGAGAAGTCACACTGGAGATAAATTTAGGAATCATCAGAATAGAAACTGGATGAGGTCACTGAGGAAAAAAGTGTAGATTAAAAGAGGTCCCAGGACTAAATCCTGGAGCACTCCAGCTTTTAAAGATTAGGAAGAGGATCCAGTAGTTGAAAGTGAGAAGGACCAGATAGTGGTCTAGAAAGAAAATCATGAAGAATGTGGTGTTCTGGAAATCAAATGAAGAAAGTGTTTCAAGCAGGAAAGTGATAACCATGTCAATTTTTTCTGGGAGTCTGGGTTAGATGAAGTCTCAGAACCAGCTAGAAGATGTGGCATTCTGGAGGTCACTGGTGACTTGGGCAAGAGTGGCTCCAGTGGAATGAATGGTAGGGATGAATGTAGGCCTGACTGGGATGGGTTCAAGAGAGAATGCAAGGTGAGGAAGTGGAGAAAATGGAATAATAATCTTTTTTTTTTTTTTTTGAAGAATTTTGCTTTAAGAAAGCAAAGGGTTATATAGCTGGGATAGCTGGAGAGGGATGTTTCAATAAGGAGAGATTTTTAAAAACATATTTTAGCATGTTTGTTTGCTAACAAGAATAAACAAAAGAGAGGTAAAACTGATGGTGTGGAGAAAAGAGGGGATCGTTTAAGGAGCAAAGTTTTAAGTAGTGAAATGGGTGCCTCACTGAAGGGGTTAGCCCAGGAGAGAAAGGAGTTTGATAGTTCATCCACTGACTTGGGGGGAAACCAGAGTATATGAGTTTGGATTCAGGTTGGCAGTTAGATTTGGTGGTGGGAATAAGTGGAATTTCTCTTCCAGTTGCTTCTTTTCTCTCTCCTACCCAGTGAAATAAGAGAAGAGGTAATTTGTCCTCATTCTCCCCTCATTTCTTTATAAGAACAGAACCCTGATTTTGTTGAGAGCAGGGTGCTGAGCTTCTATTCCAACTACTTTATGGACATCCATGTGACTAAATTCTGGTAAGTTATTGGTGGAAGTGGTTTGATGAGGTTTCTGAGAAACGGATTAACTGAGCTGTTGTATGTCTTTGCCCTTTCTCTTTGTCTTACCTAGAATGTGAACATGATGACTGGAGTTCTAGCGACCATCTGTGATAAAATAATCTTAAGCCATTGCTAAAGACAGAGGAAGATAGAATCTAGGCCCCTGATTACATTGTGGAGCTGCCCCACAAACCCTGGATTGCCTACCTCGGGACTTCTTATTATGGTAGAAAATAAAACAATTTGTTTACACTTCACTGATTTTTTTCCCTCCCTCCCCCTTTTTTGGGGGTGTGTGTGTCTGTTATTTGTAGCTGCTTGTAATTCATAACTGATGTGGTGGTGGGACCATGTGGAATTTTCCTTCTTAATTTATTTTCCTTTTCTTTTTTAAAAAATGAAATAAGGGGAGAGGTCATTGGCTAAGTGTGAGGATTAGGGAAGGAGTGTTGGAAGTTTGAGGGGAGAAAATGTATAAATTAGTCATCTGTGAGAGTGGAAGAGTAAATTAACTAGGGAAATGGGGTAGAATTTTCAGGTATTGTTGAAGGTATAGCAGCAGGTTTTTTAGGTGTTTGTAGTTGTAAGTATAAAATGAAATCAGTCATCCTGCTTATATTTTTCTCTAGTCAGATTCAGCTGCTTAGGTAGAGAGTTGGATTTATCTAGGAACAGTGCTTTGCTAAAACTACTAGGTCACCACTGTGAAACAGAAGACAAGGTAGACTAGAGTCACTGGAAAGGTAACTGAATATCTTAATGGATTTTTAAGAACATGTAATGAAAACATAGACTTGAAAACAAAACTTAAACACATTTTTAATAGATAAAAATTTCCATGATTCAAAAATTGAAGAAATGGAAAGATATATTGAGAAGTTTTGATCCTACCTTGTGATGGTTAATTTTACATGTCAACTTGACTGGGCCACAGGATGCTAAGATAACTGGTTAAACATTATTTCTGGGTGTCTGCAGGGGTGTTTCTGGAAGAGAGAAGCATTTGAATTGGTGAACTGAGTAAAGCAGATCACTCTCCGTAATATGGGTGGGCACCATCCAATCTGCTGAGGGCATAAATAGAACCAAAAGGCAGAGAATGGTTGAATTCACTCTCTGCCTGACTTCTGACGGAGCTGGGATCTCCTTCTGACCTTTGTGCTCCTGGTTCTCAGGTTTCGGATCTAAACAGGAATCTGTATCTTTGGCTCTCTAACCTTTGAACTACATCACTGGCTTTTCTGGGCCTCCAGTTTGCCAGATGGACAGCAGAGTGAGACTTCTCAGTTTCTGTAACCAATATCTTATAAAATCTCTCTCTCTTTCTCTCCTCAACCTCATTCCCACCTCACCACCAGTTCTGTTTCTCTGGAGAATCCTCACTAAAATACATACTCATGTGCTCAATCATCTTATTCCTCCCCTCTGTCCACTATTGATAAGCATTTGTATTACTTTGTTGTGAATTCTTTTGGTGTTTCTTTATGAAAGTTCATATATTACCAAATGATTGATCTGTTTATTCTTATTTCATTCTGTTCTTACATACAAAAGGGTAGTAGCAAACTATTGTGCATGCTGTTCTGTACCTTGCTTTATTTTAGAAAAATTTATTTTAATTTATTTGGCTGCACCAGGTCTTAGTTGCAGCATGCAGGATCTTTAGTTGCCACCTGTGAGATCTAGTTCCTTGACCCAGGATCAAACCCAGGCCACCTGCATTGGGAGCTCAGGGTGTTAGCCATTAGACCACCAGGCAAGTCCCCTCTACCTTGTTTTTTTTCACTTGTCAGTATATGCTAGATATCTTTTCCTATCAACACCTGGTGAGTATTCTCATTATTTTTATTTTTCATCTACAGAATAGTCTGTTGTCATAGGTGTATCTTGATTTAGTAATATTTTGGAAGCAAGGTCTTTATTTGCAGGAACTAGGTTTTGTTAAGGCTTTGTGGATTTGAAGGAACTAGTGTAGCAGGACTTCATATTTAAAGTTCCTGCCAGGATCCACAAAAATGTGAAGAATGTGTGATGGTGAAAAAAATCATTATCTCTCCAAAAAGAAGAAAGAATTCGACCGACAGGTAGGAAGTGGTGAATCTAAGACAGAATGATAAATGTTTAGCTGCTTATGGATTCCTGTGATAAGATCCAGCATTCTTATATCTTACTCCACTGGGCCTTGACCTTGGCCATTGAGGTGAGGGTAGATTAGCTGGTTGAGGAGATGTTCTAAGCAGATAAAATTTGTGTTTCACTTTCTAGGGTATAGCATGGAGAACTGAAAGTCTCTTAAAGAAGTACAACATAATGCCTGAGCAGGGAAGTAGCCACGGCTGAGGGAAGTGCCTAGGCAGACTAAAAGCAACCTTACAAATTCCTTTCCCATACCCCACCATGATGGGCAAAGCAGCTGAGAGATCCCAAGTACCCAATGGGATGTGGAAGTTCTGAGATGGCTGGCAATCTGAAAGAGACTTCAAACTTGAGTAAAGAGGACTTAGACTAGAGGCCAAGGCAGGAACCCGAGATACAGCACAGGAAGTCTGAAGATAGGTGTGGTGAACTATAATTCAGCAAAGGCCAGCAAGGACAGAAGACAGTACAGGGGTCAGATTCCCTTCCTCCAGTTTAAGAATAATACCCAAGCCCCTCTAGGAACTTAAATCACTTTAGAGAAAATAAGAGAAAGAGAGGATAGAAGAGTTTAAGTCTTGATTTTGACCAAATATTCACTCAAATGAGACTATTCTAAATAGGAAGTAACTGATTCATCTTAAAAGTAGTATTTAATGGAGAAGGAAATGGCAACCCACTCCAGTATTCTTGCCTGGAAAAGTCCATGGACAGAGGAGCCTGGTGGGCTGCAGTCCATGGGGTTACATGACTGAGCATGAGTGCATAAGGGTGGAGGGAGATGGGTTGGTAGCAATAAACTGGTAGAACTAAAAAAAAAAAAAAAAAAAGTAGATTAAGTTTTTTTCAGTTGCTGGGGGTTTGTGAGATGATGAATTTCAGTTATAGAGAAGGCAAATCAAGATGAACTAAAAAAATAAAAGACTAACAGGAGTGTGGCAGAGATTTGGGAGCATTTTGAAAATTTTATATGGAAAATCAACCAAAAAAAGAGGCAGCTATGGAACTCTGCAAAATAAAGATTTGTGTGAGGAAGGAAGCATGATTATAATGCACTATTTGCTTCAGCAATGAGTAATACTTAAATAATCATAGTAACATAAACACCAGCTTGTTTAAATCGAAACTATGTCAGTGAGATAATAGCCAGGAAGCAAAATGTGACAAGTATAAAAGAACTAAGTTCTCAACCAATATGGTGAAAGATAAAAAATGTCTAAAACTGATAAATCAAGACATTGCAGCATAGGCATATTATTTAGAAATAAATAGATTAATTCCAAAGGAAATAGTTAGCTGAATTGGGAGTAATTGCCTCTGGTGAAAAGGTCTAGGTTAGAGGAGGAATGAGGAAGGAAAACTGTTGTTTTAAAATAATAGTACTTGATTTGTGGTTTTCATAAATTTTTTATTGAAATATAACATATATATAACAACCTAAATACAGAAAATGGTACAGTTGTAAAAGTGTAGCTTGAAAAATTAACCTAAAGTGAACAAACCTGTGTATATTAGAGTTGAGATGAAGAATATTTCATTTTTAAACTATGTACATGTATTCTTTGATAAAACTTTAAAGTTAATAATAGTAAAGGGCTAAGATATCATAGTAAATATAATAGTAAGTAGTAAAGAGCTAAGATACCAGCAAAGTAATGCTGAAAATTCTCCAAGGTAGGCTTCAACAGTACGTAAACCGAGAACTTCCAGATGTTCAAGCTGGATTTAGAAAAGCCAGAGGAACCAGAGATCAAATTGCCAGCATCCATTGGATCATAGAAAAAGTAACGGAATTCCAGAAAAACATCTACTTCTGCTTCATTGACTACACTAAAGCCTTTGACTGTGTGGATCACAACAAACTGTGGAAAATTCTTCAAGAGATGGGAATACCAGACCACCTTACCTGCCTCCTGAGAAATCTGTATGCAGGTCATGGAGTTAAAACAGGACATGCAGTTAGAACAGGACATGGAACAATGGACTGGTTCCAAATTGAGAAAGGAGTACGTCAAGGCTGTATATTGTCACCTTGCTGATTTAACTTATATGCAGAGTACATCATGAGAAACACTGGGCTGGATAAAGCACAAGCTGGAATCAAGATTGCTGGGAGAAATATCAATAGCCTCATATGCAGATGACACCACCCTTATGGCAGAAAGTGAAGAAGAACTAAAGAGCCTCTTGATGAAAGTGAAAGAGGAGAGTGAAAAAGCTAGCTTAAAACTCAACATTCAAAAAACAAAGATCATGGCATCTGGTCCCATCACTTCATGGCAAATAGATGAGGAAACAATGGAAACAGTGAAAGACTTTATTTTCATGGTCTCCAGAATCACTGCAGATGGTGACTGTAGCCATGAAATTAAAAGACGCTTGCTCCTTGGAAGAAAAGCTATGACCAACCTAGACAGCAGATTAAAAAGCAGAGACATTACTTTCCAACAAATATAAGGTCCATCTAGTCAAGGCTATGGTTTTTCCAGTAGTCATGTATGGATGTGAGAGTTGGACCATAAAGAAAGCTGAGTGCTGAAGAATTGATGCCTTTGTACTGTGATGTTGAAGAAGACTCTTGAGAGTCCCTTGGACTGCAAGGAGATCAAACCAGTCCATCCTAAAGGAGATCAGTCCTGGGTGTTCATTGGAAGGACTGATGCTGAAGCTGAAACTCCAATACTGTGGCCACCTCATGCAAAGAATTGACTCATTGGAAAAGATCCTAATGCTGGGAAGGATTGGGGGCAGGAGGAGAAGGGGACGACAGAGGATGAGATGGTTGGATGGCATCACTGACTCGATGGACATGGGTTTGGGTAAACTCCGGGAGTTGGTGATGGACAGGGAGGCCTGGTGTGCTGCAATTCATGGGGTCACAAAGAGTCTGACATGACTGAGCGACTGAACTGAACTGAACTGAACTGAATGTATTTTATGCTTTTTTCCCTGTATTTTCTTTTTTCTTTTTTTTCAGGCTCTGCAGTTTGGCTTGCAGGGTCTTAGTTCCCCAACCAGGGATTGAACTTGGGCCTCCTGCAGTGGAAGCAAGGATTCTGAACCATTGGGTCACCAGGGAATTCTCATTCTTTTTCCATTTTAATCTCTTAAGCTTCAGTCTGATTTTTCTCACCTGCTTCCAGTTCACTAATTACCTTTCATTTGTCTGCCACTCCAATATTCTTGGTTTTCCCTTGTGGCTCAGCTGGTAAAGAATCTGCCTGCAATGTGGGAGACCTGGGTTTGACCTCTGGGTTGGGACGATCCCCTGGAGAAGGGAAAGGCTACCTACTCCAGTATTCTGGCTTGGAATTTATAGGAGCTGGTCTCTCCTTTGGTTTAGGCCTTTGAGGGTTTCAACTAAAAGTAAGGAGTGGTTGCCAGGGTGCTCTATCTTATTAGGTCCTGAACTTCCAGGTTTTCCCCTGCAAGCTCTGTAAGACTATAGGAAGACCAGTTTAGTTTCTCAGCCACTTAGCTACTGCTTTCTGCTCATCTTCTCAACTTCTTGTTACTACTTTTGAATCAGTAATTCCTTAAAAGGAAAAGAAGCACTGAATGTTAGGCTTATCTCTTTAAATTCCCCTTCTGTCTGAGATTTTAGCCCCTCACATCCTTGCTGCCTTGGTCCCTCTTTGATATCTACAAATAGATTGTTTTCATTTTAAATTTTGTTCACGTTTTCCAGTTGTTTTTTTGCTGTAGAATTGGTATATAAGAAACTGCACCCTTACTGAGAGCAGAACTCCCTGCAGAATAACTTTAAAAATAAGACAACTGATGCAAGACAATGATACTCAGAACCTACCTTAAGTTATTTGTCTTTATGTAAACACTGTGTCAATGTCAGCAAAGTTTATGTTCTTTATTTACCTTTGAGATGCCTTGACTTTTAAGGGCAACAAGTGAATTTTTCCTTAAGAATTTCTTCTCTTGTTGGTCTTATTTCTACCCTTTACTGTGTTCTTTATTCTTTTCCCCACTACTTCCCTCATAATTCTGAGTCTCTAATTTGACTCAGGCCAGATGTGTCTAAATTGTCCCATTAAATTGTATCTGCAGGTGATAAGATGATGGTTCACTGTCTCCCTTTAGCTCTAGAGAATAAGCCAATCATTAATGAGACTGAGTGAAAACATTCCTTAGCTTGATTTCCCAATACTAAATCTCAAGTAATCTTTTTAGTTTTTATATAGTTGTAATAATAACTTGATAGTGTATCTTTGTAACAAGCTTTCATTTAACTAACAAGCCTTCAGCAATTTCCTATTCTCTAGAAATGTCTAACAATAATAAAATTTATTACATGATCTTGCCCCATCTAGCCAAGGCTAACTGACCCACAGGAGAAATCCCTAACCCAAACTGGTCCAGTCAAATCCTCCCTATCAGAAATTTGACATCTGTGACAATTAAATATAGAGTTTTTAGAGCTGCATATTATAATACACAACTTCTAGGGTGGGTTCCCCATTGTACCCCTCCTTCTAGGAGTCATGTCCTTATGTAATGTTTTCCCCTTGACTATAGGCTGGACCTAGTGATTCACTCCTAACAGACTACAGCAAAAGTAATAAGGTGTTGTTTCTGAGATTAGGTTGGAAAAAGACTTTGGGTTCTACTTTGAGGGCTCTTTTTTGCTCTCTCTCTTTTTTTTTCTCTTTTGCTCTCTTGCTCACTTACTCTGAGGGAAGCCAATTGCCATGTTATGCTGCCCTTTGAAGAGGTCCATGTGTCAAGAAACTGCATGCAGGAGGTTTCTAGCCGAGAGGCAGCAAGGAACTGATGCCCTCAATTGAACAGCTGTCCAGATACTAAATTCTGCCAACAACCATGGGAGTGAACTTGGAAAAGAATCCTCCCTCAGGTGAGTCTTCAGATTAGACTGCAGCCCTGGCCAACAGCATGACTGAAATCTTATGAGAAATCCTTTCTAGTAGAACCCATCTTGGCTGCACTCATATTTCTGACACTCACTTCATCTCCTCATCTGCTTGCTGCTCTAGTCTTTCTAGTATGGCATTACAATTGATTAGCTTCTTTGGTTCTTGTTTTCTGTTGTTTGCTTCATCAAAGGTTTCCCGATGAGTTCCAGTATTAACTCATTTGGTGTGTTCTCTTGTATATTGTCACTGGGCTGTGTCATCCCTTCTGTGATATGCTGCGGCAAGGATTTCTATGAATGCCACCCAGAATCCTGGGTTTGTCTTTCATCTGTAGGTCAGATCTTGGATATCTTGGCCTTCTCAATATCCTGGACACTTGACGAAACATTTAGCTGTTGTTTTCCTAAATAATGCCCAACACGGGAGCCAGATAGTCTGCCTAGCAAGCCTTGCCTGGGTCCCTGATGTATTCTCTTTGAACTCTCTGGGTACCTTGCCTGATCTTTTTAAGTTCCTTTTTCTAGGGTTAGCTTCTCCCCTGGTGGCTCAGTGATAAAGAATCTGCCAGCAATGCCGGAGATCCCTGGGTTGGGAAGATCCCCTGGAAAAGGAAATGGCAACCCACTCCAGTATTCTTGCCTGGAGGATCCCATGGGCAGAGGAGTCTGGTGGGCTAAGGTCCATGGGGTCACAAAGAGTCGGACATGACTGAGTGACTAAGCAGCAACAGCAGCAGCTTCTCTTTGCCATAATATCTTGGACCTTTGTGATGCATTATGCCTGTTATTTGATAGGAACTAGTTGTCTACAATATTACCATTCTCCTTCTAACCCTGTTCTCTATCCCATCTCAGTTATCAGATGGAAACCATGCCCTATGTCTCAGTCAATTTTTACCCAGATTCTACCTGGGTAGGTTGTAGCTCAGTTTCAGATCACACTCACTTCCCACCGTGGGTGCACTAGTTATGATTACAGTTGAATACATTCAGCTGTTTTATGTACGCAAACATATTTTTACTATATTTTATGATATAGAACTTTGGTTCATTTGGTTTGCTTTTGTTCATTCCTCTGCATATAATTTTTGTGTGTATTATTCCACATGTTCATATGTATGTTTTTTGGTAAGGAGTTTTGAAGAACTTTAAAGTAGTCCTTGAACTTGTTTCAGAATAGAGGAGGGATGGTCCCGTAAGTTTTCTCACTTTTCACCTTAGGTTGTCAGTTGCATTAGATTGTAAAGCATATGACCTTTCATTTAATTGCCAAATTCAGTAGTTATCATCTACTAATACAGGGCAAAAGATTATAATCTTAAGCACATTGCTGCTAATATCTATCAAAAACACTGGAAAAAAAAAAGGAAAATTATTGGGTGTTTCCTAAAAAATATTCACTCTTTCATTCCTCTAGTGGTTTTAACTGTTTTGGAGGATCTGATAAAAACTATGTTTTCTCTCCAGATGTATGGGTGAGCACTGTTTCAGATATCTATTGCTGTGTAACAAACTACCCCAAAACTTATCGACTTAAAATAAAAGTCACTTATTATTTCTTATGATTAATTGAGTTATGGACAGTTCTGTTCCACATGGTGTCATCGGGCTAACTCATGTAATAGTTGCATCCAGCTGGGATTTTAGCAGAGGCTGGACTGCCTAGGATGATCACATTCCCATGTTTGGGGTCTTGATGTTTGCTGTTGGATGGGGTGTCCTGTTTTTTTTCCACATGACCTCTCTGAACAAAAACAAGCTGCCAGACTTCTTAAGGGCTTGACCTAGATCTGTCATAGCTTCTCTTCTGCCACATTCTATTAGTCAAAGCAGTCATAAGTCCGACTGAGTTATAAGTGGAGAGGAATAGATTCTCTTTAATTTATAACTCTCTTTTTAATTTATAACTCTATTCATCAGCTCACTGGGCCCTATGTAACTAATCCTTGATCTTTTTATTTCTTTATTTATTTTTGACTGCAGTGGGTCTTCATTGCTTTGCACAGGCTTTCTCTAGTTGCTGCAAGCAAGGGCAACTCTTTGTTTTGGTGAATGGGCTCTAGGGTGCACGGGCTTCAGTAGTTGTGGCACACAGGCTCAGTAGTTGCGGCACACAGGCTCAGTAGTTGTGGCTTGTGGGCTTTAGAGTGAGTGAGCTTAGACTCCACCTCTTGATGGGAGACATAGCATGTACCAACAGGGATGGGATAAATGGTTAGTGACTATCTTTGGTGACAATCTACCATTAGCATATTCACACAGAATTTTGCACATAACATTAGGGAGTTCATCAACCCATGAGAACCACCTATGAAGTATCTATGTTTGTCAGAGTCCTAGGTTAAGTATCTCAGCTTTAAAGTATAAACCAAGTATAGTGTATGCCAGAAATGCAAGTTTGGTTTCATATTAAAGGCAATGAACCTAGTTCACTGTATTATTAATAGTAGGATAAAAGAAAAAAACTCACTTGATCATTTCAGTAGATGCATGCAGAAAAAGATTTGACAAAATCCAATATCCATTTATAAAAAAAAATAATAATCAGCAGACTAGAATAGAAAGAAACTTTAATCTGATAAAGGGCATATATGAAAAACTGACAGCTAACATCATGCCTACTATTGTGAGGTACAGTCTACAGTGAAAAGTATATAATCTGACTCAAATGTTTTTTTTTTCTTCTTCTTAGATTCTACTTTATTTGGCAAAATTCAGAAACTAATAACCAATTCATATCCTCCTATGTCCTCTCTGAAGAAGGCAGTTCTCCAGAGACAAAAAGTCTGTGACTTGGGGATCATCTACCATCTTTAGGCTTTACACTCAGGCAGCCGATGGCCTGGTGGTCAGGCCTCCAGATCCAAAGCTCTCAGAGACAACAGACGAAAGTAAAAGGAAACTCTCATTTCAAAGACAATGAAGCCTTCCCATCCGTCCTTCTCTCACCCACCACCTTCCACACTCCCAACCTAAATATAAAGATAATAGAGGACAGTGTATGAGTGTGAAAGATGCTCACACAGAGATCTTCTTTTCAGTTAAGGAGCTGCAAAATCCACCCCCCCCGCCCCCCACCCCAGAAGGAGGACAATTGGAAACACCACTCAAGGCTTAGTGGCACAAGATGAGACTGGTAAAAACCCAGGGAGAAAATATTTTACCTTCAGCCCATTCTCAGGACTCTAGTGAACTTATACTAAAAATAATATAATGCTGGTGGGAGTGAAAACTCACATCATCAAACAGAATCTGGTATCACATTAGAAAAATGAATAATCACCATGATCAAGTGTTTTGTACTGGAAATGCAATGACTCAGCATTAGAAAAGCTTTTAGAATAATTCATTACAATGTGCTGAAGGAGAAAAATCATGTCAGTCTCCAAATATTACTGGAAACACATTTAATAAAATTTAATATCCATTCTGACAAAAATTCTTAACATTATATAAATAATATAGAAATTCTTGCATTGAGATATATCCTTTCCATACATTTGATTTAAAAAATTATAAGACATGTGTTGTCTCAAGGCCAAGAGTAACATTCAATTAAAGATAGAGAAAAGGATAAGATGAGAACCGTAACCACTATTATTATTATTTTACTTTTTAATATGAAGAAATTGTTACATACAGGGTAATTGTAAAATTTATATGATGTCTCAAGACAACTATTCTTTTTGCTTTCAATTTTTTAATTTTGATTTTTCTCCAGATTGTTGTAACCTCATAGATTAAATAGCTAGGTAAATGTGTTTTAATATTAACAACCCAATTTAAAAGTGAGTGAAGGACTTGGAATAGACATTTCTCCAAAGAAGATATCCGAATAATCAATAAGTACATTAAAAGATACTGAGCATCAGTAATCTTTTGGGAAATGCAAATCAAAGCCAGAATGAAGTGCCACCTAACACCCACTAGCATGGCTACTATAAAAAAAAGAAAAACAAGGGGAGTTCTCTGGTGGTCTAGTAGTTAGGATTCCACACTTTCACTGCTGTGGCCTGGGTTCAATTCCTGAGGGGGGAAAAAAAAACCAAACCAGAAAATAACAAGTGTTGGCAAGGATATATAGCAATTGGAAACTTTATACACTGTTGGTGGGAAAGTAAAATGGTTTGGTCTCTTTGGAAAATAGTTGGGGACTCCTCAAAAAAAAAATCATACACAGAGTTACCATATATTATGATCCAACAACTCCACTTCCGGGTATAAAACTAAAAAAATTGAAAGGGTCTAAAAGAGATGTTTATATACCCGTGTTCATGACAGCATTATTCACAATAGCCAAAAGATATTGAAAACCCTAATGTTCATCAAGGGATGAATGGATAAACAAAATAACATTTGCCTTGTCAGAGGTTAATAGGAAAACTGTGACCAAACCTAGGTGGACAGTTGCAAGAACAAAGGATTCTGCCACCAAGAAGTTTGCAGTGACCAACCACACCCCCTTACCTTTCAAAGAAGCTTGAATTATAACTTGGAGAAAGTGGGTCTTTGGGACAGTAGCCCACTGTCTTCTCAGTCTGCTGGCTTTCTGAATAAAGTCACTATTCCTTGCCCCAACAACTTGTCTCTTGATTTATTGACCTGGGCTGTGGCAAGCAGTACAAGCTTAGACTCAGTAACACCATTTATGCTACTTTCTGTCTCTATGTTTTGTCAGTAGTTGCGGCTTGTTGGCTCTAGAACTCAGGCTCAGTAGTTGTGGCAATAGGCTTAGTTGCCACATGGCATGTGGAATCTTCCCAGACCAGGGATTGAACCCATGGTTCCCTTCAGTGGCAGGCAGATTCATTACCACTGGACTACCAGGGAAGTCTCTATTTTTTTATTTTTAATATTTTGCCACACCATGTGGGATCTTAGTTCCCTGACCAGAGATTGAATCCGCACCCTTGGCATTGAAAGTGCTGAGTCCTAACCTCTGGATCACCTGGGAATTCCCTTGTTTTTCTCTTTCTGACTTACGTCACTTAGTATGATAATCTCTAGGTCCATCCATGTTGCTGCTAATGGCACTATTTCATTTTGAGGGGATGCTGAGTAGTATTCCATATATGCACTACGTTTTCTTTATCCATTCATCTGTTGATGGGCATTTAGCTTGCTTCCATGTCTTGGGCTTCAGAAGCTTGGACTTTCCCAGTGGCTCAGATGGTAAAGAATCCACCTGCAATGCAGGAGACCCAGGTTCAATTCCTGGGTCAGGAAGATCCCTTTGAGAGGGGAGTGGCAACCCACTCCAGTATTCTTGCCTGGAGAATTCCATGGACAAAGGGGCCTGGTGGGCTATAGTCCATGGGGTCACAAAGTCAGACATGCCTGAGTGACTAACACACCATGTCTTGGCTATTGTAAATAGTGCAGCTTTGAACATTGGGGATGCATGTGTCTTCAAATTAGAGTTTTCTCTGGATATATGCTCAGGAGTGGGATTGCTGGATTGTATGGCAAGTCTACTTTTAATTTTTTAAGGAACCTCCAGTGTTGTCGTTGTTCAGTCACTAAGTCGTGTCTTTGTGACCCCATGGACTGTAGCACACTAGGCTTCCTGTCCTTAACTGTCTCCCCGAGTTTGCTCAAACTCACCTCCATCCTGCTTTCCATAGTGGCTGCCCCAATTTACATTCCCACCAACAGTGTAGGAGGGTTCCCTTTCTGCCATACTCTCTCCAGCATTTGTTATTTGTGGCCTTTTTAATGATGGTCATTCTGACTGGTGTGATGTGGTACCTCATTGTAGTTTTTTTTTTTAATTTTTTAAAATTTATTTTTGGCTGCAATGGGTGTTCATTGCTATGTGTGGCCTTTCTCTAGTAGCAGCAAGCAGGGACTACTCTCTAACTGTGGTGTTCAGGTTTCTCATTTCGGTGGCTTGTCTTGTTGCAGAGCATGGGCTCTAGAGCACACAGGCTTCAGTAGTTGTGGCACTCAGACTCAGTTGCCCTGTGTACGTGAAATCTTCCTAGACCAGGAATTGAACCCAACCCATGTCCCTGCATTGTCAGGCAGACCTTAACCACTGAACCACCAGGGAAGTCCCTTCATTGTAGCTTTGATTTGCATTTCTCTAATAGTGATGTTGAGCATCTTTTCAAATGCGTGTTGACCATCTGTATGTCTTCTTTGGAGAAATGTCTATTTAGGTCCTCTGCTCAGACAGAGGAGCCTGGCAGGCTACAAGCCCATGGGGTCGCAAAGAGTCGGACACGACTGAGCAACTAACACTTTGGGTTTTTTTAAAATTAAGAGGAAAACTTTCATGGGGGTGGGGTTGTGGTGCAGAAAGGACACTTATTTTATTTAATTCTTAGTAATGACATCACTAGGGAAAGAGAAGTGGGTCCAGGGGAATCAGATTCCTTTGAGGGATGCGCAAGCTGCCCAGAATCCCTTCTCCCTCCCCACTTTGGGCACTTCGGGTGGGTGTGGGTGAGTGAAAGGGAAGAAACAGGGCATGATTGATAAAGCTTACTAGGAGGCAAAAGGTGCTGATGGGTTACATCTTGGGCCTGTGGAGGGAGGATGTGGGCCTGGGCTCCCAGTAAATCCAGGGGCTCTTTTGCATCCAGGCCTGGCCGCTAGCCCTTTTCCTTCACTTTCTTGACTTTGGCCTTGGCTTTGGTCTTGGGAGTGCAGGACTTGGTCACATGGATGGTCTAATGGCACTGGGCATTGTACTGTGCCTCCTTCAGGGTGGTGGGCTTTAGTGCCCGTGCCCCCATTGCATGCCCCACAAGGTCTCAAACTTGTACTTGCAGTCGGCTCCAAACCCCTCCTTCCTTCTTCCAGTGCATCTGGGCACCTGGCACTGGATGCACAGAGTCTGGGCCCTATAGGTCCCCTGGCAGCAACTGACACCACAGTCTTTGTGGCTGAGGGTGCAGGGCCTCCAGGTCCACTCCACGCACTCGCTCCCTGGGCCTTCCATCTTCACTTTGTCTTTCTTTTTGGCCACCTCTGAGGTGAGCACCAGCAGAGTGAGGAGGGCAAGGAGGAGGAAGCCTGGGCACTGCATCCTGAATGGGGAGCATGGGTCAGAGTTCCCACTGGGGGCTGCAGGTGTGGACCTCCCACCCTTTGCCCCAGTTTCCAGACCCAAAGTGTTGGGCAGCTACTGCAGTGGCAGCGAATTGTGGTGGGGGCTGGCCCCTTGCTGCCAGCCTGGGCACACAGCAGGAGGAATCTCCCCAGTGGTCACCTGGAGCCCGGGAGGCAGCTCAGACTCCCACTCCACTTCCAGACCCCAGGTTGTCAGCAGGGGAGGTGCTCAAGCCCCTTCAGGCTCTTTTGGGCCCTGCAGGCTCAGTTGGGTTAGTTTGGTTTTTGTTATTGAGCTGTATGAGCTATTTGTATATTTTGTTCTGAAACTTTTTATCTCTATATGAATAGAAAAGATTTATATCTTTAAAAGCCTCCAGGATGGGCTATTGTGTCTATTTCAGGATATAGGCAACATTGTTTATTTGCCACATGGCACAGTTTATGGGATCTTAGTTCCCTGACCAGGGATTGAACCTGTGCCCTCAGCAAAGAAAGCAGAGTCCTAATCACTGGACAGCCAGGGAATTCCCATGACATTTTTAACTTATAGGAAAAGTAGTAGAATACAAAGGTTAAAGTAAAAGAAACAGGTCCAATATGGTCCAGATTTGTTCTTTCCTATTACAGTAATTGCCAGAGGCTGGGGGAGGGTTGAGTGGGAATTGTTTAATGAGTATGGAATTTTAGTTTTGCAAGATGAAAAGAATTCAAGGGATTGGTTGCATAATAGTGTGAATGCACTTTACACTACTGAACTGTATACTTAAAAAATGGTTAAAATAGTAAATTTTATTCTATGTGTGTTTTACCACAATTAAAAATCAAGTAAAACTGAGAGTTCCCTGGGGGTTCAATCCCTGGTTGGGGAACTAAGAGTCCACAATCCTCATGGCAAAAAAAAAAAAAATTAATTAATTAAAATAAATAGTATATACAAATAAAAAAACAAAGTGTTTTAAAATTATTTAAATTCTAATCTTAAAAGTATTTCCTTAAAAATTTATAAAATTTATTTTAAATTTATTTATAGCATGGTAGTTTATGTTAAATGTAGTTTGTAATTGAGAAAATATAAAAGCAAAAGGTTTAAAATCTCATTCTTGATGGTTTACAAACTGTTTAAAAATGCTGAGTCATCTTCAGTGTGCACCTGCTAATTAACATCCATATATTTGTTCATTTTTTCCCTCTGTCTTTGTTGTTCTGTTTCATTTTGGATACTTTTTATTGTTATGTCTTCAGTTCATTGATCTTTTCTTCTGTGGTGTCTAATCGACTGTTCAGCTTTTGTTTTTGTCACACTGTGCAATATGTGGGATCTTCATTCCCCCACACCTGCCTCCTGCAATGAAGCTCAGAATCGTAACCATTGGACGACTAGGTAAGTTCTCTGTTTATCCCATTTACTATTTTTTTTTTTGAAATCTCAGATATATTTTTCATCTCTAGAAGTTTTTTCTGTATCTCTACTTTCTTGAACATGTCATATAATTATAATAACTTTTAAGATTTTTGTTTACTAATAACATTAATGAATTATTTCATTTATTCTGGTATATGATACTTTCTAAATAACAATATCAATATTATTAATAGAAATATGATTATTGAAAGCAGGTTTTTTTTTGGAGTTCCTTTTCTTTCTTAGACCATATACTTACTATGGATATACAATTAAATTACTTCTTTTTTTTTTGGCCACCCCCTGCAGTGTGTGGGATTTTAGGTCCCCCAAACCAGGGATTGAACCCTGGGCCCTTAGCAGTGAGAACATGGAGTTCTAACCACTGAACCAGCAGGGAATTCCCAAAATACTATGATTTAAAGTCACTTGAAATAATCCTCCAGTTTGTAAATAAGCCACCAACTTCATACTTGGTTAGATTGATTTGTTTCATTTTGCTTTGGATTGTTAGATATTTTTTCCACCTTGATTTAATTCATTTGTATAATACATAATACAGTTACATGTTTCTACAGTCAAATGATATAAAAAATACATTCAAAGAAGACTGGCTAGACCATATTCCTTTCCCCTACAAGTAATTTTAAAAATTTGTTTTGGTTTATGCTTCCATTGTTTGTTTGTTTAATCGTGGTAAGATATTACAAACATAAAATGTACTATTTTAACCTTTTAAAAAAACTGAAATATAGGTGATTTACAATATTATAGAAGTTTTAGGTGTTCAATATAGAGATTCAATATAATTTATAGATTCAGTTCAGTTTAGTCACTCAGTCGTGTCCAACTCTTTGCGACCCCATGAACCGCAGCACGCCAGGCCTCCCTGTCCATCACCAACTCCCTGAGTCCACCCAAACCCATGTCCATTGAGTCAGTGATGCCATCCAACCATCTCATCCTCTGTCGTCCCCTCCTTCTCCTGCTCTCAATTTTTCCCAGCATCAGGGTCTTTTCCAATGAGTCAGCTCTTCGCATCAAGTGGCCAAAGTATTGGAGTTTCAGCTTATACTTCATTTAAAGTTATTACAAAATATTATGTCAACTATGTTGTTTTTGTTGTTCAGTTGCCCAGTCATGTCTGACTGTTTGTGACCCCATGGACTGCAGCATGCCAGGCCTCCCTTTCCCTCACCATCTCTCAGAGTTTGCCCAAGTTCATGTTCATAGCATCCAGTGATGCTGTCCAGCCATCTTATCCTCTGATGCCCTCTTCTCCTTCTGCCTTCAATCTTTCCCAACATCAGGGACTTTTTCAATGAGTCGTCTATTCACATCAGATAACCAAAATACTGGAGCTTCACCTTCAGCATCAGTCCTTTTAGTGAATATTAAGGGTTGATCTCCCTTAGGATTGACTGGTTTGATATCCTTGCTGTCCAAGGGACTTTGAGGAGTCCTCTCCAGCACCACAGTTCGAAGTCGTCAATTCTTTGGCATTCAACTACACTTCAATGAAAATAAAAGTTATTATAAAATAATGGCTATATTTCTCTGTGCTGTACAATATATCCCTGTTGCTTACATTTTAACCTCTTTTAAATGTCCAGTTGAAGTTGTCGCATTAAGTACATTCACATTGTTGTGCAACCATCACCACTATTTATCATTCCAAACAGATGAAACAGTGTATCCTTTAAACAATAACTTCCCATTATATGCTTCCCCCCATGCCCTGGGAACTCCTATTCTATTTTCTGTCTCTATGAATTTGACCATTCTAGTTACCTCATAAGTGGAATGAGTCTATACTTGCTTTTAAAAAAAATTATTTATTTTTGGCTGTGCTGGTTTTCATTGCTGCATGTGGGCTTTCTTTAGTTGTAGTGAGTGGGAGCTACTCTTCGTGTGGCTTCTCATTGCAGAGGCTTCTCTTGTTGTGGATCACCATCTTTAGGCAAGTGGGCTTCAGTAGTTGCGGCTCTCTGGCTCTAGAGCTTGGACTCAGCAGTTGTGGCACACGAGCTTAGTTGCTCCGCGGCATGTGGGATCCTCTGGGGCTCAAACCTGTGTTCCCTGCATTAACAGGTGAGTTCTTATTCACTGTGCCACCAGGAAAGTACCAATATTTGTTTTTTTGTGTGTGTCTGGCTTATGCGTAATGTCCTCAAAATTCATTCATGTTATAGCATATGTCAAAATTTCCTTCTCTAAGACTGAATAATATTCCATTGCCTGTATATTATATTTTGTTCATTCATCAATTCATGAATATTAGAGCTGCTTCCACCTTTTGGCTATTGTGAATAATGCTGCTGTGAGCACGGGTGTACAAATATCTGCGTTCCTGCTTTCAATTCTTTTGGGTATTTACCCAGAAATGGAATTTCTGGATCATATGGTAATTCTATTCAATGTTTTTAGTAATTTTTTACATTAACTTTTTTAAGCTAAACAAAAACTATAATGAGCTCATGGATTTTAACAAATTTTGTACGGTTAAATCCATTGCAGTACTATAGTTTTCAATACTCACATTGTATCATCAGTGAGAGCCTCTTCAATTGACTCCTGTGTCTTTTTGGTTTGACTTTGGTCTTTTATATTTTCCCTGCTTTCTGGAATGAGAAAAAAAATTGAGGCTGAACTTGTGTATTTCATGCTCCAGGCTTGGGATCAGTCATTTCTCTAAAATGTCCTGGTTCTGATATTTATGATTGAGATTAAGATCATAGGGCTTTCAACTCTATGATTTTTATGTTTGTTCCTATTTTATCTTATACTTGACTCTTCTAGCCAATGACCACTGTACATCTACCTTGTATCATATTTTGCTATATGCTGGGAGTGTAGATTAAACGCTGACATTTGATCTCGTTTCCACACTAGTTTTTTATCTGAATGAGCAAAACCTTTTACTCTTGGGCATCGAATCTGTTTCCATTAACTTTAGTTAAAACTGCTGAGCAGAACTCCCCTCTTGGTCCAGTAGCTAAGACTCTGCACTTGCAATACAGGGGACCCAGGGTTTGATCCCTGATGAGGGAACTAGATCCCACATGCTTCAGCTATGAACTCACTAAAGATCCCTCATGCAATTAAAGATCCTGCATCCACAACGAAGATCGGAGATCTTGAGTGTCACAACTAAGACCCAGCACAGCCAAATAGATAAATATTAAAAAAAAAAAAACTGCTAAGGAATACTGGATTGACTTTCAAATTAGTTGATCTTATTTATTTCTATTAACTTACACTAAACTGAATATAGTACTACAATACTATTATACCCCTTAGTTTGCAGCACCAAAGAAAAAATAGATTAAATGGGTAGTTAATACCAGAAAATCATTTCATCATCACTGGGTATTATCCCAGAACAAGGTAACATGATGGCACAAGACAACTTGCTGTTCCTGGGTTCTTAGCCTTTTCACCAGTTGGACTGGCAGCTGACCTCTATTGCTGAAGTCCTTAGTCCAAAACTGTTTCTTTCACCATGTTGGTTGTTGTCTACAATTACACTATTAGAGTTATATCCTTTGAAGTTATTGTCTCATATTAAAATAAGAAAATCCTTTGAGAATTAAAGTTCAGATACAAAATTAATACATTAGAGTGAATAAGTGTATCAGGCTTTTTTTGTGATATTCAGCTAAAAATAAATTTGGAGAGAAGAAAGTAAAGGACTAGGTCTAGTATAGTAGGAAACTGCTTGGAGAGAACAGACATCTTTTTAGAACCCAGGGCAGAGGAAGCATGATGGCACTAGACACTTGCCAAGGGGATGAGGCACATGAAAATAGGCTTATAAGCCCTCATGATGCATTTGGAATATTCACCATTTTATCTGTTTAGTTCCATGAGACTCAGCAGTCAACCAAATTTTAGTTGTGCATTAGATATAATTTCTCAAAGAACCAGGAATTTAACTATTATAATGGTGTCAAAACTTAAAGAGGAGCATGGATGTTACCTAATGGTATTCTTTACCTTTTTTAAAAATCAATTTTTAAAGTTGAAGTACAGTTTATTTACATCTAATTATAATTTTTAGGTATGTATTTTACATTTTATGTGTTTTAGAATATACTAGGACAATTTAAAATTAAAAACCAAGTTGCTGTGTAGAATATGTATAAGCCACAGTCAACAGTTATTCTTTCTTCTCAATGTACTGAACAGATGAAAACTTTCGGACACCTGAATAGAAAACACAAGACTGAGCTCATTTAAGACAGGGAATACTTTATTCAAACCCATCAGAGAATGGATAGCTTGGGTCTGTAACAAAGCATCAGGTTTTAAAGCATAGGTCAGTAATTGTATATGAGCGTATACACTGCTACATACAAATTAACTGATCAGACCACAACTTTTCAATGTTTGAAACAGAATAAGCTTCCCTGTAAAAGCAGCACCTTTGTGACATTTTAACTTTAGTATTCCTCTCCTTCTTCCTCTCCCTCTCCTTCCACAGAATCCACACCAACCTCCTCATAATCCTTCTCAAGGGCAGCCATGTCCTCACGGGCCTCAGAAAACTCGCCTTCCTCCATGCCCTCACCCACGTACCAGTGAACAAAGGCACGCTTGGCATACATCAGGTCAAACTTGTGGTCCAGGCGAGCCCAGGCCTCAGCGATGGCTGTGGTGTTGCTCAGCATGCACACAGCTCGCTGTACTTTGGCCAGGTCTCCACCAGGTACCACAGTGGGAGGCTGGTAGTTAATGCCAACCTTGAAGCCAGTGGGGCACCAGTCCACAAACTGGATGGTACGCTTGGTCTTGATGGTGGCAATGGCAGCATTGACATCTTTGGGAACCACGTCGCCACGGTACAACAGGCAGCAGGCCATGTATTTACCATGGCGAGGGTCACATTTCACCATCTGGTTGGCTGGCTCAAAGCAAGCATTGGTGATCTCTGCTACAGAAAGCTGTTCATGGTAGGCTTTCTCAGCAGAGATAACAGGGGCGTATGTGGCCAGAGGGAAGTGGATACGAGGATAGGGCACCAGGTTGGTCTGGAACTCGGTCAGATCCACATTCAGGGCTCCATCAAACCTCAGGGAAGCAGTGATGGAGGACACAATTTGACCTATCAACCTATTCAGGTTAGTATATGTTGGGCGCTCAATGTCGAGGTTTCTACGACAGATGTCATAGATGGCCTCATTGTCTACCATGAAGGCACAATCAGAGTGCTCCAGGGTGGTGTGGGTGGTGAGGATGGAGTTGTAGGGCTCAACGACAGCTGTGGAAACCTGGGGGGCTGGGTAAATGGAGAACTCCAGCTTGGACTTCTTGCCATAATCGACAGAGAGGCGTTCCATCAGCAGGGAGGTGAACCCAGAACCAGTTCCCCCACCAAAGCTGTGGAAAACCAAGAAGCCCTGAAGACCTGTGCACTGGTCAGCCTGTTAAAAAAGGTGAATATAGAAAACAGTTATTACTCTTGGTGATGTCATCATAGTAAAGATTTTCACTTTTCATGTGAATTCCAAAGAATTAGATTGCATTTTGACAGAAACTTTTAAAATGTAGACCTTCCTTAAATTACTCAGCATTTCTTTATTAAAAATATCTTCATGAATATTTATCAAATGACATCAAATAGTCCATATTTTAATTGAACTTTTAAAAAACTATAAAGGAATAATTAACCTCACTATTGCATTTCAGTTGTGTTTGAAAAAAAAAAAAAGAGCATATTTCAAATATCTCCCCTAGGCTCATCAATTTACTTGATTCTTGAGAATAAACATACCAGTTTCCGAATTCGGTCCAAGACGAGGTCAATGATCTCCTTGCCAATGGTGTAGTGACCTCGGGCATAGTTATTGGCGGCATCTTCTTTGCCTGTGATGAGTTGCTCAGGGTGGAAGAGCTGGCGGTAGGTGCCAGTGCGAACCTCATCTGGAAAAGGAAAATGAAGCAGCCACCCATCAGCAACAACCCACACAAGTCTGCTCCACCCCAGGGTATCAGTGGAGCCCACAGGACACACCTCCTGTATCAGACTCCCAGGATTCTCATTGAAGCTACTGAGGTCAACTCACCAATGACTGTGGGTTCCAGGTCTACAAACACTGCCCTGGGCACATGCTTGCCAGCGCCTGTCTCACTGAAGAAGGTGTTGAAGGAGTCGTCTCCTCCGCCAATAGTCTTGTCACTTGGCATCTGGCCATCAGGCTGGATGCCGTGTTCCAGGCAATAGAGCTCCCAGCAGGCATTGCCAATCTGGACACCAGCCTGGCCAACGTGGATGGAGATGCACTCACGCTGTGGGAAGGAAAAGAAAAAATTGTAAAATTAGTTATATTAGCATTTTCAATTTTCAGTAAATTTCCAAAACTATTTCTAGTAATATACAAATATTCTTCAAATTTATTTGAGGTCATATCCATAACATAATAGAAACAGTTAAAGAAAAGCACCTGCTACAAATGCTGCAGATGGGTGTGGTCTGAATAATAAGACTGCACTGTCAAGCACATGGTGCAACCCAATTGTTCCAACAGCCATACTTGAATAGAAGATTTTTCATATTTAAAAAAGTCAAGCACAAAATTTTTGTAAAATGAAGTAAATTCAATCAGTTAATTGGAATCACTATTACTGCCTCCTTCACCTTTAAAGATGAACATTTCTTCTGATAGGACTTGGTATTTCAATATGGACATCTGTACTGCAGCTGAGGCTAGAAGCCACACCCTTCTGCAGTCTATCTGCAGAATCCATCAGTATTAGGGGGTTAGAAGCTAAACAAGGACTGTCTCCTGCATTGCTGCATTTGCTGTGCCTGGTGCCAGCCTGTACTGTCTGCTACATTATTTAACAGAGCAAGCTCTATTTCCAGCATCTGCCTACATGATCTCATTGTGCTATCTGCCAGTTTTCCTCTTCTGACCCAGCCTGGGACCATATGCCTAAATTGAAATGAATTAATGAAGATGCACTAGAACAAAAAAGACAGCTGCACAAGAGTATAAGTCTTCTTTGTCTGCAGCATTTTCATTATTTAAAAATGTTTTCCCAGAATCTTCTCCACTGCAAAAAACTGAAAAATTATTAGTATCTTTAAAACAACAGTTCCTAAACTAGAAATAAATAGAATATGAAAAGCTATCAAGCTTAAAGCCCAGTGAAAGGATAATGAAATTTTTATATAAAACAACAAAATAATGTTTTCATTCTGAAATTTCGTACCCACCACAGAATATTCATATTCATTACATTCAGTAGAGAGTGTCCCCTCTGTAGCCTTTACAGTTACAACTTCCTTTGTCTGTCCATTGTCTAGTCATTGACAAATCGGGGTGGGGTGGGGGTGGGGGTGGTGAGGAAGGGCGTTTCCCTGGGTCCTCCGCGTTAGAGCACCCTGGCTCACAAAATCGGCCTTTTCTCTCGCTGAACGAGCGATCAAGACAGACACACCGGAGTCAGCCAGGGCGGGGCGGCCCCAGACCAGACATTAAAGGGCTTGTCACGTGAACTGTGACTTTGCTCCTCAAGAAAAAAAAATTTTTTAATCTAAGTTTTGACAGTGAATGAAAAATCTTTTACCGCCTACGGTTCTGCAAAGATGAAAGGCTTGTTAAAAGTCTTTCTGACAGAGGAGGCTTAGTGAGGACGAACCCCGCCCAGAGGCTCCAAGGCCAGAGAAGCAGAAACAAACAACTCCGCCCCTGCGCCGCCTCGACGCCGGCCGCCACTAACCATTTTCCCTGTTAATACATGGGTGTCTTTCTAAAATGCCAACGAACTGGCGAGGGATCCTTTTTTTAATACTAACCTCAGGCTCCGCTTTGTCGCTTTCCTTCTCTCCCCGAGTCTTCTTCCCAGATACACCCACCGACCCCCGTCTTTTCGGTCGACGACTCCTCTCCCTGTCCCCGGGGAACAACGCGAGGAAGGGCCTCTCGGAGTCACACGACTATCCTGCGCACACTGGGGCCGAGCAGGCGACGCCAAGACCGCCCTGCCTGCCCCAGCCCCTTTTCATGACCGACAGATGGGTTGCTGCACGCGGCTGCCAGGGGCTCGGAAAACAAAACCTCCCTAGGCGCCGCCTTTGTTCCCCCTCACCGACCAGCCGCGCCCTGGATGCAGTCGTGGCGGGGCTCCTGCACCCCGAACTAAGGCGGCGGCCGGGCTCAAGGATCCCGGGCAGACAAAGCTAAACCTCGCAAATAAAGCGTAAAGCTACTCTTACCCAAATGAGTTGTAAAGGACAAAGGTCTTAAGATTTTCCAAGGAGACCCTGGGAGGCTGACCCCACCCAGCGTCACAAAGAGCCGGAGGAGACACTCTTACCATAGTTGCTGATTTGCGGCTGCCGAGCAGATGGCGGAGAGGAGGAGAGGTTGTTACTTCTTACAGCGCGACTCTTAGGCGGTCGATGTAAGAGAACCTGCGGCACATGGGCGTCTGCGGCTCCCTATATACAACTCGGTCACCATGGGGATGGGCTGAGGCCTTTTCCTGTTGGTCCAGACCCCTCAATCTGCCCAGAGGAGCCACGACAGAAGAGTGGTGATTGGTGCAAGCGACATGGGATGAGGTAATCTCTCCCCCACCCCTTTTCCCCTAGCATCCATAGACTGCTTGCATCCTTCAGACAAAGAGACTGAGCAAAAACAGTCAGCCGAGCATCCATTACGGGGTGGGGTTGGGAAGGGGTGGGGGGAGGAAAGGAAAGAGAACTGGACTTGGCTGATTTTATATTGTTTAAACCTCAAACTGCAGTTAAAATCATCAATGTAAGGTTTTCCCCCCAACATTTAATCGTAGAATTTGAGATGAAATATTTTAATGGAAAATTACTTTCAGCTTCTCCCGCAAAGTGTACTGAATCCACATTCGGTGAAGATTCAGCATCTCTAATGCTTTAAAAATAAAGTAGAAGAGAAGATAGGAATGATGCTTAAAATGGCTTGGGTAAATGTGTTTTTTTTTTTTAATTAAGAAATTATTCAATAACCATCCAAAATGGTTTCTCAGGTTCAACTAATTTTTTTTCAGACCTTCTTTTGCCATCCTCTCCCTAATAGCTAAACAAAAACAGTAGATGAAAAGAACAATCATACTAAATATGGAAGCACACAAGTAGTTCTAACATGAAGATAATTCAGATCTAATGAACATACCATACTTGCTCTACTAGAAATATTTCAGAAGTCTATGTTGATATATTTTATGTAGTGTATTGTTCCTTAAAATGAATCATCTTTTCTAATATAGAATTGAGAAAATACAAGGAGAGAGAATTGAGTTTAGATGCTAGTACTACCTGTGCATGCAGTTATATTCTGCATTGTTCTCTCTTCTGGAAAGAGAAAAGTTACTGGGACACCACATTAGAAAGGAAGAGAGTTGTATAGTGTGAAAAAGAAGACCATTTTGTAATATTGTCTCCTCCCATAGACAGCTGTGTACATGTCAGCTCAATAACTGCATTTTTTTTAATGTAAATCATATGTGAATTCAGTAAATTCTCCTCTAAGATTGGGCTTCTAACTGTGGGAACTGTAGCCAGCCTCATACAGCTGCTATTCAATCAGAGACTCTGGTGGTTGCTCAATTGCCTCTTGGGACAAAAGGCTTTGCTTGGGAAGTGGACATTCTTTTGCTATTCAGAAAGCTTCCATTATCAACAAGGATGTACAATGCAGAATATGACTCTGGACTGCGTACAATTTGACGTTGCTAATGAAATTTCAGAGGTAAAGAGGTTTGCTATGGCCACCGAAGTTGAAAATATGTATTTTGGCAGATAATTTTTCCTTTTGGCTTTTAGCAAGAGATTTTCAGGGTCTGCAGCACCATTTATAGTGCTCTGCAGAATCCATTCATTCCTGCTGGGCTGGCAGGCAGTGCTTGGGCGTGGGAGGGAGGGACTTGAGACAGCTGCTGCAGGTTGTGTGACAGTGGCAGCCATGGATTTTTCTAGCCTGCCAGCCCCAGCTCTGCTTTACTTGTTCAAATTTGCTGCAGTAGTGTTCTCTAGAAAAAAACAAGACCTGACACAAATAATTTTACCTATTTCTTGCATATTTTATAGGAAAAATAGTCTTTATTATCTTATCTTTATATATCCCTTTTGCAAATAGAAGTATATTTCAGTAAAGGGACAGAGGATTAAGGAAGACTTGAAGCTTTATTCTGAACCCAGAGATACACTTAACAAAAATAGGAATTAAATGTCATAGGGAAGTAAAAGGATTAACAAGTAGCTCATTGAAAATACTTCTTTCAAAAATTTAATAATGAAATAAATCACACACTTTTGGACCATGATACAGTATAAAAATCTCCTTTTCTGGAATGAGAGACACCATTTTGATTTAATTTTCTTTATAATATGAAAGAAATATGTCATTTCCCCAATAGCCTCCATACTTTATTCAATTTACAGAGGATTCAATCAAAGAGGGGCGGGTTCATGCAATTGATTCTTTGTAATTCTATCTCAGAACCATTCATGAAATGTGGCTTTTTTTTCCCTCCCCTTGGCCATAAGTAACAGTAAGATCTAGGTCAAAAATCAAATATATGAACACCGTTAATCTTAAATATATAAATGGAAAAGGAGGGGAAATAATAATCTATTGTTTTTGTTCCTCATTATCTGGCTTAATAGCGTGCAAAATATGGGAAACAAAAAAACATTTTTTTTACTAGATCATTTTTTATATTTACTGTCAACTTCTTTAACTTACATCAGCATGAATGTATAAATATTCTACTAATGTATTATTTCTCATCGACAGTAAAATTAGCATAAAACATTTTTCTTTCATAGTGTTTGTGGAATTTAAATTATTTATTTGACTGTCTGTATCTCTCCTCCATTACAATGTGAATCCGAGTCCTTGACAAATTGCCTAGCATATGGTAGACATTATATACATGTTTGTTGAATTAAATGAATGATTTCTTTCTGTGCATATTTTCATTAACTTTTCATGGATAGTAATTTAGAGGTATTTAATAAAGCATTTTCCTTTTTTATTCAATAAGCATTTACTCACTGTCTACAATAAGCCTTGGACCATCCTATATAGCACAGAGAATTCAGAGGTAGTAGAAAGGTCTCTTTTCTCTAGGTTCTTCCAATTAAAGAAATAAAACAAGTACATGTATATAAGTTTGAGAATGGCATATGTTTCTGTGTGTGTATGGGGAGAAACCTTGTAGAATCCATTGAATGGCCCCAAATATCATAACTTCTATAGGAAACAAGGAAGTTATTTATCACTTCTTTTGCCTACTTTTTTTTTCTTTTTTTTCTTTTCTACTTCTTTACCTCCTATTTAACCCTAAATACATTTCAGTCTGGATTCTGCTCCCACCACTCCTTGAAACCAAATGCCCTCTCTGTTGCTAAATCCATTGGGCACTTTGGGGTTCTTGTTGACCTGTGATAAGCTTTGCCACAGTTGAGTGTTATCTGTTTCTTGAGACACTTTGTGTGCCTTTGGCTTCAAAATTCTCTGTTTTCTGGGTTTCCTTCCTACGTTTTTGTTTTTCTTCTCAGTTTCTGATTCTTCTTCTTCTTTTAATCTTTAAATATTGGAGCTCCTCAAGGTTTGGTCCTAGACTTTTTCCTCATTTTATTCTGTGGATCCTACTCTGGTGGATGGTAAGTGCGTTGATTCCCAAGACTGCAGATCCTTTCTGTGTGCTGATGACTTCTTGACATCTCCTTTTAGATCTGGATCTTATAGTAAACTTCCAGTTTCTGGCTAGGTTTCTCACATATATCCCAAATTGAACTAGTTATCGTCTCACAAATATGTACCTCCTACAAATTTCTCTTGCTCAGCAAATAAAGAAGCATCTGGTTTCTCAAATCAGAAACAGTAATTACTTGTGACATCTTCCCCTCCTTTTCTGAACACCATAGAATAAGTTAAATCCTGGTAAGTCTATCTCCTAGATATCTCTCAAATATTATTCTTTTCTCTGCACCTCTATTGCCTCCACTCTAATAAGTATATCATCTCTTGCCCAGACAACCTCAGTGCCCTTCTAGATTTCCTCTACATTCACTCCTACTGTTGTCTTAGTTCAACCTCCACACAACAGCTGGAGTGGTCTTATTGTAATACATATCACTGTTAATGTCACGTGTACAGTTGTAGTATGTTAACATACTACAACTATGTAGTATTTTAACAGTACAAACTCATGAGTTCATGAAGATATCCCTACAGAGCAAAAGAAAAATTTGAAAATATAAAAGTGAACTAAAGATAATCTGTTATCTTTGCACCATTGGAGATAACGAGGGCACCAACTCCATTTTCTATACATTGGCATATAGTCAAAAAATTGAGCATTTGTCCTGCATTGCCTGTATTTCAAGGTAACCAGATGATCCTCGTTAACTAGCGAAAATCATTCTTTATAGAGTAATGCCAGCTTGTAAATATAGAAGTAATAATAGAGTTAAAATAATCATCCTTTACATCCTCCAGCGAAATAATTTATTCAGGAAAAGAGTATCAGTGGATGAAAAATAAAATATTTGATGGGGAATGTTTTAATAGAAGCATAGGCTGTTGCCATCTGAGCTCCTTAGTCAATCACAGCATTACTAACAGTGAGACAATCACATCTCGTGAACCTAAGATGTGATCCCATAGGAAGTACACAGCATCACTGGTGAAGCAATCTATCAGAAACAATTGTGCTGAATCTAATTAAGCCTTTAGAGCCCATTTCCATTTATAGGAAATATAAGAGCTAGAGGAACGAGTCAGATGATAACCCAAGAAGGAAAACATAGACAATTGCAGAGTATAGGATATTCTACAGGACAAATTTTTTTTTTTAATTAGTTTATTTTCTATTTTTTAATTTTACAATATTGTATTTGTTTTGCCATACATTGACATGAATCCACCATGGGTGTACATGTTTTCCCCTTCCAGAACCCCCCTTCCACCTCCCTCCCCATCCCATCCCTCCAGGTCATCTCGGTGTACCAGCCCCGAGCACCCTGTATCATGTGTCGAACTTGGACTGGTGATTCGTTTCACATATGATAATTTACATGCTTCAGTGCCATTCTCCCATATCCTCCCACCCTTGCCCTCTCCCATAGAGTCCATAACACTGTTCTATTTATCTGTGTCTCTTTTGAAGTCTCGCATACAGGGTTATCTTTACCAATTGACTAAATACCATGTATATGTGTTAGTATATTGTATTGGTGTTTTTCTTTCTGGCTTACTTCACTCTGTATAATAGGCTCCAGTTTCATCCACCTCATTAGAACTGATTCAAATGTATTTTTTTTAGTGGCTGAGCAATATTCCATTGTGTATATGTACCACAGCTTCCTTATCCATTCGTCTGCTGATGGGCATCTAGGCTGCTTCCATGTCCTGGCTATTATAAACAGTACTGCGATGAACATTGGGATACACGTGTCTCTTTCACTTTTGGTTTCCTCAGTGTATATGCCCAGCAGTGGGATTGCTGGGTCATATGGCAGTTCTATTTCCAATTTTTTGAGGAATCTCCACACTGTTCTCCATAGTGGCTGTACTAGTTTGCATTCCCACCAACAGTGTAAGAGGGTTCCCTTTTCTCCACACCCTCTCCAGCATTTATTGCTTGTAGTCTTTTGGATAGCAGCCATTCTGACGGGCGTGAAATGGTACCTCATTGTGGTTTTGCTTTGCATTTCTCTGATAATGAGTGATGTTGAGCATCTTTTCATCTGTTTGTTAGCCATCTGTATGTCTTCTTTGAAGAAGTGTCTGTTTAGTTCTTTGGCCCACTTTTCGATTGGGTCGTTTATTTTTCTGGAATTGAGTTGCAGGAGTTGCTTGTATATTTTTGAGATTAATTGTTTGTCCATTGCTTCGTTTGCTATTATTTTCTCCCATTTCGAAGGCTGTCTTTTCACCTTGTTTATAGTTTCCTTTGTTGTGCAAAAGCTTTTAATTTTAATTAGGCCCCATTTGTTTATTTTTGCTTTTATTTCCAATAGTCTGGGAGTACAGGACAAATTATCTTGTTTTTGCAACAAATCAATGATGGAATGAGTGGAAAAGGTGGGAAAGGGGGACAGCTCTAGATTAGAAGAGTTTTTGGAGACTAACTACTAAATATAACAACAGATGTTGTTTGGATCCTGATTCAAATAAACCAAATGTAAAACATGATGGCAATAACCAGGGAAATTTGAATATGGACTATTTATTATATAATAGCAACAAATTATTATTAATTTTATTAAGTGTGATAATGGTAGTATGATTATGCAATAAAATTTCTGTAACTTTTAGAGAAGCATCCAGAAGAGTAGTAGGTTAAATGAATAAGGTCTAAGATTTGCTTTAAAATACTTCAGCAAAGAAAAAGGGAAAACATGATAGATAAGAGATTGTAGCAAAAATCTTGATAGTTACTGAATTTTAATAATGGGTATAAGGAGTTCATTATATTTTTCTCTACTTTTGCATATGTTTGAAAATTTCTTAAAAGATTTCTAAAGGATATATAAAAAGAGGAAATTACGGATGCTGAAAACAAATTTTATCTATAGAATTTATTCTGTACTGCCTTGAATGGAAAGTTACAGAAATTTCAGAAAGGAAAAAGTCTTATATTATGATCTATGGTTTATCACGGAAAACTTTTTTTGGAATAGTGGCTTTTAACTGAATGGGATAGGAATAGAGTGAGTACTTAAATAATATTTAAGGAAAATAATATTAGCAAAGACATAATATGATGATAATATGGTACCTGTATAAAGGGAGGGCATGCAAGAGAATTGTGGGTGATTTGTTATATAGGGAGAGTGGAGCTAGTTAATGAAACATTTTGAACCCCAGTCTGAAGAAGGAGTTTGGTCTGAGTTCACACACATAGACAATGTGAAGCTTTTGTATTCTCATAGAAAGGAATGAAGGGAAGGGAACAGCATTTCTGTAAAATTAATCTGACAGGTTAGTGGAGTAGGGAAAGAGATTACAGATAAGTGGACCAATAAGAAGGTTATTGTAATAATCTAAGCAGAACATGTCAAACCATTGTAATTATCATGGGAATGGGTAGAAAAGAATAATAGAAGAGACCACCCAAAGGATGAATCCCAGTGGTGATTGATTGGACATGAGGTAGAAAGGAAAGAGTCAAAATTAACCCTTGAAGTTTTCAGCTTGGAGAAGAGAATGAAATGGTAGTTGTGCTCTTTACAGAAATAAGGAAATTGAAAAGGAGTGCATGTTTAAGCAGGAAATGCTTTTGTGTGTGTTTTTAAAATATTTATCTATTTTATTTTGGTTGAGCCAGGTCTTAGTTGTGTAATGCAGGATCTTGTAGTTGCAGCATGTGGGATCTAGTTCCCTGAGCAGGGTCCTCTGCTTTGGGAGCACAGAGTCTTAGCCTCTGGACCACCAGGCACGTCCCTGTGTATGTGTTTTGAGGAGGGTGTTGAGGGTGCGTGCGTGCTCAGTCGCTTCAGTTGTGTCTGACTCTTTGCGACCCCATGGACTGTAGACTGCCAGACTCTTCTGTCCATGGGATTTTCCAGCCAAGAATACTGGAATGGTTTGCCATGCCCTCCTCCAGGGGATCTTCCCAACCCAGGGAGTGAACCCACCTCTCCTGAGTCTTCTGTATTGCAAGTGGGTTCTTTACTGCTGAGTCACTGGGGAAGCCCATTGAGGGCAGGACTCATCAGTCAATGTGATCTTACAAGTTGAATGTTACACTGTTTGAGATGGTAGGTGAATCAAGTGGAGAAGTCATAGAGGCCACAGGGTATCTGCAGTTGTCACTGCTCAGAGAAAGGTCAGCATTAGAGAGGTGACAATGTATATTTGGAACCTAATGACAACAGTATTATGTGCCAGTAGTATGGTATAAGAGTAGAATTCTCCAAGTGTAACCCAGAATTTCAAGTTATGCTGCTAAACAGGCAACACAATTCAGGTACACAATTCAGGTGAAAAGACTTCCTTTTTTATTCTTTGATTTGAGAACTTTTTATTGAAGAATAACATACATACATAAATTTTCATCAATCAATGTACAGTTTGGTGAATCTTTGCAAACTTATTATTTACTGAGTGTAACCAGTATGTAGATCAAGTAACGGAACTATCTAGGAGGCCTCCTTCTTACTCCACTACCCTGAAATTATCTACTGTTAGTAATTCCTACTGACTTAGCACAATAGATTTCTTTTGCTTGTTTTCAAAGTTTGTATATGTGGAATATACTCTTCTATATGTGGGTTCTTTTATTCAATATTATATTTGTGAAATTAACTTACACCATTGAAAGTGAAAGTGTTAATCGCTCAGTCGTGTCCGAGTCTTTGCGACCCCATGGTCTGTCCATGGAATTCTCCAGGCAAGAATACTGCAGTGGGTTGCCATTCCCTTCTCCAGGGGATCTTCCCAACTCGAGGATCGAACTCGGGTCTCCTGCATTGCAGGCAGATTCTTTACATTGTTCTCATTTCTGTGTAATACCCCATTGTATGATTATACCATAATTTACTCATCTATTTCCCAATGCTAATGAATCTCTGCTTAGTTTCCAATTTTTTTGCTAATACAAATGGCATTGCTATTAGCATTCTTGTACATGTGATTGAGTGAATATATTTACAAATTTCTGCTGCTGTATACCTAGGAATGGAATTGTAGGGTGATAATGTATGTTCACTTTAGTAGAAAAACGCTAATTTTTCCAGAGTGGTTGTGATTATGTACATTCCCACCAGCAGTATGGGAGAGTTATTTCTCATCCTCTTTCACTATAGCCATTCAGTGAGAGTTTGTCATGTATCTATCACATAATAGATTGGAAACATTTGAGATGAAAGACAAGGAGACCAATTTGTAGCTCATACCATAAAGAATCTGCCTGCAATGCAGGAGATCCTGGTTTGATCCTTTGGTCGGGAAGATCCCCTGGAGAAGGGTACAGCAACCCACTCCTGTATTCTTGCCTGGAGAATCCTGTGGACAGAGGAGCCTGGCAGGCTGCAGCCCATGGGGTCACAAAGAGTTGGACATGACTGAGTGACTAACACTTTCACTTGCAATCATCCAGGCTTTAGGATGAAAGCCATGGGGATAGAAGGAACGATCTGCATTGCAAGAAAAGTGATACATGTGGGGGATATTTTGGAGGTTGACTTACCAGATTTTGGAATAGACTTAATAAATTAAAAACAGTAAAAGACTTTGAGAGAAAGAAGTGTCAGAAAAGGAAACACAGATGCAGTGGCCAAGAAGGAGGAGAAAAAGCTGAAGAGACTGATGTTACAGAGACAAAGGAAGGACCACATCAGGATAGAGTGATGAGTAACATCAAATACTGTAGAGGGGTGGTTAATAAGGATAGCAAAGTATTCATTGGATTTGGCTACCAGGAAGTGAGTATATAGCAAGGGCTTGAAACAAAAGACAAAACGTGTTTTCTGGCCCAGAGTTCAAGGTCCTGAGGATGGAAACTATGTTGAGTGCTGTGAGAGAGGTCAGTGCAGGAGCTTTCAGATACAAAGAAGTGTGTCACATTTCCCCACTTCATCCCGCTGTGGTGTAACCTGTCTCACACCAGGTCATCACTGCCTCTGCATCCTTTGTGAGGTGAAAATACCTGTCACCTCATGCTGCCTCCCTCATGCAGGTTTAAAAAAATTTTTTTTTCCTATTTATAATTTTTGGCTGTCCTGAATCTTCATTGTGGTGTGCAGAGTTCTCATTGCGGTGGCTTCCTTGTTGCAGAGCACAGGCTCTAGATGCTCAGGCTTCAGTAGTTGTGATACATTTGCTCAGTATTTGTGGCACATGGGCTTAGTTGCCTCACGACATGTGGGATCTTCCCAGACCAGGGACAGAACCCATGTCCCTTGAACTGGCAGGCAGATTCTTAAACTACTGGACCACCAGGGAAGTCCCCCTCAGGCAAATTTGATTGTAAACAGATAAATTCAAACGAGTAAATTTCCCTTAAATTCTACAACAAAAACACACCTCAATTTAAGCAAGGAGACGAACATGATTATGCTGACATGTTGAATTTACATTTATCTTTATTTTCAGGTTCAGCACTGATCAATGTATTGAGTGAATTGACTCTTATTAAGTATGGCCTTTAAGGAATATCTACTGCATCCCCCTTGGCCAGATTTGAATGTTAAAAGTTTAGGTAAGAATATGACCCCACATCTGAATTCAGAATTTTATTTAAAGCTTAACATTCACCTTTTCAACCTCTTGTCAACAAATGAACTATTACTAAATAATAGTTTTTTTCTGGATAACAATGGTAAGAATTATCTGTGGTGATTCTGGTAACTGAGTTTCATCTATTTTGGGGAGGACTTTTGTGTGTATAGCAGAGATAAATAAATATTAATGAATTTCTGTTCCAGAAGTAAGACTTGTAACATAATAACATAATAAGCACATGTACTCTATAATATGAAAAATATACCTCTGGTATTGTAATGCAATGCTTTGAGGTCACTTACTGATGTTCAGTTATTTGCTGAACCACTCTTTTAAACATAATATTTATGTACTGAGATACAAATTTTAATTTGTAATTTTGCTGTAGTACATTGAAGAGGTGGTTTCCCCACATCTACTGATGAAATCTGACATTTGGAAAAAGGGACAAAACTTGGAAGAGGCTCAAGGCATCCTGAGAAGAGAAGGAGAAGGAAGTATAAAAGACAGTGGATAATCTCAGTTTTCCATGAAACACAATTTATAATTTAGTTGCATTTCATTAACCCCAATTACATATGCTCACAAGAATGCACATCGAACTGCCTCAGTCCTTCCCCTCCTTTCACTCAAAGCAGATGGAAATTAGGTGGCAGACTGGGAACGTTGCCATGGTGTACTGGCTTCAGGGATTTAACAGCAATCAAAAGAAGCTCCAGGGTCCCTTCCCCCAGTCATCCAAGTGTGTGTTTCTCTTTTCCTTTCAAGTCCTTGTCTTAATTAACTCCATGTAATGGATAAATCAGGATGAGATTGATTTACTAGTGAGAAAATTTTTTTACTGCCTCCATAAGTGTTTATAGATGCATTGATATTGTTAGAAGTAAAATACTGATGAATTATAACTGGTTCATTTTTATGTAGAGCTAGCCACACACAAAGTAAGAATTTATTTTTTAAGTATTATTTTTTAAGTATTTATTTTTTAAGAATTTTTGCCCCCAACTTTGAGATTTATTTTTCTTATTTGTTTTTATCTCCCTGGATAACATGCAGGCATCTCAAATTCAATATATGTAAATGAAATTAATTATTTTTCTCCATTACCCTCCTCAGTATTCGATACTCTCAATTGTTCCATATTCTCAACATCAGTTCATTGTCACCCTCCTTCCAGTTGATCAAATTAGTTTAAAATAATAATAATCTCATATAATATCTACTATGTGTCAGGCTCTGTCCTTAGCACTTTATGTATGTTATTAACTGATTTAAGTTAATCCCAACTAATCACTAAATTCTGTCAATAATATTTCAAAATTGTCTTAATATTTGCAGAATGAAGAAATGACTGATTAAAAACTTGACCAATTTTATCAGCCAAGGAGCCTAGTTCAAAGGGAGGATGTGGCAGAATATTTAAGACTTGGTCTTAGAATTTTCCTCTTTAAGCATTACATGTATAAATCCAAGAGCGAGAATAGTAGAAGCTAACCCTTTGTAGCATATGCAATCATCCACTGCATCAGTGTTTCCTGATGTTCTGAAGTAACTAGGGTGCTAGTTCCTGAACTGAAGAATCTGATGCAGTAGGTCTAATTCAGTAAATAATAACCTCTTATGATTAATAATTTACCATTTGAAGAGTTTTAATGCTTTGCGGTAGTGTGATTCAGTTATTTCTAAATTCTGCTAGCTCCTGGATAAATTGACAGAGAATTACTCTTCAGACAGTTGTAATCCTGAAAAACACAATCCTCAATGATGTCCAGCTGAAAAAGGCTTTGGGAAACATTTCCCCATCTTCCTTTAGATTTAAAAATGCAGGAGAGAGGAAAGGCTGCGTTTTTCTTCATCTGCTCAGCCTAAAAGATCATTTCTCCATTCCCCTTAAACACTGATTATGCTTGTGTTGAAGAGAAAGGATTAGAAAATGCTGCAGGTTTGGGTTTTTTTTTCATCTGCGTATAAGAGCAGCAATCTTTTACTCTTGTATATAGATTATAATATGTAGAGATATACTCAAGATATCATGGCCTTAAATAAGACCCTCCTCATGGTAAGAGCGTCTCTGAATTTTGTATATTTTAGTAAATGAGCCCAGGATTAATATTTTTAAATGATTTCAATATTTTTAGGTATGTAAGAGAGACTTCACTCTCACCCTTCATGTTACTAAGCAACGTATTATACAGTTGCTAGGAGACAGACTGGCAAGCTTCCGGGTAGTTCAGTTTTCCCTTATCACCTTGCAAACCACATGATTATACCCTAGAGAGTTTTACAGCCTTAGAGAAAAGAAAGAAAAGTTAACGGCCCATGGAAAGGATGGAAAAAGAGATCAGGATGAAGGAACAGAATAAAGAAAACAGCAAGGTATTTGAGAAGAGTATGTGAACTTGGCTGAGGAAGGCTATTATGCAATTTCCTTGAATGAGTCATGAAAAAACCTTAAATTGCTCATATTCTTTGTCCTTCTATCTTTTCTAAAAACAAATGAGACAGTAAACTTGGAGAAGAAAATCTTTCAAATATTATTCCTGAATATTTTCAGAAGGGTGGATATCAATTGTAACTCTTACAGAAGACTGACAGTTACAAACACATTAAATGAGTCATATATTTAAAATTCCAAAGTCAGATATACAACACTATTTCCTTCCATTTCTCCCTCAAAATAGTTAAAAACAAAAAAAAAAGGATAATACTGAGAGGGAGATTATAATACAAATGTTCTAGGACAAACTTAGAAACAAGATAGTCATTTAGGCTCCTGGGCAGTATGTATTTCTGTACAGAATTAAACAGATCTAATATAAAGAGGGGAAAGAAGAAGCTATTGTGCTCTACCTTGAAGACTCTGTTGTATCTGAAATAAGAAGCCAGGCTCTAGGTTTCACTGTGCGAATGTGAAAGGTTGAGTCTTTGTGTCTCTGTGGTATTTACTGTTGCTGGCAACAGGAAGCTCCCTAGCGATTGTTGCTAGGTCCTCAGTGCCTCTGTTTGCCTGAAACCTCAATCAACGCCAAAAAGACCAGAGATAGAAATCATTGCACAGATTCCAGTGCCTGTTGTCCCCAATGATCCTGCTGCAAACAGTCCATCTTGTGTTCAGTGAAAATCAGTATAAAATGGAGACCTCACACAAAGAATTCATCCTTAGCTTCCTCTTCATGAATGCTAGTGGTCTCGGTGCAGAGCACTAAAGCACACTGGGGGATGGTTTAATTAAAATAAGTTTATATTCTGGTGTCACCAGCTTTGACTAAATATGTAATGAAGAGACTGAGTCAGGGAATGCAGATAAGAATAATTTTGATAGATTTAGATGACTTCCTGCTCTGAGGTAGGATGGTCCCTTTAATGTTTGCTGACAGCATGACACCGTTGTGCCCACAGAAGCCGTGGTACAAATGATGGCACCATTCTAAATCGAAATCTGGAAGATTCTGATAAAGATACATGCCAGCTATATTCAGTATCTTGTAAGAATATGTGTGTGTGTGTGTATCTGAATCACTTTGCTGTACACTTGAAACATTGTAAATCAACTATAATTAAAACAAAAAAAGATCCATGTCAGCATCATCCCCAGAATAACTGACAACATCTCTTGAAATTAACCATCAGCTCTTAGATGAACCTTACTGTCAATACATCCAACTTACTCAAGGCATCCTGTACAGATGCAAGCTTTAAATTTTCTTTCCCGTGCAATTCCTGCCCAGTCATAGACAGTTTTAGCTCTGAATTTACCTGGAAACAATTTTAAATCTGGGGTGAGATTTATTATAGTATCTACTTAACATCAGGCATCTAGCTTCCAAAAGTAGGACTGAGATTTATTTATTATTGTTATTAGTACTCTTTGCAACCCGGGCTTCCCTGGTGGCTCAGACAGCGTCTGAGCACTGGCTGCAGTGCAGGAGACCTGGGTTCGATCCCTGTGTTGGGAAGTTATTAGTACTAATTTTTGAGCACCTAATCAAGGCTAAGTACTTTATATGTATTATCTAACTTAATCCTTAAAGTAATTCTAGGAGGTAGGTACAGTTATATTCCCTTTTTTCCTCAGTTGAGGAAACTGAAGTTCAGAAAAGTTAATTAATATGTTCAAGGTCTCTCACAGCTAATAAATGGCAAAATGATAATTCACACTGGGACCTATTCTGCTCCAGTGTTTGGCTCTGAACTACTGTTCTATGTTTTCATTTAATAGCGAATGTTTTTTTTATGGGAATAAATTGTGGTGGTTCAGTCGATAAAGAATTTGCCTGCAGTGCAGTTGACCTGGGTTTGATCCCTGGGTTGGGAAGATCCCTTGGAGAAGGCAATGGCAACCCACTCCAGTATTCTGGCCTGGAGAAACCCATGGACAAAGGAGCCTGGTGGATGGCAGTCCATAGGGTCACAAAGAGTTGGACACGACTGAGCAACTAAGCACAGCACAGCACATCATTGTGTCAGGGTGAAGGATGTAGGCTCTGGAATTCTTCTGCCCCCTTGTAGGGCAGTTGAAACTCGAATGTCTGCTCCCTCTGTGGTTGGCTTTGTCATAATGACTCTTCCAGGACAGTCCTCCAGAACCCTGCACTTCTCCACCCTTGCATTTCCCCAAATCTAGGTTATTCAAAATGTAATAACACCTAGTGGGATCTTTAGATGGATGGTTCAGATTGAGCTCTGCAGTCCTAGTCCAGTCAAGCTGGCAGTTCTTTTTCAGTGAGGCAGACTTGCCCCTACAGCCTTCCTGCATTCATCTGATCGCCTATTCTCATTTCCTTATCTAATAAGAACAGGAGATCATTTTTAGGGGCTGTTTGGTCTGAATTCTAATTTAGAAAAGAAAACCTTACAAAAGAACAATCTGGAGAGCTGTAACATTTTACATTGTTCAAAGAGTGGTTCAATGTCTTAGAGTCACATTGTCTCAAAATCTTCATTCCAGAATGAATCTTTCCTTTCTCTTTGCATGGCCAAGGAGTCCATTGATTTGATACTTCAAAACAAAGAAACATTGATGATTAAAAAATATTTTATCTAAAAAACCTTTCATTCTTCCATACGCACAAAAAGCATGAAACAGTTACACGCAGGTGGTGGTGTCTGCTTGTAAAGGCTCATGAGAATTGACTGTATACACCTGTTCCCCCAGTTCTGTATTCAGTGATTCACATTGGTAGCTTGAAATTAGTCATACTGCTGCTAAGTCACTTCAGTCGTGTCCGACTCTGTGCGACCCCATAGACGGCAGCCCACCAGGCTCCTCTGTCCCTGGGATTCTCCAGGCAAGAGTACTGGAGTGGGTTGCCATTTCCTTCTCCAATACATGAAAGTGAAAAGTGAAAGTGAAGTCGCTTCAGTTGTGTCTGACTCTGTGCGACCCCAGGGACTGTAGCCTACCAGGCTCCTTGGTCCATGGGATTTTCCAGGCAAGAGTATTGGAGTGGGTTGCCATTGCCTTCTCCGGAAATTGGTCATAAGGGAAGCATTTATACCATGGAAATTGGCCAGCACTACAAATCAGGGCTTTTTTCCCTCTCTGAGAGTTAGCTGTTAAACATTTACTAGAAAACCACTAAGAGAGAAGTTCTCAAAGAGCGATGCATCAGCTGTTTAACTTCAGTGAAACCTAGCAATCCTTGTGTTACTGGCATTATGTTGCTGGACTTTCCCTATATTGTATAAATGAAGGAAGTCCTCAGCTCAGTGATGTGCACAGTACAGGTTTTAAATGAGGGCATACAGCTTGTGCCCTTCAATCACAATACTTGGTAGAGGAAATTCCATGGCAGTCCAATGGTTAGGACTCCCGCTTTCACTGCCATGGCTGAGTTCAATCCCTGATTGGGGAACTAAGATCCCACAAGCTGTGCAGTGTGGCCAAAAAAAGAAAAGAAAAGGGCTTCCCTGGTGGTCCTGTGGTTAGAAATCCGCCTGCCAATGCAAGGGATGCAGATTCAGTTTCTGCTCTGGGAAGATTCTGAGATGATTACCCAAAGAGTATTGAAATCTATAAATGACAGGCCTAGTCTATAGATGATTGGCCTATGTGTGAGAAGCCTATGTATGACCTGACTTAAAATGGTACATGTTAGAAACATGGAATTTTAAAATCCTGATTTCCATTACTAAATGATGTGAGGATATTTATAATAATGGCTAACATTTCTTAATTTATTATTCTGTGCTAGATTCTGTTCTAGATGCTTTTTGTGCTTTTTGTATTAACTCATTTATTCCTCTTTATAACTCTCACAGAGAGATAGTATAAGTATGCCTGCCCATTTTACAGATGACAGAACTGAGACACAAAATATTTATAAGTTGCTGAAATTCACCAACTAAATATTAGAGCCAGAGTTCAAACCCAAGAAGTCTGAGTTATAATCCTTTATAGGCCTTCTGGTATGTTTTTTATGTTAGATATAGATCAAGATTAACATTTAGGTTTAAAAGAATGTATGGAATACACTAGTTCAGTGTTTTTTTCAAACTTTGACCATCAATCCATTGTAAAAAATACATTTTGCATTCATATTATATATCCAAAACAGAATAATATACTTGCTATGCATAATATTATCTAGTATTTTCTACCTAAAATTCTATTCTACTTCACTTTTTAAATGCTGGTCACAATTCACTAAATTGATTTCTTGACTTACTAATGAGTAGTAAACCTACTCTTTGAAATTCACTGTACCAGAATTTTGTATACGTGGCTCCATGCCATAGCTCAGTTTAGTACTGGTATTTTATTTTAAAATGGAATCTACAGTATTCTTATTCCCTTTCCAGTTACCCTATGGTCTAGTATTAATAGCAAAGTCACTTGAAGATGAACACATGATTTTAAAAGATACAAGAGGTAATAAAATCTAAATGAGGCTGATGGCAGTGAAAGTGGAGAGGAAGAATCTGACATGAGAGATTTAGAGGCAGATTTTCAGGATTTGATAACTGATAGGACTTGAGTGTCTAGTGTCCCTCCCCAGATAATACAATGTCCTAAGTGTATCATAATATCCTCAGTGTTCTGGCTAGGCAGAGAGATGAGGCAATAGCCTGACTCAGTGGCCCATCAAGTTTCCAGGCAAGTAGAGCTTAGGAAGTCACATTCTAAAGCTGAATTGCTAAATCCAAATGGGCAAAACAAGAGGAGAGGCAAGACGTGAGGCAAACAAGATGGAGACCCAGAAGAACTCCTGCCAGCAGAAATTCTAATTACCTGAGATGACAACAAAAAAAGTGAATCTTGAGGAAAAAGCAAGCAGATGATTCCTATCTGTGGTCTGAGTGTTCCCTGAGAGTTTAGGTAAAGAAGAGGGTGGTAGTAGGCACAATATGCGCTAGATGCTATCTGGTACTTAAAGAGTAGTACATGGTTTTACTCCTTCAGGAGTTCAAAGTCTAGTGCAGCGTCTTATAAAGGAGCATCATTAAGGAAAAGCTTTTACTTTTTCACCATCCTACAATGCCAGGAATGATGACTGTGTAGTGCCTTATAGTTTACAGAGAGCTTACATGTGTTACCTCATTTAATCCATTCAACAACCATGTGAGATAGATATTCTTATTATACACATATATTCATTTTATACATATAAGAAGGCAGAAACTTAGGTCTTGAGGTTAAGTATATCTAAATTTAAGTTTCATTCTCTTTCCACTAATTCAGAACAATTTATCAACAATAAACTATAATCATTAAATGAAACTTACCTGATAAACTTTCTTACCATAGAATATGTGTTGGGAAGAGAGCATGGATGCTAGAAGATTCTATGATTAAAAAGAAATGTCTGGGATTTCCCTGGTGGTCCAGTGGCTGAGACTCTGTCCTCCCAATGCAGGGGGCCCGGGTTTGATCCCTGGTAGGGGAACTTGATCCCACATGCTGCAACTAAAAATCCCACATTCTGCAACTAAGACCCAGTGCAGCCAAATGAATAAATACCTTTAAAAAATATCTGATACTACATCACACACATTAGGATGGCTATAATAAAAAACACAGATAATAACAAGTGTTATTGAGGATGTGGAGAAATTGGAACCTTATGCATTGCCTGTGGGATTATAAAATGATGCAGCCACTTAGGAAAACAATTTTTCAGTTTCTCAAGATACTAAATACAGAGTTAGCATATGACTCAGCAATTCTAATCCTAGCTATATATCCAAGAGAAGAGAAAACATATGGCCTCACAAAAGCTAGTTTACGAATGTTCATAACAGCTTTATTTGTAATAGTCAAAAAGTGGGAACAATCCAAGTGTTAGTCCACTGATGAATGAATAAATTGTGGTATATCCTCACAAAGGAATATTATTCGACAGTAAAAAGGAATGAAGTACTTATACATACTACAACATAGATGAACTTTGGAAACATTATGCCAAGTGAAAGAAACCAGACATAAAGAGCCACATTTTGTGTGATTTCATTTATATAAAATGTCTAGGGTGGACAAATCCATCCATACCTAAAGCAGGTTGATAGTTGCCTGGGGCTGGTAGGGAGAAGAGGGTATGGGAAAGGGTTGGGGGAATGGAGAATGACTTTTAATGAGTACAGAATTTCCTTGTGGGGTGATAAAAATAATCTAAAGTTGATTTGGCAATGGTTGCACAACTCTGTGAATATACTTAAAATTGTAAAATTGTACACTGTAAGTGGGTGAATTGTATGGATTAGATATAATTGAATGGGTTAATTATGTCTACAGTTTTAAAAAAATTATAACCATGAAAAAAATTATTTCCTGGTTCTATTTACTGAATAGGTCTAGAAATAATTATATACCAGTAGCAAAGAGCTCTCTTAGCACCAAGATTGTAAGTTTGACAGACTATTCCCAAAACATTTAGGAGGTCAGAGAATCCTAGAATAGAATGTGATGAAAAGAATGCCAGGAATGATGACTGTGTAGTGCCTTATAGTTTACAGAGAGCTTACAATGTGTTACCTCATTTAATCCATTCAACAACCATGTGAGATAGATATTCTTATTATACACATATATTCATTTTATACATATAAGAAGGCAGTGCATGAGGTTCCAATTTCTCCACATCCTCAATAACACTTGTTATTATCTGTGTTTTTTATTATAGCCATCCTAATGTGTGTGATGTAGTATCAGATATTTTTTAAAGGTATTTATTCATTTGGCTGCACTGGGTCTTAGTTGCAGAATGTGGGATTTTTAGTTGCAGCATGTGGGATCAAGTTCCCCTACCAGGGATCAAACCCGGGCCCCCTGCATTGGGAGGACAGAGTCAGCCACTGGACCACCAGGGAAATCCCAGACATTTCTTTTTAATCATAGAATCTTCTAGCATCCATGCTCTCTTCCCAACACATATTCTATGGTAAGAAAGTTTATCAGGTAAGTTTCATTTAATGATTATAGTTTATTGTTGATAAATTGTTCTGAATTAGTGGAAAGAGAATGAAACCTAAATTTAGATATACTTAACCTCAAGACCTAGAAAAGAATCTAGCTGTATGACAAACATATGAACCACCCTCTCTGAAAAGAATGGGGAGAAAAGGTGCTGACCTCAGTAACTTTGGAAATGGGTGGAGTCTGTATGACTAAAAGTGAAAGGAATTGTACATAATAAGTACTGTACTCTAGTCAATAAAGATGCTTCCCTCAAGGGTACAGATTAACAATTCTGAAACCAGTATACATCCATACTGGAACTGAACAATCAAGTAAATAGATGGAGGATGGTGAGAGTCAGATTTCTTTCTTAGTGTTAGAGTTGGAAGTTACAGAAAAGCAAGAAGAAGCTAAATGATCCATGTGATAATGGATTAGAGTTGGGGACATCAGTGTGAACCCATTTTTAATGATGTAGATATAATGGTTATATATAGAAATATTAATAAATATGTCTGTGTGTATATATAAAGATTAGTATACATACATGTATTTTCTTTCTCTGTCAGCTGAGAGTGCCTAGAAGCAATGACACACCGCAAAAGCAGCAAGCACCCCTATCTTATATTTCTATAACATTCTCCAGTAAAAGGAACCAGAGCTCTTTGGAGAAATGGCTGATTCTAACACTAGGGCAAGAAATATACAAGATGATCCTAGAGCATCTTGTAGTGCCAGAAAGTAATGAAGTGTTCAAGAAACCTGCAATGGTAGAAGTATATCAAAAGGACACAGGTGCCAACTGAAATAGCTCAATGCCCCAAACTGGAGCAACTTGAGCACAAATAAATAAAGTTATATTGGATTAAAACTCAAGATATAAAATCAATATCTATGAGTACATAGTGTTATAAATAACTAAATAATTGAATGAATGAATGGAGGAATATAAACAAAGTTATCATGCAGAAGAATTCCAAATAATTTATATAGATACTCCCCCTTTAAGGAGAAGGAACATACCTTACTCTTTAAGTGTGGGTTGTGCATAATAACTTCCAAAGAGTACAGTGTGAAGAGGGAGGAGAGGAGTAACTTTACAGTGGGAAAAACCTGACAAGTATTACCTCAGCCTGGTGATCAAGGTTAACATCATCGGTGATAAATCATGTTGATAGCATGAACCTCTGATAGAATGTGGTGAGAACTGTATTTTACCTCTGTGATCTTCCTCCCCAAGCCGCACAGTCCCAGGGCAATTATGAGAAAAACATCAGACAAATCCTAGTTGTTGGACAGTCTATAAAATATCTGACCAGAATTCCTCAGAACTGTTAAGGTCATCACAAAGAAAGTCTAAGAAGCTGACTGAGTCAAAAAAACCAGCCAAGAAAAGCCTGAGGAGACTTGTTGACTAAATGTAATGTGGTATTATCGATGGGATCCTGGAACAAAAAAGAGATTACATAAAAGCTAAGGAAATCTGAGTAAAGTATGGACTTCAGTTAATAATAATGCAGCAGGGCTTCCCTGGTGGCTCAGTGGTAAATGGGTTCAATCCCTGATCTGGGAAGATCCCACATGCCTTAGAGTGTGTAAGACCGTGCACTGCAACTGTTGAGCCTGTGCTCTAGAACCCAGGAGCTGCAACTACTGAAGTGTCTGTGACCTGTGCTCCGCAACAAGAGAAACCACCACAATGAGAGGCCTGCACACTGGAACTAGAGAGTAGCCCCCACTCACAGCAACTAGAGAAAAGCCACATGGCAATGAAGACCCAGCACAGCTATAAATAAATAATAGCTATAAATAAATAAATAATAAGTAAAATTATTTTTAAAAAGTGCAGCAGTATTGGTTCATTAATTGTGACAAATATACCACACTGCTGCTGCTGCTGCTAAGTCACTTCAGTCGTGTCCGACTCTGTGCGACCCCATAGACTGCAGTCCACCAGGCTCCCCTGTCCCTGGGATTCTCCAGGCAAGAACACTGGAGTGGGTTGCCATTTCCTTCTCCAATGCATGAAAGTGAAAAGTGAAAGTGAAATCGCTCAATCGTATCCGACTGTTAGCGACCCCATGGACTTCAGCCTACCAGGCTCCTCCATCCATGGGGTTTCCCAGGCAAGAGTACTGGAGTGGGTTGCCATTGCCTTCTCCATATACCACACTAATAATGCTAATAATGAGGGAAACTGTATGGTGTGTATGAGATTTTTCTTTGTATTATCTCCACAATTTTTCTTTAATCTAAAATTATTCCACAACAAAAAGTTTGTTTAAAAAAACCAATTTCCCACTAAAAAGAAGCAGAGCTTTTTGGAGAAATGGCTAATTCCTGGTCTGAGGAATAAAATGTACAGTAAAAGCCTGAAACATCTTGTTATTCTAGAAAGCAAGTAAGTTCTCAAAAAAATAGTTGGATTATGTCAAAAGGACATAGGAAGCTGGCACAAAGAGACTCTTCTTGGTAAAAAAAACTGGACACCATAAGCATTCACAAGAACATTTACAGCAATTGATGGAAATGCACTTATTTTTTAAATCATGATCTCATAAGAGATTTTACAGAGAGAAAGTGAAAAACATTCTTATATATTCTGAAAATTGGCAATATAAAGGGAAAGAATTAAGCTTTATCCTATATTTTCCATATGGACTGTTTCAGGCAACCAAATGGCACTTCTTCACTCTTTGCTACCTATGATCCTTGAACCTGGATCTAAGCAAGCTTTAGAGCTAACTTAAAATTACAGGAAATATGGAGGGTAGAGGAACAAGTTAAGTGAACCATTAAGAAGCAAATAAATAAGAATGGCTCACACTCTTTTAATTATTCAACAAGACAATTGCATGGAGATAAAAAGAAAAAGGAAGGACTTTAGATTCAAAGAAATGAGACTTAACCAAGATAATGTGTTCCCCTTATATAGATTCTAATTAAAACAAACTTATTATGAAAATGAATTTTTAAAGATAATTAGGAAAATCTAAATATGGACCAAGGAATTGTTATTAGTTTATTTGGTATGAAAATGGCATTGAAGTTATGTAAGAAAATGTTCATATTTGTTAGAGATGAATATTGAAGTTGCAAGGATAAAATGATATGAAGTCTACCTCAAAGTAATGAATCAAAAAAGAGAAAGGGATAGATGAAGCAAGTGTTGCAAAATCTTGATAATCAAAGTATCCAGATAATGGGTTGTTTTTATTGTTTAGTTGTTAAGCTATGTCCGCCTCTTTGTGATCCCATGGACTTAGCCAGCCAGGCTCCTTTGTCTATGAGATTTTCTGGGCAAGAGTACTGGAGTGGGTTGCCATTTCCTTCTCTAGGGAATCTTCCCAACCCAGGGATCAAACCTGCCTCTCCTGAACTGGCAGGCAGGTTCTTTTATCACTGAGCCACCAGGGAAGCCCAGTGGATATATAGCTGTTAATTATACTCTTCTCTCTATTTGGAATATGTTTGAAAATAATCATTAACCCTTTTGAAGAGCAAGTTGCAGAAGACATACATCATATTCTGTTTTTGTAGCCAGTGTGGTGGGCTCTATGATACACTGCCCAGGTCTCCTTTTACTGAGGACTTGTTGCCCTGGCTGATGCCCTCAGCTGTCAGCCCCTTCAGAGACCGCCTCAGCTGTAGGGAACTGCCTCAACCAGGGTCATACCACTTTTTGAGGTGGCAAGTTCCAATGACTGACTGATGTGGCAGTATAAAGCCCTGGCCCTCTCAGCCCAACTTAGTACAACTCTGAAGGATCATTCTTGCTCCAGAGAACCCCGTGGGATTGGCTAAGACAGTTGTGGGGTCTGCATGATGACATGACATCCCTCTACCTATCCTGCTTCCTTTCTCCCACTTCTCCAGATGTTGAGCCCAAGGACAAGTCTCAATAAACACTGTGCATTAACCGTTTACAAAACTCAAGACATGAAAGCAACCTCAATGTCCATAGACAGAAGAATGGATACAAAAGATGCAGTATATGTATATACGATGGAATACTACATAGCCAGAAAAAGGAATGCAATGATGCTATTTGCAGCAACAAGGATAGACCTAGAGATTATCATACTAAGTGAAGTAAATCAGAAAGAAAAGACAAATACCATATGATATCACTTATATGATATCGAGGGGAACCTAAAATATGGCACAAATGAACATATTTATGAAACAGAAACATACTCAGACATAGAAAACAGACTTATGGTTGCCAAAGGGAGAGAAGGAGTGGGAGAGGGATGGATTGGGAGTTTGGGGTTAGCAGGTGCAAACTATTATATTAATATATAGAATAGATAAACAACAGGTCCTACTGTATATAATACAGGGAACTGTATTCAGTATCCAGTAATAAAGCACTATGAAAAAGAATATGTGTGATAACTGAATCACTTTGCTGGACAGTGAGAACTGACACAACATTGTAAATCAACTATACATCAATAGAATAAATTTAAAAACAAAACACAGGGCTTCCCAGGTGGCTCAGTGGTAAAGAATCCTCCTGCCAATGTAGGAGACTCTGGTTTGAGCCCTGGTCTGGGACAATCTCACATGCCGTGGAGCAACTAAGCCCATGTGTCACAACTACTGAGCCTGTGCCCTAGGGCCTGTGTTCTACAACACGAGAGTAGCCCCTGCTCACCACAACTAGAGAAAAACCCTCACAGCAACGAAGACCCAGCACAGATCAAAATAAATAAATAAAATTATTTTAAAATAAATAAAAATAAGAAAAAGCACTGTGCATGCTAAATTCCATCTCAGAGTTTGCTTTCCTGGGAATCCTATTTGTGACAGTCTGATGGGTTGGATTGTATCCCACTCTAAAATTCATATGTTGAGGTCCTAACCTCCAGTAGCTCAGAAGATGACCTTTCTTAGAGATAGGGTCTCTAAGGAGGGTTAAAGCGAGGTCATTAGGGTGGGCCCTCATCCCCTGGGATTCTTATAAAAAGGGGAAACTTGGACATATCTGAATTGTAGGAACACATGCGAAGTTCTTTTGCAGAGTTTGGCATTACAAGAGAAGGAAGTATGGGGACTTCCCTGGAGGTCCAGCAGTTAAGATTCCATGCTTTCACTGCTAGGGGCACAGATTCAACCCCTGGCTGGGAAGTTGGGGAACTAAGATCCCACATGTCTCACAGGACAGCCAAAAAAAATAAAATAACAACAAGAGAAGGAAGTATGGGCAAACACAGAAATCTGTTTCCTTTTATAAGGACCAAAGTACACATAGGAGAGTTTCTTTGGTAGCATTCACTTCTGGTCCTCCTGGGCATCTTTAACGGCCAGTGGAACACGACATGGGGGGAAAAGCCCTGCTTCCATTCACAGTGCTTCAGGAAAAGGTTGTTCATATGAACTCGATGAATCACCTGAAATGACTCATTTATGTAATTTTGAGAAGAGATTCAGAAGATTTCTTTAATTCCAAAATGTTGACTTGCAGTGGAAAACAATGTGATTAACCTCATTCTCCATCTTGCCAGAAAATAGGATTAATGTTTACCTCAGAACAGTAATATGAGGCTTAATGTTTCAGAGGAAGTTTTTGATGAGTGGTATTTAAGAAATTCAACCTGTTTGAGCTGCAACTGAGGTCAACTGTTTTCTTGTTTAGCTAAACAGGAATTCTATTTTGTTTTTCCTTTAGTAGCGGCCTGGGTGCCTGGTACTCCCCCAGAGGCCACCAGTCCTGGCCCTCTCACCTTCTAAGGGTGATAATAAGGCTTTCTGAAGTCATAGCCAGGCAGGTCACTGCCCCTCTGCCCCTTGGGTGGTTGCCACTGGAGGGTATGCAGTTCCTGCTCTGGGGTCCTGAGCCGTTTTTTCACAAGGAACACTTTCCATACCCAGGAGGGTCACTTAGGGCTGAGTAGCTTCAAAAAGGCAACTGACATTAAGTGGGAAAGCAGTCCAGTCTCAAAAACTTGGCAGCCAGCGGACTGCAGCTCAAATCACACATCTAAACATTGGGAGTAGGAAACAATGAAAAGGAACAATTGCTTAGCGGACATTGAAAACCTATTTTCCTAAAGCTAAAATCATTGCTCTCTCTTTTAACCCCAAGATAAAGGACACGGTTGACGCTTTTCTCAGAAAACAGGTGGGATTGAGGAGATTTATTTGTGACTTACTGGAAGCGCAAACAGAAGCTTTTATTGTTGATAGCTAGGCTGGGTGGCTGCCAGGAGACACATCCCAGAGGAGCTGGGCTGCCAAGTCCTGACACACAAAGAGAGCTGACCTAGTCCTTTTTTATGCTGACTGCCTACTCAGAAATTATATCAGAGAATGGTATTGAAAGACCCAGTGATTTAAGACAATTATGGAGACTTTAGAGCAATCCTAATTCTAAGGGACCATTTAGAGGGAAGTGGTGAAGCAGTATAATCATTAGCTTTATGTGGAACCACTGTTGAGTTTCTGTAGGGAAACTGCCCTGAGACAGCTCTACATGGCCAGACATTCAGTACCATCATCTTCCTCCTCCTTGGAAACTACAGATTTAAGTTCAAACTTTCAGCAAATGCCTCCTAGAAACCTCCAGGGGAAAACATTGTTAATAAATCAGTAATTATAGGCTAGGGAATATTTTTCAGATTCTGAAGTGTAAGTCAGAGGGAGAAAGGGACAGTGTGTGCATGCTGGGAGGTTTGGGGAAGAAGAAAGAGAGCAGGGGAGGGGAGAGAGAAAGATCAAGTTTTTAGGTGAAGAGTAAAAGCAGAGACATTACTTTATCAACAAAGGTCCGTCTAGTCAAGGCTATGGTTTTTCCAGTGGTCATGTATGGATGTGAGAGTTGGATGGTGAAGAAAGCTGAGCACCAAAGAATTGATGCTTTTGAACTGTGGTGTTGGAGAAGACTCTTGAGAGTCCCTTGGACTGCAAGGAGATCCAACCAGTCCATTCTAAAGGAAATCAGTCCTGGGTATTCATTGGAAGAACTGATGTTGAAGCTGAAACTCCGGTATTTTGGTCACCTGATTCGACGAGCTGACTCATTTGAAAAGACCCTGATGCTGGGAAAGATTGAAGGCAGGAGAAGGGAATGACAGAAGATGAGATGATTGGATGGCATTACTGACTCAGTGGACATGAGTTTGGGTAAACTCCGGGAGTTGGTGATGGACAGGGAGGCCTGGCGTGCTGCGGTTCATGGGGTCACAAAGAGTCGAACACGACTGAGCAACTGAACTGAACTGAACTGAATCTACAATATGGGCTTCCCTGGTGGATCAGCAGTAAAGAATCTGCCTGCCAATGCAGGATACATGGGTTTGATCCCTGGGTCAGGAAGATCCCCTGGAGGGGAAATCTTGTCTGGGAAATCCCATGGACAGAGGAGCCTGGAGGGCTACAGTCCACGGGGTTGCAAAAGAGTTGGACGGGCTTAGTGACTAAACAACAGCAAATCTATAATGTGGAATAAGACATAGGTCTTCTTAGACACAACAGAATCCTAAGATGAGGGGGCTAGAAAGAGCTCTAGAGATGATTTTCCTGTCCATCACTGGTCATTTTACTAATGAGGAAAAGTGGAATGACCTGTTCAAAGAGAAAGTGTCAAGTGGTGGGACAACAGGGCTGGAAGCCAGGTGCTCACTCTTGTCACGAAACCCTAACTTCCCATCCATCTGTGTTTGATTCCCACCTTGTCTGACAGCTCTGGCCCCTCATCCATCAGAGGTTTTGGACAAAGGGAACAGTTAGCAGGTGGGATTCTGACTCAGTACAATTACCTTCCAGCCTCTGTCTTATATCATCTCATCCTAAAACAAGTAAATCAATTCTGTTTTTCCACCAGCTCTTATTTTCTTAATATTTCATTTGGAAAATATGACACTTAAGTATAAAAGAAGAGGAATAGCCCCAAAGGATATTTTTACAAAGCAGTTCACATTCTATGATCTTTTATTATGGTATGGATCCACACATCTCCCCCACTTGTAGTATCATCTGCTGCAGTCTCATGTCCCCTCCCCCACCTACAATAAGTTTGTTCTTTGTAGTAACCTGAGTCCCAAGAATTTTACCAGGATGCAGTCCAGGGACCACAAAGGACTTAAGGTATTGGCTCTTCCAGATAAATTGATTGAAACCATTTAATTTGTAGACTACTGGGGGAGGGGCATGCATGGTGATGGGTATAATATAAAACATAATAATAGTGTTTGTCTAGAGCTCAGCCTTGGGTCTTTAATTACCTTCTTCTCACCTTTATTATCATCTTGTACTCTACTAGACTTACTGTCGCCTCAACTACCAACAGGCCAATACAGTAATTTATGTTTATTTCTTTGAGGTACACACAGTCAAAAACAAGAATGACACAAATGGGGACTATTTAGTTTGGATTCTTAGCAGATGGCTGGTACCTAGTACCCAGAATCCTCCAGGCATCTGAGTTTTATCTTGTCATCCCATGCTTATTCCCTATTTCCTGATAGAGGAAGGGGGGTAATCCTCTTGCTTTCCTCACCTGGTCTCCAGGACGTAGGTGAGGGCATATATGGGGAAATGATGAGATAGTCTTCAAAACTGGGGAAGTAAAATTGTCCACATAAATGTTTTAAAATGATTAATGTCTGTATAAATACACCCTTTTGCCTCAGCACAAGAATTTCGGATTCTTTTAGGTATCGAAAAGAAATGTATGGGACTTCGCTGGAGGTCCAGTGGTTAAGACACCGTGCTTCCATTGCAGGGGGTCCAAGTTTGATCCCTGACCAGGGAGCTGAGATTTCACATGTCACATGGCCAAAAATAAAAGAAAATAAAAAGAAGAAATTTACATGTGACCAACTAAGTCAGCAAAAATTAATTTTTAGGCATCTACTCAGTGGCTTCCCAGGTGGCTCAGTGGTAAAGAATCTGCCTGCCAATGAAGATCCCCTGGAGAAGGAAATGCAGCCCACTCCATTATTCTTACCTGGGAAACTCCTTGGACAGAGGGGCCTGGCGGGCTACCATCTATGGGGTTGCAAAGAGTTGGACACGACTGAGCACGCATGCAGTGACTTGGTGTTCAGTGATACACCTAGTACTATGGAGGTTAATAGTAATAGCTGATGTTTACTGAGCTCTTACAGCATGCCAAGCATCAGCTGAGCATTAGCACATGAGCTGCCTCATTTACCCTTATACCCACTCCTATGAGGTAGGTCCCGTTACCATGTCCATCTTAAACATTAGGAACTAAGGCACAGAGAAGGTAGTCATTTGCCCAACATCATACAGCTGGAAAGTGGGACAGCCAGGATTTGAGCATAGTTTGATTCCAGGATTTATGATCTTAAGGAACTATACATCACGATTCCCACCTTCAGTAAATTTATAGTCTAGTTGGGTGAAACATGTCTAATACACATTAAAATGACTGTAAATTATGTTAGATGCACATATATAATCAAGTGCTAAATTAGATGCTATCAACTGTGAATGCTTCAGAAGTTCAGGAGGCACAGGGAGCCATGGATCAGGCAGGCAGGGTTTCTTGAAGCTGAGCCTTGAATTGTCTCTGAAATGTGCACAGAGAAAAGACCACCCCAGGCAAGAAGGGGGCAAAAGAGCTGGAAGCAAGAATGAGCAAGACCTGTGCAGGAGGAGGAAGCACTCAGCCTGACCACAGCTGTGTGGGGCTGAAGGGAGGGACTGGACTGGCTATGAAGTCCTTTAAAGCAGAACAGAGTTTAGGCTTGTGCAGCAGCAGGGAGGGAGTCATTAAAGGCCCTGGATCAATAAAGCAATATTGGGATATCCCATTAGCAAAGGAATGTTTAAGGAAGATGTGCTTGGCAGGATATAGAAAATCCCTCTTATTAAAATCCACCAATTAAAGATTGACATAAAGCTCAGAAAAACATGTATGAAATTACTCTAAATTGTTACCAATTCTTATTCTCAAATTCACTGTTTATTCTGTATAATCTTTATGATTTATTTTTATCCTTATTTCACATAAGCGAGTTCTACCAATTCGATCTTTACAATACTTTTCAAAGTTGTCCATTTCTCTATACTTCCTTGCCATTATTTTAGTTTGGCTACCATCTTAAGGGAGAAGGGAGGCATCAGAGAAGCCTTCCTGGAAGAGATAACATTTTTTCAGAGTTCTGAATATATAGTAAGAATTAGCCAGGTATGAAGGGAGGAGGTAGGAATGGGGATGGGATTGAGAAGGTGGGAACAAGATGGAGGGGGAGTGGGGATAGCATAATGGGCAGAAGAAAGCAAAAAACAAAGTAATAGACACAGAATTTAGTGCTAGACCTCAGGTGATGCAATAGGAAATATTAAAGGTGGCGTTAACTTAGTGACAGGGATCACTAGTGGGTGGTGAGGGCCCAAAGATTTCAGGCTGGAAGGCTGATGATCTTGTTACATGGTATCTAAATATTTGATCAAGATGTCACTTCTTGGGACTTCCCTGGTGGTCCAATGGTTAAGAGTCCACCTGCCAATGCAGGGGACGCAGGTTAGTTCTCTAGTCTGAGAAGATCCCACATGTCATGGGGCAACTAAGCCCATATGCCACAACTACTAAAGCCCGTGTGACCCAGAGCACATGCTCCACAACAAGAGAAGCCACTGCAATGAGAAGCCCATGCACTGAAACTAGAGAGAAAGTCTGCACATAGCACGAAGACCCAATACAGCCAAAAATAAGTAAATAAATAAATTTCTTTTTGAAAGTCACCTCTTACACCCTGGGAGACAGACAGTCTCCAGAGTGGGGGATACAAAGGGCCCTTGAAAAGATGATGTATGAGCCAGGCCTTGAACACACAATTTGGCCTTCTCAGTGGAGGGAACAATCTTGGCAAAGGCAACATAACTGGTGGCAAAAAGAACAAGGATCCTAAATGCCAGACTACGCTCTGGGAAGATTAATCTCTTTGAGGGTATAGGGTGCTGGGAAATATACCTAAGTAGCTGCTGCTGCTGCTAAGTCACGTCAGTTGTGTCCGACTCTGTGCGACCCCACAGACAGAAGTCCACCAGGCTCCTCTGTCCCTGGGATTCTCCAGGCAAGAATACTGGAGTGGGTTGCCATTTCCTTCTCCAATGCATGAAAGTGAAAAGTGAAAATGAAGTTGCTCAGTCGTGTCCGACTCTTCGCGACCCCATGGACTGTAGCCCACCAGGCTCCTCCATCCATGGGATTCTCCAGGCCAGAGTACTGGAGTGGGTTGCCATTGCCTTCTCCTCTATACCTAAGTAGGGATAAACTAAATTAAAGGATAAGATCCATTTGGAAACTATGTATTATTTTAGAGATATGTTGAAGAATAAATTAAGTAAAAAATTTAAATTATCTTTCAGAATCCAGTGAGAAGTTAGTGATAGATTTTTTAAAAACAATCTTAATTGGATATAATTCATATACCATACAATTCATATTTTGAAAGTGTACAATTCAGTGCTTTTTTAACATATTCACAGAGTTACACAAACATTGCCACAGTTAATTTTAGAACACTTTTCATCACCTCCCCAAAGAAGCCCATTTCTACCCTTTCTGCCAGCTTCTGGTGATTTACTAGTTTACTCCTATCAGTGTGGGGTTTTCTACTTTGGACATTTCATATAAAAGGATTAATAGAATATGTGATCTTTTGTGACTGACTTCTTTTATAAATGCTAGATTTTGCAACTTCATGATTTGTCATTAAGTAACTAATGGTTATACATTTCCAATTGTATTAGGAAGTAACAATAGTAAATATTCAGAAAACAGTCAGTGGGGCTGGACAGTAGTATAAGGATAAAGACACCAGGCCAGGAATCAGGAGGTTTGAGTTCTTGTCTTGTTTCTGCTCTTAAGCAGGTGTGTGATCATGAGCAAGGCAGCACCTCTCTGGGCCCCAGGTCACCATCTGTAAGATAAGAGAAATGGGATTAGAACAGCCATTCTTAACCTTTAACACACAGTAGCATTGCACGTGAAGCTTTTTGAAAAATAAGCAATCCTGGGCTCTCACCTCAAGATATTTCAAAAGCTTCTAAGGTGAGTTTGTTGCTTGACAGGCGTTAGGAATTTCAGGACTTACATGTTCTTTAGGTTTCCTTCTAGATCTGACATCCTATGAGGTAAATTTATTTACCAGTACATTTTGCCTAGACCCATACCTGTGGCTTTTGGTGAAGTCCCTCTGTCTGTGGTTAGTAATTACATCAAATGTGAGGTCCTTGTGATGATGCTCTGGATACAGCAATTGCTGGTGGCAGTGGTCCTGGGTGCCTGACTTGAACTCATTGTGAGTCATAGTAATAACCAAGAGCAATTTGCCTTCCCAAATGCGTCCCTCTCTACCGAGGACAGAAATAACTGAAAATAAGGAACAAGCTATGTGAGTAAACAGCATACATATGGTGTATTGCTAAGCACTGAAATCTGTGAATGTGTGTGTGTGAGAGAGACAGAGGGGGAGAGAGGCAGATGGAGAGAGAATGTTTGATGTCTTAAAAGCCCGTTTCCCCCCTAGACAGCTGGTCAAATTCCTAACTTGTGAGGCTACTTTAAACAAGATGGGAAGAGATACTGAACACTTTTAGGGGAAGTCTTGAGTTCCGTACTTTCTGTTTACAAGAAAAATGTAGACATTTGACCTTCTCCTTGAGTATTAGCAGTTTGTCACTCCCATTCCTTTTTATCTCTCTTCAGCTGCCAAACTCCTTAAAGCTGGAGGAGACGAAGCTAAAATTATAAGTCTGGCCTCCACTTAAGAAAAAATAGAGAAAGAAACCTCACAAATGTAAGTGAATTAACACTCACTATTATCTAATATGAGTGTTCAAAACAGCAGGGAGAGTTGCTTGCTTCCTAATTTAGTTTAGTTACAAAATCAGTCTTCAGCACATGGTTTTGTGGCCATCTTATGTGCATGTGTGCTAAGTCACTTCCGTCATGTCTGACTCTTTGTGACCGCATGGACTGTAGCCCACAAGGCTCCTCTGTCCATAGAATTCTCCAGGCAAGAATACTGGAGTGGGTTGCCATGCCCTCTCGTCCTCAAAGCTTCCTTTTACTAGGTATGAAATAATTTTATTCCATAAATCTTACAACATTTCGGCTTTTGAGTTTACTTTATCTAATGATTTTTATGTCCTATTTCCCTTCATCCCACTTATCTTTATGCACAATTTTCTGCTGTATAGTTTTTCACATTTTAGTATCTCTGAAATCAGCAAGCACCTCACAACCAGTGGTATCTGAAGTTTAGTGAAATATGGTAAGTTCTTTTTTTTTTGGTAAGTTCTTTTTTTTTTTGGTAAGTTCTTTTTGAGTGAGCTTTTTCACCTCCTACCATCCACTAGATGAGGTTCTTCCATCCAACCATTTAGTTCTAATTCATAAATTTCGTAAAAGTAAAAGTGAAAGTTGCTCAGTCCATAGAATTCTCCAGACCAGAGTACTGGAGTGGGTAGCCTTTCCCTTCTCCAGGGAATCTTTCCAACCCAGGGATCAAATCCAGGTCTCCCTCATTGCAGGTGGATTCTTTACCAGCTGAGCCACAGGGAAGCCCAAGAATACTGGAGCGGGTAGCTTATCCCTTCTCCAGCGGATTTTCTGACACAGGAATTGAACCAGGATCTCCTGCATTGCAGGCGGATTCTTTACCAACTGACCTATCAGGGAAGCCCTTAAATGTCATGAAAGTCTTACATTATTTTTGTGAAACTATCTGACGTTAATATAATTCCAATAGCACTCTGACATATATATTCATAAGAAGTGACACATAAGTCTACCTTATTTTAATGACTATATCATGTTCTATTCTCTGAATATAATTTTATTAGCCAGTCCTTATTGATATTGCAAATAATGTTCAGATAAACATGCTTTGTATACTTACCTAGTTATTTCCCTAGGATGCATTTCTAAAAGCAGAGAATGATTACCTGTATTACTGGCACAATGCAGCAAGCTTTCCTCTACCTATGTTTTCATGTGATAACTGGGCTGTAAACCTTTATTTCCAGTCTAATGATGATCGTTTCCTTTCTCTTTTTCATTTTTTTTAGTGGAGTAAAAGATACAACATAAAGTTAACTATTTTAACCATCTTTCTGTGCACAGTTCAGTGGCGTTAAGTGTATTCACGTGGCTGTGAATACATCACGGTTATCCATCTCCAGAAGGATGATCAAATCGCATTGTAGAAGTAAGTAATTGCTGCTCCTCACAACTTATTTATCTATGAAACACACATTTGTTGAATAGTCTCATGTGTCAAGTAGTGTACTTGTTACCCATAAATATTATATTAGTGAAGGTGGTTTTGTTGCAAAGACAGAAAACCCAACACAAACTGACAAGCAATAGTTTTCTTTTCAAACATAGCTGAATTCAATTGTTTCCATCACCAAGATTCTGTTTCTCTCTCTCTTTCTCTTGGTTGTGTTCTCTCCAACTAGTGCCTTTATTTTCAAACAGATTTATCTCTTGTGGTATGAAAATGACTGTAGCCCTGCGTCCTACTGAGCATGTGCAGAAGAAAGAGGGAGAGAGAAAGAAAAGAATTCCTCTTCTAGTAACTGAAGAAAGTCCTGAGATTTACTATGATTGGAAAGGCTCAGAGCACATGGCTCCCCTAAACCAGTTAGACCACCGGAAATAGGACAATAACTGGCTGATTTAGGCCTGTGTCTTTTCCTCCACCCTGGGACAGGGTGTTGGGGAAGGCCCATCCAGATCACAAACCTCGAGAGCAGAGAATTCAGGAAGAAAATCAAGCCTGTTGCCAAAAGAACAGGAAGGGACACTGTGGTGACAAAAATAATGCCCACTTGCATTCAGGAATAGAGCAAAGATATCATATAAGAAACCATATCACACATCACATAAATGTACTTAAAGAAGAGAGGAAGTGAAGTTTTGTTCAATATGATGGTAGTTTAGTCGCTCAGTCGTGTCCGACTCTTGCGGCCCTATGGACTGTAGCCTGTCAGGTTCCTCTGTCCATGGGATTCTCCAAGCAAGAATACTAAAGTGGGTTGCCATTTCCTTCTCCAGGGATCTTCCCAACCCAGGAATCAAACCCGGGTCTCCCTCATTACAGACAGATTCTTTACTGACTGAGTTACAAGGGAAGGCCTTTGTTCAGTACATCAGTTTTTAAAAAGCATATATAATGCCTTGTACTGTACTGAGTACTGATGCTATATGTTTAAAAAAATTCAGCCTTGGCCATCAGGAAATTTATATTCTAATGAGGAAACAGACATATAAGCAGATCTAATAGGCTGAGTGTCAGGAGAGGTGGGCTTGGTGCAGAAGCTCAGAGAAGGGCACCCACAGTCTTGAGAACCCAGGAAAGTCTTCCTAGAATAAATGACACCTGAGCTGAATCTTGCTATATGACATGAAGAAGGTAGAAAGAGACTTTAGGACAAAGAAAACTGAATGAAATGGTTAGAGGGGAATTATAAATAGTTCAGTATCCCAAAACTAACATCTGTAGAATGCTACTATATGCTAGACACTTCTCAGCCCTTTTCCTATAATATTTCATAAAATTAATATATTCAGAGAATATCAAATAACCTAGCATCCTAGAAGGAAGGTGCATGAGAAGAAAATAAAACATAACAAAAACAAGCAAACAAATACCAAAAGATCAGGCTGATAAAAACAGGTTGGAATCAGATTATGGAAGGGCTTTCAATATCTGTATTATACCTAATTCAGTAGGTATTAGGAGCTAATGAAAATTTTAGGGCAAGGGTTTGACCTGACCAAAGCTATACTTTATAAACATTTTCCAGATTCAATACCTCCAAGATGGCAGAGAGCAGAAAGAATTATATATGGACAACTGTTGAAGAGGTTGCTAAAGTAAACCAACCAGAGGTCAAGAGTCGCCTTCTGCCCTCATGACTCTCAGACACTGCTGATATTCTTGTAAACGCTCTTCCTAATGCCGTCTAGGGAGAAGGCAATGGCACCCCACGCCAGTGCTCTCACCTGGAAAATCCCATGGACGGAGGAGCCTGGTAGGCTGCAGTCCATGGGGTTGCTAAGAGTCGGACACGACTGAGAGACTTCACTTTCACTTTTCCCTTTCATGCACTGGAGAAGGAAATGGCAACCCACTCCAGTGTTCTTGCCTGGAGAATCCCAGGGATGGGGGAGCCTGGTGGGCTTCCATCTATGGGGTTGCACAGAGTCGGACACGACTGAAGCGACTTAGCAGCAGCAGCAGCAATGCCGTCTAAAATCTTGGCTTTACTGGACTACCCCTATGTTTTTAATCTCTACAGAATATACCCTTCTCTTCCTTGCCTTAACTAAAATTTGGTTGTTTTGTTTTGTTTTCTTCTCTCAAGAATTCGCTTCTACTGACCCCCTTGAGCAGAGGTAATTGATCCTCCCACTGTACTAGAACTAATCCATTTAAAAACCACCTCCCTCTTCCTGTGAGGACCCTCCTCCTCATCTTCCAGGCTTCACTTATTCTCCCCTCTTTGAATTATACTCTGCTGAATGTTCTTTGGCAATTATCATTTAGATGCTAAATCCAATGGGTTTCATGTTTTAACTTGGGACATTTGATTCTATTGACCCATTGTTTCTTCACAGATTCTCCAGAAATTATTTTTTCCTGTTTCTCCTCATACGCCTCTGGCCATTCTTCTCAATCTCTTTTGTAAGTTCGTCCTATTCCCACTTCTTAAATGTAAGTATGCCTTGGGCTTCTTCCTCTGCCATCTTCCCTTCTCATCTGCCGTGCTCCTTCAATGCTTTGAATCATCACCCACGTGCTGGTGAGCTGACAGCTCACAAATCTACACCACCAGCCCCAGGTGCTCCCCTGAGCTTTAAAAATCTGTGTGTCCAATTGCCTACTATGCAGCACTAAGTTGATGTTTCACTGAAAGTCCAATTCAGCATCCCTGAAAGAGTAAACTCTTTCCTATCTCCCCACCCACCCAAGCGAAAAACTGGAAGTCACTTCAGTTCTTCAGTTTCACTAACCACTTACAATCAGTCACTGAGTAGTGTTCATTCTGCCTGTTTAGTATCTCTCGTAGCTCTCTTCTCCCCATTCTCATTATAATTTCTTTAATTTAGCATCTCATTGTTTATTTGCCAAATTGTGTCCAACTCTTTTGTGACCCCATGGACGGTAGCCTGCCAACCTCCTCTGTCCATGGGATTTTCCAGGCAAGAATACTGGAGCGGGTTGCCATTTCCTTCTCCAGGGGATCTTCCCAACCCAGAGATTGAACCCACATCTCCTGCATTGGCAGGTGGGTTCTTTACCACTGGGCCACCTGGGAAGCCTTAGCATCTCATGATCCTTTACCAAAATGTTAGCTTTTTATTTTGAAGATTTTCAGATATACATGGAATGTAATAAAACCCTACATATCCATCATCTGAGCTGAATAATTATTAACTTTCTGCCATAGCTACTTCATCTATTATTTCTACCGTGTTTTAGTGCAAATCCAGACATCATGACATGTCACTCATAAACATTTCAGTATGCTGTTGTATTACATTACCACAGTAGCATTTTCACACCTAACAAAGTTAACAAGAATGCCTTAATATTATCTAATACTATGTTTTTCTTCCAAATTTTCTGTTTGCAGCTGGCCTGTTTGACTCAAGATCCAGACAAGGTCCACACACTGCATGTCATTGAAGCCTCTTGGAAAGTAAAACAGTTCCCTTTCTTTGATCCTTCCCATTGAAATCTTCTTTAAATTACTTAATTAATTTTTTGACCACACCTTGTGTTTTGCAGGATCTTAGTCTCTCCACCAGGAATTGAACCTGGGCCCCCTGCAGTGGAAGTGTGGAGTCTTAACCATTGGACCACCAGGGAATTCCCCCTCCTGGCTCTTTAAAGAGATTGAATTAGCTGTCTTGTCTCACCTAAATTTTTGCATTGTCTCTCTGCCTTGAGTCTTGCTTCTTCCCACCTCTTCCCCTTCTATCTTCTACGCTGCTGTCAGAGCTATCTTTCAAAACTGCAGGTTGGATCATGTTACTTCCCTGTTTGAAACTCTTCAAAGGTCCCCATGAGCTGCTACAATAAAATCTAAACTTCTTCATTTGTCATATAATGTTTTCACTGATCTCTACCTAAATTTCCAGTTTAGTGCGATGCTTCCTCATACTAAGCAGACCAAAAAAATCCCAACCCCCCTCCCCCCACCAAGCGCCAGACTCACTCTCTATCTGAATGCCATGTACTTGCCTCACTTCCACCTGGAAAATAACCTTCATTTCCCAAAGCTCAGCTCAAGTATTACCTCTTCTATGACATTTTTCTGATTCCTTAAACCCCCAACAAGGCAAATTGACCATCTCCTCCTTCCATCCTGGTTCCCACTGTGCTCCACTGCACCTAAGCAATTTACACTTCTGGTTCTTTCTAAAGCTCCTTGAGGCTGGGTCCTACTCATTGCAGTAGTCTTATCAGCTTTCAGGAGATTAGCAAAACATGGACTTTTATTAAAAGGTTGTAAGTGAATGAATGATAAATGAAGGGATTTACATTCCAAGCTAGAGACACTAGATTTGTTCCAAGAAGAAATTCCTGACAGTCTCTACTGCTCACAGTTCTTGAGGCTGTAGGCACAGCCAGGCTTAGGTTAAAGACTCTTATTTGAGAGCAGGGCCCCAGACCTCAGCCTACTGAGTGTCATCCTGGGCCACTGTGAGAGGCATGTGGCATGGGGGGACTCAGGTTCTATTACAAGACCATTGGGTTGGTTTTTAGTAAAGGGAAGCATTTCTGAAAACATAGTTCTTGGGTGAGGGGAATTCCTTTCTTGGAGAAAGAAAGTTGCTTTCCTGGCCAATAAAGCTTATTATCAAGCATAGGCTAAACTAGGAAAAGGCATGTTAGTGACAAAGCTGATTAGTAAGCTATTGTTCAGCACCATGTGTTTAAAGCCTGTGAGCTAATTTCATAACACTATGCCTGTCGCCTCCTTTTTTCAGCCTGTGTTTTTCAGTCTTCCAAACAAAGATACTAGACTAGATGATCTCTAAGATTCTTTCCATTCCTAAAATTTTATTATCTAATTCTTATATAATACCAGTGTAACATGATATGATAAAGGTTCAAGAATTATCGATGGCATTTTACAGGTATGGAAACTGAAGGCAGGGGGCGAGGGATTTGCTTCAGAAGCATGGACGCAGTGCCAGGACCTGAATCCTTCTAGAGCTCTGTCTTATGAAGCAATGAGTATTTGCTGCTCCTGGGTAGAACTGCAGTATCTTTCCCTTTAGTAAGCTGGTCTGTTCCCCCCACCCCCCCACAAAGGCCTGCAGGAGGAAAAAAAAAGGTATTAATATGAAAGATATAAATTAAATATTAGTGTACACTTATTCCACTCACACAGCCTATGAGGGTTTGAATCTCAACAGTACTGAAGGTAAGAAAAGTTAGTGGTGCTGAGACTGCCGGGGGCCAAGTAAGAAGGAGGCTAGAGGAGAAGGAGAACAGATTTGAGTGGCTGGGGATGCCTTTCTGTGTCTGTGGACTGGGAATGGGGGTGGGGAGCTGATTCCAAGGGCATAAAGACAAGGTTGGCCTCATCTCTTCCTCTCTGTTCTTGGCAATAGCCAGTCTAGCTAGAAAGAGCAATCTGTCAAGTCTAATTAGAGTAGAAGAAAGGGAACAATGAGCGCCCACCTCTAAAATGACAGCCCAGTTTAATGGTGTGGAGGAGCCTGGGAGGGAGGCGTGCTTTGTCTGCTTGGAACTGGTTTCTTTAAATATGAATCCCTTCTGAACTCAAACTGCAAAACAACTTAAACTGGATTCTTACTTACTTCACTAGAAATCTTCAGGTCCCTGCGCCTTTTAACACAGGCACATCCAGCAAAAGCAGATGAGAACCTGGCTCTGTTTCAAAGGTGAGGCTGTAATTGAAAATAGATCATGCGGCGTGGACATAGTGCTGCTGTGTGTAGGCAACTGATATTTATTAATGTGTTCATGTTTCTCTTTTGTGCTTAATTATATTGGTGATAGTATTTCTCTTATTATTTTTGCAATCCTTTTTACTATAAGGTTTATAATTGGCTACTCAAATTTCAGAACAGCCTGAAATTTTAGTAGGACCACAAATAAGCACATTTTAAGATGCAAAAAAAAAAAGTGTAATGGATTTTTGGCTTATACTTTAAATGGCTTCTCTGTTTGGATATTGTAGTTTTTGTATCAAAAGTAGGTTTTATAAGAAAATAATATATTTTATAGATGGAATCAAACATATATTCCTTAAAATAAATACATGAATACAGGTTATTTAAGCTTAAAATTACACATGTGCATAACTATAGCTTCAAGTAATGGAGGCCTATTATTAGCAAATGTTATCTGAAGACTAATGGTTTGTTAATTTAACTGCCTCATTGCGGGGCATTCAGACATCCAAAGGTACATAACATAATCATTGTCTGAAGTGGAGGAGAGAGAATGGGAAGAAAAGACGCACAAACACATTTATAAATGTCAGTCTGCCTGATTTTGCTGTTCTTTCCTGAGCATTATTTCATTTACTCCTCAAAGCACCCTCTGAAGTATGTTACTATTATCTTGATAGATAAGGAAACTAGGGCCCTGAGAAATTAGCCCAAAGTTACAGAGAAATGCAGAGTCAGGCCTTGTACCCAGTCATCTGGCTCCAAGCCTAGTGTACTTCACAGCCCTGTAGTTCTGGTAGAGTCAGGAAACATTACATTTAAAAAACCATACGACTGATAATGATAATGCCAGCACGAGGAATCTCTTCTAATCTATTGGTCTCTTATGGACGTGAATGAGGCAGTGGATTTTAGTTTGTGTATTTGTATCATTTACTTTTCGTTGCTAACCTTTCATTTTCTAACAGCATCACTTGTTTCTTTTCTGTCCTTTTTTTTCTCTTACATACACATTATTTGATTAAATTATTTAATAAAAAGATAACAAAGAAGTCTGCCAATACTATGCACCTCAGCCTGGACCCAGTCCTTTCTCCGGATAAACCTATTATCGATGTGAGGTGTAACCAATTGTTTTCTGTGTGTGTTTGCATAGATGTGTGTATATTCGTATTATACTGTTGCGTATCTTTCTAAAACATAAATGGTACCATTGTTGTACTTTTTATTCTGCAACTTGCTCTCCTTTCTTTCTTTTTTTAATTTACTATGCCTGGTGGAGATCTTTTCTTAGCCACATATTTAAATCTAATTCATTCTTTTTGTTACATCACATAGCATTTCCTTTTACTGTTTCCTCTCTACCTTGCCTCGGCTTTTGAAATGGCTTATTCCATAGTGAGTCACCATTTACTTGTATCTGCATTTATGGGACAAGTAGAGACAAGCATAAGCTTTATGGCTCATTGGAGTGTTAGTAAGAGAGGAAAGAAACATAAGAAGAACTCGTACCAACACCCTCAGCTGAGGTGAGATGCTTAGGGCAAGGGCAGTGTTATCAGATTTGTTGCCTCTCAGCTAGAAGTTTAGCTTTTACTTTTTAAAAAATCATCCCGTTCTCCAGAGCTATATTCCTTATATATAAGAGACAGTAGTAACATACTTGACAGTGCTACGGGGACTAAATGAAAGAAGATATAGGAAAGAACATCAAAGCCATGCGAACTGAAATGTGTACGTTATGAACTGTTTGCTTACTTTCTTCCCTCTCTCCCTCCCACTTCAGATATTATGTTGTGAGGCAACCCCTCAAAGAAGGTAGTAAATGGAACTAGAAGTGTCGTTATTAAATATTCTGGAGCAGGAATGTACCTCAGAGCATGCACCTTGGAGACAGATCTCTCTCTGGATTCAGGTCCCTGATGTGACTCTCCATTAGTTATGTGACTTGAATAATATCTTGTCATATGTAAAATAATGATAGTAATAATAGTAAACCGAGCCTGTAGGGTTGTGGTGAGGTTTAAATGAGATAATTTGTGTGAAGTGTTTACACAGTTTCTGGTACAGCAAAGTCAGCTGCTATGGTCATTATCAGAGAAGCTGCAATATCCCCACTTTAATTTTCTGTCCTCAAACTATCACTATCCATTTTCTTGAGATGTGACAAAAAAGGCAGGCCTAATCTCAGGATTAAAGCACAGCCTATATATGTATGTATATTTTAAAGATAGAATTCCTCGAGCACCTACTGTCTAATACCTGCTGGACACACTATGCAAAACATAAAGGAAGTGCAAGCAAGACATGGCTCTTGCCCCCGAAGTGCTTATTAGTCGTTAAATTGAAATGCCTTAGTGTATGAGGTTAACACTGTAAAGAACTTTGAACCTGTCAGATGAAAGGCATTCTGTAATATACTCTCTGGGTAACAGGTAATAACCTAAACACAGGGTAGTATTATGACTATACATGCCCAGTGCTATTTTACCCAATTTTTCTGTTAATTACAAAGGTATATATAATCCTTTAACACCTGCTCATTCGTTTCTTGTCTAGCTTCAGAATCATTTTAGAAGCTTACCTGTAGAACTTGAGCCATCAGATCACGTACTTACACTGGGCTGGTTCCCTGGCTGGAGGTTGTTCTCACTTCCTCTTTAACCTGCTGGAAAGAATGAGGTTCCCCAGGAGCTTGTAGAGAGCTGCTCTCCACAGGGCCCAAGGATTGAATACAGATGTGCAGATATTCTGTTATTCTGGACAAAATACCTGATATTTAGTGAGCACATAAAATCCCAAAAGGTTGGAATTGTCTTAAAGAGCCTGAGGATGCCACTTGAAGGGACCGAAGTTACTTTATTTTGGGGGGTAAATTCCCAGGAAATGAACCTACAGCATTTCCAAAATATTAGCCTAGTCCTCAGCCCACTAAGCTTCTTCTGACCAACAGAGCCCATTTTCTGTTGCGTGGGCAAACCCATTCAAGCAGGCCCAAACAGAAATTCCAACTGGATATAAAAGGCCACCTCAGCTGTCAAGTACAGAAGCCATGTGTAGCTTTGGTTTAAGAATCAGTCCAGGGAGCAGATGCTCTGAGTGCCTGGGGTGTGGCAGGCCTATTCCTGATACAAGAACAAACATCTTTTCTCTTAATTCCACACGTAAGTCAGGGACAGACAATACTGAATGTTTTTATCTTTAAAGGAGCTATATTAAATCATTCTTATGAGAAAAAAAATCACTCGTAATATAAAAAAGTGTGACTTCTCAGAGAGCCCTTATTTCTTAGCAGACAAAGGAATATGCTCATTAAATCATTCTTCTGTGAGGAAGAGATTCTTAAGAATAGAGTGCACGACATCTATTATTATGTTAAGAAGGATTCAAAGCACTGTCTCTGTTACCCCTTTCTGAAGATGACCTTTTTATTATATTTTTATTTGATTAGGAGAGGCACCTTTTTGAAATTTTTGCCTAGAAACCCAGAATTGTAATGAGTTTGCCCCTGCATTTCATAGTCAGAGTTCAGGGCTCTGAAAAAATATGCTGTCCAAATTTTTATTGGGAATTAACTTTTTTTGCCTTCCTCTGAGAGATGAAAGCAGCTGGTTATGAGACTTGAGAGAGAGCCTATTTTCCAAGGAAGAACAAAGAGAAAGTGGGCACCCCTCCCCCTCGGAAAAGCCACTTTGCTTTGTCTGAGCGGACTCCCTCTGAGGACTGTGGCAGGAGAGGCTCAGAGCTGCGTCCCTGCTGATTAGTTTAATAACACATGGTTCAGCAGTCCTGGGGATGTGGGGAGGTGTGTGCTTGCCTGCACAGTATTAATGTTATCACCTGCCCTGTTCCTGTGTCCTCTCCCCAAGGACACTTTTGTAACAGTAACACTAAGGGAGACATCTCCTCCTTTACTTCTGTTTCTCTGCCGATAAACAAATGTCAGGCATGTCTTGGATCCCGTCCCTGATTCAGTCAAGTTACTATATATCCATTACTCTTCTTTGTACTCCAGACACTGTGCTCTCCGTGCTCATTTGGTTGGATCTAGATTGTGAAGGCTACAGTAGTCATAAACAGGACTTGGGGGCCCAAATTTCCTTCTGGACCTTCATGAAGCTTCTCTTCCAGTCAGGTTCCTAATTTCTGGTGCTACTGCTCAAAAGAGAGGGCCTGCTTTGAAACAGAGCCTGTAATAAATGCCTACAGCTATGCCTTGATGGGAAATGGAAATTTTCATGTCAAGAGAACAGCAACCTGATAAACAGCATGACTAATCTAAATGAAATTGTCCATCTATGGGTCTTCACTCCCTTAAAAGAAGACAAAGTGGGGGTGTATAACTCTTAGGCTTAATGCACTGAATCTCTGCAAGTGGAAGGGAGGAGAAGGTTATTAGCACATCATTTGGGCAACGTGAAGGACAAGGCTCTGTAGGGGAAAGCATCAGCTTAATGAAGGGCAACCTAAAACTCTATACAGCATAAAAGGCAGGCTGCACTTTGGCATCATCTTGCAGGTTAACAGTTTCCAGCAATCGCGCTGGGTCAGGAGCAGAAACGCAACCGTCATCTTCTTTCTGCGGGCTTCAGCCATAGGGGGAGAAATGTGGTACCACACTTCTCTCCCAGTGGATGATGATGACGTATTCTAGGCCGATGACTGCGGAGGCTCCTGTCAAATGAGTGAAGAGAGAAAGGAAGTGGGGATAGGAGGAGGGACTGTAGAAATGAAACTGCAACAACCCTGGAATAAAAATGAGGGGCCATAATAAGAAATGATAAGCACAATCACCTTGAAATTCAACCTTCTGCCCGTTTTTTTCCAATTTGCTTCTGATCACCTCTTTTATTATTTGGTAAATAAAGCAGGATGGGATAAATGAAAGAGAGCCCCTATAGGGTTCTATTTTTCACTCTCCTTTATGGATTGCTTTAAATAACGATTATACCATAATAATCAAATCCACCATTTTTAGCTTTAGGAAGTGTTAACAATAGTGAAGCTCTTTGAAACACCGTATTCCCAAACCACGACGGGCCTCTAAGATTTCTCTTCTCTATGGAAAGACTTATCTGGTTGTGCCCATTACTTTCAGTTTTGTTGGGGAAGGGGCGTAACGTGCAGCATCTTGACGGTAAATGTCTGTCGGGAGTAACTGTCCAGGGAGCCACGCCGCAGCTTCTGGCAAGATCAGAGCTTTTTCTCTTTCGACCAGCAGGCGGCACTGTTTTCCACGGCCACCGCCCCGCCCGCCTCTAAGGTCACTTCCGCTGCGGCCCAGCGAGGCTCTCCCCTGCCACGCCTTGTTGGTCTTTTTGAGGCTTCCTTTCTTCACCTAGCACACCCTTCTAGCGTTTCTGGACCACTGTGCTCTTGTGACAGTTTATGCTACTTGAAAACTTCCTTCCTGAATCATTTGTGAGAGTGGAAATTCCTAAGAAAACAAAACAACCCCCCCGCCCCGAACCCTGTATTTGGGATTGCGTCATCGCTGATTTTTTTTTTAAACACCTCAAATGCATTTCGGTCTAACTCAAATAAAAAAACCTTCTGACTCAACAAAGAAGGCAATATATGTTGAAACTTAGAATGCTTTAAAAAACAAATTCCCCTTCCTGTTTATTCCAGACGCTTCTCCTGGTTTAGAGAGCGGGTCGCGAAAATTCAGCTGCGGCGCCATCTGCTGGAAGCGCCGCGACGCTGCAAGGAGCTTGCCGGGGAAAGAGGAGACGGGTTGCAGGTGAACGTCCGGCCCTTTGCCCAGAGAAGGCTCAGACACCAAGGTAACATTCAGATGCAGTCCGCTTGTCTAAAAAGAGACCAAATTGACCCTGCAAGAAAATGGCCTCAGTTTTGAGGAACCCTCCGGCCTAAATGAACTGGCATATGGTATATGGGTGTTAGGAAAACCTGGGGCTTCAGGAGAAGAGGAGGCTTAATTCATTTCATTACCCAGCCCCCAGCCTTGCCAAAACTCAAACCATATTTTCCATCAGTGCACGTGAGGAGGTATAAGGTGCAGAAGTCACAATGTATTTGTTCTGTTGAATGGAACTGATTTTGCTGAATGGAAGGAATTTTAAAAGAAGAGGGTGACAGAAATTAAATTAATCTGGGAGTGGGGATGTGTTGGAATGTGGCCTTGGCCATGGTTTGATACAAGGTCACTAAGACCCACTAGCATTAAGTCAGTTCTGATTTACTTGATGATTTTTCTATTTAGGAGACCGCAGGCTCTTTCCACACCAGGATCTAAACCAATTTGCAAACACATTTATATACATTCTCCAAAACAAACCTCAATTTACCATTGCTGGGAACTTTGTTAAAGGCCACAATCAGAAAACTCCCAGGGAGCTGGAAGAAAGCAAGATTTAGAGCAGAAATACAGTTGGCCCACCCATCTGGGAAAATATGGTGTCACTGATAGGGAACATTTGTAATAGGAAAATGTTATCAAACATAGTCCTCACCCTTCAGAGCTTGATAATAACATTCTAACAAAAATGAGTTTTTTGTTTTCTGGGATGAGCTCATAATGGGTTTCCTGAAAAAGATGAAGTAGCTTTACCAACAATATAAACCTGTTGGAACCTAACTGGTGATGTAGTTCTTGGGGTCCATGTCATGTCACTTTCGTATACAGTCAGTGTTTTATAGAGACATCCTTTGGTGCTTGTATATCTAGCCCTCATGTATGAGACCTACCTGACTCTAGTGCCATAGTGAATAGTGTCACAGAGAAAATGTTAACCCTCCAAATGGATGCTGGAAGAAAATAAACTAGGAAATCAGGATGAGAAATAAAATGACAATCCACTGTGATGATGTAAGAAAGGACTGTATCAGAGAAGATTCAGTATATTTTCTATTTTGAATGAGCAAAGAGTTATTGGGTGTCAAATTGTCACCAGTAGAGGAAATATTTAGTGGCTGATGCCGCATCTGTTCAGAGAAGGCAATGGCACCCCACTCCAGTACTCTTGCCTGGAAAATCCCATGGACGGAGGAGCCTGGTAGGCTGCAGTCCATGGGGTCACTAAGAGTCGGACATGACTGAGGGGCTTCACTTTCACTTTCATGCATTGGAGAAGGAAATGGCAACCCACTCCAGTGTTCTTGCCTGGAGAACCCCAGGGACGGGGGAGCCTGGTGGGCTGCCGTCCATGGGGTCGCACAGAGTCGGACATGACTGAAGCGACTTAGCAGCAGTAGCAGCAACAGCAGCCCCATCTGTTAGGCCTCGCTTCTACTACGGTATTTGTTGAGGAGAGTCTTTCATAGAAATAAACAACTTATAACCCATCAGTAGAGTGAGTGGTGACAAGCCGTGGAATTGAGCATCTCTTGGTGAAGGTACTTTCACAGTCTCTGGCTTGGAACAGTGCAGGAGGGGGGCAGAGGTGGAGCACTGAGACCCAGACAGTTTAAGCCCTCATGGTCTCTTCCTTTTGCATGGCACAAACAGTCCCTAGAAACTGAATTTTTCTCTTCTATGGTGTTTCTTCTTTCATTAACTTGTTTATTTAGAGGGTGCGTGCAACCTCAGAACAGAGCCACATATACAAACTACCCTGGCCTTCCTCACAGATGTCTCAAGAGTATTCATTGGGCACTATTTCTGGTGAACCCAATATAAAAAGTCTACCCATTCCCCCAGCAGTTGAGCTTGGGATTCAAATATTTTGTGTTTGGCAAAAAAAAAAAAACAAAACCAAAACACACAAGGGAAATTGTTTCTAGAGATGACCTCTCCCTTGACTTTCAGCCTGTTCTAAATTGGGCTTTTGAGAGAAATGTGACCCTTCTTTCAAAAACATGAAACAGATTGAGCTTAGTAGAAGTTTCTATCTGGACCTTACGGCTAGGTAAGTGTGTCTCTTGTGATGAAAATCCTGACTTCACAGAGGACTTGCCTTAACAATGTCAGTTCAACTCACTGTTGTTCTCTCATCACCAATCAGTCTTCTCCTCCCTCCCTGCAAAATGTCAGGCTAACTCCTGCTCATCAGTGGATCTTGTCCTTCTGGCTACTTCCTCCAAGATTTCCTTGACTTCCCCAGGTGAAGGGAGGGTGCCCCTGCTGAGTTCCCTTCACCTTGTGGTTCCCCATCATAGCTCTGTCATAGCATATTGTCATTGCTTATCTGTCTCCCATAACAGACTCTTAAATCCTGGAAGACAGAGTTAAGGCTATTATTATGTTTATTTTGCATCCTCAATGCCTAATTAGTGCTTCAGATCAAGCAGATAATTAGATAGTAATTCAGCACACAGAGATGACAAGGAGCGGTATTTCTGATGGAGGGACTAACGTGAACACACACAGGTATAGACTTGGAAGAATGGCCTGGAGCCTGAGTGTGGTTTGGCCAAAGCCTGAAGCCCCTAGCTCCATTTTTAAGTTAAAGGCAAAGGCTAAGAGGAGATTAGGTGGGAAAGAGTCTGAGGTGGGTGGTTATGAATATTGTGAATGTTTGTTTAAGGCAGTGGTCATCAGAAGTTGAAATAGTTGGGAATGATGACATTTCTGGTGGATTGTATATCAGATAAGTATTGTACGTGTATTTTCATCAACAAGGTGGCGTCACAGAGCTAGCCCATTTCCCTTATGAAAAATACCACTACCTTGGCAAAACCGGTCTACATGATCAAACTAGACAGTTAAGTAGGCTTATTTTCTATTAGGAAAAGTTAACCTCCATTAAAAAAATTTTTTTTGGTAATTGTTTATTTTTAGCTGTGCTGGGTCTTTGTTGCGGTGAGGGCTTTCTCTAGTTGTGGCGAGGAGAGGCTACTCTCCAGTTGTGGAGCGCTGGCTTCTCATTGCGGTGGCTTCTCTTGTTGCTGAGCACAGGCTCCAGGGTGTGTGGGCTTCAGTATTTGCAGCACTTGGGCTCAGTAGTTGGGCTCCTGGGCTTTGGAGCACAGGCTCAGGAGTTGTGGTCACAGGCTTAGTTGCTGTTTGGCATATGGGATCTGCCTGGATCAGGGATTGAACCAGTGTCTCCTGCATTGGCGAATAGATTCTTTACCACTGAGCCACCTGGGAAGCCCCTAGCCCTGTTTTTAAATTAAGAACGTTATATTACTTTAAGGTCTTCCAGCACCTCACTTGTGATTTCTAATTCTAAGACAGTCACTGTCCAGGGCAAAGAGGGTTGCTGGGAATCTGTTCAGGGGATGAAATAAGGTGCTGCCCTTTTTGGCATTTCTTACCAGGATCTCAAGAGACTCTGCCTTGGGCATAATACATTCTCAAATTATCCCTTCCTTTGGTAACAAATCAGAGTTCAGGGTGGCTAAGGAGTACCTTTCTCTTGTGAAGGGTCAGAACAGTCGGAAAGAGGCGGCTGGAAAAGAGAAGTCGGCTCCATGTCAGCCGTGCCCCGACAGATCACTTCCAGGAGAGGACACATTCGGTAGCTCAGAATCTGGAAATGGGGCCTCATATACTATCTATGCTGTGTACCCTAAGGGTTCCTAGATTCCAGCTTGAAGGCTGTGTTTCTGTTTTCATTGCTATTGTTGTTTTAATTATTTATTTGGCTATGCTGGGTCTTAGTTGCAGCATGTGGGATCTTCCTTGAACCATGCCTGATCTTTAATTGCAGCATGTGGGTAGGCTTTTAATTCCCTTACCAGGAATAGATGAAAGCTGGGCCCCCTGCACTGGGAGCATAGGCTCTTAACCACTGGACCACCGGGGAAGTCCCTGAAGACTATGGTTTTAAAAAAACCTGGATTTTATCCTACAGAACAGTGGTCTCCAGAGTAGAGCATATAAAAGATACAGAAAGGAAATACTACAGATTCTAATTATACTTGTTAAATGTCATCCTCTTAAACTCTATATTGGTAGATGTTTATGATTTAAATAAAATAGAAGCATAATAGTGTATAAATAATTTAAAAATAAATTACGTGTGTGTGTGTATCAGAGGATGTACAAACATTAGTCTACTGATAGGCATATGCAATTTAAAAAAGCCTGTGGACTACTTTTAGGGACAGTGAAGAGTCACTGAAGGTTTCCGAGTGAGGGAGTGAAAATGAGCACCATCGTTGCCCACATCTGAGAACAAGGAGCAGTGCCTGGCATCCAGGGAGACACATGGAGGTACTCCCTCCTTCAGAGCTGGCAGCCTGGCCGACAGGTGCAAAAGCAAGTAACAGTAGTGAGTGCTTGGCTAACCAAAGGGAGGACAAAAAGGAATCAACTTAAAAGAATGTGGAGGGGCTTAGAGAAGGTGGCTCAGTGGTAAAGAGTCCACCTGCTAATGCAGGAGACATGGATTTGATCCCTGACTTGGGAAGATTCCACATGCCTCGGAGCATCTTAGCCTGTATGTCACAACTATTGAGCCCACGCACCCTAGAGCCCATGCTCCGCAGCTAGAGAAGCCACCACGATAGGAAGCCTGAGCACCGCAGCTAGAGTAGCCCTTGCTCTCCCCAACTAGAGAAAAGCCCTCACAGCAACACAGACACACCTCAGCCAAAAATAACAAATACATAATTGTTTAAAAATAAAAGAATGTGTAAAGAGCAATTGTTTTTTATTGTTTTTAAACATGTATTTCCTACAGAAAGAGCTGAATTTTCAGTAAAGCCCTAAGATGGTGATAGTCATGCCTTGCTATTTTCATTTCAGATTCCAAGCATTCTGTTTAGTCATTCCTTTTTCTCTGTCTTTAACCGCCAAATTGATGTTTTATTTCTGATTGGGGGGACCATGCTCTTCGTTTCTTAGAAAGTGAAAAAAAAGCGAACGTTGGTTGCACAATCATGTCGGACTCTTTGCGATGCCATGGACTGTATGTAACCTGCCACGCTCCTCTGTTTATGGAATTCTCCAGGCAAGAATACTGGAGTGGGTTGCCTTTTCCTTCTCCAGGGGATCTTCCCGACCCAGGGATCAAACCCTGGTCTCCTGCACTGCAGGCAGATTCTTTGCCAACTGAGCCATTAAGGAAGCCTTGCCATGCTATTTTCATTTCAAATTCCAAGCATTCTATTTAGTCTTTCATTTTTCTCCGTCTTGAACCACCTAATTTATGTTTTATTTCTGATCAGGGAGGGGACCGTGCTCTTCTGTTCTTAGAAGAAATACCTAAAAGCGGAGAGTTTGTGATTAAGAAGGGTTTATCTATTGTGTTGATCTTTCAGAAGATATCAACATAATGGTTAAAATGTCCAGGGAAAAAGAAAGTTAGGGGAGTAATTTCAGTAGCTTCTCCATATTCAGAAATTCTACTGTGATCAGAAGTTCCCAGAGAGAGAGACATTTTTAAAAGTTCCCAAAGAACATCATAATAAGGCATAATGATACCTTAACAGTTGTGTATAATAGATGCACTCTTAAAGGATTTTCATGGTATTATCCTTGCATTCTCACTAGTTCTGTCTCTGTTGAGTGTGAGGTATCTCTAATTTTCTTGAAGAGATCTCTAGTCTTTCCCAATCTGTTGTTTTCCTCTATTTCTTTGCACTGATCACTGAGGAAGGCTTTCTTATCTCTCCTTGCTATTCTTTGGAACTCTGCATTCAGATGGGAATATCTTTCCTTTTCTCTTTTGCTTTTCGCTTCTCTTCTCTTCCCAGCTATCTGTAAGGCCTCCTCAGACAGCCATTTTGCTTTTTTGCATTTCTTTTCCATGGGGATTGTCTTGATCCCTGTCTGCTGTACAATGTCACGAACCTCTGTCCATAGTTCATCAGGCACTCTGTCTATCAGATCTAGTCCCTTAAATCTATTTGTCACTTCCACTGTATAATCATAAGGGATTTGATCTAGGTCATACCTGAATGGACTAGTGGTTTTCCCTACTTTCTTCAATTTAAGTCTGAATTTGGCAATAAGCAGTTCATGATCTGAGCCACAGTCTGCTCCCGGTCTTGTTTTTGCTGACTGTATAGAGCTTCTCCATCTTTGGCTGCAAAGAATATAATCAATCTGATTTCAGTATTGACCATCTGGTGATGTCCATGTGTAGAGTCTTCTCTTGTGTTGTTGGAAGAGGGTGTTAGCTATGACCAGTGTGTTCTCTTGGCAAAACTCTATTAGCCTTTGCCCTGCTTCACTCTGTACTCCAAGGCCAAATTTGCCTGTTACGCCAGGTGTTTCTTGACTTCCTACTTTTGCATTCCAGTCCCCTGTAATGAAAAGGACATCTTTTTTGGGTGTTAGTTCTAGAAGGTCTTATAGGTCTTCATAGAACCGTTCAACTTCAGCTTCTTTGGCGTTACTGGTCGGGACATAGACTTGGATTACTGTGATATTGAATGGTTTGCCTTGGAAATGAACAGAGATCATTCCATCATTTTTGAGATTGCAGGAAGCAACAGTTAGAACTGGACATGGAACAACAGACTGGTTCCAAATAGGAAAAGGAGTACGTCAAGGCTGTATATTGTCACCCTGCTTATTTAACTTATATGCAGAGTACATCATGAGAAACGCTGGGCTGGAGTAAGCACAAGCTGGAATTAAGATTGCTGGGAGAAATATCAATAACCTCAGATATGCGGATGACACTACCCTTATGGCAGAAAGTAAAGAAGAACTAAAGAGCCTCTTGATGAAAGTGAAAGAGGAGAGTGAAAAAGTTGGCTTAAAGCTCAACATTCAGAAAACTAAGATCATGGCATCTGGTCCCATCACTTCATGGGAAATAGATGGAGAAACAGTGGAAACAGTGTCAGACTGTATTTGTTTGGGCTCCAAAATCACTGCAGATGGTGATTGCAGCCATGAAATTAAAAGACGCTTACTCCTTGGAAGGAAGGTTATGGCCAACCTAGCTAGCATATTTAAAAGCAGAGACATTATTTTGCCAACAGAAGTCCATCTAGTCAAGGCTATGGTTTTTCCAGTGGTCATGTATGGATGTGAGAGTTGGACGGTGAAGAAAGCTGAGCACCAAAGAATTGATGCTTTTGAACTGTGGTGTTGGAGAAGACTCTTGAGAGTCCCTTGGACTGCAAGGAGATCCAATCAATCCATCCTAAAAGAAATCAATCCTGGGTGTTCATTGGAAGGACTGATGTTGAAGCTGAAACTCCAATACTTTGGCCACCTCATGCGAAGAATTGACTCACTGGAAAAGACCCTAATGCTGGGTAGGATTGGGGGCAGGAGGAGAAGGGGACGACAGAGGATGAGATGGTTGGATGGCATCACCAACTCGATGGACATGGGTTTGGGTGGACTCCGGGAGTTGGTGATGGACAGAGAGGCCTGGCGTGCTGCAATTCATGGGGTCGCAAAGAGTCGGACATGACTGAGCGACTGAACTGAACTGAACTGAGTGTGAGGGTGATAAAAGAGGTCCAGAAGCGTCTCAGGCTCCATCTGAATGGAAGCATAGACTTCCTGAAAGACAAAAACACTGTTGGAAAAGAATCCTGAAACGTTCCTCCAGATGCTTACTCTTACCCCTCCCTACTCACGGTAACAGCATAGGTTTGTTTTTTTTTAATGATATTGATTTTATTGCATCATTTTACTGATTAGAATGCCAGATATAGTGGATATAAATATGAAAAGAATCAAATTCTTACAAATAATACTTTGCTGCTACAGTATTGAATAATTAGTGGAGGTTGCAATTATAGTACAGCTTTAAATAACATTCTCATAATGGATTTAACACAATGAACCAACCAGGGCCTAAGGTTTAAAGTTCTGCAAAGAGAAATCTGGACAGTGTGAAAACTCAGAAAGTTCATCCTTCAGCTACGTGCTTCATTTAACCGTAAACCCAGCAACAGAAACATTCACAAAACTTGCAGCAACCCCTGATGAGAGATCTTTTAAGAAACAGGCAAAATAATAATATGGAAACCTTGGTTAGTTTCCCAGGTAGACTCATTCCATCCCATCCCTGTCTAGTCCTATCCTTCCTACCTGCGAACTCTGTACCTGAAGTGCATTATTATGTACCCATAGGCGTTGTTTTAGCCATTTAACAGAAGAAAAAAACAAGACTTGGGCAAGATAAATATACTTGCTGAGTACACAATTGCTAAGTGGCAGACTTAGAATTCAGCTGATGTCTGTTTTACTCAAAGCCTGTTTGACTGCCTGGGAGGCAACTGATAATTTTTGATGGGAGGGTCTCAGTAGTGTGGTAGAGTAGAAGACAGATAACACAGGGTTTAGTCACTCATTATTCAAATATTTATTGAGGAGGGTGGGACTTCTAGGTGTGGTAGAGTGAGGAGGTGGGCAAATCAACTCTCCCAAAAAGCGACTACAAAGCTGGAAAAAACTGATGAGGACAACCATTTTAGCACCTTGAAAATCGACTAAAGGGATAGAATAATCTGAGAAGTGTTTGTGTTTGAACAGTTGCTGAAATGTAGTAATAACAGTGGGAATCGGTGACACGCTTGCTTGAGGATGCTCCCATTTTCCAGCCCTGCCACCAGCCTGGTCACCATGGAGATTTTGCCAGAGGTGGGGATACTGTGAGGACTGGCAGCTTGGCTGCCAGTCAGAGGGCTCACTTAATATGGAGCAGGAGAGGACCAATGGTTCTACTAACCCAAGGTTGTCGCTGTGGTTGGGGGGAAGAGTATTCCTGGCTGAGGTGTGTACACTTGCAGCAGAGAACAGAGGGCCTAAGATAGCCACATACTCCTGGCTGACCTCGAGGATTTATTTGTACATGGAGGAGCTATGAAAGGGCCCAGTGGAAAGTAAAAGTAAAAACTCAAATAGAATTGAAAACAACCTGAACTTTAAATGTGCTCCCCTGCCCACACACCCATTACCAGAGGACAGAAGCCAATTTCTGTCTGAACACTGGCTAACCATTCGGCTACTTAGACACAGGGATGACCCCTAGGAAGCCAGACTTAAAAAGTAAAAACAAGAGAAGATAAACTGAGCAGAGAGATCAATAGCCATACCCTTCAAAGGGGACAGATTTAATTGATTTAACTAAAGCAACTTAACTAAACACACAAACACAGAAGATAGCCTGGAGGGAGAAAAATTGGAATCCAGAGTTGCTACAGTACAGTATTAAAAATCTAGCTTTCAAATAAAATATGCAGAGATAGGAAAGTGTGACCCGTTCTGAGGAAAAGCAGAAATCAGTAGAAACTCTCTCTGAATGTCCCAAGAAGTTGGATTTAGCAGGCAAAGATACCAAAGCAGTTATGTTCAAAGAACTAAAACAAATTGTATTTAAAGAATCAAAAGAAAGTGGACAGTAATATTAATAAATGAAAATACTCAATAAGAAAACACATGATTTAAAAATGTTAAAATGATTAAAAATGTAGAAATAAGCAATAATTGAAAATTTTTCCAGGGGTAGAAATAAGCAATACTTGAAAAATTCACTAGAAGGGCTGAAAAGAAGATTCAAGATAGCAGAGAAAAAGAAGCAGTGAATTTGCAGAGAGAGAAACAGAAATTATCTACTGAAGAACAGGAAGAATGAGAATGGAACAAAAGTGAACGGAGCCTCAGAGACTTGTGGGACAACAGACCAACACACGTGTAATGGAAGAGGAAAGAAAAGCTTAGAAAAAAATTTTGAAAAAATAATGTCTGAAAACTTGGCAAATTTGATTGAAAACATTAATCTACACATGCAGGTAGCTCAACCAACGCAACTAGGAGAACTACAGAGATGCACACCAAACACAGCATCAGTTCAGTTCAGTCGCTCAGTCGTGTCTGACTCTTTGAGACCCCATGAATTGCAGCATGCCAGGCCTCCCTGTCCATCACCAACTCCCTGAGTCCACCCAAACCCATGTCCATCGAGTCAGTGATGCCATCCAGCCATCTCATCCTCTGTCGTCCCTTTCTTCTCCTGCCCTCAATCTTTCCCAGCATCAGGGTCTTTTCCAATGAGTCAGCTCTTCGCATCAGGTGGCCAAAGTATTGGAGTTTCAGCTTCAACATCAGTCCTTCCAATGAACACCCAGGACTGATCTCCTTTAGGATGGACTGGTTGGATCTCCTTGCAGTCCAAGGGACTCTCAAGAGTCTTCTTCAACACCACAGTCCAAAAGCATCAATTCTTCAGTGCTCAGCTTTCTTTATAGTCCAACTCTCACATCCATACATGACCAATGGAAAAACAATAGCCTTGACTAGATGGACCTTTGTTGGCAAAATAATGTCTGCTTTTTAACATTCTGTCTAGGTTGGTCATAACTTGACTTCCAAAGAGTAAGTGTCTTTTAATTTCATGCCTGCAGTCACCATCTGCAGTCATCTTGGAGCCCCAAAAATAAAGTCAGCCACTCTTTCCACTGTTTCCCCATCTATTTGCCATGAAATGATGGGACAGGATGCCATGATCTTAGTTTTCTGAATGTTGAGCTTTAAGCCAACTTTTTCACTCTCCTTTCACTTTCATCAAGAGGCTCTTTAGTTCTTCTTCACTTTCTGCCATAAGGTGGTGTCATCTGTGTATCTGAGGTTATTGATATTTCTCCCAGAAATCTTGATTCCAGCTTGTGCTTCATTCAGCCTCGTATTTTGCGTGATATACTCTGCATATAAGTTAAATAAACAGGGTAACAGTATACAGCCTTGACGTACTTCTTTCCCAATTTGGAACCAGTCTGTTGTTCCTTGTCCAGTTCTAACTGTTGCTTCTTGACCTGCATACAGATTTCTCAAGAGGAAGGTAAGGTGGTCTGGTATTCCAATCTCTTGAAGAATCTTCCACAGTTTGTTGTGATCCACACAGTCAAAGGCTTTGGCATAGTCAATAAAGCAGAAGTAGATGTTTTTCTGGAACTCTCTTGCTTTTTCGATGATCCAATGGATGTTGGCAATTTGATCTCTGGTTCCTCTGCCTTTTCTAAATCCAGCTTGAACATCTGGAAGTTCTCAGTTCACATACTGTTGAAGCCTGGCTTGGAGAATTTTGAGCATTACTTTGCTAGTGTATGAGATGAGTGCAATTGTGCGGTAGTTTGAACATTCTTTGGCATTGCCCTTCTTTGGGATTGGAATGAAAACTGACCTTTTCCGGTCTTGTGGCCACTGCTGAGTTTTCCAACTTTGCTGGCATAATGAGTGCAGCACTTGAACAGCATCATCTTTTAGGATTTGGAATAGTTCAACTGGAATTCCATCACTTCCACTAGCTTTGTTCATAGTGATGCTTCCTAAGGCCCACTTAACTTTGCATTCCAGGATGTCTGGCTCTAGGTGCGTGATCACGCCATCGTGGTTACCTGGGTCATGAAGATCTTTTTTGTATAGTTCCTCTGTATATTCTTGCCACCTCTTCTTAATGTCTTCTCTTCTGTTGTGTTCCTGCTATTTCTATCCTTTATTGAGCCCATCTTTGCATGAAATGTTCCCTTGGTATCTCTAATTTTCTTGAAGAGATCTCTAGTCTTTCGCATTCTGTTGTTTTCCTGTATTTCTTTGCACTGATCCCTGAGGAAGGCTTTCTTATCTCTCCTTGCTATTCTTTGGAACTGTGCATTCAGATGGGTATATCTTTCCTTTTCTCCTTTGCCTTTCACTTCTCTTCTTTTCTCAGCTCTTTGTAAGGCCTCCTCAGACAGCCATTTTGCCTTTTTACATTTCCTTTTCTTGGGCATGGTCTTGATCACTGCCTCCTGTACAATGTTACGAACCTCCCTCAAAGCAAGAGACTGGATGAGTAAGGAGTCACTGTACATAGGAATGAAAGGAGACCTTGAACCCTTGACATTAAGAGTTTAGGAGGGACTTTCTTGATGATCCAGTGGTTAAGACTCCACACTTCTACTGCAGGGGGCACAAGTTTGCTACCTTGTCAGGGTACTAAGGTTCCACATGCCATGTGGTGCAGCTAATAATAATAATGAATTGTTGGAAGAGTTTAGGAGACCGAGAAGGAAACAACAATAGCAACTGAGAAATTACAGCCAGGAAGAAAACCAGAAAAAAAACCTAGTGAAGAAAGTATTAAGTGAAGTGTTTCACAGTGTCAGATGATGCTGATATTTTAAGTAAAATAACTGGGAACTGACCATTAGATTTGGTAAAGTGGGGATCATGGGTGACCTTTGGAGAAGTGGTGATGGTTAAAGGCTGATTCCAGTGGGTTCCAGGAATAAGCGGAGGAAACTGGAGGTATTGGTGGTACATAATTCTTTGCTATGATGATAAAGAGAGAAATGGGATAATAGCCGCAGGCAGAAGTGAAATCAAGAGAGGTTGTTTTGGAGGTGGAGGAACAGGTCTTAATGCTAAAAGAAAACATAGACTAGAGGTGGGAAATTAATGCAGAAGACAGAAAAGAGAATCACTAGAGTAAAATCCTTGAGTGGGCAAAAGTGGATGGGATATAATGTTGTTATTCAGTTGCTAAGTTGTGTCCAACTCTTAATGACCCCATGGACTGCAGCACGCCAGACTCCCCTGTCTTTCACTGTCTCCCAGAATTTGCTCAAATTCATGTCCATTGAGTTGGTGATGTTATCTAACCATTTCATCCTCTGCCACCCTCTTATCCTTTTGCCTTCCGTCTTTCCCAGCATCCGGGTCTTTTCTAACGAGTTGGCTCTTTGCATCAGGTAGCCAAAGTTTTGGAGCTTCAGCTTCAGCGTCAGTCCTTCCAATGAATATTCAGGGTTAATTTCCTTTAGGATTGACTGGCTTGATCTTGCTGTCCAAGGGATTCAAGAGTCTTCTCCAGCACCATAATTCAAAAGTATCAATTCTTCAGTGCTCAGCCTTCTCTGTGGTCCAATTCTCACATCCATACGTGACTACTGGAAAAACCATAGCTTTGACGATATGGACTTTTGTAAGCAAATTGATGTCTTTGCTTTTTAATATGCTGTCTAGGTTGGTCATAGCTTTTCTTCCAAGGAGCAAGTGTCTTTTCATTTCATGGCTGCAGTCACCATCTGCAGTGATTTTGGAGCCCAAGAAAATAAAATCTGTCATTGCTTCCACTTTTCCTCCATCTATTTGCCATTTAGTGATGGGACTGGATTCCATGATCTTAGTTTTTTGAATGTTGAGTTTCAAGCCAGCTTTTTCACTCTCCTCTTTCACCTTCATCAAGAGGCTCTTCAGTTTCTCTTTGCTTTCTGCTATTAGAGTGGTGGTATCTGCATATCTGAGGTTGTTGATAATTCTCCTGGCAATCGTGATTCTAGCTGTGATTCATCCAGCCCAGCATTTCACATAAGGTACTCTGCATGTAAGTTAAATAAGCAGGGTGACAGTATACAGCCTGGACGTACTCCTTTCCCAATTTGGAACCAGTCAGTTGTTCCATGTAAGGTTCTAACTGTTGCTTCTTGACCTGCATACAGATTTCTCAGGAGACAAGTAAGGTGCTCTGTTTTTCCCATCTCTTTAAGAATTTTCCATAGTTGGTTGTGATCCACAGAGTCAAAAGCTTTAGCATAGTCAATGAAGCAGAAGTAAATGTTTTTCTGGAATTCCCTTGTTTTCTCTATGATTCAACGAATGTTGGCAATTTGATCTCTGGTTCGTCTACCTTTTCTAAACCCAGCTTGTTCATCTGGAAGTTCTTGGTTCACCTACTGCTGAAGCCCAGCTTGAAGAATTTTGAGCATTACCTTGCTAGTGGGTGAAATGAGCACAATTGTGCAGTAGTTTGATCATTTTTTGGCAATGCCCTTCTTTGGGATTGGAATGAAAACTGACCTTTTCCAGTCCTGTGGCCATTGATGAGTTTTCCAAATTTGCTGGCATATTGAGTGCAGCACTTGAATAGCATCATCTTTTAAGATTTGAAATTGCTCACTTTATTTGTAGCAGTGCTTCCCAAAGCCTACTTGACTTCACACTCCAGGATGTCTGGGTCTAGGTGAGTGATCACACCATCGTGGTTATCCGGGTCATTAAGACCTTTATTGTTTAGTTCTTCTGTGAATTCTTGCCACCACTTCTTAGTCTTTTCTACTTCTTTTAGGTCCGTACCGTTTCTTTCTTTATCGTGCCCATTCTTGCATGAAATGTTCCCTTGATCTCTCCAGTTTTCTTGAAGAAGTCTCTAGTCTTTCCCACTCTATTGTTTTCCTCTTCATTTTTTCATTGTTCATGTAAGAAGGCCTACTTATCTCTCCTTGCTATTCTCTGGAACTCTGAATTCAGTTGGGTGTATCTTTGCCTTTCATATACAAGTGGAAATATTGACCTTGAATAAGAGCATGGACAGTTTATTGTCAGAAGCTAGAAGACAGGCAGGAGTGCGTGGGACAATCACAAATAGGTAAATGGTTAAGAAGAATTATCCCAAATTTTGAAATCGTGCTAACAGGATTACTGGGTATCTTTTTAGTGAAGAGCTGGGCTCTGTCCAGCAGGCCCTCTGGGGATTGTCTGATTTTCTAAGGGCAGCCACCTTTGCTTGACTTTCTACTTATTACTGATTAGAATTGTTTTTTTAGATTTTTTAAAGGCATATTTATTTTTGGCTGAGCTAGGTCTTCGTTGCGTTGCACGTCTCTAGTTGTGGCAAGCGGGGGCTACTCTTTGTTGTCTGCAGACTCCTCATTGGGATGGCTTCACTTGTTTCAGAGCTCAGGCTCTAAGAAGGTTGGCTTCAGTAGCTGTGGTACATGGCTTGGTTGCCCTGCAGCATGTGGGATCTTCCTGTGTCAGGAATCAAAGTTGTGTCCCCTGCATTGGCAGGAGGATTCTTATCCACTGGACTACCGGAGAAGTCCTGATTAGGATATTTAACAATCCTGTTTCTTATAGAAAACTTACAGTGCTGCACATAGTGTTCATCCGAGAGAAATACAGATGGTTTTGCCTCACAGGTTATGATTTTTTTTGTTTTCTCTTGAAGGGCATTGGTCAGTTTTGTTTCTACCTAGCAGTCTTATTCTAATATTTTTAAGGTACCTTTCCTGATGAAATATAACAACTCCTGTTCCTTAAATGCTCTTTGCACCAACTTTATCATTTTACTGGTTCCTTAGTCAGTAAATCTTGAGCTCATGTTTAATTCTATATTTATATGTTATCATTTTAACTTTTTAAAATATATTTATTTGGCTGTGCCAGGTCTTAGTTGCAGCATGCAGAATCTCGTTTCCCAACCAGGGATTGAACCCAAGCCCCATGCACTGGGAGCTTGGAGTCTTAGCCACTGGACTACTTAGGAAGTCCCATGATTTTATCTTTTTGGAAATTATGTTTTAGCAAGGAAAGCATAATATTGGGAGCTTGTGGACAGCCTCTTCTGATTGCTTCTATTTTCCCAGTGAATAAAGATGCAAAGTTATGAACTGAGAGTGAGAACTTTGGACGGTTTGAGGATCCTGAAGAAGATGTTAAAAAAAATGTTTAGGAGAATGGGAAAGTGAAGGGACTTAGGGAAATACAATATTACTGCTAAGCAATGGAAGGCCCCCTGGAGGTTAGTGATCATGAATTTTAAGTGGATCTGTCAGCCTGCCACAGCCATGCCTGTAGGCATGGGGTAGGTAGAGATTTAATTAGGTTTGAAGTTTTGCTAAGTGAACATGACAAAGAAAATGGAACTACGGAGTTGCAGGTGTAAGCAAGAGTGTGAGATTATAGTGATGCACTGTGCAAGGAGAGGTGTGAGGACATATGAGGGTAAAGGACAGTGAAATGGTAGCAAGATTGGCGTCTCTCAGTCTCCTTAAGGGATTGTTGGGATTGGTTTTCTCTTACTGGAAAGGTGGAGATGGTGATTGGATGGTGGGATGCTTAAAATGGAAAAATTGACCCCACTGGGGTCAGTGGGGTGGGAATACTTATTAAAGCTAAGAAGTAAATGGGCGGATGGAAAAACCCACAAATTTGAATAAAAGAGAAGAGATATAGGATAGTAACTCAAACAGGAAATGACACTATGGTGGTTTAGGAGTAATTTGTGTAAACAAAGAGAACTAAGGGTCAAGCAAAGGGGTTAATAAAGCAAGTTCACGGAGGCTGTCAGCAGGAATATAAACTAGGGCCCAAGTGGGTGGGATTAGTATTAAAATTGGAGGAGACCTTAGTGAAATAAGCGGGAGGATAATATAAGGAACAAGAAAGACAGACATTATGTGGAGGATGGGATGAAAGCTATTGGAGCTCAGATTGAATCCTTTAATCCCATCACTACATTAGGAATATAGGTTACCTGCTGGAAGTGAACAGGTAGATGAAGATTAGGAGCTTGAAGGATACAGAAGCAATTGGGGGCACCTCTTTCAGTGGGAAAGGAGGAGTAAAAGATGGATAAGTCATACAGCAGTGAGGGGTGAAGACTGAGAGAAGTTAAGTCTTTGAGGAAGGTGATAAATTAGCTTAAGTTCTTGTGTCTCTCTGTAAACGTGGAAAGCACAATGAGCTACTTCTATGGGTTGATTTATATAATTTAACAGTTTACAAAATTGATCACATAGAAACAATGGTACTTTAAATCATTCTTGAGCTCCAGATACAGACCCCCTTACCTACTAAACCTACTTGTTTGTTCTGATGGTGTCCAAAACTCTCTACTGGAAGGCCAAAAGCAATCTAGCTTCAGCCTCTTATAAAAATAAATAAATAAATAAATAAACAGAAGTAACCCCCACCCCCACCTCCTCTGGTATTTCCTATTATGATTGCCAACCTAGGCTCCAGAGATAGGAAATACAGAGCCTTTTCCTATCCCTCATTCTCCAATCCAATTAGACACTAATTTCTACAAATTCTCCATTGTGAACACCTCTAAAATTTGATGCTTCTATTGGGATTACTTATAAACTGTTGTGAAATAACATTCATATTTTATGTCAAGACAAGAAAAATCTAAACATAAAAAATTCTTTCTGCCTGTTGTCCTCCCCTCCCACTGTGCGTTGTGTATCTGCATCATGACTGACTAAACCTCCCCCGTCAGCAGGAATACCTGCTCAACCATAAAAAGAAGCCTTCTCCTAGCATCAGCAAGACAACTCCTTAAAAGATAACATTCCTTCTTGAGCTTGTAAGGGGACACATGACCCACCACAATGACACCTAGATCTAGATCATGTAAACTGTCAGTAATACTTCATTTAGTGTACAGCCCTCTGTCTCAAAAAACTTACATAATTGTGCCTTGACTTCTAATGGACAGAAGAGTTCTCAGAGCTTTCTGAATTGTGCTTTCTGGGTTGTGATCCTCAAATTTGGCTCAAATAAAATTTTCCATTCCTTTCTTAGATTGATTAATTTTTCATTGACACTGTCCAGAATCTTAGGTTTGCATATGCCAAATTGGGACATAAGGGAATGAGGCAGATTAGTTGTGTTCTAACTCAGGCATAGAGGAAACTAGCTCTTTCAGATCAAATTCCTTGGATGGCTAAACTGTAATGGGCTTACAGTCTCCAGTTCCAGTTTGTACAGGAGCACAATATGTGGTCTCATGTCAGTACATGGGGCCTTGGCACTTCCCTGGTGGTCTAGCAGCTAACACACTAAGTTCCTAACGCAGGGAGCCCTGATTCGATCCCTGGTCAGGGAACTAGATCCCATGTGCCGCAACTAAAAATCCTGCATGCTGTCACTAAGACCTAGTGCAGCCAAAATCGGAGAAGACAATGGCACTGCCACTACAGTACTCTTGCCTGGAAAATCCCATGGACGGAGGAGCCTGGTAGGCTGCAGTCTATGGGGTCACTAAGAGTTGGACACAACCGAGCGACTTCACTTTCACTTTCATGCATTGGAGAAGGAAATGGCAACCCACTCCAGTGTTCTTGCCTGGAGAATCCCAGGGACGGGGGAGCCTGGTGGCTGCTGTCTATGGGGTCGCACAGAATTGGACACAACTGACATGACTTAGCAGCAGCAGCAGCAGCAGCCAAAATAAATAAATATTAAAGAAAGAAAAGAAACAGCAACATACACTTTAAAAAAAATTACTTGAAATGTATTAACACTTGAAATATCTTAAAATGCATCTCTAGTCTAGACTTCTTTCCTCAAGATGATTTTGAGTCTCAGTATCCTTTTCTGCCACTCGGCTGTTGTCAAGCACTCCTACTTCTACCGAGGTTAGATTCCCTAATGTAGAAACTTGAGGATTCGTGTTGGAAGTCCTGGTCCCTTTCCACCCTAGGATTCTTACGCATATTGATTCATTGCCTCCTTAAGTTCTCCACTTGATATCTGATTGGCATCTCATCCTCACCGTGTTCAAAGCAAACCATGAACTTCCTGTTCCTTACCATCCTTAGACCTGCTCCTTCCAAACTGTTCCTCATCTTAGTATCAACTCCACTTTTCCAGTTGTTCAGACCCAAACCCTTGGGGTCACTCTTAAAGTTTTACAGTTTTATTTTATATATTTATTTTTGGCTGCACTGGGTCTTTGTTGCTGCATGGGCTTTCTCTAGTTGCAGTGTATGGGCTTCTCATTGTGGTGGCTTCTCTTGTTGCAGAGCATGGGCTCTAGGGCCTGTCAGCTCCCCAGTTGTGGCTTGAGGGCACTAGAGCATGGGCTCCATAGTTGTGGCACATGGACTTAGTTCCCTGTGGCATGTGGGGTCTTCCCAGATCAGGGATCAAACCCGTGTCCATGCACTGCAAGGTGGATTCTTAACCATTGGACCACCTGGGAAGCCCCGGTTAGGGGGGTCATTCTTGAATGTTTTCTCACAACCCACATCCAATCCATCAGAAACTCCTAACCAGAATCAGGCCACATCTCATCATCTCCTCTGCTGCTGCCCTGGGTTCCTGCTCAGATTATTACAGTAGCCGCTTAATTGGTCACCTGCTTCCATTCTTACCTCCCTAGAGTCTATTCTAAGCGTAAAGGCCTGAGTGACCCTGTTAAAACAAAGACTAATTTTATCATGACGTTGGGCCAATGACTTCCAACCTCATGCAGAGAAAAAGCCAAATTCCTTATGGTAGCCTCTAAGGACCTACACAGTCTGGACTCTACTCTCTCTCTAACCTTTTCTACTGCTTTTTCCCTCATTCTTACTCTCCAGCATTTCCTCTGCCTGGAACGCTCTTCCCCCAGATAGTCACATGGCTCAGCTCTTCCTTCAAGTCAGAGAGGCCTTCGTGCCACATTAGTAAAACAGCACTCATTACTCTCTAGCATCCTCACTAGATATCATTTTTCTTCCTATGTCACTTCTCTTCCCCAAATGCAGTATGATCTCCTCAGAGGCTTTGTCTTTTCCTTAATTCCTAGTACAGTGCTTAGTACACACTAGGGGCCAGATAAATATATGTTGTATAAAACAAAGAATAATGTAATTTTGCATTTCTAGAAAATCTTTTATGTTTTCAGGGCACTATGTAAAGTAACTAAATTGTATAAGGAAACTTAGAAGCTATGTTTTATTTTACAAATGATGAAACTAAGATCCATTCAGTAAGTTGTGCTAGAACTAGAATCTAGATCTCCCAACCCTCAATCCAGGAATCTACTTATTCAGAGATCTCTTTTAGATCAGTTATTATCCTCACACTGCCAGTGGGGAAACTCAGATGCAATACAGGAAGGGACCTTATCAAAAGTCATGTTATCTATTCACACTAAAAACCAGAATTCCCAGTTCCTAGTAGTTATAATGGATTTGAGAGTTCACATTCTTGTCGCTGAGGAGTCAATAAAGTTGTTACTTCAATAGGTTGTTATTCTAATCTTTGCCTCCCCAACCTGCCAGCATCTTTCACTTTGCATTTTACTCTGTCTTTGTCTCTAGAGGTCAGAATGATTCTGTTGCTGTCTCAGTCAGTTGAGTCACTCAGTTGTGTCCGACTCTTTGTGACCCCATGGACTGCAGCATGCCAGGCTTCTCTGTCCATCACTAACTCCCGGAGCTTACTCAAACTCATGTCCATCCAGTTGGTGATGCCATCCAACCATCTCATCCTCTGTCATTCCCTTCTCCTGCCTTCAATCTTTCCCAGCATCAGGGTCTTTTCAAATGAGTCAGTTCTTCGTATCAGGTGGCCAAAGTATTGGAGTTTGAGCTTCAGCATCAGTCCTTTCAATGAACACTCAGGACTGATCTCCTTTAGGATGGACTGGTTTGATCTCCTTGAAGTCCAACGGACTCTCAGGAGTCTTCTTCATCACCACAGTTCAAAAGCATCAATTCTTCGGCACTCAGCTTTCTTTATAGTCCAACTCTCACATCCATACATGACTCCTGGAAAAACCAGGAGTCTGACTAGACAGACCTTTGTTGGCAAAGTAATGTCTCTGCTTTTTAATATGCTTTCTAGATTGGTCATAGCTTTTCTTCCAAGGAGCAAGTGTCTTTAATTTCATGGCTGCAGTCACCATCTGCAGTGATTTTATCACAGACAGAAAATAAAGTCTGTCACTGTTTCCATTGTTTCCCCATCTGTTTGCCATGAAGTGATGGGACCAGATGCCACAATCTTAGTTTTCTGAATGTTGAGTTTTGTTTTTTTTTCTTTCAGCATACAATATTTTTTCATTTAGATAATTTCCTAAGGATACATTTTAGGAATGAGACTTTGGGTCAGAAATAATTGGGTATGAATATTCTTATATAAAACTGCCAGATTTCATTCCAAAAGGAAGTTGAAGTGAAGTGAAGTGAAGTCGCTCAGTCGTATCTGACTCTTCGTAACCCCATGGACTGTAGCCTACCAGGCTCCTCTCTGTCCATGGGATTTTCCAGGCAAGAACACTGGAGTGGGTTGCCATTTCCTTCTCCAGGATGAATGTTCAGTTTTAAGCCAGTTTTTTCACTTTCCTCTTCCACTTTCATCAAAAGGCTCTTTAGTTCTTCTTCACTTTCTGTCATAAGGGTGGTGTTATCTGCATATCTGAGGTTATTGATATTTCTCCCAGCAATCTTGATTCCAGCTTGTGCTTCATCCAGCCCAGCATTTCACATGATGTACTCTGCATAGAAGTTAAATAAGCAGTGTGACAATATGTAGCCTTGATGTACTCCTTTTCCTATTTGGAACCAGTCAGTTGTTCCATGTCCAGTTCTAACTGTTGCTTCCTGACCTGCGTACAGATTTCTCAGGAGGCAGGTCAGGTGGTCTGGTATTCCCATCTCTTTAAGAATTTTCCACAGTTTGTTGTGATCCACACAGTCAAAGGCTTTAGCATAGTCAAAAAAGCAGAAGTAGATGTTTTTCTGGAAGAAAAACTTCATGGAACTACTTTTCAGAAGTAGATGTTTTGCTTTTTCGGTGATCCAGTGGATGTTGGCAGTTTGATCTCTGGTTTCTCTGGTTCATGTACTGTTGAAGCCTGGCTTGGAGAATTTTGAGCATTACTTTGCTAGTGTGTGAGATGCGTGCAATTATGCGGTAGTTGGAACATTCTTTGGCATTGCCTTTCTTTGGGATTGGAATGAAAACTGACCTTTTCCAGTCCTGTGGCCACTACTGAGTTTTCCAAATTTGCTGGCATACTGATTGCAGCACTTTCACAGCATCATCTTTTAGGATGTGAAATACCTCAACTGGAATTCCATCACCTCCACTAGCTTTGTTCATAGTGATGCTTCCTAAGGCCCACTTGACTTTGCATTCCAGGATGTCTGGGTCTAGGTGAGTGATCACACCATTGTGGTTATCTGGGTCATGAAGATCTTTGTTTATAGTTCTTCTGTGTATTCTTGCCACCTCTTCTTAATATCTTCTCTTCTGTTAAGTCCCTACCATTTCTGTCCTTTATTGTGCCCATCTTTGCATGAAATGTTCTCTTGGTACCTCTGATTTTCTTGAAGAGATCTCTAGTCTTTCCCATTCTATTGTTTTCCTGTCATTGTTGCTGTCTAAGCTTTAATAAATAACCACTACTTTCAACCTAGACAGCATATTAAAAAGCTTTAGGGATAGTACTTTGCCAACAAAGGTCCATATAGTCAAAGCTATGGTTTTTCCGGTAATCATGTATGGATGTGAGAGTTGGAGTATAAAGAAAGCTGAGCGCCAAAGAATTGATGCTTTTGAACTGTGGTGTTAGAGAAGGCTCTTGAGAGTCCCGTGGACAGCAAGAGATCCAACCAGTCCATCCTAAAGGAAATCAGTCCTGAATATTCATTGGAAGGACTGATGCTGAAGCTGAAACTCCAATACTTTGGCCACTTGATGTGAAGAACTGACTCATTTGAAAAGACCCTGATGCTGGAAAAGATTGAAGGCAGGAGGAGAAGGAGACGACAGAAAATGAGATGGTTGGATGGCATCACCAACTGGATGGACATGAGTTTGAGTAAGCTCCGGGAGTTGGTGATGGACAGGGAGGCCTGGCAAGCTGCAGTCCATGGGGTTGCAAAGAGTCAGACATGACTGAGCGACTGAACTCAGTCATGAGTTCAGTTTTTCTTGTACTTGGACGACTTCATCTTCTTTGACTTCCATAACAATGTGCTTGGGTTTCCCAGGTAGCACTAGTGGTAGAGAACCCACCTGCCAGTTCAGGAGACAGAAGAGACATGGGTTCAATCCCTGGGTCAGGAAAAACCCTTGGAGGAGGATATGGCAACCCATTCTAGTATTCTTGACTGGAGAATCCCATGGACAGAGGAGTCTGTGGTCCTTGGGTCCTTGGGTCACAAAGAATCGGACATGACTGAAGCAACATAGCACACACACAACAATGTGCTTGGGGTTAGGCTGTGGCTTTGTTCAGTCTGCTGTAACAAAATCCCATAAACAGGTGGCTTATTAACAATAGAAATCTATTTCTCACAGTTATGGAGGCTGGAAGTCCAAGTTCAGGGTGCCAGCGTTGTCAAATTTCAGTGCAGACCCTCTTCCCAGTTGTAGACTGCCATTTTATCCTTGTATCCTCTCAAATGGCAAGAGAGATCTCTGGGTCCCTTTTATAAGGGCATTAATTCCATTTATGAGAGCTCCACCTCATGACCTAATTATTCCCCCTTAGCCCCATTTCCAAATAACCATAGAGTGAAGGTTAGGATTTCAACATATGAATTAGGTCGGGGTCGGTTGGAGAGGGGCGGGGGACGGAATACATTCAGTCCATTGCAGGCTCCCTGGGCCCTGATCAGAGGCCATGAAACCCCTCAATTCAGTTAAGCAAACCAGCATCAAGGAAACAGGTTTCATAGCTTGTTAGGTGACCTACATTCCAGGTTATTTTTTTTCCTCTTTGAAACAACTGTGGTTTACTATCAGTTGTTTCAGGCACAATAAAGGGAAAGAGCAGCCTGAATGTAAAATTTGTTTCTTTGTTTTGAACACAAAGAATTTCTTCCTCTTTTTCTTTTTCCCACAGTGTGTGAACCTGGCTCTGTCCCTTGGGTTCAGTACAAATAAACGAAGCTGCTGAGGGAACAGGGTAAGCAAGCTGATTTTTGTAGTTACAGGCTGTTCCACATAACCCATTTACAAGGTCAGTAGGGACCACAGCTTACCAAAACAAAGAGGTATGTAATTTTAAATGAGGAACTCTTGATCGATCAGAAACAAGCAAAGACCTTCCAGAGTTTCTAAATGGTTTATATTCCTGACTATATTGCAACAAAAAATTGCTGGAGGGTAAGGAAAAAAGAACACAGACTAGAGGATCAAAATATTAAAGTGCTGTAAAAATAGAGTTCTGAGTACGGCCCATGTCTGTTAGAACTCTGTACCAGCCTCTTTCCTTCATTGTGTTCTTATAACTGAATGGGATCATTACAGGTTTGGATGATTTGGAGAAATAAACATGTAATTAAAGTTGTAGATATAAAAGTGGTTTCATATGGATGTTTTTAGAGAGAAGAACAGTGGTTAAGAAATGAGAGCCTTAAAACCAACCTCCTGAGGAAAGGGCTGAGGATCCCAGAGAGGAAGGCTGGACTGCAGGCACCATGGGTCAGCATGTGCCTTTAGATAAGTTACTTCAATCCGTGAGCCTCAATTTTCTCTTCTGTAAAGTGGAGGCAACAGTAGTTTCTACCTCATAACCTCATAGACTTACTGTGACAGGTAAAAAAGTGAAGGAAACTCTTCATCCTGAGAGTGGAAGCTGGTCCTGGAGGTGGGATGCTGGGATGGAGTGTGGCTAAACAGGACGTGGGGGCTTTTATAATCCAAGAAACAAAAGGATTGGAAAAGAAGATGTTGACTGGGATTGGAGGGGCTAAGAAGTAACCCTTTCGTAATCCCAAAAGCTGAAATTGGGAGGAGAAGCCAAGTTGGGCTTCTGGGCTTTGGCTGGCTCTGAGGAGAGGAACAAATCAAGCTCTGAGACCAAAAAAAAAAATAAGTCATTTTTTTATGTCAGAGTGCTAAAGAACTAAGAGAAATGTCCCGATTTGGACTAGAGTGGAAGTAGGGGCAATGGAAAATGGTTAACAACCAGCTGAGAGTGGAGGTGAGAGCCTAATTTGTAGTATACACCAATTTCCATGATGTAAGTACATCCAGCATTGCTGATTTCAAGCTGCCAATGCGATGTCTAACTGGCTCACCAAATTCCTAAAAATCTAAATTGTTGGCTCTAGTAGCTCTGTCACACACCAATGAGTAGGAGGATTAGTATTACAAAAGAATGATATGGGGTTCAGATCAGGGAGCAGCCCACTGACTTGAAGTGAGAGAAACAGATACTGGAAAAGGCCAAATGTTTCCACCAAATTAAACTAATTATGGGTTTCCCTGGTGGCTCAGACAGTGAAGAACCTGCCTGTAATGAAGGAGACCCGGGTTTGATCCCTGGGTTAGGAAGATTTCCTTGGAGAAAGGAATGACAACCCACTCCAATATTCTTGCCTGGAGAATTCCATGGACGGGGGGCCTGGGGTACTGTAGTCCATGGGGTCTCACACTTTCACTTCACTTTTTCACCTGAGTAACACGAGACTGTTTATCTCTAAATTTCCCAACTGTGTACAGTTTATGCAGTGGTACTCCCTCGAATTGAGGTACTACTGGACTAATTAGGTAGGAAAACACAGCTACTTGGTGTATTTGAAAACGGCCGGCTCTGTGTCCTGGGAGGAGGTAAAAAGATACCAGGAAAGTGAAAGAGGAAAGATTATCCTAAGATTCACAGTCTCTGAGTAAACCCCCCACCATCTCAGCTGCTGGCAAGAAGGTACAGTCACAAGGAAAGAAGTTTCTCAGGGGCCTTTCCACTTTGGGCTGCCAGGGACTTTTTAGGTACATGAATAAATAAAATTATTAAATAAACATTGCTATAAATAGAAAAGAGTTCCAGACTCCAGGATATGGTCTACTTACTGGAATAATAATATAGATGATTGGAGAATGTGAGTAATTCTTTTTAATTTTCTGCAAGAGTATATTACCTGTCTATCCTGAAGGGACAGGGGAGGAGAATCAAGGAAGTGGTTATTAGTTACAGGAAAGATCAGAAAAAGCTTAAGGTAAGAAGGATTGGCTCTGGGATATAAAATGGGAATACAGGGGAAACACAGCCTACTCAGTTGCTTCATTTGGTCACTGTGAGGAAACGACCCCGAAATACAATATTTTTACAGATTATAAGGCAGGTTCGAAAAAGCCATGTGATGTCTCAGTGGAAATAAAATGTGAAATTTCAGAGATGAAAGCCAGTCTTCTGTGGTAGTCTCACAGAATGGAGCTTGCATTTCACATAAAGTCCTAATGGAAGAGAAGGCCAAAACCCTGCTCCAGTCATGAGGGAGGAGAAATTCAAAAGAGTGTATAAGTAAGTTATGAAGGTTGTGAATATTTGCAGAGAAAGAACAGTAAGTGAAAGTTAAAGGACCTGAGGAGGATTTTTCCCATATTACCTATAAGATAATTTACAAGGGGTAAAAGAGAAGAAGGGAAAAAAATGCTTCAAAATACATACATTTTATTTATTATTATTTTATGGAGAGGGCTCCCATGCCCCCTGCATTGGGAGCACAGAGTCTTAACCATTGGAGGGCCAGGGAAGTCCCAAGATTTTAAAAATGCTTATCATAAAGAAGGTGGTTGAACATAACTGCGAGGAGTCTCACCTGTCCTTTGGAGGTCTTGAAAGTAGGACAGATTCTCTTTTTCATATTATATTAGCCTTGCCTTAAGAAAAATTCAATGGATGACTTCCAGGATGTCCTTTCCTTGTGAACTAGAGCCAGTAGCAGGCTAATATAGGGCCAAGAAGTAAAAGAGGCAACTGCCATTTTAGGCATTTGTTCTGGGTTCCACCTCTTGTGGTTCAGAGTAAATTATTCCAAGTCTCAAGACCTTATTTCCCACAGTTCCAAATAAATATCCTTGTTAAAAACCTATTTTTGAAAACTTTTCCAAGGCACTGTTCAGTTCAGTTGCTCAGTCGTGTCCAACTCTTTGTGATCCCATGGACTGTAGCTTGCCAGGCCTCTCTCCATCGCCAACTCCCAGAGTTTACTCAAACTCATGTTGATTGAGTCGGTGATGCCATCCAACCATCTCATCCTCTGTCATCCCCTTCTCCTCCCGCCTTCAGTCTTTCCCAGCATCAGAATCATTTCAAATGAGTCAGTTCTTCACATCAGGTGGCCAAAGTATTGGAGCTTCAGCTTCAGCATCAGTCCTTCCAATGAATATTCAGGACTGATTTCCTTTAGGATGGACTAGTTGGATCTCCTTGCTGTCCAAGGGACTCTCAAGAGTCTTCTCCAACACCACCATTCAAAAGCATCAATTCTTCAGTGCTCTGGACATGGAACTGGACATAGAACAACAGACTGGTTCCAAATAGGAAAAGGAATATGTCAAGACTGTATATTGTCACCCTGCTTATTTAGCTTATATGCAGAGTACATCATGAGAAACGCTGGGCTGGATGAAGCACAAGCTGGAATCAAGATTGCTGGGAAAAATATCAAGAACCTCAGATGACACAACCCTTATGGCAGAAAGCAAAGAAGAACTAAAGAGCCTCTTGATGAAAGTGGAAGAGGAGAGTGAAAAGTTGGCTTAAAATTCAACATTCAGAAAACTAAGATCATGGCATCTGGTCCCATCACGTCATGGCAAATAGATGGGGAAACAGTGGAAAAGTGGCTGATTTTATTTTGGGGGGCTCCAAAATCACTGCAGATGGTGACTGCAGCCATGAAATTAAAAGATGCTTACTCCTTGGAAGAAAAGTTATGACCAACCTAGACAGCACATTAAAAAGCAGAGACATTACTTTGTCAACAAAGGTCCGTTCAGTCAAAGCTATGGTTTTTCCAGTAGTTATGTATGGATGTGAGAGTTGGACTATAAAGAAAGCTGAGTGCCGAAGGCACAATTGGAACAGGAAATATTTTGTTCTAAATTGCTATATGAGCACAAAATATCCCTATACGTTATTTGTAACATGTAATTTGTAACTGGACAGAAATAAGTTCTTCAGTATTACTGGTAGCCTAGCAGAGAAAACAGACTAAAAAACCCAAGGTTTGGTTGTATCTGAATTTACTTATCTTTACTATATGTGGATCCTATATATGGTGACATAAAGCCCAAGCTTCCCTGAGCTGGAGTAGGTATTCAGCGCTTCTTTCCCTAAAGCATTGTAAGACTCCAACAAAAGTCCCATATATATAAGAATGTATCTAATGTGCTGCTGCTGCTGCTGCTAAGTCGCGTCAGTCGTGTCCGACTCTGTGCAACCCCATAGACGGCAGCCCACCAGGCCCCCCCATCCCTGGGATTCTCCAGGCAAGAACACTGGAGTGGGTTGCCATTTCTAATGTACTGGTGATTCTAAAAGACCCTGACTGAAGCATGTTTTCAACTTTGCTCATTTTTGTACAACTCACATGTACAGCAGAAGTCTCAAGCCAGAGTATTTCAGAATATTAGGGCTGGAAGAGGCCTTAGAGATGGCCCTGTCCATGCCCCTCATACTGCACACACAAAGCTTGGGGTCCAAGGAGGAGTGCCTGTCCAGAGTTATCGTGCCAAAAATGGCAGAGCACTGGCTCTCTGTTAATAACTCAATATGTTTGTGATCAGTTCTGAAAACTGTCAGCTAGAAAGTAAGCCTCTCCTCACTCAGTAATTTTTAGACCCATAAAGACCTGTTTACATAAAGGTTAAAATTTTAACTGTCCACGCAGGGAAAAGATTCCCCATCGCTACAAAAATAAAATCCAGCAGGGGGCAGAAAACTTAAATATGGATCCCAACTTAAATATGGATGCTTAAAATGATTTTCAGACGCAAGAAGATGCATCTTTATCTCTGAATTTGTCTACCACCACCACCACCTTAGTACCACTTGGTGCTTTACTAGATGTATGTACGCTGTATTATATATCTCATTTAGTCCCTACAACAGTGTATCGACCTGTGAGTTATACATTATCTCCATTTTATAAGGGAGGTAACTCAGAGATATTAAGAAATTTGCTGAAGCAAAATTTGCTAGAAATTTGAAATTTGCTAGAAAGCAAAAAATGCCAGAATCCAAAACAAGGTAATCAGGACTATAAAGCCCTTAAAGATAGTGTGATTCCTCAGGGGCAATCTACTTGAATGTGAGGAAATAGGGAGTTAGAGGAAGAAAAATAAAAGTATTTTGTTAATGAATCAAATGAAAACAGAATCTAAAAATAAAATGCATATTAATATTTTTTTATTTTTAATTTTATATTGGGGTATAGCCAGTTAACAATGTCCTGATAGTTTCAGGTGAACAGGGAAGGGATTCAGCCATACATATACATGTATCCATTCTCCCCCAAACTAAATGCCTATTATTTTTCAATCACCACACTGAACTATCCCCATCCAGGTTACTAGTGACTTCTGTGTGGCTAAATCCTTGGTCATTTTTGAGTTCTCATCTCGTTTGGCCTGATGGTAGCATATGACACTGCTGATCATTCCTTCCTTGGTTTCCAGGACTTCACACTCTCAGGTTTCCTCCTAACTCATTGACTGTTCCTTCTCAGTGTCCTTCATGGGATCTGCCTCCTCTCCCAGAGCTCAATCCTTGGTCCTCTTCTCTCCCATTTCTATACTTATTTCCTTAGTGATCTCGCCCCATGTCATGCCTTTAGGATGGCACTTAGATGTGTATCTCTACCCACATCTCTCTCCCTTGAGATCCAGACTGTCATTTCTAGCTATGTCCTGAGCATCTCCACCTCTACATGGACATCTCAACGTCTAGATTTAACATCACCAAAGGCAAACCCCTGATAACATCCCCTTCCAAGCCTGCCCCATTCCCAACACTTTGCATCTGTTGATGGCAAAATCATCTCTTACTCATTCAGGCTAAAAATCCTGGAAAAATGCTTGGCTTTTCTTTCCCCTCATATGTGAGCCTTCAGGAAATCATTTTGGCCCTATCTTCAGAATGTAACCAACTGTAACCACTTTCTGCCACCTCTTCTACTACCGCTCTGGTCTGAGTTTCCATTATCTCTCAAAGGGTACTGCAGTACGAGAGGAGCTACCCCATATCCAAGGTAAGAAGCGGCGGCTGCACTTTGCTGGAGCAGCCGTGAAGAGATACCCCATGTCCAAGGTAAGAGAAACCCAAGTAAGACGGTAGGCACTGAGAGAGGGCATCAGAGGGCAGACAGACGGAACCACAATCACAGACAACTAGCCAATCTGATCATACGGCCACAGCCTTGTCTAACTCAATGAAACTAAGCCTTGCCGTGTGGGGCCACCCAAGACAGACGGGTCATGGTGGAGAGGTCTGACAGAATATGGTCCACTGGAGAAGGGAATGGCAAACCGGTTCAGTATTCTTGCCTTGAGAACCCCATGAACAGCATGAAAAGGCAAAAAGATAGGACACTGAAAGATGAACTCCTCAGGTCGGTAGGTGCCCGATATGCTACTGGTGATCAGTGGAGAAATAACTCCAGAAAGAATGAAGGGATGCAGCCAAAGCAAAAACAACACCCAGTTGTGGATGGGACTGGTGATAGAAGCAAGGTTCGATGCTGTAAAGAGCAATATTGCATAGGAACCTGGAATGTTAGGTCCATGAATCAAGGCAAATTGGAAGTTGTCAAACAGATGGCAAGAGTGAACATCGACATTCTAGGAATCAGGGAACTAAGATGGACTGGAAGGGGTGAATTTAATTCAGAAGACTATTATATCTACTACTGTGGGCAGGAATCCCTTAGAAGAAATGGAGTAGCCATCATAGTCAACAAAAGAGTCTGAAATGCAGTACTTGGATGCAATCTCAAAAACGACAGAATGATCTCTGTTCATTTCCAAGACAAACCATTCAATAGCACAGTAATCCAAGTCTATGCCCCGACCAGTAACGCTGAAGATGCTGAAGTTGAACAGTTCTATGAAGACCTACCAGACCTTCTAGAACTAACACCCAGAAAAGATGTCCTTTTCATTATAGGGGACTGGAATGCAAAAGTAGGAAGTCAAGAAACAGCTGGAATAACAGGCAAATTGGCCTTGGAGTACAGAATGAAGCAGGGCAAAGGCTAATAGAGTTCTGCCACGAGAACGCACTGGTTATAGCTAACACCCTCTTCCAACAACACAAGAGAAGACTCTACACGTGGACATCACCAGATGGTCAACACCAAAATCAGATTGATTATATTCTTTGCAGCCAAAGATGGAGAAGCTCTATACAGTCAGCAAAAACAAGACCGGGAGCGGACTGTGGCTCAGATCATGAACTCCTTATTGCCAATTCAGACTGAAATTGAAGAAAGTGGAGAAAACCACTAGACCATTCACGTATGACCTAAATCAAATCCCTTATGACTATACAGTGGAAGTGAGAAATAGATTTAAGGGACTAGATCTGACAGAGTGCCTGATGAACTATGGACGGAGGTTCATGACATTGTATAGGAGACAAGGATCAAGACCATCCCCAAGAAAAAGAAATGCAAAAAATCAAAATGGCTTTCTGAGGAGGCCTTACAAATAGCCGTGAAAAGAAGGGAAGTGAAAAGCAAAGGAGAAAAAGAAAGATATACCCATTTGAATGCAGAGTTCCAAAGAATAGCAAGGAGAGATAAGAAAGCCTTCCTCAGTGATCAGTGCAAAGAAATAGAGGAAAACAACAGATTGGGAAAGACTAGAGATCTCTTCAAGAAAATTAGAGATACCAAGGGAACATTTCATGGAAAGATGGGCTCAATAAAGGACAGAAATGGTAGGGACATAACAGAAGCAGAAGATATTAAGAAGAGGTGGCAAAAATACACAGAAGAACTGCACAAAAAAGATCTTCACGACCCAGATAATCACGATGGTGTGATCACTCACCTAGAGTCAGACATCCTGGAATGTGAAGTCAAGTGGGCCTTAGGAAGCATCACTAGGAACAAAGCTAGTGCAGGTGATGGAATTCCAGTTGAGCTATTTCAAATCCTGGAAGATGTTGCTGTGAAAGTGCTGCACTCAATATGCCAGCAAATTTGGAAAACTCAGTAGTGGCCACAGGACTGGAAAATGTCAGTTTTCATTCCAATCCCAAAGAAAGGCAATGCCAAAGAATGCTCAAACTGCCGTGCAATTGCAGTCACCTCACACGCTAGTAAAGTAATGCTCAAAATTCTCCAAGCCAGGCTTCAGCAATATGTGAACTGTGAACTTCCAGATGATCAAGCTGGTTTTAGAAAAGGCAGAGGAACAAGAGATCAAATTGCCAACATCTGCTGGATCATCAAAAAAGCAAGAGAGTTCCAGAAAAACATCTATTTTTGATTTATTGACTATGCTAAAGCTTTGACTGTGTGGATCACAATAAACTGTGGAAAATTGTGAAAGAATGGGAATACCAGACCACTTGACCTGCCTCTTGAGAAACCTGTATGCAGGTCAGGAGGCAACAGTTAGAACTGGACATGGAACAATAAACTGGTTCCAAATAGGAAAAGGAGTATGTCAAGGTTGTATTTTGTCACCCTGCTTATTTAACTTATATGTAGAGTACATCATGAGAAACGCTGAGCTGGAGGAAGCAGAAGCTGGAATCAAGATAGCTGGGAGAAATATCAATAACCTCAGATATGCAGATGACACCATCTTTATGACAGAAAGTGAAGAAGAACTAAAGAGCCTCTTGATGAAAGTGAAAGAGGACAGTGAAAAAGTTGGCTTAAAGCTTAACATTCAGAAAACTAAGATCATGACATCCGGTCCCATCACTTCATGGGAAATAGACGGGGAAACAGTGGAAACAGTGGCTGACTTTATTTTTTATTTTTTTAATAAATTTATTTATTTTAGTTGGGGGCTAATTACTTTACAATATTGTAGTGGTTTTTGCCATACATTGACATGAATCAGCCATGGGTTTACATGTGTTCCCCATCCTGAACCCCTCTCCCACCTCCCTCCCCCTGACTTTATTTTTCTGGGCTCCAAAATCACTGCATATGGTGACTACAGCCATGGAATTAAAAGGTGCTTACTCCTTGGAAGGGAAGTTATGACCAACCTAGACAGAATATTGAAAAGCAGAGACATTACTTTGTCAACAAAGGTCCGTCTAGTCAAGGCTATGGTTTTTCCCCTGGTCATGTATGGATGTGAGAGTTGGACTATAAAGAAAGCTGAGCGCCAAAGAATTGATGCTTTTGAAGTGTGGTGTTGGAGAAGACTCTTGAGAGTCCCTTGGACTGCAAGCAGATCCAACCAGTCCATCCTAAAGGAGCTCAGTCCTGGGTGTTCATTGGAAGGACTGATGTTGAAGCTGAAACTCCAATACTTTGGACACCTGATGTGAAGAGCTGACTCATTTGAAAAGACTCTGATGCTGGGAAAGATTGAGGGCAGGAGAAGAAGGGGACGACAGAGGATGAGATGGTTGGATGGCATCACTGACTCAATGGACATGGATTTGGGTGGACTCCAGGAGTTGGTAATGGACAGGGAGGCCTGGCATGCTGCGGTTCATGGGGTAGCAAAGAGTCGGACACGACTGAGTGACTGAACTGAACTAAGTTATCATCCTGCTTCTCCCTGTGCCCTCCTATAATCTGTTCTCAACACCAGAGGGATCTTAAGAAAAGGTAGTCAGGTCATGTCACCACTGTTTTGCATGCTACATTGGCTCCCTTGTCAGGGTTAAAACCACAGGACGTTTTTTTCTCAGTTTGTTGCTTAACATACTGAATAGCAAAATCAATCAGCCATGCATATGCATATATCCCTCCCTTTTGGATTTCCTTCTCATTAGGGTCACCACAGTGCATTAAATAGAGTTTCCTGTGCTATACAGTATGTTCTCATTGGTTACCTATTTTATTCATAGTATCAGTAGTGTATATGTGTCAATCCCAATCTCCCAGTTCCTCTCATCCCGCCCCCTTTTCCCTTTGGTATGCATGTATTTGTTCTCTATGTCTCTGTCTATTTCTGCTTTGCAAATAAGATCATCTATACCATTTTTTCTAGATTGCACATTCTCTTCTGTTCAGTTGCTCAGTTGTGTCCAACTCTTTGCGACCCCATGGACTGCAGCATGCCCGGCTTCCATGTTCTTCTCTATCTCCCTGAGTTTGCTCAAACTCATGTCCATTGAGTGGATGATACAATCCAACCATCTCATCCTCTGTCATCCCCTTTTCCTCCTACCTTCAATCCTTCCCAGCATCAGGGTCTTTTCCAATGAGTCACTTCTTCACATCAGGTTGCCAAAGTATTGGAGCTTCAGCTTCAGCATCAGTCCTTCCAATGAATATTCAGGACTGATTTCCTTCAGGATTGACTGATTTGATCTCCTTGCAGTCCAAGAGTCTCTCAAGAGTCTTCTCCAACACCACAGTTCAAAAGCAATTCTTTGGCGCTCAACTTTCTCTATGGTCCAACTCTCACATCCATACATGACTCCTGGAAAAACCAGGAGCACACAATAGGTGCTCAATAACCATTTAATAAATGAGGGAATTATGTACTGTAATTTGAATAGCTTTGGCTGGATGGACCTTTGTTGGCAAAGTAATGTCTCTGCTTTTCAATATGCTGTCTAGGTTGGTCATAGCTTTTCTTCCAAAGAGCAAGCGTCTTTTAATTTCATGGCTGCAGCCACCATCTGCAGTGATTTTGGAGCCCAAGAAAATAAAATCTGTCACTGTTTGCCACGAAGTGGTGGGACTGGTTGCCGTGATCCTTGTTTTTTAAATGTTGAGTTTTAAGCCAGCTTTTTCACTCTCCTCATATATGTGTTACTATACAACCCCTGGTGGCTCAGATGGATGGCAAAGCGTCCGCCTACAATGTGGGAGACCTGGGTTCAATCCCTGGGTCGGGAAGATCCCCTGGGAAAGGAAATGGCAACCCACTCCAGGTACTCTTGCCTGGAAAATCCCATGGACGGAGGATCCGGTAGGCTACAGTCCATAGGGTTGCAAAGAGTCAGACATGACTGAACGACTTCACTTTCCCTTTATACAATGTTTGTATTTCTCTTTCACATACTTCACTCTCTATGACACTCTCTATAGAACCCCAGGACTTTTTAATAGCTTATATGAAGCCACAAGATCTGGCTTCCATTGCCTCTCCAACCTCCTACTGTTCATCTCTTCTAGTCAAAGCTGGCCTCCCACTCTCCTTCCAGGAACACTAAACTCTCACCCTTGCTTGGGGGGCCTTGGCTCCAGCTTCTCAGTGTTCTGGGACCACTTTTCTCCCAGGGTCCTGACTAGCCTCTCAGGACCGTCAACTCTGTTCACATCTCACTTAACATTAAGGCTAAACTTGACCATCTTGCTTACATTTCAACCTCCTCCCACATTCTCCCCTCCCAGCACCCTCATTCCACTTTACTTTGCTCTGTTTTTCTATAGTTTACTTATGTTGATTGTTTCTTTTTCTTCCCTGTCCTGCTCTAGAACATTCACTCCATGACACAGAGACCTGTTTTGTTCACATACTTATTTCCAAGCACCTAGAAACTCTGCTAAATATATATTTGTGGAATGAATTTAAAAATTGGAAAGCACTACTAATTAAGACTAAAATATCTAACAACAGACTAAAGTGCTAATTATTCCAAATTTCAGAATACCTTGCCACACAATAGGTTCTCAATAACCATTTGATGAATGAAGGAATTATGTACTGTAATTTGAAAAGGAATCTCTGCACACATTTCCACAGCACCCATTTTGTGTGTATGAGTTGGAGTGTATCTCGAGTTCTGCCTATTCAGTATCTGAAACTCATTTTGCCATTTTCTACTTCAGGAAAAAGTCCTTTAACATACTCTTCTACTGTTCAGTAGAATATTTCTATTTTAAATTGAAGTACAGTTCATGTACAATGTTGTGTTAGTTTCAGGTATACAGTAAAGTGATTCAGTTATTTATATATATATCAGATTGTTTTCCCTTACAGGCTATTGCAACATATTGAGTGTAATTCCCTGTACTGTATAGTAGGCCCTTGTTGGTTATCCATCTTACATATAGTGAAAGTGTTAGTCACTCAGTGGTGTCTGACTCTTTGCCACCCCCTGGACTGTAGCCCACCAGGCTCCTCTGTCCATGGGATTCTCCAGGCAAGAATACTAGAGTGGGGAGAAGGAAATGGCAACCCACTCCAGTAGTCTTGCCTGGAAAATCCCATAGACGGAGGATCCTGGTGGGCTACAGTCCATGGGGTCGCAAAGAGTCGGACACGACTGAGTGACTTCACTCACTTGCACTCACTCACAGTGCGGTAGAAGACAAACCAGGCTGGTGCAGGGAGAGACCTTCCCGCAATGATCTAGGGCCCTTGTCCCCATTACACCCGAATGAATTCGAAAATAGCATCATGTGCCCCACTACATCTATCCTCTCATTTCTTAAGCAAAGGTCTTAATGAAGCCATGGTTATGACCAAAGGAGACGTTTGCATTATCTATCCCAAAACCTTAAGAAAAAAAAAAGAATACTAGAGTGGGTAGCCACTCCCTTCTCCAGGGGATCTTCCCAACCCAGGGATCAAATCCAGGTCTCCTGTATTGCAGGCAGATTATTTACCATAGTGTGTACATATTAATCCCAACCTTCTAATTTGTCCCTCCTCTCCCTTCCCTTTTGGTAACCATAAGTTTGTTTTCTATGTCTGTGTCTGAGTATTTCCATACATTCTATCACTCAGAGGTGGCTGAGGAATTTAAGAACTAGGATAACATGATGAAAGGGTTGCAGGAAGGGGAACCCCTTCCAGCACCCAAGAGTAGGTGCTTGTCTAACATTGAGAATTGAATCATCCAAGGAGACACACGTACTTATTACTGAAAGGTAGGGTCTGGCTGCTCGCTGCCCAAAAGTCAATAAACAGGCCCAGTTGGTGGAAAGGAAAGTTTGCTTTATTTCACATGCTGGCAACTGGGGGGAGGGCGGACATTGTCCAAAGGCCAATTCCCCCCCTGACAAGCAGGGGGTAGGAGCTTTAATACACAGAGTATGGAGTGGGGGTGGCTACACACAGAAACAGCACAGTCAGCTCTGACAGTCACCTTCAGACTGGTCACTGGCAGTCTGACTAGCATCATCTTGATTGTTTTAGGTACAGTTAATCTTCAGTTCCAGAGTCTGTTTGTTCCCATTTCTTTGAGAACAGTTCTTAGAATTGTGGCAGCTCATGTCCTGGGTACAGTCTGGTCATCATATAATTAACTTTTCCACCTGGGGTTTCAGTATCTGTAAGACAGCTCACAGGATATGTCTCAGAATATTATCTGTAGTCCATGAGAAGGAACTAAAGGCCCTTGACTATGCTTAGTGACTACATTATTATTATTTGATTTCCTTTGACTGTTTTCCTTTGTTTCTGCATTTCTCACTTCGCTGATGAAACTTGTTCTTTGCTAAAGTTTTCCACAGACAACAGGCAGGCAGAGGACATGGCTGGGGGGAAGGACCATAGGGTCATGCTCTGTTTCATGCTGATAGAGCAAGAGATTTTATTGAGAAGGGGTGCCTGGGCAGAGAGCAGGAGGGTAAGGGAACCCAGGAGGTCCGCTCTGCCACATGGCTCAAGTCCCGGATTTTATAGTAATGGGATAAGTTTCTGACTCAGGGTTCTTCCTGGTGGTGCACACATCATGCAGTCGGGATGGATTCCAACAAGGAGGATCCTGGGAGGTTGGTAGGACACGTGGCATCTCGTTTTGAACTTTTCTGAATTCTCTGGTTTAGTGGTGGCTTGATAGTTGCCCTGTTCCTTACCAGGACCTCCTGTCTTAAAGAAACTCACATGAATGGTTACTATGGTTCCTGGAAAGGGTGGGCGGTTCCAGTCAGTATTTCCGGTAACACCTCCCCACCCAGAGACTCCAAACTCAAGATGCTTCTTGGTATTCCAGGCAGAGGTCTCTTTCTTCTGTAATTACTCCCTGCTGAGATTCTTTACCAACTGAGCTGGGGCTTTCCTGGCGTCTCAGTTGGTTACCAATCAGCCTGCAGTGTGGGAGACCCAGGTTCTATCTCTGGGTGGAAAGATCCCCTGGAGATGGAAATGGCAACCCACTCCAGTATTTTTGCCTGGAAAATCCCATGGATGAAGGAGCCTAGTGGGCTAAAGTCCATTGGGTCACAAAGGGTCACACACAACTGAAGCAACTTTGCACGAGTGGGCGTAGGCATGTGCAGGAGGCCTAACAGGGCCAGAAAAGGAAGGCAAATTTGGGGTGAATTCGAATGTGGTGGATGGAGAACATGTCACGTTCTTCTGATTGGTTGGTGGTGAGGTAATAGGGCGGTTGCTCCAGGAATCCTGTGCTCAACTTGAAGTTCCCATCCTCCACCTGGGTAGGGGCACTGGTTCTGCAGAACTCAGAGATATTGTTATGCATATTCCTTGAGTAGGAACCAGGCTCCAAGGCTGTACCACCACTTGACTTCTCTTATTTCTGCATCCCTTCCTATCCCTGATAAGCAACTATTTGAATCTGCCCTTTGGAGTTCAGGGAAGGTCAAGGAGGCTGAATGAAGCCTATATCCTATAAACAAGAAAAGCAAATGAAATAAAGGATACTTCTGAGGATTAAATCATTGCATGGATGGTCAGAGTGAAACTGGGCAGGACCTACAAAGTCCTGCGCAGTTGCAAAAGGCCCTCCATGTCCCCTGTATCTTATTTGTAGAAAACAGAAAAAAGTCTCCCAGGCCTTCCTTGAGTGCCAAAGAACAAGCCCAAGCAGTTACTAATTAGGACTACAGAGTCACAGGACACCTAGTTCTTCCTGAAACCATAAAGATAACAACCTGATGTGTTATCTTTGAGTTGTTCTACAAAATCTAAGACACCCCTGCCCCCCAGGAGGAGGGTAACTACAAGTCCACCACAAGCACACAGACTCCAGACTGGTTGGAACCAGAAGGTTCAGATTCTGGAAACATCACCCTGTTACCTCACCACCCACCAGTGAGGAGATGGTCCAGGAGCTGGTCAAGCAACCTATGAGTTTTTTCCCTAACAACCTTGCCTGAAAGTGATTGGAGGGTTCAGGTCTTTTGCGCACCCGACATCTATTCTTGCTTTTAGCCTTTGCAATAAATCTTTCTCTGCTCCAAACTCCCAGGTTCTGGATTGTTTGGCTGCAGTGTGCCAGGGACACAGGAAATTGGTTTCCGTAACAAAGAGTGTTATACTTAGGGTGAGGCAGTGCAAGGTAGTGAGGGCCTAACCTTGCTCCAGCTCTGTGACCTGCAACTAGTTTCATTACTCTAAACCCTAGTTTCTTTATCTGTAAAAACGGGGCTAAGGCACAGCATTTGTCTAATGGATGACAAGTGATTAACATTGTCTGGAAAACAAACAACTCTGCAGAGTAAGCATCTGAAAAGTGAAAGCTATTATATGCACGTGTGCTCAGTCACGTCAGACTCTTTGAGACGCTAAGGACTGTAGCCCACCAGGCTCCTCTGTCCATGGGATTCTCCAGGCAAGAATACTGGAGTGGGTTGCCATTTCCTACTCCAGCGGATCATCCCCACCCAGGGATGAAACCTGCTTATCTTGCCTCTCCTGCATTGGCAGGCGTTTTCTTTACCATTAGCGCCACCTGGTAAGCCGGGGTTAGCATTATAATGAATTTGGGGCTGGGGAAAGACTGCTTTTGCACCAGTTGGAAGGAGCTTGCCGTTAAGAACCAAGAGGTTCATTTAAAAGGAGGTAGGAAAACAAGTAAAGACAAGCAACAAAAAAGGTGAGATTCAAGATTTCAAGTTGGTTTGTGGTAATTAGGACCTGGAATGGGGAACCTAAGGCTTTCCCTCTTGGAAGTCCCTCAACTGCGAGAGCTCCACACGCCGGGGCTACCCGCGGTGGAAGCAGCCGGATCGTGTGGGCGGTCCTGATGCGGCCTGTGCGGCTGGGACTCGCTGAAGGCCACCTAGCTCGCCCTCCAGTCCAGGGTCGCGGGTCTGGAGACTCGGGACCCAGCGGGCAGCGAGAGGAGCCGCGCCCCCAGGGCTCGGCGGCCGCGCCTCCCTTTACCTGGCGCCCCTCCTCGCTTACGCGTCGCCCACTGCCGTCCCCACCTTGCTTCTCCTTGCTTCTCCTTCCAGCCGCCGAGTGCATCCTCTTCCTCACCCCACCGACCCATTCTCGGGCGCCAGGATGCCTCCTCCCCTTCCTGGTTCTTCTGGCTGGTTCCGTAGAGTTTGGTTTGAACTTTTGAACCCACCAGAGAGCGCCGTGCGCCCCTCCTCTCTCGGCGGGGAGGGTAAAACCCGGCAGAGGGCTGGGAGGCGGGGCCGCGGAGGCCGGGGCGGGGTCGGGTGCCCGCCCTCCTGACACGTGGCCCGGCTAGGGGTTTATAGGATCCCTCCCGGCCCCGGGCCTCTCACTACTCCCCCGGACTCCTTAGTAGTCTGTCAGTGGGAGATCTTCGCGGCCGTCCCCTCACCTGTTCCAGCCCCGCAGAACCGTACAAGTCTCCGTCATGGTAAGTGGGGTCCCCGGACGGTGCTGCGAGGTCAGAGTGCGGAGTCCGAAGGGGCGTTGGGACCCCAGTGTGAGTGGAGCCACGTCCACGCCTCCGGTCAAACCGGTTTCTGGTGGCCAGGTTGGGAGAGTCGAGCTCACCTGGCTGACTCCTCGTCGGGCTCCAAGAAGCGGCCTGGGTACTGCCTTGAGTAGAAGTGGAAAAGCCACTTGACCCTAGAGAGGGGCCATTCATTGATTCCTTCGGGGCCGCTACTGCCCCAGGAAGGTCGGAGAACCTTCGCACTGGCTCCCAAGGACTTGTGAAAGCTACAAATCCCTCCCATTTCCTGAAATGATCTCACCTTCCCACAGCCTTAAGCAAGGGATCCCTGGAGCATCTCGTGTGCTCCAGCATAGTAGGTGCAGACGTTTCCTGGCGAACCCTCTCCTGTGCCCTGTGATTTGCTCCTGAGTCCACCTGGGGCCAGATTCTGGGAAGAGTCTTCAATTGCACCATCTTCACCTGTGGCCGGGATGTTGGGGGTTGGGTGGGCGGGGGGAGCTCTTGCATTTGCGCCAATCCACTTGAAGGATGAAGGCAGGCTTCTCCTTTGAAGGAAATTACTGTCAGGTTGTTTAATCCCGCGTTTCTAGTGTTAATTTAGTGGGGTGTTTTAATAGCTGAAATTTTCTTCTTACAGGTTTTAAAAAGTCCATAAAAGAGATATTTACTTACAAAGTCACAGAGTAAACTAGTACTGACAAAGTATTCTTGGTTTTAAAGAAACATGAAATTACATACAACTTGAGTATTTTGTATTTAGCTTCCAGAGGTTTTGGAAACAAGTATCTTAGGAAACATCCCTTGGAGTCTGTCTACCTAAAGCAGTATCAAATGTTTCAAAACATCTTTTTTTAAAAAGGACTATAGTGAATAAATAGTTACCCTTTTTAGGGAGTACCGCAGTTATCAAAACGATGTCTGACTGTAACACTTACTTGAGTGTTTTTTACTAAGCCAGACCAAAGGACACTGGTAAATGTGTGATTACGAAAATAGTGAGAGTGTTTAAAGGGCAGGAGATCAGCAGTAGCAGCAAACTTATTAAGACATACACTGGTTAGATTCGTATTTTCCAAGGGACAGGTGCTGATTATCCCATTAAGGCTAGACTAAATGACACCATCACCTGTATCTCACTTCATCTCCTAAGTGGCCAGGGGAGAGTGGAGGGCAAGCAGTGGCCACAGTCTAAGCCATACTGTTGCACAATATGAAAAGTTTTTGAACTCAAAAGGCTTCATTAGAAGTCCTTCATTAGGACGGCAGGATCTTCTCAGATACTTTATCTCCCTGAGACCCGGACTGTCATGGGCAAATATCTGGTTCTTTCCTGGTTTCTAGGGCTGTGGAATGTCCAAAGTCCAGTTAAAGGTAAACACGATGCAGTGAGAAAAAGTCATGGGTTTATCAGGACAAACTCACCTTTCTCCCACAGCCTTAAAGCTGGCAAGTAGATGCAGGTAATAGCTTGCTGATGAGGTCAGCAGAGGATAATTGCTTTATGGGGAGTATGGTGAGAAGGAGGGAACCATAAGTCAAAGGTTATGAGTGACTGGAGGTTTTGTCTTGGGGTTATGAGACTAGGTGATGTTGAATTTTCTTTAGATTACTATTGTTGTTCATTTGCTAAGTTGTGTCCTACTCTCTGCGACCCTATGGATTGCAGAATGTCAGGATTTCCAGTCCTACACTGTCTCCTGGAGTTTGTTCAAACTCATGTCCATTGAGTCGGTGATGCTATCTAAACATCTCACCCTCTACCGTCCCCTTCTCCTTTTGCCTTCAACCCTTCCCAGCACCTGGGTCTTTTCCAATGAGTCAGCTCTTGGCCTCAGGTGGCCAAATTATTGGAGCTTCAGCATCAGTCCTTCCAATGAATGCTGCTGCTAAGTCGCTTCAGTCGTGTCCGACTCTGTGCGATCCCATAGATGGCAGCCCACCAGGCTCCGCCGTCCCTGGGATTCTCCAGGCAAGAATACTGGAGTGGGTTGCCAGTTCCTTCTCCAGTGCATGAAAGGGAAAAGTGAAAGTGAAGTCGCTCAGTCGAGTCCGACTCTTAGCGACCCCATGGACTGTAGCCTACCAGGCTCCTCCGTCCATGGGATTTTCCAGGCAAGAGTACTGGAGTGGGGTGCCATTGCCTTCTCCGCTTCCAATGAATAGTCAGGGTTAATTTCCTTTAGGATTGACTGGTTTCATCTCCTTGCAGTCCAAGGGACTCTCAAGAGCCTTCTCCAGCACCACAATTCAGAATCATCGATTCTTCGGTGCTCAGCCTTCTTTACAGTCCAACTCTCACATCCATGCATGACTATTGGAAAAATCATAGCTTTGACTATACTGGCGTTTGTCGGCAAAATGATGTCTCCTTTTTAATATGCTGTCTAGGTTTGTCATAGCTTTCTCTCTAACAAGGAAGCGTCTCTTAATTTCATGGCTGCAGTCACCGTCTGCAGTGATTTTGGATCCCAAGAAAATAAAATCTGTCACTGTTTCCACATTTTCCCCATCTATTGGCTATGAAGAGATAGGACCAGATGCCATGATTTTAGTTTTTTTCAATATTCAGTTTTAACATTTACCCCATCTATTTGCCATGAACTGATGGGACCAGATGCCAGCTTTTTCACTCCTCTTTCACCCTCATCAAGAGGTTCTTTGCTTTAGTTCCCCTTCACTTTCTGCCATTAGAGTGGTATCATCTGAGGTTACTGATAGTTCCCCTGGGAGGCTTGATTCCAACTTGTGAATCATCCAGCCTAGCATTTTGCATGATGTACTCTGCATAGAACTTAAATAAGCAGGGTGATAATATACAGCCTTGACATACTCCTGTCCCGATTTTGAACCAGTCCCTTCTTCCATGGAAGGTTCTAACTGTTGCTTCTTGACCTGCATACAGGTTTCTCAAGAGACAGGTAAGGTGGTCTGGTATTCCCATCTCCTTAAGAATTTCCCAGTTTGTTGTGATCCACACAGTCAAAGGCTTTAAATTCCTCTTAGCAGCTTTCAAAACCCTGAAACGCTCTTATTTGGAGAAAATGTAATGGGAGATATTTGATGTGGATACTTGAAAGACCTCTGTCTCAAGCAGCTAATTTGATTTATGATGGAAATACAGTAAAAATCCTGTTTGTTTTCCTCTTAAGTCTGTGGGTTTAGATTCTATGTTCACTGCCTTATTTTACCAAGCAGGAATGAGTCTGGTAACTTATAAATGACCTTGTTCAGCAAGTAAAGGAAAACAAACGTTTGCGTAACATTGTTAAATTTATGAAATTATAGACTCTTCTTCCACAATGCCAGAGAGAGATGTACATTTTACTAGAAACCAGCTGATTTCTTAAACTGTTAGTTAAGTCTTGGTGACCCTTCTAGCTTTTATTACCCTTCTAGCTTTTATTACCCTATCTCCATCTGCCTACCCTCCCCCACTCTCCCCTCAAGGTGTGTTGACAGTGAAGGAAAATGTTTTTCCTTAAGATTAAATACTTCCACAGGGATAAAAGGATGCCTTTGACCACAGTTTTTAAAGTCCAGGTAACTGCTGCTTATCTGGTGTTTTCTCCATGAGTCATACAGCTATAGTTTGCTGGTTTAAGCTGGTTTTAAAGGGAGAGGCAGAAGCTCTTTAAAGAATAGAATTAAAGAGGGATGGGAATGAGCTGTAGTTACACAGTCACACAGGGAATGAATCAGAGCTGGAAGGAGGAATTGTGCATGCCTCTAAGGAATCAGCAGGCATATTTCTCAGGAGTTGGGGAAAATCTATTGCTAGAGTAGCTTGTGTCATTCTGAAGGTAGAAACCTGACCATGAATATCTAATGTGGCTGTAAAGTGAAAGTCTGGTCTCTGGCCTTGTCTAGTAGTTCATTAACATATCTGTGGTTTTCCAAAGCATTTTCTCTGAATTGGCCTGTTGTTTGTGAAATAGTGCCTGGGCAGGCATGACCTCCAGAAAGGTGCTGATTTGTCTTGAAGGTTAATAGTCATTTCCGTGTGAATCATTCCTAAATGTCCCATCTGATGTGTCACATTGTGACACTTCCTTTCTTCCTTCCCACAGCGTGAGTGCATCTCCATCCACGTTGGCCAGGCTGGTGTCCAGATCGGCAATGCCTGCTGGGAGCTCTACTGCCTGGAACATGGCATCCAGCCTGATGGCCAGATGCCAAGTGATAAGACTATTGGGGGAGGAGACGACTCCTTCAACACCTTCTTCAGTGAGACAGGCGCTGGCAAGCATGTGCCCAGGGCAGTGTTTGTAGACCTGGAACCCACAGTCATTGGTGAGTTGACCTCAGTAACCCCAATGAGATCCCAGGGATCTGGGACAGGAGGTGTGTGCTGGGAGTTCCACTGATGCCCTGAGATGGAGCAGACTTGTGTGGGTTGTTGCTGATGGGTGGCTGCTTCATTTTCCTTTTCCAGATGAGGTTCGCACTGGGACCTATCGCCAGCTCTTCCACCCTGAGCAACTTATCTCAGGCAAAGAAGATGCTGCCAATAACTATGCCCGAGGTCACTACACCATTGGCAAGGAGATCATTGACCTCGTCTTGGACCGAGTTCGGAAACTGGTAAACAAAGAACTTGATTTAAAATAGGATGAGTGTTTTCTCTTAAGTGTTTTGAGAGACCAGACTATGAGAATCATTCTTTGCACGCTAGAATGAGCTTTTTACTGCCCAGGATAACTTGACTTCTAAACCAAATGGTCCTGTGCTATGGGACAATGTTTTGAGGCTGAAGTAAGCGCTGCTTGGCCTCTTCCTATGTCTTATAAGGCAGATTTGGGCAATTGCTCACTCAGTGAGGGCAGTTTACCTGAAGTCAAGTGACTACCAGGAAGCCTTAACAGTTTTACCGAAACTTAAGCCCATTAAACATCCTTGTTCATATTAATCAGGGAGCTTCCTGGCTCCAAGCTGAGGCATCCCTTTTAGGTCATCTTAGTCACAGTGGTAGGTGGCTGGCTCTGAATGTAACTAATGATCAAACTCATCAAAATTGGAGAGCTCCCTTATGTTGCTACAGAAAGTTATAGCAAAAGAAGCCGATGTAATACCGACTACAAATAGCTGCCATTGGAAACTTCCAGCAACACTGAAAGTGGAGTCAAGGGAGTTCCCTTGTTACAGAAGCAAGTATAAGTCACTGGAACTTTGAAAGTACTAAGATATTTTTCTACTAGAGCTCAGGGCAGTGTGGCCTAGCCTTGAGGCAGAAAAATCTAAGGTAACTGTATTCACATCAGTAAGGCTGATAAGGGTTCTGTTCAGATCATTTTAATTGAGAGTCTGGCAATCAGATGACTCTACTGCTTAGGCATACGGGAAACTTGTAAGTCACTAACTAAAATCAAGAATGAAGGCCTGGGTGGAATAGCTTCTCAGGAAAATCATATAACGCTAAGCCCGGCAACAACAGGTCTATTTTCAAAATAATGGCCTTACATCGTTCTTGGCTTCGTACTTTTTCCGATGTTTATCATAGTCTTCGCAGCAAAATTGGGCTAATGGCTCCTGTGTTTGCAAGTGAGGCTTCAGCTACTAGTACTGACTTCGAAATCAGGACCTGCCCTAGGGACAAATAAACTAGTGAAAGTCATTGAGGCTTCTGGAGTGAAGTTCATTAACTACCAGAACAATTGCATTTGTCCCCGGTGTTATTACTGTGTCCACAAGAGTCTTAATGGGTGGAAACTGGAAACCTAGAGGCTGCCCCTTGCATTGATCTCATTCAGAGGCTGGACCCATAGAAGTGACATAAGGGCTCAGTAGAGAATGTCCACAAATCTTGGAGCACCTTCAAGTGAAGGTTGTCCAGAGAATTCTCTGTCAGGTTAAGATCATCCTTTCACAGAATAGCAGTTTGTTAGCCAGAAGAGATCAATTAAGTGGTGGAAAGTCCCTGTGACGCAAGGACTTGGATTTGTGACAGTAAATCTCCTTTCCTGGAATGACTAGACTTTCTGCTAACTAGTGCTGACTGTGCCAGGCACTATTCCAGTACTCATTTAATTCCCAACAACCTGAAGCAGATTACTATTCTCCTCATTTAATAAATGAGAACACTGAGATTGAGAAATGAATTGGTCAAAGGCACATGGCAAGGAACTGGTAGAGCCAGACCCAGCCTTATTCTAGCACCAGGGCACTGAATCTTCACTCTTTTGTTGTTTTTAAGATCTTGATCAGTGTGATTATGGATTCAATGAAGTCACTGCAGCTGTCACCAAGGCTAAAATTAAAACTTTTTTCTTTTTCCAGGCTGACCAGTGCACGGGTCTTCAGGGCTTCTTGGTTTTCCACAGCTTTGGTGGAGGTACTGGTTCTGGGTTCACCTCCCTGCTGATGGAACGCCTCTCTGTCGATTATGGCAAGAAGTCCAAGCTGGAGTTCTCCATTTACCCAGCCCCCCAGGTTTCCACAGCTGTCGTTGAGCCCTACAACTCCATCCTCACCACCCACACCACCCTGGAGCACTCTGATTGTGCCTTCATGGTAGACAATGAGGCCATCTATGACGTCTGTCGTAGAAACCTCGACATTGAGCGCCCAACCTACACGAATCTTAACCGCCTCATGAGCCAGATAGTGTCATCCATCACTGCTTCCCTGAGGTTTGATGGAGCCCTGAATGTGGATCTGACAGAGTTCCAGACCAACCTGGTGCCGTATCCCCGCATCCACTTCCCTCTGGCCACATACGCCCCTGTCATCTCTGCTGAGAAAGCCTACCATGAACAGCTTTCTGTAGCAGAGATCACCAATGCTTGCTTTGAGCCAGCCAACCAGATGGTGAAATGTGACCCTCGCCATGGTAAATACATGGCCTGCTGCCTGTTGTACCGTGGCGACGTGGTTCCCAAAGATGTCAATGCTGCCATTGCCACCATCAAGACCAAGCGCAGCATCCAGTTTGTGGACTGGTGCCCCACTGGCTTCAAGGTTGGCATTAACTACCAGCCTCCCACTGTGGTACCTGGTGGAGACCTGGCCAAAGTACAGCGAGCTGTGTGCATGCTGAGCAACACCACAGCCATCGCTGAGGCCTGGGCTCGCCTGGACCACAAATTTGACCTGATGTATGCCAAGCGTGCCTTTGTTCACTGGTACGTGGGTGAGGGCATGGAGGAAGGAGAGTTTTCTGAGGCCCGTGAGGACATGGCTGCCCTTGAGAAGGATTATGAGGAGGTTGGAGCCGACAGTGCTGAGGGATACGATGAGAGTGACGAGTATTAGCGTGTCTGCTGCAGTTTCATCTTGGGACTGTATTATTTGCGTTCATTGGAGCTGCCCACTGTGCCCCTATCATGTCAGTAAAGGTGATATTTCCACTTCTACGCTGTGTCATAGCCAATATTTACTTATTGAAGGCCAGTTTGGGCTGGAGGAGGCTGGCAACTTCCATCTGATCATTTGCTCAATGTTTCAAGTGGTTTCTGTGTACTGTGCTAAGGGGTTTATCTATTTCACTTAGACCTGAATTGATGACTGGTGATAAAATCGTAAGTGAGGCAACAGGCTCCGATTGGGCCACTGCTTTTCAAACTTTAATGTGGATGTGAATCTCGTGTAGATTTTAAAAAGCAGAGCCGAATCTGTAGGTGTGAAGTGGAGTTTCAATAAACATACTGCCTTGTTTTTAATTTGTTTTTTCTTTTCTTTAAAAGCTCTCAGGTTTGTTTTTATTTTTAATTGGAGGATAATTGCTTTACAATATTGTGTTAGTTTCTGCCATGCATCAACATGAATCAGCCATAGGTATACATATGTCCCTTCCCTCTTGAACCTCCCTCCCACCTCCCACCCCATCCTACCCCTCTAGGTTGCCACAGAAAGAGCACTGGGTTTCAGCTGCCTGAATCATACAGCAAATTCCCACTGTTTTACATATGGTAATATATATGTTTCAGTGATACTCTCACAACTCATCCCACCCAAAGCTCCCAGGTATTCTTGGTCTGCTGTGACCACATGTGGAGTAGCAAGGGGTTAGGTAACATAGCTAAGCAATGATGGAGCCGTAATTCAAGTCGCCAGGCTGACTGCCAGAACTACTGCAGTCTTTATTTCATAAAGTGTTGGAATCACATCAGAAGAGCTTGGAATTGTGCTGATTTTTCGTCCTTGGCCAAAATCTACAATGGCAAACTAGGACTTTGCTTTAAGAACTCACTGCTTGGAGAAAGTAGAGCAGGCTGAGACACAAAAGTACAGTAGTCTCAGGTTGTTATGGTACTGGTCCTTGACCCAGTGTATGTCATGGGGAATATTTGAAGTAGGGGAGTAATAAGGAAAATTAAAGGAGTATGTATGTAAGAAAGGTTGAAGACCAGAGGTCCCCAATTTGGATGCTTTTCTGAGCACCTACTGGAAGCTGTGTGGTTCTTGAGGGGGGCAGGAGGCAACTATGAGAAGATGAGGGTGGGGGAAGAATGCGTGGGTGGCTGGAGAGCTTGGTGATGGTGCTCAGGGACTAGTGGTGTGGCCTCTGAGGCTGAACTGAGCAATGAAAGAGGACAGCGATCATCGGAGGGCCAGGTCATGCAGAAGGGAGGAGCCGTGTTTGATGCTTAGGTCCTGGCCTGAGTGGGAAGGCCAAGCAAGTGGCAGGACGTGAGAGTGAGTGCAGGTCTGTTCGCCTTTGCTCCAGGATTGAGCTTATTCAATGGCATTCAGCTACCATCTTTCTTTTCTCACTGGTGTTTTCACCCCTTACTCCTTGCTAACCACTGTCCCCTTACTCTTTAAGGAGAGCAGTTTAAACATGCACGTTCTGGGAATTCCCTGGTGGCCCAGTGGAATTGGTGCTTTCAGTGCTGAGGGCCCGGGTTCAATCCCTGATTGGGGAACTAAGATTCCACAAAGCACATGGCACAGCAACCCCCTCCTCAAATGCACATTCTGTCTTGGGGTACAGCTTCCAGCCTGAGCTGTCTCAGCTTTGTGCTTGGAAGGGTTGTCATGAGAGCAACTGTTGTCTCACGCTTTCAGGGGGATGCCCAACCCACCCCATCCTGGAGTACAGTCAGCTACTGCTACTCAAAGTATTGGGCTAGATCCCTTCTGCAGCCTGAGCATGGGCGTCCTGGGGTGAAAAAATGAACCTTGGAGAGGCTGGCCACTCCAGCTGAGCTCAAACCTTTCTAACATAGGGTATCTGCCGATGGCTACAGTGCAAGCTCTGGAGGGAATGGGACATCTAGATGTGAGGAGGAAGAGACAGATCATCAGCTTCAGCTGAGCACAGCACCCCATGACACCTGAAAGGTCCATTCTCGGAGCCTGCGTGTCCCAAGTCAGAGACCCTGAGAATGTAGTTCAGGGCTTTCCTACTATCCTCCTCCTCCTTCAGCCATCAGGAGAGCCTGGCAGCACCTGCAGAGCCTGAAGCCCTGGGGCCAGCGGACCCCACTCCGCAGCCCCCTGGCCAGGAGCGAGCCCCTCCAATTACCTCACCTTACAGGTGAATAATCTGCCAAGATGTGGAAGGGGCTGGAAACCTTTAAGCAGCCGCAATGGTGTGGGGGTGAAAGAAGGTGAAAGAAGAGTTTAGCTGAGAAAAAATATTCCAGTAGAACAGAGCCTGGGGAATTGGAAAGGGCAAAGTGCCAGAGCTTGGAGAGGGATCTGTCCTTGTAGTCATGATCCCCCCCACCCCTGTGCTTGCGAGAGAGTGAATAGAAGTTAGCCTGCAGCAAGAACAAATATACCCCAAGGTCTCAGTCACTGCTTTGTGGCTGACAATCATCCGATCTGCCCTTGAGCACAAATGGAAAGTCTGCACTCAGAACTGCCGCCAGGGCTGAGGCCAGTGGGGCTTGATGGGAATAAATGGAGAAAGCCTAAGAGGGTGCAGCCCAAAACTGGCTGAGATCCTGGACTCTGTGGGAGTCTCTGATAGCTCAATCAGTAAAGAATCTGCCTGCAGTGCAGGAGACCCAAGTTCTAACCCTGGGTCGGGAAGATCCCCTGGAGAAGGAAATGGCAACCTACTCCAGTACTTTTGCCTGGAAAAACCCATGGACGAAGGAGCCTAGCGGTCTACAGTCCATTGGGTCACAAAGGGTCGGACACAACTGAAGCAACTTTGCACAAGTGGGTGTAGGCATGCGCAGGAGGCTTAACAGGGCCAGAAAAGGCAAAATTTGGGGAAATTTTGAATGTGGTGTATGCAGAAGGTGTCACTTTCTTCTGATTGGTTGGTGGTGAGGTAATAGGGTGGTGCTGCAGGAATCTTGTGCTCAACCTGAAGTTACCATCCTCCACCTGGGTAAGGCCCCTGGCTCTGCAGAACTCAGATACTGTTCTGCATATTCCTTGAGTAGGAACCAGGCTCCAAGGCTGTACCACCACTTGACTTCTCCTCCTATTTCTGCATCCCCTCCCTTCCCTAATAAGCAACTGCTTGAATCGCCCTTTGGAGTTCAGGGAAGGTCAAGGAGGCTGAATGAAGCCTATATCCTATAAACAAGAAACACATGAAGTAAAGGATACTTCTGAGGAATAAATCATTGCATGGATGGTCAGAGTGAAACTGAGCTGGACCTGGCAGGTCCTTCACAGTTTCAAAGCCCCTCCATGTCGCGTGTATCTTATTTGTAGAAAACAGAAAAAAGTCTCCCAGGCCTTCCTTGAGCGCCAAAGAACAAGCCCAAGCAGTTACTAATTAGGACTACAGAGTCACAGGACACCTAGTTCTTCCTGAAGCCATAAAGATAACAACCTGATGCGTTATCTTTGAGTTGTTCTACAAAAACTAAGACAACCCCCCCAGGAGGATGGTAACTACAAGTCCACCACAAGCACACAGACTCCAGACTGGTTGGAACCAGAAGGTTCAGATTCTGGAAACATCACCCCGTTACCTCACCACCCACCAGTGAGGAGATGGTCCAGGAGCTGGTCAAGCAATCTATGAGCCTTTTCGCTAACAGTCTTGACTGAAAGTGATTGGAGGGTTCAGATCTTTTGCGCACCCGACATCTATTCTTGCTTTTAGCCTTTGCAATAAATCTTTCTCTGCTCCAAACTCCCAGGTTCTGGATTGTTTGGCTGCAGTGTTCCAGGGACACAGGAACTTGGGTTCCGTAGCAAAGAGTGCTATACTTAGGGTGAGGCAGTGCAAGGTAGTGAGGGCCTAACCTTGCTCCAGCTCTGTGACCTGCAACTAGTTTCATTACTCTAAACCCTAGTTTCTTTATCTGTAAAAACGGGGCTAAGGCACAGCATTTGTCTAATGGATGACAAGTGATTAACATTGTCTGGAAAACAAACAACTCTGCAGAGTAAGCATCTGAAAAGTGAAAGCTATTATATGCACGTGTGCTCAGTCACGTCAGACTCTTTGAGACGCTAAGGACTGTAGCCCACCAGGCTCCTCTGTCCATGGGATTCTCCAGGCAAGAATACTGGAGTGGGTTGCCATTTCCTACTCCAGCGGATCATCCCCACCCAGGGATGAAACCTGCTTATCTTGCCTCTCCTGCATTGGCAGGCGTTTTCTTTACCATTAGCGCCACCTGGTAAGCCGGGGTTAGCATTATAATGAATTTGGGGCTGGGGAAAGACTGCTTTTGCACCAGTTGGAAGGAGCTTGCCGTTAAGAACCAAGAGGTTCATTTAAAAGGAGGTAGGAAAACAAGTAAAGACAAGCAACAAAAAAGGTGAGATTCAAGATTTCAAGTTGGTTTGTGGTAATTAGGACCTGGAATGGGGAACCTAAGGCTTTCCCTCTTGGAAGTCCCTCAACTGCGAGAGCTCCACACGCCGGGGCTACCCGCGGTGGAAGCAGCCGGATCGTGTGGGCGGTCCTGATGCGGCCTGTGCGGCTGGGACTCGCTGAAGGCCACCTAGCTCGCCCTCCAGTCCAGGGTCGCGGGTCTGGAGACCCGGGTACCAAATGGGCAGCGAGAGGAGCCGCGCCCCCAGGGCTCGGCGGCCGCGCCTCCCTTTACCTGGCGCCCCTCCTCGCTTACGCGTCGCCCACTGCCGTCCCCACCTTGCTTCTCCTTGCTTCTCCTTCCAGCCGCCGAGTGCATCCTCTTCCTCACCCCACCGACCCATTCTCGGGCCCCAGGATGCCTCCTCCCCTTCCTGGTTCTTCTGGCTGGTTCCGTAGAGTTTGGTTTGAACTTTTGAACCCACCAGAGAGCGCCGTGCGCCCCTCCTCTCTCGGCGGGGAGGGTAAAACCCGGCAGAGGGCTGGGAGGCGGGGCCGCGGAGGCCGGGGCGGGGTCGGGTGCCCGCCCTCCTGACACGTGGCCCGGCTAGGGGTTTATAGGATCCCTCCCGGCCCCGGGCCTCTCACTACTCCCCCGGACTCCTTAGTAGTCTGTCAGTGGGAGATCTTCGCGGCCGTCCCCTCACCTGTTCCAGCCCCGCAGAACCGTACAAGTCTCCGTCATGGTAAGTGGGGTCCCCGGACGGTGCTGCGAGGTCAGAGTGCGGAGTCCGAAGGGGCGTTGGGACCCCAGTGTGAGTGGAGCCACGTCCACGCCTCCGGTCAAACCGGTTTCTGGTGGCCAGGTTGGGAGAGTCGAGCTCACCTGGCTGACTCCTCGTCGGGCTCCAAGAAGCGGCCTGGGTACTGCCTTGAGTAGAAGTGGAAAAGCCACTTGACCCTAGAGAGGGGCCATTCATTGATTCCTTCGGGGTTGCTACTGCCCCAGGAAGGTCGGAGAACCTTCGCACTGGCTCCCAAGGACTTGTGAAAGCTACAAATCCCTCCCATTTCCTGAAATGATCTCACCTTCCCACAGCCTTAAGCAAGGGATCCCTGGAGCATCTCGTGTGCTCCAGCATAGTAGGTGCAGACGTTTCCTGGCGAACCCTCTCCTGTGCCCTGTGATTTGCTCCTGAGTCCACCTGGGGCCAGATTCTGGGAAGAGTCTTCAATTGCACCATCTTCACCTGTGGCCAGGATGTTGGGGGATGGGTGGGCGGGGGGAGCTCTTGCATTTGCGCCAATCCACTTGAAGGATGAAGGCAGGCTTCTCCTTTGAAGGAAATTACTGTCAGGTTGTTTAATCCTGCATTTCTAGTGTTAATTTAGTGGGTTGTTTAATAGCTGAAACTTTCTTCTTACAGGTTTTAAAAAGTCCATAAAAGAGATAATTACTTACAAAGTCACAGAGTAAACTAGTACTGACAAAGTATTCTTGGTTTTAAAGAAACATGAAATTACATACAACTTGAGTACTTTGTATTTAGCTTCCAGAGGTTTTGGAAACAAGTATCTTAGGAAACATCCCGTTGGAGGTCCACCTAAAGTAGGTCATGTGTATCAAATGTTTCAACATATATTTTTTAAAAAGGAATATAGTGAATAATAGTTACCCTTTTTAGGAACTACCACAGTTAAAACAATGTCTGACTGTAACACTTGCTTGAGTGGTTTTTACTAAGCCAGACCAAAGGACACTGGTAAAAGTGTGATTAAGAAAATAGTGGGAGCGTTTAAAGGGCAGGAGATCAGCAGTAGCAGCAAACTTATTAAGACATACACTGGTTAGACTCGTATTTTCCAAGGGACAGGTGCTGATTATCCCATTAAGGCTAGACTAAATGACACCATCACCTGTATCTCACTTCATCTCCTAAGTGGCCAGGGGAGAGTGAAGGGCAAGCAGTGGCCACAGTCTAAGCCATACTGTTGCACAATATGAAAAGTTTTTGAACTCAAAAGGCTTCATTAGAAGTGCTTCACTAGGATGGCAGGGTCTTCTCAGACACTTTATCTCCCTGGGACCCGGACTGTCATGAGCAAATATCTGGTTCTTTCCTGGTTTCTAGGGCTGTGGAATGTTCAAGTCCAGTTAAAAGTAAACAGGATGCAGTGATAAAAAGTCATGGGTTCATCAGAACAAACTCCCCTTTCTCCTATAGCCTCAGAGCTGGACGAGTAGATGCACATAATAGTGAGCTTGCTGATGAGGTCAGCAGAGGATAATTGCTTTATGGGGAGTATGGTGAGAAGGAGGGAACCATAAGTCAAAGGTTATGAGTGATTGGAGGTTTTGTCTTGGGGTTATGAGACTAGGTGATGTTGAATTTTCTTTAGATTCCTATTGTTCATTTGCTAAGTTGTGTCCTACTCTCTGCGACCCTATGGATTGCAGAATGTCAGGATTTCCAGTCCTTCACTGTCTCCTGGAGTTTGTTCAAACTCATGTCCATTGAGTCGGTGATGCTATCTAAACATCTCACCCTCTACCGTCCCCTTCTCCTTTTGCCTTCAATCCTTCCCAGCATCATGGTCTTTTCCAATGAGTCAGCTCTTGGCCTCAGGTGGCCAAAGTATTGGAGCTTCAGCATCAGTCCTTCCAATGAATAGTCAGGGTTAATTTCCTTTAGGATTGACTGGTTTGATCTCCTTGCAGTCCAAGGGACTCTCAAGAGCCTTCTCCAGCACCACAATTCAGAATCATCGATTCTTCAGTCCTCAGCCTTCTTTACAGTCCAACTCTCACATCCATACATGACTATTGGAAAAATCACAGCTTTGACTATATGGACCTTTGTTGGGAAAATGATGTCTCCTTTTTAATATGCTGTCTAGGTTTGTCATAGCTTCCTTCTAAGAAGCGAGTGTCTTTTAATTTCATGCTGCAGTCACCGTCTGCAGTGATTTTGGAGCCCAAGAAAATAAAATCTGTCAATGTTTCCACATTTTCCTCATCTATTTCCAATGAACTGATGGGACCAGATGCCAGCTTTTTCACTCCTCTTTCACCCTCATCAAAAGGTTCTTTGCTTTTAGTTCCCCTTCACTTTCTGCCATTAGAGTGGTATCATCTGAGGTTACTGCTAGTTCTCCTGGGAGGCTTGATTCCAGCTTGTGATTCATCCAGCCTAGCATTTCGCATGAGGTACTCTGTATAGAACTTAAATAAGCAGGGTGATAATATACAGCCTTGACGTACTCCTGTCCTGATTTTGAACCAGTCCATTGTTTCATGTCTGCTTCTAACTGTTGCTTCTTGAGGTGCATACAGGTTTCTCAAGAGACAGGTAAGGTGGTCTGGTATTCCCATCTCCTTAAGAATTTCCCAGTTTGTTGTGATCCACACAGTCAAAGGCTTTAAATTCCTCTTAGCAGCTTTCAAAACCCTGAAACGCTCTTATTTGGAGAAAATGTAATGGGAGATATTTGATGTGGATACTTGAAAGACCTCTGTCTCAAGCAGCTAATTTGATTTATGAAGGAAATACAGTAAAAATCCTGTTTGTTTTCCTCTTAAGTCTGTGGGTTTAGATTCTATGTTCACTGCCTTATTTTACCAAGCAGGAATGAGTCTGGTAACTTATAAATGACCTTGTTCAGCAAGTAAAGGAAAACAAACGTTTGCGTAACATTGTTAAATTTATGAAATTATAGCCTCTTCTTCCACAATGCCAGAGAGAGATGTACATTTTACTAGAAACCAGCTGATTTCTTAAACTGTTAGTTAAGTCTTGGTGACCCTTCTAGCTTTTATTACCCTTCTAGCTTTTATTACCCTATCTCCATCTGCCTACCCTCCCCCACTCTCCCCTCAAGGTGTGTTGATGGTGAAGGAAAATGTTTTTCCTTAAGATTAAATATTTCCACAGGGATAAAAGGATGCCTTTGACCACAGTTTTTAAAGTCCAGGTAACTGCTGCTTATCTGGTGTTTTCTCCATGAGTCATACAGCTATAGTTTGCTGGTTTAAGCTGGTTTTAAAGGGAGAGGCAGAAGCTCTTTAAAGAATAGAATTAAAGAGGGATGGGAATGAGCTGTAGTTACACAGTCACACAGGGAATGAATCAGAGCTGGAAGGAGGAATTGTGCATGCCTCTAAGGAATCAGCAGGCATATTTCTCAGGAGTTGGGGAAAATCTATTGCTAGAGTAGCTTGTGTCATTCTGAAGGTAGAAACCTGACCATGAATATCTAATGTGGCTGTAAAGTGAAAGTCTGGTCTCTGGCCTTGTCTAGTAGTTCATTAACATATCTGTGGTTTTCCAAAGCATTTTCTCTGAATTGGCCTGTTGTTTGTGAAATAGTGCCTGGGCAGGCATGACCTCCAGAAAGGTGCTGATTTGTCTTGAAGGTTAATAGTCATTTCCGTGTGAATCATTCCTAAATGTCCCATCTGATGTGTCACATTGTGACACTTCCTTTCTTCTTTCCCACAGCGTGAGTGCATCTCCATCCACGTTGGCCAGGCTGGTGTCCAGATCGGCAATGCCTGCTGGGAGCTCTACTGCCTGGAACATGGCATCCAGCCTGATGGCCAGATGCCAAGTGATAAGACTATTGGGGGAGGAGACGACTCCTTCAACACCTTCTTCAGTGAGACAGGCGCTGGCAAGCATGTGCCCAGGGCAGTGTTTGTAGACCTGGAACCCACAGTCATTGGTGAGTTGACCTCAGTAACCCCAATGAGATCCCAGGGATCTGGGACAGGAGGTGTGTGCTGGGAGTTCCACTGATGCCCTGAGATGGAGCAGACTTGTGTGGGTTGTTGCTGATGGGTGGCTGCTTCATTTTCCTTTTCCAGATGAGGTTCGCACTGGGACCTATCGCCAGCTCTTCCACCCTGAGCAACTTATCTCAGGCAAAGAAGATGCTGCCAATAACTATGCCCGAGGTCACTACACCATTGGCAAGGAGATCATTGACCTCGTCTTGGACCGAGTTCGGAAACTGGTAAACAAAGAACTTGATTTAAAATAGGATGAGTGTTTTCTCTTAAGTGTTTTGAGAGACCAGACTATGAGAATCATTCTTTGCACGCTAGAATGAGCTTTTTACTGCCCAGGATAACTTGACTTCTAAACCAAATGGTCCTGTGCTATGGGACAATGTTTTGAGGCTGAAGTAAGCGCTGCTTGGCCTCTTCCTATGTCTTATAAGGCAGATTTGGGCAATTGCTCACTCAGTGAGGGCAGTTTACCTGAAGTCAAGTGACTACCAGGAAGCCTTAACAGTTTTACCGAAACTTAAGCCCATTAAACATCCTTGTTCATATTAATCAGGGAGCTTCCTGGCTCCAAGCTGAGGCATCCCTTTTAGGTCATCTTAGTCACAGTGGTAGGTGGCTGGCTCTGAATGTAACTAATGATCAAACTCATCAAAATTGGAGAGCTCCCTTATGTTGCTACAGAAAGTTATAGCAAAAGAAGCCGATGTAATACCGACTACAAATAGCTGCCATTGGAAACTTCCAGCAACACTGAAAGTGGAGTCAAGGGAGTTCCCTTGTTACAGAAGCAAGTATAAGTCACTGGAACTTTGAAAGTATTAAAATATAACCCAAAAAGTGTTACCCTTGTTTCTACTAGAGCTCAGGGCAGTGTGGCCTAGCCTTGAGGCAGAAAAATCTAAGGTAACTGTATTCACATCGGTAAGGTTAATAAGAGTTCTGTTCAGATCATTTTAATTAAGAGTCTGGAATTCAGATGACTCTGCTCCTTAGGCATACGGGCAACTTGTAAGTCACTAACTAAAATCAAGAATGAAGGCCTGGGTGGAATAGCTTCTCAGGAAAATCATATAACGCTAAGCCCGGCAACAACAGGTCTATTTTCAAAATAATGGCCTTACATCGTTCTTGGCTTCATACTTTTTCCGATGTTTATCATAGTCTTCGCAGCAAAATTGGGCTAATGGTTCCTCTGTTTGCAAGTGAGGCTTCAGCTACAAGTACTGACTTGGAAATCAGGACCTGCCCTAGGGACAAATAAACTAGTGAAAGTCATTGAGGCTTCTGGAGTGAAGTTCATTAACCACCAGAACAATTGCATTTGTCCCTGGTGTTATTACTGTGTCCACAAGAGTCTTAATGGGTGGAAACTGGCAACCTAGAGGCTACCCCTTGCATTGATCTCATTCAGAGGCTGGACTCAGAAGTGAAATAAGGGCTCAGTAGAGAATGTCCACAAGTCTTGGAACACCTTCAAGTGAAGGTTGTCCAGAGAATACTCGGTCAGGTTAAGATCATCCTTTCACAGAATAGCAGTTTGTTAGCCAGAAGAGATCAATTAAGTGGTGGAAAGCCCCGGTGTCGCAAGGACTTGGATTTGTGACAGTAAATCTCCTTTCCTGGAATGACTAGACTTTCTGCTAACTAGCGCTGACTGTGCCAGGTACTCTTCCAGAACTGATTTAATTCCCAACAACCTGAAGCAGATTACTATTCTCCTCATTTAATAAATGAGAACACTGAGATTGAGAAATGAATTGGTCAAAGGCACATGGCAAGGAACTGGTAGAGCCAGACCCAGCCTTATTCTAGCACCAGGGCACTGAATCTTCACTCTTCTGTTGTATTCTACCTCAGAAAGCAGCTGCCAGAATTTTTGTCAGACATCCATTATATGGGGCTAGTGTGGTCTCAGGCCTGCTGTTGGTAGCTCTCCAACTGATAAGAGGTTGCCTTTTTCTGTGGTCATGGCAAAGGCAGCAGAGGTGAGCCTCCCGGTCACCAAAACTTGGGCCCTGCATCCATTCCAGACTTCATGATTCCTCTACCTGCAGAAATGAAAACAATTCATTTAAAATAGCCTTTTAACAGATCCCCTCCCTCCAGCCCCCAAGAGTTGATTGTGAAAAGTTTCTCTGAATCACTTAGCCCTTAAAAGCTCCTTAGGTCTGCTTTCTTAGCAAATATTGTTCAGAAGTTTTCTGGTTGTTTTTTTTTTTTTAAGATCTTGATCAGTGTGATTATGGATTCAATGAAGTCACTGCAGCTGTCACCAAGGCTAAAATTAAAACTTCTTTCTTTTTCCAGGCTGACCAGTGCACGGGTCTTCAGGGCTTCTTGGTTTTCCACAGCTTTGGTGGAGGTACTGGTTCTGGGTTCACCTCCCTGCTGATGGAACGCCTCTCTGTCGATTATGGCAAGAAGTCCAAGCTGGAGTTCTCCATTTACCCAGCCCCCCAGGTTTCCACAGCTGTCGTTGAGCCCTACAACTCCATCCTCACCACCCACACCACCCTGGAGCACTCTGATTGTGCCTTCATGGTAGACAATGAGGCCATCTATGACATCTGTCGTAGAAACCTCGACATTGAGCGCCCAACCTACATGAATCTTAACCGCCTCATGAGCCAGATAGTGTCCTCCATCACTGCTTCCCTGAGGTTTGATGGAGCCCTGAATGTGGATCTGACAGAGTTCCAGACCAACCTGGTGCCCTATCCCCGTATCCACTTCCCTCTGGCCACATACGCCCCTGTTATCTCTGCTGAGAAAGCCTACCATGAACAGCTTTCTGTAGCAGAGATCACCAATGCTTGCTTTGAGCCAGCCAACCAGATGGTGAAATGTGACCCTCGCCATGGTAAATACATGGCCTGCTGCCTGTTGTACCGTGGCGACGTGGTTCCCAAAGATGTCAATGCTGCCATTGCCACCATCAAGACCAAGCGCAGCATCCAGTTTGTGGACTGGTGCCCCACTGGCTTCAAGGTTGGCATTAACTACCAGCCTCCCACTGTGGTACCTGGTGGAGACTTGGCCAAGGTAGAGCGGGCTGTGTGCATGCTGAGCAACACCACAGCCATCGCTGAGGCCTGGGCTCGCCTGGACCACAAATTTGACCTGATGTATGCCAAGCGTGCCTTTGTTCACTGGTACGTGGGTGAGGGCATGGAGGAAGGAGAGTTTTCTGAGGCCCGTGAGGACATGGCTGCCCTTGAGAAGGATTATGAGGAGGTTGGAGCCGACAGTGCTGAGGGAGATGATGAGGGTGACGAGTATTAGCGTGTCGTCTGCTGCAGTTTCATCTTGGAACTGTCTTATTTATTTGTGTCGATGGAGCTGCCCACTTCATCTTGTCAATAAAGGTGATATTTGCACAGCAGAGCTGAATCTGTAGGTCTGAAGTGGAGTTTCAACAAACATACTGCCTTGTTTTTCATTTCTGTGGGGGTTTTTTGCCTTTTTTTTTAAAGCTCTCAGGTTTTCTTTTGTTTTTATTTTTAATTGGAGGATAATGCTTTACAATATTGTGTTGGTTTCTGCCGTACATCAACATGAATCAGCCATAGGTATCCATATGTCCCCTCCCTCTTGAACCTCCCTCCCACCTCCCACCCCATCATACCCTTCTAGGTTGTCACAGAGCACTGGGTTTGAAGTGCCTGCATCATACAGCAAATTCCCACTGACTGTTTTACATACGATAATGTATATGTTTCAATGGTACTCTCTCAACTTAGCCCACCCAAAGCTCCCAGGTATTCTTGGTCTGCTGTGACCACATGTGGAGTAGCAAGGGGTTAGGTAACATAGCTAAGAAATGGTGGAGCCATAGCTCAAGTCGCCAGGCTGACTGCCAGAACTACTGCAGTCTTTATTTCATAAGTGTTAGAATCACATCGGAAGGGCTTGGAATTGTGCTGATTTTTCGTCCTTGGCCAAAATCTACAATGGCAAACTAGGACTGTGCTTTAAGAACTCACTGCTTGGAGAAAGTAGAGCAGGCTGAGACACAAAAGTACAGTAGTCTCAGGTTGTTATGGTACTGGTCCTTGACCCAGTGTATGTCATGGGGAATATTTGAAGTAGGGGAGTAATAAGGAAAATTAAAGGAGTATGTATGTAAGAAAGGTTGAAGACCAGAGGTCCCCAATTTGGATGCTTTTCTGAGCACCTACTGGAAGCTGTGTGGTTCTTGAGGGGGGCAGGAGGCAACTATGAGAAGATGAGGGTGGGGGAAGAATGCGTGGGTGGCTGGAGAGCTTGGTGATGGTGCTCAGGGACCAGTGGTGTGGCCTCTGAGGCTGAACTGAGCAATGAAAGAGGACAGCGATCATCGGAGGGCCAGGTCATGCAGAAGGGAGGAGCCGTGTTTGATGCTTAGGTCCTGGCCTGAGTGGGACTTGGCCGTCCCACTCCTGCAAGTGGCAGGAGGTGAGGGTGAGTGCAGGTCTGTTCACCTTTGCTCCAGGATTGAGCTTACTCAATGGCATTCAGCTACCATCTTTCTTTTCCCACTGGTGTTTTCACCCCTTACTCCTTGCTAACCACTGTCCCCTTACTCTTTAAGGAGAGCATTTTAAACATGCACGTTCTGGGAATTCCCTGGTGGCCCAGTGGAATTGGTGCTTTCAGTGCTGAGGGCCCGGGTTCAATCCCTGATTGGGGAACTAAGATTCCACAAAGCACATGGCACAGCAACCCTCTCCTCAAATGCACATTCTGTCTTGGGGTACAGCTTCCAGCCTGAGCTGTCTCAGCTTTGTGCTTGGAAGGGTTGTCATGAGAGCAACTGTTGTCTCACGCTTTCAGGGCGATGCCCAACCCACCCCATCCTGGAGTACAGTCAGCCACTGCTACTCAAAGTATTGGGCTAGATCCCTTCTGCAACCTGAGCATGGGCGTCCTGGGGTGAAAAAATGAACCTTGGAGAGGCTGGCCACTCCAGCTGAGCTCAGACGTTCCCAACCTGGGGCATCTGCCGATTGCTACAGTGTGAGCTCTGGAGGGAACAGGACATCCAGGTGTGAGGGGGAAGAGAGAAATCATCAGCTTCAGCTGAGCACAGAACCCCATGACACCTGAAAGGTCCATTCTCGGAGCCTGCGTGTCCCAAGTCAGAGACCCTGAGAATGCGGTTCAGGGCTTTCCTACTATCCTCCTCCTCCCTCAGCCTTCAGGAGAGCCTGGCAGCACCTGCAAAGCCTGAAGCCCTGGGGCCAGTGGGCCCCACCCCACAGCCCCCTGGCCAGGAGCGAGCCCCTCCAATTACCTCTATAAGCCCTACAGGTGAATAATCTGCCAAGGTGTGGAAGGGGCTGGAAACCTTTAAGCAGCCGCAATGGTGTGGGGGTGAAAGAAGGTGAAAGAAGAGTTTAGCTGAGAAAAAATATTCCAGTAGAACAGAGCCTGGGGAATTGGAAAGGGCAAAGTGCCAGAGCTTGGAGAGGGATCTGTCCTTGTAGTCATGATCCCCCCCACCCCTGTGCTGGCGAGAGAGTGAATAGAAGTTAGCCTGCAGCAAGAAAAAATATACCCCAAGGTCTCAGTCACTGCTTTGTGGCTGACAATCATCCGATCTGCCCTTGAGCACAAATGGAAAGTCTGCACTCAGAACTGCCGCCAGGGCTGAGGCCAGTGGGGCTTGATGGGAATAAATGGAGAAAGCCTAAGAGGGTGCAGCCCCAAAACTGGCTGGGACCCTGGACTCTGTGGGAGTCCCTGATAGCTCAATCAGTAAAGAATCTACCTGCGATGCAGGAGACCAGAGTTCTAACCCTGGGTCGGGAAGATCCCCTGGGGAAGGAAATGGCAACCCTTCCAGTATTCTTGTGTCAACTACAAATTGGCACAAGAGCACTGCCAACGACTGAAGAACAAAGACGTTTGCCACTTGCCTCTACGGAGTTCGAACCCCATGCTGCTATAGCTGTTGACCTTCAACAGTCCCTGAAGGAGTTCAGGGTGGAGTGAGCACTTCGTGCTGCAGGAATCTGGTGGGACAGGTCTTTAGATAGTTGAATGTTTTTAGGAACAGATTTTATGATCTCAATCCTTGCATCTGCTCATATCTAGAAGTGAAGTCGTGTCCGACTCTTTGCGACTCCGTGGACTGTAGCCTACCAGGCTCCTCTCTCCATGGGATTCTCTAGGCAAGAATACTGGAGTGGGTTGCCATTTCCTTCTCCAGGTGATCTTCCCAACCCAGGGATCGAACCCAGATCTCCCACATTGCAGGCAGACGCTTTAACCTGTGATCCACCAGGGAAGCATACCTAGAGAAGCACTAAATTCCTTCATGGTGACATCAGATCCTTATGACTAACAAAAAGCGTTTTGTCAAACAAGTGCTTCATGGTATTGAACTCCCCCTTCACCAAAACCTTATATATTGTCTTTCCCCCACTGCCGCTTTGGAACAGTCTCTCAGAGGTATCTGAGATGCTGCTTCCCGGGCTGCAGTCCTCATTTTGCCCCAAATAAAACTTCACTCACAACTCTCAAGTGGTACATCTTTTTTCAGTCGACACTTGCCTGGAAAGTCCCATGGATAGAAGAGCCTGGCCGGCTACAGTCCATGGGGTCACAAGAGTCAGACACAACTTAGTGACTAAAGCACCACCAGACTGTGTGTGTGCTCATTGGCTTCAGTCGTGTCCGACTCTCTGAGACCCCACGGACTGTCGCCCACCAGGCTCCTCTATCCATGGGACTTTCCAGGCAAGAGTACTGGAATGGGTTGCCATGCCCTCCTCCAGGGCATCTTCCCAACCCAGGGATCAAACCCGCCGTGCAGCTAATATGCTGCTCTCACCTGACCAATGGGACAGTCTGCTTTCACCCCATGGAGGCTTCCCACCCTGGAGGGCGTCCTGTGGACCCCCCTGGCAAAGCTGCAATTCGAGCTGGGGTTTGGAGGAGAGAGTAAATGGGAGGACCAGCGATGCTGGCTGGTCTGCCTGTCGTCCTGCTTGGGAAGCAGCTGGCAGGTGTCTCTGCTCCAGCGGAAATCTGTCAAACAGGCCCCTTTCAGGCCAGAGGTGGCCGGGTGGGGTTAAGCTCGGAGAGAGCGTGTCTTCAGGCCTCTAAGTGTGTGGAGGCCCAGCCTGGGGTTGTGGGAGGAGAGGGAAGCTCTGTCAGGGTTGGGGGAACGCCTTTCCCTTCTTGGGTGTTTCATGATCTTCACAACACCTGTGAGGAGGGGACATGCTTACACCCATTTCCACAGCTGTAACTTAAGGCTACAGAGCAAGGAGCCAAACTGAAATCTGATCCCAGAACTCTGACTTCAAAGCAGTACTCCATGCTGCCCAGCAGCCCCGGGGAGGTCGTCACTGTGCCTGGCAGTCTTTCCAGTTCCCTGGGAGGAGAGACATGGAGGCCAGCCCTCGTGTGGAGTCACAGTTGGAGAACGGAGATCTTGTCCTGCTATTGTCAGGAGCCCCATTCCTGGGACCGGGTGACCCAGAGTAGCACATTGACCCAGAGGAGCAAAGTCAGCTGCCCCCTACTATCCAGGCTGTAGTTTCCTGAGTGAGGGGGCCTTTTTTCAGGTCTTCTGAACTCAGTGAATCAGCTCTCAAATCATACAGACACAGAGTCTGTCCTTGGAGGGTAGCTGTTGTCACCTGGCTGGACTTGTGCTGACAGGACACCAGCCACCACACAGACAGGCCAGCTCTCACCCGGAGCCCTGCCCCCCTAAGCACCGGGGCCAGGGTGATCAGCTCCTGTCAGCCAAGGTCACACAGTGAAGTTGGCAGAGATGACCCAGGCAGATGGCTCCTGGAGCCCACTGCCAGACTACCTGTCTGGGAGGCCCAGGGCAGAAGGCAAAGGGATCCAGTGCGTCAATGTGGGGAAGGTTCCCATTTTCAGCCCCGTGGAGAAAGTCCCCTTGGCTGACATCTCATTAGCCTGTCATTGCCCCATTCATTCCTCTGAGTTTGTCAGCCCTGAGCAGGTTCTGGAAAATGGTTATTTCCTCCCCTAATGCTTCCTCTGACTGCAGCAGGAGAGAACTGTTCAGCAGCCAGGAGTCTTACAGAACTAGAGATGTGTCTTCAGTAGTCATAATACGGAAAATGCTTTTGAACACTTGTCTCACCACCAGATGACTTCTTTTTCTCTCTCTTATTAAAATGAGAACAGAATATAAAGCATTCCTAATTACATTCACAAATTAGTTTAGAAGGTGAGTATAAATACACAATCTCTTTGCTGTCACCTTTCCCCTCCTCCCACCCCACCCAGCTCCACTCTGTTCTTATCAAATTATCTCATTTGGCTCAAGGGAGATGTCTAGCTCAACAGTAAGCTGATACTGAAATGCCTTTGACAAAGGTAATCATGTCCAATTATACTATTATAAAAATTATTACAGTTTTCAAGTTTAATTCATTTTTTCAAACTTTAAATTTTTTATTTTGCATTTGGGTATAGCCCATCAACAATGTTGTGGTAGTTTCAAGTGAACAGGGAAGGAACTCCGCCATACACATACATGCATCCATTCTCCTCTCATTCATTTTTTAATTAATTTTTATTGGAGTATAGTCACTTTACAGTGTCATGTTAGTTTCTACTGTACAGCAAAATGAATCAGCCATACATATACATGTATCCCCTCCCTTTTGGACTTCCTTCCCATTCAAGTCACCATAGTGCATTAAGTAGAGTTCCCTGTGCTCCACAATATGTTCTCATTAGTTATCTATTTTATGCATGCATACTAAGTCGCTTTAGTCATGCCCAACTCTTTGCGACACTACGGACTGTAGCCCACCCACCAGGCTCATCTGTCCATGGGATTCTCCAGGCAATAATACTGGAGTGGGTTACCATGCCCTTCTCCAAGGGATCTTCCCAACCCAGGGATGGAATCTATGTCTCGTGTCTCCTGCATTGGCAGGCAGGTTCTTTACCACAGCACCACTTGGAAAGCCATCTATTTTATACATAGCATCAATAGTGTATATATGTCAATCTCAATTTCCCAATTCCTCCCATTACCACCACCACTCTCATTAATTATTTTTAAAGAGCTTATGTGGTTCAAGTCATTATTCTAGGTTCTACAGGGAATATACTTAGCTTTATTGTCCCCCCCAGTTTTTAGAGATAGATCACAGAGGCACAATCCTAATTTGAGGCAGAACAGACCATATGTCAGAGGAGGCAGGCATGTGTGGCAGCCACCATCGAGTGTCTACCCCACAGCCATTCCTAGCTGGTAGTTTTTATCTGCCAGCGTAACCTCTGGGCCTCTCCAGCACCAGGGTGAATCCTAGTCTAAGCTGATCAAGGTCACTGAGTTCCCTCGCCAGGGTCTAGTTAAGGAAGCAGCAGATGATGCTAATTATGCAAATGAGAGGTGAGGTAAAGTCGGCTGGATGGGGGTTGGTGGGAAGATGTTCTTGGAAGAATTTCCTTGCTCTTAAAAAAAGGAACACTGGGAAACAATTTTCTTTTTTGAAACTGTAACATTATTTTGTGAGCACATAACACTTGAAGTTGCTGCAGTTATCTTGTGACCACAAGGGAACCGACATGAGGACAAAAGCAAACATTCCAAGCCTAACAGAACAGAAAGATATAAAGACCCTGGGTCCTTGATAGGATGTTGAGCACCTCAATTGACGAGTCAGTCCTGAAACTTCTCTCCATAGTGCATTTTTCATTATGTGAGATTCTAAACCTTTTATTGTTTGGGGGCATTTTGAGTTGGGTCTTCATCGCTTCCTGCCAAAAGTATCAATGTTCTAATATAAAAGCCTTATGCAATAGTTCATGGAAACTTTTAGCAAGATAATAATAAAAATATTAAGACCTTTTTAAAAATTGTGTAATCCCTTTGGGACTTCCCTGGTGGTCCAGTGGCTAAGACTCTGTGCTCCCAATGCAGGGGGCCTGGGTTTGATGCCAGGTCAGGAAACTAGATGCCACATGCTGCAACTAAGAGTGTGCATGCCACAACTGAAAAGATCCCGTGTGCCACAACCAAGACCCACCACAGCCAAATAAATAAGTACTAATAAAATAAAATGGTATACTCCCCTTCGGAGTGCAAGCACTGGCCTGGGAGAGTAAAGATTCCAGGCCTCCCTTCCTTACTTTGGTTTTTGCCTGCAGTGCCTGGTCAACCAAACTGATCCGCTGCTTCTTTTCAGTCTTCCCAGGAGTTCTGGGTGAACTTAAGCTGTAAATTGAAAGCACACAGCGAATATCTGCAGGCCTGAAAAAACGTCCTTCCCTTTTACGTGCAGCAGGGAATGGAGACATAGCCTAATCTGTGGAGATCAGGTAGAAGATCTGGGTATCTTCTGATACAGAAGAGCAAGGAGGCCCCTCTGGAAGGAGCATCTCCCTCCAGGAAGCCCAGCCAGAAGGAGCCAGGGCAGTCCTAAATCTTGCGGGGCCTGAGGTGCTTTGAGCTGCCCTTTGAGACAAAGGGGTGGTAGCGGGGGACAAGAACCCTGGTTCTTAGCACGAGAACCAGGCCAGACTCTAGGGGCTCCAGGGTGTGAATAGGGGTCACTTGACCAGTTGTTTCCTTGTGTTGGGGGGCCCTTGGGTCCTTGAGAGGAGAAAGCCTGAGAGGCTTTTTCGAATTCTCTGGCCCACTTGGTTTCTTCTGCTCTCCCCTCCTGCTCCCCTCTCTACCCCACCCTCATCTTCTCTCTCCACTTCCATTTCTCCCTCCCCTCCCCCTTCCCCATCTCATTTCCTCCCTCAAGTCCCTTCCCTCTGCTCAGGCGTCAACACAGTTGTGTGCAGCGGAAAGAATCCGCCTGGAGACTGAGACAGCGTCTAACGGCAGCTGGTCAGCCCTCAACAGCTGGGAGACCCACGGGCTCGAAAGCTCAGGCCCAGCCAGACTCAGCCAACAGATGAGCGCCTGCGTGGCCTGCAGGCAGAGGGCAGGCAGGGCAGTTTGTAGGGCATCAAACTCTTTGAACTTGTCTGTTCAGCTGCCACCTTGCCTCTCCCTGCAGGAGGTGAGGGACATGGACGGCAGAGTGTCATGATTGCAGAAAAGTCTCCTGGTGGCTGGCCTGAGGAGCCGTGTGCTGGCCCATCTCACACACATGCATGTGCTCAAGAAATTCTTATCAGACACAGTCTCTTATAAGAGAGCTGCAGAATCAAGTGGAGACCAGGATGCGAAGCCCAGGTTCTATTCTGATAAGCGGTGTGACTAACTCTGCGGCTGCTCCTTCTCGGTCACACTTACTCAGGAGCCAGAGCCACTGCTTTGTACTGAAACGACATCGAAGACAACAGAACTGACTCTCGAGAAAGAAGGTCATGGACATCATGGCACTTCACCCCTGAACACTCCTGCAGGCACCTCCTAAGAACTAGAACATTCTCTTACACAACCAATTCCTGTCTTCACATCTAAAAACAGGAGTAGTCATTCCATAGCATATAATCTACACAAATTTCTCCAGTAGCCTTTTTCTTCTTCAAATCCAGGATCCAATTTAAGTTTGAACAGTGAGTTTAGTTGTTATATCTCTTAGTTTCTTGTCTAGAACAATCTTGTACGTACTATAGTGGGCTGAATGGTGCCCCTCCCCCTCCAAACAAGATATGTCCACATCCCAGAACCAGTGAATATGACCTTGGGAAAAGGATCTTTACCAGATCAGCTGGGCTTCCCAGGCGGCTCAGTGGTAAAGAATCCATCTGCCTGCCAATGCAGGAGACACAGGAGATGCAAGTTTGATCCCTGGGTTGGGAAGATCCCCTGGAGGAGGAAATGGCAACCCACTCCAGTATTCTTGCCTGGGAAATCCCATGGACAGAGGAGCCTGGTGGGTTACAGTCCGTGGGGTCACCGTGTCAGACGTGACTGAGCACACACGCATGAGGAATGAAATAAGATTAGTTAAGACCTGTGAGATCATGCTGGGTTACCTAGGTCCCCAAATTCAGTGACACATGTCTTTATAGGAGGGAGAGGAAGACACAGACACAGAGGAGGGGAAGGCCATGTGAAGGCAGAGGTCAGAGCTCTCAGCGGCAGTCAAGGAACGCCTGGAGCCGCGGGAAGCTGGAAGAGGGAAGGAAGGATTCTCCCCTAGGGCCTTTGGGAGTAAATCTTACCAACATCTTGATTTCCAGTCTCCAGAACGGTGAAAGAATCAGTTTTTATTGTTTAAAACCACCACCACATTTGTGGTAATTTCTTATGACATCTCTAGAAAACTAACACACACACTTTTCTTGGAATCATCTTATAGAATGTCCCAAATCTGAAATTGTCTCCAGATTGACCTTTTAAAGTCATAAACCTGATCAAATCATTTGCCTGCTTAAAACCCTCCAATGTCTTTTAATTGCATTTAAAGCAAGCTAGAGGGGAGAAGGAAATGGAAACCCACGCCAGTTCTCTTGCCTGGAAAATCCCTTGGACAGAGGAGCCTGGTGGGCTCCTGACACCAGGACTGAGCTACTGACCCACACACACAAAATTAAAGAGATACTTGATGGTGCAAGGGTACACTTTATCTACTCTCCCATCTCCTGCAGGAAGCAGGATGGGGCAGGCAGCACCTGGGAGACAGGATGGCTCGACAGCCCCCCAATCCCTTCTGGAAGTCTTGGGGCCTCAGTGCCTGCAACAGCTGGCCTTGAGCAAATAAAAGACTAAGTTGTTTACTGTAAAAAAAAAATAATAATAATAACAAAGTGAGCTAGAGGGAGAGGGAAATGGCAACCCACTCCAGTATTCTTACCTGGAAAATCCCATGGACAGAGGAGCCTGGTAGGCTGCAGTCCATGGGGTCTTGAAGTGAAGAGTCGGACACGAATGAGCAACTTCACTTTCACTTTTCACTTTCCTGCATTGGAGAAAGAAATGGCAACCCACTCCAGTGTTCTTGCCTGGAGAATCCCATGGAGAGAGGAGCCTGATGGGCTGCCGTCTATGGGGTCGCACAGAGTCGGACACGACTGAAGCGACTTAGCAGCAGCATACACATATGTAAAAGAAAAGAAATTTGCACCCTTAACATACACAAACTACAAATGTAAAATATTAGATAATCAAAAAGGAACACTCTAAAGCACAGGGAACTCTATATTCTATAATGATCTAAATGGGAAAATAATTTGAAAAAGAATAGATATGTGTATATGTATAACTGAATCACTGCTGTACATCTTAAACTAACACAACATTGTAAATCAACTACACTCCAATATAAAATGAAAATCAAGTTAAAAAAAAAAAAAAGAAAACAAAAAGGGTCAGCTGGAGAGACTTCCCTGCTTAAGAATCTGCCTTCCAATGCAGGGGGACACAGGTTCGATCCCTGGTCATGGAATTAAGATCCTACATGCTGTGGGGCAACTAATCCTTCACTCCACAACTACTGCGCCCCTGTGCTCTAGAACCCAAGCACCAAACTAGAGAAGTCCTCACCACAATAAAGACACAGCGCAGCCCAAACAAACAAACAAACCAACTACAAACGTTTCCCCCCGATTTAAAAAGCCCAAAGTGGTCTGAGTCCTCCTCACTCTTCTTAACTCACATTTCTTTTTCTCCTCCTCACCCATCTCATTCCAGCCTCACTTTTCTGCAGTTCCTCAAATATGCCAAGTTCATCCCAGACTTATCCTTGTCCAAGTGGCAACCCAATACAATTCTTCATCTTTGAATCCTGGGTCAGGGGAAAACAATTATGAAGGACATTACTGGGATCATGGTGGGGAGGGCAACTATGAATAAGGGACCATATATTAGATGATATTGTATCAATGTGAAATTTCCTGGATGGGTTAATAGTATTGTGGGTGTGTAGGAAAATGTTCTTATGAGATGCATGCTGAAGTATTTAGGGGCGAAATATAACTGGAACTTCCTTTCAAAGGAATTGTGGGAAAATATTAACAATTGCTAACTGTTATAACCTGGGAAAATGGTATTGCGTGCGTGCTCATTCATGTCTGACTCTTTGCGATTCCCAAAGGACTAGAGCTGGCCAGGATCCTCTGTCCCGGGAATTTTCCAGGCAAGAATACCAGAGTGGGTTGCCATTTCCTACTCCAGGAGATCTGCCTGACCCAGGGGTTGAACCTGAGTCTCCTGCATCTCCTGCATTGGCAGGTGGATCCTTTACCACTGTGTCACCTTGGAAGCCCTTAGCATCCTGTGGCCATAAGCTGCTCTCTTGTTCTCCAGTTGACAGGTAGCTGGTTGGAAGGTTCAGGCAGATGGATGGAGAAGCAATTTTACCATGCGGGCAGGCCTGGAGATAATGAACAGAGTGGAGGATGGTGGCAAGTGGGGAGTTGAGGACCAACTTAGCCTCCTTCCCTGGCTTTTGGCTTCTGGGGGTGCAGAAGAGGTTCCTAGAGCCCAGGGGAAGAATGAAATCAGGGCTCGGGACCCCTAATACCAGTGATGATATTTTAATTTACACACTCTTGGATAACTCTCATCTTTAAAAAGGAGGTGATAAATAGTTTTGGAGCATCCTCCAAATTTCAATGTTCCTGAGCTTTTAGTGTTAAACTCAATAAGCCTGGATGGTTCAGACTGCAGACATGTCATTCTAGCATCTGGCCAGAAGGTGGCAGCAACACACCTCTCTATTTTCCAGACTCCACAACCGTGTGAAATATTTTTTTCAGGCGCCTCTGGGTTCCCTTCAGTTGAACCAACAGTTGTTTGACTTATATCCTGTACTAGACACTAGGGACACGAAAGTGAATGAAATTTGATTGCTGCCCTCAAATATTGTATTGTCAGGGAGCAGGAAAGTCAGACATATAAACAGATTCAGTTCAGTTCAGTCGCTCAGTCGTGTCCCATGCGACTCTTTGCGACCCCATGAATTGCAGCACGCCAGGCCTCCCTGTCCATCACCAACTCTCAGAGTTTACCAAAACCCATGTCCATCGAGTCGGTGATGCCATCCAGCCATCTCATCCTCTGTCGTCCCCTTCTCCTCCTGCCCCGAATCCTTCCTAGCATTAGGGTCTTTTCCAATGAGTCAACTCTTCGCATGAGGTGGCCAAAGTATTGGAGTTTCAGCTTCAACATCAATCCTTCCAATGAACACCCAGGACTGATCTCCTTTAGGATGGACTGGTTTTGGATCTCCTTGCAGTCTCAAAAGTCTTCTCCAACACCACAATTCAAAAGCATCAACTCTTCGGCACTCAACTTTCTTCACCATCCAACTCTCACATCCATACATGACCACTGGAAAAACCATAGCCTTGACTAGATGGACCTTTGTGGACAAAGTAACGTCTCTGCTTTTAAATATGCTATCTAGGTTGGTCATAACCTTCCTTCCAAGGAGTAAGCGTCTTTTAATTTCATGGCTGCAATCACCATCTGCAGTGATTTTGGAGCCCCAAAAAATAAAGTCTGACACTGTTTCCACTGTTTCCCCATCTATTTCCCATGAAGTGATGGGACCAGATGCCATGATCTTAGTTTTCTGAATGTTGAGCTTTAAGCCAACTTTTTCACTCTCCTCTGTCACTTTCATAGAGAGGCTCTTTAGTTCTTCTTTGCTTTCTGCCATAAGGGTGGTGTCATCTGCATATCTGCGGTTATTGATATTTCTCCCAGCTATCTTGATTCCAGCTTGTGTTTCTTCCAGCCCAGCATTTCTCATGATGTACTCTGCATATAAGTTAAATAAGCAGGGTGACAATATACAGCCTTGACATACTCCTTTTCCTATTTGGAACCAGTCTGTTGTTCCCTGTCCAGGTCTAACTGTTGCTTCCTGACCTGCATACAGGTTTCTCAAGAGACAGGTCAGATGGTCTAGTATTCCCATCTCTTTCAGAATTTTCCATAGTTTATTGTGATCCACACAGCCAAAGGCTTTAGCATAGTCAATAAAGCAGGAATAGATGTTTTTCTGGAACTCTCTTGCTTTTTCGATGATCCAGCTGATGTTGGCAGTTTGATCTCTGGTTCCTCTGCCTTTTCTAAAACCAACTTGAACATCTGGAAGTTCACGGTTCACGTATTGCTGAAGCCTGGCTTGGAGAATTTTGAGAATTACTTTACTAGCGTGTGAGATGAGTGCAGTTGTGCGGTAGTTTGAGCATTCTTTGGCATTGCCTTTCTTTGGGATTGGAATGAAAACTGACCTTTTCCAGTCCTGTGGCCACTGCTGAGTTTTCCGGATTTGCTGGCATATTGAGTGCAGCACTTTCACAGCATCATCTTTTAGGATTTGAAATAGCTCAACTGGAATTCCATCACCTGCACTAGCTTTGTTCGTAGTGATGCTTCCTAAGGCCCACTTGACTTCACATTCCAGGATGTCTGGCTCTAGGTGAGTAATCACACCATCATGATTATCTGGGTCATGAATATCTTTTTTGTACAGTTCTTCTGTGTATTTTTGCCACCTCTTCTTAATATCTTCTGCTTCTGTTAGGTCCCTACCATTTCTGTCCTTTATCGAGCCCATCTTTGCATGAAATGTTCCCTTGATATCTCTAATTTTCTTGAAGAGATCTCTAGTCTTTCCCAATCTCTTGTTTTCCTCTATTTCTTTGCATTGATCACTGAGGAAGGCTTTCTTATCTCTCCTTGCTATTCTTTGGAACTCTGCATTCAGATGGGAATATCTTTCCTTTTCTCCTTTGCTTTTCGCTTCTCTTCTTTTGTAAGTCCTCCTCAGACAGCCATTTTGCTTTTTTGCATTTCTTTTCCATGGGGATGGTCTTGATCCCTGTCTCCTGTACAATGTTACGAACCCATAGTTCATCAGGCACTCTGTCTATCAGATCTAGCCCCTTAAATCTATTTGTCACTTCCACTGTATAATCATAAGGGATTTGATTTAGGTCATACCTGAATGGTCTAGTGGTTTTCCCTACTTTCTTCAATTTAAGTCTGAATTTGGCAATAAGCAGTTCATGATCTGAGCCACAGTCGGCTGGCTCCTGGTCTTGTTTTTGCTGACTGTATAGAGCTTCTCCATCTTTGCCTGCAAAGAATATAATCAATCTGATTTCAGTGTTGACCATCTGGTGATGTCCACGTGTAGAGTCTTCTCTTGTGTTGTTGGAAGAGGGTGTTTGCTATTACCAGTGCATTCTCTTGGCAAAACTCTATTAGCCTTTGTCCTGCTTCATTCTGTACTCCAAGGCCAAATTTGCCTGTTACGCCAGGTGTTTCTTGACTTCCTACTTTTGCATTCCAGCCCCCTATAATGAAAAGGACATCTTTTTTGGGTGTTAGTTCTAAAAGGTCTTGTAGGTCTTCATAGAACCATTCATGTTCAGCTTCTTCAGCGTTACTGGTCGGGACATAGACTTGGATTACCGTGATATTGAATGGTTTGCCTTGGAAACAAACAGAGATCATTCTGTTGTTTTTGAGATTGCATCCAAGTACTGCATTTCAGACTCTTGTTGACCATGACGGCTACTCCATTTCTTCTAAGGGATTCCTGCCCACAGTAGTAGATATAATGGTCATCTGAGTCAAATTCACCCATTCCAGATTACTAGTTTACTATTAGTAGCTCTGTGACCTTGGGCAAGAGGCTTAACCTCTCCATGCTTCAATTTCCTCAACTCAAAAATGGGAATAGTATCAGTACAATAATGTCATAGCATTATTGTGAGGATTAAAAGTGATAATGCGTAGACTGCTTAGCATAGTGCTTGGCGCATAGAAAATGAATTGTGGGCTTCAGAAGACTTGAGAGTCCCTTGGACAGCAAGGAGAGCAAACCAGTCAATCCCCAAAGAAATCAACCGTGAGTATTCACTGGAAGGACCGATGCTGAAGCTGAAGCTCCAGTACTTTGGCCACCTGATACGAAGAGCCGACTCGTTGGAAATTACTCTGACACTGGGAAAGATTGAGGGCAGGAGAAGAAGGGATGGCAGAGGATGAGATGGTTGGATGGCATCACTGACTCAGTGAACATGAGTTTGAGCTAATTCTGGGAGATAGTGAAGGACAGGGAAGCCTGGCATGCTGCAGTCCATGGGGTCGCAAAGAGTCAGACACGACTTAGCAACTGAACCACAACAGCGAGAGAAGTGATGAGATGGGAAAGATACCCAGGATGCTCCCTAACTGGGAGGAGTGGAGCTCCAAAATGGAGATCATGGGGAAAGGATTCCACTTTGGTGGAGCCACTCTGTCAATGGGGATCCTGAAGTTGGACCAGCCTGGGAGAGCCCACTTGGAATGGAGCTGGACTCCTTTTGGCCGGGGCTCGTCTTGCTCTCGCATGCCCAGAACACAGAACTCCAGCAGGCCCTGAACAACCAGGATGTGTCTTCCTGGAGAGGGAGCCATAATCGGCTCACTGTACAACCTCAGCCCAGCAATTATGTCCCTCTGAGCCTCAGTTCTGTACCACCTCAGAGAGGCAATTCTGTCCCTCTGAGCCTCAATTCTGTACAACCTCAGACAGGCAATTCTGTCCCTTTGAGCCTCAGTTCCTACCTAAGTGATGGGGTGGGGATCATAGGAACCAAGGGATGGTGCCAAGCTCCACATGTGGGACACTGTGGAGAGTCAGCTGTACAGTCAGCCAATTCAGGGACAGCAGGGCTTTGCATCTAGGGCTGTAAAGATGAAGAAAGCAGGAAGGCAAGGAGATCTGGGGGAGAACACTGAAATTTCCTAGGATGCGGAAAGGAGGTTGAGCCAATCGTAGACCTTGAGGGGCAGGGAGACCCCAGTGGACACTCAGATACAACTAATGAGGGTTGTGTCATTGCTCCTGTGTGCCTGTTTGCTCTCTGTCACGTAGGAGGGGGAAAGGCATTCAACAATGTTGAGCAGCTACTATGAGCCTCACAACATGCTAATTGCTTCATGTACAATACCTACAATACCTCAATTAGATCTCATGACACCTCTGCAAGAAAGGTATCATCATTCCTGTTTTACAGATGAAAAAAATGGAAGCTCAGAGAGGACATGTAACTTGCCCAGGGTCACACAGCTAGTAAGTGCCTGGTCTGGTGACCTGATCTCTTCTTCCATGACCTTTCCCTTCATTCCACCTTAGCCTTAGCTGCCCACTCCCTTTGAAACACCCTGGGAATCTTATCCATAAATGTCCCAGCTCCAGAATCTCGAATTCACGCATCCTGCTCTCTGAAAACAGCATCCTACCCTCTCAGTGCCTCTTTCAACCCCTTTATACTGTGACTGTTCTTTGGTCTCGCCTGAAAGTCCAGCTGTGGACCTCTTTACTCTCCCAATACCCCACCTTCTCTTGCCTACACACCCTTCCTCATCCAGCTTTGAGTCCATGGCCTGTCATTTAGAAGCTCTCTTGCCAGTAACCTAAACTTCATTGCATACCTGCCTTGCAAACCTCTGAATACATCCAGCTGTCTGTTCTGAGTCTTCACCAGAGCCGCCAAGGACAGCAGAAGGAGGAGGGGTATTAACACTGGCTAATTCTTATACAGCATGTATTACGTGCCAAGCACTAAGTGCTTCACATACTGGAATCCATTTACTTTTCCAGCTCTAGGGGGTTGAGGTACCATTATTATCATCTTCACTGATGGATAAAGAAAATGGGGTGGACAGAGGTTAAATCACTCAAGCAAACTCAAAGCATACAGCTAATTAGGTTGAGGAGCCATGATCAAACCCATGCAGCCAGTCTGTCCAGTGTCCGTGTTGTAATCAGTGCGTATTTGCCCAGGGCACTGAGGTTACCCTTTCCTCCTTCCATCAGCCAGGAAGTACTGGGCTCCTGCCACCCTTGTCCCCACCCCACTGCTCTTAGTGGGGACAATCCAAAGGAAGTCCAGAATCTTCCTCACTGTATTTGGGGGCTGACAATATCCCTCTAGAGATTTGTAATAGTAGTACTAGTAGTAGTAAAATTAGCTTAAAATTTCAGCCTTTATTATATGCATTCTAAGTATTTTATATGTATTTATGTAACCCTCCCAACAACACTGAGGTGGAAGCCACAGTTATCCCCCTTTGGCTGGAGCTCATGAGAGGACATATTACAATAATGAGCCTATATTTGTACAGCAGAGTGTTGGAATCAGATGGGAAGTGCGGTGGCTCTGGACTAGAGCCCTGGTTCTTAGCCGTGACACTTTTCTACCTTTCTTCGGCCCCCAGACCTCCTAGGCGCCACTCTTTCTGAGTGTGGGGGAGTAGTCTTCTCCGAGTTGCCAGCAGGCCTGGTTCCCAAACCCAGGTCAGACCCTGGCCTAACAGCTCCCAGGCCCTGCCGAGGTGGCTCTGCTTCCCTCTACTCTGAGGCTTCTGGGTGGTGAGCTGGGAGCTGAAGCAGGGGAGGGGAGGGGAACCCCACCGGTAACTCCTCAGGCCAGCCCCTGAGTCTGCCAGCAGTTCCCTAAAGAGGTAAAGCCTGAGCTGGTCCTCCCCAGGACCTACCCCTCTGCAAGAAGCACCAGCTCAGACTCCCAGTCCGCTCTGAGGACAGCAGACAGGGGCGGGGCGGGGCCTAGGATGGAGTGGATAGGGCTCCAATGGCAGCTGGGGGTCAGAGCTCAGGGCTGCAACAGAAAGTACCACGGCTTCCCGGTCCCCTCCTCATTCTTATCAGGCCCCCCAGCCCTAGCCCAGGCAGGATCCTACCCCTCCCCACTTTCAAGACCAGCCCTGGTTCATCCATCCCGTCTCCTCTCTCCCTTCCTCCCTCTTCCCATTCCCCTGGCAACCAAACCAGACACATCAAGGAGAAGGACCTGGCAGCTGTGCAGGGAGAGACTAATAGCCCGGAAGGAAGGAGGGGCCTGGAGAGGAGCCAGAGGCAGCAGGGATAGGAGCGGGAGGGCGTTGGCCCATCTCGGAGGCCATACAAAGGGGGGAGGCTCCTCTGCCCTGCAGTGCAGAGGAGATGGCCAGCCAGGAAGCCGCCCTCCTTGTCCAAGATCCAGCCCGGAGTCCCAGACCTGATTCCCCAGACGCCCAGCTCTAGACCTCCAGGCCAGTCTTACGCAGACCTGTCCTTACTGGAGAGCCCTGGAGTCCCCGGCAGCAGCAGCCCCATAGCTCCTGGCAAGCCCAAAGGCCTCAGCACCCGGCTCCTGCAGACCACCCACGCTGCCTCTGTCTGCTCCTGAGCAGCCCGTGCCTGCGTTCTGGAAGCCATTGACATGGAAAGGCCAGACATCAGCCTCCCCACTAGCTGTGCAGTGGGGAAGGGTATGAAGGGATGCGTGGCTGTGTGTGTCTAACGTGTGCACATAAGTATACGGTGCTATTATGCTTCTGCATCTGTTTGTGTGCACAGGCGTGCAGCTCTGTTCTGGGCCTTTTTCTCCTCATCCCTGAACCGGTGGGGATGGGCACCTCCTCTTTCCTCTTCTCTACCCATCCAGCCCCGCCCATTGCTGGGTACCTGGGGCTCCTCAATACTGGAAATGGTCCATCTCTCAGGCTTGGCAGCAGCTGCCGCCCCTCAGCCCCCTCCCCTTCCTACCTCAGGAATGGCCCTGGTTACTGTAAGGCCATGACTGAGCAGCGGTTGGTAGGGGGGAGGGAGAAGCCAGTAAAGACAGACAGCACACACTGGCTCACTGAGCTCGGCCTCTGGCAGGGCACAGACGTCTGGAGTTGGACCCAGAACTGGGACTCTCTGCCTCCCCTGATGTGCCCACCTTGTTGGGGCCTGGGGTGGATTTGGGATCTGTGTCTTTAAGGGTGAGACATCAGCAGGCAACCCCCTGGCCAAGTGTCCAGGGGAGGGGGAGGGGAAGAAGCCAGTCCATTAGCAGCAGAGCTGGCGCCAGGCAGCAACCCTGCCCAGAGCCCTGGGGATTATGGAGAGACCAGCCCTCCCTCACCCACCCCGGCTGCCTCTGCGCTCCTGTCCCCCAGATCTCCCTGGGTGTGGTGACAGAAGGGTGAGCTGACAGCAGTTGAAAGTGAAGCCTTCAGGGGACATGTGGAGTCACAGCCTCTGAGGCCTAAGCCAGGCCGATTCTCCATCACCTGGGCCACCTCCTCCCTACTCATGTGAAGCCTGCCCTTAAACCTCCTGTCCTCCTATCCCCCTACTGTGACCAGCTCTGTCAGCCAGGGACCCCCAGTTCAAGTGAGGCCCTCCCATCCTAGACTCCAGCTCTGGATGCTTGCTAGAAGTCACTGGCCCTCAACCCCCTGCCTGTCTGTGGCCTGTGGTCGCCATCCCTGCTTCCTTCCCGGCCAGCAACAGGGGGAATCAAGTGGGTCAGGCGCCAGCACCACGGAGGGAGGGAGAGGCACTCCCGCTGCTCCGCAGGGGTGGGGCGTCCCCCTCCCCACATAGCCCCACCGTCAGGCCAGTGGGAGGAGCAGCCCAGGCCCCCCCCCTGAACCCGCAGGCCTATAAATCCGCCTCGCAGCGGTCTGCGGCTCCTTCCCCGCGCCCGGACCAGCTCTGCCGGCGGTGACTGCCCATCCTCGGCCGCCATGAGCCACCCGTCGGGCCTCCGGTCCAGCGTCAGTTCCACCTCCTACCGCCGCACCTTCGGGCCACCGCCCTCACTGTCCCCGGGGGCCTTCTCCTATTCGTCCAGCTCCCGCTTCTCGAGCAGCCGCCTGCTGGGCTCGGCGTCCCCCGGCTCCTCCGTGCGCCTGGGCAGCTTCCGCGGTCCCCGGGCGGGCACGGGCGCCCTCCTGCGCCTGCCCTCGGAGCGCCTCGACTTTTCCATGGCCGAGGCGCTCAACCAGGAGTTCCTAGCCACGCGCAGCAACGAGAAGCAGGAGCTGCAGGAGCTCAACGACCGCTTCGCCAATTTCATCGAGAAGGTACGCTTCCTGGAGCAGCAGAACGCGGCCCTGCGCGGGGAGCTGAGCCAGGCCCGGGGCCAGGAGCCGGCGCGCGCCGACCAGCTGTGCCAGCAGGAGCTGCGTGAGCTGCGGAGGGAGCTGGAGCTGCTGGGCCGGGAGCGCGACCGGGTGCAGGTGGAGCGCGACGGGCTGGCGGAGGACCTGGCAGCGCTCAAGCAGAGGTCAGAGGGCAGGGCCAGGGAGGGGCGGCGACCGTCGAGGCTGCCGCCGGGAGGGAAGAGCCGCCCACCCCCCACGCCTTGTCCACCTGGGCATGTGCAGGCAGCACCCTCGCTGGCGGGCACCCCACCACCACCACCACTTTGCTGAGTCTCAGGGGAGGTGAGGGAGGGGGAATTACTATGTCTCCTCCGTGTACAAAAGGGCCCCACCCCAGCTTCCAGCCGCTTACAGAGGAAATGGGGCAAGTCCATCAGGCAGCCCGAAGACCCCTCCCCAGAGGCTGCAGTAGCAGCTCTGATCCAGATCCTGGTGGTCGCGGTCTGCAAGCTGGGCGGTGACCCCGGAGCTCAGTTTCTGCACACTCTTCCCACCAGGTTGGAGGAAGAGACTCGCAAGAGGGAGGATGCGGAGCACAACCTCGTGCTTTTCCGTAAGGTGAGCTTGGTCTCCCCATCGCCACCCCCACCCACCGCCTGCATATCCAGGGTGGCATATGTAGGCAAAGGGAGGCGACCAGAAGCCCCCAGAGACAGACAGGGAGGGCCAGGCTCTTCCTCGACCTAAGCAACCCCTCCCTGTTCTCGAACCCCCACTGTCACCCCCTCTAGGACGTGGACGATGCCACCCTGTCCCGCCTGGAGCTAGAGCGCAAGATTGAATCTCTGATGGATGAGATTGAGTTCCTCAAGAAGCTGCACGAGGAGGTGGGTGGACCCAGGTGTTAGGTGCGACTTCAGAGGTTGAGGGTGGTCTCTTTGGAGCTGGGGGACAAGCTCATGAAAAGAGTGGCGGGTGGAGCGTTGGAAAAGAAATGAGATTCACTGAGTAGACGCGGGCCCTCCCTCCACCCCCTCTACAGGTGGTTAGACTCACACCCCTGCGCCACCTGGTGGCTAGAAGCGGAGGTGCACCCCTGTAACCTGGCCGATGACAGTACCCGCGGGGCGCGGGCAGTGCAGGCCTGAGCGCGCTGCGCTCCCTGGCGCCCCCTTCTGTTCATTCAAATGTTTCATCTCTTTTTTGGGCGCCAACTGCGCGGCCCGCGTGGGTTCTGCGCGGTGAACTCGGCATCTTACCCTGGGCGACAGGAGCTGAGAGACCTGCAGCTGAGCGTGGAGAGCCAGCAAGTGCAGCACGTCGAGGTGGAGGCGACCGTGAAGCCCGAGCTGACAGCGGCGCTGAGGGACATCCGAGCCCAGTACGAGAGCATCGCGGCGAAGAACCTGCAGGAGGCAGAAGAGTGGTACAAGTCCAAGGTGCGGGGGCACTGGGGGGTGGGGAGTTGGGGAGGGCCTGGAAGGGTGGGGCGCTGGTAGGGGAAGGGCCCATCTGGCCCCCTCACGCCCGGGTTGCCACCCTCGCCGCAGTACGCGGACCTGTCGGACGCCGCCAACCGGAACCATGAGGCCCTGCGTCAGGCTAAGCAGGAGATGAATGAGTCCCGACGCCAGATCCAGAGCCTGACGTGCGAGGTGGACGGGCTTCGCGGCACGGTGAGGACCAGGCTGCGCGCTCGGACCCCGGGGGTAGAGGACGAAGGCTGTGCTCCCTACTGACCCCCTCTTCACCCGCCTCCCCAGAACGAGGCGCTGCTCAGACAGCTGCGGGAGCTGGAGGAGCAGTTTGCCCTGGAGGCCGGCGGGTACCAGGCGGGCGCCGCGCGGCTTGAGGAGGAGCTGCGGCAGCTCAAGGAGGAGATGGCGCGACACCTGCGAGAGTACCAGGAGCTTCTCAACGTCAAGATGGCCCTGGACATCGAGATCGCCACCTACAGGAAGCTGCTGGAGGGCGAGGAGAGCCGGTGAGGGGCGGGTGGGGCGTGGTCGGGTTGCGTAGGGGTGGGGGAGAGGCGGGTGGAAGGCCAGGGTCTCCCCCAACCCCACGCCGAGGAGCTGACTACAGGTTTCGTCCCCAGGATTTCCGTGCCAGTCCATTCCTTTGCATCCTTGAGTATAAAGACGACTGGTGAGTCTTCTGCGTCTGACTTCCAACCTGTCTGTCCCCTTGTCCATTTCTACCCTGACTGGACCCTTGCTATGGCTCTGCTCAGGGATTGATTCTTGCCTGAGTCCTAGTCTGTCCTCGCCCCTGATCCTCGGGCCCTGACCCTCCCCACCCCTCTCCTCCCAAAGAGATAATTCAGTTCAGTTTAGTCGCTCAGTCGTGTCCGACTCTTTGCGACCCCAAAGAGATATAGGGGCTTGGATATCCCAAGACTCCTCCCTTCAACCTCTCATCCTGCCTTTTCCAGTACCTGAGGTGGAGCCTACCCAGGAAACCCACAGCCGGAAGATGGTTCTGATCAGGACCATTGAGACCCGGGATGGGGAGGTGAGATGGTCCACTTGAGCCCAGGACCCCATCATTTCCCATAGTATTTCTGAGCCCCAGCCTGGTGTAAGTAATCTTCAGGTGTTTGTGGGTGAGTGATTCTTGGGGTGAGAGTGAGACAGGGAGATGGAGGTGGATGTTCAGATGGGAGCCTCAACTGGTTGAGAGGGAGGGGGTACACCTTGCCACAAAGGAGCTAGAGGGAGGGTGGTGCTGAGTGGGTTGTGCCCCTCACATGCCTCACCCCCCAGCAGGTGGTGACAGAGTCTCAGAAGGAGCAGCACAGTGAGCTGGACAAGTCTTCTCCTCAGAGCTACTGAACTGATGAAAGCTCCCTGCCCTGCCCTAGGCCTCTAAGGCCAAATCTTAACACCAGTCCGGAATTAGTCTCCTCCCCTCTGCATGTGTCCAGGGGATGGCGCCAGTCACCCCTTCCCTGGCCAGTGGCCAAGCCCTACCCAGCACTGTAGCTGCTCCTCTCCCTGCCTCTCCATGCCCACATAGGCATGATCCATATGTTCCCCACTTCTAGTCCTGCTAAGAGTCTCTATGTTCCCCATTTCTTGTCCTGGTAAAAGTCTGTATGTTCCCCCATTTCTCATTCTGGTAAGAAGCTGACCAACCCCAGGACGAGTCTATTCCTGCCGCAACCCCAAGGTTAGTGGGTGGGTCAGGGTCTGAGTTTCACTTTTAAATCAAATAAAACTGTTATCAAGGGAACCCTCTTCAGTGGTGATTATTTTGTAATGTACAAATATTTGGAATCACTGTTATATACCTGAATGTAATATGATACTGTAAGTTAGTTATATTTTGTTTTTTTTAAAAAATCATGGAATTGTAAAGAAAGAGAGAAAACTCCCCAGTGCACTTGTGTTTGTGTTATGGGATCATCCATGCAAAGGAGGCTCAGCACTATTTTCGCCTTGCCTCAAGTCATTTCTTCTCTGACTCTCACTATCTCGCATCTATGACTCCTGTCTGCCCTCCTGATTTTCCTCCTACCTCTCTGTCCATTCCTTCTCAACTTCCATTCCCCATCTGCAACCCTGAATGACCAAAGCAGAGCCCCTCATCTTGCTCTCCACTGTCTGCGGTCCTGTTCTTCCTTATGGATTCTCCACCATAGATGAAGATACCACTAAGACCTCCATTACCCAAATTACAGCTCACCTCATCTTATACCCTTTCTTTTCTTTACATACTCCAATTCTGTTAATTCTACTTCATAGCTGTTTCAAGTTTGTCTGGTTCTCCCTGTCCCCACTGCCACCCCACTGGTCCAGGCCACTCTCATCTCTTGCCTGGGTTACATTTTCTGCCTCAGTAGTCCTTTCCCCTGGCGTGGCCCTGCCACCCACATGAGCCTGTTCAACGCACTTAGCAAGCAGGGCAGATTCTGCTGCCATCACTCCTCCTCATGCTTGGAAGTATCTATTTCCATTCTGTCCTCCACTCCATTCCATCCTACCCTTGTCTTGAGGTCAAAATCCACTTCTGAATTTAGAATGATTTTCCTCACTCAATTATAGTGCGAGGTGCAGAGAGTAAGCCAGAGTCCCTGCTTCCAAGGAACTCACAGTCTGGGTGTGGGACATAGACAAATAAGCATTACAATTCAACCCTGTGATGAGTGATGTGACTGGGATAAGGAGATGGTGTTGAGGGAATATGAAGAAGAGCACATAATCCAGTCTTGGGGTAGAGATGGCTTCCCAAAGGAGGCACCATCACAATGAGCACAGGAGAACAAGTAGGAGTTATTCAGGTGAAGCAGGAAGAGGAGGGGGACTTTCTAGGTACATATGTTAGCCAGAAGATGAGAGAGAGAGAGTTTGGAAAGGAAAAGTAGTTCTATGTTGCTGAAATGAAGGCTGGAAAGGAAGGAATGGTGTCGAGGTTGGAAAGACGATGAGGGCCAAGTCACTGAGGGCCTTATATGACATATTAAGGCACTCAGAATTTATTCTAAGGAAAAAGGGAAGAAAAGGATTTAATGGTAAAGTATTTAGACTTGTATTTTAGAAAGATCACTCTGGCTGTGGGGTGCAGAAAGTTAGAAGGAGATGGAAGACCAGCTCAGAAGCTGTTGCAGTGAAATATGCAAGAGATGATTGTGGGCAAAGAGGTGGATAGATTTGAGAACTATCACCCTAAGGGGTGATTTTCAGTGTGAGAGAAAGGGAAATGGCAAAGGTGATCCAAGGTTTTAAAGGGAACAACCAGACAGATGGTGGGACCTTTCATAGAAACAGGGAAGATTGGTGTAAGGGAATGAGGGGGCCCTAGACAGCAAAATTAGTTTTGACTTATTGAGGGTGAGATGCTATGAAACAGCCAAGGGAAAGGGCTGGCAGGCAGTTGAGTCCACAGGTTTGGAGTTCAATTGTGATGGAATATTTTGAGATACTGAATCTATCAGGATGCTCTCGGCTACAAGTGACAATAACCTCATTTTTTAAGAAAAAGAAATTAAACATGTATCTCATGTAACCAGAAGCCAGAGGTAGGTGGGCTCTGAGGTTGGTTCAGTAGCTCATACAGTTAAATCCCCTACGTATGAACTTTCAAAGATGTGAATGTGCCAGCTGTTGTACTATACTCTGTACTTTTCAAGATACTGTACTGTAAGATTTAATGTTTCCTTTACTTGTTGTGTCTTTCATGTATTATTTGTGTGAAAAATGATCACAATAAACTGTGGAAAATTCTTAAAGAGATGGGAATACCAGACCATCTGACCTGTCTCTTGAGAAACCTATATGCAGGTCAGGAAGCAACAGTTAGAACTGGACATGGAACAACAGACTGGTTCCAAATAGGAAAAGGAGTACGTCAAGGCCGTATATTGTCACCCTGCTTATTTAACTTATATGCAGAGTACATCATGAGAAAGGCTGGGCTGGAAGAAACACAAGCTGGAATCAAGATTGCCAGGAGAAATATCAATAACTTCAGATATGCATATGACACCACCCTTATGGCAGAAAGCGCAGAACTAAAGAGCCTCTCTATGAAAGTGAAAGAGGAGAGTGAAAAAGTTGGCTTAAGGCTCAACGTTCAGAAAACTAAGATCATGGCATCTGGTCCCATCACTTCATGGGAAATAGATGGGGAAACAGTGGAAACAGTGTCAGACTTTATTTTTTGGGGCTCCAAAATCACTGCAGATGGTGATTGCAGCTATGAAATTAAAAGACGCTTACTCCTTGGAAGAAAGGTTATGACCAAACTAAATAGCATATTTAAAAGCAGAGACATTCCTTTGCCAACAAAGGTCTGTCTAGTCAAGGCTATGGTTTTTCCAGTGGTCATGTATGGATATGAGAGTTGGATGGTGAAGAAAGCTGAGTGCCGAAGAATTGATGCTTTTGAACTATGGTGTTGGAGAAGACTCTTGAGAGTCCCTTGGACTGCAAGAAGGTCCAAACAGTCCATCCTAAAGGAGATCAGTCCTGGGTGTTCATTGGAAGGACCGATGCTAAAGCTGAAACTCCAATACTTTGGCCACCTCATGCGAAGAGTTGACTCATTGGAAAAGACCCTGATGCTGGGAAGGATTGGGGGCAGGAGGAGAAGGGGATGACAGAGAATGAGATGGCTGGATGACATCACCGACTCGATGGACATGGGTTTGGGTAGATTCCAGGAGCTGGTGATGGACAGGGAGGCCTGGCATGCTGTAGTCCATGGGGTTGCAAAGAGTCGGACATGACTGTGTGACTGAACTGAACTGAACTGATACTACAGTACAATACAGCCAATTGTTTTAGTTGGGTGCCTAGGCTAACTTTGTTGGGCTTACAAACGAATCAGACTTAGGGATGCACTCTGTGGATGGGACTCCTTGGCATGTATGTAAGGGACTTACTATAAAGTCAAGGGCCCAGGCTCTGTCCATGGTTCTGCTCAGCCTTCCTCCTTGGGGGGCAGTTTCATCTTTGGGATGGTTCTCTTCATGGTCCAAAGCAGGGTGCCAGCAGCCACTGGGTGATGCTTCTGTTTTCACATCCAGTGAAGAAAAAAGAAAACCTTCCTCCCAGGTATGAGATTTAAGTCCTTTCCTTCAGGCTGTCTGGCAAGGATCGTTGGTATGTCTGCTCCTAGAGCAGTTAACAGTCACCAGGGAAAGCCACTCACTGACTTGGGCTAATCGTCTAATATGCATTTAATATGGAATGGATGCTGGGGATTAATCACAATATCTATTGCAAATATTGCAAGGTTCCCACCACTGTCACCCTTCACACACAGTCCTTATACCCCTTGCCTTCTCTCCTTTTCATTCAGTGGTATTTATAACATCAGAGGAGAAATATCACTGCAGAAAAGCAGACAAAAACTTTGGAGTTTCAAATGTTTAGATTTTCAAGTTAGCAACAATTCCAGTTTGGAAACTTTCACATCAAAGTCTGTGGCCTGAGTTTGTATTGGATAGAAGGAAGGTTTTGCGCTGAGGAGAAGGGCCTGGGGCCTCTCAGGTGTTCTACATGGAAGAAAAATGAAACCACTCAAGAACAGTGTATTGGGACTTCCTCAGTGGTCCAGTGGTTAAGAATCCTCCTACCTATGCAGGGGACCTGGGTTTGATCCCTGGTCCAGGAAAATCTCATGCGCTGTGGAGCAACTAAGTCCAAGCGCCACAACTACTGAGCCCACGTGTCCTAAAACCTGTGCTCAGCAACAAGAGAAGACACTGCATTGAGAAACCAGTGCGTTGCAAGAAAGAGGAGCCCTCACTTGCTGCAACTAGAGAAAGCCTGCGCTCAGCAGCAAAGACCCAGCACAGCTAAACATAAAATCTTAAAGAAAAGAATGGTGTATTACATGAGAAAAGAGAAGGGCCTTGGAGAGATGCATAGAGGAGCAGAGGAAGTGAATCTTAAGTACTAACTGGCAGAAACTGGAGAAGGCCTTAGGAAGCCACAGCAAGAGAGAATTTTCAGGAGGGAATGACTAGTCACATAGGAGGATGCTGGGGACACAGGTTAGCTAATAGCTAGGAAATTCCGGCTTATCGTCAAGGAAGATGTTAGACCTCCTGAGGGCAGCTTCAAGCCAGGATACGATCAGAGACAAAACATGGTCAGCTGAAGAGTGAATGAGAACCAAGGAAGGGAAGAGCAGACCATTCTCTCCTGAGATGTTTGACTGTTAGAAGAAAATAAACAGCTGGAGCCAAGAAAGATCTGTGTTTAAGAAGAGAAACTTTGAAGAAAGCAGAAACTACACCAATAATTTTCAAACTGCAGGTCATGAAATATTGTAATAAATATTTTGGGGTCAAGTCAAACATTTTAATAAAATAAAGAGAATAGAAAACTTTAGGGTATTGTGAATGTTTTATTTTCAATGTATTTATATATGTATGTTCTAGGTTTTCATGCAAAATACATTTTTTATCTTGGATTTTGGGTGAAAAATTGAAAAAGACAAGATTTGAATGCGTTTCAGTGCTGGGAGAATTAGAAAGAATCAATTTGTCGCAGATGGATCTAGCCACCTATTGAAATGGTACAACCTCAGACTTGGCTGTGACTGAAGAATTTGAGGGAAACTCAAAATCCAATTCTAATCAAGGGATCTGATGTTAACCTCAAGAAGACAGGGCTGGGATTTGATTGTAATTAAGAAAGATCATACTGCATTGATTTTATTGTACTTTGCTTGTTGGAAGAAGGGAGGTGGTTTTCATGTCATCTTGTAAGAAGGTCACCTCAAAAGTGAGAATGTGGCCACAGTTACTTAGCAGTTCCTAGAGGGAACTGGTTGTGGCTGGTGTGCTGGACCCCAGGTAGGTGCCCATGGTGGTGGTGGAATAATTCCTCAGGGGCCACCTGCGGGAGTAGGAAAGGGGGTTCAGTTATCTGATTTGGGAAGAATAGAGACTAACCCAGTATCTCAAGTAAAAGGGAGCTCATTGTGATGTTACACATGGAAATAAGGGGGACAAGAATTGCAGCTGCCTGGGGTGGAGTGGGAGTCACTTCACAGGACCGCAGCAACACGTATGTGACATGCGCTCTGCAGCCCCATCGGGCCTCACTGAGCGTGACAGGTGACAGGAAGCCACCTTGGTGGCAGGAGCACAAGGCTCCCCGACCCACAGTCCTACTGCTTCTGTTGCTGTCGTCACAAGGAGCACATGGCCCCACACTCTGCCCTGGCTCTTGCAGACTCATAGTCTCTTCTTACTCCGGGCTTCAATTGTCCTATAGCTTCCATGGCCTGATAGCAATGGTGCACTGACTTTTGGAGCTTCCTCTGTCTGGTTCTGCCCTCACTTCCTATCACAGAAGATATTCACTTTACCCACCTTGATAGGTTCATTGATGCTCTCCTTGCCCTCTACAAGACACAGTGAGAGATATCCAAAGGCCGATGGGCTTCTTGCGTCCTGTGCACTTCCATTCCCACGGGTAACAAATGTTGTTCAATGCATAACAAATGTCAGTTGTATTTGCTCCTAAACCTCTGACAATTATACTTGTCATAGAATCTCAGAGTTTAAGCAGAGTTATTTATTTTGTTAAAAATTTTTTTGATGTGAACTTATTTTAAAAAGTCTTTGAGCTTCCCAGATGGCTTAGTGGTAAAAGAATCTGCCTGCCAATGCAGGGGAGGTTGGTTTGATCCCTAGGTGGGGAAAGACCCCCTGGTGGAGGAAATGGCAACCCACTCCAGTATTCTTGTTTGGAAAATCTGATAGAGGAGCCTAATGGGCTACAGTTCATGAGGTTGCAAAGAGTTGGACAGACTGAGCAACTGAACACACACCCATTTTAGAAGTCTTTATTGAATTTGTTACAATATTGTTTCTGTTCTATGTTTTTTTGGCTGAGAGACATGTGGAATCTTATCTTCCTGACCAGGGATTGAGCCTGCACCCACCACACTGGAAGGTGAAGTCTTAACCACTGGATCACTGGGGAAGTCCCCAAACAACTATTTTTTAAGCTAATGAAAGAGTGTGAACAGAAAAATTTTTACTCACCAGATTGTATAGTGGCTAAGAATCTGCATTTAAATCTTGTGTCTTCTTACCAGTTCACCTTGGAAAAGATATCTGTTTGCCTCCATAGCCTCATCTGTAAAATGGAGACAATAATCATTTCCTAGGCTCGTCATGAAGATTAAATGAGATGATTTGTGCAGAACTGAGCGAACTTGGCCACAGCGTAGGCAGGAGAATGAGGTGACATGGTTCAGAATATGGCCTCCTGAAACTGCTTGCCTCAGGAGGGACCCGTGATAAATTATAAACCAGGGATCACAGTTCTAGTGATCCTTCAACAGTGTAAATGTCAAACATTTGTTTTTGTTTTCTGTTTCAAGGGGACAGCTTGAGCATGTGTTGCACACTTTTTCACACTGGGTTAATTCTTATTACTACTCTAACAAATTACCACAAACTTAGTGACTGAAAACAATAAATTTAGTATCTTACAGTGCTGAAGGTCAGAAGCCTAAAATGGGACAGATCCCTGTTCCTGCTAGAAGCTCTAGAGAAGCCTTTTCCAGCTTATAAAGATTGACTGTCCTGTGGCCCTCTTCCATCTTCAAAGCTAGGAATCACATCTCACTTGGCATTATCTTCTCTGACCCTGATCTTCCTCTTATAAAGATCCTTTTTATTACATTGATGTACCCAGACAATCTAGAATCACTCCCCCATCTCAAAATCTTTAACTCACATCATCAAAGTCCCTTTTGCCATGCTACTATTAAGGTTGGTGCAAAAGTAATTGCGGTTTTGCATTGTTGCACTTTGCTGTTTGATATTGGAATACATTCTTAAATAAATGCAGTTATGTACAGCATTTTAATGCACATTTCTTGCTTTATGTTTTTTTCCAGTAACAGTACTTGTTGTTTATTTTATATTTATTTTAGACTATAGAAATGATGTTGGACAAAAAGCAAATTGGAGCAATTTTTTTATTCAAGTTCAAAATGGATCTTAAAGCAGCAGAGACAATTTGCAACATCAACAATGCATTTAGTCCAGGAATTGCTAATAAACGTACAATGCAGTGGTGGTTCAAGAAGTTCTGCAAAGGACATGAAAGCCTTGAAGATGAGGAACGCAGTGGCCGGCCATAGGAAGTTGACAACAATCAGTTGAGAGAGGATCATTGAAGCTGATCGTTCGGCATTTGAAACAAATTGAAAAGGTAAAAAAGCTCAATAAGTGGGTGCCTGACTGCAATTCAAAAAAAATCATTGTTTTGAAGTGTTGTTTTCTCTTAATCTATGCAACAACAACAAACCATTTCTCAATTGGATTGTGACGTTCAACGAAAGTGGATTTTATATGAAAACCAGCAATGACCAGCTCAGTGGTTGGACTGAGAAGAAGCTCCAAAGTACTTCCCAAAGCCAAACCTGCACCAAAAAAAGGTCATAGTCACTGTTTGGTGGTCTGCTGCCTTTCTGATCCACTATAGCTTTCTGAATTCCGGCAAAACCATCACATCTGAGAAGTATGCCCAGCAAATCGATGAGATGCACCAAAAACTGCAACACCTGCAGCCGACACTGTCAACAGAACGGGCCCAGTTCTTCTCCATGACAACGCCTGATTGCACATCATACAACCAATGCTTCAAAAGCTGAATGAATTGGGCTACGAAGTTTTGCCTTATCCACCTTATTCACCTGACCTCTTGCCAAGTGACTACCACTTCTTCAAGCATCTCAACAACTTTTTGCTGAGAAAACACTTCCATAACCAGCAGGAGGCAGAAAATGCTTTCCCAGAGTTCATCGAATCCCAAAGCATGGATTTTTATGCTACAGGAATAAACAAACTTATTTCTTGTAGGCAAAAATGTGTTGATTGTAATGGTGCCTATTCTGATTAATAAAGATGTGTTTGAGCCTAGTTATAGTGATTTAAAATTCATGGTCCAAAACCTGTTATGTTTGTACCAACCTAATAAAACTTTCACAGGTTCTGGGGATTGGGGTTGGACACCTTTTGAGGAGGGCATTATGCTTAGCATAGTCTGCCCTCAGGCCTCCAAAGATTCATGCTTATCTCATATATAACATATATTTATCCTATTTCAAGATTTCCAAAAGTCTCTGTTACAGCAGCAACCAAAGAGTGAAATCCCCTCTAGGTCTAGCTCAAAAGTCCCAAATCTCATCATTTAAATCATCTAAATTAGGTATGGGCGAGGCTCCAGGTATAATCTATCCAGGGAAGGAATTCCTCTTCATCTGTGGACTTGTGAAACTAAAAAACAAGGCATTTACTCCTAAAATACAATGGTGAGACAGAAATAGAATAACAGTTACAGACATTCTCACTCAAGAAGGGAGAAAATGGGGGGGGGGAGAAGTTTCTGAAGCAATTTTGAAATCCAGCTGGGAAAACAATATTAGGTTTTAAGGCCCGGGAATAATTCTCTGTGGTCCCTGGCTCCACCTTCTGGCCACACAGCCCTGCCTTTGGAGTCATCTCTTCTTTTCCATGTGTTTTCATCTATTATTTCTTGGTTGTACAATTTTGGGAGTCTGACAGCTTTCTTCCATTTTGCCCTCTCTCTGTCCCTTTCACTACAAGCTGGCAGTGTCTCTGCTTGTGTGACGTCCTTAAGAACTGTGTGGGTTTCCTGTGTATGTCTCTGAGATTTACCCTATTAGACAAAAAGAACTTTCACAAATCTTTTTGGATAATCCCATTTCTATGCTTGGCTTTTGCTAAGGAGGTCCATGAGTCACATGGCTAATCTCTCCAAATGGTCCTTTGTGTGACTGAATACCTTGACCTTTGATGCTTCCTAGCTGGTAAAGAATCTACCTGCAATGCAAGAATGGTTTGATTCCTGGGTTGGGAAGATCCTCTGGAGAAGGGCTAGGCTAAGCTGCCCTAGCTCTTGGGCTTCGCTGGTGGCTCAGCTGGTAAAGAATCCACCTGCAATGTGGGAGGCCTGGGTTTGATCCCTGGGTTGGGAAGATCCCCTGGAGAAGGGAACAGTTACCCACTCTGGTATTCTGGCCTGGAGAATTCCATGGACTGTGTAGTCCATGGGGTTGCAGAGTCAGACACCACTGAGTGACTTTCACTTTCACTTTCAGACACTAACAAAAGATTGTCCAGTTACATTCTTGTATTTCTCCTCAGGGCACACTTTCTGGACAGTAAATGACCTAATTTTACCATCTTTTGCAATATGGGTAGGCCAAGAATTTCCCAAATACCACATTCTGATTCTTTTCTTGCTTAACATTTCTTCCTTCAATCTATCTCGTCACTTTCAGATTTTACTGTAAGCAGCAAGAAACCAGGTGCCATCTTCAACACTTAGCAACAAAGCTAAATACCCAAGTTCATTGTTACAAATTCTGCTTGTCACATAAATGTAAGATTCAATTCTGCTAAGCATTCTCTGCTAAATAAAAAACATTTCCTCTCTTCTATTTTCCAATAACATGTTCCTCATTTACTTCTGAGTCCTCAATGCCAGCAGCACCTTTAATGTTCATATTTCCACCAACAGTCTCTTTGTGATGATTTATATATGTTCTAAGGTAATACAAATATTTTCTACAATGCTCCTTGCTTCTTTCTGAGCCCTCGCTAGAAGAGTTAATATTCATATTTCTACCAACAGTCTGTTCAAAGCAAGCTAGGACTTTCCCCCCTAGGGGAAAATAGTTTATTTATCTAACAGTTTTTTAATAGTTTTATTAGTTTAATTTTTAATAGTTTTTAACAGTTTATTAAATATTTTTAATAGTTAATTTATCTAACAGTTTCAACCCTGATATTGAAGCCTGTTGCAGAGTTTCTATTATGCTCCTCAAAGTTATTCCAGACTTTCTACATCACCAAATTTCAAAGTCGCTTTCACAAGATTTTAGGTATTTACATTTAGGTATTGGCTACAGCATCCATTATGAGGTACCAAAATCTGCATCAGTCAGGGTGCATCCAGAGAAGTACAACCAGTAGGAGGTATATATTGAGAGACTTACTGCAAAGAATTAGATTATACAGTTACAGGGGCTTGCTAGGCAAGTTCATAATTCATAGGGCGGCTTCCTGTGCTGGCAGCTGGTTTCCTCCTAAGGGTGAGTTTTTCCAAGAGAGAGCACCCAAGACAGAACAACAGTCTTTTTTTCCCTCAGCCTTGGCGGTAACATCAAATCACTCTGTCATATTCTATATCCAAGTCGCCCTCAAGGGGAGGGGATGACACAAGGGCACATCGACCAGGTAGCAGGGATAGTTGTGGCCCATCTCAGAGGCTTTCTGCCACAGGCAATGAGTAGTTGGAAAGGTGATCTACAGTGCAGAACTCTTGACAGAAGAGCTTTTCTGTGGAGATGAGGAGTAGCACAAAGATGTTCCATGCCCCAAATGCTAGAAGAAGCAGACCAGGAGGAATAAACAAGATGATTAAATTGAAGTATCAAAGGAGCAACAACCCATTGCCTTGATCCCTGCAGCAGTGATGGAAGGCATGTCCTACTCCTTTCCTGTTTTCGCTGAAAATAGCCTAACGGTGAAATTAGCATGTGAAGCGACACCCTCCTCACCCTATGTGGGCTCTTTAAAAGAAAAGCAAGACTGGCAGTTCCCTGGTGGTGCAGTGGTCAGGATTCTGAGCTTTCACGGCATTGGCATGGATTCGATCATCTGTGGTTAGGGAATTAAGATCCAACAAACTGCATGGTATGGCAAAGAGAGAGAAAGAGAGAAAAGGAAGAGAGTCTAACCAGTAATAACAGTTACAAAAGTGAGCACATAATTAAGAATCACTAAATATTTCAAGAAAGCCAACTCCGTGAAAGAGAGAAAATAAATTTGACTTTAAAAGTTAAAAGAGTATTTTTTTTTCAAAAATGGAAAAGCTGATCCTCCAATTTGCATGGAATTGCAAAGTGCCTGAATAGACAAAACAATCTTGAAAAACAGAAGAACAAGTGGAGAAGGGAATGGCAACCCACTCCAGTATTCTTGCCTGGAGACTCCCATGGACAGAGGAGCCTGGCGGGCTACAGTCCATAAGGTCACACACACAAAAAAAAGAAGAACAAGGTTGGAGGACTCACACTTCTAGACTTCAAAACTTATTACAGCTAAAGTAATCAAAATAGTATGGTATTGTCATAGGATAGACATACATGCCAATGCAATAGAACTGAGAGTCCAGAAATAAACCCATATCTCTATGGTCAATTAATTTTTGACAAAGATGCCAAATCCATTCAAAATACTATGACTGGATGGCTTAAAACAACAGAAATGAATTTTCTCACAGTTCCAGAGGTGACAAGTCCAAGATCAAGGTGCCAGCATGGTCAGCTTCTGGTTAGGGCTCTGTTTCTGGCTTGTAGATAGCTGTCTTCTCACTGTGCCTTCACTTGGGTGGGGGAAAGGAAGAGCAAGTTCTCTGATGTCTTATCTTACAAGGGCACTAATCTCATCATGTGAAATCCACCCTTATGACCCCACATAAACCTAACTAATCTCCCATAGGCTCCATCTCCAAATAGCATCACATGGGGGGTTAGGTCTTCAACATATGAATTTAGGGGGATGCAATTCATTCCTTAGCACTCCCTTTCCCCACAATACAACCTCCACAATTGTAACATATTATAGTATTTTTTAAGTGAAAGATGAATAAATTTCTATCTCATTTAAGCCACTGTTACATGGAGCTTATCTTTATAATAAACCATATTACAATCTTTCTTTTTCTGAAGGAGAAATGGACTGATAGAGTATCACTACTGTTATTGGATTAAGGTCTGTCTAGTCCAAGAGATAACTTATACATTTTACAACATACAGAAAAATTCTTTTATCTTTTTGCCCAGACTCGTATATTTATTACCTTTAAAAGTTTATGTTAGAGAATAGAAAATGCTTGTTTTTTTTTCTTTTCCATTGTGGTTTATTACAGGATATTGAATATCGTTCCCCAGGATATTGAACTTACTGTATAGTTATATACAGTAAGACCTTGTTAGTTATCTATATAGCAGTGTGTATATGTTAATCTCACACTCCTAATTTATCCCTCCCCCACCTCCTTTCCCTTTTGGTAACCAGAAGTTTGTTTTCGATGTCTGTGAGTCTGTTTCTGTTTTGTAAATAGTTCATCTGTATCATATTTTAGATTCCACACAGAAGTGAAATCATATTTTTCGTTCTCTGACTTACTTCACTTAGTATGATAATCTTTAGTTGCACCCATGTTGTCGTAAGTGGCATTATTTAATTCTCTCTAATGGCTAAGTAGTATCCGTTGTATATATGTACCACATCTTCTTTATCCATTCATCTGTTGAAAGAACATGTAGGTTGTTTCCATGTCTTGACTGTTGTAAATAGTGCTGCTATGAACATTGGGGTGCATATGTCTTTACAAATTAGAGTTTTTTCCAGATATATGTCCAGAGGTGGAATAGCTAGATCCTATGGTAACTCTTTTTTTTTTTTTTTTTTTTAAGGAATCTCCATACTGTTTTCCATAGTAACTGTACCAACTTACATTGTCACCAACAGTGTACAAGGATTCCTTCTTCTCCACACCCTCTCCAACATTTGTCACTTATAGACTTTAAGAAAATATTTATTTGTTTATTTTTGGTTGCACTGGGTCTTAATAGACTGTGCACAGTTTTCTCTAGTTGCAGCGAGCTGGGGCGCCTCTCTAGTTGTGGTGTGAGCCTCTCGTTGTGGTGGTTTCTCTGGTTGTGGAGCATGGGCTCTAGGCACAGGGGCTTCAGTGGCTGTAGCTCACAGGCTCTAGTAATTGTGGCTCACGGGCTTAGTTGCCAGTGGCATGTGGAATCTTCTCAGACCAAGGACTGAACCAGTGTCCCTTGAACTGCAAGGTGGATTCTTATCCACTGTACTACCAGGGAAGTCCTGTTAATTGTAGACTTTTTAATGATGGCCATTCTGACTGGTGTGAGGTAGCACCTCATTATAGTTTTGATTTAGAAAATGCTTGCTTTTTAATACCTAAAATGAGGAAAGAAAAGTTGCAAATGATCTTCATCGTTGTTGGTCAATTCTGTGCTAGTCCAGATTTTAAAAGAGGAATACAAGCACCTTTCTTCTAGGAATGAGTTACCAGGTCAGGCCCATAGAGCTTGATTGCAAGTGAATCTCTTTTTGCCACCCCTTTTAAGACAAAAAGGAGTCTCAAATATTTGAAATGAAAGGATAAACCTCTCCAGCAGAGGGCTAAGAAACCACAGTAGGTTATGTCTGTTGGGTATATTACTTAAAAAAAAAAATTTATTTAGTTTTGGCTGTGCTGGGTCTTCATTGCTGTGCTGGCTTCTTGTCTAGTTGAGGTGAGTGGGGGCTGCTCTCTAGTTGTGATGTGTGGTCTTTTCATTGCAGCAGCTTCTCTTATAGCAGAGCACGGGCTCTAGGGCACGTGGGCTTCAGCAGCTGTGGCACACGGACTCAGTAGTTGTGGCTCCCGCTCTCTAGGGCATGGGCTCAATAGTTGGCACATGGGCTTAGTGGCTCTGCTGAATATGGGATCTTCCCAGATTAGGAATTGAACCCGAGTCTCCGGCTTTGGCAGGTGGATTCTTTATCACTGAGCTACTAGGGAAGCCCTTGGGTATATGAATCTTCAAATAAAGCAACTATAGAAAAATCCCTTTTTGGCTGATCTCTTTTTATTGTAAAATTTAAAATCTCAATTCATTAACTGGACTCTGGCAAAGAGAAGAGAGCCTACCTTATTTTGGCAAGGTATATTCCTAAGATATTTGGTAAGGACAGTAAAAGCCTCTGAAGTATTTTAGAGCAGGTAAATAACATGTAAATACATGCAATCATGTAAATGACATGTAAATACATGTACATAAATGACATGTAAATACATGCAAAACAAAATGCCAGTCTTGAACTCATGGTTTTCGATACATTTAGATACAGAAATACAGATGTAAATGTACTGAATTTGTGTGTGTATGTGTGTGTGTGTCTGTACAGAATATATACCCCAGCTCTGTCCACTGAGAGGGCCTGGGGGTTAGAAATACCCTAATAGCTATGAGCACAGCTAGTGTCCAGCTCTTGGTTTCTAAATAACATTCTCCTCTAAAAGGAACCAGAGCTCCTTGGAGAAATGGCTGATTCCAGAGCTGATGCAGGGAAAGTATAAATTGAGCCTGAAACATGTTTCTGTGCCAGAAAGGAAAAAAAAAGAGCTAAAAAATGATGAATGTTAAAGAATACACAACATGCTGAAAGGATACAGTGGAAAACTTGAAAGGGCTCCTGCTGACCAAATCAGAGATGACTTGGGGAAAGGGATAAGTAATATTAGTAATGTAATAACAGTCCACTGAATATAATAGGAATTTATGAATACATGGTGATATAATTAAGTAAATAAAGTGAAAGTTTTTATGAGGAATGGAATATTTACATAGTACTAAAGTTGTTGTTGAGTCGCTAAGTTGTGTCTGACTCTTTTTTTCACCCCATGGACTGTAGCCCGCCAGGTTCTTCTGCCCATGGGATTTCCCAGGCAGGAATACTGAAGAGGGTTGCCATTCCCTTCTCTAGGAGATCTTCCCAAGCCCAGGGATCAAACCTAAGTCTTCTGCATTGGCAGGCAGATTCTCTACCACTGAGCCACCTAGGAAGACCAATATTAAAATACCTCACCCTAACTATTAATTACAAAGGATAAAGAGTGTTTTATAGTGAAGAAACCTGGCAGATACCACTTCAATCAAATAATCAGAATTTCAGGAAAAATGGACACAGGCACCACCTGATAGAATGAAGTAGAAGGAGAACAGCCTCACTTCTGTGACAGTCCTGTCAGAGATGCATACCCTGAGTCTAATTATGAGGAAACATCAGGACAAACCCAAATTTAAGGGTTTAAGGACATTCTGCAAATAACTGGTGTGTCATTCTCAAAAGTGTCAGGTCATGAAAGGAGAGAATGAAGAACTGGGAACTTTCCTGGTAGTGCAGTGGCTAAGACTCTGAACTCTCAATTCAGGGGCCTGGGGTTCGATCCCTGGTCTGGGAACTGATCCCACATACTGCAACTAAGAGCTTGCATGCCACAACTAAAGATCCTGCATGCTGCAACTAAGACCTGGTGCAGCCAAATAAATAAATAAACTTCTTTTTTTTTAACGAAGAACTGTTCCAGATTGAAGGAGACTAAAGAAACATGATGACTAAATACAACACATGACTCTGGACCAAATTCTTTTGCTATAAAGGACATCACTTAGAAAACTGGCAGAACTTGAATGGGGTCTGAGGGTTAGATGATAGGAATGTATAGGTGTTCTTTCCCTGATTTTGATGGTTGCACTGTGGCCATGTAGGAGAATGTCCTTGTTAGCAGGAAATATGCCCTGAAGTACTGGAGGGAGATAAGGTAACATATTGGCAACTTACTCTGAAATGGCTGAGAAAAAAATTTTTGTGTACTACTCATGCAATTTTTCTTATGTTTCAGATTGTCTCACAAAAAAAGGCCATTCTTTGGAGAAACTTTAGATGGATTCTCACAAGTCAAGGTCAAGGCACTGTTACTGTTTAATATAATGTTGGAAGTTCACTACAGTGAGGTAAGAAATAAACTAGCAAAGTCAAATAAAACAAAACAAAAAAAACTCAACAAAGAGTAAAACTGAAAGGCAACATTCTTTATAAGACTGTTTTGATTTGCAGAAGACATAATTATGTCTATAGAAAACCCAACAGAATCAATTGACAAACTAGGAAAACCAAGAGTTCATTAAGGTTAGAAGATAGAAAATCAATTATATTTCACTACAGACCTAAAGGAAATGTTTGCAATGTCTAAAGTGGACATGGGATTAATATGCAGAATACACAGTGGCATCTTACAAATCACCAGGAATAAAGACAGGAGAACTAATAGGAAAAAAATGCACAAAGGATACAAGGAGGCATTTCACAGAAGGAGAGCTCTGTGGGCTAATAAGAATGTGAGCAACATTCAAACTTACTAGTAATTAGAGAAATACAATTTAAAATAACCAATAGTTCACTTAATACCCATTGAATTGTAAACATTAGACATTTGTACAATATCAAATGTTGGAAAGGACAGAGGTAATAACTTTCAAGTAACATTGAAAGCATCTATCAGCTTTCAATGTGTAACACGCTCTTATATATCAAGAGTGTAAACAGCTTCAGACTTTATGAAAAAACGATCTGGAAGTACTTAGTGAAACTAAGTTTTCATAAATTTCATGATTCAGACGATCTGGAAGTACTTAGTGAAACTAAGTTTTCATAAATTTCATGATTCAGAAATTCCATTCCTGTATATACGTCCCTGAGAAATTCATGAACAAGTTTGCAGGGGCAACATAAGATGATTTTCTAGCACTATTAATAGAAGTAGGGAATAAATAAGTAAAGTATGATGGATGCTTACCATGGAATCCTATGCAGTTGTCAAAAGCAATGAATTAGGTTATATACAGCACTAAGGATTGATCCTAGAAACAGAGTTGACAAACAAAAAAAAAAGTAAAAATCAAATCATATGGGACTTCCCTGGTGGTCCAGTGGTTAAGACTATGCTTTCAGACTTCCTCGGTAGCTCAGTGGGAAAAAAAAATCAGTAGCTGCCGATTCAGGAGGCGCGGGTTCAATCCCTGATCCAGAAAGATCCCACGTGCCACAGAGTAACTGAGCTCCTGCACCACAACTATTGAGCGACTGCTCTGGAGCTCAGGACCACAACTACGGAGCCCTCGTGCCACAACTACTGAAGCCCACTCACCCTAGAGTCCATGCTTTGCAACAAGAGAAGCCATCGCAATGACAAGCCTGCACACCACAACTAGAGAGTAGCCCCCGCTCACCGACGCTAGAGAAAAGCCCACACAGCGACGAAGACCCAGTGCAGCCATAAATAAATAAATATGTGTGTTTTTTTTTAAAGACTGTGCTTTCACTGCAAGGGGCACAGGTTTGATTCCTGGTCAGGGTAAGTTCTGCATGCTGCACAGCACAGCAGGAAAAACAAACAAACAAACACAGTTTGCGCATGCTCAGTTATGTTCTACTCTTTTCAACTCCATGAACTGTAGCATGCCCGGCTCTTCTGTCCATAGGATTTTCCGGGCAAGAAATATTGAAATGGGTTGCCATTTCCTTTTCCAAATACACACACACACATATATGGCAATGTTTTGTGCAAATTAAAAACACATACACTCAATAACCTGTAGTACATTGTGTAATGAATCCCCAGAGATGTCCACATCTTAATCCTCTGAATCTCTAAGTTATTAACATCTTATATGGCAAAAGGGACTTTACAGATGTAGTTCAGGATCTTAATATGGGGAGATTATCCTAGATTACATGGGTCAGACCAATATAATAACAAAGTCTTCATAAGAGGGAGGCAGGAGATCACAGTGTGAAGTAGATGTGACAACAGAAGCAAGAAGTTAGAATGATGGAAGAAGGGGCAACAAGCTAAGGAATGCTGGCAACCTCTAGTAGCTGAAAAGGGCAAGCAAACAGATTCTCCTCTGACGCCCCCAGAAGGAATGAATCCAGGCCAAACCTTGATATTAGACTTCTGACCCCCAGGGAATAAATTTGCATTAAGTCACTAAATTTGTGGCAATTTGTTACAGTAGCAATAGGAAACAAATATACAACCCTACATATTTTATAAATGCATGTGCTAAGTCGCTTCAGTCCTGTCCAACTCTTTGCGACCCTATGGACTGTAGCCCATCAGGCTCATCTGTCCATGGGGATTCTCTAGACAAGAGTACTGGAGTGGATTGCCATGCTCTCCTCCGGGAGATCTTCCCAATCCAGAGATCGACTGCATCTCTTATGTCTCCTGCACTGGCAGGAGGGTCCTTTACCACTAGCACCATCTGGGAAGCCCCATTTTATACACATGCATAATTAAAAACATATCAGTCACATTATAGTGGCGTCTATGGGGGAAAACACGGAGTAAAGGGGGGGTGTGTGATAGAATAAAACAAGAGAAGTGGCTTGCAACTCCCCATATTCAAGGTCCAGCAAAGACAAACAGAAGCAGGTCACAAACTGCTCTATAGAAAATTGGTTAGATGCTATTATAAGTGTGGCAGATACTCTGATTATCAGCTGTTTTAAAGGCTTTTATGGTATAAAATCAGTCTCCCTTGTATGCTGATTCTGTGAAGGTAGTGCCCTGAGGAGCAAACATAAATATTTTGGTACCAGAAGGTATGTTGCTCATGGTAAATCACTGAATTTCTCTTACAAATTTGATTAGTGTGACCCCAAGACCTGGGTAGCCTGACAAACTCAAGTTTCCAGGTGTGTGAACTTGGACCTGGACTGTGCTGACTACCTTAAAGTCATGTAAAGCCACTGTGCAGCCAGCCTCCAGCTTGGTGTTTCTCCATCCTTTGGACTTCAGCCTTAGTCCTTTATGTGTACCAAATGTCTGACAAAGGGCCTTAAACACAGTAGGTGCACAGTATTTTTCAGCAGCCATCCTTGCTGATCTAGTAGTTGGGACCTGGTACATTCACATTACCTGTTAGTGGAATGACATGACCCCCACCTTCCCTTTAGTCAGACCATCTTTCTAGTTTTATTACCTAATATCCTATGTTCCATCTACCCCTGAGGACATACTCTTCTCTGAACACTCCAGAGAAGTGTTCCTAGACTTTGCAAGAACTGTTCTGAGTGACTAGAAGAGCCTTCCTGCTTGTAAAAGAAAGCTCAAATGTTACTTGTTCTCGGAGGTCTTTGCTATCTCTCCATGTATTCATTTGATCAATTATTCATTCATCTCTTGACTCATTCAACAAATATTGAACACCTCTACTGCCAGGAACAATGCAAGGCACTGAAAACATAATGTAAGCCAAAAATAAAAAGGTCGCCACCTTCATGGAGGTCTAACAGGAGAGCTCAGGTTTTATAAATACGACATATTATGTTCACATTGGTGAATATACAATTACCAACTGAGATACAAGCTCTGAGGAAACACAGTTCTTTGAGTGCACATAACTAAGGAAATTTTTTTTTTTTTTAGATTAGGGAGTGTTGTGAGTAGAGGGGTTCAAGGAAGGCCTCTATAAGAAAGTAATAGTGAACATCAATTTGGAGGAGTGAATAGGCATGCTGGAAAGTATTCCAGACAGAGAGACTAGAAGGAACATGACAAATTTCAAGGACTGGGAGTGGCAATGGAGTTGAAAAGCAGAGACGAGGGGAAAGTGATATAAGATGGGGAGTTGAAGTGGGGAGAAGTCAAGGCACAACGGCAATATGATCAGATTTGCATTTTGGAAAGATTATTCTAGCTGCTATTATCAATAACCTCAGATATGCAGATGACACCACACTTATGGCAGAAAGTGAAGAGGAACTGAGGAGCCTCTTGATGAAAGTGAAAGAGGAGAGTGAAAAAGTTGGCTTAAAGCTCAACGTTCAGAAAACTAAGATCATGACACCTGGTCCCATCACTTCATGGGAAGTAGATGGGGAAACAGTGGAAACAGTGTCAGACTTTATTTTTTTGGGCTCCAAAATCACTGCTGATGGTGATTGCAGCCATGAAATTAAAAGACGCTTGCTCCTTGGAAGGAAGGTTATGACCAACCTAGATAGTATATTTAAAAGCAGAGACATTACTTTGTCAACAAAGGTCTGTTTAGTCAAGGCTATGGTTTTTCCAGTGGTCATGTATGGATGTGAGAGTTGGACAGTGAAGAAAGCTGAGTGCCGAAGAATTGATGCTTTTGAACTGTGGTGTTGGAGAAGACTCTTGAGAGTCCCTTGGACTGCAAGGAGATCCAACCAGTCCATCCTAAAGGAGATCAGTCCTGGGTGTTCTTTGGAAGGACTGATGTTGAAGCTGAAACTCCAATACTTTGGCCACCTCATGCGAAGAACTAACTCATCGGAAAAGACCCTAATGCTGGGAAGGATTGAGGGCAGGAGGAGAAGGGGACGACAGAGGATGAGATGACTGGATGGCATCACTGACTCGATGGACATGGGTTTGGGTAAACTCCGAGAGTTGGTGATGGACAGGGAGGCTTGGCATGCTGCAATTCATGGGGTCTCAAAGAGTCGGACACGACTGAGCGACTGAACTGAACTGATAGGGAGAATGGATTGTTGTGGAAGGCAAGAGAGAACAGATGGTGGGAGGCTTTTGCAATCCTCTAGGGGAGATTAGGTTGACGGTAATGAGGAGGAAGCAAGAAAATGAATTCCAAAGATAATGAAAAGGTGTGAAGAAGAAATTGGAAGGGGACGGAAAGAGGAATTCAAGAATGACTCACAAGGTTGTGCGATAGGAAACATTGGAGTCAGGGAGAGAATCTATGTGTCCTGTACATTTGAAACCATAGCCCATTCCCCACTAGAGGTTAACGCCTCCCATCCTAACCAGGATGTTCTAGGTTCTCTCATTTTCACTCCGCTGCCTGCCAACAGGCAGATGCCACACCTCTCCCCAGTCCTCCAGGCTTGCTGTGTTGAGTTCCAATGATACTGGCTTTTTCTCTTTTTTTGGCACTGTACTGTTTTATTTCAACCTTAAAACAATATAAAGAGGTAACAACGTCTGATGCCGAATCACGCAAAGTAACAATCTGATGCCGAATCATGCAAGGTAACAATAAAGGAACGAAAAAAAATCAACAACAAAAAGACAATCATTTAAAGATGTTTCACAGCAGTGCTTTGGCAGTACTGGCAAGTATTTCTGTCCAATGGTCTTCAACAAGAGGGGTCAGAATGAATCCCTTGACCTCAGCAGAAGAACCCCCACATTTTCCCCCTGATAGTTTACACATTCTGAGTCACCACACACCACACCCCTACACTTGCCAGACTTTTGTAGTTCATATCTTAGAACAAGTAACTATGTATTGTGCGTAATCACAACAAAACATAAAAATAAAAGTGCGGCAGAAAAGTAAACAAACTTCCATATTTCCAGTATGGCATCAGGGAACTGCTGCTGGCTGGGCCCTTCATTTCACCAGTTTCAAGAGAATTTTAACTTACATTTCTCAGCAAACCCAATATTCAGAAGCTTAACCATCAGGCTCAAGTTAAAAGATTAAAAAACAGTCTTCCTTTTGTGTGTGTGTGTGTGTGTGTGTGTAAATGTTTCGTAGAAAACATGAAATCAAGTTCTACTTTATTTAAAAAACTGAGTATTTTTAATAGTAAATATATATATATAAAGGGCTTCCCAGGTGGTAAAGAACCCGCTTGCCAATGCAGCAGACATGAGACACTGGTTTGATCCCTGGGTTGGGAAGATACCCTGGAGAAGGAAATAGCAACCCACTCAATATTCTTGCCTGGAGAATCTCATGGACAGAGGAGCCTGGTGGGCTATAGTTCATGGGGGTTGCAAAGAGTCCGATGGGACTGAAGAGACTTAGCACATATATATCTCTCTTTTTAAAAAGACATTTAATAACAGTACTTCAGAAGACTGGATTTAACCCTCAACCCCTCACCCTCTCAAGTTGTCCACCTGGCACAGACACATTAAGGCAAAGGTTCAGAGAGAGACGTGGCCGCCTCCGAGGTGGGCTGGGGACAAGAAAGGAACACACTACGCTCCTGCAAGGCCGGTTCAAAACGGATTCTCCCTCCCGTTCACCAAGCTGTTCTGCATCCTGAAGCAGGCTCTCTCCACCATGTTGATGAACAGGCCCATGTCCAGCATGCCTGGGATCATTTTGATAGCTGTGCTCACTTCACTCCATTTGTGGACCCAGTCAAACTTCCAGTCCAGGATAAAGTTCCCATTATCCCTCACCACAGTACCTGCCTTGTTAACACCCAGGGGAAGTTAAATCGTGCCCCCAAACTTCTGGGTCCCGGTTCAGCTCACTGCGACATAGGCCATCAGATGACCTCGATGGGGATCTCCTTGTGCCACTGATCCCTGAGGTTCTTTGAATCTTTCCTGAAATCGGCGATCACAATGAAACAGATGGCTTTGCCAGCCACAATCTTCTGGGTCAGGCAGCCTCCACCGCCCTTGTGAGGTTGAGGTCAGCATCTACTTCGTCAGCACCATCGATAGCGTGGCCGATCTCTGGTTCACTGAGAGATAAGTCATACTGCAGGATAAGCTGATGGGCCTGGAAGGAAGTGGGAATACAAAAGTGGTTCGGATTACCTCGTTTCACTCTATTAGCTATTCGTTGCACTGTGTGGACAATTGTAGAGTCACTACCAGTTCCCAGCACTTGGTTATTCCTCACCTCCTCTGCCGCAGAGCAGCCTGCCAGCTTCTTGGCCTCCTCCGCCTTCGACATCGTGGAAGGGCCCAGGCAGAGGCTGTTAACCTCCTTGCCCCCGGTACTTGAGCTGCCAGGGCCGAGCTGCGCACCGCCTCACGACTGCCCCAATGATCCTCATTTGAGTCTTCTTTCTTATCTGTGAAATAAAGACCATACCTCACCATTCATAAAGCTTGAGTGGAAAAAAAAAAAAAGGAAAAATATGGAGATAATTTGGAGGAAATAGAAAGGTGGCTTTAAACCTCAGCCAGCCTGGAGGGGAGAACATGCCTCAAGAACTGTGGCCCCCTTCCCCCCCACAAAGAATCTGGGGGATCATATAGATGAGGGCTCACAGTCAGGGGTCAGGGATGTGGAACAAATGTGTAAGGATCTTGCATTTTTTTCCCTCTTGCATTGTTTCAAAAACAGTAACAGACTGGAGTCAGGCTGTTGTTGTTTAGTCACTAAGTCCTATGCAATTCTTAGCAACCCAAAGGACTGTAGCCCACCAGGCTACTCTGTCCGTGGAATTATCAAGGCAGGAATATTGGAGTGGGTTGCCATTTCCTTCTCCATGGTGTAAGGTAGCCCAGCAATTGGGTCCATTGTGTTTCATGAATTGTACTGTGGCCTCCTTTCTGTAGTATAAGAAAAAAAAAGAGAGAGAGAGAACCACAAGGGGTGCTCTGCAAAGACTGCTGTAAAGCTGAGCACCAAACACATGATGTGATTAGCACTGAGTTAGAATGTAACTAACAGGAGCTACAGGTGCACAATGCAGCTCACGCAGAGTTTAAGGGAGATACATATAGAATGTAGTTTACATATCAAGTTAGCCTTGATTACCGACTGCAGATCCGGAAGTTAAAGTAAAAAAAAAAAAAAAGAACTCAGCAAAGGGCAAGAGAAAAAGGAAAACTTTTTTCTCTTTTTCACTGTAACCTTTATTTTTGTTATTGTTAGTTCAATTTTCTCCAAACCTCTCCTCTCTGCCCGTTTGGAGGCAGTTCCTCGACCCAGGCAGACTTTTCCCACAAAGTGTCTGGACAGGCGTCCCCAAAGCTTAACGGCCCAACTCTAATCAGAGCTGAGTCAGGGGCTGGGACCAGCCTCCAACACTGTCAGTTTGCCTCACTCAGGACGCAAGCCCTTCCCACAATGCCCAGAGACTGGACCTTCCCGCACCAGTCCCGAGACCTCGCGAGAGTTCGCCAGTGCCCGTTGTTGCCCAGATTCAGAGCCGACGCCTTCCTGGACCTCAGAACGGTCTCCTCTTTCCTCTTCCACCTCGCGCTCCGCTCTCGGATTGGCTGGTTGAGTCGTCTCATTTTTTCTCCTGGCCAGAAAGCGGCTCGGCAACTAGTCCTTCTTTTGGCCCCGCCTCCGAAGCCTGTAGATTGGATAGCTGAATCCTGCGTCACCCGCCTCCGCGGGAGCACAGACGAGCCAATCAGGAGCTTGGCGTATTTTACAAACTGGGGAAGTACCTGGAGCAGAGGCCGAGAGCGTCGGGGGAAAAGCGAAGAAAGTGGGGGAGACCCTGAGGGGATCAGGGGGAGGTGAGGCACGGAGATCTTGGAGGGAATGAGGGCTGCCGGCGCTCATAGGGAAGAGAGGCAGTTCGGGGTCCTAGGATGAAAGAGTAGGCTCAGAGTGTCAGGAGATGACCGAAAAGCGCCCTTGAAGGCGCCGGGACTTCTGGGCGCATGGATTTGGGCTGACACCCCACTCCAGTACTCTTGCCTGGAAAATCCCATGGATGGAGAAGCCTGGTAGGCTACAGTCCATGGGGTCGCTAAGAGTCGGACATGACTGAGCGACTTCACTTTCACTTTTCTCTTTCATGCACTGGAGAAGGAAATGGCAACCCACTCCAGTGTTCTCGCCTGGAGAATCCGAGGGATGGCGGAGTCTGGTGGACTGCCGTCTATAGGGTTGCACAGAGTCGGACACGACTGAAGCGACTTAGCAGGAGTATCTGGAATGTCAGGACCGAAGCCTGGAACTGGCTGACCTTTGATCCCTGATCCTTTTTTCTCCTTTTCAGTTGTAGTCGTCATGACCACCCTCCAAACCACGAAGGATCCTCTCCTCCGGGGTGTATCTCCCACTCCTAGCAAGATTCCCGTTCGCTCTCAGAGACGCCCACCTCTCCCCACAGTCAAACCCAGCGCCCTGGACCAGGAGAACCAAGATCCAAGGGTAAGAGGAGCCTGGGGGAGTGAAGACAGTAGCTACAAGGAGGCAGCAATGCACCTCAACGCTGAGCTCAGCTTTTTTCCTCCCCTACCCTAGAGATTGGTGCAGAAGCTCAGTATTCAGCGCCCCCTCGCAGACTCAGCAGGCCCCAGGCTGAAAGCCACACGTCAGACAGAGCAATCTGAGAAATTAGTGGGGAGCACTCAGCTCCGGAACCCCTTGGAGGAGCTCAGGCCTAGCCATGGGGGTCAAAATGTGGGCCCTAGGCCACCTCCCCAGACAGGTATCTGTTGGAGGCTGTAGAACTGGGTGGGAGAATGGGTTGGTGCAGTGGGATTTGGGGACTTTGTAGTCCTGCCTCTCCTGCTTACTAGTCCCTGCTCCTAGAAAGCTCTTTGCTCTTAGAGGCCCTTTCTTTTCTTCAACAATGTGTCATCTCTTCTAAAGCTTTTTCCGGCTCCCCTAGTCACTATAAATTGCTCTTTGTTCTAATGATTTGCTGAATTTTATTTACTTGTTTATTCATTCATTCATTCATTCATTTATTAGATGCAACTTGTGGGATCTTGGTTTCTGGACCAAGGATTGAACCTGGGCCAAGGCAGTGAAAGCACTGAGTCCTAACCAACGTACCGCCCAGGAATTCCCTGCACTTCTTTTATAATATGTCCATACTTTGACTTGAATCTGTTACCTCGCTATAGTTTGATGATAGCTTCCTGGGGATGGGGGCTTTGTCGTTTTCATCCCTGGGTGGCAGTGTCTAGAACAGTGTCTGATACAGATTAAATCCTGTGAATGTTTGTTGATCTGAGTTCAGTTATATGAGTCTCTTTGGCTCACTCTTGCACCTCAAGGTGACAATGCTAGGCTCCCCAGCCCCTCAGCCTCCCCTCCTTCCTGTCCCTTCTCACCTTTCCTTCTCTTCTTCCCTTGCAGAGGCTCCAGGGACCATAGAGTTTGTGGCTGACCCTGCAGCCCTGGCCACCATCCTGTCAGGTGAAGGGGTGAAGAGCTGTCGCCTGGGGCGCCAGCCCAGTCTGGCTCAGAGAGTACTGGTTCGAGGGAGCCAGGGAGGCACCATCCGGAGGGGTCAGGTAATGAGCCGGGATAGGAGGAGATCAGGCTGGGGTAGGCTGAGGAGGGAATCCTGAGCCTGTACTGAGAGTCTCTTTTGGGGTCCTAGGATGCCCGGGCCTCTGCATATTTGGCCCCCAGAACCCCTACCCATCGACTGGACCCTGTCAGGGCTTCCTGCTTCTCAAGGCTGGAGGGACCAGGGCCTAGAGGTTGGACCTTGTGTCTCCAGAGGCTGGAGCCTCTGGTGAGTGTTCTTGAGGGGCTGATTCTAGGTGCTCCTGGGAACTCCTTCTAAGGACACAGCTGGGCCTTGGGATAGAAGGTACCTCCTGGTGAGCAGAGGGCTTGTATGGAGGCCGATGGGGTTGGTTGTGAAACCTGAAGGTTTGGAGCCTGCTTCCTGACTCTCTTTTTTCTCTTGCTCCTGTGTGGCTCAGATTCCACCTTTAGTACCTTCCTCTCACCCCTCCGCTCCTCGCTGTGTCCAGGAACTAAGAAAAGAGACCAGTGGCAGCAGCAAGTAAGGAGGGGGTCATTTGGAAAAGAACAATTCAGTGTCTGATACAGGGGTCGCTCAGGGCTGGGCCCTCTGGTAGCTTTAGGATTTCCCATCAGCCTGGGGGCAGGGGGAGGGGAAAATCTGTGAATGTCCAGGGTGAACCCTTGCAATGAAGTTCAGGCCTTAGTAGTCCGGCCTCAATATGGCATCAGTTTCTTCAGGTTGTGAGGGGCGGAAGGGGAAAGAAATGAGAGGTGCCATCCCTTGTGTAGTGGCTAGAGCACAGACTGTGGCAACAAATGGGGTTTAGGTTTGATTCCTGACTCTCAGGACTTACAAGTTGTTCAAGCCTGCCTTACCTGCCAAGCTTCAGTTTCTTTAATCTGTCAAATGAGGACAATGTTTATATCATCATTTGAAGTTGTTGTGAGAATTAGATGATGTCTGTAAAGCACTTAGCACAGTGCCCAGCTCATATCTGGTACTCAGTGACTGCTTGCCACTGTCTTTGTTGTCCTCAGGTCTTCAGTGAGCCAGCCCTCAGGATCCCTTCTGGAGACCTCTGTGCAGCCTGGTGAGTGTGTCTGGCCATGGGGAGAGAATGTCAGCAGAGAGTCTGCTTGTAGGGAGCGAACCGGGAGAAAGCTCAGGAGGGCTGTGGTGGGAAGGCCAGATCAGGAGGAGACAGAGAGGAAGAGACCTTCTTCATAGGCCAGAGGTTTGCCCGGTTGCACTTGTGCCAGAGGAGGTGGTCCCCATTTCTATCTTCTCTCTGCCATTTCCTGCAAGATTTACCTTCCACTCACTGTTCTATCGTCAGCCCCTCAGAGCCATCACCACACCCCTAGTCCACTCAGGGTATTCAGATTAATGAGTGACTACTGAGATAGTGCTGGGCTCAAAGGGGTACTGGATGGGTCCCCAGTGTTGATGGTGCAGTGGGGGCTGTCAAACTGGCATACCCTCTCCGGAGGTTGCAAAGCCATGTGCCAGACTTTGATGTGTGTTTCAGACACTACAGCAAATTTCCTGTCTCCTCCTAGCTTCCTCTCTCCCTGAAGGGGAACATGAAGTTGTCACTCAGTCAGATGAAGGAGGAGGCGGCCTCCTTGGCCTGGCCCAGCGGGTACCATTAAAAGAAACCCAAGATAAAACCCACACCAGGGTGAGATGGGACCCTCCTGGGATGGGGAAGGGGTAGAGGATGTGCATGAGGGATTCCCCAGCAGCACTGAGGATTATGGGTAGAGCCAAGCAGTCCCCGCTTGGATCTCAGCATATTCATTGGGTCCTGGTTTGTCCTAGATGGACCCAAGCCCTCTCCAGAGTGGCACTGGCCCCTGGAGGCCTCCAGAGGTCACAGTCTGATACATATTTATGTCACCATCAGGTCAGGGCTGAGAGTGAGACAGATCTGACAGCTCATTCATTTTCTCCACACACAAGGGTTTATTGACCAGCTACTGTGTGCCAAACACTGTTCTAGGTTCTGGATACACAATAGGAAATAAGTTCACATTCTAGAAGGGGAGACAGAAAACAAACACTCATGTAAAATATATAGTATGTCAGATGGTTATAAGTTATCTGTTAAAAAAAAACGTAAGGTACTAAATTGTTAGTTGCTCAGTCGTGTCCAGCTGTTTGTAATTCCATGGACTACAACCCGCCAGGCTCCTCTGTCCATTGAATTTTCCAGGCAAGAATGCTGGAGTAGGTAGCCATGCCCTCCTCCAGGGGATCTTCCCAACCCAGGGATCGAACCTGGGTCTCCTGCATTGCAGGCAGTTTTTTTACTGTCTCAGCCACCAGGGAAGCCCCCAAGGTACTATAACGGAAGGAGAACTGGAGGGAGTGGGTGGTATTGCAGTTTCAGGGGTCAAGGGAGTATCACTGAAGTGTGGCTACGTGAAGAGCAGAAAGAGTTGAGGGAGTGAGCCCCGCAGATGTCTGGGAGAAGAATGTTCCAGGACATGAGAACTTCAGATGTACACAGGGAGTCTACCTGGTATGCTTAAGGATCAGGAAAAAGCAAGGCTAAAGCAGAATAAGAAGGAGAGGAAGTGAGAGGTTAGAGCAATGACAGGATCGGGTTGGGTAAGGATTTATAAACCAACATAAGACCTTAGCTATGACTTGGAATGAGTGGAAAGCCATGGGGAGGGGGATGATCAAGGGAGGGGCATGATTTAATTAGCTCTTAAAGAATCACACTGGCTGCTAAAGTGAGAACAAGACAGAGCAGTGCCAAGTGGGAGATCACTCTTCCACCTGGTTCTTCTCCACAGGATGGCTGTGACTCCTGCCTGATGCCCTCCCCTGACCAAGCAGTGCCACCTGCCATCACCCGGCCGTCACCCTTTGGACGGGCTCAGCGTGTACCATCCCCTGGCCCCTCAGCTCCAGTTTGTATCTGCAGCTACTGGGGGCTGAGCAAGGGCAGAACAGTCTGGCTGGGATCCCTGCTGGGTCTCGATCTGTCCCTGCTCAACCACCCTCATCTCTCCCCAGATTTCATATTCAGTGTTGCGGCGTCTCGCCACCCGCCCCAAAATCCAGTTCACACCGCTCCCATCAGCCTCCAGAGTTCAGCAGGTAAGTGAGGGCGGGGGAGGTCATAGGCCTAGGCCAGGACTGGGGGAGGAAGAGGATGATGGACGGGTACAGGGAGAGTCATGGCATCTCACTTCTGACCCAGGCCCGAGGGTTGAGTGGCCTCTCCCCTCAACCTTGCCCTGAAGAGCCTGCCCTGCCCTGGGTAAGTATCTGAACTTCCCCATCCTGAGATACCTCATTCTGTCCTTTTGATCTCAGGCCCAGCATTTTTGAGCCAGGTGGGCTCTTAAGAAAAAGCTGCCTAACCCTCCAACTCTCCCTGCTTCTCTGTTGCCCCTTCTAATCCAAGTCTGGGGACACTCAGTTAAGGACCTGATCCCTTCCTCATGAGGGTGGGACTCAAACTAGTCTTCTTCTTACCCCAGCCTGGCTTCCTCATGTGGCCCCTCTCCTCCCATGTGGCAGGAGCAGATTGCAGTCCGGTTATTTGACCAGGAGAGTGGTATAAGGTTGCAGGAGGGGCCTGGGAAGCCACCTGTGTCGACTCCTTATGGACCCCACCCCAGTAGAACCCCTAACCTCCAGGAGCTGAAGATGCAGGTGGGCTGGTGTGGGTAGCAGCTTCAATGGCTGATGGGCATTGACAGGGCTGGGACTGAGAAATAGTTGGGGGAGTGGGCATGGGAATAGGACAGGGTGGGTACAAGATGTGCTGTTGACATCATGCTCTCTCCTACCCACAGCGCATCAGTATCCTGCAGCAGCTTTTAAGGCAGGAAGTGGAGGGGCTGGCAGAGGGCAAGTGTGCCGCCCTTAATGGAAGCTCCTCTCTGGATATGGTGGAACTTCAGCCCCTGGTGGCTGACATTTCTAGAACTCTGAATGCCCCTGAAAAAATACCGGAGGCTTTTCACCTTCCTGGACTGTTACAGCACCCTGAACTGCCAAAACCCTACTTTCCAGAGGAGTGTGGGGAGCCAGAGCCCTGCCCTGGAACAGAGCCTGAGATCGCCCCACCCTGCCCTCCAGCTGAGCCAGGCCCCCCAGAGTCCTGCCTTGGGAGGGGGCCTGAGAAACCAGAGCCCTCCTTGCAGGAGCAGCCTGAGGCATCAGAGCCCAGCCCTCCAGAAGAAACTGGACCCCTTCAGGCTTGCCCCCAGGGGCAGATAGGACTCTCAGAGCCCTCCACTAGGGTAGATCCAGGGGTATCAGAAGCCTGCTCCCTGGAACTCAGAAACCCAGAGTCCAGTCCACAGCCCCGCACCAGTCAGTGGGCTCCAGCGACCACCAGCCTGACCTTTTCCTCCCAGCGCCCACTTTGTGCCAGCCCCCGTATCCGTTCACTCCAGTCTCTGAAGCCCTCACCAGGCCCAGCAGGTAAGGAGTTGCTTGGGTGGGGTTGTGAACCAAGAAGGTCCTCATCTCTTGCTGGGAGCAGGGCCTGCCCTGCACCAGATGATCCCACACTTTCTTTCCCCTACCTAACTTGCCCCAGCCTGGCTCTCCCATTGGGGTGGGCAGGTGGGTGGTATGGCACCTTCAGCCCTGTACTAATTGGCTTGGCCCTGGTGGGGGGTGGGAAAGGGCAGTATGTGGTGGGAGTCTTGGACTACAGAGTCCACCCTGAACTCTCCATGGCCCTTGGCCCTCAGGCCCCAGCCATCTGGCTCCTCGGACCATGGCCCTGAGGCAGCGCCTCCAAGCATGTCTGACCACCATCCACGGCTTCCACGAGGCCTGCCTGGACGATGAATGTGCCTTCTACACCAGCCGAGCCCCTCCCTCAGGCCTCACCAGGGTCTGCACCAACCCCGTGGCCATGTTGCTGGAATGGCAGGATGCCCTGGTGAGCCTTCCGTCCACAGCCAGCTGTACCTGCACAGAGGCCTGTGGGAAGTGGGGGCAGGGGGCAGACCTCGGCTTCTTTACAGTGGGAAGAGCTGGGTACAGTTCAAGAAGGGCTGGGCTGTGACGAAGTCTTCTCTCTCCCTAGTGTTTTATTCCAGTTGGTTCTGCTGCCCCACAGGATTCTCCGTCATGAGGCATCGGCATCCACTCACTCCTGTCCTGTCTTGCTCCTTCCTTTTAACCTTATTTATTTTCCACACCGTGGATTGGAACTGACACCCTTTTGTCCTTCAATAAAGTTTCTAAAGTGTCCAAGTGTCTTTTCCTGCGGTCCTGCCTAGGCCAGTTACTGCTGTGTTGCTCTTGTCCACGTGGTGGCAGTGTTCTCCAACTTAGAGGTCAGCCCTGGGTTCTCCCCCTCCCCCAGGCTCCCTCACCTAGGAACTGACCAGGTCACCCCACCCCTGCCCACCCTACCCTCCCAGCAGGCTCTATGAGTGAATCTTGTGGGGGGCGGGAGGTGAATGTAGGACTTTGGGGACCTGCTTTTTTCCTTCCTCCTTGAAATCTTGGCCATTCCCAGGAGCCATCAGCAACTCACCGCATAGAGCTCCCTAGAACTCTTCCCTCTGCATCGTTGGCAAAAAGCAGAAGCACCAGACCCATATCTCTGAGATCATCCCTTGTTAGTGTCACTGTGGTTGGTGTCTCCCGGTAGTTGAAGGCTTCAAAGCTCTCCTGAAGCTGACACCCTTGCCTTATCAGAGTAGAAACCCTGGGCCATTCCCCTCCTCTGCTTCCCCAGAGGCAGACCTTGCCAGGGATAACTAAACCTTTGCCTCTGGCAGAGTGTAATAGGGTAGGGGTCCTTGAGAGGAGTGAGGAAGGGTTCAGCCACTTTCCCCTACTCGGCACCAATTTAAGAGGCACCCACATTCTCCAACTTTACTTTATTGGAAGAGGCAGCAGCAGCTGTAGCCCCAGGGCCTAACCCAAATGGGGGTGATATGGAGACTGTACAGGATGAGTTTTAAGTGCTAGGAAAGAGCCAACTGGTTCCCCCAGTTCACAGGAAGACTGCCAGAGCTAGAGCCTGAAGCCTGAAAATGGAGATGAGGGAGGAGGAGATGGCAGAGAAGTCATGACAAGACCAGCGCCTACCCCGTCTCCTCTCCTCCCACCCAGGTGTGTTCTCCCTTCCCCAAAGCCAGAGTTTCCCTTCTGTTTTCTGCTTCCCGTGCCTCTGTGCTACAGCTAGCGAAACTTCCCTAGCTTCCGGCAGAAGAGAGGGCCATGACCCGTGACCCGCGCCTGCCCTGCTGCCCCGGCTTTCACAGGCATGCGCACGGATGCTGGTGGTCCCTTCCCGTGCGGCTCTGCTCCTCCCAGCGGCTTGCTCAGCCGCCCAGCCACGTAGTTACACCCCGTAGCACTAAGAGTCCGCCCATCAAGGCCACCTCCGGGAGCAAGAGGGTCCACCCACCACCAGGCTCTCAAAGGATGGGGTGGCGCCTTGGGTGGGGCAAGCTGCAGGTGGTAGGGAGGGGAGCAGAGGCGAAGGGCGAGCGAGGGCGCCCGGGGACGGGGTCGGCTCAGTCCGGGTAGATGATGAAGCCAGAGAAGGTGCTGTACTTGTTGGTGTTACCGCCGTGCACCTTCCCGCCGTCCAGCTTGATGAAGACTTCGTCGCCCACATCCAGGTGCAGGATCACGCTGTTGCTGGCGTAGTCGTAGTTCTGGTCGGCATCCTGGGCGATGGCGCTGGCCCGGACCTAGTAGGGAGAACAGGACAACGCACTCACGCTTTCTACGGAGCTGGGGTGAGGAGGGGTCGGTCAGGGAGGTGGAACTGGACCTGTGAAAGCGACACGACGGTAACAGACTGCAGGGGTCGGGAAAGACAAGGTGCTTCGCAGGCACCGCCATTCATTCACTCACTGCCGGGAAGTGGGCAAGTTTCACGCCTTCTCTGGTCCTCCATTTGAGCTATAAGGTGTGAGGTAGTAATAGAACCTACCTCATCGGGTTGTTTGGATTAAATGAGTTACTACATGTGAAGTGTGTTATGTTAAAACAGTGCTTCGCACAAAGGAAACTCTAGATTTTCTGTTAGTATTATCATTTTAAAAATAAGAGTTCGACTTTAGGATAATTTCTAAGATTCTGAACCCGCTTTGACCTCCTAAACTCGTGTTCCCATTCCCCGGTGACAGAGCACAGGCATGCCTGTACGTGTGCAAGCAAGGGTGCGGGCTGTGGGAAGGTGCCAGTCTGTATATTCGCCCCTCCTAGCACCCGAGGGTACCCCGACATGGGGGTCGCTTTCCGCCCCAACAGGTAGCCCCTCGCCTCTCTGGTCTCGCTGCTGCAGGTTGCCTCGCGCCGCCAGCCCCCTCCCCAGCCCCCTTCTTCCTGTCCCGCGGGGGCTGGTTATTAACTCATTAATTATTCATCATTATTCTAATCACTATTTACCGTCCCCAGGGCCGCAGCGCCAGCACCACAGAATACAGAGTGGGAGCCGCGGGGCCCTCCCCCCTTGGAAACTGACACACTCTAGATACACACACCCGCATGGCCCCTCACAGACACCCTGCATAGACCAGGCACCTACTCAGTGCCACAGGCAGGTAGACACCGCTCCACTCTCACACCTCCGAACCCCACACCCACAGACACACTTCATCATGCACATACACTCTACAGTCTGACACACATACACTCTCACTCCCTTTCCCTGGGTTCCTGGGGTGGCTCTGATGGGAGGAGACCCCAGTGTAGTGCCTTCGGGTCTTGGAGGCGAAAGGTGCTGCAGCTGTAGCAAGACCAGGGGTTTGGACAGCTGGGAGGAGCTGGCCAGATGCGCCATAGTCAAATAACCCCACCGGAGTCATAGCAGGGTGAGGAGGTCACAGCTCAGCCCTAATCTTACACCCTGGGCTTCCAGCAGCCCAGGCACAGTTCCCCACCCCCACCCCAAGGCCTCTCTCCCTCACTGCTTCTCTCGGACTGGACCCTGAGGTGAGTCTTTGGAGCTTTTCTCCCAAGCTAAGGCAGCAGTGACTCTGACTCTGATCACAGGACCCGGCTGGGGTCCGAGGCTTCTGTCCTTTGCCTCCTTCCTGCCCCCAAATTCGTTCCTGCAGACCGCCTGGCTGGCCCTTGAGCTGCCATATCTTCTACCTCTGCCTACTGACTCTGTATTAGCTGAGGGTAAAGGCCACTCTAAAACCAGGGACCCCAGGCTTTGGAACTAGCAATAGAGTTGCCTGGAAAATGAGCAAGTGTTTTCTTTCTTTTTTACTTTATCCTCAAAAATCCAAGCTTACTGCCCCCACATGGGAGCAGCTACCAACTGTCCACCGCCTGAAACTCAGATTGATGCTAATTTGAAAGAGCCAGACTCTGGTAACTAGCCCATGGAGCAACTGTGTAACCTGAAGGCCAGGAGAGCTACAAGAGACAGGACGAGGAAAGAGGCTAGTTGGCAGGGCGAGATACCAGAGAGGTTTAGTGTATAGTTGCCTACAGATGGACTATGAGGTAGCAGCTGCTTACACAATAAGATTTGCGTTTTAATTCTGACACCATTCCTAATATCCCTGTGAGACCCTGGACAGGTCATTTCCTTTCCCTGGCCCCCAATTCCTTTTCGGCTAAGTGAAGCGATTTCTATTTCTAAGTTCTTAGCAAGCTGGACTTCTTGGATTTAGTGACGCTGTTTGGGGAAGAGATTCGGGTTGTGCAATGAGAGCAGGGGGATTTAGAAAGCTTCCCTGTCTGGGGCTGGGTGGGAGAGGGGCATCTCACCTGTCCATTCTTCATCAAGTCGGCCCACATGCTGGTGCCGTCACCGCCGCGCATAAGCACATGGTAAGCGAAGAAGTAGACACCCGGCATGGGGCAGGTGAACTTGCCACTGGCCGCCTCATAGGCGTTGCCCACGTTGGTCACCACGTCGTCGAAGCGCAGCACCTCGTAACCCTCGTGTGGCCGCCGCAGGCCAGCATAGAAGGCAATTCGAGGCACGTAGCCGGCAGGGGGCGCCACTCCGCCGGGGCCTGGGCCGGGAGGGCCCGGAGGACCTGGCCTGCCCGGCTCTCCTGGAGGCCCTCTAGGACCTGGTGGTCCCGGGGGCCCTCGCAGACCTGCCTTCCCGCGCCGGCCCGCCTCTCCCTTGGCGCCGGGAGGGAAGGGGGGCACGGAGGCGGGCGCGCCGTCGGGTCCTGGTCCTCGCGGCCCGTGCGGGTCACACACCATGCGGCAGCGACCCAGCATCTCATAGTGCGCCGGCCCCTGGGAGCTGTGCACTAGCAGCGGAATGGCCACCAGCAGCAGCAGCACCATGGCCACCCCGACGGCCGCGCCCGCCACCCGCTTGCGGCGGCTCAGCCGCGACGCGGCCAGGGCCAGCAGGTCCTCCTCACTCTTGGGCGCAATGGTGCCGGAGACCTGGGGCTTCCCGCGGGCCTCGGAGGCGGTGGCCGGGCTCTGGCTTGGGTCGGGACCCCCCCGACGGCTGCGCCCGGTCCCCCCACCCCTTCGGGCTCCCGCCTCAGAGGTGCCGTTCCCCAAACCTTCCGTCAAGGCGGAGGTTCCCCCGTGGACCAGAGGCAGCTCCAGACGGTTCAGAGTCCGTGGTCCTCTATTTCCCTCTCGTTCAGTCTAACGTTCCCGGGCTCCTGAAATCGGCGGCTTCTCTGACGGCTGGTTTCTTACGGATCTAGGATGCCTGCTCTCCGAACAGCTGCTTTCTCGAGGATGGCGGCGCCTGGGTCCCCGGCTACTCAGACGGATCGTTCCAGCCAGAGCTGGGACTGCTCTCCGCGCTCTGGACGTCCCGGGCTCTGCGCTGCGCGTGATGCCCACCGGACGCGACCTCCTCTGCAGGTTTGCGCTCTGGCTCTCGGCGAGCCCTGACCCACCTTTCTACCTTAGCCGCGGCCCCAGCCCCCTGCTGGAGCCCTGGTCCCACGTCTCCCTCCTGCTAGCGCTCTCCCTCTCTGCGTCCCTAACCTTCCTCCCCTCCCTCCCTGGGCGGCAGTGCGGGTGGTGTGAGCCGGCGCGCGGCGGGAGCCGCTATAAGCGGCCGCGGTGGGGGGGGCGGGGGGGCGAGCGACCCCTGGCGCCCAGAGAGGGAAGCGTGGAGGCGGGGCAGGCCTCGGCCCCCGTCCCGCGTCCCCCCAGCCTCTCGGTTCCTGACCCGCTCTAAGCCAGTTCTGCAGGGATTCACTGCCCCCACCCTATCCTTATTTTCACCCTCTACCCTGAGTTTGGTATTCCCAGAACCTGAAGGAGGCCACAAACAGCGATGGGATAAAAAGCGGTCGAGATACACATAAGAAGATAGAGGTAGATTCCTGAGCAAAAAAAGAGCTCTTCCCGGCTCCCCCCCCCGCCCCACACAAAAAGCCCGCAGACAAACAAAAAGGACTAGGAAAGAATAGAAATTTGCCACTCAGTGCCCATGACCAAATAATATATGGTCAAGGGTTCAATGGGTATGTGTTGGCCCGAACTGGAAAAGGCAAATCTCCAGGCACCTCTACTACCCTCGACCCCCAGTGTTGAGGGTGCAGAGCAAACGAAAGAGCGAGGGAACAGAGTGAGAAAACAGACCAGCCTGGGAATGCAAGCAGGAAACCTACAGGAAAGCAGAGAAGGAGCTACAGAGAAATCAAAGGGACGGAAAGCCAAATAGAGACGCCGAGACAGAGACAAAGCTTGGAAAAGAGACCAACTGACAGCCCCAGAGGGGGAGACGGAGAGACAGAGACGGGGAGAGAGAGCCAAGACAGGTTGACAGATCGAGAGAGAAATGTAAATGGCGCGCTGCAGAGAGACACCCAGGTCCGTGTTCGGACTCCAATGTGACATATCAACTGTGGGGAAGACGCGGAGGCGGGGCGCTTCTGGGAGCAGTGTGGTAGGCTCTGGGCCTGTGCATTGTGACAGTATGCTGGCAAGTGTGGACGTGTCCATAGGACCCTGGCCTTGTGTGTCCCTGGGTGAGTGGGATTGTGGATCATGTGTTGTCTTTGTGTGTATATGTGTGAGGGCCGTTGGAAGGGAGGTTTTATATTTGTCTTTCTCCTAGTCCCTAAATGTGGTACCCCACAAATGTCATCTCTTCTATCTCAGGACTGAAGCATTGAGTTTACTGGGGAGAAAGAGTTAGAAGGCCCTGCAGGCCCAGCTCAGCCCCACCGCTGCCCTTGTCCTAGACCTTGGCCAGCACCAGGATCTCTGCCCCTTCCCCCTCCCTCAAAGGGCTGTGGTCAGATGGAAACTCAGAGAAGTTGGACCTCATATAACAAATGTTTGGGGGAGGGATTTGAAATTGGTTATGCAAAGTAATAGAACAAATAATGCAGATTCAGTGCTAGGCACCCTCCTGTGAGAGATGAGTGGTCATTCCGGTGGCCAAGAGGAAAAGAAACATCCTTCCTCAGGATCTGGCCCCTTGAGGGGAAATTTCCTGCTCACAGGGTCTCCGGGGACCAGACTCTTGGAAAAGGGGTCCCAGGACTGGCAAACTGGGATATTTGGAGGCCCTGGAGGTGGACAGCTGCAAAGCATCTCTTAGAGACTAGGTTAAGCCACTAATGTAATGTATAAAAGTACAATACATAAAATGAGAGTCCAGGGTACATCAGGGCATGATTGTTGGGTAGAAGGTGATTCCTTCATCTCTTGTTTCCTGTATCCCTTCTCTGCACCTCCCAGCCCATAATGGTGCAGGAAGAAAGAGGTTGCTGAGGCTTGGCCTGTTGGAGGGAGGCCCCCTACGTGCTTGAAAGGGTTGGAAGAAAAGGATTGGCAGTCAGTGGAGGAGGGGCCTCCTCCAGCCATAAATACAAATTTTATTCAAGGTCTTTGTTGCCATTTGTCTTCCTCGGGGGGCTAAGGGCCATGTCGCCCCGTGCATGTCTAATTCCAAATCTGCTCCCCCAGGCTGGATGATGGATGGATCAGAGAGGAGAGAGCAGGCCAGGGCTCACACTGGCCTCCCTGGCCGATCCTCAAGCCCCATGGACCCCAGGACCTTCCACCTCTCCCTCCTCCTCCCCCTTCTCCCGCCACCCACTCACTAAAGGCCCTCTCTGCTCAGCCCTGCTCCCCACCCCTCTCTCCGACTTACCAAGGCCCTCTTTTTGAGCTCCTCCACCTCAGCCCTTTTCAGGTCCTAGCCCTCTTTTCTCTGGAGCTTGCCTTCTCTTCCTGTCCCCAGCCCAGACTGTGAGCTTCGGTGACCAGCAGGACTGCAAGGCGGCAGCGGGTGTGTGTGGTGGGGGAAGCAGGCTTGGCTCACAGGAGCCGAGGGGCCAGCTCCATGAATTTATTCATGTTCTGTTGCTCTTTCCCCACGCTCTGGAATGAAGCTGCCAGCTCACCAGGTCCTTATTGCTTCCCCTGCAGCTGTCACATTCGGCTGAGGGACCTGGGTAGGGTCAAGGCCAGCTAGTGCTCCTGGGGCCAGAAGCCAAGTGTCTGGGCTCAAGAGGAACTGCTGGGGCCCCAAGCTGGGTCTGGAACAATTTACTCAGAGCTCCTTAGGCAAACCAAACTGGGAGACCCAGGGAGGTGGTGTGGTTGGGAGTGGGAAATAGGTAGAGAGATGTGTTGCAGGGCACAGAATGGGCAGTGGAGGAGGGGAGAGGGGCAGGAAGGCTTTGAGTCCCCTAGGTGCCCCCTATTGAAAAGCACAGCCCAGTCTGAATTCTGCCTTACCCTCTGCCCTTGACTCTGCACTAACCCTGATCCTAATCCCAAAGTATCCACTTGACACTTCTCCAATCATAAAATAAACCCTAACCCTGATCCTAATCCCAAAGTATCCACTTGACACTTCTCCAATCATAAAATAAACCCTAACTCCATAGCCTAATGCAAAATGGAACTCATCCTCACCTGTTCTGTCCAGGAACCAGGGGTCTCCCAAGAATTTTCCCCAGGGCTTACAACCAGGTGTGTGTCAGAGTTCTGAGGACTAGACTTTAGATTAGCGTGTGATTAGCATATGATTTGCATGTGATATATCCCTTCTACTCTGAGGAAGTTTTCTTGTTAAAATTTTATGACATCTAGCCGAAAGGTCCTGGCTCCTGAAGTTTTTCTCTTTTTGTTCCTTCTCCCACACTCCTTGTCACAGACCCCTTCAAGGGAAGAAAGGGAGTGAGGAAATGAGCAATAGATAACTCATGGGAGGAAAGATCCTGGCAGTGTGACTGACTCCTGTCACTTGAAGGATAACCTCCACAAGCCTCAGTTTCCTCACCTGTAAGAGCAGAGGAACCAGCTAGTTGATGTTACATTAAGATCAAAGGAAATGCCTCTCTCCCCCATGCACCCTCTCCTTCCCCACCTTTCAGGGCCATTCATTATACTGTGGTTCCTCTCCACTTTCCTCCATCCCACCCCCCATACACACACTCTGGCTTTCAGTCCCCACTTGTTAACATCACACAGTTCTGGAAGCAATCTGAGTTGCACAGTACCAGACTCCTGGTATGAAGAGAAAGGAAAATTGCCCACCTGAGAGGACAGGAATAACAGGGAAATAGTATGATCCAGTGCTTACAGTATTTTAGAGCTGTTACAAGAAAGTTCTTTCATTGCATCCTCGATGCATCCCTGAGAGGTGGATATATTGTCTCCATTTTACAGATGAGGAAACTGATGTCCAGAAAGGAGAAATGCTTGCCCTGTATTACCCTGTAAGTGGCAGCCCTAGAACTCGGGTTCTGATCTCCTGGCTTCCTTTTCACTGCCCTGGAGAGGAAAGATGACACCCAAGGCAGTGGAAAGGAGAGAAAAGCAAGACAGGATTGGGGAGAGAGATGTGAATGGGTTTCAGGGAAGACCTATGTGTTTGAGGCCAACGCGGCAAGGCCTTGGCTCAGCGTGTCCCCCATCCTCCACCCCCAGCGCTGACACCCAACTGGTGCTTAGTTGTTAGCTAACGGATGTTGACCCAAGTCAGCTGCGGAGATGAGCTAAGTCCGAAGGGGAGAAGGAAGAGAAAAAGGAGGGAGAAGGAAACAAAGACAACGGCAGAAAAATGTGCCCCAGAGGCGTAAGGCAGGAAAGCCGACGGGAGTTGCTGAGGAGTTGCTCTCCTCGCCGCACCGGTGGGAACACAGTTGCGGCCCAAGAACCTTCGCACACTTTGCCCTCCAGAGTGGAGGGTCGACAAGCCTCAGTGAAGGGCAAGAGGGCAGGTACGCCGCCGCGCCTAGGCCCTCCATTCATCCGCCGCGCAGCTTGGTGCAGCCTTAAGTTTAAAGGGTCGCCGCCAGAGCTCTGGCGGCTGAGAACAGGCTCCTGGCTCCCCAGGGAGCGGGTAGAGATGGCTCCCCAGGTATCTGTCAGGCCAGATCACGCTGACTTCCTTCAGCAGCCCTTGACCCCTGGCCAGGTGCAGCTCCTTGCCCTAGCCTCTCTCTCCACTTCCTTCTGCTCCCGTCTCCCCGCCGCTGTCCACCAGCTCCAGCCTCCAGTTAATGAAATCCTATCGGCCGCACAGACGGCGGTCGGACCCTTCATTTCTCTGCCGGGATGGTGGATCCCGCGGTGGGAGACCGACGGGTGAGCAGAGGATTGGTGGTGCGGTGAACCGAGGGCCGGTCTCCGACTGATGAGAGCCCGAAGCGCCGGAGGCAGCGCCAAGCTGGAATCTTCGAAGGCTCGGCGAAACGAGGCCGGCCCCTAGGATGCCTTCTGCCCGGGGTCCCTAGTTCTTTCCTTTTGTCCAACAAGCAGGAGACTTCGCAAACCCCATACCCATCGCGCCCTGATCCGGGTCGACTTGGGACTCCTGGTCCCGCACCCTAGGCGGATCTGGCTCCCTTGTACGAAGCGCGTGGCGGCTCTGAGCCGGCGGCCGCGGCCTGGTGCTTGCTCCCACCTCCTTCCATCTCTTCCTTCTTTCTCCCCCTCCTTCCCGCGCTCCCTCCCCGGCGGCCGCGGCCTTTATTAGGGATTCCGCGGCTGTCGGTCCCGCCATCCATCCTGTCCGCCGGCAATTAGGCGGCCAGACAAAGAGCAGCTTCGGATGGATGAGGGTCCCGACGGATCGGAAATGTGAAGGGTCAGCGCTGCCGCCCGCGGCGCACCCCACTCCCCCTCCGCATAATCACCGGCCGCCCGTCACTCAGCCGGCCGCCCGGGGAGCTCCAGGGCCGGGGCTGGGGGAGGGCGGGGGGTGGGACTGCAGCCTAGGCGCCTAGGGCTGGGCGAAGGCGGGCAGACTTGCCACAGGGGCGCCTCCTGCGGGAGAATGGAGGACCGCAGGAGGCCCGAGGCACCTGGAGGAGAGTGAGGGCAGGGCATGGCGCCCCTAGATCCCTGAAGGCGGATGAGAAGACTGCTGCCTGGGGGCATCCTGTACGGAAGCTAGGATTTTGGCTGCGGGGGAGATGAGACTGGGGGCCCACGCGCCCCCTGCTGGGAGGCTGGGGGACGAAGCCCTAGGGCCTCGGGTCTTCAGAAGTGGAACCGAGCCCAGGACGAATCCCCTTAGGGTCTGTAGCCTGGTGCGCCTCCTATTGGATTAAAGCGATACTGCGCTTCTGTTGCCGGATCTCTTAAGTGAAATCTAACCCAAGCACATCAAATCCAGAAAAGCTCCAAGGCTGGGCGAGCCCGAATGGAGCCAGAGGAAGTTCAAGGAGTCCGGGTTTTACTGCGGATTCTTTGGCGCTAGCACCCAGCTGACAAATCAACATCTCAATCTGACAATTAGTAGTGAAGGTGGGGGGAGAGGGGCTCTTGCCGCCTGGGCCGCTTAGCCCTCCCGGCGGGTGGCAGAGAGGTGGGCGGTGCTGGCAGTGATGAACGACTCCGGGGGGGGCCGGGGCCCAGAGCGCGCATTCATTACTCGACTGACAGGCGGGCGGCAGGCCGGGCGGGCCGCGAGTGGACGTGCCAGGAAAGAGGCAGAGGCAGGAGCGAGAATAAGAGAGGTGTATAGCAGCCCACTGCCCGGTCAGCTCCCGGCTCTTCACCTCGACCCTGGTACTTGACTTCCTTGAGCTCAGCGTTTTTGTTGGAGCTGGCCTTGGTAGCAGAATTTGGGGAGCGGGGACAGGGGTTTAAGACTTCTGCTTAGGTTAGGCGAATGAAGGTCTAAGATTTCAAGAAAGTGTGTAGACAGGCTTTAAGACTAGGCGCTCCTGCCTGACCTCGGAGGAATTGTGCGTGTCTGCGCACACAGGGGTGGTGTGTTGTGACAGGGATCGATGGGTGTGGGTAGCGTGTGGGGGTCGGCGATTGTGTGTGTCAGTGTTAGGGATGTGTCGGCCTGATTTTGTCAGTGGAGGTGTAAGTGCTGCGTGTGTCTGAGGATGAGCTGCCACCTCTCCCTGCGTGTCTGTGCCCCCCACCCCCCCAGCCCTTGCTGTCAGCTCTCTGTCTCCACTTCTGTAGGAAACAGCAGTGTGCACGGTGACAGCTGAGGTGTGCTGCTGGGGGTGGGGGGATAGTGTTAACTGTGAGGATGCTGGTTCAACAGCTGCTTCCTTCCACCACCTCCACCCCGAACATCATCCCTCTCCCAAGCTTCCTGAAAGCAGTGGATGCTTTTTCCAAAGTCTGGGGACCCATTTGCTAAGTCCTGGGGAAGCAATTGGTGACTACCAGAGTTTTCTACCCTCCATATACATGTATACGTATATGCAGTCTCCATCTCATACATAGTCGCTAATATAAGATATGATCTACAACCCGTCTGGCTTCCCCAGGCTGCTGGTGGGTAGAGAGGAGGAGATAGATCTCAGGAACGGAAAGGGCAGACCATCAGACTTCTAAGAGAGCCCACATCTTTGGGGCCTAGGCTAGTCTTCCAGGATCCTTATCTTTTGGGTTTCAGGTCCAATTACTAGTTGACACCTTAGTAGAATGTGCTAATTATATTCTAATTCCTTTCCCTAATAACCCTCTTTCTTCACCTGACTTTGTCTCCACTCTCCTTCCCCCTCTCAAATACACCAGAAGGTTGACCTTCCCATTCCTGAATCTTCCAGGTCTACAGGGCAGAGAGTTGACCTGACTCTGGGTCTCTGGTCCTCTGTTTTGGTCAATGTGTCTTTGAGCCACTTTCCCTTCACTTGCTCTTCTTTAAACATAGGGTGTCTCTTGGAGCCCTCTATATTTTTGTCTCTGCACTCCTCCTTGTGTCTGTATATCTCCAGGTTTAGGAATCTCTTCCATTTTTTCCCCCCTACATTTAGGGGTCCCTCTTTGTTCTCTGGGGCTTCACCTTCTGGGCATACCCAACGCAACAGTGAGGCCCATGGGGATGGGAAAGGACGTAGAACTTCCTTCCTGCCCCCAGCCAGAGGCGACTGCAACCTAAGGATGGTTAGGTGATGCCAGGGCTCGGCCACGGCCGGGTCGCTTCTCATTCAGGGCACAGGCACCTGGTCGATGCCCGGCTGTCCGCCCCTCTCCCCACCCCCACGCCGCCCTCCTCCAAGCCCCAGCCCTCTCCGCCCGCCCGGAAAAGGCAAATTTGACATTTTTAAATCCCGAGCCTTGGAGGGATCGATGCGGCCCGGGGGCCCCGCCCGGGGTCGATATTCCTGATTGGGAAGCGGCCGCTGAGCGGAGCGCGCGTGTAAATCACCCGGACTGGGGGAGGGGGCGCGGGAGCCGACCGCTTCACAGACGCTGGGAGCCACGCGAGGTCCCGGCCCGACCCCACCCCAGGGCAATGGAATGAGGAGACAGATAGGCCTCAGACCCGGAGACAAGCCCGCCCTTGGACTCCCGCCTCCCCCGCCCATCTCTAACTCTGTGGGCCGGCTCCGGTCTCGCTTCAGCGGCCGCCACCCTCCGTTGCCCCTGGAGCCGCCGGGGAGGCCGGTGTCGGAGCCAGCCATGCGGCGGCTTCTCTCCGGCCGCTCCCGCGGGGCCTGGGCTTCGGCGGCGGCTGTCACGAAGCCGACAGGCCGGGCCGGCCGGGAAGGGGAGGGTGGCGGGGGAGAGGTGGGGGACGGCTGGCGCGGATATGGCTCACAGTGGGCGCGCAACAGATGTTTGCGGGATTGAGGGACAGCAAGGTGGCGTGGGCACCGCGCGGCGCTGAGCCGGGGCTGAAGGCGCGGGTTGGGGGCGGGGGCAGCCCAGACCTGTCGGGGGTGAGAATCTGGCCTTCTAGCGAGGGTAAGCAGGCGCCCCTGGCGCTCAGGGGAGGCTGAGTTGGATAGACAACCCCCCACCCCGCCCCCGGTCCGTGGACCAGGGTAGCAGAGAACAAAAGAGAATGGGGGTGAGAAGGCAAGTTCGGACCCCACCTGCAGCCGCCTCCGCTGCTCCTGCCCTCCAAGCCTCTCATCTCTCGGTTGGAGAAGCCGAGGCAGCGGAGGCTGAGAAGGGTCAGGACGGTTAAAAGCGATGTCAGCCACGAGGCTGGGGGTAGCAACCAGAGTTCCCGCGTGGGTCTCTGGATTCACCTACCCGCCGCGGGGCCTCTTGCGGGTAAATACACCGCCACGTTCCCGGTGCCCCCACCCCCCGCCACCGCAGTTCAGACCCTTCCCTCCTGCTTCAGCTTGTCAGATCACACACACACACCCCGCGCCAATCCCCACCCCGCGCCAGTTTATAGAACAACAATTTGGGGAAAACAATCCAGGCCGAGTGACGGCCCCGTAATTGTGACAAAGTGAGTGCGGGCGGCTGGAGAGCGCGCTCGGGCGGGAACGCGGCGGGGCGAGGCCGAGGTAGGGGCGCCTTCAGTCCGCCCCCCACCCTCTCGTTCTCATTCCAGTTATCTCCCACCCCTCTCCTTGACTCTTCTCCAATTTTTCTTCTCTCGGCTCCTCGCGCCTCCCCTCGCTCGTTCCTCCATCGCTCTTTCCCCTTCCTCTCGGTAACTGCTCTTCTCCAGCCCCCGCCGCAGCCCCTCCCCCGGCGCGCTTTTCCCCCTCTCTCTCTTCTTGCTCTCTTCTCCGCCCTCCACTTGTTTCTCCATCTTTTCCTCGTGCCAGTTGCCCTTGGGACCCTGGCCCCCAGCCGACAAATCACTTCTCTCCCTCCTCAGTCCCAGCTTCCTGGGTCGATCCCTGAGCTTCCTCCCGGGTCCCCACCTTCTGGGAGGCCTGCGCAGCCCTGCACACAGGGGGTTCCTCCCGCCCCACAGCGACGTCCCCCAGGCCCGAGCGGCCTGCTTCTCCCCTCCCGCTCCTGTCGCTGCCTCTCCCACCCTCTCTCTGCGCCCGGAGCCAGTTTGTTTGTCCAGCGGCGGCCTCCGCCGCTTGAGCTGTTTGCGGAGCTTAGCGCTCCGCCGCGCAGTGCCGGCCCAATTAAGTCTCATTCATTATTCAGCGCCCCAGTGCTCCCGCGCCCAGCAGCTGGCGGCTCCAGCCTCGCTTTGATGCCCCTCCCGGCCCTGGCCCCTCCGTGAGTCCTAGGGAGCAGACAAGGGGAGCTGCTTTCCCTCCCCGGACCGGGAAGAGGACTGAAGGGGCTGGGAATGTAGGAGGGAACAGAATCTCTCTGCCGACTGCGGGAAGGCGACAGGGGCAAGCCCTCCAGGCCTACTCACCCCACCCCCAAGTCAAAGATGGGGAAACTTGAAGACCCACGCTTTTTCTTTACAGAAGAGGAAACAGCCCCCCCCCCCCAGCCAAGGTCACATAGCAGGGTTGGAGCCCACGACACTGAAATGAGCGGATCTTGCATCCCACTTCCATCCCAGCGTTGAGGCGGGAGGACGCCGCAGACTACTCTCCCAGTGGGGAGACCCTCACCCCCATCCCTTTTTGCTCCTGGTTCTCTCTCGCGCCAAAGTCAGCGAGATACAGCTGACTTGGGGTTCCTGAGGTATTCTCAGGTCTCTGGCTTGGATCTAGATGTATTGCCCCTGTCTGGCGGGCCTGGAGGCGGGGCAGTGAGGCAAACTTGAGGGGAGAACCTCTCTCTGCAGCCTGTACCCTGGTGTCTCTGCCTTAGGCAAATTGGAAATGAAGCCATCCAAGGCAGTCTTGAACGGCAATGGAGCAGGGAGAGAGGACTGCAGCCTGAGGTGAGGGAGGAGTCACCCTCTCATTTGTGGGGAGTGCAAAGCGGTGATCAAGGGCTTCTTTTTTGCTCTTATAGGCCCCCCCACCCCGGCCCGCCTCTCCCTGGGCTGCTTTGCCCCAGCTTCTAGACAAGGTGAGTCTGGGGATCCGCCCGACACCTCCCGTCCGCGAGCGGCAGCGCCACCTGGTGGTTGTCATGTAGTAATGTAGGCGCTGTTGGCCTGGAGTGGGCGCTGCGCCAGCCGGGTTGAGCCTGGGGAGGTGGAATATGCCAGAAAAACCTAAAATGAAGTTTACCCGAGAGGGCAGGCGAGTGAAGCCCCAGCCTGAAAGGTGATACCTAAGGGGCGAGGGAGGGCCTTGGGGAGGAGGGGCCTGGCCAGGACGGCCCAACTTCCGTGACACAGCAAACACTGAAAGACAAAGTCCACTTGGATGGAAGTGGGGGCGGAACGAGAGGGGCCATTTTGACCGTGGTCAAAGGAAATGTCTGATCTGGGAGCCGAGGTACCCAGGTACAGCTGCTCACCCTCGGACTAGCGGGTACTGGCTGATGGGCCGGAGCCCCACAATATGGAGGGACTTTACAAGTTTGTTCTGGAAGGCGGTGGTTGAAATGTGAGGTGCCTGGGTCCAGGTCAAAATGTAGCTTTCTAGAGCTGGAGGGAACTCAGGACCTCTTTCAAGTTTGACTTGTGTCAAGATTTCTTGGTCTGGAGAGATGGGAAGCTGGAGAAGGGCTAAAATCTCTGCCAGGGATCTGTGGGCAGCCACAGTCGGAGTTGGGGGGGGGAGGGGTTAGGTTGTCTGGTAGGGGACCTTAAAAGTTGTATAGGAACTTTCCAGGGATATTGTATTCATTTTTATTCACTCACCCCCACCCCCAAACCGGGAGTCCTTCCAGGAGGTAGGTGGCCTGAGGGGAGGTCTGCAATGTAAGCTTACGCTTTTTTGTCCCTGTACTGAGTTCTCATTTACTCAACCGAAAGCACTTATAACTTTCTTCTCCTCTAAATTTGGAGTCACTGTGGTTGTAAGAACAGAGATGAGATTCTAGACCTAAGGATATGGGAGAGCTACAATTTCAGGGACACTCAGGAAGAGCTGGGCTTGACTAATATTGGAAGGAGAAGTGTTACTGTGTTGGGGCCTGGACATAATCTTATGACTGCTTTTTTCCATGTCTTAGGGTCTAAGGATAACTCTGGGGCCATAACTGCCATGATTCTCACAGACAACTCCAGATTTCTGCATTCTGAGCAATGGCAGGTGCCACTGGATTTACTGTGAGACACTTTTCCTAGAGGATGGCCAAGAGGCTCCTGATGACTTATGCCCTCTGGGCTATAGGGGGCCCTGCTGGTCTCCACCACCTATACCTGGGACGGGACAGCCATGCACTGCTCTGGATGCTTACCCTGGCGGGGGGTGGTCTAGGCTGGCTCTGGGAATTCTGGAAGCTCCCAAGCTTTGTTGCTCAGGCCAACAGAGCCCAGGAGCAGAGGCAGAGCTCAGGAAGGGGGACACCCCCTCTAAGTCTCATTCGCTTTGTTGCCCAGATGATAGTGGGCATCTATTTTGGCCTTGTGGCTCTCATTAGCCTTTCCTTCATGGCCAGCTTCTATATTGTGGGCCTCCCACTGGCAGTTGGCTTAGGGGTCTTGCTGGTGGCTGCCATTGGCAACCAGACATCAGACCTAAAGAATACTCTAGGGGCAGCATTTCTTACTTCACCTATCTTCTATGGCCGCCCCATAGCCATCCTGCCCATCAGCTTGGCTGCCAGCATCACAGCCCAGAAGCATCGCCGCTACAAACCTTCAGTTGGGTCAGAGACGCTCAGCGTGCGGCTCTACCGCCTGGGCTTGGCTTACCTTGCTTTCACAGGCCTGTTAGTGTACAGTGCCCTCTGCAACACAGCTGTCACCCTCAGCTATGTAGCAGATACTCTTGGCTCCTTCTTGAGTTGGTTCAGCTTCTTCCCCCTCCTTGGGCGCCTTTTGGAGTCTGTCCTCCTTCTGCCTTTCCAAGCCTGGAAGCTACTGGTAGGAGATCACGGCATCAGCAGCAGCTACTTCCAAGAGTGGGAGAAGCTCTATGAGTTTGTTCACAGTTTTCAGGATGAGAAGCGTCAGCTGGCTCACCAGGTAAGGTTTCTTCCCTCTCATTCCTGTCTAAGATGGCTCCAGGAGTTAGGCTAAGTCTCACTGGAGCTGGTGTGCCTAATGTGGAGGTACTGTTTTCATGTCTGCTGGGTCAGGCCCCAGAAGGGTATCGTGGCTTCTTTGGGCTTCTGCGTGCAATGGGTGAAGGTTCAGAGACTCTAATAAGGAGTGGGGAAAGATACGTGTATATTGTTTTCTTTTTACTGAGGTATAATATGAGAGTTTCTTGGACTGCAAGGAGATCCAATCAATCCATCCTAAAAGAGATCAATCCTGGGTGTTCATTGGAAGGTCTGATGTTGAAGCTGAAGCTCCAATACTTTGGCCACCTCATGCGAAGGGTTGACTCATTGGAAAAGACCCTAATGCTGGGTAGGATTGGGGGCGGGAGGAGAAGGGGACGACAGAGGATGAGATGGTTGGATGGCATCACCGACTCGATGAACATGGGTTTGGGTAGACTCCGGGAGTTGGTGATGGACAGAGAGGCCTGGCGTGCTGCAATTCATGGGGTCGCAGAGAGTCGGACACGACTGAGCGACTGAACTGAACTGAATATGTATATAAAGTACACCAATTTTATGTAGATACCTATGTAACCACTACTCAGATGAAGGCATGGAATATTTCCATGATCAAGAAGGTTCCTTTGGGATTTCCCTGCTAGCCCAGTGGTTAAGACTCTGAGCTTCCATTGCCGGGGTCACAGTTTCCATCCCTGGTCAGGGAACTTAGATCCTGTATGCTACACAGCGCAGTCAAAAAGCAAAACAGAAAAGAAGATTCCCTCATGCTCCTTTCCAATCTATACTCCTTTCCTGGGAAAGAATCTGTGTTCAGACATCTATTGCCATAGATTAATTTTGCCCATTCTTGGGCTTCATATAAATGGGAATCATCCAGTGTGTACTCTTTTGTGTCTGAGAGCTTTCATTCAACATTATGTTTGTGAAATTTACTCATACATGAGATTATAAATTATTTTCATAGTTGTTTGGTGTCCCATTGTGTGAATATACCACAATTTATCTACCCATTCTATTGTCAGTGAACATTTGGATTGTTTTCAGTTTGGGGCTATTCTGAATAAAGCTGCTACAAACACTCTTGTACATGTCTTTGATTGACATATATGCTTATTTCGCATATATGTAAGGAGGAGACCTTGTCAAGGATGACAAGTTCCAGGCTGGAAAATGGGCATCTGTGATTAAAAGCAAATCCTGGTTCTTGCCATGAGATCTAGAACTTGTCCATGTTTCAGAAGGTTAGAATTCTAATCTGAGGCACTCGGCCTTTCCTACCAGCAAGTGGAAGCCAATTCCAGCCTGGTTTAGGAAGGTAGCTGGGAGAGGCCCAGGAGCCCTGACAACTTATGAGGTTCTAATTTGTTAGCTTCTGTTTCCCTAAGGTTTTTGGTCTCTCAAAGGGGGCAACACGTGAAGAAATACATGGCAGATACCGGGAGCTAGTGAAGACCTGGCACCCTGACCATAATCAGCACCAGATGGAGGAAGCTCAGAGGCACTTCCTAGAGATCCAGGCTGCGTATGAGTCCTGAGGCAGCCCAGGAAGCCCAGGGGATCCTGGAGGTGGGAAGAAACTTCCCTTTGAGGATGGACTGGCAGAGTTGGATTGCTTGTCCCAGCACAGTTTTGCCCATGTGAGGCATCCAAACAGTGTAAAAGAAACTGTCATTTGCAGTGTGTGCTCAGTTGCTCAGTCGTGTCGGATGCTCTGTGACCCTATGGATTGTAGCCCGCCAGGCTTCTCTGTCCATGGAATTTCCCAGGCAAGATTACTGGAGTGGGTTGCCATTTCCTTCTCCAATCACTTGCAGTGGAGATGAGAAAATCTTAAAGAGGTGAGAAAGCTATTGTGATTTTGAATTTCTGAATTATTGGCTATTGTAGTCCTGACTTTTTTCTTAATCCACATAGTGAAATGAAAGACATATTATAAAACCAATAAAATATCTTTTAGAGACTAGACCACCTGATTTCACCTCTGGTATATTGATAGATCATGGAGGAAGTTTACTTAACTTTCTTTTTTTTATGTGCAAACCACCAAGTGAGGTGATTGAAGGAAAATATAAGGGTTCTAACATTTCACAAGATGTCCTGTGGCAAAAGGGATTTGATCTTTTCTGTGGACTACCAAGGTGTAAGACTGGGGTTAAGTTTGAAAAGGCTGGAATTCTAATCTTTTCAGGAAAATATTTTAATTCCGCTTATAGGAGAACTTTTTAGAAGCTGTACTTTTCCAAAGAAGGAACAAGCTGCTGTGAGGTGGAGGATAATCCCCCCATCACAGACCCTTCTGCTTGGAATATTGTGGTGAACCTTCAAACTTTACACAAGTGGTTGGACTGGCTGAATTGTCAGGTCTTCTTGAAACTTGGGATTTGATTCTGAGCTATACACCCTGCTCCCTAGTCATTTACAGTCTGGTGGGGGATAATAACACAGATACACATATCAAAGTACGCCTTGTTCTGTGTTTTGAACTGTGTCCTAAGAGGTGTAAATAGAATGTGTTAGAAAATTGCAGAAGGGATAGATGATACTGTTTTATGGGGACTCATGGGAAAATTCATGATTTTATATTTCATATGCCTTCGTGGGGACTTTGGGGAAACCCTAGAGAACCAACAGCTTGAACATCTCAAGGGGGCCTTATCTCATTCCCAGTTGTAGAAGGAACAGCCCATGATGCCTCAGTTTGAAGAGGAAGACTGGAGATCAGGAACATGATAGTAAAATTATGTACCTTCTCTCCAGCTTTCTTTATTTGTCTGTACCACCCTCACACTTTCCTTTTTTCTGAAAGTTAACTCTGAGTAGTATATGTGTTTTTAAAAAGCAGAATTACTTTGGCTTGTATTCCCTACTGATTAAAAAAATGGCCCAATCAATTGAGAGGAATGAAATTTATAGATGTTTTTTCTTTGCATCCATATATATAAAATACTAGCCAGTGAATTTATGTACTACAATTTTAAGACCAAATTTACTTTCACATCTTTTTCTTTTACTTTTTTGTTTGTTTTTTGAGGTTGGAATTGCTTTTTTGGGGGTGAGCTCCGCAGGCCCGCTGTAGTCAGGTTAGTGTTCTTCCCTCTGAGGCAGCCAAAGCCTCTGCCTCCTCCTGCCACCTACCTGAGTTAGTGGAACATGCAAAGCTCAGAGGAGCCGCCAGGGCCTGGGGACGATGGAACAGGAGCGGGTGGCACCAGCTGGGCTGCCTCGGTCAGCAAGGACTGCCCAGGCGGCGTCCTGAGCCCACACGGGGGCTGAGGCTCCCTGGGAGAGGCAGGCAGGCAGGCAGCACCCCAGGGTCGGGGGCCCACAGGCCTCCGGGGGCGCCGGGCTCACAGTAAGCAGAGGTCTGCAGGATCCTAGCCATACCTGGCCAGCACGCCAGAGAGCTGGGCAGTGACGGGTCTGTCTCCTACCCTAGGTCTGGGTCCTTGGAGCCTGGGGGACACAGAAGGCACTTACTAGGGAGCTGAGGCTGGAAGGCTGAAGCCAGAGGCCTGGGATCTTGGGGGCCTGGTGGGGTCTGCTAGGGGACCTCATCTTTCCTGAGGAAGGGGCTTTCTGAGCAGCCTAGGAGAGGCGGCACAGCCTGCAAATCAGCGGGTTGGTCCTGGAGACCTGAGAGTAGCTACTCGGGAAGGGTGGGGCGGGGAGGGGCGGGGAGAACCTTGCCCAGATGGATCCTTGGGGAGATGAGAGGGCTAAATTGTTCCTTTTAATTTACTCAAATGTTTCATCATATCAAGTTATTTTTCTTTTTTTGTCAGTATTTTTTATTGAAGTATAGTTAATTTACAGTGTCACACTTTTTTAAAATTAATGAATTAATTTCTTTTTGGCTATGCTGTGTCTTCATTGCTGTGAGAGGGCTTTGTCTAGGTGCGGTGCCTGGGCTTCTCATTGTGGTGGCTTCTCTTGTTGCAGGGCACTGGCTGTAGGCATGTAGGCTCTAGAGTTTGGGCTCAGTAGTTGTGACTCACTGGGCTAAGTTGCCCTGAGGTATGTGGAACCTTCACAGACCAGTTATTGAACCCGTGTCCCTTAACCACTGGACTCCCGGGGAAGTGCTGTCACACCTTTTTAAAGTGGCCAAAAAATTAATGTATATATTTTCTTTGAAAAACACAATTTTTCAAATTATCATGTGGAATTTTGACAAGCCATTTTCATAAGCTATTAATTAGCAATTTATTAACATGATATGCAGTACTACATCTGTAAAATGTAAATATATTAAAAATAGTCTAGAAGGAAAAAGAGACAAAAGAGTGATTGGGGCTTTACTTGATTTGGAAAATTATTTTACTATTCTCAAATTTTCTTATGAGTTTTTGTTACAAAAATATGTTTCAGTTTATTTAAATGAGAGCTATTTATGACCAATTTCTATTTTTCCCACATGAGCAATGCTACAATAAATATCTTTAAACATGTACTGGGACTTCCCTGGTGGTCCAGTGGTTGAGAATCTGCCTGCCAGTGCAGGGCACATGAATTTGATCCCTGGTCCAGGAAGATCCCACATGCCTCAGAGCACCTAAGCCTGTTTGCCACAACTACTGAGTCCATACTCCCTATAGAAGAGAGAAGCCTGTGCACCATAACTAGAGAACAGTTCCTGCTGGCCACAACTAGAGAAAGCCCAAGCACAGCAAGGAAGACCCAGCTCAGCCTAAATAAATAAATAAATAAACATGTGTGCTGATGCTTTTTGTTTTTCTTATGCTAGATTCCAATAAGTGATAAAGTAGGATCAAGTAGAATGTATGTTTTAATACCTTGATTGCTATTATATCAGGTTACTTTGGGAAAAGACTAACAATCTACATTTTTACCCGCAGTACAAATAGTCCTCTCTTTGTTACTGGTAGGTACTGTTACCTCTTTTGAATTTTTTGTCAAGATGATGGGTGAGAGATAGTATCCGATGACTTCAATTTGCCTTTCTGTGACTTCTGTGAAGTTCAGTATCTTCACACAACATTTTGAAAAATTTGTTTTGTTTTGTTTGTTTGTTTTAATTTTGGCTGTGCTGCCACTGCAATGAGAAGCCCTTGCACCACAACAGAGTAGCTCCAATAGCTACTCTGCCAGCTCCAATAGCTGGCTGCAACTATTAATAGTAGAAAGGCCACATGCAGCAACGAAGACCAGCACAGCCAAAAATAAATAAATAAAAAGAATCTTTCCCTCTTAGTGGGAAATACTGTTTGGTTAAACCATTTTCAGATTTCATCTTTGCTCTTGTCCTAGCCTGTGAGCAGGTACTGAAATTGAGTGCTTGCCAGAATTAGGCTACCTACCTACCCACAGTGGACATCTAGATATTCATGTATCTAATGGTGTAGCCCAGCCATTTTTTGAAAATAAAGAAATGGCACAAGTCACATGAATTTGGAACCTCTGGAAGAAAATTCTGCTTTGCCACCAACCTGGAATATTATAATCACTAAGACTTTTCTGAGAATGTACTTCCTAAAGACCCTGACATAGTGAAGATCAGCTGAAAGTAGAAATTCACTATGAAATAATTATTTTAAAAAAACCAACTAAGATATTAGCAGGTGAGAGATCTCCTTTTTCTCTACCTGAGTTAAATGTAAATGAAATCCAATGATGTTGTATTCTCCCACTCCTACAAATAAAAGTGTACAGAACCTTTAAAAAGTTGAAAGCAAACTGAGAAAGCCTCTTCCGCAAGTACTCATCTGGTGCAGTGCAGGGTCTAGAGATGACCCAGAGATGACCATCTTCCCAGAGATGACCATTCTGGCTTCTGAATTAATTGGAAATCCCATACCTGTCCCACCTTTTGGGCATCCTTAATTGCTGTTCTTTCTTTAAAATTTTATTTTTTAATTGAAGGATAATAGCTTTACAGTATTGTGTTGGTTTCTGCCAAACATCAACATGAATCAGCCATAGGTATTTTGTTCTTTTATTGCACTGAAATTTGCTTCCCTGGAATTTCTTTCTAGATCTCCCATTTCTTGTTACAAAGAACAAAAGCCATTAAGCAACCTTTTAAAAATATATATATATTTATTTATTTTTATTTATTCACTTATTTGGCTGTACCAGGTCTTAGTTGCAGCATGCAAACTCTTAGTTGCAGCATGTGGGATCTAGTTCCCCAACCAGGGATCAAACCTGGGGCCCCCTGTTTTTGGAGTGAGGAGTCTTAACCACTAGACCACCAGGGAAGTCCCAGAAACCCTTTCTTGATAAGAACTTGCCCTTCCTTTCATAGCCCTCTAAATTTTCCCTTTTCTAGATTAAACATTCTCTTGTTTAAGGATGCGCTGTAGTTTGATAGAAAGAGGATGGATGGAGAAGTGAGAAGATGGGGTTTTCCTTCTGCCTCTTGCATGACCAGCCTGCTGACTTAGAATGAGCCACTTTACCATTCTGGGCCTCAGTTTTTTCTTTGTTAGGTGAGGAAATTGAATTTAGATAACCTTTAAGGTTGCTTTCCACACTGGATTCTAGATTTCTAACTGTTTGGATGAGGCTTGTGTTAAATAGTTTGGTTTGACATCTCTCTGCCCTCTTGTGGACACTGTCTTGTGAAAAAGATAAAATATTTACATGCTCAAAGAACAATATCATGGCCACCCCCCAATCAAAAATTCACCTGTATCAAACTGTTTTCATCTATTCATGTTCTCTTTTAGTCCTCATCCATAAATGTACATATCATACCAGGGATATAATCTTATAGTCTTTCCTTTCCCTAAATCATAGGCATTGATATATATTACTAGGAAGATGTCATATGTATATATATATATTTTTACTGAGCTATAATTCACATACCATAAAATTTGCCGTTTTAAAGTATACAATTTAGTGATTTTTAGTGTATTTATAAAGTTGTAAAATCATCAACACTGACTCCAGACCATTTTAAACCACCCTAAAAAGAAATCCCATACCTATTACAATTCTGTCCTCTCACCAGACCCTGGCAACTACTAATCTACTTTCTGTCTCTATAGGTTTGCCTATTCTGGACCTTTTAAGTAAATAGAATCATACAATGTTTCCTTTTGTGTCTGGCTTATTTCACTTAGTATAATATTTTCAGGATTCATCCATGTTGCAGCATGCATTATTATTCTATATTTTAAATTTTTTTCAAATAACAATTATACTTTAATGCTATGTAATATTCCCTTCTTGGGAGACATTTGAGATATATATATATATATTTGCTGATACATATTTGTTGTTATAAAGAATGCTGCATCAATATTTTCATGTTTCTAATTCATCTATTCTCTTGAATTATTTCAGAATAAATTCCCATGGGTGGGATTACTAGGTCAAAGGGTATGAACATTTTTATGACTGTTGTCAATATTGGTCTTAAATTGTGGTGCCCAGAACTAAATGCAATTCTCAGACGTGTTCAGACAGAACAAGGTACTGTGGAGCTATTAAGTTCTCAAGGTCTGGACAATATATCATCCTTTATATCAAGCAGTCTGGGAATTTATTAGCTTTTTTGGAGGGGGGTGGTTTCTCATGGAGCTTATAGCCAACTAAGGCCCTTAGGTCTTTTCCTAGGCACTGTGTCTTCAAGCTGACTTTTCATCTACTCTGGGACTTAGGAGGCTTTTGAGGACTCCCTGGCTGGAATTCAGTATTTCTTTCTTTTTTTCTCTAACAGTGAGTGTGTGGCCCTAACAAGCCAGCAGGTCTGGGTTTATTGCAGTATTCGATGAGAACTGCAGATGGCGCCTCAAGGCTGTCACAGGGTAAATTATGTCCCTTCACTTTTTTTTTTTTTTAAGAATCTAGTGGTGGTACCTCCTTCAGTTCAGTTCAGTTCAGTTGCTCAGTTTTGTCCAACTCTTTGCAACCCCATGGACTGCAGCATGCCAGGCTTCCCTGTCCATCACCAACTCCCAGAGCTTTCTCCAACTCATGTCCATCAAGTCGGTGATGCCATCCAACCATCTCATCCTCTGTCGTCCCCTTCGCCTCCTGCCTTCAATATTTCCTAGCATCAGGGTCTTTTCCAATGAGTCAGTTCTTCGCATCAGGTGGCCAAAGTATTGGAGTTTCAGCTTCAGCATCAATCCTTCCAATGAATATTCAGGACTAATTTCCTTTAGGATGGACTGATTGGATCTCCTTGCTGTCCAAGTGACTCTCAAGAGTCTTCTCCAACACCACAGTTCAAAAGCATCAATTCTTCCGCCCTCAGCTTTCTTTATAGTCCAGCTCTCACATCCATACACGACTACTGGAAAAACCGTAGCTCTGACTAGATGGACCTTTGTTGCAAAGTAATGTCTCTGCTTTTTAATATGCTATCTAGGTTGGTTATAGCTTTTCTTCCAAGGAGCAACCCTCTTTTAATTTCATGGCTGGAGTCACCATCTGCAACTAAGTACCTCCTTAGTCGGTTCATTACCAGAGTTCAGTCCCCTTCTTTTATTGGGAAGGTTAGAGAAACTGCGAACTTCAAATTAAGTATGTTTTGTAGATGTCATTTGATCTTTTGAGAAACTATGGGGAAATCTCAGAGCTTTGCTTGAACACAAATTTCATGCCCCTGCTTTGGTTTTTGAAGTTCATACCCCGAGAAGCTGATTTTTTGGCTTCTCTTCATGTTCCTTGCCATCTCTTCCTCTTAGTGGCAAGGAATTGAAACTAGTTTAACTAACTGGTTTTGTTTGTTTTGCTCAGGTGGGTTCTAAACAACAAATGCAGAAAATTTACATAGAGTTCCAGCTAAAAGAGGTTACATTTCAATAATTTATTGCTTTCTTCATTTTCATTTTCCTTTTCTTCCCAATTCTCTTCTTTTTCCCCCACCTTTCATCCATCTGCTACTTGCAAACTAATATTAATAATTTTCAGCAAGACCTTGGATTTTCTGGATTTAAACTTCACTGATAAGTTTCAACAGAATAGAGCAGTGCCGTTGTGGGAAAGTTGGAAGGGAATGATTTTAAAACCCATTCTGTGCCAAACCTTAATTCCATTTTGGGGTAAGAAGGGCTGCTGGGAACATCTTCTGCTGGGCAATGACTAACTTAGCATGAGAGCCTGGCTTTGCAAGCATCACTTAAAGGGACATTTTTCCGACCATCAATAGGTCAGGCACCTTTCAAATGAATTACTGTCAGGAAAGGAATGGGATGCATATAGAGGAAATCTAGGTGTCATCTATTCATATATTTCCCGGTCACAGATCTGAGGGCCATTGAGGCTCATGTTACTCCCCTGCTTCTCCTTCCTACCTATAACTACCAGTTTGAACTTGGCTTCTCTTTAAAAAAATTTTTTTTAAACTATTTATTTATTTATTTATTTTTGGCCACACACAGGCTAAGTTGCAGAGGGTGGGAGTGGGGCTACTTTCTAGTTGGGGTATGAGGGCTTCTCATTGCAATTGCCTCTCCTGTTGTGGAGCACAGGCTCTAGAGTGCAGGCTCAGTAGTTGTGGTGCATGGGCTTAGTTGCCTTGCAGCATGTGGAATCTTCCAGGATCAGGGACAAGCCTGTGTCCCCAGCATTGGCAGGTAGGTTCTTAACCAGTGGACTACCAAAGAAGTCCATTGGCTTCTCTTGCTACCTTCCCTTTCATTCCTGGGGTCCACAGTAAAGAGGGTAAGTTTACTGCTTTTCTGTGTAATTTGAGTTGAAAAGCACTTGCTCATTTTATATTGTGTGACTGGGAACTCTGCCTTTTAGCAGTCGACATTTTTGTACAGCCAAGAGACTGATCACTTCAGACCCATCTCCCTTCAAACTCTAATTCTTTGCCGTTAGTGTGTTTCTTGTTCTCATGTTCATGTCTTTGCTGATGTCAGTCTTCTGTAATTCTTTTTCTCCTCTGCTAATCCAAATCTTTATACTTTTATGATCCAGCTTAAGGTTTATCTCTAAATGATGCCTTCACTGATTAGGTCCATCTCCAGTAATCTTTCCTCTTTGAATTCCTTCAGCGTTCTTGTCCACTTTGTACTGTTCTATCACGCATTTGCTTACATGTTGCCACAAAATCATTCTGTATCTCATGTTTTTGAGTCTCATCTCTTTGACTATACTGAAGGACTGTTGTTGTTGTTCAGTCGCTAAGTTGTGCCCAACTCTTTGTGACCCCATGGACTGAAGCATGCCAGACTCCGCTGTCTTTTACTGTCTCCTGAAGTTTGCTCAGATTCATGTCCATTGAGTTGCTGATGCTATCTAAACATCTCATCCTCTGCCAACCCCTTCTCCTTTTACCTTCAATCTTTCCTAGCATCAGGGTCTTTTCCAATGAATCAGCTCTTCGCATTGGGTGGCCAAAGTATTGGAGCATTAGCTTTAGCATCAATCCTTCCAATGCATATTCAGGGTTGATATCCTTTAGGATTGACTGGTTTGATCTCCTTGCAGTCCAAGGGACTCTCAAGCATCTTCTCCAGCACCACAATTTGAAAGCATCAATTCTTCAGCACTTCTCCTTCTTTATAGTCCAACTCTCACATCTGTACATGACGACTCGAAAAATCATAGCTTTGACTATATGGGACTTTGTTGGCAAAGTGATGTCTCTGCTTTTTAATACACTGTCTAGGTTTGTCATACCATTCCTTCCAAGGAGCAAGCATCTTGTAATTTCATGGCTGTGATCACTATCTGCAGTGATTTTGGAACCCAGGAAATTAAAATCAGTCACTGCTTTCACTTTTTTGCCCATCTGTTTGCCATGAAGTGATGGGACTGGATGCCATGATCTTAGTTTTTTGAGTGTTGAGTTTTAAGCCAGCTTAAAACTGGCTTCATTCTCCTCATTCACACTCATCAAAAGGCTCTTTAGTTTCTCTTCATTTTCTGCCATTAGAGTGGTATCATGTGCATATCTGAGGTTGTTGATATTTCTCCTGGAAATCTTGATTCCATCTTGGGATTTATCCAGCCTAGCATTTTTCATGATGTACTCTGTATATATGTTAAATAAGCAGGGTGACAATATTTATTTTGAATTTTTCAAAATTTTTATTGGAGTATAGTTGCTTTACAATAAACCACTTTATTTTGATTTTACCAAGCCTTTCCCAAACTCATTTGGACCTAGAATAGTTTTTTTAGATAACATCTATTCAGCATCCACAAAACTACATTTCTAAGACACACAGTGTGGACTACCAACATGAATATTCTTAGGTATCAGAGGTAGTCCAAGCAAAGGGAAAAGTACACCCAGATGAGATATTCTCTGCTGGTCTTCATGCTTGTTGTGGTTTGTGGCATCAGCTTTAGTCATCAGAGACTTTAACCTCTTTTTGTTTTCCCCTAATAAAAAACATGGAATCTGACAATCAGTCACTTTGGATATAGAATATCGACTCAAAGAAGAACATGCTAAAATTTCTGATCACAAGGGTTTATTGGAAAATATATTAAATTAGGTCATGTTAATTTTTGCAGCATATATCTGCCAAGGTGATGATTGCATCATGATTTATCTTTAGTTCTAATTTGCCTCAGTCATTAGGTAACCTGGGATAAATCATTTCCCTTAAGGCTGAACTAAGATATATGGATGTTTTTTCTAAATAGTCTTCTGTTGTAATCCTTAGCAGTTATTCTAATCATTTCAAAAATTTGGTTGTTTTTGTGTTTTCTTCAGAGTAGGTCACAGTATTATATATTGAATTTATTACAGCATTTCTTTTCTTCCAATATAATTAGTAGATTTTAAACAATTTGCCACTGTTTTAAAGCAGGCAATGATCACTTAATTGTGTACCATATAAAGTGAAAACTGTATATGTAGTATAAAGAAAAATGATCAAATTCATCTTTATAGCCCAGGTAAAAGGTATTTTTGAAGCATTTGTTCAGTATCCTTTTAGAGAGGTTGAGTGCTGCATGGAAACACATGGGCCATGAGTTGCAGTACTCCTCTTGCAATTCCACTCAGTAAAACAATGGTCTACGTGACCAACCTTCTGGGACAGCCGTTAGTTTTTGAGTTAAATCCTTGTGAAGAGCCTACACCTACTGTCACCCCAGGGACTTGGCAAACTATTCCTTTCAACCACACTCAGAACTCTCGCTTAGAGGAGATATGATTCCATCTCATTCAGTTTCCAGTGATGTTTTGACAACTCTCATAGATCTGGCCTAGGCATGCTCCTCTATCCACCTCCCTTCTCTTTAAGTGGGATATCCACATATAAAAACTCTCTCCCATTAGACCACAGGCTCTTTTAGGAAAGGCATCATGTCTCTCCTAACAGACTAAGGTTTCCAAGAGTAAGGATTTAATTTTTCTCCCAAGGAAGAAATTATTAGTTTTTCAGCAGCATCAGGCCCTGTAACAAAGGTGTTACCCAAATGACTTTTGGTTGGTGAAATCAGTCATAGAATAAGATCTTGGATCCTATTGGTTTAGGTCTCATTCTTTAGTATGAAGTTTCCTATTAACCAGGGTGGTATCATCCCATTCCTACACTGTATGGGAAGGCAGAATTGTGGAAGAACTACTCACGCATTCCTCTTTGTTCCTACTTTGCACTTTTCTGTTTTAGCACTTATCATCACGTTATAGTTATTTAATAGCTTTCATCCCTCACTACAACTGGATACTCTACTTGAGGATAGTGATCTAGTTTTATTCTGTGTAAGTGGCCCACCCCTAGAACAATGTCTCCCACTCATTGGGTGGTCAGTGAAAAGAGAGCAGATATTTGGATGGTCTGCTTCTATCTGAATCTTTGAAAGAAGACTCAATAGTAAGCAACACATTGTGTAGTGCCCTAACTAGTTGGATGACCTAATCTTCTGTTTCTTTAGATCTGTAAATGATGTGGTTGATATTAACCAAGGTTCAGTGGGCTCTAGAGGATTTTTGGCCCTTCCACTCCATCCAGAGTTAAAAACCAAAGGCCCAGATAGATGACTTTGTAGAGATCTACCTGTACTGCCACTCCAACAAACCCGTGGGAACCAAAATTACATTATGCCTATGGTGTTATACACTCCCATATACACTCTCTGGCTTGTGGTTGGTGCCTGCCCAGAGGCCCTTATACTTTGTCCTCAGAAGAAAACATGGGGACAGACTCTGATTAACCTTTTCAATGCTGATTCAATGCCCACCCTCTAGCCACTCCTGACCAGTTGGCAGTGGAGTGAGTGCTTCATACATGGAGGAAACTGGCTAGAAAGGTGCACAAATATTAGAGATGGTTGTGGCCCTGGGGTGCTTGGGAATCTAACCACGAATAAGTGTTTAACAGAAAGATTCGACGGGCAATGTGACGGACCACAGCCGTGTAGAGGGATGCAGACAACTGAGTAGACCAGAAAACTGACACAGAAATGGACTTGGTGTATCTGGTGAACGTGGCCGCGAACCCTCAACTTGCTTCCGAAGCTATCTTGCACCAGGCCAGGGAGACGCATCCTCCCGCCACCACCCCGCAGCGGCCTCTACGGATTCCCAAGAGGCTGAGCGGCAAAGAAGTCCGGACGTCCGGGCGTTTCCCACAGCTGGTGGCTCTGAAATAGCCTTCTGGAATAAAACTTGGGGCGGGAAAGAGGCGAAATGGAAAGTGGTGTTAAGTCGTCGGGGAGAAGTCGTAGCGCCAAAGGAGAGCCGTCTGGGAAACAAGAGTCCCGGCCAGGATCCAGAGAAAAGCCCCTCGAGCGGTTCCCCTCGAGGCTGCCGCCTTCGGCAACCTCCGGGGGAGTTTCGGCTCTTTCCGGCAGTTCCAGCTCGGGCCCTCTACTCCCAGCGCGCGCTGTCCCCCCCCGCCCCCAACCCCGCCCGGCTCTTTCTGGGACTCGCCATTCTGCACGCGGCTGCGAGCTCGTGTCCCACACCCGTCCCGACTCCCATCTAGTTTGTTCCCCAACCCACTCTTCCAATCCCTTCCCTGCATCGTTCTTCCCGATTCTCGGCGACGCCCGAGCTTCCTCAACTCGGGCGCGCGATCCACAGGGTGGTGTGAGGCGCGAGGGACCCGGTAGCGGGAGAAGCTGTAACCCGACGGACAGGAGGCCACCTCTCGCCCCGCGCCTTTCCGCGCGCGTGTCTTCGGCTCGCGGGGTCGCCTCGCGCCCGGGCCTCACTCGCGGGCCAGTTGGCTGCAACGGCCTCGAGCTCCGCGCGCCGGGTTCGCGCTGGCGCGAGTACGCGCCCTGTGCGCTGGCTAGCCGGCGCGCACGCGCCCGAGCGGACTGCGGGGCGGGGCGAAGAGCTCGAGCCCCGGCGAGGTCGGTGTGGATCGGCTGGCACTCCGGCCCCCAGCCGCGGCTGCGATTCCCAGCCCGCCGCCCGGCCGAGGAGGGAAGCAGAGAAAGGGGCGGTGGGGGCGGTGGGGGCGGTGGGGGCGGGGCGGCGTCCGGCTCCGGGAGAGCTGGGGGAGGAGCGCGACGGCTGCAGCTCTAGAAGAGGAGGAGGAGGCGGCGGAGGAGCTCCTTTCCTCATCTCAGACCCAAGAGCGTCCGGGACGCAGAGCCGGAACTGGGGAACGCGGCGACTGCGGGGGCCCGGGATAGGTGAGGCTCGGGGTGCTGGTGGAGGGGTGGAGGAGGGATGAAGCGGGGCACAGAGGTGCAGAGAGCGGGCTTGAGGGAAGGCACACGGGGAGGGAGCAGTTGTTGGGGGTTGGGATACCGAGAGGAGGGGACGTGAACCCTTTGAGACCTGGAGTGCCCAGATGGTGAACGGTTTCTGGGGTCAGTGGGGCGGGCCGAAGCACACAGTTCCGAGTTGAGGGGTTTCCACAGGCATAGGCCGGGGAAACAATGGAGTGAGGGGGGACTCTGATGTGAGCGTGTGTGGGGTACTGGGTTTTAAGAAACAACGAGAGGTCGAAAGGAATGAAAGAATCGATCATTTGGTATGAGAAGTACAATGAACTGGAAATTCATCGGAAATGCGTAAGGTCATCTGCGTGGGTGTCCGAGGTCCTTAGGATTTGGGGGGCAAAATGGGATTTGAAAATAAGAGAGAGGAGGGCATTCTTGGAATTGGAGGGGGGCGGGAAACGGGACGGAAAATATAGCCAAGAGGGGCAGACACATAAAATAGATGTGGTTTGGGTTTGAATTAAAGCAGAAGAATAAGTCCAGTTAGAGAGTGTAGGTTAGGTGGACTGGAGTGGCATTTTTCTCCTAATTCATCCAGGATGACTGGGTTCTTTTAGAAGGTGGATTTTTCTCTGGCATGTCCCTCTGCTAAGGAGTACAAGCTGCTCTTTTAATAATTTGGTTATCATTTACAGTTCATTTCATTGATAAAGCATGCCCTGTAATATATTTCCCTTCTCTTCTAATTTACCTGCGGTTAATGAAGCAGGAGAGGACAGGTCACTAGAAACAGGCATCTTGCTTTGAGTTTGGTTATTGATAATGCAGAGTTTAGGGTGTTTGGAGGAGAACCAAGAGTGAGTTTGTTCATCGAAAGGTGATGAGCAGCCTTGATAAAATCTGAGTTATCTGTACTTTGTTAGAATTACAGTTTCTCACTGAGAAATGATCATGTACCATCTGCTACTGGTTTTATGACTGGGAGAGAGTTTGGTTTTGTCACCAGAAATTCCTGATGCTGATTTCAAATTATCAGGCTATTTTGTACCTTACAGTTTGAATTCAGGTGATTTGAAAATATTGTGGGGAAGTATTTCAGGGGTTATGTATGATCTTTGCATTTCCTTGATACTTGGATTTCCAGACCAAATTTTGGATGATACTAGATACGAGATTGCTGATTTTGAAATTGCAGTTACCATTAGGTGTTCATAAATAGTCCATATTAAGCCTTTTATTTTGAGCCATTAAGTTTTGCTGACTCATCTAAGATTTCTGGGAATTTTTCTGTTTATATTTCTCAGCTTGGCCTCAGATAGTAGCATTAGGCTATTTTACAAAGGTCCAAAAAGAATGATCTAAATTGCCACTTTTCTTCTGTTATTGAAACTGAGCAAAGCAAGAAGTGAGTGCAGTTAGTTTCCTCATTAGTGATAATGAAGTGCTAAGATTGCTTTCCGCGTATCATCTCATTTAATTTAATCCTCATAATCATTTCCTGTTTTATAAATTCAGAGATTAAATAACTTAATAAGATCACAAAACTAGTAGTAAATAAAACTGAATTCATACCCACTCTGTTTGGACACTCCTTTAAGTGTTCCATGTTGTTCTACCTGCTTTTTCCTCCTGATCTTGGTTGTAGTATAAACAGCATGAATTGGTTGAAACCTGGGTCTGATACAGTGGTCTAGACAAAGATTGGGTTGATGGGCTACATTTGTAGAGTTGATTCAAGGTTTATTGCCCTTGTGATTTAACAAATCTTTTGGGGTCCAGATAATAGGCAAAAACATCCTCTTGCTAAGGATTTGTTCTGTGAGCACACTTAATTTTCTGTTTAGTCTAGTGTACTGCTGAAATACTGTGCATACGTGGCACTCTTCCTTGTGGAAGTCAAGACAGCCAGTTGTGGAGCCAAAATCAATTAACTCTGGAAAACAATCAAAAAGTGCTGAATGCTCAAGTGCCCTCCAAGCACCTGTTGAGTCCACAGTGGGTACTGGCATTATCTCTAAATATAGACAGGATCCTCTTAGAAACCAGGAGTAAAACTACTACAACCGAGAGACACAGCTGGGGCCTGAGGGAGGAGCCAGAGGTTAATGGCCGAAACATCAGCATAGCCTGTGGAGGCTGATCCAGGAGCAGGAAAGGCTACACATACTAGTGAATTGCAGGAGGTGAGGGAATTTTTATTTGTTGAGCAGTTAGGTATTCTAGGGACTGACTGCACTCAGTGTGTTTTATATATGTTACTTTATTAGATCTTCAAATAATCCTATAAGGTAAGCATTATCCTCATCTTTCAGATGAGGCTTGGAAAAGGTTAAGTAACTTTGTAATGGTGGTGAAAGACGTTTATATTTTTATTATTATATTGCTACTTGCAGTTTCCATTGTAGAGACACCATATTAAAACTGGAAAATTAAAGTCACTCTTTAGGATCCACAATGTTGCTTCGTTAGAAGTAAAACTGATTGTCTCGCTGCTTACGTTAGAGACTGGAAGGTAAAGCTTATATTTTTCTGATTTAAATATTGGGAAGGGAGCCCATTCATTATTTAGCAAATGCCCTCTTATAGTATATAGTTCACCTTCTAATATATCTTCCTATCATATGCCAGTGATATGATACTGATATATAAATCTGTAGTGTATGAAAATGCCATGTCCATCCCTCCTGCTCTGAGGTCTTGACTTTCAGGCAGGTCATCTAGGCTCGGAGGATGACAGTGAAACATGCCTGTTGCAGACTCTTTCCACTTTTCTTGATGTTTTTGCCTCAAAGATTTGATCATCATTCTTGCTTGGTTACTTTAAAAAAATTGTGGTAAGATATACGTAACATCATTTAAACCACTTTTTCAAGTGTACAGTTCAGTGGCATTAAATCCATTCATACCGCTGTGTAACCGTCAGTTCAGTTCAGTTCAGTTGCTCAGTCATGTCCGACTCTTTGCGAACCCATGAATTGCAGCACGCCAGGCCTCTCTGTCCATCACCAACTCCTGGAGTCTACCCAAACCCATGTCCATTGAGTTGGTGATGCCATCCAACCATCTCATCCTCTTGTCGTCCCCTTCTCCTCCTGCCCCCAATCCTACCCAGCATCAGGGTCTTTTCCAATGTGTCAACTCCTCGCATGAGGTGGCCAAAGTATTGGAGTTTCAGCTTCAACATCAGTCCTTCCAATGAACACCCAGGATTGATCTCTTTTAGGATGGATTGATTGGATCTCCTTGCAGTCCAAGGGACTCTCAAGAGTCTTCTCCAACACCACAGTTCAAAAGCATCAATTCTGCGGCACTCAGCTTTCTTCACCGTCCAACTCTCACATCCATACATGACCACTGGAAAAACCATAGCCTTGACTAGACGTACTTTTGTTGGCAAAGTAATGTCTCTGCTTTTAAATATGCTATCTAGGTTGGCCATAACCTTCCTTCCAAGGAGTAAGCGTCTTTTAATTTCATGGCTGCAATCACCATCAGCAGTGATTTTGGAGCCCCAAAAAATAAAGTCTGACACTGTTTCCACTGTTTCCCCATCTATTTCCCATGAAGTAATGGGACCAGATGCCATGATCTTAGTTTTCTGAACGTTGAGCTTTAAGCCACCTTTTTCACTCTCCTCTTTCACTTTCATCAAGAGGCTCTTTAGTTCTTCACTTTCTGCCATAAGGGTGGTGTCATCCGCATATCTGAGGTTACTGATATTTCTCCTGGCAATCTTGATTCCAGCTTGTGTTTCTTCCAGCCCAGCGTTTCTCATGATGTATCTGCATGTAAGTTAAATAAGCAGGGTGATAATATACAGCCTTTACATACTCCTTTTCCTATTTGGAACCAGTCTGTTGTTCCATGTCCAGTTCTAACTGTTGCTTCCTGACCTGCATACAGGTTTCTCAAGAGACAGGTCAGATGGTCTGGTATTCCCATCTCTTTCAGAATTTTCCACAGTTTCTTGTGATCCACACAGTCAAAGGCTTTGGCATAGTCAATAAAGCAGAAATAGATGTTTTTCTGGAACTCTCTTGCTTTTTCGATGATCCAGCGGATATTGGCAATTTGATCTGTGGTTCCTCTGCCTTTTCTAAAACCAGCTTGAACATCTGGAAGTTCACGGTTCACGTATTGCTGAAGCCTGGCTTGGAGAATTTTGAGCATTACTTCACTAGCATGTGAGATGAGTGCAATTATACGGTAGTTTGAGCATTCTTTGGCATTGCCTTTCTTTGGGATTGGAACGAAAACTGACCTTTTCCAGTCCTGTGGCCACTGCTGAGTTTTCCAAATTTGCTGGCATGTTGAGTGCAGCACTTTCACAGCATCACCTTTGAGGATTTGAAATAGCTCAACTGGAATTCCATCACCTCCACTAGCTTTGTTTGTAGTGATGCTTTCTAAGGCCCACTTGACTTCACATTCCAGGATGTCTGGCTCTAGGTGAGTGATCACACCATCGTGATTATCTGGGTCATGAAGATCTTTTTTGTACAGTTCTTCTGTGTATTTTTGCCACCTCTTCTTAATATCTTCTGCTTCTGTTAACCATCTGTGTAACCATCACCACCATCCAACTCCAGAACATTCTTATCGTCCGAAACCAAAATTCCTGTTAAAGAATGACTCCTCATTCTTCTTTTTCCCCAGCTCCTGGCAATCACTATTGCACTTTCTGTCTCTAGGAATATGATTATTCTAGGTACCTCAGATAAGTGGAGTTATATAATATTTGTCCATTTGTGTCTGGCTTATTTCACTTAGCACATTGTCTTCAAGGCTCATCAGTGTTTTAACCTTGTCAGAAGTTCATTCCTTTTTAGGACTGAGTAATATTCCATCGTATGCATATATCATATTTCATTTATCCATTCATCTATAAATGGACACAGGTTGTTTCCACCTTTTTGGCTATTGTAAGTAATGCTGCTGTGAACATTAATGTACAAATATCTGTTCAATATCTGTTCATATGATGATCCTATGTTTAAGTTTTTGTGGCAGTTTTATTACTTTTTTACATATAATTTTATTTATTTTTTGGTGGCGCAGGGTCTTCATTGCTGCATGGGCTTTTCTCTAGTTGCAGGATCAGGGGCTCCTCTCTAGTTGCGGTGCTTGGGCTTCTCATTGCAGTGGCTTCTTTTGTTGCGGAACACAGGCTCTAGGCATGTGAACTTCAGTAGATGTAGCACCTGTGCTCAGTAGTTGTGGCTCCTGAGCTCAAGATCACAGGCTCAGTAGTTGCGGCCAACGGGCTTCGTTGCTCCGAAGCATGTGGGATCTTCCCTGACGGGATGGAACCATATTTCCTGCATTGGCAAGTGGATTTTTTACCTTCCCTGAGCCACCAGGGAAGCCCAAGTTTGGTTACTTTTAAATGATGATTTTATTGTGTGTTCACCTGAAGGTAGTACTTGACCTTATGTTTGAGGGCTGCTGTTTCTTTTACTGACTTTTTCTGTCCTGTTTGCAGGACATTTGCACAGGAAATGATTTGTCCAGTTTTTATGGCTCTCTCTTAGCTTCTGTCTAATTATATTTATATGTCTAGCAAGCACCTTAAAATAAAGTTCAAGTTAGCAATAAAAGTACTTTTGAAAATCTTGTAGGAGCTTTAGTTGATGAAGAAAATAGGAGTTTCTGTTTTAAAGTATGAAATGTATCCAGTGTGGAAGGACCATTTGTTATACACAGATTTTTTCAGTCATACCTACAACTGTGCATGATCATCTTAAGAATGTTATTTGTATATATATTTGAAAAATCTGGTACTTCCTTGGTGGTTCAGTGGCTAAGACTCCACACTCCCAATGCTGGGGACCCAGGTTCAATCCCTGGTCAGGGAACTAGATCCTACATGCTGCAGCGAAGAGCTCACATACCATAACTAAAGATCCTGTGTGCTGCAACTAAGACCTGGTGCAGCCAAAATATAAATAAATATTAAAAAAGAAAAATGTGTCAATAGTGTAGATCATCTTCAGTTCACTTTGCTGCCTTTGGCTGAAAAATTTAGGGTGCTTTTTTCATTTCAGAATATTTTATATGTATGTTGTTGTTGTTCAGTTGCTCAGTCGTGTCCAACTCTTTGTGACCCCATGGACTGTAGCACGCCAGGTTTCCCTGCCCTTCACCATTTCCCAGAGTTTGCTCAAACTTGTGTCCATTGAGTCAGTGATGCCATCTCATCCTCTGTCGTCCCCTTCTCCTCCTGCCCTCAGTCTCTCCCAGCATCAGAATCTTTTCCAATGAGTTGGCTCTTTGCATCAGGTGGCCAAAGTATTGGAGCTTCAGCATTAGTCCTTCCAATGAATATTCAGGAATGATTTCCTTTAGGATTGACTGGTTTGATCTTGCTGTCCAAGGGACATGTATGAGCTGCTGGTTATTGCTTACCTTCTATATCCTTTATTAATTGAAAATAGTTTGAGTGCCTACTGTATGCTTTAAATATTTCAGGAAGGTAGCTGTAATACAGAAAGTACTGTTTGAGTCGATTTTTTCTCCCTTCCTTTATATATTTGAGAGAGACAGAGTTGTCACATAGTACCAAATATAGTAGATTGAAATAGCTGCAGGCTGACAGCGAACTGTCTCTTAGGATGGGTCTAACTTCCAATTTCATTTTTTCTAATTGTTACAAGGAGGTTAATTATGCCTGCATCTTGCTTCTTGAGGTTATTGGGTTACAAAGGGACTTCAGGCTCACATGCCATTTTCTGGGAGCCTCTTTTGGAATCTTACCGAGTTTATACTTACCTTGGATGTGGTGTGTTGGTTCTGGAATATCTGCAAAAGATTTAAAATTTTGGATATTAACTTTAAATATCCAAACACTTTATCTTTAGGTTGCTGGATATAAAGGATTGGCCAGAGGCCAGCATTTACTCTTCATGTTCACATTTACCATGGTGGCTAATTGTGGTGGGTTCCTGAAATATACATGCATCTTCTGCACTGACTGTGCAGCAGCCCCAAGCCTTAAAATATTCTGTAGGATCTGAGAACATAGCCACCAGCTTCAGGCCTCTGCAGTCATTGTCCTATGACTAATTTGTGGTTAGGAGTTAGACAGTGATTGTTACTAGGGCAAACCCTAAATGACAACCTTGGATTGTTGGTTAGGATTTTTTTATATTACTTAATTAGCAAAATGACATGATTACTAGTTGTGGAGTGTGTGTTTGTGTCTGTGTGTTCTTTAGAGTTGGTTAAAGGGTGCTGGGATTGAGGAGAAGGAGGTTTGTGATGAAGCCATTATATGATTATAGATGGGTCACGTTAGATAAGTGAAGATATCTTTTGTACTTGAAGATGCTGCCAATGATGTTACTTCTTACTGACCTGTATAGAACTGGAAAGACCTGTTTGTAAAACCTACAGTCTTTCCTCTCTTGAGTACATGTGATCTGTCCAGTAGCAAATGATTTGCTTCTGTTTTAAGGTTACCATCAGTAGTAGAGCAACGCATGTGTGCTCAGTCACTAAGTTGTGTCCAACTGTTTGCAACTCCATGGACTGCAGCCTACCAGCCCTCTTTCCATGGGATTTTCCAGGCAAGAATACTGGAGTGGGTTTCCATTTCCTCCTCCAGGGGATCTTCCTGACCCAGGGATCAAACCCTCATCTCCTGCATCAGCAGGCAAATTCTTTATCACTGAGCCACCTGGAAAGCCCAGTAGAGCAGTACTTTAAATTATCTACTTAGTCTCTGATTACAGCATGCAGTGTGGTCAGCCCATTGCTGGCTCTTCTTGGTATTTTCTACTGTTAAATTGATTTAAAATGTGCACTAGTGTGTGGTGGAAGTGACTCTCTGCTGACTTTGGTTAATAACCTCTTATATCTTTATATAAAGTAAATTGCCATCATAGCTTACCTGCATGTCCTGCACAAGCCTTCAGGATAAGGATCTCATCACTAGAGGCTCCCTTACATTTGATGGGAACAATGACGCTCATTTATAACTATTATGGAATGACAGGAAATTAAGGTGTTATAGGACCTGAATGGTCCTATAAGGTACTATGGTACAGAACCACCAAAGACTGAGTCAGCCATTTAGCTCAGATGTAAACTTAATGTTTTGTTACATCTTACCAGTCAGTACACACTCTGTTTCTTGAGAAGACTATCTAATTCTTTGTTAAGTTGACAGTACTTTATACAAAGTTTTGTTGGGTAATCATTTTCACTTCTTTCACTATTCAAAGTTTGTATTTTATGGAGGTCTTTTTTTGTCTTTAATTTTTGGCCATGCCACATGGCTTTCAGGATCATAGTTCCCCGACCAGGGCTCAAACTCCAGCCCCAGCAGTGAAAGCGCTGAGTCCTGTCTACTGAACTGCCAAGGAATTCCTTGAAGATCTTTTAAAAGTTGTTTGACATTTGTCATGTGTCTGCCAGCCCATAATGTTACGATGATGCAATAAGTTAGACTACGCAGTATTGTATGTGATATTATTCTCCCGTTGCGGTGAGTGGAGCTTACTCTCAGGTTGTGATGCTTGTTGCAGTGGCTTCTCCTATTGTGGAGCACAGGCTCTAAGGCACATGAACTTCAGTAGTTGTGGCGCACGGGCTTAGTGCCCCATGGCTTGTGGAAGCTTCCCAGATCAGGGATCCAAGCCATGTCCCCTGCCTTGACAGGCAGATTCTTAACCACTGGACCACCAGGAAAGTCCCTGGCATAAAATTTTAATTGTTGGGGAGAAGGGCTATGAAGCTCCTACTTTCTATCAACATTAAGAAAAAAGAGCAAAAATCTGCCGCTCTGTCTAATACTCCCCTGTGGATTTGGTCAGGTAATTTCCCTGAGCCTGTCTGTGTTTCTGAATCTGCACAGGATTGTCAGGACTACTGGATTTTTTTTTTTCTGAAATGAAATCCACAGTGCATAAAATTAACTCTTTTAAAGTATACAGTTCAGTGGTATTTAATAAATTCACTGTGTTGTACAATCATCACTCTATATAGTTCCAGAACTGTTACATCAACCCCAGAGAAGGCAGTCTCTCCTCACTCTTCCCCACAACCCCCTGCCCCGTCTCTGTTAACTACCAATCTCTGCAAATTTACCTGTTCTGGATATTTCAAGTAAAAGGAATCATGTAATATGTGATTTTTTGTGTCTGGCTTCTTTGATGTAACATAGTGTTTTTGAGGTTCATCCATGTTGTACGTGTGTCAGTACTTCATTCATTTTTCTAGCTGAATACTGTCCCACTGTATGGATATATCATATTTTGTTTATCCATTTTTTCTGTTGATGGGCAGTTGTTTCATTTCTGCCTTTTGCTGTTATGAGTAATGCTGCTTTGAACATTCATGTACCATTTTTTGTTTGAATACCTGTTTTCAATTCTTTTGAGTTTATTACTGAGGGTGGAATTGCTGAATCATGTAGATTTCTTTTTGGGGAACTGCCATACTGTTTTCCACAGTGGCTATACTATTTTACATTCTCACCAACAGTGCACGAGGGTTCCATTTTCTCCACATCTTTGCTGATACTTGTTATTTTCCTTTTTTCTTTGATTATAGCTATCTTTGTAGGTATGAAATGGTATTGTGAATTTTATTTGCATTTCCTTACTAACGACTGCTGCTGCTGCTAAGTCGCTTCAGTCGTGTCCGAGTCTGTGCGACCCCACAGACGGCAGCCCACCAGGCTCCGCCGTCCTTGGGATTTTCTAGGCAAGAATACTGGAGTGGGTTGCCATTTCCTTCTACAGTGCATGAAAGGAAAAAGTGAAAGTGAAGTTGCTCAGTCGTGTCGGACTCTTAGCAACCCCATGGACTGTAGCCTACCAGACTTCTCCATCCATGGGATTTTCCAGGCAAGAGTACTGGAGTGGGGTTCTATTGCCTTCTCCCTACTAATGACTGGTGATGTTTAGTTTCTTTTCATGAGCTTATTGGTCTTTTGTGTATCTTCTTTGGAGAAATGTCTATTTAAGTCCTTTGCCTGGTTTTAAATTAGATTGTCTTTTTGTTGAGTTATGACTGTTGATTTTTAATAGTTATGTAACACTTAGATCAGTGAGTGCACATAGTAGGCACTTAATGTTATAATTATTTTTGGTACATGTGACCCGAGTTGGAGGGAAATGTTGCATACCTTTTCCGAATAGGAGTGTTAGGCAAAAAAAACTACCATTTGCTGTCAATAAAAGTTAGACTGTGGTAGTGTTGATAATTTGCTTTGGATCAACACCCCCAAATCAAGAAATTAGGAAGACATATGCATAAAATCAGTTTATCTTTGGCAGAAATCAGTGTTTCATTAATATTTAGTTTATTCCTAACAACTTCATAGTCAACAAAAGAGTCCTGAATGCAGTACTTGGGTGCAGTCTCAGAAACGACAAAATGATCTCAGTTCGTTTCCAAGGCAAACCATTCAGCATTACAGTAATCCAAATCTGTGCCCCAACCACTGATGCTGAAGAAGCTGAAGTTAAATGGTTCTATGATGACCTACAACACCTTCTGGAACTAACACCAAAAAAATATGTTGTTTTCATCATTAGGGATTGGAATGCAAAAGTAGGAAGTCAGATACTTGGAGTAACAGGCAAGTTTGGCCTTGGAATACAAAATGAAGCAGGGCAAAGGCTTACAGTTTTGTCAAGAGAATACATTGGTCATAGCAAACACACTCTTCCAACAACACAAGAGACAACTCTATATGTGGTCATCACCAGATGGTCAATACTGAAATCAGATTGATATATCCTTTGCAGCCGAAGATGGAGAAGCTCTACGTAGTCAGCAAAAACAAGACCTGAACCTGATTGTGGCTCAGATGATCAGCTCCTTTTGCAAAATTCAGACTTAAATTGAAGAAGGTAGAGAAAACCACTAGACCATTCAGGTGTTGTTGTTGTTGTTCAGTTGCTCAGTCATGTCTGACTCTGCTACTCCTGGACTGCAGACCATTCAGGTATGAACTAAATCAAATCCCTTATGATTATACAGTGGAGGTGATTAATCAATTCAAGGGATTAGATCTGGTAGACAGAGTGCCTGAAGAACTGTGGATGGGAGTTTGTAACATTGTACAGGAGGCGGTGACCAAAACTATCCCGAAGGGAAAGAAATGCAAGAAGGCAGAGTGGTTGTCTGAGAGGGGCTTACAAATAGCTGAGAAAAGAAGAGAAGCTAAAGGCAAAGGAGAAAGGGAAAGATATACCCAACTGAATAGAATTCCAGAGAATAGCAGAGAGAAGAAAGCCTTCTTAAGGGAACCATGCAAATAAATAGAGGAAAACAATAGAATGGGGAAGACTAGAGATCTCTTCAAGAAAATTGGAGCTACCAAAGGAACATTTCATGCAAAGATGAACAAAATAAAATAAACAGAAAAGACCTAGCAGAAGCAGGAAAGATTAAGAAGACATGGCAAAAATACACAGAAGAACTATACAAAAAAGATCTTAATGGTCTGGATAACCATGATGGTGTGGTCACTCACCTAGAGCCAGACATCCTGGAGTGTGAAGTCAAGTGAGCCTTAGAAAGCATCACTGTGAACAAAGCTAGTGTAGGTGATGGAATTCCAGTTGAGCTATTTCAAATCCTAAAAGATGATGCTGTTAAAGTGCTGCACTCAATATGCCAGCAAATATGAAAACTCAGCAGTGGCCATAATACTGGGAAAGGTCAGTTTTCATTCCAATCCCAAAGAAAGGCAATGCCAGAGAATGTTCAAACTATCATACAGTTGTTCTCATTGCACATGCTAGCAAGGTAATACTAAAAATCCTTCAAGCTAGGCTTCAATAGTATATGAACCAAGAACTTCCAGATGTTCAAGCTGGATTTAGATCGAGCCCATATCTCTTGCATTGGCAGGAGGATTCTTTACCACTGAGCCACCAGGGAGGCCCCACAGTAAATATTTTAGGGCAATATTTTGAGGCTATGCAAATACACTATTTCTCTTAAAAGTTCACCTGTTAATTTTAACCTTCTCCAGTAGATCTTGTCTATAGCAGTTATTACTGTGGTATCTTAATGGTTATTTTCTACTTCTCTCATTACTTCTACATTTATTAATTAGAATTTTTCTGTAAAGAAACTTGTACTTGTCCCCCACTTATTTATTTAATAATTTATTATTTACACACTCTGGACTCATGAGTATTTATTATTCTTTGGATTATAACATTATTTATTCTGTTGCTCACTAAACTTTAAAAAATAGTAGCAGTTTGCACTCCAACCAGTAGTTGTAGATTACGAACCTACACACTTAAAATATTTGCTATTATCTGATGAAATAAAAGTGTTTTTATTTTTCTTGATTAAACATGATGTTGAGTGTGCTGTGTATGTTCATTGACTATATTTCTTTGTAAAATGTCTTTTTATATACTTTGCCATTTTAAAATTTGTTTGTTGTATAGAAGTTTTTTATACTCTGGATGTTACTCTTCCATTAAATAATTGTTTTTCCTTTTAGGAAGGAATTTTTTTCTTTTTTCTTTTTTAAATTATAAGAGAAATATGAAATATGTGTCACTGAGTGACACAACTGTCACTCCGTTGTGTCCGATTCTTTGTGACCCCATGGACTGTAGCCCACCAGGTTCCTCTGTCCATGGAATTCTCCAGGCAAGCATATTGGAATGGGTCGCCATTTCCTACTCCAAGGGATCTTCCTGACCCACGGGTTGAACCCAGGTCTCTTGCATTGCCGGCAGATTCTTTACCATATGAGCCACCAGGGAAGATAAAAAAATATTGCTTATTGCAAAACATATATAAAGTGAAAAGTGAAAGTCTCTTGACCCTCTGTTCAGTCTCATTCCCCATACATAGTACTTTTGTTGCCCGATAGGCTAACAGTTTGGTATTTTATCCTTCCAGACTTTTTCTGTATCATTGCTGAAACATATATATATGTGCTGTGTGTGCAAGTACACATACAAACATGCCTGTACAAGTGTGTATGTATATATAAAACATACATTTTTGATAAAAATGGGATCATAGACTATTCTTCAATTTTGCAGTTAATAGTAGATTTAACAAATCATAGAATCCTAGTTTGTTGTAAATGTATGTTTCAGTGTCTTTCTCTCACTAGAGTGTAAGCTCCTTTGTATAGAGACTGGTTCTTCTCCCATTAAGATATTCTTTTTCTGTGTAAATGACACCACCATTCAACCATTTGGTCATGCCAGAAACAGTTCATTTTTTTTAACAAAAGATTATTGAGTTCCTACTATTTTTCTGGTCTGCAGGAGTGAACTAACCTTAAAAATCCTTGCCTGCATGCAGTTTATACTCTAGTAGAAGAAGGCAGATATCAAGGAGAGGAGTGAAATGTTTAGTATTTCAGTTAATGGTTAACTGGTATTGGAAAAAAACAAAAAGCAGGGAAGGAGACAGGGACACTGTGAACATGTGACTGTGTGCTTGTGTGTTTGTGAGAGAGAGAGGGCACGAGAGTGAGAGCAGCTGAGAGACTGAGACAGAAAGGTGGTAAGGGAAAGCCTTGTTGAGAAAGTCATGTTTGATTCCTTTCTCTTCCTCATACCTCACATCAGATCCATCTCCAGTTCTTATTGATTTCATCTTCAAAATATATATCTCAAGCACACCATCAAATAGGTGGATTGCTTTGGCAATAGGAATTTGTGGAAGTTTTCTGCTCTTGTTTCAATATTCTCAGTGAGTAAGGAATCAAAGTGCTCAGCTGAGAGTGAGGGTGGGGAGGACGTGAATGGTGGTTTGTAGAGAATGGAGAAGGTGTGAACTTGAAGTGGAGAGGGTGAGAGTGGCTGCAGCAGGGAAATCCTGTAGTATTGCAGGTGGCGTTAAGGGCCCGTCGAGGTTTGTGGTCATGAATTTAGAGTGAGATTAGTCACTATGGTTTTTCTCCTTCAGCGACTTTTACCTGCATCGTTGTACATTTGGAGTAGATTTAACTAGAGACAGATTTTTTCCCGATTGTAGAACAAAACATGAGAGGATCAGGGCAATAGAGAATATATGTAAGAGAGTGATTGTGATAATACACTGTAGAATTTAAACCAAGTTAGGAGGGAAGTGGGGGCATGAAGTTGCCAAGAGGTGGTGAAAAGATGGTAGAATCAATTAATTGAAGGTTGTGGTGGAATCAAAAGATGTTGGAATCTGAGTAGGTGAGAAATGGAGGTATAAAGAAAGTCGGTGGTGGTCAGAGAGTGGGATATAAAAATTGAGATTGTGGAGGCGTTGTTGTAGGCTGTGTAGGTGAAGGACAAGATCATTGGAAGCACGAAATTAAGAGAAGTGAGATAGGAATTCAGAGAGATGAGTGTTAGAAAGATTATCAGTGTGAAATTGAAATCACTGAGACGTAGGAACAGTGTTGTAGAGAGTCACAATGTAATAGTTTTCCAGAGGAAAAGAATCAGTAGGATATACATATATCTGTATTTATCTAGAATAAGGTTTATTATAAGAATTGGCACGTGCAGTTATAGGGGCTGAGAGTCTGGGGGCTGTAAGCTGGATACTCAGGGAAGCCAGTAGTGTAAAACAAGGAACACCGATAAAGGTAAGTCTGAGTCTGAAAGTAGAAGATTGATAGCTCAGCTCTAGCAGTCAGGCAGAGAGAGAGAATGAATTCTCCCTTCCTCTGCCTTTTTCTTTTTATTTGGTACCTCAGTGGATTGGATGATCACCTGCTTTATTCAGTCTGCTGATTCAGTGCTAATCTCATTTGAAAACATCCTCTCATACATACCCAGATAAGATAATTTAGCCAAATACCTGGGCACCCTGTGATCCAGTTGAGTTGACACATAATGTTAACCATCACAACCTGGTAATGGATTATGTTTTCACATGATATTCAAAGTAGCGATTTTTTAGGAAAGAGGGAGGGAGATCAGTGAGAAAGCATCAGTGAGGAGCAAGGATGGCACTCCTCACCCCAAAGTCCAGTTCTGTGAGGGATGTGGGGAAGATAACTTTCACTACTGAGGGCTGTAAGGGAAGTACAGCCTCAGAGGAGAATGAGGTTTCAATTAGAATAAGAAGTCGAAGGGTTCAGAGTAGAGGTTGGAAATGGAGGGCACAGTGGAAGGGTATCAAAATTTGGAGAGGGTTGGGTGGCACATGGGAGAGAGCAGGGAATGTGTAGAACTAACTGAGGATTAGAACATGGAAGATGAGAGTCTGGAAATCAGAGGCTTCTTTTGATGAACAACATAAACAGATAAAGAACATGAAAAAATTAGGCCTGGTAGATAGCACACAGATCCAGGAGGTGAGGGTGTGGCTGTTGGGAGGGAGGGTAGGGCAAGGAGTCCTGGATCCTGGGGAAGGGAATTCTTCTAAATTTTTTATTAGTTTTGTACAACAGGATACTTTGATATGCATATATATATGGTATATTATGGTGAACTGATTACTATAATCTAGCTAATTAACATATTTTCTCACATAGCTACCATTTTTTTGGTGATACGAGTGCCTGAAATCGTTAGCAAATGTCCACTGTCCAATACAGTATTACTGACTGTACTCACTATGATGTATGTTAGATCTCTAGACTTACCCATCCTATATAACTACAACTTGTACCCTTGCACCTTCATCTCCCCTTTTCCCCCACCTCCCTGCTCCTCATAACCACCGTTCTACTCTCTGCTTCTAAGTATTTGACATTTTTAGATTCTATATAGTGAGATCTTGCTGTTTTTTTCTTTATGTGTCTGCTTTATTTCACTTAGCATAATGTCCTGCAGGTTCATCCGTGTTGTTGCAAATGGCCAGATCTCAGGAAGGTCATTTTTCTTCCAAGTACTCGGACCCTCTTAAATATCTATCCATAGTGGGGAGGAGTGTCTCATTCCAGGAGTAAAGAGTACTATTTTAATGAATCCTGTGAGCTCTCTCGATAACTGCTTATTAATGACTTTTGCTTTAAATCTTGTTATCTAATATTAATAATAAATAATACTGATATTTCTTTTGATTACTATTTGTATAGTGTATCTTTTAATTTTCCTTTAGATTTTCTACCTTTCTGGGTCAGCTTGCTTTAAATGTATCTTGGTAATCTGTAAATAGTTGAGTTTGAAAAAGTCAGTCTGACAACATTGTAAATCAACTATCTCCTCCCACCCCGATTTTTTGAAAAGTATATATAAAAAAATCAGTCTGGTAATCTGTCTTTTGATAAGTTTAGTATTTTCATTTTTAATGTGATTACTGATAGTTTGGGCTTCCCTGGTGACTCAGAAAAGAATCTGCCTGGTTTGATCCCTGGGTTGGAAAGATCCCCTGGAAAAGGAATGGCAACCCATTCCAGTGTTCTTGCCTAGAGAATTCCATGGACAGAAGAGCCTGGCAGGCTACAGTCCATGGGGTCACAAAGAGTCAGACACGATTGTGTGACTACACTTTCACTGATAGTTTAAGATTTATTTATGCTGTTTTAGTGTATACCTTTTTTTTTTATTATTCTCATGTACTTTTTTTTCTTCTACTGATTTTTCAAGTTGAACACTTTATGTATTTTTCTTTTTAGGAGTTAACCCTTAAGTTTTTAACATGCATGTATATTGAACTCTAAAATTAGTTCTTTGCCCTCCTGAGCAATACAAGAATCTTATGATGCTTTAAATCCCATTCCTTCTCTCTACTCCGGTCTTTATTTTATTGTTTGATAGTTTCACCTTAAATCTTGCATACTGTGAAATATTTCAGATACACAGATAAAAATAGAGAATAATATGGAAACACCTGTGTACTTAGCCACAGTGCTTTGTCTCATCATAATTATGCCATTTTGCTTCGTATTTTTTTTTAATTGACTTTTTTTATTGTGGAAATTTTCAACATTCCCACGTGTGGAAAGAATATCATGAATTCCTATGTACCCTGATCTAACTTTAGCAATTACCAACATTTTTTCAATTCTTAGTTTCATCTGTCCTTCTTACTCCTCTTTTGATCAGTGGGTTTGGGTACTGTAAACACAAGCCATCCTGTTCTAAAAAAAAGTTCTCCATTAGCCTTTCAGCTAATGGTTTTAACAGTCATTGATGATTGTTGCTTAGATCTATTCTTTTCTTAAGGCTTGCAAAACTGTGGTTTTTAAATGCTGTTATTATTCTGTATTAATTTGCTGGAATCCTTCTATAAAGAAGAATTTTCCTTCCTTAACTCTTTGATTACTGTGAAGTATATGGTTTATACAGGTGAGGCAGAATAAATGTTTTGGTTTTTTCTCTTTATCAATATTTAACATAGTCAAATGAGTTAGTGCCCTACTAAACTTCAACAGTGTGACCAGTGAGGTTTTTTTGTTGGTTTTAGAGTATGATTATGGAATTAATGGATTTTAATGTATTTAATATGTTTCAGACACTGTAGACATTATTCGTGTTGTAGTTCAAATTGTCCTGTCTTAGTCTAAGTGGGAACTCACTTAAGTTGACTCCTTATAGTAAGATCCCAATAGTGTTTGATAGCTTTCTTGCTTTTAGTCACAAGAAATATCCTAGGCTCATCTGTTTATTTCCTTCCATTAACATGGAATCAGCCATTTCTCTAAGGAACCCTGATTTCTCTTATTGGGAAATGGTATTAACAGACCACAATTTAGGCATCAGGTTTTTTGTTTTTTTTTTAAACATGACAATTAGGTCATTCTCCTTTCTTCTCCAGAAGTAGCCACAATAACATATTCAGTGACTATTAATCCCCTGCATGCTTTAAAAATTTTCATTGTGAATATATACTCAAGCTAGAGAGAAGAGTATTCTGTTGGTTGCAAGATGCACATCCCTCTCATTTAATCTCTAAATTTGTGATGTGTTTTACAGTTGCTGTGCTGTGCTCTGCTTAGTCGCATCTGACTCTTTGCGACCCCATGGGCTGTAGCCCACCAGGCTCCTCCGTCCATGGGGATTCTCCAGGCAAGAATACTGGAGTGGGTTGCCATGCCCTTCTCTAGGGGATCTTTCGAACCCAGGTCTCCTGCATTGCAGGCGGATTGTTTAAATCTGAGCCACCTGGGAAGCCCGAGAATACTGGAGTGGATAGACTATCCATGCCTTCCCCAGGGGAACTTCCCAAACCAGGAATTGAACCAGTGTCTCCTGCATTGCAGGCGGATTCTTTACCAGCTGAGCTACCCAGGAAGCCCGTTTTACAGTTAATTGGAGTTTAATTGGCAAAGTTTTTTCTTAATGGTTTGTTAGATAATGATGTGTCTTAATTGTGACTTCTTATATTGAAGAAAAACAGTGTTTTATTTAAGCTTCGTAAAAATAGCAATTTGCCTTTCTTGCTTAGCATGGTTTTTGAGATTTGTCTTTTTTTTTTTACTTTTGCCTTTAATTAGTTAGTTATTATTAATTATGCACTAAGCACCTGCAAACTCACCACCCCAAAGAAGTATAAGGATCTTGACAATATCCTACAACTAACTATATGATCTTCTTTCCTATATCTCTTGACTCTGTTCACAAGATAGCATCATCCTGAAACTGCATTGATCATTCCATTGTTTTCCATTTTTTTTTTTTTTTAAAGTTAACCTTTGGTCTTGAGATAATTCTAGATTCACATGCAGTTATAAGAAATAACACAGAGCGATCCTATGTGTGTCCCTTGTTTAAATGTAACTCTAGTTTAAGTTTTCTGCAAGTGTTTAGTTTTGTGGCTATACATTTTAAAATTCATTTGCCTGTTAATAATGTTAAGCGATTGTTAACATTGCTTGTTGTTAGCAGTTTTTAACCATTACAAACAGTGTTGTAGTGAGTAGTTTATGGGTCTCAGGATTGTGCGTGTTCAGCTTAATGAGATACCATCAAATTTTGCTTTCCAAAGAGATTGTTCTAATGTATGTACCCTTTACTAGTGTATAAGAATTCCTTCCTCATGCCAATCCATAATTTTATTGGTTCTTTACAACTTTTGCTGATGTTGTATGTGTCATACTATTTTATATTTAAAATTGTCATCTCTCAATTGTTACTGAGTTTGACAATATTTTTTAAGTATTTATTTATTTATTTGGCTGTGCTTGATCTTAGTTGCGGCATGCAAGATCTTCCATTGTCATTGCAGCATATGGGATCTTTAGTTGCAGCTTGCAGATTCTTAGTTGGGGTGTGTGGGATCTAGTTCCCCCAACAGGAATTGAACCCAGGCCACCTGTGTTGCAAGCTGGGAGTCTTAACCACTAGACCACCAGGGAAGTGCAGAGTTTGTGCATATTTTAATTAGTTTATTGTCATTTAATTTTTCTTCTGTTGTGAATTGTTTGTTCATTACCATGTCTTATTTTTCTATTCAGTTGTTTGGTTTTGTTTTAGATTGAGTTATAGGTATTCTTAATTGGGATACAGATCCTTTGTCAATATGCATTGCAAATATTCTCCTAATCTGTGGCTCTCCCCACCTTGTTTTTTATTGTTTATTTATTTATTTTGCTTTCCAAAGAGGTTGTTCCAATGTGTATACCCTTTAATAGTGTATAAGAATTCCTTCCTCATACCAATCCTTAATTTTATTGTGCTTCCCTGGTGGCTCAGTTGGTAAAGAATCCACCTGCAATTCGGGAGACCTGGGTTTGATCCCTGGGTTGGGAAGATCCTTTGGAGAAGGGAAAAGCTACCTGCTCCAGTATTCTGGCCTGGAGAACCCCATAGACTGTAGTCCATGGGGTTGCAAAGAGTCGGATACGACTGAGCGACGACTTTCTCTTCCACTATTTATTTTTGGCTGTGCTGGGTCTTCGTTGCTGTGTGCGAGCTTTCTCTAGTTGTAGCGAGCTGGGGCTACTCTTCATTGTGGTGTGAGGGCTTCTTGTTGCGGTGGCTTCTTGTTGTGGAGCACAGGCTCTAGGGTGTGAGGGCTTCAGTAGTTGCATCACACAGGCTTAGTTGCTCCTCTGAGATGCCTCAGACCAGGGGTTGAACTGTGCAGGCAGACATAGAATAAACTATATGTGTTTAAAATGGACAGCTTGATAAGTGTGACATATAAACTGTCCATTAGTCCCCAAAGTTTCCTTGTTTCCTTTGTCATGCCCTTCCTCCTCTACTTCTACTTTGTATCAGTAAATTGGTTTGCATTTTCTGTTTTATGTAAGTGGGGTCATACTGTGTATACTAATTTTTTGTGCTGGGCATCTGGCTTTTTTCACTCAGCGTAATTGTTTTGAGATTAACCCATGTTTATGGATGGATAGTGTGTATTAAATTTTTTTATGCATTCACTAATGGCCAACAAAGGTCCGTCTAGTCAAAGTTATGGTTTTTCCAGTAGTCATGTATGGATGTGAGAGTTGGACTATAAAAAAAGCTTGAGCGCCAAAGAATTGATGCTTTTGAACTGTAGAGTTGTAGAAGACTCGTGAGAGTTCCTTGGACAGCAAGGAGATCCAACCAGTTAATCCTAAAGGGAATCAGCCCTGAATATTCACTGGAAGGACTGATGCTGAAACTGAAACTGCCATACTTCAGCCACCTGATGGGAAGAACTGACTCATTTGAAAAGACCCTGATGCTAGGAAGGATTGAAGGCGGGAGAAGAAGGGGACGACAGAGGATGAGATGTTTGGATGGCATCACCGACTCAATGGACATGAGTTTGCATAAACTCCGGAAGTTGGTGATGGACAGGGAGGCCTGGCGTGCTGCAGTCCATGGGGTCTCAAAGAGTCAGACACACTGAGCAACTGAACTGAACTGAATGGACTTTTGAATTGTTAGCAGTTTTTCACCACTACAAATAAAACTGCTGATTTGTGTGCATGTCTTTGTATGGACATATATTTTATTTTCTCTTGGATAAATACCTAGGAGCAGAATGACTGGGTCAAATGCTTTAATTACTTTCACTTTTAAAGAAACTGCCTAAGTGCTTTCCAAAGTGGTTGTGCCATTTTTACATCTCTATGAGGAGTTCCAGTTGCTTTACATTCTAGGCAGGATTTGATGTGGTCTTTTTTTTTTTTTTAAGATAAAGAGAATTTTGTTTTATTTTTATTTTTTTATTAATTTGTTTATTTTAGGTGGAGGCTAATTACTTTACAATATTGTAGTGGTTTTTGCCATACATTGACATGAATCAGCCATGGGTTTACATGTGTTCCCCATCCTGAACCCCCCTCCCACCTCCCTCCCCATCCCATCCCTCTGGGTCATCGCATTGCACCAGCCCTGAGCACTTGTCTCATGCATTGAACCTGGACTGGCGTTCTTTTTCACATATGATAATATACATGTTTCAATGCTGTTCTCTCAGATTGTCCCACCCTCACCTTCTCCCACAGAGTCCATAAGACTGTTCTATGCATCTGTGTCTCTTTTTCTGTCTCATATATAGGGTTATTGTTACCATCTTTCAAATTCCATATATCTGCATTAGTATACTGTATTGGTGTTTTTCTTTCTGGCTTACTTCACTCTGTATAATGGGCTCCAGTTTCATCCATCTCAATAAAACTGATTCAAATGTATTCTTTTTAATGGCTGAGTAATATTCCATTGTGTATATGTACCACAGCTGCCTTATCCATTTGTCTGCTGATGGACGTCTAAGGTTGCTTCCATTTCCTGGCTATTATAAACAGTGCTGTGATGAACATTGGAGTACATGTGTCTCTTTCAATTCTGGTTTCCTCGGTGTGTATGCCCAGCAGTGGGATTGCTGGGTCATATGGCAGTTCTATTTCCAGTTTTTTAAGGAATCTCCACACTGTTCTCCATAGTGGCTGTACTAGTTTGCATTCCCACCAACAGTGTAAGAGGGTTCCCTTTTCTCCACACCCTCTCCAGCGTTTATTGCTTGTAGACTTTTGGATAGCAGCCATTCTGACTGGCGTGAAATGGTACCTCATTGTGGTTTTGATTTGCATTTCTCCAATAATGAGTGATGTTGAGCATCTTTTCATATGTTTGTTGGCCATGTGTATGTCTTCTTGGGAGAAATGTCTGTTTAGTTCTTTGGCCCATGTTTTGATTGGGTTGTTTATTTTTCTGGAATTGAGCTGCAGAAGTTGCTTGTCTATTTTTGAGATTAATTGTTTGTCCATTGCTTTGTTTGCTATTATTTTCTCCCATTCTGAAGGCTGTCTTTTCACCTTGCTTATAGTTTCCTTTGTTGTGCAAAAGCTTTTAAGTTGAATTACGTCCCATTTGTTTATTTTTGCTTTTATTTCCAATATTCTGGGAGGTGGGTCATAGAGGATCCTGCTGTGATTTATGTTGGAGAGTGTTTTGCCTATGTTTTCCTCTAGTAGTTTTATAGTTTCTGGTCTTACGTTTAGATCTTTAATCCATTTTGAGGTTTTTTTTTTTTTTTTTGAGTTTATTTTTGTGTGTGATGTTAGAAAGTGTTCTAGTTTCATTCTTTTACAACTGGTTGACAAGTTTTCCCAGCACCACTTGTTACAGAGATTGTCTTTTCTCCATTGTATATTCTTGCCTCCTTTGTCAAAGATAAGGTTGTTCCATTAATCTATATTTCTGTCCTTGTGCCAGTACCATACTGTCTTGATGACTGTGGCTTTGTAGTAGAGCCTGAAGTCAGGCAGGTTGATTCCTCCAGTTCCATTCTTCTTTCTCAAGATTGCTTTGGTTATTCGAGGTTTTTTATATTTCCATACAAATTGTGAAATTGTTTGTTCTAGTTCTGTGAAAAATACCATTGGTATCTTGATAGGGATTGCATTGAATCTATAGATTGCTTTGGGTAGTATACTCATTTTCACTATATTGATTCTTCCAATCCATGAACACGGTATATTTCTCCATCTATTTGTGTCCTCTGATTTCTTTCATCAGTGTTTTATAGTTTTCTATATATAGGTCTTTTGTTTCTTTAGGTAGATATATTCCTAAGTATTTTATTCTTTTCGTTGCCATGGTGAATGATATTGTTTCCTTAATTTCTCTTTCTGTTTTCTCATTGTTAGTGTATAGGGATGCAAGGGATTTCTGTGTGTTGATTTTATATCCTGCAACTTTACTATATTTATTGATTAGCTCTAGTAATTTTCTGGTAGAATCTTTAGGGTTTTCTATGTAGAGGATCATGTCATCTGCAAACAGTGAGAGTTTTACTTCTTCTTTTCCTATCTGGATTCCTTTTATTTCTTTTTATGCTCTGATTGCTGTGGCCAAAACTTCCAGAACTATGTTGAATAGTAGTGGTAAGAGTGGGCACTGTTGCCTTGTTCCTGACATTAGGGGAAATGCTTTCAATTTTTTACCATTGAGGATAATGTTTGCTGTGGGTTTGTCGTATATAGCTTTTATTATGTTGAGGTATGTTCCTTCTATTCCTGCTTTCTGGAGGGTTTTTATCATAAATGGATGTTGAATTTTGTCAAAGGCTTTTTCTGCATATATTGAGATAATCATGGTTTTTATCTTTCAATTTGTTAATGTGGTGTATTACATTGATTTGTGGATATTAAAGAATCCTTGCATTCCTGGGATAAAGCCCACTTGGTCATGATGTATGATCTTTTTAATATGTTGTTGGATTCTGTTTGCTAGAATTTTGTTAAGGATTTTTGCATCTATGTTCATCAGTGATATTGGCCTGTAGTTTTCTTTTTTTGTGACATCTTTGTCTGGTTTTGGAATTAGGGTGATGGTGGCCTCTTAGAATGAGTTTGGAAGTTTACCTTCTTCTGCAATTTTCTGGAAGAGTTTGAGTAGGATAGGTGTTTAGCTCTTCTCTAAATTTTTGGTACAATTCAGCTGTGAAGCCATCTGGTCCTGGGCTTTTGTTTGCTGGAAGATTTCTGATTACAGTTTCGATTTCTCAGCTTGTGATGGGTCTGTTAAGATCTTCTGTTTCTTCCTGGTTCAGTTTTGGAAAGTTATACTTTTCTAAGAATTTGTCCATTTCTTCCAAGTTGCCCATTTTATTGGCATATAGCTGTTGGTAGTAGTCTCTTATGATCCTTTGTATTTCTGTGTAGTCTGTTGTGATCTCGCCATTTTCATTTCTAATTTTGTTGATTTGATTCTTCTCCCTTTGTTTCTTGATGAGTCTGGCTAATGGTTTGTCAATTTTGTTTGTCTTCTCAAAAATCCAGCTTTTAGCTTTGTTGATTTTTGCTATGGTCTCTTTTGTTTCTTTTGCATTTATTTCTGCCCTAATTTTTAAGATTTCTTTCCTTCTACTAACCCTGGGGTTCTTCATTTCTTCCTTCTCTAGTTGCTTTAGGTGTAGAGTTTGGTTATTTATTTGACTTTTTTCTTGTTTCTTAAGGTAAGCCTGTATTGCTATGAACCTTCCCCTTAGCGCTGCTTTTACAGTGTCCCATAGGTTTTGGGTTGTTGTGTTTTCATTTTCATTCGTTTCTATTCATATTTTGATTTCTTTTTTGATTTCTTCTGTGATTTGTTGGTTATTCAGAAGCGTGTTGTTTAGCCTCCATATGTTGGAATTTTTAATAGTTTTTTTCCTGTAATTGAGATCTAATCTTACTGCATTGTGGTCAGAGAAGATGACTGGGATGATTTCAATTTTTTTGAATTTAGCAAGGCTAGATTTATGGCCCAGGATGTGATCTGTCTTGGAGAAGGTTCCCTGTGCACTTGAGAAAAAGGTGAAATTGATTGTTTTGGGGTGAAATGTCCTGTAGATATCAATTAGGTCTAGCTGCTATATTGTATCATTTAAAGTTTGTGTTTCCTTGTTAATTTTCAGTTTAGTTGATCTATCCATAGGTGTGAGTGGGGTATTAAAGTCTCCCACTATTATTGTGTTATTGTTAATTTCCCCTTTCATACTTGTTAGCATTTGCCTTACATATTGTGGTGCCCCTATGTTGGGTGCATATGTATTTATAATTGTTATATCTTCTTCTTGGATTGATCCTTTGATCATTATATAGTATCCTTCTTTGTCTCTTTTCACAGCCTTTATTTTAAATTCTATTTTATCTGAAATGAGTATTGGGACTCCTGCTTTCTTTTGGTCTCCATTTGAGTGAAATATTTTTTTCCAGCCCTTCACTTTCAGTCTGTATGTATCCCTTGTTTTGAGGTGGGTCTCTTGTAGACAGCATATATAGGGGTCTTGTTTTTGTATCCATTCAGCCAATCTTTGTCTTTTGGTTGGGGCATTCAACCCATTTACATTTAAGGTAATTATTGATAAGTATGGTCCCATTGCCATTTACTTTGTCGTTTTGGGTTCGTGTTTGATGTGGTCTTTTAATTTTTAAAAACTTTAGCCTTTCTAATGGTTGTATAGTGATAGCTGAGGTTTTAATATGCCTTTCCCTAGTGACTGAGAAAGTTGAACAACTTTTCATGCTCGTCTTTGTTGAAGTGTTTTAAAATCATATTCCCGTTTAAAAAATTGAGTTGTTCATTTGCTAATTGTTGTGTTGAGAGTTCTTTATTCTGGATATAAGTCCTTCATTAGATATATGATTTGCAAATATTTTCTCTTAATCTCTGCTTTGTCTTTTCAAAGAACAAAAGTTTCATGCTTTTGGTGATATGTCTGAGAAATCTTTGCCTAACCCAAAGTTACGAAGTTTTTTTACTTCTGATTTCTTCTAAAAAACTTAATAGTTTTTACGTTTTGCATTTATACCTGCAATCTGTTTTGAATTAACTTTTGTGTATAATATCGAACTATGGATGAAAGTTCATTTTTTGCATATGGATATCCAGTTTTTCAGTACTGTTTGTTGGAAGACTAAACTGCTTTTTATCTTTGTCAAAAATCAGTTGTCTCTATATGTTTCTGGACCCTCTATTCTGTTCCATTAATCTTTGTGCGAGGACCACATTGTCTTGATTAGTATAACCTTATAACACATCTTGAAATCAGGTAGTGTTCACCCTCTGACTTCTTTTTCAAAGTTGTTTTGGCTGTTCTAGGACCTCAGTATCTTCATTTGGATTTTAGAACTAGCTTGTCAGTTGCTACAAAATTGTCTGCTAGAATTTGAGTTGAGATTACATTAACTATATTAAAAAATCAACTTGGGGAAAACTGATATTCTAATATCAAGTCTTCTAATCTAATAACGGATATAAGTGTATGTATATCCATTTATTTAGGTCTTTAATTTCTCTCCAAAATGCTGTTTAGTTTTCAGTATACAAATCTTTCATACCTTTTGTCAGATTTATCCTTTTTTTTTTTTTTTTTACTTTTGAGTACTTTTTTGATAAGTTTTTATTGGAGTTTAGTTGATTTACAATGTTGTGTTAGTTTCAGGTGTACAGCAAAGTGAATCAGTTATACATATACATATATCTACTTTTCTTTAGCTTCTTTTCCCATATAGGTCATTACAGAAGATTGAGTAGAGTGCCATGTGTTATCCAGTAAGTAAGTCCTTATTGGAGAAGGCAATGGCACCCCACTCCAGTACTCTTGCCTGGAAAATCCCATGGATGGAGGAGCCTGGTAGGCTGCAGTCCATGGGGTCGCTAAGAGTTGGACACGACTGAGCGACTTCACTTTCACTTTTCCCTTTCATGCACTGGAGAAGGAAATGGCAACCCACTCCAGTATTCTTGCCTGGAGAATCCCAGGGACGGCGGAGCCTGGTGGGCTGCCGTCTATGGGGTCGCACAGAGTCGGACACGACTGAAGCGACTTAGCAGCAGCAGCAGCAAGTCCTTATTAGTAATCCGTTTTATATATAATAGTATATATGTCAATCCCAATCTCCTAATTTATCCCTCCTCCTTCCCCCCACCTCCCCGGTAACTATAAGTTTGTTTTCTATATCTGTTGACTATTTCTGTTTTATAAATAAGTTCATTTGTGCTATATTTCTCAAAGTATAAGCAATATTGGGCTTCCAGGTGGCTCAGTGTTAAAGAATCCACGTGCCAAGCAGGAGATGCAAGTTTGATTCCTGGGTTGGAAAGAGTCCCTGGAGAAGTAAATGGCAACCCACTCTAGTATTCTTGCCTGGGAAATTCCATGGACAGAAGAGCGTCCATGGGGTTGCTTAGCGACTAAGTCCAGACATGACTTAGTGACTAAACAGTAACAACAACAACAAAAACAAAAGAAATACAATTGATTTTGTATATTGTTCTTGTATTCTGCAACCTTCTTAATTCCATTTAATCTAGCACTTTTTTTTTTAAGATGTCATCAGGTTTTTCATATAGAAACTGTCTGAGGGTAGGGACTTTGTCTTGCTCATCATTGTATTTCCAGCAGTGACAAGAGTGCTTATACAGGTAGATACACAAAAAATTTTGTTAAATGGATGGATATATTCACTGAGTAGTTTCCTCCATTAGAGGAAATGTAAGCTTTGAGAGGATAGGACATTTTATTTTGTTCACTGGAGTATTTCCCAGTGCCTGGAACAGAATCTGTCATGTTGAAGGTGCTCAGTAAATATTTGGTGACTGACTGAATGAATGAGTGAGAAAAATAGTTTTAAATAAGGATGGAGGTCAGAGTAGGGTCATTTAATAAAGTGTTATATTTGCAATGCTGAGAAGCTTTCATTTTAGACTCCTTGGGAAGTTTTAAGCAGGAGAGTGACATGAGCAGGCTTACATTCAATGTAGAAGGATCCCTTCAGCAATTATGTGGAGGATAGTTGCAACATTATAAAGCTATTGCTATAATATAGGAAAGAGATCAAGCCCTGATAGAAGTTAGCTGGAATGGAGAAGATAAATTCAAGGGAATTTAGACATATATTTGATTACGATAATGACTGGATTAAGGTAGGGGAAGATGGAAAATAATCTAGCATCACTTCCCAAGTTTCTTATTTGGGGGACTGCCTAGAGTAGATGGGCTTTCCAGGTGACTGAGTGGTAAAGATCCACCTGCCAGTGCAGGAGACTCAGGAGATGCAGGTTGATCCCTGGGTTGGGAAGATCCCCTCGAGGAGGAAATGGCAACCCGCTCCAGCATTCTTGCCTGGAGAATCCCATGGACAGAGGAGCGAGAATTACAGTTGAAGAGTTGGGACACAACTGAGCAACTGAGTGTGCACTGGAGTAGGCACTCTAAGAACTAAGAAGTAGGTACTCTAAGGTAGTAGATGAATTCAATTGAAACAAGTTAATTTTTTTTAACATGGGAAATCTGGATAACTTTATTAATTTTTGGTAGATTTAGCTGGATTATATATATTCTCCCCCCCCCCCACATTCTTAATACTTTAAATGTACAAAACCTACCCACTTCTTGTTTTTTAGAAAATGATTTGCATTAAGTAGTTCTTTTATTAGGGACTTGTTCCATTTGAGTTTCCAGGTGGAAATGTACATAGGTAATGTGGAACTTGGTTGAGAAGGTTGTTTCTGTACTATTCCTTACAGTTACAGTTAAAACAACCTGATGATTTCATCTTGTTCTGTCTTAGGCAGTTCAGCATGCTTTGTCTCTAGTCCTTGCAAAACTGTACTAGATTTTTCTTCCTTTCATTTTTGTCCTTCTTTATTCGGCCCTTGCCAGATAGATGTAATAGATTCCTGCCTTCTCACTCCTGCATTTTTCCCATGTCCACATACATTTTCCTCTCTCTTCTGTTTTTTCTCAAAGATCATTTTTTTCTTTCATTTAGGTTTTCAGTCAGTTCAGTTCAGTTGCTCAGTGCCTTGACTCTTTGCGACCCCATGCCAGGCTTCCTTGTCCATCACCAACTCCCGGAGCTTGCTCAAACCCGTATCCATTTAGTCAGTGATGCCATCCAAACATCTCATTCTCTGTCGTCCCCTTCTTCTGCCTTTAGTCTTCCCCAGCATCAGGGTCTTTTCCAATGAGTCAGTTCTTCACATCAGGTGGCCAAAGTATTGGAGCTTCAGTTTCAGCATCAGTCCTTCCAATGAATATTCAGGACTGATTTCCTTTAGGATTGATGGGTTTGATCTCCTTGCAGTCCAAGGGACTCTCAAGAGTCTTCTCCAACTCCACAGTTCAAAAGCAGTAATTCTTTGGCGCTCTGCTTTCTTTATGGTCCAACTCTCACATCCATACATGACTAGTGGAAAAACCATAGCTTTGACTAGACAGACCTTTGTTGGCAAAGTAATGTCTCTGCTTTTTAATGTGCTGTCTAGGTTTGTCATGGCTTTTCTTCCAAGGAGCAGGCATCTTTTAATTTCATAACTGCAGTCACCATCTGCAGTCATTTTGGAACCCAAGAAATTTTAGAGTTCATTTTTATCAAAGTTACATGTACACATAGTTTGTAGAATCAAATAGTTCTGTAGTTTGTTTAAAAAAGATAAAGCACCTTTCCGTTTTCTTTCCCTGTCTTCAGAGTTACTTTTAGGTTTTTTTTTTTAACATTTAAAATTTTTTTATTTCTGTTTTGGCCATGCCACGAAGCATGGCAGGATATTAGTTCCCCTATCACGGCTTGAATCTGTGCCCCCTGTAGTGGAAGTGTGAAGTCTTAATCACTGAACCACCAGAGAAGTCCTTTTTTTCTGATACCTTTTTTATTAATAGTTAATACTTTTTGATATTTGCGTCCACTTCTCTAAATAATACACTTGTATTGCAGTTTTGGTACCACCAGTTGTAAAATTCATCATTATTTTATAGATTGTTGAAAAAGAGAACTAGACTCAAGTTGGGTAATCTGTAAGAGGTCCTGCATAAAGCAGGGGAGCTACATGAGAGTGTAAATGAGAAGCCCACCAGACAGAAAAGGACAGTAAGGCAACTTGCATGTCTCAACCTTGGTGTTGTGTAGGATGGGTAAAAAGTTGCTTTGGAATTTGAGCTGGTTTTCAGATTGTATTCACACTACCTGTATGGTACCAAAAACTCAAGCAGAGATTTTTAATTAGAGATTGTTTCAGGTTGGTAGTGTCATAGGTGCTTAGAAGAAACAAGTAACAGTTCTGTCATGAATTGTGTCTGGATCTCAGAGATGTTAAAATAAGAAGAAAAAAAAGCATCTTAAAATCAGTGAAATATGGGGTCCATGTGCCAGACACTCTTCTTTCTTCTAGGAGTTTTGCTGTCATGGAAAACAGAGAAAAGGATACACAGCTGGAGGGGAAACTGCAGACAAGAGTTGTCTTTTAAAATGGGAATAGTAATTGTACACCTGAAGCTAAGATAATATTATCTGTCAGTTATACCTTAGTAAAAAACTAAAAATGGGAGAAGTAAGAATATGTTAATACAGTGTTGATAGAGATGATCCAGTAGAGAGGGAAACAGTGGTGATACAAAAGTGAGAATGAGCAATGACAGGGCAGAAGGGTTTGGGATCTGATATCCAAGTGGAGGCATTGGCTTTAGACAGGAGCAGTCAGTTTATCCTCAAAAAATCACAGGAGGGAAGATAAGGCAAATGGGAATGGATGCTGGTAGTGATGGAGATTGCTTCCTGTTTCACTGAGAAGATGGAAGGAAGGGCAGCAGATGGGAGTGAGGATGAAGAGGTGTTAATGTCTTGAGGAGGAACGAACATGAAATGGACCTGTAGGGAGGTGTGGGAGAATGAATATCCAAGACAAAAGTTATAGGATTGTCATGCTGAGCTCCCAGGCCATTTGAAGTTAGTGATTGTGAATTTTAAGTGAGACTGTTTTGTATAGATGTGTGTGTATGTTTTCATTTATTTCTTTTCAAAGCCATGATTAATTGCATGGTACAGGCATTGAGTTGAGAAATGGTTGTATTTTTTATTATGTTATTAGGGAAATTTTTAAATATGCAAAAGAAAGAGAACCCTCATGCACTCATTACACAGCTCAACAAATATTAACTCATAGCCAATCTTGCTTTATCTGTAGTCTTACCCACTTCCACCCTTAATTTGAAGCTGTCTCAGATATCATATTTTATGCATAAATATTTCATATTGTATCTCTAGAAGATATGTACATTTACCAAAGAATAACCATTACCACATCAAAAAATTTAACAATTCCTTAATATCAAATATCCTGTCAGTTTTCAAATTTCCATTTGTTTCTCTCTCTCTTTTTGCTTTTGATTTTTTTTTTTATTACTCAAAAAAGCCTCATTTAAAAAATTTAGTTTTCTGACTCTGTGTTTGTGCCCTTAACACTTCCAAACGATTTTCTGCTCTTTAGTAAGAAAAATAGGCTTGATCTTGCCACAGACGCCTTTAGCTCACATGGAACCATGATAAGCCCTGCCAACCTGTTTTTTTGTTTCAGACAACCTCGTAAGAACTTTAGGTCTCACAGCACACACTCCTTAAAGTTGGCCTGGCACACTCCACATTTGGATTTTGTTGCTTTCCCAACCTTCTTGGTTTGAAGGTAAACAATTCTATTACCTGGAGTTTGGTCAGCCTAGTTTTGTTAGAGGCCATATTGCAGGACAGTCTAAGACAGAACATCAAACACTGGACCATCCTGAATGCCTCTAGATATCATCCCTTGAAGAGGAAAAAGAAAGCTCTTGTAAGCTCAAAAGTCAGGTTTGACTCCAGTTGTCTCTTGAATGTCCTGTTTGACTGGGAGTTGTATTTAACAAGGGTAGGTGTTTTCCCAGGCAAGTATGATGAAGTGCGGGAGGGTGCAGGAGTCTCAAGGTGCACGAAAGGGCCTGATTGTGATGGTGGACCTTGAGCTCTAAGCTAAGGTTGGAAATGAGGACAGGAGCAGGGTAGGATCAATTGTTTGTAAGTTCTGTTGAGGACAAAATATTGTTGTAGTTGGGGTGCTAGAAGGAGCAATTTTAAAGATAGGAAGTGGTGATTGGAGAGAGGGATGCAAATGAAGTGGAGAGCATGGAAGGACTAGACTAATCATATTGACAAGTTCTAGTATGTTGACCGGAGAAGGCAATGGCACCCCACTCCAGTACTCTTGCCTGGAAAATCCCATGGACCGAGGAGCCTGGTAGGCTACAGTCCATGGGGTCGCTAAGAGTCGGACGACTGAGCGACTTCACTTTCACTTTTCCCTTTCATGCACTGGAGAAGGAAACAGCAACCCACCCCAGTATTCTTGCCTGGAGAATCCCAGGGACGGCGGAGCCTGGTGGGCTGCCGTCTATGGGGTCGCACAGAGTCGGAGACAACTGAAGCGACTTAGCAGCAACAGCAGTATGTTGACAGAGGAAGCGAGTGGCTAAAGTAGCATAAAGGACAAGATCATTGCATGCAAGAGGTCAAGGAACTGTGGTCAGAGTATCATAGCAGTCATCTAGGTGAACATTTGAAATCACCTGGAATTATGATGACAGGCCAGTGAGGTAGGAACTAAAAGCTTTGAGGCTTGAGCAGTGACCCACCTTATCTAGATGAATATAACAGAGGGTGGGGAGGTGGAGGTATGGGCTGAGAGAGGGCTTTTTTAGGAAGGAATAGAGGGGAATAATCTGGAAACAGAAACAAGGTACACGGTGAGTACCTCCTTCTACTCCTCCCCGCCCCCCACCCGCCCCCAGGTACATAGTGTCAGAGGTATGGGAGAGAAAACAGCCACAGATCAGACTGTAGAGAGAGCAGTGGCCTCAGCTGTTAGATTTCCTCTTGAGCAAAAAGGTGAAGGGATCATTCAGGCAAGAGGTCAAAATATAGGAGATTTTGTTGATAAGTTCCAGAGGATATGGTGAAAAGATTTCAAGAATTGAGGAATGAGTAGGAGAGGGAGGAGTTCATGAAAGGGGATGTAATTAGCCATATGGGGATGTGAGTGGAGGATTTAGGATGGCTCCAGAGTTCTGGGATTCTTGCAGTGAGTGATATAAAGGAGGGTTAGAGATCATAATGAGGTTAGTCTTGATGTTTCAAAGCAAGTTGTAGTATAAGCAGATGCAGAGTAGAGGTATGGGAAGAAGCTGCAGAGCAAAGGTGTCCTTTACTGCTGGTACAGGTGTAGAGGCTGGGGGAGTACAGAGTTGGAGCTCTGTTACTCGCTTTCTTCTCTTAGGGCCGAAGTGGTAAAAAGAGCTGTTAACCCAGCTCTTTAATAACTAGACTTCCTTGTTCTGTTGCCTGTTGTTCACCTTTCCTGCTTCTATTTTCTCCCCTTTCTTACTGAAAAGTAGAATATTTGGATGTTTTCAGTACCCTATCCTTAAATATCCTGGAAACTGGTAAATGATGCTGTTGCTTGCTTGATGGGGACGTGACAGCACAATTACAGTAAGGAAGTGGGGACCCTCCACTTTAGAGTTGGAAAGGGAAGGGAGCAAGCTTTCAGGCAGAATTAGCTTTCAATTCCTTCAATCTGACTGCGGAAACAGAGGAGTTAGAAGAGGGAAAGAGTTTGACTTGGATGCCGGGAGGGGAGACGAAAGTACTGTTTGGAAGGAGAGAATCTGCCCAAGGATCTGTCTCCTGACAGGTTCTTGAAAAAGCTGTTGCTGGATGGGAGACTTGACTATTGCTAGATTCGTTCATTTCAGCGGGTATTTCCTAGCATCTGCCATGTGCCAGGCACTGAACTAGATGCTTGGGAGATCATGTGGAGCAGATAGACAGGTTCCTCCTTACCTGGGTTTACAGTCTAGCAGGAAAGACAGTTACTACGAACAGAAGTTACAGTTTAATGGGAAAGCTCTGATAGAAGTAGTGAAAGCTTCTTGGAAGCCTGTAGAAAAAGCATTGATCAGTCTCAGATTGGGGTAGGGAGGGGAAGAATGTAGGTGCTGGAACTGGTGACATCTGATCCGAGACCTGAAAGGAGAGTGAGAATTAGCCAGGCAAAGAGAATAGGGAGGAAAGTTAATGTCCAGTGACATGTTTGCCTCTTCAACTTCCAAACCTTATCTTAGCCAGGGGAACAGGGCACAGAATCATCTATTCTGATCACTGTCTTTGTTCCCAGTATTCCTGTATACCAGATGTTGGCAAACTGCTGCTCATAGGTCTGGCCTGCTGCCTGTTTTTGGATGGTCAGCAAGCTAAGCATAGTTAGCAGCTCAAACCGTAAGCCAGGAATGGTGGTAAAATTCAGATCCAGATGTCTTGATCCTGTCTATTTTCATTCCACTGATCACATTGTACTATAATAGTTTATATTTTTCTCTCTCAAGAAGAGACTTGAGCTTGAATCATGGCTTGTTTTTTCTTATCTCTACCATTTATTTCCAGCACAGGGTGAGTCCCAAGTCACTGTTTATTAAATGACTTTCATTTATGTAATTTCACTTGCCACCTAACAAATCCTGTGAGAATAACACATAAAATTTTCTAATAATTTATGTTTACTCTTTAATATATCATTTCTTCCATTTTTAGTAGCAAGCCTTTTTAAATGTCATTTAAAAATAATGTTAAGTGTAGCTAAAGATAATTAGAAATATTTTGTGCTATAACATATACATTCAGGAATTACTGACTTACATATTTGTACAGCTCTTTGTTCACAGAGTAAATGTAGTTGGCTTTCCTTATCTTCAGGTTCTGCATGGACAGTTTCAACCAACTATAGATTGAAAAAAAAAGATTCCAGAAGGTTCTGAAAAGTGTAACTTGAATTTGCCACCGACTGACAACTGATTACATAGCATTTACAGCTATCTATAGTGTGTTTTAATTATATTAGATATTATTAATATAAGTAGTAATCTAGAGATGATTTAAAGTATCCAGGAGGATGTGTAGGTTGTATGCAAATGCTGTGACATTTTATATAAGGGACTTGAACATCTGAGGATTTTTGTATATGCAGCGGTCTGGAAACAGTTCTCTGAGTGGATACTGAGGGATGAGTGTAATCTTGGAATGCTCGATATTTCTAGTTTTTGTCAGCTTTGTTTGATTTCTGTATATTCCTTTGTCAGCTGTCAGTTATAGCTGCTGTTTTTCAGCACCCCTATTTACCTGTGAGTAAAGTGAAAGTGAGGTGGTTTTGTTCTTACGGATTTTATCACCCAATTGGAGAGATCAAACGTACTGGGGACAATCATAATGTAAAAGTGTATTAATTCCAGACTTGTCTATTTCATTGCCCACTTAACATCTCTGTGTGTCGAGTGTCTGATATGCATCATGAACTTAATATGCTTCCCCCCAGGATTTTTCCCACAGTCGTCTCCATATCAGGAAATAGAGACTCCTTCTGGTTACTTGATCCTTAAACCTAGTTGATGCTTTTCTCTCTGTAACATTTCACATCTAATCTGTTAGTTTTGCCTTCGAAACACATACTGAATCTGATCAATACCATTTCAGTACCATTTCTGCTGCTACCACCAGGGTTCAGATTGCCATTCTCTTTTTCCTAGATTATTGCATTAGTCTTCTGACTGATTTCTCTGCCATTTTCCTTATCTCTGTACAGTCTGTTCTCAATAGACATCCAGAATGATCCTCTGAAAAGAAAGTCAAGTCAAGTTGGGTTGTCTCTCCTTGCTCAAAATTTTGCAGGGGCTTTCCATCTCAGAGTCAAAAACAAAGTTATAGGACTTCCTTGGTGGCCCAGTGATTAAGAATCTGCCCCGCAATGCAGAAGACACAGGTTCGAGCCTTGGTCAGGGAACTAAGGTTCCACATGCCACAGAGCAACTGAGTCTGCGCAGCACAACTAGAGAGTCTGTGCCACAACTGAGACCCAACATAGCCAAATAAATAAATCAATTAATTAAAATCAAGCAAACCCCAAAAAACTAAGTTCTCACAGTGGCCTTAAAAGATGATACAGAACCCCTTGCCTCAGTTTATCTCTGGCCTAATTTCCTGTGACTTTCCTCTGCTCATGTCCCTCTAGCCACAATGACATCCTTGCTGTTTTCCTAAGATGCCAGGTTGTTCCTTCTTCAGAGCCTTTATATTTGCTGTTGCCTCTCCCTAAAATGCTTTTTCTGTGGAGGTAGCGTGGCTTTTCCTCTTTCTTTCAATGTCAGGCGCAAATGTCATCTTATCAGTGAAGTCCTAGGTCTCTTTACCCCCATGACCCCACTTTATTTTTCTTCAGAGACTTATTAGCATCTGTTCGGCTGCTTGTATACATGTATATTTTAATTAATTAAACAATTTTAACTTCTAAAAATTCACTTCACTGCTGTCTCCCCATAGGCATAGAACAGGGGTTCACAAGCCAAAAACACCCTGCTACCTGTTTTTGCAAGTGAAGTTTAATTAGAACATAGTCATACTCATTCCGGAGAAGGCAATGGCACCCCACTCCAGTACTCTTGCCTGGAAAATCCCATGGACGGAGGAGCCTGGTAGGCTGCAGTCCATGGGGTTGCGAAGAGTCGGACACGACTGAGCGACTTCACTTTCACTTTTCCCTTTCATGCATTGGAGAAGGAAATGGCCACCCATTGCAGTGTTCTTGCCTGGAGAATCCCAGGGACAGGGGAGCCTGGTGGGCTGCCGTCTATGGGGTCGCACAGAGTCGGACACGACTGAAGCGACTTAGCAGCAGCAGCAGCAGCATACTCATTCATTAGTGTATTTTCTGTGGCTGCTTTCACACTACAACAGTGGAGTTGAGTATTGCAGCAGAGACTCTAAGGCCTGTAAAGCCTAAAATATTTGCTGTTTGGCCCTTTACAGAAAAAGTTTGCTGACCTCTGGGCTAGAACAGTGTCTGGTACCTAGTAGGCAATTGAATGAACATAATGGAAGTGTTCATTGTCAGGGTACAGACTGTAAGTTGCTAGTGAGGATGTAGGTTAATATTTCAGAAGTTATTATTAGACTTTAATAATTAGGATAATTTGGGAGTATGTCAATCATAATAATTTGTTCTAGCTGAAGTTCTTGAATTTATTACACTCATTACTACCTGATTGCAGAGATGCACCAACTTTGTGAAGGCTACACCTAATTTGAAGAATAGTGCTCTAAAGACACAAAGTCCTTTTATTTATTCATTTTGATTTTAAATTTTCTTTGCCCCTGCCGTGTGGCTTGCAGGATCTTAGTTCCTTGACTAGGATTAAACCTTACTGGTGAAAGCATGGAGTCCTAACCACTGGACCACCAGGGAATTCCCCAAGGACCTTTTAAATGTTACCTTTTATAATAACAGAAAGGACTCTGTAAACAATGAGTAGATGGTAGTTGGTTGCGTGCTGTGAAAAATATGAACTTAAATGAAGGGATATATCTCTCAGTCATTTATGGGCATATGGAATAGATAATAATAATAGTAATATTTGGCTTCTTGGATTAACCTGATTATTTCAGGTACTTCTAATAGTGTTTTAATAAAATCAAACTAGAAAAAAAAACAACTCAGAAGAATCTGGAAACTTGTATTACTTCTGGTATCTTGTCTTTGTCCAAATCTTACATTTTTAAAAGCTACATCCAGGGATTAAATAGTGTCAGTCACACAAAACACCTGTGTGGAGAGGTGGAGAAGATTTTAGAAGTGTTTTAGTTTTAAAAGTCCTTTTCTGGTAACTGAACTTAGGGTAGAGGAGGAGTCTTAAATTACGCTTATTGAACTAAATTACTGCTTATTGGACTAGAATACTGTATCTTTAGAAAACTAATTCAAAAATGATAAAGAATGATGGAGTAAGAGCTGGAAAAAACTTGCCAATAAATATTTGAATGTGCCCAAGCCAAAAAATGATAAAGAATGATGGAGTAAGAGCTGCAAAAAACTTGGTCCAATAAATATTTGAATGTGCCCAAGCCACTTTGTTAGACATGGGGATACAGAGGTGAATAAGACAGTGTCATTGGCCTCATGAGACCTACTATTTAATCCTCATCCCAGTCGCCTCCTCACATCATTTTATGTCATGTAAAGGAAACTAAAGCTTGAGAGATTGGTTCCTTACTAAAGATTATGTGCTGCTGCTGCTAAGTCGCTTCAGTTGTGTCCAACTCTGTGCGACCCCATAGATGGCAGCCCACCAGGCTCCTCTGTCCACAGGATTCTCTAGGCAAGAATACTGGAGTGGGTTGCCGTTTCCTTCTCCAAAAGATTATGTAGCTCATCACTGATAGAACGGAACTAGAACACATGTTTCTTATAGAACACATATTTCTTATGTGGGGAATAAAAACAAAATATTCATGTATGCAGAGTTTGGAGTGCTTGCTAATATGCTTCTCCCTGTACTAGGTGCTGGGGGATGCAGTGGTAAGTATAATAGCCTCATCCCTTTGATGTAGTACTTAAAGAAAATTTTGGGGGGAAACCAGAGTTTTTCCCACTATATTGCATTATACTTTTTACAGTCTTTTATTAATATCTTATGAAAAGTTAGGGGCTCTCAAATATTCATTCTTCAATGTGATCTAGTTCATTGAGTTTAGTGTTTTTCTAACATCTGAAGTCAGTTTTATTGAGGGACTTTTGAATGAGAAAGTAAGAATTAGGTAGTTGTGGATTCTCTGTAGGAAGAGTGATCTTCGTTTACTAATATTTCAAAATTTGTACAGGGCCTAAACTTCTGCTGTATGACCAAGAGGATATTTTAAATCAGCCTTTTTATTGTTGTTGTTCAGTCACTAAGTCATGTCTGACTCTTTGTGATCCCATGGACTACAGCACACTGGGTTCTCTCTCCACTATCTCCCACAGTCTGCTCAGATTCATGTCCATTGAGTCAGTGATGCTGTCTAACCATTTCATCCTCTGCCACCCTCTTATCCTTTTGCCTTCAGTCTTTCCCAGCATCAGGGTCTTTTCCAATGAGTTGGCCCTTTGCTTCAGATAGCCAAAATATTGGAGCTTCAGCTTCAGCATCAATTCTTCCAATGAATATTCAGGATTAATTTCCTTTAGGATTTAAAATCAACCGTATTATGGGTTAAATAAATTTTTGCACACTGACCTTCTCTTTTCTTTTAGTTATGCATACTTGGATATATGTAATACGTATACGGGTATATATATGCTTGGGGGTATATGTATTGCTCAGTGTTTGAAGAATCGTATCTAAAGTAGAACACGTATTTTGATTCTTTAAAATTTCTTCCCAAAGTGATTATGATTATGTTTGATTTTTTTCTTCTCAATGCTTTCTTGCTAAAAAAAAATATGTATGTATGTGTATATATACATATATATATATATATATATATGACAATCTAGGAAAGAGTGAAAAAAGGTTAATTAAACTGCTGCTAAATAATTTAGGATGTTTTAGTTATTTGGTTTCATAGAAGATTAAAGCTTTTTTCCTTACAATGTCTAGTTGGAAGTGTTTATACAATGGGGAAAGTAATTACATTTTCAGAGTAAGTTATCTTGACCTCAGGCCTCCTTACTTTTCCTATTCCAGAATACCTTCTGCCATTCTGCTGGGGCCAATTAGTACTTGGCTCAGCTGTTTTAATTTCTGTACAGAAATTGAGCTTAACCATGTTTATAATCTGTGAACATCATCTTCCATTTTTCCTTCTAAGAGCTAGAACATTAAATTCTCTGCCAGTGATCTAAAAACATTGAATTTTATATCTTCAAATGCAAAAGATTTATTTTCTCTGAACTTTGACCATGGCATTTAACAATGAAGAGGCATTAGAAAGAGTGGTTCATTATATATTAGTGATGATTATTCTAGTTCTGCTGCAGGTGTGTACGTGCCAAGTGTGTGTGTGCATGCTTATTTGCTCAGTTTTGTCTGACTCTTTGTGACCCCATGGAGTGTAGTCTACCAGGCTTCTCTGTATGGGATTTCCCAGGCAAGGATACTGGAGTAGGTTCCATTTCTTCCTCCAAGGGATCTTCCCAACCCAAGGATCAAGCCTGCTGCGGGTAAAGCCACTTTTTAAAGCACTACAAATTAGTGTTATGTTGCAGAGATTATGTGACTACTAGTCTCAAATTATTTATTCAGTAAAAAAAAAAATTATAAAATAAGTGAAATAATATGCAAGTAAGCAGCAAACCATTAATTCTGTGTGTGTGAATCTAGGTGCTTTCAAATAACATTTAAAGTTAGACTGACATAGTTTGAAACATAATACTTGTCACATTATAATTGTATATATTTAAATCACTCATAAAAATATTTTTTACCATGGTCAAATCAAATATTTCAACCATGGAAAGAAGGAGTTGAGGGAGAATAAAGATACTGATTTATGTCATTTTGTTGGTAATATAAAAAAGGGGGTTTCCTTGGTGGATCAGCAGTAATAATCCACCTGCCAGTGCAGGAGACTCAGGTTCGATCCCCTGGAGAAGGAAATGGCAACCCACTCCAGTATTCTTGCCTGGGAAATCCCATGGACAGAGGAGCCTGGTGGGCTACAATCCATGGGGCTGCAAAGAGTCGGACATCACAAGTTTGTCCTCCTAACATTTCAGACTAGAGTCTCCAGGCATGTTGTTGCAGTTATGAACAAAACCACTCCAAACTTGGCATAAAACTCTCGTGGTTCTGGGTGTTGACTAGGCTCATGATTCTTTTTTTATTTTTATTTTTTAAAATTTATTTATTTTTGGCTGTGCTGGGTCTTTGTTGCTGCATGGGCTTTTCTCTAGTTGCAGCTAGCAGGGGCTACTCTTCATTGCGTTGCTCAAGCTTCTTATTGCAGTGGCTTCTTATATTAGAGTACAAGCTCCAGGGCACCGAGCTTCAGTAGTTGCGGCGTGTGTGCTTGCATGCTAAGTTGCTTCTGTTGTGTCTGACTCTTTGAGACCCCATGGATTGTAGACCACCAGGCTCCTCTGTCCATGGAATTTTCCAGACAAGAATACTGGAGTGGATTGCCATTTCCTTCTCCAGGGGATTTTCCCAGCCCAGGCATCGAGCTCAGGTGTTCCAAATTGAAGCCGCCGGGGAAGCCCACAGTAGTTGTGGCACATGGGCTCATTGGTTGCAGTTCCCCGGCTCCAGAGCACAGCTCAATAGTTATGGACAGTGTGCTGAGTTGCTTCGCGGCATGTGGTATCTTCCTGGATCAGGGATTGAACTCGAGTCTCCTGCATTGGTGGGTGGATTCCTTACCACTGAGCCACCAGGGAAGCCCTCTAAGTGATTCTTGTGCAAAAAAGTATTTGTACTTAGCCTGGCCTGGAGTTATCTTGGGGGCCTCCTGCTAGACTCACATGTCTGACACTTGAGCAGGGAAGTCCAGATAGCTAGAAGCTGGAATAGTTGGGGCTCCTTGTTATCTCCCTCGAATTCTGTGTAGTCTTTCCAGCATAGAGGCTACTTCATGGTAGCCAGACTTCTTACATGGAGGCTTAGGGCTGCTAAAGTACTTGTTCCAAGTAAGAGAGCCAGAAGGGAACTATATTGTCTTTTATGACCTAGATTCAGAATCAGTGTCATTTCCACTGCATTTTATTCATTAGAAGCAACTCACTAAGGCCAATCCATGTTTAAAGGGAAGGGAATTAGAGTCTACCACTTGCTGGGAGAAGTGTCAAGAATGAAGTGAAGTGTTAAGTGTTAGTCTCTCAGTCGTGTCCTGACTCTTTTCGAGCCCATGGACTGTAGCCCGCCAGGCTCCTCTGTCCATGGGATTTCCCAGGCAAGAATACTGGAGTGGGTAGCCATTCCCAACCCAGTCTCCTTCATTGCAGGCAGATTCTTTACTGTCTGAGGCACCAGGGTAGCCCCTAGTGTCAAGAATATGCAAAACTTATTTCAAAGCTGGTTTAGTCTTCCCTCTGGCTACAAATTATTTATCTTCCTCCAAATGCAAAACACAGGCACTCAAAGGCAAAACTGAAGCCCTCAAAGTCTTATCTAGTACAGCATCAGGCTCAGGCTAGAGATCCAGGATCAGTTCAGTTCAGTCGCTCAGTCGTGTCTTACTCCTTGCGACCCCATGGACTGTAGTGCGCCAGACTTCCCTATCCATCACCAACTCCCATAGTTTACACAAACTCATGTCCATTGAGTCGGTGATATCATCCAACCATCTCATCCTCTGTTATCCCCTCCTCCTCCCGCCTTTAATCTTTCCCAGCATCAGGGTCTTTTCAAATGAACCAGTTCTTTGCATCAGGTGGCCAAAGTATTGAAGTTTCAGCTTCAGCATCAGTCCTTTCAATGAATATTCAGGACTAATTTCCTTTAGGATGGACTGGTTGGATCTCTTTGCTGTCCAAGGGACTCTCAAGAGTCTTCTCCAACACCATAGTTCAAAAGCATCAATTCTTCACCACTCAGCTTTCTTTATAGTCCAACTCTCACATCTGTACATGACTACTGAAAAAACCATAGCTTTGACTAGACGGACCTTTGTTGACAAAGTAATGTCTCTGCTTTTTAATATGCTGTCTAGGTTGGCAATGGCACCCCACTCCAGTACTCTTGCCTGGAAAATCCCATGGATGGAGAAGTCTGGTAGGCTACAGTCCATGGGGTCGCTAAGAGTCCGACACGACTGAGCAACTTCACTTTCACTTTTCCCTTTCATGCACTGTAGAAGGAAATGGCAACCCACTCCAGTATTCTTGCCTAGAAAATCCTAGGGACGGCGGAGCCTGGTGGGCTGCCGTCTCTGGGGTCGCACAGAGTCGGACATGACTGAAGCGACTTAGCAGCAGCAGCAGCAGGTTGGTCATAACTTTTCTTCCAAGGAGCAAGCATTTTTAATTTCATGGCTGCAGTCACCATCTGCAGTGATTTTGGAGCCCCAAAAGATAAAGTCTGTCACTGTTTCCATTGTTTCCCCATCTATTTGCTGTGAAGTGATGGGACCAGATGCCATGATCTTAGTTTTCTGAATATTGAGTTTTAACAATTTTAACAATTTAACATTTAGAGATCCAGGATCTTGTCATCTAAATCAGATCCAGGTGGAGATAAGGCTATTTGGATATAGTTCCTTGGGTATAGTTCCTTGAGTACCCTTGCTTTCACTTTGAAGATATGTGAACTAAAAAGTCACATTATCTTCTCCCATATCCAGCCCACCCTGTATGCAATAATGAGCATAAAGTAACAACTGTAGACATTCCTATTAAAAAATAAAGAAGGATGTAAAGAACAGAACAGTCACTGGTCCACATCAATTCTGAAATCCAACCAGGCACATATTGCTAGTTGTGAGATTAAGTTTAGCCCCTGTTGCCCAGGAACCATCCTCAAAGCCTCTGTTCGTTGTGTACTGTCTCTGTCCTTTTTAGTCCAAGATGATAATGTTTCTGAATGTAAAATTCTTCTCTGTGAATCTTATTGAAGGGTTCACTCTGTTAGACGAAAGCCACACTTACACACTGATATAAGCCCTTCTCTACGGCTTTGTAGAGGAGGAAAAATGTTTTCCTTGACCCTCCTAGGGTTCCTGACTGGGTTGGAAAATTAAACTGACAAAGTACACAGATTTATCTAATGTATGTTTTATGTGAAACAGGAGATATAAATGAGGGCTCAAAGAAATGTTTGAAGCTGAGTATTTTTATGCTAGGTTTAATGAAGAGCAGTAGACAGCATGGAGAAATAATAGATCAAAGAATATGAAGTCACAGTGCATAAATTGGTGGAAGTTTAGCATGGCCTGCTGTTAGGACTGGAGAAGGAAATGGCAACTCACTCCAGTATTCTTGCTTGGAGAATCCCATGGACAGAGGAGCCTGGTGGGCTGCTGTCCATGGGGTCGCACAGAGTCGGACAAGACTGAAGTGATTTAGCAGCAGCAGCAGCTGTTAGGACTCTTCTTCTTGTCCCTTTGTCTTTGGATATACAGATGCTCTTTTCTTACAGGTATAGGGAGGGTGCTTCTTACAGGAGGGTTTTATGATTTGCCTTAGGGGAGAAGAGTGGGGAGAAGACTAAAGTGATCTTCCTCTTTCTAATCTTTTCTCAGATATTTCAGCTTAAAATATTCAATATGCCAGGGTGCCATATTTTGGTTTTAGCATGTCCTAAACCCTGTCAGCTTCCTTAAAACCTTTTGTGGGACAACACCTTTAATATTCTTAGAAAGTCTTTTGTTTGAAAGAATTTATGAGACTCCACCTTAAATCTCTTACAAGTCTTAACCTAGGGGTAGGAAAACTGGCCAGTGATCTGAGATTTGTTTTTAGTTTTGTTTTTGGCCTTGCCATGCGACTTGCTGGATCCCACCACAGATGAGACCTGTGCCCCTTGCAGTGGAAGTGTGGAGCCTTAACCACTGGACATCCAGGGAATTCCGTGTTTTTTTTTTGTTTTTAAAGGGCTGTTAAAAAATAAAAGAAGAATGTTCAACAGAGACTGTGTAAGGTCGGCAAAGCCTTAAATACTTACCAGGCCCTTTATAGGAAAAGTTTGCCAACCCTTGATCTGAATAAGAGTTTACTCTTTAGGCCATGTTTTCCTGACACTGCCTTGAATTTGATCATTGCTCAGGGGGCATTTCTTCTTTTTTAAAAATAATTTTATTTATTTATTTTTATTTTTGGCTCTGGTGGGTCTTCGTTGCCACGAGGGCTTTTCAGTAGTTGTGGTAAGCAGGGGTACCCTCTAGCTGTGGTGCACTGACTTCTCATTACTTCTCTATATTCTGCTCGAAAATTATATAATTCCTTCTTTTTCTCATCTCTACCTGTGGTTTATGGAACACAGCTAAAAACACAACCACAAACAGTTGACACTTTTGACATTCTGCCTAGAAATCTCTGTACCAGATTCATCATTTTATTAGTTCAATATATATATATTCATCAGTACATTAGTTGTATCTATTTTTCACATTACTGCAGGTGACAGCTTTGCTAAACTTTCCACCATTATCTAATAAGATTCTCTTTTTCTGTTGCTTCCAATAACTCTCCTCACTTTATTTATTTTTATTGATGTAAACTTCAGATAATCAATTTACTTTCTTTTGTTATGATCTTTGTCTTTTTTTAAAAAAATAATTTTTATTTATTTGTTGTTTCATTAGTTATTTTTGACTGGGCTGGGTCCTTGTTGCTGTGCAGGTGTTTCTCTAGTTGCGGAGAGAGGACCACTCTAGTTACAGTGGACAGATTTCTCATTTCAGTGGCTTCTCTTGCTGCAGAGCACAGGCTCTAGGGTGCATGGGCTTCAGAAATTGTGACTCCTGGGCTCTAGAGCATGGCTGAGTAGTTGTGGTGCAGAGGCTTAGTTGCTCCGTGGCATATGGGATCTTCCTGGACCAGGAATTTAACCTGTATCTCCTGCATTGGCAGACAGATTCTTGACCGCTGAGCCACCACGGAGGTGCTCCTCACTTTCTTTTAAGCCAAGGATTAGTAACCTTTTTCTGTCAAGGGCCAGATAATGAATATTTTATTTTGAACTTTATGGTTTCAGGCACACCTATCCAACTCTGCTCTTGTAGTGAGAAAGCAGCCATAGACATAGACAGTATGTAAACATGAATGTTGACTGTGTTCCAGTAAAACTTAATTTATGAAAACAGGCAGGTAGGTTGAATTTTGCCAGTAGATTGTAGTTTGGTGATCCCTGTTTTAAATCTTTATATTGACAACTTCCTACCAGTGTCCTTAAGGCCCTTCAAGGACTGTCCTAGAGCCACACACCTCAACTACTGAGCCCGCATGATGCAACTATGAAGCCCATGCACCTAGAGTCTGTGCTCTGCAACAAGAGAAGCCACTGCAGTGAGATGCCCATGCAGCACAACAAAGAGTAGCACCCACTCACTGCAACTAGAGAAAACTCGCAGCAATGAAGCCCTAGTGCAACCAAAAATAAAATATAAATAAAAAAAGTAAGATCCTTCAGGCTTTCACTAACACTTTCAAGGCCCTTCTTGCTTTCTCCTGCCACCCAGTCCCAAAGGTAAACATTTTAATTTTTGTAGTGAAAGTAACCCACTCCCTATACCAAAATCTGGTTTGGCTGTCTGTTGCTATGTAACACGCTATGCCAAAATTGAGTGATGTAAAATACCACTCACTTTTTCTTTCACGGTTTTTTGATGTTTGGACTCAGGCAGTTCTTTCTCATGGTTTCTCATGAGGATGCTATCAAATGATAGCTGGGTCTCGAATTAGATCTTAAAAGCATTCCTTACCAAAGTCTCTTTACACAGTTAGAGGCAGATAGTTGCTGAGCCTGGGGTCATCTCCAAGGATTCCTCATTCACAAGTCTGGTGGCTGGACTTGGGAAGACTCAAACAGCTGGCACCCCCCTCTCTAACCCTCTGAGGCTTCAGTCCATAGACTCTCTAGCATCAGGGATTTAGGGTGGCTGGATATCTTACATGGTAATTCAGGACCCCAAGCTTGTCTGAACTGGGAGGGTGCCAGAGAGAGGGTTTATCACCTTTTATGAACTAACTTCTGAGGTTGTTCAGTGTCACTTCTGCTTTGTTCTCTTCATGGGGAGGAGAGTTAAAGTTCACTGTTTTTTTTAGCTGTGCCACGTGGCTTGTGGGATCTCACTCAGTTCCCTGACCAGGGATTAAACCTAGGCCCCTAGGAGCAGAAGCGGGGAGTCCTAACCACTGGACTGCTAGGAAAGTCCCAGACTCTTACCTTTTTTTGATAGGAGTAAGATTAGAGAATTTGCAGAGCTGTTTTAAAATGCAAAATGCCCCACCTGTACACCTATCATAAAATTTTGGAAGCTAGCAGATAGTGGGTCAAGCTTTTAGAGCAGGCTTTCTCTTTCCTGTTCATGGGGATGGTGGAGGTAGGAGAGTGCCTCACATGGTTTAATGTTCAAGAATGGATTTGTCATGAGCTATGGAAGGAGACTTCACTATTACAAACCCTTCTCTGCTTCAGTAGAGATAGGGCCTGGGCTCTCTTTTGTATGAGAGTAGGTATAATGGTACCTCCATCTCAAGGAGAAGACAAAGGAAACAAAGAAAGAAATTGAAAAAAAGCTCCCAAACTGTTAAAAAGTTCTACCACTGAGATTCGTTTGAATTGAAGAGTTAGTTTTTCCAAGGGTTAAAGAGTATGTGTACCCGTGTGTCATTTACACTTTCAGTTGAGTTTAGCTAGCTTTCTTAATGCCTGCAGGGATACCTTTAAGGGAGATTTTGAAAAGGGGGCAGGTGATAGAATTTTCAATTTGAGGACTCTAGAGCAGGTGGTAAAGCGGGTTGTAAGAAACTTTGAATAGCATCAGGGAATAGTCTCTCAAACCACTCTCCTGTCCGAACCCATCTGAGGAGACTTTACTCGTAAACCTTACTATAGTGATCTGGGTCTGGAGATAAAATATTTGGGAAATTTGGGATATTTTATGATATATATTTGTAGAGGTTATTGTGTTATTTTTTCTCTCTAGATTAAAAGAAGGTGGTAGTAGATATATTTTTCTTTATTGTTTATGGTCCAATAGGCAATGTGAATATTGCATCTTTGTGTTCTATTTGTTGATTTTTTTTTTCCCAGTGTTGCTTTGTTTACTTTTCTCTCTGGATTTGTGCATCAGGAGGGAATTTACCCAAATTCTCTGATGATGTGAAAAAAGGAAGATGGCTTAGGGAATAGAAAGTTGTTAAATAAATAGCTGCCTACCATATTGCTCCTCCCACTCGGGGAAGAAGAAATGACTGTATTTAATCACTTACCTGGTTTGTTTGTTTTTTCCCCCCTTTGTCTCCTGATCTATACATTGTTGAATTGAGGGTAGAGAGAAAAGCCTGTTAACTTTTATTTTAAATAATTCAGTTATTTTTTTTTACTTGGTATTTAAAAAATACCTTTACAAAGCTTTAATAGAATCCTACAAGCACATGCTCCAGGGAAGAGTCGGAAAAGAAAGTTTTGGAATGAGTTACATTCCCAAGGAGGAGGACAGTACGTACCTTATTTTGAACTACTGAAAATGGTGAAGACTTCTCACTGTAGTTTAACTTCGGTTGCAACTTGGAAGATTAACATCTCTTTTGGGTCATAGCATTCTGTGCCTTTTCCAGTTGTTTTGTTTATCCCCATTCTCTTTTCTTCTAATTGACGCACATTAGCACCTGAAAGATTCCTGCTGGTTTGGAGGGAGTCAAGATGGAGAGGGAGAAGGAAGAGTTAACTTTTCTTGCTTTTAAATTGGCTAGTATTTACTTAACTAATTTCAGCTAAAGAACTTATCTTTTAGAATATTTAATGCATGATATGCTGCATGTATTATGCATTCATATTAAGAATTATAGTAGCATGGATTTATGAATGACATGGGTAGCAAATTATTTCCAATTTAAATTATTCATTTTTGTACAAAATAATTACTTGCTAGAGTAATATTTTTCTGGTGTGTTACAAGCCATGAAAGTGGTTTTGAAGATCTGAATGAATGCTGAGTATAAAGATTTTTGGTACAACTTGATTTTACTCTTTCTCTCCTGAGAGTGTCAGGGGATTAGTTTGATCCTGAGTGAGGATAAAAGCTGCTTTGTGAAACCAGTAATTCCATAGAGACTACACTGGTTTTAGAGCTATTTTAAATTTGGGATTTAGAAAGCCAGAAGATCTGAGAATTAGATATGCCTTTTCCGCCTGTATTATGAATTTAAAATACATTGTTGATTTAATGTTTGGTTTGTGTAATGATTTCTGGCTTCTTTAGGTTGTTTATTTGAATCAAGTTAGTTAAAAAATATTTAATTTTTCTTGTGACATACACCAATAGAAGACAACTATTATTTTGAAATAACAAATATATTTAATATTTTTATGATTGTACAGTTGTTGACTGAAAAAAAAATCTTTTGGATCAGGAAAACAATTGTCACATGTAGATTTTTACCTTAATATGAAGATGTACCATCTTTTAAAAAGTGAATATAAACTTATTTATTGTATTTTTTAATTTAGTTTTTATTTTATATTAGAGTATAGTTGATTTACAATGTTGTGTTAGTTTTAGGTATACAGCAAAATGATTCAGTCATACATATACATATGTCTGTTCTTTTTCAGATTCTTTTCCCATAGAAGTTATTACAGATTGAGTAACTATCTTTTTTTAGTGACTGTAATTAACAAAAGTAGTTCATACAAAAGATTCTAAGCGTGTCTGAAATGATGAAACTCTGTTCTTGAGACAGTCTTTTGTTTACACTATGCATTAGAAGAAAAAAGCAGCTGGAAATATAATTTTCAAAGAATTCTTTTGTGAATTATGGACTCTTAAGAACAATCAGTTTCAACAGTGACTATGCTTCTTAGAACAATGACTGTGCTTCTTAAAGTCTTAAAATTTCAGAACTGGGTAGAGACAGGGCCTAAGTTTTGTCTGACCTTCCTTAAATATATTAGTGTAAAATGATGTTTCTTCCCCTTGAACTTTTGCATTAAAATTTTCGTCTTCCATGGTATATAATACATGTTGTATAAAATGCATTGTTAAAGGATGGTTAGACAAAATCTAACCATCAGGAAGTCAGGAAACACCTGGCGTAACAGACAAATTTGGCCTTGGAGTACAGAACGAAGCAGGGCAAAGGCTAATAGAGTTTTGCCAAGAGAATGCACTGGTCATACCAAACACCTTCTTCCAACAACACAAGAGAAGACTCTACACATGGACATCACCAGATGGTCAACACCGAAATCAGATTGATTATGTTCTTTGCAGCCAAAGAAGGAGAAGCTCTATACAGTCAGCAAAAACAAGACCAGGAGCAGACTGTGGCTCAGATCATGAGTTCCTTATTGCCAAATTCAGACTTAAATTGAAGAAAGTAGGGAAAACCACTAGACTATTCACGTATGACCTAAATCAAATCCCTTATGATTATACAGTGAAAGTGACAAATAGATTTAAGGGACTAGATCTGATAGAGTGCCTGATGAACTATGGACAGAGGTTTGTGACATTGTACAGGAGACAGGGATCAAGACCATCCCCATGGGAAAGAAATGCAAAAAAGCAAAATGGCTGTCTGAGGAGGCCTTACAAATAGCTGGGAAAAGAAGAGAAGTGAAAAGCAAAGGAGAAAAGGAAAGATATTCCCATCTGAATGCAGAGTTCCAAAGAATAGCAAGGAGAGATAAGAAAGCCCTCCTCAGCGATCAGTGCAAAGAAATAGAGGAAAACAACAGATTGGGAAAGACTAGAGATCTCTTCAAGAAAATTAGATATACCAAGGGAACATTTCATGCAAAGATGGGCTCGGTAAAGGACAGAAATGGTATGGACCTAACAGAAGCAGAAGATATTAAGAAGAGGTGGCAAGAATACACAGAACTGTACAAAAAATATCTTCACGACCCAGATAATCATGATGGTGTGATCACTCACCTAGAGCCAGACATCCTGGAATGTGAAATCAAGTGGGCCTTAGAAAGCATCACTAGTGTGGCCTTAGAAAGCATCACTACGAACAAAGCTAGTGGAAGTAATGGAATTCCAGTTGAGCTATTTCAAATCCTCAAAGATGATGCTGTGAAAGTGCTGCACTCGATATGCCAGCAAATCTGGAAAACTCAGCTGTGGCCACAGGACTGGAAAAGGTCAGTTTTCATTCCAATCCCAAAGAAAGGCAATGCCAAAGAATGCTCAAACTACTGCACAATTGCACTCATCTCACACGCTAGTAAAGTAATGCTCAAAATTCTCCAAGCCAGGCTTCAGCAGTACATGAACCGTGAACTTCCAGATGTTCAAGCTGGTTTTAGAAAAGGCAGAGGAACCAGAGATCAAATTGCCAACATCCGCTGGATCATCGAAAAAGCAAGAGAGTTCCAGAAAAACATCTATTTCTGCTTTATTGACTATGCCAAAGCCCTTGACTGTGTGGATCACAAGAAACTGTGGAAAATTCTGGAAGAGATGGAAATACCAGACCATCTGACCTGTCTCTTGAGAAACTGTATGCAGGTCAGGAAGCAACAGTTAGACCTGGACATGGAACAACAGACTGGTTCCAAATAGGAAAAGGAGTACGTCAAGGCTGTATATTGTCACCCTGCTTATTTAACTTATATGCAGAGTACATCATGAGAAACGCTGGGCTGGAAGAAACACAAGCTGGAATCAAGATTGCCAGGAGAAATATCAATAACCTCAGATATGCGGATGACACCACCCTTATGGCAGAAAGTGAAGAAGAACTAAAGAGCCTCTTGATGAAAGTGAAAGAGGAGAGTGAAAAAGTTGCCTTAAAGCTCAACGTTCAGAAAACTAAGATCATGGCATCCAGTCCCATCACTTCATGGGAAATAGATGGGAAAACAGTGTCAGACTTTATTTTTTTGGGCTCCAAAATCACTGCTGATGGTGATTGCAGCCATGAAATTAAAAGACGCTTACTCCTTGGAAGGAAGGTTATGGCCAACCTAGATAGCATATTTAAAAGCAGAGACATTACTTTGCCAACAAAGATCCGTCTAGTCAAGGCTATGGTTTTTCCAGTGGTCACGTGTGGATATGCAACTTGGACAGTGAAGAAAGCTGAGTGCCGAAGAATTGATGCTTTTGAACTGTGGTGTTGGAGAAGACTCTTGAGAGTCCCTTGGACTGCAAGGAGATCCAGCCAGTCCATCCTAAAGGAGATCAGTCCTGGTTGTTCATTGGAAGGACTGATGTTGAAGCTGAAACTCCAATACTTTGGCCACTTCATGTGAAGAGGTTACTCATTGGAAAAGACCCTAATGCTGGGTAGGATTGGGGGCAGGAGGAGAAGGGGACGACAGAGGATGAGATGGTTGGATGGCATCACTGACTCGATGGATATGGGTTTGGGTAAACTCCAGGAGTTGGTGATGGACAGGGAGGCCTGGCGTGCTGCGATTCATGGGGTCGCAAAGAGTCGGACACGACTGAGCTGGACTGAGACAAAATCTTGATTTTTATATGGATGTAAAATGATCACATGTAAAATGTGTTATTTAATTCAGTAATTAATGGGAAAACCAGAAAGATAAGAGAGAATTCAAAGTACTGCATGTGTATAGGATCAGGTATGCTAAAATGAGTTTACAGATCTATACAAAACTGGCCTATGCATAGGGATGGGGAGAATCATTCCTCCCTCACTGTACAGAATTTGTTTCTAAGTGTGTGGACATGACTCCTTTGCATTGCTGCCATTTAAGTACAGCTTAACAGTTGTAAAACAGCTCAGAGGTCATGAAGAATGCAAAGCTTGTAGAATCAGGTAACTAGGAAAGGTGCATGTTACACAGTGCCCAGTTTTCCATTGAAGATACCAAGTGATCTTCTTGGTCCATCTCAAAGTCTCTTACAATTTGTCCTAAAAGGACAAAACAAATATGGACTTCATTGATGGCTCAGTGGATAGAGTCTGCCTGCAATGCAGGAGGCATTGGAGACACAGGTTCGATTCCTGGGTCTGGAAGATCCCAGGAGGAGGAAATGGCAACCTACTCCAGTATTTTTGCCTGAAAAAATACCATGGATAGGGGAGCCTGGTGGGCTACAGTCCAGAGGGTCTCAAAGAATCAGACACGACTGAGCAACTAAGCACACACAACAGTTTTCCATTGAAGATATCAAGTGATCTTAAGAGGTCTCTCACACTTTGTCATCGGAGAAGGCAATGGCAACCCACTCCAGTACTCTTGCCTGGGAAGTCCCATGGACGGAGGAGCCTGGTAGGCTGCAGTCCATGGGGTCGCTAAGAGTCGGACACAACTGAGTGACTTCACTTTCACTTTTCACCTTCATGTATTGGAGAAGGCAATGGCAACCCACTCCAGTGTTCTTGCCTAGAGAATCCCAGGGATGGGGGTGCGTGGTGGGCTGCCGTCTATGGGGTCGCACAGAGTTGGATACGACTAAAGCGACATAGCAGCAGCAGCAGCAGCAGCAGCAGCAGCACATTTTGTCGTAAAAGGACAGTAAATGGATCTGTATTCTCACTTTTTTATGACAGTTCTATGTCTGTTAGTCTTGGGGACTTAACTCTCATTACTTGTAAATAAAGTCAGTCTTCAATGTGAAAGAAAACTAAGCTATTCTTAGATGGATATTTTCTGGTATTTTGATTGACACTGGAACACTTCTTCAGGTTAGTGTTGAATTTTGGACCGTTGGCAAGTACTTAAACTGTAGCTTCGAATGGTTAGGTAGCAAATTCATTGAGACTACCAATGCCTAATATTTTGTAGATATTCAGTTAGTAAAGAGCAATAGTAGTAATTTTAAGGAAAGTGGAAGTCTCTTCCCCAATTTTAATTCTTAAAAGTATATATTATTACAACTTTAGTAACTTCCCAATGTTAAATACTTTTTAGTTGGGCAGTTGAACCTTGGCTAGAGGGCATAGTGATGGCATTATCTACTCCATATTCACGCTGTTTGTAACTGAACCTTCGCTGTTTCGTGACCTTTTTATTCCTCTCGTATTTATTCTCTTTCACTTTCCTGATGTTGATGCAGCAGTGTGCTATAGTAGAAAGATAGAGTTGTGGTCTCATAGACCTGGGTTTGAATCATCACTCTAGTACTTACCAGCTGTAAGTTCTTGGGGAATTCTCACAGTTTTAAGTTCTTCAGTTAAATGACTAATAAATACTAAAGAGGATTACATGAAATTTGTATATAAATGATGTAATAGTGCATGGTAGGCAGTAAGTATTAGTTTTCTTATCTCTTGCTCTTAGACCTTCAAGCCTCCCTGCCTTCTCTCCTCTAGTTTCCATTATGGAAACGATTGGAATCATTTGGTGTGACCTCCTTCATCTTCCCTCTTCCATCTCTGTACAGAGGTGTATATTTTCTTATCTTTTTTGCTTCAGAAGTATGTTTCTTTTATTTCACAAGGTTGTTTCGAGGATTAAATAAAATAATGTGTATGAAATTGCTTAGTACTTATCCTCGCACATATTATGCATCAAAGCAAGATTAATTGGATCTGAAAGTAAGCTTAGTATTACCTTTGATATTACCTTTCCTTTAAGTATTACTCTTTTTGTTGTATGTTTGAGTTTTCCTTCTTTTTTTAAACATATACATATTATCAACTCTTAAAAAATTCTTTTCCCATATATCTCATTACAGAGCATTGAGAAGAGTTCCGTGTATGGTAGTAAATCCTTATTAGTTATCTGTTTTATATATGGTAGTGTGTATATGTTGATTCTAGTCTCCCAATTCATCCCTCTCCATTCTTTCCCCCCTGGTAATCATAAGTTTGTTTTCTACATTTGTCACTTTGGTTTTTCTTTGTAAATAACTTTATTTGTACCATCTTTTTTAGATTCCGCATAATAGCAATATCGTACGATATTTGTTTTTCTCTGACTTCATTCTGTATGACAGTCTCCATATTCATCCGTGTTGCTGCAGGTGACATTATTTCATTCTTTTTTATGGCTAAGTAACATTCCATTGTGTATGTGTACCACATCTCCTTTATCCATTCCTCTGTCAATGGACATTTAAGTTGCTTCCATGTCCTAGCTATTGCAAATGGTGCTGCAGTGAACATTGGGGTGCATGCATCTTTGATTTATAGTTTTCTCTAGGTATATGCCCAGGAGTGGGATTGGAGGATCATGTAGTAGCTCAATTTTTAGTTTTTTAAGGAACCACCATACTGTTCTCCATAACAGTTATACCAGTTTACATTCCTATCAATAATGTATGAGGGTTCTCTCTTCTTCCTCTTTCAAAAAATCTTCCTTTTTAAGGGATAAATCTTGAGGGGAAAACCCCTTTTTGCTTGGCCTTGCTAAAACTCTGGCTGATACTCTGTTTCTTTCATTCCTTTATTGTCAAACTTCTTGGTTGAATAGGGGTTTGCCTGCCGCTTTTCCACCACCTACTCTCTCATTAAACCCTTGCATTCTGATATACCATAATTTCCCCCTGAATCTGAAACAGCACCCTCCCAGTTAAACTCCCACAAGGCTTAGAATGTAGCAGGCATTCAGTGGTATTAGTTGAATAATGAATGAAATGAGAAGCTGTAAAGTACTATCACTGAGGGCTCTCTAATGCTTTTGATCAATGCTTTTAAAGAATTCTAATAAGAAGCCATTATGCCTAAATTCAGTCTAACTAGATGCTGATATATAACATGAATATTGTTATTTCAGAAATCCCTTGTTTCTATAAGATTCCAGAAAGAAATTTTGAATACTTTGTTTTAGAGAAAGTTTAACTCTCAAAGGAAATTTATTAGCAAAAGCATATTTCCTCTTTTTCAGATCAACAGCACTCAGACCATGGTTTTTCCGGTTCAGTGATATTCAGACCTTGGTTCTTGAGCCCCAGGTAGTCCTCTCAACATCTGTCTTCTTTGAAACCTTCCTTACAGTAACCAGACTATGCTATGATAGGCTAACTGTGCTGCCCTTTTGTTAACAGTAATAGCCAGTATGGCACCAGAGGCATATTCTTTTTGGGGGGCATATCCTTTTAAATATGGCATCTCAGCTTTGGTGAATTTGATTTCTCTTTTGTCATTTTAATAAGTAAATTTGTTTTTCAGTTAAAGTTTTAGCTTTATCTAGTAGATAATATTAGTTTGCAAAAAGTAATCAGAGCAAGCTTTCTTTGATTAGAGATAAAGGTATTATCCAATATCATTCAATCTTATATAGTTTACTATTAACTGAAAAGGTTGGTTAAAGCAAGAAACAAAAATGATACATACATATCACAAGCATTTTATTTTAGCTTAAAACAAATAAGTGTACATTTATTCATCAGCCTTTTGATATATTATGTATGAGTCTGCTGCTGAGAGTTTTTCATCTGTTTGGCATTAATTGCACCCCATGATGCATTGCTTACAACTTCCAGTTACAGTTTTTCTAAGTGGAGTGAGAACTGTTGAAGACTTGAAGGAATGAGTATAGATTCCTCCTAGATTTCTGACTTTTCCTCAATTTTATTTATGTGTCTCACCCACACTTCGGAGAAGGCAATGGCACCCCACTCCAGTACTCTTGCCTGGGAAATCCCATGGACGGAGGAGCCTGGTAGGCTACAGTCCATGGGGTGGCAAAGAGTCAAACGCGACTGAATGGCTTCACTTTCACTTTTCACTTTTATGCGTTGGAGAAGGAAATGACAACCCACTCCAGTGTTCTTGCCTGGAGAATCCCAGGGACAGAGGAGCCTGGTGGGCTGCCGTCTATGGGGTCGCACAGAGTTGGACACGACTGACATGACTTAGCAGCAGCAGCAGCACCCACACTTAAGTTCAGGACAGATTTTCAAATGATTTAATAATATATGGGCCTTCAGCTTAGTTTTCAAAGAAAGAGCAACTTTTCTTACGTTCATAGTTCATTAATATATTTAGTATTTCTTTACAATCATGTGATTGTAATTATAGACACATCTGGCGTTAAGTAGGTTTGAGAATAGATACATCAGACTCAGTGTAATTTAGTGGAAGCAGAAATGCCCCACTGTCAGTGTTGCCTGTTAGCTGTCAGTGTTCAACTAAGGATATTGGTTTGTGCCTGGTAGAGGGATAGGAGAGTATCAGTTAAATAGCCCTATTAAGAGGTTAAAAGATGTCTTTCTTTTTTTTAAAATAAGTTTGAGGTATAATATACATGAAGTAAAATGCAGAATCCTTAAGGGTACAACTGATAAATTTTTGCACAGTGAACACACCTATGTCACACTCAGATCACAATAATATATAGAGAATAGTACCAGGATCCTAGAAGCCCCCCAGTACCCTGACCCAGTTTCTTTCCCACCACTATTCTGACCCCCATCACTATCTGTTGGTTTGACTTATATATGAACTTCATATGGTTGGAATTATACAACATATATTCCTTTGCATCTGACATTGTTCACTTAGCACTGGTTTGAAATTGATCTGTGTTGTGTCACGTAGCTTGTTCTTTTTCGCTGTGGTATATAGTATTCTACTCTGTGAATACACCACAGTTTATCCATTCTGTCATTGGTAGGTGTTTAGGTTTATTTCTAGTTTAATCTTATACATAGTATTGCTATAAACATTCTCATACCTGTCTCTGGTATACATATACATGCATTTTGTTGAGTATACACTTAGGATTGGGATATCTGGTTATAGGGTATGCATATAGGCAGCCTTAGTAGATTTTACTAAATAGATTTTTATAGTCCCACTAGCAATATGTGAGAATCAGTTATTCCGTACTCCCTGATGGCCCTTTAAAGGAAAATTTTCCTATGTATTTATTTTTATCATTTTGTTTGTGTATTTGGTTTTTAAAAGTATTTTATAGAATATTCATGAACCCACCATTTAACTGAGTTTAGTACTGAATATTGACAGTCTTACATGTTCTCCTCTCTAATGTCCTCTTGCCTTTCAAAGTAAATATTATTCTAAATTTTTTTTTAATCTTTCCATAGCCTTTTCAAAAAATAATTTTATCAGGCGTATATGTGTGTCTAAATAATATATTGTCTAGAGTATTTAAAAAAAAAAAAGAATATCATGCAATCTGAGAATCAGTTTCTTTTTTTTTAATGCTTAACATTATATTGCCGAGACTCATCTTCATTGTTGCATACGGTTGTAGCTGACTCATTTTCTCTACCATATAACACTTTATTTAGTGGATATATCACAACTTATTTATTTCCTGTTGATGACATTTGGGTTGTTTCCATTTCTTACTGTTACTAATTCTACACGTTTTCTGGTATACCATGAGCAAGAATTTCCCTTGATACTTAGAAAAGTAATTTCTGGGTAATAGCATAGATAAATATTCTACTTTATGAAATAATGCCTATATTCCAGAGAAGTTATACCAGTTGTGTATTCCTATCAGCAATAGATCAGAGATGAGATCCTTTTCATTATGAGAGAATTTAAAATTATAACCTTAGTTACTTTTAGCAGTGTAGGACTATTTGTATTTTCTATTTTTTATGTGTATTTGGTGATTTGTGTTTTTAAGAAATTTGTTACCTAAGTTTTCAAATGTATTGACATAAGGTTGTTTGTATTTTTGTCTTATATTTTAATGTCTGTAAGATCTATAGTTTTCTTTTTTAAATTCCTGATACTGATATTTGTGCTTTTTTTCCTTCTCTTTCTTCTTCTCTTAGGGATTTCTTGCTGGGTCAAGAAATCAATTTTTCTTTCATAAATTTTTTCTTACTACATTAAAATTTTTAAAAATCACGATAAAATACACATAAAATTGACCAATTTAAAGTGTGCAGTTCAGTGATGGTAAGTACATTCACATTATTGTGCAACTATCACCACCATTCATCTCCAAAACTTTTTTATCTCCTCAAATTGAAACTCTACCCATTAAACATTAATTCCTAAGTCTTCTCCTCTACAGCCCCTGGCAACTTTGTCTCTATGAATTTGACCACTCTATAAGTAGAATCATGTAAGTAGATTCTCATGTAAGTAGAATATATTCTCATATAATATCTCATATAATTAGAATCATACAGTATTTGTCTTTTTGTGACTGGTTTATTTCACTAAGCATTACACCCTCAAGGTTTATCCATTGAGGATGGATAAAGGTTTTTTAGTGTGTGTCAAGTATTGGCACATGGTAGTTGTTTAATCACCCAGCTGTCTCCGACTCTTTGAGACCCATGAACTGCAGCACACCAGGTCTCCCTATCCCTCACCATCTCCTGAAATTTGCCCAAGTTCATGTCCATTGTATCGGTGATGCCATCCAGCTGTCTCATCTTCTGACGCCCTCTTCTCTTTCTGCCCTCAATCTTGCTCAGCATCAGGGACTTTTCCGAGGAGTCAGCTGTTTGCATCAGATGAGCAAAATACTGGAGTTTCAGCCTCAGCATCAGTCCTTCCAATAAGTATTCAGGGTTGATTTCCCTAAGATTGAGTGCTTTGATCTCTTTCCTGTTTAAGAGACTCTCAGGAGTCTTCTCCAGCACCACAGTTCAAAGGCATCAATTCTTTGGCCATCTGCCTTTTTTATGGTTCAACTCTCACAACTGTACGTGACCACTGGGAAGACCATAGCCTTGACTATATGGACCTTTGACGGCAGAGTAATGTCTCTGCTTTTCAACACAGTGTCTAGGTTTGTCATAGCTTTCCTGCCAAGCAGCAAACCCCATCTGATTTCATGGCTGCAGTCACCATCCTAATGATTTTAGAGCCCAAGAAGAGGAAATCTATCACTACTTCCATCTTTTCCCCTTCTATTTGCCATGAAGTAATGAAGCCAGTTGCGGTGATCTTAGTTTTTTTAATGTTTTGTTTTAAGCTGGCTCTTTCACTTTCCTCCTTTACCCTCATCAAGAGGCTCTTTAGTTCCTCTTCACTTTCTGCCACTAGAGTGGTGTCATCCACATATCTGAGGTTGTTGATGTTTCTCCCGCCTATGTTGATTCCAGCTTGTAACTCAACCAAGCCCAGCATTTTTCATGATATGCTCAGCGTATAGGTTAAACAAACAAATCTTGAACCAATCAGTTATTCCCATACAGGGTTCAAACTGTTTCTTCTTGACCCACATACAAGTTTCTCAGGAGACAGGCATGATGTTCTGGTATTCCCGTCTCTCTAAGAGCTTCCCACAGTTTATTATGATCCACACAGTCAAAGGCTTTGGCCTAGTCGATGAAACAGAGGCAGATGTTTTTCTGGAGTTCCCTGGCTTTCTCTATGATCCAGCGAATGTTGGCAATTTGATCTCTGGTTCCTCTTCCTTTTCTAAATGCAACTTGGACATCTGAAAGTTCTTGGTTCCCATAATGCTGAAGCCTCGCATGCAAGATTTTAAGCATGACCTTACTATCATGGGAGATGAGTGCAGTTGTCCAATGGTTAGCACATTCTTTAGTACTACCCTTCTTGGCACGTAGTAAGTTATCTTAAGTACTTATTAATTGATCAGTTTTTTAAGTTAGGTGTATTTAGAAATCACTTTTTCTGTGTGCACGGGATTTCCCTTTATAGAGTAGAATCAGTGAATAAAGCTCTTAATTGCCGTATTTTGTTTTTGCCTCACAGCTGCCTCCATTCCCTTGTGGTGCTTGTGCATCTGTGCTTTGGGGAGATGGAAGGAATGGAGTTTATATATGTGTGGAGGGGATGAGGATTAAATGATCAGTATTGTTTAAAACCATTATTGAAGAATTTATACAGCTGAGGATGATTTGGCTTGATTAGGCTTGGGTTACAGCCACCTGCGTGAGGAGGAGGAGGAGGCTACAGACAACTCTAACCACCCAGCTAGCAGTGAAATAGGAAGAGACAAACATGTGTGTATTGCCCCTCTGCTCCTTTGAGCCCCCTCTACTCCCACACTACAGCTGCCACTGATGACTAATGTTCAGCAATTTGGAGGATCTTGTGTCTTTTAATAGTAGTAAGAGGAGTTGTGATATTGTGTGGTTTCTGATTTTCCACTTAGAATGTATTTTAAATTTCCAGAAATGTTATTTTGTTCCAATTCTGTGTTGTTCCAATTCAATGTGTATATTTAAAAAGAGGAATTTATTGGTTTTTCTAAATGAAAATTCCATTTTCCAGAATAAAATTTGTGGTGATCAGCTTTATAATTATGGGAGTTTGGGGGTTAGAATGATACAGGGATTGGAAAGTTAGCGCCAATGAATAAAGACATTTGTTGAGAAAACAGACTTATGGAAATGTCAGCTTTTGACCTAAGGACATCATCTCCTTTGTTGCTAATTATTTTTTAGAGTATATCAATGCATTACTTTGGGTCTCTCTGCTTTTTCATATTCCTTTATAAGGCTAATGAGAATATTGATTGGCAAACTGATGATGTATTGTAGAATAGGAACTCTTGATTGTTTTCTCATAACCAAAACTCTTTTAAGTCAGGAAAAATGTTCTTATTTAGAACTCCCCATTTTCTCATTTTGGATTGTTATTCTGCAGGTCTAGAGAGTTAGTACTTGTAGGTTCTTAGTGACACATTTCTTGAACCCGTTGATTGGATTTCTGAGTTGAAATAAACATTGTTGAGGTTAAACTGACAGTTTTCAGCTTTGGTTTAATTTGCTGGGAATGAGTCTTTAAAAAAAAAGTATTACAATTGTTTTCAAGAGATAAGATGTTTATATGTTTCAGTGCAAGAAATATATAAAAGGTTGATTGAAATGTATAAAAAGGGTGATTGAAAAGTCTTCCTTAACCTAGTTTCCTATTTTTTCAATTTCCATTCTTCAATGGATCATCACTGTTGGCTAGTTTCTTGTTTATCCTTTCAGATACACAATATTTATGTATATATGATAGTATAAATTATTCTTCTCCCCATCATATTTACTTAACAATATATCTTATATCAATACATAAAAGTATGTTCTCTTTCCTCAAAAATATTTGCATAGTATCTCATTGTGTGAATAAACCATAATTTATTAAACTAGTGTCCCACTGATGGACATTAAACAAATCTATCAGTGCCATTTTTCCACCAGCATTGCTCACTTTGTGCATCTGTGTCATATTTTGGTAATTCTCCCAATATTCCAAATGTTGTTATTATTGCTATATTTGTTATGGTGATCTGTGATCAGCGATTTTTGATGTTACTACTTTAATTGTTTTAGAGTGCCACAAACCATGCCCAAATGAGAGGCAAATTTAATGGATTCTGACTGACCCACCAACTGACCATTCCCCTACCTCTCTCCCTCTCCTCAGGCTTCCCTATTCCCTGAGACACAAGCGTTGAAATTATAGGCAGACTTTGCTTTATTGTATTTCACAGATATTGCTTTTTTTTTTTTTTTTAACATATTGAAGGTTTGTGGCAACCCTGCATTGTCATATGATGGTTGGCATTCTTTTAGCAATAATTTATTTTTAAACTAAAGTACATACATTTTTTTTAGACATAATGCTATTGCACACTAAATAGACTACAGTATAGTGTAAACATAACTCTATATGCACTGGGAAACCAAAAAATTTCTGTGACTTGCTTTATTGTGATGTTCACTTTGTTGCAGTGATCTGGAACTGAACCTGCAATCTCTCCAAGGTGAGCCTGTACCTATAAAATCACAATATTCCATTTCCCTCTCCCTCTAGTCTCTGGCTAACCACCATTCTCCTTTCCATTTGTGTGAATTTCAGTACTTTAGATACCCTATGTACGTGGAATCCTACAATATTTTTCTTTTTTATGACTGACACTTCATTTGGCATAATATCCTCAGGGTTCATTTATTTTGTGGCATATATTAAGATTTGCTTCTTTTTAAAAGCCAAATAATATTCCATTGTATATATATGCCACATCTTGTTTACCCAGTCATCTGTCGATAGACATTTGGGTTGTTTCCATCTCTTGTCTATTATAAATAATGCTACAGTGAACATAGATGTGCAAATACTTCTTCGATATCCTGCTTTAATTTCTTTTGGATATATATCTAGAGGTAGGATTGCTAGATCATACAGTAGTTCTATTTTTAAATTTTGAGAAACCTTCATATTATTTTCCACAGTGGCTACACCATTTCATATTTCAACCAACAGTGCACAAGCATTCCAGTTTTTCCACATCTTCAACAACACATATTTTCTGGCTTTGTTTCTGTGTGTGTTTTGTTTTGTTGCTATTGTTGTTTTTGTTCACAGCCATCCTAATTGATATGAGGTGATATCTCACTGTGATTCTGATTTGTGTTTCTCTAGCTATGAGTGACGTCAAGCAACTTTTCATGTGTTTGTTGACTGTTTGCTTATCTTCTTTGGAGAAATGTCTATTCAAGTTGTTTGTACATGTTTAAGTTGGGTCATTTCTTTTTCTGTTGTGAAGTTGTAGGGGTTCTTTATATATTTTGATTATTAACCCCTTATCAGATATATGATTTGCTAATATTTTCACTCCATTGATTATTTTTGATGTGCTGCTGCTGCTGCTACTGCTAAGTCGCTTCAGTCGTGCCCGACTCTATGCGACCCCATAGACGGCAGCCCACCAGGCTCCCCCGTCTCCAGGCAAGAACACTGGAGTGGGTTGCCATTTCCTTCTCCAATGCATGAAAGTGAAAAGTGAAAGTGAAGTCGCTCAGTCGTGTCTGACTCTTTGCCACCCCATGGACTGTAGCCTACCAGGCTCCTCTGTCCATGGGATTTTCCAGGCAAGAGTACTGGAGTGGGGTGCCATTGCCTTCTCCATTTTGATGTACATAAGTTTTTTATTTTCACATGGTCCAGTTTATCAATTTTTTGCTTTTTTTGGCTGCTTTTGGTGTCATATTCAAGAAATCACTGCCAACTTTAGTGTCATGAAGCTTTTCCTCTGCATTTTCTTCCAGGAGTTTTAGATCTTATGTTTAGGTCTTTAATCCATTTTGAGTTGATTTTTGTGTGTGGTGTAAGTTAAGAGCCTTGTCTTTCACCATCTCCCAGAGTTTGCGGAAACTCATGTCCATTGGTGATGCCATTCAACCATCTCATCCTCTGTTGTCCCCTTCTCCTCCGGCTTTCAGTCTTTCCCAGCATCAGGGTCTTTTCCAATGACTTGGCTCTAAGCAGCAAGTGGCCAGAGTATTAGAACTTCAGCATCAGTCCTTCCAGTGAATAGTCAGGACTGATTTCGTTTAGGATGGACTGGTTTGATCTCCTTGCAGTCCAAGGGACTCTCAAGAGTCTTCTCCAACTCCACAATTCAAAAGCATCAATTCTTTGGCGCTTAGCCTTCTTTATAGTCCAACTCTCACATCCCTACATGACTACTGGGAAAACCATAGCTTTGACTAGACGGATCTTTCTTGGCAAAATAATGTCTCTGCTTTGTAATATGCTGTCTAAGTTGGTCATAACTTATCTTCCAAGGAGCAAGCATCTTTTAATTTCATGGCTGCAGTCACCATCTGCAGTGATCTTGGAGCCCAAAAAATAAAGTCTGTCACTGTTTCCACCGTTTCCCCATCTATTTGCCATGAAGTGATGGGACCAGATGCCATGATCTTAGTTTTCTGAATGTTGAGTTTAAAGCCAAGTTTTTCATTCTCTTTCACTTTCCTCAAGAGGCTCTTTAGTTCTTCGCTTTCTGCTATAAGGGTGGTATCATCTGCATATCTGAGGTTATTGATATTTCTCCCAGCGGTCTTGATTTCAGCTTGTGCTTCATCTAGCCCAGCATTTCTTATTATGTACTCTGCATATAAATTAAATAAGCAGGGTGACAATCTACAGTCTTTTTTTTTTTTTTTATAAATTTATTTATTTTAGTTGGGGGCTAATTACTTTACAATATTGTAATAGTTTTTGCCATACATTGACATGAATCAGCCATGGATTTACATGTGTTCCCCTTCCTGGACCCTCCACCCACCTCCCTCCCCATCCCATCCCTCTGGGTCATCCCATTGCCCCGGCCCTGAGCCCTTGTCTCATGCATCGAACATGGAATGGTGTTCTGTTTCACATATGATAATATACATGTTTCAATGCTATTCTCCCAGAACGTCCCACCCTCACCTTCTCCCTCAGAGTCCATAAAATTGCTCTATGCCTCTGTGTCTCTTATTCTGTCTCGCATATAGGGTTATCGTTACCATCTTTCAAATTCCATATATATGCATTAGTATACTGTATTGTTGTTTTTCTTTCTGGCTTACTTCACTCTGTATAATGGACTCCAGTTTCATCCATCTCAGTAGAACCGATTCAAATGTATTTTTTTAATGGCTGAGTAATATTCCATTGTGTATATGTACCACAGCTTCCTTATCCATTCGTCTGCTGATGGACATCTAGGTTGCTTCCATGTCCTGGCTATTGTAAACAGTGCTGCGATGAACATTGGGGTACACGCGTCTCTTTCAATTCTGGTTTCCTCGGTGTATATGCCCAGCAGTGGGATTGCTGGGTCATATGGCAGTTCTATTCCCAGTTTTTTAAGGAATCTCCACACTGTTCTCCATAGTGGCTGTACTACTTTGCATTCCCACCAATAGTGTAAGAGGGTTCCCTTTTCTCCACACCCTATCCAGCATTTATTGCTTGTAGACTTTTGGATAGCAGCCATTCTGACTGGTGTGAAATGATATCTCATTGTGGTTTTGATTTGCATTTCTCCAATAATGAGTGATGTTGAGCATCTTTTCATGTGTTTGTTAGCCATCTGTATTTCTTCTTTGGAGAAATGTCTGTTTAGTTCTTTGGCCCATTTTTTGATCGGGTCGTTTATTTTTCTGGAATTCAGCTGCAGAAGTTGCTTGTATATTTTTGAGATTAATTGTTTGTCTGTTGCTTCGTTTGCTATTATTTTCTCCCATTCTGAAGGCTGTCTTTTCACCTTGCTTATAGTTTCCTTTGTTGTGCAAAAGCTTTTAATTAAGCAGGAATAGAAGGAACATATCTCAACATAATAAAAGCTATATATGACAAACCCACAGCAAACATTATCCTCAATGGTGAAAAATTGAAAGCATTTCCCCTAAAGTCAGGAACAAGGCAAGGATGCCCACTTTCACCACTACTATTCAACATAGTTTTGGAAGTTTTGGCCACAGCAAATAGAGCTGAAAAAGAAATAAAAGGAATACAGATAGGAAAAGAAGAAGTAAAACTCTCACTGTTTGCAGATGACATGATCCTCTACATAGAAAACCCTAAAGACTCTACTAGAAAATTACTAGAGTTAATCAATGAATATAGTAAAGTTGCAGGATATAAAATTAACACACAGAAATCCCTTGCATTCGTATACTCCAATAATGAGAAAACAGAAAGAGAAATTAAGGAAACAATACCATTCACCATTGCAACAAAAAGAATAAAATACTTAGGAATATATCTACCTAAAGAAACAAAAGACTTACATATAGAAAACTATAAAACACTTGATGAAAGAAATCAAAGAGGACACAAACAGATGGAGAAATATACCGTGTTCATGGATTGGAAGAATTAATATAGTGAAAATGAGTATACTACCCAAAGCAATCTATAGATTCAATGCAATCCCTATCAAGCTACCAATGGTATTTTTCACAGAACTAGAACAAATCATCTCACAATTTGTATGGAAATATAAGAAACCTCGAATAGCCAAAGCAATCTTGAGGAAGAAGAATGGAACTGGAGGAATCAACCTGCCTGACTTCAGGCTCTACTACAAAGCCACAGTCATCAAGACAGTATGGTACTGGCACAAAGATAGAAATATAGATCAATGGAACAAAATAGAAAGCCCAGAGATAAACCCACGCACCTATGGACACCTTATCTTCGACAAAGGAGGCAAGAATATACAATGGAGAAAAGACAATCTCTTTAACAAGTGGTGCTGGGAAAACTGGTCAACCACTTGTAAAAGAATGAAACTAGAACACTTCCTAACACCATACACAAAAATAAACTCAAAATGGATTAAAGATCTAAACGTAAGACCAGAAACTATAAAACTCCTAGAGGAAAACATAGGCAAAACACTCTCCGACATAAATCACAGCAGGATCCTCCATGACCCACCTCCCAGAATATTGGAAATAAAAGCAAAAATAAACAATCTACAGTCTTGATGTACTCCTTTCCCGATTTGGAACCAGTCTGTTGTTCCATGTCCAGTTCTAACTGTTGCTTCTTGGCCTGCATACAGATTTCTCAGGAGGCAGGTCAGGTGGTCTGGTATTCCCATCTCTTTAAGAATTTCTCAGTTTGTTGTGATCCACACAGTCAAAGGCTTTGGCATAGTCAATAAAGCAGAAGTAGTGTTTTTCTGGAACTCTCGTGCTTTTTTGAGGATCCAACGGATGTTGGTAATTTCATCTCTGGTTCCTCTGCCTTTTCTAAATCCAGCTTGAACATCTGGAAGTTCACAGTTCACGTACTGTTGAAGCCTGGCTTGGAGAATTTTGAGCATTACTTTGATAGTGTGTGAGATGAGTGCAATTGTGCGGTAGTTTGAGCATTCTTTGGCATTGCCTTTCTTTGGGATTGGAATGAAAACTGACCATTTCCAGTCCTGTGGCCACTCTGAGTTTTCCAAATTTGCTGGCATATTGAGTGCCGCACTTTCACAGTATCATCTTTTTTTTAAAATTAATTTGTTTAATTGGAGGCTAATTACTTCATGAAACTCCAATACTTTGGCCACCTGATACGAGGAGTTGACTCATTTGAAAAGACCCTGATGCTGGGAAAGATTGAGGGCAGGAGAAGAAGGGGATGACAAAGGATGAGATTCTTGGATAGCATCACCGACTCAATGGACATGGGTTTGGGTGGACTCCGGGAGTTGGTGATGGACAGGGAGGCCTGGTGTGCTGTGGTTCGTGGGGTTGCAAAGAGTTGGACACGACTGAGTGACTGAATTGATTGACTGAATTACTGTATAATATTTTAGTGGTTTTTGCCATACATTGACATGAATCAGCCATGGGTGTACATGTGTCCCCCATCCTGAACCCCCCTCCCACCTCCCTCCCCATCCCAGCCCTCAGGGTCATCCCAGTGCACCGGCCCTGAATGCCCTGTCTCATGCATCAAACCTGGACTGGCAAACTGTTTCACATATGGTAATATACATGTTTCAGTGTTATTCTCTCAAATCATCCTACCCTTGGCTACTCCCACAGAGTCCAAAAGTCTGTTCTTTACATTTGTGTCTCTTTTGCTCTCTCGCATATAGGGTTGTCGTTACTATCTTTCTAAATTCCATATATATACGTTAATATACTGTATTGGTCTTTTTCTTTCTGACTTACTTCACTCTATATAATAGGTTCCGGTTTCATCCACCTCATTAGAACTGATTCAGATGCACTCTTTTTAATCTTTAATTAAAAATGCATTCTTTTTAATCTTTTAGGATCTTAAATAGTTCATAGATTTTTTTTTAAGTGTATGATTTTAAGTATTTCAATTTGCTGTTGTCTTTTGTTTTTGCTGTCTTTGAGTTATTTTATTTTCCTTTTTTAAATTTTAAATCAGCTGCCCTTTATATCTCCAAACTTTTGAAATACCACTCTGGAGATTATAACCTTTATGGGTTTGTATTTCTTCTCCAGAAAATAAAAAGGATAGTTACCCCTATCACAACAACTGGAGAAAACCTCAGTAGAAACTCAACAGTGTTTTTCAGTGAGAAATACCTGATGTTGTATATTTTGTTTAGTGAAGACAGTTGGCCATATACTTAAGCAAGGTGGAAATAGCTAATGTGGTCAATTTAAAAGAAGCAAATAATTTAAAATACAAAGGCTTCCAGGTGGTGAGTTATTTTCTTAGTGCTTGCTCTAGACATTCCAAAATGCATTTTAATTTATCACAGTCTACTTTAGGTTAATGCTAGTTTAATTCTGTAAGATAGCATTTCTTACTCCCTCCTTTGTACAGTAATTGTCATATATATCATATTTGTTATAAACATAACAATAGTGTTATTACTGCTTTATACAATCTTTTAAATAGTTTTAGAGAATACACACACACACACACACACACACACACACACACACACACACACACACACACACACACATGTATGTATGTATGTATATATATGGCATGTGGGATCTTAGTTTCCCAAACAGGGATCAAATTCACATCCCCTGCATTGGAAGTGCAGAGTCCTAACTACTGGACCACCAGAGAAGTCCCAAGAGAATAAAATTTTTAGAATGCATTCTTTTATATTTACCCATATATTTCCTTTTCCCAGTACTTTTCATTTCTTTGTGTAGATTCAAGTTACCATCTGGTGTCAATGGATTCTCTTAATTTATTGGGGATGTCTCTGTTTCATGTTCATTTTATAAAATAATTTTATCTTTATGTTTGGCTGTGCTGGGTTTTCATTGCTGCACAGGCTTTCCTCTAGTTAGGCAAGGAGGCCTACTCTCTAGTTGTGGTGCACAGGCTTCTCATTGTGGTGACTTCTCTTGTTGTGGAGCACGAGCTCTACGACACGCACCTGCTGTAGTTGCAGCCAGTGTGCGCAGGAGTTGGGGTTCCTGGGCTCTAGAGCACAGGCTCAATAGTTGTGGCACATGGGTTTAGTTGCTCTGCGACATGTAGAATATTCCCGGATCAGGGATCGAACCTGTGTTTCCTGCATTGGCAGGTGGATTCTTTACTACTAAGCCACCAGGGAACCCCCATCTTCATTTTTGAAAGACAATTTAGCTATCTGGATACAATATTCTTTTTTCTTAATTTATTTTTAATTGGAGGATGATTATTTTCCAATATTGTATTCGCTTCTGTAATATATGAACATGAATCAGCCATAGGTATAGGTATGTCCCCTCCCTCCTGAACCTCCCTCCCACTTTCCTCCCCATCTTGCCCTTCTAGATTATCACAGGGCGCTGATTTGAGCTCCCTGGGTCATACAGTAAATTTCACTAGCTATCTAAATTACATATGGCAGTGTATATGTTTCAATGCTGTTCTCTCAATTTGTCCCACCCTGCCCTTCCCCATCTTTGTCAACAAGTCTTTTCTCCATGTCCGTCTCCACTGCTGCCCTGCAAATAGGTTCATCAGTACCATCTTTCTAGATTCCATATATATGCGTTAGAATACAGTATTTATCTTTCTCTTTCTGACTCACTTCACTGTGTATAATAGGTTCTAGGTTCATCCACCTTATTAGAACGGAGTCAAATTTGTTCCTTTTTATGGCTGAGTAATATTCCATTGTGTATGTGTACCACAACTTCTTTATCCATTCATCTGTCAGTGGACATCTAAGTTGCTTCCATGTCCTAACTGTTGTAAATAGAGCTGCAGTGAACAGTGGGGTGCATGTGTCTTTGTCAGTTATGGTTTCCTCAGAGTATATGTGCAGTAGTGGGATTGTTGGGTCATATGGTAGTTTTATTCCTAGTTTTTTAAGGGATCTCCACACTGTTCTCCATAGTGGCTGTTATCAATTTGTATTCCCACCAACAGTGCAAGAGGGTTCCCTTTTCTCCATACCCTCTCCAGCATTTATTGTTTATGGATTTTTTGATGATGGCCATTCTGACCAGTGTTAGGTGATACCTCATTGTAGTTTTGATTTGCATTTCTCTCATAATGAGCAGTGTTGAGCATTTTTTCATGTGTTTATTAGCCATCTGTAGATACAGAATTCTTACTTGACAGTATTTTCTTTCAGCATTTTGAATATGTTATTTCATTGCCTTCTAGTCTCCCTTGTTTCTGATGAGAAGTTAGCCACTAGTTATATCTTTGTGTCCCTGTGAAATGATACTCCCAAGATGTTCTGTTTTGGGCTTTCATCAGTTTTACTATATGTCTAGGTGTGGATTTCATTGTTTCTGTTATCATGGTTCATTTAGTTCCTTAAAGTGTAGATTAATTGTAAAAGTCAGTTTGTATAGTTTTTGGTCACTGTTTCTGTATCCTTTCCACTTCTGGAACTCCTAATTCATGTATGTTCCTACATTTGACATTGTTCCACAGGTCTTTAAGGCTATGTTTGTTTTTCTTTATTCTTTTCTCTCTTTTCAGATTGGATAATTTCTGTTACTCTTTCTTCAGGTTTATTTTTTATTCTGCTTCAATGTTCAACTCTGGGGTTTTGTTTGGTCTTTTTTATAATTATTTTTTGTTGTTGAGATTTTCTATTTGTTTAAGGCATTGTTCTTATAATTTTCCTTAGTCTTATAAAGCACTTTAAAGTCTGTATTTGCTAAGACTGGCATTGGGCCTACTCAGGGATGTTTTCAATCACATGAGGTCATTTTTCCCTTCTCAGTTTGGGTCACACTTTCTTGCATTTTTACATCTTACAAATTTTTGTTGAAACTATTGTAGCAGTTTTGGATTCTGATTTTTTTCCCTTTTGAGGGTTGTTGTTGCTTTGTTATTATTGTTGTTTTTAAGGTAGCTTGCCTGAGCTAAATCTGGAATTTTTCTCTGTGGTGTGTGACTGCTGATGTCTACTCAGTTTTTTGTTATTTTCATTTCTGTTTTAATTTTTGTTTTTGGCTTCCTGGAGTGACACCTGCATCTGCACTGCTTGCTGCTGCTGCTGCTTCTGCTAAGTCACTTCAGTTGTGTCTGACTCTGCGCGACCCCATAGACGGCAGCCCACCAGGCTCCGCCATCCCTGGGATTCTCCAGGCAAGAACACTGGAGTGGGTCACCATTTCCTTCTCCAGTGCATTGAAAGTGAAAAGTAAAAGTGAAGTTGCTCAGTCGTCTCTGACTCCTAGCAACCCCATGGACTGCAGCCTACCAGGCTCCTCCATCCATGGGATTTTCCAGGCAAGAGTACTGGAGTGGGGTGCCGTGCTTAGTGGTCAGTTAATGATTGGCCAAAGATTGTGCTAGATATTGTGCTAAATACCTGGTAAGACTTCTACTCTCTGCTGATCTTTATGTGTTTGAGGAAGCTCCTTCAAAGTTCAGACCATTTCAAAGTCTGCCCTAACTTTTACCTTCCACCAGGCCCTTTTGTGTCTTTTCTGCCTATGTATGCAGGCTCCTGGTGGACCCTCTCCAGTGTGAATGTGTAGACATTTATTGAGGTCCCTTATAGTTTCTTCTCCAGATTTCCTTTTTTAATTTCTGACTAGTTTGCTGGTCCATTGTTTGCACTAACTGTGACAGCAACCTCAGGCTATTGGAGCCCTTGGTCTTGCTTTTCTGTTTGCCCCAAGAATGCAAACTCTTACTGACAATGCGGATAGGATAGGCATGGGCTTTTTCTGTGCTTTGCTTTAAGTAAAGTCAGCCTTCTTTGTCAGTGAAGCTGCTGGTTTTTACCATCTTGGTAGAACCAACTTCCCCACTGACCCCTGGAGATGGGAGTAGCTTTAGACAGTAATGCCACAGACTCCCTCTGTTCTCACCCCAAGTTCAGCAGTTTCTTATGAATAACTGCAGAGAAGGTAACATTTGAGAAAAAGCCTGAAGGAGGTGAGGAAGTATTCCATGTAGCTATCTAGGGAAAAACATTGCTGGCAGAGGCAACACTCTTGCAGGAAGAGGGACCCTTCCAGGGCCCGAAACTGGGCTCTTGTCTAACACTCAGAAATGAATTGTCCAAGGAGACACATGTGCTGACAAAGCAAGAGATTTTATTGGGAAAGGGCACCCAGGTGGAGAGCAGTAGGGTAAGAGAACCCAGGAGAATAGCTCTGCCACGTGACTTGCAGTCTCGGGTTTTATGGCGATGGTATTAGTTTCTGGGTTGTCTTTAGCCAGTCATCTGACTCAGAGTCCTTCCTGGTGGTGCACACCTTGTTCAGCCAAGATGGATGCAATAGAGAAGGATTCTGGGAGGTGGTCGGACATGTGGTATCTCCTTTGACCTTTCAAGGTCAAAAGGAGATAAGGTCAAAAGTGTTGCCTCTTCTAGTTGGTGGTGGCTTATTAGTTACGTGTCCCTTACCAGGACCTCCTGTCGTAAAACAACTCATGCAAATGGTTACTATGGTGCCTGGCCAGGGTGGGCAGTTTCAGTCAGTGTGCTTCCCCTAATAACACCTTAAGGGCCTTAAGGTGAGAACATATCTAAGTTATAAAATGGACAATAAAGAGGCCAATGTGGCTGGTGTAGAATACCTGAGAGGAAGAGGAGCAGGATGTGAGGTCAAAGAGAGAAGGGGTGCGTGCGGACAGGGTGTTAGAGCAGATAAGACCTTTTAGGCCACTCTGAGGGCTCTGGCTTTTACTTTGAATGAAATGAGGAGCTGCTTGAGGGCTTTGAACGGTATAGTTGGGACATAATGTCTTATAATTTTAAAATAGCTATGTGAAACAGAAGCTAGAGAGTGGCAGAAGAGGAGACTCAGGATGCCAGTTAGGAGACTATTATAGTCTTGATTATAGCAATGCAGGTGAGAAGTGTTTGTGTCTTGGACAAAGGTGGTTGCAAGTGAAGATGGTAAGAAGTGGGCCAGTTCTGGTGTAGGTAAAAGGTAGAACAGAGAGGATTTCTTCTGATGGATTGGTAGTGGGGAGGGAACGATACTGATCCCTTAATTCAAAGGAGTTTTCCTGTATTTCATCTGTGAATGTTTTTTCTGTTCTCTTTATTGAGTCCTCTGTTTTTGGAGTCTATTATATTGATTCCAATTATCCTTAGATTGGATCATTTTTATGTTCTAATATTATCTTCTAATTGCTTTAACTTCTTTTTTGTTTTTAGTATTATTATTATTCTGAAAGCCTTTCTCCATCCCATTCATTCTATTTTCATTTGCATCTGTTCTGTTTCTGACACCTTATTGAATCTGTAATTGTGGTATTTTGTTTTTCAGATTTTCTTAGCTTTGCAGTCAACTTTCTTTTCATTCTATATATCCTTATTCATTCTCTCATGTATTTCCTAGCTCTTATTTTATTTAATCTAAATTCTTATTTAAAGTATTCAAAAAAGTATTCAATGAAAAATCTTTGATTTAGGGGGTTATATTGTTTTCCAGGTTTAGTTCTTCATCTGCTATCTGCTACATGATAATTTATTTTCTCTCATTGTATTTCTCTTTTGTTACTGGAGATTTGATAAGTTGCTGTGTCATTTTTATTGATTGCGCATTGCAGGATCTCAGTTCCCCAATCAAGGATTGAACCCAGGCACATGGCAATGAAAGCTCAGAGTGCTAACCACTGGACTGTCAGGGAATTCCCTAAGAGGCTGTTACTCTGAAGTCTTTATTTTACATTTATCCTTTTTTAAAAACTTGATTTTATATTGGCGTATAGCCAGTTAACAATGTTGTGATAGTTTCAGGTGTGCAGCAGAGCGACTCTGAGAACAGGCTCTTACTCTTGATGGATTTTTTTTTAACTTACCCATGACTTATCCCTTTTATTCTCCTCCACACTGAAAAAATATTTCATACAAGTTTACTCTTATTTCCTTCTTGGGTTACATTTTGTAAAGTTTTTTTTTTCTATCAGGTTTCTAGGTATGAGAGTTCTATGATCCTCCTGATGCTTTTTTTACCCAGAAATTTTGGACATGTATTTATTAAATGTTTAGTAATAAGGGAGGAAAAAAGCATTTGTATCTTTGCAATTTATAAAAGCTTTCTGTGGTATTGACTAATCCAGACTCTGATGTTTCAGTTTTCCTTATTAAATTCCCTTTTTTCTCTCCTTTTCCCTCTCACCCTCCTGGCAAATGTCTTGCAACTATATTTGAGCTGGGAAACCTGAGGAGGAGTTAGACAAAGGAAATTATAGAGGAAGAGAAAAGACCCTTGATTTAACTAGGAAGAGCAGGTGGTAAGAGAGATCTTAGGGAGTGATAAGAGGTAACTATTTTAGTTTGTGAAGTAGAGATGGAGATAAGATTTTTGAGATAGACACAAGAAGAATAAGAAAACATGCTTTCTGAACTGAGAAGATAGTTTGATTATAAGATTAAAATTTCTTAAGGAGCAAATTACTGCTTTTTTTAAAAAAGGTTTACAATGATTTTTTTGAGAAACTTTTAAAAATCAAATTATAGTTGATTTACATGTTGTATTAATTAAAATATTGCTTCTTACAACTGTATTCTTTCTAGAGTAGTTTTTTTTTTAACAAGTGAATACCCTGTTTTCTCTCTATCTCTTTTTTAAATATCTGTTTATTTTTGGTTGCGCTGGGTCTTCTTGCTACATGCAGGCTTTCTGTAGTTGTGGAGAGTGGGGGTGGTTCTTTGTTGCAGTGCATGGGCTTCTTATTGTGGTGGCTTCTCTTGTTGCAGAGCACAGACTCTAGGCGCACGGGCTTCAGTAGCTGTGGCATGCGGGCTTAGTAGTTGTAGCTCATGGGCTTTAGTTGCTCTGCGGCACATGCAATCTTCCTGGACCAGGGGTTGAACCCATGTACCTGCATTGGCAGGCAGACTGTTACCCACTGTACCACCAGGGAAATCCTAGAGTAGTTTTCTTTTAATAACTAGTTTCATTTAGAAAAAGTATAAAATAAAGCATGTGGATATCTGTTAAAAATTTTATACAGCTGTTACTGTCATAGTGAATATGTGTGTGTTTGTATTCCCCCTAGAATCTCCCTGGAAAAAGAGACATGAATGTCTGCAATGATATTTCTTGACACGAATATGATATGAGAGAAGAAAAGGAGATCGACGGCTAGTGAACAGGATTTCAAATAACCAGGATTTTATATTTATCACCTCCAACTACAGCCTTCTGTCGCCTCCTTTTGAATCAAAGATAACAACAGTCAGAACCAAGACAAGGCAAAAGAATACTTTTCTTCTGCATTTTTTGAGATTAAAGAAACCTGAAATGTCTAGGAAACAAAACCAGAAGGGTAAGATTCCACGTGGGCATGAATTGTTAAAAGCATAGTTGTAGAGTCGTGATCACCATTTCTATCTGTGCATAGTTTTAAAAAATGTTCTCTTAATGTGTTTTGAGTTGTGTTATACTTTTGCTCACCTAGTGCAGTACTGCTGATAGTTATAACTTATCTTTTAGTCATGACTGCAGTTAACTTTAGAAGAGTATGGAACAGTCACAACATTATCTGTTGTCCCTTTAACTAGCTGGATATTAGATTATAGCTTTTTGTGTTACTAGTTTGGGAGTTCATATAACACTTGCTTTTCTACTCTTATAAACTTATTAAATTGTAATATAATTTCAGGAAATCCAAACGCATCTTGAAAGTGCACTTTTTGGAGAGTGAACATATGTTATAGAGGCAGGATATAATTTACTGCAGGATATTCTATATCATGTGAGTTCATGTTTCTTTGGAGACAGGAAATGAAACGAGTCAATGCTTCTAGTCACTGATTCTTCTTTAGCTCTCCTTCTGGGATTGTGACTCTAGCTTTTTGTGTAAAGTATAAGTTGCAGAGAGTCAAGAAATATCAAAAATAGTTATACAGAGGAAAGGACAACAGAGACTACACTTTTTCAGCTTTCCAAGAAGACCTGTGAAAATGTAAAGGGACAAATAGCACTTAAAGTTGTCACACATAACTGGAATATAGTTGTTAAAAGAATGACCATAGCTATCCTAGATTTTTTTTTTCCCCTCATTTAGTTTAATTTTCAATTTAAAGTTGATGTTCTTTAATTCAAAACAAAGCTCACATGCTAAATATGAAGGGAATGTTTAAATTTATTTTTTAATTGAAGCATAGTTAGTGTACAATGTTACATTAGTTTTAGGTGTTCAGCAAAGTGATTCAGATATGTATGTATACACACATGCACTGTTCTTTTCCATTATAAGTTATTATAAGATATTGAGTATAGTTCCCTGTGCTATAATTAGGCCCTGTTGTTTACCTATTTTAGATATAGTAGTGGGTATATGTCAATCCCAAACTCCTAATTTATCCCTTCCCACCATTGTCCCTTTCAGTAACTGTAAGTTTTGTTTGCTTGGTATGTGAGTCTGTTTCTGTTTTCTAAATAAGTTCATTTGTATAATTTTTTTTTTAGATTCCACATATAAGTGGTATCATATGATATTTGTTTTTCTCTGTTCACTTAATATGATAATCTCTAGGTCCAAATCTATCCTTGCTGCTGCAAATTTCTCTTTTTTATGCCTGAGTGATAGTCCAGTGGTGGTGGGTGGGGGGGTGTGTGCTTGTGTGTATCACATCTTCTTTTCAAACACACAGACGAACACACAGTTCATCTGTTGATGGACATTTAAATTGAAGGAAATGCTTTTAAACTTAATTTTTGTTTTGGCAAATCAAAGCCTCATTATAAGAAAACAATATACCAGAGCTGCTTGTGGTTTTGAAAGCTATAGTTTCATTGTATAGCAAACCTGTGTAAAGAATATCTGAGCTCTAAAGAATGGTTAGATCACTAAAGAAGCTGAACTCTTCAAGGGAGTGAGATTTATCAATTGAAAAGTTTTAAAAATTTCATCTAAAAAGTTTAGCATTTGATTTTTTCCAAAAAAGTAAACTTTAGCAGATTGCTTTGCCCTTTTAAAAACTAGAGTCTTTGTTTATTTCATCTCTATGTTGTCCCAGAGCTATAAAAAATTATCATTGCTTTCTATAATTGGTGTCCAGTTACTATACAGTAAATGTAGATTTTAGATCACATCATAGGCATTAAGTGCTAACAAATTTTGACACTTAGTTGAAACAAAAGAAAGCTTTTATGTCATTAGGACTTTCTCTGAAACAAATATATACTTATATATAACCATGTCAGACTTTATTTTTGGGGGGCTCCAAAATTACTGCAGATGGTGATTGCAGCCATGAAATTAAAAGACGCTTACTCCTTGGAAGAAAACTTATGACCAACCTAGACAGCATATTAAAAAGCAGAGACATTATTTTGCCAAAAAAGGTCCATCTAGTCAAAGCTATGGTTTTTCCAGCGGTCACGTATGGATGTGAGAGTTGGACGGTGAAGAAAATTGAGCACCAAAGAACTGATGCTTTTGAACTGTGGTGTTGAAGAAGACTCTTGAGAGTCCCTTGGGCTGCAAAGAGATCCAACCAGTCTATCCTAAAGATCAGTCCTGGGTGTTCATTGGAAGGACTGAAGTTAAAGCTGAAACTCCAATACTTTGGCCACCTCATGCGAAGAGTTGACTCATTGGAAAAGACCCTGATGCTGGGAAGGATTGGGGGCAGGAGGAGAAGGGGACGACAGAGGATGAGATGGCTGGATGCCATCACCGACTCAATGGACATGAGTTTGGGTAAACTCCGGGAGTTGGTGATGGACAGGGACGCCTGGCGTGCTGCGGTTCATGGGGTCGCAAAGGGTCGGACACGACTGAGCAACTGAACTGACATAAGTTCAGATATTTGAACCAAAAAAATACAAAATACTTATATAAAATTCTATCTCATTTAATTCATTTAAATTTTTAAAATTTCATTGTTTTGGGTTTTCAGTTCAGTTCAGTTTAGTCGCTCAGTTATATCCGACTCTTTGTGATCCCATGCACTGCAGCACACCAGGCCTCCCTGTCCATCACCAACTCCCGGAGTTTACTCAAACTCATGTCCATTGAGTCAGTGATGCTGTCCAGCCATCTCATCCTCTGTTGTCCCTTTCTTCTCCTGCCTTCAATCTTTCCCGGCATCAGGGTCTTTTCAAATGAGTCAGTTCTTCGCATCAGGTGGCCAAAGTATTAGAGTTTCAGCTTCAGCATCAGTCCTTCCAATGAATATTCAGGACTGATCTCCTTTAGGATAGACTGGTTGGATCTCCTTGCTGTCCAAGGGACTCTTAAGAGTCTTCTCCAACACCACAGTTCAAAAGCATCAATTCTTTGGTGCTCAGCTTTCTTTATACTCCAACTCTCACATCCATACATGACTACTGGAAAAACCATAGCTTTGACTAGATGCACCTTTGTTGGTAAAGTAATGTCTCTGCTTTTTAATGTGCTGTCTAGGTTGGTCATAACTTTTCTTCCCAGGAGCAAGCGTCTTTTAATTTTAGTAGTTTAATAATTATACTGACTTTATCAATTTAGTTATAATACATTAAAAAGATAGATACTATGGTAGTTTTTGTTCTCTAGAGACAACTAGAATCATTTTATAATGAGTTATGTTTTTATTCCACAGTAAACCATGTTTCCATATCTTCCTGTATCAGTAACACTTGTAAATTTCTTAATGAAATATTTAGTGGAGTTAAACTTGTATGGCTTAAGTTAAGGTGAATTTTAATTACAACTATTGATTGCTCCAAGCCTTTTAGCCCAACACCTAGCAGAAGTCAATAAGATCAGTGCTTCTCAAACTGTGGTCTGTGAACTAAAGAAGTACTTTAAAATGGAGAGTGTTTAGAAACTCTTTTATCGTGGTTTGACAGTGCTGTAACATCCAGACCCTTTCAAGGCAGTTTTACTGAGGTAATTTAAATACTATAAAACTCATCTATTATAAATGTACAGTTTTATTACTTTTAGTAAATTTTTTTTTCTTTTTTAAGTTTTGGCCATGCTGTGCAGCTTGTGGGGTCTTAGTTCCCTGACCAGGGATTGATTGAACCCAAGTCCTCGGCAGTGAAAGTGCTGAGTCCTAACCACTGGATTGCTAGGGATTTCCCTGTTTTTAGTAAATGTATACAGTTATGCAACCGTCACCACAATCCTATTTTAAAACACCTTCCTCACCCCTGAAAGTATACTTAGTTACCTGTCTACAATCAATTCCTGCTTTCAATTCCAGGCAAACATACCTACTTTCTCTGTCTTCAGGTTTGCCTTTTCTAGAGATTTCTAATAAACAGATTAATCCAGTATGGTTTTGTGTCTGGCTTCTTAATGCTATGTTTTTGAGGTTCATTAGTGTTTTTGAATGTATCAGTAGCTTGCCGCCTTTTACTGCTGAGTAGCGTTAAGGTTATAAAAAGTTGCAGAGTGTTTCTTTTACACTCTGCTACTCATAATACATGTGTGACCAGAAGTGTGGATGTTTCTCCCACATTGACCAATTCTCTGATACCAGCCGAGTGTCCCTACAATCCAATTCAATGCTGACACTATCTTCTTGGAGTTAGTGTTAGATCCTACAGGTTAAGGGCTCAGTCCCCCAAGACTGCTCCCGCTCCAGACACCAGTCCACGAGGAGCAGGTTCCCAAGTTACCCACCCTCAATCCATCTTGATTACAAATGGGTGGTTTCTACAGCCCTCCTTCTCAGGTTCAGTAATTTGCTATAATGCTCACAGAAGTAAGGGAAACCACTTACCTACTTTTACTGGTTTATATACATAGTAGAGGGTGTTATAAAGAATACAGATGAACAGCCAGATGAAGGTGCAGTGAGAAGGCAGATGGCTCCTAGCCAGAGAGAAGGACTTAAAAGTCACCAAATTGTTTTATGACTAGCTTTGACTAGATGGACCTTTGTTGGCAAAGTAATGTCTCTGCTTTTTAATATGCTATCTAGGTTGGTCATAACTTTTCTTCCAAGGAGTAAGCGTCTTTTAATTTTATGGCTGCAGTCACCATCTGCAGTGATTTTGGAGCCCAGAAAAATAAAGTCTGACACTGTTTCCACCATTTCCCCATCTATTTCCCATGAATTGATGGGACCGGATGCCATGATCTTAGTTTTCTGAATGTTGAGTTTTAAGCCAACTTTTTCATTCTCTTTCACTTTCATCAAGAGGCTCTTTAGTTCTTCTTCGCTTTCTGCCATAAGGATGGTGTCATCTGCATATCTGATGTTATTGATATTTATCCCAGCAATCTTGATTCCAGCTTGTGCTTCATCCAGCCCAGCGTTTCTCATGATGTCCTCTGCATATAAGGTAAATAAGCAGGGTGACAGTCTATAGCCTTGATGTACTCCTTTCCCGATTTGGAACTAGTCTGTTCTTCCATGTCCAGTTCTAACTGTTGCTTCTTGGCCTGCATACAGATTTCTCAAGAGGCAGGTCAGGTGGTCTGGTATTCCCATCTCTTTTAAGAATTTTCCACAGTTTATTGTTATCCACACAGTCAAAGGCTTTGGCATAGTCAATAAAGCAGAAATAGATGTTTTTCTGGAACTCTCGTGCTTTTTCGATGATCCAGTGGATGTTGGCAATTTGATCTCTGGTTCCTCTGCCTTTTCTAAAACCAGCTTGAACATTTGGAAGTTCACAGTTCACGTATTGTTGAAGCCTGGCTTGGAGAATTTTGAGCATTACTTTGCTCGCATGTGAGATGAGTGCAGTTGTGTGGTAATTTGAACATTCTTTGGCATTGCCTTTCTTTGGAGTTATACCTCACATAGTTATTATAAGAGATTGTAGGTTTTCTTACTGAGTTGTAAGCATTTTTTATTCTGAGCATTATCAAGTATATGATTTGCAAATATATTTTCCCAGTCTGGCATATCTTTTCATTTTCTTAATGGTTTCTTTTACTTTTTCCCCTGCTGTGCAGCTTGTGGGGTCTTAATTTTCTGATCAGGGATTGAACCTAATCCTTAAGCAGTGAAAGCATAGAGTCCTAGTCAGTGGACCACCAGGAATTCCCAATGGTGTCTTTTTAAAAGTGAAAGTTTTTAACTTTGATAAAACTCACTTTATCTTTTCTTAAAGTCTAGAATAATAAGGTGTAGAGTGAATCTGATCTTCCCTGGTGGCTCAGCAGTAAAGAACCTGCCTGCCAATGCAGGAGACACAGGTTTGATCCATGGGTTGGTTATATCCCCTGGAGAAGGAAATGGCGACCCACTCCAGTCTTTTTACCTGGGAAATCCCATGGACAGAGGAGCCTGGCGGGCTACGGTCCATGGGGTCAGAACAAGTTGGACACAACTTGGTGACTGAACAATGACAGAGTCATTCCTCCAACCCTTTCCCACACCAGAGCTTTATTGGCTATCCTGGTTCTCTTATATTTCCGTAGAAATTTAGACTCAGCTTATCAATTCATGCAAATATATCTGCTTGGAATCTGATAGTGATTGCGCTGAATCAATAGATTTGTGGTAAATTGGTTATCTTTGCAATATTGAGTCTTTCAATTAATGACTGTAGCATATTTCTACACTTATTTAGATCTTACTTTCTCTCAGCAATGTTTTACAGGTTTAAGTACACAGACCTTGCAATTTCTTTGTTGAGTTTATTCCTAAGTAATTTATTCTTTTCAATGCTGCTGTGAATGGGACACTTGATTTCTGTTGTTGTTGAACTCACTTATTAGTTCAAGTAGTTTTTGGTAGGTAACTTAGATTTTCAATATACAATGTCATGTCCTCTATGAATCAAGTTGGTTTTCTTCCTCTCCTCCATTCTAGATGACTATAATTTCTTTTTTCTTGCTTTCTACATGGGCTTGAACTTCCAGTTCATTGTTGCAAAGAAGTATGAGAGCAGACATCTTTGCCTTATTCTCACCCTTTGAGAGAAGCGTGTCATCTTTTACCATTGAGTATGATGTTCAGTTGGTAAAGAATCCACCTGCAATGCAGGAGACCCAGTTCAATTCCTGGGTTGGGAAGATCCGCTCAAGAAGGGATAGGCTACCCACTCTAGTATTCTTGAGTTTCCCTTGTGGCTCAGCTGGTAAAGAATCCACCTGCAATGTGGGAGACCTGGGTTTGATCCTTGGGTTGGGAAGATCCCCTGGAGAAGGGAAAGGCTACCCAGTCCAGTATTCTGGCCTGGAGAATTCCATGGACTGTAGAGTCCATGGGGTCACAAAGAGTCAGACACGACTGAGCAACTTTCACTTTCAATTCATGCTGTTAGCTGTAGGTTTTTTCCTGGAAGCCCTTTATCAGTTTGAAGAAGGTCCTTTCTTTTCTTACCTTGCTGAGTTTTAACATGAATGTGTTTCTGATTTTGTCATATGTTTTTTATGCATCTATTCCAGTTTGAATTCCATCTATTCAAATGGGGGTGATTTTGCCCCTAGGGGATATTTGGCAATGTCTGGAGACATGTTTTATTGGTCACAGCTTGGGGCCATGGTGCTATTGGCGTCTAGTGGATGTGGGTCCAGGATGTTGTAAACATCCTACAGGATACAGGACAGACCTTCACAATAAAGATTTGGCTTAAAATGTCAATACTGCTGAAGTTGAGAAACTCTGATCTATTGTTAGGATCATGTGTTTTTGTCCTTTATTTATATATAGCATTATATTAACTTTCATTTGTTAAACCAATTCTGCCTTCCTGGTATAAATCCCACTTGGTCATAGTTGGCTGTGTTACTGTTTTCTGTTTTCTAATATTTTGTAATAAATATCTACACCTGTATTCATGAGAGAGGTCTGCAGTTTTCTCTTCTTGTGATGTGTTTGTCTAGTGTACGATTTGTTCTGAAGAATATGCCATGTGTGCTTAAAGAGAATATGTATTGATCGGTTAGGTGGAGTATTCTATATGTGTCAATTAGATCAAGTTGGGTGATCATGATGTTCAAGTCATCTATATCCTTACTCATTTTCTGTTTAGTTCTGTCATTTACAAAGAGAAAAGTATTTGAAATCTTCAGCTATAATTGTTGAATTGTGTATTGTTCCTTTCTATTCTGTTAGTTTTTAATTCACATATTTTAGGACTCTTATTAAATGTATGTAGATTTATAATTGGTTATATACTGCTGATATATTGATTTTCTTATCATTATCTTTTTTATCTCTAGTAATATTTTTGTCTTTAAAGTTTTAGTTTATATAGCTATTCCAGCTCTCTTATAGTTACCGTTTGGAAGAAATATATTTTTCATCCTTTACTTTCAATCTATTTATGTCTTGGAATCTAAGGGATATCTCTTGTAGACACTATATAGGTAGATCTTGCTTTTTATCCAGTCTAACAACTCTGCGTACGTGCATGCTAAGTCACTTCAGTAGCATCCAGCTCTTTGTGACCTCATGGACTATAGCCCGCCAGGCTCCTCTGTCCATGGGAATTGTCCAGGCAAGAATACTGGAGTGGGTTGCCATGCCCTCCTCTAGGGGATCTTCCCAACCCAGGGATCAAACCCCTGTTTCTTTCATCTTCTGCATTGGCAGGTGGGTTTTTACCACTAGTGTCACCTTGGAAACCCCTCTAACAACTCTACCTTTTGATTATTTAGTCCTTTACATTTAAAATAATTATCAGTATGATTGGGTTCATGCCTGCCATTTGTTGTTTACTATATGTCTCATTTTTATTCCTTTCAATTCAGTTCAGTTCAGTCGCTCAGTCGTGTCCGACTCTTTGCGACCCCATGAACCGCAGCACGCCAGGCCTTCCCGTCCATCACCAACTCCCGGAGTCCACCCAAACCCATGTCCATTGAGTCAGTGATGACATCCAGCCATCTCATCCTCTGTCGTCCCCTTCTCCTCCCACCCTCAATCTTTCCCAGCATCAGGGTCTTTTCCAATGAGTCAACTCTTCGCATGAGGTGGCCAAAGTATTGGAGTTTCAGCATCAGTCCTTCCAATGAATATTCAGGACTGATTTCCTTTAGGATGGACTGGTTGGATCTCCTTGCTGTCCAAGGGACTCTCAAGAGTCTTCTCCAACACCACAGTTCAAAAGCATCAAGTTTTCGGCGCTCAGCTTTCTTTATAGTCCAACTCTCACATCCATACATGATCACTGGAAAAACCATAGCCTTGACTAGACAGACCTTTGTTGGCAAAGTAATGTCTCTGCTTTTCAATATGCTGTCTAGGTTGGTCATAACTTTCCTTATTCCTTTATTACTCCTTTATTGCCTTCTTTTGTGTTAAACATACTTTTTAGTGTGTTTTAATTCTTCTGATTTTTAAAGCCATTTAAAAAAATTATTTTATTAATGATTGCTCTAGGTTTTTATATGTACCTTTTACTTATCCCAAGCTACTTTAGGCTAATAGTGACTTAATTCTGGTAAAATATAGTAACTTTGTTCCAGTATAGCCTCATTTCCTCTCCTCCTGTTTTGTACTATTGTTTTTCATATACATTATATATGATATAACTATGTATTTAATTATAACAATATCATGTTATTTATTGCTTTAAACAATCTTATGCTCTTTGGAGAAATTGGAGAAGAGGAAAAATATATATACCTAATCTCTTATATTTACTCAAATATTTTACCATTTTGAGTGCCCTTAATCTTTCCTCTGGATTTGAATTCCTTTCTGACTTCATTTCCTTTCAGCCTGAAGGGCTTCCTTTGGTTTTTCTTGAAGGGTGTACCTGACGGGAATGTATTCTTTTAGCCTTTTTAAAACTGTGGAATGTTTGTATTTTAACCTTCATTTAAGAATAGTTTTACTGGATATAGAATTCTTCTTTGACTTTTTTTTTCCTTTAGCCCTTAGAATATGCCATTCCAGTCAATGTGTCATATTATTCTTTGTTTGTGATGAGGCATTTTTCTACTGTTGCTGGTAAGATTTTCTCCTTTTCTTCTAACAGTTTGACTGTTATACAGCTTTGTATGGCCCTCTTGGGAATTTCATCAAATGTTGGACATTATTTCATCAAAGTTTTTTTTTCCTTCTGCTTTCACTCTTGTCTCTCCTGCTAGAAATCCTAGTATATGTATATTGGTAAGTTTGGTGTTATCCCAGAGGTAACTGAGGCTGTGTTCATTTTTCTTGCTTTTTTTTTTTTCCACACTTTTCAGATTGTTTACTTTCTATTGATTTCTTATTTATTTGTTTGTCTCTGCTGGGTCTTCGTTGCTTTTGGGCTTTTCTCTAGTTGCAGTGAGAGGGTGCTTCTCTCTAGTTGTGGTGCATGAGCTTCTCATTGCAATGATTTCTCTTACTCCAAAGTGCAGGCTTTAGAACTTTGGGGGTTCAGTAGTTGTGGCTCAGTAATTGTGGTTCATGGGCTTAGTTGTCCTGCAGCATGTGGGATCTTCCCGGGCCAGGGATTGAACCTGTGTCTCCTGCATTGGCAGGTGGATTCTTTAACGCTGAGCCACCAGGGAAGCCCTGTTGATTTTTTTTAAAGTTCGCTGATTCTTCTGCCATCTCAGATCTGCTGTTAGGGCTATGTAGTAAATTTTTCATTTGGGTATTGTATTTTCAGTTAAACTTTCTTTTTAGCTCCTTTCTGTCGTTTCTCTACTGAGATTATCTGTTTGCTGAGTCAGTGTGACATATTTTCCTTTAAATCTTTGAATATGTTTATATTAACTGTTTTAAATTCTTTAAGTCTACTAGCTGAGCCCTCTCAGAATAAGTTTCTATTGACTAGTGTTTGGGTTTTTTCCTGTATATGTGAATCTTTCTTCTTTTAAAACTTTTTAAAAAAGTAGATAGTTTAGATCATATATTGTATTAACTCTGGGTTTGTATTAATTTTCTGAGGGTATTTTTAAAAATTAGTCTGAATGTAATGAAGAATCTACTTCCTCCATGTGTACACTCACTAATCAGCACATTTTCTAATTCTAATTTTTATTTTTTAACTTTGTTTTTTAGGGAGTTGTCCCTGCATCTTCAGTGTTTAGTGGTCAGCCAGTGATTTGGACCAAGGATGTGCTCAAGACATCTCAAACCTATAGACTTTTATCCTCTGCTGATTGATTTGTGTGGGGCACATTGAGTTCAGACAGTTCTCAGTTTTACATTGACTTTCACTTTCCACTGGCCTCCTGGGTCTCCCCAGTGCACATGCGTAGTTTCTCATTTTGTTGGGGTTGTGTAGAGAGTTTATTTAACTTTTCTTTCTTTTTTTTCTTTTTTTTTCTGGCTGCACCACACTACTTGCAGGATCTCAGTTCCCCAACCAGTGAAAGCATAGAGTTCTAACCACTGGACTGCCAGAGAATTCTCTCTCTAGCTTTACTATGGCTCTTTCATTTATAGGATTTCTCTGATAAATTTCTTGTTTGTTTACCACTCAGTCAACTAAGACTCCAAATTCAGAGGAGCCAAGCAGCAAGTTTTTATTTCCTACTGAGTTTTGTACTGTAGCTGACAGAGGTTTTAGCACTTCTCTCAAGATCAAGGCTGCTTTCTTTGGGAATAAAGCTGTTGATTTTCATGGCCTTCCCTGCCCTAATAGAAGCCATTGTTCCCCAGCAGGTGGAAATAGAATGGGAGCAGTTCTAGGCAAGAAGGGTACAGACTCCACTCTTCTGGCATAAGGCTCTGGCAGGTTCTCAATAATTTGTTGTGTGCCTTTGGTTAATTTCCATAGCCCTGAAATGGTTGTCCTTGGCAGTTTTATTCAGTTTCATTCCTGTGTTTTAAGGTGAGGATTTGCCAGCCTGTTCACTGCCTCTTGGGCCTCCCTGGTGGCTCAGCTGGTAAAGAATCTGCCTCCAGTGCTGAAGACCTGGGTTTAATCCCTGGGTTGGAAAAATCCCCTGGAGAAGGAAATGACTACCCACTCCAGTATTCTTGCCTGGAGAATTCTGTGGGGCAAGAGTCTCTAATCCATGGGGTCCCAAAGAGTTGGACACGACTGAAGCGGCTAACACTTTCACACCATCTTAGCCCTTCAGCCCAGTTTTTATTGTATTTTATAAAAGCATTGGGGCTCAAAGGATTAGAAATTGAAACAGTGATTAGTTATTATAGATTGTTTGACTAGCACTGAGTTAAGTAGTGGCAACAGTGAGTAGATCTTTAGACCTTAAATGGTCTACTGATTCATGTGGCTTACTAGTTAACTAGGTAAAAAATGTTTCTGCTAGAAATCTCCTGTGGGCTTACCCTTGGTTTTTGAGTACTGTTTTTTGAACATCTAAATGTTGAAAATCATGAGATAAACAAAAGAACCTGTGAGTAGAACCCATGGCAAATATTTGAGACCCTGTTAAATTTACCGGAGAAGGCGATGGCACCCTACTCCAGTACTCTTGCCTGGGAAATCCCATGGACGGAGGAGCCTGGTAGGCTGCAGTCCATGGGGTCGCGAAGAGTCGGACACGACTGAGCGACTTCACTTTCATGCACCGGAGAAGGAAATGGCAACCCACTCCAGTGTTCTTACCTGGAGAATCCCAGGGACGGGGAAGCCTGGTAGGCTGCAGTCCATGGGGTTGCACAGAGTCGGACACGACTAAAGCGACTTAGCAGTAGCAGCAGCATTAAATTTACAGTGTGAATTTATAGTGGGATAGATATGCATCATTTTTTACCTTTTCCTGACTCATCACTGAATTCAGCACTGGATGACAGAAAGCCAGCTCTAGGGGTAAACCAAGGTTGGGAATATAGGCTTAGTTATGATTCTCACAGGTTACTAGTGTATCTTACATTATTCCTAATTCTGTCTCAAAGAGCCTTTAGAGACTAAAGAAGGGTGAGACCAAGCATTGTAATTTTATTTTATATTTTAAGAGTACTGATTTGTCAGATGATTTTATCTCCCAAACTTAACTGTGTATCAAAGTCATCCTAGAGATTAAAACAATTTTTTTGAATCACTATCTTAGGAGCAGTATGCTAGACTCTTTTTAACAGGTTTGCTAATACTGACTGTTCTAGATGTGAAAACTGTTTGCCTCTCAGTGTCTTGACTGTATCAGATTATAATGATAAGAGCAAATTCATAAGTAAGGTACTTTTTCTGTTGACTTCATCTCTGATTTATATTTAGTTCTCTCTCTTCCTCTTTTCTCCTTTGTAAAACTATTCAGCTATAAAATACCTCACATTTGATATTTAAACCTCTGAAACACTAAAATAGCTGACTTGAATTTCATAGTTGATTATACGTGACCATTTCTTTATCCTGTGGTACCATGTGCTATCACTTAATTTCTTTGGTACCTTTTGTCTTATACAGAGCTGCCTATATATTTCTCTCTTCCCCTCCCCACCTCAACTTTTTTTCACCTTGTAAAACTGAAATTCTGTACCCACTGAACAGTGACTCCCTATTCTCCCTTCCCCCAGCCCCTGACATCCACCATCCTACTTTTGTCTATGAATTTGACCGCTCTTGATAACTCATACAAGGGGCTTGGATGAAGGAGAGAGAATAGAGCAGCTGAGAAGCTGAATGCTGACAAATCCTGGAGCCAGGCTGACTGCAGTTGATGAAAAGGGCCTTCTGGGGTGTAAAGGGGCCCTTGTCATCCCTCTGCTCTAGGATGGGTTTGAGGTAATATAGGTACATGCAAACAAATCCTCTCTGGAAGAAGATAACCTCACAAATTACTTTTACCATAAATTTTTAAAATTTATGAGTGTTTAATACACAAAGAAAAATAATTAGAAACATGAGGCAATGAAGCAATAACAGTACAGAACAAGAAGCAATAGAAACAGAAATGACACACAGGAGACCCAAATATTGGACTTATCCCAAACGGACTTAAATATTCTTAAAGTGTTCAAGGAAATAAAGAATACTTGGAGAAATTTAACAGAGAACTGGAAATCTTGAAAATCTTACAATCTTGAAAGAATAACATGAGCTAAGTTTCTCAACAGAAGCAATAGAAGGCAGAGGAATGATATCTTGAAAGGGCTGCATAAAAATAGCTGCCAGTCTACAATTCTACACACATCATCTGCAGTGAAAATATCCTTCTGGAATAGAGAAGAAATAAATGGTTTAAACAGAAAGAAAACCCCCCAAAATAAGACAGAAATCATCACTATCAGAATCCACTGAGGAAAATTTTAAAGGTATTCTGAATAGAAAAGAAGGATGACCCAGTTGGAGATGCAGGATGGCATGAACAGCAATGAAAACCACAAATTTGTGGGCAAATCTAAATGAATATTGATTGTATAAAAATAATAAGAATATCTTATTAGTATTTAAATATACATAAAGGATAACACAAAATCAATGACCCATAAGTTTGGAGGGACATAAGCTTTCTTGCTTTGTCAAGGAAGAGGGTAAAGCTACTAATTAATATTGGGATTTTGCAAGTCAGTAATAGTCGGACACGATTGAGCAACTGAACTGAACTGAATAGACATTATAAGCTCCAGGGAAACTAGATACACAGATGTACCTTGAAGATATTATGCTAAGTGAAACAAGCCCATCACAAAAATACAAATATTGTGTGATTCCACCTGTATGAGGTATCTAGATTAGTTAAACTCAGAAAAATAGAAGAATGGTGGTTGCTAGGGGCTGGGGGATATGGGGTATTGTTCAATAGATATGAAGTTTTAATTTTGCAAAATGAAAAGACTGCAGATTGCACAACAATGTGAATGCACTTAATACAACTGACCATACATTTAGAAATGGTTAAGATGGTAAATTTTATGGTATGCTTTTTTTTTTTTTTTTTACTGCAGTAAGAAAAAAATAGTGACTAAGCAAAAGAAAAATGTTCTGGATGTTGTTGTTGTTCAGTCACTAAGTCATGTTCAACTCTTTGAAACCCTGTGGACTGCAGCACCCTAGGCTTCCCTGTCCTTCACTAGTTCTCCCAGAGGTTGCTCAAATTCATGTCCATTGAGGTGGTTGATGTTATTGCACTTTGCAGATAGTATGTTGTTTTTTTCTTTTCATTGAAGGTTTGTAGCAACCCTGTATCCTCAGATGATGGTTAATAAAATATTTTCTTAAATTAAGCTACATTCATTCATTGATTTTTTTTGAACATAATTAGACATAAGCCTAATAAGACATATTATATACTTCACAGACTACAGCATAGTATAAACATAACTTTTATATGCATTGAGAAACCAAAAAATTTGTGTGACTCACTGTATTGCTGTATTTACCTTTTTGCAGTGGTCTGGAACCGAACCTGCAATACCTCTGAGGTGCGGTCTGCAGATCAGCGAACTAAGTGTTTATCTTAAGAAGTTAGGAAAAGAAAAAAAGTCAAAAATGTTAAAGGAAATAGGATGATCCATGAATAATAGATTTCTAATATTTATGATATTTCTTATTTTTCTTGCTTTATTGTAATTGCTAAGACCACAAGCTGACCAGAAGTAATGAAGCAAGAAAGTTAACTATGTGCTATATGAGATGATGAATGTGTTAATTATCTTGATCTTGTTAATCTTTCCACAATGTATATACATATCAGATCATTATGCTCTATACTATAAGCATACTATACTATACTATACTGTAAACAACTATATTTGTCAGTTATTCTTTAGTAAATTTGGGAGGAATAAAAAAGAAGTAACAAAGCAAGCATCTTGTCTTGTTTTTTTGACCTCAAAGGAAAAGCTGTCTCAGCATTTCAACCTGTATTGATGTTTTCTGTGGGACTTTTTAGATACCTACATAGAAAGCCCAAAAGAATCTAAACTATTAGAATTAGTGATTTTAACAATGTTGCTGAATATAAGATCATTTTACAAAAAGCAATCCCACCTATTTATATCAGCAATAAGTAGTTAGAAAATGAAATTTAAAAATAGATGCCATTTACAATTGTACCAAAAGTATAAAATAGAAATTTGATGAAAGATGTGCAAAAACACTATCAGAAAGTGATAAAGCATTATTGAAAAAAAGAATATTTAAGTAGAAGGATATACCATATTCATGGGTTGGAAGACTCAATATTTTGAAGATAACTATCATTCAAAATGGATTTATGTAATAGGTTTAATGCAATTCCCATTAAGGGCTTCCCTCATAGCTCAGTTTGTAAATCATTTGCCTGCAATGCAGGAGACCTGGGTTTAATTACTGGGTTGGGAAGATCCCCTGGAGAAGTAAATGGCAACCCACTCCAGTATTCTTGCTGGAGAATCCCATGGACAGAGGAGGGCTGGCGGGCTACAGTCCAAGGGATCTCAAAAGTCGGACTACAGTCCATGGGATCTCAAGAGTCGGACATGACTTAGCGACTAAACCACCAATTCCTGTTAAAAAAAAAAACAACACACTTTTTTTTTTTAATGTAGTTGGACAAAGTGTTTCTGAAATGTATATAACAATGCATAGTACCGAGAATAGCTAAAGAATTCTTGAAGGACAACAGCAAGGTCTGAAAATTTGTTGTATCAGATATTAAGATACGACAAAGCTACAGTAATTAAGATAGTATGGAATAGCCTTAAGTCACAAATATAGACAAATGAAGCATAGAGCCTAGAAACAGATCTATTCATATAAGACATTTTATTGATTTAAAAGGTGATACTGAAGAACATTGAGGAAAGGATGGTCTTTTTTCTGTTCTGAGACATTTAGAAATCCATATGGTAAAGATATATCTCTTGTTACTTACTTCACTTGTTTAGTCACTCAGTTATGTCCGACTCTTTGCGACCCCATGGACTGCAGCACGCCAGGCTTCCCTGTCCTTCACTATCTCCTTGAGTTTGCTCAGACTCATGTCCATTGAGTTGATGATGCCATTCAACCATCTCATCCTCTCGTCCTCTTCTCATGCTCTCAATGTTTCCCAGCATCAGAATCTTTTCCAGTGAGTTAGCTCTTCGCATCAGGTGGCCAAAGTATTTGAGCCTGAGCTTCAGCATCAGTCCTTCCAATGAATATTCAGGGTTGATTACCTTTAGGATTGACTGGTTTGAGCTCCTTGCTGTCTAAGGGAGTCTCAAATGACTTCTTCTTACTTTACTGCGTACCTATAAATCAATTCCAGGGTTTGGGCTATAGATCCAAATATAAATGGCAAAACAGCAAAACTTGTAAATGATAATTTAGAAAACTGTCTTTCCAGACCTGACAGTAAGAAGGACCATTAGTTTTTTATTTTTGTTGTCATTTTTACTTTTTTCCTTAGTAGCATTTTTTTAAATGTTTTAATAGACTATTTTTTAGAGCGGTTATAGATTTACAACAAATTGAGCAGGAAGTGCAGGGATTTCTCATATGCCTCCTGTCCTTAAACATACAAAGCCTCCCCCATTGTCAACATCCTTCACCAAAATTACACATTTGTTACAGTTGATGGACCTATGCTGATATATCATTATCACTGAAATTCCATAGTTTACACTAGTATTCAACTCTTGGTGTTGCACATTCTTTGGGTTTGTACAAATGTACAGTCACATATATCTACTGGTATTGTATCATTCAGAGTAGTTTAACAGACCTAAAAATCTTCTGTGTTTTGCTTATTCAGTCTTTTCATTCCCCTCACCTCTGGCAACCACTGATCTTTTTACTGTCTCCATAGTTTTGCCTTATCCAGAATGTCATATAACTGGAATCATACAGTGTGTAGCCTTTTCAAATTGCCTTCTTTCACTTAGTAATATTCCTTCATGTCTTTTCGTGGTTCATTAGCTCATTCCTTTTTAGCACTGGCTAATATTCCATTGTCTGAATGTATCATGCTGTGCTGCTGTGCTTAGTCTTGGTCGTGTCCAATTCTTTGCAACCCCGTGGACTGTAGCCCTCCAGGCTCCTCTGTCCATGGGTATTCTCCAGGCAAGAATACTGGAATGAGTTGCCATGCCCTCCTCCCGGCGATCTTCCCAACCCAGGCATCGAACCCAGGTCTCCCACGGTGCAGGCCGATTCTTTACCAGCTGAGCTACCCAGGAAGCCTGAATGTATCATAGTTTATCTGTTTACCTACTGAAGTACATGTTGGTTATTTCCAATTTGGGGCAGTCATAAGTAAAGTTTCTGTAAACATCCACATTCAGGTTTTGGTGTGGTCATAAGTTTTCATCTTCTTTGGTTAAATACTGAACAATTGCTGAATCATAGGGTGAGAGGATCCTTAGTTTTATAAGAAAGTACCAGATTGTCTCCCAAGATGACTATATCATTTTGCATTCCCACTACTGATGAGTGAGAGTTCATATTGCTCCACATCCTTGCCAGCTTTGATGTTAATATTCTCAATTTTGGACATTCTAAGAGATGTGTAGTGGTGGCTCATTTTAATTTGCATTTCCCTAATGATATATGATGTGGCACATCTTTTCATATGAGTATTTGCCATCCATATATCTCCTTTGGTGAGGTGTTTATTAAGGTCCTTGGCTCATTTTTAATTGTACTGTTTCTTATCGTTGAGTTTTAGGAGTTCTTTGTAAATTTTGAATCTTTTGCAAATATTTTCTCCCAGCCTGTGGCTTGTCTTTCATTCTCTTGACAGTGTCTTTTGCAGAGCAGTTTTTAGTTTTACTGAAGTCCAACTTATCAATTCTTCTTTCATGTATTTTACCTTTGGTGTAGTGTCTAAAAAGTCATTGCCAAACCTGAGCTCATCTAGATGTTCTCGTAAGTTATCTTCTAGGAGTTTTACAGTTTTAATTACATTTGGGTCTGTGATCCATTCTCAGTTAATTTTTGTGAAAGATATAAGGTCTGTGTCTAGATTCATTTTTTGGCATGTGGGTGTCCAGTGGTTCTAGCACTGTTTGTTGAAGAGACAATCTTTGGTTCATTTTGTATGCCTTTGTTCCTTTGTCAAAGATCAGTTGATTATAGTCCATGTGGGTCTATTTCTGAACTCTGTTCTGTTCCATTGATCATTTTGTTAATTTTTTTCACCAACACTATACTGTCTTGATTACTGTAGTGTTACAGTGTGTCTTTAAGTTGGTGTCAGTTTCTGAACATTATTCTCTTTCAATATTGTGCTATTTTTTAAAATAAAGCAGATTTATTTATTTACTTATTCTTTCTTTATTTTTGGCTGCAGTGGGTCTTCATTATCACGCATGGGCTTTCTCTAGTTGTGGCGAATGGAGGCTACTGTCTAGTTTCAGTGCATGGGCTTCTCGTTGCAGTGGCTTCTCTTGTGGCAGAGCATGGGTTCTTGGCACTCGGGCTTCAGTAGTTGCAACGTGAGGGCTCAGTAGTTGCAGCATGTGGGCTCTAGAGTGAAGGTTCAGTAGTTGTGGTACAGATGACTTAGTTGCTCCATGACATGTGGAATCTTCCCAGACCAGGACCTTAACCTCTGGACCACCAGGGAAGTCCTTCATATAAACTTTAGAATCAGTTTGTCAATATTCACAAATTAAATTGCTAGGATTTTGATTGAGATTGCATTTAATCTGTAGACCAAATTGGGAAGAACTGAAATCTTGACAATATTGAGTCTTCCTATCCATGAACATAGAATATCTCTCCAGTTATTTAGTTCTTTCATTTTTTTCCCTCAGAGGTTTGTAGTTTATAGTTTACCTCATATATATCTTATACATACTTTGTTAAATTTATACCTTATTTTCTTTGATATGCTAATATATTGTGTTTTTAATTTCAAATTTCACTTGTTCATTGCAGTTATATATTAACCTTGTATTCTGCAACCTTGTTATAATCCCTTAAATCCAGGAGTTTTTAATAACATTTTTAAAAATTTACTATTGAAAACTTTAAATTTTTGTATAAAAAGTAGAGAGAATAATATAGTGAACTCCCATAAACCCATAACTCAGGTCCATAATTAACAACACATGTCCAGTTTTTTTTCCGCACCCCCAGTGGATTATTTCAAAGTAAGTTTCTGACATCATCTCAGGGAAGAACTTTTTAAATAGACATAAAAATCACTAACCATAACAAAAAATTCATGTCAATGCATTATTACATTAAAATTAAGAACTTATATTTATCAAAAGGTACAGTCAAGAAATGAAAAAAGACAGGTCACAAGATGAGAAAAGAAATTTGCAAAGCAGTGTGATATTATATACTAAAGCTGAAGATAAGCATACCCTATGACTTTTTTTTCTATTTTTTATTTTATTTTGGAGTATAGCTGGTTAACAATGTTGTGATAGTTTCAGGTGGAAAACAAAGAGACTCAGCCATATACATGCATGTATCCATTTTCCCCCAAACTCCCCTTCCATCCAGGCTGGCACATAACATTGAGCAGAGTTCTCTGTGCTATATAGTAGGTCCTTGTTGGTTATCCATCTTAAATATAGCAGTGTGTACATGTCAGTCCCAAACTCCCTAACTATCCTGTCCCCCATCCTTCCCCACCAGCAACCATAAATTTGTTTTCTAAGTCTGTGAATCTGTTTCTATTTTGTAAATAAGTTCATTTGTATCATTTCCTTTTAGATTATGCTTATAATAGATTTCATACAATATTTCTGATATTTCTCTTTCTCTGTCTGACTTAACTTCACTCAGTATGACAATCTCTAGGTTCATCCATGTTGCTCAAATGACATCATTTCATTCTTGTAATGGCTGAGTAATATTCCATTGTATATATGTACCACATTTTCTTTATCCCTTCCTCTGTCGATAGGCATTTAGGTTGCTTCCATGTCTTGGCTGTTGTAAACAGTGCTGCAGTGAACATTGTGGTACATGTATCCTTTCGGACCATGTTGTTGTGTTTTTTCAGATATACAACCAGATGTGGGATTGTGGGGTCATATGGTAGCTCTAGGTCTAGTTTTTTAAGGAACCTCTATACTGTTCTCCATAGTGGCTGTACCAATTTAAATTCCCACCAACAGTGTAAGAGGGTTCCCTTCTCTCCATACCCTCTCCAACATTTATTGTGAGTGGACTTTTTGATGATAGCCATTTTGACTGGTGTGAAGTGATACCTCATTGTAGTTTTGATTTGCATCGCTCTAATAGTTAGTGATGTTGAACGTTCTTTCATGTACCTCTTGGCCATCTGTATGTCTTCTTTGGAGAAATGCCTATGACTTAACTTCTGTTCCTGAGTATACTCAAGAGAAATGCATCACCAGGTACACCAAGAGACTTGTACATGAATATTCAAAACAATATTGATTGTACTGGCCAAATTAGCAGATTAGATTAACAATGGTGTAATCATACAATAAAATATTATTTAGCAAAGAATAGACTATATTTACTTGTAAGAAGATACATGATCTTACAGGCACCGTAAAGGCACACACACATAAAGTATTCAATTCCATAATTGTAATTTCATATATAATAACTCCATATATTTCACAATAAAATATTTTTTTAAAGAATTTATTAAGAAAGATGGACTTAAACAAGTGTGCTATTTAGGTAGTATGTTTCTTACATTCAGAAGTATAATACTTAAAATCTAGTGTCCACTTTGTGATAATTGTAACAACTATTTAGAAATAGAAATATTTATAATCAAAGTAGATTATTGATCCATAAGTCATTTTAAGAAAGAAAAACTGACATATTTAATTCTTATTTGCACAAAGGTTAATGAATGAAGAATGACAGATTTTGCAATGCTGTACATTATGAGAAAAGTCATTATTTTGTTGGAGACAGAAGTATGTAATTAGATTTGTCTTGTTCATTTCTGTAGTTTGAAGTATGGAGGATGAGTTGGGATAGAGAAGGAAGACATTTACTATTTTACAGTGCTAGAAGGAACATCCACAGCAAAATCTTTTATAATGACAAGTAGGATATCTCTTAAATCTAAACAGAAATTAGTTCTACCACATAGAAATACTGAAAAAAGTAGCTCCTCCTTACTGTCCTTCAGCGTCTCAGGAATTCTGCCAGTTAGTGTGCACTGATCTTAGTAACTGAAGGTTTGTTTTACTTCTAAATATCATAGTTCATAAGTGTTTTAATTTTTTTGACTTATGGAATTGAGTTTCTTTCCTGGATTAGCTGGCAGAATTCTTGAAAATCTGAAGGACCGTGAGGAACAGAAAATAGTTTAAAAAACAAAAATAAAAACTGTGAGTTCAACTCACCCAGTTCCTGTCTTAAACTCAGAACTATGGCATATACTGTAAGGACATCCCAGAGTGATGATTCCATAAAATAGAAGAGCCATTAACTAGAGAAATATTAGCAAAACCTAAAAAGAGAGTTTGACTTGTAAGAGAGTAAGAATAGGCCCTTAGTAGGGGAAAGTATGTTTTTCTTCAGATGTAATGTTTTTCTTCAGACTCAGCTCACACAGATGCGTATTAGAAGACTTGATTTATTCACAGACTGATTTTCTTGTTTTTGGGTTATCTAGTTTCCTTGATTATATACAGATACACGTTTTTACTGGCTATCCATCTTTTAGACACACCACAGTTAATTTTTTACTTTCACAAAGAGCAGGAAGAGATTAACAAGTGGAAAGATGAAACTCAGTCAGTCCTTCTCACTACTTGGAAATAAAGAAAAAATTAGCTAGATATTTTACTTTTTATTCTATTTTAGTGCCACTTTCCTTAAAAAAAAACTGAAAGTTGCCTATAAGCAAATATCAAAATAAGTGCCATATGGCTTCATAATTTTCTAAATAACTATTTGAATTCGTGTAATCTGTGGATTTATGTACGAAGTTTTGCAAATAAAATATTAGTTCAGAGATAATGTAGAATCAGCAAATAACATGTACTGATCTTAGTCATTGAAGATTTAGTTGAGTTCTTTTTTTTTTTATCACAGGTTTTTTTTTTTTTTTTTTACTTTTTTTTTTTTTTAATAAATTTGTTTATTTTAGTTGGGGGCTAATTACTTTACAATATTGTAATAGTTTTTGCCATACATTGACATGAATCAGCCATGGGTTTACATGTGTTCCCCTTCCTGGACCCCCCACCCACCTCCCTCCCTATCCCATCCCTCTGGGTCATCCCATTGCCCCGGCCCTGAGCCCTTGTCTCATGCATCGAACATGGAATGGTGTTCTGTTTCAACTGTTTATCACAGTTTTTAAGTGCTTTAATCTTTTCAACTTATGAAGGTAAGTTTCTTTTTTGAAACAGTTGGCAGAATTCTGAGAATCTGAAGGACATTATGGAAAAGGAAATAATTTTTTAAATTAAGCATTTTATTTCTTATGTGGGAATACTAATTCCAGACTAATGAGAGAATTCCAGACTAATTCCAGACTAAATTCCAGACATTGAGACAGAAGAGGTTGGACATTAAAATCAATATTATTGCCTTCTGGCTGATCCCTAGAATATATCGCCAAGAAAATTTTGAAAGGTGGTGGACTGAATGTCCTATCTTCCATTCAACCAGCAAACCTTTTAAATAATGAGACCATTCAAAAACTTTTGGAACTTAAAAAATAGAAGCTTATTCTGTTGCATCTGCTTGAAACCTGGGAAAATCTACTAGTAAAGAGTAAAGTAGAATTTAATTTCTTAATAAAAACCGTGACTTCCCATCAAGCTCTACCTTGAAAAATCAGAATGTATTCTATATGTTAGGAAATTTCCCAATGTAAATATCTATAAAAAGAGGCACAAAATACATCAGAATGTAGTTGAAGCACTCAGAGGAGTGAAGAAAAAAATTAATCAGCTTTTAAGCCTAGATGACTTGCTTAGGAATTCCCTGCTGGTCCAGTGGTTAGAACTCGCGCTCACTGCCGAGGGTGTGGGTTCGTTCAGTCCCTGCTTGGGGGGAACTAAGATCACACAAGCCTTACAACAAGGGCAAAAAACAAACAAACAAAACAAAGGACTAGATGATAAATGAAAGCAGAAATAACAGAAAGGTAGAAAGCTGTTTTCTTTCATGAAAGACCCACTTAGCAGATTGGTTGTTGAAGTGTGGGTTTTTCTGGACATCTAAGCTATATTAGTTATCTGAAATGGCTAAGAAGACCAATTGAGGAGACCCTTTACAACCCACTAAGAGTATTTTTTGTGTTAGGCCATTGTCAACTAGGATGGAGGTTTCTTAAATAACTTTTAACAACTTAATATATTTTAAAAGTGTTAGCATTTTAGAAAGCTACAACAGTACACTGTAGTAGAAATACTTAAACCAAACTAGAAATCTTACAAAACGGCACTTGGCATAGTTGCCTTTCTTAATTTCCCATGTCTGATTTGCTTCCATTCTAAGCCTGATTCCCCTTTATTTATACATAATCCTCCCACCTTTTAAAAATGGTATCTTATTTCTCACACAAAACAGTCATAATTCTTCCAAGTTTAGGTGATAAATTGACAGAAGAAAGAATTACCACCCAGGAAGCTAAAGTTGGTGGCATCTTCAATTTTGAAGTTGTGAATATACTCCTAGGCTTTAGCAGTAGTGCCTGTGACAGTATTCTTTTCCTTGCACTCACATTTGTGCAACATAACCCCCATCCCTATGTGTGCCATTAGTTCATGTGAAGAAAGTGAACTCCACCATGTGGATTATTCTCAAAATTGGCATGAGAAAAAGCAATTGCAAGAGACTAATTATTTTCTTTTAGGTGGTTGAGCACTGGCTGTGTTCAATCTCAAGGAGAACTTCAGATTCTTTAATTGTTCATGAGGTAACACTTCTCTGGCACGTTGCCTCTGCTTTTGAGTTTGCTTTTTAATTTTTAAGAGGGAGTTAATACAGTTTGAGAAAATATGACAAGTGATTATCACACTTGTTAGGTTGTCTAGGGTTCTTCACCCCTGGTCTTACCTGCATTTAATTGGCTCTTAAATATATGGTTTGTCTTTGGCCATGGTGAAATGTGAATAATTTTGTTATCCAGCTTGTTTCATGTATGTATGAGGAATATCAGGGAGTAATAACAAAAATCTGAGATCCTTGGAAGAAACATGATATACCGCCTTTTTGTTGAAATAATGCAACTTGAGAACTAGTATATTTGATGAGTTACAGCACTAATGGATACCATAAAACTTGGACTCAGTCTTTGATTCTGCCGTAGGTTTCTTACTGCAGACTTTGGGTACAGAATAGTACTATAACTGATTTTTCTCATCATTGTAAAGTTAAGAGAAGGTATTTTGGAAGGGATCATATTTCCATCTTTCTCTTTGCTTGTCAGATCAGATAATACAGTAATTTACCATCATGTCAGTGAAAAAATACATAAACGATCTAAAACAATAGGTTTTTAGTTGTTAAATTCAAAGACACACATTCAGTAACCCTTGTGAGAATCCTTAGACCTACTCCATGGCTGAGAAGCTCCCTCTATGCTTCTCTCTGCTGTAAGCAGCCAGGAATTTGGGGGACAGGCTTTTCCATGAAAGAAACAATCTTCTCATTGATAATCAGATTGAATTCACTTCAGTACTTTCAGAGAGCCTTACCGTGTCTTCATAATATTAATTCTGCTGAATATTTTTAGGTAGAATGCCAAGTAGTAAAGCTTTTAATAAACTCCACCTCATTTGTTATGGTGAGGGGGGGGGTGTCTAGTATGTATATTTGTTGTTGTTGTTCAGTCTCTCAGTCATGTCCCATTCTTTGCGACCCCATGAACTGCAGCACACCAGGCTCCCCTGTTCTTCACTATCTCTCAGAGTTTGTTCAGATTCATGTCCATTGAGTTGGTTATGCTATCTAACCATCTCATCATCTGCCACCCCTTCTCCTCCTGCCCTCAATCTTTCCCAGCATCAGGGTCTTTTCCAGTGAGTTGGCTTTTCGCATCAGGTGGCTAGAGTATTGGGGCTTTAGCTTCAGCATCAGTCCTTCCAGTGAATATTCAGGGTTGAATACCTTTAGGATTGACTGATTTGATCTCCTGCAGTCCATGGGACTCTCAAGAATCTTCTCCAACACCACAATTCAAAAGCATTAATTCTTCGGTGCTCAGCCTTCTTTATGGTCCAATTCTCACATCTGTAAATGACTGCTAGAAAAACTGTAGTTTTGACTATACAGACCTTTCTTGGCAAAGTGATGTCTCTGCTTTCTAATACACTGACTAGATTTGTCCTAGCTTTACTTCCAAGGAGCAAGTATCTTTTAATTTTGTGTCTGTGGTCATTGTCTACAGTGATTTTGAAGTCCAAGAAAATAAAATCAGTTACGGTTTTCACTTTTTCTCCATCTGTTTGCAATGAAGTGATGGCACTGTATGCCTTGATCTTAGTTTTTTGAATGTTGAGTTTTAAGTCAGCTCTTTTACTCTCCTCTTTCACCCTCATCAGGAGGCTCTTTAGTTCCTCTTCACTTTCTGCCATTAGAGTGGCATGGGATTGCTGTATCATGATAATTATATCTTCAGTCATTTAAGGAGCCACCATACAGCTTTGCATAGCAGTTGTATCATTTTACATTCCCACCAGCAATGTATGACTGTTCCAATTTGTCCACATCCTCACCAATACTTGTTTTCTCTCTTCCTTTCCTCCCTCCCACTTCCCTCTGTCCCTTCCTGCTTGCCTGCCTTTCTTCCTGCCATCCTCAGAGTTGTGAATATAATCAGAACTTTTAACCAAATTACTTATAAAAATACAGTATGGTCTTCAGGTTAAATTATTAATTAAAAACAACTAGACTCTGTTTCAAAGTTTGTTGAGATATGTGTTCAGTTATAAAGAAGACATAGAGATAGATGTCCAACAGACACATTAAAAGGTGCTTAGCATCACTAATCAGGAAAATGCAGTCCAAACCATAATATGATACTACCTCACACCTGTAAGAAGAGTTATTATTAACAAGACAAGAAATAACAAGTGTTGGCCAGGAAATATAGAACTGTTCATCAGTTCAGCTTCTGGTTATGTATCCAAAAAAAGCAAAAACATTAACTTGAAAAGACACACACACCCCATGTTCATTGCAGCATGGCCTACAATGGCCAAGATACAGAAACAACCTGGGTGTCTTCATCTGGTGGAAGAACGGATAAAGAATGGGGTGTGTGTTTATACAATGGAATATTATTCAGCCACGAAAAGAACATCTTGCCATCTGTGACACCATAGATGGACCTTGAGGACATTATGCTGAGTAAAATAAGTCAGAGAATGACAAACCATATGATCTCACTTACATGTGGGGTCTAAAACTTACAGAGGAAAAGAGCTCATAGATAGAGAACAGATTGATGGTTACCAAAGAGGTTGGGTGGGAGGAGGGCCAAATGGGGAAAGGGGGTCAAAAGGTACAAACTTCCAATTATAAAATAAATAAGTCCTAGGAATATTAACTTGCAGCATGGTGACTCTAGTTAATAAGACCGTATTGCATATTTAAAAGTTGCTAAGAGAATATATCTTAAAGTTCTTATCACAAGAAAAAAGTTTCTCTTAACTGTGTATGTTGATAGATATTAACTAGACTTTTTGTGATTAATTCACAGTATATACAAATATCAGATCATGCTACATACCTGGAACTACGTAATATAATGTTATATATATGTGTGTCAATTATACCTCAGTTAAAAAAAAAGAAAACTTGTTCAAGTCTGATTTGAAACATGTGATAGTCAGACTCAGATATTTCTGTGTTGTCCTCATTGAAACAACTTTTGCCTGATTTTTGAAGGTGAAAACAATATGTTTTCTAATGTTTACAAATATGTCAGTGATACTATAAATAGCATTACTTTATCCACTAAAACTAGTGTTGGTCACTCAGTCATGTCTGACTCTTTGCAACCCCTGGACTGTAGCCCGTCAGGTCCCTCTGTCCATGGAATTCTCCAGGCAAGAATACTAGAATGGGAGCTATTCCTCCTCCAGGGGATCTTCCCATCCTAAGGATCAAACCCAGGTCTCCTGCATTGCAGGCAGATTCTTGACCATCTGAGCCATCAGGGAAGCCCGCAAAATGTTCCTAAATGTGTGGTATTTGAAATAATTCCAAGGAACTTGTGAGATGGTTCCTGATAGAATGAAATAGATGATAATCTCAAGGATTCCTCATGTCCTTTATGAATCTTGCCTGAGTATAATATTTAATTTCAGTTTTTTTCTTTAAAAATTTATGATCTTGTATCATAGGGTAGATGCAAAAGGATGAGATCTTACCTCATTTACTAACAGTGGAATTAAGTAAATCTTAGGCTTTCTTTGCATGAAAAAATAAGAGAACTGTTAAATCACTAAATATTGTTGGCGGGAATTAAAATTTATTTTCGCTATAATGTTGAGAGGCACTTAAGCTCCAGTTCATTGAAACAGGGTTTTTTAAATCTACTTGAAGCCTGATAGGCTACAGTCCATGGGGTCGCTAAGAGTTGGACACGACTGAGCGACTTCACTTCCACTTTTCCCTTTCATGCACTAGAGAAGGAAATGGCAAGCCACTCCAGTGTTCTTGCCTGAAGAATCCCAGGGACAGCGGAGCATGGTGGGCTGCCGTCTCTGGGGTCGCACAGAGTCGGACACGACTGAAGCGACTTAGCCGAGTTTGTTAGTGTAAGTAAAAAGACAATATTAGCTGGTGAATAGACAAGTAAAAATGTCAAATTATTGCTTTCCCATTTTGGCAAACTCATGATTTAGAATATAAATACAAAATGGACATTTGTACCCCAGGGGGCTGACCTGTCCAGACTGCAGGTCAGACTACAGGTTTCTTGCCTTGGGCTTCTGGTTGAGTTTGGCTGTTGGGCAGCATAAGGAAGGAGACCAGAGGCAGGGAGGAGAGTGAGATAGGAGCATCTGTTCCCCTAGTCTTTTCCTGAAGGGTAACTGTGGGCTTACTGTGTCCTCTGATTAAAGGACTGTTATCCTATGGCCATCTCCACACCAGATGAAACAAAGATGAAAGATCCCTCTGTCTCTGGATTCCAGTAATTGCTTCCTCTTTACCGTCTTTAAAACCTCCAGTAGCAATATACATGGCTATTCTTAGCCAAGGAGTCCTGTGTCCTCTCTTGTGGTTTCCCTACTCCCTACCAGCACCTTCGAAAATAGTCACTTCATTAAACTCTCCTCACATTTCCCGGTCTCAGTGTGCTGTTTGTTTCCTGCTGGGATCCTAACTGAAATAGCTTCTGTATGTATTTTTAATCATTATCCCAACTGGTATGCCAGATAAACTCTAGTAATACTTATGCTAATTTGGGGGCAGTGATCACTGAAAGTGATCTACCCTTTGTTTTCATTGTGCTTCATTTCATCTAGCGTGTTGTTAAAGGGAAAAAAATAAAAGGTGTTAGATGATGTATAAGAAGTTGGTGATACCAATAGCTTATTTAAATATAGGTCCCAAAATGCTGTTTTAAGTATCCCCTCTTAAGAATCTGCTACCAGTGCAGGAGACATAAGAGATATGGATTTGATCCCTGGGTCAGGAAGATCCCCTAGAGAAGGAAATGGCATCTGACTCCAGTATTCTTGCCTGGGAAATCCCATGGACAGAAGAGCTTGGTGGGCTACAGTCCACAGGGTCACAAAGAGTCAAACACAACTCAGCGTTTAAGCACTTTTCCCTAGAAGAGATTGGTGGTTGGATTCTTTGCTAAGGTTACTGATGTTCTTTGTATCATCTCAGTGCTCATTAATGTGTCTTTAAGAGAGAGTACAGTTGACCCTTGGATAACTTTGGGGTTAAAGGTGCTGATCCCTGAGTGCAGTGGAAAATCCTTCCAGTTGGGCCTCAGTGTCCACAGTTCTTCATCCGTGGATTCAACCAACTGCAGATTGTGTATGCTGTAATACTTAGCATTGAAAAATATCTGTGTATAAGTAGACCTGGGCAGTGTTCAAGGGTCAGCTGTACTTAACAGCAGTCAAGTTATATCATCTGGATAACCTAAAGCAGTTCTGAAAAGGTTGCTCAGTAGTATTTTGGCTGTGTAAAATTTTCATCTGTATATACTATGTTTCTTTGCAGTTAATAAAGATAATTCAGTGTTAACCGTATTAGGTCATCATCTAGAAAATTCAGGCTTTAAGTATTGAATTTGTGTAAATGTAACCTGATTTTTCCTTTGGGTAACAATGATGAAACTGCCAGTATTACAGAGGTTAAAATTTAATTCACAATTCAATGGTAATTGGCAAGCATACTTTCTTTTAGAATGACACAGGCTCTATTCATATCCTCTTTTCTACTTTTAGAAACAAAATACTGTTATCAGTCTAATGTATAAATTATCAATCTTCTGCAGCAACTAGGAGGTATTATATAAAACACAGGATAAAGATTGAGCTATAAAAGAGGCTTTAATTAAAACACATCTGTAATAATACTAAAAGAATTTAGAAAGTGTACTAGAATATTACTGTATTTTTTATACTCCCATCTTATTCTGTTCAGACTGCTCTAACAAAATACCACAGACAGAGTAGCTTATAAACAATAGAAATTTACTTCTCACAGTTCTAGAAGTTGGAAATCTGAGATCAGAGTGCCAACATGGTCTAGTGAGGGCCTTCTGGGTTGCAGACTTCTCCTTGTGTCCTCACATGATGGCAGAGGTCTCTATGGAATCTTTTTAATAAGAGCACTGATCCCATTCATGAGAACTCTGCTCTTCGAAGGCCTCACCTACTAAAACCATCACTTTAGGATTTCATCGTATGAATTTGGAGGTGAAAATACAAACATTTAGACTATAGAAACCCCTTTTCTCAAATTTTCCCCTTTTACTTGCTTTGTTGAAATTTGAACCCCCAAAGTACTCCCAAGTATGGTAGCTTAGATCTGCAATGTTGATACCACTTAAGAGTAAAAATCTCAGGCCACACAACAGACTCTTGAATCAGAACCTGCTATTTAACTTGAGATTCCTCCGATGATAAGTATACAGATCAGAATTTGAGAAGCACTGTAGTAGCTATTTCCTAGGATCACATCTCATTAGAGTAAAACAAAGTTATCAAGTATAACAGCTGAGGTAATTTGTTGATCACATAGTCATGGGTAAAGAAACTGATTAAAATTCACAGATAGCCTTTTCTTTCTAAGTGCAAACTCTTCTATAATTTCTTACATTGAACTAAGTTTTCCCATTTATGCTATTAATATAAACACTGGTACATTGCTTTATCATGTATTATATTGGGAACACAAGCAAATGTATTTATGAAATTCATAGTCTTAAGAATGTGACGTGTGTGTGTTGCAGTCTAGAAGATGGAAAGTACTTTTATGTGTTGTTATTATTAATGTTATAGAAGCTCTCATTCTCACATTTTCAGATTTGTTAGTGTTAAATTTTACCTTGAGGAGCTATTTACTTACAGTATTTTTAGAGGGCCTTTTATATTAGGATAGTTAAAGATATCAAGGATTACTAGACAGTCTAATATAATTGATTTCAATATTTTTCTCAAGCTGTGACAGTTTCTACTAAAATCAAATTTAATTTCACAATTTGAATGCAAAGATAGTTATCAGTTATATAATAGAATTTGCAAAATAACAACTAAGTTCTATTTAGTTATTAGCTGTTTATGGGAGAAAAGCAGCTAGTATTGGCCCTTATATTTTGCAGGCTGTTATGTTAGTTTTGGACCCTGTTGAATATATTTTTTCTTTCTCATTCTTTCAGATTCATCAGGATTCATTTTTGATTTGCAATCCAATACTGTACTGGCCCAAGGAGGAGCTTTTGAAAACATGAAAGAAAAGGTATGTCTAGTTACTGTGGATAGGAAACTTGAATGTCTTGTTAAAATTTAGATACTAATAAAATCATTGGCTACAAACTCTTTAAGAAAGTAAAAATTAAAGAACAAAACTGTATGAATGCCACTGTGTATCAGAGAGTAACTACCATGAAGGTTTTGAGGAATCAGAGCCTGTAAGTATGAACAATTTTCTTTACATGTATCCATATACATATATTTATTCTAAATTCTCTTGGACATCTTAATATTAATTAATACAACAGTATGTATATGGCTAAGTGTGTATCTAATTTGCTAACATTCTTTAAGGAATAGTCTTGAGTAGGATCGTTCCATTCACTTGAAGAGGATATTTAAGACCAGGAGACTTTAGAGCAAGAAGAGAAATTTTCTAGGTAACGTATCTTTGGAAGGGAACCATGTTGTCTTTAGTAATATAACCCTTAATAAGCTATATTGAGAAAAAACATAAAACAAAAGCTTTACATGTGTTCTCCATCTCATTTAAAAAGTAAATGGTTGATTCTGGAGTCATAGATACATATTGGTTCAATAATATAAACAATGTTGCATTTTCAGTTATGAGAATTTTACCTTTATCATTGAACCTGTAAGTTTTGCCTAAAGCCCATTTTCTAGTGATCATGGTAATTTTTTTCTCATCTCAAAAATGTTTATTATAAATTCACCCTCTTTGAATTATAGATTATATACTGTCCCACTTATATAGTTTTATACTTTATCATTGTTCAATTAAACCTGAAACAAAAAATAGTATAGAATGATATGAAAGCAAGTGTACTAAAAAAAGACTTAGGTCCTAATACAGATTCTGCTAATAACTTGAACAAGATACTTTACTTCTCTTCATCTGTAAAAAGGCTTCCTTTTCAAGCAATACGGCAGACTAGATATCCTGAAAACATTTCTAATGTAAAATGCTTACAAATACAGAATGAAAATGATATACATCATTTTAAATGCATAGCTGAGGAACTCCCTGGTGGTCCAGTGGTTAGGACTCCATTTTCATTGCCAAGGGCCCAGTTTTAATCCCTGGTCTGGGAACTAAGAATCCTGCAGGCTACATGGCACAGCCAAAAAAGAAAAAAAGCATAGCTGAACACAAGAAGGGAAATCCCTAGGGGCCAAAAATATAAAAGAAACTAAAAAACTGAGTGGTAAGCCTGAGCTGGGTAACTCTGATATGTTTTGCCAGTCTCAGTAACAAATGGGTTTTTACCACACAAGGCCCCAGATTTAGCTCAAAGCTTGTCCTGGGTTAGAAATTGGAACTGAGATCTTATATAAGGTTGAGATCCTGAAAATATTTCATTTTCGGGGAAAGGTAAACTAGAATAAATTTTCCCACTGATTTTGAACACAGTATTAATATTCTTACTGTAAATGTTCAGAGGAATATATTTAAGAAGTGAAAATGAATTCAACTTTTTTCATTAGTAGTAATATTATATTCTATAATTATTTTATGAATATTATAGAATAAAGCAAATCAAGAAATATGTTAATGTTTTTAAGAGCTAAAAATCTTTCAGTTTAGAGAAGAGAAATACGTGTTTAAAAACCATTTTATAAAAAGTCTTTTGGGAATTCTCTAGGTCCACTGGTTAGGACTCCGTGCTTCCACTACAGAAGGCGTAGGTTCAGTCCTGTGTGCTGCACAGTGTGGCAAAAAAAAAAAAAAGGCTTTTAATATTTTATTTAAACTGATGGTGTCAGTATAAACTTATGTTGTAAAAACCAAAATTTCCTAGTTTTATCCACTGAAAGGACCTAGAAATAATCACATCCTAGTATTAGGTTGGTGCAAATGTAATTGCGGTTTCAGACCATGAATTTTAAATCATTATAACTAGGCTCAAACGCATCTTTAGTCAAAATAGGAACCATTATAATCAACACATTTTTGCCAACAAGAAGTAAGCTTGTTTATTTTTATAGTGTAAAAATCCATGATTCAGGAGTCGACAAACTCTTGGAAAGCGTTTTCTGCCTCTTGCTGGTTATGGAAGCATTTTCCCTGCAAAAAGGTATCAAGATGTCTGAAAAAGTGGTAGTTGTTTGGCAAGAGGTCAGGTGAATATGGCGGATGAGGCAAAACTCCATAGCCCAATTCATTTAACTTTTGAAGCAAATGTTGGTTGTGTGAGGTACAGTCGGGCGTTGTCATGGAGAAGAATTGGGCCCTTCACGTTGACCAATGCTGGCTGCAGGCATTGCAGTTTTCAGTGTATCTCATCGATTTGCTGAGCATACTTCTCGTAGGTAATGATTTCACCAGGATTCAGAAAGCTGCAGTGAATTAGATGAGCAGTAGACCACCAAACAGTGACCATGACCTTTTTTTTGGTGCAAGTTTGGCTTTGGAAAGTGCTTTGGACCTTCTCGTGGCTTCCTAGGTGACGCTAGTGATAAAGACCCTGCCTGCGAATGCAGGAGAAAAATGTAAGAGATGCAGGTTTGATCCCTGGGTTGGGAAGATCCCCCGGAGGAGGAAATGGCAACCCACTCCAATATTCTTGCCTGGAGAATCTCATGGACAGAGGAGCCTGGCAGTCTACAGTCCATGGGGTCGCAAAGAGTTGGGCACAACTGAGCGACTAACACTTTCACTTTCACTTTCTTTGGCTTTGAGAAGTGCTTTGGAGTTTCTTCTCCATCCAACCACTGAGTTGATCATCGCTGGTAGTCTATAAAATCCACTTTCTGGCGCCCATCACAATCCATTCGAGAAATGGTTGTTACACAGTGAAAGAGGATGACACTTCAAATCAATGTTTTTTTTGATTTGCTATCAGTTCATGAGGTACCCACTTAGCAAGCTTCTTCACCTTTCCAATTTGCTTCTAATGCAAAATGACCATAGAATGGTCAGTGTTGAGTTCTTCAGCAACTTCTCATGTAGCTGAAAGAGAATCAGCTTTGATGATCCTCTCATTTGGTCGTTGTCAATTTGCAATTGCCAGCCACTCTGCTCCTCATCTTCAAGGCTCTCCTCTCCTTTACAAAACTTCTTGAAGCACCACTGCACTAAACGTTCGTTAGCAGTTTCTGGGCTAATGCATTGATGATATTCAAATTGTCTCCACTGCTTTACGACCCGTTTTGAACTCAAATAAGAAAATTGCTTGAATTTGCTTTTTGTCTTAACATCATTTCCCTAGTCTAAAATAAATATAAAATAAACAGCAAGTAATAAGTCATTAGCAAAAAAAAAAAAAAAGCAAGAAATGTGCATTAAAATGATGTATAACATAACCACATTTATTTGAGAGGCAAAGCTCAGCAACGCAAGACCACAATTACTTTTACACCAACCTAATAGCAATAAACACACCTAGCTCTTAGATCTTGGTTTCTAACTACCACTCCCTACCAAAAAAAATGGATCTTCTTAAAGAAATAACCAATTTCACATTATCCAGTAAGACAAGAAATGAAGATTATAAAGAATAAAAAGGAAGGGGGAAAACACTGCTGTTATTATAGATAATAGAATTATCTACATAGAATAACCAAGAAAGCAACAAATTATTAGGAATAATGAAGTCATCAAAATAACTGGATATAAAATTGACATACAAAAATGAAAAGAGAATATGCAGTTATTGTAAAGTGTATATATCTATTTTAAATTATTTATTTGGCTGTGCTGGGTCTTAGTTGTGGCTCATGGGACCTTTAGCTGCAGTATGTGGGACCTAGTTCCCCAACCAGGGATCGAACCCAGACCCCCTGCACTGGGAGCGCAGAGTCCTAGCCACTGGACCACCAGGGAAATCCCTAAAGTGTATATTTTTAACCTCAAAAGATACAAAATACTTTAGGGATAACTGACAAAGTTGGCATATTCGTTTTGAAGGGAAATTTGGCATTTCTAATGAATTTTTAGATTCACTACTGTTCAGAGTTTTGCCAAGAGAAGGTACTGGTCATAGCAAACACCCTCTTCCAACAACACAAGAGAAGACTTTACACATGGACATCACCAGATGGTCAATACTGAAATCAGATTGATTATATTCTTTGTAGCCAAAGATGGAGAAGCTCTATATAGTCAGCAAAAACAAGACTGGGAGCTGACTATGGCTCAGATCATGAACTCCTTATTGCCAAATTCAGACTTAAATTGAAGAAAGTAGGGAAAACCACTAGACCATTCAGGTATGAACTAAATCAAATCCCTTACGATTATACAGCAGAAGTGAGAAATAGATTCAAGGGATTAGATTTTATAGACAGAGTACCTGAAGAACTATGGATGGAGGTTCGTGACATTGTACAGGAGGCAGTGATCAAGACCATCCCTAAGAAAAAGAAATGCAAAAAGGCAAAATGGTTGTCTGAGGAGGCCTTACAAATAGCTGTGAAAAGAAGAGAAGCAAAAGGCAAAGGAGAAAAGGACAGATATACCCATTTGAATGCAGAGTTCCAAAGAATAGCAAGGAGAGATAAGAAAGCCTTCCTCAGTGATCAGTGTAAAGAAATAGAGGAAAACCATAGAAAGGGAAAGACTAGAGATCTCTTCAAGAAAATTATAGATACCAAGGGAACATTTCTTGCAAAGATGGGCACAATAAAGGACAGAAATGGTATGGATCTAACAGAAGCGGAAGATATTAAGAAGAAGTGGCAAGAATATATGAAGAACTATACAAAAAAGGTCTTAATGGTCTGGATAATCACAATGGTATGATCACTCACCTAGAGCGAGACATCCTGAAATGCGAAGTCAAGTGGTGCTTAGGAAGCATCAGTACGAACAAAGCTAGTGGAGGTGATGGAATTCCAGTTGAGCTATTTCAGATCCTAAAAGATGGTGCTATGAAAGTGCTGCACTCACTATGCCATCAACTTTGGAAAACTCAGCAGTGCGGTGGCCACAGGACTGGAAAAGGTCAGTTTTCATTCCAGTCCCAAAGAAAGGCAATGCCAAAGAATGCTCAAACTACCACACAGTTGCACTCATCTCACACACTAGCAAAGTAATGCTCAAAATTCTCCAAGCCAGGCTTCAACACTACGTGAACCATGAACTTCCGTATGTTCAAGCTGGTTTTAGAAAAGGCAGAGGAACCAGAGGTCAAATTGCCAACATCCGTTGGATCATCGAAAAAGCAAGAGAGTTCCAGAAAAACATCTACTCCTGTTTTATTGACTATGCCAAAGCCTTTGACTGTGTGGATCACAACAAACCCTGGAAAATTCTGAAAGAAATGGGAATACCAGACCACCTGACCTGCCTCTTAAGAAATCTGTATGCAGGTCAGGAAGCAACAGTTAGAACTGGACATGGAACAACAGACTGGTTCCAAATTGGGAAAGGAGTACATCAAGGCTGTAGATTGTCACCCTGCTTATTTAACTTATATGCAGAGGACATCATGAGAAACGCTGGGCTGGATGAAGCACAAACTGGAATCAAGATTGCCAGGAGAAATATCAGTAACCTCAGATATGCAGATGACACCACCCTTATGGCAGAAAGCGAAGAAGAACTAAAGAGTCTCTTGATGAAAGTGAAAGAGGAGAATGAAAAAGTTGGCTTTAAACTCAACATTCAGAAAACTAGGATCATGGCATCTAGTCCCATCACTTCATGGCAAATAGATGGGGAAACAGTGGAAACAGTGACAGACTTTATTTTTTGGGGCTCCAAAATCACTGCAGATGGTGAATGCAGCCATGAAATTAAAAGACACTTACTCCTTGGAAAAAAGCTATGACCAACCTAGACAGCATATTAAAAAGCAGAGACGTTACTTTGCCAGCAAAGGTCCATCTAGTCAAAGCTGTGGTTTTTTCAGTGGTCATGTATGGATGTGGGAGTTTGACTATAAAGAAAGCTGAGTGCCGCAGAATTGATGCTTTTGAACTGTGGTGTTGGAGAAGACTCTTGAGAGTCCCTTGGACTGCAAGGAGATCCAACCAGTCCATCCTAAAGGAAATCAGTCCTGAATCTTCATTGGAAGGACTGATGTTGAAGCTGAAACTCCAATACTTGGCCACCTGATGCGAAGAACTGATTCATTTGAAAAGACCCTGATGCTGGGAAAGATTGAAGGTGTGAGGAGAAGGAGATGACAAGAGGATGAGATGGTGGATGGCATCACTGTCTCAATGGACTTGAGTAAACTCCGGGAGTTGGTGATGGACAGGGAGGCCTGGCGTGCTGTAGTCCATTGGGTCACAAAGAGTTGGACACGACTGAGCAACTGAACTGAACTGTTCAGAAATTCTGCTAGTGATTATATATACAATAGAGACATCCTCTCACTGTTCACTGAAGACTTGTTTTCTTTTTTTTTAACAATTTGCTAAGCATTATCATAAGCATTCAGTAAATAAGCATAAGCATAGGAATATTTACTATGGCATTTTTCACAGTAGCCAAACACTGGAAAGAATGTCAATGTCTATCAACAGAAAAATGATTAAAGTGGCTATATTCACACAATGGAAATGCTATTTATCAGTTAAAATAAATTCCTGATAAATAATAATGAGATGCATTTATCAACATGAAAAATCTAAAAAGCGTTACATGAAAAAGCAAATTAAATATAGATATGTATGATATGATATGTAATGCAAACAATAATATGTCTTACCCTTGGATACAGACATACATCATAAAAGTACAAAAACAAATATCGAAATAACAGCAAATTCAAGGTAGAAATCTCTGTGGAGAGGAGGAAAAGGGGATTTATGAGAAGCTTCATGCGCACTTCAATTGCATATATTTTATTTTATTAAACTGGCTATCATAGTGAGTGTTCATTATGTTTTATACACCTGAAATAGTTTATAATAATTTAAATGATATTTATAGCATTATTATACAATTAAATGATATGAAATAAATGTTTAAAAAATGCTATACAAAAATCTGAGTTATTATTGGTGGTTTATTCTGGTGGTTTGTTAAACTTTGCTTCTTTCTCTATAGTATGCTAAAAATGAGGAAATGTTGATGATAAATTAATACCTGATACCTGAATTAAACCACCCTGAAATAAGATCTGGCACAAATCTTCTGTTTCTGGAAATGTTCTGCTTTTTCTAAGTTTTAAAGTTAATTTTTATGTGCTGGCATCATTCATCTATTAATCATCCCAGTGAGATGGTTGTATGCACTCTCGCTGATGCTAAAGTGATGTGATACACCTTGTTAAAGATGAAATGGTACCCTTACTGTTATTCTCTGTAATAGACCTCAGTTTCCAACTGTTCTACTAATATTAGAATTAAATGACCTTATCTTCTTTTTCAGATAAATGCAGTGCGTGCAATAGTTCCCAATAAGAGTAACAATGAAATTATCCTGGTTTTGCAACACTTCGATAATTGTGTGGACAAAACAGTACAAGCATTCATGGAAGGTAACCCTAGCTCAATATTTTTATTAAGTTCATATTTGTTCAGCTAGAAGTTGCTTCATATTTCTATAACATTTATTCGGCAGTCTGATATTTTATAGATGATATAGCAGGCCCTGTGCAATTTTTAAAGATATCTTTTAAAGCTCCTTATTTCAGCCCTAGAAGTAATTCATTCATAAGCTATATGATACCTGGAATAAGAGACAAGCAGAGAAGACTCCATCATTTTATTCAGAACGTTTTCTAATGACAGTTAAGAAGAAATTAGGTAGCCAGTGATATAAGGGACTTGATTGGAGTTGGGTTGAATAAGAATTTAAGAAGCAATGACAGAGTAGTGGTCCAGTGGCTCAGCTACAGATGGCGGATTTAGGGACTCAGTATTCTTTTTCAGGCTCTGACAAGTGATTTAAATATATGGGTTTGAGTTTCCTTATCTACCATACAAAAAATGGTATGCTTAGTCAAACCTTCTGATTTTATGGAGTTGAGGAGCATTTTGCAAAATTCTTTCCACATAATTTGTTTGGGAAAAACTGTCTGAAGCTGTCTCTTTCATTGAACAACGACAGTGATGTCAAAATAGTTGTCTCTCTTTCTACTTTTCTGAATTTGCCAGTATAGAATAAACAGATCAAAATACTGTAAGATTTTTCTTTATCATCATATTTTTTTTATAATGTTAGTATTTGGGTCTAGGGTGGTAGACAGTTCTCTCTGAAACAATGTAACCAGGTGGTGTGTAATCTTCTGGAGGAGAGGGGACACCATACTTGGGCTGAAACCAGTCATCTTTGTATTTGGTCAAAGCTACATACATAAAAGAAGCTTCAAAATGGTCAGGCTACATTAGTCTCTTCCTGGAAGAACTTACTGAAGAAATTAAATGGAGAAGGGGGATCTAAATGGGCAGGTATTCTAAAAGGTAAGTGTATGATTATCTCATTACATTAGCTTAGATACCTGAACCATCACTTTTCCTATTGGGAGAGGGAGACTTTCCAGCACTTACCGATTCAGGGACACTAATTCCTGCTTGAGCATGCCTGTGGTGGGAGAAAAAAATCTGTGATTGGTTTCTCTTACAGGTAGTGCCAGTGAAGTACTCAAAGAATGGACAGTAACAGGCAAGAAAAAGGTAAAAATGAATTAAATTTAAAAGTATGATATCAGTATTTGTATTATTAAAAAATTGAGTTCTGCAGAAATATTGAAAGATTTACATATGCACCTTCAGTTTACCTAGCTAAGAAAAGTTTTCTTCCAGGACATTGTAACACTGCTATGTACATAGAGTACCACAGTCTCCTCCATGTGATTTCAGGCAGGAAGCAGAATTACTCTGCCATTGCAGTTGCAGAGAGTGTATTAATATTAGGCAGGGATGAAACAAGAGAGCATGTCAAGGACAGCATAGCTCCTCTAGAGAAAGTGATCTATTCCAGTGGTTTTCAACATCATTCATATCATACATCAGTTAAAATAGTTCAGATTTTGAAGTCAGACCACTTGTGTTATAATCTCTGATATTAATGAGCTTTAGTTTAAAGCCTAAAGAGAGGCTTTGCTACTGTTAGCTATGCAGAGGGGTCTGATGGTCTAGTTCAGGGAGATATTAGAAGATAATAGAAGGCACTTGGACTGTGAAATCTGTCAAAACTGGATTTATATCCTATTCTACTACTTACTGGTTTTATTTCCTGGGAATATTGTTTAACTCTAGTAAGCCTTAGTTTTCTCGTCTCTAAAATAGGAAAATAATATTGACAACTGCAAGTATTTCAGTTCAGTTCAGTCGCTCAGTCGTGTCCAACTCTTTGCAACCCCATGGGCTGCAGCACGCCAGGCTTCCCAGTCCATCACCAACTCCCGGAGCTTACCTCAAACTCATGTCCATCGAGTCGGTGATGCCATCCAACTGTCTCATCCTCTGTTGTCCCCTTCTCCTCCCGCTTTCAACCTTTCCCAGCATCAGAGTCTTTTCAAATGAGTCAGTTCTTCACATCAGGTGGCCAAATATTGGAGTTTCAGCTTCAACATCAGTCCTTCCAACGAATATTCAGGACTGATTTCCTTTAGGATGGACTGGTTGGATCTCCTTGCAGTCCAAGGGACTCTCAAGAGTCTTCTCCAACACCACAGTTCAAAAGCATCAATTCTTTGGCGCTCAGCTTTCCTTATAGTCCAACTCTCACATCCATACATGGCTACTGAAAAAAACCATAGCTTTGACTAGATGGATCTTTGTTGGCAAAGTAATGTCTCCGCAAGTGTTTAATACAATATCTAACATATCAGTTCTCCTTATCCACTTGAAACCGAAAATGCTTTCCCCGAAGGATACTAGCTAACCTCAACGTGCTTCCCATAGCTCTTTACACTAAATCTAGTTCCTTTAGGAAGTGCTTGAAGTGTGAATTTGAATCAAGTATCTCTATGAAATCTCTTTGGGGTCTATATTAGGTTAGTGCTGGAGTTCTGGAATGCTTTCTTGATGACTCTAAATCACTTCATTAGGAGTTCTGCTAAGTCTTGATTAAACCAGACTTGGGAAAAAAAAAGAAAACAGGCTTGGCTCCAATGACCCTTGAGAACTTTTTCTAAGAACTTAATACTACCACAGATTCCCCTGAAGCTCTCCATACCTGTTGCTTTGATTATTTGCTTAATTTCTTCCCATTGCTTTCACCAAACCTAAGTAATTGTGCGTATTCTGGTTTATTAATTTATTGGCCAAGGATAATAGGTTATTAGTAATGTAATATGTGCACAAAGCTGGGGAAGTATGTGTTGGAGATACATACATTTCTTAAAATTTGGAGAAAGAAAAATGGCTTCAGTTTGGCAATCCCAAATACCCAAATCGCATCCAGTTAACTGTTGGGGTTAGTTCAATAGGATATGATCATGAACGATTACTGGGGATAGGTGTTACATGCATAGGACAGTGGCATGAAAGCTTAGCCAGCTCACATGGGAGAAAGTAATTAAGAAAAGGAGAAATAAGAATTGTGGAGAGGAGAAATCCTTTACCGGATATATGATTGCAAATAGTTTCTCACATTCTGTGGATTGTCTTCTTTCTCATGAAGTCCAGTTTGTCTGTGTTTTTCTTTGTTAACTGTGCCTTTGGTGTCATCTCTAAGAAATCCTTACCAAATCCAATATCATGAAGCTTTTGTCCTATATCATTTTCTTCTAAGTTTTGTTAATTTAGGTCTTAAATTTAAGTTTGATCCATTTTGAGTTAATTTTGGTGTTATGTTTCAGGTTAAAGTCCAACTTTATTCTTTTATATGTAGAGATTCCAGTTTTTCCAGCATTATTTGTTGAAAAGACTGTCCTTTCCCCATTGAGTAGTTTTGGCAAAAATCATTTAGCCATATATGTGAGAGTTCACTTCTGGGCTGTTTATTCTATTTCATTGTCTCTGTGTTTGTCTTTTGTAAGTTTTTTGGTCACCCTGCATGGCTTGTGGGATCTTAGTTCCCTGACCAGGGATCAAACCCCTACCCTCCACAGTGGAAGCAAAATCTTAACCACGGGCCACCAGACAAGTCCCTTATACATCTGTCTTTACACTAGTACCACACTGTTTTGATTAGTGTAGCTTTGTAGTAAGTTTTGAAATCAAGTTGTATGAGTCTCCCTGTTTTGTTCCTCTTTTTCTTTAAACTTTTCATTGAAATGTTGATTTACAATGTTGTGTTAATTTCAGGGGTACAGTAGAGTGATTCAGTTATACACACACACACATACATATACATAAATTTTTTTAGATTCTTTTCCATTGTACCAGCTGAGCCACAAGGGAAGCCCATTGTAGGTTATTAGAAGATACTGATATAGTCCCCAACAGCAGGTCTTTGTTGGTTATCTTTTCATATATAATAGTGTGTATATTTTAGTCCAAACATACAATTTATCCCTCCCTTCGCAGCCCTGTTCCCTTTTGGTGACCATAAGCTTGTTTTCTATGTCTGTGAGTCTGCTTTTCTTCTGTAAATAAATTCGTTTATGTCCTTTTTTTTTTAGATTACACATATAAGTGATATCATATGATATTTGTCCTTCTCTGTCTGACTTACTTCATTTAGTATGATAATCACTAATCCTTTTTTCAAGATTGTTTTGGTCCCTTGAGAGTGCATATGAATTTTAAGATGGGTTTTTCTGTCTCTGCAAAAAATATCATTGGGATTTTGATATGGATTGCATTGAATCTATAGATCACTTTGGGTAGTATTGACATTTTAATATTGAATCTTCTAATTCATAAATATATAATGTGTTTCTATTTAGTTATAGTATTATAAATTGAATTATTTTATAATTTACTTTTCAGGTTGTTCATGTATAGAAGTACAACTGATTTGTGTGTGTTGACTATATCCTGCTGCTTTGCTGAATTGTTCTGTGTGTGTGTGTGTGTGTGTATAATCTTGAAAGTTTTCTATATATAAGATCATATCTTTTGCAAACATGTTTTACTTTTTCCTTTCCTGCTTGGATGCCTTTTATTTCTTTTTCTTTCTTAATTGCACTGGCTACAACTTTCAGTACTGTGCTGAATAGAAATGGCAAAAGTGGGCCTCCTTGCCTTGTTCCTGATCTTTGAGGAAAAGCTCTCCTCCTTGACCATTGTTCCCTGTGGGTTTTTCATGTGTGTCTTTTATTATGTTGAAGTAGTTTCCTTCTAGTCCTAGTGTTTTTTTTTAGGGTTTTTATCATGAAAGGATATTTGAATTTTGTCACATGTTTTTTCTGCATCAATTAAGATGATCATGTGGCTTTTTTCCCCTTCTTTATGTTAATATGGTGTATTACATTGATCAATTTTCTTAAGTTGAACCATTCTTGCATTCAGGGAATAAATCCTGTTTGGTCATGGTGTATAATTATTCTAATATCTTGCTAAATTTGGTTTGGTACTGTTTTGAGAATTTTTGCATCAGTGTTCATAAGGGATATTGCTTTGTAGTTTTCATCTAGTGTCTTTAAGTATCAGGGTAATGCTGATCTCATAGAGTGAGTTAGATATTGTTCCCTTCTCTTCAGCAGCTTTTTTTTTTTTTTTTTTTAAGTTTGGCAAGAGTAAATGTTTGGTAGAATTCACTAGTGAAGCAAGGGCTTTTCTTTGTGGGGAGATTTTTGATTCGTGATTCAGTCTCCTAACTAGTTAGATTTTCTATTTCTTCATGACAGTATTGGTAGGTTTTGTGTTTCTAGGAATTTGAAGAATTTCATCTATGTTATACAATTTGTTGGTGTATGATTGTTCATAATATTCTCTTATAATCAATAGTAATGTACCCACTTTCATTTCTTATTTTAATAATTTGAGTCTTCTCACTTTTTTTTAATCCATCTAGCTAAAGGTTTGTCAACTTTGTTTTTATGAAGAATCAGCTTTTGGTTTTGTTGTATTAGTCTTCTAAATCATGTAGAAAACAAAAAGTACAGTTACAAACCATTGTTATAATACTACTAGCTTTTGTAATTGCGCATGTATTTTACCTCTGTCAAGTTCTTTATTTCCCTGTATGCCTTCAGACTACCATCTAGTGTTCTTTCACTTCATGTTACAGGCCTCCCTTGAGCGTTTCTGGCGGGGCAGGTCTGGTAGTCATGAACTCCCTCCTCTTTGTTTAGCTGGGAATGTCTTAATTTATCCCTCAGTTTTGAAAGACAGTTTTGCTACATAGAGGATTCTTGGTTGATGGGTTTTTTGTTTTGTTTTTTTTCCTTTTAGCACTTGGAATATATCTGCCTACTGCCTTCTGGCCTCCTATGTTTCTGATGAGAAATCTGCTAATCTCTTTGATGATCTCTTGTGTGTGATAAGTAACTTCTCTCTTGCTGCTTTCTAGATTCTTTCTTTATCCTTTGGAAGTTTGGTTACAACGTGTTTCATCGTCTCTTGGAGGTTGTTAAGCTTCTTGGATGTTTATAGTCATGTCTTTCATCAAATTTGGAAAGCTTTCAGCCATTATTTCTTCATACATTCTTTCTTCTCTTTCTCTCCTCTCCTTCTCCAGTTTATACAACGCATATGTTGGTTTGCTTGATGGAGCCCCAGAGGTCCCTTAGGCTCTTCACTTTTCTTCAGTCTTTTTTTCTCTTCCTCAAACTCAATAATTTCAGTTGTGCTATCTTCAAACCTACTAGTTCTTTCTTCTGACTTCTCAGATCTCCCTTTGAATCCCTTCAGTGACTTAAAAAAAAATTTAAGTTACTATACTTTTCAGCTCCAGAATTTCATTTTTTATTTCTTTTTTAGATTTAGTTTCTTTCTCTATCTCTTAATTAATATTTCCATTTTGTTTGTACTTTGTTTGCTTGACCTTCCCAACATTTTCCTTTAGTTCTTTGAACATCTTTAAGGCAGCTTTTTTGTTTTCGTTTTTGAGGGGTGGGGTTTGGTTGCACTGAATTTTTGTTGCTGCATGGGCTTGTCTCTGGTTGCGCAAACCAGGGACTACTCTCCTTTGTGCTCTTTTGTACTCTGCAGCTAGCAGGGACTAGTTGCATTGTGCAGGCTTCTCATTGCAGTAACTTCTCTTGTTGTGAAACACAGGCTCTAGGCACATGGGCTTCAGTAGTTGCAGCATGTGGGCTCAGTAGCTAGCGGCTCCCAGGCTCTAGAGCACAGGCTCAGCAGTTGGGGTGCACAGGCTTAGTTGCTCCATAGCATGTGGGATCTTCCTGGACCAGAGATCATATCTCCTATGTTGGCAGGTGGATTCTTTACCACTGAAACACCAGGGAAGCCCAAAAAGGCACTAGGCATTTGAGTAAAAAAAATCCTACTTATGGAAACTGTTAGTTAGGAACATATTAAGAATCCATGTTTACATAATTAAAATTAATCTTTGGATGGAAAAAATAAAGGCTTTTAATATATCTCCCAACAAGTCTTTCTCAGGGGAAGTTTCTATTGATTTATTCTTTTCCTTTGTATTGGCCATACTTTCTTATTTTTTTGTGTTCTTTGTGATTTTTTTTGTTGAAAGCTAGACATTTGAATCTAATAATTTGATAACTCTGGAAACCATATTCTCCTTCTTTCTCCAGGTTTGCTGTTTTTTGTTATCACTATATTTTAAAATTGTTGTAAGCTGTTTTTGTACCAAGGGTCAAAAGGACCAAGCCTAAGGTGTAAACTTAAGGTCTTCTCAGATCTTGTCTGTGCTTTTCCCTGGGCATGCATAATTGCTTTCAATTTTTTTCTGTATATACAGTTGTTTTTGAATGTGCTAGTCTTTGATGTCTGTCTCCCGAAAGGGAATAAAGAAAAATGAAGTGGGGAAGAAGGGCACCACCACTTTAATTCCCCTAAAGGAATTAAACTTCAACAAAGGGGGAGGGGCTTGCAACAGTGGGAGGAGGTGCAGCATCAGTGGCTGCCTGCCTCTGTCTATACCTTTGTAGTGAAAGGTAGCAGTCAGTGACCGCGACACAGCTCCCAGATATTTGGAGGACAGGGTCCATTTTGCCTACCCTGACTCCAGCAAGCTATGTGGCAGCTGCTCTAAGAACAGGTGCACGGCTGCCTGTTCCCTAACTGGGGGTGGAGGGTGAGTATTTGCTACTGTGCTCAGAACTGAAGTTGACTGAAATTAACCGCAATTTATCATCCAAGTCTTCTCCTGGAAATTATAAGCCTTCAATAGACTCCAGAGTTCCAAAATAGTTAGACAGATTCTGCCAGTGTAATTGTTGTCTAGGTGAGGAGACAGATTTCTGATGCAAAATCCTCTGCAGTGCAGATTTAATTTATCTTTATTAAACTGAAGTTTCACTTCATCCCATGTTTATAGCTACACCAGTTTTTCTATTGGATTATAATTTTGTTTGTTTAAGAGCTCTCTCTATTTATTTCTTTGTATATATTACACATATTTTTCTCACATTTTGTAGTTTATCTTTCAATTTTTCTTATAGTGGGTTTTGTCACGCTTTGCTGTTTTATTTTTATGTGTTTGAGTTTATCTAAAGTATTTTACATAGTTATTTTAGTCAGTGGTTCAACATATACAAAAAGATATTCAGTTTCTGGAAGAGCAAATGAGAAATTGGTAACATTGGTTGCCTTTGGGTAGCTGGCGTTACCTCTCTGGATTGTTGGGGTCTTCTTTTTCTTTTCTTTTTTTCAAATCTTTAATAACCATTAGAACAAAAAGAAGAAAAGCAAGCCAAAACCTGCAGCAGAACCAAGTAACAGTATCCCAGATTCCAATAAATCGGCTTCCACTCAAGAGGAACAATCTGCGCCCTCCTCAGAGAAAGGTGGTGTTAATGGTTATCATGTCAACGGTGCCATCAATGATACCGAGTCTGTGGACTCACTCAGTGAAGGTATGGAGACACTTTCAATAGAAGCCAGAGAACTGGAGGATCCTGAGTCTGCCACATCAGAAATGCTGGATAGAAAAGGTGAGTATATTAACAGGTCCTTGGAAAGTTCCATTCTACTGAAAAATACAGGGGCTTCTTGGCTGAGAAAGCAATCAATAAATTAAATCTAGTTAGTTTTTTAATTTTGTTACTTCTTATGTGAAAGAGTCGCATTTGGTAATTATCAAAGGCCTAGAAAAATATAATTCTTATTCCATTGTTTCATATTTTAATTTTGGTCTTAATCAGCCTTGTGGAAATCTTCTAATTTAATAGTTCTGTAATACTTAGAGATTACAGAAGGTGACCTTAGATGTTTTTTAACTGCACATTTATTAAAGGAAATGATGATCATGAGTTGATATTGATGTTAATATTCCAAGACTCAACACAGTAAATAATATATAAGCATAACTATAATCCCATGGCTTTCATTAGAAGTAGACTGTTGGTTTTTATAATCTCACATTTGTTTTTTAATAAAGAATTAAGATTATTCAGATAGCTTGTACATTTTTCATTAACCGTTTTGATGAGTACTGGAAAGATATTGGGAATATATTTTTAAAAATAGGCTTTTTGTTAATTCAGTTCCCCTTGCTCTGTTGCTGCTGGCTTTCTAAATGTAATGCCATTTTTTAAATTATGCTGTATGTTTCAGATATTTTTTTATTGATTAGTTCGAGCACATACACGCACATACAAAGACTTAGAAAAAAACATAGCACCTCAAACAAACCAAAGATAGTCAATGGCTTCTATTTTTTTCTGAATTAGCTTTCCTTTATTTCCTAACTCTTTGCCCTTTCCCTTTCCTAAAGCTTTTAAAACTCTTCTTTCTTTCCCTGGGACAGTGTAGAAATCTTTTCCTCAGCGTAACTTAACAGAAGCTTGTCAGAAGGTGGTGATATTGACTCTTCACTTCCTTGTGCCCAGAACTGCAAGGAAGTTAACAAGGTACAGGGAATGACAGGTAGCCTGTCTGGAGATGGGTTAACGAAGAATCCTCCTCTTCAGTTAGTGTGCCTCCTTGAGCTAAGCCAAATGATACTCACAGCCTCACTGACTCTGCTCTTTGTCCTGTTTTGTCAGTTGATTCTATTCACAACCTTTTTAAGAGGCATCGTTTTGCTGCAGTTTTACCTTTTTACTTCATGTGTACTTAAAGACTCCTTGATTTACCCCTAAACTCTATTCTAAAATACTGGCCTCTTTATTTGACAGGATCCATGCTGGAGAATGGTGTCTCTGATTTTGAGTCCAGATCTTTGACTGTGCACGCTACTCAGAATTCTCAACAAAATAGGAACGCTGCCAAGTCTCTCTCAAGAAATACTGTAGGACCTCAGCTTTCAAATCTAAGCATGGGAGATGTTCCCCTCTCTTCCACCAACAAAAAGCTTGGTAAATCAAAGATCTCCCTTTGAGAGAAAGCAAAAAGAATATGTGTTTTTAGCTAAAGAGGGCAAATTATCTCTTTGTTCTCATAGATAAGGTTTCAGAACGGGCAGCAGGTAATATATTTCCAGTCAGTGACTATCCATGACGATCCACCATTTCCCCAGTTTTGTGTACACAGGTGGAGTCTGATAGTAGTGTAATGCCATACAGTCTTGAGACAACAATAGTGATCCTTTTTTGTGAATGAGGGTCAAACTCTGCGGCTAACATGTCGTTTCTGCTAACATTAACCTTCGTTTTATGCGCTTTACTGCAACATGTCTGTGCTATTTCCTTAATTTTTAACTCCTGGTTGATTCAACAGTAAAAAGCTTTGCCATCTCTGAAATGATATTTTGAAGAAATATTTTAATTTCTCTTTTCAACTTCATGCTTTTACTAATACCTATAAGACTGTAGCTTTAAACAAGGTCATTTTCTCTTAAGTAAATACTTAGCATTGATTGATGGTAGCCATTTGCTGTTTTTTTTTTTAACTATAATAGTTATTTAAATAATCAGCCAATAATTAGATAGAGATAATAGCCCTTCTATCGTCTATTTAAGGATGGCAGTCCACTTACCTGAACAGATGAAACAGAGAAATGTAAAAGACACTTGTAACCTGTAGCTCTGTATTGAATTATTTATACCGCATGAGCCAAATTTAATTATTGAGGCTCTCCTTTTTCATCTTTCTAACAGAGCCCTCAACTTGTCCAGAAAGGCAAGTCTGAGAGTATTTCGTCAAGCAAAAATAAAGAAACAGTGCTTGAAAACTTTTAGGTAGATTTTAAAAGAAATTGGGTTGAGAAAGGATTTAAATTAAAGATTGAAAATCTGTGTCTTGGCACTTTATTAATTTGTTAGATCAGTTATTCTAATTACAAGTTAAAACTTTGACATTGGTGAATATCAAAAGGTTATAATAGAATTCTCAGAAACTGGTTAAAATATGTTGGGTAGGTAAATTATTCTAATTACAAGTTAAAACTTTGACATTGGTGAATATGAAAAGGTTATAATAGAATTCTCAGAAACTGGTTAAAATATGTTGGGTAGGTAAATATGCTTCATCTTTATCTACAGTGTTGACTTACCCACTTATAATGATTCAAACTGTACTATCAAGAGAGAACTTTATCAGTTTTGTAATATCTACATGGTGAATTGTATTCTACTAAATCCTGTTATGTAGGGAGTTTTGAAAATTTGGTACCTACTCAAATAGTTTTTCATTTTGGGTTCTTCTTTTATTTTCTCTCTGTGTTTAATTTCATTATGGATAGTTTCTAAAATTGCTGTCTTCAAATTTATTAATCTTTTTTCTCTAAGTTTTTAATCTGCTGTTAACCCAATTCAGTGTATTTTCATCTCTGATCTTTTTTTTCACCTCCAGAGGTTCTGTTGAAATCTTTTTAAATATCTTCCATGTCTTCTCTCCTTATACTATTCCTCCGCCTTCTTGAACATGTGATGTTTGATTATATTAGCTGTTTTGATGTCCTTACCAACTTTATTCTACATCTTTGTCATTTCTGCACCTGTTTCTGTTAATTGATTTTTCCCTTCATTATAGATCAGTCATATTTTTTTGCCTCTAGTAATTTTTTTTATTGGATGCCAGACATTGTGAATTTTGCTTTGTTGATTGCTAGATATTTTTGTATTTCTTTAAATATTCTTGTGATTTATTCTGAAACTGTTATTTGGAAACAGTCTGGTTGCTTACTTAAGCTTTGTTAGTAGAAATAGAGCAGCCGTTAGTCTCAAGCTAATTACTGAGGCAGTACCCCTCTAAGTACTCCACCTGGTGCCCCACTGTGCTGGTGTGAACATAGACTATTCCTGGTCTAGGTGAGCTCTTAGGATTGTTCCACTTGCTCCTTTCTAGTGGTTCTTTTCCCTGTTTTGGGTGATTCTACACACGCATGCACTCAGAATCCTCTGTGGATCTTTGTACAGTTTTTTCATTGCTGTGTAGCTTTCTCCTCTCCACTGTTCTGCCCTGAGAATTCTAGCCATCTTGGGCTCTTTGAACTCTCAACTCTGTCCCCTCAATTCAAGGAGACTTGCAGACTCAACTTAGGATTTCTCCCCCTTGCATTGCAGCCTGGAAACTCTCTTATGGCAGCAAGTTGGGGCAGTCTTAGGCCTCACTTCTTTTGTTTCTGTGTTCTTGTGGAAGGTGGTAAGAAGTACTGCTCATTGTCTGAAAACCATTGTTTCATATATTTTGTGTATGTGTGAAGTTTTTTAAGACAGAAAGGTAAATCCAGTTCCTATTACTCCATCTTGGCCAGGATACTTAAAAAAAGAATCTATGAAAAATTCAGTCTTTTGTTGAGGGTGGCCATTTAGGAAGCATTCTTAGTTATGAGATGTTAGTTATGCTACATGCTTTCAAGTTACCAGTTTGCAAGTTACCTATGTTTTTTTTTTATTGGGGTTCTTTCCAAGGTTCTAACATTGAAAAATCTGTGAAAGACCTCCAGCGCTGCACAGTGTCTCTTGCACGATATCGAGTTGTAGTTAAAGAAGAGATGGATGCTTCTATTAAGAAAATGAAACAAGCTTTTGCCGAATTGCAGAGCTGGTAAGTTAAGTTGCATTTTGTATCAATAGCACGAAAATGATAAAGCTGGTTAGCCATTCACCAAGTTCTTTAATTCTTAACTCTTAACTACTCTACATAGTGGAGGAAGACTTAAAAATCCCATGCTATATTTTGCTTTCTGCTTCATTCTGTTTGTGGTCACAGTGTGAGAATGAGTGGTAGAAGAAACTCATGCTTTAGAAATGGACCTAAGGTTAATATTGTTTGGAAAGGGACAAATAATTATAGAGTAGGTCATGCTTCTTTACATTAGGGTCTGTCTTTTAAACCAGGAACCTGTAACCCATGACATGATGTTTTTGAACAAATCAATATGCCAGCAAATTTGGAAAACTCAGCAGTGGCCACAGGACTGGAAAAGGTCAGTTTTCATTCCAATCCCAAAGAAAGGCAATGCCAAAGAATGTTCACACTATGGCACAGTTGCACTCATTTCACATGCTAGCAAAGTAATGCTAAAAATTCTCCAAGCTAGGCCTCAACAGTACATGAACTGAGAACTTCCAGATGTTCCAGCTGGATTTAGAAAAGGCAGAAGAACCAGAGATCATATTGCCAACATCCGTTGGATCATAGAAAATGCAAGAGAATTCCAGAAAAACATCTACTTCTGCTTCATTGACTAGGCTAAAGCCTTTGATTGCGTGGATCACAACAAACTGTGGAAACTTCTTAAAAGAGATGGGAATCTCACCTGCCTGTCTCTCACCTGCCTCCTGAGAAACTTGTATGCGGGTCAAGAAGCAACAGTTAGAACCAGACATAGAACAACGGACTGGTTCCAAATTGGGAAAGGAGTACATCAAGGCTGTATATTGTCACCCTGCTTATTTAACTTATATGCAGAGTACATCATGCAAAATGCCAGGCTGGATGAAACCTCAGATATGCAAATAATACCACCCTTATGGCAGAAAGTGAAGAGGAACTAAAGAGCCTCTTGATGAAAGTAAAAGAGGAGAGTGAAAAAGTTGGCTTAAAACTCAACATTCAAAAAACTAAGATCATGGCATCTGATCCCATCACTTCATGGCAAATAGATGGGGTAACAGTGGAAACAGTGACAGACTTTATTTTCTTGGGCTCCAAAATCACTGCAGATGTTGACTGCAGCCATGAAATTAAAAGATGCTTGCTCCTTGGAAGAAAAGCTATGACAGACCTAGACAGTGTACTAAAAAGCAGAGACATTAATTTGCCAACAAAGATCTGTATAGTCAAAGCTATGATGTTCCTAGTAGTCATGTATGGATATGAGACCTGGACCATAAAGAAGGCTGAGCACCAAAGAATCTATGCTTTTGAACTGTGGTGTTGGAGAAGACTCTTGAGAGTCCCTTGGACTGCACGGAGATCCAACCAGTCAGTCCTAAAGGAAATCAGTCCTGAATATTTGTTGGAAGGACTGATGCTGAAACTCCAATACTTTGGCCACCTGATGCGAAGAGCCGACTCATTGGAAAAGACCCTGATGCTGGGAAGGATTGAAGGCAGGAGGAGGAGGGGATGACAGAGGATGAGATGGTTGGATGGCATCACTGACTCGATGGAGATAAGTTTAAGCAAGCTCTGGGAGTTGGTGATGGACAGGGAAGCCTGGCGTGCTACAGTCCATGGGGTCACAAAGAGTCGGACATGACTGAGTGATTGAACAACAACAACAACATTAATGTAAAGTAGAAAAGATGTTTCTTTTCCTACCTCCTTTCATCCTTCCTAATGCACCCCACTCTGGTGGTCTCTTTTGTGCCCTATTATTAATCATTGATTTATTTTAATTTTGTGTTTTTTAAACTTGCTTTAAAAAATTATCATATCTTAAAATGTATTAATATGTGTTCTGTAGGTGAAATAGGGTTTAGTAGTTAAAGAGGTTTGAAAATACTTAAGTTTTCTTTACTACTGGACTTCTTGATGCCTTAATGCTAATATGCATTTTGAATTTACAAGAGGGAGCTATACTATGCTGTTTCTCAAATATATTTGATTATAGAATCTTTGGGAGAAGAAATATATTCTGATTTTCTTCTAGAACATTGAAGCTGTTGTAACTATTAAATATTAAAGTGGTAACTAACTTTTAAACCATATTTCCTTTGGGGAGGTATTTTCATTTAATAATGGACTTTAAAAAAAAAAAGGACCAAATTAAGTAAAATGACAGGAAGACAAGCAGCTAGGTTGTTTTTTGGGGATATGAGACTGTCCATACTGCCTGTTTGTAAGACTTTCAAGAATCTGAAAGGTGAGAGGAAGTTTTCATAAATATAGAGAACCTACACCACTCTTCCTCCCAACCGTCCATCCATTTTCTTGCTTGTCTGGGAGCTGTTCCCTGAGGTCATATTCGACCATGTCTCTGTTCACAAACTTAGTCTGGTACTTCATGCCACAGTGGACAAAAGACAGAGGGAGAGTGGGTAGCCTCAGTCCTTCTGTTTTGTGGAATTGAAGAAGGGAGTGAATTAACAGAGAGGTAGAATAAAGCCTCCAGAAAGTTGCTGACCTCTGCTTTCGGAGAAGGCAATGGCACCCCACTCCAGTACTCTTGCTTGGAAAATCCCATGGACGGAGGAGCCTGGTAGGCTACAGTCCATGGGGTCGCTAAGAGTCGGACATGACTGAGCGACTTCACTTTCACTTTTCCCTTTCATGCACTGGAGAAGGAAATGGCAACCCACTCCAGTATTCTTGCCTGGAGAATCCCAGGGACGGCGGAGCCTGGTGGGCTGCCGTCTATGGGGTCGCACAGAGTCAGACACGACTGAAGCGACTTAGCAGCAGCAGCAGCTTTTACCAAAGTGTAGAATGATCCATGAACCAAAAAGTACTTTAGAATAGATCATTCATCTGCTGATCCACCCATGCTGTCATGAATCCCAAGTTTCCCCTTTCAGGTTTTATAGTTAAAAATTTACTGTCAAATCTTCTGTTTTCTTATATACATGTTTACTCTAGCCAGATTACTTGTCTCAGAATTTAACATACATATTTCCTCTTTCATACACTCCTTGATGCTACTTTTCCAACCTAGTAATGCTCTCTTGTATCTTTGTACTTATCTAAATCCAACCAGTTCTCCCAAATTCACGTTAAGTAAACTCTGACTTCCCCTGGAAGTTTTTCTAGGTAACTGATTTCTCCTCTTTCTGACCCTTTGGGAGAGAGCCCCATGCCCTTTACCCTGGATTATTATCATATCAGATATTATTGGCTTAAGAATAAAGAACCAAGAGTAGAGCATCACAACTTTGCCTTGACAAGCCTCCAGTATCCACGATTGTTTAGTTTACTGATTACTTTAGCCACAGGATCTGATTCCATTCAGAACCAGCCTAAACCAGGAAATACAGTTCCGGGAGAGAGACTTCAGAGTCCTTGTTGACTTGGAACCCAGCCAGGGGGAGCCTCCTTTAATAAATGACAAATGAAGTGGTTTCCTGCCTAGAAACTGTGTATTTAGGATTGATTAGCAGGTGTAGCAACCAGGTCACTTTAACTTGAGGAAAGAGATTACCTGTACTTTCCTGCTGGTGTAAAGCCTTCTCTCTGGCTGATTGGGTTTTTAAACTGGCTTTTTTCCATGCCCCTTGTAGTTGCTACTTCAAGATATAATTGGCAGGTGAGCTAACTCCCTTTGGCACTGAACCAGAGCTTGGAGTTAATGTCACTTAGGAAACCATTTTTGGTGTTGGTTATAGTATAAAAGAAAAGAAAAGGGTTCTAACAAATTTGCAACAGTAAGATTACATTACACATGACTGGGCACTAGAGGAATTATATGGATAAGTGCTTTCACACTGGGGCCAAATGAAAGCTGACATTTACCTGTGGGGAGGTAAAAGCAGCAGCTTTCCAGGATGTAAAACGTCAAATCTGTCCTTATTGGTGATCCAGTAATAATCATCACTAGACTCAGGTTTACTTTTCTTATTAATTAATAAAATCTGTCTGACACATCGTTGGAGCTCCTAGTTGACTTAAAGTCTAAGTCTGTTGAGGAGCAGGATATCACGTGGAACATAAAGCTAGAGTGTGTAAACTATTTTGGGCGGTTGTCATAGTATGTGTCAATGCAAAGGGTACACACTCAGCCTGCCTTTTAAATAAAGTTTCTGTTTTATTGAAAGTCAAAAGGTACTTATTAAAAGGAGAAAAGTGGTAAGAAATTTGAGATTCTGCAACACATCAAGTCAATATAAGCCTGTGCTTAAGACTGAAATTTTTCCTGGCTGATTCCTCATTCACCTTAGAAAAGTTACTTCCTTTTATTTGAGCTTCTCTTTTCTTCTTATATTAAACTATCACTAGCCTTAACAAATGCTTTTAGATCCTTAAATTTAAAATTCATCTATAGAAATGCTGAAAATTTCGAAAATCATTTTATGAACAAAAGCACTTTATGTCTAAAAACCATAGAAATAAAGGAATAGGCTACTGTTATGTGTTATCAAAAAGGTACCTAACACTCTTTAGTTTTAAATTATTCTTCAGTTTTTGCATGTTTAGTACATTAGTATCTTATTTCTACTAATATTTGGCCTCCATGGTTCTTGATAGTCTTTGACTTAAAATTCTAAAGAGTTTGAGTCCATTGTAGTGAAGTGAATGAACCTAGAGCCTGTTGTACAGAGTAAAGTAAGTCAGAAAGAGAAAAATGTCATATATTAACATATATATGGAATCTAGAGAAATGGTACTGATGAACCTATTTGCAGGGCAGGAATAGAAAAGCAGATGTACAGTACGGACTTGTGGACACAGCAGGGGAAGGAGAGGGTGGGATGAATTGAGAGAGTAGTATTGACATATATATACTGTCATGTGTAAAGTAGATCGTCAGTGGGAAGCTGCTGTATAGCACAGGGAGCTCAGCTCAGCTCAGTGCTCTGTGATGACCTGCAGGGGTGGAATGGGGGTGGGTGGGAGGGAGGCTCAAGAAGGAGGAGATACATGTGTACATATAGCTGATTCACACTGTTGTACAGCAGAAACTAACACAACATTGTAAAGCAATTATCCTCCAATTAAAAATAAATAAATTTAAAAGAATTCTATTTCTTTAACCATGTGAGAAAATAAGTAACATACAAAACAAACAGGTTCCTTTCCAAACATGTTCAATCGTACTATCCGATTTCTTCATTATAATTTCTCTCCTGTGAAGAGGGAGCCTTAATTTTTACTTTACTGTTAAAAGGCATTTGAGTCTTAGGTTAAGCTGTTTGCCTAACATGACATCATATTTAAGTTGCAGACTCAATGTTTGAATCTATGTATTCTGACTCCCAGTAACCTATGATCTTCATCCCGCCCATCATCATTGATGGCTCACTTCTGCAGTAAAGCTGAAAGAGAGACTCTTGGTGCATGTCTCATGCACGGGTTTGATTCCTAGGTCCCAGACCAGGAATCGAACTGTGCCTCTCTGCAAATTGCTGGCTATTTCTTTTTCCCAAAACATATTGTAAGATATCATCGAGTCATATGGTCCCTAGTATTACTTCAGAATTGAGATACTCTTTGAGCCCAAATGTGTGTACCATACTCATAAAACCAGTGTTGAGAATACGGAATTTTATGAAGCACATGAAGTGTCATTAATTCTCTGCTAACAAAAGCTACTAAAAATTTTCTTTTTTTGGTTGTTTTATATGAGAAGGAGGAAGTGTCTTCAGAAAAATAAAGGTGTTTGCATTGGCTGGGCTTTGCTTGGATTTCTGCTTTAGTGGAATTAGAATAAATAGGTTTTAGGCTTTCAGCAAATACAATCAAGTATAAATGTTTTGTAAGAACATTATTGAGTGGTTTAGAATATAAACCCTTGAAATAATTAGTTGGCTCAACAATTGCTAGAATTGTTTCTGTTATAACATTGTTTTCTAATGCAGCTGGGCCTTAGTGGTAAAGACACTAGTGGTAAAGAACCCACCTACCAATGCAGGAGACATAAGAGACATGGGTTCCATCCATGGGTCAGTAAGATCCCCTGGAGGAGGAAATGGCAACCTTCTCCAGTATTCTTGCCTAGAGAATCCCATGGACAGAGGAGCCTGGCAAGCTGCAGCCCATGGGGTCGCAGAGTCGAACACAACTAAGGCGACTGAACACGCACTAATGCAACAATCATAAACAAATGATAGTTAATAGTTTTTTGGAACCAAGAAATTACTGAAGGTAATAGTATAATCACTTGCTGCTGCTGCTGCTAAGTCACTTCAGCCGTGTCTGACTCTGTGCGACCCCATAGACGGCAGCCCACCAGGCTCCGCCGTCCCTGGGATTCTCTAGGCAAGAATACTGGAGTGGGTTGCCATTTCCTTCTCCAGTGCATGAAAGGGAAAAGTGAAAGTGAAGTCGCTCAGTCGTGTCCGACTCTTAGCGACCCCATGGGCTGTAGCCTACCAGGCTCCTCCGTCCATGGGATTTTCCAAGCAAGAGTACTGGAGTGGGGTGCCATTGGTATAATCAGTAAGCTACATGTTAAAAATATTAGTTGAAGGGCCTGCTTTAAATGATGAACATATAATGTAGCTTAGAGATATGAGTGGTGATGCTACAAGGACAACTATTTTGACCACGTAAATTACACAAAAAGCTTTAGAGTAAATTGAGGAAATGGGAAGATGGTAAAAAGTATTGGTAAGGAGGGAAGGAAATACAGAACATTCAGACATTTACCAGTCTTTTTCCTTAACAGTGACAGGACATCTAAAACCATCCTTTTTGATCAAAGACAGGATATGAAAATTTTCTGTGCTATATAAGGCCCAGGCTTAATAAGACCTCGTGTCTTTCTAAACAGAGTCCCAATGATATTTAGCAGAATTTCATTAGCGGTTTCTGAGTCTAGTGTATCAGATTCTCATCATGATGTATTTCCATTCAGGAAGTTGACAGAACAGTTGCAAGCTTAGTACCCTCATGTACTGAGTGAACAAGGTAACAACAGAAAGTCTGGTGGTGTGAATGAGCCTCTCATCACTCTGAAAGGACTCATTGCTCATATAGTTATGGCATGTAGAAAACTGTTACCTCAAGCCGCAGGTACTTTTGAATCTCTCAGCCACAGATTCCTACTGGCACCACCACAGCTTAGGAACAGATGGAAAACTTTAGCTTAAGTTTCTTCATTGTCAGAAAGTTATATTACATTAAATTACTACTTTTAATTGTGAAAATTGCCTCTGCTCTTTATCTTATGCTTAGCCCACTTTCCACTTCTGAACTCTTCTCACTTTCTCTGTTTATTTTGTGATGCACATGTTTCCACAACTTAAACTTTCAGAATACAGAAAAGTTGAAAGGGTAGTACAGCGATCAGTGTCTTTGCTGTGTGTGTATGTTTGGTAGAACCATTTGGAAGTTACAGGCATCATGATGTGCCATCCCTAAATGCTTTAGCATTAATTACCTAAAACATAGTCGTTCATCCATACAACTGTAATACATCATGTGATATCCTTTTAAGAAAGTTCTTACAGTGTTTGTGTTGGCCTCAGCCTACTTCGGTGATGCCATCAGCTGGCAGTGATGAGGGCACTCACCTAGGCCCTGTACTACTTGTGGCCCCCACCCCATGAGTCAGCGTTGTGGCAGACACGCCCTTGTGGCTCTAATGACTGCTACATGCACCTCAGCAACAACCATCAGAGGATCTTGAAAAACGAGGTTTATTACTCACAAGTCCTGGAGGGTACATGGCATGCCTGGAACACACAGTGTTCCAGTGTTTAAGGAGAGCACGGACCTTGAGTCATGCCTTTATTGGGGTCCAGGATGGGGTACCTTGATTTTTGTGGGTTCATTCTTTATTAGTGAATTTAAAACATAAGAGCAAGAATTAAAGCGTGGGAAGGAAAAGTTCCGGTCACTCTAAGTGGTCAGTTATGTAGCTCACGCAGGACGTTCTAAGAGGGTGGCCTGGCCTGGCCCTTTCTCTTGTTATGTAGCTTATTTATTTGAGATGATTATCTTTGAAGTGAATGTCAGCAACCAAAAGCTTAATGTTGGGCACTTACATTATTATCAGAAAAACTAATTGTCAGGTACTTATACTACATGTAATTTAACATTTATTCATTTTTCTATTTTAAAGACTTGTAAAAAATTTAATGAACAATTGCAGAGATTCATCAGGCTTCTCTCTGAGAAAATATCCCAACAGTTAGTCCATAGATTCCTCTGTTTAATGCTTGGCTGACATCACAGAACCTTTCAGTAGATGTTATCAATAGATAGTAATAATGACAGACAACAAACAAAAAGAAATAAAAGTCCTTATTGCTTTTCAGTGTTTTTTGGCATGGAAAGGTAAGCTTATTTTTTTATTGGAATGGTCATATGACCCCTGGCAGAGGAAATGACAACCCACTGCAGTATTCTTGCCTGTAAACTCCCCTGGACAGAGGAGCCTGGCAGGCTATAGTCCATTGGGTCGCTTAGAGTCAAGACGTGACCGAGCACTCACGCCGTCATATTATTCCCCACATACTGCACTGTGGATTTCTTATGATCACCAGTGAGTGATTCAAGAAACAAAGTTTGTGTAAAGGGATGCTAAGCATTCTTACAGGAAATAGAAGTGCCATCCTGATGTGCTAGCTCATAGTGACACTAAAAAGTCTAATGATGATGGTATTGTTTTTCCTTGCCGAGAGTGTCCTGTGACACTCTGCTGTCTCATAATAAAGATTGTAAGCTGCAGAAAGCTTACTTGTTTGCTAAGCTCTTTTAATAAATATTTTACAAGCTTCGTCAGTTAAATTTGTCATCTGACAGACACAGTGTCTGCATCTTAAGGTGATTCAGCAGCAGAGGAGAGGTGATGATACTGAACTCGAGGCCTGGCAGCTCCTGTCTCAGATGTGCTTTTGTTTTGCCTTTTAAGTATTCCAAATGCTGCTAGAGTTCTCGGAGCAAAATGTTTGCCAAGGTTGGGGAAATGCTTTCTTAGCAAAAGTGTTGCTACCCCACAGTAGTTGTATCTTCTCTCTATTCTGGCACTTTGAAATTAATATGCCGACCAAATTTGTTACAAGTCTGTGTATGAACATCATGCATAATGATTATCAAACCTGTTCTCTGTCACTTCACTATAAAGGATTTTACTCCTTGAGAAAATGTCCCTGCCTTATACTTTTTTGAATATCTCACTCTATAGTCTCCATATTAACTACTTTGTGCTAACATAACAACATACAGAGCTAAATTGAGTTGGCTTTTTTTTCTGTGTGTGTGTGTATATATATGTGTGTGTATATATATGCATATGTGTGTGATTAGTTTTACAACCAGAAACAAGAGGAGAACTTTTATGAACTCTGTAGTTATATACCCATTCAAAAGGAGAAATTAGAATGAATTTCAACTATGAAGAGAGTTGGAACATTTTATGTTTGTACAGATAGTAAAGCTTTAGTTTGTTTGTTTGTTTGTTTGTTTTTGCCACTACTAAGCAAAACTGATGTGGTAAGGAAAATTATTTGTATCCAGAGGTTTAATACTAGGGCAACCTATTATCTCTTTATATGTTCATTGAAGATGGTGGGCTCTTTTATAAGGACATGGAAAAGCTTTCCCATGCTTACAAACCATTTACATGTATAGTGGAGAAAATTCTAATTGCCTGTTTAATGTTCTTTTTTGGTAAAAAGCCTTCCAGAAACCTTTGATTCCATCTTTTATGGATTACTATTAAACGTTTACCCAAAACTAGCACCAGAATATGTGTCTTTTGATTACTCTGCATTCTAAAGACTAAAGTGCTAGTGGACTTGGTGCAACTGTGCTAAAATGTTGAAGATCTATAAATCCTAATTGTGGTTAAAGGTATTGGGCCCTAGCAGGGGTATTGCTTGGTAAAAATTCGTTAGAAGCAAAACTGACCAATTTTATAGACAAGAATATAAAATAAAATATGTGTACATGTGTAGAAATATGTAATTTTCATGAGGACTTGTGCTTTAGCACAACTCATCAAAGAATGTTTTATAGCTTGCTACTGCCATCTACTGGTTCTCAACTCTTAAATACCTAGCTACTGGTTTACTGTAATATGTATCAGTAGAAATAAAAGGGAATTAGATTTCTGTATTGAAATCTTTAAAATAGTCTTTGCTGAGGGCGAGATAAGATTTTCATGTGGTATATACAGTGCTTATTTTGTAGTATGCTTTTAGGGAACAAACGCATAAGTCTTTCTCCACTGTTAACAATGTGCCATTTTTCTGTTTGAGTTTCTGATCCAACATTCTTTCCCTTTGTCATCCCTTTGTAGTTTAATGGATCGAGAAGTGGCGTTGCTTGCTGAAATGGACAAAGTGAAAGCTGAAGCAAGTAAGATTGACCTTTATTAAAACTATTAGCAGTTAATAAGTAACTGCCTCTCAATCCCTATAACAAAAGCTCAATTTAATGCCACACTAAGAGACTGTATATTTAAACAGTCGAGCAATTGTACTGTGCTGGCATAGGAATGCTTTCAGGTGAAACACCTTTATAATAGCCTGTTTATCAATATTTCCAGATTTTAATATTTTGAATACAGATTTCAGTGTCTACATCATGGTATCTGCCACCTCAGCACCAGCTAAGGAAAATCAGTTATCTTGCAGGTGCCTGGGTTTTATTTTGTTTTTTCCTTCAGTGACTGAATAATTCCTTTGGGTTTTTTCCCTACTTGGGAAAAAGCCTTTGGCATAATCAGAGACTTTACCAGGCTGCCTACAATTAATATATATATCCCTGTCATTACCTCTTGCAGAACTTTGTTTTCTCAGTTTGTTGAAACTTCACTCAGTGTCTGTTATCCTTGGCTAGGGAAAAAGTCAATTAATTGAAGGTTCAGGATACCCATGACTAGGACTCTTTGAAAGATTACTAAAATAAATTCTGGAAGAATAGTCTAACTCAAATAATTTGTGGGATTTTGTACAGGAGAACCCAGATAGCTGTTTTTGTCATTTCTAAGGGTTAGGTTAAAGATAGACAGCTATATGCAGAGAAGAGAATGTCACTTTGTACAATGGCATTGATTTAGGGCTTTTCAGCAGTTTTTACCTTCGTGCATTGAATGCCAGATTTGTAATTAGGAAGGTTGTTTCTTTTAACCTGCTCTCAAACTGTTAAAAATGGATATAGGTTGAGATGACTCACAGTTAAATCATTTGTGTCTGTGGTCTTGGGCCAGAGGAGACAGCTTTGAAGCACTGAGTTGAGTTCAGTTTTGATCCATTTTAACAAAGTGTTGGCTACATAGCAGAGATGCTATCCATTGTTGTTCAGAGGTGAGATTTCACTTAAATTGAGTGGTATATCCTGAAATTTCTAGTGACAGTTTCAGTCCATTCTTGTACCGATGTATTCTCTTTTTGAAGGTGAAGTTTCAGAGAGGAAAAAAGACATAGTCCTTACTGTTGAGAAGAAGGTGCTTTTTAAAATATATCTTCTGGCTAACAAACACATGAAAAGATGCTCAACATCACTCATTATTAGAAAAATGCAAATCAAAACCACAGTGAGGTACCATTTCATGCCAGTCAGAATCGCTGCTATCCAAAAGTCTACAAGCAATAAATGCTGAGGAGGGTGTGGAGAAAAGGGAACCCTCTTACACTGTTGGTGGGCATGCAAACTAGTACAGCCACTATAGAGAACAGTGTGGAGATTCCTTAAAAAAACTGGAAATAGAACTGCCATATGACCCAGCAATCCCACTGCTGGGCATATACACTGAGGAAACCAGAATTGAAAGAGACACGTGTACCCCAATGTTCATTGCAGCACTGTTTATAATAGCCAGGACATGGAAGCAACCTAGATGTCCATCAGCAGACGAATGGATAAGGCAGCTGTGGTACATATACACAATGGAATATTACTCAGCCATTAAAAAGAATACATTTGAATCAGTTCTATTGAGATGGATGAAACTGGAGCCCATTATACAGAGTGAAGTAAGCCAGCAAGAAAAACACCAATACAGTATACTAATGCATATATATGGAACTTGAAACATGGTAACAATAACCCTATATGTGAGACAGAAAAAGAGACACAGATGCATAGAACAGTTTTATGGACTCTGAGGGAGAAGGTGAGGGTGGGATGTTCTGAGAGAATAGCATTGAAACATGTATATTATCGTATGTGGGGCAGAGCACCATTCCGGGTTCGATGCGTGGGGCAGGTGCTCAGGGCTGGGGCAGTGGGATGACCCAGGGGGATGGGATGGGGAGGGACGTGGGAGGGGGGTTCAGGATGGGGAACACGAGTGGACCCATGGCTGATTCATGTCAATGTGTGGTGGGGACCACTACAGTATTGTGAAGTGATTGGCCCCCAACTAAAATAAATGAATTTAAAAAAATAAAAATAAAATAAAATACATCTTTTATAGAAAAATTTTAACATATTTCGAATAGAGAGGCTGATATGATTATCACCCCCTCCAGCACCCAGCCTTAACCAATTATCAATTCATGGCCAATCTTTTATTATCAAATTCAGAGCTACAGAGTTTTGCTCAAATTCATCAATTTTTTATCAGTATCTCCTTGCTCCCATGCTAAAAATCCTAGTTCTCAATGACACTAATGTAATTACTCTTTAATCAATAATATCAAATTTCTTTTTTCTTTTTTATGCATTATAATTTTATTAATTATATATTCATAGTACTTCACAGTTTAGGGTTTTACACACTCATTCATATCTGATCTTAACATCAACCTTACGGAGATTTAGGTTTTCTGACTTTTTAATCTTTTTCATTTCATAAATGAAAAAACTAGTTCCTTGTAAAAATGTGACCTGTCCAAGATCATATACTTAGGCTCTCTGAATTATATGCTATGTGTAGAAATCTGTACTTGACACATTTCTCCATCTTGAGATTTGTAATTTTATCTTAGAATCCTAGAATGCTGAAGCTGAGAGAAAGTGAATTTGATACAAATGACAAATAGATTTTATCTTCGGAGCCAGACCGATAAATCATTTGTATTTGTTGGGCCTTTGTGTTGAGAAACTTTTGTATGCGTGTTCCTAATTTATTGCAAAAGTGTGCCCTTATTGATTAACCTGACATGGGTATGGGCAGCCCATCCATATTTGTGGCAAATCAGACTGAATAAACCTGCTAAAGACATTCCAGCTCTCTGTAACACTGGATGTAGCTCTTTAAAAATTCTGTTTTTTTTCTAACATAAATTTGGCTAATTTCTCAATAGGTTACAGGATTCTGTGCATAACAGTTAGGAATTGAGTTTAACTGCATGCCACGGAATGGCCTAAATAAATGTGAGGTTCTTTTTCTCTCATGAAATGAAAAGTCCAGAGGTAAGCAGTCCAGGGCTGTAGGGCACCTCCAAAATGATATGAGGGACCCAGGCTTCGCTCTCCTTCTCCCCAGCCAACCTTACAGGGTGTTTGTGGCCAGAAGATATGTCCTACGGCTCTTGGGGGGGATGGGGGGCGCAGAACGTTACATGCATGCTAAGACTGCTTCAGAGAGTTTTCTAGTAAGCCTCACCCCGAGTTCTGTTTAGGTCTCAATGGTGAAACTATATCATATGGTATATGTAGCAAAGCCAGGAAATGTAGATTTTTTTACCTAAGCACAGTGGTACCAGCAACATTAGACTTCTGATAGAAGAGAATGGATATTCAGTCACTAACAGTCTTTGCTACAGTCCATCCTCAGCTACCCAAAAGTCCTTTTTTCCAAAATGACACCTCCTCCTTGGGCTTTCCAGGTGGCACAGTGGTAGAGAATCTGCCTACCAATACAGGAGAGGCAAGAGATGTGGGTTTGATCCCTGGGTCAGGAAGATCCCCTGGAGAAGGAAATGGCAACCTACTCCGGTCTTCTTGCCTGGGAAATCCCATAGATAGAGGAGCCTGGAGGGCTACAGTCCATGGGGTCGCAAAGAGTCGGACACAACTGAGCACAGCACCTCCTCCTCCATGCAACACCACCACAGTCTCCTCTAGTTTGTATATTGAGCTGAAAGGCCTGGACTTATGGGTAATTTCAGATCTTCCAACAGGTCTGAATATGGTGTAGTGTGGTCTGGGGTTCCATAAACTGGAAGAAAAGTTATGACCTAGGTAGAGAGAAAAGAGGATAAGTACAGTAAAAATCCCCACTTAGAAAAGCAATGATCAAATCTTACCAGGCAGGAATAGTAGAATTCCTGCCCTGGTGGTAGAAGTTCCTTGGTTTATTTGGTGGTCCCTAGTTCTGTTTCCTGGGAGGATTTCTTTTGCCCATTGTCCTCTGTAGTCCCTGGCTCTTTACTCTGAAAGACTTTTTATTGTCTGTTATCCTTCGTGGCCATACCTGATTTATGCATCTCGGAGCAAACCGAAGATGATGCTTTTTTAAAAGCAGTAAACAGACTTCCATGGCGGTCCAGTGGTTAAGACTTCAAGCTTCCACTGAAGGGGGTTCAGGTTCCATCCCTGGTCAGGTAACTGAGATCCACAGTGCGGCTGAAAAAAATTTTTTTTCTAATTAAAATGTTTAAAAAGTTATTCTATAAAAAAAGGCTGTGAACAATCTAAATATGCATCATTAGGGAACTTGAGTATTGTGGTATTCCGTATATGCAGAGAGTATATTTGGAAGTATACATGAAAAATTGTTGTCAGTGGTTTCTTCCAGGGAGGGGAACACAGAGTCAAGTGGAAGTTTTTATTTATTTGGCTGCACCGGGTCTTAGTTGCAGCATGCAGGATCTGTAGTTGCAGTGTGTAAACTCTTGGTTAAAGCTTGTGGGATCTAGTCCCTGACCAGAGACCAGACCCATGCCCTCTGCATTGAGAGTGCAGTCTTAACCACTGGACCACCAGGAAAGTCCCAGTGTACGTGCTTCTTAATAATTTTTTTTTTAACTGGGAAGAGGAGAAAGAAAAATGACAAATGATTTACAAGTCTTAAAAAGTGTTTACCATATAAAAAACTGCCTTCAGAGTGCCTCAAGAAGGTGGAAACTGGACCTTTGGTATTTTCACTTTCTGGGTGGGTGGGCAGCTAAGCCTCTGGCTGTGCGAGTACACAGTGCAAGGCCTATACTTCCAGTCCTTCTTTGTCCTATTTAGCAGACCATAAGAGTCATGCTCCCTTTCCCTCTACAGTGGAAATTTTGCTTAGCCGTCAAAAGAAAGCCGAACTTCTAAAGAAAATGACTGATGTGGCTGTTCGGATGTCAGAAGAGCAGTTGGTCGAGCTCAGAGCTGATATCAAGGTAAAACTTCCTTCTCTTTTCTGTCTTTCTTCTTACCCTCAGGGACTAAAGTAGCAAATTTCCATAATTCATGGTGATATCTAATATATTGAACTCATGACCCCTTCTTCCCAAACCAGGCCCTTTTCCAAGTTCTCTTGCTCTTTAAGTGGTACTGTCATCTGCCCAGTGTCCAAAGTGGAAACTTTAGGAAGTTTCTCCTTTTCCCACAATGAAATCTATCAACAGACCCTGTCCATTTGACCTTCTGCACAATCTCAGATCTGACCTTTTCTCTTTGTCTCCACCACCACCATTATGATCAAGCTACTCTGATCTCTTGCTTTGACTTCTGTAGTAGCCTTTTAACTGATTCCAGTTCTCCACTTGGCCACCACCTTGCCCTCACCTGTTCATATCTGTTCCTCACACTACAGACCCTGCGTCAGACTTCCCATTGCTTTCAGAATAGGCTCTAATACTTAACGGCCTGTAGGGCTCCGTATGGTCTGGCCCTACTGCCATCCTTTGCACATTGTTCCCCTTGCTCCCAGTGCTTCAGCTGTGCTAGCTCTCCTTTCCACAGGCATACCTGTTCCCTCCTGTCAGGGCTGTTGCACATGCTTTCCCATCTGCCCAGAACATTCTTTTCCCTCCTTTCTCCCCCACTCCCCCCAACCCCCTACCCCCTACCATTCCAGCTCACATCTCATTCCTGATCTCCTCATCCTTTCTGGCTTTCCTGTCACATCCCCTGTTTGTGCCTTCCTAGCACACTTATAATTGTATGTGTAGTTGAGTAATCTCTCTTCCTCACTCGATAGGCACTACTGTGTCTCCAGGGCCCTGGCATAGTGCCTTGACACCTAGTAGGTGTTCAGTAGACATTTAAAGAGTTGGTTGGTCAATTCTGATTTTATAAGAGAAAAATGAGCAGTTTGAGATGTTGGTTATATTGTAATCTGTCTATAAAGATTACTTGGATTCAATACTCAGACAGTTTAAATTCTTATGTAAAGAACAGTATTTCTGAGACTAAGATGGGAACCCAAGAGAGACTGGGTTAATCATGGGTAGTTGTAGACACCAGCATTCTAATTAATTGTTTCTCAACCGTGAGCTGTATGAACCAGGGGAGTTGGCCTTCTCTACTCCCAAGACCTAACTCTACTCTTTCTGAAGTGTGAAATTTACTGCCATATTTAAGAGGAATACTTGCTGTGGAGGTTTTATAACAGCCTTTGGAAAATAAGAGCACAGACAGAAGATCATCAGAGACCTTACAGGCATCCTGGTTACCATCCTGACCCAGTCTTTCATGCAAACCTATATTGTGTTATCCCCTTGCTCCTTCCCCTTAGACTATACTGGGGAGAAATAGTGAAGCCAGCAATGTAAGTTTTAAAGTACCATTTTCTGATTAACTAAGGCTATTTTGCTAAATTTTATAGAGAGTCTTCCTCGTATTGATGCCAGTCAGTCTCATTCAACTATCTGGGAGAAGCCGGAAACCCCTTTGGAATTAGATAAGAATTCTGGCTCTCATAGGCTTCATCTGTTCCCCTTCCCACGTGGTTGAAGAGCTGCTAGAAATATTTCTGCAGGCTGACTAAGGATCTGTTTCTCCACGTTTTCAGTGTACTGAAGTGGGTGCTGTGCAATTTAAATGTCTTATTTCCAGATCATTTTATTTCCGTCATTCCTGTTATGTCTTTGGCTCAGCAAACCCTAGAATTTGCTTCAGAATTAATCTCAGACTGATATTACATGTCTGAAGGCTTTGTTATAGAGATTCATGAGCTTTCCTGAGCCACAATATACTCTGAAGCTTTAGGACTTCAAGGCCCAAAGCTAATTGTTATTCCTTCTCTCCCATTTATTGCTTCTAGGTGCATCCCAGTGATTGTGGTGCATTTGATTCTACCTCTTGAAAATCCAAAGTGGAATTAGGACACCCCCAGATAGAGGACTGCTCTGAGGAGTTCAATTCTTCCAAATTATATCTAGGCCTTTACCTTTTCTTTCTTATTCTGTTTTTCATCTGAAAAAATGATTCCAGGCTACCTTAGAAATTGTTCATTGAAATGGACCCCCAGAAGCACTTTATTCCTGACATTTTTCTAGTCCCACTATTTCTATAGTATAGTTAGTTTTTGACCCAAGAGGTTGGTTACTTCTCGGCTCAGTCTGCTTAAAAGGATTAAATTACTTGCAGCACAAACTCTTCTGATTTGCAAAGCTGACTTTTCACATGAATGATTTTCCAACTCAAGAAACTGTTCCTATTTCAAGGACTAACAAATCCTACTTTGTATAAAGAGGTGCAGTGGGTTTCCTAAGGAAGTTTCTATAAAGAACACCAAACCATTTATTTAAATGGAATCATTGTTGTAACTATGGACATTTTTTCTGCCTCTGCCTGTGTATATAATGGAGCAGTGTGGAGAGTAGCCAACAGTGGAGAGAAAGATGGTTCTCCATCGTGAGTTCCTTCTCCTTCCTTCAGTTTCTCTTGATTTACACCTAGTGACCATCATACAGCATTTCATAAAGCTCCCAAATGGACCTATCTTTGGACTCTTAAAGAAAATGGCTGGATTTTGTCAGCCACTCAGCATTGGTAATACATGGCCACTTAGTGAAATTTGAGGTACAAAAAGAAATCAGTTGAAAGTAATCCTGTTTATCTGTTTATGGTTGGTTTAGTCGCTAAGTCGTGTCCGACTCTTACGACCCCGTGGACTGTAGCCTGCCAGGCTCCTCTGTCCATGGAATTCTCCAGGCAAGAATACTGGAGTGGGTTGCCATTTCCTTCTCCAGGGGATCTTCCTGACCCAGGAATTGAAACCAGGTCTCCTGCATTCCATAGCAAGCTAGAAATCCCATACATTGTTTGTCTCATCTGGAGGTTTGTCTTTTCTCCAGCACTTTGTTAGTGAACGTAAATATGATGAGGATCTGGGACGAGTGGCCCGATTCACCTGTGATGTAGAGACCCTGAAGAAGAACATTGATTCATTTGGACAAGGTGAGATGGTGAGAGATTCAGGGTGCCGGAGACGGTGAGCAGAAGACCACCCTCTCCTAACTAGAGACTGAAGTGCCAACTGGCTTCTCCCCCGACTCTCCCTCCCTCTTGGGTTTTGGTTTGCTTGCTTGCTTTTATGAAAAGGGACTTAGAGACACTTAACAAGTCAGTGAACACAGATGTTTTGAGCTCTGAGGATGGGCATTTCCCAGCTCCCTAAATTTGTGGTTGTTTTTTCATCATTTTCTGCTGAGCTGAGAGGTGTTTGGCTACAGTGTAAAGAGCTTGTGCACTGGAGTCAGACCAGGTTTGAATCCCTGTGTCTATACTCTCGATGCTGCCCTCAGTTTACTCCTCTCCAAAATGGAGGTAACACTACCTGCTTTGCCTGGCACATAATGGGGGTGGGGGGTGGGGAGGCGGGAACAGAGATGCCTCTAAGATGAGCGCTTATAAGTGATGCATCAGTCAAACCCAGAGACCCTGAGCTCAGCTCTTCTGTCCTTTAAGTCTTGGCGTAAAAGTGAAATAAATGTTGGACTTAGGGCAGTGATTGTGAATTCAACATTAGCCCAGGCTTAAAACCAAGGAAAAAAATCTAGGGACTACTTTTAAACCATTGAATTCTGACAAAACTTGAAAATGTTAATATTTTTCAACTAGATTGATATTTTGAATTTGGAGTTACGTTTGCAGAAAGAACCTTAGGAAGATAGATATTTGTTGTGAAGACTAGTTCTGTTCGTACGTAACTCATCTTGCATCATTCAAATGTTTAAAAAAGAATTTAGCTTTTCATTTAACTTTTTCTTTCTTTGCGAAGTTGGTACTTTAGAATGTTCCTTGCATAGGAAACTGAACATATGGCCCATACTATTGTTCCTAGGCTTAGTCAGCCACTGGAGCCAAAGCCAGGCGTTGAGGTGGTAGGAATGCCAAGAAAGCATTAGTTGGTGGGGGGATGGGCCACTCTGACGGATTGTTACAAAGCCGTGGGGATTTGCAAGGAGTGGAGGAAGAGGGCAGAAGGGAGGTTTTCCTTCCTGTTACCTCCTTAGAAGCTTAGCTTTACAAATATTCAGACAGTTCTTTATCCTAAATTGCTCATTGTGAAATGGAGAAACAGGGAGAACATTACCAGTCATGCTTTTCTATCATATGACCACATCTTTCTCATATTTCTGTCTCAGTATCCCATCCAAAGAACAGCTATTCAACCCGCTCTCGATGTAGCTCAGTCACATCCATGTCTTTGAGTAACCCGTGTGATGCCTCTGCTGCTGCTGCCGCTTCCACCTGTGCCTCTGCTCCCAGCCTTACCAGTGCTGACAAGAAAATCTCGGCACCAGGGGAGACGCCTGCAACCACAGCAAACTCCGGTGGCCGATCCTACCAGCCTCATCGAGAGGTAACCTAGCTTCCACACTGAGCAGGTTAGGCAGAAAAGCTTTTAAACCAGGTTGTCACAGTTTAAACACTGACCGCTCAGTACATGACCCGTTTCTCTTTATGCCCCTTCCACACCTATCTTGAATCCCTCCACCCTCAGTTAGTTCCAGAGAAAGGGTTTGGTGTGTATGTTCCAGTTCACCAGCCAGTTTAGATTTCCTGTTGCCAGGACTGCTGACTTTCTGAGGTTGGCAGTGATCCTCGACATCGTAGGCAGTAGTCTTGCCTGGTAATTGGTCACAGTGGGAGTCGTGCACCCATCTGGAGGTGGAAAACACCACAGTGGCAAGTTCACCAGAATGTGTCTGAAGCAGCAGCTCCCTGGAAGCACAGGGAGAGCATACCCGGGAGAGAGAGAGAGCATGAACCAGGTAGATCAGGGAGCAGACACTAGAAAGTTGAAGCAGAATCCATAGTTGCTTTTCCTTGATTTGAAGGAGATACCGTAAGAGCCATCCAAGGCAGTGCTGTGAATTACCCTGAAGTAAGTAATTCTTCAGACTGGTATTACATTGGAATTGGAAGACAAAAATAAAATCCTATGCCATGAGCTCTCCGGGTTGTACTGTGAATGTGTTAAATGTCACAGCAGCGTGATTTAATCTGTGGTTCATGATATATAGCAAAGTAGATCATAGTGAAGCTTATTTTATTATTCAGATGTTCATTATCTTTACAAATGGCTTATGATCTACAAAATTCAGACATGTGATAAGACACTTGCCCAATTGAGGGCTTATAACAGCCCCAGAGAATGCTCTTCCTTCCTCAGCCCAGCTAAAGAAAAGCTCTTCAGTGGAGAGGAGCCTGAGGTGAAAGGCAGAGGGGAGATAGCGAAAGATTTATGAATTCTCATTAGGTCTAGGTTGGATCGGCTGATCAAATTCTCTGAGTATTAAGAGAGAACCAAGTCCCAAGCATGGGATACCACTGCTAGGCTTTCAGAATATTCCTGTACACTGAATTGGTACACATGGGGTGCCCTTATACCACTGTGCTCTGAACATTGTATCCTTTTATCCTTAGGTATTGCCAGGAAACAGACGAGGAGGACAAGGCTACAGGCCACAAGGCCCAAAGTCCAGTTACCCCACGAACCAAGGGCGACATGACAGCGTGGGTCATTACAGAAATAGCTCACGGTATTCATCTGGTTCCAGGTACCAGGGTGCTCCATCCCAGGCACCAGGAAACGCTAGTGAACGGGGCCAGGCTCACTGTGCAGGGACCAATGGGACTGGAGCCAGCATGGAGCCCGGCCCACCCAAGGCCTCATTCAGGAAGGGGCTCCCCCAGCGCAAACCTAGGACCTCTCAGCCTGAAGTTGTAAACTCTTGAGGAAAATTCCAGCCGGTCTCTCTCTTCTTTCCCAGACAATTCAACTTGGTAACTGGACTTTAGGAAACTTATAGTTAGATTTAATAACAAAAAGAAGTTTACGCATATCACTTTTTATGCCATTCTAAATATTTTGGTTTCTTCTCTCCTCGTTTCCTCTTTACCATTTTTGGAAGGGAAGCTGTTTTTTTCTTTTTTTTTCCCTTCACCTTTCCCAGTGAGATGGATTGATGCTGATTGGTCATTTCCACCAGAAATCACAGGCAACTGTTGCCAGGTTTCCCAAGGGTAAGCAGTGTTCTTCCCGGTGCTCAGGCCTTCTGGAGGCCTGAAGAGGCCTTCCTCAGCCAACCGGACTGTCCAGGCGTTCAGGAGGAGATGGATCACAGCTGGTCTTGCTGCCTTTCAGTCTAAGCAGAAGCCGCACGTGCCTGTCAGGTTCCCTGTAAACAACAGCGTGACCAGGAGAGGCAGCGAGGAGGTTGTGTACAGCCCTGAATTAGCTAGAAAAGGGGAAATTGAAGAGGTGAAAATGGAAGAACCCTGGGACACATTTGAGAGTCTGCCTGTGCTCCTAGACTGTGCCTGAGACTGACACTCAGATCGCAGTTTTAGTCTCTCACTTGGCACCATAGCTTAACCTGCAGTTTTTTCCATATGCCCAAGCCTTGTTTTCTATTACCTTAGGCTGCAAACCAGTCTAAGGAAGTCTATGGGAAAGTAGCATTAATTCAAGGGAAAAAAGTATTGCTTCATTTCAGTGTTTGAAGATTTTTGTTGTTATTGTTCTCCCTCTTTCCTGATTCCTATTCTGACCCTGAACCAAATTTATAGCAGTATAATTAGTGTTAATCTAAGGTGTCAACCATCCAAAAATTGCTGCAGTCAATCTTTAGAGTTGAATAAATAAAAACAATTGCATAAATGTTCCCACGTTTGTTTCACCGCAGGAAGCGACTTCATTTCATTACTGTTTTTCTCTGGGCCTCATGGGGTAGAAGTCACTCGGACAGCTTGTTTGTGGCTTCAGTGAGGGTATCCAGTTCCTCAGTCATTTGTCCACTGCTTTAGCTTCAGAACCAAATTAAATACAAAAGTCAGGGTGAACAGCTGCAGCTGTTTCTCTTAGGAAGAGGTCTGTAGAAGACGGAAGCGTAACTTACCAAAGGAGAACCTACCAGCTCTGAAAAATCAACTGCCAATAGCTCCAGCAGGCAGCCAGAGGCTCTGTCTACACCCCTGTCTCCACACTGTCCCTTCACAGGAATAGCGGGTGTCACTACGTAACTGGGTTCCTGCATGGCGGGTGGTGCTGGTGTCAGACTGCCGCCCCATGGCTGCCCTGGCCTCTGTGATTTAATAACAGCAGAGCTTTTTCTTCTCAGCGTTTGTTCTCCCAAGTCTGCCGCCCAGGCTGTAAGTGGCAGTGGTGCAGAACCTAGCTGCCTCGGGGCTTCCCCTGGCCCTTTGGCTGAAGCTGAACTGCCAGGGTTCAGGTTGGTTGCACAGATTGAGAGAGAAAGAGTGTGTGTGTGTCTTTTAGTAAAGAAAACAGTAGTCAAGGAATACTGGGAAGCCATTTTCTAAGGGGCTGGCCACCTCATTTGGGGGAATTTATCCAACAACACCATCCGCCTGCTGTTATTTAGGAAAAAAGTCCTGCTTCTTTGATTAATTGGTCACCTACACTTGATAGGAAATCCAGAGATTGAAGTGGCCTTGAAGGATTATGAGGTCTATCCCTGTCTCCAGGCAAGACTGTATTTAACCACCTAAACAGATGGGAAGCCACAGGTTTGTCACAGGTTTGTCAAAACTGCCTTGAAGTGGAAATTAAAATCTCCTTGTAGAAAAACATTTGAAGATTGTTTTCTAGGACCACAAAAAGTTTGAAAATTATGAAGCTTTTTTTTTATGCATTGTTTTTAATTACAAAAGTAGCATTTAAAATATCAAATTGGGACTTCCCTGGTGGTCTGGTGGTTGAGACTTCACCTTCCAGTGCAGCGGGTACAGGTTTGATCCCTGGTCAGGGAGTTAAGACCCCACATCTCATAGCCAAAAAACCAAAACATAAAACAGAAGCAATATTGTAACAGATTTAATACAGACTTTAAAAATGGTCCACATTAAAAAAAAATCTTTAATAAAATAAAATATCAAATAATGCAGAAATGTAAAAGGAAAAAAAGTTTTCCATGTTCTCATTCTATTCCTTGGGGGTAATGACTGTTAATAATTTGGCATATATCCTTGCAACCCTTTCTCAAAGCATATATGTACATATACACATACCTACATAGGCTTTTAATTGTTGGTTTTGTTTTTTATTAAAGGAGCATACTATATGCATTCCACCATTCTTTTTTTAGATAATATGTTTATACCATAATTAATTTAGGATCTCATGTTGTAAATATTCCGCTCCTGAATTTGCCAGTTTGACTTTCTTCAGTGAAGAGAAGTTAGGTTTATCTTAAGTTTGAACTGTGCAGCTCATCCTTTGCTGCCCATGACAGCTCTTCCTTCCAAGAGAAGGGAGGCTCCGTACCCTGGGCAGTTCCTCCTGTGTGTGCAGAAACATCCAACCTAATCATCATGTTTCCTTCCCTTTCTATTTTGTCCTACAGATCAATCTCGTGTCCTTTCCCAGACTACGAGATAGGATTGAAACTTCAGGTTTAGCTTTGTCAATTATGTGCCACTTGAGAGAGAAAATTTAAATTAGCATGGCTTCTTTAGGTACATCAAATATTTCATGGGCCCCTTATTTACAGCAGTTTTTTAAATTCGCGTTTAAAAAACCTAATACAGGCTCATTTTTTTCAGGGTACAAAAGGATACATGATGTGAAAGTAAAAAAATACTTGGCTACCTTGTCCCACTCCCCAGAAGAAATTACTGATAAGTTTCTTATATAACTTACCACAAACTTTCTAAATCCAAACATTCAAATATCTATTTTCTCCCTTTTACATAAATATAAATCATATTATGCATATTCCTAAACAACTTGCTTTCTTTTTTTAATTTGTCCTTGCTTTCTACAACTAGTTTCTGTTTGGCTTTAAGAAAAATCAATATATGTGAATAGTTTTTTGAAAAAAACAAACCTAAACCGTTCAAATGGATATATGATGAAAAATAAGCTTCCGTCCCACTCTGGACTGTGTATTCCCTCTCCACAGGCAACCACTGTTAAGTTTCTTATCTCCCTTCAGAGATTTGCTATATTGATATACGCATATCAGAAGAATATACACTGCTTAAGCCTCTTAATGTTGGTATACATAAATATACCTGTTCTTTCTATGGTTGCATAGTATCCCATTGTATAAATTCATCATAATTAGTTCAACCAGTCCCTAATGATGATTTTCAGTTTTTTATTATTACAAGTATTGCTCAAATGAGCATCTCTTAATACATATATCACTCATCACATATGAGAGTATATCTTTAGGATAAATTCCTAGGAGTGGAATTGTTAGACCATACAATTACTGATAAAGTACTCTTAAAAGATACATGAGTTTACACTCTTACCAACAATGTTTGGAAGTGCTTTTTATAGTTGCTGAGCTGGAAGCTAAGGAGAGAGAAAGATAACTAAAACACAGCCTTTCGTGGGGCTGATAAACTACTTGGGACAACTGACATATACAGATAAAACAATACAAGGTAATAAATAGTATTTCATTGAAGAGGCTTGCTGTCTTCTGTGAGTAAAATGGAGCAGCACTACTCACAGGGCCTGTGCTTCAGCTCGATCTATTCCAGTGGGTGATCAGGCACTTGTTCAGTTCAGTCGCACAGTTGTGTCCGACTCTGCAACCCCATGAACCACAGCACGCCAGGCCTCCCTGTCCATCACCAACTCCCGGAGTTCACCCAAACCCATGTCCATCGAGTCAATGATGCCATCCAACCATCTCATCTTCTGTCGTCCCCTTCTCCTCCTGCCCTCAATCTTTCCCAGCATCAGGGTCTTTTCAAATGAATCAGCTCTTTGCATCAGATGGCCAAAGTATTGGAGTTTCAGCTTAAACATCAGTCCTTCCAATGAACACCCAGGACTGATCTCCTTTAGGATGGACTGGTTGGATTTCCTTGCAGTCCAAGGGACTCTCAAGAGTCTTCTCCAACACCACAGTTCGAAAGCATCAATTCTTCGGCGCTCAGCTTTCTTTATAGTCCAACTCTCAACATCCATACATGTTCAGTGGTTTATATTTCAGAATCCCAAACCAAGGGTATAGTCTTGTGAGTATGAAAGTATGTATGGAGTACAACAGGATGAACTATTTTAGGTTGGGAGTGGCCTGGAAAAGCCACCACACATGGTAATCAATCTGTGAGCCTCTGCTTTTGGAGAAGGTCATTAGAGTAATGGCTTGTCCTGGAATTCCTGCCGTCTGACCGAACAAAGTGAGGGTTTGTCTTGCCTAATCTACAGGTTTCATCCCACCTTATCCCATCTGGGGAGAATTATATCCACAGGGAAGCACACTTCATGGAAGAAACAGGTATCCGAAATGGTACATGTTTGGATGTCAGCAACTGATTGAAGGAACTATTTTATCAGTATTTTAACCAGTTCAGAGTACCAGACCATAACGCTAGTAACCAGAACAACATACTATAAAACTAGCCCAGCTAGACTTCTGGTAGCTTTAGCCACCTGAACACATTCTTTCCTTTAAACATTGAGGCACCTTCTGGGTGCTAGGCACTCTGCTGAGTTCTGAGGCCAAGAGGTCCCAGCTCTTTCCTCACCCACTTTGCAGGTAAAGCAATGAGAGCTCTTAACTGCTCCTTAAACAGAAGCAATGTCTGGTGGCCAGGCAGTGCAGTAGAGTGGAAAGACCCTGGAATTTTGATACATATGCGTATGTGCTAAGTCGCTTCTGTCATTTCCAACTCTGCAACCCTGTGGACTGCAGCCGGCCGGTCTTCTCTGTCCATGGGATTCTCTAGACAAGAATACTGGAGTGGGTTGCCATGCCCTCCCCACCTAGGGATTGAACCCACATCTCTTCTGCGTCTCCTGCATTGCAGGCAGATTCTTTACCACTTGCGCCACCTGGGAAGCCCTTTAAGACATATATTTGGATTTTAATTCTGGCTTCATAAGTTGGTAGCTATGTGGCCCGCTAACCTTGGACAAATAGCATCTCTGAACCTCTTCCTGAACCGGGAAGTGAAGACAATGGTCACTACTTCACAGAGGGGTAAAGGGAGGTATCAAGCAGGTGCTGGAGAGCAGGATCCTCATGTCCAGGCTAACCTGTGACAAGTTAAACATTCACTAACTCTTTACTTTTCTGTCTCTCCCGCCCTGTTAAAAATCGCATGAAAGACTTCCCCAATCTCCAGTCATACAGACCTAATTAACCAAAAGAATAAATAAATACTTGAGTCATCCTATTCCTTGCGGAGCTTTTCTCCTCTGAGTGTATATCCCTCCGGCACGTCTGTCCTGACAGCTGTCAGGAAGCACTGCCCCCCTCAGATGCCCCCCTGTTCCCCGTCCCCCCATCCCCGTTTCTGAACTATGCAGGTTGACACAGCCCAGATGCTGATGGTGCCAACCAGGACAAACAGGGAGCGAGGCTGTGGCAGCATCTCCCTGGGGACAGCCAGGGACTGTCATTTCCCCACAGGTGCCGAGGGAGTTTCCTTACCTACTCTGTGACTCCCTACCAGGGGAAACGCTAGCTGAAGATTTTTCTGGGTGAGGAAACTCACCCACCATCACCACCAGCAGCACAACTGTTCTCCAGCCCACCCGCCCCTTCACAGCCGTCAAAACAGCAGGAACAAATACCACCCACTCTGATTCCCCAGGGAAAAGTCAGGTCTCCTTTTTATGTCTCTTCAACTTAACCCAGTTAGGCTTTCTCTGTAACTAGATTTCAAACAAACCCATTTTCTGGTGTTGCTCAAACTCTTGCAGGTGAGAGATTGAGAGCATTTCTCAGATTCACTCCCTTGCCGATTCCAAGTAGGCGGGGCTTGTGGTCCACTGCAGTGTCTCCCCCACGGCCTGAAGTCCAGGTGGCTGTTCACAGTAGGTAACATCAAAATGCGTGTGTGTGTGTGTGTGTGTGTGTGTTTCAATCATGTCTGACTCTGTGGCCCCATGGACTGTAGCCCACCAGGCTCCTCTGTCCATGGAATTCTCCAGGCAAGAATACTGGAGTGAGTTGCCAGTTTCTTCAGGGGATCTTCCGACCCAGGAATTGAACCCAGGTCTCCCACATTGCAGGCAGATTCTTTACCATCTGAGCCACCAGGGAAGCCCTAAAAATAATGTAAAATAACCATTCTGTCCCCTTTTAATAGGCTGCTTCTCAGAGGATAGGACAAGGCACCCCCAGAAGCATGGCATGATAGCAAACTGCCAGCTCCTTCACCAACTCCTGGTTCAGATGTGGTTCCCCCAGTTAACTAGCCACATTAATTAGCCACTTAACTTTCCTTTTTAGAAAGTTTGTTGTGGTTTCTTCATACTAGCTGGGACTCTCCACTAAAAGAAAAGGAATGGTCTAGAATGAGACAGCCGCGGGGTAGCCAGGTTCTGGAGGCCTCAGGGTATTCCAGAATGTTTTGGTGGGGGTGGGGAGCCTCCATCGAGGCTGCAAGTTGAGCTCATTTCTGTGGTCCCAGCACCCAGGGCCAGGGCAAGCGCAGGGGGACTTTCAGTAACAGTCATAACCACTTAACTAAGCTCATCTCATTCTCTCCACAATCCTCTGAGAAAGGTTCATTTCACAAATGAAAGAACTGATGCTCTTCGAGATTAGCACCTGTCCTCCGTCCCCACCCAAGGTACACTCAGTGGCAGAGCTAGAATTCAAACCCAGGCTAGTTTGACTTGAAAGCCTGAGATTTCCCTGCCTCACAACACAGCCTAAGAAGGAGAGACCTGGGGACCTCCAGAAACGAGGTGGAGAGAGTGGGAAGCGGGGAGGGGAGGAGCCCCTGGACTCTGATCCGACAGCCACCTGTTCTCAACTGTGGCACACAGCAACCAACTCCGCCTGCGCTTGGGGGTGGGGTTGGGGCTTCCTCCATCTTTTGTGTCTTGAGCAATTTTTTCCTTGCTTTGCTCTTCCCTTTTCTCTCTCCCTGTTCCTTTTGTAGATAATACTCCCACAGGCCTCCCACGGCAGCTCCAAAACTCAGCCTCCTGAGTTTCTTCTTGTTGACAATGGCTCTGGGCTATCTCTGAACAGGGCCCCCCCCCCTTAACCTCCCTTCCCTGTGACTCCCCACGGTGGCCAGTGAGTCAGGAGCTGGGGAAAGGGGAGAAGAAAAGAAGATTACTATGAAGAGCCCAGTGCTACCTGACCCCCCACCCCACCCCTTGCCCTGCCCTGTTTACTTTTCAACTCCTCCCAACTCCCAACCCCCACCATGCTGTCTCCTAAATGTGGGCCCCTGCCGTGTGTGTGTGTGTGTGTGTGTGTGTGTGTGTGTGTGTTGTTTATTCTAGGTGGGAGGTGGAAGGAGGAGGCAAGGAATTCATCACTGCAATCTATAAGCCAGATCTGGCAGGGAGACCTGAGGGACTAGGTGACATGAAAGGGAGTCAAGTGGGTTGAGACCCTATGCCTGAACACACTCATCTAGATGGAAAGGACACCTTCAATCAAGCCAGGCTGAAGGTCTTAATGACCTGGATAACCGCAATGGTGTGATCCCTAACCTAGAGCCAGACATCCTGGGGTGCGAAGTTGGGTGGGCCTTAGGAAGCATCACTACAAACAAAGCTAGTGGAGGTGATGGAATTCCAGCTGATCTATTTTAAATCCTAAAAGATGATGCTGTTAAAGTGCTGCACTCAAAATACCAGCAAATTTGGAAAACTCAGCAGTGGCCAAAGGACTGGAAAAGGTCCGTTTTCATTACACTCCCAAAGGTAATACCAAAGAATGTTCAAACTATGGCACAATTGCACTCATTTCACACGCTAGCAAGGTCATGCTCAAAATACTTCAAACTAGGCTTCAGCAGTACTTGAACCAAGAACTTTCAGATGTTCAAGCTGGCTTGAGAAAAGGCAGAGGAACCAAAGATCAAATTGCCAAGATCATAGACAAAGCAAGGGAATTCTGCTTCATTGACTATGCTAAATAAAGCCTTTGGCTGTGTGGATCACAACAAACTGTCAAAAATTCTTCAATAGATTGGAATACCAGACCACCTTACCTGCCTCCTGAGAAATCTGTATGCAGGTAAAGAAGCAACAGTTAGACCACCTTACCTGCCTCCTGAGAAATCTGTATGCAGGTAAAGAAGCAACAGTTAGAACCAGACATAGAACAATGGACTGGGAAAATTGGGAAAGGAGTATGTCAAGGCTGTATATTGTCACCCTGCTTATTTAACTTATATGCAGAGTACATCAAGCAAAATGCCAGGCTGGATGAAGCACAAGCTGGAATTAAGATTGCTGGGAGAAATATCAATAACCTTAGATATGCAGATGATACTACCCTTATGGCATAAAGTGAAGAGGAACTAAAGAGCCTCTTGATGAAAGTGAAAGAAGAGAGTGAAAAAGTTGGCTTAAAACTCAACATTCGAAAAACTAAGATCATGGCATCCAGTCCCATCACTTCACGGTAAATAGATGGGGAAACAGTGGAAACAGTGACAGACTTCATTTTCTTGGGCTCCAGAATCACTGCAGATGTTGACTGCAGCCATGAAATTAAAAGATGCTTGATCCTTGGAAGAAAAGCTATGACCAATCTAGACAGTGTATTAAAAAGCAGAGACATCACTTTGCCAACAAAGGTCCATCTAGTCAAAGCTATGGTTTTTTCAGTAGTCATGTATGGATGTGAGAGTTGTACCATAAAGAAGGCTGAGTGCTGAAGAACTGATGTTTTTGAACTGTGGTGTTGGAGAAGACTCTTGAGAGTCCCTTGGACTGCAAAGAGATCAAACCAGTCAATCATAAAGGAAATCAACCCTGAATATTCATTGGAAGGATTGATACTGAAACTGAAGTTCCAATACTTTGGCTACCTGATGTGAAGAGCCGACTCATTGGAAAAGACCCAGATGCTGGGAAAGATTGAAGGCAGGAGGGGAAGGGAACAACAGAGGATGAGATGGTTGGATGGGATCACTGACTCAGTGGACACAGTTTGAGCAAGCTCCAGGAGATGGTGAAGGACAGGGAAGCCTGGTGTGCCGCAGTCCATGGGGTTGCAAAGAGTAGGATACGACTGAGCAACTGAAAAACACAAAAGGAAAGGGTTGGTGGCTGCATCTCCATCCCATACACGTCCACACAAATTCTATGATGGGCAATGGCAGAAGCAGTTTAAAGCCCAAAACACTGCTGTTTCATTCTGAGATAAGAGTGATCATATGTTCAATTTATGTTAGTATGTTTTCCTCTGGAAATGGGAACCAACCACGGCACCAAAGCCATATCAGAGGCATTGTGCCTGGAGCTGCTTGAGGAGACAGTGCATCTGAGACAAGATATTTAACCTCTCTGCCTTAATGCTTTCCATCTGTAACTTGTCGATTATAACTAACTATTTCACAGTTATGATAAAGATTAATGGGATAATCCAAGTAAAGCACTCAGCACAGTGCTTTGGCACAAAGTTGATGTCAGGTACTGTAATAGTACACACAGGTACTGTGTGGAGCACCCACACATTCCATCTACCACCCACTTACCCTGACCCACAGAGTCTGGTTTGGCTTAGCTTCAAGTCAGCCCAGGCTTATGAGCTTGAAGACTGAATGTCGTGAACACCTGGGCTCACACAGGTGACTCAAGGGCCATCTGGATCTGATGCACAACCCCAGATGACCAGTCCTTGTGAGTGCCACACAGCTAGCCTGGGGCTGTTTCTGGGTCTTCAGAGTGGGAGACCGCTATACTGGAGTGAGGTGGACTCTGCACCTGGGGTTGGGAGAGTGTCAGGGTTGGAACCTTAGCTGTAAACCAAACCTTGAACAAGTCTATCTATCACTGCCTCTTTTTACTCATCTGTGAGATGGAGTGTGAGTAGCATCTACTCTGCATAATTCACACGGCTCCTGTAAGATTCAAAATCAGATAATACTTACATGATGCAAATGTCACACACTGTTCTGGATCCTTTAATCTTTTAATTCTCCTAACAACTCTCTGCGGTAGTTACTGTCCCTGCTTCACAGAGGAGAAAATTGAGTCACGCAAGGAAAATCACAACGGCAAGTGGCAGAACTATACTCAAACCTAGGTAAGTAGCCTGGCTCTCAAGTTAGGTGCTATCAACCACAGCCTCATCCTTTCAAATGAGACCGTTGGTAAAGCGCACCCCCTCCTTAGCAGTACAGCTTGAACAGGCCCGGAGGGGGAAAGATGAGCCATGGGGGAGGAGTTACTGTGCAACTCTGGACACTGGTGAGAGGGTGGGAGGCCGGGAGTTAGGCGCAAGATCTGCAGACTCCTTAGGGTCGCTCTTCCTGGGAGCGGAGTTCCAGAATTCAGAGGACTGGGGGAGGGGGACAAATTCCTCCTGTTCCTCCCCTAGCACCAGCTCATTTTAATACAGGTGCCAGGGGCTTCGGCCCGTGTCGCAGATGAGGGGTGGGTGGAGCGGGAGACACTCCCTTTCCTATGCTGATGACTGTAGTTGTGTCTCCTAGAAGGGTGGGGGGTGCTAAGCCTTCCGCATCACTCGTTCGGGAACAAATTGCTGTTTTGGCCCCGGCGGTTCCTCTGGGCGCGGGCGGTAGCCGCGCTCGCTGGCAAATCGTGGGAGGGAGGAGGAGCGGCGCTGGCAGCTCGAGGCTGGTGGGGACCGACGCAGCGCAGGAGGCCGGCGAGAGACTGCGGCCCCGGGCCGGGCTGCGCACCGCCCAGGGTCGGCCCCTCCTCCCACCCCCTCGCTGGATGCGAGGGTCCCTCAGCCACCGCACCCCCTTCAGCGCAGAGCCTAGGGCTCTAGGATTGAAAGCGCTGGGGCAGAGGAGACACGGTCCTCTCACTCCCCGCTCGCAAGGACCCACTAACACAGGGCTAGGAAGTTTCCCCCAGCGTCTGACGGCTACCGTACCTGTATTTGCAACCTGACCCTTCATCGCAGCCTGGAAGCGGCAAAGGGTGACCGAAAGAAATGTAGGGGCAAGACAAAGGTTCTGGGGCGCCCCCATCCCCACACACCTGTTTTCCACTCCCTACCCCCTCCACCTCCCGATCACACACGAAGAGCGTCTAAATCTTATTTCCAGGACTGCCCACCCTCCAATTCCTGACAGCTCCAGTCAGCCGCCGCTTCAGGCTGAGATGCGCTTAGTGACAGATTGATCCAGTCCCCGGAGGGTCAAGTAGAGGCTGAGAAAGACTCGGATGCCCAGAAGCTGTGTTTAGACCCCCTCCACCAAATCTCCTTTCAGACTTCCCCTGCCCTACAGCTTCCGCCAACCACCGGTCTTCACCACCTCCGCCTGCTGGCCCAGCCCCCTTTCGCATTACATTTTTCCTAAGGGAAAAGCTTCTTCTAAAACAAGCAACCCCCGCTCAGCCCCCGCCTGAGCTCTCCCCAGGTCCCTCCGGGGGAGGAGAGGCTGCCAGGCTCTCTGAGCACCCCCTTGCTGCAGAGAAAGACGCCTCGCCCCTGCGGCTGAGTCAGCCCGAGCGGGACCAGGCGCTTGCCCGTCGTTCTCCGAAGGGCGGGCGGGGCGGCTTGGGGTGGCCCGGGCGGCCCGCTTGGCGCGGGTAGGGAGGGAGGGCGCCGCCTCCCAGGCCCCCACGAGGTCCCGAGGGGAGGGGGATCCCTCGGCGGGAGGCCTGTCCCTTTAAGGAGGCGGCCCTGCCTGGGTGTGCCCCGTCTCCATGGTTACCCCGGTGCTGGCGGCGGGCGCAGGAGCAAAGGAGGGAGGCTGCCGCTTCTCCCCGACAGACGGAGGGAGCTGCAGGGATCCGGTGCGGAGCGGAGCCCGAGCGGGAGCCGACCCGCAGCCGAAACGGGAGCCGCTGCTGCAGCCGCCGCGAGCGGAAGGTGCCGAGAGCACAGCGCGAGCCGAGCTGCAAGTCCAAGATTCGTGGGCTGCCAGGGCGCAAGGAGCCGCGCGCCATGCTCCGGGCCCCGACGGCGGGGACGCCCCCTTGCGCGCGGGCGGCTGGCAGGACCTGCGAGCCTGGGGTGGGCATCGCCCCCCGACGGCTGCTCTAGGGGGCGCGGGGCCCGGCGGGGGGCGGCCGACTTGGGCGCCCTCCCCCGGAGCTGAGCCCCCGCGCCCCGGAGGGATGGGGCGGGCGGCCTTGGTCGCCTAAGATGCCGGCCATGCGGGGACTCCTGGCGCCGCAGAACACCTTCCTGGACACCATCGCCACGCGCTTCGACGGCACGCGTGAGTCCTGACCCTCGTCCCACTGGCTCCCGGACCAGCTGTCCCTAGCCAGGGTTCCCTCTAGTCCGGTACCCAGACATCTCAGACTGGAGCCTTCCTGCTCTCGCCTTCCCTTCCCCGAGCCCCACTTTAGGCTGGGACCACCGTCTCCTTTCAGATGCCGTTTCTGAAAAATTCAAAGTCAACGCTGCCCCAGGCCAGGCGAAATGACTAGAACTCTCAGTCTGGGAGCCGGGCATGCTGTCTGTGCCTGGGGGAGCGAACCCGCAGCTACTTAATCTAATCTACCCCATCCCTGCGTCTGGCGCTGTCCCATCGACTACCCTCGACCTGGCAGGCTGGGGAGTGAGGCAAGGAAGCGTCAAGAGACAGCCCAGAGGCTTAAAAAACTGATTTAGAAAAGAGGTTTGCAAACCAAGATAGAGTAAACCAGGCTCCGGAGAGCACCCTTGGTTCAAGCTCACCTCACCACCTAAACCTACTGAGCCGGTCTATCCCCAAATAGACAGGTTTGGGGACTCCCATCAAGACTGGGAAAGTTTGGAGAAGGCAACCAGAGTTCTGAATTATGGTTTTTCTATGGCTCTGAGCCCTGGAAAGTCGTGAAAGCTCCCTTCCTTCTCCTCCTCCCTCAAACTACCCCCCCTGCCCCCCCACAATGGGGCTTCCCAGCTCTCAACCTTAGTCTCTGGCTCCTCACAGGGGGTGGAAGCCCCTCTCTGAGGACCCCTTCAGGCTTCTCCGTCTGCTTTGCCTGCCCTTGGCTCCTGTAGCCTACTGATTCAGCGTCCCCCACCCCCCAATACGTTCCTGGCTCCAGGCTGCCAGAGCTCAGCTACCATCCTTACACCCCCATTGTGGATCACAGTCACTAACTCCCGAGCCAGGTCAGGCAGCTGGGGCGCAAACAGAGTGCAGAATAGATAATGGCTTGAATCGCCTTTCCCAGTGAGTCTAAATGGGAGGAGCCAAATAGCCAACCTGAGTACCTGGCAGGTGAGTGAACCTGGCAGAGGCTGGGGTGGGGCTGAGGCTGTCCTGGAACTGGTCCTGCAGTTCTCCTTCAGACATCCGCAGTCCCACTCCTTACCCCAAGCTGCTCAGCTCATACTCCAGAGAGCAGAGCACCCACACAGGGCTGCGTTCACCAACCTCAGGGCTCAGGTATGCCAATTCTCAAATACACTTATACACACGATGCTAAGAATGGGTCCTTGCAGGGCACTGACACACAGGTGACACGCTAATTCCAGTTCATAAACAGCTCCTGTCCTAACCCTCCCCCAGCCCCCCAGCCCAAACACTCACAGGAAGGATTCCCAAGATTTGTCACACCCCGCCCTTTGATTGCAGGCAGTGTTAAAGGAGGGGCAATAGACCTTGTGTCCCTTCACCACACACCCTCTCTGAGAGGTGCTCTCTTGCAGATAGTAACTTCGTGCTGGGCAATGCCCAGGTGGCGGGGCTCTTCCCCGTGGTCTACTGCTCTGATGGCTTCTGTGACCTCACGGGTTTCTCCCGGGCCGAGGTCATGCAGCGGGGCTGCGCCTGCTCCTTCCTCTATGGGCCAGACACAAGTGAGCTCGTCCGCCAACAGATCCGCAAGGCCCTGGATGAGCACAAGGAGTTCAAGGCTGAGCTGATCCTGTACCGGAAGAGTGGTGAGGGGACTTCTGGCCACCCTGCCTTACTTTCTTGATCTCACCCAGCCTGGTACCCACCCCATCCACAGTCCCTCCTTTCCACTCCCATCATCTCCCCATCTCATCCCATCTTCCCACATTCCCATCTCCTTTTTCTCCACCTTTCTTCGGTCCTCACCACAATCTCAGCCAGTCCTCTATTTCCCATCTTGGATTTCCCACCCCAGCAGAGGAATTTGCCCATCTTACTTAGCAGGATAGATCTCTGAACACACATGTCTGAATATCAGCTCTGCTCTCCCTTGCCCTCCCTCGCCCTGCTCGATCGAGCCTAAGTGTCCTAAGTGGAGCTGGCTTGTGCCTTAACTAGGGGGTGTCAATGGCCCCTCTGTCAACTTGGGCAGCACAGAGAATGGGAGCTGAGCTGTGTCTTCATGCCCAGGGCTCCCGTTCTGGTGTCTCCTGGATGTGATACCCATAAAGAATGAGAAAGGGGAGGTGGCCCTCTTCCTGGTCTCTCACAAGGACATCAGTGAAACCAAGAACCGAGGGGGGCCTGACAGCTGGAAGGAGTCAGGTGGGTGCCCAGGGGCCACTGATCTGGCTGCTCTACCTGGGGTGTTGGGTACCTCAGCCTGGGTGGGGCCATGGCACCCAGTGTGGGCTTGAGGGCCCCCCACCCTACCCGCACTCACTGACTCCCACTTAAGAAGCCTGTGGCTCTCTCATCTCTGCAGGCCCATGTGGGAAAGCTTGCTGAGACACAGTTGGAGTTTTGTGTTTTTTTAAGATTTTTTTGGTTTGGACTATCTTTAAAGTCTTTATTGAGTTTGTTAAACATTGCTTCTGTTTGATGTTTCGGTTTTTTAGCTGTCAAGCACATGGGATCTTAGCTCCCTGACCAGGGATCGAACCCACACCCTTTGCATTAGAAGGCAAAGTCTTAACCATTGGACCACCAGGGAAGTCCCCAAAGCTGGAGTTTTGAAGTCAGCTTTACCAAGAAACTGAAAAAAACACATTCCACTAGTGTCCATGAAGTAACATTTTCCCACTGATTAGTGAGGCCCACCTGGTTCCTTTTCTTCATACAAACCCATCTGGAGAGCCCTAGCCAAAACCCTCTTTTAAGTCCTTGTGGTCTTTCCCCTCTTGCATCCTCTCAGGGCTTGGGAATGGCCTTTGGACAGCTCACAGAGCTGTTATCGGAAGCTGCCCCAAGGCCTCTTCGCCATTTGCTAATGCTGGGATACTCTTCCCATCCCCCAGCGGTGGGCTGCAGCATCTCTGCCCATGGCCTCCTGCTAGCTCAGCACTCACCCACTTTGGGAACCACCTCCCCACTCCTCTCTCAGGCCTTTCCTAGTGGAGATCTTCTCCTGCCTTGCCCTGGTCCAAACCTTCTCCTAGAGAAGGCACTGGGAGGAGGGTCCATATGCATCCTCAGCACTGCTCGTTGCTGGGGTTGTTGGCAAATGACTCTAGGAAGTGAGAAACGCTGGAGCCCAGCTCTGAATAGTCTAACTAGTCAATGTGACAGTCCACGGGCCAGCACCAGGTGTCCTACCCCCACACCCCAGGGCTAAGTGTGTGAGTGCCCCTCCCCGTGCTTCTCTCCAGCCCTTCTTCTTTCGCAGGTGGTGGCCGACGCCGATATGGCCGGGCTGGATCCAAAGGTTTCAATGCCAACCGGCGACGGAGCCGGGCTGTGCTCTACCACCTGTCTGGACACCTGCAGAAGCAGCCCAAGGGCAAGCACAAGCTCAATAAGGTAGATTGTTAGGGTGTGTGTGTGGGGGTGGTGCTGGGGGGGCAGGCTGAGGAGATGGAGAAGGGGAACAGAGTCTACCACAGAGAGACTGCTCAGGGGGCCACTCAGGCTCCACTAGCATTTCGGGAGTTGTGGCAAGAATATCACCTGCCTGAGCTGTCAAAGATAAAAGGAGTTTGGACCCTGGAGTCAGATGGCCCTTAGCTCAGACTTGGCTCCTCTGCTAAGCAGCTGTGACCTCAACTGAGTCACTGGAGCTCCCCAATGCTCAGTCTTCTGATCTATAACCAGGGGGCTCTAAAACCTGTGTCAGAGGTGGTTTTGAGAATGCAGGGAGAGAAAGGAGGCCAGACCCTATCCAAACTCAGCCTGTGCCAATTTCCTGTCCTCCCTGCCTGGACCTGCCCTGCCTCTCATTAGGGGGTGTTTGGGGAGAAGCCAAATCTGCCTGAGTACAAGGTAGCCGCCATCCGGAAGTCGCCCTTCATCCTGCTGCACTGCGGGGCGCTGAGAGCCACTTGGGATGGCTTCATCCTGCTGGCCACCCTCTACGTGGCTGTCACCGTGCCCTACAGTGTGTGCGTGAGCACAGCCCGGGAGCCCAGTGCCGCCCGCAGCCCCCCCAGCGTCTGCGACCTGGCCGTGGAGGTCCTCTTCATTCTCGGTATGTGTGCTCTGTGCCTCCCACCCCTGGTGACCCCCGGGCTTTGATGGGGATAGTCTGCATGGCTTCCACTGCCCCTCCGGGGTCCCCTGGCCCTCCCCTGGTTTATGACCTGTGGCCTTTGAAATAGGACTTAGGTTGCATATGTCTCCCCTGCTAATGGGTCACTTGACCATGACCTAGTCATAGCCTCTCCAAGCCCGTTTCTCCCACCATCAAATAGGCATGACTGTACCTACCCTTTGCAGTTACTGGGAAAACTAAGACGATGCATATAAAGGGCCCAGGCCGGTGACACATACTGAGCCAAGGGCCCAGAAAAATGTGGCTCCTCCCCAACCCACGCTGAGTCCCACCCTGACTTCCCGCAGACATTGTGCTGAATTTCCGTACCACGTTCGTGTCCAAGTCGGGCCAGGTGGTGTTTGCCCCCAAGTCCATTTGCCTCCACTATGTTACCACATGGTTCCTGTTGGATGTCATTGCAGCACTGCCCTTCGACCTGCTGCACGCCTTCAAGGTCAATGTGGTCAGTGCGGTTGGGCTGGGTGGGCTCGGGGGCGGGATGGGCCAGGCCAGCCCTGGGGTGACCGCCCCGCCTCCCCCCACCTCAGTACTTCGGGGCGCACCTGCTGAAAACAGTGCGACTCTTGCGGCTGCTTCGCCTGCTCCCTCGGCTGGACCGCTACTCGCAGTACAGTGCCGTGGTGCTGACCCTGCTCATGGCCGTATTTGCCCTGCTTGCCCACTGGGTGGCCTGCGTCTGGTTCTACATCGGCCAGCGGGAAATTGAGAGCAGCGCCTCGGAGCTGCCCGAGATCGGTACTGGAGGCTGCGTGCATGTGTGTGTGTGTGTATACACGTGTGCCCAAGGAATCTGTTCACTCAAGAGTGTGTGTGTCAGGGAAATGTGAGTTCAAGTGTGTGTCAGGGGACATCTGTGAGCTGATACAAGGTGTCAGAGAGATGTGTGCAAGCCTGCGTGTGTACATGCTCACAGCTGTGTGTCAGGGGCATGTGTGCAAGTAGGTGTGTGTCTGTGAGGAGGAGATGGGGGCTGGTGTGTGTGTGCAGAGGGGAGTGTGACAGAGCCGCCCCCTCAAGGCAGGCCTGCTCTCCAGCAGCCCCTTATTGTGGAAAAAGCCTGGTAGGCTGCCTGTGAGAGGCTGTTCACCCATCGTGGCCTCCTCGTGGTCAAGCCTATGGCACTTGCTTCTATTCCCTGCCCACCTGGGAAGCCCACCCCTCTCAGGAGACCTCTCTCCCATGGTCTCCCATGGTCTCCCATAGTCAGGGGCTCCTCCCATGCCTGGCACTTTCCCGTCGATCTCGTGGAAACTCATTCCCCACCACTTTGGCTCCTAAGGCCCCTTCCCCGCTCTTTTCACCTCTGGCAGCACGTTTTCTCATCCGTGTCAGCCTCCCCCTGCCTGAAATGCAGCCTTTCCCTGCGCCCCACCAGTGTCTTCACTCTCCTTCATTTCACCTCCACGCTCACAGCTCCTCCCTCTGCTTACCTCCCACTCACGACTGAACTCCTGCCAGGAGGGCTTCCACCCCCACCACTCAACCCAAAATGTCACCCTGCAGGTCACAGCGACCTTCTGGGACCAAACCCTTATCCCCTTGAAGTCCCTGGAGCACCTGACCCAGCCAGCCACCTTTCTGCCCCAGGATGAGGCCTCCTCCCGCCCCGGGCTTTCCTCAGACCCCTCCTCCCCCCTGCCTTGCTCTCCCTGGAAGACTCCACTGGCACCACTGCGTGAACATCTCAGCTCCCATCATCTCTCTCTAACTCCAAACCATTCTGTTCCAAAATTGAACACGCCTTCTTCCGCCCACGCCCTCCAGCCCTCCGGCAACTTCCTGGTAACTGGCCTTTAGCCCCCATTTCCAGTCAGTGGGCGAGAGGCCAGCTGCTCGGACTCACCCCCATGACTACCTGCTCCTTGGTGGGGTCGGTCACCCGGAGTCCAGGTTGGCCTTAGACACGTGCTCTGATCAGTACCCAGGGATGAGACTTCTGCGAATCCTCCCCCATTCACCAAGCCCACGGAGACTGGTGTGTAGCCCAGAGGCCCACTTGGATATTCCCCAAAGCTCTAGTTGCTGAGCACAGGAACCAGAATGTTCCAGACAGTGTCAGCTCCTTGGCACCTGCCCTTCCCAGAGGGAGGCTGTGGTGGAGGCAGCTCTGGGGTCAGAGGATTGGGAGATGGGTAATGGTGACGCAAAGCCCTGACCCCAAAGTTGTGTATGTGTGCATTAGCGCTCAGTGTGTCTGACTCTTTGTGATCCCATGGACTTTAGCCCACCAGGCTCCTCTGTCTGTGAAATTCTCCAGTCAAGAATACTGGAGTGGATTGCCATTTCCTACTCCAAGGGATCTTCCCCACCCAAGGATTGAACCCAAGTCTCTTGAGACTCCTCCAAATCCCTGGGGTCAGTTGCCTTCCTCAGCAGGATCCAGACACCTAAGTCTTGCGACCATGTGGCTTCTCCCTTCTGACCACCTCACAGGGGTTGCTGAGCTGACACGAAGAGCCCTGTTGGCTCCCAGAGGAGCTATGAGCCCCTCCATGGAGAGCATGAGGGTTGTAGGGGGCTATCTGACTGTTTTGCAGATCATACTTTAAACCCTAAGTTCCAGAGGGTTTTTCTATTTTGGGCTGGTACTAGTTCACATTAGGAACTTCCCTGAAGCTCAAACGGTAAAGAATTTGCCTGCAGTTCAGGGGACCTGGGTTCGATCCCTGGGTCAGGAATCCTCTGGAGAAGGGAATGGCAACCCACTCCAGTATTCTTGCCTGGAGAATCCCATGGACAGAGAAGTCTAGCAGGCTACAGTCTGTGGGGTCGCAAAGAGTTGGACATGACTGAGCTACTAACACACACACTAGTTCACTTTAGGGGAGTTTCCAAGTCCTTCACATTTTTATCTGCCCCTTCCTTCTCCAGGGAAACTACCCTTAACTGGGTGGGAGCTACACCCAGACCTGCTGAAATCCACCCTGGTGGGGATGTCCGTTGGAGAGAGTGGCGCCCCCTGCTGGCCGAGCTCTTGTCTGGTGGGAGATGCCTTCCCTCCGCCTCCTTGCCTTGGTTCTGGGCAGCTGCACTGCCTGGGGTGTGTACACAGAGTTCCGACCCCAGAGTCCCATTAGCCCAGTGGAGATGAGCTGGATTTTCAAAGGTGGTGCTAAATACTGAGGGAGGTCGTTTGGGGGCATTTCTCAGTATGAATACCATCAGCCTCCAGAACAGCCTCTGCAGTTGACCCTCCACGGGCAGAGGCAGTATCCCACCACCAGCATCAGAGGCTGCCAACACCCCAGGACCAATACTAAGTGAGGAGGGGCTCCTCCCTTTATCCTGCTCCTTCTCCTGCCTCCAGCCCCCACCCTCTCCCCCAGCAACTGGCTTCACTTCAGCGGCCCACCTAAATAACAACTGAAGATCTCTGTGCACTTCCTTGTGTTCTCACATCTAAAATAACAGGAGGACGAGTCCTCGCCTTGTCTCAGGATTTCACATATCCCTCCAACTCCTCAGCCGGGAGCTTGCTCCCTAGCGTGGACCCCACATTCTAGCTAAGCTAAGCTACTTGTCTATACTTGTTGCCAGTTCTAGGTTAGCCCAGGCCTTTCCGTAGATCGGGAATGACCCCCTCTCAGTTTCTTTATCTCAAAACCACCCATCCTCTGAGACCAAGCACCAGTGCCCCCTCTTTCAGGAATTCGTCTAACTCTGGCCCATAGCACATGGGTTTGAGCCCCACCCCAGGGCCCTCAGGTGCTGGGTACATTCTTCCCCTGCAGGAAGCTCCTGGGGGTCCCCCAGGTCCTGGCACACGTGTGAGGTTACTGGATGAAGGGCTGGGGGTGAGAGGAGGGGTGTGAGGACCACTGCGTATGTGGTGTTAGAGTGAGTGTGGACTAGGGGACTGGGGAGGGGCACGTGGAAATGTAAGTCCCACCACAGCCTGTGATCCTGAGCCCACCCTCTGGACCTCTGTGCTAGAGCTGCCCTCTCTCTGGCTCTCCATGGCCCCCACCTCTGCCAGGACTCTTGGGACCTCTGTGGACCCTGGGGACCTTCTTCTAACACCTTAGAATTTCCACATCCCTCCAGCTGGACTGAGTGACTTTGGGCAGCTGTGGGCTCCTGAGAGACCCCAATACGCAGTCCCACTCCCTCTAAGGTCTGACCAGAGAACGTCAGGTTGATGGGGAGACTGGGGCGATCTTCATTCTCCTCCCAGTGTCCCTGGCTGGCCTGTGTCTGTGTGTGCAGAGCCTCTGTGTTCACTTACCTGTGTGCTCATGTCCACGCAGGTGTGTCCCTCTCCTACCTGGGTGTCAGTGTGCAAGCACCTGTGTGTCCATGTCTCTCTCCCAAGTGTGCCCAGGCATGGCTGTGCTCCTGGGACTGTACTCACACATGTGTGTCCTTGTCCTCTTGACTGCGTGGAGCACAACTACAGCCTTCATGGGGTGTAGGCACACATCCGTGTCGCCATGCCTGACAACAAGAGCATGAGGCTGGGTGGTGTGTGTGGTTGTAGGGCAGGATGGGACTGAATGGAGGATGGCTTTCCGGAGCTCAGAGAAAAAGTGAGAAGAGTCTAGGAGGGCCAGGCAGAGGAGGGGGCCCTGGGAGCGAGGCCGTGGCTGGTACAGTGAGCCCTCCAGGCCCTGTGTCCCCTCCAGCTGGGCTCACTGCCTGGGTTTAGTGCCACCATGGGGAGGAGGGTGCAGCGCTCCTCACTGCAGCCTCGGCACCCAGAGACACAGTCTGGGGAGATGACAGTCTCGTCCTGATGGGCTTGTCCTGGTGAGGGTCAAGGGAGTATGGGGTGTGCAAGGCTGGCAGAGGAGGAACACACCTGGCAAGAAGCCATGAGGGTGGATCTGCAGCCACGTGCCGCCTCACCCCGGAGGAAACAGCGGGCACACCTGTGCCTGCAGTGCAGCAGTGCCATCCTGCCCTCTCCCCAGGCTGGCTGCAGGAGCTGGCCCGCCGACTGGAGACCCCCTACTACCTGGTAGGCCGGAGCCCCGCCGCAGGGAACAGCTCGGGCCAGAGTGACAACTGTACCAGCAGCTTCGGCGAGGCCAACAGGACCGGGCCTGAGCTCCTGGGCGGCCCCTCACTGCGCAGCGCCTACATCACCTCCCTCTACTTCGCGCTCAGCAGCCTCACCAGCGTGGGCTTCGGCAACGTGTCCGCCAACACGGACACGGAGAAGATCTTCTCCATCTGCACCATGCTCATCGGCGGTGAGGCCTGCCCCGCTTCCGGTCCAGGGCCCCCTCCCAGACTCATGACCTCGGCCAAGCCGGCCTCTCCACCCCCCGCAGGGTCCCCAGGTCCTTCCCCGAGGTGCGTCTGCCTTAGCAGAACAAGGAACCCGAGGCCAGGGCCGGGAGAAGCCACGAGGCAGCAGGGGGCCTCGCCTAGAGTGGGGGTGGAGTGGGAGCTGGGGGGACAGATGTGTCCAGCAGGTGGCAGGCCGGGCTGGGCCGGTCCTGGAGGTGACCCCTCTGCCCCCCTCCCCAGCCCTGATGCACGCGGTGGTGTTTGGGAACGTGACGGCCATCATCCAGCGCATGTACGCCCGCCGCTTTCTGTACCACAGCCGCACCCGCGACCTGCGCGACTACATCCGCATCCACCGCATCCCCAAGCCCCTCAAGCAGCGCATGCTCGAGTACTTCCAGGCGACCTGGGCGGTGAACAACGGTATCGACACCACAGAGGTGCGCAGGCCTCCAGGGCCGGCCCTTCCAGCCTCTGCTCCTTCCAAGAGCGTGCGCTCCGCCCAAGATTCCGAGGAGCGGGCTGGAGGGCAAGGGAGGCAGCATTCTGACCTCCGTGCCTCCGCTCTTTCCTGGGAGGCAGCGGGGAGGAGCAGAAGGCAGCCAAGCCGTCTCGGAGGCCCCTCTCCACCATCGTTAGATCTACAGGCCCTGCTCACCGACGTCCAAGCCCAAGGCCTGGTGGAGAAAAGCAGGGCTGCTGGAGGGGAGGGAGGCCGGTCCCTCCCACGCCTCCCCTTGCTCCCCCAGGCTCTCCGGGTGGAATGGGCTGGCGGGAGGCTGCCCCCATTCTCCACTCTGACCTTCCCCATCTGGTGCCACCCGCAGCTGCTGCAGAGCCTCCCGGACGAGCTTCGCGCTGACATTGCCATGCATCTGCACAAGGAGGTCCTGCAGCTGCCCCTGTTCGAGGCGGCCAGCCGGGGCTGTCTGCGGGCGCTGTCCCTGGCCCTGCGGCCCGCCTTCTGCACACCGGGCGAGTACCTCATCCACCAGGGCGACGCCCTCCAGGCCCTCTACTTCGTCTGCTCCGGCTCCATGGAGGTGCTCAAGGGCGGCACCGTGCTCGCCATCCTAGGTTTGTGAGGGCGGAATGGAGGATGCCAGGGCTGGGGAGCGGGGCGGGTGGAACACGGCCCCTTCTGCAGAGAGAAGATGTGGGCAAGGCCGCCAGGGAGAAGCAGCCAGGGTGGGGTCGGTAGCAGCCACGGAGCCCTGGGCAAAGCTCAGAGCGGACCCAGTGACCACCAGGTGGCAACACAAAGAAGTGAACTCATCTCGTGGATTTCGAGAGGCCAGACTGAGAGCAAAGTGCCAGCCTTGGATCTGTGAGAGGACAGAGGGGAGCACTTGCTGTCAAGGGGGAAAATCAAATGCTAAAGATGCAAGTGCTGGAAAGTGTTCAGGCAGGAAAAAGGGAGGCATGAACGCTATTTTTTTTCTTTTAATTTATTGAAGTATAGTTGATTTACAGTGTGTTAATTTCTGCTTTATGGTAAAGTGATTCAGTTATACATATATATATACACAATCTTTTTAATATTCTTTTCCATTATGATTTATCATAGAATATTGAATATACTTCCTTCCCTACACAGCAGGACCTTGTTGTTTATCTATTCTATATATAATAGATTGCATCTGCTGATCCCAACCTCCCACTCCATCCCTCCCCTATCTTCCTTCCCCCTTGGCAACCATAAGTCTGTTCTCTATGTCTGTGAGTCTGTTTCTGTTTTATAGATAAGTTCATTTGTGTCATAGTTTAGATTCCACATATAAGTGATATCATGTGATATTTCTCTCTGTCTGACTTACTTCACTTAGTATGATAATCTCTAGTTCCACCCATTTTGTTGCAAATGGCATTATTTTATTTTTTATGGCTGAGCAGTATTCCTATATACATACATGCTACCTCTTCTTTATCCATTTGTTGGTTAATGTATATCTAGGTTGTTTCTATGTCTCGGCTATTGTAAACAGTAATGCTATGAACATAGGGGTGCTTGTATTTTTTTGAATTAGAGTTTTGTCTGGATATTTGCCCAGGAGTGGGATTGTTGGACCACATGGCAACTCTTTTTAGTGTTTTGAGGAATCTCCATGCTGTTTTCCATAGTGGAGGCATCAACTTAAATTCCTACCAACAGTGTAGGAGGGTTCCCTTTTCTCCACACCCTCTCCAGCATTTGTTATTTGTAGACTTTTCAGTAATGGCCATTCTGACCAGTGTGACGTGGTACTTCATTGTAGTTTTGGTTTGCATTTCTCTAATAAGTAGCGATGTTGAGCATCTTTTCATATGCCTGTTGCCTGTTTGTGTGTCTTCTTGGGAGAAATGTCTATTTAGTTCTAATGCCAATTTTTTGATTGGGTTGTTTTTTGCTGTGACTGTGGTTGCTGTTGAGTTGTATGAGTTGTTTGTATTTTGGAAAGTAAGCTCTTTGGTCATATCATTTACAAATATTTTCTCCAAATATATTCCATAGGTTGTCCTTTCATTTTGTTTATGGTTTCCTTTGCTGTGCAAAAGCTTGTATTTGATTAGGTCCATCTGTTTATTTTTGCTTTTATTTCTATTGCCCTGGGAGATTGACCTAAAAAATTACTAGTACAATTTATGTCAGAGAATGTTTTGCCCAGGTCCTCTTCTAGGAGTTTTATGGTGCCATGTCTTATGTTTTTGAGCCACTTTGAGTTTATTTTTGTGTATAGTGAGAGGGAGTGTTCTAAGTTCATTGATTTCCATGCAGCTGTCCAACTTTCCCACACCACTTGCTGAAGAGCCTGTTTTTTCTCCATTGTATATTCTTGCCTCCTTTGTCGAAGATTAACTGACTGTATGTGTGTGTGTATGCCATTTTTGCTGGAAAACAGGAGATACTACTTTCCTAGAGCAGGCCTGGGATTGAGATGGGTGACAACAGAGCTCAGGCTCCAAATACATTTCCCTTCTTGGCTAAAGAAAAGGCTGATCGTTAGATCAGTCCCTTAGATAAGGAGGGAGAGATTGCAGTTCCCAGGGGTCCTACGGTGGAGCCAGCCCTGCATCCAGACCCTTACATGCTTCAACTCATACAAACCTCACAAAACCCAGTTGGGAGAAACTATTGCTGTTCCCGTTTTGCATGGAAGGAGATTGAGACTCTGAAAAGTTAATAAGCCACTAGTGCTAGAACCTGGTCTGCTGACTCTCAATCTCAGGCTTCAGATGTTGTGCTCTTAAGTGCTCTGCTCTGGGGAGAGTCATCTGGCAAAAAGGGCGCAATTTCGGGGTGGTGGGCGACACGGGGCTGCAGGCTCTGGGGCTGTGGGGACGCTGTGGTCTCTGTGGGGAACAGAGGGCCTCACATATGGATGGAAGGTGCCCGGACCACAGCCAATCCTCAGGCAGCAGTGTTTGTACACTCTCTGTGGGACAACTGATGCTTCCTGGAGAGGCTGGAGTTTGTCACTCACCTGGAGAACCACATGCCCAGCAGCAACCATGTGTCCATCCTCTCTTCTCTGAGGATGGTCTTCCAACAGGAACAGAAGAAAGAAATACCATGCGAACTGAGAGAGGCATTGTTCACAAATTTGGCTTCTGGTCCTATGTGCAGTTAATTCCAGGACCCTGAGCAAATGGAATTATGGCCACTCACGTATGGCTGGCAATCCTGGAGAAATTATGAGGAATTGGAGATAAATCAGAAAGGCAAAAAAGCAGATTTTGACAGTTGAATGGTCACTCCAAAGCAATATTGCCCAGTGGATTATTAAGCAGATGGTTTTCAGCTTGGAGCTGAGGAAGCAGTGTGGCTGGGAGCTGGCATGGGTCCTGCAAGAATATCTCTTTGATGCCAGGTGCCAGGTCTCAGAATACCCATATTTGGTATGAAGACAGCCTCAAGGATGGCCACTGCCCATGTCCTGGCCTTTGCTTCCAGAATTCTCCAGCACTGGGACTTACACCACCTTTGATCCATCCTGTCCCTGCCCATATGTTCCAGATGAATGGTTTCCTCTGTTGACTTGGCTGCACTGGACGCCCTGATGGATGACTGGCTCCCCAGCCTTCATGATAGCCTAGTTTTCTGCTTTGCCTTCACCCCATCTTCCACCTGCCTCCTTAGTTGAACATGCAGGTGCTTCCTGCCTGCTCCTGGCAGCTAAGGCTCACGCATCTCTAGCAGTATCAATTCTGGCCCTTACTTCTGTATATAAACTAACAGCTAAGCATGCAAAGTTAATTATGGGGGAGGACGGAGGCAAGACAAAGAGAGGTGAGCTGAGTGATGGTGTGGGGAGGACCTCACACGCCTTGATGAACTGAGCTGGAAGCTCTGGCTGAGGTCAGCTGGAAGCTGGTCCCCGAGACCAGTGGCACAGAACTCCATCCTTGGTCCTGTCCTATCTCTTGTTTTTCTCTCCCCTCTTGGATGAAGACAAGAAATACACCCTTATCCTATTTCCAGATGACACACATGAGGAGAGGGAGCTCATTCATCAGATGATCACACTGAGATCCAAACAGCTCTCAGAAGAAACCAGAAGGATGGCCGGGAGCCAAGAAAATAAGATTTAACGATGATGCGTTCTACACTTAAGTTTGAGCAAAAGTCCGTGAACATTTAGAGGAGGCCTTTAAACTCAGTGAGTTCTGCTGGCAGCGGGAGGCAGCCCACAGCGGGGGTGGCGGCAAGCCATCTTTTTCCTTAAGGATGAGGAAAAGCTGTCTAATCTTGTGAAATGTCTGGATGTGGGCTGAACTTCCTTGTGAGGGCCATGAGTGCTCTGCCCAAGTCCCAGTGGCCGGCCATCCCTGTTGGGAATCAGCTATAGGGGATTCTTGTTGAGAGGGAAGGGAAGGAAATGAACTTTGACCGATCATCTATGTGACCAACACTTCATCTACACTAACTCATTTAATCCTCATCGTGTCCCTGATTGGAGACATCCTATTTCATTGATTTTAAGTCACATGTCCCCCCCCCCTGCAATTTAACATTTCTGAGATTGGGGTGCAGACTCTGATGCCATTTTACAATTGCTGTCAGCCAGGTGGCAATTGGGTGGTGGGGAACCCCTCCATTGACACCTTCTGGTAAGATGGAGAAAGCACCACAGACTCAGTTCAGAACAGGATCTGCCATATAGAAGAGGCACCAAGGCTCAGGTGCAATAACGTGACCCTCTCTCCCCCCAACACACACAGCACTAACTTGCTGGTTCCACATACTGGTTCCTAGACAAGCTCCACCTGAATCACCCACAGGGCTTAAAAACAACTGTGCAGTCTCCAGTAGATATTACGATTCTGTATGTAGTGATGGGGCTCCTTCCCTGAGGAGTCTGATAGGTTTAACTTTCCCAGAGGATTCTGATCCACACACAACCTGGGAACCATTAGACTTAAAATTCGGATGTTTCAGCACAGTGCTTTGATCCCAAAGGTGATTGAGCACCTGGGTCACAGAGCTGTTCTGAGAAGCCAGTGAGGCGGGCAGCGGGGGTCGGCCAGCGTCTGGGTCCCACTGCTCTTGTCCTAGCTGGAGAGACCCCAGGCGTCCCCCATCTGGTGGCTGAGGGACAGGGCTTGCTGACCTCTGCTGCCTCTTCTCAGGGAAGGGAGACCTGATTGGCTGTGAGCTGCCCCGGCGTGAGCAGGTGGTTAAGGCCAATGCCGACGTGAAGGGGCTGACGTACTGCGTCCTGCAGTGTCTGCAGCTGGCCGGGCTGCATGAGAGCCTGGCACTGTACCCCGAGTTTGCCCCCCGCTTCAGCCGGGGCCTCCGAGGGGAGCTCAGCTACAACCTGGGTGCTGGTGGAGACCCTGCCGAGGTGAGGGTGCTGGGTCTGTGCCTGGGAGGGCTGGAGGCCTGGGGAGTTGGACAGAGGGGGTCCGTGGGGGTGCTGTGTGAGCGCATGGCTTGGTGTGAGCACCACATGCATGATGGGGGTGGTTCCACACTCTCCCGCCCCTTCTCTCCCACACTGGCCCTTAGAGCCCAGCCCTACCCTGCTCATCCACCTCTCCCGCTCTCCCTGGCCCAGGAGAGTCTGACCAAGTCCACTGGTACCAGACAAGGAGGCTGTGAGATCGCACGGAAGGGCCGGTGCCCTCGGGTCAGGCCACTTCTGCAGAGTGCCCTGCCATGATCCAGGACCACTCTGAGGGGCTTTTGAATTTCCCTGCCTTATGTCACTAATTCCAAACCAGTTTTTAGTACCGGGTCCTCCTGGATAGTTCAGTGTGCCTCAGAGACCAAGTAGAGGGACAGCGTGTCTGCGCTTGGCTAGAATTTTGAGGGATAGTGAATGCCTTCAGGGCTGGTGGCTTTGTAATGGCAGCATGAAAACACCCCTACCCCTGCTGAGTCTCCTCCTCAGGAGGTAGGAGACACCCACATCCTGTTTTAACAAAAACAGCTCCTGGCTTCTAGGACCGTGATACCCGGCGGGGGGAAGTGAGTGGGACACTGGGGGTGCTATCCATGCCGACTCCCTGCCCCTGCTCTCCCCAGGCAGACACCAGCTCCCTGAGTGGTGACAACACGCTCATGTCCACCCTGGAGGAGAAGGAGACAGACGGGGAGCAGGGCCCCGCAGCCTCCCCAGCCCCAGCTGATGAGCCCTCCAGCCCCCTGCTGTCCCCTGGCTGCACCTCCTCATCCTCGGCTGCCAAGCTGCTATCGCCGCGGCGAACTGCGCCCCGACCCCGGCTGGGTGGCAGAGGGCGGCCAGGCAGGGCAGGGGCTTTGCAGGCTGAGGCCGGCCCCTCAACTCACCCTCGGAGCTTGGAGGGGCTGCGGCTGCCCCCTGTGCCATGGAATGTGCCCCCAGATCTGAGCCCCAGGTGAGCGAGCTCTGGGCCACTGAAGTCAGGCAGATGGTGATAGGGCTGGGTCCCCAGCCAGGCACACTGCTGCCCTGGATACCTATCCTTTCATTCTAACCCCTCCCAGCCTCCTCCAAGCCCTCCTTGACTACCCCACCTCCTCACTGCCCCCACTCCGCCATTCAGGCCATGCACTGCTCGGAACTCTTGCTGTTTCACGTCACTCAAGCTTGAAACTGCAAGCTCCTAGGGAAAAAGGGACCACGTGTTCCACCCTTCTCCTGGGACCCTAAGTCCCTGGCCTAGCTCCAGCTCTTGTAGCTTCTGTGGACAGTGGGACATCTTCTCCTGTAAAACAAAACACTGCAGTAGCTGTCTATTGACTGATTTGTTGTCCTGGTGCCTGCGTCCACAGGGTCGTAGATGGCATTGAGGATGGCTGTGGCTCCGACCAGCCCAAGTTCTCCTTCCGTGTGAGGCAGTCTGGCCCAGAATGTAGCAGCAGCCCTTCTCCTGGACCAGGTACTGGGGCTCAATCCGTGGGGAGGCTGGCAGAACAGGCCCCTTGCCCTGGGAGCCTCTGAGAAACTGGCAGGGCACAGACTTCGGATGCTTTCTTGCCCTCACCCATCTGCGTGGTTTGGGTGGGGGAGTTTGGTGGGTAAGACCAGCACCTTGGTGTTGGAAGGTAGCTGAAATGGAGCTTACATCTCTGCTGCCAGCTTCCCATCTGTAAAAAGGTGGTTGTGCATGTTAAATGAGATAATGTTGCTAAAACCCTTAGAAGTGTCCGGCCCACTGCGGGAGATACAGGGCTGGGGAAGCAGAGTTGAAAATGGCCCCTGGGCAGGCATGGCGGCCCTGAGTGTCCCCTAGCCTGGAAGACAGAACAAGAGACAGTCACGAAGGCAGCTTCCTGAGGGGGAAGCACGAGTCAGTGTGCCCAAGGCACCCTGGCAGTTTGCACTGGATTCAGCAACTCGGGCAAGGTTACAAATGGCTGTTCCTGGCGGCAGGCCTGGCCAGGCCAGTGTGGTCTGTGCTAACTAGGCAGAGGCCTGGACCCCATGCTGTCTTCATTTACCAGCCCTGGCTGGTAACCCCATCCTACTGTCCACAGAGAACGGCCTGCTCACTGTCCCCCTTGGGCCCAGCGAGGTGAGGAACACAGACACGCTGGACAAGCTTCGGCAGGCGGTGGGTGAGGGGCAAGGTGGGGTGTGCCTGCTGTTGGGAGGTCCCACTCCACTCTGACCACGCCCACCCTCCCTGCAGGTGATGGAGCTGTCTGAGCAAGTGCTGCAGATGCGGGAGGGGCTGCAGTCTCTTCGCCAGGCTGTGCAGCTGGTCCTGGCACCCCAGGGGGAGGGCCCCTGCCCTCGGGCGTCGGGAGAGGGGCCCTGCCCAGCTGGTGCCTCTGGGCTACTGCAGCCCCTGTGTGTGGACACTGAGACATCCTCCTACTGCCTACAGCCCTCAGCTGGCTCTGTCTTGAGTGGGACCTGGCCCCACCCTCGTCCAGGGCCCCCTCCCCTCATGGCTCCCTGGCCCTGGGGCCCCCCAGCATCTCAGAGCTCACCATGGCCTCGAGCCACTACTTTTTGGACCTCCACCTCTGACTCGGAGCCCCCAGGCTCAGGAGAACTCTGCCCTGAGCCCAGCACCCCTGGCTCGCCGCCTCCCGAGGAAGGGACTAGGACTGGGCCCCTGGAGCCCATGAACCAGGCTGAGGCTGCCAGCACCGGAGAGCCCCCACCAGCTTCGGGAGGCCACGCCTTGCCCTGGGAGCCCCATAGCCTGGAGATGGTGCTTATCGGCTGCCACGGCTCTGGCACGGTCCAGTGGACCCAGGAAGAAGGCACAGGGGTCTGACCACCAGCCCCAGAACTCAGTGTTGCCAGACCTGCTTCCATCTGCTACTCTGCCCAAGCTCAGGGTGGAGGAGGAGACAGCCACCCCCCGCCCCACGGGGACTCTGTGCTGCCTGCGGACTCAGGGCAGGGAGCTAGACAGCAAACGAAGGCCTGGCCCCAAAGGACTCACAGGGTGGGCGGGAACTTCAGGGGCAGGCCCCAGCCCAGGAATCTCTGGGCTCCTACTCCTGGGGCCCTTCCTCCCCTCAACCTGCTCCTCTGACCACCTTGTCTCCCTCTGCAGGCCGGGGGACAGTGGCCTGAGGCCCAGAAGGGGTTCTGCTATCCCCTGCATGTGCCCCTGCCTCACCTGTCACCATGTTTTTTATATTAAAAAGAGAATAAAGAAACTACTTTGGAACTCAGTGCTTTGTATTTACAAAAGAAAAATAATAAAAGAAAAGTCTGAAGCTATTAATAATCAACTGAAAACAGGGAGCAAAGGCGGAAATCTGGGAAAAAGAGCGAGATCATCTACAGAGAGAAGGAGAGGGGCTCTGGCACTAAGGAAGCTGAGGGTCCCAGCCTCAGGTGCTTCCCCAGGGCCAGCCCCACCCTCCCGCAGAGGCTCAGATCGAGGGGCCAGGAGCCGAGTCTCCTGCTGCCCACTCTGGTTTCTCCAGGAGCCTGAGTCCCCAGCTCCAGGGGTTGGGATGGCAGGGGACACTGAGGCCAGAGAGAGCCCATGGGTCCCACTGCCACTCCTCACTGTGGCGTGATCTTGGCAGCCTCGGCCCGAATGAGGGCAATGAGGTCCTGGTTGATAAGGAAGACAAATCGCAGGCTGGCAATCTGCGGGCAGGAGAGAAGGGTAGTTGAAGACGGAGGTGAGAGTGGGGCTAGGGCCAGGCCTACACTCTGGCTCACCACACCCCAGGGTTCACCCTGGCCTTTCCACCTCCCCCCAGCTCACCTCCACCACTGAGTTGTTGCTAAGGCGCCACTTGGAGCCACACAGCACAGGCCGTCCATCAATATAGATGGGCCGCCGGCCCTCATTGGCAATGAAGAAATCACCATTGTTTTTCAGCTTGATGACACCTATGGGAAAAGAAAGGAAAGGGCTATGATGGGATGAGGGAAGCTAGAAGAGGGTCTGAAACCCACGTGTACCCTCTGCTTCCTGGGGACACTACAAGGCACCCAGCACCCCCAAGTTAGGGATCTTAAAATGCCAGCTCCTCAGCCGTCTGTCCCCAAGGTTCCCATGGAGACCAAGTTCTGGGGCTGGAGGGACTTCCTCACGCTGCTTCCTGCAGATACCTTGCTTCCGGGAGATCTTCCAGGCCGGACCCTCCAGGGACAGGTCCACATCAATCTGGTTGTCCTTGGTCGCTCTGCCGAGGGTGATCTGGGAAAATGGGGCAGGTGAGGGCTGGGACCTGAGGAATGGGAGGGGTCCACACAGGCCAGGGAAAGATGAGAAATCAGGACCAGACATAGAAAGGGCTGTGAGGGGAAGATCAACAGAGGAGGGGACCCTCGCAAGGGGCTGTGGGGATGGGGATGGGCACGAGGACAGGGAGGGCTGGGCCGGCCTCACCTCTCTAGAGCGCATCAGGTACCGCACCATGCGGCCCCGCAGCACTGCCAGGGTCTGGTTGTCGAAGTCTGGGGAGCTCATGCCTGGGGGAGAGCAGCTTGTGTCAGAGAAGAGCCCCAGTGTGGAAGGTGGGGAACCAGGCCAGGATCCACTGAGGGAAAGGAGCTACAGGTCTGGGAGAGGAGGGTGAGCTCAGCCCAGCAACCAGGGTACTCGAGGTGTGGCGAAGGGAGTGGGAGCACGAGCTTGCTGGCCCCCTGGCCTCCTCACCTGTGATGCTATCTACTAGCACCTGCCACTTATGCAGTTCCTGTTCCAGCTGCCGAATCTCCCGTTTCTGGCGCCGGTCAGCCACGGTCAGCTCTGGGGTGCGGTGGGGTGTAGAGGTCAGAGGTCACTGGCACCTTGTACTGTTCCTTTCTGTTCCAGCAGGAGCTCCCACCCCCTCGCTGTTCCCACCAGGGCACACTCACCATGTTCCAGGACTTCATCTCGCATGTCCCTGCGGGGCGAGAAGAGAAGGATGAATCAGGCTCCAATTCAAGCTTACCTGCCATCACTATTAGGTAGTACTTGGCTCACTAGGGTCCCTCAGCCCAGCGGCCCTGTAGGCTGCTCCTCTGGTCCCAGCTGAGCCTCTTTCCCTGGGATGGGGGTCACATACAAACGGTGGAAGTTGGGGTAAGGGGGGCTCAGCAGGGAGACCAGGCACCAACAGCTGCAACTGGGACTGCAGGCCGAATATGGGCTGGGCTCCATGCTCTGCAGTGAGAGGCAGGGCTGGGCAGTGCGGGGAGCTCTGTCCTTGGGAGACACATGGCTCTCTGTACCCTGCCTGTGACCCCAGCCACTCACTTGAGCTTACTGTCATCAATCAAGTCCTCTGCGTCGGAAAAGTTCAGCACTTGGTCCCCCTTGGGCAGCGGCTGCACTGAACGAAGGACAGAGGGAGGGTCAGTGCCAACGCTCCCACTCACTCCCGAGATGCTGAGCAGACAATTGCACTAACAGGACAAACTGTAGAGAAAGCCCTGTGGGGACAGCCTCGTGCTGAAATCAACACAAGTGAACCTGATACAGGTAATGGAGTACATGGAGATCAGACTGCACGCTACTTTGGCACAAAGCATTCCCAAGGTTAGCTGGAGCAGAGGTGGTTCTAGAAAGTGAAGGGAATTAAAGCTGACCTTTGTGTGCTCTTTCAGTGTGCGAAGAGTTCCCACTTACAAAACTTGCTCTATGCAGGGAAAGCACTACTCCTAGCTGCACGTTGCAGATGAGGAAACAGAGGAGGGCGGGGTAAGCTCTGTGACTCTAGTTCAGGGCAGAATCAGGAATCAAGGCTGCTTTCCTGATTCCAAGTCCAAACTGCTCCTTCTACCACATCACGTGCTCCCAAACATTTCCTGCCACAAGGAGCTGAGAGGCACAGGCCAGTCAAGCCTCATTCAGGAGGTGTCAGAAGGGAGCCTTAAAGCTAGTGTTTTCAAACTGTGGGTCATGACACGTTAATGGGCCATGAAATGCCTTTACCCTCCCCCCAAAAAAGAAGAAATGGAATACAATCAAATGTAGTCAGATATAGACTATACCCACCAGATAATAGGATAAATACTGACTTTTTTTTTTTATGAAGAAGTTTTATGGAAGTTTTTCAGTTCTCTGTGGTCAAAATGTAGAAAGGGCTAGGGTCCCCAAATCTGAGAACTCCTGCTTCACGGTCAGTGGTTCCTAGGATTGCAGTGTCTGCTCAGCAAGAGCTCCACTAGCTAGTGAGACTGCTGGCTGAGGAGCCTGACAACCCTTGAGGTGTCATCACTGCTGGGGAAGCAAAGGGGGGCTGCACAGGAGCCACAAGTGCTCCATCACTACTGCACCCCCCTCCCCACCGTCACCTTAGTCCAGACTGGGTGGGAGATGGAGCTGGGGCAGTCACCCCGCCACAGCTGCCTGAATCCTACCAACCTAACATCCAGCTGACTTGAAAAGTGAGCGGCGTATGCTCCCTGTTGCTAGAGACTCCAAGCACCAAATAGCCAAGAAATCAAATACCCACACAACACGACTCTTGAAAAGTTATACCTTTACGTTAGCAAATTTACACAAGATAACTTTCAAAAGAGTGACAAAGGAGCTGGCTGTAGCAGCAAAAATAAACTTTATCCAGTGTCTGCTCTCTCTGTGGGAGGTCAGTGACAGCTGAGCCTGGGCGAGCAGCAGAGATCTGGAAGCTGCAGGAATAAAGGAGGAGGCCCACTGCACACTAAATTCAGAGATTCTCAGGAAGAGAAGATGGGGCCTCTCCTAAGATTTCCTAAAATCCTCTGGTAGGAATCTTCTATTATCCAGAAGCTACAAGACCTAGCAAGTAAGGTGAAGGGCAGAACCGTGGCTTGATTTTCAGATCAGTGTGAACCACTACATTGCAGCCAACATGCGATAGTGCTTAAGAAGTGAGAGTAAAGTGTGTTCAGACTATGCAGGTCTGACCCTGAATCTTAAATCTAACTGAAGAGCTTCTTCCCATCTAATCGGACCACTTTCCTAATATTTATTAGGAGAGTGAGCATCTTGTTGCAAAGGGAAGAGAGGAATCGGAGAGCATTCTGACCCTTGGGAAAGAGGAAGACAAGGGGCCTGGGTGTGAAGCCCCTGTGGGGATTTCTGAGTGCCCTGAAGGCAGCCCCACAGCCTGGTGGGAAGAAAGTGGAGAGAGGGAAGGGACAGAAAGGCTCAGAGAAAACGGTCTTTCTCTCCAGGGAGGGAAAGGGGGGAGGATGAGCACTGAAAGAGAGTTTTGCATTTTACTCAGGTTTGAAAGTTACTCATGAAGAAAATATTAACGTGTTATTTATATAATTGTAAAACATGTCAAAAAAGTAAAATGATCGAGAAGCAGGAGACCCTGCTGTTCAATCTTTCTGCTCAGGATTCTAGGCGATTCTGGCTACCTTTACCATGAAAGACCATTCCAGCCACACTCCCTCTCTCTGGAAGGAAGTGGTTTTTGCTGCAAAAAGAGGTGAACAAGATCCTGGGAACCACTGAGGATTTGATACAAGGCACTTGAGGGCGGCTGCATCCAGACCCCTCCACACTCATCCATACGCACCCCCACTCTGCCAGCTTCTGAGCCCAGTTACCTGTCTGGTCCTCCAATAGGTAATACTGCTTCATGAGCTGCCAGTGGGCCTGCAGAGCCTTGGCAGTACGGGCCAGGTAGAAGGCATCGGGGTGTCTGTGCAGCAGGTCCTGGAAGGTCTCCAAGGTGGGCTGGCTGGTCTGGAGGGCAAGGAGTATGCTCCGGGCGTCTGGGTTTCCTTGTCCTGCCCCTGCCTCACCATCTGTGACCCCTGCCCCGGTCCCCATCAGGAGATGGAAAAAGTGACAGGTACTGCCAGCCAGGAAGCCAGACTTGGCTCTCCCAGAGGACCCCGTCCACAGAGGCCCCGCAGGTGTACATGTGTCTGCAGAGTATGTCTCCAGGCAGTACAGCCTCCCTGCAGTTAGTTTTCCAGGTGACTGGTTCCCGCCCTACCCCCCTAGCCTTACTAGCCCTCAGCCTTACCGATCCCACTTTGCTCAGAAGCTGCTCCTCAGCCTTGCTAAATAGGGCCTTGCTCTGGATGGCTGCAATGGCCTCTGGGTGCAGCTGTCTCATGGCCTGGCAGGCCAGCCTGGGAAGAAGGGAGACAGAGGGCAGGGCAGGGTTGAAGACAGGGTGTCCAGCAATCTGGGGTTCCTACTTTTCCAAAGTCTGCAGGCCTTTACGATCCACAACTCAAAGATCCAGGCCCTCAACAGAAGAGCCCGAGGCTGATAAGCAGGGCACCGGTGGCCTCGTGGGTTTGTCAAAAACGTGAACAGGCAATTCAGAAAACTCAGGCTCCTGTGCTCAACCCTGCGAAGAGACTCAAGGCCACAGCTGCCTAGAGGCCAGTTCTAAGGGCGATCCTAAGACCAGCTGCTGCTCCCACCCCAAGACCGTCCCCCTTACTTGGCTGAAGCAGCCACCCACTAGACACCTCCTCTTCCCCAAACCACGCCCTGCCCATTTCCTGGTGTATCAGGGCTATGGCTATAGCTTAAGTGGCACCAGTGTCTGTGGAGTAGAAGATGGATGTTAAGCATTATTCTGATAACGTCAAATGAAGTGACTGAGGAGGAAGTGTGTGTGTTGTGTGTGTGCATGGGTATATCTGGAACTCAGACTGCTGGAACTGGAAGGGACCCTGGTGTTCTTCTGTTCCAACTCCTTCTTATGAAGGAAGAAACTGTGGGAGGTCAGTGTGGGAAAGCTGGAAGGGGACCACCCTCAACCACCATGCATACAGCAGTAGGACAGGGCTCCTAGCACTCATTCTGGTGGTTTCTCTCATGCTACTTCCTTAGCTTCCAGGTCCTTGTTCTTGGCATCCAGCCTGAACTAGCAAGGTTGATAGCAGGAAGAAGGATCCCCCCAAAGCCAGGGAGGTCTTGATATCATCTCAGAGGACACAAGGCCCCAGGGAGCCCTGCCTCCCAGCCCCCTCCCTTATTCGATTCTTTTTGTTCAAGAACCAAATCCTGGTGTCCCCAGTACCGTGCCGCCACTGGGGCCAGCTCACTCACTTGGAGATGACAGGATCGTAGAGCAGGGCGTACCAGCGCTCCTGGACTTCCCGCAGGGTGAAGCGGCAGCTGAACTTCACACCCAGGTGGACAGATGTCAGGTCATTGGTCTGCAAGACCCCAGAGCAGTTTGTTCCAGCCCTGCAACCAGGAAATACCTTCCCGTGCCACCTCCAGACACTGCCAGGCTAGCTGGGGGCTGAGAACTGGAAGCGGTGGGGAAAAGGGAAACAAGACCCCTGTGGCAGGAAGCACTACCTGCAACACAGCATTGATGAGCAGGAGGTCGTCCGCAGGCTTCCAGCGGCCCAGATCCTTGGTCACCTGGAGTGGCTGTTTGCTCTTCTTCACACGCTTGGTAAGTCCAGGAGCTGGGGCGGGGCTGGGCGGCACAGGTGTGCTGGGGGTCTTGGACACCTGGGCAGAGGGCAGGAGCAGAGTGAGCTCACAGCTGGCACCAGGGCAGCTGGGGCTTCAGACCCAGAGCTTTGTACAGCCCCACCCAACAACAAGCCACAGGCAGGGAGCTCAGCTTTCTAATACCAGCCCCTCCCTGTTCCCGCCCCCATCAAAGTACTTCTACATAGTCCTAGACCATATGGGGTCTTCTTTTTGCTGATGGTGCCCCCAACCCCGGAGTGGAGGGTGGGTGGGGAGGATACCAGGAAAACACTCTTGCTGGTACAGTGTCTGGGGCCCGAGCAATGCCACCTGGGGGTTATTTTTACACCCAGCAATGCTGGGAACAGGCTGTCTGCTCCCAGAATAGATGCACGCTCTATGCCTCCCACACAGAATGTGATACAGGATGCGCTGACAGGGTGGTGGGGGTGGGGGTGGGGGTGCAGCAAGAAAGGGGGAGTAGTGAGATGGGCTCCCAGGAGGGAGGCATCTGAGGTTGGGGCTGGGGCGGCTTGATCCTCTCACAAGCTTCCTCTGCAGGGCTCTTGCCAGCTGGCGAAGGTTGTGGGGAAACACGAAATCTGGCACTGGCCCCCACCCCCTGCTATTCCCCATTCTCCTAATCCTCACCTTCTTCTTCTCACTGGAGGAAGGTTCGCTCCCCGAACAGCGCCCTGGTTCCACCCCACTGGCCCCCTTCGCCCGGGTAGAGGACTTAGCCAGGCTGCTCTCCACCAGCTCATCATCGAACTTCTTCCTCTTGATGAACCTGTGAAGAGTCCTACTCAGTGAGCTCTCTGTGCCCCACCCCCAGTACCCACTCACCCACACCCAGCCTCCAAAGGAGAGCAGATTCCCAGCAGTCAGAGTGCTCACTGCTCTGGCTCAGTGGTCGAGGCATGGAACCTCTATGCTCCAACCGCACTACAAAGACTTCACATCAAAGACCTAAGATCTCCCTCCCTTGCTTAGTCTCAAGGAGAGGGACTTAGTAAGGTCAGGAAAAGCACAAGCCTCTGCCTGTGTTGACAGGCCCCAGAGGGGTGCAGGGGTGAAGTCATGCTGCAGTCTCAGTTTCTGGCCCTTCAAACCCTTATTACCTGGAGGAGCTTCTCCGTTTAGGGATGGTCCCCAAGGCCTGAGAGGAGGCCTGCTTCTGCCCCGCCAGTGACTCCTCATCCTCTGAGCGGCTGGCAGTGCCCGATGCCATCAGGGATGAATCTAGCAGCCCCTGAGAATCTAGAAAAAAGAGAAGTGGTGAAGTCAGACCTCCTAATTGCCAAGAAGAGCCTTGAGCCTCTGCACAGGGGACCCCTCCTCAGCCCCCCTTTCCCAGCCAGCCCTCTCGGTCCCTCCCCTGCCTCCTTGACATTTGAGGTTTTAAGGTGGGAGTTCCTTGGCCATCCAGTCCCATCTGGGCCCAGACCTTCCACGCTGGGCAGTTCTCCCGGTGCCACGTGTCATGTCGTGCAGCACATGGTGCTCAGGTCAGACTGGTGATGCCGACACACCGGGCTCTGGGCATAACTGCTCCCTCTGCCATCAAAATGCAGCCATGCCAAAGAGCAGCAGCTCAACAGAAAGTCAGTCAATTGTGGCCTCTGCCGAGAGGTACGTGGGTGGTGCTGGCCCAGGGGGAGGTGGCAATGCCCAGCCAGGACCGAAAGACACACGTGCCAGGCACGGGGTGGAATCAGCAGATGCTTGGCGCCTGAGCGTTTGGGGAGCTGGCCCGGCCTCATACTACCTTTGTCCATCCTCTTACAGTCCCAAAGCCACTGGTTCCAAACCACAGGGCTAGAAGGAAGGGTCCCACAGGCTCATCCAAGGATTCTGACCAGGTGAGCTCAGAGGCCGAGAGGAGATTCTGCAAAGGAGAAATGAGGCTCCCTGAGGCTCAGATTTCCATCTGGCCAGCCTCACCTCCTTATATTGGAACTGGTCCTCAGCATCCCATAAGCTAGCGAAAACACCAGAAGAGACACAATATGTTCTGCCAATATGACCCTAATAAACCAGTAGCCTTCTAAGGTCACCAACATCTCTACAGTGATAAAAGCTAGGGACCCTAGAAAAATGTACACATTTCAGGAAGTTCACAAACCCCTTTAATTCTATTAACAGCCCCTAGGTGAAGGGCCTCGACTCCAAACTAGCAAGAAACAAAGGATTCTTGGCTCACTTTTGCTTTGTCAGCTGCCCACTCAGCTCCCCTCCCAGTCCAAAGCACGGGAAAGGAAAAGGAGATAGGACTCCAACCAGCCCACCTCACTTTTTTTTCATCTGAAGCTTTGGCTAAAGATTTAGAGGGCGTTACTTCGTGGGAGTTAAAAAACGCGGCTTGGTCACTGAGCAAACATCAACCGCCGTCTGGGGGACTCTCGCCTAAGACCGGAGTACTGGGAACTCTCCGGTCCCGCCCCTCCTGATCAGGGACGCTTCTGAGCAGGAAGCGCTCCAGCCCTACCCCCAGGTGCGCTCGTCAAACCGCTCCATCGGATACGGTTGGGAATTAAGCCACTTGGGGAAAGGGTGAAGAGCCCGATGCCGTCGTTACACTGAGGCAGAGTCTGCGCCCCCTTCCTTTTCTTGCCCTCCCCCCTTCGTTCTCCCCTCCAAATGCACACCCAAAGTAGGGAATTTGTCCGGGTCTGTTTCAGGGGGTCGGGATAGAAGTAGTGAAGTCAGTCCTGCAACTCAAAAGCAAAGCACCGAATGAACCCCGATGCTCTCGGAGCCTTGATTTAAGCCCCAGGGGCCGGTGGCGGGGGAAGGGAGTCAACAACTCACAGGCTAATTCTCACCCCACCTTTGGCATGCTACCTTTGCGCATGCGTAACTTCTCGGACCAGATTCTGGCCCGGTCCGGTCCACGCATGCGCAGATTTTCGGGGCGCTACCGGGGCGGGGCCCCAAACCTGGGGTGATCGTACCCGGCAGCACTCTGGAAAACCCCATTTCACCCCCAACTCTCCTCAGAACCCTCAAAGGCGAACCGTGAAGTCTCACCATTCCTAGGCTGCCAGTTCCAACTCTTTCTCCGCGGCGACGGCAGCAGCCGCAGGGCCAAGGCCGGCTTCCGTGAGGTTCGTCTACTTCCGGGTCTACAAACTAAGGGTTGAGCAATCCCTTCCGGTTCGCCCCGACTACGTGAGTAAAGGGGCGTGGCCATGGTAGCTAAGATATTACCGTTTTATCATCAGCCGAAATTAAAGTCTTTCCTAATTGAAACAACTTATCGGGAGACATCAGGTATTATAGGCCCCAAGTTGGAGGAAGTGATTAAAGGGAAAGGCGAGACTTGGAGCGGAATAGCCTGAGCGGCTAGGTGAGGCAACCCTGGGAGGGGGCGGGCTGGAGGGTGGGGCCGCGCAGCTACTAGATTTCGGCTTCCGAATCTTGCCGCCTTGCTAGAGATCGAGGACTCTGATAGTTTCCCAGGACCACTTATAGATTGTTTGATTCCACCAGTGGTTTTGGAGAAACTACTCTGTGGCAGGCCTGTGCTAGGCACAATATGGGGAGACGATGTTGAGGAGCTCCCTCCAGCCGGAGGGATGTGGCGTATAGAAGGGGCCGGGAGGTTGATGTCTTACGAAAGGATGGAGAGTTGTGGACCGCGGCTCTAGAAAGCAGAGGCTAAAAAGAGAAAGAGAGTAGAGGCCCTGGGAGAAGGAGTGCCCTTCCAGTCAGCCCCACCACGCCTGGATTGCTGGAGGGAGCTGTGGGCCCCGGGAGGTAAGACGACCCGCGGAAGCACCTTCAGAGGAGAAGCCCTGAAGATGGAAGGACAAGCCTACAGGACAAGTTGAGCGTTTGAGCGTGTGAGAGCTGCCTTGAGAAACCAGAAAGACTGTCTTCTAAGAAAAGAGAGTTTCTATTTGTTTTATGCTTCCTTGGAGGGACACCAAAGTGTAATAATAGCTCTAAAGAAACATACTGCAGCTCAGAATAAGAAAGGTACAATTCCAAAGCTGTCTAGCAGCTAGGTTGTTCCTCTCAGTGGAGGTGTCAAGTACTCATCACCTGAACATTGCCAGGTGATTCAAGTGTTAGATGGGAGGCTGGCCCTTCCGGCCCCGAGAGTGTATGATAGCTTTCATACACTCTCAGGGGACAAGATCCCCTGTTCATTTGTGATCTTACTTAATGAGCATTAACCTACTGTATTTCCCCTGAAAGATTGTATTTTCTGATACAAGATGTGATGGACTATTCTAAATATAGCATAATAGCTATTACTAGGTGAGAGTTATCACAGAGGTCTCTAAGGAGATGAGGGTTGAATTGAGATTTGACATTTGATAAGGGATCAGTTGGGCAAAGAGCTAGGGTAAGATGGCCTAGTCAGCGGGGACAGCATAGCTCCAAAGCAGAAAAGAATTTGGAGAGACTGAGGAACAGGATGGAGATTAGTGTGGCTGGAGCAGGATGATCAAGAATAAGAGAGAAGGAGGAGATGAGAACAGAGAGGTCATCAGGGCAGATCATTTTAGGCCTTGTAGTTCATGGTATGAATTTTGGCCTTTATTCTTTTTTTAAAAAAACTATATTAACTATATTTATTTACTTTTGGCTGTACCACACAGCATGGAGGATCTTAGTTCCCTGACCAGGGATCAAACCTGTGCCCCCTGCAGTGGCAGCATGGAGTCTTAACCACTGGACCACTAAGAAGTCCCCTTGGCCTTTATTTTTATTGCACTAGAAAGTCCTTAAAAGATGCAAAAGCATCCATTCTGTGATATGATTTACTTTTATAAGTGATCTGTTTGCCTGCTTGTGGAGAACGGATTGTAGGGAAGTAAGAGGAAGCAGAGAGAACAGAGAAGAGGTTACTGTATTGATCCAAATAAGAGGTAAACTCAGGTGGTTTAGCTGGGTTGTGGGGGCAGTGAAAATGGACAGACATAGTAACTTTGATGTGTATTTTGGAGGTAGAACCACAGGGACTTGCTGATGGATTGGATTTGGGATATGAGGGAAAAGGAAAAATCAAGGATAAGATCTAGATTTTTGGCCTGAGTTACTGGATGGATACTAGACAACCCCTCCCACCCTGTCTTTAGAATATATCCAGAATCTTGTCATATTTCACCAGCTTCTCCACTATTTCTTGATCCAAATCCCCTGGATTCATCATCCCCACTTGGACTATTGCAAGAGTTCCCTAACTAGTCTCCCAGCTTTCATCTTTACCACCTCTCCTCCCGTTTCTTTACAGCAGCTAGAGTATTCCCATCAAAATGGAAATCCAGGCATGTCAAGCCTCTGCTCAAAATTCTCCATCATCCTTGGAATAAAAGCTTATGGTCTAGCCATAAGCTTAAGTGTTGGGTATTCCAACATTTAAGGTAAGGTAGAGGAAGAACCCATCCTGTCCATTTTAGTTCATGATTACTAAGCTGTCCATGTTCAATCTTGCCATCTCCTGCTTGATCACGTCCAATTTACTTGATTCATGGAACTAACATTCCAGGTTCCTATGCAACAGTGTTCTTTTACAGCTTTGGACTTGACCTTCACCACCAGAGACGTAGACAACTGAGCATTGTTTCTGCTTTGGCCCATCTGCTTCATTCTTCCTGGAGCTGCTAGTAATTGCCTTCTGCTCTTCTCCAGTAGCATATTGGACGCCTTCCGACCTGGGGGGTGGTGCTCATCTTCCAGTGTCATATCTTTTTGCCTTTTCATACTGTTCTTCTGGTTCTTCTGGCAAGAATACTGGAGTGGGTTGCCATTTCCTTCTCCAGTGGACCACATTTTGTCAGAATTCTTCACTATGACTCGTCTGTCTTGGGTAGTCCTGCACAGCATATCTCAAAGCTTCATTGAGTTATACAAGCCCCTTCTTTATGACAAGGCTGTGATCCATGAAGGGGCCTCAGATATGCAGATGATACCACTCTAATGGCAGAAAGTGAAGAGGAACTAAAGAGCCCTTTGATGAAGGTCAAAGAGGAGAGTGAAAAAGCTGGCTTGAAACTCAACATTCAAAAAACTAATAAGATCATGGCATCTGGTCCCATCACTTTATGGCAACTAGAAGGGGAAAAAGTGGAAGCAGTGACAAATTTTATTTTCTTGGGCTCCAGAATCACTGCGGATGGTAACTGCAGCCATGATTTTAAAAGATGCTTGCCCCTTGGAAGGAAAGCTATGACAAACCTAGACAGTGTATTAAAAAGCAGAGACATCACTTTGCTAGCAAGGGTCCATATAGACAAAGCTGTGGTTCTTCCAGTAGTAATGTACGCATGTGAGAGTTGGACCATGAAGAAGGCTGAGCACCGAAGAATTGATGCTTTCAAATTGTGGTGCTGGAAGACACTCTTGAGAGTCCCATGGACAGCAAGGAGATCAAACCAGTCAATTCTAAAGGAAATCAACCCTGAGTATTCATTGGAAGGACTGATACTGAGGCTGAAGCTCCAATACTTTGGCCACTTGATGCAAAGAGCTGACTCACTGGAATAGACCCTGATTCTGGGAAAGATTGAAGACAAAAGGAGAAGAGGGCAGCAGAAGTTGAGATGGTTTGATAGCATCACCCACTGAACGGATGTGAATTTGAGCAAACTCCTCGAGATAGTGAAGGACAGGGAAGCCTGGCATGCTGTAGTTCATTGGGTCAAAAAGAGTCGAACACAACTGAGAGACTGAACAACAAGAGGAGCCAGCAAAGGAACAAAAAGAAGAATGTGCATAAAAAGAAAAGTTAGCAGTAGCACCAGTCATCCAACCTCCAGTTAACTGTCCCTGGCTCCAGAGTAATCGTTCACAGTACAGCACCCTCCTCAGGACAGATGTGGCCCGGCCATGGAGGCAACGATCATGGTTTCTCCTGAATCTTTGCTCAGGGCCCCAGGTTCCTTCATCTGAGGGATTAGGACATGGTGGTTAAGATACAGGTTCTGGACTTCCCTGGTTAAGCATCCATCTTAAAATTCGGGTTCGATCCCTGGTCTGGGAAGATCCCACATGCTGCAGGGCAACTAAGCCCATGCACCACAACTACTGAACCTGCACTCCAGAGCCTGCAGGCTGCAACTGTTGAAGCCTCTGTGCTCTAGAGCCTGTGCTCACAACATGAGAAGCCACTGCAATGAGAAGCCTGCGCACTGTAACGAAGAGTAGCCCCTGCTCGCTGCAACTAGAGAAAGCCTGTGCGCAGCAACAAAGACCCAGCACAGCCAAAAAAATAAAAAAATCTTAAAAAAAATTTTTTTAAACAGAATAGAGACTCTGTCCAATTTTATTTCATTTTATTTTTTTGGCCACTTGGCATACGGGATCTTAGTTCCCTGACCAGAGATCAAACCTGTGCCCCCGCCTGCAGTGGAAGCTCAGAGCCTTAACCATTGGACCACCAGGGAATTCCCAGGCTCTGCCTGGTTTTAAACCTTAGTTATCTCACCTACCAGCTTGTGACCTTGAGAAGTTATATTTCTTTGCCTCAGTTTCATCATATTGGGAAATAATAGCATCCACTTCATAGGATGATTCTGAGGGATAAATCACTCTGCCTAAACAAGTAGGTCATATATAGCAAATGCTTATAAAATGTTAGCTGTTGGTACTGATCTTAGGGCTTTGTTCCTAGTGTCTCCTGCCAGGTGGTCAGTCTTGGACCCAGTGTCTGATAATATTCCCCTCCATTAGAGCAGGACCAGTTTTTCTTTCACCTGAGACTGCTACTTTCTCGGCACTCAGAGGACACAGGATTGCACTGCTCTTGGCTCAAATATACCTTCTTAGGAAGTCAGGTTTAATAAAGCTTTGACCAGTACAAAGATGACTTTGGACTCATAATGCATTTTTTTTAAATTAATTTTTATTTATTCATTTATTTTTGGCTGCACTGGGTCTTTGTTGCTACACTGGTTTTTCTCTAGTTGCAGCGAATAGGGGCTACTCTAGTTGCGTGTGCAGGCTTCTCATTGTGGTAGCTTTCCTTATTGTGGAGCACGGGCTCTACAGCATGTGGGCTTCAGTAATTGTGGCCAAGGGCCCAGTAGTTTGGTTCCTGGGCTCTGGAGCACAGGCTCAATAGTTGTGGCATGGTCTTAGTTGCTCCGTGGCATGTAGGATCTTCCCAGATTAGGGATCGAACCTGAATCTGTGTTTCCTGCATTGTCAGGTGAATTCTTTATCACTGAGCCACCAGGGAAGCCCCGCATAATGCATTTTAAGTCAATAAGTCAACATATACTCTACTTGGGGTCGCTAAGGGTCAGACATGACTGAGCGACTTCACTTTCACTTTTCCCTTTCATGCGCTGGAGAAGGAAATGGCAACCCACTCCAATGTTCTTGCCTGGAGAATCCCGGGGACGGGGGAGCCTGGTGGGCTACCGTCTATGGGGTTGCACAGAGTCGGACACGACTGAAGCGACTTAGCAGCAGCAGCAGCAGCAGCATACTCTACTTGATATCTGGATTTTTTTTTCTTTCTTTCTCGGAGGAGAAACCATCTGCAAAGGAAAGTCTCATACACAGGCTGAATTTCAATGAAATATCAATCCCCAAGGTAGAGAATCACAGGCAAACTTTATGAAACATCTGACTTGTTGTTCCACCTTGGTCTGAAAACTAGAATCACACTTAATGAGGAAACCTAAATTATTCCCATTAAAGTTAGGTATTCCATGAGGATAGCCCCTATGGCTATTTTTATTTAACACTGCCTTGGAAATACTAGCCTACTTAATTTCAGAAGAGAAAGGAATGAGATATAAAAACTAGGGATTAATAATTACCATTATTAATTTATAATTTAATAGCCTAACCAGAAATGGGAGGATATCAACTGAAAAACTAATACAAATAAGACATTTTAGCAAAGTGGGTACAAATTATATACAAAAAGTCAATGAACAACAGCCAATTAGAAAGTATATGGGAATAAAATTATCATTTACAATAGCAAGGAAAAAGTAATGTAACCTAGAGTAATCTTAACAGGGTGCTAGATCTAGGTGCCCCAAACTGAAATTACTATCAAAGAACACAAAAAAGAGATAAGAATAAATGGAAAGGCATACTCTATTTTTGGGTAGAAAGACTCACTATCATAAAGATGTCAGCTCTCCATAAATTAATCTATAAATTTAACACAATCTAATAAAAATACCAACAGACCACATAATCTGAATATAAAATTCATATGGAAATTTTTGCATCAAAAATAACAGCATTCTGAAAAAGAAAGTTAATGAAAGAGGAATAGCTCTATTGGATATTAAGCCTATAAAAGCTAAAATAGTAAAATCCAGAGGACACTAGCACAAGCATAGGCAATTTGCTCAAGAGAACAAAGAGTCCAGAAACAGACACAAGACATTTAAAATGTTAGCATGTAATACAGGTGGCATTGCCTATCAGTAGGGGAAAGATGGATTATATGGTAAGTGGTATTGAGACAATTGTGTAGCCACCTTAAAAAAAAAAAATGTGGTATCTCTATTCCTCACACTAAAATAAATCTATATGAATCAATTGTGTTTAAATAAATGTAAAATAGTAAAATTATAAATTTGTATGTCACTGCAGAGAAAATAGAATAGCACAAAACTTCACAAAGCATAAAAAAAAGACAATTCTATCAACATAAAAATCTATAATTTCTGCAGAGCCAAAAAACACCATAAACTAAGACAAATGGCAAACTGAGGGAAATGTTTGCAGCTCATATCATAGACAAAAGGACTAATTTGCTTAATATATACAAAATCCTTTCAAATCAATATGAGAAAGAACAAAAATACAAGAACAAAATAGGATGGTTAACATAAAAGGAAAGATAAATGGCTCTTAGACATATGAAAAGATGCTCAACTTCACACACAAGAAAATTGAAACTACATTTCAATATCATTTTTCACCTATAGATAGGCAAAAATTCAAATGTTTGACAATATGCCCTTGGCATGGTTACGGAGAAAGAGGCCTTCTAATGTGTTACTAGTAGAACTGTAAATTGTCAGTACTTGCCAAAATTACAAATGAATATAATTTCTGACCCAATATATTCGCATACGGGCTTCCAGGGGGCACTAGCTGTCAAGAACTCACCTGCTAACGCAGGAGACGAAAGAGACTCGGGTTCAATCCCTGAGTCGGGAAGATCCCCTGGAGGAGGGCACGGCAACCCACTCTAGTATTCTTGCCTGGAGAATCCCATGGACAGAGAGCCTGGCAGGCTACGTACAGTCCATGGGGTCATAAAGAGTTGGACACTACTGAAGTGACTTAGCACGTATTCAGATGAATTGAGTTGGAGGTGCCAGTGGGCAACCAGTTGAGATCCTCAGTTGGGTGTTTGGGCATACAGCTCTAGGAGTCAGAGGAGAGACTAGAATTAGGGATAAATCTGGAAATCATCAACATAGAGCTGATGTTTGAAGCCATAAGGGAGGATGAAGTCATCCTGGGATGTCCTGAGGCATGAGGAGAGGAGTCTGGGCACTGGAGCAACCCCTGGCCTACAGGCAGAAGATCATGAACTCCCACAAGAGCCAGGGGAGTGTGGGGAACAGGAGGGAAGCCAGGTGTCACATGACAGAAACAAGGGAAGATCTTGGTAGCATTTCAGTGGTCTATGTCTCTCACTTGGTTAAAATATCCTTAAGGACATAAACTGGGTCTTATTTTTATTTTCTCCCTGTCTGCTCCACCCCTACCTTCAGTCAATACAAGATTTTGCACATACTTGAGATGCCTGTGAACAAATAAGGGCACAAATAAGTAAATGCAATCAAAGCTGGGCCTTTACTTCATTACTGGTCCTCTAACTGGTCTCCTTGCATCCATTCTCTAACTTCTCCACGTTGCAACACCTGCCTCTCTATAGCACAGGTCTAGTAACATCACTCCTTTCCTTGAACATCATCCATGGCTCTCCATTGCCTGCTGAGGAAAATCGTCAGCTTGGCCTTCAAGCTCATCCAATCCCAATCTCAGCCCAGCTTTGCTCCTGTAATATCTGGCTTGTTACTGATGAACTACAGCCGTATCGACCACTTTCTGGTCCGTAAACATGCTCTATGTTTATAATATTCTAATCCCTTGTATTCCCCTGGAGTCCTCCACCCCTGCCACCTGTGTTAGTTCTCTATATCCTTCAGCTTTCTATTGAAATCCCACATAGCCCTGAGGGCCTTTCCAAACTCACTGCAGTGAACATCTCTTTTGTTCTCCATTTGACTTTGCATCTGTACTGTTTGTGTTTGTTACATAGCTAGATCCCCACTATTTACTACTCTGTCTCCACAGTGGAGTATGAAAACAGATTGTGTCTCAGTGTCATCATTACACATCCAGCCTTAGCACAGTGTACTAAGTAATTGCTAAATGAGTAATGAGTGGATGGTAAGTCCTTGGGAGGACAAGGACCTAGTTCTACGTATTTTTATTACTCTGGTGCTTTGCATATAGCCTGTATCCTATTTTTGCAGTAAGCTCCTTAGAAGTTTGTTTAATTGACTTTTATACCCTTACAGCCTGGTACAGAGCATAACATCACAGTGGGTGCTCAATAAATGTTTAGGGACTCAACTCAATAATTACTCATTTAATTTGCTCTCAGTAGCCTCCAGAGGCAATAGCTTTGGCAAACAATGTTTGGCATGTGCTTCCCGCCAGCTCTGACAGGCTGCCTTAGTAGGCCATTGACAAGATATGTCATGTAGTACAGTTTACAGACGGAATTAGGACTGTCATGGTGGTTAAGCATTTAACACAAAGAGATGTGGCCCTCCAGGCAGAAACGCAGCCTGGAAGAGGCCTCAGTGGCAAGAACAAGGCAGCTCAATTAAGGAAGGGTGGGATCACTTATTCCTTAGGGAAAAATCTGACTCGGTTTGTACTATGTGCACAGCATTCTGTACTGGGGGCAGCTACAGTTACGAAAGCAACTGGGCATCTGCTCTTAAAGAGTTTAAGATCTGGTGGGGTTGAGGACAGCTCACCAACAGTCCCAAAGCAGGGGCTTCCCTGGTGGTCTAGTGGCTAAGACTCTGCCTTCCCAGTGTAGGGGGCCCCAGGTTCGGTTCCTAGCCAAGGAACTAGATCCCACATGCTGCAACTAAAGATCATGCATGCCACAACTAAGCCAAATAAATAAATACTAAAAAAAAAAAAAAAAGTTCTAGAACAAAGACAAAGCTGACCAAGGCTGGAAGAGATGCATCAGCAAAGATGGAGAGAACCTCCAGGAGAAGGGGGCACCTTAGGGAGGATCAGGAGAGGCAACTTGGAAGGGGGAGTAGCATTTGAGTTTGTTTACTAAACTTTCCTGAATAGAAAGGGAATCATTAGTTTCCCCCTCCCTGCCTGCAGTCTGTTCCCATCCCTGTGGCCAAGGTGATGCTCTGGAAGGGTGGATCCAATTATATCACTTCTCTGCTTGGAATTCAGCAGTGGTTCCCATTTTATTCAGAGTAAAAATGGCTCCTATTCTTTCAGAGTGAAAAACAAAGCGTCCTTACAGTGGCCTACAAGGCCTTAAGTGACCTGTCCTCCAGTCATTCTCCAGCACTTTCCACACTACTCTCCTCCCACTCACTCACCTGGTACCAGTCACACCAGCCATTCCTCTAGTATGCCAGGCATGCTCCCACTTCAGGGTGTTCTCTTTGCCTGCACGCCCTTCCTCACAGCTTGCTTCTTCATCTCCAAGTCTTTACGCAAATGTCAACTCAGTGAGGCCTGACATGCCCTATTTTAAATGGTAATCTCAGGAATGCCCTGGAGGTCGAGTGGCACTTTCACAGCCTACTCCTCTGCTGAAATTTGTTTCTGCATAGCATCTTTTACCATCTGACATTTTTGTCTATTTTTGCCCAATAAAATGTAAGTTCTGGGAAATCACTTTAAAAAAACAAACCTTTTTCTTCAGCACTATATCCCAATGCTTTCAACAGTGCCTCGTATTAGGTACCCAATAGGTATTTGTTGAATGAATGAGGATGTGATACATATTTGAGCAAGTCTAAAGGAAGGGCCTCCTGGCAGAGTTTCTAAAAAATAGTTGCCTGAAGTATCATTTACAAGGACAGATCTCTGAACTGCAAAGCTGAGGACCCTGCTGGGGGTGAGTGAGTCAAGTGCCCTGGGCTGAAGCCACCAGGAATGGATCCAGATGTCCAAAGGATGGGTCTGGAATTCCTTGTCTCTCTCCCTATATTGATCATATTTGCTCTCCTCACTCAGCCAAGCACCTTCTCAGGTGAACTCCACCCAGCTTTGGCTGTGTCCTTCCTTCAGCAGTTCCCACACAGTTCGGCCCTCTCCCTGTCCAGGACAGCTGAGGCCCTTAAACAAGCACTCTGCTGCCTCCTTGTGGCTCCTGTAGTAAAGGAACTCTCTTCTGGAAAGGGAGATGACAGAGGGACCCAGGAGCTCTTAGAATGGGGGGTGTGGGAGAAGAAACCTGAATCTTCTTGACCCCCATGGCAACCCTGAAATACTGGCAGCTGCTCCCGCCCCCACAGACATTACTGCCAACAGCAATGACCATCCCCTCAGCAGAGCCCTGACAGGTATACCAGCTGGCCTTTGGCTTTGGTTGTTCCAGGTTGGGTCACCTTTGTGGAAAGAATTTGACGCAACAGTCAGATCCCAGGGCCGCCTTTGAGGGGCATTCAGGCCAGTTGACTAGTGTATCGATCTTCTCTCCTTCTCTGCCTCCTCCCAACTCACAGCCAATAAGGAGTCTTTAAGTCTTTAAGGGCCACCAGCCAGCTCAGGGCCAGGTGTGTATAAAGAGAGGAGGGGGCTGAGCACTGTGGAGAAGTGGGGCCCATGCCCTGGAGGACGCTGCTCAGCTGAGATACTGCTAGTTCCAGCCCATTACTGTTTCTGCACGTAACTGAAACCCACCTAAGCTAATATCAGCCCCTAGACAGGGAATGTCCTAGAATACACTGGGTTGTCTTGTGGACTTATAAGGGATACAGCTGGGCCTCAGGAACCATCTGACTGGCAAAGTTTCTGATGAGAAGACTTCTTTCTTACTTTCCTATATAATTTGTTTTTATTTCTGGCTGCTTTCAAAATGTTCTCTTATCTTTGGTTTCAGCAATTAGACTATGCTATACTTAGGTGTGTTTTTCTTTATCCTGTTTGGGGTTCTTTGACATTCTTGGATCTGTGGTTGGTTTTCTTTCATTAATTTGGGAAATTCTCAGTGGTTCTCTCTTCAAGTATTTTTTCTGCCCCATTCTGTCTCCCTTTTTCTGGGACTTCAATCGTGTGTGTCAGAGCATTTGTCATTGTCCTACATATCTTGGTGCTTAGCTTTGGGTTTGCTCAATTGTTCCTTCACTTAGAGTTACTGTTTAAGTTTCTCCTGACCTGGCTTCAAGCTCACAGATGTTTTTTCTTCTGCTTTTGTCCAACTTGATTAACTGGCCAAAGGAATTCTTCATCTCTGATATTACAGTTTTCACTTTTAGCATTTCCATTTTTTTAAAACACTTTCCTATCTCTGCACAGATTCACCATCTGTTCGTGCATGTTGTCCACCTTTTCCACTAGGCTAGATCAGTCTTAGCCATGCTTATATTTTTTTTTTTGGAGAAGACGACTCCTCCAACAATAGAATCATACTCATCCTTTATCTGACTTTTTCTAACTTAGCCTCCCCATCACATGGGACACACCAGATCCCACCTGGCTTTCCCCTCCCTAGCTCTTTGTCTTGATTGTTTATGAACAGTTCTTGTCCCTTTCACTTCATCAACACCTCCTTGAAGGCCACAGTTAGGGCTAAAGTATACGCTTCTCTCATGTCACCTTCCACATTAGGGTAGATTCCTCATCCTGAAGACCCCTGAGACTATGGGCCATGCAAGCAGAGCTATGGCCAACTCCCAAATCTGGCTTCAAGAAATACGCCAAGCAGTATTACTTCTCATATTTTGGCTTCCCTGTTTTTGTTTTTTTGAGGGTTAAGGCAGTTATCTTATTTGATCGAATACATCAACTTTGCTCTGAAAAAAAATGAGGCTCTTGTATCATATTAAAGAGCCTCATACCAGAAAAACATCATATACTATATCTATGTATCTCCTTGGTTGCAATCCTCTTGGCTTCACAGCTTCTATCAGACACTCTGCTTGCTTGCCGGAGAGCTTGAGAGAAGACATCCAAAAAGTCAAAGTCCTTCATCACCAGAGCAGGTTTGGCTGCTGGGCACCTTAAACACAGTGCCAAGAGCCTATGAAAACATGTGAAACCTTTAAAAATGTCATTGGTGGGACTTGCCTGGTGGTCCAGTGGTTAGGACTCTGCTTCCACTGCAGGGAGCACAGGTTCGATCCCTGGTTGGGAACTAAGATCCCACATGTCGAGGGAATAAAGTCATTGGCTTTACATAAATACAAAAATATAAAAAATATGTAATTAAATGTTTATATAATGCTCAAAATTCTCCAGGCCAGGCTTCAACAGTACGTGAACCGAGAAATTCCAGATGTTCAAGCTGGATTTAGAAAAGGCAGAGGAACCAGAGATCAAATTGCCAACATCCACTGGATCATCAAAAAAGCCAGAGAGTTCCAGAAAAACATCTGCTTTATTGACTACGCTAAAACCTTTGACTGTGTGGGTCACAACAAACTGAGGAAAATTCTTAAAGAGATGGTAATACCAGACCACCTGACCTGCCTCCTGAGAAACCTGTATGCAGGTCAAGAAGCAACAGTTAGAACCGGACATGGAACAATGGACTGGTTCCAAATTGGGAAAGGAGTATGTCAAGGCTGTATATTGTCACCCTGCTTATTTAACTTATATGCAGAGTACATCATGCAAAATGCTGGGCCGGATGAAGCACAAACTGGAATCAAGATTGAAGGGAGAAATATCAATAATCTCAGATATTTATATGACACCACCCTTATGGCAGAAAGCAAAGAGGAACTAAAGAGCCTCTTGATGAAAGTGAAAGAGAGTGAAAAAGCTGGCTTAAAACTCAAGATTCAAAAAACGAAGATCATGGCATCTAGTCCCATCACTTCATGGCAAATAGATGGGGAAACAATGGAAACAGTGACGGACTTTATTTTCTTGGGCTCCAAAATCACTGCAGATGGTGACCGCAGCCATGAAATTAAAAGATGCTTGCTCTTTGAAAGAAAAGCTATGGCCAACCTAGACAGCGTATTAAAAAGCAGAGACATTACTTTGCTGACAAAGGTCTATCTAGTCAAAGCTATGGTTTTTCCAGTAGTCATGTAAGGATGTGAGAGGTGTACCATAAAGGCTGAACGCCAAAGAACTGATGCTTTTGAACTGTGGTGTTGGAGAAGACTCTTGAGAGTCCCTTGGACTGCAAGGAGATCAAACCAGTCAATCCTAAAGGAAATCAATCCTGAATATACATTAGAAGGACTGACGCTGAGGCTGAAACTCCAATACTTTGGCCACCTGATGTGAAGAACTGACTCACTGGAAAAGATCCTGATGCTGGGAAAGATTGAAGGCAGGAGGAGAAGGGGGCGACATAGAATGAGATGGTTGGATGGTATCACCGACATGATGGACATGAGTTTGAGTAAGCTCCGGGAGATGGTGAAGGACAGGGGAGCCTGGTGTGCTGCAGTCCGTGGGGTCACAAAGAGTCAGACACAACTAACTGAAGAACAACAAAAAACATAATATTATCAGTTTCATTATTCTGTCAAATTTAATATTCAAAATGTTCTCATATTTACAAAACTTGTTAGATTTCATCTCTATGGGTGATGATTGCTGAGAAGTCACAGCCCACTGCACATTAAAAAAAAAAACCCAACTTACTCGTAGTCAGTTAATTTGCAAAGCGAAGTTATAAAAATCTTTTCAAATTATTTATAAAGAAGTATATTTAGCATGAGGGCTACCATGGATGAGGCCTCCTGAAAAGAACAGACCCAAAAGGCTAGAAATGGCCCATTCTTGCCCTAGCAGTCCAGTGTGTGTGACCTGCATCAAGAATGCCTCTCACCATCCTCCCTCCAGCAGGCTTCCTTGGGATACATTGAGCTGTGGCTCAGAGATCAAATCCTGTTCTGGCCCAGAGATCAAGTCAAGCGCCCATCTGTTTGCATCCCATATTCTTCTCTTCCTTCCAAAGTTTCAACCTTAAGTTGGGAGCAAGCATGGCTGCCATTCCTAAGAAACAGAATCACTGGATTGTGGGTCCTCTGAGGACAGGGTGATTTCCTAGCTAACGTTTTGTTCTGCCTGCTCCCTAGGCCTGCCCCGGCCGGGTGAGACAAGGTGGAAGGGGAGGGCAGAGCCTGATGGGAGACTGGCAGACAGCTGAGTGCAAGGGAGAGTGAGGGTGGGACGCTGCTTGTAAGCTGTGTGAACCAACCAAAGCCGTGTCTTACTTGAATTAAGACAATAGACAGGCATGGCCTCCTAGCCCACACCATGTAGATTTGGAAACTCGTGCCTCCATTTGTTCCATCTGTGTCCTCACTCCTCAGAAGGGCACTTGTCTTTGACCCCCTCCAACCCTGTCACCCCTGGCTCTGACTTGTATTACCTTCTTTTGTTCTATCTTCTAAGTGTTGACGCTCATTATCAGTTACATATCTGTCCATGTCTCTGACTGAATGAAGACTTTCTGAGCCCTGCCATGTGCCAGACACTAATCATGGCTGTCTTGGCTGGTCGACTCCCAGAGGGCAAGCTCAACATTTGGGGGATCCTCTGTGACTGGTGCCCAAGTCATGGACCTGGTTCCAAAAATGAGTTGGGGAGGTGTGGGTTTTAGCAATGAGACAGAAAATTTAAAAAATAAACATATCTCTATTTTATTAACAATGTACAGTTTGCTGACTGAAAGAGGAAAGTAGTGTTTCTCAAAGTTCTAGGATTACTTAGCAGGACCCAGAGAGTTTGTTTAAAAACAGCAGCTGGGAACCTGCTTTGAACAAGTTTGAGAATCACTGGCTAAGGCATGGAATGGGGCTGGGATTGTCTCGATCCTTTTGGCTTTTTAGGGTTCCAGGGAAGGACTTGTTTGACTTTTTATGAACAAGCTTAGCTGACTCCTCTGGGGGTTCTTCCTTTCTTTGGGTCACTGAGGCACTGAAAGAGTTAATACAGTTATGCGTTGGGGAGCAGCTGAGACATGGCCCCTGAGATGTGAGCGCCCACCCAGCCTACCCAGTTGTTTCCCTGGTCAACTCTGGGAGACCAGTCCAGGGCTGACCCAGATGTAGAACTGCTTAATATGACATTTCTGCCACATTCCAGGGGCTCTGCTTCTTTTCTTGCGAATCTTCCTCTTCTTTCACATCACAGAATTCTCCCTCTTCCCTCCCCTCACTGTTCCCTGCTCCTTCTTACCCATCCATGCTTCTTCCTCTCCACCCCTATCTTGGTTCCTTCCCAGAAACCAAGTTATAAGCCCTCTCCTCTGTCAGCACATTGGAAGTCTGCATGAGTCCCTGCTCGCTGCATCTCGGCACACACATGTGAACTGCTGTGTACTTTGTGCAGAAACAGGCTCTGAGCAAGGGAGGGCAGGCAGTCTGAGTCGAGGTTAAGATTCTTCTCGGACTACAGACAGTGCCTACAGTGTGCGGGCACGTAGCTATCTTACCTGTCAGACAGAGAGCCCAGGGGAGACATGTGTAAAACAAAGCAGAGAAAGTTTCTGGAGAAGGGGTTCTGCTGGCCTTTGAGAGACTCAGTCCCAAAGCCCAGAGGGAAGATGAAGAGCCCTTCCCCACATGCTGAGAAGACACCCCAGTGAGCTTTTGATGAGGCAGGTTGCCAGTGCCAAGCAAACGGGGAGAACGGCGCAGTTGGCCTGAGGTGGGTCCCAGTTAGGAGACTAGCCACTACTGTAAACTGGACAGCACAGCCAGGGGAGCTGATGAGGTGGGCAGAGTCACAAAGGGGTGAGTGGCCTGGACCTACAAAACAGGTGGACCTGCAGATTTGAGGTAGGCTGGGGGCAGGCAGCTAAAGAGAGGATGCACTTTTGGGAGTGGAAGCAGCATGTCTCCAGAGATGCGTACACAGAGAGAATTCACAAAGACAGCAGCACGACCACCAGCCCAGGGGCAGCAGGAGCCGGGGAAGCGGCAGAGAACTTGAGTTCAGGAGCAGCAGATTCTCAGGCCATAGAAACGAGATCCCAGGACAAGGCAGGCAGCACTGCCCTGAAATGTCGGGGATCGGCTTGACATCCAGGTAGGTGGTGCCCACCTGGCATGTGGGTAAAGAAGACAGAAGCATCAGGGCTTGACTTCTACACCTGGTACTGTGATAAACTGAATACACGCATTGGAGTTAGAAAAGGGGGAAGAAAATTGTATTCACCTAAATTCCCCTGGAAAAGAGAAAGTCTTCAGTGGGAACAATATTTTGATAAGTGCTTAAATCTGAAGCTGAGATCCCAGTGGAAGGCTGGGTGTGGGTGGAACAGCTCTGCGTGAGACAGGAAGGAGTTTTTGCATTCTGCATGTTATATACAGAGAGAGGGGAAGAAAGGAGACTGCTCTGTGGTGCTGTTCACTGTGAATCCCTGTCTCTGTCACCCTCCTGAATTTTCAGAAAGTTACTAACATCGTGAAGCACGTGGGGCCAAGTGGCGTGTGTATACTTGGTATTTACATGCACGCATTTATGTGTGTCTGAAGAACAAAGGAGTTGATGCCTCAGGTTGAAACAGATGCAGAGCAGAGCCCCGGCCGTGGCAGAGATGCAGAGCAGCTCAGAGAGGAGAGACACCACTATGGGGGTGCGGGAGTTGAGGGCAACTTTAGCCCAGTCTCAGCAGGGTGTGGCCCCAGTTGATTCCTGGGTTACTAAATTCTGCCACACTGTTGTTTGGGTTATTCTCAATTCTGTTTGCTCAATTCTGTTGTATCCAAATCAACTAACAATAGCAACACACCCACACACTTGGAATCTCTTCAGGAACTGAAAACCAGGTATCTGTGTACTAGGTGAGCTATGTTGATGTCCAGCTGGGACTCTCAGGACCACTTCAGGGTGGGATCACAGCCGAGCACCAGCCTCCTTTGATGCTGCTGGGCCACCCTGTCTTCCCTCAGTCCCTGTCAAGAGGACGGTGGCAGCACCAGCATCTTGCAGGCTTGGTTCCGGTTAGGTCTAGACTGGCAGGCATCAGTGCCCTCTCCCTGTCAAAGTCTTCATTCATTCATTCATTCTTTTGTTGCAGGATCTTGATTCCCTGTGTGTGTGTGCTAAGCTGCTTTAGTCACATCTGACTCTTTGCAACCCCATGGACTATAGCCCACCAGGCTCCTCTGTCCATGGGATTCTCTAGGCGAGAATACTGGAGTGGGTTGCCATGCCCGCCTCCAGGGGATCTTCCTGATCCAGGGATCGAAACTGTGTCTCCTATATCTTCTGCACTGGCAGGCAAGTTCTTTACCACTAGGGCCACGTGGGAAGCCCCTTAGTTCCCTGACCAGGGATTAAACTGGGGCCCCGGCAAAGGAAGTGCCAAGTCCTAACCATTGGACTACCAGGGAATTCTATCCCAGTCAGAGATCTTTAGTTGGCGCATGGCCAGGGCCACAAGAGACAGCTGGCATTAGTAATGTAGAAGGGTTCCTTGAAGAACCTTGAGTCTTCAAGCCAAGAGAGGCAGAGTTGAACCTTCCTAACCAGAAAAGTCCCTTGTTGGCCCACTGAGTCCCCCTTCCCTCCCCTCAGCTACTCTTCCTGGGGGCAGTTCTTGAAGGCAGTAAGGAAACGACAGTGCCAAAGATGGGCCCAGGTTTATCCTGAGATTTTTGGTCTCTCTCATCTCTCCATACCTGCAGCTGGCTCACCTTGAGAACAACCCCCAGGCCTAGGGCAAGATACACTCTTGAGTAATTTACATGCAAGTCCCAGGAAATAAGTGGAAAGAAAAGACTTCCATCCTGGTCTTCTGAGACGCCATGTGGCGTCTTTGAGAGAACTAGAATGGTGTTGGTGTGGGGACCCAAGGTCATGGCTGATGAGGCAGGTGAGCATCTGTCTGTCTGATGTGGTACGGAAAGCGAAAGTGTTAGTTGTTCAGTTGTGTCCGACTCTTTGCAGCTCTATGAACTGTAGCCCACCAGGCTCCTCTGTCCATGGAATTCTCCAGGCAAGAATACTGGAGAATTCCTCTTTTCCAAGGGAATCTTCCCAACCAGAAATCGAACCTGGATCTCCTGCATTGTGGGCAGATTCAATGTGTTACAGTAAGTGAGTCATTATTAATGTTTGGAAAGATATCTGTTGGGTGGTTGGACACAGGGAGTGTTTACTCTGGCCCCTGCCCTTAATGGGCAGGTGTCCCTGAATCCAGATTGACCATCCGGCCTTGCGCCTTACCGGGCCTTGAGGGACATCAAGCTTTTGTGGAAGGAGGACTGCACATCCAATGCCAACAGGCGGGGACTGTCTGGGAAACCCCCTAGCTGGTCCCAGGACAGGCTGGCGGGGGTCTTCTTTTCTATGGGGTAACTGGAGGCAGCCACATCAATCTTCCATATGGCCTCCATCTGGTGCCCCTGTTGGCTGGGGTGTGAAGGTGGAAAATGCAAAAAGAGATGAAGTTAGACTTACAGAAAAGGAGATAATGGGGAACAACAAGCTCTCCAGGGTTTTCTTCCCTCAGATAGTTGTCACCATCCTCCGTGTCACATCTCTTCCTTTCCCAACTTTCAGTCTCACCTCCTGGAGTCTCCTCTGGTTGAGGAGCTACTGGAAAAGGCTGCCGAGATAGCCCCTGTTCCTCTGAGACATGCCCCGGGGCTGAAGCCCTGAACCGGCCACGCTAGGATGGTTGAGATGTGGCTCACAGTGTCTCTCTCTGAGCCCAGCGGTCACGGGGTGGGAAGGCTCAAGTTTATTTTTATGGACGGACCAATGCTTGGGGTAGAAATGGTTGTGAGTTCTCAGCTGTGGGTCCCAGGAGTCTCTTGGTTGCATAGTTTGAAACATACTTGGTCAGGCTGGCTCTTGAAGCCCATACACCACACACATACACACACACTCATCTGGGCCAATGACCAGAACTGGGCAGGGCAGCTGAGAAGCTGGGCTCCTTGCAACTCATGGGTGAGCTTTGCTTGTCTGTGCCTTCACTGAGCTTCTGGTCCCCTCCCCAGTCTGGTCACCCTGCTCCCTGATTCCCTACTCACCCAGCCGGCTGCCCCCAGCTTCCGTGCACCTACCGGGCCATCTGCTGGTGCACATGTGGCTGGTGCTTGGTCTTAAAGAGCTCCTGGGATCGCTGGCAGAAGGGGCTGCTGGAGTGGGTGTGCCGCAGTAGGAAAGGAGGAGGCTTGGTTTTCCTTGACTTCGGGGAGATGACCACAGGGGTATGCAGGTTAATGTTCCACTCCTTCTGGAGCTAAGAGAAACCAGCAGAGAGGCATCATCAGAGACAGGAATTTATCTTCTTTTTAAAGAATCCGTCTGCCAATGCAGGAGACGCAAGAGACACAGGTTCGATCCCTGGGTCAGAAAGATCCCCTGGAGGAGGGAATGTTCACCCACTCCAGTATTCTTGCCTGGAAAATTCCAAGGACAGAGGATCCTGGCGGCCTACAGTCCATGGAGTCGCAAAGAGTTGGACACGACTGAGTGGCTGAGCACAGCCCAACACAACTACTGCCTGACTTGGGATTTAGCAGAAAGGGGGAGGCCCAGGGAATCCCTCCAATTAGAGACCCCCTGGGACTTCAGTGTATCACATTTCCTAGAAATGCCTTGAATTGCAATTTGCTGGTTTAGTTCCTGTTTTCTCCTTTGTTGTGGAGAATTGGACAATGGGCAAAACAGCAAGGAAAAAACTAAAGGAAGCTAGAGCAACTGGAACTGTGAAGACTCATAGGGTTCATGACACAGGTCAGGTTGTGTCTGGAATGCTCTCTGTATCTAGTCATTCAGCCTCTGCCCTGGCCCTGGGCAAGGAGCTGGGGGAACCCTCACAGCCACCTAAGGAATTATATATATAGGGTCCCTTTCCTTCTCAACCTCAAAACCAATTTAGCAAGTCAAGACACCTACAGGAGGTGATCAAGACTAGTATAAGGAGACAGGGAACTGAGTTGGGCGATAGCTCCATGGCCAAGGCTCTTCCAACTGCCTTGACTCAACTTCCAATGCTGAATCCCTCAGGACACTACTTCCCCCAGACTCTGACCATTACTGCTCAGGACTCAGGGGGGTTACCTCCTGGCCCATCTCAGCAGATTCAGAGTCACTGCTAACCATCAGCTAGCCTCCTGTGGACCATGTCAGCACTCAATGCTTTTCTGACCTTTGGTAGCAAGGGAAAGAGTACAGGAAACTGAAGGCAGCCCTTAGAGAATAAAAATAGGTCAAACCCGATAGAATAAGACTCAGAATGACTTTGGACTCTCAACAGCAAAGCCAAAACCTGGAAGGCAATGAACAGTACCTTCAAAATTGTGCGAGAAAATGAATTCTAACCTAGACTTCTCTATACAGGCAAGCTGTCAACCACAGTTAAGGGTAGATATTAAGTGAAGACATTTTCAGATAACCAGGGTCTCAGTGAGCCTACCTTCCAGGAACACTTTGTCAAGAAGTGACTGGAGGAGGTGCTCCACTAAAACAAGGGAGACCCAGCATTTGGAAGCAGGGGAGCCATCCCCAGAGAGGAGTAAAGGGAGCCCCCAGCATGAGGGTGAAGAAGACAGCAGTGACCAAGCCTGGAAAGCAACCAGGAGAGCAACCAGATCCGACAGGAGCTGGACAAGGAGACCCATGGGAGAAGGAAGATCTGAGCATAGAGCTGGACTGCAGGCTCTGGCTACCTCCCCTGCAGAAAAGCCTTCCTTCTCTAGCTCTTTTCTTTTTAAAATTTATTTATTTTTGGCCACACCATGTGGCACATGGGACCTTAGCTTCTCTGCCAGGGATTGAACCTGTGCCCCCTGCATTGCAAGCACGGAGTCTTAACCGCTGGACCGCCAGGGAAGTCCCCTCCAGCTCTTTTTGAGGCTCCCTCAGATCCCCTGGAGAAGGCAAAGGCTACCCACTCCAGTATTCTGGCCTGGAGAATTCCATGGACTGTATAGTCCAATACAATCCATGGGGTCACAAAGAGTTGGACACAACTGAGCCACTTTCCCTTTCTTCCCTCTCTTGCTCTCCTCCCATATATGGAGATTGGAAAACTTGCCTTCCTTCTACTCAGGCTGCCCCTGCCTTCCCCTCTTCCTGGTTAAGAGACTTTAATCTGCTCTCTTATTTCCCATCTGCTCTCCTGCCCCCAGGTACACCCCCACAGCCCCATGGCTCCATCCTGGCCCCGTTCCTGCTGGCTGTGCTGACCCCTGAGAAGGTCGCCAGGTGGGAGGCCCACCTTGGGGAACATAGTCGCCATGCTGCTCAGGCACTCTCGGCGCTTCTCCTCCAGGTCCTTCTGCTTGTCTGTCCACACCTGCAGCTGGAGTTTCTGCAGGTGATCCACATTTTCCAGGAAGAGGAAGAGGTTCTGGACATTGTAGGAAGCCCCAGCTTCTCGCACGACTTGTATATGGTTGATCACGTCTTGGCTGGGAAGGGAGTGAAGTGATTTAGTGGGTGAAGGGGCCTTCTCCCGGCCCCCAGCTCTCTGTTAACCAGGGATGACTCTGTGTGTGTGAGAACCGGGGAAAACAGGGAGCAGAGGTGAGGTGGTGTCAGATAAGGAACCTTGGGCTGGGCTGGAAACAGGAAGAGGAAGTGAGGCAAATGGGGGAGCGTGGTAGGCGGGTTGTGGACAGGGCAGTAGGATGACAGGAAGAAAGACTTAGAGGAAGACTCACAGAGGGAGAGCAGGGTTAAGTGCTCTACTTCCCACACCTCAGGGTTGCCCAAGGCTCTGAGGCTGGGTGTCCTGTGCAAGTCCCTCTCTCAGGGGCATCATGCCAGGCCTGGGTGATTCTCCCCACCCCATGCCCCATGCTCCTTCTTTCTCATTGGGTTTTGGCTCTGCCCACGGGTGTGGGTGGTGCCAATACTTGCCAGGGAAGACTTACCGGAGGCTCTGGAAGTGTCTGTAGCGGATGTACTTGTGGCAGAGGCACCACAGCTTGAGCGCATTCAGCTCCATGGTGGTGGTGGTGAGCTCCAGCACCTTACTGCGCAGGTAGTGGGGCAGGGTGTCCTCCTCAGTCAGGAGCTGCAGATTCCTCCTCTGGGCCTCCATGTCTATATGGTATATCTTCCCCTTCAGAGTTCCTGGGGCTATATGCAAAGGGGGCTGGGTCACCCTTTGGGGGGATGTACCCTTGACAGGAAAGGAGGCCGATTTCTTGGGCTTCATGGGAAGCCGGTGGGCCTGTGGTTTCTGGGTAAACTCGGCTGAACTCATGGACCTCTGGTTTCTGGGGGTGGGCTGCTGGGTCTTAGGGGACCTGGTTACATGTGGCCTCCTGCCTTGGCGAGCAGACTGGGCTCGGCTTGGGGGAGGTGCCAAAGACGCGTCCTCCAAGTCCCTCCAGCGACTGATGGGCATGAAGATCATCCTCTCTGCATCCTCTCTCGGCTGCTCCAGCTCCCTCCACAGGCCCTTTGGCTCCTGGTCCAGTTTCAGCTGCTGCTCCCTTGCCACCTCCTCTACCTCCCACTGCCGCAGCTTCTCCTCGTGTTCCTGCTCTAGCAGGGCCCATCTTTCCTGCCGCTGCAGCCACATCTCCTCCTCCTCCTGCCACTGCTGCCTCCGCCTCTCCCAGCTGAGCTCCTCTTCCCAGGCCTCTGCCTTGCTCTCCAAGGCCAACTTCCTAGACCTCTCTGGGGACAGCTGCTTCTGAAAATGGGATTTAATTTGGAATCGTTCCTTTTCCCAGGCCACTTCCTGGAAGAAGTCCTTCTGGTCTTTGGCTCTGTTGCCTGGGCTTTCTGCTGACGGTCTTTCCCATTTCTTAGCAAACACGTGATCCATGGAGGATGGCAACACAGGCTGAAGACTTTCAGCGTCCTTGCTCCTGTACACATCTGCGATCCTTGAATCCATGGTCATGGTGGCAAGTGGCTGATCTGGTGAAGGCACAGCACCACTGTCCCAGGCCATGGCCATGGGGCTTGGGGAAAGTGGTGAAAACTGCTCCTCCTTCTTGGGTTCCTGTTGGGTTTCCTCCATGACTGTATCTTTCTTTGGGAAGGCTTCTTTCTTGGCAGGGTCTGGGAACTCAACCAAGACCCTGACTAAGTCTTTTTCTTGATCTCCAGCAGACTGAGTCTTCTTCAGCTGGAACTCTAGGGCATGCTTTATCAGGAGCAGGTCATGGTACTTTCCCCCTAAAATTTCTACCTGCTTTAGTAGGGCATCTCTCTTACTCTCGAGGACCTGGAGGGCTTTCTGGAAGTACAGCTTCTGGCTGATGAGTTCTTTGGTCCTCTCTATTTTCAGGTGCCTGTATTTGGCCTCCAGGCTCCTGTTCTCATTGTGCTGGAGGATCAAGGCCTTACTGAGGTTCTCCACCACAGCAGACATGTACCTGATGGCCCTAACCTCCCCCTGGTTGAACATGGTGGAGTCCAGGAGCTCCTGTAACATGGACTTCACCTCGGAGACCTTTACGCAGGTAGTGTGTTTGTCCTGCAGCATCTGCTCTGGGCTCAGGGGCTGAGGGCAGGATATCGCTTTTTGTGGGCTCTGTTCCTGCCAGTCCTGCCAGAAGGTATGTTTGGACACTAGGAGAGGTAGAGAGAACCAAGACAATAAGCTCCCATGGATCCAAGGATTATACTGATTCTCCAGATCCTGCTTGGCCACATTCCCATCCAACCCTCTTAGGGCTTTGGTAATAAGGAGCTGGGGCATTATATGAGGCCAGGGGAGATACTGTTGGGAGAGGACTCTGCTGGGCTCAGAGCTTACCTGTCAGGGTCTGCAGCCCCACAGAACCTGTAGGGCCCAGAGGGGTCTGGACCTATTTGGTCCAGTTCAACTCAATTCAACATACTCCCGATCCTCCATATTTCCCTGGAGTAGAGTTATTTTTCTAATCATGCTGTTCCCGGTACCTACTTTGTGCCCCTTTCCTTTGTCCTTCAATGAGAGTGGAGCAAAGGGAAATGAGAGACTCGATGCCTCCTTTGGTGGCTATGAGGGAGAGAGGTAGCACCTTTTCCATCACCTCAATCCATTCATCCAGGGCTTCCTCTTCCTCCTCACTCTTCCTGTTCTTGATCTCATAGGTCAGGCTGTCACCTGGAGAGAGAGTGGGAGGTTCAGGCTGATAACAATCTGTCCTCTAGGGAGCCCCAAACAGCCCTATAGCATGGGGGTTACCCCAGCAGGGTTTGAGGTTAAATTAGTTTAATTAGCTGTATGATGTTGGGCAAATCACTTATTCCCCTGAGCCTTAGTATCCTTGCCAAAAAAGGGTTGGGTGTGGATTAAATGAGATAATACAAGTGAAATGATTAACATGAGACCTGCCATGTAGAAAATATGCATAGATATTAAATTGTATTGTTGTACTACAAGGCTAGGCATGTGTCTGCTTTGTTATTTTTCTACGCTTATTGCCTAGTCTAATTAAATGAAGTATTTATTCTATTTGGACAATTAAGTGAATTAACTGGAGTCAACAGCCCCGCTTAGTTCTTGGATGCAGCTGAAGAGCCACTGAACTGAGCAATCCTCTGGAGCAGGGCAATGTGAAGAGGGTTAGAGCATACGCTTATACCATTTTCCTCCAACACTGCAGCATCCACCACATCTCTCACCAGATTGAGGTCTCTTGATGGGATAGTTCTGATCTTAAGAAGGGTAGCACCTGGTTCCAGGGCTGCATGCAGCTGGTCCACACCCAAATGGCTATACCAGTTGCTTACAACTGGCATCCACGCCCTTTGGCCTAGTATCCATTCAGTACTTTGAATATCACCCTTGAGTTCCTCCATGAAATAGCTAGTATGCTCCACCAAAAAAAGTATTAGAACTAATAAATTCAATAAAGTTGCACGACCTAAAATCAACACATAAAAATCAGTTGCATTTCCACACACTAACAATTAATTATCTAAAAAAGCAATAAAGAAAACAATCCCATTTACAAAGCATCAAAACAATAAAATACGTAGGAATAAATTTAACAGGGGTGTGTGAAAGATCTCTACAGTGAAATCCATCAGACATTAATGAAAAATTGAAGAAAACACATATAAATGGAAAGATAACCCATGTTCATGGATCAAAAGAATTAATATTGTTAAAATGTCTATACTACCGAAAGTCATCTATATATTCAGTGCAATCTCTATCAAAATCCTGGAGAAGGCACTGGCACCCCACTCCAGTGTTCTTGCCTGGAGAATTCCAGGGACGGGGGAGCCTGGTGGCTGCCGTCTATGGGGTCGCACAGAGTCGGACATGACTGAAGTGACTTAGCAGCAGCAGCAGCAGCTATCAAAATCCTGTAGCATTTCCCACAGAACTAGGAGAACAATCTTAAAATTCATATGGAACCACAAAAGACCCCAAATAGCCAAAGCACTCCTGAGAAACAAAAATAAAGTTGGAGGCATCACACTACCTGATTTTAAGCTATATTACAAAGGAAATCAGTCTTGAATATTCATTGGAAGGACTGATGCTGAAGCTGAAACTCCAATACTTTGGCCATCTGATTCAAAGAAATGACTCATTGGAAAAGACCCTGATGCTGGGAAAGATTGAAGGCAGGAGGAAAAGGGGACGACAGAGGATGAGATGGTTGGATGGCATCACCAACTCGATGGAGATGAGTTTGAGCAAGCTCTGGGAGGTGGTGATGTACAGGGAAGCCTGGTGTGCTGCAGTCCATGGGTGAGTGGCTGAACTGAACTGACAAAGCTATAGTAAACAAAACAGTGTAGCACTGACATAAAAACAGACACATAGACAAATAGGACAGAATCAAGAGCTCAAAAATAAATCCATGCATATACAGTCAGCTAATATTTGACAAGGGAACCAAGAACACTCAATGAAGAAAGGATAATCTCTTCAATAAGTGGTGCTGGTAAGCCTGTACATTCACGTGCAGAAAAATTAAATTGGACTTCTGTCTTATGCCACTTACAAAAATTAACTTGAAAGGAATTAAACTTAAATATTAGCCCCCAAACCATAAAACTCCTAGAAGAAAACTTAGGAAAAAAACTTCCTGATATTCATCTTGGCAATGTTTTTTTATTTTTTTTGGACATGACATCAAACGCAAGGCAACAAAAGCAAAAGTAAGTAGAACTACATCACGCTAAAAAAGTTTCTGCACAGTAAAAGAAATGATCAACAAAGTGAAAAGGCTCAACCTACAGAATGGGAGAAAATATATACAAACCATATATCTAATAAAGTGTTAATATCCAAAATATCTAAGAAACTCAGAAAACTCAAGAGCAAAACAAAACAAAACAAATAATCTGATTAAAAATGGACAAAGGGGACTTCCCTGGTAGTCCAGTGATTAAGAATCTACTCTGCAAAATGAGGGTTTGATCTCTGGTCAGGGAACTAAGATCCCACATACCTCAGAACAACTAAGCCCGAAAGCCCCAACTATGGAGCCTGCATAACACAGCAAAGATCCCTATGCAATAAATAAATAAATATTTAAACATTAAAAAATGGACAGAGGATATGAATAGGCATTTTTCTAAATATGATATACAAATAGCCAATGGGTATATGAAAAGGTGTTTAACATCACTAATCATCAGGGAAATACAAATCAAAGTCACAATGAGATATTACCTCAGACCTGTTAGGATGGTGATTATGTAAAAGATATGAGATAACAAATATTGGTGAGGACACGAAGAAAAGGGGCCCTTGTCACTGTTTGTGGGAGTATAACTTGGTATAACCATTTTGGAAAACAGTATGGAGGTTCCTCAAAAAATTCAAAATAGAATTACCATATAATCCAGCAATCCTACCTCTGGGTATATAACCATAGGAAACAAAATCACTGTCTCCAAGAGATATCTACATGCCCATGTTCAGTGAAGCCCACGTTACAAGAGTCAAGGGATGGAAACAACCTAAGTGTCAGTCAATGGATGAACAGATAATGAAAATGTGGTATATATAATGAAATACAGATAGTCCCCAACTTATGACTTTTTGGCTTTACAATGTGAAAGTGATATGCAGTCAGTAGACATCTTTGAATTTTTATCTTTTCCCATGTTAGCCATATATGATATATCTCACGATGCTGGCACTAACAGCAAACTGCAGCTCTAAGTAGCCACACAATCACAGGAGTAAACAACAAATACACTTACAATCATCTGTATGCATACAGTCATCCTGTTTTTAACTTTCAGTATAGTCTTCAATAAATTATGTGAAATATCCAACACTTTATCATAAAATAGGCTTTGTGTTAGATGATAAGCTAATGGAAGTGTTCTGAATAAGGTAGGCTAGGCTAACCTGTTTGGTAGGTGAAAGTGAAAGTGAAAGTGCTGGTCATTCAATTGTGCTCAGCTCTTTGGGACTCTGTGGACTGTAGCCTACCATGCTGCTCTGTCCATGGAATTCTCCAGGCAAGAATACTGGAGTGGGTAGCCATTCCCTTTTCCAGGGGATCTTCCCAACCCAGGGATGGAACCCGGGTCTCCTGTGTTGCAGGCAGATTCTTTACCATCTGAGCCACTAGGGAAGGTTAGGTGTATTAAGTACATTTCTGATTTATGGTATTATAACTTATGATAGGGTTATTGGGATGTACACCCATCATAAGCTAAGGAAGATCTATATTATTAAGTCACAACAAAGAAGGAACTCCTGCCACTTGTGACAATATGGATGGACCTTGAGGGTATTACACTAAATGAAATAAATAAGACAGGGAAATGGAAATCAAAAAATGCTGAACTGACAGAAACAGAGAGTAAATTGGTGGTTATCAGAGGCTACGAAGTGAGAGAAATGGGGAGATGTTGTTTAAAGGTACAAACTTTCAATTATAAGATGAATAAGCTCTGGGGATCTAATACACAGCATGGTGACTACAGTTAACACTGTATTGTATACAGGCACATCTTGTTTTATTGCTCTTTGCAAATATTGCATTTTTTAAAAACTGAAGGTTTGTGGAAACCCTGCATGGTCAGATGATGGTTAACATTTTTTAGCAATCAAGTATTTTCAATTAAGGTATGTACATTGTTTTCTTAGATATAATGCTATTGTACACTTAATAGACTACAGTATAATAAAAACATAACTTTTATATGCACTGGGAAACCAAAAAATTCTTATGATTCACTTTATTGTGATATTTACTTTATTGTGGCGGTCTGGAACTAAACCTGCAATATCCAATATCTGAAATTTGCTAAGAGAAAAGATCTTAAATGTTCTTACCATACACACAAAAAAAGGGTAGCTGTGAGGTGATGTGTTACTGTGATAATCATTTCACTGCATACATATACATATATATATAATAATCACATGTACACTTTACATGTATACAATGTTATCAATTATATCTCAATAAAGCTGGAAAAAGAAAATAGTGTGAGTTTGCATTTAGTTTCTGTTTTGCTAAAAAATGAGATGTAATGATGAACCCATGACTTAGGCTTCATCATATAGGCATCTAATGTCACTGTTATGTTTTGGACAATGACACATCTGCCTCTCTAGGGAGTAGAGGTGATGTGCTATGTCATGAGTGGGAGATGTTTTCACTAGAGAGGCACTGTGATGTGTCCTTTGCTCCTTCTGGACCCACCACCCTGCCCTTCCTTCCCAGCAAAGGCTGACCCAGGGTGGGGAAAGGAGGAGGTTGAGTGAGCTGGAACCAGAGTCGCTAGGGGAAGGAAACCACCCTTAGGACTGCACCCAGCCTGCAAACTCACCCCAGTTACCTAGCCAGTGAAGAATTTCATACAAGTGCTTCTCTTTAGTCTTAGCACCTTTGGAGAAGGAGGAAATTTTCTCCAGCAAGATGAATCTGTTCTTGCCCTTTTGCTCTGGCAGGGGAGGTTTCGCCTTTTTTTTAAAATCATATCCTAATTCTTCCTGGAAGCGGTTGATGACACAGTTGACATTGTCCAAGATTTCTGAGAGCTGGGAAGAAATATTCTACACGGGAAGCAGCAGATTGTAGTGTTTAGGAATGTAAACTCTGGCACCAGATGCCATGTCCTAGTCATATGATCTTAGACAAGGCGGTTAACCTCTTGGGGCCTCAGTTTTCTTATTTGTAAAGTGGGGATCATTATAATAACTATGTCACAGAGTTTTAGTAATGATTAAATGAGCCAGTATTTGTAAAGCACTTAGGTCACCACCTGGCACATAAAGTAAGTTTTAGCTTTAATTACTCTCATTTCAATTATTAAGACCAGGTCAGGGAGAGAATACTAAAAATCCACAGTGAACATTTCTTCAGAATTTCAGAATTTGCCAGGGACTTCTGGACATCTCGCCTCACAAGGATCCAGAGGCAACAGACTAGAAAAATGAGACCCCAAGAAACCCAAGGATCAAAAAAGTGAAAGTCGCTCAGTTATGTCTGACTCTTTGTGACCCCATGGACTATATAGTTCATGGAATTCTCCAGGCAAGAATACTGGAGTGGGCAGCCTTTTCCTTCTCCAGGGGATCTTCCCCACCCAGGGATCGAACCTGGGTTTCCTACATTGCAGGCAGATTCTTCACCAGCTGAGCCACAAGGGAAACAAGGATCAGAGGTTCCCATTAAAAAATGCACTAGAGGCTCATGTGCAGGATGATTAGAATCTTTGGCTATTTCCCTGTGAGTTTCTAGGGCTCAGCTTGGGGAGATTCTGATAGGTTTGCCAAGAACAGACCTGAAATTATGAACTCTGGGCCCCTTCTGCCCTGATAGGACCCACCACCATGGTCTCAGGGCCAGTCTAGGAGGTGAATATTTTGCACTATTTAAGCTATCCACAAACCCAGCTTGCTGAGGATCCTAGGACCCACAAGGGCCCAGAGCTGGAATCCTGCCCAAATCTGGCATCAGCCCCTGGCCTCCCCATCAGACCCCAAGAGAAAGGTGATATTTTCATCTCAGGGGTTACCTCCTGAGCCCGAGTTAGCTGGGCAGCCTCGATCCTTGAGATGATGGCTTTCACTGACGCAGGGGTCACCAACTGTGGGGGTTTATCTTTCTCCATCTTGGATCACTCTGTCAGTCACAAAGACGTCCTGTGTCTCTGGTGCAGGGGCCTGGACACACAGTGTTGGCTGCTTGGGGGTTAAGGACTTCAGGGCAGCTCCTGATCCCTCTTCCTAGCTGCAGCTCCCTGTAACTGCCAAGTGACCGGTTCCAACTGACCTTCTTTCCTCCAATGACATCATCAGGTTGATTGGAAGAATGATTCTCTGTCATCTATCTGCTTGATTATCTAGCTTTTTATCCATATCCATCACCTCATATATATTAACTTGACCTATTGCTTTTTAAAAAATTATTAAATGTTATGCTCCCAAACTAATATTAATGGCTAAAAGTAGGAAAAAAATTAGAAAAAGTTATTTTCCCAAAGAGGTTTTTTTTTTTTTTTTTACTTTTTTCTTTTTCTTTTTTTTTTAAATAAATTTATTTATTTTAGTTGGGGGCTAATTACTTTACAATATTGTAATAGTTTTTGCCATACATTGACATGAATCAGCCATGGGTTTACATGTGTTCCCCTTCCTGGACCCCCTCCCACCTCCCTCCCCATCCCATCCCTCTGGGTCATCCCATTGCCCCGGCCCTGAGCCCTTGTCTCATGCATTGAACATGGAATGGTGTTCTGTTTCACATATGATAATATACATGTTTCAATGCTATTCTCCCAGAACGTCCCACCCTCACCTTCTCCCTCAGAGTCCATAAAATTGTTCTATGCATCTGTGTCTCTTATTCTGTCTCGCATATAGGGTTATCGCTACCATCTTTCAAATTCCATATATATGCATTAGTATACTGTATTGTTGTTTTTCTTTCTGGCTTACTTCACTCCCAAAGAGGTTTTTTAAAAAAATTACAACCAACCAATAACTAACGGGAATATAGTTCAATTTACACCAAGAGTCAGGGCTTAATCAATACTTTCACTGAAGATAATCATCATTACCAGAGGCCTTTTTAAAACAAATGATTAAAATGGACACTGTTTTATGCCCAGGACTAGAACTTTGCCTGGTATATAACAGGCACTTAATAAACATTTGTCAAATTAATAAATATATAAGAAAAATACATGTATGTGCAAATTATTCTTCCATGCTACTGAAACATGTAACAGATAAGGAATTAAAGATTGTAAGTTCAGTTCTCAGCAGTGCCATAGCCACTTAAAAATATGTCACCTGACACCCACCTGTCTTTTACATACTATCATTCATTCACTATGGGCTTCCCCTATGGGAAGCTTATTCAAAGTTAATTCTTTCATTGTCTCATTCATGCAATGAACACTTTTTGGTAACATTTAATGTTTCAGGCATGGAGCTAGGTGCTAGAAATACAGAAGAGTGAGACCTAGTTCTGCCTTTGAGGTACTCACATCCTGCTTTATGGATTCTTATCTATACATCTGGCACTGGATTCCTTTAATCCCTCATGATTTCAGAGCATGTTGTAGTTTACAAATAACTTATTCATCCTTACAAACATGTTTGAGAGCCAGCTAAGGCTCAGAGTTATGAGATTTATCTAAAGTTACAGAGCTGGCTAGTACAGAATCAGGACCTCAACCTGCTTTTTCTGATTCCCAGTCTGGGGTCCTTTCCTCTTTTTTCCTTTCTCTCCCTCTCTACGTTTTCTTTCTTTTAAAGACAATCATACTGATAATTAAATCACAAATAGATGATCTAAATAAGCTAATTAAAAGATAGATTATAAGATCCAAGTAAGAAAAACCCAAGACTCAACTATGTTCTGTCTATAAGAAATACACTTTAAATAAAAGACACACACAGGTTAAAAGACGGAAACAAATAAACTATGCCAATACTAATCAAAAGAAAGCTAGAGTGACTACATCAATTTCAGATTTTATTTTTTACTTTTTGGCCACATGGCATGGCATGTGGGATCTTATTTCCCTGACCAGGGATTAAACTGGCACCTGCTACATTGGAAACTTGGAGTCTTACCCATTGGACTGCCAGGGAAGTCCCAATTTCAGATTTTAGAACAAGAAAGATTAGCAAAGTTAAAATGGGAGGTGTCCTTTTTAAGTCCATAAACTCCATGATAGAGGTGTCAACTAATAAAAGTGATATAATCCTATTTATGTTTGAACCTAATAACAGCTTCAAAATACATGAAGCAAAAAACTTATAGAAGTGAAAGGAGAAATGGATAAATCCACAATTTCTGTTAGAGACTGCAACGCTTCTCTTTCAGGAGCTGGAAAAAATAGAAAAAAAATAAGCAAGGATAGAGAGGTTTTGAAAAATACTATCAACCAACTTGACTCAATTGACATTTATAGAACACACCACCCAACAACAGCAGGATGCCTTATTTCCAAATGCATATGGAATAATAATCCGGACCATAAAACAAATATCAATAAGCTTAAGATTAGAATCATACAAACTTTGTTCTCAGATCACAATGGAATTAAACCATAAGCCAATAATTAAGAGATATCTGGGAAAATTCCCAAATGTTTGCAGATTAAACAACACACTTCTATACAACCCCTGAATCAAAGAAGAAATGACAAGGAGAATTATGAAATATTTTGAACTGAGTGAAAATGAAAACTTGACATATTAAAATTTGTAGGATGCTGCTAAAGCAATGCTTAGAGTAAGAAACTAGATAAGTAATCACAGAGAAACTGAAGAAGAAGGGAATCGTAAGGATAAGAGCAAATAAATAAAACAAGCAAACAAAGATAGAGAAAATCAATGCAATCACCCAAATCTGGTTCTTTGAAAAGATTAATAAATTGATAAAGCTCTATTCAGCTTTTACCAGGAGGAAAAAAGACATAACTTACCAACATCAGGAATAATAAAGGGGACATCACTACAGACTCTACAGTGGTAAATAATGAGAGTATTATAAAAAAACTTTATGCCAATAAACTTGATAAATTAGATGAAATAGACAAATTCCTTGAAGGATACAACCTATTAAAGCTCAATACGAAAGCAAAACCCTGAAAAACCCTATATCTACTAAAGAAATTGTAATTAAAAATCTTTCCCTTAAGGAAGAGTCCAGCCCCAGATAACTTCATTGGTAAATTTTGCCAAAGATTTAAGGAAAACGTAATACAATTCTATACACACTCTTTGAGAAAGTTGAACAGTAATGGAATACTTCTCAAATCATTTTATGCAGTTAGCATTATCTTGCTACAAAAACAAGACAGAATATTATAAAAGCACAGACCTGATATAGACATAAAAGAAAATAAAATAGAAGCCCTTGACAGGAAAAAAATTATTTGCAAAACATGTATTTGGTAAAGGACTTGTATCCAGAATATATAAAGAACCACTATGACTCAATTACAAAAGGGAAAACAATCCAGTTGTTAAATGGGTAGAAGATGTGAATAGACACATCACTGAAGATATTCAAGGGCTTCCCTGGTGGTCCAGTGGTTAAGAATTCACCTGCCAACGCAGAGGATATGGTTTGATCCCTGGTCTAGGAAGATCCCTTAGGCCAAGGGGAAAGTAACTAAGCCTGTGCGCCACAACTACTGAGCCTGTGCTCCAGAGCCCGGGAACCACAACTACTGAAGTTCACACAAAGAGAAGCCATCTCCAATGAGAAGCCCGCATCACAACAGAGTAGTCCCTGCTTGCTGCAACTAGAGAAAAGGCTGCATGTAGCACAAGACCCAGCACAGCCAAAAATAAATAAATAAATCTTAAAAAAAAGAGAAGGTTCTCAAAAGGTAAATAAGCAATAAAAAGATTCTCAACATCATTAGTCATTAGGGAAATACACATAAAACCACAACTTGTTAACCACAATAAAAAGTGTGAGCACACTAAATGTTGAGGAGGATGTTGGAATGTGAAACCCTTGTTTATTACGGGTGAGGATGTAAAATGGTGTGGCCACTTTAGAAAGCTGTTTGGCAGTGTTTTTTTAAAAAAATTAAATATCTAATCCATACAATTCAGCAAGCCCATTCCTAAGTATTCACCCAAGAGAAATTAAAACATATCCATACAAAGACCTATACACAAATATTCATAAACAGCTCTATTTGTTGTAGCTCAAAACTATAAACAACCTAAATGTCTATCAACTGGTAAATGGATAAACAATGAAATGTACCACTTCATATTTTTAAAAAGGAATGAACTACTGATACATGCAACAACATGGATAATCTCAAAAGCTTTATACCAAGCTAAAGAAGGTAGACACAAACTACTAAAAACTATATAATTCCACTTATATGAAATTCTAGAAATGCAAAACTATTGTGACAGAAAGGAGGTTAGTTGATGCCAGGATCCAGATGAAGGAGATTCAACTGACTGCAAAATGGAACAAAGAAGGTCTCTGAGGGAAGGAACTGTTTTATGTCATGATTAATTCACTGCACCCTACACTTCAAATTGGTAAATTTTATTACGGGTAAACTATATGTCAATAAAGCTGATTTAAAAAAAATTATTATTTATTTGGCTGTACTGGGTCTTAGTTGCTGTGTGTGGGCTCTAGTTCCCTAATAACTAGGGATCAAACCCAGGCCCCTAATATTGGGAGTGCAGTCTTAGCCATTGGACCACAAGGGAAGTCCCAAAGCTGACTTTTATATATATTTTTAAACTTTAAAAATAATTTATTTTTGACTGCACTGGGTCTTTGTTGTCATGCAAAGCCTTTTTCTAGTTGCGGTGCATGGGCTTCTCATTGCAATGGCTTCTCTTGTTTTGCGGAGCATGGGCTCTACGGGGTGTAGGCTCAGTAAAGGCTTCAGAGACATCCCCCAAACTGATTTTTAAAAATGTAATGTTCTATAATGTTCAAGGCTGTGGAGGGATTGTGGGCAGACAGCACAAACAACGGGAAGTTAGTCAGGAGGGTATAAGGAAAGAACTCTTTCTCTTTTCTCAGATGGCAAGTCTTCCCTATTTCATTCCCTTTACCATTAGGGCTGGGACGCTCCCTCCTCCAAGCCCCTCTCCCATGCAGGCCAATAGCAGAACCTTTACCACAGTTCAAGGGTCACACTAGTTGATAACCAGCTCAAAAGAGATGTTTGCAAACCTTTAAAAAAGCAGCTGGGGGCTTCCCTAGTGACTCAGTGGTTAAGAATCCACCTGCCAATGCAGGAGACACTGGTTCGATCCCTGGTCCAGGAAGATCCTACATGCCAAGGAGCAACTAAGCCCGTGTGCCACAACTACTGAGCTTGTGCTCTAGAGCCTGGAAGCCGCAACAATTGAAGCCCACATGCCCTAGAGCCCTTACTCTGCACAAGAGAAGCCACTGCGATGAGAAGCCTGTGCACCACAACTACAGAGTAGTTCCCGTTTGCCACAACTAGAGAAAAGCCTGCACAGCAATGAAGACTCAGAACAGTCAAAATAAATAAATAAAATTATAAAAAAAAACCCAGCCGACCCCCTTCTGCAAGCAAAGCCTTTTGTAGAACTTCACTGTCTAAAACAGACACAAGCAGTGTCTTATTAGAACACATTTGTAAGTTAAACTTCATATCTCTGTGTTATAAAATCATTCAACGTCAACAAGCCTGTTTTGACAACGCAAAAATTGGAAATGTAGGACATTTGAGTGTTCATATTTTTAAACTACTGTTTTACAAATAGTTAAAAGATATTTAAAGTTTCTGGGTAAAAATGGTAGATTGAACACATGTATCTAATTTTGCTCTACTAAAAATACACTAAAACTATAGCAAAGGGATTTTTTTTTTAGGACATAAGTGCACAAAGACAGGAAAACAGGAGAGGAGACAAGAGTGAAATACTTTAGGAAGCTAGATGAGTGGTTTCTGACAGAATAGAGAAGGATGAATCCTAGGACTGTAGTGAGGCAACCATATGGCAAATGGAATTGGTTGTGCCAGACTGCTGACCTCCCCGAGAAGGCAGGCCTAAAGATGGGACTCCAGAGGCTCCCTGCAGTGAAGTTCTTGGAAACAAGTCCACTCATGTACCTGAGCCCACAGAGCACAATTGCTTCTAACTGGGATTTTGGTAACCTATCCTTAATGTGAGCAGACAACCAAGGATGATAAGAGCCAAGAATATACATGAAAGAAACCAAAATCACAGAAAAAGAAATTTAGAGAAAACAGCAATTATGTGAAAGAAAATTTAAACAAAAGGATCATTAACAGTGTCAGAGATGTGTGCATGTGCTCAGTGATGTCTGACTCTTTGAGACCTCATGGACTGTAGGCCACTGGGCTCCTCTGTCCATGGGATTTCCCAGGCAAGAACATTGGAGTGGGTTGCCCTTTCCTTTTCCATCTGAATTATAGGAGTTACAAAAAAGAAATGAGAGAAAATAGAAGGCAGGAATCACAAATGGGATGATTCAAGATCATTTCCCAGGGGACTTCCCTGGTGGTCCACGGCTAAGAGTCCATGCTCCCAATGCAGGGGGCCTGGGTTTGATCCCTGGTTGGGGAACTAGATCCTACACGCCACGTCTAAGAGTCCGCATGCCACAACTAAAGATCCCTTGGGCTGCAACTAAGACCTAGTGCAGTCAAATACATAAATAAATAAATAAAATTTTAAGAAAGATTATTTCCCAGAAGTCACTGAGTGCCCAGCACTACAAATAGCCTCTCCCGGACATATTACTGTCATTTCAAAAAACTGAAGATAAGGAGAGGTTCAGAGGGAGGGGGCAAGTCACTTATGAAGGATAAGGAGTTAAAAAGACTTCAGACATCTCAAGAGCAGTGATGGAAGCTAGAAAGTAATATCACAATGCCATCATAATTTCAAAGAAATTCAGACCCAGCCAAACAATAGATCAAGTGTCAAAATAAAATAGTGGTAATGTCAAATGTGCAGTTTCCAAATAATTTACCTTCTCCTTTCTGAGGAAGTTTCTAGAAGATGGTCTCCTCAAGAGAGAATAAGTTAAAAAAGAGAAAGATATAGAAATTGGCAAATAAAAGACCTAACAAAGGAGAGAGGCAAAGAAAATGCCTAGAGGGATGAGAAAGGAGATGCTAGGTTGCCACAGGTGCAGCAAGGGGGTGGGAGGATAAACATATTGGAGCAGGTCAGAAGGCTCCAGATGTCATCAAGAAGATGAAACTGATAGGATATCTCCTGTATCTACAATTCTGAGAAGAGATTTAGGCAACTGCAGGAAGAGTCTGAGGCAGATTTTGTGATAAACACACACAAAACTAAACAAATGAAAAAAACAAGATAATTACTAATTCCAGGAAACATAAAAAGTGCAGGAAAGGAAGAGTAATCAAAGTTTTTCACAAGGCTCAATTGTGAATAGCATATGTAGTCAGAGCATCGAAAGAACTGAAAATTGAACTAACAAAAATCATCAAATTTAATTTGGCAGATAGATAAGAAGGTATGAGCAGTGGGGAGAGAGGAAGGGGAAAGAGTTAAATCCTCAATCCTACCCCTATTATTTGTGGGGCCTTGGACAAGATTACAGATGGGAACTCACACACTACGTATCTAAATGTTACAAACTAAGGCAACACACTGTTAAAGAAAACACCTTCTAAACTCCTAACTTAACAAATATACTTTCCTAAGGACCTACCTAAAAGGCCAGGCTCTAAATTACAATTTTGGGAAACCTCAGAGTTCTACAGTAGAAAATAGCACCCCTAGCCTCTGACTGTTGCCTGACCCCCTTCCTTCCTGCCCTTGCCTCTGTCCTGCAATGAGAGAGCCTCCCATAAGGTCCTGTGGACACCCCAGCTTGAGCTCATTCCTCTTGCTTGAATAGCTGCCCCCTGGCTACTCCTCAGTCCTAGGAATGTCCACATTATCAGCATGCTCTCCCTGGAGAGGAAAAGACCCAAGGAAGAAGCTGGTGCAGGCCCAGGAAGCAAGCTGGGCAGGGAATCCCAGGGTCCCAGGTATTCAGAATATCATCTATTAGAGGGTAAGTGGGCTTTGGGTCTGGAGGAGGGCATGGCAACTCACTCCAGTATTCTTGCCTGGAGAATCACTTGGACAGAGGAGCCTGGCAGCCTACAATCCATAGGGCTGCACAGAGTCAGACACCACTGAAGTGACTTAGCACACAAGAATGGGCTTTGGGTAGGCACATCCCCTTGGATGCCTCACCCTGAGGGGAGGGATACAGCTGGAGGAGGCTCAGAGGTATGAAGATAAATGCCAAAAGAAACAGTTTAAAAGAGCTGAATATGGCTGCTTCCCAGGAGGTAGAGATGATGGAGGAAGGGCTCTGCTGTGTCTATGTATTCTTAAAAATTATCTCATTAAAAAAAAACTGTAAAAATATGATTGACAAAAGTTTATGGAGCCCCTGAACCATTCTGCTATGCCTAGAGGTCTCAATAATAATATTTGAAAGCAACAGGCCACAATGATATTTGTGACCATTTGAGGCCATCTAGTATTACAATGAAAACCACATGGTTTGCGAATTCCCTGGTGGTCCAGTGGTTAGGGTCGTCCCTTCCACTACAGCCGGCAGAGGTTCCAACCCTGGCTCAGGAACTAAGATCCCCACAAGCTGTATGCCGCCAAAAAAACACTCCCAAACCAACTCCCTCCAAATGAAGTTTCTCTCTGCAGTGGCCTTAAGAATGATTCTCTCTTCCTTTCCTCCTGTTTGTCACCTTTAGAACTTCTACTTCCTATTGGTTGTTTTCCTATCTCTCACCTGCTAGGCTCTCAGCTTCCGGCAATCGGGCCCAGGTGAGAGTACTTTGTATCTTCAAGATCTAGCACAGTACCAAGCACAGAGCACAGGCCCAGCTAACTGTCGATAAATAAACAAGGAAACACCTTTACCTGGGTTTTGGAGGGGAGGTGTTCCACCTTTCTGCACCCGAATGCCTGGAGCTCTGTAAGTTACTAGCCCTGAGACGTTGAACAGTCATTAAATAGCTTTAGGTTATAATTCCTTTATCTGTGCAACGTAATATCTATCTCACATCTTTATTACCAAAATGAATTGGGCCCGTCACCTCACTATTTCACCACACGGTGGGAGCCAATCTCAAATGAAGCAACACTGGAGTCACGTGAGAAGCACGTGTACAACGCACGAGGGCAGGAATTTCCGAAGATCTGTTCACTTTCATTTTTTCCACTGCTATTTGCCCAGTGCCTGCACACTTCCCGGCGCATTAACAGGTGCTCAAAATAAATAAGCTGTTGAATGAGTGAATTAAAGTGCTAAAATAACTATGCATTGAACCAAAAAACGCCTTGCGAAGTGCAAAGATACCCTTATATTCGGAAAGAATATTTGGGTCCGGCCTCTGGTCCTCGGAGCAAGCGCACCAGCCGCTCCGTGCGCTCGGCCAGCCCAGCCCGAAGGCCGAGAAGGGGAGGGCGGAGGTCGGAAGCCTGCCGGCAGGGCGGGAAGGCAAGGCGGGAAAGCAGGGGAGTAGTGGGCGCGCACTCAGGGGTCAAGCTCCACGTCAGGCCGCGGGCTGCAGCCCTGCGTCGGCCCTCGTGCAGTCAGACAGAGCCCGGAACAGGCGTGCCCCGCCCCCAGTGGGCGGACCCCGGACCCGGCGGCGCGGGGGCGGGGCCTGGCTCTCCGCGCCGGGGGCGGGGCCGGACCCGGGCTCTCCGGGCCGGCGGAGGACCCGGCTGGTCGGTGGGAGCGACCGGAGCCCCGGCCACCAAGGGGTGCGACCCCCCACTGGCCCCGCCTTCCCGGCTGCGGTCGGCCAATCAGAGCGGCGTTTACTGGCGGGTGGGCCGAGCCGGCCCAGCTGCTCCGAGGCTCTGGCATGGTAACGTCCCCGCGCGGGGGTGGCGGGGCCTGGGGCGGTCCCACAGCGCCCCCGGCGGCCCGGGCCGGGGCCAAGGGGGGCGGGGAGGCCGCCAGGGGTACCCGGGACCCCGGGGCAAAGCGAGGGGAATGAGGGGTTAGGGAGAGGAGCCCAGGAGGGGGGAGGGGGCGGGGATTTGGGGGAGAAGGGGCGGGGGAGGCCATGATGGAGGATGGGGGGAGGGTGTTGAGGCGAACTGGAGTTGCGGGACTGGGTGAGGAAGAGGAAAGGAAGAAGTGAAGGGTACGTTTGTGGAAAAAGGTCGGAAAAGAACAGAAGGGCGAGAGACGTGGGAACCGTGGGTCTAGGGGAAAGCGGCGGGGGCGGGGGGAGGGAGGCCACAGTTTCCCCTCCTGGGATGTTTGGCGTGCGACAGGCCCCTTCCTCAGACTCACTGCTGGCTCCCTTTGGAAGCCCTGGATGCCCCCTAAGACCTCTTGAGACTCCCTCCTTCGTTTCCCCGCATAGTCTCCTGATGTGAGGAGGGGGTATTGTCTCCTGAGGAAAGAAACGTTTCTGGCCCCCACCCAGTGCTGGGTAGTCCAAGAAATGGGGAGACCAGAAGCCCCTTTGTCCCAACCCTGGCTCTGCCGCCAAGACAGTCTGTAACAACTTGGTGTGACCTTGGGCAAGTCACTCACTACCTTTATTTGGGCCTAAGATTTCCCATCGATTTTTTTTTTTTTTAAAAAGGAAGATACATAAGGAGGATATCCCAGATCTCTTTCTGCTCTTAAAATGGGGAGGTGCTTGAGGAGAGATTTCAGGATAATGGGTTCTAGGACGTGGGGAAGCAAAGGAAAGAAGGATGAAGATGGAGGCTAGGCCTTCAGCTGGGGCTGCAGAAAATCTCCAGGGATGTGAGGGGAGGGTGGACACAAAGCAAGGCTGGGGCAGGCTAGCCAGCGCCTCTGGAATCCTGCTGGAGTGATGGGAGGACTGTAAATAGATAAAGACGTTGAGACTGAACCCAAGAAGGATGAAGGCCAGAATTAACAGTCTGTTCATCAGGAGAGTGGTGAGGTGATGGCAGGATTAGATGCAATGGAAAATATTGTCTAATATTTTGGGGAAGCAGAATAATAAGGCTGGTACAGGGGAGTGGGGACTAGGATGGCCTCGAAAACAGGGAGGGAGTGGCTGGTGCTGTTTGGGGCAGCTAAAGAAGGGCAGCTGGTGGATGTAGACCACAAGGTAATCAGCTGGTCTCTCAGCCTCCCTAATATCTTTCTCTTTGATGAATGCTACCTCTTTCAGAAAGGTGTGCCTCCCCAGCCTTCATTTTCCAGCATAGATCCCTTTAGGAAGTGAGTCAGAGCAGGCCAACCTTGGGATCACCTGGCTGTCTGAGGATTTCAGGATTGTTTGAGAATTGGGGTAAAAAGAAAACAGGGGAATGAATTTGAATGTGAGAAATGCCTGTGGTACCATCATCCTTGCTGGGAGGCCCCTTTGTGGAGTAGTTGAAAGCTTAGTCTTCTTTGGGGTCAGACTGCTTGGATTCCAAACTTGCCCCTGCCATTTAATCTCTTGGAACCATGGTCAAGTTACTTGATCTCTCTGAACCTCAGTTTCTTTATCTGTAAAACAGGGATAATAACCTCTAAGATAGTTGAAAGGATTAAATGACTGTTTGGCATGGTATCTGGCTCATAATAAGCACTCAGTAAATATTAGCAATTAGCTTTTTTTCCCCCCTCCTTCCATTCTGTGGCTCCCCAGTCTTCTCCTTTTCTCCTTTTGTTCTTTTTTCTGAATATTCAGTTCTGAGATGTCCCCCAAGTGTGGAGGCTGAGAATTGATTGTATGGGGGTGGGGAAGAATCCTTCAGCTCACCCAGGTGAACACATGATGATCAGATGATTGATTATCTCTTCATTGTCTGTCCCTACCCACAAATGTGTTTTTGTTCCAGGGAAGACACATGATCTGTTTCTCTTTCAGCCCCCTTTCCTATATCCTTTTCTCACACAAATTACTTCGTCAGAGTCTCACCCAGAAGTGTAATAAGACTCGAAGTTATATAGGCACTGCATCAAGTGAGATAGGGGCAGGGGTGTTTCAGGAAAGAAAGTATACAGGTTGCACAGGGGAGACTCAAGGAAAGGAGGGCTTTGAATGTTTCACAGTAGTTTATGTTCATACCATTGCTCTGTCTTCTGTGGAAACTGTCCAAAACAGGCTAGTGTCTGGATCCTGGCCAGGGATCTCCGTTCCAAGTTAAAGATGGTCATATAGAGTTAGTTTTTTTTAATTGTTTAGGTTTTCCCATGCTAATATTTGATTCTAGTTCACTTTCCCCAGACACACAGACTTCTGCCAAACTGCCTCTCTCTCCATCACAGTCAACTTTTATCCAAAGAGTTTATACAAATGTACCTGGGTACATACACACACATTTGTCTGTTTTAGGATATTCCAGTATGCAAAAATAAGGTTAGGGATGAGTCTGCATTTTGTCACAACACTTTGTATGCAGGGCCCTGACTTGACATTCAGAAGAGACTTAAAAGGAGAAAACTCAATCCCTAAACATGGGGAAACCCCCACCTGAGTAGCAAGACATGCAGTCCCATGTGAAACACCCAGCAAACATCCATAGAGTAGCGTGTAACTGCAAAGTAGTGCAGTATTTATCCTGAAAGGACTGAGGTAGGAGGGTATATGTGTAGAGGATAATCGTAAAGGACCTGAAGGAGGTGAATATCGGATCATCTTGAACAAAATAAGAGACAAAGCAGAATAAAACACATGGAGTAATCTAACACTTTCTGTGCAAAGAGGAGGAGGGAAGCCATGAATCAGGGTGAGCCAGAAGAATGTGGGATGGGTCTTGTTTAAAGGCTTTAAATGTTTGATGAGAGATTCTGTAGGGTGGGCAATGGGGAGCCACCACTGGTCTCCAAGCAAGAAAATGTTGGACTTCCTGGTTTAACCACGTGGGTCTCAGAGAATATGCTAGAGTGCAAAAACCAGATCTGCTTCTTGTAAGGATTGTGTTTTTAAGGGAGTAGGCCTGGAGGGAAGATTGGATCCAGCCCTGGGACCCATTATTCCCCCTTTTTTCATCTGAGAAAGAATGCCTAGGGTAGTTGCCAGAGTCTCCTCCAGCGGTGACATTCTGTGTTCCCTAAATAACTGCTAGACCTTACTGATGGCTTTGTTTTGTGGACCTGCCAAGACCATTCAGTCATTAAGTTAAGAAAAAATAGCATGTACTATGAGCCAATGGGAGTGGTGAAGAAATTACAATGGGCACAGGGTTCTGGGTTGAGCAAAAACAAAGTCCTTGCCCCTTAAAGTTTCTAGCCTAGGCTGGAAACTGGAGGTATCAGATATTTCATTGATTCTAAGACTCACATCTTAACATTTCTGAAGTCAAGATACATCTTAAGATCAGTAGTGAGTTAGTTGCTCAGTCATGCCCAACTCTGCGACCCCATGGACTGTAGCCTACCAAGCTCCTCTGTCCATGGGATTCTCCAGGCAAGAATACTGAAGTGGATTGCCATGCCCTTCTCCAGGGGATCTTCCCAACCCAGGGATCAAATCTGTATCTCCTGCATTACAGGCAGATTCTTTACCATCTGAGCCACCAGGGAAGCCCAAAATCAGTGGAGTACCATAATTTGGCAGCATTTGTTTTTTATTAGTGCCACAAAAAATAATAAAACAATCAGAATTGTAGAAATAACTAAAATTCCAATGACTAATTGCTGAAGGGGAAGGTACATGGTGTATGAGTGTGTAAAAGAGGGCTCTGACTAGTCCACTGGGTTGGAGAAAGCCTTTCCTGAAGAAATGATGACCAGATATAAAGGTTATGGAGGCGGGGTGTGTGGGGTTGGAGGGAGGATTGTCCCAGGCAGAGGTGAATGTCTTAGTTGGGAGGATTGCAAGAAGGAGCTCAGCATGGGTGAGGAAGGCAAGGCAGTTGGGGAGCAAACCTGCCACAGCCTCCCAGGCCCTGGACATGGGTTTTGGGACAGTGGGAAGCCATTAAAGAGTTTTAAGCAGAGGAGTAATGTAGCCTGCGGTTGGAGTGGATATGGGGAGACCAGTCAGGAGGCCACTGAAGTAGGTCGGATTTTTTTTTTTTTTTAAGTTGTAGGGTTGTAGGAGGAAACAGAAATAGATGGATTCAGAAAATCTTTAGGAGGTAAAATTAACTGGACTCATTGATGAATTCATAAGAAAAAGGGAGGTGTGGTGAGTAGCTCACAAATTTCTGTCTTGAACAACTGTGTGGATGGTGGCATAGTCTCTGAAATAGGTGATCGTAGAGCCTGGTAGGACCCAGAGATGGTTATGTGGCCTCTGGGAGGTTAGGACCCTGAGGCAGGTTGGGTGGGAAAGTATGGCGCAGAGAACTGGATTTCATCCTAAGTTGATTTGTTTCTGACTTCTTGTGCAAAAGGAGGTTTAACGGGGCGGAGCAGGTCTGAATACAGGGCTTAGAGTAGCTGAACCCCAAGGAAAGGTAAGTCAAGTTGGAGTAGTTTGACTTACCCCCCTCTTAGGACAAGATAAGCAGAGAGAAGGAAGGACAGGTGTTGCTGAAGTAGTAGAAGCATTGTTAAATACTGAGTCTCCCCAACATAGGGATAATTGGGAAAGTCGGGAAATTGGGCAGCAGTGAGCCAGCTCCCACCTTTACCTGGAACTCCTCCTTACCACCACACTCCCAGCACCTTCCAAGCAAGGAGGAGGAAGGACAGAGCCTTTTAGCTGCATCTCAGTGCCCCAGTTTACTTAAAAACTGTTTTTGAATGGATGAATATAGTTATATTCAAAGTTACAGAGGGCAAACAGAATTCTTTCTACCTGTGTCTTCATTCTCATTTCTTGTGTCATCTTTTGTTTCTGATTTATATGCAAGTAATAAAACTTTGCTGCACTTTGCTTTTTTTCCCACTTGTTTATGTATCTTCCAGATTATTACCAAGACAGTGAGCCTCTTCATTCTTTTTATGACTGCATAGTAGCTGATCTTATGTTTGTAAAATTTTATAGTTCCTTACTTAGGGATATTTAGGCTGATTACAGTCTTCTGGTTTTATAAATAATGCTGCTCTGAAAATCTTGTACACACATGTAGGGCTATATCTATAAGATGAAATTTTAGAGCCGTAAGATTCTATATAAATAGGGTTTGTTCCTTCATTTGTTTATTCATTCACTTTATATTTGTTGAGTACCTATTATGTGCCAGACGCTGTGGCAGGTACCAGGAATTCAGCTTTCAACAACGCAGGTATGATCTCTGCCCCCATGGAATATGTGTTAATATGTGTAAGGGGAAGCACATATCCAATCTAACATAATAATTACAAAATTGTATATGTGAGGAAACTAAAAGGAGGATCAGAACAAATTGGACTTGCTTTAAATAGAGTCAGGAAGGCTTCTTAGAGCAAGTGATATTTAAGCTGAGAACTAAAGGATGAAATGTGGCTAGCCATTGGGTGTAGGACAGGGAGACCTAGGCTGTTCAAAGCTGCTTCCACTGGGATGAATCTAGGAGAGGCACAGGCTGCTAGCTATCTCGGTGGGGGCTGGGATGCAGAGCTAAAGAGAAGAGGGAGGGAATGGGAATGGAGGTGTCAAGGAGAGAGAGTGACTAAAGATGAGGCCAGTTAGGGGAGGGGGCTGGTAGTAGTACTTAGGAAGGACTAAAGATTGTGTTTAGAGGGCTTTGGGTTGAGTCTCTGTACTGGGTGAGTTCAGGAAGGCAAACAGGAAAAGAGGCCACTTCCTCCCTGAATGGGAATGATAGAGCTCTGACTGATTTGAGGGAAGCACAACTTTGCCCACAGGCGGGAGGGTAGATGAAAAGCCTTGGAAAGAGTTGATCTGTGCCTGTAGTAGAACCTCCTCCATCTTTTCTTGGCTTGAGCAAAATGGAAACTTCCAAACTACAGATGACTTTGATGGGGCTCAGCCAGCTGACACTGGACTGGCAAAAGAAAGAACAGATCTGTCAAGGGCTCAGAGTGGGGATGGGCAGGAAACTGGGCTTTGAGACTCTTCCTCTGAACTTTGTGTTCCTTTTTCATCCTTACCCCTCTGCTTCTCTTCTACAAAAGCCCATCTCTTTGCCCATCCGGGGTTCTATGACTTTTCTCTCCCTCAACAGTCGGTTCCCGATTCTGGTCCCCGGCCCCCAGCAGCGCCTGCCCCCTTCCCACCGGGGCCCCCCATGATGCCACCACCCTTCGTAAGTTTTATGTCTTCCCCTGGGCTTGGCTTTTCCAGCCTGCACCCCCAACTTCTTAGTCCCCAGCACTGCTGCATCGCCAGCACAGTTTTTGTGTAATGCCCCCTTCTGTTGCCCTTGGATGAGGGATTTTGCTTGGGTCCATAAAGTTGACAGTTCTCCCTTTGTCTTTTTGTCCTTGGGACACACAGGGGCTGGGGGAAGAAATGAATGGGAAAAGACCCTCTTAAGTATGAGGGCAGGGTGGGGCTGTCTTTCTCTTTCACTGCTCCTTGTCTGTATTCTTTTTTGTCCCCCCCCCACATGGCTTGTGGGATCTCAGTTCCCCAACCAGGGATTGAACCCAAGCCCTTGGCAGTGAAAGCTTGGAGTCCTAACCACTGTACTGCCAGGAAACTCCCCTTGTCTATATTTTTTAAATATGCCATGAAGTCAGGCTGGAATAGCAACTGGTGGTCATCAAGTTGGGAAAAAAGGGATAGGAGGCAGAGGACTGGGAGACTGGGGACTGGACACCTGCCTCTGGCCCTGCATCTGAAAGGCCTCTGTGGAAAGAGTCGCTTAAGTGGCGGAGCCTTCCAGTCGCAGTCTGGTGGCAGTTCCATTTCTCTTTCCCCTCTCCCCTGCCTCTCAAGAAGCTGTGTGCTTGCCTCTTAGACCCAGAGGCCTCCTGTTATCAGTCTCAGTGGTGAGGAGGGAGGCAGTTTCATGCCTCTCAAACTGAAACTTTGAAACTATCTCAGAGCCAGGGTGGAGGGTTGGGTGGGAGATGAGTGGCTGTTTCCTGACAAGGGCAGAGCAGTGTCTTCTCTGCTCAGGCTCTCTTCCTTTCCTCATTTCCAGATGCCTCCTCCAGGAATCCCCCCACCTTTTCCTCCAATGGGGCTCCCTCCCATGAGTCAGAGACCACCGGCCATCCCCCCCATGCCACCTGGCATCATGCCCCCAATGCTCCCACCAATGGGGGCACCACCACCACTCACACAGGTAATCTCCTCCCCTGCACCAGGGCCTCAGCAAACCCTGTCATTTCAATTGCAGATAGAGATGAAGGTGGATATCTGAACTTAACTTGAGAATCTGGGGAGGGAGGGAAGGAAGAAAGGTGGGGCCAGGCCCACGTGAATTTGTCTGCTGAGCACCCAGAGCCCAGTGAGTGCCCTTGTGAGGGTCATGGCCCCGACAGGATCTCTCAGGACTCTCTGTGGCCTGTGCTTGCCTTCACCTCAGTAGGTGGTTTTTGTCTCCTTTGTATCCATAGATACCAGGACTGGTACCTCCCATGATGCCAGGAATGCTGATGCCAGCGGTGCCCGTCACCGCAGCGGTAAGCACTGAGGGGCAGGAAGTGGGCTCTGCGCTGCAGCCCAGTGGGTCTGACTTGGCGTACAGGGACGTGGCCTCCGTTCTTTCCCTCTTCTCGTCACATCCACCCTTGGCCCCACTGCACTCCCCACACTGAGTCCTTCTTCCAGCCACGAACTCAGCTCTTCTAGTTTCTCACTCATCCCCAAAGGCACATACATCCTCTCATTATCCCCCTGCTATGCCCAGTTCCCTTAAGGAACACCTTCACTCCAGACACTGATCACTCTCACAGAATTAGCACTATGGACACGTGAATACAATTTCCTCTTCGCATCTTCTTTGTCTCTGGAGGAAGCGGCAGTACCTGGAGATCTCGCTATACCTTCTTGTGCTGCTGTTCAGTTTAGTAGGGTTGGGTAGGATGTGGCAATTGGTACTTTCTGTGGAAGAGGTGGGCCATGGAGTCTCGACAGAATACTCTCACTTGAAAATGAAAAAGGAGCTGCTGTGCAGTTTCTTCCTGGGGTCCTGGAGCCATGGTCCCGGAGGGTGGGGGAAGCTTGTTAGGGAGCAGAGATCCCTGGGAGCAGGACACATGGATCCTGGCCTGGCCTGCTTCTTCATCCCCCATGGCCTGGGTCTTGGGGGCCACTGGGCTTGGCCCCAACCCTTCCCCCTCCTCTTTCTTCGGCAGACGGCTCCGGGTGCGGACACCGCCAGCTGTGAGTCTTCTGGGGGTCTGCTCCCCCCAGGCTCGGAGGTTGGGGGGGAGAGGGGACCATGGACTAGAGCCCACCCTGGATCATGCCTGTTGGGGTGCCAGGGATCCTGGGATGTGATGGGATCAGGGGAGATTTACTGGGGATGGAGTGTAAGGGAGGAATAGATGGGGATCAGATAAGGGTTGGAACAAGGACTTAATATGTTTCCTTTGGCTTCTTTTCTAGCTGCTGTGGCTGGGACAGGCCCTCCGGTAAGTTCTTTCCACTCAGGGGTCTCTGGGTAGAAAGGCTGAAAGGGAAGTGCTAATGGTTAAATTTTGGGGATGAGGAAGAGAAACTTTGGGAAAGGAGCCTTGACCACCATTCTGTGCACCCTCCCCTCCCCTAGAGGGCCCTGTGGAGTGAGCATGTGGCCCCTGATGGGCGCATCTACTACTACAATGCTGACGACAAGCAGTCCGTGTGGGAGAAGCCCAGCGTGCTCAAGTCCAAGGCAGAGGTCCTGAGTGGGGCTTTCTGGCCCTTTTTTTCAGCTGCCCTGACCCTTCCAAGTCCTTGGCCTCCCCTGAGTCTCTAACCATACTCATGGCTCCTCTAATCCTAAGATCCCTGACCATTCCCCAACCTTCCTAGGATCTCAAGAAGTCCACCTTCCCTCATCTTGAGCCAGGCCAGGTGGTAGCTAAACACTCCTGTGTTCCCCCCTCACTGGGTCCCCTTAGCTCCACCAGCTGTGGCTGGCAGGTATGCCCAGCCCACTGACGTTCCCTGGCCCATCCTCTTACAGCTCCTGCTGTCCCAGTGTCCCTGGAAAGAGTACAAGTCGGACACAGGCAAACCTTACTACTATAACAATCAGAGTAAGGAGTCCCGCTGGACCCGGCCCAAGGACCTGGATGACCTGGAGGGTGAGGAGGGGGTGGGCCCAAGCAGGGGCTTGGGGGCGTGACTCTGTGCTACCCTATAACCACGTTATCCTTTCCTGTTGCAGCTCTAGTCAAACAAGAGGCTACAGGGTAAGTGACTTGCTTGCCTTGCCTACCTGTCCACCCATACTTGGGGCCTCCTGAGGGGTGGGAGTGGCCTCTCCCCATGATCCATGCTCTGTGAGAGGAAGAGCAAGCTCTCATCTCCTTGTGGAGTGGTCTGCTCTGGCCCTAGTCCTTCACAGGATAGAGACCAGCCAGCCCCTGATCACCTCTGTCTTTGCACTACTGGACACTGCCCTTCCAACCCATCTGCAGGAAACAGCAGCAGCCACAGACACTACAGCCACAGCCTCCTCAGCCTCAGCCTGATCCCCCACCTGTGCCGCCTGGCCCCACCTTGCTGCCCACAGGCCTCCTAGAACCTGAGCCAGGTGGGAGTGAAGATTGCACTGTGTCAGAGGCTGCCCAGCCCCTGGAGCAGGGGTTCCTGCAGCAGCCAGAGGAGGGCCCCAGCAGGTGAGGGCTGCCCCCCATAGCATTCTAGACCTCAGGCTCCCAGCTGGGTTCAACCCTTGACCTCTGCTAGGTTTCTCAGGAAAGGGGTGAAGATCTAGGCATGGCCTCTGATGGGCAGACAAGGGCTTCCCTGGGGAGCAATGGGGTGTTCTGATCACACAGGGCACTGAAAACTATAGGGACTGGGGGACACTATGGCTGAGTTCCCTTTGTCCCCCAGTTCTGCTGGACAGCATCAGCCACCACAGCAAGAGGAAGAAGAATCAAAACCGGAGCCGGAGAGGTCTGGCCTCAGTTGGAGCAACCGGGAGAAGGCAAAGCAGGCCTTCAAGGAGCTGCTGAGGGACAAGGTGCTGAGGGTGGGGCTCCCAGGGTAGCCCTGGAGGGGGCTGGAGGTGGGCAGGGCCCATGACCCCTGCCTGCTCCATTCCAGGCTGTCCCCTCCAATGCTTCGTGGGAACAGGCCATGAAGATGGTGGTCACTGACCCCCGTTACAGGTAGGCCTGGGCAGGCCCTCCAGACATTGTTCAGGAGGGTGGCTGAACCAGGGATTTCCTAAGAAACTCTGAGGGGGTCAGAGTGAGGAGAGTGATAGATGGGTGAGCGTGCTGGGGAAGAAAAGCTGAAGAGCCTCCAGGAGAAGGAGGGGAAGGGAATTATTCAATAAATGCTTGTTGAATTGAATTGATTTGAATTGAATTAATTGGGGAAAGGGGCTGGATAGGGCAGAGGCCTGACTGCAACTTGAGAACCCATAGCAAAAGGACCCAGTATTAATAGTGTTTTAAGAGCTCTATCTTGTTCCATCACTGTTTGTCACCCCTCCCCACATCCCAGAGACTAACCTATCTTGCTTCCCTGTGCCCTTGGGGCCCCTGCAGCCCACTGTGCCCATGAGTGGACACTTCAGTCAGTTCTGTGAGACCCATCCCCAGTGTGCCATGACCCTGCTTTGTGGGCTGTGTGTTGTGGTTCAGGCTGACTCCTCTATCCCCACCCAACTCCCACCCTGTCCACCCTAGTGCCTTGCCCAAACTGAGTGAGAAAAAGCAGGCATTCAATGCCTACAAAGCGCAGCGGGAGAAGGAGGAAAAGGAAGAGGCCCGGTTAAGAGCCAAGGAGGCCAAGCAGACCTTGCAGCATTTCCTGGAGCAGCATGAACGCATGACCTCCACCACCCGCTACCGGTCAGGGGGCTAGGCTGGGTTGGGGCCTGGGAACCCTGAGACCCCCACGGGCCCAGGCTCTGTTCTCTGCCTGCCTTCTCACAGCCCATATGCTCCACAGGCGGGCAGAACAGACCTTTGGGGAGCTGGAGGTCTGGGCTGTGGTCCCTGAGAGGGATCGAAAAGAGGTTTATGATGATGTCCTCTTCTTCCTGGCCAAGAAGGAGAAGGTAACAGCTACTGGGCTGGATCCATCAGCCCCAGTCTCATTAAGGCCTTCCATGTCTTGACTTCCTTGTGGTCCTGCCCATTCACTTGCTGCCCCAGGGTCCCAGCTTCTTACTCAGAAGCTTGTATGGCACATCCCCAGTTCATGCTCTGGGCCTACAACTTGGTATGGGAGGACAGGAAGGTCTCTGAGGGTGTGGTCTGTAACCCGTGCTCCTTCCCCTTTCTGGAGTCAGAAATTCCTTGAGTCTGGCCATCCCAGAGTTCCCAAGCCACCTGCTTTTACCCAGGTTTCCTCTGCCCAGGCCCACTTGTGTAGCTCTGGCCTGCCCTGCCTCACCCTGACCCCATGGCTCCCTAGGAACAGGCCAAGCAGCTGCGGCGCCGCAACATCCAGGCCCTGAAGAGCATCCTAGATGGGATGAGTAGCGTCAACTTCCAAACCACATGGTCCCAGGCCCAGCAGTACCTCATGGATAACCCCAGCTTTGCTCAGGACCATCAGCTGCAGAGTAAGCCTGGGTCTCCACTCCCCTCCGTTCCCTTTTCCTCCCTGACCCCCAGCACCTGCCTCACACCACTCCCCCTGCACCTCCTTCCCCCTTGGACATCTAGGAGTCCCTCGCGTTTAGTCCAGAACCTCTCTGGACTTGAGATCACAGGATGGATGCTTCAGGACACCTCTCCCTCTAGGGTCTATAGTTAACTTGGATATTGTGTGTTCTTGGGGGAAGAGCACTGGGGTAGGAATAAGATTTGAAGATGACTTTTATAGCTCATGTGAATATGGTTTTAAATTATCTTGGTATGGTGGGCTGTAAATGGTCACACATGTGGCAATCAGCTGCTGTTGGCCTGTCATCACTTGCAGTATCTTCTGATATTCACCTTCTGAAGTTATATCAAAGCCTGGTTGATTCCCAGTCCCATAAAAAGTAAAACCTTAGATTATGATTTCATATGATGACTTCTAGTAACCAAATTCACAAGAGCTGAATGCTTCTATATAATACTTACATAATCAGTGAACCCTTTTCACGAACCATCATTCCAATAGCCTCTCCCGTGCCCCCTGTCAGGTGTCCCCGACACCTGCAGGAGTAGCATCCTGGAAGCTCTGGGGGTGCTGGGTCTGAGAGGGTGTTCCCCTGGCGCGGTGCCTGCTGAGCCTCCTCCCTGTGGTTAGACATGGACAAGGAAGATGCGCTGATCTGCTTTGAGGAGCACATCCGAGCTTTGGAGAGGGAGGAGGAGGAGGAGCGAGAGCGAGCCCGACTTCGGGAGCGGCGCCAGCAGCGCAAGAACCGGGAGGCCTTCCAGGTATCTTTGCTGCCCTCTGGATCCGAGCTCAGCTCTGCCCCAGACAGCCTCCTCTTCACCCACACCCTGCCTCCTCTTGGCCAGGCCCACTCTTCTCTCTGTGCCCAGCCCTATCCTTGCTCCATGAGGCCTCTCTGTGCCTACAGTTTTGCTGCTGCTGTGTCCCCTCAACTCTGGGCTGGCTCTAGACTAGGTGTGTGTGCCACCCAGAAACTGCCAGCAGATGGCACCCTAATAGCAAGGCTCAGCAGCTTGGCCAGGTTTATTTCCTTTCACTGGGGAGCCAGACAGGCATAGCTAGTTCATCCCCCACCTTGGAGGTGGCACTGGTGGTGGTGGTGGTGGAGGGGGTTACTTGGCTATAACACACTGGGAAGTGTGGGAGTCATGGGAAGGTAATGCTGCAGGCACATTTCTGTTTCTTTGGCTCCCAGTCCGGCTTATTCTCATGTGAAGTCTGTCCCTTTCTGTTTTACAATCTCTGTTCACATTGCTCTCTGCCTCCCCATCTGTAACTCTTCATCTCTGCCTCCCTTGCCTGCATTTCCTCAGTCTGGTCGTTCCTGCATCTCCCTGCCATCTCTCCTCTTCCTCCCCAGGCTTTGACTTTGCCTCGCTCCCTCTCTCACCCTCCCTGTAACTGGCCTCTTCCCTGCTTAGACCTTCCTGGATGAGCTGCACGAGACAGGGCAGCTGCACTCCATGTCCACCTGGATGGAGCTGTACCCAGCGGTCAGCACTGATATCCGCTTTGCCAACATGCTGGGCCAGCCGGGTAAGGCAGCCGGGCTCTCCCTTCTCTGGCCTGGCTTCCTGCCCTGCCAGTCTCTCTGCACTCCCACTCCCTGGTCTTGTCCTCAACCCCACCCTCAGGCCTTGGGAAGCTGCCGCCCGCCAGGCCCCCCTCCCTCCCTCCCCCGCAGGCTCCACCCCTCTGGACTTGTTCAAGTTCTATGTGGAGGAGTTGAAGGCACGATTCCATGATGAGAAGAAGATCATAAAGGACATCCTTAAGGTGAGGGAGGCCTGGGGCTGTGGATGGGTGCAGGCTGGGTGCAGGACTTGTTCCCAGGACAGGGCTCCCTGATAAATCCTGTTTTGTGGGAGCATTGCAGCTCAGTTCAAGAGATAGCTGTTGTGATCCTTTCTTTATACAGAAATGAACAAGATACAATTTCTGCCCAGAAGGAGCTCGGAGTCTAATAGGAAGAGAGACATGACAATTAGATAGACATTACAGAGGGGCAAGGGTTATTATAGAGATGAGAATCAGAAGACTTGCCATTTGAACTGCACTTCTGAGAATGAGGAGGTGAGGGAGGATGGAGGCCCTGGGTGCCACAGGAGCGGAGAGGAGCAGGAAGCACAACTAATCATAAACTAGTTGCCCACAAGTATTTTCCTTCTGCCTGTACAGTGTTTTAGAAAAACCTGTAATTTGTTGCTAACATTTCAAAATCAAGAGATTACAATTAAAATCTGGATCTTCAGCATCTCTTGGAAATTTGGATTATCTAGCAGCATGAGGCTGGCTTTGCGAAGCATTCAGTGGGCTAAAGCTGAGATGCCACGGCCTTTTAGAAGGGGCATATCCTCCTTACCTGTCCTCACTCCTCCCTGTCACTTCCTTAACATGAGAGCAAAGTCACCTACAATTGACCATCTCCATGCTGGAGAGTTCCTCAATATTCATGTCTATCAAAGGGGGAAAAGTGAGTGATGGACTGAGAGAGCCCAGTGTTTCAGGAAAAAGATAACAAAGAGAAGCATATTTCTTTGTGAAAGTGAAGACCCTTCTCATGAGTTTCGGGGAGCAGTGTGCACCATGGTTAGGAGCAAGACTGAAGGCAGACTGTGGGGTTGAAAGTCCATCTTAACCAGTTACAAGTTTTCTGACCTTGAGCAGATCACTTAATCTTTCTGAGCATGTTTCCTAGTCTGAAAAGTGGGGAGTATTCCCCCAGACTTCACCTGATTACCAGCAGGAGTAACTTGGTACCAAGATGAAGAAGGTCTGAGAATAAAGCTAGGAATGTCTCACTGCACACACATTTAAGTCCTTTGTTTTGCCTTAAAATTCATCCAGGTGCTGTATTTTAATACCATAACACTTATCTACTAATATAAACTTAATATTTTAAAATTACTTACCATTAGGTGTAATATGTATCATATTGTCCTGTGGCTTCCTCTTATTTCTCTATACCCCAGTTGGGAAGGAGAGCCCTGCATGTAAAATTCTTTGAATGCTAAAATAAGGAAATTGGATTTTTATCTTGTAAGTAACGGGGAGGCGGGGAATGATGTCTTGGAGAAGCCCCAGTGGTGGTGTAGAGCCATGCCCGCAGCCAGAGTACTTACATGCACAGGGATGGAGTGGTAGGAAGACAGGACTTGAAGCCTCAGGATACAAAAAGTGATAGTGGCAAGTGATTCAGATCAATTCTGAGCTTGAGTCATCCTCTTCTGACTCACCCCTAGACTGTTCCCTTGCTGTTGGGGCCCTTGGGAGAAGTCTGGGCAGCCGTGGACTCTTGAGGCAGGGTTTGAAGTGTGGGGGATGAGCAGAGAGATCAGGCAGGAGCTGCTGCATGATCTAGGTGGGGATGGCCGGTAAGCACAGATGAGGTGCTCCAGTTGTTTCTGAAACTCCTTAGGTCAGTTCACAGAGGCCTTGGGACAAGCCAGAGGGGGCAGGGTGGTGGGGACTTTTCGCTCCTTCCTCTATTTTCAAGTGTAACTGTTTATTTCTCTTATGGAATGAGGGTTCTACATAAGATTTTTATTAAAAGAAAAAAAGCATCTGCTGATTTAAAAAAAGAGTTTCAAACCAGTAGGCTAGAGTCACTCAGAAGTAGAATTGACAGATTTTTTTGTGTGTGTGAAATTGAGGGACGGAAGGAGTGAGTTGGAGATAGCAGGGGCGGATTGATGGTTGGTAAGGATTAAGCAGGAAGAACAGGGCTGGAGAAAACAGGAATTCCATTTGGGAAATTGTTCTCATAAAGCATATGGGGGCAGGGAGGCATAAAGCAAATACCAGATTTTAAATACGATAACCACATAAAGTAGAAATATCTAATCCAAGAAGAGTTAAATTTTATTGGACACTTAACTTTTAATCCCTAAGTGGCTGGTACTGCTGACAGGCCAGAAGGCGCCCTATCCTTGCTGTGGCCTCTTTCCCCACACCTCCTGAGGACAGTCTTTGGTCAGTTCCTCTTCCTGTTGCCCCCTTTTGGGCTCCTGCCTCTGGAAGGCAGGTGAACCCAGGGCTCCCTGAGGCCATCTACCCGCCAGGCAGACTGTAGACTGTGATGGCACTCTACATCCCATAGGGTAATGCAGAGTCCTGAACGCGGAACAGCTAGAAGACAGAAGATCTGGGCCCATCCATGGGAGTGGGGAGTGGAGTGTGGGGTGGGGGCTCCCAGAAAAGGAATTATCTTGCGATCTGCTGAACTTGAAGTGTCTGTGAAATATCCAGTCTAGTATGAGTCTGAAAGGAGAGAGGTGAGGGGTGAGATTGCTAGGAACAGTATGGAACAGGCACATACACAGAAGAGAGGTGGTAAAAGGGGTCAGAGACAGGAGGGGACCCCGGACAAGGAAGGACTGCAGAAGTGAACAGAGGATAGAAGAGTGAGGACTGAGAAGGGGTCGTTGGAGTTCTTAGGACATGAGCAACCTCTAGGAGAACAGTGTCCATGAAGAGGGTAGAATGAGTGCAGCACAGGCTTTAGAGTTATATAACTCCTGGCTGTTTGTTGGTTGAGACCTCTGCAAGTTATGTAATGTCTCTGAGCCTGTTTCCTCATCTGTAAAATGAGGTTAATATATATGCAAGGTCATGAAATTAAATGATAACATTTGTAGTATCTTGCTCATTAGTAGGCTTAATAAATAAATGTTTTCCTTTGTGCTACATTTAAAGATTGAAACAGAGGGACAGAAGCAGAGGTTATTAGCTTGAGGAATGTGAGAGCAGGGTGGAAAGGGTATTCCAGGTTAAGTGAGGTGCATACTTGATGGAAGGAGCCAGTGAAGAGGTGAGATCGAAGTCTGCAGTTCCATAAGCGAAAGAGATTGTATGTCTGAGGAGAAGAGCTGGAGAGTATGGGCTGAGGAAACCCTCTTGGAAGCAGCAGGAGGAGTATGCCTCTGCCATCAGCAGGGGACCAGAGCAGGTTCCAGATGAGCAGAGGTAGTAGAAGGGAACCTGGACCTCTGCCTCAGACCTCACGCTCCAGTGGCTCCACTTTCCACTGAGTCGTCTTGGGCCAAGTTAGACAATTCTACAGCCTGCTCATTGGGGTGTTGTGAGGCTTAGGTTAGAAGCACAGCGCCTAGTCCATGGTGCTTTATAGTGTGACGTGTTCTTAATAATGTTGGGGAGTTGTACAGCTGATAGCATTTTTCCCATGGACAAAATGATTGTGGGTGTAGTGCTTAAAATTAGGGGCTTTGTCGTTAGAAAGACCTGGGGTAGAATTCTTGTCCAGCCATATGTTAGCCTTGAAGACCTTGGGCAGTTACTCTAGTTCCTCTCAACCTTGGTTTCTTCTTCCACATAAAATTAGGACCTGTGCTTTAGTTCAGATACGTGAGGATTAAATGAGATAATGTGTGTGAGGCACTCAGCATGGTACCTGGTACACAGTAGGCACTCAATAAATATAGCTGTAGATGCCAACTAAGAATACAGGGAACTTACGACCCAGCAATGGCTCAAGCTTAAGACAAAGGGACAAAGAATCAATTGTGAGAAACACAGGCATCTATCAGAGAACACGTACCTTGAGCACCTAACCGTGATTCAACCCCCCCAGTTCCCTGTGACAACCAAGCCAAGGGCAGGTATGGGAGGCTTAATTATCAGATGGGGGAGGACTTGAATGACTTGGTCTCCGAAGTGCGTCCCCGTCCTGTGGATCCCTTCCAGGGGAGGGGGCTACTTTAGCATCTGTAGTCTGACCCGTGCCTGCCCTGGAGGCAGCCAACTTCAGGTTCAGGCCTGTGGTGCCCCCCTGCTTCATGCGCTGCTGTGCCCACAGGACCGGGGCTTCTGCGTGGAAGTGAACACAGCCTTCGAGGACTTCGCCCACGTCATAAGCTTTGACAAGAGGGCTGCTGCGCTGGATGCAGGCAACATCAAGCTGACTTTCAATAGTGTGAGGGGCCGCGCGGGGTGGGGCTGTAGCCAGGGCTCCGTTCTTGAACTCGTCCCTCACTCTGGTTCTGTTCCTTCTCACTCACTGCCCCAGTGTGACTCTACCCCCAGTCCAGGAGTGATAGTAGGAGCTCACACTCCAGCTTCCTACACACCCACCTCCTGAGTGACCCTGCCCTGTGTCCTGTCACCCTCAGCTGCTGGAGAAAGCAGAGGCGCGTGAGAGAGAGCGGGAGAAGGAGGAAGCCCGGCGGCTGCGGCGCAGGGAAGCTGCCTTCCGAAGCATGCTGAGGCAGGCTGTGCCTGCTCTGGAGCTGGGCACGGCCTGGGAAGAGGTCAGGACTGCAGCCTGGCATCAAACACACCCCCTCAGTCCTGAGGGCAGCGGTGCTTCTCCACCACTGGGGGCCCACCCCAGTCGTAGCACAGCTCAGGGCCAGCTTCGGCGCCCTTCCTTCCTTCCTCTGCCCCAGCCCTGCCCTGTGCTCACGGCGGCCTCCATGTTGTGCTGGGGCTGGTCTGATCAGCAGTGCTCTCCTGTTCAAGGTCCGTGAGCGCTTTGTGTGCGACTCAGCCTTTGAGCAGATCACCCTGGAGTCGGAGCGGATCCGGCTCTTTCGGGAGTTCCTGCAGGTACTGGAGGTGAGGCAGAGCTTCTGGTCCTCTCTATTTGTCCCAGGCTGGTGAACACATGAAGCTAGCTTAACAGTACCCTCAGTAACCTCTCAGCCCCAGGCTCTCCTTTCCCAGACAACTAAGGAAGGAGAGGTCTCACAGTGCCCTGGATACACCCAAGGCCCTAGCCTCAGAGGAGGCAGCAACACCTCTGGGACACAGGGTCCTTCCTGGGGCTAACCTCGGCGCCTTCCTCACCCTACCTTCTGCCTCCACCAGACGGAATGCCAGCACCTCCACAGCAAAGGCCGGAAACACGGCAGAAAGGGCAAGAAGCACCATCGCAAGCGTTCCCACTCGCCTTCAGTGAGTTGGTGGGTAGGAAGGATGTGGGGTGAGGCTGGACTACCTGGGGGAAATAAGAACCACTTCTCTTGCTTTCCCCATATATCACCTCCCCAGGAGGGAGACTGGGAGATTCCTTTGATCTTGGGTTCTCCTGTCCCCAGTTCCCAGACTTGAGGGCTTCTGGAGCCCAGCGCCCCTCTGTGCTGACTTGTATCTGCTCATCTACCCAGGGCTCTGAGTCAGGAGATGAGGAACTGCCCCTGCCCTCTCTCCGGCCCCCCAAGCGGAGGCGACGGAACCCCTCGGAGTCGGGCTCTGAGCCCTCTTCCTCACTTGATTCTGTTGAAAGTGGGGGTGCTGCCCTTGGAGGACGGGGTTCCCCCTCCTCTCGCCTTCTCCTCGGATCAGGTAAGCAGTTGGGAGCTGGAGGGGAGGCCCTAGGGGAGGCCCTAGGGGAGCCCCACCCCTGAGGGTGGAGGTGGTAGGGAGGGCTGCACCTGTCAGAGAGTAAGAACTTCCCGTCCCTGCCCAGGCGGGAAGCGGAGAGAAGGACTGGACTGAGACTTCCTCAGACAGGTCCCTGCCTGTGAAGAATGAGCAGAGAAAAGGATGAGGCCTCCCTTTTCCCGTGGGACTTAGTGGGGATTTTTCCATCTCCAGATCATGGCCTTCGGAAAGCCAAGAAACCAAAAAAGAAAACTAAGAAGAGAAGACACAAGTCGGTGCGTAGAGAAGGAACTTCTATCCAAGGCTCTGCTATTTTATGAGTTATCTTCATGTCTTCACCCGCCTCCCGGGCCGTCCTCCACAGGAACTGAGGAGGCGGGCTCTGGGCTCTTACAGAACAGTCCTGAGAGCGAGACAGACCCTGAGGAGAAAGCTGCCAAGGAGAGTGATGAGAAAGAACCAGAACAGGACAAGGACAGGGACCTCCGGCGGGCAGAGCTCCCTAACCGCTCCCCAGCCTTTGGAATCAAGAAGGAGAAGGTGAGAGGCAGGCACCTGGCCCCCGCCCGGTCAGCACTCTGCCCAGGCCCTTGGGGAAGCCGTGGGTGAGCTGTGCCTTTGATCCACCAGACGGGCTGGGACACGTCGGAAAGCGAGCTGAGCGAGGGTGAGCTGGAAAGACGGCGGCGGACGCTCTTGCAGCAGCTGGATGACCACCAGTGACCTGACACGCCACCGTGCCTCGGGTCTGCGTGAGGCTGTGGCTGAGTTCACCCTCGCTGTCTGCCCCAGACTTCTTCCTTAGTTGGTCTGTGTCCACTTTTTCTCAAGTATCCCCAGCCCCAACCCACCATTTCTGGCATCTCCCAAGGTGCTTGCGGTGTTCAAGGGTCCCCTCAACTTCCTGGACAACTAGTGCAGTCCTTGCCCTCAGTCTCAGACCAGCGATTGGTGGTGAATGCCATGTGGGTGGGTGGTGCCAGTAGATAAAATGTGAGAAGGGGCCCCCAGAACAAGTGGCAGGCTGGTGGACAGTCTGGGTGGTGGCGGGGGGGGTCCTTAGCCTCTAGCATCAGGGCCTGCTCCCGCCTGCTCAGGCCTTGGAGCTCCACCACTCCTTCCTCCAGCCCTGGGGCCCAGTGTATGTGTGTTTTGTTTTGGTTTTGTTTTTTAAATGACAATATTTATAACGTGGCCAGTGGCTCTTTTGTCTTGTCCGTGGGCTTGCTACTGGGGGCAGGCTGGGGACCAGACAGGTACACGCATGGCCAGCAGGGGGCACTGGTGCCTCACGGGAGGCCTGCCTCCCTTTGTGAGGTTGGAGCCCATCTAAACAGGTTCTCCTTGCCCAGGCTTCTGCAGTCACCTCCCCCAAGCATGGCAGCTTGGCCCAGCCTCCTTTCAGTCCCTGTGGCTTGCTGCTGCTTAGTCACATCAGTCATGTCCAATTCTGTGTGACGCTATGGACTGCAGCCTGCCAGGGTCCTCTGTCCATGGGATTCTCTAGGCAAGAATACTGGAGTGGGTTGCCATGCCCTTCTCCAGGGATCTTCCCCACCCAGGGATCGAACCTACGTCTCCTGCATTGCAGGCAGATTCTTTACCGCTGAGCCACCAGGGAAGCCCCCCTGTGGCTTAGGTCAGCCTAAATGGCCACTGTAGCCCCCATGCTCAGAAAAAGGAGACAGAGTCAGGCCTGGTATTTCAAGCCTTTGTTGAGAGAAGGAAGGTTTGGGGTTTATGTACAAGAGAGAAGGAAATGGTACATGTACAAAAAGGAGTGGGCCCCTGTGTTCCCTTCAGGGACTGAGAAGAAACTGGCAGGGGACAGAGAAAACAGCCGAGACCACCATGACCCTGCCCCCTGCCAGTAAAACCTAGCTGGGGAAAATGAGGATGCTGTTGGCACACCCTTTCTCTTGCTATCTCCAGGTTGGGGAAGAGGAAACGACCCCTCTGCTCACATTGGTGAGGACAGAGTCAGCCTCGACTGCAAAGGGCCACGGGCAGGGAGCGTGGGATCACTCCTCTCCCCTTATCACTGGGGCACAGCTGGGCGGGCCCAGGCTTAGCAGAGCCTTGCTCCTGGTAGAAGGTGATCTGAGGCTGGCAGGGCCCAGGGTGCTCTAAGCTTGGACACTCCTAGATCACAGCTGACCACTGGGATTCAAAAAGTAAGGGGAAAAAAGAAGGGATAATTGCTTTCTTTTCTCCTCCCTCTGGCTCTAGTGATGGCGGGCCTAGGTGCCCATGCCTAGCTTAAAGCTGGAAATGGTTTTTCCAGCCCTGAGCTGGCTCTTGAGGAAATGAAGTTGAAGACCTTGGGAGCAAAGTGCAGTACTGGAGGCACCAGGGAAGTGCCAGGCCCTGAAAGACCTAGTGCCCACAGAGGCAGCAGGCAAGATGCAGCTTTGAGAGCTGGGATGGACTGAGAGCAGCATAGCCCTCTGCTGGGCCCTTGGCCAGTTCCAGGGCTTCAGGTGCACTGGTTGGACCTGCAGGACTCTGAGGGTTGAAGTGCTTCTGCCTCCAGGAGGGTCTCAGTGGGGGCCTGGAGCCCGAGGGGGGCCAGCGGGCGGTGCAGCACTCCTGGCTGGATGGCGAACGACGAGGGGCTGGTGGTGGAGGCCTGTGGGGAAGACAAAGAGGCCTGTGAACAGGCAGGGAGGCTGGGCCAGGCCCACCTTCTATAGGCCCAGCCCCACAGGCAGGTCTAGTGAAGAGCCAGCCGTGAGGCTAATAAGTGAGATTAAAAGAGGCTGGAGCAGACAGGGAGATTTCTGGGGTGGACTCTGCATGTTCAGAGGAACAGGTGGGGGTACTAGAGGTCACTAGGGAATGGCAGAAACAAGGTGGACTCAGCAAGAGCTAGAAACTGGGAAGAGACCCCAGGCAGATTGGATATCAGGAAACAGGTCAAGGATCATCTGATGTCCCTGGGCAGAAGCCAGAGCTCATTTGAGGAGGCAAGGATGACAGACACCCAGGCCCAGGACTGGAGCTGCTCAGCCTCACTAATCAGAGGCGGCGCCTGGTCTGCCTATTTAGGCAGCTCCCTACCCCTTGGGTCTTAGTAGAAGCCAGGACAGCATTAGTGGGAGAGCACCACTTCCCTGAGGGTACATGCAGGGGATCAGTCACGCTTCTCAGAGCATGGGGCATGCAAGGGAAGAAGTATGTGTCCCCCTTCACCGTGAGGCTACCAGAGGATGGTTCCAAATCATGCAGGAGAGGAGGTGCCTGTGGGTCCCAGCAGGAGTGCTGGGAGGTGGGCATGCAGAGGGCAGCTGTGGTGCCCAGTACCTGTCAAGGGCCCCAGCCTTGGGGGTTAACAGTTTGACTCATCATGGTGGGCTGCATCACAGAAGAAGCGTGAGCCCCGCTTGGCAGTACGGGCCGTGAAAGGGACACTCTTCAGCACTGTGGCCCAGGAGAGAGACACAGTGGTCAGGCCCCATGGGGGTGGGGTGGGAGGAGGCCCAAAGGGCTATGAGAGGGGTTTGGGAGCCACCCAGTGGCCAGATGCCAGGGAGGGCAAAGGGCCCACCTGTGATGATGTCCTCAATGGTACCATCCTTCCCCTCGTAAACAGGCCGGTGCTCCTTGGCTTGGCGCCGCCTCAATTCTGCAATCAGCTCCTGCTGTTGCCACTTGTTCCGCTGGGATGGGGTCTAGGGCCGAGCATTTGAAGGGGAAGGGCGTCAGCACTAACCCTCCACGGGGCCGGTTCCTGCCTCAAGATGCACTCAGACCCTGGAGTGCCCTGGATTGTGCTCACCAGCACCCCCCCAACATGGGAGCCCCTCTCCCCATCCCGTGGACTCCCAGCATCAGGCCCTCTGGGTGGTCTTTAGGCTCCAGTTCTCCATCTCCTCTCTAGCTCTCTGCTCCACCCTCCTCCTAAGCCTTTGCCCTGTTCTCCAGGCCCCAGCTCTTGGTCCCACCCACCTTGGCATCCAGTTTCTTGGCTTCCTGAGCCAGCTGCTTCTCCCGCATTACCTCCTCCTGCTTCTTGCGGGCTTCGTTCTCTTGTTCTGCTTCCTAAGAACCACAAAAGATGGTGTGTGTGTGTGTGTGCTGAGGCTCACACAGGCTATGAGGGGAGGAGCTGACACTGAGGGTGGAGAGTGGGTGTCAGTGGGACCAGCAACCCAGGTGGCCACCCTCTGGAGGGGCACTTCCTGCCCCAAACAATGACAGGAAGGGCCTGGGCCCCCACCCTGCCCACCAGTTCACAGCTAAGAGGACGGTGGCCAGCTTCCATTGATCCCTCCCAGAACTCAGAGGAGGAGACGAAAAAGGCCCAGACTTGAAGCCCAGCCCTGTCTCCCCCTACCCGATTTCTCTGAGCCAGACTCCTCTTTAAAAGCCTCTCTTCTGCTCACCTTGTAAGAACGAATGAATCGGACAAACACTGGGAAGAATACAGAAGGTGGTGTGGTCTTGGGACTCTCACCGAAGTAGCGTACTACCGCATTATAGGCCTCCTGGGGAAGGGGTGGGCAGAAGGGGTCAGCCTGGTGGGGAAGGGGAAGCCCAGCTCCCACCAGGGACCAGCCAGGGCCAAGGAGAAGCAACAGTGGCCCCCACAGCCCCTGTGGGAGGGAAAAGAACGAGGGGCTCCCAGAGCCCCCTGGAGTGCATGTCTCCAGAGGCAGCTGCCTGCCCCCCAATCAGCCAGCCAGCTGCTTGATGAAAGTTCTCTGAGCCAAGAACCAGAACCACGCCCACCAGAGGGGCATGGCGCCTTGGCCGCGGCTGCTTCCACCCACCTCCACCCTGTGCTCACCTCGGCCGTCTTGGCGTCACGCTGGAGCTTGTCCAGTTTGCCTTCATTGGTGCTAAGGAAGTTGCGCAGGACGCTGTTGTCATGTATGCTGCATTCCCGCCTGATCAGCTCCATGCCCCGGCCCAGCTCCTTCACGTCCAGCAGCACGTTCTCCAGGGACACTGTGATCACCAGAGCCCGGGCTGAGGACTACAGCCCTCCCCACAGCGGGGACTAGCTTGGTTCCTCACGCCCTACTTCCAGAGCTCCCACATGGATGGAGAGGGGCACACCAAGCTAGCCAGGCTCTTACAGGGGCAAGGAGAAGGAGTGGAGGCTGTGGGCTTGTGACCCTCAAGATGGCCAAGGAAGGTGAGCCGGAGACTGCTGGGCTCCAACACAGAGCTGCCCCAGGCCTGCCCCGGTTTCAAGAGGGGAACAAAAATAACAGCGACCCTATGTCTGTGGGGGGCTTCACACACATCACAGAGACATGCAGGCTCCAGGGCCAGCCTGCGGGGGCAAAGAGCCACGGCTGCCTTTCTCTACCAGCTCCCATAGCACCCAGGTGGGCAGGGCCAGGTGGGGCAAGGGGCCTGTAGGAAGGCTCTCTCTAGGATGGCCCCTGCCCATGGCTCCAGCAGAAAGCTTTGAAGTATCAGAAAAAAAGAAAAGCCAGAAAGAAAGGCACCCAAGCATTCTTCTCCTCATAGCTTCCGGGGATTGTCCTGGGCTGGACATGAGGGTGGGCTCGCTGGGCCGGGCTCTCACCTGCAGCGGCTTTCTCTACAAAGTGCAGCTCATGCCAAAAGTTAGCCAGGTCTGGGTACTTCTCCTTCACCGTCAGGGCGATGAAATGAAGCAGGGTCATCTTCCGGTCGGTGGACTTGGTGTCCAGCAGCTGGTCGAGGGAGGCAAAGGGCAACGCACAGGTCTGAACACCTGGGCTCCACAGCTGCCGCCCCTCAAGCTCCCTGGCTCCTTGTCGTCCCTACCCTCTTACCAGATCCAGGCTCTGGAGCTTGAAGCCATACACAGCTCCCCGCTTGCTGCTGTTCATGTAGTTCCCCAGCGCAAGTATGATCTGTCCAGAGGTGCACCAGAGGAGCTCAGGGCAGGCCCTCCTCTATGTACAACTCCAGCCCCACCCAGGACAGGGGACCACCCGCACCCACCTCCAACATCTGCTTCAGCTTCTGGGAGGACTTGACAGAGGCAGAGGCGGCAATGATTGCGTTGAGTTGCTGGAAGGTAAGAGGAAGAACTAAGTAACCCCACGCCAGGGTGGGATGATGTCAGAGCAGGGCCAGCAGGGGAGGGGGCCAGTAGGTCAGGAGTTGTGGGGGGGAGCGCCACGGACCACTAGGATTCGGGGGAGAGCCATACCGGTGTGAGCATCTGCAGGTTATCCTGGAAGTTGCCCAGGAAGGCCATGCCAGCCATTCGCTGGGTCAGCCGCTCCACTTTGCTGAAGAGCAGCATGAAGCGGTCCTCGGCCGTCAGCTCCTCCAGCGGCTGCCGCTCCCGTTCATACTGCCGCAGCAGCTTCACCTCCGCCTCCGTGGGCAGGAAGCGCATCAGGCACTCCACGAAGTCGACGGGCAGTGTCTGGAGATCAAACCTGTGTAGGAGGGAGGAACCACCTCGGGTCTTGCCTTTGCCCACAGTGTCTGTCATCCCTTCATTACCCAGTTCCTGCAAGGACGGAGGACGGGGTCTTGAGCAGCTCACAGCCAGAGGCAGGGGACTCAACTGCCTCACCTCCAGTAACTCCAGTACCGGTGTTACTCAGCACCAGTAAAAGTCCTAGGGGCACAGTCCATTCTTATTTAAGAACCCTTCAGTGTCTTCCCTCTGCAGCTAAGGAGAAGTTTTAACTCCCAGATGTGGCTTAGGAGGCCCAGCCTGCAAGACTTCTGCTCACCTTTCTACTCCGTCTCTTTGGCTCCCCTCCTTACACTAAAGCCAGAGTCAATTTTCAGTATCCAGGGCACCATGCCTCTCTCTCCAGGCCCCAACCTGCACTTCATATACATGTACATCCTTCAGGTCGCAAGTGAGACATCGCCTCCTCTAGGAAGCCTTCCCTGATCACCAAGCTCAGCTACCTGGCCCTCGCTGTTCTCCCAAAGCCTCCTGTACCTCCATCATCTTGGTGGTTACCACCCAGTGTTACTGGACTGTTCCCACTAGACTGGGAGCTCCCTGAGCGAAGATCTGGGCTGACTCCCCTGCACCTCACACAGTGTCTGGCACACAGCACAGATGCAGTAAGTTCTGGCCAAGCCACTGGATGACTGAGGGAGTTCTGTCGATACCCTGGAATCCAGGGAAGGCTGGGGTCCCAAGTGGAGATACTAAGTGGGTTACCAACAGCTGGGGGTGCCAGGGAAAGTTCAGTGGGAGCCTCACGTGTGGATGGCCCTGCAGATCTCCTCAGCTGAGCGGCCAGCCTTGCGTAGGGTGATGGCCAGGTTCTTGGCACGATTGGCTTCCAACAGGGTCACCTTGCTGGCAGCCTTTTGTGCTGTCTTGTTCTTGGAGCAGATGAGATCGAGGGCAGGGCCCTGGGCTTTTGTCTTGAACAGTTCTTCAAACTTGTCCAGGTCTAGGTCCTGGCAGGAGTCATGAGAGGGAAAGTGCTGTGGTCTCACCCTCAGGAGGAGGGCCCCTGGCAGCACATCAGCACTGGCTCAGCTCTGGTACCCCAAGGGCTGAGTCCAGGGGCTCCTCCAAGGCCAGGAGATCTAGCCTGAAGGACAACCTAGTCCCTAGTCCCCAACCCCATCCCTCAGGGCCCTGAGCCCTACCTCCAAGATCTTCTCATCATCAAGTTCGCTGAAGACAGTGCCGCTGATCTGGTTGGGTTTTAGGGCTGTCCAGTTGAAGACGGGCAGCCGGAACTTGGTCTTGATAGGTTTCTTAATGCGAATGGCTAATTTGGAAGGAGGATCAGTGAGACAGGAACCAAGGACACACTCCCTCGGTCCCACTAACTCCACCCAGAGCCCTCGGGACACTCACCTGACAGACCTACTGTCAACACCACAGAGGGGGCAGCGCCGGGGAGAGGTGGGGCTGGAGGACACTTGTCTGAGGAAAGAAGAAATGGCACAGTGACTCAAAGGCCAAGAGACCCCTCTGGCTCGACTACCTGTCCTTAAAGCCTTTCAGGGGAGAAGGCTCCATGAACTCCTTGCCCAAGCGGCTCCCAGGGGTTCTAACTCTGACTCCCAGGGGTCCCGGGGATGGTGCTGCTGGTCTCTGACCCACTCTTTCCTGCTTTAGTCTAAGCCCTCTCCTTGAATGTCTTCAGAGGAATCAGAAGCAGCATCTTTATGCTGCTTAAAACAGATCCACAGCTGCTCTTAGAATCCCTTCCCTAGTAACCTGAGCATCCCTCAGATTCCAACCCTCCCTCAGCCCCTCCCATCTGACTTTACATCCTTCCAGGACATCCCCTGTGGCCCCACAATAAGGCTGCACCTCTTGGCTTTTACCAGGGAAGGGTCCTGCTTACCTGGTAACGGGGGAGGAGGCGGGGGCAAGGGTGGAGCTGGCGGTGGAGGCAGAGGTAAGGCCTCCTCAGGGGGTGGGGCAAGAGTGAGGAGGTCCAGGTCAGAGTGGGGCATGCCCTCATTCAGCTCTGAAGAGCCCACCCGGGCCAGAGCTTCACTGCCCACAGACTCCAGTCCCCGGGCACTGGGCTCCAAGTGGCATCGGCGCTGGAAGGCCTCCTCTTTCTCTTTAATGAGCCGCCGCAGGGTGTGTACCTGGTGGCTCGTGTTCTCATAAGTCTCCTATTGGGCAGAGAGTACTATTAGGAAAAGAGCACCTGAAGGCCTCTGGGAGTGAGGCTTCCTACACAGGGGTCTCCAGGAGGGTGCTCAGAGGCAAAGAGCAGCAGAAACCCAGGTGGGGGCTGGGGGAAGCTGGGATGCAACATAACAAGAGGCGAGTGGAAGAGTCGACCCCATGGCTGGCACCCTGCAGTGCTCCAGTCCAGCTTCATTGGAACCTCAAGACCTGGGTAGAAGGCTGCCTTGTGAGATGCTCCTTGACCCACCAGCAGCCTGCTATGGCTGCTCTCAGCTCTTGGTGCCTCAAGCCTGCTCTCGTTCCATCTGGTTTGTACAATTGCTCAACTGGAAGCTCCCTATGGACGAGGCCCTGCCTTAGCCACCTCTGTGTCCTCCATACTCCCGACAGAGCACTTCAGACTCTTAGCAGGGGCTTGGCAGATATGTGCTCGGCTCAACAGAGCTGGCATAACTGTATTCCTGTGGGAGAAGAGGTAGGTCGGGGCATGATTTTGCAACTACAAAAGTTCAATGAGGGACAGAGAAGACCCTGAAATATGAGGAGGCCTTGTCCTCCAGTATAGGATGCCTGGCAGAAACCCTAACAAACAGCCCCAAGGAGCTGGGCTGGGGAAGCACGTGGAGGTGCAGACGAGGGAGAAGCAAGGGGACGGGCTGGAGGGGGAGGCGGGGACTCCAGAGGGGTCTCCACTCTTCTGTGTGTGCATCCAGCCCACTCTGGCTCTAGCTTCCCTCTCCAGCTAGATCTTGGGGTGAAACCATCAGCCCACCCTCAGTGGAGTGCTCCAAGGGTGAATCAAGATCTGGATTCTTGAGGACTTGACATGACTCAGGTATGGAAAGCAAGATCCCCTGGCCCCAGCACCCAGAGGCCCCTTCCCCAGGTAACCTGGTACCTTGATGCTCTCGAGTTCCTTCTCCCGCTGCAGCAGTTGCTTCTCTAGCTCTGCCACACGCATCATGTTTTCATTCTCTAGGTCCAGAAGCTTCTCCGTGAGCTGCAGGATGAGAAGGGCAGGTCTGGGGGCCAGTCCTAAAGCCTGGCCACTCAGCGGAGTCTCAGCCCGAGTGAGAAACCTGGGCCTGACCCCTCCACCCAGGGCTCCAAAGGCTGCTTGGCCCAGTGGCTTCCCTATGGACTCCTGTGGGCCTGGGATCTGAGGCCACGGGAAACAGTATTAGGCAAATGGCTACATCCAACTCTCTGGAGCCCAAGGCCACTTCACATCCAGTCCAGAGGTCACTAGTGGTATGGTCACTCCACCGCGGACGGCCCAGGGCCTCAGCCGAATCATGCGCCAGAGAGCCCTGCTGGGTTCTGAGGCTTCAGGGGGGCTGTCGGGAGGTACGTAGGTTGGCTTGGGATTCCTGAGACTCAGATGTCCCCATTCCCTCCCCACCCTCAACAGCGGTCCTGGCAGCAATGGAGGACCACGTACATGGGACACATGCTCCTCCAGCTCTTCCACCTTCTCCAGGGCTACATTCTTGGTCTCGGCATCCTCCAACAAACCCCCCACGTCAAACACGTTGTCCAGGTACGCCTGGATCTGCACCTGCAGCTTCTCGCTCTCTGTGTGCCGTGACTTCTGGGGAAGAGCAGACAGAGTAGTAGTGGGGGGAGCCTCCTCATCCACTCCACGACCCCTTCCCAGAGCTAGGACCTGGGAGTTCCTCCTGCAGCAGTGTCCGATTCTTGGCCCTGTAGCTGACTGACTGAGCCCTCTGTGGGAAGGCCTGAGTCCCAGGCCACAGAAGACAGGTGGGGTGCCAGGAGCATCGATGACTAGGCTCTTAGAAAAGAAACACCCACTGTGACACAGCTGAGCTGGTCCTCTGTCCCAAAGCGCCTCCCACTGTGAGGACTCCAGCTCAGCTCACCTGCAGGAACTCCTCCAGCCCCAGCTTTGTGAACTCATATTGCAGATGGACCCGGAAGTTCATGTCTTCCACCGAGTGCACCACGATGTTGATAAACTGCATGCAGGCCACCTGGGAGAGGAGCAGCGCAGAGGGTCAGAGAGAGCCGAGACAAGAGACGGTAGGTGGCTGGCAGAACCAGCATCATCAGGGGGATAATCAAAAGAAGTGAGTAAATAGGTAAGTCTTTGGGGAACAATAGCAATAAGAGTATTTTAATTTAAGTCAAACAATATTCAGTGTATGAAGACAAGTACACTACATGAGAAATGGGTATAAATGAAGATTCGTGCTCTGATTTCCTTTGCACATCAGCAGGTTTTTTTTTTTTTTTAACTTACTTCTCTTTTTATTTTTTGGCCACATCACCTGGCATGTGGGATCTTAGTTCCCCGATCGAACCTGTGCTCCCCGCAATGAAAGTACAGAATCTTAACCACTGGATCACCAGGGAACTCCCTCAGCAGATATTTCTTGAGACCACCCTACTAGCTGAACACCTTCAACTGAAGAGAAGTGAAGCCAGAGGAAAAGCTGGGGGAACGGAAAGCAGCTCAGGAAGGATCCAAATCAGGGATGGTAAGGCCACAAAAAAGGGGAAAGGAAGCAGACCCAAGACAGAAAAATGACCTTGTCCTGGAGTTTCCTCTGGGGTGAGTGGACAAGGAGCAGTTACTGAGGAGAGAACCACCCGAGGTTCTACACAGGATGCCAAAGCGCACTGTCTGCCTGGCCCAGCTCTCAAGGAGTGGGCAGCCCTGCTGGGCAAGCACCTGACCCAGCCCAGCTCCTCACCATGAAGTCAATGTTGCTGTCCTCATTCCGGAAATATTCCATCAGCTTCTCAAAGCGGTGCAGCTCCTTGCACACCTGAACAAACAGACTTTCTCAGTGACAAGTTCTGTCCCCTGCAGAACTCTAGCACCCCCCGAGCCCTGGTTCCTAGGAACATTCGGCAAAGGGACTGGTTCTGACCGAGTGTAACCACAACTCTTTATGTAACTGGCCACTTGGGACATGACATAAGAAAGCCTGGGACCTGACATCTGCTCTGGCCCTCAGAAGGGGCTCAGTAAAGGTATGACCTTAGTCTGGGCTCTAGGTGCCTCTGGGGGTAGGCCAAGAAGAAACAAAGGGGTCTGGGGGTGCTGAGTTATTGAAGGAAGTAGTGGGGTAGAAGACGGGTGGAGGCCAAGGCTGAGGCAGGACGCTGAGGTCCTAGCAGGGATGCAGGAGAGAAGCTGGGATGCAGGAAAGCCCCAGAGCTGAGAGGGGTCCAGAGACTCCGCTGAGCCTCTGGCTTCAAGGAGGAAGAGCCACTTCCTGGCTTGAACAATGGATGCTAGGGAAGAGGTCCAAAGAGGAGGAAGGGGTGGGACCAGCAGCTGCAGCTGGATGTCGAGGAATCCTATGTTCAAGCAGATGGGGGTTTCAGAGCCAGGCCCCGGGGCTGGGGAATTCCAAGTAGGAGCTCCCTTTCCCTTCACCAACAACAGCCAGCAACCCAGGAGAACCCTGCTTCTCCTCCCAGAACAAGTATAACTGCCTTGGGTACTACCAGTGTGTTCACTGCCTCTGAACCACCCAGGGTGCCTGTTAAAGCACAGATCACCAGGCTTCCCAGGGGTCCAACCATTTACCAGGCTCTTCAGGTATTCTGCACAGTGGGTTAGGACTGTGGGACTGTAGCCCTCAATGAGGGCTGGCCTTTGCTGGCCAATCAGGAGCATTCCCAACATAAGATCTAGTAAGACTGAAGTTTAGGTTTGGGTTTAAAAAAGCAGGGGGCAGACCACCTAGCTAAAAGCACTGGGCTGTTAAAATCCCCAGGATGTGTGAGATAGCAGGAAAGGGTGCTTACCTACCTGGCTCCCATATCCTCCGCACCAAACACACACATGCACACACACACATGAACATAGGACACTGACCTCTTTGAAATTGTCAAAGGCAGCAAGAATGATTTCGTGACCTCCTCGTACCAAACACACAGCTGCCAGGAGCTCTAAGACAAGGGCTTTGGTCCTAAGGGGTGGAGAATAAAAATGAATACCCTCGCCCCTGCCCTGGCCACGACACAGTTCACTTTCACACCTGTGTGAGTCCTTTCGCGAGAACAAAGACTGCCTCTGTGGTGAAGGAGAAGGGCTTGGGAGAGAAGGCAGGGGAGACAAACTGGCTCCCCTCCCTAAGCTGTGTACACCTGAGGGAAGCGGAACACTCCTCCTCCAGCAGAGGGGAGGGGGCCGAAATGAGGCACTGACCTAGGCCACGGGACCCGAGACCAGGCAGGACTTCCAGACAGGGACAAGTGGAGCCCAGATCTCCAGAGCCCTGGGCAGAGAGGGGAGGAAAGGAGAGGAAAGGAACTCACCTTGGATTCTTGTTGTTGAGACTGAGCGCAATCTCATTGACAGCATGAGGGTGGGACATAACCAGGTTGAATCCATACTGCAGCAAGGAGAAAGGACGGGGGGAGACGGTGATGGGGGGAAGGCAGAATCCTGCTGGAGCTCCCTGACTGTGGGCCCACCTGCAAACTCATCCTTTACAAGCTGGTGCCCTCCTAGCTCTCCTGGCTGGGAGACTAGGCGGAAGGGGCAGAGCACCCATGGCCAGTGCTGTCGCCTTACCTGGTAGTTCATGATGGCTCTGAGACAAAGGATACACACGTGGACGTCATCCTTCTGGCTCACCAGGCGGGAGTTCTTCAGGGCCCTGCGCCCAGGGAGAGTGCTGTACCTGGGGAAGAGGGGGCTTCTGGTGAAGGTTCGAGGGCATGCAGCATCACCCAGACAGCAGGCTGCCCCTCAGCAGCAGGAGGAAAGGGGGACGGAGGACCTTGCACCAACAGCCCCGAGAGAGAAGGTGCAGGGGGCAGGGTGCTTCACTGTTTTCACCTCCCTGGAGCAGGTCTTTGTCAGTAAATCTCCAGGACGCCAGCCTTGAAACCAGTACCCAAACCATCCTAAGCCCAGAGCTCCTCCAAACACAATAGGAGGTGTGCAGGCCTTCCTAGACCTCAGGATGGGTCCAGGAGACATCCATTTGAGTCCTCCTTCCTCCTCCTCCCAGTCACTGCATCTTCTACACGTCCCCTGGGGGGGTATCTTGGCTCCCACCCCACTTCTAGGTCCTAGAAAAGACAGAGCAGACCCCAGAGGCTGCAAGAGGGCCGGGACTACCTCTGACTTTGCCCCCAGTGGTGTTTCATGGAAATAAAAAAGGAAACACAAATGGTATCTGGTCATGCATGACTAGAATGATGAGCAATGTCAGGGGCAAGACCCAAAGGAGACAAGGAGAAAAGTATGGCTGAGAGAGATCATGGAAAGGGCCACAGGGCCCAAAGGAAAGCCTCCCACTGTGAAGGGGCTCTGAGAAATCATCCAGTCCATCCACCTGCCTCCGGGCAGGACAGCTCTTCAGCTACTGCAGACCAACGCACACACTGCAGCTTTGGAGGGGAAAGGGCCTAAAGGAAGAAGTGAGGGAAAGGTGAGCAGCAGCAGGCTGGTGGGGGCTGGTCTCCGGGCAGCTGATGGAGCTGAGTACAGAGCAGAGGGAATTAGACATGAAGGCAGGTGCTGGACCAGCCGGTGAAGACCAAGGAGCTGGATGAGGACAAGCCCTGCCCAGGGGCCTGGAGGAACGGCAGAGTGAGAGTGAGGAATGGAGGGGCCCCCAGAGAGGGGGAGACGAGAGGGGAGGGCTGGAACCCCAGAAGGGGTGGGCACAGCCGAGGGGGATGTACTTACCCAGGACAGATCGCTGGGCAGAGTCAAGGGACAGAGAGGACAGACCAGAGACAGACTGGCAGGCAGAGGGCAAGAGAGCTGAGCCTGGAAGCAAGAGTGAAGGGATGAGCATGAGCACTCACCGCTGTTACCCAGGACCTGGATGGATAGGGGCAGGGGTGGGAGGCAGGCGGGCAGAGCGAGAGCACACATACCGGAGCACAGACTGGCGCGCAGAGCGAGCGAGGCTGTTGGTGAAGGGGGCTGACAGGGCGCTGGGTGGCTGCAGGTCCTCGATAGACCTGCTCCAGGACCGGAGCTTGTCAAACGCACCATCGTCACCACTCTCCAGAGCCTCAAAGTCAAACCTGGAGCAGGAAAGGACACACATGCACGCACACAGGAGAAATTCAGTGCCAAGCCCCTGGCGGGCCCACCCCCTCCCGTTAGACCTTGAGGGCCACGAGAAGCAAGGGCAGCAAGAAGAAAAAGCGGAATCGGCAGCAGAGACCCAGCCCCGGCCGGGAGAGCCACTGGCACAGGTGTGCTGAGCAGGGCAGAGGCGGCGTGGGCCATGCCCAGGAGGGGCATCTGAGGAGATGGGGATGCTGAGAGGCCAGTTGCTGCTCCCCACTGGCCAAGCAACTCCAGGAGTCACCTCCCATGGGCCTGAAGGGACTCAGGGGGCTGGTAGTCCTTCTGCACCCCCAGCCATAGACAGGACATCTCAGAGAAGCCATGGGTCCCCTTGAGTTGGCCCGAAGAGCAGCGGTGGGGGACTGGGCAACTGCAGGTACTACTAGGCAGCCAACAGCAGCTGCCGGAGAGGCCTCTCAATGCCCTGAGGGGGCCTAGGTGGTTCTGGATTAGGTTCATGAGGGCAGGTCTGAGTGGAAGCGGATGGGGATCCTGGTGAAGCCAGAGTGGGACAGGCCTCCATGTTCAGGAGGAACTCCACAGTACCATCCCAGCACTGAGTTTTGATGGCGTGGTTCTCCGTGGTTCTACTTGAGGTTTCTAGGTTTTCCTGGCTCAGAGGCTCCTCGCGCTGTACCTTCCCTTGTGGGAGGGCAGAGGTGTGAACTAGGGTCCTTAGTCCCTACGGGAGTTGGGACGGCTTCTTTGTCACTTCCTGCTTCTCGGACCAGATGTCTTCCACAATCAGCAGTTTGGGAATGTGGCCAGAGCAAAGAGGACAGCTCAAGATGATGAACCCACAGTGCCTTCTCCTTTGCAGGTCCCCTCATCGGATCTCCCCTCTGAGAAACAAGCCCCACTCGCCTTTCCTGTCCTCTCCCTGAAGTGGGTCACCCAGGATGGAACAAGCATTTCCAACAGGCTCCTTAAATATGCACAGCCCCAGGGTCAAAGTCACAGAGGCCAACGCTTTCTGAAATAGGAAGCAGTATCTGCAGATGCCTGAAAGTTTCCAAGAAAGTAGGAGCAGACTTCAGGATCCTGACAGTCAGATGTTTGATGGGGCTTTCAAGTGGACCTCGGAGGAGTCTTCAGGTCAGGGAAATCACTTGCCAGTGCCCTCCCTCCATCGATAATAGTATTCCCCACTCCAACCCCACTCTGGGACATTCAGTGTACAAATAAGTGCCTTTACTCAAACTCTATTTGGCTTCACTCTTTTCCTCTCAACCCTTCCCAAAACACACACTCTTACCTACCCCCTACCTGCCCTGAGTCTTTCTTTTAAAAACACAGTCAAAGGTACTGCCATGGACACTACAATACTGAGGTTCCAGGGTATTTTGGTTTCAAGCAGCTGGAATTTGTTTGCTTTCCAAACAAGATAGGCTTATTTGGAAAAATGATCTACATCTTTTACTATAAAAGCTCTGAATTTTTTTTAAATCGCTTTGGCAAATATTTTTCATTTCTTTCTATAAAAAGAGTGAGTTTTTTTTTTTTAAGGGATAGAAGGATGATGAGGCTTGACTTCTGCAGGGTTGGGAAGGGGGAGTGGGTCACTCTTGGTTTTAACAGGATGACCTGGTAAAAATGACTAAGGCCAAACCCAGGAGAGGCAATAGTTCCGAACTCTTAAGGAGATGAGGCCAAAAACCTGCTGAGGAAGGAGAATGGCCCAGGGCAAGGACAGCAGCAAGAAAAGTGAAAGTCATGACTGGGGCAGAGTCCTCAGACTGAGGAGTTCCCCAGGATGAGGGACTTTCAGCACTAACACTGGGGAAAGTCACGGGTAAACTGGGATGATCGGTCACCCGAGGGCTCTGGTAAGTCTTGGGTACAGGTCTGCATGTGTTGGTCATGCTGTGAATGATCAACATAATCCCTCTTTCCATATATTTAGGTAATTACGGTAGGGAACACCACCTTAACAATAATTAACAAATAAAAAGTGGCTACCACAGTATAGCCTATGTTCCAAATACTACAAACTGCTTTACACACATTATCATCTAATGCTTACAGCAACCCTGGAACATGGATCCCCTCTTACATAAGAGGACCTCAACAATCTTTCCAGAGGTCACATAGATAGTAAAGGACTGAAGAGACCCATGTGGGGCTTTGCCTTGAAAGCCCTTGTTCCTTCCACTCTCCACCCCAGCCCACATTGCCTTTTCCTCTGTGCTAACTCACTTCCAGCTGCCTCCAAACCCCCACCTGCTTGAAAAAGGCTCTTGAATGCTTCATTTTCAGTCTGTCAAAGGTCATGCTCACTGCTCCTGGGGTGACATGGAGAAATGCTCTCACAGCTGGAGACCTAAAGTGGCTTTGTGAAGACCTAGCTCTCCCAAAGTAAATAAACCCTGTGGGGGCCTCTCTCCCAAAAGCCAGCACACCTCCTTGGGCAGCTCCCAGCATGGAGTCTGGGTCTTCTGGGTTAGGATCCTGAGCTGCCCTTCCACACCTTGCCTTCTGCTCTTCAAAACGCACCTTCTACTCCAGTCACCTGACATTCTTCGCTAACCTCAGACAGCCCCGCGGCCACCTGTCCACACCCACACTGCTGCCTGGGGTTCCCATTCCACCTTCACTACTGCCAGTTCCAGTCAAAGCAGAATGGGACCGTGTCCTTCCTCACTGGTCCCCCCGCCCTGGTCCCAGGTGGTACTCACATGACAGAACACTGGGCAAAGGATAGGTAATCCACCAACACGTCCAGGCCTTTGTTTTCATCATTCAGAAACTCCCGTACCCACCTGCAGATAAGGAAATATAGCGGAGGAGTCTGCTAATAAAGTGGGTTGAGGGGGAGGAGCAAAAGGTGCCTCTGTGAAACAACATCCCCTCTTGGATCCTCTGGAACTCAGAAATAGGCTGGGAGAATTCTGAAGATCAAAGCCTGTGGCTGACCCAGCCATGGTCATGTCACCGGGCTAGACCTCCCCTAGGCGGGGGAGCCAGAGATGGGGAGAGATGCAGGCCTTCCAACACCACATCAGCCAAACCAGCCTTCAGAAGCTCCCTCCTCAACAGCCAGGGCCCCCACTCCATCATTTTCTGGGTTCCTGGTGTCTAACACAAGGCTGGGCACACCTTCCTGATGCCACATTTGTGGGAGGAACTGAGGGTTACACAGAGCATTTACTGCAGTCCTTGGACAGAGCTGTGCCTGATGGAAGCTGGCAGGTCCCCAAATTGACTGGTGGCTCAGCAGGTAAAGAACTCGCCTGTAGTGCAGGAGACACAGGAGATGCAGGTTTGATCCCTGGGTCAGGAAGATCCCCTGGAGAAGGAAATGACAACCCACTCCAGTATTCTTGCCTGGAAAATCTCCAGGACAGAGGAGCCTGGCGGGCTACAGCCCATGGGGTCACAAAGAGTTGGACACAACTGAGCACCCCAACTCAATCGAAGTCTCAGTTAAAAGACACGCAGGGAGGGGCAAAGAGAGCTCTGGAAAAGAGGCATACCAGGCCAAAGGGCTCTCCACCAAGTTCAAGGAAAGGTATTTTGGGAAGCAGTGAACAGAGGGATATGTGGGATTTCTGTGCGTGGTCACGGGTGAGACTGGCAGAATAGGAGAAGGATGGGGGAACAGTCAGGAACTCAAGTACTCCAGAATGGCTCTGACCTCTAAGAGACTGAACCGGGGAGGCAGGAGGACAGATAACAGACCGGGGCACTTCTACCCTTCTGCCTTCAAGCCTTTTGAACTGAGAGATCCCTGGAAGCAAAGTCAGGAGCAAGTCCCAGGATTGTTACAGGACAGGTTCACTCCTATCCCTGTAGACACACAGGACCCCGAGAGAAAGGAAACTGTCCGGATGAAACCCTGACTCTCCTGTGCCCTCTTCACTCTGAGTGTCTGGGGGTCTTTCTAGGCCAGCTGCACCAAACAGCTCCCCAAAGCCGCATCTCCCCCACAGCTGGGACACCAGCGCCATGTTGGATGGCCACACCCGGGCTACAGAGAGAGGCCGGGCTGTAGCACCAGGCCCGGCAGAGATCTGGCAGCAAGCTCTGGCGGAGGAGGCTGACTGACACCGGAGCTGCCTGAAGTTAGCTTCCTCTCTGGGGGCCGACAGGCCTCCCGTTTCCTGTCTGTCTGCTCTCCAGCTCCCCGCCCCTTTCTCATTTCCTGTCTGAGTCTCCACTGCTATTTTCGGGATCTTGACACTTTGAGGAGATGTCAAAGGGCACTTCGGCAAGGCCGTGAAACCAACACAAACCAGGGGGAGGAGGAGCTGGGGTAGCTCCGGAGCCCCGCTTCCCAGCCTACGCCACTCCAGGCTCAAGTCTCCATCTTCCAAGGGCCTGGGGCGGATCAGGCTGCTTCAGAGGCAGGATCCCCCTCTTGCTACCTTGTCCTGGGCTCCCACCACCCTGGAGCTCCCACAGCCCTGCCTGACAGCCTGACACACTCTTCCTGCCCAGAAATCCAGGAAGCATCCTGGCCTTCCCACGTAACTCCACCAGGGGAGCACAGTTCAAATGACAGGAGCTCCTCAAATGCCAGACGCTGAGCTGCTCCTGGGAACCAAGGACCCGGTTGGGATCTCCAGCTTGTGTGCCAACTGCTGAGAGGCCTGGGCCTGGGAACCACGCTGCTCTGGTCTCAGGGCCTGGCCAATGGCCAGAGGGGACGGCAGCAGGTAGAGGAGGCAGGCTGGGGGTACTGTCCCACATGGCTCCACGGCCCTCTCCGGGGAAGAGCAGAGCCCCCTCCTCACACAGCAGGACTCAGTAAGGAGGGCGGGAGGGCCTGAGAGAGAAGGAAGCAGGGAGGGGTAAAGGCCCTTAGGATGAATGCAGGGCGGTGTTTGGAGCTGTCATCTATGTCGCTTGTGCTCTCACACGTGGGGTAGCTGATGGGGTGCTGCAGTTTTTCCTTCCTTGAGCTTCACCAAATAAAGGTGAAGGCTGAGTTACACATTTCCTAGCGGGTCAGTTCTCAAGTGTGTGGTTCATGGATGCGGTGTGAAAGCCAGCTCTGGCCACCAAGCACAGCGACTGCGCCAGGAACTGTCTCTTTCCTGTTCTCTCCCATGACTGCAGGAGGCAGCTGACTGCATACAGGTAGCCTGCACTAGAAGCCCAGGCAGGACGGGAGGGGAAGGCAGATGATGTCATTTGGCTCTTTCTACTCCTTCTCCTGGCGCTGGAACCTGCCCAGCAACCACCACCTCCACCCCAGGCTCGACTTCTCAGACTTCTCACTCCTGTGAGCTCTCAATGATCAGGCCAGATCTGTAGTCCTGCCTGCAGTTCTCTGTCACAGTGAGGTGTCCCTCATTGTCCTTTGTGTATGTATACACACATACACACACTCTCTCTCTCTCTCATCCTCTCTCTTGCTCTCACTTTCACTATATTTACCCTGACTGGTTACAGTTTTATGAATCCAAGACTGTAGCTCTTTCCCTGTATCTCACACATTAGCCCTGTGCCTGCTCAGCAGGTCCTGGTTCCCCACTCCTCTGGAAAAAAAAAAAAGACTCGTAGTTTCTAGGGACCCAGGCAATAGGTTGACAGGACCTGGGTCTGGGACTACAGAAGACGTTCAGCATCTGGTCCACCTGCTTTTTAGATCTTCCCTGATGTTTCAGGAAGCTGCTTCTGCTCATGAACTAAAATTGTCTTATAATCAAGCAAACAGTCTTCTGGGCACCAAACAGTCCACGAACCAGGTCTCAGCAACCCAATGCAATACATTCCCCCATTCCCAGACTTCTCTGGGCCTCTCTTGGCCCAGCCCCAGGCCACAGGCAGACTCCAGTCTCAGCTGCTGTGGGAATGTCTTCCACTCAAAGCCACAGACTGAGGACCCCAGGAGAGGCCCCAGGCTTGCCAGCAGCATCCAGTCAGCAGCTGGCAGAGCTGAGGGGGAGAAAAGCCAGAAAAGGAACAGTCTGGAGCCCTCTGGGGAACCAAAAGGCATTCGAGAGGCAGCTCTGGCCCACAGCAGGGAGATAAACAGGCAAACTCTCCTCGGTGGACACCGGGTCCTAAGCGGCCAGGTGGAAAGGCTCTGACGGTCGAGAGTGACTCACCCAATGTGGTTGGTCCGCAGTGAGATCTCCAGCTCTCTCAGTACTTTGGTTGACTCCTGCACTCTCCTCCTGAATTTCTGTGAATGTAGGATTCTCTGTCACTGATGGAGGCCCCCAAGTCAACTTTACAATAGAAGCAAAAGGGGCAGAAAAGGAAAGGAAAGGCACCCAAGAGGGCGGTGACAGTCCTTCCATCTGTTCCTAGCCAGCCACTCCCCTACAGCCCCAGAACACAAAGACCCAACTCCTGCTGCTCAGAACAGTCCTGACCCACGTCACAGGGTTTTCCGCTAAACCCCACAGGACTGCAAAGGACAGCAAGATGGGGCTACCCAGCTTCACACCTCACCTTCCGAGTTACGCTGGGGTCCAAGAAGCTCTGGAGTTTCTGGATGTACGTGTGGGGAGGATTCTTCACCTGGAATCGTTCCTGTGAGGGAAGCACATGTGTGCACACAGACACTGAAGCTTCTGAGAAGAGTGCTGAGGAAGCAGGGCACCCACAGTGTCTGATGTGAGGGGACTCCTTAAGCTGTCACTTGGCCCTTAACATCCCCCACCCATAAGTTCCCCTCCGTGACTTATCCTCAGGTACTTCTTTTCTGTTGCCATCTTCGCCTCCTTCGATGAGTACTCCCTGAGTCTTAAGTAATTTTCTATGTTAAAAATTAAGAGCCTGCTTGCAGCCAGGCTGTCTGAGTTCAAAAACTCACGAGTTGTCATCTTCAAATGTACGCAGGGGAAAAAGCAAGCCCACAGGTAGTGAGTTCTTGATTCTGAGCTAAGTGAAAATCTCTCTTTTCTCTTCTGGCTCTAAACACTTTCATGTAGAGAGAGTTTCCAATCCTCACATTCTGAGATTTAGAAACAGAAGACTAGAGGACCGGGGCTTCTCTTCCTAGAGGCCTGTAAATAATGGGGAAAAGGCTGCTATTCGCCAGGTCTAGAGCAGAGTGAAAGAAAAATGGCACTTTGGATTCCTCAGCCAGGCACAGCCCTTACCCTGGTTGGAAAGGCAGAAACAGGCTCTGCTGGGGAAACCACCAAACACCTCACAGCTCAACAAACCTCACTGGGAAGAAATCAAGACAGTGTTTTGTGGGAGCTAGAGGGGAACCTGGCCTACCAGCCTGTATCTGTTAGGAAAGTGCTTTTAGAAGAGGAAATAAGCATGGGCTGAGGCCAATGCCCAAGGCCCTGCCGCCGTGCCCAGCCTCACTTCCGGTCCCAAACCCTGTACCTGGTCACAGATGAGGTCCCACTTCTTCTCGTTGTCGTACTGCCGCAGGAGCCGCGCCTTGTCGGGAGGCAGGTTCATGGAGCTCTGAGGAGAGAACCTGAGTCAACAGGGCTGACAGGCTTCCCTCACGCGTGAACCCTCAGGTTTCACCCTGACATTCCATGGCTGAATAGGAAGGCTCAGAGGGGCACGACCATCTTCCTGTTTCCCCTTCATGTTTGGTTCAGTTTGGTTGAGCAGCGTTTTCCAAACCACAGGTTGTGGAATCAGTGTAGTCACTCAAGAGTAACTTTATTTTGAATGAGAATGGACAGATTAAAATAGAACAAGAATTTAAGATATGAGAATTGATTGCAATTAGGAAGTATAAATAATGTTTCACAAAGTTTTTGTTTCATGAACCAAACACACACAATGTAAGATGTGTTTCTTAACATGGGACAGGTCAAAAAAGTTTGAAAGTCACCAGTCTAAAGTGACAACATCAATCAATTTTCCCCCGCAGCCTAAGAGCTGGGCAGGCTTCCTGTACCACACACACCCATGGGTGAATCCTGAGCCACCCATACATAGCCTGTGCAGATGCTACAACTCTAACCCTTTCCTTCACATCCAGGACACCAGGGAACGAGTAGAACATCAACATGAAGATAACTGCTCAAGTTTTTAAAGAAATAGTTTACAAGATTTCAGTACTTTAATCATTAGTGCTGATTACTTATGACACAGCTCCCAGTTATTTAAGACACAGTGAAGTGTCCCAACCCCTCACTGAGACACTCTAACTGAGATTACAGGACAGACCAGGAGTCATTTTATTTTGTTCACTACCATTTGCTGAATGAATACATGAATACAAGTGTAAGTGAATAAAAGCCAAGGCATCCAGGGCCAAGCCCCACCCAGACCAGCAGCCCTACTGTCCCCTCCTTACCCCTCCCCTCCCGCTCCAGTCCAGCCAAGCCCCTCCTCTAACCAATCTAGCTGCCTTGGCTGCAGGTCACAGTAAGGCCTTCCTCTCATCTCCCTCTCCCTTACCTACTGCTCCAAGCTCAGCTCTAACTTCCAGGTAAACAAAACGTGATCACCTAGTTTATCTCTGTCGGGTCCTTGACATCCTTGTCCCTGGGGACACAAATTGTATGTGCCTGGGATCCTGAGGAGTCATACCGGCTCTGAGTTATTCCAAAAACAGCAAGAGTATCCTGAGAGTAGGCTCTCTGTTTTCCAAGAAACTGAAAGAAAATCCTTAAACATCATTTATTTCTGTTACATGTATCTATTTATTAGGTATTTATTTACATACATGCTATTAAGTCAGTTGTATGCTCATCTAAGGGCTTTCCAAGTGGTGCTAGTGGTAAAGAACCCGCCTGCCAATTCAGGAGACATAAAAGATGTGGGTTTGATCCCTGGATCAGGAAGATCCCCTGGAGGAGGGCATGGCAATCCACTCCAGTATTCTGGCCTGGAGAATCTCATGGACAGAGGAGCCTGCTGGGCTATGGTCCATACGGTCACAAAGAGTTGGACAAGGCTGAAGCGACATAACACTAACACACACACACACACACACTCATCTAAAGGACTGACTGTATCATTATTCATATGATCTCCAACCCCTAATAACGTCTAACCCTATGACAGGCACTAAGTGGAGAGTAAGTTGATGGTAAACCTATGGTTAAGAGGTCCCGGTTGTGGGGCTTTCCTGGTGGCTCAGAGATAGAGAATCCACCTACCAATGTAGGAGACACAGGTTAACAATCCCTGATCCGGGAAGATCCCATATGCTATGGAGCAACCAAGCCCGTGCACCACAACTACTGAACCTGTGCTCCAGAGCCTGGGGGCTGAGCTGCAACTACTGAAGACTGTGTGCCCTGGAGCCTGTGTTTTGCAACAAGAGAAGACACTACAATGAGAAGCCTGTGCCCTGAAACAAGAGAGTAGCCCCTGCTCGGTGCAACTAGAGAAAAGCCCAAGCAGCAACAAACATCCAACACAGCCAAAGATAAATAAATTAAAAAAAAAAAACAGGTTCCGGTTCTGAGCTCTGGGCCAAGCTTCTGGCTGGAAACAGGGTCATTATGGCTCGAGAAAGGAAGTGGAGCTTGGATTTCTGTTCAGTGTTTAGAAATGGAAGAATTTAGAAACCCCGAAGAGAAGAAAAGAAGGGGAAGGAACCACCACGTCACCCCTCTCCCCATGGTTGCTCCCGCCCTATGAATCTGCCTGAGCTTCTGCAGGGAAGAAGGGCTAACTGAATCCGCCCCACTGCTGATGCAGCAGACCTGGCCGGACAGGCAAATACAACCCCAAGTGTTCTCTCTGGGACCACCCTGCCAAGGGCCGATCTCAGCGTGTCTGTGTGGCCAGCAGGACAGGAGCAAGAGGCCACCACAGAACAGGGACACAAAGACCAAAGGTGGCCTGGAGCAAGTTCTCCCACCTAAGCAGGGCCAGGCTGCAGCCCGCAGAGCCCGTGAGACCAGGCCTGGTTCTGGCTCTGCGCACGGCCTGAGGTGGCTTCACTGTCCTCTGCCCCTCTCTCCCATGTCTGTGCCATGAAGACACAAAACAGTAGTCTCCCCTGGAAGCACGCGACTCGGGAGGGGTGGGGGAGCTCGTTGCGGCTGTGGCAGACATCACATCCCGTCTACACCAACTTCCTCCCTCAGCCGCCCGCTGGCAGCTGCTGGGGCCTCACACTTCCCCACCAGGTGAACCGCTGAGAAAACGTCTGGTCCCCCGGGGCTTCAAAGACGAAGCAGGGTCACCACCTCTGGGAACCCCAGCCTAAGAGCATGGAAGAGGAACCTCGGGGAACTGGCCAGACTTTAGATGCCCAGGAGAGAGGGGTGCCAGCAAATGGAAACCGGGGGCAGGAGCAAGAAGCACTCTGACCACAGGCCCACGTCCTCCGGTCTAGAGCTCTGGGTGACACTTCTGAGCAGTGAGGGTAGTTTTCTCTCCTTTGTGACTGAAGTGTGATGGGGAAGGAAGTGGGTGGGGGAATTCCCCAGCCTCCAGCACACACAAGCAGTCAGTTATGGACTGTGGGGGGGTGGGAGCCACCCATCACGGGCAGGGCCAGGGTTTGGCAGTTCTCTCCCTGTCAGGCCATGGCATCAGGGCCCCTGCCTCCAGCAGATACTGTGTGTGAGGCCAGCAGGGCTCAATGTCCTGAGGAAGGGCAGCTTCCTGAGTTCCGAGGACAGCCAGGGAGCAAACCTGCCAACCTTCCTTCCGGTTTCAGTCAGAGGTTGTTTCCTTGACATTTTCCTGCTGTGGCTCCGAGACCACAGGCTCTCTTGAGGCAGAAGCCGGGCTGAGTTCTCGCTAACTCCTCTCAGAGACCCTCGCTGAAGAGAAAGGAGACTCAGCTGTTTTGGAGCAGAGGACACTGGATGTGGAACCAGCGAGCTCCAGATCCACTTCAAGCTCTTCAGAGTCATAGAACCTCAGAAAGCTCATTCATAAAACGGAGATAATCTCGCCACTTCACAGGGTTTTATGAGGCTTAAATGATAAATACTTTAGGTCTGTGTGAGTCTGGAACACTGTGGGTGTTCAACACACTTCCCTTCCCGCTCCTCCTAGAAACCCTGAGCGATGCTCTGACATCCCAAGGACCTGCCCTCTTGCTCCTGGGTTGTCCTCTATTCCTGCCTCTATCCCTCCTCCTTCAGCCCTGCTTCTCAACACTTTGGGGACAGAGCAACCCCTCACCCCTGCTTTGATCCTTTGCTGCTAAGACTAGGAGGCAGTAAAACATCACTGTCCTTGGGGAGGGAGAGGGAGACTCCAGGGAGACAGAAGAAGAGGAAGTCGGACTCAAAGCAACTCTGGGACTGATTCCTAAATCAGAGGGAACCAGCCAGAAGTCTAATAATAAAAACCTATAACAGGAAGAAGCAGAAAGCGGTGGATCTGATGCTTCTCCAGTAAGGCGGCTCTGGTTTACAGCCAGTTTGAGACCAGGCTGAGCGCCCTGTTCAGGGGCCAACCCCTTCCTGGGTTATGTGGGAGCAAGGGCCCAGTCCCCCCAGTGAGGCTTCCTTACTCCCCACACGACCCTGTTAGCCCCAGAGAAGCAGAAGAGCAGAGAGCTGGCTGTGGTCATAGAGGTTCCTTTCCCTTTCCTGCTCTGCACCCCCAGCCGGTTAGCCCCTCCTTGTTTCCTTCCCACCACAAGGGAAGGGAAATGCCGGTGGGGCTGGAGTTTCCTTCAAAGCTGTGGGTCCTGTGCTGGGACTCACCCCTCCTCCGCCAGTCTCCTTGGGCCAGGCCTGGGGAAAACCCAACAAACAGAGATAGCAACCACCCAAAATTCCCAGCTGCCTCTACTGGTCCCAGTCAGTCATGATAAATTTCAGGATCAGAGGCTAAAATGGCATAGCTTCTCTGAGGAGAGAGACAGAGAGAGAGATGGCTGAAATGTTCCTGCAAAGGGGATTCTGGAGACTTAAGGGAAGGCAGGCAGGGGCTGTTCACTTTGAGCAAATATAGAATGTGAGTTGGTGGTTTTCTTAATGTTTTCACTCTCAGAACCACCACCCCACTGAGGCCCTTATGGCTGGCCACTTCTCCCTGGAGTGGTAGCTGCAGTCGCCACGCTCAGCCCACGGGGCAGGGAGCCCTGGGAAGCTGAGTCTAGAACCTCCCCAGAGGTGAAGTGAGGCACTGTCCCAGGCACCACATGCTATTGAGCCCTGGCCACTGGTCACAGCTGCCAGTGAGTCCTCTCGGGCATCTGCAGATCAGCCCATTATGCAGATGGCAGAGGAGAAGGTGGTGAAGAGGTACGAGGTGTGGGAGGCCAGGAGACTGCTGGAGGAGCAGCTGGAGTACCATATTCCCACCAGGAGCCCCTCACAAACCAACATCTCTGCCCCCAAGTCAATGGAGAAGCAGGCAACACTGGGCACAAAGGCCCACGCCCAGCCGCCAAATGGACATAGGGTTAGGAGTGGCCAGGCCTCCCCTCCACATGTCTCTCCTGGTGGGCAGCAGGGGCAGCTGTGGCCAGCTGGGCACTGCTCCCAAAGGGCAGGAGCCCATGGAGGTGGGAGGCACCATTCCTGCTACCCTGGCCCCCTCAGCGGCCATAGCCAGCCCTGCCGCGGTAGCAGCTCCCAGACAATGAGAGTTATTTTCAGCCAGCGCTCTAACACAAGCCAGCTGGCCAGTGTGCAGGGCGGGAGGCCTCCTCCACCCGGCCCGCCCAGACAGCAGGCCCAGCCCGGTGCTTACGCTGCCGCCGCCTCTGCGTCACTGTTTGTTTATCTCACTGTTTCAGCATAGCTCCTCCCAACTGCCCCCCAAAACTACAATACTGACAAAAGGAAATCAAAAAAATCAGAGTGTTTGAGCAAAGGTCCAAGAGCTAAAATTAAGAAGGTCCAGACATGGGAAGCACAGCTTCCCCAGCCCCGTGACCGGTGGGTGTAGCGCAGGGAGGAAGTGGGCCGGGTCGGCAGCCAGGTCTCAATGCAGCCCCCGCAGACAGGCCGAGCCAGGCTCTGCGGCCAACCTAGGAGACGAAGCTCAGGATGGCTATCCTTGCCTTCCTCCCTCCCATCCTTGTTTTCAGAGCTCAGGTTTGGAGAAGATAACATGAGACAGACAGAGCCTGGAATGAGCCCGAGTCAACTGGGAAAGGCTCGGGGAGAAGAAGTGTCCTGCGGCAGAAAGGAAATCACAAGAACAGTTCATGACACTTGGCTGGAGGAAGAGGGAGCGCTGCCCATGATGGAGTGGGGTGAACACTTGAAGAATAGGAAGGAGCGGACTGGGAGCAGTCATCTCCCTGGATGCGAGGCCTGGAGCCCTGGTGCCGCCAAATCCCACAGCCTCAACAAAGCAGCTCCCCTGCCGCCTCCCCTCCCTCCATTTGCAGCCCCATGCACAGGGGCTCATGGGTGTGACGCAGCGCTCACCACACACACAGTTTCCTCAAGGCCTGAGCTGCCCGACTAGACTTGTGGGAAATTTACCATGGTACCTTATGACAAAAGACATCGGAAAAGTGAGTGCTCCTTGACTTCAGCATCTGTAGCGGCTTAGGTCTGACTTTCTGGTTTTGTTTCCCCTATCACTTTGGGGACAAGCTGCCAGAGAAAAGCCAGCTTTCAGAGCCCTGTCTGAAGAACGTGCTTCTGTGGTCACTGATGACTCTATAACCAGAAATGACTTGCTGAGCAGTTACGGGCCAAGTCCCTGAGCAGCCTGGAGGAAAAAGAGATGGATTTGCCAGATGTCTCAGGCTGAGCTCTGCAACTCACACCAGGGAAGTCGGGTAAAGGCAAGGTCCTGGAAGGCCGGTGTCAATCAAACGAAGAGGTGGCTTTATCCAAATACAACTATACCCCCAAGGCCTCCTCCTCAACGTGGTTGACTCCCGCCTTGGATCCTGAACTGGCGCTGGAAGTCAGTCAGGTCCCCAGCGCCAGCAAAGCCCCCTAGCTCTACTCTCTGCCATGCTGTAGGCCTTACACCTGACATCAGGTAACCCGGGCAGGTAACCTGGCCCTGGCTAAGGACACCTTCTTGGCTTACTCAGTCAAGAAGCATACAATCTCGGATAGAAGAACTCTTGTTAGCTACGGGCCCCAAGCCCCAGCTTAAAAACACCACTGCCACAGCAACTTGATCTGTCTGCTGGCTCCTCAGCCCCTCCTCGCGGTTAGCCAGACCCACACACTCCCCAGTTACGCAGAATGGAAACTATTCTGCTGGGGGCAGCTGGCTTTTCCAAAGCCAAGGAGTCTTGGGGCAGACTCACATTGTCCCTGTAGCCAACCAAGGTTGACCCTTCTCTTCACCATATTCTGCCTTCCCACAGGGGGAGCCCTTAGGCAGTGCTACCTCAGAGAGGACATAACATTTCTGGGGTTACACCCCACAAAAGACATTTTCCTCTCTCTCCTCGGACCACAGGCCATCATTCACTAGGACCCAAGTGTGCCTCTCCCAGGATCTCTCATCCGTACCTTTTCTTCCCTGCCCATGGCCACCACCAGATGGGCCCTTGTGCACTCCCGACCTTCTGGGATAAACTTCTAGCTGGCATCCCGACTTCCAGCCTGCATGTGGATGGAATTTCCAAACTTCCTAGCACGTAAGATAAATCATGCTTCTTTTCAGTTCAGAAATCTCTGACTCCTTACCATTTACATAAGAAAACCTAAACTCCTTGGCTGACTGTTCTCAGCATCTTAAATAAGAAAGAGCTTCAGAGCTAAGATATTTTCCAGGGTGGCCCCAGCATCTCTGACTAGCTCATTGTCTCCTGGGTTCTCTTGGAGCAGCTACTCTAGTCATAGGATTCACTTGTAACTCATGTTTCCCCAATCTTCTGCATCCCTACCTATTACTACTGGACTCAAAATCCAACTCTGTGACTACCCAACATAGCTCGGTCCCTCTTCTGAGCTCCAAAGCATAATTATATGTGAAGAATGATAAGGCAGAGACCTGCTTGTTATCCCCAACCTCTTCTCATCTTCCTTATTAATGAACCTCCAATGCTTAGCTGAGCACTTAGCAACCCAGAATTAATACATTTCTATAAACAACAAGGTCCTACTGTATAGCACAGGGAACTAAATTCAATATCCTGGGATAAACCATAGTGGAAAAGAATATAAAAAAGAATGTATATATGTGTATAACTGAGTCACTCTGCTGTACAGCAGAAATTAACACGTTGCAAATCAACTATACTTCAGTAAACAAAATTTTTTTAAATACAAAGAATTAATATATTTCTCATCTTTCCTAGCATTCAGATGTGGCTACGTTATCATGTAGGATGTGAACAGAAGTAGTGTGTATAACTTCTGAGAAGTATCATTATAGGGAGGGAGTATACCTTTTTTTCTCCTTTCTGCTTCCAGCTGGCTGGAATGCAGAGACAATAACTGGAACTTCAGCAGCTATTCTGGAAAATGAGGTGACCTTAGAAATGAAATCCAGATGAGTGAAGCAAAGAGAAAGAAAATACCTGGTCACTGATACTGTGGATCTCAACACAAATTGAATGAGGTCATATAGTGCATTTTCAGGTGTGTTTCCTTTATTTCAATTAGAATACAACTACGGAGAGTAGGGGTCATGCCTCCTCCGTCTTTGAATCATGTGCAGGTGCTTAATAAATAACTGATTGATCCTGCTACTACCTCATCCATCACCAAGTCCTTTGTTCAGTCCCTGGTTATTTTTGGAGGGGATTATCCAACTTCTCACAATTGTCCTTGCTATTTCTGGTCTTATAATCTGCCTTACGTGCTACAGCCCAAATCACTTTCCTGATATGTTGCTTCTCCCGCAGCAAATTCCCACCCACTCACTGAGTTTCAACTCTGTCTTTCAGTTCGTGTTATAGGTCTAAGACACTCCCCTGACTCATCGTCTAACCAGACTCATCTTAAAGTCCGCTAGACCACAAGCTCCTGAGCACAGGCATCATCATCACCAGTTTGTTGATCACTGCAGTAGGTCCTCAATAAAGATTGAGCAAATTGAAGTTCCCCATACATATACTCTTCATCTGCTCCCTAAGATTTCTCCTCCATCATCCTCAGAGTTCATCTCCTTCCCAGTCACCAGCCATGCCCCTCATTCAATTCACAACGGGAGAAATCCCACCTTCTCTAGCAAATCTGTCGTTAAGTAAGAGTGGGAAGGTTTACACTCTCTCCTAAAAGTGTCTCTACACATTTCCTAATGCTTTTAGCATGTGTTCATGGAGTTGTGACGTACAGCTAATGTCTCTTCACTTTTTCTGGGGCGTTCAATAAGTATCACAAATCTCAAAGAGTGGCTAAAGCACAGAATGAGGAGCCACACTGCCCTAAGTATGAATCTTGGTTCCACCACTTACTAGTGTGGCCTTGGGAGGGTTACTTAATTTCTATGAGCCTCAGTTTCCTCATCTGTAAAATGGAGGTACAAATAGTACCTACTTCTTAAGGTTGCTATGACAATTAAATAAGTTAATATATATAAAGCATTTAAATCAGAACTAGGCAATAAATGTTACACATAAAGCGAGCTGTGTTCTTCTTGGTTTTTTGTTTGCTTGTTTTTGGTTTGGATTTCTTATTCAACAATTAGCAGAAAATAACTATATGCCAGTCACTAAGCTAGGAGCTGGAGATATAAAAATAAATAAGGTAGGATCCCTACATTCAGAAAGTTTATATCCAGAGGGCAAGGTAGACCAGCAAGCCAGGGATGAGCGCACACAGCACTGCTGTCAAACAGCAGTATATGGTACTATGGGATCCCAGGGAGGCAACAGAACAGAGGAGTCAAGTAAGGCTTCCTGGAAGAAATGCTATAGGATTTACTCTTAAAACATCAAGCAGGAGGAAGTTAGGCAAAAGCAATGAAGCAGGGCAAGATGGTGATATTCTAGGCAAGGACATGCATTTGCAAGTACACAGAAGTACCAAACACCAAAAAAAGTTCAGGAGTCTCCAAGTGATCAGCAATAATGGAATAAAAGCATATTTGAGGAAATTACAGCAGGCAGGGAATGGCCAGATGACACAAGGTCCTAGGAACTAAGGTAAATCAGTGGGCATGATTAGGATACTAATGACACTACTATTAAAATGAAAAACGGAATAATGACAAAAGCTAATAACATTTATTGACAAAACTGAGATAGGAACTCTATATAAATTATCTCATTTAATTCTCACAACTAGCCTATGGAGTTAGGACCAAAATCATTCCTATTTTACAAGTGAGGAAACAAAGGCTTGGAAAGGCAGGCCAAGGAACTTGCCCAAGGTCACACAGCTAGTACGTGATAGAGTTGGGGTTTGAACCTAGGTCTGACCCTGACTTTGTATTCTCACACAATGCCTCCTCTGAGACAACCAATTGTTTTAGCCTTTTTCTGAACCTTTTCAGATTGTATGTATCCTTCAGGATTAATACGATCAAGGTGCCTCATGAAGCCCCCTTCAAGCAACCCAGACCTCTGCACACTCCGTTCCTTGAACTTCTACAGGGCTACTGTCCTTGCTTCCCATCCAAGATTACACTCCATCATTCCTTTAGTGTCTTCTAGGCACCATACACTGTGCCAACTGGAAGTCTTGTTTTGTCTGGCAATAACTCTTATATTTTTACCAAAAAAATGAAAAATTATGGCTTATAAATATCTACTTTGGGATGAGCATTATGCTAGATCTTTTAATTGTAAGATTTCATGAAAAAAATGATTTTATTCCCATATTATTACTCACCTTTCACATTCCATATTATTTCTTGAACTAGACTGTAAGCTTCCTGAGGGCATGGACTTTTCCTTGATCTCACGTGTTCCTAGACAATCTGACATACAGAAGAAGCCTAATAGGTGTTGTGAGTTGCCCATGTGGCCAGCTGGGGACAGCACTCCACCCCACCCAGTACACCACTGGGTCTGGATTTCCAGGAGTCTCATTATAAATCCAGGAGCTTATCATCGAGTCATAAAACCTAATGAATCCCTTCCTACATCCAGACTACACGTGGGAGAGGCATGACTCCTGCTTCATGGAAGGACAAACTGAGGCCCAGCACCAGTCATATCAGCTGGGGAGAGGCACTACAAGTCTTTTATATTTCCTGGCTTTTCCAATTGCTCTCAGATGGGGGTCCATCTCAGTGCCTCGGAGCACCTCACCTCTTTGGGGAGGAAACATAAAGACCCCAGCCTGCTCTTGATCCACAACCCACCTTCCCAACATTGTCCCTCCCTCATACTCGTTAGGGAGAAGGAAATGGCAACCCACTCCAGTATTCTTGCCTGGAGAATCCTGTGGACAGAGGAGCCTGGTGGGCTGCCGTCCATGGGGTCGCACAGAGTCAGACACGACTGAAGCGACTTAGCATGCATACATGCACTGGAGAAGGAAATGGCAACCCATTCCAGTATTCTTGCCTGGAGAATCCCAGGGACAGAAGAGCCTGGTGGGCTGTCGTCTGTGGGGTCACACAGAGTCAGACACGACTGACGTGACTTAGCAGCAGCAGCAACATACTTGCTAAGGCCAGAGCTTGACACAGGGGTCATGACTGCCCACACCCCAAACCCATCTTTGAGTGCCCAGCTTTTTTGTATCTCATTTGATCGTCCAGCCAGAAAAAAAAAAAAACACCTGTTTAGAGGCAGGCTCATAAGAGTTCCCACCCCTTGACCCAGAGAGCCTCTGAATCTTGTCTGCTTCTCTCAATGTCTGGCATCCTAGGTGTCATAATCACTCAGGGCCACGAAGGGGGAGGAAAACATTACTGAGCGTCTCTTACATGCCAGGCACTCTTCTCACTGCTCTCAGTAACCGGTGGAGGTTAAGTGGTGTTATGCCTGTTTAACTGGTGAGAGAATTAAGAATCGGAGACCAACTGGTTCGAAGTCATACCGAATGAGGCAGAACCGAGATTCAAACCCAGATATGCGGCCTCCAACAGAACTTTTGACAGGACATGCCTTTTTCTGCTATATCTTGCCATCTCCTTTCAAAGAAATCAAATCTCCATTTCTAACTTGGAAAGGCCCACCTGGATTTGTCTGACTGACTTTGGTTGATCATTAAACAGTGCTTCCCTGTCCAGCAAGACTGGGTAAAACTAGCTGAACGAGGTATGTGTGCTAGACACCTGAAGTTCAAGGCTTCTGTCTCACAGGAAGAAGGATACCATGCAGAGCAGAAAGCCAAGGGAACTCCCTCTTGGATACCACCAGTGACAATTCCTTCATATCTGAATGACATTTTAAACATTCAGAGCCATCTATAAATAACGGCATGGGCTTTTTGAACAGGGAGGACCTAGATTTCAGTCCTGGTACTTTTCATGAGACAGTGGGAAGGTTACTAGACTTCTTTGAACCTCAGTTTCTTCATCCATAAAATGTGAATCACAATCTCTACCTCCTACAAGAATTCAGTGAAGGGATGAATGAACAAAAAGTATTTTGCATGTGGCCTGGCCCAGGAGAAGGGCTCTATAAATGGCAACTGGGATGAGCTACTCTAGCAGTCGCAGGTGATTCAAAGACAGCTTCTAAGCCCATACATAAAATATAATTTCACAGTACTTTAAAATACATAAAAGACAGAGTCTATACATGCAGTTGAACAGTTTAGGTAAATATATTTACTTATATGTTTACTAATTTTCTAGGTTAGAGCAGTTGCACATATACCCCTTTGAAAGATAAGACTGAAAATATCAATGGCCACCCAGGGGATTCACAGGAAAGCTGGGACCAGAGTTTGGGGAGAAAGAATTGAGTCACTGACTGACTAAGGTGCTCTGCTGAGTGATCTTTTGAATGAGATTTTGTAAAGAAAGTCGTTTTTAGCGTTCCACCTTATCTCAAGTCCCTCGTTTCCCCGTTGTCTCCTGACTTCCTCAGGTTAAACCTGCGGTCTGCAAAGCTGAGGTTTGATTAACCACAAATCTCCGTTTTCGGTCCCCTCAGCTAACTACTTTTCTCCACAACTCTGTTTTTCCCCTTGTGACCTGCAGAAGCCCCTGGAGTTGTCCCTCCCAGACACACAAAAGGGCTGTGCTGTCTACAGGAATATAGAGAGAGGCATGAGAATATTTAAGCCCCAAATTTTATTTGACCAATAGACACTGTGCATGCTGAGTTGCTTCAGTCGTGTCCAACTCTGCGACCCCATGGACCGTAGCCTGCCAGGCTCCTCTCTCCGTGGGATTCTCCAGGCAAGAATATTGGAGAGGGTTGCCATACCCTCCTCCAGGGGATCTTCCCAACTCAGGAATCATACCCGCAACCCACATGTCTTATGTCTCCTGCATTGGCAGAAGGGTTCTTTACCACTAGCACCACCTGGGAAGACACCAATGACTCTCTCAAATATACATTTCTATCTCAAGCTAGAAATCTGAGTGCCATCCTGAATTCCTCCTTTTGCCCTTATCTCCACCTTTCAAATATCAAATTTGATCCATCGAGCTCCCTAAATTTAATCTTTTGAGTCTCTACCACACAAACCAGCCCTGGTTAGGGCTGCCACCAGCATCACCACACTGCCAGGCATCCACTTGGCTGTCCAACTCCAACTGATTCCCCTCCCACGGCTGCCACACTGACACCTCAAAATCTGATCACGCCACCCTCCTACCAAAAAGCATGACGTGTGGTTCATCCGCTGTGCTGTACTTAGTCGCTCAGTTGTGACCGACTCTTTGCAACCCCATGGACTGTAGCCCGCCATGCTCCTCTGTCCAAAGGATTCTCCTGGCAAGAGTACCAGAGTGGGTTGCCATGTCCTCCTCCAGAGGATCTTCCCAACCCAGGGATCGAACCCAAGTCTCCTGCATTGCAGGCAGATCCTTTACTGTCTGAGACAACAGGGAAGCCCATCCACAGAGCAGTCAAAGCCCTCTCACCACTGTCTGCCTTACACCTTATACTTCAAAAGCCCCGAGTAGCTCCGGAAGGATTCTCTGAGCACATTACGCTCTGTCTCGCTCAGATGCTGCCCCTCTACCTGGAATGCTTTCTCCTCCACACTTCTCTCCAGCTCCTAATTATCCTTTTAGCCAGCAGAGATTTCCTCCTACAGGCAGCATTCCCCAAGCCCTGCTCTGTGCTGCCTAGATGCTCCTGCCTTTCTACACCATCGCACTTCCCAAGCTGAAGACTGCAATTAGACGTTAATGTGTTTGTCCTCCCCTTCAGACTGAACTCCTGGGGGCAGACACTGGCTCAGTCATCTTTATTTCTCTGGCACTTAACACAATCCTAAGTGCTTAGTAAGTGCTTGCTGAGTGAATGAACACCGGGCTGCACTCAGGAGGCTCTGAGCACTGGTATAGCATTCCTCTCCCCTCTTTGTCTCCAGGCGAGGAGGATGACACCTTCCCCATTCTCAGTTCGCAGCCTCAGAAGCCCTCCAGAGTACTGAGTGACTCTTCACCTAGCCGTGGTGGGATAAGGCCAGAGTAGCCTCTCTGCCCTCTTGCCTCTGAGACAATCAGAAGCAGCCGGCAGTGCTTTTATAACACTGTGACACCACCTGACATTTCCCTACAGGCGTCCATAGGCAACAAATACTAGATGGTTTCCTTACAATTCCTGGAGGGAATCAACCGAGAAGCCTAATGCCACCAGCTGCTGTCTAGCCGCCGACCCTTCAACTCCTGAGGTTTTGCTCCCAACTTTTAACAAGGGTATTCTGGGGAAATGACAGATAAATGCTTTGGGAGCTCACCAGGACCTGCTGCCCCATAAATGCACAAGAGACTCTTAATCCCTTACTCACCTACAATGCCAGCAGTAATTAGGCAAGCCCAAAGGGAACAATTAATAGCTGCTATTGGACCATCAATCTGGAACTCATGCCAGATGCATCAGAAAATAATCTGCAGACGTGAGCACTTTACAAGGGATTTACCAAGTGCCCTGACTGCCAAGGGGCTGAGGATAATGAGTGTTTGTGTGATGCTGATTCTGCTGAGCAGCAAGTGAAAACAAAATAACCACAACCATAAACCAGAAGACTGTCCAAAGGGGCCCAAGCATACTGTGGACACAGAAGATTCAAACAAAGATGCTCTTTCCCACTTAGCTATCTCTTGTCCATCTGTTCTAGAACATTATCTGGGCATCATTCTGAGGCCAATTTTGAGAAGAAAGGGAGTCTGTGACCCCTTCAGTCTGCAAATGAGCCACCACCACCCCTGAGTTCAGTACAGTCCCAGGAGCCCAGGTCTGGACTTCAGTAGGCCTAGGCTGGCTATTCTAGCCTTGGTAAATGCCTTAAAAGCTCTTCAAGTTCCTTCCATGGCTACACTAGAGATGAAAGGTGCTAAAGGATAGGACAAGGGCTACATTGGTTCCTGGAGGTCCTAAGGCCTGTGGAGAGGTCATGACAAGGCCAACAACATCAAGAAGGAAGTGAAGTGAAGTGAAGTCGCTCAGTCGTGTCTGACTCTTTGCAATCCTGTGGACTGTAGCCTCTACTAGGCTCCTCTGTACATGGGATTTTCCAAGCAAGAGTGCTGGAGTGGGTTGCCATTTCCTTCTCCATCAAGAAGGAAAGCAAGGTGATTAATGTGTGGTATGCAATTCAGTGATTTTACAACTTTGAGGTACATAGAACCAGCCTCTTACCCATCAACAATAATCCATATTTCTCGATTAATACCAGATCCCTGACTCGAGGGCTTCCCAAGTGGCGCTAGTGGTAAAGAACCCACTTTCCAAAGCAGGAGACATAAAAGACACTGGTTTGATCCCTGGGTCGGGAAGATCCCCTGGAGAAGGGCAACAACAACCCATTCCAGTATTCTTGCCTGGAGAATCCCATGGACAGAGGAGCCTGGTGAGAATGCGAAGAGTTGGACACGACTTAGTAACTTAGCAGCCCTGACTTGAAGAGGTTGGTGGACAGAGAATAATATTTCTACTTAAAATGTACTGAGCACCCACCACACCAGACACTGCCCTGGACCCTTAAATGTTATTTAAGTCGCCTAAAATCCCTAGAAGCCAAGTACTCTTATCCTGATTAGACAGACACAGAAACTGAGGCTCATGGAAGTTACAGCACTGGCCCAAGGTCATGGAGCTAATAAATGGCAGAGCTGGGATTCAACTCCAAATCCGTGGAGCCCCAGGGTCCTGAAAAAAGGCCTGGCTGAGCAGCAGTCCCAGGCTGAAGGAACCCCAACACCGCTTGTAGCTTCTCAGGCCAGACTTCTAAGTCCTCTGCTAGCCAAGAACACACAGTGACTTCAGGAAATCTTAAGAGAATCAGGCTTGAGGAACCCTGAAAAGACAAGTATCTATTTACAGTTAATCAGCACCCTGCCTGGCCCTGCAGACAGTTCTGACAAGTGGAGCCAGAAAGAGGCAACCACAGGCTCTGACTGGGCCCACCTGGGGCTAGGAACCAGCCAGGCCCCTGGATGAGCAGCAGGGACCTGACCTTACCCAAACTGGCTGTGCTGCCCAGGGAGCCCCTGCCCCACTCTCAGTGGGGACTCTCAGGAGCTGGGGTCCAGAGTCCACAGAGAGTTGTCTTCACTATTTCACTTTTCTCTTGTACTTCGACTCCCCAAACTGCCACTTCACTAAAATACTCCCCCTCTTCCTCTCTACCCCTTTAGCTTCTTTTTCTTCACGGTACTTATCCCTACTCAACATTCCATACAGACCTGTGTATGTGTTGATCACTGTCCCCACCAACAACGTGACATCCATGGGGCAAGTCCCTCTGTCTCTTGTTCACTGTGGGACCCCTAATGTCTAAAATTTAAACACTCAATACATTTGTGTTGAGTGAATAAATGAGTGATCACACAATCAAACATTTAAAAATTCTACTTTCAGCACTTTCGTGGTAGTCCAGTGGGTAAGAATCTGCCTTCCAATGCGGGGACTTGGGTTTGATCCCTGCTTGGGGAACTATGATCCCACATGCCACGGGGCAACTAAGCCACAAGAGCCCACATGCCTCTCACGTGTCACAACTAAGGCCAGATGCAGCTAAATAAATATTTTTTTAAACATATCACTTACAAAATGAAAAAATAAAAACTCTACCTGCCTCCCAATGGGTTATTTGAGAGACAACTGAATAACGCCAGCCTTCCAGGAAGCTCCATCAAACCTGTTGTTGGACCCTAACATCCCTTGCAAATATCTCCCTAAAGCTCACCCACTAGGCCCACAAACCCTAACTCAACCAAAGCAGGTACTCCAGGGAGAAAATGGAGCAGCGCCTAGGGAGGAGACACATTTCTCTTCCAGTTAAACACAGCCCAGGAGCTCTGCAAATTAAAAGCTCCCTCTTTACTGAATCCACTCAGCTTTAGTTATAGGTCACATTTTTTATTTTTGTAACCAGCCAACCCACCAAATTATAGGCTCAGGCCATGGGCAAGCACGCCAAACACTGGGGCCAGCCTAGCAGAGGCACTGCCCTTTCTGGCCTGAGGTGGGTATAGGAAAGAGGGCTGGACACCAGTCAAACCTGAAAGAGCAGAGGGCTCAATCGCTCTGCTGGGCAGAGCTGACTGAGGAGCCTGGTCTCACTCAGGCCAACAGGCTGCCCAGAGGGAAGCCAGATTCTAGGACTCTCCACACAGCAGCCATAGTGAACTCTTCACACTATAAAAACAGATCGGGCCACTCCCCAAACTCCTTATCAAGGCTGATAAGGTTCCATGACCTGAGCCCTGATCACCTTTCTTCTACAATCCCTGACGTTTCTTTAGCATCCTTGTTGACCAACCTGGCATTCCTTCAGTTCCTCGGATATGCAAAGTTCTTTCCCATCCCAAAGTTTACTCTTTTTCCTTAGAAAACCTATCAACCAGATCTTTATATATGGCTGTGAAGATGAATGGGGGTAGGGAGTAGGAGAAAGGTGGGGCTGGGTCTGCAAGACTCGAGTAGAGAGACCCCTAAGGAGTCTACTACAGCACACCAGGCAAGAGATGAGGACCAACTACGGCAGTGGTGGTACACAGAGAGAAGGCGAGAGGAGCAGTAGCCAAGAGTGAGCCCCATGTGTCCAGCCTGGCTGACTCGCTGGGAAAGGGTGCCATCCCACTGCCCCCCACTCTAATACAGTGTACAAGGAAACACTAGCAAGCAGAAAGCAGAACACATGCACTGGACACTATGCAATGAGTAGTATGAAATGAGCACCTAACATAACAAGGTATTGTTAATTATATAAATTATTCAGTACATGACCACATTCCACTTTAAAGGAAGGCAAGATAAGTTTGGCAAAGGCAAGAATTAGCCCCAAACTTGGTGACTAGAAATAGAAGCATCTGTATTTTTTAAAGTGAAAGTGTTAATTGTTCAGCTATGTCCGATTCTTTGTGACCCCATGGGCTGTACGTAGCCCGCCAGGCTCCTCTGTCCAAGGAATTCTCCAGATAAGAATACTGGAGTGGGTTGTCATTTCCTCCTCCAGGGGATCCTCCTGACCCAGGGATCGAACCTGGGTCACTTGCATTGCAGACAGATTCTTTACCGTCTAAGCCATCAGGGAGGCCCTTAGCTTTCTGCAATTCAGGGGTGACATCTGGGATCATCTTCCATCCAGTTTTACTTAAATCAAATTATTCAGATTCTGTAACCTGTAAGGACTGAGCGGTTTTTTTGTTTTGTTTTCTTGTATATTTCAATTCTTCATTGTTACAAGCAATACCATGAATGGCCAGGAACCACTTAACAATGAATCTCTAGTCCCCTCTGAAACTCTAGGCAGGAAGGCCTCCAGAGCCTTATCTAACAATCAGGGGCTCTTTAGACAAAACTCTCTGTGAACTGGCCAACTGTTCTGATCCAAGTTCATGTCTGTGTCTAGAACTAGGATCTTCTACCCTGACAGGTAGGTCTTCTGGCTGCCCTTCATAGATCTGGCTCATTCCTCCTCTTTACTCCCCTTCCATTCTGCTCTAGCCTTCCACTTCCTCTCTCCTAATCCACACCTGTCCCTTTAAGACCTGACTTCAAGTCCATGTCCTTCTGAGAGCACTGCCTGATTAGCAATCCTAGGCCATGCTAATCCTTCCCTAACCCTCTAGTCCTTCTGTGCTTGGAGCTATGTGGCCCCTCATCACTTCATGATCTCATTTGGTCTTCTCAAAAAACATGAGACTGGGCAAGACAAATAGTAACCCCACGTTATGGATAAAATAACTGAGGCACCCAGAGAGCCTCACAGATAACCCGAGGACATGCACTTGTTTTAATTCTCTAGTCGTTCAAAGTACAGTTTTAAATGTATATTTTGTCTTTCCAATTATCTTCTATTTTTTGGTATTCTCCAAAGCACTCAAGAAAGTGTTGTATATACAGCGGGCACCTAAGACCTATTTTCTTAGTAAAGCAAGAAAGGAAGGAAAATTAGATGAAAGTAGAAAGTCTCTCATAGATCCCAAGGCTGCCTCTGGCCTTCATTTAGAGGGGAGTGTTGGTTACACTCTCTCCTAACAACCTGTTCTTTGCCTTCCAAGGACATATGATTTGTAATTAAATACTTATTTGTTTAATATCTGCATTCCCATAAACTCCATGAAGACAGAGGTGATATTTGTTTTTCACCACTGTATACCCAGTGGTATCACTGGCACAGAGTAAATGAAGAAGGAAATATTTGTTGGACAGTGAACGTCCTAGGGGATAGCTGGGATTCAAACCCAAGGCTGGATGGGATTCTGAAGCCCAGGCCTTCCCACCACACCTCTCAGCAAAAGATGACTTGTCCTACTTTCCCTGATTTCTGCTGTAATGTACACAATCCCCACCAAAGCAATACTGAAGGTGAGGGAAGTGCTGACCCCAGAAAGAGAAGGAGATTGTGGTTAAGGATGTGGGTTTTGGAGTCAAACTGCTTGGATTCAAATTCTGACTTCACCATCTACCAGCTGTGTGATCCTAGGTGAGCTATTTAGCCTTCTTAGACCTCCATTTCCTCATCTATAAAATGGAGATAATAATAACTACTTCATAAAGTTGTGGAGATTAAGTAAGATAACGTGTATAAAGAGTCTGCCAGGTGACCAGCCTACCATTAGCACGCAACAAACATTAGCTGTGAAAATGATGAGCTATCCATGTTTCTGGGAGACTAGAATCTAGAAAACATAGTTTCCTAAGTCAGTTCCCAGCTGCTGAACTGACTTAACTTTGAGAAGCTTAGCTGCAGTGAAGCCCAGAGCTCACGTTTATTCTCTTTGCTAACTTCATCTGCTAAAGCTCTGCTGAGGCAGGCTGGAGGTGCAGCTTTCAACAGCCTAGAAATGAAAGAGGCTAAAAATATACAACCTGCCTGTGTCTAGGGGACCAAGATTGTGCCTACATTTACGAATTTAAAATACAGCCTCAGGGCATAAGGGCATCTCTTAGGATTCTTCCTACTGTGAAAACCAGTGTCAAGCTCAGTAAAGAGCAGGAATGACCCCAGTGGTGTTCTTTCTCCCTCCTGCTCTCTTCTTTTGGATCAGTGCAGAGTGAGAGACAGGAGCTTTCTTTTTTGCAGCAAAAGTTGAGTCTTCCTCCCCTATTTTTATTCCTCCTTTTCCCTTAAAGGGGGAACAAATATGTGTAGCTTAAAAAATTAATCAACTCAAAAGCTTATAGAATAAAAAAGGAATCACTGTTTGGTCCCCAACTCTATCCATCCCCCTCCACAGTAACCACAGGAACCCACAGCTTGGTGTTGATTGTCCCAGGCCTTTTTTTCTATACATTTACATACAAACATGTTGCTATATAAAGCATTATATATAGTCTTCTTTTAATTCCCCTTTTAGATTATTATATTTACACACACACACACACACACACATATCTTGGAGATTCCCATCAGCCACAACCATTTATTGAGGGCCTACCCAGTGCCACGTATTGGGGTAGACAGTGATAAGCATACAGAAAGTCTCATGGACTCAATAGTCTGGGGAGACAGATAATAAACAATTAAACAAAGAATTTTAAAATAGAAAATGATACAAAAGAAGTTAATAGGATGCTAAGATAGAGAATAATAAGGAAGAGAGGTCTCTCTGAGAGGTGATATTATTAAAACTGAGCCCTGAAGCACAAACTAGATTGAACCACTTGAAAATCCAAGGACAAGACATTCCTGGAAAGGAAACAGCTTGTGCAAAGGCCCTGAGACAAGGAAGGAACTTGTCCTAACTCAAGGAAGGCTAATGTGGAGGCCAGCAATCAGGAAGGTGAGTAAGGTTAAAGAAGTCAGGAGGAGGCAAAATAATGCACTCTTAGGGGCCAAGGCCAAGAGTTTGCTTTTTTTTTCCTTCAAGAAGGAAGCCATTAAAAAGATTTCTAGGTAGGAAATGATACTATTTGACTTATATTTTAAATTTGGCTGCTTTGTGGAAGATAGATGTGAGGATGGAGAAAAGGACAGTGGAAGAAATCAGGAGGCCAATTTGTTGGATGTAATACAAGTCAGAGTTGATACTGGCTTGGACTGAGGCAGTAGAGATAGAATGGGTAGATCTGAGACATATTTTTGGAGATAGAATGGGCAGGGTAATGGACTGGGTATGGAGAAAGCAGAAGGAAAAATGAAGGATAACTCCCAGTATTTATTTGCCTGAAGTAACCAGATGAATGGTAAAGGAATAGATATGGACAGGAAATGGACAATCAGGTTTCTCCCAGATGTTTATTGTAAACAATGTAGTCCTGAGGATCTTTTTCATGCACCTTCAGAAGCACAGGCATAAACAATTCTGTAAGATAGCTTCCTAGAAATGAGATGACCAAGTTAAAGGGCGTGCACATATGAAACCAGTAGACCCTACAAAATGTCTTCTAAAATGTCTATCAAGTTAAATCACCACTAACGGTGTATTAATGTACTATTAGTGACAACCATGTCGTTGTGTTAGTCACTCAGTTGTGTCCGACTCTTTGCGACCCCATGAACTGTAGCCCGCCAGGCTCCTCTGTCCATGGAATTCTCCAGGCAAGAATATTGGAGTGGGTAGCCATTCCTTTCGCTAGGGGATCTTCCCGACCCAGGGATTGAACCTGGGTCTCTTGTGTTGCAGGCAGATTCTTTACCATTTGAACCATCAGGGGAGCCCAATGACAACCACAGACGCTGTCAACCTTTAAAATTTTGCCCTGATGATTAGTATACAAGTGTATCATTGAAATGTTGATTTCTTTGACTTCTAATGAGATTAAGAATTTTTTCTTTAATTTTTAATTGTATAACTAACACATAAATACATTCTCCTTGTAAGAAATGTCAACATAATATATAAACCTAAATTCCCTTTGACTTTCCTGTTCTTCCTATTATGATTCCTTCCCTGCATTTCACAGGTATTCGTTATTAGACTTACTTGTATTCTTCCAGAAAATTTTCTCTGTTTTTTAAGATCTATATGAGCATCTTTTAGAAGCTGTATTTCTATCAATCCTTTCAGCATGAACAAAAATATCTAAACAAAAATTTTTACTTAAGGCCTCTCTAAGTGACATTTAAGCTGAGACCTTCTCCAGGTTAGTTAACTCCTCTGAGCCCTGGTTTCATCACCTGTACAACAGACATAAAATAACTGCCACGTTTAATGAAATAATTTGTGTAAAAGTATGTGGCATATAGCCAACAAATGTCGAATCCTTTCCTTAAGCTATATGAGTTAAGTCTAGGCATTTGGTGGAGCAGAAACTGAGCCACTCCTATAAGGATGAGATGGGAGACTTCACCCAGAAAAAACATTCTTAACACTGTCCTGAAAAAAAAAATTTTTTTCTTTTCATAATAAATAAACACCTCCAAAGATCTGAATTTTTCTTCACAAAATTTTGGTATGAAATATTCTGAGCAGTCAATAAAAGCAAAGGTCTTGTTTTTCTTGGTAAAAGAAAAGGATTTACTCATAGAAGTAACTGCTAGAAACTGTATGTCAAAAATCCCCTTTAAGGCATGCCCAGGGAAGCCACAACCGCCTGGATTTCCCCAGAGACCTTAGGCCTGTGGGAGAGAGCTGCAGTTTGGGCAGGTAACACCTCCAAACACAGGGAGATGACCTAACCTTTGGGCCTCACTGCAAGGATGACCCTGGTTCCCCTGGCTTGTCATAGTACATCCTGCCATCCCTACCTGGATGTCCCTGGAGGTTGAGGGTCTGACTCAAAGGGGCAGACCTCACCACAAAGTATCCTTAGTCAAAGTTAAGATGTCCAGGGACCAGAATATCTCCCTCTGAATGGCAGTCAACCAAGTTTCAACACGCTCTCTTTTTGGATCCACCAACAGAGGCATCCTTTTATCTGAACTGATAAACGACTCCCTTCCTCTTATAAAAATATTGAGCACTATCTGTATGAAGGAGCTCCTACAGTGGCTTCTCCTCGTCTCCCTTCCTATTCCTCTAGGCTCAAAGCCAGGGGTTCCCTAGCAGACCCAAGAACGGGTTTAAAACCCTAAACGGCTGTGTGCACGCCTAGAATTAGGAGTCACAAATTTAAGCAGATTTTCAAAAGGGTCCTTTACTCAAAAGATCCAGAAACACTGTTTAAGGAGCTCTTAAACATATTCCCAACCTAAAAGAACACTTCCCCTGGCTTGAGGAGCTAATGGGGTTAGTAAAGGTCAACAGTGAAATGTGTACTCTAAATTGCTCCTCGACAAGTTATAGGATAGAACTCACAGTACAGAAGGGACCAGGGAATCTGCCCTTAAACCTATACACAGAGGTAATAAAAAGATGGAGGTCCAGCTCTTCCTTGAAGGTGTACCAGGAAGTGGGAAAACCAAAAACAGTTTCTCTGCCTTTACTTTTACTGCCCTTAAAGCTTCATCCCCAACTGGAACACAAAACAACGAAGTACAGATTAACAGAAGATAATTCTCAGCAGAAGTGCTATTAGCATTTTGGGTAGGATCATTCTTTATTGTGTGGGACTGACCCAAACACTGTGGGATGTTTAATATTCCTAGTCGTTGGGCACTAAATGTCAAAAGCCACCCCATCTCCCCTAGTCAGTGTGATACCAAAACATCCTCACTTGCCAAAAACTCCCCCTGGGACAATACCTCCCCCTCTGAAAACCACTTTAAGAGGTGGTATACAGTGGGTAAAGTATATGCCACAAACATTTAACTGTAGAACCTTTACAGATTACACAGTATTTTCACTACGTTGTCTACTTTAAACATCTTCAAAACCTTGTAAAGTAGGTATAATCATTTCATAAAGATGAGACTGAATCAGAAAAGTTATAGACTTTGCCAATGGTCATCAGTTGGGGGGAGAAAAAAGGCTATCAAGCTGGATCAGAACCCAAGTTTTCTGATTCCAAAACTGGTGCTTTTTCTTTTAAAATATCATATGTTTTTGAAGGCCTCATGGGAAATACTGGGAGGATCTAGGGACTGGCTTCCCAGCTCCCTGCAAGGAAGCTGGTAAAAACTGAGAGGAAACTAACTCTGTTCTATACTGTAGATAGTCCACAAAACTAGATAACCATCTCTGAAAGCACCCAAACACCAGGCTCAGGCATTGATCTTCCTTAGAGAGGGGCTGAGCAATCAGAGAAGGGCTATGACACTCTCTAGTCTAGATCTGAGTAGAAATGAGCAAGCAGGGGAGGAGGAAAGTACATCACTTCCTCCTTCATGTTTTCAGGGACCCAGAGGCAGGACCATCAGCCCAGCCAGCCCTGGGAATAACCTGGGAGAGGGTGAGAAGGTGGTATAAGGAGGGAACAAGGAAAGAGATGAGGACAAGAACTGAACATTCATGGGTATTCAACAGCCTAAATCCTTCCTCTACTTGCAAAGTAGTCACATAAATAATTCTGCTCTCCCCTTGTGGTTCTGAATATTACTTAGAACACCCTTCAAGTACCTCAAAGTACTTTATAAACTGAGAAGAATATGCACATTAGTAAAGGGAGTGGGGGAAACTGTTCCCCTAAAACCTATCCAGGTCCTCCTCTACCCAACACACAATCTCCCAACCCACAATTTTGTTGTGAAGTGATGGAAGACAGAAAGCATAAGAGACTCTGGGAAGAGGATTCAGAAAGATGAACACAGAAGAAGTATAGAGGAGGGTGGGAGGCGAAGACAACCAGAGTATCTCAAAGACAAGAGGCAGCCTCATACCTTTACATCTTTCCTAGGGGACTCATTCTCCCATGCAAGGAACACAAGATATAAAAATGTGGCTCGGCTGAGGGAGGCAAAGAGAGACTGGAGATGGGAACTCGGGAATTCTAGCTGCCTAGTTCATCTCTATTCTGGAAGCTTCTTCTTCATGGATGACAATCTTAATACCTTAAGTTTCCATATGGTGCTACTCAGAGAGGGGACTCTCAAGTACATGGCAAGAAGCAGGGGGTGCGGGCTATGTGGAGACAGCACCCTTTCTTATCTTCAAAGAAAAAGGTCCTTCCTCTTCTCTGAAGAGCATTTCCGAACTGGAATGAACCCCCGGCCTTTCCCCTGGCACTGCTTCAACTCAGCTCAGACTTGGGAGAAACATTTCCCCAGAATGGAGGTGACCAGCCTAGCTGACCAGATTACCCGCTGGCTTCAGGCAGCCAGCGTTGCTGTCCCCTGGGCCGACTGCACTCAGCTCTGGGGCCGATTCTTTGGTTTCGACCACAGAACAGGGGCCCTGGCTCCGACCAGCCTTCCCAGGCAACCCCAGGGGCAGGGGGAGGATCTGTGGTCTCATTTCCTCTCCACCTTGGCTTCTTTTTTCACTTCATTGAAGATTAGCTATTTCCACCACAGCCAGTTCCTGTTCTCACCAGCTGTAACAGTTGTTTCCCCACAGACACAGCCATGAAGCACTGGTGTGGCTGCCACCTGGACCGTCCCAGCTGCAGACACAGACCTCGTAGGTCCTGAGCCAAAGGGCTTTCTCATCCCAGATAAACAAGCAGGGAGAAGAAATTAAGGGGCAAGAAGCAATTCTAAGATCTCCCCAGCAGATATACTAGTACCCATTTTATCATTATTTTAATCTTACATTATAGTTATATATGCTCTTTCATACATGCAAAATATTTCATAATGAAAAAGTGTGGAAAGTGTATACATTTTTTTACACAGAAATATGTATATGTAATAAAATCCCCAATAGAGAACTAAGAACACATATAAAAGATGGCCAAAACACTTATGATGAAATGTTAAAAGAAATGCAAATTAGAACAAGATACTACTAATACTACAAGATACTACAAGATACTGGCTAATTAAATTGGCAAAAGTATTTAAAGTTAAACCATTCAGTGACGATTAGCTTATTGAGAAGGGAGACACATTGTCAGTGGAAAAGCCAACTGGTACAACCTTTTTAGAAGGCATATTTCTCAAAGGCCTTTGATCCAGTAATTTCTCTTCTAGCAATTTATCCTAAGGAAATAGAGATGCACACAAATATTTATGCACAGGAAATTCATCACAGTGTTAATTATAGTAACAAAAAGGAGAGACAGAGGAAATATAAGGCATTAATAAAATACTGTATTATGGAATACTCCGTGGATATGAAATCACGATACTGAAGAACAAATAAATGAAAAAATGATTAAAATAGTCAAATTAAAAATCATCTTACAAAACAATATGCACAGTATGACTAATTGTTAAAATATAAGTACATCCAAATGTTAAAAGTAAATGGAGAGATTACAGGTGATTTTAATTCTCTTCTTTAAACTTTTTTATGTATTTTATACTTTACAAACTTTTTACTTCTAAATTTGCTTAAAAAGTGCTTTATTTCATAATCTGGAGAAGAGAAGCTCTTCTCAACCCTCCTCCTTCCCTTTAAAGACACTCACATGCACTAATCTCTTTCTTTAAAAAATCATTTGGAAATACGTATTTAGGACCTTAAAAACATTATATCCTACAATCTGGCAAGTTCAATTTTGGGTTTCTATCCCAAGGAAAACTCTAACTATTGAAAATGTACACCAAGATATTCATTACAACACTGTTTATGCCGGCAAACAAAAGCAAACAACTAAATGCCCAACAATAGGAGGAGAGTTAACAATAGTACATTCACTTGATGGACCATTGTACAAGTATTTAAAAATGTTTACAGTGACTAGCCTGGGAAAACTACTGAAATAACAAAAGCAAAAAAAAAAAAAAAGCCATATTGGATAAATATGTGTATGTATACACACACACACACACACACACACACTACTATCGCAACATTGTATTGATACAAAACCCTACACAGAGAAACAAATATGAAAAGTTTTAGAACACATGTTGCCATTTGCTAAAGGAATGGAGAAAATATGGACTTTTTTCTTCAATCTAAATTATAAATTGCCCAGACTTTTTTTTTAGAGAATGAGTATTACTTTAAGAGAAAAAATAAAAAAAGGTTGAATCTCCCTATAAGCAATGAGAACATCCCCAAATCACTGCATCAGTTCCATCCCTCTCCCACCCAGCCCTACACCTCCCCAGTCTAATGCAGGGTCACATGGAAAAGTCTAGGAATTAGGCTCCTCTCTGTGGCCTAGGGTCTTCTCAGTGGGGTCTCTTAACAAGGGGGTTCCTCTGGCCATAGCTGCTGTCAAGAGCCTTTCCCCTCCCCCAAGTCCTATCCCAGCCTGAACTAATTCACCACAATCCCCAAGGCTGGGAAAAACATTTCCACTATGGTGATTTGGAACTTGATATTTAGTCCAAGTTTTTCCCAGCCCCTTTCTATGTCAAAGGAGGCCTATCAAAGTCTCTTGATAACTAGCACCCAGGCCAGTTTAGCTCCCACATCAATGCTACACTTATAGCAAAACCCCAAGTCATCAGTCATCACCAGGGAAATGTGAAAGGAGGGGCCATGGCAGGGACAGGCTGTCACACAGCCCCACCCTCATGCCCTGAGAGCCTCCTCTTGCGGGATATCCAGGGCTTTTTCTGGCATCAGAACCTTTAGACTTCATCTCAAATCTGTAATAAGCCAGCAAATAGAAAAATCAGGGTGCAAACAAGAAAAGCTATCCTTTTAAGACCATTAAAGCCTGCTGTCTCCCCTCTCTACGCCAGTACTGGCCAGCATACTAGCTTCTGAGCAACTAAGGTTGTGTAGTAATCCAGCCAGGACCAAAACACAGAAGGGGGCTTTACCAGACCAAAGATCGGCTCTCATCCTGGAGTTAATAAAGAGGAGCTCCGATAACTGCCCATCCTAAACTCTCAGTCCTCAACAGAATAAGGGCTGCTGTCAAGACATGGGGTAAGGAAGGATCCCAAGGAAACAGTGTAACATAGCAGCTTCACAACCATTTTAATATGAGGGCATATCTAGAAAATAATACTGTTTGTACTGTACATAGAATAAATGGTGGAAGCTGATCCAGCCAGAGGGATCCATCCGGGATATCAGCTGCCCCCAGAGCTGAGAAGGGCAGCATCTCAGCACACCAAGAGAAAAGCCCCAGGTGAGGGCACTGGACTGGGGCAGGACTCTTGGGAACAATGTCCTGCACAAATCACCTCATAGCTTCAGACCTCGAGTTCCCCAACCTCAGCTGACAGATTGTGGGTCAGATCATGTGTCTGCACCAAAAAGCGGGGAGCCGGTGGCCTTGACTCAGCAGTGATACAACTTCCTCATCCAGGGTGTTTTTCTGGGGGGGGGTTTCCATAGATATATTGGGACTGGGGAAGCCCTCCATGTGACAGCAGCAGCATATCCTGGGACTGGCTATACATAATGAGGTAACTAGTTTCATCAGATTCCTGAACTGAAAATACTTTTCTGGGAATACAAGTGTTCTCAGATCTGAGTCACAGCTGAGAGTTACATATTTAAAAACTACTATTTACTGAGCATATAGTAGATGCCAGACTACGCTAACTAAGGACTTAACTTTTAGTTTTGTTAAATTCACACAATAACCTCATGTGGGAAACACCATTATTATCTTTATTTATAAGAGGAACCTGGGACTTACAGAGATTAAGTAACCTGCTGGAGGTCAAATACTTTTCTAACTGGAGACTGTGAGGAGCCATATATGAGCCCATTTTGACTTGAAAATGCATATGCTTAACCAGGACACCAGCGTGTCACCTCAGCAAAACCAACAAATAACTTTTTCATAAACCACGTCAATCACAGTGAGGCTGACAATCTGGGAAAGAAAATGGTGAAAAAGGAGCAACCTGTCACACAATCAAAAAAAGAAACAAATCTATGTTGAGTACCTGGTGGTAAGCACTTTATATACATACCTCACTTAATTCTCAAAATCCCACCAGGATGGGAATCATTTGCCCCACTGTACAGATGAAAAAAATCTAGGCTCAGAAAAGTTAAGATGATTGCTAAGTCAGCGCACCTGCCTTTTCTACTCTACTAAGCTTATCCTGGCTGCTAGGAAATATATCTGAGCCTGTTACAGGGTCAAACAGCCAATAGCCAACGGAGTTCCCAAAGGATAGTGGAAAGGGCATGTTTTAGGAACAGAGGAAAGAGGGAATCTTTAAGAGCCCCAGAGAAGAACTGAAATCTCCAGAAAGCCAGATTTCCCTGTGTTGGAAAAATGAGGTAAAAAATCCCCTCCTTTCCCAAGACAACTAGCCCTGGGCCTGCCCTGGCCCAGCTCCCCATCAGCAGAAAGATCAAAACAAAAGCAACAAGGAAACAAATCAAAACTTTATACAGAAAGGAAGGCTTGCAAGTGGGTGGTCAGGTCTCTGGCTTGACCTGGGCTTGCTGGCTAGTAATCAGGATACCTTCTACATTTTGTGAATATTACACCATTAACCTGCCAACTAAACAAATGTGTCAACCAAACTCCAAAGAGAAGATGTCCAAAGAGGAGATGACCAACTCTGGTTTTGAGCACTCACAGCAACCAGCCTGGTAGCCCCTACCTAAGGCAGCCCCCCATCCAGTCCACCTTCGAACAGCCCTTTCTCTCCAGTTCTGTAGCTACCTCAAGCCACTCGATGGGGGTTTTCACACCCTTACTGGAGTGCAGATTCCCTCCTACTCTTTTCCCCAACAGTTGAGCTCTTGTTCTCAAGGGCACCAAGTCCCAGGCTCTCCTCCTCAGCCTGTGAGATGGCCACAGCACATTAGTAATCACTGACTCACCCCATCCTCCTGAGGAGGCTAGGGGAAATGCAGAGAGCCACAGGATGTGTGGCTCAGATCCCTCAGGCCCTTCACAGAGCTGATGGGCAAGAGAGGTGCCAGCTTCCCTTTGGAACCCCGTGGACCCTCTCTGATCCCGCTACGGTGCCAATGGGCTGATGTCAGGCTCTGCACCATTGGAGAGGCCAGGATCTCTAGACAGCTTCACTGATGCCAACAGATCTAATCTTCCTATTCCAAAGCAGATGAAATCCAATAAGGCTGCTAAGTCCACAACTTATCCCTCCTCACAGGCAAAGGCAAAGTCAGCCCTTCTGGCCATAGTAACAATAAAGGCAGCATTGGCACTGCCTCTAAGAGAGTTCTTGGAGCAACTGGGAACTATTTCCCCAAGTTTCTTTAAGATATACCTCTGTTAGCAAATGTTCCATAACCTAGTTCACTTTCTCCAAAATTTCATTTTTAGCTCCAACACATTCTTTGTCTCCATCTCAGTGATATCGATCAGATCCTCTGGGTCCAGACAGCCCCTAACATCAATGTCCAATCCCCACATCAAAGGAGGGTCCCAAAGTCAGCCCTAAAACCTCACTCATACAGATCACTTAGGAACCTACAGAAAGACTAAAAAGAAGCACAGGCACAAAACGAAAACCAGCCACTAGGGCTTAACATAAAAAGGGGGGTGGGGGGGGCAGGATGGTTTGTGTATTGTTTCAATTGGAAAAATACACTAGTGAAATGGTTTAGCCACATGTTCAGACCTTTTAGGCAAACCCACTGTAACTTTGCAGGATGCCTGCAGGCCGTTCTGAAAATAAGTAGAATGGCATCACTCTTTATTCCACCCCCTTCATGAGCTGCCAGCCCCCCTCCATTCCCCCTCCTCTCCCCTAAACATCTGGTCTGGGCTGGGAGTAGGACCCACTCCCTGAAAAGCCTCCATGTTAACACGAGAGGCGGTCTCCCCAGTCAGAGACCCCGGACTGAGGCTGAGGAATGGGCCGGCCCGGAGCTTCTGAATTCCCCCTCTCCCGCCAAAGATTTAGAAATGAGAATCCCAGGGATCTGGGGAGACTGTCAGGGAAGTGCGGAGAAGTGCGAAGGGCGGCAGAAGGGGGAGGGAAGAGGAAGAACTCTGGATACTGGGGCGGTCCCGGGTTAGGGACCCCTCCTCCTAAGTGTCCAGAGGTAGAGGCTTCGGTCGGGAGGTCCCCGACGGGGCTGCTCAGCGCCTGGGAAGGAGCTGGGGGTCGAGGGCCGTCGGGGGCCGTGACTGAAGGGGTGGGCCGGACCAAGGAACTCGGGCGAAGTCCCACCCGGGGCGCTGAGATCGGGGCGGAGGGGGGCGGTAGGAGGGGGAAGGGACAGGATCGGCTCTCACCAGCACCAAGGCGAACCTCTCTTCCAGCTCACAGGGCTCCGGCATCGGCATCTTGCCGGGCGGCGGCAGGAGCGAGACAGAGGGGGGCTCGCCTGGGCCCCCCTCGGCGCTCTCCAGGTTGCCCATCGCGGCGGGGCCCCCTCGGGGGCCTCAGCCCCCCCACCTCCACGCCCGGGGGTCCTGGGCTCGGCCGCTCGGACCCGGCTCCTTCCTCAGTGCCGACTACCCCAGTCCCTACTCCTCCGCCGGGTCGGGGGCTCCTCGGGGTCCAACAGGAGGCGGCGCAGCGGACAGAGGCACCGCAGCGACAGGCACCGCGGCCACGGCTCTTCACACCGCCGCCTCGCTGCTCTCAGCGCGCCGCCCCGGCGCTGCCCCTCCCCGCCCCCCGCGCTCTTTTCCTCCCCCCAACACTTCGCTTCCTCCCACCCACTCCGGGCCGGGACTCTTGCTTCCCCCCCGAGCGCCGACTGCAGCCGCGCACCGCGCGTCCCATTCATGCAGGCCCCGCCTCTCGCCCACGGGTCTCCCTGGCGGCCCGCCCCGCCCCGCCCCCGCCTGCGCCCGATTGACTGCAGCAGCTGCCAATCACAGTGCCTCCTGGCCCCCCCCCCCCCGCTTCCCCCACTCCCTCCCGGCGGCCTCGCGCCTGGCACTTGGCGCGCCCTGGTGGCCCTGGTGCGTATCTAATCACCGCAGTTGCTGAGGGCGTGAGGTGTCGGCTTGGGCGCGCGGGAAGCGGCCCTTTTCCAAAACAGCTCATAATGTACACAAATAAGTAAGATATAGGGCACAGTGTGAAAAGATAACTACAAAAGAGGTAGAAACAAGTAGGATGCTCAGAAGAGGGAGAGAGACCACATCTGTTAAAGAGTCAAGATAAGGGAGATCATATTTGAACCAGGCATTTAGGGATAGGGAAATACCTTAACTGACAGAGACAGGTGAAAAGGCAGTTAAGAGGAGAGGACCTTACCAACGTTCAGAGGTTGATCTGATTGGATGTGGAAATGGAGAAGCAGGACAACAGTGCTGTTCTGATCGAGGTCTGCTGGATGGGTCATCATTTATGTGATGGACATCTGTTGTTTCTGCCAGCCGAGCCTATATCCCTCTTCAAGTGATAGCACCCCATTTCCTTTTAGGGAACTTTACCTTCTCCTTTTCTGAGTCTATGTAGAGCGGAATTTCACGCCTGTCCCAGGAGGTCCCCATGACCCAGGCTTGGCCAGTCATTGCATCTTCTTGCTCTACCTTTAGGACTGTTTTAGGGATTGACACTTGACCCAGAATATAAAACTCATTTCTAAGGCTTTCATTGGAATCATCAGGAAAGAGGCACTTTCTTCCCATAGTGGAAGGCTGCTGGATTGTGAGAATGTAAATCTGGAGCTGCTGGTGGCCATCATGCCATCACCATAAGATCTCAAGCCTATTTGAGAATGAAGTCAGTGCAGAGGAAAGCAAAACTAAGAAGGAGTTCTAATAACATGCTGAGCACCTGACTCCAGCCATGCCTGAAGTTATCACCTTGACTTTTCATTCATTTATTCAACAAGTATTTACTGAAAAGTTCATTATATGTCAGATACTGTTTGGGGCATTGAAGACATATCTGTAAACCAAAAAAGGCATACAGGGAATTCCTTGATGGTCCACTGCCATGGGCCAGGGTTCAATCCCTTGTCAGAGAACTGGGATCCTTCAAGCTGTGTGGTACGACCCCCCCTAAAAAAGAAAGAAGCATACATTTCGCTCTCCTTGCTCTTCTGGGTATGAAAAAAGGTGGACAATAAACTAAATAAAATGTACAGGTGTTAGTGATCAGTGTTAATAAAAATAAAATCAAGGGACTACTCTGGTGGTCCAGTGGTTAAGACTACACTCTGTCAACGCAGGGGGCAAGGGTTTGATCCCTGGTCAGGGAACAACTAAGATTTCATGTCTCTTGGCACAGCCAAAATTAACAAAAAAAAAAAAAGGAAATGTAATAGAAGTGAAGGGGGTTACAATTTTAAATAGGATGATCAGAGCAGACTTCACTATTAAGGTGAGGTCTTGGATAAAAAGCTGAGGGAAGTGAAGAATTGAGTCATGGGACTATCTGGGGGAAGAATGATCCAGAGGAAATGTCAAGTACATACTATGCTTGAACTGTTAGAGGAATAGGAAGGAGGTCAATGTGATTGGAATGTGATGAGCAAGGGAAAGAGTAGTAAAAGATGAGATCAGGGCTTCCCTGGTGGCTCAGTGGTAAAGAATCCACCTGCAAATGCAGGAGACTCAGGTTCGATCGCTGGTCTGGGAAGATCCTACATTCCATGGAGCAACCAAGCCTGTGCACCACAACTACTAAGCTGGTGCTCTAGATCCAGGCAACTGCAACTACTGAAGCTCGAACACTCTAGAGCCTGTGCTCCGAAACAAGAGTCGCCTCTGCTCACCACAACTAGAGAAAAGCCCACAAAGGAAAGAAGACCCAGCACAGCCAAAAATAAATTAATTAAATTCTTTTTTAAAAAAGATGAGGTCAAAAAGGTAACCAGAAGCCATATGGTGCAGCACAGTGTAGGCTGTTGCAAGGACTTTGGTTTTTCTCTAAGTAAGATAGTAGCCATTGGAAGATTTTGAGCAGAAGAGTGACATGATCTAACTTATGGTTTAAAGGATCTTCTGGCTCCTGTATGGAAAATGAAAGGAATAGAGGCATGGGCAGGAAGACCAGTGAGAAGGCTATTACAAGAATACAGGTGAGAGATGATGGTGGTTTGGAGCAGTGTAGTAGTTGCACAAGTAGAGAGAAATGGTCAGATTTTTAATGGATTTGAAAGAAGAGCCAATAGAATTGTTTGACAGTTTGGGTGTTGATGGTGATTGAAAATTAATGCCAAAGCATTTGACCTGAGCAACTGGGAGGGTGGAGTTTTCATTGACTGAAATGGAGAAAGATTGTGGGAGGAATAGATTTGGTGAGGGACAGCCAGAAAGGGAAGATCAGGAACAATGTTTTTAGCCATGTTGAGCTTGATTTGCTGATTGGACACATCCAAGTTGAGGTAGCCACTAGGCATTTTTGTATGTGTGACCGGAGATCCAGGCTGGCAATATCAATTTAAAAATCATCAGCATATTGATGCTATTTAAAGCTAGTAAATTCTGCTTTGTTGCAGGTCAGTCTGAGTTAGGTTTCTGTTGTTTACAACCAGTGAAGTCCCTGTCTTTGCAAACCTCTGAAGCTCTGGAAAACCTCAACCTCCTCCAGTCAGTTGGACAAATCAATTAACTCACATCTTATCCCCTCTCCTCCTCCCCCCATACTCCAAACACACTTTCCCAATTGCCATAGCAGACTCTTCTAGGACAGGTGAGTTTCAGCACAACTGAAAACTTCCACTAGACAAAAAAAAATTAGAATTCAAGAGAGGAAATAATTCATCAGTCATTTATCATGGAACATCTACCAGAAGGAGAGACTTGACAAGACAGTACACAGTAGTGTATTCACTCTTGTGTGGTTTCTTGGTCCCAAACTTTTTTTTTCTTAATTATTTATAGTTGAGGCTCCAGGCTCTAGAGCTCAGGCTCAGTAGTTGTGGCACATGGGCTTTGTTGCCCCAAGGCATGTGGAATCTTCCTGGACCAGGGATTGAACCCGTGTCCCTGTATTGGCAGGTGGATTCCTATGTACTGGACCACCAGGGAAGTCCTGATTCCAAACCTTTTGTTTTTGCTTTATTTCACAACCAAATTTACATACTCTAGGGACTTCTGGAGTCTGCTAGTTTGCTTCTTTTATCATTGCTTCTCTCTGCTCACCCACCTTCAAAGTTTTCTTACTTTATATGGGATAAAGCCAAAGCTTACTCTAGTAGTCAATGATCTTTATCATCGCCAAACCCCAAGGCCTCTTCAATCTAGTTTTCCTATCTTACTTGGCTCTAATATTCGTGAGTCCTTTGCTTCAGCAGGAAAGGTCCATCTCCTAACATTAGTTGTGCATTTTTATGTCTTCAGCTTTATTCCTTGTGGTAGACAGAATAATGGCTCCCCAAAGTACCCACATCCTTATCCCTAGAACCTGCGAATATGTTATTTTATGTAGCAAAAGGGACTTTGCAGATGAGATTAAGTTAAAGAGCTTGAGAGGGGAAGATTATCCTGGATTATCTGGGTGGGTTCAATGTAGCCACAAGGGTCCTCAAAGGGGGAGGCAGGAAAGTCAAGATGAGAGAAGGAGATGTGACAACTGAAGCAGAGGTCAAGAGGATGCAAGGTCATCAGCCAAAGAATGCAGCAGTCTCTAGAAACCGGAAAAGGTCAGGAAATAGATTTTCCCCTAGAGCTTGTAGAAGGAACACAGTCTTAACACTTCAATTTTAGCCCTGTAGGACCTGTTTTCAGACATCTAATCTCTAGAACCGTAAGATAATGAATCTCTATTGTTTTAAGCCACTAAGTTTGTGGTGATTTGTCAGAAGACAAATTCACTTCTGCTGTGTCCCTGATCTGGATTTCTATTTTTCTTATCTGCAGCCTATTCTGATCCCCCCAGGTTCAGCATGATCTTTGGTTTTTAGCAAAATGTAAAAGACATTATTGGATGCTTATCACGTGCAAACATCTGGCTAAATACCAACAGATAAAGAATGCAAGATAACAAAGATAAGAGACTCTTATGCCTCCCCACTTCAAAAGAGCTCATAGTCTGGAGCAGAGGAGGTAAAGTATAGAGGAGTAGGAGTATGGACTAAGTTTGAAGGCACCAGCTAGGACCATTGGTTATATTAGTAGGTGAAAGTGAAAGTCGCTCAGTCATATCTGACTCTTTGTGACCCCATGGACTGTGTGTATGTAGCCTGCCAGGATCCTCTGTCCATGGAATTCTTCAGGCCAGCATACTGGAATGGGTGGCCTTTCCCTTCTCCAGGGGATCTTCCCAACCAGGAATTGAACCGGGGTCTCCTGCATTGCAGGCCGATTCTTTACCAGCTGAGCTACCAGGGAAGCCCATATTAGTGGGTACCAGCTTTGAAATCCCATCCTGGAGTTCTCCCAGATTTATGATTATTATTTTCTCTACTTTTCATTTGAAACTTAATTCAGTGATGTTACTGAGTCTACTATGTACAAGACACTGGGCTAGGTGCCATGGAGGATACCCAATACATAACTCGTGGTTCCTCAACTGCCATTGTTGTTTAATTTTTTTGTGTATGTCTTGTCTGGACTGTGGATCTTTTTGGTTTGTTTATGTAAGACATGTATATCCAGTACCTGCTTTGTTTCAAGTACAAAAGAAGATTCAGTGATGAATAGGTATCTTTCTTTAAGGTTCTCAGAATCTAGTAGGGAAGACTCTGAAAATAATGTTTATAAAACAATGAGATAAGTTTTGTAAGAGAAGGGTGTGCAAAATGCTGTCTAAGGCTTCAGGGAGTAGATGTCACTTGATCCAGGGCTGAGGGATAAATAGATGTGCCAATGGAAAAAGTGAGACAGTGTGAATGAGAAGGTGATAGAAGGAGGGGTGATCAGGAAGGGGAAAAGGCAGTTTAAGGAGGAGGAACTGTACAGGTGAAAATGGAGAACTGTAGAAGAGCACAGAATGAACAATAATAAGAATTTCAATGAGGCTGGAGCATAGGGTATGTGGTGGGAGGACAGGAGACAAACCTAAAAAGTCAGGTGAATCAAGTTTAGAGGAGTCTCATGCTCAGCTGAGTCTTTTCTGCTGTAGAAGACAGTCCTGTGTCCTAGTCAGGTTTTTTGTATTTTGTTTTTGTTTTTCTGACAAAGCAAAGAGTCTTTGTTGGGAAGAGGTGACTGCGCAGAGAGCAGCAGGGTAAGCAAATCTAGGAGAACTGCTTTGCCACATGGCTCACAGTCTCAGATTTATGATAACAAGGCTAGTTTCCAGATTGTCTCTGGCCAATCATTCTGATTCAGGGTCCTTCCTTGTGGGTCACGCGTTACTTAGCCAAGATTGATTCCAGCGAGAAGGATTCTGGGAGTTTGGTAGGACATATGGACTGGCGTCTCCTCTCCCTAGTCAGTCATCCTTTTGGAAGGATTCTTTTAGCAGCATTTGAGAATACAGAGAGGTCTGCGGAGATGATATGGAGGAGATAAGGACCTGAACAAAATCAGGACCAGGGGCAGGGGTCGAGTGAAGAGAAGTAGAATTGGTGGGAAAGATTACATTAGTCTGGTCAGGCTGTTGAAATAAAATCCTGGAGCCTGGATGTCTAAACAGCAGATATTTATTTTCTTACAGTCCTGGAGCTTAGAAATCCAAGATCAAGGTGCCATCAGGGTTGGTTTCTGGAGAGACTTTTCTTCCTGGCTTGTAGATGTCTGTCTTATCGCCATGCCCTTGTGGGACCTTCCCTCTGTACTCACATGGAGAGAGGGCTTTAGTGGCTCTTTCTCTTTTTAAAAAAAAAAAAAAAAACTTTACTGCATTTTCTTACAATATTGCTTCTGTTTTATGTTTTGGTTTTTTGGCCTCGAGGCATTTGGGATGTTAGCTCCCTGACCATAGATCAAACCTGCACCCCCTGCATTGGAAAGTGAAGTCCTAAACACTGGGAAGTCCCTCTCTTCCTCTCTTTAATAAGGACACCATCCTATCAGGTTAACACCCCACCTTTATGGCTCCCTTTAACTTTAATTGCCTTCTTAAAGGCCCAGTTACCAACTACAGTCACATTATCAACATATGAATTTCAGGAGGACACAATTCAGTTTGTAACAGAGATATATCTGAGATAGAATCAACAAGACATAGTTACCTATTTGATAACAGTGACTAATATTTTTATAGTGTTTGTAATTTACAGCATTTTTTCCCCATATCTATTATCTGGTTTGACCTTCACAACACTGTGGGAAAGGGATATTATTATCCCCATTGCACAGATGAGTAAACAGATTAAAAGAAGTTAAATAATACATCCGAGGCCTTATAGCTGGTAAGTACAGACCCTGGCACTGAACCTGGCCTTCGACTTGGAATTCCATGCCATTTTGACTTTCTTGTGAGAAGTGAGGGAGTAAAGAGGACTGAAAAGCTGAGGCCAGCTTGGCTCCCTTACCCTTAGTCTCTAGGGAAGCCCAGACTCTCTCTTAAGTCAACTGCTTACTCAAAACACTTTCAAACTCCTGCTACTCCCTCCTACCAAGGAAACTCTATATTATCTCTAGCCCCCTCCTCTAAGGTCTTTAGAAACACACATCTGCTCTCTCCTCTTTTGTGGGAAGTTATATTGGGGGGCTGCGAATATAGAAATTTTAAACTTTTTTTTTCATAATTTACACTGATACTGATAGAAGGATTTTCTCTTTCCTCTTAACTGGCTAATTCTTACTCATGCCTTAAAACCAGGCTTATAGGTCACCTCCTTCATGACCTCTCCAAAATTGATGAGAACATGTCTGTGAGCACATAGTGCCCCAATATATCTCTGTCATCATATCCTGAATCATCAGAGTGTGTAAGTTCCTTCAGGGCTGGCTGATATTCCTAGTATCTAGCAATAGCACCCACTTTGTGTCTGTTACATGTTGAATAAATGAATGATTTCATACATTGTGACATTCCTCCCACACCACAGAGCCCTTTTACTCTTTATCATTCCTCTCACATACAGTTTGACTGCTTGTATCAGTGAAGGTTCAATGCAGGAAACAAAAACCCCTCCAAGTAGTACAAGGATATGAAGACATAGGTGCTTACAAAATCACTTGGAATGTCTAGAAGCACCCACTCTGGGCTGAAACTCCAGCAACAAGCTCCAGAACATGATAAAAGTGCTACCTCTGCCATAGTCAGAGAGGGTGGAGCACCTGGACGTCTCTGCTGATGATGGGGCTTGAGAACAAGTGGTTGCAACTGTGATCCAGGGATCTGGAAGCTATGATCAGGACATTGCCACTGCTGCACTCTGATGCAACCACCTCTCAATGTTTGCAAAGCTTGAGACATCACTGTGCTACTGCAGTAGAAATAGATCACATCTCCAAGGCCTTGCTTGCCAGGATTAATAGCCAAAGTAGCAGAGTGATGACCTTTGTCTCACTTCTGCCTTTTAAATCTCACCCAAGTACATCTGACTGACTATAAGTTATGCTGAGAAATATAATCCTTATTTTTTTCAGCCTCTGCAGTATAGGAAAGCACACTGGAAGGAAAATACATGTTAGGAACGTGGGAATATATGCTGGATGCTAATAAACATATCCACTACTCTGCTTGTGTGAAAATCCACCCAATGTCTTAATCACCTGTAACTGGCTCTCTTCCTCTCCCCTTCCCCCACCCCTCCACCCCACTCCCTCTCCCCCAACTCACCCAGGGGCCCCTGCTGGTGACTATCTCTGGTTCTGTCTCTCAGTCTTCTCTTTTAGGCTACAGTTTGCCCTTTTCTGTGACGTGGATGAGGCCAAAGTTCTTAGTTATCCTTAGCACAGTCCTTAACAGGACAAATGGATATACTGGACTTCATTGAAATTAAAAACAAATGCTCTTTGAAAGACATTGTTAAGAGAACTAAAAATTAGCCACAAACTAGGAGAAACAATTACAAATCACATATCTGACAAAGGACTTGTATCCAGAACACAGAAATAACTCTCAAAAATCAATAATAAGAAAACAAACAGCCCAATAAAAGAAATTGGGCAAAAGATTTAGAGGATTGTTCAGCAAAGAAGATATACTCGTCACAAATAAACACATGAAAAGATATTCAAATCATTAGTCATTAAGGAAATACAAATTAAAACCACAGTGAAAGACCACTATATACACACCTAAAATTTAAAAGTCTGATCTGAGTGTTGGAAAAGCTGTGGAGAACTTGGATCTCTCATATCCTGCTGGTGGGAGTGTAAAATGAATGGTACAACCCTCTGGAAACAATTCAGAAATCTTTTTTAAGTTAAACATACTGTGTAAGATGGTATGGAAAACCCAAACGAACTTTTTGGCCAACCCAATATCTACCATATGATTCAGCAATTGTACTTCTAGATATTTACCCCAGGGAAGAAGAAACTAATGAGCACAGAAAGATTTGTACACAAATATTCTTGGCACCTTATTTATAATGGAAAAAAAAATCCTCTGGAAACAATCCCAAATTTATCATCAGGTAAATGAATAAACGATTTATGGTAATCCATACAGATCAAACCAGTCAATGCTAAAGGAAATCAACCCTGAATATTCATTGGAAGGACTGATGCTGAAGCTGAAGCTCCAATACTTTGGCCACCTGATGTGAAGAGCTGACTCACTGGAAAAGACCTTGATGCTGGGAAAGATTGAGAGCAGGAGGAAAAGGGGGAGACAGGATGAAATGATTGGATAGTATCACCAACTCAATGGACATGAGTTTGAGCAAACTCTAGGAAATAGTGAAGGAGAAAGGAGCCTGGCATGCTGCAGTCCATGGGGTCACAAAAAGTTGGACATGACTTAGTGACTGAACAGCAACAAACACAATGGGATACTTCTCAAGAATAAACAGAAATGAACTATGATTTCTGTTTGAACAATAAATAGAAATAAACAATAAACAGAAATGAACTGTGATTCATTCACAGGAATGAATGAATCTCAAATTTATGCTGAGTAAAAAGAGGCAAAAGAAAAAAAGAGTATATATTGTATGATTCCATTTACATAAAATTCTAGAAAATTCAAACCAATCTAATAGTGATAGAAAGCAGGTCAGTGGTTGGCTGGGGATGAGGAAGGTGAAGGCAAGAGAAATCTTCAAATGAAACAAAGGGGCATGAAGAAGTCTGAAGGGATAACGGATCATTCTTTATCTTGATTAGGGTGATGGTTTCATGTCAAAAACTCATGAAATTATACACTTTAAATATGTGCAGTTTATTATATGTCAATTATACCTAAATAAAGTTATTTAAATTTAAAATAAAGCAGAGGCCTTTGAACTGGGAAAAAACTGCTATACTCCTTGTGTGTGTGTGTGTGTTTTCCAAGATCTTATTTCTCCAATCAAGCATCACACCCAGGCCCCCTGGGCCCAGCAGTGAAAGCTCAGAGTCCTAACCACTGGACCACCAGGGAATTCCCTCACTTCTCTCACTTTGCGAATGTCTGATGTCTATCTTCCCCTGTAGAGTGAAACTGCCATAAAGGCTGGGGCCATGCCTGTTTGCATCTCTAATGTTTAACATAGAACCTGGTGCTTGTTAGGGATTTGACAAATACATGTTGAAGAAAGAAAAGAGAGAAGAGTTGAGAAGAGCTCCAAGATTTAACCCTGAGTGAAAGAGAAAATGTGTCATTGTTGATAGATAGGGAGGAATCAGAAGGAAAGGCAGAGGTGGAACACCCTAAGAGGGTGAAAGGGAGCCACATAACACTATGTCCGCAAAGCCAAGGGAAGAGGTAATTTCAGGGAGAAGGGTTAGGAAAAGGCCTTCGGATTTTTGGATTCCGCAGTGAGACAGCATTGGCTCCTCACTCCTCCTCCTGAGAGTGATTTCAGACAGATACCAGGTTGTTTTCCCTCCCCGGCCTTCCCTATATACAAAACACAAAACTTCCCTATACAGTAGCATACCTACTTGGTTTCCTCCATCTTCAACAAGCTGCCTTTCTAGTCCAAGCCTTCCTTCTCCCTCATTTGTTCTGTTCCAATAGGAGTTTCTTGGATGCCACTCTTGTTCTCCTCTGTCACAAGTTAGAGTGATTTTTTTTTTTCAAGTTGTATACTTTATTTATTTTTAATTTTTGGCCTCACAGCATGTGAGATCTTAGTTCTATGACCAGGGATTGAACCACACTCCTTGCATTGGAAGCAGGGAGTCTTAACCCCTGGACCACCAGGAAAGTCCCTAGAATTTTAAAACTAGGGACACAGGTCCTGTGCTTAGTTCTTCCTTGGAATCTCCTTGTCATTCAGTTTATCTCTTCACTGCAATGATTGGCACCCAAATGTGTTCAAGCTATGAAACTCTCAAGCTACATCACATCAGTTGGAATCAAGAAAGGAAACTACATAAGGATATTAGTTATATATTTCTGCCTAGCAAATAACCCCAAAACATTAAGGCTTGAAACAACAAAACCAAAAAAAAAAAAAAATTATTATCTTACATTTTCTGAGAGTGAGGAATCTGGGAGAGGTTTAGCTGGGTGCTATTGTTTCAGGGACACACATTAGGTTGCAATAAAGCTATCGGCAGCAGCTCCAGTCATCTGAAGGCTTGATTTCTTTTCTTTTTTTTTTAGTATCTATTTATTTGGCTGTGCTGGGTCTTAGTTGCAGCATGTGGGTGCTTTAAGTTGCAGCATGTGAGGCCTTTTAGTTGTGGCATGCTGAATCTGTTTTTGCTGTGGCATACAAACTCTCAATTGCAGTGTGTGGGATCTAGTTCCCTGACCAGAGATTGAACCTGGGCCCCCTGCACTGGGAGCACAGAGTCTTAGCCACTGGACCACCAGGGAAGTCCCTGACTTGATGTGCTTTTGAGATGCCTCACTTACATGGCTGTTGGTCGGATGCTTCACTTCCTTACTAGTTGTTGGCAAAAGGCCTCACCACCTGGGCCTTTCCACAGGGCTGCTTGAGTGTCCTCCAGACAGGGCAGCTGTGAGCAGAGAAAGAGGAAGCTGCAGTGCTTTTTCTGACCTAGTGTTTTTTCCTAATCCTCATCACTTCCACTTTATAGACAGTCCCCAACCTATCATGGTTAAACTTATGATTTTTTGGTTTTATGATGGTTTGAAAGTGATACACATTCCTTAGAAACTGTAGTTAGAATTTTGAATTGTATTCTTTTCCTAGGCTAGTGAGATGTAGTGCCATACTCTTCCCTAATGGGGATCATGACGGTAAATAACTGATGCCATTACAACCATTCTGTACCCACACAAGTATTGTATTTTTCACTTTCAGTACACATTCAATAAATTACATGAGATATTCAACATTTTATTATAAAATGTTGTGTTAGATGATTTTGCCCAACTGTAGGCAAATAATAAGTGTTCTGAGCACATTTAAGGTAGGCTAGGCTATGGTGTTGTGTGGTTTAGATGTATTAAGCGCATTTTCAACTTAAAATATTTTTAATTTTTGATGGGCTTATTGGGACAAAGTCCCATTGTAAGTTGAGGAAGATCTGCATTCTATTTATTAGAAGCAACTTAACATCCAGCTCATGCTTGAAGGGAGGGGAATTAAGTTCTTCTTCTTGAAGGGAGAGGAATTCTCATGTGAGGCAGTGGTAAAGAATCCCTCTGCCAATGCAGGAGACAGAAGAGACGTGAGTTCGATCCCTGGGTCAGGAAGATCCCCTGGAGTAGGAAATGGCATCCCACTCCAGTATTTTTGCCTAGAAAATTCCATGGACAGAGGAGCCTGGCAGGCTATAGTCTATGAGGTTGCAAAAAGTCTGAGCACATGCACATACACCTGAAGGGAGAAATCTCAAAGAACTTGTGTATCTGATTTAAAACCATTAAAGGAAGGCAAATAAAAAGGTATATTGAAGCCTTAAGGCAAGAAAGATTTTTGTCATCAGTTGTGAATAGTCATTCAAGGAGCCAGTGCAATAAACAATGGTTATACAATGCAGTGGTTTTCTACTGAAACCAAGTCCCTCTAAAACTTAGTACCCCTGCAGAGTTTGTGATTAACCTTTCTGTCCAAAACTTATTCCCTTTCTTGTCTCCTCTGACTTCAGTCCTGTGCTAACTAAATGCTAATCAATCAGAGTCAAATGGCTAAAATTGTTGTAGGTAACACTACCACCAAATAAACTGGTTGTTCCTCCAGGGCAAGATGAACTAACAGACCTCCAAGCGATGAACCACCTGGCCAGAGAATCATAAACCAGAGATATCCTGGCTTCCAAAACTACGATGAAGAAATGTCACAAAGTTGTCACAGGATGATGATTAATCCCAGCCTCTTGGCTCTTCCCTTTTAAAAATCCCCTAACTCAAGACCTAGTGGGAGTGGATCTGAGGATTGTCTCCCACGCCCTTGCTTGGCACACTGTAATAAATCCTTGAAAGTGAAAGAGAAAGTTGTGTCCAACTCTTTGTGACCCCATGGTCTATACAGTCCATGGAATCGTCCAGGCCAGAATACTGGAGTGGGTAGCCTTTCCCTTCTCCAGCGGATCTTTTCAACCCAGGAATCGAACTGTGGTCTCTCGCATTACAGGTGGATTCTTTACCAACTGAGCTATCAAGGAAGCCTAAATCCCTACTTTGCTGCAAACTCCTGCTGTCAGGGTTGGCTTTCTGTGTGCCCTGGGCACATGAGCCCTTTGCTGTGTTTCACTACCTGCACCCATGACAGAGGCAGGATGAAGATGAAGCAGATGAAGAGGTTGCCAAGTGTCCAGGGCTTGGAAGTGGTGATGGGATAGAAGAGTGCAGACTTTATTTATTTATTGGCTGTGCTGGATCTTCGTTGCTACAAGTGGGCTTTCTCTAGTTGTGGTAAGTGGGGGCTACTTTCTAGTTGCGGTGCGGGGGCTTCTCTTTGCAGTGGCTTCTCTTAGTGTGGAGCACAGGCTCTAGGCAAGTGGACTTCAGTAGTGACAGAGCATGAGCTTCATTGCTCTGTGGCATGTGGGATCTTCCTGAACCAGGGATCAAACCAGTGTCCCCTGAATTGGCAGGTGGATTCTTAACCACTGGACCACTAGGGAAGTCCTGAGTGTAGATTTTAGAGTGCCGGGAAATACTAAAGTAATTGATCTGAAACTCAGACCGAAACTCCACAGAAATGGAGAGAGCTAATTACTTCTAAGACTGAAGCATCTCTCATAGCTCTTTACAGAAACTAACTTAATCTATTTGAGTTTCAGTTTCCTTATCTATAAAATGGGACTGAGAATATCTATATTACCTTCTCCACTGGAGTTGTTATACAGAGAAAGTGAAATTACAGATGGAAAATTATTTTGAAAAGAGTAAAGCATTCTTCTAATACTCTTGCTACTGTTAATCACTGCACTCTGAAAAGTTACAATGGGCTGAGTTGATAGTAAAAAATACTGTAAACTGTATATTTTAGTTGTTTTCTTCTCCTGGTCTTCAGTAATAATAGCCTACAATACTGTGATTTGAAAAAGAAAGCTCAAGTTTCTTCACTTCTGTCCTTCAGATGTCAATGGAAATGCAAATGAGATCTGGGAAGTGAAAAGGCTCCTCCTGAATCTTAAGCAGAATATTAAATACACATTTATAGGTGATGGTGCGGGTTTTGATGTGTTTCAATCCTGTTCGCTTGTTCTCATAACCACTGGGCAGAACAAGGTCAGCAAGTTTGGAGGAGGGATTGGAGTTATAAGAGTAGACAAGGAAAAGTGTAAGATTCAGGGAAGCCATGTTTATCGCTATTGTTGGGAAACCACTCAACCTCCCTATGATTAAGTTGAGAGTAGTACCCCCCCAGTCATTCCAAGTTATCCCTCTCATCCCCCTCTCCTTCCTTACCATGCTTCTCACCTCCTCCCTAGCTTCTGGAATGTAGACTCTGTTGCTGTCTTCCCACCTCCTCCCTACCACTTTTCTTCTTAAAAAAAAATTTACTTATTGACTGCACCAGGTCTTAGTTGTAGCACGTGGAATTTTTTCTATTATTATTTAGTTGCAGCATGCAGTGTCCAGTTCTCTGACCAGGAATGAAACCTGGGCCCCCTGCCTTGGGAGCTCAGAGTCTTAGCCACTGGACCACCAGGGAAGTCCCTTCCGCACCATTTTTTAAGCTCCCCAAGCTCTTAAAGTCAAGTACAACTGCTCTTTTCTTTCAAAGATTTTATTAAAACACACAAACACACAGAACTTTACAAAATTGCATTAACAACACGTGCCAATTTTACGAGATGCAGTATAGCTTAATGATTAAGAATAAGGGCTTTAGAATGAGATACCCAGAGCTCAGATTGAAGCTCTGTGACCTTGGGCAAACTGAGTCTTAATTTCCTCATCTTAAATGTAGTATTCGTTCCTGCCTCGCAAAGTGATTATAAGGATTAAATTAGTTTATACATACAAAACATCTTATCCATTGACTAACATGTAAGAAACAGTGCACAATACATATTAACTAGTATTATAGAAAGCAAAGGAAAAAGAAATTATCTGAATTCTCTAGCAGTCCGGTAGTTAGGACTTGGTGCTTTCACTGCTTTAGGCCTGGGTTCAGTACCTGGTCAGGGAACTAAGATCCCTCAAGCCATGCTGCATGGCCAAAAACAAAAACAAAAAAAACAGAAACAGAAAAAACTTAGCTATAATCACAAGTGTTTTGCTTCTGCTCACTAATAAAAAGACAAAAAATAACACTACAAATATGAGGAAGTTATGAAGCTTAAGAAATCTTTCTGGGGTCTTTTGCTTCTTGGTCATTAGTTACATCTACACTCCTTGAAATAACTGGAAACCCAACAGAATTTTCCTTCAAATTCATGCTGTGGGAGGAGGTCACTTAGCTTTCTCTCTCCCACCATGTTCCCTGTCTAGCCCTCCATCCTACAACTTCCACTCTGTCCCAGGTTTGGGGCTGACAGTCATCCCAATTTGCCTGTCCTGCTTTTAGTACTAAAAGTCTCGCATTCTGGAAAACCCCCCAGACCCAGGTAAATAGATGGCTGGTCTTTTGTTCCCTTAGCTTTAGGTTGGACATATACATTAGGAGGATCTTCAGGTAGACTGGGTGATCACCATTTCCCTGGGTCTCTGTGCTATTTGGAAACAGTCTCCTTGAGTCATTTCCAAAGAATATGTCTATGCTTTCTAAAAGCCAAGTTCCAGGCCCTCCTGGGAGGTGCATTTTATGTAACTGAACTTGGCATTGGTGGGTAGAATGGGAACCAAAGGGTAAATGGTGAGATGGACAAATAAAGAAGCAACAGGAAAAGAAGACAAAGTCTAATTTAGGAATCCTGTCAACTTAAATTTCACAATGTTTTTAAAGGATCTAGAGTCCAGTGCCTATCAGATAGTAGGTATTTCAACAGCAGCTATGGCCTAGTGCTTCAAATCACATTTTAAGATTTTTCCCTTTGTTTTCCTCCAATTTCCCCCCATCAAGCAGTTGGTGGACTTTATGCTTATTGTCTTCATGGAAGATATGGCAAGTAGAGCAGGGTCGGTGAACAAATAATGCCTGCTAAGCATTTCGCTTATTGGCAAAGTACTCAAGGGCGTGGGCATAGTGTCTTGGACAGATAAAAAAGAAGGACCTTCATTTCACCAAACCAAGAAGAATTTCCCTCCTCCGGATTAGAGACAGGATGGAGGGGAGGTCTGTAGGGGTCTGAGAGCAGAGGGTTTCTGGACCAGGTATATCTACATCTTCAGGGCCAGGAGAATGATATGAATGGGGTGAAGCAGGCAGGGTTTTTTAAAAAAAGTATTTGTTTCATAAGCAAACTCTATCTGCTCCATCCATTCATATTCTCTCATTAAACTGGATTTCACTGACACAGACCCAGTTAAATGTACTTCACACACACCTGAAACAAATAAGAATTTTTTAAATATTTAACTTTTTACTTTCTTTCAATTTGAAAATTTTGGGAGAAAAAAAAGCACAGACAATAATAATAAATGCCCATGTTCCCATTGGTTATAATTAATGAATGTTAAGATTTCATAACTTTTTCTTCAGAGAATTTCTCATAAAGATAGGATATTATAAATACATCAAAACTTTCTTTCCCTAATCTCACTCACGAAGCATCCTCTGAGACCCCTATTATGATTCCAAACCCGAGTCTCCTGCATTGCAGGCAGATTTTTTTACCATCTGAGACACCAGGAAAGCCCAATGTTTATACAGCCCAAGTTTTTTAAAACAACTTTCTAAAACCTGTAAAATGTTACAGAAAAAACCCCAAAGAACTTTTTGGCCAACCCAATATTTAAACAATGTATACATTACTGTTCTGAATGTTACTTTATATTTAAGTCAGTTGTACCATTTTGGGTGTAACATTATATAATTTGTTTTCATTCATATTGTGTTCAAGATGTGTCCATGTTGATACATATAAATTTACTACATTTGTTGTAGCAGCTGCACTGGTTTTTCATTGTGTAAATCTGTTTCTCAACCTTTCTTTTGTTATTTTCCCTGAAGATAAAATTTTGTTAACTACCAGTTATTAAATGAATAACATTTAATTTTAATTTAATTTCTTCCAACAAGAGAAAAAAAGTACTAAGGAATAAGATTTTCATTGGATAGAACTGAGCTTTGGGGAGTTCACAAACCACAAACCACACCTAAGTTTTGGCCCCCTAGGAACCAATTTTCACCATTTTCAGGGTGATATTGCCCCTTTTGAGAATGTATGGTATAAATATACCATGTTTCTAACATTTTGTTGCAATGAAGAGCCTTAGTTTTGTATCTTTATACATACGCATTAAAATGTTAATATATCCCTAGAAGTTATGCTTCTCCAGGTAAAAAAACCCACTCCAGTATTCTTGCCTGGAGAATCCCATGGACAGAGAAACCTGGTGGGCTACAGTCCATGGGGTCACAAAGAGTCGGACACGACTGAGTGATTAACACACACAGAAGTTATGAGGTATGTTCATTTAAGCTTTGCTCAGTTCAGTTCAGTCGCTCAGTCGTGTCCGACTCTTTGCGACCCCATGAATTGCAGCGCGCCAGGCCTCCCTGTCTATCACCAACTCCCAGAGTCTACCCAAACCCATGTCCATTGAGTCAGTGATGCCATCCAGCCATCTCATCCTCTGTTGTCACCTTCTCCTCCTGCCCCCAATCCTTCCCAGCATCCAGCTTTGCTAGATCTTGTTAAATTGTTCCCCAAAATGTTTATGACAGTTTTCCATTACACCAGGAACATATGATTTTCTGTTTTTCCACTTCTTTACAAACGCTGGAGTTATCAGACTTTTTGATTTTGCCAATCTGTGTAAAATGGTCTATCATTGTTTCAATTTGCATTTTTCTAAATACTAGTGAGACTGAACATACTTTCCTTTGTCTATTGACCATTTGGTTTTTCTCTTGGGTGAACTGCCTGTTTATATCCTTTGCCCATTTTTATGTTGGTTTTGGTCTTTTTCTTACTGATTTGTAGAAAGAACACATTTGTCCATGCCACCCCATGATGAAAACCAACAACTACTTTATTAAGCCTATGGAATCTATGAGACAGGAATTTGGATGATGGGGCACAGCAGGGTATCAGCTGGGAAGATGAATTGCTAGAATCATCTGGAGGCTGGGATCATCCAAAGACTTCATGGTTCACATGTGTAACATCTGGACTAGGATGACTCAAAAGTTGGTTCCAATGTGACTGTTGATGGGAGAACCTATACAAGGCCTCTTCAAGTAGCTTAGACTCACATGCTAGTAGTTGGGTTCTAAGAGAGTCTCAAGAGAGTATTCCAAAAACAGTGCTCCAAGAGAAACAGGCAGAAGCTGCATGGTATCTTATGACCTAGCACTAACAGTCACACAGCAATACTTCTTCCATAGTCTATTATGGGAAGTAGTCATGAGCTTGTTCAGATCCAAGGGAGAGGGAATAGACTTATTTTGTTGATAAGTGTCAAGCATTCAAGGCTATTTTAGAAAAACTACCCCAATTACAGCTCCAGATTCAGCAATTCCGCTCCTAGGAACAGGTCCAAGAGAAATCAAAACATAGCTTCACACAAAAACTTGTACATGACTGTACACAGCAGCATTATTCCTAATAGCCCCAAAGTGGAAACAACCCAAATGTCAATGGATGAATGGATAAACATCTCCTCTAAGCATGTCTTCTCTTACACACTTTAAACCATAATCTCAGCATTCTCAGACTGCGATCTCTTTCAATGTTAACCACATCCCTACCTTCCACATATCAAGGATAGAACAAGAGGCATGATATCATTTGTGCACTCATTTGGCACGACTTAAGACTGATGTGGGTGGGAACACTGCATTATCACAGCATTCAGAAACAAAAAAGGACATTAGTTGGGAAGGGCCTTTTGACACTGTGGACCAACAATTTTAAAAGCACTCAGAAGTGATCTTGGAGGAGAAAGGTGGGGCTACTCCCAGAGGACTGCTTGACATACATTCCACAGTCTTTGAAGGAGATGGAGTGAATGCCCTGGGTGTCAGTGGGGGGTGGATGGGGGTGGCTTGTGTGTGGTGATGTGCAGGAGAAGAGATGCCTGCTGTCACTCTGTTTCCTCTGGTGCTATGGACCACACACAGCTCCACAGCCAGAACACGGACAGGAAAGGATCCATACAGGGACCCATACACACAATTCGAGCCCAAGGCTTAGAAGAAGACTCTTGGCAGCCCAGAGGCCTCAGTTCATCTTCTGTCTGACCCCAAGGTAGGCATGTCAGCATGATCCTGGAGATCCAATCTCATGGATTCCACAAAAGAAATACTATCCTGGCCAGCAAGAGTGATCAGGCTGCTCTCTTGGAATTGAGACTTGATCACAGGGCCTTGGGATAATGCTATCGTCATGAGTTCCAGTGTTCCTTGGGCATCCTGGAATTGGAGAATCCCATGAAGTGGAGAAATTTGAACCAGAGCTCAGCAGGACCCGATCTGGGCTGAACCTTGATGGCATAACTGGCCCAGATTGGTCCCAGGCACATGAGGAAGACTTAGAAAATTTCTAGGAAGGCCCTCCAAAGCATGAGGCCTTCGGAGGCACAAGACTTGGGACAGGGCTCTGGGAATAAGGGTATTATTATAAGGAAGTGATTGCTATGCAACTGTGAGGATAAGTTGTAAAAAGGACTTCCATGTAGTTGTCTCTGCTTCTGGGATTGCTCTTTCTGGAAAAAGCCAGGCCTCAAGCTGTAAGGACATTCAAACAGCCCTAAGAAGGAACCCATTCGGAGAGCTTCTAAGGCCTCCTACCAACAGCCAGAACCAAATTGTCAGCCATACCTTGGAAGTAATTCCTCTAGCTTCAGTCAGGCCTTTGGATGACTGCATCCTTTGTTGACATCTGATTGCAACCTCTTGAAAGACCCTGAGCCAGAAATGGAGTGAATAATCTATGTCTTCAGTGAATGAGTAACCTGTTAGTAAACACTATCCAGGCCAAATTCTTAGCAACCTCTCGTTCTAGGTGGATAATTCAGTATTAGCTTGACAAAAGGTTTCTTGTGCCTTAAGTATGGCAAGGAAATAGCTACTGCTATACCTGAAAGGACATCAGTAAAATGTAAAAACTTCTGCAGCAATCTGTGTAAATCGAAGACCAGGAACCAGATAGACCCTGTTCCCAAGCACTTTAGCCCCAGAAATGTGACAGAAATTAGGGTGGGATACAGACAGAAATCTCAAGGAAGACTGATAATATATATTTTTTCCACTCTGATGGAATAAGGTTCAGAGTAAACATTAGGTTGCACTACAAAAAATAAAATGTTATTGCATATCTGAGTTTGTGTTCCAAGAATCATACCCTGCCCATTTGTATTCTTTATGAAAAAAGATAACCATTCTACCCTTCTAGGGAATTCCCTGTCAGTCCAGCAGTTAGGATTCCATGCTTTCACTGCCCAGGGCCTGGGTTCCACCCTGAATCAGAGAGATGCTGCCAAAAAAAGAAAAAAATAACCTATCTTTCTAGAAAGCAGTTTCCTAAATCTTTCATTCTGATTTGATATTCACTGATGAAATGCTTAATCTAAATTTCTTCCCTTGTTTTGCTAGAACCTTTTCTGTCCAGGGGCTTGTTTCCTTATTTATAAAATGAGGGTCAGGGGTGGATCTATGTTTTGTACAGCCCAAAACATCTACAATTGTAGGGCTGTACTTCAGATAAAGAATACAAAATTATGTAATAAAGTCAATATTTATTTAGAATAAGAAAATATTAATAAATCATTGCAGATTTTAAAATAATGACAAAACCACAAACATCACACAATCCAAAAAAAAATTTACATTATTATTATTAACTTGCCTGCAAACCACTCTAAGTTTTTCTTCTTTTTCTACTTTTTTGGCTGCATACTCGTTGCCTCTTTGTATGACCATGTTGTATTATTTTTATAGAGATATTAGAAAAATAAATCAGCAAAAAAATAGTTTTGAAAAAACTGATAGTGTAGAAACTTTTAAAAATCAGTTTCATAACTCCTTACTATAAGTTCTTGTGCAAGTATTGCTTAGGAGTCCTCGGAGAGCTCGAGCCCTTTGATCTCCCATGGCTTAGTTTCTTCAGGGCTGTCAGGGCAGCTCGGCCAGACAGCCACCCTCGTTCCCCTCCTACCCATCGGACTAATAATATCCACCTCCCCGAAGCAAGGTGGACAGGGAGGTGGTCCTGGCAGCCCGCTGGCCCCGCCCACGACCCCAGATCCACCACTAAGGCTCAGAGAGGGACTTTCAGGGTGGGCTCGTGCGTCCGATGCAGGACTGGGGCTGTTAATTCTTCCTCGAGTTCCTGGAGAATTCACTGAGCCTCCATAGGTGTTCTGAAGTTTAAGCTTCACTAGATTCACGGTAAATTGGCCCTTGTGACGGCGATTTTCTGTGTGTTCTCTGAATCTGTTTTCCCCTTTAACATTACATGACAAGCCTAAAACCAGAATCCTGACACTTTTGCAGCGCTGCCTCATGCGTTTTGCAGGCTGCATTAGTTGCCTTGTGTTTTGGGTGGGGCCTGCCCCTCTTCCCTTTGTCCACTAGAGGCGGCTTTGGACCGCGACCCTTCCTTACTATGCAGGAAGAAGGCGGAGGTCTTTTGTTACGACTCTGGTTGGCGGCTAGAGTCCTGATCGACAAGGGAGTTAAGCAAATAGCTCTGAAATAAGCAGTCGTTGTTTATGCACGTACAACCAATGGAAGGGCAGAAGTGCAACCAACGACCAATGAGAACTGGCCTTAGGCCGAATGAGGAGGCGGGGCTTCCATCGAGGGGCGGGGACGCAAGGTAAAAAGTCTGGAGCGGACCCTGGGAGAGTCAGAAGCACATCCGGTGTTAGAAGAGCTGTGTGGGCTTCTGAGAGGCGGGTTAGAAGGTATGTCTGAAGCTAGGAGTGCGCAGGCTGGGAGTGAGAAATGGAAGAAGGTTAGCAATTATTGCCTGAGAAAGAGTGGAAGTAGTCACCATTTTAGGACGGACTGCATCCTGGGAGAACTGGGCCTTGCTCGGCCGCTGGACTCCGGAAAGCTAGGCGGAGAGGGAAGAGAGGGAACTACATTCGCGCATGCGCAACTGTACCGTGGCAGGGGAGAAGCGAGGGGCGAGGTTGCTGGGGTTTTGCGCGGCGTCTAGGCGGGGATTCTGCGCGTAAACGTTATCGAAGGCCCCCTTCTAGTCCTTCCTGCCCCGCCCAGGCCGCGTCCCTCCTTCTCCTCCGCCCAAGTGTAAACTGCTTAGGCCTAGCTCGATCCCTTGAATTCGGGGCGCGTTTCCCCGACCCCCCCCCACCCCTTTCTTCTGAGGAGAATGAAAGCGAAACTTTACGGGTTTGTGGTCATCCCAACCCCGCTCGACCGATCGCTGCCCTGCTGGGAGGCCTCTGGCTAGGCCGCTTGTGGGTGAGGGGCGGGGGCTTGGACTCGGGAATACCTCGTTCGACAGGCTGCCCTGTCACGGCGGGGCGGGTGATGTCACACTCTTCTGTGACACGCGAGGCACCGTAGTTACTTGGAACCCAACAGCAGAGGCGGGAGGTGAGGAGAGACCAGGGCTAGGCCTGGTTTGCCAGCCCCACTGGGCAGCCCTGCTCTGATCTGATTGGTTACCTTTGGACAGGTGAGGTGGCTTTGGCTTTGCTGATCCTGGGCCTTGTGGGCGTCTTAAAGTTCTCTCAGGAAAGGCGTCATCGGGCAGTTTTTTTTTTTTCTTTCCCCCCTTGGACCTACTTGCCGGAGCTGTGGTATATTTGTGTATTTATTAAGTGAGGAATTGCAGCCCGGTGCCTGTCCAGGTTGCGTTGCCTGCCTCATCAGCCTTTCATTGACCAAACAACAACAAAAACCTTTCTGAACTTGAGACTCTGTTCCAGCAATAGTCCAATTGTGAATGTGTAATCATGCAGAAGAGCTGACTGTGCCTGAAACATAGACAGAAATTTCAAGGTTAAAGGTTAACGGCAAATGGGCTTTTCTGGTTACTTATTTATTTCAAGTTTATCTGTTGGTTGAATGTGTAGTTTAAGAATTAAGTTCAGGAAAGATAAAAGTTTCATAACCACATTTCTTATGGCTTCTGCAAACACCTTTCTGTAATTATTTGACTTATTCTCTTCGGTGTTTTCTTTTTCCTCATCTAATGTTTTTTTTGTCCTTGCTTTAAGAGTATGTTGACATTTCGATTTTCTGCCATTTTCCTCCAGTGGAGTCAGAATGGTTGAATCCTTGAGAAGTGCAGTCTGTAACTTGAATTCAGTGTTTCCCTTTTCCATTATTTTGTTCCATTATTTTGTTGTGGAAACCTGGCTTAGTACTCTTTCCTTCTCTCCCTTCCTCCCTGTTGATCCACTGAAGTCTCACCCTCCTAAAGAATAGGAAAGGTAAAATTAATCCAGATATTTGGTCAGCCATTTCCAGGTTTTTTCCTGACATGTGTATATGGTTCATACTTACTGTAGAAATGCTGAAAAATACAGAAAAGTATAAGAGGAATCAGGATATGTTTGTTGTCATAGTTGTTTTACAATTTCTCTTGACCGGCAGCTGAAACTGCTTTAAGGAAAACTTGCTTTTCTGCTGTAAGTTGTAATAGTATAAAGAGCACTAGAGTTTACCCTAACCTGTCCTGGCTCTACTGTTTAACATTCTGATGTTTGTCAGCACTAATGGCTGTTTAATGTCCACTGTAGTGTTTAACACTTTACAGTAATTTCACAAGAGATTTTCTTACTGGCATTCAATGAGCTTGGTAGGGAGGGTGTTAATCATCGTTCTGTCACAGATGAGGAAGCCTAGATGACCTTAGGTAAAGTGATTTCCCCAAAGTTATGTGGTGGAATATGGCAGGGCTCGTAACTTCAAATGCAGTACTCATGATGCTATTATGTTACTTTTTTGAACTGTCTTTTTAATCTTTAGAGTGGTACTAATCATTCTTGTCCTTTCTTCATGTGTATGATGATCAAAGGGGATAATATACATAATAAAACACTTTGAAAGTTGTGAAGTTTTATATAAATGCAGTCAGTGGTATTGTTACAGGAGGTACCATTGCTGGCCTGAAGAGTTTCACTTTATTTCATAAACTACCCAAGGGTATTAGTCTCCTCTGGGAAAACACTGAATATTCTCTTGATGCGTTATCTTGCTGAATTTTCCTTTGCTACTTTGATTTGGTGTAGAATCTGGTAGAAATGTCTTTCACTCCACCTTGCTCTCCTCTCTAGTTACTAACCAAATGGCATGGAGTAGCTTTTATATTACACATACACATTTTTGTTTTCAAAAACAGTATTCAAACCAAGGAGAGAAAAACTGTAGACTGGCTTTTAGGGCTACTTGAAGGACCCTTTAAGGTAAGTTCCTCTCTGAGCCAGCTGGGAAATGTTGATGTGTGGTTGCAACGCTTCATTAGATAGTACATCTAGATTTACTCTGGAGATTTAAGTGTGGGGGATATCGAGATGAATCAGATGCAGGCTCTTAAAGTGATTACAGCAAAATGTGTGAGAAAAGTTCCTGCACAATTAACTGGAATCCAAAACAGTTGGGAGGAAAAAGAGCTTTAGAAATGAGGGTTGAGTGAGTGTGCTGTTTGTCCTAATCTATGCCTGCTCTCACTTGGGCTAAAGATGGTTTTATTGGGGAGGGATAGCTGGTTTATACTGGAGGATGATTATGTATTTAGGACATTGAGACCTTCTTACGATTCAATGTCTGTCAAACAATTGTGCTTATAGTGAGGGAGATTTAGTAGTGTCAGCTTGATGCAAAAAAATAATTTATTGAAGGCAATAGGCACTCCATCTCCAGTTACTTGTTAGATTCTGAGGCAGCCTCCTAGAGATGCAGTGTTACCTGATCCAGGAATTTTGCTCCAAGTTAAGGGATGGGCTGGGACATCTGGAATCCAAATCTAGGACAATCAAAGCTCAGCCCTAGCCAAGACAGAATTTCTTGGATTTCCTAAAACCAAACTGACCTGCTTCCTAGGGGTGGCGAGGAAAACATCAAGCTAATAAATAACCATTTACTTCATCAAATTCTCTTCCACATCAGATGATCACTTAGTGGTTATTAGGCTGTCTCAAAACACCTTTGTGGTCCTGGGGGACAGGAGAGACAGTGTAAATGTACCAGCAGAGAGACATGCCATTTAAACCTTTTAATCGGTACTAAGCTTAACCAAGTTCCTTTCAATTCCAGTTTATAATTTTCCTAGACTCTCCCCTCCTCCCATTTAATTTTACTCTCTCATTGTGTAACTGTTAAGCCTTCAGGATATAGCTAGCTGTGCATTAATGATTGGATAATATTTTTTTTAAGTAAAATACAGAGTGTATATAAATTAGGTCTAAGGTAAATGTCTTCTAAAACTAGACTTTAAAAAGGGAAAGCCACCACCTGTAGCCCTGTGAAGGGTGTGTTTGGAACATCTGTTAAATGATTCTAAACAAAATTTTTTTAAAAAAAAGGGAAATCATGCACTGAGGATATGAAAGTAATGAGTTACACTAGTAACAACAATGGTTAACATATTGAGCTGGCCTTACATATGAAGCACTACTCTGAGCGCTTGATTTGTATTCTCTCAGTTAGTTCTCATTCCTATGAAGTAGCGAATATTAAGTGTTACTATTTTACAAAAGAGGAAACTGAAGCACAGTGAGGTTAAGTGCCAGAAACTTGCTGCATCTTACGGCTAAGGAAGTAGCCAGGGTTCAGAGGTAGCTGGCCATGTTAACCACTGTTCCAGGGACATGGTTGTACAGAGTCTACAAGCTATTCAGTAGGAAGGACTGCTAACAAAATTACCACCGCTCTACCCCCCCCCTTTTTTTTAACCACATGAGATTTTTCTTAAGTATCAATCAGGTCCTTTTGGATGTGTGGGAACAGGATTCAGGATGGTTGAATTACTACAACAGGAATGAAGAACCATATAATTCACACACTGGATGTTTAAATAAATGTGTGACCAATGTTTCTTTGACTTGTTGGTTTAATGTTAAATTGTATACACTGAGACAGCTTCTGTGCTGGCTCCAAAAGTCAGCGAGCTTTTCTTTTTCAAAGGCAAGGATTTTTTTTTTTTTAAATGAGTGCTAAATGCATGCCTGTTTTGCATAGCTTTTGGTCACTGTTTCATTTGCATTGTACTTAATAGGTGTTAGAATAAGATTGAGGAGAATTTTTTTTTTTAATTTAAGGCTTGGCTGTTGATAATATTATGTTTCAGGACAGGTTAAGGAAGATTCTTAGAATAAAACAGGAGATTTAACAGTATGTGAGAAGACACAGGTGTTCATTGATAAGACTATCTGACCCCTGTCTCCCTCTGCCTGCCCCTGCTGCCCTTCCTTCCTCAAACCAAAGCAGACCTCATGAATACCAACTCAAAACAATGTGTTCACTTAAGTTTTTCTTTCTTGGTAGAACTATGCAAAGTTTTTGGGTGCCTCTGGCAGAGGCTGGCCTGGGAAACCACAGATAGTGACACTTCCAATAAAGCTTTAGCAATGTATGCGTGACCAATTTTGACAAGTTTTGGTATTCTGCCTTTCTAAGGATGAAAGCATAAAATGAGTCTCTAAATTAAATTTAGTTATGATTAACACTTGAACATTTACTTCTTATTTACAAATGCAGTGCAGGCAAATTTCCCATGAGTCTCAGAGGCACTGTCCACCTTCCTGTTTCAGATTGGAGTGTAGAACTGTGTATGAGTTGGGGTCCAGAGTGAGACAAACCAATCCTGGTATCCATTCTGTAATGGGTTTCAGTGGATGTTAGGGGAAATCCTTTATTGAGTACCTTTTTAGATACTTGTAGTATACTTTTCTCCTTTATTTTGATAAAATGCACATAACATAAAAATTATCATTTTAATGTGTTTTTGCATTTTATTTATTTACTTATTTTGATCGAGCCATTCAGCCTGCAGGATCCTAGTTTCCTGACCAGGGCCTGAACCTGGCTCCTTGGCAGTGAAAGCACGGAGTCCCACCAGACTTCCAGGGAATTCTTTGTACTTTTTTAAAAACAAATCTTTAAACAAAGATTTTGACTTAACTGTGGGGGCCCTCTGGAATGTTAACTGAGTTACTTGGTTAATGATTTTGAGTACTTCAAGCTGGGCTGAGAACTGACTGTTCCTGGGACTGAAAATACTTTTGGTATGGGAGCTGCTATTTTTGAGTTATGAATGCAATTTAATCTTGTTCATTGCACAGGAACCTCTGAACGTAGGTATCTTTTCTCTACAGCTTCTGAGCACAAGTAGTTAAGGCTAAGATTGAAAACTGGTAAGTTTAGTCTATCTGGCAAAACTTGTAAGAACAGTTTTAACTCATTACTTGTCTGTATGTTAGTGTCTGTCTATTTGGAACAGACCAAGAGGAAACTGTCATATATTTCCTTGATTCTAAGTCCTAACTTTTTCCCCCTCCGATTTTAACAGTTCTGAAGTTGTCATATACACATTGTCATATTTATTAAATGTTTACTTTATTGCATTTTCCCCATAAAGTTGCCACTACAATTGCTGTTTACCTTTGCATCTAGAAAATTTGATAATTACATATTTCACTTAAATTTTAGAGTTGATAGATGAAAAAAAATTTAGAGTTGATAGCAACGGTGGAAAACTAGTTTTATTTAATTAATTTTTTAATGATTTTAAACCACAAGACACTAAATCATGGAGAAATTCTTATTTGACACCTCCTTCCCTACCTTAACAACCTTGATGACTTTGGTTTTTCTATCATCAGTTTTAAGAGGGATAGTCGGTACCCCCTGGGAAATGCCAGAGAGCAAACTGCCATTCTCCCCTCCTACAATTTCCACTCAGTGAGGTCTGGTTACAGAATGTTGCCCCTTTCTGACTAACAACCTCCAGGGTATTTGAGGATTTAACTCCCCTCCCCATCCCCACCTTTAACTCTTGAAATTGGAAGCAAGAGGCACTCGAGCTTTGTTGTGAGTACGAGAAACTTGGCTCTGAAGGTTGCCTCAGTGCTGTTGCAAGTTCTGTCTAGGGATGTCATTAGGGCACTTAATGGAAGCTTTAAACAAAGACACTTTCCAGATGCTGGATTCTGCCATCCTGTAAATGTGTTCTCTAGAGGGTGTATTCATCATGGTTATGGAAGGCTGTGGTTGGCTGTGCAATAGCCTGTAATCATTGCACCATCTCGATCAAGAGGGCCAGAGTCCTGTGACTTAGAGGTGAGGGTAATGGCTTTAGTAGGTTCTGCAGCTTCACACTGTATCCATCCTTAAGAACAAAACTGACAGTGCTGTTGAGGTGAGTAGGGATGCTGGTGAGAAAGGAAAGAGGAAATCAGAGGAAGCAAGCCAGCCATTGTAGTTGTTTTCATTTGTGAGAGAGAACCTCAGGAAACAAATGGTAGCAGTGCGTGTGAACTCTTAAGGATGGCCCAGCATTCCTCAGGAAGTCAGTTTGGGGATTGTAACTTAAAAAAGGTTTCCTTCTTTATTTCTCAAAGAAAGAAAATGTCTTTTAAAGGGGCAAGATACCTGCTGAAAAAATGGAAATCGGTTGCTGGTAATGAAACAGTTTGGGCAGAAGATGAGTTTGTCCCCTTTAAATTGGTTGCATATGATTGTGAATGTATTCTAGAAGGAAGTATGTAAAAATGAAAATGGTGGTATTAGGGCAGTGGGATTTTCAGATAACTTTCATTTTTCCAAACTCGTATGTTGCTGTTTTTCATAACAAATACCTATGGCTGATTCATGTTAAGGTTTGACAGAAAACAACAAAATTCTGTAAAGCAATTATCCTTCAGTAAAAAGTAAATAAATTAAAAAAAAAATTAAAGTTGTTTGTTATTTTGTGTGTCCCTGTATCTTTCAGATAACTTTGCTTATATCTTTGATTCCACAGAGCTGAGGCTGTGTCCCACAGACACTGGCATCATGAATATATTTGATCGGAAGATCAACTTTGATGCCCTCTTTAAATTTTCCCACATGTAAGTGCTTTGACCTTGACTGTGCTTCCTTTTACATTTCCTTTTATATCTTTTTTCTTTTCCTTTTCCTGGTGTATTAACTTTTGCATGTGTGAACTAACATACTAACTTTGCTAGAGTCCAGAGGATCTGATAAAAGCATCCAAACTCTTAAGGGCTGCTGTGTGGGCACTGAAAAGCCAGTTAGTTATTACAGTTTGGGTACTGATTGTTAATTCTGGGCTTTGAGGCCTTCCTCAGAATTTAAGATTTTCTGTTCTTTCTTTATTGTATTAAAACTTGCATATATTCCCTGAGAAGAAGGAAAATTACCCTTAGCTTAGAGAATAGACTGGTGCTGGAGTGATGGCCATTATTAACCTTCTTTCCTAGAACCCCCTCGACACAGCAGCACCTGAAGAAGGTTTATGCCAGTTTTGCCCTCTGTATGTTTGTGGCAGCTGCGGGGGCCTACGTCCATGTGGTCACCCATTTCATTCAGGTAAGAGCAGTTTTCTCCTCTAGTTGCTGTGGCATAAATTGCATTAGGAAGAATCTAGCTCAGCAGGGTGGTACAAGCCTGTGTCTTTCCTTAGTCCTTTTCAGTAGTTTGGGATCTGCACCCAGCCAAGTGAAAGACGCTCAGTTATGTCTGATGCTTTGTGACCCCCATGGACCATACAGTCCATGGAATTCTCCAGACCAGAATACTGGAGTGGGTAGCCTTTCTCTTCTGCAGGGAATCTTCCCAACCCAGGGATCGAGCCCAGGTCTCCCGTATTGCAGGTGGATTCTTTACCAGCTGAGCCACAAGGGAAGCCCAAGAATACTGGAGTGGGTAGCCTATCCCTTCTCCAGTGGATCTTCCCAACCCAGGAATCGAACAGGAGTCTTACTAACTGAGCTATCAGGGAAGCCCGGCCAAAACCAGTCATAAATCGGGACATGCAGAGCCATTTACTTTTTCTGGCAGTTATGCCCTTTCTAGATACTGAAAACAGGATGTCTTGACCCTGACACTGAATGCTGAGCTGCTGACGTACAAGGCCCCCACCCACTGAGTAGAGACTTGACGTGCATGCTGGGGTGACTTTGCACAGTAACTTTTTTATCTGTTCTTCCATTCTTCCTCTTTTTGCCTGAATGACTCTGGAGTACTTGGATACAAAACACTGATTGTATGTTTAATTTTCAGGAGAGACAGGGTTGAGACCTTTAAGGACTTGGTCCATTTTATTCTATGATACAACTCATTTTCCTTTGTTGAGGGAGAGTTTGAGTTTGGCTAGCAGCAATAAAAGGAACAGTTAAGGAATAACTGGAAAGTTTGAGGCTCACTAACCAAGACTGGTCCCTTTTGGAGTTGTTCTTTTTAGTGTAAATATGGAGATGTACTTGTGTTGGCATTTGCCACAGCTGGGGAGTGGCATGTTCAGACACCCCTATGCTCAGGCATCTTCTGGCAGAAGCTGTGTGAAAAATTATTTTGGGCATTCAAAGATAGGGCTTTGATCCTTCAAGTTTAGACCAAAACATTGTACCTTTTAGGCAACAGTGGCCCTTTTGGTTTCTGGTGGTGTTTGCTTTTTTAAGTGAGACACAGTCATCCTCATTATTTGTGGATTCCATATTTGTGAATTCACCTACTTGCCAAGATTCATTTTTAACTCTAAAATCAGTCTTTGTGGTGCTTTTGTGGACTTTTGCAGCCATACACAGAGTGGCAAAAAATTCAAGTTGTCCACTGCACCATGTTCTAGCTGAGGTTGAACAAAGCAACACTGCCTTCTTTCAAGCTCTCATACTGTCAACAAGTGTCCTTTTCATAGTCTATTTAGTGCCACATTTTTTGGATTTTTATCATTTTTGTTGGTGATTTTGATGTTTAAAATGGCCCCAGGCATAACACTCAAATGTCTGGTATTGCTCAATGCAATACTGTGATGTGCCTTCTAGAGAAAATACGTGTGTTAGATAAGCTTTGTTCAAGCATGAATTACAGTGCTGCTGAGCACAAGTTCTGTGTTAAAGAGTCAATACTACATACCCAAGTGTCTTTAACCAGAAAACACACATTCAGTAAGGTTTTGTATTTTATTTAGACCAGTTGACAAGACGCTTGAAAGAACTTAAACCTTTATTTCCTCCAGGAGCATTTGTTGGGTATCACTGATTTATTGCTCACAGTGACTGTGTAGAACATAACTACAGAGGATTGACTCTGCCTTTAAAAGAAGGAAGGAACTTCGGTGTCTGCATACATCTATAAGATCATTAATCTCCCTTCATGAAAGCTCCACCCTTACAACCTAATCACTTTCTGAAGACTCCATCTCCAAATACCATTACATTGGGGATTGGGATTTAAACATGAGTTTTGGGGGGTACACAGTCATTCAGTTCTTCTCTCTCTCTCCCTCTCTCTCTATGTATATTTGTGTGTGTATGTTTTAAAGGGATCAAAAAGAGGTCATTCCTACTTATTCTGCAGATTGGAATGTTCTTTAAGCACTTGTCATTTTGATTCATCTTTTCTATTTCTTGGACAAGACTCATAATTTGACTTGGGTAGTTATAGTTGATGGACTGCCTCCAGCATCCATCATGGTCCTAACCCTGTCCCACAAGGCTTTTGGTTTTTCTTCTCTGCCTTCACTGCCTTTTCCACTGCCTCCAGGTTAGGATCAAATATTAGGAAGTTCAGGTGAATATTTTAACCCAGTAAAGTCTCCTGCAAGATAAATTTGATACTTTCAAGTATTTAATTATTGACTCTGGATCTGACAGGCTGGCCTGCTCTCTGCCTTGGGCTCTTTGGGGTTGATGATTTGGCTGATGGCAACACCTCACAGCCATGAAACTGAGCAAAAAAGACTGGGACTTCTGGCTGGATTTGCCTTTCTTACAGGTATGTTTGGGATGGCTCTGATTTTGAGGGAGGGACACTGTATTTTAGTATCTCTTCAGACCAAGGCTCAAGATATATATGTATTCTGATGCACCCCTGGCACACTATATTATCCTATCTTGTATTTGAGTGCGCTTTGTATTACTTTCTTATTTCATGTAAGTGCATCTTGCTCCCCCATCCAGAGGGTAAGCTGTTTGTGACTCGTGACTGTGACTTCTACTTTTGTATCCAAAAATAAGCATTTGTGTGCTTGAATGAATGAAGTTTAAGAGCTTAGGTAGCATAGCTTGTTAACAGTAAACATGGAACTAAACAGTGGCCCAAGAATCTGACTTAATTAATTAAGGACTCAATGCTGGCAACTTTCATAGGAGCATCTGTTGAAGAAATTGTAGAAAGGAAGGGATTTAGAGATTAGATTTTTAGATCAGGAAAAGCTGGTTTTTGAAGGTGTTAAAGAGGTGGGATGAGCAGAAGGAGAGGGAATGGCCAGAGTGGAGGAAGTATTGGAGCTGGGACAGGTTTCCCTCCTGTTGGCAAGTGTCCACCTTCAGAACCAGTCTGGCCTTTTCTGCTACACAGGGAGTCAGTCTGCAACTACAGGTTGTTGGCCACTTTTCACCACTCTTTATCCTTTTCTTCTATTCTGATTCCCGATCTGGCCCACATTACAGTCTCACATCACTGCTCTTCAGAGTTTTGAAGCCTTACAGTTTAGCTTGACAATGTTTGATATGCCTGCTTCGTTTTTCCTAATCTCTATTCCTCCTGGGTCATCCACGATTTTCAGCCAAGGACTTGGTTTTGCAGCTCTGTCCATAAATAACTCAGTCAAGTATATGTTCTCTGGAAAACAGTTGAAGATGGAAGGGAGAGAGACTGAATTTTCTTAGTCCGCATGTTTTGTTTTCTAGGACTGTAGGCGTGCCCATGCTATTGATTAATCCTTCAAGAATTGGTGTTCATGCTGTGTTCTGGGGCTTTTTGTTTTCTAGGAGTTGGCCTGGGCCCTGCTCTGGACTTGTGCATTGCCATCAACCCCAGGTAACTATGTTAGTAGTGTCTTAGGTCTTCTACGTTAATGAAGATAGCTTCTAAACAAAGGTTATATACCTGTAGCCCTTGATATAACGGTCTTTTCCTTGAACAGCATCCTTCCCACTGCCTTCATGGGCACAGCAATGATCTTCACCTGCTTCACCCTGAGTGCACTCTATGCCAGGCGCCGTAGCTACCTCTTTCTAGGAGGTATGTATGGGCTGGAAAATAGGAAGAGGGTCTCTGCTTTAGCCAAAATTCTCCCTGGGACCCTTTCCGTCCCTCCAACTTGCAACTGTTGGGTTGAGAATGAAAGCCTTTGTTTTTGGGGGGCTTTAATGAGATTGCTGAACTTTGTGTTAGCTTTTCTCAAGGTGGCTTTTTGTCTTCCCTTTCAGGTATCTTGATGTCAGCCATGAGCCTGATGCTCTTGTCTTCCCTGGGGAACCTTTTCTTTGGATCTGTTTGGCTTTTCCAGGTGAGATTTGCATATAACTTTCCAGTCCCCATTTACCTTGTGTTTCTTTTTCTTGCTTAATCCCCTAAAACCGGGATAGGCTAGGAATCCTCCAAAACTCTATCTTCATGGGGCGGTGCTCTTGAAGCCTCCCCACTCACCCTCCCAGAGTGGAGCCTTCTGCTGCAGGTCAAAGTACAGACTGACCAGGGCTTGGGGATTGCAGTGAAGACAATGGTTTGCTCAGAAGTCATTTTTCTAAAACCAGTCCGGCATTGGCTTCTTGTTAAAATGATTGAAGCTCTTTCAGTGACCTAAAAAAAAGTGCAGAATTGTGCTTGGGAAGGTAATATGGTCTTCATTGTGGGCTTCAATTTCCATGAATGTTGATGTCTGTAGGGTTAGTGTTTGATGTACTTTGAAGTGACCAAGGACCAGAGAGAGGTATAACTGTTTTTCTCTACAAGGTCTACCACATGGTAACGTCTCATTCTTCTTTTGCCAGGCAAACCTGTATGTGGGGCTGGTGGTCATGTGTGGCTTTGTCCTTTTTGATACTCAACTCATTATTGAAAAGGCTGAAAATGGAGATAAAGATTATATCTGGTGAGTGTGAAAATGGTCTTTAAAAGTATGGAGGAGGAGGCTACTCTTCAGCGGCTCTTTTCTGAATCTCTGGAATGATCTTTTGTCTGACTCACCTTTCTTTGCACATTGGTAGGAATAAGAGTGGACCAGGTGGCACTGGCTGACTTGTGTGGCCAGCCTACAGGGTACACAGGATGGAATGTCCAAGGTTTTGGAACTATGCACCAAAAAGCATTGTCTTTCTCAGTTCCTGAAAGACATCAGATTTTTAAAAGTTGGACTATTGATAGGTATTTAATTATCCTTATTTTGAATAGTGGTTACCTCTAGGCAGACGAGAGGGAGAGGAATCTTCCACATTTTACTCTTTATACTGTTGTAGTCTTTAAACCATTAACAATGAGAAGAAGATGTGTATATAATTTTTTTTTTTTAATGTAATCCTCTCGAAGTCTCAACTAGGTAGTTCAGGGTTCAGACTTAAGCCTCTACAGTCTAAATTTTCTTTTTTCTGTGCTCCATGACTTCACGGAGTTAAAGAGGGTCTCAGACAATAGAGTTTTACTTAGTTGGTGGTAGGGTGCTGGTGAGGTTGACTCTTGGGGTTGGGGTGAGGTTTTTATGTCCTGTACCTTTGTGGGCTTGAGGATAAAGACAAGTGGGAAGTGCAGTTTATAACCTGGTTCTTCTCTTTCAGGCACTGCGTTGACCTCTTCTTAGATTTCGTAACTCTCTTCAGAAAGCTCATGATGATCCTGGCTATGAATGAGAAGGTTAGCACCACCCAAAGAGGAAAGACTGGCTCCTGAGCTCAGCATCTGTGTGTTCTTCAAACCTGAGAACTTACTCACACTGTGTGTGGGTACAGGGTACTTGTAAGGCAGGCCACTGAATATGAGTTAAATTAGAAGTCTTTAGCTGTTGTATAAAAAGGAACAAGTAAAGACAATTCTGTATTTTTTTAGAAAATGTCTCCCCAAGATTAGTATCAGAAGGAAAAGAGCTTCAGTGGCAGCAAGAAACTATTACTATATATGAAGAATTTAAAGGCTGTAAAGATATCTTTGACTCAAAAAGACATATCCTAGAAGATTTGGATAATATTGACAGCCAGCTTTTTTTAATCTTTATTTCAGAAATAGGCCAGTTTTATCCATTTGCTGGTCTAATTTTTTTTGTTGTTGTTCAAGAGAGGTATTCTGTATAGGGTTCAGTTCAGTTTAGTCGCTCAGTCGTGTCCGACTCTTTGTGACCCCATGAACCGCAGCACACCAGGCCTCCCTGTCCATCACCAACTCCCAGAGTCTACCCAAACCCACGTCCATCGAGTCAGTGATGCCATCTCATCCTCTGTCATCCCCTTCTCCTGCCCCCAATCCTTCCTAGCATCAGGGTCTTTTCAGGGGCAAACATGGTCCCCTCCAATAGTATGAAACAACTGAAAGCACAAGCCTTTCTTCACAGAACTTAAAATGGAACAGGTGACGGGGCAGTGGATGCTGGTGACCGGGTGGGGTCTGTGGTCCTCTGTCTCGTCTGTGCCACAAATGGGCTGAGCACGAAGCAGGTCTCCCAGTTTCAGTCCAAACAACTCACCTTTCTTTCATGTAATGATACACTGAGCTTCCACTCCAGTGCAGTGAAGAGTTTGGCTGGACTGGATTATTTTGAATGTTGGCTTATGCCCAGGATTTATGTTTCCGTCTCAGGCCTAATGGAAAGTTGGTCTTGGCCTCTCATTTAGTTCTTTTAGGATAGACTGCCAGTCTGCAGCTTTTGGTGGTTGGGATCTGAGCTGTCATGGTTGTTAGTAGCCAGGAGTGGTCAGGCAGCGCACCTAGCTTCACGTGAGGTAGAAGTGGGAGCAAGTGCGTAGCCTTTATTCTTGTTAAGTCTGGCAGTTTGGGGACCGCCAGCATAAGGCAGTTAAGCTTTAGCTTCTCCTACACTAAAATAGCTTCTCTCCTTCCATCTTACTGTCCTGACCCCTCCTAGTACCTAATCAAAGGCAGTCAGCTGTTGGCTCACTCAAGAGTTTTAGCTTAACTGTCAACACCAGAAGTTAATTGGGTCATTTTCCTCCGTTTCTAGGATAAGAAGAAGAAGAAGTGAAGCAGCCATCCAGCCTTCCCCAATTTGACTTCCTCTCCCTCTGCCCCTCATTTCCTCTTTGCACACATTACAGGTGGCGTGTTCTGTGATAATGAAAAGCATCAGAAAAGCTTTTGTACTTTGTGGTTTTCTCTGTTTTGAATTTTTTGATCCAAAAAACTGATTAGCAGAATATAGTTTGGAGTTTGGCTTCGTATTCCTGGGGTTTTTCCCCTTCCCCGTTTTCTGTCAGCCCCATCCCTAGCCTCTTCCCCATCCCTAGCCTCTTCCTCTGCTCAAGCAGTCAGCCCACCGTGATAAGGAGCGGGGTCTGCAGCAGAGGCAAACTCCCGAGTCCGCTCTCCGGCCGTGCTTCACCAAGTGGACCTGGACTGTTTGGTAAAGACGCCTTGGCCCTTCCTTCCTCAGCGTTGTTTGGTTGTGCACAGTTCTGTGGGACTAGGCAATGTGTTTTCCACTGGAAGGACTGCTGGTCCCATTGTTCCTTGGGCTCATTGTATCTGAGCTGTCAGCCCCTACAAGGAAAATGAAAAGCCTCTTCTAGTGGATGCTGAGCTTCCTCTGAGCTGCCCAAGTTGCCGCTGGTCTGGCAAACACACCTTTCTGCCTTGCTATCACAAAAGGAATGTGGATTTGTGTGTGTTCCCTTCCCAATCCTTTATCTGATCCTCAGGGAATCTGCCTGCTTTCCATCCATGGGGTGGGAGGATTTCAGTACAAAGGGAAATTCTTGTCAGGCATATATGAAAGGCTGATTATGTATGGCAAGATACGGAAAATTCCCAAACTGTCCCAGTCTTTTTTTTTTTTGATCAGTATCTTAATTACTGAGTGGCCTCTATTAGGTGACTATGATTAAGGATCCCAGGAGAGGAAGGATAAGGAAGGGGCATGGTTGAGCCTCTAGGGTGATTGTAACTAACCTTGCCAGACAAACCCACATAAGGACCCGCTTGAGGCAGGAGAGAGCAAAATCTCCACTAACTGCATCTTTGTTCAGACCAGGGGAACCGGCTGTGATGACTCAGGAGGCAGCATTCAGAACAGTCCTTAGGTGCATTTTTGTCTTATCCCACCTGAGCACTAATAAGTAGTGTCAGGCCAGAGATTTGGGGCAATTGATAAATGTCCATTTTACAGATGCACTTTCAGGTTTTGGTCTGTCCCCGATTTCTAGAAATCTGCAGCTGCCTTTAGGCAGGGGCCGGGCGACCAAACCTCTGATTTCCTGCAACTTTCTGTTTGCAAGTGTAGGGGGCTGTACTAATGGGGATCACTGGCTCCTCCCCGTGAGCTGCCACAGTCAGCTGGCACAGAAGGGCAGGCAACCTTGGGACTGGTTGTGGCTCTGGCTGTTCACAGAGCTTCAGCCTAAGGAGGGCTGGAGCCATTGAAAACTCATTGCTCGTAGGACAGCGTTTTTTGCTTTCCCTGTTCACAACCAGTGTACAGTTTGATCCAGTGGCTGCTGGTTCGCAGCGTACCACATCACCGTACCCCATGAGACAGTTGTGTTGTCAGGCTGTGTGGTTCCTGGAGTGGCATGCCACCCGGAAGAATGGGTTGCTTCTGCAGAGGATGCTGCTCTCTGATTGAGCTGCTGTCCCCAGCCTGTCACTTGAGAATTTACCAGAAGGGATTTCCTTCCTATCAGCCTCCCACTAGCAACTCTCCATAAATTGATTCTCTGCTAGGCCTGAGAATCTTGAGTTACATCTCCTGAAGCCAAACTCCACCTCTTGTGCTTTTTTGCTTGGGATTAAAGGAGTTTTTCTTTAGAAACAGTGCCAAGAATGACAAGATACAAAAAACGACTTTTAAAGAAAATGCCTAACAGGTTTTTAATACAGTAATCACTGTAGTTATCACTTTCTTTTCTAGTTCCTTGGTTTTCAGCTCAGGCTGCATTCTCTAACTCATACTGTGAAGACAAAGGTGTTTTTGATTCAGAAATATATGAAATCTACATAGTCTTAATTTGTAAAAAATAAAGAAAATTGCTTAACCTTTTCTGGTGTGTGTGTGTGTGTGTGTGGAATTTAAGGCTAAAGCTGAGTTTGAGGTGCTGTCTTGACTTCTTGTTCTTGGGGCTGGGAATGGGACAGGATTAAATTTCTGCTCTAGGTATCAATAGAAACAAAGAGAGCCCCACTTAGGCCTCCCATTCCTGTAGACCCAGCTTGCCACAAATGTTGGGAATATTCTCTGTTCATACACAGCACAGGCCTTTTTCTGGTCCTCTTCCACCCAGCCTTTATTGTAGGGAGTGCATGACAGCAGCATGTATAGCTGGTTCCAGTATACAGCCAAGCTTTGAAGTTTGATGATGCATAATGGAAAAGGGGTTTCCCTGGTGGCTCAGACGGTAAAGAATCCACCTGCAATGTGGGAGACCTGGATTCGATCTCTGGGTTGGGAAGATCCCCTGGAGGAGGGCATGGCAACCCACTCCAGTCTTCTTGCCTGGAGAATCCTCATGGACAGAGGAACCTGGCAGACTGCAGTCCATGGCATTCCGGAGTCAGACACAACTGAGCAACTAAGCACAGCACGTAATGGAAAAAGCATCACAACCCACTCATTATGCAAGTATTCATGGTCACCCACTGGGCCAGGCTCTGTTCTTGATGCTAGAAATCAGTGAAAATATAAAAGTCCTTGTCTTCTTAGTGTTTATGTATGCTATTAAAAGCCAAAATTTGCATTCCAGTTGCTCCATTTTGGCTCGCTTGCCCTCTGCTCATCACCCTCATTGTAAACCACTTCTTGCTAGTATGACTCCTGGCTAAGGCTCCAGCTGAGGTGGAGCAGGAAATGGGAGGGGTTTCAGGGAATAGTTCCCCACCCCCAATCTTTGTAACCAGAGCAGGGGAGTGAGCTCCCTTTTAGTCTCCCAACCTGCCCACCAGTCACAAGTTAAATTTTTAAGAGGTGACAGAGCTACTCATTCCGGGCCTAGCAGGCCTGCAGGCAGAATTAGAGTGGGGAAGGTCTTGGTGGACGTCAGAAGTGGAAGGATGTCGTTGGGAGAGGAGACCGTCTCCTGACCAGGCAGGAAATCAAACCGGGCATCCACTTGGTATCAGGTAACAGGCTCCATGCTGGGGGTGAAGATGGATAAGGTGCTTACTGCTATTCAGTCACCACAGTGGAGCGCAGGAAGCCACATGCAGACATGAAGTTCTTATGTGGAAATGCAGGGCCATGGGACAAGAGAGAGAGCCCTGTGCCCTGATTCAGGGAAAAGTGTGTAGGAGATGATCTGTGAGCAAAGGTGAGATGTCGAAGATTGAGTCAGAGGTTAAGATGGGCAGTGCTGGGAATGGGCCTTTTCAGGTCAAGAGATCAGCATGAGAAAAGGCAGAGGAGAGTGATTCAGCATGGGGTGCCCTGGGAGCTGCAATGGCTGGGTTGTCAATTTTGAGAGGACCAGGAGGACATAAGGAGAAGGAAGTGAACTAACTTAGGGCTTTTGGGTGCTAAGGTACTGGCCTTGACCTGAGGGCAGCTGAGAGCACTGAAGAGCTTTGAGGGAGGGAGTGGTCAGATTTGTATCCTCACATTTCAGGTGGCTACAGAGTAGAATGGGGAAGGGGCTAGTTGAAAGGCAATTATTACATTAAAGCCCAGATGCGGTCTCTCTCACGTGTCAGTAAAAAGAAGCAGAGCTCCTTGGAAAGATGGTGCTTAGAGGTCGGCTTAGAGGAAATGTACAAAATCAACCTGGAATATAATGTTATGCCAGAAAGCAAAGGAACTATCAAAGATGACTACTGCAGTATCATTCAGAAGGACTCAGGGGCTAAAGAGGCTTCTCCTGGCCAAAGATGGGATAATTTGAGCATCAATAAGAATTATAAGAGCAAAGGGTTGAAATCAAATTTTTTAAACTCATAAGTTCATGATGATATTTTAAAAATACTGGTCACTTTTGGTGGATGCTAGCTGCTGCTGCTAAGTACTTAGTCGTGTCCAACTCTGCAGTCCCATGGACTGTAGCCCGCCAGTCTCCTCTATCCTTTCTTTTCTGTATAAGCTGTACTTAAGGGTAATCAAAAATAAGTTCAGGTTTCTCTCTATAGAAGTATTCGAGCTAATAGATGAAGGAATTAGAGGATTGGTGGTTTAGCCGCTAAGTCGTGTTCAACTCTTGCGACCTCATGGACTGTAGCCTGCCAGGCTCCTGTGTCCATGGGATTTCCCGGGCAAGAATACTGGAGTGGGTTGCCATTTCCTTCTCCAGGGGATCTTTCCCACCAAACAATTGAACCCAGGTCTCGTACACTGCAGGCACATTCTTTACCGACTGAGCTACCAGGGAAGTCCCAGCGGATTAGAATGACTATTTTGTAAACCTCTGATGAAATAATGAAGCTGGGTGATGCTAATCAATAGCTACCAACATCATATTAAGAGACAACTTGACATGCCTCCTGATGAAAGTAAGCAACATGACCAATAAAATTTAATTGCAAAAAAAAAAAAGTTGAATCTCAGGCATGTTAGGTTCTAGATCTACATACCAGTTTTATAGGAAAGACAAGCGTCAGAGGACTATGTAAATGACATCATGGGGAGGCAAGCAGCAAAATCTAGTAAAATTCTGAGGACAAACAACCTGGTTTCTTTAAACAACAACAACAAAAAGATGAAGAAGCAAGAACAAAAAAAAAGGAGGGAAAGAAACCTAGAGGTTAAGAGTTATGAGCCAGGGATGGGGTGGGGAGAGAGGTGAGGGAGGGGTTCAGGAGGGAGGGGTCACATGTACATCTATGGCTGATTACGCTGATGTATGACAAAAAACATCACCATATTATCATTATCCTCCAATTAAAGGAAAAGAGTTTGAGCCCTATCAAGAAAATGCGGTGATGTAAAACTGAATTAGATCCTCATTCAAATAAACCAATTGTAAATGAGAGACACATGGGGCAGCTTCCACCTGTGGTAACCATTCTCCAGGATGCCTCCCTCCCCCTAAAAAATTCCTGGCCTGGTATTCACACCCTGTATACATTGAAGCAGGCTGGCACAGATGGTGGGGGGAACACCACAGAAGCGTGTGCGATTTATGAAGCTTGGTCATGGAAGGCATTGCAGCTTCCTCCTTGGCTCCCTCATTCACTAGCTCTGAGGGAAACCAGGCAGGTTCTGAGGGCATTCAAGCTACCAGGTGGTGAGCCCTCTCAAGAGAGGCCCTGAGTCCCCAGTCAACAGCCAGCTCTGACTTGCCAGCCAGTGTGAATGAGTCACCTGGAAAGCAGATCCAGCAGGACCTGTCAAGCTTTTAAGTGACAGCAATTTCAGTAGACACAGACCCAGAACTAGCTAAGCTGCTCCTGAATTCCTGACCCACAGCAACTGAGTGACAATAAATGTTTATTGTTGCCTTAAAACACTTTAGTTATACAGCAATAGATAACTTACACCAAGCTGGACTAGATAGTTGATGATTTAAAGAAATATTGTTAATGCATAAAGCTAATCATGTAATTGTGATGACTTTTAAAAAGTTATCTTTTAGAGATGCATACAGAAGTATCTATAGATGTATTAATATACTGCCTGAGATTCACTTCAAAATAATGCAGTTGGGTGGCAGCAGGGAGTGGAGGGCATAGATGAAGTGAATGATCATGAGTTTATGTTGGTTGTATCTGGGCTTCCCTGACAGCTCAGTGGTAAAGAATCCACCTGCCAATACAGAAGATGCAGGAGATGTGGGTTTGATCCCTGGCTCAGGAAGATTCTGGAGGAGGAAATGGCAACCCACTCCAATATTCTCACCTGGAAAATTCCATAGGCAGAGGAGCCTGACGGACTACCGTCCATGGGGTCCCAAAGAGTCGAACACAACTGAGCACTTGTGCACACACGTGCACACACACACACACAGCTGGGCAAGAGACATATTCATTGGTCTATTCTCTCTACTTTTTTGTATTGTTGAAAATTTCTATAATAGAAAGTTGGAAATAAATGGTCCAGGCAAGAGAAAAGATGGTTTGAAACAGAGCAGTAGCTATAAGAACAGGAAGAGAGACAATGAGATAAAATATTCAGGAGGTGAAATGTTCAGGACTTAGTGACTGAATAGATGTAGAGAGGAGAGAAGGAAAAATCTAGGGTAACTGTCAGATGTCTGGATGGTCCTACTGTCCACTTGTAGCTCTGCAAACTTGGGTAAATCAATCAACATTTCTGTGCCTCATTTCTCCATGTGTAAAATGGAGGTAAAAACAGTACTCACCTCATAGGATGACTGTGAGGATTAAGTTACTTAAAACATATAAAGCACTAAGGACAGTGTTTGGAGCATAGTAAATCCTCCCACTGTTAGTTCTTCCCTGGAGAGGCCCAGGAGGATGGCAGTTCTGGTTTTGGGCTGAGAAGGCCACCATTAGAGACTTCCACGAAGATGTCAGCTCTGGGGACAAGTGAGGGATAGGCATATGGATGGTTTGGCATATTGAAAAACCATACAAATGAGTCAACTCCTTGAACAGACACTTCGCCAAAGAAGATACACAAATACCAAACTGGCACATGAAAAGCTGTTAAACATCAGTAGTCATCAGGCAAATACAATTTAAGGAAACCATGAAATACCACTATACACTGACTAGAATGGCCAATTTTTTAAAAAACTGAGATAAAACCAAGAACTGGTGAGAAGGTGGAGCAGTTGGATCCGACACACATTGCCACCAGATGAGATAAAACAGTATAACCTCTAGAACATAACTGGCTGTCTCATAAAATTAAACCTATATTAAAGCAATTACACTACTGTGTATTAATGCTAGAGAAATAAAAATTTGTATTCACACAAAAATCTGTACACAGGGACTTTGCTTGTCATCCAGTGGTTAGGAAGCTGAGCTTCCACTGCAGGGGGCATGGGTTCAATTCTTGCTCAGGGAACTGAGATCACACAAGCCATGTGGTATGGCCAAAAACAAATTACCCTCTCCACTCTCCATACATGAATGTTCAGAAAAGCTTTATTTGTTAATTACCAAAAACTGGAAATAATCCAAACACCCTTCAACAGGGGAATGGGTTGTACAAACTAACAGTGGTACACCCATGCAATGGAATATTAGTCTGAAATGAAAAGTAAAAGCCATTCAGGTCTACTATATTCTTCTACTTCTCTGTATATTCATTATGTAGGGGCTTCCCTGATGGCTCAGATGGTAAAGAATCTGCCTGCAATGCAGGAGACCTGGGTTCAATTCCTGGATCGGGACCATCCCGATCCAGGAAGGAAGGAAGGGGAAGTGGCAACCTACTCCAGTATTCTTGCCTGGAGAATTCCATGGACAGAGAAGCTTGGCACGCTACATGAGGTTGCAAAGAATCTGACACAATTGAGCAACTAACACTTTCACTTTTCATGTTCATCTTATTAACTTTTGAGAGTTTGATACTCCAACTAAAAATCTTAATTTATCTACTTAAAACAAACAATTGTAATATATAGTGGAACTATATATAACTTTGTTCTATATTTTCCAAGTCTCCTGCAAAAGAGGAGATAAGATAAAATAATATTTCCTGTAAAATAATATTATCATATTATTTTTTATGATAACATATAAAATGTGTTATCATATTTCCATAATTTAAAAAATAAGAAAAGGAAAAACCATAGATACATACAACTCAGGTGGATCTCAAAGGCAATATTTTATGAAGGCTGAGTGACACCAGTGGAAGTCCCGCATCCTCCTCACTTAAGGAGGTTGTGGAAATCTTTTTAATCTGCCCTCTAACGGAACCCCTGTGGCCTAGGTTCAGGCCCTACTCAATCTCACCTGGAGTATTGCTCCAGCCTCCTTGCTACTGCTACTGCTAAGTCGCTTCAGTCGTGTCCGACTCTGTGCGACCCCATAAACGGCAGCCCACCAGGCTCCCCCATCCCTGGGATTCTCCAGGCAAGAATACTGGAGTGGGTTGCCATTTCCTTCTCCAGCCTCCTTACCGGCCTCCTAGTTCCCAGCCTTGGATCTCTCCCATGCACTCTGCACACTTTCTAGATGAATCCTTCTGATGGTGAACACTGAACTTTTCAATGACTCATTTTTGCTGTCAGGATAAAGTCCAAAGTTTTCATCATACATTTGAGTCTCCTGCTTACCTCTGTCCTCTCATCTTTTAGTCCTCTAGGCATAGTAAACTCATATTGATGCTAGAATGTTCCATCTGATCCTTCATTGCTAGGCCTTGGTATTTTTATTTTTCTACTTAGAACTCTCATCCCCATCCATTCTGCCTGATTCATCACACCCAGCCTGCAGGCCTTAGTTTTCTTACCTCATCTAGGAAGTCTTCTCTGAACCCCCAAGACTGGGTTTTAGCCTTTTCTGGAGCCTCTAGCGTCTGGGCACCCTCCATCATAGCACTCCCCATTGTCCTCCTGTGATCCATCACCTGGTGACTGGCATCACTGGATCACCCACTAGAACTGAGTCCTGAAGGCTGGGGCCTACCATGTTCATCCCTGGGTCGCTGGTCTAGCTCATTGCTTCACATCTACTAAGGGTCCAGTGAATGTTCCTTGAGGGAACAACAGTGAGGGTGATTGAGGAAATGGAGTGAAAAGGGGAGGCATAGTGTAGGGAGGAAGGGCTCCAGCAGAGTGTCCTGACTTCAGAAAGGCCAAGAAGAGAGAGGCAAACGAAGCCCAGAGTCCCTTCTGCTTCTTGGCCAGTGCTGCCTGCCCTGGGACTGGCTGTGGGAAAAGTGTCCACCACGAGTCCCAGGTGGGGGCCGGACTGGGAGGAGGAGATTCCAGGGGAAACAGACTGTTTTTTGGGAAACAGACAGAGACAGTTTAATGTCCATCCAAGTCCACATATTCATGTTCTCCGTACTTTGTGCAACGCATGCGGTAGGTGCGAGAAGATAGCAGCCCAGATTCCTTGTGTAAGGGTCATCGATGGTGAAGGGAGGCACCCTGCATCTCCTATTCTCGCCACACGGTGGCACTTCAGACTTGCAAAACCCTCAGATGGGCGCTGCCGCCTGGGCGCCACCTGGTGGCCATGTATTTTCCAATTGTTGGGTAGGAAAGGATTTTTTCAAGTTAAAGAATCTCACATAAAGAACATATGAGGCAAACTTAAACAAGAAGCTCTTAACTCCTTGGAGTGCTTCTGCCTTAGAGAAGGCCCCTAGTGCTACCCTGTTAGCTTCCCCACGAGTCAATGACAGAAACCCGATTTCCTGGTGGCTTCTGCCCTCTTAGGCCCCAGCTGCCCTTGGCCCAGATTCGGCCCTGCAGGCTGTCTCCTGCAGGAATCATCCGCCGCACTTATTAGAGATCTGTCTTCAATTGTGCTCCTGTGGGTGGTTCTCCACCACCCATTCCCCGGTTCGTGGATCTTCACCCCTCCCAGGGCTTTCACCTCTGGCTCATCACAGCCAGCCTCAGAGTTCAAAATTTAGTACAGAGTACAGAAATCTAATCTTCCGGTCTCAGACCATCGCTCACATCATCCCAGCTCCCGCATGCTCTTTCCTCTGCGCTCTGGATGCACTGAAACTCCAGTCCTGCCCCTTAACTCCTCCCTTAACTCTTCTTATTCCACTTCCTCTGCTCTTTCAGTGCTCGCCTGGCATCAACCCCTTCTTTGTGTTTGTGCCGAGTCTGGAGCTGGACTGCCTGGGTTTGAATCACAGGTCTTCCATAGACAAGCTTTGGCCTTGGGCAACTCACTTAAGCTCTCTGAGCCTCACTCTCTCATTAAAATGGGGGGAAAAATACCGACCTTAAAAGGTTGCGGTGAAGATGTGTGAGTACTTAGAACAGTGCCTGGCACACTGTAAATGCTGTAGAGGTGTTTTCTCTTATATTATTATTGCTCAAGCTGGAGCTTATGCTGGATGACCTTATCAGCCACCTCAACAAAGCCCGTCCTTGCACTAAGCCCACAGTCTTCCTTTTTTGTCCTAGAACCAGGCATCTGCACTCTGCTAAGAGAAGAAACAGAAAACACAAAAATCCCACTTTCCTGCAGATTTTTCCACTGGATATTTCTGATTCTCAGCCTCCACTGGGCTCTAGTCTCCTTTGAAAAATCCTTGACTTGTCTTCAGCCTTATTCCTCTCTTCTGTCTGCAGTGACCATTCCACATTGTCACAACTTTCTCCATTCACAGGATATGAAATTCAAAATATATAAAAGGTTACAGTGAAAAAAGGTAATTTGATAAACACAGCCACCATATTCTATAGTCACTCCCTTTGACATGAGATGACCCTTTGGCTCTCATTCTGATCCTCACATCCCTGCACATGCCCTGTTTTGTTCCTGTCTCCTGAAACCCTTCCACTGAAACCCTTCCACTCGATCCTCTTGAGCTCATGGCTCTTCATCAGCAAACTCCCCATGGACATAACCTTTTTTTTTTTTTCTTTTAAAATTTTTGGCCACACCCTGCAGCATGTGGGATCTTAGTTTCCTGACCAGGGATCGAACCCACATCCCCTGCAGTAGAAAGGCAGAGTCATAACCACTGGCCCACCAGGGATGTCCCTGGATCCAGCCTCTTTAAACATTCCTGGAGTGGCAGTCCGAGGTCAGGTTGGAAAAGAATTTCCAGACATAGAAATTGAGAAGGGAGCGAGTGTATAAAGAGCAAGGAGCAGAGATAATGAAGGTGCTGCAAAAGCAGTGGGCCAGGGAGAGCCGACGTTTCTTTTCGTGGGTTATAGCCAATTTGTACAGACTCAACACAAAGAAAATTCCTGCTGGAAGGGTGGCATTAGGTGGTTGGTTAGGGCGCTATAGAGTGAGTACCAGGGTGGGCATTTTCACCTAGTTTGGGGTCAGGAAGCTGGTCAGTAAGGATCAGGGTCTTTTGGCTGGTCAGTAAGGGACAAGGGTCTTTTGGCAAGTTTACAAAGGGGTGCAGTCAGTTCTGGAGATGACCTTGGCTCTGGACTCCACTTCTCTGGCCTCAGTTCAAGGCTTCTCCCTGTGACCTAGGGATCAGTTCAGTTCAGTTCATTTCAGTCGCTCAGTTGTGTCCAACTCTTTGCGATCCCATGGACTGCAGCACACCAGTCTTCCCTGTCCATCGCAAACTCCCGGAACCTACTCAAACTCATGTCCATCACGTTGGTGATGCCATCCAACCATCTCATCCTCTGTCGTCCCCTTCTCCTCCTGCCTTCAATCTTTCCCAGCATCAGGGTCTTTTCCAATGAGTCGGTTCTTTGCATCAGGTGGCCAAAGTATTGGAGTTTCAGCTTCAGCATCAGTCCTTCCAAGGAATATACAGGACTGATATCATTTAGGATTGACTGGTTTGATCTCCTTGAAGTCCAAGGGACTCTCAAGAGTCTTCTCCAACACCACAGTTCAAAAGCATCATTTCTTCAGAGAGATGTCCAACTCTCACATCCATCCATACATGATTACTGGAAAAACCATAGCTTTGGCTAGACAGACCTTTGTTGGTAAAGTAATGCCTCTGCTTTTTAATATGCTGTCTAGGTTGGTCATAGCTTTTCTTCCAAGGAGCAATGTCTTTTAATTTCATGACTGCAGTCACCATCTGCAGTGATTTTGGAGCCTCCCCAAAAATAAAGTCTCCTGCTGTTTCCATTGTTTCCCCATCTATTTGCTATGAAGTGATGGGACTGGATGCCATGATCTTAGTTTTCTGAATATTGAGTTTTAAGCCAACTTTTCCACTCTCCTCTTTCACTTTCATCAAGAGACTCTTTAGTTCTTCTTCACTTTCTGCCACAAGGATGGTATCATCTGCGTATCTGAAGTTATTGATATTTCTCCCGGCAATCTTGATTCCAGCTTGTGCTTCATCCAGCCCAGCGTTTCTCATGATGTACTCTGCTTATAAGTTAAATAAGCAGGGTGACAATATACAGCCTTGACGTACTCCTTTTCCTATTTGGAACCAGTCTGTTGTTCCATGTCCAGTTCTAACTGTTGCTTCCTGACCTGCATACAGGTTTCTCAAGAGGCAGGTCAGGTGGTCTGGTATTCCCATCTCTTGAAGAATTTTCCACAGTTTGTTGTGATCCACACAGTCAAAGGCTTTGGCATAGTCAGTAAATCAAAGGTAGATGTTTTTCTGGAACTCTCTTGCTTTTTTGATGATCCAGTAGATGTTGGCAATTTGATCTCTGGTTCCTCTGCCTTTTCTAAATTCAGCTTGAACATCTGGAAGTTCACGGTTCACATACTGTTGAAGTCTGGCTTGGAGAACTTTGAGCATTACTTTGCTAGTATGTGAGATGAGTGCAATTGTGTGGTAGTTTGAACGTTCTTTGGCATTGCCTTTCTTTGGGATTGGAATGAAAACTGACCTTTTCCAGTCCTGTGGCCACTGCTGAGTTTTCCAAAGTTGCTGGCATATTGAGTGCAGCGCTTTCACAGCATCATCTTTTAGGATTTGAAATAGCTCAACTGGAATTCCATCACTTTCACTAGCTTTGTTCATAGTGATGCTTCCTAAGGCCCACTTGACTTCACATTCCAGGATGTGTGGCTCTAGGTGAGTGATCACACCATCCTGGTTATCTTGGGATAGGGCTCCACAGTTCCCCTTTGACCTCTTGGCTCTCCCTGAACACGCCCTCCCTGTGGGCCTCTCAAGGGGGCGCTGTTCTCTCCCTCAGCCCTGTGCCTGGAGACCAGAGGGTTTGTAGGCGCCCTCCTTATTCCTCAGGGTTGCTTTCAGATGGTTCTTCTTCCTGAAATTTCCTCAGCTTTGAATCTCATGTTGACGAACTATTCCACCCACCATGCCCCCCTACTCTTATCTATCAATCTCTGGGTTACTTCCCTTTCTTTCTTGAGATTTTGGCTTCTCTGTCACCCACTTTGATGCTTAGACCTCTCAATACATGGAGAGATAATCCTCGCAGTCCCTGGCCTCTGCATTTCATGACCTCTTCTCCAACGATCTGGCCCTCTGAGCCCCTCACTGTCATGGTCATCCCCTGGTCCTTCTCATTACCCATAACTGCAACCTTTCTGTTTTACTGTGGGGCTGCCATCACACACTGTCACAGACTGGGTGGCTCAAACAACAGAAATTCAGTGTTCCACAGTTCTGGAGGCTAGAAATCTGAGATCAGGCTGTCAGCAGCGTTGGTGTCTTCTGAGGGCTGTTGAAGGAGAATCTATTCCTCCAGACCTGTCCTCTAGCTTCTGGTAATTTGCAGGCACATGTCAGCATTCCTTGGCTTGCAGAGGCATCACCCTGATCTCTGCCATCATCATGTTCCATGGCATTCTCCCTATGTCCAATTTTCCACTTTTTATAGGGACATCAATCATTTTGGATTAGGGTCCACCCAAATGACCCGATTGATTACTTCTGTATGGTCATTTCCCAAGTAACTGAGGTTTAGAACTTCAACAGTTTTTAAGGAGGGGAGGGACACAATTCAACCCATAATATTTCCCGTTCTCCCATAATCTCAATTTCATGCGACCCACCCTCTGACTGTCACCTCTTTTCTTCTCAACATCTTTCCAGCTTATTCCCGCTGGTTTTGGAGTAACTCCTTTGATCCCACCAGGCCCTTCAGTCTACTGATTCTACCTCCCTTTATGCTCTCTCCTTTATTGTACTCTCTTCCCTCTTTAACCAGTGCAAAGCCCACAGCCAGTTAATAGAGTCACTTCCTTTTATACATATATCTTCAATTCTCTTGCCTCTCTCTCTTTGTTGCTTATTTGGCAAATTGGAAGCCCTGAATAATCCAACTTGCTGCCTATTCTGTACCTAATATGGCAGGAGAAAACCTCCAACACATTCACATTAGTAAGTCTTGTTTTTAATTCCTAATCTTCTCAAGTGGCCCTTCATGCCTACTACATTTCTCTAACTTATTCACTAACTTTTGAGATCCTAGGGACTTTCCTGGTGGTTCAGTGGTTAAGACTCCATGCTCCCCATGCAGGGCGCCCGGGTTCAATCCTTGGTTAGGGAAACTAGATCCTGCATGCCACAACTAAAGATCTTGCATGCAGCAACTAAGCCCTGGTGCAGTCAAATAAATAAACACACACACACACACACACACATATTTAAATGTAGTAAGTGAAAAAGTCCAAAAACCCTCAGATTAAAAAAGAATGAAAAACTTTTGAGCTCCTAAATGACTAGTCATATTATCTTCTCTCTTCTCAAACCTCCAACAATTTTCTCACATCCTTCCTCTTGGCTGATGACCTTGATTATTTCCTTGAGAAAATAGAAACAATCAGAAGAGTTCTTCTCTAAGTTGACACCACCACATACGCTCACCTACCTGCCTCTGTGCCCTCCTCCTTCCTGTACCTGTAGATGCTGCTTAAGGCCACCTGAGCACTGAATACCCAACCACTTCCTGATTTCTCTCCTGTTCTCTATCTGATCATTCCCATAAGTACAGAAAAATGCTTTAACTTCTTCAGTCTCTAAGAAACCCTCTCTTAGAACCTGAGGGAAGCAACTGTCCCATAACAATGAGCACACACAGCCCCCAGATCTTGGTTTCTAGAGATGCTCTCACTCAAAGAAACCAGGGTTCATTGATTTCAGAGCTGGGTTTGAGAAAATAAATCTTGAACATGTTATGCCAGAAAGTATGTACTCATAAAGAATGATGGAGATTTGTAAAAAACAAAACAAAAGCCAGTTTTAAGGGGGCTCCTACTGGCCAAATCATGGACAATTTGAGCACCAAAGTAGATAATGGTAATAATGGATTATAAACCATTAAATAGGAAACCATGAACCTATACTGATATAAATGCACAAATGGAAAGTTTTCTAAAAGTGAAATATTTACACAGTTTCAAAGTAGCCCCCACTCTGCTCTGTGCTGTTTTTCCTTCATTTCCTCTGCCCTCTAAAGAGATGGAGTACCCGCAGGGCTTAGGACTCAGATCTTTCCTCTTCTCACTCTCTTGGTGATTTCATCCAGTCCCTTGGCTTTAAATAGCATCCATATGCTGATGACTTACCGATTTATATCCCAAACCCAGGCTTCTTTTCTGAATTCTAGACTTCTATAACTCACTGCTTACTCCACATTTTCCACTGGATGTTGTCCAACAGACATCTCAAATTTAACACATCCAGTATTTAACTCCTGATCTTCCCTCCCTCAAGTCTGCTCCATCCGCCGTCTTTTCCATATCAGTTAATGGCAAATTCTACCAGTTATTCCAAAAAGCTTGAAGTTATCCTTTTTTCAAAAAAAAAAAATGGAAGTATAGTTGATTTACAATGTTGTGTTAATTTCTACTGAACACCAAAGTGATTCATCTATGCATACATTTACATTCTTTTTATTTTCTCTTCCATTATGGTTAATCCCAGGACATTGACTATAATTCCCTGTGCTATACAGTAGGACCTTGTTGCCTATCTATTCTATATGTAATAGTTTGCATCTATTAACCCCAAACTCCCAGTCCATCCCTTTCCTTTCCTCCTCCCCCTTGGCAACCACATGTCTGTCTTCTATGTCTGTGAGTCTGTTTCTTCTTCATAGTTAAGTTCATTTGTGTCATATTTTAGATTTTACATATAAGTGATATCATATGGTATTTGTCTTTCTCTTTCTGACTTATTTCACTAAGGATAATTATCTCTAGTTCCAGCTGTGTTGCTGCAAATGGTATTATTTTGTTCTTTCTTATGGCTGAGAAGTATTCCACTGTATGTAGATTCCACATCTTCTTTATGCATTCATCTTTCAATGGACATTTAGGTTGTTGGCTATTGTGAATACTGCTATGAGCACAGGGGTGCATGTATCTTTTTGAATTATAGTTTTGTCCAGATATATGTCCAAGAGTGGGATTGCTGGATTGCATAGTAATTCTATTTTTAGCTTTCTGAGGAACCTGCATACTGTTTTTAGTGGCTGCACCAACTTACATTCCCACCACCAGTGAAGGAGGTGATCTCTTTTCTCTATACCCTCTCCAGTATTTGTTATTTATAGACTTTTTAATGATGGCCATTCTGACTGGTGTGAGGTGGTACCTCGATGTAGTTTTGATTTGCATTTCCCATCATGGTCAACAAAAGAGTCCAAAAGGCAGTACTTGGATGCAATCTCAAAAACGACAGAATGATCTCTGTTCGTTTCCAAGGCAAACCATTCAATATCACAGTAATCCAAGTCTATGCCCCGACCAGTAACACCGAAGAAGCTGAAGTTGAACGGTTCTATGAAGACCTACAAGACCTTCTAGAACAAAAACCCAAAAAAGATGTCCTTTTCATTATAGGGGACTGGAATGCAAAAGTAGGAAGTCAAGAAACACCTGGCGTAACAGGCAAATTTGGCCTTGGAGTACAGAATGAAGCAGGGCAAAGGCTAATAGAGTTTTGCCACGAGAACGCACTGGTAATAGCAAACACCCTATTCCAACAACACAAGAGAAGACTGTACACGTGGACATCACCAGATGGTCAACACCGAAATCAGATTGATTATAGTCTTTGCAGCCAAAGATGGAGAAGCTCTATACAGTCAGCAAAAACAAGACCGGGAGCAGACTGTGGCTCAGATCATGAACTGCTTATTGCCAAATTCAGACTTAAACTGAAGAAAGTAGGGAAAACCACTAGACCATTCAGGTATGACCTAGATCAAATCCCTAAATGAGTATACAGTGGAAGTGACAAATAGATTTAAGGGACTAGATCTGATAGACAGAGTGCCTGATGAACTATGGACAGAGGTTCATGACATTGTACAGGAGACAGGGATCAAGACCATCCCCATGGAAAAGAAATGCAAAAAAGCAAAATGGCTGTCTGAGGAGGCCTTACAGATAGCTGGGAAGAGAAGAGAAGTGAAAAGCAAAGGAGAAAAGGAAAGATATTCCCATCTGAATGCAGAGTTCCAAAGAATAGCAAAGAGAGATAAGAAAGCCTTCCTCAGCGATCAATGCAAAGAAATAGAGGAAAACAACAGATTGGGAAAGACTAGAGATCTCTTCAAGAAAATTAGAGATACCAAAGGAACATTTCATGCAAAGATAGGCTTGATAAAGGACAGAAATGGTAGGGACCTAACAGAAGCAGAAGATATTAAGAAGAGGTGGCAAGAATACACAGAAGAACTGTACAAAAAAGATCTTCACGACCCAGATAATCACGATGGTGTGGTCACTCACCTAGAGCCAGACATCCTGGAATGTGAAGTTAAGTGGGCCTTAGAAAGCATCACTAGGAACAAAGCTAGTGGAGGTGATGGAATTCCAGTTGAGCTATTTCAAATCCTCAAAGGTGATGCTGTGAAAGTGCTGCACTTGATATGCCAGCAAATCTGGAAAACTCAGCAGTGGCCACAGGACTCGAAAAGGTCAGTTTTCGTTCCAATCCCAAAGAAAGGCAATGCCAAAGAATGCTCAAACTACCACACAATTGCACTCATCTCACATGCTAGTAAAGTAATGCTCAAAATTCTCCAAGCCAGGCTTCAGCAATACGTGAACCGTGAACTTCCAGATGTTCAAGCTGGTTTTAGAAAAGGCAGAAGAACCAGAGGTCAAATTGCCAATATCCGCTGGTTCATCGAAAAAGCAAGAGAGTTCCAGAAAAACATCTATTTCTGCTTTATTGACTATGCCAAAGCCTTTGACTGTATGGATCACAATAAACTGTGGAAAATTCTGAAAGAGATGGGAATACCAGATCATTTGACCTACCTCTTGAGAAACCTGTATGCAGGTCAGGAAGCAACAGTTAGAACTGGACACGGAACAACAGACTGGTTCCAAATAGGAAAAGGAGTACGTCAAGGCTGTATATTGTCACCCTGCTTATTTAACTTCTATGCAGAGTACATCATGAGAAACGCTGGGCTGGAAGAAACACAAGCTGGAATCAAGATTGCCAGGAGAAATATCAATAACCTCAGATATGCAGATGACACCACCCTTATGGCAGAAAGTGAAGAAGAACTAAATAGCCTCTTGATGAAAGTGAAAGAGGAGAGTCAAAAAGTTGGCTTAAAGCTCAACATTCAGAAAACTAAGATCATGGCATCTGGTCCCATCACTTCATGGGAAATAGATGGGGAAACAGTGGAAACAGTGTCAGACTTTATTTTTTTGGGCTCCAAAATCACTGCTGATGGTGATTGCAGCCATGAAATTAAAAGACGCTTACTCCTTGGAAGGAAGGTTATGGCCAACCTAGATAGCATATTTAAAAGCAGAGACATTCCTTTGCCAACAAAGGTCCGTCTAGTCAAGGCTATGGTTTTTCCAGTGGTCATGTATGGATGTGAGAGTTGGACGGTGAAGAAAGCTGAGCGCCACAGAATTGATGCTTTTGAACTGTGGTGTTGGAGAAGGCTCTTGAGAGTCCCTTGGACTGCAAGGAGGTCCAATCAATCCATGCTAAAGGAGATCAATCCTGGGTGTTCATTGGAAGGACTGATGTTGAAGCTGAAACTCCAATACTTTGGCCACCTCATGTGAAGAGTTGACTCGTTGGAAAAGACCCTAATGCTGGGTAGGATTAGGGGCAGGAGGAGAAGGGGACGACAAAGGATGAGATGGTTGGATGGCAACACTGACTCGATGGACATGGGTTTGGGTGGACTCCGGGAGTTGGTGATGGACAGGGAGGCCTGGTGTGCTGCAATTCATGGGGTCGCAAAGAGTCAGACACGACTGAGCGACTGAACTGATAATTAGTGACGTTGGGCATCTTTTCATGTGCCTATCGGCCATCTGTATGTTGAAGCTGTCCTTGACTCTTCTCTTTTCCCCCCATCGTAATTACATTAGCAAACCCTGTTGTTTATAGTGCCTCTGCCCTGGCATAGGTTCCCAACTCTCACTGGAGTTATCCAAGAGGCTTCCTTGCTGGTCCATTTCCATACTTGCCCTCTACAGTTTATTCTTACCACTTTCTAACTGCTCCCCATTTCACTCTGAGTAAAAGCCAAGGTCCCTACTTTGGGCTCCAAGACTGCAAGACTTGATCACTAACTCCTACCAAATTGGCTAAGAATAAAGTTCTATAATACTCAGTGTGGAAGATAGCCCACTTATACGTTGTTGGTGAAGTGTGATTTGTTAATATCTATAAAATTTTTTTAATTAAGCATATTTTATAATGCAGCAATTCCATTTATAGGAATTTATCTTATGGAAATATGCAAGTAGTCAAGGACACATATACAATGTTCATTGCAGCATTGTTTGTCATGGCAAAACATGTAAATATCACACATCCATCCAGTGGGAGAGCATGTATGATAATGGAGAGTCATGATCTTTGGAAAGATCTCTAAGATATAATAATAAGTGCTAAAAGAAGCAGATCAGCAATTACAGAATAATCTCATTGTCTAATCAAATGTCAACATAAATATACTGTCTGTGTAGTGTGCATTTAAAGAGTGATTTGAGGGAGCTGTCCCTTAGAGTGATCTGAGAGGCTGTCTGTTGGCTTGAAGCCCTCAGAATGTCTACTGAAAGAACACAATTAAAAAAAAAAAAGTGATTTGAAAGGAATTCCAATCAACTTGGGTTATATCTGGGCAGTGAGACTGGAAGTTGGAATATGAGACTCTTCCTCTTCCTTACGTGATATTCTATTCAATTTTAATTTTTTAAATTTATTTTTATTTTTTTGGCTGTACCCTATGGCATGCAGGATCTTAGTTCCATGACCAGGGATCAAACCTACACTCCGTGGAGTGGAAGCATGGAGTCTTAACCACTGGATTGCCAGGGAAGTCCTTAATTATTTTTTAAAACCACGAACATGCACTTAAAAAAATATATTTTATTAGGCTGTGTCGGATCTTAGTTATGGCATGCGAGATCTTCCATTGAGGCACTGCAGGCTCAGTAGTTGAGATGCGTGGTCTTAGTTGCTCCACAGCATGTGGGGTCCTAGTTCCCTGACCAGGGATCAAACCCATGCCCCCTGCATTGGAAGGTGGATTCTTAGCCACTGGACCACCAGAGAAGTCCCAAACATGCACTTTTCTAATTTGTATGTCTTTAATGATTACAAAAAAGGTTTTAAAAAAGGTTTTCCTTACCTCAAGATCATAGAAATACTCACTTATATTTACTTTAAATTCATGTCTTTAAAAAAATTACTTATAATGCTTGAATTAAATCACTCAGGACTATAGAATGGGGTTATATACCTAGAATTTGTTCCAGAGAATGGTTGTTTCTTTAAAAATTTTTTTTTGGATAAGGAAAACAAAACATACTATTTGTAGAAAATCTAGACAAGGGCAGAGAAGAAAATAGAAACCATTGGCAACCCACAGAAAATCTCAGTTAACATTTTGGGACATTTCTTACAAGAAGCAGGGTGCCCATAAAGGTGAAATCTGGCATTTTTTCATAGCTTTTTGTTGATGCCTTTTGTGGGGGACAAGAGGAGTCTGGTGGTTTGGGCTTCTTCTGTTTGGGAAATCCAGCAGAAAGGGTCATATACAATTGTAAGGCAAGTGTTCACCCATTGTTCTTGGAGAAAACAGTGAGGTCACCTTAATCCTGCAAGCAGATGTTACAAACTCAGATATGAAGTGTTCTGCCATAGTGAGGATCAAGTGGTCTTTTAGATAAATCTTTTCTTCAATGCACTTCCCTGGTGGCTCAGACGGTAAAGTGTCTGCCCACAATGCAGGAGACCCGGGTTCGATCCCTGGGTCGGGAAGATCCCTGGAGAAGGAAATGGCAACCCACTCCAGTAATCTTGCCTGGAAAATTCCAGTACTGAGGAGCCTGGTAGGCTACAGTCCATGGGGTCGCAAAGAGTCGGACACGACTGAGCAACTTCACTTTCTTCAAGGGCAAAGAGCAATTGGTTTCCTGGAAGTGTCTCGAACTCACCTGTGTGTCCCCTGCCACAGAATTACTTCAGGTGGAATAGTCTGTCTGTGTGGAGGGTACACGTAGTCATGTGGGCTGTGGATGGCTTGTCTGGGCCCAGCACCCCTTAGCAGCACACTGGGGGACTTAGGAATGAGGAGCTGCCTGGTAGGGAAGGGCTGGCTCCAGGTACTAGGTGTGGCTGATGCTGCTCTGTCCTGGTGACTGACAGTGAGCTCTTTCTCAGGTGGCCCACAGTGTCCCCGGGCCCAAGAGGTCACCTTGCATATAAAAACACTGCAGGATAGAGCCCGGCAGCAGAATGAGCAGACTCTGGTGACAGAAACCTGCATGGACCCTTGATCTCAGCTTGTTGGAGGTGGAGTCCAGAATTAAACCCACCATGCCAAATTCCTTCTCATAAAGGAAATAGTATAAATATCCTGTAGGCGAACAATTCTAACAAGGAAATGAGGTAATCCATCAGGTTCACACAGAGAAAAGGGCTTAAGAAACCAAGAAATCAAAAGTTAGAGAGGGATGTAGACTTCTCCAAGCCTGCCTGGCAAGAGGTAGAGATCAACAGCTTGGTAATAACATCCCTAAGCCCATAAAAGCAGAAGGGAGAGTGGGATGGATACCTGGAAGTAGGAGATAGAAATAAGAAAATGCGATCCTGACACTTGAAGAAAAGAAAGACATCTGACTTGGTGCTTCTCTAAGTCGTTTTAACTTCCTCAGTAATGACATCCACTAAGGGAAACAGGAGGGAGAATAGCCAGATTGGGAGATGGGTGGGAAAAGCAGAAAACTAAAGGGAAAGCTGGTCTGGACCAACTTCCCAATCTTCCATAGATAAGGAAAACCAAGTCCCTGAGACAAGATGTAATGTTCCCCACAGAACCAGACTCAAGGGCTAGGACTCTTGACTCTCAGCCTAGTGCTCTCCAGCCCTGTCCATCAGGAGTGATCCAAGGCTCAAAAGAGAGGAGAGGATTAAAGTCCTGGCAGAAGAAAGCAAAGTTACACACCCAGAAGGAATCACTCCTGCCAAGTTCCATCACTTCTCAGCCTTGGAAAACTACTGAATGGTCTGTTTTTGGATGGCCCATGCAGCATTCAGGATCTTATTTCCCTGATCAAGGATCGATTCTGTGCCCCCTGCATTGGGATTGCAGAGTCTTAACCACTGGACCACCAGGGAATTCATCTATTCAATGTTTTTAAGCCTCAATAACTTTACTTGTGAAATGAATCAGGAGGCTGGCAATATGGTAGGTATTTAACAGGGAGTTCTTTCACTGTTCTCTGGACCATTCAGGGCTGAAGAGACACTGCTGGAAGGAGTTAGTATAAAGAGAGGCACTGACATCCTCCCCCGCTCCCAACATTCCTTGGGCTGGTCAGAACGCATGGCAGCATCTAGTGGTATAACTGAGTTGTGAATTGGCCCAGCACTGCTCCCTGTTCAGGCACTCCTGACCTTGGCTTGGCAAGCCTGCAGTGCCAACACAGACTGTGTATTCACTACACGGGCCCCTACCTCCATGATGAACTGTCCAGAGTCCCAGCCACAAGGCCAGGGCTGTTCAGCATGCACAATGCCCAGGAGGCCTACAGATGGTATGGGGAGGCAGTGAGTGTTGACTGTGGCAGGTGGGTGCTCTGAACAGGTCATCCCACACCTTGCAACCTGGGCTAGAAGAAGGCCTTCCTGAGGCCCCGCTTGGCTGGCCAACGTCAGATGGGCTGGGGCCACCTGGCTCACCTTCAGGTCACTGTCCAACTCTATGCCCAATAGGAAATCCAAGGGCTGGAGGGCCACAACCACCCACTGGCCTTCTCACATCCCACGGAGAGTCTGAAATAACTCCTAGAAGCCTAGACCCTTCCACACAGCCTCATTCCTAGCCTTCCCATCTTTAAGAATTTGAGAGCCAAGAGAACTTCTGATTGAAATCTGAGGGAGAAATAGGGGCAAGAAGGTGTGGGGTAAGCCCAAAGTCTGAGGAGAGACTAGAAGGTGACAAGACAGAAATCCAGTCATGCCTCACTTTATGACAAGTGGCTGTGGACACTTAACTCTGTTTACCCCTGGGTCCCTGAAGCTTACAGTTTATATACCCACCCAACCTGGTATGTCCAGGGTTTGAGTGCATGCCCACAGCCACCAGCTCCACCTCCCTTTCTGAGGGGCAGCACAGCCTTCCTCCTGACCAAGCCCTGGGCCAGGGGAATTTTCCCACTGCCAGGTACCATTCCAGGTCTAAAAAGACCCCCACACTTAGTTACATTCTAGGGTGACTAAAGTCAGCAGCCCTGGTAAACCGAACTGCCTCACAAGAGCTCCTGGGGCAGAGCCCTGGAGTCCTGCACCCTGGTGCCCACGAGGTCTCCACTGGCCTGTCCATCCCTGAGACCTCCCATAGAACAAGCTGAGTCTGGAGCCAGGGTGGGGGGGTCCTCCACGTTTTATTAGGGATACGGCAGAAGCAGAGGCTGGAAGCAGAGCAACCGCGTTTTTAACAACAGATAAATTAACCGCAGTGTGGGGATGGGGGTGGGGGCTGGGTCAGACACTTTAATATATATATATATATATATAAACAACCAACAAAAAAAGACAGACAAATAGGCCCCAAAGATATGGGGCAGGAGAGGGCAGCACCATCCAGACAGCGGGGAGGACCAGAGCAGACAGAGAGAGAAGGCAACGTGACCCCTCGCCCCTAAACTCCACCAGCACGGGGCTGCTGAGGCAGGGGAGCCGCCAGGGTGGGCGGAGATGGCACGACCGGTGGGCAGGAAGCCCAGCACCACAAGATGGCTCAATCTGAAGCAGGAGTCGGGGCCGGGACACAGCGGCCTTGAACTCCCCACTCCCTCAGAGAAAGAGCCGTACTCTGGGTGAGAGAAAGGACCAAGGGTGGGGTCTCTCCCTGAGCTGAGAGCGGTCATCTCCTCCACAGCAGCGGCGGCGGCGGGTAGTGGGCTGTGCCGGGAACCCCCTTCACCTTCTGGTTCATCTGCCTCCTTGGTCCCTTCAGGGCGGGGCCCCGGGGGCGGGGCTTGATGAGAGCCGTCCAATCCGTGGTCTCCGCCTGCAGCGCGGGGCGTGGCTGCCGCTGCCACTCAGCCCTGACTCCCGCAAGAGGACAGAGAGTCGTAGAGCGAGTCGCTGAGAGACTCAGAGGTCTCCAACCCCGGGGGTCCCCCGCTGGCCACTCTCCCTTCCTCGCCCACGTCCGATGTGCTGGGGGTGCGACTGCCCCCAAACGCCGGGCCCTGGGGCGCAGGGGCGGGGCGGCTGGGCTCCAGGCTCCGCTTTCCATCCACGGGCAGGGCCTGGGGAAGGAGGGCAGGCTCGGGAGCAAGTACCTCTCACCTCCTGAGAGGCTCTTCCCACATGAGCGGGGCGCTGCAGAGGACGCAAGCTGGAGGCACGACTGAGCCAGTTCTACCAAGGTTCCGGAAGGGAGAGAAACCCTTTCCCCAAGACGGGTGTGAAAAGGCAGGTGGTGGGCTGTCTAGAGGGGCATCCAAAGGGCTGACTGCTCAGTCCTCCTCCCGGACAGGGCGGTACCTCACCCCTCGTCATTCCCCGCTGCCCTCCAGTGCTGTTCCCTTTCCCCTTCCGCCATGCTCACCATGGTAGTCCTGGGCAGCCCCTCCAGTTGTCGAGGTGGGCATAAGAAAGGGTCAGAGGAACCGCTGGCTGCCCTGGCATTGGGGAAGGTCCAGTTCTTGGCCAGCTGGACTGGAGGGGGTGGGCCTGGGTCTTCGCAGGGATCTGTCCGGGGACAAGGGGAAGGTGGGTGGTGGGCAGAGCTCCCACAAAGGCCCACCCCCCTGCCCAGGCACTCACCGTCTGGACAGGTCTGATGGCCCCGGTGGCCTGGAGCAGCGGTGAGCAGGGCAGGGAAGGCCGGCATGCTGGGGTGCCGCCCGCTCACCAGCAGCTCCTCTATGCCGGGGACCTCACGCTCCAGTGTGTGGGCACGGCGAGGGACTTTGGTAAGGGGTGGGGGCCGAGCTGGGGGCACCCCGGGTGGGGGCTCCAGCCGTGGTGGCTTGGTCTTCGGAAGATTCTTGCTGGGGGTCCCACTGCTGCCGTGGTCTGGGGGCGGGAAGGTCCCAATGCCACTGTCCAGGGTTCGCGTCAGAGAGCCACAGGCTGGGGAAGGGAGAGGAGGGGATGTGAGGCTCAGGTCGTTCAGCCCCTCCGCCTTCTTCTGGCTTCCTGCCCCAGCCCAGGCTCCACCCTTGGTCACCCTTCTAGCTCCACAGGCTCAGTTGTCCCTGCCTGCCGTGCCCGACCTCCCCTAGTCTTGGGAAGAAGACAGGGCAGGTACCCTAAGTGACAGGGAGATATTCCTGTGTAGTCCCAGTGCCCACTGGGGCTTGGCACGTGCTGTGATGACAGGAAGGAATAAAGTGAGCAAGGGGTGAGGGGCAGGTCCCAGCCTTGGCCCTTGACCCTGCTGACCTGTGAAGTGTGAGGTGGTCACTGGCTCGGCCAGACTGTCCTCGGAGGGCATCTCTTCTCGCCTCCCTGGCTCGATGCTTGGCTGTATGGGGTACAGGAGACCTCAGAGCCCCTTCTTCCTCCATGCCAATGCCCTCCTTCAGGGCCCCTGGAGTACGGACCTAAGAGTCCTGGCAACCCGCTAACCCTCAGAAGGCCCTCTCCCCTCACCATTCTCCTTAGAGATGAGAAATACATCCAGCAGCTTTCCGGCCCCAGGGAAGGGTAGCCCTCCAGGTCAGAGACCTGGCAGGGCCACAATGCCAGGGCCTCCACCCAGCCCCCGCCCCAGGAACTTACCTTCCCAGGAGGTTTTCCGCAGCCCTGGAGAGGGCCCACCAGGCCATTTCGGGGCCCACAAGCGGGCCAGGGGTTCTTGGGGTCAGAGGACACTGGCTGGAAATCGCCATACTCAGGTTTGGGTTCCCGCCAGCTCTTGGGGGGCAGTTCCTTGCCATCCACCCTAGGAGCGGGCAGTGCACATGGAAGTGAGGGAGGCCCAGACCCACCCACACATTCTGGCCTCACTTCCTCCAGTGGGACTGGTCCTAGAGAGGTACCTATTGCCTCCTACTCCTGGGGAAGAAGACATATGCCTGTTGGCTTCCTGCATCAATTCTCCTGACACCAGGAATAGGCTAAGACCCCAGGGGAAACCCCAGAGGACCAGCAGGGGCAGGAGTGATGGGAGAACTCCTCCACATCTACCTAGGGTCAAGCCTAGAGACCTATCTGATAATGTCCCCCAGTAGAGAATAGACATGGTCACATCCTGGTCCACATGTGACACACCCTGCCTACCCTAGCTGACCCTGCGTGCACTTGCTGTCCAAAGCACACTCTGCCTGCAGCCAGATTCCTGCAGACATTCTGCCTTACCTGGCCCAGACAGAGTAACCCCCTCTCTAAACCACAGCTCCCTTTGCTGAGTCTGTGGCAAGTGCCAAAAGGCACAAGGGGAGGGAGTCCTCCTTGTTCTACAGGATATAAAACCCCGGAGGGAGAAGACTTGCATTAACCATGGCTAGGTACTAGCATTCTTAACTTCGTAGGATCCCAGTCTGCCTCAACTGACTTGAGGCGATTCAGGGAAACGTTGACTGGTAACTCTTCTCAAAGGAGAAACTGAGTCTCAGCAAGCCAAATGTCAGACAGCCAGGGAAGAAGGGAGCTGGGGCACAAATCCCTAGCTCCTTGTTTGAGGTCCTGATCCCTCCTCTGGGCTGGGCCATTAACCCTCAGAAGATTTGGTGCTATGTCATTTGACCTCCTATACTCTTTGACCTCTGGGAAGCCCCAGTTCCCAGGAAAGGCAGCCCCAATCCCAGAGTGCCTGTGGAGGGCAAAGTGCCCCCAACTACTGAGCCCCTGCCAGTCGGTCCCAGCTCTCACCTGTTGAGAAGCTGCTGCATGAAGGTGTCTGCACCCTGGTACATGCCAACCAGCTGGCCCTGCCCCTGCCCCAGGCCTGCACTGGTCCCTGGTGCTGGGCCCCCAGGCCGAGGCCGGGCCCTGCTGCTCAGGTAGGCCTTTTCTTCCTCCAGTGCTCGGCGCAGGTCTTCCGCCTTGGCCATCAGCTTGGAGATGTTGAGACTCTCAGCCTCCAGCTTCCGGGCTTCCATCTTGACCTCCTTCCGGAGCGGGGACCCCCCAGCCCCTTCCTTGCCCTTGGTGGTCTCTGTGCGGCGGTTTAATGCTGGCAGCTTGCTCTTCTTAAGGCCAAACCAGCTGGCGATGCTGCTGGTGTTCCGATGCTTGGCCTCGGTGCCGGGCGCCCGCTCCTGGCCCTGGAGCCGCAGCATGTTCTCCTCGATGCCCTTCATCACCTTCTCCTCAATGGCCGAGTGTGGGGCCCGCCCCTCAGGGCCTGGGCCTGGGTCGGCAGGGCCAGGTGCTGGGGACATGGGCTGGGCCACGGTGCCGCCACAGTCTGCCCATGGTGGGCCCTTTCCCTTGTCAGGTTTGGGGGGCTCCTTGGTGGCTGGTGGGACCACAGGTCGGGGCACCACCTTGGTGGGTGACTTTGAAGGCAGCTTGGTTGGGCTGCTGTGGGGGCTCTTATTGGGCTTGCCAAGGCTGGGGGCTGAGGTTGGCACTTTGGCAGGGGTACGGGGTACCTGGGGGCACAGGGCCCCTGCCAGCCGGCTCTTGGCCAGCTCCACTTTGGTGAGGCAGCTCCGTGGTGAGATAGGCTCCAGGTCCACCCGGGCCCCCATGGAGTGGGAAGAGTAGACTCGGGCCCCGGGGTCCCCCAGGAGCCCAGATTCCTGTTGCTTCAGGCTACTTGTGCCTAAGGCCACTGCCCCCCGCAGGGCCCCCTTGGCTTCTGGCTGCTCAGGGGGCCTGGAAGCAGGGGGTGCTGTGTCTCCAGTGCTCTCCCCTGACTTCCCTACTCCCCGGGCCTTCTCAGTGCCAGGTCTGACTGGCACCCCGTTCTTTTCTGGGCCCTGAGGCCCCTCAGGGCCAGTCTTCAGTTTCCCCAGGGCTGCCAGTCTGTCCCGCAGAGGCGTGTAGCCAGGATCCCCAGGTCTCCGTCCTGCCCCCTGGCTGGGCTTCTTGGATGAACTGCCTGGGGCCCTGCGGCCAGGATGGGGAGACTCGGAGCCTGCCTTGTCCGAACTCTTCTCCTGGGTGCCCTCATAGGGGCAGGATTCTGGGTGGCAAGGGCTGGAGGGGATGCCAGGGCTTCTGAGGACCTCAGGGACCTGTGGCACCTCGAGAGTTAGTTGTGGGTAGGTGGGCACCTGCAGAGGAGATGGAGGTGGCTCTGGGGAAGGCCCCCTAAAAGTGTTCCGGGAAAGGTCCAGAATGTTCTCGTAACAAGGAGACACTGTGGGTCCTGGGGAAAGCGTAGCAGACAAGGCTGGCTGGGGAGGTCTGAGCTGTGCAGAGTCAGGGGTTGTGGAGCAAGGTGAAGGGCTGGTGGGCAGGCCCTGTGCCCCCTCTGGGGACAGCTCTCCTCCGCCCAGACCCCTGCGGGCCAGCAGTGGGGAGGGGCTGCCGTCTGAGCCACTGTTCCGACAGGGTATTCGGGAATTCCGGGGGAGCTGAGGGCTGAGCTGGGGGCCTCCAGGGCTGGGGACCTTCTCTGAGGCTGGAGGCAGCTTTAGAAACTTGAGACCTCTGGCTGGAGAGGGCAGAAGGGGTCCTTGGGCTTCCCCAGGAGAAGGGGGGCCAATTTGGAGCTTGCTTTTCACCTGAGATGAAGAGTGGGGGTGGCCAAGCCGTGAGCCCAGGGGGGTGTCCCCTGCACCCATGAACATGCTGAGGAAGGGGAGGGACCCCTGGCCCTCTGAGGTAGCACCAAAGCCCGGCCTGTGGGCCTCTGGGGTACCCCCAACCCAAGCTGACTTGGGGAGGCCTTTGGACTTGGACAGTTGTGGGGGCCCCTGGTCTGGGGAGGATGGCTGCCTGGGACCCAGGTGGTCCCCGCTGAGTGGGCAAGCAGCCCCGGCCAAGAAAGCCTGTAGGTAAGACTCCGTGTCTTCAAGGAGCTGGCCCAGGTTCAACTGCTTGCGGGCCAGGGCCCCTAGCAGGGTGTCTGGGCTGGGGGCCTCATTGGGGTCACCGGCCTCATCAGAAGAGGAAGAGGAGCTACTGCCTGGTGCACAGGGTAGCCCAGAACCAGTGCCCTGGGCCTGTGGGGGGCCCCTACCAGGGCCCCAGGGCCGCCCAGCACCTTCCTCCTCCCCCGGGCCCCCTAAGAGGCGCTCCCAGTGCAGCAGGCCTCCCAGGCTACCAGCACCTAGTAGCAGGTAGGGGGCCCAGGGAGAGGGTTCAGGCTGAGGCGGGCCACACAGCTCGCCATTGATGGGCTCCGGGGAGCCAGGACCCTCGCCTGGAGGCTGCCAGGGGGTAGCAGGTGAGCACAGAAGCAAGGGGTCCGTCTCTTCCAGGGCTCTCAGCACCTCCAGGATCTGCGCTTTCTTTCGAAGGAATGGGGAGAGGGCATCCAGCGCTGGGGGTGGGGCGGCTGGGGGACCTGGGCCTCCTGACCGCAGCTGCTGCTCCCAACATACCTTGGGGGAGAAATGGCATGAGGAGGAAACCATGTGCAGGCCTGGGACCTGAGCTGGCATAACTGAGTATGTCAGGAACAGAGCTGGCCTGCTTTGTCTATGTCCCCAAAAGGAACTGATGGCTTCTGGAATGTGCTGGAAAGTTTCCTCAAGAGTTTGAGTCCTGGTTACCCCAGATGTCCTTCCTGGCACACTTAGGGGGCACCTATCTCCCTTCCTGGTTATCCCAGTGCTACTTCCTACCAATATGGGTCCTGACCATCTACACCCCTGGTATCTCTATTTGCCCCAGAGGAGGGAGACCCATCCATTTTTTCAGGTTTCGGAAAGAACACAGACTCAAGAAGGGGATATGATGTGGCCAAGTCCTTAGTCAGTCGCTACAGGCAAGCCCAGGCCTTCTCAGGTCAGACAGCTGTCCTGCAGAGCTGATCCCCGTGGAGAAGCAGACTGGGAACAACTCCACTGTGAGCCTTTTCCTGCTTTTCCCTGGCCCCTTCTCAGGCCCGGTCCAGCCTGGTCCAGTGGTTAAACTACCTGGGCTCCTGAGCCAGACTGTGCGGGTTCAAGACCCAGGTCTATTGCTTAACTAGTTATAAGACTTTCAGCAAGTCATTTAATCTCTAAGCTTCACTGTATCATCTATAAAATAAGATGGTGATTGTGTTTAAATCTCACAAAATAAGATAAATGAAACCAGATAAATAAAAGAATGAATGAATTGGACTTGGATAAATAAATACGTGTATGGTTATAAATGTATGCCAAAAATCACCAAAAAAGAAAAAGATAAATGAGATCCAGGTGTCCGGCACAGTGCCTGGCACAGAGTTAAGAGCTCAGAAGTGTTAACTGTTGAGTCTGACTGCAGTGCTAACACTTTTACTCACAAGGCCAGTGGTTAGGGGTGGGGATCTGTTTTTCTTGGTACGAGGCTGACAGCTGAGGGCTCACACCCAGCCTGGATGAGAATCTGTGTGCCCGGAAGCAGTCCTTCCCCTGAGACTTGTTAGGAAACAGTCGTGGAGCACCAGCTGACGAGCCCAGTGCCAGCAGAGCCACAGACCATGGAGCCCAGCCCTCCTACCTCTCTCTGCCCAGTGCAGCGCCCCAGAGGCAGCGAGGTGGCCGGTCCCTCGGCGGAGCTCAGGGAGGGCGAGGCCGGTGGCTCTGAAGGTGGCTGGAGTGGGGCCAGTGGGATCTACAGGGGAGAAGCGAGGTTAGCACAGGTGCTGTCAGCCCAGGGCCCTGTGCCCTCAGGGAGCTACAGCTTCCCATCCAGGGGCAGGGGAACATCCTTCCCTGCTCCTTCAGTGACATCTCCTGGCCCAAGGTGTGGCTTTCACCGCTTGGGTCAGAGGTACCTTGGGAGATCCCAGCACAGGTAGAATGAAGAAATGAAAGCTCAGGTGGTGGGGTGGGGAGGTGGGACCGGGCAGGTGCCTGGAGAAAGAGAGTGCCACGAGGGACCGGGCAGGTGCCTGGAGAAAGAGAGTGCCACGGGGGCCACAGGGCAGTGTCAGGCCTAACCCAGGTGTCTGCCGAGCCCCCAAGATCCTCTGCTTTTCTGTGGAGCCTCTTCCCTGAGTACAGAGAGGGTGAGCCTCGAGGCCCATTTCTGTTCTGACCACCTGTGACCCAGCCTCCACAGGAATGGCCGAGACTAACGGAAGCAGCGTTGTTTACTGGGTCCTGGAATAGAGATGGTGGCAGTTACTACTTCCATCTCCCCTGAATGGCCTCTGCTCGGAGGATTACCAAAGTTGTATTTAATCACAGATCACTTCTCTCTCATTCCTCTTCTCTTAGGCACCTTGATGAGACACAAGTTAGCTTCAACTCTCCCCCGTCTCTTGCACTCTACAGCTGTTAAGTCCTGTGTCTGTGGTGTCTCTGCCTCCCCTCCGGCCGAGCCATCTGCAGCGGCTCCTTTGGTGTGCCATCCTCACATCTCTGGCCTGAAAGCTGCTCAGCATTTCAGTCTTGCTCACCTGACAGTGTGGCTTTCCCATCTCCTGTGCACAAGGCAGCCCAAAGCACCTTTTTCTTTTTTGTCTAAAGCATCTCTGTGCTCACAGCCTCTTCTGCCAGCCCACTGCCTCCACTAACATGTCTGAACTCTTCGGTCGGCATTATAGCCAGATCTACCGGTACTTCCCTGACACTGTCCCCAGCTTTGTCTCACTCCCTCTTTACACAATCTTTGCTCAAGTCTGGCTGAACAGCTCTCTGCTCCCTAGGGTCCCCTGCTCTGTTCCTCCCACAGGGCACCCCTTCTCCCAGACCCCTTCTGTACTGTTTAAAATCTCCTGTCCATCAGGAATTCCCTGGTGGTCCATGGTTAGGACTCTGCTTTCACTGCTGAGGGTCTGGGTTCAATCCCTGGTCATGGACCTAAAATCCCACAAGCGTCATGGTGCAGTCAAAAAACAAAAATAAGAATAAAACAAAACTAGAATAAAAAAGTAAACATCTCCCATCATCAGGGCACAGTCACCTCCTCAGGGCACTCTCTTTAGCCCATCTCTGATGGCCTCTCCCCCTCCCTGGGCTTTTGGTCAGCACTGTCACCCTTTGCAGCTCTGCTTTAGTGACCAGAAGCCCCAGCTCTCTCCAATTCCATGTGTGCTGGCAAAGGCACTGCTTACAGTAAGAGCTTAATTAGCATTCGTTCAATGGAGCTTCCATCCTAGCAAAGCACAACTTGGAAATAACATTAATAATGATAACTAGCTGCTAATCATTGACTACTACAGGTCAAGCAATAGATATTATCTCATTTCATCCTCACAACAGCCTGCAATATAGGTATTTTTATCCCCACTTATAAAGGAAAAAAACCTATGATTTGTATGGTTAAATAATCTATCCAAGGTCACACAGCTAAGAATTAGCTAAGTTAGGGACTCAACCCAAGTTCATCTGAGGCCAAGGTTTGTGCTTTTTCCATTATGTCATGTTACTTCTGGGGAAGATAAATCTATGGTCCCAAACCCCAAAATTCATTAAAAAATCTCCAACTCAAATCCCAGAATTCATTTACTAAAAAACAAACGATTTCAGGATGATCTACGCCTCTGTTATCGTCAGTCACTGAGAAGAGTGTGGACAGGGTGAGCTTGGCTGGTGTGGTCTGGCCTTCAGGTCAGCCCATGGCAGGGCCAGGACAGGACGCAGGAAGCTGCAGAGTCACTGCAGCTCAGTCACCCATGTCTGCACCGGCCTGGGGAGACACAGGCTTCATCTGCCAGGGGTCAGGCTTCCCAGGGAGCTGAGGGCATCCTGCTCAGGGTCTGGGGGGCCAAGGGCTGCCTGGTTTGTATCCCAGACATATAAATTTAGACACAAACACACACAAGGTGTTTCTCTTCCTGTCAAGTCAGGGTGGGTTAGGGGTATGCTGGCTGACCTCAGAACCCATTGTGCACCTTCGATATGTGGAGCTGCTCCTGATTCCCCACAGGCACACTACATCCCTGGGGCTTCCAGACAAAGTGGACCCCATGTTACATGTTAACTGAGCCCAGGGTTCACTACCACTAGCCTCCTGCTCCTCCCAGGATAAGGCAGGTGTCAGGGCTGGAAGCAGGGATGAGTGTCTGTGGCCAAGACTGGGTCAGAGGGTGGGCAGATGTAGCCGGAGGTGGGCAGATGCAGCCAGGCGTGTGCAGAGTCATCCGGGTGAAGGGCCTTCCCTAACCTCTCCATGACACCAAGCACTGGGTGCCTTACACCCGGCCCCACCCCTGCCCCTGGCCAAGAAGAGGAAAGGCAGGGGCCAAAGGGGCCTCGCGGGAGCTAGCTTGAAATGACTGCATTTTCAGCATCCACCCATCTCTCTACTCAGGGTGGAGGAAGCCAGGACTTTGTCAACAAGGGACACCAACTGGCTGGGTGGGCAGCACCTGGGAGGTGGGGGACAGCCAAGCTTAAGGGATCTTAGGAAGTTTCCCCTCACCCAAGGCTCAGATCTATCAGGCGCGGGGGGCCTGCCCTGGAAGGCCATAGCGCTCAGAATGGAAGCCAATGGCTGACAACCTGCTTCTGTAGGTGTTTGGGAGAAGAGGGGGTGATGATGATGGCAGGGCTGAGTTGGGAGGCAGGAGGCTGAGATGTGAGGAAGGAGGGAGAATCGCATGTGCCCACCTGAGGGAGGGAGCCCGCTGTCAGCTGGAGTTTCTGCTGAAACAGGGCGCTCAGCATCTGGTTCTGCCGTTCCAGGTCAAACACCCTCTTTTTCAGCTTGATGCACTCCTCTCGCAGGTCCTGCAGCCCCCAGGAGGCGGAAGAAGGCAAGGTGGTGGGGAGAGGGAGAGTGGTGTGAGCACAGTCGCTTCATCAGAACAGTGGGCACTCCTACTGGGCATGCGCTTCTCTTGCAACCTCCTATGAAGGAGTTGAGCCTGCCTATATTTATGGCTCTCGCATCTTCTGGGGGTGGTAAATTTTCTAAAGTTTACCACTCCTGGTCGGAAGTAATTCCATTCCCTTTCGCAGCTTTCTCATCTCTGGAGCCAATCCTCTGCCTCTTAGAAACCACACATCAAAGATGGGCTCATGTAAGGCAGAGGAAGACTTGGGGGTCAGAGTAGCCCACATGTCAAGAAATTACCCACAGTACTTGAGTCAATATTTAGATGTCACCTTATGCTCACAACATCAACATTGCTATCAGGGCTATAGTGATCTGGAGAAACTAGCTGGGGCCTGGATAATGGAAGGATTCAAGCCCAAATCAAAATTACTATCGCTTGGAGACCTGGCCTTACCTAGCGTGGCCCTGGCTCCAGGTCAAACAGTATGGACTGTCCAAGATAGAGAAAGGGGACTCTGCTGGAGAGCCAAGAGGCCATTTCTACCTTCCTCGATCCCCTAGCTAAGCAGGCTCAGGGGTCCCCAGGAAGGACCTCCCCTGCTGTACCCAGGGCCTCCTCCCAGGGCATCTGGGCTCAGGTCTGGGGGTATGAATGTCTCCTGTGGCCTTTTACCTTTTGGTTCAGCAGTGCCTGCACCACGTGGTTGGCAACCTGGGGAGAGAAAGGCAGAGCTGAGGAAAAGCTGTCAGCTGACTGAGTCTCTGACTGGAGCCTGGAGCCGACCAGCTATGCTCCCCACAGGCGGTACCAGTCCACCCACCTCGTCCAGACAGCGCTCGTAGGTCTCCCGCTGATTTTCGTTGGCTTGGGCAAGTGCTGAGTTCTCTGCCTGCAGGGAGGAGGAGGAGGGTAAATGGGAGGCTAAGCAATCATTCTTCCCCAGGGCAGGTTCCTCTTGGGAAGGAGAGGCAAGGAGTCCAGTAGCTCTCTCCCTGCCCCAGCTCTTGGCTCCAGGGTGATTCTGTCAGGGGCGAGCCCGTAAAGACCCAGGGCATCCAGAAGGCAGAGCTGAGACAGCTGGTCCTTTGTTACCCCGACTTCCGTCCATGAGGCTGGGAGATACAGTGGCCAGGAGGACCAAGGTGGGAGGTGCTAAAAGTTACCCTTATTTCCCTGGGGAGAAGGCAGAGGAGGCTGGAGGGAGGAGGGCAGGGTCTTAGGAACGTGGTAAGAAGCCTAGTTCATGGATCCGTGTACCCTTGTCCCTCAATGCCTGAGACCTTTCCTTCTGTGGCCTCTGTGGCCACCCCTTTCCTACAGCCGGGGCACGAAAGTGGGGTAAAGAAGGGAGATATCTGGAGGTTAGTACAGCCCCACCCTTGCGCATGCCTCTTGTCTTGAGCTGGCATGAAGACTGGAGAGCTAAGAGTAAGGAGAGGGGGTCTCAGAGGGGCTCTGCTGAAGAAACATTCAGCTCTGCTCTAGCCTGGAAAAGCAGGCTGAGAGGAAGGTTGCCCCGCACCTCCAAACCCACCCAAGCTTGCAGGGCTCTGGCCGGCCTGCCCCATGCCCCACCTCCAGCTCCCGCAGCCGGTGCAGGAGTTCCTGGCAGGTGCCCGGCTCCGTGCTGCCATCACCACCTTCTCCTGGGCTCAGGTTTCCAGGGCTCCCGGCCGACTGGTCCATGGCCTCCGACATCAGGCCCTGGGGATAAGTGAGAGAAGCCCCGGCAGGCTACTCCAGGGCACAGGGAGGTGAGCAGAGGAGAAGGAGGACAGAGACAGAACTTGTCAGTTTTCTCAGAGTTGGCATCCATGTGACCCCTGTGCCTTGGACACTGTAACAACTCGGGGTCAGGCTCAGATTCCTGCTCATGGGACAGACACATAGACATGCTCTTCCATCTCAAGACCACAGACCACTGTTTTTATAAACTCTTATGACTGCCCTTGTCCTCTTACCGATTACACAGACACTGGCCAGGAGCCAAGAAACCTGAATTCTCCGCTGAGGTTGGTCTCAAACTAACACCCTGTATCTTCTTGGCAGAGTGGGAGGTGGCCTGCGGGCCTCCAAGCCTCCCTGCTTCTGGCGAGGCCCCCGTGGACCAGCCTCTGTGCACGCTGGGCCCTCTGCAGGGGTATCTTGATACCCATTCCCCTTCTGCTTTTCCAGCTCCTTCCTACTCATTTTCTAGGGCTCCCACTCCAAGGCTGAGTCAGGTACTCCTCCTGCTCAGCTCTGTAAGTGTCCCCCCAGACTGTCAACTCTGTGAGGGCAGGGACACTGTCTTCATTTCATTGACTAGATACCCAATGTGATACCTGGCATGGAAGAGACCGACTGATGGCTGAACAGACTAGTTTGTCATTGCATGAACACAACAGAGCCAGGTTTCTGACCTGTATCACGTTACGTGATCCCCGCTCCCACCCCACTCCAAACTGTTGCCATAGTGACTGGCTTTCCTTGACTAGTCTTCATCTTCCATTTGAGTTTCAATTTTTCAGCTAGAAGAAAGTACTCCTTTCCTTCCTCTGCACAAATACTGTTGAAATTTCCAGTAGATGGGAAACCCTTCCTAATGCAAAAGGGTAGGGGTCCCTAGTCTACCACCAACTACTTGCCTCCCTGATCCGCTGAAGCTCCCACAAAAGGGGCTTAGCGCTTTTGGACCAAGGAAGAGGAGCCCTCAGCAGCTCACCTAGCAGGCATCTGAATGCTCTTTCCTCCCTCCTCTGTGGGGCACAGAGGATGCCTTGCCCAACCCAGCCCTCCTCCAGCCCCCACCACCAGCATGCCCAGGTTCCAAAGCCCCTCACCTGTCTCTGCCTCCTCACCCAGGCTGGCACACTCACGCACGCAGCCAGAATGGTCACCTTGCCTGTGGAGACACAGAGGGAGACAAGGTCAGCTGTGCATTTATTGGCTTCCTACTGCCTGGCATCCTGGACCAGAGGGATAAACAAGCCAGAGAAAATCCTGCCCGTATGAAGCTTCCATTCTACTGGGACCAGCAGGTAATACCAGAGCTAAACCAATGAACCGAAATCAGGTCCTGAGAAGGTGCTGAACATGACAGCGAGGCAGAGATCTACCTGCATGAACGGGCAGATGAAATCCTGGAATGGGAAAAGCATTCCAGGCAGAGGAAAGAGGCAGCGCAAATGGCCCCAGCTCTCAGCCAGAGGGGAATGAACAGCAACACAGCCCTTCCCCAGCGTACGTCATCTTCTTTCATCCTCACGACCACAAAGGGGGTCAAGTGCTATTACTGACACATATTTGAGATGAGGAAACAGAGGCAAAGGAAGCTACACCTGCATCCTCAGAGTGCATCCTTCGTGCTGGCATGTTCTCCTGTGTCATGGATCACATCTGATTCTCCTTTCAACCTCGTAAGGAGGGTGATGGGGGGAGGTGCCAGCCTGCTCTGAAGCGAGCTCCAGGGACAAAGGATGCTGCCCACACCATATGGCTGGTTCACAGAGCACAGTGGGCAGGCCTGGGCCCCCCTTCCTATGTAGCCTCTCTGTACATCCATGTTCTCTGTGCTTCGGGCACTTAGTCTCAGTGTTCCCAGAGCTTTGCAGTCAGACAGACCTGGGTTAGAAGCTGACTCAGCAAAATCAGTTTCCGCACTCCTAACATGGGGATAAGAACACCTAGTCCAAAGGGCTGTTGGAGCAGGAAGTGAGATAATGTGTGTAGAGAGTCTTGCATGGACTCCGATAAATGAAGGCTTTTCACCCTAGCAGTTCACCTGTAAGCAGACCCTAAGTCCCAGGTCCCTCTCCCTGGGGGTCTTTAAAGGAGGGGCTTCTGAAGATCTGAAGTGTTGCCCCTCTGTCCTGCCTGTAGGGGCTTCCTCCTCCCCGACCCCTTCCCTGGCAGCCCTCCGGCCCTCACTCTCTTCCACCTAATAATCTAGAAACAGAAAGGGAGAGAAGGAGAGAAGGCTTCTTTCCAGGTGGGGGTGGAATGGGGAGGGAGAAAAAACAAGCATGTGCACAACAATGGGAAGTGGGCTTCTGAAAACTAGAGAAAAAGGAAAAACTGTGCAATGCTTATTTTTGACACTCCACCACAATCTGAAGTCCTTTGTTATTTTAACATCATAAAAATGTATTGAGTTATAACTTTGTTTGCTCATAACATTATCACGCTTGCTATATTTAGAAATGGACAGACCTCAAAAGAAATGAAAAAAATTCAGGAAAAAGCCTCCTTCCCACATACACAAACAGGGGTTAAAACCAAAACAGGCCTCAGAGGACCAGTTCCAGCCCACCCTGCGTCACTCATCCCTGGGCCACCATCCTCCTGCCAGGTGGGGGCTCCCCCTGCTGTAGGAGAGGCCTGTCCCCACAGGTCACCAGCGTCCCCTCGACCTCCTCATCACTTACGTCCCCAGTGGACACCTCCAGAAATAGAGGGGCAGGGGCAGGGAGGGGAGTGCTTGGGAGGGTGAGAAAAAAACAGGAGGATGAAGAAGGGGAGTGGGATGAACAGGGCTGTGTCTGGAGGCCACAAATGGGAAAGATAAAGTGGTAGAAACCTCCAGTCTTTGTCTTCTTCACACAACCACAGAAACCAAACTAAGGGTGAAGGTGGTTTAGGAGGGTATCTTTTGCTAAAATAAATAAATGAATGAATGAAAAAGCATCCAGGTCAGGCATGAGGCCTGTGTGTGTACTGAGGAGGGTGGGGACCCAACACACCCCACCAAGCCAACCACCACCACCCTCGGATCTGAACTCCCGGGAATCCCAAGGCAGGGAGGCCTGAATCCCACTGTGACCTGGGGGAGACCCTCCAAGGGACAAGCCACCGGAGTGCAACAACTTGTCAAGGGCGTCAGCGTCCGGGTCCGAGCAGGGCCTCAGAGAGGCTCCAGACATGTCGGCTAAAGGCGGGCTGTGACTCAGCCCTACTTTCGGGAGAAGTTCTCTGCCCTCAGCCCAAGTGGTCTGGCCAACTCCAGACGCTAGGCCTTCTGTGCATCTGCACGGCCACAAGATGAGGGCAGGAAACTGTCAGCCCGGATTGTTGAGTCACTCGGAAGAGGCCTGCATTTAAACTTGGCGCTGGGGAGGTGCGTGCTGTGAGCCTGGGCTCAAGATCTCTAGACTGAAAACTTCTTGCATCTTTAGCCTCCTCTGGGGAAAATTATGATCCAGAGCGACAATACCACCTCTAGCTCCCAAACTGAGCCCAATTAGTAATTTGGCCCTTCGGAGTCTGAGGTTTCGACCCAAATCTCTTGAGGAAAAACAAAAACAAAAAACAATCCAGATCAGTTCCCCAGTGGCTGTCCCTGCAGGGTCAATGGGGGTCCCCTCCCCAGGGCCAAGCACCCCCGTCCACCCTCAGGCCCCACAACTGCTACTCACAGCTTCTGTGCTCAGCCCCACCTGGAGCCCAGGAAAACCCCTGGCCTGGGTTTTTCGGGATGGCCCTGCTTTCAAGCATTCCTCTGGGGGCCCCACAACATATCCTGGGTGTCCGATGTGGGTCTGGAACACAGGACGCTCACTGGCCCAGCTGGGTAGGGATGGAGCTGCAGCGGGTGGGAGCTTGAACTTGAATGGGGAGGCTCTCCCGCCAGAACTGCCAACGGGCAACCCCGCCCTCCACAAAGGCCTGATTCAGAGGGAGGTGACCTCAGTGCTGAGGGGAGGGAGGGAGAGAAAGAGCAGAGCCTCTCTGGCCCTCCTTCAGAGGAGACAGCGAAGGGGGAACAGCTGCTCAGGGGTTCTCTGGGTAACCCAGGGAAGGGGCAGGTGCAGCCCAATGACTGAGTGAACCTGGGTGGTCGCTCATCTCTTTACCCTAGTCAGGCATGTTGGGCAACCCCGCAAAAAGACTGTCCCGGCCTTTTAGGCAGCCAGATTAAGGAGGGGGAGCCTGCAGCTCCCAACCCCTCTCCAGCCAGGGCACAGGCAAGAAGACCCCTCTGTAATCTCAGAGTCCAGGCTTGGGAGGAAGGGGCCAGAGAGATGGCAGAGAGCCGGTTCTCTAGGCTCCCTCACCCTGGCCCTTAGCCAAGGCCTCTGGGCCCTGATGAGCCCCTCACTGACCAGCTGTTCCCCTCTAGAGTCCTCTAGGGAAAAAGAGCCAGGGGCCAGGAGGTGGGGGAGGGGCGGGCAGCTGTGGGAAGGCAGAGATGGAGTTGGCTTTAATAACAGAATCGTCCGTGTAATACAAGCGTTTCCCCCTCTGCTCCCCCCATCCCCCAGCTGCTTTCTGGAATCCCCGTCACACCCAGGAGTCTACTTGTAAACAGCAACTTCTTCATCCACAGCAACACTCCTTTCCAGACAAGATCTGCCCTGGGCTGAGGGTAGGGAAAAAAACAAAACAAAACGAGGACTGAGGCCCCTGGGCATTCCTGGTCTGAGAGTGGCTCCTTCCTCTGGGCTAAAGCATCTCTTAGCCCCAAGTATTCCCACTGGTCTCCCCCACCCCCTCACTCAGGGCCAGAGGCAGACAAGAATTTCCTTCCCTCCTCCTGACAACTGGCCCCAGGACACAATAGCCCTTCTGAGAGGCAAGTGTCCACGGGGAAGGGGCCCACTGCACCCCTCCTCCAACTTCCTCCTCACAGGCACTCCAAGAACCTCCAGACCATGGTGGAGGTTCTTTCAAACTGACAGTAGGTCAATCACGGCCGGAGGCAGGGCAGCGTTGTTACGAGCCCAAAAGGCTTATAGATGTTGATACCTTTTGTCTCTCCTCCCCAGATCCTTTCCGTTGCCCGTTGCCCGTTCACAGCATCACCCAACAATAAAAGCAGCTGCTGGGGGTGGGGAGGGAAGGGGCTCTGACAGACTCAATGGGTTTATTTATAGGGCCACACGACAGGGGCTCTGCAGCCAAGACGCCTAGCCCCACTCCCAAAAGTCCAGCAGGCCCATCCTGGCCTGGCCAAGGGAACTGGAAAAAGCCTCAGGCCAGAAGGTTTGGCTTATAGTCCCAACAGTGCAATTTATTTGCTGTGTGACTCTAGGCAGATCGCTCCATTTCTCAAGGATTAGTTCTTTCATGCCAAATGGAGGTTGCTCTAGAACAGTGGTTCTCAAAGTGAGGTCCAGGGATCCGAGGCCCTTTCAAGGAATCCACAGGGTCAAAACTATTTTCACAATATCACTAAGACATGATTTGCCTTTTTAACTCTCTTTGTCTCAGGAGTAAGCAGTGACATTTTCCGGAGACTACAAGATAAGTGATAACACGACAGATTGAACACAGAAGCAGATATGAGAATCCAGCTGCCTCCAATTAAGTCAGACACGACAGATTTGCAAAAATGAAGAACAATGTCATTCTTTTCACTATTTTTTTGTTTTGGAAAATAGATAATTATTTTTCATAAAATGTTAACATGGGTTATTGTTAGCTTAAAATGAATTAAATATTCAAAACTCTCAGTTATAATTTATATGACAGTGAATGTCAGTAGGTACAATCCATGTGAACCAAAGCTCTTTGGGGGGTCTTCAATTTTCAAGAGTGCAGAGGGGTCCTTAGACTCAATAGTTTGAAAAAAGTCACTTTTCTTAGAACAATGTTATCCAGTAGAACTTTTCGTGATGATGAAAATGTTAATTCTGTGCTGTTTAATAAACATGGTAGCCACCAGCCACATATGGCTACTGAGCATTTGAAATGTGGCTAGTCCAATGGAGGAACTGAAATTTAAATTTAAATAGCCATATGCAGCTGGTGGAGACTATACCGGACAGTGAAGCTAGAAGATCCCTGGGTCTCTTGACTTAAGCATTCAAGGTCAATGCTTCTTTCCCGTCCAGTGGCTATGAGTAAGGAAGGACAGGCCTTGATACTCCTGTCCCCAGGCTTTGGCTCACGTTATTTCTCACTCTCTCTTCACTAAAGGAAGGCCATCTAAGCCAGATGGGCAGTCCTGCTGGCCCTGTTACCGAGGCTTAGAGTTGCTCTCTCATTCTCAACAACTACTTCACACCTTCGCCAATCACCTCATACTTCTGGTCTCCCATCTTCCCTCGTTTCCCCAGAGGATTGGCCATCAGAGGGGAAACCTCTCAAACCTCCTGCCACCACCCTCCCATCCTCTGTCCCTCCTCTCCTCCTGTTACAGCAGAGAGGCTGCTCTTTCCTCCGGCAAGGCCAGGCCTTCCTGTTCCAGACCCTTCCCAACTTCAGGGTCTACTTCCGGAAGGGATCTTTCTCTACAGGGATCTACCTTTACAACTTCTCAGGTACTTTCATCTTAAAAGTGATTTTCCCTTGACATTTCTCCAGACACTGCCCTCTTTTGCCTTTTACAGCCAAATTTCTTTAAAAAAAAAAAAAAAAAAAAGCCACCCTTCCTTCTCATTCTTTCCTCAACCTGGTCCAATTTCAGCAGTAACTGCCACAAGGCTAAATCCTACAGTATTTTTCAGTCTCCACTGCTTTCTTAGGTGCCTCTGGTGGTTACTTCCCGCTGGGCTTTTTTTTAAAGCTTCGAGACATAGTTCAACTCACACACAACTCACTCATTTAAAGTGTACAATTCAGGGGTTTGTACCATATTCACAGATATATATAGACCATGACCATAGTCAATTTGAGAATATTTTCATTACCCCTTAGTTACCACCCCCTCATGCCCAAACCTAGGAAACCACTAATCTATTTTCTGTCTCTATAGCTTCCCCATTCTGGACATTTCATATGAATGGAATCATATAACAGGTAGACTTCTATGACTGGCTTCTTGCACTCTGCATGTTTTCAAGGTTCATCCCTGTTGAAGCATGTATCAGTACTACATTCCTCTTTATGGCCAAATAATAGTCCATGGTATGACTATGCCACAATTTATCTATTCAGCCACTAATGGACATTTGAGCTGCTTCCACTGTTTGGCTATTATGCACAATGCTGCTCTAAGCACTGCTGTAATAGTTTCACGTGGATGAAAGCTTTCATGGGTATACACTTAGGAGTGGGACTGCTGGGTCATATGGTGACTTTAACTTTAAATTTTTGAAGAACTGCCAGCCCATTTCCCAAAGTGGATGTATCATTTTAGAGTCCCATCAACAGTGTGAGGGCTGCAATTTCTCCATGTCCTCACCACTCGTTATTGTCTGATTTCCTAATTCTAAGTCACCTTAGTAAATGTGAAGTGATATCTCATTATGGTTTTGATTTCTGTTTCTTTGATTGATGATGTTGAGCATCTTTTCAAGGGCTTATTGGCCACTTGCATGTTTTCCATGGAGACAAGCCTATTCAGACCCTTTGCCTATTGTTTAATTGCGGTATGTGTCTTTTTACTATCGAGTTGTCAGAATTCTTTATATATTCTGAACACAGGCCCCTTATCAGATATATGATTTGCAAATATTTTCTCCTATTCTGTGGTTGTCTTTTCACTGTATTGATGGTAACCACTTCCTCCTGGACAACTGTTCCCTCGTCTATCACATTTCTCTCTTTGCAGCCATCTTCCACCTCTTCTTCTGTTATTTATTTGTGAGAATATGTGTGTATACTTTGTTAACATTTTCCTGATGGCTCAGAAGTAAAGAATATGCCTGCCAATGCAGGAGATGTGGGTTTGATTCCTGAGTCAGGAAGATCCCCTGGAAGAGGGAATGGCAACCCACTCTAGTCCTCTTGCCTGGAAAACCCCATGGACAGAGGAGTCTGGCAAGCTACAGCCCATGGGGTCACAAAAAGTCAGACACAACTTGGTGACTGAGCACATGTGCACACTTTAAAAAAAAGGAAAGGGTGTTCCCCTGGTGGCTCAGTGGTAAGGAATCTGCCTGCCAATGCAGAAGACACGGGTTCGATCCTAGGTCTGGGAAGGTCCCACACGCTTCAGAAGAACTAAGTCTGTGTGCCACAACTACTGAGCCGGTGCTTTAGAGTCTGTGAACCACAACTGCTGAAGACCACGAGCCCTAGATCTCGTGCTCTGCAACAAGAGTAGCCACTGCAGTAAGAAGCCAGAGCCAGCAACGAAGAATAGACCTGCTCGCAGCAACTAGAGAAAGCCAGAGTGCAGCAATGAAGACCCACCATAGCCAAAAATGAATGTGTATGCTAAGTCTCTTCAGCTGTGTCTGACTCTTTGTGACCCTATAGACTGTAGCCCACCAGGCTCCTCTGTCCACAGGGATTCTCCAGGCAAGAAACTAGAGTGGGCTGCCATGCCCTCCTCCAAAGGATCTTCTCGACCCAGGGATCGAACTCGTGTCTATTATGTCTCCTACACTGGCAGGCAGGTTCTTTACCATTAGCACCACCTGGGAAGACCTAAAGAAATAAATAAGACTTAAAAACAAAACAAAATGACTTTATTTGGATCTTATGAGTTTTTCCACTGATGTCCTTTCCACTGGTATTCTATCCCAAGACCCAATCCAGGATCCTACATTGTGGTTAATCACCATGACTCCTTAGTCTCCTATGATCCAAGACAGTTCCTCAGTCTTTGTCTTTTATTACCTTGACACTTTGGAAGGTAACTGAATTTTGGAGAATATTCCTTAATATGAGTTGGTTTGATGTTTTCTCCAATGAGATTGGGGTTATGGATTCTAGGAAAGAATATTACAGAGGTGATGTGCCCTTCTCAGCACATGCTATCAGGGGGTATGTATACATGATGCTGAGATGTCTTATTACTAATGATGTTAAACCTTGATCACTTGGTTAGGTGGCGTCCATCAGTGGGTTCTGCATCATAACAAGACTATTTTTCTTTTGTAATTAATAAACATTTGGGGAGACAATGCTTTGTGACCATGCAAAATCCTATTTCTGCTTAAACTTTCACCCACTAATTTTAGGATTCATCAGTGGATTGCGCCTGTGGCAATTACTATTATGCCCTAAAGATAATTTTTGATTTCTCTCATTCCTTGTAATTTATTAATTAGAAGTTTTCTGTAAGGAAAAGCTGTCTATTCACTCCCATTTATTTACTTAATTACATATTTGTATCAGTATGGACTCACAGGCATTATTTTATTCTTTGGATTATAATCTTAATATTATCATCACCACTTCTTTTACTGCTTAAATGCCAGCTTTGGCCATTCTTTCAGGTTGGCTCTTATGTCCTCTCAATATGCTTTCATTTAAAAAAAAAAACAAACAACTGGGACTTTCCTGGAGGTCCACTGGTTAAGAATCTGCCTTCCAATGCAGGGGATGCAGGTTCGATCCCTGGTCAGGGAACTAAGATGGTGTACGGAACTAAGCCTGTGCACCATAACTACTGAGCTCATGTGCCACAACTAGAGAAGCTTGCAGTCACAATAAAGAGCCCTCATAGCTCCCAAAACATTATTTTTAACATTTGCTTACTTTCTGGTACAGAAGATGTCCCAGGCTTATCTTGCATTTTCCCCACCACAATCTCTTTTTCTAGCAGAGCAATCTTCTTTCTAAAACTGTAAATCTGATTGTGTCCCTTTCACGTCAAATCGTCCCATGACCTCCTACCACTCTGGGGACAGATGAAAGCACTCAGCGCAGCCCTGGAAGCCCTGACCTGGGCTGGCCCCAGAGCAATATTCTTCTGAAAAGCTGTCCTGGACTGACATGGCCCCCACTGATTTCTCATCTTCAAGTGCCTCCTGCAGTATCAGTATTTCAAACTGCAATGCATCCTGTTCTCCAGTACTCCTCTGTGAAGGGGCAACTTCCATGCTGTTAGAAGGGGAGCTCCCTGAGGAGGGACCCTGTTTATACTGATACTGTTCTCCCCACCACTTTCTGCCAGGGCACTGCTCCTGCCACCGAGGCCCTGAGTTTGGTGATCTCCTTTCAAGACCAGAAAGAAGGGACAGGTGAGAACATACAGTGGGTTCATTATGTTTCCTTAAAGATCTCCAGTGACCCTGCCCCCCGCCAAGTGCCTTTGAAAGGCCTATATGACAAAACACACTGCAAAGTGAGAGAGGACATTTTCAAATTTGCCCCAAACACTGATGTGACCTCCTTCCAAGCTCTCAACCTTTGCCCAGGTCTCAGCAATGCCCTCTGAAAAAGGGACTCATCTATTCATTCTGAAGATTAGGAGGTACAATGCTGGGTACTGGGGGGCAATTTAGGGATGGGTCACCTCTTCTCAGACTTCCTGGAGCTTTCAGACTAGTAGGGGATGTAAGCCATGAAGGTAGATAGCTGTACTATGAAGGAGGTTCCATAAGAGAAGTCTTTGGAGAACTTTAAAAAAAATCAGAAGAGAAACATTAAGTTGGAGCTGGAACAGTTTTTCAGAATTGGAGGCATCTAGTGAACTTAGCCTTTATAGACAGATAGGGTTTAGGTACAAGAAAAAGGGAAGGGGGTCATTCCAGGCAGCAGGAGGCAGAAATCTCTGGGTGTGTATGGAAACAGAGTGACTCAGTGCAGCTGGACTGAAGGGCATTTGAAGGTGAGCGTTTCCTGCTCCCCTGGTCCACGCTAGTTACTAACTCCTCTCCTATCCCCTGACCGAATAGGATAGTCAGCATCTTTTCAACAACCTGGATGTAACCAGAGGCATATGCTGGGTGCCCCAGGAGGAACCAAGGCAGAGAGGCTCCTGGAGATGAAAGAAGAGCTGACAACTGGAACTTCGGTGATCTGCTCTTAGATCCGAGAAAAAAGGGCCTGGAAGGCCACACAGCCTGTTGGCGCTCAGGCTATACTGCAGGCCCTGAAGAGATAGGCATATACTCTGCTAGCCCCCATGCCCGGCCTCTAGCGCTCACACCCCCAAGCCCCATATCCTAGCTTCTTTCTTCAAAGGGAACACCCTCCAGCCAATCAAGTGCCTTCCACACCGAGGCAGCTCTAGTGTCGACTCAGTGGGTGCCATCTGCCCAGGGCCCATGGGTGACCTCCTAAGCTGCCAGCTCAGCTCAGGGAGAAGCAGCTCTGTTCACCCACAGGCCCCACTCATCCATGCCCATAAATACGAGCCAGGCTTTCTGGATTCTGATCTGGCTCAGCCATACTGCATGCCCCTAGGTGAAGCCTAGAACCACCCTGACTCAGTTTTCTTACCTGTAAAATGGAGTGAGCTCTCTGTGACTCCTCTCTTCCCATAGGGCACAGAACAGAAGGATGAAATCACATCTGGAAATGGACTGCAGCTGAGAGGTCCCCTTGTGTGGGGTGGGGGTGTGTGTGGGTGAGGAGCTTGGCAGGACCGTTAGGGAGAAACCCTTGGCTTTGATGCTGCCCTCCTCCTATGGGCTCCGTGGGCTTCCCAGGAAAGCAAGGGGGGTAGAGAGGAAGAGACAGCAAAGCCAAGAGCTTGAGCTTCCTTCTAGCCCCGGGGACAGGAAGTGAGGTGCCGTCTACAGAGGAAGTGAGAGGCAAACACCCCCCAACTTCCCCTCAGCCTGAAGTGGAAAAGAAGGCTCTAGCTTCAGGATCTCACAGCCCCAGAGCTGGGGAAACTGAAGGTGATGAGGTGGAGAGGGCAGGGAGGAGGCATTTCTGGCACCATCTGCCAAGGGAAGAGGGTCTCTTGTCTGGGACACAGTAAAACTTAAGGGGTTCTGGACATTCCACAGATTGGGGTAGTGGGGAGAGGAGACACAACTGAAGTCAAATTGAAAAACCCAGCTTTCCAGGTCACATGGTACCATTTCTGCAGCACTGGTCCCAGACCCCTGCCTCAGCTATGTGCTATGCCACGTGCCTGCCCCCAATATACACACATTCCACCCGCACACCAAGGTGGAGAGGGTCTCTGACTATCTGGTCTGACAATACTTGTCCTTCCTTTGCAGCCTCCATCACAGCTGTAATTCTATAACTGCTTAATTTTTGATTAACATGGACTTGTGGTATCCCCACTGTACCCCCAGAGTCTGGCATCACACTGAGCACCTAGGAAGAGCTGCCCGGAGCTTGAGCATTCCTGAGAGGCTGGTTTTGGCATCTGAATGAAGTCTGGTATATGAAGGTAAATGAACCCTGCTCCTGGCCTGGGGTTGACTGGGGGACCCTGAGGTGGGTGCTAAAGGACAGAAACCAGAGACCCGATATGGTGGCAGAAGAAAACACTCTACACACAAATATTGCCAACTGGTAACAGATGACAACAGTACATGCTACATGCTATCTTTGGGTAAAGGGGGAAAAAAGAATATTCGTATTTGGTTTTGTATTAAAAGATGGGGGATATGTAAGAAATTAATGGGACTTCCTTGGTGGTCCAGTGGTTAAGAATCTGCCTGCCAAGGCAGGGGACACAGTTCGATTTCTGGCCCAGGAAACTAATATCCCACATGCTGTGGGGCAACGAAGCCTGTGCGCTACAACTACTGAATCCATGTGCTGCAACTACTGAAGCCTGCACGCTCCAGAGCCTACCAGCCACAACAAGGGAAACCACTGCAATGAGAAGCCCATGCACTGCAACTAGAGAAAAGCCCTCGCAGCAACAAAAGCCCAAAACAACCAAAAAGAAAAAAGAAATTAAGAAGCGATCATCTATGGGGGGAGATGGCACAGTGGTAAAGAATCCGTCTGCCAATGCAGGAGACTCAAGAGACCCAGATTCAACCCCTGGGTCAGGAAAATCTCCTAGAGAAGGAAATGGCAACCCACTCCAGTATTCTTGCCTGGAGAATTACAAGGACAGCCTGGTGAGCTACAGTCCATGGGGTCACAAAGAGTCGGACGCAACTGAGCACGCACGCCACCACATGGAGGAAGAAGAGGGTGGAGGTTGGAGTGAGATTTCTCAATGTATGACTTTTTGTATCATTTTTACTTTTGGACTTTGTAAAAAAAAAAAAGATCTAGTGAAAAGAAGAATATAAACTTAAAAAAACTGTTAGAAGGAATAAACACTTGACCATGTGATTTCTAATGCCCCTCCCAGGTGGGGCCACCTACTCTCTTACCATGTTAGGATATACGGACCAGGCCCCAGGGACAAGGGGGGTGGTGAAGAGGTCTCCACAGGGGAGTGTGGGGTCTGGCCAAGGCACACTAGTTTCTTCTCTCCCCTTTCTTCCCAGCAGTGTCTCCCTGAGTTTGGGGAGAGGCCCTCCCAGCTGTCGGCTGTGGTGTGCCTTGGTAGCAACAAACTATTCAGAAGTATTAGGGCCACTTCCGCCTAGCTAAGAGCTGGGTTCGTTCTCACTCCTGGGAAAGGGGTAAGGTTGGGCCAAGGGCAGAGGTAGGAGCTTGGGCAAGGGGAATGTTTGGGGTAGGTGGGGGTAAAGTGGGGTAAAGGGCTCCTGAAAGTGCCTCGGGCTTCCGAGGGCAAGTTCTGGGGGTGTCTCAACAGATCCTCACACAAAAGGCCAATTACAGCCCCCACATCAAGCCAGCTGGGGATGAAATGAATCAGCCCCTGGGAAGTGCAGCTGCCAAGGACTCCAGCGCCACACCCTAGGAGTTACAGGGCCCCTCACGTTCCCCTCTAGGAAAGACCTCACCACTCTCTTACCCAGAGGGTCTGCAGGGAGGGACAACTTCAAGCCCTGGATTCAAGTGAGAACTGCAGACCAACACCCCAAGCAGTACTCAGCGTTTCAAGCAACAGCATGAGCAGCAGAATGGGGTGTTTCTCCTTTCAAAATACCTATACTATAAAAAAAAAGCTTAGTGAGTCTTCGAGAACTCCCAGAGCTTATGGACCAGCATAAGTTTCAGGGAGCTGTGCCTACTGGGCTCTTCTCAGCAGCTGCTGGATTTTTAGAAATCAGGACTAACAGCAATGATAATTCACCTTAATAACAAGCTGGCCTCCCTGGGCCTCTTTCATCTGTGTAACTCCCAGAGAAGCAAAGATGGTAATTATCAAGCAGGTGCCACACCCCAAAGATGATGTCTTATTAATCCGTCAGCAACAGACTGGGAAACTGAGGCCCAGGGAGAAAGATTTCTCTCACAGGAAGCTAAGGATATAGGATGCCGAGGGCCACTGCCCAGTGAAGAACCAGAGGTGCCCGCCCTGTACCTGCTGTGTTTTGGGACAGTGCTGAAGACAAGGGTGCTTCTTTCAGAGGCAGCCAGACTTGAGTTTGGGATGAAGGTGAAGAAGACCCCAAATATGTCCCAAGCCCCCTCCCCAGACTACATCAGAGCCTGGTGGTAGCCTGGGAGTCTGGGGTTTTGGTCTTGAGTCAGAACACACTACTCTCCAAAGCATCATCTCTGCAATGTACACAGCCACTGTGGGGTAAGTGAGGGCTCAGCTCTCCAAACAGCACCACACTGCAGGCCCAGTCCATGAAGTGGGAGCAGGGGGCACCTGGCAGCCGACTGGGTAGATCAGATCAAAATCATCTCAAGTGGGGAGACTGCTTCTTTGGGATCCAAGCCCGTCTCTGCAGCCCCCACACACCTTTGGCACTGATCTTAAAAATGAGATCTTTCCTACAGCAAAGCCTACTTAGTTGGTCACTGCTTCAGAAATCCACAAGGAGGCTCAGCTGGTCTGCACCTCCAGGAGAGTGGGCAGAGAGTCATAGAAGACAAAAGGTCTTTTCCCACTGTAGCCATGGAGGGAAGCAGCAGACATTGGAATGTGCATGGAAATGGAAAAGGTGAGGCTCTGAGGACTTCCCTGGGGGTCCAGTAGTTGAGACTTTGCCTTCCAGTGTAGGGGGGTATGGGTTTGATCCCTGGTCAGGGAGCTAGGATTCCATATGGGCCAAGAAACCAGAACATAAATAGAAAAAGCAATGTTGCCACAAATTCAATAAAGACTTTAAAAATGGTCCACATCAAAAAAAAAATCTTAACAACAACAAAAAGATGGAGGCATTGCAGCTTACTACGTGCTTGGTACCATAAGAGATGCTGGGAACAGACACAATCTCAGCTCTGGGGAACCATAAGTGTCAAACCAAATGAAGGACTTTGTCTTCCAACCCTCCAGGGCAGAGCCTGGGGAAAAATATTAAGGGTGCTACTCTAAAGAATTTGAAGTTGTTTTTCTTCAGCATGTTAACAGAGCTGACCAGAGCCCATGGGGGACCCTGAGATAAAACTCTGACCCACTAAGGGCTTAGGTCTCCACAATCTCAAGTTCAAGAACTGCCCTCTCTGCTTTAAATATGGCCCAGCCCCCTCATGTACAAGAAATTTAAGGCAAATGGTACAATGTAAAACAACAGATCAGAGTCAGGAGCCCTGCTTCTGACACTCGCCACTCTATGAATCACTTCCCCCTCTAGATTTCACCGCACCTCCCTCTTTTTTTTTTTCAGTTTCCCCATTTTTAACATGAGGGCGTTGGACTAGACTGTCTCTAGGATTCCTTCCAGCCCGTGACTCTATGTTGTTTTGATGCAGTGGCAGATCCCAGATTGATTTACATAAATTTGCATGTTCAATCAGAAACCCTAAACTCCCAAGTATAGAAAATCCAATCAGTCCATTAGTGCAGCCAGACTGAGGGCTGGAAGAGCCTGCCAGGTTTGGGAGAGGACTGTCAAAGCAGACAGTGGTAGTAGTGGTGAATCAGGGGAGGAGCCGGGGAAGCAGGGGCAGAAGCAACATTTGTCCTGAGAGACGTGTTTCTGGTGACCCAAGGCTGAGGGGGCCAGGGACCCCTCTTTGGTTGTGAGGCAAGAGTACTTTCTCCTCCTGCTTCTAACGGGGCCTCTGGCTGGCCAGCCTCAGAGCCACACCCCAAGAGGAAACAGCAGCCTCTGCCTAGCAACAGCCGCATCCTTCACTCTGACAGGGACTCCACCATTAGCCACTTTCTGGGAAACTGACCTTCCTGGGAGCTTCCATTCTGCATCCCAGGGGCTCCTAGCAGTGAGGAAGGCTTCCTTGGGGGTCTAACCTCAACATCCCCTGCTGTAGCTTCACTCCAGTGGACAGCAAGGCCCAGGGGAAGAGGGCTCTTGGGGAGGGAGCAGAGGGAAAAGCAGTGCGGGAGAATGTGCTCCACATGCAACTGGTCCCACGGCCTCTCTGCCCACCACATCTCCTTTGATATCCCCCTCAGCACCCGGAGACCAAAGGCTGAAAACAAACAAGGAGAACGTGAAGGCCTTTGGCTCTTGAGCTAGACAGCAAGTCCCAACCTGGAGAGCCTGACTCCTGAGCAAGCCTCTACCCTCAGGAGAGGAGTCCAGGCAAAGTGGGGTTGGGGCAGCCTCTCTCTGCTGCTGCTGGGCTGGTGTGGCAGGGTCTGGGAGGGTGGCTGGGAGCTGGAGGTGGTGAGTACAGAGATGAGGTGAGTGGGGCCAGACTGGGCAACAGCAGTGGGGCTCTCCTTGCCCTCCTCCCATAAGACAGTGGATGAGTGTGCTGTAGTCCCTGGCCCGGATCCTAAAACAAGTCCCAACAGCTGAGATGCAAACTGTCTCCTGGGAATCTGCTTACCCTGCTGGCCCTTGGCTGCCTTCTCCTTTCTCAACCCCTCCCCAAAGGCCCAGCTCAAAGACTGGCCTGCCAGGATGTCTCACCAGAGGCCTTGATGGGTGGGCCAAATCCTAGCCAGCAGGAGTTCATACTCCAAGGCACCAGGGGTGAGCAGGGCAGTGGCTATTCTTAGGCAGGATAAGGTAGTCTGCACCCCTCCAACCCAAGGTTCTAATCCTAAGCAATTTACCTCTCCAAACTTAGCTACCTTGCTGGAGGAACTTTCTCCCCTCCAATTTCACTCATCAGTGAAACCACACAATGTCAAAATGTGGAAAGGAATGGTAGAGCTTTCTACTCCAACTGCTGAATTTTACATGTGGGAAAGGAACACCAGAGAGGCAAACTACTTTGGTTAAGGTCACACAGCAACCTATGAAGAGCAGGGACCAGAGCTTCTGACTCCCAGTTCACAATGAAAGCAGTTTGATCCTCACACACTTTGGTTTCCATCTGCCTGTTGTAGAAGGGCCTTCTTCCCTGCAGCCCAGGCCATCTGCCCCTTCAGGTTCTCACTATCCTCCAAAGGCCTGACCTGGAGAGAAGCTGGAGGGCTCATTCCACCTCATGCACAGACCACAGACTGAAAACAAAGTTGAACCACATAGGACTATCTCCCCCAAAAGGGATGCAAGTGTTTCTCTGAGGTAAGAAACCCACTAACCCCAGGCTGTTCTCAGAAGGACAGGGACCCAATATGAGAAGTGAATTGTGTTATCTCTTTTCTTGAAAGACAAGGAGTCTCCCAGTCAGCTGGCATGTCTTGCAAGAGAGGGTCTACAACAGGGCAACTGGGTTAGGTTCATTTTCCCCAAAGTACTGTTCACCACGTGCAACCCGGGAGACCTGGGTTTGATCCCTGGGTTGGGAAGATCCCCTGGAGGAGAGCATGGCAACCCATTCCAGTATTCTTGCCAGGAGAATCCCCAAAGACGGAGGAGCCTGGCGGGCTGCAGTCCTTGGGGTCGCAAAGAGTTAGACATCACTGAGCAACAAAGCTCACACACTGTCCACAGAACCATCAGACTCTGACCCTTCGCTACCCCTCCTCCAGGACCACACGTGTTCCAGGCATCTGTTTCCACCGCTATCCCTGGTGGACAATTGTGCTTAAGGAGGAGGACCCGTGGCGGGGAGGGAGAGTAGTGGTAAGAAGGGAATAGAAGCTCTGTCTTTACAGCCAGACAACGCGGCAGCCTAAGACCCCTGGCTTCTCAGGAAGGCCGGCGTTTAAGAAGTAGCAGCTGGACAGGCTAGTGGATAGCGCTGAGACACCTGGAAAACCAGGCCTGTGGGAGATAAGGGTCCTCCATGCCCTTGGGGCAGCGCCAGGGCCGGAGAGACCGCGGGGCCTTGGGCCCAGGATCAGGAGACCGGGGCTGGGGTTCAGACAGTCGCTCTTCTAGTCGGTCTAGGCCAGGGGAGTGTCGGGCACAGATAAATTCTCTGCATTCTTCTGGCACCGCAGCCAGGACCCAGAGAGCCTTTCCTGCAGGCGCTGCCCTGGCTCCACTCCCTGCCCAGCCCTTCTCCCTTCCTCAGCCTCTTTAGTGTTCAGCCAGCCCAGATCCCTTTCTCCTTTCCGCAGCCCCTCAAAGCCACGGAAGGGTCGTTCCGGGAGACCCCGAGCTCTCCGCTTATCCCCACCTCCCCCACGCCCCATCGCCCCAGGCCACCGGGACTGCCAGGAGTGAGAAGAGGGGCCCGAGGCTCCTCTCTGCGCCTGCGCTTTGGGGAGAGTCTCCCCCCAGCAACAACCTGGCACCGCTAAACGGCACCCCGGTGGTGGGATGCGGGTGGGGTGGGGTGCGCAGTTGGGGCAAGGTCAGTGCTTTTAAAGGGGGAGGGAGACCGGCCCCCCGGAACATCCCCCTCTCTGGAAAGTTTCCCTTCCGGGGCCACGGAGTGTGCGCGAGGATGGCGCGGGGGGCGGGAGGGCGTGGGGTGGGGGTGGGCAGAGTCGCGGCTGGTCCCCCCGGGGTGAGTGCAGCGGGCGCGAGGGGACGGCAGCGAGGTCCGGCAGGAAGCTGCGCCGCCCTCTCCGACCCAAGGCTGCCACAAGAGTCTTACCCTCCATACCTCACAACCTCGGCCCGGGGCTTACAGACCCTTCACTCGCCGCCGTTTAAATTGCAAGTGGGCCCAGAACTCACCGAAATCAGGTGCTGAGCTGGGCCAGGGCAGGCCGGATCCGCCGGGTCCATGGCCGCGGCTCTGGGGCGGGGGGCAAAGAAAAGGGGGGGTGCTGGGGCCGCCTCTTGATGTCAAGGCTTTAAAGGGGCCAGTGAACCCCGCCCCTCGCTCAGACCCCGCCTCCCCCTCCCGCGTAGCCAATCCACGTTCACTCTGGATGCGCGCCCCTCCCAGCCCCCTCCAGATGTTCCCAGGACAAGAGCTAAGTCCGCCTGGCTAGAGCGCGCTGCTTCCGCCCAGGAGGAAAGGACCTCCCCTACAGGCCATTCCCGCCCCCACCCCACCACCCCCGGCACAGAGAAACAGTCTTCTCAGACCTGGCAGGGTCGAGCCTGGTAAACCTCCCCAGTGCCGGGATAGGAGAAGCCAGGCTGGGCCTAGCGGTGGTGGAATGGGAGGCATCTATAACAGAGAAAACTAAGTAGGTGCACGCGGATTAGTGGGCATGCGCGTCTGCTTCTGTAGGGCTGGGCGTGCACGTGTATATGTGGTTGTGAGCGTCGGTGTTTGTAATTCGCTTTCCTGCATACGTGTTGGGTATCTAAGGGAAGAGGCTTGACTGCTTGCTTGGCCTTAAATGCTCCCGCCACCCTTTTCTTCCTTCCGGATCGGGTCCTTCTAGCACTATGGAAATCTGAGCCCTGGAAACTGGCTCTGCCCCGCTCAGAGCAGTGCTGGTCTTTTCCTTACTGGTTAAAGAAGAGGGAAGACTGAGCAGAAGAAGAATACAACCTTGCTCTCAGCCACTTGCTGTCTCAGTGGGGACCAGATCCTTCCTTGTTGAACTGTTTGCTTGAAAGAGGAAAAGCCAACAGCCCACCTAGGCCTCTGAAGGGCCTCAGAGCTCCCTTCTATATGATTCTCATTGGTCCTTGGTTAAACAGCTATTTGCCCTTGTCTGGATACCATATAAGCTGGCCCGTTGATGCTGGTTCTGAAGTGGGTCCTGCAGAGAAATACAAAGGGGTCTCTAGCCACAGTCTCTGCGCATTTTATTAAAATTGGGGTATACACGGGATACATCATATTATCCGATAAATGAACATAATAGCTGAGGGAACATAGGATGCTCAAATTGACTAGAATTAACCAAGAATTCCACTCTGAAGGAGGCTCCTTAATTTAAAATGGGATTTGAAGGGCAGAGAGAACTTGAGTAGGATCCAGGACAGGTAAGGACACAAGGAGATTCAGGTAGGAAAGAGCAAATTATCTGCATGGGAAAGTGAGCAGATAACAGTGGTAGGGTGGGAAGTGGGAGAAGTTAATGGAGGAAGTTTTGTATGGAGGAGATGAGCATAAAGATATGGATTTGACAGGACAAGTAATAAGTCATTTTGGATTCTTGAATGTAGAGTTAGCTTGATGAAAAGAGTGCCTGAGGATAGTGATTATTGGAGCCTAGAAGATATGATGGTTACTCTCATCAGATCTCACCTTTGCTTTAAAACAATTTTAAAAATAGATTTATCCTTAACATACAATAAAATTCACAGATCTTCGGGTGCTTTGTTTGGTGAATTTCAACAATAATATATTCACCTATGTAACCTGCCTGAACCGTCACCCCCAAAGAATTTGTTCAGCCCCCTGCACAATTACCCTGTACCTATCAGCACCCACCCCCTGCAACTTCCTTAATCACCATTGTTGTCTGTTCTTGAATATCACATAAGTGGAATCATATAGTATGTACTCTTTTGTGTCTATGTTCTTTAGCTTAATTATGTTTTTGCCATTCAGCCATGTGTAATCTATTCTTTTATATTGCTGAGTATTGCATGACTGTATCATAACTTGTTTATCCATTCTCCAGTTGATGGATATTTGAGTGTTTCCATTTTGGGGCTATTGTGAATAAAGGTGCTCTACATACTCTTGTACACATCCTTTTGTGAATGTATTTTCATTTTGAGAGAACTCACCTAGTTTCTTATGATAGATAGTGGCATCTTTGGAATCCTTCAGCATTCTTATTCATTCAGTCATTTAACATTTATTGAATAGAAATCAATGTTCTAGTCCTGGGTTTTCAACAAAAATGAGACATGATGGTTTCCTGAAATGGTTTAAAAGTCCAGTAAAAGTCCACAAATCTGTTGCATTCCAAAGCCACTTGAAAAAACCTTGAGTCTGCCAGGCATTTCTAACTATTTTTGGATGTTTCTAAATAGCTAAATTTTGGAAGCAAACAAGCCATCTAGATGATTTTTTACTTTGCATTCAGATGTTTACCCTTGTTTAATAAACACAGCCAGAACATCTGTACTTGTCAGAACAAGTACCTATTCTCCTTAACTTAAAGGCTCTTGCACACTTGAAAGTTTAGACATACAGATTTTGGCAGATTCTCTATGGTTCACAGACCTCTATCTTCACTGACAGGAGGTGAAAGAAGTATAGCTACAATTGCTCCATGCTTTCTGTCTTTGATGAGGCTTAATACACATTAATTCCTTAATGGTATTATTCACTTATTAAAAATTATACTGAAGTCCCAACATTGGTTTTCTGATCATAAATTGTTCTTTCTTTGTTTGGCTGCATTGGGTCTTTGTTCCTGTGCATGGGCTGTCTCTAGTTATGGCGAATGTGGGCTACTCTTCCTTCCGATGTGTGGGCTTCTCACTGAATTGGCTTCTCTTGTTGCGGAGCACAGGCCCCAGGTATAGGGGCTTCAGTACTTGCAGCTCGCAGGTTCTAGAGTGCAGGCTCCGTAGTTGTGGCACATGGGCTCAGCTGCTCCAAAGCATGTGGAATCTTTACTGACCAGGGATCAAACCTGAGTTCCCTGCATTGGCAGATGGATTCTTATCCACTGTACTGCCAGGGAAGTCCTATTAGTTGTTCTTTACTTGAGTTATCCATCTTACAAAACAAGCTAGGCCTCTTAGGTTTCTGGTTGCTGCAAGCTGTTGGTAATAAACGAGTTTGGTGGCATGGTCTAACTGTGCATATAGTGCTGATGAATGACTGGTAGGTGGCATCTCAGAGGACCATGCCCTCACTGCTCACATCAGTACATTAAATGGGGTTCTCTACTTCAATACTATGTGGTCATTCATTTGGTGTTAGGGCATCTTCATTCCTGTTTGGCATTGTAGCCATTTGGTTACTGTGTTATTAGGTTGATGGAAAAGTAATTGTGGTTCTGGACCATGGATTTTAAATCATTATAACTAGGCTCAAACACATCTTTATTAATCAAAATAGAAACCATTACAATCAACACATTTTTACCAGTGAGAAATGTTTGTTTATTCCTATAGAGTAAAAATCCGTGCTTTGGGGTTCGATGAACTCTTGAAAAGCATTTTCTGCCTCCTGTTGGTTGTGGAAGCATTTTCCCAGCAAAAAGTTGTCAAGATGCTTGAAGAAGTGGTAGTCAGTTGTCGGGAGGTCAGGTGAATATGGTAGATAAGGCAAAACTTTGTAGCCCAATTCATTCAACTTTTGAACTGAATGTTAGTTGTGCAGTATGCAGTTGAGTGTTGTCGGGAGAAGAACTGGGCCCCTTCTGTCAACCAATGCCAGCTGCAGGTGTTGCAGCTTTTCGTGCATCTCATCGATTTGCTGAGCATACTTCTCAGATATAATAGTTTCGCTGGAATTCAGAAAGTTGTAGTGGATTAGATCAGCAGCAGACCACCAACCAATGACCATGACCTTTTTTTGGTATAAGTTTGGCTTTGGGAAGTGCCTTGAAGCTTCTCGGTCCAGCCACTGAGCTGGTTGTTGCTGGTTGTCATATAAAATCCAATTTCATCTCACATCATAATCTGATGGAGAAATGGTTCGTTGTCATTGCATAGAATAAGAGAAGATGACACTTCAGAATGATGATTTTTTTTTTATTTGTGGTCAGCTCATGAGGCACCCACTTATCAAGATTTTTCACCTTTCCAGTTTGCTTCAAATGCTGAATGACCATAGAATGGTCTACCTTGAGTTCTTAGGCAACTTCTTGTGTAGTTGTAAGAGGATCAGCTTCGATGATCCTCTCAATTGGTCATTGTCAACTTCCAATGGCTGGCCACTGCGATCTTCATCTTCAAGTCTCTCGTCTCCTTTGCAAAACTTCTTGAACCTCCACTGCACTGTACATTTGTTAGCAGTTCCTGGGCCAAATGTGTTGTTGATGTTGCAAGTTGTCTCCATTACTCTATGACCCATTTTGAACTTGAATAAGAAGATCACTCCAATTTGGTTTTTGTCTAACATCATTTCGCTAGTCTAAAATAAATATAAAATACACAGCAAGTAATAAGTCATTAAAAAACATAAAGCAAGAAATGTGCATTAAAATGATGCACATTTAAGAATGGATTCCAATATCAAACAGCTAATTTCAACAATGCAAAATACACTTGTTTGTGAACTGACCCCAGTTTAGAATTCCTGACATAAGGAGATGGTTGGGTTGGTAACCTGACTCTGATTTTTTTATGTCTTTCCTGCTCAGTAAGAGGAAGAAAGGAGCTGGGAAAAGGCTCTTATTTGGTTCATTTGCTGAATAAGAATAGAACTGTGCTAGTGCTGCTTAATTCTACATAGGACAACATGTTCTTTGGGTTTTGACAGCATTGCCAGTATGTGCTTTGAAAGCTTCTACTTGGCACAGATATGATGGATCTGCTCAGGTCCTTGAACCTCATTTTCATCATTCAAAAATTCATATTGAGTCTTTACTGTATCACAGGCACTGTGCATGTAGTATTAGCTACCTAATAAGGAATTCACTGAGACATGATACGTGATGAGATTGAAAAGGTAATTAATTAGTGGGACAATCATGCTTTATCCTAAAAACAATGCAGAACCTTTGAATGGTATTAAGCAGGATGGGAGGAGGGTCATAATTAAAACAGTATTTTAAAAAGATCACTGTGGTTGCACTGTGGAGAACAGATTAGAGAAAGCAAGACTGAAGTAAGGGAGACCAGATAAAAAGTTTTTGTAGTAATTGGGAAAAATTAGAAACTATGGGTTCTGGACTAGGAAAATGATAGGGGTGATGGAGAGATGACTTAAAAAAATAAATAGTATTAGAGTCAGCAGATCTTGGGATTGGAAGAGGAGGGAAGCAGAGTGCTAAGCCAAGACCTCTGGACCACTCACTGAAACATCAAAAACATCTGAAGAAAAGCAGGTTTGGGAGAGGATATGTTCACTTCCAAACATGTTCACATTGAAAAGCATGGGAGATGTCCAAGTAGAAATGTCTAGCCAAAAGGTCAGAGCTTCCCTACCATTGTGCTTCAGGAAGAGGTTCCAGGTGTGTTGCATGTTGATCTTCTCAACTCTCAAAGCAGCACAAGCTCCCTCCAACAGAGCACAGTCTCAGTAAGGTGACTGCCACAAAAACACCATCATTTTCTGCGTGTGCCGTGATGTGGGAAATGCTGGGAAGTACTGATGCATGGTGATGTTAAATACTTCTGAAGCTCAGGAGGGATGTCTGGACTAGAGATAAGACATTGTGAGTCATCAGAACATAGGTAATAACTAAAGCCATAGAGTAGAGGAGATCATGCAAGGAAAGACGGGAAACTGGGACAGAATCATTAGGAAGAGTAGAGAGGGGTCTGCAGAAAAGGAGGAAGATAACTAAGTGCTAAGTCACTGGCTAAGTGCTGTCACCAGAGCCCAAGAGGTTTCCAAAAAAATGACCAAATAGTTCCTGATATTGATGTCAGGCTGGATTAGGACTTAAGACATACCCACTGACTTTAGCCACATGTGATTGGTGACTTTGGCAGAATCAAATTCTGAAGGGTTGAGAAAGATGTACGAAGAAAGGAATGGAGACAAGAGGTATTTAAAACTCTCTCAAGAATTTTGGCTATGCTGTGAGGGAAAAGTTAGATATATAGGTGGGTGGGACAATGGGGGATGAGAGAGAATTATTTTTAGAAAGACACTGCTTATTAATTTTCAGAAATATTTAAAATTAATTATTTTTTAAAAGCACTAAGTACATACGGTTTAAAAAAATCAAACAATACAGAAGCAATTATTTGCTGCATTCCCCACCTCCCAAAATGAGCCATTTGAACTTTTTGGTTGATTCTTTGATATGATTAAATATGCTTATACTTATAAAAATGAATTCTTTCATTTTCCTCTTTTAAATATTGTACTACCTTCTATGTGTATATTCTTTTTAAAAGGTAAAAAAATGGGATCGTACCATTCAAATTGTTCTGTATCTTTCTTCTTGTACTTAAAATATCTTGGAGACCTTTCAATATTAGCATATATGGATCTACCTTCTTCTTTTTTTAAATGTTTATTTGGCCACACCAGGTTTTAACTGCAGCACATGGGACCTGTTTCAGCTGTGAACTTTTAGTTGTAGCATGTGGGATCTAGTTCCCTGACCAGGGACTGAATCTGGCCTGCCTGCATTGGGAGCACAGAGTCTTACCCACTGGACCACCAGGTAAGTCCCTACCTTGTTCTTTTAAACAATTGCATAGTAATCTATTTATGGCTGTACCATACTGTTTCCTACTGATGGACATTTATGTTGTTTCCAGCTTTTCACTTTTATCAACCAACTGTAATGGATGATATTGTATACAAATCCTGACATACTTTCATAAGTATATTCACAGGATAAACTCCTAGCAGTGGAATTTCTAGATATGTTCAGTAAACATTTTGGATAAATACTGACAAATTGCCTTTCATATTGGTTATGCTAATTTATATTCCCACTAATAAGGTATAAAAATACTTTTCCAAATTCTCACCATCACTGTTTAAAAATTTTGTGAATATTGCTCTAAGTGATAAAAATATTCTTTCATTGTTTTTATTTGCATGTAATTAATAAGGAGTAAGATTAAACAAATTTTCAGGTGTTTATCTGCTGTTATCATTTTCTGTGCATGTCTTTTTTTAATAGATGTATAAGAATTGGTTGTATTATAATGAAATTTGCCCTTTGTCACATGTACTGCAAAGTTTTCCTAGTTGGGAGTTTGTCATGTGACTTTATTGGATTTTTTTTTCCCCCTTTGCCTTAGGTAGTCAAATGTATCAACCTTTTTCTCTATGACTTTTGGAGTCTTGTGTTTAGAAAGTACTCCAATTTTTTAAAATTACCTTTTTTCTCTAGTATGCTTACGGTTTTCTTTTTACTTTAAATATTTCATCCAGAATCTACTTAAATGGCAAAGAGCATTGTTATTTCTCACTACTGCTCAGAGTGACATCTCCATTCCAGACCAGCCAGTCTGTTCTCAGTGAATAAAACATCCATTTCTGTGTACCCTTTCAGAGAGGTTCATTTAGTTGGCTCATAGGGCATGCTCCTTTTCCTCTTGTTACCATCGCAAAAGCTATACAGTTCTGTCCCTTAGTAGCCCTGGGGGATTGGTTCCAAGACACCAACTGATACCAAAATCCATGGATGCTCAAGTCTCTCATATAAAATGTTGTAGTGTTTGCATACAACCTATGTATATCCTCCATTATACTTTAAATCATCCCCAGATTACATGTCATACCTAATATAGTATAAATGCTACATAAATAGTTGTAAATATAATATAAATTCAAGTTTTGATTTTTGGAACTTTCTGTAATTTTTTCCCCAGATACATTTGATCCATGTTTGGTTAACTCTGCAGATGCGAAACCTACTATTATGATGATTTTTCCTTTTCTGAAGTTCACCTGATCACATGCTACTATGTATGAGCCTCTCTTTTATCCCCCTTAACTTTAACATAGTTGCTAAAAGAAATCTAATCTTTAGAAGCCTGGGTTTGTTTAACCAGGGAATCTACAACCCCTGGGCCACAGACCAGGTACCTGTCACTGGTCTGTTAGGAACCGGGCTGCAGAGCAGGAAGTGAGCAGCTGGTGAGCAAATAAAGCTTCATCTGTATTTACAGCCGCTCCCCATCACTCACATTACCATCTGAGTGCCACCTCCTGTCGTGTCCGACTCTGTGCGACCCCATAGACGGCAGCCCACCAGGCTCCCCCGTCCCTGGGATTCTCCAGGCAAGAGTACTGGAGTGGGTTGCCATTTCCTTCTCCAGGGCATGAAAGTGAAAAGTGAAAGTGGAGTCGCTCAGTCGTGTCCGACTCAGTGACCCCATGGACTGCAGCCCACCAGGCTCCTCCGTTCATGGGATTTTCCAGGCAAGAGTACTGGAGTGGGGTGCCATTGCCTTCTCCACACCTCCTGTCAGATCGGTGGTAATATTAGATTCTCATAGGAGCCTGAACCCTAAGCCTAAAGTCAAGGTGGAATATCCTGAGATTGCCACAAAATAGAAATAAAGTGCACAATAAATGTAATGCACTTGAATCATCCTGAAGCCATCACCCTACCCCCACCCTTGTCCATGGAAAAATTGTCTTCCACAAAATCAGTCCCTGGTGCCAAAAAGTTTGGGGACTGCTGGTTTAACTGATTTCCCCACCCCCTACCCCACCATAGCAGCTAAAAGTACACTGGGTATATGGAAGGAACTTTATAAATTACTTTTTGATTTGCCATAAATGTGTAGCATTAGCCACATGTGGCTAATAAGCATCTGAAATGTGGCTAGTCCAGACTGAGATGACCTATAAGTATAAAATACACACTAGAGTTTGAAGGCAGTATTAGAAAATAACATATCTCATTAATAATTTTTATTTATATTGACTGCATGTTGAAATGCTAATTTTTGAATATACTGGATTACAGACATATACTTTTAAAGTCTATCCAGGACTATTCTTCATTCTTATTCTTCATAAGTCTCTTGTCATGTTTGGTGTTGGTTCCTAAATTAGGCTATTTTGAGAATAAATAAAGATGATCTTTTCTTGAAGCCAAAGATATTCTTACCATCTCCAAAGGCTCTCCTAGGCCATTACACAATCATTACCCTCTTGGTACTGGGACCTCATTGTTATGAGCACTATTTACACATCTCTTGTGAAACTAACTGCTACAGATTTCAAATACAACAGTTCCTCCCCACAGGTCAGGTAACTGCTCAGCCTATAGAAATGTTAGGAGGTCAGGTTCAGATGCTGAAGCATCTCCCGAAGCTTTTAGTGACTAAAGATTCCTCAGTTACCCATGTTGATGGAGCCCCAGCCTATTCCTATGGTCACTGGGCTATTTCCTGCCATCAGGAGTTATTTGGGACAGGTGCTGGTTGGCTTGTAGCCTAGTCTCACTGTAGTCAGAATCCCTGTATTAGTTTCCTATTCCTGCTGTAACAAATCATTGCAAACTCAGTGGTTTAAAACAACACAAAATTACTCTCTTACAGTTCTGGAGGTCAGAAGTCTAAAATCAAGGTATTGGCAGGGCAGCATTCCTTCTGGAGGCTTCTGGGGGGAATCCACTTCCTTGCCTTTTCTAACTTCATTTCTTGGCTCCCAGCCCTTCCTTATATCACTCGGACTTCTTGCTTCTGTCATTCCACCTACTGTGGTCAAATCTCCCTTTGCCTCCCTCTTATAAGGACATTTGTGATTATATTTAGGGCCAACTCTGATAATTGGGATTAATCTCTTGATCTCAAAATCCTTAATCAAGATTCTTACTTGACACATCTGTACACATCTACAAAGTCCCTTCTGCTATGGAAGGTAGCATCCACAGATCCCAGGGATTAGGATGTGGACACTGCAGAGGACCAATATGCAGCCTGCCACAGCCCCATATATATTTTTTCACCTTGCCTTGGTGAAGGGAGAGAGCATCAGCAGGGTCACAAGGTTGCAAAGTGTTCTTAAATTAAGATCGGCAGAGAAGTAGGTAAACTCCCATCTGTAATCACTGCTATCATTGTGCGACCATCATAACAATCACTCCCTCCCAGCTTTGCTTCCTATAAAATGTTCTGTAAGCTGAAGGTACACTCCTATTACTTCCTCATCTTAAAAAACAAATTATTCGAAATAGTAAGATGCATGTTTTCTAGAGACGAGATGTTTTTCTCATAAGCCTTTGATCTAACAGGCATGGTTGTGATCTGTAGCGTGCTTAGAAGATAACAGCCCTTTGGTTTAACCATAACCATATTCTGCCAATTACTTTCATATGGTTTAGCTCATCTGGGCATAGGAAAAAGGTCTTGTTAGTTCAGTTGTACAGATGAGTAAACTGAGGCTCAGAGAGGTTAAATGAATTGAATAGGGTGGTCATACAATGAGTTACTGGCAGAGCCTCATTCCAAACCTGAGGTTCTTTCCACTGCACTGTTCCTAGGCCACATTTGATGCCAGATTGCTGAGAAGGATCTGACTTTTGGATTTTAATACATCCTGGAGTAGGCCCTGGAATCCCTACTTCCTGACAATGAAACCCACTTTTTGGAGGTCCTATCCAGAAGTCAAAGCTAGGGGCAGATTGGGAATTTCAGAAACTCAGGGAAAGGTTATGGATGCTTGCAAGTCAAGAGTACAGTGAGGGTAGTTAGCACTTACAGAGATGTATCAGGGTGTCTATGTTTGCAAAATGTGCTTATTTAACTGGAAGGCGGCAGCAGCAGGGCTACTACTAGGTATTAAACCTAGAATTAGGCCTGATTTCTGTGAGGGGAATTCTAAGAACATCAGGCATAGCTAAGAGTGGCCTGGCTGGGTCTCTTATTCCCAGGTCTGAACACATAATTTGAAGCAGCACAGTAACTCCAAAGCATATGGTCTTTTACACTGTTTTTGGGGAATGTCTTCTCAGTCTTGATTTCTGTGACATTTCAAGGCATAAGTAGCCAAGGCCCAGTCTCTGCAACTACACTGCTTAGGTTCAAAGCCCAGGTCTGCCGCTTACAAGGTGTGTGACCTTGGGAGTCACTTAACCTGTGTTTCAGTTCCCACATCTGCAAAATGAGGATAATAATAGTATCTATCCCATAAGGTTCAGGATTTAAAAAATTATGTTGTCTGGCACATGGTCTATATTATCTTTTTCTGTTTTCTTTTTTTCCTTTTTCTAACCAGACCTCTTTTGGTCGTCTCTTATTTTCTTCACTCAAAAATTATTAGCAGCCCTCAAACCTAGGATCTTGTCTCCTACTATATCCACCTATTTTGGGAATTTACTACTCATTAAATCTCAATCATTCTATGTGAATGACTTCCAAATTTTTGTATCTAGTCTTTATTTGCTGCTCTCTTCCAAACTATCAATAAAGGTGGCCTTGGAATGAACATCTTATCTCAGATATATATTTGGGAAACATTACTCAAAAATCCATGCCAAAGGCTAAGCATATTCTCCTCTCAACTTCCTAGTTTCCCCATTTTTACAGTATCCTGGATGGTCTTTTGCTCATTCATAGGTCTCCCTTTTCTTCTCAGTACGTGAATTCTGGTGTATTTCTCTTTTGTCCACTCATATCTTCATTCAACAAGTAATTCCTGGCTGCCTGCCATGTGTCAGACATTGAGTTAGGCCTAGATATACAAAAATAAGTTGAGCTTGAGGAGCTCAGTCTCCTGGTGGTGAGGAAGAGACATCAAAACAATTATAGTATGATGAGGTAAACACTGTAATAGAGGCTTCCATGCAAAGACCTCACTAGAATATAGTAACAAATGTAAATACTATAGTAGTTGGGGAAGATTTCTGAGAAAATGTAACATCTGAGCTGTATTTTAGGACAAACAGTTGAACCTTGCAAAGTGGAAGAGAGGGGAGAGCAAAAGCAAGCAGGAGTTTGTGCTACAAAGTTCAGTTCAGTATGGCTGATGTACGGAGGAAAGGCATGAAGACTAGCACTGTCTTATACAACTTTTTTCAACAATGGGAATATTCTATATCTGTGCTGTCCAATAATGTAGTCACTCGTCACATATGGCCACTGAACACTTGAAATGTGGCTAGCAGAACTGAGGAGCTGAATTTTAAATTTTATTTCATTTTATCTTATTTAAATAGCAAGCACCTACCTTATTAAACAGTAGTCGTTAGGCACTAGATAATGGACAAGACTCTAAGTACCTGGAAACCTTTGGTAGGCACCAGCCACATGGATGGAATAAGTGGAACTTACATATTATTGGTAGAATTTATTGGGCTGTATTTCAATGTGGGAAGTATAAATGAGGAGAATTAACTGAAATTTGTAGCTTAAGCAATGAGTGGATGCCAACAATTGAGATAGGATTAGGTTTGGAATAAGGGTAGTGAGTTTGCTTTTGGGATACGTTGGATTTGAGGTGCCAGATAACTATCTAGGGGAAAGCGTTAGTTACTCAGTCATGTCCGACTCTTTGTTACCCCACGGACTGTAGCCCACCAGGCTCCTCTGTGGAATTCTCCAGGCAAGAATACTGGAGTGGGTTGCCTTTCCCTTCTACAGGGGATCTTCCTGACCCAGAGACTGAACCTGGGTCTCCTGCATTGCAGTTGGGATTCTTTACCGTCTGAGCCATCAGGGGAATGTGATTACAAAAAAAGAAATAATAATCTGGAACTGTGGAGGTGGGGCTTATAACTATTGGGGGTTATTAGCGTATAGGCAGTTGTTAAAGGTATTGGAACAGAGGAACTCACCCCAGGGAAAATATGTAGAAGAGGACTGGATGGACACTAAGGAACCCCAAGCGTCACAGTGTGGTCTGTTTCAACTTGTGTCAGAATCATATGGGGTGCTTGTTAACAAGATTCCTCATTGTGGATGTATACAATGCCACAGAATGTACACAGAATGTATAGTTAAAACTACATTTTATGTTACACTTATTTTACCACAGTAAAAAAAATGCAAAAAAAAGTGCCAAAATCCCAAATCAAACCAAAATCTTAAGCCCCATTTCTGACCCGAATCACTGTTTCTGGAGATGAATCCAGGACTTCCCAGGTAATTCTTATACAAACTAAAATGTGAACCAATTGCTTAAGGGACAGAGAGAAACTAAGAGACTGGAAGAGAATAAAGGGGGAGAGGTATGATAGAGAAACCAAGGGCGAGTGGTTCAATAAGGAATAAGTCAATAGTGTTGAATGATTCCATGGCTCAGGAGGAAGACCGAAAAAAGGCCTCAGAATATGGTGTTCTGGTGGTCACTGATGAATGGGAGGGGAGGGAGCAGAGGCTGTGGCATCCTTTCTTTCAAGGACTTTGCTCATGTTTGGTGGTGAAGAGATGGAGGGAAAGATTGCATAAGGTTGAGAGGGAGGTAGGACAAAGGAAAAGTTGGTGGTTTTGAAGATGAGAGAGAACAGAATATGTTGGTAGGTGGACAGGAAGGAGTCAATGAGGCCGAAGGACACCAAGAGGATCCTTAATAAAATACAGTTTGGGAGAGGTCGTATAGGTTGGTATCAGGAACTTAGGCAGAAGTTATTTGGGTTAAAGATTATTGGGTAAGTTAGAAGTGAAAACAAGGGAAGATGAAGGGGTTCAAGACTGAGGGCAAGAAAAGACTTCCTGACACTGGAAACAAGAATGGCACTAGGTGGTGGTTAGTGCACCTGCATAGATTAATGGAGCAGGAATAGAGTCAAGAGCCTGCAGAGGGGAAAAGTCTGGAAGAGTTACTAGGGTAAAAGTGATCAGAAGCAGCAATATAAAAAGACTGAGAAGTAGTATTGGAGTCTAATTGAGATTGGAAATGGCACCAACCATACAATTATCCTGCACAAAATAGAAAAATTGGTTTTCCTAAATGAAGGTTTTGGTTCCATCCTCCTATTATTTAAGGACTGCTCTGGCTTCTGCTCCCTCGTGCATAAAGTTCAAATTCCTTAGTAGGAACTTTTCCTAACTTCTCCTTCAAGAGGTTCAACCTCTAATTGGTGGTTCAGACTCTCTTGTTCTCTGTTCCTCCCTCTTATAACATCGACACTGAAAACAGGATCTTAGGGATTTTTAAACTCATCAATCAATTCTCCCTTCTTAGCTAGGTGTTTTGTTTTTCCATCTTCCCTCCACCAAATCTGTTTCTACCTTCCACTTTCCCTTGGAATAGACTCATGGGTGTTTTAAAAATTGATACCTGTCAGACATCAATGACACCTGTTCCACAGCACAGATGCTACAGCCATCCAACCGCAGGCTGCATTTTGTGTACGCTTCCCTGCGTATATTCCCATCCCCATAGTGGTATGTGCCTCCATGCTGGTGTGCTTTGGCAGAGGTCCCTACAAAAAGTTCTAAATTAACTTACTTACTGGCATGTTTTCTGCTTTGGGCTTGGGTGAGGTTCTTTTTCTTGAGCTGAAAACTCTCAGGGGTAGAGTGGTTAAAGGCAGAAGTTTCTTTTCTACTCCAGATTCACAGGGTATTCTCAATCATACTCAAATCACTTTTATTATATATAATTGTATATACTGTATACAATCCCACTTCATTCATTTCATTTGTAGCAGTTGAATTTTGAGTTGATGATTTAAATCTTTTAAACACTTTGTAAATGCTAGTCAATGTATCTTGGCTAGTACTGTATCTGTGACTGCCATGCTCAGCCTGGGCATGCTGGAAACTTGACCTGCTCTGGAAAGATAATTTTTCCTACCAAAGCTCTCCTTTAGACAGGCCAGTGACTTTTCATTCCAGACTACTCTAAGGTTTTGCCTCATAGACAGGATAAGTCTAGAAGCAAGCCTGAAGAAGGAAGATCAGATTCAAGTAGCCCAGGGAACAGATACATTCTAAGGCTAACCTTGTCTAAGTTTTCCTAAATAATCACCAAAAGCAGCCTCTTCCATATCCCAGAAGCACTTTCTCCAGGTCACCTCCTTCCAGACAGCCCAGGTCATTGACCCTCAGATATAGTCTCCTCAGGGATCATCCTCCAAAGTGGGGAACAGATAATGATTTGTTTAGTTCCCTGTCCTGGACATTTACAAAACTTCTACCAGGTTTGGAGGCTGCTTAACTACCAGGAATTAAGGAGAGTGAACTTAATTTTTATTTAAAACTCTTTCAATATCTCTATCCTGGTCTTACTGCCCTCCCCTCTCACTGTCTCCAGAATCTTATTCTGTTCTTTTCTTTTCCTTCTTCTATCAGTGACTCAGGGATTGGATGAGTCTCTGTGACTTGTTTTGTCCTGAAGAGCAGAAGGCTTCGATCCCAGTTGGTGTTGCCAAAGCAGCATACTAATTCCATGCCATGGTCCTGGGTCAAGATCTGCACAATCTGACTGGCCATATCACCTCGGATGGCCAGGGAGCGGAAGTGGTCAAAATCATGGAGACCCAGCTTCCGGAGACGCCTTGCAGCTGCCCGGTAACACTTCCAGGGCTGTGGCTCCACAAGGAGGTAGTGGCATAGGGAAGAAAGGTGGGCCAGGAACTCCCACAGGCCTTGGTCCCCATGGTTCAGGTGAATCCACATGGTTATTGACATGCAGAAGCCAATATCAAAAACTGAGCGTCCAAACTGGCTCAAGAAAGAGCTCAGGAGAACTTTCCGGGTCCTTTGATTCATGAAGTCCAGGGTGATAAAAGTCAAGCCATCAGGAAAAGGGCATTCTTTTTCAGCTCGTTCCACCAGGACTGGATCTATGTCGCAGCAGAGGAGATGGAGTTCTCTTGAGGCATCTGAGCAGGTCTCCCCATCGTGTAGGGAAAGGAAATGTTTGTATAGAGCCACACTCAGATCCTAGAGGAATCCAAAAGAGCTTTGTCATTGCAGCTCTCGACCAGTGAATGGAAGAGAAACCTGTATCTCTTAGCCTCTCATTGAATCACTTACTCCTGGGTTTATGGGATGTAAGGTTCCTAAACTATAGCCTAAGGAGGTTGACCCCCAAAATTTTCCACAGAGCAGGCTCTCAGAGCCCTCCAGGGGTCTCAGGCTGTAATGCATTATCTCTATACCTTCCTGACACTGATGGGTTGCATGGTTGAAAGTTATAGCCCAATGGATGCAGCAAAGGGGTCCAGAGCAGTATTTTCCAGCTTAAGTAACATGCTATCTTTTTTTTTTTGAAGTATCTCATACCCCAGGGAGAAGCAAAATATTTAAGGGGCGTAATAACCATGCTCCCTGCCAGGAAGGTGAGGAAGAGAGCAAGTACCATCTCATAAAAATCTCCTTCTCAGACTTGTGGTTGGGAAGGTCTGGATTCCAAAAAGTCCTCATTCAGCCTTCACTCTGCATCTTCAGTTTTACTACATGTCTTACACTTCACCACCCCCTTTTGAGATTTACTCTGCTTTTGTATCCATTATCCCCCAAACTCACCACTGACCTCCTTCCAGCCAAATCCAATGATCTGTGATTTTCACCACCTTAGCACCTTTCTGACTCTTAAGTCACTATCTCCTTTCTCTAACTTTGACTTCTATAACCATTATAACTAACTCAATTTTGTGTTCTAATCTGTTTTTTCCAAGGCATTTTTCTATTCACTACCTCATTGCTCTGTGCAACAATCCTATGAGGATAATATATAAGCCCTTTGTGCAGGTGAAGAAAGTGTAGCTGGAAACAACCCAGATGTCCAATAATAGTAGCAGGGATTAAGACGGTATACCAGATGGCAATTAAAAATGAAGGAATTCAGCTCAGTGCAGCAAAATGGATGACTCACGCAACACATAATGCCGAATAAAAAAGCAAGACACAAAAAGAAAATACATGGCAAGCTTCCATTTATATGAAGTTTGAAAATGTATAAAATTAAACTACATTGTTTAGGGATATAAAAATAGTAAGCTATAAAAAAAAGCAAGGAAACAATAAAAGTTGAGCTCTCTGGGTAGAGAGGGGGGTTTATGAGCAGGGAAAGGCATATGGGAGACTTCTTGGGTTGCTGACATTTTATTCTTGATACTGACATTAGTCATCAAAGTTTCTGTTTTATAATAATTCATAAAGTGTGAATTTATGTTTTGTACACTGTTCTCTATGTGTGGCGTAGTTCACAAAAAACCCCAAAACCCTGTATTTTAAAAATTATGGTTCAGAGGACAGTCCAATGTCACATGGTTATTACATGGCAAGATTTAGGCAACATTAAGTTCTTTACTCCATAACAGGCTTCTCATACTTTAATAGGCATTCACATCACCCAGGGATCTTACTAAAATAAAAATGTTGAATTAGTAGATCTGGGTTGGGAACTGAGATTCTGTATTTCTAGTAAGCTTCCAAGTCATGCTGATGCTATAGTTCAAGGACCACATTTTGAGTAGGAAGATTCTGTAGTATTCTGCTTAAAAATTTCTTCCTCTCTCTGTATTTATTTCTCTGTTTCCCTCCTCCTAGCTATCTTGGGTGTACCACATTAAAAAAAAATCTTTTGACTATGCATGCATGGCATGTGGGACCTTAGTTCCTTGACCAGGGATCAAACCCATGTCTCCTGCATTGGTAGACTCTTAAACCACTGGACCACCAGGGAAGTCCTGGGTGTATCCCATGTTTGCTCAGTCATTTTCATCACATCAGTCCCTCCTCTACCAAATCTCTTAATACTCTCCATCTTTAATTCTTGAATCTTAGAGTCCCTAGGAAGCTTAAAAAAAGAAAATAGTGTGCTATTATTTGTAAAACTAGAAGAGGTGAGATATTTATACATACATAGATGTCTGTGTACACATAGGCCACATACTCAACAAATTATAAATAGCAGTTGCTGTTGTGTACAGGAAGAGGCTTTCCTGGTGGCTCAGACACAAAGAATCTGCCTGCAGCACAGGAGACCTGAGTTCAATCCCTGGATTGGGAAGATCCCCTGCAGAAGGAAATGGCCACCCACTCCAGTATTCCTGCCTGGAGAATTCCATGGACAGAGGAGCCTGGCAGGCTACAGTCCATGGGTTGCAGAGTTGGACACAACTGAGCGACTATCATCATGGGAAGAGGAGGATTTAGGGTCAGGAGTAGAGACTTGCTATGTATCCCTTTGTATTTTGAATTGGGGGGGGGTCTTTTCAAGTATTAATACAAGAATCTTTTTTTAAGTGCAAAATAATAAACTCCCTAAATATATAGCTAAGTTTAGGAACCACTGCCCTAGTTAACTGCAACTATGTCTTGGCTCCTAAGGTACACATATAGCACTTTCAACTTTAAAATCTCTTGTGGTTTCCTAATGCCTTTCATGAAACCCCAAATCTTATATCCAGTTTCTCTTTTCCATTGCTTTCCCCCTCTGATTTCATATATCATCACAGTAGAGAAATGTCTGCAAAGGATAGCCAGACACCCATCTCTACTCATTCCAGCTTTTAGCCTGTGTCCAAATGCAACCCCCCCCACACACCATTTACCAGCTGTGTCCCTACAGCCCTCAACCTTCTATTCAAGTCTCTTCTGCCTAAGGCCAGAAACAGGGTAAAATTTTCCTTACCCCTTCCCCTCCTGTTCTGGAAAGGAGAGATGGTACTAACTTTGTGAAGCATCTGTAATCATAGGGTCAGAATGCCTGCTCCTCTAGGATATCCTAGTGACTACACATAGGTGTTGGAGAGACACTCCACTGTTTTGCTTGTGGTCTGACTATAATCATTCTTATGCCTAAGAATACTCTGTGGTAAGAAAATGTGGCAAAGCCTTCCTCTAACAGGATGGTTTATTTTCTTTCTCGATCGTCTCCACTGTACTCGGCCAATTCACTGCTTTTAAAATATCCACTTGGCTCTGCACTGTTTCACACTTATCTTAATTTCAGGTATGATTCTGTCACCCCCGGTTCATCTCATCCAGTAAACAAATCCCAACCCTACGCTTCCAAACGTGGGTCTCAGACAGCCCCCTCTCTTCCAGCAAGTCGCCAGCCACGCTGGACAGGAGGCAACAGCCGGAAGCCCAGGCACTGTGGCCCTGCCCACCAGGGGTTCGGCCGTGATGCTGCAAATGCGGAGGCGGGGCGCAGGAATTCCGAACGTATTTGAAAATGATTCCTCCCCCAGATTCCTAAAAGAGATGGTGTTAGGACCCCGGAGGTCCTGTAGCAGCAGAAAGGGGTCGAACGCTACACCTTTAAGCTCATTTTGGGAACGCTGTGAGGGGTGTAATACCACGCCCAGGCCGAAAGCCCGGCGGACTTGAAGGCTGCCAACCTATCGGCTCAACTGACGTCCGATCCCTCCCCCGGCACTCACCCCAGAGTTACACCCCACGTCGAGCCCCAGGATCGGCCTTGTCTCGGGACTCTGAGGAAAGAGCCGGCGAAGCAGTTCCGGGGGTAGGAGGCGGAGCCGTTGCTCTGGAGGGTGGAAGCGGGAATAATGAGGGAAATTTCCGAACGGGGCTGCCCCAGGTTCCAGAGCTCGAGGTTTCTCTTCCGCCGCGGTCTTCTCAACGCCCCCCGTGGCCTGCTCGGTGGACGCCGCCATCAGCCTCAGTCTGGCCTCTGAGTCCCCTCGGAACCGGAAGTCTGGAACCTGCAGGCCGCCCGGGCTCCAGCGCGCCTGCGCTGAAAGGCAAAGGGACCGAGTATAAAGGCGACCTCCCATGAGCGAGAGCGGGAATAGGGGATTTGCGTTGCCTCGTGGCATCCTTGCCATAACGTGGGAGGTGGTTAGTAATATTATTCTGATTTTTTTGTGAAACAAGCTCAGAGAGGTTGAGTGACTTGCTCAAGCCAACGGTCTACCCAGAACAAGGCATTTATTGGGATTTGGAAATCTATTTTGGTCCAACTTCCTTCCTTTACAAATGTGTAAAGTGATACCCAGAGATTAGAAATTACTTGCCCAGGGTCGCATGGGAATATGTGACCCAAGAACTTGCACCCGTTCATTCTGTGATTCCAGGAAAGGGTAGCCAGAAACTATGGGTCACTTGAGGTGCCAGAAGGCCCAGATAGCCTAGCCTGCCACGTGGGTCAGGTGGACAGGGACAACTGGAGACTGTGAGCTCTTGAGAGGTAAGGACTGTGCCTTAAGAGCCAGTACATAAGAGTGCTTAGCAAACGCCAGACACTTTTCTAAACCTTTTGCGTGTATTTGTTTAATCCTCACACCAACCCTGTGAGGAAAGAACCATAACTAATATCCCTTTTATATAGATGAGGACATTGAGGGACCGCAAAGTTAGTAATTGTCCAAAATGAAGCAGTTAGAAATGATAGCACCAGAATTTGAACCCAGGTACTTTGGTTCTAGAGGTTGTACTTGCAACCATTATGTTATTCTCGGCCTGAATCCCCTTGTTGTTCAGTTGCTCACTCATGTTGGACTCTTTGCGACCCCATGGACTGCAACATGCCAGGCTTCCCTGTCCTTCACTATCTCCCCGAGTTCGCTCAAAGTCATGTCCATTGAGTGGATGATGCCATCCAACCATCTTATCCTCTGTTGCCTTCTTCTCCTCCTGCCCTCAATCTTCCCCAACATCAGGGTCTTTTCCAGTGAGTTGGCTCTTTGCATCAGGTGGCCAAAATATTGGTGCTTCAGCATCAGTCCTTACAATGAATATTCAGGACTGATTTCCTTTAGGATTGACTGGTTTGATCTCCTTGCTGTCCAAGGGACTCTCAAGAGTCTTCCTCAACACCACAGTTCAAAAGCATCAATTCTTCAGTGCTTAGCCTTGTTTATGGTCCAACTGTCACATCTGTGCATGACTACTGAAAAAACCATAGCTTTGAGTATAGGGACCTTCATCAGCCAAGTGATGTCTCTGCTTTTCAATGTATTGTCTACGTTTGTCATAGCCTTTCTTTCAAGGAGCAAGCGTCTTTTAATTTCATAGCTGCAGTCACCATCTGCAGTGATTTTGGAGCTCCCCAAAAATAGTCTGTCACTGTTTCCATTGTTTCCCCATCTATTTGCCATGAAGTGATGGGACTGGATCCATTATCTTAGTTTTTTGTATGTTGAGTTTTAAGCCAGCTTTTTCACCTTTCATCAAAAGGCTCTTTAGTTCCTCTTTGTTTTCTGCCATTAGGGTGCTGTCATCTGCATATCTGAGGTTATTGTTATTTCTCCCAGCAATCTTGATTCCAGCTTGTGATTCATCCAGCCTGGCATTTCATATGATGTACTCTGCATATAAGTTAAATAATCAAGGTGGCAATATACAGCCTTGATGTACTCCTTTCCCAATTTTGAACCAGGCTGTTTTTCCATGTCTGGTTCTAACTGTTGCTTCTTGACCTGCATACAGGTTTCTCAGGAGGCAGGTAAGGTGGTCTGGTATTCCCAACTGTTTAAGAATTTTTCACAGTTTGTTATGATCCACACAGTCAAAGGCTTTAGTGTAGTCAATGAAGCAGATGTTTTTCTGGAATTTTCTTGTTTTTTCTATGATGCAGTGGAAATTGGCAATTTGATCTCTGGTTCTTCTGCCTTTTCTAAATCCAGCTTGTATATCTGTAAGTTCTTGGTTCATGTATTGCTGAATCCTAGCCTGGAGGATTTTGAGCATAATCTTGCTAGCATGTGAAATGAGTGCAACTGTATGGTATTTTGAACATTCTTTGGCATTACCCTTCTTTGGGATTGGAATAAAAACTGACCTTTTCCAGTCCTGTGGCCACTGCTTAGTTTTCCAAGTTTGCTGGCCTACGAAGTGCAGCACTTTAACAGGATTAAATCTTTTAGGATTTGAAATAGCTCAGCTGGGATTCCATCACCTCCACTAGCATTGTTTGTAGTAATGCTTCTTAAGGCCCACTTGACTTCACACTCCAGGATGTCTGGCTCTAGGTGAGTGACTGCATCATTGTGGTTATCCAGGTCATTAAGACCTTTTTTGTATAATTCTTCTATGTATTCTTGCCACCTCTTCTTAATCTCTTCTGCTTCTGTTAGGTCCATACCATTTCTGTCCTTTATTGTGCCCATACTTGCATGAAATGTTCCCCTGTTATCTCTAATTTTCTTGAAGAGATCTCTAGTTTTTCTGTTGTTTTCCTCTATTTCTTTGCATTGCTTACTTAAGAAGGCTTTCTTATCTCTCCTTGCTATTCTTTGGAATGCTGCATTCAGGTGGGTATATCTTTCTCTTTCTCCTATGCCAAACATAATGCCTGGCCCAAAGATGTTTAATAAGTATTTGTTGAATGAAAACTCAGTATCAACAAATGATATTGGGAAAAGTGGATATTCATATGCAAAAAGATGAAAGTGGATCCTTACACAAAAATCAACTCAAAATGGGTTAAGGACTTAAATGTAAGACCTGAAATTACAACAGCAAGAAAAAAAATCACAGGGGAAAGACTTCAAGACTGATTTTGGTAATGATTTCGTAGAAATGATGTCAAGAGCACAGACAACAAAAGCAAAAATAGACAAATGGAACTATATCAAATTAAAAACTTCTACACAGCAACAGAAACCATTAACAGTGAAAAGATAACCTACGGAGTGGGGGAAAATATTTCCGAAGCTATTTATCTGATAAGGGATTAATTTCTAAAATATATAAGGAACTGCTACAAATCAAAGCTAGTAGAGGTGATGGAATTCCAGTTGAGCTATTTCAAATCCTGAAAGATAACGCCATGAAAGTGCTGCACTCAATATGCCAGCAAACTTGGAAAACAGTAGTGGCCACAAGATTGGAAAAGGTCAGTTTTCATTCCAATCCCAAAGAGAGGCAATGTCAAAGAATGCTCAAACTACCACACAATTGCACTCATCTCACATGCTAGTAAAGTAATGCCCCAAATTCTCCAAGCCAGGCTTCAACAGTGCATGAACCAAGAACTTCCAGATGTTCAAGCTGGATTTAGAAAAGACAGAGGAACCAGAGATCAAATTGCCAACATCTGCTGGATCATCGAAAAAGCAAGAGTGTTCCAGAGAAACATCTATTTCTGCTTTATTGACTATGCTAAAGCTTTTGACTGTGTGGATCACCACAAACTGTGGAAAATTCCTAAAGAGATGGGAATACCAGTCCACCTGACCTGCCTCTTGAGAAATCTGTGTGCATGTCAGGAAGCAACAGTTAGAACTGGACAGGGAACAACAGACTGGTTCCAAATAGGAAAAGGAGTATGTCAAGGCTGTATATTTTCACCCTGCTTATTTAACTGATATGCAGAGTACATCATGAGAAACACTGGACTGGATGAAACACAAGCTGTAATCAAGATTTCCAGGAGAAATATCAATAACCTCAGCTATGCAGATAATGTCACCCTTATGGCAGAAAGTGAAGAAGAACTAAAGAGCCTCTTGATGAAAGTGAAAGAAGAGAGTGAAAAAGTTGGCTTAAAACTCAACATTCAGAAAACTAAGATTATAGCATCCGGTCCTGTCGCTCCATAGCAAATAGATGGAGAACAAATAGATGTTTCTAGTGGAAACAGTGGCAGAATTTATTTTTGGGGGCTCCAAAATCACTGCAGATGGTGACTGCAGCCATGAAATTAAAAGACGCTTACTCCTTGGAAGGAAAGTTATGACAAACCTAGACAGCATATTAAAAAGCAGAGACATTACTTTGCCAACAAAAGTCCATCTAGTCAAGGCTATGGTTTTTCCAGTGGTCATGTATGGATGTCAGAGTTGGACTGTAAAGAAAACTGAGCACCAGAGAACTGATGCTTTTGAACTGTGGTGTTGGAGAAGACTCTTGAGAGTCCCCTGGACAGCAAGGAGATCCAACCAGTCCATCCTAAAGGAAATCAGTCCTGAACATTCATTGGAAGGACTGATGTTGAAGCTGAAATTCCAATACTTTGACCTGATGCAAAGAATCGACTCATTTGAAAAGACTCTGATGCTGGAAAAGATTGAAGGCAGGAGGAGAAGGAGACGACAGAGGATGAGATGGTTGGATGGCATCATCAACTCAATGAACATGAGTTTGAGTAAACTCCAGGAGTTGGTGATGGACAGGGATGCCTGGCATGCTGCAGTCCATGGGGTCGCAAACAGTCAGACACAACTGAGCGACTGACCTGAATTGAACTGAACTGAACAAATCAAAACCAAAAAAAAAACTCAGTAACTTGATTTTTTAAGCGGGCAAAGGACTTGAACAGACATTTTTCCCAAAGGAGAACATACAAATGGCCAACAGGTATATGAAAAGATGCTCAACTAGTCATCAGGGAAATGCATATCAAAACCACAATGAGATATCACCTCACAACTATTTAGGGTGGCTATTATGAAAACAGAAACAGAAGACAAGAGCTATTGGGAAAGATGTGGAGAAAGTGGAATGCTTGTGCATTGTTGGTGGAAATGTAAAATGGTGCAGCCTCCATGACAAACAGTATGGATGTTCCTCAAAAAATTAAAAATAAAACTACCACATGATGCCCACAATCACATTTCTGGGTATTTATCCAAAAGAATTGAAATCAGGATCTTGGAGAGATATTAGTGCTCACATTCTCATTGTGACACTATTCACAATAGCCATGATGTGGAAATGACTTAAATGTACATCTACAGATTAATAGATAAAAGAAATATTAATATACATACAATAGAATATTATTGATCTTAAAAAAGAAGGAAGCCCTACCATATGTGACAAAAGGGATGAACCTTGAGGACATTCTGTTGTTGTTGTTGAGTCGCTAAGTCATGTCCGACTCTTTGAGACCTCCATGAACTGCAGCACACTGGGCTCCTCTGTCCTTCACTATCTCCCGGAGTTTGCTCAAATCATGTTCGTTGAGTCAGTAATGCTATATAACCATTTCATCCTTTGCCTCCCCCTTCTTCTTTTGCTTTCAATCTTTCCCAGCATCAGGGTCTTTTCTAATGAGTCAGTTCTTCACATCAGGTGGCCAAACGATTGGCACTTCAGCTTCAGTCCTTCGAATGAATATTCAGGGTTGACTTCCTTTAGAATTGACTGGTTTGATCTCCTTGCAGTTCAAGGGGCTCTCAAGAGGACATTATGCTAAGTGAAATAAGCCAGTCACAGAAGGACAATTACTGCATGATTCCACTTACATAAGGTATCCAAAATCAAACCCATAGAAAGAGAGAATAGTATGGTGGTTGCCAAGGGCTGGGGTGAGGGAAAGGGGGAGTGACTAGTCACTGGTATAAAGTTTGAGGTATGCAAAATGATTAAGTTCTAGAGATCTGTTTTACAACATTGTGTCTATAGATAACAATACTGTACTGTACACTTAAAAACCGGTTTCAGGGACCTCCCTGGTGGGTCCAGTGGTTAAGGCTCCATGCTTCCAGTGCAGGGGGTGTGGTTTCAGTCCCTGGTCAGAGAACTAAGATCCTACATGCCACGTGGTGTGGCCAAAAAATTAAAATAAAATTGAGTCTTTAAATAAAAATAAAACAAAAACAAAAATGAAATAAAATATTTTTAAAAACCTGGTTTAATGGGGTGTGATGTGGGTTAGTCTCTCAGTCGTATTCCACTCTTTGCAACCTCATGGCCTATAGTCTGCTAGGTTCTGCTTATGTTAAGTATTCTTTCTGCAATGAAATAAAATAAACCGAAACTCTATAGAGGATGCAAGTAGGCAACAAAAGCCAGGTCTGTTTTTGGGAAAACTGAAAAGGAAGAAAGAAAGGAACTGAACTGAAACAGACCTGGTGGAATGGAGCTAGGCAAAATGTGGGCTGAACCAAACATAAGAAAAAAACAGAGCTGGTGAGAAACGGTGGGAGTGGGGCAGGATGAGGTGTTCACCTAGGTAGCGGGTTCAAGTCGGCAGCCAGGATGGTCCAGACTATACAACAGGTTCAGCCAGGGATCTGCAAAGGTGGTGTGACTTCTGCCCACCTGGCCAGTCATCTGAGAGGGGCCTCCAGCTTCATGAAGCCAGCGATATGCTGAAATTCTTCCAAGGCCTGAAGCATGACTTCTGCTGACAGTGCCGGAAAGTGCTGTCAGGGGTTAAAATAGGCCCTGTCCCTTTTCCTCTCAATTTTTACTTCATATTTTCATCTCTGATGTATCAGATAGAGAGGACATAAGTTAATGAAAAAAAGTCGTGGTGGAATTGAGTTAACCACAATATTTTTCTAGAAAAAAGATGGCGTTGGAGAACAGCAGCACCACCATTTCTCTCCCGAATGTTCCACAGATTTTGGTAAGCTGAGATTACCCCTTTTTGTCACTAGATGACGCTAGCATAAACTCTTGACAATCCTTAATTTTCAAAGAGCAGGAATCACCTTTCTTCTGTAAGCACTTTTTCTGTTGTTTGCCTGTTTAAACACAGTGTGTATATATTTGCCAGCAAAGAGTTTAATTTCATTAAGGACATGGGCATGGCTTTTGAGTTTTCAAAACACTGTTCACCTGAAAAGAAATAGGCAACAGTCCTAGGTGGTGAATGGGAGGCTCCCTGTGATCCCGGGAGCCTCAAGAAGCAGACAGAAGTGGCCTGGTAATGTTACTAGGGACCTGAAATGCCTCAGAAGTGAGCCCATAGACTTTTGAATTGGACTCACTCTGAGCACTTTTTGAACCTATCCTCATTTTTCAGAGCCCAATCAGCCTAAGTGACCTGACAGTACTCAACCCGAGCCTGAGTAATCAGCCCTCAAATAGCTGTTATTGTTCAGTCACTAAGTCATGTCCTACTCTTTGTGACCCCATGGACTGCAGCCCGCCAGGCTCCTCTGTCCTCCACTATCTCCTGGAGTTTGCTCAAAATCATGTCCATTGAGTCAGTGGTGCTATCTAACCATCTCATCCTCTGCCACTCCCTTCTCCTTCTGCCTTCAATCTTTCCCGGCATCAGGGAAATAGCTGTGATAGCACCTAAGAGCATGCTCTGTGCTGTAGTTGGCTAGATTTTGTGGAGCCTGATGTTTACACAATTGTAGGGGTGGGTTTGGTGACATAATTCCCTGATGGCTCAGTGGTAAAGAATCTGCCACTGATTCTTTAGAATTCACAGATTCAAAGAATCTGCTGTAATGAGGAGACCCAGAAGATGAGGGTTTGATCTCTGGGTCGGGAAGATTCCCTAGAGGAGGAAATGGCAACCCACTCCAGTATTCTTGCCTGGAAAATCCCATAGACAGAAGACCCTCGCAGTCTATAGTCCATAGGGTCGCAAAGAGTTGGACACGACTGAGCTTGGACATGCATGCACGCATGTAGTTTTTAAAGAAAAATTACAAGCATAAAGATAGTTGTGAATGTGAATATTTATTTACAGTGAGAAAATAAATCACAACAAATTATAATTTTTAAAAATCTGAAAATACTACAAACATCTCAAAAATTCCCATAATAGTTGGATGAATCAAATGCCAGTCACACTTGAATGTTACTTTTTTCTTACATTTTTTGGCTGTATATGCTTTGATTGCTTCTTCATATGATAATTTGAAAAGGAAATGGTAACCCACTCCAGTATTCTTGCCTGGGAAATCCCATGGAGAGAGGAGTCTGGTGGGCTACAGTCCATGGGATCACAGAGTTGGACATGACTGAGCCACCAACACTTTCATATGGTAACGATTTGATAATAGCATTTTACTAAGAGGAATAGAAAGATAATTTAGTCTTTTCTTAGCTTGGCAGATAAAATTTGTCTTTTTATTGTTTGATCATTTAGAAAAATTTCTTTCAAGCTCATGATTCATTATTGGCAATGTCATGTAAATGTTTAGGTTTGTTATCAAATTGGGAAAAAAACTTGATCAAGTTTCTTTCATCTAGGAGCTATATGATTTCAGAGCTTTTCAAATTTTCTTGTGCAGGGATTAATCTTAGATATATTCTCCAAATTGACTATGCTTACTGGCTAGTTTGTCTTTGAAAACCTCGTTACAAATGGTGTATTAGAGTTATTTTATTATCTATATTGGTATTAGTAATTTGTGTCATCAAAAACTGTAAAGATAGAAGTTTTGATAAATCATATTTTGAACAGTTCCTATAAAAGAGAGAAAAGAATGCATGGTACATTTATAATACTATATGCTGTGTTATTGCATATACTGATGACATAACAAAACTTGTTTTGACTGAAATCAATAAGGACAGAGTCTTTTGCTTGTATTTTTATATAGATGAATAGAGTTTTCTTCAGACTAGCTTCTGGCTTCATACATTTTCTTTTCCTTCTTTTTTTTTTAATTTATTTTTCCAGTATATATTCTTTTTAATTAGTTTTTATTGGAGTATAGTAGATTTATAATATTGTGCTAGTTTCTGCTGAACAGTGAATTAAATCAGTTATACATATATCCACTCTTTTTTAGATTTTTTTCCATGTAAGTCATTACAGAGTATTGAGTAGAGTTCCCTGTGCTATACAGTAGTTCTTATTAGTTATATATTTTATATGTACTGGTGTGTATATGTCAACCCCAGTCTCCCAATTTATCCCTGCCCCTCTCTCCCATGGTAACCACAAATTTGTTTTCTGTATCTGTGACTCTATTTCTGTTTTGCAAATAGGTTCATTTGTACTATTTTTTTTAGATTCCAAATATAAGCAATATCATAAGGTATTTGTCTTTCTCTGTCTGACTTCGACATCACACATTTTCAAAACTTGATTTTCTTCTACTCCCACACACTTCCGGTACCAAGTGCAGTAGGTCATGTTTAGATCTTGATTTGACCTCTGGTGTTGCACCCTCAGGTCACAACTTCAGGTGAGTCAGAGTTATGGGTGGATAAGAGATTCCTGGAACTACTCCTTCATCTGGGCAGCAGATAATAGCCATAATAGGTCAACTATAAATAGAAGTGACTGTAAATTATGTGAATAGATCCCAAATGGAGTGTATCCCCAGCTAAACTTCTCTTAACTGGATTCCAGGAAAGTCTGTGGCCATTCCAGTGTTGTCTAACACAAGAGGAAGTGTGAAGGAGGGGAAGTCAAAGTGGAGATAGCTGTCTTAATCAACTGCAGTTAATCAACTACAATAGTAACTGTTTCAAATTTTATAAAATCAAATGATCTTGTGAATACAAGGGCCTTGGGAGGGTCCTGGGTATGAGTGAGGACCCTGAAGGTTGAATTTCATTGGTTCCATAGTAAATCCATCTTTGCCCTGCACAGAATATGTATCCAAGCACAGTTAAAATGAAGCAGTATATGTATAACTGGAAATATCCAAGTTAGAAATCATTCACATGTATAATGGCATCTATGGCCTCCCAAGGAAGCTTGTGCCACTGACATCCTAGCCCATGGTCCAGCCCATCCTACCCACCCATCCTGTCCCTCTCTAATTGTGCCCCAGAGCCTCTGCTCAGTCCCTGCTCTCCCACCTCACTCACTGCCTCAGAACTGAGGATTAAGCGAGAATATACACATATTTTAAAATGAATCTATTTCACCACAGCAACCATGTTCCAACAAGGGACTCATACCTGGACTTCTGGAACACAATCTGTAAGTGGAGAATTTGCTTTTTATTATAGTTGAAAAATTCTGCAATTAAACCACTGGGAATAATGGCCATACAATTTATAAATGGAGTATTATAGCAGAAAGGCAACCGATAGAGTACCGATTCTAAACCTCTCATTTTCAGGTGACGAGATATAGTCAATTTCTCTGAAGACAGAGATTAGTAAGGGTCAGTTAGGTTCTGTAACAAACAACCCCCAATCTCAGTGGCTTACCACAATAAAGATTTATTTCTCCCTCGTGTCTCAATTCATTGTGAGTCAAGAGTAGGATGGAAGGGGCCTCTGCTTCTCAGAGACTTCATGGACACATCTAGAAGCTCTAAAAAATATTTGGAAACATTTCATTGAAGAAAAATAAACATATGAAAAAATGTTAAACATCACTAGTCATTAAGGCAATGCAAACTAAGGCCACCACAAACTATCCCTATACATCTATTAGAACAGTGAAAAATAAAAACATATTGACAACACCAATCACTTGAATTCTTGGAGGCAGAGAAAATGGATCTGTCAAATATTTGTTGGTGAGAATGTGAAATGGCATATCCACTCTGGAAAAGAGTCAGGCACATTCTTAAAAACAACCAACCAACAACTGGAGTTGGGAAGAATGAGGACAGATATAGCTTTTCTTTCAGGGAGACAGTGTTCTAAAATTAGATTGTAGTGATGGTTTATTTACACCCTTTAAATATACTAAAAAATGTTAAGTAGATAAATTGTGTGATAAGTGGATTATATCTCAATAAATCCCTTTTTAAAAAAAAATGAACATGTACTTACTATATGACCCCAGCAATCATACTCCTGGGCATTTATCCTAGAGAAATGAAAGCTTATATCCACACAAAATCTCTACATAAATGTTCATAGTGGCTTTATTTGTTGTAGCTAAAAATGGGAAAGAACCAAACATCCTTCAGTGAGTGAATGGTTAAACGATCTGTGGTACATCTACAGCATGGACTCAGCAATAAAAAGGAAAGGACTGCTGATACATGCAACAATTTGGGTGGACATTAAAGCTTTATGCTGGATGGGAAAAAAATCTTACAAAAGTAAAAACTGTACAGTTTCATTTATATAACATTTTAAAAATGAAAAAACTATAGAAAATGCAAAACAGACCAGTGAGGGTTTGCTAGGGTTAAGGATGATAGTGGTGTGGATGTGAGTATCACACGGTAGCTTAATGGAGATGTTTATGATGGTGGAAGGGTTCTGTATCTTGATTATAGTGGTGGCTACATGAAGCTATGTGATAACATGCCACAGAACTATATACACACTTTGCACTCATGTTGATTTCCCAGTTTGGGTAGTGTCGTGTAATTATATAAAATGTTATCATGGAGGGAAAGTAGGAAGAGTATGGGGAACCTCACTGTCCCTTTTTGTGACTTCTGGTACATCTATAAATATTTTGAAATAAAACATTTTTAAAATATGAGGAATTATGAGAGAATCAATATAATTTCCTGAAAGTCCTGTTGGGAGTATAATAGATAAAAATAGTTCCACAATGAGACATAGCATGGTGCATTTTCAAAACATAGAGGACAACGAGGAAATCCTACATGTTTCCAGAAAGATTAAAACAAAAGAAGCAGGCAAAGGGTCAGGGATCATAATAGCACTGGATTTCTCAACAGCCATACTGGCAGCCTAGAAGACAGTGAAACAATGCCTTGACTATTATGAAGGAAAGGTTATTTCCAATCTTTTATTCTGTACTCAGTCTAGTGATTAATGAAGTGTGAAGACAGAATGAAGACATTTCCAGACTTGCAAGAAGCCAAAACTGTTATCGTCAATGAACTACTTCTCAGGACACTACTGAAAAATGTTTTCTACCAAAATGTGATAGGAAACCAAGAAAGAGAAATTCATGAAATCTAGATTGCAAGTTTCTAACAGAGGAGAGTGATGAAGAGAATCCTCAGAATGGGGATGAAGGAAGATTCCTGGATAATAGTTGTACAGCGGGTCTTTAGAGTAACCAGTGCAAGTTAGAGGATTCAGGATATTCCAGGAGAGAAGAGGGGCTCAACAAGATGAAACTGATAGAACATCTAGTACATTTGAACATACTGAGAGAATGTTTACCCACTTAGGGGAGAGTTAAGAAATAAGTTGTTAATGGGAACATAAAAACTAAGCACGTGGAGACTTTCCTGGTAATCCAGTGGTTAAGAATCTGCCTTGCAATGCAGGGGAGCTGGGTTGGATTCCTGGTCATGAAACTAAGATCCTACGTGCTGTGGAGCAATTAATCACGCAAGATACAATAAAAGATCCCTCTTGATGAAATGGAGATCCTGAATGCCACAACTGAGACATATTGCAGCCAAAAAAAAAAAAAAAAAACCTGTTAAAAAAATTAAGCAAATGAAGAACAACTAACAGCAACAGTGATTAACCTCTAGAAAAACAAAATATGCAGGAAAGGAAAATAATCATTGTATACTACATTGTTCAGTGGTCCACCAGGGTTTTGAGTCTTAACAATGGAAACATTAAATATTGATCAATCCATAATTATCCAAATCAGAAGAACTTAGGGTGGGGTGGGGAGGAGGAAAAATCTGTCACAAGTACACCCACACAGGCACTTGATTTCCATCTCCTTCGCAGTTTGTTTTTAATTCTTTCTGTTTCTTTCTCTGACTGCCCTTTTCTCTTTTCAAACTAATGTATTTCCCAAGCTTTCTATGATGAATATGTATTAATTTTGTAGTCATAAAAAAATAAAGATTATTACAAAGAAAAAATTAGGAACTGTGTCTATAAGCAGCTTCAGATCCTCTTCTAATTCACCTGGACTTAGCATCTGTGACTTTTTCTAAATGCTATTTGAGCCTACTTACATTTTTATCATGTCCCACCACTTGAATATAATGAGTTCCAAAAGGGCACCCTGCTGTGCAAAGTGTTCTTTCATAAAATCTTGTATTTTTCATTTATCATCTTTCAAATCCAAGAGACTCTTTACATTCAAGAATTTTCTAAGGTGTATTCAGAATAATGTGACTGTGGCAAGATCTGTGAAGGGAAGCAGTGGAGAAGATATTTGCCAATGATATATCCAGTAGGGGTTGGTATCCAAAATATATAAAGAATTCATACAACTCAGCAACAAAAAAACAAATGACCTGAATAAAGAATGGGCAGAGGAGCTAAATAAGACATTTTTCCAAAGAAGACATACAGATGACCAATTGACACATGAAGAGATGTTCATTAGCACTAACTATTAAGGACATGCAAATCAAAACCACAATGAGATATTACCTCATGGTTGTTAGAATAAATAACAAGGCAAGACCTAAGTGTTGGCAAGGAGGAGAAAAGGAAGCCCTTGTGCACTGTTGGTGGGAATGTAAATTGGTGCAGCCAAATATACTGAACGCAGTATATTTTCAAAATATTAAAACTAGAAATGATCCAGAAATCCCAGTTCTGGGTATTTATCCAAAGAATATGAAAATGCTAATTTGAAAAGATATAAGCACTCTTATGTTCATCACAGCATTATCCACAGTAGCCAAGATATGGAACCTAAATGCCCATCAATGGATGAATGGATAAAGAAGATGACACAATGGAATAGTACTCAGCCATAAAAAGGATGAAATCTTGCCGATTGTGACAACATGGATGAACCTGGAATGTGTTATGCTGAGTGAAACAAATCAGATTAAAAAAGAGAGCTACCACATGATTTCATTCATATGTGTAATATAAAAATCAAATCAAGCAAAATAAATGAGCAAACCAAACAAAAATAAACTTGTAGAGAAAAAAATAGTAGTTACTAGAGGGGAAGGGGTAGTAGTGGGGGCAAACTGGGTAAAGAGGATCAACTGTATAGTGATGCATGGAAACTAAATTTTTGGTAGTGAGCATGCTGTATGGTATACAGAAGCAAAAATGTGGGGATGTACATATGAAACTTATATGTACATGTGAAGCTTATAGTTTATAATGTTATAAACTGTTACCTCAAAAAATATTAAAAAAATAAAAGAGGGAAGTAATTTGTGTGGAGATCAGTTGAAACTATGTAAATATTCTGTCCTAATGAAACTTTCACCTAAAAGTTTAGCATTTTCATTTGATGATTCTTTCCTGAATCAATTATTCAGTTCAGTTCTTTCGCTAAGTCATGTCTGACTCTTTGTGACCCCGTGGACTGCAGCACACCAGGCTTCCCTGTCCATCACCAACTACCAGAGCTTGCTCAAATTCATGTCCATCGAGTTGGTGATGCCCTCCAACCATCTCATCCTCTGTCGTCCCCTTCTCCTCCTGCCTTCAATCTTTCCCAGCATCAGGGTATTTTCCAGGGTATTTCCAGGGTATTTCTTCGCATCAGGTGGCCAAAGTGTTAGAACTTCAGCTTCAGCATCAGTCCTTCCAATAAATATTCAGGACTGATTTCCTTTAAGATTGACTGGTTTGATCTCCTTGTAGTCCAAGGTATCTCAAGAGTCTTCTCCAACACCACAGTTCAAAAGCATCAGTTCTTTGGCACTCAGCTTTGTTTACGTTCAGCTCTCACATCCATACATGACTACTGGAAAAACCATAGCTTTGACTAAATGGAACTTTGTTGGCAAAGAATGTCTCTGCTTTTTAATATGCTGTCTAGATTGGTCATAGCTTTTCTTCCAAGGAGCAAGCATCTTTTAATTTCACAACTGCAGTCACCATCTGCAGTGATTTTGGAGCCCAAGTCTGTCACTGAATCAGTTATTACTTTATTACAAAATGTAAATTTTCTGATTATCTCATTCCATCTATGTTTATTTGTGGGCAGTTTACCATAAGGAAAAGCCATAAAATATAGTTTAAAAAATAAAAATGGGGATTATACTCTACATAATATTTTTCAATATTCTTTTCATTTAATGTTATGCATTATTGTGATATTGTGATTCTATGTGAATATTTACCCATATTATCATTCTTAATGACTGCTTAGTAGTTCACAGAACAAGTGTATCACAATTTGCTAGTCTCTTATTGTTTAATATTTATGTTTCCAAATTTTCACTCTTACGAACAATATCCCAATGGACATCTTTTTATATTTTTGGCATTTGTCCAGTTGTTTTCTTAGGATAAATATCTAAAAATATGACTCCTGGGACACAAGGCATACAATTCTAAAAGTCACTTGATAAAGATGGCCAAATTCTCTTCCAGACGTGTTTCCCAAACACAGATCTAATCTTGTCATTAATCTACTTAACTGTCTACAGTGTTCTTACTGTCTACAGAATCTAGGTCCATCTCCTTGGCAGAATGTTGCAGGGTCCCTCATATCCCAATTCCTCTCTAAGTTTTAGCATCCTTTCTTTCTATTCTCTTTCAATTCCATGTGTTCTAGCTATACCAGACAATTGAAATCCTCTACACATTGTAACATTCCATGCCACCAGGCCTTTGTTTTAGTTGTTCCCTTGGTCTGAAATACCCTCTTCTCTCTTGTCTTCTTGACCAAAGTGTGATCATTCTCTAAGTTCAAAGGTCTCTAAGAAGCCTTTTCTAGCTCCCTATATAACTATATATATATAACTTTCAAATTGTGGTGCTGGAGAAGACTCTTGAGATTCCCTTGGACAGCAAGGAAATCACACCAGTCAATCTTAAAGGAAATCAACTCTGAATATTCACTGGAAGGACTGATGTTGAAGCTGAAGCTCCAATACTTTGGCCACCTGATGCGAAGAGGCGACTCACTAGAAAAGACTCTGATGCTGGGAAAGATTCAAGGCAGGAAGAGAAGAGGGCGGATGGTTGGATAGCATCACGGACTCAATGAACATGAACTTGGGCAAGCTCTGGGAGGTGGTGAGGGACAGGGAGGCCTGGTGTGCTGTAGTCCATGGGGTTGCAAAGACAGCAACTAAACAACAACAACATATAACTATAATAGAAGGGCACTTAATACATTAGTTACTTCCCTGACATTGCCACACTACTCTGCTGAGTCCCTTGAGGACAAGGTCTCTTTCCTCTGCTGGTGGACACTTGTTCTTTCTGCCTGCTTAGCATTCAACTTTCTCCTGGGAACCATACTCTGATTTTCCTTTGGGGAGATATCCCTTACCTCTCTGATTCCCATCAGTGAATGTGGCTCCAAGGATAAAGATATAACCTTGGTCCATTCTGTCAGAGCATTCCACCCTAGTGCCACAATAATTGGTCCAGCAGAGACTTCTGAACCAAGGATGACCCACTAGAGTCAGTCAGGACTTCTGCTAGAATTCCTGGGCTAGAGAGCTCTTGGAACTCACACAGAAATATTTTTATCAATTCTGTTGGCCAAAGAACTTGTGGTCTTTGTTTTCAACTGCTCCATTCTATCCTCAAGCTTCATGCAAAATATACCCAACATTTCCCAAGACCCTAAAGTCTCATCCCATTACAGCATCAGGCTCAAGCTTGAGGTCCAGAATCACATCTAAACCAAGTCTAGGTGCTCTTGAGACTCTTCAGGTTTGGTCCCTTGGTAAGGCTGCTCTCAATCTGAAGACTTCAGAGTAAGAGAGACACTTCCACCCCTCACTCCCCACCCACCACCACAGCATACAATAGGGGAACAGGGATAGGACAATCACAGTAGTTGCTCTGGTTCAAAGCGAGGAAATGAGAGGTATACAGAAGATGCTGTTTATGAACTCCATCTGGACACATGTTGCCCATTCCTTGATTAGGGCCCAATATATCCCTCTGGCAATGATTCTCTGTGGCTCTTCACTGCACCCTCAGTCTGGCTTCTTGATTTTGCCTCTGAGCCACTTTCTTTTCCATAGAAAGTAGTCCATATTGCCTCTGAATTTTTGTCTCAGCCTGCTTCCTGACCACGGGTGTTCGGGAGTTCAAAGTCTTCTCCATTTTGTACTGTTTCTGTCCCTTGGCAATTGAACTGGTCGTGCTACTACAAATACAGCAATCTCAAAAACTGTGCTTTTTCTATGGCTTATTGAGGAACGGACCAATAGGTGACAAGAGTCACACTCATAAGTCTCTTTAAGACAAGGCTCTCTCTCTCTATCTTGGGCCCCCAGTGAGGCTGCTGAGGGATAATATTTTTAAGATCCTTCCGTGCTCAATCACCCTTGTCATGTCCAACTTTTTGCAATCCCGTGGACTGCAACCAACCAGGCTCTTCTGCCCAGGGGATTTTCCAGGCATGAATAGTGCAGTGGATTGCCATTTCCTTCTCCAGGGGATCCTCCCAACCCAGGGGTCTAACTGGCATCTCTTCATCTCTTTTGTCTCCTGCATTGACAGGCGGATTCTTACCACTGTGCCACCTGGGAAGCCCATTAAAGATCCTTAGAGGCCCTATTATTTAGCAGATTGGGTCCTCCCCCCACCGTGCTCCCTGGCTGCCAGGCAGCTTGTGGGATCTTAGTTCCCTAACCAGGGATTGAAAAATATGCCCAGAGCATAAGAAGCATGAAATTTTAACCACTGGACCTCCAGGGAAGTCCCAACAGCATGGGTTTGCAAGAAATGCCTTTGAGATTCTTAGGAGTGCTTCTGTCTTTTGGAAAGATTCTATGAGGCACCAGCTTAGAATGTTCTAAGGTCTTAACAAAAGGGTTTTAAAGTCACATCTTTTGCTTCATCTTTGCTAGGAGCTCATGTTTTCCTGACAGTACCCTGGATTTAACCTTTGTCCTGAGGTCTTTAACAAAGTATTCTTTGCTGGCTGGATAGACTGTCCCAAGGTTTTTATATCTCCTCCAAATTTTGTTTAACAGAATAATTCCTTCTTTAGCTCTACTATCACTATCTGTTTCTTATGATACAAAGCCAAAACAAACCAACTGACATTTCAGCATTCTGCCTGGAAATCATCCTAGCCAGATCCATCAGTTCATTAGGTATTTTTTCTAGTTTTCACATTAAAAAGTTTTGACATAAAAAGGGTCTGTGTTCCTCTGGGTTTCAATTATATTTTCCTCAATTTTCCTTTGAACCTTTTAATGCAGTCTCCTGGTGGTCCTTCAGGTTTCCTTAACAGTCTCATTGAGACTTGTCAGGAATCTTCTACCACCTGGTCCCCAAACCAATGCTGTACTTTTGAAGTTTTTTTACACCAGTGTCTCACTTCCAGGGACCAGATTCTGTTCCAGTTACCTGTTGTTGTTCGATCACTAAGTCATGCCCAACTCTTTGTGACCCAAAGGACTGTGGCATGCCAGGCTTCCCTGTCCTTCACTGTCTCCTGGAGTCTACTCAAACTCACCTTCACTGAGTCGATGAGCCATCCCACCATCTCATCCTCTGTCATCCCCTTTTCCTCCTGCCCTCAGTTTTTCCCAGCATCAGGGTCTTATCTGATGAGTCAGCTCTTCGCATCGAGTGGCCAAAGTATTGGAACTTCAGCTTCAGCATCAGTCCTTCCAATGAATATTCAGGGTTGATATCCCTTAGGATTGACTGGTTTGATTTCCTTGCTGTCCAAGGGACTCTCAAAAGCCTTCTCCAGCACCGCAATTCAAAAGCATCAATTCTTTGGCACTCAGCCTTCTTTATGGTCCAACCCTCATAGCTGTACAGACTACTGGAAAAAAAAAACATAGCTTTGCCTCAACAGACTTTGCAGTGGCCAAAGGACTGGAAAAGGCCAGTTTTCATTCCAATCCCAAGAAGGACAATGCCGACAAATGTTCAAACTACTGTACAATTGTGCTGATTTCACATGCTAGCAAGGTAATGGTCAAAATCTTCCAATCTAGGCTTCAATAGTACATGAACTGAGAACTTCCTAGATTTAAGGTGGGCCCTAAATCTGATGACAAGTATCCTTATAAGGGAAAAGAGAGAGAAATTCAAGACTCAGAGGCACAGAGGAAAAGGCCAGGTGAAGACAGAGGCAAAGACTGGAGGGCAGCCACCAGCCAAGGAACAACAAGGATTGTCTGGAACCACCAGACACTGGGAGAGAGACATGGAGTGAATTCTCTCTCAGAGTGTCCACAAGGAACCAACCCTCCCAACACCTGGATTTCAGGCTTCAAGCCTCTGCAACTGTGGGAGAATAACTTAGTTCTGTTGTTTTAAGCCATCCAGTTTGCAGTAATTTGTTATGGCAGCCCTAGCAACATGTACGGATGTGAGAGTTGGACCATAAAGAAGGCTGAGCACTGAAGAATTGATGCTTTTGGACTGTAGTGTTGGAGAAGACTCTCGAGAGCCCCTTGGACTGCAAGAAGATCAAATCAGTCAACCATAAAGGAAATCAGTCCTGAATATTCATTGGAAGGACTGATGCTGAAGCTGAAACTCCAGTACTTTGGCCACCTGATGGGAAGAACTGACTCACTGGAGAAGACCCTGATGCTGGGAAAGATTGAAGGGAAGAAGAGAAAGGGGCAACAGAGGATAAGATAGTTGAATGGCATCACCGACTTGATGGGCATTAGTGTGAACAGGCTCTGGGAGTTGGTGATGGACAGGGAAGCCTGAAGTGCTGCAGTCCATGGGGTCACAAAGAGTCAGACATGACTGAGTAACTGAACAACATCAGCAACTAATGAAGATAGAATGGGTAAATAGACACAGTAAGACTGAAGGGCTGGTTGGAGGCAGGAGGTGGTAAGGGAGCCCAGTGTTGCCAACTTGGGCTGCCATCCTTCTGGTTTTTAAAAATGTTTATTATTTATTTGGCTGCCACGGGTCTTAGTTGCAGCACACAGGATCTTTGATCTTCCATGAGGCATGCAAACTCAGTTGCAGCATGTGGGATCTCATTCCCCAACCAGGGATCAAACCCAGGCTCCCTGCATCAGGAGCACAGAGTCTTAGCCACTGGACCACCAGGGAAGTCCCTGCCATCTGTTTGTTTTTGCCAGTCCAAGTCTCTCAGCCTTCATTCACTTCTGCCCCAATTCAGGCCTCCTCTTTCCACTGCTCCACATCTCCTCAACACTTGCTTTCCTGCCGGGGCTGCTTTAAGGCACACTTACTTGGGACTATCAGCTAAATGGTCTGGAGCTGTTGGGTATGTTTTCTCTCCTGCAGCACCAGTAGAGATTTCTCCTCCTATCTCCTGCCAGCTATGGAAGTGCTTTGTATGCAGTAGGTGCTTAATAAATGTTACTCTTCCTTCAGAGTCCCCTAACTATTGCCCTGCTCCTTTCCCTGCTCCAGATGAATCGATACCAAAACCTTGTCAGAGGTGAGATAAGATCTTCTCCCTTTGCTCCAGTGTGATGTGTCCCTCCCATATGCCACCTGTAGCCCCAAGTTCCACAAAGGAATTTGGTGATGTCATCATCACCCCACGTGTCCTGTAAAACCACCCCTAGTCATTCACTCGTGTGTAAATTGGACAAGTCACTACAACTTCTGTTCTTCAGTTTCCTGTTAGGTAAAATAGAAGGGTTGGAAGAGCTTTGTTCATTCCTTCCTCCATTTATTCGAAAGCTATTTATTGACATCATTTGCCATAAGACCTATGAATTCAAGGGTGAACAATACCTGGTTCACGCCTTCATGCATCTCAGATTTTATAGGAGGAGACAGAAGGAGTGGTTAAAATGCACCTAGACTGGTACAGGGCAGAGGGGCTCTGAGGAAGGAGCAGTCAGGGTAACTAGGGGGAGGAGGGAGAAAGGTTTCATAGGAGAGGCAACTCTTACTACATAGGCTTCTAGGGAAACAGATTTTGGGTCAAAATAAGGAAGAATCTTCCTACAGAATTGCCCACAAAAGAACAGGCTTTCGTGGAAGGCCCCCTGTTGGGAGGAGCCTCTCACAGAGCTGTGACAGGTGTGAGGATCAACTGCCTCCACCGAGGGTCTATTATGTATCAACACAGGGGTCAATGTGGACCGTGGAGATTTCATTCTCACTTAGCTACGCTGGGGGCATCAGCTCTGGTGTGAATCCCTCCCACTGAATCTGAGTTAAACCTTACACACACACACACACACACACACACACACACACACGCACACACGCACTCCCCAAGCCAGAGCCATCTGAGACGACAAGCAGAAAGCAAGAAAGGAGATGTTTCTGTATCATTATTATTTTTATTCTTATCTCCTGTCAGACATGGACCAGGAAGGTGAAGCCAGGGAAGGAAACAGTGCGGACCCCGGGAAACTTGAAGGAGCTGAGGCCTGAAAGACTTGTGTCTGGGAGTGTTCTCTGCCCTCAGACATCCGAGAGAAAGCTCTGGGGCTGAGAGGCACAGGGGTGGTTTCCAGCAGACAGGTAAACAGTGTCTGAGATGCGATAGTGATTGGACTAAAGGGAACAGCAGGAGAGGGGTCTGGGGTGATCTGAGAAGAGCTGGGAATGAAGACCAATGGCCAGATCCTGCCTGCAAACCCCAGGCTCCATCTGGTTCTCCTCAACAGAATCAGGCCCTGCTTTTCCTCAGGCAGCCACAGGGGGACAGCAAAGTGCTTGTGTGCAATCCCAGGTGGGGCAGGGAGGTGGAGGCGGAGCCTTTTGGAATAAGAGTCTGGGTCATCCTGACTCCCCTGGGAGGTAAAGCTGAGGATGGGAGAACCAGGATTCCTGGGGCTTCCCCAGGTGATACAGGAGCCATACCTGAGCCTGGGGATTGGAGCTGGAGGCCAGGGACTTGCGTATACCTCCCTAGCACCCGCCCCCCCCCCCCCCCATCTACAATCCCCAGGAGAGGATCCTTTGATTTGTCTTCCCCTTAGTGAGAGATCTCCCACCCACATCACAGATGGGCAGGTTCCTGGCTCCCTCCAGCTTTATCAAATCAACCTGTCCCTTCCCAGGCCCAGCCCCACCCTTGCCAAAAATGTGAGGGGCCAACAGGTTCCCCTCCTCCTCCTTGGCAGCTTGTGGCACCTGCCCAGCTTCGGTTTCTCGGTTTCTCGTAATCCTGCATTCCTGTTCCCCACCCTTCCTCCTTCCAAGATCCATTCAGGTGTCCCCAGGCTCCTTGTGCTTCAGTGCAGGTGGAACAACGGGGCCTCAGCCCTGGCTCTGCCGCTAGCTCAGCAGGTCACCCGCTCAGGACCCAGAACAGGGGCCTCTGCAGCACACTCTGCTTTGAGGGGGCCCTGAATGGCCCCCTCAACGTCGTTTATGGCTGAGTGGAGTGCTTGCCGCCCCCCCCCATGCTTTCGGAGCTCAGCCTCAGAAGAGCTTCTCAATCCCCAGTGTCTTCATGAACTGTCCTATGAAGAGGAGGTCTTGGATCAGTGGATTCTGGGAAGTATGACCAAGGCCCAGGCTGAAAATTACAGGGCAAGGGGTGGAGGAGATAACCCCTCTAGAATGTAAACTAGAAATCAGAAGAGGAATCAAGGGGACCTCAGAGGAGAGGTGATAAAAAAGTCAGTGCAAATAAGTGTTCTGGTGCCTCTCCCTGTGGTACTCTGGCCACGGTCTTCCATTTTGCTGAGAGAAAAACTGAATCATAGTTAGCAAGAATCACTTGCTTAATACCATGAGCCCCTTGGCAATGAGGAAGCAGAATTCTTCTTCCCAGCTTGTGTCTAGAAGTTGGAAACTACAGAGTACAAAATCCGGTGGTGGTAGCGGAGGAGGGGGGAGATGGAAGGCCAGGGGTGGTACTCAGGACCACAAACTCCACTGAGCTGTCAGGACCTGACCACTCAGTCTCATTCCAGCCGCCATCCAGTCTGTTAGCTGTAGGATCTTGGATCAAACCTCTCCATCACCTCAGCTCTCCTCTGTGCCATGGGCATGTGCAGAATACTTCCTTTGCAGGATCGCTGTAACGGGTTAATTTAGACAGCACACAGGGAGCATCCCACCCATGCTCTCAGTTACCTCTGTTTCACATACCAACACCACCACCATCCATTCTTGATTCCCTCTCTCCTCACATCCAAGATGGAACAAAGCTTCAAATGCTTCTACAATATTTCTTACAAGTTGGACATAAGAAGGATGGAGAGGGAGGGGTTGGGAATATGTAGATAACATACCTAGTTACCCTCCCTAGGGGCAAAGAGAGCCACTGGCATGTGGGGAAAGAGGCAACTCTGGAGGGAGCGGTCAAGGAAGGGTCCAGGTATCCACTCTGAACCTCCCTGACTCCACCCAGTAACTTTCCACTGGCTGAGTTAGCCACTAGCCAAGGCAGCTTGCACACTTCCCCCAGGTGTGGCCCCCTGGTCCACTCTCCAGCAGACCTGCAGGGGGCTGGTGGCTGACGCACACACTCTGCCTGAGATCTCAGCTGCCTGGAGGCTGATAAGGAGACCCGATCCCATCACATGGGACCAGCTGGAGGGACTTGCCCTGGTTATTAACATCAGCTGGACGGTTTCCAAATTGGAGAGATGAGGAGATAGGAGTGGAATGGCCTGGACCTCTGAACTGAGTGGTCAGAGAAGCTAGGAGTAGGGACATGGGCACTGCCAGTGGAGGCCTCAGGAGGCCCGGCTGGGGATAAGCCAGCAACTGGCAGTGGATGAGGGAGGTTTTGGAAGTAAGATGGGCAGAAAGGCCTTGGGGAAGTGTTGGAGGCAGGGGTCGATTTCCTCCTGGGTCGGGGGGACCGATGGCTCAGCAGCTAGAATAAGTCTCCTTTTCCCAGAACACCCAGTCTTCCATGGCCCAAGCCCTTACTCAGCCTCAGGCCTGTGGGAGCAGGCTGGGGATTTAAGAGAAGACAGTGAAAGGGCGTCAGTCAGTCCTGCCACATCTCCCAGGAGGATGCAGGTCTGGGAGAGTCAGCGATGCTGCAGAGCCCAGTTGGTTGGCTGCTTGCTCCCTTGGAATCTCAGGACAGGTCTCCACTTAGGAGCAGGGCCCCCCTACACCCACCTCCTGCCCTAGCAGTGCTGTGTTGTGACCCAGGAGGGTAGATCAAGGCAAGCACAGATGGTACTGACTTCCTGCCCCTCTCTTCTGCCCCAGGGCTCAAAAGCCTAAAACAAGCCCCTGGTCCCAGAGCTGAGAGAGGCTGGGCAGCCTGGGACAGCCATACTATTTACCCAGTACCCCTGCCTCTGTGCAGAGCACCCACATCTTGTCTCCTAGTTGTCCTCCCCACTACTTCCTTACAGAATGTCAAAGCCTAAACTGGAAGGAGGGAGAGGAGGCAGGGGTTGGGCACAGGACAGTGTGCCCCAGGGTCCCACACTGTGGGAGGCCCTAGGAGAAATCACGGTGAGGTTGCAGGCTTCAGCTGGGCTTCCTGGGGCCTCTTTCCCACATCTGAAATCCTGCTGGGCTTCTCCCATGCATCCCTTGGCTCCTCAAACCCAGAAGGGCCTCCAGTCTCGATGGTCCCAGTTTCGGGGAGATAACTGGGGGAAGGGGCGACACAGGGGACAGTATGACCGGGTTCCACAGGGCCCCTGGTGGCATGGGTACAAGCTGCAGAGGGTGGGGCTGAGGACAGTGAGCGGGTTGGCCAAAGGCTGGGCTGGCAGCTAGCTTTATATTTCGGCTTGCAGGAGCACAGGGAGGGTCAGAGGACCAGCAAGAGGGCATTCTCTGAAGGAAGGAGTGGGTGGGAAGGGCTCCTCATTCCCGGTTGGTGCCAAAAAGCTGCAGGAAGAAGGTGAAGATATAGATGATGTCTAGGTAAATGTTGAGGGCTCCAAAAATATACTCTTCGGGGCTCAACGAGTGGCGTCGGCTACCCATCAGCAACTGGGTGTCAAATGCCAGGAACTGAGGGAAAGAGGAAGAGAGAATGAGAGGTCAGAATGTCTGGTTGCTGTGACACTGACCACTGACCCACCCAGGCCCACCCCCAATATTGTTATCACCTGTGGCCTGGCTGCCCAGTGATCCTCCTGTGAACTTTCCCAATACCTTCCATCCCTAATTCGACACCTATTTACTGAGCACCTACTATGTGCCAGGCACCGATGTGGCAAAGAGCAAGACAGACAAGATCCCTGACCTCACAGAGCTCAGAGTTTAGTGGGTAAGTAATTGTTAGTATGATGAATAACCAAAGAGAAACCCAAAGTGCCACTAGGGGCTGATAACAGGAACCTGACCTATGTGAGTGTGTCAGGTGTCAAGGAAGGCTTCCTAGAGGAGGGGACCTTAAAGCTGAAGCATAGTCTTCTTGCCATTCCCCTCAGGGGCCTACTCTTAGAGGACAAATAAATGCTCCATGTAACAGCGAGCAGGGAACAGGCACTTGTTCTGTGCTTTACAGACATTACCTACTTCATCCTAATAATATCAGTATCCAGTAAGGATTCTACCTTTCCTAGAGGAAACCAAGGCCTAGAGATGTTCAGTACATAACCAAGGTTACACAGCTGGGAAGTGGCAAAGCCACGATCTGAACCCAAGCAGGCTGACTCCAGAGCCCCCTCCTAGAACCGTTCTGCTCTGTGGTTTATGGGCCGTACCCAGGGTTATTGTGTCTTCTGCCAGGAATCAGGCTCCCCCAAGAGCCCCAGCAAGCTGCTCAGAACTGCAGAGACCACGAGGAACACCATGCCATGCCTGCTTTCAGGGTCTCACCACTTAGTGGTGGGCACTTACGGATGATTACCACATGACCTCGGAAATGCCATAATTAGGGCTGATTGGGCAGGAGAAAGGTGACCCAGGAGAAGTGACTCTACCTGGGGCTTGCAGGATGAGTAGGGGTTTGCTAGATGAAGCTGGCCTGGGGAAGCCCTGGAGGTGAGCGTGGTGGTGTGAAGAATGAGGAATTCACCATGGGGAGAAGTGGAGCAAAGGGACAGACAGAGAGAGGCCGGAGCCCAGGGGCCAGAGGCTCCAACAGGGAGCAGCTCCAGCCTGTGGGACATCAAAGCATGTCACCCTTGAGGGCGGGGAGGTGGGGGTGATTGCAAGTATGGGCTTGAGAGTCAGACCGGCTTGAATTCCAGTCTCAGTTTCGCCACTCACTCACTCTGGGGCTCTGGGCCAGGCTATTCAGTCGCTCTGAGCCGTTGAGTCCAACTCGGCAGAAGGGAGATCAGTGTGCTCACCTCCTAAGGTGGTTGTGAGAGTGAGATAATGTGTGCGAGGCACCTGGCGAGGTGCCTAACACCTGGTAAGCACTTAATGAATAGTGGCTATTAGTGTGGATTTACTGTTATTGTCTGCAGAAGGAGAGGTGCCCTCTTGAGAACATGTGTACGCTGTGCTGAGACGCAGGTGTCTCCTGCCACTCATCAAGGAGGCAGAACTGTCTCCAGGGGAAGCTGGGTGGCCTTCGCAGCAGGCAAACAGAATCACAGCCAGGGCTGAGGGGGACACGTTCAAGGCACAAGAACACAGGACTGGAGTCGGAACACCTAGGTTTGGGCTTTAATACCTCAGAGCCATCCCCCACTTGACCTCAGTGTTCTCATCTGCAAAATGGGATGGTAATGATGGTGTGGTTTTGAGGGTTGATGTCTGACAGTGTATGTGGCATCAACTTATTATTCTTTAGTGTCATTTCACTCCATTCTACTCTGCTCTTCTTTTCAATTTGGATTCCCAGGTAAAGCTTCCTTGTGTAGGGAGAACAAGCAAGGAGAGGGGCTGACTCAAATGCTACAGGCTGCTCAGTGGTCACGACTGCCAGCACAAGTTAATAAACTGCCAATCTGGCTTACCAATCATTGCTTGCTTGTTGATTTCCCAGAGCCTGGTCACCCCTGGGTGAGCTAATGAAATCAAATCTCTCAACCAAGAAGGCTTGAACCTGACCCTGTTGGAGGGGTGGGGGGGTGCTCTCCAAGGAGCCTCCTAGAACAGCCAGCTGGCTTTTCTCTTGGAGAAAAGTATTAGTCACTCAGTTGTGTCTTACTCTTTGTGACCCCATAGACTGTAGCCCACCAGTCTCCTCTATCCCATGGAATTCTCCAAGCAAGAATACTGGAGTAGGTTGCCACTCCTTTCTCTGGGGATCTTCCTGACCCAGGGATCGAATCCGGGTCTCCTGCATTGTGGGCAGATTCTTTACTGTCTGAGCCACCAGGGAAGCCCTTCTCTTAGAGAAGAGAGGGATGAAATGGATTCTGTCCCTGCCTTTGGCACATGGTCATGGATGCTGATCTTCGTGGGCTATGTGGGAGAGTTTGCTCCAAATTTCCACTCCACAGCCCAGTACCACCCACCACTGCAACCTCATGCCTGTTGAGACAGCTGAAGGGTTTCCATTCATTTATTCCCAACAATATTTACTGAGTATCTACTATGCTACAGGGAATTGCCTTCAAAGCACTGACCATCTAATGAGAGCAAAAGACATGATCAGAGATTATACTATGAGCATGGATGCGCTTAGGGGAAAGTAACTTGATAGTCCCCCTGGGTGATGAGCACTGTTAACTAACACCTTGGCTGACAGCAGGTATCTTGGTTATAGTTAGCACCTTAGCTGACAGCCAAGATCTCAGTTGAGAGCTAACCACTCAGTTGCCCGCTAACACCTAAAATGACAGCAGGTGCTTGAGTTGCGAGCCAGCTGGATATAAGACCCTGCAGGAGGGACACAGCTGTCAGGGGTAGGAGCAGGATGGGGGTGCTATTAACTTACAGCTGAGCAGTCTTCACACACTAGTCCATTATCTCACTTGCCCAGTTCACCCTAGGAGGTGGATAGTATTATCACTATTTTACATAGGAGGAAGGGAGGCTCAGAGCAGGTCAGTGACTTGCTGATGGCCACTTATCCAGCTGGAACCAGATTACCTGTCTCCTACATTCTGAAAGAGATGGTGGGGGTGGGGTGGGCTTGCAGGGAGGGAGGAGGCATGTGCAGATGGCAGAGAAGACAAAGGCAGACTTTTCTGGTTCACCCTACTGGTCAGGGCTGGACCTGGCCAGGGCCCCCCCAGGCCACACAGTCGGCCTGACCCTGTGGCGCCCAGGCTTGTGTCTGCTGCCCTCCTGGAGGTGAGCTGGAGAGGCTCTGAGGGAGCCATGCCATGGAAAGGGCAGCTCAGAGCCACCAACGAACAGGCACTGGATACAAAAAGCTTGGGTTACAATGGGTTGAATCAGCATTAAAAATAATATGCGGACCATGTCCATCCCACAGAAATGCCAGCAACACACTCAAAGCTGTTCGAGGCAGCATTGCTTCTAACAGAGAAACCCTGGAAACAACCCCAAACTCTATCAACTGTGCTGAGACAGAAATATCTCTGATAATATCTATTACGAGAAATGAACAACTGACAGAAAAATCCATATCACGTGAGCCCCTTTACCTAACAAAAAACCTATGACATAGAAGCTACCTAGCATATATCTATAAAATGCATATAGAAAGGTCTGGAAGGAGAGACAATTAACCACAGCAGTTACCACTGGGAAGGCAGGGAAGGATATGGCCTGATGACATTTGCTTTATATATATTATTTAAGGTTTTAAAAAAAATGAAATATATGAATAAATGTATCCAATCCCTGGGTTTGAAAAATCCCCTGGAGAAGGGCATGGCAACCCACTTAATATTCTTGCCTGGAGAATCCCAGGGACAGAGAAGCCTGGTGGGTTACAGTCCATGGGGTTGCAAAGAGTTGGACATGACCGAGTGACAGCACGCACACACACACTGTATATTAGAAAATTTTAAAAGAAGGGTTAAAGTAACACAAAAGAAGAGTTCATGAACCCTCTCATTTAATTCTCACCACAAGCCCCTGGGGCAGATATTGCATAATCATCTCTATCATGGAACTGAGGAGACTGAGGCCCTGAGAATGTACATGCCTCACCCACTTCACACAGCTGAGAGGACAGTCGATCCCATTCTCTTTCCACTGTGTGACATCACTTTGACATGGTGTGTGTGTATGTGTGTGTGTGTGTGTAAAAGGATGGAAGAGGTGGGAAGAAAAGTGTACCCAAAGTTCATGGCTAAGAGCCCAGTGGAATACCTGAGGGGATGCAGGGAGCGCTGGGCCTGCCTGCTCCCCACTTTCTGGACTAACGGGTGATACTGGGCTCTGAGGATTCCAGAGAAAAGAGACTAACTGCCAGCTTTAAGCCCTTATGCCTTCGGTTGGGATATAGGACAGGGAAGGGGCAGCTGAGTGGAGATCTGCTTCAGTCCCATAGAAGATACTTCTCTTGTCTTCAGTGACTTGGGTGTTAAAAGTTTAAACAGCACAGGGAACTTCCCTCGTGGTGCAGTGGCTAAGACTCTGAGCTCCCAAGGCAGGGGGCCCAGGTTCAATCCCTGGTCAGGAAACTAGATCTCACATGCTGCAACTAAGAGTTCACATGCCATACCTGAGACCCAGTGCAGCCGAAGAAATAAATGAATATTTAAATAAAAGAGCAGTTCTGTTTTTTTTTTTTTTTTTTAAACAGTACAGATGACCTTTGCATGCTGTAGTCCTGGGGAGCACCTTCAGGTGGGCCACCATTACCAAAGGAAGAGGGTCTGACAGGGTCTGGACAAGAGGGGAGCAATGTGAGAAGGCAAGTGAAAGAGGAAGGGTGTGCATGTAACAGAGCTCAAGAACATGGACTGGGGAGTCCCATAGACCTGAGTTCAAAGCTTGCCTCTGACCTTGGGCAACTGACAACTACTAACAGGTAATATTATTGTTCACTGATGACATGCCAGGCACTTTCTTGGTGCTTTGCATGTATCGATTCACTTACAAGTCACAAGCTATGAGGTGGGAACTATTATCTGAATTTTATGGATAAGGAAACAGAAGTACAGAGAGTGACATGACTCAATCAATCCACACAGCTTAAATGTTGCAGAGAATGGATTTGAACCCAGTTACTCTGCTCCAAGGGTTTCCCAAGGAGCGATAGTGGTAAAGAGCCCGCCTGCCAATGTAGGAGACTTAAGAGAGAAAGGTTCAATCCCTGAGTTGGGAAGATTCCCTGGAGGAGGGCATGGCAACCCACTCCAGTATTCTAGCCTGGGAAATCCCATGGACAGAGGAGCCTGGCAGGCTACACTCCATGCGGTTGCAAAGAGTTGGATACAACTGAAGCAATTTAGTATGCACACACACACTGTGCTCCAAAATCTGGGCTCTGAACTACAAGGTTAACATGTACAATAAGAGTGAAAGCTCCCAGGGTAGCTGAGAAACTACCACGATCCAGGTGCTCGGCTGTTTTCCTTTTTCCATTCATATATTATCTTATTAAGCATTACCACAGCCTTGTGAAACAGTTAATATTAGCCCCATTTTAAAAACCAGGCACAGAGAGATCAAGTAACTTGCCCAAAGGTCACAGTGGTAAGAGGATGAGTGAGGCCTTGACTGTGGTTTTGCTGGGATGCCCGTGGTCACCTGGAGAGCTCCCCGGAAGGCCTCCTGTAAGCACCTCCCCCACTCAGGCCCATGTAGATGTGTCTGTCCTGCCCTGAGCCCTACTGGGACTCTTAATCACCCCTCCTTCAGTCCGCAAGCCCTGGGGCAGGGGGCTTCCTTCACCTTCTCCAAGTTAGGGTGTTGGTTTGAAGGGCTTGGTTTGAGCAGGGCGTTGGTTTCTGAGGATTAGTGTCTCAGGAAGTGAGACTGAGGTGAGGCCCAGGAGGGGGGCACAAGTGTACTTTCCCCCTGAAGAAGCAATTACTCGTCAATCCACCCTCCCTCCTCCTGCCCTCTGAGGAATTCATTTGGCCTCCAGGGTTCAGATGAGGCCTCAGGTGGGGTATCAGGGCTGCTGTGGTGGCAGAGGGCGGGCAGCCGAACAGAGAAGGTTCTCTCACTAGATCCCTTAGGCTCATGGAAACCAGTGAGGCAAAGGAGTTGACAAATTCTGAATGAAATAAAGTCTGAAAGAAAATCATATCCCTGCCTCAGGTCTCTGTAGCCATTTTTACTTTTCAAAGTGTTTCTCTAACTGTGAAGAAGGCAGGGCATCTACCACAGTCCCCACAAGAAAAGCAGGGCAAGTGGTAGAGTGGGGCAGACTGGGTCTCTTCCCTGAGCCCCTCAAAGACTGGGGAAGATCCCCAGGACACGCAGATTCCCGGTTGGACCTGGATGAAGAGACTGCCTGAAGCCCAGCCTCTGGATGACAGAGGCTGAGAAGGCCTCTCTGGACCCTCCTGATGTGAGGGAACAAACCTCTCCAGGCCTCCATCTTTCCATCTGTGAAATGGAAAGGGAGACAGAATAGAAAGAGTGCTGAGCTGAGAATCAGAAAAAGGGGCATTTCATCCAGCCTGGCAGCCAACACTGCATGCGTGTGGTGTGTCTGTGTCTGTGGTGTGTATGTCATATTTTGTGTAAGTGATGTGTGGTGTGTATGGGTGACGTGTGTATGGTGTGCATGTGTGTGTGGTGTGTGTATGTGTGTGTGGACTATATGTGGTATGTGTGTGTGTGTGGTGTGCATGTGGTATGTGTGGTGTATGTATATGTATGATGTGTGTATAGCGTGCATGTGTGTGTGGTGTGTATGTGTGTAGTACGGATGTGTGATGTGTGTGGGTGTGTATGTGGTAGATGTGGTATAGATGTGTGATGTATATATGGCGTGCGTGTGTGTGGTTGTGTATATGTGTGGTGTGCATGTGTGATGTGTGCAGGTGTGTATGTGGTATGTGTGGTGTATATGTGTGACATGTATATAGTGTGCATGAGTGTGGTGTGTATGTGTGTGTGAAGTGTGTAGGTGTGTATGTGGTATGTGTGGTGTACATGTGTGATGTGTGTATGGTATGCATGTGGGTGTGGTATGTGTATATGTGTGGTGTGTGTAGGTATGTATGTGGTATATGTGGTGTACATGTGTGACGTGTATATGGTGTGCATGTGTGTATTTGTGAGTGTGTGGTGTGTGTATGGTATATGTGGTGTATATGTGTGACATGTGTATGGTGTGCCTGTGTGTGTGGTGTTTGTATGTGTGTATGTATGTGGTGTGTATGTGTGATGTGCGTAGGTGTGTATGTGGTATATGTGATGTATATGTGTGACATGTGTATGGTGTGCCTGTGTGTGTGGTGTTTGTATGTGTGTATGTGAGTGGTGTGTGTGTGTGATGTGTGTAGGTGTGTATATGGTGTATGTGGTGTATGGTGTGACGTGTGTATGGTGTGCATGTATGTATTTGTGAGTGTGTGGTGTGTGTATATGTGAGTGGTGTGTGTGTGTGATGTGTGTAGCTGTGTATGTGGTATATGTGGTGTATGGTGTGACGTGTGTATGGTGTGCCTGTGTGTGGTATGCAGGCATGTGGTGTGTAAGTCTGCTTGTGCTCTCTCTGGGTCTCAGCACAGGAAGGTTCCTGTCAGCTCTGAGTGTTCACGGTCCCAGTGCTCTGTCTTCCCTGGGGACTGAGGACAGATGGCTATGAGTGTCCCCTCAATGGCCAGGAGTCAATACCCAGAACTGGAGGCCTGGCCCCACTACAGAAAAAGCATCTTCCCATCCAAGCTTCACTCACCCAGACACCATCAGACCCTGACGCATCCTGTACTGACCACGCAGGTGCTCTGGGCCACCCTGTCCTTGACTCTGGGATACCGCAGTGGCCTCCTAACTAATCTCCCAGCCTCTGTCCTACTCACAAATCTGGCTTCTCACTCATCTTCCTTAAAGCACAGGAACGAATGTTGCCAGAGGTCCTGAAACTGGCCAGCTGGGACAGGCAGAAGAGAGTTCTCTTCACATTGGGCCTGTCACCTAAAGTCCTATTCCTGGTTTCTCCCCAGGTATCAGGGCTTGGCTTCATGTTTTCAGGGACTGGGAGACTTCACTTCCCCAGAGAAGGACCAGCTCTGAGGCAGAGCACCTGCCCACAGTCATGTAGGTACAGAGGTGCTGGCACAGCAGGAATGCGGCTGTCCAGGCCCTGTGTGCTCGCTCCCTCTCTCTTTCTCCCTGACTCAGCTCTCCTGCTCTGTCCCAGCCCCTGCCCCTGCCTCACCACCCCAGCCCACCCATCATGCTCCCCTGCCTCGCTTTCCATCAGCTTCTACAAAAATGCACTTCAGGAGGGGGCAATAGAAGGGAGAGGAGAACAGGGCCACCCTGAGGCCAGAAACTTCTGACTGACTCACCACTTCCACTGGCATTTGAGTCCGGTGCCCAAAGGGGGGTTTACAGGGTAGGGCGACGGAGAAAAACCCAAGCCTCTTGAGAATGTGCCAAGGCTAGTCAGGGTGAGGCCTAGGAGGGGCCCATCCCTGCCAGCAAGACCACGGCCCTAAGAGACCTTGGCTCCCCATCTCCCCAATCTCAGCCTAGTCCAGCTGGGAGGCCCTGCTATCCAAGATGGCAGTCTTTCAGGGGAGGGGCTGAGGTCTGTAGGAGAAAGCCCTTTGCTTCTCACAGCCCTTCCAAGGCCCAGCCTGGTGGGGTTGGAGCAGTTCTCACTGGAGGCTGGGCCCTCCTCTAACACTTCTCTTCCCCCTTTTCTCACACATCCTCCCCGAGGCAGCAAGAGGGGTAGGGATCGCTGAGTGACATCCTTGCCTAGCTGCAGTGCTTGGAGCGCCCTTCACGGTGAGGAGAATTCGCCAAAGGCTAGGGCAGGAGAAGGCAGGATGGACAGATGGAGAGACCAGGGGTGCTGGGCACTGGTTCTGGGGATAGGTTGGACCACAGATTCCAAAGGACAGAAGTGATGCTGGAAGCAGGATCAGATTGAGATCAAGGACCTTCTGAGTTGAGGTTAATGGAAAGGCACGGGAACCTTAGTTGTTATGGGGTTGGGCCTCTGTGTGTCTCCATCCACGTGAAACTGAGAGGGAGGGAGGGGAATGAGTCCAGCGGCCCCTCCTCAACCCTCCCCACACCGTGGGATAGGCTGCAGGTCTTCCTTCCTTTGATCCAGGTGACAGAGGGCAGGGGCTGGGGCTGGGGGACTGACGCCACTGCTCCTGACCACTGTTTACATGACTCGAAGGATGAGCCTGACCGCCTGACCGAGGCCTGTTGGAGAGTCAGAGTGTCGCTCTCCTAATGAGACATTAATGGGTAATTAGGCGCAGTGGTTCCTCCTCCCCTGTGACTCACAGGAGACTGATGCTTAAATCAGCTGTGCAGTCATGCTTTCTGTGCCTCACTCTGACAGCACCTCAGCTGGACCTGGCCTCTCCAGAGTCTGTTCATTCTGCAAACATCTAGGGGTGCCTTCTGTGAACCCCTACACTGTGGGTAGAACAGCCACGCACTATTCTAGACACTGTGGATGCAGCAACAAGCCAGCCAGACCCAAATCCCTTCCTTCAAGGAACTTAAATTCTGCTGGATGGAGACAATAAATAAACAAACCAGAAGAATATACAGTATGTCAGGGGATGAGATGTGCGATGGAGAGAAATAAAGGGAGCAACCTGGGGACATGCCTGTGTGTGTGTGTGTGTGTGTATAAACACGTTCAGCACAAAAGACTGTAAACAAAGCAAACACTTGCAGGGGGGGAGATGGGGAGTGGTGAGAAGATCAGAAGGACTCGACAGAGGCAAGCATGGGAGCAGGGGCCTGGGGCTGGGAGCGAGCCTGCCATCCTGCCACCAAATGCTGCTGAGAGTCGAGCAAGATAAGGACTAAGAAATGACCACTGGATTCAGTCACAGGGAGCCTGCTGGGGACCCTGATGAGACTAAAGAGAATTCAGGCTTCCTTCGTAGCTCAGCCGGTAAAGAATCCACCTACAACACAGGAGACCCCCATTTGACTTCTGGGTCAGGAAGATCCCCTGGAGAAGGGATAGGCTACCCACTCCAGTATTCATGGGCTTTCCTGATGTCTCAGACAGTAAAGAATCCACCTGCAATGTGGGAGACCGGGGTTCGATCCCTGGGTTGGGAAGATCTCCTGGAGGAGGGCATGGCAACCCACTCCAGTATTCTTGCCTGGAGAATCCCCATGGACAAAGGAGCCTGGCAGGCTACAGTCCATGGGGTCACAAAGAGTCAGACACGACTGAGCGACTAAGCACACACAAGAATGATGGAGTGGAGAGAAGGGAGGAAGGGAGAAGAATTGGAGACAGCATAGATTCCCTTATAAGAAGCTTTGCTCTAAATGGGGGGGAGGGCTAGAGGGAAATGTGAGTTAAGGGTTTTTTTGTGTTGTTATTTTTTCAGTTGGAAGAAATTAAAGCCTGTTTTTATGCTGATGGAAATAATCCAGTAGAAAGGGCAATACAGATGGTGCAAGAGAAAGAGGGGGAACATTGCCAGAGATCAGCCCAGCCTCTCCCCACTTCAAGCCAATAGAAGTTGTCCTCTTTGATGGGGACGATGGGGGTTCTGGAAATGGCAGCAGGCTGGGCCCAGGACAATTGAGTCCTGCCCTAAATCTGCCCTTTACTGGCAGTGGGACTCTGTGCCAGCCCCTTAACACCTGCGACCTCAGGTATATCTAGAAAGCACGTCTTCTAACAGCAGCATTGCCTCCCTCCCTGGGATGTGATGGAGATCCCATGAGGTAATATGTGTGAAAGTGCTTTGTAAAATGGAAAGGGTGGAACCAATGGTTGGGATTATTTTTATTATTTCTAATAACAAGTGATTATTAAACAAATTTAAGGGATTACTGTTCATCCAACCCTACTTGTCTGCACAGTCGCCCCGCACAGCTGACACACATGCAGCAGCGGGAAGCCAAGTACATTTCCTGACCTTCCCTCGGCGATTGCCCTCCTCCCACTCTGCCCTGCCTGCACCCCTCTTCTTCTTCCATTTGTCCCTGCAACACCATTCTCTGAGGCCTCCCCAGTCTCACTCCCCTCAGTCTGACCCTCCCGCTTCCTTTCCTCCTAGGTTGACTCCCCCAACCCATCCTTTTCATTGAGATTTGTCTTCAGCAGGTACTATCTGCAGGAAGGGCTTCCCTGATGGCTCAGTGGGTAAAAAAGCTGCCCGCAATGCAGGAGATATATGAGATGTTCGATCCCTGGGTCAGAAAGATCCCCTGAAGAAGGACATGGCAACCCACTCCAGTATTCTCGCCTGGAGAATCCCCATGGACAGAGGAGCCTGGCAAGCTACAGTCCATGGGGCTGCAGAGTCAGACATCCCTGAGCGACTAAACACACACACACATCTGCAGGAAAGACTGCTGGTCCAGGAACCAAGAGCAGTTAGTGTCATAGGATAATCAACCATCCTGGTTTGTCCAACCTTGCATTTCCTAGGCGGTTTCCCCTCAAGAAGGGGGACTTTCAGTGCTGAAATCAGAAAAGTTCTGGGTCAACCAGGATGAGTTGGTACCCCTAGTCTTGACCAAGGCTATGCTAGTTAATTTACCATTCATTGTCTTATGTCTCCTGCATTGGCAGGAGGGTTCTTTCCCACTAGTGCCACCTGGGAAGGCATTTAAAGTCTCTGAGCTCAGGCTCCTCATCTTAATTTGAGAACAACAGAACCTATTTTATAGAGCTACAGTGAGGAGTTAGTGTACGTGGAGAGCTTGCTGTGGGAGAAGTAATTGCTCAATAAAATATTAACTATTACTGTTATTGTTATCATAATCATTAACACTCTCAGCTTGGTGCAGGCAGCCAAGGACAAGTTCAATCTAAATGCATCTGTCACAGAGTACCTGGAATCTCCTTTGCTCCAAGAAGTCTTCCCAGATTACCTCTAGGAGACAGCCAGGGCTAACTTAGTCCATGCGGTGGACATACCCTCACTTTTCTGCTCCCACAAGTGGCACTGAACCTCTCCCCAGGAACCAGGGTACCTCTTTCCAGCTCTGTTTAAAGTGTCAATTCTGCTGTTACAATCTTCCATGCCTGTGCACAGGTCAGCTGATCTGTCTTGGAGACCTGAGCAGCACTGAGTCCCACCCCTGCCCACTGATGCTCCACGGGGGTTCAGAGAAGTGGACTATGAGGAAGCTAGGGATGGAAGAGGGGCTTGAGGAGGTGGGGGGGGGCTGAGAAGGCAGGGGGCTGGGGGGGTACACTCACCAATGTAAACACGCCTGCTCCCAGCACGGCATACACTGCGTGGAGCCAGGGCACCTGCAAGGCAAACAAAAATATGGACTTAGGGAGGGTGAGATGGGTGGTGGGGGTGAGGGGCAGCAGGGAAGGGAGAAGGGGTCAGTCCTGAGAATGGAGGATGCAGGACAGACCTCCCCAGTGGGGGCCCTCTCTTTCACCTCACCCCCAACCCAGTCCCATACCGAGAGGTCCTTGACTCTCTGTGTGCTCACGGGGCTAGGGGAGCCCCAGAATAACAGTGATCATGAGGGGCTGGCAGGGGAGCTCCTGACTGGCCAGCACTTCTTCGCTCCACACACAGCCCCAGGCTGAGGCTGGCCCAGGGTGACTCATCCTACGGGGCCCTGACATCCTTCCAGCCTGAGTCTGGCCGGAGGCTGCGCCCTCCTCCCAGTGTGCATTCATTCTTGTGCTCTCGGTCCCTCCGTGGGGACTCCCTGGCTCTGCCTGTGGGGGTGAGCGTCTCAGGGAGAAGTGGAAAGACTTGAGTCCGGGGAGGAGGGGCACCTGGAGTCCTTGTCGCTGAACTTGATAGGATTGTCTGCCCCTGCTTCCCAACCTCTGCTCCCCCCGGGGGCCTCAGGGGCACCTGGCCGTGTGTGGAAACCTTGCAAGAGGTGCCAAATCAGCCATGCCCTCTGTAGGGCCTTCCCCCAGAAGATTCCTGGAAACACAGGCATCCCGTGAGCCTGACCTGGGTCAATAAAGGGTTCTTTGAAGCTCTGGGCCTCTTCCTGTACCCCCTCCCCCCATCCTAGATACACAGAGGGCCCCCAGGCTAGCTCCGGCTCCTCCCTTTGTCAACAGGATCCTGGAAGAGCCAAGGAAATGCCAGAACCAATCCTGATGTCCTGGACTGGGAGCCAATTCCCCGGGGGCTGGGCAGGATGGGGGAGGGGAGGGGCAGTGAGTATGGCTGCTCTTGGCCTGCTCTTGGTGGTGGGGACCGAGAGGAGCCTGGGGGCAGGTACAGCACTGGGTTCTCAGCAGGGGTCCAGTAGCTGCTCTCTTGGGTTCCCAGGATTCAAACCCCCTCCTGTGATGCCCTCAGTCTGCCCCTGCTCCACCTGCAGTAGCCCGAGTGCCTGGAATAGGTCATTGAGCTCCAAGCAGTCCTAGCTGGGTTTCCCGGGCAGGCCAGACACTTAAAGAGCTGAGATTCGACTGTTCCCATGGACACCAGGTGAGGGTGTCCTTAGAGCCCTGCTGTCTCACTTTCCACCTGCCTGGCCAGCCAGATTCTGCCTCTCTGGACTTGAATGATCCCCCCAGAGTCCCAGGAGGCCTGTCCTCAGGGCCCCTCTGGGGCTTAGTAGCCCCATGGAGCTCCAGAGTCCCCTCCCTTGCCTAGGGTTTAGAAGCTCCTAGCCCTCCACCTCAGCCTTGTCACCCTAGTGGGGAGGATGGAAAAGGTGAAGCCGGATGTGGCTTGTGGAGTGGGCAGGTGCCCAGACCTGCCAAGAAAAGCCTGTGTTTGCTTACACTGCCAACAAGCCCATGGAAGGTGCCAGGAGGGGCAGGACTGGATGGCAGGCTGTGAGGCCTTGGCTCCGGGCCTTCCCTGGAGGCCGCAGGAGGAAACGGCACCCTCGGGCCAGCGATCCCTCCCTCTTCCTCCCCAAGGGGCCGGCTGGGAGACCCAGAGACTCACATATTGGAAGGGCAGGAGGATGGCCAGGATGAGTCCGCTGAAGAAGAGAGTCATGAGCAGCACAAAGAGCACACCTTGGCAGGACGTGAAGTCGAACTGCAGGGATGGCATGAGTGTCAGCTGCCGGGCCCCTGAGGCCTGCACAGGGTGGCTTGGCATTCCTGGGGGCCCTGGCCAGGCATTGCGCTGGCCAGAAGGCTGAGGCCTCTGGGGCAGGCCGCCTTCCAGGGCCCACCCCAGAACCCGGTGTTCCTCCCCATCTACTCCAGGTGCCCTCCCCAGACGCTTCTCATCCTTGTGACCTCTCCCCAGCCAGGGATCCAAGCTCGGAGCCTGCACCCCACCTGCCTTCCTGGGCCCACGGGCCCCAGAGCTGACCTTGGTCTGGAAGCTGAAGACGGTGACCGAGAGGCAGACGAGGGCCGTGATGCTCAGGCACAGCAGCACAGACGTGGTGTTGTAGTAACTGCAGGACCCGCAGGCCGGGGGTCAGCTTCGGGGCAGGGCTTCTGGTCTCCCCCGGCCCTCCTCCCAGGCCCACCCCCTTCTGCAAGGACCTGATCCCACCACCGTGGGGTCCCCACCTTCTCTCCTTTCCCATGATCCTCCCTCTCTTGCCTCTCCATCCTTTCTACTGGGACCCAACCTCCCAACATGCTTACGACTCGAAATCCTGTTAGAAGGATCCTGAAGAGGTGGCGGGGGGTGGGGGTGGGGGTGGGCGATGTGCTGGTGTATGGAGGTGGCTTTCAGGGAACTGCATGATCATGAACCTGGGGTCTTTTCAGCTGCAGCTTGAGAGATGTCACCTTGCTCTCCTCCGTCTCCCACCCCAACCCCGCCAGCCTGGCCAGGTCTTGGAGACACTGTCCACTAGAGTGCAGGAGGAGTAGGCTTGAAGCCAGCATTTCCTACCTGCTTACCCCTCCCCAACACCTGCCTATCCAGCACTCCCGGGAGGGATAGTGTTTGGGGCAACTCCCTCATTCTGCCTATCCACTTTACCTGGACAACATTCCAGTGAGGTAGGCCATGGACAGGGTCTGAAAGGAGAACAGTGTGAGGGAATGGTGGGGCCCAGACACCTTCAAGGGCCAGCCCGGGTCTCCACCCCTTGTGTGTGCCCCTCAACTCCGAGTCTGCTTTGTGCACACACGCTTACCTCCAGGACTTCATCTGGGGAAGGAGGTCCCAACGGGCCTTGAGTCAGCTGTCCCTTTGTCGTTTTGCAGCCCTGCTCTTCCCCTTTCCTACGACCATCCCCCTTGTTACCCACAGCTCTAGGATTTCCCACACAAACCTCTTAAAAACACAATCATAGTGGAAAGAGAGAGTGGATGGAGTGGAGAGAGAAAGCTCATTTGGAAAGAGAGGGTGAACTGTCTTTGAAGAAAAAGTGGGGTGAAAATACCCCTGCCTCCCTCAGTGACCTCACCTTGACTGTCCCCAATTCCTGGCCCTCGAAACTCACCCTGCATCCCTCCTCCCTCCATCGCTACAGCATCTGTCCCCAGATACCCCCACATCACTTACAAAGATGGTCAGGAGGATCAGGTTCCAGGGGAAATGCCTCCTGTAAGGCAAGCCGCCGAGTTCAGAGGAGAGTGCGGTGCGGGCAGCACCGACTGGGGCTCCGCAAACTCACCCCCACTCCTGCGGCACATCCCTATGGGCCCCTATCTGTCCATTCACCCTCCCCCCACCTTTGAGATGCCAACGAAACAGGGGAAAGGCAGGCCTGCTTAACAGAGCCCGGAAAATGGGGCTCTCTTAGGGTGCACAGCACTGGTGGCAGGCAGGACTGGGGCCAGAACTTCCAAGATCGTGCTCATGTTCCCACAAGCTCCCCCCTCCACCATTATTACCTGGGTCCAGAACAGCAGGCCAGGGTCAGGTAGGTCGCAAAGAACACAGCGCTGCGAGAGAGAGATGGATGGGGGAGTCAGCTGGTCTTTCCTGAAGCCTTTCCACTCAGTCTCCTGCTCAAGCCACTCTCTGCCCACAGGGCACCAAGCAGGGTGCTGCGGGGCAGGGGCAGGGATTGGTTAAGCCCACAACCATCCTAGAACCTTGCAATGGACAGGGTGATAGTCCAGTTCCAAAAGAGAGGAAGGGGAATAAGATAAGCCTACTCCTAGAAATAATGAATCTTGGGTGCCATAGGATAGCTAACCACCCAATCCAAAGTGGTTTTTCTCCAGATAATATCTTATAACTTGTGTGTGTGTGTGTGTGTGTGTGTGTGTGTGTGTGTGTTTATATACACAAACATATATATATGGGCTTCCCAGGTGGCCTGGTGGTAAACAATCCACCTGTCAATGCAGGAGATGCAAGAGATGCAAGTTTGATCCCTGGGTCGGGAAGATCCCCTGGAATAGGAAATGGCAACTCACTCCAGTATTCTTGCCTGGAAGATTCCATGGACAGAGGAGCCTGGCAGGCTGCAGTCCACGGAGTTGCAAAGAATCAGACATGACTGAGCACACACACATGCATGCATATATATATGTGTATATATATAGTTTCATATATGGAGTTCATACAGTGTTCTCTATGTGCCAGCCAGAGAGCTACATGGTTTACGAATACTAACTAATATAATCCTCACATCGTCTCTGTGAAGCGTGTTCTTCACTTTATAACTGAGGCTCATTGAGGCCAGCCGACTTGTCCAAGGTCACACAGCTACCACGTGGCAGAGGCAGGGTTAGAACCCAGGCATTCTGGCTCCAGAGTCCTCGCTTATAACTACTACCCCACACTGCCTCCTTCAGGCCTTTCCCTGAACCTGTTGCTACTTGTAATGATCTTTTTTTTACCTGCCAGTTCCTGGCACAGCGAGAAGTACCTATGGCATGAATTTCTGGATCAGGTGGCCATGTCCACCAGGAGACTAGCAGGAAGCTCAAGTGAAACCCAGAGATAAGGATTGAGGATTTTCTGGAGAGCAGTGGAGGTGTAGACCAGCCCAGGAGGTGGGAGATGAGGGCTGAGGACCCAAGGGTGGGGCATGCTCATGCCTACCTGGATTGGTGCCAACACCAATGCATGGTCTCCAGTTCCCAATGTGCCCTCAGACATGGCACCTGTCATCCTTCCCCATCTCTCTCCTCAGTTCTCTCACCCATCCCCTATGGCAGCAATGCCAACCATCCTCCTCCATCTTTAAACCTCCCAGGCTGCCTCACTCTCCTGCCTGGTCTGCCCTGAGGTGTCCCAGAAAGATCTGAGATGAGGTGGGGCGCCCCTGGCTCCCTGTCTGCTACCTGGAAACATCACGTCATAGATCTCTGAGCCCTTCCTCCTGTCCCTCCTCTCATCGCAGACTAATCCCCCAAGCCTCTGGATCCCACACCCTCCCCTGTCCTGCCGTTGACTCCCATCTCTTCTCCCTCACACACCTCCTCAGCTGTTCTCCATCTTTAAACAACACCTTTCATGGTTCTCGCTACTGCTACTTTATCCACCCTTACAGCCAAGCTTCTTGAAAATGTTGTCTCTGCAAATGCTCAGGGCTGGGGCAATGGGATGACCCAGAGGGATGGGATGGGGAGGGAGGTGGGAGGGGGGTCCAGGAAGGGGAACACATGTAAACCCATGGCTGATTCATGTCAATGTATGGCAAAAACTACTACAATATTGTAAAGTAATTAGCCCCCAACTAAAATAAATAAATTTATTTTAAAAAAAAAGAAAAGAAAAAGTTGTCTCTGTTCCTGGCATTTTCTCCATCTCATGATTACTCCTCAACTCAACAAACCAGCCTGAGTCCCAGCTTAATGAGAGCTATCTTTGCAATATCACTATGACCTTGTTGAGTCCAGCTGACACTTGTCAATCCTTATCTTTCCTGGCTTCTCAATATCTGATCTCTCCCTTGTTGCCCTGGTTCCACAATGACATAGCCTTGGGTTCCCGCCTAACTCCCTTGGTCACTCTGTCTCCACCACCTGCTTCAGCACTGGGTCTCTTCTGTCAGGCTGTCTCCTTTCACACTCCCCTTGGGTGGGTTCACTCATTCCTAGGCCTCCCTTTATCAGGCAGATGCTCATGACTTGCACACCCATATTTCTGATCTAGAATATCCTTCTCAACCTCAGACCTGAATAACCAACTGCCTACTGGGCAGACACGTTCAGAAACATGCCCAATGCAGAAGGTTAGAATTGAACTTGTTCTCTTCCTTGCTCCTTCTCGGGCACCCCCCCATTGCAACCTCGGAGTCACCCAACCAGCAGCTCAGTCAGTTGTGACTCCCAGCCTGCTACACCCAACTAATCATTTGGACCTGTAAGTCCTCTATCTAGGTAGTTCTCAAATCTGTTCCCTTTTCTCCATTCCTGCAACCACCCTTTTAGGTCCAGCCACCTCTGTCTATCTGGTCCTTCTGCCTCCAATCCTGCCTGCCACTCTCCAAGCTATAGGCAGATCCCATCATGTGACTCTTCTGTTTAAAATTCCAAAGACCTGGCAATGTCTTATGTGATCCACTCCCCGCCTACCTCTCCAGTCCACACCACACCATACTCCACCCCTCCATCTACCCTCTCATCGCCCTCTGCATCCTCACAGGGTGACCACCTCCCTCTGCCCCTACTGGAAAGGACCGACTGAAGAGGATGCCTGTGGCCGGGTTTGGAGGGGCTTGCTCTGTGCACTGCAGGCAGAATTCAACCAAAGCCTGCACCTTACACCCCACAGGCCTGCTCATCCGATCCGCACCAAGGTGTAGCATCTGGAATGACCTATCGACTAATCCTCAGCCTGGCATGGGTTAGGTGATCTTTAAATATTCCTGGATGAAAAACTCAGGGAATGCAGGGGTTGAGACAAGCCCACTGGATTTGGTCAACAGGAGCCCTCTGTCTTCACCCTTCCCTATTCTTCAGTGGTTCTCAAATGCTGCGTCACTGTTGTCACGGTGATGGAGGGATTCTCAGTGCCATGACCAGGGCTGCTGCAAGACATCCTGCTCTGTGAGGGACCATGGCATCATCCTGCCCCAGTTGTTAAGAAACACTCCAGCACTTCTCTTTGGGTCCCCCTTGAGTCACCGGTCAGTCACTTCAACAATAATGATAATAATAATACCTTAGTCTATGTGTATCCTGGGTGTGGGGCCTGTCTCCCAGGCAAGACTGGAAGCTTCCTGAGGGCAGAGCTCAGCCTCCTTTTCTCTCCGGTCCAGAGCTCCTCAACCCTCAAGACGAGTGGTTGGGAGGAAGGGCAGAGGGATGGGTGACCTGGGGGCAGCTTGGGAGCCTGACCCTCACATTTCACATCCCAGCTCTGGCACCACTATCATGTGACCTTGAACAAGCTACTTAATTGCAGAGCCCCAGCTTCCTGCTTTGTAAAATAGGAATACTGGTACTAATTCACTGGGCTGTAGCGAGAGCTGAATGGCAGCACCCCGTCCAGCCTTGAGCACCAAGGCCTGGTGAAGGGTAGGGACTTGTTTATTATTATGACTAGACCCTGGCTGACTGACAGCTTCCTGGAGAGGCTGGGACCCACCTCCACCACCAGTTCTGGGCTCACATTTGTCCTCCTCTGCCTGGCTCCCCCCACCTTCATCCCATGGTCCTTACTCCCCCCACTGCAAGGAGGCAGGCAGTTCTTGCTGCCACGGCTCAGAGGAAGCAATCAGACAGTAAGGCAAAAGCCCACTGAGGGAGGTAATTGGGGCCTGGAGAAAGCGAGGGCTGGGGGTGGGGGTGCTGGTAGGCAGCCATCCCAGGGAGTGGAGAACAAGTCACAGAAGAAGTGAGAGAAAGACAGACTCGTCAGATCCAGGGCCCCAGGGCCTGAGCTGGAGCCACGGTCTATTTACAGAATGTCAACACAGAGGCACGAGGCTCAGGTGGAGGCCAGCGTCCAAACCCAGTGTCCTCTCCCAACTTACACTGCTCTGGGACCAGCTCCTGGCTGTGGGGGAGGCTGCCGGGCACGGAGGGGACATGCAACAGCTTTGCAGTCGGAAAGACAGGCTTCAATCCTGGCTCTGCTGCTTAGGAAGCAACATCTCCACTCTGACCCTCATTTTTTTCATATATAAAATGGTAATAATAACAGTATCTGCCTGGGAGAGTTGTTGTTAAGGATCGAATGAAGAATATCTGCAAATCCCATGGCACAGTGCCTCATACAGAGAAAAAGACCTGTTTCATTCTTATTGCTATTAAGGGCTTGGTACTTGGAGGGGGTGAGACCCACTAGATGTCAGCCCTGCTAGGTGTCCGACCCAGAGGCAGACTCAGGACCAAGGTGAGGTGGGGAGGGGGCTGGAAGGACAGAGCCACAGGCAGGCTTTTTGTAGGACAGCACAGCATCTCGGTGGTGAATTCATCAGCACCATTAAGGCTTTGCCATGCTCCATGGAAAGCACAGGGCCCAGGCCCAATTCCGGCTTCTCTCCACCCCCATCCATCCCTGAGCCCAGCACAGCATCTCTGTTTTCTGCCTGGAGATGCTGAGGAGGAAGGATGCTAAGTCTCGGCATTCAGAGGTCAGAGTCTCACACCCGCCCTCAGTGGGTCGACTCTGCCTCCACTTCCTAAGCTGCTTATTCTTGGATTGTTCCCCTGCTCCATCTGCTCAGGGCACAGAGTCCTGAAGACTCCCCCACAGAAGGCCTGATAGGGGGCCTGGCAGCTCCACTCTCGAGGTCTCAGGGCTCAGAGGCTGCCAGGAGGTGCTGACGTGCCGGGAGTCATGCCAACCCGCCACATGGGCTGACTGGGGCGGCAGTCCCTGGGGCCTCATTAGCTTTACCCTCATTAGTGTCCCCAGTTCCCCCAGATGCTTGCCTCCCTGCCTGGTCTGCAGACAGGCCCTCTGTCCTGCACCCTAAGAAAGGCTTTGGGTATGAATGTCTCCTCCCCTGGGATCCCCAGCTTGGTTGAACCCCTCCTCCACTCCTCTTAAAGAGCCTCAGAGGCCAAGATGTCTCCTTCCTGTCAGTCTCTGAGCTGGATTATATTATCTCAAGGCCCACTGTGGGACTGTTCTGGGCTCAGGTGATCCAGGAAGCTCTGGGCTGAGCCTACATTTTCCACCAGCTTCCTATTCAATAACAGGCCTGGGACAGCTGTAGTGCACAAGCTCCTTGGGTGGACATTTGGAGCCTGTATCCCAGAAGGCCCATTGCTCTGTGGGGTGTCCCAGATTCCCCTCCACAGAAGCTTGCAGTGCTCCGCCAGCCTGGTTCCTAACTCAACAAATGTACCCCGTGCACTCCCACTCCAGCTCTCACACATGCTCTTTTGCTGAAGCCACTCCAGTCCCCAGTCCTCTCGGCCCCTCCTCTGAGGTACTCGCCCCCTGATGCGGACTGAGGGCTGCCCCTCCTCTTTCACAGGCTGCCTGGCCCTGCAGAGGCCTCCTTCCCAGCAGCCCCAGTTCCAGCCCGGGCTCACAACGGGTGCTGAAGCAGACTTTGCTGACAGTAGTTCCGCTTTGAGCCTATGGTGGTCCGGCCTGGCGTTATCCAGAACAATTTCTTAATTGCCTACCTGGGAGGGTCAGAATAGCCTTCTCTCAAGTTACTTGCCATGTTCCTTGCAGAGTATGGGATAGGCGGGAGCTGACTGCTGGAGGGGAAGGGAGTCTGCCAAGCAGAGGGATTAAGAGTGCAAGCCTCAACCTGAATCTTGGGTTTGAACCCCAGCTCCACCACTGTCTACCTGTGTGACCTTGGGCAAACTCAACTTCTCCGAGCCCGAGTTTTCTGAGGTAATTATACCCAGTAGACCTGAGCGAATGCAATACTGTACATCAAGCACAGCGAACAATGCCCAGCCCTTATTAGGCACTTTATAAGTGGCAGCTATTATGATTAATAATTCGTAAGCACTAATAACAACTATGTTAATAAGAGTAGCAGCATTATTAGTAGTATAGGCCAAGGTGTCCCAGCCCCCTTCTGCTCAGGGCCAAGGTCTGGGTCTCTCCAGCCATGACCCCAGCTCCACCTTTCCCTCCTTATGCAGGCGCCAGAACCGACACCCCTCTTCTCCCCTCCCCCGCAGACCTAAACACCTCAGAAGGGCCCTTCTGGCCATGCTCCTGTGAGGACAGTCCCCATGGGGTGGGGAGAGGCCATGGGCTGGGACTTGTCAGCAGAGACCTTCCACCCTGTGCCGCCATGGGTGCTCCCGGTGAGGGGGGTGGGTGGTGTCGAATACTCACTAGGATGCCCAGTACCAGCCTGGGTTGGCCTGGACATAGTCCTTAACGGGGTCACTGCAGAGAAGGGAGGAAGAGAGAATCTGAATTGACCCTCTGTCTCCATTTCTGGTTCTACATCTGCACCTGCCCCAACCCCCGGTTCACAGGACTGGAGAGGAAGAAAGGAGTGACTGCACCCCTGGTGGGGCAAGGGACCCCAGCCACAGTCTTGGGTTGAGACGTGGACATGCCTGGGTGTAGGGCTGGTGTGTCTGAGAGGAACGGCTGCTTCACAGACACTTGCTGGACCAGAAAGCATGGGGCCACCCTCACTGGACGGAGGACCCCTCCACGTGCCCAGTCTAAGGTTCTTCCCAGTATGAGGGGGGCCGCTGCCCTGAACAAATATCCCCAGGCAAACGTTCCCAGACCTGTCTGATGCTGGATCCCCCCAACCCCAGGCCTGGCCCCATCACTCCTGGAGTGTGCTGTTCCACATGGTCAACTCACCAGAAGGTAAAGAGAGCCACGACACCCAAGGTCACCAGCAGCTGAATCAGCAGAATGGTATAGACCTGGGGACAGGAAGGGGTTCCTCTCAGCTTAGGGGGTCCTGTTGGAGGCCAGGGGGCTCAGGCTCCCAGTCAAGATCAGGTGGGCCCAGCTTCCTGGTGACTCGATCTACCCTCCAGACCCGCATTCTATGCCCTCCACCCTCCATTTTCAGAGTCACTGGGAGGAATCCAGGCCAAGGAGAAAAGAGAGCAAAGATGCTCCACAGCCTGCACCCATGGGATCTGGAGAGGAGAGACCAGGTGTTCAGGCACAGCAGCGGGTGGTGGATGCCCCCACTTACCAGCAGGTACTATCAGCTGGGATCACAGCGAGGGGGAGAAGGGTGGCCTCCAGGCAGAGGGTTGGGCCAGGGGTTCCTCAAGGGGCTTTTCCCACCCACCCTCCCAGTATGGGAGAGTTGGGGTAGGCGGTTACCTTTCTGATGAAGACTCGGCGAACCTTCTGGTCATCCCAGCTGAAGGTGGTGAAGAACTCATGGTCTCCAGTGGGGAAGCCACTCTCATAGCTGGAGCTGCTGTCTGGGTGGCAGTGGGAGGGCCATGAGCGCCCCCCAACACACGTGAACACCGCCTCCCATGGCTACCCGCTCAGAGCATTTGTCAGACTGGCTCCAGGGACCAGGTGAAGTCTCTCTCTCCAGCCCCATTCTCAAACCTCCCGCCCCACCCCATCTCTTCCCACAGAGGTCCCAGACCTCTCCCAGGGTGCCTCTCACCTCTCCTGCTCTGAGTCCTGAGAAAGAACTGTCTCCTCCCCTTCTTCCTGCCCCCAGCCCCAGCTGGGGCTCCCTGGGGGCCATGCTCTTTCATAGAAATGTGGCCTTTCCCTCTTGTGCCCTCCATCCCCCTCCCTGGACACTCAGGCTCCCTCTCGGCTAAGAATCAAAGAGGGACAGCCACTCCCCCAGGGCCATCTCGCACATCCCCAGGGTCACTGGTCTAACCCCAGGTTGCTCTGAGGCCCTTGGGGTGGGAAGTGGAGACTCCTGGGAAGATCAGACCTGCTGGTGCTCTAGCTGGGAACCAGGGAAGGGCAGTGACTGGAGGGGAAATTAAGTCAGGTGAAGTTTGGGAGCCTGGTCCTAGAACTTAGACTTTCAGAAAAGCATGGGCTCCATAGGAAAACATGTGGATCGGTCCTCAAGACTGCCTAGCTGTGTGACCTTAAGGGAGTCACCAGCCTTCTCTGAGTCTCTTCTATGATAGAGATCGGTGATACCCACCTACTGGGGATGAAACAAGATAAAAGTGAAAACTTTGTGCCTGATGCTGACCACACCAACCTCTTAATCCTGCATCTGGGTCATTCCTAAGGCCTCAAATATGTCCACTCTATTCTCCCCCACCATCCCTACCAGCTCTCCCCGACCTTCCCCTCCACCGCAATAGCCTCTGTCTTGGTCTTTCAAAGCTGATGTTGGCACTGCCCTGCTTCAAGTTCTTTGATGGCTCCCTACCAGCTTTTGGGTTTCCCTGGTGGCTCAGATGGTAAAGAATTTGCCTGGAGTCCAAGAGACCGGGGTTCCAACGCTGGGTTGGAAAGATCCCCTGGAAAAGGGAATGGCTACCCACTCCAGTATTCTTGCCTGAAGAATTCTGTGGACAGAGGAGCCTGGTGGGCTACAGTCCACGCGGTCACAAAGACTCAGACAGGACTTAGTGACTAACACACTGCCTTTTACTCAAGTTCGAGTTCCCCAACAAAGCCTCCTCAGCCTCCCATGAGCCCTCCAACTCCACTGCACACTGCTCCCTGCTTCTCTTCTCCGGCGTGACTATATTATTTTTCAGTGATATGCTCTCATGCTTCTGAGCCTTTGCATATTCTTTCTTTCAACCTCGGACACTCATTTTCCCACCTCTTCACCAAATTAACACATGCCATCCTTCAGGACTCCATGTGGATACCCCTTCCTCCAGGAAGTCTTCCCTGTCGGGCAGGTTAGTTGAATGGCTGAGGCCTCCATCACTGCATCTGTTTCCCTGTGTGGCGGTTGTCCATTTACTTCTCTACACAGTCACTTCTGTGAGTGTAGGTCTTGCAAATCAATGCATCCCTAGAAACCAGCTCAGTGCCAGACACAGTGCCTGGTGCAGGCTTAGGAAATGTTTGTCATCTGCTGACTGAAATGTGCTGCTTTCCTCTGCCCTGACAGTTATGTGGAAAACATTCCTTATGGCAGCCATTCCTGGCAACCAGGACACAGGAAATGAGGAAGTGGGGAGGGAGGTGGACCCATTGCCAGCCTGGGGCTTGAAGACCCTAAACCTCTTAGCCTTCACTCCTCTGTGTACTGTCTACATTTCCTGCCAAAGCCTAAACGGCCAGGACACAGAGGGGGAGAAAAGGAGAGAAAAAGCAGTCCTGTGGGTATCAGGGGTGGTAGGAAGGGCTCCCGTGAACACCAGACCTTCGTAGGCCCTCCAGTAGGTCACGGTGGGGTGGGTCTGCTTGGCTCGAGGAGCTTTGTGGTGGGAGGTGCGGACCATGGTGGCCGCTCCTTGTGAGTAAAGACTCTGTCTGAGGCATTGTTCTTGGGGTCGCTTCTAGAATTCTGTTGGGGGTGGGGGTGGGGACTCAATAAGGTGGGGGAGGGGATCGAGGGGCTGTTGAGGGAGATTGAAGGGGCTGAGGAAGACTTCATTACAGCTCATGGGGGGTTGTATGTTCCTAGCCCTGAGTCAAAGTTTCCCCAGGTGCTCAGCCTAACAGAGGGGTCCCTACCAGCCATGATTCTTAGTCCATTTTAAGGAGCTAGCGTCAGCCTGCATGGGTCTGCTTAGGAATTGTACCTGACTGTGAGATATGTTAAGGCTGGTGTGGGTTAGTTGCTCAGTCATGTCTGACTCTTTGCAATCCCATGGACTGTAGCCCACCAGGCTCCTCTGTTTATGGGATTCTCCAGGCAAGAAGACTGGAGTGGGTTGCTATGCCCTCCTCCAGGGGATCTTCCCGACGCAGGGATGGAATCCGGGTCTCCTGCACTGCAGGTGGGTTCTCTATCGTTTGACCCACCAGGGAATCCCACTACGGCTGGTATTTGCTTCTAGTTAAGGCCTGGGGAAGGGAAAGAGTCAAGGAGAGTGATGGATGAAGGGGATCCTCAGGCCGGGGCCCCCAACAACCCTGGGGCATCCATGCACACAGATTTCAGATCAGCCCGCATGTAAGCAGACTGCATCCCATTCACAGGGAGCCAGTCCCAGTTGAGACCATGGTCAACTGTGTTCTCGTACTGTTCCTTCCTGTGTCGGCTCTAATCTTGCCCTCTCCTACTCTGCATCCCTTTCTTCTAGACCAGCACCTGGTTTTTCTCCCCCATCTGTTCCCTCTTTTTGTCCTAGCTCGATGACTTGAAAAAAACCCCTCTTCCTTACCCAAGAGAACTCTGACTGCAGAAACTGTATCTCTCTTTTCTCATGGAGTTCTCCTTGACCAGGTATCCTTAGAACAGTCCTCCCAATCCCAAACCTTTGACATCACAGCCTCATCTGACAACCACATAGTGCATCTATTTCTGGGCAACTTCCTCCTACACAAGTTTATTCATATGGGCCCACCGCTTCCCCTGAGGCTTCTGCCTCCAGGAACCGAGAGACTTACTAGGGTCCACATAGGCCCAGCTGGGGTGGAGAGGCACAGCCGAGGGGGCCGGGGGGAAGGCTCCTGCCTTGAGCCCCTCCCCAGAGGTGGCCTCCTCATAGGAGGGCGGGGCCGAGGGCACTGGCGGAGTCTCCTTCTTCTCACCATTCGCCTGCTGCTGCCCCTCTGTCCCGGGGGCCTTGTTAGCCACGGAGAGCTGTGGAGGAGAGGCAGAGAAAGACAGTCACCAGGGACAGGGCACCACCCAAGCCCTCCGTACGAGCCCCTCCACTTCTGGAATTCCCCCAGGTACTTTCTCCTCTTACTAGAATGACAAAGGTGCAGACAAGAGTTTCCCTATTTTATGTGGGGTATATATACAATGGAATATTATGCAGCCTTAAAAAAAGAAGGAATTCCTGTCATTTGCAACAGCATGAATGAACCAGGAGGACATTATGTTAAGTGAAATAAGCCAGACCCAGAAAGAAAAAGCTGGAGGATCTCACTTATACATGGAATCTAAAATTGTCAAACTCATAGGAGCACAAAGCAGAATGGTGGCTGCCAGGGTCAGGGGGTGGTGGGGGGAATGGGAAGATACTGGTCAAAGGGTACAAAGGTTCAGTTATGCACGATGAATAAGTTGTGGAGATCTAATGCACAGCATGGTGGCTAGAGTTAACAATACTGTATTGTGTCCTTGAAATCTGCTGAGAGGGTAGATCATAAGTGTTCTTGCCACCAAAAAACAAAGGGAAAGTAACTATGTGAAGTGATGGATGTGTTAAGTAGCTTGATTGGGGTGATCATTTTGCAAGTTACACGTACATCAAAATATCATACACCTTAGCTATATACAATTTCTTTTTCTTTGTTTTTGGCTGTGCCATACGGCATGTGGGATCTTAGTTCTCCCACCAGCAATCGAACCTACACCCCCTGCAGTGGAAGGATTGAGTCTTAACCATTGGACCACCAGGGAAGTCCCTATAGACAATTTCTATTGGTCAATTCTACCCTCAATAAAGCTGGAAAAAAGAATCTCCTTATTTTATGGATGGGAGAACTGAGCTCTGGGAGGCTTGGGGCTGGCCAGAGGCACACACACTGGAACAGGGGTAAGAATTGAGGAAGGAGGAAATTCTTAGGAGAGCCCACCATTGGGGGTCACTGTCCCTGGGGCAATGCCTGGCTCTATATAGTTTCACCTTTTTCCTGGGGTCCAGGGAAGGGCTTCGCACAGAGTAGCCCCTTAAAAAATATTTCTCAATGAAAGGTTCTCTCACTGAATCTCCCTGGTACCTTGCTAACTACATTTTGACCCATGTTTTTAAATGAGGGACTGAGGCTCAGAGAGGAAGAATGACTCAGAGCCTGCCATGGCCCACTGGGCTGCAGAGCCCAGACACCATCCACTGGGACTGGCCTTCTTCTCCTGGGCTGGAGATGACCAAGGAGGGCAGGGATTTGGAAATCAGGGAAACAGAAAGAGGAAAGGAGAGGGGGAAAGGAGGAAGAGGAATAAGGACTGTAGGGGAGTGGAGGGGCAAGAAGCCCTTAGCTAAGAGTCCATTTTGGAAATCTCATGGGCTTCCTTAGTGGCTCAGTTGGTAAAGAATCTATCTGCAATGCAGAAGACCCAGGTTCAATCCCTGGACCGGGAAGGTCTGCTGGAGGAGGGAATGGCAACCCACTCCAGTATTCTTGCCTGGAAAATTCCAAGGACAGAAGAGCTGGCAGGCTACAGTCCATAGGATTGCAAAAAGTTGGACACGACTGAGTGACTAACTCTTTCTTTCTTATTGGAAATCTCAGCCTCTCTCTCTTAAACCAGAACAGAATCAGATTGTTACTAATGGAAGGGAAAGCGCCTTGTTCAGCCCCTTCCGTCATCTTACAGACAAGGAAACTGAGGCCCAGTGGGAAATGTCCCACGGCAGGATGACAGGCCCCCACAACGTACAAGTTCAGCTTTGGTGAGAAGATATGGGCTGCGAGGGCCCGAATGAGGCCACCAGGGAAGAGATGACCTGGGAGGCAGGGGTGGCATGAAAAAGGAAACCACACCAGTATATTCTACTTCCATCCAGCCCTGAGGACCACTGAACTGGAGGGGCCTTTTCCATCATCAGAAAGCCTGGGAGCAAGCTGGGAGGTGGGGGCGGAGGAGGCAGGGGCAATACATTCACCCCAGGACAGGAAGCAGTGTCAGCAAACTGACTGATGGAGGCAGGGGTGGGAAGTGGAGGGAGAGAATCCGCAGAGGGGGGAGCGCTTCATTTTCCCCATGGTGAACCCCCACCCCTCGATCCTCAGGGAAGGGCCTCAGAACCCAGGCCTGTGGGAATGGGGCCCTGGCTCATCTGCTTCCCTCCTACTCGCCAATCCCCTTCCTCACCAAGATCGGAAGGGTCATGCCCAGGAAAATCCACTTCAGCCCACCAGAACCCAGGTCCTCTGAGCCCAGACCCAGGGCTCATGACTAGGAAAGGATTATCACCTCTGACTTCAGCCCTGTCCACACTGGTCCTCCTCACCAGGAACCACCCTGCTGACCAGACCCCCAGAGCCTCCTGGGCCCTGCCCTCCCCACATCCAGCATTCCCAAGTGAAGTCTGCCCAAATGGCAGGAGATGGTATCACCCAATGACATCATTTTTTGACCTGATGAGCTTGCAAACAAGGAAAAGAGGGTCTAAGAGCCCAGGAAAGATGCCATTGGCTCTGAGGCTCATTTCTGAGGGGAAAAAAAGTGGGAGCGGAAGGGAAGCCCTTCTTCTGTTTTCTGTACCGAATCCTTAGCACCACCCCAGAGGACCCTCTTCCTTTGTCCAAGGCCTGGTGGCTGTATAATTCCACAGGCTGTCAATGTTACATAACCCTACTAGGCCAGCCAAGTCTCTGCCCCAGTCCCCCTCCTCTACATTTCAGGCCTAAAACAGGAACAAAAAGAGAAGACGTTTTATCCGGCCCCATTTAGTCCCATGTCTGGCCAAAACCAAAACAAAAATTAGAACATCCTGAAGCAGGGTTGCCATAGTAACTCCTCAGCCACAGGGGCTGTATCCAGAAATGGAATGATGACAGGGAGCTGGAGGGGGGGTTTCTGTGGAGGGTGTAAAAGATGAGTATAACATGGTTGGGGTTGGGATTGGACAAAAGAGGGGGTTGCCCCATAGACACTGCCTCTCAGGGCTCATCCTGGGGATACACACACACACACACACACACACACACACACACACACACACCCGATTCCTAAGCTGACTCCTTAAGGAGACCTGGGCATCTGTGAAGGGTCCTGTGATGCCAAAGCATGGGTGGAATGTAGATGGAGGAGAAGAGAACCTGGTGGGCAGGAAGAGGCCACAGCCCACTCCTTGAAATGGGCCTTTTGGTCCTCTGACTTCAGCAAGGACCACCCAGGACCTTTGCACAAGAGCCAAACACAAGATGCTTACAGTGGTCCAGAGGGCTTGCTTAGGATGACAGGGAGATGGGGGAAACCTGAGGATGGAGGATGGTACAGGTGGGGGAGATGCCGGTACCTTGCCCTGTGTCATGGTGCCGTCTCTCGGGGAAGGGGTCCCTGAGGCAGAGGCGGCTGCTCGGGTCACCGCAGCCTGCCTGCGTCTCTTCCTTTCTCCGCGTGGGTTCTAGCAACATCCACTGCAGCCGGGCCAGGCGGACCGGAGCGTACCATCCAGGCACGGGGGATGGGGGGAAGAGGGGGCGGGCCAGGAGGCTGCTGCGGAGGCCTCTGCGGAGCTGCAGGCGACGGAGGAGGAGGCAGAGGCGGAGGAGCACCGCCCCCTCCTCCCGCTCCCTCCACCCTGGTACCCTCACCCCCGGGAACCAGGGAGCTCAGCGCTGCGGCACTGCCCAAGTGGATGTGTCCGCGCGGGCGGGAGGAGGCGCGGGGACTCCGTGACACCCGACCAGCTGATGCTGCCTGCCTGTAACTGGAGCTGGGTGACAGGGCCTTATCTCTGCACCATCTCTGCCGCTGACAGGCTCCATCGTACCTCTGCCTTTCCCCTCTCCCTCTTTGGATGCCGCCCTGGTTTCTATCTCCATCTCCACCTCCCCTCTCATCTCTGTTTCGTCATTCAAGCTGGAGTGGGAAAAGTCTCCAATGTCTTGTCTGCCCTACTGTCCCCCTGGGCCCTAAGTTCCTGTGGGCCTTTAGGCAAACCATGTGGGCCTCTCTCCTTGCCTCTCTTTTCTCACCTATGGAATGGGAGCAAGAGGCCCCTCCCGTCCTTGTCACAGAGACCTTGTCACAGAGACATGGGCAGTGGGAGGATGCAGCTTCTATTTTTCTCACCCCTGCTGGGACATTTTACCAGATCTTTCTGGAGAGGCCTCTAGTTCTGTCTCAAAACCTTTCCACCCCCCTACATTGCTCCCTTTTTGCCTTCAATCTCAGCCTCCACCACCCCTGTTATCCATCTCCTCCCCCTTCCAGAGCTGGTCCCACCCCAATCCCCAGTCTTGTCCTTGGGACTTGGCCATCACTGGGGCCTGTTTTCTGCAGTTGCTGCAGTGTTGGTGTGGGATTTGCAACCTCAAGAGCTGGGCTCGAGTCCCAGTGTAGTCACCCACTGGCCGTGTGACTTTGACAAAGCTTTAACCTCTCTGAGTTGCAGCATCTCCTGTGGGAAGGAGGCTAACAGTGGAGCTCTGTCCATCCTAGATGTGCTGTGAGACACAGGGGTTATGGTGGTAGAAGCACACTGAAGACCACGAAGGGCTGTGAATTTTTGAGTTATTATTATTTGAAGAATCTCCTTTGAGAGTGTCTTGAACTGTCCCAGGGTGAGGACTCAAGAGATCCGCCTAAAGAAGGATATGAACCTTGAAGGATGGGAGGAGAAACCAAGATTTGGTGCAGGTAGGGGTGGCCCCCTGCCTTCTGCTTCCTTGTCATCTCCAAGCTTGACCCACCTAGTGACCAGAGAGAAAGCAGGGCCCTGGATTGGCAGGTAAATTGTTGATGTCTTTTTGCCACCTCCACTCATCTGCTATCTCCCACTCCATAACTACCAACTTCCCACACACTTGCTTAAACCTGGGCCTCCCTGTCCAGAGGCTTTGTCAGCAGCCCCACTCACATGCACACACACAGTCTCCTCTCCACCCCTCCCTGTCCTGCCACTCTCCTCCCCAGCCCTTCTCCCTGACCCCTTTTTCCCACAAGCTGCCCCCTGGCCCTGGCACTGCTGAAGCTCTGCCCAGCATTCCAGGTTCTGGCCTTCCCCTCCCTCCCTCTCTGATCCTGTGTTCTGGAGCATTTTCCTTCTCCTGTTTGGTAGCTCAAGTGCCATCTCCTCCAGGAAGCCTCCGTGGTCCCTAGTCTGGGTTGGGTGTACTCTTCTATACTTTCAGAGTGCCCTGACATAGCACCTGTCACGTGGTACTTGGAGTTTGTCAATTTCCCCATTAGACTCTAACAGATCCTGTCTATAGCAGTTTTTGTGTTAGCAGGGCTGAAGACTGTGCCAGGCATGTGGAATGAACGAATCTTGTTACTGTTATCCAGACGTACAATGTAACGCAGAGCCTCAGTTTACTTAGGCCTTGGCATCCTCCTGTGTTTGTGACTCTTGCCAACTCCTTGTATCCCCATTCCTCTGCTGTAGCTACACAGGCTTCTTGGCAATTCTAGACTGGGTCAAGCATAGCTCAGGGCCCTTTCACTTACTCTGTCCTCTGCCTGGCATCTCTACATACCCCCACTTTCTTCACTGCCCTGCTCAGACATCATCTTATTGGGGGGAGGGAGCTTCCTGATGTTATACAAGTAGCAATGCCACCAGTGTACCCCCATTCAGTTCACTGGACAGTCTCTTTTTCCTGACTCAGCTGTATTTTTTCTCATGGCAACTGTCACCTCTGATATTTATTTTTGTTTAGTTTTTTGGTCTCTCCTTCTCCTCCCATCAACTATATGAGAGGAGGCATTTGGCCCTACACCCCTGGGTTAAAATAGTGCCTGACATGGATGTAGTAGGTGCTTGGTAAACATTTGGCTAAGGGAAGTGCAACATTATATACAATCCTTATATTCTTCAGACATTTTGACATTGTCAGTGCTATGATATTTCTCAGATGTTGGACTCTATGACCTTGACATAGAGTTGAACTTGTTGACTCTTGACCTTGCATATATATCCCATTATGTAGTCTTCATTCATCATTCAGAAGTTGGAATGCTTGTCTAGTACTCCATTGGCCTCTGGAGGCAGTGAAGTCCAGTGATCAAGTTCACGGACTTGAGAGTCAGGCGGCCTTGGTTCAGATCCCAGCTTCTCTACTTGAAGGCTGTCTGACTCCAGACAATTACTTCCCCTCTCAGAGACTCAGTTTCCTCATTTGTAAAATGGGGGACAGTGATAGTACTGACTTCACAAGACTGTAGAGAGGCTGAAATGATAATATCTGTAAAGGGCTTCACATAGTGCCCAGCACATAACAAGTTCTCTGTAAGTAAGCTATTGGGCTTCCCAGGTGGCTCCGTGATAAAGAATCCACTTGCCAAGCAGGAGACACTGGTTCAATCGCTAGTCCAAGAAGATCCTCTGGAGAAGGAAATGGCAACCCACTCTAGTATTCTTGCCTGGGAAATTTCATGGGTAGAGGAGCCTGGCAGTCGCAAAGGATCTGTGGGATCTCGAAGAGTTTGACGTGACTTAGCGACTAAACAGCAGCAGCAAGTAAGCCTTCAACCTTAAGAGTTACACAAATGTTGTTGAATGAATAATTAATTCCCACCCTCATAAAGCACTCGGTTCCACTGTTATTCATTCTTCATGTGTGTAATGCTTACCTCTGTGTGACACCCTGTGGGGGACAGTGATTCAAAGAGGAATCAGACCTGCAGTCTTCCCTCAAGGAGGAACGATCCATCCGGAGCACGTTCAGAGCTCACCCCTGTGCAGCGCGAGGGCTGGAGAAAGTGCAGTCAGGGAGGTTAGAGGGTAGGGTGCCTGAAGGGATCCAGAAGGGTGAGGGGTTCCCCAGGGGAGTTGGGAGCTTGTTGGGGTCATATCCTTGAATCCCCAGCCCAGGGAATGAGCTTTACTCCATGCTCATGAAGTAGGGAAGTTGGGGCCAGGGGAGAAGGGGAAGGTTTCATGGTTTTTTGAGCAGGGCATGCTCCAGGGCTTCCCCCACCTGCCAATGCAGGGGATGTAAGAGATGTAGGTTCAATCTCTGGATCAGGAAGATCCCCTGGAGGAAGGTATTGGCAACGAACTCCAGTATTCTTGCCTGGAGAATCCCATGGACAGAGGAGCCTGGTAGGTTACAGTCTATAGGGTCGCAAAGAGTCAGACATGACTGAAGCAACTTAACACAGCAAAGCACATGCTCCAGAAAGACCACACTGCTAGAGTCATTTTTTTCATTAAAGCATTTTCTTAAATAAGAAAGGCAGGATGGAGGCTTCCCTAGTGGTCCAGTGGTTAAGAATCAGCCTTACAGTATAGGGAACGCCAGTTTGATCCCTGGTCTGGGAAGATACCACTTGCCATTGGGCAACTAAGCCCACACGCCCTAGGACCCGTGCTCTGCCAACAAAAGAGGAACCCCCACTCGCTGCAACTAGAGATAGCCCACACACAGCAATGGAGACTCGGAGCAGCCAAAAATAATTTTTTAAAAAGAAGGGTAGGAGGGTATGTCTGTGAGCAACACCTGGGAAGGACTGAATGAGGAAGAGGCTGGAGGTGCAGAGACAGCATGGAGACTTCAGGAGAGTTCTGGTGATGGGCATTCAGAGGCCAGGCTGACTGAGCTGTGCTGAGCTCAAGTGTGGGCCCTGCATGAGATGCTTCACTTCTCCATGCCTCAGGTTCCTCTTCTGTGAAGTGAAGGTTGAGAGTTAGCATTGGTAAAGAGTTCAGAACAGGGCCAGGCATATAGCAAGTGCTCCATACGTGTCTGGTGACTTGAAAGTGAGACAAATGATCCAGGGAGAAAGATGGAGAGAGGCAGATGGCTTGGGGTAGAATTGACCGCACTTGGGAAGAGGCTGGACATAGATAAGGAGTGAAGGGGCGTCAGAAGAGATGGGGGCTTGGAGGCCAAGTTCCTGGGCAAATGGTGCTATTATGAGAAGGGAGGAGATGTTGATGTGCTCAGGTGGGGTCAGGTTGAGTTTGAGGTGCCCTTGGGACACCCAGGTGGCGATGTCCCATAGGCAGTCAGCTGGAGGTCTTGGGCAGGACCTTACATGGCTCAGGGGACACTACGCACTGGATTCTAGGGGAATACCTCTGCCCTTCCTGCCCTGGAGCACAGCCCTGGGGCCTCATGGAGTCTAGCACTAGGGTCTCCAGGGATTGGGTAGCCACTGGTCATTAGCATGTGGACAGTAGCTGGATCACAGGGGCCATGAGGAGAGCGAGGCCAAGGAAGGAAGAGGAGGGCAAGCAGACCTGGAGCATCACCTGAGGTATGCAGGGGATGGAAGGAAATTATTTTCCTCCCTCCAGAATCCCCCTCACCATCTTCAACCTCCAGGCTGAGGTTGAAGGAAATGGAGAGATTCGAAGACCACACGTCAGTGTCTTCAGGGCTACTGCTCAGGCAAGGGAGCTTATGGGCCTCTGCTGTTTCTGTTTCAGGCCCCCTCCCCTGTCAAGTTCACACCGTGGCAGCCCATCCAGATTCTTGTTCTGCTGTGGTTCCCAGTCAGTTCCGTTTGGGGGCAGGTGCCGGGGAGGGGGCCGAAGGTGTGGACAGAGGTGTCGCTTCTCATTTTACACCCATAGAAGCAAAAGGCCAAAGAGGGCTAGTGACTAACCCAATGTTACATGACAGGTTGGGGGCCGTGCCAAGGTAAGAAGCGGGAATGTGACCCCGGCTCGGGGACCATCGGCCCAGGACTGATTCAAAATGACAACACTTAGAGTGGGTGTGGAGAACGAGTTGGAGGGGTCCCAGGCTTCCTAGGTGGGCATAGTCAAAGCCATTCAGTCTCCTCTCCCCAGATGCACACCCATACCCCCAGTACACCCAGCCAGCAGCAGCACCTGTCCCCGAGGGTAAAGAGAGAACTGCAGAGGCAGGGGCTGGAACTTGGGTGGCTCAGAGCAGGCCGATCTCAGGCTGGGCTGCAAGAGGCAGTGGTCCAGGCCCGCTCTGGGTACCAGTGCCCCTCCCTGTGTATACCAGGGCCCCAGGTGTGGCTGCCTCCCACAGATATTGAAGCCTGCCATTGCCCTTCAGGTCCCTGGCCCCCTACGCCTCTCACTTCTACCCTTACAGGCCCTTTCAAATTCCTCCCCTTCTCCCTGCTCTGTCCCCAACAGCCCTACAGCAAAGAAACCAACATCCTGTCCAGGCCAGTCATAGCTTGGTTGCACAACTCCTCTATGCTGGGATGTCCATTGCTGCCTCCCCTTCCCTCACCCCAGGACACACTGCCTCCCCAGACATGGTCTGTGAAGCACGGGAACACGACATCTCGGGCAGGCACCAACACCCTGAATCACCTTCCAGCTATAGGACTTACGGTGTGAAATTGCATTCCTGTTTCTCTCAGCAGTATTGGGGGCCCCTAAGAAGTCATTTCCTTTCTCCTGGGTCTTGGTACGGGTGCCCGCCCTCCCTAATTCCTGGGATGGTCACAGGTTGTTACGCTCACTTGTTGTGTTCTGTGTACTATACATGTGCATTTCTGCTTCTCCACCAGATGCTCCTTAAAGGTAGACTGTGTGTCTTGATCCTTACAGCAGTGCCCCCTCCTCAGTCTCTTCCATCTGCTAGAGTTCAGTGGTGAAGTATACAGGTTTTGGATCTAGGTCCATTTGGGTGGGAATTCTGACCTTGCTACTCATTATATGAGTGACTTTAGGCAAGTCACGAAACTTCTCTGAGCTTAGTAATGGATATCCATTGATTGATTCATTCATTCAACCAGTATTTACTGAGGTCTTACTACATTTCAAGCACTGATGTATGTACAACAGCCAACACAAAAGATGCAGTTCTCTGCCTTTGGGGATTTACTTTTTAGTGGGGAATATTAACATTTGTCTCATGGGGTGATTGTGAGGACTTGATGAACCATTGCATGGAAAAAGCTGAAACAGCAACTGACATGGTAGGCTTGACACACTGGAGCTGTTGCCATGCACATCCATTCAGGACCATTTGCTGAGAACTTACTATGCGTCAGCTCCCTGCTGGGTGTCAGAGAGACAGAATTGCAGAACGCCCATCCGTGCCCGCAAGGAACTCGCAGTCAAACATACCTACTATGTAACAATGGGCTCTGTCTGAGTCATCGTTCAGAAGCTTGTAACCAGCATCAGCTTGTATTGAATTCTACAAAGAACCATAATTTTCTAGAATGTTAGGTAGAGCAGGGACAGCTGTTTGTCCCCCAATATACCTCAGATAAAGCCATACATGATTGATGGTTATCAACACTATGGTTTGGGGAGATTCAGAAAGAGATGTGGTTATATTTGGTTGGGAGATCAGAAGGGATTGGGAGAGGTGACTTTTGAACTGCATCTGGAAGAGTGAAATTTAACAGAAACAATAGCGGCAGAAGGAGGAGGAGACTCCCATCCCCTTTCCCAGCCCTCTGTCCTTGGCCAAGATGACACCAGGCTTCAAAATTTCTAATGAATTAGAAATTCATTTCTTTGGATGAGCCTCCAGGAGATTGCTGACAGGGGGCAAATCATTCCCGCAGGAATAACATGGAAGGATGCATCTGAGCCATGAGAAGAATGGTGGGGAAAAGAGACCTAGAAACAGTGGCGAGCAGGATAATATGACTGGGGGAATAATAATAATATCTAAAATTTATTGAGCACTTAAGTGTTGGGCACTGAGGTAAGGGTGCTGCATGGATTGTTTCATTTAGCCCTTGACATCAGAGGTAGATCCTCTTATCTCCATTTTACAGATAAAGAAACTGAGACTTGAAGAGGTAAAGTGACTTGCCCAAAGTCTCCCACACCTGGCAGTCATCAGCCGGAGCCCAGCTCTCAACCACATGTGGTCCCACCTCAGTTACTGTTTCCTAACCAGTTAGATGGGGTTAATGGCAGCTCCTCTACTGAGCTGCACGGCTTTGGTGATGGATAAAACTCCCTGAGTAGTGTGACATGCTGTAGGTCTTCACATGGGCCATGTCCTTTCTCTCTCTCCAGAGTGGAAAGCTCTATTTCATGAGCCTGATAAACATTTCTGTGGTATCTGTGTGGTCGAGGCTATGCAGCCAGTTCTCTGCAGCACTTGTGATCAGACTGGGAGACATCCTGGGCCTGTTGCAAGTGTTCAATCAGTTTCATTAAAAAAAAAAAAAAAAAAAGACCTCTTGCTTGAACAGTTGACAGTCATCACTGGCATAAGACAGATCTGCAGGCTTTTCTGGAGAGAGGTCAGAGCATGAGCCGACCCAGGGTCCCATTTCCCAAGCAAGGACACAGTCAAGCCCAACAGCTATTGATGGGCTCCTCCTTCCAACCTGGATGCTGTGCCAAAGGCTCCGTCACGCTTGGGGTCCTGGAAGGGTTGCATGGAGCCCAGAAAAGAAAACAAGGAACACAAACCATGCCCCAAAGTCAGGGGCATAGAATTGAGGGCAAGTTGACCTGGGTTGACGCCTCTTGAGCACTTTTTTAAAAATGCTTGTTTGCAGTAAGAACATTTAATATGTAATCTACCTTCTTAACAAGTTTTTAAGGGCACAACCCAGTATTGTTAACTATAGGCATGATATTATATAGCAGATGTGTAGAACTTATTCATCTTGCATAACTGAAACTTGACACTCATTAAGTAGCAACTCTGCACTTCCGCCTTCCGCCAGCTCCTGGCAGCCGCATTCGACTCTCTGCTTCTGTGAGTTTGACTTAGATACCTCACAAAAGGTAATCACGTGGCATCTCTCCTTCTGCATCTGGCTTATTTCATTTAACATAATGTCCTCTAGCTTCATCCATGTTGTCATATATAGAAGAATTTCCCCCCTTTTTAAGGTTGACTAGCACTTTACTATATATGTATTTTATATATATATATATATATACACACTTAGAAATATAGAGAAAAGGTGATATATATAGAGATAGAGATAGAGAAAAGGTGATATATATATCATCTTCTATTCATTCATGCATTCATGCAGCACTGGACATTTAGATTATTTCCACATCTTGGCTATTGTGAATAATGCTGTAATGAATGTGGGAGTCTAAATAGCTCTTTGAGATCCTAATTTCAATTCTTTTGGATAAACACCCAAAAGTGGGATTGCTGGACCATATGGTAGTTCTAGTTTTAATTTTTTGAGGAACTGCTATACTGCTTTCCATAGAGGCTGCACCATTTTACATTCCTCCCAACTGTGTACAAGGGTTCCAGAGTCTCAACATCCTCCCCAACATTTGTTATTGTTTTTTCTTTACTAACAGCCCTCCTAACAGGTGTGATGTGTTTCATTGTGGTTTTGATTTACTTTTCCCTGATGATTAGTGACTTTATATTTTCATATACTTGTTGGCCATTTGTCTTTTTTGGAGAAATGTCTATTCAAGTCCTTTGCCTATTAAAAAAAATGATAGAAGTATAGTTGACTTACAGTGTTGTGTTATTTTCTGCTGTATAGCAAAGTGAGTGTTATACATATACATATACGCCTGTATGTGAAGTTACCTTGATCGTATCTGACTCTTTACGACCCTATGGACTGTAGCCCACCAGGCTCCTCTGTCCGTGGGATTTTCCAGGCAAGAATACTGGAGCAGATTGCCATACCTTCCTCCAGGGGATCTTCTTGAATCAGGGATCTAACCAGAATCTCTTAAGCCTCCTACATTGGTAGGCAGGTTCTTTACCACTAATGCCACCTGGGGAGCCTCACATATACATATATATCCACTTTTTTTCAAATATTTTTCTATGTAGGTCATTACAGAGTATTGAGTAGAGTTCCCTGAACTATACAGTAAGCTCTTATTAGTTAATCTGTTTTATATATAGTCATGTGTATATGTCAATCTCAATCTCCCAATTTATCCTTCCTCCCCTACACCTTTGCCTATTTTTTTAATCAATATTATCTGGGGCTTTTTTGCTATTGAGACAGGATGAAAATCAAATGTAAAATGTCTAATTCATAAGCTTTTATGTTGACTACATATTGAAGTGATAATATTTAGGGTATATTGGGTTAAATAAAATATTAAAGCTAATTCTACTTGTTCTTTTTGCTTTTTTCATGTGAGTATTAAACAGTTTAAATTATGAATGTGCTCGAATTTTTGTCTCACATATTTCTTTCTATTGAACCTTGCTGATCTAGACTGATCCCTTCCCCACTGCCCACTCTTCTGAGGGGAATCCCATGGGAAGATGTCATGGGGGAGACTCAGATGGAGAGGGCTTGTGACATGTTGATATAAGATCTATCCAGACTAGGCTGGAAATGCAGAAAGATGCATGAGGGGACATCTGTGCTATCCCGGAAGTGGGGGTTCGGAACAGATACTTTTCTCTTTCATACTCTGTATTTCTCTGTTCATACGTCTGCCTCCCTAGGAGACTATGAGCTCCAGGGTAAATAAGACCTTGTTTTACTCATCTTCATATCCTCAGCGCCAAGCACAGTGCCTGCCATAGAATGAGTTATTGAAAACATGCCTGCTGGGCCTTCCTTAGTGGGCCAGTGGTTAAGAATCCACCTTCCAATGCGGGAGACATGGATTGTATCCCTGGTTGGGAAACTAAGATCACACATGCCTGGGGGGCCACAAAGCCCACGAGCTACAACTAGAGATGCCTGCATGCCACAAGGAAGACCCAGCACAGCCAGAAAAAAAGAAAGAAAAAAAAGAAGACCTGTACTACTATAAGGACTGACGCGAGGGACAGGATGGGGAGAGAATCCAGACAGCAGAGGACGGTGCTGAGATGGTGCCAGGCCCACCTGGGTGACTACAGCACTTGAAGATTTTAATCTTTAAATCTTTTAAATCATAATCTCCAGAGAAGAGTCAGGTTGAACTCATCTACACTCCCTAGGAGCTGAAGACAGCTGAGAACAGGCAGTGACCCTGAGGTCGTTGCGTCCAGCCTCCTGCCTCTCTGCTCCCTTCAAAGGATCAGAGTCCTGTTCCTCCTGCGGTCAGCTCTGGCCCAGTGCTTCCCTAGGTGTGCTTCCCCAGCTGTGTGCACACATCTGGGAGAGAGATCACCGGGTCTCTCCACACTTGGGCCAGGATGCTAAAGGCTGCTAGTGCAGCCCACGGAAGGCGGAAGCATTCAGCTACTCCTGCCTGGCACAGCTCTGCCTCCTTTTCAAGTTCGGGCCCCACCCTTGCCCAATTTATGGATCAGTGATTCTCAGGAGCACACTTCTCCCACACCTTAAGTCTCGAGGTGGGGTCCAGTTGGCAGGTTCCCACAGTTCCCACCCTTGATGAGCCTCTTCTGCCCAGCCACAGGCAAGGTAAAGAGGCAGCAGGATCGGGGAGGGATTGAATATACAGGAAGGACCCCAGAGGAGCTCAGAGGGACAGATGGTAGTACTGTGTGTTGAGCAGCCTACTGTGGAACGTAGGCACCGGGATTCTGGGGCTGGAATGCCTGGGTTTGAATCTCAGCCTCTCCACTTGCTGTATGTGACCCTGGGCAAGTTAGCTAACCTCTTCAGACCTTAGGTTCCTCACCTCAGAAATGAGCACAATACAGGTTCCCAGCTCAGAGGGTGGTTCAGAGATTCCACGACTGAAAATAAATCAAGCACTTAGAACTGCGCCTGGCACATGGCAAACACTCAGTGTTAGTAGTCCAGCTCCCTCACTTCACACTTCGGGAAAAAAGGCTCAAAGAGGAGTAATAACTAGGGCACAGTTATCCAGACAAAATGGTTTTATATCATTCCGTTTTTTCTTTTAGTTTTTATTATGGAAATTTTTAACTTAAAAATGAAGTAATAATATGATGAACTCATTATGAAGAAGGATACTCATTACCCTATTTTAATGACTGTCAGGCCCATCTACACTTCTACCATAGCTCTGGTGGTTTTTTTCGGCCATGCTCCACATGGCATGTGGAATCTTCATTCTCCAACCAGGGATCGAACCCGCGCCTCCTGTAGAGGAAGTGTGGAATCTTAACCACTGAACCACCAAGGAAGTTCACCCCTGGATTCTTCTGAAGCAAATCTCAGCTGTTATGTCAGTTCGTTTGTAAATATTCCAGTATGTATCTCTAAAAATAGCCACGTATGCGTGCCAAGTTGCTTCAGTCGTGTCCAACTCTTGCAACCCCATGGACTGTAGCCCGCCAGGCTCCACTGTCTGTGGAAATTCTTCAGGCAAGAATCTTGGCATGGGTTGCCAGTACCTCCTCCAGGGTACTTTCCTGACCTAGGGATCAAACCCGCATCTCTTATGTCTCCTGCATTGGCAGGTGGGTTATTTACCACTGGCACCAACTGGGAAGCCCCTAAAAATAGCCACATTACCATTATTACTAAAATATTAACAATAAAGTGTTAATATCATCAAATATTCATTCATTGTTCAAATTCTCTCTCATTTCTAAAACAGTTTGTTTAAATTGGAGTCCAAATAAGTCCACCCCACATCAAGAGGCCAACATATTGGAGCTTCAGCTTCAGCATCAGTCCTTCCAATGAATATTCAGGACTGATTTCCTTTAGGATTGACTGGTTTGACCTCCTTGCTGTCCAAAGGACTCTCAAGAGTCTTCTCCAACACCACAGTTCAAAAGTATCAATTCTTCAGCGCTCAGCCCTCTTTAGGGTCCAACTCTCACATCACACATGACTATTGAAAAAAACCATAGCTTTGACTAGCTGGAACTTTGTCAGCAGAGTAATGTCTCTGCTTTTTAATATGCTGTTTAGGTTGGCCATAGCTTTCCTTCCAAGGAGCAAGCATCTTTTAATTTCATGGCTGCAGTCACCATCCACAGTGATTTTGGAATACAAGAAAATAAAATCTGTCACTACTTCCATTTTTTCCCATTCTATTTGTTCTGAAGTGATGGGACCAGATGCTATGATCTTAAGTTTTTTGAATATTGAATTTCAAGCCAGTTTTTTACTCTCCTCTTTCACCTTCATCAAAAGGTTACATCTTAGCATCCCCAGAAGTGATCAGCTTTTTTTTTTAAATCATGAACTTGTGAACTCAAATATATTCGGAGTGTTTTAAATTGTTGCCACTATAGTAAGGATATATTTAAAAAGTTGTTTTCTGGCTTAAATTTATTGAATGAAGGTAATAAAAAATAAAGGTAACCATTGAAAAACCTAGAGAACTCTGACTCTGGAATCAAATAACCCAGGGGTGGAATCCTGGCTGTACCACTTATGAGCTTGGTGACCTTGGTCAAGTAACTTAATTTCTCTCTTTTTTTCTATCTCCTCATGCCCCAAAGAGGAAAATGGTTAATAATAACTAACATTTATTGAGTGTTTACCATCTTTGAAGCATCGTGCTAAGTGCTGTAAATACATCATTCGTGTCTGACTCTTTGTGACCCACTGGACTGTAGCCCACCAGGCTCCCCTGTCCCTGAGATTTTTCAAGCAAGAATACTGGGGTGAGTTTCCGTTTTCACCTCCAGGGGATCTTCCCTACCCAGGAATTGAACCCGTGTCTCCTGTGTCTCCTGCACTGCAGGCAGATTCTTTACTGCTGAACCATTGGGGAAGCCCGGTAATCCTCATATCAGCTCCATGAGGTAGGAGCTATTATCATCCTTATTTTAGGGATAAGGAGGAGACTAAAACATAAGCTGGTTGAACAATTTGTCAAGGCTGCATACCTAGAAAGAGGTGGAACTGGGACTTGAACCCAGGACAGTCTGGTTTCAAAGCACACCATACTCTAATGGTTATTGTGAAGACTTGAGATGGCAGTGATCATTCATCGGATGCCTACTGTATGCCAAGCACTTGGTCTGACTCCAAAGCCCACACGTTTAGCTGGTACCCTATTTTCATGGTATTGGCTTGTGGTAGGTGAGTAATTAGTGAGAATTATTGGTGGTTGTAGAAGTAACCACCGCAGGAATGAAGGATGGGACAACAAACTAACCAGGAAAATGGCAGGCCCTGGCAGACAAAAAAATCACCGCAACAGGGCTATTGTTGGCCCTGGCACTTCGCCTCTGAAATGGAGCAGGGTCAGGTCTGGCGCCTGGTGGAGGGGGCAAGGCTCCTGCTGCAGCTGGGCTCTTTCCCTCCCCAGGCGCCCGCTTACCTGCCAAGACGCAGGCCTCTCGCCTAAGAATGCAGCTGTTATTGGTGGGTTCTACGTCCACTGCCATTATGGTTCTCATCCTACTTGCTTCATTAATCAGTTAGGACAGGAAAGTTCCTTCTGCTTCCCCAGAGAAGCCAGGGTGGCCCTCAAATAGTCTAAGAGGACAGTCCAGGTCCTACCTGGCTGGGGAGGACAGAGAGCCTGGGTGCGGCTGGGAGTGGGGAGGTATCAATAAGAACACAAGAGCAGCTTTTCCCGAGCACCTGCTGGGTGCCAGGCGGGGTTAGACCCTCACAGTGCCCAAAGAAGGTGGGTATTCTTATCATCTCCGTTTTGCAGATGAGCTAAGAGAGGTTAAGCAACTTTACCCGAGGCAGGTGGAAGATTCAGGAATCTCATCCATCTCATCTCATCTCATACCCAACTCCACATTGGGTACAGACGGACCAGGAAGCAGGGTGCTGTGGAGGCAGGCAATGCTGGAGCTCTCTGGGTAGTGAAGGGAGGAGAGCATTCCGGGCAGGAGGAACAGTTTGTACAAAGGTGTGGAGGCGTGAAAGGGTATGGCCTGTTCAGGGCGGCGATTAACTCTGTGGCCAGACTGAAGGGTGTGTGAGGAGGAGTGGCAGAAAATGGAGTGAGAGGGGCTGCTAGGGCCAAGGTAGAAACCTCAGGTTCTAGGCCAGGGAGCTGCAGTTTTGTTCTTGGGAGGCAGAGATGTAGGCCCATGGGCAGCATTAAGCAAGAGGACTAACGACAGTGATAGCTGGGTTTGCAGGGGGATCTGGGTTTACAAGGAGCTTCTCGAGGTACATTATCAGGTGGAAACTCATGTCAATACTAAGAACTACACATTTTGCAGTTTAGAAAACAGACTCAGAAGAGTTCTGAGACATGCTTTACCGAGAATATGACAGCAAGTAATAGGAACAAGAGCTTCCCAGGTGGTGCTAGAGGTAAAGAACCCACCTGCCAATGCAGGATATGTAAGAGATGCAGGTTCAATCCCTGGGTCAGGAAAATCCCCTGGAGGAGGACATTGCAACCCACTCCAGTATTCTTGCCTGGAGAATTCCTGTGTCACAGGCCTCACAGAGGAGTCTGCAACCTCCATGGGGTCTCAAAGAGTCGGACATGACTGAAGCAACTTAGCACAGCACAGCAAATTAGGAACAAACATTCATTGAACTCCAACCATGCACTAGGTTTGGGATACATCAGAGAACAAAATACAAGATAAATCAGTAAAATGCCTAGTAGTTAGAGGTGCTCTGGAGAAAACCAAATGGAACAAAAGAAGCGGATATTCTTTCTGATAACTAATACTCTGAACTAAGGGTTACCCGTGCTGGACTAGGAGGTGCCCCAGGTCTGCCTCAAGAGCTAGTAAAGGCCCCAGTGGGAGAGAGTTTGGGGATGCCGGCTTAGACCCTGATTTCTCTGTGACCTTGAACAAGGCAGGCCCTTAGTAAATCTGTTGCTAAGCAAGAGGACTGCACAAGACAAGCGGTTTTTCATGTCAGAAGCCTCAAGAAACATCTCAAGCTAACCCAAGAGGTCCAAGGAAGGGACACTAGTTGGAGTATTTTATTTATTTATTTTATGTTTGTTTGTTTGGCCACTTTTTTTTTTTTTTTGCTGTCCCACACAGCATGTGGGTTCTTAGTTCCCCAGCCAGGAACTGAACCTGTACTCTCTGCATTGGAAGCGCAATCTTAACCACTGGACCACCAGGGACTTCCCTGGTTAGGGTATTTCAACAAGCCCCATGGGAAACTCTGAAAGTACATCTGATTAGAAACAACTAGATTATCAAGGTCCCTTCCAAATCCAGTTCAATAAATTCAGTACGACACGTGTTTATTGAGCATCCCCTATGCCAGGCACTGCCCTGAGATAAGCCAGTGAGTGAAATACAAGATAAATGAGTAAAAGTTTCTAGTAGTTACAGCAGTGCTGGCCAAGTGTGATGAGGAGAGCTGGTTCAGGGAGAAGTCGCAGGGTTCGGTAGTATGAGCAAGGTGACTTGAAGGAGACGAGGGAGTAGCTGAGTATATATCTGGGGGAAGGATGTTCGGAGCAGTCAGCAGCTAGAGCAAGGGGCCTGGAACAGCAGTGTGCTTGCCAGCTCCAGTGGGTGAAAGTGAGAGGTGGAGTAAGGGGTCAGGGATGGCCATGGAATGCTGCTGAGCATGCTAAGACATCTTCAGCTCTGCCCTGAATATCTTGACTCTGATCTTGACCCTGAATCTGCCCCTGCCATGACCTCTCCCCTACTAAACTTTCATTTTAGGGACCATCCATCATAGTAAAGGGCTTTCCAGGTGGTGCTAGTGGTAAAGAACCTGCCTGCCAATTCAGGAGACCCAAGAGCTTCGGGTTCAATCCCTGGGTCAGAAAGATCCCCTGGAGCGGGGCATGGCAACCTACTCCAGCATTCATGCCTGGAGAATCCCATGAACAGAGGAGCCTGGTAGGCTACAGTCCATAGGGTCACTAGAGTTGGACACAACTGAAGCGACTTACCATGCACACATGCATCATAGTAAATGCCAGTACTGCTAATGCCAAAACAGTTACTTGTATGGGTGAGCATTTTGCATTTTCCTTCCTTAAACCTAAGTGTCTTCAGGCTCACCTAGTCTTCTGTCCCATCCAAATCTTCTGTTCTTCCCTTCCTAACTCCTTCCTGGGGCCCTGGGTATGCATACCCTGGAGGAAGGGGAACGAGGCAGGTGGCGAGCATGTGGCCAGTGTCATTCTTATTGTCCCAGCGAGGCAGCAGCTTAAGGTGCTGGTACTTAAGGTACAGCTTAAGCATCCCGGAAAGAAGGAACTCTCATAAATAACTGTCCCTGAAATTAATCACTCTGAGTTTCTGGCCTGGAATCCCACGGTAAGTAAGATCAAGCCTTCCTGGAGATCCCAGCCTAAGGCAGTGGGCTGGAAGGAGTGGAACTGGGTAGGAAAGGAGACAAACGCAGACACTGAAAATCCAAATGTATATACAGTGTGTTGTTTCAGATTCTCAAACAGAGGTAAGTGACCCCCAGGGACACAGGGTTCAACTGATCATTATCTACCCACTAGGGGACCGTGTGTGAATCAGTTAACCTCTCCTCTTGGGTCTTGAAAAGTTTCAGGCTCAATACATATATTTAAATAAACGTGTTTCAGTTTCTTTGCATGTTGTGTGTGCATGCATACTAAGTCACTTCAGTTGTGTTCAACTCTGCTACCCTGAGGACTGTAGCCCGCCAGGCTCTGTCCATGGATTCTCCAGGCAAGAATACTGGAGTGGGTTGCCCTCCTTGCATGTTAAATGGGAGTAATAATAATACTGCTGACTGAGGGCTCCCCAGAGCCAGCTCACTCTCTGGTCCTGCTTGTGACCCCCTACCCCCAGCCACACTTGCAAGTCCCCCCACCGACACTGAAGTGTCAAGTGTGCCACCAGGCCATATCTGTTGAGAGGAAGATCATACCAGTTCATGGATGTGAACTTGACTGCAGAAGCCAGCACACAACTGATGTAATAGTCATTGAAGTGTTCTACTGGCTGCCTACTTTAGTAAATAAAAATCCAGGAAACCCAGTTACATTTGAATTTCAGATAAACAACTAAAGATTTGTTATTGTTATAAGTATGTCCCACACAACATTTGGGACTGTAGAGGAGGCAAAAATTTACCCCTATCCTCTTAGGGTTTTTTGGCTGGACCTGAGAATTAAACTGACATAAGACAGATTAACAGGAGAAAAGCATACACATTTCTATAAATTTTATTGCTAAAAGACCCAAAGAAACGGTGAAAACTACATGTATTTATATTGGATTGAACAAAGACAAACAATTGTGGAAAAGTAACCAAACTAAATGGTGAGGCTAAAGGAAGATAAGAGTTTGCTTTTTTTCCTGGTACAGGAAAGGCGTCTTTCACATGGAAGTTGTTATCTCCTGTTTTCAGGAAGAAAAGAGGAGATTAGGATGCCCTTCTCAAATCTGCTGTCTTTCAAGTGCCTTTAGCTCAAAATAAACCTTATGTCAAAGGGGTCTATTTGGGGATGGCATATTCTGCCACACTTCAGGACATATTTATAATACAAAAATATTACTCACTGAGTATCTGAAATTCAAATTTATCTGTGCATCCTGAATTTTATCTGGAAAATCTACTGATGACAGTTTATGGGCTGGCTGGGATGACAGGGATGTGGGGCTGGAAAATGACTCTGCAGTGGTCGAACTGAGCTTGAGGATAAGGATTAAGACACCCACCAGGACCATGGGGTTGTTGCCGCGTCATTGTCTTAGGCTGTATTCGCTAGTGAATCCTGCTGACTCAGAGGCTTTCCAGGTGGCACTAGTGTAAAGAACCAGCCTGCCAAGGCAGGAGACATAAGAGACATGGGTCTGATTTCCCCAGGCTGGGAAGATCCCCTGGAGGAGGGCATGGCAGTCCACTCCAGTATTTGTGCCTGGAGAATCTAATGGACAGACGAGCCTGGCGGGCTACAGCCTGTGGGGTCACACAGAATTGGACACAACTGAAGCAATTTAGCACTCACGCATGCACCCTCAGACTCAGCCTTCTTGGGGCTCCCAGTTAATCTCTCTTCCCTTCGATCTGGGCACCTTGTCCTCTCAGTACCGGCCTGAATGCTGCCCTCAGTAAGCCCAGAGCTGTACTGAGTGATAATATTAGTACCACTTACTGTGTGCCTCTGGGGGTCCAGAGCCATGCTGCTCACCCTAGAGATGTAAGCTCATGAAGCTGGGTGCTGGCCTGACTCCAAAGCCCAGATCTCCTTCTGTTGTGCTGTGCTGTGGCCTGCTCAAAGACTCCAGCATCCAGGAAGGTGAGGGAAGGAACCGAGTTGACATGGCATATCCTGGTCTCCCACCATTCCCAGGTGCTGTGTTAGAACTCACTGAGCTGTCAAAAAATCTAATAAAGTTGATTCTCTAGGAGATGCTAGAAGTAGTAAGTATCTGAGGTCACACAGATGAAGCGGTGGAGCAGGGATTTGAACCCACAGTTGTCTCATCTCAAAGCGAAATTTTGCCCTCCTTTGTGCATACACATTGTTGACATGTGTGCATGCGAGCGTGTGTGTGTGTGTGCGTGCACATGTGTGCACATTGTGGACTCTCGTAGTCACTTCCATCCTTCAGAGCAGGGCTTTCCAGTCCTTTCCTGGCCTTCCTCTCTTGGGAAAGTCTAGGGCCTTGGAGTGGGCACCCCAGTGGTGCTCACCCAGGCCTGGCTTTCTCAGGGACCTGTGCCATCTGTCCACCAACCCTCAATCAGCAGCTTCTCTGGGGTCTTGCCTTCCTGTACCAGAGCCAGCGTCTCTCAGGATGGCAGGCAGTTGGTTCCCAAGCCCTTGGGCCTTGGGCAGAGGAGAGGGGAGTGTGGACAGTGAGGGGACAGGGCTGGCACTGAGACTGACAAACACCACAATGCTTCCGTCTCCTGCTTTGGCTCACTTGCTCCTGTGTAGACTCTCTCTGTAATCTCTAGACTTGAACAGTGAACAGTATTGAAACTGAATGGGACTTTAGAAACCATCAAATCTTATCTCTTCATCTTACAGTGAGAAGAAATGAGGGCTCAGAAAGCAGAAATGACTTGTTAAGATCACTCATCAAAGCAGTATTTGTCTTTCTCTATCTGACTTATTTCACTCAATATGACAATCTGTAGGTCCATCCATATTGCTGCAAATGGCATTATTTTGTTCTTTTTAATTGCTGAGTAATATTCCATTGTGTGTGTGTGTGTGTGTGTGTATACCACATCTTCTTTATCCATTCCTCCATCAGTGGACATTTAGGTTGCTTCCATGTCTTGGATATTGTAAGTAGAGTTGCAATGAACATTGGAGTCTATGTATCTTTTCTAATTATGGTTTTCTCCAATATATGCCCAGGAATGGGACTGTTGGATCATACGGTAGTATTTCAATAAAAAGATTTTTAATTGAGAAAAAAAGAGATCAGTCACAAGGCTAAGGGTCCAGAGGTTCAGAACCCAGGCTGCCTACCTCCAGGTCCAGTGCCCTCCTCTACATTCACACCTTATCTCCTTCCAGGGGATTGACAGCCGTCCCAACATGTTAAGACCAAAGGACTCTTAGATTAGGGAAAGGGCTGGGGACTCCAGTGAAAGGTTGTAGAATTCTCACTCAAGTAGAAAGGGAAATAAGAATATTCAATAAATGGTGTTGAAATACCAGAATTGTTGTTTAGGAGGATAGTAAAGATGGGGCCAAAACAAATTCTATTTCAATCATGATAAGTGTATTCACTGGAAGGACTGATGCTGAAGCTGAAGCTTCAATATTTTGACCACCTAATTCGAAGAGCTGACTCATTGTAAAGGACTCTGATAATGGGAAAGACTGAAGGCAAAAGGAGAAGGGGATGGCCGAGGATGAGTTTGTTAGATAGCATCACCGACTCAATGGACATGAATTTGAGCAAACTCCAGGAGATAGTGAAGGACAGAGAAGCCTGGCATGCTGCAGTCCATGAGGTTGCAAAGAGTCAGATGCTATTTAGCAGCTGAACAACAACAACGAAGTGTATTTAAGTGTAATAAAACTGTAGAAGTTCTATAAGAACATACAGGTGAACTGATTTATAATTTTGGAGTTGGAAGGCTTTTCTAATCAGAATGGAAAACCCAGGAGTCATAAAGGAAAAGGTTGATACATTTGACTACATAACAATTTTTTAAAACAACTCTAAATGGAAGACTACCGTAAAAACATTTCACAATAATGAAAAAGCATACGATAAAGGGATTATTCCTTAATTTACAAGGAAACTCACATAAAGTCTAATCATCATAAAAACTAATATTTAATGATCATTTACTATGTACTAGACACTATTTTAAGCACATAGATTATTTTATTTAAATCTCACAGTAGGTAGTCCTATCAGATAAGTAATATAATTATCTGATTTATAGATGAGGACATGGAAACAGTTTTTTAAAATAGTCAAAGAGGGTTTCCCTAGTGGCTTAGTGGTGAAGAATCTGCCTGCCAATGCAGGAGATACAGGTTTGATCCCTGATTGGGGAAGATCGATCCAACACACCACAGAGCAACTTAGCCCGTGTGCCACAGCTATTGAGCCTGTGCTCTAGAGCCCAGGAGCCACAACTACTGAAGCCCACATGCCCTAAAGCCTGTGCTGCACAAGAAAAGCCACCTCAATAAGAAGCAAATGCGCTGCAACCAGAGAGCAGACCCTGCTCACCACAACTAGAGAAAAACCCAAGCAGCAAGGAAGACAGAATACAGCCAAAATAAATAAATAAAATTTTAAAACAATCAAAGAATATAGACAGGTAGTTCACAGAAAAGGAAATATCAGTAAACATATGGGTATATTTACTTAATATAAATGAAGCCAGTAAACATGTAGAAACATGCTTGATATCACTCAAAATTAAAGAAATACAAAATAAAACTAGAATTTAGGCATCACTTTTTCACTCCTCAGTGCAACAAAAATGAAAACATCGGTCAACACTCAAGCTGTGATCAACTGGGGAAACAACCTACTCTATAACTGTTCCTCTACATATTCTATCTTACTATCAGTTCATGTCACCGGAAAACTATACATCTGAACCACATTAGCTTAGCTGCCCATGCAGAAATGCCTTCAGCCCAGTTCCATTTACGTGTTACACGCTTGGCATCTGTTAATGCTTGGCAAAGAAATGACCGCATGAAAAAGTAACAGCATTATTTGTGTCCCAGAAGAGCTATGACTAAAGGCACTGTCTACTCTCCTAATCTACGTTATCAGAAGGAAGGACCACATAGTAACTTATCTTTAGTATTTACTACCAGGAAAAAAATTATCTTGCTTAAAGACCTTTTATGTTTTATTTTATCAGACAATGGTACTTACATGACCATTTCTCTTTCTCTTTTTGCCTGGCTACCAGGAAGCTCAGAGCCATAGTTACAGCAACAACATAACTAGGATAATTGACATCTGACTTCTTAACTCAGTTTGACTTCATTTTAGCTCTTTTTTTCCCCTCTCCCCTTAAATTGGTTTCTCTCCTTCCACTTGCTTTTTAATTTTCTAATTCTGGTTTAACAAAATTACTATAAAGTGTGTTTAATTGGAAGCTATCTCAAAATCTTTTGGAAGCAGATAGGATGCAAGTAATAAATAGACAGTCAAGCCCCCTCATTTTATAAATAAGAAAACTGAAGTCCTCAATCACTATGTTCATTAACATTTATCTCTGCGCTCAGGTGACTGATACTCTATTGTAAGCTCCTTAGAACTGAATTTATCTTTTAGACCCTAGTGGCCAGCTCTGAATCAGGTATATGGTAGGTACTCAATAAATGCACATTGGTTGAAAACATAGTAGGTGTTGTGAGGAAAAGAACCACTTTTGCATGGAATGAGGTCTGCCAGGTAGTAAGTGTTCATGAGAACTGAATTAGCAACAGGGCATGGCCTCAGCCTCTGGCCTCGCCCTGCCACATCCTCGGGCCTCTATCACTCAGGACTCTTTAAGGGCTGGTGTGCAGGGCAAGCAGTCTGCCTTACCACCTCCATTCTGCCCTTATCGTCACCCTCCCAACCCAGCCCTTCTATCTGGTCCAATCAGCTCCCACATCTTTTTGATTTTCGCCCTGGGTAGAGACTGACACATCTGCCCTCCAAGTCTCCTGGCCCGAAGATGCCTGGAAGGTAGGGAATGGCACGACCTTTTGAACCCAGGGCAGCACTTAATGTGGCTGCTCATCAGTGGTAAGCAGTGATGAGAAGGAGAAGGAAGAGGAAGACCCAAGGTCATAGGTCTCCCTGCCCTGGTAACCCTCAACTGACTGTGTCCTCATACCCCTGGGTGGACAGAGGGGACATCAGAGATTGACAGGGTCACTCTTTCTCCTCTTTCCCATTCTTCCTTCCACATGTGCTAAGTCGCTTCAGTCATGTCTGACTCTTTGCGACTCCACGGACTGTAGCCCGCCAGGCTCCCCAGTCCATGGGATTGTCCAGGCAAGAATACTGGAGTGGGTTGCCATGCCCTCCTCCAGGGGATCGTCCCGACCCAGGGATCAAATATGTGTCTGCTATGCCTCTTGCATTGGCAGGTGGGTTCTTTACCACTAGCGCCACCTGGGAAGCCCCCTTCTTTTTCCATACCGGGAGGCAAAAGAATGAGACATAAATAGGGAGATCAAGCTGGAGCACACAGGTGAGGTGAAGCGGATGGGGCTTCCTTTGCCAAGCTGCAGACACTGAGCTGGCTTCCACTGGCTGCCAGCCCCACCTCACCCCCAGCTCCCCACTTGGCTCTTCCTGAGCAACCTCTGTGGAGATGTGTAGAAAAAGAGCTGAGGTCTGGGCAAGGCCTTCTGACCCAGATTTCCTGGACTGATGGACAAGCTGTGTTGAGAAACTGTGTCCGGGTGAGCTGAGCTGGGGTCGCCACACCTGCCAAACCACAGGGAACCTCAGGCCTGGAGCTTCGAGACCCAGTCTCCCGTGAGGACCATCTTGCCCAAGGAGATGCTCTGCCCTTCATCCAGGACTTCAGGCTCATCAGTGCAGCCCACGTGAGGGTGCTAGGGGACAGGAGGAGGTCTCCCTGGGGTCTCCCTGTCCTGGTCTCTGTGTATGTAAAGTGTCTGCTTGCACTGCAAGCTCCAAGACACTCCCTGTGAAGGATGGTGACTTTTCACACGACTCAGGCAATTCAGGGCCATGGAAAAGGCAGCGAGCACCATAATTCAAGCTGAGGTGTGGATTCCACAACTTCCACATTTCTCTGGTAGCTGAACTGCCAGCTTGAGTGAAAAGTGGCTGACTTGGGATCTGAATATTCTAGAAATTCTTGCCCTCTTCTGTGAGAAACGATGACCTAGTCCACAACACCAGGCCTGTCCTTAACTTGTACAGGACCCAGGCAAGGTTCTCATACCACTTGTCTAAATATTGTAAAGTTATTGGTCAAGCTAATTGTCAAATCTGGCTCAATGGTAAAGAATCTGTCTGCCAACACAGGACATGCGGGAGATGTGGGTTCAGTCTCTGGGTCGAGAAGATCCCCTGGAGAAAGAAATGGCAACCCACTCCAGTATTCTTGCCTGGAAACTTCCATGGACAGAGGAGCTTGGTGGGCTGCAGTTCTTGGGGTCATAAAGAGTCAGACACAACTGAGCATGCACACATAAGCTTCAAATAAAATACATTCTATTACCTACCTTGAGGATAATACTTCCATAATTACAATAGTTTGTAAAGCTATGGTTATTACTTGGCTAAAACTTGACAAAACATCAAAAGACTAAATTTTTTTATTGCGCTTGTCTGGGTGTGCTATTAATGGGCTGGCAATGTTTGGTTGAGTAATGAATGTATACCTAATTATACATAATTCATAAATGATTGCATGTTCATTCAGTAAAATTTGTTTTTCTTGCATTTGTCACAGGAAAATCACCAATTACATGGTTATAATAAAGACTTTCACATCATAACTATAAATGTAGTGTAAACTTTAAAAATTGTGTTTCATTGTGTTGTACACCTGAAACATAGAATACTATCAATTTGACAGTCATGCCAAATTAGACAATATTCCTTGAGTCATTGTAGTTGTTAGTTTTCTATTAACTTCAATCTGGAGAAACTTCATAAGGCTGGAAACTATTCTCAAAGCATTACTTGGATTCAGAATGAAAGCACAAATTTTATGTATCATATACAAGCAAAATAATGGGATGGCGTATGATACATTACCACTGTCACACAAAAAAATAACAAATGTTTTTATTTCATGATATAAACTGCTATCCCATATATCTTGAAAACTTGTTAAAGCACTATCTCAATCTATAAAATACCATTTCTTAAGCATTTTTATGTCAGAACTGCTTTACACTCTTAAAAATTATTGAGGGTTCCAAAGAGCTCTTGTGTATGTAAATTGAAGCTATTGACAGTTGTCATATTGGAAATTAAACCGATAACTTTTAAAACACGACACACTAGCACACGTTCTATTAGCTGTCAGAATGGTGATGACAGCCTCTGAGAGACACTGTACACTCACAAGAGAATTAACATGAGAAGGGCCAACGATGTCTAAGTTTTGTGGGATCTTAATTCCCTGACCAGGGATTGAACCCAGACCCTTGGCAGTGAAAGCTCTGAGTCCTAACCAGTGGCCCACCAGAGAATTCTTGTCTTTGGGCCACATTTTGAGAACTGCTTTGGGGTAGAGCAATGTAAAGAAATGGTATCATGCTCCCTCCACATTATGCCTGACCTATGACTATACAAATAAGAGTTTTAAGAATTAGTCCTACAAAAGATTCCTCAACTGCTTCATTCAACTTGTATGAATACTGCACTAATCACAAATCTATGCAGAGTCACAGACTGGAATGTGAAGAGAAGCAAGAAAGTGGACCTGCTTCTATCAATACGTGCTTTGTCGTGTGCAAAACTCAGAAATGCCTCTCGCCCTCTCAGAGCTTCAGTTTCCTCTTCTGCGGCATGGGGACCAGATTTGTCTGTGCTTCTGCCTCAGTTCTGTACATTCTTTGAAGGCAAGTCCTGCCTGAGTCCCAGTGGCATCCCCAGCACAGTGCCTGGCCCAGAGCAGATGCTCACTCAGCATCCTCAAGGTGACCATTCGTCTCATGGCTGTGCTGACCAAGACTGCTGTTAGGTGCACTTCTGAGTAAGGCAGGTTAACTCTGTGAGCTTGGATGACTTTTCTCTTGAAGTAGAAGGTCCACCAGAGAAGGCAATGGCACCCCACTCCAGTACTCTTGCCTGGAAAATCCCATGGACAGAGGAGCCTGGTAGGCTGCAGTCCATGGGGTCGCAAAGAGTCAGACACGACTGAACGACTTCACTTTCACTTTTCACTTTCATGCATTGGAGAAGGCAATGGCAACCCACTCCAGTGTTCTTGCCTGGAGAATCCCAAGGACAGCGGAGCCTGCTGGGCTGCCGTCTATGGAGTCGCACAGAGTCGGACACGACTGAAGCGACTTAGCAGCAGCAGCAGCAGCAGCAGAAGGTCCACCGCTTTCAAACAGAGAAGCCTGGGCAGCTTGTTAACTGCTGAGGGCTCACTTTCATGATCTATAAAAGGGAGTAACAACACTAGTAACTGCCTGGTGGGGGAGAGGTGTCAGTGGGATTATCTACATAGAACACTTAGCACCTGACACATAGAAAGCTTTCGATACATGTTTATTCACTCTGGGGACTTCCCTGGTGGTCCAGTGGTTAAGAATCTGCCTTCCAATGCAGGGAACATGAGTTTGATCCCTGGTCGGAGAACTAATATCACACATGTCTTGGGGCAACTAAGCCTGTGCACTTCAACTGGAGAAAGCCCACAGGCTACAATCAAGACCAATGCAGCCAAAATAAATAAGTAAATAAATGTTTAACTCTACCAGGCAGGCAATTTCAATATGGGCAAATAGACTTATTATATTGAATAAATCAGTTCCTAGCTTTGAGAGGGCAAGGACTGTGTCTCAGGTGAATTCTAGAACTGCCCTCTGGACCTAACACACAGCAGGTGCTCACCCAAAAAGTGAATGAATGAATGAAGGAATGAAAACGTGAACTATCATCCCTTCTAATGGCTGAAGGGTTAGACCTTCTGTCCACTGGCAATGTGGAACCGCCCAGCTCCTTCAACTGGTGAACATTGAGAATCACGTTCAATGCCTTTGTCTCCCACCCCCGCCACTCACTCTGCCCTCTTGTTGAAAGTAAAAGGTAAATTGCTTTTGAATCATTATTTAACCCATTGATGTTACCTTCTGCTGCCCCTGCATTCCCTGAATTCTCCCATGAATAATCAGAAAATTGGCAAAATAGAATTTTTCTCTCTACCATTTAATGACAATTAATGTTTATCTTTATTATTTTAAATAAGTAATACATGTTTATCATAGAAAAATATTTTTTAAATAGAAAACACAAGACTAAGAAAGCCACCAAGCAGATAACTACCATTAACATTTTAGCCTATCTCCACTCATATGTAAAGAGGAGGGTTATGAGTAATTTTTTTAAAAACAAGATCAAGTTCTTACCATGAAAGCTTTTTTTTTTTCACTTAAGGTATCTTGAACATCTTTCCACGTGACATTCTTTCCCACAACTGCACAGACACTATTGCTGGACATGTGTGTGGTTTCCATTTTCTCTCCATTGTCAGTAATACTGCAATCCTCATTCACTACTTACTGTGCATACGCCTTGTGAACACGTGCAAGTTTACTGTAAATGAAATGAATGCATCTTCAGTATTTGGTAGGATGGTGACCATTAATGGAGACTGCTTCGTACCTAGTCTCCTAATTGGGGCCAGTCTGGTCTGCCCAGAACTCTTCATGGCTCCTCCTTGTCCTACATCTGTTCTTACCTGGCATCCAGGCACTCTGCAGGTCTGTGCCAGTCACCCTGGACACTGGCTACACTCACCCTACCCTTTCCCATCGTTTTTGCTGATGGATCCCCCAGCCTGTGACAGTCTCCAGGTAAGAGTCTGAGGAATGCTTTTTCTTCTTTTTAAAAATACTTGTTTCTACACTTACTATGATAAGCATGATCTACATTTTAAATTTACATGCAATTCATATAACACAAAATTCATCCTTTAAAAAAGTGTACAATTCAGTGAGTTTTAGTTTATTTACAAAGCTGTACCACCATCAAGCTGTGTGCTAAGTCACCTTAGTCGTGTCTGACTCTGTGCAACCCTATGGATTGTAGCCTGCCAGGCTCCTCTGTCCATGGAATTCTCCAGGCAAGAATACTGAAGTGGGTTGCCATGCCCTCCTCCAGGGGATCTTCCCAACCCAGGGATCAAACTCAGGTCTCCTACAGTGCAGGCAGATTCTTTACCATCTAAGCCACCAGGAAAGCCCTGCCACCATCTAATTCCTGAACAATTTCATCAGCCCCCCAAAAAATTCCATACCCATTAGCAGTCACTCCTCATTCTCTTGCTCCCTGGCCCCTGGTAACCACAATCTACTTACTATCTCTGTGGATTTGCCTAGTCAGGATATTTCATATACTGAAATACATGAAAATATATTTCATATACTGAAATATATGAAAATATATTTCATATACTGATTCTATATATGGACTCATATAACAGGTGTCCTTTTGCAATTGCCTTATTTCACTTAGTATCTTGACTTTGAATTTCATCCATGTTGTAGCATGTGTCAGAATTTCCTTTCTTTTTAAGTCTGAATAATATTTCACTGTATGGATATACCACACTGTGTTTATCAGTTATCTGTTGATAGACAGATAACTTTGGTTGTTTCTAGCTATTGGCTATTGTGAATAAGGCTGCTATGAATGTTGGTACATAATTACTGTTTGAGTCATTGTTTTCAATTCTTTTGGACATGGAGTGGAATTGTTGGATCATATGGTAATTCTATATTTAATTTTTTTGAGAACCATCACACTGTTTTCTACAGCAACTGCAGCAATTTATCTTCCCACTGGCTACATACGATGATTTCAATTTATTCACATCACTCTCAACACTTGTCTGTGTTTTTCATTATAGTCATCCCAGTGGGTGTGAAGTAGCATCCTATTGTGGTTTAATTTGCATTTTCCTAATGTTGAGCACCTTTTCAAATGCTTTTGCCAATTCTCTGTATGTTTATAGAGAAGTACCTCCTCTCTCTCTCTTTCTCCATATTTTTAGAAAAATATCTATTCAAATCCTTTTCTCATTTTTAAGTTGGGTTATTTGTCTTTATTGTTGAGTTCCAAGTGCTCTTTATATACATTGGATACCAGATGTTTATCATATACATGATTTGCAAATATTGTCTCCCATTATATCAGTTGTTTTTTCAGTTTCTTGATAATGTCTTCTGAAGCACGAAAGTTTTTAATTTTGATGACATCTAATTTATTATTATTTTTTGGTTGCTTGTGCTTTGTATGTCACATCTAAGAAACCATCATCGAATCCAAGGTCAAAGAGGCTTACCTCTATGTTTTATTCTGATGGTTTTATAGTTTACCTCTTACATTTAGGTCTTTGATCATTTTGACTTAATCTTAGTACAGGGCTCCGAATTCATTCTTTTGAGTGTAGATATTCAGTCATACTGGGGCTTCCCGTGTGGCTCAGTGATAAAGAATCTGCCTGCAATGCAGGAGTCACAGGGGACGAGGGTTCGATCCCTGGGTTGGGAAGATCCCAACATACATTGATATATATATATATATATATATACACACATATATTACTATAACAAAATCTGGCTTCCCTGGTGGCTCAGACAGTAAAGAATCTGCCTACAATGTGGGATACCTGGGTTCCATCACTGGGTTGGGAAGATCCCCTGGAGAAGGAAATTGCAACCCACTCCAGTATTCTTGCCTGGAGAATCCCACGGACAGAGAAGTCTGGCAGGCTACAGTCCATGGGGTCACAAAGAGTCGGACACGACTGAGTGACTGTGCACAGCATGTAACAAAATCTTACATATTCAATTCATTCCAACCCAAACGCCACTTCATTCAGGGAACTTGTCCCAGACTCTCCATTCAAGATCTGCCTACCTCTGAACATTTCTTTAGTACTTGTCTTACAGGACCTTGTATTCTCATGAGGTTGCTGGGATCACTAATCTTACTGGAAGAAGAGCTCATCGAAGGCAGGGGTTGTGTCTGAAAATATTCCTCACACCCCCCAGCATGGAGCTTACAACTGTGGTAGGGCTGAGTACATGCTAAATGAACGAATGAATAAGCACATAAATAAATGAATGCTATTGAGTCACTCATATAGTTCATATTCTGATCAGAACCTGGGCAAACATCCTTAACAAAGAATGGCTTAGGAAATGCATTCATTAAATTCATAGTTACACCTCTATTGACAAGTATAGTCATGTGTTGTTTCACCTGAGGTTTCCTTAATTCATTATAGTCATTATAAGGCTTATCAACAAGAGAAAAATGTGCCTGAATTAGTGGAGGAATTATGCGTGAATTGCACACTTAGGCATTTCACAGCCAGGCCCAATCTCAATCAATACTGTAATACAATGACAGGTCTTATCAAAGTATCAGACCTTGCTTAAACTAAAAGATCATTAGCCTTTGAATTAGCATTCCAAACAGCTCTCTTAATTAATCTGTTAATGATTTTCTTTGTTTAGAGTGATTAGCCCTAATCAATTCTTATATATGCTCCCAGAGCTGCACCACACATTTGAACCTTAGACAGTCCAGCGGAGATCTGGGGATGAGCACCAGCCCTCGGTCAAGGCATGAAGATGGCACACACATGACTCTTCTGAGTCAGGGGGCCAGTGCTGGGTCACACAGTAGGCCTGGAACAGCCAGGCAGGAGTCATTCTGCCTGGGAGGCAGGGAGGCATCAAGCCGCCTCAGACCTTTGAACTGAGCCTGGAATACTGCCTAGGATTCTGTCAGGTAGAGACATGGACTAAAGGATTTCACAAAGGGTGGGAAAGGTGTTCCAGGCAGATGGAACAGCTGGAGCAAAGGTGTGTTCACAGGTATACATTATACCGACATACATACATACACTCAGATGCATCCTTCTCCCAAGAACTGGGCCCATCGGAAACTGTCTGAAAGATGTCAGTGTGTCCACCTGAGTCAGCCCACATCCCAGAGTCCCACCAGGCTCTGCGTTCCAGTTGGCCTTTCCTCCAGAGGACACTGAACGTCTGCCATCCCCAGCCTTCCTTCCCTTCCTTCTCCTTCTGTGTCACCAGGCTAGACATTCTCCTCTGGGTCCTTGCTGAGGACTCTGGCACTAATCCCTGAAGGCCCAGCAGGAACTGGGCCAGAGGTTCTTGGTCCTGATGAAGCTTGATTGTCACAAGATGCAGGCTTTTCCACCTGTCCCCGCTGGGGCCTTTAGCCACCTGGCTGAGCCAAGGGAGCAGGGAGAGTCTCCACAGTGCTGTGGACTGCTGAGGGCGGGTAGCTTTGTGTTTCTAAGCACAATATTTAAAAGTGCTTAGAAACAGTCCCAATGTGCTTTCTTTCATCAGTCAATGACAAATACTTACTGATCTCATACCTTTTAAATTTTGTAATTGATGTATTACCAGCATGTATTAAGATGCAAGGCATTAGTGTACAGCCTGATGCATTTTCACCGACTGAACGCACCCATGTAACCAGAATCTAGATCAAAAGACAGAATGTGACCAGCACCCCAGAACTCCTGCTCCCCTCCCAGTCACCACCTCCCTCAAGGATAACCAGTGTTCTGGCTGGTGACACCAGAGAACAGTTTTGTCTGATTTCGTACTTTGTATATATGGAATCATAGAGTGTGGACTCTCTTGGCACTTCCATTTGAACAAACAGATTGGTCAAAGATCTGAAGAGAGGGGGTTTCCCTGGTGGTGCAGTGGATAAGAGTCTGACTGTCAGTGTAGGAGACATGGGTTCAATCTCTGGTCCAGGAAGACCCCACATGTCGAGGGGCAACTAAGCCCATGTGACAGTAACTACTGAGCCTGCATGCCTAGAGCCTGTGCTCACAATATGAGAAGCCAGTACACCACAACACAACACAACGCCCCACTCACAGCAACTAAAGAAAGCCCACACGCAGCAACGAAGACCCAGCACAACCAAAAAAAATAAATAAATAAATGAAAATATTAAAGATATTGTTTAAAGGTATTAAAAAGATATTAAAGATATTACAAAAGAATAAAATTTTGAGGGGGAAAAAAGATCTGAAAAGAGAAAGCAAGAAGTTTGTTTGAAAGACCGGTCCTCCTGAGGAACAGAGAGTAAATCTCATGTGTGGGGGTCTCTGCAGTCCATCCAAAGATGGGAAGGGTAGGTGGCCTGGTCGAGGGGTCAGGGACATGTGTTCAGATTTGCTATCCATCCACAGCTTGCTGTGCAACCTTGGAAAGTCTTTTCCTTTCTGAACCTCAGTTGGATCCTCTGCAGGGTTGAAAGGCAGTTCCCTGCCTTTACCCACCAACCTCACCTTGTGTTATCTATCCCCACACCCACCACTGCCATGGAGAACAGGCTTTGGGAAATGTGGCTGGCTGAGCAGACCACATGTAAGTAATGATTAATTTGTTTCCCCATTTCTTGTTAACAGAAGACCTACGCAGCAGACCCAGATCTACCGCAGATAGCAAGTGTGCCAACCAGGGTTGGTAGAATTCCAGAAATAAGCAGAGGCTCTTTATGGCTGAGTTACTTGATCGCAGTCTCAGGTCAGGGAAATATTCAGAACCTGACGCACCCATTGAATTAGAGCAAATTACTTGAGAAACCCGCATCCCAGCCTTCATGTGACCCTGGGTGCAGGAACCACTGACAAGACAGGCAGTCCCTAACTTCCCTTCCAGCTCTGATAAGCCCAGGGTCTGGGCATAGGCCAGCTTCCCCCTGGAATGACTGCAGAGCTGTGGAGAGTGGACCAGTCCCCTGAGGAGGCCTCCTTCTCAACCTGCCCTCAGCCCCCAACCTCACCCTGCGCCCTTTACTCCAGCAGACCCCTGCCCAGCCCAGTGCTGGAAAAGTCCTCCAAGCCCACAGTTGCCTCATGTTGCTCTGGGAGAGGGTGGCTATTTGGAAACTGTTGATGGAACTTGTATTCCTGGAGCACTGTGAAAACTGAAACTGCCCTCTGCAACTCCAGGCAGCCCCTGACTGGGGGGAGAGAACTGCAGTATTGTCTTTAGGAACATGCCTTGTGGCCTCTTTCAGTGTCACCCACCTCCTCCAGACCTGGCCACTCAGAGCTCAGGTTCTGGGGCTTCCCTCCCCTCAACGCATCCCCAAGAGCTCTCTATTTTCCAGCTCTGTCCCCATTTCTGTCCATGACCAAGGATGGGATGAAGTCCACTGGAGGAAAGGAATTTTGCTTGTTGTTGGGGGGCAGAACCACACCCAGAACAAATCAGAATCCATCTAGAGCTGCGAGCAGGGAGGGAGGAAAGAATTTGGTCAGAGAGATCCTTGGTGAAGGGGACTCATGCACGGATGTGATGGAGGAAAGGGCAGAGTTACATGGAATGAGGTATGCTGGGGAGGGGCATTGCATGGCAGATGGACAGTCTCCATGCAGAGATGGTCTCCACACATGCTTGTATTCTGGGTAGTATGAGAGTATGTGGAGTCCCCAAGGGGTCACCTCTAGAGGGATGAAGGAACTAGAAATTCTCCAGGGTGATGAGTTGGGGAAAGAAGAGGGAGGCAACTAGGTAGGGGGTAGGGGTGATGTGTTGAGAGCTTGGAACCTGATATAAAGACATTCAGAAGCCTTGGTTGGATATTTGGATATGCCTGGGGCAGATAACTAGATGACATGTGTAGAACAACCCTTTAATTCAGCATATGTCCCATTTTACTGTCTTTAAGACAAGGTGCTAAGCCTTTGTACCTTGAGGTATAGAGGAAATTGAGTGGTGAGGCCTAAGATGTCGCTTTGGGATAAAGAAGTGCTTACCTGCCAGTCCATCTGGGTAGGCTTCTCGAAAGAGAAGTAGTTTCTGAAACAGCCTGATAGATTGTCTGATTACAGGAAACCATTTGAGCACATGCTGTGGACTGGTGCAGCTATGGGAAATAAGGGTAAACAATTGTGACCCCAGCCATCAGGGAGCTGACACTGTTATGGAGAAGGCAGACCATGGAAAACTCAGCCCAGGAAAGATACGGAGCTTGAGAAATGCTCTGATGGGAGTGGGAGAGTATCCAGGGTCAGTTATGTCTGAATTGCATTTTGACAGATGAACAGTTCTCCAAGGGGTGAGCAAGCACATACTCAAAAACTGGAAACATCCCATGAGAATCTGATGAAAGTAACGGACCTTCTCTCATAAACATACACACATGCTCCATGGATCTTGGAGTTGGGAATCCCCAGAAAAGGCCCTGAGGCCAGCCAGAACATGGCAATGATCAAGATGATCAAGGACACTTATCTCTGGGGCAAAGATGAATCCCAAGGAGATGTACCCCAGGCACAGCCTGCCCTAGGGTAGTGGATGAAAAGGTGTGGTCCTGGAAACACAGCCAGATGGCTGGTGGGAGAGGGGGCTGGGCTTCAGCAGGAGTTGGTTCCCTGGGACCAAGCTGTGCGGAGGGTCTGGCCGAGGTGTGGCTGTGGGATGAGGGGCTGTGGGGGAGGGTGGTGGTGGTGAACACCTGAGGGGGTAGTTGGTGGTGTGTCAGGTCATGAAGATGGGGTCATGGTTAGCACAGCATGGTGTGGAGATCAAGGGCAGTGGTTTCAGAGTCTAGTGCCCCTTGGTTTGAACCCCATGGATGGTTATCACTCCAAATATGGCCTGGAACTCAGCCTTCAACAGTGGTCTCTGGGGGGCTGGGAGATGTAGTGGGTCAACAACACTCGGGAGCTTTCTCAGAGTATATGGGCTGTCCCCTCCCTAGTCTCATCCCTACATAATCCGGACAATATGACTTCCAGGAAGGTTGGCAACGGTATTGTGAAAAGGTTTTCAGATCATTCTGATCCATTCCTGAATTTGTCCTTCTCCTCCAGAAAAACTACCTATAAAGGTCATTGAAAAAATAACATGACACTATTCCTCTGAAATGATAAGACTAGCAGCATTCCAGCCCAGCTCAATCCAACCAAATAGCCCATTCATTCAACATGTGTTTATTGAACTTCCACACTTTTTTTTTCTCATTTTTTAAAAAGTTTTTTTGGAGTACTACCAAATGATCCAGCAATTTCACTCCTGGGAATATACCTGGAGAAAAACATAATTCAAAAAGATACATACACTCCTGTGTTGATAGCAGCACTATTCACAATAGGCAAAACAAGGAAACAATCTAAATGTCCTTCAACAGACAAATGGATAAAGAAGGTGTGGTACATATGGACAATGGAATATTACTCAGCAATTAAAAAGAATGAAATAATGCCATTTGCAGCAACATGGATGGACCTAGAGGTTGTCATAGTGAGTGAAGTAAGTCAAAGACAAATATCATATGATAAAGCTTGTGCGTGGATGCATGCATGTGTGCTAAGTTGCGTCAGTCATGTCTGACCCTGTACGACCCCATGGACTGTAGCCTACCAGGCTCCCCTGTCCATGGGGATTCTCCAGACAAGAATACTGGAGTGTGTTTCCATGCCCTCCCCCAGGGGATATTCCCAACCCAGGATGGAACTCATAACCCTTATGTCTCCTGCATTGGCAAGCAGGTTCTTTATCACTAGTGCCACCTGGGAAACCCGATATCGCTTACTTGGAATTAAAAAAAAAAAATTGATGCAAATGAACCTATTTACAAAACAGAAACAGACTCACAGAAAACAAACTTACAAATACCAGAGATGAAGGTGGGGAGAGGTAGTTATAGATTTGGGGATTGACATGTACACGCTGGGCTTCCCTGGTGGTTCAGATGGTAAAGAGTCTGCCTGCAGTGCAAGAGACCTGGTTTGATCCCTGGGTCAGGAAGCTCCCCTGGAGAAGAGAATGGCTACCCACTCCAGTATTCTTGCCTGGAGGATCCCATGGACAGAGGAGCCTGGCAGACACAGTCCAGTTCAGTCGCTCAGTCATGTCCGACTCTTTGTGACCCCAGGGACTGCAGCATGCCAGGCCTCCCTGTCCATCACCAACTCCCAGAGTTTACTCAAACTCATGTCCATTGAGTCGGTGATGCCATCCAACCATCTCATCCTCTGTTGTCCCCTTCTCCTCCTGCCTTCAATCTTTCCCAGCATCAGGGTCTTTTCCAGTGAGTCAGTTCTTCGCATCAGGTGGCCAAAGTATTGGAGTTTCAGCTTCAGCATCAGTCCTTCCAATGAATATTCAGGATTGATTTCCTTTAGGATTGACTGGTTGGATCTCCTTGCAGTCCAAGGTATCTCAAGAGTCTTCTCCAACACCACAATTCAAAAGCATCAATTCTTCGGTGCTCAGCTTTCTTTATAGTCCAACTCTCACATCCATACATGACTACTAGAAAAACCATAGCTTTGACTAGACAAACCTTTGTCAGCAAAGTAATGTCTCTGCTTTATAATACGCTGTCTAGGTTGGTCATAGCTTTTCTTCCAAGGAGCAAATGTCTTTTAATTTCATGGCTGTAGTTACCATCTACAGTGATTTTGGAGCCCCCCAAAATAAAGTCTGTCACTGTTTCCATTGTTTCCCCATCTATTTGCCATGAAGTAATGGGACCGAATGCCATGATCTTAGTTTTCTGAATGTTGAGTTTTAAGCCAACTTTTTCACTCTCCTCTTTCACTTTCATCAAGCGGCTCTTTAGTTCTTCACTTTCTACCATAAGGGTGGTGTCATCTGTATACCTGAGATTATTGATATTTCTCCCAGAAATCTTCATTCCAGCTTGTCCTTCAATCCAGCCCAGCATTTCTCATGATGTACTCTGCATATAAGTTAAATAAGCAGGGTGACAATATACAGCCTTGACTTACTCCTTTCCCAATTTGGAACCAGTCTGTTCTTCCATGTCCAATTCTAACTGTTGCTTCTTGACCTACATACAGATTTCTCAAGAGACAAGTCAGGTCGTCTGGTATTTCCATCTCTTGAAGAATTTTCCACAGTTTGTTGTGAAACTGTGGAAGGCTTTGGCGTAGTCAATAAACCAGAAATAGATGTTTTTCTGGAACTCTCTTGCTTTTTCGATGATCCAACAGATATTGGCAATTTGATCTCTGGTTCCTCTGCCCTTTCTAAATCCAGCTTGAACATCTGGAAGTTCATGGTTTATGTACTGTTGAAGCCTGGCCTTGAGAATTTTGAGCATTACTTTGCTAGCATGTGAGATGAGTGCAATTGTGGGGTAGTTTGAACATTCTTTGGCATTGCCTTTCTTTGGGACTGGAATGAAAACTGACCTTTTCCAGTCCCGTGGCCACTGCTGAGTTTTTCAGGTTTGCTGGAATATTGAGTGCGGTACTTTCACAGCATCATCATTTAGGATTTGAAATAGTTCACCTGGGATTCCATCACCTCCACTACCTTTGTTCATAGTGATGCTTCCTAAGGCCCACTTGACTTCTCATTCCAGGATGTCTGGCTCTAGGTGAGTGATCACACCATCATGATTAACTGGGTTGTGAAGATCTTTTTTGTATAGTTCTTCTGTGTATCCTTCCCACCTCTTCTTAATATCTTCTGTTTCTGTTAGGTCCATACCATTTCTGTCCTTTATTGTGCCCATCTTTGCATGAAAAGTTCCCTTGGTATCTCTAATCTTCTTGAAGAGATCTCTAGCCTTTCCCATTCTATTGTTTTCCTCTATTTCTTTGCATTGATTGCTGAGGAAGGCTTTCTTATCTCTCCTTGCTGTTCTTTGGAACTCTGCATTCAAATGGATATATCTTTCCTTTTCTCCTTTGCCTTTCGCTTCTCTTCTTTTCTCAGCTATTTGCAAGGCCTCCTCAGACAACCATTTTGCCTTTTTGAATTTCTTTTTCTTGGGGATGGTCTTGATCACTGCCTCCTGTACAATGTCACAAACCTCCATCCATAGTTCTTCAGGCACTCTATCAGATCTAATCCCTTGAATCTATTTGTCACTTCCACTGTATAATCATAAGGGATTTGATTTAGGTCATACCTGAATGGTCTAGTGGTTTTCCTTACTCTCTTCAATTTAAATCTGAATTTGGCAATAAGGAGTTCATGATCTGAGCCACAGTCAGCTCCCAGTCTTGTTTTTGCTGACTATATAGAGCTTCTCGATCTTTGGCTGCAAAGAATATAATCAATCTGATTTCGGTACTGACCATCTGGTGATGTCCATGTGTAGGGTATTCTCTTGTGTTTCTGGAAGAGGGTGTTTACTATGACCAGACACAGTCCATGGGATCGCAGAGTTGGACATGACTGAGTGACTTATACTATGTACACGTTACTATATTTAAAATGGATAACCAACAAGGACCTGCTGTATACCACAAGGAACGCTACTCAGTATCATGTAACAATTTAAATAGGAAAATAATCTGAAAAATGATATATACAAGTAAATGTATAACTGAACCATTTTGCTGTAGACCTGAAACTAAGACAACATTGTGAATCAACTATACCCCAAAATACAAGAAAAAAGAAAGGAACCAACTAGCCTATTCATTCCACATGTGTTTAGTGAGCTTCCATACTGGGCCAGGCCCTGGGCCAGGTGTTGGAAACCCAAGACCCAGCTCTTGTACCATCCATGGTAAGCAAGGCAGGCCAGAGCAGAGACAACACCATGTTGTGACAGCTCTGTGATAAGGAAAGTCTGGAGTACTCTAGGAACGCCCAGGAGGGGCAGTCTTGGGTCATTGGGAAAGGCATCTTGGAGGAAGAGTAGGCCGGGGCCAGAAGCCAGCCAGGAGGGTGGAGAAGGTCTCTGAGGAGGAAGAAGCCACTTGTGCACAGCCTAGAGGCAAGAGGTGTTCAAGGAAGTGTAAGTGCTCCCGAGTGCGGCTGCGGAATGAGAGAGCAGGCCAGAGCCACCAGGGGCTCGGGGTTGATCCCGCCGTTCTCCTGGGGAATTGATGGGCCTGGAGAGAGAGGGGACCCTGGGGCGGGGGGGAGATCTCTTCTCTGCTCTGGGGATTTCCGCAAGAGACGCTGAAGGCCTGAATGAAGAGTGTCTATGGCGCCAGAGATGAGGGGCTAGAGTCCACAGAAATGCCGCCCCCCCCCCCCGCCCCAAGCAGCTGACCCCTCCCGAGAGGCATGTATCACCCCGCCCCTGCCCCCTGTGCACCACAGGGCTTTAGAGGGCATTGTTCTGGAAATCTTGTGTCCAGCCTCGTCATTCGAGTTATGGGTCCATGTGGTCTCCAGCCTTCCCAGAATCCTCTGACAAGCCTTCCTATTTCCTCAGCGTTGTCATTAACCCTTCCCCCTCTGGAAGCCCAGCTCCTCTCTCGTGTGAGGACATCCACATCTGTTCTGGTCATGAAGCTGTTCAGTTCCAAAGGGCTTCCCGTCCCCATTTCCATTAGTCCCTACCACAGCCACACCCTGGAGCCTGTCTTTCCTAAAACACTCGCACTTCTCAAAGCTTAAACCGAATGGTCCACTTGCTGCCTATGGCCCTCTGTGCTTCTAATGACTTCTTCCCGACCGCCTGGCCCAGGGCCTCACCCCAGCTGCTCGTTGCACCCACTGGGCACCCGCTGGGCTGATGAGGCTGGCTGCCACCCTGGGCTGCTGCATCTACTGGAAAACAGTGGGCCACCATGGAGACTGGGACCTTTTACCTCAGAGAGGCCCCGTCCACTGCCCGCACCAGCCCTCTGTCTTCTTTCCACTGCAGCTCTTTCAAACCCACTCCACCTCCCCCAGGCTCCTTATCCAGACCTTTCCCTTCTTTCACAAAGAAAGCAAAGACCCTAGGATGGAAGTTCCCTCGAGTTCTTGCCTCCCCAGCTTCACACAGCAACATCACGCAGACTGCACCTCACTCCCTTCTCCTGACTAGGACCAGCCTGGGGTTTTGGGCCCAGCTCTTCCCTCCTCTTTGGGCATGGAGGTCCCTGTCATCCCCTTCCTTGTCTCCCTCTCCAGTTGTGCATCTTCCCCCAACTCTTCCCATAATCATGGAGACCCCCTCTGTCCTCTCCTCCCACCTCACCTCCCCTTCAGTCCTCCCACTGCCTCTGCCTCTGTCCTTCTTCCAGAACCTTCCCTTAACCATCCCAGAAGCACCTCAACGTCAGAACATCACATCCCATCTCATTTCTCCCCAACCTGCTTCTCCTCTGATTCTCCCTGTCTTGGGAAAGGGCAGCAGGGCCCAAGTACACACCCCAAGTCATTCTGTACCCCTCCCTCCCACAAGCCCTCATTCCAGCATCCACCAAGTCCCCTTGAGGCTTCTTTTTAATATTCACAGAATTCATCATTCTGCAATGATGTGCCAGGCTCCTACCTTGCAAGGGTTTGGCACATTATTCATTCAGGAATTTGTTCAATATGCATTTTTTGGAAAACTCATCCTGTGCAGCATTGACTTGACTCACGTTTATGCTTCCAACTCAGGCAGTTGTCCCACTTGGCACCTGACCTCTCTCATCCCAACGCTAGTAATTGATCTGAACTTCACCCTTGTTGACCAACTCTGTCTCAGCTCCTGGGGTGCCTGGGAGTTTGACTGCTCCTCCTCATCCCGCCACCCTGTCAAGTGGCAATTAGGATGAGGTGTCATGGTGGCTATGAAGGCTCGGTGGTGGCAGGGTTGGGGAAACCCTCTGAGATGGGGATGGTGGAGATAGTGACTCTACTAGAATTCACTTAGGGACATGTATTCATTTGTGCACTCAGTCGACATTTATTGAGCATCTACGGTGTACCAGGCACTGAACTAGGCCCTAGGGATACATCCAGGCCCCCAAACACACAGGTTCTCCCATATCTCCAGGAGCTAGCAGTTTAGTGAGGGAGACATTCATCAGATAAATGGTACGATTATGACCAAGACAAGTGCTTCATCAGGGTGACACACAGTTCTCAAGTATGTAATAGCAGGGCTTGGTCCTCTCTGAGGAAGTGATGGTGAAGCTGAGATCTGAAGGATTTATAGACATGTTAACTAGAAGAAGAGAAAAGGGAGCAGCCCAGGTAGAAGGACCAGCATGTGCAAAGGCCCTGAGGGGAACACAGAGGCAATGCATGGGATAGGAAGCCCTGCACAGAGTACATTTTGGTTTGTTTAATCATAAAACAATGTAACACAAAATGCACCATTCGACTGTCTCAAATGTACAACTGAACAGCGTTTAGTAAATTCATGATGTTGTGTAACCACCACCAGTCTTGTTCCAGAACATTTCTTCACCCCAAAAGGAAACCCTGTACCCATTAATCAGCCACTCCCCATTCTTGTTTCCCCCAACCCTACAACCTGGGATCCACTCATCTACTTTCTGTCTCTCTGGATTTGCCTACTCTGGACATTTCTTACAGATGGAATGACGTAATCCGTGGCCTTTTGGGCCTGTCTTCTTTCACTCAGCGTACAATGTACGGGGTTCATCCATGTTGCAGCATGTGTGAGCACTTCATTCCTTGCTATGGCTGAATCATATTCTATTGTATGGATATACTGCATTTTGTCTATCCATTCATTTCTTGATGACCATTTGGGTTGTTTCCACCTTTTGGCTATTGTGGATCACATTGCTATGAACATGTGTGTACAAGTTTGTGTTTGAACACCTGACTTCAGCTCCTTTGGGTCCATAACCAAGAGTGGAACTTTGGGACATATGGTAAATCTGTGTTTAACTTTTTGAGGAACAACACACATTTTTTATTACATTCATCTGACGTGACTTATATTCAAGCTATGGTGGTAAGACTGGTGAAAGTGATATGGGAGAGTAAACACTGTTATTTTCCAGTTCTGAAAACTTCTTTTCATCTCTTTTCAGGTGTTTGAAGTGGAGGTGAATAGGCGGAGAGGCACTATCTCACTAACTGCCTACCTGGGCAGTCCTGCCAGGTCAAGGACCTCCATCTGTTTTTTTCCCTGACGTACCTCAAAGCCTAAAACAGTGCTTGGCACATGACTGGTGCTCAATAACTATTTGTTGCATGAATAAATAAATACAATGAACTCCTTCAAGGGCTCTAAAATCCCAAGAAAACAGACATTCGTCAGCTAGAACCAGGCCCATGTTGCCGCTCAAGGTGGTTGGTTGGGTGAGAACAGGACTCTCCAAAGCCACAAACCCTCAGCCACTAGGGAGACCTCGGCTAGCATTTTTGAACACTTCCCATGTGCAGGGACATTTATACAACTGTTCACCCGGAAGCTTGGAGAGCCTGAGTGGCTTTGGATTCCTACGAGGTGGACCTGGAATCCACCCCGGGCTGCTGGACATCAGGTCTTGCTCCCTTGGTGGGGACAGTGGTCCCTCCATCCCAAGACTGAGGCTCAGCCCAAGCAGGCTCGGGGCTGTGGTCAGTTGGAAGGACTCCCAGGGGTCCCTCAGAAGCACCGTAGAGAGCCCTGAGTTCTCCCTTCCCCCAGCTGAGGCCGGAGGGAGGAGGGAAGGACGGCAGCAGAGCGTGCAAATTGGAGGCTGATATTGAATTGCAGCAAAATGAGCAGAGGATTACCTGCCCCACCTGGACCCACCCTGGGTGAATACCAAGGCCCGGGTCAACTCTCACGAGGAGTCGGCAGGCCCAGTACCAGATGGAATTGTGGATGGATGAGCAGGGGTCATGAGGCAGGTGGCTGGGCCCACAGGCTTGAAGATGTCTTCCTCTCCTGAGCGCTCCCCATCCCCAGGCTGGAAATCCTGCATTCACAGAGCTCTTCTTGAGTTCTGGGGGCAAAGCTGGGGGATCAGAACCAGGCTGAGATGCTATTCCAGGACCATGCCTTCAGGGAGAACAGGGAGAAGGAAGATGAGGCAAACACCCAGGATTTTGCGGAGTGGGGTGGGAAGCTGCCATGACTGAGTAAGTCTGGGAAGGCTTCCTGGAGGAGGACGAAGGGTGTGGGAGATGGGTTGGGATGGAGGAAGATTTGAGTTTGAATTATGGCTTAGCTACTTCCTAGCTGTTCGAACTTGAGCAAACAATTCATTCCCCAAACATTTTTAAGAGTGTCTACACCATGCCAGTCATGTATTAAGCATTAGGACTACAAGGATAAATTTGATACAGTTCCTGTCCTCAGAGTATTAGCCAGGACGGCATGATCCGTGATGTCACCAAGGTGAGGAAGCACTCTGGGGAGGGGGACAGCGGAAGTGGCAGTCAGTTTAAGGTCCTTGAGCCTCCCTTAGCCTCATCCATACATGGGGTTGGTGCCCACTTGCCTACATGGCCAAGATGACTGGTCGGGAGAAGCCATGTGAGCCTAGCTCAGTGCCTCATACATCAGACAGGCAGGGTCGGCCTCAAGGAGAGGCATGAGGCTGACAGAGGCTTGGGAAGGGCATGAGGGGGTGTAGAGCCAGGGTAGGAGGAAGCCGGGCATGACAGTATGTTGGGGGGGAGTGGAGAGGGCTCTGCCCAGAGCCTGATCAGGGTCCTGCTGGTCAACCAATCACTGGAGCCATAGATGCTGGAGGCAGGCACTGTGCAGCCAGGGTGGCTCAGCTGCGACTGTTCTGAGTGGGGAGTCAAACAGGTTTGGGTGACCTTTGCAAGCAAGGTCATGGGGCACTGCCCATAGCCCTTTCAACTCATTACCACTCCCTGATCTGGTAATGACCCCGGCATAGCCTGACCCTGGCACTCACAACTCCTATCTCTCCCTGTAGGGCAGAGACACTAGCTCTCCTGGGCCAGCTGGCACATGCTTCCCCCTCTGCCTTCCTGCCCTGCAGAGAGGACTCCCCCCTGCCCCAGGGAGGGTGCTGCCAAGGCACCCTTGGCCCTTTGGGGCCTCCACACTGGCTAGCTTTCCCCAGATGTGATGGGACAGGAAGCCAGGGACTGGAAGGAGTTCAGTCAAGAGGGGAGCAGTATGTCCTCCTCCTGGCTGGTCTCCTCTCTGCTAGCACCCACAATGGTCCCCCATTGCCCACCTGTGCAGAAGTTTTATTAACCTGCACGCCAGGCTTCTCCACGCTGCAGAGCTCTACACAGCCCCATTTGTCCACTCGTCTGGCCCTCATCCCGGTGCACAAACTCCTGTCATAGCTTCCCCAGTGTTTGCTCAGCCTTCATTGGATCCTCCAAGAGTCCGGGAACCCACTACCTCACAAGGCAGAGTTGTTATTAGAAAGGTCTCCCTGCCCCAAGTCCCTTACTCATGCCTGATCCTTTTCAAATGAGCACAAGCTTGCTTCCAACCCCTATTCCACACATGAGTGCACAAATGCATGCCTCCCTCTCTCTGCCCAAGCTCTGAGAATCAGCTTGTCTTCTGATCAGGTCCCTGAAGAGGGTCATGTGGCTGCAACACAGAGGGTGCTGGGCAGGATGTAAGTGGGCTGGGGTGAGAGTGAGGGGACCAGGACTGGTGGATTTGCTCATTATCCACTTGACAAACATTGACTGAGCACCTGTAATGTGCTAGGCCCAGTGCTAGGTGCTGAGTTCATGATTAACGTGCTTGCATGCTAAGTTGCTTCAGTTGTGTCCGACTCTTAGTGACCCCATGAACTGTAGCCCACTAGGCTTTTCTGTCCATGGAATTCTCCAGGCAAGTGTACTGGAGTGGGTAGCCATCCCTTCTCCAGGAGATCTTCCCAACCCAAGAAACAAACCCAGGTCTCCTGCACTGCAAGCAGATTCTTTACCATCTGAGCCACCAGGGAATCTCTTACTCACACCTAATTCTCTTCAAAGAGAACAAGCTTGTTCCCAACCCCTCTTAAACCTACCAACACTCTCTTCCCCACTGAGAAAGGGATTTTAAGCCAGAATCAAAACAGTGCTTTTCAAACTGAGTGGCAACCTGTTGGTGGATCATGAAGTCTATTTAGTAGCTGTGACCTTAATGAGTTTTTTAGTGAAACAGAGTAGAGGAATTTAAAACATCACATTTAGGAAATATTGCCTTGTGTAATGTTATAGTTATATCTCTTTTTATTGAGATAATGTTAATGAGTATTAAATGCATTTCTTCCTGCAAGTCTCAGTTAAAAGGGTTTGAGAGTCACTGATCTGGAGTTTGAGGAAGAGTTGGTTGTGAGAGGATGTCCCAGGAAGAGGGAACAACCTGATCAGGGCCCCAAAGTGGAGGAGTTGGTCTGGGCTTGTCCTGTGGGCAGTGGGAGCTATAGGAGGTCAGGTGAGGTCTTCTTCATCTTTGTGTCCTACTTCATGGGCAGGAGGGAGATAGCCAGAAGTTATCTTTGTCTCCCCAGGAGCCTGAGCCTGTCTCTACCTGGGCCTCAGCTGTCAGGACTGCCTGGCCTTTGGGAACATAGTCAGCCAACTCCAAGGGCAAAAGTCTGAATTTCTAAATCAGACAGACCTGTACTTATAGCTTATCTCAGCTAACTTACCTTTGATCTTAGGCAACTTTCTTTTTTTGGCTGCTCTGGGTCTTGGTTGCAGTGCGTGGGCTTTCACCAGTTGCTGAGAACAGGGGCTACTCTTCATTGCAGTGAGTGGGCCTCTTATTGCAGTGGCTTCTCTTGCTGCAGGGCACAGGCTCTAGAGCTCAGGCTCGGTAGTTGTGGCTCACAGCCTTAGTTGCTCCAAGGCATGTGAAATCTTCCTGGATCAGGGATCAAACCCTTGTCCCTTGCATTGGCAGGCAGATTCTTACACTGGGCCACCAGGAAAGTCCACAGGCAACTTTTATAACCTCTCTGTGCCTCAGTTTCCTCCTGGGTTAAATGAGGCGGTTAAGACTCATTCCTAAAAGTCCGTGTGAGAATTTAGTTTGAAATCCAGATGCCCCCAGGCCTTCAGTCCTCTAGGTTCTCTCTTCACTTTCTCGTAGAGTAAGGTTGTCAGATTTAGCAAAGAAAAATACAAGATATCCTGGTTCAATTTCAATTTCATATAATGAGTAAATTTGCAATGTAAGTATGTCCCAAATATTGCGTTGAATCTACTTATGCTAAACAATTTGTTATTTCTCTGAAATTCACATGTACCTGGGCATCCTGTGTTTTATCTGGCAACCTTCCATAGAAACGCTCACATTCCATCCAAGAACTCCGTGGACCCAATTCCCTGCAAGATTTCTGGGGCTTCCGAAGGGGACCAGAGCCCCAGGCTCCCACCCCTCCCAGCCGCTGCTGCTGGGGGCTCTTTTTTTTATTCTGTCCCACTTCAGCCACTATGGATCTGCCCTGTTCTTTCTCTCTCCTTCCCTAGAGTTCCAGCGGCACGGGCTGTGGTGTGTGACCTGCTTTTACTGACCTTGATGGGAGGATGGAGGGCGCTTGCAGCTCTGCTCAGAGCAGGAAACACACCTGTTATCTGTCAGATAGCATCGGTCCTGAATTCTGTCACTGTGCTCCCATGTGGGGCACCCTTACTGGTCCAGCTCCCCACGGATACCCTCCTCCTACCTCTGTTTTTCCAGAGTCTCAGCCACCTCCTTCAAGCCTCCAGCAAACCCTGCTTCTTTAGCCTTCAGCATCCTTTAGCCTTCCTTCTCACTTCTTCCCTATCTTGATTATTTCACAGGGTGGGTATGAGGTAGAAATTCACTTTCACAATTAAAAATGTCCTCCTGAAGTCATACTTCCTGAGACTTCCCGGGTGGTGCAGTGGTTAGGACTCCATGCTTCTGCAGGGGACCCAGTTCAATCCCTGGTTGGGGAACTAAGATTCCTGCAAGCCACGTGGCACAGCCAAAAAATAAACCAAAACACCAAACACCTGGGATTCTAATTCTGCCTCCCCACTTATTAGCTGTGTGACCTCAGGAAAGTTACTTAACCTCTCCCATTTTCCTCATCTCATAAAAAATGAGATTATAATTTTAGCTCATAGGATAGCTGTGAAGATTAATAGTGTTAATACATGTAGGAATGTCTAAAGGAGTTATGAGACAGTGAGCACTAAATGCAAAGTTAGTCTTATAACTGCGATATTTCATCAGCTCTGAGGTGTACCTTTTTCCTCTCATTCTAATGACTTAATGATCACGGTATCTTACAACAGCTGGGAGCGGTTGTCATTACCTGTGCATACTTAAATTTGGTCTTTTGAGTTTCATGCCTTTTCATTCCTATATCTGTTCAATTTAACTGCTATTTAAAATGTCTTCAAAAAGTTACACTATGGTTTAGCAGTTAAACAAAGTTATTTTGTGTACAGAAGGACAGAGAAACAGAGCAGCCTGCCAAGAATATGATATTAGTGAAGCAAATAGTTGTTATTGAAGAATGACCACAAGTCTCTGTTTTCTTGTAAAACAACTGCCAAGTGTTTTATGGGACCCAAGAAAGGAAGAGTCCCACAAGTAGATGAAATTGTTGTTTTACTACTGAGAAAAGGGCAAAATGATTGCCAGTCACACATGAAGCAAGAAAACACCTGAGGTACGCTTACAGAGACATGACAGACAATCTTGTAAGAAATGATGGATCACTACACTTCAGATGGCACAGAGGGTGAAACTGTGTAAAGAAATATCAAGGACTCAACTTGGAATCAAAAAGGGATTTTAAGAAAGTCAAACTCTGAATGTGAATAAATTTTAGAACTCTTTTAGCCAATTTGTTTTTCTTATAATATTCTTTTTTCATGTGTTCATAAGAGTGACTTTTGACTAAATGCTATTGTTGTTCAGTTGGTCTGTTATGTCCGACTCTTTGTGACCCCATGGACTGCAGCATGCCAGGATTCCCTGTCTTTCATTATCTCCCAGAGTTTGCTCAAACTCATGTCCATTGAGTTGGTGATGCCATCCAACCATCTCATCCTCTGTTGTCCCCTTCTCCTCATGCCTTCAATCTTTCCCAGCATCAAAGTCTTTTCCAATGAGTCAGCTCTTCGCATCAGGTGGCCAAAGTACTGGAGCTTCAGCTTCAGCATCAGACTTTCCAATGAATATTCAGGGTTGATATCCTTTAGGATTGACTAGTTTGAGCTCCATGTGGCCCAAGGGACTCTCAAGAATCTTCTCCAGCACCACAGTTTGGAGGCAACAATTCATGGTGCTCAGTGTTTTTTATTGTCCAGCTCTTGCATCCACACATGACTACTGAAAAAACCATAGCTTTGACTAGACAGACCGTGGTCAGCAAAGTAATGTCTCTGCTTTTTAATATGCTGTCTAGATTTGTCATAGCTTTTCTTCTGATATCTATGTAAATCTGAAAGACTTTTTTCAATAAGTACAAAACAAAAATTAGGTTGTTTTCCTTCACTTACGTTTAAAAATTGTTTTAAGATAACATAAAACCTACCACCTTAACCATCTGTATGTGCCTGATTCAGTGGTATCAGGTACATTCACAGTGTTGTGTGACCATCTCACCATCTGTTTCCAAGCATTTTTGTCACACTCTAGTTAGCAGTGCATCACACAATGGATGGCACCTTGTTCCTCATAAGACATGGTGTCTTCAATCCCTAGGTCAGGAAGATCCCCTGGAGAAGGAAATAGCACCCTGCTCCAGTATTCTTGCTGGAAAATTCCATAGATGGAGGAGCCTGGTGGGCTACAATCAATGGGGTCCAAAGAGTCGGACACAACTGAGCACACACACACAGCATACAGCGTGCATATTAACCACTAAAGACATAGCTGAAACAATGTTTCCTCTGACCATTAAATATAATTAAGCAAAGCTACTTTTTTAAAATTACACAGTGTTGTGATCACTGTAAACACAATGCAGCCCTTCCCAGGTTGCGGCTCCTCACCAAACAGGGACCACAGCTAGAACCCTCCAGCTTCTCAGGAACACCTTCCACTCCGGCTCAAAAGGAATGCACAGCCCGACTAGGGGCACAGACATGACTGGCGTCCTCCCCTCCTTTCAGACTTGTGTCCAGACCAGAACATGAGTGAGTCTCAGTCTCTCTGGACTTCATGTTGTAATCTATAAAATGAGATTCATAGGCTAGACAACCTCTATCTTAGAGTGGTATCTTACCACTGGGTTCTAAATTTATGGCCATGTGACTGAATGGCCAACATACACCTACACAGTTTGGGGGTGTGGATTAAGGGCTACAGAGAGAAGTCATGACACCTCTTGGGGGGTTATTGGGAGGTAAGGGACTTTTTACTTGGTTAGGTAAGGGGAGATCCTGCCCAGAATCATGGGTCAGCCACTTTCTCTCTCTCTCTCAAGGTCATGAACACTTTGATCAAAGAGGAGAGACAAGAAAGTGTGTGTGGCCCATCCAAGGGCACATGGCAGCACAGGGGGCTCCCCTCTGAGGTTTCCAGTCGCTCTCAGATTTCCCTTCCTGGGACTGTGACTTGCCCTGGGGACAGGAGGTAGAGTAGAGTCAAGAAGCTGGTTCTCTTAGTCACACTTAGAGCCTGCCCCTGCCCCTGCCCCTGCCCCTGCCCCTGGGTCCCCAGGACAGGGAGCAGGGCGGGAGAGATCAAGGAAATGTGACGGAGTGGGACCTAATGTCTCCTGCACTCCAGGTCAGGGTGGCATTGATGGCAGGAGGTGGCAGTGCCCAGATACTGGGCTGAGTGGGCACCTAGACCAGGGAGTCACTTATTGCAGTTGCCCTGAGCCTGCACAGCTCACTGCCCCCACAGAAATGTCCTCCCCCTGTGGTTTGGGTGGTTCTGAGCTCCAGGGTCACAGCTGTCACAGCTTCTGGGACCTTAACATGTGAGTTGGGGAGTCGTGGTCTCCTCTGACAGTATAAATAATGCTATTAATAACAGATCATATCAACTGACAGCTTGCTGTGGGCCAGGACCAGCTCTGAGCATTTTCCACACATTAGTTCATTTAATCTAAACCCCAACCCCACATAGGTTTACTATCCCCTTTTGAAATCACAGAGATGGACCACGGAATGGAAACGCACAGCTTCCTCAGTTGACCTGAGGTTGACTCCATCACCGAAGGCCAAGGTCCCAGAGCCTCTGAAAATGCCCGCTGCTTCCAGGCTATGGAAGCTGCTATTTGGCAGGGGTTCCAGGGAGCAAGTGAAGCTTAATGATTTATGGAAGACTGACTGCAAGAAAGCAAACACAGGAGAGACACAAAACCTTCATGCCTTGGAAGGTTCATGTCACACCAACCAGTTGTTTTCCAACCCCTGCAAGATGGAGGTCAGTCAGCAGGAAGAATGTCCCGATCTCCAGAAGGGGTAGCACTCACACCCTGTTTCATGGTCAGTTCTGTAAGGTGTTGCCCCTGACTTGGCCAACAGTCTGAATCAGAGAGAGGGGTTTGGCAGCATAAGTCCTACAGAATCCCCATAGGACGGGTGGGGGCGGGGGAGGCCCTGGGGCAGCTGCCTTGGGATAACCTAGGGAACAAACACGGAAAACTAGGGGACGTCAATCCCTATCTGGAGCTCATTAATGGGGAACACCATTCAGCTGTGAAGTCCTAGATGGGGTGATAGGCATGCTATGCCCAGGGGTAGGGGGTGGGGGCAGGAGGCAGCCACAGGGGAGAAAAGGTATTGGCCAGACTCCACCTCCATCTCACATGTCCAAATTCAGGATGGAGGGACCCTATAAATGCCCATGACCAGCCTCCTCAAAGACCCTGAGAGAGAGAGAGACAGACAGACGGAGAGAGAACGAGAGCTGCAAGCTCCCCGCCCCTGAGACCCCTGGGCCAGCCCACAGAAGGCTCCACAGCATGTGGGAACTCCGGTCCATAGCCTTCTCCAGGGCAGTGCTCGCAGAGTTCCTGGCCACCCTCCTCTTTGTCTTCTTTGGCCTCGGCTCAGCCCTCAACTGGCCACAGGCCTTGCCCTCTGTGCTGCAGATCGCCATGGCCTTCGGCCTGGCTATCGGCACCCTGGTGCAGGCTCTGGGCCACATCAGCGGGGCCCACATCAACCCTGCCGTGACTGTGGCCTGCCTGGTGGGCTGCCACGTCTCCTTTCTCCGTGCTGTCTTCTACGTGGCCGCCCAGCTGCTGGGGGCTGTGGCCGGGGCCGCCCTGCTCCATGAGATCACACCACCAGATATTCGAGGGGACCTGGCTGTCAACGCCGTGAGTAGCCAGAACTGTGTCCTTTCCACAAGGGCAGATCCTGGGGAGTCCCTTGTGAAGAATGAGATGGGAGGGACCACATCTGGGTGAGGGTCTAGGTGGGGAGACAGAGAGAGACAGAGAGAGGTGGGGTGGGGAAGGGGCAGAAATGCTGGAGCCAGGAACATAGCTGCCACAGGAGAGTCAGGGTGGAAGCAGCAGTAATGTCAGAGCAGCGGCTGGGTACCCACGGGTCTGCTGGTACCTTCTGCCCTCAGCCTCTTGGAGGGAGAGCCCCATCAAGGACTCTGTTGACCTGATGCTCGCATTGCATCGAGGGCTGTGCTAGGACTCAGGGAGGACAGAGTCCCCAGGCAGACATGAATAGACTATGAGGAAGGAACTTCAGAGAGCTAGTCCCCAGCATCTTCCTGAGGGAAGAAGGACCCAACATTCCTTCAGCATCCACTGTGTACAGGGCTCACAGCAGGGGCTCCATGTGAGCCATATGTGGATATCTTATGACAACCTGTAAGGGAGGGATGAGAAGATCCATTTCTTAAGGACGTGGAAGCTGAGACTCAGCAAGGGGAAGTACCCAAAGCCAGTCTTTAAACCCAGGCTTGACTGTAAAACCTGTGATCTCTCTACCCCACCAGTGTTCCCTCCTTGAGCCACCATCTAAGCCTTGTTTTGCAAACGAGGAAACAGAGGCTCAGAGAAGGGAAGTGACAGGCTAAAAGCTCTACGGTTTGTCAACATCAAGGAAAGTAGCAGAACCCAGGGCAAAGCTGAAGGGGCAAGGTCTCTCCAGACCTTGGAGAACATCCCCAGAGCCCATGAGCTGATGACATGACCAGTGGCCTTGGGAGCTGAGGGTGACGCTGTGGCCCGTCCCCCTCCACACTCCTGCCCTCTCCCTCTCCTGGGTCTGGGCAAGGCCTGGGCATCTGAGGGCATGGATGGGAAGAGACAGCCTGTGCCCCTCAACACAGCTCTAACTCTTGCTCCTCTTCCAAGCCAGGAAGGTGAGTGCTTCTTTCATGCCTCTATCTCCTGCATTTCTTGGCCTTCTCTACCCCTGGGCCACTGGATAAAAGCTCTGATGTCTCTGAAGAGTCCTGCATGGTCTCTGTGGCCATCCCCTCCCCCGTATAGGTGGCCTTCCTCATGCAAGGAGCAGGGGTGTCCCAACTGGGGAACTTCTCTCTTCAAAATGGAAAATATGATGAGTCTGGGGGCTCAAGTTTGAGAAAAGGCAAGAGTGACCACTGTGATGGATAGACTGAGAGTCTGATCATTTCCACTGAGAATGAAATTAGTTCCGTTTACAGTAAGATGAGGTCCAGTTAGACTGAAAGAGGAACTTCCTGAAAGCATGGTCAAGAAAGCCTCAGAATGTGTGGCTGGGAAATCTCTTCAAATAGCAGGGCAACAGGAGTGCTAAGAGGCCTTGAGGACATGACCTCCTGCTCTTCCATCATCTCATAGTTGACTGGGGCCCTCAGGAGGGAAGGGTCTGGGAGGCTCCTCCGAGTTTCTGCTCAGCATTTACCATCTTGATGACCTGGGGAGAACCTTCGTGGCTGGAATGGGGCAGCAGTGAGACTGACTTGTCCTGAGGCTAGCAAGAGCCAGATGACCCCCATGGCTGTCCCAGGTGTCCTCTGAAGCCCCTGGAAAAGCCAGTCTGCCCACCAAGAATTTACCAGTGATGTGCATCTGCTTTGTGGCAGGCCAGATTTCATCTCATTCTTGGTACAACACTGTAAGGAGAATTCTGTGATCCTCCACTCTGAGTGGTAAAATTGAGGTTCAGCATTCAATTGTTTCAAATCACAGAGCCGTGTCCGCACCTAGAAATGGACCCAGAGCTGTCTGACACTGAACCCATGTCCATACTCTCTCCTTTAGATCACTCTTTACCAGGGAATGGGGCTGGGGCTCTGCCTTTGTCATTTCCATTTGTCTCATAGTCCTCCAGGATCCATTCTTCTATCCCCATTTTACAGAAAGACAAACTGAGGCTGAAATAAATAGAGCCCCACAGCAAGTCAGAGGCTCCAAAGTGTCTGCCTCCAAAGCTCTTCACTGCCCCCCATTATTATAGGCTCTGACTTTGGACGATGAGAGGGGGTTGAGGTTAGACTCCAGAGAGGCCCAAGGGTGCCATCTCGATGGTTAGGACCCAAGGTGGGGGTTCAGAGCCTGGAGAAGGAGTATGGGAGCTCAGGGCTCTCCCAGCTTCACCCAGCGCAGTGCCCAGACCCAGAAGGCAGGGTGTAGGGTTCAAGACAACAGAATCCAGAGAGAAATCCAGTACTGGGTGCGGCTGAGTTATGAAATCACCTCTTCACTCAGCCCCAGGTTTTCTTATTACAAGTAAGGTCTGCTGGGACCGTGGACACCCCACATGGGGGTGGAGGCATCACAGTACAGGGCTCCAGGACCCCCACCTCAACCTGTGCAGGATGTGCAGAGAACAAATCCACAGGGCAAAACTGACACCTGAAACGCAGTAGGAATAGGCAAGGTCAAGGGGAACAAGCATAGTTGTACACTGGACCCCTGGGGGAAGGGAGCACACTAGCGCCAGCCCCTGAGCCAGTCCCTTGATCCTGTTCCTGGGAGCCCTTTGACCACAGGAGGAAAGACCACTGGCCTCTCATTACACCAGTATCCTATGGCTTAAATAGCGAGGAAGGGCTTCCTATAACTAGGCCTAAAACTTCCTGCTGCAATCAAAACCTCTTCCCTTCTTGTTCTTCAGGAAACAGAAATTCCACATCTCAGTACCCTTTTCCTCTCACACTGCAGGCACACAATCCCAGTTACCAAACCTAATGGGCTATGGAGTCAGTTTCCCTACCTCTAGCCTGGGAACCACAAGTAGTCAGTCGTAGTGTCCATCCCCCTGCCTGTGTGCCATGGCCTAGTAAGAACCCCCCAGTAGTGTGGACTAAGGTGGCTGGTGCGCCCTGGTGGATTGTGCCCGGAAGCCTATCTGGGTCCCGGGCTGCAGGTGGGCAGGAAGTTGACACCAATGTGGGAAGCATGCTCAGTGTGACCCCCTCCTCTGTCCCCAGCTCAGCAACAACTCAACAGCTGGCCAGGCCGTTACTGTGGAGCTTTTCCTGACACTGCAGCTCGTACTCTGCATCTTCGCCTCCACTGACGAGCGCCGTGGAGACAACGTGGGCACCCCTGCCCTCTCTATAGGGTTCTCTGTGGCCCTGGGCCACCTCCTTGGGGTAGGTCATGGCCACTGATTCCAGCCTCCCTGGAGGGACAGACACAGACCTTCCCCAAAGACATAGATACACAGACTGCTCTAAAGATAGATACACAGAACCCCTGAAAGTGACAGCCACAGAGACACCCCCAGAAGGACAGATACACAGACCTCCCAAGAAGGGCAGACACATGGACATACTCCAGAGGGTTTGGCCCCCAGGCACCACAAAGGGACAGCTAACACTCCAGCTTCAAATGAATAGCAAGCCCTGTAAATATAGCATGAACTTAATTGCCCATTCATGAGTGCCCTTTAGGTTGAGGTCAAGCACTGGAGAGGGGCACAAAGACTCTGGCCCCATCCTCACCCAGCTCCCCTCCCTGCCTCCTGCCTCCATTGCAGATCCACTACACTGGCTGCTCCATGAATCCTGCCCGCTCCCTGGCTCCAGCTGTCGTCACTGGCAAGTTTGATGACCACTGGGTAATGGCCGAAACCTCCCTGTCTTCCCCTCCCCACAGAAAGCCATCTCCACTAGAAGGGAAAGCAGTGGGATCAGCAAATCCACCCCGCCCCCAATCCTCCTCCTGGGGCTACGGGGAGCCTTGGGTCCACCTTTCAGGTCTGACGCCAGAGACTCCGTTTCTACATCTATAAATGAGGATAAGAGTGGTTGTTCCTTTGGCTTTGGGGAAAGATTAAGTGAGGTTACTGGTTTAAAAGAGATGACGCAGTGCCTTAGAATTCGATAAATGGTGATATTTATACTAGGCTACATATTTCTATCATTTAGCACTTATCTAGTACTTCCTTAGTATGTGCCAGGACTTATTCTAAGTGCTTTGCAAATATTGACTCATAGAGTTTTCACAACAACCCTAGGCGTTAGGTATTAGAGTGAGGAAACAGGCACAGAGAGGGCAAGTAAGTTGTCCAAGGTTACCAGGGAGTCCGCACCGAATTCGCCCCATTAGCCCCCAACTAACAGTCTTCCCAGCTGCTCGCTCCTCCTCACTATTCACACGGAAGAGCATTTGATAACCCTTCACCGCGCGAGGCCCCCTTTCAACGCCAGTGGGGAGAAGAGCATCCCTCGAGCCGCCCTCTCTCTCGCCCCCCAGGTCTTCTGGATCGGACCCTTGGTCGGCGGCATCCTGGCCTCGCTCCTCTACAACTACGTGCTGTTCCCGCCCGCCAAGAGCCTGTCGGAGCGCCTAGCGGTGCTGAAGGGGCTGGAGCCCGACACCGACTGGGAGGAGCGCGAAGTGCGGCGGCGGCAGTCGGTGGAGCTGCACTCCCCGCAGAGCCTCCCGCGCGGCAGCAAGGCCTGAGCGCCGGGACGGGCTGGGGGAGCTCGCCCGCCCGCCCGCAACCCCGCCAGAGCCCCTCTCCCCAGGCTCGAAGCCAGCCCCCAGGGCACAGTAGCTGCTTCCAAGACGCGCCGAGCGGCCAGGGCCCCGGGCATCGCGGTGAGCCTGGCAGATTCCCCTGGCCTGAGGCTGTGGGGCAGCAAGTAGTGGACCCTGCGGCGCCTGCCAGGGAGCTGGGGACAACGGCGCCGAGCTGGGGAGGCAGGGCAGAGCTAGAAGCCTCCTCCGAGAGCCCGCTCAAGTGCGCCTCGGGGCTGGGGGACGGGAGCTGGAAAAGGTGCCCCAGGTTTTTTTTGCGTGTTCGTCCCCCAGTACCTCTCTGTCCCCAAGTGCAGGGCTGTGCACACTCCTGAGTGTAAGCAGGTGTGCCTGTGCTGGCGCAAGTGTGCCCTGGCTGATCACCTCTCACTCCCTTCTTGACCCCTCCCTCCCCACCTGCAATAAATCCACGTCTTCTGCAGTAGAGGCGTCCTGTCCCCAGGAGCACTAAGCGCTCTCCCCAGGAGAAGGGAAGAGTAGGGTGTGGAGGCCACTCTGAGAGGGCTGGAGGGAGGCACTGATTTCCACTCCCGACTCTGCCCCTTCAGGAAAGTTTCCCCAAGCTGCAGCCCTGGGTCCTAAGATTTGCCAGGAACCTGCACTAGAGGTAGTGAGGTTTCAACCAGAAGACAGCTCCCCCAGAATTGGCCTGGGATGGGAGCAGGGAGAGGGAAGTTGAGGGCCAGGGTCCTCCCTCCTGCCCTAAGAGAGGACCTCGCCCCAGGAAGAAGCAGGTATATGTGTGTCTGTGCATATCCAGCAGGTGTACCTGAGACCCCATCTAGGGGGGTGGGGTGGGGGTGGGAGCTCCAGACTGAGAGATTAGCCTCTCACTGTGGCAGAGAAAACAAAAGGCCTTAGTGGGCCCCTGGCCTTTATCTTGGGAGGGGAAAGATTTGCAACTAGACACTTGTTGAAAGGAGACACTCAGTTTCGCAAGTGAGCCCTCTCACCCAGCACACACCTATGGCTGGCTGGGCAAGGCACTCAGGCACGTAACCACAGGTAGCAGGCAACATGCCCCCATCACCTAGCCCACTTCTGGCCCCTTCCCAGGAAGCAGCTCTTCTTCCCCTCTCTCCCTTCCACTTCCCCAGCCCCACTGCCCTCTCCCTTCTGGCTCCCCCCATAGGACTTTATTGTGGAGAGAGCAGCCTACCTAGCCAAAGAAGGGGAAATGACTTGTCCAGGCAGAGACAGGTCTATGTCTAGAGCCGGGCCTTCTAAATTTCCAGGCCAGTGCGATGTTTCTCAAACGAGATTAACTGGGATTAAGTGAGATCATGCATGTAAAGATGCTGTGTGAACTGTAATTCCTCATACCATTATCGTGCATTAGTGGGATCATTTCGTTATTTCTGTTCCTGGGGGTGGGGTGGGGGGAAGAATGCAGAAGGGGCATGACCTTTGGCCTCCTGTACATCCTCTAATTGGTGGTTAAAGCAAAGGCAGGTCCTAGGGCCCCAAGGTACCAGCAGGAGATGGGTTCGGGGCTAGCCCCATCCTGATCCAGCCTCTTCACCTCTCCCAACCCTGAGCCTGCACATTGACTGTTCTCCCTTCACCTCCCTTCCTCCCACCACCCATGCCAGCCGTCCTCCCCTCCCTCTCCAGCCTATTGCATAGCTGACCTAAGGACCACACCGTGAGCCCCCTTCTCCGTGCTCTGATGCCTTCATGCTTTCAAGGTTTTTCTCTGTGTCTGTCCCACACTGCACAAGCATCACTGTGCACCAGAGCTTCCAGCCCCTTCGGGCCCTCCACTCCCTTCAGAGACAGACTGGATAAGGTACACATATCTGTAATTATGCCCACTGCCTCCTTTAAGCTCTTTTCTGTCTTCCCTGACCAAACCTTCCTTCGAGTTAGAAAAAGCCTGCCCTCAGTCATAGATGCTATGGAGATGATTCTCCCAATCCTCGACAGCTGATGACAGTTGCCTGGCCTCGTTCCTGGAAGAGGGGTCAAGTCAGAGTTCAAAGTGACCCCCAGGGCTGAACTTCTGGCAGCTGAGTGTCATTGCACTGGAATTTCAAAGGCAGCAAGGTACTGACCTGTGAGCCAAGCCTGGACGTGTCTCAGGTATTTCATCCCCTCCTCACTTCTCCCCAGGAGATCCGTCTATGCTGTGCTCAGTCAGTCAATAGTTTCTGATTCTTGGCAACTCCTGGACTCTGACCCACCAGGCTCCTCTGTCCATGGGATTTTTCAGGCAAGAATACTGGAGTGGGTTTCCATTTCCTTCTCCACAGATCCCTCTAGAAGTTGCCAAAAATTTCTCCCGGCAGCTGTTCCTCTTCCAGGATGACACTGTCCCCTGAACTAACTGTGAGATCCCCACTGCTTCCAGCCCCAATCACCCAGATTGAGATCACTGAGGTCAGAAGTCAAAGCAGGATTCAAGTGATGGGATGGAGGGGAACTACATCTATTAAGCATTTTGTGTCCCAGTTTCTGTGCTGGGTGCTTTACATGCATTAGCTCATCTAATCCTCCTAAAACTTCAGGGAGGTTAGGGAAGGCAGGCAGCCAACAGCCATGTTGTGTTTTATTTTTTCCAAAGCATTTCCTTATCATCTCCTGCAATTATTTCCCAACCCTGCGAGATAGGCTGAGAAAATACTGTCCTTCCCATTTTAGGCCGAGGCTGAACAACTGGACTAAAGTCACACAGCTGTATATGGTAGAGCTAAGACTTGAACTCAAGCCTTCTTATGCAAAATGCCATGATCTTTCCACTCAGATGTCAGAGCAGATCAGGCCTGTGTTGAGGCCGCTCCTAGGCCCCTCCTGGGAGCCTGTGGCAGAAATAAGAGCAACCTGCCTGCCAGTCTTGGGGGGATGGGCCAGGGCCAGGTGGGGAGACAATGACGAAGAACACAGGCTGGTTTCTGCCCTCAAAGAGCACCCAGTCTGGAGGAGGGTGGAGGTCATATCCCAAACCAGACAGAGGCAGGGCAGCATGGAGGCAGATGGACAGAACTTCAGGTCCCCAAGCTGGAGAATGAGGAGATTCTGAGCTGAGGGGAGGAGGGCCTGGCCACTGGGCCTCAGCTGCCTCCACCTCTGCACTCCTACTTTGCGCCAGATGACTTTGCCCCTGTGCAGGTTGCTTCAATACTCTTTTGGGTCTTTAAGCTGCAATTCTGTATCTGGGCAGTGCCTCCCAGCTAGACTATGAGCCCTTTGGGGGCAGGGCTCCTTTTGGTTCTCAAATGGCACCCTCCTCTCTATCTTCCCTCATCCATCTTGTGTAGTACAGTGCTCTGCACATAGTAAACACTCAATAAATGCTCACTTGTCAATAAATGCTGTTTCTGTCACAACTTAGAAATGGTCCGTGCAGTCTGAGGAGCCAGAAGACAGACTAGAGTCTGTGGCATGTCATGAGCACCCAGAGCTGCCGCCAGGGGTGGTGCAGAAGGGGTCTCAATGCTGAAGGAGCTCAGCTGGGAGGCCTGTGGTATCCAAGTCCCACTGTCAGCCTGGCCCAAATGGGTATGCTGGGCTCTGTCACCCAGGTGGCACTGTAGGGAGGCCACCAGGACATGGGCTGGCTGTGTGGCCACCAGAGAGAGTGAAGGAGAGCCCCTTTTGGTCCCCTCGTACAGACTATAGTACCATGTTGGGAAGACAGGGCAGGGACCTGGGATAACAGTTATCCCAGGGTCTGGGATAACACCTAACACTGAACGTGCAAGATCAGCCTCCTGCTCTTCTCCCCAAACCTGCTCCTGCCACGGTCCTTCCCATCTCAACTGATGGCAACTCCATCTTTCCAGCTTGAGGCCAAAAGGCTTGAGCCATCTTTGACTCCCCATTCTCACACCTGGCCCTGACTCCATCAGGGAATCCTGTCACTTCTACCTGCAAAGGGATCCAGATCTCTCACCTTCAGTACTTCCCACCAGGCCACCATGTCCCTGCCTCCATGCCCCTCTCATCTCTTCTCAACACAGCAACAGAGGTATCTGTTAAAGCTTTGTCAGGGGGCATCCCTGGTGGCTCAGTGGTAAAGAATCTGCCTACCAATGCAGGAGACATGGGTTTGATCCCTGACCTGGGAAGATCCCAAGTGCCTCGGAGCAGCTAGGCCCATATACCACAAGTACTGGACCTGCGCTCAAGAGCCCGGGAGCTGCAACCACTGAGCCCACTCTTAGCAATTGCTAAAGCCCGAGCGCCTTAGACCTGTGCTGCACAACAAGAGAAGCTCGCACACTGCAACTGGAGAGTAGCCCCCCACTCGCTGCAACTAGAGACAAGCCCGCGCAGCAACGAAGATCCAGCACAGCCATAAAAAAAATTAATTTTTTTTAAAACCTTTGTCAGGGACTTCCTTAGTGGTCCAGTGGCCAAGACTCTGCACTTCTACTACAGGGGGCATGGGTTCAATCCCTGGTCAGGGAAGTTATGCATGCCACGCAGTACAGCCAAAAAGAAAAACTAAAAAGAATATTTTCACCCCACACCAGTCACCAGTCAGTGACTCCCTCAGTCTCTCGAGTAAAGCCAGCGGTCCTTCTGGTGATGCACAAGGCCTGCCCACCTCCACTGCTTTCTGCCCTCCCTTGCCTTCTCTGCTCCAGCAATTCAGGCTGCTCCCTCTGCCTGGAATGTTCTTCCCCTATACATGCATGATTCTTTCCCTCTCTTCTTGAAACCAAGCAAGACGTTATGGGGCTCCTGGGCACAAAAGCCTTTCTGTGTCACCTTCTCTGAGTTCCAAGGGGCGGGTTCAAACATTTAATGCAGAGACAAGGGAGGAGCAGTCAAGAAACAGTAGTACGGCCTTGGGAGCAGGGTCCTGGTTCCCCCTTAAGGGATATACATAATGTTATCTTTGAGCTCCTCTGCAGAATTAAAACTCATATCAAATAGAAGACATGATGAAGCACTCTTCTTTCCAGAGGTCACAGTTCACCTATCACCTGGTGCCAGATAACCTCTGGATTAAAGGAATGTGGGTCCTGCACATACCCTGATCCTTATCAGTAACCCTGAACCAGAAGACTCTTCACAGCCCCCCACCCCCTCCAAAGGTGGGAAATACAGTTTTGAGGGCATTAGTCCACTGTGGCCCCCTTTACTGGCAAAGCAATAAATCTATTCTCTTCTACTTCACCCCAAACTTGTCTCCGAGATTCGATTTGGCACCAGTGTACAGAGGCTGAGCTTCTGGCATCAGTTTTCCATTCTGGGAAATTGCATTTGAAAGGCACCTGCTGGGGCAGAGGTCACAGGCTAAGTGGAACATGGAAGCTGATTTGAGCCTTGTGCTGTTTGGTTTTTGGTTTGAGGCTTCTGTTGCTGGCGAGGATTTTGGTTTGTTCTTGGTCTGCACTTGAGTGTTCTATCGATCAAACATGGGAAATGCTTCATCTTCAATTCCATCTGATAGTCCTCTGGAGAAAATCCTGGCAGACTGATCGACCGATAGCTATGAACCTATGACTAAAAAGAAATGAGATCCTATTGTAATTCTGTTTGGCCAACGTGCATTCTTAAAAGTGAGGAGTGGTGGCCTTTGTATGATCCCCTCCCTATTCTTCAGCTAGAATTGCTTTGTCACAGGAATGGAAAGGCTGGGAATTCGCTCCTCTTCATCACGGCTGGCCACTCTTGGGTTCGTTGAGAGCCAGTTCTGGGCTTGTTCTCCTTCAAGAACTGAGCCAATCTCTTTGGAACCCTCAGTCTGAGAGTGGAAGTGAAAGTTTTACATTATACCTCCTCTGATTTTCTGTCTGTGCGACCGTGGCTTATCTATCATTTGTATTTGTGTGTGTTGTTTTGGGGTGAGCCACTCTGTCTTGTGCAGGATGGGGAAATTCTGCCTGCTCGTTGTGAGCCCCTTTGAGTTCTCCATCTGGGAGTGGAAATGGAATCTTCGGGCTACACCTTGTCTAATACTTTGTCTGTTAAACTGTGTTGTTGTTTGTCTGTACGTGTGTCAGTACTTGCACTGACTGGTGGAGAGGTCTTTGGTAAATAACAGGTCTCACTTGTGACAACATCCATGTATCCTTCTCTACTGCATTGGTTTTCGCCTATGGTGGAGGGTTGGTTAGAATTTTCCCTTCTGGACCAGCCTTGATATAGGTGACCAGAGCTCTATCTTCTATCTTGTAGTCCCCCTAGGGTGTTTTTCCAAAGCTGGGAAATTTTCAGCTATGCTCCTATGAAAAGGAATTGGTATTTCTGATAAACCTATTTGCAGTGCAGCAATGGAGATGCATAGGTAACAGACTTATGGACCTGGGGAAGCAGGGGAAGGAGAAGTTGGGACAAATGAAGAGAGTAGCATGGAAACATATACACTACCCTATGTAAAATAGATAGCCAGTGGGAATTTGCTGTATGACTCAGAGAACTCAAACCGGGGCTCTGTGACAACCTAGAGGGGTGGGATGTCATGGGAGGTAGGAGGGAGGTTTAAGAGGGAGGGAACATATGTATACATATGGCTGATTCATGTTGATGTACAGCAGAAACCAACTCAATATTGTAAAGCAATTTTCTTTCAATTAAAAATAAATAAAAATTTTTAAAAAGAAGGCAGATTCAAAAAAATTTAGTAATTTGGCTTAAAAGCCACACTACTTTACTTCCTGTGATGGTTAATTTTATGTATCAACTTGGTCAAGCCACAGTGCCTAGATATTTAGTCAAGAATTATTCTGAATGTTTCTGGGAAGGTATTTTTTTGTGTGAGATTAGCATTTACATTAATGAAATTTTAATAAAACTGAAGTCCTCTGTAATGTGGGCAGGCCACAACCAATCAGCTGAAGACCTTAATAAAACAAGACTAACTTCCCAGTATTCTTGCCTGGAGAACCCCACGGATGGAGGAGCCTGGTAGGCTACAGTCCACGGGGTCGCAAAGAGTCGGACATGACTGAGCGACTTCACTTTCACTTTCAACTTCCCTTAAGCAAGAAGGAATTCTTCCACCTGATTGTCTTTGAACAAGAACTCTTCCCTGAGTTTCCAGCCTAATCACCTATCCTATCAGGTTTGGGGATCCTCAAGTCAACTGTGAAAGCCAATTTCTTAAAACAAATCTCTCTCTATTCAAAGAAAAAGAAATTGGTATTTATCTCCCCCTATGCCTTGAGAACCCACTCCAGTGTTCTGGCCTGGAGAATCCCAGGGATGGCGGAGCCTGGTGGGCTGCCATCTATGGGGTCGCACAGAGTCGGACATGACTGATGTGATTTGGCAGAATGCCTTGAGATGTAAATGTTCTACCAGGATTCTCAAGAACATTTATCCAGGCTATCTCTACTTTCTGAGACTGAAGAAAGAGAAAAAAGAAAGAGAGGGGCTTCGAATGGAAAAACTGTGAGATCTCTGGTTCGGTCTGCATGTAAAAATAACTGGTAAATGAGCTCTATTTAATTGTCTTAAAAATAAGTGGTTATAAATTAAATATTTTAAAAATTGGCCAAGATGAACTTCAGGACCATATCATCTGGGAAATATTCAGTACTGAAGTGATATCTGCTATTGAAGGTGGCTTAAGCTTGTTGGTTCAATTAATACAGACATGCCTTTAGAGTCATCAATATTAAACATAATAATTCTGTTGTACTTAGGTTTCAGTTCAGTTCAGTTTAGTTCAGTTGCTCAGTCGTGTCCGACTCTTTGTGACCCCATGAACCACAGCACTCCAGGCTCCCTGTCCATCACCAACTCCTGGAGTTTACCCAAACTCATGTCCATTGAGTTGGTGATGCTATCTAACCATCTCATCCTCTGTCATCCCCTTCTCCTCCTGCCCTCAATCTTTCACAACAACAGAATGTTTTCAAATGAGTTAGCTCGTCGCATCAGGTGGCCAAAATATTGGAGTTTCAGCTTCAACATCAGTCCTTCCAATGAACACCCAGGACTGATTTCCTTTAGGATGGACTGGTTGGATCTCCTTGCAGTCCAAGCGACTCTCAAGAGTCTTCTCCAACACCACAGTTCAAAAGCATCAATTCTTCTGCACTCAGCTTTCTTTATAGTCCAACTCTCACAAACATACATGATTACTGGAAAAACCATAGCCTTGACTAGATGGACCTTTGTCGACAAAGTAATGTCTCTGCTTTTTAATATGCTGTCTGGGCTGGTCATAACTTTCCTTCCAAGGAGTAAGTGTCTTTTAATTTCATGGCTGTAATCAAATAAAACCTTATTATATCTGTTGCAAATTTTTCAAGAAAAGTAACTTAATGTGAAGAACTTTTGTTTATTTATCGGCCAAGATCTGTAGTATGTGGGATCTTAGTTCCCCAACCAGGGATCAAATTCGGGCCCCTTGTATTAGAAGCACAGAGTCTTAACCACTGAACCATCAGGAAAGTCCTTTAAGGAAAGTAAATGTAAATGATAAGAGCTTTTAGATAAACTGTATGGGAATAATTATGGTTTAGGAATGTCCACTTGAGGAGGATCTCTCTGGATACTTGGTAACACGAAATGTTAGTTAAATGATGGAAGTTTGTTGAATAGCTGGGTCATTCCCAAATAAAATAAAATACCAAGACATCAATTACTAAACAAAGAAATTAAAGACATTTAGGTCTATCAATGAATATGTTTGGTGCCACCCGGAGATGTTCTCTATAAGAAAGCAACTGTTTTTAGAAATTATCACTGGTATTTATGTTCACCAATCAATAGAATGCTAATATAAAAGTTTATAATTTCTTACTTCTTAATTTTCACTAGAAATCAAGGTTTCTTAAGAGTTGAGGACTCTAATTTAAACATGTAATTAAAGCTAATGAAAATAATAAAGGAAACATCTCAGTATGCTCTAGGAAAGTGGGATGTGTGTTTTCAGTAAGAAAAGTATAAGGAATACAATTACATTTTATTAAGGAAAAACAAAGTGAGTCCATCTTAGAGCTCGTTGTTTTGGGATGGAAAAATGAGGAATAGGCTAATATGGATGCAGAAAGTGATGGAAGGTTTGTGGGAAGTGGACCCTGAGAAGAGTTTTGTGCATGGTCAAGTCTGGTTGAGTTTGGAATGAATTTAACTGAGTAAATGAATTTCAAAAGTAAACTAATTTGAAACTTGAATTTTATTTTTATCTCTGTAAAGACGACAATTTTTCTTAAAACATTGAACTGCCTCTGATAACAGATTTAAGTTTCTTTACCTTTTAAGTTATCTGTTCTATATTTGCCTTTGAAATCTTTTATTGTCACTATGGTTAAGTGAATAACTATTGTTTCACAGTGACTTATGATCTTATACGCCCAAGTGTTTTGAAACTTTCTGACAAGCATTCCAAATATCAGGGCTTTTTAAAAATATTTATATATTTATTTGACTGCATCAAGTCTTAGTTGCAGCACATGGGATCTTTGTTGCATCATGTTATATTGTTGGAAAGTTTAATTGAATTATTAAAGGGACACTCTTTGTTTCTAAGGCTTAACTCAGTAAACTATTTTGGGTGAAGATCAGATGCTACATGATCTGCAACCAAGAGATTAATACCAGGTTATGGTCATTTAAATTTAAAGGCTCCCTTATGTTGGGGACAATTAAACCATACTAGAGATAACCAGCCTAGCAACAGTATGAAATTGGGCTGGATGCTTCATGGACAATGTCAATATATAATTTCCCTTAAAGATAACAACTGGTATAGAACAGACCAAGTCAAACAAACTGAGACATACTAGGCTGCACCTAATGGAAGTTCTTGACTTAAATTCTTACTTACTTATAAGTAAGTATAAGTAAGACCTTACTGATACTGCTAGCTATATTATTTTTTATATTACCTGTTTTACAGAGCTGTTTTTTTTATTACCAAATGTGTGACTGAGCCTCTGATAAGATGATGATATAAGTTCCATATGAAATTAATGATTGTAATAATGTAATTCTAGATATGGGAAGAAACCACAAGAGGGAATGTTTTCCTGAACCATAAGAGACTAGTAAGACAGGGAGTCTGGAGATTTTGGGCTACTATTAAGGCCTAGTCCAGTAATAGCATGTTGAGTAGCCTATGAGTGAAATCTTCGCCAGACCTGGGAGTAAGTATTCTCAGCACTGTGGGATGAAGTGACCATGAAATGACTCCCACCAAACTATAGTCAAATTCATGACCCTGAAGGGGCTCTGCCAACTGAAAATTGGCACTTGCCATCTGCTTCTGCAAGGATTAGTTCAAGGCCACTGCAGCCACTGACCTTCAACACACCCTGAAAGGAGTTCAGGGTGGAGATCAGGAATGAGGTACTCTGAGCTCTGGGAAAAAAACTGGAAGAACAGGCCTTCAGATAGCTGGATACTCAGGAGATTTTATGAGCCCAAATTCTTGCGTCTTCTCATATCAAGAAAAGCACTGAAATCATTAACAGTGACATCTGCTTTGGCCATGAGGAGGGAAAAACATTTGAAAATCAAAATGGAATAGCTGTGGTTCAGACATCCAAGGTAAAGCTAAGTGACCATTGTGGATTTCAGACACATTCCTGGATTGCTGAGAACTCAAATTTTCTGAGCTGCATCACACTTAGGATGTCACCAGCCATTCTCAAAGCAATGTCTGCTGGCAGTTAGTAGCTGCAACTAGATGGTTTCAAGGTATCCACTTAAAATGATTAAATTTTTAGACAATAAAATTGGTTAGGTCAGATGTTAGCAAAAAAAAAGGTGATATGTGTAGTGGTCAGTATCTCCTGTTATGTATATGTTAATGCTGTTAAAATCTCCTTAGCTAAAATTAGATAACTGGCCACAATGAATCTCTTCAAAGGGCCAGTTCCAGACTGGGTTTCAGGTTTATTCTCCTGAATTCCTCAGGGAATGAGATCTATTTTTTCTATTAGAATTCCAGTTGTCACTATTGCAACTACTTCTAATTGGATCTGTTGCACCAAGTGGTGGACCAGGGGTTTACGATTTTAATCGAACTAAACTCTGATCCAGAATTTGAAACTCACGAATATTTCCAATTCAGTGTCCAGTTGAGGCAGGACTATGTCTTACGCCCCATTCCCTGAAAAGATTTCAGGAAGGTTAAAAAGAGAAGAGGAGAATTTCCTTGGTGGTTCATTAGTTAAGAATCTGCCTGCCAGTGTAGGGAACACAGATTCCATCCCTGGTCCAGGAAGATTCCCCATGCCATGGGGCAGCTAAACCTGTGAACTACAACTACTGAGCCCACGCTCTAGGGCCCACACGCCACAACTACTGAAGCCCATACACTCTAGAGCCCATGCTTCACAACAAGAGAAGCCACCAATGAGAAGCCCACACACCGCAACTAGAGAGTAGCTCTTGCTCACCAAAACTAGAGAAAGCCCACGTGCAGCAACAAGAACCCAATGCAGCCAATCAATTAATTTTTAAAAATGTTGGGACTTCCCTGGTGGTCCAGTGGCTAGGACTTGTGCTCTCAATGCAGAGGGCCAGGGTTCAATCCTTGGTTGAGAAACTAAGATCCCACATGCCACATGGTGCAGCCAAAAAAGAAAAAGAAGAAAGGGAGGATTGAAACCGAGTCCCCCTAAGATTGAGTTCCTCTTCTGAGTTTATGATTAACATGCTTGCCTGCTAAGTTGCTTCAGTCGTGTCCGACTCTGTGTGACCCTATGGACTGCAGTCTGCCAGACTCCTCTGTCTGTCCATGGGATTCTCCAGGCAAGAACACTGGAGTGGGTTGCCATGCCCTCCTTCAGGGGATCTTCCTGACCCAGAGATCGAATCTACATCTCCTGCATTGGCGGGCAGTCTCTTTACCACTAGCACCACCTGGGAAGCCCTTATGATTAACATCTCTATCCAAAATGATTATTCCCCTTCTTGTCCAACACCTGTTCTCCTCAGGATTGAAAAGTATCAAAGAAAAGGGGGTATTGAGATCAAGCAGGACCCTATGGAACTCTTGGGGCACAAAAGCCTTTCTGTGTCACCTTCTCTGAGTTCCAAAGGGCAGGTTCAAATAGTTGTTGATCAGGGAAGGGAGGGGATGCAAAGACAAGGGAGGAGCAGTCAAGAAACAGTAGTACAGCCTTGGGGGCAGGGTCCTGGTTCCCCCTCAAGGAATATACATAATGTTATCTTTGAGCTCTTGCACAGAACTAAAGCCCCCACCAAATGGAAGACATGATGAAGCACTCTTCATTCCAGAGAAGGTCACAGTTCACCCATTACCTGATGCCATATGATTGCTGGATTGAAGGAATGTGGGTCCTGCATGCACCCTGATCCTGATCAGCAACCCTGTTCCTGGACTATAAGACTCCTCACAGGCCCCCCCAAAGTGGGGACACACAGCTTTGAGGGCATTAGCCCACTGTGGCCCCTTTTGCCTGGCAAAACAATAAAGCGATTCTTTTCTACTTCACCCAAAACTCTGTCTCAGAGATTCAGTGTCAGGATTCAGAGGCCAGATTCAGCTTTACTCTTCAAGTCTTTGCTCAGATGTCACCTTGTTAATAAGACCCTCGGTGACAACCATTTAAAATTGCAAAGAACCAGTCCCCCTTTACATATTTTATTATTCCACAGCACTTAACCGGACTCTATTGTACTATACATTTTCCATATGTCTGTTATTTATTGTCTGTCTCCTTTCACTAGAATATTAGTTCCACATGGCAAAGACATTGTCTGCTGGCCCATGGGTATATCTCCAGTGCCTAGAACAGCGCCTGGTATGTAGTAAGTGCTCAATAAGTCTTTGGGGAATGAATGAATGACTCTTCCCCAAACCTGGGGGTGTGTGGAATCTTGGCAGCATCACCTACTGCTAACTACCCTGCCACTTCTACCCCCAGCCTGAAACTGCTGCCAAAGAACCAAGGGGACCCAATATCAGGAGAAAAAGAAGGGGTTCCTCTTGAGAGATTCGAACTTTCCCTGCCACACACAGGGAGATCCATATTCCAGCCTAGAGAGGTCCCAAGGAAGCATTCCTCTGGGACTGACCGGGAAGGATCCAAGTGCTCAGGGCAAAGATAATTCCAGCATATGGGCAATCTTGTGACAGCGTGGGGACAGAGGGACCCTGATGGTCAGAGAGAGGTAGAAAGGCCTCAAGCCAGGCCTAGGAAACATAACCAGTTGCCCTCATTTGAGCAACCTGGATAGATAGGGTCTTGTTCTTCAGCTACACCAGGTCAGTGCTGACGATCCTGTGGGTCTCATCTTAGCTCACTGAGTGACCCTGGGCAAGGCAGAACCTCTGAGTCTGACTCCCTCACAGGTAGCTCAGAATTTAATCACACAGTGGAGGCCAGAGCCGTTGGTTAGCTGTAAAAGATTGGTCTCAAAACCTCAAGTAAGAGCTTCCTTCCCCTGGTGACACTACTGAGTCCTTCCCACTTTAAGACTGTGGAGTTTAAGATCTGTGGATTTGTGAGAGCAGTGCCTTGAAGAGAGAGAGTGAAAAAAAGGGTGGAAGGGGGCAGACTGGACGCAAGACAGAGGTGAAAGAGCTTAGTCCCCAAAGGTCTCTGGGGTCGTGAATGTCATTGTTCCAGTCTGCATTGGTCTGTACCAGGCCCGCAGAGCCCTGTGCCCCCAAGCCCAGATGAAGGTCCTGTACACAGCTGCCACCCTCTGCCAGGGGCAGGGCTACAGGACCCAGGGCAGATGGACCGATGGGCCCCCTGTCTTAAGAGGAGAGACCTGGGGGAGGAGCGGCTCCAGCAGGAAACCAGGGCAGAGCAGGAACAATAGTGAGGTTTCTTCTGTCCTTGTTTTCTTTGGCCTCTTAGCTGCCATGGAGCCCAGATCCCGCTCCTCCAGGTCCTTGACTTTCCTCGGCCGCCCATCAGCCCCCTGGCAAAAGAGCACCTGTTCCCTCCCTCTGCTGCACTGTCCTGCTGCACTCCACACACAGCCCTCAGGAGGCCTTTAAAATTACAGTCACCATGTGAGGGAACTTGACGGAGCCTTACTCTGCCAAGCACTAGACTGAGTACTTCCCAAAGATGGGGCATGGTAGTAGTGGAGGCGTCTTTAGTGCAGCTCCACTCCTGGGATCTTGGGGGTCCGTCCTTGTCCCTCTTGCAAGCTCTCAAGGGCCCTCCAGCCTCATTCCCCACAAACCTACCCAGGGATTAGGGAAGAGGGAAGGAAGTGGGGAGAGGGGAGGCGGGAGTGGGGGGGGTGGGGGGGTGGCGACGGGGAAGGACTGGAAGAAAGTGTTACCCAGTCCAGTGGCGGGAGAACTTGACTTTGGGGGAACTGAAAAAGACCACATGTAAGACATTCAGACGTGGGAAATGATGCAGCGACTGACAAAGGCAAAGTCACAGAGAGTAAAAGAGATGAGGAAAGGTGAAATAGAGAGTAGATGCTAGGATGGCCGAGTCCGGGGCAGGCTGGCACGGTGTTCATTATCCCCAAACGCCCCGGCTCCAATCCAAGAGGTCTGCCCCGCCCGAGTCAGGGAGAGGCCCGCGATGGCCGGACCGCCCCGCACGGCCCTGCCCGGCCATCCGCCCCCGCCACCGCCGGCCCGCGGGGAGCTGGGTGGCGGCGGCGCTGTCCTCAGGGAAGCGCATCATTCCAGCCCGGCTGGGCGTGAGGCTGGGTCAGGATGCCCGGGTCGCAGGAGGAAAAGGAGGAGCTGGACCCAGCGCCCGGAGAGAAGAAAAGGGGAAGACCACGGCCAGAGATCAAGGCTCAGTGGAGGCACTCGTCCGGAGGGCCGAAGAACGGGAAAGCCCAGAGCCGGCAAAGTCTCCCCGGGAGCCCAGGACAGACAGAGTGGAGTAAGAGCGCCGGAGCCGCTCGGAGCGCAGTATGCGTGGGTCCCAGCCCGCCCAGCCGGTCTACATCGCCGGCCGGGTCACGTGGCCCCAGAGGGCGTGCGGCTGCCCAGGCGGGGAGGCGCGCGGGCCCGGGGGCCGCTGCGAGCCCGCGGCGGTCCTGAGGTTCCCTCCCCGCGCGCAGTGCTGGCCCCTGGGTGCGGGAGCCGCCCACTGCCCCCCCGGGCCCGCCCCGCCGCGGGCCGCCTGCCTGGTATATAGCGCGCCCCCGCAGGCCCCGTGCCACGTCGCTGGCCACGCCGCGGGCACCCGAGACTGTGCGGCGCCCCCGAGCCAGCCCCCCACCCCCTGCGCTGCCAGCTCGACGGGCGACCCCTGCGGGGACTACTGCCTCAAGACCATGAAGAATGAGGTGTGCTCCGTGGCCTTCCTCAAGGCAGTGTTCGCCGAGTTCCTGGCCACCCTCATCTTCGTCTTCTTCGGCCTCGGCTCGGCCCTCAAGTGGCCGTCGGCGCTGCCCAGCGTCCTGCAGATCTCTCTGGCCTTCGGCCTGGCCATAGGTACCATGGCCCAGGCCCTGGGGCCCGTGAGTGGTGGCCACATGAACCCCGCCATCACGCTGGCCCTCCTAGTGGGTAACCAGATCTCCCTACTCCGGACAATCTTCTACCTGGTGGCCCAGCTGGTGGGCGCCATTGCCGGGGCCGCAATCCTCTACGGGCTGGCACCGTTCAATGCCCGAGGCAATCTGGCTGTCAATGCGGTGAGTGCCCAGGGGTTTGGCTGTGGGGCAGGGACCCTGGGGTGGGCTCTGGACCTGGCCCCCAAGCCCCATCTCCAGAATAGGTGGCACAGAGTAGACCAGCCAGCTCACACCTTTGCCAAGAAGGTCATAGCATCATCCTAAGGCCAGGAAAATGAATCTCCATGGTGGTGTGTGCTCTCAGCCGACTCCTCGGGTTGGTATCCACCTCCTCTGCCTGCCCCATCCCAGCCTCTCTCCCAGTGCCTACTGCCCGCCTTTTCTTACCCCAGAACTTCTCTCTCTTTTCCTGTCTTACCTCCGAGCTCTTCTGTCCTCCCGGGCACCTCATCGCTCCTGTGAGGTCCTCAGTGGGTGGTCTCATGGAACCATCAGAGAGAGATGGGTTGTGATCCTGGCTTTGGTAACCCCAACCTCTCTGGGTTTTGTTTTTCTCATTCTCATTACATGGGAATGGCCATGACCTCCATAGAGTAGGACTCAGGGGGTTATGTTTAGAAGCCAGGCTTGTGTACTCCCTAATGGGGTGCCCGTACATATGGTCTCTGATGAATATTGCTTTCTGCTCCCGGCCCCCTCCCCTTCCCCCCATCCCTACAACCCCAGTTTCAGCCCCCCTGTCCCTTGCAAACTGGGTTCATTAATGAAACACAGAGGAGGATTTTCTCGGCCATTGTCAAACCATGAGTCAGCCCCACCGGAGAGACGGGTTTGAGGTTTGGAACTGGCAGTGGGTCAGGCACGGGCAGGAGGTAGGGTTGAGGGGTGCAGTAAGCAAACTGGGCAGCTGCCCACAGGAGGGAGGGTAAATGCCAGCTTGAGGGGGTTGGGGCCTGGGCAGACTGGTGACAGGCCAGTGTCCAGGAAGACGTCCCCCAGCTTTGTCACTTTGGCCACAGCTTTGCGTTCCAAGCTTTGTGAGCACTGGCAAGTATATAGTCTCTTTGGCAAATGACCTCCCTGAAGTGACAGGGCTTGGCTTCCAGGCACTTGGGCTCTAGGAGTCCCTGGAGACCAAGAGCCCCATCCCTGCAGGTCCCTGGCCATAAAGTCAGAAGAAGGCAGGGCTCCTAACACACCATCCCCTTGCAGCTCAACAACAGCACGACTGCGGGCCAGGCTGTGGTGGCGGAAATGATTCTGACTTTCCAGCTGGCACTCTGCGTCTTCTCTTCCACTGACTCCCGCCGCACCAGCCCTGTGGGCTCCCCAGCCCTGTCCATTGGCCTGTCCGTCACACTGGGCCACCTAGTGGGGGTGAGCAAAGGTGCCATTTGGCCCCTCAGGGCAAATAATGGGGCCCTGGGGCAGCACCTTCTGGATCAACGAGCCCCACAGTGAAGACCTAGAGTGGAGCTGCTATACTCTGGCCCAGACTCAATCCCCTCAAACCTTCTCCAGTCTGAGAAAATATGGGAGTGAGGGGGAGTTGGGATGGGGGCAGGAAACCAAGCCCAAGCTCAGGACAGAAAGGAAAGGAGGGATCCAGAGGGAACTGTGAAGGGAAAGGTCACCAGTCTAGGAATTGGGAGACAGTTGGAGACCTGGCTGAGCCCCTGAACTGCTAGGGGACCCCAGGGTGGGTGCAGGCCTGTGGGAGTGGACAGGCATGCTGCCCTCCTCACGGCCCCCTTCTTTCTGTCCAGATCTACTTCACAGGCTGCTCCATGAACCCGGCCCGATCTTTTGGTCCCGCGGTGATCATGAATCGGTTCAGCTCCGCACACTGGGTAAGTCTGGACCCTCCCCTGTCTCCCTGGCAATGAGTGCCTAGAAACCCAGCCTTAGCAGCTGACAGTTAACAGGACTTTCTGGATGATGGGGGCCCAGAGCTTGGGGGTGACTGGAGAGAGAAGGGGATGCAGCCAGAACCAGGGCAGGGGTAGATTTAGATGGCAGGTGACCCTGTTTGGGGGGCAGGGACTATGCATGTCTGTCCCTCTAGGGAAAGGAAAAACATCTGTTCTCCAGTGTTGGTCTCTGGGGATTTGGTTTCCATCTTTCTGGGTGGTGGGGGGCAGGGAGGTCCAAGTGTCTGTACTCTCTGATGTATTATTTATCTGTCTCTGTTGGGGGCTGAGGAGAGTCTTCCTTCCTGTGGGACTGTCTCTCTGGACAATCTGTCTGTCATCTCCTTTGGGAGTGCATGGTCTCTCTCCAGAGTCTGTCTCTCTCCCTGTGTGAAAGGGAGAGGATCATCTCTCTGAGGATCTCCATGTCTGTTCCCTCTGAAGGTTCATTTGTCTCTCTTTAGGGTGGGGTTGGTGGGCTTCCCAGGTGGCACTAGCGGTAAAGAACCTGCCTGCCAATGCAGGAGACATAAGAGACTGAGGATTCGATCCCTGGGTCAGGAAGATCCCCTGGAGGAGGACACGGCAAACCACTCCAGTATTCTTGCCTGCAGAATCCCATGGACAGAGGAGCCTGGCGGGCTACAGTCCATACGGTCGCAAAGAGTCGAACACGACTTGCAGCAGTGGCACAGTGGGGTTGGCGGGGGCCCTGTCCCTCTGGGGATGTCCATCTCCTTTCAGGACCTGGGTGTCAGTGTCCTTTGTCATTGGGGAGTGTCAGTCGATCTGTCCTTGAAAAAGGGTGAATTCTTTCCTTCCAGAGGTGTGGGAGTGTCTACATCTGTCTCCTCTGAGAGGCCCCTGGGTCTGTCCTCTGGAGGGGAAGTCTTGGCTCCAAGGCCTGGGCTCAGCCCTGCCCCTGCCCTGTCTCCGCCAGGTGTTCTGGGTGGGACCCATCGTGGGGGCTGCCACGGCTGCCATCATCTACTTCTACCTGCTCTTCCCCCACTCCCTGAGCCTGAGTGATCGTGCGGCCATCCTCAAGGGCACGTATGAGCCCGAAGAGGACTGGGAGGAGAACGGAGAGGAGCGGAAGAAGACCATGGAGCTGACTGCCCACTGACCAGCGTCACACAGGGGTCAGCCTCTCAGCCCCTGAACTGCAGGGGAGAAGAAGAGAAGTGCATGACAGCAAGGCCTCCTCCGCCCGCCGCTGGGTCCTCTGGGCTGGGGAAGAGGTGCTGCTCCCCAGGCTGTGCAGTAAAGAGTTGGAAGCAAGAACACAGGATGGGACTCTTGGGGTAGGGGGCCAGGGGCTGGGGCCTGATGGGGAAGGGACAGGGAGGTCAGACTTCAGGGGTGGTGAGCTCAGTGCAGGCTGCCCCAGGGCCAGGCCAGGAAGGGGCAGCTGGCAGTCTGCATCCCCTCCCCCTCCCCAGCCCCTCTTCAAGGGCCAGGAGGACCCCAGCCCCTGGAACGACAGGGGATGACCCACCCCAGAGCTCCTTAGGTTCATTACATGCCACCTTATTTATTTCTGCTCAAGGGGGTAGGGGGTAGGGTGCTGGTGTTTAAGGTGGTGGCTTCCCAATAAACCATTGACATTCATATTTGGCCTCCTCTCGCTCCAGAAGCCTCTCTCAGGATACTCTATCTCCTCACCTTTCCTCCGCATCATCCCACACCCCCCTCCACATTCTCCGCAATCCTCCAGGGAAAGACAGGGAAACTGAGGCCGGGGGAGGCTTAGAGAGTCAGAGAGGCAGGATTGAGAGGGCAGAAAGACCAAATGTAGGAACAGAGCTGGAGATCAGGAGCGGGCAGCGGGAACAGAGAAGATCCTTCCCAAGCGACCTGCCTGCTCACCCCTCCCTCCTCAGCTATGTCAAGTCCTTGCCACTTGAGGAGGGCTTGGCACCAGAGTCAGAGTGTGCTTAGCAGGGTGGAGGAGAAGTGAACCGGCCAGCAGCCCCTTGAGATGCCAAGGGGGTGACCAGCCAGGTCTGTCATCGGGCCAGGAGACACAGTCCCGGAGTCCCCTCTCGGCCCCTCAAGGTTCCAGAAAGGTGCCACATTGGGAGCCTGTGCTGAGAGGGAGAAGCCCCCTGCCCCGACCCCTATCGGAAGCCATACCTGACCCACCTCTTTTCCGGGTCTGCCTCCACCAGCCAGGGTTCCCGCCGTCCTCCCCTTGGCCTGCAGCTCTGCCCTCACTGCTCTTGTCCCCTTGCCACTGACACTCCTTAGGACACCTCCTTAAACTCACCAAGCCTCTGCCTCTTAAACTATAAAATGAGAATAAAAAAATGCTTCCCTCACAGAGCTATTGTGGAGTCAGATGAAGGGAGGGAGGGAGATTCCTGGGACTGGGCTGCTCTCTGTGGGGAGAGGGGCAGATAAAGCTCAAGACACAGCTCTGCATCAGAGTTAGAGCCCGGCTTTGAGTTCAAGTCTGGTCGTGCAACTCTGGATGACACAAGCTGTCCAAATTTTAATTACTTCGTGTGTAAAATGGGGATATTTGTACCCATTTCGTGGATTGTTGTGAAGATAAAATGAGACAATGGATAGAAGGGAAACACTTGTGCAGACACCTCAGATCAAGGGCTCTGTTTGCTTGTATGCAAAGAAACCAGCATGTCTACAGCTGGGCCCCAGCCACACCCCAGTTCTAGAGGGCCTCTGCTTTCCTGAGAGTGTTTAACCCAGACTCCTGCTTCTCCCTGGTGTGGGAACCTCTCCTTGTGGTTTTCAGTTTTGCTCCAGAAGACAAGGGGCCAGGAAGACCAGGAGATGGACTGAAAGGGGGTGGGAGAAGCTATTGACGATGGCTGACAAGGGTCAGTCCCAGGCGATGGGGGTGGGGTGGGAGGGCAGACGCTCCAGCCCTCCTCCAGACGTGGGTGGTGGATGTGTGAGTGCTCTGTAGCTTCAGTCATGTCTGACTCTTAACAACCCTGTGCACTGTAGTGCAACAGGCTCCTCTGTTCATGGGATTCTTCAGGCAAAAATACTGGAATGGGTTGTCACGCCCTCCTCCAGGGGATCTTCCCCACCCAGGGGTGATTGAACCTGCATCTCTTACATCTCCTGCTTTGCAGGCAGATTCTTTACTGCTGAGCCACTGGAGAAGCCCAAACTTGGGTCTGAAGAAGTGAAGTGAAGTGGTCGCTCAGTTGTGTCCCCATGGACTGTAGCTCACCAGGCTCCTCCGTCCATGGGATTTTCCAGACAAGAGTACTGGAGTGGGTTGCCATTTCCTTCTCCAGGGGATCTTCCCGACCCAGGGATCCAACCTGGGTCTCCTCCTGCATTGTAGGCAGACGCTTTTACCGTCTGAGCCACCAGGGAAGTCTTGGCTCTAATATCTGTAAATGGGAGCTGCGGCCAGCCCTGCTCTGTCCTGCCTGCCTGGCAGCTTTATAGTTAACATCAAATGGCAGTGTGTGTGAAGCCCCAGTGAAGGAGCACACCCGTCCCCCACAACTGCCACCACCCCTGCCTCTACCCAAGAGCCCGGCGCAAGTGCCAGCTCTGACCAGCAGGGGGGGACCTCTTCCACCGAATCCACCGCTACTGCGCTTCCTCTTCCCCCAAGTCCCGGGTCTGGGCTCCAGCCAGATGGGGCGCCGACGAAAGGGCACCTGGAGTCTTTCAGGTCTGGGTCCTCTGGACCAGCCCACCCCACCCCACCCCAATGTCGGGGAGTGGGTACAAAAGAGAGGGGATTCCTTCCCCACTCACCCCCTCCTCTTTGCCCAGGGGCGGCCAGTTTCACCAGGTAGGAATGTGGACTCGGTGATAGGATGGAGAGATGGAGGAGGATCAGGGGTCAAGGCAGAGAATAGACAGAGTGTTGGCTGTCTAGATGAATGGACAGGAGGAGGGGTGACTGGGAGGGTCGGCTCTTTCAACCCCAATCTGTGGATCAGACCTCAGGCTCAGGTGAGGTACAGTCGTGACTGGGAGCCTGGCCTCTCCATCCAGCCTAGCAACTTCGTTCCTTTCTCGGACGGACCCCAAGGGAAGCAGGGCGGGGTGAATGGTGGGTCGATGAGGAACAGACCCTTAGGGATGCGCGGGGCACCCGATCCGACGGAGGTTCGCCTTGGGCTTGAAGCGGACTAGGTGCCCCGCGCCCGGCTGTTTGGCCACCAGAGGGCGCTGCGCCCCCCCTTGTGTCGGATCCTCTTCGAGCAGGCTGGCAGAGACCTGCGCACACAAGAGCCAGAACACGCTAACCCCGCTCTACGCGGATCTCTGGTTGTACCCAGCGGGCTGCGTCTTCTCCGCACAGACTGCTCGCTCAGCCTGTGTGCGGAGCCACATCGCCTGTCCCCCATTCCTTCTCACGGGACCGCTGGGGATCAGACCTTGGTACCTGGCTCCACGTGTTCTCTGAGGGGTACACGTGTGTGTCATCTCCAAGCACACACATGCTCAGTCACCCTCTCTGACCCTCTGTTCCACCTGAAGACAGAACCCAGACGAGCCTTGCTTCTCCGTAGGCTGCTTCCTCCCTTTCCCCTCCCCCTGTGCCCAGGGATGGCCAGTTCCCCCAGGTGGACATGGTGACATGATGGAGAGATGGAGGGCTAGGGGTCAAGGCAGAGAATGGGCAGAGGGTTGACTGTCTAGATGGACGGACAAGAGGAGGGGTTGCTGGGAGGGTCGGCTCTCTCAGCCACCCTCTGAGCCTCCGCTTCCTCTTTCCAGGTTTTAGCACAGTGGGTGAGGGGATATAAGGGAGATGACCTTGAATCCTTCCCTTTCTGTCATGTTTATTGTTCCTCCTCATCATCTCCCCATCATCCCTCCTCCTTCCTCTCTTTCTTACTCCCCCATCCCTTCCCAGCCCTGAGATAGGACCTTAGTCAGCACTCACACTGCCCTAAGTGGGCTTGCGCGCCCGCGCGCACACACACACACACACACACACACACACACACACACATCTGTTTGTACACGGAGATGCCCACCCTGGTAGTCTAGGGAGCTCAGAGACAGGCCTCTGAAAGAGTGAGAGCACACAGCTACCTGACAGGCAGCTGCAGACAGCCAGGTATGGGGCTTGACAAAAACTCCTGGACCATTTCTAACCCAGCACGGTCTTCACAGCTCTCACTGGAGTGGGAAGGGAGGTGACAATCCTAATAATCACCATTTTCTGACTTTCTCCAAGCCATCAGCACATTCACTCCTAACAACATATTAGGGAGGTGGGAACTAACATCTCCACTTTTTTTTTGGCCTGGTGGCACAGCTTGCAGGATCTTAGTTCCCCAGCCAGGGACTGAAACCTGGCCCCTGGCAGTGAAAACTCAGAATGCTAACCACTGAACCACCAGGGAATTCCCATCATCTCCACTTTAAAAGAGGGGAAGCTGAGGTGACAGGAGTGAAACACTGGTCAGGGGTGCAGAACACATGGCAGTATTCAAATGCTTTCTCTTTCTTATCAAAGGTTCTCAACAGAGAGGCATTACTGCTGTTGATGCCTGTGTACAGGTGCAGAAATTGAGGCCAGGTAATATGCAGGGACTGGGAAGTGTCTGTCCTCAGGCCCTCTATGACCCTGTCTGAGGGGAGCAAAGGAGGGAGATGCACTTGAAATTCGCTGGGACAGCCCCTAGGCAGGGAATTCCCCCCACCTCTCCGTGTCAGGGAGTAATGTCACTCACACTGTCCCCACAGCCACATTCCTTCAGTCTTGAGCATTTCTTGAAAGACTCCTTCATGCCACGCAAGGCTTGGAGTCTGCACTGGCACAGTGGCAGCACCAAGGAGGTCAAAGCCAGAAGTAGCCACTAGTTATTCCCAAGCTCATCTTCTCTATGAAGTTTGCCCTGACTCTGCTGGAGGGGGGAAATTAGGGCAGGCTTCATAAAGGAATTGAACTTGAGCAAAGTCTAGAAAGAAATTCAAAGAAGAAAGGCATTCCAAACCCAGAGCCTCCACTACTCGGCGATTACCCAGGCACGTTACAAAGAGCCAGCCAGGAAGAGGGAGAAGTGAAAATCACAGATGAGGCTGGGAATGGCCGAGAGAGGTCCCCAGTCACTCACAGGGAGCCAGGAACTCAAGGAGGGGCCCCGACTCAAACCCAGGAGAAGGGCTGCCTCTTCTTCAGGACCAGAGTGTAGCTGGCAAGGGCATAGGGGGCTGCAGGTGAGCTTGCAGCTGCAGGGACAGGGAACGGGGAGGATATGCGAAGTCTTGCCAGCTGTTTTCACTTTCTAGGTAGGACAAGAGGCAAATCAATCTGCTGGAAGAAAGCCAGAGCAAGGTAGGGTACTCAAAGAGAGTAGGGAAGATTTGAAGTAGGGCTTAGAAGAATAGGGAAAGAGCTGCCTGGGAACAGTGTGGTGTACGGATTACTGTGACCCCTACTGAGACCAGAGACCGTGGGCTTGTCAAGGCATCAGTCTGCATGGCTGGGCGAGTTTCTCCAGCAGTGCTCAGCAGCACAGATGGGAGCAGAAGGGTGTGGGGGAGAATGTGCATGGAGGGAAATGGTGGGGGGCAGGGAGGGGAGGGTGCAGAGAATGGGGAGCGGGGACAGAGGACACTGCAAGGTGAGATGCCAGGGGATCTGGCTGGACAGGGTAGAGTCAAGTCAGGAGGATGGGATGAACAGAAAGGGGAGGGGGGAGAGATAGGGGGAGGGATGTGGCTGGAATTGAAGTGGGGGAGGGTGGATGGACAGAGCCTGTGGTCAGAGTTGGGATATTTCACTTGAAGATTTCAAAAGGCCTGTCCCAGGTAAGGACAAGTATAATAAGCCTGTAAGGCGAGCTGGCTGAAATGAAGCAGACATGAAAGCCCCCTGCCTCCAGGAGGTCAGGAAACTTATTCACTCATGCATTCATTCAGCAAATATTTATTAAGCACCTACTGCAGGACTGAGCCAATCCCTATGCAAGCGGTTACATGTAGGGATGAACAAAACTTGGTTCCTGCCCCCTAAGGGGCTCACCGCCTCACTGGGGCGATATATTAACACCATGACAACACCCCATGGTGACTGTAGTGTAAATGGCCAGGTGTGGTGAGGAGTCCTCACCCAGGAAAGGGGGAGGTGATATCAGTGCTGAGCCTTAGGAATAGATTGTTGTTGTTCAGTTGCCTAGTCGTGTCTGACTTTTTGCAACCTCATGTACTGCAGCATTCCAGGCCTCTCTGTCCCTCACCATCTCCTGGAGTTTCCCCAATTTCATGTTCATGGCTTTGGTGATGCTGTCCAGGTATCTCATCCCCTAATGCCCTCTTCTCCTTCTGCTCTCAATCTTTCTGAGCATCAGGAACTTTTCCAGTGGGTCGTCTGTTTTCATCAGGAATCAATTAGGGCTCTCCCAAACAAAGGACGTGGGGTGGGCTTTCCAGGGAGAGGAGAGAGTATCCCCCCAGGGGAGACCAGCATGAAGTATTCTAGAACCACTGGCCATTTGGTGAGGCCAGAGGGTAAAGGACAAGGAAGGAAGTGGGGAGAGGTGAGGCAGGAGAAGCAGGGTCCCAGAGGACCGTGGAGGCCAGGCACGGAGCTCACAGAGGCAACCAGAGGCTTTGAAGGGATTTTAGCGAGGAGCAACAGGATCAGATTTGCATTTTAGAAAGATCACTCAGGCTGCAGTGTGGATAATTGATTGGAGTGGAGCAAGGGAGATGACAGAGAGAATGGTTGAAGGCTGCAGGGCAGCAGGGGAGGCAAGAAGAGGGCAGTGTCAGGAAATACTTGGGATTCAGCACTAGTAGGACTTGATGCCTTGGCTGGATGGGGTCGGGAGGGTGAGGTCAAGGATGCCTTGCTGGTGCCACCAACTGAGCTGGGGACAACAGAAGGAGTGCATTCAGGGGGCCCAGGGAGAAATGAGGATCTCATCGTGAGACACGTCACATTTGGGGAGCCTGTGGACACCAGGGGACACCTGCTGGGCAGGGACACATGGCTCCGGACACAGCCTGGGCACTCCGATGTGGGTAAGAGGTGACAAGTGTATTATTTTAGCAGCTCGGCAGGTTCTTCTTAGGGAAAAAACACTTCTGTTTGAGAAAATACCTTGGTATATTGCTGTGGGTTAAAAGGCAGAGCCTAGGTGTGGGTAGTCTAAGGGGCAGCACAGTCACAAGAATGGTAAGCAGCCCTGTGAAGAAGCAGAAGAGGGTGAAGAGTCAGTGGAAACTCCAGACTGGTGGGCAGCAGAGGTAGCCACTGCCACAGGTGTTGCCAATTAGCTGTAACAAACCCACCACCACCACCTGCCCCTCTGCACCCCTGCAGGCCCATGTCCTCAGTGAAGTTGACCCCATTCACATCAGCTTTCAGAGAGTGGTGTTCTAGGTGGAAATGGAGGACAGAGCTTCCTTCACATCTGGATTTATGGGGTGCAGAATAGTGTGAGCCCATTTGGAGGCCAAGTCGGCAGGCAAAAGGGGCTAGGAGGCTAGGAGCCCGGGGGCAGGGGATGCACAGGATCCTCTGACATAGGCCTTGGACGTGGGGATCTGAGTGATCTCGTTCTCTCTAAGCTGCCATTGCGGATGGGAGTGTCCTAGAGTCACCTGCGGCCCCCAGACTGGGTGTCGGCCAGCAGCAGAGTTAGGCCTGTCCAGCTTGGAAAACTCCTGGGAGGTTCCAGTTCAGTGCCCAAGGACAGCCCCCCTCCTTTGGCTGTCATGTGAGTTTAGGGTGGGGCGAGCGTGTGGCACCCCGACACCTCCCACCCCACCCCCCGCACACACATAACCCTGTCAACCTGCCCCCTGCCAGTCTGACCAGCATGGTCCTTGAGGCAGCAGCACCGTGAAGGAGCTGCAGCCTGGGGCTGGAGCAGTCCAAAGACAGGAGGTCAGAGGAGGCAGAGATCAGAAGGCAGACTTGAGAGCAAAGGCACCAAGGCCTGGGCGCGATGGAGTCAGGCCGGCACAGCTTGGCCAAGATGCTGGTGTGCCGGCTCTGGATGACCATCAGCAAGGCTCTGTTTGCCGAGTTCCTGGCCACGGGGCTGTACGTGTTCTTTGGTGTGGGCTCGGCTCTGAGATGGCCCCTGGCACTTCCTTCTGTGCTGCAGATCGCCATCACCTTCAACCTGGCCACAGCCGTGATCGTGCAGATCACCTGGAAGGCCAGCGGGGCCCATGTCAACCCTGCCGTGACGCTGGCCTTCCTTGTGGGCTCCCAGATCTCCCTGCCCCGGGCTGTGGCCTATGTGGCTGCCCAGCTGGCAGGGGCCACAGCGGGAGCTGCTCTGCTTTACGGAGTCACGCCTGGGGACATCCGAGAAAACTTTGGGGTCAATACGGTAGGTGCAGGGAGGAGGAGAGGCAGGTCCATACAGGTGGTAAGTGGGAGGTCCAGGCTGGGGCAGAGGGGACCAGATATAGCAGAGCACGTGCTCCACACCTGCTCTGGGGACGTGGGGCCCTGGGGAAAGACCACGGCCTTAGTAAAGGCAGAGCAGGAAGGGGACTGTGGTGTGAAGGAGGGTGGGGAGAGGGAGGGACAGGAAGAAGCCACACTACGGGCCAGGAGTGGGAGAAGGACCAGGCACTTCAGGGTTGGAGCAGCCAGGGAGAGGTGGGGCTGTGGGGGCAGCAGGGGACCCTGCACCTACTTCACCCTCCAGTCCACACCCCCTCCCCACCCCCCACCCGTTTCCTCCTGTTCCTCCGTCCCAAGCACTCTGCGGCCTGTCTCACCTCCCCAGATTTCTCTGATCACCTGTGTTCCACCTATGTCCCCACCTTCCTCTCCTACATACTGCCCTTCCCAGGCAGCCCATGAGCGAGGATCATGCAACACAGCTTCTCCAGCCTTCCCTCCCCCACCAGCCCTGGGCCCCCACCTCCCCCTGGACCGTGATCCCAACCACCCTATGGGGTGGGTGGGGTGCTGCTCACTCCTGCAGGGAGCAAATGTCTGTGTGGGCTCACTTCAGGGCTCACCTGAACCCCAGCACACCACTCCCCCAAGCCCATTAGCTCCTTAAGTCCTGGGGCTGGCGGTGGCAAGGTGTCGCACCCCTTACTGTGAGGAACGAGGGCCCAGGGATCACCATCCCCAGGCAGAGCCCGCTGCCTCCAGTGTAACCCCCTCGCACAGGTCCGGAGCAGTGCCTCAACCGGCCAGGCGGTGGCGGTGGAGCTCATCTTGACTCTCCAGCTCGTGCTCTGCGTTTTCGCCTCCACCGACAGCCGTCAGGCCACAGGCTCCCCTGCAGCCACAATTGGAGCCTCGGTGGCCGTGGGCCACCTCATCGGGGTAAGGGGCACAGGGCACACCTGCCTGTGTACCCACTGGCCCCTCCCAGGGGAGGTGGCAGTGGCCCTGGGGGCCAGGAAGTGTCCCTCCCCGAACTTCTCATGCCTTGGAGCCAAGGCTATGCCCCACTTCAGGCCCAGGGCAGGGCGACCCAGAGCCCCAGTCTGGGGCTGGGGCTTGAGCAGGGGTGAAGGGGACTGTCCTCTCCCAGGCCTGCCTTCAGGCTGCTCACGCCCTGCCTTGCACTCGCTCTTCAGGTCTATTTCACCGGCTGCTCCATGAACCCAGCCCGCTCCTTTGGTTCCGCCGTCGTCATGGGGAAGTTTGAAGTCCACTGGGTGAGACCCTGTGCCGGCAGCCAGGGGAGGGGAGAGGCCCCAGTGCCCATAGGGACTTTCACCAGCAGGGGGGCCCCAGACACTGGGGGAGACAAGTCTCCCTGCCACGGACCATCTTCACTCCCAGTGGAGGTTTCCCTAAGCTCAGAAGACCAGGGCCAGCATCCTTTCTTGCCCACCTCAAAAAGTCGGGGGCACCCAGTAGACTGGCAAGAAGTGGGCCAGGGCCGGCGCTGCAGCCTTGGCCCGGGCCTCAAGTCCTGGCTGTTTCCTTATTCACTTCCTCCAGCTGGACCGGTTTCCAAACTTGGATAGAGAAAAAGACAAACAGAAATAGACACACAAACACACCAGCAGGGACAGGAAGAGCACTAGCCAGGGTTCTGGGCTGGAACGGGGGAGGTGAGAGGAGGGAGGCAGGGGTGGTGGGGGCCTGACCCGGCTCCAGGGAGGTTAGGTCCCTTCACCTTCAGAGACTCAGGGTCGGGGTTGGGGGTGGGGGGGTGGGGTGCAGCGGGCAATGGACAAGACTTGTGCTTCTCGAATTTGCCACCTTGTAGAAAGCTCCAGGGCTCCCAGGAGACCAAGTCAACACTGGAAAGCAGATGGAGTCCCAGAGCCGCCCTGTGGTCGTGACGGCTCACGAGCAGGGCATCTGCTTCTGCCTCCTCAGATCTTCTGGGTGGGACCCTTGATGGGAGCCGTCCTGGCTTCGCTGATCTACAACTTCATCCTGTTCCCTGACACCAAGACCCTGGCCCAGCGACTGGCCATCCTCACGGGCAGTGCAGAAATGGAGAAAATGGAAGGGGAGGAACCCCAGAAAAAAGAAGCCCAGTCCAACTCAGAGGACACTGAGATGGAAACTGTGTGTCAGGTGGCATAGAGCTTGGCCTCTGCCCTCAAGCGTCTGAAAAGAGCCCTGAAAGTGGACAGCATGCTTTGCATAACCAGATTTCAGGTTTTCCTGGGGACATGGGGGGCTTGCGAGGTGGGGTGGGAAGGCTTGGCCTCTTGACCAAACAGGGTTGGGGGGGCCGTCCCCAGCATTACATAAGGAACCTAGGAAGTAAATCTGCTCAGTTTCCTCCTCTTCCATCACTTTTAATGGGGCCAAGCAGAGGGAGGCAGGGGAATTCATCACCACTCTCCCTGTCTCTCATCTGTCTAGACCCCAGGCAGGACCCTGGGCTTCCAGGTCCCCATGTCTTGGAGAAAAGGGAATCTGAGCCCGGACAGGCTCTCTGCTCAGAGGCTGTGGGGACCTCCAGGAACCCTAACTTCTCACCCCACCGTTGGAAGGAGGATCCAAACTTCCCAGAAGAATCAGGTCCTAGGCCGGCCTCTGATGCTCCAAGGAAGGGTGTCTCTGCCCTTGGATGTGGCTCCCTCTCAGACTGGGGCTTCCTGAGGCCAGATTGTCCCCTCCCAATAGATCTTCATTCCTCACTCCTCCAATTGAGGAATCAGCAGAGAGCCCTTCCCTTAGGAAGAGCTGGCACAGAGAGGAACCTTTTCTCCAGCTAGTGGAGGGGCAGGACACAGGCAAGGGAGGTTCAGCCCAGACAGGCCTTTCTCCCCAGGTGTTCTCCTGCCTTCCACTCCAGCCCCATCCACAGAAACAATCCAGAGGGGGGTAAGGTCCCATTGCAGCACTCAGTCCGTGACCTGGGCCTGAAGAAGCCATCTCCAGACTCATTCTCAGCTCTGCCGGGATCCCCCATAAGCTGTTGAATATGCCCCAAGGATGGTGGGAAGTCAGGAATAACCCAGGAAACCAAGATTTGCAATTCAGTGCCTCTGAAGGACTACCGGAGTCTCATTTAGTTTGTTAATATTTACAAGCCGCTATAAATCTACTCTATGACCTGGGGTCCTGTCTGGATCTCAGCTTCCTCAGCTGTAAAATGGGCTGTAAAATCTCCCCGCAAGACTGATGTTAAACAAGAGATTGGAAAATGTTTCTGGAAGTTAAAATGCTAGAATAGAAAAACAAATCCAATAAATGATGATTATTGTTGCTGTTACTGTAATTATTGGGTTTGAATACAATTGCTGTTGATAATGGGAGGAAGAAGGAAAGAAGGGAGAGGGAGATGATTGAGAGGGAGGGAAAAATGAGTAGGCTTTTCTCATTTCATCTGCACTACTTACCCAGGGCCCTGCCTTCTTCTCTCCTGGACCCACTGACCTGGGAGCTTAGTGAGTATGTGTGTGGGGGGTGATGGGGGAACAGGAGTCAGGTTGGGGAGGGACCCTGGAATGAAGAGACAAGCCAGTAAAAGTCAATTTTTCTCATCTCTGTGGTGCCCATCACTATGGTACCCTGCACTACAGCAGTCAAAAGCATGAAAAACATAGGTCCTTTTCCATGATGTCTCTAAAGGGGTTAGAGATAGGGGAGGGGCTGCCAGTCTCCCAAGGACAGAGTGACAGGGCCCATTCTGTGACAGTACAGTGGCTGAGTCCTAAGAGCTCGTGGCCACAGCAGCCGTGTTCTATAATATGGTCAGTGCAGAGAACCACTCACATCTCTCCAAGCTGGGCCCCACTCATTCATCTTCACAATCTCTCAGAGCCCAGGGCCTCCTGTGCCCTTTTATGAGCAGGGACAGCTGGGCGTGCAGGTGTGTGTGTGTGTGTGCGCCCGCGTGATTGACTTGCTAAAGGTCACCCAGCTCAGTACCACAGCCCCCCACCCCAAGGTCTCTCCAGCTCCCAGCTTAGAATTTTCCAAAATAGAGCTCCAGGGGGGCTTATACAGCGGCCAGAGAAAGGAAGGAAGCAGGAACTACAAGGTTGAAGAGGGCGGGGGGGGTGTAGCAAGCTCTTAAGCTCCTAGACAAATTATCTCTGCATCCCCGAGAGCCAAGCACGCAGTGGGTGCTCAATAAAAGTTTGATGAATGAATGACTGAGGCTGAGTGGCTGGGGAGGGAGGGGAGGCGGGAACTGATCAAGAGGAGAACTCGGGAGTCACTGCTCCAAATAAGCCAAGAAGACAGCAGCTGAGAAGCCTGCACTGGAAGGCTGGGTGAGCTGGGGAGAGGGTGCACAGCCCTCGAGCCCTCGCCCCTACCCTAGAGCAGACCACGGAACCTCTGTCCCAGGAACTTCCTGGCCAAGAGGATAAGGGTGATTGCCTTAAGAGAAAGCTGGGGGCTATTTTCACAAATAGTTCTTTAAAGCTGTGCTCTGTCAGAATAGAGCAAGAGACAAGCTTCATGAGAAGTGAGGAATTAGGTTAGAATCTGAAGAGCATCCAAAGTTAGACACAGGAATGAGTAACCAAAGGTTAGCTTCTCCTTCTCTGGAGCCCTTTAGTAGGACAGCCGGCCATCTGCTCGGATGTGTTAAGGGCTGGCCTTTGGGGAGCCAAATTTCAGCGGCTCCAGCCAGGGTCTTTGCTTCACAGGCACAACGGGAGCCTGGATGTGGGGGTGGGTGGGGGCCTAGGGAGGACAGAGACCCAACCAGGCAGACCCTTGGTGTGCACGCCCTTCCTCCCTTTTGTCAGGGGAAGTTTTTAATTAATGGTGTGTAATCTGATCTGGCTCTTCTCCCTGCTGAGCGCTGCCTTCAATCAGCAGAGCCATCTGCAATTGCAATTCATAATTCTCCCGAAAGGGAGGGGGGCCTGGGACGGGTGCCTTGGTGATTAATACAATTAGCCTTTTATGTTGATGATTGTCTTAGCAGGAGCAGATGATGCGAGCACAGAGCCTAGGCTGCCACATCCCCATTGGCTGGCAGACAGCCCCTCTCCATTCCCCACCCCCACTGCCTCCTCCGGGTGTAAAGAGGACACGGGTCTAATCTGCACAGTGTGGGGGGGGCGGCCTCCACGGAGGTAGCTCCTGGGACTGAGAGGAATTTGGGCTCCTGGGACTGAGAGGAGAGGAACAAGACAACTATCCAGAGACGTTCACTTTCCAAAGAAAATCACTTGGACCAAAAGGATTCTGTGCATCAAGGTTTTTTTTGTTTTTGTTTCTTAAATAGTAAAGACCATATAAAGATAGAATAGGGGTTGAAAGGGTTGAAAGTTGAAACGCGGGCTCAGCTGCATGGACTCTGGCAAGTTACTTCAGGATCCTGAGCCTTAGTTTCCTCATTTGGAAAACAGGGTCTGTTCGTAAGGGGCTGGAAGAGCCCAACGGGGCCTGACACACAGATCTCATTCAGTGGTGGTTTTCAGCATCATCGAGGTAGACTGCCATGCCCTCTGCCGTTTCTCCTGCAGTTTTTAACATGGCCAGGCTATTACTAAAGAAGGGATCACTTCCTCCCCATACACAAGGCTGAGCTTGAATAAAGGAGACAGAGAGGGAATGTGTGTGTCCGGGGACAATAGGGAGGCAGGGAGGAGGATCCCAGAAGAAAAGAGTCAAAAATCAAACCTAAGAAAAAGAAGTAAGGCTCTCCTTACAACAGTGGTGAAGCATTTGGAGGGACTGCGGTTTGGGGGAGATTCAATGAAGCAAAGGAGGCTGGGTGGATATAAAGCGGTGAAAAGAGCAGGGCTTTGAGCGCCTGGAATCTCATATGAAAGTAAACAAAAGGGGAGCAGCCAACAGAGCTGAAGGTTTAAGAGGAAGCATAGATCAAAATCTGTGATCTTTAATCTATAATGAGGTCAAGTGATCTGGAACAAGCTAATTGGGGTTTTGATGGGAGACTCTGCTGGGTCAGGAGAGGTGATTAGCTCAGCCCCTCTGGGCTCACAAGGCAGTTCTCCAGGACCTGGAACAAGGAGAAGAGAGCTCCTAGCAAGAGAGGTGTTAACCGACAGCCAATGCCAGGCCTCTGTAATGTCAGGGGAAGGACAGGGAGGGACGGAGGGAGGGGAGAGGTTAGGGCTAATCAAGAGGAAGCTTCCGGCCAAGAGGTCACCACTCAGGCAGCTGGGGCAGGGGGTCTGCACAGCCAAGCTCTGTAATCACTTCTCAGGGGGGAGCAGCTACACTGAGGAGCAGTCACATAGTTAGCAAAAGCTGCAGAGGGGAGGCATGGTTAGTGAAGGGGGGTTATGAGACTGGGGAGCCCAAAGGCACTAATTAACAGGCTGCAGTTAAAGGGCAGAAAAGCAGAGGATGGAAATTTTTCAGAGCTCTGATTAAGTCAGATAAAGAGTCAGTTTCTGCCTGAGCTGGGGGTGGAAGACTCCAGAGAGAGAGACCAACAACTCCCCTGCACCGCAGCGGACAGATGGAACAAGGCTCTGGCAGGTCAGGGCCCAGCCCCGGGTCAGAAGAGAGAACAGGACAGCAGTCCAGGACAGTGACCAGTTACAGAGCACCAACCTAGAGGTCCTTCCCCAGCCCTGTTGATGCTTCCAGGCCTCTTGAGCTGCCAGGTTCATCCTGAGACCCAGCTTTCAAGTCATCAGCTCCGGGCTCTCTGAAGCCTCCAGCTCCTCCCTCCTCTAAAGTTCCACAGCACTCTGCACCCACCTCTGTCCTGGCACTGAACACATCTCTTCATAGTTTTGGGAACACCTCTCTCTACCCAAGCAGAAGACTTTCTTAAGCAAAATTATATTTTTAGTCTCATCTCCAGGCAACAGGTTCCTTAACTTGACCATCTGTCCCCATTTTTTGTCGGTGCCCATAACATGGCCTTCCAGTTTCCAGTGAGGAAAGTGAAAGCGTTAGTCGCTCAGTCACGTCCAACTCTTTACAACCAGGCTCCTCTGTCCACGGGATTCTCCAGGCAAGAATACTGGAGTGGGTTGCCATGCCCTTCTCCAGGGAATGTTCCCAACCCAGGGATCAAACCCAAATCTCCTGCACTGCAGGCAGATTCTTCACCGTCTGAGCCACCAGGGAAGCCCCATTTCCCCAGGGAGGAAAGACCTCTGGCATTCTGGATTTGGTGAGCCAATTGGACAAAGGATTGCACAGATTATCTAACACCTCTGTGTAAAGAACCTTGGATGTTTATACTGTACTGTGATTTCAGAACTCTACCAGGATGTGTTGTTATATCGTGGCCAGAGCCTCACTGATCCACAATGCCTTCTTTCCCCCCTTCTCCAACTCAGGGGTCACATGTAAGGGTTCTGGGGGTCATGACTGGGGCAGATTTTGATCCTCTCCTACACATTGCTCGTCTCCTTCTTCATACCATGTGTCCTGGGGCCGAGTCTTGTTTTTCCTACACTGCAACTGCCCTCAGACCTGGGGAAACTCCCCTTTTTAATCTCTCTGATCACAGCTAAGTAGAAGGTTCCCTTGCCTCCACAGTGGGGCTAGCCAACAGCCTACCTCTCATGAACAGCTAATATTTCCAAGCCAAACAATCTGGATGATAAGATGCACCACTACTGTACAAGCCACAGAAGAAAAGCACTGTTATATACCACTGATTATAAGAGAACCCAATTCTCATTAAATTGTATTTTTAAATGCATTTTACAGTCAAGGAAATGATCATTTCTCCTTCAAGTCTTGGCTCCTTAACTCAGATTTGGGAATGGAAGGCCCAAGTGGGACTGTATCGCAGGGCTCAAGTCTTCTTCCTTAGATAACATTCATTACCCTCATATGCACTCAACTCCTCTGTGCATCTGTTGCTATTCCAGCTTTTAAATGCCCAGGCTGCCCCTCACAGTGAGCATCTCTTCTCCTTCAGCACCAGGGAGTCCACTGAAGAGAACCCCACTTTTTTCACAGAGGCAAAACAAAACACAAACCCTGCCAAAGCTGGGACTGCCATATTTGAAGAGATCATCACCTAGCACTCCGACACCAATTATCCAACCACTTCCCACCCTACGGGGCTACCTGCCCCTGCGACTCCAGACCAGGGCCCTGAGAAGATGCCGAGATTAGTCATTTCCTCTGAAGCGGGCTAAGACGGCGCCATTAAGCTGCCGACTGCAGGCAGTTCCCGTTAAAGCAAAGCAGCTGGAAAGGGCTTAGCCCTTTAATGCTAGCAGCTGTATCTCCACAGTGCGGCTGCTCTGCTGAGGGGCTGGACTCTGTCCAGAAGCATCAAGCATTTAGCCCCAGTCGACGTATATTAACCTAGGAGGAGAGCAGCCAGCTCCCTGGGAAGAGGGGAGGTGGTTCAGTTAAGCACCTCCACCCCCAAGCTTTGCTTCCCAATGAGGAAGAAAAATACCAGCTCCTTTGTAGGGCTCACTCTACTAAAATCTGGACAAACGGTATCATCTCACAGGCAGAAAGAGCTTTTTTCACAGGTAGCAAGAACAACTCCATTTTTAAAACTCACCTAAGGACAGAGCCACTTATTAGTTTTTTTGTTTAACATTTGGCTGCATTGGGTCTTAGTGCGCTTAGTTGGCCCTGTGGCCTATGGGTTCTTAGTTCCCTAACTGGGAATCAAACCCACGCCCTCTGCATTGGGAGAATGAAGGCTTAACCACCAGAGAAGTCCCTCCACTTGTTAGTTTTGACAAGACTTTAGGCCACTAACCAGGCACTCGTTTTCCTTTGACCTTATTTTCCTCCTCTGAGGTCTCAAGTATTCTTTGGATCCCAGGTGTGCATTTGTGTGAACACAACAGACGGGCTTCCTCTTTTCCAAGAGCCCCGGGCTCTGGGGTTGATGAGGGAGAAAGCTGAACAGCCCTCAGAAAGCCCTGGCACAGAGCTGGCTGCTGAAGAGAGATCACCCGAAGACTTCTTACTCAAAGCCAGATGGTGAACATGAGACGGGGTGAGAGCTAACGCCACTCAGGGGAAAGTCAATAAGCTAATCCGCTGACACGTCTCTAGAAGCAGGCTGATGGCTTTGGCTCAGAGACTTGCCTGATCTTAGCTCTGAGCTTCAGAGCACACAAGATGCACACGGGTGGCCGGTGAACAGACTCCCACCAGGACAACCTTAAGCTCATCCTCCACCAGCCCATCCTCTCTTTCCACACAGAGGACAGCACCGGACCACCAAGTCCAGGTCCTCCAACCTACCCAACAACCCAACATTAAGGAATATTCTCCAGTCCCAATGCTTTTCCCAGCGGTCTGGGCCTTCCTGCTCTTTCTGGGTCATCTGTCGAGAGCGCACAGGCACGTCCACATACAGCCTGCCCTGAGTCGAATTATTTACATACTTAATAATATATTACAGGTCCCATGATGCTGAGAAGTCTGAAGTAGCAAACACCACAGCTAACCTCCAGAGCAGGAGCTGTAATCTCCAGGTTCTAATCCCAGCTAAACTACAATTTATGAGAATTTGAGTCAAATTACTTCACTGAGTTTGTCATCAATTGGGATCACATCACCTATTCCACCACCACACATGGGTGCGGTGGGGTCAAATATGATAAATGGAAGCACCCTATATATTGTACGTCACATTTACATTTCCTAGAGGCTTTGTGAAGAATCAGTTCTTAATTCCATCTTCACTGATGACCAGAGAAGATATTAACTGGCAAGTGCTTTATTAGAAGTCTAAATATCCATTTACACGTGTCTAAGCCCAACACACATTATGGTGTCCAACTGTGTGAGATGCAAGAGTAATGCTGTATAAAAACACTGAGACTAAATGAAGCCTGGCAAGTTACAGAGGGATAAGGCACACAAAAGGGAAAATTCCTGCTTCCAACTCTGTGTCCCTGAAAAGTGGCCTCCTTTCCCATCCCACACGACTGCAGAGGACAAGGCTCCCACACACTGCAAGGTTATTCCTGGTGACGTCAAGCTGTCTTCAGCCTGACTTCGTGAATAGAAACCATCAACAAATACAGACTCTGAAAATGAGAATCTCACAAATTACCCAAGTTAAGGACCTCTTGGTTTGGGTCTTTCACTTATTTACAAAATATACTAGCTACAGGCAGCAGATTTTTTTTTTTAATTACTAAATTCTTAGGTGAAGTGGCCACTCTCCAAACCCTGTTTATACTAACAGCACAATGACTAACATGCCCTGACTCCACAGGCTTAAAAGCTTTTCGCACCAGTGGCTGAAGCTTGAGTCACGACCGAGATTATCATTAAAGCACATGGATCAAGAACCTACTGTGTGAGCTGTGCCGACTTGAACTCTGTACCTACCACCCTTGCTTCTCAGGTCTGGATGCCACAGCAACTCTTTCCCCGCTCCTGCTGAGAATCTAAGAAAAGGTGACACATGATTAAGCAGACTGCTCAGTATTCCAGGCACAGCCTTGGGTCGCCCACTTTCCAATAGGAAACCATATACTGGATGTACATGCACGTGTCTGTCTACCTATCCGAAGGCTGAGGTGGGCAGAGAGGCCCTACTATAACCAAACAAAAATAGCAAGCCTGGGATCTCTGCTCTCAGCACTCACACAGTGCTCCTTGTCACTTTATACCGCTCAGTAACTGAAGCATGAATTTAGGAACTCAAGATCCCTTTCAACACCACACGGTCAGTTCATAGCCAAAAATGACTTTTTTCCCACAGTTAACTCAATTGAGCACCCTACAGTCCTCTACCTCTGATGGAAACTCAAAATGCCTTCTTGCCCTCTATTTCTGCAAGCAAAGAACTCACCTTCTTAAGGAAGGAAAAAAAAATCATTAAATATCTAGTAATAAACACCAACTGTTGCTCCTAAATCAAACCATGTAATGCTCGCCCAGTTAAATAAACATCAAACTCAGGAGCCTTACACAGATGGATGGAGATGAATGGATTTAAAGATGTAAATATTCTGGCTATTAGCAAGTGGGATAAAAAAGCTAAACAGAGTAAGAGGCAGCATCAGAAAGGGTTAGGAGCAGGAGGTGGGGGTGACACCCACTCCCAAGCCCCTGCCACAGATCTCACATCAAGGGAATACAATTTAATTAAGAAAGCCCTCAAAAGTCAAGCTGTTCCACATGAAGTACTGTTAAAGAAGTTGAAGGTTGGTGCGTATTTCCCTCTGCTAATATCAAAATTATTTTCATGGCTAAGGTCTCTTGGCCTAGCCCAGAAACCAAGCAACTGGCTGCCAACATTTGACACACAGGACCATTTCCTTTTTCGTTAATGGGCCATCAGTTCCTGCATAGGGTCGTCTTTTGCCTTCACTCACATTATACAATCCATTTACTTCCTCCACATTAGTGACTTAAAATGTACCTTGGGGAGATACTACAGAACAGCAAATATGGAGACAGGCCAACACTAAGCTTGCAGAGAAGTAAGAAAGGAGACAGCATCTAGGATAAAGTTTAAAAAAAAATCCTAAAAGGCACACGTGTGTGTGTGTGTGTGTGTGTGTGTGTAAAGGGGGAAAGGGGAGAGGGGACCCACCCTCTGTCAATTTGCTGAGGCAGATGGGCCCTGCTGCGAGAGCTACCACCTCCTGGGAAAAAAGCCAGTAGGTTGCCTCCTCTCTCCACTGTTACATATTAAGCCTGCAACTGTTTACGTTCAATCTCAGATACATTCTGTTCACCAGCTTCAGAGTTCTAAGCGCAGGTGCCCTCCGTTAATCATCCCAGCTCACTCCAGAGGCACTTCCAGCAGTGATGGGTATTCCAGGCAGTCAGCCAGTCATTTGGGTTTTTCTTTCTTTCTTTTCCCTGCACCATTCTGGTCCTTAAAGACTTGTTTAGAAAGTTTGGTTTTTGTTTAAAGTAGTTTCTTCAAATAAGGGGTTAAGAGTCAGGACAAATCCAGGACTTCAGTTTGGACAATGAAAGAGACTGAAACAAAGAAACGAACTCCTGGTGGTGGTGAAGTTGGGAGGTGGTGAGGGGGGAGGGGAGAAATGAATGATAGACTTAGGACACTTTTGGGGAAATACATTTTCTTTAAAAAGGCATTGAAGGTTATCTTCCAGACAAGAAAATCAAACTCATTCATTTTGAAAAAACTATTTACTTTTTTCCAAATATTATTCCAAATGTATGTTTTACAGGCCACTGTGGGTCAGAAACATTCTACAGAAGGAAGCATTTTGATAGGCTTTGTAAATAATTTTAATAGAAGAAAAAGCTCATATTTATCTAGATATAGCTATGCTCCATAGGAAGATTCAGCATCCAAAGTGCAAAGACAAAATGCCTGGCTTTTCTTGCCACTCAAAATATTGACAATCTTCCCTTACAGCCTACTCTTGTTAGTTGGGTGTTAAACAGACGGTACACTGACCTTTAGAAGTAGAGCTCCAATGGACAAGGGGGTGGAGGGTGTTAAGCATCAGAATGAATTCAACTTAAGAATAAACTGGCTTTGACCTCAACCAAACCCAATGTCCTGTCAGAGGCCCATTAGAAATAAATATAAATTGTAGTATAACTTTTACAAGGTTGTGCCACTTAACACTATTAAACCTAATCAAACCAAATTAAAGCCAAGCACACTCCCATTACTAGTTCAGTCCTCCCCATACGAGTTCTTTGAAGGCTCAGTGTTACAGCTCAGCTCCTAATGGGGGAAGGGGAATTTCCAAGTTCTCAAAGGAGCCATCCTAAATTCTGTGCCCAAATCTTTCTTTACCCTGCCCCCCCATTTCCCACCCCAAGACAAGTCAGTCTTACCAAAGAGGCAGGGGCTTCTACCACTAGTCTCATGGTAATTACACCAGAAAAATGTCATTACATGAGGGAATTTGGCTTTAAGCCAAAGGGATGTACCTCCCAGCCTGCAAAAGAATCACAATGAATTTCATACCCGGTTTTTACCCCTGTAAAGATCTCCCAGCTAAGAGCTCCCAAACACAGCACAAGGTGTTGATATTACATTACTTGAGGAGAAGGAGAAGGAGAAGGAGATATATATAGTTTTCATAAAACCCCCATGCACAATTAAACTTGATTAAAAGCCTGGAGAATGCTAAAAGTAGTAATGAGGCTGCAGAGTCAAGTACAGGTGCACTCTTCCTCAGTCAGTAAATGCTGTCAAGTAACAGGAGACACGACTTCACTTGAGCATTGGAGAAGCAAAAAAGTTGCCTTGTCGTCCTAGGTTGGTAGCAGACTTGCTTTTGCTCCCAAATCTAAAGAAAAAGAAAATGAACTGGAAAAGTACTCTATAAAAATGATAAATAAACAACTATAACATTACTTGACAATCAACTAAACTAGGAAACCCTCAGCAACTACTCTGTAAGCTGCTCTCTGTCACCTGAGACGAGGGAGGGGAAATACTAAAGACCTTTAGACCCTTTCAAAAAGGGTATCCTTATAGCTTTTAATGTTGAGCTGCTAGCTAAGATCTAATTCAATTTTTCTTTCAATAAGCAGAAAGATGTCCAAGGAAGTGATCATTTCCTATTTCCTGAGCCAACCAATTCTACATACCTGGGAGTGTTCTTGGTGAGGGTGGAGCGGACTCTCTGCGACAGGGAGCTGGATGAAGGAGTCTTGAGGAGCTGATGCTCAGGAGTGGTCACAGGCCCCAGTAAACTCACTTCAATCAAAGGTAAGACATATTTTTAAAGGAGGCGGGGCGGGGAAGAAAGCATTCTCATAAGGCAACTAGTATTAAGCTGCAGATCCTGTGAGCCACTTAAGAGCTAAGTTTAGAGACCTAGCAAAGTCCCAGGGGTCATTTTTGTCATCATTTTATAACACACTAGTATATTTTTTGAACTATGCAGGCAATGCTCAATGAGTAGCTAACATTCATTTTCTGACTTGAGCCATTCTCAAACTCCAAACATCACAAATCTAGCATCTATTTGGTTTTTCCTATACTAGAAAAAACAATATACTTCCTTAAAAAGCAGCCTGTAATAATAAAATAACAGGTCTCCGATGCCAGTGAAGTTGGAATGAAACCATTCTCATATTCTTTTGATGGCAACACAAATTGGCAAAAGCCTTTAAGAAATCAAGTTGGTAGAGCATACCAAAAAACAGAAATGTTTAAAACCTTTATTTCAATTCAGTAGTTCCCACTCCAAGGAATTTACCATTAGGAAAAATAAAAAGGCATATACAATGTTGATAGCATCAGTATATGTAATTATGAAAAACTGAAAAATAAAATCAGTACCAAATATAGCATATTTAAGTAAATTATAGTTTACAACCATAAAAATGATAAATAAGATCATACAGTAACAGAGAAAGTTCTCACAAAATGCTAAATGAAATAAGAACTAATTATATCTAAATTATTATATCTATATTTATAAAAAATATCCATGTGGGTAAAGAAAGGAGAATATGGAAAAGTGAAAAAAAGTTAGGATGGTAGAACTGTATAGCTTTTTCTTTAATGTCAGAATTCTCAAAAATATTTTAATTTTACTAAAGAATATGTATTTCAAATGGCTCTAGCAAAGGGAAGGAGTGGGCACCCAGCCAAAAACCAGAGAGGGAGTCAGGCCCTTTAAGAAGCACGACTTAGGCCTTACCTTTAACATCTGGGGTCTGTGGTGTTGAGAAGGCATTTGAGTTTTCAATGACATGCATGGGGTCAATGTTTTCTTGTTCTACCATCATGAACTGACTCCAGTATTCCAGGGGTAGTGAAAGCAGGCGCTCTACCACCTAAAAGCCACCCAACATGTTAGCAAACTATCAACGCTCAGGGCTTACCTCTCACCAATCTGTCCTGTTTTGTTGTATAAGTTCATGTAACATAACATGCCTGCTTACCTTGGGTTGACGCTTGGTGTCCTGTAATATTATCACTGGATCTGGATTGGGTACAGCATGGGCAACTATTGTAGGGCCAAAAACTTTGGCCAGATTGGCAACATCCATTTTAGTGTTTGGGCTCTGAGCCACTCTATGTAAAAGAGCATTAAATTAGAAGACTTGTCCTTCTGCTTAAAGGTAGACCAAAATATAAGATCTACAGGAAAATAATTCACCCTTCACATTCCTCCCTAACATCCAACTCCCATTCTCTTCCGTGTGGCAAATTCCCAGACTCGCAGAGACAAATCTCTGGTCTACTCACCTCTGCAAGTGAATCATGAGGAAAGCTAACGTGTCTCTGTTGGCCTGGGGCAGCTCACTAACAGCCTGGTACGTGGCCGCTATGCTGTTGCCCTCATCTGCGATTTCTGCAAATGAAAAGAGCACCAAGAGCCCTAGACTTCCTTCCCTTAACAAGAGGTTTTCAAGCTATCGACCACAAAGTCTCATCTATACAGTAAGCTTCTGAAACTTCTGATTAGGTTCATGACTGCATCAGTCTCTAGTTTCATTAACAAGTAGGATACTGGCCAACAGCTCAATATTAGAAATCAGGAACTTAAAAAAAAAAAACAGCTCTTGCAGTTAGGGAGAGCAGCTGGAAACTCACGTTTCCAGGAAGGCAGACATATAACTGCAGTTTACAATTATCAAGAAGGTACTCGTTCACAAAACATGTTATGAGCCTACCAGGTGCCAGGTACTGTTCTAAGTGCGCAGCATCAAGCAGAACTAAACAAAAGCCCTTGCTCCATGCTACTGGAGGAGTCAATCAGAAAGCAAATACCTATCAGGCAGTGATACATATAATAAATAATAAGGCAGGCAAGTGATACATATAATAAATAATAAGGCAGGCAAGAAACTAAAAAGTAATGGGAGCTGTTTTTTTCTGATCAGCTGGTCAGGTGTTTCTGTGGACAAGCTATCCAAAAAGAAACCTGAAAGAAACAAAGGAGCAAGTCCGCAAATATCACTCCAGGTTGAGAAAACAAGTATGATGGCCTCTAAGCGAGTTGGGAGTAAGCTTGGTTATGGTCTAGGAATTGCAAAAATTTCAGTGTAACTGGAAAAGAAGGAAGGAAGGAAGGTGTGTTGATGGAAATGATGTTGGAGACATTAACAGGGCCAAATCATGTGGGGTCTTTGGGGCCTGTTAAGGACTGTGGATTTTATTCTGAGACTTATGAGAGGCTTCTGGGAGATACTAAGGAAAGACGGGATATCGTCCAATTTAAATTCTGAAAGGACCACTCTAGCTACTGTGTGACGGTTATACTATAGAGGGCAAGAGTAGAAATAGGAAAACCAGTAGGGTCTTACAGCACTCCAGGGTAACAGAGGTCAAGACAGCAATAGGAATGACACATTTTAAATTTAAGATATATTTACAAGGCTTCTGCTGATAAGATGTGTCAATGGATTAAATGTAGGGCGTGAGGTAAAGAAATTAAGGATGGCTTCAAGTTCAAAATGACAACCTAAAACTTGACCAAAAAAACAACAGAAAGTATGACAAAAAAACTTGTTATGACCCTATCTAGTTCAGACAGGAAGAGCACAGGGAACTTGGAATAGTTATTCATCCATCAAAGTATCTGAGCATCTACTATGCTTCAGGCACTGTACCAGGCAAGGGACAAAACAGGAAACAGAAGAGTCAAAAGCTCCTGCCCCCGTGGGACTCACATTTAAGTATTAAGATCTGCCCCACCTGCTGCATCCATAAAGGTCTTGTTTAGCCGGAAGGTCAGAAGGGGTTCTTTGAGGTTTCGAAGGAAGTCTTTCAGGAGGCTACAGATGGCATGGATGTCATCCACTTTGCTGAGGAGGGGTACAGTTTTCACTCTGAGGAATTTCTCTTTCAGCTCTTTTACTGTCCGGTCACAGCCTGAGATCCGATACAGGCCTGTCTGTTATCAAGATGACACTTTCAGTTAAAAACCTCTTAATTACTGACGCAAATAACAAACTCACCCTCTCCAAGGGTGGACTCTTACCTCGGTCAGCCCTCTTTGCTCAATCTCATTTACACAGTGGACAACAATTGACGGGATCATTGGAGAAGTCTGGGACACATAATCTGCCAGCATTCCCTGAAAAAGGCGAGTTTAAAGTTATTATTTATACCACTTAGACTAGTAGATGAAAACCAATGGGAAGAGTCATCCCCAGACTAATACTGAGGCTGGGACATCATGCCTACTTTTAAATTCCTCTTCCCAAAGCATAAATAAGACTTGAGCCTCTTAATTATTTTTCCTACCTCTACACCAAGACTGATTTATGGTCACATATACCACACTCTTGCATGAACAAGTAATAAGATCACTAGCTACAACTCTACCCCTGCTCCTCTTACAATCACGGGCATCAGAAAGAAAGCAATAATGAGATTACAGGTACGGAGTGTAATATAAACTAATTTATTACTCTAAAAAATCTGTTCTATACTGTAATTACTCTTAGTAAGAAAAATTATTTAATACAACTCAGTTGACTGTGACACACACCTATCTGTAGGAGAGAACTCCGTGGCTCTATATTACAGAAAATCTGTAAAAAAAATTACATGCATGGATAAAAACTCTTTAAGATTAAGAAGGACTTCCCTAGTAGTACCGTGGATAAGAATCCACCTCCAACGCAGGGGATGTGGGTTCGATCCCTGGTCTGGGAAGCTTCCACATGCTGCAGAGCAACTAAGCCCATGCACCACAACTACTGAGACTTATGGGCCTCAAGTCTGTGCTCCACAACAAAAGAAGCCCGTGTACCACAACAAAGAGTAGGCCCTCTCACTGCCAACTAGAGAAAGCCCTCGAGTAGCAACAAAAACCCAGCACAACCAGAAAAAAAAAAAAGAATAAATGGGAATCATGCATTAAAAGAAAAAAAAAGATTAAAGAAAAGTAATATTTGATTTGCTGAAGGGTGAGCAGCAGCTCAATCATTTTGTTTTGATTCTTGCTAATGTTGCTTCTAATAATAATTTCTTAAGGAATCAAATTTTAGAAATGAATATAACCTTAATAGCCTAGCATGGAATATCTCTAACATAAGAGAAAGAATATTCAAAGATGAAATTATATGATGGCTGCGATTTGCTTCAAAATAATTCACTGAACAGGGTCAGGAGGAAGAAATGGGGGGTATTAACAAATCAAGACTGGACATGAGTCAGGGATCATGAAAGTTGAATGATAAGAACCAGGGGTAGTTATACTCACCTCTCTACTTTTGTATATGTTTGAAATTTTACAAAATTGGATGGGATGGGGATGGGAAGGAAGAGAAGAAAAGGAAGTAAGAGGAGGGAAAGGAGAAGGACAAAGGAAGAAAATAAGGAAAGGGAGGGGAAGGGAGGGAAGGAAAAGGAAGAAGAATTTGGTTTAGAAAGGCTACTAATCAGACAGACAAACCCAAACAGGATTCTTCAAAAGTTAACATTTTATAATTTCTATTCACTATTTGAGGGAGAAAATGTACATGGCATCATTAATTTTTGAAAAAACTGACCATAAGCTTTTAAAGGGCTTCTCTGGTGGCTCACATGGTAAAGAATCCACCTACAACGCAGGAGACACAGGGTCTATCACTAGGTTGGGAAGATCCCCTGGAGGCGGGCATGGCAACCCACTCCAGTATTCCTGCCTGGAGAATCCCCATGGACAGAGGAGCCTGGCAGACTACGGTCCGTGAGGTTACAAGGGGTTGGTACTGAGCACAGAAGCTTTTAAAAGCTAACAAAGTCATACCACAGTGAGGGCTCCCATAGGTCATACATACTTCTCCAATCTTGACAGGTGTCCCTATCAGGGTAGGAATACAGGGAAGCGGACATCGGTCCCGACATTCTGGATGAGAGACCACACGACAGTCTCGACACTTCAGAGACAGCTTGCCAAATTTTATTCGCTTTCCACATGGTACACAAGATTCGGGTTTAATAACCTGAGGATGAAACAGGGAATGGTATGAATTAGAACATTTATCATCAATCAACATTTATTAAGCACTCAGCATGTGCCCAATAGCTTTCTCATCCCTTTACACATATTTTTTACTTGTGTAATTCTCACAATAATCCTATAGGTTTTTTTTTTTAAGATAAAGAAACAAGCAAGAAGAGGCTAAGTAATTTGCATAAGGGCATCAAGTTGGAAGGGATCACCATACACTAGTGGAAAGAATTTGTTGGCAAGGAGTCAGAAAACCTCTATGTTAAACTTTGCTACTTACTGTCCTGTGGCTCAAACAAGTCAGTTAATGCCCCTGTGCACCTGTCAGTTTGCTTGGATTTTTACCAGAAATCAAATGGGACAAAGTTAAGACATGCCATATTCAAGCATGAACTGTAAATACACATCATGATAAAACAAAAACTGCTTCTGAAAAGTTGCTTTCTTTTAATATCACTCACAGAATGGAAAGATACACACCCACTATGACCCTGGAGAGTGGGATTAGGAGGAAGGAAATTTGACATTTAACTTTACAACACTAAATATTTAAATTTGTGATTAGCAAATATTACGCCCACCATTAAGTTAGATGTGTCCTAAAGCAGCAGCACCCCAGTTTTACCGTCTTAGAGACGAAGTCATGCAGACGTATCCCCCCACTGCTCTGCGGAGTGCTGGAGCCGTCTGTTTCGGTTTTTGGCTCCGGCTGCCTGCTGCTCAATGTGGAGTCACTGTTCCAAGGCTGTAAAGTACCTAGAAAACAGACAACTCCAAGCTTTGTGTCTTAGATATTTTGTTTCTTCTGAATTTTTTTTGCCGCACCTTGTGGCTTGTGAGATCTTAGTTCCTCAACCAGGGACTGATCCCAGGGTCCTTGGCAGTAAGAGGGCAAAGTCCTAATCACTGGACTGCCAGGTAATTCTCCCTTCTGAATTTTAACCCCAATTCTGATATAACTGGTAGGGACTTCCCTGGCAGTCCAGTGATTAAGAATCCGCCTTCCAGTGCTGGGGGACATGGAAACATGTCTTCCATGTTGGGAAACATCCCACATGCTGCAGGGGAACTAAATAGCCTGTGAGCCACAACCAGAGAAACCTACAAGCCGCAACAAAGATCCTGCGTGCCGCAACCAAGATCCAACACAGACAAACATAGCATATAACTAGTAGATAATCAGGAATCTATAACAACACCCAGAAGTGAACTATGCAAAACACTGTTTCTAGAGAGACAAGTTACACACCAGTGGCGTAGGTCAGGCTACCAAGCCAAAGCAGGGCTTGACAAAAACAAGAGCTCTGCCCCCCAGTAAGTAGCAGTAAACTACCCAAAACATCCAGCCCCTGCCTCATGAGGGTTCTAAGAAACCAGTTCTCCCCAGATTTTACCAGTTGTTTTTACACAGGCAATTCAGCCACAAACCCAGCGGACCTGTTTTCCTTCGGCTCCGGGTCCAATATGGCACAGTCTCAATAGTGGACACAGCCTCAATGGGCCCGCCATCATTGGGAACAGTCACTGTAGTTTTTGCAACTATGGATTCATTTCCCTGAAACAAAGGCAGTAATGAGGGAAGGATAAATCTAATTTCCCTTCTACTATAGGTGGTTCGGAGTAGTTAAAAAATTCCTGAGTCTTAGTAAGAACTTAAGCCCCCAGCCCCAAACACTCTTAAAGTTGAAATCTAATACTTTCAAATAAAAATACAGGTCATAGGGGTATACATACAAGCAACTGAGAACAAACATGAAGCTGAAGTTGTTTACTATTCTATTCATATGAATAATAAGGATCCTAGTACAGAGAAAAACTTTCACCAAACATCTCTTTCAAAATAACACTGCAATGTTGACTTGGGATTTTTTATGCCTGGGGCCACTACACTTTGCTATGTTCAAGATCACAATCTCTCAGCCTAGTTATTCTTACCTGGTCTGCGGTGGAGCCAATGGAACGTGTTTTCTTTACAGGTCCAGGGGGACCGTCAGCAAACTGTCGGCTATTCGAGCGCTAGAAATGGGGCAAAAACCAAGAACTTTAGTGCCAGATAGGAGATCTGAAGCACAAAAAATAAAATTATTCCATTAGACAACTTGGATGCAAGTCCTAGGTACCAGGGCTGCAGGAAATAACAAACAATGTGCGCTCTCTCATAGCCTATTTCCACAAAAAGGCCCTCAGTGCCCTAGAAGAAACAAGCAAGCTTTGGAAAAATTTAGATGGCAGCACCAGAAAAAGTAGAGCGCAATCCTACTTACGGACATGAAGTCCTAGAATCATATTAAGGACCCCAAACAAGCACACACAGATAGATCTCTGTATATCCCATTATATACACATTTCATCTGAAACTTATATTAGAGCACAAAAGTTTTGCATAAAAATTCATATGACATCTCAAAACAAATTTAAATAGATCCTTTTCCTCTCCATGAATGAACTGAAATCAGCTCAGAATAGTGAAACAGGCAAGACAGGATTCTGTCCTGAGTTTACTACCTCAGGGAACATCAATACTGCCCCCTTCCCCAACATGGATTCACTTGTTATATGTGTTTAACACCAGCTAGAGCAACATGTCAGGAATGCAGCACAATGGCAACATTTCCGGAGGAAACTCTTTTATTGCTACTAAGTAAACACACACACACACACACACACACACACACACACACACACACACACACACACACACACACACACACACACACACACACACACACACACACACACACACACACACACACACACACACACACACACACACACACACACACACACACACACACACACACAAAGTAAATAAAACCATACATACCCTCTTTTCTCTCTTCTTCAGTTTAAAAGTCTTTACCAAAGAAGAATCCCAATCCTGTTGACAATTATACTGTATTAATTTCCTTCTTTTGTTAGGCCTCCCCTAAATCCTATGCAAATACATTTACAGAGAATTTTAAAAACCTCCTGAGTCAGAGTATCTAACTCACAATTCTCAAATGTTATAGCCATAGTGCTGTGGTAGGTGAACATGCCTTCTTTCCAAAATTGAAGCTATTACAATAGAATCAGGAATCAATACCACAGAGCCAAGAAAAGGTTAAAGAATCAACTTCTGTTGTGATTATCTTCAGTACCTGGTCCTTTGTTTCTGATTCTTTTTGTAATTAGTTTTAGAACTCACAGAATGGTGGGCACTATACTAATAGTTTAGATGTGATTCTTGCTCTTAAGGGACTGCTACCATCTAATCGGATGTTCTGTACAATGTAGCCACTTTAAAAGTTCTAGCTTAGGTTTCACATCTCTCAATCATCCCTCCTCCTTGGGCCCTAAAAAAGTCATTCATTTGTCTTTCACTGTGGTCTCCTTTCACTTCACTCACTTTAACCATTTGAATTCATCTTTAGTAGCTACTTATGACCTCCTGACCCTGATAATCCCTGAAAACACAAAACCCCTAAATAGTTGTATATATTACAGCTTAACTAAATAAATTTAACCTTTCCAATTTATGGTCAAGTATTAGCTACTGGTTGTTTGATTCAGCTTCAGTTATAACACATATTACACCATATAGGTCTAGCTCTAAAATCAGCTAGAAATATATTCTAGTTTTATTACAAATCCCAAACTGTGTCATTCCTTATTCCAGAAAGGTGATACTTAATATTAATATCTACAAAGGAGCAATTACTGCCCTGGTCAAACTCTGAATTTGGACAGAACACTCCTAGCGGGTGTAACAAGTAGTTATCATTTGTTTTGCTATCATCAAATGACCAACTACCAATAACCTCCTGATGTATTGTTTAAGAAGGAACGCTACACAAACCAATAAGCTGCCAGTCTCTGGAACAAAGACTGAATATCAGGGTATGACCTTTTATGCAGAAACACCACCATACAAGAATGGTGCTGCCCCACAACAGCAGGATAACAAAGAGCTCAGACAGGTGAACCGCTGCTCATCAAGGCATTATCTAGTGCCTGGAAACTTTCATCAGCCTTTGGGCTGAAGTTCCAAGGCACTGGTTTCCTTCTAATTGTGAAGTATGACTAAGTTTTCCTCAAGAACCAATTTAATTTAGAAATAAGGTACACGTCTACTCTCGCCAAGAGAAGCAAATAAAGCCTGCCTGGATGGCCTTAATAATTTTTTTTCCTAGCTGGGGTTTTAAAAAGTCAAGATGTAGTAATCAGTTAGTACAGGCAGCTCACAGATTAGTTAAATAAATTTAACCTCATGCCAAATCCTAAATTCTATATTCTCACTTCCAAAGGCTAAATATATAAGCCAATCTCTTACAGGCTTGTAAGAGATTGTATTTTTAAAAGCTAGTCAGTCTCTATAACATATCAACTAATAAAATAGTAATAGTAATAAAATAGTAATAGTAATAAAGGAATTTCAGAAGAGAGGACAGAAGAGAGATTCCCGAGGGAGCAGGGTTAACAAAAATAGATAATTCTCAGAAATAAAGTGTTCATTACCAGGGATTCATCGGTCTTGTCAAAGCTGATATCCGATAAAATGGAACCAGATTCATCAATGGTTGACAGCCTAGATGAGTGAAACAGTAGTTAGAAACAAGACTGTGGAAAGTAAAATCCACCAACACCAGAAAAAGCCACACCGCTCAGGTAACATCAGCAATTTCACAGCAGCATCTTCCCTGCGGAGATAACTACAGGCTCAAACTCTAGCTGTGGTTGGCTGCTTTTTACGGTTTTCAAGGGGGATTATGTGTATGTGTGTGTGTGCACACGAGCACACATGCAGCACAGCTGCTATTTCAGCAAAGGTCTCGTAACAGCGGTTGAAAGTTAGTCAGGGGTATAGGTGCTATTTCCTGCTGAGTCTATACTACAGGCTGCTAAAAAGTCACAAGGCAGAAGAGTGAAGTTCAGTTTGATCCCAACTGTGGCTGTTTTCTATGACAGAGAGAATTACCCAGCATTAACTTTTTAAGAAATTAAGCCTGTACATCTTCTTAATTATAAAGATTTCCCATAAAACAACCAGACAACAAAATAAATAGCTCAAAGAGTGCTGACCTTTCCCTATGTATTGTATTGGGGGCGTTAATTCAAAGCTTGGTTGAGACTACCTTAAATTGCAATGTAGTAGAACCAAAATTATTGTCTGGTCTTGGCTCACAGAGGGTCTTTCTAAACCAGAACTATGAGAGCTCTCTAGAGAGTAAACACTGGAAGTGTTGCTGAACTGCCACTTCCACCTTTAGGTTTCTTAGCAATGTGCAGGATTATTGACGTTGGTGCAATTGTGCACTAACGTCAAATTTTACCCTTAATGAAAAAATCTAAAATAAAAAAATAAAACAAAGCGGGAAGCCCCTGCACCTTTATTTCCCACCCACCCTTCCTCCAAAGTCTTTTTCTGTTTTATTTAGCACACATTCCAAAAGCAGTATATTTAAGAGTTTAGACAGTAAGAACTTCTGAGAGCTGTATTCCTTGTGATCAGATAACAGATGCAGATGCAGTTCCCCCACCTTTTGTTCCCAGTATTGCCACTGGATGGTTGGCCTCTGTTGAGAAAAGCCAGAGCTGATTTTTGCTCCTCACTTAGCTGAATGCTGCCAGATGTGTCACACATGAGCATCTCTCGAATCAGCTGAATCTGTCTTTCCTACAGACCAAAGCAAAGTAAAACATCCCAACTAACCAGGGGAGAAAGCTTCACCTTAAATTTATGGGACAGGCAGTCCAGAAGACATTAAAATACAGCATTATGCAAATGAGCCTTCAGGAAGGCTGCTACACCAAGAGCATATTAATTCACATCAAGCCCAGATTGCGTCTCTGATTTCTGACTGGTAAAATGAACTCTATCTAGAATAGTGAGGTTTCTGCTACAAGACTTTTGGATTAAACCGCTAATTCAAGAGAAGAGAGGACTGCAAAATCAGAGTCCCAAAATAGATTTCACAGAGCAAAAACACTTTAGTGTCACCTTATCAGGACAATTATTGGCTTCTACAGATCAAAGCAGCCACCCACCTTTCTAAATGGTGGAGCGAAATGCATTAAAATGGATACAAAGCTGTGATGCACTGGAACCAGACGATTTGAGCTTACTGAGGTGTCTAACAGTATACCAAGATGGATTAGTCCCTCCTAGTAAGGGCTTCCTTTGTACCATGACCCACTCTGGTACATCAAAATGACAGTGCTCTATGTCCCAGTGTTCATACTGGTTGAACATAGCTAGCCCTTTATCCTAAATTAAGAGCCGTAATTAAGACTTTAAGAATTGTCCCTGCCTATATCAATGACAAAGTACTAGCTATTACTATCTTACATGAGGATGTTCTAGGTAGCACTTATAATCAACAATAAGAAATAGATCAAATATGCTAGGACTTCCCTGCCTTTCCCCCTAATTCTTTAAATTCTCACTTGAAATCTGTATATTAAGTAAATGTTTAAGATCTAAAGGAGAAAAAATTTTAAAAATTTAAATTTCAACCTATGAAGAATAGTATTTCTGGTTGCAATTTCAGCTCTAATCATGGACAAACTGCTTCCAATTCTTTAATGAAGAAGAAACTGGGCACCCCCACTGTTACAGTGCTAGCATAAAAACAATACACACCAGCTTTTCACAGTCAGCCTCAGCTCGCTGTCTCCGTTTGATCTCTACATCCACCTGATTGCGTGCGTGTTTCAGCTTAACATCCAGAGCACTACGCTCAGTCTCTGCTTTCATCAAAAGATCCTTGTATTTGCCCAGCTCGTGGTCTGTTCTCTGCCACTTTTTACGAAAATCTTCAAAGTCCTTTGCCAACTGGATAAATTCTAAGAAAAGGGGGAAACTTTAATAATTCAAGCACCAAACAGAGTATAAATGCTGTAATAAATGAGTCCTCCGGTTAGTTTTACTCCAAAAGCATAATTAAGGGACCAGCTGAATTATGGGCAAATCCAGCTGAAAATAACCAGGAGCAGATCCTGGATATATGTTCATCACTCTGGTCAAGAGTTTTGTGGGGAGCAACTCCTATTCCAATAGGCCACTTACTTTTGGCTTAGCCAGTGGCATCTGCTATGGAATAAGTAACTCATTAGTCACCTGGCTCCAGATGTAACACTAACAGTGAAAGCTCCTGAACAGAAGGCAATCAAAGGAGGATACCTTTGGGGCAGCTGTCATGCACCAGGACAGTTAGGCCATAAAACAAAAACAGCCTCCTTTAGAGTCACACGTTGCTGCATCAAAGAGGCGTTAAACAGCAAATTCAAAGTAACTGCTGTAATATGCTCCAGTAGATGTAGATTAATATTACAGATGTCTAGGCCTGCAATCGCATTCAGCTGTATAATTATACAAATATTGATTTGAAAGTAAAGAGCCAATTTGCTTTTGCTGTTTAACACAGCCCTGAAGGGTGTGTAAACATTCCAGTTGGAAAGACACAGGAAGAGAAGATCATACTAACTTTGGATGACTCACTGATAAGAGGAATGTGGACTCTTTTCAAATGTCTGCAAAGGAAGCATCACTTCCAAGGCAGCACCTCAAAGCATTGACAACCCTGGTGGCTCCATTCTTTTCACCTGCAACGACTACTGCAAAGACAATTCTACAATGCCTTACTATTCTAGTTAACCTCAATGTATCTCTAAGCCATCACTCCACCAGCACCGTGGAGGAACTTTCCAAGGTGTACATCTGCTGCTGGTCAAATTAACCCAGTTTACGGTGGAAACTAGGCCAAATTCACACAAAGCTAGCAGATTCTCTGCTAATAAGGGAGCCTTTCCTATTTGAATTTAACATAAGAGCATAGAAACAATATAGTGCTTTTTTAAAGCAATTTTAATTATTTGACCAAATTTCAAACTTACAAATTAGGATAACAATTCAATCTAGAGAAACTGATTCTGACACACAAGGAAACAGGTTTTTAGTAAACAACAGATTCTAGCAAAATAGGATATTATGACCTATTTATCTTAGATAATACAAATATCAAGGATCTCAAAAAATAAAACATATTATTACAATTCAAATAGTTGAAAGTGATATACTGGTTTAGTTAACAGTTTAGAACACATTACTAAGGGGATTTTTTTCCTGCTTAATTAAAAAGAAAACAATATATCCTTTTCCAACTTTAAATATTTCAAAATTATAGATTCCCAAAAAATAAATTTAAAAACAAGAGCTGGTTCTTAGTCACAGTTCTTTTTTTTTCTTTTTTTAAGTCCCAGTTCTTACTCTCACGATTCACCAAGCAAAGAACTTATTGTTTGCGTATTTTTCAATGTATGTAATACTTCCCTTTTTCAAAAATAAAGAACAGGAAACACACTTTCCATACTCTAAAAACTTTCTAGTTCTACACTGTGGTCAATGTTTCTAAATACAGTGCTGCCTGCACACTCAACTATTTCCTGAATTGAAAAACAATTTAAGAATGAAAAGATTTTCACTTGACCTAATTTGCTGGTTAGCTTGTTCTTTAGGATACTCCTTGAAAAGTCTTATTTGGGGTTTAATTCCTATTCATTGTTAAATGGCGAATGTTACAGATCTAAATGAATTGGACAACAGAACTGAAACCAAATAAAGTATCAGTTCATTTAAAGGAAGGCATTCCTATTTTAATACAAATGATTAAATACTTGTTGATATTAGACCAAAACCAGAGCATTTGCATACATGACTAAGATATTACTATACAAAAAAGGAGAAAGGAATGAAGTTACTATGATGAAAAGCAAGAGCAAGGAGTCAGGGGACACTTGGGCATGGGAAGAATTCCTAGGCTCTAAGAAGATGACAGACTAGAGTGGTTGCAGAAAAGGAGATTCTAGAGTCTAGAAGACATTAAGTCATTTTAGTTCCTCAAAAGCCAACATTCCAAGTTAGGGACTCGGAGAGGGTACAAAATGTACCTCTACTTTGTAACAGAAATCAAGGAAAGATAGAAATTTACTTATAAAATAAAGGTTCCTGTAAGAATAAATATCTTGTATTTTTAAGGCATATTTTTTCCATAGGTATTTTCACAACCTAGTATCTCATTTATCTCCAAATCCTGCGGCAAAATTCCTATCTCACAGACAGAAATAACAGTTAAGAGCCAGCACTCGTTACTGAGACTCCAAACCTCAAATTCCTCCCTCTGCCCCCACATGCCATCAGCTGCCTCCTCCTAGAGATCTTCTTATCACCGTCTCTTCCGCCCATTTCCATGTTCACAATCATCACTCCAGTTGGGGCTCCCCATTGCCTCTTTCCTGAGCTAGGGCAACCACCCAATCAACCTCCCAGCCTTCACCTCTAACGCAGCCACCACCTCTGGCAGGGTAACCTTCCAAAAGCCCGGCTCTGATTAAGTCATTCCCCACTTACTCTTATTCACCTCACATCCCACACCCTCTTGCCTCCACTCAGATGGCTCCCTTAACACTCAATGACCTCTTTTATCTCTGTCTGTTGGGATCCTACCCTATGTCCAACTGAAGGCTCAAGTCAAACCCTGGTTTTTTCCATGAAGTCATTTAGTCATCCCTTTCTCTCTACATGTGCTAAAAGCTGTGATAGGTGCTCACTGAATATGTGCTGAGTGAACCTGAATTTTAAGATCTCTTCCCCACTGGACTCCAAAACAATCTGTCTTCTGAGATGATGTGACCTCAAAGAAAAGCCTACTTAGTATGCCATCATGGTTACTGAGTTGGTACCAGATGACAGGGTCATGCAACAGTTATTAGAGAAAATAGAATATTGTTTTGAAAGGGCTGTAAGTAAATGAAAGCTATTAAAAGCATGCATCAAATTAAAGGAAGTATTGAATGGCACAAGCAACACACTATAGTAAGCACTGTGAAGACTTTTAAGACTTAGTTCTTGCATTACTTTTATACCAATGAGACTGACTTAGCAGCAACACCCACTGAATTAGGTATTCATGAAAATCTGAAATAGGAGAGGATGGTAACACAAAGAAAAGCTGGTAAAGAATAATTCCCTTAGATCACTTAAGTCAGAGCTATCAGCCCCACCTTTCTTTGTCACTAATCTACGTCCCAGAAGACTATTCTACCACCACCTCCTTTGCCTCCCTAGCTCTCCACCCAACCTCAAACCTTTATTACTAAGCATTAAATATAGTAGGTGAAAGCAGATGGATTGTCCTTCCTTCAAAAAGAAATTATGTCATTTTTCTCCCTTCCAGTTGAAAATGTTTTATAGAACACTGGGAAAACCCCAGATAAAAAATGTAGACGAGGACTTCCCTGGTGGTGCAGTGGATAAGAATCTGCCTGCCAATGCAGAGGATGTGAGTTCAATCCCTGGTCTGGGAAGATTCTACATGCCAAGGAGGAATTTAGCCCCTGAGCCACAACTACTGAGCCTGCTCTCTGCCTTTCTCGAAACAAGAGAAAACCCGTGAGCAGCAATGAAGACCCAGCACAACCAAAAATAAATAATTAAAAAAAAAAAAAAGTAGACGACTAGTCCTCTAATGAAAAAAAGCAACATCTTTAGAGATTCAGTAGATTTTGCCCAGTTATACAAAAATGAAATTGGCAACTAATGCCAACTATTTAGTGAAAAGAGAACCTCAATAATGAAAAAATCTGGGTAAAACCCATTTAAAAATAACTACAGAAAAAAAAAAGGGACCATTTAGAATCCGTGTCCATGAAGCTTTGACCACAAATAAGTGACCATTGTTTTTTTTAGGTAACTCAATATGAAAAACAGTTTTAGGGTTGGAACACACTTTGGCTATGTAGAAAGCCCAAATCTGAAATCTGTTTTTTCTCTTCTCACAGGCCAGCTCAGAATGACTTACGGAGTTCATTTCCTTCACTGAGAATCTCCACCCGGCGTACTAGCTGCTCAAACAGATTCCGCATATTCAGCATCGTAGTATCCATCTTTCTGCCAAGAAATCAAATATACATTAGGGGTCCTGCCATCTCCCCCAGACAAAAAATTCAGTAGCAATCCAGTGATCAGTGACTAACATCTGGACTCATCCATGTGTAAGCTACCACTATGAGGATCTCAAGTCAACAACTGATGTTTTGTGTAGTCCTTATTATAAAAACGAAGTTAGAATGTTTAAGACTCATTTGAAAATTACAAAAGCATTTCAGACCCCTGAAAATAACACCCCTTCCTGCCTACTTCTTTTCCTTCACTCTGCAATCACTTTGGAGCTGAGAAGAAAGCAATTAGGGACAAGTATGTCAGTTGATTACTAGGTGATCAACTACTTAGTCGAACGTGATGATTAAACATTTTTGCCACTTTAATCATGCTGTACTTTGAAGACTTTCAATGTAACTTAAAAGGTTCATTTTTATTTCATTTTTAGCTAGTACCCATGTTGCAACTGCCTTTTAAAACGCAGGACATGGTCAGCACATTTCCTATCAATGGCACAGATGACGTCACACGAGTGATTAAGTGGGGAAATCGCCAGCTCAGCAGCACAAGAATTATTTCTGTAAGGCAGGGCTCTCTGCTGGACTACGTGCAGAGACTATGTCTAATAAATTTATACTAAGTATAGGCAAAGGATTATGTTGTACCACATTCTGGCATCAAGGAGACAATACACCACCTTCACAGCTAGAAGGGCAAAGAAAAAATCATTTGCTACTGTGTTCTGTAATAGTGAATTTCAGGCTTCATATTCCACCCCCCCCAAGACTTGCTGATATTACATCAAAAACAGTGTCCTTACAGGCAGTTCTGTTCCAAATAGACTTTAACTGGGAACACTTTCAAGAAATAAGATCTTCATTTAACAGTTGAGAAAGAAAGACATCAGTGGGATGTTATGAAAATTATCAAGAAAATGAAATTAAAAAAATCAAATTTCATTTGAAAACTGAACGTCCTCCGAAACACCATTAAAGGATTCTTCTTATGTTCTCCTAATCATCCCTTGAACATTCTAGTCCAGGTCCTCTTTCATGCATCTAAATAAAATTTTAACTCTTTTACGAAGGATTAGTGATTTTACAGTGTTTGCAACATTGTACTATAAGCTGTGAGGGCAAGAAAGGGGAGGGAAAACCAAAGGAAAAAGGAATATATAAACATTAAGATATTTTCTATTAAATGCTACAGAATTACTCATTTATACTTGTATGATGATTGCTCTAATAGCAAAAAAGCTTTCAATACCAAGCTTGGATGCAATATATACCTGAATCAGGGCCGGAAACCAAGATTTTCAAATGGCAATATATCTGTTCCAAGCTACATAATAATCACAGCAAGCTGCTAAGCAACCAGACCGACAAACTTATTACAAAGCTCTTTCTCTAAACTAAAAACAAAACTAAAAGACTAGTATTAAAACTGGTAGGAAAAGATGCGGAAGTCACAGAGATGCCCATGGGTTTTAACAATACGACAAAAAAAAGGCAAATACATCTCTGTGCTACAGGACAGAAAACAGGGACAGGGCATTCAGTAGCCTATTCAAATGATGAATTCCTTTGGCTGCCAATAAAAATGAAAGTCGGCGGTCAGTTTTAATATGGGGTATTATTCGTGTCTATCATCTCTTCGCTCATCTGTATAATCTGAGATTGTACAACAGTGAGCTCAGTAAACAGAAAAACTTCTACTTCACTAGGAATTCAGAGAAGGTCCAATCCCTGGGTTGGGAAGATCCCCTAGAGAAGGAAATAGCAATCCACACCAGTATTCTAGCCTGGGAAATCCCATGGACAGAGGAGCCTGGTGGGCTACAGTCCATGGGGTCGCAAAGAATCAGACACGACTGAGCACACACGCAGAAAAGGAAAATCTGACAGTGCAGCTAAAGTACTGAAAGCTAGATATTTAAAAAAAAATTCAGAGGATGTTTATGACTTAAATGACAACAATCTGATTCTCTATCCCCTTTAAGAGAAATTCTTTATTTTCTCAAGTTCCCCTATTCTTGTTTCCTATTTTCTCTGTGTACACCACTCCCTAGAGTGAGCACTGTATGGAGGTACTTTCTTGAAAACACAACTTGATTCCTGAAAAGACTAAAGACACAGAGTACCTACTTGGGGACATCTCACCATAGTAACTGTGATCTCATACAACTACCTCAATCTACATTGTTCTCCTAACACGATGCCTAGTACCTAGCAGATAGCTGTTTGAACATATCAAACTACCCCATTTGAGTCATTAAATTGCCACAGACAACTCCCCCATTTCTCTCTCCAGCCCTCAGCTCCCCCTCCCCTAACTCAATCCTATAGCTCTCAATATGGGATGACATGGATGCTGAGCTTGATTTTGAAAACATCCTTCCCTCACATATATTATCAACTACTCTACCCACTGACCTACCCTAGTCCTCCTCCTCCTCCTCCTAACACCAAACTTTGATTTTCTTATTTTTATCATTCTCCCAGTCACTCAGTTTGAAACCTCAGTCACCTTAAGTTACTCCTTTTCCTACAAGTATAGTCACCAAACTTCGTGGATTCTTCTCTCATGCACGTTACAGCCAGCCCCTCAACACTTGCAGGTCATTAACACTCACTTCAACTGACCTCTCTGGCCCCAATCTTTCCTCAGCTGCTTTGCTCAGGCGGCACATTCACCTGGTCTATTTTAACTTCACCATGTTTCTATCCTATGTCCCAGCTAGACTCTAAATTTGAAATGAGAAACCTTACATTTGGCACTACTATACTGCAAAGACTCAGTATTTAAAAAAAAAAAAAAACTTGATAAATTGAAGTCAGAGAACAAACTCATGAATGAATACAGACACATTCCCCACCATGATTTGATTGTCAAAACAATTTCCATTCTACCTGAACATGTTTAATATATATGAAAACAAAGAACAGTTAAATAAAGGTAATAGACAGAAGCCCTAGGATAAACTTTTAGTTCTTTTATTTACCTGTTGTATAACCGTGGCTAAGTCACATAAAATTCTGAAACACATGTATAAATGGGAACAAAAATACTTGCCCTATTTGCCTCACAGAATATTACAAATTAATGGAGATAAAAGTTTTATACTGTATAAAGCAAGCCTCACAATAAGACTATAGGGTATTAGAGTGGGTATAAATTTTTTGGTTTTGTTTTTGTCTGATTGTTGTTATTTACATCTAGAACAGTGATTAGCAAACCACAGCTGGAATTCAGATCAAAAAGGGAGGCGACAGTAAAATCTGACACGGTCTAGGCTCTTAAACAAGCTCTTCTACATGAGCCTCATAGCATATGAGAAGAGTTAGTTTTTCCTCTAACACAGAATTACTTTGGGCAATCCAAAACAGCACCAGAAAATATAATCCTCTTCACTTTATATGCTGGGGAACCATGTATTTTTATTAATGTTCTATAGAAGTGACTCTCAGGAATTATTTATAGATGACAAAAATATCTTTCTGTATCAGTACTAATCCTGATATCTTGAAAAGCTAAAATTTACTCATTCTATTCAATATCAACTGAAAATGGTCTTAATTTTCCTGCGGGGTCACATTTTCACCCTCATGAATACTTGTTTATTTCTCCCCCTTTATTATTTAGCTCATAGCCAGGAGATACACTAATGTGAAAGGAACACAAACAAAGTCATATTGTAGTACATTGCTGTGCAGCTGGAAAACAGCTGTCACTTTTTCACTACAGAGGTGGCTGTCTTCTGGGAAAGCTGAAATGATCCTTGTGTGTAGCAGGGAAATCAGTTTGTGGAGCACTTTAAACAAAAAGGTGCTAGAGAATCTCAGCTGTTATTGATGAGAAACCCCAGAGGTGGAGAAGTCACTATGTTACAGATTCCCAATCTGTGAGTATCCCTAAGGGAGCAATTTGGCATCACCAGGAAAGAGTCTCAGCTTGATGTGATTGCTTTGAGTCCCCAATTTAATTTCAATCACCCAGCCAAGAGAACAGACATCATCCTTCAGAATAACAGACTATTACAGATCTGACTGCAGAGTATCCTGGGAAAAGTCTCTATCCTCTTCTTCCTCCCCCTACAAACAACATTATTAAGAGACCTATACATCAGGTTTTAGATGCATCAAGGGTGTTAAATATTGTAAGACAAAGCAATGAGTTTTTCAGGAAAGAGTTTTGATGAAAAACATTCACAAACATTACTAAATTGGGAGATTCCCAAGAAATTAACAATACCAGTTCTCTGCTGCCATGGAAAAACATCCCCTAAGACTGTCTCAATACTACAAAATGCTTTCATATGAAAGCATTTCAGAACAATTCTTTTTCCCAAATGTCCAGCTTCTGCTTCACCATATCAAAGCCTCTATTCTACCGGCAGGCAGAAGGAATATTTTGAAACCAAATGTTCTCATGAGCAAGTCAATGGCAGAAAGAGTAAACAGAACATCTTCAGTCCAACATGAATGAAGATTAAAATACGGAATAAGAGGGAATTCCCTGGCAGTCCAGCAGTTAGGGCTCTGTACTTTCACTGCGGAGGTCCCAGCTATCCTGATGGGGGAACTAGGATCCCACAAGCCCATGCAGCACGGCCAAAAAAAAAATCAGAATGAGACAAATTACTATTTTTCAGAAAATCATTACCAGTTCATTATACTAAGTTCTCCTTTTATTTTTTTATTCTGTGAATTCTTTCCATTCCAAAGTGTTCCATTCTTTAGGGTCTAATATAAGTCTTACCAACTTATGGAAAGTGTTCCGTAATCATTTTAGTACAAAACAACCTATTATCTAAAACACTCATCTGGCAGATATAAAACATTGCCTCATACTGTTAATTTTCTCTGTTCAGAAAAAAAGTAACATTTTTTAATGGTGAAACTAAAACCTCACCACCCTGAACTATATGCACCTCCCTAAGTAATCTTTGCCCATTATGCATTCATATTTCATAGAACTGCAATCATAGATTTATATATTGTGTCTTACTTTTTTCTATCATGTTTCCATTAAGTTGCAAGAAGCTGATGAACATTTAACTGTTCTCTTCCTTGAACATTTAGGTAATTCTGTTTTTTTTATTACCTCTACTTAGAATCTTTCACATGGTCACTCCCTCACTTTCCTCAGGTATTTATTCAAATGTCATTGCCTCATACGGATGGCCCATAGGCACATGATGCTCAACATCACTAATTATTAGAGAAATGCATATCAAAATCACAATGAGGTACCAGCTCACACAAGTCAGAATGGCCATCACTTAAAAGTCTGCAAATAACAAATGCTAGAGAGGGTATGGCAGAGAAGGCAATGGCAACCCACTCCAGTGTTCTTGCCTGGAGAATCCCAGGGACTGTGGAGCCTGGTGGGCTGCCGTCTATGGGGTCGCACAGAGTCGGACACGACTGAAGCGGCTTAGCAGCAGCAGCAGCAAAGAGGGAAAAGGGAACTTTCCTACGCTGTTGGCAGGATTATAAATTGGAGCAGCCACTATGGAAAAAACAGTATGGAAGGTCCTGAAAAACTAAAAACAGACTTGCCATATGATTTGGTAATCCCACTCCTGGGCATATATCCAGAAAAAACTATGGCTTGAAAAATATATGCACCCCAATATTCACAGCAGCACTATTTACAATAGCTAAGATATGGAAACAACCTAAACGTTCATTATCAGATGGATAAAGAAGATGTGGTATGTGTGTGTATATAATATATATACATATACACACACATACATATATATACACACACACAGTAGAATACTACTCAGCCCTGAATGAAATAATGCTGTTTGCAGCAACATGGATGAACCTAGAGATTATCATACTAAGTGAAGTAAATCAGAATGAGAAAGACAAATACCATACGATATTGCTTATATGTAGAACCTAAAATACAGCACAAATGAACTTATTTATTAAACAGAAGCAGAAAACCAACTTATAGCAACCAAAAATGAAAGGGGGTGGGATAAATTAGGAGTTTGGGATTAGCAGATACAAACTACTATACATAAAATAGACAACAAGGTCCTACTGTATAGCAGAAGAAACTAGATTCAATATCCTGTAATAACCCATAATGGAGAAAAATATGAAAAAGAACATGAATCACTTTGCTGTAAAACCAGAAACTAACACAACACTGTCAATCAACTATACTTCAATTAAAAAAAACATTGTCCCATTGTTAACCACTCTTTCAAATTGCATCTTTCTCCCCTAACTCATGCTTTACTTTGCTCAAAAGCATTTATCTGCATCTAACATATTTACATATTAACTTACTTATTTGGTTTATTGTCTGTCTCCCCAATAGTTTAACTTCCAAGAAGGCAGAGATTTTTGTTCACTGATGAGCTCCTGGTGCCTAGAACAATGCCTGACATTTGGCAGATGATGACAAAATATTCAATGAACGAATAAGCTGAACATCATTGCGGATCGTGGCCAGGTTCCTTAAAAATGCATTTCCAAGGCCTGGAGTATCAAGTCAGACGGTAAAAAAAATCTCTTATGACTCTTGATAAATGGTGCCAAAATATTTTCTAAAAGGGCCAGACTAATGTACAGTATTCTCAACAGTGTAAAGGCCTACTGGATTCACCACAGTTATCTTTCTAAGTTCTATTAGCACAAATAAGTTGCAAGCTCATTTAAAGGCAAGCGAGACTGTCTTGTACTTAATTTTTCACTGAATACCTGTTGAATGATTACCCTATAGGAAAGGCGTCTTCTCTAAACACTGTCAATAACTCGAAAGCTCACCCACCACATTAGAGTATGATGACGTTTCTTAAAAAAAAAAAAAAGCTTATCTTCCCACCCACCTCACAATCCTATACACTCCCTTCTATAGACTCCCTCTGTTGAGAGATGAACCGGGATGTATGTGAAAGGGTAAAGTAAGGCTTTGCTGTTTCTAAGGCTGAGATTTTAATGACAAAGGCAAATGTCATCATTTCCCGAGACTCACACAGTCCACTAGAAAGAGGGGCTCCACTCCAAGCCGCCTCGGCCTCTAAAACACCAGGGCTTTTCCCTTTGAAAAAGTTTTGTTCCTCCGAAAAGAACCCTCGAAAAAGTCTTGCTACCCTCACCTACTTTCTGTCTTTAAGTGAGAGCCATTTCTTTGGGGTAGCTTCTGCCCTGTTGAAGTCACCATCTCAAAAAGACGCCCCCGGCTTTCCACAAAACATGGCGCCACGAAAGAAACCCCCCACTCCCTAAGTAACCGCCCGCGCCCCCGGCCGGAGGAGGGCCGCAGAGAAGGAGCTGTAGGTGCCGGGCTCCCCATACCCCGACCGCGTGGGGGCCACACCTCACCACCGGGGACGCCTCCCTCCTCCAACAAACCCAGCGCCAGAAGCACCTAATCTCGCAAACCCCAGCACCCACCTGGTCGGGTCCGCCGGGCCCCACCCGGGCGGCCTTCTACTTCCCTCCGCGTCTCACCCAACGGCGGACCAGCAGCGCGCCGCCAGCCCCGGTTTGAAATCCTGCACCAACCAATCACAGAGAAATTTATTCCTCCCGCGGTGTTTCCCCCACTTACGCTCTGACGCACGCGCCAGGGCAACGGAGAAGGGCGGGGACAGGAATGGGTATGCGCATTCTGATAGAGCGAGGCCAGAGGCCGCCATCTTGACTAAGGTCAACAGTTTTTTGGGTTTTTTCTTTTTCCCTTCCACCCACTCCCTCCGGAGCCCTTTCTTGAAGGCATTCAAGATACCATGTTGATTAACGGCAAATGATACTTTTTGAGGGAAAATTATTCTGGGCCTGTTTTCCCCAGACCGGGAAATAGGACTTTTGGAAATTCTTAACGGATCAGTGGATCATCTCTCCATCGAATAGGAAGAATTTCGGAAGATTTACTGAGCTGTCAGTTCAGTTCTGTTCAGTCCCTCAGTCGACTCTTTGTGACCCCATGGACTGCAGCTCGCCAGGCCTCGCTGCCCATCACCAACTCCCGGAGTTTACTCAGATTCATGTCCATGGAGTCGTTGACGCCATCCAACCATCTCATCCTCTGTTGTCCCCTTCTCCTCCTGCCTTCACTCTTTCCCAGCATCAGGGTCTTTTCAAATGAGTCAGTTTGCATCAGATGGCCAAAGTATTGGAGTTTCAGCTTCAGCATCAGTCCTTCCAATGAATATTTAGGACTAATTTCCTTTAGGATGAATTGTTTGGATCTCCTTGGAGTCCAAGGGACCCTCAAGAGTCTTCTCCAACACCACAGTTCAAAAGCATCAAGTCTTCAGCACTCAGCTTTCTTTATAGTCCAGCTCCCACATCCATACGTGACTACTGGAAAAACCATAGCTTTGACTAGGCGGACCTTTGTCAGCAAAGTAATGTCTCTGCTTTTTAATATGCTGTCTAGGTTGGTCATAGCTTTTCTTCCAAGGAGTAAGCATCTTTTAATTTCATGGCTGCAGTCACCATCTGCAGTGATTTTGGAGCCCAGAAAAATAAAGTCTCTCACTGTTTCCATTGCTTTCCCATCTATTTGCCATGAAGTGATGGGACTGGATCCCATGATCTTCGTTTTCTGAATGTTGAGTTTTAAGCCAACTTTTTCCACTCTCCTCTTTCACTTTCATCAAGCGGCTCTCTAGTTCTTCTTCACTTTCTGCCATAAGGGTGGTGTCATCTGCATATCTGAGATTATTGATATTTCTCCTGGCAATCTTGATTCCAGCTTGTGCTTCATCCAGCCCAACATTTCTCATGATGTACTCTGCATATAAGTTAAATGAGCAGGGTGACGATATACAGCCTTGACGTACTCCTTTCCCAATTTGGAACCAGTCTGTTGTTCCATGTCCAGTTCTAACTGTTGCTTCCTGACCTGCATACAGATTTCTCAGGAGACAGGTCAGGTGGTCTGGTATTCCAATCTCTTTAAGAATTTTCCACAGTTTGTTGTGATCCACACAGTCAAAGGCTTTGGCATAGTCAATAAAGCAGAAGTAGATGTTTTTCCAGAACACTCTTGCTTTTTCTATGATCCAGCGGATGTTGGCAATTTGATCTCTGGTTCCTCTGCCTTTTCTAAATCCAGCTTGAACATCTGGAAGTTCACGGTTCACATGCTGTTGAAGCATGACTTGGAGAATTTTGAGCATTACTTTGCTAGCACGTGAGATGAGTGCGATTGTGTGGTAGTTTGAGCATTCTTTTCCATTGCCTTCCTTTGGGATTGGAATGAAAACTGACCTTTTCCAGTCCTGTGGCCACTGCTGAGTTTTCCATATTGCTGGCATATTGAGTGCAGTACTTTTACAGCATCATCTTTTAGGATTTGAAATAGTTCACCTGGAAGTCCATCACCTCCACTAGCTTTGTTCATAGTGATGCTTTCTAAGGCCCACTTGACTTCACATTCCAGGATGTCTGGCTCTAGGTGAGTAATCACACCATCATGATTATCTGGGTTGTGAACATTTTTTTTGTATAGTTCTTCTGTGTATCCTTCCCACCTCTTCTTAATATCTTCTGCTTCTGTAGGTCCATACCACTTCTGTCCTTTATTGAGCCCATCTTTGCATGAAATGTTCCTTTGGTATCTCTGATTTTCTTGGAGATCTCTAGTCTTTCCCATTCTATTGTTTTCCTCTATTTCTTTGCATTGATCACTGAGGAAGGCTTTCTTATCTCTCCTTGCTATTCTTTGGAACTCTGCATTCTAATGGGTATATCTTTCCTTTTCTCCTTTGCCTTTCTCTTCTCTTCTTTTCACAGCTATTTGTAAGGCCTCCTCAAACAAGAGATTTTACATTACAACCACATAGCACAGAGCTCTACTGATCCTTATTACACATAATATTGTTGTTGTTGTTCAGTTGCTAAATCCTGTCCAACTCTTTGAGACCCCATGAATTGCAGCATGCCGGGCTTATTTGTCCATCACTATCTCCTTGAGTTTGCTCAAACTCGTGTTTGCTGAGTCAGTGATGCCATCCAACCATCTCATGCTCTGTCATCCCCTTCTCCTCTTGCTCTCAATTTTTCCCAGCATCAGAGTTTATTCCAGTGTCAGCTCTGCACATCAGGTGGCCAAAGTATTGGCGCTTCAGCATCAGTCCTTCCAATGAATATTCAGGGTTGATTTCCTTTAGGATTGACTGATTGGATCTCCTTGCAGTCCAAAGGACTCTCAAGAGTCTTCTCCAACACCACAGTTCAAAAGCATTGATTCTTCAGCACTCAGCTTTCTTTATAGTCCAATTCTCACATTCATACATGACTACTGGAAAAACCATAGCATTGACACATGTAATGTACTCTGAACTATTTCTTTCCTATTCTTTTACCACCACCACCTCTGCATAAGCCTGTGCCTCCTTACACCTATAACACAACACATACAAGGACAGAATTTGTGTAAAGTGCTTTAAAGCACAGATGGAGGAATCAATTAATCCTATCAGGGGAGTGGGAGTGTTAGAAAAGTCTACAGAGACTTGATATCTGAGCTGGGACTTAAAGTGTGAATAGGAATTTACCCAATAGAAGGGGGTGGCAAATTCCTGGCAATGGGAGGATCATGTGACATCTCAGAAATGAGTCACATGTGTATATATAATAAATACACAAACAAAGGATTTATGAAGGTTTAGTGCTGTGAAGGAATATTTACCTCAACATGCAGGTAACTTTGGGTGTTCAGTGGGTATGATGCCTCTTGGGCAGCTTCAGCCTAAGGAGGGGAAGAAGATGCTAGCAAAGAATGACCAGACTAGGGAGGGATGGGACTTTATCCTATAACTGACACAAAGACAAGACAATAGGGTCTGGGTTGACTCTGATTATGCTTGCATTTTACATAAGTCGTATGCTCAAATGGGGGCTTCCCTGATGGCTCAGTAGTAAAGACTCCACCTGCAATGCAGGAGACTGCCTGCAATGCAGGAGACTGCCTGCAATGCAGGAAACCTGGGTTGGGAAGATCCCCTGGAGAAGGAAATGGAAACCCACTCCGGTATTCTTGCCCAGAAAATCTCATGGACAGAGGAACCTGGCAGGCTACAGTTCATAGGATCGCAAGCATTGGACATGACTTAGTGACTAAACCACGACCACCATGCTCAAATGGCATGGAGGATTGTTTAGAAAAGGGAAAATCTGAAGGTAGAAAGACTCCTGCTTCATTGTTAGGGAGAGGACCCAAGCTGAATTAGACAGGTGGCAGTGGGAATGGAAAGGAGGGGACAGGTGGCAAAGATATTCATGAAATGAAATGGATTATCAAATGATTAGGGGTTGAAGGAGAGAAGGGGATGTAAAATGACTCAGTTCTCACCCTCTCCCCTTCACCCCTTATCCAATTACTTAGAACAAGTCTTTTATTTTTTAATATATTCTTTTATTTTTTTATCATTTGGCTGCACTAGGTCTTAGTTGCTGGTGCGCAGGCTTCTCATTGTGGTGGCAGAGTGCAGGCTCTAGGGCATGCAGGCTCAGTAGTTGCTGCTTGCGGGTTCTCTAGAGCACAGGGACTTCAGTAGCTGTGGCCTGTGAGATTCGTCACCCTATGGCATGTGGAATCTTCTCAGGCCAGGGATCAAACCCGTGTTCCCTGCACTGGCAGGTAGATTCTTAACCACTGGACTACCAGAGAAGTCCTACTTTAGCACAGTTCTTAAGTATCTCTTTATATGTATCCACTTCTTCCTGCCTTCTCCACCTTAATCCCAACTCAGTCTTCCCAGCTATCAGTGAATCTGGTTATGGTTCACTTGCATTTTTTACACCCTGAATGATTTTTTAAGAATGCAATTCAAATCATACCTTTCTCCTGTTGAAAACCATTAATGACTTCAACTTCCTCCTCAATAAAGACCAAAATCCTTAACAAGGCTCTCCTAACCTGGCCCTGGCTTGCCCTTAGAGCTGCACTTCCTGACCCTCTGACATTTCCAGCTCCACTTTCCCACCCCTACAGCCTCTTCACCTGGCTAAATTTTCCTAATCCTTTGCAGCAGCTGAGATGTTTTCTGCTTTGCTCAGGGAGGTCTCCGAAGCCTAGAGCCATGCCTTTCCTATAAGCTTCCCTAGCACGACTTCCTCCCACAGGTCAGCTCATCTTTTTTCATCTTCCTGGTTCTTCTAGTCACCAGCTACATGGACTTTTAGAAATATCTGTGCCTTTGCTCACTCGTCTAGGAATGGAAATCGTAATAATACCTATTTCATAGATAAGTGAGCCATCCATGTAAAACACTTCACACAGTTTCTGGCACACAGTGAGTGATCAGCAAATATTCCTGATTTTACCTACAAGACCATAAACTTCCAGAGAACAGAGATGGTACGCCTCTCATTTACTGCTATAATCTCTTGCTTTTGCAGCTCCAATAGTCATGTGAGGGAGCAGATGTGCATTCAATAGGACAGTGGAAGCATTCCATCCCACCACCCAAATTCTGTGTCCCAAATGATGGATGAGGGTTGGTGATACTGACCCCCGCAAAGCACCACCTCACCCCTCACCTCCCTTCACCCAAAGCACCACCACACCCCTCCCATTCCATTTAACCCCCTTTCCTGCTACACCAGCTCTTGAGAATGTGTGTGTGTGTGTGTGTGTGTGTGTGTGTAGGAATGTTTTAAACCCGTTTCTTCTCCAACTGTAGTTCTCTGGGTAGGGAGGCATCCTAGAGCTGTAATGGGAAAAGCAGAAGAACTGATGCCAGAAAGCACGGATTCGATTCCCGGCCCTGCCACCTATTAGAGGCGAGATGTTGGCTTGGTTATTTAATCTCTCGCGTGGGGAGAGCCCCATGCACCGGGTGGTTCGGAGGAACCAGCGAGTTAATGGTTGTAAAAGGGCCTCTGCCTGCTGGACCGCGCCGTCGAAGGATGCATTAGCACCGTTACGCCCGCCCTTGCCGCCGCGCGAGGCAGAGCCTTCGCCCTACCCGCTCCCCCGGCCGCCGCGGCGCGCTGGAGCCGCTAATGGGATTTATGCTAATAGGAGGACGCGGATGGCCGGTCAAGCGCGCGGCCCCGCCGCCGCCGCCGCGCCCCACCTCGCGTCAGGCGGGCCGCGACCGGGGAACCGGCACCGTCGGTCGCCGGGCAGTAGGGGGATGGGGAATGGAAAGGCCTGGTGGAGCTGGAGGAGACGCAGCCCTGGCGGCGGGCCGTCTGGTTGCCGCCCAGTGTTTGTCTTCATCCTCTCTCCCCATTTCGGCTTTTATATCCCAGTTCCTTCTCATTTGCTCTCCATCTCTATAGGTCTTACTCCCTACCTCCATTCGAGAATTACTGTTCCCTTTGTCAATTACACCAGCACGTGTGGAGCACTTCTGCGTTCCAGGCAGTGCGCTCGGCACGGGGGTGGGGTGGAGTGGGGTACACGCGGCGCAGAGTACGGAGATGCGGAGTGTGTCCCCAGGGATTCGGGGCGTGGGAGCAAGCCCTCTTTTGGCTGGGAATCAGGGAGGAAGAGGCATTTGAGTTGAGCTCGAGGAATGGATAGGATCCCAACGGGGAGGGGAATGGCAAGTGAAGTAGTCAGAAGTGTTCAGAGAAGATGGAGAAATTAATCCAGCGTGGCGGAAGTGCAAGAATCTTGATAGGGGGTGGTAAAGGCTGGAGGGAATTTTGGTATCACAGAATAAGAGACCTTGAATACCAAGCCGTATAAGGTAAGTTTAATTCTCCAGGCACTAGTGAGCCATTGAAGGTTTTTTTTTTGTTTGTTTGTTTGTTTTAGCAAATGGCAGGCGAGAACTTCTTTCTGTTCTCTAAGAGAGGCACCAAAGCATATTGGTAAAATGCATGGGCTCAGGAGTTATACTGGCCCTGGTTCAAGGTCTACTTCTGTCACTTATGTGTTGTGTGATGGGCAGCTTGACTTGTCTGTGCGTCCATTTCCCTATGTATTAAATGGGGTTGATAATTATAGTCTAAAGGGCTGTCGGGAGGATTAAATGAGACAGTGTTTGCAAAACTCTTAGCACAGTGCCTGGCATATAGTAAGGGCTCCACTTAAGTATTAGTTCTTATTACTTTGTGTCTCCCTGTCTTCTTTTGTTTTTCCTTTCTCTCTTCTGATGACCTCCCTCTCACTGAAAACAAAACAAATCTTCCCAAGCCCATGTTTTTCCTGCCCCATGCCTAGGAATTACCCTCTCACAATGAATAATGTGTTGAATTAAATCAGACTCTAATACAACCAAGTCCCCTTTTAGAAAAACATCTGTGCCTCTCCCAGGTGCCCAGGTTCCTTAGACCCTTGCCTAGGGGAAGAGATGCAGTTATTGAGGTCCTGAACTTCTTTCTGCTAAATTCCAGCCTCCTTAAAAGCCAAGACCACAGCGCTTCCACGTGCCTGACCTTCAGTAGGTTCCTCCTCTAGACCAGGGGTTCTCAAGTATGCATCAGAATCCCCTCAAGGGTTCTTGTTGAAACAGTTTACTGGGCCCACAGTTAAGAGTTTCTGGTCATTAAGTCTTTGGTAAGGCCTGAGGACCTGCATTTCTAATGCATCTCCAGGTGATGCTGATGCAACTGATGGGGTGACTACAGTGGTGCTCTAGAATTGCTGTTGAATGGCTACCCCCAAGAAATTAAAGTAGCCTCACCACCCCTTTCTTGCCCAGCTGGTCATGAGAATCCAAAATATGTGTCCAAGGCCTAGAATCATGAAGAGTGAGACTAGGGAATTTTCTAAAAGCTTCCCAAGTGATTCTGATGTGCAAACAAGTTTGAGACCCACTGGAAAATCCCATGGAAGGAGGAGCCTGGTAGGCTACAGTCCATAGGGTCGCAAAGAGTCCAATACGACTGAGCGACTTCACTTTCAGTTTTCACTTTTACCTTGTACTGCCCCCCCATTCTCCCCTACCACCAACACTAGTATACTCCCCTTCTTATTGTGCCCACCTCAACTGACCCGGCAAGCACTACTGCCTGCCCATACTTCACTCAGAGGATGCTCAGCTACTCTGAGTTCAAGGTGGCTGGAACTATAGGGAGACAGGCTGAGAAAAGGAAGAGGAAAGTAGCTGGTTCTGAAAAAAGACCAGAGATTTGTGTAAATTGTAACAGGTAGCACCATTACTAATTCTTAACCCTGAAACTTAAGTCAAGAGCCAGTTCTTGGAGTCAGGCCTGGAATCAGATCTGGGCTCTCTCTGTCTCTGTTCAACTTCTGCTATCTTTTTTTTTTTTTTTCTGCTGTTGATTTGAGGTTTAAAAAGGAGATCATGGATTCAAAGTTCTCTTCCCCAGCTGTTGCTATTTATCCAGAACTTTCACACACGTTTCATTAGATTCAACAGTCCTATGGGACAAGCAAAGTATTATTCCCACAGGAAGGGGAAGGTTCAACTGCTAGTTCCCTCCCATTTTACAGACAACAGAGGTGAGTCTCAGAGAAGTTAAATGACTTGTCTGAAGTCTGCACAGTTCGGGTAAATAGGGGAAGTGCTGGAAACAGAGCAGACTGTCATCTCTACTTATTCTCTGTCTGTTCCTTTGCCCTCTCCTTCCCCTGGGTCCCTTTCGCAACCCCTCTAGGCTTGTTTTACCTGCTCTGAATGGAAGGAAGATGGGGTGTGCACTCCGCACTTCTTGGGGATGGTCTTGCTCTCCTGCCCATCACCCAACCCTCTGCCTGCAGCTTCCTCCCTAGTTAGGCCCCTATAGGACTGAAACTGGCAGTTTCTGGGGTAAATATCTGCCCTGAATTTAAATTCTGGTGCAACTGCCTCATGAGCCATGTGAATTTAAACAGACCTCTTCCACTCTCCAGGCCTGTCTCTGCATCATTGACATAAGGAGTGGTTTAAATCCATGGTTCCCAAATTTAGAGGCCTTGGAGTAATCATGGGAGATTTAGCCCCTGGTGCCATAAAGACTATGAGTAACCCATCTGTGTGTAACTGATTGACTATGTGTAACTGTATGATTGCTGGGGTATGAATAAAATGCAAATGAGTTTTAATGATGAGATCCAGAACTCAGTCATTATGGTGCTTTCTCAATCAACAGATATCAAAAATAGAACTGCTGGAATTCCCTGTTAGTCCAATGTTTAGGACTCAGCACTTTCACTGCCAAGGAACTGGGTTCAGCTCCCGTTGGAAATTAAGATCTCGCAAGCCATGCAGCGTGACCCCTCCCCCCAAAACAAAACAACACTAATAACATGTCAGGGTCTTGGAAGTTTTTTGGAATGAAAAAGTTGGGAGATCCTTTGGAAGCCCTTTGAGTGTCCATCCTGCAAAGCTACAAAAAGGGATTTTAGGCCACTAGGGGGCGCTGCAGCCTGGCGCGATGTGGAAACGGCGTGAGAGAGCGGTTCCAAACTGGGAGAGGATACCATCCAGGTTCCAGTCCTGGGTCTAGAGACAATAACGAAGACATATTACACATAAGGCTCTGTAAGGGAGATGTACCTCCAGATCTGAGGGAGGTAAGGGACCCAGAGGGGACCCAGCATAGTGCATACACCTGAGTCAGTCCCTTCTGGTTAGACCTGGAGCTCCAGTTCCTGGCCTGGCTCATGGGAAAGTTCTCACATTCCACTTCAGCTATCTTCAGACAAGGAAGGGAGGAGGAAAGAAAAGGTACCAACAAGGCACAGAGGGCCGTCCCTAGGGAGTGGTCTTGGCATGAACCTCCAGAGTGCGGGGAACAGATGGAGATCTAGGGAGGCAGGGAATCCTTTCTGAAGGAGTTGGGGGGCAATCAGAGAGGAGCAGAAGGTCAGTTCAGGCAGAGATTCTGTCTGAAAAAAGGAGTAATTATGAGAAGACCTTTGCTAAGATGTGGGCTGCCTCACCCGGCAGTAAGCAGCAGCAGCTCACTGCCAGAGAGGAGGACAGGAGAGGCCAGCACCCTCCTCCACTTTCAGCCCCTCACCCACCCGACCCCAACCCTGCTGAACCCCAGGCAGAGCTCTGACCCAGCTCAGGCTCTCCAATCAGAAGCTTCTCCCTGGCAAGGGCCAGAGAACTTTGAAGAGAGAAGTGGATTTCCACACAATATACCCTCAAGGCTGAGGCCCTGTCACACTCATAGACTGTCAGGATCCAGAAAACTTTCCAGCTTAACCTGAAGGTGCACTCAGACAGACAGGTGTTCACCACGACGCGACACAGGAGCTCTGCCCTGCCCTGGGACAGATAGACAGACATACACAGACACACAAGCTCAGGCTTGATTTCAGCAGAGCAAATGAAAGACCCACGGCCAGAGTATTGCCTCACTCCCCCAACTTCTCCTCCCTGCCAAGCTCCACTCACCAGCTGTTCCCTTCTCACAGCCCCCAAAGGCTCAGAGCAGCAGATTCCTTCCATAGTCCCTCTGCCCTCCCCCTCCCCCTTTGCCTGGGCTCTAGACACCAGCCCTGACCCCCAGGCTGAGTGTCTCTCAAGAGCCGTTCCTCCTGCCCTCCCACAACCCCAGGCCTCCCACGAAGCCTTTTTGAGGTTGCCAAGCATGGTTGGAGTGCATCATTGACTCAATGGACATGAACTTGGGCAAACTCCAGGAGATGGTGAAGGACAGGGAAGCATGCTGCAGTCCTTGGGGTTGCAAAGTGTCGGACACGACTTGGCGACTGAACAACAACAGAATCTGAGTGCTCGTCTAAGCAGGGAAGACCAGAAAAAGAGGCAGCCAGGGGAGCATGGGGGCTTCACACTGGCAAGGCTTCTTGAGCAGCGGAGTGGACAGAGGATGGACAGGGTGGGGCAGTCACTCTGGAGGGTGTGGGCAAACCCTGACTTGCCCCATCTCGTCAGGACCATCTCCCAAGCTTACAATTTTGGCTCCAACACACACACAGACACACACGCCCAGGCTTGTCTGCTCTGCAGAAGTCTGTTTCCCTGGGGCTCCAGGCCCTGGTTCTTCATTGCCCACCCAGCCTTTCCCATCTGCTTTCACAGGGGACCCTCCATCATGGGTCCCCCACAGAGATCTCCGAATTTTCTAGCCTTTTTCCACCTTCCAGAGACAAGGCATATCAAATCTGCGATCACTGAAACTGTTCCCTTACAGCCCAGCCCCAGCGCTTCCCATCTCAGTGCCTCCCTCCTGCCTCATGAAGGCTTCAAGGCTGGGAGGGAGGTCAGAATGGAGCCCATCCTGGTGAAATGAGAAAAGATTAGAGCAATACATTTGCTGTCAGTGGCAATAAGGCTGCCTGAACAGGGGAGGAGGAATATTTGATTTCAGGCTCTCCGGGGGTCTTGATGGAAGAACACTGGCAGCCTGCAGCCCCAGGCCTGATGGAGTGGGGAAGGCTGGTCCCAGCCCCAATCAACGAGGGGCCCAGGTGCCCCAGCCCTCCCATCTCAGTATTGACCCCATCCTCCACAGTCACCTGCTGGGTTCCAGCTCCTTCCTCTCTCCCCAACCATCATTTCTCCTTTTCCACTGCCAAACTTGCTTCCCCACAGCAGTTTTTCTGCTGGTTCAGGGTGATGGAGCAGAAAGAACACTGCTCTAGGGGCTGGAGAGGAGGCCTGGGTTCTAGCCCCCCTACTGCGTCCAAACCGAAAGACTTCCTGCAAGTCACTAAGCATCTCTGAGCCTGGGAGCAAGGTGGGGCTGGTGGACAACATGACCTTTGACATCCTGAGGTCACTCAGCCATTCACTGCTTCAGTGGTGTTGGGCAACATCACTTAACCTCTCTGTGCGTGCGTGCTAAGTCACTTCAGTCTGACTCTTTATGATCCCATGGACTGTAGCCTGCCAGGCTCCTCTGCCAATGGGGATATTCCAGGCAAGAATACTGGAGTGGCTTGCCATGCCCTCCTCCAGAGCATCTTCCCAACCCAGGGATTGACCTGTGTCTCTTATGTCTCTTGCATTGGCAAGTGGGTTCTTTACCACTAGTGCCACCTAGGAAGCCCCTCACCTCTCTGAGCTCCCATTTATTCATCTATAAAGTGAAAGTGAAGCAAATAACAAAACCTAGCTATGTTGTGGGCTTCCCTGTTGCCTCAGATGGTAAAGAATCCACCTATAATGTGGGAGACCTGGGCTCAATCCCTGGGTTGGGAAGATACCCTGGAGGAGGGCATGGCAACCCACTCCAGTATGCTTGCCTGGACAATCCCATGGACAGAGGAGCCTGGTGAGCTACAGTCCATGGGGTCACAAAGAGTTGGACATGACTGAGTGACTAAGCACAGCACAGCTATGTCCCAGGGCATTGGTGATATGAAAGCTGTAAACAGTCGTGATGGTTGCATAATCTTGTTTACATGGAATTCGTGGTATGTTTCCTGGCTGAAGAATGGACCTGAGCTTCATCCAAAAGCTCTAGATGTTTCTTTCCTGCCCTAGAATCCTGGCTCTGGACCCTGCCCTTCCCAGTGGGTATGGAGTGTAGTCTCTCTGGCAAAGGGACAGTGACAGTGAAAGTCGCTCACTCATGTCCGACTCTTTTCGACCCTGTGGTCTGTAGCCTGCCAGGCTCCTCTGTCCATGGAATTCTCCAGGCCAGAATACTGGAGTGGGTGGCTGTTCCTTCTCCAGAGGATCTTCCCAACCCAAGGATCGAATCCTGGTCTCCTGCATTGCAGGCGGATTCTTTACTGTCTGAGCCACCAGGGAAGCCCTCTGGCAAGGAGGATCAGGGGACTTCTTGGTCAAACAGGTCTGAGCTGAGGAGTTGACTGTCCTGGACCAGTCCTGAAAGACATTCAGGAGAGGGGAGATTTTATTTTATTTTAATTTTTTGGCTGTGCCGTGCAGTATGCGGGATCTTAGTTTTCCAACTAGGGATCAAAGCTGTGCCCCTGCAGTGGAGGCTCAGAGTCTTAACCACTGGACTACCAGGGAAGTCCCAGGAGGGGGAGATTTTAGGAGCAGTTGGTCAATAGTATCTACTCCCTAAATCCTCCTATCCTTGCGTCCACGTGCGAATGGTGCCCCCTGAAGTTGTGCAGTGTGGCAGGTCTGCCTGGACGGGACTGACACAGCTGCTGTCCAATCTCCAGGTGATGGACAAGGTGCGAGGCAGGGAGACTAGGGATGGACTTAACATCTTATTTTTAGGCTGCCTGTAATCACATGCAGTGTTTTTCAAATGAAGTCTGGTCTACACAACAGCCTGAGAGGCAGGCATGATTGACAGAGAATAACTTGCCTATTGTTATCCACTGGAAGGAACTGTGACTCAGGTTGACTGGGTCCCATCACTGGGGCCACACTGCCTCCTGCTGGAGCAGAAGGCTGGAGGCTTCAGCCTCAGGCCTGCCTCCCCCTGGCTGAAGGTTGTTCGTTGTGTTGTGCTCAGTCGCAAGCCCATGGACTGTACCCCACCAGGCTACTCTGTCCATGGAATTCTCCAGGTAAGTATACTGGAGCAGGTTGTCCTTTCCTCTTCCAGAGGATCTTTCCTACCCATGGATTGAACCTGCGTCTCTTATGTCTCCTGCATTGGCGGGCAGATTCTTTACCACTGTGCCACTTTGGAAGCCTGGAAATGGGGCAGATTTTTAAGAGTATGGCTCTTCTAAACCAACTTAGCACAGAGAATGCTTTGGAAAGTGTAGAGGCCTGCACAAATGCATTAGAAATCCATGTGCTTCTTTTCTGGCTCCAACCTCGTTCCCCCTACTCTTCCTCCTCTGCATGGTCTTCCCCTCTGGCCAGATCTCCTCACTTCATTTTCCACCTGACACATCAAGCTAATTCCTGTCTCCTCCCCCTCTGCCTATCCAGATCTCACCATCCTTTGAAGCTTCACTTAAGGGCGTCCTCCTCCATGAAGGCTTTCCTACCATCCAAAGTGTCAATAAGCATGGACTTCCTCGACTTACTAGTCTCTTTTTATGAATATGTCCTGATTCCCCAAGAGAGGCCCCAACAGATTCTCCGAAAACACAGACTATGTCTCCTACTTCTTTGTAATCTTGGGGCTTGCCTAGAGTCTGGTACATAATGGGTGTTAGAAAGACTATTGTAGCTGAAGGTGATGATTGTGGTGAGAGTTCTTATGACAGAATTCACATTTGAGTTGAAAGTAGAAGTGGGAGAACTTCCCTGAAAGTCCACTGGTTAAGACTCTGTGCTTCCACTGCAGGGAGCGTGGGTTCAATCCCTGGTCAGGGAACTTAAGATACTGCCTGCCATGTGGTGTGGCCAAAAAATTTAAAAATTAATTAATTAAAAAAAAAATAGAGGTGGGGATGATGGTGACAGGGGTCATGACTGTGATGCCAGTCATGGTGGTGAGTTTGAGAGCATGGTGGCGTTGGGTGGTGATATTGATGACATGAGTTTAATGATGATGGTAGTAATGGTGGTTAATGATAGTGACAGTGGCTGTACTAATTATCTATCACTGCATAACAAATTACTCACAGAACTTAACAGCTCAAACAACACACATTTATTATCTCATAGTTTCTGTGGGTCAGGAATCTGAGCATGGTTTAGCTCAGTGCCTCTGGCTCCAAGTCTCTCATAAGAACACAATCAAGGCATCAGCAGGGGTCGCGGTTTCATCTGTGGTCTCCACCGGAGGAGAATCTACTTCCAAGCTCACTCAGAGGACTGTTGGCAGGACTCAGTTCCCCTTGGGCTCTTGGATCTCACTGCGTGTTGGCCTGGCTGGGTGGTCCCTTGCCATGTGGGCCTCTCCAGAGGGTTGATGGCTTTCCTTGGTTCAAGAAGGAAGCCACATCTTTTTGTAGCCTCATGTTGAAATAACATTCCATCACCCCTGCTGAGTCCTGTCCACTAGAAGTGAGTCATTAAATACAGCCCACCCTTGAGGGGTTAGGATTACATAAAGGCATGAACACCAGGACAGAGGGGTCACTGAGAGTCACCTTAGGGGCTGCCTACTATGATGGCTGTGGTGCTGATGATGACAGTGGAGGAGAGTGGCTGTTCTGATGATGGGGAATGTGAACGGACTGGGGATGGTAGGGTATCTGGGAGTGAAAGTATCAACCAATGTCCAGTCCATATTAGAGTTGAAACGAGGTTCCTCCAAACTAGACCTGGGGCTTCCCAGGTGGTGCTAGTGTTTAGAACCCATGTGCCAATGCAGGAGACATGAGAGACTCAGGTTCAATCCCTGGGTCAGAAAGCTCCCCTGGAGGAGGGCATGGCAACCCATTCCAGTATTCTTGCCTGGAGAATCCCATGGACAGAGGGGCCTGCTGGGCTACGGTCCATAGGGTCGCACAGAGTTGGACACGACTGAAGTGACTTAGGACACATACAAACTAGATCTGAGCAGAGGAGTCCACTTGACTAGAGCCAGTTATATAAGACTGCTCTCCTCCACCACACTGCCGTCCATTCTCGGTCCAAGTCCAGGTCCATTCCCCTAGAGTCCTCCTTCCCCATTACTTTCTTTGCTAATTTCCCCACCCTAGGCTGATGCTCTTCTTTAGGCAATTAATGAACTAAGTAATTGCCAAATGGAGAGCAATTACCACCAGCAATCGAACGGAGGAGGGAAAAGAGAGTGGTCAGAGGCCCAAAGGAGACAGAGAGATTCTGCCAGTTTGGGGGCTGGGCTATGGTTCTTTCAAGCTGAGTAAAGCGTCCACCCCATCCTGTACAGAGTCCTCATGTCCTCAGTCTCCAGCTCCACTTCCCTCTAGGACACAGCCCACCACCACCACCACTACTGACCTCCCTTCTCACGATCCTTCACATGGCTGAAGCTTTAGGCCACAGCTTCACTGAGCCCAGGGGAACCCAGCCCCATGCCTCTATCACTTGCCTCTAATCTTCTTTCCCTACTTCTGACTACCTATTTCTTTTCTTTCTTTCTTTTAACCACAATATGCAGCGTGCAGGATTTTAGTTCCATGACTAGGGATCAAACCTGTGCCCCTTGCAGTGGAAGTACAGAGGCTCAACCACTGGATTGTCAGGGAATTTCTTTACCTGCTATTTCTTAAAATCCCCCCAACATCACTCCTGCTTCAGAAGGAGCTTACCTTTTCTGATGCTTCATACCTTCAATGACCACCACCAAGCCTCCTAATCCAATGCCATGGTTTTCAGGTCTGGCAAGCGCCGTAAGGCCTACTTCTCTGCAAAAGTCTCCTTAGGCAGCCAGATGATATTGGGTGTCAAGGCACCAAGTTCTCTTGCAGTACATTCACCAGGTTGAATGACAGGGATAAAATATATTAGCTTGAGAGGCAGGAGGCCAGGGCTCTAATCTCAGCTTTGGCTCTCATTAATCATGCCACTTATATTCTCTGGCTTCAGTGTCCTCATCTGTTAAGTGGTGGAAGTTGAAGGTGGGGGGTAGATTAGGTGATCTCTAAAGAACCTGCTGGGAACTTCCCTGGTGGTCCAACGGCTAAGACTTCCAACTCCCAAGGTAGGGGGCCTGGGTTCAATCTCTTGTCAGGAAACTAGATCCCACATCCCAGGATTTGATCCCTTGTCAGGGAACTAGATCTGCATGCCACAGCTGAAAATCTGGTGTGCTACAACTGAAAGATCTCACATGCCACAACTAAGACCTGGTATAGCCAAATAAACCATCAAATATTTAAAAAAGAAATGTATCATTTTTTAAACTGTCTTAAAAAATTTTTTTAATAAAATAAAGACCTTGCTGGGGAACTTCCCTGGTGGTCCAGTGGTTAAGATTCCATGCTTGCACTGCAGGGGGCGTGGGTTCAATCCCTGGTTGGGGACCTAAGATCCCACATACTGCACAGTGCAGCCAAAAAAAAATCTTGCTGGTTCTAAACTTTGATTCTGAGTCCCATGAGGAGGGTGGAGGGTGGGTGGAGGGTGCCAGCTATGCTGGAAATCCGAGGGCCACACGGCTAAGAGAACAGTTTCTGTTTGCAAAGTTTCGTCAAACTTGGTCACCGTGGGGAGCCTTCAACCTGTACATTGTAAAAACCCAAGGCCACTCCAGCCTTCTTTTTCTGCATCTTCCCAGGCCCCCTAACTCCAGGTGCACACCCTCAGCATCACCAGCTTCCCCTGTGGACCCTCTGCAGCATGCCCAGGCAGTCACCCTCTCCCAGCCCTGTCTCCATCACTCACTTCTTTTCCTTCCTTTCCCCCTTCCAGACACACCCATACTGTCCCCACCTCACTCAGACCAGACCTTTGCCTATTCTCTTCTGTGCGTGCTAAGTCACTTTAGTCATGTCCAGCTCTTTGCCATGCTATGGACTGTAGCCCACCAGGCTCCTCTGTCCATGGGATTCTGCAGGCAATACTGGAGTGGGTTGCCGTTCTCTTCTCCAGGGGATCTTCCTGACCCAGGGATCGAACCCACATCTCCTGCAGCTCCTGCATTACAGGTGGATTCTTTACCACTGAGCCACCGTGCTTCCCCAAAATACCCATACCTGTTCTGGGGCCTCTCACCCCCTTAGTCTATGTGACCTCTCTCTCTCCTGGTTCTTCTCTTTGACAGTCTCAGTTCCCTTTGCCTTTCAGCCTCCTTTCCTGCCTCCGCTCCTCCTGTTCACCACTTAAACCTATGTGAAATCCCTAAGGCTTTGTCCTTGGCCATCTTAAAATGACAACACAGTAACAAAAGCAAAAACAACCACGATTTAATGGTGCTTATACTGTACAAAAGAGCCTTCACATGTATTTTCATTTGATTCTTTGAGGTAAGCCATTCTCTCCTGTTTAATAGAAGTCAGTTCTGCCTTCATAGAGTCTCTGAAAACTGTCTTTCTTTTTTATTTTCTTTGCCACTGCCCTAATTCAAGCCCTTAATGCCTCTTCTTAGACCCTTGCTTCAGCGCCTAGCTGACAATAGCGTGGGTCTTAGCAGCTGCTGAGAAGGAAAAAGAGGTAGTTCCACTTAACCAATTGACCAGAGGCTTTAGACTTAACTGAACCAGACCGGGCCCCACTCAGAACACAGTGGGCTGTACGGTAAAGATAAGGCTGTCAGAACCAGAATCATTCTGGGGAAGAGATTAGGGTCACACACAAAAATTCAGAATCTATGATTGGTCCAAGCGTCAAGAGGAGAGTTCCCGATGAAACAGGCCAAGGGCTGCATAATGAAGTCTAGGAGAATCTCCCTGGAAGCCCCACCTCACCAGGATCTTTGTGCCAGTCCCAAATCATCTCCAGTCAACCCAGTCTGCAGCCTTAGCCTGCTGAAAGCAGGTCAACCTTGACTCTCTAGTTTAAGTCAGGAAAATCCTACCCCCGGAAGGGAAAAGAGTAAGAATAAAGAAAATAATCTTAGAAATACTAAACAAAGAAATTTAAATGCAGGATTTTTTTTTTTGTAATGGACTTTCAGGGGGAAATTATTGTAATACCATTTGTTTTGTCTGCTTTTAAAGATGTTTAAAGCTTTTAGGAAAACCTGATTTATGAAGATCTTAATTGATTTCATTTGCAATCAAAGTTTAAATATTTGGGGGGATGTAATTTGCTAAATTCATAAGTTTTGGGCATAGTGGTTGTATAAGTAGTATGAAAATATTTAGAGGGATGTTAATAATTGAATAAAGATTAATAAATTGGACATCAAAGTAGGAAAAAATAAGCAGTATTCCTCTCCATGCCCCGAAGTGCCGGAGACATTAAAGAACTTATCAGCCTAAACTTTCCATCAGTGATTTCTGCTGTCTTCAATTAATTTCCATCTACAACTAACACCTCTGTGACCCCATTTCCTCATCTATTAAATGGGATGATATCATTACCTACTAAAAGGATAGTTGTGAGGATTTAATGAGAGAATTCCTTCCATTGCACTTAGAACAACACCCAGTATACAAACACTCAATAATGTTGGCTCTCTTTATCTTCCCCCAGTACCACTTTGATCATGTCAACTCCTGCTCAAAGGCCTTTTTTAAAAAATAATTTTATTTGTTTACTTTTGGCTATGCTGGGTCTTCATTGCTGCGTGGGCTTTTCTCTACTTGCGGCGAGCAGTGGCTACTCTTTGTTGCAGTGCTCGGGCTTCTCATTGAAGTGGCTTCTCTTGTTGCAGAGCATGGGCTCTAAGGTGCACAGGCTTCAGTAGCTGTAGTGCTTGGGCTCAGTAGTTGTGGTTGCCAAGCTCTAGAGCACAGACTCAATAGTTGTGGCACATGGGCTTAGTTGCTCCGCAGCACAGGGAATCTTCCTGGACCAGGGATCAAACCTGTATCTCCTGCATTGGCAGGCCGATTTCTTTACCACTGAGCCACAGGCATGCCCTCAAAACCCCTTAATTGTTCCCCAATCACCCCAGGCAAATGCAAGCTCCTCCACATTATGTCAGGGCCCTCTCTGTCCTTACCTCTCTCTGCTTCCCCACCTTGGCCCTCACTATTCCCCCTCACCCACCAGAAAAAGTTATTATCTCTTTGCTTCACTCTGGTCCCTGAATCATCATTTCTTCCGTACTCTTCCTCCTTCCGAAACGCTGTGCCTTCCTCCCTGCCATTAGGGCCAATCCCAACTCCTACCCATCCTTCAAAACCTGTCTCAAATGCTACCTTCCACAAGACACTTTCCTGGTTACCATCAACTCTCTCCCTCCATGGAGCACTTCATTAGTAGCTCTTTCTTGGCAGACAGCACATTCAGTCTCCTGCATCAGAGCCAAGACTCACTTCTAATTGATCTCAGGGAACACACATCTACCCTGCCCCGGGCCTGTATATAATGGGTGCTCAACTATAATAGGTGCTCACCACCACTAATAGGCGGTGGCTTCCTCTAGCTCTGGGTAATTGTGTCAGCTAAGCAGAAGCAGCAGGAGCCAACAGGCTCCCCAGGCCAGTGTCCCTCTGCTCGCTGGCCTCCCTGGACCACGATGGCACAGGAAACAGCGGCCAGGTCCACGGGGGCACGTGGAAAGATGGCAGGCACACATGGAGCTGTATCTGCTTAGCTCATCGGTGATTCCCCAGAGTTCAGCCCCTCAACATTTTTTTAGACTCCTCTGTGCCAGGCCCTGTTGGGCAAACAGCAAGACCACTGCCACTTCCTGAAGAGGTATGCCCTTGTGCCCCAGGCTCCCATCTGTGCACATACATGTGCCCCCGTGTGCACCCCACTCGGCCTGAGTCCCTCTCGGGACAAAGCGAGCATCGTTGGCAAGCCCAGGCTGAGGGCCGGCTTTCCCCCAGTTTCCAAACAACTCCCCTGTCCCCGCCAGCGCGTCTGCTTGCCCCGCGCCTCCTCCTCCCTCTGTTGGGGCTGCCGCTGATGATGAAATTTGGCTTGCAACACCCTCTTCCTCCCTTTCCTGCAGGCCTGGGAGAGGATTAAGCCGCTGGAGTCTGAAATCGGAAAGATCCCAGCTTCTGCTCCCCAGCACCTCCCGACGCCCCCTCCCCTCCCCGCCCATGCAAAACCAGAAAATTAATCTCCCCTTCTGACTGTGATATGGCGGGCTGCATTACAAGCTGGGCGTCGAGATAAAGCGAGGAGCCGCGGGACAGCAGCCCAGCACTGGGGCCCCGGGTGGGGCCGGCCTGGGAGATAAGGGCCTCCCAGCCCCATGAATTATTCACCCACTCTGCCTCCTCCGGCTCAAAGGCCGCCCAGGGCGCTGAGATTGCACCTTCAAGAGAGGCCTGGTGAAGGTGGGAGGAGGGTCCATGGGGAAGGTGTGGGCTGTAGAGGGGTCCCCAGTGGGAGCGAGAGGGGAGGACTATCTTCAGCTGGGGAGCAACTCAGAGACACAAGCTCCTTGCAGGGCCAACTGATGCAGAGGAAGGAAAGTGTCTCCAGCCTAGGGGACCCCAGATCCAGCCATGACCCCCAGGCTGCACTGTTGAGCAGCTGCAAGGGCCAGGCTCTGCCCAGGTGCTGGTATTCTAGAGCTGGACATGCAGACCATCCCACCCCCAAGGTGCCCAGGATCCCATACACCTACTGATGAGGGCGGAGCACAGTCCACCCTCCCCTCCTCCGCAGGTCAAAATAGCCACTGCCCACTCTAGGGGAGCACCCTGCCTTGGGAAGGGGTTGTCAGGGGAGGACAGACCTACTCCCAGAGCAATCAGAGCCCACAAAGCAGAGACTAGGGCAGCTGGAGCAGGAGTAAACTGGAGGTCAGGCTGCCAGCATGCTAAGTTGCTCAGTCGTGTCAGGCTGTAGCCCGTCAGGCTCCTCTGTCCACAGGATTCTCCAGGCCATTTCCTCCTCCAGGGGATCTTTCCTGTGGGATTGAACCCGAGTTTCTTATATCTCCTGCATTGGCAGGCCGATTCTTTACCACTAGCACCACCTGGGAAGCCAAGGAGGCCAGGGTTGGGTAAGGGATTAACCAGGGAAGTTTTCCGGAAAAAGAAAAGCTCCAGGTCCTCTATGGATCTTTTGTTTCTCCTTTGTTCAGTCCTCTCAAAGACCCAGAATTTTAAAGCAGTGAGGGACCTTAGTGGTCTCTTTCCTATTTCCAAGTCTCCATTGCTCCATCTCTAGTTACCCTCTCTCTCTGTCTCAGTCTCTCTCCTCCACCTCCCTCCCCACATCTGCCCTTTCAATCTGCCTTGGCCCCAGTTTCTCCTCCTCTCCCTTGCTCTCTGCCTTTCTCCGTCTCCCAATTTATGTTTTCTCTTTAATCATCCCTTCCTTCTGAAGCTGTGACCTGCCCCCGCCAAATGACAGGATGACACACAATTTGGGACTTGTGATGGGAGAAAGGTGGCCATCTGCCAGGCCCCCAGGGAGAAAAAGAGGGAAAAAAGGGGTCCAACATGATCCTGGAAGTGCAGAGGAACTGCCAAGACCCCTGGGGAGGCAGCGGGGGCAGTATGGGGAGCCTCCCAAAGGTGTTCTGGTAAGACAACAGGAAAGAGCCTGAGTTACCTAGAGTTCCAGGAGAGGTGCTGGGAGCAGGTGAGGATCAGAGGAGGCTCCTTCCATGCTGCAGTGCTGAGGACCCCGCCCGGGAGGCAACCTTGAACCCACTGATTCCTGTAGCAGATACGGTGCCCAGTGAACAAAGCTCTGTGTTCTGAGACCCACATTCATTTTGGAGGCAGAAGGGTGATGTGCGGAGAAGGGGAAGAGCAGAGAGTGAAGAGGGACCAGAATGAGAGGTGAACATGGAAAGGAGAAAAGGGTGAGCCCCGCAAAGATGGAGAAAGCAGTGATTTGGGTGGGGAACAGAGGAAAAGCTAAGTGGGGCAGGGGAGAGATTAGAGAGAGGAATGAGGAAGGAGAAAAGACAGGATAGGATTGGGGGGTGTGGTAAGCGGGGAGGAGTGGAGGGCAAGGGTAGCAGAGAAGTGAGGGAGGAGGTAAGAGGAGCATTTAGACCAGAAAAGAGAATGAAGTGGGAGAAGATGAAGGTCAAGGGACAAACTGGAGTCTGGACGGGTGGAGGAGAGGTGTGTTGATGGGGCTTGTCTGCCTCAGGTCCACAGCCCCTTTCCACTGTCTGCTAATTAACTCCTTAATTGTCTCCACATTTGCTGAGCTGGCAGATGAAGTGGTTACAGACAGATTGGGGCGCGTGTGATTTCACGCACTGGGGAGCGGAGAAGAGCTGCCGGGAGTCCCAGGGGGCCTTGTCCCCCCCCCTTCTCCCCCATGTTTCCCCCTTCTCCCCCCTGTCTCTGAGAGCTGGAGGGTGCTTCTGCACCTAGAGCAGATGGGGCCATCTGCAAGGAAAGTGTCCGTGGGGAATTTGCCCCATCAACCTCTCACGGATGAAAATAATACTTGCCGCTGTTGATGGAACACCTACTGTTTACCAGGCAGACATTTTTTTCATCCCTGTGGGCATTAGCCAAATTTTACGGTTTATGGAGAAAATGAGGCTCAGATGAGTTAAGGAACTTGTCCAGAATCACACAGCACTGGTGTGACAGAGGTGGGATTTGAATTCAGGTCAGTATGATGCCAAAGCCCTGGGTGGGTCCTAGCCAGATGCCTTGTGCAGGGGAGACAGGGATATTTCTACAGGCCTATTTCTCTCTCAGCCCCAGAAGAGAAAGGATATTGAGGTTGAGGGACTGCAGGCACCAGAGAGGAGGAAAGTGTGGACAAGAAACTGGGAGGAAGCTAAAGGAACTAGGATCTGTCAAGGCCTGAATAAGAGGTAGGTGGGCCCAGAGAAACAGAAAGAAGAAATGTGACACTAACCACAGTCCTTGGATCCCTCAAATGTCATCTTACCAAAGCCAGCTTCCCTTTTCTCTCATTCCTACACCACAAGCCCCTGTCAGTAGGACTTGCCCTTCTGCCACTTGATGCTGGTCCATCCTTCAGTTTTACTCTTGGTTTTTGCTAGACTGGAGTCAGTTGTCAGCATGTTCATCTCTCCTTTGACACTGAGAGAATTTGGCCTGTGACTCCAGGGCCAGTCCTGGGGCCGGATACAAGAAAAGCCACGGTGGAAGTTTGCCAAAATGTATAAGGATCCATCTCACCTCAAATGAAGAGGAAACAATAGCATAAGGGACTCAGGCTGTACATAAGAAAGAACTTCTAAAGCCGGGGTCTGATATACAGGAATAAATAACCGCAGCTTTGATCCAGACCTGTGGATTCTGAAGATCTAGATTTCTCAAGACTGATTGCTATATGTTACAGATCTTGAGAATTTGGGAAATCTGGACACCACCTCCAGAGATTCTGATTTAATTGGTCTAAAGCGGGGCCACGGCAGCAGCATTTGAAAAAGCTACCCAGGTGACTCAAATGTGCAGCCTGGGCTGAGAACCACTGTCAGATTCTACCCTGATGTGGCTGTACTCGTGGTTTTGTTACTGGATTCAAACAGTAATGCTAATAATAAGTTATTACTTATTGAGGATTTACTGAGTACAAGTTAATGTGCTGAGCTGTTTCTATGTATTAGTTCATGTAATTCTCAGAATCTCCTGTGAAATAAATATTATCCCCATCTTACAGATGGGGAAACTGAGCTCAGAGAGGTCAAGGACCCACTCATGCTAATGAATGGCAGAGCCAGGTCTGGGATGTGAGATTGCCCGATTCACACTCTTACCTTCCCCCAGACTCCTTCTGAGGCTGCTCCTTGGCCTCAATCAGTCCTTGCCTGCCTCCACTTCACCTCATCACCTTCCTTCCACCCCCGCTGCTCCCTCAGTAACATCCCAGGTGACTGAAGCAATTTGCAGCCATTTGAAGAAGCTCCATGTGTCACTCAGCTTGCGAGGGTGGGGAGCCAGGGGAATTACAGATGCTTCAAAATGGCCCACCCCTCCTTCTGAAGTTATTTGGAATTCAGGAATCAGACTCTGCCCAAGATTTCTTCAGATCCCTGCTTGGGGCCCTCCCAGGCTGAAATCCCACTCCCAAATGCCCCCCTTTCGTTGATTCTAAGTATCTGGGAGGGTGCTGCCACCCAGTGGCTGCCCGGGGACATGGCGGCTCTCTGGAACAGCCTGGTGCTGCTGGACAGCTCCCCAGTTTAAGAGGGGAATCGAAGATCCTCCCTTCCTCTTGGTAGCACCTTGACCAAGAATTTAGTAATTGGATCCCAGTCTCCCTCCTCCGCAGCCCTAATCCTACACTCCCTCTTCGGATCTCCAGCTCCCTCCCCTGTCTTTCCATATGCCCCTGGCCCCCAACCCCTCACAACTTCTCATCCAAGTTCTTTTCTCCGTGCCAGCCCCTTCTCATTATAGGTTCTCATTCTGACTTAAAGCCCTGGGAACACACCTCTCACCTCCCTCTCCCAGAGCTGCACCAGCCCACAAGTGGAATGTAGGAGAGGCTAGAGATAGAATTCTTGTCCCCCACATCCCCCTCCTCATCATCTGACACTATCAAACCTCAACAGCCTTCGTGCTAAGAGCCCCTAATGAGCATCAGCAAATTAACAACTTCCCTTTGATTGCTCCTACTCTGTTAATTGGCTAGGGAGGGCCCCCCAAGGCCTCTTAGAGAGGAGAAGGGAGGAAGAGAAGGAGAGAGGTGAGAGCTACAGGAGAAGACCCCCCAGGCCTGGTCTCAGTGGCTCAGAATTTAGCGCCAAACCTGAGTACAGCTTCCCCTTCCATTTCTTCCTCTCCTGTCCACCTTCCCCCAACCCCACAACCTCCCACCTCTCCCCATTTCCTTCTCTTTCCCTGTTTCTTGACTTCAGTCCAAATTTTCTTGACCTCTGGCTTTTTCTCCTTCCCTCTCTGCTCCTTCTTTAGAGGTTTGGCAATGAGAAGCTGCAAACCTGCCGCAGCCCCCCACCCCCAAGGCAAGGCCCCTGTTACCAGGATGGGGTTTCCGTGGCCAAGGCTCTGTGTTTGTTTGTATATGTATAAGTGTGTACGTGTCACTTGTAGGTGGGGAGCCTGGATAAGAGCAGGTGAATACTTGTAAGCTCATGAGTTTCTGCTCTGTGGGCCAGGCCTCTGGGGTGTGTGGGTGTCTGTGGGGGGTGCATGTAGCTGTGAGTGGCGTAATGTGACTCTGGTCTGTGTATGTGTCTATGTCTCCACACGGACAAGTGCTTGAATCAGTCAAGTGTGACTCGGAGCTTGCGTGTGTGTGTGTGTGTGTGTGTGTGTGTGTGTGTGTGTACGCGCGCGCGCACACGCGCTTGTGTGCCACCAGAGGAAGCAGTAGCAAGAGGCAGGAGCATCGATCCGAAGGAGACAGCGCGGGGAGGGGGACGCTGGGGGCAGACACCTTCTCTCTCGTGCGCGCGCGCGCGCGCGCACTCATATACACACACAGACACCACAGTCAGACACAAGCCACAGGGCCTCGCAAGCAGGGAGACGGCTCCGGGACCCGAGGGAGGCAGCGCCACCGAGCGTGGCGAGGAGGAGGGGGCGAGGCAGCCGGGGGGAACCCTCGATCCCGCTCCCCGGTCCGGGGTCCCCGCGCGCACACCGGCCCAGAGACACCCTCGCAGACACTCGTAGGCGCGCACGCGCACCCTCTCCCCTCCCCCGCTGCCTCCCCTCCCGCCGCCTCCCGGCCGGACGATGGATCCCTGCAGATCCCGGGGCTGAGAGCACCGCGCACCGCGCCGAGCCCGGGCGGACCGAGCCGAGGCGAGCGAGGGAGCGCGCGCGGCGGGCGGGCAGACGGAGCCGAGCCGAGCCGGGCCGGGCGGGCCGCTCCCTGCAGGGCTCTGCGCGGCGTGCCGCGGCGGCCGCCGGCTCCCGCTCCGGGCCATGAGCCCCTCCGCGGCTTGGCGCTGAGCCCGCGTCCGGCCCCGCGCCCCAGGACCCGCCGCCGGTTGCCGGGTTCCCGAAGCCCCCTCAGGTGGGTCTCCGATTCCCCCGCCTTTGGCTGCGGGACTCCCCAGCGCCCGGAAGCCGGGACTTTCCTCGCCTGTCGCTTTCCCCAGCTTCTGGGGCGGCTCAGTGGCTGGGGAGGGGGGCGGGGGCCGAGCAAGGCATCTGGCTGCGTCGAGAAGCTAGACTGGGGTGTGTGGGGGGGGTTGCGTCCGGGGCGGGGACAGCTCGCTGTCATAGGGAACCGCGCCCCCCCATTTCTGTGCGGCCACCTCGGGCTGCCCTCTACCCCCCACCCCCCACCCCCCACCCCAAACATGCACGCGTACAGCCTGCGCCGTTCTGAGAGCTGGAGACGCCTGCAGGTTTGGACACAGGCTGGGCCCCTCTCTGCCTCCCTGGGGGTTTCTGACCCAGGTTTAGCTCGTGGGGTCGGGGGCGGGGGTGAAAACCCAGTCCTGGGGACACCCTTGACCAGGAACTCCTGAGGCCGGGTTCAGCCCATTTGGGGGAGTTTCCGTCTCCAGGATGGGGTGGACATTCCTGTCCCAGAGTGACCCCACATCTGGAGGGAACTCCTGTGCCTGCCTGTGGGAACATGGGGACTTCCCTCTCGTCCTCGGATGACCACATCTGGGGTCTCCCCTGGCCCAGGAGGCTTCCCTGGGAGGGCATTCTTTTGGCCTAAACTGACCCCCAAGTCCCTGCATTGGCAGGAACCCTCTTCTAGGAGGGTGTCCACGGGCCAGCCACCTTTGGGCTTGCCCACCAGAGAAGTCTTCTGCCCCCAGAGGCAATGACCTCTGGAGGTGGGGACTCTGGGTGGACCCAATTGGAGGGACGCCACATGTACTCTCAACCCAGGACAGTGACTGACTCCCCACCCCTCTACCCCCAGATCCCCTCGGCCAGGATGGAACTGAAGGCTGAGGAGGAGGAGGTGGGTGGCCTCCAGCCAGTGAGCATCCAGGCCTTCGCCAGCAGCTCCACCCTGCACGGCCTGGCCCACATCTTCTCCTACGAGCGGCTGTCTCTGAAGCGGGCGCTCTGGGCCCTCTGCTTCCTGGGCTCCCTGGCTGTGCTGCTGTGTGTGTGCACCGAACGTGTGCAATACTACTTCCACTATCACCATGTCACCAAGCTCGACGAGGTGGCTGCCTCCCAGCTCACCTTCCCTGCCGTTACGCTGTGCAACCTCAACGAGTTCCGCTTTAGCCAAGTCTCCAAGAATGACCTGTACCATGCAGGGGAGCTGCTGGCCCTGCTCAACAACAGGTGGGGGGCTCCCACCCATCCCCACTCCCAGACACCCCATCAGGGTGCTTCCTCTCTAGCCCACCATACAGCCTAGACAACCCTGCCCTTCAGCCTCCCAAACCTGCCACACACAGCAAAGGAACTGGGGTACTGCCAAGCACCCAGTTAAGGGCACCCAATCTCTGATCTCAGCGTGGTTCAAAACAGCTCTGCCCTTATCCAGCCTGAGCTGTGCCACATGGTCACACTCTCTGGAGTGACCTCTGCCCACCGTCTTGCTACTACATCTCAATTTTCTCCTCTCTTGGGAGATCCAGGCATACTGTCTTTAAAGGGTAGAAACCATGGTATGAAAGCCGTAGTTCCTGCTTTGAGCTCTCTGCCCAACCACCCTTACCCCTGTGTTCAGATGCTCAGCCCCTGGGAAGCCAGTGCAGATCCTCTGTCTTCTCAGACCCCAGGGGGCAGATCCTCTAGACACGCCCAGCTCTTCTTCTGGGCCTCTGCCCAGGGCTGGATGCTGCCCTCCCCCCAGATTTGGGCATGGGACACTGGAGGCAGAATGGAGGCAGGAATTGAAGATCCTGCCAATCCATGCACTGCTCATCCCTGGGCTCCAGGTATGAGATACCAGACACGCAGATGGCAGATGAAAAGCAGCTGGAGATACTGCAGGACAAGGCCAACTTTCGCAGCTTCAAGCCCAAGCCCTTCAACATGCGTGAGTTCTACGATCGCGCAGGGCATGACATCCGAGACATGCTGCTTTCCTGCCACTTCCGGGGGGAGGTCTGCAGCGCCGAGGACTTCAAGGTGGTGAGTGAGTCCCCTGGCTGGCAGGGGCGTGAGTCAGCCGGACCCCTGAGGAAGAGGAGACTAGGAGCCAGAGGGCCTCTGGGGAGGATGTTGTATGTTCCTAGGGTTCACTTCTGGCAGAAGGGGGACTTTGTTTAGTTCAGGGGGGGCATTTGCTATTAGTGAGAGCCTCAGCTTTGTGTCTGTGATGGCAGGAAAGAGAGCCTACAGTGCATAGGTGTGTGTGTGTGTGCACACACATACACACACACAGCCTAGCAGAGCCCCCCACCCCATCAAGCTTACGTTCTGGGCCACAGGTGTCAGAGCTGGGGGTGGCAGTGGGTAAGCTGCAGCCTTGTTACTCAAAATGAGGTCCAAGGACCACTACCTGGGAGCTTAAACAAAAGGTAGGACTTTGCCACCCCATTTCTCAGACCTACTGAGTCAGAATCTGCAGTTTAACAAAATCCTCAAGTGGTTTGAGTTAAAGTCTGAGCTGCAGCATGAAACATGGGAAGTAAGGGAAGCTTTCTCTTAAAAAATTGGACAGGTAATTCTCTCTATGCCACCCCTGCCCCTGGCCACTACACACACACATACACACACCACACAGTGTCTGGTTGGGTTCCCCCTTTGCCAGCCCATAGTCAGGGTCTGAGGAAGGAGAGATGATTTGGGGCTCATAGCATGGCTGAACTGGAGATTCCCTTTGCTTCGTGAAGTAGAGATGCCCCACAAATACTCATACCCCCCACCCACCGCCACAGATGGGGCTGCCTCAAAGCCAGCACCCCTATAGAGAGGAGTAGGGGAACTGACTGGCATCTCATGTACCAGGTGATTGTGAATAAGTCATACTGGTTGCTGGAGGGTTAAAATCAGGCAGAGTGTGGAAAGGGACCAGAGAAACTGGAGCCATGTGTGAAAAAGAGTACCAAATGTGAGGATGATATCTGGAACTCTTGCGAACCCTCTCTAGGCTCTCCTTCAATCCCCTGGATGAATAGCCATATTTATCTCTATTGAACGAGTGCATAAGCTGAGACAGAGAGGTAGAATGAGTTACCCAGCTTGCAGAGCTGGTTAGTGAGAGACTCAGGATTAGAACTCATGTCTCATTCAGTCCTAATGAAGTGTGCTCTTTGCGTTAATATTGCTGAACCTGGAGTCACCATGTTCACTTCCAATTCTGGCCATTGCTCTTGAAAGCCCAGTCTCCTTAGGACTCTTTTTCTGTGTGTGTGTGTGTGTGTGTGTGTGTGTGTGTTAGCCGCTCAGTCGTGTCCGACTCTTTGCGACCCCATGGACTGTAGCCCCACCAGGCTCCTCTGTCCATGGGATTTCCCAGGCAAGAATACTGCAGTGGGTTGCCAGTCCCTTCTCCAGTTTTCTCTCTATACCTGCCCCTAGTTCTCCACTCTCAGATCCTCCTGTTTTCTCCCTGCCCATTTTCTCCCATACTTGCTTGCTTCATCCCTAGCATTAGGGGAGCATGAACTGCATTTGTGTAGAAAGGTTAGAACCATGGTCATGCTTGTTTTTTCCTCTGAAGTTATACAAGACTTCCCAATCTCTTTAAACCTTGCTCTGAGACCAGTTTCATGGGCCTTTGTCAATCCTGCTGGACAAACTTTACATGACCACAGTCCTTGCTGAGCCAAGCTCATAGGGAGCTTAGTGTGATGCAAAAACCATTTCCTTCCCACTTTTCCTTCCTCAAAGCAGGTGAGTGCTAGATTCCCCAGAGCCCAAGACCAAAGGGCTCCCAGACTCACCAACTATATTTCCAAGGGTAGTGGAACTATAGATGAAGGTGGAAATGAAGGCCAAAGCCCTCTTTCTCTGCAGCATATCCCACACAAGCAAAAGGGACCATCAAGAAAGATAGAGGGATGACCCTGGGGGATTGGATGGGGAGGGAGGTGGGAGGGGGGTTCTGGATGGGGAACACATGTGTGCCTATGGCTGATTCATGTCGATGTATGGCAAAAACCACTACAATATTGTGAAGTAATTAGCCTCCAATTAAAATAAATTAATTAAAAAAAAAAGAAAGAGGAGACTTCTCTAGTGGTCCAGTGGTTAGGACTCCACACTTCCATTGGTGGGGGGGCGGGGTGCAGGTTCGATCCTTGGTTGGGGAACTAAGCTACCACATGCCACACAGCCAAAAAAATATATATATTAAAAAAAGAGAAAACCCATTATATTGAATGGTTTGTAGTGTTTGTATAAGAACAGGAATTTGTTGGCTTGACCTGGGAAGGTGCTAAGGCAAAAAGTGGGGTTACAGTTAGGACATAGAAAGTATACAGTTGAGGCTTCATTTGTCCTTTATGTCCAGGAAGATTCCAGGTGGTGACACTAAGATATATTTGGTTCATGGAAATTGAGATACTGAAATGTGATTGGTCCATGTTGTCTGAGGGGACAACCCTACACAATTAGATGGAGATATGATTGGTCCACAGAGTTCCAGAGCAATGAGAATTCTTCCTTTTGCTGGGGAGAGATACCTGGCTAGAATCCCACAGCCCCAACACTGGCACTTCTTGGTCCTGGTTTATCAGGGATGATTAGGTTTTTGCTGTTTCTAAGCCCATGTGGAAGACCTGACCCTGAATCTAGCTGTATCCAAACTTCTCAGACCTTCCTTCTACCCTCTCAGGTTGACCTCACTGCAGTCCCTTTCTACTCTGCCCAAAGGGATGTCCCTGCATTTGGGAGTCTGGCTGTGAGTTTGACATCTCCCTGGTGGAGAAGGGTGCTGGCATTCTCCTCCAGCTCTCTGGCCCTAAGAGGCACAAACACTCATGCCTGATACTCCACCTTCTTCCTCCTTAATTAACATCTGCCTCTCCATCCTTGGGGTCTCTGCTAGGCCAAGAGGCATGTATCCAGCCCCTGGACAGATAAAGCACTGACAGAAAACATCTGTCTGACAGATCAGAGCTTAGGGAGACCATCCTGGCATCTTTTGGTGCCTTGAGAGTAGAGGTTCTTAACCGGGCACCCAAGGCCAGCTCAATATGTTTGCAAAATAGAGACACATGTGAACTCTTTCGCAGGTTCCAAGGGCAACCTTCATCCAACAACAGGACCCTTGATTCTGGAGGACGGGGCAGGGGGCATAGGAAAGGCATCCTTTGGCCCATCAGCTCCCCTGGTGGGGTCTGCAGTCACAAGCGTTTTCCCCAGATCTGCTTCTGAATCCAGCTCAACCTCAGGGGATGACCTGGTGATCGAAGAAGTGGCTTGGCCAGGTCCATCCCCCAGTGGTGGCAGAGTTAGCTCAGGAGAGTGAGGGGAACCTGGGCTAAATCTGGAAGAAGCTGGTTTGGAAACCTTTGGGGACTGAAAAGGCAGAGGGCCATGGGGAAGAGCTCCCCACAGCAGCCCGGTTGGGTCGACCTCAATAGCGTTCTCCTGAGCTACCAAAGACCCACCCACAGGCCCCCTCTTCCCTGGCCTCCTCTTCTCCTTCTTGATGGGGTGTTTGGTTGCCAGGGCAACAGGGTCTGAGACTCCTCTCACCCACCCCACTTTGAGGCCAGCCAGGCCAAGGCAGGGCAGGGGTTCCATGGAGGGGGCCGGGGGCGCAGCTGTCTGCTGGTGTCTGGGTGGGGGCCAGGGGGGAGCGAGCACAGTCGCAGCTGGTGCCAGCCTCCAGCTGCACCTTATCTGTCCCTGGCAGTGGGAGCGCCGATGTGGCTGGAATGCTGAACAGTTCCAAGGGGAGGGGGCTGGCAGATGGTGGCCTAATGTGCCCTATGCCACCCCCCTTCTCCAGCTGAGACCCAAAGCCTTCGGCTGGGGGAGAGAGAAGTGGGAATTCATCTCTGAACCCTGCAAGAGACGGAAGGGGAGGGCAGAGAATGGAAATCCCGGGGTGGGTGTGCAGGGGGGATAGTCTTCTTTCAGGAGGGGGTGGACTTGGGGACAAGGGATAGGGGACAAGAATCCCTGGGGGACCCTGGAGTGGCAGCAGAAGCCTCTCAGAGGAGAGGTGGAGTGAGGAGGTGGACAAATAAATCCCCCCAAGGCTCTGGACCTGGACAGGGAGCTTCTGGAGCAGCTAGGGGAGGTGAGATGATGATATGAGATGATGATATGATATGATATGATCCTGGGACCCAGAGCGTGGTGGCAGAGGTCATCTTAAAGCAAGCAGAGCCAGGCATGGCTGGTCCCAGGGAGAGCCAGGACTAGCAATGAGAGCTTCCTTATCTCCAGGGCTGGCTCTGCTGGTTCACTGACACCCCTCACTCCACATGACCCCACAGCAGCTCAGACCTTGGGTCCCTGGGGAGGGCCTGACCTCATTCCCTGGGTCTGTTCCCTCCAGCTGGGCAGGGAGTGGAGGGGCTGCTGGTGGGGGGCTGCTCAGACTGCTACTCTCAGAGAGAGAAAGGAAGGTCATTGGGCTACAGTGTCCAGAAGCCTGGTGGTCTTTGTCTGTTGGGGGAAGGGGGAGCAGATGTGAGAGCATGCAGGGATTGCGGAGGGACAGGAGGAGCTGGTGGGCGGAGGTTAGCTTTGGAGAAGGGGCACCCCACCCTCGGGCGTTCTTGGGTGCCCCCTTCAGCCTTACCCTTCCCATCGCTCCCTCCTGCTCTTAGAAGTGTCTAAGGTTGGAGGGGAGGCAACTGAACAGAGCCCATTGCAAGAATCCAGGGGACCCTGCATCGGGGTCTCTCTCATAACGCACACACGGATAACCCTTGGGTGACTCAGTTTCCCCTCTCACCTCCTCCCTCTCCACCTCCCCCATCCCTTGCTGTTTCTGACTCCGCCCCTCTCCCAGACTGCTGTCAGCTTAGAGGTTACTCTAAGTTAATTGATCTCTGGCTGTTGGCTAAAGTAATAGGGAGTTGATGTAAGTAAGTGCCTCTGGGGGCAGAGCCGGAAATAGAGGGGTGTGGAGGAGCTGCTCCCAAGCCTTGGGCTTTCTTCTGCCCCAGCCAGCAGAGAACTACCTCCAAGGTAGGGCCGCCTTGGCACCTGGTGTGCGTCCAGGAAGCAAAGGGGAGGCCTGCTGAGAGGTCTGAATGTCTCTGCTGGTAAACTCTGGAGGTGGGTCAGAGCATGCTTCAACTTTGTGGAAGGCAATCTGAATTCCTGGGGATGGCCAGGGAGACTGGATGTTAGGCACGAGGGCTGGAGTTGGGACAGTCAAGCTTCGCTGAATTCCTTCCTGTGACCCTCTGAGCCCCTTAGAAGTGCCAAGCCCCGTGCTGGGCACCAGGGGGCAGTGGTGAGCAGGCAGACGGTGTCCCTGCCCTCAGGGAGCTTAGAGCCCTGTGCTGTAACCCCAGGAGGCACAGAGTGCAGGGGAGGTGCTAAGGGAAGCCTAAGGGTTTCAGAGCAGAGAATCACGTGCCAGGCATGAGAGGACCCTCATCATCTGGGTGGAGTGCTTCCAATCTCCCCAGCCCAGTTCAGCTATTCCGAAACTCCAGTTCTACAGAAAGTATGACGTCTCCCCACCCCAGCCTCCCCCAGCTGATGACAAGTCTAGTTCTCTCCCTCAAGGGTCCTTGTCTTTGGTCAGGCTCTGGAGGCAGGAGCTGTCCCTCACTGTCCCTCTGAAGTGGCTCCAGGGGTCTGTACCCTCCGGCTGAGAACCTTGGGGTCAGAACTCTGGCGAGGGGTTCTGGGAGGCAAAGTAGGGAAGGAGACAGCTCGAAGGAGAAGGGTGCCTGGTTTGGGTAGAGGGTGCAGCTGAGCACTGGCGCTCCTGGGATCTCTTTTGGGCATAGTTTCATCTGGCTCCATTTCTCAAGGGGGCTCTGAATGGAGTTTTAAATTTGCCAGGGGGCAGCTTCTCCTTCAGCTTCTGGGACTCTCTGGCTAGCCCCTGCTGGCCCATGGGTGGAATGGGTGTGCAGTACGTTTCCCAGAAATATGCATCAGACATCTTCTTTGTGGAAAATTTTGAAATGAACGTGAAACTGCAGTGTAGTTTCAGTCACCTTGAGGGGAAGTTCCCTTAAGAAACTCCAAGGACAGAGACGCTCACCCCAGGCTCTCCAATGCCACTCCTGAAGGAGAGGGAGGGCAAGTTGTGTCTTTTCTGAGCTCCTATGAATTCTTGGAAAGATAACCCTTTCCCACTCCTCTCATCTGCCCCCTTCACGTGGCCGACAGTCCTCGAAGCCTGGGAGGTTGGGCTGTATGGCTGAATATCGAGTGTCTCTGGTATGTTGGCTCTTCCATGCCTGGCTGGGAACATCCCTGGGGAGAGAATGCTGCAGTGGCCTTGACCCCGGACAGCAGCCAGCTCAGGCTTCCTCACCACACACCGCACATGTGCCCTAGGTGTATGAGAACCCGTGTGCACCTCTCTGTGTATGTCTGAGAGTGGGAGTGTGTGGATGTGGATTAGGGTGTGATGTGGACAGGGATGGATGTGCATGGGGACACACACAGCTTGCTTCATGTGGCTGCGGGAGAGAGCACGTGTGCCCGTGAACCTCGGCCCCATGCGGAGCACATACCAGCAAAATTCACCCTCTCTTTCAGTCACGCTTTGCCGTTTACAAATTCCCTTTATTTATTTATTTATTTATTTTTACAAATTCCCTTTAAATCTTACTGTGATCCTTATAATTCTGGGAGGCAGGGAGATGTTAATATCTTCATTTCAAAGATGAGGAAAGTGAGGTCCAGAAGTGTTACATGACCTGCCTGAGGCCACAGAGCCACTAAATGCCAGAGAGTAAGCTTGACTTCAGATCTTCTATGCCTGATTCTTCTTGGGTGACCACAGGAATGGGGATGTGTGTAGTGGAAGAGGGTGCCCAACTCCCCATCTGTAAAGAGACAGTGTGGGTGAGACAGGAAGGGGAAAAAAAAAAAGAATGTAAAAGAGAAGATCCCCAGCCTCAGGTTGACTGCACCATCTCGTGACTCCTGTTTCTTCGTTGCACCATTTGGCCAAGTCTCAACCTTAGAGGGGGCTTCCCAGGGCCGTAGTGGTAAAGAATCTGCCCGCCGATGCAGGACACATAGGTTTGATCCCTGGGTCAGGAAGATCCCCTGGAGGAGGGCATGGCAACCCACTCCAGTATTCTTGCTTGGAGAATCCCATGGACAGAGGGGCCTGACAGGTTACAGTCCATGGAGTTGCAAAGAGTAGGACAGGACCGAAGCAACTTAGCACAGCATATACAGCAGAGCCTTAGATCTACCCACTACTGGCTTCCTCAGCCACTCTCTACCAGAGGAAGTCACATGACAGGCAGGCTCAGAATCACATTGTGTTCATGATCAACATCCTTATATGGGCTTGCAGTGCTGCCCTGGCAACCCCACTGTATTTTCCTGGTCAACTTGCTCTCCCCGTGATTACTGTAAATTTCTCCATGCTTCTCAAAGCGCCACCCTTCTTCCTAGCCCTGCTCTCACCCTCAGCAGATGACCTCGCTTCCTGCTTGGCAGGGAAGATAGAAGCTTCAGACAAGTTCTCTCTGCTTCTCTGGGTTCCTGCTCCCAGAGGGGAACATTCGTCTTGTCTAAGCTGAAATCTCAACCTAGTCTTACCATCTAATCTCCTTCGACTTTTGTGGGAATTTTACCTTAAAGATCCTGCCTCTCCCTCCTTTATAGTCAGTTTCTCCCTCTCCAGTGGAACCTCCCCATTGATAGTGAAACATGCTTGAGGTTCTTCCATCTTAAATGTATAGCTATAACGACAGCTAATATTTATTGAGCACTTACTATGTATCAGGCTTTAGATTAAAATAAAAACAAAACAAAACAAAAAATCTCTCAACTCCATTACCCGCCTCAGCTCCCGCAGTCTCTCTCTGCTTTCTTTCACAGACAACATCCTTAAAATTGATGAATAGATTCCACTATCTCCATTTTCCCATCTCAATCTCACTCTCTAATCCACTCAGGCTGCCTTCTTCCCTCGTCCTCAGCACTCCACCAAAATGGTTCTCGCTGAGGCCACTCGGGACCTCCATGTGTCCAAAATCCACAACCATTTTTTTATCCTTGATGTCTCAGAAATCATTCATAATGGTTTACTACCACCTTTATTTTCTGTTTAAAGCAAGTTTGCTTTATTTATTTATTGTTATTATTTTTGGCTGTCTTGGGTTTTCGTTGCGGCATACAGACTCTTCATTGAGGTCTGCTGGCTTCCTCTAGTTGCAGCACCTGGGGGTTTCTCTCTAGTTGCGGCATGCATGCTTAGTATTTCTCCAAAAGTGAAAGTGAAAGTCACTCAGTCAGGTCTGACTCGTTGTGACACCATGAACTGTACAGCCCATGGAATTCTCCAGGCCTGAATACTGGAGTGGGTAGCCTTTCCCTTCTCCAGGGGATCTTCCCAACCCAGGGATTGAACCCAGGTCTCCTGCATTGCAGGCAGATTCTTTACCAGCTGAGCTACAAGGTAAGCCCAAGAAGACTGGAGTGGGTAGCCTATCCCTTCTCCAGGGGATCTTCCTGACTCAGGAATTGAACCGGGGTCTCCTGTATTGCAGGTGGATTCTTTACCAACTGCGCTATCAGGGAAGCCCGGTATTTCCCCGACCAGGGATCAAACCCTCATCCCCTGCATTGGAAGGCAGATTCCTAACACTGAACCACCAGGGGAGTCCCCCACAACTTCTTTTTTGCATGACTCTATTGCCTGATAACTGTATTCTCTTGATTCCCCTGCTTTGTCTCAGTACTCCTGCGTCTTTGCCAATTCATTCTCTTCCACATGGCCATTAAATGTTGGCACTACCCAAGTCTCAATCCCAAGCTTTCCTCTTCTTCTAAATCGTGATTTAATGGTACAGCTTGATGAATTTTTCATTCGTATATTTTTACACTGGTGTATTTATGTAATATTTTATATATTACATCAGTGTGTACTTACATTGATATAAAATTGTAAAATGTGTCTAGAGTCCCAGAAAGTTCTTTCAGACCCTTTCCTGGTCAATCCTACCCCGCAAGAGTTAACCACTGCTCTGGCTCCTGTCAGTAGAGGTAAGGTTCACCAGTTTGTTTTTTTTTTTTTTAAATTAGAGGATAATTACTTTACAATACTGTGATGGTTTCCCCAGTTCTTGAACTTCCTAGACTATGTAAACTTAATGCAATATATACATGTTTGTGTTGGTCTTCTTTTGCTCATGACTACGTCTGGAAGATTCAGTCTCTGAATTAATATATAGTTAGTTCTTTTTCAATGCTGTGTAGTACCTCATTATGTAAATAGCATAAAATTTATCCATTCTACTCTTGCTAGACATGTGGGTTGTTACTAGTTTTTGGCTATTATAAATAAATTTATTGTAAACATGCTATTCATATCTTTAGGTTGCCATATGCACTCATTTATCTTGGGTATATGACTAGGAGGGCTTCCCTGGAGGCTCAGTCAGTAAAGAATCTGCTTGCAGTACAGGAGACTCGGGTTCGATCCCTGGGTTGAGAAGTTCCCCTGGAAAGGGACATGGCAACTCACTCCAGTCTTCTTGCCTGGAGAATCCCATGGACTGAAAAGCCTGGCGGGCTACATGGTCCATAGGGTCGTAAAGAGTCAGACACGACTGAAGTGACTGAGCATGCATGCACAATGACTAGGAGCTGTGGTTAAATCATAAGTTAAGATTCTGTTTAGCTTGAATGGATACTACCAAATCAGGCCATTTTTCTGTCTTTTCTAAAAAACTTTATATTCTATTCCTGAGCGGTCTCATCTTCACTCGTGACTTCAATTACCATGTACACACTGACAACTGCCAAATGTATGTCTCAGCCCAGCTCTCTCCTCTTAGCATCAGCTCCAGTGGCTAATTTTTCACTTAACATCTCCACTTGGATCTCCCCAAGGCTCCAAGAACCCAGCATATGCAAAGCCAAATTCATCATCTTAGCTCCCAAACTTGTCCTGTACTTGTGTTGCTGATCTAGTGAGCCATTCACCCACTTATGCATACTGGAAACTATCCCGGGCACTCCATCTCTCTCTCCTCCCTAACCAGGTCTCCCAGTGTTGCCTCCTGAACATCTCCACTCCATCCCCATGTTTGAGGTCACCCCATGGCTCCATGTCTCACCTAGACTGCTCCAATGGTTTCCTACCAGAACTTGTAGAACCCCTCAGGCTCTTCCAGAGTGGTCTCTTTAAAACACTGCTCTGATCGCTTGAAATCCTTCCATGGAAAAATGGACCAGAATCCTTGGGGTCTGGTCCTGCCTGCTTTCTGGCTACATCCTCCTCCTGTCAGCTGTCTCCTCTCAGGACTTTGCAGCAACTCTGTGCTCTGGAATTTCACCCCTACCCCTACCAACACATACATAAGCAGACCTTTACCTAATTACTCCTCCTAATTCTGTAAGTATTTACCTGGCTGTGTTGGGTCTTAGTTGCAGCATTTGGGACCTTTCACGTGGCGCATGGATTCTCTAGTTACGGCATGCAGACTCAGTAGTTGAGGCACTTAGGCATAGTTGCTCTGTGGCATGTGAGATCTTAGTTCCCCAACCAGGGATTGAACCCTTGTCTCCTGCATTACAAGGTGGATTCTTAACCACTGGACCACCAGGGAAGTCGTCCTCCTTATTCTTTAGATTTCAGTCCAAACATCACTTTCTCAGAGAAACCTTCCTCAATTTCTAGTCTGGGTCAGTTTCCCCTGTCATTCGCTTCCACGGAACCATATAATTTTTTTCATAGCACCTATCATAGTTTGCAATTAGTATTTATTTTTGCAATTAAAAAGTCTCCCCCACTAGATAATAAGCTCCATAAGGGCCCAGTCCTTTATCTTTTTCCCATAGTGCTCAGGACATGAACACTCAGGAAAGATTTAATGAGTAAATGCAAAAATGGAGAAGGAAGGGATTTAGTGAGGAATGACCTACTTATAGTCTCAAGCCGACCGTTTGCTCTCCATGAGACTTGAATGGGTCATTGTGCCTCAGTTTCCCCATTTATCAAATGGGGAGAAATTACTCAAACTTGCTTATGTTGCTGGGTTTTATATATATGAATCCCCTGAGACATGAACTAAAAAGCAAGGAATATTTCCATAGATGTGAGGGGTGGGTGGAGTTCAGAAAGAGATGTGGAGAAAGTCAGAGAGGACTGGGTGGCCACGCTCGGCTTGAGAGAGGTCCTGGGAAGGCAGGGATGTGGAGAAGAGTTGCATCTTTGGACGGAGGGTGCAGAATTGAGTGTTGGCCCCAGAGTGTGCGCTGCTTGGGTGCTTCTCCTGGGATCCCCTGTATATGCTGGCGGGGGCGTCTGTGTGTTCGGCTTACTCCTTTCCTCATCTCCCTGTTACTGTGACAAATGTGGATTATCTACCTACCGGAACAAGACGAGGAGGAGAGAATATTAGAGGAGGGAGGAGGGAGGAAGAGTAGTCAAGGGGTGTGTGTGTGTGTGTTCCTTGCCCACAAGAGGGCTGAGTGTAGGTGTGGGTGTGGGTCTTTGTGTTCGAGTCGGGGAAAAGTGTCCAGCCACAGCAGATGTGCTGCCCTCAGAAGCTGCTCCGCGTGTGCTTGCCCTGCTCTCTGGGGAGGCCCAGCACAGGGAACTTCCCTACCTTAGTTTCTTCCCTCTGGAAGCCCGATCTACTTCCTCTTCCAGGGAGGCTGCAGGAGGGGAACGATGCCCTCTAGTGGGCCTGGGGCGCAAGGGCAGCTGCAGCTTCCCCAGCCCAAGCCTCAATTTAGGCTGGCCCACCCCCAACCCGAGTCTGGAACTCACCTCTGCTAAAAAAACGGCATCCTGGGCATGCATAAAGCAGTCCAAGAGCTGAGGTCTGGTAAGCAGGAAGAAAACGCACATGGGACAGGAAACAGAAAAAGAACCCACAAATTCATACAGGAGAAGCCTGAGGACAACAGCTAAATGCTTGAGGTCTCGCCTCATCTCTACAGAGACTTAGCTCTGGTTGGCCTGGGTGTCACTGGTCTTTTCCTTCCTGTTTCTCCATGTGGTCCCTGGGTCCTGCTCTCTCATTCTCACGGCCCCTTTCCTTAAGGAGCTACTGATGACTGTGCATGCCCGAAGGGACTTGAGCATCCCTGGATCCTTCAGTCTGTTCTGAGTAGGTCCTCACTATCCCCTGGAATCAGGAAAGGCTTCTTAGAGGAGATAGCATGTGAGCAGGGTCTTGAAAAATGGGTAGAAATTTTCCAGAGAGTCCAGGGAAGGCATGATACTGTGGATGAGCTTAGTGTACCTGTGGAATGGAAGAGGACATGGTGGCTGGACGCTGGTTGCTGGACTGGGTAGGGTGGGGAGGTGAGGCTGGAAGATAAATTGCCAAGGCCTTGTAGGTTTCGGGGTGTGGGGTAGGGGTTCCGGGGTTGGGGATTGAATCTTACCAAGAGGCCCTGGGGAGTGAGAGAAGGTCTTGAAGCGGAAGAATGGTCAGAATTTCATAGCATGGACTAAAGGTGGTGAGAAACTGCAGGGAAGCGGGGAGTGAGGGAGACCAGCTGGGAGGCGTTTGTTTAGGGAAAAGAGGGTGGCCAGTCTCAGGGCAGTGGCTTAAGGATGGAGAGGGACCAGATCTCGAAGGCTGCTCTTCTTCTGGGGCCTCTGTGTCCCTGGCAGCAAAGCTGAGGCCACAGGTCCCACATCAGTCAGTTCTGCTGGAGCCTGGCACCCTGCCTCCCATACTTGACACACTCTAGGATCTCTACATACAGATGGAGGAGGAGAGATGTGTGGGAGCAGGGAGGGGCGAGGAGGAAAAAGAAGGGAAGGAGCCTGGGGCTGTGGGATGGTTAAGGACTAGAAAGGCCCAAGTAGACTTGCCTGACCCCCATTGTCCCTCCTCTGGCCCTGCGGAGGAAGGGTTAATTCATTTCCCCTCCCTTCCCCTCTCCTCCCCTTAGGTCACCTTCTAGGCCCTGGAGACTTGGCTGGTGGCTCAAGTTCCTCAACTAGTGGCCCTGAGTAATCAGAGCACATTGAGGGGCCAGGGGCCTGGGGGTGGGGACTGATGAGTTGAGAGCAAGAGGAGCATCAGAGATGCAGGGCCTGGGGGTACCTGTGAGGCTGAGGATTCGGGGGTACCCCAGGTTGATTCCCAGCGCTCTCTACCTGACCCAGGACCCTGTGTCCGTGTCACAGAAGGGAAGTCCTGCAACCGCTCTCCTGGACTGTTGGGGGTGGGCAAGCTGGGAGGGGCAGTGGTGACCTGCCAGGAAGCTTTTCAGCTGCGAGAGACAGGGTCCCTCCCCCCAGTACCGGGAAATGGCCATAAATGAGTCTGTGGTCAGTGAGAGACCTCTGCTAATGGAACCTGGGCTGCCCCCCAAGCCACAGAAGGGAGTGCAGGTCAATGTGTGTGTGTGGGTTGCTCACTGAAGCAAAGCAGGGGTCAGGGGAGGGAGAGGAGGATCCATGGTGTCAAGGATGGCTAGAAGGAACTGGAGGCTGAGGGAGCGATTAGGGGTTCAGGGAGTAACCGATGGTAAACTGTGGTCAGCTCAGTGATGAGAAGGGAGCTGAGAGTCAGGGGAAAAATTAGAGGGGACCTGGGCTGTAAGAGTGTATGGGGAGAAGTGGGGGATAAATTAGTTAATTGGGGAGATTATAAATCAGGGGGAGTTAGAGAAGAATTAGAGCTTAATTAGAGGTACCGAGTGAGTATGGGGGCTCAGATAACTCAGAGGAGGGTGAGAAGGCTGAGGGATGACTGGAGGGTGAGAGGGAGCCTTAAGGGGGGGGTGTCTTGGGGGAAGGGCAGAGACTGTTGCTGGCTGAAGTCATGGCAGCAAGAGCAGAGGACTCGGCTAGGTCTCATCTCACCTGGAGAGGTGGGTACCAGGAGCCCCAGGGCTTCTCCAGGGCTTCCACTCTGTCCTTGACCCTGTCAGTCCTTCTGGAGCTGGCGACAGGAAAGGGGCTCCAGCCCCCCTCCCCTCCATCAGCCTCCCTTTTCCACTGCCATCAATTATTCATGGGCTCAGACACCCGCCCTCCCTGGCAGGGCAGGCTGGTCCTCCTCTCCATGCCCCGCCCCACCCCAGCCACGCACCACGGAGGCCCTGGTGAGAGAGAGGACAGCCAGCCGGGTGGCAGAGACCTGGTCAGAGGACTGGAGGACCCTGCCTAGGGCCACAGCCCTGTCCCCAATCTCCCGACAACCTCCCGGGGCCAGGAAGCCCCCGGAGAAGATGCCCATCCAGATCTTCTGTTCTGTGTCGTTCTCCTCTGGAGAGGAGGCCCCTGGGCCCTTGGGAGATGTATGGGGTCCCCGTCAGCGGCAACAGCGGGACAGCTCAGACTCAGAAGAGGAGGAAGAAGAGAAGGAAAAGGAGGCAGAGAGGAAGGAGGCCAGAGAGGGGGACTCACCGATGGATCTGGTGGTCTTTGCCAACAGCTGTACCCTCCACGGCGCCAACCACATCTTCGTGGAGGGGGGTCCTGGGCCGCGGCAGGCCCTGTGGGCAGTGGCCTTTGTCCTGGCACTGGGCGCCTTCCTGTGCCAGGTAGGGGATCGTGTTGCCTATTACCTCAGCTACCCACATGTGACTCTGCTAGACGAAGTGGCCACCACAGAGCTGGCCTTCCCAGCGGTCACCCTCTGCAACACCAATGCAGTGAGGCTGTCCCAACTCAGCTACCCCGATCTGCTGTACCTGGCCCCCATGCTGGGGCTGGACGAAAGCGACGACCCGGGGGTGCCGCTCGCCCCCCCAGGGCCCGAGGCCTTCTCGGGGGAGCCCTTTAACCTGCACCGCTTCTACAATCGCTCCTGTCACCGGCTGGAAGACATGCTGCTGTACTGCTCCTACTGCGGGGGGCCCTGTGGGCCTCACAACTTCTCGGTGGTGAGTGGAGCCCGCGGTGTCTGCCATGCTCGCCCTGACCGTGAGCACGGTGACCATGCTGGTGACCGTCCTGCCCCTGCTTCCCAGGCCAGCCACCTCCTGTGACACACCTCAGAGAGCCCCCACCCGGGAGCCCCAGGGTCTGCAGCTGGGGCCTATTTCCAGGGCTGTGCCAGGACTGACCTCCCGGTTAGAGGTCACCTAACATACATCACCTCCCTGAACACACAGTTGGTAACTAGTTGCTGCCACAAAGCCTCCAGCGTGTCCAGCCCTTTCCCAAACCTCCCTGTGATCCAGCAGGGTCTGGACCTGACTCTCACTAAGGTCAGCCTGCGATCTGGTGGCCAGTGCCTATGTTTGGCCTTAACAGTTTTGACTGTCACCCCCGGACTGGAGCTGGGACCAGTGCCCCCTGGTCTCTGGAGGTGCAGGAGAAGGGTGGGAAGGGAGGCAGAGGGGTAGGGGTACCCCCTCCACCCCAGCACCCCCCTGTCAGCAGCATCCTCACGTGGTCTTCCTGTGCTCCTCCTACCACGTGTGCATGTGTGTGTGTGTGCATGCGTGTATGTGTGCGTGTGTGTGCCCATGTGTGTCTGAGGGAGAATAACAGGTCTCCAAATCCTCCCCCTTTCCCCTCCAGTTCAAAGTGGCCAGGGACCCGATTCCCAGGGGAAGCCTAGGAACGTCTAGGGCCTTCCCTGGTGAGGGACCAGGTGATACCCCATCCTCTTCCCCAGCTCAGCTTCCAGTTTCATCTGGCCTGACAGGTGCCCTCCTGTCCCCTACAAGTGCCAGATGCCAGGCCTCTCCTCCCTATACACCCATCTCTCAGCTCCCCCCCAACTCTTCCCTAGTGCAGGGGCTGGTGGGTGTCATCATGTTGGTGCATCATGGACTGACTACAGACAGACAGGGACCTGGAGGTTTCGGGCTCCGGACCTCAGACCGGCAGGGAGTTAGAGGAACATGAAACAAGGAAGGGGTCAAGGTTTCTGGGATCTAAGGGTTGAGGAGGCACTTCTCAGGCAGAACCACCAGGTGGCAGCAGAGTCCACTGGTCCTCAGCACAGCTCTCGAAGCCAGCGCTAGGGCTGCCGCTCCCAGCCCATCTCAGCCACCAGGAGTTCCTCACATCCTCACATTCCCGGGTGGGGGGTAGGCAGGGGTGTGTGTCCAGCCTGGACTCTGTGGCTCAATGCCACAAAGCCTGGTAGTGGGGCTGGGGGGTTAGGAGTTCTCTACCTCGTCTGTGGACCTCACCCACAAAATGGGGGAGTGCTCTTGATTTTTTTTTTCCAGAGGGGAGAGGAGGATGCTGTTCTAGGAAGGGGGCAAAGACTCTACTGCCTAGCAACCCGTACCCGCTCCCCACCCCAGTCCAGCCTGACACTGTGTCTCTTTCTCTGGGCTGTGTCTGCACTCACCTTGTGACCTGCTTTGTGGACTCTGTCACCATCTCACAGGAGTAAAAGCACATTTGCCTCACATGTGGGAACTTGGGGGCATTCTGGGAGGCTGTGGGGAAAGGGCCATAAAGAACTGGTTCACTTTTCTCTCTGTGGCTGTGTAATCAGAGCTGCAGTAAGGGCTGCTCTGTAGCATGGAGTGGTGGTGATGGAAGGTCCTGCTCCTGGGGCTGAGATCTCTTCTGCAGCCCTCACCATTCTGCACCAGCATTAGTGAATATGCCAGGTCCTGGATAATTCTGGTGATAATGGGACAATGATGGACATGAGGGGCTAATGGCAAAGGAAAGGAGCACGCTTAGCATGGTCTCAGGCACAGCAGGGTTTCAAATGCCCGGGGTGAAATCTAGGAGAAGAGAAGATATGTCTCAGAAGACCCTGGGCCTGGGGAGAGGGTCCCAGAAGGGACCAGAGGTGTGGCAGGGATGGGGTCAGATGATGGAGCTATATATGCAGGAGCCCTGCAGGCCCATCACCCCTTGGATGGTTTAGTTGAAAAGACTAACAAAGGGACTGTTTACAGAGCTGCAGGAGAGTAAAGAAAAGCAATGAGGGGGCCTAAGGCACCAGAAATAGTGGGAAATTGTCATAGTCAAGCTAAAGGAACACAAAGAGGCAACATTGCTAGGCAGGGAGCCCCCCTGGCAGGATTTGTAGTCAGGAAGGGTCTAAGCCACCTTCAGAACCCTCGCAGCTAAATGGCCGGGTCTTTCCCTCCTGTCCTGGCAGACTACAGTCCATGGGGTGGCAAAGAGTCAGACACCACTGAGCATACGTCATGCAGCAGCTCCCTCCTCCCATCCTCTGATCCCTCACTGATACCTCTCATCGGTGGAACCCAACCTGAAGCCAGTCTGGATGGCAAAGGCGCACAGGCAGTGCACTCTGCAGGGATCAGCCTTCCAGGGCACACAGCTGGCCAAAGATGGATGGAGTGGGTGGGAAGGAGGACAGATGGGGAATGGCCTGCTCAGGAGGGGTCATTCCTGAAGGGCTGAGACTCCACCAGCTGGAGGGTCTGGAGACAGTCCCTGGTGGGCAGAGGGTATTGGCAGGACTCTCAGGCTCTCCACTCTGACCCACCAGGTCTTCACGAGGTATGGAAAGTGCTACACGTTCAACTCTGGCCGAGATGGGCGCCCGCGGCTGAAGACCATGAAGGGTGGGACAGGCAACGGGCTGGAGATCATGCTGGACATTCAGCAGGACGAGTACCTGCCTGTGTGGGGGGAAACGGGTATGTCGCCCCTCTCGGGGGAGCCCCTTCCCTGTGGCTCCAGGCCTCAGCCTCTGGCAGGGGCTCTGAGGCAGGGCGTGGGCTCTCTTCCCCTCCTCCCAGCATCTCCAGCTCCCACTCTACCTGACGGCCACACTTACATTTCCCTGGCTCCCCTTTCCTGGCTCAGTTACTCTCCAAGGTAACCAGCCATTGCTTTCCACCCGTGGCCGCCACTCACTCTATAAATAACTCTGTCTCTTCTTGGGCTGCCTGCCGTCTGTCTGGTCTCAGGGGCCTTGGGACAGAGAGATATGGGGGAGAAGGGAGAAAAGGAGGGGGAGCAATGGAGAGCCTCTGAGACAGTGAGAAATAATCTGAAGCAATGAGATACATAACGGAAGCCAAGTAAGAGAAGAAGTGTGTAGGATGCAGGAGTAACCAGGGCAGCATGGGGCTGGTGAATCCAGAAGGAGACTGGGGAAGGGCCAGGGCTCCTTGGACTAATTACCCTTCCCTAGTCTCATCGTGGTCGTCTCAAGAGAGGGAGGAGGGCCCCAGCTCTGAAGAAGGTTACGGAGGAAGAAGAAGCCCTCCCAACACACACCCCTCTCGTTCCCATAGATGAGACATCCTTCGAAGCAGGCATCAAAGTGCAGATCCACAGTCAGGATGAACCTCCCTTCATCGACCAGCTGGGCTTTGGCGTAGCCCCAGGGTTCCAGACCTTTGTGGCCTGCCAAGAGCAGCGGGTGAGAGGGCCACAGGAAGCCAGTCCCAAGGGTGGGACCTGGGGGCTCAAGATGGAGGTGGAGTGGTGGGCAATCAATAATGGGAAGGACAGGTGAGTTAGGACCTGGGTAGCCATTGACTAGTCAGGAGCATGAATGGTCTAATGAATGGGATGCTCCATAAACTCTGAGACCCTCAGAGGCTGCAGAGGGAGAGGGGGCAGGACTCCTGAGTTCTGCATCGTGTCAGAGGAGTCCATCAAGGTGACTTGGGGAGAAGTCCCCACACCCCCCAGCTCCCCGGCTCTCCCAGCAGCTCATCTACCTGCCCCCGCCCTGGGGCACCTGCAAAGCTGTTACCATGGACTTGGATTTCTTCGACTCCTACAGCATTACCGCCTGCCGCATCGACTGTGAGACACGCTACCTGGTGGAGAACTGTAACTGCCGCATGGTGCACATGCCAGGTCAGGCCCCAGATTTCCAAACACAGTCCCAGGCCCCTCAGCCCACAGTGCCCCTCACCAGCTCCCCGTGCACGTCAACCTTCTGCCAACATGCAAGCAAGACCACCTGGCTTCTCCTCACCCCAGTTCCAGCACCAATCTTTCCCATATGGTTCTTGCCTCTCTGACCTCAATTCCTGGCTGGACCCATAGGGATTGGTGAGAAGGGTCCAGGAGAGATGGACTATAGTGTGGGTCACCTTCAGTACATGGACTATAGTGTGGGTCACCTTCAGTACAGACGAGGCACTGACTATTCCTACCCTCCCACCCTCTCCCAGCTTCTAGCATTTAGGCTTCTGCTACCACCAGTCACAAGACCCTTTTCATCTCCATGCTGTACAGCTGTGTTTTCTCCTCTCCAGGGGACGCCCCATACTGCACTCCAGAGCAGTACAAGGAGTGTGCAGATCCTGCTCTTGGTGAGTGCCCCTGAACCAAGGAAGTCAGGGGTGGGAAGGAGGTGCTGCCAGCTGTCTGCATAGGGGTTTCAGAGCAAGCTCTCAGAAGCTTCTAATAACTCCTGGATCCAGCTTCACGTGCACCCTCCTGTGTCTGACTCTGGCAAGGCTGGGCATGGCATCTCTAGAGGCCCTGTAAAAAGTGAACAGGGGTCACCTGGGAGGGGTGGCCCTCACCTGCTCTCATCAGCACCCCAGCTGATTGACCCCGGAGGGCCCTGAGAGAAGGAGATATGGGGATTAAGAAATATCCACGAGGAGGCTGGCTGAGGGATACACAACGCTGGGCACAGGGCGGTAATGAAGGACAAGTCAGAAAAAGAGAAGGGGGCTCATGCGTCCTTTGGGCAGAGCCAGGCTGTGGGTTTTGGGAAGGTGCTAGCAGAAGGGCACCACTCAACTGGTACCTCTCACCTGGCTGGCACAGACTTCCTGGTGGAGAAGGACCAGGAGTACTGTGTGTGTGAAATGCCCTGCAACCTGACCCGCTATGGCAAGGAGCTGTCCATGGTCAAGATCCCCAGCAAAGCATCAGCCAAGTACTTGGCCAAGAAGTTCAACAAGTCTGAGCAGTACATAGGGTAAGGGCTCTGGCTGTGAAGGGTAAGGGACGGGCCTTGTTGGGGTCAGCAGACAGGAGGAAACTGAGAACACAGGGAAGGCCACCAAAGAGTCTCAGATGGGCATGGAGGGAAGATCAAGTCAGAACACGTTTAGGAGGCACCCCTTTCTCATTCCTCCTCTCTCTTCATCCTCATGGCTGTAACTGGGGTCGCCTCACAATTGCCGGTGTGTGGAGCGACTTTTCAATTACCCCCTCATATTTAATCCTCACAACACCTCTAAAAGGCAGGCAGGTATCCACATCAGCATCTAGTTTTATAGATACGGAGACTGAGATTCGGTGAGGATAGCTTGCTGAGGTCACCCAGCTAGTAGGGGACAGAAATGTAACTTGAACCGAGGTCTCCTCTCCCACCCCCTCTGCAGGGAAAACATCCTGGTGCTGGACATTTTCTTTGAAGTCCTCAACTATGAGACCATTGAGCAGAAGAAGGCCTATGAGATTGCAGGGCTCCTGGGTGAGCTGCTGGTAGCACTTGTCCCCTTCCCATGACATGGGCATGTTGTGACACCCTACCACCCAAAGCGGGCTGCTTGCCTCTGTCCCACAAGGCCTCCTCCCCTGCCGGCCCCAGGGGCCTTCTCCTGTCCCAGTGAGCTCCGCCACTCCCACTGTGTCCTGACTCCCCTGATCTCCCTGTGGGCTCCCCTGCAGGTGATATTGGAGGCCAAATGGGGCTGTTCATCGGGGCCAGCATCCTCACGGTGCTGGAACTCTTTGACTACGCCTATGAGGTGAGTGGGGGTGGGGTGCTGGGGCGGGGCCATGGGAGGGGCGGGGTTCCAGACTGCCCACCCACCCGCCACCCCACTTCCGTCCCAGGTCATAAAACACAAGTTGTGCAGAAGAGGAAAGTGCCAGAAGGAGGCCAAACGGAGCAGCGCGGACAAGGGCGTGGCCCTCAGCCTGGATGACGTCAAAAGACACGTGAGGGAGCGAGAGAGACGGGCCCTCCAGCCCCATCCCTTCCCCGACCACCCTAGGACCACTCCCCTTGCCACCTCTTCTCCTTTGCCTCCCTCACGCCCCGGGGGCACCTGCGGCCCTTCCGATAACCGGTCCCTGTCCTGTGCCCTTCCCCCAGAATCCGTGCGAGAGCCTCCGGGGCCATCCTGCCGGGATGACGTATGCGGCCAACATCCTACCTCACCATCCGGCCCGAGGCACTTTTGAGGACTTTACCTGCTGAGCCCTGAAGGCCACTGTACCAAAGGCCTAGATGGGGAGGGCTAGGAGAGCAAGGGGGCCCCCAGCTGCCCCCCACATCTGCCCTGGGGACTCACTCCCCTCTCCCAAGGCAGCCCCCTACTCCTGGGCGGTCCTTTCCTCTTGAATGTGGTGAGGAAGGAGTCTTAAACCACAGAGCCCTCTCCCCGCCTCCATCCCTTTCTTTTCTCTCTCTCTCTTTTTTTTTTTTTAACAAAACTAATCTAAAACAGAAACTAAAAAGAGAGAATGGGGCAAGTGACCTCAGGCTGCCCTTCTCTGCTCCATGCTGCCTCCCACAGCTCCCAGCCTGAATTCTGTCTGTCCGGCTGTCTGTCATCTGAGTGTCCACCTACATTTTGCTGCCACCAGTCACCAAAGCCCCCTTCCAGTCGGGGGTGGAGGGGATCCTCGGGGTCTGGAGTTTGGCCCCAAACCAGAGAATGTACCTTGAAGGGGAGGGCTAGTAGGGGGGGCTTCCCCAGCCTTAAGAGACCCTCTGAGCCCAGTGACCCCCCCAACCCCAAGTCTCCAGGCAGGAACCCTAGTCGTGTCTGTTCCCCCACCACCACCTGGCAACCCGTGAAGTCTCTAGGGAGGTGGGGGTGGGGGATCCCCTGAAGAAGTGGAGCTGGGACACAATGTGGCCCTGGTGCTGTAGGCCACATCCTGATACCTGCAAGTTCACCCTCCACCCCAGAGCTGCTGGCGAGAAATCCCAAGAGGCAGCCCTCCTCTGCCATCCCATAAGAGATCCAGCCCATAAGAGATCCAGCTGGTTGGCTTCCAGCTCAGGGAGCCGGGCACTGGTGCCTAACCTCACTGGTCCCTCTCCCCCAGGCCCCTGCAGTGGGCCACATCCATAAATTTTCTTATGGAATTCTCCCAAGTCCTCTTCTGAAACATTTGCTTCTCTCAACAACTTCATCTGCATTTTCTATTTCTATACGATACAGACTCTATATTGCTATATCTCTGTATATACTTTCCCCCCGACTCTGTCTCTATTTCATCCCCTTGTGTCTCTAAGAACACCCTCTCTACCCCTCCTACAAGTTTCCCTCTGTGTTTCCACCCCTTCCCTGGTCTCTGAATGCCTTCACCTGTATAAAGAGTTGGACTCTTCCCTGGTGTCTGTACTGTGTACACACATCCCTCTAAGAAGCACAAGGAGACGACACGCGCATTGTAACCTTCGCACTGTCTCGGTGGCGACATAAAGGAAGCTGTGAATTTCAAGCTCTGCCTCTTTCTGGCCTCACCCTGTCCCCCCAGCCTGGGTTTCCTTTGCCTTCCCTGCAGCCTTAACATTCCCTCCCCTGCTCCACCCACCCCACTGTCCTTTGCCTAGCTGACTGCTGCCTCCCCGGGGAAGGGGTTGCTACAGCAAGAGCCCCCACCCATGGGATGGAGATCTGCTCTGCGCACTAAGCAAGGGTGGCAGAGACAGAGGGAGATGTGCTGATGACTATGCAGCGGAAGCAGCAGGGTGTGGACCCGCAGAGGCTGAGGTCTTCAGTCAGTGGCCTTTGCCTCCTTCTGGATGCCCAGGCCTCTTTGCTCACCTAATACCCAAGCCTACCCCTTATACTTTCTGTTGAGGTACCATTTGATAGTGGGACGAAAGAGAGAGGCCTAGAGGGGACATTGAAAGCTCTGCTATTCTGTTCCTCCTTTCCTCCCTTAATGAGAAACCAGCGAGGTAGAGGACCTGCCATGCCCCCTCCACCAGGCACTCCTTCCAGGCCAGAGCCCTGCCCCTTCCCAGGCCTTCTCTGCCCAGCTGCCTCTCAGCCTCCAACCCCAGAATAAGACCTGTGGCAGGTCATCTGTGCATTGGCCTGGAGCTGGAGAGTGAGGCCATAGGATCTTTGGCAACTCTTGGTTCCCAGGAGTTCCTTAGAGATCAGACCTCTCCAGAGGGAAGCAGGAGCAAGGCCAAAGGGTGTGCAGTGGATGGGGAACAGCAGGCAGGGCTATGGGTGACGCATGCCTCTGGTCCAATAAACTGGGTTTTAACCATCTCCTCTTCAGTGTCTGTTCTTCTCTTATTTGAATAGTATTTAGGCCTTCCCACTAAGTGCCTAGAGCTGAGCTTGGCTTGGGGCCACACAATCAGGGGAGGAGTAAGGAGGCGGGAGCAGGGGTACTCTGGTCCTCCTGGGATGGGACAGGCTGACCATCACACCAGGAATGGTTTGAACCACTGGGCAGGGAAAGAGGAAGAGGTCAAAGGCAACAAAGATCCCCAAAAGAAGTCCTAGCAGAAAGGATTCTTTGGCGAGGAGGAAGGGTCACACTTCGAAATAAACTTAAAATCTGGTAGCAGTTTAGGTTAAAGGTCAGGGGGAAAATTGGGTTGAAGTTCCTGTAGTTATCGAGACACTTTATGGAATGAGCCCCGGACTATGAACTGGAAGATCTGGATTCTAGGTTTCGACTTTACTGCTAACTTGGTTGACTTCACCAAGTTATTTATTGGGTTCACCTCGCCTGTCTATAAAGTGGAATAAACAGTGCGTTCTCTTCAGTGTGCTGGGCTTAGAGGCGGAAGAGAAGGAAAGGAAAAACAAGGGCTTTGGAAAGTTAAACGCACTGCGCCAAGATGAAGCATTTACTCCATCACCCTCGCGTAGGGATGGTTCAGTGGTTCCCCTTTCCAGGTCCTTGTCTCCCTCCGTCGGCCTGGGGGCGCCCTTTCGCACGGCCTCTCTATCCCAGAGCTCTTCTCGATGGTTTTCCCTCCCGGACCTTGAAGGCTGGAGAGAGTGGTCACACGCCTTTTCCGCTAGTCGCCCCCCTCTAGCCCACAGTCTCGCTGCCCTGAGCCTCCCGTGCCGGCGGGCCGGCCGGGCGGACAGGAGGGCGCGCGGGGGGCGCGCGGGGGGGCGGGGGGAGTTCCGGTTCCGGTTCTTTGTGCAGCTGCAGCAGCGGCTCCGGGAAAGATGGCGGCCCGGGCGGGTTTCCAGTCTGTGGCTCCGAGCGGCGGCGCCGGAGCCTCAGGAGGGGCGGGCGCGGCGGCTGCCCTGGGCCCGGGCGGGACACCGGGGCCTCCGGTGCGAATGGGCCCGGCGCCGGGTCAAGGGCTATACCGCTCCCCGATGCCTGGAGCGGCCTATCCGGTGAGTGGGGCAGGAGGAGGGGCGCGCGGGCCGGGGGCGGGGCCGAGCGGGGGCCTGGGAGTGACAAGAGTGGGGGCAGGAGGAGGAGGGACGCGCCTGGGAGGGATTCGGGCGCCGAGTTGGAGTCGGGGGAGACGGTGCGGGGAAGGGAAGGGAGGCTGTTAGCATCCCCACCTGCTCCTAGAGGCATTGTTTTCTTGGGGAGTCAGGATGTAAAACCAGGGTGGACGAAGTGAGGCCAAACGTGGGCCTGTGAGACCTTGAGTGCAAATGGCCTAGGCAGCTCCAGTGCCCAGAGGAACACAGAAGGTGTGGCTGGCAAATTGAGGTCAGCTTCTGAGGAGATAGTGCCTGACAGTACTCTCTGAGTAAATATGGGACTAGAAGAGGTGTCCAGTGTGCCAGATACAAAATAGACAGGGGGAGAATTTGAGTATAGTCTGGCTGTCTTTGCTTTGGGGCTATATTCTCTTGTGGAGTCAGGGCTGGAGCAGAGGAAGTTCCAATTACTTGGATGTCAGAGAGGTAGAGGGCTCCCCTCTCACCCCACCATTGTGCTCCACCCCACCCCCCTGCCTTATTTCGTTCAAAGAACTCAGGCCTCCCCCACTTTCCCTTTCTTGGTGGGATTTGCAGGGGAAGCCATGACATCTCTAGGTCCTCTCCCCTCTGTAGAGACCAGGTATGCTACCAGGCAGCCGAATGACACCTCAGGGACCTTCCATGGGACCCCCTGGCTATGGGGGGAACCCTTCAGTCCGACCTGGCCTGGCCCAGTCAGGGATGGACCAGTCCCGCAAGAGACCTGCGCCTCAGCAGATCCAGCAGGTCCAGCAGCAGGCGGTCCAAAATCGGAACCACAAGTAAGATGATCCCAGGGCGGAGGGAGGGTGGGAGGAGGCCTGTGAGGATGCAGGTGCTGGGAGTACCTGAACAGAGAAGTGGCAGTGCTGTGTCAGCAGACGGTGCTCATTCTTGAAATAATTGCTTCGTGTTTGTTAGGGGCGGGGGTGTCTTTGATTTGAGACAAGCTTTGCAGTTCCTTCATTTGACTATAAATGGAGGTGCTGACAGCCTGTCTTCATGTTCTGGCTAGTTCCATCCCAACCTGATAACAGTATTTATTCCAAACAGTGCAAAAAAAAAGAAGATGGCTGACAAAATTCTACCTCAAAGGGTGAGTCCAGGCTATAGGCTTTCTTGAGGGTGTGGTGAGTTTGAGAGTAGGGATGGTCAGCCTTAGATCCCAATGATATCTTTCTGTTCCTAAGATTCGTGAACTGGTACCAGAATCCCAGGCCTATATGGATCTCTTGGCTTTTGAAAGGAAACTGGACCAGACTATCATGAGGAAACGGCTAGATATCCAGGAGGCCTTGAAACGTCCCATCAAGGTAACACAGGAGAGGACTAGGCAGTGAGCCAAAGGAGAGGACTCGGGAACCTTCAGCAGGCTTAGGATGAGAAATCAAAGGCGTAGCACAGCTTTCCTTGGCATTTAAATTACATCTTTTCCGCCTACGAACTGAGAATTATATTAGAAGTGTAAGAACAGAACAGCAAAGGGGGAGGGGCTTTTGATATTTCTTGCACCAGAAATATACCCTGTTGGTGTTTTTGCTATAACTGCTCTGCCACCTTTGGAATCTGGCATCTTGCATGACTGTCTACCTGGCATCCCGGTGAATGCATTTGCACTCAGGCCAGTGGCCTGTGCTCCTCTTCTCATTGGAATCTCCATCCAACCACCCCAGAGACTGGGTAGACAGCAAGCCAGTCTGTTAGGAGTCATTGTCGGGTTTGGGGAGACCCTTGTCTTCAACATGAAACCACTGAAGCCCCACTGTCAATCCTGTTTCTGCCTTCCTCAGCAAAAACGGAAGCTGCGAATTTTCATTTCTAACACTTTCAATCCGGCTAAGTCAGATGCCGAGGATGGGGAAGGGACGGTGGCTTCCTGGGAACTTCGGGTAGAAGGACGGCTCCTGGAGGATGTGAGTTCAAGGTCCACTGTGGTCGGCGTCTAGGGTGGGAGCTTCTGGGAACAAGCAGTATTGTCTGGTTGGCAGGAAGTCTGACTGGTGCTTACAGCTCCTGTTGGGAACAGCAGGGAGAGGGTCACTGTGTTCCCTGCACTAACAGACAATGGTTCTTTGTGTCTGGCTCCCACAGCTTGGCCCTCTCTGTGGTATCACATCGAGAACCTTATTGTCCTGGGATTTGATTTGTTGTTTACCTCTCTCCTGATGCTGCTAGCCATTGGATTTGGCAGTATCTGCAGATTTTTCAGGTTTTTTTTTTCTTTCTTTTAAACCAAGTGAATTTGCACTTAACATTTGGGCCATGCTTTCTTCCCTGAGTCCTTGAGGTCCTTGATTTCTGCTGTGGCCTCTCCATCTTCCCAGCTTCTATTGGAAACAGCTTGCAGTTTATGTGGGATTGATTTCTCTGACAGGCTCTTTGTTGCTTTATGGGGACCATCAGATGCCAGGTGTAGCCCCCAAACTTCCCACCCTAGAAGCTCCTTGGAGAAGCTCACCTGCCATTACCTTATATTCTCTGGCTCTCTATTATTAGCTGTTCACAGGCAAGCCAGTATGAAAGCATTTTTCAGGAGAACCAGAGGTCAATGTCAGAGCCTCCGTTTTCTCTATATAGGTCCAGTCCATCTGCCAGTGGTGTCATGTCATCCAAATAAAGCTGCTTATTACCTGTGATTCATTTCCCCTCTAGAGTCAGAATTTTCTCTGTTCAGACTCGCTTTATTATGTGTAAAGGTTTGGCTTAACTTGCATCATTTCCCTTGGGGAAAAGAAGTGGGCAAGGCAATGACCCTATACATGTTAGGGGCTGCTTCTTCAGGGTTCTGTTGCTACCGCGACTTGTTTAATAGACACTTACCTTGCCATCTCCTAAGATACAATCAGAAGACATTTTTGAGTTTTTTTCCCATTGCTTTTGTGGGTTCCTTGTTTACGGGACTTTGTTTTGGGGAATTTCTTCAGGCTTTTTCTAACACGACGTCTCATCTCTCTTCTCTAGTCAGCCTTGTCCAAATATGATGCCACCAAACAAAAGAGGAAGTTCTCTTCTTTTTTTAAATCCTTGGTGATCGAACTGGACAAAGACCTGTATGGACCAGACAACCATCTGGTAGAAGTGAGTAGTTCTGTCCTCTAGACTTTGACTTTATGTAGAGGATGATGGACTTGGGAGCTAAACTTTAAATGTCTAGGGAAAGGGGGGCGGGTACCTCCAATGCAGTTTGCACATTGGCCTCCAGGTGGCACTAGCTGTTTGGTTTTCGTACTGTTTGGACCCAAGAGTTCTTATAGTCTGACTTGTCCCACCTTTTAAATTTAATTATCTGGATTGCTGCCCCCACTCTCAAGAGAAAGTCTAATGGAGGCTTTTTATACATGCCAGGAATGGTGAAATGTAGCTATCCACACGCCATTCATCTTTTTTCCTGGTAACAAGTGCTGTGTTTAAGGGGGTTCATTAATAGGATTTAGTCCTTACCAAGGCTACTTTTACAGATCTGCTACTTGCTTTTGGTTCCTGCTTTGTTTAGATTCACATTCCAAATCATCAAAAATTCTTTATTATAATGGCTCATTACATAGTGTTCTAAAGACCATGTTAGCAACAGTGTTCCTTGTGATACAGTCAAAACCAGAATGAGATAGTCCAGCACTCCAAGTGAACTTAACGTGCTCCTTTCTTTGCCAGTGTAGCCGCAGCCCCTTAACCTCAACCACTAAGAGACATGGGAAGGTCTTTACCACCTAATAAGGGAAGTAAGTCATAGAATCAATAGAAATTTGTAAATATATTTCACTTAACTTTATAGCAGTAGAGCATAGTACCTAAGAATGTGGACTGTGGAATCCAACACACCAGAGCTCAGATAACAGCTCCACCACTTGTTGGCTGTTGACCTTAGGCAGCTTGCTTCATTCTTGTAAGCATTAGTTTTCTCATCTGTAAAACAGGTTTAATCGTGCCTTTCTCATATGGATGTTGTGGGGATTCAATGTGATAATCCAGGTACCTGTCCTAGAATACTCTGGCACATAGTAAGTCCTCAGTAGATGATAGCTACATTATTTTACTGTACAAGTGTATATTACCCATTTTGTGGATAAAATTATCACTGAAAATTCAGGCTAATTTAAATGTGACCCTGAGCAGTCAGAATTAAAATGTCAGTCTGCTTATAGATAGGAATCCCAAAGTCATACACAGTTGTTTAAAATGTCTCATGCTGTTGCTCTTCTCCAGTAGCCTCATTAATCAAAGTTGAAAATTCAGTCATTACAGAAGCTCTTCCCCCCCACCCCAGCTCTTCCTCTGGGAGAGCACCCCCTGACATCTTCCTCTCTGTAGTGGCACAGGACCGCCACTACCCAGGAGACGGATGGCTTCCAGGTGAAACGGCCAGGAGATGTGAATGTACGGTGTACTGTCCTGCTGATGCTGGATTACCAGGTATTCTGTGCTGACATGAGGAGTTCCAGCTTTCACAGCCCCATCCCATCAGCAGTCTGACATTTAAAGGCAGTTTAAGGCTAGTTGAAGGTAATTTGCCATCAGACTGTTAGCTCCCTAAATATCTTTAAGGGGTAGGGTCTTAGTCATTTCTGAGTTCCCCTTAGTGTTTTTCTGCTCCAGAGAAGGCATAACATGAATGCCTGTTGAATGACATGAATGTATGGCCACACCAAGTGCCCCATAATAGCACATAGACTCAGCTCACTAGCGTCATCTCTATATTCTCGTTCTCCCCAGCCTCCTCAGTTTAAATTAGACCCTCGTCTGGCTCGGCTCCTGGGCATCCACACCCAGACCCGTCCGGTGATCATTCAAGCACTGTGGCAATATATTAAGACACATAAGCTCCAGGACCCACATGAGCGGGAGTTTGTCATTTGTGACAAGTACCTCCAGCAGGTAAGAAATTGTTCCATTCTTTTCTCAAGTCCACTGCAGCACAAGTTGTACTCTTAGCTGCTTCTCCTCTTTCCCATAGATCTTTGAGTCTCAACGTATGAAGTTTTCAGAGATTCCCCAACGGCTCCATGCCTTGCTTATGCCACCTGAGCCCATTATCATTAATCATGTCATCAGGTAAGCATGTGTATGCGAGGCAGTGGTGTGCTGGAGCTGGCTTGTACCACCTGCACAAGTCAGTTCTCAGAATTTTTAGGAAATTTATAAGCAGACTGTTAAACACAGTCATTATTTAAGAGTATATAAACTTGAGACTAAATACATTATATAAAAAATAACTGTAAATGTTCTCAAAAAGTCATCATCTCTGAGTTATTATATTGGTTTATTGGTGTTTGGACTTCCTGGTGGTTCAGATGGTAAAGAATGTGCCTGCAATGCAGGAGACCCAGGTTCAATCCCTGAGTCAGGAAAATCACCTGGAGAAGAGAATGGCAACCCATTCCAGTATTCTTGCCTGGAGAATTCCATGGACAGGGGAGCCTGGCCGGTTACAGTCTATGGAGTCTCAAAGAGTCAGACATGACTGAGCAACTGACACACACATACTGGTGTTTGTGTTTTCAAAGTTACTTCTGTCTGTTGTGTCTGTGTGGTGGAAATACTCTCTAATGATGTGTTACTGCACATCCCTTCCCAGTTCCTTGATCAGTGATATAATATTGGCATCTTGAAATCAACCATGTTGAGACTATTTAAAACACAGAAATTAGGAAAATGCTCCAAGTCAGGGCTTTTTCTTATTGTTGTTCTTTTTTTCTTTTGGAGAATCAGTTATTAGACATTTACCAGCTCATCACTGATGAACTCCTGTCTTTTCTCTGGGTGGTAGGACATTCCAGTCTGAGACTCCAACTCCAATACCTCTATCTGCTTTTCTGTTTAGCAGATGGATGAACAAGGCATGTCTAGGCAGATACAGAGTGAAAGAAGGCACTTTCTCCTCAAAGCACCATGTCTTCTGGCTCGACGTAGTCTTTGCCTTCTTTCCCTTATGCCATATTAACTCCAGTAAAGCTTTCCTTTCGCTAGACCCTGAACCATCATCACTCAGCCGATAGTAATTCCTACAACCTATACGCTGGGTCAGTAGAAGCTAGTTTGTCCTATGTTCATGTGATTAAATTTAGGCCACGCTTTATTGTGTGTGGTGTGTATTTATTTGAATGTATTTTCAGAGTCACTTTAATAAGTGAAAAGATACTGGAGCAGTGGTTTCTTTGGGGGGAAGGAGAAACTTACTTTTCATTGGATATCTTTTGTACCATTTGACTTTTTACCATTATTACTGAGGCTTATATGTAATATATTGCATCCATTTAAAATCTGATGATTTTTGGCAAATGTGCACATCCTATAGCTACCACCATAGGGAGAGTACAGAGCATTTCTGTCACACCACCCTTTTGCAGTCAACCCCTTGCCTTTCAGTCTAAGACTTGTGTAATTAGGTCTTAGGGAACAAGCCCTTTATCAGGCCCCCTTGGTTTCCTCCTCAGTGTTGACCCGAATGATCAGAAAAAGACAGCTTGTTATGACATTGATGTGGAAGTGGATGATACCTTGAAGACCCAGATGAATTCTTTTCTGCTGTCTACTGCCAGCCAGCAGGAGATTGCTACTCTAGACAACAAGGTAGGGACCATGGCCTGGATAGTTGGGTGTCACCAGCCCTCTATCACAGCTTCTTGGCTTCTTTGATTTTTGATAATTCGTTCAAAATGTATTGACACCCAGTATATGCTGGGCACTCTGTTTGGTGCTGGTTGGAGCCAGACACACATAAGTTCTGATTCCTAACTATACCTCTTAATAGCTTTGAGCCTCAGTTTCTGATCTGTGAAATACAGACCATAATGCCTATTTTTCTAAAGTTGTTATGAGGATTAAATGAGATAATGTATGTGAAGACATGACCTTGTATCTGGCACATAAAAACAAATAGCGGCTGCTGCTTCTATTGTTATTACCATGAACATTATAGTCCATGCAAGCAAAGCTAGAAAGGCTCTGGGAACACAAAGGAAAACAGGAAGGCTTTCTTGGAAGAGGTGATGCCCCAACCTAATCTTGAAGGACATGGGAGTCAACATGGGAGTTGGACTATAAAGAAAGCTGAGCACCAGAGAATTGATGCTTTTGAACTGTGGTGTTGGAGAAGACTCCTGAGAGTCCCTTGGACAGCAAGGAGATCCAACCAGTCAATCCTAAAGGAGATCAGTTCTGGGTGTTCATTGGAAGGACTGATGCTGAAGCTGAAACTCCCAATACTTTGGCCACCTGATGCAAAGAACTGACTCATTTGAAAAGACCCTGATGCTGGGAAAGATTGAAGGCAGGAGAAGGGGATGACAGAGGATGAGATGGTTGGATGGCATCACCGACTCAATGGACATGAGTTTGAGCAAGCTCCAGGAGTTGGTGATGGACAGGGAGGCCTGGTGTGCTGCAGTCCACGGGGTTGCAAAGAGTCAGACACGACTGAGCGACTGAATTGAACTGATGGGAGTCAACAAAAGGGGAGAAAGGATGATGGTACTTAAAGGCTTGGGGGGCAGAGGACATTCCAGAAAGAGGGAGCAGGGTATATGAAGGCCCAAAGATGAGCAGAGAACCTGGCAAGTTGAAGAAATACAAGCTCTTTACTGTGTTAGATAAAGCTCGGGTGCCGGGGAGAAGAAACTGGAGAGAGAAGCAGGAACCTAGTCCTGAAACCACTTTGAGGCAGGGTAAACTGGTTTATACTTTGTTCTGAAAATGGGAGGGCCTGGTGCTGTTTGTATTTAGAACGCTCACTGGCAGGATGGTGAGAGGTGAACTGTAAGGGGGGCAGATCTGGGGGAAGGAAGCCCAGGTGGGGGATGCTGCAGTAATGCACATGACATATGTTAAGGGCCTAAGCTTATGGTACTGATCATGAGGATGGACGTGAGTAGGTAGGTTTGGAGGGTGTGGAGGTGGGATTTAGGGATCTGGACACTGGATGCAGATGGTGGGGTGTGGTGTGAGGGAGAAGAGGTGTTATGAAGACCTCCAGGTTTTCAGCTGGAGTGTCATTCAGATTGGGAGCAGGAGAAGCAAGTCTTGGGAAAAGGTAGTGATTTTGTTTTGGGGAGTTTAAGGTGCCTTGAGGTGTCAAGCAGATGCATTGGTATGAGTTTAGAAAATGGACTGTGATCTGCAGACTGGGGACTCGTTACCCTGTCAGTGGTGCCAGAAGACATACAAGTAGATGAAATTGCCAGGAAGAGCATGGAGTATCAGCGAACAAAACCCACGGACCACAGCTACAGAGACAGCCCTGTGTACCACTCTTTTTCTACCTGAGAGTTTCCAGACCCATTTGTGCTGTGGATTAAAAATTTCCCATGTAGTGTCATCCACAGTGGACATGGTGCAGACAGTAAGGAAAACGTCACTCATGGGCAGTGGACAGAGACACGGCACCAAGCACCGTAGCAGGTGGGGCCCTGGGCAGCAGTGCCATTTTTGGGCTGCATTCTGTTCCTTGGTTGGGAGTGGTATACGGAGAAGTCATACACTGCCTGCCACTAACTTTGCATTTCCCCAACGTGGAAATGTTATGAGCTTCCTTTCCTTCTCCCTTTCAGATCCATGAGACAATAGAAACTATCAATCAGCTGAAGACGCAGCGGGAGTTCATGCTGAGCTTTGCCAGAGACCCTCAGGGTTTCATCAATGACTGGCTTCAGTCCCAGTGCCGGGACCTCAAGGTAAAGAACCTGGAACAGGTGCAAAGAGACTTGGGTCTATGAGGCACATGTTTGCTCTATGTCTGTAGCATGTGGTGGAGAGCCAGGGAGAAGTGAGGGGCTAGACTTTCTTTAGCGTGTTCCAGTGGGAAAATGGAGATAGAACCATCAAGTGTTTATCTAGTATTTATGTCTGCTGTCACTGTGCACCATGTTGTAGGGGATACAGAGTGGAAAACTCGGTCTCTGCTTTCCAAGTAGCATACATTCTGTTTGAGAAACCAGGCTAGTTGGATTTTAAAAGTAGTAAATCATGTACGACATTATCAGAATTTCACCAGTACCAATAAGATAAAACAAAGGAGAAGGGAGATTGGTGAGGCTAGGATAGCTTGGAAAGACTTTCTGGAGAATTTTGGATTTGAGAGAGAGAAGGGTGCTCTCTGAGAGATGCTCCCAGAGAGAGGAGCACTGCAAGCTCAGGCAGGAAGGTAGGAATGAGCACAGTATGTGAGACGTGCCCTCAGTTCTCGCCTGTCCTGTGGTGACTGCAGTCAGCCTGACCAGAGGAGCAGGGGACGGGGGTGCCAGGAAGGATCCCTGAACAAGGCAGGGACTTGTCCACAGCATGGGTGACTTGGGGTGCTGTTTTAGTGGTTTGCTAGGGCTGCCGTAGTAAAGTACCACGGCCCCAGTGGCTTAAACAAGGGAAATGGATGGTCTCACAGTTCTGGAGGCTAGAGCCTGAAGTCACGGTGTCAGCAGGGTTTGGTTCCTTCCAAGGGTGGGGAGGGAGAGTCTGTTCCAGGCCTCTCTCCTGGCTTTTAGTCGCCTCAGGTGTTCCTTGGTTTGCAGATGGTGTTCTCCATGTGTGTTCACGTTGTCTTTCCTCTGTACATGTCTGTCTCTGTGTCTGAGTTTCCCCTTTTTATAAAGATACCCATCATTAGATAGGCCCACTCTAACGACCTTATCCTAACGATCATCTGCAGAGACCCTATTTCCAAAGAAGGTCACATTCACAGGTACTGGGGGGTTAGGATTTCAGTATCTTTTAGGGAACACTGTTCAGTCCATAACAGATGACAAGGAAGGAAACAAGCCTGTTCTCTCTCTTCCACTTCCCATTCTTTCTCAGACCATGACTGATGTGGTGGGTAACCCAGAGGAGGAACGCCGAGCAGAGTTCTACTTCCAGCCTTGGGCCCAGGAGGCTGTGTGTCGATATTTCTACTCCAAGGTAGGCACCTAGGGTGCAGAGGAGAAACTGACAAAAGGCAAGGGGTCTGCACCCTGGTGGGGGTCAGTGGTATCAAGAACAACTTCTGGTTTGTCTCATCCTCCACTCCCTCCACTATTTTCTCCTTAGGTGCAGCAGAGACGACAAGAATTAGAGCAAGCCCTGGGAATCCGAAATACATAGGGCTTCTCCCACAGCCCTGATTTGGCTGCACCGATTTCTTTATTTGGGCCCTGTGCTGCCTGCCTCATAGCACCTGCCTTGGTCTCGCATAGGGCTTTCCAGGGGATGCTGTCGGTTCTAGGACAACACCAGAATGAAGAGGGTCTCATGTGACACCGGCTGTCCTCTTCTCCCATCCCATCCCTTCCTATCCCCAGCTTCCCTTTGCCCCACAAAGTTCCCATGTGCCTCTCCCCTCCCCTGGTCTGCATAGGACCTCTAGATAGTATTAGAGAGAGAACCCGTAGTGGTAATCAGTGCATTGAATGGATTGGGCCTAAGGCCAAGTGGTCTTCAAGGGGACCAGCTACACTGATCCTGCCCTTCAGAGACCCAGGAGTTGGGAGCTGTAGCCCCTTCTCCACGACTCAGGCCTGGGGGCACTCTATAAGCTAGTTGATCTTGGCTCTCCTGATAACAGAATCCAGTTTCCTTCCTTCCCTCCACAGGTTTGGAGCAAACTCTCCCTTCACTTGTTGCCCTCTAGCACTAAAGGAACCCTGGCTCTCGGGCTCCACTGAGCCCCAGGTCAGTCCGCAGCCCTCCAGATGGGCCTGCTGTCTCAGTGCTTCTCCCCTCCCTCACAAGGGGTCCACATCAGTATTAGAGTTTGTTCTCGTAGTATTGCTCCCTCCCAGCACACTCCCTGTAGCTGCTGTTGAGGATTCCCTCCTGTCTGTCCTAACCGAGGGCATTTGGGTGGGGGAATCTTGCCTTTCCCTGTCAGAGCCCCAGGGACCTCACCTAGGGTGCTGTCATTGCCAGCGGAGGCTGTTCCTTCCTGCTGTAGTGTGGAGGTATGACTTATTCATTCACTCCACCCTGCCTCCCCCATCCTTTCATGGAGAAACAGGCCTGCAATCAAACGGGTAAAAGCCCTGGGCCATCCCTGTTTTCCTGTCCCTTGTCTGCCCAGTTGACACCCACTGGTGACTGCTAGGGCACTGAGGAGTGAAAGCGCCTAGGGCTGGAGAGAGCTCTGACTTGGGTTTGTGACTCTTCCCTCTCCCTGCCTCACAGGATTGTGACTCCCCAGCCCCCGCCCTCAAAGCTTCAGACCCCTCAGGTAGCAGCAGGACCTTGTTGTGTGATCTTGGCCCCTTGGAACTGAGATGGTTTCGCATCTTTCCAGGAGAGCCTCGAATTCTTCCAGGTTGTATCACCCCTGAGTTAGCATATCCCAGGCTCGCAGACTCAACACAGCAGGGTGGGAGACAGCTGGGCACAGAGGGGGAATTCCGTTCAGCATGGGCTGTAAACCTGCAGAACTGACAAAGCCCCTGCTTCCCCACCCCCTCCTCAGGCTCCTGCGAGCACATCCCCCCAGCCCTGTATCCCTGCCTGTTCCACGCTGGGGACAGCAGGACTCTCTCCCCATCGTCTCCTTCCAGTCATTAATCCCCCCCTCCCTGAAAGGTTCTCCCCACAGTGACACTGGACAACCTCTGTCCCTGGGGCTGGAACCATGAGAAGGAAGCTCAGCACTCCTACAGTGTCCCTGTTGAAGATAACTGTTTTTATTAACTGAATATGTTTTTTTCATGGACCAAAATTTTTTTTGTACTGCCCCCTTATCGATGTCACCCAGTTTTAATAAAAGAATCTTCTGAAGAATGGGTCCCCCTCCGTACTGATGGAGAGCTCTTCCCTGAGTGTTCTCCAATGCCATTAGCCATGCTCATGGTGTTTGTTCATTTGACAAGTGTTTATTGAGCACCTGCTGTGTGCCATCTGTGGTTCTAGGCACTGGGGGTATGGTGGAAAACAAGGTTTCTACCCTGTGGGCCTCAAATTTTTACCTTAGAGCTTGTTCTGTCAGCCCCAGTGGTCCAAGCAGGGCAGATGCTGGCTGAGATTAGTGGGTTTCATCACTGCATCTGAGTCCTGTCCTCAGTTCCTGTTAAGGTTCTGACAAGACAGTGGCACTGCCATCCTCTCCTTTGCCCTTCTGCGCTCCCCAGGGCACCCACTGGCTCAAATGCACTATCCTTGGGCACCTGTGATCCCTTCACTCAATGCACCTGATGCTCTAGAGTTCCCAGGAGTCCCATCTGCACACAGGCCAGGGCTGTATCAGGGCTGGAGACATTTGTGTTCTCTGTGCCTGTCACTCTTTAAGGCTCCACTTTCTCAACCCTGAGTAAGATTTTAGTTCTTAAGACTGGCGTGGATGTGCTGTGCTATCCCCTCACTGGTAGAGTTAACACTCTCCTCAGGATTGGTTCCTAGTAGCAGAAACAAAATTCTGCCTCTGTTGCCATCATAATAGACTTGCTTCCCACCAGGTGGCTCTTTCCTTTCCTCCTCGCTGCCATTATCTAGCTTGTTTCTACCCAAGAAGGAGATTTAAGACAGGAGGAAGGCAACCACATTTCAAAATTGTAACTAAAAAGTTACCCTTTGCCTCTGTGGATGTGAATGCTCAAGTATTGCCTATGTGCCATCAAACCCAACAAGGATACAACCACTGTTCCCAGTCTGGAATGTGGGGGTTTATCAGACTTGAGTAGGGAAAGCAGAGAGAAGTGTGTGTGAGTGATAACTTGGAGTGGAAAAAATTGATGTCAAGGACATTGAAATGACATCTGTTTTCACCCGGGCTAATTACATGTGTAATGAATGGCTGATGAACCATTATTAATTTCAAGCAAATAATCTACAGTTTGCTCTTGGGAAAAGAACTCTTGTGTAACAGATAAGTTCCTGTGACAAGCCAATTCTGAATCTCTGCACACTTCATTCCTATATAAATGAACAAATTCTTTGTCTTCATACTACTAAAAATGATGGTAGGGACAAAATAGAGATGGACGCATTTAGGCAAAAACAGGAGGTTATTTTATGCATAAACATCCATTCTTTGGGGTTCTCATCGTATGTGCCAGGGACAGAATCATTCTTTCTCTTCCTCACCCATAATTGGAGCTCCCAGCTGGCAGCCTGGCACTGGTGCCTTTTTCTTGATGCCAGTGCAATAACAGTAATCTGCAGGAAGCAGGCTCTGTAGTAGGCTTAATTATGTTCCTAAGAGAAACAATCAGGTACTGATTTCATTTATGTCCCTGTAAGGGAACTCCCTGGTCATGAGAGCAGAGTATGGTGGGCTTTTCCAGGGCAGTCCCTAGAACTTGGAAAACCATCTCTCCCCAGTCTTGATCTCAGGGCCACTGACCCTGATTCAGTGGTTGTACACAGACTCCCCTCTGGCCCAGTGCTTATCGCAGTTTGCGGCCAGCAACAGCCCAGGGGAATGGAAACACCCACTCAGCAGTTGGCCAAGCCAGGAGGTCAGCACGTGAGCACACAGTGGTGTCTGCTTTCCAGGCCAAGGTGCACAGACAGCTGCAGTGTTAGGGGCCTTTGCCCCGCTCTCCACATCAGCCTAGAAACCGAAGTTCCCTGCTTAAACATTGCTGTGGGCAACGTAGAGCCTTGAGCTACTCAATGTGTCCCTTTCATTCTCCTCCTCCCAAAAGCACACACCCCACTTAGTCTCAGTTACAGCATCTGAGACCACAAGGCTCTACAGAGGTCACAGCTGCCCCAGGTCCTGCCTCCCTCACCTTTCTGGCTTCTGCAAACTAGCCACTAACCTGAAGGAGCCCCTGGTGTGGTAGTAGCGGGGAAACCCAAGAGAAGTGAAGGAAGCTCAGTGCCTCTCAAGGATAGTGAACACTTGGGCTGCTTTCCTTCTGTCCTCCTCAAGCCCAGAGTCTGCAAAAGACTTGTGGACCACTTTGCATCCAACTTTAACCCTTCCTACCCTCCTTTCTGGAAGGCATTCAGGTGAGGAGAGGCCCACTGGTGGGTTCTGTTTCTCAGGCTAGCGGGGTCTTATCCTTTGGCTGCCCCCAAAGCAGTCCCTCCCCTCACCTTCTATGTGGTCTTACCTTACATAAAAGGGCTCACACCCACCCACCTCACTCACACACAGCCCTGCAGTGGAGCTAGAGTGGGACCGGTGACACGTGACCCATCTCTGCCAGAGGATAAAGCTGCAGAGCAGTTTTGGGGGTCCTGGGAGATCACATGGAAAAGCATGCTACTTTGGAAAAGCAAGCATGCCTGTATGTGCTGCTAGGACTGAATATAGTTTATTCTGGGGCTAGGGGACAGAAGGGAGTGCAGGGGACTGGTCACTTGTTCCTTATCTGGGCTTGCTCTTGGCAGACCTCAAGATGAGCCCATTGCTGGGAGGGAGGGGGTGAGGACCTGGGCTGGAGCCAAGGCAAGAAGCTTGCCAGTACCGTCAGCTGGCAAACTGAAGAGGAAAAGCAGGCCTGGTCTGTGCCCCATTCCTCTTCCCCACCTGTCTCTCTCCCCTTTTCCCCCTTTCCCTGGCCCTGCCAGACTCTGTCTCCCTGGGTGCCCGCCTTCCCTCCCCTGGAGGGCGGGGCTTGGCTGCACCCACGTGTGTTGGAGTTATATGCTCCCAGGCGGCAGAGGAGCTGGGGAGAGTGGCACCCAGCTGGTGGCTCAGGCAGAGAAGCGGCACCATGACCGGCAAGAAAGTCTGCATTGTAGGCTCTGGCAACTGGTAAGCAGCTCTGTCAAGGAGTGTGTTGAGGGGCAGGGGGGGCTCCCTCAAATCTGCGGAAGTCAGTGAGGGAGCCTTGGTGGGCAGGAAGTGCTCCGGCTCCCGCTGCTGTCTCTTGCCTACCCCACCAGGACAGAGGGAGCCCCGACCCCTCCCGGTCCTTGCCTCTTGGCAGTGGCACCTGTTCCCCACAGGGAGCCTCCAGAGTGCTCCCTGCCTGAAAAGCTGCCTGGGTGGGGGTCGGGGGGAGCAGTGTTGGAAGATCAGAAATCTGGTCCCCTTCTCCAGCAGCAGTGTCAGGGAGACTGACACTTTCTATTGCCTGCTCATTAGAGACACAGTGTCATAGGGGAGGGGGTGACAAGGGAGGTGGCAAGCAAATAATCCAGTGGATACTGTGATATCCCGAGGTGGAGCACTGTGCCCTCCCCTGCCACTGTTCCTCCCTCACTCCTCCACTTTCTGTGCTCCCCCCTCCCGCCAGGGGCTCAGCCATCGCCAAGATTGTGGGTGGCAATGCAGCCCAGCTGGCACACTTTGACCCACGGGTGACCATGTGGGTGTTTGAGGAAGACATCGGGGGCAGAAAGCTGACAGAGATCATCAACACACAGCATGAGAATGTCAAATACCTGCCAGGGCACAAGCTGCCCCCCAATGTGGTGAGCCTCAACACCCCATAGAAAGGGAGAGGGAAGTGGAGGAGGTGCTTCCTGCCGGGAGGGGGCCGTTTCATGTGCCACTGGACTTGAGAAGCATCTCAGGAGGGCTCCTCCAGGCACAGGGTATCCTTGTGCACAGCTCCCAGAGCACTTGCTGGGACTGAGGACAACCTGAATGCATACCCCTGCATCTCCACCTTGCCCTGTGGGCTCCCAGGAGGAAAGGGAGGGGGAGAAGATGAGGAAGTTGGTCTCCATGACAACCAAAGGCAGGTTCTCTGGTTCCCAGACTTGGGGTTCAGGTAGTGCCTGCCTCGGGCTCTAATCCTGTTACACATTTACTGGGTGATTAGCAGACATGGAGACTGCTCCTTGGACTTAAGGTCTTTGGTCAAATCCATGTGGCTTACTCCCCACCTAGAAAGGGCGAGCAGGGAAGAAAGCAGGAAGACTGGGGCTCTCCATTCCCAGCTGGGGGCCCTAAGGAGCAGGGTGATGAAATCTTACTTGTCCTCTTCCTCCTGCCAAGCCCAGACCTCACTGTCCCACAGCCAAGGGCTAGGAGAGGGCTGGGAGGAGGTTTCCAGGAGTTCTCAAGAGTCCAGAACAGCTGAAGCGTAGAAGAAATGATGGCAAGGGGGAGAGAATAGAGGGTCTTGCTCTTCCAGGTTCAGCCCTTCCAGATTCAACCCCAAAACTACCCTTCCTTCTTCCCCACCAGCCTCACTCTGGCTCCTAGATCTCCCGAATGGGGCTCCACAGGGGCTAGAAGAAGTCTGTCAGGCCCATGAGCACTGGTCACCCCCACAGGTGGCTGTCCCTGATGTGGTCCAGGCTGCAGCGGATGCCGACATCCTGATCTTTGTGGTGCCCCATCAGTTCATCGGCAAGATCTGTGATCAGCTCAAGGGCCACCTGAAGGCTGACGCCATTGGCGTGTCTCTTATTAAGGTGCCATAGACACCTTCCTGTGGAAGGGGGTACAGCCACCTGCTGTGGGGCTTAGGGTTGGTGAAGTAAGACACACAGAAAACTGCACAAGTAGGCCAGGAATTTTCTGAAGAGAGGAGAAGAGTTGGCTTTGGGGAGGCTTGAGAAACAGATGCCGGGGGCCACTGGGAAGAGGAAGTTGGTTGGGGAGTAGATAAGGTGTCAGTTTGGAGGCAGATGTCTTAGGGAATTTAGATGTATGAGGGATGCCTAGGGGATATGAGAAGCAGGCTGGTTTGAGGAGCTGAGAAGGGCAGCTGGTTTGGAGCAGTGGCTGGGATGGAAGCTGGTTTGGCGTACTCAGGGGTGGGGTGTTCAGGGGTGTGGAGGGGCTACATTACCTTGGAGAAGTAGGTTGTGGGAGAATTTTTGGATGGTTTCATTTCACAGGGTATCTGCTCTCCTCACAGCAAGCTCTGGCTGCGCTGGACTAGGGGAGGACCATTGGGGAGGGACACTGACGAACAGTGAATTTGGAAGGGGCAGGATTTCTGGGTGGGAAGCCCTCAGCTGGGGTAAAAGGCACCTGTCCTGAGCTCCATCCTGTGCCCAGGGGGTAGACGAGGGCCCCAAGGGGCTGAAGCTCATCTCTGAAGTGATTGGGGAGCGCCTTGGCATCCCTATGAGCGTGCTGATGGGGGCCAACATTGCCAACGAGGTGGCTGATGAGAAGTTCTGTGAGACAACCATTGGTGAGACCCCACCCACCTATATACATAGTGCAACTCCAGTTATGGCCCCTTCCCGTGCTCTATTCCCCATCCGCCTAGCCATCTTCTCCCCATAAGGCAGGCGAAGGAAGAAGACCCCAGCATTAGAGATGAGGGGGGTTGGACGCCCCTATGGAAAGAATTGTAGGTCCTGCTTCGGGCAGGTGTGAGAATAACAGTCAATAGCCCCTTCTTAAAGTCTTACCCCCTCCCCAATTTAGGTAGCAAGAACCTGGCCCACGGACAGCTTCTGAAAGAGTTGATGCAGACACCCAATTTCCGCATCACGGTGGTGCAGGAGGTGGACACGGTAGAGATCTGTGGGGCCTTAAAGGTGAGAGGGGCATAGAAGCAGCTATGGGGTGGGGAGAAGGTCCTGAAAGAAGGCCTAGCTTAGCTGTACGATGTTGCTGGATCTCCAGGTGCTCACTCCCCATCCTCGTTGAGTACAGTACACTCAACGTGTACTGTACAGTGGGAAGCACTGCAGAAGCAAAGCCAGGATCACTCAGGCCTGCAATCGCTTACCTTCAGACACTGGGCTCCCTTCTCCATTTCCTCTGTAGCCCCTTGTGGGACACCCTATCCCTGGCTCAAAGGGCTGGTCTAGCAGGGAAGATGAGATGCCCTGGTGAAGTGCCCAGGGTAATGGGAGATGAGATGTCCAGAACACCCAGACAGACTGATGACCAGAACTCTGGCTCCTGGACAGAGCTATGGATGTCTATCAGGGACATAAAACAGCCATGGGTGGGCCAGGTAGACTGGTTTTCAGGGAAAGTCCCCAAGGATGGAGTATAGGGCAGGGCTGGGGAGCCAGGAAGCACAAGTCCAGGCTAAAAGAAGGGAGTGCAGCAAGTGGGGAAACCAAGAGTGGAAGGAGTTGAGGGGCCCACCCACCTTCCTTCATTATGAAGGAAGTGGGCATGTCATGGCTGATGGAATAAGCATGAGGCAGGGGCTGAGGGTCCCAAATGGGGCCTGTGGGAGGGATCCTTTCTCACCCATGACTCCACTCTTCAAAGAATATAGTGGCCGTGGGGGCTGGCTTCTGTGATGGCCTGGGCTTTGGCGACAACACCAAGGCGGCTGTGATACGACTGGGACTCATGGAGATGATTGCCTTTGCCAAGCTCTTCTGCAGCGGCTCTGTGTCCTCTGCCACCTTCTTGGAGAGCTGCGGTGTTGCTGACCTTATCACTACCTGCTATGGAGGGCGGAACCGAAAGGTGGCCGAGGCCTTCGCCCGCACAGGAAAGGTGGGCCCTGGGGAGAATGGAGCAGGGAGGCTGGGCCCTGTAGGTGTTAAGGGAGAGGAACCTGGCTTGTGGCATCTCCTGAGCACAAACATTAAGATCGTTGTGAACATTCCCATTTCTTTCCTCTTAAGACCCACCTCCTGCCAGAGCCCCTGTCTCTCTATCTCACACTGACAACTCCCCTCTCCCATTTCCATCTGCCCATCCTATTTTCTTCACAGTCCATTGAGCAGTTGGAGAAAGAGATGCTGAATGGACAGAAGCTGCAGGGGCCCCAGACAGCCCGGGAGCTGCACAGTATCCTCCAACACAAAGGCATGGTGGACAAGTGAGTGTCTGCCCCAGCCCCACTTGTGAGGGAACCACGGCCAGAAGTGCTCTCCCTGTTCATCATCTTCCTGAACCCTCCTCTCTGCCCAATGTGAAGTGGGCAGAGAGGGAAAGGTTGTCTTATGTTCACAGACAGAGCCAAGAGCCTGGAGGGGGTCTGGTGGGCCCACTGTCCCCAGCTAGTGCATTGTCTTTGAATTCTTTCCAGTCTAGTGCTCTTTATACCACATTGCTAGGACCCTTCACATGGCCTCCCGCTGTCCTCTGCTATGTGGGTGGACAGCAATAAGCTTCTGTGACTGTCCTGCCTCTCTGTCCATCACCCTCAGTCTAAGCCAATTCTCTGAGGCCATCCCTTCTGTCCCCGAATACTGTCCTGGGTGGTGAGGTGTGAGGAAAAGGACAGTCTTCTTTTCAGGGAGCACAGAGACAGTGGGGGTGATGAACTGATCAGAGCAGAACTCTGTTTATTTGAGAAAGAATCATAGAGCAAGAGAGTTTGAAACAAGCTCAGAAGATCAGCTCACGACTGGTCAGGTAAAGCCTCCTGGTAAAAGGAGCAGCCTGGGAAGAAGGAAACTGGCATTTACTGAACACCTTCACATAACTCATAATCACTTCTTCACTACTTTGTTATACTGACTCCCTTTTACAGCTGATGATAGTGAGGCTCAGAGAGGTTAAGTGGCTTGCCCAGTTGGAACAGAAAATTGATGCCAGGAAATCACGCAGGCAAGTTCAATATGATAGGGAGAAGGGCAATAAGAACCTGACCCTAAAACCCAGGGCTAGGAAATTAAAATTCTCAGCCAGGGTCTGCTTGAGCTTGAAGGCGGGAGAGCAGGGAGTAGAGGGTTAGGGGCTGGAGGATTGGGGGCTTGTCTGGAGGCCAAGCTGGCTCTGTCCTTCCCCATTCTAGGTTCCCTCTGTTCACAGCTGTGTACAAGATATGCTACGAGAACCTGCCAGTGGGGGAATTCATCTACTGCCTGCAGAATCATCCAGAACATGTGTGAGCAGGCCTGAGGCCCAGGCCAGGCAGCCTCTTTATCCCAATGGAGACAGGCAGAAGCTTGGGGTGCCTGGCCACCAGGATCTCCAGGACTCTCCAGAGAGCAGCGGCTTCTCAGCTTTTCACTGAGTGACAGGAGGCTGAGGGCCCAGGTTTCTGCCTGGAGATCCTGAAGCAGCCCACAACCTCTCGGCTATCACATCTCACCAGAAATGGAGTTGCCTAGTCCCTCTCCAAATGGGGAGCTTTCTCCCTGTCCTGTGAGAGGGGTAGAATCAGCCCCAGAGTGGCCTGCTTTGGGCCTGTGGGGGGAGGAGGGGAGGGAAAGGGAGGCAAGGCAAAGGCTGCTTCGTGGGGCCTCACATAGACCAGAATTCGTGTCCCCATGCCTCAGCTACAAGAGGGATGAGGCAAGGGCTGCAGGGAGGGGTCTGGGCTTTTGAGCTGACATGGGCCCCAGGGACCCCTTTGCTCTGACCTCTTGCCAGGCCCCACAAGGCATCAATGGATCTCTCAGTGTTTGTTCACAAAATACAAAGATCTCAAACAACCACCTTCTAGCTTCTCCTAGCAACATCTGCGTCCTCAGAAACCTCTGGTCATCTCCCCTTTCCCCCTCCCCCAGGCTGCCCTGGCACCAGAGTTGCTGCCACGCTGGCATCTTTGGCCATGGGGCTTGTCATTCTCCCTCGGGACTTCCCAGTTCCTAGTTCTTTGCCAGCTCCTCCCCACCATGCTGACCTTTCCAAGCCTCTCTCACCCTCCCCCCCAGTACCCTCTTTGGGGAGCAGGAACTTAATCTGCTGACAGAGCTGCACCTTTTCATAGCAAACTCAGATCACCCTGCTCCCTGTGACCTTTGTAACTGCTCTGCCTCCCTTCTTGGGAGCTCTAGTGGGGGGAGGTGTCAGCTGGGTCCCTCCTGCTGCTGTCTCCCCAAGACATCTTAGATCCTTACCTCCTCCTAAACCCTATACCCAATTCTCAGCTACCCCTGGAGCAGCCAGGGCAGCTAACCTGCATCTGTACCTGGAGGCCAAGGAGCCAGAGAGTGGGTAAGGGAGGACAAGCAGGTCCCCATCTTGGTGGTCCTGACACTCCAAGGTCAGCTCTCCTTTGTCACCTGAAGGCCTTCTCATGCGGTATTGATTTCTCTAGCACCCAGGAGCTGGGAAACTCATGGAGGAGGAAAAACAGTCCAACCACACTACCCCCTGGGGTGAGAGGAGGAGGGAGAGGTCTGTGCTTTGCAGTGGCCTTGCTCCAGGCTGGAATGGCAGCAGGGGAATGTCACAGGTCAGCAGCTTGAGCCCCTGGCTATAAATAGAGCCTGAGGGCTCCTGTCACGTACAGCAGAGGGTCTCAGCTTCCTGTGTGGCAGTGCCTGGCACACTGTGGCTCTGGCCAGCATTAAGTTAACCTTCCCTTTCTCCTGGACAAACGAGGCGGGTGCTTGAGAACAGGAGTCAGTCTCACCAGTGAAGGACAGAGCTACCTGGGTCAGGCAGTGAGGCTGGGCCCAGGTCGGGTGCTGACTGGATCCAGAAACTGCCTCTCCAGGAGGTCAAAGTCAGAGCAAAATGGGAGCTCCTTCCCTAGGCTGCACCTGCGACCCTCTTGGGAGAGTCAGAAACCTTTGCTTATTTTTGTTCACCATTAACTGAATCTGAGGCTTCTGAATCAGGCCTACTTGCCTATCCAAAAAAAATTTTGCCTATCCAAAAACCGATCTGGTTTTTCCAGAAACAAGCTGGGGAAGGACGCTTAACTGCACGTAGCGGTGCGTGTGCAGTGGTGCATCAGTACATGCGTATGTTTTCACTCATGCCACGGGAAAAAGGAAAAAAGAAATCTTTCTTCGATTGTCCTGGCCACTCCCGGCCCCTTGCTGGGGTGCCCACGCAGTCCCGCTTTCCCCAAGTGGCATCCCCCCCAATCCTTTCCGGGCGCTTCTTTGGGGCTTTATCACGCCGCCTGCAAGCGGGGAGGTCACACATGGGACAGAAACTTTTCGGAAATGCGACCCTTGGGCCCACTCCGTGCCCATGGCCACACTTGCCGCAGTCCTGGGAGGCCCAGGCCTCGCGGTGAGGATCGGATTCCTACCTGTGCTGGGCTTAAGGCCGTCGGCGGGTAAAAGGGCAGCTCCAATCTGTAGGGGGCGCACAGTCCCCTCCAGAGGGCTGACTCCGAGAGAACCTACCTAGCTACCGGAGACGTCACTGCGCCACAGACTGAGGATTGGCTGGTTTCCTCAGAGTCGGAGAGAAAGATCGCCTTTTCTCTGGTGACTGAGTATCCTAAAAGTTCTGGTTCCAGAACTTGGGTCGCCAAAGACCCTTTCTCAGTGAAGAATGACTACAACCCCCAGAAATCAAAGGGCCTCTCCGAGAGGAAGACTCGTCTGAGGATGCGTAGTAAAGGCGGCTGACCCGGAAGTCGGAAGTTCAAAGGCGGCAACCAATCAGGGCTGCGACCGGCGCGGGCTCCCGCCTTCGTGGGCGGGGTTATGCTGCGTCAGAAGTGCAGGGCTCTACCCTCGTCGGGAGCCAAGTTCTATAGGGTAAGCTGGTCGAGGGGGAGGGATAAAGGATGGTGTTGGCACCAATAGCGCCTCAGCGTTCAGTGTTGTTCCTGGGCCACTATTCTTACTCGTCTCGTGCCGCTTCCGGCTACGCTCGGAGGTCGCGCAGGCTGGAGGCCTCGGTCGGACGGGAGGGAGCGGCAGCATCCAGGTACGCCCTGTGTCAGGCTGGAGCCCGGGCCGCCGGTCTGCTGAGGCGCGCCCGCTGGGGTCGGCCTTTGCTTACCGCATCCTTGCATGCCCAGTCTTCGGTGTCCTTGAGGTTTACCGCGTGTCGTGCGCTGCTTCCAGCCCAGCATCCTCCTCGCGGCCGTAGGTTTCTGTCAGGCCTTGACTCCACGGCACGTTTTGTCCTCCACTCTCTGACTCTAGTAACTCGGACCCTTTCTCATCTTGTAGTCCGCTGTGCCCTGAAATGTAGCTTTCCCGGGCATCCGTTCTTGTTTATCTATTAACTGGCTCCACTCCTTTGCTGCTTTCAGTTCCTGGGATTGTCTCCCCCTCCCTCTTCACTGACGTATATCCTCCCAGTCCTTCTAACGACTGCTGCCCGCCCGTCTCCACCTTTCTGCTAACTTTTCTTGAGCCCTCACTTTGTCTCTGAAGTCTCGAAATGCCTCTTCTCTTCTGGTCACCGCTGTCTTCTACTTTGTCTAACAGAATTTGGGATGCACAGCTTATCGCCATCAAATCATAAACTCCTTTGGGACACAGGCCACCTTCTCTGCAGCCTTCATACGTAGCCTGAGTGAAAGGTAGATAAGTGAGTAAATCTAAGCTGAGGTGGATGGACCCATTTGAGGAAATGAGTTTTCCAGAGGAGAGAGATCTGAGCTTTGAGGTTCTCCCATGTTCAGGGAGCAGAAAAAGAGAAAAGAGCCACAATTTGAAAAGGTTTTTATAGATTACACCCCTGTGTCATTTTTCACTGTGGTTCTTGTTTTCTTTTTTGTTATTCTGAAACCAGACTAACCCCATAACAGACCCTTGAGCTTTATTGAGAAAACTGATGCCCCATAGATGAGAAGATTCTCCTGCTAACCTCAAAAATTTTCATTTTCAAGGTTAATCCTTCTACTTGGACTTCTAATTTCCTTTCTCTGGGCCATCCTAGATCTTATTCCATCCCACCTACCTCACTCAGTTTAGCCACCAGTTTCTTCTTTTCTTCTCTGGGAGTTGGTGATGGACAGGGAAGCCTGGCATGCTGCAGTCTGCGGGGTTGCAAAGAGTAGGACCCGACTGAGTGACTGAATTGAACTTCTTCTCTGAAAACATTCAAATCTCCTTATCAGTGAGCAAACAAAACTAGAATTTACTTGACCTTGTGTTACCTTCACAAGCTGCTACTCTATCATTGCCATTCCCTGAACCAGCAAATCACAACATCAGTTCTTATCTTTGGGGTCAAAGGGGGTTATGATCCTTCTAATCATCTGTTTCTCTCTATCCTAGAAAAATGCATAGACATGTTGGGGTTCATGGGTCTTTTTCATTCTGGCGCAGTACACCCGAAAGATAAAAGCATACCTCTGTTAGTGGCAGTGACTTGATAGAACAGTGATTTTCAACCACTGTCATGGTTAAATGAAAGAGCATTCCATTTGTTTCTGGAATTGCCTACCTGTTTTCCTTCCCTAATTGTTTTCTTTCTTCAAACTGGTGTTACCTTGACTTCACTCTCTTTGGTTTTATCCTCTAATTTGGTGTCACTTGTTATTTTTATATGTATCTGTAGCCTAGCCTCTTTCCCAGGATTTGTTCCATATTTGCATATCCGTGTGCCTGACAGACATCATCAGGTGAATTTTGCATTAAGCATCTTAACTTGAACATGTCCAATTCATGATCTTGGCTGACGCTTACTGTCACCACCACCATCCCCATACACACATATAGACACACACCTGTTTCTTCTCTTTTCTATTAACGGTATCCCACTCCATAAAGTTTCCTCAGTTGTTAACTTACAGATACATCAACTTTGCCCTAGCCCATCCAGTTGATAAGCCTTGTTCTACTTCCAGAATAATTCCTGCATCTGTGTTCTCCTTTTCTACTGCCCTGCTTTAGCTCAGAGGAGAAGGCAATGGCACCCCACTCCAGTACTCTTGCCTGGAAAATCCCATGGACGGAGGAGCCTGGTAGGCTATAGTCCATGGGGTTGCTAAGAGTCGGACATGACTGAGCAACTTCACTTTCACTTTTCCCTTGCATGCACTGGAGAAGGAAATGGCAACCCACTCCACTGTTCTTGCCTAGAGAATCCCAGGGACTGCGGAGCCTGGTGGGCTGCCGTCTATGGGGTTGCACAGAGTTGGACACGACTGAAGCGACTTAGCAGCAGCAGCAGCTTTAGCTCAGGGTCTGAAAAGAGTTTTTGTTAGTTTGAAAATAGAAATCTCAGGTTAGATTAGACAGGAGAAGAGATTCTAGAAAATTTTCATCAGTAGATCTTATATCACTCTTCTAGGCAAGATCTACCATCCTGTTTCCAGCCTTCTTCCTCCAGCGCTGAGAAGAGGCTGAGAAGAGGTGGTCCTATAAGTGATTAGTGTCTGGTCAGGGTAATGGGGGATAGGATGAGAAAGAATAAGTTAGGCGGAGTTTGAAGGCTGCCAAGTCTCTTTGCTTGGAGCTTATTACCTTAGTTTCCTGCTGTGTGTGTTTCTGTCTCACAGCTTGGAGGCCTTTCAAACTTCAAATAACCTGAAAACAGCCCTTTCTTATCTTGCCCCTGTGCCATTTGGTTTTCTTCCTCTGACCTTATTTAATGTTACTTCCAATAGCCACTTGGAATTATGATTCAAGGAAGCTGTGCCTCAGCTCAGCATTGGGATCCACCCTCAAGGACTGGTTCAAAGGCAGTGTTCAACTCATGGGACTTACTTTGAAAAGTAATTAGGCATCTTATCCTACTCGAGATTCCCCTCAACCAGCTAATTCTGAATTTCTCTCCTTTCAAATTCTTTTAAGAAACCTATTCTCACTAACTGCAGTCAGATTTTTAATTCTCTCAGCAGAGTCCCAGATTGAGGAACATTTTGTTCAAGATAAGAGATTCTCATTCTAAACTTTCTCTTGTTCCCTAGCTCAGAATATCCAGGGAACACTAAAGTTAGAAGTAATTTATCTCAAGAAGATGTGAGTTAACAATTTGCTGGGGCCTCAGTAAGTTTCTTTTTAGCCCTTGGGATAGCTTCTTGGTTTATGTTTGAAACTTAAGAGTTAATGCTGTAGAAGGTTATGTCTTATTGAAACAATATAAACATACTATTGGCACTATTTCAAGTATATTATGGCTTAAACAGATGCTTGAAGACCAACCTGGGAACCTGAGCCATAAATAAGATGATTTTATGGGAAAACAAATTGGATATTGCCCAGAAGGCTCCTATTTGATCCTCCTTGAGAGAATAATATACTGCTAGTATTTAATCTCTGGCTATTTCCATTAATTCTTTACTGGCCAGAAAAACTGATGTGTGCCTAAAGTAATGCACCAGTTAAGAACATTTCTAGGTGGGCTATACCAATCACTTTATTCCATAAACATGGAAGGTCAAGTGTTAGCTGTGATGTCATTCATATACACCTGGTTCGAGCTGTGTTTCTGTACCTTGTATGCAGACTTTATTTGCCCTTTTGAATCTTAGGAGTTCCCAACAATATCTTCTAGTTTGTGCTGTGCTTTAGTTGCTCAGTCGTGTCCTACTCTTTGTGGCCCCATGAACTGTAACCTGTCAGGCTCCTCTGTCCATGGGGATTCTCCAGTCAAGGATACTGGAGTGGATTGTCATGCCCTCCTCCATGGGATCTTCCCAACCCAGGGATTGAACCCAGGTCTCTCACATTGGATGCAGATTCTTTACCAGCTGAGCCAGCAGGGAAGCCCAAGAATACTGGAGTGAGTAGCCTATCCCTTCTCCAGGGGATCTTTCCAACCCAGGAATTGAACCGGGGTCTCCTGCATTGCAGGTGGATTCTTTACCAGCTGAGCTACCAAACTCTGCGTGTGAGTAGGAGCTATTCAGAATAGAGTGCAGACAGATAAGCAGGGGAGTGGGCTGGGCAGATGAGGCCTTATCCTTGGGTCTAAATCCAGTCTGTCTTTATAGGGGACAACATGCCAACTGCCAAGCAACTAGCTGACATTGGCTACAAGACCTTCTCCACCTCCATGATGCTCCTCACTGTGTACGGGGGCTACCTCTGCAGTGTCCGAGCCTACCACTATTTCCAGCGGCGCAGCTCCCAGCGCCAGGCTGCAGAAGAACAGAAGACTTCAGGAGCCCTATAGAACTGGGGGGCTTTTTTCCTTGAGCAGAGAGGCCTGAGGCATGCTGTGGAAAGACTGCACCTGCAATCATTTCTGAGTCAAGAGGACCAGGGCCTTACTGGCTTTCGAACTCTGTGGAAAATGCCCATGTTTTCTCTGGTACAGCCAGTTTGGATAGGCTATCGAATCAAAACAGGAATGGGAGGGTGAGGCACACCTATAGACATTAAATACTTTGCCATATCTGTGTTTTGGTGCTTTTGTTTACTTGAATAGGGTGTGGAGCACAGAGGTGGGGCCTTGACTACCCATTTTCTAGTCACAGACTAGAGTTCCATATCATGGGCTCTGCCTATTAAGTAGTTCTAAAAGTAGTAATCTCAACCCTCATGATCTCAATGAAAAGACTGCCCCAGCATCTGTATAAATCCCCTAAGACTCTGTAAAAACCAAAGCTCTTTTTTGGTCAGGGGCCATTTCTGGACCAGTTATTATGTCCAAGTAACGGTTCTCTGGTCAGCATGGCCACATGTGTCAAAGGAGGCAGAGGCTCTTGTTTAGTAGCTCTATCAAAATTACATGAAGTAGAAGAGGGATAGTTCTTAAAATGTGAAGGGCTTTTGGGCAGCCTACAGTAATGCAGTCTATCTCCTTAGGGACAGTGGGTATAAGCATCAGGGTCAATTCTCTTTTGCAAAGAAGATATGAAACAACAGCATTTGAGGTAAAACCCAACTATGAAGAGAGACTTAGCATTTCATTTTGAGCTTTGAGGCTTGCTTGTTCATGCTATTCTCTCGGTAATTGCCCAAATAACCCCTGTGGACACCTGTCCTCTCTTTTGCTCTCATGTACACACTGCTCTGACCTTTGTCTCCCTATTCTTAAACCTTTCACCTGAAAGCCCTGTTCCAGGATTTAAAAACTCAGCTTTCCTATATCCTCAACCCTTTTCCTCTCATCCTCTCTTCACATGCTAATGAAGGACTCCACTGCCTTCTCACTTGCCTGTACAGTAGGATCATGGTTCTCTCAGCTCCCCAATGCCACTTCCAAACAGTATTAAACTAGTGCTTTCTGAGAAGCTTTCTTATATTCTCATTTTCACTGTTTTAGAACTTGAAGACTTTTTAACTCTTTGGATTCCTTCTCTTTTCTTCCCATCTGTTCCTTTTTGGCCGAATCGGCTTCCCTGTCCAGCCTGTGCCCAGAGCCAATCCTCTGGGCACAAGGCCCCAGGCCTTGTTCTGTTATCTAATTCACCCTGTTCCTCCTTCTCAGTAGATAAGCTTAAGTGGTAGTTCCTACCAAAGACTGGTTTGAAGTTGAATGAGAGAATTCATATTAAGTTTAATACTCTGGTACATGACAATAAGCGTCAGCTATTCACACCTGCTGCTGACCTTCACACCTGCATCTTCTACATTGACCTTTCGAGCTTCAGATACAACCAGTTGCTTGCTATATCCACTGGAACCTATAGTCCTCTCTTATGTGACATGTCCACAACTAAGCATTCCTTCTCGTGTTTTTTCCCCCTTATCTTCACTAGCATCTATGTCGGGAACATAGGGGTCTTATTACATTATTTCCTGTATCCTACTGCCAACCAAGTAATTGTCTTATTACCATTTAAACATCCATTTGGTCAGTTCTACCCTTGTCATTTCTTCTTTTTTTTTAATGCTTCAAAAGACATAAGTCTTAACTTTTATTGAGGACAAAGTTACATACAAATCATGTTCCCTAGAAATGAGAGCTGAATAAAAAAGGACAAGTGGCTCCTGGGTCATTGTTTCAGGTTAGAGGGATTAAAAGTTGAAGGATGTCACCTGGAGTTAAGGAAAGATAGGCATTTTACAGTGGCAGGGAATTTAAACATTCTTTTGCAAGCTGAAAAAGGCTCAAGAATTGTAGTTTATTACGTTAAGAGTGGTAAAAAGCCAAAAAGAGGTAGAGGTACCAAGTACAGTTCACCCCTTTTTCTCTGGTAAGAAACAGACTTTCCTAGAGGGCTAGGTTTTGAGTGTTTCAGCTGTTTATCTCAGGAGCATACAATTTTTAAATGCAACATCTGTCCTGGATATATTAAAAAAAACTGTCTTCTTTTATTCTGCCAATGCGTAGATCAATGTGACGGTTCAGGTGTTCTCCAGAAGTTCGCAGGTTCTTACCAGATTCTCCTCTTTACCCTCTTGGTGGTGCTGGCATCAACAGCTTTCTTTCTAGGTAAGGAGTCCTTATATTCAGCACCATGGAATTTCGACTTGGAAACTGCCTTCATTTTATTTCACAAATTGCCCCAAATTACTCTAGAATCCCCTCTTCTGGTTGCCCCTGAATACGTGAGATAGGAACTTCCTAGCAGTAAAACAAGACAATAAACAGGATGTATCCAAAACGTGTTTATTGGGATGGTTTCCTGTTCATCTTGATACAGGGTACTTTCAGTGCTGCTTCTGTCTGAAAGAGCATCCTTCTGTAAGCCTTGCCTTTCCTCCTATAAGCTGGCAGAGGACAGTAGAGCAGCCAACACACAAAACTACTATTTGTGCATGGCTAAAGACAGTGGTGATTTTACAGCATCCTGGGCATTTTACATCCATGAAATAGGAATGGGGCTCTGCACCAGGCACTTCTTCTTGTGAAGTTTCCTCTTCTCTTCTGGACAGGGATGAAGATCCTTTGCGAGAGGCATGTTGTTGTGAGGAGGTCGTCACTGCCAGAAAGGCTACCCTTGTCATTTCTTGCTTACACTTTTGCAAGAGACTTTTAGTTCACAGTTCCAATCTTGACCTCATCAGATTTGCTCCATTGTTATCTGATAATTAGGTCTATATTGGCAACAAAGAGAGATCATGGCATTCTCCTGCTTCAGATCCCCTCCAAAGCTCAACCATAGACATTAGGTTAAGAATCGCTGACCTAGGGACTTCCCTGGTGGATCAGCGGCTAAGACTCCACGCTCCCAATGCAGGGGGCCCAGGTTCATCCCTGGACAGGGAACTAGATCCCTTATGCTGCAACTAAAGATCCCACATACTGCAACAGAGATTGAAGATCTTGCATGCCACAACAGACCCAGCGCAGCCAAGTGAGTTAAAGAATCCCTCACCTATATGGTCAAGTCCAAACTCCTTAGTATGGTGCATCCTCAAGTCCTTGAGATTTGACCCACCTTTATGTTCCTACCTCACCCTTTGTGTTCTAGTAACATCAAACCCCTTGTGTGGTTGCACGTTGTTTCTTGTCTCCATGCTTGTTTGTGCTTTCTCTTTAAATGGAACCTCCTCTCCATCTTACTGTATCCTTTTTCCAAAAAGGTTTCTCTAACCCTTCACCCTCCCATGCTGGGCCAAATATCTATAGAAAACACCACTTTTTCTGTAAAAAAAAAAAAAAAAAAAATCCTTAAAAGCACAGATACCTAAGACAATTTTGAAAAGAAACAAGATGGGTTGGGGCTACCAGATACCAAGACACTATAGAAGGCTAATAGTAATTAAGTGTTGTGGTATTAGTACAGGAGCAGACAGATAGACCAATGGCATAGAAAAATAAACTCAGACACAGATATATATATATATATGAGAAACTGAATATGAGAGGATACATCACAAACCCATGGGGAAACCCATAGTCTCTGTAGTTATGGATACATATGTGGTTGTAAAAGTATAAAAAATGGATTGCAAGGACAATAGCAGTCATTATATTGGGGATGAGGTAATGTGGAACAGGGTGGAGGCTGAAGGAGGCCTTAGATGGAAACTGTTTCCTCTATTCACAAAACTTTGAACACCAGATACATTTTTCCCACACCAGTCAATGTTCCAACTTACCAGACACTATGTCCTTAGTTCAATTCTGCCACTAAATTACCTGGAGTTAACAAAGACACCACAGGTTAAGGGCCTCAATCCCAGAAGACTACCCCCCACTTGAGATGTTATTCGCAAGTAGTGGGTCTCCAGATTACCTGCTTTTGCCTGACAGCTATAGATCCATTCCCACGACTCCTCCTCAGGCTTGACAGTTTGCTATGATGGCTTATATAACTGAATTCAGAGAAACTATTATTACCAGTTTATTATGAAAGATACCACTCAGCAACAGCCAAACGGAAGAGATGCCTAGGCACAGCACCCTATCAGCACCTCAGTGTGTTCAATCCAGGAGCTCTCTGAGCCCCACTGTTAAAGAGTTTTAATGGACGTTCCATTATATAAGCATGATTGAATCAGTCATCTGATGATTAACTCAGTCCCTAGCAGCTCTCCCCTCCCAGGAGATCAAAAGAGTAGGGCTGAAAGTTCCAGCCTTCTAATCTGTCTTGTCTGTTTCCTCTGGCAACCAGCTTCCATCCTGAAATGATTTGGGGCTCACCACGAGTAATCTCATTAGCAAATAAAGACACATCACTCTGCAGATTCCCAAAGTTCTTACAGGCTCTGTGCCAAGAACCTGGGACTAAGACCAAATATATATATTATATCACATCACAGGTCTCTTAATTTTTTCTTTTACAAATAAGATTTGAAGTAAGACAAAATGTTAGAGGTACTAATTCTGGGAATTGGAAATATGAGAGCATGTAACATTATGTTTTTCTCTTTTTATTCCAGTTTCTCAAAAAGTTGAGAGAAAAATACTTTTGATAGCTTCCTATTATTTACTACAGAGGTTCTCAGCAGAAGTGGCAACCCCCCCGCAAACACACACACACGACAAAGGTGAAAAGGTGAAAAGTGTTTTGATTGTCGCAATGATTGGGAAGCATCTCTGGCATTTGGTAGATGGAGGCCAAGGATACTAGACTTCTTACACTGCCTGGGATAGTCTTGCACAACAAACTGTCCCAAGTCCTACACAGCTATCAAATGTCCCCATAAATATTTAGTGAAAAAACAATTTATAATTAGCTAAGCATATAACTTCACACAGTATTTTTGGTAGTTTTTGGTATACTCTCAATTCTCTAGGTATGCAACTACTGTATAAATGAAGGGAGATTGTACAGTATTTGTTTTATTTAGAACTTTTGTTCACCATTTAAAAAAAACCATTTCACTGATGGCAGAGCCTGTTCCTGGCATTTGGCTGACAAAACACAATAGTATCAGTCTCCATTTGTAGCCCTTGTATTCATGGTGAATGTATAAAAGTGCAAGCATCTGAGTGCTAGTAAAACTATGCCCAATATTTATATATGGAAATAATTTTATTATAAATTCTTTTTTTAAAGTATCCTTTATATTACTATAGGATATTATGCTGATTTTTAAAAATTCCCTGTGCAGTAAGTTAAATGTTAATTGCATTTAAGGACAGTAAAGTGAGCGTTACAAATATTTGTTATACAAAGTAGATGGTTTAGAAATAATTCACATTTGGTTGACGTTTGCTATGATACTGCGGTGATGGTTCAATTCGTTTCAACTTGTCTAGGCTGGGGTGCCTAGTTGTTTTGTCAAACATCAATCTAGTTGTTGCCATGAAGGTATTTTTTAGATGTAATTACAGTATCAGCAGACTTGGAGTAAAGCGCATTGTCCTCCATAATCTCGATGGGCCTCACCCAATCAGCTGAGGCCCTAAGAGCAAGGACAGAGTTCCTAACGAAGGAATTCTGCACCAAGTCTGTAAAATATAAACCCTACCTGAGTTTCCAGCCTGTGGATCTTATCTCACCCAATCAGCTGAGGCCCTAGGAGCAAGGACAGATTTCTTAAAGAAGGAATTCTGCATCAAGTCTATAGGATATAAACCCTACCTGAGTTTCCAGCCTGTGGATCTTAGACTATAACATCAACTATCACCTGCATTTTCAGCCTGCTGGACTGCTCTACAGATCTCAGGCTTACCAGTCCCTACAACTGTATTAGCCAATTCCTTGAAATAAATCTTGCTCTCACTCTTATTCTCTCTCTAATGTATTAGTTTTGTTTCTCTGGAGAATTCTAATAGAGTAGCAATATATAGTATGCCAATATATATCTGTCCAGTCTTATTTCCTGCCTAGGTTCAGTCCTCTCCTACCTCATTTTCACTTGGAGTACCTACTGTCTTTTCAAATACAGCTTGCAATTGTTTAGTATTTACTGAGCATGAACTGTATGTATTTAATGAAAAAGAATTAAAAAAAAATAGACTTATGTGCTATCAAATTAAGATGAAGGAATATAATTAAATTCATTGGTTATTACACTAAGTATCAATGGACTGAATTCTCTCATTAAAAGACAAAATCTAATAGATTTGGGCTAAAAAGGCAAATACAAAATATCTATAGTTTCCAATACACATACTCACTAGTAAAGAGAAGTTGAAAATAGATGGGTAAGACGTATCAGACAAATGCAAACCAATGTAAAGCAACAGTGGTAATATTAAGAAAAGTTAACAAACACTAAATGGAATAAATAGATCATTCGGTAATATAAAAAGACATAAACTATGAAGAAGGGTGGTTATCATAAATTTGTCTGCAACTAAGAAACTAAAGGAAAAATTCTTAGGAATACAGGGAGAACAGGATAAAAATACAATTATAGTGAGAGTCTCTATTATACTTTGTTCAGAACTGAACAGCACTAGAGGCATAAAAACAGAAGAAATGAATAATACAAACAACAAACCTGATACACACGTATGTGTATATACGATAAATACAAAATAGATAATTTTCTGTATCTATAGAATACTTATAAACACTTTATTTAACTACTGAAAAATTTTTAAAACAAATTTAAAAGTAAGAATTTTACAGATCGTATTCTCTGATCACATCCAATAAAATTATAAATAAATGATAACCTCAACTACTTGGAAATGAAATATTCCTGGGAAACCTTCAAATCAAGGAGAAAAAACAAAACTGAAATTTTTTACCTTCTTTAAAAGCAATAAAACAATATTTCATACAAAACTGCAGGATACAGCCCAAGGTCATGTCAGAAAATATGCCCTTAAATGCCTTTGCAAGGAAAAAAAAAAAAGGTAATGGGCTTTAAAAATAGAGACGAAAACCACTGGCTACTGGGTCAAGGTCAAATTCCCTATCATGATATTTACGACCTCTTTTGCACTCCGGAGCAACCAACCCTTTCACAGCACTTTTACTATTTAAATAATACAAGGAAATCTTTTGTTAATGGCAATACAAGTTTTGTATACTCTTTTCCTATCAAAAATTTAAAGTGTCTATATCCTCTTACCTAGTTATTTCTGTGCTAGGACTCTAGCCACACAACTGTACGATATATTCATTCAAAGGTATTATCTGCAGTATTATGTTATTGGTAAAGAAACTTAAATAAGCTCAGGAATTAGTTAACAAAAAATGGTATACTCATAAAATGGAATGTTATCAGTCAAAACCAGCAGAATATGTATGGTATGATCTCTCATTTTTGTTTTAAAAGAAACACATTTGTATACATTTGGTTATCTGATAAGTGGTCCCAGAAGACTATATACCAAACTGTTAATAATGATTAGGGTGAATGGAGAGGTCAGGTACTAAATTAGTTGCATTTTTTACAATGAGCATATTTGATTTTTATAATAAAAATATTTTTTGAGTTATAAACATATGAAAGCTGAGGGAACACTTATATACTTATTCCTCAGTTTTAACTGATTTGAACATATTGCTACACTTGCTTCAACAAGTTTTTTGTTTTTTGTTTAAGGGAAAAAAAAGTGTTCATTTGTATCATATCTACATGTACATAAAGAAATATATGTTGATTGAATTATCTTTTCTCTGGTCTCTTCAACTATTCAGAGGCCAAAGCCTCAGGAGAGAAGGACTAATGGGCAGAGCTTGGGACCCCATAGCTCTCCCCACTCTGTGTTATTCAGGATCAGCTTTGGTAGCAGAGCTACAGCTTGTCCTGGGAACCCTACTGTAGGGAGAGAACAGCTAGGCTACTAGGAGCCACAAGGAATACATCCATACCTGTGCGAGCCACAATTCCTTATAATAAATTATTACTAGCAAAGAAAGACATGTTATTGCTAGAAAGTTTCATATTGTTTCCTAAACATCTTTCATAGAAGCCAGTTGAGTGATGGCAGATTCCTAATCTACTTTTATAGGCTTAAGCTTGTAGCTAAACTCTTCCTGATGAGGCCTGCCCTATAAGAGACCTTACTGAGCTAAAAGGAAAAACAGAATTGTATGCCAATGGCTGAGGTGAAGGTGGTATAGATAACCTTACTATGTACAGATCTATGCCAATTCATAGGCTCCCTTTTATTTATTTTTAGTTCTACCAGTTTATTGCTACCAACCCATCTCCCTCCACCCTCATGCACGCATGCTCAGTCATGTAACCCCATGGACTGCAGCCCACCAGGCTCCTCTGTCCATGGACTTTTCCAGGCAAGAATACTGGAGTGGGTTGCCATTTCCTTCTCCTGTAGACCCCCTTTTAAAGAAGCCATTTCCTTTACCTCTTTAAGGTCAGGTCCTAAGTCCTAGGATAACCCTCTGTACAGTTGGTTTTAGAAAACTCCTCTTGCTGCTTAAAACTTTGTGCCTCCCATGATCTACCAGCTAAAATTTAACTCTAGCCTGATAGTCAAGGTTCTTCACAATCTGGTCCCAAGCCACTTTCTTATTCTCATCTCTTGCTACTTTGGTCCAACTCCAACAGATTAGAGTTCCCTGAAAATGCCACTTACTTGTTTTTACATTGGAAAAGCTTTTTTAAATTATGAATTATTCCAAACTTATTGAAGACCACCAAAAATAAAATTTCATATGAAATCCATACTCTCCCTCCATAAAGATAAGCAGTATCCATCCTTGTATATTTCTGTATGTTTACTACAGAAATACCCTAAATATATTTTTGGGTTAAACAAGTAATGTTACTTTGCATCAGATGGGACATATATGTATGTGTATATACATATATTTTTTGCAGCTTGCCTTTTTCACTCAACATTATGCTTCTGATATTTATCTTTTGCAAAGGTTAATTTTATGTGTCAAGTTGGTCACAGAAGACCCAGCCAGTTGGTTAGAGTATTCCTGGTGCATCTGAGAGGGTGTTTCTGGATGACATTGATATTTGAGTCTGTAGACTGAATAAAGCAATTGCCCTACCCAGTGTGGCTGGGTCTTATCCAATCCATTGACAGCCTAAATAGAAAAGGTAAAGTAAGCTCATACAAGGCTTCCTTGGTGGCTCAGTGGTCAAGAATCTGCCTGCCAGTGCAGGAGACACAGGTTTGATCCCCAGTCCGGGAAGATCCACTGCAGAAGGAAATGGCAGTTCACTCCAGTATTCTTGCCTGGAGAATCCCATGGACAGAGAAGCTTGGCAGGCTACAGTCCATGGGGTCAAAGAGTCAGAAACAACTTAGCAAGTGAACAACAACAAGCTCATACAACTCAACATTAAAAAACAACCCAATGGACAGAAGACCTGAATAGACGTTTTTCCAAAGAAGATACACAGATGCCCAAAAGGCACATGATGCTTAACACTGCTAATCATCAGGGAAATGCAAATCAAAACTATAATGAGATATTACCTCACACCCATCAGAATGGCTACTGTCAAAAAGACCACAAATAAATGTTGGCAAGGATGTGGAGAAAAGGGAACCCCAGTACACTGTTGGTGGGAATGTAAACTGGTGCAGCTATTATGGAAAACAGTACTGGAGGCTCCTCAATAAACTAAAAATGGAGCTACCATATGATCCAGTGATTCCACTCCTCCATATAAACCTGAGGAAAATGAAAACACTAATTTGAAAAGATAATATGCACCCCAGTGTTCATAGCAGCATTATTTATAATAGGCAAGATATGGAAGCAATCAATGTGTCCATCAACAGATGAATAGATAAAGAAGATGTAGTATTATACACACATACACACACACACAAAATGGGATATTACTTAGCCAAAGAGAAGAATGAAAATTTGCCATTTGCAACAGCACAGATGGACTTGGAGGGTATTAGGCTTAGTGAACTAAGACAAATACTCTATGTTATCACTTATATGTGGAATCTTTTAAAAAATACATACCTCAAACTATTATAAATCAGTAATACTTTAATTAAAAAATATTTATTTGACTGACCAGGTCTTAGTTACAGCATGTGGGATCTTCAATCTTTAGTTGTGGCATGTGGGATCTAGTTCCCTGACCAGGGATCAAACCCAGGTCCCCTGCATTGCGAGTGCAGAGGCTTGGCCACTGGACCACCAGGAAGTCCCTTTAATTTTTTTACAAGGTACAGTAAGAGGGAACTCTACTTGACTGTCTTTGAGCTGGAACATTTGTCTTCCCCTGCCTATGCACTTGGACTGCAGCTTTCACCACCAGCTTTCCTAGTTTTCAGGCTTTTGGACTCAGATTGGAACTATACCATCAACTATAGCCTTCATGGATCTCTAGCTTTCTGACTTATAGATCCTGAGATTTCTCAGACTCCAAAACCACATGAAACAATTCCCTATAATAACATTTTTGAAAATTCATACATAAATATATCTATGTCCTTTTGGTTTGGACTACACATCCATATTAACAGGAAAACTTAGCTCTTCATTTTAATTGTTGTATAATATTCCAATTACATGAGTAGATTAATTTATTCCATTTCTCTAGTGGAAAGATCACTGATCTCTTCCCACTTTTTCCCCACTTTTAAACAGCAATGCAATTAGTTTCCTTGTTCTAGTTTCTGTAAAAGATACCTAGCTTTACTTGTTATTAAGTTGTTTTTCCAAAAGTTATGTCAGTGTTACTCACACTGGCAACATTTCCTCATTCTGTTGGTGTAAAGTGGATTCTATTCATTTTACGTATCATTGATTTCTAGTAAGGTTGATCACCTTTTTATTGATTATCCATTGGCATATTCACTCTCTAGGAATTACCTATTCATATCCTTTGTTCCCTTCCCTCTCTCCTTTTCTTCCTATTGGGTTGTCCTTGTCATTTCTTTAATTATACACACTCTGGATACTTGTATTTTGTTAGTTATATGTGCTATAGGCTTGAGATAATCTTTTGGAACTTTTCTATTTGGTGGCGGGTGTTGGTGGTAGTGTATTAGTAAGAACCCCAACATTGTCTGCATCATCATGTACAGTTCAGTTCAGTCGCTCAGTCGTGTCCGACTCTTTGCGACCCCATGAATCGCAGCATGCCAGGCCTCCCTGTCCATCACCAACTCCCAGAGTTTACCCAAACCCGGACCTTTGTTGGCAAAGTAATGTCTCTGCTCTTAAATATGCTATCTAGGTTGGTCATAACCTTCCTTCCAAGGAGTAAGCGTCTTTTAATTTCATGGCTGCAATCACCATCAGCGGTGATGTTGGAGCCCAAAAAAATAAAGTCTGACACTGTTTCCACTGTTTCCCCATCTATTTCCCATGAAGTGATGGGACCAGATGCCATGATCTTAGTTTTCTGAATGTTGAGCTTTAAGCCAACTTTTTCACTTTCCTCTTTTCACTTTCATCAAGAGGCTCTTTAGTTCTTCACTTTCTGCCATAAGGGTGGTGTCATCTGCATAAAAGACACTTACTCCTTGGAAGGAAGGTTATGACCAACATAGATAGCATATTTAAAAGCAGAGACATTACTTTGCCAACAAAGGTCTGTCTAGTCAAGGCTATGGTTTTTCCAGTGGTCATGTATGGATGTGAGAGTTGGACAGTGAAGAAAGCTGAGCGCTGAAGAATTGATGCTTTTGAACTGTGGTGTTGGAAGTGACTCTTGAGAGTCCCTTGGACTGCAAGGAGATCCAATCAATCCATCCTAAAGGAGATCAGCCCTGGGTGTTCATTGGAAGGACTGATGTTGAAGCTGAAACTGCAGTACTTTGGCCACCTCATCCGAAGAGTTGACTCATTGGAAAAGACCCTAATGCTGGGAAGGATTGGGGGCAGGAGAAGGGGATGACAGAGGATGAGATGGTTGGATGGCACCACCAACTCAATGGACAGGTCATCCCAAAACAGGCTCAGAGATAATTAATCTGAGATCAGTTTTCCTGCAAGTTCTTACCTGGGGATGGGGTTGGGGGTTGGATGTTTCCCAGACCATATAGGAAGTATGCATTTATGTTCTCAAATTCACATGAAGTGTGGGCCCAGAATTTGAGAATATTCTCGAGAGCATCCTGACCTTACAAGCCAAAGCATTCAAACATCTCTGCTTTCTCCCTTTGCCAACTGCGTGGATTTTTCATAGTTCCCTCCTCTTGCTGTTGCTTTAACTCGAGGTCGCAGTTCAGCTTCCTGCATGGGGCCACAGTCTTGTCTCTTGTCAGCATTAAAACCTAAGTCTTTATTCCTTCAGTAATTGTATCAGGTGTTTTGCCTTCTGCTCCTGTTTTCAACTGCTTTGCATCTTGTGTGTCACTTTCTTAGAAGCTCAGCTGTGCATTAAAGGGAAAAAAACCAAAAACCACCTCGTTTATCCACCATTTCTAGATGTTTGTCTCAAGTTATTTCATATCAACCAGAACTGATATCTTTCATATACTCCCATCTCTCCTAAATATAATACCTTCCTATTCCTTTTCCTGGCAAAGCTCTACTCATCTTTAATGGTCCAGCTCCACTTTCAAGTTTTCTCCCACCTTGCCAAGAACAATTTAGAACAGTTGCTATCACATTGTATCATTTTTTTTTCTTTCCTTACTGGTGTCTGAGCTCTTTGAAAGTAGAAACCAGATCTTGTTCATCTTTGTGTCTCTAGCTTCTCTGCCACAGTGCCTATCATCAAGTAGGCACTTGATAAATATTTCATTGAAGTGAAAACATCTTCCTGTAGGCATACTGGATCTAAAGTCTGAAGAACTTGGTTTAAAATAAGCATACTACCACCCACTAACTACATTCATGATTATTTTTAGGACTGTGAAAGCTCATGATACGTAACAGGCAATCTAAGGTGTTTGTGTTTTTTGAACAACTTCTGAGACTGTTTTATCACTGTGGCAGACTGAATTTTTCAAAGGTGACTGCAACTGCACCTCCCATTCTCCATGCTCTTTTTAAAAAAATTTTTGTCTGCACTGGGTCTTCATTTTTGGCACATGGGCTTTCTCTAGTTGTGGTGTGCAAGGGGCTTCTCCTGTTGTGGAACATGAGCTCAGAGGAAGTGGGCTCAGTAGTTGTGGCACTTGGGCTCTTTAGTTGTGGCACATGGGCTTAGCTGACCTGCAGCATGTGGGATGTTAGGTCCCCAACCAGGGATTGAACCTACATTCCCTGCATTAGAACATGGATTTTTAACCACTGGACCACCAGGGAAGTCCTTCCCCATGCTCTTCTGCAGTGACCTCACCAATCCTTCATCAACAGGTAGAATCTATCTCAGCACTCCCTGGTATCTAGGTAGTCCCTGTGACTACTTCAATCAGTAGGTTACAGTGGAAGTAATGTGTGCCAGTTCCAGTCAACGTTCTTTTTTTTTTTTTTTTTTTTTTGCCACACTGCAAGGCTTGTGGGATCTTAATTCCCCAACCAAGGATCAAACCCGGGCCACCACAGTGAAAGCACCAAGTCCTAAACATTGGACCGCCGGGGAATTCCCTCAATCAACACTAACTGGCCTACCGACTTCTGCTTCCTACATTATGCAATGCAACCATTTGAGCAAAGCCCAAGGCATAGAACGATATGTTTAGGTATATTAGTTGACAGCCCTGACAGTTCCTAGGGAATGGCCAGCATTAACTTCTAGCCAGACTAGTAAATCATCTTCGACATCCAGCTCAGTTGAATCTCTAAACTACGCCATTCCCAGCTGCCATCTCACTGTAACCACATGAGGTATTTCCAACTGGGCTCATTAAACCAACCAAACAATGAGAAATAATAAACTGGTTGTTTAAATGGTTGTTTATAATGGTTGTTTCACACCATTATATTTTTAGGTTTACATAGTGAAAGTCGTTGTGTCAGACTCTTGCTACCCCATGGACTATACAGTCCATGGAATTCTCCAGGCCAGAATACTGGAGTGGGTAGCCTTTCCCTTCTCCAGGGGCTCTTCCCAACCCAGGGATCAAACTCAGGTTTCCCGCATTGCAGGTGGATTCTTTACCAGCTGAGCCACAAGGGAAGCCCAAGAATATTGGAGTGGGTAGCGTATCCCTTCTCCAGTGGATCTTCCCAACCCAGGAATCGAACAAGGGTCTCCTGCATTGCAGGCGGATTGTTTACCAACTGAGTTATCAGGGGAAGACCTGGTATGGCTTCCCAATTTATAGCAGCTTCCCACTTAGGGTCCAGGTACAATCCGAACACTCAGTTATAGAATGTGGATAATAATCCCTACTTTTACAAAGTGTTCTGAAGTTCACTTTTTGATGTTTTGAAATCATCTTCAAAGCAGTTAAGCACTATACAAATGTGTTATCTTTTCAGTAAATAATAAAGTTAAAACTTCATATAGGAAATAGTTCCCTGACCAGGGATCGAACCCACACCCCCTACAGTGGAAACGTGGAGTTTAATGGCTGGACCTCCAGAGGTCTCTCAAATTCTTTTATATTCAACAAAGGAGAGGTAATGCCTTGCTTCTCTTATAAACATTCCTAGTTCTCGGGTGGCGATGATGTGTTTGCATCTAACTTGCTCTCAGGCATGAAACCTTCCAAAGCCATCTATAAATCTGGCCTCATGACAGCCTTGCCATCCCAGTTAACACTATTATCTTCCAGTTCTGTATTCAAACCCTCTAGCACTCTCTCACTTTCCTCCAATTCCAACTATATGCTCAGAACAAGCCCTGTTCCTATGCTGCTGCTGCTGCTGCTAAGTCGCTTCAGTCGTGTCCGACTCTGTGCAACCCCACAGATGGCAGCCCACCAGGCTCCCCCGTCCCTGGGATTCTCCAGGCAAGAACACTGGAGTGGGTTGCCATTTCCTTCTCCAATGCGTGAAAGTGAAGTCGCTCAGTCGTGTCTGACTCCTAGCGACCCCATGGACTGCAGCATACCAGGCTCCTCCGTCCATGGGATTTTCCAGGCAAGAGTACTGGAATGGGGTGCCATCGCCTTCTCCTTCTGTACCTATAACCGACTCTAATCTCACTTCAGTCATCCAAAGTTAACTCTAATCAGTCTATGCTTCTGGCTAGATGTTTCTTCAACAACTATTCTTCTTTATATGAAGTCTTGAGAAGTGTTACAGTATAGTGATTAAGAATAGAGACTCTGAGTTTGACTCTTTACTACGTGTTTGAATTTAGTGAAGTTAGCCTATTTTGCTGTATTTTAATCCTCTGTAAAGTGCTCGATATCGTACCTGGTATGTAATAAAGAGCTATATGTTAACTATTATTATTTTAATTATACCACATGTCAGATTAACTGGGCTAACTAATTCAATCATATTTACAAAGCAATTGTTCAAACTTCAAAAGGCATACATATCTTGTCTGACTTGCCAAAGCATTTTCATATTTCACAATTACTATTCAACAATATGGTAAGTTGAGGAACTAAATGTAAGACCTTAGTATTTTGGTCTTCCTGACTAGTTCTGACTAAATAACTACATAAAATTTTTTAGAACTTAATTTGCCCTTGTGCTATATATAGTAAGTCTTTTTAAAATCCAGCCACTCAGATAAATTTAGTAGGGTCAATATCCCAGTAGTGTCAATGAACATCAAATGAGTATCTGATTCTTAGAACAATAACCTACAATAACCTATTTCTTTCCATTTCTATCCATCTCCTTAACAATGAAGCATTCCATATGTCTTAATGTACACAAGAGCATCTGGAAATGTTTTGATAATCTGAATATTCACTAAATGGAACATATTCTAAGAGATAAATACTACTATTGGTAATTTGGCCTTAAACCTCAACTACAGAAAAATCTAGATTAGGAAAACTGTTTCTCCATGGGCTAAAAGAGAAACCAGAATTAAAAGAGAAAACATTGGTTTAGACTCACTTATCACCATCTTAAGATGTTAACTGGCAGTCTCTGTATTCAATAAAATGGGAAATACAGGAAATACTCAGGTGTCTTAGCTCTTCAACCAGTCTTTGCTGCTTTGGCAATATACACGCTTTTATTTGCTCAGTATTTTTTCTTATGATCACTACACCTGTTTATTTTTTCTTAAAATAAAGCCTTAAAATGCAGGTACTCTCTTTCTAGCATATGCACAGAAAGGAAAAACTTGGGTGTCCAATGGCCTCTAGAATCAGACCTGAAAAAGTTATTAATCAGACTATGGATTCAGGGAACTGGGGATAGAGTCACTAAAGAGGTTGAGACAGCAGATGAGGGTTGAAGCACTTTTAATCACAGAAGAGTAAACAATAGTATAAACCGTTAACAGCTCACCCAGTGGCTGTTGTCCTCCAGCCCTCAGCTCACCCGCTCCCCCCACCACTTCCTGCGTACCATTGAATAAAGAGCAGGGTATCAGCAGCTGTCCCTGTCACTACCAGGTGGCAGGAAGGGGATCTAGCTAGGGGCCACAGCAATCCTGGCCACCCATTTCATGGCTGTCTGTTTGCACACAACATCATGCAAAATATTCCAGCTCCAAAGAAGAAACAATGCAGAAACGTGGAGCTAAACTCAGCTGCTCCATTCAGATGGTCAGGGCTCAAGAGCCATGGGCAGCCAGGGAGGAGACACTCTGGAAACAGCATAATTCAAGATGCAGCCAAATCTGGGACTGAGGGGGGTTCAGAGGAGACCAGGCTAGGCCTAATGGCCCTAGTCCAGAAATGTGCCCCAACCTAGGTAACGAGACTCACGCATATGCACAAATGCACATGCACAGGCGCGCACATACACACACACGCACGCGCACACACAGAGCAAATAACATTACTGAAAGAACCTGGAGGCTATTAAATACGAAATGGCAGAGTTTTTTTTTTTAAAAAGTGAAAATATTTGCTTCTTTGATTCTCCTCAGTGCCCTGCACACCCCCTAGTCCCAGGAATGTAGATGTGGGGAGGCCCAAGAGGAGTAGGTTGCCAGTGGCCCTACAAGTCCGAAAGTCCCCATACCAACCGCCTTACTCTTCAGCCCAGTAGCTGCCTCCCATGTGACCATTCACCCGATTGGCACCATTGCTGGAGCTGCGGCCACAGGGGCCTTTTGTGCTGGTGGTTATATCTTCTTCCTCTGAGCTGCTCTCCACATCACTGCGATCATCCTTAGACACCTGGGAGGGATGGGGCCAAAGGTAGGAAAGGTAAGGACAGCACTCTTCTAGAATCGTCAGACAGAGCCCACAGAGCCCACGTTTGGGCACTGTCTCCAATCTGGCCTACCTTCTGGTAGCACCTGACTCAAAATACTATCGGGACCACAGAGACTTATGAATACCTGCCTGCTTTCTGTGTTTCTCTCTCATCATCTCTAATTCTTTTCTCAATGGAGTAAGTAGCTGTCTTGGTAGAGGAGTTTACCTTTCAGGACCAGCCTAAAAGAGCTAAAAACATTCACATACCTTTCTCTTCTACCTCAAAAAGAGAAAAGGCCAACACAACGATACAGGGCTATCGTCATCAGTTCCACTGCAGTTTTGGTTGTCTAGAGTTTTGCTATATCCCCAAAGTTGATCCACAATTGGGTCTTTTCAGCTGTTCTACTCTTCCTGGGCTCAAATATTAACATCCTATGACACTTGTTTCTCTAATTTTTTCCCTTTTCTCGTAACAGGATTACCTCTCTAGTATCCTGAAGATATACAACATGGTAAAAAGAAAAGCAGACTGGCAGTCAGCAAGACAAGAATCCCAGTCCCAATCATGCTAGTCTCTATGAATCTTCACCTTTCAAACTCAGTTTTTTATTCTATATTTTCAAATGAAGGATTTGGATTAAAGCAGTGTTTTCCAATCTAAACTATCGTGCATACTAAGCAAAGTATTTCAAATTTTCTACCATGGACCATAAAAGTAAAAAGGAGAGACACCCAGTGAGACCTATGTCAGGCTTTTGCCCTTCAGAACTGAAGGATAATAAATGTGTGCTTTTTTTTTTAAGCAACTAAGAGAAGGTGATAAGGAAACAATATTACAATTGCTGTTACCAGAGGGTGGGGTACTTGCTTTGGTTAGCTCTAAGATTCTATGGTTTATTATAGCTATTGACCTCTGAACCCAGATCATGAGTTGATTATCTGATCTTCAGGAAATTTCCACCAGAGGGCAGTGTGTTAGATTTGAGCTAAAGGGAAGCTCACAAAGGAGGATTGGGAGTGGGAAGGAAGGGAAAAACAGAAATGGAAAAAAAAAAGAGCAGACTCTACTCTTGCCTCAATTTAGGAAAAAGAATCTGGCAACTTGAGCTCCATTCAACAATGCCCCACAAGGTCAGGAGAGAAGGCATGCTCCATACAATGCAGGGAAACAGAAAGGAAAGCAGGAAGGAAGAGAAACACATTCAGATAGACATGCTTCACTGAACACTAGAAGCACAGATACACTTACATGCAAGAGATGAAACTGTCCAGCTCCCACCAGGCATAGAAAAAAGGAAGGAGGTGAGAAAAGAGTGGAGAGTACAGAGTCTGGGTCTAATCCTTCCTGGATAGGCCACCTGGTCAGGGAAGAAAAGCGGGGGAAAAGAGAGATGTCCAGTAGCTACACCAAGATGCACAGGCACACTAAGCAGGTTTCGAAACCAATTAAAGCCATAAGGAACAGTGTCACAAGAGATCATATATTCCTGGGAAACATTCCATCCCTTTGTCCTAGAGTCTGTATCCTCCACCAGAGCCCCTCCCTTTGGGATTGTATGTTACTGAAGGCTGAATCCCTCAGGCTAATCACAGTTTGACTGCTTCAGAATTTGCAAAATTCAGTTATGAGTTTTATCACAGAATGACGCCTTTCTTTGTGCTTTTGGGCTCTTGATGTAAAGTGGGTATTTGAAACTCTAAAAACCTATCTCACTTAAGACCCTGCCTCATGCAACAATATGTGAGGCTGGTATTTAATTCCTTACATAAACTTGAATACCACAGTGTGGCCATCTTGGGGTGGCTTGTGAATTAACATACCACTCCTAGGCAATCTAACATCTTGGCTTCTATACAGTTTATATCTTGGAACTCTGCATATGACTTCCTTACATCTTGGAGCTCTGCATATGATTTCCTTTGAAAAAAGGCTTCCATGCTAAAAATAAAAATATAAAATCCATGATGTAGGTAGGTAAGGGGTAGGTAATGGTTGAAATGGTCTCCAAAACCTAATCCTGTTATTATTTAACAAAAGTCATTCCTATGGGACAGGAAGAAGGCAGATCCTGCCTATGACATCTAAGTCATGTCTTAAATGGCTAAACACTCATACTTAAAGAAAAGATGAAAACCTTAGAGCCCTAGGCTTTTTGCTTGGTAATACCCCAAAGAAAGAAGCCATCTTTCACCCTTACCTTTCCTCGGATCAAGGCTTTGAAAGCAATTCGTGCAATTAGGTAGGACCAGATGACATGCAGAACCTGTAGGACCAGGAGAAGGCCGTTGAAAAGCCACCAGGAGGGATAGGGGCCGATCATCTCCCAACTCTCAAAGAGGGTCGTGTTCAGGATCCTAAAAGAGGAAGGTCAATGGTCAGTCTAGAGTCAAAGCCAGACACATAGGGATGAAGTTGAATTTCCTGGAAGGCAGAACCTTGTGTTTTTACCCCATACCTTCTATCAGTTGAAATTCCAGGGATATTCATGCACAGTGAGAAGACAGTAAAGAAAGGGGACCATGGAGTTTTCTATCTTTAGGAATAATGGAAGATATAGAACTCTTAGCAACTGACAGAATAAGTCAGATTACTAATCACTTCAACTAAGTCACATTACTAATCCAAATATGCAGAGTATCACAAATTTGGGACAACAATTTTAACAATAATCCTAGGAATAATTCAGATCCTCAGGCACATATAGGACAGCTGATGGCCAATTCCCCAGACTAAGGAAAATCTCCAACCCACAGAGTCAATCAATGACTTGTAATATAAAGTCGTGAGTGTAGAAGTGAGAGTGGTCAGGGTGGGAGAGAGTATAGAGCAGGAAAATAAGCAAAAGCCTGACAATTCCATAATCAGTGCAAAAGAAGGTAAAGGAGTTACTTAGGCATAAAATGAGGACTATTCCTTAGAGATGAGTCAGGAGAGCCACAGCTAAGTGAGTTGGATGCTCTCGGTCTACATCATACTGCATTAGAAATACTGTACAAGGGAAATGAGGTCCTTTAAGAATCCATAAAAGGTCAGGTTAGGTCAAACAAAAAGTAGAGCAATATTTAGGGTTAGGGAACCTTGGTGTCTGCTTCCTAAACTGGTGACCAGTTTATTGTTACATATTTACCACAGCTCCACAGCCCTAACACTTACCAGAATGGATAGATTCCTAGGCGAGTCACCACAAAAACAGCACTGAAGATCACAAAAAGGGTGTCACAGAGACGCTGGTACTTGGCATAATTGGCTAGCTTGGCTGCCTGGAGAAAGAAAGATAAGAATTGAATTGGGGAGAAAGCTAGTTCTCAAATAGGAAGAAAAGTAAAGAGGACTAGTGAGGAAAGAGTCGTTGAGGGGTCTACCTCCAGCAAGAAGTCTGAGACATCATGTAGACACAAGACCAGCGTTCCCACTCGAACCATGTTGTTGATGTAGGAGAAGGTAATAAGCCCAATGGTGGCCAGGTGATGCACAAACATGATCAGAAAGTCCTAGGAAGGAACGCAAAGAGAAGAGTCAGGTAGAGGCAAGGCCGCAGAGCTGCTACACAACTCAGTGCCCTGCGCTGTTCTCGGAGGTCTCATCCCACTCCTTAAAAGTTCCATTTTGTTTAAATTCTCCCCTAGGGAGCTGCCTAACATTTCACCCAAAACTCTCTACATCAGTGACTGACCCATAGTCTACACTCAATCTATAGCTCAAAACACAGAAAAGAGCAATTTTCTTTGGTAACTGCAGAACATGTAGACGTCAGATGCTTAGCTGATACTTGGAGATAATTTCCGAGGTGGTAGTCAGGCATACAAGCCTTAGATATCTCAGATTCCTTGAGCGTCTGAGACTCTTCTGCATTGATGAAAGGAATTTCAACCAAAGGGACCTAAGAGAAAGGGGAGGTTTGTGGAGGGGAGAAGCTATTCTAAAACATTTCAGAGAAATGCTAAATAGTCCATCTTACTACAAGCACTTCCTGCTCTCAGATTTAAAGCTCTAATTTCCTCTTGGATTCAAATAACAAGGTTAGACCCTGAGAAATCTCTAAATACCTGAGTATTACACGTATCTAATACTAATCAGCCCAGTGAGGGACAGAGGGTGGGAGGATGCAGGTAAATTGCATCAGAGAAGCAAGGATATAAAGTCTATGCTCTCCATAGGGATGGATACAATAATATGTCTAGCTCTTGAGTTGGGGATGAGTTCACAAGTACACAGATGTGTACTTGTGAACTCATCCCCAACTCAAGAGCTAGAACCTACATATATATTATAAAGCTTTTTATATGTATCATGTATTAAAATGAAATTTTAATAAGGAGACTTATGTCTCCATAGGAGGGTGTGTAACCGTCCTGAGTAACCAAAGGAGGGTGAAAGGCATTTAAATTATGCAGCATGCTTCTAGGTTACACAAGAACTAATAACCCATATTAATGTCAATCCATTCCCACAAGTGCTAACCCTGATTTTCCTTACCAAAGATAACCATGAGTTAGTGACAGATTAGGGTTAGAGCTGCTGGAACTGCATTATGTCAGGTGGATGCCAATAAAAGGTGAAGATTCTGTCCTTTCTGTATACTTATAAAAAACTTAAGTCATTTCCAACTTTGCCATTCTGTAGGCAAGTCAACTCACTTCTCTGAATCTGTTTCCTAAATAACAGCAAGAAAAGGGTAAACTAAAGCATCTAAAACCCCTTCCAACTGACATTCTTTAAGTAAGTGGGGTCACCAAGAAGAGAGAACAGAGAAGGAACAAGGGTCACTAATGGCAAAAGTTTTTCTGGAATCGAAGCTATTCCTGGATCAGGCCTTGCTATCCCTAAGTTTTGACTAGCTTCTTGAGCTTTATATGTGTAAGAACCTTGGGGAAAAACAAAGAAAAGGGTATGCTTCTTAGCTGGTTAACTGTTTTCATCCTGGGCTGCCTTGAATGACTCAAATATACTTCACTAGTCAGGTCTCACTTCTGAAAACATTACAAAGAGCTAAAAGTCCCATTGAACCTACTTTCACCCTCTTTTGTGGTCCTAATCAGGACAGAGAATCCATCACAATGACAATAATGGTAGCTCCTGGAAAGGAGGGTGCGATTAATCAGGGTGTTAAGGAAGCCAAAGTCCTTACCTTTCTTTTAATGTCTGTAAACTGAGAAAACATAAGAGACCAATAGAAAGCCAATTCCATGATATAATAGTAATAAAGCCCACTTGTGAGAGGCTGGAAGAGAAAAAGAACTAGTAAGGACACCAGCTAGTCAAAGACTCATTCCATGTCCCCAACTTTCTCTGTGTCAGCAAACTCATACCCCCAATTATTAAATACTCTTCCTCTCCATCATCTTCCAAGATGTGCAACAGCTAACAGACTTTGGATTAGTATTGACACTTAAAACTCTTCCCTTCCACATATGCATCTTTGTGTGCTAGATCACTTCAGTCGTGTCCAAGTCTTTGCAACCCTATGGACTGTAGCATGCCAGGCTCCTCTGTCCATGGGATTCTCCAGGCAAGGATACTGGAGTGGGTTGCCATGCCCTCCTCCAGGGGATCTTCCCAATCTAGGGATAGAACCCACGTCTCTTATATCTCCTGCATTAGCAGGTGGGTTCTTTACCACTAGCACCACCTGGGAAGCCCATACACATCTTTGGCTCATCTTTTAGAGATCAGATAGGTTTCCCTGATAGCTCAGCTGGTAAAGAATCCGTCTGCAATGCAGGAGACCCCAGTTCGATTCCTGGGTTGGGAAGATCTGCTGGAGAACGGACAGGCTACTAACTCGAGTCTTCTTTGGGCTGGTAAAGAATCCACCTGCAATGTGGGAGACCTGGGTTTTGATCCCTGGGTTGGGAAGATCCCCTGGAGAAGGGAACGGCTACCCACTTCAGTATTCTGGCCTGAAGAATTCCATGGACTGTATAGTTCATGGGGTCGTAAAGAGTTGGACATGACTGAGTGACTTTCACTTTCACGGTTAACAAAGACATGACTAAGCAACTAAGCGCGCGCGCGCACACACACACACCACAATCAAATCAGTGTGTCTAGAATTCTGGGCAATTTTCAGGGGATTAAATACACTGAGGCCTTTCCTTCCTCCACCCTGTTAGCAACCCCCTGACATTTTTCTACTTTAGACTAGAACCAAGATGCTCTTCTGGGATTCAAAAGGGACACCTGAACCAGAAAGCACCTCATTAAGTGCCAGGAAGCTGCTTTTCTTTCCAGCCCAATTAGGGTGAATATCTGGAACAAACAGATCACTGGATTTCACTGCTGTGGGGACCCCAAAAATACATACTGTGAACATATGACTCCAAGATACTCAGTCCCTAATCCCTCAAGAATCTCAAGGGAATGTGCCATCTGCCCTGGGACTGGCGATGCACTCTCTCCAACCCCATCCTACACACACACACACAAGGCCCCTGTCTTGAAGGGCTCAGATTTTACCTGATAAGGGTAACTGTGCCAGCACTGTCGGGTGTCCCAGAACCAAGGTGACTAAGAGAAAACAAATAATCCAAGTCAGTCTTCAGAATTCCCCCCTGGCCCATCTACCCCTTTCTCTCTATACTTTGGGCAAAGAGATGGGAAAGAAAATGGAACCCCTCTAGACAGAATTTAGGGATCCTTAAAGGTTAAATAAACAATAGACTTTTTTCCTAGAACAAGAAAGTGCTATTACAAAGAGAGAAACAGTACACAAGAGCAAAGAGAGTGCTAGTATAGCTTTTGGAAACATCACAACCTGGAATATACAGGAAATTGGGAGGCAGGAAGACAATGATTTCATTTAATAACCAAAGGAGATCTCTCTGTGCCAAAGATTCAAAAGTCAAAAGTAATCATCTCCAATGGAGTTCAATTATGTCCTTTAAGAGAGTTGTCCATTTCATCTAAGTTGTTGAATTTATTACTATTAAACTGTTCATAATGTGGTCTTACTATTTTTTCAATGTCTACAGGACCTACAGTGATAGCCTCTTTTTCTCCCTGATACTGATAATTTGTTTTCTTGTTTTTTTCTAAAGGTTTATCAATTTTAACTAAAACTTTCAAAGAACCAACCTTTGGCTTTAGTAATTTTCTCCATCAATTTTTGCTTTTTTTTTTCTTTCTTTCCTTTAACTTACTTTGGGTTTATTTTGCTCTTCTTTTTCTGGATCTTAAAGTGAAAACTTAATCATTGATTTTAAAGTTTTCTTCTTTTCTAATATAAACAATTAAAAGTTATAAATTTCCTCAAAAGTATGCTTTAGCTGCATACCACAAACTTTGGTATGTTGTATTTTCAGCATCATTCAATTAAAAGTATTTTCTAATTCCCTTGTGATTTCTTATTTGATCTTTGGGTTATTCAGAAAAGTTGTTTAACTTACAAATATTTTCTAGATGTCTTATTATTATTGATTTCTGTTTTAATTCCATTATGGTCAGAGAACATGTTTGATAAGATTTCAAAATTTTAAAATTTGCTGAGACTAATTTTATGGCCTAGCATATGATCTATCTTAGTTGATCCTTTACATGGACTTGAAAATAATATATATCCTTCAGCTGCTGGTGTGGTGTCCTATAAATGTCAATTAGGCCAAACTGGTTGGACTGTTATTTAAACCTTCTACATCCTCGGTGATTTTGTCTAGTGATTTAGTCAATTATTAAGAGCATTAAAATCTCTAAATATGATTGTGTAATTGTCTATTCCCTTCCTTCAGTCCTGCTTCCTTATGTTTCACATATTTTGAAACTTCAATTATGCATTTACAGGAAAATATTGTGGTACAGTAGGAAAAAGAAAAAAAAAGACTCATGAATCAAAAAGCCTGAAATTCTTCTTTGACTGATAATCAATTGCAAAGCAGGAATAATACCTACTTCAATGAGTTACTGACTTCATTTCTGTAACTGTCTCCTCCTTGCAAGAATAGGACTTTTTGTCAAGTGCTTTGTAAACCATCATGTACTATGTTGATTTAATTAGTACTATTATTATTAGCATTATTTAAGGAGAAACAGAGTCATGAGGTTACTGATGTCAGGCCCCAAACAGAAGACAATCTATTTAGCTTATAAACCTGGGCTCTAGGCATCACAAAGAAAAAACAAAAGGCAGTAGAGGACAAAGCTCTAAAGGTATTTAATTCTTATCTTTAGGGATGCACGAATGATTAGAACCCAACAGAGAACCAGAGAAAGTTCCGACTTACCGACCAGAGAAATCTAATTCCGTAGCAGAATATACATAAATAAAAAGTGAATCTCCACCTAGATGGGTGAAGAATAGAAGTTAGACAAACATTTCCTCAAAAGAAAGTCTCTGAGCTAAAGAATTCAAGATAGCACATTTGGGAATAACACAGTTACTGGTAAGAAACTGATGATATGCTGTTACCTAAAAAGCCAAAGAGATAAAAATCTTCCAGCCTCTGTTTAAAAATAGATTTCTACAAGTATATACTGGTTTCAGTGAACTTTTCTTCTATATCAGACTCCCTGATGATAGTGCCCTATGTTGTTTTTTTTTTTTTGCATGACAATGAGAAATAGTGTTGGATGTTCAGAGGATAATCAGTAAAAACCAAGTGAAATGAACTACAGCATGTCCAGAAAAGGGATGCTTCCTATTAAAATGCCAATTTATAGCAAGCTGGAACTATCTCTACCAAGGTATACAAGGGTGTGCATATCTACCTACGTAAGTGAAAGTAGAGGAATTCATTCCCAATTTATTTGGGAAAGGTGAACAAAAATGCAACTACAGCTAGCTTAGGGGCAAGCATGTCTAAGAAACTAAGGGTGACCAGGCTTTCAGTTCTCTTCTTTCCAGCCTATAACAGAGTTAGCCCTCTGCATCCATTGACTGTTATCCTAACAGAAGTGATTTCCAAAAAGAAAACCTTAGTCCAGTCATACCCCACCCTTCTCCTCACTCCCCACCTCCTTCCGCACACCTACATGCTTTCACAAAATTTAGTGAGCGTTGGGGGCTTGTCCTGATTCCTCCGATGGCGAAACCAGCATTGGATTTTTCGGACATCCCAGTCTAGTTGCTTTGACAGACCCTCCAGCCTTTTCTCATCAGGATACTGTAGACGTATGACTAGAGTCAGAACATTGCTTTTTCTTCACACCTCTCTCACTAAAGCCCTTTACAACAAGCTGAGTGGCAGAGGGGTAATAACTACAGTGACTTAAGTAATGTTTTTCTTTCCAGGTTTCATCCCCAAAGTCATTTTTATATAAGAAGTACTATTTTACACATCAAGGACCTTTACCGTTCACCTATACACATACCTATTTGCTCTTCTCCCTCCAGCCCAAGTGAGTAAAAAAAATATTAAAAACCCAACCTGGGAGGGAGGTTTAAGAGGGAAGGGACACATGTATGCACCTATGGCTGATTCATGTTGATGTCTGGCAGAAACCAACACAATTCTGTAAAGTATTTATCCTTCAATAAAAAAACCCAAAAACCCAACCTACAAAGGATATCAGTACCATCTCTATCTTGATTATGCAACTAGGTAATGACAAGAGCTGAAGCAGGAAAAAACAAAATCAAAATATGATGTGTGTCTTGGGGAGTAGGGGTGGTGGTGACTGCTAGGCCTAAATCTCCAATGTACGTAATCTTGACTTATTTAAGGTATCCTAGCCCAAAGGTATTTCCTTGAGTGGATAAAGTTCTCCTAATAGCTCTATGGACTATCCAAACGTGAAAGATCATCCCATCCTATCCTTAGCCTTGGAAATACTTGCTCTCTATACTCTCATGCCCTATGGGATGAACCCTAACAAAAATCTTCCTTTTTTTTGTCCACTTACCTTGGTAATAGACATGAACACCTTTTCAAGGATAGCATTAGGTTGTGCCTGATAAGGACCACTGTCCTGGATGCCAACATGGAGTGCACAGGGTTTGGCAATAAATCTGTAATGGAGAAAACCCAAAAGCCAATTCTAAAAATTGTTTGCTAAGCATTAAGCAAAAATCCTGATTAGGGGAGTGATAAGAGGGAAAGGGGGAAACATTTGGCAGGGAGCCAGGACTTTTTGATTTAATCCTGAATTCTGCCATTGATTCACTTGAGAAATGACCTGTTAAAGAAATATTGGAACATAAGCTGTCTTTCCATTTTACCCTGGTTCCCCTTATCATATTTTGAGCTTTAGAGTAAGAAAGACCTAGATCAAATCATTAGTCTACCATTTACTGCCTGTATGAATCTGGGCAACTTATTTAATCTTGCTAAACTTCAGTTTTTTTTTTCATTTGTAAGATGAAAATAATATCAACATTCTTGCTACTGAACATAAGGCCAACAGATAAAGAGCATTAGTGGCTTTTCCTAGAAGCTTTTTAGAAGTGCAGAATCTCAAACCCCATCTCAGACCAGCAAAATCAGAATCTGCACTAACAAGATTCCCAGGGGATTCATTCATATTCCTATTAAAATGTTAGAAGCAGGTCTACTTTACTTGAATCTTGCAGGTACAATGATATAACATATATGAAGACCCTGACACAAGAAAGTGCTTAATAAATGATAGTTCTCCTTATATCAAACCATCAAGATTTTAATTGGAGGAAAAAGTAGAACTGAGACTGAGCTCTTCCTAAACAAATATCCTGGGTCATGGTCACCTTCCTGCCTAATCAAAAGACTATGGTAATAATTAGAATTTTAAAAGCTCTGAAAAAAAAAATCCAGAAACTACAAAGAGTGACAAGAAAGAAATTACCTATTAGTACTCAGCTGTAGTCCCAGATCTACCAATAATAAGACACATAAACTTGGTCAAGTCACTTGATTATTGAGTTTTGGTTTTGTCATCTAAAGGAGATGATGCGTAAGATTTTTTCCTAAGAATCCATGATATCATTGATTATAATTAATTTATAACTTTTAGATCTTTGAAAACTGAGGAATTATTCCTTGGCTCTTTAAGAAAGATCTCCCTCTTTTCCACAACCAAAGATTTCTATGAGCCTCAGCTCTAAGAAAACCTTTATGTAATCACTTTCAGAGTAAGTCAAAACCAGTTCTAGCTCTCTTAGCATCTTAGGGAGTTGCATGATGAAATAATAACTGGGAGGTGTAAGATGGAGTGCTCTTGACCTACTTTATTTATCTGCATTCAAATCCAGAATTTATCTCTAAGGGAAGGACTGAAAATAAGAAGCTCTGTTTATTATCTTTCTTTGTGAAAACTTCTTTTACCTTTATCACCAAAGTTCCCAAGACACTGGGAAACACTGATTCAGAGCACAAAGTAATCCACATCTGTAACCCATTCTTCTCTTTTACACAAGTAGTATAAAACTTTCATTCAAATACCAATGCTAATAGAAACATTAGTTTATATTTCCTGGTATATAATTCTGTGTACAAATATTTTAAACTCCTACCCATGTTTAAACTCCTTGAGAAGACAGAGAATACTGCTTTTGTATTTACCAAGGTTCTATGCTCAGTAATTCCATACTGAGTGATAGGTGTAGTGAATTCCACCCTTGCTGTTGGAGCTCAGTTTGGACCCAGCATTGATCAGTATCCAGAAGGGTAAGTAATTAAGGCAGCCATACTTGAGACTTTCCTGGCAGTCCAGTGCTTAGAACTTCACGTTTCCACTGCAAGAAGTGGAATTCCTTGGGTGGGTTCAATCCCTGGTCGGGGAACTAAGATCCCACAAGCTGCATGGTGTAGCCAAAAAAAAAAAAAAAGGTAGCCATTCTTTGTTGTTGCTGCTGCCGCTGCTAAGTCGCTTCAGTCGTGTCCGACTCTGTGCGGCCCCATAGACGGCAGCCACCAGGCTCCCCCGTCCCTGGGATTCTCCAGGCAAGAACACTGGAGTGGGTTGCCATTTCCTTCTCCAACGCATGAAAGTGAAAAGTGAAAGTGAAGTTGCTCAGTCGTGTCTGACTCTTTGCGACCCCATGGACTGCAGCCTACCAGGCTCCTCCAGCCATGGGATTTTCCAGGCAAGAGTACTGGAGTGGGGTTGCCAGTGCCTTCTCCATCTTTGTTGTTGAGTTGGTACCATATCATATCTGAGATAAAAGCACTGAATCATCTCTCATTTATGCTAACTGAATGAAGAAGTAGACCTGAGAACAAAAAAACAGTCTTTCTAATTCCTACTCTTACTCCCTGAAGCAGGCCTCTTCCTTAATCCAGTCAGGAGATGAAAGGCCCTGGGGCTAGGCAGATTTTACCAGCTAAAAGACTTCATGAAAGTTACCTACAGAATGAGGATGATAATATCTGCTCCACAGGGTTATTTTAAAGATGAAATGATATAGTTACAGTAGAGCTCAGTCGTATCTGACTCTTTGCAGCCTCATGGACTGCAGCACACCAGGCTTGCCTGTCCATCACCAATTCCTGGAGCTTGCTCAAACTCCTGTCTATCTTATCAGTGATACTATCCAACCATCTCATCCTCTTTTGTCCCCTTCTCTTCCCATCTTCAATCTTTCCCAGCATCAGGGTCTTTTCCAATGAGTCTTCTCATTAGGTGGCCAAAGTATTGGAGCTTCAGCTTCAGCATCAGTCCTTCCAATGAATATTCAGGACTGATCTCCTTTCGGATTGATCTTCTTGCAGTCCAAGGGACTCTCAAGAGTCTTTCCCAGCACCACAGTTCAAAAGCATAAATTCTTCGGTGTTCAGCTTTCTTTATGGTCCAACTCTCACATCCATACATGACTACTGGAAAAACCATAGCTTTGACTATACGGACCATCATGAAATGCCATGATGTATGAATGACATGATGTATGCCTACCCAGTACCTGACACTTTGTAAACATTCATTAAAAGGCAGCTATTATTATTTTTACTAGAAACAGTTTGGTCTGGGTACTCCCTGATGGTACCTCGAACAAAGTGAGAAGAGCAGGAAATCCTCTTTCACACAACAGGGACAGGTTTGTACCCTGATCACTTGGGTGAAGCCAAGATAACTGCTTTATTATCTAAGACCTTGAGGCAGACTTAATATCCTAGAGCTGTCATAAGCTCACATCCTGTCCTCATTAGTTCAGAGTTCAATGAAAGACACAGAGCTACTGGCATCATGTCAGTGACAGCTGGACAGACCTTAAGAAAATCTGCTTATTTGACAAAATATTTACTAGGCACTGATATTGTGCCAAAGCATGAAGCACAAAACCCACAATAAGGAATTATGATTGAAAAAGGACTTTTCCTGTGTTAAAAAAATTCAAAACAGGGGACTTTCCTGGCAGTCCGGTGGTTAAAACTCCACACTTTCACTGCAGAGGGCACGGGTTTGACCTCTGGTTGGGGAACTAAGATCCCACACACTGCGTGGCACAGCCAAAAACAAACAAACAAAAAACATTTCAAATCAGAAATCTGAACAAAACAAATACTAGTCATGCATTCATTCCACATCACTTACCTGGCATTTAGAATAACAGAAAATAGGTATCTAGGTTGGTCTAATTCCAAAGAGCCTAGAATTAGCATTAATCATTTCTGCTAGATCAGCACTTCTCAAAGTGTGCCTGGAGACTTGTGACATTTTTCAGGAGCTCTGCTCTGCAAGGTCAAAATTATTCTCATAATAATTCTATAGTTTCATAACAGTTCATTTCTCTCTCATTCTCTCATAAGTTTACAGTGAAATTTTCCACAGCTTACATGACACATAGCAAGAGACTGAAGGCAGAACTGATGAGAATACAGTTGCTAGACGCCAAAGAGACTCAAAAATGTAAAATAATACTATTTTCACTTTTTTTTTTTGTTTTGGGAAAGTGCTGAATAAGTTTTCATAAAGCATTAGTTAACATTACCAATACAATATATTGTTATTTATAAGCAAATGAGTAAATACTTAAAAATTTTTTCTATTTTAATTTCTAAAATGGTACATATTGATAGTTATTATCCATTTAAATAAAAACTCTCTAGGGTTCTTGATCATTTTTAATAGTGTAAAGGAGTTCTGATATCCTAGTTGAAAACTACTGTCCTGGATAACATAGAGAACTCAAACTTATCTTGTGATTTTCTGTTCAGTCCAGGATCAATCTGTTGCCCAAGTTTTAAATAATTTGAAGACCAGACTGCCCTTTGCCTGAAGATCTGAGTAAGTAGGTATTTAGTGGTCTACAGTGGCAAACTACTCCTTTCCACCTGCCACACCAGGAACATAAGTCTAGGGACCCAACCCCTGATTGTAATGTTATCTATCCTGCTCCATAGAGATCCTTTCATTCTGCCCCTTTCTTGCTCTCCAGTTACATGGTAGCAGCTGACCTAAGCCTGGGTTAATTTAAGATGAAATTACTCACCACTTTGCTCTTACATACCAAAGACAAGAGCTAGACCAACAATTCTTTGTGACCCACTGCAACATCATTGACGAATATGAACTATATACAAATATATTTGAAAGTCTAGATTGAGTTTCTCGACTAATGTATCATGGCAGGTAACACAGATGGGCTATACTTTTTCTTTTTTAAGAAACCATTTTCCCTTGTGGCTCAGAGGGTGAAGCGTCTGCCTGCAATGCAGGAGACCTGCGTTCAATCCCTGGGTTGGGAAGATCCCCTGGAGAAGGAAATGGCAACCCACTCCAGTACTCTTGCCTGGAAAATCCCATGGACAGAGGAGCCTTGTAGACTACAGTCCATGGGATCGCAAAGAGTCGGACACGACTGAGTGACTTCACTTTCACTTTTTAAAAATATTTATTTATTTATTTATAGCTGTGCTGGGTCTTTGTTGTTGCTTGGCCTTTTCTCTAGTTGTGGTGAGCAGGGACTACTCTTTGTTGCAGTGCTTAGGCTTCTCATTGCGGTGGATTCTCTTGTTGTAGAGCACAGGTTCTAGAGTACATGGGCTTCAGTAGTTGCAGCGAGTGGGCTCAAGAGTTGTGGTTTCTGGGCTTTAGACCACAAGCTCGATACTCGTGCTGCATGGACTCAGCTGCTCCTCGGCATGTGGGATCCTCCCAGATCAGAGATCCAACCTGTGTCTCCTGCACTGGCAGGAGGCTTCTTTACCAATGAGCCACCTGGGAAGCCCCTAGATGGGCTATGTTTATGTTGAGATGTTGCTCTTAGCTGTCAGGATGGTCCATGAGGTGGACAGTAGCCAGAAATCCTGTCTGTAGCCTTTGGTCTCATTGTGCATGCATGCACATATTATTTTCTATGTGTGCAGCAACATGATTGAGTTGGGAAGCACTGGGTTAGATCAATTCTGGAAAAATACAAAAATGTCAAAACTGATATATAAAAAAGAAAAATAACCATCAAAGAAACTGAAACAGACAACAAGATGAAGATGGGAAAAATACAATAAAAAGAGAAAGGTCTTATACAGACTGATGAAGATGGTATATGATTAAATGAAGAGTACTGAGTAACTAAATATTGTGAACCTGAATGCTCCCCCCATCCATCTTACACACACACACAAACATGGAGAAATGAAGCTGAGATACTCAAAAGGCTAAGTGTGGAGTCCCATAGAAAACAAATTCACAAAGTCCTTTCCCTTTACCACTGAATTATTTTTCCTTCCTTCCTCCTTTCCTTCCTCTCTTTCTGGCCATGCCACTTGGTTTGTGGGATTCTCTGATCAGGGACTGAACCCACACTCTCGACAGTGAAAGTGCAGAGTTCTAACAGCTGGACTGCCAGGGAATTCCCTACAATTGAATTCTTAATAAACCAATCACATAAAAAATTTGAGCAGCTTCTGCAGAGTTGAAAGGGAAGGAAAAGTAAAAAAGATACTCAGGCAGAGGGAACAGCATATGCTAAAGAAGAGATAAGAAAGGGCTTAGATAACTATGCGATGTACAAATTGGGAGTGGGGGTGGTGACAGTGATAGGATAAAAAACTATGCAAGTAGTTAGGGGCCAGATCACAGGTGCCTTGCATGTTATGTTAAGCTTGAACTTCATCCCACAGTTGATGGAGAATCACTGAAAAGATTTTAGGCTATTGTAAAAAATCCATGCTAGATGTAATAAAGCACAGAACTAAGGCTACAGAAATGGAAAGGCAAGGTTGGATTCAACCTAAGAGATGGCAAGAAAGTGAAACTGATAGAACTTGGTGACTGGTCAGATATAAGAAGCAAAAGAAAAAGGAAAAATCAAGGGTGCCTTCTATGTTTCCAGACTGGGAAACTAAGTTGATTATGGTGCCTCAACCAAGTAGAGAATAAGATAAGAAAAGCAAATTTGGGAGTGAAAGATGAATTGTCTGTATACTGAATTTGAAGTATTTGTGGAACATTGAAATGCAACAGTCTAGTAAGGCAAATAAACCTGGAAAAGGGGCTTCAGATAACATATACACAAAGATATGAGAAAGAAAAAGAGAGAATGAGAATATAGGTGGTAGCTAAAATTATGAGGGTGGACTGACTGCATAAGAAAGGAATATAAACTAAAAAGAGAACTAAGGAAAGAATACTAAGAAACACAACATAAAAGGTGAATTTAGGGGGTGGGAAGGTCAGAGGTGGAGTCGTATCAAATGAGGCAGAGATCAAGTAAGACAAGGATTTCAGTATCCACTGAATTTGGCAACTTGGAGACCAGTGATTACCTTCAAATAAATTCCAGTGAAATGGAGACTCTAAAGGACAGTAGTGAGTTACAGCAGTAAAAATATAAAGAGGAGAAAAAAAAGTGGAAATAGCTAGGGCTCTCTCAAGAATCTTGACTAAGAAGAGAAAGGAATATCTTCACTTAGTGCATCAGAACCACTTTATCTAAAACTAATATCCCTGTGCTTTAGATCCATTCTCTTCCTGATCAGAAATTTCATCCTATTTTGTCCTCTTTTTTCCTATTATTTTCAGCGTTGTTCTCTACTTGTTTCTTCTCAGACCTTGAATATGCTCAAGTTTTCCCATCCTAAACAGCTCTTCCTGTCCTTCACACCCTTTGGCTCTCACCATCTCACACGAAAGTTCTTGAAAAAGTTCTCTCCTCATGACTTCTCTTCTAACTCCTACTCATTCCTGAACCCTCCTGTGTCTCTCATCTGGCTTCGGTCCATATTCTCCACTGAAGCTGCTCTTGCCAAAGTCGTTAATGATTTCCTTCCTGTGAAATCAAATGGATACTTTTCAGGCCTGTACCTTACCTGACGACTCAGTGCCATTTGACATTATTGAGCATGCTTTCCCCCTTGAAATGCTCTTTTCTCTTAGGTTCCTTTCTGTCACACTTTTCCCAGTAGAATTAAATTTTTTAGTATGCACTGCTAGTTGAGTCACTTTGGACAAGTTACTTAATTTTCTGGTTGTTTCAGTTTTTTCATCTGTAGGTGAGGAATAACAATATCTACCTACTTCATAAAGTTACTATGAAGATTTAATGTTCAGTACTTTGAATGGTGGCTGGGACAAAGTGAGTACTTAGTAAAGGCTAACTACTGATATTTTCAGGGGCTTCTCAGGTGGCTCGGTGGTAAAGAATTCACCTGCCAATGCAGGCAAGTCGCCTCACCTTGCTGGCTCCTCACTGCCTGTATCTGGGCGGCTGCCCCTCTTCCCAGGAGGTGATACCCGCATGTACGCACTTATATGATCAAATACTGTATGGCTGTCATACCTCTTATCTTCTTTTGGGTTCCTTCTTCCTTTTTGTTGTTGTTTTTCAGTCGCTAAAGGTAGCTCATGCTCAGCTGTGTCCAACTCTTTGTGACCCATAGACTGTAGCCTGCTAGGCTGCTCTGTCCATGGGATTTTTTCCAGGCAAGAATATTGGTGTGTGTTGTCATTTCCTCTTCCAGGGGATCTTCCCAACCCAGGGATCGAACTCACATCTGCTTGGCACGTGAATTCTTTACCGCTGAGCCATCAGGGAAGCCCTTAGTTGCTAAGTCCTGTCCAATTCTTCTACGACCCCATGGACTGTAGCCTGCCAGGCTCCTCTGTCTACAGGATTTCCCAAGCAAGAATACTGGAGTGGGTTGCCACTTCTTTCCCCAGGGAATCTTCCTGATCTGGGGATTGAAGCTGCGTCTCCTGCTTGGCAGACAGATACTTTATCACACTGAGCCACCTGGGAAGCCTGCCTTTTCCAAAAACAGTTTCCTCAGGGTTCTATGCAGATTCCTACTTTATTCTATACACTCATCCTGGGTGATCTGAGTCAATTATGGCAGAGAGTCTGTATGGTCCACAGACCCTAGTGCACCCCTGAGAGTGCACCTCTGGGGGGCCCATAAAATCAAAACTGTTTTCATAATACTATTAAGACATTATTTGCCTTTGTTATGGTATTGACATTTGCAATGATCATGCGAAAAGAGCAATGGTGGATACACTTATAGAACCTGAGCACAAATCAAAGGAGTGGCACCCAACAGGAGGAGTAGTTACTGTATTCTTTCTTGCTATAGCCTCTTGGTTAACAACAACGACACCAGTTTCACTAAAGCATGCCCTTGATGAAGCAATATAAATGATTAATTTTATTAAATGCCTACTCTTGGGACTTCCCTGGTGGTTCAGTGGCTAAGACTCCACGTTCCCAATACAGGGGGCCCAGGTTCAATCCTTGGTCAGGGAACTAGATCCCACATGCTACATGGGATTTTTTGCATGCCACAAGGAAGATCAACGTCTCCACATACCACAACTAAAACTCAGAGCAGCCAAATAAATAAATAAATATTTTTTTAAAAAGCCAATCCTTGGGTACATTTTTAAAAAAGTAGTCTGCGATAAGATGGGAAGTACACAGAAAGCACTTTTACTGCATACCAAGGGATATGGCTGTCTCAAGGAAATGCACTTGTTTGACTGAGTTGTATGTTCAACTAAATCACTTTTTTCAAAGAACACCATTTTTACCCACAAGAGTGATTGACAGAAAAACTAAGGTTATTTAGGACCTGCGTATTTAAGATACATTTTCTTAAAAATGAATGAAAAAGGCCTGTTGCTTTAAAAAAACATTCTTTCCATTGATAAAATTCAAGCTTTTAAGTGACAATTTGAATTTTAGAGAACTCATATCTGCCTTTGAGCTCGACAACATACCAATACATACTTCAAGGCTTTTCTAATGAGACTGTTACAATGAGATTAACTATATGATTTTTTTAGTACCATATAATGAAATGTACATTTAAAAGATCTGTATAACTTAGGGAACCAGTATTTTTTCAAGTGACCAATACATGATATCCATTCAAAGTGTATGACAGACTGATGGATTTTAACCTGAATGAACAGCTCATTGATATGGTTTCAGATTCCACAAGGCAACCAACCTTTCTTGTGTTTTGGCATAACAGCAAAGATAAAATACTTTCTCTTTCCAATAACGTATCTGTGTAAAGTCAGCTTTTATTTATATACTTCAACCAAACCAACATATTACAAGGGATTGAATGTAGAAGCCAGAGAGGAAAATCCAGCTATCTTTTACTAAGCTAGATATCTAAGAGATCTGCAAAAATACAAAATCAATGTTCTTCTCACTGAATATTTTTTGTCTGGAAAATTATCTTTCAAAAATACACTATTTATGTTAACGTAATAGGCTTATTTTTGTTATTTTTAATGAAATAATAAGTATATCTCTTAAATTTCTCAATTTTGATTTCAAATATGAAAACATTGATAGGTGTATGTAACCCACATTTACAAAACCTTTTGGGGATCCTCAGCAGTTTTTAAGAGTAAAAAAAATAATGCTGAGAACAAAAGATTTACAAATTTCTAAATTATACTATTTATTCACTTACATGCAGTTGACTCCCAGCCATATATTATTTTGTATATTCCCTAAACATATGCATCCATATCAGTGTATTTTTCTGAGTAAATTCTTAAGAGGACAGGATTTGCTATGTACAAGCAAATGTGTTATACACATTTGTTGTACATATATGTACTTGCTGTGTGGAGCCTGGTAGGCTGCAGTCCATGGGGTCGCGAAGAGTCGGACATAACTAAGTGACTTCACTTTCACTTTTCACTTACATGCATTGGAGAAGGAAATGGCAGCCCACTCCAGCGTTCTTGCCTGGAGAATCCCAGGGATGGCAGAGCCTGGTGGCTGCCGTCTATGAGGTCGCACAGAGTTGGACACGACTGAAGCGACTTAGCAGCAGCAGCAGCGTATGAGGTACTGCACTTCTCAAGGACGCCTATACTACCAAATCCAAAATTTCTTGCATGATCCATGCACAAGTAATCTTTGCAGGTTTTTTAAGGGCTATTTTTTTTTTAATCGGCCAATTTGCTCTTAAAACAAAGCAGAAACAAACTACAAAGAAGAAAACCTTTATGACATATACTATCCTAAGCCACCACAAGGCATACACTGGATTATACCAGACTATTCTTCACTCCCATTCCCATCAGTTAGCTTCACTTAGATCTATAAGAATTAAGAATGATTAATAACTGTGCAATTGGATGAATCTACTTGGTACTGTCATGAGAAAAGAAGGATCAACATTCTACTTTCACCTTAACCTTATTATGAAGGAAATAAGTCTTGAGATTAAGAATTACTTAGAGTATATATTAAAATGTTTCACTGACACAAACTAAAGACTAAGTTGTAGCTTATTATAGAGTAGCTAATGAATATTTTTGTACAGCAGCAGTTCTCAAAATATTGCTGGAGAACAGCTGTGTGAGTGAGTGTGCTCTTGCTCAGTCGTGTCCGACTCTGCGACCCCATGGACTGTAGCCCACCAGGCTCCTCTGTCCATGGGATTTTCCAGGCAAGGATACTGGAATGGATTGTCATTTCCTTCTCGAGGGGATCTTCCTGACCCAGGGCTCAAACCCAAGTCTCCCACGTTGGCAGGTGGATTCTTCACCACTGCGCCATCTGGAGGACAGCTGCAGGTCCCTAAGACTCTCACTGTTTCATAACTTTTCCCTTTCCAACTACGTACATACGTTTTTTTCATTAAACATATTTACCTTTTTACATTTTTATTTCATTAAACATATTTACCTTTTTTAGGTGGATGAGTAATTATACTACTTAATACATTTGCTTAAACCAGAAACACAAATGCATGCCAAATAAGAGATAGATTAGATAAAACAGTTAACAAAAAGCTCTTTCTTAAGAAGTTTTTACCATCCTTCATAATTCAAGAAACAAGTGCTTGTTAGTGGGACATTAAGCCTATATTTCAGTTAATAATGTTAAAAGGAACCAAGTCCACCTCTTCCAAACTCCCATGACTTAACCCTGTGCACACACTCATTACTCTATTTTAACCAGTTTTTCTTGTTCTATTCCTGCAGGTAGCACCATGACTTACTTTTTCACTCTTGGCACACAGTTTGATATCTGGTATACACTAAGTTCTCAATACATAATCGTTGAAGAATGAACAGATGAACAAATGGGTAAAAATTTAACTCTCAACTAAAAAGGTAAAGTGTTTCAAGGAAATGTGCTACCTGTCCTCCTGAGTCATAAGATAACCTACCAGCTCCATGTCAGAGGTCACTGATTTCTGGAGAATCAGTAAAAATTGAAATTAACTAATTTCATTCTATAACTGGAGACCTCCCCAAGAAGTATTAAACACAACCACAACAATGTAATTTAGTTTGAGACCCTATGTGCCTATAATTGAGACTTCTTACAAATGCTGACACTAACCCAGAGCTACAGACGATAAGTAATACCCTTTTTAAGAAACTCCATAGTTTTGAGAAGAATATAATAGTGTGATTATTTTTATTGCTTTATCAGGGCTGTGTAGCACTTCATGTACTTGACAAACTGTTTGTTTACAGATCATTAACTACTCCGACTGAGGTGATATATATGTGGAAAAAAAAAAACTCTAAAGCAATGCTTGGTTAGAATGCACGGTTAATCAACAATGACTCAAAACAGAGTATACCTAGTTATTTAACTCATTCAGAAAAAGATTTACATTAAAAAAAATTCCCATTATTACTAAAAAAATTTTTTTTTTTAAGAAAGCTCCATTGTTTCAGCCTGGCCCAATAAACTTAGGACAAATCACCTTCTGGTGCTAGAAAACTGAATCAAATGTGAATCTGTATTAAAATTCTCTTCTCGGTTATTAATACTTGTTTGAATCACTTTCATCAACACTGCTCAACAGAAATAATGTGAGCCACATACATAAATAATTCAAAATCTTCTAACAGCCACTTCTAAAAAAGTAAAAAAAAAAAGGGTGAAATTAATTTTGAAAATATACTTTAACTCGACATATCCAAAATACATTCGTGTCAATATGCAATCAGTGTTAAAAATTGAGATATTTTACTTTTTTTTTTTTTTCTGCACTAAGTCTTCAAAATTTGGTGTGTATTTTACAATTAGATCACGTCTTAATGCTGACAAGTTGCATCTGAAACCCCTCAAAGCTAGTAGCTATTGTACTAGCTGGTGGCTACTATACTGGAAACCACAGCAGTAGATAATTCACAGAGAATTCTTCATATCTAGGAAAACTGCCTTTGTATCTAGGAAAACTGGTTTCAAATTTTTTTTTTTTTTAGTTAAAAGTGACTATGGTTAACTCCTTTTGCAGTAATATCCCAATCAACTTTCCCAAAGATAAAGTAGGAGTAGATTTAAGTACAAGAGCCCAAAACTCAGTGAATTCTTTAGAAGGCGCTTTATCTGCCTAAAACTATCTCTGATGAGGAAGTCAAAATAGGTACATCTCCCCTTCCCACTCTAGAAGAAAGGTACAGACTTCCCTTGATGCCTCCTCTTCATTAATTTCTTCTTTATCCATCTAGGAGACCCTAGTTTTCTGACTCAGGAAGTGGCTAAAGCAAAAATACCTGATGTGTTTCTTTTCTGTGATGAATATATTGTCTCCAGGGATAAGCCAGGAACCTGACCTTAGTCGTGACAGTATTCAGGGTTGTCTGCAGAACTTCAACACCCATTGCACAGAAAGGGCTGGGGAAAAAGTCTTCCAAGAGAGAAAGGCTTCTGATTATCTGGAGCTTAGTAAGAGGCATATTCTCAGATAAGGGCAGAGTTATGTGGTCGGCTTTTTCAATCTCACTCTTCTGGATCTGCAAACCTGATTTAATTCTGTGATTTACAATTCAATAAGGCCCAAAAGAATACCTTTAGGGATGCAGTGGAATGGGCAGTCTTCCTTACAACCTATTCAGCAGCTGTATCCATTCTTCCCAAAGTACCTCTCCAGTCTGGAGGACCAACTAATTCTGGATCACAATGGTGGAACATGACATGGACCTAGGAGGAGGGCAGCAGGTCTGTTAGAAAGAGGAAAAGTTCTTCCTCCACTCAGGGGAAGTGGGGAAGAACAGGGGAAAGGGGAAAAAAAAAAAAAAGGAAGTATGCAGCAGAGGTAGCCAGGCTTACAAGAGGAAGATGAAATGAGCGGTTAAGAAATGTGTGCACGCACACGCACACATGCACACACACACACAAGAGTCACTGGTTTTGTTTCTAGTTACAAGATAGGCCAATACGTGAGTCTGTTTAGTGCCCTGTGCCAGAGAATGGTATTGAGAAAGCTCCTTAGATATGCCAGTGAGGTTGCCTTGGAGGTAACAAGAGAGAGAAAGGGGGATTGGAATAATGAATGAGCAGCAAGGAGAGGTATAATCTATCTCCTGTATAATTTACAAAACAATTTTCTCCCGGCAACATAAAGCTCCTATTGCAATACCATATTCAAAATAAATGAGCTTATGTAGCTCTGATGGTATCAATATTAAGTTTCAAGCTCATATTTGATCCCACGGAAGAAGTGCTCAGGGACTGTGTAGACATTAAATTTCAAACAATTTTACCTTTAAGATCCAATTTAAGATACGCAGACCTAGCTTGGACTATTCATTCTCTCAAGTCTCAATCATTAACATAATATTAAAACAAGTTTTAAAGAACAGGTGGAAGAATTTCTTACCTCTCTTTTGATAGGATAAAAGGGTGGCATGAGTGTGTGCATGGGTAGTGGGGAGAAAAAAGAAACTGCAGAAAGGTGCACAACATGCAAATATAGTATGGTGAAATTTAACTAAGGAAAAAAAGGAATTAGTTTTGTCTCTCTCAGTCAAAACAAACATCTATTGCATGCTGAAGATCTAGATTCTGTTTACTCCTCTGGGTATTTGTAGACAAGGGTGGATCCTTCTCAAACATTCAATCAGTATTTACTGACCACATGCCACATCTAAGGTATTTTGCAAGGTGCAAGCCACCACAATGCAACCACTTAGCAGAGGCCCACAAAGGAAAGCCTCTATTCTTGGGTAGGACATAATCTACCATCTGCAGTTCTTTTAGTGAAATAGCTAGATACATTTATTTATGGTCAGGTGGCTTTCAAGTCATCCCTATCAGATGAGGTTGCAGCTCTCCAGGGAATGTGGGAACTTAAAAAAATAAATGCTCTGTGTGGCTGATGAAAAGAAAAAGTAAGAATAAACTGTAAACTCTATTTATTCTTTAGGATATTCTTAAAACACAGAGATAATTTATCAAAGGGCATAGTGTAAGACATTAAAATATGCAGGACAATTTGAAGCAACAAATGCAAAGTTCAAGTCAAATACAATATATTAAGTAACCAAGAATAAGATGAACATGGATCTGTTCTCCAAATCCTAGAATACTAGGAATAGCAGTATTAAATCTTAATTCTTGAAGGGAAGTTTAAGGAATGGGAGAAGTGGCCATATCATACAGTGGAAGGAGAATGGGGCTAAGGAAAACAATCTGAATCTTGGTTCTACCTCCTCCTTCAGGTGAGTATGCAACGTGTGAAAAGCTAAAAATGTTTCTAAGCCTTAAGTTTACCGTTTATACAAAAGGAAGCTGGAGTTCTAGCTCTTACAGCCTATGGTTATCATATGGGTAGGAAACTAAGTAGTTAGGACTTGAGAAAGAAGAAAATGTAGGAAAGAGACTAACTGAACCAATAATTCTGATATATTTTTTTCCTATACTATAACACTGGCTTCTATTACCTTTATGGAAGACCGGCACAGTAAGAGAGGAACTGGTAACCCAGCTGTAAATTCTATTGCTAACTAAAGTAGTTAGATCTTAAAGAGAAACAAAATAGCAAGACTGCAGCTAGAGTTAAACTTTCCTAAGATCAAACGAGATGAACAAGGTACCTGTTCTTACTATCCAAGAAATAGCATACTAGAATGCTTTCACATCAGTATTCCCACCCATCCCTTCTCCCCTGACACTGGAGCACCATAGAAACATTCAGGTAGAATTCCCACAGGTAAAAAGGATCCTTTACAGTGGCTGTGCCAAGGGATATGTAAGTCTTCACAGTCACTTGGGGGAACTCTTTGGAAATTTGAAGATACATGCAAGTTTACATAAAATGAGTGTTTATAAGCAACAAGTTATCTCCTCTTACTTGGGGAAAACTTCCATATTGTTAAACATTTATATGAAAAGCAGAGAATCTTTTGCCTAGGACGATGAACTTTTTTTTTTCTTTCCTGAACTGTGTATTTCCTTTTCAGTCATTATACTTTCTCTTTTTTTAGCTCTCATACACAGATGCTATGATGGAGGGTACCTGGACCTAGTTTACTCCTAAGAGGGACAAGTGGTTTGTGCCTCCACCTTAGGAATACTTAATATAATGACTATACTTAAAAAACCGCAACGCTAAGTTCCCGAGGATCCAGAAAAGGCATTTAGTTCTTTTGGTTTCATTTGCTTCAGTTAAAAGCATCTTTATTTTTACACTTGAACCTTCGGCAGAGCACTCTGATGAAAATACATAAACACTGTGAATAAATGGATGAATGGTGGGCAACACATAACACATTTTTATGTCAGAAATAGTAGGCAAAGAAGTAATCCAAAACAGGTTAATATTAATTTTTCAGACAGTAACAGAGTAGTCTATCTGCAACATATGCCCATCTTCGAAAGGGCATTCTTGCTCTAGATACTGGCCAAAAGAAGGAAAGATGTCAAAGTTCCACCCTCATTACCTGAGACCTATGCAAAAAGAAGTCACCTTTCCAGGGGGGTGAGTAGACTTGATCAAAATCACCCACAGCTACAAGTTCACACTGTAAAATCACCACCACATCAAGTCCTCAGTGAGTATCTATCTTTATCTTAGCAGACAGGAGCCGCTCACTCAAAGAAAAGTGAAAACACTTTTGTCAAGAACACATGGTCGCTGAGAAGCTGGCTCAACACAACAGTCTTATAAGCCCTAAGGCTGTCCATCCTTTCAATATGATGACTCCTCCTTCCATTTCAGGCCTCCAAGGCTCGTTCTGCAACTCATTTGACACCTTTTCGTGCTCTGGAAGCCTCAGGCTCCACCACACCCTGCCAGATTTCTACTCTTACGAGCTCTGGCACAACTTTACTGAAATACACACACACACACACGTAAATGAGCTGACGAACCAAGGCTTAGGGCCTAACTAATCCTATGCCTCTCAACTCCCAGAAACTAAAGTGCCCTCACAAATTTTGGCTTCCCATGAACCCGCTCCTTTCAGCTTGGCTCTTGACGGCCCCAACTAGTTCTGGTTCTCTTAGCCCTTTCTTGTTTCCCGCCTCGGGTTCTCGGTCGCAGCTCACATTCAACCTGTTTCCTGGTCTGCAGAATCCTTGAAGGTTGGGGAGAGGCCTATGAGACACCCCCGCAAGTGACCTCCGGGCTCTAAAACTGAATGGGTCCAGAGTCCCCTGCGACTCGCACTCTTTTAATGTCCAAGCCTCAAACTCCCTGTCTTTACCTAGGCTCCACAACCACCGCGGCCACCCTCCGAGCATCTCCCGCGCGGCCCGGACTCTCCCAGGCCCCTGCTTCCGGGCTTTCCCTGCAATTCGTCTTCCGGTCCCGGACCTCCGTCTCTCGCCCTGGACCGGCTTCACCAGCCCGCGTCCCCAGCCCTTTGCACCGCTCGCCCGCGGGCTCTCACCGCTCGAAGAGCAGCCTCACGGAGAACACTCCCGCCGCCAGTGGGAACACCGAGAGGATATGCCGGGCCCGCGGGTAGCCGTAGCCGTCGCCCTGCCCCTCGAAGTCGGCCCAGCTCACGTTCTGCGGCAGCCAGAAGCGCTCGCTCCACAGCCAGCCCCACAACAGGCCCAGGGCTCCCGCCGCCGCTGTCGCCATCTTACGCCCGCCCCGCGGCCCCCGCCGCCACAGCTTCAGCTGCCGCCACAGCCAACGGAACCCGCGGGGAGGCGGCCCCGGGGCGGGGCCGGACCGGCGGCCACCCCCTTCCGGCCCCTTCTCTTCCCCTGCACGTCTCAGCCCGCCTCCTCTGCGGGGCCGGGCCTCTTTACCGCCCATCCCGCCTCCCCGCCCACCTTCCTGTCTGCAGCTTTCCCCGCCGCCTCTTCTTGGGACTCTGCCCTCTGGTCTCAACCACGCCCCTCCCTTTCCCGCCCCGCCTCCACCCAGCCCTGGCCCCACCCCCACAGGCGCTCAACTCTGGTCTCACCCTTCTTTGCTACCGGTTTCGACCGAGCTTTTCCTCCTCCCTCACGCTCACGTCCTGCTACGGCTACACCGCGTATTTCAGGCATGGCTCCTTTATGGGTACATTTTTCTCAGTCCAGCCAGCTTAAAACGATATCTGCTCCTTGGAAGGCCATGTCTCTCTCCCTCCCTCTCCCAGCCCCATTTCTCACTAGGGTTTGTCTCCATCTCAGCTGGTTCCGCCTATCAGCAGCGTTCTTTTTGCTTTCTCTCCCTTTTCTCTCCACACTTTCTCTCCCTTCTTGCCTCTCCACGATCTCAACCCACTTTCACTGTATATCGCTTAAAGTGGGCTTTCAAAAAATCCTTTTATTCTCATGGGAAAAGGAAATAGAAGGTATCCGAAGGAAAATATAAAGGAAAAAGAAAGATGTTGATGGCCAACGTTTAATGAAGTTTACTATGTGCCAGGAACTGCACTAAAAATGTTACACACAGTATTTAACTTCCTCATTCTATGAAGTGGGTGTTTTATTTACTACTTTATGAATAAGTAAACTGAGGTCCAAAGAGTAGCTTGCCCGAGGTTATATAAACAAGTGGTAGAGGTGAGCTTCTGAACTGGAAAGTCTTTAGATTCCAAAACGCTGAGGCTTTATCCTATAAACCTCCTTAATTCTAGATTTCCACATTGAACATTGACCTCTTTTGTGGATCTACATAGACAGTGAGGGGAGCCATAGACAAGAAACCTTCAAAACACTGAACTCTAAATTGTTCCTCAACTGCTGGAGAACCTGAACCCTGGGTGCCATCCATTCAAACCTAGCTACAAGGTTAATTACCACAGGCTACCTAGAATGATCTGAAAAAAGGTTAAAGAACTAATCTTGTTTAAAGACAGAGTACCTTTATTCCTGCAGGCATGCTTGCAGCAGAAGATAGAGTTTCTAAGGGAGCAGAAGAAGAAAAATAAAAGGAGCTACCTTAAAGAACAGACTAAAAGATTTGCTTTAATTCCAGTGGTTCTCAAGCCTTAGTGTGCTACACCTCAGACATTAGCTTATTCCATCTCCTACATCCGGTCCCATCACTTCATGGCAAATAGATGGGGAAACAATGGAAACAGTGAGAGACTTTATATTTGGGGGCTCCAAAATCACTGAAGATGGTGACTGCAGCCATGAAATTAAAAGACACTTACTCCTTGGAAAGTTATGACCAACCTACATAGCATATTAAAAAGCAGAGAGATTACTTTGCCAACAAAGGTCTGTCTAGTCAAAGCTGTGATTTTTCCAGTAGTCATGCATGGATGTGAGAGTTGGACTATAAAGAAAGCTGAGCGCCGAAGAATTAATGCTTTTGAACTGTCGTGTTGGAGAAGACTCTTGACAGTCCCTTAGACTGCAAGGAGATCCAACCAGTCCATCCTAAAGGAAATCAGCCCTGAATATTCATTGGAAAGACTGATGCTGAAGCTGAAACTCCAATACTTTGGCCACCTGACGCGAACAACTGACTCACTGGAAAAGACCCTGATGCTGGGAAAGATTGAAGGCGGAAGGAGAATGGGATGGCAGAGGGTGAGATGGTTGGATAGCATCACTGGCGCAATGGACATAAGTTTGAGTAAGCTCCAGGAGTTGGTGATGGACAGGGAAGCCTGGCGTGCTGCAGTCCATGGGTTCACAGAGTCAGACACGACTGAGGGACTGAACTGAACTGAACTGATCTCCTACATAGAGAATTTGCTGAAAGTTTGCTAAAAGTTTCCTGGGCTCCATCCAAAGAAGTTTTGATTCAGGAAGTTCAGGGTAGGCCCAGGAATGCGTATTTCTAACAAACTCAGAGGTCATGCCACTGCTGCTGGTCTAAAACCATGCCTGCAGCCGTTTTCATACAAACTCAAATAGTTTTGATGGTAACTACCTTATAATCAAGATGCATTTTAAAAGAAGTAACTGCTCCTTGATCCCATGGGAATTCAAATAAGAGCCCCAGGAAACAAAAAACACACTAACTTGGCCTACAGAAACTTATACACCGTGATCTTAGTCTCAAGACCTATTCCCAGAAAAACACTTTTGTAACATTCCTCAACCTCTTGGTTGTAAGAAAACATTGCTGACGAAATACATGAGAGCAAACTTAGTACAGGTTTCACTTAGGCCAGGAGTGATTTGACCTGCAAGCCAGCAGAACTAAGTTAGCCCTTGCAGCAGTCATGAACAGAGTCTCCTTAATCATTTCAGGTCCCAAAGCAGGCCTTTTCTTGCTTCACCAACAGAAAAATTCACATCATTCCACTGTCAACACTGACATAGTCCAAGAAGTTGCCTTCATTCAGAGAGCTGAGAGAATAAATGCTTTTTGTTTGGCTGTAGGTTCTTTTGTTTTCTAAGAATATTTAGTATTATCTGGTCATTCTCTTGATATAAGAATATCCTTTTATTGTATTGATTATGGAACTAATTCTTATCTCTACTCTCTATACTTATATCTATCTTAGCCCTTGAAAGGCATGGAAAAGTTCTTCCCAGGATAATCGCAGTCCTCACATACCTGATATATGGTGACATACTCAACTCAGTGCAGCCCAGTGAGCTACAGTACGTAGGGTTGCAAGGAGTTGGACACAACTGAGCAGGCACACACTCAACTGATACCCATAAATGCCTACCATAGGCACTCACTTTTTTTTTATAAGGTTAGTAGATGTGATGAGTACCATGTGGATGGGTTAGAGCAATAGTGAGTCACAAAGTAAAGGTAGCTAAACTCAAACCAGGATTGGATATTTTGTAAAAGTCAGCAGGTACTTCTGGATTAACTCTTCAGTGAACAGGGCTTTCAGGGCTTTCTAAATTATTTCAGCCTGTAATAGAGTTAAGAGCAAGAGTCAAGAGCAAATAGTAGTATCCAGCCATCCACTTTGAAGACTAGGCAAGAAACTGGAACGCACAGCAACCCTGGAAAATGTTAACAGATGACTCAAAAAGCATTTTTATCTCCAAGGAAATCTACACTCCCATTTAAAAAAAGAAGAAAAAGAAAAAAGCACCTTACTAATCAGGGCAGTTGCCTCTGCAAACAGGGAAATCAAACAACCAACTATACCTCTGCCCGGAGCAAAAAACAAATCCATTTTCAGCAGAGGCATTCAAAGACTCCATTTAGCATTTAGGCATACCTAAATAGGTGAAGTATACTTTACCTTATTAAGGTGTTTTTTGTTTTTTTTTCTTTTTAAATGGGAGTGTAGATTTCCTTGGAGATAGAATCATTGACTACACTACAGCTTTGACTGTGTGGATCACAACAAACTGGAAAATTCTTAAAGAGATGGGAATACCAGACCAGCTTAACTGCCTCCTGAGAAACCTATATGCAGGTCAAGAGGCAACAGTTAGAAATGGACGAACTGTTGGTTCAAAACTGGGAAAGGAGTATGACAAGGCTGTATATTGTCAGCCTGCTTATTTAACTTAAATGCAGAGTACATCATGAGAAATGTTGGGTTGGATGAATCACAAGGTGGAATCAAATTTGCCAGGAGAAATAGCAACAACCTCAGATATGCAGATAGTAAGAAGACTCTAATAGCAGAGAGTGAAGAGGAACTAAAGAGCTTCTTGATGAGGGTGAAAGAGGAGAGTGAAAAACCTGGCTTGAAACCTAACATTCAAAAAACTAAGATCATGGCATCCGGTCCTATCACTTGATGGCAAATAGAAGGGGAAAAAGTGGAAGCAGTGACAGATTTTCTTTTCTTGGGCTCCAAAATCATTGTGGATGGTGACTATAGCCATGAAATTAAAAGACAACTGCTCTTTGGAAGGAAAGCTACGACAAACCTAGTTAGTTAGTTCAGTCGCTCAGTCGTGTCCGACTCTTTGCGACCCCATGAATTGCAGCACACCAGGCCTCTCTGTCCATCACCAACTCACGGAGTTTACCCAAACCCATGTCCATCAAGTCGGTGATGCCATCCAACCATCTCATCCTCTGTTGTCCCCTCCTCCTCCTGCCCCTAATCCTTCCCAGCATTAAGGTCTTTTCCAATGAGTCAACTCTTCGCATGAGGTGGCCAAAGTATTGGAGTTTCAGCTTCAGCATCAGTCCTTCCAATGAACAAACCTAGACAGCGTATTAAAAAGCAGAGACATCACTTTGCCGACAAAGGTCCATATAGTTAAAGTTATGATTTTTCCAGTAATTATGTACAGATGTAAGAGTTAGACCGTTAAAGAAGACTGAGCACTGAAGAACTGATGCTTTCGAATTGTGGTGCTGGAGAAGACTCTTGAGACTGGAAGGAGATCAAACCAGTCAATCCTAAAGGAACTGAACTCTAAATATTCATTGGAAAGACTGATGCTAAAGCTCCAATACTTTGGCCACCTGATGCAAAGAGCCGACACATTGGAAAAGACCCTGATTCTGGGAAAGATTGAGGACAGGAGAAGGGGATGGCAGAGGATAAGATGGTTAGATAACATCACTGACTCAGTGGACAAGAATTTGAGCAAACTCTGGGAAATACTGGAGGACCGAGGAGCCTGGCATGCTACAATCCGTGAGGTTGGAAGTCACACACTACTTAGCAACTGAACAATAATTAACTAATTAATACAAACCACCACTGCATCTTGAATTGGTAAAACAAGCGTCTAGTTTTGAATGCACACAATAATTTTGTTGCCAAACTGCTTTCCGTTTTGAAGAAAAATTCGTCTTCTAGAATGAAAGCCTAAGACCAGCTCAACACCACCACCTATTGGTGAGAGGTATACATAGTACTTCTCTCGAAATCCATCAGACCCATTTGCCTTTTACCCATTTGCCTTTTCTACCCAAACTGCTAAGGCAAGAGTAGGTCCTGAGAGACAGTAACAATGTAAAATAATAATGGAAAAGGAACACTGAAAGTTCAAATGTCAGTTAAAAGCTTTATTGAATAAAAATGTTTCAGAGTAAGCAAGACTGTAAGAAAGCAGAATATTTTTACATCTCTAAAAAATATCAGAGCTAAATCTCGAAAAATGCAGTATAAAGTAAAGCCTATAGTTTAAAACACCTCTCTCCCCCCCAAAATACAATTTGGAATATCAATTATGTACAACAAATGTACTCAAGTTTATACTGTTCCAAAACCTTAATACTAGAAAATCATCTCTCAAAAAAGGCCTATAATTGGTTTAACTGCACCCTAGGAATACTGTCTGCCGTAAAAATCTATACATTTCAGAACTTATAAGTATTGAAAAACTAATGTCCCAGAAAGGGGATATCAGAAGTAGAATTATAGGGGTTGGGGGGTCTGAGCTCAAGAGGTTTAAGGCATCTTTTTCTTTTTTCTGTTATTCCTCCTTTAAACTCATCACTTTGCTCTAATATGCAACATGGCAAATAGAAAAGATCTTATAGAAATATTGCAGCCTTCAGTAAATTATGAGAAGCAAGAGACCACCAGAGAAGAAAGCAATCACTTGGGGTGTGGTCATACTCATTGGCAAATACCATAGCTTATTTGGGACACAATGAATCCCTCCAAGCGCAAAGGGTGCTCAAAAGGTACCCTGAAAAGATGGTTGTGCTGTATCTCAATACTCTAGTTCAGGATGTGGTCTAGAAAGCAGGATGCAATAAACCCCCATACATATCAGAGTAAGCAATAAATCCCCCATATACATCAGAGTAAGAAAATTAACCTAATTAAAAAAAAAAAGACTAAATATTTAATCTCTTAGCAGAGAAATACTAAACAATAAATTGATATTCATGTAAAATATGCAAACTGTGCCCTTTATACTAAAGTGCATTCAGTTATAATGTTTAGGCCCCTAAATCCCTTCTGCTCATTCCATAATTGAATTTTTAGTGGAACAGTGTACTACTAATCATCTCTCTATTTTTATATTGTCTTTTGGGAATACAGTGAAATCTGGACCTTATCAGTTGGTATATCCACCCCCGCACTCCGCTATACACATTCCCGCCCCCAAAAGACCTTAAAGCAGTTGTGTATATCATCATTGCTAAAACAGAGGATTTAAGTGATGTTATCTCTAGCATTTAGAATTGGTTCACTTAAGCTGAAGTATGGGATTTTTTTTTGAAGCAGGAACTCTCTTCCAAAATTACTTTCATATAAATTTCAGTTCATGCTAAGACAGTTGTTTATGTGTATCACTTTGATAAGGGCAGTGGCTCACTGACACTCACATAAATGTAAGGCCCAACATCATTGCAATTTGTTATTCTTCATCTTCATCCTCATCATAGTACCGATTTCTCTTTATCTGTTCCTCTACAGACAGCTCTTCGACTACCTCTTCCTCCCAGAATCCCACATCCTGGGATTTCTGATTTTGAGTAGTGAATTCTTTAGTGGAGGGGTTGTCTGTATAGCCAGACCAAGTTTTTGACTTGGGTTCTAGTGGAGACTGCTTTTTGAGGAGGTTTTTATCACTTTCATCTAAGTTTGCACCATTCTCTATAAGATTTTCACTCCCCATCTCAAAACTATGAATCTCCTTACTTCTCCACCCAGCCTCCCCTCCTTTAGATCCCTTGTTGGGCCAGGTTGTTTTCCCCACACTCTCATTCTTCTCAGAGGCATTGGCATTTTCCATATGTTTCCTTTCTGCTGCTACACCTCCTCCATACTCCTCGCTTTGCTCTGACAGGCTCCAGCCTTTCCTGATAGGTGGGGACAAGGCTTTGGGGCTCTTGACTGAAGAGGTTCGAAATGAAGCTGCTACGGTGAATGGGCGGCTTCTCTCCTTCAGAGAAGAAGATCGTCTTAGCTTCTTCAGATCCAGGTCTACATCCTCAGGAGCTTCAGGCTTGCTAATTTCATCCTCAGGGGGCCACTTAGGCTTCAATACTTTGATCCCTTCTTCCAAGGCACTTCCTGAACTGCCAAGCTCAGTGGGGGGTGGCCAGGCGATCCTCAGCTTCTTGGTTTCAGCTGGCTTGTCTTCCTTCTCCAGCGGGCAGGAGGCCTTGGCTTCCATACTTGCAGTTAGCACACCCACTTTCGCAATGGGGGCATTTTCTACCCCTGGGCTCTGAAGGGTCTCCGCTGCATTTGGAAGCTGGGCTGGTCTCTCCAATGTCTCTTCGTTTTCATTTTTGCTTGCCCACAGATCCTTGTGTGGTCTGTGTCCAAAGCCTTCATCATAGTTACCTTTAGATTTAAAGAGTTGATTGAAGTGAGGCTTGCAATAGATTCTCCCATGTAAAGAGGCATATGTTCCTAGACTGTTGTTAAAAAAAAAAAAAAAAAAGAGCATAAAGTTAACAAATCTGTATACTATTATTTATACCATTAGACTGAAACCTGGCAAATCCAGTATTTCCAGAAGATGCAAAGTGAGAGAAATATCTTCAAAAGCACTTCAGGGACTTCCCTGGTGGTCCAGTGGCTAAGACTCTGCACTCCAATGCAGGGGGCTCAGGTTCGATCCCTGGTCAGGGAACAAAATCTCACATGCCACAACTAAAGACCTCATGCGCCACAACTAAGACCCAGTGCAGCCAAATAAATAAATTTTTTAAAAAAGCACATCATCAGTCACCAAGGATGCTCCATCCCCTTTTAAACATGTTTCTTTTCATTATCCTTATTAAAAAATGCTCATTTCTAGGCCTGAAACTTCAGAAGACATTCTTCCACTTGGTGCATGCTCCCATTTTCAAGTGATTTCATTCCCCTCTGTCAAAACTGTTAAAAAAAATTACTTCCAAGAAGTCTTCCCTAGGTAATTCCACCTAACTCTGATCATTCTACTATTTCTTAAGTATTTATAACATGTAACTATTTTTAATGATATTCCTTTGTAAAAAGTTGAATCATTTTCCTCCTAGTTTCCCATTTGTGTTATAATTTAAAAGCAGGAATGGGTATAATGCTCTGCTAATGGCTGGCACTCAGTAGATGCCAGTGACTGAATAAAAGAAAGCTATGGTTAATAGGAGAACAGCAAGCAACAGCCAGAAGTCGGTCTACCCTAATGTCAGTGCTGGACAGGCCTTTAGGACATCTGGTGTCTCTCAAAGGGTAACACATTTTATAGGAGGGGTAGAAAAACAACAGCATTTCCACAGGAGAAACATAAAAATTAAAAAATTTAGAAGAATGTGCTCTGGAGAAAAACATACAGTGGGCAGAAAAAGAACCACTGAGTGGAAGTTACAGACACACGTTTTGGCTCAACAGAAGGGAAAGTTGTCGAGCTAGCACTAACACCAGAACTAGCTGAAGTGGGGTATTAACCCACCCAGAAGTGCCACACAGGTGCCAGGACATCTTTCAACAGTACGGTGGAAGGGATGCCTGCTCTGGAAGGAAGGCTGTAAGAAATGACATCCTGGTTACTTCCTCCTCCAATATGAATAAAATGAGGTCATATGGAATATTTCCACCATTTGCCACATTTATATCCATACTTTGAGTTAGTAAGAAGAAATGATACATCATTATTTTCTCAGAAAATAAAACAAAGCAATATACAGAAAAATATGTATTCTTCAGGATCTACTATTTTTGCCATTTATACAGTACTTGGGATAACCTGAAGGGCTTCAACAAGTATCCTCTTGAGATTTCTTAACTGTATGATTCTTGATACCAAGGGAAAACATTCTGCTAAATTAGGTCACCAGCAACCTGAATGATTTAAGCTTTAGTCCTAACGTGTAAGTTAATGTCAATGTACCAAGAAGTTCTAAACACCATTATCATTTACTATAAAATGCTTGTAATTAAATGGTACTTTTCGCTTTCTTCAAAGATCCTCCACAGCGCACACAATTTTTTTTAATCACCCTCCTAATTTAATTAAAGAAAAAACAATGATTGTAAATCTCTAGAACATAGTCAATTTTCTGGGATACTTCCCTTAAAACATGACATCTCTAAACACATGCCAAAACATACATGGTTCTCAACTGTACTAAGTAGGTGAGAAGCTGAAATCCTAAAATGTTCATCTTCCAACTTTACCAGTCTGTAGTCTGTCTTTGGATCAGCGATAATCACCTGAACAGCTACTATGACTTCATTAATTTTTGTCTGTAGCTATCTGAGCTCTTCTATAACAGCAGATAGTATTAGCACCACAGATTTTAGTATTCTAAGTGTTCTAAAAACCAAAGGCTCCCTCTGGAGGTCCAACCATACCTCCAGAGATGGCTTGTTTGGTCTGGCTTACCTAAGCTTGCTGTTGCAATAGGAACAACGGAAGCAGCTGATGTGAAACACCTGCTGGTTGGCCAAGAGACGCTCCATCGAGTAGACTGTTTTCTGACATTCCACGCAGGTCTCTCTTGCAGGTGCCTGAAACTTCTAGGAAAAGGTAAAGGATAACTTCAGCTAACTAAGGCAGCGAGAAGTTAGTACTCTGCTGAGGTGGGCCCTGGGATTTACTTTGTTATCTATGGGCTCCCTTACCTGGTCTGTCAATTCTCAGAGGAACACTAACCCTGCTATAGTTCTATCAGTTGACTCTTTAAAGCCATAGGCTCTCCTGAATTCCTTACCCAGACTGGCTGTTCTAAGTGCGGCAGCCACTCAGGATGAGTGGATCTAGGGCCGGATTGCAGAGAAAGGCTTAGACCAACCACCACACACACACGAGTACACACAAAATGATTCAGCAGACAGGAAATTAGGAGAAAATGTCATCACACACAGAAGAAAGACAATTGTTTAAGTGCCGAATAGAAGCAGGACAGACTTTTTAAAGAACAGTTTCTGAAGGGGGTAACTTTCAAGGAGAGAAAGAGCATTTGGCTTTGGGAAGTAGGAAAAGACACTGGTTTTTAAAAATTTATGTACTTAAAAATTTTTTTTATTGAAGTATACTTGATTTACAATGTTGTGCCAATCTCTGCCGTATAGCAAACTCAGTTATATACATATAGACAATCTTTTTTGTATATATTTGGAAAAGATACTTGGATAAAGCAACTGTCAGTCCCTTCTGCTTATAATCTTGACTTGCTTGATCCATTAGACATAATACTTTTAAATAAAGCAAAATAGAGACATAAAATGGAACATTTTAAAAGAGACACAAACTATTTTATTAGAACAACAGAAAAAAGCGCAGCCCAATAAAACTATAGGTTGTATAATCTTTTTAAAAAACCAAAAGGAGAATAAAACTAATGTACTGGGGCAGGGTGGGAGGAGTCATAATAGGGAATTCATGAACTGTTTGTAGTGTGGAATATGGACAGGGTGAGCACAGCTGCTGCTGGTAAACTTAATCCTAAACTATATAAGGGCTTCCCAGGTGGCTCAGAGGGAAAGAATCCACTTGCCAACGCAGGAGATGCGGGTTCGATCCCTGGGTTGGGAAGATCCCCTGGAGAAGGAAGTGGCAACCCACTACAGTGTTCTTGCCTGGGAAATCCCACGGACAGAGGAGCCTAGCGGGCTACAGTCCATGCAGTCGTAAAGAGTTGGACATTAGTGAGAGACTGAACACACACACACACACTACACAGTGTATTCTAGCCCTGATGAAAGCTACAGCTCCAAAACTGTAAGTTTTACACAATAAGAAGTAGTTACATGGCACTAGGGTTGGGGGTAAGAAGTCTCTAGCTGTGTGTGATCCTTGACTTGTCCCAACAGAAACACCTCAACTACTAATAGTAAAGGTAGGAGCAGTTTGGTTAGGGTGGGTTGGAAGCTCTCTCAGGCACGTTGGTGGCCCCTTTGCCACCAGGACCAGTATGGTGGCAAATAATACAACTTAGTCCCAAAGCTCAAGGCCTGAATGGTTAAGGTAAGCCTAAAATAAAACAGCTTATGGGTAAGATAGAATTTTAATTAAAAAAGCCTGAAAATAGACCCATAAAAAAAAATTCACACTGCTGGCTCAGTTGCCACATGATTCACAAAAAGGTATAGCAAAAATAGGAATGGTTGCCAAGCAGATTTCGACAGGAAATGAGAGTAGAAAATGGGCAGGGGAGTAAAGGTTAAGATCCACAAAAGGGAGTTTAATAAAATTGGTGGTAAACTCCCAAATAGCACCAAAGGATTTAAAAATGAGGGGGGAGTGCTGAGTGTTAACGGCAGGCTCTCCATTCCTAGGGTTAGAGTCAAAAAGAAAAATTTAAACCAAACACCACAGCTACAACTCAGTTTACCAAGCATAACTGAGGAATTTAAATATCAAATGTTACTGTATTGAATGCTGTTGGCAGATATTAGGGCATTATTTGGAGTTCAGAAATGTTTCTTTTTTTTTTAAATTTTATCGAAGTATAGTTGATTTAAAGTGCTGTGGTAGTTTCTGGTATACAGCTTAGTGATTCAGTTATATATGTATATTGTTTTCATATTTTTTTCCATTATGGTTTACTACAGGATATTGAGCACAGTTCCCAGTGCTATATGGTAGGATCTTGATGTAGAATTGGTTTTTATTTATTTCCTTTTTTTATTTGGCTGTGCTGCATGGTTTGTGAGATTTTGGTTCCCTGACAGGGATTGAACCCAGGCCCTCGGCAGTGAGAAATCACAGTCCTAACCACTGGCTGCTGCTGCTGCTGCTGCTAAGTCACTTCAGTCGTGTCCGACTCTGTGCGACCCATGGACGGCAGCCCTCTAGGCTCCCCCGTCCCTGGGATTCTCCAGGCAAGAACACTAGAGTGGGTTGCCATTTCCTTCTCCAGTGCATGAAAGCAAAAAGTGAAAGTGAAGTCGCTCAGTCGTGTCCGACTCTTTGAGACCCCATGGACCGCAGCCTACCAGGCTCCTCTGTCCATGGGATTTTCCCTGGACTGCTAGGAAATTCCCAAATTGTTTTTTCTTATATTGACACTTCTAACAAGATAGGACCTAAGTGGAGATGTCCTTGCATAATTTAATTAGGTTTCTCTAAAAGGAGTAGGTCCTTGCCTAGCAAGCAGGAAATATTAAAAGACAGAATAAAATTGGGGTATAATATTACAATTAAAGCCTGTACAAATCACAATTCAGACAATGTAAAAGTAATAGGCCCAGTGTATTTACTTATCAGTGAAAATCTTTTTCAGCTCTAGGATGAATACTGTATTTTTAACACTTAGGAGAATACATGTTCATTCTGGTCGGTAAAGGCAGAGCAGGAGACAGAACTTTCCCATGGCAGAGGAGGAAATGGGTATTATTCTGCTGAAGGGGACTGAAGGCCTACAGAGCACACCTCTGTTTTACACACACACACACACACGGAAAAACACACAGTAGGAGAAGGGTGCAGCCGAGAATAGAAAGCTGTAAGTTGAGCTCACATTAGGAGGAAAGTGGAAGGCAGGAGCAGAAATTAGGTACCAGGAGCAGGAAGCAGAAGCTGGAAGAGACAAATAGGAACCTTCAGTGAATACAAAGCATTTGGTGTGCCCTGGGGCGCTTTTTACTGCAGCTGAGCTGAAGCTCAGGTACAGACTCAGATCCAATAATAAGACCACGTTTTCTTTCTTTACCAAGTAGTGCTGCTAATCATGGTAACATCAGCTCACTCATACCCACCTGAGTTTAGATCAGAGTACCAGCTCAGGAGAGAGAGTTTTCCCAGCCTTCACCCACACAAGGAGTGTCTCATGAACAATTCTTCACTGTCTTCCTACCTCCCACACCTGACCCACATTTGCTCTCTCTTGATTAGAGCCTTCACTCACAAGTGAAAAGGCATTCCTCTCCTTAACATCAAATTAATAAATTGCTAGCTCAAACATCTGACTAACCACAAGCTTCTAACTAGCCAGACCTATCAGATTCCCATTATTCCTATCCCTTTTTCACATACACCCTTTTCAATATTATTTAAAGTTTATGCGGCAGCTGCCCAAGGGCCCCTATAGTATTATAAAGACAAGAGGAGCCCAACATGGCAATATGCCAAGTCAGAGTGGCTGCGGCTGTGCCTTCCCTTTATTTCCTCTGTCCTGGGCTCTCAGCCACTTTTCTGTAATTGCCCCCGTGTCTATTCAGACAACAGGAAGCATAGTCAGTACCCAAAAATCTCTACCATTATGGTAGGCCTGGCATACATCCTGCCCATGCCTTCATGGCATGCTCGAACTTGGCACAGCCACATTTAAAACACTGCCAGTGATAGAATGTTAGACATTTTTTAATCTTTATATTTTTTGCAGTTCATAAGATGCTTTGTCATCTCCCCTCCCTCACCATTTTTCACACTAACGCACCACGATATCAGGTGCCTTATCAAAGCTTGCACAGTCAATAATAACAGAATTAAAATTAAAACTCAGAATTCTCGACTAACAAACCGAGAGAGTATTTTCTAAATTGTCCTGGAATACATTTCTATAACTAAAGGAATCTCTTTGGGGAAGAGAGCAGATGCTAACCCAATTGAAAATGATTTCACCACAGCATTTTGAATGAACAAGTCTTCACTTTGTTTCAAATTAAAATATGTAGATAATATCTCAAGGATAGGCAGGAATGAATAAGGTAATATATAAATAATTGATGTCTCTAAATACTGTCAAGTCTTTCCCATCTGAAGAATGTTACAGACCTTCTGTTGATCAGCATCTACTTAAAGCTTTTTTTCCAATAAATTTTTATGACTTCATCTACATTCTTTTGCTCTCTTGTCTTACATACATTTTTTAGTTCGACGAGGCCCCAATTGGGATATGTGTATGTGTGGGCAGCAGCTGGCCATAAGTGGTGAAGCTAACTAGCCTTTAGACATAGTGAAATCAGAAGAAAATTCTGTGCTAATGTCAGGCCTCCATGCCTCAGAACACTATAAAAAGACTTTCATTTCCTCCTTCCAATTTGTGCAAAATATCTGGGTAATTAAATTGAAACCCCCCACCATACAGTAAATGGCTGGGCTGGCTCTGGCCTTAACCCTTCTGCTCGCTGTCTGTCAAATTCTTTGTGAAAGCATTTTGGAGATATTCACACCTTACACAGGTTGCTCTACATGTGGAGGAAATGTTGGTGCTCTGAGAAAGCAGTAATGATGTAGGTGGTCAGAAAAGAATCTAGATACCCTTCTAGCATAATTCTGATAGATTTGCAAAACAGCATAAAACCTCCTACCCTGTCCATGAAGGAAGGGACAGGCACAAAAGGTACAGCCTCTTATTCAGGCTGCCGTGTTTTCTTTCCACATCCAACAGCAGGACAAGCCTAGGATCCTGGGGCGGGGCTATCCCAGACCAGTAGATGTTCCTAGGGCCAGTCACATATCTTCCTTATCCTCCCTCCAGGAACATGTAGGGAATAACATTTCAGTGGGACAACATAAAGCTTAAGAGACCTCTGGGTCTCTTGAGTTGAAAGGTCTGATCCTTCTCACAGGGTCTACTGAGCTCTAGACCCAGAACACCTATTTTGAGAAGGGAACCTACTATATCTACTATTTAAACTTCTTTACTGCCAAGTCTCATCAACTGAACTGTCTGGCCAGTGTTCAAAATAGACAAAATCCTTACTTTTAAAGACTAATATCATCTGTGGAGTGTTTTGTTTTGTTTTTTTATTTTACCTTATTAAGCTAAATTTTGAAATGAATTGAGTCTTTACCTTAGATGTCCTATTTTCAATAACAGGCACTACTAGGCAGCATGTTTTCCAGGATGTGGGGGACCCACAATCTATTCTGAGTGAACACATTTATTCTTAGCTGTATGTAATTTCCCAGTGGAGAAAAAACTTCTGTTGCATGGTCTATAGCCACGAGACCAGTTATGTCAGCAGGTTTTCTGGGAAACGTTAAAGTATCTACATACTTGCCTGCAGAATGTAAAGGGAAACTCTGAGGAAGAGAAAATAAACAGTCCTTAAATAAAGTGGAGATGTGATTGGGTACAACCCCGAGCTCTGTGTACACCATCACCATTTGAGCAAACACAGGCAGTCAGGCCAGTTTACTCCAGCCAAAACCTGAGGTGTATGTCTGGCGCAAGCAGGCTTATTCCAGTGCTGAGTGACCAAAGCCAAAGAGGCAGGCACGGTACAGAGGAAGCTGTATCTCTGTCTCCTCTCTCTGGTGTGCCAGGAAGACCTTAGTGAGGTGCATTTCTTCGCACATGGCTCATCGGCTCAGATCCCGGAGTATGAATAAGGAGGGGTCCCAAAGGTCCAACCCAGGACCAGGAGGTCTGGTCTAGCAGCCGAGGGAGGGAAGCAAGACTGGATTGAGAATTCAGACACAGTTGAGAACAGATTTTAGTTCACAGATCAGCTACAGAATCCCCCTAGTCCCTCAGGCACACGGAATCCATGGCCAAGTCAGCTTTGCTGTTCTTGGTCCAGAACCACAACCCAAGGACTCACATCTGCGCAAGACTGCTGCTGGAGAGGAAATTAACCCTGTGGCATTTGCTACTTTGTTGGACTCCAGATACTGGAAAAAGAAAAGTGCTGATGGCAGCATGAGCAGAGCTTCAAGGCCAGAAGAGGGGGTCACGCTAAGGACATGTGCAGATCCCATCATGCAGCTCAGTTCTTTCTTCCTAGTTCACTTGCTTTCTCTTGTTACTTTCTTCATTTTTTTGTTCCTTTCAATAAATCTTACTCTCCTCATGTCTCTGCTTCCTTTAAAATCTTTATGTTTACCGTCTTCCCCCACCCCCGCCTCACTCTCTTTTTCAATCTAACCTTTAAATCCTGGATTCTCCTTACCTCCCTTTGTTTCAAACCCACACCTCTGAATTCCTCTCTTCTTTTCTGTGCACTAGAACTTTCATCAAGAGACCAATCATGCCCACAATTGAGAGACAGAAACATGGCAGATGTGTGCATGAAGTTGAGGCAGTACAAATCGCCTTAAAACTAATTCTACCCACTGAGTTTCTCTCAAATGTTAAAGCCATTGAAACGCACCTTGGCTACTTAAGAGAACACCACAGGAGGAAGACACTAAAGAAGTGTAGGTATGTTTGGTTTTTAATGCAAGTGGGTGAATCAGCATGGCATTAGCAAAGCATTCAATTAAAACAAGTCAGGTGAACAGCCTAAAAGAGAGGCTGGATATATATATATATATTTTTACCTTTGTTTATTTTTATGGGAATATTGTTCATAGAAAGGGAAAAGACTGCTTTTAAAAATTAGTGAATAAAAGGAGACCATAGATTGAGTAGCCTAGTAAAATTTTCCTAGAGTACAAACATTTTGTATATTCCTTAATATCTAATATTATAACCAAGTGTAAATGTTACTTGAATGCCCATTTGTAGAGCAAATGGACTGGCCAAACCCTGCTGAAATGTACACACTCTTTCTTCAAATGCACTGACTACCAATCATGTTATGGTTAAGTTCCTCAGACCAGGGAGCCACTATCTTTAAGCTAACATTGTACATTCCCATCCAATGGGCTGATTTTAATTTAACAGATTTTTTTGTATTGCTCATTTTACAGGTTTTAACTCATTCATAGATTTATGAATTTGGACTTAACAAGAAAATAAGTCGGGTTATTTTCTTTCACTTTGGGTTTTCTTTCAGGAGCTTTCCAGATTCCAGACAGAGCAATATTAATGAGCCTCATCACGCCTGGCTCAAATGCCTAAGAAAAAGTGGCTAGATTTTCAAGAAAAGTGACTGGTTCAAGTGTGCTCTTATTTGGCGTTTTTGTCCCCAGGAAAGCCAAAACTGGTTATAACGAACACAATGATAAAAGGGGCAACGAGCTTCACTAGTAAACCAGTGTCTACAAGCTCCAAGAGAAATCACCATCATACCTTCACTGCTTTGGGAGGAGAACTTTCAGAAAGGCTGGAGGCTCTGGCATCTGGACTTAGTGGCTTGGGATGCACAGGCTGCTGGACCTCACTCTTGACCTGGGAGTTACCTGCTAGAGTTACAGAAGGAAGACATTTTATGGTATCTCAAGAAAAGTATCAGAAAAGGTTCTTCCCCAAAGCCAAGTTTAGGCACCTCCACTATCGACAGATCCTTTCAACATCAGGAAAAACACTGCTTTTCCGTTGAAGAATATTCTAATACTAAAAGCTATGCTGTTAGATTCTCTCATAAATTGGGGTGTCAACACAGAGGGTTTCTCATTCTTTGCCACATGCGCTACAGAAGGAAACTTCTGCCCTGTAGCATTTGTCATTTTTAAAGGCTGCTTGTAGACTTTGATGGCTTTTTGGCAGTTAGCACTCCCAATAACTCCTTCTGGGCTGTTCCAATTGAACTTGGGAAAATGGGGGAATGTGTGGGCAGAAATTTCAAAACACATGCTCACGTATATGTGTGTATATAATTTGACACCATCTTCTTAGTCAGTCCTACAGCAAATATCACTGGATGAAGATTATGGAAAAAGGCTCCATAAAATTTTTTTCATTGTCATTGACGTGTCACTTACATAAGTTAATTTCCTGCCAGTATATTCATTGTGTGGAAACTCAGAAGAGGCACAGAGAAGTCATTCATGCAGTTACTTAGGAACCATAAAAGAATTCCCTAAAATCTAGAGTTATGTCAACAAAGTATTGAAAGATTAAGGCTTACTTTTCAAAAAAATGTTTTGCAAACCTAGTCAAAACTCAGAAAAATTTCTAGTCCAAGCAAAATGATTGCAAATGGAATGTTCTTGGATTCAAGCAGCAAGAGTTTTTCTGAAATTTTAAGGCAGGGTTTACTAGAGATCTGTTTAGCTAATACTTCTGCTTCTTGCTGAGTTTTTAATGTTTAGTGAGTTATTAACCTGAGGAAAAGCTATAAATCTATATATATTAAAAAACTAATACACTGAACATCAGAATCAAAAGTAGACACAGTAAACTAAAAAACAAAGATTTCTATCTTTGGGAAAAGAGGCTCAAAATGATTCCAAAGTAGGATGAAAAGGTGATCAAATTCAGCACCAACAGGAACGATTTAGCCAGAGGGCGGATTATAGTGCATATTTATATAATTATAATAAGAAAAGGGTATTTTTTAAAGGTTACTCAAATACCAATTCTTATCCCTGTAAATAAATAAAGTCCTTTTTGGCCAAACTTCTATTAAAATGAAACTTCAAAATTATAGTTTTTATAGCATTAACCCTGAAAAGGTTTGGTACAAAAGACAGGGTAAGTTCAATGGGAGAAGCATCAAAAATATTCAGTTTGCCACAAGTTAATCATATTTCATTGAATTTAACATCTCTCTTTGCCATGGGATGTGTAAAAGGTACCCAGTCATCAGTCCTTAAAACCAAGTGAAAGATCTAATCAGCTGCATTACTGGATTTAATATGTTACATATCCTTAGCACTGACAGAACTGGGGACAAGCCTCCCCCTCGCCCTCCACAACCAAACTAGGGCAAGAAAATAAGACCCTCACCCTCCAGACCCAAGAATGAACACTTACGGGAATCATCTTCAGCAGCAGCAGCAGTGGAACGGGTTGCCAGGCTATTCTCAGATGCAGAAACCTACAAAAAAAGGCGGGGGGATTAAGAATCACATTAAAAATAAAAGAGCAAACTGCTGTTAATGCCATAAAAACCTGCTGACTCCAGTCAGTCACCGGCTGCCTGGGGGGAAATAACGGGCCCCAGAACAGCTGAGCATAGAAACAAGAGGCAGCAAAATGTCTTTTATGAGGATATTAACATGCCTCCCAATTACAGAGTGACATGAATAACAGACTGCAAGCAACTGCCAAAAGTGTGCATTATCTTCCTTTATAAAAGAACTTCTAAATATATCTTTCTACTCTCAAAAAAAAAAAAAAGAGAGAGAAAGTGGGGTGTGAAACAAAACCCTCAATCAGGGAGGGCAAAGCTCCTCACCAAAAACCACAACTCCTATAACTGTAACTCACTCCAAGGCAAGATAAAGTCTTTACATACAGGAACTATTATTCTTTCATTTTCCTAACTTCTTATTTCCCAACCAAACACATTCTGCTGAAAGAAGCTTGCTAGTACAGAAGACCTTCTGATAGCTATAAAACAAATTTATCTATAACAACCCTTGGGTATTATCTTCGAGGTTAGTTTCCCTTGTTTAGTTCCAGTCTCAAAATGGTAGTGGTTAACAAGATGGCAGATCTTAGGTGTAGGTGATTACTTTTCCCATAACCATCAAACTGAAATAAAAGAACTTTCTACCAGCTCACTCCTCCGTTCTCCTGTCCCCTAGTCCTTCAGTATATCTTCCTCCACATTCAAAATCATGAAAGGTCATAAACTTTCTACCAGTTTGCTCTTCTCCTTTCTACTGTCCCCGAGCCCTTCCTGGTATCTTCCTCCACATTCAAAATCATGAAGGGTCATCAAATGATCCAACGTGCACTCTTCATGGAATATTCTTTCATTCAGATGTCAGGGATTTTATGGGTGATGCTGAGTGTTTATATCAGGATGTCTAATGTACTGAATAAATTTACCATGGAGATTAAGTTGTTAGCTGACTGCCCGTGAATTTCAGCATGGTCAGTTTTTTCCCCTTTATTCTCTTTTCATTACAGGAGTTCTGACATGGTATAAAACAAATCAGTATAATAATAGTTAACACTGATGAAATGTTTACTATGTTCCAGGTATTGGAATGACTACTTTAAATGTGTTATTTCATTTAATGACATGAAATAAATTTTCTGAAAGTAGTGCATGGCCACAAAAAGCTCTTCAATTCTTGCTTAATTAGTAGGGGCATCCATCCCAGGATGTCCTTTTTTCACCTCCAATTTGGACACCTTGAATCTGCAGGGTAAGCTTAATGACAATCATAACATCACTGCACATACCCAACTAGATGACTTCACTACAGGAACAGCCAGGGGACAGCATGTGAGATTTTGCTCAAACATTTCATTAAAGAAAAGCACAAATTCATTCACAAAAGGAGAAAGGGAAAGGGAAGACCGACACCTTGACAAAATACTCTATTTCAGGCAACTTAACCCTGGCATTAATGTCCTTTTGTAACAAACCAAAGTTCAAACAGCTCTTAGGTATTGGTTAACAAAAGCTAGGCAAACAGCCAAAAGGATAGCTGAGGCTCTGAAAAATTTTACAAATTTTAAGGCATCCAAGGGTTCATGAACCTACGGTATATGCTTGAAGACTATGTGCTATCTTTATTTCTTCTATTCCCCACCTACTCCCCAACTCATGATTCAGTTGCACTGATGCCTTTTTAGACTGTAATTAAAATGTTCTGATCCTCCAGTTCAGCTCAGAGTTCCAGCTGCAAATCAAGAAGACAATTAAGAAAGAAACATGAAATTAGAAATAGGGACAACTCAAGTACGATTATCCAGATGATTATTTTTCAAGTTATGCTCCAAGAACAGATGGGAGGATTTCAATGCAGGATTTCATTTCTTAAATGTCTTTTTTTAGAATATATAAGAAAACTTTTTGTAAGACATAATCTCACATTTAAAAAGTGGGAAAACCAGGCAGACTGATGAGAGAACTCACTAGAAACATTACATGAGACATGGAAATAGTGCCTCAGCCCACTGTTGTAAGGACATTTGTAATTTAATTATTTTATGATTACAAAATAAGTATTTTGTCTTATTATTTCAAAATATATTTGAGATATGGTTTTATAAAATAAAGTGATTCAATTTTATAAAATAAAAACTCCTAAATTTTTTCCTGTTCTATTCTTTGAGTCCATAAAAAGACAGAATGCCAAAGAACTGATGCTTTTGAACTGTGGTGCTGGAGAAGACTCTTAAGAGTCACTTGGATGGCAAGGAGATCAAACCAGTCAATCCTAAAGGAAATCAGTCCTGAATATTCATTGGAAGGACTGATGCTGAAGTGAAGCTCCAATACTTTGGTCACCTGATGTGAAGAACTGACTCATTGGAAAAGACCCTGATGCTGGGAAAGACTGAGGGCAAGAGGAGAAGGGGGTGACAGAGGATGAGATGGTTGGATGGCATCACCAACTCAATGGACATGAGTTTGAGCAAACTCCGGGAGATGGTGAAGGCAGGGAAGACGAGCATGCTACAGTTCATGGGGTCACAAATAGTCAGACACGACTTAGTGACTGAAGAACAACAAGTTGTTAGGTTCAGCATTGCCTGTGCTTAGCGTAGAGCCTAGCTCTCAAAATACTCTGAAGAGAAAGAATGACATTTTCTTACATAAAATGTGTTAAATTAATAATATACAAATAATTTTGAAGATATCTCTATTCAAAACAGGTTTTTTAAAAATCACTTAAGCATTTTCTGAGCAAAAGAATTTTCCAATGAAGATTCATTATTTGGTCAGCTATAAGTTGCACAGTTCCCCAACCAAAATTATGTGACCTGCAAAAAAGACAATCTGTCCTGGCAGCTGTTAGCAAATTCCCAGACACTCTACAGCCTAGAGTTGTTTCTAATTTTAAGCAACTAATTTAGAACACATGCTTCCCTGGCAAATGGACATCAGGCTTTTCAACCCACCTTTTCTCCATCCGGATGGGAGATGCAGACCTCAGGACTTGGGGGCACATTTTCCTTTTGCTCCAATTTATGAGTTTTGATTTCACCACCACTGGCTCTCAACTCATTCTACAAAATAAAAATAGTCTGTGAATTAAAAAAAAAAAGTCTCACAATTCTCTTCATAGCCATCTATTAAATAAACTTGGAATGCTAAAAAAGAAATTCTTTTCCAAGGCTTCAAGTCAAATCAACCCCCTAACTCTCAGAAGCAAAACCCATTGACTTGTGAAATGACAGAAGCAGCTTTGTGGACACACACACCTCAGAGTTAAATATTTATACAACTAGTCCAAAACTTGATGCTCATTAGAACATAGACACATCAACACAGACACACACACCAACCCTCCCCCTTCCCACCCTGCCGCCCCAGCATACAATATTCTCGTGATTCACTCTTCTAGCAGCACAGCTTGTGGGAATGCAAAGCTGGTGAGTTTTATCAGAAAAGACCATTCTGGAGCAGGGGAAAGGAGGTGCCAAGTGCCAATAATTAAGAAAAGATACTGACCATATATATAAATGCCCGGCCTGGAAAGAAAGACAGGGATGATGCATATATATAAGAATTGAAATTATACTTAATGATACCGTAAAATAGCCTTTTGTTGTGAGACTTTCAAAAACATATTTTGGTGGGGTTTTTTTTGCATAAAATTCATACAGTATACTAAAGACATACCTTATTCTAGTTCTTATAATAGAGCTTCAACATAAAAAAGCAGATGTGAGTTAGAAGGAGTGAGCACAATCATATTTGTTTTCCTTGCAAAGAACACTTGGGGCAAAATATTAAAATCAACTTTATTACTAGATCCAAAATCAATACAGAGGTAGATGAATATGGCCATTTCCTATCTTTAGCCTACTAGTAATCTAATACCTTTCTTGTTCTTTGTGATTCTCCAGGTATAGGGAGAAAACAAGCCATTTATGGCCACAGGGCCAATAACAGAGTGTCAGTGGGACTGACTGTCTCAGGTGTGGAATTCCAGATTAAGGCCCACAGCTCTGGCAGCCAACACTGCAGAACCAACCGTACAACAGCCGGAAACTTATTCCTGATCTCGCCTCAAAGCCCAGCCCCCCAGCATCAAGAGTGTGCGCCTTGCTACAACCATGCTCCTCCTTGTAGCGGCCTGAGAAATTCTTTTGGGATGAGATAAAATGTGCTTTTTACAAGAATTCCTTAAGGCTTTTCAACTCTTAAAATTTACAGAGCAGGAGAACCGCAATGTAGAAACTCTCATTAGGAGTTAAAAAAACGGTTACCAAACAGGTTTTTCCACTTAGAGAGTCACCTGGTCGGAATGTTTATAGCAGGAGGGCACTGAGAAGCAGCAAAATCCTGTAACAAGAGGGAATTAAGCTCCACAGATCATGTTTACTGTATTTCCTGGCCTGCATTTTAAGAGAAGTCTAAATTTGCTTATTTTTTCACACTCCCAATGAATAACAAGCCTGTGATGTTCTACTTCACTACTTATTTACACATATTATCTCTTCTTAAAACTATAGTGAACAATCAAGATGAGATTATTCACTGCTCAGAGACTTGATCTACCAATAAATACTATTGGAAAAGGCATACTTCATCCTGTGGGGGAAAGAAGGGTCAATTCCAAGAATACACATTGTGATTTCTAACAGACACTGGTTCAGTCTGTTTGGGAACAAATAAAAGCTAATACCATTCTTCCAATTTTATTAGAAAATAATAATCAAGAGATTAATAATTTGTCATTTGAAATATTAGAAGGAACAAATGTTTGAAAGATACAAATGTATTTGTACTTGTGTATATGTGCGTGTGTACTTATGAATAAATGGCATTTAAAAGGTAACTTCAAATAAGCAGTTCTGTTGTGTCCTCCTGCCAGTTAAACCTAAGAAAGTGTAACATGGAAAGATCCTCCATTGTATTAGAATACCACATTTTTGTGCTTACAGAGTACATCACCCTCCTGTCATTTCTCCCTCTTTTTCCTATCCACTATTCTATTTCTTTAGAAAAGTATTACATCCTAAGAACTAAATATTAAGTAGATCATATGTTGTATGATTTCATTTACGTGAAATGTCTAGAACAGGAAAATCCATAAAAACAGACAGTGGATTAGGGGTTGCTAGGGGATAAGGAAAGTGTAGAATTGGGAGTCACTGAACAGGGACGGGTTTCTTTTGGTGGTGATGGAGAAGTTTTAGAGTTAGACAGTGGTGATGATTGCACAACCTTGTGAATATATTAAAAGTCACTGAGTTGCATATTTTAAAATGGTGATTTTATGTCAGGTGAATTATATATGAACAAAAATTGCAGAAAAATGTCCCATCCCACATTAATGTTGAATATATTCAATATTTCTCTCCAGTATTCTCCCTTTCTTCTCTCAAAAACAAAAATAAGTGTTTATATCAAAACCAATAAAATACTTTTTTTTTTTGGCCACCATGCAGCTTGTGAGATCTTAGTTCCTGGGCCAGGGATTGAACCTGAGTCCTTGGCAGTGAAAGCACTGAGTATAACCACTGAACTGCTAGGGAATTCCCCAAACACTACTTCTTTAACAACAAGATTAAGTAGAATAGATAGGAAAATTCTCAATAGTATTACTGATGGTAACATCACCAAAGAAAAGGTGGGTGGGAATAAGGCCTAAGAAAAGAAAATCAGAATTAGAACATGGTAAGGATTACAAATAAAGCTAGGGTTGGATTTATGTGAAGAGAGAATGGCTGGACCCCAGGAAGGAGCCAGGGCTCACAGGTCAGGGTCTGGGAGACGTTTCTAGTTCCCATGCTCAGTGACCATTTGCTAGATGAGTGAATGAATGAATGATGCCGAATACATACTGTATAGCTGGCAGAACTGCTTTGCTTGGACACAGCTGCCTGGTACTTGGCCATTCGATCCTTTATGGAGGTTTCTGATAGGCGTGGGAATTCTAGATTTCGCCTACTCTCGCTTTTCTCCGAGTTGAGTGCTGAAGATGACAGCTGACCTGCAAGCATGCAAACAATACACTTTATTAGAAGATAAATGCGATTTGAACGATTTCAAGAGTCTAAATTTTAGGCTATTGTAGAATCAACCTATTCTATTAAGAATACAAAGAAGGAAATCAGGATTATAACTGTTATTTACAAGGCAACACTCACTCACTTTGCCAACATTAAGAGGAGACTGCTTACCATCATTGAGCGTTACATATTTTTAAATTTTAGCTTTATTTAACATGTGAAAAAATTAGATCACAATGCCATTTTAATTTGTATTTCTTTGATTCCTAGGAGCCTGATGGTTTTCCTATATTAATTGATTTTTTCTTTTGTGAAGTGCCTGTATATGCCGCCTTCAAAACATAATAATTCCTCTCTCAAGGTGTTATGTTAGCATCAGCAATATAGGATAACCAATCTTGACAGGGGATAATGTCCATCCATGGAAGCCCTCAAGTCCTAGACAGCCATGGAGCCAAAACTGTTGGTAATGGTGCTTCCCTTACAATCCTGAAAAATGACCTTCTGGTTAACACAGGTTACCACTGACAAAGATGAATTAAAAACACAGAGAAGCTATTTGGAGAGAGCAATTAGATTTGGGAATGACTTGTATATAACAGCCTTTCTTTTAATTTGTACCACTCTTCCTTTAAAAGCATCAGCTTTGAGGTCAAAGGGTATTGCGACTAATGAGTACTTCCTAGAAAACTTTCCACAGGTGGAACTCTCTGCTTACCTGGGCCTATTTCCAAGTCATCCAGAGAATAGCTATTTTCAGAGATCTTCCTTCCACCTGCACTTCGGCTTTGGCCCCGAGGAATCTGTTTGAAAAACAAAAACCAGCAATAAGTTTTGCAGCAAGGATGGGAATTTTGTTTTTGAGGATGGGAAATCTTGATGCAATGCTCAAAACGGAGGCCTGCAAATCTCCTTTAGCAGTAAAATACTGAAGAGATTGGATTTTATATTAGTTTTTATATACCACAGAATGTGTTTTTAGTATTATAAATATCAAGCACTACATATTCACAGGTACCCAGGGGAAAATAAGTAACTCTATATAGGTAATGCATTCTGCAAAAGCTTTCTGCCTAACCACCTTAACCAGAAAGCCTCGGAATTTAACAGTCATTGGAATGGAATCCTCATGTCTCAGATGAAAATGACATGTCTTCCCAACTGTCAAATCCTGAAGGCAGTATCTGTGGTTGGCTTTCTGCATCCCAGTTTATCCCTGTTCTTGCTGCCTGGTTCATGTCTTCATCATCTTTTTCCTGGACTACTGCATGACCTTTCTAACTGGTTCCTCTGCCTTCCAATGAAGTCTCTATGATGCTGCCATTATCCCAAGTAAAACAAAATAATTATTCCCAAACATAAATCTATGTTATTCTCTTGTTCAAAATTCTTTAAGGATTCCTAATCACTCCGTGAATTAAATCTAAAGTGCTTAGTATGTCAGAGAAGATCAGTTCTAGATCTGGTCCCTTCTTACCCCCTGGGTATTCTCTTCCTCACTCTTTACTCTCCAGGAAAAGCAAATTGTTGGGAGGTCCCTGATATTGTAAATGAATTCCCTCCACCTGGATTATGCTTATCCTTCTGTTGTCCAGCAGTGTCTGTTCCTTCAAGACTCGGTGTAAGCTAAGCCAATGGTCCCCAACCTTTTTGGCACCAGGGACTGATTTCATGGAAGACAATTTTTCCATGGACCAGGGGTTGGGGGGAATAGTTTCAGGATGATTCAAGCACATTATATTTATTGTGTACTTTATTTCTAATCTACTGTTGCCACTGATCTGATAGGTCCATGGCCCAGAGGTTGGGGACCCCTAAGCTGAGCAAATTCCCTCTGATCTGGTACCTCTCCTCCATAAATATAAGTAGCCCTTCCTCTGTTCCCAAGGACGTGGTCACACTTCTATTACAATGCTTATCAAATTGTTGCACATTCCTATACTGGACTGGAAGCTTACTGAGGGCACAGACAAGCTTTATTTTTTAAATAGAAAAGTGAAAGATACAGATCTTTTTAAAAACAAAGTATTCCTATGATTCCCATAAATTACTACATTTATATCTCTCATCCTTAGGGTAGGTCTATAATGAAAATTTCAAATTATACTTTTAAGACTGGAAAAGTAACTCAAGAGAAAGCCTGAGTGTCAAAGGATGTTCCTAGACATAATACACAGAGAGTATGTTATGTTTATTCAGCTTGCAATGAGAACCTTCAAGCAGATTCCTATCATTGAAATCTCAATTTATTTCCAGATAACTTGATGTGGGAAAGATATCTGAAATCCAATTTGACAGGAGACAAGAGTAAAACATTTAGCATCCTTTTGAATTCAACATTAGTAAATAATTAGTAAACCTTTAAGTTCAGTGGACTAATCACACAACAATAAAGTTTAAGACAGTGAACTATCCCTTTTTTAAGTCCCCCTGCTCCCTCTTGGTGGAGAAGGCAATGGCAACCCACTCCAGTACTCTTGCCTGGAAAATCCCATTGACGGAGGAGCCTGGTAGGCTACAGTCCATGGGGTCACTAAGAGTCGGACATGACTGAGCGACTTCACTTTCACTTTTCACTTTCCTGCATTGGAGAAGGAAATGGCAACCCACTCCAGTGTTCTTGCCTGGAGAATCCCAGGGACGACAGAGCCTGGTGGGCTGCCGTCTATGGGGTCGCACAGAATCAGACACGACTGAAATGACTTAGCAGCAGCAGCAGCTCCCCCTTGGAGATAGGAAATATGCCATGTCAGAAATCAGAGCCAAGAATTTAGTTTGCTTATGTCCTACCAATAAGACTATCTCTTCTTGGGACCTCCATAATGGTCCAGTGGTTAAGAATCCGCCTACCAATGCAGGGGACATGGGTTCGATCCCTGGTCTGGGAAGATCCCACATGCCATGAAAAAACTAAGCCTCTGGAGAAGGCAATGGCAACCCACTCCAGTCCTCTTGCCTGGAAAATCCCATGGATGGAGGAGCCTGGTAGGCTGCAGTCCATGGGGTCGCTGGGAGTCGGACACGACTGAGCGATTTCACTTTCACTTTTCACTTTCATGCATTGGAGAAGGAAATGGCAACCCACTCCTGTACTCTTGCCTGGAGAATCCCAGGGACGGGGGAGCCTGGTGGGCGGCCGTCTCTGGGGTCGCACAGAGTCGGACACGACTGAAGCGACTTAGCAGCAGCAGCAGCATAACTTAATTGAGAGATATGCTTTGCTCATGTCCTCGAGTTAATTTGTGTCTGATTTTATAATGCCTTGCCTTCTCTTGACTGAGTTTGAAATACAAAATGACAAGAGTGAACATTTATTCATCTGCTCCTTCAGCTACTTGAACTCATTTGTAGTCCTTCTTTATTCATGCCGAATTCTGTCCCCAGTGCTGCCCACCCTAAATAGGTCAGAGCACCCCACTTCTGTGTTGTTAAGCAGTAGAAGAACTGTTTCTCTCCTACAGGTACAAAACAAAGCGTTTGGGATATTCAGGAATCCTATGCCAATGTTACATTGCCATTTATTGGAAAGGGCTGGAATTGTATGTATTTCTATGTTCTATAGAGGATTTAATGTACTGGTTCTCAATAAAATTTTATTATGACCGTAAAAAAAAAAAACAAAAAAAACTAAGCCTCGTGAACCACAACAACTGAGCTCACATGCCTAGGACCTGTGCTCTGCAACAAGAGAAGCCAGCACGTGGCATGGAAGAGTAGCTCCGCTTGCTGGAACTAAAGAAAGCCATGGGCAGCAACAAAGACCCAGTGCAGCCAAAAATAAAATTAATTCATTATTTTAGAAAAAGAATATTGTTTCTTGCAAATTTAATATACATTTAATGTACTTCATCTCCAGTCAGCTTTGCTATGTACATTATTTGTTGAATCTATTTTTTTAAAAAAAGCAATAGCAACTCTAACCTTGCCACATCATACTCAGGTCAGCAGTACCATCAGTCACGTCCACATGACTCCTATGAAGCAAACATTCTTGTTCTGGGAGCAGCCCACCATTTGGAAATGAAGGTCATCAGCCAGAGTGAAAAGATAAGTTTGGCAGAATACCCTTCATCCACATCTTTTTGTTTTTAAAACATTTTTCATTTGCAGAGAGTTAGAGTAAAGGAAATTCCAAAGATTTATTCCAAATGCTGCTGCACTGTAAGATGATTATTATAAAAACTAAAATTTTCAGGGCTCAAAAAGGGAGAGAGCTTGGAAATATACTTCGAAAAAAAAAAAAAAGGAACAGGTTTTATGTTCTTAACACTGGAGTGATATTTCAAATATTTACATTCTGTCAAAGGTAAAGTTCAAGCCTAATTCCAAGAGTATGTGTTACATGTTACAGCCTGCTAGGAGTTCAGTCTTCTGTCTGTGCTTGTAGCCATGTGGGAAGTTCTGACACTAGTGTTATTGAGAGCAAGACCATTTAAAACCAGCATACATGCTGGGCTAGGTTCTCTGGTTTTAGATGCATAAAATCTCCCATCTTTGCTACCTTTTTATTTAAATCTTTGGGTTAAATAAAATAAGAGCCTTTCTCCCCCCTCACTCTCAAAAGCCACCTGGTTCATGAGGATATCAATACTCTGAATTATTTTCTTTCAACTACTAGAAAAGTGAATACGCAAAGTCATTTGCTCTTAGAGAAAAATCAAAAAACGTCTCTGGAAATCAAAGTTATACTGACACCGATTCTGAGGAGGAATACAGCTTGGAGATAAGATGGCTTTTAAAAATTTTTTTAAAAATTTTTTGGCCATGCAGCATGGGACCAGGGATCAAACCTGCACCCCCTGCATTGGAAGCATGGAGTCGTAACCCGTGGACTGCCAGGGAAGTCCGATGAGATGGCTTTTAATGAGCTCCTGGGTGAAGCACTAAGCATTTCTTTCAATATCTTTCCTCATCCAAACCATTCAAATATAAAGAATGACAAGATCTCTATATCTGAAATGAACACAGTATTGCAAATCAACTATGCTTAAAAATAAAAACCCAAACCCCAAGATCTCAAATGCAATTACTGTTAATTTATGGTCTTCATTTTACAAGTGGTAATCTGAAGTTCAGGAAGAAGGAGGAGTTTCCTCCAATATTTCTCAAGGCAAGTAGAGGAACACACACACACACACACACACGGGAATTCTGATAGTGAAATACTCTGTAACACATTTTTATCACATTTCACTCTCTTTTATTCACATGCCTGAGGGAGCCTTAATTATCATACTCTGTTAAGAGAAGAGAGAAAAAGTAAAACACTTTATGGCTTTCTGGAATTTCCTCAGTCTTGGCCTCACCCCACCCTACAAGTCCTCCTTCCTGTCAGGTGACTGCAGTAACTTTCCTTAGTGTGACCACCCCTTAAATATTTTCTTTGAATCTATAAACCAAATGCATCCACATTTACCAATAAGAAAATAAGAGTCTGGGGCTTTTAGCCAGCAGTCTGTAGAATTTGTTTTCTCTGGAGTTTTCTTTAGAAATAAAGTAAGTTAGGTCCCAAATGTCAAGTAAAAAGCAGGATTTCCTGTCCTGGGTACCCTTATTTTCAGGAAAAATTGTCTTTAAAAGTTGATTCTCAACACTTTATTGAGAGCTACTTCCTTCAACCTTTCAACTCTGACCTTCCTTCAGACTCTCTCATCCTTCCAAAGTCAACGCGGGAAGATGGATGCCTTTTAGGGAAAAATGGGAACTATGCATGAAGATTATAGGGTGTAGATAAAACCTGGCCTTAATTTCTCAAAATACTGAGAGATAAACATTTCCTTGAAGAGCTCTAGTAGAAAAAAAATAGCTCATTTAAGTAAAAGCTACACATAGAAGGAGCACTTGTCTCCAGAGGGATTTCTCTCTCTCTCTCTATATATATATATATATATATATATTTTTTTTTTTTTTCTTTTTGCCATGCCACGTAGCTTGTGGGTTCTAGTTTCCAACTAGAGTGAACGTGGGCCATGGCAGTGAAAGCCTCAAATCCTAACCACTAGACCACCAGGGAACTCCCATATTTTGTATTTCTAAGTGTTCTACAAAAATTATGTGTTTCTCATTTATTAAATTAATATAAATAGATAAGAATGATAAAACCAAATGCTGATGAGGAACTGGTGAGGAATTGAATATGTCCTTAGATTGTGCTAGCACTGTTAAATAATATAATCTTTGATAATAAGCTAAAAATATGCAAGAATAATGTTCAATGAATTATGTCTTTTGACCATGATAACACCATTCAGTAATAGAGCTCCCCTACCAACTAAAAATAAAATGTTCCTGCCAAGATGTTTAGAGCTTTTTAATTAGGCTGGAAAAGAATCTAATTACTGGGGAATGATTAAAAAGCACAATGAAATAACCTATTGCTGTAAAAGGATAACTACATGAACTAGGAAGGTACAAAGAAAAGTGTATATAAAAAAAACCAGACCAAAGATAAAGAACACAAAACAGAGCACACGGTACCTAAAACTATGTAAAATCTAGTTATGCAATGATAAAGATATCACTGTGCACAACTGTGTGCACAATTGGTAAAGGTTACTCTTTTTTCCAAGATATTTGACTTTTTCTGGTTTACCCTGTGTATGATTGTTCAGATGACTAATTTATATAAGAAAAACAAACCTACCAAACCCACAAGCTTCTAAGTCAAGAGTTTTAGTACAAATCTCTTACATTCCAATGTACTTCTCTTCATTGCCCTGATGTTTTTTATTCAGTAAAAAGACTATAAAATGTAAAAAGAGGGACTTCCCTGGTGGTCCAGTGGTTAAGAATTCACCTGCCCGTGCAGGGGACACAAGTTCCATTCCTGGTCCAGGAAGATTCCACATGCAGTGGAGCAAGAAAGCCCATGTGCCACAACTACTGAGCTGGTGTGCCTAGAGCCATGCTCTGTAACAAGAGGAGCCACTGCAATGAGAAGCCCGCACAGCACATAGACCCTGCTCACTGCAACTGGAGAAAGTCCCTGCGCAGCAAAGGAGACCCAGGGCAGCCAAAAAGAATAAATACATAAATAAAATTTTTTAAATGTAAAAAGAAGACAGATATGAGTTCAAGTCTTTGAGAAGACAGCTGTTAATATGTTTTAATTTTTTCCTGGTTTCCTTGGATTTCAAAAATAGGTAAGGCCAGATGTTTTTATCCAATGAATAGCTACTATAACATCCATGAAGACAGTGTTTATGGCAGAACTGGTACTACACTATTTCAGTTCTTGTTCTGATGTTAAGTAGCTACATGATATTGGGTCATTAAAAAAAAAGAATCAGTTGATTTCTCTCATGTAAGCTGTTTCCATCTGTAAAACAGGGATTTTAATACCCTAACTGCCTGAGAACAATGAGCTGAATTAAATAACCTTTTGCAATCATTTATATCAATAGTTCTAGGATTTATGTCAACGGTCTTAATAGGGATTTCTCACTCATTGTAACTCATCAATGAATTAGAAGGCTAGAGGAAATGATTAATAAATTCATCTGGATACACACCTGTGTTGTTTTATCCAAAAGTGAGTCCAATAGTATAAAGAAAAGGTGATTTTGGGGGGCAAATGGTGTCTTTCTGGCCCCTCCAAACTCTAATGTAGCCGATATTGCTTAGAGAACGTTCCAGTCCTCTGATACTACTTTTCAACAAGTTTTATTTCAATGGAACTGGTTAGAAACCAGTAAGTAGTTAACTGGCATGAAAGTAAGCAGAAAAGAGATGACTGGTCTCTAACTGACACATCAAGGACAGCCACTTAGGATAACAAACAGATCAGGATTTCCTGACTGGCATCCCTACACCTGAATCTGTTACTATCTTACAACAAAAGACCAAAGATTTACTTAGAGGTACTAATTAAGGATAAATAAAATTTAATCTATGCTTAGTAGGAGGTCTTTATACTTCTTAAAAAAAAAAAAGAAAGAAAGAAATATACTGCTATGCATGCTAAGCTGCTTCAGTCCTGTCTGAATCTGTGCGACCCTATGGACTGTAGCCTGCCAGGTTCCTCTGTCCCCGGGATTCTCCAGGCAAGGATACTGGAGTGGGTTGGCAGACCCACCTCCAAAGATCTTCCAGACCCAGTGATCAAACCTGCATCTCTTATGCCTCCTGAATTGGCAGGCAGTTTCTTTACCATTAGTGCCACTTGGGAAAGCCCAATAGAGAGGTCAATCAAAATAACACTAAGAACTTAAATTGAATGGATGAAGGGATAAAAAAGATATGGTATATATTCACAATGGAATACTACTCAGCCACAAAAAGAACAAAATTTTGCGATTTGTAGAAACATGGATGGACTTGAAGGGTATTATGCTAAGTGAAATAAATGGGATGGAGAAAGATAAATGTTGCATGATATTACTTATATGTAGAGTCTAAAAAATACAACAAACTAGTGCATATAACAAAAAAAAAGAAGCAGACACAGATATAGAGAGCAAACTAGTAGTTACTAGTGGGGAGAGGAAAGGGGGAAGGAGTAATACAGAGCTAGGGGAGTAAGAGGTACAAACTATTAGATATAAAATAATATACAAGGATATATTGTACCACACGGGGAATATAGCCAATATTTTATAATAACTAAAAATGGAGTATTGGCTTCCCAGGTGGCACTAGTGGTAAAGAACCCACTTGCCAGTGTAGGAGATGTAAGAGACACAGGTTTGATCCCTGGGTGGGGAAGATGCACAAGGGCATGGCAACCCACTCCAGTATTCTTGCCTGGAGAAACCCATGGACAGAGGAGCCTGGCAGGCTACAGTCCATTGGGTCGCAAAGAGTCAGAAATGACTGAAGCGACTTAGCATGCATAAATGGAGTATAACTTTTAAAAATTGTGAGTCACTATATTGTACACCTATAGCTTATGTTGTACTTGTATATTATATTTCAATTTTTTAAAAAAAAGTCATATTAAAGAAACAATATAGAGCGGAGAAAAATAACACTGAGAGCAAAATCACATCTCAAAACTACACGGCTATAAACTGTAGGAGAATATAACAAATCAGCAAAAAAAAATCAGTTTTAATAGGATATATGAAAGACAATATTATAGAAAAACAAAGATAATTCTTGTATTTATTTAACAAAACCAGTTATCTACATTCAAAACATTAGCAATGTACTGCTGATAAGCAAAAGATATATTCCCCTACTCTAGGGTCACTATCGGAGAAGGCAATGGCAACCCACTCCAGTGTTCTTGCCTGGAGAATCCCAGGGATGGGGGAGCCTGGTGGGCTGCCGTCTATGGGGTCTCACAGAGTCAGACATGACCGAAGTGACTTAGCAGCAGCAGCAGCAGCAGGGTCACTATATTAGACCCCACAGTGATATCGACTTAGCTATTCAAATCCCTTTCCTCCCTAAACCCATCTTAAAATTATGACTTCAGCTCAATTCAGTCGCTCAGTCGTGTCCGACTCTTTGTGACCCCATGAACTGCAGCACGCCAGGCCTCTCTGTCTTAACGATACTCAATTAATACCAATTATGAATATCCTCAGAATTGTGTTCCTCTGGGAATATAATTCCAAATAATTTACTTAAGCCACTAAACAAAGAAGAAGAAAAACCTTATTAAGATAACATTAAGTAGATAAGAGAACACATGCAATTATTAGCCCAGAGAGGAGAAAATAAAACATTATGGATACTTTTTATAACAATGCACAGATTCCCTATGGACAACTACCCATTCTTTGAGAAAGCAAATATAAATTGTTCCTCTGATGTAGTTTACAGATCAGTTGGCTCTGGATAAATAGTTGATGAACACAGATCAGACTTGAGTTTGAACGTCTTCTTTTCTAAAGGGTTCACTCCACTACATACTCCACTACATCAACACATAAACACTGCTATGTAGTGTTACATAAAACTAAACAAAACACAAGTGTCACTTCCAGGAACTTAGAAGAAGAGAAACCACAAAAATGTGGGACTATTTGAGGAAAGATGGTTTTAATCTTACATTAACAAGTGCAACTTTTGCTGGCATTTTGATGCCAGCCATACACAGAATAATCCTGGTGATTAGAAGGGCAGAAATTATAAGGGAAGTTGGAGAGTTTAGGAGTCTAAGGAGAGAAACAGCAGAGCAGTGACAAGGTTGATGGGACATGGGAAACTTCCATTTTAACTGAGATATTTCTATTGTAGCTGTTTTGCCTTTGTAGTATAAAACAATATAATTAATAAACTGAAAGCATTAAAGTATACCATGAATAACAGGGAGAAAAGGATAAAGAGAACAATTTTTGCCCCCAATTTTTGATTTTCATTTTACTTATCATCACTTTCTCTCTTTTTTGGGGGGGTCGCTATGCAGCATGTGGGCTCTCCAGCCAGGGATGGAACCCCGGCCCCCTGCAGTGGAAGCATGGAATCTTAACCACTGGACCACCAGGGACTTCCCCACCATTATTTTCTCATTACTACCTCCTATCCTTGGTTAGCTCCCAAAGAGTGAATGCGTGAGTGTGTTTATATGTTCTAAAAAAGAGAGATTTTTGGTGAGGAGGCATTCTCTTTTTTTCTCTTCTTTTCTTTACCTAACTGCTCTCCTAGAAGAGGGAAACACTGCAAGGAAGAAGCAGTAGTCAGAACTTGTGTAGAAGAATCAAGAGATATCCATATTCAAGCCTTATTTTCTTGCAAGACAACTAATTGGTTTAATCTTGACCCCAGCAAAAGATAGTATTTTAATTAGGTTATGAAGGTAGAAATATATCTTCCAAATATTTGGTCTTTATTCTCCTATCCAAGGATTTGTGTGAAACAAATAAGTTAGGAACCAAATAGAAATAAGTGAGACTTAAGGAGCCTGTCACATGCTCCTTACATTGTTTGGTCATTTGAATAACTGCATCATGACCTTTGAAGATTATGAATTCAAATGTCAACAGGATGATAACTTAATAACTGCTTGATCAGCTTTTTCGTAAAAGGCTACCTAAAACCCAGATCAACATATACATGCAGTTAGGGATGCTAAGCCACACTTAGTGTATGCCTCTAGGGAGGGCTTCTCTTTCCTCACACTGATAGGTTACACTAATCCATCCACTACTTATTTGCAGTAGGAATTAGAACTATCATCTTCAACTAAACCACCTGACTTAAATAACCCATCTATTCACTAAAAGTAGAGGAAAAGTGATCAGTTGTCTTTATTTATAAGTTGAGATCTAAGCTTCTTTTCTCCTTTTTATTAAATAAACACTGAGTTAAGCATTGGGTTGACCACTAAGAGATAAAGGCAACATTACTTTGAAAGCATTATATAGACTGGGAAGTATACAAATTCACACAGACTATTAAAGAAGCATGATAAAAGTGGCCAAAGAGAAGTAAAAGGAAATTCTACAGGATGGTCAGGAGGGTGAAAATAATTTCATATGGGAAAAAACTGAGGTAAGGTCTCACAGTATTAATAGACCTTGATGAATAAGATTTCAAAAGGTAGAAATTAGGGGAAAGACATGACTAATTTAAAATGAGGAGTAATCCAAGGTTTGAGTATTAGAGTAGCTGTATATGTGTGTGTTAGTTGCTCAGTCATGTCCGACTCTTTGCGACCCCATGGACTGTAGCCTGCCAGGCTCCTCTGTCCCTGGAATTCTCTAGGCAAGAATACTGAAGTGGATTGCCATTCCCTTCTCCAGCAGACCTTCCTGATCCAGGGATTGAACCTGGGTCTCCTGCGATGTAGGCAGATTCTTTACCATCTGAGCTTAGCTAGGAGATTGGAAAGGCGGGTTTAGATCAGACTGTGGAAGACCCAAATAATAAATATGGATTTATTTTGAGACATCAAAAGTTTCTGATCAAGGGAATAGCATAATTTACAACTATGCTTAGAAAAATAGCAACAGTGTGGAGGATGAACGGAAAGAAAAAAATGAGGGGCCAATAGGCAAGGTTGCAGGAATACCACAAGGCAAGATATAATAAGGCTAAACCATAGAACTAGATGTGGGACCTCTTGGAGAGAATGGCCCATATTGAGAGACGTATAGACTTATTTAGATGGCTTAGTAAGTGACTGACTGAGAAGAGGCAGGCAACAAGAACTGATCTCAAACTTTATAGAACAGTAAATGTGGTGAATGGTGATGCACTAAGAGAGGACAACAGGGGTTAGAGCAGGTTTGGGTTGGAAAGATAATGGATTCTTTTTTAGTTTTCTTGAAATTGAGTGCTTTAGTTTTATTCACAAAGAGGTGTGCAATCTGACAGGCAACCACACAATTGGAGCTAAAGCTTGGGTTAAGAATTCAAAATGAGAATCTAGTTTTGGAATCCATCTTTTGGAGTCTTGGAAAGAGAGAAGACTACACAAGGGACAGAGAAATAAAAAAGGATTGCAGAGGAGAGATCAGGCAAAAAAGTGGACAAGAACCATCTCAGATAAAAGGGAGCAAAAGAGACTAAGAAATGAGGAACTCAGGCAATTAACTTGACCTCCTGTAAATAACTCTGATAAAAAAAATATTTAGGAGATAAAGAGATTCGGATCATGCATTTCCATTATCTATGTGCTCCCTGACCCTGCTCAGCTAGTTAGCTGAGCTTCAGTCCAGTTCTCTAAATTCAATTATGGAGACAAAGATTCACATGATTTGTACCTAATATATTCACTTGTCTCAGAGAAGTACTAATTTTTTAGCTCTGAGGTAATCATTCTTACTTCTTCACTCTTGCTCCTGAAAAGATTGCTTAGTGTCTCTACCATATTTCTCAGAGCTTTCTTCCAAAGATCCAATTATGTGACTTCCTGATTAAAGCCTTATCCATACTAAAGCTGAAATTATGTTAGCAATAGCCATAACCTAGTTTCAAACTGATTAATCGTTCCATAATCTAAAGCAGACAAAACTTTTTTTTTTTTACCAGTTTTATTGAAATACCAGACAAATATTTTTAAGTAATCTAGGCTGTTGCTAACATGGGTAATGATGCTTATTTAGAAGTAGCTATAAAACCAAGGGTAGGGACATCCCTGGTGGTCCAGTGGTTAAGACATTGCACTTCCACCACAGGGGGCACAGGTTCGATCCCAGTCAGAGAACTAAGATCCCACAACCCACTCGGTGTGGCCAAAAAATAGAAAACAAAAACAATGGCAGTTGTGTTTTACATTCCCTAAGCAGTCCATTAAAGGACAAATGACTATTTAATCAGGAAGTTTAAAAAGCTCCCCCTCAAAAGGACTGGTCAGTCTTAGAACCCCTCCATCTCCCTAGACCCAATAGCAATCAGGCTGAATGCCAGCCTGGTCTAGTAGGATCTTCCTTTATATGAGAATTTTTTTCTCCACTCTGACCAGCCACAAAAAGATAGGCTTGTTCTAACCCATCTTTCACCAGACATTTATGAGAAAAAAGTCTCTTACCAGATCTTTACACATAATCAGCATTTTGTTTGCTGCAGTCCCAGTCATTTCCAACCTTAGGCCAGTTTTGACATGTACTAGCCTTCTGCACTGAATCTACATTGTGCATGCTGCCATGACATCAGCCGTCCTGCCCCTAACAGGGTCTGAGAGGAGAGGACTTACAATGGTGCTTTGACACATGACAAAGCCCCTTCCTCTCTATTTAGGATTTCTGACATTTTTTCCTTCCATTTAAAATTCTTCTTCCCATTTAAATTAAAAAAAATTTTTTTTTAAAAAATTAAGACCATAAAGGGGAAAAGAGGAGTTGGCAGGCCTAAGAGGACTCAAAATTGAGAGGGAAGAGAACTTAAGAAAAGTCATAAAACTGCTTTGTGGTTACATCTCTTGCCAACTGGTTTGTGTTAAAACAGAGTTAAAACTCATGCATTGAAAAGGGTTCTAGTTTTGCAAACCTTTAAAAATTCTTTCTACATCCTCAACTGATGATCGACGAACACTGAGGAACTTTCCTAAGTAGAAAAGCGACAGGCACTGCAAGATATAAGAAGGGATGGCTAAATCGCATCAAACTAACTGAGGAATTCTAGGATGAGTTATCTAATTTTTGCCTCAGAAGAAACACTTTCTACCATTACTTCACAAATGTAGACTTTTGGACCAAATATTAGCTGGAAAAAAAAAAGTCCACTTTCCCATCTAGATGTGATCTAGAGTAACTGACGGCTTTGCTCCCCATCAGATCTGTTTATTTCATTATAATAACTGTTGTAACAAACGAACTCCATGTACAAAGTCAGATATTCAGGAAAGTATGAGAAAACTGGAAAAACTGACCAGATCTGCGGCCCCTGGATTGTGTTATAAGTCACCAGCATATGTAACTCATTTTCTAGTTAAGTAATTCCCTCTGGGGACCTGGTCTGCACTCCACACTAAGGATCAAATTTCATTAGCAGTTGTAGGAAAATGCAACCCTGTGCATTTGCAAGTCAAAACTCCTGAAGGCTACAGCTAGTCTGGCTATTTTCATTGATTTTTTTCCTGGGATAGGATTTTAGCTGATAGAAAACATTTGTTGGAAGGCACAGATGAGGAAGTTAAGAGAACGGATTCAGCTAGCAAGGAGACAACTAAGCTTCAGTCTTAACGTTAAACTCTGGCCTTTACACTCAGCCTGCAGCTGTGTCCAGGCAGAGAGAGATTCAGCAGTAATTCCACCCCCAAAAGCTACAAATGACAAAAGACACAGGAAGACAAATTAAAAGGGCAAGCGTAGGAAAACACATAACCCAGACAGCATCAAACTCTCTTCCTTTCTAGGTATCGACCTGAATCCCAGTATGCACTTGATTTCATGTGAATCTGGGTCACAGATCCACAAATCTTGGCATTTCTGTAAATAATTCATCTGAGACTTTTTATTAACTACTCGTCTAACTTGAATCAAAAGACATACTGACCACGTACTCACCACCACTCAAACAGTCTAGACTAGAAAAAAAGCTTTGTTTAGTTACTTGAATTGGCCTTTTTTCAAGTTTTAAACCCACCGGATCCTTACCTTGGTTTGAGTTGGTTCACCTTTCTCAAACATCATCTTCAGCCTGTTCAGCGGAACATTGTATTTCTCTATCTTGTTTGCAGTTTCTGCGTTTTCACTCATTTCGGGTTTTGCTACTTCATGTCTGGATTCTCCCAGACAATTTTCCATCTTTTTATTTTCTGTTGAGTGGTCTTTAAGATGCTCGCTGTCCTTAATGCGGGGGTGCGGGTACTTAGCAGGAGCTTCAGGAGGCGATCTGATCTTAGGTCTGGGTTGGACTCGCTCCTCTTGGTCGGCCTGGACCCCAGAGGCAGAACTGCCCACCACTTCAGCGGGAGGAGGGTTGCCTGTGTGCCTGACTTCTGCGGTGCTGTTTCGCACTGAGTCTGGGAGAGAGTCGGCTCCCAGCACTGGGTTCTCCCACTTCTTCCTTAACGCAGTCAGGTTCCCCCTTCTAAAGTGCTGGGGGAGATTTTCAGTGTTCTACAAGAACAAAAAGTGAATGCCAGTTATAACTTGCCTGCTGAAACCTTCAAGCATGTTGTTCTTTGTAAAATGAAAGTTAAAACTTGAAGCTGCTCCTGCTCCACTGGCGTCTCGGACAGCTGTGAACAGTTACAGCCCTGCCACATGGAGAAAGCATCCACCCCAGGATAGGGAGAGGGGAAGAGAGAAAAAGTCAGGAGCTAAAGCAGGAAGTGATAAAACAGGATAGCCTTATAAGGACAAAATGAGAAGAAAGGAGAGCCCAGATCTAATGATAGTTACATTGGAGACAAGGGATTTTTTACCCAGAGATTAATGGGGAAACAGAAACAAAAAGCAAATTACCAGTTACTTTAAACCCTGTAAATATGTACTAATAAAATTTCATCATTACATGCCACAAAATTATGTGGTGAATCCTGCTGGGTTTTTTTCTTTTAAGTGAGACAAAGATGTGGTATAGCTTACACTACACAATACCAATAATTGCAGATAGTAGCATCAAGAATTGAAACTATTTGTGGAAATTTAAAGCAACCACCAGACTTTTACATGTATTTGCATAAGTGATATATCATATGTAACATAATTTACACGAAAAAATTTTATTTTTATATAATAACTGAATCCTTTTCCCCCCCGCTGTTCTTCTCTATATGTTGGTCATGTATATATTCTGTTAGAAAATTCACTATTTTCAAGACCTTTAGGTTGCAAAATAGCCAGACTTCATATGAAACACCACTACTACCTCCCTCTCTTGATGGAAGGACACACATCTAAGACAGTTCTCCTGGGTCAAACTGCAATTAATTGATACATATAAGACAGATTGAAAACAATCTGGAAATTGTCCATGTTGCTCCATAATAATTAGCGGAGACATGCTTGGTGAAGTAAAATTCAATGTCCCAGACTTTGAAAGCACTCCTAAATAAAGTAAGTAGCAGCACCTTTCCAACAAAGCACAAACTCCAGTACCTTCTTGCCCTCCATTCCTGCAGTCTGTGACTCACCAGTCTTTCAACTAAGAAAGGACAAACCACCTAGGACTGAAAGACTCTAGGGAATTAAACAGGATTAGCAGCTATATTGGGAATTAAGTCTCTCACCTTATTACTCTTCTGAATACACTATGAGAGCCACGTCAAGTAGCACCAAGACTTGAAAAAAGGAAACTTAGGGAAGAACAACTTTGCTTTGATTTTTGTGTTTAAATCTTAGCTGGCAAGATGCTTCACTGGGGGAAGCATGTATGGGTCAGAAATAGAAGCAGCATGAAAAGTTTTCTTGTTGGAAAAGAGAGAATTAAAAACAGGTTGAGTTCCATTCTTTTTGCCATTCTTCTCCATGCATATGCATGGCTGAGTCCCTTTGCTGTTCACGTGAAACCATCACAACCTTGTTAATCGGCTATACCCCATTACAAAATAAAAAGTTGAACAAAACAAAACAAAAACAGGTCCAGGGGCTTCCCTAGTGGTCCAGTGGTTAGGAATCTGCCTTGCAATGCAAGGGACACTGGTTCAATCCCTGGTCCTGGAGGATCCTACATGCCTCGAAGCAACTAAGCCTGTGCACCACACCTACTAGCCTACACACCACAACTACTGAAGACCGAGTGCCTAGAACCTGTGCTCCACAACAAGAGAAGCTGCCACAATGAGAACTGTGTGTACCACTAGAGAGTTGCTCCCTCTTGCTGCAAATAGAGAAAGCCCATGTGCAGCAACAAAGACTCACCACAAAAAACAAAAAATAAAATAAACAAATAAATCTTAAAAAATAAAAACAGGTCTGGAAGCTGGTGCTGCCTTAACTGCCAGGAGCACTCTCGGCTCTGGGCTCCCTCCTGAGACACAATGGATGAGTCATCTGGGTCTCCAACTTCACCTGCCCTGCCCTGCTCAAACAGAAGCCCTGAGAATCAAAGTGACGTTTTGCCTTGGTAACTGGACACTACTTTTCTCAGAGACTTGTGATTAAAGTATATTTATTGGTGTGAAAAGATGCTCATAAGAAACTTTTGAGTGAAAATAGCTAATTATAAGACAGCATGGGGAATTCCCTGACGATACAGTGGTTAGGGGCTTTCACTGCCGTGGGCCCGGGTTCAACCCCTGGTAGGGGAACTTCCCTGGTAGATCAGCTGGTAAAAAATCTTCCTGCAATGCACAAGACCCCAGTTCGATTCCTGGGTCGGGAAGATCCACTGGAGAAGGGATAGGCTACTCACTCCAGTATGCTTGGGCTTCCCTGGTGGCTCAGCTGGTAAAGAATCCCCCTGCAATGCAGAAGACCTGGGTTTGATCCCTGGTTGGGAAGCTCCCCTGGAGGAGGGCATGACAACCCACTCCAGTATTCCTGCCTGGAGAATCCCCAAGGACAGAGGAGCCTGGTGGGCTACAGTCCACGGGGTCACAAAGAATCAGACACGACTGAACAACAAAGCACAGGGGAATTAAGATTCTACAAGCCATGTGGTGAGGGCAAAAAAACAAAGGAAAAAAAAAATGACAGCATGATTTCATGTTATAATACACATGTGCTGTACTCAGTCACTCAGTTGTATCTGACAGACTCTTTGCAACCCCATGGACAACAGCCCAGCAGGCTCCTCTGTCCATGGAATTTTCCAGCAAAGAATACTGGAGTGGGTTGCCATTTTCTCCTCCAGGGGATCTTCCCAATCCAGGTATCAAACCCACATCTCCTGCCTTTCCTGTATTGCAGGTGGAATCTTTACTGCAAAGCTACTGGGGAAGTCCTATAATACACATATATGTTTATAAATATAAACACATAAAAGTAGTCTGGAAGAAAAGACATCACGGTGTTAACAGGTTGCCTCTGGGGATCATGGATTTATGGGCATTTGGATTATATTTTCTTCTTTTTTTATAATAAATGTGCTTTCACTGTATAATAAAAATAAATACAAAAATAAAATTATGCCTCATCTTCATGTTACACAAAAAAATCTTCAATGGAATATCAAATAATTTTGATGTTACTTGTAAATGGTTTGAAGGTTGTCATTCCCACTTTACTTGTGATGACCTGAAAGAAAGGGATTTGTGTGATGGAGTATCAGCAATGTCCCAAACAAAGACCTGGGTAGAGGACATCCCTTAGGGGGGCATTTTAACGGAGGAGTAAACGTGCTCTTTTATTAAAAGAGTTCTTAAGGATACAAGTTCAAAAGTGCTGGGATGGGAACAAGTAGGGGAAGGGTAGGGCTGTGAGGTCTGATAGCAGTGAAGTCCCCAGACCCTGTCATCACTCTTGGCAGCACCACCCAGGCCATGTTAGTTGTCCAGGACTTTAGAGCTTGGGGCAAGAAATGATGAGGCAGAAGCAGTGGCTGTAGGCTTTCTGGGAAAGAAAGAGAAGCAAAAAGGCACAGGACAAAAGCAAGAATTGAAAGCAGACTGGGCAGCGCAATGAAAATAGTATGGGATGGAAACAGCCTGGGTTATCATTGGACAGTGGGCTACAGGCCAGGCAACCCACTCCAGTATTCTTGTCCAGGAAATCCAATGGACAGAGGAGCCTGGCGAACTACAGTCCATAGCGTTGCAAAGAGCTGGACACGACTGAGCAACTGAGCCTGAGCCTGAGAATATATTTTCTTCTCTTTATTTTCTTTCTCAACTGAAGTATAGTTGATTTACAATGTTGTTAGTTTCAGGTATATAGCAAAGTGATTCAGGGACTTTTTTCTTAGATTATATTCCATTATAGGTTATTACAAGATATTGAATATAATTTCCCATGTGCCATGCTGTGCTAAGTTGCTTCAGTCGTGTCCGACTCTTTGTGATCCTATGGACTGTAGCCACCAGGCTCCTCTGTCCATGGGATTCTCCAGGCAAGAAAACTGGAGTGGGTTGCCATGCCTTCCTCCAGGGGATCTTCCCAACCAGGGGATCGAACCCAGGTCTCTTATGTCTCCTGCATTGGCAGGTGGGTTCTTTACCACTAGCACCACCTGGGAAGCCCCATAATTTCCTATGCTATACAGCAAATCCCCATCACTTAACCTCTTTTATGTATGGTATCTGTATTTCCTATAATGAGCATATAATGCTTATATAATCCAGCTTCATCCAGCCAAACAACCCTGGGCAAGTTTCTTAATTTCTGGAAACTACCATAGAGGGCTATTGTGGAGAATAAATGCAACTATACAAAAGCACATATGTTGTATTTGACCAACAGTGGTGACTATTATTAAATGGGTGGCCCTCCTCACTCCTCCAGCCACACCTCACAATCATGATCAACAAACAGTATCCAGTCATCTCTCAAATCCTGAACTGGGGTTACAGTCTCTTATTGTTCTTTCTACTCTCGCTACAGTCTCTACTGTTTCAGAGTAAGATGGTGGAGGAGGGGTACAAAATAAGGTGAAATTTTAGTTGATGTCATTTGCATTGAGGTTTTAACATTTTACCAAGTATTTTCCTAGAATAAAGCAGTGGGAAGTCAAGGAGGGTACAAATATTCAAGGGCCCCACTGGTTGCAAGACAACCACAGCCTCCTTTCTCAAAGTGACATCCAGCATCCTACCCAGCAAGGTTGAGAATCTCTGTGGATGCTGCCTCTGGATCATCACCAGCTGCCGAAAACAGGACCAGACACACTCAGGACATGCAACAGTGTCCTTTCTGCAGGAACATTCGACTTGGAAGGGGCCTTGGATAAATCCCTTCCTCTCTTTGGGTCTGTTACTCCACCAGCAAAATGAAGAGGCGGGGTCAAATGAGCTTTAATGTTTGAAATCTTGGCAGGGGAATCTTCATCTTAAAAGTAGGACGATGTCTGGTGGGATACAGCAGTGGGCTGGAAATACAGACTACCTGGATGCAGAGCTTCCAAGGAGGGGAAGACATTCCTAGGCTTAAGAGCTATTCAGAAAAGTGGTAGCCAGTCATTATGGAGACGACTGTCCAAACAGTACAGATTTCAAGACGAGGCATATCCCAGGCTGGAAAGGAAACTGAAAATATAACCAATGGTGGTATTGATCATCTGTGCTTATGTGTTCTAAATGCAAATGGAAGAGGAAGAGAAAAGAAGGGCTCAGTTTCTGGAAATCCAAGCTATCATGTAACCTGATCCCAGCATTTGCTAAAGAAACAGATTTGGCCACTTGCTCCTGAATGTGTCTCTACCTTGCTTTCCAAGAATATAAATATTCTTTCACCTGGACAGCCGCCGCTATAAATTTATACATATATTCCACCCTGTTCTTCAGGAGACAAATTAGACCTCTTACAAGTCTGGTAGATCTTAAAAGCAACCATCTGTTATTAATGGAAAAACTGGTAAGATCTGAATAAAGTCTAGTTTAACTTATAGGGTTACAACAGTTTATTTCTTAGTTTTCATAAATGTACCATAGTTATAGCATTAGGGGAAGGTAGGCTGAGCTTTATGGGAGCTCTCTGTACTAAGTTAATAATTCTAACTATAAATCCAAAATTATTTCAAAATAAAAATTTTTTGTTAAAAAAAAGTAACCAATCTTCAATGTTGTTTTCTTCCAGCTAGTGCTGTCTCCCACATTTCACAGTTAAGGGTCTTGAAAGCACAATCTCGTGTAGTTGCTATTCCTACCTGACTACTTTCCATTCCCTCTAATTCTACTACCAAAACACTTCTGAATTAGCACACATCAGGATCACCAATTACTTCTTTACAATTTTCGTTTCATTATCTTATTTTTAACTTATTATTTTTCTCAATTACAAAAGTATTTTTAAAAACTAATTGTGGGGGGGAGTCATAGTCAGTATAGGAATATATATATAAGCCTTGAATATATGCTTCAATTTTCTCTATTTGACTCCTCTGCTTCTCCTAACCAAGATATCCATTGTCAACAGTTTGCTGCACATGCTCTCAACTTTTTCCTTATTTTTATACACTGTCATTTTTTTCTACAAAATCATACTATACTTACTATTCTGCACATAAATGCTTTAATCACTTAATGTGCTTTTGATACCTTTCCATGTTACATAAAATCTTAACCGTATGATATAATATCACATAACATATGATATATTATTATAATGGATGCAGATACCATGATTTACTATTTCCCCACTGATGAATATCTGATTTCAAACATTTCAGTATTACAAAGAATCCTGCAATAAATATCATTTTACATTTATTTTATTTCACTTGTGCTTCTCAATGATCATTCCTACAAGCAGAATTGCAGGATCAATGGGTATTAAACATATCCAAAATTTTAATAGGCATTGCCTAATAGACTTTATCAATTTAAAAAAATCTGCCTTCTGTTTAGGTTACAATTTATATCTCACAGTTATTTAAATTTATATCTCATTGATTATTAGTGAGGTAAAGCATTTTTTTCTGTTTATTGTTTCTTCTTTAATCACCTGCTCACACCCTTTTACCTCAACTGTCAATTGCAATGGACACTTCTCCTTTATTTTATTTGATCTCTCTATAGCATCTGATGTTATTGACCACTCCCCCCTTTAAAAAATTTCCTTCCTTGTATGGTTTCTGTGACATCCCTTTTTCCTATATTTCTTCCCATTTTTTTCTAGACATTCTTCAGGTTTTTCTTTTTAAACAGGTTTCTCTTCCTTAGTTCCTCCCTTATATGGTGGGGTCCCTCAAGATTCTACCTTTTTAGGTCATCCTCTTTAGTCGCTTTACATATTTTTCTTTTTTTTTTTTTTTTAAACAAAATTCACAATTTATTTAGGTTGAAATAAACTATACAAAATTGATTTTCTTCACCAAAAATAACAGCAATATTTTCTGTATTATTCCTAGATAAACTACAAAACACTTATTTTTGTAGGTTTTCTAGGCTTTGCTTGTAAATCAAGATGAGGCAGTAGATACAGTCATGGAAAAGACAGAAAAACACAAGACAAATCAGTTGTCAGTATCCATGGCCTCTGATCCTTTCTTGACCATGAAACTGAAGTGTTCAACATATACCTGCCAAAAAGCTTACGAAGACGTAGGCTCAATAAAGGAATGTAAACAGCAATAACCAGATGTGGAACAATGGCAGGCTCTTCCATTCAAATTTTAACTTGTTGCTTTAACTTCATTTGATAAAGAGAAAATCTACACCGAAATCCTTGTTTGACAAGCTTACATGTTTCTCTTATAGTCTGATAATTTTCTTAACTGTCCTTTAAAGATTTTTAATAGCTTACTTAAAACCCCTACTATTCAAAAGTCAGTCATGAGCTTCACTGTAACATTTTACAAAAAGCATTCCTTCCTCCCATACCTCTAATTTTATTTTTTCAAAGACCTGATAACTTAATACCTGACAATTGGATCCACAGTGATAAACATAATGTCTAAAATCACTTAACTAAAACAATTCCAAAGTGCCATTAGCAGAGATCACATACAACTGTAACATGGTACTTTCAATGCTATCTTCTGGAAGAACAGTTAGGTCTCCAAAGCATGGGCATTAGAACAGGCCATTTAAACAAGCAGATTATCAATGACTAATGTACTCAATGGGAGGCCTATTCAGTGATTAAGTGGCCTACCCTTACAACTTTTCTGTAAGATATTTTTAAATTTCTTACAAGTTTTTTTTCAAATATCAAAAGAGAAAGTCTAGGTTAAAAGTCTCTTAGGTATTTTCAATGGTTTCTGAATTATCTGTAGGAAGCTCTGACTTACTTGTATAGAGTTTGATATATGTATCCACCATTAAATCCAAATCGTGTTTTATATCAAAATTTATGTTAAGCAAAGCCAAGTTACTTGACCTTTGATCTGTCAAAGTGTTCCTCAAGTATGCTTTGAGACGCTTTCGCCCATTTTCATAGCGTTCATTCTCAACTTTCATCACAGGAAGAATACACAGGACCTTCAGCAATGCATAAACATTAGGAAAAAACTTGATGTCTGGTAGATGAAGGGCTTCATAAATAGTGGATGGAAGTTCTATATCTTTCCCTCTGTGTTTCCATTTGATTCTCCAACAATGCAGCTCAGCAGAGAGAGTGTCAGGATTAGGTAAGTCACTGCGGTACATGTCAGCATGGTGCTCCTCTGACGGATTGAATTTGAGCTGTCCCATGACAGAGGGTACCAGGGATAAGCACTTAAGAGCTTTGAGGTGCTGTTCTGAGAATATATCTTTCAGTTCCTGAATAATGTGTTCCACAGTTGGAACACTTAGAGTTTCTTTATAGTAACTCTCAGAGGTTAGCTGAGATTCCAGGTTACTGTGCTGAGCTCTGCGAAATTTCCCTGGGAGTTTCATCTGAATATCAAGTTTGGTTGCCAAATTTGTGGCTTCCTCAAACCAAAACTCATGATAAACTTCAATATTTTCCATCACTTCATTTAGTGAATGTAACACTGCAGTCAAGCTACTGGCTGCAAAAAAGACATCAGAGGTTTGCCCCTGAAGATTTTTCCCAAAGGCTCTTGTAAAAGATAAAACATTTTTAAGAACAACAACAGTAACGATGAAATCAAAATCTGTTACTGCACTACAGAGCACAAATGCTCGGCCAGCTATACAGTTATTCCATCTAACATTTGTATCACTATTTATACCATCTAAACATAAAACAAGTGCTTGTAGGAGGTCCACTAAGATTTCAAAAGCATCATGCCTGCCTGTCCACTGAGAATGGCAAATTTCTTTCAGTTCTTTGCCCCTTTCTTCATTGTTCTGAAAGAGGACAGAAATTACATTTTCAAGCTCTAAAAGCAGTTGTGGTGAACGATGAAAAAAAGAACAAACTTCCTCAATTGTTCCTAATGCGACAGATACTCCCATAACAGGCACTGATTTTGCCAACCACATATTTAAGGCACAGGAAGAGCAGAGTGTGTAGATAGCTTGGGGATATTTCTCTAAAAGTCTAGAAGCAACAACTTTCATTTTGGATGAAAATCCACTAGACACAATGTAAGCCTGGCCGCGACAGTACTCCATGTTTAATCCCCATTTCTCAGTTATTGTAGTGTGGAATTTCACAGCCAAAATTTCTGCATCAGCTTCATAAGGCAGGAAGCCTACAAATTCCTCTCTCAGGTTGTGAGCTTCGTCGACAAACCTCACCAACACAGGCAGGTGCTCTTCCCCTGCGATGTCCACCACATCATCAGTGATGATGGAAAAGAAGTGAGAATCTCTCACTTCCCTGAGGGTTTCTTCCCGAATGCAGCTCTCACAGATCTCCAGCATCTGTTTCTGCTGTGTTTTGGAACAGAACAATGTGTTAACTGCTGTTGTCTCAAAGCGCTTTCTCAGAACCTCTTCACCAGAATTGATCCGGCACTCTAGCAGTGCTTGAAAGTTATCAGGAGTAAAAAGACCTTCTGGGATTTCATCAGCTTCATGTCCATCCAGAGGTATGTTTTGTTTTCCCATAAGAATCAAAATTTCAAATAAAGATTTTAAATATTCTTTATTTTCCTTCTCTTCAAGAGTTAAAGGTAAAATGTCTTCATCCTGCTCTTCACCCCCTTCTTCTGCACTTGGATTCTGAGCACTGCTGTTGTTTATTTCCTTATGTTTTGGTTCCTGTTCAGAAGTTTCATCAATTTTTTTCTGTTTCAGTGTCCTGATTTCATCTTCACTCAATTCTTTTATTCGTTTTCTGTGTCTACTATGTGGATTGTTCAAATGGCTGGTAAGATCGAATATTGTTGGTATGGCATTATCTCGGAGAACTGTCCTGTAAGGACTAGTTCTGCAGATCATAGAAGTTTCAAAGTGTTTGGCACACAATCGATAATGTTTATTTAGTTGATCAGGTGTTTTATCTTCTAGGTCTGCTCTCCTACAGGTCTCCACCCACTTCTGGCATCTGGCCGGATCCCGCGGGAACCTGAAGAAGGCCAGGTCCGACTGCGTGCTCTTCCGCGTGCAGTTGGGGGCCGCGCAGAAGTTCGGCATCGTTGTCTGCCCGCCGGCCGACCCAGCCCTCCCCTCCCCGCCTCCTCAGGGCAGCCCGCCCGCCCGTCGGGGCCGGGGAGGGGAGCCAGGCCGGCCGGCCGGCTCGTCAGGATCGGTTCGCTGGGGGGGGAGGGGCCCATATTTTTCTATAGATGATATCTTTCACCCACCTAGATGGATGATTCACACCCTATAACTTGAGCCAGATATCTCTCCTTACATATCAGTTCTACCTGGAAATCCTACAGACATCTTAAACTCATCCTTGTCTAAAGCTGAAGTCTCCCCTCTCCTCCCTTCACTCCTCACTCTTTTCCTGAATTTTCCATCTTGGTGAATGGGACAACTATCTTTCTTTTCTACTGTCAGATGTGCCTGTTCTCTTATGCCTCCACACTGGGCACCTGCTGCTTCCTCTACCACTCCTTTGCCCCCTCTGTTTAGCTAATTCCTAGTCATCCTTCAGACTCAGTCAGGCACCATTTCTTTTGGGACGTCTTCCTTGACATGACATAGTCCAGGTTACGAGTCCTTCCTAAATTCTCCCCCAGCACCTTGCGTATTTCTTTAATATGGTACTTACCACCCTGAGATTCTAAATTCTACTTTCTGGGACTTCCCTGGTGGTCCAGTGGTTGGGAGTCCAACTGCCAATGCAGGGGACACAGATTCAATCCCTGGTCCAGGAAGATTCCACATGCCGTGGAGCAACTAAGCCTGAGAGCCACAATGACTGAAGTCCATACGCCTAGAGCCTGTGCCTCGCAACAAGAGAAGGCGCTGCAATGAGAAGCCTAAGTACTGCAACTAGAGAGTAGCCCCCACTTGCTACAATTAGAGAAAAGCCCACACGCTGCAACAAAGACCCAGTGCAGCCAAAAATAAAATAAATAAAGATTAAAAAAAAGAATGCTATCTGATTCTAAAAATAAATAAAATAAATCCTACTTTCCAAACTCTAAGCAGTTCCTTGAAGGTGGGGACCACATCTTATTCCTCTTAGTGCTTTCAGGACCTGATACATAAAAGAGGCTCCATAAATGTTTATCTCCACTTGTGGTATCAACTTTTGTTATCCAACTGTCTTGATTGGACAACCTAGTTCAATCAGGCCTTTAGCCCATCACTGCCAAAGAGCACAAAGTGACCAATGAGCTTCATGTTGCCAAATCTGATTGTCAGTTCTTAGCCTATCTGTGTGTTTGACTTGATAATTTGTCTTTTAAAAACACTTTCTTCACTGGACATCTAGTACTCCATTCTCTTTTTTTCACTGCATCTCACTAGCTGCTCCTTCTTAGTCTCCTTTGCTGGTTCTTCCTTCTCTCTCCAACCTTTAAATGGCAAGGTGCCCCTGAGCTCAGTACTCAGACCTCTTTTTCAGCTACACTCAATCCCCAGGTGATCTCGTGCATTTCTTATCTTTACAAACCACTGATACTTTGATACATACACATCTCATCTCCAGGGTGGATCTCTTCCAATTCCAGATTTGTACATGCAAGCTCCTATTTGACATCTCCACTTGGAAGTCTTAATAAAGAATTACATTTAACATGTCCAAAACTGAGCTTCTAACAAATATTTTCCCTTCTCTAAACTTGTTTTTACTGCCACCTTCCTGATCTCAATGGCATTTTTCCTGGTGTTTGGGCCAAATACATTGTTGCAATTCTTCCTTTCTACCTTCAGTATAAATCCCTACCACTTCTCATCACCTATATAGCTACTGTGTGCTGTGCTATGCTCAGTCACTTCAGTTGTGTCTGACTCTTTGCAACCCATGAACTGTGGCCCGCCAGGCTCTTCTGTCCTTGGGATTCTCCAGGCAAAAACACTGGAGTGAGTTGCCATGCCCTCCTCCAGGGGATCTTCCTGACTCAGGGACTGAACCCACATCTCTTATGTTTCCTGCATTGCAGGTGGATTCTTTACCCACTGAGCCATGTGGGAAGCCCATATAGCTACTACTCCAGTCCAATCTATTATCATCTTTTGCCTAAATCACTGCAATTGTCTTGTAACTGGTCTTCACGCTTCTGCTACTGTTCCTCTAGTCTCTTCCTCCTCTTTTTAAAATTTCAGTCAGATCACATTACTCCTTTGCACAAACCCTCAAAGCCCCCCATTTAATCAAAATTAAGGTCCATGTCCTCACAACAACTGTACATGACATTTCTCTTCCTATTCCTCAAATACATTTAGGATGTTCTTGCCTTGAGGCATTTTCATGTGCTCTTATCTTCTGCCTGAATTATTTTTCTGCCAAGCTCCTGTCCTCAGACCTCTGCTCAAATGTCTCCTTGACCACTACACTCATCCCTCTTACCTGCTTCATTTTGTTTTATACCTGATACATCTTTATTGTCTGTCTCTCCCACCAGAATATAAACTCCATGGTGGCAGAGATGTAGTCTGTATTAGTGCCTAAAGCAGTGCTTGGCATATAGTGGGCACTCTGAATACTTGCTAAAATGAATGAGTGAAAGGAAAAAAGGAATGAAGAAAAGAGAAAGGGGGAAAATAACAAGCAAGAGAGAGAGTAGGAAAGAAAAGAAAACCAGCAGTTGAGTGAAATGATGGTAAGTTTTCTTACAGTGCACCAGAAGGGCTCCAATCTCGAATTACAGGAAAATTGTCAAAGAACCAGTCAGCATTGCCCCCTTAGAGAAGACAAAGTGACAGAGGCATACTTTGCACTCATTTAAATAGGTTAGGTGCTGAAAACTGCCAGGAGGATATTTTTGTAATGCTAGACAAATATAGAAATTTTGCCCAAATATGTGAGGCTTTTCCCCTCATATGAAGAAATCAAGTAAGATTTCAAAAGAAATACACTACCCAGCCCAACTGGAAGTTAGCCAGAGGGAAAGTACAAATGGGTATGAGCTGAGAGCTAGTTCTGAGGTTTTCGCCTTTGGTAGATCCTGCTGCTAAGAAATTTGCTAACTAGACTGGGTCAAGAAGTTTGCTTTAAACAAAGAACTCAGGGGAATGACAACAGCTGCACAGCTGCTACCATTTAAATGCAGAGAGACTTTCTGGTTGTTTGATTTGGAAAAAAAGAAACGCCTAGGAAGCCCTGTCTCCTGATTTGAGCAGAAGCAGTAAGCCATTTTATAACCACAAGCAAAGTACTTGGCCTTCTGTCTTTCACTCAACTCAGGAAAGAAAAAATGGCCCAAAGGAGAACCTCAGGGAAAAAAATAAGATTCTCTGCACCTGAGCCAAGTTCCCCAGAGCAAATGGTTCACCAATGAGACCAGCTGGCACAAAGGCCCGGCTCAGCTGACACGGAGCCCACGGTCCCGCAGAGGCCGCAGGTGGCTGGGCCACATGAGCTGTGACCATGAAGTTCCACATGTCCCAGGGCTTCCCAGATACTTACACTTCTCTTCTTTTCCGTGTTTGCTTCTTCCGCTGCTTTCTGGTACCTTAGAGAAGAGAGGGGAAAAAGAGAATATCCTCAAATTAAACTTAATTTTTTACTCTTTCAAACTTCAAGAAAGCCACTTCTGCACACCTATCTCTGCCAAGGATTATCGTCAGTCACCTCTATCAAAAGCAGAGAATTGGGGCAGCCCTCACTTCCTGCACTGTTGCAGTCAACTGCTCTAAGATAAAGAGCCAAGACAATGAGGTCAAATGCTGGGAAAATGGAGACAGCAGAAAGCCTGGGTTTTTAAGTCTCAGTTTCATCACTTACTGTGATCTGGGGCAAGTCAACCTCTCTAAGCCTCAGTCTTCTTATCTAGAAAATGATCTACTATAATGCTGGGAAGAACAAATGATGTATAAAAATGTATAAAAAGCCATGTATATAAATGCTTTGGAATTAGTCAAAGGATACAGTGTTACATTAATCCTAGGTTGTACTTTCCCCACTCATTAATGCCTCTAAAATCTTACACTTCTTGTCGGCCAAATGATCTAGAAATAGTCATACCACCTGTACGTGTGTAAATTTAGCCTAAGCTATTGGTACTGTCACTTTTGTTCAGTTAAATATACTTGAAGGTATTATACATGCTTTAAACACCACTGAAATGTCTTTAATGAGAATACACGTCAATTTGCCATTTAAAGAAAAATTGTTTTCCTTTTTTTTAATATATGTGTAAGAGTGATTTGTGAGAAAAGTTTCTATGCTAAGCAAGCATTAGTCCTTTTAATTAACAGTATTTTTTCTTTAGTGATGCATAAAATGATGGCCCAGCCTACAATCCATGGCACCTTAGAGTTGATAAACAGGCTTCTGTAATTTTATTCCTTTAATTTTATTATTACTTTCAATCATTTTATCATTTTTACTATTTGCTCAGAAGATTCCTAAGGAACACCTGAAGTCCCAAGGCTTTTCAGAGGTGATCAGGTTTCCTCCATTTGAAGGCAAAAAAGGCTCGAGACGTCCAGGCCACAACAAATCTCCAGACCACTCAGAACCGTCTTAACGGGGCTGCTCAGAGCCTCTGAGGCAAACACTGAAGGCAGCGCTATCACTAGAAGAATCCCCACCACGTGGGGCCTGCATGCCTAGAACTTACTGATTTGATTCCTTGGGCCTGCAGGCCTTGAACTCACCAATCTAACACCCAACCTTAGAAAAGGGCTTGCTCAATGCGTCACTTGTTCCTGCCCTAAGGCAGACTTTCAGAATTTACAAGGCATTTGGGCAGGGAAACGGAGAAGAGACAAGAAGATAAAGAACAATATAGGAAAGGGTCCATTCCCTTACCAAAACTAACTTTCAACTCATAAATACCTTTACAAGCTCAGAACTTCCTTAGTGTGTGTGTTAAATAGAACCACCTCATCCAAAATGGAAGCCAGAGGAAACTCCTAGATTTAACATCATTGCTTTCCTACTATGTAACCTGGGTTATATAACTTGTTTGGGCCTCATCCACAAAATTAAGTGACTGTGAGATGATTTCTAAGGTCTCCTCCAGTTCTTACTACTGCTTAAAGTTTAACAATCAGGTATCAGTGTCTCGGAGAAGGCAATGGCACCCCACTCCAATACTCTTGCCTTGAAAATCCCATGGACGGAGGAGCCTGGTAGGCTACAGTCCATGGGGTCGCTAAGAGTTGGACACAACTGAGCGACTTCACTTCCACTTTTCACTTTCATGCACTGGAGAAGGAAATGGCAACCCACTCCAGTGTTCTTGCCTGGAGAATCCCAGGGACGGGGGAGCCTGGTGGGCTGCCGTCTATGGGGTCGCACAGAGTCGGACACGACTGAAGCGACTTAGCAGCAGCAGTAGCAATCAGTGTCTCATTCACTGGACTGAGTAATATTCTGAAACTGAGCAGAGTTTTCTTAGAGGGTTAGGGTGAAAGAACTTCCAAAAACAGTTGGGTCACTGACCACAGCTTATGGAAAAAAAATGGGATTAGAACTGCTGTAAGTTAAATAAGAAGCTAGAGAGATATTTGAAACATATTACAGACCAAAGGCTAATCTCCCTAAAATACAAAGAACTCTTACAAATCAGTAAGAAACCAAAAAAGCAACTTAATAGAAAAATGGGCATAAACATAAACACAGAGTTCACAGAAAATATCAAGTGACTCAAACAAAAAATAAGAATGTTGAGCCTCAAAATAAAAATTCAAACAACACTAAGAACATTTGTTATCTAAGTAGGAAAAAACATTGTTTTAAGGGGAAAAAAGCTAATATATTGAGGGTAAATAAATAAAACCTCTAGGGAAGGAATTTTGTCAATTTTACAAAAATTACAAAAGCATAAATGTTACAATTTGCCGATTCTGTTTCCAGAATTTATCTTATAGGTACACTCACATAATCAAAAATAACTTTTACATTAGATTATTTGTCACTGCACTAAATGTAATAGCAAATGACTGAAAACAACCTGAATGTCCATTAGCAGAGGACCAGTAAATAAATTAAAATGTGTTCATGTAATGGAATACTACACAGCTATATAAAGAACAAAATCATGGTGGTAATGGTTGCACAGTGTGAATGGACTTAATGCCACTGAAATGTATACTTAAAATGGAAAATTATACGTTATTTATATATTACCAAATTTTTTTTAAAAATCGAATGTGATAACAGCATAAAGGCAGACATATATATCAATGGAATAGAGAGCCCAGAAATAAAACCTCACATATATGGTCAAAGGATTATGACAAGGGTGCCAAGACCATCTAACAGGGAAAAGACAGTTTTTTCAATAAGGCAAACCATGAAATGCCAGAAAATATTTGAAAATCATATATCTGATAAGAGATTAACATCTAAAATATATAAAAATTTAAAATAATACTGAATTTGAAACATATTTGTAACAAATAATATTGTACATATTATACTGCATCTACTTTTCTCCATTTTAGAAACACTTGAGTTTTCATTCAAGAAATAGTGAAAGTGTTAGCCACTCAGTCTTTTTGACCCCATGGACTGTAGTCCACAAGGGTCCTCTGTCCATGGGCTTTCCCCAGGCAAGAATACTGGAGTGGGTTGCCATTCCCTTCTCCAGGGGATTTTCCTGACCCAGGAATTGAACCTGGGTCTCCTGCATTGCAGGCAGATTCTTTACCATCTGAGCCACCAGGGACCCTTGTGGCCCAGTGGTTAGGACTTGGTGCTTTCACTGCCATGGCCTTGGTTCAATCCCTGCCTGGGAAACTAAGATTCCACAAGCCTCCACAAGCCAAGTGGCACTGGCAACAAAATTAAAAAAAAAAAAAAGTATGTTCTAGGCACTAAGAAAAAGTAGTGAAAGAAATAACCAAAAAAGGCATAGTTCCTGCTCTCAGATAGCTTATAGTTTAGATATTAAACATATACTATAGTGATAAATCTTTCAAAGAAGGACAGAGTATTATTAAACAACCTAACGAAGGAACTGAATTGAGAAGGCCGGTGTGGGGTGGGTTGGGGAGGGGTGGGGTGTGTGTGTGTGTGTGTGTGTGTGTGTGTGTGTGTGTGTGAAGAAAAGCCTTGCTGAGGAAATGACCTTTAGGCTGAAATCTGCAGTTTGATCAGGAGTCAGCCAGGCAAAACAAAGCAAGAAAAGCATTCCAGGCACAGAAAAAGAGCACACACAAAGTCCCCAAGGCAAGACAGTGTCTCCCATGTATAAGATACACAAAGAACTCCAATGTTGCTGAAGCACATTGAGAAAGGCAGAGGTCAGGAGATGATGCCAGGCAGCAAGGGCTTTGCAGGCTATGCTAAGAATTTTGAATGTAATCTTAGGTACAATGAATGAATGGTCAATGGTACAATGAATGGTCATTAATCCAAGCTATGTTTTTATTTTATTTTTTGGCTACGCAGAGTAGCACATGGGATCTTAGTTCCCCAACAAGGGATTGAATCCATGCCCCCTGCTGGAGAGTGCAAGAGTCTTAACAACCTCTGAACAACTGAGAAAGTCCCCAAGCTATGTTTTTAAAAGAGCACTGGATGCTGTGTGGAGAATGGACCGGAGTGGGGGTGCAGGATGGAGGTGGCAATAGTGACAGACGATGCTGGAAGGTCCAGGGAGGTAGCACTGGAGATAAAGTGAATAGACTTGAGGTATATTCCAGAAGTCGAATCAACAGGATTGGTAATGAGGAAGAAGTCAAGAATGATTCCCAAGTTTTCAACAGCTGAGTCAATGGACAGAGGAGCAAAGTTGCGGACGGGAGGATGAAGAGTTCTGTGTTAGCCATGCTAACCAAAACATCCCCTTGGTGGTGGCAGTGATTAGATACATGTTCTAGAGCTGGAAAGAGAGATCTGAGTGAACAATATAAATTTAGGACTTGTCTGTCCACAGATGGTATGAAAGCTGTGTAAGTGTATGATATCATCTATGAAGAATGTGCAATGTAAGAAAAGGCTCAGAACTCAGTCCTGGAGACACTAACAATTAGCAGTCAGAACACGAAGAAGAGGTTCTCATTCTCTATTAGAGAATAGAGAAGGAACAGAGGTAGGAGAATGAGAAGGAACAGAGGTAGGAGGAAAAACAAGAGACTTCCAGAGAAGCTAAGGGAAGAAAAAATGTGGGAAAAAGTGGCAAGAGGTCATCTAAGATGAAGACTAACAAACATCTCCTCAATATGTTTTAGATAACTTTTCTAAGCAACACAGAAGTCTTTGGTAACCCTGGCAATCCTCTTCCATTATAAATATAATTTATTAACCCATAGTCCTTTTAAGGGACATTTGGATTGTTTACAGTTATCTATCATTACAAACAGTGCTTTGGTGAATGGCCCTGTGTATTTTTTTCTCTACTTGTACTAATGTGTCTGAAAGTGAAAAGTGAAATGTATCTGAGAGTCCCTAAAGATAGAAATGCAGAAACACAGCAGATTAGAGCTAGAAAGGAACTTAAAGTTGGCCTTGAACTTTCCACACTCCTTGGGTAATAATCTACAGTATATTACAGCAATATAATAGAATATATGAAAGCCAGAGCCCAGTCAGCAGACAAGTTGATTCTTGGTCAATTGTTCTCCAAGGCAAGGAGAACAATTTACACCGTGGTTAGTTGGGTAAATAAGCTCAGAGGTTTCCTTCTCTTTACTGTCTTAATAGAAACATAGATTTAAAGAAAGATCAAAATAGTCTTCATCTTAGTCCTATTCTTTTAGCACTGAGGCATCTGTAAGATACAGGTGTATACACCAATGGAAGTCTTGAATTGTGTTTTGAAACTCCCACTCAAATATCACCACCCTTTATTTGTAATGAAGTACTTGCTAAGTAGTGGATACTCAGGGAGAAAGGTTCCACACCACTGCTTTCTTCCAAGTAAGGTCCTTGGTACTTTTATATTTTGACAGTTTGAATGCTAAGAGATATTGAGGTACAATACTTCTGAATTCAATGTTAGATTAGGATTTGGGCTTTAGATTTTCCTCAAATATGCTCAGAGCAACTAGCATTATTCTGACACAAAGTGTAAAGGTCTCTGATGGGGAGGAAAAGGCATTTTAAAAGATCCAAATCTGAGGGAAAAATATTTGCCATGAGATTTTGATAATTAAAAACTTACCCCTCTTCCCTTCCTAGATTTTCTTGTCCTCTAGTCTCCTCCTCTTCACATACAGAATTTAATCTTGCAACTGCTTATTAATGCTCAGCTGTGAGGCAGGCAGCTGATGGAGGATGCTAAAATTATCTAGGGAGTAATAACTGTCTCAAACTTTTCTAACGCCAGAGAACAGAGTTCCTGAGCCATGACTCTTTTGCTTGTATGCCCTCAAATAGAGGAAAGGTCTCACTGAGCCAAAAAAAAAAGAGAAAAATGGAAATTCCCAAGTTTTAGGCAATGCATTTTCTTCTGGAACAATATCACCACTAAAATAGTACAGGGAAGCAAAGAAGTAAGGATCTGAGGGCCAAAGTTTTTCTTCATGATGGAAGGACAGTCACAGAAAACTAAATATAAACCTGCTCTTTCTTGGTTCTATTGAATGGGTCAAGTTATAACAAGAGTGGGAGGAGCAGGGACAGGAGGGGAGGCATGGTGGTGGGGGGAGTAAGTGTCCTGGATTAAGCTCTGCCACTATCTTGGGGTGTGATCTTTTGTCATAAATGCTGGACCTCAAGTTCCTTATTTGTCAGAGGAATGGGACAAAAATTAGTCAGATCAGTATTTCTTTTTGCTGGAGAATCCTCTTTTCAAATGATAACTTAGAACTTCACATATTAAAGGGATCAAAGCAGGACCTCTGGGGAGAAAGGTCACATGCTTGGTCCTTTAGATCTTCCTGTCTTCCCAGAACTGATCTCTGAAGTTCCTCTAAAGAACTCAATTAGGATAGTTTGAAAACCTCTGGGCTAGATTCCCTTCATATGAGTCATGGGCTTCCCTGGTGGCTAGGGGTGTCTCCAATGCAGGAGACATGGGTTTAATCCCTGGCCCAAGATGATCCCACAAGCCTCAGAAAGACTAAGTTGGTTCGCTACAACGATTGAGCCCGTTCTCTAGAGCCCAAGAGCCACAACCACCGAAATCCAAGCACCTAGAGCCTGTGCTCTGCAGTAAGAGAAGTCTGTGCACCGCAGCTAGAGAGAAAGCCCTTGTTCATTGAAGCTAGAGAAAAAGTCCATGCAGCAATGAAGACCCAGCATAGCCAAAAAAAGAAAATAAATTAATTAATTAAAAAATAAGTTAAAGAGCACCAAGAAACCAAATTCTACTAAGAGTCAACTTTTAATCAAGCAAAGGATTCTTCCATACTGAAGTCATTGGTGAGTAAAACCAAAGCTGGCTGTTCAAACTGACTCATCAAGAACATCTTCCTTATTCAGATTTAATGCTTTAGGTAGTACAGAGGCTTAATAAAAGAAATCAATCTGGAGTTATAAAGCACTCATGAGGCATAAGCTATGATGCTACAAAAATGACTCTTACGTACATATTCATGTGAAACGTTATTAACACTTAGAAAGTAAAGCCCAGCTAATCTTATAAAGAGCAGCAAGATGAAGCTTTCTCCAAATAACATTTTTATATTAGCCTCTGATCACAAACCTCGTAAGGTTTCCTAGGGTCTCTTAACTAGACTTGTATAGGATTTACTAATTCTAAACTCCATTTACTAATTCAAATTAGAGAATAAGAATTCTCTAAGAGAGATTGTTTCAAAATAAGAGAAAATGAGGTCAGTAGTGTTAGCAGTAGAAATTAATGTGTGTTTTGTTGAAAACTGTCCTGCAGTCTGCTTTGGGAACCTACTGTGAGTGAATCCTCAAAGCCTGAAGCAGTATCAGCAGTATGGCTCTACCAAGTATGAAACCTGGAGAAGAAATCCAGGCTGATTCTATGGTTTTCACTGTCTTAAATGCACATCACGCCCCATGCCCTTTCCCATTTCTGTCCCTTACTTCCTATGACTCTTCCTCCTCCGCCACATCACCACCATCCTCCCAGCCTACCAAATAAATTTCTACCAAATAAATATTCTATTCATCCTTCAAAACCAGTTCAGTAGTAGGATCTATGCATCAGAAGAAAAGTATTAGACAGACACAAAATATTAACTTGGGGGCAGGTTATCTCTACACCTCAGTGTTCTCAACCATAAAACAGGGATCAGGTCCTTCCATATATAGTTTTTATTAGGATTAGAAATAATATCAATTTCCATCAAGAATCTACCATAGTAACAGGCACACTGATTCTGATTAATGGGTTCAGGATTTACAATTTTGCATAACTGCCCTTATAACATTTGTGGTGAAAAGACAGTCACCCTACTATGCTGTGAGAAGGTGGCCTCTAAGGTCCCTTTGTATTTTCTCTCTGCAAGATTAAGAAGCCCCTAAAACGAGCAACTTTTTTCAACTTCCTTTCATCAGTGCTACTACAGGACCCAAATCCTCTGTCTTGAGAATTGTCTGAAATGGATGATGACAGAATAAAACCCGGGATGGGAACGGAGGAAGGGTGAAAGTTTAACTAAAGTGACTGACCGAGTTCGGCAGGGAAGGAAGTGAAGCCAGGAAAGGGACCAACAATCGTGGCCTGGGTATTCCAGTTTGGCCAAAGAGCAAGGTCAGTGGGAATAAGAAAGTAGAAGAGGTAGGACAGGAGGCTCTAATTAGAAAGTACATTTTCCAAACACATATTTCAGAGACAGATTCTGGGTGATGAGAAGGTTGGGACTAAATACAGGGGCATGGGAGACAATGAGCAGATTGAAGACATATGGAAGATTAAGAAATGATGAGTCCACAGGAATTTCCTGGCAGTCCAGTGGTTAGGACTCAGTGCGTTCAATGCTGTGGCGTGGGTTCAATCCCTGGTCAGGGAACTAAGATCCCACAAGCCACATGCTGCATTATTATTAAATAAGTAAATAAATAGGAAATGAAGAAATGATGAGTCCATACTATCAGACAGGTCATTTATGTGGGTCGGTGATTCTACACTGGGGGCATTAATGGCCCCAGGGGACATTTGGAAATGTGTGGGAATCTTATTGGGGTTTTTCCCTCCCCATTTTTTTTGGCTGTCACCATATCATGGGGAACTACTAGCATTTGGAGGAAGGCAAGATGATGAGCATCCTGTATAAGGAAGATCTGCCTCATCCAAAATGTTGAGAAATGAAGTGGGAAGTTAGGGTCCCCCGTGAAGGCAAGGAGCTTGGCACACCACTGCCATGATGGGGAGGATAAGGATACTATGGTTAGACACAAGCTCAAAGCACAGGTTTAGAACTTCAGAACAAGGCAGAAAAAAAAAAAAATGGATGGGATATGTTCAATGCATGATACAGGGTGCTCGGGGCTGGTACACCGGGATGACCCGGAGGGATGGGATGGGGAGGGAGGTGGAAGGGGGGTTCTGGAAGGGGAAAACATGTACACCCATGGTGGAGTCATGTCAATGTATGGCAAAACAAATAAAAATAAATAAATAAATTTTTTAAAAAATGGATGGGAAACAGTAGCGGAGAGATAGCATCCCTGACTCCTGGTCCCAGAAAATTTCAGGGTAGCATGCACAAAAAAAACAAGCACGACTCAGACAGAATGCATGTCAAGGGAAAACCAAGTTCAGTGAAAGAGAGGTGGGGCTGGGGAGGGTGAAAAGGGCAAGAAGGTGGAGAAGTTTCTCTGCAGAACAGAGAGTTTCCAAATCCCATTAATAACATCTCAACACTGCCTCAAATCCTCCCCTTCCCTTCCACTCCTCCTGCCCCCCTCCCTCAATAACTTTCATTTGGGTTCTCAGGAGAGTTTCAGAACTTGTCTCCATGCTATCAGTCTGTCACCTTTCCAATATACCTTTTACATTGTTGCCAGAGCATCTTTCTAAATGCAAGCCTAATCATAAAAACCTTCCATTGTTTCTGCTGTTTATCTAACTAAATCCCAAACTCAGCATGGTACTCAGGGCCTTCCATCATCTGGCCCTAACTGAACTGTACCAATCCCTTCTCTCTTCTGTATTTCTTCATGCTCTACTGCTTGCTTTCCTATTTCCTTTATTCACGTTCAGCGTCCATGATCCTTTACTTGAATCTTTACCTGAACAAATAAACCTTATTTGTTCTGCTTTATGTTCAAGTTCACAAGTCCATCTCTTCCATTACCTGTGCTTCTTAAACTTCCCTGAAGTTAAAAATCACTAGACTACACTTGTTAAAAACACAAATTCTTGGGGCCATCACAGATACATTGAATCAGAATTTTTAAGGGAGTCAAGAAGCCATATCGGATAGCTTAAAAATATGTCCCCCCAAATCTCTGACGTTTCTCCCACCAAAAGGTAGAGTCAAATTCCCCTCCCTCTGAATATGAGCCAGCCTTAATGACTCAGTCCTAATGAAGATAATGTGGTAAGAGTGATACTGTATAACTTCTGAGGGTGGGTCATAAAAGACTATATAACCCCTACCCTGACCCCCTTCCTTCTTTGTTCCCTCCTTCCTTCCCTCTCTGGATGCTTGCCCTTGAAACGCAGACAAGCAAGCCAAGCAGCCACATGGAAAAGCCACGTGCGGGTATTCTGATCATGGCCCCAGCTGAGAGCCCAGATGACTGCCAGCATCAACCACCTGACTTATGAGTGAGTAAGCCTTTAGATGACTATGGCCCCAGTTCTGAGACATCGAGGATGGTGAAGGGAACAGAGGCAAGCCCTGCCCTAATTGGAGACTCACAGCAAAATAAATGCTATTATTATTTTAAGCCACTAAATTTTAGAGATTTTTTTTTCCATGCAGCAATAGATAACTGGAACACCATATTATTAACAAGTATCTCATATGAGTCTTAAAATAAAGGAAGTTTGAGGACTTCTTCTACTAATACAAATTATACTAAACTATACTGTTACATTCCTTGAGGCCAGGAGTTACATCTTGATAGTTTTTCAGATCTGGATCCTTTTTTCTGAAATGTCTTTATTGATTTTCTTTCCTTTCTGATAAGAATATAAGTTTGACATAAATTTACAGCAATATAAAATGCTTAACATAGAAGGGAAAAGGGCTATGCACTCTCCCCCTCTCTACCGCACCTTAAGCAATACACACGGTGAACAGGTTGGAAGGGCAGTGTTTTCCATAGAGCAGGTGGTTGATGGATTTGTCATTGAAGAAAAGGTAACAGTGGTAGATTACAGAAACTTCCTACTGGTATTTAGCTGTACTCTAGATATAGCTCCCACAATACTTTCTTTAAATCTTTCCCATCTTCCTTCTTTTAAATGTATCTCCTATAACGTAAGAAATTCTACTTAAGTGAGGTAAACATACCATCTTCTCTAAGCTCTATGGCATCTCCAGTTGAGTGACGTTAATGTGCTTACCATCTTACTAACTTATACCATTCCCTCAACCTTTGCTGAGTGCTTAGTATGTTCTAATTGTCATGCTACACACTAGGAATATAACATATGCAGGAAAGGGGCCCTCATATCAAAAAACCCAGTCCACAGCAGGGGTCAAGAAACTTTTCCTTAAAGTGTCAGATAGTAAATATTTTAGGCCTTGAGGGCCATACGGTCTCTGCTTTAACTTTGCTGTTGTGGTACAAAAGCTGCCACAGATAATACACAAAAAGACATGGCTGTATTCCAATAAACCTTTATTTACTAAAATAGGCAGCCAGTAGACTACAGTCTGCCTACAGAGTTTACACTGGTCAACAGAACCTTATGCAATGGCGAAATGTTTCTGCAATATCCAGTGTGGTAGCCACCAGCTACACATAGCCACTGGACAATTGAAATGTGGCTAGTGCAGCTGATGAACTGAATTTTAACTGTAATTTAATTTTAATTAATTGAAATTAATTTAAATGAATCTAATTTAATTAAATTTATTTTAGTTAATTTAAATTTAAATAGCCTTATATGTAGTGGCTACCCTATTAGACAATGTAGGCATAGAGTGCACCTAACACTCCCTTCAACTAAAAACCTGCCTCAAAACTTATCTCAAAAAAACCCAAAAAACAAACAAAAAACCACCCTCATCTCAACCAGAAAGCCTTCCTGACAGCTTCTATCCATGATAGTCATATACGCTCTCTTATCCTATATCTGGTCCTTACTCCCATTCATTTTGGACTTGCTAACATTGTGATTAATAACTATGTGTTTCATAATTCTCTTCTGTGTTTACATCTCTTTCTTTCCCAAACTGAACAAAATTTCGAGTACAGAGAATGTATCTCCTGATTATTACCATCTTCCTTTGTTACAGAGTCTTGTGTGGTACTTAAAATCTAGAAGGTGCTCCAGAAAGTCATTAGACACCATGTCCTTCCTTTAGTGATCTCCCTGACAGGTGGTGATGTTTGCTCAAGACAGATGGTCCTTTTGGGTCAGGATCAGCACTTACTTGGAGAATATTTCTACAATGGCCGATGAGTTGTTCCTGTTGACAAGAGAAAGTTCTTTGGCTGTAACCCTCAATGATAGAGAAGTCCATTGCCGTCTGTTAAATGGAGTTGGTTCCATCTTGTCTACAGATACTGAAATACCTATGCAATAAAGAAAGTCAGAATATTAGACACAGAAGAGAGTTCTCCAGCATCCAACGACTGGCAACAATGTGATGTAAGTGAGAGCAGAGAGCCCTGGAGCAGCAGACTGTATTCCTCTACCGGTTCTCTCAAAAACTGTAACCTAGATCAGATGATTGAATTGGGGTTGTAGTTTCCTGTAAAATGAGAAGGTTAGATCAGGTGATCTCTAAGGTCCCTTTCAGTTTGCATCATTTTATGACTGACCCCACTGTGCAAACATCGATTGGCCTTTCCCTGAACTTAAGTCTGTTCCAAAGTCCCATTTGGAGTGAAATGTTCCACTCTTCTGAGTTACATCCCAGGGGAAGTACAACTGGCATCTCTGCAGAATCAGGTCCAAATTAGGCTCTACCTACATCCAAGTTTCTTTTGGCTGCCTTCTTTCCCCAAGCTCTGCAGCACTGACCACTTGGTACTAGGGAAAGAGCTATAGATACAGCACCGAATGATATAAAGAGTACAGGCTTAAAGGCAAGATAGACTTCAAATGAAATCATAATTCTGTAACCTTGAACAAATTATACAATATTTTCAGTTTTAGTTACCTCATCTAAAAGTGAGAATACTTACCCCTTTGTAGGGTTTTTGATGTGGATTTAAGGAGATAATATATTTTAAATACTAGGCATATTATAGTATCAAGAACATTTAAGTATAATATATTAGTATTGGCTTCAAGTCAAAAAATGCCATAAAGTCATGCTCTTGACATCACCTAGACCCTATCCATTAACTGGATTATTTGGTTTTGCTCTAGTAATTATCAAAGGAGTCCCAATCTTTGTCCAAAAGAGGTGAGATTAGAAATGAGTCAATAGTTTCCTTATTGGAAGAGTGAACAATATAGATGAAAGTACTACTTCCAGCTCTCTTGACAACCACAGAATGTAACTGATCTGTAGAATGTACGGTTCATTGGGTACTGCTTCCAACAGCCTTGACAACAGCAGAACACAGTGTGCATAACCAAGCAACATGGGCTTCCTTTTCACACTAAAAGTTCTGTGATGCAAAGTAAGTGATAAGCAGCCCCAAAAGACCACACTACTTTTCCACCAGTAGTACCTGTTCTCCCCACTAAAGCCTTGTCTGAAAACAATGCTAGTTTTGTTGTTCTTGTTTATTTGTTTGTTTAAATTCCCTTGTTGGAGGGCAACATAGAACCCTCCTATGGTAAGGAGCTCTGGTATCAGAGACACATGCATTTAAATGGGAGTGTTGGCCCCATCACTTAATGCTGTGTGTCCTTCCCTAAAAGTTAGATTTCTTATCCCTAACAACAGTACTTACTCCATAGCACCTTTTTAGAAAAGTGTTTATTTTTATTTATTTAGTTGGCTGCACCAGATCTTAGAGGTGGCACACAGGATCTTTTAGCTGTGGCATGCAAACTCTTAGTTGCAGCACGTGGGTCTAGTTCCCTGACCAGGGATTGAATCTGGGACCCCGGCCTTGGGAGCATAGAGTCTCAGCCACTGGACCACCAAGGGAAGTCTCACTTCATAGTATCTTTTTTTTCCCCCCATAGTATCTTCATGAGGAATAAATATGATAAAGAAAAAAAGACCCAGACATAGAATAAGTAAGCAATAAATTTAGTTTTTTTTTGTATTATCTCTTCTCCCTGGATAAAATAATCTTAATTCTATACATGTTCTCTGAAATAATCCTGCATGTATCAAATAATCTTGATATATGATATTCATTTATCTGCTTTTCAGTTTGTAACTGACAGACCTACCAGACATTATCAGTCCTTTCTCTAACAGGAAAAAGACACAGCTGTGTATTCAGCTAAACATAATTATGTAAAACCACAATAATGACCCTTTAAAACACATCCAGGAAACACCAGCCAACACTTTAAGACATTATTTGGTATAATTATGCTTCCCCAGTGTAACTACACATATAAATGATATCAATTCTAAAGGGATCAATTCTGAATTAAAAAAATACAAGATTATGTTCTCATATTTGTTCATGATAAAAGGAAAAGCATTGATTATTTCAGGGACTTAGTGTGAAAAATAAAAGGATTTTAATTCCCAAGTCTAATTCTGTCGTTTTGATTGCTTTCAGCCAGAAAGCCAAGTCATAACAACTACCTTGGTATAATGCTAGGATAAGCACAGTTTACACTCAAAGACTGAGGTGGCTCACATCCTGACCACATCTTCATAGAAGCATACTATTACTTCCTAGCAGTGTGATTAGCACCCTGTGAAACATATAAAGGTGATAATCAGTACATGATTTTTGATAGACTCTGGTACCAGGTTGTGTGCATGCTAAGTCGCTTCAGTCATGTTTGACTCTTTGCAATCCCATGGACTGTAGCCTGCTGGGCTCCTCTGTCCATGGGATTCTCTAGGGAGGGATACTGGAGTGGGTTTCCATGCCCTTCTCCAGGAGATCTTCCTGACCCAGGGATCAAATCCGAGTCTCTTATGTCTCCTGCATTGGCAGGCAGGTTCTTTACCACTAGTGCCACCTGGGGAAGCCCTCTGGTACCAGGTTGCTGAGTAACTACTTCCTACAAGGTCCTGCCCAAATAATGTATTTAATCTACCAAGCTTGCTAATGTACACAAATAATTGTTGCACAAGACAGAACGTGGTTAGAGGCAATGCATGGTCTAGGAGTACAGGACTTGATTTTCTGGCATGATGGGAGAAAAGGGAAGACTTGATAGTTACAGAACTGGCAGAATTTTATCAAGTGAGGGCAGGAGGAGGACAGTGCGTTTCAGATAGGAGGGATACTGTTACACCACTAGGGAGCTGAAACAGCAAAAGATACTTTAATGGAGTTAGACTCTAGTTGCAAAAGAAGTTGAAGATAAAGTAGGGAAAGACAGAATGAGGACAGACTGGGAAGAGCCTTGAAAACCATCCTAATGAGAATTTCCTGATGGTCCAGTGGTTAGGACTTGATGCTTTCACTGTTGTGGGCCTGGGTTCGATCCCTGGTTGAGGAACTAAGATCCCCCAAACTAAGTGGTGAGGTCAAAACAACAACTAGAACAACAAAAAAGAAAACCATGGGGCTTCCCTGGTGGCTCAGATGGTAAAAAAGAAAACCATGCTAAGGAATTTGGGCCATAATCCTAGTGGAAAGAACTAGCCTGTGGGTGAGCAGAGGTGAGGTCTAGTTGTAATGTGTCACTCCCTAGCACATGAGTGACCTTTATGGCAAATGAAAAAAATAATTTCCCTGAGCTTCAATATCCACACATGGTGAAAAAAAGAGTTCTGTAAGTGGATTACCCAGTCTCAATGGCTGGATACTAGGAGTTTCCGAAAAAGCAAGTAACATAATAAGAGCCATGTTTTAAAAGCTGATTCTGCAGCAGTGTGTAACTTGGTAACAGAGGAAGAGACTGGAATCTTAATTACTGCTCAAGAAGATCCTAAAACTGTCAAAGTGAAAGGTTATCAAGGTTTAAATTAGCATAGATGGGAATGGAAAAGTGGTAAGAAAGAATTGAGAGTTCTTAGAATAAAATAGGCTTAGGGTGAGAAGGAATCAAAGGTGGCATCATCAAACTTGAACAATTAGAAGGTTGCCGATGTCATTAACATAGAGTAAATAGAGGAAGAAGAGGGGGAAAAAGGAGTTTCACTTTACACGTGTTGAGATCTACACATCAGCAAGAAAAATCCTAGTGATACACAAGAGGAAGCTAAAAGGTTAAAAATCAGTCTCTTAGAAAGGAAATGAACATTTTAATTTTTTTTTCTTTGGCCATGCCAGGCAGCATGCAGGATCTTAGTTGCCTGACTGGGGGCTGAACCCTTGCTCCTAAAGTGGAAGCAGGGAGTCTTAACCACTGGACCACCAAGGAAGTCCCAAAATAAGCATTTTAAAACATCTACTTATGCACAGCACACATCTCAACCCTCACAACCAATTTAAAAGATTGTTTTATTATCTTACATTTATGATGAAGAAACTGAAGTTCAGAGGTACTAAATAACTTTACAATGATCACTTAGCTATAAAGTAGCAGAGCTGGGATTCAAATTCATATTCTATTTGATTCCAAAGTTAATTTTCTTTTCACTATATGTACTAGTAATGATTAAGACCATTACTTTTAGCCAAAGTCAAAAATGGGCAACAAAATCTCGGAACCCACCTAGCTGAAAACCCACACAAATTATCTTTCAGTAAGAGTGTGGTGGCAAGTATCTTCTCAAAATAGTCAACATCAGACATGAAAATCATTCTTCCAGAGAAACTCAAAGTTACCTTGGGCCTGCTTGAAATACTCTTCCATTGTGAATATCTCGGCTTTCTGGACTTGCATTAAATCTGTGATACCTCCCCCAACTCACTATGTCTCAGATGAGAGTCACATTCTCGAACTTTAGGACAATGTCCTTAATCCTAGAAATTCTGTTAAGGGTGAAAAGGGCACGTACAACACCTAAAACAAAAACAAAACAACCCCATGGACCCATTGAATTCTCTAGTCCAGAATACTGGAGTGGGTAGCCTTTCCCTTCTCCAGGGGATCTTCCCAGCCCAGGGATTGAACCCAGGTCTCCCACATTGCAGGCGGATTCTTTATCAGCTGAGCCACAAGGGAAGCCCAAACAAAACAAAACCCTTTTCCAAACGGACAGGGCTACATTTGGGGCTACAATATTGTTGAATATTTTTTCCAGTGGCCCAGTAGACTTTAAAATCCAATCCATTGCATTGTCATATACAAATAATAACAGCAGCTATACTTATCCAGCACTTACTAACTCTAATTCTTACAACTCTGGAGACAGACTATTTCCATTAAACAAACAAACAAAACAAAACAAAACTCAACTGTGGTTTATTAAGGTTGGTGAAGTTGCCTAAGGTCAGACATCTAACATAGGGCCCAGGCAGAATTCAGCATTCAGACTCCAAAGCCCAAGTTTCACCTGTGAAGGAAAAACTGCTGGACTGGTGGAACTTTGGGCAGGAATTAAAGGAAATGGATATAACAAAAATAACTCTTAAGATTTCTAGCCTGAGACTGGGGCAGCAGCACAGCAAAAAATAATGGGATACATAGAAAGGGGAACTATTTGCTAAGAGGAAGATGCCTACAGTTTTAGATACATACGCCAGATTTTTATATCAAGAGAGAAGCTCAGAAATCAAGTAATCAAATCCCCCTTTTTACAGTAAGGGAATTAAGCCAAATAAACACCCAATAACTTTCCCAAACTCACCATCTAGTCAATATGAGAGCCAGAGCTATTCTCAGTTCAAAGTTCTTTTATCACATCTGGTAGCTTGAGGTGGAACAGCTAAACCCCTGTGGGTGAGCTGTAGCCTGGATATAAAGATCTCTGAACAAAGGTCCTTGAAAATCAAGGGTTGGGTAATGACTCACAGGGAAATTTGGCCCCAGGTATCTGCTTCCTCAAGAGATTGCTCAGGGTGAGGTCTATAGCCACTTGGGAAACCAACGCTAACAAATTCACTTTCCCTAACCAAGCGAATCGTCTCCCAGAAACAAAACTGACAAAAGCAGAAGAGTTGCCCCTAATAAAATCCTGGTCTTAAAAATCCAATCTTGGGACTTCCCTGGTGGCCCAGTGGTTAAGACTCCACCTTCCACTGAAGGGGGTGCAGGTTCCATCCAGGTTGGGAAACTAAGATCCTGCATGCTACACAGCGCAGCCAAAAAAAAAGTAAATAAGTAAAATCACTTCATAAAACAACGACAAAAAACAGGACAGCTCAAAAAAAAAAAAACAACAAAAAACTCATTTCTTGCTTATTTTTTCTTGCTTCTGAGATGGCTGCTCGTACAAGAGGCATAGTTGGTTGAGTAGAAAATAGAGAACAAAGTACAAACTCAATTGTTTTAAGAAAAAAAAGATGTTTTAGAAATAGATTGTAGACTTAAAGAAAAAAAAAAACAATCTAAAAAACTTCAACGTGCACATATAGCTGATTTACTTCGATGTATAGCAGAAATGCGGAGAAGGCAATGGCAACCCACTCCAGTACTCTTGCCTGGAGGGTCCTATGAACAGAGGAGCCTGGTGGGCTGCAGTCCATGGGGTTGCTAGGAGTCAGACACGACTGAGTGACTTCACTTTTCACTTTCATGCATTGCAGAAGGAAATGGCAACCCACTCCAGTGTTCCTGCTTGGAGAATCCCAGGGCTGGGGGAGCCTAGTGGGCTGCCATCTATGGGGTCGCAGAGTCGGACACGGCTGAAGTGACTTAGCAGCAGCAGCAGCAGCAGCAGCATAGCAGAAACGAATACAACTTTGGAAAGCAATTATACTCCAATAAAAAAAAAAGTGAAAAATTAAAAAAATAAAAACTCTCAAGGTGCAAAGGGAAATTTTAAACAAAACCAACATGAAATGTGTTTCCACACCACATTTCTTTAGAATATAAACTGCATTTGTTTCTAAGGGTGTATTTTTATACAAAAAATAATGACTCAATTCACACCCTTGAAAAAAAATTTGGAAGTTAATAGCTATTTTGACCTTTTATTTTGAAATAATTTTAGATTTACAGAGTTGCAAAGATAGTACAAAAGTTTCCGTACACTTTTCACCTAGTTTTATCTTACATTACAACAGTACAATTATAAAAATTAAGAAATTAACATTGGTAGAATACCACCAAATTAACTATAAACTTTATTCAAATTTTACCAGTTTTTCATTAATGTCTTTTTTCTATTCTAGGACCCTACACTGCACTTAGTTGCCATGCCTCTTTAAGTTGCCTTAAATCTCTGATAGTTCCTCTGTTTTTCCTTGCCTTTCATGGCCTTAACACTTTGAAGAATACTGGCAGATATTATGTAGACTGTCCCTAATTTGAGTTTCCTGGTTTCTCCAGTAAAAAGAACGAGGGTTCTCTGGAGAAGTGGTTGATTCCAGAGCTGCAGCAGGACAAATCCAAGATAAACCTAGACAGGGAACTATACTCAATATCTAATAATAATCTCTAAGGGAAAAGAATCTGAAAAAGAATATGTATATCTAACTGAATCACTTTGCTGTACACCTGAAACATAACATTGTAAAGCAACTATACTTCAATTTAAAGAGAGAGAGAGACAGAGAGAGAGATAAAACAAAACAAGATAAGCCTGAAACATCTCTCAATGTTAAAAAAAAGTTTGCTTTAAAAAAAAATTTTTCTCAGATTAGATTGAGGTTATAGAATCTGGGGAAGAATACTACAAAGCTGATAAGCCTCCTCAGTGCATGGTATCAGAGGGCACACTATGTTGATGTCTGTCTTATTACTGATGATGTTTACCTTGATCACTTGGTTAAGGTGGTATCTGCTAGGTTTCTCCACTGTAAAGGGGCTATTTTCTTCTGTTTATAATTCATAAATATTTGGGGAGAGATACCTTAATTCTATTTTTCCTTAAACTTTTACTCACTAATTTCAGCATTTACAGGGGGATCTTGGCTCCAGCAATCATTATTGTGGTATTCTAATGGTGAGTTTTTGTTGCCCTCATTCCTTCTATATTTATTAATTGGAGGAATTCTTCTATAAGGAAGAATTGTCCTTTCTCCCTCATTTATTTAGTCAATCACTTATTTATACTAGTATTAGACTCATGGATATTTATTTTATTCTCTGGGTTATGATACTCCTGGATTATTTTATTTTGTTGCATAGATTGTTCTACTTTAGCCATTTGGAGCTCTTTCAGCTTGGCTCTGGTGTCCTTTCAAGATACCACCAATTTTTTTTAAGCACTTTTAAGCTCTATAAGATGTTCCAGGTTCATCAAGTGTTTGCCCTGCCCCAGCTTCGGAATCAGCCACTTCTCCAAGGAGCCCTGGTTCCTTTTATTGGAGAAACCAAGATCTGGGTACTAGGTGTACTCAGTGCTACTCAGACATCACTGCTTCTGGGCTCTCAGGGGACAGAACCAGGAAATCTATGGGTGAATATTAACTCATGTATATACACACACATCTATATTTCTGTATTTATTTCTCTATATACCCATGCATATGTGTGTGTATATATATTAGTCAGTTAAGTCGCTCAGTTGTGTCTCTTTGTGACCCCATGGACTGCAGCATGCCAGGCTTCCTTGTTCATCACCAACTCCCAGAGCTTGCTCAAATTCATGTCCTTTAAGTTGGTGATGCCATCCAACAATCTCATCCTCTGTTGTCCCCTTCTTCTCCTGCCTTCAATCTTTCCCAGCATCAGGGTCTTTTCCAATGAGTCAGTACTTCACCGAAGTATTGGAGTTTCAGCATCAGTCCTTCCAATGAAAATTCAGGATTGATTTCCTTTAGGATTGACTGGTTTGATCTCCTTGAAGTCCAAGGGACTCTTAAGAGTCTTCTCCAAAATCACAGTTCAAAAGCATCATTTCTTCAGCACTCAGCTTTCTTTATGGTACATCTCTCACATCCATACATGACTACTGGAAAAACCACAGCTTTGACTAGACAGACCTTTGTTGGCAGAGTAATGTCTCTGCTTTTTAATACACTGCCTAGGTTTCTCATAGCTTTCCTTCCAAGGAGCAAGCGTCTTTTAATTTCACTGCTGTAGTCACCATCTGCAATGATTTTGGAGCCCAAAAGAATAAAGTCTCTCACTATTTCCATTGTTTTCCTATCTATTTGCCATGAAGTGATGGGACCAGATGCCATGATCTTAGTTTTCTGAATGTTGAGTTTTAAAGCAGCCTTTTCACTCTCCTCTTTCACTTTCATCAAAAGGTTCTTTAGTTCCTCTTCACTTTCTGCCATAAGGGTGCTGTCATCTGCATATCTGAGATTGTTGATATTTCTCCCAGCAGTCTTGATTCCAGCTTGTGCTTCATCCAGCCTGGCATTTAGCATGATGTACTCTGCATAGAAGTTAAATAAGCAGGGTGACAATATACAGCCTTGACATATTCCTTTCCCAATTTGGCACCAGTCTGTTGTCCCATGTCCGGTTCTAACTGTTGCTTCTTGACCTGCATACCTTGACCTGCTTCTTGACCTTGATTTCTCAGGAGGCAGGTAAGGTGGTCTGGTATTCCCATCTCTTTAAGAATTTTCCACAGTTTGGTGTGATCCACACAGTCAAAAGCTTTGGCATAGTCAATAAAGCAGAAGTAGATGTTTTTCTGGAATGATCTTTCTTTTTCTATGATCCAACAGATGTTGGCAATTTGATCTCTGGTTCTGCCTTTTCTAAATCCACCTTGAACATCTGGAAGTTTTCTGTTCACGTACTATTGAAACCTAGCTTGGAGAATTTTGAGCATGACTTTGGTAGTGTGTAATTGTGTGGTAGTGCAAACATTCCTTAGCATATATACTTATATATATTTATAAATATATACACATATATTTAAACTAAAAATTCATAGTGGTACTTCTGAATCCAATCTAGCATCACAAAATTTATTCTAGTATTCCATTTTATTTACTTGTACCTTCTTTCTGATGGTGAGAAGCTAATTTCACAGAATTTGGAAAAAGATATAGTATCTTCAAAATTATGCCATTGCCAGTTTCTACTCCCTGATAAACCATATTTTTTTTCTTTCCACTTGGCATGTTATCCCTTCCTTCCTCCCTCAATCTATTCATCTTTCAAGACTCAAGTGAACAGTCTGCCTCCTCAGAGAAGCCTCTCCCGGACTGCCCTAGCCTTATTCCTAATCAGTACAGGCCACTTCCTTTGCCTTTTAATAATTTAATAAATCATACTTGGTAGAAAGATTGATTGTTGAGGTGAGAGGACAGATTTACTTTGCCTCTTGCCCTCCTAGTATCTAGTATACTGCTTTTTAAATAGAAGAAACTCTCTAAATATATATTGAATTGCATGAAGGCTTAAATTTTATCCCAAACACTATCTGTACAAAAAAAAAAAAAAGTCTGTTATATAGCCCAGGCTTCCCAGATGGCTCAGTGTTAAAGAATCTGCCTGCCATGCAGGAGATGAGGGTTTGATCCCTGGGTCGGGAAGATCCCCTGGAGAAGGAAATGGCAACCCACTCCAGTATTCTTGCCTGTAAAATCCCATGGACAGAGGAGCCTGGTGGGCTATAGGTCACAGAGTCAGGCATGACTTAGTGACTAAACAACATTATATAGTCCTAAGGGTAGTTGTTGAGAAGGTAAATACTATTTTTCAGTAATTTTAGCTTATTCAAACTCTGATAAAAACTCAAATAATAGGAAAAAATAGAACTACTAAATAACTTCAAATACTACACATAAAAGTTTCACTACTCTATTATTCAGCAACATGGTGAATGACAAGTCTGTAGCACATTAGAATAATCATTGTTACTTTTCTTGGAAGAGCTTCAGCCAAGTCTCTGTAGAAACATGTATCCTAGACAATAGGGAAATTGTAAGAATGACCAAATTCCCAGAGATCAGCAAGAATGTAGATAATTATAACAGGACAGAGTCACTTCAATAACATTTGACTCTTTTATATCCTTTATAAGAATACTTTGTCCTTAAAAACACTAACATCCAGGGCAAGAGTAATGAAAAAAGATAACTGAGAAGCAACTTTACTGCTAGAAACTGCTCACCAAAGAATCAGAGCAACCTTCACTAGGCATTTACAAATATTCACCCTAAGCAATTCACATGTTACCATTCCAGAGATAAAAGAAGAAAGCACCCTCAGATATAATCTCTTGCCTGACCTGGGCTTCCTCAGGAGAAAAACAAGTGTCACAACAGTGACTATTCTATCTTCCCCAGAGTCTAACTTTACCTCCACCTCTGACTTTGCCCTAAAAACATGCTCATATTTCTGGGATGTGTGTGTGTGTTTGTGCGCTCACCTGTGTGCCTGCATGCTTATGTGTACATGTCTGAAACCTGCATATATGGATAGGGCTTTCCAGGTGGGGCTGGTGGTAAAGAATTTGCCTGCCTATGCAGGAGATGTGGGTTCGATCCCTGGATTGGGAAGATCCCTTGGAGAAGGAAATGGCAACCCACTCCAGTATTCTTGCCTGGAAAATTCCATGGACAGAAGAACCTGGTGGGCTACAGTCCATGGGGTCACAAAAAGTCAGACATGACAGAGCACGTACACACACACACAGATTAAAGAAATAGTCCTTTTTTCTCTTAAGCCCTTTTCCCCTCAAACAACCACCTCACCTTGCTCCCACCTTAAAAGCCAAACCTTAGTCTCCACTTCTTCATCTTCCATTTATCCCTCTGACTGCTTGGGTGTGGCTTCCACTCCCGACATCCTGCTGAAATTATTCTCCTGAAGATTTTTTACTATCAGATCCAAGGACCATGTCTCAGTTTTCACCATTCTCTATTGTCATTTGAGTTGCTGATTAGTCCCTCATTTTTGAAATTGTATTTCCCGTTTTCTCTTAAATGGAACTCTTCTGCATCCTTTCCTATCTTTTTAACCATCACAGTTTTCTCATAGAATCATCTCTCTCTCTCCACTTATCCTTCCTCCTAGGCATTACTTGACGGTCAGTATCTCTCTTCCCTCTGAGTAAGCTCACCTATGCTCAAGTCATCAAAGTTCACTTACACCAAATGATTCCCAAAGCTGTATCATAAGCCCTAACCTTCCTGACTTAGGGTCCTGGAATTTCCATTGCATGATGGATAGCTTCATGTGTCATATAAGTACTCAACACAATTCAGCCCAAATCATATGTATCATCTTTTACCTTTATCCTTCAAATTAAGTTTGCTTATCCACAGACAATTTTCTCCAAAAAGGAGCTGGCATATGAAATTTTGCTTCTATAAAATAAAATAGCATGAAAGATGGCATGAGGGTAACAAAACATGTATAAGGTCTGAAGTTAAAAAGAGGACTTTCAAGAACTCACTCTGCCTCTTTCTAATTATGTTGACTGCAGGCCATCAATTCTACATCACTTATCTTAGCTCATCAAAAATTCTATGTAAATGTGACACATATGAAGAGAGAAGGTATAGAGGCTAAGAGCACAGAGTTTGAATATAGCTGTTCAAGTCTTACAATATTCATGAGCTATGTGATCTCAGGCAAGTTATTTTACTCTATCTCAGTTTTCACATATGTAAATTGAGCAGAAAGAACCCACCTCATAGCATTGTTTTGAGAACGGAAACAAATTCCTAAACATTAAGTATGTACAAACTACCTAACACCTCCTAAATGCTCAACAAATGTTTATTATTATTATTATTAATCAGTAAGTATTATTTCACACACTCCCTTTGTCTTCTTTTACATGTGGACTTCGTACAAACCTTTTCTCACACTTTTAGGCTGGCCCAGCTTCTCTCTCTTGATTCTGGGCCTTTCTCTGTACGTGCTGTTCCCTCTGCCTAAAAAACACTTTGGACCCTCCCTGGCCTTATGCTATAGGTCCCAGCTTAGATGACACTTTCCTCTAAATGCCTTCCCTAACCACTAAGCCTGCACTAAGAGGCTGCTCTTAAACTTCCAAATGACTAGACATATCCCAATACTAATCATGTTGCTTTTTTTTTTTTATTATATTGTTTAACTCTCAGGACCGTGCCTGGCACATGGGAGGTATGCAAGTATTTGTTAAATGAAGGGAGGTTTACCAGGTATCCAAAATCACTTTCTGGATTCACCTATTTTTATAAACTAGTACTTTAGGGGAAAAGAAAATGAAACAAAACAGTGTTTATTCTGAGATAAGTCACCCCAAATTATGGGAAGCCAGTGCACATAGCCACCAAAAAAAAAAGTCTCTAGCCCTCAGGTAGATATAGATTGTCTTAGTTAACTTGCTCTCTTGGCATAAGTCAGGTATTTTCTTACAAATAACTATTTGGCTCTTTAGGTAAAAAAGTGTCTACTTGCTCTTATCCACCCCTTATCCCAAGCCAATTCTAATCCCCAAAGGCAGTCTTTTTCACAGTTTGGAGTAATAGGCTTTCTGATATTGCCTATACATGATATTGAAGTGCTCAAATTTCTTCTTAAATGTCTGTTTTGGGTACTTTGATGTTCCCTAAGTGTAAAATACACACCAGATTTTAGAAACCAAAAGAGAGCTAAGATGAGAAATAAACAGGAGGGGAAGACTCAATTCAGTAGGTCACACACTTGTGGGTTCTTAAGAAGCACCCGGGAAGCGTGTTTAAAATACAGATTTCCAGGTCCCATGCCACAATTCTGATTCATTAGGTTAAACTGGACCCCATTTTAACAAGAACTTTGAAGTAATTCTAGTGTTGGACGTCTCTCCCCATCATATGTTGGAAAACACTGAAATGAAACAGTCTAAGACCTGTAGGTATTCCAAGAAAAGTGGAAAACTAGCAGCATAAATGTTTTTATATTGTTCATTTCAAATTTTACATGGTCATTCAAATTTGGCACCATAAGAAAAATGGCTGCCCTTCAAAGGTAGACTGAGGTTTGAACAAAAATGAACCTAGGCCACTGAAATGATCAATTTTTTGGCCATTATGTATGTTCGTGTAGAACTTCCCTGCCCAGATTATTGAGCAGACCAATGACTCATGATAATAAAACTGAGTTCTTCATACTTTCTTTTTCTTTAGATTGGTTTGCTGCTGAATTTAAAATGTTACTTGAGAAAAATATACATGATTAAAAAAATGGTATCTGAATAGAAATTCCAATTTATTTTTATATTCTGAATATGATGGTAACTAAAACTTCTTAAGATGTTAAAGCAGGAAGCCAACAGGCTTGGGCTCTAATTTTTATTTAATTTGCCACTAATTAGCACTATCATCTGCTTAACAAGTCATCTCCTCAGGGCCTCAACTTCCTCTTGTGTAAAACGAAGGGTTAAAATAGCCTAGTGTTTTTCTAACTGTAGGTCACAATGCATAAGTTGTGAAATCAGGTTTAGTGGGTCAGCATGTTTGTTTATGTTAATTAAAAATGGAATGAAACAGAAAATAGAGTGCATCGCACACATTAGAGGTAAATGTTCTTTCATAAAGCTTGCTTTTGTTTCAGTTTGTGTGTGTATAAACTGGGTAAGAAAGTAAAATAGTTCTTACTGAGGCATGTGGTTAAAAAAATGATAGTTTGACAAGTGTTGGCAAGGATGTAGAGAAACTGAAACTCTCATACATTGCTGATGGAAATATAAAATGGTGCAGCTACTTTGAAGAGTTGGCAGTTCCTCAAAAGGTTAAATACTTAATTATCATATGACTTAGCAATTCCACAGTTCCACTCCTAGGTATGTAGGTGTGTTTGTGTGTGTGTGTCTCTAAGAGGAATGAAAACACATGTCCACACATAAATTTGTTCACAAATGTTCACAATAGCATTATTCACAACAGCCCCAACATGGGAACATTCCAAATGTTCATCAACTGATGAACGGATAAACAAAATGTGGTTTATCCACAAAAAGGTGTTTTATTTAACTATGAAAAGGAAGTACTGAAACATGCTACAACATAGAGGAACCTTGAAAAAATTATACCAAGTGCAAGGAACCAGTCACAATAGATTACATGTTGTATGATTCCATTTATATGAGATGTCTAGAAGAGGCAAATCTATAGAAACAGAAAGTAAATTAGTGGTGACCTAGCACTTGGGAGTAAGGGAGAAGGGACTGATTGCTAATAGGCATGGGTTTTTTTCCAGAAAGTGGTGAAAATGTTGTAAAATGATTGTGGTGATGGCTGCACAATCTGTTAATACACCACAAACCACTGAATTGTCCACTTTAAAAACAGATAAGTTGTACGGTATAAGAATTATGTTTCAATAAAACTGCTATTTTTAAAAAACACAGTTTGAAAGTCACTAGGCTAGATGATAGATGATCACTGGGGTCCCTAAGAATTCTCAGTGTACCCCTCATATAGGGTTCACTTTACCCATATGCACACAATGGTTATTTGGAGGCAGGGCAGTTAGTATCATGAAACACCAGGTGACTCCAATTCTAATTCTAGTGCTAACCATATGCATGGTGACCTCTCCGTACTACCCTTTCCTTCTATGTAAGATGAGGATGACAACTTACCCTCCAGGGTTGTTCTATGCATAAAAGGAGATAATAAATGCATACTATGTCTGGCACATTGCTTGGGGTCACAGCCAGATCTTGTCAGTCTTTGTAAGCCTCTGTATTTAAGACATATTCAATAAACATTATTCCAAAGATTTTGCTAACAGGATACATATTTGGGTTTAGTTTAGTTTACATGTCATATTGTCTTAACAAGGCCTATGTCATTAGACTCATAAAAAAATTCATAAATGTAATTTTTCCTTCAGCCCTTTGACTTTTAGTGCAAAAATTACTCTCTTTATAATATTGTATAATGGAGGTAGGAACACTAGTTGAAAAGAAATTAGTGGTCTCTTTAAAATATTGAAACTTTAATTTCAAAGTATTAGAAAAACGATCCATCTCTTCTTAAATGTCTGTTTTGGATACTTTGAGCAATTACATTTTGTAGTGTCTATTCGGAAGTCAAACTAGGGAAATTCTCTGGTGGTCCAGAACTTAGGATTTCAGACTTCCACTGCAGGGGGCATAAGTTTGATATCTGGTGAGGGAACTGAGTTCCTACAAGCTGCAGGGTGGCCAAAAAGAAAGTCTATTGAGTACTTGAAACGTGGCTAGTCTGTATAGAGATGTTCCATAAGTGTAAAATACACACCCAATTTTATTTAACAAGCTAAACAGGAAAAGAATTTGAAAAAGGACACATGTACATGTATAACTGACTCAGATTGCTGTACACCTGAAACACAACATTGTTAATCAACTACACTCCAATACAAAATATAAATATATAAAGTTTAAAATATAAAGTTTTTAAAAAGCCAAATTAAACATTATTCACTTTTTAATATAAATGTAACTAAAGTCCAAAAAGGGTAAGTCCATATATAAATGCTGGAATGTGCAATTGAAATTTTTTCCTTTAATTAGGTCAGCAGTTTTCAAAAATAGCTCCAGCAGCCAAGGTGTGATCAACCAGCATCCTTCCCAGTTTTCCACTCTGCCACCCTCTTTCATCCTTCCATCTGGGGAACCTCTCCTCCACTGGCCTCAACAAACACTCAAGCTGCTATTTTCTTCCCCATCTAGCTTCCTTGGTTAGAGTGACTGGTCAAGGGATAAGCCTGCTCATCATAAACAATTCAGTTCAATGCAGTCACTCAGTCGTGTCCAACTCTTTGCAACCCCATGGACTGCAGCACACCAGGCATCCCTGTCCATCGCCAATTCCCCGAGTTTACTCAAACTCATGTCCATAAACAATTAGGCAGACGTGAAGAGCCAGCTCATTGGAAAAGACCCTGATGCTGGGAAAGACTGAAGGCAGGAGGAGGAGGGGACGACAGAGGATGAGATGGTTGGATGGCATCACCAACTTGATGGACGTGAGTTTGAGCACGCTCCAAGAGATGGTGAAGGACAGGGAAGCCTGGCATGCTGCAGTCCATAGGGTCGCAAAGAGTCAGACATGACTGACTGACTGAACAACAAAAATATAACATACAGGGGCTTCCTAGGTGGCACTCGTGGTAAAGAACCCGGCTGCCAATGCAGGAGACACAAGAGATGTGGGTTTGATTCCTGAGTCAGGAAGATCCCCTCGAGTAGGAAATGGCAAGTCGCTCCAGTATACTTGCCTGGAAAATTCCATGGACAGAGGAGCCTGGCAGGCTACAGCCCATGGGGCTGCAATGAATCAGACAGGACTGAGTGACTGAGTGGCACACAATATACAAAACAGATGTCTCTACCTGCTCTTGTCCACCCCTTCTTCCAAGCCAATTCAAACTCCCAAAGGCAACCTCTGTCACAGTTTGGAGTAAAGACTTTCTGATATTGCCTATACAGGAGAATAACAGCAAGCACATAATACTATGTGTTAGTCACTGTTCTAAGCATTCAATATACATTATCTCATTTTATATTCGCAACAGCTCACGAGGAAGCTATTATCATGATCCTGTTTGACAAATGAGAAAACTGAGGCACAAAGTTAACACTTATCACACGTGAATGCACATTTTTAAAAATTAAACTGGTCTTAGGTTAATGTGCTTCTCAGTAATTATTTCCTCTTGGATGTCTTCCCACATTAGGACATACAGATCTACCTCCACCTTTTAGTACCACATACTATTTCACTCTGCAGTAGTTTATGACTTGTTTAAAGAGGCTTCTATCAATGAACATTTACACCATTCTCATTATTAAGAATGGGACTGCAGTGAACATGCTTCTACTATTGCCTACCTGGCAGTGTGCATCTATAGTGTATATTCCTAAAGGCAGCATTTCTAGTTCAAAAAACCTATGTATTAAAATTTTTCATAGATATTTCTAAATGTTCCTCAAAAATATTGCATCAATTTATATATTCGCATCAATTTATATTTGAGCCATTAGCTATATGAGAATAAGCCTATTCTCTACATTCTTATTAATGTTGAAGATTATTAATCACTTTTTATTTTTCTAACCTGCTAGATACGTGGAAAATGGTATATTATTGCTCTAGTTTTTATTTTTTTAATCACCAGAAGGTTGACTATGTTATTAAATGTATATTGGCCACTTAATACACTTACTTTTTGAAACTACAGTTATTTTTCAAAGGTCATTTATAAATTGTTTATCTCCACAACTTAATTACTTCTAAATTTGCACAAGGACCTTCTGAATATCGTTTGTAACTCCTTGTACAATTCAAATTGCCTCTCAGAGCAGCTGTCTTTTCTGGTGTCTGATTCCTATTCAGATCTCATTACTATTCTTTGCAAACAGAAATGTTGCTTCGTTGTACAGCTGAAGAGTTTCTGTAGAGTTCTCTTCTATAGGGGACCCACCGCTTGACTGCTCATCAATATTCCACCCAGATCACAACACTGTGAGAAGCCTGACTAACACTATGTGACAATCTAGGCATTAAGATCATTCTCTGTGGTTGGGCTTCAGCTGTGACCCCCAACCAGACCGTCTAAGGTATCTTAGTTGTGTGGGGAAGGGGGTGCTCTGGATCATCATCTTTGGAATCTGAATCTCTCACGTGGAGTCCAAACACATCTAATTTTTCTGAAAAATTCCTCTATATACCCAATGTAAAAACAGCTTTGGAAGTATACTTTTGGCTTGATCCCAGGGTCATTAGGCCAGAGCAGGAAAGCAGACACAGACCCTAATCACCCACCATCTAGACAGACTGTGTCAGAATCAGGTAAAAGACTGAGCTACCTTAGCATAAGCCTAGGGATCAGTTATGTGCAAAGTGATTCACGCATTTGATTTTATTCCATTAATCCTTATGACACCATGAAGTAAATACTATTTTTGTCTTTCAGAGGAAAAAAGAGGCTCAGAAAGGTTAAATAACTTGCTCAAGATAACACACCTAGTGAGTGGCATACCCAGAATTGGAAATAGCCTGAAAGACAATAGTGTCCATGTGCTAATGTTTTACTGCACACCACATCCTCCCTGTATCTGGGGGTGCTCTGAGCCAGTCTCAAAGTGTCTCAAAATTAGAAATGGAAAGGGCTGGGCCACATACCCAGCCTGTTGCATCTCTAAGTCCACTCTGCCCCAGTTCCTTTCAGCTCAGGTCCACATCTTGCTTCTATCACTTATCTATTTCTTTATTTGGCAGGGGGGCATGCCATGCAATTTGTGGGATCTTATTAAGTTGGTGCAAAAGTAACTGCGGTTTTGCATCATTGAACTTTGCCATTTGATACTGGAATACATTCTTAAATAAATGTGGTTATGCTATACATCACTTTAATGCACACTTTTTGCTTTGTGCTTTTTTGATCATAACATTACTTGCTGTTTATTTTATATTTATTTTAGACTATAGAAATCATGTTAGACAAAAAACAAATTCGAGCAATTATTTGTTTCCAAGTTCAAAATGCGTTGTAAAGCAACAGAGACAACTCACAACATCATAAACACATTGGCTCAGGAACTGCTAATGAAGGTACAGTACAGTGATGGTTTAAGAAGTTTTGCAAAGGAGACAAAAGCCTTGAAGACGAGGAGCAGAGTGGCCAGCCATTGGAAGTTGACAATGACCAATTGAGAGCAATCACTGAAGTTGATCCTCTTACAACTATGTGAGAAGTTGCTGAAGAACTCAACATCAACTATTCTATGGTCATTCAGCATTTGAAGTAAATTAGAAAGATGAAAAAGCTTGATAAGTGATTGCCTCAAGAACTGACCAAAAATAAAAATAATCGTTGTTCTGAAGTGTCATCTTCTCTTACTGTATGCAACAATGAACCATTTCTTGATCAAGATTGTGATGTATGACAAAAAATAGCTTTTATATGACAACTGGTGACAACCAGCTCAGTGACAAGGCCAATAAAAAGCTCCAAAGCCATTCCCAGAGCCAAACTTGCATCAGAAAAGGTCATGGTCACTGTTTGGTGGACTGCTGCCCATCTGATCCTTGACAGCTTCCTGAATTTCAGAGAAACCATTACATCTGAGAGTATGCTCAGCAAATTGATGAGATGCACTGAAAACTGCAATGCCTGCAGCCAGCACCAGTCAACAGAAAGGGCCCAATTCTCCACGACAACACCCAACTGCACATCACGCAACCAACCCTTCAAAAGTTGAGCAAATCGTGCTACAAAGTTTTGCCTCATCGGCCATATTCACTGGACCTCTCGCCAAACCAGCTACCACTTCTTCAAGCATCTCAACAACTTTTTGCATGGAAAATGCTTCCACAACCAGAAGGAAGCAGAAAATGCTTTCCAAGTGTTCGTCGAATCGTGAAGCATGGGTTTTTATGCTACAGGAATAAATGAACTTATTTTTCATTGATAAAAATGCGTTGATTGTAATGGTTCCTATTCTCAGTTCGATTAATGAAGATGTGTTTGAGCCTAGTTATAATGATTTAAAATTAACAGTCTGAAACCACAATTACCTTTGTACAGGTGGAGGAAGGCATAGCAACCCATTCCAGCCAGTATTCTTGCCTGGAGAATCCTCATGGACAGAGTAGTCTGGTGGGCTACAGTCCATAGGGTCACAAAGAGTCGGACATGACTGAGCAACTAAGCACAGCACAGCATGTATATAGATATTTATAGTTATATGTATATACAGTTTTTATAATTAAATGTTCATATGGTTGTAAACAGTCAGCCACAACTGCAGTGACTGAACACACATGCAAGAGTTTCCCAACCCAGAGACTGAACCTGGGTCCACTGGCAATGAAAGTACCGAGCCCTCACCACTGGACCACCAGGGAATTTCCAGTGACTTATCTATTAAATAACATTAGGAAAATCACTCTAAGCCTTAGTCTTAGCATCTCGGAGATGTTCTTTTAGCCTAGTGCTAAAATAAGTGCTTAATAAATAAGGACAGCGGTTGCTGCTGCTGCTAAGTCGCTTCAGTCGTGTCTGACTCTGTGCGACCCCACAGACGGCAGCCCACCAGGCTCCCCCGTCTCTTGGATTCTCCAGGCAAGAATACTGGAGTGGGTTGCTAGTTCCTTCTTCAAGGCATGAAAGTGAAAAGTGAAAGTGAAATCGCTCAGTCCTGTCCAACTCCTAGCGACCCCATGGACTGCAGCCTACCAGGCTCCTCCATCCATGGGATTTTCCAGGCAAGAGTGTTGGAGTGGGTTGCCACTGCCACCTCCGAAGGACAGTGGTGGTGGTAATAAAAATAGCTAAAATTCATCAAACATTTACCATGTGCTGAATGCTGTTTTAATTGCTTTGCAAATATAAACTTATTAATCTTCATAATAACACACTCAGAATAGTATTGTCCCACTTTACAGATGAAGAAATTGAGGCCCAGAGGGGTTAAATAAGTCTTAGTGCTTATTTTCTAGGAGGCTGGGATGGAAACAAAATAATAATCTCAAGCACAAAAGATAAATCAGAAATGTAGTTCCAACGCACATTGTTCTTCACGGTAACTTATTTTTGCCAAATCAGCAATTTTTTTTAAAAAAGAGCATCTTTGATGTCTCTTTAAAACTAGTAGTGATGACCAGGAAAACTTGCTGTTTAGTTGGTAAGTCATGTCCAACTCTCTTGCAACCCCATGAACTGTAGCCTGTCAGGCTTCTCTGTCCATGGGATTCTCCAGACAAGAATATCAGAGTGAGTTGCCACTTCCTTCTCCAGGGTATCTTCCCGACCAAGGGATCGAACCCATGTCTCCCGCGTTGGCAGGCAGATTCTTAACCACTGAGCCACCAGGGGACTTCCAGAAAAACTACGGATGCTCAAAACACTGACACCATTTCTCTGCAGCAGAAACTCTAAATCTCTGTCAAATTACACCTTGAAAGGGCCAAGTTTTAGGTGTTCTCAACTCCTTCATAAAAACTCTAAGTTGAAGATAATATAATTATCATTTTCCTACATGCTTCTATTACTTTATTCATCCATTTAAATATCTTCTTGTACTTTTGAAACCCACATTTGCTTTTTACATAATTGCAGTAATCTCACAAAGCTTATTTAGACAGATAAAAGAGTAACCTCTAATCATAGCCTTTACAAACTAACTTCAGTTTAAAGTTTTTAGGTCATGAAGAGTGAACCAGGAAACTTTCCAATTTTTTTTCTTTAAATTAAGGAATTAACAGATCTAATCCAAGTTTAATTCTCCCTCTTCCCTCAGATCTAATTTGTTATTTATTCACTAAGTTCTTCCCCCCAAGTTGATAATTAACTCATTGTTAGGACAATCATAGACCAATGCAGTGAGGTTTTTTTCCAGTATTTTTTTCACACATAGCAATGAAAATCTCTTTCAATAAGTGAAAAAACCAAAACCAAAAACCCTACAGATAATGTTGGTAATAACTTCACATTTAAAATGAAAAGTAGAGAAAAGTACAGTTAATTGTAAAAACAATGTAGAGTTGACTGAGGCCATTACACAAAACATAGATTTAACTCTGAATGCTTGTTTTTCCTTTAACCTTTATATCATTTCATACTTTAACATCAGCTGCGTCAAATATCAATACCTGGTACAGTGTAGGGGCTCACTAAATGTCTGTTACACAAATAAAAAACAAATCATGCTAGCTCTCAGTCACTAGGTATCTTGACAAAGGAATGCCCACCTACATAATTGAGTATCTGTTCATAAATTACATACTCCCAGGTCTTGCCAATTACACGCTAATTAAGACAAAGTGACTAATTAGTTTTCTTTGCAATGTCAAAGCAGAAGAAATACATACACTTATTTAAGAAGGCTGCTTCTGTTAAAGATATAACTTCCTTATACCAGTTCTTTGTCCTTAATAATTAATCAAGTTTTCTCCAAATACAGGGCTTCTTAGTTTCACTCCTGGCCATTTCCAGGAAGGGTCTGGCTTCATTCTTATCTGAAATTTTAGATGATGTATTTTTTTCAGGACTTGTTCAATCTGAAAAGCCAGCTCAGATCAATTTAACCAATCCCTTCAAGCAAGAGAATTAAAACGATTTTATTGAAGTGACTCTTCCCTAGGCAAGTACTATAATCCTTCCTTTCTGTAAAAATCTTAGAAGCTAACCCAGAACAATGCTTTAATCAAGCACAAACATAGCTGAAGCTGGTCACATAAAAAATTACTAAATCACACAGGCACAGAAGTGATAAAATTTTGTTACTTATGTGAACCAGTGCTATGAATCTTAATTTTTAAGGACGGTCTCCTGTGCTGGCAGCCAGATTCTTAACCACCGTTTTTAAAAAGTCATTGAGAGGCATTTATTTAGTAATGAGTGGTCTTTTAGTTATCATGGAAAAGTCAATCAACTCTTTAGGTAGGTCTCAGTTTCTTCATCTCAAAAACAGCTAATAATTCACAAGGGATGGTTTTGAGGATGAAATGAGAAAATAAAAGTACAACTTCTTTGAAAAGTATAAATTGCTATAAAATATTATAATTTTTAATAAAATTTCAAGCCAGTTTCAAGGAAAAAAATAATGGAATTAAAAATTATTCTATCCAATGAAGAGAAATTGGAAAAAAAGTAGAACTGATTAGTTCCATTGTCTGGTTTTGCTAGATGTTAACATGAAATCCCTTGTTTAACACTGTTGCTAAAAACCTTTCTAATCAAAACACTGTCCTATTTCAGGACATGTAGTAAGTAAAAGGAAAATAATTTCATCTTTCCTTGAGAACTCTAGGCAGCTTTCTTATTTTTCTCCTCGAGAAGAAAGCCAAAGAAAGTTTCTGGTTGCTTGAAGATTCTAGTGTGTTAGTTCTAGTTTTGCTATACTAGCTTTTAAAAATGTAATGAGAGCTAACAGATTAGTATTGGCCAGCAGTAATAACCCTGAAAGTATATGCTGACAGTGGTAGTAAAATAGTGGCCTAGATCCTGAGAACACCTTGGAAAACCTGCACTCAGATGGAAATGAATCCTGCCTATCACAGTACCCAAACCTTTGTCCAGCTACCTTCAGAAATCCTCAGAGACTGCTACCTGATTTGAACCCTGATGGAACTACTTCAGCTGTTGTCCATTAAAAAAATACACACAGTTAATTGTGTGTGTAACACACACAACAAAACTTTTGGATTGCAAACCAAACCAAAACTTTTTAAATCAAGAAGACTATCTTCAAGGCTCATTCATTCATTCAACAAATATTTGAGCACTTACCATGTGTCAAGCAAAGCTCTATTTGCTAAGTATATAAGATAAAAAGTGACAGACAAGGTCTCTGCTCTCATGAAGCTTCCATTCCACTGGGGAAGCTAGACAATTAAACACTGTGATTAAATGAAACACTGTGACAATTAAACACTGTAATCAGTGCTGTGAGGGAACTACAAAGAGAGTAATTGGAGTGGTGGTAGGAAAGGGGGCAGATACTTCAGATAGTGGTCAGGGAAGCCCTCTTTGAGTGAATGACATTTGAGCTGAAACCTGAATGAGGAGGAGGAGACAGCCAGCCAGCCAGGTAAAGAGAAAAGGTGGGAGAGTTTTCCTACCAAAGAAAATAGCAAATGCAAAGGCCCTGAGGCAGGACTGATGGCAAGGGAATGAGTAAGAAGTATGAAATGATGACAGAGATGAGTGGCAGCCAGTTTAAATGACGATTTACCAGGGATGGTAGAAGATTTTAATTTCATTCTAAGTGTGATGTGAAGTCAAACACTGTTAGATAATAGTGTTTGTAAGATGAAGATGAGATATGTTTAATACATTCTATGAGTATTAAATTGCTTATTACATGCATAGTGGCTATATACAAAATGAAAAGGAAAGGCAAGGTTCTCACACTTAGAAGATTTACAGTGTTTTAAGGAAGCAATAATTCATAAATAGTGACAGCACTAAGATGAAAAATGAAGTAAAAATAAAGTGCTAACTGAAGACTGGGGAGGAAGTCACTGATTCAAATAGAAGACTTTAGAAAAGCCTTCATATTTTTAAAGTAGCATTTTTTTTTTTTTTTTTGAGCTCTTAAAGAAAAAGGATTTAAGCGGGAGTGGGGGAAGGAGGGGAGTCTGAGGCTGTGGGAACTGCATGAGCAGAGGCACAGAGGCAGGAAAAGACAGGGTGGGTCCAGGAAACCATGAATCACTGCATGGCTGCAATTGCATGGCCACAGTGCCAGGTGGGTGGGTAGTGATGGGAGAGATAAGTCTGGAGAAATAGGCTGTCAGGGTGTGGGAGCTGGGGTCTTGAATGGCACGTTGAGAAATTTAGACTTAATTTACTTGGGCTTTGGTTCCTCTTAAGTATGTAAAAGAATCTCTTCAGGTACTTGTTAAAACTGCTAATTTCCATGCCCCATCCCTCCAGATACATTGATTTATAAGTCTAGGTGGGACCTAAGAATCTTCTTTTTAAACAAACACCCCAGGTAATTCTAAAACAGGTAATCAGGAAACCATACTTTGAAAATCAGTGTACTATTTTTTTTTTTATGACAAGTCTAGACTTAAAGGGAAAAACTGAAGCCAATTCTAAGGATTACTCAAGGACTCTAACAAAAAGGGGGAAACTGAGTTAGAAGACTGATAACAGAGCCATTATTAGGACTTTCCTGGATGTCCAGTGGTTAAGACTCCACAGGGGGTGTAGGTTCGATCCCCAGTCTGGGAACTAAGATCCCACACGGTGAGGTACAGTTAATAAAATAAAATAAAATAAAACTCTATTTTTAAAAAAGAGCCATTATCACTGTTGGGATAGAATCAACCAAAGTTGGTGATTAAATGTGGGAGGAGAGAAGAACGGAAGTGTTCAAGACAACTTCAAACCTTGTCCTTAGGGAAATTAGGTGGACGCAGGTGTCTGGTGGAGAGAGACCATCTGCAAGGTCTATGAGGTGTTGGAAATGTGGATCTGGGGGCTCAGGAGATATGCAGAGGCACTAAACATGCTGCTTAGGTACTCCAAAGTAAATTCAACACAAATTAAACAATATAAAAAGTAAAATAATAAAATTTAGAAGGGAATTGAAGTGAGTACTTAAACCCATTTCTGGGTGGCAAAAAGACTTTTAAACATGAAAGCAACAAAAGAAATCCCAAAGGAAAAGATCTATAGATAAGTAATAATGCACCACATACAAAATGAAAATAACTAAACATTTGACCATCAAACAAGCAATTAATATTCTTAAAACAAAGAGCTTATATGGAATCCCTGAAGGTCCAGTGGTTAGGACTTGGAACTTTCACTGTTAGGGTTCAGATTCCATCCTTGGTGCAGGAACTAAGCAGATCCTGCAAGCAGCAAAGTCATCCCCAAAAAACCCACTAAGAATAGCTTCTGTGTGGAATAGTGCAAGTTATTAAATAACTTGGCAGCTTAAACATCTTGTCATAAAGAGACTTGCTTTATACGCACTAAAGATATTGGGCTTTGTGGCATACACGTTTGATGTACTTTACTAGACTGTCAAGTGTCAATCTAGGAGAGTGCCTAAATATACCAATTGTTGTAACTTATATTGTCTTGAGGGCACAAATACATTAAATTGCCCCCAAGCTCCACTAAGCCTTGCTACCTCTAAGGAAACTACCTTTACTATATCCAGTATTCCCTGAGGCTCCATATATTTAAACTGTGTGCAGGGTTAGGGATGGGACAGGAAATCATTTCACAATGTCTAGTGAGCAGTGGCTCATAAGTCATCCTTTCAGCACATAGAATCAATAGCTCAACCCTCTCATCTTACAGATGAGGCTCAGAGAGGATGAAAGACTTGCCAAAGATCACCTAAGTGGCTGATTCCCAACACTGAGTCAGGAATCCTGATTCTCAAACGGCATCCCTTCCATTTCATAGTGCTGCTCCATTCATCACGAGCTGTGGATTCTTAAAACAGTTGATATTTAAAATATCACAATTGCAACTTCTATATGCTTTCTACTTTATCACTCTACTCATTCAGTTTGGCCTAATAAAAACCTGTACTCCCTCCCCCAAAGCCCCAAATAAATGAGAGAACTCCAAAAAACAAACAAAAAACATAATTAAAATGTTCAGACATTTAAAAATGGGAACAGATTAACCAAAAGACAATTGACAGAAATGAAAATGAAGGTATGAAAATATTCACTCTTACTAGTAATTAGCTAAATATATATTAAATCTCTTTTGCTTATCAAATTAGTAAAGATTAAAAAAATAAGATTCAAAGTTACAAAGATACACAAAGATAGGCCCTCACAATCACTGGAAGTGAGAATATTAATCTAGTCTTTATGAAAACACACTTTGACAGCAGTATTTTTTAAATTTTCATGCTCTTTGACCCACTAATTAAACTTCTGATAATCTAACCTAAGGAAATGAGTGATTTGTACAAAAATTTGTGCATAAATTTGTTCTCAATTTTTTTCATTTGTTAATAATGGTATAAAAAATCAAAACGTCCAAACACACCATTAAATTTTGCACCATTGATAGAATAGGGTATTAAACATCTATTTAAACTGTTTTCAAATAATTTCGATGTTGAGGAAAATCATGACATAATGTAGAATGGAAAAGCAGATACAAAATTCTACTGTAGTAAAATGAACCCAACTACCTGTATGTTTATGTGAGTGTGTCTGTGTGTATCAAAGAAAAAAAAAAGACTTAAAGGAAGTGAAGTGAAAGTTGCTCATGCATGTCTGACTCTCTGCAATCACATGGACTATACAGTCCATGGAATTCTCCAGGCCAGAATACTAGAGTGGGTATCCTTTCCCTTCTTCAGGGGATCTTCCCAAGCCAGGGATCGAACTCAGGTCTCCTACATTGCGGGTAGATTCTTCACTAGCTGAACCACAAAGGAAGCCCAAAAATACTGGAGTGGGTAACTTATCCCTTCTCCAGTGGATCTTCCCCACCCAGGAATTGAACCAGGGTCTCCTGCATTGCAGGCAGATTCTTTACCAACTCATCTATCAGGGAAGCAAATAGGACTTCTCACCATAAAAAATTATGGGCTAGTCTATCTTCTTCATAATTTATTTTTTCCATGATTTTCTATAATTAGCAATATAATTATTTTCAAAATATGTATGTTTGTATATGTGAATATAGAACAAGAATTATATATAACATGAAAAAAGATTTTAAAAATGATTAATTTGTAAATCACTCACATGGAGGTGTCAGTTGAAGTCATGGAAATAGATCAGATTGTTCAGGGGGAGAGTATAAGGAGAACAGGATGCTGGAGAGGGTCACAGCAAACACGCACATTTAAGGGGGAAAAAGATCGAATTAATGAAGGAGCATGGAAGGAAGTAGCTAGATGGAGAACCAGGTATAGTCACATCAAGAAAGCCACATGAGGGCCTTTCCTGGTGGTCCAGTGGTTAAGAAATCTGTATTTCCACTGCAGGGGGTGCAGGTTTGATCCCTGGTCAGGAAACTAATTTCCTGCATGCCACATGGTGTGGCCACAAAAAAAGAAAGCCACATAATACGAAAAACCAGAAAAGTTGTCCACATGGTCAAATGTTGCCAACAGTAAGGAGGAGGATAGTGATAGGGCCATTAGAGGGAAATCACTGGGTACTACACATGAACAAACTGGTTTCCTCTAGTTCTGGTGAAAGAAAGTGAAAGTGTTAGTCGCTCAGTCGTGTCCAACTCTTTATGACCCCATAGACTGTAGCCCACCAGGCTCCTCTATCCATGGGATGCTCCAGGCAAGAATACTGGAGTGGGTTGCCATTCCCTTCTCCAGGGGATCTTCTTGACCCAGGGATCGAACCTGGATCTCCAGCATTATAGGCAGATTCTTACTGTCTGAGTCACCAGGGAAACTTCTAACTCTGGTGGTAGAAGCCAAATCTGAGCAAATGGTACCTATTCAATAAAACTGACTGTGAAGAAAAGAAGTTCTGTGCCTAAATTATCTTCTTAAACTTCAGTTTATGAGGGAAAAAAAAGATTGTGGAAATCTATAACCAAACAAAAGCATATTAGGATGACTAATCTATTGGTAACGAAACAAAAATTGGCAATACTTTGGTGTACACGAAAAAACATGTTTGAGGGATTGTAAAGTTTCCATATAGTGAGCTCTGTTATAGAAAAATTAAGGGAAAAGACAGCTCCACACTTGTTATCAGAAGGATAAAAAAACTGTTACCTTTTTTCCCTAAAGAAGCAGGTTCTCAGTTTCAGAGCAGTATTAAGATATTATTTAAAAGGAAAAATAATGTAAAATATCACAGTATCATGTTAACTTCTTGAGACTGGACATGCGGAGTTTCTAGAAACATTTTCAAATATAAACAAATCATTTGACATGCTAAATAATGGATTGTTTGTTGAGTCAAACCTTGTCTTTTTATAATAATCAGATGAAATTAACCTTCTCCTAGGCCATAAATTAAATATACACTTTGTCAATGATAAACAAATGTCCTAGTCTGGAGAGGGGATGTTGATAATGGGGGCGGCCATGGATATGGACTTCCAACCTACAGAACTGACAGATAATAAATAAATGTTAGCTTAAGAAACTAAAAAAATAAAAACCCTCTTTTTTATGAAAAGACGTCTGCATTAGCACAATAACTTGACTGAGTCTCAAGGACTCTCTATCCAGCCACAGAATAAACACACCAGAATGGTCCTACCAGGAGTGCCATTTACCATAGAATCTCAATCCTGCAACCCTCAAGCAGAAACTACTCAATTTACAACCACTCATTTTGTTACCAAAGAACCTTGAGAGTCTGTATTAAGTAACTTAACATCACCTGGAGATTACTGTACACAATCCAAAATAAAGTACCTAAACTTCCTATCAAAAAACATGCAGTGAATAGACTATGCATGTGTGCTCAGTCGTATTGGAGTCTTTTTGCAACTTCAAGGACTGTAGCCCGCCAGTCTCCTCTGTCCATGGGATTTCCCAGGTAAGGATACTGGACTGGGTTGCCATTTCCTACTTCAGGGGATCTTCCTGACCTAGAGGTTGAACCTGCAGCTCTTATGTCTCCTGAATTGGCAGGCGGATTCTTTATCACTGTACCACCTGGAAAGCCAGTTCATCAAGTACCATGGCTCAAACTGCCGGAGGAAACAACCATCACCTGTATTATTAACTCAAAATCTCTATTTTAAAAATGAAAAACATAATCACATAGAAGAGACTGTGGCATGTTCATCCTGTAAATATTAGAACACTGGCACACAGCAGGCAGTTGCTAAATGCTTCATATAGTTACTCTATATGAAGAATACTCAAGACTACCATAAACTTCAGATCATTAAAACTCTGCAAAGAATCTTCAAACATTTCTGACCTCTTCCTCCCCCACCCTATCCCCTGCTCCAAAAACAAAAAAGAAAGAAAGAAAAAGACATTTTGAGGGTACCTTAGCAAGAAAAAGTATCCTCTGTCATTAAGGTGTGCTGTTAACAGAATTGTTTTCACTTCTGAAGCTTTCTTTTCTTAGAATTATTAGATTAAAATCTGGCCCACCTTTAACCAGAATCTGGAACAAATTTGAATGTACAAAGTTACACAATGGACCAATTTTTAAAAAATGACACTGCTTTGCTAATGTTGCCAATACACTGTTCTCTTCCCAGAGAGGGCTCTAGAGTTCAGGGACTACATGATAACAACACTCTCGGGCCCAATACCAAAATGTGAAAATATCTCCATCAGCTATTTACCAAACTGCACAGAATTAATGACAAGTCATAATTCCATTATCAAAATGCTATAATGTTGACAGAACACAAGGTAAGGAATATGAGTGACACAAATACATGCACTGAAGAGAATCACTCAGTATTGCTCAGAGGTTTTTGTTGTTTATTCTGTTTTGTGTTCAAGGAAAAGAAGAGGGGTTTTTTAAAAAAACTGTATGTTCTGTGCTCCTACAGCACTCTGGGTTGATCTCTAGTATAGCACTGACCTCACTAATACTCTAAGTTGTATCTACTGACCTGTCTAACCCATTTGATTTTATTCTTTTAGAATAGGAACATTTAGAACTTTGAATCCACAGAATTGACAATACAAGAGGCACTTAATAAACGTTCTGTCCAAAAAATAAGTTCTTAAAGTGATTACTGAGTACCATGCTATGTGTTGTTCTATCAATACAAAACAAATACATATGCACACTCTCTTTTTTGAAGGTCGACCTAAAACATGATCATCCTTCATCCAGGTTATAACTTAGCAGGAACTTAGGGAGTGCTCGTTGAGGCTCATCTTCTTTTGTGTCTACATTAGACCTCAGAACAAAGCATTATTTCATGGTTCCTAAAATACTTACCATTTGTGAATAGTAACTATGCAGATTTAAAGTATTCCATTTAATCATCTAAAGCAAGGGAAAACGAAAGGATATCCAATGCAAAAGAAGACCTCGTCCCTTTTAAACGGTCACTGTCTTAAAGGCTAATAACTCCCTAAGTATCTTTGACTAACTTGAAAAGTCAAGTCAATAGAACCATCTGGATTAGGCAGACTTTTGAAAGCTGGAATTAGGTGAAAGATAATATTAGCTCAAATATCTCTCACCAGGATTGTAAGCACCAGTAAGGAAGGGTGCCAGATGGTTAGCTCCAGCTCCTACAGCTTCAGGCTTAGTAGATGTAGCCTGGAGTGTACAGTTACCTTATATTAACACCCACGTATTGACAGGTGCCAGCGAGTTGTACTCGATAGCGATTCTGGGGTGACACATCCAGCTGTAAGGCCTGGTATTGTATCAACGTATCTCAAAAGGGTGTAAGAATCTTAAAGGGTTCCGCTGGCAGAATGGAAGAGGAGAAATATTGAAGAGGGAGAGAAGCTGAAAATGAGAATGAAAGAGCAGTTAGATTATCGGAATATTTCTCTGGGAGACTATTTTGAATTTTGAACTGCCGCTTTCCTCCACCACACGTATATAGTTAGAAAGCAATGTTCCCGAGGCAAGAGGAGGGGATCCGATCAGTTCCCGCTCTCAGTCAGCAAAGGCTCCGCTCTACATAATTACTCCCAACCCCAGCACAGTACCCAGAAGTGAGGAAGGAGCAAAGGATCAGCAGTTCCTCCACTCCCTTTCTCGAGGGGGAGGGGTTCACGCTCCTTGTATTCCCCTCACCCGAAGAAGTCGCGGGAGAAAGAGGGTGTGGAGGGAATCCAGGGTGTCCGCGGACTCTCCGGCTGCGGAGGATGTGGAGAGAGAAGACCCTTACCTGGCTGAAAGCGGCCTTTCTTCTGCGCTGCTATCAGCCCCGCCACGGGTCCCTGGCGCTCTGCCTCGCGCACCTGTCGCGACCTAGCTGCAACACCTACAGCTCTCTGCGGCCCCGCCCCGGTCCGGCTCAGAGCCCCGCCCCGGACCCCGCCCACAGCCGCGGAGGCGCGCACGTCGGCCCGCCTCCTGCGCGGCCTCGGGGAGGGCGTGCGCGCCGCTGGTTGCGTGTTCGGTCCTTGAGGCTGTTCGCTGTGCTCCGCATCGCGGCGTAAGAGCCGTGAGGGGCGTGGCTGCATTTTCCTGAGACTGCTTCTAAACTCTTCGCTTTCCGAGCAGAGCACGCACCCGCACGGCCTAGAGCTCTGTGCTTCTTTACTTTGGCTTTAACTCTTTGACTGAGAGCTGCCACAGTTTGACTCAAGAGCGACTAGAAATTTTGTCCTGGTTCAAGTGTAGGCCAGTCACCAGCCAGGTTCTTGGTGGTTTGGGGGTAAGTTCTGTGCAGGGAGGGTGTTTTAAAGGAGACCTTAGGGTGTAGTGGAAAGAGCTATAAATTAACCCTGGCTCAACCGCTTAACGCCAAATCGTTTCACCTAACTAGAGCAGTTTCTTCATGTAAATGAAGGGGTTGGACGAAGGCAGGTCTCCCAAGTTCTCCTGCAGCTCTAGCCGTTATTATTCCTTCATTTAGAGCTCTGCTCTAAACGTTAAGAGTTCGTTAGCACTTAGCCTTCCTGGCCCCAGATTTTGCCCCAGGTACGTGTGAGCTGCATGAGTGCCCTTCCAGAGTATCTTTTCCTTTTCTTGCACCCCAGGTGTAGTCAGGTTCAAACTACAAGTTTTTTGCAGTTTTCCGAATTCAAGTAGCTTGATACGGACTATAAGTGGCTTGTGGTCGTAAACACCTGTATTTACACTTCCTAAAGCAGTTAAGGGGCTTCCCAGGTGGCACTGCTGCTGCTGCTGCTGCTGCTAAGTCACGTCAGTCGTGTCCGACTCTGTGCGACCCCATGGACGGCAGCCCATCAGGTTCCAGTTCCTGGGATTCTCCAGGCAAGAATACTGGAGTGGGTTGCCATTTCCTTCTCCAGTGCGTGAAAGTGAAGTCGCTCAGTCGTGTCCGACTCTTTGCGACCCCATGGCCTGTAGCCTACCAGGCTCCTCCGTCCACGGGATTTTCCAGGCAAGAGTACTGGAGTGGGGTGCCATTGCCTTCTCCGTCCCAGGTGGCACTAGTGGTAAAGAACCCGCCTGCCAATGCAGGGGATGTAAGAGACAGTGGTTCGATCCCTGAGTAGGGAAGGTCCCCTGGAGGAGGAAATGGCAACCCACTCCAGTATACTTGCCTGGAGAATCCCATGGCCAGGAGCCTGGTCGGCTACTGTCCATAGGTAGCAAAGAGTCCAATCTGACTGAAGCGACTTAGCACCCACGCATGCAAAGCAGTTAGTTAAGGACGATTTCTATAGACCAGTCAGTTCTCTTGTTCTTTCAAATACCCAGCTTAGACTAACTGTGGATAGATATCAAGCATCAAGACTCATATTCCCATGCTACCTGCCAGCTTTGTTAAGAGTCCTAGCAAATATATAGGATGGTACTTCAGAAAATGCATCCCCTTAGGTGTGGCGTTCCTTTAATAAATTCCCCGTCTCCTTTTTTTTTTTTTTTAACAAGCCAATAAAGGCCCTTATTCTCTGCTAAAGAAATTAGGAAGACTAACTGACGTCAGAATTTTGGACCTAGATTTCAGTCTTGACTCAGCCACTTACTTACCAATTAGGCAAATTACTACTTGTTCTCCTGCACCTCTCTTAGTGCCCTCTTGGTAATAGAGCTAGTTGTACACCACAGTTGGCTTTTACCGGTTTTCAGGACTGATTACTGGGGATTCCCCATGGCTCAGTGGTTAAAGAATCCACCAATGCGAGAGCTGCAGGAGATGTGGATTTGATCCCTGGGTAGGGTAGATCCCTTGAAGGAGGAAATGGCAGCCCACTCCAGCATTCTTTCTGGGATAATCCTATGGACAGGCACCTAAGACTGATCGCTGTATTTGGAGGGATTTTTATGAGCCAGTTGTTAAGCATAACCACTATTAAAAGTCAAATTATATAAACTAACAAGTATGTTAAGAGGTAATAAATGCTCAAAATGTCACTTTTCTTCTTTTTACTAATAACTCTACTGTATCTGTAGGATGGAAATATACCATATAACGTTGCATGTGTTTCTTCCCAACTCTATTCATGTTTGTGTGTTTGTCACGTTTGTAGCATGAAATTGGCTGCAGTAGGAGTATTTACACATGGAAATTGGCAAATACTACAAACAAGGGCTTGATTTCTTATTGTATTGATTTTCTAGACCAACTGTAGGCAATTTTTTCTGTGAACAGCGTATTAGTAAATATTTAAGGCCTTCCAGTACATATGGTCTTTGTCACAACTACTCAACTTTTACACTAAAAGTGGGCATAAATATGTTCTGATAGTGCTTTATTTACAAAAACAAGCAGTAGGCTCATGGAGAAAATATTAATACTTAACAGTGTATCAAATCTGTGGCCCTGACATTTTGAGTAGCACAAAATTTTAAGTATTTTTCCAGTATTCAAAGTTATTATCCAGTTCCATAAAGAAGTTGTTCATGTCATTGATATATGAATCAAGCTCCCAACAGTGAAGTTCTCTTTTTCTTTTGTCTTGCTACTGAGTAAAACAAAAAAGGTCAGCTTTCATTCCAATCCCAAAGAAAGGCAATGCCAAAGAATGCTCAGACTACCGCACAATTGCCCTCATCTCACACCCTGGCAAAGTGATGCTCAAAATTCTCCAAACCAGGCTTCAACAGTACAAGGACCATGAACTTCCAGATGTTCAAGCTGGATTTAGAAAAGGCAGAGGAACCAGAGATCAAATTGCCAACATCCATTGGATCATCGAAAAAGCCAGAGAGTTCCAGAAAAATATCTACTTCTGCTTTATTGACTACACCAAAGCCTTTGATTGTGTGGATCACAACAAACTGTGGAAAATTCTTCAAGAGATAGGAATACCAGACCACCTGACCTGCCTCCTGAGAAATCTGTATGCAGGTCAGGAAGCAACAGTTAGAACTGGACATGGAACAACAGACTGGTTCCAAATTGGGAAAGGAGTATGACAAGGCTGTATATTATCATCCTGCTTATTTAAGTTATATGCAGAGTACATGGTGAGAAACGCTGGGCTGGATGAAGCACAAGCTGGAATCAAGATTGCCAGGAGAAATATCAATAACCTCAGATATGCAGATGACACCACCCTTATGGCAGAAAGTGAAGAAGAACTAAAGAGCCTCTTGATGAATGTGAAAGAGGAGAGTAAAAAAGTTGGCTTAAAGCTCAACATTCAGAAAAGTAAGATCATGGCATCTGGTCCCATCACTTCATGGCAAATAGATGGGGAAACAGTAGAAACAGAGACTTTATTATCTTGGGCTCCAAAATCACTGCAGATGGTGACTACAGCCATGAAATTAAAAGGCGTTTGCTCCTTGGAAGAAAAGCTATGACCAACCTAGACAGCATATTAAAAAGCAGAGACATTACTTTGCCAACAAAGGTCTGTCTAGTCAAAGCTATGGTTTTTCCAATAGTCATGTGTGGATGTGAGAGTTGGACTATAAAGGAAGCTGAGCACTGAAGAATTGATGCTTTTGAACTGTGGTGTTGGAGAAGACTCTTGAGAGTCCCTTGGACAGCAAGGAGATCCAACCAGTCCATCCTAAAGGAAATCAGTCCGGAATATTCATTGGAAGGGCTGATGCTGAAGCTGAAACACCACCTGATGTGAAAAGCTGACTCATTTGAAAAGACCCTGATGCTGGAAAAGATTGAAGGTGGGAGGAGAAGGGGATGACAGAGGATGAGGTGGTTGGATGGCATCACCGACTCAATGGATATGAGTTTGAGTAAACTCTGGGAGTTGGTGATGGACAGGGAGGCCTGGCATGCTGCAGTCCATGGGATTGCAAAGGGTCAGACACGACTGAACAACTGAACTGAAACCAAAAATATCAGTCAGCATCCATGTCTGAACTACACTTTTTTGGCAGTGATGTGAGCATCTTGTTTGCTGAATCAAATTGTAATTAAGCATTTATTCATAGTCTGATTTTTGTGAGATATTATTGGAAAAAGAATTAAAACTGATATTAGATAGTCAAGAAATAGCAAGTAGCACTGAAGGTACAGGTATAGACACAGTTAGTATTTTAGTTTAAAATTCATGCCAAAGACTCCATTAAAAGCTACTAGAACAAATAAATATGTTCAGTAAAGTTACAGGCTACAAAATCAATACACAAAGTCCATTGCAGTTCTCTATACTGGCAATGGACTATCAGAAAGAGAAATGAAAATAATTCCATTTATAACTGTCATCAAAAAAAATAAAATACTTAGGAATAAATTTAATCAAAGAGGTGGAAAACCTATATATTGAAAACTATAAAACATTAATGAAAGAAATGGAAGAAGACACAGATAAATGGAAATATATTCTGGGCTCATGGATTGGAAGAATCAATATTCTTAAAATGTCCATACAATCCAAAGCAATCTAGAGATTCAGTGCGATCCTTATTAAATTCCCAATGGCATTTTTCAAAAGAATGGAAGTATTCCTAAAGTTTGAATGGAACCACATCAAAACCAAAACAAACAAAAGAAAAACCCACAACTGAATAGCCAAAGTAATCTTGAGAAACAAGAACAAAGCTGGAGGCATCACACTCCCTGACTTTATATTATAAACCTTTTATAATTAAAACAATATGGCATTGGCCTAAAAACAGACATGTAGTTCAATGGAACAGAATGAAGAACCCAGAAATAAACCCATGCATATATGGTCAATTAACTTATGACAAAGGTACCAGTAATATATAATGGGGAGAGGATTATCTCTTTAGTAAATGGTGTTGAGGAAACTGTCTTACACCATAAACAAAAATTAACTCAAAGACATTAAAGACTTGAATGTAAAACCTGAAGCCATAAAACCCCCAGAAGAAAAAACACAGACAGTAAGCTCCTTGACATAGGTCTGGTGATGATTTTTTATCTGACACGGAAAGAAAAAGACACAAAATAAAAAATAAATAGGACTACATCAGACTAAAAAGCTTCTACATAGCTAAGACCATCAACAAATGAAAAGGCAACTTACTGAATGGGAGACAATATATATCTGATAATGAGGTAATAACCTGAAATACATAAAAAAAAACTCATACAACTCAATAGCAAATAAAGGTCAGTTCAAAATAGGTTGAAGATTCGAATACACACTTTTCAATAGAAGACATACAGAAGGTAAACAGGTTCATAAAAAGATGCACAGAATTAATCATTATGGAAGTGCAAACTGAAACCACAATGAGATATCACCTCACACATGGTAGAATGTCTATATCAAAAAAACAAGAAATAACAAGTGCTGGTGAGATGTGGAGAAAAGGGAACACTTGTGAACTGTTAGCACACCAGTCTCCTCTGTCTTCCACTATCTCCTGGAGCTTGCTCTAATTCATGTCCATTGAGTCTGTGATGCAATCTAACCATCTCATCCTCTGCCACCCTGTTCTCCTTTTGCCTTCAATCTTTCCCAGCATCAGCGTCTTTTCCAATGAGTTGGCTCTTCACATCAGATGGCCAAAGTACTGAAGCTTCAGCTTCATAGTTCTTCCAATGAATATTCAGGGTTAAGTTCCTTTAGAAGACAGTCAGCAGTGACAACAGCAGGGCCAGAGCTGACCCTGGGAGGTCATGAGAGCATAGTCCGCGGACTGGTGTGAAGGCACGAGATGACCTTTGCGTGTACAGCAAATAAAAGTCTTCCTGCTTGGGGCTGCCTTGCCTCCTCTCTGGAAAAAAAAAAAAAAAAGTTCCTTTAGGATTGACTGGTTTGATCTTGCAGTCAAAGGAACTTCAAGAGTCTTCTCCAACACCACATTTCAAAAGCATCAGTTCTTCCATACTCAGCGTTTCCTATGGTCCAACTCTCACATCTGAACATGACTACTGGAAAAACCATAGCTTTGACTAGACAGACCTTTGTCAGCAAAAAGATGTCTCTGCTTTTTAATGTACTATCTAGTTTTGTCATAGCTTTCCTTCTAAGAAGCAAGCATCTTTTAATTTTGTGGCTGCTGTCACCATCTGCAGTGATTTTGGAGCCCAAGATAATAAAGTCTGTCACTGCTTCCACTTTTTTCCCCATCTATTTGCCATGAAGTGATGGGACCAGATGCCATGATCTTAGTTTTTTGAATGTTGAGTTTCAAACTAGCTTTTTCACTCTCCTCTTTCACTTTCATCAAGAGGCTCTTTAGTTCCTTTTCACTTTCTGCCATTAGAGTGATAACATCTGCATATCAGAGGTTGTTGATATTTCTCCTGGCAATCTTGACCGCAGCTTGTGATTCATCCCGCCCGGCATTTCCCATGATGTAACTTATATACAATGTAAGTTAAATAAGCAGGATGACAATATACAGCCTTGTTGTAGTACTCTTTCCCAATTTTGAACTGATCAGTTGTTCCATATCTGATTCTAACTGTTGCTTCTTGACTTGTGTTCAGATTTCTCAGGAGACAGATAAGGTGGCCTGCTATTCCCATCTCCTTAAGAATTTTCCACAGTTTGTTGTGATCCACACAGTCAAAGGCTTTCACATAGTCAATGAAACAGAAGTAGATGTTTTTTCTGGAATTCCTTTGCTTTTTCTATGATCCAACCTATGTTGGCAATTTGATCTCTGATTCCTCTGCTTTTTCTAAACCCAACTTGTATATCTGGAAGTTCTCAGTTCACATACTGCTGAAGCCTAGCTTGAAGGATTTTGAGCATAAACTTACTTGGCTCAGATGGTACAGAATCTGCCTGCAGTACAGGAGACCAAGGTTCAATCCCTGGGTTGGGAAGATCCCCTGGAGAAAGAAATGGCCAGTATTCTTGCCTGGAGAATCTCACGGACAGAGGAGCCTGGCAGGCTACAGTCCATGGGGTTGCAAAGAGCTGGACACAATGAAACAACTAATACTTACTGGTATGGAAAATGAGGAAAATCATAGGGTAATTTGAACATTTTTTGGCATTGCCTTTTTGGGATTGGAATGAAAACTGACCTTTTCCAGCCCTGTGGCCACTGCTGAGTTTTCCAAATTTGTTTCCACTAGCTTTGTTCGTAGTAATGCTTCCTAAGGCCCACTTGACTTCACACTCCAGGATGTCTGGCTCTAAGTGAGTGACCACACCACCATGGTTATCCAGATCATTAAGACCTTCTTTGTATAGTTCTTCTGTGTATTCTTGCCACCTCTTCTTAATTTCTTCTGCTTATATTAGGTCTTTACCATTTCTGTCCTTAATTGTGCCCATCCTTTATTCCATATTGCAAAAGAAATTATATGAAGATATTTAAAAATATTATAGAAGGGAATGCCAAATAAGTGCTATAATTGATCAGACATCTACACTTTTGTGGAAAACACCTTGTGATTTATCTCCAGTACACAGCTGAATCAATTTCTGTATTGGTAATGGTATGTGTTGCTTTAAAAGAATTTATGTCAGCCACAACAGAGTGTATTTCTAATACATTGTTGTCCTAACTTTAGATGATTGTGGCTTTGATAATATTCAAAAACAAACTTAATTGCATTTTATTCTAATGGTGCTTGTACAATAGTGGGAAGGAAATCTTGAGTAGTTGCAGATTTGTTAGAAAATTTTCCTGAAGTCATTATTTGGCACTGTCATCAACTGCAATTCACTATCTGAAATAAAATAAGTCAATCATTTAAAAATACTCTGGATAAGAGAGTGAGAGTGAAGTCGCTCAGTCGTGTCCGACTCTTTGCGACCCCATGGACTGTAGTGTACCATGCTCCTCCGTCCATGGGGTTTTCCAGGCAAGAGTACTGGAGTGGGTTGCCATTTCCTTCTCCAGAGGATCTTCCTGACCCAGGGATCGAACCTGGGCCTCCCACGTGTAGGCAGACACTTTACCATCTGAGCCACCAGGGAAGTCTATTTATCAACATTCTAATAAAAAGAAAATTGATTGGAGGGGGACTTCCTTGGTGGTTCAGTGCAGGGGGCCCAGGTTCAATCCCTGATTAGAGAGCTGAATCCAACATGACCCAGCTAGGAGTTTGCATGTTGCAACTAAAGATCCCATCTGTTGCAACAAAGATCAAAAATCCTGCATGCTGCAGCTAAGACCTGGCATAGCCACGTAAATATCAATATATATACATATAAAGAAAGACAGAGGGATGTGTGTTTGGTTGGTTCACCGAAAAGATAGATAGACAGGAGAACTATACAAAAAAGATCTTCACGACCCAGATAATCATGATGATGTGATCACCAACCTAGAGCCAGACATTCTGGAAAGTGAAGTCAAGTGGGCCTTAGGATGCATTACTATGAACAAAGCTAGTGGAGGTGATGGAATTCCACTTCAGCTATTTCACATCCTAAAAGATGACCTGTGAGAGTGCTGCACTTAATATGCCAGCAAATTTGGAAAACTCAGCAGTGGCCACAGGACTGGAAATATCAGTTTTCGCTCCAATCCCAAAGAAAGGCAATGCCAAAGAATGTTCAAACTACCACACAACTGCACTCATCTCACACGCTAGTAAAGTAATGCTCAAAATTCTCCAAGCCAGGCTTCAACAGTACGTGAACCATGAACTTCCAGATGTTCAAGCTGGATTTAGAAAAGGCAGAGGAACCAGAGATCAAATTGCCAACATCCATTGGATCATCGAAAAAGCAAGAAATTTCCAGAAAAATATCTACTTCTGCTTTATTGACTACGCCAAAGTCTTTGACTGTGTGGACCACATCAAACTGTGGAGAATTCTTCGAGAGATAGGAATACCAGACCACCTGACCTGCCTCCTGAGAAATCTGTATGCAGGTCAGGAAGCAACAGTTAGAACTGGACATGGAACAACAGACTGGTTCCAAATTGAGAAAGGAGTATGTCAAGGCTGTATATTATCACCCTGCTTATTTAAGTTATATGCAGAGTACATCGTGAGAAACACGGGGCTGGATGAAGCACAAGCTGGAATCAAGATTGCGGGGAGAAATATCAATAATCTCAGATATGCAGATGACACCACCCTTATGGCAGAAAGTGAAGAAGAACTAAAGAGCCTCTTGATGAAAGTGAAAGAGGAGAGTGAAATAGTTGGCTTAAAACTCAACATTCAGAAAAGTAAGATCATGGCATCTGGTCCCATCGCTTCATGGCAAATAGATGGGGAAACAGTGGAAACAGTGAGAGACTTTATTATCTTGGGCTCCAAAATCACTGCAGATGGTGACTGAGGCCATGAAATTAAAAAATACTCGCTCCTTGGAAGCAAAGTTAAGACCAACCTAGATAGCATATTAGAAAACAGAGACATTACTTTGCCAACAAAGGTCTGTCTAGTCAAAGCTATGGTTTTTCCAGTTATGTGTGGATGTGAGAGTTGGACTATAAAGGAAGCTGAGCACTGAAGGATTTATGCTTTTGAATTGTGGTGTTGGTCAAGACTCTTGAGAGTCCCTTGGATAGCAAGGAGATACAAACAGTCCATCCTAAAGGAAATCAGTCCTGAATATTCATTGGAAGGACTGATGCTGAAGCTGAAACTCCAGTACTTTGGCCATCTGATGCGAAGAACTGACTCATTTGAAAAGATCCTGATGCTGGGAATGACTGAAGGCACGAGGAGAAGGGGATGACAGAGGATGAGGTGGTTGGATGGCATCACCAACGCGATGGACATGAATTTGAGTAGGCTCTGGGAGTTGGTGATGGACAGGGAAACTTGGCATGCTGTAGTGCATGGGGTCGCAAAGTGTCAGACATGACTGAACTACTGAACTGAACTCAACAAAGTGTAATTGGGCTATACTTTCTTTAAAAATGGAGAAATTTTCAAGAGAGCTTTACCCTAGAGGATAGGAGGTAGTAGTCATTGATAAAACCAGAAAGGTAAGCAGGGGCCAGGTTTTACCAGGTATTGAAAGACATATTAAGGAATTTGAAATCTATTGTAGGAGAACTGGGGAGCCAATAAACATTGTGCCTTAAAGTATGGATTACCTACATCACAATCACTTAGAGATCTTACTGAAAATGCCTACTCCTATATTCTACCCCAAACCTATTGAATCAAAATCACTGGGGTAAAGTCCTCAAATCTATGTTTTTTTAAACAACAATGCCAAGTAATTTCTTACACATATTGAAGTTTGTACAGTATAGTGTTTGAGGCCAGGGAATGATATGATCAGATGAATATCAGGAGGTGATGATAACTGGTTGCAACATGAAGAACAGTATAAAAGGTGGCAAAACTGGAGGCTAGGAGACACACTAGGTGACTGTTGGACTAGTCTGGGTAAGAGAAGTTGATGATCTTAACTAGATTAGGACTGGAGTTGAAGAAAAGATGAATTGGAGAGATGTGAATGTCAAATTATTTGGAAGATGAACTGTCAAGGCTTGACGATTTGCTTGAGTATGGAGATAACCTGTGAAACTGGATGAATGTCGGTGCTATTTCCTGATCTGGAGAATCCAGGAAAATTAGCAAGTTCCTGATGGTGATGGTGGGAAAGTAGAAAGGAGAAACCAAGATCAACCGTGCACATGGGGACTTAAAAGGAGAGAGATCTAGTAGGCAGCTGGAGGATAGCGCCATAGTTGCTAAGGGAAATCTATTCATAAGATATAGCTATAGCAGAGGCAGATTTGCTGTGAAGCTGATGAATTTAATCTTCAGGTCTCTTGCAAAAGGCTCCTTTCATGGCTCTGAGACAAACCCTAAGAGTTCTATATTTGAAGAGCTATATCAATTTTCTTAAATTGTGTGAACTTAATTTTCTTAATTTTTCAGTTATATAAAAAGCCTCAGAAAACCTTGAATCTTGTTTCTGAGCTATATAGGTCAAAAATCATCAGCGTACAGATGGTAACAAAGGACCCTGAAAAGGATGAGATTACCTTAGGACAATGTATAGAGTAAAACACCTCAGAGGTTACATGTTATTTTCCAGGAGTAACTATTATTTTAACTTAGATATAGAGAAAAATCAGGGGAAAAATTTTAATAATGTAGAAAGTTTGTAGTCACATGATACACTATGATTTAATTGAAACTAAAAGCTTTATATATTTATATTAAAATATTATTTAAATTTGCTTTTAGGGTAGGCCTATAAGGAATCATTCCAATAACCATATATGAAAAAATTAACTCTTGGAGGATTTTTTCCTAACTTTTAAAAGAAGGATGAAAACTTAAGAAATATTGTGGTTCTTATCTAAATACTTTTAGAATCAGATAAATATTTGCTAGATAATAGATAATATATGTCATATATAATATATAGATAAGTGTATCATTTACTCTTTGCCTTAAAAAAATCTATTCTAGTTCAATCATTGGCCTTCTCTTCTTCATTCTTAAAAATTGTCAAGGAAAGGAAATCTTTAATAATGTTCCATGATCAGAAATCTCTTATGTCTAACCTAAATCTCTGATTCCTGTGAAGAAAGAGGACCATTTTTAAAAAATCAGCCTTATTGAGGTTATGTTTTACATACATTAAAGTTCATCAGTTTTAAGTATACATTTCAGTGTGGTTTTGACAAATGTGTACAGCAGTGTAACCACCATGACCATTCAGATATTTCTATTACCCTTTGTATTCAGTCTCCCGCACAGTCTCTTACCCCTGCCCCAGCCAACCACTGATCTGTTTTCTGTCATTGCAATTTTTAAAATATTTATTTATTTGGCTGTGCCAGCTCTTAGTTGGGGTATGCAGGATCTTCGTTGCAGCATGGGAACCCTTAGTTGTGGTATGTGGCATCTAGTTCCCTGACCAGGAATTGAACTCAGTCCTCCTGCATTGGGAACACGGAGTCTTAGCCACTGTACCACCAGGAAAATGCATGTCATTGCAATTTGACTTTACTAGAATTTTATGTAAATATTCATAGTCTTTTGTGTCTGTCTCTGACTTCTTTCACTTAACATAATGCTTTTGAGATTATCCATGTTCTCTCAGTAGTTCATTCCTTTTTAAAACTAAGTAGTATATTGCGTTGTATGGATGTATCACAATTTATTGATTCACTAGTTATTGGACATTTGAGTTATTTCTAGTTGGGGCCTATTATGAATAAAACTGCTAAGAATGTTTACATACAAGTTAAATACCAGTCCGTATTGACATTGGTTTTTATTTCTCTAGGGTAAATACTTAGGAGTGGGATGGCTTAGGAGTGAGTTGCATTGCAGTGTGCATTTAACTTTTTAAAAACCCACTAGATTTTCGAAAGTGAATGTAGTATTTTGCATCCCCACTAGCAACGTGTGAGTTCTAGTTGCTCCTCATCCTCTACTGCACTTAGTATTGTTGGTCTTTTTAATTTTAGTTTTTCTAATGTGTAGGGTGATACCTCATTGTGGTTAATTTGCATTTCCCTAATAACTAATGATGCAAATCTTTTCATGTGCTTATTTGCATTTCATATATCTTTGTTGGTAGAGTATCTGTTCAAATCTTTTGTTCATTTATTAATTGGATTATTTGTCTTATTGAGTTGTAAAAATTATTTATATATTCTGGATACAAATCTTTTATCAGATACATGTTTTAAAAGTATTTTCTCCCAGTCTGTGGTTTATTTCTTCATTTTTTTTAAGTGTTTTTCAAAAAGCAGATTTTTTTCTTTTTGGTTTTTCTTTAATTTGTCATATGTTTTTTATTTTATTCATATTTTTAATTGAAATATAGTTGATTTATGATATTAAATAAGTTTCAGGTGTACAACATAGTGATTCCCAATTTTTAAAGGTTATACTCCATTTATAATTATTTTAAAGTATTGGCTATATTCCCTGTGCTGTACAATATATCTTTGTAGTTTATTTATTTTATACATAGTAGTTTGTGGCTCTCAATCCCCTAACCCTATCTTGCCTCTCTCTACTTCCGTCTTCCCACTGGTGACCAGTAGTTTGTTCTCTATATTTATGAGTTTGTTTCTTTTTTGTTATATTCACTAGTTTATTTTTTAGAGTCCACATATAAGTGACAGCATAAAATATTCGTTTTCTCTGTCTGAAACTTCATTAAGCATAAAAACTTCCAAGTCCATCCATGTTCTTGCAAATAGCAAAATTTCATTCCTTGTTATGGTTGAGTAGTATTCCATTAAATGCATATTTGTATATATACATATATATATATATATATATACCACATCTTCTTTATTCATCTGTTGCTGAACATTTGGTTGCTTCCATATCTTGGCTATTGTAAATCATGCTGCTATGAATGTTAGGATGCAATAGTGCTTTTGTTTTTTTTTAATATATACCCAGGAGTGGAATTGCTGGGTCATATGGTAGTTCTAGTTCTAGTTTTTTGAGGAACTTCCATCCTGTTTTCCACAGTGGTGCACCAGTTTACATTCCCACCAGCAATGTTGAAGTGTTCACTTTTCTCCATATCACCAACATTTGTTATATATGATCTTTTTGATAATAGCCATTCTGATAGGTGTGAGGTGATATCTCATTGTGGCTTTGATTTGCTGTTTCTCTGATGATTAGTGATGCTGAGCATCTTTTCATACACTGTTGGTCATCTGTATATCTTCTTTGGAAAAATATCTATTCAGGTCTCTTGCCCTTTTTAAAAAATTGATTTATTTTTTTGATGTTGACTTGTATAAGGTGTTTATATATTTAGGATATTATCTCCTTATCAGTCATATCATTTGCAAATATTTTCTCCCATTCAGTAGGTTGTTTTATTGATGGTTTCTTTTGCTGTGCAAAAGCTTTTAAGTTTAATTAGGTCCCATTTATTTATTTTTGTTCTTATTTTGTTTGCCTTAGGACACAGATCCAAACAAAATATATTGCTGTGATTTGTGCCAAAAAGTGTTCTGCCTATGTTTTCTTCTAGGAGTTTTATGATTCCTGGTCTTGCATTTAGATCTTTAATTCATTTTGAGTTCATTTTTGTATATCATTTGAGAAAATGTTCTAATTTTATTCTTTTACATTTAGCTGTCCAGTTTTTCGAGCATCACCTATTGAAGAAACTGTCTTTTCTCCATTGTGTATTCTCAGACAAGGAAAATAAATAAAAAGAATCTAAACTGGAGGGGAAGAAGTAAAACTGTCACTATTTGCAGAAGACATGATACTATACGTAGAAAATCCTAATGATACCACCAAAAAATTACTGGAGCTCACCAATGATTATGGTGAAGTTGCAGAATACAAAATTAATATACAAAAATCTGTTGCATTTTTATAAAGTAACAATGAACTCTCAGAAGGAGAAATTAAGAAAACAATTCCGTTTACAATTGCATCAAAAAAGAATAAAAATCTAAGAATAAACCTACCTAAAGTGGTAAAAGACCTGGACTCAGAAAACTATGCCGATGAAAGAAACTAAGGATGACACAAACCAATGGAAAGATATACTGTGCTCAGGGATTGAAAGAATCAATGCTGTTAAAATACCCATATTACTCAAGGCAATTTGCAGATTCAATGCAATCCCCATTGCATTGAAATACCAGTGGCTTTTTTCACAGAACTAGGACAAATAATTTAAAAAATTTGTTTGGAGACAAAAAAGACTCATAATAGTAAAAGAGTCTTGACAAAGAAGAACAGATCTGGAGGTATCACATTCCCTGGCTTCAGATTATACTATAGAAAGCTAAAGTTTTTAAGTTTTGATGAAGTGCAGTTTATCAATTTTTTTCTTTTATAGCTTTGTGGTTTTTTTAATTCTGTCTATGAAATGTTTGTCTAACCCAAGGTTTCAAAGATTTTTGTCTATGTTTTATAGTTACAGAAATTTTATAGTTTCATCTCTTATCTATTGTTTTATGATTCATTTCAGGTTAATTTTTTGGTATACAGTGTGAAGTAAGGGTGAAGGTTTTTCCATGTAGATATCTAAATATTCCAGCATCATTTGTTGGAAAGGTTATCCTTTCCCCCATTGAATTACACTGGTCCTTTTTTTGACACTTAAATGAATATATTTGTGTTGGTCTACTTTTGGACATTCTATTCTATTTAACTATATGTCTATGATACTCTTTTAGTAATGAAAATAATCGCTGGTGGAAACTATTCTGAAGTTATTCTTGGATATTATGAGACAGGGTTGAATTCTATACATGTGAAAAGTTTGTATTCTTCCCAGACACCTAGTACTCTAACTGAAAACGTATATGTACACTTAACGTATTTTTCCATAAACAAATATACATTTTTTTTATGTAAAAGAAGTAATTAGGCATTTTTTTTGTTTGCTTAGAGCTTACTTTTCCCAGAGTATAAAAAAGAGAGTAAAATAAATTCTTGTTATTTGGAAATCTTTACAATAACCAAAACTATATTCTATTAAGGAAAAATGAAAAAATATAGAAAAGTTCAAAGAATAAAGCAGAATAAATCTGCTCTTTGGGAATAACAGTAGCATCAGTTCAGTTCACTTCAGCTGCTCAGTTGTGTCCGACTCTTTGTGACCCCATGGACTGCAGCACACCAGGTTTCCCTGTCCATTACCAACTCCCGGAGCCTACTCAAATTCATGCCCATCGTATCGGTGATGCCATCCAACCATCTCATCCTCTATTGTCCCCTTCTCCCGCCTTCAGTCTTTCCCAGCATCAGGGTCTTTTTCAATGAGTCAGTTCTTGTCATCAGGTGGCCAAAGTATTGGAGTTTCAGCTTCAGCATCAGTCCTTCCAATGAATATTCAGGACTGATTTCCTTTAGGATTGACTGGTTGGATCTCCTTGCTGTCCAAGGGACTCTCAAGAGTCTTCTCCAACATTGCAGTTCAAAAGCATCAATTCTTCGGTGCTCAGCTTTCTTTATACTCCAACTCTTACATCCATACATGACTGCTGGAAAAACCATAGCTTTGACTAGATGGACCTTTGTTGGCAAAGTAATGTCTCTGCTTTTTAATGTGCTGTCTAGGTTGGTCATAGCTTTTCTTCCAAGGAGCAAGTATTTTTTAATTTCATGGCTGCAGTCACCATCTGCAGTGATTTTGGAGCCCATAAAAATAAAGTCTCTCACTGTTTCCACTGTTTCCCCATCTATTTGCCATGAAGTGATGGGACCAGATGCCATGATCTTAGTTTTCTGTTGAGCTCTGAATGTTGAGTTTTAAGCCAACTTTTTGACTCTCCTCTTTCACTTTCATCAAGAAGCTCTTTAGTTCTTATTCTCTTTCTGCCATAAGGGTGGTGTCATCTGCATATATGAGGTTATTGATATTTCTCCCCGCAATCTTGATTCCAGCTTGTGCTTCATCCAGCCCAGCATTTCTCATGATGTATTCTGTATGTAAGTTAAATAAACAGGGTGACAATATATAGCCTTGACGTACTCCTTTCCTGACTTGGAACCAGTCTGTTGTTTCATGTCCAGTTAAATACTACAAATCAAGGAAGGGGATTTCCTGACTTCTTTTTCCAAGCAATTTCAATAAATGAAGGAGGAAGTTATTTTCCTTTTTTAAAAACTTATTGTTGGCAGGATTAGTGTACTTCTTTTCACTCTTTAGGATTTAAAATACATATACACTAATGTTACTGAACTTCATAAACCTTTGGGATTTTTTTCCTAGTTTGCAGAGTGTTTCAGTAAAAAGTCACTCTGTTGTGGAAATGTTCCAGAGCCGGGGAGATGATGCATTACCAAAAGGGAGGAGAATGCCCAAACATTAACAATTGACTTTGATAGATCCCTTGCTCTGGTGAAATAAGCATAGGATTTGGAATCAGAATACATTTGCATTTCATCTCTTGACTTCTTAACATGGTGTGGGGGCAGGGAGTGGTTTGCTCATGTTTCTTAACTTCTTTAAGTCTCAGCTTCTTCTTTGGCAGTAATAATACTTGTCCGACAGTGTTGCCATGAGGATGAAATTAAATGACCTAGTATTTTGCATAGCATAAGCTCCACATTCAGTAAATATCATATCCCTTTCCCCTTTCTCTCAGTCCTGCATTTAGACTGAGAAGTTTTCTGGAAGTCAATTGCATACCTCACAGCAGAAGCTAATTTGTTGATTCTTCCTCATTTTTGGGAAGGTAAAAGGTAGATAGAAATTTGAAAAGTACTGGGGAACAGAAGAACAGATGAGCTTAGGGATCAGACTCTAGGATAAGAAACTAGTTCAGCAGGAAGTGTGTGCTGTCAGCCCCTTAAGGATCATATGCTCAAGGTGTCCAATCCCATCTCACATGTTTAATACCTCAAATGTCACTTGATGGTAGAAGACTCTCTAGGGAATTCTGTGAGAACAGTACCCAGCTGTAGTGGAAGACTGACCTGAGAGCACCTTTTAGACTTTCTCTATCCCTCTTTGTCCTCGAGTAATTTAGTTATGTCCTCTCTTGCTTCAACTTTTAAATTCAAAGACACTTATTATTAGTGTTTGTCACCTTAAATTACCAGATTCTGGCCCTCTTCATCACTTTTAACCTATGAAAGAGACAGTGGCACTACCTGATTTAAACTGTTTCTGATTCCTGATTCTTCCTCCCTGCTTCCCCACGCACCTGCCCTTTCACTTTAATTTCATCTATAAAGCAGGAAAAATCTTTACAAAATGCCCCAGCTGTTAGCAAACAACACATCCTCAGTTATGTGTGCAAATATCTTAATGTACGTTGGGGATATTACGTAAAAATTCTCAATTTTTATTTTGAGAACATAGGCCAAAACTGAAAACACTCTCAATTAATTGTCTGATTAGACTAACTTGACTGTTATGTCTGTACCACTACTCCAATTCTATGATGTCTGTATCACTATTCCAATTCTAATGAAGAACAAAATGAAGATTAGACTTTCTATATTGTTTGTGCACTGTATTAGACCTTGTGAATATAAAAAGTACAAGATTTGTACCTCATACTTAAGTGAGAAGGAAAGCATTTAAGATTAGAATTCGAAGTCTCTAATTCTGTTTTTCTGGCATGTACAAAAATTCTATTGTATAGCACATTGGATCTATCTCAAGCATAAAAATGCATAGACTTCTGTTATTCTGTATATAAAATATATTCATATATATGTACATATATTTAACTTAGACTATAACAGCTATTAAATAATATTTCATTGATTAATTTCCTAAAAGTTCATTATTTTTTATAGATCTTTAAAATATTTATTTTTGACTGTGCTGGGTCTTTGTTGCTATGTGCAGGCTTTCTCTAGTTGCAGTGCATGGTCATCTCATTGAGGTGGCTTCTCTTGTTGTGGCCCGCAGTTCTAGAGCACATGGCCTTCAGTAGTTGTGGCACATGGGCTTAGTTGCCCTGTGGCATGTGGAATCTTCCTGGACTGGGGATCAAACCCATGTTCCCTGGATTGGCCGACAGATTTTTAACCACTGGACCACCAGGGAAGTCCAAGTTCATTCTTTTATATGCTCCTTTTTTTGATGCATGAATTGAGCTGGCTCAGATATATATACCAACTTTTTTTTCACTTTCTGTTACAGTATCACTCAGATGTAGCACCATCAATAGTAAGAAAAACACTGCCATTAACACTCTTTTCTGTAGAGTTCTAGTTAGAAGAAATAATTAACAGTCTTAGTGTTTAAGCCATTGCTACATGGATATTCTGGTTTATGCTACTGAAAGCACAAATAAAGAAATTCAGTCTATAGTTAAAGCTTCTGACCTAGATGGCTTTATTTAGGTATTCTTCTAGATTTTCAAAGACTAAATTATTTACATCTTATGTAAACATTTCAAAACAATAGAAAAAGTGGAAATATTCTCCAGCTCTTTCCATAAGACCATGATAGCCATGATACTAAAACAAGACAGGGAGAGAAAGAAAAAGGCCAATCTCATAAAAATTCTAAATAAGTTATTAGTAAACTGAACCTAGCAGTGGATTGAAGAGATAATATGATAGGTCTAATTGGGTTTATTCCAAAAATGCAAGGAGGTTTAATTTTCAAGACAAAACACGCTATCAATGTAAATTACCATATTAACAGATTAGAGGAGGAAAAACTGTGGTCATCTGCGAAGAGGAAGAACAAGCATTTGAATTCAGTACCCATTCATGATAAAAGTTCTTTATTATTTTTGTTCAGTTGCTCAGACTCTTTGTGACCCCATGGACTGCAGCACACCAGGCTTCCCTATCCTTCACCATTTCCCGGAGCCTGCTCAAGCTCATGTCCATTGAGTCAGTGATGCCATCCAAACATCTCATCCTCTGTCATCTCTTTCTTGTCCTGCCTTCAATCTTCCCCAGCATCAGGGTCTTTTGCAGTGAATAGGCTCTTTGCATCAGGTGACCAAAGTACTGAAACTTCAACTTTAGCATCAGTCCTTCTAATGAATATTCAGGATTCATTTCCTTTAGGATCGACTGGTTTGATCAAGGAGTCTCTCTAGAGTCTTCTCCAACACCATAGTTCAAAAGCATCAGTTCTTTGGCATTCAGCCTTCTTTATGGTCCAACTCCAGTAGTCATCCATACGTGACTACTAGAAAAACCATACACTATACAGACCTTTGTTGGCAAAATAATGTCTCTGCTTTTTGATAAGCTGTCTAGGTTTGTCATAGCTTTTCTTCCAAGAAGCAAGTCTTTTAATTTCATGGCTGCAGTCACCATCTGCAGAATTTGGAGTCCAAGAAAATGAAGTCTGTCACTGTTTCCATTGTTTCCCCATCTATTTGCTATGAAGTTATGGGACCAGATGCCATGATCTTAGTTTTTTAAATGTTGAGTTTTAAGCCAGCTTTTTCACTCTCCTCTTTCACCTTCATCAAGAGGCTTTTTAGTTCCTCTTCACTTTTTTCCATAAGGGTGGTGGCATCTGCATATCTAAGGTTATTGATACTTCTTCTGGCAGTCTTGTTTCCAGCTTGTGAGTCATCCAGCCTAACATTTCATATAATGTACTCTGCATATAAGTTAAATAAGCAGGGTGACAGTATACAGCCTTGATGTACTCCTTTCCCAATTTGGAACCAGTCCATTGTTCCATGTCCAGTTCTAACTGTTGCTTCTTGACCTGCATACAGGTTTCACAGGAGGCAGGTCAGGTGGTCTGGTATTCTCATCTCTTTAAGAATTTTCCACAGTTTGTTGTGATCCACACAGTCAAAGGCTTTAGCGTAGTCAATGAAGCAGGAGTAGATGTTTTTCTGGAACTCTCTTGATTTTTCAGTGATCCAATGGATGTTGGCAATTCGATCTCTGGTTTCTCTGCCTTTTACTAAATCCAGTTTGAACATCTGGGAGTTCTCAGTTCACATACTGTTGAAGCTTGGCTTGGAGAATTTTGAGCATTTCTTTACTAGTGTGTGAGATGAGTGCAGTTGTGTGGTAGTTTGAATATTCTTTGTCATTGCCTTTCTTTGGGATTGGAATGGAAACTGACCTTTTCCAGTCCTGTAGCCACTGCTGAGTTTTCCAGATTTGCTGGCATATTGAGTGGAGCACTTTCACAGCATCATCTTTTAGGATTTGAAATAGTCCACCTGGAATTCCATCACTTCCACTAGCTTTGTTTGTAATGATGCTTCCTAAGGCCCACTTGACTTTGCACTCCAAGATGTATGGCTCTAGGTGAGTGATCACATCCTCGTGGTTATGTGAGTCATAAAGATCTTTTTTGTATAGTTCTTCTGTGTATTCTTGCCTATTCTTAATATCTTCTGCTTCTGTTACATCCATACCATTTCTGTCGTTCATTGTGCCAATTTTTGCATGAAATATTCCCTTGGCATCCCTAATTTTCTCGAAGAGATCTCTAGTCTTTCTCGTTCTATTGTTTTCCTCTATTTCTTTGCATTGTTCACTTAGGAAGGCTTTCTTATCTCTCCTTGGTATTCTTTGGAACTCTGCATTCAGATGGGTATATCTTTCCTTTTCTCCTTTGCCTTTAGCTTCTCTTTTCTCAGCTATTTGTAAGGCCTCCTCAGATAACCATTTTGCCCTTTTGCATTCCTTTTTCTTGAGTATGGTTTTGATCACCGCCTCCTGTACAGTGTTATGAACCTTTAACCATAGTTCTTCAGGCACTCTATCAGATCTAATCCCTTGAATCTATCTGTCACTTCTACTGTATAATCATAAGGGATTTTATTTAGGTCATACCTTAATGGCCTAGTGGTTTTCCCTACTTTCTTCAATTTAAGCTTTTAGCAAACTAAAAAGAAAACTTTCCTAATCTGTTAAATCTACAAAAAACGTAAACTGAAAATCATGTTCAACATTAAAACGTTATAAGAATTCTCTCTAAAACCAGGAACAAGGGAAGGATATCTACTATTTTGCCACTTCTAAACAGGATTGATCCTTTTGAACTGTGGTGGTGGAGAGACTCTTGAGAGTCCCTCAGACAGCAAGGTGATCAAACCAGTCAATCCTAAAGGAAATCAGTCCTAAAGGAAATCAGGATGAATACTGGAATCAGTCCTGAATGAATATTGGAAGAACTGAAGCTGAAGCTCCAATACTTTGGCCACCAGATGCAAAGAACTGACTCATTGCAAAAGACCCTGATGCTGGGAAAGATTGAAGGCAGGAGAAGGGGATGACAGAGGATGAGATGGTTGGATGGTATCACTGATTCGCTGGACATGAGTTTGAGCAAGCTCCAGGATTTGGTGATGGACAAGGAATCCTGGTGTGCTGCAGTCCCTGGGGTTGCAAAGAGTCGGACATGACTGAGCGACTGAACTGAACTGAACTGAAGCAGTATTTTATAGATAAAAGTCCTAGACAGGGGAGTAAGTCAAGAAAAAGAAATAAGAGATAGGAATAAATCTAACAAAATATGTGGTAGATACAAGGAGTAATTTTAAAATTTATTGAAAACATTAAAGACACTTTAAAGAAGCTATAAATGAATAGAGAAATATACCATGTTTATATGTAGGAGGACTCAGTGTCAAAAAGATACTAATTTTTCCAAATGTATCTATAAATTCAATGCAATCTAATAAAAATCCCAACAGTATTTTTCTAGAAACTTGACAAGTTGATTCTAAAAGTTATAATAATTAATATACAATATGGTATTGTTGGTACTAGTATTGGTAAATCAATGAAATAGAATATAGGGCTTAATAACAGATTCCCACCTAAAAGGATTAATTTGATATAAGATTAAACATTGCATTTCAGATCACTGGTTGATGAGGTAAAAAGTGATGAGTAAAAAGTAAAAAGTGTTGGGATAATTGGCTATTCATATGGAAAGATAGGAAATAGTATCCTATTCACATCAAAATAAATTTCAGGTTCTGTAAAGCCCTAATATAAACATCTCTCGGAGAAGGCAATGGCACCCCACTCCAGTACTCTTGCCTGGAAAATCCCATGGACGGAGGAGCCTGGTAGGCTACAGTCCATGGGGTCGCTAAGAGTCGGACACGACTGAACGACTTCACTTTCACTTTTCCCTTTCATGCACTGGAGAAGGAAATGGCAACCCACTCCAGTATTCTTGCCTGGAGAATCCCAGGGATGGCGGAGCCTGGTGGGCTGCCGTCTATGGGGTCGCACAGAGTTGGACACGACTGAAGCAACTTAGCAGCAGCAGCAGCAAACATCTCTACAAAGCAGAGAATAGGAGGATTTGGAGGTGAGTGACAATAATTCAATAACTGGGGCAGTACATTCCACCTGGTACCAACTGGTACCAGTACATTCTTTCTTCTAGGTCATGTATGTGTGTGGCTTGTCACTCAGTTGTGTCCAACTCTTTGCAACCCCATGGACTCCTCTGTCCATGGGGATTCTCCAGGCAAGAATACTGGAGTGGGTTACCATGCCCTCCTCCAGGGGATCTTCCTAATCCAGGGATCGAACCCAGGTCTCCCACATTGTAGGCGGATTCTTTACTGTCTGAACCAGCCAGTTTCACTATGTCTTATCTTTCATCTTGTCCTCCCCAGTCCATTCTCTAATACCAGTAGAGTATATGCTCTAAAATGAAAATTTTATTGTTACTCCCAGCTTAAAATCCATTCATGGCTTCTCATTATCCTCAGTATAAAATTTAAAACCCTCAATGTGGCCTGCTGCGTGCTTACATCTCTAGCCTCATCTCTTAGTTCACTACCTTCACTCTCCCTACCCTGCAGGGTAGGTTCCAGCTCTTTTGAACTTTAGATCTTGAAGTACAATACTGTCTGGCCTCTGGATCTTCTCATGACAGGCTCTTGAATTGGAATACTTTTTCTTACCGTGTTTCACTTGATTAAATCTTCTTCCTCATTCAGTCCCATTCTAGGGGCCATTTCTCTGGTAAACTTCCTCTGACACTCTAAACTAGATTAAGCGTCCTTTCTAAAATCTCCAATATTAACCTCTAAGTTTACCTATTATAATCATATCTATCAAATTGTATGATAAATGCTTGTTTGTTCCCTTACTGATTTCTTCCAGTTCATGAAAGCAGGGGTTGTTTATCTGCTGCTGCTGCTGCTAATTTGCTTCAGTAGTGTCCGACTCTGTGCGACCCCATAAACGGCAGCCCGCCAGGCTCTGTCGTCCCTGGGATTCTCCAGGCAAGAACAATGGAGTGGGTTGCCATTTCCTTCTCCAATGCATGAAAGTGAAAAGTGAAAGTGAAGTCGCTCAGTCGTGTCCGACTCTTCGTGACCCCATGGACTGCAGCCTACCAGTCTCCTCCGTCCATGGGATTTTCCAGGCAAGAGTACTGGAGTGGGGTGCCATTGCCTTCTCTGGTTGTTTATCTAATTGACCACTATTACATCACAAGGGCTTAGCACATTATGTATAGGCATTCAAATACTTATTAAATTATCTCAAATATAATTTCCTTATTCTTTTTCTTTCCTGCCTACCTATCCATAATATGACTTTGAAGTATATACATTTTTATTATTTTATTTATCAAAAAAATGTTTGTTTCTAGGGAATTCCCTAGAAGTCCAGTGGTTAGGACTCCATGCCTCCACTGAAGGAGATACAGATTCCATCACTGGTTGGGGAATTAATATCCTACATGCTGCATGCAGCACAGCCAAAATTTTTTTTTTTTTTTACTTCTAGTAATGTTTTCATGATAGCTAAATCTACTAGTACATGGGTCAGCAAACTATTTCTAAAAAGCACCAGTTAGTAAATATGTTAGACTCTGGACCACAGCATTCATTGCTGCTGTTTCTACTTCTCCTTCCTCTTCTTTTGCAGTTAAAATTCTTTAAACATGTCAAAACTATTTACTATACAAAATAGGTCATGGGTCATATTTGGCTCACGTTATAGGTTGCCAATCTCTGCACTAAAACACAATTTGAGTGCTATAGATTTTGTTAAAATTAACTCAGCCAATTAAGTTATTCATTGCTTTTATAACTTGATGATTTAGGTTGAATATTACTATTGCCACTTCAGAAATTGAAAACTGAAGCAAAGAAGGATTACATGACTTACCTCAGATCATACTTTCTGTGTCGTAGAGCTCAGACATGTTATCCTCATGTATCATATGTGTCTTAAATCAGTCCTAAAATATTCTACCTTTTTATTTTTTTATTTTTTATTTTTTAAATAAATTTACTTATTTTAGTTGGGGGCTAATTACTTTACAATATTGTAATAGTTTTTGCCATACATTGACATGAATCAGCCATGGGTTTACATGTGTTCCCCTTTCTGGACCCCCCACCCACCTCCCTCCCCATCCCATCCCTCTGGGTCATCCCATTGCCCCGGCCCTGAGCCTTTGTCTCATGCGTTGAACATGGAATGGTGTTCTGTTTCACATACGATAATATACATGTTTCAATGCTATTCTCCCAGAACATCCCACCCTCACCTTCTCCCTCAGAGTCCATAAAATTGTTCTATGCATCTGTGTCTCTTATTCTGTCTCGCATATAGGGTTATCGTTACCATCTTTCAAATTCCATATATATGCATTAGTATACTGTATTGGTGTTTTTCTTTCTGGCTTACTTCACTCTGTACAATGGGCTCCAGTTTCATCCATCTCAGTAGAACCGATTCAAATGTATTTTTTTTAATGGCTGAGTAATATTCCATTGTGTATGTGTACCACAGCTTCCTTATCCATTCATCTGCTGATGGACATCTAGGTTGCTTCCATGTCCTGGCTATTGTAAACAGTGCTGCGATGAACATTGGGGTACACGCGTCTCTTTCAATTCTGGTTTCTTCGGTGTGTATGCCCAGCAGTGGGATTGCTGGGTCATACGGCAGTTCTATTCCCAGTTTTTTAAGGAATCTCCACACTGTTCTCCATAGTGGCTGTACTAGTTTGCATTCCCACCAACAGTGTAAGAGGGTTCCCTTTTCTCCACACCCTCTCCAGCATTTATTGCTTGTAGACTTTTGGATAGCAGCCATTCTGACTGGTGTGAAATGATACCTCATTGTGGTTTTGATTTGCATTTCTCTAATAATGAGTGATGTTGAGCATCTTTTCATGTGTTTGTTAGCCACCTGTATGTCTTCTTTGGAGAAATGTCTGTTTAGTTCTTTGGCCCATTTTTTGATTGGGTCGTTTATTTTTCTGGAATTCAGCTGCAGAAGTTGCTTGTATATTTTTGAGATTAATTGTTTGTCTGTTGCTTCGTTTGCTATTATTTTCTCCCATTCTGAAGGCTGTCTTTTCACCTTGCTTATAGTTTCCTTTGTTGTGCAAAAGCTTTTAATTTTAATTAGGTCCCAATTGTTTATTTTTGCTTTTATTTCCAATATTCTGGGAGGTGGGTCATGGAGGATCCTGCTGTGATTTATGTCGGAGAGTGTTTTGCCTATGTTTTCCTCTAGGAGTTTTATAGTTTCTGGTCTTACATTTAGATCTTTAATCCATTTTGAGTTTATTTTTGTGTATGGTGTTAGGAAGTGTTCTAGTTTCATTCTTTTACAAGTGGTTGACCAGTTTTCCCAGCACCACTTGTTAAAGAGATTGTCTTTTCTCCATTGTATATTCTTTCCTCCTTTGTCGAAGATAAGGTGTCCATAGGTGCGTGGGTTTATCTCTGGGCTTTCTATTTTGTTCCATTGATCTATATTTCTATCTTTGTGCCAGTACCATACTGTCTTGATGACTGTGGCTTTGTAGTAGAGCCTGAAGTCAGGCAGGTTGATTCCTCCAGTTCCATTCTTCTTCCTCAAGATTGCTTTGGCTATTCGAGGTTTCTTATATTTCCATACAAATTGTGAGATGATTTGTTCTAGTTCTGTGAAAAATACCATTGGTAGCTTGATAGGGATTGCATTGAATCTATAGATTGCTTTGGGTAGTATACTCATTTTCACTATATTAATTCTTCCAATCCATGAACACGGTATATTTCTGCATCTGTTTGTGTCCTCTTTGATTTCTTTCATCAGTGTTTTATAGTTTTCTATATATAGGTCTTTTGTTTCTTTAGGTAGATATATTCCTAAGTACTTTATTCTTTTTGTTGCAATGGTGAATGGTATTGTTTCCTTAATTTCTCTTTCTGTTTTCTCATTATTGGAGTATAGGAATGCAAGGGATTTCTGTGTGTTAATTTTATATCCTGCAACTTTACTATATTCATTGATTAACTCTAGTAATTTTCTAGTAGAGTCTTTAGGGTTTTCTATGTAGAGGATCATGTCATCTGCAAACAGTGAGAGTTTTACTTCTTCTTTTCCTATCTGTATTCCTTTTATTTCTTTTTCATATTCTACCTTTTTAAATAAACTAGTAGAAGTGGAATAAAAGGAGCTAAAACTTTCAGTTATTCTAATGGTCAGAAACATTATTAACATTTTTTAGATCCTAACATTGAAGGAACATTCCAGAACTAGGTCTACTGGATAAGAGGATTGTGTCAAATATTGTATGATTAAAGCATGTTGCTTTAATAGAAGGACTGATGCTGAGGCTGAAGTTCCAATATTTTGGCCACCTGATGCAAAGATGTCATGATGTCATGATACCTTCCCAAGGAGTGAGAAAAGGTCAGCAATCTCATCCAGGCCATAGCCTTATGCGAACTGACCTCGTCTAGAAAGCAAACCATTTATTCCAGTCATTTAGAAGTGATGGAAGTTTGTAATAATTGAATTCTGGCAGTTGGTTCTAAATAGTGATCTACAGAATCTTTACCCTAAAAGAAGTCCCAGATCTTCCTTTCATTGGGAGATGTTTTTTCATTAGATTTATTAGTGAAGTGAAAGTCGCTCAGTCGCGTGCCACTCTTTGCGACCCCATGAACTATACAGTCCATGGAATTCTCCAGGCCAGAATACTGGAGTGGGTAGCTGTAACCTTCTCCAGGGGATCTTCCCAAACCAGGGATCAAATCCTGGTCTCCCACATTGCAGGCAGATTCTTTATTAGATTTATTAGAGAAGTATAGAATTGTGTTTTAAGGTTGCTTGATTGATTTTGTGTTTTAAGTGTTAGGCAATGCCAGGATCTTTGGTAAACTAGAGTTTTCAAATAGAAGATGAATTAGAGCTATGAACTCCAATTAGTTCATTTACCTAAGAGAACCGGAAGACAGTGCTTTAGTTTCAGCACTCTTATAATTAAAAATTAGTACTTGAAATGAAGACTGAGAGTATTTGTATCTTGATTTCTATTAAGTTGTTCATTTGTTGAATAGATAAACTCGATAGAAAAGAAAGGAAGAAAAGATACAGTCCTTCATAAGTAGCTTTTATTCTAGGTGGGGATAGTCACCACTTACAAGAAAGACTTTATACTTATCCTCTCATTTTGTCCTTTGCTTGAGGCTCTTCATCAAGGCAAAGCCCTTTAAACTCAAGCAGGACCAAGTCCAAAATCTTAAATTGCACTATCCTTACAAGGTCTTTTGTCTTCCAAATAAGTCAGATAATGTTGGAGCTTTCCATTAGTGAGTCATGCTGACCAAACATAGTTTCTGTGCTTTTCTTGCCATAAACTTTTAATCTCTTTCTTTCCTAATGAATGACTACTATGAATGCAAAACTCAAAAGTTAACAAGCTCTTGTATAGAGTATTTGCATGATTTAAGACATTTCTGTGATCTAGGCATTGACAGCAGACTTTATGGTCAAAGAACAGTTATTTATTTTAGTAGATAAACATTTTAGTAGATAAACATAATCCACATTTTTACTTTTGGTGCACTGTCTGTGGCAGTTTTAAGACATTCACAAATTCTTTGATATTCCTTCCTTCAAAAGGTAGGGCCCCTCCCCTTGAACATGGATAGTACTGAGGGGCTTGCTTCTAATGAATAGAATGTGGCAGAAATGACAGTATGGCATTTTTGAGACAAGGTCATAAAATGGCCTTGTGGCTTCATCCTTTCTGTCTGTCTTGAATCACTGGTTCTGGGAGAAGCCAGATACCATGTCATAACGATACTCAAGAGGCTCTGTGGAGAGATCTACATGACTTCAGCCAACAATCATGTGAGTGAGCAAATTTGAAAGCAGATCCTCAGGCAATATCTCGACCACAACCTCCTGAGAGACCTTGAGCCAGGACCAGCTAGCTAGACGCTAGTGAACTCCTGACCCACAGAAATTATGAGGTAATATGTGTGTGTTGTTTTAAGCCACTAAATTTTAGAGGTAATTTGTTACACTGACATACCATCATGTACTATTTTGTAGTAAAAGTTTTGATAAACCTTTTATGTCTTATAGATGAGCCAACGAACATTGTTTTTAGTTCTCCTAAAATCTTACTTTTTTGTCATTATTTCTTTGGACTATCTTGGACTGAGGGATATGCATTAAAGTCATTATTATAATAGCATCATTAGCATTTTTCTATTTCTCCAAACTTCTCCTGTAGTTGCTACTTTACAAAAGTTGTTGCTGTATTATTTGTTGCATAGATATTCATGACTATTGTATCTTCATAGTGAATTATAGCTTTTAGCACCATGAAGTGTTATTTAATGCTCTTTTTTTTTATGCTTGAATATTACCTTGTCTGGTATTATGATTATAACCATTGATTTTAAAATTTGCATTTACCCAGTACATCTTTGTTCATTCTTTTAGGCTCTCTTATTTAGAGCCAAGAATTAGGTTCTATTTTGTGAGTCAGTCTGAAAATCTTTTTCTTCCTTTAAGTGCTTTAACCCTACACACACACACACACACACACACACACACACACACACACACACACACACGACTGCTATGTTTGATCTCAGTTATGTCATCTTTATAAATATGAAAAGTCCATGGTCTTCCAGAAAACTTTGTTCGATTTTCTTTGCTCTTTGTTATTCTCTTGATATTTATCTTTTGTTCTAATGATTCCCTTTATACCAGTACTCATATTATACCTTGGTACTTTTTTCTTTATACATTGACTATTCATTTCCAGCTTGGAGCACTAATGAAAGAACTTTAAAGCACCTTCTCTTTCCTCTGTGCCCTCGACCATCCAATTTTAGTTGTTAGTGTTATTTTTCTTAATGTTTATTCTTGTGTTCCTAAATATGTTTTGGTTCATATGATTCAGTTTTGGCCTTAAATGACATTCCTTTTTTAAAAAAGAATTTTTATTTATTTATTTTTGGCTGTACTGGGTCTTCATTGCTGCACAGACTTTTCTCTAGTTGCAGTGAGCCGGGCTACTCTCTAGTTGCGATGCATGAGCTTCTAATTGCAGTGGCTTCTCTTGTTGCAGAGCACAGGCTCTAGGGTGCACAGGCTTCAGTAGTTGCAGCTCCCAGGTTCTAGAGCATACGCTCAATAGTCGTGGCACACGAGCTTAGTAGCTCCAAGGCATGTGGGATCTTCTCGGACCAGGGATCCAACCTGCGTCTCCTGCATTGACAGGCAGATTTTTACCACTGAGCCATAAGGGGAGCCCCTAAATGACATTCTTTAATTCCCACTTTTAACCTTTTAGACAATCAGTGAGGTTATTCTACTTTTTCCTCATTCCCCCATCTCTCATTTTTTTTAGTTCTGACTATATTGTCAGAGCATGTAAATTTATATACTATTCCTATTCTCACCTTTGTTTTAGTTTTAGATATATAGCCAAATACATCCATTGAACACTACCAATCTCTTTGCTGAAGTTTTCTCAGTCCTCTCTTAGTTGGGAGCACTTTGTCCTCAGGAAGGACTCCTAAGTATAATAGTCCCGAGGTTTAGCATGCTTAAAACTTTTTTTCCCCTAAAGCCTTGCTATTTATGAGACAGTTTGTCTGCATTTAAAATCCTTGGTACACATTTTTTCCCCTTGATTATATTGTAGATGTTGCTTTACTATTTTCTGGCTTTGAATGTTGCTGAGAACTCTGATGACTAACTGGTTTTCTGTCCTTAAAAAGTGACTTGGTTTTCCTGCCAGGAAGCACAGGAAGTTGGGGTTTTTTCCCTTTTGTATTAAAGTGTAATAATTTTCTATGCTAAATCTAAGAATTGATTTTGGGTCTGTTTAACTTGGTACATGGTATGCCCTTTTAATGTGTGGATTTGGATCTTCTTCCCCTACACACTCTACCCCCCCCCCAAAAAAAAGTGTATTGAATTATAGTTTTATTACATTATTTTGATTTTATTCATCAAGACGTTCAGAAATATGTGTTGGATGTTATTTGTCTGGTTTCTAGATCACTTTCTCTTTGATCCTTTTAACCTCTTTGTTTCACCATTTTTATTTCCATCCTCTGTGTCCTAAATGTTATATTTGGTCCTAGTAACTCTTTTCTATTGTTTTAGGTGGCATTCCCTGGGACATAGACTCTGAGACAGAGATTTGTATGCATGAAGTATACTGGAGAGTACCTTTGGGATCAATACTTGTGATGATGTTAAGGAGCGAGAATTGGACAGAAGGAGGAGCTGAGCTGTAATTAGTGGTATGCTGATGAGTGTTTAACAATCAGTTCTCTGGAGCAGGTGGAGCCCTGATCTGTTGCATTTCCAGCATGTGTGTGCGTGTGTACTAAGTCACTTCAGTCGTGTCCAACTTCATGGACTGTAGGGCGCCAGGCTCCTCTGTCCATGGGATTCTCCAGACAAAAAGACTGGAGTTGGTTGCCATGCCTTCCTCCAGGGGATCTTCCTAACCCAGGGATCAAACTCACGTCTCCTGCAGCTCCTGCACTGTAGGCTGATTCTCTACTGCTGAGCCACTGGGGAAGCCCTTTCCAGGATGTAAATACTTCCATCTTGGCAAATTCTAAGCTACCAACATGATGTCACTGAGCGTGGATCTGCATAGTAATACCCATACAGATGCAATAGATATAACCTCAAGAGCATAGATAATAGTAAATGTAATAAAATGATTAGGAAGTAATGAATATTGGGTATTTATTACCTTGATCTTGAATATAATTTATTTAATTTTAACTTTTATATAATTTAAATTTTAGTAATGGATTGTGGTTAACAACCTGCTTGCAAAATTCCTGAAAATGTTAATTGGCTCCAGTGCATTACTGACCATGACCAGTCATAACAAAGGTCTCAGCTCATACCATGAAGAGTTTTGAAGTTGGGATGGCCCTTCAGCATTGTTCCTCCTTGAGACAAGGGCCTTGTCACTGAAGGCAGGTAGACCATGGGGAGAGGGTTAGACCTTGGATGAGGGAGTTTTCTTTGGCTAAAGGAGATACTCAGAGAAGGACTCATCCTCCAACATTCCAGCAACTTGGGGTATGAGGGTTTCAGTCTCAAAGTGAGTGTCTGGGAAGTACATCACAGGATCCACTACAATTAAGTATCTTATAGTTTATTCTTAATTTCTGCTTTGGGACAGCATTTTTTTCTGGTATCTGGTATACTTTAATTTGTCAAAACTTGTGACTCTTGTTTCTGTTTTTTTTTTCTTATAGTAATTTTATATGGATATTGATTTTTTGGTTATTTTCATTCATGTTCAAATATGTTGGATTTTTCTGGGTCAGCTCTCACTTTTGGAGAGAATGGAGAGGCTTTTGTGGGCCTTTTCTGGTTTTCCAGCTCAAACACTCCCTCTTCTGTTGCTATGGTGAAGAGCAGTTTTCTTAATTGTAATGTGTATGTAGAGTGGTGATGGTGTTTTGTTTGTTTTTTGTAGTCAGACTTCTGATTCTCTTGTTCTTTTTTTCAGTGCTTTATTTGTTACAGTAACTATTTTTCTTTCTTCCAATTACTACTGGCTACTGTCTCCAAGGAACAATGATTACTTTCTAAAGTGCCTTCTCAAAAGGGCACTTCTCTTCCAAAGGGCACTTTGGAAAAAGGGTACTTCTCTTCCAAAGGGCACTTTCCAAAGTGCCTCTTCCAAGGGCCCTTCTCAAGACTACCATCTTTGTTCCTGTAAATTTTCTGAGCCATATATATTTTAACATTTATTTTTATTTATTTATTTGACTGCTCTGGGTCTTAGTTGCCCAATGTGGGATCTTTGGTCTTTGCTGTGAAGTGCAGGATCTTTATTTAATTGTGGCATGTGAATTGATTCCTATGTTTTGACTTCTCTTGCCAGTGCTGATCTGCCATTTTTCAGACCAGATCTCAACTGTTCCCAATAAAGTTTGGGTTATTTCCTCCTTGAACATGAATCCTTGTTGATGTTACTGGGTTCTACCATCACCAAGACCCTCCATATTTCCTTACTCTTTCAAACAGATTCTGTGGCCACAGATAAACTTGTAGGGGTTCCAGATGGTGTGTTCTGTATTTTCCTAAACCTGCATATAAATTGGAGATTGTAGGATTCTTTTTTTCTGTATTTAGTATCAGTTGTAGGAATTTTTAATTAATTTTTTTTATTTTTGGCTGTGCTGGGTCTTCATTTCTATTTGGCTTTTCTCCAGTTGTGGAGAAGGCAATGGCACCCCACTCCAGTACTCTTGCCTGGAAAATCCCATGGATGGAGGAGCCTGGTAGGCTGCAGTCCATGGGGTCGCGAAGAGTCGGACACGACTGAGCGACTTCACTTTCACTTTTCACTTTCATGCATTGGAGAAGGAAATGGCAACCCACTCCAGTATTCTTGCCTGGAGAATCCCAGGGACGGCGGAGCCTGACGGGCTGCCGTTTATGGGGTCGCACAGAGTCGGGCACGACTGAAGCGACTTAGCAGCAGTAGCAGTTTCTCCAGTTGTGGAGAGTGAGGGATAATCTCTAGTTGTGGTGCATGGGCTTCTCATTGCAGTGGTTTCTCTTGTTGAGGAGCATAGACTCTAGGGCGCATGGGCTTCAGCAGATGCAGCATGTGGGCTCAGTAGTTGTGGTTCCTGGGCTCTAGAGCACAGACTCAATAGTTGTGGCACACAGGCTTAGTTGCTCTGAGGCATGTGGGATGTTCCCAGATCCAGGGTTGAAACTATGTCTCTTGCGTTGGCAGGTAGATACTTTACCACTGAGCCACCAGGGAAGCCCCGGTAGTAGGAATTTTTGTTTTTCTTTTTGCTCCCTACAATTTTTTGGAAGAGGTATGGGAAGAGTTGTGGGTTTCCCTGGTAGCTCAGCTGGTAAAGAACCCACCTGCAATGCAAGAGACCACAGTTCAATTCCTGGGTCGGGAAGATCCTCCCGGAGAAGGGATAGGCTAACCGCCCCCCTGCCCCCCCCCGCCCCCCCAGTATTCTTGGATTTCCCTGGTCACTCAGATAGTAAAGAATCCACCTGCAATGAGGGAGACCTGGGTTCAATCCCTGGGTTAGGAAGATCCCCTGGATGAGGGCATGGCAACCCAGTCCAGTATTCTTGCCTAGAGAATCCCCGTGGACAGAGGAGACTGGCGGGCTACAGTCCCTGGGGTCGAAAAGAGTTGGTCAGACATGACTGAGCTGCTAAGCATAGCACAGCACATGGGAAGAGTCATAGAATGCCAGAATGTGTATTTGTTTTTATTAATAATATGCATAAATAATATTGTGCTTCAAATATCCTTCCATTTTTTTCACTTCTCATGGTTTAAAATCTGTCTGTGCACTATATGTATACTAGGTTGTTGCTTTTGTTGATACATTTCTTCTTATCTACATCCACCCTATTTTATGTACCTGTTCCCCTGGTTAATATACCTGAGTTTGTTCTACTAACCTGCTACCTTCGTGGAAGAAAATCTTGACTGTTGAATTCAGTTGTATAATATTAATTTGTATCTATTTTTTAAAATCTATTTTCGTTAGTGACATAGATTATGATTCTCTTTTCGTGTGCTGTCTGTCTGATTTTGGAATAAATTTTTTCCCTATTTTCCTATTTTCTGGAGCAATTTAATTGACAAAAAGATTAGTGGTTCCTTGAAGTCTTGGAAACTCACTCTAAAACCATGTAAGCCTGAGGCTCTTTTCTAGGGAGTAAGGTCTTAATTACTTTTCAATTTATTTATGGTATTTGGTTTGTTTATATTTTAATTTCTTTTGCCAATTTGGCATTTTATAATTTTACAAAATCATATACTGCAGGTAAGTTTTTTAGTGTATTATTCTATAATTAACCATAATACTCTTTTCAATCTCTGCTGTATTTGTAGCTAGTTCCCTTGATTTTCTTATGTGATTTGAATATTCACATATTTTTTACTGATTAACTCATTAGGGAGTTGTCCATCTTACTCATTTTTGTAAATAAAACAGCAAAAATAAATTCTAATATAACTGAAGTTACAATAAATGTTAACCAGTTAAATAAGACAAAAACTCAGAGCTTAGACTGGACATAAATTAAGGTCTAGCAATATATTATTTATAAAAGACACTTTAAAAAATATGGACAAATTGAAAGTGGAAATATAAGTAGATGTTTCAGGCTAATATGAACAGAAACATCAAACAAATAAATGCAGAAACAAAATAGATATATTCAAGGTATAAATTCAAGGTGAAAAGTATTAGGGACAAAGTCTAAGGAGTAGGCAGACTATCAGGAGCTCAACCACGTGAAAATATCAACTTGATAGTTGGATATATAGGACTAGAATGCAGGGGCAAAGTTCAGAAGCAAAATAAAAGCTGAGATATAAGTTTGGAGTCATCAGCATATACATGGTATTTAAAGTCATAAGACTGAAATTATCAAGGAAGTGTATGCAGGAAAAGAGGTCCAAAGAGTAAACTCTGAACCATCCCAACATTTTGCCATCAGAGAGATGAAGAGGAACCAGCAAAACGATGTAGAAGTAGCCAGAAAGATAGGAGGCAAACCAGGAGAGCGTGATGTCCTGGAGCCATGTGGAAAAGATGATTACGAAGAAAAAGAGTGATTGGCACTTTCAAATGTAGCTGACAGGCCAAGTAAGAGTAAGGCCAAGTAAAATGACCTTTGAACTTAACAATCTGGAGGTCCTTGGCAACCTTGCTGGGAGTAACTTGGATAATGGAATTAGGGCAAAGACCTGATTAGAGTGGGTTCAAGAGAGGAAAGAAATTTGAGACAGTGAGTTTACCCAGTTTTTAAAAGGAATTTTTCTGTGAAAAGGGTGAGAGAAATGGAGCAATAACTGGCAGAGGGGCTGGATCTAAGAGAGTTGTTTGTTTTTAAGTTAAATGTTAAGAAAATCAACATCATGTTGGAGAGGAAAAAGTCAGTGGTACTGAGAGAAATGGGAGAATTATTGAACTGATGTCCTTGAATAGAAGAGGTCTAGTGTGCAAGTAGAGAAGCTGGCAGTAAATAGGCAGCATACAGTTAAGTTCATCCACAGATAACAAGAGAGATACAAGACTATACAAGAACAAATTTAGATAATTAGGGAGATATGGTGGCTAATAATGAGGCTTCCCAGGTGACTCAGTGGTAGAAAATCTGCCTGCCAAGGTAGGAGATGCAGGAGATGCAGGTTCAATCCCTGGGTCAGGAAGATCCGCTAGAATAGGAAATGGAAACCCACTCCAGGATTCTTGCCTGAAAAAATCCCATGGATAGAGGAACCTGGTGTGCTACAGTCCATGGAGTTTCAGAGAGTCAGACACAACTGAGCAAGTACATACAGGTGGCTAATAATCTGAGTTAATCATGATTGCTTCCATTTTCTCAGTGCAGTAGGGAGCTACATGACTAGCCAAGAAGAAAGATGGAAGAGAAGGCCTCAGAGATCTGGAGGGACAGGAGAAAATACAGAATTTTTTCCAGGACAGTGAGAGTAATGGATTAGAGAAATAGAGTATATTTGCCAGGCAGTATTATAGGCCACTTGAGGTTAATAATTATTTGAAGTAAGATCAGTCAGCAAGTTTGAATGTTTTCCTGAAGCCACATTCAGCTTCCAGAGTGCAGTTATAAGATAGACAGAGAAAATTGAATTTAAGCTGAGCTGTGATCAGCCAGGGAGTATTTCAGAGCAAGAAAAAATAAACAAGTGAGTTCAAGTTTAGAGCATATACCAGAAACTGGTTATAATTATCAACTATGGAATTCTAGCTGGGTTACAAAGGAAGTGAGGACATGAAGGGATGAGAGACAGTAAGTAGGTAGTTAAATCAATAAAGGAAAGGACCCTGTGGAGTTCAAAAGGATTGTTAGAGTTGGGGTACTAAAAGGAGCAAGCTGGAAAGAGATGATGTTTGGAGAATGAATTATTTGAAACTGAGACTATGGAAGGATTGAAGTTTTCCTCCCCCCACCCCCCACTTTTTTTGTGATGACAAAGTCAAGGTTATGATTAATGGATCAAGGGTTAGATCTCTGAAGAAGAATAGATCAAAGAATTGTGAGGCCAGTGTTGGAAAGAACTATATGAATATTGAAATTGCCGGTGATGACTGCTGGCTCATTCGGTAAATAATCTGCCTGCAATGCAGGAGACCTGAGTTCTATCCCTGAGTTGGGAAGATCCCCTGGAGAAGGGAATGGGAACCCACTTCAGTATTCTTGCCTGGACATTCTCATGGACAGAGGAACCTGATGGGCTACAGTCCATGGGGTCACAAAGAGTCAGACACGATTGGGCAACTGACACACACACACATACACACACACACATAACACACATATGACAGAAGTACTGGATAAAGTTACAGTGAGTAAGGAAGAGGTAAAAGATTTCAACAGAGAGAGCAATGGATAGTATTCAGTCTAATGACAGGAGATTTAAAGTTGAATCTTATTAGAAAGCAGGAGAGAATGATCTGGAAGTAGCATTGAGGAGCGAGGAAGATCCCCACCTCATTTCCAGGCCAAGTGAATAAGGGGGATGAGAGTTAAAATAGACAACATTTGACGGACTTCCCTGGTGGTCCAATTAAGAATCCACCTGCTGGTGCAGGGGATGTGGGTTCAATCCCTGGTCTGGGAAGATTCCACATGCTGTGGGTCAACTGAGCTCATGTGCCACAATTACTGAGCCCCCCGAGCCACAGCTACTGAAGCCAGAGTGCCTAGAGCCTGTGCTCCACAACAAGAAAAGCCACCTCAATGAGAAGCTGGAACACTACAACTAGAGTAGCCACTGCTCACCGAAACTAGAGGAAGCCTGGGCAACAACGAAGATCAAGTGCAGCCAAAAATATAAAACAATTAATTTAAGTAAATAAAATAGACATATTTGAGTGGGGTGCAGGTGAGGAAATATTATCAGTATTATCAGGGAAGAGCAAGGGGTCAGTTATTGCTTTGCATATTTTGAGGTTATAGTATTATAATCATCTTTATTAACAATATAGGTGCATGATATTATCTCTATATTCTTTATCTACTATCTCCCTTTGCCCCAATGATGCTTCTTGCCTTGAATTTTATTTTTGCCTGTTATTACATGTCTGCTTTGCCTTGGCAGGTGTTGGGGTGGGGTATACATGTTTGTCTTTTTCTATCTCTTTGTTTTAACTTTGTCCTGTCCTCCTTTTTAAAATTTTTATTGGCGTTTAGTTAATCTACAGTGTTATGCTGTTTTTTGCTGTACAGCAAAGTGAGTCAGTTATACATATATCTGCTCTTTTTTCAATTCCTTTTGTCCTGTCCTTCCTTTAAGTGTGTCTCTTGTAGACATTATATTGCTAGATCTTATTTTTAAATTAAATCTGAGAATTCTATCTTTTGTTGGTAAATTAAACTAATAAATTATTTTTATGTTGAATATTTTATTTTATCCTAGTTTAAATTTTCTTTCATTTTTTCTTGCTTATTTCCTTATATTAATCAGTTGTTTCTATGAGTTTGAAAAGTACACATTTTATATTTGTTCTTCCATTGGTTATCTTTAATTTGTTAAGACTCTTACTTGTATTTATCTTTTCCAACTTACTAAACTTATCAACGCCTATCTGTGCCTTCACCCTTAATGGTACAGATACTTTAAAAAAAATATTTATTTATTTATTTGGCTGTGCTAGCTCTTAGTTGTGGCTTGCAGGGTCTTTGGTCTTTATTGTGCCATGCATGATTCTTAGTTGTGGCATGTGGGATCTAGTTTCCTGACCAGGGATCAAACCCTGGTCCCCTGCATTGGGAGCACAGAATCTTAGCCACTGGATCACCAGGGAAGTCCTAGGACAGATACCTTATATACACTCTTACCTGCCTCTGGATATTGCACTCTCCCCCTACTTTGTTATATCTGGTATATGTGTGTGTGTATAATGCTTATGTATATATGCATATACAATGTTTTTTAGACACCAACAAGCTTTACAAAATTTTCTCATTTTTACTATCTTAGATTTGATAGCATTTCCGAAAATTTTCATTCAATAGATTACTTCCTTCAAGAATACTTTTAAAAGGGATCTTAATGACAATCTGATGAGACCTTGAAGGTCTGAGAATATATTTGTTATACCCTCATGTTTAAGCGATAGCTTAGTTGGATATAACTTAGCTTCAAAGTTTCTGTTTTTAATATTTTAAAAATATTTCTTTATTGTTTTCCTGTCCTTACTGTTGCTCCTGAGAAGCCTGACATCATTCTGACTCATTTTCTTTGTGGGTGAGCTGCTTTGCTTAGAATTTTCTCTTTGCTTTGGAGTTCTTAAATTTCATTAAATATCAATAAGTATTCAATTTTCCTATATCAGCCTGATTTATCCTCCCTACATACCCTTCCAATATCAATCTTTCTTTGAAGGTTCTCACTTTTTTAAAAAAATATCATCTTCCCTACAATAATTTTTTTCTCTCCTGTTAGGACTCCTATTATATAAATGCTGTCTTTTCTATGTCTAAATTCATTGTTTTAAATTTATTTTTATTTATTTATTTAGCTGCATAGGATCTTAGTTGAGGCACGCAGGCTTAGCTGCAGCATAGCATGTGGGATCTTAGTTCCCTGACCAGGGATTGAACCCTCATCCCCTGCATTGGAAGACAGATTCTTAACCACTGGACCACCAGGGAAGTTTCTCTAGCCTCATATTTACTAATTTTTGTATTTTTTCATCTCTTATTCCTTCTCAATATCTTCTAGAAACGTTTCTTGACTGATCTTGGGTTATGTCCCTTTTGCTGTTTATATCATCTAGTGAGTTTATTTCAATTATGTATTGAATAGTCAGTAATCCTACTTGGTTCTTCATAATTGTTTCTGCTTCATTATCAATATCCTCTTGGGAACATTTGTTTGGCTTATTGTTGTTGTTCAGTTGCTAGGTTGTGTCTGACTCTTTGTGACCCCGTGACCTGCAGCATGTCAGGCTTCCCTGTCCTTCACTATCTCCCTGAGTTTGCTCAAACTCATGTCCATTGAGTCAGTGATGCCATCCAGTCATCTCATCCTCTATCGCCTGCTTCTCCTCTTGCCCTCAGTCTTTCCCAGCATCAGGGTCTTTTCCAATGAGTCAACTCTTCACATCAGGTGGCCAAAGTATTGGAGCTTCAGCTTCAGCATCAGAACTTTCAATGAATATTCAGGGTTGACTTCCTTTAGGGTTAACTGGTTTGATCTCCTTGCTGTCCAAGGGACTCTCAAGAGTCTTCTCCAGCACCACAGTTTGAAAGCATCAGTTCTTCAGAACTCAACCTTCTTTATGGTCTTTATTTGGCTTGTATTCTAGTAATTCTTTCATCTAGAGTAGGTTATTTAATTTGTTTTCTTCCTAATTGTCTAGGTACTTTTCCTATGAGGTCATTTTATTTCATGATTTTCCATTATGTTAGTGGGTAATGGAAGGAGAACGAGGTGGGAAGTGTCCAAACCTAGGCTTTAGCTTGTATACCACTCCTGGTGAGCGGGACAGTCCGCCTTTGAATATCCTTATGTGTATTGCTCTCATTAGCTCTTGGCGAACTTCTCTATACCCAAGGCTTTGTTCTTCTCTAAGGACATATTTGTCTAGCCCTCTGGGTAAAGAGAAAGCCTGTGAGGAAAGGTAGGCGGAAACCCTTAGATGCTTGTTTCTTGAATCAGAAGTTACTGGTTTTTTTTTTTTTTCAATCCAACTTTCCAGTAGTGTTCCTCTGTGAACCTACTTTCTGGTATTGTAGGAGAGCTGATGGGAAAGGTAGTGATCTACTCTGGGGATAGAAAAGAGTCCAACTCAAGATTTCTCCCCAAATCTACTCTCCATGTTGGAAGCCTGGCCCTCCTCTGTCCAGGGCTTCTATTTCCCTTCTTTATCAAGTCATAAGTATCTCCTGACCCTCCATGGATTTCTGCTGGTTTCATTTTCTTTCTTTTTTTTTTTTACCCATTCATTTCTTATTTCTGAGGTATATTTAGGCTTGGGTTGGGATAGGAGGTATATTGTGCCACTTTGTCATTACATCAGGGATCATTTTGTAACACCCTACCTTAGTGTTTGTTGAAGCTTTGTGTTTCCAGAAATTTAGAGCAGAAGATATTCTTTCTTGAGTGGTAGTAGTCTGGAAATGAAGATGTTTAGCCTGAAGAACTACAGGCAGAAATAAAAGCATAGGACAGGCAAAACAATGTATATACATGAAAGAGAGCAAAATAGGCATTTTACTGAAATGTTGAAATTTACTTTCAACATACTTGTAGTTAATTTTACAGTCTCCTGGGAATCTTCTTAAACCTGGAAACAAGACAAAAAAATTTCATTACAAGTTGCTCTTGAACACATTTGTGGGAATACAGATGATTCATAGGAAAATTGAATGCCTCCAGAACTCACAAAGTTAAGCTAGTAAAATTAATATGTAACCATATATATAAAAATCACCTTAACAAGGCAGAATGTCTCCCAGGATAAAATCAGGAAGAGCAGGACTTGGCAATAGTTTATATTTATTAGACAGTATTCTTATACCTAAAGTTAGAACATGGCCTGAATATTGACAAAGGTTGTTATTTCTAGGCGTGGACTTGTCTGTATTTTCAGATTTTTTATGATGAACATTCACTACCTTTGTAATTGGAAAAAAATTATTTTATGAAATTTTCATAGGGAAATCATCATATAAATATACAAACCTGTACAAGGATATTTGCTGCAGCATTGTTTTCAATGTTGAAAAAGATCTAAATTTCTATCAGTGGAAGAACCGTTCAATAAATTATGATAGATCTATATAATAAATATCATGTAAATAATAAAAATGATGCTGTAAGTCTATATTAAAGTAGAAAAATTTCAAAGATTTACTGTTAAGTGAAACACAAAGTAGGTTAAAAGATGTTTCTGATATGAGTCCATTTTTGCAACCAAAAGTAAGTGCATGGAGATTTTTTGAAAAATAAATGTGAGAAGTCACTACTCAGTCTTAACAAATAAGTTGAACAAAGTGAAAAATCAGCAACTCTTCTTTGATTCTTTGGAGAAGTGAGGTCGCAGGGCAAACCACTGCCCCCAAATTGGAGAGACAGATGATATACAGAATTACAGCTTAACTAAATCAGAAGCTCATGAGCAGAAACTTCTGTAGGAACCAGCGCCTGGTAGAAAACCTAAAACTGTAATTGATGAATGGTTGGAGGCTCAGTATAAACAAGTCTGAGAGTTAAAAAATCCAGGGGACCTAATCAAAGGGACCTCCAGAAACTCTACTAGGTCCTGACAGTGAAGATTGGAGAAAAATCCCCTCATGTTTACCCCAGGGGACTGGGGAAGGTAACCATTTTGAAGTAGAGCAGAGCATTCTGTTCTTCTTAACAAATCTACCCTCAAGAGAAACTATTTACCAAAGTCTAACCCGCTGGAGTTTTATTAGGGCCTAATCTGCAAACCACTAGACCATTCAGGTATGACCTAAATCAAATCCCTTATGATTATACAGTGGAAGTGACAAATAGATTTAAGGGACTAGATCTGATAGACAGAGTGCCTGATGAACTATGGACAGATGTTCGTGACACTGTACAGGAGACAGGAATCAAGACCATCCCCATGGAAAAGAAATGCAAAAAAGCAAAATGGCTGTCTGAGGAGGCCTTACAAATAGCTGTGAAAAGAAGAGAAGTGAAAAACAAAGGAGAAAAGGAACGATATTCCCATCTGAATGCAGAGTTCCAAAGAATAGCAAGGAGAGATAAGAAAGCCTTCCTCAGCGATCAATGCAAAGAAATAGAGGAAAACAATAGAATGGGAAAGACTAGAGATCTCTTCAAGAAAATTAGAGATACCAAGGGAATATTTCATGCAAAGATGGGCTCGGTAAAGGACAGAAATGGTATGGACCTAACAGAAGCAGAAGAGATTAATAAGAGGTGGCAAGAATACACAGAAGAACTATACAAAAAAGATCTTCACCACCCAGATAATCACGATGGTGTGATCACTCACCTAGAGCCAGACATCCTGGAATGTGAAGTCAAGTGGGCCTTAGAAAGCATCACTACGAACAAAGCTAGTGGAGGTGATGGAATTCCAGTTGAGCTATTTCAAATCCTGAAAGATGATGCTGTGAAAGTGCTACAGTCAGTATGCCAGCAAATATGGAAAACTCAGCAGTGGCCACAGGACTGGAAAAGGTCAGTTTTCATTCCAATCCCAAAGAAAGGCAATGCCAAAGAATGCTCAAACTACCGCACAATTGTACTCATCTCACATGCTAGTAAAGTAATGCTCAAAATTCTCCAAGCCAGGCTTCAACAATATGTGAACCGTGAACTTCCAGATGTTCAAGCTGGTTTTAGAAAGGGCAGAGGAACCAGAGATCAACTTGCCAACATCTGCTGGAGCATCCAAAAAGCAAGAGAGTTCCAGAAAAACATCTATTTCTGCTTTATTGACTATGCCAAAGCCTTTGACTGTGTGGATCACAATAAACTGTGGAAAATTCTGAAAGAGATGGGAATACCAGACCATCTGACCTGTCTCTTGAGAAACCTGTATGCAGGTCAGGAAGCAACAGTTAGAACTGGACATGGAACAACAGACTGGTTCCAAATAAGAAAAGGAGTACGTCAAGGCTGTATATTGTCACCCTGCTTATTTAACTTACATGAAGAGTACATTATGAGAAATGCTGGGCTGGAAGAAACACAAGCTGGAATCAAGATTGCCGGGAGAAATATCAATAACCTCAGATATGGAGATGACACCACCCTTATGGCAGAAAGTGAAGAAGAACTAAAGAGCCTCTCGATGAAAGTGAAAGAGGAGAGTGAAAAAGCTGGCTTAAGGCTCAACATTCAGAAAACTAAGATCATGGAATCCGGTCCCATCACTTCATGGGAAATAGATGGGGAAACAGTGCAAACAGTGTCAGACTTTATTTTTTGGGGCTCCAAAATCACTGCAGATGGTGATTGCAGCCATGAAATTAAAAGACGCTTACTCCTTGGAAGGAAGGTTATGACCAGCCTAGATAGCATATTGAAAAGCAGAGACATTACTTTGTCAACAAAGGTCCATCTAGTCAAGGCTATGGTTTTTCCAGTGGTCATGTATGGATGTGAGAGTTGGACGGTGAAGAAAGCTGAGCACTGAAAAATTGATGCTTTTGAACTGTGGTGTTGGAGAAGACTCTTGAGAGTCCCTTGGACTGCAAGAAGATCCAACCAGTCCATCCTAAAGGAGATCAGTCCTGGGTGTTCATTGGAAGGACTGATGTTGAAGCTGAAACTCCAATACTTTGGCCACCTCATGCAAAGAGTTGACTCTTTGGAAAAGATCCTAATGCTGGGAAGGATTGGGGGCAGGAGGAGAAGGGGACGACAGAGGATGAGATGGCTGGATGGCATCACCGACTCGATGGACATAGGTTTGGGTAGACTGCAGGAGTTGGTGATGGACAGGGAGGCCTGGCGTGCTGCGATTCATGGGGTTGCAAAGAGTCGGACACGACTGAGCGACTGAACTGAACTGAATGAACCTGCTTGAAGAAAATACCCAACTCCAGTCAGCTCTAGCCATCCTGTCCCATCTAAGGTGAGGAGAGGTCAGGGGTACTGGCAAGCATTGATAAAGTTCACAGCCCAGAGGTATAGGCTCTTCAAAATATGAGACCTAATCATAGAGCTGTAAAATGTTTTCCCTTCTCCCATACTTCACTACCGTACCACTAGAGGCTTATTTGCCAGAGTTCTTCTCACCTAACATATCATGTCTGGATTTTAATTTAAAACTTACAAAGCACACTAAAAGAAAAAAAGTACAGTTTGAAAAAGCTGAACAAGCATCAGAACCAGAGTAAGGTACAGTAGTAATGTTGTAATTAATATAATTACAATCATAATTAACTATGATTAATATGCTAAGGACATTGATGAAAAAATAGATAGCACACAGGAATACTGGATAATGTGAATTTTCCTTAAAGAAGATTTTTCAAGAGAAATCTTAAAATATTTTGAACTAAATTAAAATGAAAATAGAAACTTATTAAATATTTTGAACTGCAGCAAAACAGTATGCTTAGAGGGAATTTTATAGCATTGAGTGCACATGTTAGGAAAGAAGCTTCCACCCTTGGAAACTAAAAAATGAGGAGCAAACAAAATCCAAAATAATCAGAAGAAAAGAAATAATAAAAATTAGAGCAGAAATTAGTAGAGAAAAGCAGCAGATTTAACTGGGCATCTTGCTCAATTATGTGTTTATGTTTTTAAGTACAAAGCCAAATATGTAGGAATATTAACACCATGTTCAGGATCATGTTTTCTCTGGAGCATGACGGAAAAAATGGTCATTGGTTAGGGGTACAATGGAGAAATTCACTTTTATGTGTGCTTGTATTATATATTTTTAGGTTTTGCTTTTTGGGTTTTTCCTTTCTTTTGTAAAGAGCATATTTTATTTCTGCATATGCAGATTTTTAATATTACTATGTTTCTTGCAATCTGAAATATTGATAAAAAATACTGAAAAAGCTTCAAGAGCCCTCTAGATAAAGTCTGGGGAACCTAATATGGATTACAAACACCTTCATGGTTTCTCTGATCCTACTTACCTCTCTGATCTTACCACTTCCAGTCTGTACACAACAGTCTCGCCAGGCTGACCAATTTTCCTCAAAAGACCTCATTCCTTCTCTCCAGCACAGCCAGCCCTCCTCACCTTGTCACCCACCTTTTTCTTGATATTAAATCTTTGCTTAATTTTCCATATCTTTAGGAAAACATCTCTGGCACTTTATCTTTGTCTGGGTTGAATGCTTCTTTGTACTTCCAAAACATTTAGCACTTTCACCATCACTTACCACTTAATCATACAGTATTGGAGCTGTTGATTTACTTCTCTATAGCTCCCATTAGAATATAAACCCCAAAAGTATAGAAACTTATGTCTCACTTATTCTAACATCCCTGGCCTCTGCTTAGTGCTTAGCAATAACAGGCCCTCAATAAATATTTTTATAGAAATTATTTAGTTAATTAATGATAATGTGATTTATTTAATGTTCTTGAGGCAAGCTGTAATTTTATTTTTAACGTGAATCCTGTTTTATAATCAGTATTTAATTGGAATCATAAAATCTTACCATCCCATAGTGTGGTTAGAAATTATTTCCTGGAAACAAATAAACAAAGAAACCCAAAACAGAAATTATTGCCTGGAATAAAATTCTCTTCAGTCATTCATATAACAAAGTTTGGGTTAATGGCACCCCACTCCAGTACTCTTGCCTGGAAAATCCCATGGACGGAGAAGCCTGGTAGGCTACAGTCCATGGGGTCGCGAAGAGTCGGACACGACTGAGCGACTTCACTTTCACTTTTCCCTTTCATGCACTGGAGAAGGAAATGGCAACCCACTCCAGTATTCTTGCCTGGAGAATCCCAGGGATGGCGGAGCCTGGTGGGCTGCCGTCTATGGGGTCGCACAGAGTCAGACACCACTGAAGCGACTTAGCAGCAGCTTAGCAGGTCTTGCTTTTGTTTTTAGGATTAGCTCATAGTAAGTGTTCATCAGATTGTTTAAACCATTCTTAGGCAAATGTGATAAAGTTCTTAAAGTTGCTTTTTATTTTTATAAATTCAAAGTTGGGACTATAATAGGTATTACTCTAATGTATGGTAAATATGTACTGATACCACTTGCATTTAAATGAATCAAATAAAAATGCCATTGTTACTTATATTTTCTTCTTAGCTTACTCTTTTGCTTCATTTTCCCTAGAGTCGGTGTGCTGCTAACTAAAGATTGTGATTTTCAAAGAGCTCCTAACCTCGTTTATTAAAAAAAAAAATTATACCTTAATAAAATAATACAACTTTCCTTTTCAAACAGAAGTTTATATAGCAAAATGTTAGCAGCAGTATTATCCCTGAATGGTAGAGGTCGAAAGTAATTTATCTTCTTTGTTATACTTTCTTATGCTTTATATATTTTTGAAATTTTTTAATGAAAATATTTCAAATTATACATTGTTGAAAACTGTTCCTTTGGGAATTCCCTGGAGGTCCAGTGGTTAGGACTCAGCACTTTCACTGCTAGGGGCCTGGGTTCAATTCCTGGTGGGAGAACTGAGATCCCACAAGCCAAGCAGCATGGCCAATAAGTAAATAAATAAAAACTTCTTAAAATAAAAAAAAAATTGTTCTTTTGATAATTGTTATCTTTTGTAATTCATCAGTATCTTATCATCCCATACCTTGATTGTTACTTTTCTGGAGACAAAAACATGTATTTATTCATTCATTCAACATTGAACTTTTTTGAATATTTCTAATGGGTCAAAATGTCAGACCTCTTGGGATACAAAGAGACAGATGCATAAACAGATCATTACAATACATGTGGTAAATACAGTGATAGAGTAATAAGCTTAGGATATTATGGAATTTGGGGAAATGGTACATAATGGCAACAGGGAAGATTAGGAAAAGCTTTCCTCAGGGGGAAGAAATATAAACTAATTAAGTCAGTAATGTTTTTGAGCTGTAAGTAACAGAATCCCTGACTAAGGTGGTTGAAACTAAAAAGTTATTCATTGCTCACCTAACAAAAACACCAGAGGCAGGTGTACTCAGGGTTGTTCTAGTAACTTAATGTCATCAAAGATAGGGTTTTACTTATCTTCCTCCTCTGTAATTCTTGGTGTATTGTCTTTGGTCCTGTGGTTATCACCTCAGGGTTGCCAAAGATGACACTAGCTCTAAGCATCACATAACACATCAAAGCAGGAAAATAAATTTTAATCCCAGTCACCCCTGTTGGAAACAGGAAGAAAGGGTACTAGGGGAATAGGGAGGTTTCTGTTTGTATATATATTTTAATTTAAAAAATTTATGAGATAAAGTAAAAGAAGCAATATGTTATTGGTCCTGATTTTTTTCACATATTGTTCCTTCTGCCTGTTATCCATGGTATCTTGAAACTTTCTCACATATTATATCTCAGTGCCTCATTTATAGTACCTGACACATAGTAAGTAGTAAATATTTTTGAAAGTAAAGCAGGCAGAGCAAAAACAGAAGCAGTTGAACACAATAGGCAGCTAATCTCCCTAAAATATATTGTCTAAAATCAGGGAAGGTAAGTAATAAGGTAATTACAATACATGGTAGGTGTAAGGATAGTGTTAATTACAAGATACTAGTAAGATTATGCTCAAAATCCTTCAAGCTAGGCTTCAGCAGGACGTGAACCCAGAACTTTCAGATGTACAAGCTGAGATTAGAAAAAGCAGAGGAACCAGAGATCAAATTACTAACATTTGTTGGATCATAGAGAAAGCAAAAGAATTCCAGAAAAACATCTGCTTCTGCTTCATTGATTACATGAAAGTCTTTGACTGTGTGAATCACAACAAACTGGAAAATTTCCAAAGAGATGGGAATAACAGACCACCTTACTTGTCTTCTGAGAAACCCGTATGTGGGTCAAGAAATAACAGAACCGGATATGGAGCAATGGATTGGTTAAAAATTGGGAAAAGAGTATGACAAGGCTGTATATTGTCACCTTGCTTATTTAACTTACATGCAGAGTTATGCAGAGTAGATCATGTGAAATGCGGGGATGGATGACTCACAGACTGGAATCAAGATTGCCAGGAGAAGTATCAACAACCTCAGATACGTAGATGATACCCCTCTACTGGCAGAAACTGAAGAAAAACTAAAGAGCCTCTTGATGTGGGTGAAAGAGGAGAGTGAAAAAGATGATTTGAAATTTAACATTCAAAAAACTAAGATCATGGCATCTGGTTCCATCCCTTCATGGTAAATAGAAGGAGAAAAAGTGGAAACAGTGACAGATTTTATTTACTTGGGCTCCAAAATCATTGTGGATGGTGACTGCAGACATGAAGTTAAAAGACACTTGCTCCTTTGAAGGAAAGCTATGACAAATCTAAGTGCAGTGTATTAAAAAAGCAGACACATCACTGCCAACAAAGATGTGTATAGTCAAAGCTATTATTTTTCCAGTAATCATACATAGATGTGAGAGTTGGACCATGAAGAAGGCTGAGCACCGAAGAACTGATGCTTTCAAACTGTAGTGCTGGAGAAGACTCTTGAGAGTCCCCTGGACTGCAAGGAAATCAAACCAGTCAATCTTAAAGGAGATAAACCCTGAATATTCATTGAAAGGACTGATGCTGAAGTTGAAGCTCCAATACTTTGACTACCTGATGCAAAGAGCCAACTCATTGGAAAAGACTCTGATGCTGGGAAAGATTGAAGGCAAAAGGTAGAGGAGGCATCAGAGGATGAGATGGTTAGATAGCATCACCAACTCAATGGACATGAATTTGAGCAAACTCCAGGAGATAGAAGGACAGAGGAGACTGGTGTGCTACAGTCTGTGAGGTTGCAAAGAGTCAGACACAACTTAGTGACTGAACAGCAGCAACAACATTACATAATATTTTTGCTATTATTTTACTTTATTATAATAAAATTTTAAGTATCTTATTTCATGGTATCTGCCACCTAAACAAATTTATGAGTTAACGCTTACCCCAGGACTTGGATTTCACCAGAATAAATGAGACTGCTGCCACAAATTCTTTCAGGTTACAAAGTTCAATCTTCTAAATTCTTAGTTTAGAACATTAAATAATTCTCTTTCCTGAAAGAGGTAATGCAGACTCTAAAACTCTTTAGTTCCACTGGAATGATTTCCAACGATAGGTTAAAATCTGGTTTAACAGAATTTGGAAACATGGAACCACATGACCACCTTACCTATTGTTTCCAAGTGTCTTCAGTGTATCCTGGGATATAAGCCCTGAATTTACTTCAGTTTGGGCCGAGATATGACAATTGAACTTAAAGTCATGTTGCTGAAGCATGAAGTGAGCAAAAGCATTTGACAATGGTCTTTCTGGTATTTTCAATAATAAATCCCTAAGTGGAATTCAAAAGCAGACCTTTCTAGTGTTAGATTAAGTTTTGCCATATTATAACTGTCTTTTGTCTGTTTGTTTATGTTATTCCGATAGGCCCATGAAAAGAAACACTAAAAGACTAATGCTGAATTTATGGGTACTTTTTTATAACTGGTGTGAGTTTGACGTCACACCAAGAACCTACTTTTGGTGACTCCCTGGTGCTGTAAGTCAACTTAGGGAAACAAAAGATATGTTACCAAAGGCCTAATTATCAGAGTCCTCCCATCCTAACTCACCTTGATTGAATACACGTAAGAGATCTTCTGAAGGTTGACTGAACATCTAACTGAAGCAGCATGGGAACATCTGGGTACCCACCCAGCTGGGCCCAGAGTGAATGCATTGATGTCTTCTCTGTTATTGGGTAACTTGAAGTGGATAGATCTGCATTCCAGATGGCTTGCAGTTGGTCGTCTTTTCTAGAGAATCAGAGAGCACTCCTTAAGCGTCAAACTCTCCTGAGCTCCAAAGCCATTCAAGATATAATTCCGATTCTCCTTCCTTCTCTTTACCACCACCCTGTCCTATAGAGCTCCCCCTGGCATGGAAGAACTGTAGTTATGGTCGTTTCAACTGAGAGATGGATTAAAATAGCAGAATTTGCAGAAATAGCTTTTTTTTTTTTTCCCTGAAAGTTGCCTTTCCAAGACTTTATCTACTAATACTTTTTAAACAACTTTCTTGCTTCGTGGAGTGTACATTCCATATTCAGGCTATTGCCCCACCTCCACAACAATCTTTTCCCTTTCTTTCCCAAAGTTCCTACCTTTTTTTTTTTTAAAGAAAATGTTTCTAAGTTTCTTCATTGTGTATATTGAAATAATTTGTTTCTTACTAATGAAGAATCAACTTAATTTTTAAAAGGAACACAAAACTAGATATTAAATTTTTAAGTAGAAATAAGCCTTTTGCAGACTAGCTAAAAAGATTAACAATCCCTTTGACTCTCCACTGTACCGTATCATAACTGTGGAGAAGGGGAATCTCTTGGGCAGAAAAAAAAAAGCATTATGTCCCATTTATTATCCAAAGAAAGTTTAATGCAAGTCTTTCCTACCACACACCTTAATTTATTGAGAATGTTATACTTCCTGTTGTCTTCTTTCAGTAGCTTTAGGCATGGCTGTTGAACAGATTTGGTAGAGGGAGATATTTGCTTTTTTTCAATGACCAAAGGGATAGGTTGATCGAGATTCAATTTATATATCTCTTGAAGCTAAAAGTAAATAAATCAGAAAAAGGAAATCATGAAAAGAAAGGGCCAAAGTCTTCAGGATGGTCTTCTGAGCTGGCCCTAGCTAAAGTATGACGTATTTCCTCTTCCAAATTCTCTTTCTCCATGCCTTTTCTCCCTTCCTCCAACCACTCCTCAATCTGTACCCACCTCCAACACACAATTTCAGAGTTGGCAGCTATTAATATATAAAGACCATGGTCCTGCTTTAAGTTCTAGTTTTAGTTCTCTCATTTCCTAGCTTTGTGACTTTGAGTTAGTTGCCAATTTTATCGGCACCTCTTTCTTCTCATTTCTAAAACAAGAATAATAATACAAGGTTGTTGTGAGAGTTGTATAATATGTTTGGAAAACTTCACAAATTATGAAGAAGCACTGTGCAATGTAATGATAGCTAACATTGACTGTCAGATGCTTTCTATATATTAAGTTGCCTGCAGTGTGGGAGACCCGAGTTCAATCCCTGGGTCAGGAAGATCCCCTGGAGAAGGAAGTGGCAACCCACTCCAGTATTCTTGACTGGAAAACCCCATGGACAGAGGAGCCTGTGGGGCTACAGTCCATGGGGTCGCAAAGAGTTGGACATGACAGCAATTTCACTTTCATTTTCATTTAATATTTATAGTCTTATGAGATAGGTGCTATTATTATCCTTGTCTTACATATGGGGATATGAAGCTCAGAAAATTTAAGTGGTTTGCCTAAGGTCTCTTAGCTAGTATGTAGTAAAGCCAATCTGGTAGCAGAACCAACTTCTTGACCACCATTCTGATTCAGTGTAAGGTATTTATGCATTTCTACCCTTTTATTCCTTTTGTTTTTCCCTCTCCTTTCTTAATACCTTCATATCCACTTCATTATCTAGATTCTAGGTTTCCTGACCTGAGACCTTTATTCATCTTTTGAAATGCCCTAGACATTGAGAGTCCCTTGGACTGCAAGGAGATCCAACCAGTCCATCCTAAAGGAGATCAGTCCTGGGTGTTCATTGGAAGGACTGATGTTGAAGCTGAAACTCTAATACTTTGGCCACCTGATGCGAAGAGTTGACTCATTGGAAAAGACCCTGATGCTGGGAAAGATTGAGGGCAGGAGAAGGGGATGACAGAGGGTGAGATGGCTGGATGATATCACTGACTCAATGGACATGAGTTTGGGTGGACTCTGGGAGTTGGTAATGGACAGGGAGGCCTGGCATACTGTGGTTCATAGGGTTGCAAAGAGTCGGACACGACTGAGCGACTGAACTGAACTGAACTGAGACATTGTCATTCCTGTTAGACAGCTCACGACATTGCCAATTCACCTTGCCTTACTCCATCTACATTGGTCATATTTTCCAAACCCAGAGCTGTCAAAAATATCCATTTTTAAGGTGAGAGAGTTTTAATATTTATATATTGTAACTTAGAATGTAATTTCTAGAGAGTTCCCTGATTGCCTAGTGGTTAGAATTCTAGGCTTTCATTCTAAGCCTGGGTTCAATCCCTGCTTGGGAAACATATCCTGCAGGCTGTGTGGCACGACCAAAAAAAAAAAGGAACTTTTAAAAAATTCACAACATATCTATAATGAGAAGTTTCTCTGTACCTTCTAGAGTAGCAAGTAAGCTAATCTTATTAATTAATTACTTTAGTGCAACAGAACGATGTATAAATAGAAAATATTCCTAGAACTCCAAAAATATTCTAGAGCTGCACGCTGGAGAAAGTAAGGGCAGCGTGTAATTCCAGAGCAAAGAACTCTAATCTCAGCTCTGTAACTTTTGGAAGGTCATTATCACTTCCAAAAGCAATTCTGATGGTTATCATAGTGAATTTATCCATTCACATTGGGTGAATGTCAGAGTTTAACAGGATCTTCTGTGCCTGGTACTCTGTAAGCAAGTTAATTAACTCTTATTTCCTTTTTTGTAAATGCTTGATATTAAAACTTGCTTTCTGATAGTTTTGAGGAAAGAGGTAACCACCAAGAATCAGTTGGAGAGCAATGACTTCAAGAGGTTTCATATCTAGAGGCTGGTAGATGTGGGTTGACTAGGAAGGAGTTGAGCATTTCTGGAAGTCTCTCCCATTCTTACAGGCTTCCAGGTGGCGCAATGGTAAAGAATCTACCTGCCAGTGCAGGAGATGCAAGAGATGCGAGTTCAATCCCTGGGTTGGTTAGATCCTCTGGAGTAGGAAATGGCAACCCACTCCAGTATGTTTGCCTGGGAAATCCCGTGGACAGAGGAGCCTGGCAAGCTATAGTCTATAGGGTTGCAAAAGAGTTGACACGACTGAGCAACTAAACACCACTATCAATAGATATAATTAAGGATGTCAAGATGAGGTCATCCTGGTTTAATCAGATGGGTCCTAAATCCAATGATACATTGGCTTTATAATAGGAAAGAACAAAAAACACAGTGGGCAGAAGGCCACGGAAAAGACAGAGGCAGAGACTGGAGTTATGCAATGACAAGCCAAGGAATGCCAAGGATTGTCTATAGCCACCAGAGTCTAGAAGAGAAGCTTGGAACAAATTTCTCCCTCAGAGCCTCTGGAAGGAACCAAACCGTAAGAGAATACATTTCTGTTGTTTTTAAGCCATGAAATTTGTAATATGTTAACAGCAGCACAGGGAACTAATATACATGGTATCTCTAGGGAACTGTTATTAATATTTTCAAAACCTGCCCCTTTCACTTTTCTTACAACAGATTGGGGAGAGGGAATAGAAAACAGATTACCTGGCTGAATAAGTACATCATTTTCCTTAGGCACTGATTCCGTTTCTGCTCTAGAGAATTCTGCTTCTCTGTCCAGATCTGCATCACCTTTTTTTGATAATCATCAATCCTCTTCAGCATTATATAGAGGTTCTGGGTCTCATAACTTCTTCCAGTATTCTGGATGGCTTGTAATCGTTTAATTATGTTGTTTCTTGGAAAAATCAACAAGAATTAGGTTGATAAAATTACTGACACTAACTCAGCAAACCTGGCCTCAGTTACTTTCCATTCTCATCTCATCCTTATTAAGTAGAGATGATAGAGGGGTGGCAGGCTTGCTTAATGTGACCTTAATCTAGTTCCCTATATGACTAAACTTTCAAAACTCTATATGACTGTCAGATTTTCGTTTAACTCCTCACAGAGTTTTAGTGTTACAGTAGTATTGCTTATTATTTTTTAAAGAAAGTGAAGTTGCTCAGTCGTGTCCAACTCTTTGTGACCCCATGGACAGTAGCCTACCCGGATGGAAAATCCATCCATGGGATTTTCCAGGCAAGAGTACTGGAGTGGGTTGCCATTTCCTTCTCTTAAAATACAGTAATATTTTAGTAGTGATATATGTAAGACATATAGAAGGTATTTAATACCTTGAAAAAGACAGTGTCCTTGCCTTCAAAGCACTTACAAGCCAGATTAGAAAACTCATAAAAATTAACTGTGTCAGAGAGAGAATGAAATAAATGCTAAATCGCAGTTGATCTGTTTGAGCAAAAAGGAAAACCTAATTAATTCTAACAAGAGGAATAAAGAAGGCTCCATAGGAAAATGTTGAATAGGATCTGGAGGATGTAGTACTCCGTTTTTTGTGCCACAACATTCGGGCCTAGATAGTTTTTTTGCCATCCCCATTCTACAGGAGAGGAAAAGGAATCTGAACAAGTTTTCAAAAGTCACATAATTAATTAATAACAGATTTGGGAAACAAACCCAGATCTTTCTTTCCACAATACCAATATTTCTCAAAGTGTGGACCCTAATCACCTGACTGATTCATCTTGTGGGGAGGAGGGAGGGTGGTACTTGTTGAATATGCAGATTCCAGGGTACCTCCCCAGACCTTTTGAATAAAAAAGCTTGGTGGTAGGCTTCAAGATCTGTATTTTAAACAAAATCTCAGGTAAACCTTACAGCCACTAAAGTCTGAGAAAAAGGGGATGAAGAATTCCAGACTGAGGGAATACGATAAATACAGGCAAGACAATGAAAGTTGTATTTTGGGAGTGGTGAATAGTGTGGAACTTTTTAGACCGCAGATACGTGAAAGGATACATATTGGGGGATAAGACTGAAACAGCTGGATTATGAAAGGCTTTAAAAGGCATGTTGTGGAGTTTGGATTTAGGGGGAGGTAGGCAATGGGAACACACTGAAGATGTTTTTCTGAATAAATGTGTTTTTCATATATAGAGGGGCTTCCCCAGTGGCTCAGTAGTAAAGAATCTGCTTGCAAGCAGGAGCTGCAGGAGACTCCTGCTCAGTCCCTGGAAGAGGAAGAGCATCTGGAGGAGGGCATGGCAACCCACTCCAGTATTCTTGCCTAGAGAATCCGGTGGGCAGAGGAGCCTGGCAGGTCACGAAGAGTCAGGCCAGAAATGACTGAAGTGACTTAGTGCAACACGTGCCATACATATATAGAGAGATTGTGGGGGGAAGGGAATAACTCTTAAGTCTCCTTTACAGGTTATAATTAATAGCCTAGAATGTACTGCATATATGGATCATTTAATACTTAAATATATTAGCTTTCTGAATTATTTTATTTTAAATTAATTTTCCAATAGCCTTAGGATTTTTCTTCATATCCCATAGGTGACTTTTACTTTTCTACTTCTATGATCATATTTATTACATGTGTTTTTTTCCAGTTTTTTTATTGAAGTATAGTTGATCTACAATGTTGTGTCACAGCAAAGTGATTCAGTTCTTTATATATATACATGTGTATAAATAGTATAAATATTATAAATGTATTTACACAGTCTCTTTCAGATTCTTTTTCATTATAGGTTATTGCAAGATATTAAACATAGTTCCTTGTGATTACATGTGTTTTTAATCACATGTAATCATATGCATGCATCTCCTGCATCATCTCTCCCTGCGTTACCAAATTCCTATCACATCCATTCCTATAAATAAAGGTGTTCCCAATGAAGCAATTGGGTAGCATTCTAATAACCATATTTCGTATGCATATGAGATGTAAGTGACTGTATATTTATAAGTGAGGTATTTTATATTTATATAAAATTGAGATATAAATTTAAACTAAGTTTAAGGTGTATAATGTGTTGATTTGATGATACATTTATATACTGCAATATGATTACCACTGTAGTGTTAGCTAATCCCTCTATCATGTCACATAATTATCATTTCTTTCTTGTGATGAGAAAAATTAAGATCTGGTCTCTTAGCAACTTTGAAGTTTACAAACGTAGTTTTGTTTTGTTTTTTGCTGCGCTGGGTCTTCATTGCAGTATATGGGCTCTTGGTTGCAGTGCATGAGATTCTCTAGTTGCGGAGCACTGGCTTAGTTTCCCCTCTGCAAGTGGAATCTTAGTTCCTAGACCAGGGATCGAACCTGTGTTCCCTGCATTGGAAAGTGGATTCTTACATGCTGGACCACCAGGGAAGTCCCTATAAATACAGTGTTGTTGACTATAATCACTATGCTGTGTATTAGATCTTCCCAATAAGTCTTATTTTCCACATCAAATCTTTCCTGCCGTTTTTCTCTCTATTCACACAGTCTTTTGGACTTTTCCCATAGTTTTTCCGTGTTGAAATTATGTGTCCCTACTTGGAAAAGTTTGCAGTTTCATTTCAAACTTAGAGATTTTATTGTTTATGTGTTTTAAAATATAATTCAATATCTAATCACCCAGTCCAATAGCAACCACTGAGGTATCTCATTATTTAAAATTTTCTATCTAGAAACATTTTTGTTCATTTCTTCTTACCATTTGTTCCCACTCTTTTAGCAAATTGTACTTACGTTAATAAAATACTGCCCTCATTCTAATAAATATTTTATAGTATTTGATATAGAATTATGATTCAAAGGAAGGTGCTTTAACATTTACTGAGAATCTACTATGCATCAATCATTGTGCTGGAGATGTTATTTCTATTTTAATAGTTTAAAATATATTATTTCATTTAATCATCACAATCATTCTTTGAAGTATATATCATTACATCATCAGTTTTACGAATTTGAGTCAGCACATTAAAATCTTAGAGACGTTCAGGATTAGAAATTTGAACCAAGCTCTTCCTAACATTAAAGAGAAACTATGACTAAGATTTGGATATAAAACTATTACTACCCTCCTACACTTTCAATGGGAATGTAAACTGGTGTAGGCGCTATGGAGAATAGTATGGAGTTTTCTTAATTTCTTAACTCTAGAAATAGAGTTACCACATGATCCTACAATCCCACTCCTGGGCATATATCCAGAGAAAACTCTAATTTGAAAAGATATATGCACCCAGTGTTTCTAGCAGCACTATTTGCAGTAACCAAGACATGGAAGCAACCTAAATGTTCATCAACAGATGGATGGATAAGTATATGAATATTACTCAGCCATAAAAAATGAAATGCCATTTGCAGCATTTGGATGGACCTAGAGATTATCATATTAAGTGAAATAAGTCAGACAGAGAGAGATAAATATCATATGATATCATTTCTATTTGGAATCTAAAAAAATAATACAGGGAATTTCCTGGTATTCCAGTGGTTAGGACTCTGTGCTTCGACTACAAAGGGCATGGATTTGACCCCTAGTAAGAGAAGGCCAAAAAAAGAAAAAAGATACAAATAAACTTATTTACAAAACAGAAATAGGCTCACAGACATAGAAAGTAAACTTATGGTTACTAAAAGGGTAACCAGGGGGTGGGGGAGATAAATTAGGAGTTTGGGATTAACATATACACATTTACACATATATACACATATACACATTTGCCAACAAAGGTCCTTCTAGTCAAAGCTATGGTTTTTCCAGTAGTCATGTATGGATGTGAGAGTCGGACTGTAAAGAAAGCTGAGCACCGAAGAATTGATGCTTTTGAACTGTGGTGTTGGAGAAGACTCTTGAGAGTCCCTTGGACTGCAAGGAGATCCAACCAGTCCATCCTAAGGAAAATCAGTCCTGAATATTCATTGGAAGGACTGATGCTGAAGCTGAAACTCCAATACTTTGGACACCTGATGTGAAGAATTGACTCATTTGAAAAGACCCTGATGCTGGGAAAGATTGAAGGCAGGAGAAGGAGATGACAGAGGATGAGATGGTTGGATGGCATAACTAACTCAATAGACATGAATTTGAGTAAGTTCCGGGAGTTGGTGATGGACAGGGAAGCCTGGACTGCCACAGTTCATGGGGTCACAAAGAGTCAGACACGACTGAGCCACTGAACTGAACTACACACATTACTATTCATGAAACAGGTAAACAACAAGGACCTGTATAGCAAAAGAAACTATACCCAGTTTCTTGTAATAACCTATAATGGAAAAGAATTTGAAAAAGAATATATATATATATATATACCCACACATATATATGTATAACTGAATCACTTTACAATTAACACATTTTAAATTATGTTTCAGTTTTTAATAAATAAAAAGTTTATTGCTAAAGAGTGCTAACCACCATCTGAGGTGGTAGAGTTTTGCCTCAGAGCTGATGACTGCTGACTGATTAGGTAGTAGCTGCTGAAGTTTTGGGTGGCTTTGGTGATTTCTTTCTTTTTTTTTTTAATAATTTTATTTATTTATTTATGACGTGTTGAGTCTCCATTGCTGCGTGGGCTTTTCTCTAGTTGCAGCAAGAGGGGTGCATGGATTTCTCATTGCAGTGGCTTCTCTTGTTCCTGGGCTTGGGCTCTAGAGCTTGCGGCCTTCAGTAGTTGCAGAATGTGTGCTCAGTAGTTGCGAATCCCAGACTCTAGGGCACAGGCTCAATAGTTGTGGTGCATGGGCTTAGTTGCCCCAAGGATTGTCGGACTTACTGGATCAAGGATCAAACCCATGTTTCTTGCCTTGGCAGGTGGATTCTTTACCACTGAGCTATCAGGGAAGCCCAGGCGATTTCTTAACATTAGACAGCAATGAAGTTTGTCATATCATTGACTTGTCCTTTTATGGATTATTTCTCTGTAGTGTACAATGCTATTTGACAGCATTTTACCCACAGCAGAACTTTAAAAAACTGGAGTCAGTCCTCTCAAACCCTGCTACTACTTTATCAATGAAGTTTATGTAATATTCTACATCCATTGTTGTTATTCCAGCAATCTCGTCAGCATCTTATCAGAAATAGATTCCATCTCAGGAAACCACTTTCTTCGCTCATCCATAATGCAACTCCTCATCTGTTCAAGTTTCATCATGAGATTGCAGCAATTCAGTCACATCATTAGGCTCCACTTTTAATTCTAGTTCTCTTGCTATTTCCACCACATCTGAATTTACTTCTTCCTCTGAAGTCTTGAACTCCTCAAAGTCATCCATGAAGGCTGGAATAATCTTCTCAACTCCTGTTCATGTTGATATTTTGCCTTCTTTCTATGAATCGTGAATGATCTTTTAAACAAAATATTTATTTGTTTTGGCTGCATTGAATCTTAGTTGCAGCAGGCAGGATCTTTGTTGCAGTGCATGGACTCTCTAGTTGTGACGCGTGGGCTCAACAGTGGCAATACGCAGGCTCAATTGCTCTGCAGCATGTGGGATCTTAGTTCCCTGACCAGGGATCAAAGCTGCGTCCCCTGTATTGCAAGGTGGATTCTTAACCACTGGACTGCCAGGCAAATCCTATCAGTGACCTTAATGGCATCTAGAAAGGTGAATGCTTTCCAGAAGGTTTTCAAATGACTTTGCCCAGATCCATCAAAGAAAGCATTATCTATGGCAGCTACTGTATAACATTATGAAATGTATAATAAGACTTAAATGTCTTGAAAGTCAGAATTACTCCTTGATCCGTGGGCTGCAGAGTGAATATTGTGTTGGCAGGCATGAAAACATCATAAAATCATTCTGCATTTTCATTAGAGCTCTTGGGTGACCAGGTGCATTGTCAATGAGCAGTAATATTTTAATAATCTTTTTAAAAAAGTAATAATCTTTTTTTCTGAGCAAAATGTCTCAACAGTAAGTAACATTTAGTAAACCATGTTGTCAACAGTTGTGCTATCATCTAAGCTTTGTTATTTCATTGATAGCATAGGGAGAGTGGAATTAGCATAATTCTGAAGACCCAAAGGATTTTTGGAGTGGTTAATGAGCATTGCCTTCAAATAAAAGTCACCAGCTGCATTAGTCTCTACCAAGGAAGTCAGCCTGTTTGAAGCTCTGAAGCCTTGAAACCAGGCATTGACCAATCCTCTGTAGCTATGAAAATCCTAGATGGCATATTCTTCCCATATAGACTGTTTTATATACATTGAAAATCTGTTTTTTTAGTGTAGCCACCTTCATTATTTTAGCTATATCTGGATAATTTGCTGCAGCTTCTGTATCAGCACTTGCTGCTTCACCTTGCATTTGATGTAATGAAGAGGCTTCTTTCCTTAAACATCATAAATCAACCTCTGCTAGCTTCAAACTTTCTTCTGCAGCTTCCTCACCTCTTTCAGCCTTCATAGAATTGAAGAGAATTAGGGCCTTGGTCTAGATTAGGCTTTCCATTAAGGGAATGTTGTGGCTGGTTTGATCTTCTATCCATACTACTTAAATTTTCTTCACATCAGCAATAAGACTATCTTTCTTGTCATTTGTAAGATTCACTAGAGTAGCACTCTTGATTTCCTTCATGAACTTTCCTTTGCATTCACAACTTAGCTAATTGGTGCAAAAGGTCTAGCTTTCAGCCCTTCTTGGCTTTCAACTTGCCTTGCTTGCTAAGTTCATTCATAATCTAGCTTTTGACTTAAAATGAAAGACTTGAGATTCTTCCTTCCACTTTAACACTTAGAGGCCTTTGTAGGGTTATTAATTGGCCTAACTTCATTATTATTGTGTGTCTCAGGGGATAGAGAGGCCCAAGGAGAGGGAGAGAGATGGAGGAATGGCCAGTTGGTGAAGCAGTCAGAACACACAAAACATTTATCATTTAAATTTGCCACCATCTTATGTGGATATAGTTCATCATTCCTTGAAACAATTACTCTTTTCACACACATACATACACACACTTTGCTTCTTGCTTCCTCTCTTTGTTCTGCTAAACTCTCTGCCTTTGCTGCCTTAATGACTCTTACTAGTTCTTTGAGACATAGTTCAAAAGTCTGAACGCCTAGAAGCTTCACCTAACTCTCGCGTCTGCTCAGTCTTCTGTATAGAGTTGGTGATATACCATCATTGTTCTTTCCACTTCATACTATATAGTTATCTGTTTGTGTGATTGTTTCTGAGGAGACTTTGAGTGCCCTTGAGGCATGGATATGGTTTATCCGTTTTTGTATCTTTCCACCCTCTACCCCCTGGGCCTAACTTAGTCCCTGTCATATTTTTAAAATGTTGATGATGAACTAAATGATAAGTTAAATCCTATCTATCACTACCACATTTAGTATCTTTAAGAACTTTCTTTAATACATATGGAAATGAAATGTTTCATTATCAGCACATGGTATAATTTTGTATCCTCTCCATCATTGCTTCTCAGGTATGTTAACACTGATCATGTGGTAATATAACTCTAAAACTGTATTTTAGTATTTAAATATGAAATCTTTACTTATAGAGGTTCTACAAAAATTTCTTTATTCAAAAATAATTTATATTATTATAGTTTACATTTTCTTTCCAATACAATGTTACAATCTTCTTGACTCAGCCATTTTTATTATGGAATTGTTCATCTGTGAGTATGTAATTCCTTGTTAGACTTGTTGGTGATTTGATCATTATAATATTAAATATTAAAGAAGAGCTTACTGAAAAATGAATGAATTGATCCTTGATGAGATTAAAGTTATAAGTGTATAAATTAAATATTGTTGTGAAATGTTGATCTGTTTCAGTTTTTAAATGATTTTACCAAAACAGGACACATCATGTCACTTAGGTCTTCAAAATCTTCAATAATTATAAACAAACTTAATTGCCATATAAAAATTAAATTGTCAAAGAACTTCCCACAAAAGTACCAAGTTCAAATAGTATCATAGGTAAAATGTGTCAAAAAGAACAGCTAATTTTATCATTAAATTGTTCTACAGCATAGAAAAGAAAGTTTTCACATTTTTAAATGATGCCAAACCTAAAATTATACCAAAACTTGACAAAGAAAGCACCAAAAAATAAATAAATAAATAAACCACCAGTCAAACTTATGAATGGATATCAGTACAAAATAAAATCCTAAATAAAATATTAGCAAATGTAACACATTCAAAGAAGGATACTGGGTTGGCCAAAATGTTCATTCAGGTTTTTCTGTAAGGTGCTACAGAAAAACCCAAACAAATTTTTTGCCAACCCAATACAAATAAGATTTATTCCAAGGATGCAATGATAGTTTAAAACATTAGTCATATTAATAAATCTTAGGAGAAAATATTTTCTCTAATAACCATGAAAATGAAGTGCTAAAATCACATTTAACAAAATGTAATTTAATAAATTTAACAAAATTCAACATCCACTCTTGATTTTAAAGAAATAATGAAACAGGGGCTGAAGGATACTTCTTTAATATGATAAAATGTATTTCAACCCAAAAGCCAGCATTTTTTAGTGACAGACACTAGAATGATGTCCTCTATCACCATTATATTTTTAATCAATTCATGTTTACATTTTAGTAATTAGCAGTGAAAGAATGACTTACATTTTGGCATTCTGAGTTACAAAGGAATGGAAAAAATAACTCCCCTAAAAATGAAACTGATTAAGATTAAAGATGTTTTGCAGCTATTTTAGAAAGGAAAATATAAATATAAACAATCCTTTTAAACATTCTTGAAGGTGAATTTTTCCTAGAAAAAAATAACATGAGGCCATGGAAGGGCACTACTAGCTGTTACTCTGGGTAAGCCAAATGAACAAAGATGGCCTGGTGCTGGTGGCCACATCACCAATATTTTTTAATATAGTTCTTAAGGTCCTAATCAATTCAGGCAGTCAAGAGACAGAAATGAGATATTTAAAAATTGGAAAATCTAGATGTATAAACATTATTATTTACAGGGGATATGATTATATAATTGGAAAACTCAAGAATATCAACTGAAAAACTATCACATGCTTTTGAATACAGTAAGACGGCTGCATATGAAAATGATATAGAGAAATCTAGCCTTCCTTTATACAAATAACAACCAGTTAGAAGGTGTCATAGAAGGAGAGAGTCCATTTACAACATCAAACATAAAAACTACCAAGATATACACTTATGGAAGAATATTCAAGAGCTAGATGAAAACTTTAAAACACTCCAACAGAACACACACACACACACACATACACACACACCCTGAACAGAAAAAAAGGTATATCATTTTCTTGAATAGGAAGACTATGTTAGTAAACATAAGCTAGGTTTTGCTGTTTTAACAAATAATCCCCAAATCTCAATGACTAAAAACAACAAAAGTTTATTTGTTGGTCATAGTACAAATCCATCATAGTTTTGCAGAAAAAAACTTCATTTTATACTCTCAGAAACACAGGCTAACAGAACAGCCATCACCTTGAACACTATAGCTTATCATGCCAATGGAAAAGGAGACTCTGCTGCTGCTGCTACTGCTGCTGCTAAGTCGCTTCAGTCGTGTCCGACTCTGTGCGACCCCATAGACGGCAGCCCACCAGGCTCCGCCGTCCCTGGGATTCTCCAGGCAAGAATACTGGAGTGGGTTGCCATTTCCTTCTCCAGTGCATGAAAGGGAAAAGTGAAAGTGAAGTTGCTCAGTCGTGTCCGACTCCTAGTGACCCCATGGGTCTGCAGCCTACCAGGCTCCTCCACCCATGGGATTTTCCAGGCAAGAGTACTGGAGTGGAAAAGGAGACTCTAGAGGGTCTCAAACTGAAAATGGCAAGCTTAGCACAGAAACAACACACATTAATTCTGCTCACATCTCGTGTACAAGTACTAGGAAACAGTAATAATAACTATCACAAAGACTCAGCATCATAAAAATAAAACTACAGCAAATAACAGTAAGATCCCGGGGACAGGGGAGCCTGGTGGGCTGCCGTCTATGGGGTCACACAGAGTCAGAACGACTGAAGTGACTTAACAGCAGCAGCAGCAGCAGCAAGTTTATGCCCCAACCAGTAATGCTGAAGAAGCTGAAGTTGAATGGTTCTATGAAGACCTACAAGACCTTCTAGAACTAACACCCTCCCAAAAATGTTCTTTTCATCATAGGGGACTGGAATGCAAAAGTAGGAAGTCAAGAGATACCTGGAGTAACAGGAAAATTTGGCCTTGGATTACAAAATGAAGCAGGGCAAAGGCTAACAGAGTTTTGCCAAGAGAGCACACTGGTCATAGCAAACACCCTCTTGCAACAACACAAGAGAAGACTCTATACGTAGACATCACCAGATGGTCAATACTGAAATCAGGTTGATTATATTCTTTGCAGCCAAAGATGGAGAAGCTCTATATAGTCAGCAAAAACAAGACTGGGAGCTGACTGGCTCAGATCATGAACTCCTTATTGGAAAATTCAGATGTAAACTGAAGAAAGTACTCGCACCACCTAGGAAGCCCCAAACAACTAATAATCAACTATTAAAGTACTAAAAGAAATTTTGAAATAATTAAAAATATATATATTTCTCAGAGTGGAAAGGGCTTTTTAAAATAAGGCACAAAGCATGTGTTCCCCATCCTAAACCCCCCTCCCACCTCCCTCCCCATCCTATCCCTCTGGGTCATCCCATTGCCCCAGCCCTGAGCATTTGTCTCATGCATCGAAGAGAACACGTGTAAACCCATGGCTGATTCATGTCAATGTATGGCAAAAACCACTACAAAATTGTAAAGTAATTAGCCCCCAACTAAAATAAATAAATTTATTAAAAAAAAAGGCACAAAGCATTATTGAAAATATTAATATAAACATGAACTCCTTATTGCCAAATTCAGACTTAAATTGAAGAGAGTGGGGAAAACCACTAGACCATTCAGGTATGACCTAAATCAAATCCCTTATGATTATACAGTGGAAGTCAGAAATAGATTTAAGGGACTGGATCTGGTAGACAGAGTGCCTGATGAACTATGGACAGAGGTTAGTGACATTGTACAGGAGACAGGGATCAAGACCATCCCCAAGAAAAAGAAATGCAAAAAAGCAAAACGGTTGTCTGAGGAAGCCTTACAAATAGCTGTGAAAAGAAGAGAAGCGAAAAGCAAAGGAGAAAAGGAATGATATTCCCATCTGAATGCAGAGTTCCAAAGCATAGCAAGGAGAGATAAGAAAGCCTTCCTCAGCGATCAAAGCAAAGAAATAGAGGAAAACAATAGAATGGGAAAGACAAGAGATCTCTTCAAGAAAATTAGAGATATTAAGGGAATGTTTCATGCAAAGATGGACTCAATAAAGGACAGAAACGGTATGGACCTGACAGAAGCAGAAAATACTAAGAAGAGGTCGCAAGAATACACAGAAGAACTATACAAAAAAGATCTTCATGACCCAGATAAGCACGATGGTGTGATCACTCACCTAGAGCCAGACATTCTGGAATGCGAAGTCAAGTCAGCCTTAGAAAGCATTACTACGAACAAAGCTAGTGGAGGTGATAGAATCCCAGTTGAGCTATTTCAAATCCTAAAAGATGATGCTGTGAAACTGTTGCACTCAATATGTTGCAAATTTGGAAAACTCAGCTGTGGCCACAGGACTGGAAAAGGTCAGTATTCCTTCCAGTCCCAAAGAAAGGAAATGCCAAAGAATGTTCAAACTACCGCACAATTGCACTCATCTCACACACTAGTAAAGTAATGCTCAAAATTCTCCAAGCCAGGCTTCAGGAATACATGAACCATGAACTTCCAGATGTTCAAGCTGGTTTTAGAAAAGGCAGAGGAACCAGAGATCAAATTGCTAACATCCGCTGGATCATCAAAAAAGCAAGAGAGTTCCAGAAAAACATCTATTTCTGCTTTATTGACTATGCCAAAGCCTTTGACTGTATGGACCACATCAAACTGTGGAAAATTCTTCAAGAGATGGGCATACCAGACCACTTGACCTGCCTCCTGAGAAACCTGTATGCAGGTCAAGAAGCAACAGTTAGACGCGGACGTGGAACAACAGACTGGTTATAAATTGGGAAAGGAGTATGTCAAGGCTGTATATTGTCACCCTGCTTATTTAACTTCTATGCAGAGTACATTATGAGAAATGCTGGGCTGGATGAAGCACAAGCTGGAATCCAGATTACTGGGAGAAATACCAACAACCTCAGATATGCAGATGACACCCCCTTTATGGCAGAAAGTGAAGAAGAACTAAAGAGTCTCTTGATGAAAGTGGAAGAGGAGAGTGAAAAGTTGGCTTAAAGCTCAACGTTCAGAGAACTAAGATCATGGCATCTGGTCCCATCACTTCATGGGAAATAGATGGGGAAACAGTGGAAACAGTGGCTGACTTTATTTTGGGGGGCTCCAAGATCACCACAGATGGTGATTGCAGCCATGAAATTAAAGGACGCTTACTCCTTGGAAGGAAAGTCATGACCAACCTAGACAGCATATTAAAAAGCAGAATCATTACTTTGCCAACAAAGGTCCGTCTAGTCAAAGCTATGGTTTTTACAGTAGTCACGTATGGATGTGAGAGTTGGACTATAAGGAAAGCTGAGTGCCTAAGAATTGATGCTTTTGAATTGTGGTGTTGTAAAAGACTCTTTAAAAAAAAAAAAAGTTTATTTATCTATTTTTTAACTTTACAATATTGTATTGGTTTTGCCATACATTGACATGAATCCACCATGGGTGTACATGTGTTCCCCTTGAGAGTCCTTTGGACAGCAAGGAGATCCTACCAGTCCATCCGAAAGGAAATCAGTCCTGAATATTCATTGGAAGGACTGGTGCTGACGCTGAAACTCCAATACTTTGGCCACCTGATGCAAAGAACCAACTCATTTGAAAAGACCCTGATGCTGGGAAAGATTGAAGGCAGGCGGAGAAGGGGATGACAGAGGATGATATGGTTGGATGGCATCACCAACTCAATGAACAAGAGTTTGAGTAAACTCTGGGAGTTGGTGATGGACAGGGAGGCCTGGCGTGGTGCAGTTCATGGAGTCACAAATAGCCGGGCACGATTGAGCAACTGAACTGAACTGAATATAAACATATAAAAATAAAAATTATTTAGAAAGCAAAACTCACCAAAAGCAGAGTCTAAACACAAATGGGGAAAGTTTTGTAGTTTATATCACAGACAAGGGGCTAATTTTCTGAATATTTGAACAGGTCCCAAAAATCAAATTAAAAAGCAACAGAAATAAAAACAAAAATAAACAATTGGGACCTAATTAAACTTCAAAGCTTTTGCACAACAAAGGAAACTGCAAGCGAGGTGAAAACACAGCCTTCAGAATGGGAGCAAATAATAGAAAATGAAGCAACTGACAATTAATCTCCAAAATATTAAAGCAGCATATGCAGCTCAATACCAGAAAATGAATGACCCAGTCAAAAAGTGGGCCAAAAAACTAAGCAGACATCTCTCCAAAGAAGACAAATGCCTAATAAACACATGAAAAGATGCTCAACATCACTCATTATCAGAAAAATGCAAATCAAAACCACAGTGTGGTATCATCTCACACCAGTCAGAATGGCTGCCATCAAAAAGTCTATAAAAAATAAATGCTGGGAGGGTGTGGAGAAAAGGGAACCCTCTTACACTGTTGGTGGGAAGGCAAACTAGTACAACCACTATGGAGAACAATGTGGAGATTTCTTAAAAAACTGGAAATAGAATTGCCATATGACCCAGCAATCCCACTTCTGTGCATACACACCGAGGAAACCAAAATTGAAAGAGACACATGTACCCCAATGTTTATTGCAGCACTGTTTACAATAGCTAGGACATGGAAGCAACCTAGATGTCCACTGGTAGACAAATGGATAAGGAAGTTGTGTTACATATACACAATGGAATATTACTCAGCTATAAAAAAAAAGAACACATTTGAGTCTGTTCTAATGAGGTGGATGAAACTGGAGCCTATTATACAGAGTAAAGTAAATCAGAAAGAGAAACACCAATAAAGGATATTAATGCATATATATGGAATTTAGAAAGACAGTAACAACAACTCTATATGTAAGACAACAAAAAAGACACAGATGTAAAGAACAGACTTTTGGACTATGTGGGAGAAGGCAAGGGTGGGATGATTTGAAAGAATAACACTGAAACATGTCTATTACCCTATGTAAAATAAATGACCAGTGCAAGTTCAGTGAATGAAGCAGGACGCTCAAAGCTGGTGTTCTGGGACAACCCAGAGGGAGGAGTGGGGAGGGAGGTGGGAAGGGGCTTCAGGATGGGGGGACACATGTATACCCATGGCTGATTCATGTTGATACATGGCAAAAACCACCTTAATATTGTAAAGTAATTAGCCTCCAATTAAAATTAATTAATTTTTTTAAAAAGCAACTTGATAACCCAGTTGAAAAATGGGCAAAGTATTTGAATAGAATCTTCACAGAAAATAAAATACAGATGGTTCTTAACTCTATGAAAAGATGCTTAACTTCAACCTATAATAAAAGTAATGCAAATGAAAGCATGGAAGTGCCATATTTCATCTATTACATTAACAATGAACAAAAAAGTTGATAATATTTGTGGGGAAATACTCTTTTATAATGCTGACCAATATATAAATTGTTACAACCTCTTTGGAGAACAATTGGACAAAAATTTATCACAATTACAAAATGCTTACCCTTGATTTAGAAGTTCTACTTTTAGGAACATACATACATGTATACATATGTATATACAAGATTGTTCATTGAAGTACATTTTTTATAATGCAAAATATTGAAAACAGCATAAATGTTATGTTAACCTCATCAGAGGTTAAGTAAATTCTGGTAAATCTAGACTTTGGAGTACTATAAAACTATAAAATGAATGAGTAGATTCTCTATATATTAATACCTAAATTCTAGCTTGTTATGAAAAAATCAAACATTGTGATTTGAAATGTATAAAGAGTGGGATAAAAGAGCCTATGTACTTTGCTACATATGTAGAAAGTATCTCTGGGTGGAATACCTGGGTAGCCCTAAAGTAGGGGCCTAATGGCCAAGAATAAGACTATTAAGGAGGCTTTTCACTCTACTTGTATTTTTAAAATACTGCACCAGGTGAATGCAATTATTTATTTTAATTTAATATAACAACGGAAAAAAGACATAAAGGAACTGGAGAATGACCAGAAACATGTTATTTCAAATTCTCAGGTGGATGAAAGTGTTTACGTGTAAAAACAGATTTAAAAGACTAGGAACATTCATTCTGGGAAGAGAAAAACACACTATAGAGCAGAAAATATTTCAACAATTCTAAGGTAACTTCAGCTTTGACATGAAAATTTCTGTCTATACACTGAACGTCTTTCTTTTACACCTTGTTATTCCAGTGCTTAGTTTTCAAATGAATTCAGTCCTCAAAAATGTAAATATCATGAGAACAGGGTACTTTGTTTTATTCACTGCTGTATCCATAGCATCTAGAACAGTGCTTGCCAAATAGTACATATTCAATAAGTATTTGTTGAATAAATGACATAGATTGTTCCTATAATTAATGATAGCTTTTTCTATCATAGATCTTAGTTTGACATATTGTAATTTTAGGTTAGAAAAATTCTCCAAATAAGGTAACACAGTATTATAAATTAACTATTTTTAAAAGGGGAAAGAATTTCTACAATAAAAAAATGTTTTTTAAATCCCCAAAATAATAAGTTGGCAACCTCAAACACAAAGGCCAAGAATGGCAGGCTAATTTCAATTTAAAAAATCAAGACCAGAACCTGTTTTCTGTAGGTCACTCCAGCATCAAGGCTGCCATGGCAACACGAAGTACATAAACCTGCCTGCCATCTCCCACTTTAATAGATCTTCTGTCCAACTTCACTTCAATAAAAAGTAAATAAAAAAAAAAAAGAATCATAGGTCTTCTGGTGAATGCAAGATGAAAGTAATTCATAATAACTGCAAGCATTTCTAAACTTTTGAAGTTGATATTTTGGAGATCAACCATGATCCTCATAATATATTTTAGAATCTCTGTTGGAGATATATATGAGTGAAATGGATGTTATATGACATTTCTTATTTCTAAAAAATACACCTCCTTTTGCTATCTTAAATATGCTTCCATCTTACAAACCTTCTATAAGAGGAGGAAGGGGAAAAAAAAAAAGAGAATCTTTTAGAACACCTAACCTGACAAATACATATATACTGATAGGGTAATGAGGGAGGATATTTGAAATCAGGACTAAATCAGACAACTAGACACATAATATTTACATCTACCTTGCACGCTGGATCAGTCTATAGGCATTGTACTTGCGGAATAGGTATCCCAGCCGAACTTTGTTTGTATGAAGTGTCTCAATTATGAGATTCCTAGCTTCTGTGTGTAGCTGTGAAGGGAGTATAGAAGCTTTTGTGGCCTGATTTAAGAGTATCAGGTTCTTCCGCTGAGCCTCCACATCAACAAAATAGTTCTGTTCTTTGAGCTCTTGGGGATAGGAAGTAGGCACCATCATCTTGGGTTGCTTGGTACCTGAAACTGAAGTCAGTACCCAGGGCTTATTGATAGGGGGAAGTTGGGATTTCTGGTTCCATTCAGAAGGTAAGCTCTGCTGTGTTTTGAGTAGTTGAGTAGTAATAAGAGAAGGTAGTGGCATTACAGGCTTAATGAGAGTAGGAAGGGTCCCCTCATCAACATAAGGGGCTTGTGATACTGGTGTCTTGTAATCGGTGAGATGGGACTTAAACATTCTAAATCGTTCCACAGCAAAAGGATCTTCGGGTATCTGGATTTCTTCAGAAGTGTCAGAGACCTCTGCTGTTTGGAACTTCTTAGTGGTGAAAGGGTCTTGAACTACCTTGAAACTTGGAGCACTGGGATGGACCAATACTGATTTCAATTTCAGAGAAGAAATAATTGACAATCTTTCCTTCCTTTTCTTAGAGACAGCAGAGGATAAATCTTTCTGTGGCTTTTCAGGGGTTGAGGGAGTCAACGGTGTTAGGGAATGCCCAGGGGTGGGAGAGACCCATAGTGGGGAAGCTTGCCCAGAAAGAGTCCTTGGTGGCAGATGCTGCCTAAGGGTAGAAGGGGCTTGTAACCAGGGAGATTGCTTACGAGTGGCAAAGGTCTGGGATGCCTGAAACTGCTCAGAGAGTATTAAGGGTCCAGATTTCAAGAGCTCTTGAGGGATGGAAGAGGTCCCAGGAACCAAGTGCTTCCCAGGAGAGAGAGGAGCCCAGATTTGGGGAATCTGTCCAGAGGTGACTGGGACTCCAGATATAAGGGGCTGTCTGGGGTCAAGAAGGGGCTTCAATATCAGAGGTGACTGGGGAGTCATAGAGTCCCTAGATATGAAGAATCGCCTAGAACTAAGAAGGGCCTCTGGTTCAAGAGCCTGCTGTGGAGTGGGAGAGAGCCCAGATATTGGACTGGGAACTGGTGTTGAGAACGGAACAGAGATTGATAGATGCTTAGACACTAGGGTCTGTCTGGAGGAAGGAGAAGTCTGTGGTGCCAGGAGCTTCCCAGGGTCTGAAGGAATCCTCATTCCCAAGGATTTCTCAGTGGGGGCTTGTTTAAGAGGAAACCTTGATATATGCAAAGGAGTAGAAGGCACCTCAAATATAGGGGACTTAGCAATAGCAGCAGATGATACTGGGAACTCCTTAGGAGTGTGAGGAGCATATTTTGTGACAGATTTATCAGTAATGGAAGAGATCCCAGCTTTCAGTGTATGTCCTGAAGGAGGACTAGCCCAGGGTGGTAAGGGCTGCTCCTTAATGAGAGGAGTTCTTGATGTTAGGTCCTGCACAGACCTAACAGTAATACCCATGGGCCAGGTCTCCCTTGTGGTGAAAGGAGCTTCCAAAGGTTGGATTTGTTCTGGGATGTGGGGATATTCTAAGGTATACACTTTATCTGAGGTGAGAGGAACCCCTAATTCTGCAAACCGTTCATGAGAAAGAGGAACCCCCAATGCTTGAGCCTGTCCTAAACTGAAAGGGGCCCCCAAATCCTGAGCCTGTGGAATGGTGACAGGGATTCTCAGTGCCTGGTACTGCCGAGGGGTAAGAGTGATGCCCTGAGCCTGTGCCTGCTCAGGAGTGATGTGGATCCTCAGTGCCTGGGCCTGATCAGGAGTGAGAGTGATCCCTAGTACATGGGCCTGCTCAGAGGTGACATGGATCCCCAGGGCATAGGCCTGTTCAGGGGTAACATGGATCCCCAGTGCCTGGGCTTGCTGAGGGGTGAAGACGATGCCCTGAGCCTGGGCCTGCTGAGGGGTGGCAGGGATCCCTAAATCCTGAGTCTGCTGAGGGGTGAGAGTCAGACCCTGAACTTCAGCCTGCTGAGGGGTGATAGGAATCCCCAGTGCCTGAGCCTGTTGAGGGGTGAGAGAAACCCCCACTTCCTGGATATGCTGCAGGGTGGCTGAAATCCCCAGTGCCTGGGCCTGCTGAGGGGTAAGAGTGATCCCTGGTGCCAGAGCTTGTTCAGGGGTGAGAATTATGCCCAGTGTCTGGGCCTGCTGAGGGGTGAGAGTGATCCCTGGTGCCTGAGCTTGTTTAGGGGTGAGAGTGATCCCAAGTGCCTGGGCTTGCTGAGGGGTGAGTGTGATGCCCTGAGCTTCAGCCTGCTGAGGGGTGATAGGAATCCCCAAAGCCTGAGCCTGTTGAGGGGTGAGAGAAGCCCCCACTTCCGGGATATGCTGCGGGGTGACTGAAATCCCCAGTGCCTGGGTCTGCTGTGGGGTAAGAGTGATATCTGGTGCCTGAGCTTGTTCAGGAGTGAGAATGATCCCAAGTTCCTGGGCCTCCTGAGGGGTAAGAGTGATGCCCTGAGCTTGAGCTTGCTGAGGGGTGACAGGAATCCCCAGTGCTTGGACCTGCTGAGGGGTGAGAGTGATCCCTGGTGCCTGAGCTTGTTCAGGGGTGAGAATGGTTCCCAGTGCCTGGGCCTGTTGAGGGGTGAGAGAAACCTCTACTTCCTGTATCTGTTGAGGTGTGACAGGAATCCCCAGTGCCTGGGTCTGCTGAGGGGTGAGAGAAACCCCTACTTCCTGGATCTGCTGAGGGGTGACAGGAATCCCCAGTGCCAGGACCTGCTGAGGGGTCAGAGTGATCCCTGGTGCCTGAGCTTGTTCAGGGGTGAGAGTGATCCCAAGTGCCTGGGCCTGCTGAGGGGTGAGAGTGATGCCTTGAGCTTGAGCCTCCTGAGGGGTGACAGGAATCTCCAGTGCCTGGGCCTGTTGAGGGGTGAGAGAAACCCCTACTTCCTGGATCGGCTGAGGAGTGACAGGAATCCCCAGTGCCAGGATCTGCTGAGGAGTCAGAGTGATCCCTGGTGCCTGAGCCTGTTCAGGGGTGAGAATGATCCCAAGTGCCTGGGCCTGGTGAGGGGTGAGAGTGATCCCTGGTGCCTGAGCCTGTTCAGGGGTGAGAATGATCCCCAGTGCCTGGGCCTGCTGAGGTGTGAGGGTGAACTCTGGTGCCTGAGCTTGTTCAGGGGGAAGAGTGACCCCCAGTGCCTTGGCCTGCTGAGGGGTGACAAGAATCCTCAGTGCTTGGGCCTGTTGAGGGGTGAGAGTAATCCCTGGTACCTGAGCTTGTTTATGGGTGAGAATGACTCCCAAGGCCTTGACCTGCTGATGGGTGAGCATGATGCCCTGAGCTTGAGCTTGCTGAGGGGTAACAGGAATCCCCAGAGCCTGGGCCTGCTCTGCGCTGAGAGCCACTCCCAAACCCTGAGACATCTTAGTAGTAGTAGTTTCCCCCAACGCCTGAACCTGGTTAAAGGTGTCCGTGATTTCCAGTGCCTCGGCCCCTTCAGAAGTGAGGTCAATTTCCATTGCTTGGGCAAGCCTAGAAGTAAGAGTGATGGACTTTGCAAGAGACACTCCAGAAACAGAAGAAGGTCCACGTGAGGAAGATTGTGTGGAGATGGGAGTAGTGATTGGAATGGGATGCTTTCCTTCAGCCAGATCCCCTAATTTCTTAAGATTCCCAATGAAATCTTTTCTTTGGTGTATCTGTGGTATGTCTTTTTGTGTGCTCTCCCACCTGTGAAACAATGTAATTGAAGTCTGATTGAGCACCTGTTCTAGTTGTTCAGATGTCTTCATCTCATTTGCTGGTTTTTGCTTCTGACTTTCATAGTCTCCTACTTTTCTCCTTGCCTTCTGCTTCTCCTCCTCTCTCTCCAAACTGCTTTCTTGCTCCAGAGGTCTCACTTCCTTCTGAACCTGCATCATCTGCTGTCCTTTCTCCTTCTCCAAAGGCACACCTTGTTGTTTCATTTTTTGTTTCCATGCTTCCAACTGCTGCTGCTTTGACTTCTGATACCCTTCTTTCTCCTCTTCCCTTTGCTTTTGCTTCTCATCTGACTCGATCTGCTTTTGAATCGTGTATTTTTGCTGTCCCTTCCACACCTCTTCTTCCTGCCACTGTTTCTGCTTCTGTCGCCCTTGCTTTCCCTCCTTCATTGGGAGCCATGCCTCTTCCTTCTCCAAATTCTTATTTATCATCTCAAACCTTCTTTCTTCTAGCTCTTGTTTTTCCTTCTCTTTATAGTCTGTCCCTACTGTTGAGGCTTCTGGAACATTCCTTTCACTTTCTATTTCGGTCAAGATCATTTGTACTAAATTATCAGTTAGTGGGTCAAGCCTCTCCTGTGAAATTAAGGTGCTAATTTCTGACTTTGCACTAGTCGCTTCCTGAGAATGCCGTTCTGGCATAAATGAGACTACCTTTTTTTGTTTCAAAGGTTTCTCTCCAATTCGTCCTTCATTTTTTATATCTTTGTATTTTCTTAAGATTTTTGTCACAGTTTCTGCCACTTTTTGGAAATATTCCTCCATTTTTGCCTTTATGATTCCTAATTTCTCAACTTCTGATCTTTTTAATAATAGCTCTTCTTTTGACACAGTCTTTTTATCCAAGGGCTTTCCTATGTTATCAATTTTCTCTTTAAGGAATGACACTATGGCTTTCTGAAATTCTTCTAGGTTACTCTGTTCACTTTCACTATCTGGAATACCTGATTTAGCAAGTTTAAGAGACTTGAATTTCTTCGTGAAGACTGACATATCTTTCTCTTCAGTTTTTTCTTCTTTTCTTGTAGTGCTTCCTGGAGAGATACGGTGTTTCTTTCCTTTTATTTTCTCAGAGGAATAATCAAGTTGGCTCAACCTGGATGGCTCTGGTGGACTACTCAGCTCATTTCTGCCATCTTTGTCCATTGACTCAGTGGTGAGCTCCTCTTCATTCTCTAAAGAAATTTGACTTTTACTCTGTGAATATTCAGATTTAGCCTGCCTGAGTTGTTCCAGTATACCACTTGTTCCACTTTTACCACCTTGGCTCTTGTCAGAAGGGAAATCAGAAGGAAAATGTTGACTTTTTGATTCAGTGAGTGACTTTGATTTAGCTTCAGGAAAGGATTTTGTTTCTTTTTTCTTCTTATCCGGTGCTTGTAATTCTAAGTGGTGATCAAGTTTGGTCCCTGTGACTTTCTGTTTACCTTTATCATCATTCACATTTGATTCAGAGCTCTCCTGCACAGACAGGCCTTTTGTACGCTTTCTTTTCTGTGACTGGACCTCATCAGCCCCATCTTTCTGAAAGGCACCACCTTTCTTCACTGATATCTTATCTTCCGTGATCTCTTCGGAAGACTTTTTCTGCTGGCCAGTTAATTCTGGAGTTGTTTCACCTTGGGCTGCATAGAAATGAGATGAGTCCCACTTGATCCCCAAGGCTTTGGTCCCTTTTTGGGGGGCCTCATCTACCATGTTTTCAAATTCTTTGGCCAAAATACTGTCTAAACTGTTTTCTGTGTCAGCTTGGCTAATGGCTGATTGTGGAGAAGGCTCAGGTAACACTTTCAGTGTTGATGCGGGCAATGCTTGGTGCTCTACAACTTTGGATCGAATAACGTGTTCATATTTTTCTTCTGCTTCTTGAAGTTTTTGCTGAAGCATTTCATTTCTTTTACTGAGATCTTGTACTATCTTCAGGGAAATCTCTTGTTCTCTTTCAACTGTCTCATTTGCATATATATCAGAAGTATTGAGGTTAATAGCTTTCACTTCATCATTTAGTGTACTCAAAGCTTTAGAAAGGTTTACTGTTGTTGATGATATATATTTAATAGCATTGTTTTCCAGTTTATTGAACATTGAAGTACCTATGAGTTCCTGAAGCATATCTTGGATTTCTGACACCTTTGTTTTTGTGGCAAATTGATCACTAATCATCTGATCTGGTCTTAAAGCATGAGCTGTTGCAGGTCGCTTTATAACTCTTTCTTTCCATGATTTCCATAGAGAACTTCTAGATGCTAGAAGAAAAAAAAGCATAAAACATAAATGAGATTGCATTTCTCCTTTTGTGCTGTGCTCTAAGTTTAAGACTAAGGAATTTAGCCTAAGTTAACAGATAGATATAGGATGAAGTTTCATTAGGGAAGTTTGGCCCCAAAATAAATAGCATTATTTTCAAAAGAATGACTCTTTCCCCACAATTATCTAGAAGTTCTTCCTCCAGAGTTTAGGAGAAGAACTCAGCTGTGACCTCAACTTACTTTAGGTTACAATTTTGAGATTAGATTAGGATGAATACCAAAATTCTCCTTTGGTTTTGATAGTGCTTGGTGTTTTCCATTTTCTTTAATGGGTTCCTATCTTTCTTTTTTCCCTTTTCTGAGTCAAAGCTAACCTTAGTTCTTTCAGAAGGATCACAAAAAATAGAAGGCAAACATTTGAAGGGATTTTCAAAATGGCTGAATGAGAAACTCAGCAAATTTTTCCCAAAAGAGCAAGAAAAAAGCTGAGCAAAATTGCCAAAAACAACCATTTTAGGACTTTGGAAACTCACCAGAGGCATACAACAAATTGAGAAGAATTAGTTTAAGAAAAATTTGCTATGATGTTTTAGCTTGTAGCTGCTTCCATCTCCCACTCCCTAGCCCTATGGCCTGGTAGTTCTACCAGAGTGAAACACGCTATGAAGACTGACAACTCTGCTGCCTGAGGGGGTTGATTTGATCTGGAGCAATGCAATATTATAACAATACTACTTTAACCCATAAACAGATACATTAGCAAAGAGTATAAGCTTTACTAGATAAATCTGGATTAATTGATGATTGACTGATCATTGACTGACCACTAAGCTATGCTGAACCAAAAGTAACCCCTAAAATTCAGGCTTAAAAATAAAAACAGGGGTTTCCCTGGCAGTCCAGTGGTTAAGACTCCTCTGGTGGGTTTGATCCCTGATCAGAGAACTAAGATCCCACAAGCCTTGAGGTCAAAAAACTAGAATGTAAAACAATAGAAGCAGTACTGCATCAGATTCAATAAAGACTTAAAAAATTGTCCACATTAAAAAAAAAACAACAACAACTTAAAAGAAAACCAAGTGGAAAAATTGGAGTTGAATAGTACAATAACGGAAATGAAAAATTCACCAAAAGGGCTCAACAGCATATGTGAACTGACAGAAGAAAATAACCAGCAAATCTAACGCCAAATTAATGGAGATTGTCTAATCTGAGGAACAGGGAGGAAAAAACAATAAAGAAAAATGAACAAAGGCTCAGAGATTTGTGGGATACCATCAAGCATACCAGTGTACAAGCAACAGAGGTCCCAGAAGAAGAGACAGAGGCGTTTAAAATATCTGAAGAAAGGACTTCTCTGTGATCCAGTGGCTAAGACTCCATTCCCCCAATGCAAGGGACCTGGGTTTGATCCCTTGTCAGGGAACAAGATCCCACATTCCGCAACTAAGAGTTTGCATGCTGCAACTAAAGATCCCCCATGCCTCAGTGAAGACTGAAGATCCCATGTATTGCAACTAAGACCCACCACAGTCAAATTTTAAAAATATATAAATAAATAAAAATACTTTAAAAATATATTTGAAGAAATAATGGACAAATGATCCCAAATTTGTGGAAAAACATTAATCTACACATTCAAGAAGCTCAGCAAATTCTAAGTGGGATAAACACAGAAAGATCCATACTTGGAACATCATAGTCCAACTGTTGAAAGCCAAAAAAAATAAGAATCTTTAAAGCAAAAAGAGAAAAATGACTCAACAATCAAAGGAGACTCAGTTAGAACAGAGGAACCACAGGAAATTTAGTAGGTCACTTCTTACTGGAAACAATGGAGGCAGAAGTTGGGGAATGATATATTCAAAGTGCTGAAAGAATAATGTGTGTGTGTGTTAGTCACTCAGTAGTGTCTGACTCTTTGCGACCCCTTGGACTGTAGCCCAGCCTCTTCAGTCTACGGAATTTTCCAGGCAAGATTACTGGGTTGCCATTTCTTTTCAAGAATTCCATATCCAGCAAAATTCTTCTTCAAAAATAGCTACCAAACTTGATGCTATATTACTAGAAGGTAATACATCATTCCCTGGAATAACACTCTTCCCAAAATACATGCATGTACTACTTTCATGCTGTTGTTCAGTCGCTAAGTCTGTCCGACTCTTTGCCAACCAACGAACCGCGGCACACCAGGCTTCCCTGTCCTTCACTATCTCCTGGAATTTGCCCAGACTCATGTTCATAGGGTCGATGATGCCACCAACCATCTCATCCTCTGTCACCCCCGTCTCCACCTGCCCTCAATCTTTCCCAGGATCAGGGTCTTTTCCAATGAGTCAGCTCTTCATATTAGGTGGCCAAAGTATTGGGGCTTCAGCTTCAAAATCAGAACTTCCAATGAATATTCAGGACTGATTTCCTTTAGGATTTACTGGTTTGATCTTGCCGTCCAAGGGACTCTCAACAGTCTTCTCCAGCACCATAATTTGAAAGCATCAATTCTTCAGTGCTCAGCCTTCTTTATGGTCCAGCTCTCACATCTGTACATGACTACTGAAAAAACCATAGCTTTGACTAGGCAGAACTTTGTCAGCAAAGTGATGTCTCTGCTTTTTAATATGCTGTCTAGGTTTGTCATAGCTTTGCTTCCAAGGAGAAAACATCTTTTAATTTCGTGGTGTGCAGTCACCATCTGCTGTGATTTTGGAGCCCAAGAAAATAAAATCTGTCACTTTTTTTTTTCATTTTGACATTTTGCATTTTCACACAAAGAAATAAAGAGCACTAGTATATGTGGGTAAATAAAAATACAGCAAGAATATTTTTTTTCTTTTTCCTCTCTTAGTTAATTAAAAGATAATCATATAAAACAATAAATATAAAGCTATATTGTTGGGGTTAAATATGTAGTATACAAGGCAAAGCGCAAAGGAGAGGAAGAGGGTGGAACTATTGGAGCAAAGATTCTATATTTTGCTGGAATTAAGTTAGTACCAATCTGGAAAAGATTGTAGTAATTTAAGATGTATACTGCAATTCCTATAACTACCACTAAGAAAATGTAGGAAAAAGTGGAATTAAAAGGTATGCTAGAAAATACCTATTTAACATGGAGGCAAGAAAAGAATAGAAGAAAAAAAAATACATGAGCAAAATAGCAGGTATATATCCAGCCATATCAATAATTACATTAAATGTGAATTAATTAAACACACCAGCTAAAAGTCTAGAGTTGGAGTATAAAGAAAGCTGAATGCCAAAGAATTGATGTTTTTGAACTGTAGTGCTGGAGAAGACTCTTGAGAGTCTCTTGGACAGCAAGGAGATCCAACCAGTCTATCCTAAAGGAAATCAGTCCTGAATATTCTTTGGAAGGACTGATGCTGAAGCGGAAACTCCAATACTTTGGCCATCTGATGTGAAGAACTGACTCATTTGAAAAGACCCTGATGCTGGGAAAGATTGAGGGTGGGAGGAGAAGGGGACGACAGAGGATGAGATGGTTGGTGGCATCACCGACTCAATGGACGTGAGATTGAGTAAACTCCAGGAGTTGGTGATAGACAGGAAACCCTGTCGTACTGCAGTCCATGGGTTCACAGAGTCAGACATGACTAAGTGACAACTGAACTGAGCTAAAAGTCAGAGATTGTCAGATTGTATTTTTTAAAAAAAAAACCCAAAAATCCAAATATAAGCAACACATCGTAGATTCAATTATACTAACAATAACCACAGTACTTGGGTGCAATCTCAAAAATGACAGAATGATCTCTGTTTGTTTCCAAAGCAAATCATTCATAATCACAGTAATTCAAGTCTATGCACCAACCACTAATGCTAAAGAAGCTGAAGTTGAACGGTTCTATGAAGACCTACAAGACCTTCTAGAACTAACACCAAGAAAAGATGTCCTTTTTATTATAGTGGACTGGAATGCAAAAGTAGGAAGTCAAGAGATACCTGGAGTAACAGGAAAGTTTGGCCTTGGAGTACAAAATGAAACAGGGCAAAGGCTAACAGAGTTTTGCCAAGAGAGCAACTGGTCACAGCAAATACTCTCTTCCAACAACAAAAGAGATGACACTACACATGGACATCACCAGATGGTCAATAGAGAAATCAGATTGATTATATTCTTTGCAGCCGAAGATGGAGACGCTCTATACAGTCAGCAAAAGCAAGACTGGGATCAGACTATGGCTCAGATCATGAACTCCTTATTGTAAAATTCAGACTTAAATTGAAGAAAGTAGGAAAAAAAACCACTAGAAAATTCAGGTGTGACCTAAATCAAATCATTTATGATTATATACAGTGGAAGTGACAAATAGATTTAAGGGATTAGATCCAATAGACAGAGTGCTGGAAACACTAGGCGGAGGTTCATAATATTGTACGGCAGGTGGTGATCAAAACCATCCCAAGAAAAAGAAATGCAAGAAGGAAAATAGTTGCCTGAGGAGGCTTTACAAATAGCTGAGAGGAGAAGAGAATGAAAGGGAAAGGAGAAAAGGAAAGATATATCCATCTGAACGCAGAGTTCCAAAGAATAGGAGAGATAAGAAAGTCTTCCTAAGTGATCAGTGCAAAGAAACAGAAGAAAACAATGGAAGGGAAAGACTAGAGATCTCTTCAAGAAAATCAGAGATACCAAGGGAACATTTCATGCAAAGATGGGCACAATAATGGACAGAAATGGTATGGACCTAACAGAAGCAGAAGATATTAAGAAGAGGTGTCAAGAATACACAGAAGAACTGTACAAAAAAGATCTTAATGACACAGATGACCAAGATGGTGTGATCACTCACATAGAGCCATACATCTTGGAGTGCGAAGTCAAGTGGGCCTTAGGAAGCATCACTACAAACAAAGTTAGCGGAGGTGATGGAATTCCAGCTGAGCTATTTCAAATCCTAAAGATAATGCTGTTAAAGTGCTGTGCTCAATATGCCAGCAAATTTGGAAAACTCAGCAGTGGCCACAGGACTGGAAAAGGTCAGTTTTCACTCCAATCCCAAAGAAAGGCAACGCTAAAGAATGTTTAAACTACTGCACAGTTGCACTCATCTCACACACTAGCAAAGTAATGCTCAAAATTCTCCAAGCTAGGCTTCAGGAGTACGTGAACCAAGAACTTCCAGATGTTCAAGCTGAATTTTGAAAAGGCAAAGGGACCAAAGGTCAAATTGCCAACATCCGTTGGATCATTGAAAAAGCAAGCAAATTCCAGGAAAACATCTACCTCTGCTTCATTGACTTCCAAACCCTTTGAATGTGTGGATCACAACAAACTAGAAAATTCTTCGAGTTGGGAATTCCAGACCACCTTACCTGCCTCCTGAGAAATCTGTATGAAGGTCAAGAAGCAACAATTAGAACCAGACATGGAACAATAGACTGGTTCCAAATTGAGAAAGAAGTATGTCAAGACTGTATACTGTCACCCTGTTTATTTAACTTATATGCAGAGTTCAGTTCAGTTCAGTTCAGTCGTTCAGTTGCGTCTGACTCTTTGTGACCCCACGACTGCAGCTTGCCCAGCCTCCCTGTCCATCACCAACTCCTGGAGTTTACTCAAACTCATGTCCATTGAGTTGGTGATGCCATCCAACCATCTCATCTTCTGTTGTCACCTCCTCCTCCTGCTTTCAATCTTTCCCAGCATCAGGGTCTTTTCAAATGAGTCAGTTCTTCGCATCAGGTGGGCAAAATGTTGGAGTTTCAGCTTCAGCATCAGTCCTTCCAATGAATATTCAGGACTGATTTCCTTTCAGATGGACTGGATTGTTCTCCTTGCAGTCCAAGGGACTCTCAAGAGTCTTCTCCAACACCACAGTTCAAAAGCATCAATTCTTTGGCACTCAACTTTGTTTACAGTCCAACTCTCACATCCATACATGACCACTGGAAAAACCATAGCTTTGACTAGATGGACCTTTGCTGACAAAGTAATGTCTCTGCTTTTTAATATGCTGTCTAGGTTGGTCATAACTTTTCTTCCAAGGAGCAAGTGTCTTTTAATTTCATGGCTGCAGTCACCATCTGCAGTGATTTTGGAGCCCCCCCCAAATAAAATCTGTCACTGTTTCCGTTGTTTCCCCATCTATTTGCCATGAAGTGATGGGACTGGATGCCATGATCTTAGTTTTCTGAATGCTGAGTTTTAAGTCAACTTTTTCACTTTCCTCTTTCACTTTTATCAAGAGACTCTTTAGTTCTCTTCACTTTCTGCCATAAGGGTGATTTCATCTGCATATCTGAAGTTACTGATATTTCTTCTGGCAATCTTTATTCCAGCTTGTGCTTCATCCAGCCCAGCATTTCTCATGATGTCCTCCTCATATAAGTTAAATAAGTAGGGTGACAATATACAGCCTTGACCTACTCCTTTCCTGATTTGGAACCAGTCTGTTGTTCCATGTCCAGTTCTAACTGTTGCTTCCTGACCTGCATACAGATTTCTCAAGAGGCAGGTAAGGTGGTCTGGTATTCCTATCACTTTAAGAATTTTCCAGAGTTTGCTGTGGTCCACACAGTCAAAGGCTTTAGCATAGTCAATAAAGCAGAAATAGATGTTTTTCTGGAACTCTCTTGCTTTTTTGATGATCCAGCAAATGTTGGCAATTTGATCTCTGGTTCCTCTACCTTTTCTAAATCCAGCTTGAACATCTGGAAGTTCATGGTTCACATACTGTTGAAGCCAGGCTTGAAGAATTTTGAGCATTATTTTACTAGCTTGTGAGATGAGTGCAATTGTGCGGTAGTTTGAACATTCTTTGGCATTGCCTTTTTTGGGGATTGGAATGGAAACAGACCTTTTCCAGTCCTGTGGCCACTGCTGACTTTTCCAAATTTGCTGGCATATTGAGTGCAGCACTTTTTTTTTTTTTTTTAATAAATTCATTTATTTTAGTTGGGGGCTAATTACTTTACAATATTGTAATAGTTTTTGCCATACATTGACATGAATCAGCCATGGGTTTACATGTGTTCCCCTTCCTGGACCCCCCACCCACCTCCCTCCCCATCCCATCCCTCTGGGTCATCCCATTGCCCCGGCCCTGAGCCCTTGTCTCATGCATCGAACATGGAATGGTGTTCTGTTTCACATACGATAATATACATGTTTCAATGCTATTCTCCCAGAACGTCCCACCCTCACCTTCTCCCTCAGAGTCCATAAAATTGTTCCATGCATCTGTGTCTCTTATTCTGACTCGCATATAGGGTTATCGTTACCATCTTTCAAATTCCATATATATGCATTAGTATACTGTATTGGTGTTTTTCTTTCTGGCTTACTTCACTCTGTATAATGGGCTCCAGTTTCATCCATCTCAGTAGAACTGATTCAAATGTATTTTTTTTAATGGCTGAGTAATATTCCATTGTGTATATGTACCACAGCTTCCTTATCCATTCGCCTGCTGATGGACATCTAGGTTGCTTCCATGTCCTGGCTATTGTAAACAGTGCTGCGATGAACATTGGGGTACACGTGTCTCTTTCAATTCTGGTTTCCTCGGTGTATATGCCCAGCAGTGGGATTGCTGGGTCATATGGCAGTTCTATTCCCAGTTTTTTAAGGAATCTCCACACTGTTCTCCATAGTGGCTGTACTAGTTTGCATTCCCACCAACAGTGTAAGTGGGTTCCCTTTTCTCCACACCCTCTCCAGCATTTATTGCTTGTAGACTTTTGGATAGCAGCCATTCTGACTGGTGTGAAATGATACCTCATTGAGGTTTTGATTTGCATTTCTCTAATAATGAGTGATGTTGAGCATCTTTTCATGTGTTTGTTAGCCATCTGTATGTCTTCTTTGGAGAAATGTCTGTTTAGTTCTTTGGCCCATTTTTTGATTGGGTCGTTTATTTTTCTGGAATTCAGCTGCAGAAGTTGCTTGTATATTTTTGAGATTAATTGTTTGTCTGTTGCTTCGTTTGCTATTATTTTCTCCCATTCTGAAGGCTGTCTTTTCACCTTGCTTATAGTTTCCTTCGTTGTGCAAAAGCTTTTAATTTTAATTAGGTCCCATTTGTTTATTTTTGCTTTTATTTCCAATATTCTGGGAGGTGGGTCATGGAGGATCCTGCTGTGATTTATGTCGGAGAGTGTTTTGCCTATGTTTTCCTCTAGGAGTTTTATAGTTTCTGGTCTTACGTTTAGATCTTTAATCCATTTTGAGTTTATTTTTGTGTACGGTGTTAGGAAGTGTTCTAGTTTCATTCTTTTACAAGTGGTTGACCAGTTTTCCCAGCACCACTTGTTAAAGAGATTGTCTTTTCTCCATTGTATATTCTTGCCTCCTTTGTCGAAGATAAGGTGTCCATAGGTGCGTGGGTTTATCTCTGGGCTTTCTATTTTGTTCCATTGATCTATATTTCTATCTTTGTGCCAGTACCATACTGTCTTGATGACTGTGGCTTTGTAGTAGAGCCTGAAGTCAGGCAGGTTGATTCCTCCAGTTCCATTCTTCTTCCTCAAGATTGCTTTGGCTATTCGAGGTTTCTTATATTTCCATACAAATTTTGAGATGATTTGTTCTAGTTCTGTGAAAAATACCATTGGTAGCTTGATAGGGATTGCATTGAATCTATAGATTGCTTTGGGTAGTATACTCATTTTCACTATATTAATTCTTCCAATCCATGAACACGGTATATTTCTCCATCTGTTTGTGTCCTCTTTGATTTCTTTCATCAGTGTTTTATAGTTTTCTATATATAAGTCTTTTGTTTCTTTAGGTAGATATATTCCTAAGTATTTTATTCTTTTTGTTGCAATGGTGAATGGTATTGTTTCCTTAATTTCTCTTTCTGTTTTCTCATTATTGGAGTATAGGAATGCAAGGGATTTCTGTGTGTTAATTTTATATCCTGCAACTTTACTATATTCATTGATCAACTCTAGTAATTTTCTAGTAGAGTCTTTAGGGTTTTCTATGTAGAGGATCATGTCATCTGCAAACAGTGAGAGTTTTACTTCTTCTTTTCCTATCTGTATTCCTTTTATTTCTTTTTCAGCTCTGATTGCTGTGGCCAAAACTTCCAAAACTATGTTGAATAGTAGTGGTGAGAGTGGGCATCCTTGCCTTGTTCCTGACTTTAGGGGAAATGCTTTCAATTTTTCACCATTGAGGATAATGTTTTGAGTGCAGCACTTTCACAGCATCATCTTTTAGGATTTGAAATAGCTCAACTGGAATTCCATCACCTCCACTAGCTTTGTTTGTAGTGATGCTTCCTAAGGCCCACTTGACATCGCATTCCAGGATGTCTGGCTCTAGGTGGGTGATCACACCATCATGATTATGTGGGTCATGAAGATCTTTTTTGTATAGTTCTTCTGTGTATCCTTGTCACCTCTTCTTAGTATCTTCTGCTTCTGTTAGGTCCATACCATTTCTGTCCTTTATTGTGCCCATCTTTGCATGAAGTGTTCCCATGGTATCTCTATTTTCTTGAAGAGATCTCTAGACTTTCCCATTCTATTGTTTTCCTCTATTTCTTTGCATTGATCGCTGAGGAAGGCTTTCTTATCTCTCCCTGCTATTCTTTGGAACTCTGCATTCGAATGGATATATGTTTCCTTTTCTTCTTTCCCTTTCGCTTCTCTTCTATTCACAGCTATTTGTAAGGCCTCCTCAGACAATCATTTTGCCTTTTGCGTTTCTTTTCCTTGGGGATGGTCTTGATCCCTGCTTCCTGTACAACGTCACAAACCTCCATTCATAGTTCTTCAGGCACCCTTTCTAGCAGATCTAATCCCTTGAATCTATTTGTCACTTCTACTGTATAATCAGAAGGGATTTGATTTAGGTAATACCTGAATCATCAAGTGGTTTTCCCTACTTTTCAATTTAACTCTGAATATGTCTATAAGGAGTTCATGGTCTGTGCCACAGTCAGCTCCTGGTCTTGTTTTTGCTGGTTGTATAGAACTTCTGCATCTTTGGCTGCAGAGAATACAATCAGTCTGATTTTGGTATTGACCTTCTAGTGATGCCCATGTGTAGAGTCTTCTCTTGTGTTGTTGGAAGAGGGTATTTGCTATGACCAGTGCATTCTCTTGACAGAACTCTGCTAGCCTTTGCTTCATTTTGTACTCCAAGGCCAAATTTGCCTGTTACTCCAGGTATTTCTTGACTCCCTACTTTTGTATTCCAGTCCCCTATGATGAAAAGGACATCTTTTTTGGGTGTTAGTTCTAGAAGGTCTTGTAGTTCTTCATAGAACAGTTCAGTTTCAGCTTCTTCAGCATTACTGGTCAGGGCATAAACCTGGATTACTGTAATATTGAATAGTTTGCCTTGGAAACAAACAGAGATCATTCTGTCATATACAGAGTACATCATATGAAATACTGGGCTGGATGAAGCACAAGGTGGAATGAAGATTGCCAGAAGAAATAGCAATAACCTCAAATATTCAGATGACACCACCCTTATGGTAGAAAGCTAAGAGGAACTAAAGAGCCTCTTGATGAAAATGAAAGAGGAGAGTGAAAAAGCTGGCTTAATACTCAGCCTTCAAAAATGAAGGCCATGGCATCTGGTCCCATCACTTCATGGCAAATAGATGGGGAAACAATTTAAACAGTGACAGATTTTATTTTCTCAGGTTCCAAAGTCACTGCAGATGGTGACTGCAGCCATGAAATTAAAAAATGCTTGCTCCTTGGAAGGAAAGCTATGGCAAACCTAGATAGCATTTTTTTAAAAAGCAGAGACCTTACTTTGCTGACAAAGGTCCATCTAGTCAAAGCTATGGTTTTTCCAGTAGTCATGTATGGATGTGAGCGTTGAATCAAAAGAAACCTGAACACCGAAGAATTGACGCTTTTGGAGAAGACTCTTGAGAGTACCTTGGACTGCAAGGAGACCAAACCAGTCCATCCGAAAGGAAATCAGTCCTGAATATTCATTGGAAGGACTGATGCTGGAGTTGAAGCTCCAATACTTTGGCCACCTGATGGAAAGAACTGACTCATTAGAAAAGACCCTGATGCTGGGAAAGATTGAAGGCAGGAGGAGAAGGGGTCACAACAGAGGATGAGATGGTTGGATGGCATCACCAACTCAAAGGACATGAGTTTGAGCAAGCTCCAGGAGTTGGTGATAGACAGGGAAGCCTAGTGTGCTGTAGTCCATGGGGTTTCAAAGAGTCGGACATGACTAAATATCTGAACTGAACAATAACCACAGGGGAGCTAGAGAGACTCTACAAATATCAAACAAAATAGACTTTAAGGCAAAGAAAAAGAAATGGATCTAGTGACAACAAAAGACAATTTTATAAAAATAAAAGTATCTGTTCATCAGGAAGCTCCATAGTTATAATCATATGTGTACCTAACAACCAAGTCTTAAAATATAGATATTTTAAGCAGATAACTGACAGAATTAAAGAGAAATAACAGTAATAGTTGGAAAATTCAATATCCCACTCTCAATAATGGATAGAACTAGATAGAAAATCAGTGAATATATATATATACATGATTAGAACAACAATATAAACAAACTGTAAAACACTCTACCTGACAACAATGTAGTGTATATTCTTTTCAACAACACATGGAATGCTTTACAGAATAGATCATATGCTAGGCTATAAAACAAGTCCCAGTACATTTAAAAGGATTAAAATAATACAAAGTATGTTCCAAATTGCAGTGTGCTAGATAGTGTTCTTGCCTGGAGAATCCCAGGGATGGCGGAGCCTGGCAGGCTGCCATCTATGGGGTCACACAGAGTCGGACACGACTGATGAGACTTAGCAGCAGCAGCAGATAGATGGATAGATAAAATATAATCTCTTTTTGGTTCTGTTTTCAGAGTTGAACCCTGACTGATACAAGTTCTTAATGCAACACTAAAACCATGATCCATATAAGAAAAAAAAAAAGATAAACTGATGGAACTTCATCAAAATTAAACACTTTAGGGTTCAAGGCACCATTAAGAAAATGAATAGACAAGCCACAGATTGGGAGAAAACATTTGCAAATTACTTTTCTGAAAAAGGACTTGTATCCAGAATATCTAAGAAGCTCTTAAAACTCAATAATGAAAATGGGTAAGTATTTGAATAGATATTTCATCAAAGAAGATATAGGAATGACCAATAAGCACATGAAAAAGTGCTCAACATCATTAGTCAGGGAAATGCAAATTAAAGCCACAATGAGAAACCACTTCACACCTATTAGGAAAGCTATAATAAAAAAGACAGTAGAAACTAACACAACATTGTAAAGCAATTATACTAAAAAAAAACCCAAACAATAACAAGTGTTGTTGAAAATGTGAAGTAAGTGGAACCCTAATACATTGCTGATGAAAATTGAAATGGTGCTGTCACTGGGAAATCAGCTAATAATTTCTTAAAAAGTTAAATATGTTTAGATAGATAAATAAATGACATAGAAATTCTGCTCCTAGGTATCTCCAAAAAGAAATGAAAATTTATGTTCATACAAAAACATACATGTGTGTTCATAGTGGCATTATTCAAAAAAATGAAAAAGTGGGAGCAATGCAAATGAATTGGTAAATGGATAAACAAGGTTTGGTATATGAAAACAATGGTGTACAATTGGCACTAGAAAGGAAGAAACTACAATACATTCTGTAACATGGCTGAACCTCAAAAACATTATGCTAAATGAAAGAAACCAGACATAAAGGACTATGTGAAATATGATTCCATTTTATGAAATATCCAAGAAAGACAAATCTATTGAGACAGAAAATAGATTATTGATTGTCTGGGGCTGAAGGTGGGAATGAGGATTGACTGCAAATGGGCCTGAGGGATCTTTTGTGGATCATAAAATGTTCTAAAGTTAGACTGTAGTGATAGTTGCACAACTCTAATTGTGTTAAAAGCCATTGAATTATACAACTATTGTGGGTAAACTTTATGGTATGTAAATTATACCTTAATAAAGCTGTTTTTTAGAAAAAGTAAAATCTATATCCAATGTCTTAGAGCCCTCTTACCTGGTTTTTTTTTCTTTTGTTTCTTTTCTTCAAGCAAATATGTACTAATTCTGCTTAGTATCTTGACATTGCTGTCAATAGCTTTGAACATTTCTGGTAATGTCTCCATTTGTGCTAAACAGTGATGGTGTTCTTCAATATCAATTGCAGTAATCTCAGACAAAGTGATATCTTGAAGAGAGTAAAAAAAATTACTTTTGTGCAGAAAAATAATTATAACCATATAGGCTTACAATATTGACTGCCTACTCAATATTGTAGTATTGGGAAATACAGATATCATACTTATTTCTATTCTGAGGCTTTTCTCTGTGAAGAAATGAAAAAAGAAAAGACTTGGAATAGAAGACTGAACAGTAAATCTTGGGCATGAAAATATGCTTAAAATATAGTTAAAAGGTGTCTAATTGGTTTAATTCCCTGATATCAGGGATAAAGATCTAAAATGTGAATATACGTTTTAATACTGGGGATTAAAACTCCAATTAACTCCCTTGGTAAGTTTTCTAGTATTTCATAACCCCTGTTATATGAGATTTCTTGTAACTCAATGAAATTCCTCTTTTTTGTATTCTTAGCTTATTCATTCTTTCACTCAACTAGAGTCTCCTCTGTCATATACTGTTCTAGATGCTGAAGACACAGCACTGAATAAAACAAATTCCCTGACTTTGTTACTATTTATATTCTAGTGAAAGGAAACAAACAAAAAATTTTTTAAATAGTAATTATTAATTATAAAGTATGCCAGATGGTAAGAAAAGCTATAGACAAAAATAAAGAATTGTAAAGAATAACAGACAGTGCCAGGGTGTAGAGAATGGGGATGGTCAGAGAACACCTCATTTTAAAGTGAGGTATAAGCAGAGAATGAACCATGTGCTACCTGATAGAAAATGTTCCAGGCAAGGGACTAGGAAGCATTAAGACACTGAACAGGAGCATGCTAAGTGAGCAAACTTGTTTTCCTTATTTTATTCATCTTGAAACAGAGAGCAACTGTTTAACCATCTTAGCCTTTCCTTCTTTAGTCTTCTAATGCTTCAAAATTTACTTATAATTCTGTTCTGTAGGTTTTTCATTAATTTTAAATCACTTCTAGAAACTTACTCCATTCTTCCAACCAGGCCAGAATGTAGGCAAGAGTCTTGTCTTTAATTTCAGCAGTCTTAGCACAAGCAACTATTTTTTCCAGCAAGCTTCCTCTCCATTTCTTATGTTCTATAAGGGATATTTTCCTTCCAGCATGCATATTCTCATCCACAGTATAGCGATTTATTATACGCTTCACATTTTGCATTATATCTGCCAGCTGCATATTAAGATACTATAAGAATAAGAAGGGGGATTATAGTGATAAATCCTGTTTAACAATAAGATTTGATCACCTTTCTTCCCAGAATATCAGTGATAGTCACTATAAAGCTCTCTAATCAAAGGCTTTTTAATTCTAATTTTTCTTTAAGTCTAAGATTTTCCTCTTAATTTTTTTTTCTCTGCCTTCATTCTAGAATTTCTATGATGTAATGAAAAGAATATTTGGTTTGAAACTATATCTGGATTCTAACTCTAGCTCCCTCCTTAAAATGACTTTTAGTGGACTTCCTGGTGATCCAGTGGTTAAGAATCTGCCTGCCAATGTAGGGGACATGGGTTCGATCCCTGGTCTGGGAATATTCCACATGCCATAGGGCAGTAAGCCCATACACCACAACTACTGAAGTCTCCTCTCTGTAGAGCCCATGTTCCACAAGAGAAGCCACTTCAACAAGAAGCCTGAAACTAGACAATAGCCCTTTTCTTGCTGCAACTAGAGAAAGCCCTCGCAGCAACGAAGACCCAGAACAGCTGAAAAATAAATAAAAATTGTTTTAAAAAGATAACTCTTTAAAAAATTACTTTCTACAATCATGACTCATCTGTAAAATAATGGAGTGCTAAGTTCACAGTTGATCTGAGACATGTAACATATGTGAAATGCCTTATAGACTGTGGCTGCTATAAACAAACTAATTAATTAAGGAAATTACTTTTTAAAAAATTAACCCTTACACCTGGAAAGCAGCTATTGGAATATTCCACAACATGACTTTTATTTTATTATTTCCCCTCCTCAAGAATCTATCCGTAAATTTCTTCTGTTCATCACTTTATCCTAGTAGTTCTCAATGGGGGTAATTACTGCCTCATATATGGCATCTAGAAATTTATGGGACTTCCTGGTGGCCCAGTGGATAGGAATATGCCTGCTTATGCAGGAGACATGGGTTCGATGTTGGATCCAGGAATAGTTCACATGCAGCAGATTAACTAAGCTCATGCACCACAGCTACAGAGCCCTGGAACTGCAACTACTGAGCCCAGGTTCTACAATTACTGAAGCCCGTGCTCCTAGAGCCTGTGCTCGGCCACAAGAGAAGCCTGAGCACTGCAGCAAAGAGTAGACCCCGCTCACGCAACTGGAGAAAGCCCACATAAAGCAACAAAGACCCAGCGCAGCCAAAAAAATAAAAAAGAGAGGTGGACTTCCCTGGTGGTTCAGTGATTAAGAATCTGCATTGCAATGCAAGGGACACCAGTATAATCCCTGGTCCCAGAAGCTCACACATGCTGCAGAGCAACTAAGCCCTCGAGCTTTCTACTGAGCCAGTGCTCTAGAGCCCACGAGTTGCAGTTACAGAACCTATGTGCTGCAACTACTGAAGCCTGCACGCCTGGAGCCCATGCCCCACAAGAAGAGAAGCCACTGCAATGAGAAGCCCACACACTGCAACAGAGAGTAGAACCCCCACCCCACCACCACAACTAGAGAAAGCCCATGCACAGCAACGAAGACCCGCCATAGCCAAAAAATAAAGATAAATATATAAACTTAAAAAAAAAAGTTTAATGTCTGCCAAAGAAAAGAAGCACTTTTGGTTGTAACAATGAATGGAAGGGAAGACATTGTACTTAGTAAAGGGTGCTAAGTTGTGACAGCCCACCCTATGTGCAATGGACAGTACACATATTTAAGAATTGACTCATCCCGCATAAATTTTCACTGTCCAATGGGATATTCACATAGGTTACATAAAATCTGTTTATAATTATCTGAGCCTAGAAACTTATTCTTTTTTAAAGTATAAATGGAAAGTAAGTTCTTACCAAGTTTAATTGCTTACTGAAATTTCCAGAAATGCAAATATTATGCAAATCAAAGGAAAATGTTCTTTATTGGATTTCTCCAATAAAATTTCACCATTCACCAATAAAATGTTCACCATAGTACCAACCAGCAATGCACTATTGCTAATAGTATGTAGTGTCACTGCAATAAACCTGCATTTGTTTCAGCCTATATTCATAGCTTTCATATTTATTTTAATTCTGCATAAAGATGCAAGCAGCTGCTACATTTTTGTAATGTCTTCTAGTGAAGTTTGACTTAGAATTTACACGTTGAAATGCATGTTATTAAATTTAGCGCTTTTATTTACCTTCATATATTAATTTTTTAAAGTATGAGTTATAGATATTTTATCTAGGAAGTTCACTTCAGAGGAACAAAAGGGAAGTTAAAAATATTTTAAAAGGGCACAGTAAATCTGATAGGTGGAGAACCACTGCTCCATCCTTTCCAACTTTATCAATTACTTTCTCAATTTGCTTTCAGATAAACCTAACTTCCTCTATACTCCTTACAATAGCAGGGAGATTTGGATTTTGCAAGCCAAATCGCCATGCCAAAAGAGCAATCAAATCTTAGGTGCTAGAATTACTGCAGTCAGAAATAGGTAATGCAGTTGCAATAAATTAAGTCAGAAATACAGGAGAGCAGAGACAAAGTTTGATAAGCCAAGTGATGAAGAATAACATTACAAACTAACACATAACATGGTGATTAAGGAAAAAATATTACCAACTTCTCATATATTCTCCCACAGAATGGAAAAGAACTCTTCTCAATTCATTCTTTGTGGCCAGAATTACCCTCATACCAAGATGGATAAAGATATTGCAAAAAAAAAACAACAACACTACAGATCAACATCCTATAAATTTTGTTGCAAAAATCCTCATCAAAATACTAAATAGAATTAGCATCATATTAATAGAATTATATACCACAAGCACATGGGATTTATTCCAGGGATACAAAAATGGTTCAACATGCGAAAATCAATGAATGAAATAAACCAAATTAAAAAAATGAAGGGAAAAATCATATGATCATCTCAACTGATACAGAAAAAGCATGTGACAAAATTCAACACCCTTTCATGATGAAAGCTCTCAGCAAAGCAGGTGTAAAGGGAAAATACTTCAATATAATAAATGTCATGTATGACAAGCCCACAGCTGACATCATACTGAAAGGTGAAAATCTGAAAGTTATTCCTCTAAGATTAGAAACAAGTAAAGCATTCCAACTCTCATCAGTTCTATTCAACATAGGCAACCTATGGAGTGGGAAAAAAAATGTGCAAATCATATATCTAATGAAGGGTTAATACTACAATATATAAAGAATTCTTACAACTCAACATCAAATAAATAAATAACCCAATTCATAAATGGGAAAATGACTTGAATAGACTTTCAAAAAAGATGTATTAATGGCCACAAAATTAAGATCCTTGGTCCTTGGAAGAAAAGCTATGACAAACCTAGACAGCATATTAAAAAAGCAGAGACATTACTTTGCTGACAAAGGGCCGTATAGGCAAAGATATGGTTTCTTCAGTAGTCATGTTTGGATGTGAGAGTTGAACCATAAAGAAGACTGAGTGCTGAAGAACTGATGTTTTTGAACTGTGGTGCTAGAGAAGACTCTTGAGGGTCTCTTGGACAGCCAAGGCATCAAACCAGTCAATCCTAAGGGAAATTAACTCTGAATATTCATTGGAAGTTCTGATGCTGAAGCAGAAGCTCCAATACTTTGTCCAACTGTTGTGAAGAGTTGACTCATTAGAAAAGACTCTGGTGTTGGGAAAGATTGAGGGCAAGAGGAGAATATTCAGGACTGATTTCCTTTAGGATCGACTAGTTGGATCTCCTTGTAGTCCAAGGGACTATCGAGTTTTCTCCAATACCACAGTTCAAAAGCATCAATTCTTCAGCACTCAGCTTTCTTTATAGTCCAATTCTCACATCCATACATGATTACTGGAAAAACCATAGCTTTGACTAGAAGGACATTTGTTGGCAAAGTTATGTCTCTGCTTTTTAATATGCTGTCTAGGTTGGTCATAACTTTTCTTCCAAGGAGCAAGCGTCTTTTAATTTCATGGCTGTAGGCACCATCTGCAGTGATTTTGGAGCCCAAAAATATAGTCTGTCACTGTTTCCACTGTTTCCCTATCTATTTGCCATGAAGTGATGGGACTAGATGCCATGATCTTAGTTTTCTGACTGTTGAGTTTTAAGCCAACTTTTTCCCTCTCTTCTTTCACTTTCATCAAGAGGCTGTTTAATTCTCCTTCGCTTTCTGCCATAATAGTTGGTGTCATCTGCATATCTGAGGTTATTGATATTTCTCCCAGCAATCTTGATTCCAGCTTGTGCTTCATCCAGCCTGGCATTTTGCATGATATACTCTGCATATAAGTTATATAAGCAGGGTGACACTATACAGCCTTGACATACTCCTTTCTCAATTCGGAACCAGTCTGTTGTTCCATGTCCACTTCTAACTGTTGCTTCTTGACCTGCATACAGGTTTCTCAGGAGGCAGGTAAGGTGGTCTGGTATTCTCATCTCTTGAAGAATTTTCCACAGTTTGTTGTGATCCACACAGTCAAAGGCTTTGGCATAGTCAATAAAGCAAAAGTAGATGTTTTTCTGGAACTCTCTGGCTTTTTCAATGATCCAGTGGATGTTGGCAATTTGATCTCTGGTTCCTCTGCTTTTTCTAAATCCAGCTTGAGCATCTGGAAGTTCATGGTTCACGTACTGTTAAAGTCTGGCTTGCAGAATTTTGAGCATTACCTTGCTAACATGTGAGATGAGTGCAAATGTGCGGTAGTTTAAACATTCTTTGGCATTGCCTTTCTTTGAGATTGGAATGAAGACAGACCTTTTCCAGTCCTGTGGCCACTGCTGAGTTTTCCATATTTGCTGGCATATTGAGTGCAGCACTTTCACAGCATCATCTTTTAGGATTTTATATAGCTCAACCGGAATTACATCACCTCTGCTAGCTTTGTTCATAGTGATGCTTCCTAAGGCCCACTTGACTTCACATTCCAGGATGTCTGGCTCTAGGTGGGTAATCATACCATTGTGGTTATCTGGGTCATGAAGATCTTTTTTGTATAGTTCTTCTGTGTATTCTTGCCACCTCTTCTTAGTATCTTCTGCTTCTGTTAGGTCCATACCATTTCTGTCCTTTATTGTACCCATCTTTGGATGAAATTTTCCCTTGATATGTCTAATTTTCTTGATGAGATCTCTAGTCTTTCCCATTCTATTGTTTTCCTCTATTTCTTTGCATTGATCGCTGAGGAAGGCTTTCTTGTCTCTCCTTGGTATTCTTTGGAACTCTGCATTCAAATGGGTATGTCTTTCCTTTTGTCCTTCTTTAGCTTCTCTTCTTTTCTCAGGTATTTGTAAGGCATGATAGCAGCTACTCATTTTTTACCCTCCACATCTGTGATAGAAGTGTTCCTAGAGCAGCTTAGAAGAGCCAGGGAGGGCAATAAGAACCTTATCCTCCAAATAGGAGAGATCTATTATGACTGTGAATTGCTATTTCAAATCACAGAGGTGCAGACACAAAGGCCAGCTACCATTGTTGTAACCTCCACTCTGTGGAAGCAGCTTTCAGGGGATTTAGAGGCAATTTCAGGTTTTTTCTCTCACTTTTCCTTTTTCTCCTTTTGGAAGCCAGACATTTGAAGATTAGGAAATTGAATGCAACTGTATTTTCAAGGGAACTTAGAAGGTCACCAGGTTCAGTTCAGTCACTCAGTCGTGTCCGACTCTTTGTGACCCCATGGACTGCAGCACATCCTTCACCATCAGGACAGGCTTCCCTGTCATTCACCATCTCCTGGAGCTTGCTCAAACTCATGTCCATTGAGTAGATTATACCATCCAACCATCTCATCCTCTGTCGTCCCCTTCTCCTCCTGCCCTCAATCTTTCCCAGCATCAGGGTCTTTTCCAATGAGCCAGTTCTTTGCATCAGGTGGCCAAAGTATTGGAGTTTCAGCTTCAGCATCAGAAGGTCACCAAGCATGCCTATAAAAAGGTGTAGACTCAGAAAAGACCTGAAAGGACCTAAAAATTATACCTCAGGCTGATCCCTGGCACATAGTAAATACCCTACAACTCTAAAAACAAGCAACAACCCTAGGAGAGAAAAAGAATCTTATTTCTAGACTGATCACATTATAAGATTCAGATATCCAATTTTCAATAAAAAATATCATAAAACATACAAATAAATAGGAAAGCATGTTCCAGTCAAAAGAAAAAAAATTACAGAAACTATGGGGAAGAAATTAAGACATCAGATAAAAGCTGAGGAAGTACATTACCACTAGAACTGTTTTATGAGGTATGCTAAAGGGAGTCCTTCAGGTTGAAATGAAAGTAATCAAAACTGCATGAAGAAATAAAAATCTTTGATAAAAGCAAATAGATGGGAAATTATAAAAGCTAGTATTGATGTAATTTTGGTTTATTATTTATTATTATCTGAAATGAAGTGAAGTAAAATAAAAGTTGTAGTTGTGTCTGACTCTTTGTGACCCCATAGACTGTAGCCTGCCAGGCTCCTCTGTCCAAGGAATTCTCCAGGCAAGAATACTGGAATGGGTAGCCGTTCTCTTCTTCAGGGGATCTTCCCAACCCAGGGACTGAACCCAGGTCTCCCATATTGCAGCAGATTCTTTACCGTCTGAGCCACCAGGGGAACCCTTAAATCTACATGATTTAAAATACAAATGCATTAAAAAAAAACAAAACAGTTACTGTTTTGGGGCACATGATGTAGGAAGACATAATTTGCAACATCAGAAACTGAAAGGAGTAGGGACAGAGCTGTGTAGGGGCAGAGCTGTATGCTATCAAAGTTTAGCTGGTATAAACCCAATTTAAGACTGTATAACTTTATAATGTTATGTGTAATTCCCATGATAAACACAAAGAAAATAAGTATAGGATATACTCAAAAGGAAATGAGAAGGGAATTAAAGCATTTCACTACAAAAAAAAAATTATAAAACACAAAAGATGACAACAATGAAAGGAATGAAGGGGGAAAAGTTTTAATACAAATAGAAAACAAATAGCAAAAGCTAAACCCTCCTTATCAGTAATTACTTTAAATATAAGTAGATTAAACCATATTATCAAAAGTTAGGGATTAACAGAATAAATTTTAAAAAGCCAATGATCCATGCCTTTATAAGAGACTCACTATAGATCTAAAGATCCAAAGAGGTTGAAAATGAAAGGATAGAAAAAGGTATCCATGTAAGTAATAACCAAAAGGTGGGTAGTTATATTAATATCAGACAAAATAGACTTTAAATTTTAGGAAAAGATTACATGATGGGGGAGAATGGATACATGAATATGTACGGCTGAGTCCCTTTGGTGTTTAGCTGAAACTATCACAACATTGTTAACTGGCTATACGCCAATACAAAGTAAAAGGTTTAAAAAAAATTATAAGAGACTATAATGAAAGTTTCAATAGAGCAAGAAGATATAACAATTATAAACATAGATGCACCTAATAACAGATCCTCAAAATATAAGAAGCAAAAATTAACAGACTTTAAGGGAGAAACAGATAGTTCTACAAAAATAAGGGGAGATTTCACTTTTGATAATAGATAGAACAACTAGATAGACAATAAGTTAGGAAATAGAGGACTTGAACAACCAATAAATCATCTAGATATATATAGAATACTCCATCAAACAAGAGTATAAAAAAAATAAAAATAACAATAAATGATTTTCTCAATGGCAGGTGGTATCTTCTCCAGGATAGACCATTTCCAGGCTAGGCCACAAAACCTCAATATATTTATTTATTTGTTTTTGGCTCTGCTGGGTCTTCATTGCTTTGCACAGGCTTTCTCTAGCTGTGGAGAGCCAGGGCTATTCTTCGTTGTGGTGTGTGGGCTTCTCATTGCGCTGGCTTCTCTTGTTTTGGAGCACAGGCTCTAGGGTGTGCGGGCTTCAGAAGTTGTGGCACACAGCCAAAGTAGTTGTGGCACACTGGCTTAGTTGTTCCACAGCATGTGGAATCTTCCTGGATCAGGTATTGAAACCATGTTCCCTGCATTGGTGGGTGGATTCTTACCTGCTGTGCCACCAGGGAAGTACTCAATATGTTTAAGTACATATTACACAAAGTATCTTTTCTAACCACAATGAGATTGTTATAAATCAACCACAGAAGGAAAACTGGCAAATTCACAAATATGTGGAAACATATTCTTAAACAACAAGGGAGTCAAAGAAGAATTACAAAGGAAATTAGAAAATACTTAGAGATGAAAATGAAATCACAACATACAAAAACTTATGGGATGTAACAAAAGCAGTGCTAAGAGAGAAATTTATAGGGATAAACATGAAAAAAAGAAGGTCTCAAGTAAACAACCTAACTTTATGCCTTGAAGGAACTAGAAAAAGAAAAACTAAATACAGTTAGCAAAAGGAGGGATCAGAAAAATTAGAGCAGACATAAGTAAAGAGTATAGAAAATCAATGAAACAAAAAGTTGACTCTTCCACCCAAATCAACATAATTGACAAACTTTTAATTAGATTGACAAAGAAAAAAAGAGATTACTCAAATTATTAAATTCAGAAATCAACGTGGGAACTTCACTGCTGATTCTACAGAAATAAACAGGATTAACAAAAACACAAATTTGAAAAGATATCTGTACCCCAAGGTTCACAGCAGCATTATTGACAACAGCCAAGATATTGATGCAGTCTAAGGGTCCATCACAGATGAATGGATAAAGAAAATGTACAGGACTTCCCTGGTGGTACAGTGGATAAGAATCCACCTGCCAATGCAGAGGATAATGGTTTGATCCCTGATCTGAGAAGATTCCACATGCCCTGGGCAACTTAAGCCAGCACTACTGAAGCCTGTGCACCTAGAGCCTGTGCTCCACAAGAGAAGCCACCACAATGAGAAGCCTGTACACTGCAAGGAAGAGTAGCCTGCCCATGCTTATTGCAACTAGAGAAAGCCCATGCACATCAGCAAAGGCCCAGCACTACCAAAAATAAATAATTGATTTAAAAAACGAAGATGTACACACACATATACCATGGAATACTACTTGGTCATAAAAAAGAAGGAAAACTTGCCATGTGCAGTCACATGAATGGACTTGGATGGCATTATGCTAAATGAAATAAGTCAGACAGAGAAAGACAAATACTGTATGATATTACTTATATGTGGAATCTAAAAAATACAACAAACTAGTGAATGCAACAAAACAGAAGCAGATTCCCAGTTATAAAGAACAAAAGTAGTGGTTGCCTGTGGGGAGAGGGAAGTGGCCAGGAGCAATATAGGCATAAGGGATTAAGAGATACAAACTATTAGGTATAAAATAAGTTACAAGGATATATTGTGTAACAAAGGGAATATAGTCAATATTTTATAACTATAAATGGAGTACCTTTAAAAATTGTGAATCACAGAATAGCTGGGTGGATAGGTGGGTGGATGAATGAATGGGTGGGTGGGTAGATGGATGGATGAGTGAATGGGTGATGGGTGGGTGGGTGAAAAATAACTGTGAATCACTATATTGTACACCCACAACTTATAAAATATTATACATCAACTATACTTCAAGTAAAATCTTTTTCTAAAAAAAATGAACAACCATATGCCACCAAATTGGTAACCTAGATGAAATGGAAAAATTCCTGAAAACACATGAAAACTGAAAAACAAAAAAATATAAAATCTGAATAGACCCGTAATTAGGACAGAGGATAAAACAGTAATGAAAAACATCACAACAAAAAAAAGCCCTAGACCAGATGGCTTCACTGGTGAATTCTACCAAATTGGAGAGTTGATGGAGAAGGAAACAGTAACCCACTCCAGTATTCTTGCCTGAAAAATCCCATGGACAGAGGAGCCTGGAGGGCTGTATTCCAAAGGGTCACAAAGAGTCGGACAAGACTGAGCAACTAAGCACAAAGAGTTGATATGTCCCTGAGGTAGACCAGTAAAAGTGTATTGCTCACCTTGCCAACTGAAAGAAAACTGATTCTGGTGGTTCATACTGATAGGTATGGAGTAAAGCCACATGCCGGATCAGTAGCTGCGTACTAGCTACCAGAAGGTATGATAATTTGCTTAAGCAATGAAATCACATCTGGTACATCAGCTGCAATTGAGGTCACCACCTGGTTAATTTTACAATGACCCACTGTCATTCTTGAAGGTCCATCTGTCTTCTGCACAGGCCAGAAAGGCAAGTTGAATGAAGATGTGGTGGGAATTACCACTCCTGCATCTTTCCCTGATGATGGTATTTATTTCTGCCATTCCTCTAGAAATGCAGTATTGTTTTCAGTTTACTACCTTCCTAGGTAAAGGCAGTTATAATGACTTCCACCTGGCCTTTCTCACTGTACTAACCCTCACTCCACAGAGAACCAATGTGGGGATTCTGCCAGTTGCTGAGTATGTCTTTTCCTTTATGTATTCCAGAACTGGCAAAATAGCCACAGGATGGGTTCAGGAACCCAGTGGGCCCACTGTGACATAGACTTGAGCTAAAACTCTATTGATCACATGACTTCCATAAGTGCCTACACTCTGACTGGTAGATCACAATGATACTCTTGGTCTCCTAGAATTAGTATCAGTTCAGAGCCAGTATCCAGTAGTCCCCAAAAGGTTTCATTATTTCCTATTCTCCAATACACAGTCATCCTAGTAAAAGGCCAGGTCTCTTTGAAAATGACTTGGAGAAGGATTAATAGCATGAATTTCTGACTGTGTCCTTCCTCAAAGAAACCCATCCACTCCTTCATTCAGGGGCTTCTGGGTCTGTAAACTGGCTTAAGTCTGAGAATTGATTGAGGAGCCATGACTCTCTGTTGTTATAATTCAGATTAGACTTTTGTTCACTTGACCTAGAAATTTTCAACTTATGCAGATCAAGTAAGAGTTTAGTAAGTGAAAGCCACTCAGTCGTATCCAACTCTTTTCGGCCCCATGGACTATACAGTCCATGGAATTCTCCAGGCCAGAATACTGGAGTGGGTAACCATTCCCTTCTCCAGGGGATCTTCCCAATCCAGGGATCCAGTTCAGGTCTCTCGAACTCGTACTTGATCTGCTTCTCATGGCAGTGTCTTCTCTTGTTGCTGAGACAGGCTCTAGGGTACTCAGGCTTCAATAGTTGTGGCTGAGGGCTCAGTAGTTGCAGTTCCCCAGCTCTAGAGCACAGGCTCAATAATTGTGGCTCTCAGGCTTAGTCACTTTCAGTATGTGGGATCTTCCCGGTCCAGGGATCAAATTGGTGTCTCCTACATCGGCAGGCATATTCTTTTTTTTTTTTGAGCTGTAAAAACTTTTATTTCTCAATGTCATTAAAGTGAAGTCGCTCAGGCATATTCTTTATCACTAAACCACCAGTGCGTGCGTGTGCATGCTTAGTCACTCAGTCGTGTCCAAATCTCTGAGACCCCCATGGACCATGGCCTGCCAGGCTCCTTTGCCCATGGTATTCTCCAGGCAAGAATGCTGGAGTGGGTTGCCATTTCATTCTCCAAAACCACCAGGGAAGCTCCAACTTTATGTTTCTTCTGTCACTATCCCACACCTTCAACATCCATTCCCATACATTCTCCCTGGACTTCCATCTGTAAAAACTCGAAAATTCAAGTAGTTCTTTTGGAGTGTAGTGCACTTCCTCATGGGTCACCCTTTATACCTCATCTTCAGTGGCTTACCGAATTTTATCTAGTTACAGGTCTAGAAACAAAGAGATGTTGTGGGAGTGGTTTCTGAGGAAGCAGCATCACCTTGCTTGGTACAACTGCCTCAGGAGAGGTCATTGTAGTTTCCTCAGAAAATACAGGGTTAATCCTCTCAGAAAGGTGTGGAGCAGCCATTCTCACTGATGTTGGGTAAAGAGGCAGCTTCTCTGGCAAAGAACACTCATCATTATTTAGAGTTTTCAATAGTCCAAGCTTTAACAAAGTCTTTGCCTACATCCCCATTCCAGTTTTCAGGATCCCAGTCCTTTTCAATGTTCTCACTCTAACATGAGCCACCTAGTGACACTGGGAGCTCAACTTGTACTGCAATTCAGCAAGTCAGAGAATGAGTTTCTTGGTTTAATTTTCATCAGTTAGCTGGTGCTACAGTTGCTCAATAAACGAAAAATAAAATTACCATATGATCCAGCAATTCTACTCCTGAATATACAAAGAATTGACAGCAGGCACTTAAACAGATATTTGTACTTCTTTGTTCATAGCAACATTATTCACAATGGCAGAGAGGTGGAAGCAACTCATGTGCCTAAAATATGATATTACATACAATGGAATATTATTTAGCTTTAAAAAGAAAAAATTCTAACAAATGCTACAACAGAGATGAACTCTGAAGACATGCTAAATGAAATAAATCAGGCACAAAAGGACAAATACTTTATGATTTCACTTACATAAGGCGTCTAGAGTAGGTAAATTCATAGAGACAGAAAGAAAAATGGCTGTTGCTAGGGTTTGGGGGAAAAGGGGAATGGGTAGTTATTGTTTCATGGGTCAGAGTTTCTGTTTGGGGTGATGAAACATCACGCCAGGCTTCCCTGTCCTTCACTATCTCCTGGAGTTTGCTCAAACTCATGTCCACTGAGTTAATGATGCCACCCAACCATCTCATCCTCTGTCGCTCCTTTCTCCTCTTGCCCTTAATCTTTCCCAGTGTCAGGGTCTTTTCTGATGAGTTAGCTCTTCACATCAGGTGGCCAGAGTATTGGTGCTTCAGCTTCAGCATCAGTCCTTTCAATGAATATTCAGGGTTCATTTTATGGTTACATAACATTATAAATATATTTAATTCAATGAATTGTACCATTAAAAATAGATAAAATCACAAATTTTGTTATGTATATTTTATCAGAATAAAAATTTTAAAATAGGTTAACTGCTTGTTTCAAACAAAAATAATTGGAAAGTAATAGACATTAAGTTTATAATACACGTAGAAGTATAATATAAATATCACATAGGCCAGGAGAGTGAAAAAAGTAGCTCAAAATTGGTGTAATACACTTTAAGGTAAATGATGATAACCTAAATTCATACACTATGAACCCCAAAGCAACCCATGAAAAGTAAAAGTATAGCTAGTAAACCAATAAAGGAAATAAAGTGGAATCATGAAATATATTCACTCTAAAAGAAGTCAGAAATAATAAAAGGAAACAAACAAAAAACATGGGACAAACGAAACAAATAGCAAGATGGTAAATTTAAACTTAACCATACTGATAATTGTATTAAATATAAATGGTCTAAACATCCAATTAAAAGGCGGAAATTGTCAGGTTGGATAAAAAAGAAACTCAGTTATATGCTTCTTGTAAGAAACCTATTTTTAAAATTATTTATTTATTTATTTTTGGTTGTGCTGGGTCTTCATTGCTCTCAGGCTTTATCTAGTTGTGGCAAGAGGGGGCTTCTCTCTAGTTATGGTACAGGGGCTTTTCACTGCAATGGCTTCTCTTGTTGCAGAGCACAGGCTCCAGGCGCACAGGCTTCAGTAGTTGTAGCACACTGGCTCAGTAGTTGTGGCTCATGGGCTTAGTTGCTCTGAGGTACATTGGATCTACTGGGACCACAGATTGAATCCATGTCCCCTGCATTGGCAGGTGGATTCCTATACACTGTACCACCATGAAAGTCTACGTAAGAAACCTATTTTAAATATAGTAAGCCAAATATATTTAAAGTAAAAGAATAGAAGAAGGGAAAGGAGGACTTCTTGGAGGTCCAGGTAGAAGACTCCATGCTTGTACTGCAGGGGGACGTGAGTTTGATCCCTGGTTAGGGAAATAAGATCCAACATGCTGCACAGTGTGACCAAAAGAAAGAAAGGAAAAAGGAAAAGGATGGTAATAATCATCAAAGGAAAGCTATAGTGGCTAACAATCAAAGTAAGTTACAGAGAAAAGTATATTGTGGTTTAGTCGCTAAGTCATGTCTGACACTTGAGACCCCAAGGACTGTAGCCTGCCAAGCTCCTCTGTCCATGGGATTTCCCAGGCAAGAATAGTGGAGTGGGTTGCCATTTCCTTCTCCAGGGGATCTTCCCAACACAGGAACTGAACCCAGGTCTCCTGCAGGCATATTCTTTACCAACTGAGCTACAAGGGAAGCCCGAAAAGTATATTACTAGAGATAAATTGGATCATTCCATGATAGTAAAGTAGCCAATTCATTGAGAAAACATAACGATTCTAAATATTTAGTCACCTAATAATAGAGATTTAAAGTACATGAGGGAAATTTGATAGACTATCAGAAGAACTAGCAAATTGCACAGTTATACCCAAACCTTTCTATATCCCTCTTTCAATAAGTGATAAAGTTGAGAAAAAAACAACAGAAGACTTGAACAATACTATCAGTTGATTTGAGGTAAATTGTTATTTATATTCAATAACAGGATGAAAATTGTATTCAGTGGCATATATAACATTTACTAATATAGACCATATTCTGAGCCATAAAACAAATTTCAAGAAATTCACTAGGTTTCGGATCATATGAAATAAGGTCTCTGACCCCAATGAAATTGAATTTGAAATAAATAAGAGCAAGAAGTCTCCAAATATTTGGAAACTAAATAACACATGGGTCAAAGAAAAAATTAAAAATGAAATTATAATATATATAAAACTGAATGAAAATGAAAACACAGCATTTTCATTTGCAGAGGGGAAAATATATGGAACAAAACACTAAAAATGTTAACAAGCCGAAGCAACTAGAACCTGTGCTCCACAATAAGAGAAGCCACTGCAGTGAGAAGCCTGTGCACTGCAATGAAAAGTAGTTCCTGCTCGCTGCAACTAGAGAAAGCTCTGGCACAGCAACGAAGACTTACCACAGTTAAAAACAAAACAAAATAAAACAAAGGTTATCAAATCAGTGACCTCAACTTGTCCTTAAAGAAACAGAAAAAAATAGAAGAGCAAATTATATGCAAAGCAAATCGTTTATTCCAAAAGCCTAAGGTTGGCTTAATGTTTACTACTAAGGAAAATTAGACCTAAATAAATGGAGAGATAGGCTATGATCAGGGGTCAGAAGAGTCAATATTGTTAAGATTTCAATTCTCCCCAAACTGATATACAAATTCAATATATTCCCAGTCAAAATACCAGTAGGTGTATTTCTTCCAATAGAATTTGACAGATTGATTATAAATTTCCTATGGAAAAGCAAGGGAGAAAGTAGTGTGAACAAAGACAATTTTGAGGTTACAAATGTTTAAGTATTGAGAGAAATGCCCAAAAAGAGGATAGAGTTAAAAGGCAGATGTGAGAGAACTTGGGCACAACTGAAAAACTACAAAGTTGAGGAACTAAAACCATATGATTTCAAGAGTTATGGGGACTTCCCTGGTGGTCCAATGGTTGAGAATCTGCCTGCCAGTGCAGAGAGCATGGGTTCGATACCTGGTCTGGGAAGAGTCCACATGCCATGGAGCAGCTAAGCCCATGTGCCACAGCTGCTGAAGCCTGCATGCCTAGAGCCTGTGCTCTACAACAGAAGACACTGCAATGGGAAGCCCTGCCCACCACAACGAAGTATGGCCCCCACTCGCTGCAAGTGGAGAAAGTCCATGCACAGCAACAAAGACCCAGTGCAGCCAAAAAAAAAAAAAAAAAAGAATTATGAAACTTCAGTAATCAAGACACTGTGGCAGTGGCATAAAGATACTTAAATAGTCAAGAGAACAGACTAGAGACTCTACTAACTCACACATATATGGTCAATTGATTTTCAATAAAGGTGCAAATGCTATTTAATGGAGAAAGAGTAGTCTTTTCAACAAACAGAGCTAGAATAATTGTTTTTAAAAAAGAACTTCGATCCATATCTGATATGGTATACAAAGATTAAGACAAAATGGATCATAGATCTAAATGTAAAATCTAAAAGTATAAAACTCCTAGAAAAACCCATGAGAAAAAAATGTACTGTCTTTGGATTTCTCTTGGCCAATAAACCCCTCTTCTATGAAGTGTTCAGGGGAAAGAAAAGGAGCTAGAAGTCAATCACATTTCTTCTTATTAATAATTGTTTGATAAAAGCTCGGTAGACAACAAATGAAAGCTATTGACTAAAATTAGATACCAATATTAGCTGTAGACTAATTTTTCTATCACAATCACTCAATAACACATGTGATTCATTTCTTAAAAAGTTTGATTAACTCTGATATGAAATTGAAAGGGATTAATATAGAATTGGAGCTTGTGGGGACTTCCCTGGTGATACAGTAGACAAGAATCCACCTGCCAATGCAAGGGACACGGGTCTGGGAGATTCCACATGCTGCAGAGCAACTAAGCCCATGTGCCACAATTACCGAGCCCGAGTTCTAGAGCCCATGAGCTGCAACTAATGTGCCCTTGTGCCATAGTTACTGAAATTTTGTGCTGCAAACACTGAAGCCCCTGCACCTAGAGCCTGTGTTCTGCAACAAGAGAGGCCACCACAATGAGAAGCCTGTGCACCAAAATGAAGAGTAGCCCCCTCTTGCTGCAACAAGAGAGAGAGCCTGCATGCAGAAATGAAGACCTAGCACAACCAGAAATAATGAATAAATAAATCATTAAAAAAAAAAAGAATTGGAGCTTGTTATCCAGAGTTTGGCTCTAGGTGAGTGATCACACCATCGTGATTATCTGGGTTGAGAAGATCTTTTTTGTACAGTTCTTCTGTGTATTCTTGACACCTCTTCTTAATATCTTCTACTTCTGTTAGGTCCATACCATTTCTGTCCTTTATTGAGCCCATCTTTGCATGAAATGTTCCGTTGGTATCTTTAATTTTCTTGAAGAGATCTCTAATCTTTCCTAATCTATTGTTTTCCTCTATTTCTTTGCATTGATCGATGAGGAAAGCTTTCTTATCTCTCCTTTCAATTCTTTGGAACTCTGCATTCAAATGGGAATATCTTTCCTTTTCTCCTTTGCTTTTCACTTCTCTTCTTTTCACAGCAATTTGTAAGGCCTCCTCAGACAGCCATTTTGCTTTTTTGCATTTCTTTTTCTTGGGGATGGTCTTGATCCCTGTCTCCTGTACAATGTCACTAACCTCTGTCCATAGTTCATCAGGCACTCTGTCTATCAGATCCAGTCCCTTAAATCTATTTCTGACTTCCACTGTATAATCATAAGGGATTTGATTTAGGTCATACCTGAACGGTCTAGTGGTTTTCCCCACTTTCTTCAATTTAAGTCTGAACTTGGCAAAAAGGAGTTCATGATCTGAGCCACAGTCAGCTCCCGGTCTTGTTTTTGCTGACTGTATAGAGCTTCTCCATCTTTGGCTGCAAAGAATATACTCCATCTGATTTCGGTGTTGACCATCTGGTGATGTCCATGTGTAGAGTCTTCTCTTGTGTTGTTGGAAGAGGATGTTTGCTATGACCAGTGCATTCCTTGGTAAAACTCTATTAGCCTCTGCCCTGCTTCATTCTGTACTCCAAGGCCAAGTTTGCCTGTTATTCCAGGTGTTTCTTGACTTCCTACTTTTGCATTCCAGTCCCCTATAATGAAAAGGACATCTTTTTTGGGTGTTAGTTCTAGAAGGTCTTGTAGGTCTTCATAGAACCATTCAACTTCAGCTTCTTTAGCATTACTGGTCAGGGCATAGACTTGGATTACCGTGATACTGAATGGTTTGCCTTGGAAATGAACAGAGATCATTCTGTCGTTTTTGAGATTGCATCCCAGTACTGCATTTCAGACTCTTTGTTGACTATGAGGGCTACTCCATTTCTTCTAAGGGATTCTTGTCCACAGTAGTAGATATAATGGTCATCTGCATTAAATTCACCTATTCCAGTCCATCTTAGTTCACTGATTCCTAGAATGTCGACGTTCGCTCTTGCCATCTCCTGTTTGACCACTTCCAATTTACCTTGATTCATGGACCTAACATTTCAGGTTCCTATGCAATATTGCTCTTTACAGCATCAGACCTTGCTTCTATCACCAGTCCCATCCACAACTTGGTGTTGTTTTTGCTTTGGCTCCATCCCTTCATTCTTTCTGGAGTTATTTCTCCACTGATCTCCAATAGCATATTGGGCACCTACCGACCTGGAGAGTTCATCTTTCAGTGTCCTATCTTTTTGCCTTTTCATACTATTCATGGGGTTCTCAAGGCAAGAATACTGAAGTGGTTTGCCATTCCCTTCTCCAATGGACCATATTCTGTCAGATCTTCATGACCCAGATAATCACGATGGTGTGATCACTCACCTAGAGCCAGACATCCTGGAATGTGAAGTCAAGTGGGCCTTAGGAAGTATCACTATGAACAAAGCTAGTGGAGGTGATGGAATTCCAGTTGAGCTATTTCAAATCCTAAAAGATGATGCTGTGAAAGTACTGCACTCACTATGTCAGCAAATTTGGAAAACTCAGCAGTGGCCACAGGACTGGAAAAGGTCAGTTTTCATTCCAATCCCAAAGAAAGGCAATGCCAAAGAATGCTCAAACTACTGCACAATTGCACTAATCTCACACGCTAGTAAAATGATGCTGAAAATTCTCCAAGCCAGGCTTTAGCAGTATGTGAACCGTGAACTTCCAGACGTTCAAGCTGGTTTTAGAAAAGGCAGAGGAACCAGAGATCAAATTGCCAGCATCAGCTGGATCATCAAAAAAGCAAGAGATTTCCAGAAAAACATCTATTTCTGCTTTATTGACTATGCCAAAGCCTTTGACTGTGTGGATCACAATAAACTGTGGAAAATTCTGAAAGAGATGAGAATACCAGACCACCTGACCTGCCTCTTGAGAAACCTGTATACAGGTCAGGAAGCAACAGTTAGAACTGGACATGGAACAACAGACTGGTTCCAAATAGGAAAAGGAGTATGTCAAGGCTGTATATTGTCACCCTGCTTATATAACTTATATGCAGAGTACATCATGAGAAATGCTGGGCTGGAGGAAGCACAAGATGGAATCAAGATTGCTGGCAGAAATATCAATAACCTCAGATATGCAGGTGACACCACCCTTATGGCAGAAAGTGAAGAAGAACTAAAGAGCCTCTTGATGAAAGTGAAAGAGGAGAGTGAGAAAGTTGGCTTAAAGCTCAACATTCAGAAAACTAAGATCATGGCATCTGGTCCCATCACTTTATGGCAGATAAATGGGGAAACAGTGGAAACAGTGGCTGACTTTATTTTTGGGGGGGCTCCAAAATCACTGCAGATGGTGATTGCAGCCATGAAATTAAAAGACGCTTACTCCTTGGAAGGAAAGTTATGACCAACCTAGATAGCATATTAAAAAGCAGAGACATTACTTTGTCAATAAAGTTCTGTCTAGTCAAGGCTATGGTTTTTCCAGTAGTCATGTGTGGATGTGAGAATTGGACTATAAAGAAAGCTGAGCACCGAAGAATTGATGCTTTTGAACTATGGTGTTGGAGAAGACTCTTGAGAGTCCCTTGGACTGCAAGGAGATCCAACCAGTCCATCCTAAAGGAAATCAGTCCTGGGTGTTTATTGGAAGGACTGATGTTGAAGCTGAAACTCCAATATTTTGGCCATCTGATGCATGACTCATTTGAGAAGACCCTGATGTTTGGAAAGATTGAAGGCAGGAGGAGAAGGGGATGACAGAGGATGAGACGGTTAGATGGCATCACCAACTCAATGGACATGAGTTTGGGTAAACTCTGAGAGTTGCTGATGGACAGGGGCCCTGGCGTGCTGGTGTTCATGGGGTCTCAAAGAGCTGGACATGACTGAGTGACTGAACTGAAATGACTAATCCAGAGTTAGAGGAAATTGTCACTTGAAATCAAAGTTCAGTCAGTTCAGTTGCTCAGTTGTATCCAACTCTTTGCAACCCCATGAATTGCAGCACGCCAGGCCTCTCTGTCCATCACCAACTCCCAGAGTCTACCCAAACCCATGTCCATCGAGTCAGTGATGCCATCCAACCATCTCATCCTCTGTCGCCTCCTTCTCCTCCTGCCCCCAATCCTTCCCAGCATTAGGGTCTTTTCCAATGAGTCAACTCTTCGCATGAGGTGGCCAAAGTATTGGAATTTCAGCTTCAACATCAGTCCTTCCAATGAACACCCAGGATTGATCTCCTTTAGGATGGATTGATTGGATCTCCTTGCAGTCCAAGGGACTCTCAAGAGTCTTCTCCAACACCACAGTTCAAAAGCATCAATTCTTCGGCACTCAGCTTTCTTCACCGTCCAACTCTCAAATTTACCTCAGTCAAATATCATGAAAACAAAGTGAGTCTTTGAAAAAAAAAATAAAGTAGCTTCTCATGGAAAGTTTAAAAAGAAATTTGCAATCTATAAACTTTTCATTTACTACCTACCTCTCTGGCTCGCTGGAGCTGTGCTTGCTCAATCCTATTGATGACATCCTGAACTGCTAATGGAATCTCAAGCTTAGGAACCTCTGAGTTTTCTAGGACAGCTTTGTACATTGTGGTGAAATCCAAAGTTTCTTTTTCTGCTTCATACTCATCATTTGTCTCAGTTGACATTTTGATAAACGTTTTGGAAAGTTGAGTGATTTTATTTCTTCCTTTTTTACAAAATATAGGCAAATGCTTTTAAGCCATCCACAAGGAAGCTAGAAGAGGCTTTTCTTGCTCCCAGAGATTGTGGAGTACCCAGATCCTACCCATGGTGTTCCAGTCCTGGTGATGTCATAATAGACCCATTGTGACATTATCATTGACTCAAATACTTAAAGAGTGCTTACTGTATGCAGAGAATTAGGCATTCTATATGCTGTGATGGTAGTGGGTGAAGGGGGGAGGGTGGGTAGGAAAGAATAGACAACAGGGAACTATAAAAGAAATAGACGATAAAGCCTTGCTTAAATGAGCTTAAAATATAGGTGTTAGAATTTAAGATCCAGTATATCAATTTTAACTCCTGGGTCTTCTCTCTTCCTGAGGTTTTGCTTAAGAAGGTTTAAGCTTGTAACAGAATAATTGCATTACAACTTCCTCAGCTGCCCCTGAACTTTTCCTAGACTTGTAGTAACTTGGAAGATAGTATTTGGATGAAGATTACACTCTTTGCACTGCCTAGTGGCTCATTTATTCAAAGAGCCTGACTGAAGAAGGCTTTGAAGTTCCATAGTTGGCTGAGAAATTGAAGGGTACGCTTAGAGGCTGCTTTCTAACTGAAAAAATCACTATGGGCAGCTCTTTTGTAGAGGAGGTGAAAATACTTTGGACACTGGAGCAATTAAAGGACAGATGGTTTTGTTGGCTGTGTAGATTATTTTTTAATTTAAAAAAGTGCAAAAAAGTACAGAAAGTAATATAACAAATAGCCGTGTGCCTATCACCTAGAATGAACAGATATTAACACTTTGTCATATTTGCTTCAGATATTTTTTTAATAAAGCATTAGAGATAAAGTTTGTTATTCTCCTCAGATTCCTTCCTTCCCCTTTGTCCTTTTTCAGAGGGCCATAACAAGCATAAATCTGATGTATTTAGGGCCATAACAAGTATAAATCTGATGTATTTATGTCTAGTCTATGTCTATATAGTTTTACTGAAGGTGTTTGTGTTCATAAACTATGTAATATCATTTTGTAGGTTTTAGATTTTATACAAATTGTAGATATATACCAATTACTCTGTGAGAACTCTGAGTACTTTATGAGTGCTGGTTGAAAAACTTGCAAATTTAAACAATTTGTTTCAGTCCTTTGGAGAAAGGGATACAGGGGATCATAATGTAATTGTCTTTTAAAAGTATCAAGCAATATATAAATATTTTCCCTTCTCTTTAAGACCCTGTTGTCTAAGTTATCCCCCACCATGGTCCCAAATCATCCTGTAAACTTTATATTATATTATTTATTGAAGTGTAACTATTTATTATTTGTTTGTATCCACCAGTTGTTGAACTTCTCAAAACCAGATGCTGTACTTTAGGTTTCTTTTTTTCCGTTTTTGGCTATGCTAACTCTTCTATGCAGCATGCAGACTTCTCTTGTTGCAGAGCACTGGCTCTAGTGCACATGGGCTTCAACAGTTGCAGCCTACAGGCTTAGTTGCCCTGTGCCATGTGGGATCCTATTTCCAACCAGGGATGGAACCTGTGTCCCTTGCATTGGAAGGTGGATTCCTAACCACTGGACCACCAGGGAAGTCTCTGTACTTTAGATTTGTTTTGTTTTGTTTTGTTTATTTATTTTAGTTGGGGGCTAATTACTTTACAATAAAGTACTTTAGATTTATCTCACGTTTGGCATACTCTTTTTCAGTACTTCCATGGAAACTGTCTAAAATATTTGGACATTCATTATAGTTTAAACTCCTCTCCTCCTTCCCTGGTGGTCCAGTGGCTGAGACTCCGTGCTCCCAATGGAGGGGGCTTGGGTTAGATCCCCGGTCAGGGAACTAGATCCCACATGCTGCTACTAAGAGTTCGCACACCTCCACTAAGACCAAGTGCAACCAAATAAGTAAGCAAGTAGATAAATAAATATTAAAACTCCTTTCCTTGTGGAAACTTCTCTAAGTCCGGAACACTTTCTTTTATTGTTAAGATTATACCCTCCTCCCCCTCCCCATAAAATATCACTCCCTCCTTTCCTATGAATCACAATTAAGTCTATTTATTCAAGGGAGTTCAAAATGTTTTCTGAAAGGGCCACAATTAAGGAGAATAATTTGTTTTGAGATATGTGAGGTTTCATTAAAATATCCATCATTACCCAATATTCCTTGACATTATCAATTAATCTATTAAATTACTTTGTTGATAATACTATTAGATTATGAGGTCCTTTAATAACTTAATTCCTCTTGATTCCTTTACATTGCTTACCCTAGTAGGCATTCACAAAGCAGCCTACATGCTGGTCAACTAAACTAATTTAGTATTATTGTGCTTTCTCTCTCCCTCATATTTTTTATGCAGCATGGAATTCATCAGCAACTGGCAATGAAGGCTTTTTAAAACAAATTTAAAAAAAACTCTTCAATTTGATGAGCATTTGTTGACATACTACTATGTGGCCACCATTATCCTAGACTGTGAAGAATATATGATAGGGTACCTGTGAAGAAACTGAAAAACAACAAAAAAAGAAAAAATTATTTAAGTTAGAGTATAACATTCAAGTGCTAAACAAGAGACATGAAGAAGAGATCTGTGAGGAGTGGAGTCTTTGGGAAAACCTTATGGAGAGAGAAGGTTGATTGACAAATGAAGGCATTCCTGATAGGAAAGACACTTTGAGCCATGGCTTTGGAGGTGAGTGCTGAGTTTGTATTTCAGGGGAAAAGTAACCGGTTTAATTGAAGTGAAGTAATCTTGAATTTAGACTTCCCTGGTGGCTCAGACTGTAAAGAATCTGCCTGCAGTGCAGAAAACCAGGATTCGATCCTTGTGTTGGGAAGATCCCCTGAAGAAAGAAATGGCAACCCACTCCAGTATTCTTGCCTGGGAAATCCAATGGACAGAGGAACCTGGCGGGATACGGTCCACAGGGTCACACAGAGGCCAACACAACTGAAGCAATTCAGCATGCATACACACAAGGGAGATTACATGGGATATAATAGCAGTTTGGTGAAAACGAAGCTTTCAATTTAGGAAGATTTTTTGAAATAATGTAATAGAAAAAATTTATTGAAAATCAAGACATGATTATTTCAAACGACAAATGTCTGCGTTAAGATATAGAAGTGGGACTGTTAAGGGAGGGATAAATCCTAGTAAGTGTGGCTAAAGATGATAAAGAATTTGGATCATCTAACAGATAATTATAAAGATTAATTTAAAAAATTTGTTTTTATTGTATTTCCTTTGAATTGACGGCAGGACATCAATGAAGAGGCTATCCAGACTAAGTATTAATATTACCAAATAACATATTGAGCAAAGATGTGGGTACCTGATTCAAGAGAACGTGGGACAAAGTTCTTTGAATGTGTCTTAGGGAAACCCGCCCTCCTAGTAAGTGTTAGCTGCTCAGTCGTGCCGGAATCTTTGCGACCCCATGATGTAGCCCACCAGGCTCCTCTGTCCATGAGATTTTCCAGGCAAGGATACTGGAGTGGGTTGCCATTTCCTTCTCCAGGGGATCTTCCCAACCCAGGGATTGAAACCAGGTCTTCTGCACTGGAGGCAGATTCTTTACCAGTTGAGCTACAAGGAAGCCCTAGAGGGCTCCTTCAACAGTAAAATGGGGATAACAGTATTATTTCGTTGAACTGTTTAGATTAATTCACGTATAATAGTTAGGATAGTGCCAGGCCTTTAATGTGAACGGGTTGCTGTTAATATGTTTACCATTACTGCTGCTTTTTCCCCCCTTCTCTCCTTTTTTTTTCTGCGAGTCACCGCCTTTTCGGTAGGGCCGGGCGTTTTTCAGGACAATTTGCACAGTCTCGGCTTTTTATCAGATCTAGATCTTGGGCCATGAGAAACTGCGGAGTTATTATGACCATGGTAACTCTCCGATGGGCCAGGGATAAAATGCGCCTGTAAAATTTTTCCACACCCCCGTGGCACAGAATGGTGCCTTCCTCTGATAGATTCCATCCCCCCGCCACCCCCAGGTCAGATGATAGTACAGTCCAAACTGCGGCTGGAAAAGGTAGTGCAAAAGTTGAGCGCGCCGAGGATTTTTCTCTTCTCCCGGAAGCAATTGTTCTCTAGAGCCGGAAACAGTTGCTCTTTCAAAGGAGGTGGGACAGGGCGGGTCAGGGCGCAGCGGCTGACGGCGGGGGAGGAGCCGGGTCCGCTGCCGGGTGGAGGGGCCAGGCGAGTGTCCTTATCCTAGCGATTGGGGCTCGGGCCTGTAAGCCAGTTGGAGTCGCGTCGGCGAGAACGATTGGGCCGAGCGGAGGAAGACATGTTGCTCTTCGTGGAGGTGAGTGGACTTGGGAACCTCATCGTGCTCTGAGGAGAGCTGGAGTGTGGAGGCGCCGGCCGGTCCCAGCGCCATGTGACTTTCCAGGCCGTATACGGCGCGGAGCCGGCAGACAGGCTGACACAGCACCTGGGCCGTGCAGGCCCGCGGCTCCGCGCTGCGCGCTCGCCGCACTTTCGGAGGCTGTGAGGGGGCGAGTGCCTTGGTAGGGGAGAACCGGAGGTGGAGAATCGAGGCTTGTCTGGTGCGGCGTGAGGATCGGAGGAAGGGGAAAGCGTCCCATATGGACCTCCTAAAGGAGGCGAGCTGTGGGGGGGAGGTGGGGGGGAGCGGAGGGCGGAGTCTGGGGAGAGAAGGGTAATCAGGTGGGCGCGTTCCGGGTGAAGCGAGGCCTCGCGCGGCCCTCTGGGAGCAGGCGAGCAACATGTGGGGCCGCCGAGGGAGGAAGGTGAAATTCCGTCTAAGTGTTTGGAAAAGAAAGTTGAAAGCCTCTTTCTAGCAGCCCCCACCAAATTTTGTTTGGTCCCCATCCCTCATCTCTGGAACGTTCTGTGGGTGGAAAGCGAGTTACTGTGAACCAAGGAGAAAGCCAGTAGGATTTGGAAGCCTTGAAAGGCACCGCGTTGACCTTTTGTAAAAGTTACTCAGGCAGCGACTCCGTGATGAGGGACCGGTTTTATGAACGGATTAAGAGCCTTTTACAGGGAAAACTCCAAGAACGAGCGAAACCTAGTTCGGGCAAAGCTTTTTTTTTTTTTTTTGTATTATTTAACAATTTGTTGTTCAGTCGCAAAGTCGTGTCCGACTTTTTGCGACCCCGTGGACTGCAGCACTTTTATTACTTTAACCGGAACATCTGTTGTTGGCCTGTTTTAGTTTTAAAGGTAGTGGATACCTGTTTTACATAAATACAAGGTTCGATCTCTCTTATTTCTGTCTTTCTCTTGTGTGCAGTGAGCATCAGCTGACTGCCTGGCTAATGCTTTGAGTAGATTCCAGATCGTATTGTTCTTGCATTGTGAAAACGTCAAACCAGCAAAGCTGCAACTTCGCAACTTGGCACTTGTTAACTATGCCCATAAAAAGAATCTTTTCAATGAGAGAAGGAATTTACAGGTTGTATAATGGGTCGGGAACCAAGGCCAGTCTATGGCTGGTTTCTTTCAGACGAAGGGAGGAATCGTAGTCCGTAATATTCCGACATAATTACGTGCTTCTACGGTGTTTTTTTTTTTTTTTAATCGACTATGTAGCTGATAATTGGCTTTTAAAGAGACAGCTACCTTTTGGAATATTTCAGCATTGATAATAAACATTCACTGGAACATTCCAAGTGCATCATGAAGAGATTCTAAGTTTTTGAGTCTGTTTTGTTTTTCTAAGCCTCATTGATTTCCTTGGGCAGAATAAGAAATTAGGTATGATTTTAAACAGCGCCAGTTTGTAGTAGGAATGTTACGCCAAGCAAATGCTGCAGGTTTTAAGTGTATGTGTTTTACCCGGCAAAAGACTGTGAAGTTTCAGTTATATCAAGATGAATCCCAAAACAAACTTTTGAGTTCCAAATTGATTGCTTTGGCTTTGTTAAAACGTGAACCTTAATAATAGCTCCATTTATTGACAGCTTAAGCTGAATCTCTCTTATTTCTAAAACAACGTTGCAGTGTTCTACAGATGAGAAAACTGAGGTGAGAGGTTAAATAACTTAGTAAACCTAAAATAGTGGAACTGGGATTTTAGATACAGGTCATTCTGATGCCAAATCATGACTCTCACTTAACGTTACGTATAACTAATATTTCCATTAATCATTTTCTTTATAAATCAGTATTTAGCTTTTAGTTTTTTGTTGTTGTTTTGGTTTTTGTTTTTACATATAATGAGTTTTCCTGAAAGTTAACAATGGCACTAAATATTTGGGTCTGATTACATGGTATTAAAATCAGTAAACTATAACACACTGGTCTTTTGGCATTTTGTTAACTAATATTCAGTCCCTGTAACCTCATGATGTAGGAATTATTCTAAAGGAGGGAACTAAAGCTCTGAAGTTTGATGTCCAAGGTCGTTCAGGTGTAAATAATGTGAGGACTAAAGTCTGAAAGTCTGACTTCTAGAACACAAGTCACTGATTCCAAAACTTATTTTTGCACTTACTTTCCAGTGACCCAAGGGTTCCTAATCTGGGTCCCTAAACACAGAACTTGGTTGAGGGAAAAACAATAATTACCTATTTATTTTCACTGGCTACTAATTGAAATCTAGGATTGAAAAGAATTAAAAATTATTGACATTTCAAATGGATGCACCGAGAGAAATATTTTCATATCATATTATAGTTTTTGCAGATATCATGAAATATTTTTATGTGTATTGCTCCTTGTTAAATCTAAGAAAGTCTCGTTTAATTCATTAGTGAAGAAGCACATTTATTACCTCAGTAGACATTTTAAAATATTTTGGTAACTATTATTTATTTTGTGGTTCTGCGTATTTCATATACTTAAAAATATTCTGAGAAGAGATTCATAGGTTAATTGGACTACTGAAAACGTCCAAGGAGGTTAATAACCACTTGACTACAAACTAAGTTGCTTTGAATAGGAGTTCTCTAATATAGGATTGATGAGTCCTCTGCAGTTGTGTTCAAAATCTTTTATTTGCATGCATTTTTCTGGGGAAACCCCAGCTTAATTATTTTATAACTGGAATCAGTGGGATGGAGGATAGTAATGATAATACTACAATAATAGTAGTGTACACATAAATTGTGCTTACTGTGTGTCAGGCCTCTTAAGTCTTGATGCATGTGTACACTTATATACATCAACTCAAACCTACCTATGAGGTAGGTAGCATTATTATCTCCATTTTAGAGATAAACTAAGTCACAGAAAACTAAAGAAACTTGCCCAATATCATGCAGCTAGTGAGTATTGAAGCTGGAGTTAGAATTCTGAATTGCAGTATGTGCTGTGCTTAGTCGCTCAGTTGTGTCCAACTCTTTGCAATGCTATGAACTGCGGCCTGCCAGGCTCTTCTGTCCATAGGGATTCTCCAGGCCAGAATACTGGAGTGGGTTGCCATGGCCTCTTCAAATTGCAGTTTACTGAAATAGAAATCAATAGGCAAAGAATCCTATTTTTTTTTTTTTTTCTCTCGAAAGCTCTCAACCCAGGAAGGGCTATTTTAAATAATACTTACGATGTAACTTTTTAAAAACTTGATCTTGCAGACAAAGGGCTATACAGACTTAAGTAGTTTATTGTTTTTATCTCACCTCTGTTCTGAAGGAGACACATACAGTGTCTGTCTTTGGGTAGAGGTTAAAACTTTTGGATAATATACCAAATTATCAAACGTGCTCCATCCAACATACTTGGTTACAAAATTTCCGAAAGTTTGAAACAGCAGTATGCTGTGTTCTTCTGGTAATTATTGAGTTATTTAAGTGTTTGAGCACTGAGGAGACAGTTTGCTGCTGCTGCTGCTAAGTCGCTTCAGTCATGTCCTACTCTGTGCAACCCTATGGACAGCAGGCCACCAGGCTCCTCTGTCCACAGGATTCTCCAGGCAAGAATACTGGAGACAGTTTGCAGTTATTTTCATATTTTTATGGTTTGCTAACGTTTTATTCACTTTTCAGAACATTTTCCCCCTCCAATATTTCCAGCCAGTTATGTCTGCTCTAGTTGTTTGGCAATGTTTTAATTGGATTCCTGTCTCTGTTTGAGTTTTTCCCTAAAAATGAATACTCAAGGATGTTTAATACTCTCACATAATTTTTAAAAAATAATTTTAATTATGGAAAGTACACATAAAATGTATCATCTTAACCATTTTTAATATACATTTCAATAGTATTAAGTACTTAAAAGTATTTACATTGTTGTGCAACCACTACCACCATCCCTATCCAGAAGCTTCATCTTGCAAGAATGAAACTCTGTACACATTAAGCAGTAAATCCTTGTTCTCCTTTCCCCCAGATCTTACACAATTTTTAAAAGTATTTTATTTATTTATTTCTGCATCTTCATTGCTGTGCAGGCTTTCTGTAGTTGTGACAGTGGGGGTTACTCTCTAGTTGCAGTGCATGGACTTCTCATTGTGGTGGTTTCTCTTGTTGAGCGTGGGCTGTAGAGCTCATAGGCTCAGTAGTTGTGGTGCACTGGCTTAGTTGCTCTGCAGCATGTGAAATCTTCCTGCACCAGGGATTGAACCTGTGTCCCCTATATTGATTGGCAGGCAGATTCTTGACCACTGGACCACCAGTGGTTAAGAGATGTCCCTTACACAATTTTAAAAATAACTTATCTGACTTGTAAATTTTTCTGCTTTTTTAGATGATAACATTTTAAATTTTAGATCAGCCTTAGAATCTGAAATGTGACATATTTGCCTTGATAATAAAAATTGATATTAATTTTATATTGCAGTAATTATGAATAGTTTTGTGTCTTTTACCTTCAGTACAGTACTCAGTTTTTCCCCATTAGCTTAAATAGGTTTGTATTTATAAAAAGTTATTAGAAAAAAAAAAAGTTATTAGATATCACCGACTGAAAATGCTTTTTCCAAAAATGACTGAAAAAAAGAAAATGTCTACACAAATTGTGAACTGATTGCCAGGAAGAATTATAAATAAGTAAATAGCTGAGAAGTTTTTGAACAATTTGATTTTGGAGTATTTATTGGAAAATTCTGGATGCAGAATTTTAAAATGGATAAACATTTTCAAAGAAATACTTTCAGATGCAATGGATTGAAAATGAAGTAGGAATTATTTTGTTTTCACAATGTGAAAAGTGGAATAGCATGCTCAGAAGTGAATATAAAGATGTAGAAGTACCTCGAGGTGCTTCAAATTACATGTGAAAAACTAGAAATTGGAAATACTGGTACTCAACTATTTTCTATCTGGTTGGATTTGTTCAGGCCGTCTCCCTGCTCCATTTTACTTTCCAGCTGATGGAAATGATCCTAAGTACTAGACATGAATATTTCAAATCTGTAATTTTGGTCTTTGCATGTGTGCGCGTGTGCTCAATTGCTTAGTTGTGTCAGACTGTTTGTGACCCCGTGGACTGTAGCTCACCAGGTTCCTCTTTTCAGGCGGGAATACTGGAGTGGGTTGCCATTTCCTCCTCCAGAGGATCATTTTGACCCAGGGATCGAACCTGTGTCTCCCGCATTGACAGGCAGATTCTTTATCACTGCTTCATACCTAGGAGCTTAAAAAAAAAGATTTTGACCCTGTGGTTAGAGATGGGGTCTGTGACTGTATCTCAGAAGAGCAGAAAGTAGAGGAAATGGAGAAACTAATGCCGCTGTCATTGTGAAGTCTTAAAAAGGACTTTTTAACTTCTACTTCGAGTATTCTTAAGTGAAAATGAAAAATGACTCTAGCTCTGATAGTGCTTATAGCATTTTAATTTATTATTCCTATATTCTGCATTTTGCTTAAGTTGTGCTTTCTTTAAAGTTCATTCTTGAGGGAGGTTTCCAGTTTCTGTTGCAAACTTTTGCACTATGATTTTTTGTAAAGGTTTTGGTTTGGAATCCTGGGATCAAATGTTAGCTATGACCTGAGGCAAGTGACAACTTTTTTTGAGCAACTTCCTATCTGTAGTTTGAGAGTGATTCTTCTGCTATTTAGATTGTGTTAATGGTGTTTATGTGATATAGTAAACCTTGTTTGCAATACAGTCTAGGTAAAGTCTTGACAGACATTATCATTTGATCATTACAGCAAGTGTGTCACTGTGTAAATTGTCCAGGATATGGCCTTCCAAATGACTAAAATTTTTATTTTTATATATTAGATGTTTCTGGGAAATTTATTAAAACTACGTGATAGTAGCACTGTTCATTGCAAAAACTACTGTGTGATACCACTGATTTAAGAGACATATATCTTTGAGTTCCACCTAATCCTAGGCTTGTTACTAATTTGCTCTGATTCTCAGTAAGCCAAAGCAGTTAAGTACCTTAAAGTTTTTATACTTTGGGTATACTATTAATTGGGCAAATAAAACTTGAAAAATGAGGATGAAGACTGCAGTCTGCTAAAATACAGACTCATTTATGTGCAAGATCTAAAGAAATACAATTGATAAGGTGGAGATAGACACTTTATATTTGCTCTTTTGGGAAAAAAATAGTTTTTCCAATGTATAGTGTGTTAGTCGCTCAGTCGTGTCCAGCTCTTTGTGACCCCATGGACTGCAGCCCACCGGGCTCCTCTGTCCATGGAATTGTCCAGGCAAGAATACTGGGTTGGGGGCCAAAGAACTAAACAGACATTTCTCCAAAGAAGACATACAGATGGCTAACAAACACATGAAAAGATGCTCAACATCACTCATTATTAGAGAAATGCAAATCAAAACCACAATGAGGTATCATTTCACACCAGTCAGAATGGCTGCTATCCAAAAGTCTACAAGCAATAAATGCTGGAGAGGGTGTGGAGAAAAGGGAACCCTCTTACACTGTTGGTGGGAATGCAAACTAGTACAGCCACTATGGAGAACAGTGTGGAGATTCCTTAAAAAACTGGGAATAGAACTGCCATATGACCCAGCAATCCCACTGCTGGGCATATACACCGAGGAAACCAGAATTGAAAGAGACGCGTGTACCCCAATGTTCATCGCAGCACTGTTTACAATAGCCAGGACATGGAAGCAACCTAGATGTCCATCAGCAGACGAATGGATAAGGAAGCTGTGGTACATATACACAATGGAATATTACTCAGCCATTAAAAAAAAATACATTTGAATCGGTTCTACTGAGATGGATGAAACTGGAGCCCATTATACAGAGTGAAGTAAGCCAGAAAGAAAAACAACAATACAGTATACTAATGCATATATATGGAATTTGAAAGATGGTAACGATAACCCTATATGCGAGACAGAATAAGAGACACAGATGCATGGAACAATTTTATGGACTCTGAGGGAGAAGGTGAGGGTGGGACGTTCTGGGAGAATAGCATTGAAACATGTATATTATCATATGTGAAACAGAACACCATTCCATGTTCGATGCATGAGACAAGGGCTCAGGGCCGGGGCAATGGGATGATCCAGAAGGATGGGATGGGGAGGGAGGTGGGTGGGGGGTCCAGGAGGGGGAACACATGTAAACCCATGGCTGATTCATGTCAATGTATGGCAAAAACTATTGCAATGTTGTGAAGTGATTGGCCCCCAACTAAAATAAATAAATTTATAAATAAAAAAAAAAAAAAAAAAAAAGAATACTGGGTTGGGGGTTGCCATTCCCTTCTCCAGGGGATCTTCCTGACCCAGGGATTGAACTCAGGTCTCCTGCACTGCAAGCAGATTCTTTACAATCTGAGCCACCAGGGAAACCCTTCTAATGTGTAAGTGTAAGTAAATGTAAGGAAAAGAAATTTGAATATCACATACTCATGCTTCCTCTCTTGTCTATTGCCTTGTCAAGACATTTGAACTAATTTTTAGTTTAGAAAATCTCTCTCTGTATATTTATGACTGGCTCTAAATTAAAGACAGAGGAATACTTTAGATGAATATTACTAGGAGTTTGGGATGAGCATAGGCAGAGAGCCAAGGACGTGGAATTAAGTTTTGTTTGGTTTATATATTTTTGAGGAAAGAGAAGAGTATTTTCTGTGTCAGGACAGAAAAATCAGAAGTAATCCAGGGTTTATATAGTGTAGAGTTGGGCAGTATTTCATACCACTGGATACTGCAAACTCCAAAACAAGTAAAATTGGCCATACCTCCCGTTTTGACCTGAACAGTCATAATGTACACCTGTTTTCTGGAACAATTGTCCCATTTTATTCTCAAAAATGTCCTGGTTTGTATGATAATTTTTTTCAGAAGAGAGTAGAGGCTCACTGTGTGCTTGTTGGCAAGCTTTTTCCCCCATATCATTAAAAAGGCAAGACAGTGTACTGAGTTGGTATCAAAGTATTGTTGAAGGCATTGAGAATTACAGCTGAGCTAGCTAAGGGAAAGAGGGTTATTCTATTCTTTTGAGTTGGAGGAAGGAAAAAAATAGAAGGGCAGTGACGGAGTAATAATGATAAGATACAGTTATATGAAAGATTGCATAAAAGAATGGTTAAGAACATGGACTCTGGGGCCAGGCTGCCTGCTCAGGTTAGGCAACTTTCTAGTGTGACCTTGTGCAGATTGTTTAACACATGTTTCTCAGTTTCCTTATCTGTAAATTCAGGATAATGTTAAAGTATGAGATAATATTGTACTTATTATCTAGCTCAAAGAGTTGTTAAGAGGATTGACAGTCAATGTAAAGCACTTAGTGTCTGGTACACAATAAATATATGTGAGTTTTCTTTCACATATTACTTATGAAAGATAAGTCTTATTTCAGTTTCCATAACAAATGGTTTGCTGACTTGACTATACACACTAGAAATTGAAAGTTGTTCTTTTTGAAAAAGGGTTATTTTGATATTTGAGTTTTGAGGGGTTTTTGAGCTCATTTGTATAATAAGCTATTGGCTTTATCAGATGACCAATTTGAAGTAAAATGACTTGGTATTTTATTGTTGTTCAGTTGAGTCTGACTCATTGCAAACCCATGGACTGCAGCACGCCAGGCTTCCCTGTCCTTCACCATCTCCTGGAGCTTGCTCAAACTCATGTCCATTGAGTTGGTGACGCCATCCAATCATCTTGTCTTCTGTCATCTCTCCCTTCTCCTCCTGCCTTCCATCTTTCCCAGCATCAGGGTCTTTTCTAGTGAGTCAGCTCTTCACATCAGGTAGCCAAAGTATTGGAGTTTCAGCTTCAGCATCAGTCCTTCCGATGAATATTCAGGACTGATTTCCTTTAGGATTGACCAGTTTGATCTCCTTGTAGTCCAAGGGACTCTCAAGAGTCTTCTCCAACACCACAGTTCAAAGGCATCAATTCTTTGGCGCTCAACCTTCTTTATGGTCCAACTTTCACATACATACATGACTACTGGAAAAACCATAGCTTTGACTAGAGGGACCTTTGTTGGCAAAGTAACGTCTCTACTTTATTTAATATGCTGTCTAGGTTGGCCATAGCTTTTCTTCCAAGGAGCAAACGTCTTTTAATTTCATGGCTGCAGTCACCATCTGCAGTGATTTTGGAGTCCAAGAAAATAAAGTCTGTCACTGTTTCCATTGTTTCCCCATCTATTTGCCATGAAGTGATGGGACCAGATGCCATGATCTTAGTTTTCTGAATGTTGAGCTTTAAGCCAACTTTTTCACTCTCCTCTTTCACTTTCATCAAGAGGCTCTTTAGTTCCTCTTTGTTTTCTACTGTAAGAGTGGTGTCATCTGCCTATCTGAGGTTATTGTTGTTTTTCCTGGCAATCTTGATTCCAGCTTGTGCTTCATCCAGTCCAGCATTTCTCATGATGTTCTCTGCATATAAGTTATATAAGCAGAGTGACAGTGTACAGCCTTGATGTACTCCTTTCCCAATTTGGAACCAGTCCATTGTTCCATGTCCGGGTCTAACTGTTGCTTCTTGACCTGCATACAGGTTTCTCAGGAGGCAGGTAAGGTGGTCTAGTATAGTATTCCCATCTCTTGAAGAATTTTCCACAGTGTAGTGATCCACACAATCAAAGGCTTTAGCGTAGTCATTGAAGCAGAAGTAGATGTTTTTCTGGAATTCTTTTGCTTTTCTATGATCCAGAGGATGTTGGCAATTTGATCTCTGGTTTCTCTGCGTTTCCTAAATCTAGCTTGAACATCTGGAAGTTCTTGGTTCACGTACTGTTGAAGCCTTGCTTGGAGACTTTTGAACATTACTTCGCTAGCATGTGAGATGAGTGCAATTGTGTGGTAGTTTGAACATTCTTTGGCATTGCCTTCCTTATTTTGATGACTATTTAAACGCTAAATACCTATCAATTGGGTTCCTAATCTTTAACAATAAGGAGGTGCATTAATCTCAGTAGAACTTTTCTGTAAGTAGTCTGTTTGATTATATATTGGAGTAATCCATGACTCCAAAAGTTAAGCTGGTAATCTATAGCAGCCTAATTTTTTTTGTTTGTTTGTTTCTAAAGCAGTCATCATCTGTCATCTGACTGAAGTAGTGAGAATTTAGGGAACTTATCTTTTCCTCTGATAGTGGAGGACCAGCAGTTATAGCTTTATTGATGAATAAACTTAAGGTTTTCTTCTGGGTGTGGAATAAGTGAATCCTGATTTTTGACAACTTGGCATATGATTTAGGGTGGTCCACTTCCCTTGCTGTTCAAAGTGTGAGCCTCAGCAAACTTCTTTACCCAGGAGTTGTTAGAATACAAACTCTCTGCTCTATCTCTGAACTGCTGAATCAAAATCTTCCTTTTTCTCAAGATCCCTAGATGATTCTTATAAGCACTACAGTTTAAGAAACTCGCACACAGTATATAAATTTTATTGTTGATCTCCTGTTCCGGGTGCTAGAGAAGAGTAAACCACAGGTGAGGTCACTGCCATTGTGGAGTTTGCAGACAAATAATTCAAGTTAGGATAAGTGCTTTGTTGTAAGGGGTAAATTTTATTGCACAGACTACTATTTTTCTTTTTTTTCTAACTGGAAATTAGTTGTACCATGGCCCTAACATAGAAATCATTGCAGAGCTCAATTGACTTCTGCCCTGAGTTACTCTAGTTCTTATCTGGTAGCTCTTTTTCTGTATCCATTTCTTCTGTATTGTTACCCACTCTTAACTAGCCTTTGGGCCAGGGACTGACTTGGTAAGGAGATTTGCAATATTCCTTAAATAGTGTGTAACTATTTGTCTTAAAGTTTTCTCTGAGGCACTCTGGTATAATGGCTAAGAACCACTGTAGTGTAGTGGCACTCTCCAGACAGCCTAGGTTCAAATTCTGGCTCTGTCTTTATTAGCTATATAACCCTGGGAGATTACCTTTAGGTAAAGTAAGTTTTTCCGTATCTGCAAAATGTAGATGATAAAATTAATGTAGTTGTTATGAAGATGAATTCAGTGTTTCATAAATGCTAACTATCTTTCCTTTTGAGACGGGTGAAAATTTCTCAGTTTTCATTTTTATTTTTTATAAAATACCCTAAGCTTATTCTGGTAGGACTCTGAAGTTTTGTGCTGGATGAAATGACAGATGTTTGTTCTGTCTTTTTTTTTTTTTTGGTCACCTGTGCAGCTTGTAGGATCTTAGTTCCCCGACTAGCAATTGAACCCATCCACCTAGCTGTGGAAGCACAGACTCCTAACTGCTGGAATTCTCTTTTTTTAATGTACTTGAAGTTTTGTGGTCCTCTCAATATTGGAGATGTACAAATTAAACCTAGATGATCTGCCATGAGGCAAATAAGTTCAATCATTCTATTTACTTTATTTGTTTTTCAGCATTTGTAGGGTTAAGTGGCATGGGATTTCTGTTTCTGATAGTAAATAGGTAAGTAAAACAAATCTATGTTTTGACCAAACATATGTGGTCAAATCTGTGTATGACCACAGATATGGTTTTGCCATATTTAGGGTGACTTTTTCCTAACTCTTGGTTCTGTTACCTTAAAACTGCTCTCTTCTGACCGGAGGGTATCATTTTGCCAAGAAATTGATGTTTCCCTTTTTTCCTTTTTTCCTTTTATTTGTATCTTTCCCCAGATAGGAACTAGCATAAATGGGTCAGTGATGAAGACTGCCTTTGGCTTATTCAATGACATGTATTGCTTAGAAATAGAGGTGTTGATCTGTTAGTTTTACAAACTGACAATTTGAATATTTTTCTGGTGGTTTGTATGTGTGTGCTTACGTGCTACATATGTGTATGTTGGCAGATAGTTGCAGCATGCACTTAGACAATTTACATCCTTTAATAGATGTTTTATATAACTGTGTAGCCTCACGGGCTTATTTCTAGTTCTGTGGGAGAGAGAAGGATTTTTATGGAGTTCTTTGTTAAACCTTAGTCAAAAGATGGTTCAAAGGTGGTTATCTAGAATTTAAATGGAAAAATAAGTCTTTGTTCTTGTTAGACTGACTTGTTGGATTCGTTATTGTGTCATTTTAAAGATTATTTGTTATAAAAAGACACATCAACTTGTTTTTTTGATGGATATTGTCAGTTTCCAAATTTTATGTTGAGTAATTCTATAAAGAACATTCTTGTGTGTAAAGCTCTTAGACTAACATTTACTGTGGTAGCTCATATGGTGAAGGTTTTAAAAGTTTTTCACATCAATATTGACAGATTGCTTTACATAGGTGTTGCAGATTTTTTTTTTTAACTGTGATGTGTGGCATGCAGGATCTTAGTTCCCCAACCAGGGATCAAACCCGCACCCCTGCAGTGGACGCACACAGTCCTAACCAGTGGACCACCAGGGGATTCTCTAAAATTCACATTTTATAATTGATTATTCCTGCTTGTTTTAGTACATCTTCCATATTTGGCAGATCTTTTACTAGTTTGCAGTTCTGTTGTTAATAGTAACCTTCCAGACCTTTTCTGTTTTTACATACCAGTATGCTTATCTGTACAATGATTTTATGTGTTTGTTAATATAAATTAAAAATGCTTATTGTTTTGCAACTTGAATTTTTTCATGGAACAATATGCCTTGAAGCACTTTTCACATTGGTGTATGTAGACCTGTCTTTTTTTTGCTTTTAGTATTCTGTGTTATGAAATATACTGCATTGTATTTAACCATTTGTCTATAGATTGGACATTTAGGTGGTTTTCAGTCTTTCACTAATGGGATCAGTGTTGCAGTATACATTTTTATATATGTCTTCTTGTGTACATTAATGGCTTTTCGAGTGTACTGTTATACTAGGCTGGTGAAAAATATAAATATGCCCAGGTGTACTGCTGTCTATATGCCATAGACCTCACACTTTGGTTATTCTTGGCACCATTAGCAAGGGAGACATCAGATTTATGGGTAGTATATTGCTGAAAGGCATCTAGTTAATTATTTTGAGTGATCTAGTTAATTATTTTGAGTGATTATTAAATGCTCAATGAAATAGTACATCCCATCAGTAAGTAAAAGGTAAGTTTTTAAAATCATAGTTCCCCAACATTGTGTATTTATTTATAAATAAGTATATATGGGACAATATATTAAAATCTTGTATGTTAAATATAAGTCTTAATCTCTTTGTCATATTTGGGGTCTCCCAGTTCTTGAGTAGCTTTCTATATTTGTAGAAATGCCTACATAATGAGTTAGGCCTCTCCAGTGAACGTACTAGTCAAAACTCAAATTCCAAGATTCCCTTATACCTAGATGGATGCAGGCATGTAACTAAGAGCTGCTAGTCAGACCACACCTACAGGTGTCTTCTACTGTCTATATACAGTGTAGGGAAATGAGGGTTCTATTCTTTTTTTTTTTTTTTAAACAAATTTATTTATTTTAGTTGGGGGCTAAGAGGGTTCTATTCTTAACTTCCATTTTGTAGTCAGGAGTGGCAGTAGAAGTGGTCAGCTTTAAGTAGAGTTAATAGTTGCCAGGTTGAGTTCCTGATGGAAAGGTAACATTGGTATTGGTAATAATAAAAGTTGTAATGGATTTGACTTTTGGCATTTACCAACTTGATGGTGGCATGGATAGTGATTTCCTCATCAAACCACTTCAGCAACATTATTTTGAGTGAGATTACCTTTACATCTAATTTTTCAGCCTTTCCGATGACAGTGACACTACCTTTTATTTACTTTGCTGTCTAATTTATCCAGAGTGGATTCTGAATTCTAATAAGCATGCACTGTTCGCAATGTTTGCATAGGGGCAAATGTAAAGATGACTTGCTTTCTAAAATTGCTACCTAAAAAAATAAATAAAATTGCTACCTAGAGGTGTTTTTTGTTGTTTGTTTTTGGGGTTTTTTTGCCACACCATTCAACTGATGAGATCCCAGTTCCCTGACTAGGGGTTGAACCCATGCCTCTTGCAGGGGAAGCACCCGAGTTCCAGCTACTGGACTACTAGGGAATTAGAGATTTTGTTTCTTTGTTTTGGCCTTGCTGCAGGGCATGTAGGATCTTAGTTTCTGGGCCAGAGATTGAACCTATACTGCCTGCTGTGGAAAAAGTATGCAGTCTTAACTGTCAGGAAGGTTTCATGGAGTTATTTTTAATATAATTTTTGTTTTTGTTTATTTATTTACTTATTTATTTATGGCTGTGCTGGATCTTTGTTGCTGCGTGGACTTTTCTCTAGTTGCGGTAAGCGGTGGGGGGCTAGTCTCTATTTGCGGTGCATTTGCTTCTCCTTGCGGTGGCTCCTGTTGTTGCAGAGCATAGACTCCAGGGCACTCAGACTTCAGTAGCTGCGACATGTGGGATCTTCCCAGATCAGGGATCCAACCAGTGTCTCCTGCATTGGTAGGCAGATTCTTTATCACTGAGCCACCAGGGAAGCCCTCCATAGAGGTTTTTAAAAATTATCCTTGTACCTGTCCTGTTGGGGCTAGCTGGTGGTACTATAAGGAAATTGATTGTTCCTTTCCCTGAGCTAATTATAGTATGGAACAATTGTCAGTTAACATCTCTAAGCTAAGATGTTGCTTTGGTTATTTATCTTTGGTGCTACTTCAAAGATGCTTTGCTCCCTTGCTAGTTTTGACATTTTGTTACTGGTTTTGATGTTTATTGTGAAAGCCTTTGGCAGCCCTGAAATCATAAGCCAAGAAGCACTCCAATAAAAAGCCTTCTATTTTAAACAGGCATATGAAAAAAAGGAAGATTGTATCAACTCTGATTTTCTGTCACATCAGAAGGATAAATACAGTATCTAAACATTAATTTCTTTTTTTGCACCTGTGCCTCTACTATTCCATTCAAATAGACAGTTGAGGGTCTACTCTCAGCCTGGTTTATTTTAATAGCTGAAATAGTAGAGGATGACCCAGCTTCTACATTTTTTGATTGAGTCCACTGCCTTGTAAAGAACACTTAATCAACTATTACAGTGGTAACAAATTAGAAGTATGTACAAATAACAAGAGGGAAAGAGAAATAATGACCAAGACAAAGTTAGATGTCCAAGGTTTGTAAAAACTATAAGGAGTTTTGGTAGAGCAGCCATTACATTTTTTAGAACAAGGAAGCTGAAATCTGTGACTGCATAATTACTAGGCAGCAGAGTAGAGTTAATTTTTATCTGTTATGCCATAGTTGCCTTTTAATTGTTGGAATTCCTCTTCAATTTAACTTTTAAAGTTCCGATATGAGTACTTTCTTCTCTCTCTCTCTTTTTTTAGATTTATTTATTTTTGGCTGTTCTGGGTCTTTGTTGCTGTACACAGGCTTTCTCTAGTTGCGGTGAATACACAGGCTTTCTCTAGTTGCGGTGAATGGGGCCTGTTATTCATTATGGTGCGAGGGCTTCTCATCACAGTGGCTTTGGCAGTTGTGGCTCGGAGGCTCTACAGCATGGGCTCAGTAGTTGTGGGGCATGGGTTTAGTTGCCCCTTGGCATGTGGGATCTTCCTGGACTAGGGAATGAACCCAAGTCTCTTGAGTCTCCTGCATTGGCAAATGGATTCTTTACCACTAGCGCCACCTGGGAAGCCCTGAAACTTCCAACTTAATTATATCTGACCCTCTCTACCCCAAGCCTGCAGGCATGGTTGTTATGCTGACATGTGTGCTCAGTTGTGTCTGACTCTGCAACCCCGTGGACTGTAGCCCACCAGGCTCGTCTGTGGAATTCTCCAGGCAAGAATACTGGAGTGGGTTGCCATTTCCAGTTTGTTTGGCTGCGTTGAGTCCTACCTGCGCCACACAGGATCTTTCCCTGAAGCACACAGCACACTAAGGGGAAAAAAGCTTTATCAGAGAAAAAGAAAACTGGTCAGCTTTAGTCTTGGCTCTGGGTTGGTGTAAAGAGGGGTCTTATATTAACCACAAATCCTCTTTGATGCAAGGTCGGGCTGAAATTCCCACTACTTGTTCTCCAAAAACCCATAGTGAAAACTTGAAGTCATGGGAACTCCCCCCATGGTCCAGTGGCTAAGACTCCATAATCCCAATACAGGGGCCCTGGGTTTGATCCCTGGTCAGGTGACTAGCTTCCACTTGGTGCAACTAAGACCCAGCACAGCCAGATAGATAGATTTTAAAGAAAAATTTTAAGTGATACCAGATTGATAGTGTTACTGTGTAGTCATCCAATAGAAAGAAAACAAATCCTCTCCTGAAGAGCACATTTTAAACAACCTTTAAAATTCCCACAAATAAAGTTTCAAGGAAAACGAGTGTGCAGAACAAAATCATAAAACATGTTAAGTTTTAAGGAACATGGTTTAGCATTTTGAAAAAACAGATCTCAGCAGAAACTCAAACCCTTTGATTTTGGATATTGCACATACTGGAATTATCAGATACAGGCTATATAATTAGAATGTTTAAAAGAAGGAAGCTACTAGAAATTCCCTGGTGGTCCAGTGATTAGGACTCTGAGCTTTCACTGGAACAGCCCCGGGTTCAATCTGGTTGTGGCGGTATGGCCAAAAAAAGAAGGAAGGTACTGAAAGGATTGGAGGAGAAAATGGCCACCCACTCCATTATTCTTGCCTGGAAAATTCCATGGACAGAGGAGATAGCTACAGTCCATGGGATTGCAAAGAACTGGACACAATTGAACAACTGAGTACACACACACACTGAAAGGATGATCAAAATACAAAACATTGATCAGATAGATTTGAGGAAGGAACCAAAAGGAACTTCTGAAATGAAAATGTAGAAAGAACTTAGAGACTTACTGTACAAGTTGAATGCATCTTAGAAACAGCTGAAGAGAGAATTGATGAACTGGAAGAAAGATCTCAAATTGCTCAGAATATAACTTCTCAGGAAGACAAAGATGTGGAAAATAAGAAAGAGAGATTGATACAAAGAGAGGTGGAATACAAGATTAGAAGGTATAGAATATTCTATTGGCATTCCAGAGGAAGTAATAGAGAAGTTGGTGGAGAGCAAATTTGAAGAGGTAAATGAGTGAACATTTTACAGAATTGATGAAAGGTGCATCAGATTTGAAAGAGTTCAGTGAACTCCAAGTAGAATAATACAGAATTCCACACTTGGGCTTATGACTGCAAAACACCATTGACAAGGGTTAAGCACCAAAGTTGAAAGAGAGATTAGGAATGACAGCTAGACTAGTGACTGAATTCTGATCAGCAGTAGTACAAAACAGAAGGCAGTGGGGCGGCTAAGACTCCATGCTCCTAATACTGGGGCCCTGGGTTTGATCCCTGGTCTTTAATGTGCTGAAGAGGAATTATGTGCCTAGAGAGATTTCTGTATACAGCAAAAGTAGAGGATAGAAATAAAGGTATTTTTTGAGAAACCACAACTGGAGAGTTTACTAAAAAAACAAAAGCTCTGAATGATGTTCTTGGGGAAGAAGGAAAATGATCCAGAAGAAACATCTGAAATGCAAAAAAAGAATGATGATCAAAGATAACTGGTCAAAATTTATAGAAATTTAAATAAACATTGAGTATATATTACATGTATGCAGGCACAAAGGGCAGAAAATCATCTTTGATGATAATGTACTAGCAGGGAATTCCCTGCTGGCACTGATGTTCTGATTTGAAAAATCCTTAATGGATGTAATAAACCTTTTTAAGTTTCAAATTTTTTATGACTTAGACTTAAGGCAACATTTTCTAAAAAGTTTATTTTTTAGAAGGATAATTGCTTTACAGAATTTTGTTGTTTTCTGTCAAACATCAACAAGGCAACATTTTAATGAATGCTTTGATTTTTTTAAAAAAATTTATTATTTATTTGCTCCAGGTCTTAGTTGAGACACTTGGGATCTTTGATCCTCATTGCAGCATGTGGGGTCTTTAGTTGTGTCATGTAGAATCTAGCTCCCCGACCAGGGATTGAACTCAGGCCCCTGCACTAGGAGTGCAGAGCCTTAATCACCAGAGAAGTCCCATGAGTGATTTATTAATGAAATGCTTTATAGAGGAAAAATACCCCTGATCTAGTTATTGTAGCAGATCATGTTTCCTCCTAGCCCATGTCCACATGTTTATGTGATTTTTTACAATTGTAATAATCTGTGAGTTTTAATCATTGTAGGTTAATACAGACTCCATACTCTGTATATCTTTAGTTGGATATGTTATTTCTCATATAATAGGATAACACGTAAGAGGGAAATATTAGTACTTATGGATTGTCTTAAGAAGTCAGTGAGTTCTAGATGTGTTCAGTATAGCACCTAGCCCAGAGAACTGCTTAACATGTTTGCCTTTGTTATTGTGGTGGTGATGTTTTTTCTATTCCATTGTGTGAAATCACTTGGCCATTTTGATATTTTTCGCAGTTCATCAATATAATATTTGACGTGTCTTGGTTTAATAGCACTTTTTGTGATGTATTAATACCCCCCTTTAGATTTAATAAATGTGGTAGTGTATCTTTGCAGCTTTGTTGAGGTGTTTCTTGTTTTATTTATTTATTATTTTTTATTTATTTTATTTATTTTTGGCTGTTCTTGAGTTTTCATTGCTGTACAGACTTTAGCTGTGGTAAGAGGGAGCTAGTCTCTAGTTGCAGTGTCCCGGCTTTGCATTGCAGTGCTTGTCTTGTTGCAGAGCACTGGCTTCAGGGCTTGTGGGCTCAGTAGTTACAGCTCCAGTGCTTGAGAGCATGGGCTCAGTAGTCGTGGCGCTCAGGCTTAGTTGCTCCTCAGCTTGGGATCTTCCCAGATCAGGGGTCGAACCTGTGTCTCCTGCCTTGGCAGGCAGATTCTTTACCACTGAACCACCAGGGAAACTCTGTGGGGTTTTTTTTTTTTTTTTTCCACCACTCCACATGGCTTGGGGGATGTCAGTTCCCTGACCAGGGATTGAACCTGGGCCCTGACAGTGAACAAAACGTGTCAAGTCCTAACCACTAGACTGCCAGGGGATTCCCTCTTTATAACTTTGAGTGGTTGTGTAACTCACTTTATCTAGTGAGTATGTTTTAATTTCCTGTTTTTCTCTTTTGAGTTATTTCCATTTCTTGGCTCTTATAAATAATACGTGAATGTGGGAAGCTAAGTTGCACCATTTTATAGTCTTCAGTAAAATAATGAGTTTGGAAATTTTATGCCAAGGTAGGAATTATTTTTAAGTGCTTTGCTAATCTAGTAAGCATAAAGTGGTACTTTATTTTCCTATTGGTGTGCATTTGTGAGGTTTTTTTAGAATTTTATTTTCCTAGTCTTTATTTTCAGTTTTTTCTTGTTGTTGTTGCAGTTTTGTATTATTCTGTAGTCAGCCAGTCTCCTTGTGATTTGTGTTTGCTTTTAAAGCTAATTTTCTATGACATAATAGTTTACATTTAACTTTGAACATACCTCGCACTTATTTTGATTAATGCATTAGTGTTTGCATAGTATTCTTTTGAGGGTGAGACAGCCAGATTACTTTTATTCAAAATCAGCATGCTTTGTTAAAAAGAATATGGAGTATTTATACATATCAGTTGCTTTTCATTGTTAATATTTAGTTCTTAAAATAAGGAATTCTTTTTTTTTTTTTTTAAGCATACCACCTTGGACCTCTTTGTTTGTTTGGCTGCATTGGGTCTTAGCTCTGCTGCGCAAGATCTTTCACTGCAGCACTCAGACTCTCCAGTTGCGGCTTGTGGGCTCTCAAGTTGTGGCCCAAGGCTTAGTTGCCCCACGGCATGTGGGATCCTAGTTCCTCCATCAGGGATCAAACCCCTGTTCCCTGCTTTGCATGGTGGATTCTTAACCATTGGACCACCAGGGAAGTCTCTAAGGAATTCTTACCTCAATTTATAGTTGAGAAAATTGAGTTAAGAAATTTCCCCACAATCACGCAATTGTTAATGTTAGAGCTGGGTTTTGAATATGTGATTCTAGAGTCTCAACTTTTGCATGCAGTTATTTATAGCTGTTACCTATTTTGCTTTACTAAAGCCACAACCATTCTATTCAGTTCAGTCACTCAGTTGTGTCCGACTCTTGGTGATCCCATGAATTGCAGTACGCCAGGTCTCCCTGTCCATCACCAACTCCCGGAGTTTACCCAAACTCATGTCCATCGAGTCAGTGATGCCATCCAGCCATCTCACCCTCTGTCGTCCCCTTCTCCTCTTGCCCCCAATCCTTCCCAGCATTAGGGTCTTTTCCAATGAGTCAACCCTTCGCATGAGGTGGCCAAAGTATTGGAGTTTCAGCTTCAACATTAGTCCTTCCAATGATCACCCAGGACTGATCTCCTTTAGGATGGACTGGTTGGATCTCCTTGCAGTCCAAGAGACTCACAAGAGTCTGCTCCAACACCACAGTTCAAAAGCATCAACTCTTCGGCACTCAGCTTTCTTCACAGTCCAACTCTCACATCCATACATGACTACTGGAAACACCATAGCCTTGACTATATGGACCTTTGTTGACAAAGTAATGTCTCTGCTTTTTAATATGCTATCTAGGTTGGTCATAACTTTCCTTCCAAGGAGTAAGCGTCTTTTAATTTCATGGCTGCAGTCACCATCTGCAGTGATTTGGGAGCCCAAAAGAATAAAGTCGGACACTGTTTCCACTGTTTCCCCATCTATTTCCCATGAAGTGATGGGACCGGATTCCATGATCTTAGTTTTCTGAATGTTGAGCTTTAAGCCAACTTTTTCACTCTCCTGTTTCACTTTCATCAAGAGGCTCTTTAGTTCTTCTTCACTTTCTGCCATAAGGGTGGTGTCATCTGCATATCTAAGGTTACTGATATTTCTCCTGGCAATCTTGATTCCAGCTTGTGTTTATTCCAGCCCAGCGTTTCTCATGATGTGCTCTGCATAAAAGTTAAATAAGCAGGGTGACAATATGCAGCCTTGACGTACTCCTTTTCCTATTTGGAACCAGTCTGTTGTTCCATGTCCAGTTCTAACTGTTGCTTCCTGACCTGCATACAGGTTTCCCAAGAGGCAGGTCAGGTGGTCTGGTATTCCCATCTCTTTCAGAATTTTCCACAGTTTATTGTGATCCACACAGTCAAAGGCTTTGGCATAGTCAATAAAGCAGAAATAGATGTTTTTCTGGAACTCTCTTGCTTTTTTGATGATCCAGCTGATGTTGGCAATTTGATCTCTGGTTCCTCTGCCTTTTCTAAAACCAGCTTGAACATTAGTTATGGGTATTTCTAGTAGATACATGGATTCTCTACTGTATATTTTTCATGTACAGGTTTTATTCATGAAATGAATTTTTTACTCTTTTATTGTATTTATCAAGATTTAGAAGTTTGATTTTTCTGAGAACCATAGGCTTTATTATTTGCCATTTTGGAGGGTAGGGACATAATTGGTATTTTCAGAATTGAGTAAAAGGAGGGAGGGTAAGTATGTATTAACAAATTTTCTTCTGTCAAAATGCTTAACGCGAAATTAAATGTTGTTACCATGGCAGAAAGGCTAGACTGTCACAAACTCTTCACAGTTCTTTTCTGCCATTGGTCAGAAATTAAGCTATACTTAAAATTCCCAAATCACATTCAATCCCCTCTGCTCCAAAGGCCAAGTGGGGAGAGGCTACTATCCTGGTGAAGGCAGGAAGGGGGTGTATTGTCTATAGAGAATTTTAAAATAATAATAAAATTGACTAAAAGCCAGTTGTTATATAAAGTTCCAAACAGTGTCAATGGTAAAATAATGTCCACTAACACCACCATTTCAAGGCCTAGCCCTGTTTCCAAGATACAAATGAACCTTGACATGGAAAAGGGCATTGTGTCTGGGCATTCTCCTTTTTTCCAGGTTGGATTTCAGTTGATACGTGAAAGGAATCCAAAGATACTTGCAAGCCGTGGAGTATAATTAAACGATGTTTCATTGGTTCATACTTTCAAGTTATGTTAGCCATATTAGTTGCAAACTATGGAAACTCACTCAAAGTGAAAAATCAGTTTATTAGATTCAAGGGTACAGGGGAATTTCATGGTACATAATTACAGGAAGTACAGTTAGGCCTGTCAGAAGCTGAGTCTTCTCAGCAGCTCTCTCTGAGGCTCTTCAATTCTTCCTATCCAGAGTTCTTCTTTGGTTGGTTGTATTTTGATGTTGGTGATACTTAAAGGCTGTTTTCCCTCCTCTCCCTAAACCCCATGAGTCAAGGTCAGTTGTAAGAACTCTAAGTAGACAGAATTTATGACAATGTCCTGATAAATGACTCAGTGTGTGCCAATTATTTTTTTATGAAAATCAAATCCCCGGTATCTGCAGGTCATAAAGCTTCCTTGCTGTACCTTCTGGTACTTGCCATCCAGGAGAGGGGCCTACAGTTGAGAAGACAAAAGTAACTTTCTGGAAAAGGAGTGAACTCGATGGAGGATCATTAGTGTACTTGAGAAAGATCAGCCCTGTTGTTTAATTGAATGCGATGAGAAAAATGTACTTGTGCATCCTGCTTCCTCTCCTTCCACCTCTTGAATTCTCTTTTCTCTCACCCCTCGCCCCATGATCCATTTCTGCTTTGTGTGTGTGCGTGTGAGAGAGAGAAAGATTAGGTGATGTATGCAAATGATCACTTTAGATGGTAATATGTTAAATAATTGTTTTAAACATTAAGAATATACACTTTAAGGACAGGTGGAACAGTACATTCTAATGTAAGGCAGAATGCTGGTTTTGACTTGGAAAAAAGTTTCCACTTATAGAATCATTCAGACTTGAAGGTCTCTGTCACAAGTCAGATGGCAATAAAAATTTACTCTGAAAAATTGCTCTTGATAATGCAATGGCCAAGATAATGTGCATAGTTTTAACTATAATATTTGCAAGTCGGTTGGGATAAAGCAGTATATCTATGTTAATAATATTTTATGGAGATGTTTTTATTGTATAGGTAACTAAATTTTATATATAAGCATTTCAAGTTCATCTGCTTAAAAGGTTTATAGTTCAAGTTGAGCCAGAAACTTTAAAATATTGTTTATTTAATCTAAATTTGCAATTTTAATGCACTAACTTATAAAATTTACAAATGAATCCTATGATTATTTAGCAGGTGACATCTAAAGGAACTGGTTTAAATCCTAATGCCAAAGTATGGCAAGAAATACCTCCGGGAAATACTGATGCTATGCCAGTAACTCATGGAACTGAAAGCTCTTGGCATGAAACAGCAGCTACATCAGGGTCTCTTCCTGAGGGTAAGTCCTAAATATTTCATCAGCATGCATCACAGTTTGGTTAAACATTTGACCAACCAGTTTATAGAACTTTGGGGTACATCCTTTGATTATTTGATTAGATATATATATAAATGTTTAACATGTAGTTTTATACCATTCTCATTTATATCCAGTATGAATAGATTGTCACTGATTTCGGAGAGCAGCTGTATCTTTGGGTTCAGTATTTGACCCATGTATAATATGGTATTTTTAAATTAGTTTTGATCTACCATCATTGACAGTGCTGTTTACTCACTATTTGATCTTGGGCAGATGATTTAACCTTTCCATGCCGGTTGCCTTCATCTGTAAAACATTGGCAATAATAGTTTGGCATTGGATTTTCTGAGAATTAAGTAAATAATGTATGTGAAGCTGTCATATACATAGATAGTACTGTGTAAGTTTGGTCTGTTTTTTTTAATTAATTTATTTATTTGGCTGCATGTGGGCTCTAGAGTGTGTAGGTTTCAGTAGTTACGGTGAGTGGGATGTGGAATCCCACGTGGGATCTTTCTGGACCAGCAATCGAACCCATGTCTCCTGCATTTGCAGGCGGATTCTTAACCACTGGACCACCAGGGAAGTCCTTAAGCTATTTTTGATCCTTTTTTTTTTTTCAGTTTATTTGGCTGCACTGGGTCTTAGTTGCCACATATGGGATCTTTAGTTTCAGCATGTGGGATCTAGTTCCCTAACCAGGGATTGAACCTGGGCCCCCCGCATTGGGAGTGCAGAGTATTGACCACTGGACCACCAGGGAAGCCTCAGTTGTTAATCATTTTAGCTTATTTGTAATGGTCAAGCTTATGTCCTGTCAAAGACAGTTCTTAAAACCATATGGACATTTTCCCAGTTGATAGAATTCTTTGAAATCTTGTTATAGAATACAAGTGTCCAGTACCTAAAGATAGGATTTTAAAGAATTACTATTTACTTTCAGTATGTTTTCTTTAATACAGGTAATAGAGAACTTGCAGATGATATGTGTAAGGAATATGAAGTAATGTATTCATCTTGTGAAACCACAAGAAATACTACAGGCATTGAAGAATCAACTGATGGAATGATTTTGGGGCCAGAAGATCTGAATTATCAAATATATGATGTTTCTGGTAAACTTGATGATTTTATTGGTAAAATGAGAATGCAGTGTTGTAGTTTTTTCCCCCTTCCAGTCTCTTTATCATTGTTGTAGTAAATAGTAGCATTGATCAGCCTATTTTATTATTTCAAAAGAAGTTTATATTAATGGAATATTAGGCAATTTTTATCGATAAAATGGTCAAACATGAATATTGTAATTTTAAAACTATGTTTATTTTAAAGATCTTGTTAAAAGAAAGTGTGAAGTTAACGATGAAAGAAAAAACAGTCAACATAGTTAAAAGAGACCTAAATTACAATCTTTCAGAGAGTCCAAGTTTCTTGGTCTATTAGTGGGACTTGACAGAACTTGTCAGTGCAAGCTCTGTCAATTTTCCCATCACTTTTGTCAAGGTGAAATGCATTTTAAATGGGATTAATTTTGAGATTATATATGTGTGTTGTTTGTGTATGTGTATGGGATTAATTTTGAGAAAAGGGTTGTGTTAAATCATAGTTCTGTTGTAGTTCAACTTGTGAGATAATGGTTTTTTCCCCCCTCCCCATTCATTTGTTGGCATAGGTTAGTAGTTGCTTGGATTTAAAATGGGTGAAATTTAAAGGAAACTAAAAATTGACCATAGACACTGATTACCTAACTTTGTTTTTCTAATTTCCTAACAGTCTCTTTGGAAAATAAGAGCAATAGGGAGTAGGCATTTCTATCACTGCTTAATTGCTGACATTCAGTTCAGTTGCTCAGTCATGTCCGACTCTTTGCGACCCCATGGACTGCAGCACTCCAGGCTTCCCTGTCTATCACTTAATTCCTGGAGCTTGCTCAAACTCATGTCCATTGAGTCAGTATGCCATCCAACCATCTCATCCTCTGTTGTCCCCTTCTCCTCCTGCCTTCAATCTTTCCCAGCATCAGGATCTTTTCAAATGAATCAGTTCTTCATATCAGGTGGCCAAAGTATTGGCGCTTCAACCAATGAACATTTAGGACTGATTTCCTTTACTGATTTGCTAACATTAGTCAGCAAATTTGGAAAATTCAGCAGTGGCCACCGTAGAAGGCAATGGCAACCCACTCCAGTACTCTTGCCTGGAAAATCCCATGGACGGAGGAGCCTGCTAGGCTGCAGTCCATGGGGTCGCAAAGAGTCGGACACGACTGAGCGACTTCACTTTCACTTTTCACTTTCATGCATTGGAGAAGGAAATGGCAACCCACTCCAGTGTTCTTGCCTGGAGAATCCCAGGGACAGGGGAGCCTGGTGGGCTACTATCTGTGGAGTCGCACAGAGTCAGACACGACTGAAGTGACCTAGCAACAGCAGCAGCAGTGGCCACAGGACTGGAAAAGGTTAGTTTTCATTCCAATCCCAAAGAAAGGCAATGCCAAAGAATGTTCAAACTATCCCACAATTGCACTCATCTCACACGCTAGGAAAGTAATGCTCAAAGTTCTTCAAGCCAGGCTTCAACAGTACATGAACGGTGAACTTCCAGATGTTCAAGCTGGATTTAGAAAAGGCAGAGGAACCAGAGATCAAACTGCTAGCATCCGCTGGATCATCAAAAAAGCAAGAGAGTTCCAGAAAAACATCTACTTCTGCTTTATTGACTATGCCAAAGCACTGTGTGGATCTAAACTGTGGAAAATTCTTACAGAGATGGGAATACCAGACCACCTGACCTGCCTCTTGAGAAGTCTGTATGCAGGTCAAGAAGCAACAGTTAGAACTGGACATGGAACAACAGACTGGTTCCAAATAGGGAAAGGAGAACGTCAAGGCTGTATGTTGTCACCCTGCTTATATAACTTATATGCAGAGTACATCATGAGAAATGCTGGACTGGATGAAGCACAAGCTGGAATCAAGATTGCTGGGAGAAATATCAATAACTTAAGATATGCAGATGACGCTACCCTTATGGCAGGAAGCGAAGATCTAAAGAGCCTCTTGATGAAAGTGAAAGAGGAGAGTGAAAAAGTTGGCTTAAAGCTCAACATTCAGGAAACTAAGGTTATGGCATCCGATCCCATCGCTTCATGGCAAATAGATGAGGAAACAGTGACAGACTTTATTTTTGGGGGGGCTCCAAAATCACTGCCGATGGTGACTGCAGCCATGAAATTAAAAGACATTTGCTCCTTGGAAGATAAGTTATGACCAACCTAGACAGCATATTAAAAAGTCGAGACATTACTTTGCCAACAAAGTTCCATCTAGTCAAGGCTATGGTTTTTCCAATAGTTATGTATGTGAGAGTTGGGACTATAAAGAAGGCTGAGCACCGAAGAATTGATGCTTTTGAACTGTGGTGTTGGAGAAGACTCTTGAGAGCCCCTTGGACAGCAAGGAGATCCAACACGTTCATCCTAAAGAAAATCAGTTGTGAATATTCATTGGAAGGACTGATGCTTTAGGTGAAACTCCAATACTTTAGCCACCTGATGCGAAGAACTGACTCATTTGAAAAGACCTTGATGCTGGGAAAGATTGAAGGCAGGGGGATAAGGGGACGACAGAGGATGAGATGGTTGGATGGCATCACCGACTTAGTGGACATGAGTTTGAGGAGGCTTTGGGAGTTGGTGATGGACAGGGAAGCCTGGTGTGCTGCAGTCCATGGAGTCGCAGAGAGTCAGAGATGACTGAGTGACTGAACTGAACTGAACATTAGTCAAGGTCTATAAACCTTTGTCCTCAGTTTGTTATAAATACCTGAATTAGATTTCTCAGGTCAACCAGCTTGAAAGTTAACTCCTCAAGTGAAATGGGATGGTATTTCCATATAATAATGAAAGGTTGATTAGGTTTTACTCCCTCGTGTTGTAAAATACCTAACAACTGGCTACATTTTGAACATAGAGATGGTTTAAGTGAAGTGGCAACCAGTTGTATTTTTAAAGGTTTGCTATAATGACATTGAAAGCTTAAGCATTTTGGTGGATGAATTTTGTATTAGAAGGGTCGCATATACTGCATAGAAATAGAATGCTTTTTATTTTTAGTGAAATTAATATCTAATAACACTTTGAGTCTTGCGTATAAGACAAAGTAGTGGTAAAATCATACACAAAATGTGTGTTTACATATACCCTATTATGTGTGTATTTAAAGGAAGTTAGCCTACTTAATCATTAGTGCTTTTAAAGAAGAGGACATGTATGATTTTAGCAGGTAGTGTTTTGTGTAAGAATCTAATAAGAACTGATGGTTTTCCAGGCTTTAGTCCTGAAAAATCATGTTCTGGGTTTAAATAATAGAAAGCATAGAGGGCTGTTAGAGAGTTGGTCCAATCCTTTGGACATTTGAATGCTTTAAATATTCCTAGGAAGATACAGTGCTCTAAAATTAAGCAATGAAAAAAGTATGAAAAGATAGAAGTAGGTTTTTTTTCTTAAAGTATAGTTGATTTACAGTGTTACTAATTTCTGCTGTACAGCAAAATACATACATACATATATGTTTGTTTTTATATTCTTTTTCATTATGTTTTATCAGAATATTGAATATAATTCCCTGTGCTATACAGTAGGACCTTGTTTATCCATTCTTTATATAATAGTTGCATCTACTAACCCCAAACTCCCAATCCATCTCCCCTCCCCACACACATACACCTTGGGTACCACAAGTCTATTGACAGAGAGAAATTTAAGGAGTGTGACTCACATCAGGTTTACTACCAGTAATACAAATGTGGAGCCATATATATATATATCCCACTTTGTGTAGTTCCTGTCTTCAAATTTAGATTACTATTACTTTAGTCCTTTGAGTTTTCATTAAAGGAATAAGCAGTTATCACATTTTTTAAGTATTGACGACTGTGTTTTACAAAACGGTATTCAGGTGCTTACTGATGATTTGTTAATTGCTTGATAAAATATATAATTTTAAAACTGACACGAAATCTGTCTAAACAAACAAGAATAGATAAGTTGAAAAAATTTATTAGACCATGTGTATCTGAATTCTAAAAAAGAGTAAAAAACAGTTTTCTGGTGATTTTAATTTGTGCATACTTTGTGGCTTATTCTTAAAACAGCAATATGTAGAGTTTACTACCTGTGGTAATTAGGTGTTAACTTTTTCTCTCTTGTTTTCTACCATCAGGAGAAGGCAACTCAGCAATTTCTACAGAAGAACTAAAAGAGTGTTTAAAGAAACAATTAGAATTCTGTTTCTCACGGTACACTATCATTTTTTAATTGACATTCTCCTCTTTTGAATTGTTTGATTAATATATGTAAAATACCAATGAAATATTAGACTGGTACAAACGTAATTGGTGATTTCAGACCATGAATTTTAAATCATTATAACAAGACTCAGATACATCTTTATTAATCAAAATAGGAACCATTACAAGCAACACATTTTTGCCAATGAGAAATAAGTTTCTTTATTCCTGTAATGTAAAAATTTGTGCTTCGGGATTTGACAAACTCTTGGAAAGCATTTTCTGCTCCCTGCTGGTTGTGGAAGCATTTTCGCTGCAAAAAGTTGTCTAGATGCTTGAAGAAATGGTAGTGGGTTGGCGAGAATCAGGTGAATATGGCGGATGAGGCAAAACTTTGTAGCCCATTTCATTCAACTTTTTAAGGGTTGGTTGCGCAATGTGCAGTCAGATGTTGTGGAAAAGAATTGGGCCCTTTCTGTTGACTAGTGTCGGCTTCAGGAGTTTTGCAGTTTTGGTTCATCTCATACAGTGATCATGACTTTTTTTTTAGTGCAAGTTTGGTGCTGCTTCTTGGTCCAGCCACTGAGCTGGTGATCACCAGTTGTCATATAAAATCCACTTTCATCACATGTCACACTCTGATCAAGAAATGATTCATTGTTGCCTACAGTAAGAGAAGATGACCTTCAAAATGACGATTATTTTGATTTTTGGTCAGCTCATGAGGCACCCACTTACTGAGGTTTTTCACCTTTCCAATTTGCTTCAAGTGCTGAACAACTGTAGAATGGTCGATGTTGAGTTCTTTGGCAACTTCTTGTGTAGTTGTAAGAGGATCAGCTTCGATGATTGCTGTCAGTTGGTCGTTGTCAACTTCAGATGGCTGGCCATTGCCCTCCTCGTCTTCAAGGCTCTCTTTTTCATTGCAACACTTCATGAACCACCACTGCACTGTACGTTCATTGGCAGTTCCTAGGCCAAATGTATTGTTGATGTTGCGAGTTGTCTCTGCTGCTTTACAACCCATTTTGAACACAAGAAAATCTCTCGAGTTTGCATTTTGTCTAACATCGTTTCCATAGTCTAAAATAAATACACAGCACATAATAAGTCATTAGCAAGAAAATATAAAGCGAGAAACGTACATTAGAATGATGTATAACATAACCACATTTAAGAATGTATTCCAATATTAGATGGCAAAGTTCAACAGTGTAAAACCACAATTACTTTTGCACCAACCTAATAGAACAGAAAAATGTTTTAATTTCCTTCAGTAATGTATTTTGGCATCGTTCGTCAGTATATTTCTTAACTAGATTTAAAGATGTAGTCTCCAATTGGATATGTAAAGGATCTATTCTCAGTAGAAAAATAATGAAATTTTAGTTGGATATTTTTCCTATTCCTAAAAATGAAAATCATATTCATTTTTAGGGTTCTTAAGTTATCTCTTAATTATAGTTGTAGTAGTTTGCTCTTATAACGTTTGATCATGGAGTTGTTTTTTAATAAGATGACTTAATAAGATTGATAAGATGGGTATAGAATTTTTCTCTTTCTGTCTTATTTATAGGGGTATAGAATTTATATTACCAATTATTTCTTAGAAAAGGCAAACATTTTAAGATGTCTTATTTACAGATAAGAATTCAGAATTATGTAGGTATATTTATAGCTTAGATGTATAAAATTTCAATACGTAGAACTTCCCCTTCCAGAAGAGATAGAAGTTGGATATGCTTGCAATGTAATGTCTTCTGTTTTTCAGAGGAGGACTAGTAAACCAATTTTTTAAGCTAGCAACCTGGATTTTGTTAGACTTGTTTTATTTCTTTACATATAGTACATATTGACTTGAGTTTAATTGATTCTTCATCTTGAATATCTCCCTTTTCTTCTCCTTTTTATTCTTTGCCTTGGAGAGGCCCTAGTTTTATTAAAGACCTGTGGCTTTTCTCTAGTCATTTGCGCCTGTGATGCAATTCATTTTGTGTAACATACTTAACTGTAGTTATTTTAAGATCTTTGCCTACTAACTGGATCATTTGTTTGCCTATATTTCTTGAGTTTTTTTTCCTCTTAATTCTCTATTCATAACTTCTGCCTTTTTGCATGTCTTACGCATTTTGATTATAATTTGGACACTACATATGCTGGCCACACCATTTAAAAAGAAACTAGAAGCTGCAAGTGCCATAATTTTTCTCTCTAGACAAGGTTTGAGCTTTCTTCTGGTTGGCAGTAGCAGATTGATTTCTTCAATCTAGTCAGGAATTGAGCTGAGTCAGGGCTGAGCAGCCATTTTAAATAAACTCGATCTACCTCTGATTTATCTCTGTTCTTTTGGCATGACCCTCTTAGGCTTTTGATTTGGAAACGCAGTTTTCTGTTAGCTCAGTCCTGAAACACCAAGGGAGATTCAGTTCTGTTGTTCAGAGGTTTGAGATGAGCTCTTGAGCCTCTTACTCTGTACAGCTTCAAAATCTGGCAGATGTCTTATGAAGAAGACTTATCTTAGGTTTGATGCAAGATTCCTTCTTCCACTGGGACTGCCACAGGACCACAAAGATTCTGCTCTGCTTTTTCAGCCTGGCTCGCAGCCTCCCGTCTTCCTCCTTAGAACTCAATAAATGTCATATGGAGGAAAATTAGCTGTGTGTTGGAGGCTCCTAACCCTAACCCTGTGCAAATGCCTGAGATAAAGCTCTGCTAGTTTCCTTCTGGTCCAGGATCTGCACATACTCTCGGAAAAGAAAGATCATCTTCCTGGAATTTCATTTTGTCCTTGTAGCTTCCACAGCTCTCCTTTATCACCAAAAACATGACATTTGGTAATCTATCCAAGCTTTTTTAGTTGTTGCTACATGAACTGTAGCTTATCATGATCTGCCACATGCTACTCAGAACTATGAATCAGTTCAAACTGGCTGGGCATTTGAAATTTGTAGCTCAGCAAACTTGCCACTGAGACATATTAGATTTAGTCATGAACAAATTAGGTATTAGGTCCTATCTCTTCATGGCAAATAGATGGGGGAAAAGTGGAAACAGTGTCAGATTTCATTTTCTTGGGCTCCAAAATCAATGCAGATGGTGACTGTAGCCATGAAATTAGAAGATGCTTGCTCCTTGGAAGAAAAGCTGTGACAAATCCAGATAGTGTATTAAAAAGCAGAGACATCACTTTGCCAACAGTGGTCCGAAAAAGCTATGGTTTTCCCAGTAGTTGTGTACTTATGTGAGAGTTGGACCATAAAGAAGGCTGAACAGCGAAGAATTGATGCTTTCGAACTGGTGCTGAAGAAGACTGTTGAGAATCCCTTGGACAGCAAGGAGATCAAACCAGTCTGTCCTAAAGGAAATCAACACTGAACATTCATTGGAAGGACTGGTGCTGAAGCTCCAATACTTTGGCCACCTGATCTGAAGAACCGACTCACTGGAAAAGACGCTGATGCTGGGAAAGATTGAGGGCAAGAGGAGAAGGGGGTGACAGAGGATGAGATGGTTGGATGGCATCACTGACTCAGTGGACATGAGTTTGAGCAAATTCCAGGAGATAGTGAAGGACAGGGAAACCTGGAGTGCTACAGTTCATGGAGTCACAAAGAGTCAGACATGACTGAGCGACTGAACAATATTAGGTATTAGTCGTAATCCTAGATGTTATGTATCTATTAATTTGACTTAACTTCTGACAAGGTGCGGTTTCTTTAAGGGTATGCCATTCTGTTTTATAAGAATAGACCTGCTGCAAGTCTCAGTCGATTTAGACTACAGTCTTTCACTTGTACTCATGTTTACAGTAGTCTTGTTTTTAGGTTCTGAAGGAATAAGACAGTATGTTCTAATGTCCTTGCTTTTGTGCTGAAGTGAATTTGTCACTGTTATCCTCTGTATTCTTTTTCCCCCCAAGACAAATAACCGCTATTTGTTTACACTTGTAACCTTAAAGTAATTAATACTTGATTTTAGTATAATTTTTAATTATTTATTTATTTATTTTATTAAATAATAAATTTAAATGATTTTATTTAATTTTTGTTAATAAAATTTTAATGTTTATTTGATTATTTGGGTTTGTGTGTGTCTTTGTTGCTGCATGTGGACTTTCTCTAGCTGTGGCGAGTGGGGGCCAGTCTTTGTTGCAGTGCATGGCTTTCCCATTGTGGTAGCTTCTCTTGTTGTGAAGCACAGGCTCTGGGAGCACAGACTTCAGTAGTGGCAGCACTCGAGCTCAGTAGTTGTGGTTGCACGGGCTTAGTTGCTCCACAGCCTGTGGGATCTTTGCAGACCAGGGATCGAACCCATGTCCCCTGCATTAGCAAGCAGATTCTTATCTATGTACCACCAGGGATGTCCAATTTTAGTATAATTTGAATGTAAAGGCCTTGACCCTACTCTTTGCCAGGCACTAAGTCTTCCCAGGTGTCTCTAGTGGTGAAAGAACCTGAATGCCAATGTGGGAGACATAAGAGACACAGGTTCGATCCCTGGGTTGGGAGGATCCCCTGGAGGAGGGCATGCCAACCCACTCCAGTATTCTTGCCTGGAGAATCCCCCTGGACAGAGGAGCCTTGTGGGCTGCAGTCCATACAGTTGCAAAGAGTGGGCTTCCTTGTTAGCTCAGCTGGTAAAGAATCTGCCTGCGATGCAGGAGACCCCAGTTCGATTCCTGGGTCAGGAAGATCCCCTGGAGAAGGATTGGCTACCCACTCCACTATTCTTGGGTGGCCCTGGTGGTAAAGAATTTTCCTGCAATGTGGAAGACCTGAGTTCAATCCAGGGGATTGGGACGATCCCCTGGAGAAGGGAAAGGCTACTCACTCCAGTATTCTGGCCTGGAGAATCCCCATAGACAGAGGAGTCTGGCAGGCTCCAGTCCATGGGGGCACAAAGAATCAGACACAGCTGAGTGATTAAGCACAGCACAAGGCTTTGTAACCCATATTGAATGACAAAGGTACTTTGTGGAACCTGTATTCTGACTGGAGAGACAAAACAAATGTAATAAGCAGCTTAGAAGTGTGTTGGATGATAAGTGCAATGAATAAAAGTAGAGCTGAGTAAGCCGAGTTGAAACAGGAGTGCTTGGGTGGTTTTAGTTTTAAATAGGGTGGTCATTGAGACAATTTTTAAGCAAAGATTTCTAGCTATCTATAACCATACTGTTTCAAAGGTTTGATGTAAATTATAAGACATTAATTTGATTCTGCTTCAGTTTGTTGTTAAACAGGATTTTATGTGTAGGATAGAGTGTATCTTCCTTTTTAAAAAATGTATGAGACAGGATCTTTTGTCTTAATTTAAAATGATTTAAATTTGTTATTTTAGCTTTATTATTTAAATTTAAAAGTCAAACGTACCTATTAAAAATGAAAAACATAAAAAAATTTAAAACCTCTCATGATCCAACTCATGGTTTACCCTATATTCTCCATATACATGTTCTAACATCAGTGATAAAGTATGATGGAACAAAACTGTATGTAATATTTTGGTGATACACTTTAAGCCTTTTTCCATATCAGTATAATTTGATCAACTCCCTTGCTCAAAACTGTTGGACCCAGTGTATTTAGGGATCCAGAAACTTGCCAGAAGTTGTTAAAATGTATCTGTTGCATAGCATGTATTTTCATAGTTTACCTTATTATTTCTGATAGCATAATTTTGTTTTCCTAGATTTAGTGATAAAAGTAAATAAGGCGTCTCTTTTCTTTAGGTGCTTTTTAAAGTTTATTTGTTTTATACGACTGTACTTCTCTTATTCCTTTCAGAGAAAATTTGTCAAAGGATCTTTACCTGATATCTCAAATGGACAGTGATCAGTTCATCCCGATTTGGACAGTTGCTAACATGGAAGAAATTAAAAAACTGACCACAGACCCTGACCTAATTCTTGAAGTTTTGAGATGTATGTAAATCATACCTTTTACTTTAGTTTTAAAACCAAAGATTAAATATTCTTTTGATTTCTGATCATATAGGAGATTGTGTTTAACTCCATATTTTTTGCTATTCTGTGCTAATAATTTTTCTATTTTTATTGACTGATACGTATCTATATCAATTTTGTACCTTGGTCATTCATCTTGATACCCATTTACTCAAGTATAGGCAATTAAACCTCAGTTTTTTTGGCTGTTCAAATGCTTTATGTATTGTTATCCCACCCTCTAAAGTAATGTGTTTCTTGAACAACAGTAAGAAGTGAAACTTCATGGTACAACCTAATACACACACTGCATACACAGAACTGAAATGTTAATTATGTAGATTAGTACTGAATGCTTAAAATGAGTTCATTTCTTTTATTCTGAATTTGTTTTCACAACCTGTTAGTTGTGACCTGCAGTTTAACAAACACTACTCTAAAGTTTGGTAAAGAATTTATATTTTTAGACTGAGGTTTAAGAATTTTTGGTGGTAATTGTGTCTTACATCAGCATTTCTTGGTAACCTCTCTTGTATGGGTGTTGTTAACTAGTTGAGTAAAGACATCTTCACTTTTATATGAAATTTGTTTGAGATGTTTAAAAGTTAAATACAGAAAGTCCAATAATAGTTTTACATAGAAGTAGGGATTTCCATTCTCAGAGGAATAAAGATATTTACTAAATCTCTGTTCATTTGGAAAGATGATTTCTTAAAATGATCCAGTCTTGTCAACATTTAAAGAATTGGCCAAGAGATAGAATCTCCTACCTCCAAGGGCTAAACCCTAGGATTTATAAACAACCCTTCTTCCTTAACAACTGCTTTTATTCTATTTGCCTGTGCAGGGAGATGTGGAATATTATCCTTTGAAGGTACTAGAAATAAAAGTTTTGGCTTGTGGTACTACCTTTATTCAGTATTACTCAAAAGCAGCATTTAAAAGATGGCTTCTGGGTCTCTGTAGTAGTAAGAGTAAATATGTTAAAATCACAGAAAGTTCGTAATGATTTCTATATAATTCTTAAGTGCTTCTCAGACTTGAAGAAGAATTTCTTCACATGTCAAAGCTTGTTACACTTACCGGAGTAGTGTTTGGCTAGTGTAGGTACATTGATTTTACTTGAATTCAGTAATTGTATATAGGGAAATACCTTATGAGAAATAGTTACTGAATACTCTATGAAGGCTTCTTTTCAACTCCAACTCTGTGCCAAGTGACAGAGTAAGTACTCTGAATATTTATTCAGTGAATAACATTGGACAGTGTTCTTTGCATATCAGTCTCAAGGTATTTTATTGTAACTGTAATCTTTGAATCTATCACTTAATTTTTTTAAGATGTTAGCCTCTGCTGATTTATTTAGTTGAAATTTGGAATGAATTTTTTAATGGAATTATAATATCACTATTTTTCACTTTTGAATAAAATTTTTTTTTAATTTCAGCTTCTCCCATGGTACAAGTTGATGAGAAGGGTGAGAAAGTGAGACCAAGTCATAAGCGTTGTATTGTGATTCTTAGAGAGATTCCTGAAACAACACCAATAGAGGTAAATCATTAGCATTGTTTGAGCTAAATATTCTTTACTGTTTAAATTGGAGGAGGTAAACAAGCAAGGTTTGTCACTGCTTTCATGTCAATTACTTTGAATAGGGTAAACACTGATTTGCTTTGTAAATTCTGAGATACTGAAAGAATGGCACACAGGGAGGAAAAAGATACAATTCTGTGTTCTTAGAAGGGTAAATTTGACTCTTTCAGTGATACTAATTCTCTATTAATTTAATTGAATGCCAATTAAAATATAAATAGGCTCTTTTGGAGCTTGATGATTAAACTGAAAGTATTAACTTAGAAATGAAAAATTTGAGTAAGGATTAATGGTTTAGGACTGGTTAGCAAAATAATAAAGCTGCAATCATAAAGATAGTATGGTACAGATAGAAGGGTAAAATAATATTTTAATGAGACAATAAATCCAGAAATGGGGAGTTCCCTGGTGGCTTTGTGGTTAGGATTCAGGGCTTTCATTGCTGTGACCTGGGTTCAATCTCTAGTTAGGGAACTGAGGTCCCGCAAGACATGTAGTTAGGCGTAATGAAATGAATTTAAATAAAAATCGAAATAAAATTTAAAAAGCATTCAGTAGATGTTCTATTTTTAAAAATCCAGGAATAGATCCTTTTAGGTAATAATATAGTATAATAACATTTATTCAATAATCAGATTCTACCAACTCTCATGTACTATAGTTATTTAAAGTCTAAGGTTTTTTGATTTGATTTACAAATAAAGTAACTGAGCCTTGGAATGGTTAAATAACACATAGACTGTTTTAAGTTACAGAGTCTGGATTCAAACTTAATCTTCCTGTTTCTAAAACCCATGTTTTTTAAGCCATGGAGCTTCACACTGAGTTGTCACGTTAAGGATAAATTAGAGATGAGGAAGGTTAATCAGTAACTGGTATAGTAATTGATTAACTATTTTAAAAAGAATTTTTAGACCCTTGTCACCTATTTGACACGTAGGTAGTTAATCTTTTTGCCTGGAGTCATTCAGTATTAAATTCCAAAATGATGATTTCCTAAACTTAGAAGCAGTGAGAGAAATTAGAAAAGAAACTGTCACTCGATAGATCTTGGATTTTAAATTATGAATTATATGTCAGAAGTAACAAATTGAATGGAAAATTACAGAAAGAAGAATATTTGCAATATTAAGAAAAAATTTCAAGTATATGAGCCAGAAACTGCCCGGATTTGAGTTCCAGCATTTTTATTTACTAACTCTGTGACCTGGGATAAGTTACTTAATCTCTTTTTGTGTTTGCCGGAATTTTCTCATCTATTAAATGGAATAATGCATGAGTGCTATGTCACTTCGGTCCTGTCCAACTCTTTGCCACTCTGTGGACTGTAGCCTGCCAGGCTCCTCTGTCCATGGGATTCTACAGGAAAGAATACTGGAGTGGGTAGCCATTCCCTTCTCTAGGGAATCTTCTGTCTCCTGCATTGGCAGGCACATTCTTTACCACTAGTGCAACCTGGGAAGCCCAAATGGGATAATTTATTCTTGTTTAATCCCTCAGTCGTGGCTGACTCTTTGCTACCCTATGGACAGCAAGCAGCATGCCAGGCTTTCCTGTCCTTCACCATCTACCAGAGCTTGCTCAGATTCACGTCCATTGAGTTTGTGATGCCATCCAACCATCTTGTCCTCTGTCGTCCCCTTCTCCTCCTGCTGTCAGTCTTTCCTAGCATCAGAGTCTTTTCCAATGAGTCAGCTCTTTGCATCAGCTGGCCACAAGCTTCAGCTTCAGCATCAGTCCTTCCAGTGAATAGTCAGGACTGATTTCCCTTAGGATTGACTGGTTTGATCTTGCATTGCAAGGGACTCTCAGGAGTCTTCTCCATCACCACAGTACAAAAGCATCAATTCTTCGGCGCTCAGCTTTCTTTATGGTCCACTTCTCATATCCGTACATGACTACTGGAAAACAATAGCTTTGACTGTATGGACCTTTGTTGGCAAAAGTAATGTCTCTGCTTTTTAATATGCTGTCCAGGTTTGTCACAGTTTTTCTTCCAAGGAGCAAACGCCTTTTAATTTCATGGCTGCAGTCACCATCTGCAGTAATTTTGGAGCCCATGAAAATACAGTCTGTCACTGTTTCCATTGTTTCCCCATCTGTTTGCCATGAAGTGATGGGACCGGATGCCATGATCTTGGTTTTCTGAATGTTGAGTTTTAAGCCAGCTTTTTCACTCTCCTCTTTCACTTTCATCAAGAGGCTCTTTAGATCTTCGCTTTCTGCCATAAGGGTGATGTCATCTGCATATGTGAGGTTATTGATATTTCTCCTGGCAATCTTTATTCCAGCTTGTGCTTCATCCAGCCAGACATTTCACATAATGTACTCTGCATGTAAGTTAAATAATCAGGGTGACATTATATAGCCTTGATGTACTCCTTTCCCAATTTGGGACCAATCCGTTGTTCCGTGTCCAGTTCTAACTGTTACTACTTGTCCTGCAGACAGGATTCTCAGAAGGCAGGTAAGGTGGTCTGGAATTCCCACCTCTTTAAGAATTTTGCAGTTTGTTGTGATCCACACAGTCAAAGGCTTTAGTGTAGTCATTGAAGCAGAAGTAGATGTTTTTCTTGAATTCTCTTGCTTTTTCTATGATCCAGCAAATGTTGGCAATTTGATCTCTGGTTCCTCTGCCTTTTCTAAATCCAACTTGTACATCTGGAAGTTCTCAGTTCACATACTGTTGAAGCGCAGCTTGAAGGATTTTGAGCATTACCTTTCTAGCATGTAAAATGAGTGCAGTTGTGCAGTGGTTTGAACATTCTTTGGCATTGGTGTTCTTTGGGATTGGAATGAAAAGTGACCTTTTGCAATCATGTGGTCATTGCTAAGTTTTCAAATTTGCTGGGATATTGAGTGCAGCACTTAAGCAGCAGCATCTTTTAGGATTTGAAATAGTTCAACTGGAATTCCATCACCTCCACTAACTTTGTTCATAGTGATGCTTCCTAAGGCCTAAACTTCACACTCCAGGATGTCTGGCTCTAGGTGAGTGATCACATCATCAGGGTTATCTGGGTCATTAAGATCTTTTTTGTATAGTTCTGTATATTCTTGCCACCTCTTAATATCTTCTGCTTCTGTTAGGTCCATACCATTTCTGTCCTTTATTGTGCCCATTTTTGAAGGAAATGTTCCCTTGGTAGCTCTCATTTTCTTAAAGAGATCTCTAGTCTTTCCCATTCTGTTGTTTTCCTCTACTTCTTTTCATTGTTCACTTAGGAAGGCTTTCTTATCTCTCTTTGGTATTCTTTGAAACCTTACATTCAGAGTTTCAAATGGGATAGTAGTAACTAATGAAATTGTGAGAATTGAGTTATTATATAAAGAGCTTTGAGCAATACTTGGGACATTAGCCATTGTTATTATTTCTGTATATTTCTTTTTCTATGATCCAGCGAATGTTGGCAATTTGATCTCTGGTTCCTCTGCCTTTTCTAAATCCAACTTGTACATCTGGAAGTTCTCAGTTCATATATTCTGAAGCCTGGCTTAAAGGATTTTGAGTATAACCTTACTAGCATGCAAAATGAGCGCAATTGTGTGGTAGTTTGTACATACTTTGACATTGACCTTTTTTGAGGTTGGAATGAAAACTGACCTTTTCCAGTCCTGTAGCCACTGCTGAGTTTTCCAATTTCATTGACTTATTGAGTGCAGCACTTTAGCAGCAGCTCTTTTAGGATTTGAAATAGCTCAGCTTGAAGCCCAGCATCTTCACTAGCCTTATTTGTAGTAATGCTTCCTAGGGCCCACTTGACTTCACATCCCAGGATGTCGGACTCTAGGTGAGTGACCAGACCATTGTGATTATCATCTTCATTAAGAACTGTGTTGTATAGTTCTTCTGTGTATTCTTGTCACCTCTTTTTAATCTCTTCTACTTCTGTTAGATCCTTACCATTTCTGTCTTTTATCATGCTCATCCTTTCATGAAATGTTCTTTTATATCTCCAGTTTTCTTGAAGAGATCTCTAGTCTTTCCCATTCTGTTGTTTTCCTCTACTTCTTTGCACTGTTAACTTAAGAAGGCCTTGTTATCTCTCCTTGCTGTTCTCTGAAACTCTGTGTTCAGTTGGGTAAGTTTCCCTTTCTCTCTTGATTTTTGCTTCTATTCTTGGGCTCCAAAATCACTGCAGATAGTGGCTGCAGCCATAAAATTAAAAGACGCTTACTCCTTGGAAGAAAAGTTATGACCAACCTAGACAGCATATTAAAAAGTAGAGACATTACTTTGCCAACAAAGGCCCGTCTAGTCAAAGCTATGGTTTTTCCAATAGTCATGTATGGATGTGAGAGTTGAACTATAAAGAAAGCTGAGCGCCGAAGAATTGATGCTTTTGAACTGTGGTGTTGGAAAATACTCTTGAGAGTTCCTTGGACAGCAAGGAGATCCAACCAGTCCATCCTAAAGGAAATCAGTCTTGAATATTCATTGGAAGAACTGATGCTGAAGCTGAAACTCCGGTACTTTGGCCACCTGATGCGAAGAACTGCCTCATTTGAAAAGATCCTGATGCTGGGAAGGACTGAAGGTGGGAGGAGAAGGGGACGACAGAGGATGAGATGGTTGGATGGCATCACCAACTCAATGGACGTGAGTTTGAGTAAACTCCAGGAGTTGGTAATGGACAGGGAGGCCTGGCACGCTGCAGTCCATGGGGTCGCAAAGAATTGGATATGACTGAGCGACTGAACTGAACTGAACTTATCTCAGCTATGTGTAAAGCCTCCTCAGACAGCCATTTTGCCTTCTTGCATTTCTTTTTCTTGGGGATGGTTTTGGTTACTGCCTCCTGTACAGTGTTACATCCTCTGTCCATAGTTCTTCAGGCGTTCTTGTCTCCCAGATCTAATCCCTTGAATCCATTTGTCACCTCTACTGTATGATCATAAAGTATTTGATTTATGTCATACCTGAATGGCCTAGTGGTTTTCTTTACTTTTTTAAATTTAAGCCTGATTTTTGCAATAGGGAGCTGATGATCTGAGTGACAGTCAGGTCCAGGTCTCGTTTTTGCTGACTGTACTGACCATTTGGTAATGTTCATGTGTAGTCGTCTCTTAGGTTGTTGGAAAAGGGTGTTTGTTATGACCAGCATGTTCTCTTGATAAAACTCTTTTGTTTGCCTTGCCCTGCTTCATTTTGTGCTCCAAGGCCAAACTTGCCTGGAGAAATGCATGAAAATACTTAGCACCTAGAAAATGCTAATCTAGGACCTTCTCCCTCCCCCCTTCCATTTTTTAGATAATGATAGGACTTCAGAGATTTTTCTTTAAGGAAGATTTAGCTTGCCATTAGGACAGAAATAATTTTTCAGTTTTGCTGATTATAACTTTCCTTCCCTAAATCACGCACACAGTTTACACTACGACTGTGCATATTCCTCTTTTAGAGCATAATTCTGCTCAACAGAAAAATGGGCAGAAGATATAAACAGTTACTAAGTAAAGAAATAGAAAGGGGCAAAAGACATGAAGAGGAAAAACTGCCTATTAGTGATATATTTTTAGGGTTAACTGAAGTTTTTTGTTTTTAGGAAGTAAAAGCTTTGTTTAAAAATGAAAACTGCCCCAAGGTGATAAGCTGTGAGTTTGCGCACAATAGCAACTGGTATATCACTTTCCAGTCAGACACAGATGCACAACAGGTGAGAAGAAGGCTTTTCTTTTGATTTGAACTGCTGGTGGTAAAAGAGATAGTGTGTATTTTAATTGAGAAAAATGTGTGCTTACAGTAATGTTTATCAAGACTTTGGAGAACTTTGTTCAGCCTTTTGGTTTTGCTTTCTAATTGGTTTCCTTTTTGATGATCTTCCTAAAGCTTTGTTTCAACATAAGAACCATTTCCTATCAATAAAAAATTAGCACACAGTTTTCAAATTAACATGTACTCAGTAGTTAGTATTTCTGTTATATAGTAGGCTGCAAAATATATAACTTCTGCTTCTTGGAATTTTGACAAATGATGTTACTCTTAATTGTTATCATGTTTTATATAAAGATAAGTAAAATCACTTTGAAACAAAAATTTATATAATAACATTTTTAAGTCACTCACAGATTTGTCTTAATTCTTCATCTCCGAAGGCTCTCTGAACCTATTCTAAAATTGATATGTAGTGATATTTTGGGTCTTTTCTGAATTTTGTGCATTTTATCTGTAGTGATCCATAGTAGTTATTACATAATAAGTGTTAACTGAAGCTGAGGTCTTAATTTCTGCTTTTTCATTTCCTATCCTCTGCATAATGGGGTCACCTTCAGAATTTTTTATAGTTTAGAAATAGTTGGTAATATTAAACCTCTCAATAGAATAATGATTGCTTTAATGAAATATTTGAATGCTAATGAAAGTTCCTTTCTGCTTTGTAACAGGCTTTTAAATACTTAAGAGAAGAAGTTAAGACATTTCAGGGCAAGCCAATCATGGTAAGAAACATTTGTAAGTAGTCCAGTTTCAGACAAGAAGGTTTTTGTTGTCTGTTAACAAAGATGAATGACATTTTATAAATCACATAATGAGTTTAAAGAAATTTTTGACTCATATGAAATGCTATTTCAGAAAATTAGTTGATAGAATATCAAAATACTTTCTAAACCCCAATAACTTCTGAAAGTATAACTTCAGACAGCATGAAGTTTTAGTTAGATGCTGATTGACAACGTGTTAAGATAATTGTAGATCGCAAAAGTCAGGAGCAGGAATGAGTTTTTAGCAACAAAGGTGGGAAACATTCCCCATTTCCAACCTTATTTCAGTTAACTGCATCCATGCTAATACTCAGCTATTTAAGAACCTAGAAATTGTCATTGATGATACTTGGCTCACTGTTTACATGTCTAACCTGTTCTTATGAAATCCACTTCAAAACTTCTTTCAGTCATTATTGCCATTGTTTAGGCTTGAGAGATTAGAATAGTCTTTTAACTATTATGCTTTCAGCTTTCCCCTCCTTACAGCCCATCCTCCACATTATTACCAAACCTACCATCTAAGATAGAATCCTAAACATGCACTTACTTTGACAAGCTCCACATTCCCTGTGTAATATGTAATTATTCTTTGTAAATGTGATGTGTTGTTCTTACTCTTATTGAGTTCTTAACTGTATATCAGTGTCTATTCTAAGCATGGTGTGTGTATAGACTCATTTAATTTTTATAAGAACCTAGTAAGGTGGGTACTCTTGTTTTCTCCATTTTACTGGTAAAGAAAGTGAGACATGAGAGTCACCTACCCAGTTCCACGTAACTAGTAAGTGAAAGAACCAGATTGAGAGAAGCTTACATTTATTAAGAGATTGTATCTCAGATACTGTTCTAAGAACATGACATATTTAAATCTCACTATTGCTGTATTATTACTTTCCATGGTGGTATTACTTTGCATATTATGAATGAAGGTATCTGCCAGTTATCATTCTAGTTCCTCTACCTGTAACACTCTTCTCCTTATTTCCTTTCCCTGCTTGAGGCTATTAGGATATTCTAACAATTTCAAAGTTTTATATGTCAGATTTAGGTCTTTGATACATCTGGAATTAACTTCATATATAGTATAAGACAGGGATCTAATTTCATTTTCCTCCCATTTATAGAAAGGCAGTTGTGTTAGCACTTATTAAGTGGTCTGGCCTTCTGCAAGTTATATGTAATGTTGCATCTATCCTATGTATCTCTAGCTGTTTTAATTACCGTAGATTTCTAATATCCTTTTCTCCTTGTATAGTCTTCCTCCTTGTGCTTTTTTAGAATTATCTTGAGTATTACTTTTCCATATGAATTTTAGAATGTTTGTCTAATAGTAACAAACAACCAAAAACCTTATTGGAATTAATGGGATTACATTTAATTATTTGATTAAATTGGGGACATTTGGCAGTTTTACCCTGAATTATTCATTAATGTGGTAACTTTATTATGATATGTTTTCTGTATTCACGTCTGTTGTATTTCTTATTTCGTTAAAGTAATTTTTACTGCTTTTTTCCCTCTCCTTGGTAACTTAGTGATTTTTTCCAAAAATGTTTTCATTTGTAGTAGCCTTGCTGAACTCCTTTCTTAGATCTATTAGTTTGTTGGGCCTTTTGGATTACTTGCTTGATAGATCTTACCAATAAATAATCACTATTTTGATTATTCCTTATACCTCCTGTATCTTATAGCTTATTGCTTTTGTTGAGATCTCAGGTGTAGTGGTAAATTTGTCTCTTCATTCATTCATTCTCTTTCTTTCATTATAAATAGTTTTCTTCTTTCTCTGCCATTTTGGTTTTCATCTATGGTTCTTTTGATTATCCATCACATAGTCCATGGGGTTGCAAAGAGTCAGACATGACTGAGCGACTGCACAACAACAACAAAGCAGTATTCTTGCTAGGAGATTCACGTTAATTTTTATATCATTCATTAAAACCAGATGACCTTGCACCCAGAAAGACACATGCAGGAGCAAGAAATTGTATGTTCCAGGCCTTGATGCTATTTTCAGCCATACGTCCTTTGATCTGGACATGTCATTTCCCCCTGCGGTCTTGGTTTGTTGCTTTGAAGTGTGCATGCTTTTCATTTCTGAAGTTCTCTGGTTCAAAAGCAGTGATCTTGGAGGACAAAGGGATTAAGTGAACAATGCCTGCCCTTCTGTGCTGTGGATAATTTCATTAAGAGGCGGTACTTCCTGTCTTAATTGAGTTTTTATGACTGAGAATATTAAGTTTTATTTGGATTTCATATAAATTATATATATTATAGAATATATGTATATAGTATATATGTTTACTTCTATATATATTTTTGTTGTATATTTACTGTTCAGAATTTTTAACTGTGAAAGTAATACCTGTATGTGGTAAGAAGGTCAAGTGATTCATAGTAAATTAATTAAATCTCCCTCTCTCAGATTCCTCCAGTCATTTTCCCTGTAGGTAATATGAGAGAGCAGTTTTTTCTGCATGCATTTAGAAATCTTTTTTGTGTCTATCTTTATGGGAATAGAAATGTACAATGTATACACTTCTGTTGTTTTCTCATAGTGGATCTTCAGGATCTTTTCATTCACCATTGTTTCTGTTATACATACAATATTGTTCATGTGTATCATGGTTTAATCATTTCTCTCCATGGAAAAACATAAAGTTGTTGCTCTGTTTACAGATAATTTGTAATGTATGCTTTCTTTAAAATTTTTTTTTATTATTGTGATAAAATATGCATACATGCAGTTTGCCATTTTTAAGTGTACAGCTCAGTGGCATTTAGTACATTCACATCGCTATACAGTCGTTACTGGTATTTTTCAGAACAAAAACTCTGAAACAAAGTTCCCAAACATCCCAGCTTCTCAAATAAAAATGCTATATCCATGAAACAATAACTTCCTATTCTTCCCAGCTGCTGGTAACTTCCCTTCTAGTCTCTGTCTTTCTGAATTTACCTATTTTAGACGCCACATACAAATGGAATTATGTGATATTTGTTCTTTTGTCTCTGGCTTATTTCACTTAGGATAATGTTTTCAAGCTTCATCTATATGGAGCATGTACCAGAACTTCATTACTTTTTTTTTTTTTCGTGTTTTATAATCCATTTCTCTTTTTTTAAGATTTTTTTTCAAAAAATTTATTTTTGATTGAAGGATAATTGCTTTACAATACTGTGTTGGTTTCTGCCATACAGCAACATGAATCAGCCCTAGGTATAGAACTTCATTATTTTTTATTTGATGAATAATATTCCACTGTGTGTATATACCACATTTCTTGTATCCATTATTGAAAGATGCTTGGGTTGCTTCCATCTTTGGATTCTTGTAATGTGATAATTATATATTTAACATTGAGGAGTGCATAACTGTTTTCCAAAGAAACTGTATCCTTTTACATTCCCACCAGCAATAGAAGAGGATTCAAATTTTTCTACATCCTTGCCAACACTTATTTTTGCTTTTTTGATAAAGCTGATGGGTAAAAGTGGTATCTCATTATGGTTTGGGGTTTCATTTTCTTAGTGACACAAAATATTGGGCATCTTTTCATGGACTTCTTTGTCATTTTTATGTCATTTTTGAAGAAATATGTATTCAGGTCCTTTGACCATTTTTTATTTCATTTTTTAAAAACATTTTTTAACTTATGACTGTATTGGGTCTTAATTGTGGCACGTGAGATCTTTGTTGGAATTACATGGACTTCTCTCTAGTTGTGGTGTGAGGGCTCAGTAGTTGTGGTGGGCAGGTTTAGTTGCCTGGCAGCATGTAGGATCTTAGTTTTCCAGTCAGGGATGGAACCTGCATCTCCTGCATTAGGAGGCAGATTCTTAACCAGTAGACCACCAGGGAGGTCCCTGACCATATTTTATATTGGGTTATTTGGTTTTTTGTTGATTTGTACCAGATCTTTATATATTGTGAATATTAACCTCTTGTCAGATATATGATCTGCAAGTATTTTTTCCCATTTTGTAGTTTACCTTTTGACTCTCTTAAAGTGTCCTTTGAGACACAAAAGTTTTTAATTTTTGTGAAGTTCGATTAATCTTTTGTTGTATGTGCTTTTGGTGCCATACATCAAAAATCATCGCCAAATCCAAGATCATGAAATGTTAACCCTATGTTTTCTAACAAGGATTTTTATAATTTAGCCTTTTCTTTCTATTTATTTTAAAAAATTTTTATTTTTGGCTGCACTGGGTCTTAGTTGCTGCACACAGGCTTTCACTGTCATGAGTGGGGGCTACTCTCTAGTTGCAGTACTAGGTCTTCTCATTGCAGTGACTTCTCTTGTTCAGAACATGGAATCTAAGGTGTGGGGGCTTCAGCAGTTGTGGCATGCAGGCTGTAGAGCACAGGCTCAGTGGTTGTTGCACATGGGGTTAGTTGCCCTGCAGTGTGTGGAATCTTCCCAGACTGAAGACTGAACCTGTGTCCCAGGCAACTGGCAGGTGAATTCTTAACCACTGGACCAACAAGGAAGTCTCTAGAACTTATAAAATTGGCGTCAGTCTTCTCAAGCTTTGCCACCACTTTAACAACTAAGTTTATATAATATTTAAATCCTTTCTTATCGTTTCAACAGTCTGCCACCATCTTCATCAGAAGTAGATTCCACCTCAAGAAACCACTTTCTTTCCTCATCCATAAGAAGCAACTCCTTATTTGTTCAAGTTTTATCATGAGATTGGAACAATGCAGTTCCATCTTCAGCTCTATTTCTAATTCTAGTTCTCTTGCTATTTCTCCCACATCCACAGTTATCTTCTTCCAGTAAACTTGAGTCTTGAACTGCTCAGTTATCCATGAAAGTTGGAATTAACTTCTTCTAAACTCCTGTTCATGTTGGCATTTTGCCTTCTTTTGATGAATAATCTTAATGGCATCTAGAATGGTGAATCCTTTCCAGAAGATTTTTAATTGATTTTACCTGTCTCCATCAAAGAAATCATTGTCTCTGGCAACTACTCTATAGCTTTATGAAATGTATGGTAAAACATATAATTCAGTCTTGAAAGCCAAAATTTCTCCTTGATCCATGGGCTGCAGAATGGATGTTGTGTTAGCAGGCATGAAAACAACATAAACCCCATCATATATATCTTCCTTAGAGCTCTTGGGTGACCAGGTGCATTGTCAGTGAGTAGTAATATTTTGGAAGGAATCTTTTTACTGAGCAGTAGATCTCAGCAGTAAGCCTAAAATATTTAATAAACCATGTTGTTAACAGTTGTGCTGTCATCTAAGCTTTGTTGTTTCATTGATAGAATATAGGCATAGTTCGGTTCAGTCACTCAGTCGTGTCCAACTCTTTGTGACCTGATGGACTGCAGCATACCAGGCTTCCCTATCACCAATTCCCGGAGCCTACTCAAACTCATGTCCATTGTGTCGGTGATGCCATCCAACCATCTTATCCTCTGTCATCCCCTTCTCCTCCCACCTTCAATCTTTCCCAGCATCAGGATCTTTACCGTGAGTCAGTTCTTCGCATCAGGTGGCCAAAGTATTGGAGTTTCAGCTTCAGCATCAGTCCTTCCAGTGAGTATTCAGGACTGATCTCCTTTAGGATGGACTGGTTGGATCTCCTTGCAGTCCAAGGAACTCTCAAGAGTGTTCTCCAGCACCACAGTTCAAAGCATCAATTCTTCAGTGCTCAGCTTTCTTTATAGTCCCAACTCTCACATCCATACATGACTATTGGAAAAACCATAGCTTTGACTAGATGGACCTTTGTTGGCAAAGGTGTATATGTTAATGTGTATATATGTGTAAATGTATATACGTTAATCCCAAACTCTGCTTTTAAATGCGTCCGTTTTTTAATATGCTGTCTAGGTTGGTCATAGCTTTTCTTCCAAGGAGCAGCAAGCGTCTTTTAATTTCATGGCTGCAGTCACTATCTGCAGTGATTTTGGAGGCCAAAAAAATAAAGTCTGTCACTGTTTCCATTGTTTCCCCATCTATTTGCCATGAAGTGATGGGACCAGATGCCGTGATCTTCGTTTTCTGAATGTTGAGTTTTAAGCCAACTTTTTCACTCTCCTCTTTCACTTTCATCAAGAGGCTCTTTAGTTCTTCTTTGCCGTAGTGGGTTTAGCATAATTCTGAAGGGTCAAAGGATTTTTGGAATGGTTAATGTGCACTGGCTTCAAGTTTAGTCACTGACTGCACTAGTCCCTACCAAGAGAGTCAGCCTGTCCTAAGCTTTGAAATCTTGAAGCCAGGACTTATCTTCTCTAGCAATGAAAGTCCTAAGGTATTTGAAAGTCTTTATTAGTTATTTTAGCTAGATATTCTGGATAACTTGGTGCAGCTTCTACATCAGCCCTAGATCCTTCACCTCGCACTTCGATGTTATAGAGATGGCTTCTTTCATTAATCTCATGAACCAGTCTCTGCTATCTTCAAACTTTTGTTTTGTAGCTTCTGCATCTCTCTTAGCTTTCACAGAATTGAAGAGAATTAGGGTCTTGTTCTGAATTTGGCTTTTGCTTGAGGGAATGTTGTGACTGGTTTGATCTTCTATCCAGATCACTAAAACTTTTCCACATCAGCAATAAAGCTGTTTGGCTTTCTTATCATTTGTTTGTTCACTGGAGTAGTTCTTATTTCCTTCAAGAACTTTCTTTGCATGCACAACTTAATTGTTTGGCACAAGAAGCCTAGCTTTCGGCCTTTCTTGGCTTTCAACGTGCCTTCCTCACTAAACTTGTTTCTAGGGACTTCCCTAGAGGTCAAGTGGCTAAGACTTCATGCTCCCAGTGCAGGGGCCCAGGTTCTATCCCTGGTCAGGAAACTAGATTCCACATGCCACAGCTAAGAGTTTGCATACCACAAGTAAGACCAGGAACAACCAAATAAATAATTTAAAAACCATTTCTAGTTTTTTATGTAAAATAAGAGAGCTATGACTCTTCCTTTCACTTGAATATTTAGAGGCTATTTTAGGATTATTAACTGACCTAATTTCAGTGTTGTTGTATCTCAGGAAATAGGGTGATCCAGGAAGACATTGAGAACAGGAAAACTGTCCATTGGTAGAGTAGTCAGAACACACACATTTATTGATTAAGTTTGTCGCCTTATATTAGCGTGGTTTGTGGTTTCCCAAAAGAATTACAATAGTAACATCAAAGATCACAGATCACCATAACAAGTTTAACAATAATGACAAAATGAGAAATATTGCAAGAATTACCAAAATGTCATGCAGAGACACAAAGTTATCAAATGCCATTGATATAAAAATTGGGGACTTCCCTGGTGGTGGAGTGGATAGGAATCCACCTGCCAATGCAGGGGAGATGGTTTTGATCCCTGATCTGGAAGATTTCACAGGCCGTGGAGCAACTAAGGCCCGTAGGCCACAACTGCTGAAGCCCGCACGCTATAGAGCGTGTGCTCTGAAACATGAGAAGCCCAGGCACCACAATGAAGAGTAGTCCCCGCTCACCACATTAGAGAAAGCCCATTTGCAGCAATGAAGACCCAGTGCAACCAAAAATAAATTAAAAAAAAAAATTAGACTTTTATTTTATACACTTGAAGCTAATATAATATTATGAATCAACTCTTAACAATGTGAGCAAATACTGATGGAAAAATTGTACCAATTGACTTGCTCAGTGCAGGCCTGACACAAACCCTTATTTTGTAAAAATAGTACAAAACAAGAACAAACAAAACCATAGTATTTGGGAAGCACAATAAAGCAAAGTGCAATAAAAGTATAGTATGCCTGTACTGCAGCTTGCTCTTAGTTACTTAGTTCTGCAACTTAGTTCTAGTTACTTGTTTTTAGACATCTTTGTTCCTTGCTTACATCATTTTTATTTTTATTTTTATTTTTATTTATTTATTTATTTTGACAGTTATTTAAGACCTTTATTAACAGGTGCTTGCAGTTTGTTGACTTTTTTATTTTTGAAAAAATCAAGCTGTAAACTTTTTTTTTAATGGGCTGTCCTTTTAAATCTGTTTTCTATCTTTAAAATATTTGGTGATGGGACTTCCTGGTGGTCCATTGGTTAAGACTTTATGCTTCCACTGGAGGGCTCAGGTTTGATCCCTGGTTGGGGAACTAAGATCCCACATGCCACCCAGCATGACCAAAAAAGCAAACAAAAAGCCTCTAGGTAGGGAATGCCTTGGCGGTTTACTGGTTGAAACTTTATGCTTCCATTGCAGGGGGCATGGGTTCGATCCCTGGTTAGGGAACTAATAATATCCCACAAGCTGCAGGCAGTGTCCATAATAATATAAATTAAAATTTATTATTTGTGTGTGTGTGTGTGTGTATATATATATATATATATATATATATACTCAAACTTTGTTTTTAAAATTAATCTATTATTTTTGGTTGCACTGGGTCTTTGTTGCTGCGAGTAGGCTTTCTCTAGCTGCAGTGAGCGGGGGCCACTCTTCATTGTGGTGCGTGAGCTTCTGATTGCAGTGGCTTTTCTTATTGCAGAGCACAGGCTCTAGGCACACAGGCTTCAGTAGTTGACAGCATGCAGGCTCAGTAGTTGTGCCGCACAGGCTTTTAATTGCTCCATGGCATGTGGAATCTTGCCAGACCAGGGATCCAACCTATGTACCCTGCTTTGGCAGGCAGATTCTTTACCACTGTGCCACCAGGGAAGTTAGCTGTGTGTGTGTGTATATACATATAGTGTTAAAATACATATAAAATTTACCATCTTAACTATTTAAATTTCATTTAATAGTTTAGTAATAGTAAACACATTGTCTTTGTTGTACAGCCATCACCATCATCCATTCTCATAACTCTTTTCTTCTTGTAAAACTGAAACTTTGTGCCTGTTAATAACGCCCTGTTTTCCCCCTCCTCCAGCCCCTGACAACTACCTCAGCCTATATTATATTTGATTACTTACCTCGTATAAATAAATCATATAGTATTTGTCTCCCTGTGATTGGCTTATTTCACTTAATATTGTGTCTTCAAGTTTCATTCATGTAGCATATTGAAAATTTTCCTCCTTTCTAAGGTTGATACATATTCCAGTGTATTTATATAACAGAATTTGCTTATCCATTCATCTGTTGATGGACACTTGGGTTTGCTTCCATATTTTAGCTCTTGTGAATAATGCTGTTATGAATCATGGGTGTACAAATACCTCTTCAAGACTCTGCTTTGAGTTCTTTTGTATATATACCCAAAAGTAGAATTGCTGGATCATATGGTAATTCTGCTCTCAGCTTTATGAGGGCCCTCCATACTGTTTTCCGCAGTAGCTGTACCATTTCATACTCCTACCAGCAATGCTCAGGGTTCCAGATTGTCCATATCCTCTCCAACACTTCACTGTTTTCTGTTTCTTGTTAGTAGCTTTCTTAGTGACGTGGTATTGCTTTGTGGTTTCAGTTTGTGTTCCTACAGAAATTAGTGATGTTGAGCATCTTTTCATGTGTTTATTGTCCATTTGTATATCTCTAGAGAAATGTGTATTCAAGTAGTCAGCCCACTTTTTGGTTGGCTAGTTATATTCTTAAGCATAGTTTTAACACAGTCTTTGTCCTCTCTATTTCATGCAAATTGATAGCTAGATCTAGAGGCTTAATCAGAATTGGACTTGATTTTGGAGCAGCAGAGAGAACAAAAACACATAGTATATGTCATTGTGTGTCTCTCTCAAACTAGCTGTTGCTGATCATTGACTAGATACATTAATTCATTAAGGGTTGCTATCTGTTGCTATTTCTATTCTATGTTTTTTCCATTTGTTAGTCAAAATACTTTCCCTCATATTCATTACCCTTAGGTATAGGTTATATATGTGATGTGGAGAAGGAAATGGCAACCCACTCCAGTACTCTTGCCGGGAAACTCCCATGGACGGAGGAGCCTGGTAGGCTGCAGTCCATGGGGTTGCTAAGGGTCGGACATGACTGAGCGACTTCACTTTCACTTTTCACTTTCATGCATTGGAGAAGGAAATGGCAACCCACTCCAGTGTTCTTGCCTGGAGAATCCCGGGGACGGGGGAGCCTGGGGGGCTACCGTCTATGGGGTCGCACAGAGTCGGACACGACTGAAGCGACTTAGCAGCATATATGTGATGTATGATAAATGCCTGGTTCTAGCTTTTATTACCAGTTTTCAAAATAATGTGTTGGTTCCCTTGTTGTTATTTAGTCACTAAGTCCTGTCAAACTCTTTTGCAACCCCATGGACTGTAGCCTGCCAGGCTCCTCTGTGGGCTTTCCCAGGCAAGAATACTAGAGTGGGTTGCCATTTCCTTCTCCAGGGAATCTTCCCAACCCAGGAATTGAACCTGCATCTCCTGCATTGCAGGCAGATTCTTTACTGTCTGCACCACCAGGGAAGCCCCTTCAAAATGACTGTTCAGATATTTTTTGTTTTTGAATATTTAAACATATTTGGTGTGTTTATTTTCCTTACTGATGAAGTGTGGCCTCTTTGAGTCCTTTTGTTAGGGTAGTTTTCAATGTTCCTTGCTTTCTAATGGGACAAGATGTTCCAGGCTCTTATACATTTTCTGTCAAAAGGCTCTGGAGTCACCAGGTTACTTTTATTTATTTCCCTTTTTAAGGGTTGTACTGTTTTGAATGCCCATCATTAGTGTATCAGAGTATGTGTTTTGCCACAGCTTTTTCAGTAGAGTATGTTGTCAGATTTTTAGGCTTCTGCCAATTTTATAAGTGAGAAATATTAATTCCATTCTGATTGCATTTCTCTGTGAGCAAGGTCTAGCATCTTTTCATATAAGAGCCACTTGCCCTTTTTCCCCTTGTTTTGATAAGTTGCAGTTAGTTTTAATATTTTGACTTTTATGATTTTACTTTGTTTATTGTATTAATTGTATTTTCTGTGTAAAAGTTTTTAAAAGTAAAATGTGTTTAAAATGTAAATTAAATATATTGGTGAAAGTATACACTTAATCCTTTGTGATTATATATTCTTTGTGTTCTTCTTGCTTTTAGGCAAGGATAAAAGCCATCAACACGTTTTTTGCTAAGAATGGTTATCGATTAATGGATTCTAGTATGTATAGTCAGCCCATTCAAACTCAAGCACAGTATGCCTCACCGGTCTTTATGCAGCCTGTATATAATCCTCACCAACAGTACTCTGTCTATAGTATTGTGCCTCAGTCTTGGTCTCCAAATCCCGCACCTTACTTTGAAACACCGCTGGTAAGTGAGATCCTTAGAGAATATATGATTTTTCACTGAAGCTGAAATTTGAAGAAATCAGAGTTAGTATTCTTGTAGTATTTTGTGTTGATGGTGGTTACTTTCTAGGCTTTAAATGGTGATAAATATATTTAATACCCCAAATCAATTTAAACATTAAAATTTTCTTTTAGGCTCCTTTTCCCAATGGTAGTTTTGTGAATGGCTTTAATTCACCAGGATCTTATAAAACAAATGCTGCCGCTGCCGCCGCCGCTGCCGCCGCCGCTGCCGCCGCTGCTGTAAATATGGGTCGACCATTCCAAAAAAATCGGTAAGGTAAAATATGATAGCTGGAATTTATTGTACACAATTCCCGGTAGTTCTTACAGTCACTATGTTAATAACAACGCTTATTTCCTAACACAATAAAAAGGATGCCCCTTCCCCCCCAAAAAAAAGTATGTTAACAATTAATAAACACACTTTTACCTCAGAGTTGATAATGCATATAAAAAGGATTTGGGACTGAGATTATACACCAGTATATATTGACCTTTTTTTTAATAATAAAGAGAAGAGAAAAAATTTTGTGTTAACAATATAAAATCTGGTTTCTAGGTACCATTTAATGTGTTAAATAACATTTTGGAGAATGGGTTTTTTTGATGGTAGAAATGTTAACTGATTTGAGTAATAAATACTAGGAGAGTGAGTTATTTATCATTTTTAAGGATTAACTTGATTTCCACGAACTATGCTGTGTTGAGTCCCTCAGTCATGTCCGACTCCTTATGACCCCAAGGAATGTAGCCTATCAGGCTCCTCTGTCCATGGGGATTCTTCAGGCAAGAATACTAGAGTGAGTTGCCATGCCCTCCTCCAGGGGATCTTCCTGACCCAGGGATCGAACCCAGGTCTTCTACATTGTGGGTGGATTCTTTACTGTCTGAGCCACCATGGAAGCCCATTGACTTGTTATATCACTGTTAATTTTCATAACCCTGTAGATACAGTATTGTGTGTATTTAAAAGAAGAAATTTGAGAAGTAAAATGTTATATATCATGTCTAAAAGCATGTAGCTAGTAGCTTGCAGAGCCAAGATTTGAGTCCAGGCAGTTTGATTCCAAAGCCTACACTTAAACCATAGTATTCTGAATAAATTATTAAGAACTCCAGAATCTCAGTTGAGATTATCAGCTGATAATCTCAGTAATTTGGTATATTTATAAGGTTTTTCTGAAACATGCTTCACTGAAGAAACAAGCCTTCCAGTATTAAAAACAATACTCTTCTCAGTAGCTTCTAGAAGCATTCATATGTACCACTCTCTAATAGTCACAGATTTTATACTCACTTTTAACTGACGCATTTAGTTTAAACATTTGAACATCTTTGTTGTTGTTCACACCAGGAAGCTTGTAGAATCTTAGTTCCCCAATCAGGTATTGAACCTGGGTCCCTAACACTGATAGTGCCAAGTCCTAACCCCTGGATCACCAGAGAACTCCCTGAAGGTCACTTGTAAGTGTTTGGAAATTTTTACTATATATACACATTCATAATTGTTTTATGAAGTTTCAAATGAGAACTCTTCATATTGTAAGAACGAAGGATTCTTTATAAACAAAAGATTACTTGTGCTCTTATAAATGACTATTAGTTTGATACAGTAATAAGAACAAAATTCAAGTAATTGCTAGGACATATGTGTAGAAGTTCAATGAGCCTTAAAACACATGCTGTCCTCTAACCTCCATCCTGTTAAAAATTATTTAATTACCATATGCACATAGAGACAGTGATGTTTAAGTATGGAAAGACCTTTGTTATAGTGTAGTTTTATTAATTCATTTTACAGATGAAGAAACTGAAAGTTGAGGGGAATGGTTATCTTACTAGGGTTACATGGCTTTTTATTAATTAGCAAACCTGAGATTAGTATATTTCTTTTTCTTCTACTATAGCTAGTAAAGTTTTTTTTTTCCTTGAAAATAATTCCATTAATGCAAATGACAGTTTTATACTTCCCTTGTGAGGAGATACAGATTTCTTCCGATTAGAAATAGTAACTTTGTAGAAATATGTATCTGTTGATTACACTTTTCTTTGGAGGGATGAATTTTGCTTTAAGCAAAATAAGTGAAATAGACACATCTTGGTTATATGAAAGACTAAAAACAATTTTCAGTAACAACAAAAAGATTGGTGTTTGCAGATGTTTACCTTAAAAATATGTTATGTGGGTTTATGGTATTCCTTTATTGTCACTTGATGTTTTTATCTGCTTTGCTTTCTTGGCAAAAGAGGTAAAATTGCAATAAGAAAGCCAAGAATGACAGTCAAGTCATTCTTGCTTACAAGGAGATGTATCTGTGGTTTTGGAGATGTAGATTTAGTGTGATTTTCCTTGTCACTCAAATCTGTTTGTGTATAGTTTTATCCATATATTTGACCAGTGTAGATTGTTACTAATTTTTAGTCACAGAAATAATACACAGATACTTCCTTATAAAAATGTAGATATTGCAGATGAACTAGAGCCTTTTGACTATGAACCCAAATCTTGATTTCCATCTTACTTCTAAGAAGTGACCACTGCCAAGCCTTTATTTTTATATATTTAAGTCATTGGTCAAGGAGCAGTTTATAATACTAACCTTGTAATGGCCCAGTGATGACCATAGGACTAACTTAGAAGTTTGGGCAATTTTCTTCCTTTACTACTTTATCTTTCTGTTGCTTTCCTTCTCGTCTTTTATCACATTTCTTTCATCATCCTTTTTTCTTTTGCCTGGACTTCAATTGTAAGTCCCTCTCTTCACAGAGAGGGAAAGATCATGAGATCTGAGGGCTGTTTAAACCTAGTAACATGTCTTATGGGGTGTATTGATGCAGTGAGAAGATTTTGGTGATAAGTTTCTGAACAGATACATAAACAGCATATGTACCTCCTGAGGTCATTTTCAGATCTGATGGATAATATAAATGTTTTGAAAATTAGTTTGTGTTAGTTGACACTGTGAACTTCATTGCTATTCAGAATCTATTTTGTATCATGTAAGTAATTTTCTGGAAAAGTATCATATATGAGACTTAGCTAAAATTTGTAGCCTGATGTTTATGTTTGTTTTAGTAGTAGTACCTTCATTTGTTATATTCTCTAAAGAGTTAGTAGAATAGCTGAATAACTATGAAAATAGACTGTAAAAAAATGGAGTGTATAAACTGCAGGGAAGGGGCTAAATAAAAATCTAGTACTTCCTTTTTTAATCTGCTATGGAGCCAAGATCCTCAGTTACTTGAGCTTACCTGAAATATCCTCACTTTTTAAAAAATAAAGTTTATTTATTAATTTTAATAATCCTGGATATTAATGTACTGGGTCTTTCTTGTGGCCCCAAGCTTTATCTAGTTGTGGCACATGTGGCCTGCAGGCTCTGGAGCACGTGGGCTAAATAGTTGCAATGGCTTGCAGGCTTAGTTGCCCCATAGCTTATAGGGGCATCTTAGTTCCCCAACCAGGGATCAAACCCCTGTCCTCTGCATTAGAAGGTGGATTTTTTTTTTTTTTCTAATTTTATTTTTAATTGGAGGATAGTTACTTTACAATATTGTGGTGGTTTCTGCCATATATCAACATATCACACACACACACACACACACACACACACACACACGTTGAATCTCCTGGGGTGGTTTCTGCCATATATCAACATATCTCTCTCTCTCTCTCTCTCACACACACACACACACACACACACACACACGTTGAATCTCCTGGGAGGCAAACTCTTAACCACTGGTAGAGAGTTGGGTACTTATACCTATCATCCAAGGTAAAAACTACTTTTGTTAGAAGTAGGTGGTTTCTGTGTTTTGTTTGGTTTTTTGTTTCTCATCAGATTTCTTACCTTAATTCATAAAGTCGTGCCAGGCTATTAGTTGCATTATATTTTCCTAGTCTTTTGGTCCCACAGTTTTGTTGGATCTTCGAACAACTGTTTGCATTTGGAGAGGGATGCTTAGTAAGAAGCTTTAATTTTAATATATTTCACCATTCCTTGCTATTTTTTTTTTTTAATTTTCAGTCCCCTAAAGAGCCTTTTTAGACTTTTCCCCCAAATGATAAGTTAATGCTAGAGGTTTTATTGCTCCATTGAGAATGTATGGCGTAGATTCAATAAGCTTCCAGTCTGGCTGATTTAGATATGTCAAAACCGTATCTTGTGCTAAAGAAGTTAGCTGAAATCCTAGTTATATCCTGAATTTTGAGGTAGAAGTAGCTTGATCTTGAAGAACTTTGGATCATCCCCGGATCGCTCCAAACAACTTTTTTAATGTAAAAATTCTTTGACTTTTAAAAATAATACATCTACGACATTAAAGGGTTTACATTTTTACAATATAATGCTTCTGTGTCCAACCTAGTTTATGGAAAATCAGAATACAGCAGAAGGCAGTTTTTAACTTGGCCTATTAAGAATTTCTACCATTAAGAGGAAGGATTTTTCTGTCTTAATTTATTGTTTCGTGTATATGGCCTTATGTTTCTTACAGTGTGAAGCCTCATTTTAGGTCAGGTGGTTCAGAACATTCAACAGAGGGCTCTGTGTCGTTGGGGGATGGACCATTGACCAGATCTGGTTCAAGGAACTTTGCAACTGAACGACATAATCCTGCCGTAACAGGGCATCAGGAACAAAGCTATCTTGCAAAAGAGACTCCCACTTTGCAGATGGAACAGAATGGGGACTATGGCAGGGGCAGGTAAGGAAATATGGTAGTAAATATGGAAATAATGTACATGAAAATTCTTTTATTATAATATGAATATTAGACATCCACGATCTAGTGATTTTTTAAATTTAATTATCGGTATGTAGTTATGCTAAAAAAATTTTTGTTCACGTAATATGGGTTACTAGTTTTTCATAATTAAGAAATTTAGAATCCCTATAGAGAATATAACTCTGAGTCAGAGGTTTATAAAAGTTATTTTGAAGTTCTTTACAGTTCACTAAGGAAAGATTACCTTCGAAAGGTCTTATGCCACCATAGTTTTAATTTCTGGCAACATGTGAACTGTGGAAATTAGGTTATATATTGTCTACCCTTCCTAAACAAAAAAACTGAACCCTAATATGCTTCTGATGTGGAGGGAGCACTGCTAATAAAAATAGGACCAGTTTACTTAGTGGTGGTGGTGGCAGTAGGTGAAGTTTTCTGTAGATCAGCTCAGGATCCCTTCAGAAGAATATATATCTTTTAATAATAAAGGAGATTTAGGAAGTATAGATACTTAAAACAGAAATTCACCCATCTTTGATAGAACATACACATTTGAAGAAACTTAATGAGTTCTCCCTCCTCCCCCACCCCTCACCCCCTTTTATCATTGTTAAAAGGAGAACTCTCTTCAGAGGTCGAAGACGTCGGGAAGATGAAAGGATCCCTGTAAGTTTTTTTTTTTAACTTTTAATTACATGTGTTCAGGGTTTGTTTGGTTTTTTTTCTTGTGTGATTTAGTATGGCATCGATTTCTGGTGTGTCTTTCCTCGATTTTGTTTTATTGATTATAATATTCAGCAAAGATAATTATAGCCTGTTTTTGACCCTGAAATATCCACCATCACCACCACTCATCACCCTTAAAGTACACATGTAGTTAGAGATTTGACCTGTATTGCTCATTTTTTTTTTAAATTGCTTGAATACCTAACCTATTCACATGGTTTAAAATAAAATCCATGAAAATATTCCATTTAAGTGTAATTATTGCTTTATTAATGGAGATTTAAGGAATTTCAGTGTTTTAATCTTACAATGCTGTTACAAACAGTGCAGTGATAACCTCGTATAACCATCACTTCCTGTTTATGCAATAGTATCTGAAGGAGAATCCCTGGAGGTATGATTTCTGAGTCACAGTTCAGTAAGTTACTGCCTGATGGCTTTCTATAGGGTTTGTGCCGATTTTCACTCAGTGAAGAAAGTTCCTATTTGTCCATAGCCTTACAGAGTATATGATTTTTTGCAAATCTAATATAGTACGTGGTTCACTTTTAAAGCTCTGTTGGGTGGTGTTGGAAATTGTTACACTATTTATTAATTGTTACTTAGGGGCAATTCTCTACCTATTGCTGATTTTTATATTTCCCACTTAAGATTTTTTTAAAAAAATTTTTTATAGTTCTAGGCAGGTTTTTGAATCCTCACTTAGCTAGCTTCAAATTATTCATATTTTTATTTTTTAAGGTTTGTTCATGCTGAATGTTTGCCATCTCCTAACTGTGGTCAAAAGGAGTTGAGGAATAAAAATAAAAATAGTGTAGGAAAACATGGAGGTTTCAAGAAAACACTAGAATTTACATTTATATACATTTATATATGTGTGGAATATAATGCTTTACATGCATAAGTAGTAAATTAATATACATATATAATAGTATACTATATAGTGTTTGTGTAATATACCTAAAAATATACAGATACCACATGTTTAAGCAGTGAAAGGGGACCAACTTTCAAAGAAAAATAATTGCATTTTAACACAAAGAATAGTTCTTGGAGCAAACTGTGAACCCTTTAAAAAGTGTGGTTGTTTGCATTTACAGCTTTCTATATACCATGGACAGCCTTGAGGTTGTAAGGCAAGTTTTCTAAGATATCATTGTAGCAGGCCATGTGAATCTTTAAGTGGCCCGGAACAATTGAGAGGAGAGTTAGGTTTGAGGTCTGTTCGATATGTTGAAAACATCTGGATTGAAGATTGAAGATTAGGGTAAAGAAAAGTAGGCAAACATGCTTTTTTGTAGAAAAGACAGTGTGGGGGTGCCATCGTGCAGTGAGGAGATCTTAGCTAGAGGTGAAATTTAGAATTTATAGGCTTACTTGTAGTAATTACACTTATAAGAATAGAGAAGATCATGCAGGGGCCTCTGTGAAGACTGATTTTTAAAATAGCAAGAATGGAACCTTGAGGATCATGGTAGCTTTGGGGTTGAAAAATGAATTATTTCATTTTGTTTGACGTATCCAAGAGAAATCCAAGTGGAGATGGCCAATAGGCAAATGGATATCTGGGTTTCGGGCAAAGATCTGGTCTGAAAATATCTAAAAGTGTACAACCTACTGATTTTTGGTAAATTTTCAGAGTTGGCCAACCAAAAATTTTCCAAAAAGTAAAAATGATTGTTTTTAGAGTTGTTTGCACGTAGGTAGTAGTTGAAGCCATGGATAATGGATATCACACAGGGAGAGTTTGTAAAGGCAGTAAGAGTAGTAATCGTATAGAAATTAAAAACCTTCCAGAGAAGTTGACAGGGAGGGATGAGCACATGCTTGTCAGACCTGAGACTGAATAGAAAGTATCAGAAGCTAAAGGAAGAATGAGCTTCCATAGGAAAGAATGTTTGCCTTGCCAAATGCTCTAGTGAGGTCAGTGGGGGAAACCTCAGATTTTGTATTGTGTAAAGTATTGGTGACTTGTCAAAGCGGTTTTAGTGATGTGGTAAATACAGAGGTGAGGGAGTAGAGGAGAAAATATAACAAGTGAGAGGTTTGTCAGAGAATATAGAGAATGGTAGATGAGAGAGAAAGATAAGATTCTTAAGGAAGGATATTGTTTTCTCTTGAGACTATGGAAGGAGAAAAGATACTGGCAAATCTAGATAGTGTAGGGTTTGTTATTGTTGTTACGGGAGAGGGTATAGCAAATTTAGAAAGCAAAGAATAGTGGAGATTGATTAGAAGGTTTAAGGAAAGTGGCAAAGTTTGCAAAGGAACCAAGAGAAGAAGCTGACTAGGGATAAACTGAACCGATAAATTACTAATGAGAGCTCAACTGAGATGAGAATCTAAGAATTTATAGAGAAACAGTTCTGTTCATTAGGGTGCAGTTTTGTTTGTTTCCACAGCTTTCAGCTTCTGTGGTACGGGGTTAAGGAATGAAATAGACATGTAATCTGTTTTTTGACTTGTGTCTTTTAGAGACCTCATCCTTCAACAGCTGAAGCAAAGGTTCCCACACCAAAGTTTGACTTACTAGCCTCAAATTTTCCTCCTTTACCTGGAAGTTCATCAAGAACCCCAGGTGAACTTGTTTTGGAGAGCAGGATGTCTGATGTTGTTAAGGGTGTCTGCAAAGAAAAGGTAAAAACACTGAAGCATCGATCTATATCTTATGGGACCAATTTTTGCCTTTGTTTTCAGGGTTATTATTTTTTAAACTATTATTTGCACTCAGTGCTTAACTTCTGCCGGAGTTTTTAATTCATGAGGTTTTCAGCATAATTCGAATATTATGGAAAGATTTGTGTTAAAGCTACACAAAGTCAATAAAATGTTTCTTCATATTTGCATGTCTTTGTATCAGTCAACCCAGCTTGGTAGAACTAATTAATGCAAGCTGAATGGAAAGTGTTGTTTCAACTTGTGTCATTTCCAGTTAACTGATAATGCGAGTGAATTCTAAGCTACTTTGGTAAACTCAGTCTTTCAAATAGATGGAGAGTTGATGTCAAAAGCTTGGGATAACCCATCCTACAATATTTTTGAGTGTAGACCTCTATGTACTAAATCTTCATGCCCCACAGATTTTTCTCATTTTCTACCATTTGTTTCTAACTCAATTTTATCTTTAAGAGTATATGTACATAGTATGTCTGGGCTTATAAAGACAAATAGTGTCCCTTGAATCCACCTTCAATTCTAGCTTTTTCTTCTCACATTTATCCTTGTATTTCTAATTTAACATGTTTATACTGCTACTTCTTGACTATTCAGTTTTAGATGTTGTCTATTAACTTTACACTCGAGAAGCTAAGGGTTGAACTCTCTTAAACCGATGAACTTTATCCTCCCAGTATATTGTATTTCATCATATCTATGATGCCATCAGTTAAAGGATGCCCCATTATTTTGTTATCACTAAGAAAGTAAAAAGATACTGCCAGTTAAAGTAGGTCATGCCATCATTTATGAGTCGTATCTCAATATTGCATCTTTCTTTTTTCCATAACTGAGCCTCATAGGATACTGCTTTATGTCTCCTTTCTTATACTCTGCACAGCTGTGTTCCTGGGACTTCACCATCATCCTAAGACTCCTCTTTGGTGGATCCCTTCTTCTTACTCTTGTTTGACTTTTCCATTTTGTGGGGGGTCAGATCTTCCTAGGCATCCTTTATAAGAGTTTTTTAGTATAAATTTTTTGAGATCTTGCATTCTAAAAATGTTTTTCAGTTCTCCCACTTGACCGGTAGCTTTTCTCTGTAGAATTTTTTATTAGAAATTGTTTTCCCTCAGAATTTTTAAGGTATTTTACAGTCTTTTTTTTTTTTTTTTTTAATTATGTAATTCTGTTATTTTGTAGTTGTTTAAATGGTAAAGAATCTGCCTGCAATGCAGGAGACCCAGGTTCAATCCCTGGAGAAGGAAATGGCAACCCACTTCCAATATTCTTGCCTGAAGAATTCCATGGACAGAGGAGCCTGGTGGGCTACAGTCCATGGGGTCACAAAGAGTCAAACACAACTGAGCAACTGACACTTTGACATTGACTCACCGATTCTAAGATAGTTTTTTTTTTTTTTTTAAACATTTCACCTTTGAAAATCAGGCTGTCTTACAATTAAAATCTATTGTAGTTTTAGTGGCAGTTTTTTTTCTTAGTAGTATGTAAACTAATCAGTATGTTTTATAGTTGATGGCTTCTCAAATTTGGTGAGGTATGATGCATAGAGGTGTTGGTTCCCTGGTGGTGCTAGTAGTAAAGAACCTACCTGCCAGTGCAGGAGACACAAGAGACTCGGGTTTGATCCCTGGGTCGGGAAGATCCCCTGGAGAAGGAAATGGCAACCTGCTCCAGTATTCTTGCCTGGAGAATCCCATGGACAGAGGGGCCTGGTGGGCTACAGTCCATGAGATCACAAAGAGTTGGACATGACTGAGCATGCACACATCTCATCTCAGGGGTGTGTTGGAGACATTTCATCAGAAATTGCTACATGACTGCTCTGCTCAAAAAAATCTAATTCCAGTGATACACAAATACATTTTTACAGAATAATAATAAAGTGTACTTCTTGTAATTCTAACCCATAAATGAGAGTGAAGTGAAGTTGCTCAGTCGTGTCCGACTCTTTGCGACCCCATGGACTATAGCCTACCAGGCTCCTCGGTCCATGGGATTTTTCAGGCAAGAGTACTGGAGTGGGTTGCCATTTCCTTCTCCAGGGGATCTTCCCGACCCAGGGATCAAACTTGGATCTCCCACATTGTAGGCAGACGCTTTACCATCTGAGCTACCATAAACACTTAATTTGATACTGGACCTTGTATGTCAGATCTCTGATTTTCTTGTTTGGCTTTTCTAATTTTTGTCTTTTACTTGTCTGTATTTTCTACAAAGTTTTTCTGAATGTTACCTTTAAAACCTATTGTGAGATTTTTAAAAATTTTAATCCCATACCCCTAAAAATATTGAAATTTTATTTTGTCAGTTGATTTTAATTTCTTAGGGGTCTTTCTTATTTTTCTTTTTTTTTTACTTGTAGTAAAATACATGTAACGTAAAGTTTATCATCTTAACCATGATAAATGTGTCGCTCACATTCCGCTCTTCCCTTAGCCCCTGGCAACCACCACTCTGCTTTGTGTCTATGAATTTGACTATTCTAGGTATCTCATATACGTGGAATCAAACAATATTTGTCTTTTTGTGACTGACTTATTTCACTTAGCATAATGTCCACAAGGACCGTTTTTTGTTTTAGTGTGTATCAGCACTTCATTCCTTTCATTGTGCAGTGATATTTCATTGGATAGATATATACCACATTTTGTTCATCCACTCACCAGCTGAATATTTAGCTTGTTCACTTTTTGGCTATTATGAACAATGGTACTATGAACATTTGTATTAAAGTTTTTATATAGACATATGTTTTCTCTTGGATTTTTAACTGAATAGAATTGCTGGGTCATATGGTAACTCTGTATGTAACTTTTTGAGAAGTTGCCAGACTGTTTTAACAGAGTGGCTGCATATTTTACATTTCCATCCTCAATGTTTGAGAATCCCATTATCTACATACCACCACTAACATTTGTTACTGTCTGTCTTACTGATTCTAGCTATCCTAGTGAGTGTGAAGTGGTTTCTCATTGTAGTTTTGATTTGCATTTCCCTATTGGATAATTATGTCAGGCTTTTCATGCATGTTCTTATTGGCCGTGTTTGTCGTCTTTGGAGAAGCATCTATATGAATTCAATTTTGAAATATGTTTCTACTTTAAGGATAATGAAGAGTTCAGAGTTAGCTGCCCAGTGCCTGCAGAGGATGGACAGACAGACTGCACCTCTGCCCAGCAACTCAGTATGAGCCCCAGTCCCCCATGTACAACTGAGCTTTCTGCATTAAGGTACAAGTTTCAATGTAGATGATCTTTCACATTAAGGTTACTTTTGCATCTGGTCATTTGCTCAGCTGTTTCTTTGTGCTATATTCTAAGCCTAATGTCACGTTCTTTTTTCGGTAGCACAACTCAGCCTGAAAAGGATCTAGTAGAGGATTCCACTGCTCAGAAGGATGTTCCCAGCCAGCCAATCGTACCAGTTTCTTCCCCGAGTACTGCTAAGCCATCGAGAACAAATACTGCTTCACCATGTAACAGTAACATAAGTGCGGCTGTAGCTGTGGCCCTGCAGGTAACTTGATAAATTTAGTTTATGTGAGAATAAAACAATAGGTTAAATAATGAGAAATTTTATTTTTCATAGAACTCTGCTAGAGCAGAGTCATCTGGAAATAGCCCATACTGGGGCTGGCTGCCTGCATCAAAAGGAATTTAAAGTCAGTCTGAAGAAAAGGGAAATTTTAGCCTTGTTGAGGGAGTGAAGAAATTACTGTCATTATTTCTAATCATTATGGTTAAGTGAAGCTTACTTTTCTTGGTAACTGTGTCTTTTTTGGCTTTGAGCCTCTTGAAATTCTTTCTGTATAATGCTTAACAAATCTATGAAACCCTTGAGGGCCACTGCCATCTTTATTAAGTTTCCAGAATCATTTTTATAAATTTGAAAAATACAGAAATGCGGGGGGAAAGAACCCACAGAATTTAGCCGTAAGTCTTTCATTTATTGATAAGACTGTCCATTTTTGGTACAGCTCTTTCTTTTTTCTAGGTTAACAACATTTTACCTTGTCATTTAATATCAAAAGTAATAATAATAATAGAATAGCAGCTGCCAGTTTTTAGATGCATTCTTTATGCTAGGACCAGGACTACAGTCTTTTTGCATGCTTTGGCCCATTCTCACAGCATCCCTGTTCTCCACCTTTTCACATGAGGTAGTTAAGACTTTATCATTATTGGTTTCCAGATGCTCTGCTGAGATTTTTGTGGTCTCTCAGGATTCTTAGCCAGGGAAGAGAGAATGGAACCATTGTATTTCATCATCATTGTTAATTTAATCTGTTTTTCCTTGTTAGACACTTAGGTTTCCAGTTTTTTGCATCACTATAAACAGTGCTGACTTGTACATCCTTCAAATAAATATCTCAAGTGAAATTATGCTATCATCCATAAATTGCTAGGACTTTTTAATTACATTCAAATTTTTTTAAAATTGTACCAATACACTTTAATAGCAATTTGTATGAGATTGCCTATTGCCCTTTCCTTACTGATTTCTTGTGGTTGACACTATTCTTTTTGTGCTTTATCACTTAGAGTATATGTACCATAAACATTTTTGTTTCTCTACTTCAAAGGAACCTCGAAAGCTCAGTTATGCTGAAGTGTGCCAGAAGCCCCCTAAAGAGCCAGCTCCAGCTCTAGCGCAGCCACTGAGAGAACTGCGCTCCAATGCAGTATCTCCCACCAAAAATGAAGAGAATGGAGCTCCTGAGAAGTCCTTTGAGAAACAACATGAGAAGCCAGAAGCAAGGGCTAGTAAGGATTACTCTGGCTTCCGAGGCAATGCCATTCCCAGGGGAGCAGCTGGAAAAATCAGGGAACAGAGACGCCAGTTTGGCCATAGGGCTGTACCTCAGGGAGTGACTCGACGTAATGGCAAAGAGCAATATGTGCCACCCAGATCACCAAAGTAAAAAACAAAACAAAAACTATTCAAAACCTTCTCTCTCTTCCCATTAAACTTGAGCCGTGGCTATACTGAACTGTTTTGGAGGGGAGGGGTGGCCAGGAAGGAAGCAAGAGAAAGTACATCCTTAAATCATTACGGATTTTGGAGTTGTGAGCAGTAGAATCCCAAAATTCATCTCTAAAGTGATTTTAAAATGCTGGAGGATTCCAATCAGTATAAATATATATATATATATATATATGTATACATATATAAAAATATAATTTTTCTATTTTTGTTTTTGATTTTAATTTGCAGAGATCTTCTGCCTGGAATCAATTTTGAGGGTTCAGATTTAGCTTGGGAAAAAAACATATTACACATCCTTCAGTAGGAGACGAGGGAGTGAGAGAAAATATTTTTTGAAGAAGCATTTCTGTAAAATTAGAAATTAATTTTTTTAATCTATTTAAAGTTTGGCTTGGAGAATGCCATTTCTGCCTATATGGCCTTGTGTTGCAAAACAGATCAGTGGCTGGGGTGCCTGTTGTGGTGTGAGTGTGTGCAAGTGTGATTGAAGCCAAATCTGTTGTCATGTTAGTAAATGATTTGAAAACTGAATGTAATACTTGAGTAGATTTTTTTCCAGTTTTAAATTTAGTCTGTCTTTTCAACCTTACTAATATTTCATTAAACAAGCTGTTAAACTCTCATTGTACTTAGAGATATGACTACCAATCAATTTGAAATTCAAGGAAAGAATGGGGGTTCTTCAAAAAATTGCAATTTTGTGGTAGATCTGAGTGGGTGGGTCAAATGGAGTTCAGAGGTTTAAGCAGCCCTGTGATTCTCCTTAGCCCCCTAAAATAGGAAACAGTTTTCTTTTGTTACTTCATTTGTTACTCAGTTCTTTGACTACCCACCCCCAAAGCAAAATAACCAACCAACTACAGACTTGTATGTTTCTAACTGCCTTGATCAGTCTAGTCAAATCATAACTGTTCTAAATTTCTGACTTGAACATTGAAGTATTTTACTCTTCTGGTCATGTATTTAGAACTTAGATTCCAGAATGGTAGGGCAGACTGACCCTACGATAATTTATTTGTTAGTGTTAAAGATGAAACGTTGTAGCCAACTCTTAAAGTGTTCAATAGTGTAGACATTAAAAAAATTTCTTTTTAAAGGCTTAATTTGGGGACAACTTTTTTCTGTTTACAATGTATCACCTCCTTTCTCTTTCTCAAAAAAAAAAAAAAGTTTGGAATTCACAGAAACAGAGCCAGCAAGTCACAAAATTTTTGAGTTAATGAGTTAGAAAGATAATTAAAATTAACATAATTTCTCAGTGACTAAAGTTGTAACTCTCATATGAAATAGGCAAGTTTACATGCTGGTGTTTAGAAAATGGCTAAAAAAATCAAAAACCATGTTGCATTAATCTGTTTTAAGTCATACCATTTTCAGAGTTCTGTGTTTTCTCTTTAGGGATAGTTTGTGATAGTAATAACTGTCCCTTATGTTAGTGAATTACATTTGTACAAACTGAAACTGTAAATTGTGAACACTGGAAAGCACCATTGTGACATAGAATAAACATCTTAGTAATATATTAAAATGAATGTAAATGGAGGTTAAAATTACATTACTGTGAAACTCATCTTCCAACTCTAAGTTAAGCTTTGGAGATTTGTATTAGTAGGTAATTGTTCAGAGCTTTGAAAACACTGCACATTTCTGTACAATCCAGAATTATCACTTCTTTGTAACTTATTATTCAGCTTGGCAATTGCTTTTGATTTGGTGGATTGATAACATGATATAATATATTTAAGCAGTTCGAAGCTATTCATTTCTACACACTATTTTCTACTAAATGAAACATACAATAAAACTACCTGTGTTGAAATTTGGGGGAAGTTTAGGTCCTTTAAAAAAAAAAAGTATTAATAATCATTGACTACATCTATGATAAAGTGCTTATTTTGGTTTACTTAGATAATGCTGCAGCTGGTGGAATGATAAGCATTTAAAGTGTTAACACTCTGTGAATGCATTGGATTTAAGAGAATAAACATTTTATAAAAATCACTTGGTAAGGATTATAAACTGAATTATTGCACTTAGATGAAACTTTTTTTTACAATGTGTCACAGAAATAGGCCTTTATTATTTGTATCCTTGTGTGTCTTACTGTTAGTCTACCTAACTTCTAAAAACTAAATGTTTTAATTGATACACAAGACAAGAGTTCTTTAAGAAAGCAAGTGTGTTCTTGCTTTTTCCAAGAATATTATTGAAAGCAGAAATTTAAAAACATGACCATTTTAAAATTTCTTATTAAATGCAGTGTTTTAACTTAATTTGCCTCATTACAGCTAATAGTTTCCATTTTGATGGGATGTATAGGGAAGAATAATGTGTGTATGTGTGTGTGTGTATATATATAATAAATATATTCACAGTATGTATTTAGCATTTATTTTATTACATCAGATTAAGGTCTGTATCAAAATGATGCCTGTGAGTTGTGTGAAACTGATGGTTTTTTTGTCCAGCATTACTCTGTAAACTGATGAGGGTTGGGCATTCATTGTAGTTTAACTATTTATTTGGTTCTTTAGAAGGCAGAATTTAAATGTCTAGAGTTTCTCTTCATTCTTATGACTTAACACTTCCTTGGGTTGTTGGAGGGTAAAAGTAGATACAAATGATAATTGAGTGTGTGGTAAAGTGATCTTCTGCTTTATATAGTTCTTAATGTATGAGAAGAGTCACACAAGTTCATCACCTTGCCCTTCGTAGAGAAGCTATATAGAGACATGGCAAAATCTGCCTCTATTTTCTATCCAGATAATTAAGATTTTCATGTTATCTAGGCCTGTCTTTAATCTGAGTAATTGCATTTTTGCAAATACACTGGCATTTAAAGGAGTGATCCATCAAAATTTTTTTCAACTGGATTTTAGAAGAAGATCTTTCAGTGATATGGTTTTATTGTTATCATCGTATGTGTTCAGTTTGCATGTGATCAAATGACATGCAGATTTATTTATTTTGGGTTCCTAAAAATTAAGGTAGCTTGAATATTGTTTTACATTCCTTTTTCTTTTTTAAATAACCAGGATGGCTTTGGAGAAGGCTTCATGATGGAGTATTAGCATCTGCTGGAGCAGAGAATAGTATTTAAAAGTCACTGAACACTTTCTAAAGTTTTATTAGTTGTGACATTAATATGTAATTTTTTGGCTTAAATGTCCACTGGTTTTTTACTTTGACACCGTTAAACAGTACTGGGATTAAGTCTCTGATATATATGTTGGCCATGTATATTAACCATATTTTAAAAGTACTGTTTTTGTTTTTACAGAAAAGGTAAAATGCAAAAGTATATTCCTTTTGAGGGATTTTTATAAATTCTTAACTACAATTTATGGGGTTCTATCATAACTTTTTACATTTCCTTACAATTTGGTGGCCATTAATTTAACCTAGGGCTTTTTGGTATATGCTAGTTTAGCTAGTCTGAGATTTCAAGAAGAAACAGACATTTCAGTCCTCATTAAATGAGAACATTTTAAGAAGTTGAAAGAGAATTTGTTTTCAAGTTGAGAGTGTATTTTCTTTTAAAATCCTCCTGATTGTTAAATAGTTTCAATTTTATTTTTAAAAGCTGCAAATTGTTGAGTAGACGGTTCCTAAAAGTACAAGTGAGATATCAGTAAGGCTGTGTATAAAATGGTTTTATTTTCAGTTATGCAGCACAAAACACTGATCAGTGTAAGAAATAATCTGCATCATTATTGGGTTTTGTTTTTTTGGTTTTTGCCTGATTCAGGTGTCCTTTGAGTGACATCTCGTAAATGTTTGGGCTTAGGAGTCAGAACCAGTTATCTGACTTCTCTTGTTCATTGCTTAGGTTTGTTCTTGTTGTCCAGACTGCCCCCTCATGCCCGACATGTGACACATGCTCATGCATATTATGTTAAAATGAGTACATCCTTGTATTTGTATTTTTGTTTTCAACATTGCCAAGGTGCTATCGGAAATTAAAGTAACACAAAATTAGAAAAAATAAAATTATTAAAAAGCAGGACTGGTTTCCTTTTCTCCAGGTGGCTTGTATCTAATGACTGCTTGTATTTACTTTCTGATTACTTTTTATGTTGCCCACTCTGTAGTTCTATTCTGATTTCAGCTGTTGGGTTTTTTGAGGGGGGGGTACTTGGAGTGGATTGTGTGATACTTCATCTGCAAAGTGAGAGAGTAAAAAGCTAGAAGATTCAGCTTTGTGATTCTGGGGTTTTATTCTTTTAGTGTCAGAAGCAGTTATTGAAGGGGAGAAAAATCATACGGCAATATATATTTAGAGTTTTGTCTTCATGGGTCAGATAATGGCCTGACTTGAGTATGTAAGCTCTGGACCTTTAAACTTCTATTTTGAAGAGGAAGCCTTGGTTACCTTTACTTTTTCAACCACCTCTTTCCTTAGAGTACAAACTGTATGAGTCTTAATTTTTTTTTAATCTATGATAATGGCAAAAATGGAAGAACTGAGTAATCTGTGGCTTTTTCAAATAGCTGATATGTGTAAATTAATGTGATAGCTCAACTTTTATTTAATATAGTATTGCTATAAAGACCTTAAGTGTTACATAGCTGTTATGCCACAGTTCTTGAATTGTCTACCTATAATGAACTTTTTAATAGTAGAAATCAAGGTCTTTTAAATATAGGCTAATTTCAAATTAAATACTCTAATCCTCATATGTTCAGAAATTGTTATTTAACCAAGTTATGTGTTGTATGTTTATAAATAATATACATAATGGTAACATTTAATGTGAACATTCACTTTGATAGTTACTTAGCTTAGTAATATTGCCCTTGCAACAGCTAAAACCTTTATTTTGCTAATGAACATTTATCTTAATGAAGTTAGCTGTTATCAGTGAGCAAAATCATCCCAGTAATAACAGATTTACAGGGGTAACATGCTAACGAAGCATTAGGGCCTTCCTATCAGATGTTACTGAGTTTATTTAGCCAAGAGAAGAGATGCATAACTTAAATTTCTTCTTTACCATATCAGGAACACAGCATAATTGTGTATTATTTTTGGTGAACTAATGCCCGATTGATAAACTTAGTTATGTAGGCTTTTCAGTTGTTTTAAAAGTGGCTTTGTCGAGAGATTCTCATCACTGAGCTAATCATATGTGCCTTGTTAGAAAATGTTAACGGAGTATTGTGTTTCTCCCAAGTTTAAATTTCAGTTTTATGCCTAGAAGTTTTTATAAAAAGTTTAAACATTTACTACTAAAGGGTTGTGAGTTTTCTTTAAAATCTTTGGAATGAAAACTATCACGGGTGTCTTTAGTTGGTATGAGGATTTAAAGGAATTGAGATGTTTTCACTTTCTTCATAATGCTTCTAAATATGGACCTTCATCATTATCTGGTGTTGCAGGAAGGAACAAGCTTCCTAAAAGTTTTTTCTTTTAAATTCGTTTTGGTGGCTGTTCTGCAGATCTTTGAAGCCCCTATACTTCTGTTTCCTTTATGTATCTACTGTATCACACTTAATGAACCACGGTAGAACTTCAGCCTCCCTATACCCTTATGTAGGCTGTTATTTGTCTTAAGTTCTATTTTAGCTGTTTCGCATTCCACATTCTGCCTATACAAATAACTATGACCTCAACATGTCAAAACTCAGGGTATTGACAGCATTGAAGCTAATCTTGAGTGGGGCATTCATTTAGCCAGTATTTCCAGTATTACCAGTTTTATACTTCCAGGCAGTGTGTTACGCAGCAAAAAATAGATTGGATTCCAACCATTATGGTCCTTAGCATTAGATAGTCATAAGTAATTGCAAAATTAGACCAGCAGTAAATGTGAAAGCTGGAATCAGGCAGAATCCATGCAGCTGGAGTGGAAGATGGTATAGGAATTGAATGCTTCCCTGGTGCCTCAGGTGGTAAAGAATCTGCCTGCAATGCAAGAGTTGCCAGGGTCCTTGCCAGGGTCCATCCCTGGGTCAGGAAGATCCCTGGAGAAGGGAATGGCAACCCACTCTAGTATTCTTGCCTGGAAAATTCCATGGAAAGAGGAGCCTTTCCTGAGAAGCAGAGGACAGATGATGGGAGTAGTAATTAGGTGAGCCAGGAGGAGAGTGTTGGAAATGAAGGAGTAACCTGTACATTACCACTTTATGATGCATTGGAATTGTAGGGTCCTGCAGATACACTATGGAGGACCTTGTTCCATCTTCCAAACTGAGGCTGGAGAATTAAAGAGCCAGACACCTGGGACTTAAAATTTGTGCATTGTAGAGAACAGATGAGACCAGTTAGAATTTACCTGGTGATGATAAAGTTGGAGCAAAGTGGTAGGTTTGAGAAACATTTGGGCAAAAACACTTGAATGAATTACACAGGGCAGGGGGAAGGCATAAGAAATGACTCACATTTGTAGCTTTGAAACAGTGAAAGTTTGTGGCATTCACCGTGATTGAATACACTGGCAAAGAACCTTTTGTGGGGAGGAAAATATGAGTATAGTTTCGAAATGGTTATGCTTATTTTTGCAGGATTTCTGGTAATCCTAAAAATGGCAAGATGGCGGGGGTGGGGGGGCTGCAAAATTAAATACTAAAATTCCTTTAATTGTAAAAGAGATTGTTTAGCATTAGGGTGGCTTTCCTTGGATAACTTTTTTTTCCAGCTTACTGAGGAATAGGGCTAAAAATTATTTAGTTTCTATCTGCCTCTGTTTCTGTCTTAATTGTTGCTACCTTAATCCTAATCATTATCCTCTCTCCAACCTGGACAGTCTCATGTGCTAAGCAACTACTGTGCTAAGCACTTTTTAGATGACTTCATTCAAGTTGTAATGTTTTCAGTCCTCACCAATAAAATAGATTGGGGAGGAATTAAAAGCATTAAGCTTGTTGTAACTGTTACCACTGCTAAAATGTTTTGTTACCAACTTCCCATTTTTCTATGTGAAGATCCTTGTGTATGTGTTTAGTCACTCAGTGGTATCTGACTCTGGCCCCATGGACTATAGCCCACTAGGCACCTCTATCCATGGCATTTTCCAGACAGGAATACTGGAGTGGGTTGCCATTTCCTACTCCAGGGACTTCCTGACCCAGGGATCAAACCTGTGTCTCTTGTGTCTTATGCATTGGCAGGCGGGTTCTTTACCACTAGTACCACCTGGGAAGCCCTCAAAGATACATGTGAAGATTATTTAATTCTTTCAGCTTGTGTACTCATCAAAAAAAATTAGGGGGTAATAGCAAATACTCATCAAGTTTCCAGATTAACTTAGACTAAATTAAAAAAAATTTATTGTATCTTACCGTTATCTTACTTTCTTGGGGACATATGGCTATTTGTGTAGCATGCCGTATTTCATCAGTATTCAAATCTTGAGAAAATACACAGTAGCTCCATGACCTTAATTGTTCCATTTATGACCATTCTGATCTTACATATCTACTGTAAGCCAAGATACTAGGTGCACAGGATGCTAAAATTAAGAAAATTCTACCCTTAATAAATTCAGAGGCAAGCATTACAAGCCAAAATACTGCTAAAAAATATTATAAGTGTTTTGATGATATTAGGTATACATCAAGACAACAGTGGTCAACCCTCCTGGTGGAGGAAGACATTAACTTCCAGATGGAGTGAGTCTTAATCAATATATGTTGGCTAGGTAGGTGAAGGAAGAATGGGCAGCAAACTGACAAAGAGTGCAAATAAAGGCAAAGAGGCATGACCATGTCCAAATTCAGTATAATAGTTTGGAATGGGTGGAGTGCAGGTTTTAGTAGAGTACTCGAGAAAAGCTAGTAGGATTTGTTTTACAATCAAATCATGACCAACTGTATGCTAAAGAAATGACTTTGCTTGATTCTGTAGGGAATGGAGAACCACTGAAAGAAAGTCTTAAGCAGAGGATTATGGTTAGATTGGAAAATGAGAACACAAATCTGATGGCTTTGTAAATAGTTTGGGAATTGGCCAAATGAGAAAGATGTTTGGGATTAAGGGAGCAGCAGTTAAAACAGTGTGAGAGGATGAATAAAGATGTCCACATCCTAATCCCTAGAACCTGTGAAAGTTACTTATACAGCAAAGGGGGTTTTGCAGATGTGATTCAAGATTTTGAAATGAGGTGGGCCATGAATTATCCAGGTGGGCCCAATATAATCACAAGAACACAGGGATTTGACAGTAGTGGGAAGTGTGACAATGGAAGATGAAAGTGATGTGTTCATGTGCCAAGAAATGCCAGCAGCCTCTGGAAGTTGGCAGAGGCAGGGGAAAGATTATTTTCTGGATCCTCCAGAAGGAACCAGCCCAGGCAACACCTTGATTATAAGACTTGTTTCAGGCGTCTGACCTCTAGCACTGTAAAAGAGTAAATGTGTAGTGTTCTGAAACACTAAGTTTGTGATAATTTGCTGTAGCAGCAATGGGAAACTAAAGTGCAGGTATATATGATTTTAAGGAAGTCAAGTGGGTAGGAACTGGTATCTGATTGGATGTGAGAATGAGGGGAAGATTTTAGGATGCCTGTGAGACATGTCTGGTCAGTAACTTGAGAAGTCATGAGTGAATAAGATTAGGAATTGATTACAGAAGATAGGAGGAATAAGTACAGAAGCCTAGAAAATGTCAGGCTTTTAGGGGCGGGAAGAAAATATATCAGTACAGTTGGTCCTTTGTATCCTTGGGTTCTGCATCTGCCTCTGCAATCTAAAATACTCAGGAAAAAAAATGTTCCAGAAAATGTCAAAAGGCAAAACTTGAATTTGCAGCTCACTGGCAACTATTTACATAGGATTTATATTGTATAAGGTTTTATATGTAATTTAGAAATTAAGTTTATGAGAGAAAAAAGTGTACAGGAGGGTATGCATAGCTTATGGACTTCCCTGGTGGCTCAGACGGTATAGAATCCACCTGCAATGTGGGAGACTTGGATTCAATCCCTGGGTTGGGAAGATCCCCTGGAGGAGGGCATGGTAACCCACTCCAGTATTCTTACCTGGAGAATCTGAATGGCAGGCTACAGTTTATGGGGTGGCAAAGTTGGACACGACTGAGCAACTAAGCACAGCACAGCCTGCATAACTTATATGCGAATACTATATCGTTTTGGCAAGGATGGGAAGAAGCAAAAGTTCTTATATACTGCTATAGGAGTATAAATTGATGAGACCATTTTTTGGAGAGTAATCTGCTGTATTTAGAGAGTGATGAGCACGCCTTGCAAATTTGTAATTCTGCTTCTAGGTTACATATCCTGAGACTTGATTCATGGAGGCTATAAGAATATTGCAGTTTTTTTTATTTTTTAACAATGAGATGAAAAAACAATGTCCATCAAAAAATAATTATAGTAAGTTTTGTGATGGAATACTATATATCACTTAAAGTGAATGAACTGGAACAGCTCTTAGGTGTCAAAAGAAATTTTTAAAGAGCAAGTTAGATTGACATGTTTGATACTTTTTACTTATAGTTTTAATATGACTATATATTGCTGATGGATACACTTAGTACAAAAATGTTCTAGTACACTTGGGAATGATACCAGCTGCAAGATAGTGGATACCTTTTAAATAACCGTCTTTGGGGAAGGAGGAAGGGAGGTAAATAACAAGGCATGTATGTAGAGGGTCTTCAAATAGATCTGTGTCTTTAAGGTTCTGAAGCAGAAATAGGTGGTTAGGTAGGTACATAGATATAATTCTCTATACTTGTAAATATTTTCAAACAACAATTTTTGAAAATACAAAAAAGGCAGAGGAAAAGGAGTTCCCAAACAATACTGGCATTAAATGTCCTGACAAAAGCAAGAGAAAGAGATGTGAAATTTCAAGATATGAAGTATAAATGCCATGTAATTGAGATGACTGAAAAAGCCATTGAATATGACAGCTGGACACTTACTGGTGGTAACCATTACCAAACTGATTCAGTAGACTAGGAGTGGGAGCCGGATGACAGAGGGTTGAGAAAAGGTTAGAAAGGAAGAAGAGGGAAGCCAGTGGCTTATTTAAACGTCCAGTGATGGAGCTGGATCCAAGTGCATAATTAGTATTATTCTAACCCCTGCCTTTCTCCTTCCCTCTCGCCTTTTTTCCACACCTTTCCCTCCCATGCCCGGTCTGCTAGCTGTGTGTTGGCTTCTTCCTCAATTGTGTTCTCTATGTGACAGGAAAGATTGGTCAGTATCAGTTATAGGTTTAACTGGTCCTTGCAGCTAAGGAAAGAATTATCTTCCCAGTGTGTATATGACAAATCTTTCACATAACAGGACAAATCACCCTCAAGAGTTTGGGGCTTTGATGATTCTGTAGCTTATGGTCCTCAGTCTTCAAGGGATGGGATACACCCAGTATCTATCTATCATTTAGGTTCCTCTTATTTGTTATTGCTAAAGTTGCAGCTCCTTGATTTCTGGTAAGTTTTCAAAAGTTTGGTAGTCATTTTTTAAACGTTACTTATTTTTTTCCAGTAGGTTATCATTTTTTTGTTGTTTACTGGTAAGGCTCTTTTTATGATCTGGATGTTTCATTGTCTATTAAATATACTAAAAGTATATTATCGTAACTTGTAAAATTTTCAACTTGTATATGGTTTCTTGCATTTTTAGTTGTTTTGAGGGCCATATCTATCAGCCTTTACCTGTGCAACTCTCTTTCCTTCTAATATCTTAATAATTTTTTCTCTAAATTATAACTTTTAAATACATTCATTTTCTTTTGGTGCATTATGAATATGCACTGTTCTTCTAAACAGTGAAAAACAGTTTGTTTGCTTTTTTTTTTTAACTTTCCTTGAACATTCAAGAAGCCCAGGTGGCTCAGTGGTAAAGAACCTGCCTGCCAATGCAGGAGATGCAGAAGACTCAGGTTCGAGTCCTGGGTCAGGAAGATCCCCTGGAAATGGCAACCCACTCCAGTATTCTTGCCTGGAAAATCCCATAGACTGAGGATCCTGGCAGGCTACAGCCTATGAGGTCACAAAAGAGTCAGACACAACTTAACAACTGAAAACATCCAATTTTCATTTAAACTTTAGAATCAGTCAAGATTTAGAAAATTACAAAGATTGCATTAACCTTTCTGGATTAATTTTTGGAGTATTGATATTGAATCTTCTCATCTGTGAATAGGTAACTATTATTTATGATTACAGTTTCTTCATATAAATCTTACATGTTTCTTGTTAGGCTTATTTCTACTTATGTTTTGCTGTAACAGAATGGCTTTTTCTTTGAATTAACTATTGCTATAAGACAAGAGAGACCTTTTTCAAACACTGTATTAGACAGTGCCTTTCACGTTACATTAACTTTTTGTTTGAACGAATGAATGAATGAGTGAATGATAGTATTTTAGTTGATTTTCTTGGGTTTCTGGGTAGACAATATTTCCAAGTTTTTAATTGCTGTAATTATAAGACTTTTTAGCAATTTTTTAAAAATTTGCTTTGTAGGTTCATATTTTAAAGTATTCTTTCTCTTGCATACACATCAATATCAGATAAAATAGAAAAAGATAAAATTACAAAGCTATGATCTTCTGCAGAAATAAATATTTCTCTGTACTTAAAAATGTTTGAATATGGAAATTTTAAACTATGTACAAAAGTAGACTCAAGCTGCATATTCCCATCACCCAACTCCTGTTAATGGCCTCAGCTTCTTCAAGAAAATTAGAGATACCAAGGGAACATTTCATGCAAAGATGGGCTCGATAAAGGACAGAAATGATATGGACCTAACAGAAGCAGAAGATATTAAGAAGAGGTGGCAAGAATACACAGAAGAACTGTACAAAAAAGATCTTCACGACCCAGATAATCACAATGGTGTGATCACTCACCTAGAACCAGACATCCTGGAATGTGAAGTCAAGTGGGCCTTAGAAAGCATCACTACAAACAAAGCTAGTGGAGGTGATGGAATTCCAGTTGAGTTATTTCAAATCCTGAAAGATGATGCTGTGAAAACGCTGCACTCGATATGCCAGCAAATCTGGAAAACTCAGCTGTGGCCACAGGACTGGAAAAGGTCAGTTTTCATTCCAATCCCAAAGAAAGGCAATGCCAAAGAATGCTCAAACTACTGCACAATTGCAGTCATCTCACACACTATTAAAGTAATGCTCAAAATTCTCCAAGCCAGGCTTCAGCAATACGTGAACTGTGAACTTCCCAGATGTTCAAGCTGGTTTTAGAAAGGGCAGAGGAACCAGAGATCAAATTGCCAGCATCCGCTGGATCATCAAAAAAGCAAGAGAGTTCCAGAAAAACATCTATTTCTGCTTTATTGACTATGCCAAAGCCTTTGACTGTGTGGATCACAATAAACTGTGGAAAAGTCTGAAAGAGATGGGAATACCAGACCATCTGACCTGTCTCTTGAGAAACCTGTATGCAGGTCAGGTAGCAACAGTTAGAACTGGACATGGAACAACAGACTGGTTCCAAATAGGAAAAGGAGTATGTTGAGGCTGTATATTGTCACCCTGCTTATTTAACTTCTATGCAGAGTACATCATGAGAAACGCTGGGCTGGAAGAAACACAAGCTGGAATCAAGATTGCTGGGAGAAATATCAATAACCTCAGATATGCAGATGACACCACCCTTATGGCAGAAAGTGAAGAAGAACTAAAGAGCCTCTTGATGAAAGTGACAGAGGAGAGTGAAAAAGTTGACTTAAAGCTCAACGTTCAGAAAACTAAGATCACGGCATCTGGTCCCATCACTTCACGGGAAATAGATGGGGAAACAGTGCAAACAGTGTCAGACTTTATTTTTGGGGGTTCCAAAATCACTGCTGATGGTGATTGCAGCCATGAAATTAAAAGACGCTTACTCCTTGGAAGGAAAGTTATGACCAACCTAGACAGCATATTTAAAAGCAGAGGCATTACTTTGCCAACAAAGGTCCGTCTAAGTCAAGGCTATGGTTTTTCCAGTGGTCATGTATGGATGTGAGAGTTGGACAGTGAAGAAAGCAGAGCGCCGAAGATTTGATGCTTTTGAACTGTGGTGTTGAAGAAGACTCTTGAGAGTCCCTTGGACTGCAAGGAGATCCAACCAGTCCATCCTAAAGGAGGTCAGTCCTGGGTGTTCATTGGAAGGACTGAAGTTGAAGCTGAAACTCCAATACTTTGGCCACCTCATGTGAAGAGCTGACTCATTGGAAAAGACCCTAATGCTGGGAAGGATTGGGGGCAGGAGGAGAAGTGGATGACAGAGGATGAAATGGTTGGATGGCATCACCGACTCGATGGACATGGGTTTGGGTAAACTCCGGGAGTTGGTGATGGACAGGGAGGCCTGGCGTGCTGTGATTCATGGGGTCGCAAAGAGTCGACTGAGCAACTGAACTGAACTGAGCTGAATATTATTTCAGATATACCTCTACTTTCTTCCTACCCTACCCTCCAGTGGGTTATTATGAAGCAAATTTCAGGCATACCATTTCATCCCTAAATATTTGTGTTTTCCCTTTAAAAAGTACTATTTTAGGGACTTTCCTGGTGGTCCATTTGCTAAGACTCTGGGCTCCCAATGAAGAGTGCCCAGGTTTGATCCCTAGAGAACTAGGGACTAGGTCCCTAATGCTGCACCTAAGGCTCTGTGCAGCCAAATAAATAAATTAATAAGTAACATGTATATATTTTAAAGTATTATATTAAAGTTCTATACTAGGAGTTCCCTGGCAGTCCAGTGGTTAAGACACTGCGCTTCCACTGCACGGGGCACAGATTCGATCATAACCAAAGTAAAACCAAAAAAAACAAGCTATAGACCAAAGGTAATTGTAATATATTTTACCATAAGGAATATTCATTTTTTAAAATTCTATTAAACAATTAGAAAATTATAATCCAAAGGGGGAGAAGAAAAAGGGAAAGCTTGTAAAGTGCAATACACTGACATGGGAACCTAAGAGGTAATAATAAAGTCTTTCACGGAAATATGAATCCTCTCTTAAAAGAAGATATCATTTCCTATTAATCATACTGATAACATTTCAATGGTGTGCTAATATCAAGTACAGTAAAATGCAGACTACTGGGAATTCTCTTAGATTTCTGGTGGGAGTATTAGCTCTTTGGAAAGTCATTTGGCAATATGTAATACAGAAGATGAGATGGTTGGATGGCATCACCGACTCAATGGACATGGGTTTGGGTGGACTCCGGGAGTTGGTGATGGACAGGGAGGCCTGGCGTGCTGCGGTTCATGGGGCTGCAAAGAGTCGGACATGACTGATCAGCTGAACTGAATGCAGGTGAAGGTGATCAAACTTAACTCAGATATAGACAAGATATTCTCACGTATGTACTCAAGAAGATGTACACAAGACTTTTGTGGAACTCTGTAATAGCAAAAATCAAAACCCAAAATCAAACCCCAAATACTAAATGTTTAATAGAGATAAATGATAACATGGTCTTGGGGCTTTCCAGGTGGCTCATTGGTAAAGAATCTGCCTCTAACACAGGTGACATGGGTTCAATCCCTGGGTTGGGAAGATCCCCTGGAGTAGGAAATGGCAACCCCTTCCAGTATTGTTGCTTGGGAAATCCCATGGACTGAGTATCCTGGAGGGCTACAGTTGACGGGGTTGTGAAAGAGTTGACATGACTCAGCGACTAAACAACTACAACAATATTAATAAGCAGTTAAAATAAATTATCTAGAACTACATATATACATACATACAGAAAGAGATATACAATATGATATTATGCCCACAAATTTTATAAAGATGCAGAAGATAGTGTACATTTGTATAGCTATATTATTCACTTCTTGTTTTTGCTGACTGTATAGAGCTTCTCCATCTTTGGCTGCAAAGAATATAATCCATCTGATTTCGGTGTTGACCATCTGGTGATGTCCGTGTGTATAGTCTTCTCTTGTGTTGTTGGAAGAGGGTGTTTGTTATGATCAGTGTGTTCTCTTGGCAAAACTCTATGAGCCTTTGCCCTGCTTCATTCTGTACTCCAAGGCCAAATTTGCCTGTTACTCCAGGTGTTTCTTGACTTCCTACTTTTGCATTCCAGTCCGCTATAATGAAAAGGATATCTTTTTTGGGTGTTACTTCTAAAAGGTCTTGTAGGTCTTCATAGAACCGTTCAACTTCAGCTTCTTCAGTATTACTGGTCGGGGCATAGACTTGAATTGCCATGATATTGAATGGTTTGCCTTGGAAACGAACAGAGATCCTTCTGTTGTTTTTGAGATTGCATCCAAGTACTGCATTTTGGACTCTTTCATTGACTATGATGGCTACTCCATTTCTTCTAAGGGATTCTTGCCCACAGTAGTAGATATGTTGGTCATCTGAGTTAAATTCACACATTCCAGTCCATTTTAGTTTGCTGATTCCTAAAATGTCAACATTCACTCTTGCCATCTCCTAAACAGGAGATCATTTCCAATTTGCCTTCATTCATGGACCTAACATTCCAGGTTCCTATGCAATATTGTTCTTTACAGCATTGGACCTTGCTTCCATCACCAGTCACATCCACAGGTGGGTGTTGTTTTTGCTTTGGCTCCATCCCTTCATTCTTTCTGGAGTTATTTCTCCACTGATCTCCAGTAGCATGTTGGGCACCTACCGACCAGGGGACTTCATCTTTCAGGGTCCTATCTTTTTTGCCTTTTCATACTGTTCATGTAGACATTTTCCAGTAGACATTACTTTGCCAACAAAGGTCCATCTAGTCAAGGCTATGGTTTTTCCAGTGGTCATGTATGGATGTGAGAGTTGGACAGTGAAGAAAGCTGAGCTCCGAAGAATTGATGCTTTTGAACTGTGGTGTTGGAGAAGACTCTTGAGAGTCCCTTGGACTGCAAGGAGATCCAACCAGTCCATCCTAAAGGAGATCAGTCCTGGGTGTTCATTGGAAGGACTGATGTTGAAGCTGAAACTCCAATACTTTGGCCACCTGATGTGAAGAACTGACTCGTGGAAAAGACCATGATACTGGGAAAGATTGAAGGTGGGAGGAGAAGGGGATGGCAGAGGATGATATGGTTGGATGGCATCACCAACTCAATGGAAATGAGTTTGGGTAAACTCTGGGAGTTGGTGATGGGCAGGGAGGCCTGGCACGCTGCAGTCCATGGGGTCTCAAAGAGACGGACGAGACTGAACTGAACTGAACTGATTATTCACTTCATAAACATGTAGAAAAAGAAAAATCTTAGAAGGGATGAAAGGGTTCACAGGGGCTTAAACTCTAAAATTTTCCTTGTAAAGAATAAGATAGGGTAAATGTTGATATTTCTGAAAGCAGTGTATTAGGTAACTGGGTTATATTACTTTTTATACTTTATGTTAGAAATATTTTAAAATCCCCCATGGTCCTTCTTTATTGTAAATAAACATTTTAGGATAGTTTTCAATTGGCTGAGAAGTTTCCAAGATAGTATAGACTTTCCTGTATACCCTGTATCCTATTTCCACTACTGTTAACATATTACATTATTAATACTATGGTACGGTTGTCAAAACTGTAGAACCAGCACTGATACATACTATTAGCTAAAGTCCATGGTTTATTGAGATTTCTGTTTGTCCTTTTACTGTTCCAGGATCCCACCAGATACCACATTACTTATAATCATTATGTCTCCTTATGCTCTTCTGGTCTGTGACAGTTTCTCAGACTTTTTTGTTTTTGATGACCTTGAAAGTTTTGAGAAATATTGGTCAGGTGTTTTGTAGAATGTCTCTCAATTTGTTTTCTTCCTCCTGGTTAGACTGGAGCTATGGATTCTGGGGAGAAAGACAACAGAAGGGAAACACCGTTTTCATCCCATAGGATCAAGGTTCATACTCTCAACAGGACTGATAATGCTAATTTGTATCACCTAGCTAAGGTGGTGTTTGCCAGGTTTTTTTCCACTGGAAAGTTACTTTTTGTTTCCTCTTTCCATACTGTATTCTTTGGAGTCAAGTTACCAAATATAGCCCACATTCAAGTGGTGAGAAGTTAAACTCCACCTCATAGAAGGGAGGAATATTTCCCTAAGTTACCTGGAATTCTGCATATGGAAAATTTGTCTCATAGTTTTTATTTATTTATTCATTTTTGAATTTCATATAATTTTCTTTTTTCTTTTTCTTATTGGAGTATAGTTGCTTTACACTGCTATGTCAGTCTCTGCTGTACAACAAAGTGAATCAGCCACATGTATACATATATCCCCTCGGCTCTGAATTTCCTTCCCATTTAGGTCACCACAGAGCACTGAGTTCCCTGTGCTATAGGTTCTCATTAATTCTCTATTTTATACATAGTAGTGTATATACATGTCCATCCCAATCTCCCAATTCATCCCCTCTTCTCTCTTGGTATTCCATGTGTTTGTTCTCTACCTCTGTGCCTCTATTTCAGCTTTGCAAATTAAGATAAACTATACCACTTTTCTAGATCCCACATATGCATTGACATATGATATTTGTTTTTCCCTTTCTGATTTACTTCACTTTGTGTGACAGTCTCTATTCCATCCACATTTCTGCAAATGACACAATTTTATTCCTCTTTCTGGCTGAATACTATTCCATTGTTTATACTTACACCGTCTTCCTTATCCATTCCAATGCTGATGGACATTTATGTTGGTTCCATGTCCTGGCTATTGTAAATAGTGTTGCAATGAACATTGGGGTTCATGTATCTTTCTGATTTATGGTTTTCTCTGGATATATGCCCAGGAGTGGGATTGGTGCTTCTCTGTAGTTTCTTTTTAAATTAATGTTCTACAGAATTCTGTATAGGTTGTTATTTGCTTTACTTCCTACAGATGTAACCCTCCAAACAGAAAGTTTGTTTGTTTGTTTTTACCCATTGTTATACATTCATTCCATACTGGAATGAAATAGAAATAGTAAATGGACTGATCTCACCTCTGACCATATTATAATCTTTTTATCTCTAAGTCTATAGCTATGGTTGAAGCAGCTATGATCATAATGGGGATTGGATCATGCAAATTGATTGAATATTAGCATTTAAAGGGTTCAGCTAGTTTATTCTATTTTTCTACTGCCTGCCAGCATTTCACTTATGCTCATAGTGAGAAAAGAAGCCTTTCGTTTTAAAGTACACCTCAACCTCTCCTGGTAATATGTCACAGCACATTCAGGAGGAGATCCTTCTTTCTAATACTTTCCTGAGCCATGCTTAATTGAAGAGAGCCTATTGTAGGTTCCTTCTGTTTCTCCCATGGTTTCAGATGAACTTAACATAAAAATCTCCACACTAACCGTAAGATGTTGGTTCATCTCATAAAAGCTTTTTACTTTATGGAATGTATTCCAGTTTATACAGGGCTTTCTCACATAGTTTCAATTATATGTAGGTTTTCTGTAACCTTGATTTTCCTAATACTCAGTTTAGGGTCACAAGTGAGAGCCTGTTAATATGAATGCAAACAATTTTGTCACTTCTGCCTAACTGTGAGAGATTCTCTGACAACATCTTCTCCTGTTCTTCATCCAGCTCAGGCACCTTTTGGGTATTCCTAGGAGGTAGATCACAAGTCATTCCAGGCTGCTGCTTTCTGCCACCACCTTCAGGACTCTGTGACTGTCCCTGTGTTCCAAGCTTTTGTTTGCCAGCCTTGCTACTTCCACTGTTCTCTGAGGGTAAAATTATCCAAGAGCCCCGGCAGAGTTCTCAGGATTCTCCTCATACGTCTCCCTTATTAGGGAGGAATATCTTTCCCGGAATCCCACCTCCACACTTCCTCTTCCTCAGTGGCATTCTCTTCAGGTACCCTGGTGGGAATGGGGCGATGTGCTAATGCCTGGGCGGCAAGTGAGGCTGAGTACCTGGCATTTTTAACCTCTATGGTGGTGGGTGGGCTCTCTAGACAAAGTAAAAAGGAGAGGAAATGGGCTTTGGGTAGATAGTTCACGGCCTCTGCCATGGCCCACTCAACTGCAACAAACTTTTATTCCATTATAAACAATTAAAAATGTGTAGAATTCATTTACAGGGCTTCCCAAGTGGTGACAGTGGTAAAGAATCTTTGCCTGCCAATGCAGGAGATGCAAGAGACACGGGTTCAATCCTTGGGTTGGGAAGATCCCCTGGAGTAGGAAACGGCCACCCACTCCAGTATTCTTGCTTGGAAAATTCCATGGACTGGCAGACTGCAGTACAGGATGTCGCAAAGAGTCAGACACAACTGAATACACACACACACACACACACACACAGAATTCATTTACATGAAATCTCATCTATCCCTCAAAGGAAGAGAACCCTAAGTAAGATTATGCAGCTCTGTCCTCCAGCTCCAAGTCCAGGACCTCTGGGACTATGCAGTCTTCTCTTTCAGATCTGAAATGATTCCTCGTGGACCAGAAACCTGGAGTTTCAAGGCAAGTTAACTGCCTCCAACACATCCAATAGACCAATGTTTCTCAAAGTGCAGCTCTTACACCAGCAACAGCAGTGTCACCACAGAACTCGCTGGATGTAAAAATTACTGACTGGGCTACATCCCAAAGCTATGAAATCAGAAAATCTGGGTTATATCTGTGAAATTGCTGGTACAATGTAATTTTAAAGGTTCGGGGCCTCAAACTATAGGGAAAGCTGTCTTCTCTTTTGTGTTATTACTTTCCTAAGCAAAAAAAGAAAGAAAAAAAGGATAGTGGTTCCTGAGAAATAAGTGCTAACTTTAGAACTCTGTATATTAAGCAGCCTGTTCTTTCTCAGGAGCAGTGCAATAAAATGGTGAGAAACTTGGGGTTTGATTCTTGAGTGCCTGGATTTCTGTCTTACTGCCGCCACACATTAGCTATGGGACCTTAGGCAAGTTAAAATCTCCATGCCTCATTTTCATCACTAGCAAAAGTAGAAACTAACAGTATAGTCCCTTAAAGGGACTGTGTGAAAATTGATTTAATGTATTTAGTGTTTAGAATTGTACTGACCCTTTGTTTAAAAGTGACCACAATATGTAATATTTAAGTAAATGTAGTATTTACCTTATATCCCCTATTGGTAAGTCTGTTGATGTTAAGAATGAAATAAGTTCTTTTTTAAAAAATCTCCTCCAGCATCTAGCAGGGTGAAACAAATCCTAGATATTCAAAAAATGACAATGTGAGACATAGAGTACATGTACAAAAAAATGAATTTAAGTTAAAATGAAAATGCAATTAATTTAAATAAAAAGACCTCTTGGTGCAAAAAAAAAGAAAGAAAGAAACTCAGGGTTCGATCCACCACTTTGTGTTTACTCAACTTTCCCTGTGACTCTGATGCATACTGAAGTTTGAGAATCACTGCAAAAGACAAAGCCAGAAAAGGAAGTGTAAGTACAATACTTCCGTTCAGGAAAGGAAATATGGGACTTCCCTGGTGGTCCAGTGGTTGAGAATCCGCCTTCCAACGCAGGGGACATGGTTCAGGGAACTAAAATCCCACAGGCCAAGGGCACCTAAGCCCACATGCTACAGCTAGAGAGGCCTTTGTGCACCCACCACCAGGATACAGCACAGCCAAAATATGTAAAATTTAAAAATAAAGACATGAACACAGAAAATATACATGTAGGAATCTTGCTCTCTCCTTAAAAAAAAAAAAAAGATGAGAAAATATGCAGTAGACACTGCTCCTGAGCACATACCACACCCCATTTTTCTTAGTTTTGCTGTGTAGCAAGACTTAAGTGACACACAATGGCAACCATCTGTTGTTCATGTGCTTTAGTCATGTGGTCTGGGCTCAGTGTGGCTTACCTGTGGCCCCATGATCAACTGGCAGGCTATGGCCTCATGTACACCTTGCAGTTGGTTGGGTTTTGCCAGGAGTGATGAGGGTAGCTGGGCCATATCTCTCCTCATCTAGTAGTCCAGCTCCCACTCAATCACAAGACAGTGGTCTCAGAGTTTCCAAAAGCAGAAAGAAAGAGGATAAGCAATAAGCACTTTCCAAATCTCTGCGTCATGTTCACTATTGTCTCATCAGTCAAAGCAGCCATATGGTCAAGCCCCATGTGTAGGAGGGGGGTCTACATAAGGGTTGTGAATACTAGGGGTTGGGGGTGCACATTTTTGCAGCCATTTCTGCAAACAATTCACCATACTGCCTGACAGGATTAGTGAGGGTGCCCTACCTTGGCAAATGGAGTAAGTTTGTTAGTCTGGTAGCCTCTGGTTCTGATCTCCAGGAGTAACATGGTTATTCATTGTCCTTCACTGGCATACTATGCCATGCTACTATGTATGGGCTTTAGGTATATGTCTTTCTTGGGGGCTGCACGGTTTGTTGCTGTGTCCCCATTGGTGGGAGCTGCGAGTTAGAGATTAAGTGTTGAACAGCTAGAAGCACTTACAGCCAGATTTGGAGTGTCTTTGGCAATACATCAGCTGCAAAAACTTAGTGGGCTTCTGGACTATTCAATCCAGTGAATTCTATGTGCTGATAAAGCAGGTAAAGATTGTGTCTAGACCTGTGCTGTCCAGTGCAGTAGCCACTAGCCAGAATTAGTCATTGAACACTTGAAATGTGGCTAGTCGTGAGATGTGCTATTTCTTCAAACTTCTTCATATAACTACTAGAATATTAACATTACATCTCTGGTCACATTGTATTTCTGTTGGTCGGCAGTTAATCTGTATTGAAGCCTGAGAATTTTGGCCTCATATTAATTGTTCTTTCCAGTAAATAACACCTTCTCTTTTAGCTTAAATGTGTGTTCCTTGAAACAATTAAAAAAAATATATATATATGTATATTTATTTATTGGGCTGTTTTGGGTCTTAGCTGCGGCATGTGGGATCTAGTTCTCTGACCAGGAATCAAACCTGGGGCCCTGCATTGGGAGCAGGAGAGTCTTAGCCACTGGACCACCAGGAAAGTCCCTCTTGAAACAATTTGAAAGTGCTTCTCTGGAAAGGGAGAATTCCAAGAGATCAAGGATAAGCTGCCTGTCTTTCTAGGACCTAACCTTGGAGGTCACAGTGCCATCTGTATCATACTCTACTGGCCAAAGCAATCAGAAGCCCAGCCAGATTCAGGGAAGGGAACTTGGACCTCATTTTTATTTTTGGTTGCACTGGGTCTTCACTGCTATACAAGGGCTTTCTCTCATTGTGGCGGCAGGGTTTCTAGTAGTTTCAGGCAACTAGTTTTAGTTGCAGCGTGGGACTTACTGTGGTGGCTTCTCTTTTTGTGGAGCACAGGCTCTAGGCAGGTGAGCTCAGCAGTTGTGGCATGTGGGCTTAGCTGCATTAGTTGCCTCTCAGCATGTGGTATTTTCCCAGACCAGGGATCGAACCCATGTCCCCTGCATTGGCAGGTGGATTTTTTTTTCTTTTTTTTTGTATTTATTCCTTTACAACAATTATTAAAGATTATAACTGTACAATATTGAGAAGTATAGAATAAAATACAATTATTGGAGGACAATTGCTCTACAATATTGTGTTGGCCTCTGCCACACATCAACACAAATCAGCCACATCTATACATATGTCCCCTCCCTCCTGAACACCACATCCCATCTCCCTCCCCATCCCATCCCTCTAGGTTGTCACAGAACACTGGGTTGGGCTCCCTGTTCTACACAGCAAATTCTCACTTGCTATCTGTTTTACATACAGTAATGTATATGTTTCCATGCTATTCTCTCAATTTGTCTTACTCTTTCCTTCCCCCACTGTATCCACAAATCTGTTTTCTGTCTGGCAGGTGGATTCTTAACCACTGGACCACCAGGGAAGCCCTGGACCTCACTTTTTTGATGGGAGGAATGTCAAAAAATTTGCCACCTTAAAAAAAAAAAGCTGCCACAGTCCTCATTGTAAACAAGAGGACATACATACTTACATTCCCACAGTCTTCTTACATTCTTGCAGTTAAAAGGAAATTTCTAACTCTACTACCCAATCAGGCATGATGCTACACTCCTTTTTTCAAGCTGAAATTCTTTTCTCAGCCTAAAAAAAATTTTTCCCCCTTCCAGCCCATGAACTACTACAGAATAGATGCTGAGGCCTTAACTCTCAAAGCACCAATTTTGGATCAGGATGGAAGGGGAAGAAAAATACTGGAATTCTCTCAAACTGTATGGGGAGATTTGGCATTTACATAAAAGAGACAATACTATTTAAGAATGGCAATTTGAGGCAATTGTCCCAATAGTTTCTGGTAAAAATACACACAGGTCTGGACTTCCCTTGGTGGTACAGTGAACTCGAATCCGCCTGCCAATGCAGAGAGTATGGGTTCAAGCCCTGGTCTGGGAAGATTTTTACATGCCATGGGCAACTAAAGCGCACGGGCCCCAGCTAGTGAGTATGTGCGCTAAAGCCCACCAGCCACGAGGCCCGCGTGCTGCAACTACTGAAGCCCAAGTGCCTAGAGCCTGCGCTCCACAACAAGAGAAACCACTTCCATGAGAAGCCTGTGCAAGGCAATGAAGAGTAGCCCCATCTCACCCAACTAGAGAAAGCCAGCACACAGCAAGAAAGAGCGACCAAAAATTTAAAAATAAATACATAAGTAGTGAAAAATACATACAGGTCTGGATCCTTAAGTTGAATTAAAATACTAATACTTTTGGAACACCTATTAATGATACATCGAGGATGATAAAAAGATAAAGAAGACGAAGTTCTCCTCTGGGAAGAGGTCAGAAGTCTACGCGGGAGGACGCAGATTCTCCTCCTTCTGCCTTAAATGCTAGAACTGAAATAGAAACATAGCTTGCCAGGCTCTACTGTCCATGGGATTCTCCAGGCAAGAATACTGGAGCGGGTTGCTATGCTCTCCTCCAGGGGATCTTCTGGACCCAGGGATTGGAACCTGAGTCTCTTACATGTCTTGCTTTGGCAGGCGGGTTCTTTACCCATTAGCGCCACCTGGGAAGCCCCTTAGACACAAAGAGCTCCTGGTAAATGTGTCCAGGAAGCCCCAGTGAAAAGAACTGCCTGAGTTCAAGTCATTATGAATGGGAGGTGTCAAATAGTCCGGGAAACGAAGCAAGGGACAAGACAAAAGCATACACTATTAAGTGCAGAGAACTGGAAAGAGCAAGGCCTGAGGCCCCTGAAAACTCCTTGCTCGCGAGTTCGTAAAAGGTAAACGTCCGGGTCCACAGCAACACAGTGAACCCATTTCGCCGGAGAGAAATCGCGGCAGCGGGCTTGGACTCGTAGTTTCAGGAATCTCCCAGTAGAGGGCGCCGGGAGTCCGCAGCCTGACTCGCCTGCGGAGGCGGTGCGTCCTGGGTCCGGGGGCGGGGCCGCCGGGCTCACGTGACCCTTGCTCATGGCGGCGGCGGCGGCGGCAGCGGCAGCGGCGGGGCTGGCAGTGCTCGGCGGCCGGAGCCGGATCCTGTAGCCGGGGTGTGGGCCCGCGTCAGTCCGTCCCTCCTTCGGCCCCCTCGTTTGTCTTCCGGAGTGTGGCTGGTAGAGCCGGGATGGCGGAGCGAGGCCTGGAGCCCTCGCCGGCTGCGGTGGCGGCGTTGCCCCCCGAAGTGCGGGCGCAGCTGGCGGAGCTGGAGCTGGAGCTCTCGGAGGGTAGGAGCCGGGCGAGGGAGCGGGCGCCCGGGCGCCGCTGCGGATCGCGGCGAGGGGAGACCGGGTCCCCACCGCGCGCCCTGGTGGCCGTGCGGGCAGAGGGGAGGGGGTGCCGGAAATCTGGCCTGGGCTTCACGTGAAGGGTCGCACTCCTCCTCTCCTACCCCGGAAAGTGGCTTTCCGTGTGGTTCATTGTGTTCTCTGGGAGGGGGGGAGCCGGGGCTGGGGGGAGAGGTTTTCCTCAGGCTCTGGCGGCTTCTGCGCTCCCTGCCCCCCCAAACCCCAGACAAAGCTGTGTCCTCCCGCTTCAGGCTTCTGCCCGGGCGCCCGGGCACGGTGGGGGCGGGGTGGGGGTGGGGTGGGGGTGAGGCCGCCAGCGGGGTGGCTGACAGCTTGCTCCTGTGCTCCTGTACTCTCTTCCAGGGAAGGGCCCCACGCCTGTTTCAGCTCCCCTTCCCCCCTTCAGAAAAAGAGAGACACACAGGGGAAACCCGCCAGTATTCTTCCTTGTTTAACAATGCTAGATGCCTCCCCAGTGACAGGAATGAGATAGAAGCGGGGTGGGCCGTTGAGGGTCCTAAGGAGGCCAGGAGCAGTGACATTAACCCAGAGAGAGACGCGGGGCGGCTTTTAGACCACCTTTGTCGAAAGGGTTTTTTTTTTTTTCCCCCCCGGTGCCTGTATTCTGGCTGAATTTTCCGCATCTGATCACCTTTTGGAATCTTAGAAGAGGAAAGGAGAGAGGTGGCTACCGGTTACATGCAAATCCTGGCCGGCACGGTCTTTCTTTTGACAATGGATTGTTACAAGGACGCTTGGATTGATTTTGAGAATTAAAAGAATGGAATAAATCGAGCCACTATTATTCGAGAAGTCCCTGGACAACAATGAGAGAAACGTTGCTCTGTTGTGGGCATGTGATCAGGCTTCTTGTGCAGTTGTGATCAGTTCTCCATAAAGTTCCTGTTTTTGTCACAGGCTGCCTCTGAGACAAAAGCAGCATTTTCTCCAGGCTTGATGTCAGTACCGTGGTGGTGCCCCCAGAGTTGCATATTCTTCTTGAGTTCTTTGCCAGAGGCCCTCTCCACTAGCATTTTTCAAGTGGATTAAAAATTGCTGATTGGAAAAGAAGAATGTGACAAGTTCCCAGGAGAGTTTTGACTTTTTGTTTACTTATCAAGGCATTGTCTCTACACACCCCCTCCCCCCATCCTTTACAGTAGAAAAACCAGAAGTAGATTTGAGTGTTATAAAGTCACTTGGGCATGGAGGGAAATAATTATTTTTAATAACCCTGTTAGGGTTTCCCAATGTATAGGGAGGCACCCTTTTCATTTGCACTCAATTAGCAACGTATTGTTTTTCAGTTAATCATTTGGGAAGTTACTCTTTGGCCAGTCCCCAGTATCACTTGTGGTGGATGAGTCTGTTTCTGTGAAATGTTCAGGGCATTGCTATCTTGATTCTACCTCTCAGAATACCTCATTCTTCTAGACTAAAGCATTGTCATTCAATGCATGATGGCTTTCATTCAAGTCAGACTTTTAAAGCAAGTTAGAGTAACACATCAGCTATCTTTGATTAGCTAGAAGGAGAGAAGTTCGGCTGGATGTTTGCGTCAGAAAGAGATTATAAATAGGAGTTAATTGCTTTTACATGGAGAGGGAAATCCTGGAAGCTCCTTATTCTTGGTATATCTGCTTCCAGCTGATTACTGTTTACTTCTCTGGTTGTTTCTAGAGCTGATTCTGAGGAACTGTTTCTAGGACTCATATGGCTAGCTCATCTTTCTCTCCTTGAAGAAGGTGTGAAACTCCTACAGACTGTAAGGCTAAGTAAGGCTTCAGCATTTTTCAGGACAAGTGCATGGTTTGTTTCCTGTTGCAGGATTGTTTTGGTTTGGCATGTGACTGAGATTTGAAGTGGTTTCTTAAAGATTTATACTACATTATCCGGTATTTCATCTCTTTTAGCAATGGAAAACTGGAAAAAATACAGTTGAAAAACCTCAGGCCTGCAGTGTCAGCATCTTGACCATCTGTTTGTCTCTCTTGCTTAAAGTACAGAGAATGGTTGACTGGAGAAGTAGGTAGACATTTTTAGGAATTCAAGTGAAGTTGAAACCACCACCAGCAATCCCCAAATCTATAGCACAGTGTTATTTGTGATGTCTGTTAGCATATTTTGAAGGGACCTTTGTTTTACATTTTCTCTACGGTTACTGCTCTGACAAAAGTACTTTTTTCTTTCGGAAAAAAGAGATACTTTTAACTATGTGTTTATCGTGTGGGGTTGGCTTTGGGGCTCTCATTCCTCGATTTTATTCGTTTTTCTCGGTTCGGGCTGTAGTGGGTCCTAATTATAGCGGTTGCCTGAGCTTATGCTGTTAAAGGATTTTCTTTGTGCGCGCTTGTGTTTTCAGCTGCAGGCTTGGGTCGCAGATGAGCCAGCTCTGTGCTGGAACGCAGGTTGTGCCTCCCTGGGCTGTTTGCCGCAGAGCGCGTTGCAGAGCCCAGTGCTGTGGCTGGCGCTCCGTTCAGGCAGGTCATGTGGACATGGTACTTCAAGCTGCCTGCTTTTGCAGCAGAAAGAACAGGCCAGCACTGTCCGGAGAATCATTGAAAATTGAACTGACACCTCTTCACAAGCTTTTCTGTAGACTAATTGAATAGGTAGGAGGTTTCGATAAGTATTCTCATAACTGAAATTTTTTCATGACCTACATGTACTATTATATTTTTGGCAATGAGCTCTGTTGTTTGAACTTAAATCCTATGTTTTAGTCAAGTGTACATAAAATAACACTAATGATGGGAATTTGTTTAAATTTGTCTGATAATACATTGTATTTGTGTTATGATATTATATGTTATGTCATTTGAGCCCTCCTTTTTTTTTTTTGATTTAACAGAAGGGAAAACTAAGACTCAGAAAGGTTAAGTTTTTGTCAGTGAGTATTAGTTGCTCACTAATCAGTGCCAGTATCTTAAGCTGCCATATTATTATGGCATCTGTTACCATTGACTGACTTAAATATCTGTATAGTTATTGCACAAACTATTAAGTCTAATTTTTATGCTAAGCAAGTGCTACAAAACAGTTGTATGCCGGGACTTCCCTGGTGGTCCAGTGGCTAGAACTCCAGGCTCCCGGTGCAGGGACCCGGGATCGATCCGAGAGCAGGGAACTAGATCCCATGTACTACAGCTAAGACCTCGTGCAGCCAAATAAATATTAAGAAAAAAAAATAAAAACTTTTATTAAAAAAAAGTTGTATGCCACAATTCTAAAGAGTCTTATTGATTGTCTTTCTGAAATCTCTTTTAAAATCTATCATTCACTTATTTGATTGAGCAGACACTTGTTTTCTGCTTACTGTGTGCTCAGGACACAGAGGTTAGCAGGGTACTGTGTTAGCTTTCAAAGAGCTCTGAGTCCGAAAGGGAAATCACTTAAAAATGCCAACAAAACAGTTCATGAGACCAAAGGGTTCATAAGAGTTTGTACAGAGACTGCCTTCTAAGAAAAGAGGAAACTGTCTGCTTTATCGCTGTGAAAAAGAAACAGCAGAGAACCATAAGTACAGAACTGGACACTGGTAGAGAGGGCTGTGATTAGCTTGGTGCAGCTCAGAGCTAAATGTGAAGGAAGGAAGACTGTCTGTGGTATATCGAGGAGGGGGTGGGGGTGGGAGCCTTTATGCCTGAGAACAGTCCCAGGGTGACAACTGGAAAGATATTTAAGATAAAATAACACTTACAGGAAGGGATCCTCCCTTTTCTTGTTTGAACACTTCTCTGAGCACAAACACAACAAACCCAGACACATCGTCCATTTCTCCTGTCTATTCCATCACATAACTCAGGGTCCTCAAAGCGTGGTACAGGTCGGCCTTGAAGGCGGAGGGTTAAGACACGGCCACTTCCTAGGAGTTGAAGTGCACCCCCTTTAGGAGTTGGGCAGAGGAGTTGAAGAGGAAAGGGGAGAGATGCTGCATTGAGGTTGTGTTGCAGTCTCCAAACTGGGAGTTTAAAATTAAGCCACCAGAGAACTGGTAAATCCTTCTTGCTTTTCTTATCATGGAAGAGTGTTGCCACTCCTCCTCAAGTATGTAGCATAGTCATGAATTCATAAGAAACACCTTTATCGGAAAGTGACATCTAAGCAGTTGTCCTTCCTAGTGTTAGAAGTACTAAGGAAAGCAGGTGGGTGGGTTTTTGAATAACCCAAACCGGGCATTAGCTAAGTGGTTTATTCTCTGAAACTTGCATATCTCTTTTTTTTTTGGTGGGCTGTACTCAGCTTACGTTGGAACGCATCTTTAGGAATTGCTCGTCAGAGCCTGTGACACATAGCTCTGCAAACCCTGATGGTGGAAATTTTTAATTCTTTGAGGGTAGAGTTTCATTTTATAGGTCACTCAGTGTCAAGTAGAGAAAAGCTGGTGGATGTTCTCTTGGAGTCCAAACTAGCTGTGAATGAAAAAAATTAGAGTGATTATAAATGGGGTTTATTTGTGACTGTCAAAAAACTAGAATGGTGGTAAACTGGTTTTGAGGGCAGTTCCAGAAAGTAGTGACAGACAAAGTCATTGGAAGGATGATTCACTTTACTGTAAAGGATGGCGCTTGTTTAGACATTCTAGTTCTATGTACTGACATTTTGAAAAATTTATCTTGTTGTTTGACAGCCCCATAACATTGAGGGGAATTTTTGAACAAGAGAAATCTCTAATCGTTCCCTCTCAGCCCAGCGCTTGATGGCAGCTTTCTTTCCAGGTCTATGTGCGGATTAGCGCCTCAGGGTTGAAAGTTCAGATGATTGGCTAAAAAGGGCCTTCACATGCGTTTGTATCGTAATGATTACAGTCCCTCATGGTTCTCATGATTAATCAGGAGTGCTCTTTGAAACACTCCTTCTGGCTCCTCTGCACCATTTCTCACAGTTCCTCAAGAATTAGTTGAAGTACTCTTGCCTGGAAAATCCCACGGACGGAGGAGCCTGGTGGACTACAGTCCATGGGGTCACAAAGAGTCAGACACGACTGAGTGACTTCACTTTCACTTTCTCCCTTTTTTCTAAACCTGCCCCTGACTACTGTGAGCTCTCTTGCTCCAAACCTTACACCATTTACATTTTTGCCAGTCATAGGTTTTCTAAATTATAGAAGTTGTTTTTCATTTCACCTCAGGGTAAACTCCTGCAGAGGTCATTCTTTAAGTCCTTTAAACAACTGCTGACCAATTTCTTCTTGTAGTAAGAGTGCAGTAAATTTTTGGTCACCTCATTTAGATGTGAATTGAAACATAAAGTCTCTGTCTTGGGGATTTGATCTTGGCACGAGGCAGCGTTGTATGATCATTTGAGGAGTGTGGGCTTTGGCATCTGGTGGGCTGGCATCCAAGTCCTGGCTGTCACTTAGCTCTCTGACCTTGGATGGACTGCCTAACCTCCCTTGTTTTCGTTTCTTCCATTCTTAAACAAAGGAACGGTAACCTTACTAGAGTTGTAAGGTGGTTCCTAGGGTCGCACAGAGTCGGACACGACTGAAGCGACTTCACTTTCACTTTTCCCTTTCATGCACTGGAGAAGGAAATGGCAACCCACTCCAGTATTCTTGCCTGGAGAATCCCAGGGACGGGGGAGCCTGGTGGGCTGCCGTCTATGGGGTCGCACAGAGTCGGACACGACTGAAGCGATTTAGCAGCAGCAGCAGCATAGGAAAACAACTGAGTGTGGTGTGTGCATGCAGTCAGTGCTCCGTACGTGTAATCTTTATTGTTTCTGATAGCGAATAGATGCATAGTGAGCTGTTTTTAATATCTTGGCTGTTTTTAATATCTTCTGTTACTTAGCAGAATACGGTTGTGTATGAAGTGATGAATAGAATCAATTTGTGTAATTCTTTTCTGTAGGTAAGACTTGACTCCTCCATCAGTTGCTCCTGTCGGCACCCTCTACCCTTGTTCAACACGTGTTGGGTCACGGCAAGCAGTTGACTAGAGCAGAAAAGAGTAGCTGGTTTGTTTCACACAGGCATCTGGCATGTGTGCATTTCCAAGCCTGTAGGTTCCAGCAAATGGCTCTGACATTTAAGCATGGTTTCTTAGACTCAAGCATCTCCAAGCTATGAAAAGGCACATGTGGATACTCAGCCTTCACTTGCATTTTGACTCTTCTTTTTCCTCCATTTGTCCTTAGTGAACAAATCCTTTCAATTCCTCCTTCAAAACTTTCCTTGCATCCACTTTTCCTTTGAGTTGCATTTATTTCCAGTCTTGCTCAGTCCTTTGTCTTTAGACCTAAGAGTCAGCTCTAGATGGATCTTTTATCTTTTAAAAATACTACTTTGATCAAAACCGTTGGTAAATCCAAGGCCCTGTAACTCATTGTCTTTAAATTCTGAGGTTTTGTGAAAGTAGGGATGGTCTTCTGTATCCTTTATGCCTATAGTCTAACTGAGTGCTTTTATACACATCAAATAGTCCATCTTTTTTGGTAACTAAGTATGTCATAGATGTTTAAGTAAAAGTTTTTCCTGTATTTGTGGGTTTTTGTTTTTTTATATATTTATTTATTTGGCTGCACTGGGTCTTAATTGTGGCATACAGGTTCTTTGGTTGTGGCATGCAAACTCTTAGTTGAGTTTGATCTAGTTCCCTGACCAGGGGTCCAACCCAGGCCCCCTACTTTGACAGCATGGAGTCTTAGCCATTGGACCACCAGGGAAGTTCCTCATATACTTGTGTTTATACTGAATAAGTTGCCTTCCCTTGTGGATGCTCTTCTGTGAAGAAAATATCTTCTGAAAGGCTGTTTCTTTGACATTCTATAGCATCACAGCTGACAGGATCTTTGGATACGTGGGTTGGCTTTAGTGGACCTGGAAATGCTGAAGTCGTGTGTAGAATTTTGAGTGTGCTTATGTGCCTTTTTGGGGAGCAGAGTCTCCAGCTTTCATCAGTTTCTTAAAGAGGACTGTGAGGCAAAATTAAGAACCAAATCTGTGGACTTCCCTGGAGGTCCAGTGGTTAAGAATCTGCCTGCTAACTCGGGGTACAGGGGTTTGATCTCTCGTCCGGGAAACTAAGATCCCACATGCTGTGGGGCAACTAAGCCCATGTGAGTAGAGCCCGTGCTCCACAACAAGAGAAGCCACCGCAGTGAGACCCCTGCACCGCAATGAGAGAGTAGCCCCTGCTTGCTGCAACTAGAGAAAGCCCGCACATAGCAGTGAAGACCCAGCACAGCCACTAAATAGATAAATTAATAAGTAATATTTGGGGAAAAAAAAGGCAGCAAAGGAGAATGGCTGCTAACTTAGCCCCTCCTTTCCACTGTGCTTTTTTAAAAAAAAGAACCAAATCTGTATGACCAGTTTTCATTGTTACTAGTTAGTAAGGAGGGCCAGGCCCTGAGCCTCTCTCTTCAACACTCACAAACTTATCTCTTTCAGTTCCCATGTTATCCCCTTTCCTTCTTTTCTTAGAGGAAGAGCTGTCACCCTCCCGTTCTGCAGCTTATCCCTCTGACTGTGCTCTCAGTCCCATCCCTTCTCTTCTGGGATCTTGGGATCTTACTTTATTGATCGCTCTATTCATTTGCGGTCTTCTGTCTTTGTCTTTTCCTCTCATCTTTAGCCTCTCACTTAACACTTGACTCCTTCCCTTCAGCCTATGAAAGTACTGAAGTTTCTCTCATCTTCAGAAAAGTATCTTCCCACAGTCCTTTGTTGGAACCTGTTTGCTCCTGCATGCTAGTGTTCTCCCCCTCTCATAGATCCTTTATTTCTTACTTTTGCTCACTCTTCAGTCCATTGCTTTTTCCTCATCAAGCCTCTGAAACAACTGTTTCCAAGGCCACTAGTGACTTCTGATTTCAGACTGAAAAGTACCCATGGTGTACAGCATCTTTCTCTGCAGCATTGGATACCATGCTCCGTTATCTTTATGAAACTTCCTTCTTCCTTAGCTTTTATGGCATCATTTCCTTCCAGCTGCCTAACTGTTTCTCCTGCAGCTCTCCCTTGGGCTTCTTTTTCTCTCTCTCTCTCCCAGTGAGGGTGTTCCTGTATCAGTCATTAGCCTTCATCTCACTTCACATACACTTGCTGAGTGATTGCACCTATGCCCAGGGCTTCAGCTACCTTGGCTGGGAGATGGCTTTCTAGTCTGTATCTTTAGTTCTGACTCCCATGTGCTCCCTTGATTCCCATTGATTCCCTCTAGACAGCCGTAACTTAGTAGATCCAAAACTGTACTCCTTGTTTCAGTCTGCTCCACAAATACTTGGGGGTCATCCTTAACTTCTAATGAGTCAGTAAGTCCTGTTGATTCTGCTTCCTCCCCTCCATTCACATTGTTTCTGCCTTTGTTTAGGCTCTTACCATCTTTTACTGAGACTATTGCAGTAGTCTCCTAATTTGTCTGCCTGCCTTCTGTCTCTTTTCCCTCCAATTCATCCTTCTCTATTCTGTGATGGAACAATCATCCTGAAACACAGATCTAATTGTGTCTTTTTGCCTGAAAATTTTTCATTGGCTTCTTCTATCCACAGGATAAAATCCATGCATCTTTTGTGTATCAAGACCTTTTTGACCCTCCTTCCTATGCCTTCCACAGTTTTGCTCTTGTCTCTAGCCATGCCAAACGACTTGTCCTTCCCTGAATGCGTGGTGCTTTTTCACTTCCATGCCATTGTATTTTAGGGGGCTTCTCAGGTGGCTTAGTGGTAAAGAATCCACCTGCAGACATAGGAAACGCAGGAGCTATGGGTTTGATCCCTGGGGCAGGAAGATCCCCTGAAGTAGGAGATGGCAAACTACTCCAGCATTCTGCCTGGAAAATTCCATGGACAGAGGAGACTGGAGGGCTGCAATCCGTGGGGTCACAAGGAGTCAGAGATGACTGAGAGACTGACATGCATGCTGTTGTATTGTACACATTGCCTTTCTCTGAGAAATGCCCACTCTGACATGTTCTTCCCTTTTTTCTGCCTGGTTGACTTCTTCTCCACTCCATTTCCTGTAAGACGCCAGCCTTTCTTAAGCTCTCTTAAGAAGTTAAGGTCTCCGTATAAGTAGCCATCAATTATTGAGTGCTTATTATGTAACAGGGTTTATAAACTGTGTATACCCTGCCCAGCCAGGTAAGTAGGTGCTGAATAAATTGCTCCTATTATCATGATGATGAGGGAACTGAGCTCGCAAGAAGCACCTGAAGCTTGAGAGACATGCGGGGTGTGCCAGAGCCGCCCATTACCCATGACCTGGTCTTTCCCTTTCTCCCTACCAGCAGCAGAAACATCTGATGTGAATGGCAAAGGAGAGAGAACACAGCTGGGTTCAAGTCCTGGCTCCCCTGCTTACTGTGTGACCTTGGACAAGTCTTGGAAGTATGCTTCTAATCCTAACAACTCCTAAAGATAGTGTGTTGTTTCCATTCTGTAGAGACTTGTTAAGGAACGTGAAGTCTGGAAGTACAGTGTGCTGAGGTTGGAACCCAGGTCGACTTGGCTCCAAAACCCACGGTATTTCCATACTGGCTGCATCTCCCTGAATCACGTTGTTTCAAGTAATTTCAGCAGAATTCTCTTCCATCTTAACTCTTGGGCCCCCTTTTCTTAGGATACAGTTTCTGTCTTTGGTGTTGGGGAGTAGGGCTCCCTGGAGAGAAAAGAATGGAAATGTTCCATCCTGTTCTAGGAGAAATAGGAATAGGAGTGAGGTTATTCTTGACCTTGCTTTGCCAGAACCCCGGGGAGTTAGCACTCTAAAATGTGTTTGGAGAATTTCCCTCAGCCTAACTTCTGGCAAGGTGTGACTGCTTTATTTCTTTAAAGAACTAAAGATATTGGGTAAAATCCTTCCAAGATTATGTATCTGTAAAGTAAGAGATAATTTTATGTACTTATATTTTGATGTGAAGTTAATTTTTCTTCCTTGAATTGAGATGGGGATGATGAGAAGCTGAAAAGGGGAAATCCAGAAAGAAAATATTTTGAATGGTATACAGGTCAACCCTAAATGAAAGCCCATAGGACGTCTTTGAAAGGTCCTTGTGTCCTGGACTTGTTTTTTTCTGAGCTTCAGGTTGAGTATTGTGGTTCTATTCTGCTTCAGAAAGAATTTTTAGTTTAGTTTTATTTTTTTCCTAAGGATATTTATGTTTAATTTAAAAACTAATGTTTAAACTAATGTAGATATTTCTGTAGACGACATATACTTTTAATTGATTTTGGGGGAGTTACTTCTCTTTTTTATGAAGGAATAGTGCTCTAATATCTTTTTCTTTAGAGGATTCTTGCTTTTAGGGATAAATTAAAGCAGCTGTAGGATTTTCTTTCTTTCTTCTTAAGGACTTTGGGTTATATTGTCTCAGTTTATTCATAGGCTGGAACCTTGTGGGCTTTAACTCAGGTCAGGCATGAATGCATTATGGTGCTGGCCAGTCTTGTCACTGAATCTCCTTTTTAAAGATGAACCCAGCAGGAATCATTAGGAGAAGCTTCTGATAGTTTCTTGTTTAGTAGATCTGTGACTTTTTTTTTTAATTGAGGTATAATTGACATACAGCATTATATTTATTGATTTCTGGAGTATGACGTAATGATTCGATATTTCTATGTTAAGAAATGATCACCTTAGTAAATCTCATCAACATCTATCACCATACAGAGTTGCAATTTTCTTTCTTGTCTTAAAACTGTAAAGAGTTGTCATTCTTACTTTATTGGACTTCCTTTCTGGTTTGGAGAAACTTTAATTTTTAAGTTGAACATGTAGGAAAAGCACTGGTGAGGTTTCCTCCTGTGGTTCTTTGCTGTTTTCTTCAAGGAGGCCAAGGGAAGTCCTAGAAGAGAACTTCCTGTTTAAAAAAAAAGGCAGCTTCCTCATTTGTTGGTTCTCTGAACTCTTAACTTATAATGTTGCTCATATATTATAGCTATTTTTCAGATGATCTTAAAGTTACTGTATGATCATTTGCATAAATACCGTCATCTCCCTTTGTAAGGTGCTTGAGGACAGCCCACGGTATCCTTCAGCATAAGTGTTTTTCAGTACCTATTTTCGCCAGTGAATGAATCTAGACTGTCATCAACCTCCCTATCTATTTTTATTTCCTTATAAGTATCTGACAGACTCTTCTAATACAGTTAAGACTTGTTTCCTCACCCTTTTCCTCAAACAGCTCATTCCTATTTCTGTGCCTTTGCAGTGATTATTTTCTTTGTCAGGGCTGCCTTTTCTCCTACTGAAATTTACCCTTGGTTTCATGGCCTGATTGATGGCCTTTTCATCATGAAACTGACTACTTTAGTCCTTATTAATTTCTTCTGTTTTAGGCTATTGTATTCAGTAACAATTTAACACTTAACTGATGCTTTATTTGCTTATGTTGTTTTTGCCTCCGCAGTTAGACTTTATTTTTTTAAAATTAATTAATTATTGTTGTTATTTTTCTCGCTGTGCCAGCTTGTCTCTCGTTGCGGCTAGCAGGGGCTGCTCTCTAGTCGTGTGCGGCGCGTGGGATTCTCATTTCGGTGGCTTCTCTAGTGCAGCCCGGGCTCTAAGGTGCACAGGCTTCAGTAGTTGAGGCACGTGGGCTCAGTATTTGTGGCTCCTGGGCTCTAGAGCACAGGCTCAGTGGTTGTGGCTCATGGGCTTAGTTGCTCTTAGACGTGTGCTATCTTCCTGTATCAGGGATTGAACCCAGTCTCCTGCCTTCGCAGGCAGATTCTGTACCACTGAGCCACCAGGGAACCCCCTGCAGTTAGACTATAGATTTTGTGAGTGTAATGACAAGGTTTTCTACCTTTTGGAACTTGTAAGGTGCTGAACATATCATTATATCAATTAAGATGTAATGAGCACATTTATTTACAGGATCTAGTGAGAGATGCATAAAAGGCAGATTCCCTGCTTTCAAGGAGCTTTCAATCTAGTAGCTTCTCTTAGAAGTATTAAAGTAATTGTCTTTTGAGTGAGCGCTTACAAACTTTTTTTTTTTTTACACTTGAGTGGTAAGATAGCCTTTAAACAACTCTATTTGAAATCATTTTGGGAAAGTGGTAGCTTGAGCACATCACTGCTGCCCTCTTTTTAAAACTCAGTTCAAGTGAAATAACAATTTCAAAGCTTAGAACAAAAATACTAAGAATTGAAATGGAAACTCATGAAAGTGGGAGGACTTGAAGGATAGATCTAGGAAGCCAAAAATGCAGATAATAAGAATTTTAGGGGAAATAACTTGTAGAAGAAAAATTCCCCGAGACAAAAAAGATTGCAGATTGAAAAAGATCACAGATTGAATGAGTTCACTGTCTTCCAGGCAAGATGGATGAGAAAAGGCACAAATCTAGGCATATTCTGATAACATTCCTGAATTGAGTGATGAAGGAAAAAAAAATCCTACAAACTCAAAAGAGGATAAAGATACAAAAAAAAGTTAAAACTCCAATAAAATCGGCTGTTCTCATTTGCAACACTATAGTGATGGTGTACGGAGAAGGCAGTGGCACCCCACTCCAGTGTTCTTGCCTGGAGAATCCCAGGGATGGGGAAGCCTGGTGGGCTGCCGTCTATGGGGTCGCACAGTGTCTGACACGACTGAAGCGACTTAGCAGCAGCAGCAGCAGCAGCAGTGGTGGTGTAAGAAGCAAACTAGTTAGAGAAAAGGTCTACACTACCAAAATCTTACATGCAGTCTAGATATTGTTCACCTTTCAGGAAAAGAAAGCTCTATGTGGGTGTGCAAGAACTGACATTATATCACCCATAGACTTGAATCTGAGCAATATACTCTAATCAAACATAATTATTTCCTTTCCTCGAAACAGTGATGGACAATGGACTATAAATACGTATATATATCATGTGCTATACCAATGTGCTATTGTTACTGTAAGTTACATACTACGTATATGTATATATATAAAATTATATACATTGAGCGTAATAAGAAATGTGTAATATAAATGCTAAGTAAGTATCTTTGAAATTGAAGAGACATATCGAAAGAGAAAACCTTGTTGTCTGAATGAAATATTCTGAATGATTACAGGAAAACTCAGACATCAAGGAACAGGGTGGTATGGGGGTGAGAGGGAACTAAAAGCATTCTTTGGTATCTTTAGAATGTTGGCAGGGGAAGCATGGCAATGAACTGCCTTAATGAGAAGAATACTTCTTTTATAATGGTGTTAAAAAATTATAAAATACTTAATGGAAAGTATCACAAGAAAGGTACAGGGTCTGTGTGAAGAAAATTGTTAAGTGTTAAGGATGATCTGAAAGAAGTGGAAATGCATACCATGTTCCTGGATGGAAAGACTAAATATATGTAAATTTAATGGAAATTAATTACAACTCCAATGGAGAGTTCTTCTGAAGGTAGACAATGAGGTAAAACAGTCTGTGTTCATATGGAAGAATAAATGTTTTACAATAGCCAAGAAAATTTAGACACAGAATAGTGAGGTGGTCCTTGCTTTACCGAGTATTGAAACAGATTCTAAAGTTATTAGTATCATACTCGAAGCCGTATGGTGTTAACATTTGAATAAGGGATGAGCAAACAGAATAAGGTGTCCCAATCCTTGTATATGTAAGAGAAATAATTATGAAAATATGAAAGTTTAGTTGAAAAGATCTTTCTTTAAATTGCAAATAATGCTTTTTATTATATAACTTCTTACAGTACTCACATTACATAAGACAGAACCTGGCAAATTCGTGTTATTATCTAGACGCTACATCATGTTGGACTCTTCTGCAACTCCATGGACTGTAGCCTGCCAGGCTCCTCTGTCCATGGGATTTCCCAGGCAAGAATACTGGAGTGGGTTACCATTTCTTCCTCCACAGTATCTTAAAATAAGTTACCCAGAGCTCCATAGGATATCAGAAATGCTAGTAACGTATTTATCTTTGATACTCTATTTATCCTGCCAAAAGGAGCACATTGGAAACAGAAAGAAAAGTCTATTCCTCATGCAGTGTCTTTCCAGTGCCTCTACAGACAAAGCTTAACATCGTGGCATCTGGCATAGGAAAAATATTTAAAGGGTTCATCTTAATTTTCACAGAGTAGACAGTGAAGGGGAGATTTGGGTCTGAGAGGCACTAAGTTGATAACTGACACAGTCTTGATTCTTCTCTTTTCTTCAACATAACAGTCCGTATCTAGTCCATCAGTAAGTATTTTGGGTGCTACCCTTGCATCTGCTTCCCTCTATCTGAGGTCACTGATGATCATTGCCTCACCTCTGTCACCTCAACTCTAGTTTCCATAGTGCCTTACCTAGTGTCCCCTGCTTTCTTTAATCTGTTTTTCACATGGCAGCTACAGTCAGCTCTGTAAACTAAAATTAGATGCTCTTGCTTCCCTGCCTTACAACCCTTCAACAGATTCGGTCTTTTAAATGAAATTCCAGCATCTGTTTCACGATCTACTCCTTCACATTCCAGTTCCCCCATCCACAGTGCTTCAGCCACGCTGGCTGACTCTTCTTTCTCTCCTTCCACTTTTCCTCTCTCTCTCATTTCTTGTTTCCCTATCTCTCTCTCCTTTCCTCTTTCCCTCCCTTTCTCTTTTTCTTTCCTTTTTATTTATTTAGCTACTATTATTGAGTACCCACTTCGTGCCACATAGGTACAGGCATCACAGCAGTGGTTAAAATAACAAAAGTCCCTGCCCTGGGTCTTCCCTGGTGGTCCAGTGGCTAAGACTCGGTGCTGCAGAGGCAGGGAGTCTGCGTTCCATCCCCGATCAGGGAACTAGATCCTGAATGCCGCAACTAAATATCCCCACATGCCCCAGCTTAGACCCGATGCAGCTAAATAAATAAATATGAAAAAAAAAAATCCCTGCCCTAAGGAGCTTGCGTTCTGTAGGAATAGACAGAAATTAATAAGTTGTTTATATTGCCTGTCAGATGGTAAGCATTTCAGTGGAGAGAAATTGCGAAGGGGTATAGAGAATATTGGGGCTAGTCAGTGGATAGTTTAAAATAGAGTCAGGGATGACTTCATTCAAAAATGACACTGGAACCTAAGGGTGGTGAGACTCTCTCTCCTTTGAGTTCATCATGCCTGTTCCTGCGCCGAGGCCTCATTCCTTGCTTTTCTTCTGCCGGGAATGCTCTGCCCCAAAGAGCTGTGCTTGGCTGACAGCTTTGCCTCCTTTCTGTCTCAACTCAAAAGTGACCTTCTCAGAGATGTCTTCCCTGACTCCCGAGTTTAAATGAGCAACTCCTCCCACCTTTCTCTGTCTCGTCTGTTTTTTTTCCTGTTTAAGATTTTCAACTTAATGCCGCCATTTAAAATGATCTTGCTTGTGTATTTATTCATTATCTGGTTCTCCTCCGGTAAAATGGGAGTTCCCTGAGAGCAGAGACTGTGTTGTCTTGCTGCCTGCTGGATGCCCAGGGCCTAGAATAGAAGACACTCAGTCAACACTTGTTTGAGAACAGATGGGCTTTGCAGAGAGAAGATTCCAACAAGATTCCTTAGATGGTGACAGCTTTACCGAGTAAAGAAGTGTGAGCTCTGTCCCAGGACCTCTTCTAGGAAGGGACAGGGACCCCTGTGGAAGCTGGCCAGGGCTGGAACTCAGGGGCCCATGATGTTTCCTGGCACTGGGTTGGTTTCTCACATTTGTTTTTTCTTTGTTTCCCTCACCTATTTATCTGCATGCTCTGATTTTCCATGTGCCTTTTACAGTTGGGTGGTATGTGACAACTTTCCATTTCATTAGCCTGCCTGATATTTATTATACAGAAATGTATAGAAGACGCAGTGCCAAGCCTAGAAGAGCCCTTGCCTGAGAGCTGGGAGTTGGAGCTGGGCCACTGGGTGTGTCTGCTCCCTGTGTCGGGGGACGTCTACTTGTGTTGCCTTGTACATGCTTGCGTGTCGCTTCCCTTTTCCTCTGCCTTGACCAGCCATATTACTCACAGGAACTAATCTGAGGTGTAAGCTCATTGGGTGCATTTTTCTTAAGAATAGTGTAAACAACCTTCATTTTGATATAACTGGTCAGTATTGGTTGGAAAAAACTAAATATTTCCTGTGTTTGGTTTTCCAACATCTTTTCTTGATTGTATTAAATCTTTTGCAAAACTGTTGGAAAACCAGGGAAGTGAGATATTTAGCCATATGGTAAATATTTGATTTGTTGAACCAAGTCAGACTTTTGGGTAATTTATCCTAGTTTATGCAAATTGTATGGGCCAGCTAGACTTCTGAAGGCATTCATAGGCCACCCATATTATGTCCACCTATGTGCACACAACACTTTTTTCTTAGGTCCTAATGTTTTCTCTCAAGGGCTTCTTTGAGTTCCTATGTCCAAGATAGTATTCAAACATTAAATTTATTGTAATTTTATGCATAGGATAAATATAATAAAAATCTCAAATATTCCATTTATTTATTATTCTGTCATCAACTTGAAGTGTATCTTTGTGGCTGAGAAGCAGAGCTTCTGCAACATCTTAATAATTTAAATTATCTTCTTTCAATAAAGACAGAAGTAAATGTGACTTAGATGATTATCATGTTGAAAACAAGACTAAAATGATTATTATATGTTTACCAACCAAAGATCACCATTGTCAGGAGTAGTAAGTTGCTCAGAATTCTGAATTTGATTTGATTATCATCTAACTTTTCCTTACAATTGTAGAAAAAAGAGTTTTTCATTAGAGGTGGAGATTCTTTCCCCTTCTGCCCTTGCCAGTTTTAGTTTTCTGTTTCCTTCCCTATAAAATGTGGATAAAAATGCTAGCTCATAGGATTGATATGAGAACTAAATGAGTCAATACATAAAAATACAGTGAGTAGAGCAGCGCCTAGCCAGTGATAAGCACTATAAATATTTCTTATGCTGCTGTGCTGCTGTGGTATTTTAAATTTCCAAAACTTCATCCATGCAGAAAGTGTGATTAGTGAGTAGACTATATGAACCCAGATTAGGTTTCCAGCTCTGTCTGAAACAGGATGGTAGTTAAAGCCATGAGAATACATGAGTTCATCCAGGAGAGGGGCTTGGGGTGAGCAGAGAGAAGTATTTCAGGCAGATCCCTAGGTACGCTAATATGCGCAGAGGAAAGGAAAACCTGCAAAGACGGCCAGGAAGAATTGGAGGTTTTAGCGGAGAAAGCTAGAGAAGGAAGATCAGGAGAGTTAGGGGATCAGAAAGACAAAAGAGGGAATGATCAAATGTTGCTGCAGATTCAAGAATGGTAAAGATTGGATGGAGTCAGTGTATTTAGCCACTAGGTGATTTTTGAATTTAGTGAGAGTAGTTTTAATGCAGTGGTCCTAGGTGACTCAGTGCCTGCCAGTGCAGGAGATGAAAGAGGTATGGGTTCGATCCCTGGGTCGGGAAGATCCCCTGGAGGAGGAAATGGCAACCCACTCTTTCCTGGGAAATCCCATGGACAGAGGAACCTGGTGGGCTACAGTCCATGAGATTGCAAAGAGTTGGACGCTACTGAGCACGCATGCCCACATGGGAATTATGAGTTAAGGAGTGAATGGGAGAAAATAGATACATTTCAGAAAGAAAACAACTTTTAGTAAATTTGACAGTAGTTAGGAGGGGCAGGACACAACAGTATTTTTGTAGTTATTTGCAGAGATTAGATATTGCAAACTGTATCTTTATTACATAATAAATGCCATAAAGAAGACATGTACAAATATGGAGGAAGCTCAGGCAAAGGGCATTTGTTTATCTGTGTTGTTTCTAAGGAGGATTCCTCAAAGGAGTATCACTCAGGCTCAGAGTCGTCAGTTGAGTAGGAGTTTGATGGGAAGACTGAGCAAGGAGGAAGGTATTTTAGTCTTGGAGGAAAGCATGGGTGTTTGAATCATTGGAGTATGCTCAAGGGGTTAGGGTGATGAGCAGTCTCACTGCTAGAGCATAAGGAGTAAGCTCAGTAGGTCCAATAAGCCTGGACAGGTGGGCAGGGCTGAGAGCGTGGCAGGGGTAGGTCTTAGACTCTTACATTTTGTCTTGTTGGTTCTTGCTTCTCAGTAGGAAATGGGCCAGGGGTACTCGAAACTGTAGGATAAACATGGTACATCTTCTTGGGGTATCCAGTTGAAGTCTGGGAAAATTACTGCTATGTTGAAACATGAGTATGTTATAATACAGTATTTAAAATCCAAGATAAAATATAATTTTAAATTAAACAAACATTTTTCCCATAATGGTTGACTTCTTCAGGCTGTGCCTCTTCTCACCCTCCACCCCCCATCACTTTCTTCAGGTTAAAGTTTAAAGAGCACCCATCTGGTTCATAGGGGATCATTAAGGAACTGTAAGCAGGAGTGGATGACATCTGTATTTGGTGGAGCTCAGCCTAGAGGAGAATGGTTTGAGGCTCCTTGTCACATGGTCGGGGTCACCGTTCATACGGAATACAATGTCAAAGTCTTAAGTAGATACAGACAGGATAAGAGGTCAAGACAGGAAAGGGAGACTGACAGAGTGGCTGTGAAATGAGCTGGTGGCCTCTGTGGTGAGATTAGGGAAGAGGGAATGAAAAGAGGTATTTAAAGAGATAGAATCAATGAGACCAGTGTGGAGAAGAGGAGGGCATTCGATGTGTAGGAAGAACATTAAGTTGACGCCTAAGAAACCTAAGTTTCTGGCTTAGCATCTTGAGGGAAAGAGGGCATCATTACCTAGTACAGAGAATAGGGGAAAAACAATTTGGAGTATGGGAGGAGATAAATTCGGTGTTCCTTAGTTGGAGAGATCTTTGGGCCCTGTGGGTAGAGATCTCTAGTGGACAGTGGGCTGTGTGTGTGTGGAGCTCTTTAGAAAGGCCTGGCCTCTTGACACGTTCAGTGTTCCTAAGTGGCCATCACTGGCAGTGGGACCCATGGGCATGACTGCGGTGGTCTGAGAGGAACACAGGGAGTGAGGGGAGCTAAACACAGAGCTCTGGAGGTGCTGCCATGTAATGGGGAGGCGGAAGAAAAAGAACCTGAGAATTGGGCAGAGGCATGGGTGGAGAAGACTCTTTTGAGAGTCCCTTGAACAGCAAGGAGATCAAACCAGCCAAGCCTGAAGGAAATCAACCCTGAACATTCATTGGAAGGACTGATACTGAAGCTGTAATACTTTTTAAATATTAAAAAAGAAGAGAAAGAGTCATTCCTGATATCCTGAAGTCATTCCAGAGGGCCTTGGAATCTCAAACTTCACTGACTGATACAAAGAGCTGACTCTTTGGAAAAGACCCTGAGGCTGGGAAAGACTGAGGGCAGGAGGAGAAGGGGGTGGCAGAGGATGAGATGGTTGGATGGCATCACTGACTCAGTGGACATGAGTTTGAGCTAACCCCGGGAGTTAGTGAAGGACAGGGAAGCCTGGCGTGCTGCAGTCCATGGGGTCTCAGAGTCCGATGCAACTGAGCGACTGAACAATGTGTGGCTGAAGAGGGAGGAGAAGCACAGAGCAGCAGAGAATTTCAGGAAGTGCCTGTTGCTGCAGAGTTAAGAGGGGACTGGGAAATGCCGGTTTACAAGTAGAAGAGGTCACTTCTGATGACCTTTCCCTGAACTGTTTCTGTGGTGTTGGGGGTTCGGACTACAAACCTGTCCAGAGAGGGTGAGGCCTCCTGGGTGGGAAAGAAAGTGGAAGCAGGCAGGTTGCGCTGCTTTTGCTAGCCTGACTGTGTGAAGCGAAGGAGAGAACAGTAGCCGGGATGTTCATACATTCACCTCTTTCTCTCCCACTGGAGGGTAAGTTGCATGAGGGCAGAAATTTCGTTTTATTCACTCCTATATCTCCAGGGTAGAAAAGAGCACCTAGTAGGTGCTCAATAAATATTTGATGGCCGAATTAATGAGTTACGTGAAGAAGGGAGAGGCTTGAGCATGTTTGTAGGGTGAAGGGTAAGAAGTCTTGGAGAGGAGGGTTTGAAGGTCTAGAAAGGATGTGATGGAACATGAACTCCATGAGTCAGGAAAGTTTGAGATTTCAAGTCCCTCTGGACTGACTATCTAGGATACCAGGAATGACTCCTTTCCTTTCTTTTTTTAAAAAGAATATTTATTTATTTGTCTGTGCCAGGTCTTAGTTGAGGCATGTGGGATCTAGTTCCCTGACCAGGAATTGAACCTGGGCCCCCTGCGTTGGGAGTGCGGAGTGTCAGCCACTGGACCACTAGGGACCCAGAGTGATTCCTTTTCTGCTGAAATTGAAGGAATGGAGAAACGAATGGGAGCAGAGGCAGATATTTACAGGTGGTAGAGGAGGAAGTTGAGGGAGTTCTCTCCTGATGGTCTTATGAGCATTCTCTGAGTTAAAAATAAAGGATGAGTATCATATGTGTTTTCTTGGAAGACATTTCGTGAAGACATTAAAAAAAAAAAAAGCACCCCTATTTAAGCAGGTAGGCTTGTGGGGAGAGTCATAGACAGGTAATTGTAGGCACACACAAGGTTGTGGTCAGTGACATAAAGGGTAGATGAGGTAAGGATGCGCCCAGGGGATGAGTAAGTAGGTGAGACAAGAGGCCTCTAGTCTCGGTTGGGAATGCAGGGAGTGGCTGAGAGCTGGGTGGAGCGATCCACACACCCTGTGCACAGCCGTTTCATCCCGCCCCAGGGACCTTCTGCCTGCAGGAAGAGTGTCCTTGGATCTTGGGAAAGTTGGAGAGGAGAAGCATTGAGTGCATGGGGCTCCCTCTTTCCTCTTTGAGATAAAATGAACAGAAACCTGAGCCTTGAGTGAAGTAGAGTCACTCATTATTAGCAGCTCTTCTGGTTCTAACCAGGCTGGTTTTCCAGTGATTTACGTCTGATTCATTTGACAGGAAACTGCCTTCCCAACTTTTGACAAACCTGTTATCTGAAAGGATTTGTCTGTCTAGAAGTGAAGGTAGTGGAGAGAAAGGATGTGACGGTGTCGCAGTAAGTCATAAAGAGCACAACATGACCATATTTATTTACCTCATCAGTCTTTAGTTAGAATTGATTTATTAAAGAATGTTTAGGCATCCACATTGTTTACATTAGCAGTTGTTTAGTAATAAGATTGCACCTGTTCAGAATTCTTTATTTTCAGCCTGAGGTCAAGAATACTTATTTCTCAGAAGCTTTCTGAAAGGGAAACTAGAGTAGAAAGGATGGGTCTTCTAATTTTCGAGGTGTTCATTGAAATTAAATAACCCAGCGAAGCTAATTTTTTTATCTTTTGCTGTTATATTGGCCATTATTACCAATCAGTCTCTGACAATTAAGTCAGAGTTGGACTTGAGTCCTGGTTACTTCTGTTTTTGCATTTCTCACATGTTAAAACATGTTCCCTATAAAATGATCAGAGGCTCATATTCTCAGAGTTAAAGGGGTTTTGTTAAGAACAAGTTGCACATTCTAATCCCTTATTTAAGAGCCCTATCAGGGAAGACAGCTTTATAGTGTGAAAAGCACCTGTCAGTTTTTGGAGATGGAGAGAAGTACTTTTTTTTCTTGCTAGAAGGTGAAATCAGAGGTTGGCCAAGACATGCTAATTGGAACTTGGTATAGTCTCAGTTGGCTCAGTACTTAGAATTCGCTTCTTAGAATTCACCCCACCTCTGAATGGGGAGTTGGGTAACCCTATGTGTCTCAACCTCATTCCCCTCAGTTTTAAGGTTTTAGCCATTAGTTTGAATAGTTAGAACTCCAGTTAGGATGTTATTTGAGGGAAGAAAAATGACTTTATCAGCATTTGGGAGAGAACCTAGGGAACAAGAGAGTCTTAAAGTCAGATTGGCATCAACAATCTGAGTACCTATTTCTCATTTTTACTTTCACTTCACTATGTTATAGCCAGATCCCTATCTTCCTAGAACGTGTGTGTGTGTGTGTGTGTGTGTGTGTGTGTGTGTGTGTCTAAGACACCATGTTGGCGACTTCGAGAGAGACCTGATGTCTGGACCCTCTTTACAAGTTCTCATTTCTGTTGCCTTTTATGGGAATCAACTGGGAAAAGCATTTTGAGATGAGTATGTCAGAGGCAGTGTGTGAGGTAATAGGGAAAACATCACTGGGTTCAGGTCCCTGTTCTGCTGTTTACAAGCTCTGTGACCTCAGGCAAATCCTCTAACCTCTCCTAGCCTCTGGGAGATGAAGTGGGTAGGTGAGGCAATCTAGTTCTTTCCAGCTCTTAATTCCTATGCTGCTGCTGCTAAGTCACTTCAGTCGTGTCCGACTCTGTGCGACACCATAGACGGCAGCCCACCAGGCTCCGCCGTGCCTGGGATTCTCCAGGCAAGAACACTGGAGTGGGTTGCCATTTCCATCTCCAATGCATGAAAGTGAAAAGTGAAAGTGAAGTCGCTCAGTCGTGTCTGACTCCTAGCGACCCCATGGACTGTAGCCTACCAGGCTCCTCCGTCCATGGGATTTTCAGGCAAGAGTACTGGAGTGGGTTGCCATATGGTGACCTGTAAATAAGCTTTAGGAAAATGTATGAAGAGGAAATCCACCACACACAGGCACACACGTGCGTGCAGATGCACACACACACAGAGCATTGGGATCTTAGTTCCCTGACCAGGGATCGGATCTGTGCCCCCTGCAGTGGAAGTGCAGAGTCTTAACCACTGGACCACCAGGGAATGAATTCCCGAGGAAATTCTATTTTAAATTTATTAGGACAGTTATTATTTAAAGAAAATGTATAGTGAGTTACAGATAAATTAGCTTAATCATCAGTTGCCCAATTTATATTCATCCCATCAAAACTTGTATGTTGAATTTTCCTAAAGCGAGGTATACATTTAATTATTCAGGATGTGTGCTGTTACCATTTTGGCCTAGTGAGGCTTATGGGATGGAACTTTCTTTCTGACTCAGAATTGACAGCTTACCGAATTCCCCTCCTAATGCATCTCCTCTTCCCTTTGTCCCTCTCCCCCTCAACCGGCTCCCAACCTCAGCATCTTGTGCATTTATCTTTGGTCATGCCTGTATTCCCTTATCGGACTTTCCAGGTGGCACTGGTGGTAAAGAACCCACCTGCCAATGCAGGAGACGTAGAGATGCAGTTTTGATCCCTGGGTCTGTCAGGATCCCCTGGAGAAGAGCATGGCAACCCATTCCAGTGTTCATGCCTGGAGAATCTCAAGGACAGAGGAGCCTGGTGGGCCACGGTCTACAGGGGTGCGAAGAGTCGGACACGACTGAAGTGACTTAGCATGCATGCACACACAAGCACATATTTCCTTACAGGGCTTACTCGGTGGCTCAGTGGTAAGTAATTCATCTGCTATGTAGGAGATGCGGGTTGAATCCCTAGGTCGGGAAGATCCCCTGCAGGAGGAAATGGCAGCGCACTTCAGTATTCTTGCCCCAGAAAATTCCACGGTCAGAGGAGCCTCTCGGGCCACAGTCCATGGGGGTACACGACTGAGTGAGCATTCATACACGTATTCCCTTACATTTTTGTTTATCCTTCCCAGAGGCTGGAGATTATGTCTTACTCATCTTTACTTTTCTTATGTAGAACACTGAAGGGAAGATAATATATGAGGATGTAGATAACAGCAGATCAAAGATGGCCCAGATTTTAACTGGGGTAAGGGGAGAATGTTGGTGTTATATATAGAAATATCTGAGATGCTGGTTTGGGGAGAAGATGATGAATACACTTTGGGACACGATGAAATCTGTGACATTGGCAGGACATTCAGATGGACTGTTCAGTAGGCAGTTAGACATGGTGAATTACATCCTGGAGCATTCGGAGGATTTGCTCTGAAGAGGTCGGAAACTCTTCATGAGGTTCATCAGAATGAATCAAGTCTTTGAAAAGGAAAGTGAAAAATGAAGCTCATGGGGAATGCCTGTGTTTAGGAAGCTAGAGAAGAAAGAAGAGTCATCTAGGCTGCAGAGGTAATCACTGGGGTAGGAGGTGCATAGTGAGTGGCTCTTATGGAGATAAATGCTCAACTATGCTAAAGCTGCAGAAGGGTTCGGAGAATTAGATGAGGAAATACAGATGATTGGATTAGTCAGTTTCAATCCTGCTGAATCAGAGGCTGCATTAAAAAGTGATGAGGACACAAACAACGAGTCTGTAGGCTTCTTATTTTGAAGGTGAGGGGGAAAAAAAGAAAGAACAAGGGCAGAGTCAAAGGAGTCCTTATTTCTTTTACTTTATTGTTAATTTTTAATAATAGAGGTTACTGAGAAATCTTTATAGTCCTGGGAGGCTGAGAAAGGAGGCTAAGAAAAGACTGTTGGTTAGGGAGATTTGGACACAGATTAGATCCCTGGAGGGGAGATAAGGGTAAATTAGAGAGCAGGATGGTGGGGCTGGTTGGAGAGGAGGGAGGAGCCTTCTCTGAGACAGGAAGAATGGCTTGGTTGAAAAAATTGATTGGGGGAGAGGAAATTGGTCTGGGATTAAAGGGAAAAGAATAGAAAAATGGAAGCATGGGGTTTTGAGACATGTGAAAAGAATTAGAGCAGAAGCTGCAGGGGAGCTTGCGAGGAATTAATGACACGAGAAAGCGATGCTGGTGCTCTGGAGACCAGACCGGGTATGGTCGACATGAATCTGGAGGGGACACAAGTGTGATTTTGTGTCCGGGTGTGAGATCAGGGTGTCATACAGGTTGTCAGTGTGAATAACGCCAACCCCAAGGACAGCCGACTGGACTTGGGGTCGGGGGCCAGGGGTGGGGGGAAGCAAAAGAAGCCAGCCATAAAGTTGGAACATGCTCTGGGGCTTCAGGGCCTTGGTACTCTAGCCTGGCTTCACAGTTTAAGCTGGCAGCATTGCTGAGTCTCTTCATGTGTGTGTTTAGGAAAGAGGAAAAAAGATGGTCTTATTTAAGGGTTATTGAGGTGGAAATGAAGTATGAGAATACTTGTAAGAATACTAATTAATTAAGAAAAAATGGCATGGAAAAACATTGTTGAAAAACTCCATGAAATAGAAGAATAGCCTCCTCTTCCCCCACCCCAACCCAGTCCTACTTTCCAAGCTGTAACCACTTTTAATATCACTTCAGAACCCAGAAGTGCTATCGGAGAAGGAAATACAAGGTTTTGCTGCCTCCAAGAGAACGGTGCAAATAACAGGATTGACCGGATCCTCTTTAATTTCTTCTGTGCTTTCTGTGTTCCTTTTCAGTCTTACTTAGTTGCTGTTTTTTCTCATATTTTAAGTTGTCGTTTTTCTTGTATTCTTAAGATTTGGAGGAGTAGTTGTTTTTTAAGATGAGGTGCATAAGAGTTAAACCTCAAGTGCTTGCCTTTCAGAAATGTTTTTATCTCTCATTTGATTGTCATTTCTTTGAATGTAACTTATTTTTATACTCTGGACACTTTGAGGGTTTGCTTTTTGTCTTTGGAGCTCTGACGTTTTCACCAGCGTATGTCTAGGTGCTTGTCTTCTCTGTCATCCTGTTTGGCAGTATTCTTGCCTAGAGAATCCCAGGGACGGTGGAGCCTGGTGGGCTGCCATCTATAGGGTCGCACTGAGTCGGACACGACTGAAGCGACTTAGCAGCAGCAGCAGCAGCAGCAAACTCTTTAAATCTGTGTATTGGCTGTCCTTCTTCTGGAGCTCAGGGACGATTTTGTTTTATTATTTCTTCCCTTTCATGAGCTGTGTTTTTAAATCTACTTTGTGTTTGCTCCCTCTCTCTTTTATTTACCCTTGTTTAAAATAGCTGTTTATTCTTAATTTTTATAGACATGATATCCTCTTGAATCTCTCTGAGCATGCTAATTCCTGAAATAGCACATATTTCCTTTGGGGCATGTTTTACCAGAAGTCCATCTTGGCCTGTTTTTTTTGCTTTGTTGGGTTTCCTCAGATGTCATTTGTGGTTGTTCACAGCTAATGTGAGTGACTAGGTTAGGTGTGAATAGTTACTAGGTTACTAGGTGAGTGACTAGGTTATCTAGACTAGGTAGTTGGTGTAGTTATCTTCTGGAGTTGAATAGGTCTTACTAGGTGTCTACATTTTTATTATGGAATATCCATAAAAAAAGAGTATATATTACGTCTCAACAAAGTTTAAGGAAGAATAGTAAATTGTCTGTGGTCTAGTTTAAGAACTAAAACCTTAAAATAGCTCTGAAGGCCTGGTGGGCCTGTTACTTTCACCTCACTCTTCCATGTAACTATCATCCTGAATTTCCTTATGCATTCCCTATTTTTGCTTTATTGTTTGTATATATCCCAAGCAAAATAGTATTTAGTTTTTTAGGTTTTTGAACTTTAGTAGTGGAATCATCCTATATATATTCTTTTTCAACTTGCTTTTTTTCTTTTTCTACTTAGCATTGTTCACGGGGTCATTTTTGCTGATTTAGGTTACTGTAGTTCTCTTTTTGTTTCCTGCTGCTCTAGCATTCCATTGCATGAATTCATCTCAATTTATTAGTTAATTCACCAGTTGGCATGGATTTTAGTTGTTTCTCAGTTCAGTTCAGTCGCTTAGTCATGTCCAACTCTTTGCGACCCCATGAATTGCAGCGCGCTAGGCCTCCCTGTCCATCCCCAACTCCTGGAGTTTACCCAAACCCATGTCCATCGAGTCGGTGATGCCATCCAGCCATCTCATCCTCTGTCGTCCCCTTCTCCTCCTGCCCCCGATCCTTCCCAGCATTAGGGTCTTTTCCAGTGAGTCAACTCTTTGCATGAGGTGGCAAGAGTATTGGAGTTTCAGCTTCAACATGAACACCCAGCTTCCAATGAACACCCAGGACTGATCTCCTTTAGGAGGGACTGGTTGGATCTCCTTGCAGTCCAAGGGACTCTCAAGAGTCTTCTCCAATACCACAGTTCAGAAGCATCAATTCTTTGGCGCTCAGCTTTCTTCACCGTCCAACTCTCACATCCATACATGACCACTGGAAAAACCATAGCCTTGACTAGACGGACCTTTGTTGGCAAAGTAATGACTCTGCTTTTAAATATGCTGTCTAGGTTGGCCATAACCTTCCTTCCAAGGAGTAAGTGTCTTTTAATTTCATGGCTGCAATCACCATCAGCAGTGATTTTGGAGCCCAAAAAAATAAAGTCTGTCACTGTTTCCACTGTTTCCCCATCTATTTCCCATGAAGTGATGGGACTAGATGCCATGATCTTAGTTTTCTGAATGTTGAGCTTTAAGCCAACTTTTTCTCTCTCCTCTTTCACTTTCATCAAGAGGCTCTTTAGTTCTTCTTCCCTTTCTGCCATAAGGTGGTGTCATCTGCATATCTGAGGTTATTGATATTTCTCCTGGCAATCTTGATTCCAGCTTGTATTTCTTCCAGCCCAGAGTTTCTCATGATGTACTCTGCATATAAGTTAATTAAGCAGGATGACGATAAACAGCTTTGACGTACTCTTTTTCCTATTTGGAACCAGTCTGTTGTTCCATGTCCAGTTCTAACTGTTGCTTCCTGACCTGCATACAGGTTTCTCAAGAGACAGATCAGATGGCCTGGTATTTCCATCTCTTTCAGAATTTTCCACAGTTTATTGTGATCCACACAGTCAAAGGCTTTGGCATAGTCAATAAAGCAGAAATAGATGTTTTTCTGGAACTCTCTTGCTTTTTTGATGATCCAGCGAATGTTAGCAATTTGATCTCTGTTTCCTTTGCCTTTTCTAAAACCAGCTTGAACATCTGAAAGTTCACGGTTCACGTAGTTGTTTCTAGTTTTTTCTATTGCAAATGTCATTGTTATGAGCATTCCTCCATATGTCTTCTACATTTAAATATACATATATATATATTTAAAGCTTTAATCATGGATTTTCAGGTCATATATAAAAGTCTAGAATGAAACAGAACAAAATCTCTGGATAGGAAACTGAATGATTAAAAACTTTTATAAACTTGGTATTTTCCATAGTTCCTTAAATGGCCTTAATTTTATGTTCTGGAATTTAAAAAAGCAGTTTGACAAACATGGCTATCTTTCTTTGAAAGATGCAGAAAAGAGTAAGAACTAATAAGAGACATTTGCATTAATAAATGTGGAAAGAATCAGTGCAACTTTTGATGTGTTAACTATGATTTTTTTGCAAGCTTAATGATTTTATAAATCATTAACAATACCATCAAGTAAGTATATTTGTAAGTACTTCTAGGCTTGAATTATAGTTTTCTGTCAAGTTTATATCTTTTAAACTTCTTTTCTGCTATTTTCCTTTTTATATACCATCAGTAACTCATGTTTCCTTTGTTAGCATCATGTAGGATAAAGGAGACCCACCAAAAACTTTTGCTGTCTAAGGGCAAAGAATACGTTTAAAGCATTGAAATAATTTAAGAGATTCATTATATGTTAACTGAACTTTTGCGTTGTGAATTTTGGGGGGTTTTGTTTTGGTTTTAGTGCTAAGGTTTCTCAGATTAAGACATGCCAGGCTTTGATAATGATTTTGGACACTGACTAAATTATGGAGACTTACTTAGGATAACAGTTTTCCTTTATGGTGTCACTGACTCAGAGCAAATTGAGGCATTCAAAACAGCTGACCACAGAGCTTGGGAAATTTATATTCAATTTTCATTGATTGGCAATAGAACTGATAAACTTGGCTTCAGACATAATGAGAAATCCATTTTAATTAATTAATGTGGTTGAAGTATAGTTGATTTACAGTGTTGTGCCAATCTCTGCTGTACAGCAAAGTGACCCAGTTATATACATACATACATTCTTTTTTAATTCTTTTCCACTATGATTTATGACAGGATATTGAGTATGATTCCCTGTGCTATACATTAGGACTTTGTTGTTTGTGCATTCTAAGTGTAATAGTTTGCATCTACCAAACTCCCAGTCCATCCCTCCCCCTTGGCAACTACAAGTCTGTTCTCTTTCTGTTTTGTAGATAGGTTCATTTATGCCGTATTTTAGATTCCTTGAAGGTATTCGTCCTTCAAAGAGAAATCCATTTCAGATACCTCTGAACTTTGCGGAACAGTTTTGTTTGACTTTCATTTAATGATGCATCCCTCTCTGACAGGTGTCACTCACAGGCCTCTGGAGTTTTCTGTCTAAGGCAACTATCATTCCTTGAGTGTTTCCTGAAGTTCAAAACGTGGTAATACATCCATTTATTATGGGAGTTGGTTGAGAATTTCTGATGATCACTGTGGTATTAAATTTGGATAATGGAATTTGCTTGATGTAAGCAGTTTCCCACAGTTGATTTATGAAAGAACCTAAACCTCACTTTTGGAGGAATTCCAGACGTCACTTGTACCACCTCTTTGCAGCAACATGTATTGTACAAATTTGAGAAAAATTGGCTATAATGCCAGTTTTATTTCAGGAATGCCAAGCTTCAGAGTTGAGGTGGATGAAGAAAGTTTCTTGATAATAGTTCAGACTTATGTATGGTTCAGGAGATGAGAAAGTAAAAATTGGGGTTGTTGCAGCAACCCACTTAATGTCCATGTTAACTTCTAAAACGTGAGCGCTTTATTTCTTACATCATCTCCTTTTCATATTTCACCAAACAGAATACTCATGATCTTTCTGTGCCCTCCCATGGCAAAGCCTTTTAGAGATTTTATTTTGGTCTTGGGGAGTGTATTCTTGCCGGGAAGATCCTGTGGACAGACGAGCCTGGCAGGCTATAGTCCATGGAGTCACAAAGAGTCAGACACGACTGAATGACAGAGTGCAAGTGTTTATAGAGCAGTGTTAGTTTCCCCCATACAGAATGTTGTGCTCTTATTTACTGATTAGTCCCACCTTAATAAGATTTAGAGAATCTGGAGGAAAAGGTGGGGAGAAAATGACCCAAATATTGTATTCAATATATTTGTTATTTTTAGGATAAGTTAGTAAGTGAAAGGGATCCACATGTACTTGGTTTACATGAGAATCAAAATCCCTAAAAGTGCTTAGGGTGTTAAAAATGGTTGTAATTCCGGTTTGAAATTTGCATCATTGCAGTATAAAAGCTGAACTGATGTACTTACAGTACATGGGGAATTTTTTTTTTTAATCCGTGGTCACAGGCAACTTCTGTTCGGAGAACAGAGAAAGGCAGACTAAGAGAAATACAAATAGAAAATATTTAATCCTGTATTGTGGCTTACTGTAGCATTTCTTGTTCCCTTAACTTTTGGACTAGACTTCTACCAGAATTCTATGAACTTGAGTAGTATGCCTGATTGCCAGCTCTGTGACCTTATTAGATTTTGAACTTTCTGGAATTCTTTGTACTGTCTATGATATGTAGTGTGGGAAGGTAACACACACACATAATTAGAGCAAGCTAGAAAAATATCATAAAATGGCAAAAGCTGCAGTTGTTTTGGGATTCATAAATGTGTTTACAAAGTTCATTTTTTCATCTTTGTAGATGTGTGTTTCAGTAACAGGTTTTCATTTCTTCATTTTCCTTCATAAAAGAAAAAGGTTTGATATTCCTGAGTTACCACTCACCTAAAATCTACTGTTTTGCTCTGATCTGTGCTGTGTATCGAATGTTAGGTTCCTGCCCACGACTGATGTGAAAGGAGAGAGACAGACAGCACAGTGGTGACTGACTCAGAGAGATGTAAATGATCTTATTATACTTGAGCTACAGCCACACCTAGAAACCTTGACAATAACAGGGCCTGTGTTTGATATACCTTACTTGTTAAATCCTGTCCGGATTTTAGTATGTCACATGTGTGGTGTTCATCAGCAAAGTTGAATGATGCTAGAACAATTACGAAGCTTTAATCAGACTCATGATTACCCTGTTTCTCACTTTGGCCATACAAAGAAAATGAAATGTATAACCAAGACACATTTCTAGTTGCTCCTAGTATTGTTGTTTCTAGTTCAGTGGTTTCAGTGCTACAGATCCTACACCAAGAGAGATTGTCATGGGTAAGTTCATTAAGGTTAACATAATCTCAGTGTCTGTGGCAAGCTGTTAATGTTTTTAAAAAAACTTTTCCCTCATTATATAAATGATACATGCTTAATTAAAAAAAGTTAACTAAAGAAGAAAATGACTATTTTCTTAAATGTAACATCTGAATATAAACAGTAATACTATTTAAGTAAATTTCCTTCCTGTCACTTTTCTATTTAGGTATCTTTTTAAAAAACTGAGGTAACATAAAAAAACAAAAAAAAATTGAGGTAACATAGTAAATTCAATTTAATCAACCTAAAAAAAACTATTTTGAACATTTCCTATTTCATCATTCTTTAAAGACATGACTGAGTAATAATAGTCCATGGGTTTGGACATACCATAATATTTGAATATTCACTATTAGAATTATAGGTAACTTTCAATTTTTCTACAGTAAACTGCTTTTAAAGTAAACTTTAAAATTGAATTATAAGAAGAACTTCCTTGGTGGTCTGGTGGTTAAGACTCCAGGCTTTCATAATAAATGACAATGCATTATTTGAGATAATAAAGGACTATTTTAATTAGCAAAAATAAAAGACTCTGTGCTTCCAGTGCAGGGGGCGCAGGTTTGATCTCTAGTCAGAGAACTAAGATCCCATATGCCATAGTGCCCCTTGATCTTAGTTCTGAATCTTATGCCAGAATACAGTGTGGCTAAAAGATTAAAAAAAAAAAAAAATTATAGCAAATACAAAAAAAGAGTCCAAATAATAAGCATGTGGGGCTTCCCAGGTGGATCAGTGGTAAAGAATCTGTCTACCAATGCAGGAGATAGGGGTTTCATTCCTGGCTCGAGAAGATTCACCTGGAGTAGGAAATGGCAACCAGCTCCAGTATTCTTGCCTGGGAAATCCCATGGATAGAGGAGTCCAGCGGGCTGCAGTCCATGGGGTCACAAAGAGTTGGACACGACTGAGCCAACTGAGCCCAGAGGGAGCACAGAATAAACATATAGCTTAGAGAATCTGTAGCGAACGTTAATTACCAGCATCCAGAAGTTGTGCCCCTTCCCAATTATTACCTCCCCAGGGTTAACCACTACTTGTTGTCGTTGATTGGTTTTGCCTGTTATGAATTTTACACAAATGGAGTCATATGTATGTTCTCCTTAGTGCCTGGCTTCTGTTGCACAGCATTGTGTCTGTGCATTTCGTCCATATTGTTACTTATATGGCACCCCACTCCAGTACTCTTGCCTGGAAAATCCCATGGACAGAGGAGCCTGGTAGGCTGCAGTCCATGGGGTCGCTAAGAGTCGGACACGACTGAGCGACTTCACTTTCACTTTCCACTTTCTTGCATTGGAGAAGGAAATGGCAACCCACTCCAGTGTTCTTGCCTGGAGAATCCCAGGGATGGGGGAGCCTGGTGGGCTGCCGTCTGTGGGGTCGCACAGAGTCGGACACGACTGAAGTGGCTTAGCAACAGCAGCAGCAGCTGATTTTTTTGACAAGATTCTTTCTTTTTTTATTTTTGGTTGTACTGGGTCTTCGTTGCTGTGTGGGCTCTTCTCTTGTTGCAGTGAGTGGGGGCTACTGTCTAGTTGCTTGCTGTGTGCGGGCTTCTCATTGTGGGGGCTTCTCTTACAGAGCGCAGGCTGTAGGGTGTGCAGGCTTCAGTAGTTGTGGCTCCTGGGCTCTAGAGCACAGGCTCAGTAGTTGTGGCACACAGGCTTAGCTGCTCCAGGGCATGTGGGATCTTCTTGGATCAGGGATTGAATCCGTGTGTTCTGCACTGGCAGGTGAATTCTACTGTTTGTGGACACTTGGTTTGTTTCCAGTTTTGGCTCTTATAGATGTTCATCTATGTGTCTTTTGGTGTCATATATTAAATATATACCCGATAGTGGAAATGCTTGGCCATAGAGTTCACATGTTCAGTTTTCATAGATATTATCCAACGGTTTTCCAAAGTGATTATACCAAATTCCCGTCAGCAATGTATGCGAATTCCATTTGCTCCTATACTTAGCAGCACTTGGTATTGTTAGTTTTCTTATTTTTTAACCTTTCTACTAGATACATAGCAGTAGTATTCTCTAGTGGTTTTCATTTACATTTCCTTGAGGTCTAATGATAGTGAGCACCTTTCCTAAAAGGCCTTTTGAACATGGTCTTCTGTGAAGTGCTTGTTCATATGTTTTGGAAGTTTTAAAATTGTGTTTACCTTTTTACTGATTTGTAGGCGTTCTTTATATATGCTGAGGATGAGTTCTTTGTTGCACACACTGCGAATATCTTCTCGCTGTGCCTTGATGCTTTACTCTTTTAATGGTCTCTCTTGATTACACAGTAAACTTTTAAAAATTGACAGTGTTATTTTAGTAAAAATGTAGACACATGGTATCTTGCCATAGGTCACTTACTTGGCGGACAGTGCATAAACAGAAAATAAACTTAGAAGTTCTGTTGTTAGCTTTGTCCAGCATATTGGCCATGGTTTGCCTTTCGAGCAATGCCAGCTCTCTTACAGGTAAATATGGGCCCTTCATTGTGGGAGGGAACCAGCTGAGCCTGTGAATGGATCAGTGAAATTTCTCTCTAACCCTGGGAGACCACTAAAAGCTCAATACCTGGTGATACTAGCTTAGTAGAATCATGTATTTATACTATGTATTGTACCTACAAGTTAATGCTTAAATTGCACAGAGTGGCGTTAGATCTTGATATGTTTTAATCTATCTGTTTAAAAAGTAGGGTTTGCATAAAAGAGTAAAAGTTGACTTTACTTTTCTCCAGAGTTAGAAGAAAATAAGAGCTGCAAACCAAAAGTTAAAAACATAGGTACTGAGGAGAAAAAGACAGGAAGTATTATTTATTTGGTTAAGAACTCAGGTTGGAATTCTAGCCCTTCTTTTTAACTAGTTTTGGCATGTTATTTAGTGTCCTTCAACTTTAGTTTCCTTGCATTTGAGATGCAGGTAATAGTGAATCCACCTGATAAGGTTTTTGTGAAAATTAAATGATATAATTAATGGCAAGTGTCTGGGGTTCATAGTGCTAGCTCAGTAAATGTTTATTTACTATTATTAGAAAGTAAAGGCTAAAAAATAAGGTTAAAAACATCTGTTTATTTGTAAGGACAAACTGAGTTTACAGATGCTTTTGGCAAACCAGAATTTTTAAGAGAGCTAGAATAAAAAAAGATACAAGTAATCCTAAAGTTTTATAAATTCACATATTCAAAAATTGTTTTATTCCACTTTTCTACTTTTGGGTTCAGAGTCATATTTGAATTTGAAATTGCCTCTCCTGTTTAAGCTTTTGTCCTCTGCAGGTAACTCTTCTAAATAGTATTTGGCTGTAGACGCCAGAAGTTCAGTTTATATAGCTTATTAACTACTTCACTTTAAAAAAAAAAATCAATTTTTAAAAAACACGTAATACTTGGGTTGTTTTTTAAAAAGTTCTTCTTTGCTAAAAAATTAATTTCCCTCTAAAAATACAGCCATAATTTTCTGTGTTAAATGTCCTCTGATTCCTTTGGAGGACAATATCCTAGAAAGAATTACCTTCTTTAAGATACAGGGGGGGACTCCCCTGGTGGTCCAGTGGTTGCCTTCCAGTGCAGGGGGTGCAGGTTTGATCCCTGGTCAGGAAGCTAAGATCCCACATGGTGAAAGTGTTAGTTGCCCAGTGGTGTCCAGCTCTTTGTGGCCCCATGGACTGACTAGATAGCCTGCCAGGCTCCTTTGTCCATGGAATTCTCCAGGTAAGAATACTGGAGTGGGTTGTCAGTGGCTAAAAAACCAAAAACATAAAACAAGCAACATTGTGACAAATTCAATAAAAGACTTAAAAAAAAAAAACAACACAGCAACCTTAAAAAAAAAAGACATATTCATTGTCTCCTAGTTAAGAATTCATTTTGTCCTTTCTGTGATTCGAGGTTCCAAAAAGAAAACAAGATATATCTATAATATCATATAAAAACAAGGTAATTGGAGACTAGGTAAATTTTAAAATATTTTTTTCTGCTGTGAATTTCTAAATGAACAAAAGGAAAGAAGAAACTTCATGAATATTATTCTCTATTGTTATAGACTGTCCAGATTAGTGCTTCATAAAAATTTTTTTTATTATGGAATATCTCATTTCCAAGAGTAGAGAGACTAGTATAACAAATCCCTATGTACCCATCACCCAGTTTAACAATGATCAGTTTATTATCAGTCTATTTCATTTATAATCCTCTTGTCTTCCCCCTCCCCATACTATTTTAAATCCTAGCTGTATCATTTTGTTCATAGATATTTTAGTACATATCTCTAGGAAAAAAAAAACCTTAAACAGAAAAATAAAAAAGACTCTTAACAAAACCAAAGACAAACAAACAAACCCATTATGCCATGATCACCTAAAAAAATTAAAAAATAATGTTAGTTTCCCCGTATTCAGATATGTGTTCAGAATTTCCCCAATTGGCCCATTGATTTTTCTTTGTCTGTTTTAAACTGTTTGAATTGGGTAGATCAGTGCTTTTTCGCTGCAGGACCTCATTCATGTTCTCAGGGTGCTGTATTTGGACATTGTATTTCAGGTGTGGATATTTTATAATGCTAGGATTTGGAGGTAGGGGACTAGTGCAAGTATAAGAATCTTAACACCAATATGTGAGTTAATAGACTGGTCTTGGTTCTGATTATTTGAACATGAGGAAAGTAATCAGAGCAAATTGGCCAATAGACAGCTGACTTCTTCCTTGTATTTCACAAAGGAGTCTCTACATTTGCTGTTGCCACTCCATCCTCCCTATTGTGTCTTCTGCCTCCCTCCTTCCCTGAATGTGTTCAATCTAAATCTACAATATTTTATGCTCTCCCGTTTTAAACTTTATCCTTACCTGTATTTGGGTCCTTGCCTCGTTGTATCATAGTTAACTTTCTACTTGCTTTTCTTCCATATCTGAGTGTAAACCCCTTGAGGGCAGGTACTTTCTTGTTTACAGTTAACAATCCAGTACCTAGCACAACTTAGAGTTAGTGCTTAGTAAATTTTGTGGAACTGTAACTAGGTTTTCCTTATTAATATTAATTGTTATAATTTATTGCAAGATTTCAGATCTATTATAATATTTACCTCTTTGTATTAAAATAAGGCATGATGACTGAAAATCTTCTATGTTGGCCATTGCCTTTGGCCTTTTACATGAATTTTCTCTAATCCTTATAGTAACTAATGATGGAGAGAATCCCCATTTTATATTTGAGGAAACTGAAGCTCAAGAGGTTTATTTGTTTTCTGAAGACTGTACTTGTCCATGCCTCAGGCTATTAAGCCAGTGCTTTTTCCATTACATCACATCCCCTAAAAGGGTTGATGTGTCTGTGTTGGGGAGAGACTGATACGAAACTTAGGATACTGCCTTTGCCTCCTGAAATACCCTTCAAAAAGAGTAGGCAGGACCAAGTCAGAGGTCAGTTATCAAGAAGGCTATGTACAAAGTTTCCATGAAGGGACTAGGGAGATAGGATATAGACCAGGAAATAAATTGGGAGAGTCAGAGTAGGAAAAGCTGCTTAGTTAGACTTTAGGCTGAAAGGGCTGGAGTAAATAGGCTGGAGAGGCAAAGACAGAGAACAGAGAAGGCACAGGGTACAGGCACATCACTGTCTGGTTTGAGTCAAATCTCACAAACGTGGAGTTCCTTTAGTGCAAGTCCCCTTAAAGCACAGTTTCTTGTTGGGCTAGGGCTGGGTCCTCTTAGAAACACCAAACTGAACAAAGCTTGGGAGCCAGGAACCAGGGAAGCCTAATTAATATTCTAAGCTGATTTTATGGTGCCTGACATGTACTTAATACAGGCCTTTGAATCAGTGATGAATTTATTTCTGATCTTTTAGAGTTGCTGACATGGAAGAGATGCTGAGAACATTGTCATTTTGTAGAAATACATTTTATGTTCAACTGGCAGTGTTCAAAAGGGAAAAAAATAGCTCAGTTTGAGATTTGGGGCAGAAGATTGGGAGAAATACTGAGAAAGGGAAGGGAAGTCCTGTCATATTTGGGACTAAAAAGAAAGAAGGGGCAAGATAAAGTTAATGAAATTAATGGCATGGTACTTGGTTGTCAATATAATTAAATTCAATAAATCCCTTTTGAACACCTATTAATGTGCCAAGATGGGCTTCCCATGTTGCGCTAGTGGTAAAGAACCTGCTTGCCAATGCAGGAGACGTAAGAACCGTGGGTTCGGTCCCTGGGTCAGGAATATTCCCTGAATGAGGGCATGGCAACCAGTACTCTTGCCTGGACAGTCCTATGGATAGAGGAGCCTACAGTCCATAGGGTCGCAAAGAGACAGACACGACTGAAGTGACTTAGCACGCACACAGTGTGCCAAGACAGTGTGCCAGATACTGTGCAAGGCTAGGGATAAATTAGATTAGCTCCCTCTTTGGGAACTCCCAGTCTCAACTAGAAAACACAAACAACGGTTGACAACCCTTATCAAATGACAACCCTCACAAATGGTGCTATTGTGAGAAATACCTGGGAAGTTCTGTATTAGTTAGAGTTAGGTTCAGCTGAGATAGACAGGAAACCCAAATTAACAGTGACTTAATGTGAGATAGAAGTTTGCTTCCCTCTCAGGTAACCGCTTGCTTAGGTGGCCTGGGGCTTGTGTGGTGTTCTGTGGTGTTAGAGTATCCACCGTGTTAGTGTTCCACCGTGTGTGTGCCCAGCTTCATGGTCTGAGCTGGAGCCTCTCAGGCAGTGGGATGGGGAAAGAAATGAAGAAAAAGAGGCATAGAGCTGTCTCATAAAGAAGGTCCATGGACACTTGGGCTTACGCTACATCGGTGAGAGCTTCATTATGTAACCCCTGTTGTTAGCTAAAAACAGGGGTCCTACCCATGTGCTTGGCTAAAAATGAGAGTTCCCTAACTTAGACGAGGAGGGTGAATTGTGCAGAATAACTAACAGGCTCTGTCCCTGGAACCAAATTTTACCTTTTGGAGAAAACGATGCTCAACCTGAGACTAGAAGATAATGGGAGATAGCCAGGTGGACAAGATGAAGAAAGGCAGAAGGAGGCACGGGGACGGAAGAGACGTTGGCCAATTCATGGAACTTCAGGTCTTAGGTTTGAGTCAGCATCAGGTAGGTAAAGGGGAGTGGCCTTAGATGAGCCTGAAGAATCAGTAAGAGCCATGTGTGTCATTTTAATGAGTTTGTATTTCATTTTGTAGTAGGTGAGAGCCATTGAAGAATTTTAAGCAAAGGAGCGAGTTGTTGAAATTTCTATGTTTGAAGGGTAGCCCGTGTTATTTAAAAGATAGCTTTTGGGTATGGACTTGAGTTTGAGTCAACTCCGGGAGTTGGTGATGGAGAGGGAGGCCTGGCGTGCTGCAGTCCATGGGGTCGCAAAGAGTGGGACAGGACTGAGGGACTGAACTGAACTGAAGCTCCTTTTAGCTCCAAGACCACTTACAGTGGTCTAGGGGAGAGTGGCTAGTGGTCTATTTTTAGTTCTTCAAGCCTGCCAAAATGTTTCTTCTTTCTCCTTCCCTCCCTCCATCCCTTTCTTTTTTTTTTCTTTTTTGTTCCTCGGTTTAAAAAAATCCCATGGACTGAGAAGCCTGATAGGCTACCATTCATGGGGTCGCAAAAGAGTCAGACATGACTTAGTGACTAAACACATGCTGCTGCTGCTGCTGCTGCTAAGTCGCTTCAATTGTGTCCGACTCTGTGCGACCCCATAGACAGCAGCCCACCAGGCTCCCCCGTCCCTGGGATTCTCCAGGCAAGAACACTGGAGTGGGTTGCCATTTCCATCTCCAATGCATGAAAGTGAAAAGTGAAAGTGAAGTCGCTCAGTTGTGTCTGACTCTTAGCGACCCCATGGACTGCAGCCTACCAGGCTCCTCTGTCCACGGGATTTTCCAGGCCAGAGTACTGGAGTGGGTTGCCATTGCCTTCTCCGCTGAACACATACCTACATAATAGTCTTGATTTTGCCTTTGGTCAGTAAAGCCTAAAATATTTCCTTTCTGACCCTTTAAGAAAAAGTTTGCTAACCTCTTTATTTATCATGCAAGATATATGTAATACTTTGCATGTCTTTCATACTAGAATAAGCTTCTTAAGGACAAGGACTGAATCTTGTTCATTTTTCTGTTCCTGTGATCTAGGAAAATGCTTGGTATATGGAATCTGCCTGCAATGCAGGAGACCTCTGTTTGATTCCTGGGTCAGATAGATCCCCTGGAGAGGGGATAGACTACCCACTCCAGCATTCTTGGGCTTCCCTTGTGACTCAGCTGGTAAAGAATCCGCTTGCAATGCGGGACACCTGCATTTGATCCTTGGGTTGGGAAGATTCCCCTGAGGAGGGGAAAGGCTACCCGCTCCAGTATTCTGGCCTAGAGAATTCCATGAACTGTATAGTCCATGGGGTTGCAAAGAGTCAGACATGACTGAGCGACTTCATGTGTGGTTTAGGAAAATACTTTGATTATGGTTTAGGGGCTCAGTGAATGTTTTTTGGGTGGACAAATAGTGTGACACAAAGTTATTTTAAAATTATAATTTACTTTTATAATATCTTGGCTTTTTTGCTATATCTAGTTACATTTTGTATACAAGTATGAATTACGTAAATTTCAGAATTTCTTTACACTTTTAAAAAAGACTTACAGAATATACTTATGGAACACCTTTTTAATAGAGAGAAAAATAAGAGTACAGATAAAGGAAGATTTATTGAGGAATTTACTGGGAAAAAAAGCAGGATTCCCCCCTCCTGATTTTACAGTTCCTTTTATGGAAAAGATATGAGTACAGTGGGACATAGTGGGCTGCTGTGTCTGTCAGCTTTGTTTCCACTCTGTACTGACTCCATCATCTTACCCTGTCCTAGGCCAACCAGATGTGCTTCCTGTCTCAAACAAGATGAAAACAGTTCATTGTGTATGCACACTTGTGCAAATAGGCACAGATATAGCAAAAGTTAGTTCTGCCCTTCGGGAAATACCACGAACTAGTATTAAATGAGAGAGCATGGTTTACTGCAGGGATGACATATAGTCTTAGATGCTTACTCCTTCCTGTCAGTTGGAGGTACATGTCGTGGAGAATTCTGAGATCGTGCCTAAGATCACTGAACAGATACATCTGCTTTTGTTGCAGGAAGAGGACATGTATGTCACATGTTTAACTTTCACCTTCAGATATCTCCAGCCCTTATTTTTAGGCAAGTTATTTTGTTCTTTAGGAGTCTCAGTTTTCTTATTTGGAAAATGAGTTCAGTAATACCTTCTTCACATACTTGTTAGGATTAAACAGGGTAATGCATGTAAAGTGTCCCTGCCAGTGTTTTGCAGATACTAGGTGCCTAACAAGTGTCGGCTCTCAAATAGGGATACTTCAGAACCAATAATGATCCCATCTTGGCCCTGTGTGTCAGTTTTCAGGGGCTAATGTAGCAGGCAGTGGAGAAGGAATCTTTAAATGAGATGTTGCTTTTGAACTTACAACTGATTTTATGTATAAATAATTTAGAAATGCATTATTTACAAAACAAAAGATGCCACTTCCTACTTGCCTTTATTCCCCACTTTACTGAAGCTGCTTATTCAAAAGTTAACAGTTTACCTTGGCTTATTTTTACTCCTCTCCCCCATTGAGGTTCATGGCACTGTTAACCACACTTAGTTGAAGCTCTTTCATTCCTTGGCTGTAGTGAAAACACCACTTTCTAAACAATTTCACTCCCTTTTTGGGGAGGAAGGGAGTGTCCTTTTTATAGAAAGGACAAACTTGTATGTTTAACCATTGATTATGGTAGTTAAAGTTTGGCTCAAAAGATTGAATGATATCTGCTGCTGCTAAGTCGCTTTAGTCGTGTCCGACTCTGTGCAACCCCATAGACGGCAGTCCACCAGGCTCCCCCGTCCCTGGGATTCTCCAGGCAAGAACACTGGAGTGGGTAGCCATTTCCTTCTCCAATGCATGAAAGTGAAAAGTGAAAGTGAAGTCGCTCAGTCGTGTCCGACTCTTAGCGACCCCCTGGACTGCAGCCCACCAGGCCCCTCCGTCCATGGGATTTTCCAGGCAAGAGTACTGGAGTGGGGTGCCATTGCCTTCCAGGAGGTAATAATTTCCCAGTGTAATTTAATGATGACTGTACAACACTAGACAAGAATCACTTAAGAACGCTTAATGGGAATATTAATTGGTACCATCTTTTTTAGAAGGTAATTTGGCAGTAAGTAGCTCAGAGCAGGGTTAATATCATGTAACTTGGGATCTAGCAGTTGCATGTCTAGCAGTCTCTTGCACAAAAATAGCAACAAGGACAGTAAAAATATATATTGTAAAATGTTAATCTAAGTATTAATATTACTTTAAGAGCAAAAGTGGAAAACAAACTACATCAAAAAATAGTGAAATTGTGGCTCATCTTTACTATTCATTCTTTAAAAAAAAAGAGTTATACATGTACTGAGCTAAGAAATGCCTGATAAGTGAAAATAATCAGGCTGTGACATGTATGTATAACAATTTCATTTTTGTTTAAAAAGAGAGTGTACATGTTAAATGTTTGTATAAACATAGAAAAAACACTTTAATCTTAATGGTAATTTACTTTGGAATTGGGCTTAGAGACACAGAGTGAGGAACTTTCTCTTCTTACTACGGTGGATAATTATGGATGACTTTTGCATTTTTTGTGTGTCCTTTCCAGTGATTTTCAAATAAAGCAACCTTAAGAAAAAAGAAAATTAATGGAGAAAAGTAAGAAGGGGCACAGATGCAACTAGCTACTCATAAAAAAGATGCCCTTTAAAATTCTGTGTATTTATATGCATACTCCTGTGTATATGTACGTAAATTTATGCAAACAGTGTTAGTACAGTTGGACGTTCAATTAAGCTACAAGATGCATTGTACTAGGTGCATTTTGAAGTGGAAGACACAGAATAGTGTTTTTCAGACATCACAGTGTACCGGAATAGTTCTTCAGTTCTTTAAGAAGTGACTGGATTTGTGCTGGAAATATGTGATTTTCTAGTGTGGCAGTAATATATGTTCAGGTTTCCTCAATGCAAGTTATGGCTTGTTCATGTCTCTTAGTTAAAGTTTAAATTTTATGGTAATTAACCAACTGCATGATGACCTTTGAAACAGAGCAAAGAAAGTACTCCAGAGCAACGAAACCCTCAGTGCAACCACTCCAGTTTGGACTGTCAATTGGAATTCTCTTCCGCTTAGCGGGTCAGGGATGAGAGTGGGGGCTGTTAAAGAAACTGTATGGTTGGTTGTTCATGATTTCTGGTTTAAATTTATTTCATAATGAACTTTACATGTAGAAATATTTAACTTATGTCTCTGTGCTCTTACTTTTGTTTCATTCTGAATAATTTTTAAAGAATCGAATCTTGTGACCTGTTCCTTTTTTACTATGGAAATTTAAGATCTGCATGTAACAAAGGAAAAGTCCTGTTTCAGATATAATAATCAAAATGCCTAGTTGTATCAGATTTGAGGATTTCCTTCCTTTCCCTTAAGTGTCACTGGCAATTTTAGATTTTATAGAGACTCTTCAGTTGCAGGGTATCAAGGCTTCTGTTTTCCTCTTTCAGTCCCCCATCAGCCCTCTGAATAGCAGCTGTATACTGTGTTGGTTGTTTGCCTAGTGAAGGCAAAGGAGATGCCTAAAAACTGTGAATTTTGTTTGTTATGCCTGACTAGTTTTGTGTGTAATGGATAACATTAAGTTTTTAAAATTTTGATGAGATCTCCTGGGTTTTAAATTTGAGATTAATAACGGTGTACTTGTAGGACCAACTTTTTTTTTTTAATTGGAATATAATTATTTTACAATGTGTTAGTTTCTGTTGTACAACATCGTGAATCAGCCATGTGTATACATATATCCCCTCTCTCTTGAGCCTCCCTCCCATCCTCCCATTCCACTCCTCTAGGTCATCACAGAGCACCAAGCTAAGCTTCCTCCAGCTTGCTTTTTGAGACTTGAAGTTTCCTGCATATTTGGCCAGTTTCTTCATTGATTTTTTTTTCCTCCATTCATCTTTTTCATGAGACTGTGACATTCACAAGTGAATCAAGATTTCATGAGAGAAATCTAGTCAGAACAAATAACCTTTATAATCATTACTATATTACTAGGTCTATAAAAGTTTACCATATTCTGGGGTTTCTGAGGGGAATGGTCTGGATAACCTAACAGGTTTCTCCATCTCTCATGATTCATTTTACCTTAGTGAAAAATTGCCTTGAACATACGGAAATGAATAGACTCTGGTTCTACCAGAGTCTATTCATTTGTTTTTGGCTCTTCTGGTTCTTTGTTGCTGCATGGGCTTTTCTTTAGTTACTACGAATGGGGGCTACTCTCTAGTTGTGGTGCACGGGCTTCTCATTGCGGTGGCTTCTCTTTTTGCCGAGCACGAGCTCTAGGGTGCGTGGGCTTCAGTAGGGTGCGTGGGCTTCTAGAGTGCCTGGCTCCCAGGCTCTAGAGCACAGACTCAGTAGTTGTGGTGCATGGGCTTAAGTTGCTGTGCGGCATGTGAGATCTTTCCTCATCAGGAATTGAACCTGTCCGACTGAGCGACTGAATTGAACTGAGCTCCCACATCAGCCAGCGAATTCTCCACCACTGAGCTACCTACCAGGGAATCCCCGAACCAGATTCTAAACCGTGCTGCTTCTGTGGGAAAGGAGTGATTTGTCAGTCAGTGCTTACTGTGACTGTTAATCTATAGGCAACACATTGGCCAAGTTCGTGCAGTTGGTAAACACTGCTGTAGGCCGGCGACAGGTGCTGCCTACACACATCTCAAAGCAAGTGACAAATTGCTGTTTTTCTAGGGATTCCATTTAGCTACAAATTTAAGGCTTATCAGTAGTGTTTTTAAAACACAGTATTTTGAGGACTAGATTCTGTCATATCTTTGTTTTGAAGTCTGTAGTCAAAGCAGCTTACATAATGTATATATTAACAATCACTTCTGTTTATCGAATACCTACCTGCTTTGTGCCAGACACTGTGCTAAGTGCTCTATTTATATTATTTCTGTAAAACCTTGCAAGATAGGTATTGTTATTTTCATTTACCCATGAGAATTAAACACTAGGACCTTTCATCAAGCTTCCTTTTGTTCAACTTTTGTATTCTTTATCTCTCTCTCTTTTAATAATAGTGTTGTTGTTGGTGGTTTAGTCGCTAAGTTGTGTCCGGCTCTTGCGACCCCATGGACAGCAGCCTGCCAGGCTCCTCTGTCTATGGGATTCTCTAGGCAAGAGTACTGGAGTGGGTTGCCATTTCCTTCTCCAGGGGATCTTCCCAACCCAGGAATCGAACCCAGGTCTTCTGCATTGCAGGCAGATTCTTTACCAACTGAGCTATAAGGGAAGCCCCCAGTGTTACTGAGATATAATTTTGTTGTTCTTTTTGTTTAGTCACTAAATCATGTCCTACTCTTTGCAACCCCATTGACTGTAGCCTGCCAGGTTCCTCTTCGTGGGATTTCTCAGGCAAGAATACTGGAGTGGTTGCCATTTCCTTCTCCAGGGGATCTTCTTGACTCAGGGTTGAACTCATATCTCCTGCGTCTCCTGCCACTGGCAGACAGTTTCTTTACCACTGAGCCACCAGGGAAGCCCTGGTGATGTAATTTACATGCCCCCCAAATTCACACTTTTAAAGTAATTATACAGTTAATTTAATGCTATTTACTGTTTTTACAAAGTTGCGCAATCTTCAGCATTGTCTAATTTTAAGGTAGTTTCAGCATTCCATAAAGAAACCCGAAACCACTAAAAATCATTTCCCGTTTCCCTCTTGCCTTGCTCTAGGCAATCACCAAACTTCTTTCTGTCTTTATGGATTTGCTTATTGTGGAATTTTCATATAAATGAAATAATAGTATGTGGCCTTTTGTGACTTCTCTCATTTATGCTTTTTTTTTTTTCCAAAATATTAACTTTTGGCTGTGCTGGGTCTTCGTTGCTGTGTGGACTTTTCTCTAGTTGAGGGGAGCAGTGGCTACTCTCTAGTTGTGGTACACAGGCTTCTCATTGCAGTGGCTTCTCCTGTTGTGGAGCACAGGCTCTAGGGCTATTGAGGTTCAGCAGTTGCAGCACACGGGCTTTGTTGCTCCTTCCTCTGCGACATGTGGGATCTTCCTGGATCAGAGATTGAACCTGCATCTTCTGCATTGGCAGGTGAATTCTTTACCACTGAGCCACCGGGGAAGCCCATACCTTTTCTTTTTAAGGTATTAAATATTACATCAGTCAGGAGTTGATTCAAAAGAATAAAGCAATAATAATGTGGTAGTAATCCTTTTATTATTGTTGAATAATGTGGTATTTTGAATGTGTATTAATAGATCTCCCAGATGACTGATACTTACCATAAACACATTTTAAGAGCAGAATCTATTTAAATTTGAGTCATGGATGATGGCAATCAACCTAAAATGCATGACACATTTCTCTAATTTCTTAAACATAACATAGTTTAACCTTTTATTAGTAACCTGGGGTTCATTATTTTGAATATCTCTTGCCCTGTACTGTATATTACTGTGCTGTCCTTGGGCATTGGACGTGTGAAAGTCTCTGTACTGAATGACTTCTGATTGTTTTGCTTTTCTGCTACTTCTGTGTGAGATCAGTTCACTTACTTTAGATTTGAATTTGGTTAAATTTTTCCTGAAACTGAGCAATGCATACATACTCACTGGAAAAGTGAAAAATCACAGCTATGCAAAAACAAGATGAAAAACTACCCATGTATGTACCACAGTGCAAACTATTGTTAATATTTTGTTATATATCCCTAAAGTCATACACGCATGCACACAGCCACACGTGCACATGCACAGGGATATATTCGTGTATGTAAGGACTTATAGTTTTATATCTGTGTCTTTTTCTTTCTTTTTTTCCTTTTGCCAAATGGAATCGTACTCTTTTGTAATCTGCTTAGGAGATATTTGTATAGGCAATCAGGGATGCAGAAATAAATTTACTAATAGATATAACACGGGTTTTTTGGGGGGAGGTGGATGTGGGGCAGAGTGGTAAGTTCTATTGAAAGGACACTTAATAATCTGTTTTTCAGAATCATTTTCAATAATTGCATGCTATTTCGTAGTATGCTTGTAACATATTTAACCCATCCCCCATTCTTGGTCACTTAGGCTATTTAGGTTTTTTCAACTTTTAGAATCGGTTCCTGTGCCCTGCCTGCCTGCCTCTCGAGTCCTCTGTGGGTCCTGGAACGAGTTGTGTATCTTTACATCTCTGTTCTTTGACACAGCTCACTTCTTTTGCCATTCTTATCTTTTCTGTCAGAGTTCAGGTGACTCCTTCCCTTATCACTCCCTCCTGGGGCTGGGTTCTAGGTGTCTTTCATATGCCACCTCTTCACTCCTTTTCTCAGCCCTCCTGTAGTGCTGTTTTGTGCGTTGGTTGTCTGCCTCTTTCCTTAGACTGAACTCTGGACTGTGAGCTCATTGTGGGCAGTGTTGGCATCTTCTCTCTCCTGCCATGTCTATTCGTGTTTTTTATGCAGGTGTTTTTTTCTGTCTTCATTTTAGGAATCAAATACTACCTTCTCTATTCTAGCACAGCACTTATACGTGTAAGTCTAGAGCTTACCGTGTACTGCTTGGTCTTATGGTTGAGAGCCCAGCAAGTCTTCTCCCAAGCTTGTCCGTTCTTGGGCAGGAGAGCCATCTCACTCATCTTTGTCACCCCCAAAGAACCTAGGGCAGTGCCTTGTAAGCAGCCAGGAAAGTTTGTTTACATGGAATTGATTCATATGCCTTAGAGGGCCTGTGTTATTCATTAGGCCTCTCCTCCACACATCTTTTCTTAACCACTTATTTGCTTGTTTCCCACCTAAGCTTTTTTTGTGTGTGCTAAAAACACATGTCATAAAATTTACCATCCTAACCATTTTTAAGCGTACATTTCTGTAGTGTGAGTACATTGTATTGTTGTGAAACAAATCACTAGAACTTTTTCATCTTGCAAATCTGAAATTCTCTTCCCATCGAACAACTCCCTTTTCCTTCCTCCTGGTTACCAGTCACTAGTAACCTCCATTCTACTTTCTATTTCTATGAGTTTGACTACTTTAGGTACCTTATATAGGGGACTTCCCTGATGGCTCAGATGGTAAAGAATCTGCCTGCGAAGTGGGAGACCCGGGTTTGATCCCTGGGTTCGGGAAGATCCCCTGGAGACGGGAATGGCTACCCACTCCAGTATTCTTGCCTAGAGAATTCCATGGACAGAGGAGCCTTTATATAAGTAAAATCACTCAATATTTGTCTTTTTGTGACAGGCTTCTTTCACTTTAGTATAATGTCCTCAAGGTTCATCCATGTTGTAGCATGTGTCACAGTTTCCTTCCTTTTTAAGTCTATATAATATTTCATTTTATTCATATATACTGCATTTCCTTTATTGATTCATCAGTGGACATTTAGGTTGCTTCCGCATCTAGGCTATCGTGAATAATGCTGCAGTGAACGTGGGTGTGCAAGGATCTCTTCTTTGAGACCTTGCTTTCTGTTCTTTTTGCTGTGTACCCAGAAGTGGGATTACTATATTATATAGTAGTTGTATATTTAATTCTTTGAGTAATCACCATACTGTTTTCCATAGCAGTTGTACCATTTTACAACTTCCATGAATAGTGTACGGGTGTTCCAATTTCTCTGCATCCTTGCCAGCACTTAATTTTCCGTTTTCTTTATTTTATATATAGTGATGTATATTTGAAGTCACTGTGTTTTTGGTTTGCATTTCCCTGATAATTAGTGATGTTAAACCTGTTTCCGTATCCTTGTTGGCCATTTATTATTTCAAAAACTATTTATTTATTTTATTTTTGGCTTTGCTGGGTCTTTGTTGCTCTGTATGGGCTTTCTCTAGTTGTAGTGAGTGGGGGCTACTCCTAATTTTGGTGGGTGGGCTTTTTGTTGTGGTGGTTTTTCTCGTTGGGGAGCGCAGGCTCTGGGGCATTGCGCTTCATTAGTTGTAGCGCATGGGCTGAGTAGTTGCGGCTCACCGGCTCTAGAGCTCAGCTTCAGTAGTTGTGCTCAGGCTTAGTTGCCCTGTGGCATGTGGGGTCTTCCCAGACCAGGGATTGAACCAGTGTCCCATGCATTGCAAGGCGGACTCTTAACCTCTGGGCCACCAGGGAAGGCCCCTTGTTGGCCATATTATCTTTAGGGAAATGTCTAATCAAGTCCTTTGCCTATTTTTTTGATCAGGTTATTCGATTTTTAATTGTTGAGTTGTGGGAGTTCTTTATATAGTCTGAATATTAACTCCTTATTAGATCTGTGATTTTGTAAATGTTTTAAAAATTTTAGCTTTATAATTGACATATAAAATTGTAGGATATTTGAAGTATACATTGTAGTAATTTGAAAGCATATACATTGTGAAAGGATTTGCCCCTCTGGTTAATTTGAACGTATTTATCACTTTACATGTGCATGTATGCATATAATTAATTAATTTTTCTGGTGAAAACATCTAAATTCTCTTTTAGCTAATTTCAGTTATACAGTACAGTGTTATCAGTTGTAGTCACCAGGTGTTACATTGGATCCTCAGACCTTAGAGCTGGAAGTTTGTGTCATCTTACTATCTCCTCTATTTCCTCCACCTCACAGCCCCTGGAAATCACTTTTCTGCTGTCTGTTTTCTGTGAGTTTGACTTCTTTTTAAAATTCCACATATAGGTGATACTGTGCAGTATTTGTGTTACTGTCTGACTTAGTTCACTTAGCATAAGGCCTGCAAGGTCCATCCATGTAGTGGCAAAAGGAGATTTGTAAATATTTTCTCCTGTTCTGTGAGGATTACCTTTCTCTAGCTACCTAGGGATTTCCTTTGCTTTTGTGTTACAGACTCTGTTTTCTGGGTTCCATGTCTTCACCTTTTTGAGTTTTACTCCTTAACTTTGGCTGAGTGCATCTCTGAAAGACATCTCTACATGCTTCTTGTTTTTCAATATGAGGCCTGTCCCCTCAGCTCTGCTGGTGTCCCTTATTCTAAAGATGCTCTATTTTGCCTTCTAGATAATAAATCTGTAGTCCCTGGGTCAGGAGGATCCCCTGGAGAAGGAAATGGCAACCCACTCTGGTATTCTTGCCTGGAAAATCCCACGGACAGAGGAGCCTGTTGGGCTACATCCCATGGGGTCACAAAGAGTTGGACACGACTGAGCGACTAACACACAGTCTTTTGCTAGGGTGAAGAAAGGGCATTCTTTTGGCTTCATGGAGGAAAGGAGAGGTCTGTGAGTCTAACTTTGCTTTAAACAAACCTTCAACAAATCTTCCTGTTTGTAACCTACTTTCACCCCCATTTCCAGAGGGAACTGATCCAGCCCATCCCTGAGCCTTTCAGACTTTCACAGTGTGAGTCACCCTGCTTCCCCATTGCCACTTAGGATGCAGCTTGCTCGGGTCTGCTCAGTCACCTATCATTCATTTATCCACTTGCTTTCCAAATGTAAAGATTTTGTTGCTGCTGTATCTTCAGCCCTTGTTTTTCTTTGTGAGTTAGAGTTTAATTTTTTCCCTGTCACTGTCATGTAGTGAGGTATGCAGGGGCCAGGCACCCCCATTCTGCTCTCTCTGACTGGAAGTTCCCTGAACTGTCCTTTATCTTAGCTTTTCTTCTCGTGCTGGTCTTTTTTCTGCTTGTCACCTCTGACTTGTAACTTTACCCTCACTTGTTCCATCGCCAGTCATCCTTTTTTTTTTTTTTAAGTCTTCTTTTGATGTAGACCATTTTTAAAGTCTTCATTGAATTTGTTACAGTATTGCTTCTGTTTTATGTTTTTTGGCTGCCAGCACATGGGATCTCAGTTACCTGACCAGGGATCAAACCCATGCCCCCTGCTTTGGAAGGTGAAGTCTTAACCACTGGATCACCAGGGAATTCCCTCTGTCATCCTTAATATTTATTTTTTCCAGCTTATTTGACCTTTTATCTTTTGTTGTTTCCTTTTAGTCTACACTTCTTTGGCACCTCTTGTTCTCCTCCTTTTCTAGGTGCCTCCAGCTAAGCAGAGTAGCCCTTCTCCCCCCTTTGCTTCTTGTCAGGTTTCCTTCTAAGCAGTATGCGTGCGTGTGTGCTAGGTTGCTTCAGTCGTGTCCAACTCTTTGTGACTCCATGGGCTGTAGCCCGCCAGGCTCCTCTGTCCATGGGATTCTCCAGGCAAGAATACTGGAGTGGACTGCCATTTCCTCCTGCAGAGGATCTTCCTGACCCCGTGATCGAACCTGCGTCTCCTGCATTGCGGGCGGGTTCTTTACCACTGAGCTACCTGGGAAGCCCTCTCCCCAGTATACAGAACACCAATCAAAGCCTGGTTCTAGCTGCATTTTATTAACTGTTCAAGAAATTATTCTGAACAACAGCAGTGACCACACATGCATCTTTAGAAATTAAATCTGTTGATTTAGCACATGTCCTGACTTTGCTTCTCTCTTATTCTTGGTAGCTTTTATTCTGCTTCACGTCTCTGACTTTCATTTTTATACTAACTACTCATCTTTTTATATGTCTTCCTCCTTGGAGAGTTTAGGCAGACTTACACAGAATAAACATTATGAATAATAGAACTAACATTATATTAGGAAGACTGAACTTACTGTCCCAAATGATAATATATATTGTGAAACTTCCTGAATTGCTAAGTCTTGGTTCTTTATTTATAAAATGGGAACAGTAATGTCATCCTTCATGGGTGAGATTTGGGACTTCATGGGACTTTGAGAGGCAAATGAGATGGTTTGAGCAAAAGTATCTGGGAAGCTCTGAAATGTAATTTTTGTCCCCGTCTGGCCTCCTGCATGTGGTCCAGGTAGAGGTGCAGGAGGTGCTTTCCCAAGGGTGATGTGTGGATACCAGTGAGACTTAGTAGATCCCTGGGGGGCATGGCTGTGGTTTGGGTGATATCTCTGCTTTTGGGTGGAAGCCATTGCTGCTCTGTCCTCTTAGCTTGGCAGATGTGAAGCATCAGTTATACCATTCTTGGTAGGGACGCTGATGTTCTCACAGCAGTGGCAGGGCCTCCCTAGGCAGCAGACACTATGAGGAGTGCACGGTGGTGGCTGTCTCCTGCTGAACCATGGCACCTGGGCCGCTCTAGGGGAGATAGTCCCTGAGGGATCTGCTGGAACCCATGAAGGGCAAAAACTAACAAAAATGTATTACCATTATTGTGACTGCTTTTATGTGCACTGTCTGCTTAGCCCTGGAACAATATAGTTATGTAAACTTTGTCAATCTTAGTAAATGGAGTCTGGCGTTCTTGTTGCTTTTCCTAAGATTGAACTTGCTTTTGGCTCTCTGCTGTATAATTGGCACACTGCTTTGTTCAACTGTTTTTTTTTTTAAAGAAGAAAAACTAAGTACATAAGTTGTAGTGTTATAGATAGTAAAGAGTGAGCATCAACACAATCCAATATAAATTGTCACAGATTTCAAGATTTATAGGGTTTTATGAAATAAATTAACTCAATCTAGTTCAAGAACTTTTGGAGATTGCATTGTTTTATTAATCTCCTTTCCCCTTAGAGACAACACAAATAATTGAAAAAATTAAATCGTTCTGACAGCTCTGGCTAAGGACATCAAGGTGATTTAAAAGCTTCTGTGCTTCCGCCAAGGGTGTAATTGAGAATTATACACTCCTAGGATTGAAAGGAACCTTAGAAATTCTCTGTTCTGACATTTTTTATAGATGTGGAAATTGAGGTTCTGAGAGGTGGGGTAGTTTGCTTGAAATCACTCAATTGGCAGCTCTGTATTTCTGAACTTGTTTTCTACCAATGAGGAGTATCTCAAGAACAGTTTGAAGAGCTTCCAGTCAGAAATGGCTAAATTAATATGGCTAACAACCTCTGTTCTTTATCACACTTCAATTAATGACAGTAAAGGAAAAAAGAATGAGCGACTTCACTTTCAGTTTTCACTTTCATGCATTGGAGAAGGAAATGGCAACCCACTCCAGTGTTCTTGCCTGGAGAATCCCAGGGACAGGGGAGCCTGGTAGGCTGCTGTCTGTGGGGTCGCACAGAGTCGGACACAACTGAAGTGATTTAGCAGCAGCAGCAGCAGCAGGATAAAACAGAACTGCAGAAGAGACAACAGCAACAAAATTCTGAAATTTGGAAAGCAAGTGGGTAAGTGATAGCTGACTGAGCAGCCCTGAGAAAGCTGAATCCTAAGTGGCAATGGGGAAACAGGGTGATTTCCACTGTGAAAATCCAAAAAGCTCAGGGATGGGTTGATCAGTTTTCCTCTGGTTATGGGAGTAAAGGTAGGTTACAAACAGGAAGATTCACTGAAAGTTTGCTTAAGAAAAGTTGAGACTCAAAGATCCTCTCCCTCCCTGCAGCCAAGAGAATTCTTCATCCTAGCAGAAGACTATAGATTTATTTTCTAAAGAGGGTAAAATAGAGGGTCTTTAGAATGGGGAACATCAGGCACAGTTGAGGGCAAAGAGGGCACACTGTGAAGGCACTTTCTACTCATGTATAATTTCTCTCCATACCCAGTATCATATACCAAAGTTGATTTAGTTCCAAATTTGTGACACAGGTAATTAATTGACCCCTAACCCCTACCCTGGAAAAGGACAAGCTTCTTATTAACTAGTGTCCCACTGAGTGAATCATTTAGGTTTTTGGATAACATTTCATTTTTCCTTTTCTTTCCTTTCCTGTAACTTAGAAGTTAATATTCACAGAAGAGAAGATATAATGAACTATAAAAAGTTGAAGAGTAAATATTTTCTGGGTATACCAGTTTTGTCCTAACAATTGGATTAGTCTGCAGTTGATGCTTTAAAAAAATATTATTTTATTAATCCATAGATCTTGTAAGTCACCTTACATGTTTTGGCCATGGAGGTGAGAGTGACGTACAAAGAAACCTAAGGTGTATTCTTTGCCCTTGTAGAAGGGATGAGATGCAGCACACCACATTCAATCTAGCTGTTGTTGTGTAAAGTGTAAGACTGGATAAAAAGTTAAAAAAAAAAAAGTCTTGTCCCCTACTCTAGGAGAATTTACAGTCTAAAATGGTCTTTCTGCCATTTGTAGGAACATGGATGAACCTAGAGAATATCATACTAAGTGAAATAAGTCAGACAGAGAAAGACAAATATTATATGATATCACTTTATATGTGGAATATAAAAAATAATACAAATGAATCTCTGCAAAACAGAAACAGACTCACAGACGTAGAAAACAAACTTATGGTTAACCAAAGGGGAAATGGGGGAGGGGTAAATTAGGAGTATGGGTAACAGGTACAAACTAATAGACATATAATAAAGCAATAAGGATTTACTGTATAGCACAGGGAACTATATTCAATATCTTGTAATAACCTGTAATGGAAAACAATTTGAAAAAATATATAAAACTGAATCATGTTGCTGTATACCTGAAATGAACACGATATAAGTCAGCTATTTTGTTGTTGTTTAGTCGCTAAATCATGTCCAACTCTTATGCAATTCTGTGGACTATAGCCCACCAGACTCCTCTGTCCATGGGATTTCCCAGGCAAGAATACTGGAGTGGGCTGCCCTTTCCTTCTCCAGAGGATTTACCCGACCCAGGGATCAAACCCGTGTCTCCTGCTTGGCAGGCAAATTCTTTACCACTGAGACTCAATATAGATTGTTTTGAAAAACTAGACACTCAAGATCCTTTTCCTTCCTCTATTCAGCCAAAGCAATTAATACTGGTGAATATTTGAGATTTTATTTTTGTTGTCCTTCATGAACTATGCTTGTGGCCATCATTTTGAATCAGAGACATTTCCAGTTTCTTAAAGAAAACTGATGAATGTGTTTTTATATTATGTATTCTACAGTTGTCACTATATTTGCAGATAACATTAAAAGGCATAAGACTCGTCTGTGGATATTTTCTCGTGCTTCCACATGCAGATCTTTATTCCCACTCATCTCCAGTTGTGACTTTCACATAGTTAAATGTATTTGTTTAAAGAGAGCTATACATTTGTCTGTTTTTGTTATTATTTTAAAGAGAGCTACTAGTAGCTTCTGTGGAGCTGTTCAGAGTAAGATAAGTTAAATTAGCATACCCATGGACACATTGCATCTAAGATGGTCTGCCATCTTATGTACCTTTGGCTTATAGTAATAATATTCCTGAGAAGTTGTCTGTAAAATAGTTTTGTGTATGTATATTTGTTTTATCATATAATTGAGGAAATTTATTGTAACATAATACTGTTCAGTCTCTTTTGTAATATTGGTGTGTTTACCTTTGAGGGATTCTTAATCTGCTAGTAATTTACCATGATTTTCATCTCTGTATTGTGAGGACCACTAAGTCTTTTTTGATTAAATTAAAGAGAATAAATAATATAGTGTCATAATTCAGATACTTGGAATCACTTTCAAAAGTGACATGTGAGTTGTTTTAGATTATCTCAAGTGACTTTGACTGTTGGATACAAGCTTTTGAATCAAAAAAGGGTGGTGGAAGAAGGGGAACTGTCTTGAGCTGTTGATCTAGATTTTGGATCCGGTCTTAAATAGTGATTGTAGAATGCAAAAACTGGAGGGCCTAGTTGTTGTTGTTCAGTTGCTAAGTTGTGTCCGACACTTTGCAACTCCATGGACTGAAGCACCCCAGGCTCCTCTGTCCTCCACTGTCTTCCTAATCTGCTCACATTCATGTCCATTGAGTCAGTGATGCTATCTCACCATCTCATCTTCTGCAACCCTCTTCTCCTTTGCCTTCAGTCTTTCCCAGCATTAGGGTCTTTTCCAGTGAGTCAACTCTTTGCATCAGGTGGCCAAAGTATTGGAGCTTCAGCTTCAGCATCAATCCTTTGACGAGTATTCAAGGTTGATTTCCTTTAGGACCGACTAATTTGATCTCCCTGCGGTCCAGGGAATTCTCAAGAGTCTTCTCCAGCACCACAATTAGAAAGGATCAGTTCTTTGTTGCTTAGCCGCCTTTATGATCCATCTCTGATATCTGTACATGACTAGTGGAAAAACCATTGCTTTGACTCTAAGGACCTTTGTCAGCAAAGTGATGTCTCTGGTTTTTAATACACTAGATTTGTCATAGCTTTCCTTCCAAAGAGCAAGTATCTTAATCTCATGGCTGTGTAGTACGGGCATAGTAAGGGAGAATATGGTGATAAGGACAGGAAGGAAGTTAGCATTTAGCTCTCTTCTGTATATAGAGTTGGAGCAGATGCTTAAAAGCATCACTTTCCATTCCTTTCAGCAGTGCTGTTTATGTTGAAATTTATGAAGTTAATTTTTCTTTAAAAATGCCCTCAGATTATTTTATGGTCAGATTAATTTGCTACCTAAATATAATTCATTAATATGACTTAAGAGCCATTGGGTGACTGGCAGTGGAATAGGGACAGACTGATTGTAGTAAATATGAAACGTAAGCCAAATAAATACTTAGTCATGTTGGTTGTTGTTTACTTGCTAGGTTGTGTCAGTCTCTTTGCGACCCCATGGACTGTAGCCCACCAGACTCCTCTGTCCATGGGATTTTCCAGGCAAGGATGCTAGAATAGGTTGCCATTTTCTACTGCAAGGGATCTTACCCACCCAGGGATCGAACCTGCAGCTCCTACATTGGCAGGGGAATTCTATCACTGAGACACCAGAGATGAACCGGCAGATCCATTTTAACCACAATCAGTATCTCAGTTGACTTAGCTGCCACAAAGAAACATATCATACTTTAATAAAATTAAGTGTAGAATAGTTGTTAAAAGTTTTAACGTTATAAAGCACTGCTTCACTTACTCATGGAACCCGAAGACCAGCGCGCCAGTTTTCATTCAGTTCATTTGTTTGGGAGCTGCTGGTTGTTTGGTTTCAACATATGCTTAAGTCTTGTTGAGGTATAATTTCTTCAACTTTGTTTCCTTTCCTTTTTTTTAAAGCTCTTTTTCTGTGTGCTTTCTTTGATCCTTAGCCTTGAAGCATTGGCATGACGTGTGGCAAATTTATTTTTCAGTCTTTAGGTGGAGAGGATTGAGTTAATCATACATCTCAACATGACGCACCGTCAACACTGGTTTGTGCAGGTCTTCTCTCTTAGCTTTTAAAATTAATTAGAATTAATTTCTTTTACCTCCACTTTTCATTTCTGCTCTCAGTCTCCCTTAGTTCACTGTTCTAATATATTTGATGTACTTTTATAAATACATAGTGGGATTTTTTTTTGGTTGTGTGTTGTTAAATTTACCTAAATGGTGTGCTGTGGTCTTTGTTCTGCTTCTTACCCTCCAACCTCCCCTATCCTCATTTAGGGACTATTTGAGGACTGTGTTTCTGTGTATACATCTAGTTCTTTGTGTATAACTGCCATCTACTGTCTGTAAATGACTTGTTCTCTCAGTAATGGACACCCACATTACCTTCAGCTCCCCACTACCACAGACAATGGGATGAATAGCTATGTTCTTGTTCTCCTGTGGTCCTGTGGGAGAATTTTCTGGACATATGCATAAGAGTGGATTGTTGCATGTAATTTGATTAAGCACTACGGATTTGGGCTCTTTGTCAGTGTGCCCAGTGGATCCTGTTTTTCCATCTTCCTGCCAGCACTTGGCTTTATCTGCTTTTCTAATTTTTGCCTATCTGATATGGGTAAAGTGGTATCTTAATGTTGTTTTAATTTGCATTCTCCAGTTACTAATGAGTTGCAACATTTCTTTGTATTCCATTAGGGCCATTTTAAATGTCTCTTCAGTGAATTACCTGTTCATATCTTTCACCCATTTCTTTAATTAGAGTTCATATCTTTTCTTGGTTGATTTGTAGACATCTTTTATCTAGTTTAGAGTATTAGTGTCGTAGTGTGTTAATTTTGTCAATGGTGCCTTTTGTTGAGCAGAAACTAACATTGTTGTATAATTTTTTACCTTATGGTTTCTGAGTCTTGTTAAATATAATAAAGATAGTCTACATTTTAAATTATATACTTCAGAATTTAGATTTTTACATTAAGTCTTTAATCTGAGTCCATCATTATATATGGCTTAGAATAGTAATCTTTTCTGCTTGTAGTGAGATTGTTTTTCCAACCCCATGAACTACTTTGTGGTACCAAATTAGTTATACCTCTTCTGCATCATGTTTCTATATTTTCATGACTCTCTTTCTAATAGTCTGTGTTTTATTAGGTATATTTGTTTTTTCTCACATTAGTACCAACCTTTATTGTGTGTTTTTTGTTTGTTTTTTCACTGTGCTTTGTGCTGTCTTAAAAACTCATAGGGTATATAAATTAAAAAGATGTAATTTCTTTCTCAAATTAATCTGTAAATTCAGTGTAGTCCCAATTTTGCATGTTAGTTGCTCAGTCGTATCTTGACACTTTGTGACCCCATGAATTGCAGCCCACCAGGATCCTCTGTCCATGGGGTTCTCTAGGCAAGAATACTGGAGTGGGTTGCCATTTGCTTCTCCAGGGATCTTCCTGACCCGTAGTCTCAATTCAATTTCATCTATTTTTACCCTTCAGATATGGCAAACGTTTACAAGTTTGAATAGAAAAGTAAAGATTTTTTTCATGATTGATTTATCACTTTCTGGCCCTCTTAATGTGTAGTCTATTTAAGTTCACAGTTTTTTTTTGTGCCAACTTTGGCATTTTATATTTTTCTAGAAATTTATTCATTTCATTACTTAAAAAATTTTGTTGTTGTTGTTTTTAAAATTTGTTTACTTGGCTACACTGGGTCTTTGTTGCAGCTTATGAGATCTTTAGTTGTGGCATTCAGGATCTAGTTCCCTGGCCAAGGCTTGAATCTGGGCCCTCTACCTTGGGAACGGAGAGTCCCAGCCTCTGGACCACGAGGGAAGTCCTCTCATTTTTTTAAGAATAAAATTTTTATTTTAGGACAAGTTTAGGTTTACAGAAAAATTGTGGAGATAGTACAGAAAGTTCCCATTGCTGCTGACAAATTCTTTTAGCCTTTCTTCATCTTTGTTTCACCTTCATTCCTGAAGGATATCTTCACTGAATTTAGGATTTTGGGTTGACACTACTTTTCTCTTGTGTGTGTGCTCAATCGTGTCTGACTCTTTACAACTGCATGTCTGTAGACTGTCAGGCTCCTCTGTCCATGGGATTCTCCAGGCAAGAATACTGGAGTGGGTTGCCATTTCCTCCTCCAGGCTTTTCTCTTCTCACTTTAAAATTATTGTTCCACTGTCTTCTGGCTTCCATGGTTTCTGATGAAAAGTCAGCATTCGTTTAAATTATTGTTCCCTGGTATGTAATATGACTTTTTTTTCCTGAATATTCTTTTAAGATTTTTTTTTTTCCAGCAGTATGATTATGAGATGTTTGGATGTGATTTTCTTTAAATTTATTCTGCTTGATTTTCTTCAATCTGTAAATTTGTGTCTTTCACCAAATTTGGGAAGTTTGCAGACATTATTTCTTCAGTTATTTTTTCTACATGAACAGTTTCTTCTTTTCTTCTGTGATTCCAGTGACATGGATGATAGTGTTTCATAGTTCTCTGAGTCTGTGTTAAATTTTTTCAGTCTCTTTCTGGTCTTCGTATTGAATCATAATATTCATCTGTCCTTTATTTATGGTTATTGAGTTTTCCCCCATTATCTTAGTTCTGCTCTCCAGCTTATCCTATGATCTTTTTATTTGACATACTTTTTTGTTGTAAAATTTCCATTTGGTTCTTAAAAACACTTTTATTTTGAAATAGTTATGTATTTACAGGAAGTTTCAAAGAAATGTGCAAGAAAGTACCTTGAACTTTTCCCAGGCTGCCTCATTGTTAACATCTTGTGTAACTGTCACACATTATTAATGAAAAATGACATTGGTACAATCCATAGAGCTTAGTCAGACTTTTCCAGTTACAGATGCAGTTGTGTGTATATGTGCACATTCATGTGTGTGAGTATGGAGGTGAAACTTGCTCAATTGTGTCCAACTCTTTGTGACCCCATGGACTGTACAGTACAGTGCATGAAATTCTCCAGGCCAGAATACTGGAGTGGGTAGCCTTTCCCTTCTCCAGGGGATCATCCCAACCCAGGGATCGATCCAGGTCTCCCACATTGCAGATTCTTTACCAGCTGAGCCACAAGGGAAGCCCACGTGTGAGTATGATTTTATGCAATTTTATCATGTGTTGTATCATGTAACTGCCCCGACAATCAAACTACAGAACTGTTATCATCATCCATTTGGTGTTTTTTTCATTGTTTTTGCTTTTCTGTTGGGAACATCTACTTTTCAAGAGTGTTTACCTTCATGGAGCATAGTTACAATAACTGCTTTAAGTTCTTTGATAATTATAATATCTGTTTAATTTTGGTTTTCATATCTATTGTTTTTTCCCCAAAGAATCGGTTATATTTTCTTGGTTCTTTGTTTGTTGAGTAGTTTTGGATTGTGTCAGGAACATATTGAGTATTATGTTGTGAAACTTCAGGTGCTGTTAAAATCCTCTGGAGAATGTTGAAATTTTTTGTTTTAGCTGACAGTTGGTTTGGTTAGGTTCAGATCTTAAGTTTGGTTTCACCTTCTGTGAGTGGTGGTTCCATTGTCATTTGAGTTCTCAGCATTTGCTAGGCTTTTTGGAACTACACCGCCCTTGGTCATTGGACTTGGGCAGTTTCTTATATTGTAGTTCAGGCTGAGTGCCTTTGCTGTCCGTCTTTGGGTTTGTTCTACACGTGCAAACTTGGAGAGCAGACAGACACTGTAAGGGGAGGGTACAGGGGAGCAGGACTCAGCCTGAGACTTATATTTGTTTATATGTAGAATTGAGAGTCCTCACTTTCCAGTTTTTTCTTGTTTGGTGTATCCCCACATTCTTGGGCTTCCAGGAGCCCCTTTCCCATGAAGTTCTGTGGAGAAAGGAAAAAAAAGAAAAAAGGAAAAAATTTACCTTGTACTCTTTGGCTTGCTTTGGCTCTTTCTTTTCCCCAGCCCCGTGGCCATGAGGAAGTTTCTCTCAGCATTTTTAGTGTGCGTGTCTGCTGTGCAATTTTGTGAATTGGGTCAAAGCCGGGCAGTAGAGTTTAAAAATAAAAAAGGGCAAGGGAACTCACTGGTACTGTAATTTTTCAAGTTATTACTTCCCTTACCTATTTGATTGTTACTTTTCTCCTTCCTCAGGTAGTTTTCTTTTTGTATTCAGTTCAGTTAGTTCAATGAAAGCTGCTCAGTCGTGTCTGACTCTTTGCAACCCTATGGATATTACAGTCCATGGGATTCTCCAGGCCAGAATACTGGAGTAGGTAGCCTTTCCCTTCTCCAGGGAATCTTTCCAACCCAGGAATAGAACCAGGATCTCCCGTGTGGTCAGATTCTTTACCAACTGAGCTATCAGGGAAGCCTACTCAGTTCAGAGTTTTTAGCTTTAATCAGTGGGAGAGAGATGGTGCAGTGGTAAAGAATCTGCCTGCCAGTGCAGGAGAGGCAAGAGATTCCTAGATATGGAAGATCCCTTGGAGTGGGAAATGGCAGCCCACTCCAGTATTCTTGCCCGGAAAATCCCACAGACAGAGGAGCCTCATGGGGTACAGTCCATGGGGTCGTAAACAGTCAGACAACTGGATGACTGAGCACAGCACACAGTGGGAGAGAGAGTCTGTAGTGGGCTTACTCCATCTTGACATCTTTGGTAGAGTGTAATTTGATAAATTCAGGGCAAAAAAAAAAAAATAGAGAAACTGGTTAAGGGCATGGATTTGTGAAAGCAGAGAACTGGCCAGTACTGAATATAAGTTTTCTATGAAATTGCCTCTGAGTCTGGGAAGAGTGTTGAGCTGTTAGAATCCATCAATGTGTTCAGCTTTGTGGGGGAATTTGAGTAGTGAGCTGGGGGACGAGTCATGCCTCGTCCACTTTTTTGTAGACCAAACATACTAGGTTGAAGCATATGAAATTAATAATACTGGATCATCTTTGACTTACATAAACAGCAGTTTCTCATGAATTTGACCTATATTTAACTCTCAGTTCTGAAATCTGAAGAAAGAAAATGAAACCTCAAGTTTAAATATCATCTGTATTAAGGTGAATGCTTGCTGCTTTAACAGACAAATCCAAAATCTCAGATGCATGCATGCTTGCTAAGTCGCTTCAGTTGTATCCGATTCTTTATGACCCTATGGACTATAGCATGCTAGGCTCCTCTGTCCATGGGATTCTCCAGGCAAGAATACATGCCCTCCTACAGGGGATCTTCCCAACCAAGGGATTGAACCCCAGTCTCCTAGTCTCTTGCATTGGCAGGCGAGTTCTTTACCTCTAGCGCCACCTGGGAACCCCTCTCAGATGCATAGCACAGTCCAAAATGGACATTCCTATTGTTGGACAGGGAATGGGGGAAACTGCTTGGTGAGATCATGGGAGACCCAGGTTGATGAAGACTCATCCATGGTTCATACATAGCTTCTGGGTGTCCTGGGGGTTGATACACAGCCAGGAGACTGGGAAAGGCAAGGGGTGACAAAAAAGAGGGTAACAAAACCGTACTCACTTCTTAACCTCAGTCCAGAGTGGACATATTGGTTTGGTGAGATCCAACCTAGATGTAGAGGTGATGGGTAGGGTGGGGAGGCAGAAGATATAGTCTGCGTTTGTCAGCTGCTTTCTGGCGTCACTTGTGAAGGGAAACATAAATCTCTGGTGGGCAGCTAGCCATCTCTGCCACACTATTTCTTGATCACGTGGAGAATGTCTTTTTTGTTTATTTATGGCTGTACTGGGTCTTTCTTGCTGCGCAGGCTTTCCTCTAGTTGCAGCGAGCAGGGGCTACTCTTCATTGAATTGCATGGGCTTCTCATTGTGGTGGCTTCCCTTGTTGCAGAGCACAGGCTCTAGGGCCCATGGACTCAGTAGTAGTGGCTCCCAGGCTCCAGAACACAGGCTCAGAAGCTGTGGGGCACAGGCTTAGTTGCTCTAAAGCATGTGGGATCTTCCAGGATCAGTGTCTCCTGCATTGGCAGATGGATTCTTTACCACTGAGCCACCTGGGAAGCCAGGAGAACATCTTTTTGCTTAACGTATTAATTTGCTAGGGTTGCTGTAACAAAGACTAACCCAGACTGGGTGGCTTTACAATAGAAATTTATTTTCTCACAGTTCTGGAAGCTAGAAGTCCAAGGTCAAGATGTCAGCAGGTGTGGTTTTTTCTGAGGTCTCTCCCCTTGGCTTGCACACAGTGCCTTCTCACTGTGTCCTTACATGGTCTCTGTGTGCTCATCCCTCGTGTCTCTATGTGTTCAAGCTTTCTCTTTTAATAAGAAACCAGTTCAATTAGATTAGGGCCCATCCTAAGGGCCTCATTTTAACTTACCTCTTTAAAGGCTCTGTCTCTCGTTACAGTCCCATTCAGAGGAACTGGGTGTTAGGGCTTCAATACTTGAATTTTAAGGGGGCAAAATGCAGCCCATAATATCACTGTATATTTATAATAAATGTATCTGTTTTTTACTGAAAGTAGTCATACTCCATTAAATAAAAGAAGAAAGGAATGTTAGATCTGTGTTGTAATTATGCTTTTAATGGATCTGTAATAAATTTTGAATTATATATATTAATGAAGATTGCCATGATCTCAGAAGCATTTTTCCTTATTTATTTGTCAAGGAAATAGTTTAGTGGTGAAGATAGTTTAGTTTTTAGTAAATGTGATTATTGTTTTTCTCTCTTCCAGAGTTTGGAAGTGTTCTTTTCTTACTGTAGCTTATCCAAGAGATATGTTCATTAGTGAGATAATAAAAAGTTACCAACAATATCACCTATAAGGAAATCACCACTCTCTGCAATATAAGAATAAATCTCTAGGTGTATATTGGGCTTTTTTTTTTTTTTTGACATCTGCTATCCTACTTGTTGGGGCTTCCCTGATGGCTCAATTGATAAAGAATCTGCCTGCAATGCAGGAGACCCTGGTTCGATTGCAGCGTAAGGAAGATCCATCGGAGAAGGGATAGGCTGCCCACTCCAGTATTCTTGGGCTTCCCTTGTGGCTCAGCTGGTAAAAAATCTGCCTGCAATGCGGGATGACCTGGGTTCGATCCCTGGGTTGGGAGGATCCCCTGGAGAATGGAAAGGCTACCCACCCCAGTATTCTGGCCTAGAGAATTCCATGGACTGTATAGTTCATGAATCTCAAAGAGTCAGACATGACTGAGTGACTTTCACGTTCATCCTACTTGCTATGCCTTGTAATTGACAGGGTGCCCCTCACTTACGTTTGGATGGGTTCCGGGGAAGAATGTGACCTGGGCTCCAGTGTCAATGAGAGCTTGCCAGTGGATGATTAGAGAAGTGAACAGGTGATTGTCCCTCAGTGGGGGGACGAGCTGAGGGGACCGCAGGGTCCCTAGGGCAGAGGCCTTGCCAGCTGTCGCTCTTTAAGAGACCTGGGTGTGGGGTCCCAGAGCCTGTGGTCAGAGCTGGAGCATTGCAGAAGGCGACAGTTTCATCCTTTGGGATGGGACCGAGGTCTCCTGAAGAGCCCGCAGCTCCTGAACCAAGGCTTTTAACTTGTGTTCAGCTGTCCCTAGATGACGTTATCAGGGACCCTGATTTCTGCAGCTGCCACTGCAGAGAGCCTGTCCCTCATCTTGTACGGGAGGCTGAGCTTCTTCCTTCTGTCTCTGTGAGCCTGGAGGGGCCTCTTCCTGTGTAAACAAAGCTTGAAAACAGTTTCAGAGACACCTATGAACCGTTAGTGCCCTTCTCCCTCTCCCTTTTGGTGACTTTTTCTAGAAAGCCTTGTGTTTCTGTCGTGGTGTGGTTAGGCTTCTCTGTTCCTCATTCACACTGGCCATTGTTGGCCTTTTTGATACAGTAGATATTAACAGGGAATGCCTGGGACAGAGGTTGTTTCTTCCTCAACTCATATGCTGCCACCTCCCATTCTTGGGGGTCCCAGTTGACCATTGAGGGGTAGGGGTCCCCCTCCAACAGTGTACCAGTAGCAAATATATTTGGGAAAGCTCCAGGCTCCAAGAATGTAGCCTTCACAACTTGGCATATGGATATGCCACTGTTCTCAGAGACATCCAAGTCATGGGGGCCTTACAAGCTTCTAGTAGTTTTTTAACCTCCTCTGGGGACTAAGGAGGGTCTGGTACCCAGTGCTTTGGGCCCCACTTTCAGCAATATATGATGATGCCCTTGCCTCACAGTGTTTGCCTCCAGGTACCATGATGGCTGGACTTTTTAGGAGATTTTGTTTTATTGGGACTTGTTAAATGACATTTTGTTTCTGAAAACGAAGGCCATGTTATGTGGTTGGTTGCCTCTGCAGCCTACCAGACACTTGAAGGTGGAAGAGAATGCGCTTGTGAACTCCACCATCTGAACTGTTGGACCCCTTCTCTTGGCCTGCTGTTTCATCACCGCTGTTTCCAGTGGGTTAGAGGCAAAGCTCTAAGGGAAAAATGAGGCTCTTTACCCCTTATACAGGTGGTGATTAAAGATTGTATAGCCTCACTGTCAAATGTCAGAACCTGTTTTTTTGACCCTTCGGGATTACCTTTTACCAGAGAGGAGGGTAAGGTTTAGCTCTCTTTTATAAAACTATACTCCACCTTTATAGATTTCTTTTCTGGCCAGGCAGGTGGCTTACAGAATCTTAGTTCCCCAACCAGGGATTGAACCTCAGGCCAGGTTCAGTCAGTAAAAGGGCTGAATTCTAACCACTGGATCGCCAGGGAATTCCCTACTCTACCTTTAAATGAACTATAATTATTTTGAATATTATTATATACATATCAGGTAAATACTGGTATCTTTAGAGATTTTGCTTTTATGCTTGTTTTTGTAATTACTATATTAAAAGTTATATTAATATCAGATGAATACTGGTTTTTAAAAGATTGTATTTTTACATGTTTTTATATTTATTATGAAACTAATAAGTTTAACAATCTACCAGCTTCCAAAAAGGAGTAACAACTCAGCTTCTATGTTGACATCTGCTGCTAGCTGTTAAAGTGAGAAATCTTTTGCAGTTTGGTTGTAGAAACTTGTCACCTCTATGAATGAAGTTATCCAATTACTTTATAAGAGATTCCATAGTCAGACCAGTTTTTTGCTGTGTCATGATCCTTTTATCATTTCTGGAAATCAACTCTAAGATTTTCCAGGTCTTGCTTAAAAATGAGAAAGTTCTATAGTTTTTCTTTATATGTTACTTAACGTGTTCATATCTTAAGAAACAGATCTAGGGAATTCTGTAGTACATGATACATGTATTTCTTCTGTATCTCTCTCTTTCTCCCCTCTTCCCTCTCCCCCATTACCCTGGCCCACTCTTTCTCTTTCTCTCTCTCTCTCTCTTTCTCTCTCTCTCTCTCTCTCTCTCTAGATATATATATATAGTGTTCAACATGTATTCCTTGGATCAATAAATATTTGAGCACCTACTAAGTTCAAACATTGTTCTGCATGAGACAATTGCTGACTGTATAAATGCATAAAGATAAAGGCAGACAATATGTGGATATATGAGGCTTAAACAGCTTTTTCAATACCTTGGGTTACTTGAGGACTTCCTTTCAGGGAGCAGCCTTAAATATGTAAAACAATAGTCTCAGAAGTTTTGATTTCGTTCTTTCAACAGAAGTTTTATTAACTAACTGCTTTACTATTTAGTAGGTTCTGGGGATAGCAAAGTGACTCTGACCCAGTTCCTGTCCACAAAGGGCTCACAGTCTAATCAGGAACTGATTTGTAATGAAAAGGAAGTTAAAGGTTGATTATATGCTGAGGTAAACCATAATAGAGGTATGAAAAGAAAATGCCATGGCAACATAGGGGAGGGGTTGGGGAATGGGCTTGCCAGGAAAAGCCTCACAGAGAATATATTATTGTTGGCAGCCCCTTGAATGACTTTGGCTGTGAGTAGATGGGAGTTCAATTCTCTGTGACCCTTGGAACCTAGGCCTTTTAATTATTCATAAATAACTTAAACATACATCTAGGACTGGGAGTTTATTTAAAAGATGCACCTGTGTTTCTAGTTTAACCTTTAGTTTAACTAGTCCTTTAGGAAAAGGTGTTTATGGATGCAGCTGTATGGCAGCGTTACAGATATTTGCTCTTTAGAGTTCCTTATAGCACAGTTAGAGATACACTGCTTTGCTTAGGTTGCCCTTTACTTTTTAACACAAAATATTTCTCATTTATAGTATATGGCTCCTTTTAAAAAGAAATGCACCTTTACAAAGGAGATTCTCGGTTTTTCATTTCTGTGTTGTGAAGTTAAGATATATTTCTTGGAAAAAAATGTTTGCTGTAAGCGGAACTGAAAACATTTGCTAGGAGAGAGTTAAGTGTTGCTAAACTCGTGACATGCTGGATCAGTGGTGAGCTGAGAATGCTTTCACAACAATTTGATTCAGCAAACACTTACTGAGTGCTGTGGTCAAAGCACTGCTGCTAGACACTCTGATGGAAAAGAAAATGAACAAAACATAGGCTCTGTTTTAAAGGATCTTCCAATTTACTGCACTGAGTCTCCTTTCTTCTCTTCTCCATTTTTGCCATTTCCCAGATAATGAAAAGTAGAGCTGTAATTTATCGATTCTGTAAGCTGAAAAGGGTATAAAATTAGTTTGCTTAAAATGTTGGGCTGGTTCTCCTTACTGCTGCCAGGATTTAAAATAACAGAAAATATTTGGTGCCTCCTTCCACAAATTAACATTTCCATGAGTGGCTGCTTTTCATGGAGCATCTTGAGCCAGCCCCTCTCGTGCTGTGAGTCTTCATGGACAGTATTAAATCAGGTCTGAGCAGCTCTAGGAGACAGTTGAGAGTTTGAGAATATGCCCAGTGTCAGCATCTTGGCTAGAGAGTGCTGTTAAACAAAGAACACTCTTGGCACCCAACAACTGATTAGACATGTACCATTCAATGTGTGAGCTCCAATAAATAAAGCCACGTAGGGCATTCAGTGCTTTCATTTGGGCAGAACTAAATGGTTAAGTGTCCGTTTAGGCTTCCCTCTAAGCCTGTTCCAGGCAATCGGCACATAATCCAGAAGATGTAAAATCTCCAAGTATAGCCACTTACCTTTACTATGTAAAGCTCTGTGCTGGATGCTTCAGGCTGTAAAGAGACAAGACTGAGTACCAGTCAGGTAGTTTACGGATTGAGTGGCACCCTGCTCTAACTATTCTACCTGCCATCCCATTGCAGGTCCATTTCTTCCTGGCCTGCCCTGGTCTGTAGCCACCTACCAGGTGTTGACCCTGACTCATTCAGTGTGGTTCTTCTAACACAGTCTCTATAACCTTATTCTGAATGTAGAGTGGATATTGGAAACAGTAGAAGAGATGGGCCTTGATCGCTGGACAGTGTCTGCAGTGACTGATGAAGCCCACTGATGAAGCACTAATCACTTGAGGTCTTGCTTCAGGGCTGTTGTATTTTTGTGATCAGGTCTCATGAACAGGCGGAACCCAGATAGGAAGCAGTCTTTAAAAATGGTTAGCCCATTTTGTTTACATTTCCTTTTTCTACAGAGTGTGTATTTTCCTGTCCCCAGACTAAAAATGGCACAGTGTGGTATATAATAGTGTGCGGTTATTTTGCATGAAATCACTCAATTCATTTATTCAAGTAATTTATCTTTTCAGGTATTTTTAAAATGACTTGGGATAAATATTTATGAATTATACGTAAGTACTTGGAGAGTATTTGGAGATGTGTTTTTCTTAAGAATAGAATTATGCTATGATTTTCTTGACTGTGTTTGATGGTATTAAGAGTTTGGAAGTTTGTTCCAAAGTCGGAAAGTGGATGGAATGTTTGGGATTAATTTCAACTGTAATGGTGGTAGTCTTTAATGGTGGTAGTCTCTCACCTGTTTCATATTATAACAAATGAGAAGTGCAACACACCATCAAAATGGTAAAGAAGCTTCCATGTAAAAGAAAGGAGAATTAACATAACCATTTAAAAGTCTTAAATTATTTTACTGTGCATGTGTTAGTCACTCAGTCATGTCTGACTCTTTGTGACCCCATGGACATAGCCCACCAGGCTCCTCTGACCATTGGATTCTCCAGGCAAGGATACTGGAGTGGGTTGCCATTCCCTTCTCCAGGCGATCTTCCTGACCCAGGGATCAAACCTGCATTGCAGGCAGATTCTTTATCACTTTGCCACCTGGGAAGCCCTTATTTTACTAGGATTACATTAAATTAGATTAATTAGATTGCATTTATCTAAAGTTACTTAAACTTGATGTTAGGATCTAGAAGGGAGGGGAGAGCAATAAATAGCACTTTTCTCTCCCACCCAAGTTTTGAATAGATTGGATAGAAACTAAAGGAACAGGGACTATAATATCACCTTTATTATTGATGAATGCAAAGAAGGCCTGTGTAGTAGACAAAGCTTCCACCCAGCGCAACTTCCGTCCAGTTCACTAACAAGAGGAGGAAAGGCACAACTGGACCATTTATTTTCCCCACATTTGCCAGTCAGATCAGTTACTTCCCTTCCCAGGATAGAAGCATCTAAGTGGCAAAGAATTGCCAGGGATGTTACTGGTGGGGCTACATTCACAGAGCCAGACTTCAGCAGTGAGGAGTTAATGCTCCCCAATAGCATTTGGCTCCTTCCTATGTGTGGTTTCCATGAAGAATAGGTTGGTACCAGGTAGGAAATAGTAGCATGACTAGGCTAGGAGCAAACTTCTGTTTTGAGGAAGAGACCCTATAACAAGTGGCCTCTTGGAAATAACAGCAAACGTTTGTTTACCAGAACCATGGGAATTGTGTGCCCTTAGGCAGCCCTCACTGCTTTTCTGAAACATCTATGATTTGGCATTCTTTCCTGGGCATTAAGTGAAGGTCCACAACTTAGTTTGCTGCTGTCCTTTAGCATTTTAAAATATACCTGCTGTTCTGTCTCTTCTTTGAGTTTTCTTCACAGACTCCTTTTGTCTCCTCCCCAACCCCTAGTGTTTCCCATGATTGTAGCCAACTTTCTTTTCACTTGACACTCTCTCTCACCTTGGCTGTCAGCCATTTACATGGTTTTTGCTGTTTAGTATCTTGATGATTTCCAAGTCTTTCTCTCCACCCAGACCTCTGTTCTGAGCTCCATATTTATATGTCTGGCACTATTTAACAGTTCCACCTGGGCCATCTGAAACTAACTCACTCTTCCTCCATGCTCTCAACTACCACCACTCAGAAACCCTTGAGCATTTCGTTTTGTATCCACTATTCTTGTGAGTGGCACCTCCGCCTGTCTACTAGGTTAAGCCAGAAACATGGGTGTCACCTCAGCAGGCTCTTCCTCTCCTTTGTTGCTTATCTCCCATGTCAGGGGTCAGCATCTAACCCGAGGCCTGTGAGCCAAGAATGGTTTTTACATTTCTGAGTTGTTTAAAACAAACATGTATGTATATTATAGAGGCCCTCTGTTGTCTGCAAAGCCTGTGTATTTACTATCTGATTGCTGTCCTAGGTCAACAAATCTTATCAGTTCTCCCTCTAGAACAGCACTTTTGTTTTTGTCTCTCTATCCCCACTGGCCCTTGGTCCTCCCCATCTCATTTGCCCTATTTCTCTCTTGGCCCCCTCACTAAGTGTTGTCAGATTTCTTTATAAAACACAAAAACCTAATGATGTCCTTTCTTGTTTAAAATCCTGTGGTGTATTTTGCCCTTTTCCCTTTTATTTTCTTCCTACAACCTCTTCAGCCCATAAGAGTCTGCTCAGTGGTCACCTTTTCCATTAAGCCCACATGTCTCCTGCAGAGTTATACCCCTATTCCACCTGGCTTGTTCTTCTGTTATTACACATTCTAGATTGTGTTCTGAGAGCCCATTTACCATTCAGTCATCCCCGTTCCACTATGTACACTTGGAGTTCAGGTTTCATTTCCAGTTAGTTTCTGTTATCTTCTTTACCTAGCTGTGTGTGGCATCTCAGAGGACTGTAATGAATTAATATATACAGTGAGTGCTTTAAGGAACTTAGTTCCTTAGTTCTTAGGAACTAAGAATAGTTCTTAGTTCCTAACATACAAAAAAGTATTGGTGAAGATTTAATTAATCAGTTTGAGTTGGTTGTTGTTCCGTCGCTCAGTCACGTCCAACTCTGCAACTCCATGGACTGTAGCATGCCAGGTTTCCCTGTCCTTTACCATCTCCCAGAGTTTGCTCAAACTCATGTCCATTGAGTTGGTGATGCCATCCAACCATCTTGTCCTCTGTCGTCCCCTTCCCTTCCTGCTTTCAATCTTTCCCAGCATCAGGGTCTTTTCCAGTGAGTCGGCTCTTTACATCAGGTGGCCAAGATATTGGAGCTTCACCATCAGTCCTTCCAATGAATATTCAGGGTTGCTGTCTTTTAGGATTGACGGGTTTGATCTCATTGCAGTCCAAGGGACTCCCCAGAATCTTCTTCAATGACACAGTTCGAAAACATCAATTCTTTGGTGCTCAGCCTTCTTTATGGTCCAACTCTCACACTCGTACATGACTACTGGAAAAACCATAGCTTTGACTATACTGGATTACTGATTTTACAAATTTTATCCATTTTCTTCTCCAGGGGATATTCCCAGACCCAGGGATCGAACCTGTGTCTCCTGCCTCGCAGGCAGATTCTTTACCACTTGAGCCATGGAGGAAGCACCTATCCGTCTTATACTTTGAATGAATTATTACTAGTGTATAATTTTTTTTAAACATCATTCATTGGTCATTTGGAAAATATTGAATCAGTATGTTAGGTACATCTTTCAAATTATGACACATTTCATTATACATTAGCAAAAGTTGTATTTGTTGATCTCACCTTTAGTCTCATAAGAAAAAATGCTAAGTATTGGAAAGCTGTCAAGCTCAAGTATTCTAAAATTTTCATTTTTGCTTTGAAATTACCGCCAGTTCACTGAAGTTTATGATTGTCATCAGTGCTGCTGGTACCAAGCTCACTTGGTTAATTTTTAAGAAAATGTCTGCCAGATACTCAAGTCTGAAAACCATAATTTGTCCATCAGTTCAAGTAGAAATGATGTTAAAGTAGGAGTGGTGTATGGGTGTTAAGTGTTCTCAGGAGGTAGCCACTGTCATCTGTTGGGCGTTAATTGTGGCCAAACTCTGTGTCCCTGTTGAGTGAGGTTACTGGGGGAACAAGATCTGCAAGCCTCATGCTGTCCCTTGCAAGGTGACTCGCCACTGTGGCTCTGTGCTGGTGTGCCTCATCCCTGTCTCCAGGGACACTGGCATCATCTCAGTCCCTGTGCCCAAGAAGCTACTGATGATGGCTGGAATTGACCACCACTGCATCTCCATCAGGGGCTGCACTGCCATCCTGGGCAACTTTGTCAAGGCCACTTTTAATGCCATTTCCAAGACCTACAGTTATCTCACCCCTGATCTCTGGAAAGAGTCAGTGTTCACTGAGTCTTTGAGTCTCCGTATCAGGAATTCACTGACCTTCTTGTAAAGACCCACCCCAGAGTTTCCGTGCAAAGGACCCAGGCTCCAGCTGTAACCATCACATAGTTTTATATGAAAAAAATAAGATGAATGAAGCCAGTTTAGAAAAGAAAAAAGACAGCCAGTTCAGCTCAGAACTGTGTAAGTGCTTTTCTTTGAGACAACACAGAATATTAGAAAGATGTGGCCTCAGGGATCAAAATGTAACAAAACCAGTAACTTCCACTGTACGTGCATGACCTAAGTCACCACTGCCTTGATTTGTGCTAGGTCTCCAGCCATTTTATTCACGATTGCTTTTATGCTATGAGAGCAAATAATTTAAAAGTATGAATTTTGAGATCCATTGTTATGGATGAAGAACAAAAGGTTAAAATATAAAATAGCCTTTCACACAGTAAAAATGGCAAAAAATCTTTTAATATCATTATTAAAGTATTTTATACTTTGTGGACCTTTGTACGTTCTTGCAGGACCCCCAGAAATCAATGGATCACATTTTGGGGAACTGCTGATTTACAGTAGTTTATGGCTTGACTTGTTGGTTTCTCTTTTCTCAGAGTTCTTCTATTTGCCTTTACTTTTACTGAGATATAGACCCTATAGATGTGCTGATCTGGGTAGAATACCATTCCTGGTCACAGCTCCACTTTGGACTGGCAGCCTCTGCACTAGAACAATGATAGGACTGACCCTGGGTGCAAAAGAGAAGACCGGTTCACAGCCTCACCTTGGCCTTAAGGAACACAAGCAGCAGGGAAGGGCCATAAACCTGCTAGCCTTGTTGGCTTGCTGTGTGTGCATTCAGAAACCGGTCACATCACACAGACCTGAGTCCAGAGGGAGACATTAACTGTGAGTCAAGTTCTGAAGGAGTCTTTCAGGCTCCAGGGCAGGAGAGGTTCTCAGGCTGAAATGGGCCCTCCGTAGGTCTCTCAGACCTACACTCTCTAGTCCCAAAGCTTCTGATATCACAGCCTTTTCATTCTAATTATCTCCAGGAAAGGGTCTCCAGGTTTCCTGGCTGTAATAAAACTTAGGAGTTAAGAGGTTTTTCCTTTTGAGTACTCTCGATGCTCCGTTGTGAAACTTAAGTCCATTTCCTTTAGTTTTGTTAATAAAAATAGCCGATAAGAGTGCGCCTCATGCTACTGCTTTATATTCTGAAGACAATTTATTTTGCTGTATCTTCACTCCAGTCTATTTTAGCCATTTTTTTTTCTTTTTTCCTTCTAATTTTTAATCTAGTTCCTTTAATCCAGTCGTCCTGAACTGGGGTGATTTTGCCCCGCAGTGGATGTTTGACAGTATCTAGAGGCATTTTCGATTGTCACGACTTGGGGGGATGCTACTGGCATCTAGTGGATAGAAATCAGAGAGCTGGCCTTCATTTCAGCAAAATCACTCATTATGCTGTTACAGTAAGATTTTCACTGAAATTATATTTGGTTGATTGGAATAGCCAACAGTGCAGTCTATCAACTAAGAATCATCCAGTCCTATATGTCAGCAAGACCAGTCTTAGAAGACTGTACTTTAGTCCTCCCTTGTAATTTGTTAGCTTTTTATTGTTTTTTTTTTTCTGAATTAGCAATTTGATTTTACTTTGCATATTATCTAGAATTGTAGTTTTGTTTATAGAGAAAATATTTTGGTTATGTTCAGAATAATTAAAGCTTTTAGAGGTAGGTTACTCTTTTGAATATGACTTATGTTTGTACCTCAGCTCATATCATAATACATCATTTGTTTCTAAGCCTGAGTAACTGCAACTACCTGATGACTTTTTAAAAAAATACAGGTTTATGGGCCCCAACCAAATCTTAAAAGAACTCTTCTAGAAATTCCTGTAAAATTCCAGACTTGGGAACCGCTGAAACAGATACGTATTCATAAACTAAGAAACCTTTAAAATAGCTACTGCAAAGAGAAGATGGTCTTTGTGGCTCTCAGAGATAACATCCACCCTCCTGGGCAACCAGTTCTGTCAGTGAAACCAGTCAGGTAACCCTCCAATTGGCAAGGTAGAACTGGAGCAGTAGTGTCCTTAAAATTTTGGCTCTTTCCAGTCATATGGTGTCCAGTTCATTTTATTTGCCACAAGTTTGGTTTTAGAAGGGGTTGGTAAGAAAGAGAGATGTGGAAAGGGATGGAGGAGGGTTGTGTAGTAGAATCAGAGAAATATGATCTACCTTTTGTCTCAGGAGGGGAATTACCCAGTGCTGATTTCTCCTCGGTAGCATTCATTTGCTGCCCACATTCACCACAGTGGTTAAGTGTCTTTAAAAGCTACTTCTGGTATAAATTAATCTGACCAAGGCATCAGGGGGCTCTGAGAAGCACAGAAGACTGTCCACTCCATTCCCACCAGCAAGGATACTCTGGTCTCAGCCCTTTCTTCTCTTCCTCCCTACTTCCCTTTCTCCCTTCTCCTCCTCTGCCTCCCCCTCCTCCTGACCAGGGATCAGCCCTGACCCCCTGCATTGGAAGCACATAGTCTTAACCACTGGACACGTCCCAGTCCTTTACTTTTTTTGCTAAAAGAGAAGTTAATGAAGGTGAGCTTGTTTGTTGCGGTGGTTCCAAGAGCTCTGGAGATCAGACATTTGTTGAGGAAGGAAAGAAAAGTTAATCACTTTAATTTTACTTTTTCTTTTTCTCTTCAGTTTTGAGACTCACATGTTATCTTTAATAGTGATCAAGGCAGAGCTTAGTGTGGGAGCCAGTCAGCCTGCATCTGAACCCCCTGAGTCGGGCAGTAGTGCCCCCTTGTCTCAGAATGCACTGGGGGACCTGGGCAGCCCTCATGCAGTAAGATACGTGGTCAGTGGGGCAGGCTTGATCTACAGAACAGACAACAGAGAGGGTTATTTTTGAAATAAAGTGAATTTTGTTTGGAAGGATAAGGGCTTCCTTTCCTGATGAGTTAGTTGTTAAGGAACCAAACTAGAATTTTGGAAATGAAAAAAAGTTATGAAATATTGGGGAATATTAATTTATATTTGAAACATAAAATAAATATTGGTTATATGTTAGTGTTCTGGATTTCTTTTATTATTTTTTACTTTTTTTAAATGGAGATTTTCAAATACATTTCAGAGTAGAGAGACTAGTATAGGGAATCCCTGTATACTGATTACCCCAATATCAACAGTTACTAACACATGGCCAGTCTGATTTCATCTGTACCCTTACCCACTTTCTCTTGCCCTCTTCAATTATTTTAAAGCATATCAAGTAGCAGTATGCATTTTAATCTAGAAATATGTAAGATACTCAGTCTGTGGTCACAGTTCCTCTGATTATGTAATTTTTTTTTTTTCCATTTGGTTTGTTGTCTGGTCTCTTTTTAAAGATGCTGATGATCTGATGATTGATCGAAATCCTGGGAATGTGTAGAGAGTCTATAATATTCTGTTTTGGTGGGAGAGGGGACATTTATTTATATTAGATCAGTGATTTCTCAAGATGATAGTACAAACCTAGTTCTTGGTATAAATTTGAATAACAACATTGATTGAAGGAAGTATTGACCATGTACGGGAAGTCTTAACTGAAATTCCATGGTCTGAAATGGGGTTCATCACTGTCAGGAAGCCCAGCTTTTAAGTTTGCTTTCTCAGGTTCTAAGAAGAGTACTTCATACCTTTCCCTCAAACCTTACAGACTTCTGTTCTCTCAGCTGATGGCTTTGTTTGGTGCTTGCCTGAGAAAATAAGAATCTGTCTAGAGGGACACCCTCATTTGCCCTCCTCCTCATCCAGAGTTTTTTGTTTTGGCAGCTGGGCCACTCTTCTCTCATTTCCCTCTGGTTGGTTATAATGGAACAAGCACTTGTATCGTCTCCTGACTCTCCACCCCCATCACAGTCCTTCCCTTTGCTCTGAGTGCCCCATCTCCTTCCCAGGGACCTTGCTGCTTCTGTGGTCACCTCTCTGTCTCTCCTGTCTTCAAGCTCCCCCTGTCTGCTGGAGCATCCCTGTTAGTGTACACATAGGCTCTGGTGCACCCCATCTGTAGAAAGAAATTGTCCCTTGTTAAATTCACCTCTCTTGATTCCTAGTGGCCCATTTTTTTCTCCCCTTCACAGTTAAACCTTTCAAAAGAGTTGTCTATTTCTTTCTTCTTTCTTCTACCTTTTTTCTCTTCCATTCACTCTTTGAATCACTCAGTACTGGCTCCGTTCCTCACTACTTCACCGAAACCATTGTTGCCAAGAGCCCCCAGGTCCTCTGTGATGGAATCCAGTTGTTTTCTTTCTGTCTCATAGACCAGTCCTTCTCCTTCTCTTTTACTGCCTCCGTGCTCTGCGTGACCTCTAAGTGCTGGAATGCCTCCAGGCTCAGTTTTGGGCCTTACTTCTCTTTATTTGTACTCCTTCCCCTTGGTCATTTCACTTACTCCCGTGGCTTTAAATACCATCTTTATGCTGATGACTCCTGAGCATGTAGCTGCAGCCCAGACCTGTCCTCTGAGTTCCACCTGGAGATCAGGAACCTATGACTCAGGCTTCATGGGTACAAAACAAAGTTCTGGCTTTCCCTCCTCAACCCTTTTTCATTTCAGTTAGTAGATCCTGATACACCCAATTGCACAAGTCAGAAACTTGGAAATCATCTTACATCTTCCCTGTCTCCATCCAGCCCATCAGCACCTCTTATCAATTCTACCTTACACATATCTCAAGTATCTTCACTTCTCTTTGTCTGTATTTCACCACTAAATTACTATCATTTCTCAAAACTGCTTGAGTTTCCTAATTGGTCCTTCTGCTTTCATTTTTGTCTTCTATACACTGTTCTGCTCACAGGAGGTACAGTGCCCCGTGAAAAACACAACCATATCATGTAACTCCTTGCTTAGTCCTTAATGATGGGATTTCATATAAGATAAATTATTGACTCCTTAGCATAGCCTTCAGGGTCCTGCCTGCTTCTCCAGCTTTGTCTATTGCTTTCCCCTCCCTCACTATGCAGGGCAAACTTGCCCCTTTCATACTGGGATCTCTCATGCCCCAGGGCCTTGACACTCTGTGCCTTCTCCATAGACTGATCTGTTCCTGACTCTTGTCCTTACTGTTCTTCAGGCTGCAGCTTAAATGTCACCTTGTCTGACAGCCCTTTTCTGATCACCATTCCCAAAGTGGCTACTTGCCCATCTCAGTCTCTTCTTGTCACATTACCTGTTTTTTTTCCAGCAAATATTTATCGAGTGCCTATTCTGTGCCTGACACTGTTCTAGGCACGGGGTAGATAACAGTGAGCGAGGTAGATACACTCAGGAAGCTTCCAACTAGGGGGCAAACAGACGAACCACAAATATATCATATTCTGATGGTGATCTGTGCTGTGTAGACAAATGAAGCAGGTGGAGTGAAGTGAGGGATGGTGTTCTAGATAGTGGTTAGAAGAGGAGACATTTTGACAGGGATTACAGTGAAGTGAGAGAACACCATCTCAGGTATGTGCTGCTTTTCTAGAACTGTATCTAGAAATATAAGCTCTAAGAAGTCAGAGGTCTCACCTGTTCACCGAAGTTCCTGAAAGCTAGCATAGTGCCTGACCTTTGGTAAATATTCATCAGTGGGTGGATTACCTTTCGATTCCCACGTAATCGTGGCATTCTGGGAACCACGTGGCATTCAGGATTTGGCCCACTTACTTTGTCTCTGTGGGCTCCAGTCTTTTCATGTGTTGAGTGAAGGAATCCAGCTCAGGAAGTGAGCTCTGAAGACTGCCATCCTCACTCTGGATGCTGTGGATGTGCTCTGTTACTGGTTTCACCGAAATGGTGAAAAGATTGCACAAGAGTTCAGTATTCATGTAAAAACAAGATTTGCACTTAAAATTGTGTCAGCTACAGTCCTGAGTAGAATGGCCTGGAGGAGGCAAGAGGGTGGGTTATTTTGGAGGTTGTGGAGGGGCTGGGCAGGTCCAGGCAGGAGCTGAAGGTGACCTGGACTCAAGAGGTGGCCACAGAGATAACGGAGAGTGCTGAAGAAATGGTGGGACTTTCCTAAACTTGCACAGAATTTCCCAAACTTGGCGAGAACCCAAACTTCATAATCCAGCACTTTCACTCTACCACTTCTTTTGATGAAAGTGAAGTGAAAATATTGGCTGCTCAGTTGTATCCGACTCTTTGGAACCCCTTGGACTGTAGCTCCTCTGTCCATAGACTTCTCCAGGCAAGAATACTGGAGTGGCCATACCTTTCTTCAGGGGATCTTCCTGGCCCAGGGATCGAACTCTGGTTTCCTGCATTACAGACAGATTCTTTACCGTCTGAGACATCGGGGAAGCCCACTTCTCTTGATACTTAAAATGTCTTCAGGAATTCCCTGGTGGTCCAGTGGTTAGGACTCCTCCCTTTCATTGCCAAGGGCCCCAGGGTCAATCTTGGTCGAGGGACTAAGATCCCACAGCCACTGCTTGCCCCCCCCCCCCCAAATCTTGAAGTCAGGTTCATAGAAAAGTTGAAATGTATAGATATGTGTGATGCTGGTGAGTTTAGTTAGAAGAAAGACTGCTTTTCAAAAAACATTATAAACGTCTATATCAAAATTTGCCCATGTGAAAATGTACTTTTGCTTGTAGTATGTGCATCTTTGGACAAATTCTCAGGAACGAACTTGATTGGAAAACAGGAGAGGGAATGGTGTTTTCACTGTATGTATATCTTTTGCATCTTTGGATTTTGAACCACAGGTCAAGGTATGATGAAAGTAAGAGTACACATCAGGTAAAACTGAAGCTGGTCTGCTCTTAGGTTCTCTCTTTTCCAGATGCCGCCACGTTGTTTTCAAACGAGCGCACCTTAGGAAGGTGTCTTTCTTCACACCAGTTGGAAATACGTCAAGCCAGTTGACTTCTAGATAAAATTGGAGCTTGACACAAAGTCGAAGCTCCTTGTCTCTTCTCATACCCTTTCCCTGTCCTCATACTCATGTATAGTATGAACAACATGATAGTTTAATACACGTGTTCCCTTGTCCTTTTAGATTCTGTGGATGTTCTGTTATTGACACCTAGTCTTTAGGCCACCCTCTTGTTTTACCCTTCACTTGCTCTATGGACTTTATTAAAATATTTACATGATGACTAGTTAATTAAAATTACTTTTTACACTTTACTCTTATGACTTGGTGGGTACCTCTGCCCCCTCTTTCCTCTCCCACCAAGACCATCAGAACCTTGGCTGGGGATTCCCTGGGATTTGGGGCAGCAGCGGGGAAGGGGTGCCTGACCTAGGGGAGTGTGGACCTCCTCACAGCTCACAGTTAACTCTGCTCCCCAGATTCCAGGGCCCCCAGTACCAGCTGTTCCCTCTTCATCCTTGATGTGAAGACAAAAGTGATTCAGGCTGTCCACCAATTCTTGGTCTCTCCCACGAGGCCCTTTGTTCCTTATGTCCCCATGTTTGTCTTCCTCTGTGTCTTGGCACCTTTCTTCTGTTCAAAAGTTTTCTGTAAATTTTCTCCCTCTTTCTTTTTCTTTTCTTCGCTTAAAAAAAAAAGTTAGTTTGCTTTCAGTTAAAAAAAAAATTAATAATTAAATTTACCTTTTGACCACCACTTCTTTTGGATATCTGTTCTATTAGAGGTTATGGAGGCATCTTTGACGAGAAAGGAATATTTTTCATGGGACAGTTTGTTAGATTCTGTCCAAAATAAGACTAACATCTTATTATTTTAAGTAATAGAGGTGCTTAGAAGTGATTTGTGTCACATAGGAAGTTGCCAGTACTGTTGCACTAGTTCAAGCCTAGTCTCTGTTTTCAGATTTTCTTCCTCTCCTTAGTGTCCCCTATGCTTAGAGGTCTTATGTGGAAGCAACAACCCTAAAAATACTTTTTAACCTTTTCCACTTCATTTTTTGAAAGCTGGAAATTCACAGAAACTTTGCCTGCCACCTGCGCTTCTCTCTTCTGCTCTTCCTACAGATTCTTTTAAGTTTTCTATTTCCTTAATCAGATAATGCAAGTGTTCTGCCTACATTTCTGTTTTGAGGTCCATCAGAGAGTAGAGGAACACATTGTACTATACTTTAAACTCTGTCCTAGTTGTGTTCGAAAAGAAGAGATTTTGAAGAAAAATTGTCTCTTGGGACCATTGACTTTTATAAAAATGTAATCTATGGCCTTAGAATTTATCTTGGTAGCTATAGAATACTGATGAATGAAAGCAAAGCTAGGTATAAATGTTCAGTTACCCAGACCCTCCCCCTGCAAGAAGAGAAGACTAACCTTGAAATAATACTTTGGTAGATATTCCCAGGTGATGCAGTGGTAGAGAATCCACCTGCCAGTGCAAGAGATGCGGGTTTGGAGAAGGAAATGACAAGCCCCTCCAGTATTCTTGACTGGGAAATCTCATGGATGGAGGACCCCGGTGGGCTGCAGTCCATAGGGTAGCAGAGTCAGACATCACTGAGCATGCACACACAAAATAGCTTCAGAAATTTTGTTAGTGTCGGCACTTCTACTGTACTGTACTTATACAAGATTCAGAGTTCCAAATGGATGTACAGTAGTTATTTTCTTACTAGTCATGTCACTGAAGATCGGGAGGATCTTTTTTAAGTAATGCTACCTGAATGAGATACCTTTCTATTCCCTGGGTTGTGGTGGAGAACAGGCACCCATAACAAGACCATCCTGACTAGAATTCCATCTTTTAACCCAGATGCTGGGTTCTATGTGTATGTCCCCTACTGTCCATCTGGATTTTGTGCCTGTTTCTATAGAACATTTTAAGTGTGGAGGGTGGAGTGGGGACTGGTGACGTGAAGTAACGTATCAGGGAAAATCTCTTAATGTTCAGAATTTGTATTATTTATGTTAAAAGTTGAGGACTTTTGAAGTCATTTGACTGAGTGAAGTGACTGCTACATGTCTGTTAATTTAAAATTGTGATAATCCAGCTGGCTGTCTTAAAATGACTGAACTTCTTAGCAAGTAATTGCCATGAAATAAGGTAAAGCTGGGGTGGGCAGGTGGTAACAGACTTCCATTTTCTCTAGGATGATGAGAAACATTGTTTCTGAAGGTGTGATAATTTGAGCTGAGACCTGAAATGATGAGAGGGAGCCCATTTATGAGAATGTCTAGGGAAGATGTGTTATGGGCACAGGAAACGGGGATCTGCAGAATTAATGTACTGGAGGAAGTGCAAAGGGTGTGAAGTCGGTGAGTTAACAAGAGTGGTGATGGGGTCTGTAGACACAGGTGAACAGGGCCTCTTCTGGGGCAGAGGCGGATTCTTCATGTTACCTAAATTTTAAACAATTGAGTGATCTAACACCATCAGGACAATTGAGTGATTTAACACTGCAAATATGTGCTAATCAGGAGTAATTATTTTCTGAGATTCTCATGCTGCTTTCTTTCTTGTTCCTGACTTGCAACTAACTGGTGAAAGTAAGGTGCTGGAGGAGATAGAGTAATGTTTGCAGTGTGGTTTCCTTCTCTTGAAGAAAGGAAGGAAAGGTGGCATTTGTCGCCCCCACTGGAGAAATGACTGAAGTTCACAGCTGTGGGCCAAGGAGTGACTCACTGAGTTAATTGTTACAGTACCTGTTACTGGAGGATCATTACTGCAATCATTTCCAGTGAAAGCTTTTTTGTTTTTAATAAGAATTTAGGCTTTATATAAAAGTATAGATTGATCACATTTTAATGTTATAAAATTTTAGTCTGTTTATGGACCAGAGCCCACATAGGAAATTCCTTTTCAAATAGTAGGAACTTAACCATTTGTCTCATTTCTCCATGAAGGCTTGGCCACATGCTGCTGGCTGAACTTAATGCCTAATTGTTGAACCTGAAGCTATTCTAAGATTTTATTATATTGATCTTTTTCTTTTTGTCTTTCCATCTGATGTGTGTTATTTTAAATCTTTTACTTTTTTTCTCTTTAGCAGGTAACTAAATTTCAGTCTCAGCTAAAACTTGAGTTTTATGCTTTTCCTACAATTTCTCTCAACCTTTCTACTCTTGCTGAAATTAAAACTCCTACACACTATTTAGAACTTATGTATAACTCTAGACTTAATGTCCTGGTATTGAATATTAAGACCAGAGCTGAATTTAGTCTTCTAGAAATGTAAAACACGTTGACGTTATGGTAAACCCAAAGCAGCTGCTGCTGCTTAGTCGCGTCAGTCGTGTCTGACTCTGTGCGACCCCATAGATGGCAGCCCTCCAGGCTCCCCGGTCCCTGGGATTCTCCAGGCAAGAATACTGGAGTGGGTTGCCATTTCCTCCTCCAGTGCATGACAGTGAAAAGTGAAAGTGAAGTCGCTCAGTCGTGTCCGACTCTCCGTGACCCCATGGGCTGCAGCCTACCAGGCTCCTCTGTCCATGGGGTTTCCCAGGCAAGAGTACTGGAGTGGGGTGCCATTGCCTTCTCCTCCAAAGCAGCAGCTATCGTTAAAGATATGTTAGGGGGGCTACAGTCCATGGGGCAGCAAGAGTCAGACAAGAGTGACTAAACCACCAGTCTTAAAAATGACTCCACCCATTTTGCATATGAAAAAGAACCTATCAGAGATCAGTGAATCACCTAAGGCTACAAATGGAGATGTTGTGTAGGCAGTATCAGGAAAATCAGTAGTTCCTGTTGGGAACACACCCCTTTGTTTCAGCTCTTGAGCTGCTGGATTCCAACTAACCCTTCCTAAGTGGCGCTAGTGGTAAAGAATCCACCTGCCAATGCAGGAGATGCAAGAGACTCAGCTTCCATCCCTGGGTCAGGAAGATCTCCTGGAATAGGAAATGACAACCCATTCCAGTATTCTTGCCTGGATAATTCCACGGGCAGAGGAGCCTGGCGAGCTCTGATCCTCCATGAAGACGCAAAGAGTCAGACACAATTGATATTAGAAATATTAAAATTAATGTATTTAAAAAGTTTAGCCCAGCTCAAATGTAACATACATTAATAGATATTTCCCTTGTAGCTCCGTCGGTAAAGAATATGCCTGCAATGCAGGAGACCCGGGTTCGATTCCTAGGTTGCCATGATCCCCTGGAGAACAAAATGGCTACCCACTCCAGTATTCTTGCCTGGAGAAGTCCACGGACAGAGTAGCCTGGTGGGCTATAGTCTATGGGGTTGCAAAAGGACACAACTTAGCTGCTAAACCACCACCACCATTGTTTGGTATATAATTAAATGTCTTGTCTATCTTGGTCTTATATCAATTTAGATGCTTTGCTGTTTTTGTTTTGCCTGGCTGGCTTTTAGATAATACTCAGTTCAGTTTGTGTCCTGCTCTTTGCGACCCCATGGACTGCAGCATGCCAGGCCTCCCTGTCCATCACCAACTCCCAGATTTACTCAAACTCATGTCCATTGAGTCGGTGATGTCATCCAGCCATCTCATTCTCTGTCATCCCCTTCTCCTCCTGCCTTCGGTCTTTCCCAGCATCAGGGTCTTTTCCAATGAGTCAGTTCTTTGCATCAGGTGGCCAAAGTATTGGAGTTTCACTTCAACATCAGTCCTTCCAATGAATATTCAGGACTGATCTCCTTTAGGATGGACTGGTTGGATCTCCTTGCAGTCCAAGGGACTCTCAAGAGTCTTCTCCAACACCACAGTTCAAAAACATCAATTCTTCAGCGATCAGCTTTCTTTATGGTCCAACTCTCACATCCATACATGACTACTGGAAAAACCATAGCTTTGACTAGACGGACCTTTGTTGGCAAAGTAATGTCTCTGCTTTTTAATATGCTGTCCAGGTTGGTCATAACTTTTCTTCCAAGGAGCAAGTGTCTTTTAATTTCATGGCTGCAGTCACCATCTGCAGTGATTTTGGAGCCCCCCCAAAATAAAGATTTTTGGGGGATAAGATCTTAGATAAGATTACCTGGTTTATTTTAGCAATAGTAAAATAACAGTGTCAGTCCTGGGTGTCTTTAAGGGCTTGTCTTTCAGAATTGGTGACCCACCTTTCACCATTTTTTAGTGTGTGTGACTTTCAGGATCTTAGTTCCCTGACTAGGGAAAGTGCTAAGTCCTAACCACTGGACAGCCAGGGAATTCTCCCACCTTTCAGCTTTTAGCCATCATGTAATTCGTCTGGTTTCCTTTTGTAATTCTTTTGACATTTTTCCCTTATTGAGAGGGAGGAGCTCTACTTTGGATAACTTGATATGTTAAAAAAATTATTTTCATAGTGCCATTAAGTTAAATTGGCCGCATCAGTTATCACAGAGCTTGGGTTCAAGGTCTAAAAGGAATAACACTTTGGCAGCTGTTAGCTCTAATGAGGGTAAAACTGTGCTAGCACTGGAAATGCAGGTTAACAAGCTCGTAGTACACACAGCTGGTAAGTACCTATTCCTTTATGTATCGGTGAATGTATTTAGGGCTGGAGAGTAAACTGGTCAGGTTTTATTATCAGAAAACATCAAGTACACCAGAGTTATACTTCATGTGGCCATTGAGGAGAATACTGCCTCCATGTTGCTCATGTATGGTTTTTTTCTTTCTTTGTGTCAATTGAATGTATTAACCAAAAGGCTGTGTATTGATTTATGTTGTAACATTTATTTATTCACAGAAGAAAAATCACCAGGTGGAGTAAAGTAAAAATGAGAAAGGAATGAAATAAGTGGCCTCTGGCACCTGGCCTACTGGAAATGTACTAAAGGGCTCCTCCCTTCTCCCCTTTTACTCTCAACCTTCCCTCTTCTGCCCTCAGGGTGGAATTTCTTTGTGCCTTGTGATCTCAAAACTCCAGTCATTTTCTCCAACATGGTTTCTTTCCTGCTGTGTTTTAGGTACTTACAGTGTCAGTAAAGCTGAATAATTCTACTGCATATTGCCAGTAGTTGCTACCGTCTTACACAGAGTGCTCCAGCCTGAGAGCTCTATGGCTTTAAGACTTTGATTTGTGTAACAAGAATTTAATCTCATTTATCAGAGCTTTATATAATGGCAACCCACTCCGGTATTCTTGCCTGGAGAACCCCAAGGACAGAGGGGCCTTGCAGGCTACAATTAATGTGTTCGCAAGAGTCGAACACGACTTAGCAACTAAAGAGAGAGATATAAAAGAGGACCTTTGGCAGGAATAAAGTTTGTTTGCAAATATAAACTAAGGATCATAAGTAGAAATGAAAAAGTGAGAAATTGGGAGAGGGTCTTAAAGACAAAGTTTTGACTATATGAGTTAGATTGTGTCTGTTTTGCATGGTGGTAAAACAGGTTAATAAAAGCCATATATATTGACAGTTGACGGTGATCATTATTATGCCCAGCCAGTCCAAGCCTATTGTATCTTTTTTTTTAAATTAGTTTATTTATCTATTTTTTGACTTTACAATATTGTATTTGTTTTGCCATACATTGACATGAATCCACTATGGGTGTACATGTTTTCCCCTTCCAGAAGCCCCCTCCCACCTCCCTCCCCATCCCATCCCTTCGAGTCATCCGGGTGCACCAGCCCCGAGCACCCTGTATCGTGCATCGAACCAAGGCTGTTGTATCTTAGAGCTTTGACATGTGTCCAAGACCAGGAGTCTTTCAGAGTGTTGACTTGATTCGAGTGATTCTAAAAAACTCGGTTTCCAGTTGGCACTAAAATAGACTGAGGATTCAGTAACCCAAGGTATTTAGATAAATCTGATTTGCATGTTTTAAAAATAGCTATCACTTGTCTCAGTTTTATTTCTTTGAAACTTGGTTATTTTTACTTTTTATGATAGAAGAGGTAGTATTTGCTTTAAATATATTTAGATATTTATACTTGACTAGTAAAAATTTCCACTACATTCTTCTGAAAGTTCTCTAAGCTGGTGTTTTTTGTTTATAGTTAGTTTAAAGCTGACATATTTTCCAAACTTGGTGAATCTTTCTATTAATTTGTATTTTAGGCAAACTAGCATATACACACAGAGATATACACTTTATATGGAGGAGCTCCACCATACAAAGTCTTTTGCACTTTGTTTTTCACTTAGTTTTTCTTAGAGCACTTTCCGTATCAACATTTATCGATTTACTTCATTTTTTTAAAAGGCCTGCATGGTGCATATTCGAATGGGAAATCCACCATTTATTTAACAACATAACTTCTTATGTCACCATAAGAATTATTTTAATTCAAGCTAAGATGGTTGAAGATCTGGCATCTAATTTTTTAAAAAAAATTTATTGCCATATAGTTGATTTACAGTATTGTTTGTTTCAAGTGTACAGCAAAGTGAATCAGTTATACATATATCTACTCTTTTTTTTTTTAAGATTCTTTTCCCATATAGACCATTACAGAGTATTGAGTAGAGTCCCCTATGTTATATAGCATATTCTTATGTTATCTATTTTATATATGGTAGTGGGTATTTTCAGTCCCAGTCTCCTAGTTTATCTTTCTCCCCACCTGCCACCCCCCACCCCGCCCCGCCCCAATCCCCTGGTAACCACAAGTTTGTTTTCTATGGCCCTGACTGTACTTCTGTTCTGTAAAATTTACTTGTACCTGGCATTTATATTGAAATGCTTGGGTTCTTTGTCAGCATTATGGAATTTCATGTAAATGATTTTTTAATTTACCCATTGTACTCAGAGTTTACAGACAACAGCTCCCTTACTGTTCTGATTACTCTAGAGCGGGGGGGGGGGGGGGGGGGAGGGTAAAAGTGAGAATGTTATCTTCTTAGAACCATAGTAGGTAGTGCTGTGGTCTTCTATTCCTGGAGGAGTGTGATTAATAAATGAGCATCTCTTTGAGTCACAGGGTAGCACTGGGATGCATGATGTCTGATAGACTGAGGGCCTCTGAACGGAGAGGTGTCAGGAGAAATTGCCCCTGCAGTCAGGGAGGGGGGTCTCACAGACCTCTTCCTGTGCTATCCTGGACTTCGTCACAGAGTGTGTGTGAGATAAATGTTTAGCTGAAACAGTAGAGTGCTTTAATAATATTTTAGAGCTTCTCCTTTATAGTTATCTTTTCAATCTTCTTTGTGAATATAAAGTATATGTTACATTAAAGCGAGTACTCACATTTAAGAGAGAAGGTTGCAAATGAACATAAGGTTTCTTAGATGGTTTTCCTCATTGGCTTAGTTGTTTTCAGCCCTTCAGAGTTTTCTTTATCACATTTGGCAAGCAGCCTTTTTCCCTCCCAGTGGCATGAAGTGAGCACTCTTGCAGAACATGGTCACATAATTCCGTCAGGTTGGGTCCAAAGCAGCCGTGTAACTGACTGATGTAAGATTCAGAAATAACTCAAGTAATTTCTAAATATGAGTTTGGGTTATTTTCCTTTCTTTAATGCCACCAAGTCATCCACACCTACCTGTTTCTGCATTAATGAGCACAGGATTTTTTCTTTAAAGGAAGGACATACTGGGAATCCTGGTGATTTACAAAAACTGAATAATCCAGTTAACTAAGGCAGTGATAATGGTAGTGTCTCAGGAACATTGGATATAACCTGCCTGCATCATTAGTTGTACTCTTCTGGAACAGAATTTTGTTCACTGTCTTAATCCTGGCTTTAAAGTCCTCGGGAGAATCTTGACACAAGTTCTTTGGTCAACCTGCCTCCTGTCCCTCACACACATCGCTTTCTTCTCCACCCCCATTCACACCCCACGTGCTCCTCTCCTGAGAGACTTTTGAAACATAATATTTTACCTGGCTTTACATCTGCTTCTCATTGCTCTAACATGTATCCTTGTCCAATTGTAGATTCTTCCTGAATACCACTGTTCTACCTCTCTGGTCATCCGTAAGTGGGTAATTTTACAAGGCATCCTGCTTTCCTTTTCTCCTTTGTCTACTGAGAAAAAAGTACCTCTTTTCCCTTTTTTATTCTTTCCTTCAGTTGCAGCTTGGATGATGATGATAATGATCCTTTACTAACAACTTTCTAAAGGTTTTCAGATTTATTTATTACTTTCCTTTGCTCACACAGGCACACACACAAATTACTGTGAGGAAGGTAAGTTGGTTAGTCACATCCCTGTTTTGCAGCTGAGGACACTTAACAGAGGGCTGGAACTGACTGGCTTAAAGTGATATAGCTATTAATAGTTAAGAATAGAACCAAATCACCAGCCAGATCATTTTATTCCCGAACCCGTGCATTTTACATTGTACTATACTGTCTACTTTGTTTATTTAAGAAGTTTTTTTCCTAAACAAAGATAGTTCCTTTCTGCTAGAGGAATTCTTAATGAACATATTTTTTTTTGCTGGATATGTGTGTGTGTGTGCTAAGTCTTGCAATCATGTCCGACCCTTTGTGACTCTATGGACTGTAGCCCGCCAGGCTCCTCTGTCCATGGGATTCTCCAAGTAAAAATACTGGAGTGGGTTACCATGCTCTCTTACAGGGGAACATCCCATCCCAGGGATCGAACTGGAGACTCTTATGCCTCCTGCATTGCAGGTGAATTCTTTACCACTGGTGCCACCTGGGAAGCCCAATGTATAATGTTCTAAAATACTTCTTAAAACTGTTCACAGTTGGTCCCTGTAAAAATAACATCAAGTGGACAGGTTTCTGTTTTTCTTTTGGGTAGATTCCTAGAAGAAGTATTGGATCGAAACATATAAATGTTTTACAGACTTGTGAACACTGCACAATTGTTTCCCCTGAAAGGATGTTCTGATTTCCTTATTTCTTCATATAGCCAGATAGCCTTAGAATATAACAGAAAGCTTGACAGAGTGTAATTATAGACTTTGCCTAGGAAGACTGGAGTCACTGGTTATTATTTATTAGTTTAACTGTTATCATCAACACCATTTCTATAAAAATGACCTGTTTTCTGTGATGGCAATAGGAGACTTTGAGATTATGATCTTTTGTATTGTTTTGCTCTTTTCCTGATCATGTAATTTATGACAGCAGTTCTGTAAGGACATCCGTATTTACATTCACATTCAACTGCTTCCATTTCCTGCAGCTCAACTGAACAGGACAAAAAAAATGGAAATATTGGGAACTTTTGTTTTCAATTAGTAAGCTACCTCAAATGTCTGGGAGATGGTGTCAGTTTATAGAACCAGTTAGAGCTATTTTCATGATGGTTAGCAATTAGCATTTACTCACTCAGGGTAGGAGACAAGTAAATTCAAGAATTGTATGTGTTTGAATGAAATACATCTCTGCCCCTCAGTTATGTACTTATGACCAGGCCGGTTCATTTGACCAAGACAGTTACTCTTTTGATGTTTCAAATGATTTCCAAAACCACCCTTTAGTCCCTTTTAGCTGCTATCTGATGAGGACAAAATATTTTTTTAGAATTTACTATTTTAGTTATTAGAATACGTTGATCGCTATTTCCCACAGAAAAGCCCTTGTGGTGTGAATAAGTGTGGGTGTAAGTAACACTTTACAGATGAGAAAAACAAATCTCCCTCATACCGGTCCCGAACTGGATGTGCTTCCTGTGTGGGGGAGCAGTCTGATAGCCAATGGGGGAAGGTTCGCTCCCTGGAATCTCAGGTGGAACAGGCCTGACAGATGAATAGGGAGGTGGGGCCCTGCGAGCCTGGCCTGCCCTTAGCTGCCTGCAGGCTCCCTTCTCTCCACCGTGGGGTGGTTATTCAGGAGAATATTCATTTACCTGTTCAGATTAACCAAGATAATTAGTTTTTTAAATTTAAAAATATTTCTGTAAAATCCAGACATGCCTGTCTTTTTTAAACCTCTCAGAAAAGTATTTTTCCAAAGATGAGTGATTATTTGGGAAAAAGGCTGATCATTGCTTCTCGTGTTAAAGTTTGAAACGTGTTTGGGGTTCTCAGTTCGTTGATTTGCATAGCTGTTTCCTCCTCCTGGAAGAGTCCGACCAGAAGGCTCTTCTCAAGCTGTCTGTGTGGTTAACTCCTCCCTCCAGTCTTGCTCTGATCTCACCTTCTCAGATGAGTTCTGCCTGAGTGCCCTGTTTAATGCCTGCTGAGCCCCCAGACCCTGCTTTCCTTCTTCTAAACTTTTCTTTTTCCAAAGCATTCTCTACCTTTTAACGTTTCTGTATAATTCATCCACCCACTTTGTTTATAGTAGTTTTCTGTCCCTCAGATCAAAGCTCCACAAGGGAATTGTTGTCTGCTCCGGCACAGCCTAGGGACCTAGACCATGCCTGACTCCTCGCAGGCCATCGGCAGTGGCTGAAGGAGAGATGAGTAACACACACTTGCGTATGTGCGTGCCTCTGTTATGTTTACGTGGACAGTACAAAGTATGGGAAACAGGCTGACCAGAGGAAGCCTTTTAAAGTATCTTTGCTTTTTATGTTTTATGTATTTTAAGATTTTTAAACACTGGCTTTTTACATCTTGACCAGTTCAGTGGACACTTCTCTTGCTTCTGCGAACAGTTTTTAGTAAGTGGCAGAGCCGAATTAAATCCAAGCATCTGGCTCCAGATTTGGGGCACTAACCAGGATGCCACAGTACCTCACAGCAGGATGTTTTTGGTGGCCTTTGTAATGTTTCTAGGCATTCTTACTACACTACTACACTCTGCTTCGTAATTAACCTGTTACTTTTATCCTAGCGCTTAAATCTTACCTTGCTCATACCATGTCTCTAAAGAGCCCAAATCTGTTTGCACATGATTTTGGTGCTAGGCACAGTCTTCACTGTTGTATTTTCTGCTCAGTGCTCTCCTGGTTGCCACAGTTATTGCTCCTCTTATATAATTGAACATAATGATCCAGTGATCAGAGAACAAAAGTTCTCTCACTCTTGTTATGAGCCACTCAGGGCTGGATCACAGAGGAGCACTCGGAGTTCTGGAAATCCTCCTTGTCAGCTTTGAGCAAGTTCATAGGTTTCAAACTTAAAGCTTATATATTACTTTACTAAATGTCAATAGTTTCCATCTTCCTTTCTAGGAATCTGTTGTTAGAAGAAAGAGATGAGATAGAAATAGAGCAGGGATTTGCATACTCAACAAATGCTATGGTTGTATCAAAGTTTATGTATAATACATCAGCAGTGTAATTGGTATCCAAGTTAAAATTCAGTACTTCCTATTTGCTGTAACTATTTTTCTCAAGCAAATAAACAAGTGATGTCAATTGAAAGAGACCATTGACAAGATTGACAAGATCATGCCTTTTTATAAATTAGCAAAGAATTTAGTGTTGCCTTTGATATGTCCAGGTCTGAGAAGAGGAGTAGGTAGAGTGGGTGAACCAGCAGAAGAGCACATCACAGTCTGAGAAATGAGCATTTAGCTTTGTCTTCATGTGAAGACTGCTCTAGTCTAATAAAAAATAAGCAATTGTGAATTAGGTCTTTCAAAAGAGGCTGAAGTGGTTCAGTGACATTGGCCTGGAAAGGAGAGGGGAGAGCTATGACTTGGCACTCCATTTTAGTGATGAGGAAGATTGTTGGCTGTCCTTCAAATTTTTAAGCTAGTTTGGTCACCTCTTGGTCACCTCAGGTGATTGAAGCCTGGTCCCATTTTTCTGCTGAGATAGGACCCAGAGGAGGTCTTTTCTCAGGAACTGCTCAAGGATAAATCCACAATGGTGATAAAGCCATGGACTGGTTCCAGGCCTTGGCTTGCTGAATTAGAAGAACACTTTGGGGAAATGTTGACCTTGGCACTGACCAGAGCACCAAATTCCTTTCTCTGCATTGTTTTGCATCTCATGCAGTACTGAATACTCTGCTAAATACAGAATAAGCTTTTGAAAGAATTAAGTGCAGACGAGTTAGGCAATAATTATTTATAATACAAAAAGATTTACTCCATGAATGCTTTAAAGAGCAAATTCCCAGATACTCCTAAAAATGACTGGTTATATACATTTTTTGAGAAACAAATGTATTAGATATAATAAGGAAATCTGTTGGCAGTATGCAAACATACACCCAGCCTCAGCTATTTCCTTGTGAACTAACATTATCAAGTGGCAGTATACATGTGTTACATGTGCAAGTATATAGTACATAGTACAAGTAAATGGCACAACAGAGGACTTTTTTATAGCTGGTCTTTTTAAAAAGTTGTCTTTTATTGATTTATATTGTATTGTTGACAGATGAAGTGGTCTGTAGGTTAGCAGTCTTTGAAATGTTTATAACTTACTTTATGGTCTATTGATGTGGTCAGTTTTCATAAATGTTCTATTTGTTTTAAAAGAATGTTTATCAGTTAGAGTTCCACAAGAGATATAAGCTGAGTGGCTCTTCTCAGTTTCCCCAGGTATGGCACATAGCTGGTATCATTGGAGGTACACAGGAGATAAGGCATCCATTGCATATAATGAGTAGAAAGAAGTAAACATGATAAACTGCTGGAGACATTATAAAATGACATTAGAGGTTTTATATACACATACCCACCCGTGTAGTCTATTTTCTAGCAGATAGTATATTTTCAATAGCTGTGATTTGATTCATGACATTTTAGATGCAGTGAGGTTTGTTTAAAAGCTTCATTGAGGTATAATTCACATGTCACATAATTGACCCATTTAAAATATGCAACTCAGTGTTTTTTAGTAAGTTCACAGTGTTGTGCAACCTTTATTGTAGTCTAATTTTAAAACACTTTCATCACTGCTAGAGGAAACCTCATATCCATTAGTTGTCGCTTCCCATGCCTTCTACCCCTTCTACTTTCTATATCTATGGATTTGACTCTTCTGGATATTTCACGTAAATGTGTGTGCTCAGTCACTCAGTCATGTCCATGGAATCATACAAAATGCAGTCTTCTGTGACTGGCTTATTTCATTTAGCATAAGGTTTTCAAGGTTCATCCATGTTGTAGCATGTACCTGTGTGTGTGTGCATATGCTCAGTCACTTAATCGTGTCCAACTCTTTGCAACCCCATGGACTGTAGCCCACCAGGCTCCTCTGTCCATGGGATTTCCCAGGCAAGAATACTAGAGTGGGTTGCCTTTTCCTTCTCCAGGGGATCTTCCCAACTCAGGAATCAAACCCGTGTCTCCTGAGTCTCCTGCATTGGCAGGTGGATTCTTTTACCACTGCGCCACCTGGGAAGCCCAACCTGTATTTTTATTGCTGGATAATATTCTGTGTTTGGATATACCACATTTTGTTTATCCCTTTGTCAGTTGTTGGACTTCTGGATTGTTTCTGCTTTTTGGTTGTGAATAATGCTGCTTTCAACACAGATGTATAAATTTTTGGGTAAGTGTACGGTTTCATCCAGGAAGTGTTTTTAGCTAATCTCCAACATAAATATCACCCATTGCAAAAAGGCATACAACCCACTTCAGAATTCTTTTGTTTGTAATTTGTTCTGAGATTCTGATGTTTGGCGGCAGAGTGGATAGGGAGGGGCGTAACATTTATTGATCCTAGACAGCGTTTTAAGAAGCAGAGACCTCATTTTGCTGACAAAGGTTCATATAGTCAAAGCACTGGTTTTTCCAGTAATCATGTATAGATGTGAGAGATGAATCGTAAAGAAGGCTGAGCACTGAAGAATTGATGCTTTTAAATTGTGGCACTGGAGAAGACTCTTGAGAATCCCTTGGATAACATGGAGATCAAACTGGTGAATCCTAAAGGAAATCAACCCTGAATATTCATTGGAAGGAATGATGCTGAAGCTGATGCTGAATGATGCTGAAGCCAGTACTTTGGCCACCTGATGCAAAGAGCCAACTCATTGGAAAATACTCTGATGTGGGGAAGGATTGAAGGTAAAATGAGAAGGGAGCAACAGAGGATGAGATGGTTGGATGGCATCACTGACTCAGTGGACATGAATCTGAGCAAACAAATTCTGGAAGATAGTGAAGTACAGGGAAACCTGGTGTGCTGCAGTCCATGGGGTTGCAAAGAGTCAGACAGGACTTAGCTACTGAGTGACTGAACACCTCTGGACTAAGAACTTTGCTAGGAACTTTGCAGAGGTAATAACTTAATCCTATTAACCGTCCTATGAGATAAGTACAGGTTTCCTCCTTTTACAGATGGAAAAAACAAGGACCCAGGAAACTTAAGTAACTTGTCTAAAGAGACATAGTTGGTAAGTGATGAGCTAGGCTTATAATCTAGATCGGTCTGACTTTAGGACGGATCCAGAAAATTTTAAACTTAATTTTTTTTTTTAAACAATAATCTCATTACTTCTTTTCATCAAATCAGGTCTTTCCAGTGATTTATTAATACTTTCTTCCATTGTTTGACAGCTTTCTTTTTAGTGGTAGCTATATGCCTATTGCTCTGTGCCTACCAACTATATTTAGGTAGTTTTAAATCTTTTGGCTAATGTGAGGGGTTTTTGTTCAAGCAGAATCTTACACTGAAGCATGATTGAGTATACCTAGTAACAGCAGAGTTGCTCTGGTTGAAGCTCAGAGAATTTCCTGGAATTACTAATGGCTCTGGTATAGCAAGCTCTTAGTCTGTAAATAGAGGGAAAAAGTCATTCCTCAAACAGTTGCTTATTTCCATACTGTTGTCTTTCACCATTTGTCACATTGTTGGCTGTGCTGGGTCTTCGTTGCTGCTTGAGCTTTTCTCTAGTTGTGGCGAGTGGGGGCTACTCTCTAGTACAGTACACAGGCTTCTCATTGCAGTGGCCTCTCTTGCTGTGGAGCACAGGCTTTAGGGCACCACAGGCTTCAGTAGTTGTGGCACAAGGGCTCAGTAATTGTGTCTCTCAGGCTCTAGAGCACAGGCTCAATAGTTGGGGCACACAGGCTTAGTTGTTCCGTGACGTGTGGGATCTTCCTGGATCAAGGATCAAACCTGTGTCTCTTAAATTGGCAGGCAGATTCTTTACCACTGAGCCACCAGGGAAGCCCCTCAAGCATCCATTTCTAACTAGGAGTTTATTTAGATAATGTTTTGATGGGGAACTCAGCATATCAAATGATTGCTGTTTTAACTTTAAAAATAAACACAAGTACAGTGTAATAAAATGGGCTTCCTATTTACTACATTCTTTACCACTGAGCCATGTAGTAAATGGCTCAGTGGTAAAGAATCTGCCTGCCAGTGCAGGAGCCGGAGGAGACACAGGTTTGATCCCTGAGTTGGGAAGATCCCCTGGAGTAGGAAATGGCAATTCAGTCCATTATTTTTGCCAGGATAATTCCATGGACAGAGGAACCTGGTAGGCTACAGTCCATGGGATTGCAAGAAGTCGGACATGACTGAGCAAGCATGCATGCACAGTGCAGAAATGCCATCCTGATGATGCTAAAAAACCTTTCATGGGAACAGCATCTATCAGAAATGTTTAACATGCACAGTATATTGATGAGTCCAGTTCAAGACTTTTAGTGTGTGTTTTTAGATAATTTTACAGAGAGTTTGCTTTGCAATGTTTTGATTTTAAATAAGTAAACCAGATTTACTCTAAAAGAATTCAGCCTGGATCAAAATCACACTTATGTAAGATGGAGTATGTAAAAAGATTCATCAGAAAGATTAACAGTGAAAAGTTTATACGGCTATAACTTACCTATGTAATAGTTAAATTAGCTTCTAACAGTTTTAGTGCCATGGTTTGTGGTTCTGGTGGGGACACCAAGTAGCAGCAATTATTTGCTGTCACAGACCGGAAATCATCTCATTTACTATGTACTTGTTGGATTTTGAGTTTGACTGTATGTAGAAGAAACCCCAGATAACAGGTACTTAAACCCGATGGAAGTTGATTTCTGTGTTATGTAACAGTCTGCACCAGTGAGGCCTCTCTGCTCTGTGAGGTCATCAGACTCCAGGCTTCCTGTTCTGAAGTTCACAGTTCCTGGGTCTGGCCGTCAGTCTGTGTCCAAGATGGCTGAGCACCACAATCCCATTTCAGCTGTCAGAAAGGGAGAAAAAGGGAGGACGTGCTTTTTCCCCTCAAAGAGCAGGACCTGGAAGTTAAACACATTCTTTCTGTCCAAACCGCATTGGCCAGAACCGCTATTTGACCACACCTAGCTGTGAGGGGACTGGGGAATGTGGTTTTTATCCTGAGGTGGTTGTTTTACCCAGCTAAAAATTCTCTTCTGGAGGAGAAAAGAAGAGATGATGTGGGCACTTAATCTGTCTTTAAACTTGTTGGCACACAAACTGCTTGTGTTTGACTTTTCTTTCTTTTGTACTTGGTTTTTTATACTATTTCCTCATCTTTCATGTTCTGTTAAAATATCATAATTGCCTTCTGAAAAAATGACATTGCAAAAATACTTGTTTCAGATGGGAATGGGAATAAGGAAATAGGATTTCAAATTCACGATGACAAAATACTTTTAATGAATAAGTTCAGTAAAGTTTTTAAAAAAATTTAAGTATACAACTACTAATTGAACAGATCCAACTTGATTATTTCTAGCTTTTATTCTAGAATAATGGCTTTTCTCATTTACTTACATATTATTACAAAGAACATTTACCCTGCTTAATATTCACATTCCATGTATCGACAGCTTTCAAAGTTTATTTTTTGTAATATTCAGACATGTAGCAAGGAGTGTCTTATTGTTTTGTGGGGAGGTGAGGGTAGGGCAAGAGTGGTGTGCTGGGTATTTTGTTATTGAAGGTAAATGTCAATAGTGGTGTTTTTTTCCTTTCAATTCCTAACTTTGTGATTAGTACATCGAGTAAAGTACAGGAAATATCTGTTCAGACTCTGAAGGATTATTCCTCGCATTGTTGTCTTTGCTATTTTGGGAAGGAATTTTTTTTTCTTTTCTCTAAGTGAAATTGCAGGAAAGAAGTACATTTTTTAGTAATGGTATTGGAGATTTAAATATCTTCAGGGGAACAGGAGACACACACATTACAGAAAGAAAGAAACTATTCTATAACAGCCAAACCAAAAGTTACAGCTCCTATAGTGTATTCAAAATTGAGTCATTTGTAAAAATCCTTAAGCAGTTTATCCCATTTCTTTCTTTCATGCTAGGTTTTTTTTTTTTTTTTTAATCTGCTAAGGATATCAGCTCCTGAACCTGTGAAAAACCATGAGCAACTTTCTATTACAAGTTGCATAGCTGCAAGATCATTTTTATTCTTGTTGCTTGTTTATCCACCATTCCTCAGGGAGCCTGTATTCCTAAGAGAATTATGAGCAGTTAACATTTATTCTCTTTGCTGAGGCTGCATTGAGGGGTATGGGTTGTTTTTATTTAATCTTTAAAAATGGTGACTGCCAGCTAGTTATTTTAAATTTTGACATGGTAAAAGAGGAACTGGCAGTAGTGTCTGAACATCTTTTATGAAAATCTGATTCAGAGTGGACCCTGTTGGGTTTAGGAACTCCGTTTTCTTCCCCTGATAGCTTAATCCTCTTTTCCTCCCTCCCCATCCCCTTCTGGTGGTAACCCATCCCGCCAGTCATTCTTTCACCTGAACCTGAACCCCTTCTCAGTTTCCACCAAGTCCCACAAAGCCGCTCCCTGTACCAGCAATTATCTCTCATTTATATATATATGCCCTGTTCCCCTGGCATTTTAGGAGGAAATGCCCAAGAAAAGTTTAATTCTTAGTGTCTTCTTTACAACATAAATTAATCTTCCATCTTCTTTATTCCTTATCGCTTTTTTCTTGGCTTTTGTCTGTAATCATTTGTTTGTTTGTTTTGGGGGGGCGTTCTTTGGGTCTTTAATAGATTCACAGTGAGAAATGAAAAGCAGGTATGGAAAGTGGGAAGGGAGAATCAGCCTAGCAGGGAAACTTTATGTATCTCCCTTCCCCAGTTCCTTTTAGCACTCTCTCCTTTTGGAATCCCATCATTTCTTATGGAGGGTGATGTATTCAAGATGAATTGAGTGCTTTTTCCACAGAAACTTAAAAAAGTTATAGAAGTTGGGTTGATAGTATTACCAATCATTTATTCAACAAGTATTTATTATTCGTTGATTGTTAATAAACACTTGCTAGCTCGGATCCTGTCATCTTGCGTTTTCATTTCCCGTTAAAACCCAGCTGTAAATTATTCAACTATCAGCCCTCTCTCAGGGGTTACTGGAGAAAATCACAGAGCTGGAACTTGGTGCCACTAAAAGCTCTGTTCTCTTGTCTCCTGGACCCTCAGCAGTGTCTGGCACACTCTCATTTCTTTAGTTAACTCTCTCTGCCATTAGAGTTCAGTTCAGTTGAGTCACTCAGTCGTGTCCAGCTCTTTGCGACCCCATGGACTGCAGCAGGCCAGGCCTCCCTGTCCATCACCAACTCCTGGAGTTTACCCAAACTCATGTCCATTGAGTCATTGATGCCATCCAACCATCTCATCCTCGGTGGTCCCCTTCTTCAACCGCCTTCAGTCTTTCCCACTATCAGGGTCTTTTCAGATGAGTCAGTTCTTCTCATCAGGTGGCCAAAGTGTTGGAGTTTCAGCTTCAGCATCAGTCCTTCCATTGAACAGTCAAGACTGCTCTCCTTTAGATGGACCTGGTTGAATCTCCTTGCAGTCCAAGGGACTCTCAAGAGTCTTCTCCAACAACGCAATTCAAAAGCATCAATTCTTCGGCGCTCAGCTTTCTTTATAGTCCAGCTCTCACATCCATACATGACTATTGGAAAAACCACAGCCTTGACTAGGCGGACCTTTGTTGGCAAAATAATGTCTCTGCTTTTTAATATGCTGTTTACGTTGGTCATAACTTTCCTGCCAAGGAGTAAGCATCTTTTAATTTCATGGCTGCAGTCACCATCTGCAGTGATTTTGGAGCCCCCCAAAATAAAGTCTACTACTGTTTCCACTGTTTCCCCATCTATTTGCCATGAAGTGATGGGACTGGGCTGGAAGAAACACAAGCTGGAATCAAGATTGCCGGGAGAAATATCAATAACCTCAGATATGCGGATGACACCACCCTTATGGCAGAAAGTGAAGAAGAACTAAAGAGCCTCTTGATGAAAGTGAAAGAGGAGAGTAAAAAAGTTGACTTAAAGCTCAATGTTCAGAAAACTAAGATCATGGCATCTGGTCCCATCACTTCATGGGAAATAGATGGGGAAACAGTGGAAACAGTGTCAGACTTTATTTTTTTGGGCTCCCGAATCACTGCTGATGGTGATTGCAGCCATGAAATTAAAAGATGCTTACTCCTTGGAAGGAAGGTTATGGCCAACCTAGATAGCATATTTAAAAACAGAGACATTCCTTTGCCAACAAAAGTCCGTCTAGTCAAGGCTGTGGTTTTTCCAGTGGTCATGTATGGATGTGAGAGTTGGACGGTGAAGAAAGCTGAGCGCTGCAGAATTGATGCTTTTGAACTGTGGTGTTGGAGAAGACTCTTGAGAGTCCCTTGGACTGCAAGGAGATCCAATCAATCCATCCTAAAAGAGATCAATCCTGGGCGTTCATTGGAAGGTTTGATGTTGAAGCTGAAACTCCAATACTTTGGCCACCTCATGCGAAGGGTGACTCATTGGAAAAGACCCTAATGCTGGGTAGGATTGGGGGCGGGAGGAGAAGGGGACGACAGAGGATGAGATGGCTGGATGGCATAACCGACTCGATGGTCATGGGTTTGGGTAGACTCCGGGAGTTGGTGATGGACAGAGAGGCCTGGCATGCTGCAATTCATGGGATCGCAAAGAGTCGGACACGACTGAGCGACTGAACTGAACTGAACTGATGGGACCGGATGCCATGAACTTAGTTTTCTGAATGTTGAGCTTTAAGCCAACTTTTTCACTCTCCTCTTTCACTTTCATCAAGAGGCTCTTTAGTTCTTCTTTACTTTCTGCCATAGGGTGGTGTCATCTGCATATCATCGGAGAAGGCAACGGCAACCCACTCCAGTACTCTTGCCTGGAAAATCCCATGGATGGAGGAGCCTGGTAGGCTGCAGTCCATGGGGTCACTAAGAGTCAGACATGACTGAGTGACTTCACTTTCACTTTTCACTTTCATGCATTGGAGAAGGAACTGGCAACCCACTCCAGTGTTCTTGCGTGGAGAATCCCAGGGATGGGGGAGCCTGGTGGGCTGCCGTCTATGGGGTCACACAGAGGCGGACACGACTGAAGCGACTTAGCAGCAGCAGCAGCATCTGCATATCTGAGGTTATTGATATTTCTCCCAGCAATCCTGATTCCAGCTTGTGCTTCATCCAGCCCAGCATTTCTCATGACGTACTCTGCATATAAGTTAAATAAGCAGGGTGACAATGTACAGCCTTGAGATTCTCCTTTCCCTATTTGAAACCAGTCTGTTGTTCCACGTCCAGTTCTAACTGTTGCTTCCTGAGCTGCATACAGATTTCTCAAGAGACAGGTTAGGTGGCCTGGTATTTTCATCTCTGTCAGAATTTACTGTTAGAGTAGCAGATGTTATTAAGTGCTTCCTCTGTGCTGGGAACGAAGAACTTTGCATGTATTATTATTAATACTAATTGAAAGTAGAGAGGAGGGTGGAAATAGGTTAAAAACCTTTATTTTGACTGCTATTCAGAAAGAAATTTAGAGATCATCAGACCAGAGCCTCTTTGTCTTCTGCCTGCCACCCCACCTCCAGCACTCCCTCAACAACTGTATATACTTACCCATCCTTATCTCTTTTCTCCAAGAAAGAGATATCATTAAAGTCCTATAGCGCCTCCAATCTTTTGTGCATCCTGACAGACACAGAAAGCGATAATATTTGAATACAGAGGGATTAAAAAGGCTGTCTACTTGAGGTGACTGCTTCAGAGTTTCCAGCTCCTCTAAACTCTGCCAGGCTGCCCGAGGGCGGAGGATAACCCTCCAAACCCAGGGAGCACTCAGATCAAGGACACAGACCCTAGTCCCAGTATTGATTGAGCCGTGAGGCACCCCTGCTCCCAACTCTGACTCTTACTCCTTCTAATCCTTTCAGGAGCTTCAGTCCTTATCAGTTACCTTGTTCCTTGGCTATGTTTGATCATGTTACCCTTCTGCTTAAAGCTCTTCAAAGGCTTTCTCTCTGATTTATAATGAAATCCCTGAACCCTCACGTGGTCTCCAGGACCCTGCAGGATCTGGACCCTGCTGCCTCCCCTACCTCACCATCCCGCTACCATCCCCCCATCCCCCCACCAGTTGAGCTGGCTCTCAGCTGTGCTCCCTCCCAGATGTGTCCCTCTCAAGGTCTTCTCAAGGAATGAACTTAGCACCGCTGCAAGCCCACTGCCTGTCCTGCCAGCTCCTATGTCATTTTCAAAATATTTAAATGTATTTATGTATTTTTTTTAAAAAGATCTCAGCTTAAATGTCACTCACTTCCTCAGAGCAATCTTGTCCAGGTGCCCAGACTAGGTTAGGTCTGGCATGTGGACCTGTCTGTAGGTTTGTGCTGAGCAACATGCCTGCTGAAACCTGTCAGAGCCCTCTTAGCCCCTGAACGACTTCTGTGCCGCCCTTATCAAACTGGTGATTAAGTCTTTCATTATGTCATTGTTATTTGGGTATCTCCCTGTGCTGGGAGACTCATGACCATGACTCTACTTTTTGGAACCACATCTGTCCTCTTCTGTCCTGTTCCTCTAAAGTAGTGCTTTGCAGGTTGGAATTTCTTGATTGTTGTCGGTTGAGTAAGTGTTTTTCACTCTCTTTCTAATAGCTCTTTCTCTGTAATATATAAATTTGTCCATCTTCAAGATGTGCCCATCACTCTCCTGGACTCTGTAGCCTCCTGTAGATACTGCTCCATATCTTGTTCACTTTATAACAAAGCATATTGAAAGAAAAAAATCTTGTTAGCCTCACTTCACCACTGATCTCCTCTTTAGTACTCTGAATAGCTGTCGTCCTCAAGTTCCTTTAACTAGGCCACTACTGGTGATCTAGTTGCCAAATCTAGCAAGCATTTTCTGATTCTGATTTTATGTTTGTGACAGTGTGCATTATTCATCGTCTCCTTCTCACTTTCCCTCTCCCTCTTCTCCCTTCCTCCTTCCCCCAATTCCTTCCTGGCCTCCCTGCTGAGTCCCAGTATCATCCCTTTCCCCTCTACCCATTCTTTAAATGTTAGTTTTCTCCAGGATTCCTTTTTTGGCCTTTTCCTCTTTTCACACTGCACTCCCTCTGATGATATCATTCACACCCAAGCTTTCAGCTCCCACCTCCTACACCAATTGTGAGGATGTATCTGTCGTTCCCAGAGCTCATCTGTCCTGTTGCCTACTCGATTTCTTCCCTCGTTTTGCCTTATCACACATAGCAGTGCCAGGCAAGTGGCGTTCATCACATGTTGACCAAAAGAAGGCTTTACAGCTCGTTTTATCCTTTATTCCTGCAGATATGGAAACTGAGGCCCAGAGACGTGTATAATGGCTTGCGCAGGATCAGAGAGCTAGTTTGGAGGAAAATATAAGTCTTCTGACACCTGGAAACTGACATCAAACAAGCTGCTTATTTTATTCTCCCTACTTATATTTTCCCCTGTGCATCTTTGGTTTCCAGAGCAGTATGAATTGGCTACCAACAAAATTCTTCCTATTTAGAAATTTTCACTGTGTTTCTGTACTTGCGAGAGGACATACTTAGATTTTTGATTCATTGTTAATTTTATATGTACCACTGATAAAGAATGCCTGGCACCATGCCCTGTTTAATTTAGATTCAATGAACAGCATAGCTGTTATTACTTACTGCCTAGTTTTAAAAGAAGTCATTCTCACAGATGCTAGAATAAAGGCAGAGTAATTGAATATGCCTAGCTGTTCTTGTAAGAAACCGTTTTCTAATTTTCTAAGGAAAATTAAAGATAAAAATCAGGGAAAAGAAGAAGCTGTAGAGAAAATTATCTTTTTTTCCTGTCTTTTCCCCCACTAGGCATTTGCAGTTTGAGCCCTAAATTAAAACTACGACATCCATAGTTGGATGCATGTAATCCTGCTTTGTGCATATTGGCACTGTTTTATTTACATATATTTCTTTGAACTAATTTGCTTATTTCTGGTTTAGAAATACCTCCTCTTTGATGTCAGTTTTCCTTCTTTTAGACAAGGCTGTGGTTTTTCCGGTAGTCATGTATGGATGTGAGAGTTGGACTATAAAGAAAGCTGAGTGCCAAAAGAATTGATGCTTTTGATCTGTAGTGTTGGAGAAGACTCTTGAGAGTCCCTTGGACTGCAAAGAGATCCAACCAGTCCATTCTAAAGGAGATCAGTCCTGGGTGTTCATTGGAAGGACTGATGTTGAAGCTGAAACTCCAATACTTTGGCCACCTGATGCGAAGAGCTGACTCATTGTTAAAGAAAGACCCTGATGCTGGGAAAGATTGAGGGCAGGAGGAGAAGGGGACGACAGAGTATGAGATGGTTGGATGGCATCACTGACTCAATGGATATGGGTTTGGGTAGACTCCGGCAGTTGGTGATGGACAGGGAGGCCTGATGTGCTGCGGTTCATGGGGTCGCAAAGAGTTGGACATGGCTGAGCAACTGAACTGAACTGCTAAGGATGTAGAACTGTGCCACCACGTGTCTTTGTGTGTGTGTGAAGTCGTTTCAGTTGTGTCTGACTCTTTGCAACCCTATGGACTGTAGCCCGTCAGGCTCCTCTGTGCATGGGATTCTCCAGGCAAGAATACTGGAGTGGATTTCCATGCTCTCCTCCAGGAGATCTTCCCGACCCAAGGATCAAACCCTTGTCTTTTACATCTCCTCCATTGGCAGGCAGGTTCTTTACCGCTGGCTCCACCTGGGAAGACACTTAATGTACTCTCTCCTCTTTAAAAAAAAAAAAAAAAAAATTTTTTTTAAGAGAACCTACCAACCCAGAATTTTCTAAATCATTCTTTTAAGGGTAAAGCTAATGTTAGGACTTAAGGGTGGGGCTAGGGCTGGGGTGGTGTCAAATAAAACTAGTTGAATGTGTGCTGTGTGCCAGGAACTTTTGCATGTATTTTCTCATTCAAGACTCATCATAAGCACTCAAGGTAGGAGTTATTCCAGTTTTACCTATTATGAAACTGAGGCAGAGTTGTTCAGTAACTTGTCAAGGAGCCAGTAAATGGCAGACTGAGGGTCCAAACCCAGGTCCGGGTCTGCCTCATGCTGAACCCTGTGCTTTTTCTACCGGCTAAACCATCTCAGGGCCTCTCCTCCTCCTGTCCTGATTAAACATTCAGGTCGTTTGGATAGCAAATTTCTTATTTGCAGACATAGTTTTTCTGATGGACATACAAACATACCTTTTGCATTAGATGAATTACTTTAGCCAGCTGCCCAATGATGTAGTAGACTTAAGAGTTCAGTTTCTCAGTGCATTTCAAGGGTTTCACTCTGTTGCTTTTTATTTGTTTGAACTTGCATGGTGCCTTAGGTGAAATACCATCTGTAAGAAGTCATATATGTTTGACCTAGAAAACAGCCAAAACAATTCTATGATTTGAGTTTTGGGAGAAAGCAGTCTGGGCTCATTCTCAAGTTCCTGATGTGAACAATGTCTAGTTACTGTCCTAAATGAGGTGAGAGAACATCTACTGAGAATGGAAATTTGAATGTCCTGAAGTTAAATTCTTTTGAAAATCTTTTGTAAGATTAGCAAAGTTAAAAGAAGAGACAACTAATCTTTGAATATTTTATCACTGATTTTTTTCCCCAAAAGAAAAATTATTAAATAGATAAAATAAAAATTCTCATCTTCCAGCAGACTGAACTATTTTACCAGTTTATTTCTGGCTCGACTATGAAAATATTGTAGGTTTTCACCCTCCTTCAATACAAGATTAGTCCTCCCTATTTGTAAAAAGAAACTTCAAAGAGTTTTAAAAGTAATTTAGGGTTTCACATTCTTTGGAGTCTTCTTGGCCACTTGGTAGGGGAAGATAAAGGCCAAAATGCCCTATATTTGGCTTAAAGGGTAAGGCTATTGTTTTCTGTGACGATGAGCCTTTACTCTGTGTGTTTGTGAACCTTTATATATTACCTCTGAAAGGAAGATGTTTGGAGGATGGTGGCTGGTACATATAACTGATTGAATGGAATTGTCATTGTAAGAAGAACATGGTAAAATTTAATAATAGAAAACTTTCTTTGTCTTCTAGCCAGTGTCTCCTGGACATGATCCAAGCCTCTGCCTTTTTCAGTTTTGCTAAGATTGACCTCATTCACATTCTTGGCTACATTTTGGCTCTTTCTCTCTATGTGTGTGCTTATATCCCTAATAGCCATAACCCCAGTCCCACTCCCCATCTCCAGTCATAGCCAACATATCCCACCTTCCTGCTCAAAGATTACGTGTAGAGGATAGAAGAAGTTTTAGATACAGGTATAAATTTGAAGGTGATGACTCCAGAACTTTTTCCTCTCAGTCTCTCATTTCTCTCCCTCCTAATTACTCCTTAACAAAACAGAGAGGCCCCACTCTCCCTTAGCTGAGTATTTAGTCATGATGTGTAATCACTTCTTACTGACTTTTTTTTTTTTTAACTGCACTTGGGCATTTTTTCCAGTTGGCTCTCATTTAAAAAATGACTAAAAAAGACAATTCACCCAGAGCTCTGTTGCAGGCAGGGTGGTGGTGGTAGTGGTATTTAATGGCTTCTTGAAAGTCATGTATGTTTTGGAGTGAGTCATAGAAGTTGTTTATCCCATGCTATTCATTTTATGAACAATAGGTTAGTTTTATACTTTTATCGCATCTGATAGGGGGACCACCTACAAATGAACAGTGGACAAAGAACACTAAGAAAAGACCACAGACCTATATTCTAGTCTAGCTGTATATCCGTATACAAGACATTTATCTTTTCATGTCTCAGTTTCTTGTTCTGTCATAAAGGTAACGCCTTTCCTGTTTATTGAAGAGGACTTTATGGCAGATTAAATGAATTGTCAGAATATTTTGCAAATTTAGAATTATGGCCTTATTATATAGAGGCATTTAATGAAGAGGGAAGTAAACTGATGACCCATGAGATAAATATCAGTCCTAAATTTCAAGTGTCTGAGGATCCCATGTTGATCCTCCCGTCTGCCTGGGCCTGCAGGAGCAGCAGTAAGGCCATTTTCCTTCCTGGTTCATGAGAGATTGCATTTACAACTTTACATATCTGCCTGTTGCTCCAGGAATGCCGTTCTCTTTCACAGTTGAGGGTTTGAGAAGTCGTGTCTTCACCCTCAGTGTCTGTCTCTCTGTCATCTTTCAAGACCCAGCCCAAGAGCAACTTCTGTGAAGTCGTCCCAGTCTTTCTAAAGCTGAATTTAGAACTTCTTTCTGAAAATGAATGCAGTGTTGTGTTTAAGAGGGGGGCTCCTGGAGCCAAGTCTCTCTGAGTTCAGTTCCTGATCATAGCACTTACTAGGTATGATTGTGCACAAGTTGCTTAAACTTCCTGTGTCTCAGTATCTTCATCTGTAACATAGGGAATGATGGTAATAGCAGCTGATAAAACTGCCTGAGCCTCTTCTAACAGAGTGTGATACATATTAAGCCCTTGATGAGTGTTGTTGCTATGTACTTATTCTTATTGAATATTATAATTATCTTTTATCACCATTATTTCCTTCATACTCACGTAGAACTTTGTACTTAATCTCTAGTGTCTTCCTTGTCACTTTTATTGTAATTATTTGTTTAGACCTGGAAGTTCTTTTTTTTTTCCTTTAATACTTATTTATTTGGCTGTGTGGGGTCTTGGTTGCACCACATGAAATCTTTGATCTTTAGTTGTGGCATGTGGGGTCTAGTTCCCTGACCAGGGATTAAGCCTGGGCCCCCTGCTTTGGGAGTGTGGAGTCTTTAGCCACTGGACCACCAGGGAAGTCCCTAGACTTGGAACTTCTTGAAGACATGGATACTGTTTTATTCATCTCTGCTTAACTCTGTATCATCCATTCAGTGCTCAAAAATATTTTTTTTTTTTACAGCATTTTCCAGATCGCCCAGCTGTTGGCCCCTCTGACTGACTAGGTGTGACTTTGAGGCTGGGCTGCATGGCACATCCTTTTTTATTTCCTTTGGAGCAGAAAGACATTATGGCTGGAGCTGTAATTCTTGCTCTCTGTCCAACAACACCCTATATACATCTGACTTGGTGGCCCTCCAGAATTTCTCAGACCCTGTGTTTATTTAGCACCTAATTGCTCAGGGTGCTGCCCAGTGTCATCCGTGAGAACTACTTAGCATTGCTCTGCTCTCTGTGGGCGATGAGAATCATAAAGGAACTGCCAAACATGGCCATACCCACACAGCGGAGGAAAACCAGTGAACCGCTAAGTGACTGCATCTTTACGAATTCAGGTCCTAGTTCTGATATTAGAAAGCCCAGACCCAAACCACATGCCACTGCTCTGTCCAACTTTCCTTTCCCTCCCCAAGCGAAGAACACAACCCTTCCTTCTCCCACAGCCCACTCCACACTGTGGAGAATTAGTGATGCCTGTCTGCTTTGTCTCCTCTTTAAGCCCTAGCCCCTACCTAGCCAGTAGGGTAGGCCATAAGTAAATGTTTGTGGCTGTTGGAATTGTCAGTTACCGAGAGCCCATGCTGAGTACTTTTAATCACAGATAAAAACTTTGCAAGGTAGATACTATTCTTCCCCACTTTGCAGACATGGAAATCAAGACTCATCAAGAAGTTAAGTGAAACTTGTCTAGAGTCAGATAGCCAGGAAGTGGTGAGGCTGTGCTGCAGGTGTGGCTGTGTCTAGCTCGTAGGTTCTGAACCACAGCGTGGTGCCACCCCACCAGTGTAAACATACGCTCCCCTCGAACGGCTAACTGACTTGTGGGACGGCTAACTGACTTGTGGGACGATTCCTCCTATCATCACTAACCTTGAAGAGGCTGGGTTGACTGGCAGGCGCACACCCGCCTCCTTTCAGGCCCTCTGTCGGTCTGCTTGGAGATGATTTGTGGGCTGCCCATGCCAAGCCACTTGCATTGATCCCAGGTGGCAGGCAGAGAAGTTGGGAACATATTATTTCCTTTCTCTCCCACCCCTGACACCCATCTTTCCTTAGGTCTAGTGTTGGCTCAAGACTGTGCTGAAGCATATAGACAGTCTTGGGTCACTGTCTCATCAGGCCTGATGCCTTCATGCCTGTAGACCCCAGGAAGTGGCTACTCTTCTGAGTGTTCATTAATAGGTTACCCCAGTAGGAGGGGAAGGCTAATCCTCCCTATATTTGTTCAGTACTCAAAAAACTTGAACAACAGGTTTAACTTAGCTTTGTGCCATTTTAATGCAAATTTTATACAGGTATAGTTATGACACTCCTTTTTGCTCTGTATGCCAGATGGCCAAAAATCTGTTGTAAGAATGCCTGTGATGTGACTTAGTGTCTGTGAGCTCCCTGGGCTCCATGCTCTCCCTTGAGGCCGTGTTGCTGAGACAGCCTTCTCCTCATGCACCCTCCTCGCATTGTCAGTGGAACCGCCCAGCATGCTCCAGAGTTCCTTAGAGCAGCCATTGGCAAACTTCCTGATCTTTAAGACTCATTGGAAGGCACTTGTTAGAAACACAGGTATCTGGGTCTTAATCCAGATTAGTGAATCAGAATCTTCAAGGGAAGGGCCTGGGAATTTGTATTTTTACATGTTCCTTGGGTGATTCTTAAAAACTGGAAAAGTTTAGCAAGCATTGCTTTAGTGCACCAAAAAGTGCTTAGCAGCAGGTGGTGAGAGTGATAAGAGCACAGACTGGAGGAGGCAATGACAGCGATGTGAATAACAAATTCAGTTATGTGGGATAACTGAATTCCTTCTGTCTGGTCTTGCTCTCTGGCTGTGGTATACATCACTATCTGGTAGAGTTCCTTCCGCTTCAGTGCCCAGTGATTTAAATATTATTTATTCCTCTCTTGCTTTTCTGGCCAGCTTTGTGGTCTAGCTGTTAAGTTTCAGTAAACTTTTTGGTTCACTAAATTTCTCTCCCTGGGCATTTCAGCTCCTCCTAAACGTAAAGACCTCTTTTTTCTCCCATTTCCAGTTTTCCACCCAGGCACGTGTGTCTCTGATTTATTATTCCTTCAGTGCCTTCATTTTACCAATTCATTCAGTCACTCATTCAACAAGTGTCTATTGTGCCAGGCTGTGGGCAGGCTGTAGAGATGAACAAGACACAGTCCCTGCCCTCAAGTGCACTGTCTAGTAGGGACACAGATGTGTAAACAAAGTACCAGTGATGTGCTTAGTGCTATCACAGAAGTGTGTGCAGAGATGAAGGGGGCACCGGGAGGAAATGGCTAACAGATGGTGGCAAGTGTCACAGAGGAGGTGACTTTTGAGCAAGTCTTGTACCCAGAAAAGAGGAAGGGGGCATTTGTAAGTGGTATCACCGGAGTCTTCACTTCTCTCTGCAGTGTGTCTTCTCCTAGGGCTCTTCAGTGTCTTTTCTTGTTTATGGAACAAATGGAGCTAATCGGCATGGCTGAATTAGACTCTCTTGATTGACTTTTTTCACAACTCGAGATGGTTGGTAGTTGATTAATGTCCAAGATACCAAGTCTATCAGTTACTGACACTGAATGGTTGGCAGTCAAAGCACTGAAGAAAGCTTTTAAAGGCTTTTTACTTTATCAGATGTGTTCTGAGGCAGCAGAAGAGGTCTTTGTGCCCCTAAGGGAGTGGTGTGTGCGAGTCAGTGAGTGAGTGAGTGAGTAAGACAGAGAAAGAGAGAGTGTGTGTGTGTAGTGGAGATTGGAGAGCTTGAGAATGCGAAACAGGGCAGGAGAATGCTTGTTTCTTTTTCAGTGAAAGACATGATTTCCTGCTTCTTAGGAAAGTTTCCTTGGTAGGCTCCTACATCCCTGCTAGTTTTGTGTATTGTTAGAGATGACCTAAACTCTTCAGTTTGCTAATTTGACAAGGCTTGGTTTTTATTAACAAAAATGCACTGTGGGTTTCTCTTATTTCACTAGGAAAACAGAGATGAAGGGCCATTGTGGTTAAATTTGTACAGTCTAGTAAGTAGTCATGATTGCAGTTTTAAAATCTTTATCATTTCTTGAAATAATGGATGCTCATTGTAGAAAAATTATAAAAGACAGGCAAGCAAAATTGACAAAAAGCTGAAACCAATCTGTAATCTTACAAGGATTAGCTAACCACTGTTAACATTTTGGTGTTTAAAATTTAGATTTTTTTTTTCTGTATATACCTGTATGTATAAAAATATTTTTAGTCCCAAAATTGAATATGCTGCATAAACTGTTTAGTATAGTTCCTTTTCTTCTGTTATATAATGTGACCATCTTATCATATTAACAAATATATATCTACAGAACCATTCATTATTTTTTTTAAAAGAAGCTGAACAGGCTCGTTTTTTCGTTCCAAATTGTATTTATGTATTTATTGACTGTACTGGGTCTTCATTGCTGCACCTAGGCTTTCTCTAGTTGGAGTGAGCGGGCTTCCCATTGCGGTGGTTTTTCTTGTTGCAGAGCACAGGCCCTAGGCCCTTGGGCTCAATAGTTGTGGAGCATGGGCTTAGTTGCTCCAAGTCTTGTAGAATCTTCCTGGACCAGGGATTGAACCCATATCCCCTTCATTGGCAGATGGATTCTTAACCACTGGACCACCAGGGAAGCTCAGAACCCTTCATTCTTTTTTTTTTTTTTTAATATTTGTTTCACTTATTTATTTGGCTGTGCTGCGTCTTAGTTGTGGCATGCAGACTCCTAGTTACAGCATGTGGGATCTTAGTTCCCAGACCAAGGATCAAGTCTGGGCCCCATGAACTGGAAGCTCAGAGCCTTAATCACTGGACCACCAGGAAAGTCCTGAACCCTTTGTTCTTAAGGAAAAAAAAAACTTTATTGAGATTATAGAAGTCATTCAGGCTTTTTTTTTGTCAAACTCTGTTAAAGTATATATGCTCTTCTAGACTGTTTTCTTTATATATGCAAACATGTTACTTTTAAAAAAAGAATTAGATCCTATTATACCTACTGTTCTGCAGCTCACCTTTGACCCTTAATATATTTTAAACAGCTTCCTGTGGCAGTGCATTTGGAATACCTGCAAAATTTTATGTGGCTCAAGGTTTCTCATCCTCAGTGCTGCTGACGTGTTGGACTGGCTAATTCTTTGTTGTGGACCTGTCCTGTGCATTGCAGGATGTTTAGCAGCATCTGGCCTATATCTTTTAAATGCCAGTAGCACCCCGTCTTCTAGTTGTGACAAAAATGACTCCATTGCTGCGTGTAGGCTTTCTCTAGTTGGGGTGAACGGGCTTCCCATTGCAGTAGTTTCTCTTGTTGCGGAACACAGGCTCTAGGCCCATGGGCTCAGTAGCTGTGGTGCAAGGGCTTAGTTGCTCCAAGTCTTGTGGAGTCTTCCTGGACCAGGGATTGAACCCATGTTCAATCGTTGTCAGTTGTTCCCTAAAGGGTTGAGCCATTCCAATTTGAAAGCCACTGATACAGATGGTCTGTAACATAAGTGTCTAGAGTCCTTCCAGTGTTTCCACTCAAAGAATAACTCAGGGAATATTCTTATATTGATTTTTGTACACCTCTGTGAATTTTATCATTGAATAAATTCCTAGAAGTGCAGTTGATGAATCTGAATTTTGATAGAAATTGCCATATTTCTCCAGGGATTGTATTATTTTTCATCTAGATCCTTATAGTTCCAAATCTGTATCTCTTTCCAAAGTTCTAGATTCATATAGCCAACTGTTGATTGGACATCTTCTCTTGTGTGTCTCATAGGCTTTTCCTAATAAGCTCAATTCTTATCTTCTTCAACCCACTTCTTGGGGTATTTCTCTGTCAGAGAATATCATGACCATCTGCCTGGTTGCTCAAGCCAGAAACCTCCATCCTACACTGAACCAGTCATCAATCCGACTCAGTTTTCCTCCCTAGTGTCTCTCTTAATCCAGTCACTTCTTTTCATACCTTCTACCTCTATCTTTGATTTAAGCTACTAGTATCTTGCCCAGATCACTATAGTAGCAGCAGGGCAAGCACTTCTCTCTCTGGCTTCTACCCTTGGTTCCACATTCCTCAGAAAGAGTGAACTTGCTGCACTCTGATCTGCGAGTGTTACTCTTCTGTTTAAGCCATTCAGTGAGCCCTGCTTCCTCTCCCTGATCTGCTTCATCAGTCAAATCCTGAGACCGACATATCTGACGTTCATCACCCATGAGTTCAAATCTCTGTATCCATCAGCATGGGCTTCCTCCCCCACCATCACATATATTTGTTCACCGGATATATTTATTCCCCCAGCGTTGAATTACTCACTGTCCCTTGAGTGTCCCTTTGTTCTCCTGCTGATTTCCTGGTCCTTTTAACCCTACTCTGCCCATCCATTTTCTACCCTTTCTTTAGGATGAAGCAGATTTCTTGAAGTCTTCAGCGCCATAGTTTCTCCTGTTAATCAGTTTTATCCTTACTGCATTTATCATGTATGTACTTTTAGTGTGCTTCACATATGCTGCTGCTGCTCCTAAGTTGCTTTAGTCGTGTCCGACTATGTGCGACCCCATAGACGGCAGCCCACCAGGCTTCTCTGTCCACAGGATTCTCCAAGCAAGAATACTGGAGTGGGTTGCCATTTCCTTCTCTGTGCTTCATGTATACTTTTCCATTTAACCTTGTGAAAAAGACATACACATATATAAAAAATACAAACCAGTGAACCAATTGGAGAAGATGTGGGAATTCCAGCTCCGGGTTCTAGCACAGGTCCTAGGGTGCAGAAGGGTCTTTCAGAAATCCCATCCCGGTGCCTGAACCTTGACTTCTCCCCTTAACTAGGCTTGTGATTTTAATGGGTTCTGTATAGCTGTGTAATTGAATACCTCCCAAGTCAACTGCATTCATTTGGTCAGAGTGAAACCTTGGAGAGAAAGAAGATCGTTTGTCTGCTAGCCTTGGCACATTCCATTTTAGTATATCTTAAATGCCATGGAAACAAGGGGTGCCTAGGAACTCGGGGATCTCTGACATGGAATGTAGCACGTTGCACTGCTAGATTGGTGTAGGGACCAGCCCTGCAATTTTCCACAAGAAGTCAGCTCCAAGCCTGTGGGAAATCACACATAGCAAAATCCTTGGCAAAGAACCATACATTTTTTTCCTACTCTCTATGTGGTAATTCTGTAACACTCTGTAATTAATTTTATTTTTACAGTGAACAACCACAGAGTAAGAATAATGAGTAACCTATTTCTGTTCTTGCTATTTTAGGGGACATCACACAGAAGGGATATGAAAAGAAAAGGTCAAAACTCCTGTCTCCTTACATCCCGCAGACACAAGGTAGGTAATGAGAAGTGGTTTTAAACCTTCTCAGTATTTTTACACTAATGAATGCTATCTTAACTGGAGATCTGTATTTTTTGTTGGTTCCTGTTTTTTCCCTCCTTTCCTCATCAGGGAAGAAAAAAAAAAAACAGAAGGAAAGAAAGGAGGAAATGAATCTTAATTGAGCATCTGCTGTTTGGTAGGCATTTTAAAAATACCCAAGGTCATCAAATCATTCATACAGAGCTTGGGTGGTAGTCACTGTGTCTGTGTGTTGCTGACATGATTCAATGGCAGAAGATTCTAGGTCATAGAAAAACTGCATCTAATGCTTGAGTACAAACTGTAATGGAGAGAAGCAAGGGGGGCAAAGATAAGAAGGAGGGACAGATTCAGTATTGCAGGACAACCCAAAGATTGCAGTACCTGGGGATTTGGGGACAAGAACCCTAAAGAAAGCTTTTCGCAGCCTGACTTGTGCAGAAAGACTGGCATGTTCTTTATATATCAGAAAGTCCTGAGTCACTTTTGTGCTTATTTCCAGACGGGTTGCTGGAACCTTTGCCTCTAGGCAAGGCTGTCTGTTTCTAAGTCATCATATTTTTGAAGTTACTCAGCATCCAGGATTTCCTCTGATGGCCTGTTTCTACTTTAATCACTTTTACTATGAGGAATTTTTTCTTTCTTTCTCATTTCCCCTCTGCAATCAGAGTCTGTTTTTTGTGGAACTAATCATTGCTTTTATTTGTGGATTATAAATCCCTTGAGGACTTTGGAGCCCCCATGGTTCTAATGTTAAGCCTTGCACAAGGTGTATAGTTTGTAAATATTTGTTGAATGAATAGTGGAATAAATAAATGAATAATGGTGGTATACCAATAGGTTTCACCAAAGTCCTTGTTTTATTTCCTGCATTATTCTTGGAAATTCCTCCCTGTAAAAACTAGTAGGTCAGTGCCTAGATAGCCAGTTTAAAGTATCTTAATGAACAAATGGATGTAGAAATGAATTGAGAGAAAAGAGGTAGAAATCAGGCCAGTGACAGCTAATGAAAAGCCAGCTTTTGCTGAGCAAGGCATGACACAGAAGGGGAGTTCTCTGATTGGCTGCTTAATTATGGATCTGGCCCATGCCTCTGTAGGCCCAGAGATTTACTGTAGTCACTTTGTGCAAAAGCAATCAGATCCTGAGAAAATAACTCAGTAAAGAATGTAACTATAAAAAGGCCCATGCTCTGTCTGCTCTCTGTGAGTCAGCCTATATAGAAACTAAATCATGTTCAAAAACCAGTTTATCAATTTACTATGAGAAACCACTGAGACACACTCTAGTCTGTGTGGTCAGCACATTCTTGCCCCAAAGGGCAGGCCTATATGGGGAGCTTGATCACATATAGAAGGTTGCTTAGTGAGCATGGATTTGATGGATCAGACATTTAATTAAAGCAGGCCAAGGGAGTATGACATGGCATCTCACAGTAGGGATGGTTGTGCGCATGACCTCATGGGGGAAATAGAAGTCATTTGATGGCAGCTCTTTCAGCTTCCTGCTATCAGAACTTCAAACTCACCATATTAGTGCCCATCATGTTTATGACTTCCTGCCTTCTGGTTGAAAAGGTGATCTCTCCATCCTAGCCAAGGGCAGTCCTTCCACCAGTGCTTTGGATCCCATCCCCTCCTCCCTTTTCAGAAACCTTATACTATCACCCAGAGACACCAAGGACAGGGCAGTGGGAGTGAGCCGCCCCGGTGCAAGTAGTGAGGGGTGCAGTATCTGTAGAAATTTGAAAAGTGGTGATAAGGCCAACAAAAAGTTGGTCTGCTTTTTCTTATCATCATGGACAGCAATTCTCAATGCTGTAAGTAGTAAAAATCTCCTCCCACTGAGGCAGACAGCTGCATTGCCCCCTTGGTGTGCTGCTGCTGTCAGCTCCCCGACGCTCCTGTGCAGTCACCGTCTCCCTCTGAGCCAGAGTCTTACCCCAGCAGATCAGCACGCTCATTACTCTTCTCTTTAAAAAAATCTTCCTTAGTCTACCACTTCCACCTTTACCCTATCTCTCCTTTATGATCAGGCTGCTGAGAACTGTCTCTGCTTATTATCCCTGTGTTCTCAGCACCTGTTCACTTCTCAGCCTGTCCCAGTCCCTTGCCACTCTACCTCTTGAAACACTTCTTTAGAAACACTCTCCGCATTTTCTCACTCCCCTCTTCTTGTTGCTCCTAGTCATCTTTGGAGGCTCCTCCTCTTCTGTTAAATCTTGGAATTCTCAAGGCAAAGCCTCAAGCCTTCTTGACATCTCACTCGACAGCAGTGGTTCTCAAGTTTTAGCCTGCATTGGGATCACTGGAGAACTTCTTGTATATACAGATTGCAGGACCCTATCCGTTCTCAGTGTTTCTGATTCAGTTGATCCAGGTTGAGGTTTGAGAATTTGCATTTGTGTTGGGTTCCCAGGTGATGCTGCAGTTGCTGGTATGGAGAGATAATGCTCTGTCTCTCTAGAGCTTTTCAGCCATCCCTGTGGCTTTAACTATCATTTATAGATAACTCCCAAGTATGTGTCTTCAACTCAGATCTCTCCTGAACTCCTGATCGTAGATCCAACTGCATATTTAACAACTCCATTTATATATCTTAAAGGAACCTTCACTTCAACCTATCCAAACATATCCATTAAATGTTATGTATGACTTATGCTTACACCACCTGTACCACCAGCACCTTCCCCTCCCTACATGTGTACATTCACACAAAATTATTAATACATTATCCAGCGTTTCCCAGACTTCTAGTTTCCACTTCTGAGTGAATAGAACTCCCATTCATAAGCCCAACAACTAGGCTTAAAAGTCATCTCAGCATTCTCTTCATTCCCCATCTATTGCCTGTTACCAAGTTACATTTTCCGTTTCTTCATGAGTCAGTTTTTATAAGTTTAATTTTTCTAGGAATTTGTCTGTTTTGTATAAGTTTTCAAATTTATTGTTAATGACAGTGTTTTCTTTATTTTTAAAGCCTTTGCTTTGTTTGTGTATTACTCTTTTCTCTTCTCTTTTTTCTCTTGATCGATCTTCCCAGAGGTTTGTCATTTCAAAGAACAAGCTTTTCATTTTGTTGATCTTTTTAGTGTGTCTTATTTTCTCATTTATCATTTTCAGCTTCTGTATGTTTTCCCTTCCTTGCACTCCTTTTCTAAGTTTCCTGAGTTGGATGCTTAGGTTTTCCAGTTTTCTTTACACAGGTGAGTATTTCTCCATTTGACTGTGGTCAGAGAACATGCCTATTCAAAATCAAGTCACAATTAGAACCTTAATTCTCCTCCCAAACAACACAAGGACTTGAAGAACAAATGCCTCCTTGTCTACATACCCCCTCAATTATTAGTTATTATTGTTCTGTGTAGTTAATAGTAGTTAATATCTGTTTCTTTGTTCACTATTCCTTTGCATATATGATTCTTTCCTCTCAGTTCAATTTCCTTCTTCCTGAAGTTCATCTTGCAATATTTTAATCGGAGTTTCTTAGTGGTAAAAAATTCTCTCAATTTGCATTTATCACTTTTCCCACTTTTGTTCTTAAACCTATTAATCTTTCCCAGAAATGGATTGTTTGTAGGGCTGGTTATGATTACTCTTCGACATTTTTACCTCATATATTTTTGTAGATTTTGAAGTAGGTATTTAGTTTGGTTTTTTTTTTTTTTAAATGACATTGGATTTAATGAAGCTTTTATGCCTGCCTGCATGCATGCGTTCTCAGTTATATCCAACTCTCTACAACCCTGTGGACTGTAGCTTACCATGCTCCTCTGTCCATGAGATCCTCCTGGCAAGAATACTGGAGTGGGTAGCCATTTGCTACCCCAGGAGATCTTCCCGAGCCAGGGATCAAACCTGAGTCTCCTGCATTGCATGTAGATGCTTTACCGCTTAGCCTCTGGGAAGCCCAGATTTTAAGCTTACTGAATAGAATTAAATGAAAGTCATTTTAACACTTTTAGTAGGAGTTTGCTACTTCTTACTTCTAGAGGGATTCAACCTCTTTGAAACACTGTCATCTTGTTGGATTTCATTGTTTCCAGTTGTGAGATGCTCCACTGAGGGTGGCTCCTTGAGTACAGTGTATAAAAGTTAACATTCTGCCCTAATCTCTCTTGAAAGAAAAAATTAATACTGCCTGCAACATTGTACTGCTAGAACAATTACATGCACATGCTTATCTAAAAATTTAGTGAGTGATTTTCTGTACAGAATTGATCTGGAGTTATCTTGGGGTGCATGTTTATGTATATTTTAGATTTTTTTTTCAAATGTTACATAAATCTTTAAAATAGGACTTCAAAAAAAAACCAATCTAAAGGAAAAATGGGGAAATAGGGACGAGAACACAAGGTTGAAGAAAATACTTAGTGGAAATTGAGTAAGGACAGTTTGGGGTAACAAACATAGCTTAATTCACTATCACCACAGGGGCCAGATTTTAAAGTTACTATATGACAAAAATCTGATGTGTCAAAATTACCCTTGAAAGTCACTTAAACCTACCAACATTGGAACTGACTGTTGTTTCTTTACACCAAACCCAAATTTTATCTGATATTTAAAGGCCAGGCTGTGTGAAATTCATATCTTGATAAAGATTAAAACCATATCCAGGGCCTCAAGATGCTCTCCCTGTGAGAGACAAGGGAGAAATGAGGATGTGGCAGGTACATATCTCCTTGTTCTTTTTAAAAATTATTTATTTATCTTTGGCCGTGCCGGGTCTTCATTGCTGCATGGGCTTTTCTCAGGTTGCCGTGAGCAGGGGCTACTCTCTAGTTGTGGTGCACGGGTTTCTCATTGTTACGGTTTCTCTTGTTGCGCCTTGTGGATTCTAGGGTGCCTGGGCTTCAGCAGTTGTGGCACACGGACTCAGCTGCCCAACAGCATGTGGAATCTTCCCATACCAGGGATTCAGTCCGTGTCCCCTGCAGTGGCAGGCAGATTCTTAACCCTTGGACCACCAGGAAAGTCCTATATCTCCTTGTTCTGAGCCATATGCTCTTCAAAAGGAGTGACCCATAGAACATCTTTCAGTCACTGGAAGCTACGAGAGTCTAGATACAAAGCTTCCCACATGCCTTAGTTAGCAGCTTTGCAGAGAGAAGAGGCCAGAAGTTAACTGTCTTTTGGCATGGCCCAAAGAATTGAATTTTCAAACCACATATGCTCTCACTCCTCTGTAAATTAGTCACTCTTGGCCATTCTTGGATTTAGAGGAAAATGAAAGGTTTTCTGTAGTGAGATAGCATCCCAGTCTGATCCTGTAGTCTAATCTGAAAATACTTTGGATACAAGTAGCTGATTACTTCCAAGTGGCTTTAATAGAACAGAGTTTATTGTATTTCACTATGGGGCTACTGACAGACCCTCAGGTCAGCATGTGTTTACCTAAGTGCTTTCTGTGTTCCAAGTACTGTTGAGACAAGCAACTAGCATTGGACAAGACAGCCTGAGATTCCCTGGCTTGCTCTCTTGTCTGCTAGGGGTTTGCTCAACTAGGACTGACACTAAGACGGCTTCCTTGATGAGCTCTATCACAAACAGTCCGCACTCCTGTGATCTGAGTTGCATTTTTAAGAATCTCTCTCTGACTGCTCCATAGATTATGGTTTGTTCATGTGTATTTTTCCCATACAGGACCATAAGGTCTTTAAAATCAGGAACATTTTCTTTTATTTTTATTTTTAATTCTTTACATCCCCAGTTTGTGGCATGAGTATCTGGCACATAGTTCAGTTCAGTTCAGTCGCTCAGTCGTGTCCAGCTCTTTGCGACCCCATGAATCGCAGAACGCCAGGGCTCCCTGTCCATCACCAACTCCTGGAGTTTACCCAAAGCCATGTCCATCGAGTCGGTGATGCCATCCAATTGTCTCATCCTCTGTCGTCCCCTTCTCCTCCTGCCCCCAATCCTTCCCAGCATTAGGGTCTTTTCCAATGAGTCAGCTCTTTGCCTCAGGTGGCCAAAGTATTGGAATTTCAGCTTCAACATCAGTCCTTCCAATGAACACCCAGGACTGATCTCCTTTAGGATGGACTGGTTGGATCTTCTTGCAGTCCAAGGGACTCTCAAGAGTCTTCTCCAACACCACAGTTCAAAAGCATCAATTCTTTGGCTTTCAGCTTTCTTCACCGACCAACTCTCACATCTATACATGACCACTGGAAAAACCATAGCCTTGACTAGATGGACCTTTGTTGGCAAGGTCATGTCTCTGCTTTTAAATATGCTGTCTGGGTTGGTCATAACCTTCCTTCCAAGGAGTAAGCGTCTTTTAATTTCATGGCTGCAATCACCATCAGCAGTGATTTTGGAGCCCAAAAAAATAAAGTCTGACACTGTTTCCACTGTTTCCCCATCTATTTCCCATGAAGTGATGGAACCAGATGCCATGATCTTAGTTTTCTGAACGTTGAGCTTTAAGCCAACTTTTTCTCTCTCCTCTTTCACTTTTATCAAGAGGCTCTTTAGTTCTTCTTCACTTTCTGCCATAAGGGTAGTGTCATCTGCATATCTGAGGTTATTGATATTTCTCCTGGCAATCTTGATTCCAGCTTGTGTTTCTTCCAGCCCAGCGTTTCTTATGATATACTCTGCATATAAGTTAAATAAGCAGGGTGACAATATACAGCCTTGACATACTCCTTTTCCTATTTGGAACCAGTCTGTTGTTCCATGACTAGTTCTAACTGTTGCTTCCTGACCTGCATACAGGTTTCTCAAGAGACAGGTCAGATGGGCTGGTATTTCCATCTCTTTCAGAATTTTCCACAGTTTACTGTGATCCACACAGTCAAAGGCTTTGGCATAGTCAGTAAAGCAGAAATAGAGATGTTTTTCTGGAATTCTCTTGCTTTTTCGATGATCCAGCGGATGTTAGCAAGTTGATCTCTGGTTCCTCTGCCTTTTCTAAAACCAGCTTGAACATCTGGAAGTTCACAGTTCACGTATTGCTGAAGCCTGGCTTGGAGAATTTTGAGCATTACTTTACTAGCGTGTGGAACTAAACAGAAGGAACATTTAGAATTTAGAAATATTTCCTTGCATAAACATCTGTCAGCTTCCCAGGTGGCGCAGTGGTAAAGAATCCACCTGCCAGTGCAGGAGACATAGTTGCTATCCCTGGGTCAGGAAGATCCCCTTGGAGAAGGCAATGGCAACCCACTCCAGTATTCTTGCCTGAGAAATCCCATGGACAGAGGAGCCTGGTGGGCTACAGTCTATGGGGTTGCAAAGAGTCAGACATGACTGCGTGATTGAGCGCACGAAAATCTGTAAAGATGAAAGTGTCAGGTAATGAAAGAAGCAGATTACTCTACGGATTGGAGAATTATTGGTCCTGGCAACTTGTCTCCACCTTCAGTAGATCTTTTCATTTAGATCTACTAAATCTCAAGAGATTGTACAGAGCATATTGATTTTCATTGGAGATTTAGCATTCCTCTTCACTTTTTTATTTTTAAAATGAAATTGATAAATCTGTTTTAAATAATCAAATACTACTGTGAGGTTTGTAACAACAAAAATAAGCGTGTCCTCTTCTTCCCCAGAGACCACTTCTTTGAACTGTTTTAACCGTTTCTTCTGGCGTTTACCTCTCTATTTCTGTGTAACATTTTACCAGTACTTCTTGACTTCCCCCCCTCCCCAACTTGAGACATTATTTATTCATTTCCTACTATAAAAGATTAGAAGATTTCCTTCTTACTCTTTCCTCCCCACCCACCTGGATTCCACACACTCCTTTTCCCTTTGTCCTTCCTTCACGTCTCCCATCTCATACTCACTGTGCACTGTGTGTTCAGTGTATTACTTTTGTTATTGCTAAGTCAGCATTCAGTGCTTGCCTTATTTTGATTATATAAATATTATTCACAGCTGAATCACTTGGTTTACTAGGATTACATTTCTTTCTTTTTTTTTTTTAACAGTTAATCCATCATTTTATTGTTATTTCTAGAGACAACTCTTGATGCCATCTCTCTTCCTGAACTGATTGTTCCCTTATCCTGCTGCGGGCCCTCATTATCTTTCTAGTGGTGTTTTGGGAAGGAATAGGAGATAGGGAGATGTGTTATTCTGCCATGTTTAATCAGAATACTTTATTCTAACATTTCTATTTGAGGATTGTTCAAAACTTGTACAAAGATCATTTCTATCAATCTGAAAGATTTCAAACACATCAGTGCCTCTTTTGCTGGCTGTGCACCAGCAAGCAGATCAAACGGTCTTGATCACAGCCCGATTAGATTAACTCGGCAGCCTCCCTTCTCTGGGTGGTTCCGAGGTAGGGCGCTGTCTCAGCTCTGTTTTGCAATTCTACACTATTTTAAAACTGCCGTGAAGTCCAGCAATGGCATCTTCTCTTGGACCCACAGCCTTTGCTTTAGGACATTACTGCAGCTTCTGTTTTTGATGGCATTGATGTACACATTCCATTCTGTCTTCGTGTGTTTGAGATCATTGTGACCTTTTGTATTTGTTTTTCTTCCTTCATCCTTTGACTTTGTCCTGCTGTCTTTCGCTGCATTTAATTGTATTTGTCTTCTGCTTCAAAAGAGGATCTCGCCTTTTATATATTCCTTCCTGGCCTAGATTTCCTCAATTATTTTTTCCCCAGGCCCTTACCTGCTGCCCTTTTAGGGATAAGACATGTCAGTTTATGAATATGGTTATGTGTTGGCATTTTCTAGCTTGTCCTGGTAAGAAGTACTGATGATCCAAATTTTTTTCCAAATTCAGATTCCTTTTGTGGTTGCTGCCTACTTTGCTGGAGGGTATTTGCTCACCAGTGTTCCAGTGTATATACATACGCTGAGCTTGCCAGTTGTTCCCCCTCCTTTCCATCACAGCTCTTCTGAGTTCAGTCCTGCCTTTGAGATTGTGCAAATGTGTGTATAACCAAGTTAGAACAAAACAAAAGAAAGCCTTGGAAATTTTATCCTTTTTCTCTAAAGACTCTGATAACTCTTCACAAGGATAGTCTGTGATCCTGTTTTTCTTAATGACCTTATATGATTATATGAAGATTTTGAGAGGCACAAATTTTTGCATAAACGTTGTATGGCTTAGATACACAGATAAGAAGACTTCTCAAATTAATGGTTGGTATCTCTTCATTTTTGTCTTTGGTTTTTCCAGCCACTCCCCCTATCATTGGTGGAAGTGAAGAGACAAGATAATAATTATTTATCTTAACCAAAAATGTGGGTGCTTGTGGTATAGGACCCAGTTAATTACTGCAGGATATATAAAATGAGTTAAGATCTCTGACCTCAAGTTTATTTATACTTTAATAGGAAAGATAAGATAGGTATACAAATAAGCATAAAATAGAGTGAAAAAAAGCCCTGTAAGAAAGTTCTAAACAAAACACTGAGGAAATGCAAAGGGACATGAACCTAAAACTGGCTGTTGAAATCAAGAACAGCATTTTGGAATGCTATAGAACATTCCCAGCTATGTAAATATTAGGTAGACAGATAACCATGATGGTGTGATCACTCACCTAGAGCCAGACATCCTGGAATGTGAAGTCAAGTGGGCCTTAGGAAGCATCATTACGAACAAAGCTAGTGGAGGTGATGGAATTCCAGTTGAGCTATTTCAATAGCTGCACTCAATGTGCCAGCAAATCTGGAAAACTCAGCAGTGGCCACAGTACTGGAAAAGGTCAGTTTTCATTCCAATCCCAAAGAAAGGCAATGCCAAAAAATGTTCAAACTACTGCACAGTTGCACTCATTTCACTCACTAGCAAAGTAATGCTCAAAATTCTCCAAGCCAGTCTTCAACAGTACATGAACCATGAACTTGCAGATGTCCAAGCTGGATTTAGAAAAAGCAGAGGAACCAGAGATCAAATTGCCAACATCTTTTGGATCATAGAAAAAGCAAGAGAGTTCCAGAAAAATATCTACTTTTGCTTTATTGACTATGCTAAAGCCTTTGACTGTGTGGATCACAACAAACTGTGGAAAATTCTTCGAGATGGGAATACTACACGACCTGCCCTGCCTCCTGAGAAATCTGTATGCAGGTCAAGAAGCAACAGTTAGAACTGGACATGGAACAACAGACTGGTTCCAAATCAGGAAAGGAGAATGTGAAGGCTATATATTGTCACCCTGCTTATTTAACTTATATGCCGAGTACATCATGTGAAATGCCAGACTGGATGAAGCACAAGCTGGAATCAAGATTGCCAGGAGAAATATCAATAACCTTAGATATGCAGATGACACCACCCTTATGGCAGAAAGCGAAGAACTAAAGAGCCTCTTGATGAAAGTGAAAGAGGAGAGTGAAAAAGTTGGCTTAAAGCTCAACGTTCAGAAAACTAAAATCATGGCATCCAGTCCCATCGCTTCATGGCAAATAGATGGGGAAACAATGGAAACAGTGAGAGACCTTCTTTTTTGGGGGCTCCAAAATCACTGCAGATGGTAATTGCAGCCATGAAATTAAAAGACGCTTGCTCCTTGGAAGAAAAGCTATGACCAACCTAGACAGCATATTAAAAAGCAGAGACATTACTTCACCAACAAAGGTCCGTCTAGTCGAAGCTATGGTTTTTCCAGTAGTCGTGTATGGATGTGAGAGTTGGACAGCGCCAAAGCAGTGATGCTTTTGAACTATGATGTTGGCGAAGACTCTTGAGAGTCCCTTGGACTGCAAGGAGATCCAGCCAGTCTATCCTAAAGGAAATCAGTCCTGAATATTCATTGAAAGGACTGATGCTGAAGCTAAAACTCCAAAACTTTGGCCACCTGATACAAAGAACTGACTCATTTGAAAAGACCCTAATGCTGGGAAAGATTGAGTGTGGGGGGAGCAGGGGATGACAGAGGATGAGATGGTTGGATGGCATCACTGACGCGATGGGCATGAGTTTGAGTAGGCTCTGGGAGTTGGTGATGGACAGGGAAACCTGGCCTGCAGCAGTCCATGGGATTGCAAAGAGTCGGACATGACTGAGCGACTGAACTGAACTGAGACAGTGCCTTTTTTTGAGATGGGAGTGGAAGGGTGGGATCTATTGTATTTCCTCTATCACATTTTAATACAGAAGTTCCTTCCCGAGTGAGGATCACAGCATAACGAAAAGAACATTCCAGTCCCAGTTCTGCCCTTTTATTTGCTAGGTTTGGACAGTAGTACAGTCACTATGAACTGGAGCATGCGTTACAATCTTATTTGTCCCCGCACGCCTGTTTTTCTCTTTGGGTTTCTCTTTCCTTTTGGATTATCCAGGAACCCCCTGGGAATACTGGTAGTGCAGGAGGAGAGGTAGTCAGTGCAGCTTCCACATCCAAAAGGGAAGAGCCCTGTTGTCTGTTGCTGCCCCTCAGTGCCTCATGGGGTGCTGTTGAAAACCATTCCTTACTTTGTGATCAGAAATGCTAAACCTGGGTCCCGCCTCAACCACTCTGAGGAAGGAACCGCACTCTGCTAGGCTCAGCCAAGACACCCCACTTGAATTCTCAGGGCAAAGCTCTTGGTATTGTGTTCTTTTAGCCCACACACAGCCATTTTCCTGATGCCAAGTGGCCTGGGAAGCTTCTCAGACCCAGAACCTCCAGTTCCTCTCCCTTCCAGAATCCACCCCTAGGATTCACCATGGGCAGGTGGCCCCTTTCCGTACTTGAAATGCAGACTCTTCCTCCCTACCCACAGGCAGTAAGGCTGGTTAATCACTCAGCCTTCTGAGGAAGGCTCTCCTCAGTAAGCTCCCAGGGAAGAATCTCTGAGTGATTCAGGGTACCTTCACCCAGGGTGGAGGGTGGAGATGGGAGTGGAGGCTCTGTTTATGTAATGATTCAAGGTGATTATGGACACACTCTCACTGTAGGAAAATAAATTTAATCTTTGATGGGTGTCCTGCTTCCTTAATGGTATCTATCAGATAATGTTGTTGTAAATATAAAATGAGATGGTGTTTCGAAAGTTTAAAGAGCCATAGAACTGTATTATCATTGTTATTTTGTCATTTCCTGTGCAAATCCCTTCAAAGGCTGCTCTTTTGGTTTAGGACAAGTGACCTGACCCTGCTTTTCTTCTCCAGCCTCATTTTGTCTCACTCCACCTCTTTCACTGTGCTTCAGCCTCTTCTATCTTTCTCAGACTTGTCAAGGTTTTTCTCCCTCACTGGACTTCTAATACCGTGCTTTTGTATAAAGTAGCTCCTCCCCCAGGAACATCCCCCCCCCCCCCCCCCGCGCCTAACTGAAACCTACATCAGTCTCCTTTTAACAGACAGTCCCTAAAACTCTAGTATAAATTAAATTCCTCATTATGTAGGCTCCGAGAACCTTGTTTTTCTTCCTCTCAGCACATATCATGATGTAAAAGATACACATGAATGAATGATCACTTATTTATTATGTGTGCTGTATTAAAGAAAAAGGTGTCTTCTCTGGGCACCAGCACCGAGACCAGTGAGCATGTGTACTTTGATCACTCTGAGAAGTTGAAGCATTGTATTCCTTGGTTCTCTCAGAGCACATCCTTCTTCCCTCTATGACTCTTGCAGATGAAAATGCCTGTTAAATCATTGGCAAAGTTGAAAGATAAGAAGCTGAAGTTGGCTTTCTTCCATGTACCTGAGTTGGAAATTTTGCATAGTTTATACTAAAGATCAGCTTCTTTTCCAGGTTATCATTGTTGTTATGTTACAACAGTAGAATCATGGGAGACTCTGGCGTCTCTTTCTGTCAGAGAACAGTAAATTATTTACATGCTGACCATTGAGAAAGGAGGCTTTGTGTTGTAGAAGAAATGAAAATTTGTCTAAATTTACGTTAAACATTGTATCATCCCTATTTAAACATAAGGGTGACCCCTAGTGGATACCGTGTATAACAGACTGAAAGATCCGGGAACCCCTAAACTGGAGTGGTCACTGTGTGTAGTGATCAGCTAGTAATCCTTTTCTTTGAAGCTCAAGGATATTTCGTTCTAGAATTTAGAAGTTTTCAAGAAGGCTTGATTTATGAGGTTCGCAGCTCTCCTCCAGCACTTAACCTATATTTAGTGTCTTTTAAAATTACTTTGATTTTATACATAGCTCTTTCAGTAAACAAAATGGTAAAGAAATGGTAAACTTCTCCAGAGCAACTATCACTGCCTCATCCTAACTACTTAGGGGATTTTATGTGTCCTCCAGTCCATATAATTTTTACATACACAGTTGTAATAATATACATAATATTTTGTGTTCTTTTATCACTTGAGGCCTTTTTATATGTCTGCATAGTTTTTCACTTTTCATGGCATTTAATACATATCATGTTGATGCTTGTAGTTAATTCCATCTTTGCTTTTTTTAAGCTTCTTACAGTGCTAGTGAAATCGTGCACATCTTATTCAAACTATAGAAATCTCTGCTTATGGGCCCCAGGTGATTCCTGAGATGTGGTTGGAGTGTGAAACCATGGCCAGGGAATGATTCATCTTTAAGCAGCATCTTGCCTGCCCAGCTGATATTGGACGTGCTGTTAAATAATGCCCTGATGGGCCCCTGTGCCCCCAGACCCCTTCCTCCTCTTTCAGGAGACTGGTGGTCCATGTTTCCTGCTTTCCTTCTGTGATGAATTGTTGCCCTGGCAAGTAAGCAAGTAAGCCATCCAAAAATTTTTTAATCCAACCAGGACATCGTTTCCTCCCTCTCACCTTCAGATATGCACTGAATTACCAGTTGCTTTGGGGGAAAGGAAAAGGAGACAGTTGGTTTTAGAAGGTTGGAAAATTCTGCTCGCGGTGTTGTAATTTATCTGGGAAGCTGAAACTGGATATTATTTTAACTTATTTTGGTAAGAATCTGCTCTCTTTGGTATGACCTTCAAATTAAGAAAATCTAGTATCATTTTTATTTTCTTCTTTATACTTAACTATTATCTTGATGTTCTATAATGAACATATATTATTTTTATATACTGAAAAAGAGAACTTTTCTAAATTATAGAAACCCAGTAAAGCCTTTGGGAAAATAAAACATCCAATCTCATCGCCCTGAAATAATTACTATTGACATTTTATTTTATTTGCTTTCCATTTTTTCAATGCACAAATGAAATATATCTGGAAATCTTTATGTTTAAAAAAAAAAACTCCAATACATGGAAATAGAAGTTTTTAGAAGATAAAATTTAGAATAAATTGGAGAGTGATTATTCACATTCAAAAAGATAAGCTGCAGAGTTTCATTATTAAGCTCCCACATTACACTTAAAGTGATTCAGTTCCTAGGCATTCGTTTTTATTCTTTTTGTTTGTTTGTTTTATATCACCTCTCTTGAACTTGAAGCAAGTGTGTTACGCATTTGAGTCAAGGTCGGGAAGATCCCCTGGAGAAGGAAATGGCAACTCACTCCAGTACTCTTGCCTAGAAAATTCCATGGATGGAGGAGCCTGGTGGGCTACAGTCCATGGGGTTGCAAAGAGTCGGACCCGACTGAGCGACTTCACTTTTCACTTGTTCTGTCAGAAATCTGTAGGTTTATGGCATCGTACATTCGGCACCCGAGGCATGCTCACTGAACAAACTTGTCAGCCACGTATTAAAACTGCAAGTCAACCTTTTGGTTTCACTTCTGACAAGCTACCTTGAAATGTCTGTCATGATTTTAGACCCAAAAGAGACCTTGTCTGTTTGGAAGACTAAATTCCTGAGAGGACTGAGCAAAACTTTGCCGAGCATCATGCAGATGTTGCTTGGTGAATTAGTGAATGATGTGTTGTGAGGCTTTTTTGGGGGTGGGGGTGGGGTGCGGTACCAGTTTCCGTAGATCTCTTGGTTAAGTGTCATCTGACTCAGTTCTCATCAAATGGCTGTGTTTGTGTTACATTTCCTTGTGGTTTGATGTGTGATAACCTCTAGATAATCCTCAGTGGAAATGTTCATACTCTCTAGTTCTTCCTCAAACAGATAGATCAACTCTCACTTCCCCTCTCACCTCTGGATCATTTCTTGGTAAAAAAAAGTTTTATTTAGTCCACATTATCTTCTTTTTCCTAATTAACTACATTGAACAATACAAAATAAAAGCATAATGAGAGAGGAATCAGAAAAGGTGTATCAATTGTGTGTTAGCATCCTTTGTGAAATGAGAATCCATATTCCTGCTTTTCATCCTTTGGATTATTAGTTATCTGATTTGAAGGTACCATGTTTCTTAGGAGGGTAGTTTGATTTATCCTAGCAAATCTGCTTATTTAATTAAAAAGAAATTAGTGACAGGTAATTCAGTTATATATTCACTATACCTCCAAAAAGTAATGCAAAGCTAGTGTTTTAAATTCACTGTTTGGCTAAGTCAAACCATTTTCTCTGTACATGTTTACAGGCAAAGTAGTTCATGTGTGCTAATCTGATTTCCTTCCTATATATATCATCTGACCATACAAATAAAAATAGCCCCTTTCTATTTTTTATTCTCTAAAGTTAATTGAAATATGTTTTAAATAATTTCTGTAGTGAATGGCTGAAAACTTTATTTTTGGAGGGAGGGGCTTTTTGCAGAATCTTTCACATGAAGGCAGGTGATTTAAAAAAAAACAAAAAACAAAACATGTTCTCTTAACTCCTGACTGTAAATCCTGAAGCATTTAGATGTTCCTATACTAAATTATTAATTCTGATTGCTTTCTTCTTAGGAGAACCAGTGGAGTTAGACCTGGGTTTGAATCCTGGCTCTTCCATCCTCTGACTTTGTGACTTTGGATAAAATAATCCATGTCACTGTTTCATTTCTGTAAAAAGTTGATAGTGATAGCTCTTCCTTTGTAGGGTTGTCGTGAAGAATAAATAAGATCAAATGTGCAAACTTCTAAACACACAGTGCCTACAGAAAACAAACACTTAAATGTAGCATTTATTATTATAGACTGGAGCTGGGAAACTTTTTTTGTAAAGGGCCAGATAGTAAATATTTTAGACTTTGAGGACCATACAGTCTCTGTCACAGTAATTCATCTCTGCCTTCACATAGGCAATATGTTAACAGATGTGTGTGGTCATGTTCTGATAAAACTGTTTATATGAAAACAGACATGGGCTATGGTTTGTTGATCCCTATTCTAGAGAAGTAAAACTAACAAATGACATAAGGTATGAATATATCAAGAATCAGTACAGATCTGTGAAGTGGATTATCAAGAAGATTTAGGTTGATTAAAAAATTAAAACTTAAAAATATTAAAACTTGATTTACAACACCAGACATTACATTTAAAAGTCTCAGTTTTTAAATTTGTTCTGCTCAGATAATATATAATTTTTATAATAAAAATCTCAGCTTCTAGGAAAATAAAGGAAGCCTTTTTTATTATATATTATGACTTTGTGGATCAGGAATTTGGGCAGGGCTCAGTTGGGTGATTCTTATGGGCCACATGGTGCCACCTGGAGTCACTAAGTGCTTTTCACCAGGTCTGAAAGGTCCAAGATGGCTTCACTCACATGGAAGGCAGAGCTCAGCTGGAACTGTGGACTAGAGTTCTTATACATGGCTTCTCCAGCACTCAAACCAGTTTTGAAAATCAATGACTGTCATTACACGTCTCAGTTCCAGTAGTACTGTGAGTCCCCTCAGCCTTTACTGAGGTTTATAGAGCTGATGCTTGCATTCCCCAGAACACTGTGCTTTCAGTCTGCTTTTTTATATTTTGGCTTCATAAGCCAGTTCTTAGCTGTTGTCTGGATAGGTGACACCTTCCTAAAATGGGCCCTTAATTTGCTGTATGTAAGGTACCTTTCCGAATACAGCTAAATGCTACTGAAGAAACTTAAAATACACCTCAAAATAAGAAAATTTTGTAATATATGACAACATGGATGAACCTGGACGACATGAAACTGAATGAATCACAGAAGGACAAATACTGTATGATTCCACTTATACAAAGAATCTAAAATAGTTAAATTCATAGAAGCAGAGAGTAGAATGGTGGTTGCCAGAGGCTGGGGAGTGGGGGAAATGGGGAGTTGCTACTCAGTGGGTAAAAAGTTTTAACTGTACAAGATGAATAAGTTCTGAAGATGCTGTGTAACATCATACCTATGGTTTACAATACCATATTATACACTTAATTTGTTAAAAGATAATATCTCATGTTAAATATTCTTACTACAATTTAAAAAAATTATGATTTGGGAGCTAATGCCATTTGAAAAAAAAAGGTAGTAAAATATCAGAACAAAGTATTTTTCTTCTGCTTATTTTCCCTACTTATTTTCTCTTCTCCATATCCCCCCTCATATTTTTTTATTTTGTATTTGGGTATAGTTGATTAACAATATTGTGGTAGTTTCAGGTGACAGTGAAGGGACTCAGCCATACATATACATGTATCCATTCTCCTCCAAACCTCCTTCCCATCCAGGCTGGCACATGACATTGAGCAGAGTTCCATGTACTATACAGTAAGTCCTTGTTGGTTGCCCATTTTGAATATAGCAGTGTGGACATGACCATCTCAAGCTCCCATCCTTTCCCCCAGGAGCCATAAGTTCATTTTCTAAATCTGTTTTGTAAATAAGTATATTTGTATCATTTCTTTATTGACTCCACATATAAGGGATGCCATATGGTATTTCTCCTTCTCTGTCTGACTTCAATATGACACTGTCTTCAGTTCCATTCAGTCGCTCAGTCGTGTCCGACTCTTTGTGACCCCATGAATTTGCAGCACTCCAGGCCTCCCTGTCCATCACCAACTCCCGGAGTCTACCCAATCCCATGTCCATTGAGTCAGTGATGCCATCCAACCGTCTCATCCTCTGTCGTCCCCTTCTCCTCCTGCCCTCAATCTTTCCCAGCATCAGGGTCTTTTGGGTCCATCTGTGCTGCTGCAAATGGCAATGGCATTATTTTGTTCCTTTTAATGACTGAGTAATATTCCATTGTATATATGTACCACATCTTCTTTATCCCTTCCTCTTCTGATGGACATTAGATTGCTTTCATGTCTTGGCTGTTGTAAACAGTGCTGCAGTGAACATTGGGCTGGATGTATCCTTCTGGATCATGTTTTTCTCCATATATAGGCCCAGGAATAAGATTGCAGTCTTCCTCATATTCTTGATGAGAAACAGTAAATGTTGGGGGGACAGGCCAGGGACTGGAGGAGATTAAGTTCGGTGGTACTTCCAGTTGGAAGAGGGGCTAGTAAGACTTGACTTGAAGCTATGTTTGCACAGTAAGCACTCTAGTTTTGTTTTAATGACATGTTTATTTGGAGTAACTTATGGTAGGGAGACTAAAGCTTCCCAGGCTATGTTTTCTGCAACTGTACAGGATTAGAGGATCATGTACACCTCACCCTACCCCCATCCTCCCAATTTGTGGAGTCTCTGGACTGGCCGTTTCACCTACTTATGTCTCCCATCACCTATTGACAATTACGTTGTCAAGAAAATGTTCTGTTTTGCTTTGTTTTAGTCTGGATGCCTTTGTATTTTTTTTTTAACGTATATGTAAAGCTCTTTAACCCTTTACTGTAGACGGGTAGTATTACCTACCTCAAAGTGTTGTGGAAATGCTGTAAAGTGCTCAAAAAATGTTAGTTATTATTGTTATCTGATAACCATCTTCCAAACTTCCTTTTTTAGAAACGGATTCATCAGTACAGAAAGAACACAGAAACCAGACACCTGCTCCGTCTGCAGCTCCAACTTCCGCTCCTTCTAAGTATCATCGAAGTCGATCTGGGGGAGCCAGGGATGAACGATACCGATCAGGTGAGAGGGAACTGAAAATTACTGCTGGAACAGTTTTTACCTACTGTAGTGTGAACTGTACATCCTGAGAGCTCCTAATGTTTATTTTTTTCTCTTGAAGTGCCAACAGGTCTATATTAATTCATTCATCAGCCATTTGTTGAGTACTTGTTACATGCCAGATGTAGTAGGTACTCTTATTTGCTGGGGTTATAGCCCCAAATAAAACACTTCTGCCCTCAAGGCCAGCAGGGGAGCCAGGCAAGTACAAAGGCACTGTGAATAAATAAAAAAGAAAGCAGAGGGCTGGGGTCTCATGAGATGGTACTAGGAAAGCTCAGTAGACTCTCTTGGAAGAGGCAGGTCTTTCTGTGTTTGTCAGGCCTGTTGATTAGTCTCTTGACTCATGAAGCTAGAACAGAAACTTAACAGTGAAATTTCAGATTGGTAAACCCATAACGACTTCACTTTCACTTTTCACTTTCATGCACTGGAGAAGGAAATGACAACCCACTCCAATATTCTTGCCTGGAGAATCCCAGGGACGAAGGAGCCTGGTGGGCTGCCGTCTATGGGGTTGCACAGAGTCCGACATGACTAAAGCGACTTAGCAGCAAACCCATAAAAAAACAAAGAGAAACTGAAGAGCCCCTTGATGAAAGTGAAACCGAGTGAAAAACCTGGCTTAAAACTCAACATTCAAAAAACAAAAGATCATGGCAACTGGTCCCATCATTTCATGGCAAATAGATGGGGAAACAGTGGCTCACTTTATTTTGGGGGGCTCCAAAATCACTGCAAATGGTGACTGCAGCCATGAAATTAAAAGACGCTTGCTCCTTGAAAGAAAAGCTATGACAAACCTAGATAGCATATTAAAAAGCAGACATTACTTTGCTGACAAAGGTCTGTCTAGTCAAAGCTATGATTTTTCCAGTAGTCACCTATGGATGTGAGAGTTGGACTATAAAGAAAGCTGAGCACCGAAGAAGTGATGGTTTTGAACTGCGGTGTTGGAGAAGACTCTTGAGAGTTCCTTGGACTGCACAGAGACCAAACCAGTCAGTCCTAAAGGAAATCAGTCCTGAATATTCTTTGGAAGGACTGATGCTGAAGCTAAAACTCCAATACTTTGGCCACCTGATGTGAAGAATTGACTCCTTAGAAAAGACCCTGATGCTGGGAAAGATTGAAGGCGGGAGGAGAAGGGGTCGACAGAGGATAAGATGGTTGGATGGCATCACTGACGCAATGGACATGAGTTTGAGCAAGCTCCAGGAATTGGTAATGGACAGGGAAGCCTGGTGTGCGGCAGTCCATGGGGTCGCAAAGAGTTGGACACAACTGAGTGAACTGAACTGAACTGAAACCCATAAACTTTATTTCTTCTCACCCAGAAAATACCCGTGGTAAAAGAAAAGGTGATGTGTTGTGGCTGGCTGTGGGGGCACACCCCAGCTACAGCACGTCCAGCAATGACAAGCAGAAATGACTCATAGACCTCAGGACATGTGGCATAGTAAGCCCGTCCCATATCCATCTACTGTCCTCTGCACTAGGACAGTCTCTGTAGCACATTTACTGTTTTAAGAACTAGCAGAATTAAGCCAGAAGACTAACTGGAATGTTATTTTACTTTCTCCAGATTTTTTTTCCACCCTGTTACCAACAAAGGTTACCTTATCCTTTTCTTGAAAAACAGGGTATGTATCACACCCTGATGAAAACAGCTTTAGAGGAAATGAGGAAAAGGACAGAGTTATTTTATGAACTGGTATTATTAGATATGTATTTTCACACACTGGAAGGAAGCAAGGAGTGAAAAGTGTTCTGTCAGAAAAATAGAAATTACACGCCACACAGAATTTTCCTTTGTATCTAACCTGGGGCTGATTGATAAGAAGAGGCTTTCTCTGAGACTAAGACATCTGAACCATGTCATGGCAGACAAAGTTAGGGAAATAACATCAGATAGTAAACCTGAAAATAGTTCATCATGGCTGAAACTTAGAAAGCAAGGACCCAGAAAGAGGTGGGAGATGAGGCTGGAAAGATAATCAGCGGGCAAATCTTGAGGAATCTTGAATACCATTGAAGAATTTTTAGCAGAGCAGGAGCACAGATTTGTAATTTGTTGTAGTAGCTTGGGCCAGCTGCACAAGGCCTAACACATGTAAGAGTTAAATACATGTTTTGGAGAAAGGAAGGTATAAAAGTAGTATTAGTTAGGGCATGGATCAGAGGGAGGTAAGGCTGGATTTGGAAAAGCTTATCAGGAGCTCCTGTTTGTCGCCAAGCCCCCAGCTGGGTTCCCCAGCACCCGGTGTTGCCTTTAGAGGCTGGGGCTCGGGTGCAGCAGTAGTGGGTTCTCACCAGCCTGGAAGGGTTTTAGCCAGTTGGTAAGGAATCCCAAAGAGGATTCTCTCTACACTCTGTGTCCAAGCTGATTACATGGGGAAAAAACTCCGTAGTGAGCTCATTCAGTAGAGTAAACTTCTGACGTTCACCTTTGTTGTTGTTCAGTCACTAAGTCACGTGCAACTCATTTGAGACCCCTGACCTGTAGCCTGCCAGGCTTCTGTCCATGGGTGGATGGATTCTTTACTACTGAGCCACTAAAACCCAACTGTCTTTTACATCAGTTCTTTCAGACTTACCCCCAGTACCAGAAAGTGTAGTCTGAATCATACGCTGGTTAGCAGACTGTGGAGACTCTTGCTTAGGTGCAGGGGTATTGAGCAGGGTTCAGTAGTTGGGTTTTGGATATTTGTGTCACTGGGACTTTAGCCGGGGGAGTAGTACTGAGGAGGCCAGAGAGGAGGTAAAGTGGGGAACAAAGGTGATTTGAAAACCCTGAAGATAATGAAAGTTATACAAGTTCTGCAATACTGTTTATGAGGAGGAACGTGAAAGAGGAGGCGTGCAAGCGTGAATTTTGGCTGAAAATGACATTTTTAAAAATAGAAGGAAATGCCTAACTAAATAGCAGAGAAAAACTCAGCACACACTGCAAATTCTGGCTTCCATGAGTAAGAAGATGAACTGAACTAAACAGTAGCTGCAGGAATAGAGCAAAGAAGTTGTAGAAATTTATCAGAGTTGAACTTCATCTCTTTGCTACTCCATTCATAGGAAGGCTTATATTTACATGTCACATGCAAAATTAACTTAAGAACAGAGGGTATGTTTAGGAAAAATTACAAGCATTCAGATTAAAGTACACAGAAAGGGCTTGACATTGATTTCAGTGAGTGTAACTTGAAAATCCTCTCTTATTTGGTAGAGGCTTAGTAACACCTACAACATTTCAACCCATCATAATCGAACTTAGTATTTCATGTTTCAGACATGGTGTAAAGAGCTTATATTTATTCAGAGTTTAGATTTTCTGACCTGATTCTATTCTTTGTGCTTAGGCAAAAGGCTCTGACATTTCAAATACACTTACTTAGTACCTCCTTTTCCCACCCATCAAAGCAGGATGCAATTTTCTACACACACATTTTGTGGTCCCAAGTGTAGAAAATACACAATTAATCTCCGAGATGGAAAGTGATTGGGTGGTAAGTCATTGTGACAGTTTCTTCAATGTTAATCTTTTGAGCAATTAGCCACCTCAAACAAAATAGCAAAAACAAAAAAAAAAGACTTTTAAAGAGTAGCTGTATCACCTTCAGTTCAGTTCAGTAGCTCAGTCGTGTCTGACTCTTTGTGAACCACAGCACGCCAGGCCTCCTTGTCCATCACCAACTCCCAGAGTCCACCCAAACCATGTCCATCAAGTCGATGATGCCATCCAACCATCTCATCCTCTGTCATCCCCTTCTCCTCCTGCCCTCAATCTTCCCCAGCATCAGGGTCTTTTCCAATGAGTCAGCTCTTCGCATCAGGTGGCCAAAGTATTGGAGTTTCAGCTTCAACATCAGTCCTTCCAATGAACACCCAGGACTGATCTCCTTTAGGGTGGACTGGTTGGATCTCCTTGCAGTCCAAGGGACTCTCAAGAGCCTTCTCCAACACCACAGTTCAAAAGCATCAATTCTTCGGAGCTCAGCTTTCTTTATAGTACAACTCTCACATCCATACATGACCACTGGAAAAACCAAAGCCTTGACTAGACGGACCTTTGTTGGCAAAGTAATGTCTCTGCTTTTTAATATGCTGTCGAGGTTGGTCATAACTTTCCTTCCAAGGAGTAAGCGTCTTTTAATTTCATGGCTGCAATTACCATCTGTAGTGATCTTGGAGCCCAGAAAAATGAAGTCAGTCACTGTTTCCACTTTTTCCCCATCTATCTGCCATGAAGTGATGGGACCAGATGCCATGATCTTAGTTTTCTGAATGTTGAGCTTTAAGCCAACTTTTTCACTCTCCTCTGTCACTTTCATCAAGAGGCTCTTTAGTTCTTCACTTTCTGCCGTAAGGGTGGTGTCATCTGCATATCTGAGGTTATTGATACTTCTTCCAGCAATCTTGATTCCAGCTTGTCCTTCCTCCAGCCCAGCATTTCTCATGATGTACTCTGCATATAAATTAAATAAGCGGGGTGACAATATACAGCCTTAACGTACTCCTTTTCCTATTTGGAACCAGTCTGTTGTTCCATGTCCAGTTCTAACTGTTGCTTCCTGACCTGCATACAGGTTTCTCAAGAGGCAGGTCAGGTGGTCTGGTATTCCCATCTCTTTCAGAATTTTCCACAGTTTATTGTGATCCACACAAAGGCTTTGGCTTAGTCAATAAAGCAGAAATAGATGTTTTTCTGCATCACCTTATTGAGCTCAAATATTAGTGCTGGAAAATGAAACCCAACTTCCCCATGCTCCTGGCAGAGATGTCCAAAGTCAGCCGTGTCTGGGGACTGAAATTCGGAAGTGATTTCTCTATCAAATGATCAAGATGAATTGCATGTTGGCTGAAGGAATCAAATCCAGTTACAAGAGCTGCCTGTTCTTATTGATAAGAGACTTTGCTAACACAGTAACTGAACATCTCCTTTTTGACACAGTTGTAGGGGCCAGGGCTTATCATGTTAGAAAATAAATGAGTGGTTTGATTTGTTCTGTGTTCTGATGCTGCAGATCCTTATGGCGGAGAAGAGCATGCTCTATATTTATTAATTATCCAAACATCATGGGCCTTCTAAAGCTTGACTCATGTGAATAAGTCCCTAGTATTCGCAGTTTCCTCTCGCATGTTTTATGTCTCATGCAGCAATACTTTTGGAAGTGTAGTATTTTTAATTAATAAATGTGAGCATTTGATGTGCTGTTGTTCTGTTGAGAAAGTGCTTTTTCTCAATATGCAATTAGTCATTCATTTTCCAAGACAACTAAGAACCATGGTTTCATCTAATGTAAGAAGGGCACTTTTCAGATTTTAGCATACCTGAAATCAGGATATCTTTTTTTTTTAATCCTGGAGAATATCTTTTATATAAGATGGCATCATAGATTCAATAAAATATGTCTATCTTGATTCAACTAAATAAGTAAGCCTTAGAGACACTAAAATAGTATAAAAATATAAATGCCATATAAAACTACTTCAAATTACTGCTTCTTTTAAGGAAGTAGCAGTATTAAGCTACTTCCTTAAAAATAGCAGTGCAAGAGTTTTGCACTATCTTTTAAACTTTAAATATTCATACACTTTTACCCAGAAATGCTACTTCTAGGAATTTGCACATACACATATACACAAAAATATGTATACAAAATGTTTGTTATAGTATTGTTCATTATAAATACAGTGATAAGTTATAGTAGGTCCACACAATAGATTTCAATGAAAACTAGTTTAAAGATCCTGTGAAGTCTCATAGGAAAACAACGAGGTAGATTTATTTGTGCAAATATGGAGAGATGTACAAAATACATTGTTAAGTAATAAATGCAAGATAGGATGTAGCTCATGATCCAAAATTTATGAATATTAGTACTAACAATTATATATATTATGAAGTACACATGAGTAGAACTTTGAAACAATTATATACCAAACTACAGGCTTCCTTTGTGGCTCAGCTGGTAAAGAATCCGCCCTCAATGCAGAAGACCTGGGTTCAATCCCTGGGTTGGGAAGATCCCCTAGAGAAGGGCACGGCTACCCACTCTAGTATTCTAGCCTGGAGAATTCCATGGACTGTATAGTCCATGGGGTCGCAAAAAGTTTGACATGACTGAGCGACTTTCACTTTCAACTGTACCAGCTACTGAGGTGGGCTTATTTCTGGGATGTATATGTATATTAATTTTTCCATTTTTTGTTGTGGTAAAATATAAAATACATATAACAACATCTGAATTAATTTAAAAAAGTAACAAGGATGGTTTTCTTTTAAATTGTGGTATAACCGACATATAACATGACATTAGTTTCAGGTATTCAGCATAATGGTTTGATATTTGTACGTGTTGTGAACTGATGATCCTAGTAGGTCTCATTAACATCTGTCACCTTTCATAGTTAAAAAAATTGTTTTTTCCTGTTACAAGAGGGCTTTTTAAAAAATTTATTTTTAATTGGAAGATGATTGCTTTACAATATTGTGTTGGTTTCTGCCATATAACGATGTGAATCAACTGTAAGTATACATATGTTTCCTCCCTCTTGAGCCTCCCTCTCACCCTGAGAGGACTTTTAAAATCTACTCTCTCAACACCTTTCAGATGTGCAATACAGTATTATTAATTATAGTCACCATGCTATACATTCCATCCCATGGCTTATTTATTTTATAACTGCAAGTTTATAAAAGATAGGGTCTTTTTGATTTTTGTTTTTGTTTTTTGAGAAATTCAGGCAAGATTTTGTTTATTGGGACTTGTGCTGCAGCTTGAGGGAGCAAAAACAATGTAAAAGATAGTTTTTAAAGTGATAGCCATGGATAAAATATTTAAAGCCTTACGACCATTGTTCTTCATGATTTTTGCTCTAAGTGTGGATTCTTTTGACTTAATGCTGGCAGCTAATGCAGCAGTAACTACCTCTGTCAACTTAATTGAGAACTAACTTTCTCTGTCCAAATATGTTCTCTGATACATCAACTTTTTTTTTTTTAATAAATTAATTTATTTTAGTTGAGGGCTAATTATTTTACAACATTGTGGTGGTTTTTGCCCTACATTGACATGAATCAGCCATGGGTTTACATGTGTTCCCCATCCTGAACGCCCCTCCCACTTCCCTCCCCATCCCATCCCTCCGGGTCATCTCATTGCCCCAGCCCTGAGCATTTGTCTCATGCATCAAACCTGGAATGGTGTTCTGTTTCACATATGATAATATACATGTTTCAATGCTATTCTCTCAGAACGTCCCACCCTCACCTTCTCCCTCAGAGTCCATAAGACTGTTCTATGCATCTGTGTCTCTTATTCTGTCTCTCATATAGGGTTATCGTTACCATCTTTCAAATTCCATATATATGCATTAGTATACTGTATTGGTGTTTTTCTTTCTGGCTTACTTCACTCTGTATAATGGGCTCCAGTTTCATCCATCTCATTAGAACTGATTCAAATGTATTCTTTTTAATGACTGAGTAATATTCCATTGTGTATATGTACCACAGCTTCCTTATCCATTTGTCTGATGATGGACATCTAGGTTGCTTCCATGTCCTGGCTATTATAAACAGTGCTGCGATGAACATTGGGGTACACGTGTCTCTTTCAATTCTGGTTTCCGCGGTGTGTATGCCCAGCAGTGGGATTGCTGGGTCATATGGCAGTTCTATTTCCATTTTTTTGAGGAATCTCCATACTGTTCTTCATAGTGGCTGTACTAGTTTGCATTCCCACCAACAGTGTAAGAGGGTTCCCTTTTCTCCACACCCTTTCCAGCATTTGTTGGTTATAGACTGTTGGATAGCAGCCATTCTGACTGGCGTGAAATGGTACCTCATTGTGGTTTTGATTTGCATTTCTCTAATAATGAGTGATGTTGAGCATCTTTTCATGTGTTTGTTAGCCATCTGTATGTCTTCTTTGGAGAAATGCCTGTTTAGTTCTTTGGCCCATTTTTTGATTGGGTCATTTATTTTTCTGTAATTCAGCTGCAGGAGTTGCTTATATATTTTTGAGATTAATTGTTTGTCCATTGCTTCATTTGCTATTATTTTCTCCCATTCTGAAGGCTGTCTTTTCACCTTGCTTATAGTTTCCTTTGTTGTGCGAAAGCTTTTAATTTTAATTAGGTCCCATTTGTTTATTTTTGCTTTTATTTCCAATATTCTGGGAGGTGGGTCATGGAGGATCCTGCTGTGATTTATGTCGGAGAGTGTTTTGCCTGTGTTTTCCTCTAGGAGTTTTATAGTTTCTGTTCTTATGTTTAGATCTTTAATCCATTTTGAGTTTATTTTTGTGTATGGTGTTAGAAAGTGTTCTAGTTTCATTCTTTTACAAGTGGTTGACCAGTTTTCCCAGCACCACTTGTTAAAGAGATTGTCTTTTCTCCATGATTCATCAACTTTTGCCAAGGTGGCTGCCCCTGGCACACCAGGACCATTTTATTTCTTTATTAATACACTCCCTCATACCAAGGAAGATAAATTCTGTTCATTTCAGTTTAAGCAAGCATCAATTGTAGACCTCCTACAAGTCGAGCACAGTTTCAATGCTAGAGAAACACAGATGAAAACACAGGAAACCTTTGTATAAGGTATAGTCAACAGAGAAGAGGGGGTGACAGAGGAAGGAGCCTGAATACCAGGCACTGTTGAGGGCAGACTTTGTGGAGTGGCAAAGTCTGAGCCATTTTGAAGAATGAATAGCTGTTTGCTATATAGATATTCTAAATTAAAGAAATGTAATTGGTAAAAGCAGGGGAATGTGAAATGCAGAATTAAAATTTCACTGCTCCTCCCCACCAGCACATATAGTAGTGCCAAAATTAATGTGACATGCTAATGTTCCAGAACTTAATAGTTGCTGCCTCTGCCTTAATTAAAAATGGTGAAGTGGTCAGTACCTTAGAAATTGGTAAAAATGGCATGGCTACTAATTGGTTTACAGATAACTCCTTGAACCGTATGTCTCTACTTAAATGACTCAGTCCACCCACACATCTACCTTTCAGTCTGTTCATATCTATCTGTCCATCTGCCTGTCTATAGTAATGTCCTAGCAGGTAAGGGTGCTTGGTGTTTGTTCTGCCCCTGGTCCCTAAAGCCCAGCTGTGCCACTTTTGTACCATGTCTCAACTATTTCATAACAACAAGCCAAGAATAGGAGCAACTACTTAAAATATGTTGAGTAACATTTTCCACTTTTTGGGAAAGATGAAAAAACATGGCCCATTATTATCCATAGATGTGGGGAAATGGACATTCTCCCATCTTGTTGGTAGAAATGTTATTTCTTTTATTACTAATGAGATTGGACCTTTTGGAATATGCTTATTTTCCATTTGTAGCTTCTTCTGTAAAACCACCTGTCCATTGCCTAAACCTGCTTTTTCTAAATTTAATTTTTTTTCTTATTTTTTTGTATGAGTTTTACTAATCCTAGGGATACTGACATTTAAATTTACTAGAGGTAGTAACCAAAAAAAATAAATCAATTAGATGTATAAGAATTAGAAAAAGAGAAGTAAAACTGTATTTGCAGTTGATATGATAATTCATTTAGAAAACCCAGGAGAATTGATGGCAAAAGTAACTTAATGAAATAATTATATCAAGTAGCAAGATAGGAAATTAGTGCAGAAATCAGTAGCCTTCATATTTGCTAATAATAACTAGTTGAAAGATGTAATGGTAGAGCAAACCTCATTTACAAAAGCAATAAAAGAAAATAAAACATATTTAGGAATAAACTTCAGGAATGTTTAAAACCTTTATGATGGAAACTTTAGAACATCCTGAATGACACACAGTTGACATGATAAATGGAAAGTCATCCCTTATTCTTAGATAGGATGATTCAATATCACAAAGATGTTATATATATGTATATATGATTCAAAAATTATAAGTTTAATCCAATCCCAGTAAAAACACTATCAGATTTATTTATGGAGCTATAAAAAGTATTTTTGAAGTTCAATTTGAAAAGTAAACACGTAAGAATAGCTAGGAAACACTCAGAAAACCTATGAGAGTGACTAGATACGTTTTAATATCTAGCAACATACTCCAAAGACTGTAATTAAAACAGTGTGGTATGACACACAGATTGGCAGACAGACCATTGGAATAGAATAACAAGTTCAGAAATAGACTGAAGTACATCTGGGGTTTAGTATATGATAAAGATAGCATCACAAATCACTTGGGTGAGAAAGTACTTTTTGATAAATTATGCTACAACAACAGGGAAAAAATTAAGTAAACCTATTATCTTACACCAGATATGAGCAAAAAACTTGAAATGGATCAAAGATCTTCATGTGAAAAAGAAACCATATAAGTAGCTAAAGAAAATATTAGTCAATTTTTAAATAATCTAAGCTTATGAAAAGCCTATGAGAAGACTTTCTAAGACTGAAAATCCAGATGTATTAGAAGACTACAGAAAAAAAAATTTTTTATTGTGGTAAAAACACATGAATTTACTCTTAGAATTTTTCAGGGTATATTATATTGTTAACTGTAAGCACATTGTTATACAACATCTCTTTGGAACCTTTACATCTTGCATGACTGAAACTTTATATCCATTGATCAGTAATTCTGTTTCTTCTTGCCCCAGTCTCTGCCAGCCACTATTTTGCTCCCTATATCTATGAATTTGAGTACTTTAGATACCTCTTAAAAGTAGTATATATTAGGGGGTTTTGTGTGTGTAAATGGCTTATTTCACTTAGCATGTCAATGTTGTAGCATATGACAAGGTTTCCTTTTTTAAGGCTGAATAGTATTGCCGCCTTAATATATAATGTAGTATGTATATACTACATTTTTTTAATCCATTCATCCATTCATGGACATTTAGGTTGTTTCCACATCTTGGCTTGCCGGAGTCCAGCTCCAGCAGCCAGGGAAATGCCCTGAAGGGATGAACGGGGTCGGCGAACGAAAATGATGCAGTCTCTCACTCAAAGCACTGGGCTGCATGTTTATTTTAAGCATCAGGTTTTCTTTTATACTTTTACAAAAGCATTAGGTCAGAGGTATGACATCTTCAGTTTCCCCTCACCCATATTTACTGTCTCCATAAATCATTGTTGTCCTTCAGAGTTTCTTCTTAAGTGTCCTTGTGATAACATTGTAACTCAAGTTTGTCTCTGGTCTGTATATTACATTCCTCAGTTTATTTCTTATCTCTTTAAATCCTGCTATCCCCTAGTAACTTAAGCTCATCATCTCCTAAAAAGACTTTTGGCTATTAGTATCTCTAAAATATGTTGTTTCCATAAGCTATAGTAAAATATGCCAACACTACAACATACCTTAAACCTTTAGCTTCTAACTATTCTTAATTATTCCTAACCCCTAAACTCAGCAAACTTCTTTTGCCATAAACATTCCCCTTACAGGCAGGTTTCAGATAACAATGTTTCCCATGATCTCAGGCTGCAGCCTATGTGCTCATCCTGGAGCATTCTTTGTAAAGATCCTTGAACAAATGTCAATAGTTAATTATGGATTATAACATTCTTTCCAGCCAACTCAACCAGAGGGAGGAAAGGACAAGTCAGAATCTCAAGACCTAACTCCTTCATCCCGGGACCGTGCCTGCGGGATGAGGAGAGGGGGTTGGGGCCGTGCCTCCATTTTGTCAGTAATGCCTATCGCGGCTCCCGACATCTCCCCCTTTTTTATTTTTTAGAGCATAAGTGTGAAACTCAGTAGATAAAGCAGAAACACTTCGGTTGAGTATTCTGAAAAGACACGGGGCTAATAGACAAATCAGAACCAACAGGCATAAGCACATGGCTGCATTAACCATTATTGTAAAAAAGGATCCATGGGAAAGATATCCCTCTAGATTTTTAAAAAGGGAATTAGAAAGCCATTGAGAGGAAAAGTCAGACTCCGCCTGGTTCATATTCTGGATATTTTGATGTAACTTAGAAATATCAATACTAGAATCTGAGTGATTCCAAACGCCTAAAATATGGTTTCTAATGTGTTCCCAAGAATGCACAGAATCATTCACTTGTAGAGGGGTAACACACATCTATTTAAATTCAGCATGGCACCTTAAAGACAACTTAATTTTAAATTTGTAATTTCTTGCCCTACAAGCAGGACTGCTTCTTCTAAAGCATTGACCTTATTTTTTATCTTCCTATCTATAATTTCCTGTGTAGCAAGAGCTACGGAGACATTTTTGGATAGGTGATCGACAAACGAGGCAGTATGCACTTGTTTTGACAGGGCAACAGCAGAAGCTGTAACTGAAGCAATTGTGACAATCAAGGCAGTTATTCCCACAATCAGAGCTGCAATGAATCTCTTAGGTCGAGAAATTAAGCCATTAAATTCATACAAAACTTTCAATGCATAATCATCAAACCATTGTCTCTCTAATTTTACAGGAACCATCAAATATGGTGGTTGCTTTACAATCATCACAGCCTTATAATTACTATAATCATTCCCATCAACACAATTTGATATAAAACAATTCATACATTCAACATTATAAACAGTTTCTCCTTTAAGAACTCTCAAATCATTCCGATTTTTGGCCAACAGAAAGGCATAGGGAGAATGCATGCAGGCCCGTACAATATATCTTTGTTCATTTAAAGGTCTGTGTAAAATCACAGGTGCCATAGCAGCCAATGCTCTCCATAATTCAGGTTGTATGGGACCTGTTTCATCGAAACTCACAAAAGGAGGAACCCATCCATTAACATGCCACCTAGTAATTGCTAAAGGATAAGGGATAAATGAATTATTTCATATGGATCTATAAGGTTCTTCAAAAATTAAATTTAACCATTGATCCAAAAGATAGGGGCACCCCCATTCAATCAGAGAATGTCTGGTGGCAACAATGGGAATAAATAATTTTAGGGCATACATGCATTCTTTCCAACAAGGAAAGCCAGAAATTTTGCTTATACTTTCCCAGGCCTGTAGTCCTTGTTCATCAGAATCCGGGGCGGGGAGTGTACAGCTCGGAAAGTCCTTTGAATGAGGGGCTGCCTGTTTTATGGCATCATATTGTCTTTCTTGCGCCCCCGGCATCAGCAGCTATAAGGACCAAAAGTCTCTCTTGCCATTGCCTCTCGGAGAATCAGTAAGCATGCCTTTCAAGGAAGTGCTAACACATTCAAAACCAGAGCTGATCCTGGTAAGGAGGAAGGTATGACAAAGCAAATAAGTGGATAAACAGACACGCCTGAAAAATTGAAGGGAGCGCTGACCACTGTTCTAACATTATTAGGATAGATGGAAGCCCCGCCCAAAAGATGAGTATCATTAACAAAAACACAAATGGGCTCATTTATCCAATCTACAGGCTGGAAAAAAGGTGGATTAGGCAAATAGGTCCAATGAACTTTTTCTGCGCTGGAGGGCCTCGGCTGACAAGCCAACACAGCAAGCATAGCCACAAACATTACCATAGAAGTGGCCTTATATCTCCCCCTATCTATTAATTCTTCAGCCTGCTGAGCGAGGTGTTTCAGCTGGCCCCATGTTGGCACCGTGCTGGAGGTAGTTGCTTGAGTACGATGACGGCGACGAGGTGGAGCAGAATATGGTTGGACTCGATCAGCATGTCTCTTTTGAAGTGCCAGGTGCCTGAAGCGATGTACCAGCAGTGAAGCCTCAGGTGAAGGGTCACCCGCCCTTCAGTGTCTCCTTGGTTCCCTCAGGTCCGGACTCGACAAGCTTCTGATCTCCTCATTATCCTTCAGTCCCAGACTCCAGGACTCCAGGGATCTCAGCGACCTCAGCGGTCTCTGTGGTCTTGGAGAGCTCATGGGGCTGGACATGTCAAATCAGTCTGTCCGGAATCTAAACAGGAGAAGTGGAGTCCTGCGGAAACACACAAGCATACCCTCTCCCACAAGTTAACAGCACATCTGGCCCTTCCCACTCTCCGGTAAGGAGGTCTTTCCACTTGACCAGGGGCCGAGTCGCAGCCCCCTCAGGAATCCAGTGTTTCATAACTGCAGTCTGCCCCTGTGTATCTATGTTTGAGTGATTACAAAGGTATCCACGGTAACATGCACACAGGACAGTTTCCCAAAGACCGGGGTGTGAGTTGCGTCCATTTGCCAGAGAGCATTAGGCCTAAGGCCTCGGGGATTTACTCCTAATGGTAGAGATGGATTAGATGTTGGGCAGTTTGGACATAACTTGACTGTTTGTCTAGCCACCTCCCTAGGGATATGAAACTCATGCCTTAAACCAGCTGCATTTTGATGGTGAATTTTGTGAGAATTTTTAGCCTTGTCAATCTTTTCATGTAAGTTTAAGGCAATTACTTTAGTTAATGCATCTGCCAAAGCATTTCCCTGATGTAAAGGGCCGGGCAAGCCGGAATGGGCTCTAATATGTCCCACAAAATATTTCTTAACTCTATGCTTAATCTCTTTCTGTAAATCGAGTAACAAGGAGAAAGTAGTAGTCTTATTTTCCGGAATATTAGCAGTCTCAATATGAGGAAACAATCTTAAAATATATCGGGAGTCAGTTAAAAGTTTGAAGGCACGGTCTCTCAAATGTCGAAAAGCCCAATTAACTGCTCTTAACTCAGCTCTTTGGGCAGATGTCTCTACAGTTACCTGAACATGGGATTTTTTATTAATAATTGTAACTGCTTTACCCTTAGAGGAACCATCTGTGAAAACTAAAATTGCCCCTTTTAAAGGTTGAATAGAAAATTTTTTTGGAAAAATCACGGAATGTGTTTTCAAAAAATGTAAAAGGGGGCTTGAGGGTAAATGAAACAAAATTTGTCCCCTGAAATCTATCAGGGCAACTTGCCAATCATCACTATCCTACAAAAGAAATTGCAGTTGATCATTATTGAATGGAATCACTATACTTGTTATTTCCTTTCTAAAAATTTTATACTTTTTTGTTGTTGTTGTGAATAATGCTGCTGTGAACACAGATGTGTAAATATCACTTCAAGACTCTGCTTTCAATTCTTTTGGATGTATACCCAAAAGTAAGATTGTTGTGGATAGTTCTAGTTTTAATTTTTTTGTGGAACCTCTGTAGTGTTTTCCATAGCAGCAGTAACATTTTACAGTCCTACTAACAGTGCATGCAGGTTCCACTTTCTCCACATCTCTGTCAACATTTGTGATTTTCCTTTTTTTTTAAGTGGCCATTTTGTCTTCTTTGGAGAAATATCAGTTCAGTTCCCTTTCCCATTTAAAATTTATTTATTTGAGATTTTATTGTCATTGAGTTGTAGAAGTTCTTTGTATATCCTAGATCAGTTCAGTGCAGTTCAGTTGCTCAGTCGTGTCCGACTCTGCGACCCTGTGAATTGTAGCACGCCAGGCCTCTTTGTCCATCACCAACTCCCAGAGTCTACCCAAACCCATGTCCATCGAGTCAATGATGCCATCCAACCATCTCATCCTCTGTCGTCCCCTTCTCCTCCTGCCCCCAATCCTACCCAGCATTAGGGTCTTTTCCAATGAGTCAACTCTTCGCATGAGGTAGCCAAAGTATTGGAGTTTCAGCTTCAACATCAGTCCTTCCAATGAACACCCAGGATTGATCTCCTTTAGGATGGATTGATTGGATCTCCTTGCAGTCCAAGGGACTCTCAAGAGTCTTCTCCAACACCACGGTTCAAAAGCATCAATTCTGCGATATTAACTCCTTATTCAGTGTATGATTTGCAAATATGTTCTCCCATTCCACGAGTTGCCTTTTCATTCTGTTGTTTCCTTTGTTGTGCAGAAGTTTTAAAGTTTGATGTAGTCCTAGTTCTGTTTCCAGCTTTTGTTACTTGTGCTATTGGTGTCACATTCAAGAAATTATTACATTCCAAGGTCATAAAGTGTTTTCCCCTATGTTTTCTTCTAAGAATTTTATAGTTTCAGGTCTTATGTTTAGATCTTTAATCCATTTTGATTAATTTTTGTGTGTGGTGAAAGATAAGGATCCAGCTTCATTCTTTTACATACGGATATTCCAGTTTTCCCAGCACTGTTTGTTTCTATCAAGGCTGTCATTTCCACACTGTATAGTCCTGACACCCTTGTTGAAGACCATTTGGCCGTGTACACCAGAAGAATTTCTGGGCTCTCTGTTCTGTTTTCATTGCTCTGTATTTATGTCTGGATGCCAGTGCCATAGTCTTGGTTACTGTAACTTTGTAATGCGTTTTGAAATCAGAAAGAGTGAAGCCTTTAGCTTTGTTCTTCTTTCTCATGATTGTTTTGGCTGTTTGGGGTCCTTTGAGATTCCATATGCATTTAGGAATTTTGTTTTCTATTTCTTAAAAAAAGTGTCGTTAAGATTTTGACAGAAATTGCATTAAATCTCTAGATTTCTTTGGGTAGTATGGACGTTTTAACAATATTAAGTCTTGCAGTCCGTAATGGACTTAATGTTAATCATAAAATGTCTTTCCACTGATTTGTCTTCTTTTATTTCTCTCATCAGTGTCTCATATTGTACAAATCTTTCACCTCCTTGGTTATATTTATTCCTAAGTGTTTTATTCTTTTTGATGCTATTGTAAATTTTTACTTTTCTTTTCAGATGATTCATCGTTACTGTTCAGAAACACAACCGATTTTTGTATGATTTTTCTATCTTGCAATTGCTGAATTTATTTATTAGTTCTGACAGTCTGTGTGTGTGAGATCTTGAGGGTTTCCTACATATAACATCATGTCATCTGTAAACAGAAACAATTTTACTTCTTCTTTTCCAACTTGGATGCCTTTTAGTCTTTTTCTTGCCTAATTTCTCTAACTAGAATGTCCAGTACTGTGTTAAATAGATACATGAGTGTGAGCATCCTTGCCTTATTCCTGATGATAATGGGAAAAGCTTTCAGCTTTTCACTGTTGAATATGATGTTGACTGTGGGCTTTTCATATTTGATAATTATCTTGAAGTACTTTTCCTTCTGTTCCTGATTTGTAGCATGTTCTTATGAAAGAATGTTAATTTTGTCAAATGCTTTTTCTGTATCTATTGAGGATCATATGATTTTTCTCCCCTGTTATATTAGAGTATTACATTTATTTTCATATGTTGAATCAAACCTTGCAACTTAGGTGGATAGTCTTTTTAATGCCATATTGTCCTTTTAATGTGCTGTTGAATTTGGTTTGTTAGTATTTTGTTCAGGATTTTTACATTAACATTCATCTGGTCTGTAGATGGTCTGTAGTTAATATTGGTTAACAACATTATTTTGGCCTGTAGTTTTCTTTTTTTATAGTATCTTTGCCTGGCTTTGGTATCAAGATAGGGTAGCCTTATCAAATGAGTTTGGGAGTGTTCCCTCTTGATTTTTGGAAGAGTTTGAGAAGATTGATGTTAATTCTTAAAGTGCTTTATATAAAATTCTCCAGTGATATGTGGGCTTTTCTTTTTTGGGAGGTTTTTGATTACTGATTCAATCTTCCTGTTAGTAATTGATCTGTTCTGGTTTTAATCTTGGTAGGTTATATGTTTCCTAGAGATTTTTCCTTTTCCTTTAAATAATCCAGTTTATGGTGTGTGATGATTCTCTCATAATCCTTTTTATTTCTATGGCATCAGTTGAAATATTTCCTCTTTCATTTCTGATTTTAGTTATTTGTATCTTCTCTCTTTTTTCTTTTTAAATTAAAAAAAATTTTTTTTTAACTTAGAAAATTTTATTATTTGTTTTGGCTGCCCTGGGTCTTCATTGCTGCTAGTGAGCTTTCTTTAGTTGCACCAGGGGTTACTCCCTAGTTATGGTGTATGGGCATCTCATTGCGGCGACTTCTCTTGCTGTGGAGCACGGGTTTTGATAGTTGTGGAGCATGGACTTAGTTGCCCCGAGGCATGTGGGATTTTCCTAGACCAGGGATCAAACTGGTGTCCCCAACATTGGTAAGCAGATTCTTAACCACTGGACCACCAAGGATGTTCTCTTTTTCTTAATGTAGATAAAGTTGTGTCAACTTTGTTCATTTTTTCAAAAAACCAGTTGTTGTTTTTGTTGTTTTTCTTCCCTCTGTTTTATTTCTGCACTGCTGTTCATTTGCTAAGTCATGTCTGCCTCTTTGTAACACCATGGACTGCAGCATAGCAGGCTTGCCTGTCCTTCACTGTCTCCCAGAGTTTGCTCAAACTTACGTCCATTGAGTCAGTGATGCCAACCAACCATCTCATCTTCTGTCACCCTCTTCTCCTGCCCTCAGTCTTTTTCAGCATTAGGATCTTTTCCAGTGAGTCAACTCTTCGTATCAGGTGGCCCAAGTATTGGAGCTTCAGCTTCAGCATCAGTCCTTCCAATGAATATTCAGAACTGATTTCCTTTAGGATAGACTGGTTTGATCTCCATGTTGTCCAAAGAACTTTCAAAAGTCTTCTCCAGCACCACAGTTTGAAAGCATCAATTCTTTGGCACTCAGCCTTCTTTATAGTCCAGCTCTCACATCCATACATGACTGCTGGGAAAACCATAGCTTTGACTGTATATATATGAACTTTTGTCGGCAAAGTGATGTTTCTGCTTTTGAATATACTGTCTAGGTTTGTCATAGCTTTTCTTCCAAGGAGCAAGCGTCTTAATTTCATGGGTGCAGTCACCATCTGCAGTGATTTCTCCTCTAATCCTTGTTATTTCCTTCTTTTGCTAACTTATGTTTTATTTTGTTCTTTTTTTGAGTTCCTTCAGTTGTGCATTTAGGTTGCTGACTTGAGATTTTCCATAAAATCTTAGGAAAAAAAAGCAAAAACTTTTGCATGCCAACAAACTACTGCAAACAATAACAAAACACAGATGACAAACTGAAAGAAAATATTTCTAACATTTCTCAGAGATAGGGCCAATATCTTTTATATATGATGAATTTTTAAAAATCAAGGGAAAATAAACTACTACTTCCAATGGAAAAATGGTGAAGTGCCATGAACATTCACTTCACTTTCAAACAAATAGTAAATGGTTCTAAAATCCTCTGTAAAGATGTTTAATATCAGTAGTGATTTTTTTTAAAGTGCAAATTTAAAGTATACTGAGGTGCCAATTTCTCAGCCACTGAACTGGCAATAGTGAAAAGGTAGATAATATACTCTGAAGGCAAGTCAGTAGGGAAACAGGCTCTCTTTACATTGCTGATAGTACTACAGTATGATAAAGCTCTTTCAGAGGGGAATTTGCCAAGATGTAACAAAATTTAAACTGTATTTGACTTTTGACTTAGGAGTCTCACTTGTAGGAATTTATCCTGAAGATATATTCTCATCAGCATAGAAGTGTATTTGCACAAGGCTGTTTGTTGTATCATTATTTGTAATTGGAGACACATAAATGCCCACACACAGGATAGCAATTGAATAAAACTGTGGTATACAGTGAAGTGCTATATACTCTACTTTAAAAAAAGAATGAAGAAGATCTCTAGTAGCTGACACAAAATGAATTCCAGGATATACTGTTAAGTGAAAAAAGCATAGTACAAAAAAAAGTACATACTGTATGCTACCTTGTGTGTATGAAAGGCAGGTATATGAAAAAATAAGGTTATTTTTTGCACAAAGAAATACAGGCAGGATAAATCAATAATAAGATTGGTTACCTATAGTGAGTGAGTAGATTTGAGGTAGAAGTGGTTATTGTGTGGTAAGTACCTACCTAGTGTGTGAGTTTTTCACACCTATCAATTCTCCAGTTCTCTGCAGACAGCAACTCACTGTCCTGCAATTTAATTCATTTCTGACATTAACTACCTGGAGTTAGTGGATACACCACAGGATTTCCACAAGACTGCCCCTACCTTTGGGCTCCCTTGGTGGCTCAGATGATAAAGCATCTGCCTGCAATACAGAGACCTGAGTTCGATCCCTGGGTTGGGAAGATCCCTTGGAGAAGGAAGTGGCCAATCACAAGTACAGACCTTCCTTGACTTACAGTGGGGTTACATCCCAATAAACCTATCATAAGCTGAAAATATTGTAAGTTGAAATACATTTAATTGGACACCTGATGCACAGAACTGACTCACTGGAAAAGACCCTGATCCTCGGAAAGATTGAGGGCAGGAGGAGAAGGGGGTGACAGAAGATGAGATGGTTGGATGGCATCACTGACCCAATGGATATAAGTTTGAGCAAAATCTGAGAGATGGTGAAGGACAGGGAAGCCTGGCATGCTGCAGTTCGTGAGGTTGCACAGAGTCGGACACAACTTAGTGACTCAACATACAACAGCAATCTACTGAATATCATAGCTTAGCCTTGTCTACCTTAAATGTGCTCAGAACACTTACATTAGCCTACAGTTGGGCAAATGGAATGGCTTTATGTTTACAGAATGGTTTTAAGTGTGTCAGCCATTTGTGATTATGTGGCTAAATGGGAGCCGTAGCTTGCTGCTACTGCCTAGCATCACAAGAGAGAATCATACCCAGAAAAAAATAATTGAAAATTCGAAGTATAGTTTCTATTAAATGTGTATTGCTTTTATACCATTGTAAAGTAAAAAAAAGAAATCAGTAGTTGAATTTATCATAAGTTGGAGACTGTTTGTAGTGTGTTTCCATATTGCTTCCCTCTGGCCAGCTTGGCTATATGGGGTTGCTTAATTCAGCAGATGGGATCTTAGTTCCTGGACTAGGGATCGAACCCATGCCTCCTGCATTGGGAGTACAGAGTCTAAACCACTGGACCACCAGGGAAGTCCCTGTTCAACTTGGCTATAAATCAAAATTCCCACCACCCCCTCCTCAAGTTTGATTATTTGCTATAATGGCTCACTGAACTCAGGAAAATACTTAATGTTCCCAGTTTACTATAAAGGATAGAAATGATCAACCAGATGAAGAGACTCATAGGGCAAGGTGCAGAAGAGTCCCAAACCCAAGAGCTCCTGTCCCTGTGAAGTTTAGGGTACATTACCCTGCTGGCAGAAAGATGTGTTCACCAACTCAGGAAGCTCTCCAGATCCCTTACTTTAGAGGGTTTTTTGTTGTTTTTTTTTAATGGAGACTCTATTACCTAGGCATGCTTGATTAAATAATTGGTCTTTGGTGATTAGCTCAATCCCCAGTCCCTTTCCTCTCTCTAGAGGATGGAGGCTAGGGCTGAAAGTTCTAAGCTTCTAATCATGACTAGGGTACCTGTTCTAGGGTACTGCTGTTCATGTGACTCCACTTTAGGAGCTGCAGTTTCTTGATTCAGTTTAAACTTACCACCCCCCCAAATGAACTGATTAGCCCAGCTCTTACAAGGGACAGGCTTTCAAGGATCATTTGCATATGTAGATTGGGCCAATTCCTTGAGAAGAGGAAATTTCTCTGAACCTGGAAGCCACCTCAGATCTACCTGCCTCAGAAGGATTTGCTAAGAGTTTAAAAAAAAAAAAAAAATCAAAGCACAGGGACTTCCCTGGTGGTCCAGTGGCTAAGACTTCGAACTCCCAATGCAGGGGGTGGGCTCGATCCCTGGTCAGGAAACTAGATTCCACATGCCACAACTAAGAGTTCACATGCCACAAGATCCCACATGCCTCAGCTGAGACCTGGTGCAGCCAAATAAATAAAAATGTATTTAAAAAAAAATCAAAGCACAGTCCAAAATACTGTGTATTATATGATCCTATTTTTTAGCAGTATAGATTGAATTTTGGCATGGGAGTGGAGGATCAAGAGTTTTCTCGGGATATGTTAATTTTGCGATCGCTATTAGACATTCAAGTGAAGAGCTGTGTTCTTTTGTGGGCAGAGTGGCAAACAAGTACCGCTGGCCCTTGTATTTTCTATATCAGAATCAGCCCTTCTCTCCTGTGGTATAGAACTGAAGAGTGTCAACTCCTTTCAGACAGTTAAGCAAATTCTGAGCTTGAACAGAGAGTGTCTTTGGGGTACCTACATCACATGCCTTCCATTTGGGGTGGGGTTCCCAGCCAGCCCTGATGCATGTTAGACTCTTCCTCTCACTGCACACCCAGCCCCATTTCCATCAGCTTCTTCTCTGCTGTGTTAAATGGTCTCCTCATCATTCTGAGCTTCATTTTCCTCTCATGTAAATTATCCTTGACTACTTCTTTGGTCAGTTTTTCCTTTTTGCTGTAACACAAATGATAAATAAAAGTCACCTAAACATCCCTTTTTAACAGCTGAGGCAGTGATAGTTCAGCTCAAAGAATTAAACACTTTGAGAGCCAGAAGCTAATAAATGCAAATGTTTAATCTTGCAGATATCCACACAGAAGCAGTTCAAGCTGCACTGGCAAAGCATAAAGAACAGAAAATGGCTTTGCCCATGCCAACCAAAAGGCGGTCCACATTTGTCCAGTCTCCTGCGGATGCCTGCACACCACCTGGTAGGTTTATCAGAAGCTTTCTCTCTGACAGTTACTACTTTGATGTTTCTTGAATGAGTTCTGCTTTTTCTTTTCTGAGGTAGGAGCCAGAACTCTCTCCTCGTCATCAGAAATGTGTGAATACATACTGAAGGTGACAGGTTTTGATTATTGCATTGTAAACAACATACAAAAAAGGCCTTAAGAGTAAAGCTATTTTTTTAAAAATTTTCTTCTGAAATTCCAGAATTTCCTTGCTGTAACCTCCAAACTCATGTAGTCATAAATAAAGCCAAAGCTTAGGCTCTAAAAAATACCCTTCTGTGACTAAATAGCTATTCTTTAATGGCATCCAGAATATGACCCAGAGTCATATATGTATGTCTTTAACAAATTTATACTCCTAAATCAGGTCCTTTGTCTCTGCAACAGTCACAGGAGTATGTGGTCTGGGGACAAAATGTTTTTGTGTCATGAAAGAGAGCAGTTATACAAAGTTACAGTAAATCTAGAAAACATATATAAGTGTTTATGTGTGTGTTAATATATTTTGTATATGTTTATCTTTAAGAATCCACTTTCTATAATTGGATCAGGAGATAAGCCAGAACTAAGAGGCCCATCGCCACCCTCCAGACTTGGAAGACTTACCACCCCCACCCCCACCCCCACCCCCCCACAAATTCATATTTGAAGAACAACTGGAACACCTTTAAGTTGTCTTTTCCATTCAGAATCTTCCCCAAAGTTTTTAAAAATTTAGATGAAATCTCAGAATCTTGATGTGTGGGCCTCTGAGACTAAACAGTCCATCTGTTTCAGAGCTTCAGTATGGTGTCTGTTTCTCCACTATCATGTTCCTGGTAATAAAATCTTTGGGGAGAAACATTTCCTGAACTGTTTTGGTCTCAGCGACTTACCCTATCTTTTGCGGGAGATTCCCAGGCAGGTTACATTTGTCGTGGTTGACTCTGATTCACAGCTGTCAAGTTGAGCTGTTCACACTGATCCTAGCCCCTGGCCTAGGTTTATGTTAATAGTCTTCTCCTAGGTTCTGGCTAACTTCTCAGAGCATCCGGGCATGCTATGGGCTCATTAACTGTGTGTGCTTTTTTTCTTTACATCTGTGGTGTCAATATGTTCCAAAGAGAAATAGCTCTGTGGCTTCAAGTGATCTTCAAAATGTAACGCAGGATACCTCTAGCAGACCGTCACAATGAGACGTTTTGTGTCTGTAGTGGTGCATACTTCCAGCCCACTCGTTCAAAATCTTGGATGGCTTCCCTGTCACATTAGTACAGCACCAGCCGGGTCCTCGTGGACAAAGGGGGCTCTCAGTCTCACAGCTATTCCTTGCTGGCAGATTCTGGCACAGCGTGGCTGAGGGTTCAATTGTAGTAAATGGCAAAGGGTAGGGAGCAGCGCAGACTCCCAAGTCCTTAGAACCAGTCCTCCCCAGAACTGTGCTAAAGAAATGGAGCTGTGAAGTAGTCTGCTCCCATGGCTGCAAGTGAAATGGGAGAGTGCAGGCAAAGGATTTTGAGAATGTGCAGACGGAATGGAAGCCTTTTCTGTCCCCTTCCATAGTCGCTGCCTGAGGGGAATTCACCAACTCTAAATCGAGGCTGTTCATTGCTGAACAAGACCATAGTCCTGTGGAATTCACCACAGGCTTCTGTATTTCTAAACATGAATGTTCTACTCGGTCTGCAGCCTTAAAGATGTGGCATCGTTTTCTTGATTACCTGATAGTTTTAATAATTTCATGATTGTAAAGATTCAGTCCTCTCTCTTAAGACCTTTATTCAGCAGAGCAGAGTAATAGGAAGGTTTCCTATCTATTTATGTCCTGTTCCGCAAACCCTGAATGGTATGTGAGAGATGCTGATATGCTTTTAGAGACATTAGTGTTGTCAAATAGAAGAGGGATTCTCTCCCAACTCAAGCACTGAGAGCACCCCACGTAGCAGTTTCTCACATGGCCCCCACAGAGAGCTGAACCTTGATGCACTTGATGCTCTTGTTCAACAACAACACACATGCCTGGAACCACCCTGTGCTCCAGTGTGAGGGGCTGTGGAGGGACTGTATCATAAGGCTTCTCTCGGGACCTTTCTGCTGGGGGGATAGAATTTGTTCTTCCCAAGTTAGGATAAGGGCTTCCCTGGTGGCTCAGGTGGTAAAGAGTCCACCTGCAATGCAGGAGACCTGGGTTCTATCCCTGGGTCGGGAAGATCCCCTGGAAAAGGGAATTGCTACCCACTCCGGTATTCTTGCCTGGATATGGATTCCATTCTCTCCAAGCATCTGGGAGCCACCAGTTAGAGACTTGGCCATTGAACCTTAACCCTTTTATCACTGTCTCCCAGAACCTGTTACAGCCTAACCCAGGGAAGGCAGGTAGGTTTTATCTTGCCTTTTTACTAGCCCCCAAAACACTAAAGTTTAGAGGAAATGCTGAAGCTCTGCTCAGGGGGTCAAGAGGAAGAGAAGAATTGACATTAATTATTGATGGTTATGGGCTGATTTCAAAACAAAACAAAACAGGTTCTAGGCAGCCATGAAAGTGACATTGATACTATTTTCTTTCTAGAAAAATTGTGCCACTCTTGCAGGGCAAGACTGGCCTCAGATTTCACAGTATTATAGTTACATTGTCCTTTGTGCACTGAGAGGCCGCACCACACACACGTCACAAAATGTGTTTCTGGTCACGGCCCTTCCTCTGCCCATGCTGTGCCAGGTGAACCTAGTTTCTGGGATACCTGCTAAAGCGCACTGGCCAGTCAATCGCCTTCTTTGAGACGCAACCAGCATATAACTGTGGGAGTCACTGAAGTGATGAAAATCTAGAGCTGATTTTGGAGGGATTTAACAAAACAAGTCTGGAAGTGAACTGTCATAAGTCTTGGTTTTGTTCATAGTAATCATATAATCTGGAAAATATGGTAAACACTTGGCATGAGAGCTGATTTGTCTTGTTCATAAAGCCTTCTCAAATAATAAAATGTCAGTCACCCTAAAACCTGCTTATTGATACATGCACTGATTTCTGTCTTGTGGATTGGAAAATCTAAATTCTCCAAATTGGTAGCAGTCTATGGTTCTTTTAGTGCCTGTGGCCTTTTTCATAGTCTTTTAGACTGCTTGAATTACTGCCATCCAGTTCCCTTTATGTGCTGAAATCATTTACTAATGTCATGAGGCAATTACCTCAGCTCTTTCTTTGTAGGGCTTCTTTGTGTAATGCTATTACTCATTCATACAGATAAACACAATGCAAAAACTACAGCATATATTTCTTTTTCTCTAAGCTTTTTCTGCATCCATGTGGGCTTAACCTGCACTGCATTTTGAGGGTGCTCAGATGAATAAATAGACCACATAATGACCCCGGAGCACAGTAAGCTGTTTTGACTGGCTTGCATAGAATGAAGCTTAAAATTTAGAGGCCTCTCTGGGTTTCTCTTACACAAGGCTCAGCTTGAAAGTGACTATAGTAGTAATTCACAGGGTCAGACACAGAGACATTTACCTCTCTGTATTTCTATATATGAAAACAATGCCCACGAACAGACTGGAATATTGTTACAGTTTTAGCAAACTTCAGTGATGCTATGTGGAATTACAGGATGCATAGGACTTTCATATACCAGTGGCTGCCCTGCCTCAGTTGTTCTGCTTAACCAACTACTCTGTGAAGTGGGAAGTCCAGATTTCTTTAGAGATGAGGAAACAGACAAGCTTACAGTCACTAAGTGATTTGTCCTAGGATTCAGTAATTATGTGTCAGACTCATTGCTTGATTTTGTTTTTTACTCTTGGAAAGTCCTTTTTTGCTTAATAGATGCTCCTATATGCATGGTCCTGGAATGGGTATTATTCCAAACAAATTGAACAGCTGTTGCCTTCTGAGAGCTTATAGGCTAAAACACATTATTAGTCAGTTACTAACTTGGAAAGTTCCCCTAGATATTCTAATTTTATTCAAAATCACAAAGTAAACAGGGATGGCAAATCAGACCTCTGTAAATGTGCTATAATTAATAAATTTTGAATCTTTTAATAGCATGCTTTCATTAGTATTGGTGTGAGTTATGAGCAGAGCTCTGCAAGTACTTAGAAGTTTAGTATTCAATATTCTTTAAGCCAAAGCACAATAAAAGCCCAGTCTATCAGGTTGAATTAGTTTATTTCAATAAGTGATTGTAAAATTTAAAGTTTTCCAATAAACGTAATTTCATAGCTACCATTTCTTGAGTACCTCTGTGTACTAGTCAAAAGGCTAAGTGCTTAACATATATTTTTTCATCATTTGTTTTCTTGACAATTCTCTGTTCGATTTTACAGATGCGACAACAGATTTAAAGAGGCTCAATAACTTGCTCAGACATCTATTTCTAGCTGTGTGGTCAGTTAGACAACCTGAAAACTCTCTCTTAGAAAGAGGGAAAGGAAAATGTCTCTTTAGAAATACTAGGTAGAATATAATCAGCTTCCTTTTAAATACATACAGGAGTGAGAGAGGTAGAGAATGATCACTGAAAATCAGTGTGGTGAGATGGGGCTGACTTTGGCTGTCCTAGGGAGGAGAAGAGACCATTAACAAAGGACCTAAATTTTAATTACTATATGGGTAGGAAAGATAAAACCTCAGGCTTATGTAAGGTTGGAAGTTGGGATTGAGATCCCCAGAGGGGGTCAAATCTTTAGCAGAAGGGACAACTGGAAAAAATTAAATTAGAAATTAACCACCTAGCAAAAGAAAACCTTGTCGAGAAAGCTTGCCTGATGCTTTGCCTTAGAATATTGAGGGCAGGGACCTTCTCTAATAATTTGTGGTCAGTAGGTACAAGAATTGAATTCCGGTGTCCTGTTTGTTAAATACAATGTTAGAAAGTGGTCCTAGGCTGATGATAACCTGGGGCACAAGTGGTTTCTGGGAGGATACATCAGTCCAGGGATTTAAAATCCCCATAGATAAAGATCTACTGGATTTTGTGAGCAAACAACCCCAAAATAGAGAGAAAAGAACAACAGCAAAACACAATTAAAACCCATAAGAACTGATTTGCCCAACTCCTATCAATGGCAGAGCTAAGATTGGAATCCAAAGCAGTTTGGCTTTAAAAGCCTATTCTCTAAGCCACTTGGCATATGGCCTGTCATCCTGTCATGGTGATGGTTTAGTCGTGAAGTCGTGTCTGACTCTTGTGACCCCATAGACTGTAGGCTTTGCTGTCCATGGGATTCTCCAGGCAAGAAGACTGAAGGGGGTTGCCATTTACTTCTCCAGGGGATCTTCCCAACCCAGGGATTGAAACCCTGGTCTCCTGCATTGTAGGCAGTCTTTACCAACTGAGCTACCATGTCAAGTAAATGTTTTCTGGTTTTATTTTGGAGCTCTAGCAATTGCTGCATAGTTGGTCTAACTTTTCAAGTAGGCAGTAAGTTAAGAGAAAAAAAAAAGCACCTGTCTTCTCACCGCAAGATTAATTGTAATATTAGTTCATTTTGTGAAATGTTTTTTCATAGATGTGGGACAATACCTTGAAAAACAGTGTTCAGAAATCCCTTATGGGTAGAGTGATCCTGGAGTAACTATTACTAGTGAGCGCCCCTCTCTCATAAGTATCCCCATATGGATGTTAATAGACAACGCATGGGTCTCTGCTGATTAGTGATTACATAGTAATTTCCCGTCCCAGCCAGCTCTCTGTGCACCCAGATCACTGTGGGATGCTGGAAAATCTCTCAGATAGTTCTGAACATCTTCCTGATCCACGTCTGGTCAATCAGTATCCACCTTGATTGAGTTTAGTGCTAGATTAATCACTTCAGAATTGGTAGCCCAAGGTAAGTCCAGAATGGACTGCTTTCTGAACTAACCTTTTAATCTTCTCTTCCATGTAAGTTTTTATTCCTAGACTGCACCTTCTTGGGTCTCTAAAGCTTTTCCTTCCTAAGCTTCATACTCTTTCTTTGCCTACATGGAAACTTACTTTGCCTCTCTTGAAGGTTCTGAAAGTCCTTCATTCCCCTGACCCACCAGTGCAAGAGAACATGACACTGTCCTGCCTGATACCACCCCTTCCCACCCTGCCCGCCCCAAACACACACAAATATTTCTTTTCATGGACTCCAGACTATTGTATACTAACTGTCTTAATGGTTGTTTCCCTTACTTAAGTTCTTTGAAGCTCTCATTTCCTGGCCTAGTTTATGTGTCATATTTTGTAGCAGTTGTTAGGGTGAGGTCTTCCTTTCAGTGAATCTTGACTTACCGGCTATTCTAAGCTGGTATCTGGACCTAATTTGGGTATCGGCTGTCAGAACCCAGTGTCAGGCATTGTCTTTCCAGGAACTTGTGTAGCTTGTACCATACCCCTCATTATATGTTTCCTGATTGGTTATAAATGGATAGACTTCCGGTAATCAGTATTAAATGATACAGTGTTAGAGTCACACCAGTTACAACCTGAAGGGCAAGCTATATTTCCAGAATATTTTCCTGGTGTGTAAACCTATTAAATTCATCATATACAAGAGGTTCAGCAAGGACTTTAGTTATGATGGATAAGAGTTGTGAGTTCCTATTCAGCTGGAGCAGAATCAGTGGGAAAAGAATGACTTTGTTAATATTAATTTAATCTTGCCCAATTTTCTACTAATCCCTAACAGTTTTGTGGGTGACAGTTACCTTTTTTAAAAAGGTACAAAACAAATGTATGAATGTGTAAAGGAGCTTTTTGTTTTTTGTTAAAGATATAGTCCTAGAGAGGAGCTTACATATTGTATAATCTTAACATGTGAACTGTAAAACTTTGCAGAGCTGAAGTTCTGTACCTGTGAGGTAACATAGAGTGGGATTTTCAGGGGAGAGGGGGACTTGATGTTTATTGGCCACCTGTTGTATGCTGGCACTACTGCTGCTTTCTGTAACTTGTCTTGTTTCATGCTCTCCCACAGCAGTTAGCAGAGGTGAGTTTCCTTAGCTGACTTACGTGGCCCTTAGCAACCCAGTGCTGTCTGCTCATCCAGCCTCATCTTTTGTCACTACCAGTTTTGGATCCTGTGCTTCAGCTAGTCTCACTTCTTCCAGATCTTCAAATGTGCTTTGTTTCCTGTCCCCTCCCAGGTTTCTCACCTGACTACCCTGTGTCCCCACCTCTGTGCCTCTCATAAATAGTTCCTACTTAAGCCTTCTCACTTTGGTTGAGGTCTCACTTCCTTGGGCACCAACCCTGAACTTCTTTAAGACTCTAAGTCCTGTTAGAGTGGGGACTGTGTCTTCTTGCTTACCATTTTATTCCTGCCAACTAGTGTAATCCTTAGAGTATTTATTAAATGGATAAATAAGCAAATAGCCTTCTCAGATGGGCAACTGTGTCCCCTACATAGCTTGTAAATGGTGGCCCCAGAGTTCAAATGCAAGAACACCAAAGCCATGTTTTTTCCACTGCATTAAGCCTCCCCACAGTTGTAGTCACTAAACACTCTAAGGAGGACTAGCAGGCAAACGAGGTAATTGAATTGAAACAATATACCTAATTACATAATTGATCCAATATAGAAACATAATGAAGCCAATTTTCCACAAACCTAATCATGAAAATACTGTTTTTACTATCTTTTAAAAATTGAGTTATTCTGATTTTAGACTTACACAGATTAAAATAAATGGTGCAATAAAGACACTCTGTGAATACATTGGAGGTTGTGGGATCCTGTGATGTATCACCCCCAAAATACTTTATTCTCAGGGTCAGATTCACTTGTCCCATTCCTCCCATAGATACTTTTTCTTTTTTTAAAGCATGTTTGCAAAGACAGAAATCTCTGCCTCCCAAGATACAGTTCAGTTCAGTTCAGTCGCTCAGTCGTGTCCGACTCTCTGCGACCCCATGAATTGCAGCATGCCATGCCTCTCTGTCCATCACCAACTCCCGGAGTCTACCCAAACCCATGTTCATCGAGTCGGTGATGCCATCCAACCATCTCATCCTCTGTCGTCCCCTTCTCCTCCCGCCCCCAATCCTACCCAGCATTAGGGTCTTTTCCAATGAGTCAACCCTTCGCATGAGGTGGCCAAAGTATTGGAGCTTCAGCTTCAACATCAGACCTTCCAATGAACACCTAGGATTGATCTCCTTTAGGATGGATTGGATCTCCTTGCAGTCCAAGGGACTCTCAAGAGTCTTCTCCAACACCACAGTTCAAAAGCATCAATTCTGCGGCGTTCAGCTTTCTTCACCGTCCAACTCTCACATCCATACATGACCACTGGAAAAACCATAGCCTTGACTAGACGGACTTTTGTTGGCAAAGTAATGTCTCTGCTTTTAAACATGCTATCTAGGTTGGCCATAACCTTCCTTCCAAGGAGTAAGCGTCTTTTAATTTCATGGCTGCAGTCACCATCAGCAGTGATTCTGGAGCCCAAAAAAGTAAAGTCTGACACTGTTTCCACTGTTTCCCCATCTATTTCCCATGGAGTGATGGGACCAGATGCCATGATCTTAGTTTTCTGAACGTTGAGCTTTAAGCCAACTTTTTCACTCTCCTCCTTCACCTTCATCAAGAGGCTCTTTAGTTCTTCTTCACTTTCTGCCATAAGGGTGGTGTCATCAGCATATCTGAGGTTATTGATATTTCTCCCGGCAATCTTGATTCCAGCTTGATTCTCAGCTGTATCCCAAGATACAGTTGAGCATTTTTCTTTAAGATTATGCAAAAAAGTTTTCATTAAGTAAAATGTTACAGGAGCTGTTACTTTTCTTTCTCTGTATTTTCCTTTTGTCACCCTCCTTTTGATTACAAATCTCTTTCCCTTTTAAAGAACCTGATCACTTTATCCCTTTGGAGTCTGGTTACTGTTTACCTCTCCAGCTTCTTTTTTGCTCTTACCACCCCAAAGTCCACATGATTTACATAGAAGTATTTCAATCCCTAACTGAGATTGGGGTTCCTCCTGTGAAACCCTTTGCTCACCCCATTTCTTGGCATCTAGTGTATTCATATGGAATAATCTGAGGAGTTGTGTGTCTTCTATACTAGCTGGTAAGCCTTCTTAGGGCATTTACTGTCTCATAAGAATTCATACATCTCAAAACTCCCAGAACTGACAGTTCCCAGCACGTATTACATAGTTAAGTAGTACACTGTAAAATAATAGTAATTCTTGGGTCTCAGATCTCCTTCAATGTGAGATAATAAATCAGGGGTAGTTTGAGAGCAGGAAGAAAGGATATAGTCATTATTTTAACTTTCTCATTTCAGATCCTCACAATTTGACTTCTAGATTAAATTAGTCTTTTGTTCTTAGAGTTTCTGTTGTCAGGAGCTAGCAGTGTTCTGGCTCTGTTAGTTATCTCTCTGGCTCTCTAAACTGAAGTAGAACACGGACTGAGTTAGAGGAAAGAGTTCAGCAGGACTAACCATAGAATATTAATTTTTTTTTTAATTGAATGAAATTCAATGCACGAGCCATAAATTGTAACCCTCAAAATCATTTAGGAGGGTTTATCTGACATCAGACCAAATACCGCTGTAACATGTATGCCTCATACGCTCAGAGCGCTGGAATAAATTCCTTACTTCTGCTTCCCTTAGCTGTCCTATATTTGGTTGAACTTTTCTCTTTTTATTTTTTTCTGCATATTTTTCTAATTTAGAAAGTCAGAGCCAGTCTAAATACAGACACCAGTGAATTCCTCACAGTTCTCTGGGAACTAAGGAGAGAAGTACCTCTGTGGCCTCTCCAGTCTTGTGTGGAGAGCTCACCTGTGCCCTGTGACCAGCTAGCCAGCTTTCCCACTAAAACCATGAGTGCTGCTTGGCTGAGCACTGTTTCTTATTCCACAGAAGTCAGTTCCCCAAAATCTAGTTCACTGTTTGGCACTTTAGTTGTTGTTACCAAAAATAAGATTTTTATATTTGCCATCAAGATCATTTCCTTTTAAGTAGACACTAATTGATAAGTACTTGTGAAATTCAGGGTAGCAGCCCATCACAATGTTCTCTAACAAAGACACTGAGGAAGATAATAGAAGCACTTCAGCATTATTTGAACATAAGGAGATAAGCCAGAAAAATTTAGATACTGATTAAGCCCAGAACCAAAAAAACAAAACAACTGCAGCAACAACAACAAAAAGACAGTGAATGAAGTTTAAATGTTCAAAAATGGGTTTTTTAAAAGAGCTTAAAATAACCTCTAGATTTTGGCTGTTTTATTTTTGCAAACTTTGGTTCATAAGCCTTTCCTTGAGCTTCGCAAGAAACTTTACATAAAATGTTTTGCTGCTGTCAAAGTTGAATGTGTGCTCATTGAGAAAGATCTGGAAGGTCTGTGTTCTAGGCAGGATCGAGAACTTCTGTTTTTCTAATTCCACACAGACACGTCTTCGGCCTCTGAGGATGAGGGCTCTCTGAGACGCCAAGCTGCGCTCTCTGCTGCCTTGCAACAGAGCTTACAGAATGCTGAGTCCTGGATCAACCGGTCAATTCAGGGATCGTCCACTTCTTCATCCGCATCTTCTACGCTGTCCCATGGAGAGGTCAAAGGAACCAGTGGGTCTCTAGCTGATGTATTTGCCAATACTCGAATAGGTAGGAGCTGAATCTCCCCAAAAAATTATGTTCCATTTGGCTCCCAGTAGCCAGGAAATAGTTTATGATTTGTGTTAGGTTTTTTCAGGGTGGCCTAAAAAAATAGTATCAGAATGAACATAACAAACAATGAGGCAAAGAAGGAAACACGAGCAGCACATTTGGAACGATGGAGGATGTCTGCTTTATTGGCGATAGTATTGCCCACCTGAAGCCATAGATATTTCCATAAGCAATACTCAAGCTGCAAGATGTAACACCAGTCTTAGTGTGCTTTGTCCCTACTGGAGAATATTCCATAAAGGAAAAAGTGTTCAAAGATACATCTTAAGATTTTTCCCAAGATTGTTGCCTACATTCTCTCTCAAAACAAAAAAAAAAAAAAAAATCTGAGAAAATTCTGAATTAAGACAGTATCGGTGAGACCCTTTTGTCTGTAGCATCAAGACTGGATTTACTGTCCTTGCTGCTGTACTATTGCTACAACAGAAGTGTTCGGGCTGAGAATGTCGGTCAGTGCCTTTGCTTGATTTGGCTTTATGTTTTTGTGTGTGTGTGTTCTAAGCGTCTGTGACATCTGCAGATAAAGATCAAATTCAGGTCTCTGCCTTTGCTTAATTAGTTGGTACACACAGCATGAAGTGATGTATATAAATATCATGTGTCTGTGATACTATTCCTTTTTTCTTGACAATCCATTTGCATTTTGGTGTCTTAATTTTTTGTCAGTGACCTTCCTGTACCACCTTATAAGTATGTTTATTAAGTGATTTGTGAAAAGGAAAAACTTGGAAACCTTTTGATTCAAGCCTGTAATTTTTAAAGAAAATAGCTACCTTAAGGTCATGCTTGCCCACATTAAAAGGTCAGGGCCAGCAGCTGATGGCTTGTCCTGTGCTCTTAATTGACTGACACCCCCCCCACCCCTCCAGCAGCTACAGATGAGCAGACTCAACACCTCTCCTATTGGGAGGGTCGGCAACAGAGCCATGGCGGGGTCAGGTTTTATTCCCACATTGTCTAAAAGAGCAGTTTCACTTGTGAAAAATAGTTTCCTGGTACTCAGTTAACTTTATCTGAATTTTTGTTAACAAGATGATTTTACCTGACTTCATATTTCATATTGCTTCTACTCTGTGGAAAGTTCAGCAACTCACAGAAACCATTTTATCCAACATTATTGCCTTTTGGATGTTTGCTCTAACAGAAGGTAATAAGTACTTCTAAAGGAAAAATTTGAAAATACAGATAAAAGGAAAAATAAGCTACAGCCCCACTTATGTGTAGCACTTCAATGTTATCACTTTCATGTAGATCCTAGACTTTATTTGCATAATGTAAGGCTCTGGTTTTGTTTTTACAGCAATGAAATGGTACAAAATAGTACCTGCTTTTATTAGCAGACATGTCTGCTTTTAAAGCAGAAATCTTTTATATCATTAATATAGAATCATACTTTTGTCTTCATGGTTTCAAAATATGCCACTGTATGGCTCTGCCATGGTTTATTTTAGCCATTTCCCTATTTGGGACATTTAAGTAGTATCCAGTTTTTTTGCTGTATGAAAACTGACATGAACATCCTCACACACACAACTTTGTGCATTTGTTTGATTATTTCCTCTTAGGATGTATTCCTATAAGTGGAATTGCTGGGTCAGGTAAAAATGTCTATTTTTAGTGCTTTGTTACCACATCATCCTACAGAAAGACTATACTGCAGTATACTTATGCAAAGTATTTAAAGCTTTAAAAAGTATTAAGCTTGTAAGTATAGACTTTTGGGGCCTGGAAACCTAAATCCCAAAATAATTTTAGAAATTGTTCATATTATGCTTTTTTTCCTTGTTCATAGTTATGAGTGGCTTTTCATTATTCTTGTGAACTCTACGTTTTGCTTCCTCTAATTTTCTTTTTCTTCTTCTAATTTTTTGGTAACACTTCCCTGTTCAATGGCTCTCTTCCAACTATATCATTATTTCTTTATAGTAAGAATCCCTACATGAAGCAGAATAAAACAGCACTGTTGAACCATGCTTAGAATAAGGGAAGAGCCTTGTCTTTCAAGTAGATTCGAGTTACCTGTTTTTCAAGTAGATTCAAGTTACCTATGGGTTGTTTTACAAAAATTAAAAATGGATTTTATCTGGTTTTCTTAACTCAGACTTGAGCAATCTGACCCACTTCCAAGACACAATTTCTGTCCTCAGTGAGTGAAGAGATATAGATAAACCACCATAAACATGAAGAAATGCTCAGAGACTAGAATATTAGTAGCCATAATGATCATATTGACTTTGGTTTCATTTTGAAGTCACCAGCAATTTTTATTTTATTGTGGTCATTTTTATAACATTGGATTTCTACCAGACTTTCTGTGTAGAAAAGAATGTTTTTGAGAAATATTTGATATGTGATTTTATCTTACTAAGCCTGCTCAAGTTCTCAAAAGTAATAATTTTAGAAAGCTGATATGCCCTGACTTAACCTGTTCGTCTCATTATATCTTGCTAGTAAAATTAGAGCTAGTGCCCCTTTAAGTAGTTTTCTCTCTTGTTAAAAAACAAACAGCAGCAACAAAAAAAAGACTTAAAGGTTCTTATTCTTATTGCTAACATAATATAATTTTAAATTTTTTTTTCTCCCCTCTTAGAGAATTTCTCTGCTCCCCCTGACGTCACTACAACTACCTCTTCGTCATCATCTTCCTCAATACGCCCAGCAAATATTGATCTACCCCCATCGGGGATAGTTAAAGGCATGCACAAAGGATCCAACAGGTCCAGCCTTATGGATACAGCTGATGGTAGGCAGCTGTTTGGTAGTTAAATTCGGCATATTAGTTAAACTGAAAAAATTCAAATTATAAACAGCAGTGTCTAATGTCCAGCAGTGGCAGGACTTGTGACCTACTCACATAAGTCATGTCAGCTCTGTCTTTTCAAATATACTTTGAACAAAAAGTATGAAAAAAGAAAAGAATACTAGGAGAGAAAAGGGAGGTTCGATGGAATCTTTAAACAGTATTAATAATAGCACTATATTTTTACTCTTGTCATAAAAATTATCCTGTATGTATTTGTACCTGTTTAGCTCAGCTGAAATAGAATGAGACTGTGAACAAAGGCCAAACATCATTAAAAATGAAAGCTCCTAAGAGAATTGAGGAACTGAAATATTCCTAAAATCAGTTAATTGTAACTTACCATTTTTTTCCCTATAGGTGTTCCTGTCAATAGCAGAGTATCCACAAAAATCCAGCAGCTTCTCAACACTCTGAAACGACCCAAAAGGCCTCCCTTAAAAGAATTTTTTGTGGATGATTCTGAAGAAATTGTGGAAGGTAGTGGTAATAATACCAAACCACGAATATTCCTTAGAAATTCTGTGAAAAATTACTCCATGTAGATATTATAGGATTTATGAATGGATAAGACATCATTTTTGGTTGAAGAGTTCATAGCTTTCTGATCTCTTTTCCCTTATGATCATTTATATTTTAAATCTCAGATGAAAAATAGAGGGAGAGGAGGAAAAGACAAGGAGATAACTATCGAACATAGAATTATCCTTGGAAATAAGTTTTTTAAAATTAGGAACAAGCACATAATTTTAAAAATTATTTATATTTGTCATTATCTTAGAGTAGAAATGTCAAATTCATCCTCAAAAGTTTGCCCTTTTTTTTTTATATATATAACCCAATCATTTTTGTTAAATCAGTCAGTCAGCACATATATAGATCTGTTTTAACGTGGTGGATGGTGACTATATTTTTATAGTCACTTCCTTTATGTTGTTTCCAATTTAGACAGAACATACACTATAGTCAAAAACTGAGTTTAGTCAATAAGTATGTATCGACTGGTACTGGCAACTTGGAGAAAGGAAGAAATTGGTCTCATCTGTATGGTTGGGGAAAGCTCCCTAGAGAAAGTGATAAGAGTGATTTATTCACTCAATAATTTAAAAGTATTTAGGGATAAAAATGAATCTAGAATTTAATAGAAGGATTGGGAAGGGACTATGTGGGGGCATAGAAAGTGGACACTTGATATTAAAGGTGGATGGTGAATAGATCTATCTGAAAAAAGCCTTTGTCTGAAGAACTGAGCCTTGGTAGCTTTGCAGTCCATTTTTATGTCCTGAGACTAAGAACAGACTTTGATCGCATCAGACCTTAACGGAACTAAGCATGTTAGTAGACTCAACCCAGTCTTAGCCCATTTGGTGCAGCAGGAGCACCAAGCAACCTGATGTACAAGGTTAAGATGAATTTCTCTTTCTTTTGGAGTCACTAAACTCACTGAACTATGGTCATCTTTCTTGATGAACTGAATTTTCAAGTGTCTGTGCCAGTAATAGCCTCTTCAGTCTTTTTAGTACTGTGTGTTCAGAAGGCAAATGAAAGTCAAAGTCTAATAGGAATTATACTTGAGCAACAGTCATTGGCCTAATAGAGCTAACAGTTTCCCACTAATGTTAAATAGGCAATGATTTTTCATTTGAATGACAATTACCTTTGGAAGAGAAAAAATACCTGTATGTCTTTGGAAGTCTGGAAGAGTATGCCCCAGGGTCTGCAGTGAGGCCTAATGGATGGCAATAATGTATAGACTTTTATGACCAGAACTATGCCTACCATATATACAGTTTGTCTGGAAGAACAAAACTATTTATTTAGAATCACCTGTGTTTATTTTTATAGTTAGGTGGTTTAGGGTCTGGGAATATGCAAACATTATTTACCTAGGGTGGTGAGTTGGAAAGTGAAACTGTTAATTTTGTATCAGTAGAAAAATGAGTGAAGACGTTTTTTAAGTTTTCCCCAATCATTAAATTGAGCTTTAACATGCATTTCATTTCATATTTCATTTGCCCTTCTAATACTTGCTGCTCATTCTGTCCATTCTCTCTTCTGTGCTCCTTCTCTCATCTCCTGTTCACCCTACTCTTCCTTTAAGACTCAGCCCCGGCGTTACCTCCTCCAGGTTGGCGCCCTCATCCTCTAAGCTAGGAGGCATGGTCCTGTTCTGCTGTTTCTCTTTGTATCTCTGTCACGCACTGGCCATGTGTACTTTGCTCTGTGTACGAGTGTGCTTCCCCACTGCACGCTGGATGCTCCTAGAGGGCATGGCTCTGTCCTTCTTGTACCTGACATTATTAGAAGCAATAAATGTTTGTTTAAAGAATGATATGTGCAGCATTTATCTTCTCAGTGTTTATCACATCTTACATAGAGAGTTGACATTCAGTGAACACTTGACCTTTTGTTCCATATGTAAATTATCCTTCCTGCTGTGAAAATACAGGATTTTTTTTTTTAAAGTTCAAGCAATACTTGTTTATTGTAAAAAAATTAAGAGGACTTTAGTTTTGTCTCTGAAAAAGTATGAAATATTATTCACCTCTAGTTTCTGGAATTTACCCTATTATAAATCTACTGCTTTAAAAAAAATTTTTTTTTGGCCACACTACATGGGATCTTATTTCTCCCACCAGGGATAGAGTCTGGGGCGCCAGCAGTGAAAGCCCTAAGTCCTAACCACTGGACCACCAGGGAATTGCCTAGTGCTTTTCTTTTTTTCTCCCCCAAATTCCATTCGATTTAGTTAACATCGATTAAGCAACCATTATATATTAGGCACTAAAGGTAATAAGAAGAATAAGAACCATGTCTTCTCCCCAAGAACTCTCAGTCTAAGAAGGAGAAAACCCTCTAGAGTAATAGACGCTCTTAAGTGTCCTCAGTGCCTTAATAAGAGTGCACTGACGTGAAGTGTGGAAGCACTAAGGAAGGAATGGCCAGGCAGCTTCCCAGGGAAGGTATATCCTAAGAAGGATGAGGGCACATTCACCAAGAGGCAAAGGGTTGGCCATATGAGATGTGCGCAGAGGTGTAGAGACATGGAAGGGACATTGTCATTCATGCCCCTTCTTCCTGATTCCAGTAGGTCCCTACTGTATGCCTGTTACTATATTTGCATTTTACAGATGAGGAAAAAGGAGGCTCAGGTGACTCCTTTTGCCCAAGGTCACACTAGTAAAAAGTGAATGTAAGCTTGGGTTTCCTGACTCACAGTTCCATGGTTTTTCATTAAACATAACCTGGTGAGGTAGAACCTGGCTCTGTAACATTAGACCCAAACTGAAGATTTTAAAACAAGTTTACTAAAAATAAAACAACAACCAAAAATAAATAAATAAATAAATTGAGATTAGAGACCTCAGTTATGTTAGCTGGTATTTGCACTTATTTCAGATCTTATGTTCATATAACCTGTTGGGATGTTTTTTTGGTACAGTACCTCAGCCAGACCCTAACCAACCCAAGCCTGAGGGACGGCAGATGACCCCTGTGAAGGGAGAACCGCTGGGAGTCATCTGTAACTGGCCTCCTGCTCTGGAGTCCGCCCTACAGCGCTGGGGCACTACTCAGGCAAAATGCCCCTGTCTGACCGCACTGGACGTAACAGGAAAGCCAGTTTACACTCTCACTTATGGTGAGTTTACATGAGTCCAGCTTCCTTTTCTCCTAATAGCTCTTCAGATTATCATAGATAATGTTTTTATCTTGCTATATAGCGGTTGCTGGTCACTGTATTTCAGTAGATCTTTTAAACTATTTCAGTAGGATCCTAAGCTCCTAAGTATAGCTATTGCCAAATATTTTCTTTTGCTGAACTGACTCTTGCAAGCAGCTGTTACTTAAAAGAAGAAAGAGACTGTGTAGATCCACTGATGTTTAAATACCAGGAGAGGATTTTAGGAAGACGTTTGGGCAGGATTAATGGTGTATAGTAAAAATAAGAGTTTAATCTAAAAATTGAAGTTGATTACTTTTCACATCTTTGTCATTTACTTCATCCTGCCACTTGCACATAATAGGCACAGGCTTCTAAAATGATCAAAGTATCAGTACTTTTCCATTTAGTTTTGTTTTATAAATTTTTGAAATATTTTTATTACGTTTTTTCTTAAATAACGAAGAATGGATTCAACCTGGGCTGTGCGATTTTGTACTAGTTTATTCAGACAGATTCTGCTTTCCCTTCTAAAGTGGTGTACATTGTCCACAGACCTCCATATAGGCTATTTTAGAGAAGAAAAATGGTTTTATTTAAAGAATTGTACAGACTGACATGAGTTTTCACTTTTGATGCCCCTCTGAATGAGTTGTGTATAAAACTAACATACCTGTGCAAAGTAAAATGATTTCTCTTTCAGTTTCTTCATAATCTAAAATAAGAATTTCTAAGGTGGTTGGGAAAAGGAGCAAGAAAAGGGGAAGAATAGACTTTCCTCCCTAAAATTGTTTTTAGCGTTCATCTCAGGAGCTGTACATTAATCTCATCCATATACCCTTCAAGAAAGCAGTGAGATTTTTACATGTTTATTTAACATCTGTGAATATATCCGCGTGTTTCACATAATTTCCATTTTATTGTCTGTTTTCACTGAAATATAGTGGTATGGAATACTCAGTCATTTGAGTCATACTTCTGCTTTGTAGTTACTTCAAGTATTCAATACCATATATGTAAGTGGTTCTTCAGAAAAGGCTTAGAAAGAAGTGGTCTTCTGATTTTCAGTCTTGTGATAAAAAATTGTTTCCTTCCTTTTAAATGTGATCAGCTCACATCAAATTATTTCTAAAGATAGGTTACATCAGAGAAGAATATGAAATATTGTCTAGAGTGAGCTTTAAGTGGTTTCCTTTTTGCTTCCAGGCAGGACTGGCTTTCCTAAACTAGAGTGAACGTAAAGCAGGTTTTGTGGGGAAGGCCTCTCTGTGCATGGAGGGTGATGCTTGTCTAATGTATCATTTGCCAGTGATGGATATCTTATTCATTGTGGTGGTGAACTGAGTGCCTTCTTATTAAAGTAGACCTGTGTTTTCCTGCATGATTATTTTCTTTTCTTTTTCCAGGAAAGTTGTGGAGCAGAAGTTTAAAGTTGGCCTATACACTGCTTAATAAACTGGGGACCAAAAATGAACCTGTATTAAAACCTGGAGATAGGGTAATTGTTTTGTTTTGTTTTGTTTTGTTTTTAGGGAGGTCATGTTTTATTGTTTTCTAGCATGCACATTCTGGATTTTTTTTAATGTACAACAGCACAGTTTATAAAACTGGTATTCTTAGAAATTGAAAATCATTTGGGTTTTAATGTACAACAACACAATTTATGTAACTGTTATTCTTAGAAATTGAAAATCATTTGGTTCCAACCCAGGTTATAATTCTTGCATTTATAGTTTGAAGAATAGTCACATATCTCTTTCTGTGTAGCTCCTAATCAGTATACCGTTTTAAGGTACTAGTGAAAATAAAGAGAAACCTTAATCTTTCTGTAAGTAAATATTTCAAAATTTGGGCAACAACAGTAGCAATCAAGGTTACTCTTTGATATTTTTCTTTGAAAAATGCCCCATAAAACTTTAAAAACAAGTTTTCTGGAGTTTTATGTAGACAGGAATGAGAGTTATGTTACTTCTAAGGAGGAGCAAATTTACATCATTATTTTTTCTTTAATGAAGGTGACATTAAATTTTATTTAATATTTAGAGGTTTTTTGCACTTTCTAAATAAAAGTATTTCCAGTCATCAAGCATTACTTTTCATTTGGAGTTGTAGAATAAAATACCCAATGCATACACAACAGAATTCTTCTTAGTAGACTCATGATTACAGAATCTCCTAAACTAGCCTTTTAAAAATTCTGCGTTATGGCAAAGGGCAGCTAAAGTAGACTTTTCCTTATAAGTGTGACATGTGAACATTTCATAATCTTCACTGAACCCTAAGAAAGTAATTTTGTGTCTTCCTAATGACATGGACGCTTGTGTGCAGAAAGGACATGGGTTGTTTAAATGTCTTTTGGAGTTAGCATTTTTTTTTGAACTCTGGAAGGTTCACAATTAAACTTATCTTGGGAGTAAATGAAGAGAATTTGAAAGTGAGAGAAGGGAAGACAGGGGTCCAATGTTATAATTAAGTTTCAGATGTTAATCTGTGAGTATTGAAACCAAGTAACAAGCTCCATAATGATTATGACTTCTGTATTTTTGCATCTCTTGAGGAAATTAGGGAGAGTTGGTTGTCCCTGTGATGCATTACAGATGAGATCACAGGTCTGAACATATGGAGGTTTCACTGTTTACCTTTTTTAAGTGAATTAACTTTATATTCATAAAGGTTTCTACCAGTGATGCTTAAACTCCCAAATGCCTTCTTGCTAGAACACTTGCATTGTTGGTTAAATTAGTAAGGATTTAATGCAGTGAATTTGTTAAAAAGTATTTGGGAATTCCCTGGTGGCTCAGATGGTAAAGAATCTGCCTGCAATACGAGAGACTCAGCTTTGATTCCTGGATTGGGAAGATCCCCTGGAGAAGGGAATGGCTACCCACTCCAGTATGATTACCTGGAGAATTCCATGGACAGAGGAACTTGGCAGGCTGCAGTCCATATGGTCTCCAAGAGTCAGACACGACTGAGTGACCAAAAAAAAAGAAACCTTAGATTTGCCTTAAGGTTGTAATTGAGTCCTTTCATTCTTGTAGGTTCATCTCTGAGAGAAATAAGACTTATTCTTAATATGCTCGTCTCTCTAGAGAGATTCATCACATTTATTTTATTGCTTTAGCCCTTCACTAAAGTAAATTACCTTAGGTTTTGTAAGTAATTAACTTACTACTTAAGGTGAGTTGTTTATTGCTAAATCACCAATAGAATTAAGTGAAAAATTTCTTATGGTGATGATGATAAATTACATTATAGTCTCTAAATTGTGCCTTATATAATCATGGGAATGACAGAGATCCTTTTAGATTTGTGCATCCTTCTCAATAACTTAATTTTCTTTAGGCTATTAAATAGTTTGATTTATTGTCTTCATAATAAATGTCATATATAATGTACTACTTCGAGACATTGAAAGCATTAGTCTGCTTTTATTCCTCTGTTATTGAATGTCATTATGCCTTTTAGGTAGCCCTGGTTTACCCCAACAATGATCCAGTCATGTTTATGGTGGCTTTTTATGGGTGTCTCCTGGCAGAAGTGATTCCAGTGCCGATAGAGGTACCTCTTACCAGAAAGGTAACACTGCTTAATTTAAGAGGAATGTAGCCTGCTGTAACATGGCGAGCATTGAGGTTCTTGGATCAATTGACTCAGTTACAACACTTAAAGGGGCTTCCCTGGTTGCTCAGACAGTCAAGAATCTGCCTGCAATGCAGGAGACCTGGGTTCAACCCCTGGGTTGGGAAGATCCCGTGGAGGAGGGTATGGCAACCTACGCCAGTATTCTCGCCTGGAGAATCCCATGGACAGAGGAGCCTGGCAGGCTACAGTCCACGGGGTCCCAAAGAGTCAGACACAACTGAGCGTCTAAGCACACACCACAGAACACTTAAAACAGTCTGACCATTTTCTTAAGTACTTAACGTCACTTTCTAAAAACAGGGAAGTTATAGAAAATTTATTTATGAATATTTTCAAGTTTCATGAAAATAACCTGTTTTCAACTAAGATAGAATTTTTATAGTATTATATATATATACCACTTAAAAATTATGGGGACATACTTGACTTTTCAACAATTAGCTTTTATAGAGAGTCCCACTCTTGCTTCAGAGACTGTAAGTAATCACATTTATAGTAGGTGGAATCTTTCTATAGGAGCATTTTCCTTAACATCTAAGATTTCTACTAAGTCCAAGTGTGATGCAGTGATGTCGTGTTACTACTCTGGGATATAGAATTTACTTTGGCAACACATCAGCCCTACTAAAATGAAGCATATGTAGCAAATGTCAAAGTTTAACCAAGTGATTTCTGCATGAGCTGTTGGACTCTAATTTTCTCATGCAGTTTATTATTGAGAGTTGATGATGAAGACAAATATGGTGGAAACTGTAGATTTACAAGAAAAGAATTTTTTTTCTGAAAGGAATAAAAAACAAAATGAGTAGCATCCCTGAAACTCTGGTTGATAGAATGAAGTATCTTTAGATTGGCCATGAAATCATAGGGTTGTTCTTAAATTATTAAGTTGGCAGTGTTTATGTGGTTTCATAATGATACTTTTAAGATGACATTTTAATGGAAATGCTTTAGGCTGTATCTTTTGGTTTTATTTCTCTGCTGCTGTTGTAAGGCTTAAATCTACCTCCTTTAAAATAGAATAATAAGGAGTATATGAACTTGGGTATAACTGTCCATTTACTTTCATTGTAAATTTGGACATTTGGTGTCCATTTACATTATTTATTTTGTTCTGACCTGAATTGCTTTCCTTTTGGATTTGAGGTTATGGCTAGGTCAGGACAACTTAACCATGTTCACTTTTGTTTCATTTCCTGAGATTAATTTAGAAGAGGAGCATTGCTGACCTTTGAGTAAAATGGCCACATTTGGCTGGTGGAATTCATCGTTAGCAGTGTCAGATTAATAAAACATGGTTTGCACTCAGGAAATCATTGTGCTGTAGCAGTTATTTGGAAGAACATATTGTCACTGGATTTTGACAGTTGCCAGATATCAGGGGGATTTCATGAATGTATTGTACAAGTGCCAGAGCATTACTAAGTGTCAGATTTTGGGCTTGGGTGTGCACACGTTCGCTCCCCTACCATGTTCATTATCTTTTCTCCACAGGATGCTGGGGGGCAGCAGATTGGCTTCTTGCTAGGAAGCTGTGGTATTGCCTTAGCTCTTACCAGTGAGGTTTGTCTGAAGGGATTGCCAAAAACTCAGAATGGAGAAATCGTACAATTTAAAGGTTGGTAATATTTGCACCTGAATTATCAGTTAAAAACTAATGCTAAGTGCTTTAATTAGTGTTTTAATTTAATAGTAGCCAAGTATTTAACATATTTTCTTATTTAATTCTCACAGTCTTATGAAGTAGGTACCATTATTATCCCCATTTTACAGGTGAGGAAACTGAGACACAGAGAGGTTAAGTAACTTACCCAAAGTCACAGCTAATATATGGCAGAGCAGCGATTTGAACCCAAATCTGTCTGATTCCACAGCCCACACTCTTAACCTTTATGCTGATGGTTGGAAAAGCTACCACTCTGTTCACTAAAACTAAATGCTACATGTAGAGACAGAGGATAGACCACTAACCTCAGTGGACTTCCACTGCCAAATGGACCTCCCAGTTGTTGAGGTAATGTCAAGGCCTGGTGTTAGCATGTGGAACGATTGTGCTTTTGAAAGAAGGTATAAATGTCTGGTGATTTATCACTAAACACTAAATGAGGTCTTTTCTTGGTTATAAAATGATCTTGATTTGATCTCTTGGTATTTAAAATGACCAATTCGTTGTGAATTCCTTTTCTGATGGCTTAGGCAATTCAATTTTTATTTTGGGTTTGGTTTAGGTTGGCCCCGGCTCAAATGGGTCGTAACAGATTCCAAGTATCTTTCAAAGCCACCTAAGGATTGGCAGCCCCTCATCTCACCTGCTGGCACAGAGCCAGCATACATTGAGGTAAGTTCCAAGTCTGAGACGTCCATTCTGGCTTTTCCTTTGGCTTTGATTGAGGTCCCATAAACTAGCTTTTTTGCAGTTTTAATGTTAGTAGGTCCTCTTGGTTTGTTAGATTGCCATCTTTTGCCCCATAAGATGCTTTCCAATGGCCCTTCTGTCCCAATTATTTTGAGCATAACTACCTATTCAAGAGAAAGACAACATAGAAATTGACCCTTGTCATGTAAGAAAGTTACAGAAGACTTGGAGAAGTTCAGAGGTTAAAGAAATGATTTACTGGCAGAGGTATTTCTCTGCTGCTTTGGGGATGGGAGTGGTAGCGGTGAGGGAGGAAGTGAGAGACTGAAGAAATGAAGAGGAAAAATAGCTGTGCTTGAAAAGAACAAATTTAACAGATGAAGAGCAAGAGGAAACAGATGGCTGGAGCGTTTGGTATTGAAGGTTATTGTGGTTACGTGATTGATTGATGACATAATCCAGTTGAGGGATTAAGTCCTACTGCATACCAGGCACCAGGCCAAGTGCTTTAAATGCAGTATCTCAGTCAGTCCTCACAAGTACCCTGTGAGGTGGTAGTTGGGGGGAGCTGTTAGTAAACGTGCTTAGTAGCTAAGAAGACTAAGACTTAAACTAACTTGAATCACCAACCAAACGTTTGTCTAAAACCTTTGACTCAAAAATGACAGAGCTGGAACTCAAATTCACATCTGTTGCACTCTAAAAGCTGTGCCCTCGAGTACTCTGCATCTTGTTTGAGACAGTGTTCGTAAATGTTCAACAACTGTTTGCTAAATTCATGTATAAACATCCATAAATTATTTTTTTTAAAAAAAGGTTTTGGGAAAAAAGTCCACCCAGCCTTGAGCCCTGGCTTCCTTGAGAGCTCAGTTGGTAAAGAATCCACCTGCAGTGTAGGAGACTGCGATTTGATTCCTGGGTTGGGAAGATCCACTGGAGAAGGGATAGGCTCCCCACTCCCGTATTCTTGGGCTTCCCTTGTGGCTCAGCTGGTAAAGAATCTGCCCGAAATGTGGGAGACCTGGGTTCGATCCCTGGGTTGGAAAGATCCCCTGGAGAAGGGAAAGGCTACCAACTCCAGTATTCTGGCCTAGAGAATTCCATGGACTCTATAGTCCATGGGGTCACAAAGAGTCAGACACGATTGAATGACTTTTGCATAAAAGGGAAGAGAGGGACTTCCCTGATGGTCCAGTGGTTAAGACTCTGTCCTTCCAATGCAAGGGCAGGTTTGATCCCTGGTCAAGGCACTAAGATCCCATATGCTATGCAGTGTGGCCAAGAAAATTTAAAAAAAGAAAAGGGAAGAGAGTGGGCAGTAACTTGAAGAGGTAACATGGTGATGTTGGATGGAAAAAGGATTACTTTTAGAGATGAAAGGGATTTCAGTATGTTTAAATGACAGACAAGTAAACAGGCAATTAAAATACTAAATCTAGCAGTCAGCTCTCAATCCATATCATCTCTCAGTGATGACATGGTTTATCCCTTCATCCTCCTTAAAACTGTTCAGTGGCTTCCCTGACTACTCACTGACCACTCCTTTTCAGGCTTCTTTATTGGTTCTTCCTAAAAGGTGAAGGGCCCTTTGTTATGTGGCCGCTGCTTAGCTCTCTGAGCATGTAGAGCTACTGTCCTGTACATTTCCAGGCTTCTGCTGTTCTGAATGAACTGCAGTTTTCATTGGAACCCTCTTATTACCCACAGGGCATTGCTAGTGAGTTTCAAGTGTCCTGTGGGTAATAGGAAGCTATCAAAGTGTTGTCAGCAGAAGAGTGGTAAGAATAAATATGTGGTTAAAAGATGTATCTGTTTGGTGGGTTTAAGATAGGAAATGAGGAGCTTTGACAGTTATCCAGGTGAACCCAAGTTCGTGGAGATGGGGATGGAGAAAAGCGGATGGATGGAACTGAGATGCAGTAAGGAAATAGAAGAGGCAAGACTTAGTGACTGACTCTAGAGAGGGAGGAGGCAAGAAATACACGCAAGTTTCTGTCTTGGGCAACTGGAGAGGTGATGGCATCCTTCACTAAGATAGAAAGTATAGCAAGAGGGACTTCCCTGCTGGTCTGATGGCTAAGATTCCATTCTCCCAGTGCGTGCCGCAACTAAGAGTCCTTATGCCACAGCTAGAGATTCCACGTGTCACAGCAAAGATTGAAGATCCCGTGTGCCACAACTAATACTGGTGCAGCCTAATAAATAAATTAAAATAATTTTTTAAAAAAAGTTCTGGCAAGAAAAGTTTTCATGGGTGAGGGGTGGAGAAGTGGTGTTGGTTACATTGGGTTTCATGGGACTATGGGTCAGTCACGGTGAAGAGTTGACCCTCCAAGTCTGAATCTCTGGAAAGAGGTCTGAGCTGGAGATGGAGAATTGAGAGTCATCAGGAGTGTGGTACCCTGATGGATAGAAGTGAAAAGAGGACTTTCCTGGTGATACAGTGGTTGAGAGTCTGCTTGCCAGTGCAGGCAACCTGGGTTCAATCCCTGGTCTGGGAAGATTGCACATGCAGTGGAACATCTGAACCCATATGCCACAACTACTGAGCCTGTGCTCTAAAGCCCAAAGCTGCAACTGCTGAGCCCACGAGCACACAGCCTACTGAGCCTGTGTGCTGCCACCACTGAAGCCTGTGGACCTAGAGCCTGTGCTCTGCAACAAGAGAAGCCACTGTAATGAGAAGCCCGCACACTGCAACTAGAGAGTAACTTGCACTCTCTGCACCTAGAGAAAGCCGGTGCACAGCAACAAAGACCCAGTGCAACCAGAACTAAATAAATACGTAAATTTTTTTAAGTGAAAAAAGAGGAGGAAGAACAGGACTTTCAGAGAATGCCAGCATTCAAAGGATGAGCAGAGAAAGTGGAGGGAAGGGAGAGAGAGAATATTGAATAGGAAACAGGAGTATCACAAAAACCGAGAAAGGAGAAAGTGTCAAGAAAGGTGTCAGAAATTACAGAAAGGTCTGATACAGTGAAGTGTGCAATATGTGCTTTTGATTTAACGATAAAATAAAAAGTGACTGATCTTGGTAAAAAGCAGCTTGAGGAAGTATCAAGCAGCATCGAGGTAAAAGCGAAATTACAGCTGATTGGTCTGGAGGCGTGAATAGACTGTTTCCCAGTCTCCCCTCCTCACCAGGAGCTGCTGATAGACTATCGCACCTTGGGCTCTGCTTGCTATGTATTTGATGCTGTGCTTCTGTTAATGCAGCCCGAGTCATTTGTTTGTTTCAGCTTCTTTAGCAGCCACTTCACACTGACAGCTAATTAAACTTTGAAGAATTTTTCACACCTACTTTTGTTGAGCTTTGTCATTCCCTAGTCCTGTCTTTGTGTGATTGAAGTTTGGGGCCCAGTTGCATAGCCTCAGATATTTATATGGAGTGTTAAATTCAGCCCATTGTCATGGTTTTTCTGCGTTTCATTTATGGATTCTAGTTCTGTCATTTGAAATAACCCATTTTATTGTTTCTTGTGTTTTTGTTTTCTGTGGTTTTTTCTCCTAGTATAAAACAAGCAAAGAAGGGAGTGTAATGGGAGTTACAATGTCCCGCCTTGCAATGCTGTCTCACTGCCAAGCTCTGTCCCAGGCCTGCAATTATTCTGAAGGTCAGACTTCACCCCGTGACTGCCTGCACTGTGAGCTCAGATCTCTGTGACTGCGAGCCCTCTGCCCAGTGACTGGACTCCAGTTAATGACCACATTCAGAGAGAAATGTTCTAAGACACATTCTTGGCTCGCTTTTGCTTTCTCCTTTTTCACAAATATGCTGCAATTTAAAGGAAAGAAAATTCTGGGCAAACCAAATATGCAAAGCATGATTTCTAGAGTGCAGAAATAGAGAGCTAATTAAATCCATGTGTTTATTAGCTGTGGAATGTCAGGTACCTTCATCTCCCCATGCATATAGAGCTGTCACCAGCTGTATGTTTGGAGTTAGAATCAAAGAAATTCTGCTACCAAAAAGCACAAATTAAAACACAAAATGTATTCTGGATTGTTGGACTTCAGATGTGTTGATAGATATTGCATAATGACAATTTCCCTTAGAATGTTCTTCACAATATTAATTCTTTTAGTGTTTTATTTTTTCTTTCATAGAATGAAACAAGTTAATACGTGTTCCTTATGGCAGCATTATACAGCCACATTCTTGTTTGGTTAAAAAATATATATATGTAATAAAATGCAAAAAGAGTTGTTTGAATTATCATATATTCATATACTGGGTTATAATCTGAAGTTTCAAAACTCAGATTCTTAAAGATTGTTTCGTATATCATTAAGTGGAAACAAATCAGATACAGAGCAGTATATGCCAATTTTGTTGTGAGATATCTATCTCTATACAAGTATGTAAGCTTAGGAGCATATGTGCATGTATGTAGGTACAATATATAGATTTATACATATAGCACCATTTTTTATTTTCTCTACGAAGTATAATTTTCTACATATGCTTGTGAAACTTCTGAAACAAACATGTGATCCTTATATAATTAGGAAAAAATTATTATCTCAAAGACAGTGCCTAAGTCAAGGAATTCCAAATTCATTGTGTCATCTGTGACCACGTCACTCTATGATCACTTCCCCAGCCAGTTTGAGGGGACCCTCATGTGATCAAAAGACCCTGAGAGCTTTTACTGGTTTTTTAAAAGTACCAAGTCGGTTGTTTAATAGAGGCAAGTGACAGAATTTTGCTACTTAAACTAAAGATGATTTCCTTATGTTTTTTTCCTGTTTTTTTTTTTTCTTTCTTCTGTTATAGGAGAAACAGTAGTAAATGTTCTAGACTTTAAGAAGGATGCTGGGCTGTGGCATGGCATGTTTGCGGTAAGCTCACAGAATCAAGAGCTTTATTGTACTTATGATTCAGATCATTGTGTGTACTGTGTAACTACAGCATCTCGTGGTGTTTGTATGAAATTTAAGCTGCCAAAAGATCAGTAGTATTTTCCGGGGGAATTTAATTTTGTGATATGAATGGTAATTTTTTTTTTAAAGGAGAATGTAATTCCGTTTTTTTCTCCCTTGTGTGGTTGGTCATACCCTTCATGTAATAGTATGTAGCAGAACTTAGGATCCAAAATTTTTTAAATATCTTCTATGATAGCTCAAAGCTTAAAATATTCCATCTGTGACTATATGTTTTTCAAAGAACTCTGTTTGAGTTAACTCTTCTCTTTTCTGAAGACCAGATTACCTAAATATATCTAGAACTTTGAAGCTGTGGTTAATAATATCTAACTTTCCATTGGACAGAATGCTTGAATGAGTCCATGCTGCAATGAAGGAATATTGTAAACAAGGTAGATCAGGCTACTTTCCACAGTAGAGGAACAGGTACCATGCTAAGGGAGTTAGAAAAAGGTGACTTTCTCCCAGCTCAGTTTTTATGAAAGAGGTAACAGTTGAATTGGACTGAGAAATGAGTAAGGTATAGTCATATAGAGATTTTTGGGAAGGTGAAAATGGGGGAAGGGGTGCATTTCAAGTGGGAAAAGCTTCTTATAGAGCATTCTGATTAGGAGGGAGGAGAGAAGAGATACAGGACTCTCAGGACCTTTGAGAGTATCTTGTCCAACTTCCTCACACATTGCAGGAGACTGAGAAAGAGTAGGAAATGAAGCCCAGGGAAGAAGAGTGTTTCCCTTTTCTCCCAGGATCCCTCAGATTGGTAAAAGCCTTATTCCTTGAGCCATACAAGCTTTCTAGCTCTTCTCTGAAGTCCTTCCCATTCCCACTTTTTTTTTTAATCAAAACTTAAGAAACCCTTGTGAGGAGTTAGAATCTTCTCTCTGTGATACACAGAGCAAGATAGGGACACGTATGAAGAAGTAGTTATAAACAACATTCTTCCCCTGAAATCCAAATTTGTCACCGTAGCTAGAAACTTGGGGGAGGGAGGAAAAACAGGTTTGCAGTGGTATTTTGGTATATTTGGACCACTTAGGTGGTGCACAGAATGGCCAGTCTAAGTACCAAGATTCAGTTACTCTGTCAGTCTGGATCTCTTTGGGGACGTTCGGCAGGAGAGACACCAAATTGCATGACCCTCTCAGGTTGTTCAGTTTTATCTACCCAAACACCTAACAGGTCTGGGCAGGATCACCTGTAAGTGACAGGTATCAAGAAACTTTGATTTCTTGCTTTGGAAGACCCAGCCCTTTGTGGTATGTAATATATGCTTATGCTTGCATAAGCATGTTGAAGGAAGGCACTTAGAGGGTTGGAGGGCAGTTTGGCAGTTGTCTGTTCAGTTTAAAAAGCATGCATCCTATGACTCAGTGGTACAACTTTTCTGTACCTGCGCTAGAGAAATACGTGCCCACGTGCTAGGGAAACGAGTATAAATATGTTCCTTGAAACGTTGTTTGTGATTGCAAAAAGTTCGTCAACAATCGGGAAATACCTAAATAAATTTGGTATAATCATACTATGAAATACTAGGCAGCGGGTAAAAAAAATACATATAGATCTCTTACACTGATATAGATAGATTTCCTGGGTTTCCCTCGTGGCTCAGACGGTAAAGAATCTGCGTGCAATGCAGGAGACCCAGATTTGATCCCTGGGTTGGGAAGACCCCCTGGAGAAGGAAATGACCACCCACTCCAGTATTCTTGCCTAGAGAATCCCATGGACGGAGGAGCCTGGCAGGCTACAGTCCATGGGGTCACAGCGTCAGACACGACTGAGCGACACACTTACACAAATATACATAGATTTAGCTCTAACACAATTTAAGTGAAAAAAAGGCAAGTAGCAGATACACGTATAGTATGATGCCTTTCATGTTAAAAATACTTCTATATTTCTATGGGGAAGAATATACATATAGATACCTGTAAAAAGGAATGGAAGGATCCATGGCAGATTCTTAACAGTGATTATCTCTGAGGAGGAGAGGAGGGAATCAGGTTTGAGAATAGGTAGCAAAGGAGGCTTCAACCTTATGGTTAATATTTTAAATTTTTTTCAAAGAGCATTAGTGTTTGAGTATTATATGGTTAAAATTGTTAACAGAGTATCAATTCAGTTTTAAAATGCTAAGTGTGAATTAGATATTGATTACTTTTTATCTTTCTTTGCTTTTCAGAATGTAATGAATAAGATGCATACAGTTAGTGTACCCTACTCTGTTATGAAGACTTGCCCTCTCTCTTGGGTCCAAAGAGTACATGCTCATAAAGGTAGTTACACATAGCATCTAAGCTTTAATTATGTGACTGTTTGAGATTTCAGGGCTTTTCTAATTGGTCTTCTAGAGACATACTTCTATGCCTTGGTGCCTTAACAGAAGAATTTGGTTACTGTAAGATTAGATATGTTGTCTAGTTCATCTTAGTTGGTGTCCTTTCTGAAGAACTGAGATGACTGTGTGTGAATCTGGGCCTGAATTAGATTTATTGGATGCTCTGGTTGCTTGATCCTTCCTTGGCTTGGATACGAGCCCTATCTGTAGGTCTCTGTGAGCAAAGTATCATGTATCTGTCAGTCACTGCTGCCTCAGAGCACCTGGCACCATTTCTTTGAGACCTTTCTTATTTTCTCTTAAGTGAAATTCATGATTCCTAAAATAAATAGAAATGTTTTTACTGTAGCATATTAATATCTACCAAATTTAGCACACGTATGTTAACTTCACCCCTTTTGCATTTATAGCCAGGGTGGCTTTAGTGAAATGCCGAGACTTGCACTGGGCTATGATGGCTCATCGGGACCAAAGAGATGTGAGCTTGAGTTCCCTCCGGATGTTGATTGTGACGGATGGAGCTAATCCCTGTAAGTATTTCTGGAGTGTCAGTCTGGGAATATCCTTTCCTTTGGTAGGTTGAGGTTTTCGTCCCCTTTCCATGAGCAATTTTTTTGTTTTTAAAACATCTGTATTGAGATATAATTCACATATCATAAAACTCACCCATTTAAAATACAGTTCAGCGGTTTTAGCATGTTCATAGAGTTATAACACTATCACCACTGACCTGAATTTAGAACATCATCATCCCCAAAAGAAACCCCATACCCATTAGTCATCATTTCCCATTTCCCATCCTCTGTCCCCTAGCCCCAGGCAACTACTAGTCTACTCCTTGTCTCTATATATTTACCTATTCTGGACATTTCACATAAATGTAGTCATGCTATATGTGGTTTTTGTGACCAACTCCTTTCACTTAGCGTATTTTCAAGGTCCCTCCATGTTGTAGCCTATGTCTGGACTTTATTCCTTTATATTGCCAAATAATATTCCTTTGTATAGATATATTACATTTCATGTAGTCATTCATCATTTGATGGATCTATAAGCTTTTAAAAGCACTCTGTGCTCACTCACTTAGATCCTTTCTCTGTCATGTAACTAAAAAGAGCAATGAGGAGGTAACTTACTATAACCAAGTGTCTGGACTTTATGTAAATTCCCTGTCAGCAAATCAGAAGAGTTTACCAAAGGTTTTAGAGACCTTACTGTGTTGTCTACTTTTCCCAACAAGCACAAACATCCTGAGCCTCTATAGGGTAGAATCAGGTAGAGCATCAGACACTACCGTGTTCTTTGTCATCAGTGAACTTTTGTCAGCAGTCACAATGATCATCCTGGTATAAAACACAAACCTGGACTGACCTTAATAAGAAACAAGTCAATGAGTACATGAAAAGGATGGAGCTAAGCCAGAATATTAGCAATGCACTGGCTACAGTGCAATAGTGGCTTCAGGAAGAGTTGCTTGCTTCCAAACCAGCTGCCTGTTGCCTGCAGTACACCTCTGCTGTTGATTGGACAGTTCAGTAGGAGCAGCCATGTTCCAAGCTGTAACTTTAAATAGTGTCAGTGACCTTTCATGGGTTGGACGAGCGTTTGTTTGTCCTTGAAACCTGTCAACCACCTCAGAGACACAGTAAAATGCTTGCACAGTATTCCCAGGTGGCTCAGTGGTAAAGAATCCACCTGCCAATGCAGAAGACACAGGAAATGCGGTTTTGATCCCTGGGTCAGGAAGATCCCTTGGAGAAATGAATGGCAACTCACTCCAGTATTCTTGCCTGGAAAAAATCTCATGGACAGAGGGTCCTAGTGGGCTACAGTCCATGTGGGTCACAAAGAGTTGGGCATGACTGAGCATACACTCACACAAATGATGTACAAATGTGTCAGCTTTCTGTTCTTTACCAGTTTCCTGCAGTAATGAAAATCACACTTTCAAGCTCTCAAGTTGATCTGTTTCAACTCCTCAGGGTCTGTGTCATCCTGTGATGCCTTCCTGAGTCTGTTCCAAAGCCATGGTCTGAAACCTGAGGCCATCTGTCCATGTGCTACTTCTGCTGAAGCCATGACTGTCGCAATCCGCAGGTATCGTTCAGAATGTTGGTGCTCTTGATGGATGTTACAGCTCTGATCAAATGTGCAGAATTGACAAAGGGGTGAGGTCTAATTTTCTGCTCATAAGCCTGAAAATGAAAATGACTTTGTAAAGCAATTTGAAGCATCTCATTTATTATTCCTACTATTGCCCTAAGTGTAACTAGGAAACTGAAATTTTATTTCAGTTGTTCTCATGTTGTATTTGTGAATTAGCTCTTTTTCTCTCTTCAGAATCCTTAGTATCTTAGACAAGAAATGTACTTGATTGTAGCTTACGTGTGGATACTACCTGTACATGTAGTACACTCAGGCCAATATGTTCTTTTATTAAACAATCTATTTATTTATTATTTGGCGGCAGAAGGTCTCAGCTGTGGCAAGTGGAGTCTAGTTCCCTGACCAGGGATTGAACCTATGCCCCCTGCATTGGGAGCATGAAGTGTTAACTACTGGACCACTAGGGAAGTCCTCAAGCCAATATATTCTTAACAACCAATTAAAATTTACTTTTTCCACCATGTTTTGCAAGTGTGAATTTGATTAATTTGGCAGATTTTTGGTAGAGAAAATGAAGATTTTTGTTTGTGTGGTAGCCACAGGAAATTTTTCTTTTCTTCATATTCATACTTTTGTCTTAATAGCTTTTAATTTGACAAATTTGATAAGTTTATTTTGTCTTCAGACCTGGAGTTCCAGGAGCCCCTTTGCCAGGAAGAGCCATTCTCTCCATGAATGGATTGAGCTATGGGGTAATACGGGTCAACACTGAAGATAAAAATTCAGCACTGACTGTTCAGGATGTGGGCCATGTGATGCCCGGGGGTGAGTTCTCAGGAGCGCCATTTGCTTTTCATAAGACGTGTCTTTAGAGATAGTGGAGACTGATGAAATGTGATCCAAAACCAGGAATCCAAAATTTAGTACTTAGACTCTTTGTAAGAGTCTTACCTTCCAGCAGAATTGGGTGATTTAATTGTGAATGTTGCAGTTACAGTTGTTCACATGGATAGCTAAACACTTGAGTGACACTCAAGTAGTCTGGTTTTCACTATAGTTACCAAGATGTTGGGCCGACAGAAAGTTAGAGTACTCTGCTTCCTGTGTGTTTGAGTTTGATCTGTGTAAGGGTAAATTAATTTAACTCGTTTCTTCAGACTTTGCAGTCATTTTTAATGTCAGTCTTTAAAAGCTTCAGTCTGCATCTATTGTATGTTTTGTTTGCTGAATTTAAAAAATTACCTTCAGGACCAAAAGATGGAAATTTCAGATATACCTATACAGTGTCAGGTCTCTTTTTAACATTCCTGTTTGGTATGCTAACTTAATGCTGCTCAATAAATGGGAAACTTTCCTGGGTTCATTAGGATGAGGCTGTTTTTGTGAAGGTTTTCCAGACTGTCCCTTGACTGTGTTTTCTGTACCCTAGGGATGATGTGCATTGTGAAACCCGATGGACCTCCTCAGCTCTGCAAAACAGATGAAATTGGAGAAATCTGTGTCAGCTCCAGGACAGGAGGCATGATGTACTTTGGGCTTCCTGGGGTGACCAAAAACACATTTGAGGTACTTGATGTTCAAGTTCCATGGGGAAAATGTTGGGTCAGCTGTGGCGGCTGAGCTGGCTGATGGGAAATACACTGTACAGCAGTTGGGAGTGTGAGCTCCAGAGTTGGAGTGCTCAGGGTCCAGCCTCTCAGCCACAGCCTAGCTGACCCTGGGTGAACTGCTTAACCTCTGTGTGCCCTCCTTCCTTCTCTTTCAAATGTGAGTAATCATAGTATCTACCCCAGGATTGTTGTGAGAACCAAATGAGTTAATGTTTATAGAGTGCTTAGACCAGCACCTGGCGCACAGAAAGTGTTCTTGTTTATCTCTTAAAAAGCAAGAGTCCTCACGGAAACTCACCCTAGTCAGTGTCCCGTGGTTTGAGCTTTATAGTCCCCCAAATTAATTAATGAATTAATTTTGGCTACTCTCGGTCTTCATTGCAGCACATGGGCTTTCTCTAGCTGCAGTGCTCGGGCTTTTCATAGTGGTGGCTTCTCTTGTTGCAGAGCATGGGCTCTAGGGTGCATGGGCTCAGTAGTTGCAACTCACGGGCTTAGTTGCCCCATGGCATGTAGAATCTTCCCGAACCAGGGATCAAACTCATGTCCCCTTCATTGGCAGGCAGATTCTTAACCACTGGACTACCAGGAAAATCCTGTAAGCCCCAAGGTTTAATTCTGAGAGTGCAATGAGAATGGATTCATCTTTCAGGAGTAGACTCAGGTTAGCCAAGCTTGTAAAGACTGATGTATTAAAGCAAATATGCTCCAATAAAAATTAATTACAAAAAATAGATGGATGTAAACTGGAATGCCAGCTTCCTAATGAAAAATGAAAACCTAGTCTGTCACAGGGGCAGATTGCTCTGGTTATTCAGTCTTTCAGTGAGAGAAATACTTATTGAGTGCCTTCTGCACGTCTAGCACTATTTTCCATGCTTGTGGTACGTCAGGAAAACCCAAAACTCCTCAAATAGCTCATTTTTCAGTGAAACTAGTACATCATTTTCCTGCAGGCAGTTCTGCATGTGAAGCCAAATTGTAAAGAAAGTCTGCCTGGTGAGCCTGGAAATCAGAACAGGCATGATTGTCTATATTTCCTAACTGGGATTAACCTGCCTCAGGCTCCCTTTTAGGGAACAGAGAACTCCAATTTTGTGGGCCATGTTCCCTTCACTTTAAACAGGGCTTATATGACCACTGCCAGTTTTCAGTTCTTTTAGCTTACCTTTTGGGCTTCCCTGATGGCTCAGATGGTAAAGAATGCACCTGCAATGCAGGAGACTCAGGTTTGATCCCTGCGTCAGGAAGATCCTTGGGAGAAGGGAATGGCAACCCACTGTAGTATTCTTGCCTGGAGAATTCCATGGACAGAGGAGCCTGGCAGGGTACTGTCCATGGGGTTGTGAAGAGTCGGACATGACTGAGTGACTAACACTTTCACTTTTCTGTTAATCTAGACAAGTGATTCTTAGTCTCAATGTGGTATGGCACATCTGTCTGCCATCCCATATAAAAATCAGCAAATGTAATTATGTAATAATAGGTGTAAATGACAGGAGAATGTTATCTTTATGTGTGATGTGGCTGAAAAAGTTTCCGTCATCTATGTTTACACAGCCTAAAATGATGTGATAGAAATTATTAAATATTTTAAAATTATTTTAAATAATTTATTGCTAAATTAAATTTAATACCATCTTTTATTACCATCATCATCATCACTACTGCATTCTTGGCCTACCTTCAAAAGTTGTGACTACAACAACAACAAAAAAAGAAAACAAAGCAAAAAACAAGTTGTGACCAATTCATAAACTTTTTTTTTCTAATTTTTTTTTTTTTTTTTCAATTCATAAACTCTTAAAGCACATGTTCACTGCCATTCTCTTGGTTTATTTTCACAGGCTAAGGGTGTATACATTTTACTAATTCCAGTCTCACCTTATTTCTCTTTTAAGTGCTTGGACTACATATGTTTCCATCTGAGTTTTTCTTCATTGTGCTTTCCTTATATAAATAAAATTCTCAAGCAATGTTTGAAGTTACTAATAGTATTTTAATACATTCCCCTATGAGGGCAAGTGCCTAGCCAAAATTCTCAGATTTAATACTAAGCTTCTAGGTCCATAGTGATGAATAAATTTTGAAATCTGCAGTAGGAATTTAATGACAGTGAAGTGGAATAAAAATCCTAACCATAAAAGAAGAAAACTATTGCATTGATTTTTCAGATTAAAATTTTTCTAATATTTTTCTTACTGGATTTTTACATTTAAACCCTAAGAGAATTTTCTAGTGTGGTTAATACTTCACTAGAAAAAGATCTAAAAATGGCTGGTGAGAAGATAAAAGTGAATTTTGAAAATAAACTACTGGTCGGGAATTCCGTGATGGTCCAGTGGTTAGGACACCTCCCTTTCATTGTGGAGAGCCGGGCTCAACTCCTAGTCGGGGAACTAAGATCTCGCAAGCTACATGGTGTGGCCGAGAAAAAAAAAACTTTGGTGAGAAAAACTTTGTAACACATATGAATACAAAGAACTAATTTTCCATTGTCTTCACTTACTAATTGATTCAAGGCAAATGAAACTCTCCATGCCTCACTTTCTTATCTGCAAAATGAAAATATTCTGTCTCACAGGGTTTTCTTGATTATTTCTAAAGTATTTACACCTGTGCCTGGCACATGATAGGCATTTAATAAATGTTAGGTCTTGTTATAGTTATTTCCTATATAAAAAAAAGAAATCTTAAAAATTAAAGGGAAAAATCTAGTCAAATAGAAAAAGTAGACAGACCTGACTAAGCTATTCACTAAAGAAATACAAATGGCTGATAAGCAAAGGAAAAGAAATTCATCCATGTTAGTAATAAAGAAAAGCAGTTAAAGTAACAGTGGGATTTCTTTTTTTTGGCCTACCAGATAGGCAAAGTTTGGAAAAATTGTTAACATATATTAGCCAGAGTATAGGGAAAGCATTCTAATATGATATTGGTAGAGTGTAAATTACTATAATAATTTTGTAGGACAGCCTGTTAAAATTGGAAAGACTGATGCCTTTTGTACAAATCCACAGAAATATGTACAGCAGTATTCAATAAAGCACTGTTAGTCATAGTGAAAAATTAGAATGACCTACCTAGCCAGAAAGACTGGTTACATTCTAATTGTCCTAATTCTGATGGTTTCTTGAGTACAGACTCTGGGCCAGGCACTGTGCTTATGTCTGCAAATCTGTTTACATTCCCTTGATCTTTACCCTAAGCCTGTGAGAGGCATTGGGAGTTCCATTTTATAGCCAAAGAAACTGAGGTTTAGAGAAATGTAGGAACCTCCTCAAGACTCACATTACTAGTAAATGGCAAAGCCAGATATTGAATTTTTATCTGACTCCACACGCTGTGTATGTCATCACTAATGTGATGGTATATTATAGAATTCTTGTACAAAGGAGATAGTTTGACTATTACCAACTTGAAAAGGGATCCAAAATACATACACTGTGTGAAACACATATAATACGTGAAAAAAACAAGTTACAAAACAGTGTGTATTATGATCCCTTTAAAAAAATCTCAATATATTAATCTATGAATCATAAAAAGTCTAGAGAGATAAACAACAAATTATAAATGTTTGTTATCTCTTAAGGGGGTGGGATTCCTGGGTTCACTATGTATATAATTTGTTTTCAACAAGCATCTATTACTGTTTAAAAGTTTTTAAAAGGCATTTAAAAAATTAAATGCTTCTTTTTTTTTTAAGCTAACATTTTCACTTTCCTCTGCATTTTAGGTGATTCCAGTGAATTCTGCCGGCTCTCCTGTTGGAGATGTACCATTCATCCGGTCAGGATTGTTGGGGTTTGTGGGACCAGTAAGTGATGCTTTCATGTTTGTTCTGGTGCACCTGATCCAAATATTTGTACTTTAGTTCACAGAACAAATTCTAATTAGTCCAAGAGTATTCCAGGGTCGCTTAACTTACATTTAGAGCAGTTTCTGTAAAAGTGTCATAAAATGAGTAATGTTTATTGCTTCCATTACCCAAATTCATTTTATTCCTTCAAACCAAGACATTATTTTTTACTTTCAAAACTCTTTTCACTTATTTTTGCTACATTGCTTTGATTTGATTAATATATTTAAGTAAGTTAGAAGAGTGCTGAAAAATTTCCCTTTAACAGCAAATGGAAACCATAATAGTGTACAAATCATTTTCATATAGATTACCAGTACTGCCTCAAGTGTAACAGAAAATTCTTTGAAAGAAAATAATTTGTTTTTCAGCAAATAGAATTTACAGGTCCTAGGTTTACAGAGACAATTAAGTTACAAAACCTATTCTCAAAGAGCTCACTGTTAGCTTCATGAGCTGGTGAGAAAGGCAGAAAGCCAGAGCATGGAGGGCGTTATATACAATAATGGAAAGTTTGGATTTTATTTTGAGCCAGCGTATCTCCCCCATCTCTTAATTACCTCCATATGCTCTTTTTCTCATTTTAACAGTTCAAGTTATATAAGAAAAGATGTAATTTTATTTTATTTCCTCCCCACCATTAATAGGTAGATGGTGGGGGTGAGGGCATACCTCTAAGAGAATCACTCTCCCAGAAAGAGGCATCTACACCTACTGTCTTGACTTAGTCACTTAGCACCAAGAAATTCTCAAAAACTGAGCTCCTTTTAGCTTCTACTCCACTCCTGAGGTCTAAGATGGAGCTCTAGCCATCACATCTGCGTTCCATAAAATAGGATGGTCCTACTATCTCTTAAGAGAGATTCCCTGAAGCTGCTGAGCAACACTTCTTATATCTCATTGTTCTGAACTAGTCACCTAGCCAAACCTAGCTGCAAAGGAGGCTGGAATGCAGTCTTTATTTAGATCAGCCATGCCCAGCTAGAAATTCTGTTGCTAGAAATGGAGAAACAGACATTGGGGGACTAGCAGTGACTGTTTTACTCTATTTATGTCCACTTTCAGATTGCACTAGCAATGGCTGATTCTCTTTTGTCTTCTGGGATGACAGAAGGATGGACCAGTAGCTTCTTGAGACTAGAGATTATGTCTTACATAGCCTCATCAGTATATGGCACTACATTGTACTTAGTGAATCAATGAGTGACATTCAAGTAGAGATGATTACTAGATAATTTAGCATATGTAAATGGTCCAAAAATTTAGGAATTCTGTAATGAATGAGAAAAGTTAGTTTATTGCAAACGTGTCTGGGAAAATTATTGATAAAAATTATATGAAATAATAAATAACAGAATTATTTATACAAATGATGCTTTTAGAATATTGACAGCAAAATTCCTGCAGCTCATTTATTTTATTGGAAAGGAGAGGCTCTTATAATCCCTTAGACCTTTCTTTATTAACTTATTTCTAATCTTACCAGATGGAAACATTATCCTTATAAATCAAGACATTCATTCTCACATTAAAACTGTTTTACTCTTTTCCTAATTCCAGTGTTAAATGGCTTAACAGTTTTCTCCTCTGCATCGATTCCATGAATAAGTACAAGATGATGAACTAATAGCATAATCCCTGACTGGAAAAATGAACTGTGCTCATTTGGCATCCTAGTTTCTTTCTTTTAGAATTCTTAGCAGTTTAGTGGTTAAGGCTCTGCACTTCCACTGCAAGGGGCATGGGTTTGATCCTTGGTCAAGGAACTAAGATTCCACATGCCGCTCTGTGTGGCCAAAAGTAAAGTAAAATTCCTCCCTAAGAAAGAATATGCATGGATTGTTATCTTATGTACTATTAAGACCCCATTAATTAAAAGATGCCACTGATTCTGAGATGTCAAACACTTTCTTAGAATCCATAAAATATGCTATTTTATTTCAAGATTTATTGCAAGGCAGGGAGTAAAATGTCTGTTTTACTATTTAAATTTTATAAATCTCTGTTACTTTTCAGGGCAGCTTGGTGTTTGTGGTTGGGAAAATGGACGGGTTACTGATGGTTAGTGGTCGAAGACATAATGCTGACGACATTGTTGCTACTGGACTGGCTGTTGAGTCAATAAAGACTGTTTATAGAGGAAGGTGAGTAGTACAAGGTTCAGATGTTAGCACTTCCGGTAAAATCTAAAAATCTCTATAGTGTGAGTTATAGTCTGTAAATCCTCTAGATTAGATTGTTTTTTATTAAGTGTAATAGAAACCAGGCTTTGGTTATTTATCTTAGAATGTCTGGTTCTTTGGCTGTAATTGATAGGAATAAGATAACTATATTATAGTTTTTTATTTTGATTTCAGTATTTGATTATTACTGTTTGTTGAGTCCTGAGGACTGAGGAGATTCTGAAACATTGAACTTCCCACATTCCTTCAATACAGAAGTCACCCCATTCAGTCTAATTGAGATAGGTGCTACTCTGTAGGAGTTTTACATCTACGCGTTTATTCTCTTACTTGACTCCAAATTCTTACACCATTTTAATGCAGAGATTTACATAGTAAGTAAGTGCTAGTTTCAAATTCCATGGATGAAATCAATTAGATAGACTTTTTTCTTTGATTATGTAATAACGCAAGAAAAGATATTTGAGTAATTGATATCCTATTCAGTAGTTTTCAGTCATGGATATATGTCTAAAGCAGTCTTGATGTCCCTTAGGTTTTGAAGGAGTAAGAAAAATTGATCAAACCAGTAGAGAACCAGTTCCTGAAATATGTAGTTTTTTGTAATGGAGTAGCTTCCTGTGAGATTCTGTCTTTGGTCACAGTCACATCACCAGCACTCAGCATGCAGCGCACGCAGTCAGTGTTCATTAAATATGTGTGGGTGAAAAGAAAGAAGGAAGGGAGGTGGTCAGGCATGCCGGCATCCTCAGCCCTCCTATGCCTTCCCATTATTTCACACATTCATTCAACAAGCATATATTGGTTGCCAACTGCGTGCCGCTTAGATGCTCGGGGTGTGACAGTGAGCAACACAGACCATGTCTCTGCCCTCAGGAAGCTCACATTCTCATTGGGGGAAGAGCAGGTTAAGGTAACCACATAGGGAAATAGATATCACGACCACGTGAGCCGGTGATGGGGACAAAAATGACACATAGGGTGGGGGTTCCTGCTGGTTATATGGGGGGAAGATGGTGTCCCGGGATGCTTCACTAGCAGGGGTACGTTTGAGCGGAGACCTCACTCAGAGCACCCCCTCCCCTGGCCCGCCAGGTCCTCTGTGACCGTCCGGGCAGGTCTGATCTCTCCCCACCACTCTCTGCTTCACCACCCTGCTCCAGGCACACTGGCCTTCTTGCTGTTCCTCAAACCTGCCAAGCTCGTTCCTACCTCAGAACCTTTTCGCTTTCCGTTCCTTCTGCCCGGAAACCTCTTCCTCCAGATCTCGGCGTGGCTCGCGTCCTCACCTCATTCAGGTCTCTGCTCCAATGTCCGCTCCTCAGGGAGGCGCTGCCCACCTCCACACACTGCTCCGCCCCTGCCCTGCCTCGGCCCCCCAGTGTATAGCACGACATGACATTATTTCATATTTATTTGTTTGTTCTGTCTCCAACACGCAAGCTCCACGAAGACAGGGACTTTGTCTTATTTATCGCTCCGTCCCAACATTCACGACAGTGGTGCTTAGTACATGTTTTTTGCGTCCTCGTTTTGATGGTAATGATTGTGACGTTTTCTTTTCGAAACTCCTCATTCCTGGGCAGTGCAATGGGCATGTCTCCTCTCTGTATTTCCAATTGAGCAAAGCAAATAGGACTGGTTGTGAAGGGAGTCCTGATGTGTTTGATCTGTCTCTCTTAGAATTGCTGTGTTTTCTGTGTCTGTATTTTATGATGAGCGCATCGTGGTGGTTGCAGAACAAAGACCTGACGCTTCTGAGGAAGATAGTTTCCAGTGGATGAGCCGTGTGCTACAGGTAAGCACACCTGGGGTCTCTGTCGAGATGGTTGGCTTTGCTGTCAAAGGTGGCAGCAGCCACTGATGAAGCATTTTCTGCAGTGGACCAGTTATGTTGGTGCCTTCTTTTCCTTCCAGTAACTACTCAGATATTCCAGGTAATGCTAGCAAAATCAAATCATTAATAGCATGCCTCCTTATGGACCACAAAATATTTTTCTGCTCAGGTTGCCAAAAACAGTTGAATTTGACTTGCCTCAGCAAGTTCTTTTGCTCTTTTGTGCCTGAGTGTTTTCTACCCACAAACATTTTAACTGTCCAAATGTGAAACACATGCTTGACATAATTAGTTCCCATGCCAGCAGCCACAGTCTTACTACTTGCTTCAAGTGGTGCCTGATATGAGCTGTTGTTCTTACTTTGAAGGAGCTTTACTGTGGAGTTAGAGATCTAGGTGAAATAAACCACTAGGGAAGGAGGAAGATTTGGGCTCAATAGAAAAGATGTGTTTCTAGGGGATCAGGCTAGAATGATGCAGAGAGCCTGGTGTTCGTTTAGAATCATACTTTGAATCCCACCTCTACTCCCTACCACATAAATGCCTTGAGACCACATGCTTCACCTCACTGAGTTTCTTTCCTAATCTGTAAAGTGGGGACAAAATTATCTGTATTTCAGAGCTATTGGAAGGTTAATGGATATGGTAATTAGGTAATGAAATATTTAGTGCCTGAATTCAGTAAAAGATGATTGTGATTATCATTAACATAAAAAGAATCATAAGCAAAATCTTTAGTAAAGAGTTTAGAGAATATTTGTTGGATAAATGGATGGTCCAGAGGAAGCATGGACTGTCCTTCTCATGCAATTTATATGTATTGGGGTTGTTCCCAGTGTCTGTAACTTGTCTGCTTGGGGCATTTGGATTTATTTACTGCCAACTAGTAGTAAAGTTGTAGAAATGATGTGAGCATGAGATGAGTGATAGCACTAGATGACTTGTAAGATTCATCTGTCTGCAGGATCTGTGATTCTGAATTGTCAGCTGGTAGAGCATAGGCTGTTTGTAGTGGAAAATCAGAGAAAGGAAAGAGAATCTACTGAAGATAGACTAGATAGAAAAAGCGGGGAAGAAAGTGGGACTGGTGGTCTCTGAAAGAAGATTAAGAATAAGACTTGCTAAGAGAATTTTTTTCATACTGTTCATATTTTCAAACACACTGCTTGTTTCATTCAGAAAGAATTTTGGGGAATAGTGGTAGACTCTTGTGGTGAATTATGCATTTTTTTCCTGTGATAGGAAGCAAATTCCCCAGGTTGTTATTTTCCCCTGGAAAGCAGCTATAAGTATTAAATGCGGTGCTATCTCACTAATCCAAATTTTTGTTAAAGTCATTTTGGGTTTGATTAGAGTGTGAAATAAGACGTCCTTATCTTATTTGTAACTTCTCAGCTTAGGGCTCGTGGATCCATAGAAGAACAGTAAGAATACCATGTGTTCTGTAGGTTAGAGCCCAGAGGTTGTTTAATCAGGTCTGTGTATGATGTAAATTAACTCAGTACCTTCTGAGGAAGGTGGTCAGTAAATGACTTACCAGGTGGTGTATTTTCTTTTTTTGTTTTTGTTTTCTTGGCCATGCAGCTTGTGGGATCTTAGTTCTCCAACCAGGGATTGATCTCGTGCTTCCTGCCGTGAAACCAGAGTCCCAACCACTGGACCACCAGGGAAGTCCCCAGGTGGTATATTTTCAGTGGAAAATCCAGGCCACACATGATACATTTTCATATTCTAGGATACCAGAGACAGGAACTCTTCCAGACTTCCCATTTCCTAGTTATCACTGTTGGTTAGTGGGATAGTCTGAGGAATATGCAATTCAAGTTTATTCCTTTGCCATCTTAAGCGTTTTTAATAAAAGGCCTTAATCCATCTTTTATGGCTCTTGGTCCATTCTTCTTCTCAGGCTGGATCTCCTCTTCACTAAGACTTGGGGGTAATACAAAAGAATCCTCTTAGGACTTCCCTGGCAGTTCAGTGCTTAAGACACTATGCTTCCACTGTGGGTGCAGAGGGGGGCGGTTTGGGGGTGGGAGGTTCAGTCCCTGTTCTGGAGATTAATATCCTACATGCTGCATAGTGATGCCAAAAAAAGAAATAATAAAAAAAGAACCCTCTCACCTGGTATGTTTGGAACTGGTATTGATAGTTGATCAGTTAGTTTTCAAAGGTGATTGAAGCAGAAAACTGTAACAATGAGAAATTCTTCAACTGTTAAAATTTTAACACAAAATATACAAGTGTGCTTTCATTCAGTGCAGAGGCATGTGCGTCTGAGTACACCAATTTGAGTTCCAGGTCAGCTTACTTCCATAAACTACATGCAAATGCATTGTCTTTAGTTTCTGGTTTCATTTCAAGTTAGACTAGAACATGAGTATTTGAAAAGAAACTAGAATACATAATACTTGCCTTTTAGAATGAATTTGCCCATTCCTATGAATATCAACAGTAGTTTGTTAGGAGCTCACCTCTAATAAGTCTTTCAAAAGCATAGCTCTTCGTATTGTTTTACATTCATATTTTATCATTTGATATGGTAGTTAATTATATGAACAACAGTACCAAGAACAGCAGGTGTGAAAGGTATAGAAGCGGGCCTAGCTGATGCTCAGTGAGTGCACAGCTGTGTGGTTGGGAGCAAGGGTGCACCCCTGCACCCTGGGAGCTGGTGGCCTCCAGGACTCAGTGTGCAGTGGCCTCACCTAGATGTGTTGCAAATGGGATGCCTACTAACCTGGTGAACCATTTAAGCAAGGGCTTACTTACAGAGGTTCTGTTGTGGTCATAATAGAAATACTTTGCCTCTATTTAATGAGCTATGTTGGACATCTAAACTATTAAAAGAACCAAAACAAATTTGTAGGTTTTAGACATTATCACTCAAGAGAGAGCACATTGAGGCTTGGAAATCAGTATCTACCTCCATCCATTTAGATTGTGTTTCACTCCACTGCCATCACTGGAAGAATTAGGTATGGGATCCTAATAATCTATCAGATTCTAGACCTACAATCAAGAGAAAAAGAAAAACCCTAAAGTAGAAAAATGGATTATGTTAGGAGGATGCCAAGTGTTACAATATTAACCTAACAGAATATTTTTCTTCATATTTTTCTAGGCAATCGATAGCATTCATCAAGTGGGGGTTTATTGTCTTGCTCTGGTGCCTGCCAATACACTGCCCAAAACTCCACTGGGAGGGATCCACATATCTCAGACGAAACAGCTCTTTCTGGAGGGATCGCTACATCCTTGCAATATCCTCATGTGCCCACATACATGCGTGACCAATTTGCCAAAACCCCGGCAAAAGCAACCAGGTAATATGCTGACTTTGAAGACATGACATGAAAATTGTAACTTCAAGAAGCTGAATTCTTTCAGTGTGATTTTTTTTCTCTAGAGTTAAACTTTAAAAAGATTAGTAAGTAACATGAGAATAGTATCAGCTGACCAAAAGCATGGAGGATTGAGATTTTTGTAAACTGGCTTGTCCAGGTTTACTGTTGGCTCAGTCTTCTGAGTAATTCTCAGTAGAGTGCCACCATTTTCCATGATGTAAGGCATGGGGTCGAGGTGATCAGATTCCCACCGGTGGAGGTAGAACAAAGCAAGTCCTGAAAAGCAAGGTTCTGATAATAAGACAGCTTATATTTATTGAGTGCTTACTAAAAGCTAAATACTAGCTAACTTTTACATTTTATAATGTCATCCTAAAGCTTTGTCCTCAGCTATGGAAAGTAAAGTTCAGAGAAGTTGAGGATTATGCCAAAAGTCATATAGCTGATTAGACCTAGGCTATGGGGCTAACTGAGAAGGAGACTAAAGGCAGGAGTAATTGATGGATGGTCAGTCGTGTTAAAATACCTATTTAATCCAATATGAAGCCAGAAAGTTTTATTGATGCTTTTTCATTTTAAATGAGAAGTTAACAAGAGCTTCCGGTTTCTTGTATGCCTGGAAACACATGAGAGCCAGACCTGGTCTTGACTGTTCCCACTGCTACCACACACTCGTGCATACACACTCACACACACATACAGAATCACATCGTGTACATCAGCACGTGTACAAATATGTTGAGAAGAGGACATAAAAGTGGAGGATTAGGAAGACAAAGGGAAATATGAAATTTAATTACATTTCCATTAAGACTACTTTTGCTAAAAAGTAAATATGATGTATAATAATAAAATATAAGGCAAGCTTCTGACTCTCTAGAATATTTTTATTAGGATATTAGTAGTTATTACTTCAGTGGTCTGGCCGTTGAAGATCGTATCACAGTTGGTTATCTAGAAGTTATTGTCGGCTCAACAAGTAACCTTACCTTAGTAAAAGTGTGCATAGAGCTCAAGTATATATAGTATTTATTAGTTTCTGCTAGTGAAAATAAGAGTTTATGGAAGTTAATATTCTAAAGAAGCAGTTAGAATCAAGAAACCTGTATATTACTAATCAAGAAATATATAAAAAGATGTATTTTCATATTTCCTGCCTAGGTATCTGATAGGTATGGAAAACATAGAAGCCCTTCTCCATCATATATTCTGTTATACTAAAGTCCTACATTCATTTGTCGTTTGAGTGAATCCCATTTAAAATAGCATTTAACCTAGAATTTAACAAAGCTTTTATGTCAGTAGATGCTTAAAAGATGCAACTCAGAGACATAATATTAATAGATGTTTAAAATATTGCTTTTGCTAGCCAGATTTCAGCTAATTTTACTAAATGATGAAACCTAGATAAAAGGTTTATTCATAAGCCCCCATAGGCATAGCATCCACCTATCTGATGAAGGCGTTGTGTTTGGATTCTGTGGTTTTGCTGTCTGTCGTGATGGTCTCCTAAGATCTTAGTGGAACACATATGGGTCAGACCAAAGCGGCTTGAAAATTGAGACATATATGGAGCAGACATGATGTGGGGATGGCATGAGAGGTTGGAGTTTTACGAAGAATACAGGAGTGTGGAGATGGATGGGGGTGAAGTAAGAAAGGAAAGGAGGGGAAGAGGAAGATCGAAACGGTGTTAAGGTAGCCCAGTGACAGAAATTTCATTGAAATTCCTGTTAAGCTATTGTATAAAGAATGAGGAGTGTTAGGATTGGTTTTGGCTGCAGGTTTCAGAAGAGCATAACAGCTGCTTAAACAAGAGAAAAGTTTATGTCTTTTCTCAGGTAAAAGAAATCCAGAGTTAGGCAGTCCAGGGCTAGGATGGTAGATCCTCAGTCACTGTGGATCCAGCTTCCCATCTTGTTGTGCTGGCACTGGTCTCAGTTAACTGCTGTCATAGATACGCTGCATGACAAATAACCCTAAAACTCAGTGGTTTAAAGTAAGAACCATTTAGTTTTCACTCATGGAATGTGGATCTGCTGACCCTGACTGGGCTCAGCTGGCCTTGGCTTGGCTCCAGACTGGAAGTTGGGTTCAGAACTGTTCCATGTGTCTCCTCTTCAGGCAACCAGCAGCTAGCTGGGCCGTATTTTCCTCAAGGCAGATGGCAGAAGCAAGAAGCCAAGCCAGACCATACAAGCATACTTACAGCTTCTGTTTGCTTCATGTTTCCTAACATTTTATTGTCCAAAACAAGTCAGACCATGCCCAAAGTCATGCCCTCAGTGGAACAGAGAGGTGTATACTCTGCTCATGTAATCACGGCAAGGAAGACTTACAAGAAAACAAAACAGTCTTCTCCAGCCAGCCTTAGCATACTGCCTCAGGGTTCATTTAAGCTCCTGACCTACAGCCATCAGTCCTGTGTCCCAGCTAGCAGGTGGGAGGAAAAGACAAAGAAGGGAGTACCCTTCCCCTTTAAACATATCTTTCAGAAATTGCACTTATTACTTACCATTACATATTATTCTCTGACACTAAAAAACATAGTCCTTCTGTGTTTCCTCTGCAGGGGGCACAGGTGTGATCTCTGGTTAGAAAACTAAGATCCTGCATGCTGCATGGCGCAGCCAAAAAATAAAAAATACAGTCTTTATTTCAGACATTTGCCCAACTAAAAACTGGGGGTTGTGAGGAATTCCCTGGTGGTACAGCGGTTAGGACTCCTTGCTTTCACTGCCGAGACCCGGGTTCAGTCCCTGAGCAAAAAGCTAAGATCCTGCAAGCCGCACAGTGCGGCCAAAAAGCCCCAAAACAAAAAAGAGGGGTTGTGTTTTTTGTTTGTTGTTCTTTATTTAGTTGTACTGCATCTTAGTTGTGGCACACAGGCTCTTGGACCTTCATTGCAGCATGCAGGATCTTTTTTTAGTTGCAGCATGAAAACTCTTAGCTGTGGCATATGGGGTCTAGTTCCCTGACCAGGGATTGAACCTGGGCCCCCTGCATTGGGAGCACAGAGTCTTAGCCACTGGACCACCAGGGAAGTCCCTGGATGTTCTGTTTTTAAGGCAGAGAGGAGAATAGAATTGAAGTTGATGACCAGCAGTCTTTGCCACTGAAAATTTACAGAATTTTGTGGGGAAACTAAGAAGCCATGTTATAAGTACATGGACTCAAGAAATGTTCACAGAAGGACCTCAAGAATTTACTGCTGAATTATTTTTGTCATTGTAAATTACTCTGAAAAATTCATTTTTAAAAAATGTCACGCCTTTATTAACTTTACAGTGTGAGTCCAGTATTGGACAGCTTACACAGTCATATACATTCTGAGTCCTACCTATATAGAAAGGCTATCTCCAACAGGATATATCTGTAACTTATTAAACAGTCTCTTGGGAAAGAGTTTTGCATATTATACTTAAAATTTCAGTGGACAGATGCTTTCTAGATGAAAACTGTTCAGCAGAGTATTGGGAGTACTTTACCCTTTAAGCTGTGCTGGTTTTTTTCTTTTTTTTTCAAGTTAAAAATTTTTCTTTAACTTTTCATTTTGGAATAATTTCACTTAAAGTTGCCAAACAGTGAAAGAATTCCCTTATTCTCTCTACCCAACTTCCCCAAATATTTTAAAGTGTTTCTATGATTTAAGTAGTTTTTGTCCCAGCTGTTTCAGTGCATTCATAATCAACATATTCTGGCAATAAGCATTATTTAATATGAATCCAAGCATAAGATCAGCATTATTCAGAACTCAGCTGGCAATAAGTTTTGTTAAGTTTTAGCCATCCTCTTAGTTTGACACATTAGAATCTTAATCTTTAAGTGACCACCAAGAAAGAGGCATACAGTGCCTTAGCGTTACTGAGAAAGGGCAACTTTTCTCTTTTCTCTTGAGAAAGGGACTTTTTACCTTTTTCCCCCAAGTGTCAAGCCTATGGCAAAATTGAGAGAATACTGTAATGAACACCCATATACATTCCCCTAAATTCAGTAATTGTTATTGTTCTTAAACTGAACTCTTTGAAAGTAAATTTCTGACATCATGACACTTCACCCTCACATATTTCATCTGTGTTATCTCTAGAGCAGCAGTCCCCAACTTTTTTGGCACCAGGGAAGACAGTGTTTCATGGAAGACAATTTTTCCACAGACCAAGGGTGGCGGGGGGATGGTTTCAGGATGATTCAAGTGCATTACATTTATTGTGCACTTTATTTCTATTATTATTTACATCAGCTGCATCTCAGATTATCAGGCATTAGATACCGGAGGTTGGGGACCTCTGCTCTAGAGAACAAAAACATTCTTCTAGAATTTTCCTAATCAGCCACAATGCCATTATCCTGTTAAGAAACTTAGCATTAATATAATGCTATCATTTAATAATATACAACCTATATTCATTTATCTCCCCTTGTTTATATAGCTGATTTTTTTTTTAACTCAGTATCCAGTCAAGGCCACACATTGCTTTTGGCTTTCATGTCCTTTAACTTAAAAGCTCCCAAACCTCTTTTGTCTTCAAGACATAAATATTTTTGAAGAATCCAGACCAATTGTCCTGTGCATTGTCCCACAATCTGGATTTCTTTATTCACTTAAAACCCCTCTGATATTCCTGATGAACTTACTCTCAGTCCTCATAGGTAGCAGATTTCTTTTCAGAACAGATATTCATTACTGTTAAGCCTGCTGTTAGGGTTTTATCTGTGATTGGAGCAGATAAAAATTATTTATCAATAGGAACCGATACAACCAACCATCACCTCCCGAGAGTGAAAACTCCCCTTTGTACTCTGTCCCTCCCTCCGCCCCCGCTAACCCCATCCATCTCTCCCGTAGTCCTGTTTTCTACACTTCCTACCACCTGACGTTATTTATTTGTGTATGTATTTATTGGTTGCCTTTCCTGCTAGAATACAAGCTGTCTTGTTTGCTCCTGTATCCCAGTGCCTAGAAGGGTGCTCAATCAGTGTGATTGAATGAACATTTGAATCAGCTTTGGTCAGTCTGGAAATGCTTGTGGGGGGAATGTGCTACATCGCTTGAATTCTCATCTCCAGAGACTTGATTTTTGCTCTTAACTTGCAGGTGTAGGCCCTGCTTCTGTGATGGTTGGGAATCTGGTTGCAGGAAAACGCATAGCACAAGCTGCCGGAAGGGATCTCGGGCAAATTGAAGAGAATGATTTAGTGAGGAAGGTAAGTGTTCCAGAAATGTTGACTTTTATAGACAAGTCAAGGACAGAACCTAGGCTTCAGATAACAGATGGGAGATGCATTGTCCAGCTTTTTAAAAGTTGCTGACCCTCATTCTTTTTTTCTGCCTTATGATTTCAGCACCAGTTTCTGGCAGAGATTTTACAGTGGCGAGCCCAAGCAACTCCTGACCATGTCCTCTTCATGTTGTTAAATGCCAAGGTATTAAACATTCAATTGCATATCTAATCAGCTGGCTATTGTGAGAGTATCTTAGGCACTCTTGATCTCTTTCTTTCATCAGAAAATTTCCATTGCCATCTCTGAGGGGAGAGTTATTGCTTTCTCCTTGTTTTGATATATGAGGATAAATTGTGCAGTTACGTCAAGGCTGAAATGAGACCTCCTGAAGTGTCATTCAATACTGTCTCTTTTTTATCACAATCAAGTCATCTTTATTCATATAGGAACAGTAGGGACAACCATGTAATTGCAAGATCTACAGATGTACAGAATGCATTGTGTCAGTGTAACTTTTTACTCAGTTTGACTTTTCGTTCTTTGATTTCCACCAGAAATAAAATGACCTTAGGTCAGCATTTTAAAAACCAGAGTAATTTTTAGCACATACTTAATTGATTTTTTGCTAACCTAAAAAGCCAATTGAAAATTATTCAAGAGTATATTTAACTACTGCTTTCTAATGGATGGATCACCAGAATATTATATTTTTTTACATTATACATCTTATGGGAGTCTGTTGAGATTTGTGGGTTTTAATGGCTGAACCATTCCCTTCTCCTTGGGATCTTCCTGCCCCAGAGATCGAATCTTGGTCTCCTGCATTGCAGACACATTCTTTACTGTCTGAGCCACAGGGAAGCCCCTTTAATGGCTGAGTCAGTAGCTAAAAGTACTGTGACCTTTGCATAGAAGAGTATTTCTCACCAACAGGCAGAAGACTGGAGGATCTATTGGCATCTCTTAGGGGACTTACCCAGATTGCCCCCTTCTGCCCCAGCCCCCTGGATTCTGATATATACACGTGTGCACACACACACATAACATTGAGAGTTTATATAGTGAGAGAACTTGAGAGGAATATGTTGTGCATCTTAATGAAGAGTCAGTTAAAATCTTAAGAACCGTTGCTCTGTGGTAGAAAACTTTGGGACTTCCTTGTTCCATCTCTGCATGAAGTGGGCTTCTCTTTAAGCCCATTGATTGATTAGAGTGCTCCCATTTCAGTAAGATGGTGTCAGTCTAGCTTGTTGCCCAGTCCACTCCCAGGCTTGGCTACAGTTAAAGTTACAGCCCCATAAAAATCATACTCCAGATACATTTGTTGGTGATCTTAAGTTTAAATTTGCTTTTTGGTTAGAGAAATAATATATATGGATAACTAAAGGACATGCTGCTGCTGCTGCTAAGTCACTTCAGTCGTGTCCGACTCTGTGTGACCCCACAGACCGCAGCCCACCAGGCTCCCCCGTCCCTGGGATTCTCCAGGCAAGAACACTGGAGTGGGTTGCCATTTCCTTCTCCAATGCATGAAAGTGAAAAGTGAAAGTGAAGTCGCTCAGTTGTGTCCGACCCTTAGCGAACCCATGGACTGCAGCCTACCATGCTCCTCTGTCCGTAGGATTTTCCAGGCAAGAGTACTGGAGTGGGTTGCCATTTCCTTCTCCAAAGGACATGAAGTCCATTTATTCTTCTGTGTATTTTAACATTTTACCTTGGATTAGCCCGAACCATCAGAAAGCTTAGGAACCATACGACAATGTTCCCTTATGCCCGGAAAATGCTTCTTAAAGAAATTTAGTTTGGTGCTGTACCATGGACCAAAAAGCAGGCTATTGGGATTATTTTCTGATAGTCCAATGGTTAGAACTCTGCACTTTCACTGCAGGACACCTGGGTTCAATCCCTCTTTGGGGAACTGAGATCCCACAAGCCACGCCAAAAAAAAAAAAAAGGCTATTGTGAGAAATGGCCTTATGAATTTAACCCTGATTTTAGCCAAAGGAATATTCTTAATGTCCAACAGTAGACAATTGACTAAATAAATTATGGATATAAACATGACGAAATACTATGCAGTCATTAAAAACAATGTTATAGAAGAATAGTTGATGACCCAGAAAATATTCATAATGTGGAAGTAGGAAAAGTAGAATATAAAATTTTAATAATGGAGTACTTACTGAAGACCCTGTCCTGGATACTTTCCATTTCATAGTTCATTTTAAGATTAGGGAATGGAGGCACAGAGACATAAAATCACTTGCCTGAGTTCACAGGGCCCAGGGCTAGGACTAGGAATTTAGCTCCTTCATCTGAACCCAGACTGGCTTCAGGGCCCGCATTCTTAGCCAGTGCACTGTATAGCCTCTGGCATGATATAGTATGATGGTTTTTTTTTAATGTTTCATGTGAATTTATATACAATATATACTTAGTTTTTAAAAACCAGGAAAATACACACCAGAATATTAATAGTGGTTCCAGCTTATATTTGCTAATCTGTATCTTCCAAATTTTCTATATTGAACACCTACTATTTTATATTCATGAAACTTAAAAGTTATTTTTCAAAAAACTAGCTCAGTAAACTTGTTTTTATCATGAGTTTTTAAAAATTAAGTTTTTAAATAATTAAGACAGTGTGCTATTGGCACTGTATAGACAAATAATAGTTTGATTTTATCTGGTGAATTGTAAGGTAGGCATGCCCAATACCTGACCAAAACTCATATATTTGTGTACCAGTGTATATTAGAATGAATAGTCCATCAGAAGTAGAATGGATGAGTAAATTGTGGTATGTTCTGACTATTAAATGCTGTGCAGTAACAAAAACGGATGAACTACACCTAGGTGCTACAGCCTAGATGACACTTCATAGAATGTTGAGAGAAAGAAGTAAAGCACAAAATATATATGTACAGCACAATTCTATGAAAATCAAATACTTTATAGGTGGTAAAAATATAAAGAAAAAGAAACCCACTAACATTAAAACATCATGATAGTGGTCCCCCATGGATGGCATCACTGACTTGATGGACATGAGTTTGAGTAAGCTCTGGGAGTTAGTGATGGACAGGGGACGCATGGCATGCTGCAGTCCACGGGATCGCAAAGAGTCGGACACAACTGAGCAACTGAACTGAACTGATGGACGGAAGGGTCTTCCCAGGTGGCACAGTGGTAAAGAATCTGCCTGCCAGTGCAAGTGACACAAGAGACACAGGGTCGATCCCTGGGTCAGATAGATCCCCTGGAGAGGGAAAGGACAACCCACTCCAGTATTCTTGCCTGGAAAATTCCATGGATAGAGGAGCCTGGCGGGCTACAGTCCATGGGGTCGCAAAGAGTCAGACACGACCCTGCAACTGAGCCCCAGCACATGGAGGGAAGAAGAGAGCTGGTGAGGGCGTCCATGGGGTGCTTTTGAGCTGCTGGCAGTGGTCTTTTTCACATCAGGCTGGTTCTTAACCTGCACATTCAGATCTTCTGCGCTTTACTACTTGGGTGTTATATTTTACAAAGGATCAGGGAGTTCAAAAGCCCAGCTAAGTAAAACTTGAATTGACAATAACGATTATTTATGAAGACCCGCAGGAGAAATTATTCTCAAGACTTTTATTGTTAGCTAGCAGACTCAGATTCACTGTTACTATTTTTGTTTCCATCTCTGCTGTTAGAATACATGGAGCCAGACTTGTGTTTTTCTTATAGCAAATGTATTTGACCACATAGCCAGTGTCCTGACCTCATTCCTGCCTTCATCCTGCTCTTCTTTATTTTCCTTCTACTTTTATTTCTTCACTTAAATTTAAAAAAAAATTGCTATATAGTTTTAAAGCTGCCTTACATAAGAAAGACTGTAAATACATATGTTTGATTTGAGTTAATGTTGTTAGTCCCTCAGTACTTTCAAACACTGAGAAAGAAAAAGTAGACCACACACGTCTTTCGGTGCTTGGGAAAGTTTCACTGAATTTAATAGCTTGCTAAAGATAATCTAGCAAGGCACACGCTTTTTATGTAACGTCAAATTGGCCATATTTGTTACCGTTGTATTTCATTACTGAGCTTCAACCGTGCATATACTGTCTTCTGTTCCAGGGGACTACAGTGTGCACAGCCAGCTGCCTTCAGCTTCATAAGCGAGCAGAGAGGATTGCGGCCGTTCTTGGTGACAAGGGACATCTAAATGCAGGAGACAATGTGGTGTTGCTCTATCCACCTGGTGAGTGCTGGCTTGGTAGACTAGACAAGCTCTGTTACTAGATTACTGACTCTAAGAGGGCAGGAGCTCAGGGCCACCATACATGACCACATGGGCTGTGCACGGAGGCTGCTGCCATGCAGACAACCCCTCCCTCCAGAATTGTGTGGTGTGGGGGTTCTGGCTGGGACCGAGCCTGTTGTACTTACTCTTGTATTTCCACTGTCTAGCTCAGTATGGTAGATATTGAATGAGTGAATGGTGATTGCTTGACTTTTGGAAACACTTAAAAGAGACTGTTTCTAGGAGTGCTCAGGAACTGTTTCACCCAGTTTCCAAAAGTATGTTGTGCATGAACTCTGACTTAACATTCTCCACATTATAATTGGTGCTTACTGTCCCTCAATTATTACTGCTTTCATCTTCCACACTCTATAATCTAGTTCAGCAACCTCTTCACAGTAAGAGGGACTCAATTATTTGATGACAGTTTGGTGTATTCAGAATTTTAGGCAGAATATTTCAGTTGTCCCTTTCTTTAGTCTTCTGTCATCTAACCTACTCATACATCCAGGCTTCTGTGGTCTTTTATCCCATTTACCTCATTTTACTCAGTGATTCTTACTTACTCTTCTGTTTATATTGATACTAAGATTTCTTAGAAGCTGTTAAGAACAACTTTGTTCTGGGAGGTTGTTTTCCGTCCACCAGTTAATCACGGTGATGTACATGAGCACTGCCCAAGAGGGCCGCCCTCCGAGTCCCTATATTGCAGAGGCTTTGTATCAAGTGACGCTTTGCCTCCCTAAAACCTGCACCCACTGGGGAAGTGACATCTCAGGGGTCTGATTGTTCTGAAAACATAGTGGCCTTCTTGAGATTGAGAGAAAGCTCAGATGCTTCTCATCTCTCCTTTCCCATTGTTTTATTTCCTGAGTGAAGCAGCCCTAATCTCGGCACTTATTTTTCCAAAATAATATGAAGTAATGATGCCAAAATACCTTCTTCCAGTATCTTTCAAGTGTTTTCTTTACTTCTCACTTGCTTTCTCATTTGTTTATTCTTGGCTTCTCTATATTTTTTAAAAAGTTGTTTTATATGCTTCCTTCTTTTACCTTCAGTTTCTTCTTAATTTAAAAAATTTCTAGGAATTTCCCTGGTGGTCCAGTGGTTAAGATGCCACAGTTCCAAGGTAGGGTGCCTGGGTTCGATCCCTGGTTAGGGAACTAAGATCCCATATGCCACACAGCCAAAAAACTTCATTTCTAAAAAAAAAAAAAAAAAAAATTCTGATAATGTCTCCGTTAAATTTTGGGCTAGTTAACCTATCTGGCACGCGATTTAATAAGCTAGGTGTGGAAACTCTGCCTTTTGCTTTCTCAGTGACAAACCAGGTCGCTAATTGGCTGTGTCTTGCAGGCATAGAGTTAATCGCTGCATTCTATGGCTGTCTGTACGCGGGGTGCATACCTGTGACTGTCAGACCCCCTCATGCTCAGAACCTCACAGCCACATTGCCCACTGTCCGCATGATTGTTGACGTAAGTACCTGGTATAACTTTGCTTGTCCTCATCTCATAAAGCCCCAAGTCAGACAACTAAGGATCCTTACTCTTTTCCAGTTTAGTTGAGTCAGGAAGTCAAATATAACTCCTGAAAAGTACCTCCTTTTCCTTCATCTGATCACAGTGACCAGCATTTTTAGTGAAGAAATATGGAAAAGTTGTTTTTGGTGAGATACAGGATTATATTTTTATCATAAACATTAAGGAAGTAAGTGAAGGTGCCATTTAGTAATTCTCCATAAAACTTGTTTTTTTTTTCTTTCTTCTTAGAAAAATTCTAATACTTTTTCTGCATACTAACCAAGATAATTTTAGATGCCAAACTGAATTCTCCTGATGTAAGGTCACTTTTTGGGGGTTTAGTCTTAACAAAATCACTTGGTATAGTATTAAAAAGGTGTCCAGATCTTGCTCTGGAAGTGATAGAAGTTTCTGTAGGAAATGAGAATTGAAGACAGTGAAAGAAATCTGTATTGCATCATATCCTAATGTACTTTAAAGCAAATTGCAAAATTCCAATTGATGTAACATTTGTTTCTCTAAGAACTGCTGCTCTGTCAGCAGCTGGAACCTGCAGTATAGAAGCCACATTCACCACAGTTGATTTTTCTACAGACTTCAGTTCAGCAGAACGCCCTGGTTACAGTGTGCAAAGTAGGCCGGGGCAGCAGAGAGGGGAGTTTCCTTCCACTGACACGGTTTGAGTAGTAAGGGAAGTCGGTGACTTTGCATTTCCAAGTGCAGATGTGTGGGAGAGCTTGGTTCCTGTGAGCACACAGAGTACCCCAAGTTCAGGATATGTTATCTAGGTCCAGTGCAGTTCACCACTCCCTGGACTGTTGCAAACACTACCTGTTTCAGAGATGATCCTCTGACCTCATTCCCTGAGTACCACAGAAATCCATGTTTCTGTTTTATTATGGTCTTCATGAAATCAATAGATCTGGGGTCCATACTGAGATTATGACCATGGAGTATTTGAAAATCACTGTTGTAAATAGTAAGTTGTGTTGTAAACAAGTCCATCATTCTACTTCAGTGTATTTTCAGAACAAACATAAGGGGAATACTGACTTCCATTGTCCTGTGTACGTTCTTTGAAAGGCTGGTACTGCCCTGTCCCAGTTGTATGAGCGAGTTGCTTTTATCTGCAACCAGTGCCTATAGTGCTACACAGGGCTAAGCTTCCTGGTGCTTATTTTTGTCCATTTGTCTTCTAGGTCAGCAAAGCAGCCTGTATTCTCACCACGCAGACCCTAATGAGGTTACTGAGGTCCCGAGAGGCAGCAGCAGCCGTGGATGTGAAAACCTGGCCAACTATCATTGACACAGGTGAAAGGGAGATTTCTCCAGGGTCATTGTGAGAGCAAGAACATTCACTCCCCGAGGTTTCCTAGATTGTCATGCCAAAGATGTTTACACAGCTCTTCCGTTGCAGCCCATTCCACCTGCCAAGACAGATGCAAAACTTAATGTGCACTCAGCTTGAGTTAGCAAAGCACTGGATGCTGCAACGACCAGATCCAAAGAAGCAGATCACAGTGTGCTCGAACTCTGGAAACAAAACGTGTCTTCCTGTCATACTCTTGGCATCATCAAACAGTGTGGTTAGGTTTTTATGCCAGATGTGACCATAGACATACAGGGCTGCATAAAGCATTGAGACGATCTGGCCTTTGACTTCCAGACGCAATAGAGTTGGAACAGCACTGGGCTAGGAATCAGCAGGCCTGGTTCTGGTTCAAGCTTCAGTCCTCATTTTCTGTATAACCTTGGCTGAGATTAACCTCTCTTAAAATACTACCTGCTCTTGCATAACTCACATATTTATTGGGGATATCAAATGCAACATAATGTGAAAATACTTTGAAAACCATAAAGTGTATGAATTTAAATTGGTGTTCATACTAAAGGGGGTGGGACACTAGGGTGGCTGGAGATGGTAGTGGAGAGGGGAGTGCAGGTTTTGGAGTCACACAGACAAGTATAAATCCTCATCCTCTTGTTACTCATAGCTGCTTCATGTTGTTGTAAAGATTAAATGACATTATGTGAAGCACCAGCACACAATCATTATAATAACAACATCTAACTCTATTTAGCCCTTATTATGTGGCAGTCATCTAACATGTATAACATCATTTCCTCCTATACCAACCCTATCAGATAGATTCCAGTTTTATCCTCATTTTACAGATTGGAGAAGGCAATGGCACCCCACTCCAGTACTCTTGCCTGGAAAATCCCATGGACAGAGGAGCCTGGTAGGCTACAGTCCATGGGATCGCTAAGAGTTGGACACGACTGAGCAACTTCACTTTCACTTTTCCCTTCCATGCCCTGGAGAAGGAAATGGCAACCCACTCCAGTATTCTTGCCTGGAGAATCTCAGGAACGGCGGAGCCTGGTGGACTGCCGTCTGTGGGGTCGCACAGAGTCAGACACGACTGAAGCGACTTAGCAGTAGCAGCAGTAGCAGTACAGATCAGAAGGCTGAGGCACGGGGAAGTAGGTAGTGAGTTGGCCAAAATGTTCGTTTGGGTATTTGCATAAGATGTTACAGAAAAACCCGAACAAACTTTTTGGCGAACTAATAGGCTGAAATTCAAACCCAGTCAGTTTGGCTCCTTTCCCAGTTGCTTAACCATTAATTTCCTCCTTACCAGTTCTCAGGTAAGTATTACATAGTATCCACCTCAGGAACAATTAATATGGATGTAAACCCAGGGATGACATCTATTTATGGTTATTGTCCAGATGCTGAATTGTAAGCAGTCATTTATATAGTATGCAGCACAAGTGGATTGCATTGGTGTTAACAATGCAGATAATCTACTGCGGTTATTGGACTCAATCACGTTTCAGGAAAACCTGAAATGTGTGCTGTGATACAAACAACAGAAAGGTCTCTTTCAGTGCTGGAGCAGCTCTTCCCTGTGCAGAGCTGGGTAGAAGGCGGTAGAGACAATCTTTGGTTTGGCCAGAGATGAGTGCCCAGTGACACAGAGATTGAAAAGCAAGAGTCAGATCGTTTCTTGATTTGGAGGCCAAGGGGGCATGGCTAGGGCCAGAGACATCCTTGATATCCTTGGATTCCACATACAGATTTGCTCTCATAAAAGAGCAAAGGGAAATAATTCCGTTTTGTTCTAAATTGTCTAAATTGTCATTCTTAAAATTTGTCACGTTAGCTTGGAGAAAAACCATCCAACTTTTAAAGCAGACTGTGATTACTATACCATGTACTAAACTAAATAACAGACTTTAACTTGAAACCAGCATAACAACAAGTAAAGCTTCTTGAGTTGTTTTAAAGTGCTTTATGTGAATTAACTTCCTAACAGTTCAGTGAAGGCAGGTTTTATTACCACTTTAGAGATGAGTAAACAGAAACAAAGAGGTTAAATAACACCAAGGTGATGACATCTTTGATTAAGTGGCACAGCTGGAATTTGAACACTGGCAGCCTGCTTCTTTAGCCTGTTTTCGGCTACTGTGTTATAGTGCTGCTCACTAGTCTTCTGGTAAATACATCTACCTGATGTAGTTTCCTTGTTTATATTGTCTAGTGGTACCCTCAACCCCAGCTCATCACTCCAGGAGTGATGTATGTGAGCTGGTTGGTTAAATGCTAGAAACCCTAAGCTTTAGCAAATCTCACAAGCTAAATGTGGTTCTAGCAAAGCCACAGAAGACCAACTGAATAGCAATGATTTTTGAGTTCCAGCATGTCAGGTTTTTTTGAAGTGTAGTTGATTTACAATGTGTTTAATTTCTGCTGTTACAGCAGAGTGACTCAATATATATATATATATATATATATATACACACACATATACACACACACACACACACACACACACATATATTCTTTACCATTATGGTTTATCACAGGATGCAGGATATTGAATATAGTTCCCTGTGGTATACACAGTAGGACCTTGTTGGCAATGTGTGTGATTGACATTGGGTTTTCTTTTTTCTTTGCAGATGATTTACCCAGAAAACGGTTACCTCAGCTCTATAAACCACCTACTCCTGAGATGCTGGCATATCTTGATTTTAGTGTCTCCACAACCGGCATGCTCACAGGAGTGAAGGTAGAGTAGTCGGGATATATTTACTTTCACTGGAGGCTGGTAAAATGCCAGGTCTGCAAAAAATAGAGATGACCACTGCCCCAGGGACTTCAGATGGAGAGGCCAGTTGGTTGTACCAGAGGCCAGTAGGCGGAGGATCAAGGGCCTCTGCTATATTTAAATAAAACCATTGGCTCTTCCGGAATAAGTTATCCCAAGGAATTTGTGTTACGAAGTGTTCTGAACCTAGCATAGTCACTAATAGATAATGCAAGTTACATTTAAAGCCAGTATGAAGTCATAAATTCGTATTTCATAAGACTCAATATTGACAAATGAACAGATAGACTTAACTTGAGTTAGATAAAATATTTTGAAGCAACAAAAGATACATGTCTTTTGAGGAGTTGGAGGGAATTGAAGCTTCTCAAATCTGTCATTAGAGCTGCTCTTCTGCTTGTGGGATGCCAGTTCCATCCTGTTCCATGTTCCTTACCTTCCAGATGTCCCACTCTGCGGTCAATGCTCTCTGTAGAGCCATCAAGCTCCAGTGTGAGTTGTACTCCTCTCGGCAAATCGCCATCTGCCTTGACCCTTACTGTGGACTTGGCTTTGCACTCTGGTGTCTCTGCAGGTAGGCATGGAAAAAGCAAAGAATCCGAATGCATGGGAATATCTTTGAGGCTGTGACCATCCCATCCTTTCATATGCTCCCTTAATTTGGTAAAGTTTCAGTGAAATGCTGATGTTTCCTGGAATTTGTGCACCTAATGCATCTTTGACGTTTGTCTGGTTTTGTTTGCATTCCCTCTTTTCTGTTAGTTTTATGCCTCAGACAAAAGGGCCGTGATCTTTCTACCTCTCCTGTGCTCCATCCTGTCATCCGTCCTCATTTTAGAATCAGAGCCAAGTAGAAGGATGACACTTGGGTGAAAGGCACGCTGTGTCAGCCAGAACATACCCCCTAGGCTTGGCAGAAAGGACTGTAATGAGATGGGTGACAGCATGTGGCTGGAAGGTAGCGCACTGGCCAGATTGTTTCTTGTGGAAGAACAGATCCCAACTCTTTCCACTCTCCCCCCAGGGACCTCATCTCAGCCTGCGTTTCCACCTCCCTGGTGAGCATCTCCAGGAATGCTTCACAGACACCTGTGACTCAGCATCTTCCTTCTGTGTTCCCTTCCTTCTTAGGATGGAGTCATCCACTTGGGGAACCATGCTAGGAACTTGGGCTTTGTCTTCAACTCTGTATCTTTACGTCGCACATCCAATTAAATATCATGTCCTTTGTCTCCATTATTCTTATCAATACATAAGAATCACCTAGGAGACTATTTAAAAAAAAAATCAATGAGGCTTCCCTAGATGTACTAACCAGTTTTCCAGAGATGAAGACCACAATTCCAGGTTTGTTTTTTTTGGCCTTGCCAAAAAAAAAAACTAACTCTTTTAGAATTTAATCTGATTCATACATTGTGGAGGAGAAGTAAAGCTGGTTAGGAGGCTAAATAGAAATGACCTTTATATGAAGATGAACAGAAACTGTGACCTGAAAGAGGATTTTTCCTAATAGAAATTTGCAACTTGAGGATAGTTGAGAGACTGGGGACTCCTCTATAGATAAAGTCACCCCCTTGTGAGATTTTAGTTGCCCGACCAGGGATCGAACCCATTCCCCCTGCAGTGGAAGCACAGAGTCTTAATCAGTGGACCACCAGGGAAGCCCCTGTCCAGTATTTTTTTTAATAGATGATTCTTGGACTCCTAGTGATTCTAATGTATACTCAAGGTTTAGGAAGTTGAGGTTTCATGGCTGGAGATTGTACATATGATATGAGACTCTGCCATTCCTTCCGTTGTTTCTTGGTGTGTTGGTGGGGTTCAAGCCCTCATCCTCTGCCATCTGGACTATTGCAGCCTCTCCTGTCTGTCAACCTTCAGTGACTCATGTCTCTAATCCCCCCCTTCAGGAAGCTAGCTTCACCCCAACTTCAAGCTGTAGTGACTGTCTACTGCGTAAATTCTAAACTCTTTCATGTAATAATAGTTCAGTCCTTTCACAGTTTGACCCTGGCCCTTCTGCCTTCACTTCTCACCACTGTCCCAGGCAAACGCTGGAATACCATTTCTGATGACCTTAAACACACCATGTGATTTTATATCTCTGTGCCTTTGCATATACTATTCTTCTGCCTGGAGAGCTCTCACCAGCTTCCTCATTTCCTCCAGCCACTGTCAAATTCCTGCTCATTCTTCAAGCCTGGCCCAGCTATCACTGACTCAATGAAACACCCACCCCTGCATTCCTAGTTTGAAGGACTTGCTCTTCATTCTGCGATCATGATAGCCTTCTTCACATCTCAGTGTCCACCTTCCACAGTCTGCTTTATTCTGTAGTTATTGTGTCATGTGAGTTGAATAGGAACCAGGCTGATTCTTAGGCCTTTATATCTAATATGACCCTCCCCTGTCCTTCGTGCTAAGTAAATATTTGTTGAATCGATGGTATTCTAGGATGAACTGATCATGTTAGTGCTTGCCTTTTTTCATTGCAGTGTCTATTCAGGTCACCAGTCCATCTTAATTCCTCCTATGGAGTTGGAAAACAACCTTTTCCTCTGGCTCTCCACGGTCAACCAGTACAAAATAAGAGACACCTTCTGCTCCTATTCAGTAATGGAGCTTTGCACCAAAGGGCTTGGAAACCAAGTGGAGGTGCTGAAGGTAAGAAGCAGCTGTAACAAGGAGCCAGTTCTGAGAGAAATGGACCAGGCGTGGTGATACCCCACCTTGTAGGGCTGGCCAGACATACCTGCCTGCTTTTTTCTATCCAAACAGGTATTTGCAAACCTCAGTAGGTCTATCTCTTTCACTATCTAATTTAATGCACTCTTTTAGAGTTTAATCTGATTCACACATTGTGGAAAAGAAGGTAAAGCTGGTTAGGAGGCTGAATAGAAATGCCTTTTACGTGAAGATGAACAGAAACTGTGAACTGAAAGAGGATTTTTCCTAATGGAATTTGCAACCTGAGGATATTAGAGATTGGGTCCTTCTCCATAGAAAAGGGTCACTCATTCATGAGTGTATCTAGTGATCATATGTCTAAGTGGCATATGAGAGAATAAGAAAACACCGAATTTTCTTTAATAGAGAAGTATAACCTTAAGAATGAAAAAAAGAGATGAGATGAGATCTCAGTGTTGCTAAATTTATTTTTCTGTTCGTCCCATCTCTCCATTTTGAAAAAGAAATCTAAGGTACAGAAGTGAAGAGAAATTAAAAGTATATTGCTGAAAAACCTAAGAGTTTTAGGTGAAAGAGGAAAGAAATAGAGAAAGAACAAATAGACCTATGGGTAATAACTTTAGAGGAATGCCTGGGTGTTTTCCAAAAAGGTATATCTTTTCTTTGGGTATGTGAGATGAGAGCACACAGTTCCTTGGCTTTTCCTGACCAAAGAGGTAGGGCAATAAAATTGCTTATCCAGTGCTTCTGTGACCCTACTGATCTCTGCCTTCGCCCCCCACCCCGCCAACGTGATGTCTTACAGACCCGGGGAATCAACCTCTCCTGCATCCGAACATGTGTGGTGGTGGCTGAGGAGCGGCCCCGCATTGCCCTCCAGCAATCCTTCTCCAAGCTCTTCAAGGACATCGGTCTGTCCCCGCGGGCTGTCAGCACCACTTTTGGATCCAGAGTCAATGTAGCGATATGTTTGCAGGTGACTGTTACGATATCTTGTTTGTGTGGGGAACTCAGAGCATAGGCTGCTGCTTACCTACCGAGGGCCTCTGGGCTTTTTATTTGGACTTCACTCTGCCTGATTTTGCCCACTGGTAAAATGAAGATGATAGTATTGTCCTTCACGAGGTTGTCCTGTAGAACCACCAAGTTTCTAGGTGCCAGTCTCTTGGAGCCATGCCCGGCAGTTGAGCGCTAATGTAAATGTTTACTCTCAGTGGTTTTATGGTCCTCAACATGAGTCAAGATTTCTGAATCCTACTTTAATTTTATTTGTATATTACCCTTTGTGGGGTTTTTTTGGCAAAGGAAGCACAAATAAGCTTGTGTTCTCTTCTTCAGCCAAATGGCAATTTTGCCATGTTATCTTGGTGGGTAAATAATAGAAAAGAGGCTAAAATAACAGAAAAGAGTGGAATCTAATTTTCTGTAGCTTGGAAATTCATAAGGCAAATACAGGCATGGGCAAGAGTGAGAGTCAAAGAAGGTGGCATAGCTGGGTGGACACGCTCAGGTCCTCTGTGTCTGAGTCGGGTGACTTTGGAGCAGCATCACAAGGCTTTCACCTTGGAGTCCCATCGTGGGCGCCTTGCCACCAGCTTGGGCCAGTGTTGGTTTTGGAAGTCCCATGGATGCTGGTCTGTCATACCCCTGCCTTGAGTTCAGGGATGAGGACCCTCCTCACCCTGGCAACTGTTCGGTGCTGCTCTGGGCCCCAGCCTCCTCTCCTGGGGGAGGAAAGGAAAGAAAGATGAGGACAAAGCTGGCCAGGAGTCTTCTCTGAGGTGTTGACTACAGCCCTGGCCCATCTGGTTGAAGACAGGGTGAGCATTCAGAACAGAATTTGGATTTTTCCTGTATGTGACTAAATTATCTATATCTTGACCTGAAAATGTAACATATGGAAATGCCATTCAGCTAATTTTAAATAAACAACCCACTGATTTATTTTTCTTCAGGGAACCTCAGGGCCTGATCCAACTACTGTATACGTAGATCTGAAATCATTAAGACATGACAGGTAAGTAGATTTGTTAAGCTTGTTTCCTGTTAGTATTCCTAAGCATATAAATTTCTGAGCCTCAAGAAAGCCAGCTGTCCCCCTCACCTCATTCATTTTGTTTGTGTCTTTGTGGGGAGGAGGGTAAGAAGAGGGAAGGAACTCATTTTCATTATTAATACCTAATAAGATTTGCATTTGTAAGAGGAAAGCTTTAATTCTCATAGTGGCTGCACTGTTCCTTAATATTAAAATGTAATACTAGTATTTTGTGACATATGACGTAAATTACAGTGAAATGGATAGACTCTTTTCCTCTGGGAGTCTAAAAATAACTGAGATAAGATAAATGAGACAGTGTAGGGTTTTTGAAACAGCACTGTATCTGAACCACAGGAATAAAAGCCTTCCTCCTCACCAGCCCACAGGTGAATTGGAGCTACGTCCCAGGGGAGCTCCTGGTTGAGGGCTCTGGGACCTGTCTCTGGGTCCCGCTGACTTAGGCTGTGTCCATGGTGAGGCCCATGGCACTGACCCAGCCTGCACAGGCAGAACGTCTCTAGTGCTGTGGTTTTCAGCCTGGAGAGAGTTTGCCCTCCAAAGGACAATGTCTGGAAACGTGGATTGTCATGACAAGGGGATGCTACTGACATCTAGTGGGTAGAGGCCGGGGATATTGCTAAACATCCTACAGTGCACAGGATAGCGCATCACAAAAAGTTACAATAAGATATCTGACCCAAAATGTCAGTAATGCTGAGTTTGAGAAACTGCACTTATGTGAGGAGAGCTATTAATAGATTAGAGGTTTGGGAGGACAGTGTACAGCTGTGGTGGATATTTTTTTAAGGCTCATAAGTAGTAAATATTGTTCTTTTACAGGGTTCGTCTTGTGGAACGGGGTGCCCCCCAGAGTTTGCTCCTCTCCGAGTCTGGAAAGGTAATTTGTTGCGTTAACCATTGGGAAGGTGTCACCTGTGTGGAGAAGTAGTTTCAAAGAAACCTGAAGCCATATAATATACATGTTAGTACCCAGAGCAAGACTGAATTGACATCTGGAGATAATTCAACAATTTTCACTTAGCCAATACTTTCAAATTCATATGGGTACATAAATAAGAAGAATACTAGATTTGAACTTTCTTAATTTTCATTGATTTTTATTTTTAAATCCTGCCGACATATCATTTGACAAACCAACTAAATTCAGTGTTCATTATACTCAAGGTGAAGAGATAAGCAGCACTAAGAAGGGCCAGTTCTACCTTTATGAATATTACAAGTGGAAAGATAGGGTGACAGATGGGGGGTGTGGTTTAAGATCCAGGGAAGACATACACATACTTAAAGTTGAAAGAGAAATCAAAACAGGGAAGAGATTAAAGATATTTGAGAGTGAATCCTTAGGTGAGAATAAGGCTTTAAACTGTTCAGGGAGACATTTGTTATTGCCTTAGTCCATTCAGGCTTCTCTAACAGAATACCATAGACCGGGCAGCTTATGAACAGCAGAAACTTCTCTCTCACGTTTCTGGAGGCTGGCAAGTCCAAGATCCAGGTGCCCATGGATTCTGATGAGGGATTTCTGGCTCTTAGATGGCTGTCCTGTTGCTGTATCCTCACATGGTGGGAGGGGCAGAGAAATCTCTGAGTCTTGTATATAAGGGTATGGATCCCATTCATGAGAGCAGGCCCCTGACCTCCTCCCAAAGGCCCCGCCTCCTAATGTCATCACTTTAGAGGTCATATTTCAACATATAGATTTCAGTCTATAGCAGTTTTGAACAATTTACTCACATTGAGCAGATCAAATCCATATAAACTATCAAGTTTCTCATCCTTTTGATGAGAGAGTAATGATGCCTCAGTATCCCTTCTAGTAATTCTGAAAGGCCAAGGAGAATGTAGGGAAGAAAACAGTGGGCACAGCCTCACCTGTGCAGTTGTGGCTCAGCCCCTTGGGGAAATCCCTGTTTCACTCCTCTGTTTAAACTCTTCCAAGTGGAGTTGGGTTGATCTCCTTACCATCTTGCCAGCTCTTCCTCTGCCTCCACTGGCGGCGAGCGCCTCGGGGACTTCAGAGCAGTGCCTGGCCCACGTGAGCAGGAATGGCCTTCCTCTTCCTTCCTTGAGGTCCTACATGTGTGAGCCTCTTGATGCTAGAAACCCAAGGTGAAAAGAGAGGTTTAGGACAGAGGACGGGTCTCTGAAGAGGCCCCAAGCCATCCTCAGCCAGCACCTGCTGCTTCCTTCTCCCTCCTGAGGGACATGCGGGCACGTGATGTCTCTCCCTTCTCCTGCCGAGCCCCACCGGTCTGCAGTTTCTCACCTTTGAGGAGATGGCAGACAGGTTGGTTCCCCAGTTTAGTTTTGAGGCAGAATCTTGTCATACATACTTCTGTCCCCTGAGGGTGATCCTGTGAGCACCGGCTCAGCTCTGGCCTGTGTGCACTCCCTCACCTCACTGGAGGGAGGAAGTGGAAACTGCACTAATTAGAGGTCATGAGATCCGATGGAACTCAATGTTTGTGTTTTCTCTTTGATTCTTAGATCTTGCCTGGAGTGAAAGTAGTTATTGTTAATCCAGAGACCAAAGGGCCTGTTGGAGATTCTCACCTGGGAGAGGTATGTATAATTCTCCCCTTGACTCTGAAAAGTCAGCAGTGAAAGACCCCAGGGTTCATATTCTAGAAGTCAGGAAACTGTGGGTTTAGCTTTTCCCTCAGGGTGAATGTTTGAGAACTTTCATCTTTCTCGGTAAGGCTCAAAACTGAAATGAGGCAGAAGGGGAGATGGAGACCAGGATGGAGAGAAGACTGAGGCACCCAAGTTAGAGTTAGTCCCAGATTTGTCCACTGACATTCCCTTAGCTGAAGAGGAAAGTGGATGAACTCACTTGCTCCCATCTATTAAGGAGTGGAACTAAAAGGAGCCACAAATACTGAAGTTTTAAAATTTATACAGGGACTTCCCTAGTGCTCCAGTGGCTGACTCCTTGCTCCCAGTGCAGGGGGTACAGGTTGGATCCCTGGTCAGGGAACTAGATCCCGAATGCTGCAGCTAAAGATCCCACTTGCCGCAACTAAGACTGGGCTCAGCCAAATAAAATAAATATTTAAAAAAATAAAATAAGATTTATACAAATTTTATTCCAAAATATATTCACTTTTGTATTAATATAAAAATATTGTGCATGCTAAGTCGCTTTAGCCGTGTCTGACTCTTTTCAACCCATGGACTGTAGCCTGCCAGGCGCTCTCTCCATGGGATTCTCCAGGCAGGAATATTGGAATGGGTTGCCGTTTCATCCACCAGGGAAGCTACCCAACCCAGGGATTGAACCTGCATCTCATATGTCTTCTGCTTTGGCGGACAGGTTCGCCACCTGGAAAGCCCTTATAAAAACACTGAAAAGACTTAATTTTTCTTCCTTCCAAATTTCTGAGAAACAACTGCTGTCTTATCTCACAGCTAACCAGGAGCGGGGCTCCAGGTGGCTGAGCCAGATGACCAGGCTCTGCCAGTTACCAGCTTCTTCTTAATGCATGAGTTACTCAAGCTCTCTGGGCCTCGTTTCCTCAACTGTAAATAATAATGGCACTTACCTAGTAGAATTGTGTGACAGTTAAATGCATTAATATCTGTATCTGTATACACATGGAACAGTGCCTGTCACACAGTGAACACTTGTGTTATTACTGTTGTTGACTACTGCTGTGTTTACATTGTAAATCCAAATACCCTGTAGTGTTTTCCTGCGGGCTTTTTAACTTAGTTTCAAAGCACAGAAATGATCCCTCAGTGCACTGGTGAGACTCTGAAAGAGGCTGAGAAATGAGCCAGGGAGGCAGCGTAGCCTCCAGGTTGGATCTGGGTCTCTTAGTTTCTGTATCTTAGGTGAATTACTTAATGGCTTCCCTGGTGGCTCAGATGGTAAAGAACCTGCCTGCAATGCAGGAGACCCAGGTTCCATCCCTGGGTGGGGAAGATCCCCTGGAGAAGGGAGTGGCTACACACTCGAGTATTCTTGTTTTTTCATTTGTAAAATGGGAGTGACTGTAGTACAGACTATATTGTCATGTCGTGTATGTCAAGATTGATGGGGGTAATGTTTATAAAGTACTGTTCAGCACATGGTAAATTCAGTAACTGACAACTGCTTTTATTGTTGTAACTTTTGATTATTATAAAAATGAGGTTAAGAAAACCAACATAATCTGTCCTAAGTGAAGTGAATTGATTCTGGCGAAATGTGACCCTTTTCTTGTTGTAGATTTGGGTGAACAGTCCCCATACAGCCAGCGGCTATTATACCATCTACGACAGTGAGACTCTGCAAGCTGACCACTTCAACACCCGCCTCAGCTTTGGGGATGCTGCTCAGACCCTCTGGGCTCGGACAGGATACCTGGGTTTTGTCCGCCGGACGGAGCTCACAGCAGCCACTGGAGGTACCTTCACCGGCTCCTCCCCCTTGTCCTGCTATGCATTTCAAATGCCCCTAGCACAGGCTGCCCTTCTGCAGCCTGCCTTTGCATTGTGGAGTATGTGTGTTAAATTATTCCCCTTCCACAACTCTAGAACCCACTTGTTAATTTATATTCCTTTGAAGTAAAACTTTGTCCTGTGAAGAGGACCCAGGAAGTAAATGCCAGGGCCTCGTGTCAGCATCAGGATAGCTGAACCTCAGGATAGTTCGGCTGGGCAGTCGTAGAGACATGCCCGGTGATGGGTGAATGCCCCTGGCAGGATACAGCCTCTCAGCAGCCTTGTGGGGCTGCCTGCATACCTCAACAGGCTACTGGGACAGGTGTTTCATCTTTAGTTCCTCTGTTCTTAAGCCCTGTGAGCAGGAGCAGAGGAGCTGACCTGCTAAGCGCTCTGGCCCTTTGGCGGCTCACGAGACTGCTTGGCAGGGCTCTGGGGTAAGCAGCCCCCAGTCACTGTCTACCTGATAAAGAGGCCTGGCTTCAACCTTCCTGCCACCGTTAATGGCCATTTAAAAATACCCTACACTGCGTGCATATCATACACATCAAGAACTGATGCATCACTCACTGGACTAAACAGCTGAAATGGAGCCAAGTCATTTCTCCTTCGCCCCTTACATCTGCTCCCTGCTGGCCGGCTCTGCAGTCACTGCCTTCATGGGGAAGCAGACTCAGGCATACTGGAGGCAGGGGAAGCACACCTACACCTCAGTGGGTGTCCTGGTTTTGAAGCCTGTTTCTGCCATCTGCTGTGTGACCTTGAGCACTCACTCAATCTCTCAGTTTCCTACCTGGGAAGTGGGAGTGATGACATTTCCTGCCTTGTGGACATGATATGAGATTAAATTACATGATGCCTTCAGGTGTCTGGAACACTACTTGGCACATGGAAAGCACTCCCTAGTCATTAGCTACTGTGTTTCTGTTGTTTTTATTACGATAATCATCAGCTCATCTTATGTGACTGGCGTTCCTTACCCTCCTCTCTCCAACAGCTTCTAGCACTTTGTTTTGCTAAATGTTTCAGAAATATTCCTATTCCTGAAAATACATCATTTTGTTGTTACTATTGTTTAATTGCTAAGTCATGTCTGACTTGTTGCTACCCCAACCCCATGGTCTGTGGCCTTCCAGGCTCCTTGGTTCATGAGATTTCCCAGGTAAGAATACTGGAGTGGGTTGCCATCACCTTCTCCAGGGGATCTTCCCAACCCAGGGATCAAACCTGCTTTTTGGCAGCTGCATTCTTTGCTACTGAGCCACCTGGAAAGCCCAAAACATTCTGTAGACCTAGCTAAATTATTCTCTTCAGCATCTATATAGACATAAACCATGTAGCCTTGTGTGTACAGTGTGCGCATAAAATCTTAAAAAAAAAAAAAATGAAATATCTGCCACGTCCTGCTGGATTAGAAGCCTATTAATAACCAGGACTAGTCTGTCCATGGATTCCTTAAAGACATCTAGAAACAATGACCATATGTTCATTTCTTTTCTGTCTCAGATCCTCCCCTCTCCTTCTTTCCCCATCCATCATCTGGCTAATTCCTCTTTATGCTTAAAAGCTCAGGTGGCTTTAGCTTTTCCTTCTCTGAACCCTTGAGCTGAGCTTGGGGGTAGTCTGGGGAGGGGAGGGTGATGTCCTCTGTTCCCCTTGCCCCTCATCTACACTCAAGTTACTGGGTTTACCACGTTCCAGCTGATGTCCACCCATGGGACACCCGTTGTGTGTGTTCCCCCCACTAGACAGCAAGTATCTCTAGAGCAGGTGTTGTATTTTGTCATCTTTACTCCCCACACTGGGCACAGTTCTTGGCACATGGTAGTAATTAGACTAACAAGAGCTAATATTCTTCAAAATCACTGTGGACAGTGACTGTGGTCAAGAAATTAAAAGATTCTTGCTCCTTGGAAGAAAAGCTATGGCAAACCTAGACAACATATTTAAAAGCAGAAATAACACTTTGCCAACAAAGGTCTGTCTAGTCAATGCTATGATTTTTCCAGTAGTCATGTACAGATGTGAGAACTGGACCATAAAGAAGACTGAACACTGAAGAATTGATGCTTTCGAATTGTGCTGAAGAAGGCTCTTGAGAGTTCCTTGGACAGCAAGATCAAACCAGTCAGCCCTAAAGGAAATCAACCCTGAATATTTATTGGAAGGACTGATGCTGAAGCTCTAATACTTTGGCTATCTGTTGGGAAGAGCTGACTCATTGGAAAAGACCCTGATGCTGGGAAAGGTTGAAGGCAGGAGAAGAGGGTGACAGATGATGAGATGGTTGGATGGTATCACTGATTCAATGGACAGGAGTTTGAGCAAACTCCTGGAGGTAGTGAAGGACAGGGAAGCCTGGCATGCTGCAGTTTATGGGATTGCAAAGAGTCAGATATGACTTAGCAACCGAACAACAGCAGATACTCTTCAGCACTTACAATGAACCAAGCATCATACTAACTCCCTTTCGTGAATTTAATCCTCATAGCAGCCATTTATTATTACCCCTGTTTCACGGAGGGGAAGCAGGATCAGAGACTTAAGTTAATTGCTCCAGGTTACACAGCTGGTGAGTGGTGGCACCAGGTGATGTGGTGGCAGTCTGAACACTGGGCTCTTAACTCCAATGATGTATCACACTCAATACATCTCATATACTAAGTTGCTCTTTCTCTCCCCATCAGAGCGTCATGATGCCTTATACGTGGTGGGTGCTCTGGACGAGACCCTGGAGCTGCGAGGCCTGCGGTACCACCCCATCGACATTGAGACCTCAGTGTCTCGGATCCACAGGAGCATTGCCGAATGGTATGTCCTCTGCACAGAGTAGGTCTCTCCTCAGCTGCAGTGAGTTAAAGTTGATCTTTAGTCATCTACCTGTACCAGAGACACCTACAGATGTGGAACTCCAGGGGAGCAAGCTGTGGAGACGGGCTCTGTGCACCCACTCTTGGGCCAAGTCCTTTTAGTGACAGGATCTTACCACTGGAAGTGACCTAACTGATCATCCACCTCTAGAAAGCTGGTGGGGGTAATGGGAAGAACCATGATTTTGAGGTCAAAAGACCCATCTGGAAGGCCCAGCACTGCCATGGTGGCTGCTTTCCTCATCTAAAAATACCTCTTCTGTTCCTTCCTGATCATCAGGAGGATTAAGTGAGAATGTGCTTTGTACTCTATCAACCGGTCAGCAGATGAAAAGAATTATTATCATTATGTGGTCCAGGTTCCCTGTCGGGGCAGGGATTCCCCCTTCATTATCCCTGATAAAGAACCATCCAACCTCATGCTGACTAAAAATTTCTTAAAATTAAAATTCTGTAATTTTTAACTGTTGGCTTTCATCCTGGATTCTTGACAATACAGAATCCACCCAGTTTCTTTTTATTCATATTTCAGTTGGTGTGTCCTTCCTCAGGTTTTTTTTTTTTTTTTCTCAACTCATGCAAAGTAGCCACAGTTCATTTAGTGGTTTGTTCGTGCTTTCCAGATGCTTCTTTGTCTTGCTTTTGTCAGTCTCTCCTCAGACCTAAAAGGAAGTATAAGAACAGTGCAGAAAAGTTGGGTGCCATGGTTACCTCCTAATTTTAAGCATTTGACTTTTGATGCAACCAAATATTGTGGACATTTTACTTAATGATTGGAATCTATTTTTAAAGCAGCTCAACACTGCACAACATAAGTCAGTTCATACCTTCTAACCCAGCAATCCCACTGAATGTCGGGTGACTCTGTGCCTTATGGCACGACAGGAGAGACACTTGAGTGGGGCACTGAGCTCAAAGAGGCCAGCCGACTCCCTTCCTGTTTGGTGTTAGATTATAGATAATAATCTTAGTCAAAGCTGTTATGTTGCAAATATCAAGAATTCTCTTCAAAACAGCTTTTAAGCAAAAGAGAGGTCATAGAAAGAACACCTGGTTGGTTATCTCAGAGGCACCTAGAAGTCTCTAAACAGCTCTGAAATCTCAAGAAAGGTAGAAACAAGGATGGGAAGGCCATCAGGGACCACCATCTTCTCGCTTTCTAGAGCTATGTGGGCATCCACTCTGTTCTTTCTCTCCTCCCTGAAAAGCCATTCTCTGTATGTCTCTGCATACCTACTACACCAGAACCTTCCAGTCCACACATCCTCAGCTCAGGTGACCAGCTAACAACTTTTCAGTCCCACTTCCAAACGCCCAAGAGATTTTAAATGATTTAACCAATCAGTTGTTATCATAGGGGCAAGGCCATTTATTACACATGTGGCTCAGAGCCTTCTGGTTGGGTCCAAGCGAGAAGGCAGTTCTCGGGGCAGTGAGGGTAAGTCTTGGGCAGACACTATCAAAGATGCCACATTAACTGAGCGTCACTGAAATTGCAGTGCCGTGTTCACGTGGACCAACTTGCTCGTGGTGGTCGTGGAACTGTGTGGCTCTGAGCAGGAGGCCCTGGATCTGGTTCCTTTAGTGACAAACGTGGTCCTGGAGGAGCATTACCTCATCGTGGGTGTGGTGGTCGTGGTGGACCCAGGTGTCATCCCCATCAACTCCAGAGGAGAGAAGCAGAGGATGCACCTCCGTGACAGCTTCCTCGCCGACCAGCTGGACCCCATCTATGTGGCGTACAACATGTAACCAGCCTCGTGGGATTGCAGGGACCGTCCTGCAAAACCATGGGACCAGAGACCCGTGACTGATGTGAGATAAGCTGAGATGGCTACATTATATCCTTCATCTCATCCTGTGGGATCCTGCCATCACAGGACGTGCAGGAGAGGGAAATTCTGTGGTGGCAAATGAAAAAAATGTTAACAATCTGTTAGTCATGAGCTTTGACATAGCGTGAGCAGCACGTTACTAAAGCAATTACATGCATGTTGCATTTTTTTCATCTGTTGTATATACTTGTATTTTTATCTAATGCTGTTTTAGAATTTTGTAAGGGAGTTTAATGAATTCACATGAAGGGGATAGTTTGAGTTACACGGTCCCCCGCTCTGTACTGTATTTTGCCATTTTACCATAGTTAGACACTCTGCGGGTTTTGTTAACATGGAACTACTTGGCTTACTTTTCAGTTGACCCATAAGCAAATCAGATAACCCACTGAATATGAGAATTACTTTATATATATAATTCTTGACTGTAAAACATTTTGACCAGTGTTTTAAACATGTAAATAGGAATACACATAATTCAGCTAAAAAAGTAAGAATTGGCTTGTATAGTTGTAACAACTAAAGTAGAAACATTGCTGCTCTGAGAGAGAATCTCGGTATTCTCTGGGTGCAGTGTAATTGAATAGATGACTAAAAAGTGCAAATTGTTTGCAGGTTTTGCTGCACATTGTACTATGTCTCTGTTGGCTGGTATATTTTATAAACTGAAGCTGCCTATGTTTGTTTTTTAGGCTTGCATTCCCAGAATCAGCTTAAGCTTTTAAGAATTCAACCTGCTTCTACAAACTGAAAAATCTCAGTTGAAACATCGAAATGTTAGGAAAAGCTAAGATTCATTAGATCCCACCCAATTCTAGGTAACCACAATAACTCACTCTGGCCCCCAGTGTTGAAACAGTCTTTCACATGTAGAGTGACTACATGAGAATTTAGAATTTCCTCTTTTCCAGGCCCATTGTATACTGTGTCTGCAGTTACACATATAGCTTCTCTTTTCTGAGAACTGAAGAGCATCCTCTATGCTTCCAGTTCACGAGGGCAGGGATTTAAGAACAAGAGCGATAGGCTGGGAAGGCAATGGGATCGACAGTCACGCGAAGGCTTTAAGGCCTCATAACTCCACGTCTCAGAACTGACCAATTTGGGTTGCCTAAACAGCCAGGCTTATGCTGAAATAGGGGAAGTCTAATGTATGCAAGAAACCCTTTTGAAATAACTGTGGTGCCCAGGCCAAGCAGATGGAGCCTGGGACTGAGTGTGGCCTCTGGCTCGGTTTCCTTTCTTTGATCTGATACTTCATGTATTTGAATATAGTTGAATTTTATTATTTTTTTTCTTACAGAAATATTTTTAAAAATTAAAAAAAACTCAAAGTGAACAGAGTTAACTTGTTAAATCAGAATGGTTCTCTTTGACCCACTCTGATCTATCGTGTAAATATTTATTTAGACTATTTTAATAATACATATTATTTACCCCACTGTAACATCATGTAAACTAAATATGTTTTTAAACAATTTTTAAGACTTGTAATTACCCTGAAAATAAGGTTTATAATGGAAAGACCAGACCCTTTGCCAGGCAGCACTCCTGGGGGCTGCCCTTACACAGGCTCATGACTCAGAGCCACTTTATTGACTTCCTTTTACATAATCTTCTTTTCCTCCAAACTCATTCTCCACAGAGGGAAGACCTTGACATTTTCCAGTTCCAGATCTCTTTTCAGCATTTTGGATGACGTTCCATTATACACGATGGGAGAGGTTCTAGGATGTACAGGAAAAAAGCACTTGCATTGGGGTTAGAAGTCCCAGTGACTTAATGGTTTGGTCTGCAGAGAAAACAGCCTGCTTATTTGGAAAGTAATTTTCTTAAAACGAGTTTTTAATGAGTCACTAATCAAAGCAAGGGATCCTGAGGATCTCCTATCTCCATGATCCACAAGTTCTAAGAAAAAGATATAAAAGACAGAGTCTGTCCTATGGATTGCTTTCAGAATTCTTACTACACAAGGTAGGGTGTCTGCTAGAAATAAAATGTGAGCCATATCTGTCATTTTAAAATTTCTAGTAATCACATTTTAAAAACTAAAACAGGTGAAATTGATTTTAATATATTATTAGCACAATATAGCAAAAGTACTATCATTTCAACGTGGGATCAATATAAAACTTTATTAATTAATGAGAGATTTTACTTTTTTTTCATATTATATCTTTGAAGTCTAGTGTGTATTAAACACATCCCAATTCAAGACTAGCTGTATTTCAGGTTCTCAGTAGCCACGCGTGGCTATTGGCTACCATACTGGACAGTGCGGATCTATACTCATTCCTTCAAATGAAATATTCCGTTAATCTCACAGTATGCCAAATTCCCAGTTATTTAGGGGCTGATTATCTAGTTTGGTAGTTCCTCAGGCCTCTGATTTATTGTTATCTTTTTGCTTTCATCCCTGTGGCTGCTTTATCTTTTGCCTATCCCCCAAAGCCAGAATAAGCTAGTGGAGGAAAGAAAGCTAAGATGCTAAGATCTATCTTTGGGGAAAAGTTTCCTCTGGAAGGGGAAGAGAGTCTAGTCATTAATTTAGATGTGTTTGTGGGATCATCTGCAGATCCAATGCCTAATCTGTTGCAGACTCGGTAAGAAAAACTCTCTTGATGACAGAATGCTCTTAGTCTTTCCATGTAAAAGCAGAACCTTTATGGTAGAACTGGCTCTTAAGACAGGCCCCAAAGGCCATTATTGATAGAAACAGCCTTGCCAAAACTTGGGAACACATGCTGTCTAGGTTTTCATGCCTGGGAGGTGGGGTGGGACCTAAATGAATAGCAAACCCTTGTTTCAAATAAGAGAGACCTATTCATCTGAAAGTTTTTGAACCTCTTTCTGCCTCTCAGCAAAAGTAAGGAGGGTAGATCAGGGAGGGGGTGCCTCAGGACAAATACCATCTCCCACATTAGTGAGATCCAGGGGGTGAAGAGCATGCTAATAGGCATCAGTGAAGCTACACTCATTTCCTTCCTGCCTCTTAAAGGGCCCCTGTCTCCCCTGTACCAGGTCCTCCTGAAGTTGTGCTGCGTCAGGCTGTTTAGGGACCATCGCTTTGTCTATTGGTCATTTGATGTTAGTCCCTGGGCAATGCTTGCTTAATGCTTTTGTTGAATCAACAGAGGGCCCGAGGCCTTAGGTTTTTTTTGTTGTTGTTAAGGTCTCTGCCCCAGGCATGGTGCTCAATATCTTGGCCAAATAAATTACTTTCCTTGAATATCCAGGAATCTTTAGTCTAAAGCAATGAGGAGTTATCACCTCACCCTCAAACTCCAACATGATCTATGCCTTAGAGTTGTTTTTGTTGTCTGCTTTCATGTAAAAGCAAGAGTATTTGGAGCAAGCGGCAGTACTCCAAATACACAATAGGCCTTTTCTTTATCATTCATACATTTCTGGTTTAGGTATATGTAGATGGGCCATGTTATTTGTCCAGAGGAAGAGAGTGTAAAGATATAAGAATAATTTTTTAGTCCTAAATGCTGTTTTGTTTATTTTCTGTCAAGATATTTACCAGTGTCAGATTCAAATTATAGTACTGTGTAATTATGTATAAAGTTTTTTTTATTTATTTGAAATTAGACTAGATATACATTTTTAAATTTAACATCTGGCTGGACAGTGTTCTATTAACTCATTGAATGTGTTTCCTTTGTCTTGTGTTAATAAATATTGATACCTGATTGTGTTTAATGCTTCACATGTTGGGAGAACTGATAAATTGGAATTAATAAAATTTTATTTTAATTTGGATAGTAAAACCCAAAGATGGCAGGAGAGGTCTTAGGAAAATGAACACAGAGATCCAGAGTTATAGCAAATCAATTCTATAAAAGGAGGCCAGATTGAGGAACAGTAGAAAGTCATTTTGAAAATGAATAAGCCTTTTGTCTGGAACAATTATAGCTTAGTTTTCCTCCTACCCATGTGGTATTTGGTAGTTTTAAACTTTTGAGCATACATGTTAATTTTTTTAAAATCTGTAATTGATGTGAGTTTCAGCTTTTCTTTTTTAAAAAAATTTTATTTGTTAATTTTTAGCTATGCTGGGTCTTCGTTGCTGTGAGCATTCTTTCTCTAGCTGTGGCAAGTGGGGGCCACTCTTCATTGTGGTATGTAGGCTTCTCAGTGCAGTAGCTTCTCTTGTTGCAGAACACGGGCTCTAGGCACATGGGCTCCATAGTTGTGGCGCACAGGCTTAGTTGCCCTGTGGCATGTGGAATCTTCCGGGACCAGGGATCTAACCCATGCCCCCTGCATTGGCAGGCAGATTCTTAACTACTGAACCACCAGGGAAGTCCTGGATTGCAGCTTTTCTAAGGTGAACGTTATTTGTGCTACAATTCCTGGTTTCAGGAAACTTGATAGAAGTTTTTATCAAATTGTGCATATTCTCCGACACTGAAAAATTGTGCACAGACTCTGACTGGTCTTTGAATTATAGTTCAAGTTATTCAGGCAGCTGAGAACTTTTTAAATTTAACACACATTTATTGAGTGCCTAACTCAGTAGACAGAAGTCACTGTGATCACATCTGATGCTAGAGGGAGAGAAACAGCAGAACAGCTCTGGCCCAGAACTATGTATTGGGAGACGTTCTTTTAAAAGTGGTAATTGAAGTCTTGGAAGTGGATGATGGTGCCAAGAAAGGTCATATAAAGTGAGAAAAGACTTAATAATGGAGCCACAGAGAACATGAGTGTTTAAAGGCTGAGAGAAGAATCTACAAAAGGGAGAAGGAATTGCTGGAGGGATGGGGTCAAAACTAGGAAGGAGATTAGGCATGGAAATTGTAGGAAGAGTTTCAAAGGGAAGGGAGTACCTAACAGTGCCAAAGTTCTGTGGAAAATGCCATTGGAATTGGATGGGTACTGCATTGAATCTGTAGACTGCCTTGGGTAATATGGTCATTTTAACAGTATTAACTCCTCCGATCCAAGAACATGGTCTATGTTTCCATCTGTGTTAGCTTCAGTTTCTTTCTACAGTGTCTTACCATTTTCAGAGTATTAGGACTTTTGCCTCACTTGTTGTTGTCGTGTATAACTCTTTGGGATCCTTCTGGGAGCCTGCCAGGCTCTTCTGTCCATGGCATTTCCCAGGCAAGAATACTGGAGTGGATTACCATTTCCTTCTCCAGGGGATCTTCCCAATCCAGGGTTCGAACTGGCGTCTCCTGCATTGCAGGTGGATTCTCTACCACTGAGTGGCCAAGGAAGCCCTTTGCAACCTTCATTTCAGTTCAGTTCAGTCGCTCAGTCATGTCCGACTCTTTGCGACCCCATGAATCACAGCACGCCAGGCCTCCCTATCCATCACCAACTCCCAGAGTTTACCCAAACCCATGTCCATTGAGTTAGTGATGCCATCCAACCATCTCATCCTCTGTCGTCCCCTTCTCCTCCTGCCCCCAATCCCTCCCAGCATTAGGGTCTCTTCCAATAAGTCAACTCTTCGCATGAGGTGGCCAAAGTATTGGAGTTTCAGCTTCAACATCAGTCCTTCCAATGAACACCCAGGACTGATCTCCTTGCAGTCCAAGGGACTCTCAAGAGTCTTCTCCAACACCACAGTTCAAAAGCATCAATTCTTAGATAGGTTTATTCTTAGGTATTTTATTGTTTTCGATGCTATGGTAAACGGGATTGTTTCCTGTTTGCAGATGACATGATACTATACGTAGAAAATCCTAAAGATGCTACCAGACTACTACTGGACCTCATCAATGAATTTGGTAACTCTGCAAGATAAAAAATTAATGCACAGAAATCTGTTGCCTTTCTATACACCAGCAATGAAATAGCAGAAAGAGAAATTAAAGATTTCTTTAACAGATCATCTATTTCAAACCTACAGTGAAAAATATTTAATGGTGATACTTCAGAAGCACTACCATGAAGGTCAAGACTATGATGAAGATACTTATTATCTATCATTTTTATTCAGCATTGTACTTGAGTTTATAGCTAGCATAATTAGGGGGAAAGAAATGAGCTATGCAAACTGGATACAAAGGAAGAAAAACATTAATATTTGTAGACAATAAAATAGTCTATGTAGAAAATACAAGAGAATGTACAAATTTTTAAAAATATTTATTTATTTGCCTGCACTTAGTTAACAGCATGTGGGATCTAGTTCCCCGACCAGGGATCGAATCCAGGCCCCCAGCATTGGGAGCACAGAGTCTTAGCCTCTGGAACACCAGAGAAGTCCCGAGAATGTATTAATACAAATTTAAACAAATAGGAATTTAGCAAGATTGCTGAATACAAGATGAACATAAAAATCAGTATCATGAATCTGATAATGGTGGAGTTAACATGATCAGATTAACCCTCCCAGAGATAGAAATAGCTACTTTTGAAAAAGGAAAAAAGAAAAATGAAGTGCAATAGGTGATATTTGTGTGTTTGGGACTTTTTGTTTGAAGACATCCCCATAACTCCAAATAGCTTAAGTAGTAAAGAGCCACAGTCTATTGGCTTATGGTGTAAAAGGACAGTTCCAGGTTGGCAGAGCAGCCAAAGAGAAGGTAGATGAAACGTCTGTGAAGCAAGAGAGCCCCAGAAGATATGTCTCCAAACCTGCATATAGAATCTGTCAAAATCTTTGATTAATGGCTAAACAAAATTATGTGGAGAAAAATACAGAGTTCCTGGTGAAACAAAGCATCAACTAGAAACTGAAAGAGTTGAGCAGAAATTATAGCCATTGTCCATGACTGAAGAAGAAAGAGATTGGAAATTAAGCCCTCCCAAATCAACTGCCTTCTGGAATAAAAATCACTCTGTAAATGAATATAATCCATCCCAATGACAAAACTACTAGAAATCTGAAGAAACAAAAATATGACTTATACTTAAGGAAAAAGAATATCAGTCAATAGATACCAACTGCAAGTTCACTCTACTGAGATGTTGCAATTAGTAGTCAACAGCATTAAATCAGCCATTGTTTATATATATATAAATAATATATTTACAAACATTATATGTTTATATACACACAATGGATAAACAGAGAATCTAGCAGAGAAATAGAAACTATATAAAAAAAATGGAAATTCCAGAACTGAAAAGTACAGTATTGAAATGAAAAATCTGGGAACTTAATGACCTTAACAACATATTGAAGCTGGTATAATAAACAATAAGTGACATTGAAGACTGACCAATAGATTATCAATCTGAAGAACAAAGAGAAAAAAGATTGAAGAAAAAAGTAAGAGAGAAAGCTTTAGAGTCCTTTGGCGTTCCAGGTAGGAAAGAGAATGGGACGCACAAAAAATATGTGAGACATAGAGACAAAAGCTCACTAAATTTGGAAAGACATAAATTTACAGACTGAGGAAATTCCAGGAACCATGGGTGACATAGAAAACTACTCTTAGGCATGATCAAGGGAAAACTGTTAAACTTCAATAAAGCAAAAGTCTTAAAGTAGCCAAGGGAAAGTGACACATTACAAACAGGAGAACAATGATAATAGCCAACTTCACATTAAAAAAAACAGAAATGAGGAGAACACAGAATGACATATTTAGAGTGCTGGAAGAGAAAAAAAGGTATCAGTTCTGTGCCTTGTCAGATCTTTCATACATGATGGTGAAAGCTTAACCTGATAAAGACCATCTATGAAAAAAATTGACTGCTTATATCACACTTAACAGTGAAATACTGGATGATTTCTCCCTAAGGTTGGGAACTAGACAAGAAAGTCTGTTCTCACCACTTCTATTCAACATTGAATAAAAGGCAATTCAGTTCACTTCAGTCGCTCAGTCGTGTCCGACTCTTTGCGACCCGATGAACCACAGCACGCCAGGCCTCTCTGTCCATCACCAACTCCCGGAGTCCACCCAAACCCATGTCCATCGAGCCGGTGATGACATCCAGCCATCTCATCCTCTGTCGTCCCCTTCTCCTCCTGCCCTCAATCTTTCCCAGCATCAGGGTCTTTTCCAATGAGTCAGTTCTTTGCATCAGGTGGCCAAAGTATTGGAGTTTCAGCTTCAACATCAGTCCTTCCAATGAACACCCAGGACTGATCTCCTTTATGATGGACTGGTTGGATCTCCTTGCAGTCCAAGGGACTCTCGAGAGTCTTCTCCAACACCACAGTTCAAAAGCATCAATTCTTCGGTGCTCAGCTTTATTTATAGTCCAACTCTCACATCCATACATGACCACTGGAAAAAGCACAGCCTTGACTAGATGGACCTTTGTTGGCAAAGTAATGTCTCTGTTTTTTAATATGCTATCTAGGTTGGTCATAACTTTCCTTCCAAGGAGTAAGCGTCTTTTAATTTCATGGCTGAAATCACCAGCTGCAGTGATTTTGGAGCCCAGAAAAATAAAGTCAGCCACTGTTTCCACTGTTTCCCCATCTATTTGCCATGAAGTGATGGGACCAGATGCCATGATCTTAGTTTTCTGAATGTTGAGCTTTAAGCCAACTTTTTCACTCTCCTCTGTCACTTTCATCAAGAGGCTCTTTAGTTCTTCACTTTCTGCCGTAAGGGTGGTGTCATCTGCATATCTGAGGTTATTGATATTTCTCCTGGCAATCTTGATTCCAGCTTGTGTTTCTTCCAGCCCAGCATTTCTCATGATGTACTATGCATATAAGTTAAATAAGCAGGGTGACAATATACAGCCTTGACGTACTCCTTTTCCTATTTGGAACCAGTCTGTTGTTCCATGTCCTGTTCTAACTGTTGCTTCCTGACCTGCTTACAGGTTTCTTAAGAGGCAGGTCAGGCAGTCTGGTATTCCCATCTCTTTCAGAATTTTCCACAGTTTATTGTGATCCACACAGTCAAAGGCTCTGGCATAGTCAATAAAGCAGAAATAGATGTTTTTCTGGAACTCTCTTGCTTTTTCGATGATCTATCGGATGTTGGCAATTTGATCTCTGGTTCCTCTGCCTTTTCTAAATCCAGCTTGAACATCTGGAAGTTCACGGTTCATGTATTGCTGAAGCCTGGCTTGGAGAATTTTAAGCATTACTTTACTAGCGTGTGCTGCTGCTGCTGCTGCTGCTAAGTCGCTTCAGTCGTGTCCCACTCTGTGCGACCCCATAGACAGCAGCCCACCAGGCTCCACCATCCCTGGGATTCTCCAGGCAAGAATACTGGAGTGGGTTGCCATTTCCTTCTCCAGTGCATGAAAGGAAAAAGTGAAAGGGAAGTCGCTCAGTCGTGTCCGACTCTTAGCGACCCCATGGACTGTAGCCTACCAGGCTCCTCCATCCATGGGATTTTCCAGGCAAGAGTACTGGAGTGGGGTGCCATTGCCTTCTCCGTACTAGCATGTGAGGTGAATGCAATTGTGCGGTAGTTTGAGCATTCTTTGGCATTGCCTTTCTTTGGGATTGGAATGAAAACTGACCTTTTCCAGTCCTGTGGCCACTGCTGAGTTTTCCAGATTTGCTGGCATATTGAGTGCAGCACTTTCACAGCATCATCTTTTAGGATTTGAAATAGCTCAACTGGAATTCCATCACCTCCACTAGCTTTGATCATAGTGATGCTTTCTAAGGCCCACTTGACTTCACATTCCAGGATGTCTGGCTCTAGGTGAGTTGATCACACCATCGTGATTATCTGGATCATGAAGATCTTTTTTGTACAGTTCTTCTGTGTATTCTTGCCACCTCTTCTTAATATCTTCTGCTTCTGTTAGGTCCCTACCATTTCTGTCCTTTATTGAGCCCATCTTTGCATGAAATATTCCCTTGGTATCTCTAATTTTCTTGAAAAGATCTCTAGTCTTTCCCATTCTATTGTTTTACTCTATTTCTTTGCATTGATCGCTGAGGAAGGCTTTCTTATCTCTCCTTGCTATTCTTTGGAACTCTGCATTCAAATGGGTATATCATTCCTTTCCTCCTTTGCTTTTCGCTTCCCGTCTTTTCACAGCTATTTGTAAGGCCTCCTCAGACAGCCATTTTGCTTTTTTGCGTTTCTTTTTCTTGGGGATGGGCTTGAGTCCTGTCTCCTGTACAATGTCTCGAACCTCTGTCCATAGTTCATCAGGTATTCTGTCTCTCAGATCTAGTCCTTTAAATCTATTTCTCACTTCTACTGTGTAGTCATAAGGGATTCGATTTAGGTCATACCTGAATGGTCTAGTGGTTTTCTCCACTTTCTTCAATTTAAGTGTGAATTTGGCAATAAGGAGTTCATGATCTGAGCCAGTCAGCTCCTGGTCTTGTTTTTGCTGACTGTATAGAGCTTCTTCATCTGTGGCTGCAAAGAATATAATCAATCTGATTTTGGTGTTGACCAACAAGTGATGTCCATGTGTAGAGTCTTTTCTTGTGTTGTTGGAAGAGGATGTTTGCTATGACCAGTGCATTTTCTTGGCAGAACTCTATTAGCCTTTGCCCTGCTTCATTCTGTACTCCAAGGCCAAATTTGCCTGTTACGCCAGGTGTTTCTTGACTTCCTACTTTTGTATTCCAGTCCTCTATAATGAAAAGGACATCTTTTTTGGGTGTTAGTTCTAAAAGGTCTTGTAGGTCTTCATAGAACTGTTCAACTTCAGCTTCTTCGGCATTACTGGTCGGGGCATAGACTTGAATTACCGTGATATTGAATGGTTTGCCTTGGAAATGAACCGAGATCATTCTGTCATTTTTGAGATTGTGTCCAAGTACTGCATTTCGGACTCTTTTGTTGACTATGATGGCTACTCCATTTCTTCTAAGGGATTCCTGCCCACAGTAGTAGATATAATGGTCATCTGAGTTAAATTCACCCATTCCAGTCCATCTTAGTTCACTGATTCCTAGAATGTTGATGTTCACTCTTGTCATCTCCTGTTTGACCACTTCCAATTTGCCCTGATTCATGGACCTAACATTCCAGGTTCCTATGCAATATTGCTCTTCACAGCATCTAATCTTCCTTCTATCACCAGTCCCATTCACAACTGGGTATTGTTTTTGCTTTGGCTCCATTCCTTCATTCTTTCTGTAATTATTTCTCCAATGATCTCCAGTAGCATATTGGGCACCTACTGACCTGGGGAGTTCATCTTTCAGTGTCGTATCTTTTTGCCTTTTCATACTGTTCATGAGGTTCTCAAGGCAAGAATACTGAAGTGGTTTGCCATCCCCTTCTCCAGTGGACCACATTCTGTCAGACCTCTCCACCATGACCTGTCCGTCTTGGATGGCCCCACACGGCATGGCTTAGTTTCATTGAGTTAGACAAGGCTGTGGTCCATGTGATCAAATTGGCTAGTTGTCTGTGACTGTAGTTTCAGCCTGTCTGCCCCCTGATCCCCTCTCTCAGTGCCCACCATCTTACCTGGGTTTCTCTTTCCTTGGCTGCGGGGTCTCTCTTCATGGCTGCTCCAACAAAGGCAATTAGGAAAGAAAAATGTAAGTTATCCAGATTGAACGAGAAAAATTAATGCTATCTCTAGCCTCAGATGAAACGACTTGTATATGTGAAGTTCTAAGGAATACACACATGCAAACTACTAAACAAGTTCAACACGGTTGCAGAATGCAAGATCAACAAAAAATCTATTTTTTTAATTAATTAGCCATGAACATTCCAAAAAATGAAATTTAAAAACCAATTCTATTTAAAATAGCATCTAAAAGAATAAATACTTAATTCTAATCAAAGTGCAAAGTTGTATACTAAAAACTACAAAATCGTTGATAGAAACTAAAGAAGACCTACACACATGGAAAGTGGTCCCATGTTCATGGATTGGAAGATTTAATATTGGTAGGATAGCAATATCCTCCAAATTGATCTACAGATTCAACATAGTATCAAAGTCCTAGCTGACTATTTTGCAAAAATGAATAGACTAATCCTAAAGTTCATCTGTAAATATAAAGGACCCAGTAGTCAAAACAATCTTTAAAAAGAATAATAAAGTTGGAGTACTTACATGCCCATATTTCAAAACCTACTACAAAGCTATAATAAAGAGAGTGTGATACTGGCAGAAGGATAGACCACTCTCAGTGGAATAGAATTGAAAGTCAAGAAATGGGAAACTGAAATGGCTCCCAATTTAGCAAGTTAATAAATTAATAACACTATTAACATTGCATCTTATGAGGAAATGGTGGCAATGTCACCAGAGGTAGTGGTCTTTGTTTAAGCTCTTTTTAATTCACCAGTTTGGTCCCTGCAGAAATTCATGGATCCTGGAGGATGGCAGTACATTACTGCAAGCTCAACTGAATAGTAGACCCAATTATAGCTGTTGTATCTTTGTTAGATCAGATTAATATGGTCTCAGTACATAGTATGTAGCCATTGATTGGACAAATGTGTCTTTTTGTATTCCAGTCAAGAAAGAGAATCAATTAGTTCTCAAGGAAAATATTTTGTAGCTAAATGTGATGGATATTAACTAGACTTACTGTGGTGATCATTTTGTAATATATACATAGATTGAATCATTACATTGTACATCTGAAAACTAATATGTCAATTATATCAATTAAAATTTTTAAAGAATCAGAAGTAGTTTACATAGAAAGGACAGGAACATAGATTTACAGTTTTGCCCCAGAATTATATTACGTGACATCACTCTGATCAGACAGAACAAGAAGTGGTTAGTACCCTGAAGGTCTTGGTAAGCTGCATGCAATCCAGAGGATGGGAAATAAACTCTCTGAAGATTCAGAGGTCTAGTGGTCAGGGGCATGCTGACATATCCCCTAAGACAGAAAAAACAAATCACTGCATCTTGCATCCCCTTTCTCAAAGAAGGAAGCACAATCCTTGGTGAGCCTCTTTGGGTTCTGCAGACAGCATATTTCATGCCTAGTAATACTGCTCTGGACAATAACCAGGTGACAGCTTTAAGTAAGGTTTGGAATCGTATGATCTTGCAGATCCCTTGGTGCTGGAGGTGACAGTTGTGGGAAAAGAAGCAGTGGGATGTTTATGGCAAGACCCAGTGGGAGAATCAAATGTAAGCTATTGAATATCTTGAGCAAGAATATGCCAGCTGTAGCAGAGAATTTTAAGCCTTTTGAAAACAGCTTCTGGTGTGCTATTGGGCCATGATGGACATGGAAAACTTGACCAGGGGACACTAAGTGACTATACGTCTGGAACTGTCCACCACTGATTGGATTCTGTCAAATGTACCAAGTCATAAAGTCAGAGGAGCCTAACACCAAGACATCATTAGACAGAAAGATTATACCTGGGATCAAGCTTAAGCAGAATCAGAGGACACAAGCAAAATGTGTGCAGAGGTAACCCAGAAGCTCCTGTTACCTACTGCAGTTACAGCAGTGTTCTTCACTCAGCTCATATCTGTGGCCATAGTGGGGCACAGGGGTGGCTCCTGCTAAAGCAGGTGGAAAAAGCCCATTTGGCTTATGAGTCAGTTACAGCCATTCTGAGGGGTAACTTTGAAAGGCAGTTGCAAGGAAAATCTTCTCAATGGGCAGATATTAACGTGTGATCATCCATCCATCTTGTGTGGAAGGAGAAGTGGTTCAAAATGAGAGTATGTATGAACTCATGAGCAGTGGCAAATGGCCTGGCCAGTTGGTCAGTGTGTTAAAAGGAAAAAGACTAGATGATTGGCTGCAGCAAGGTCTGGGGCAGAACTATATAGATGGATATAGAGGAGGGAAGACCGAGTATAAAGATCTTTGCTTCATATGTCAATGCCCATGAAAAAGAATTCACCTTGGCAGAGACACTTAACATCCAAATAGAATGACATGGCTGGTTGACGTTAGCCACATACTGACCATCTCAGCATTAGCACAATAAGCATGTGAATTGAATAGGTACATTGGCAAAGATGTAGGGTATGCAAAGGCCCAGTATCATGGACTCCCACTTACTAAGGCTGATTTAGCTACTGCTGTCTCTGAATCTTCAAGTAAATACTGACAGAGACCAACACTAAGCTTCCAAGGTGGCACCATTTATCTAGGATACTAATTGGCTGCTTAATAGTAAGTCAACCACACTGGGCTTCTTCCAGCCTACAAGAGCTAGTGACTTGATCTTATGTTAATAGACTTACTTTTTCTGGATACTTCTGGTGGTCCAGTGATTAAGAATCCGCCTCCCAGTGCAGGGGATGTGGGTTCAATCCCTGGTCTAAGATCCCACTATGATCTAAGATCCCACATGCCACAGGGCAACTAATCCTGTGCACTGCAACAAGAGAAGCCCACCTATGCCACATCTAGAGAAAGCCCGTATGCCACAACAAAGACCCAGTGCAGCCAAAATTAACCCAAATTAAAAAAAAAATTGACTCTCCTACCCTGAGAGCCTTACTCACTGTCACTACCTGTGGGCTTACAAAGGTGCATGATACTTGCAGGCTGCTCTGACCATCATAAAGAAGGTTCCTCCAGGAAGCTGTTGTAAGTTGTCCTGCTACCACCCTGTAATCATAATCTTGAAGGTAAATAATTTGATTACTTATAAACTCCAACTAACAGTAACCAGTATTTGTTCATTGTAGGATTTTACTTGGAACCAGCTAGGAAGCTACTGCAATTGACAATGCAAGAGATAGTGATACCACACTAGTGGTGAGGTACAGAGAAAGGGAGGAGGTCACAGGAAATAGTTTCTCCTATGTCTAGGTGTATTTGTTACATGTAGTTAGTCTAGAAATAATGGCAACCGAAGTAAGCTACTTTAAATAGAAAAGTTGTATTCATTACAAGGACAAAGGAGAGGCTCATGGTACCTAAGGGCTGAGGCAAGCAGCAGGATCTAGAACTGGGACCTAGAAAGCCACTGGGTAGCTCTCTCGGCTCATTGGCTGTTTGCAGATGAAAGAGACTCATTCAGTTCAGTTCAGTTCAGTCGCTCAGTCGTGTCCAACTCTTTGCGACCCCATGAATTGCAGCATGCCAGGCCTCCCTGTCCATCACCAACTCCCGGGGTCCACCCAAACCCATGTCCATCGAGTCAGTGATGCCATCCAGCCATCTCATCCTCTGTCGTCCCCTTCTCCTCCTGCCCCCAATCCTTCCCAGCATTAGGGTCTTTTCCAGTGAGTCAACTCTTCGCATGAGGTGGCCAAAGTATTGGCGTTTCTGCTTCAACATCAGTCCTTCCAATGAACACCCAGGACTGATCTCCTTTATGATGGACTGGTTGGATCTTCTTGCAGTCCAAGGGACTCTCAAGAGTCTTCTCCAACACCACAGTTCAAAAGCATCAATTCTTCAGCGCTTAGCTTTCTTCACCTTCCAACTCTCACATCCATACATGACCACTGGAAAAGCCATAGCCTTGACTAGACAAACCTTTGTTGGCAGAGTAATGTCTCTGCTTTTCAATATGCTATCTAGATTGGTCATAACCTTCCTTCCAAGGAGTAAGCGTCTTTTAATTTCATGACTGCAATCACCATCAGCAGTGATTTTAGAGCCCCCAAAAATAAAGTCTGACACTGTTTGCACTGTTTCCCCATCTATTTCCCATGAAGTGATGGAACCAGATGCCATGATCTTAGTTTTCTGAATGTTGAGCTTTAAGCCAACTTTTTCACTCTCCTCTGTCACTTTCATCAAGAGGCTCTTTAGTTCTTCACTTTCTGCCGTAAGGGTGGTGTCATCTGCATATCTGAGGTTATTGATATTTCTCCCAGCAATCTTGATTCCAGCTTGTGTTTCTTCCAGCCCAGCGTTTCTCATGATGTACTATGCATATAAGTTAAATAAGCAGGGTGACAATATACAGCCTTGACGTACTCCTTTTCCTATTTGGAACCAGTCTGTTGTTCCATGTCCTGTTCTAACTGTTGCTTCCTGACCTGCATACAGGTTTCTCAAGAGACAGGTCAGGCGGTCTGGTATTCCCATCTCTTTCAGAATTTTCCACAGTTTACTGTGATCCACACAGTCCAAGGCTTTGGCATAGTCAATAAAGCAGAAATAGATGTTTTTCTGGAACTCTCTTGCTTTTTCAATGATCCATCAGATGTTGGCAATTTGATCTCGGTTCCTCTGCCTTTTCTAAAACCAGCTTGAACATCTAGAAGTTCATGGTTCACGTATTGCTGAAGCCTGGCTTGGAAAATTTCAAGCATTACTTGATTAGCGTGTGAGATGAGTGCAATTGTGCAGTAGTTTGAGCATTCTTTGGCATTGCCTTTCTTTGGGATTGGAATGAAAACTGACCTTTTCCAGTCCTGTGGCCACTGCTGAGTTTTCCAGATTTGCTGGCATATTGAGTGCAGCACTTTCACAGCATTATCTTTCAGGATTTGAAATAGCTCAACTGGAATTCTATCACCTCCACTAGCTTTGATCATAGTGATGCTTTCTAAGGCCCACTTGAGTTCACATTCCAGGATGTCTGGCTCTAGGTGAGTTGATCACACCATCGTGATTGTCTGGGTCATGAAGATCTTTTTTGTACAGTTCTTCTGTGTATTCTTGCCACCTCTTCTTAATATCTTCTGCTTCTGTTAGGTCCCTACCATTTCTGTCCTTTATTGAGCCCATCTTTGCATGAAATGTTCTCTTGGTATCTCTAATTTTTTTGAAGAGATCTCTAGTCTTTCCAATTCTGTTGTTTTCCTCTAATTCTTTGCATTGATCGCTGAGGAAGGCTTTCTTATCTCTCCTTGTTATTCTTTGGAACTCTGCATTCAGATGGGAATATCGTTCCTTTTCTCCTTTGCTTTTCGCTTCCCGTCTTTTCACAGCTATTTGTAAGGCCTCCTCAGACAGCCATTTTGCTTTTTTGCATTTCTTTTCCATGGGGATGGTCTTGATCCCTGTCTCCTGTACAATGTCACGAACCTCTGTCCATAGTTTATGAGGCACTCTGTCCTCATGGGACAGATCTAGTCCCTTAAATCTATTTGTCACTTCCACTGTATAATCATAAGGGATTTGATTTAGGTCATACCTGAATGGTCTAGTAGTTTTCCCTACTTTCTTCAATTTAAGTCTGAATTTGGCAATAAGGAGTTCATGATCTGAGCCACAGTCCGCTCCCGGTCTTGTTTTTGCTGACTGTATAGAGCTTCTCCATCTTCGGCTGCAAAGAATATGATCAATCTGATTTTGGTGTTGACCATCTGGTGATGTCCATGTGTAGAGTCTTCTCTTGTGTTGTTGGAGGAGGGTGTTTGCCATGACCAGTGCATTCTTTTGGCAAAACTGTTAGCCTTTGCCCTGCTTCATTCTGTACTCCAAGGCCAAATTTGCCTGTTACGCCACGTGTTTCTTGACTTCCTACTTTTGCATTCCAGTCCCCTATAATGAAAAGGACATCTTTTTTGGGTGTTAGTTCTAAAAGGTCTTGTAGGTCTTCATAGAACCGTTCAAGTTCAGCTTCTTCAGTTTTACTGGTCGGGGCATAGACTTGGATTACCGTGATATTGAATGGTTTGCCTTGGAAACGAACAGAGATCATTCTGTCGTTTTTGAGATTGCATCCAAGTGCTGCATTTCGGACTGTTTTGTTGACCATTACAAAGCTCCTAAGCTTTAGGTTCATTTACCTAGAGAGAGACTAATTTTTGTGCAAAGATAAATTTCCAGAGGGGAGACTGATGGCCCAGCTTGGATCAGGTGTCCACTGTTGGTAAGATATGGGGGACTGACAAGTTCCGGTAAAAAGCAGGAGTAATGGATGGACACCAGTACTCCAAGGGCCTCACAGATTAGTTCTATGTGTTCAAGCATAGTTAACACGAAGCAGGAAAGTTTCAGAGCTAAGTTATCTGTGACAACCCTGTTTTAAGAGTGTTAGTTGAAACAAGTACAGCTTTAGTTCGTATAATTAGTGCAGGCATTTAGAACCTATACTTGGTTAGGTTTTCCTGTGAGTTTAGACTTGAGTATTGAAAAAGGACAAAACAAAAAGAGAAACAAAGCCTATTCGAACACAAAGCCTACATTTACTAGTTTTAAATTATTTCTGCCTTTTGAGAGGTGGCCTGTTCCAGATACTGTTTCACAGCTCTCAAGTCCTCTTCTTCAGCTCAATCCTTTCGTTAACCCACGAGGCTTCTTGGAATGTGCAACCGATTAACATTTTTAGCAGCTAAGTTTCCGATAGTTATATTGCAGTATCTTTCATACTAATATCCAACATTTATTGAGTTCTTAATCTATCTCAGGCACTGGGTCTAACTTTATTGTGTTAAACTCATTCAATCTACAAAGCCCCAAAGAATAGGCAGTATTGTTTAACCTATTTCATTATAATGTCTCTCTCTCCTAGCTAGAAAACAGTGGTCCAGTAGAGCCCATGAGGTGCCACCACTGGTTTGACCAGTTTGCTTTAAAACAGTTACCTTGGAAAGTTAAATTCCTTTGTTTTACTCTACTTCCTCACTTCTGAAGTCAAAGACCTGTCCTTCTGGTTTATAAAATTCTTACTATTGGGATAAAAGTATGTGCATCATAAACAAGCCTTTTTTTCCCCTTCATCTTCAGTTATTCCTCGAATTGCAGAAAACCAGTTGGTACAGCTTGGGAAACTTCCATGAGAAATAAACAGGCTGCTAGAAACATTAAATACTTGTGAGTGGCAGTGTTGCATAGCATAAAATTTGATTTAGACTTAAGATGCTTTATAGGTGGAAAGGGGGCTAAAGAAGGAGTCCATGCACATTTTGAAGGTTTCAGTAAAATCTCGTTTTATGTGCTTAGTCATGTCTGACTCTTGACTCCTCTGTCCATGGGATTTTTTAGATAAGGATACTAGAGTGGGTTACCATTTCCTCCTCCAGGAGAACTCCCTGACCTAGGGATTGAACCCATATCTCCTGTGAATTGCAAGTGGATTCTTTACCTGCTGAGCCCTCAGGTGTTTCAATGGTTGACATTTTCCAGCCGCCCCGCCCCCCGCAGGCAATCCCTCTTGCCCAGAGCAGTATTTGTTAAGCATCTTGTCTTCCAAGGAGGAAATAACCCAGCAAGAAAAGAACAATAAATGTAGAACCAGCCTTCCAGTCATTAATATCCTGGATTCTAGAATGACTGTTGCTAGGCTTTGATAATCATGAAAGGTTGATGTCTGAGAACCTCTTCCACTCTTTACTTTTATAGGACTATGCTTTCCTATGATATATGACATTTTGATTCTTTAAGTAACGTTGGGATATAAGATGAGTATTACACTTTTCCCAATTTTGATAAGACACATTTAGGCTGGATAATTTACCTAATCGAAAATATAAAGAAAGGGCAGTTGGGGACTTCCCTGGTGGTTCAGTGGTTAAGACTTTGTGTTTCCAATGCAGGAGATTTGGGTTCCATCCCTGGTTGGGAGAACTAAGATCCCACAAGCCACAGGGCTCTGCCAAAAACAAATAAACCGCGGGCAGCTAACCGTTGTGGACTTCAATAGGTAGTCAATGTTCTCCTGAATGATTGACAATGGATAAACATTAGTGAGTTATTCGGACAGTCTGGCACAGTTTGGCACAGAGTAACTCTTGAGCTTTATATCACATTATCCGGCCCTAATTTAATGTGATAATTAAATCACATTATCCGGGCCTAAAGGTCAAAACGGGGAAAGGGCTCTATCGACTCAATCAGTTGCCTACTTGGAGATCTCAAGCTAGGAAAATTTTAGAAAAATTATGGAACTTTTTGTCAAGAGCAAATTAAAAGGTCTATCATTTATTATCTCCAGAAAGTCAGCAAAGAACATTTGCAAGGAAATGGATAAACCAAAAAATTCAGGATGTATCAGAATAATGCACCATCCCTTCTCCAGAAAGTTAGACACTCATTAAAAAAAAGTTTAAAAAGTTTTTGTAATGTATCCGAACGACGGTGTCATTGTATTATTATTTTTTTTTTGGCTGGGTTGTGCGGCTTGCGGGATCTTAGATCCCAGACCAGAGATGGAGCCCCGCTTCCCCTGCAGTGGAAGCGCGTAATCCTAACCATTGCACCGCCAGGAAATTCCCCATGTGATTTTACTTTACATTCCCCATGTGATTTTACTTTACAACACTCGATTGTACTATAACTTTTCTCTAGTTTAAGTTGGGCTAAATCTGTGCTTCAGCGCGACACACTAACACACCCTACCGACACCTTGTGGGTGTGGCTTTTAATCTTTTCATGTGTGATTAAAGATACAACTCTTAACGCAGTTTTATGGGATTAACATTAGTTTGGGTGGTAAGAAAACCTGAGGACAAGCCTTCAGGCTTCAAGTCACTCTATAACAGGCGGCAGGTCTGGCGTGGGTCAAAGCCGGGACAAGAGCTCTGGGCCGCACCAAGTAGGAGCTGAGCTGAGACTGACGCCACGAACCGAAGAAAACTGCCTCAGGCCGAGCGACCTCTTGACCCCCCGAGCGGGTGCTGGCCTCCGAAAACACACGTCTGGGAGCAGTGAGGACAGAGCTCCTGAAACTAAAAGGAACTGCAGGTAACGCCACGCCCAACTCTCGCCAGAATAACACCTTCGCTACGCGGACTCGCCATCCCGGGATACCCCGGCACAAGATGGCGGCGCGTCACGTGCGCAACGCGGTGACGTAGGACGGCGCCCTCACGGAAGGACCGCCCTAACCTCACCCCCCCCGCTCTGTTACTCAGTTTGGCCCCCCTTCCCTCCCCCGCCCCCGGCCTGGTGTAGATCATGCCGCCAGTGGCGGCCCTGACTGCCGAGGAAACGGTAGCTTAGGACAGTTGGCTGTTAAGTGACACTGATTCTCCCCGCCCCGCCTGACCCCTAAGAAAGAGGCACGTCCTCCGCCGCGTGAGGGGGTGGGGAAGTGGGTAGTGAATTCGGATCCACCTGGGAGGGGGGAGTGGAAGTTCCCCGCCCCGGACAGAGGCAAGGCAGCAGCCACAGGTAAGCAGGGGGCGGGGGAGGCGGGGTGGGGACGTGCTCCCGTGTTCCCGGGCAAGAGGAGGGCGCTGGGACGCGGCCCCCGCGGGGACGCCGAGGCAGGTCGTGCGTCTGGTGGGGGGCGCGCGGGGGCGGCTGCGGTGGGGGAGGGGTGCGGAGGGCGTTCGGCGGAAGGGGGAGGGGCTGCTCACTCTCTCCCGGCGGGGCGCGCTTCCGGTTCTCGTTGCCTGGCCTGCTGCACCCCTTCAGTCGGCAGTGTCTTCCTCCCTCCCTCCCGCCTGCTGTCCCCCAATGAAAATTAAAACGAAGACCTCCCGCCGCGGGGCGGTTTTCGCCTCTGAAGCCGCCTCCGCGGCCCAAGGCGAGAGCCCTCTGTCGAAGGTCTCGGGGTTGGGGCGGGAGCCGTGGGGAGGGCGGCATGGCCTTGGTCTCCGCGCGTCGTCCGCCGAGCGCCGCCAGAGACCGTAGAGCGCGCCCGGCGCCCTCGGGGTGCGGGGCCCGGACCGCTCACTGTGGGGGCAGAGCCAACCCTTATCATCCGGGAGCTTCCAGTCGAGTGGGGAGACATACGGTAGAATAATCATACACGAAGCAGTCATGGGAAGGTAGTGTGGAGTGACAGAACTCGTCTGTTTACCAACTGGACAGACGTTCAAACCGAGAAGACGTTCTCTTCTATTTCCCCCTGTGTCACAAAACTAAGCATGGTATTTCAGAGCGTCAACTTCGCCGTGGAGCGTCTCGCTTTATCTCTCTACTATTGTAGATGTCGATGACTAGTTGTTTGTCAACTTTTGAGGCGTAATGGGCTAATAATAGTCATCGGGATCCTTTCCGTTTATGAGGCTTAATTCGGCATAAATTTGGCAAGCATCTTCGTCAAACTGGCCTCGTTGTGATGTGTTTGTTTTATCATAGCAAAGTATATTCGCTTATGTTTGTAAAGTCATTTTATCCCGAAAATTTCATTATGAACAGATGTATGCAGTTTTATTTAAATGCGGTTTTTCCTACAGACTGTATAATATGCAGTTTTCCTCTGTCTCAATTAGAATCAGTACGGTGTTCTTAAAGCCGAATATGTTAGTTCTATTGCATTTGCGGTTATCCTTTAAGGTTTATCTGATACATCTGTGCAGTACTGGTATATCACCAGTAGGTGGTAGTACCTTCAAAATGTTTTTTTCCTTTCATATGTTATCCCATTTATTTATATTGATACTACTGAATTTTCAGCTCTAAATATTCTCTTGTGCCTGAATTTTCCTGTTTATAAAGCTGGGTTGAAGTAATTTTCTGAAGATAATCTTGTTTGGTATCTGAAGATATCATTGTTTCTGTCAGTTTTAAGTAGGTAAACCCAACTAAACACGTTTTATTGAGTAGTAATAAGCGCAAGGTATTATTTTGGAGTAGGATGTGGTCTTTGACTCCTAGAGCTTGCCTTCTGGTAGGGAGACAGAAAACAGGTCATTTCAATTCTGTGATGAGTGCCATGAAAGGTGGAGGAAACTTGTACCCTGGGGATACAGCCAAAGCTTCTAGACTTCATCTAGACCAGTCTTAGGAAGGCAGGAAAGTTTGCCTGTAAGAATAACTCATAGGAATAGGTCACGTGAGGGATAGTGTTTCTGACAGAGGAAACAGCATACATAAAAGCTGGAAGGTGAGAGAAAGCATTGCAGGCACATTTGAAGATCTGAAACAAATTAAGTATGACTAATAGCAATTTTGAGGGGATATCTTGAGTTGAATTGTGGAAATGTTGAGCAATAGACTTCTTGTCCTCAGACTTGTCCATCATCTACTGGTGGAGAAACTTAAGACCTGCTTCATTATACTATATTTGTTGATGTTTACTATTTTACCGCATACCTGATGGTCTCTGCTGGACACAGAGCATACATTCCCAAGATAGAGGCCCTGTTCTTAGGCACCTTGAGACTGAGGGAAACAGACATGTCAATAAACACAGTTCAGAAAGTTAAGTAACCTCATTATAAATAACAAGGTACAGTGGAACGAGGAAGGAAGGACCCAGAGCAGTTAGGTTTGGGATGAAACTTGAAAATGAGTTTGCCAGGTGGATGAGGTGGGGAGGTGAAGGTATTCCTGGAGGAGGGGCAGTGTGGAATGAAAGAACATGAATTTTGGGTTAAAACAGTTCTGCTTCAGATCTTAAATTCACATCTTAAGTGAGATCCATAGAAGTGGCAATTTCTTTGAACCTTCGTTTACACATCTCTAAAATAGAGAATCCGGATGATGATATATAAAAAGCTCTTATTTTAGTTCCTAGCAGTTTTTTTTCCCCGTATTTTTTTGGCCATGCTGCACAGCACGCAGGGTCTTAGTTCCCCAACCAGGGATAGAATCCATGCCGCCTGCAGTGGAAGCATGGGGTCTTAACCACTGGACCTGCCAGGGAATTCCTATGCTCCTTTCTTGACATACTTTCCTGAAAGTGCCATGCCTTTAACATTCTTCATATGTCTGCAAGATCTAAGGCTGCTATGATTTCTTAGGTCCCCAAATTATTCATTCCCAGTGATGGTACCTTTTTTTTTCTTTCAGTCTGTTTATTTTATTCATTTGAAATACAGATCAATTGGTGGTTTGTTTGTTTTTTTGGACCACACTTCACGGGCTACAGGATCTTAGCTCCCCAACCAGAGGTTGAACCTGGGGCCACAGCAGTGAAAGAACTGAGTCTTAACCATTGGACAGCCAGGGAACTCCACCATTGACTATACTTTTGAATCTGTGTTTCACTGCCCACTTGTGATTTTGCCCGACTTGGGATTGTTTTATGTTAAGCTTCCAGCTGCTGCCTGAGGCTTACTTTATTTTTACAGAAAATGCCTTTGTACACATAAAAATAAAATTGTATGTTGAGCAGGTTTTTAACAGATTAGTCTTAACCTTAATTTCAGGAATAATAGCTTTTTTCAAAAAATGAGCAGGTAAAGGTTTTATCCTGATAACGTCACTTTAAAAATACATATATATTGTTAATAAGCTGAAGCTATAAGGCTACTTTTATTTGGGGGGGGGGATGGTTAGTTCCTCTTTAAAAAAAAAAAACAGAAAATAGGTTATCTTTTCTGCAGGAAATAGAGTTGTAGTGATTGTCCAAAATGTTACTTGCACTCCAGTATTCTGGCCTGGAGAATTCCATGGACTGTATAGTTCATGGGGTCACAAAGAGTCGGACACGACTGAGTGACTTTTGTGTTTTGTAATGGCTTTTACTAGGAAATGTGTGATGTTTTGTTGATGATGTTAGTTTCTGTTAGATACTGGATTTCTTAGTAACACTGTTATGGAGGGAAATCAGTGAGTCACAGTGAAACAGCCAAGTATCACTTTGAATAATTTAACAAGGGTTTAAAAAATCTTTTACAGTTTCTTTTAGTGCTTTAGCACTACATCTTTTTTTCCCCTCTGCTCTATATTCTTTTCTAAAAATTTATTTTAATTGGAAGATTATTGCTTTATAATGTGTTGGTTTCTTCCATACATCAGCATGAATCAGCCATAGGTATACGTATGTCCCCTCCCTCTCCCATCCCACCCATTTAGGTTGTCACAGAGCACCAGATTGAGCTCTCTGTGTCATACAACAAATTCCCACTGGCTATCTGTTTTACATATAGTAATGTATATGTTTCAATGCTACTCTCTCAATTCGTTCCACCTTCTCTTTCCCCAGCTGTGTCCACAGGTCTCTTTCTGTCTGCGTCTCTATTGCTGCCTTACAAATAAGTTCATCTGTACCATTTTTCTAGATTCCATACATATGTGTTAATACATGATATTTATTTTTCTGACTTATTTCACCCTGTGTAACAGGCTCTAGATTCATCCACCTCACTAGAATTGACTCACATTGGTTCCTTTTTATGGCTGAGTAATATTCCATTGTATGTATGTACCACAACTTCTTTATTCTTCTCTCAGTGGACATTTAGGTTGCTTCCATGTCCTGGCTATTGTAAATAGTGCTGCAGTGAACACTGGGGTACATGTGTCTTTTAGAATGGTTTTCTGATGATATATGCCCAATAGTGGGATTGCTGGGTCATATGATAGTTTTATTCTTGGTTTTTAAAGAAATCTCCATACTGTTCTCCTTAGTGCCTGTATCAATTTACATTCCAACAGGGCAAGAGGGTTCCCTTTTCTCCACACCCTCCACCATTTTTTGTTTGTAGATTTTTTGATGATGGGCATTCTGACTAGTGTGAGGTGATACCTCACTGTAGTTTTGACTTGCATTTCTCTAATAATCAGAAATGTTGAGCATTTTTTCATGTGCTTATTAGCCGTCTGTATGTCCTCTTTGGAGAAATGTCTGTTTAGGTCTTCTGAACATTTTTTAATTGGGTTGTTTGCTTTTCTGATGTTGAGCTGCTTGTATATTTTGGAGTTTAACCCTTTGTCAGTTGCTTTATTTGCAGTTATTTTCTCCCATTCTGAGGGTTGTCTTTTAATCTTGTTTATGGTTTCCTTCGCTGTGCAAAAGCTTTTAAGTTTAATTAGGTCCCATTTGTTCATTTTTATTTTTATTTCCATTACTCTAGGAGGTGGGTCATAGAGGATCTTGCTATGATTTATGTCAAAGGGTGTTCTGCCTGTGTTTTCCTCCAAACTTCTATAGTTTCTGGTCTTACATTTAGGTCTTTAATCCATTTTGAGTTTATCTTTGTGTTGGTGTTAGAAAGTGTTCTAATTCCATTCTTTTACATGTAGGTGTCCAGTTTTCCCAGCACCACTTATTGAAGAGACTGTCTTTTCTCCATTGTATATTCTTGCCTCCTTTGCCAAAGATAAGGTTCCCATAGGTGCATGGGTTTATCTCTGGGCTTTCTGTGTTGTTCCATTGGTCTGTATTTCTGATTTTGTGGCAGTACCATACTGTCTTGATGATTGTAGCTTTGTAGTATAGTCTGAAGTCAGGAAGGTTGATTCCTGTAGCTTCACTCTTCTTTCTCAAGATTGCTTTGGCTATTCAGGGTCTTTTGTGTTTCCATACGAATTGTGAAATTTTTTGTTGTAGTTCTGTGAAAAATGCCATTGGTAATTTGACAGAGACTGCATTGAATCTGTTGATTTCTTTTGGTAGTATAGTCATTTTCACAATGTTGATTCTTCCTACCCAGGAACATGGTATATCTTTCCATATGTTTATGTCATCTTTGGTTTCTTTCATCAGTGTCTTATAGTTTTCTGTATACAGCTCTTTTGTCTCCTTAGGTAGGTTTATTCTTAGGTATTTTATTCTTTTTGTTTTCTGCTCTGTATTCTTGTGTCTTCTGAAATGGAGTGTTTAAAAAGGCATTTTCAGTAGCAATAGTATGTAGAAAGTATAAAATTCCATCTTTGATGCTATCTGTATGTTTAATCTGTGGGATTACCACTTCTGTTAGTGTAGGTTAAAAATGACTGCAGTCTTCCTAAAGAAGAGTCCATATGTAGCTTAAAAAGCAGTTCAAGAAACAATAGGGAAGCACTAGATGAACTTGTCAAAATTTTAAAATAATCATAATTAAGTCATATTGGAAGAATATTTGTATTAACATGATAGAAATAAAATTTATATGAAGAAATAATATAGGGTAATAGGGACAACACTAAGATCTGATGAATGGACAAATAATATAAACAGTTCACACAATTAATGGAGAATTAAAGAAATGTATGACAGTGTACCATTTTCCATCTATTGCATTAGTAATGACTTTAAAAAATTCCCATTGCTTTCTCATGTGCTTCTGGTGGACTACAATTCTTTCAGAAAGCTTTAAATATTCATACTCTTTAACCAAGTAATTCTCCTTTTTAGAATATAGCCTATGGAAATGATTTTGTTATGTTTATTTTAATTTTTTAATCAGTTAATTAGGCTGCACAACTTGTGGGATCTTAGTTCCCTGACCAGGGATTGAACCTGGGCCCCAGCATTGAAAGCACCAAATCGTAAACACTGGACCACCAAGGAATTCTCTCTCTTTACAAATTCTTTGAATTATGGAAAAATACACATAAAATTTATCATCATAAGCATTTTGAAGTATACAATTCAGTAGTGTTAGGTACATTACGTTGTTGTGCAGCCAATCTACAGAGCTTTTTCATACCATTAAATAACAACTCTCCATCTCTCCCTCCCTCCAGTCCCTGTTAACCACCATTCTTTGTTTCTATGGGTTTGAGTATTCCTAAGTAACTTAAATATGTGAAAGCATTCAATGTTTGTCTTTTGGGAACTGGTTTATTTCACTTAGCATATGTCCTCAAAGTTCATTTATTTTGTAGCATGTATCACAATTTCCTTCCTTTTTAAAGCTGAATAATATACCATTGTATATGTATATCACATTTTGTTTATTCACTCATCCATTGATGAACATTTGAGTTGCTTCTGCCTTTTGGCTACTGTGTACAGGGCTGTATTCTGCTATGTACAGAGCTGTACAAATATCTCTGTAAGACCCTGCTTTCAATTCTTTGGATAGAGGCACAAATACGGGATTGCTGGATCATATAGTAATTCTAGCTTTAGTTTTTTGAGTTACTACCATGTTCTTCCTCCCTGGTGTTGCACCATTCTACATTCCCAACTACAGTGCACAAATGTTCAGTTTCCCCACATCATTGCTAACACTTATTTTCTGTTTTTTAAAAAATATTAGCCATCATAATGGATGTGAGATGGTATCTTATTGTAGTTTTGATTTGCATTTCCCTAATACTTAATGAAATTGAGCATCTTTTCATTTTTTACTGGCCAGCCTTCTCTCTTTTTATGTCTTTCCACATAATTATAAAAACCTTAAATTCTGCCTAAAACTTCTACCAGTCTCTAAGTAGTTCTATTTGACGTATTCCATCTCTCATAATCCATTTATTCTCATTCTTATCCAGCTACATGTCCTGCAGTTGATTAGATCATCTAGATCTTTAGAAAGTCCTTAGGTATGATTTCATTCATTTATTCTGTTCAACCTTTGCTCAATAAATTCTCTATATTAAACTATGTATCCAATTAGAAACTGTTCCCTAGACTGCAGAAAAGAATGCTTGTGTCCCTGCGTATCATACTTTTTTAAAAAAATTGATCTAATATTTATTTTTGGCTGCACTGAGTCTTTGTTACTGCATGCAGGCTTTCTCTGTTGCTGACTGTTGGGGGGTGGTACTCTTCGTTGTGGTGCGCAGGCTTCTTGTAGTGGCTTCTCGTTGCAGAGCAGAGCCCGGGCTCAGTAGTTGTGACCCATGGGCTTAGTTGCTCCATGGCATGTGGAGTCTTCCTAGACCGTGTCCGCTGCATTGGCAGGCGGATTCTTAACCATGGGACCTCCAGGGAAGTCCTGTCATACTTCTTGAGTGGGGTAACATTTGAAAACATAGTCATAATAATTTATGTTTGTATATCATTTATTAAATTTAAACATCATATGGATCAAAATTCAAAAAAAAAGAATATGCAAGGAAAATCTCTATTCTCTTTCTATACCATAGCTACCAGTTCTCTTCCATGGAGGCAACCAAGTTATCAATTTTACACAACTATATACCATACATATTATATAGCACTTTTTATTTGCCATTTTAAAAGATTTTATCATTAGGTCGCTATACACCCAGAGCAGAGGTATAGGAACATGAGGTGGGATAAACTGAGCTCAGCCTTTAGTATAGAAAAGCTCTGTTTTGTTCTTCTGAAAAAGTATGCATGTTAAGAAGAGAAATGTCATAAGATTTCTTGAAAATGAAGTTAGAAAGCATCTTTTAACTGATTTTTTTTTCCTCTTTACAGTTGATTATGGAAGATTCTCACAAGAGTAACATTTCAGAGACAGCACCTCAATCTGGTTCAACAGTTCAGGCAGCTCATATTTCTCATATTGCTCAACAGGTAAGGCAGGAAGCAGCCAAAATATTGAGCCAGTTAGGAATGTTTGTTATTGCAGACAAATCTGTTGTTTCAAGTCGATAATTACTAACATTCAAAAAAATAAGCAATAGAGAAAAAAAAGCTAAAATGTTGAAATGTACGGAAGGAAGGAATATTTATGCTGTCAAGATGATTCAGTTTTATTATCTTTTCTACAAAATACACTTAGTGTTGTTTTAATATGTATATACTTTTCAGAACTTGAGATATTGATAGATTTCATTTTATGTGGTACATGATTAGTTTTTTTTTTTTCAGACTAATTTTGTTGCGATATAAGAAAAATGAAAAATTATTTGGTTCTTTAGGCTAAGTTGAAATAGAGAATAATAATTCCAGGACTCAAGCCATCTTCAGTTCAGTAGATGTGTTGTGGATATATAGAAAATATTTTTGCATAACTGGAAAATAGGTATATTCATTCAATAATTTAAATTGACAGACATGTACATGGCAGAACTGATGATATTTTTTTGTTTTAATTTTTAAATTAAAAAAAATTTTTTTTGGCTACATGGTAGGCAGAATCCTTAGTTCCCCAGTGCCCCGTGCAATGGAAGCACAGAGTTTTAACCACTGGTCCGCCAGAGAAGTCCTGAGAATTAATGATATTTTTAAAATTAGTTTATTTATTTTGGATTGCGCTGGGTCTTCATTGCTACATGGGCTTTTATCTAGTCGTGGAGATTTAGGGACTACTTAGGTTGTGGTACATGAGCTTCTCGTTGCAGTGGTTTCTCTTGTTGCAGAGCACAAGGGCATGCAGTCTTCCTAAAGAAGAAGGACTACTTTAGGAAGGGCATGCAGGCTTCAGTTGCTACAGCCCATGGGCTCAGTAGTTGCAGCTCGTGGGCTCTGGAGCTCTGGCTTTAGTAGTTGTTCACAGGCTGAGTTGCCCCATGGCATATGGGATCTTCCCAGACGAGGAACTGAATCTGTGTCCTCTGCACTGGCAGGCAGATTCTTATCCACTGTACCATCAGGAAAGTCCCTGATGATATTTTAAAAATTTCAAATCGTCTGATCCATGCATCTTTCTTCATATACCTCCACCAAAACAACATGTGGCATATATTTAATGTAACAGCAGATAAAGAGAATTCAGCCATTTTCTATTAACTCAAACATTAAGGAGATATGCAGAAATGTAAAACAATGTCATTTCTCTCACTAACCTTGGGGGGAAATATTTAGTTTTATTAATTAAAATATTATGTTAACGTGTAGTGGATTTATGATTGTTATTTTAAAGTGAACTATCAAATAGTTTTAAAATTTCATTTAAATTTTAAATGTAAGTATTAGATTAAAAGCTGACATAAATGAAAGTTCCTTGGGGTCCTTAATAATTTTTCAGAGTATAAAAGAGATAAAAAGTTGGAGAACTAAGCATCTAAAGGATTAATCCTTCAAGCTTGATTTATTCTTCTCTATTATTTGGCTATCTCTGAAGAATAATGGTATTGTTGCCATGTAGGGCTGGAAAAACAGTGATAGAGTCTTTCAGTTACCTTTCTGTTAGTAGAGCCTGTCACAAATGTTTTAATTCAGTTCACTTACTTACACATTTCAGTAATTTTGGTTAGATGTGAATGTTTTCCAAGTTTCCTTAGAAGAGCATTTACAGAGATAGAATAAGTACATTTATAGATCATAAATAATTTTATAGTGATTTTTTAAAAATAGTGTCACTGACTTTGTATCCAAATTCTTGTTGCTTGACTGCTAAATTCTGTAAGGAAAAAGTATCTAATACAGTAATTATTCAGTAGTTCAGTATAAAGTGGGGATATAGCAGTGAACAAAAGTTTCAGCTCTCATGGAACATATATTCTAGTATTGGAGAGAATAAAACATATTAGTTGGTAATATGTGCTGTGAGGCTGATAGAGCAGGATAGGAGGGATAGGGGATTGTTAATGGGGATGGGGACTTGCTGTCTGATATAAGCTGGTCAGAGAAGTCCTATCTGTGGTAATATCTCTTTAATTATATGAACCAACAACTGTACACTCAAGAGACTGAACTGCACCTGGCATGGTTAAGGAATAGCAGGGCAGCCACTGTGGTGGGAGAGGCAGGTGACACAAGGTGAGGCAGAGAGGTTGGGTTGGGAGGGAAGAATGCCAGATAATGTAGGCCTTGTATACCGCTATGAGATTTTTGCCTTTTAATCTCAGTAAGATGAGGAACCTTTGGAGTGGTGTGAGTAAAAATGTAATCTGACTGATACTTTAATAGGATCATTCTGGCTGCTTTGTGGAGTGGAAGTAGGAAAACCAATTAGGAGGCTGTTAAAGACACTAAATGTGCATGAAAGACAGTTGTGGCTCAGACTAAGGTGGGAGCAGTGGTGGTGGTGAGATAAAATTAGACTCTGGGTGTAATTTGATTGTAAAGCCAACAGTGTTTGCTTTGGGATTGGATGTGGGTTCAAAGGAAAAAGGAGTTAAGATTGACTCTACAGTTTTTGACTTGAATAACTAATAATGGAGTTGCCATTTATTGAGATGGACAATACTGGAACTTTTTTCTTTCTTTTTGGGGAGATGTTGCAGGAATTTGGCTTTTGGGCATGTTAAGTTTGTGGTACTATCTGTATTAGTTTTCTGTGTTGCAAAACAAACCACTGCAAATATAGTGGCTTAAAACAACATGTATTGATTATCTCACAATTTCTGTAGGGTCAGGCACTTCTTAGTTGGGTTCTCTGCTTCAGTTTCAGAGTTTCACAGGCTTCATCAAGATGTTGGCTAGGGCTGCCTTTTTATCCAGAGACTAGGACAGAGAAGAATTCACTTTTAAGCTCAGTTTGTTGGCAGAATTCATTTTGTTGCAGCTGTAGGACTGAGAACTTCTTTTTTGACTGGAGTCCACCTTCAGCTCTTAGAGGTCACCTGCAGTTTGCAGTGCACAGCATGGTAGCTTGCTTCTTTAAGTTCAGCAAGAGAATTAGAATGAGTCAGCTGGCAAGTTAGAGCCTTATATAACATAATCGGGGGGTGATACCCTATTCCTTTGCCATAAAATGTGACATAATCACAGGAATGACATTCCGTCATCTTTGCCTTATTCTGTTGGTTAGAAGCAAGCTACAGATCCCTCTAACACTCACACAAAGGCATGTACACCATGGGGGCCACCTTAGAATCTGTTTGGCAAATCATACAAGTAGATTTGTCCAGCAGGTAGTTGGATATATATGGTCTGGAGTCCAGAAGAGAAGTCCAGACAAGAAATATAAATTTAGGAGTTCTAGATATATAGGTAATATTTGAACTCACGGAGTGATTTCTGGCTTCCTTTTAGGATGTAGAAAGCTGGAAAGCATATTGCTCCCACTGTAAAACAAGAATAAGCTATAATATACAAAAAATCATAACTTCTCTCAGTGCATTAGAAGTGGAATGTGGGCATGGCTCACCTGTAGCAGAGCACAGGAAGAAAGTAGGGCTTTCCTACAGGGGGAAAAGAGAATTTAGCTAAATTTCTAATGAATTGCTGAAGTCTAAATGTAGGCTAGCATGAAATTACCCCTTGGGAGCTGCAAAACAAGGGTAGGTAACACCCACTTTTAGGCTTTTCTCTAAGGACCTCCAACAAGAATTCCTTATGAGAAAGATTAGGAAGCAAGGGATATAGAGAATGCCTCTCTGGGTGGTACAGGCCTGCCTGGACCCTTCATCCTTGTGGAAAAAAGCTTTAAGCAACTTGGTGAAGGGAATAAACCCAGTTTTTTCATAATGGGTGGGAGAAGTGAAAAGAAAAAAAAAATCCATAAACCCTGAGGGAAGGGCAGAAAACTTTCCCAGATTCAGATCATTAGTTTGCCTACTACTAAGAGAAAGCCTCACTTCCTGAGACTGAGACTTGTTGTTCAGTTGCTAGGTCAAGTCTGAGTCTGCAACCCTATGGACTGCAGCACACCAGAACCAGACATCCCTGTCCTTCACTATCTCCTGGAGCTTACTCAAACTCATGTCCATCATGTCGGTGATGCCATCCAACCATCTCATTCTCTGTTGTCCCCTTCTCCTCCTGCCCTCAGTCTTTCCCAGCATCAGGGTCTTTTCCAATAAGCTGGCTCTTGGCATCAGGTGACCAAAGGATTGGAGCTTCAGCATCAGTCCTTCCAGTGAATATTCAGGGTTTATTTCCTTTAGGATTGACTCCTTTAGTTTGATCTCATTGCTGTCCAGGGGACTCACAAGATCTTCTCCAGCATCACAATTCAAAAGCATCAATTCTTTGATGCTCAGCCTTCTTTCTAGTCCAGCTTTCATATCTATACGAGACTACTGGAAAAACCACAGCTTTCACTATATGGACCTTTGTCTGCAATGTGATGTCTGGTTTTTAATACACTGCCTAGGTTTGTCATATCTTTTCTTCCAAGGAGCAAGCGTCTTAATTTCATGGTTGCAGTCACCGTCCACAGTGATTTTTGGAGCCCAAGAAAATAAAATTTGTCACTATTTCCACTTTTCCCCCCATCTATTTGCCATGAAGTGATGGGACTGGATGCCATGATCTTAGTTTTTTGAATGTTGAGTTTTAAGCCAGCTTTTTCACTCTCTCACTTTCATCAAGAGGCTCTTGAGTTCCTCTTCACTTTCTACTATTAGATTGGTATCATCTGCATATCTGAGGTTTTTGATATTTCTCCTGGCAGTCTTAATTCCAGCTTGTGATGTATCCAGCCTGGCATTTTGAATGATGTATTCTGCATATAAGTTAAATAAGCAGGGTGACAAGTATACAACCTTGACGTACTCCTTTTCCAATTTTGAACAGGTCAGTTGAGACTAGGCCAGGATAACAGAGAACTTCCCCACCTGCCCCCATTCCTCCAAGCATGTAAAGCAACAGCAGTCTATCCCCTACCCTTGGGGAGTGCTAAGAGTTTAGAGAGACACTGAGTCAGGTGTACAGAGAAAGCCTAAAGCTGAGGGTAGAGCAAGAACATTGAGAAAAACCCTCTGGCAAACCAGACCCCACTCTAAGCAGAAGGTCACAGCAGAGGAATTTGGAGCTGGTAGTGCACTTAAAGGGAAGCCAATGTCTCAGAGGTAAAGAATCCGCCTGCAGTGCAGGAGACACAAGAGATGCCAATTTGATCCCTGGGTCTGGAAGATTCCTTGGAGAAGGAAATGGCAACCCACTCCAGTATTCTTCCTCAGAAAATCCCGTGGACAGAGGAGGGTTGCAAAGAGTTGGACAGGACTGAGCGACTAAACACAGGAAGTGTACTTAAGGTAATCATAACAGAACCCAAACCCCGCTCAACTCCTGAATGGATTGACTCATCCCCGCCCCCATCGCCTCCACTAAAAGCCTAGTAAAAAGAAGTAGTGTGCCCATTTTTAGGCACACTAAATACTGTTTCCTCAGTCTCTACTCTCCTTACACATGAAGCATATACAAAACAAAAAAAAAATCATCCCCTGTCAGAAGTAAAAATGATCAATAGACTCAGGGTGACTCAGTTGTTAGAAATATCAGATAGTGAATTTAACAATAATATATTAGTGGTTCTAGTAGAAAAGGTGGAGAACATGTATGAACAAGAGTTAAATTTCAGCAGAGGAATAGAAACTATGCAAGAGTCAAATGGAAATGCTAGAAATAAAAATTGTGACATAGATGAAGTATGTTTTAGGGTTTATTCGTACACTTGACACAACTGAGGAAAGAATCAGTGAACTTGAAGATAGACCAATAGAAATTATCCAAACTGAAAACGAAGAGAAAAAGGGAAGAGGAAAACAGAGCACCTGAGATTTGTGCCACAATATCTTGAGATTACTGGGGTTGAGTATAGTCAGAGATGAGGTCAATGGATTTGATTCTGGGACTTCCAAAATTTGGGGTTTGGGGAGATTGAAGAGGGATGGCCAAAGCAGTAAAAAAACAGTACAGAAAAAAAAAATCAAGAGAGATTAGGATTTTGGAAATTAAGAATGAGGTGATGGTCAGCTATGTAAATTGCTACTGGTAGGTCAGATGAGGAGTAACAATAACTATTAATGTAGTTGATTTTCATTTTTAAAGGATTCTGTATTTACAAATTTACCTACTTAGTAAAATTTATTTGTAATCCCCAAATCAATATGTACTTTTATGGTTATTAGTGGACATGTGTGTTGTAGTGAAAAATATGAGTCACTTTCTTAGTTGGGGCCGAATAATGGCAGTACCTTATCTTATGTTAGCTGTCATACTATAAACTATTCTCTTTGTGGTCTAGTTATTGCTGTTTTTCACATTGCTGTGCTTTTTGTTTGTGATTTTGCTGTTTAAAATGGGCTCTAAGCCTAGCGCTTAAGTGTTAAGTGCAAGAAGGTTACGATGTACCTTGTGTAGAAAATAAATGTGTTTGATAAGTTTCATTGAGGTATGACTTGTAGTGCTGTTAACTGTAAATTCAATGTTAATGAATACTGTGTTCCAGACTGCTACAGTAAAGCTGATATTGCAATAAAGCAAGTCACACAAAGTTTTTGGTGTCCCAGTACACTTAAAAGTTATGTTTATAGTGTATTGTAGTCTGTTGAAATGTGCCTTAGCATTCTGTCTAAATAGTGAACATACTTTAATTAAAAAATACTGTATTGTGGGAATTCCTTGGTGGTCCAGTGCTTAGGTAGGTAGACTGGGGATGAGCTATTCTGAAAGTTTTCTTTTGATAAATTGTTTTTCAGTCAAATAAAGCATTTTGAGAACATAAGTAGACTAGGGATATGTAGTAGGATTGTTGGAAAGCATTAACAGTCCACTTGAGGTTAGTGATCAAGAACTTAAAGTGAGACCATTAAGTTCAGTTTGTTTTTTTCTCCAGTCAGATTCAGATACTTGTATACCGGTTACAGGCATAGAGTATGTGAGTTAGCAGGTTGCTGTTTATTCCAGAGACTAAAGCAAGAAAAGACAAGGACATTGAAGGTGTATGTGACACAGTGATTATAATGCTGCACCTTGAAATTTAAGCTGTGTAAGGAAGTAGTGGGGACTTGATGGGGTCGAAAGCAGGGAAAAGGTAGTAGATGCAGTGGATTATAGGTTTCTGTGGAGTCCAAGGATTGTCGAGAGTCCAAATAGTAGAGTTAATGAAGTAGAAGTGTAGAAGTAGGTGGTACTCAGAGAGATACTTAAATTTGAGATTATAGGGGGATGCATTTATTGGTAATGATAGGGTTTAGGCAAGTGGTTCTCCATATTGGAGCAGTACTGCTTCCTCACTGGGATGTCTGGAAATACACACAGGGTTAGGGGTGGAGTTTGCTACTCACAGTTGTGGGCAGGGGCCGGAGATGCTAAATGTTTTTCATTGAGCAGGATATTCTTGAACATGGAAGACTTGTCCTGCCCCAATTCCCTGTTTAGAAACACTGTAGGGTGTGACAGTGGGAGTGGGTGGCTGAGGAGGGTAGGAGACAGGGCATTGGAGCAGAGGAATCAAAACAGGCCCAGCCAGGCATGGAAGGATACTGGTTTTTGTGTACTGAAATCACCACAAATTATGTCAGGAATAGTACTGGAGAGGATAGAGTGATTCTGGGGCTAAAGTCTTAAAGAAATGAGGGGAATGTGACTGCCACAAGCAGAGTGTGCTGCTATGAACCTCAAAGTTGGGAATTTCCAGGTAGAACATTGAAGGGACAATGGCCTGCGAGTAGCAATGAAGAGCAGAGGAAATACACATCTTATCTTTAGGCTTGAAAGATGGAGAAGCTCTGTAGAGTCAGCAAAAACAAGACTGGGAGCTCACTGTGGCTCAGATCGTGAACTCCTTATTGCCAAATTCAGACTTAAATTGAAGAAAATAGGGAAAACCACTAGATCATTCAGGTATGACCTAAATCAAATCCCTTACTATTATACAGTGAAAGTGACAGATAGATTCATATAAGATCTAATAGGCATTAGATCTTGTAGACAGAGTGCCTGAAGAACTATGGACGGAGGTTTGTGACATTGTACAGGAGGCAGTGATCAAGACCATCCCCAAGAAAAAGACATGCAAAAAGGCAAAATGGTTGTCTGAGGAGGCCTCACAAATAGCTGAGAAAAGAAGAGATGCTAAAGGCAAAGGAAAAAAGGAAAGAAATACCCATTTGAATGCAGAGTTCCAAAGAACAGCAAGGAGAGATTAGAAAGCCTTCCTCAGTGATCAATGCAAAGAAATAGAGGAAAACAATAGAATGGGAAAGACTAGAGATCTCTTCAGAAAAATTAGAGATACCAAGGGAACATTTCATGCAAAGATGGGCAAAGTAAAGGACAGAAATGGTATGAACCTAACAGAAGCAGAAGATACTAAGAAGAGGTGGCAAGAATACACAGAAGAATTATACAAAAAAGATCTTAATGACTCAGATAATCACCATGGTGTGATCACTCACCTAAAGCCAGACATCCTGGAATGCGAAGTCAAGTGGGCCTTAGGAAGCATCACTACGAACAAAGCTAGTGGAAGTGATGGAATTTCAGTTGAGCTATTTCAAATCCTGAAAGATGATGCTGTGAAAGTGCTGCACTCAATATGCCAGCAAATCTGGACATCTCAGCAGTGGCCACAGGACTGGGAAAGGTCAGTTTTCATTCCAATCCCAAAGAAAGGCAATGCCAAAGAATGTTCAAACTACTGCACAATTGCCCTCATCTCATGCTAGCAAAGTAATGCTCAAAATTCTCCAAGCCAGGCTTCAACAGTATGTGAACCGTGAACTTCCAGATGTTCAAGCTGGTTTTAGAAAAGGCAGAGGAACCAGAGATCAAATTGCCAACATCTGTTGGATCATCGAAAAAGCAAGAGAGTTCCAGAAAAACATCTACTTTATTGACTATGCCAAAGTCATTGACTGTGTGGATCACAACAAACTGGAAACTTCTTCAAGAGATGGGAATACGAGACCACGTGACCTGCATCCTGAGAAATCTGTATGCAGGTCAAGAAGCAACAATTAGAACTGGACATGGAACAACAGACTGGTTCCAAATTAGGAAAGCAGTATGTCAAGGCTGTATATTGTCACCCTGTGTATTTAACTTATATGCAGAGAACATCATGCGAAATGCCAGGCTGGATGAAGCACAAGCTGGAATCAAGATTGCCAGGAGAAATATCAATAACCTCAGATAGGCAGATGACACCACCCTTATGGCAGAAAGCGAAGAAGAACCAAAGAGCCTCTTGATGAAAGTGGAAGAGGAGAGTGAAAAAGTTGGCTTAAAACTCAGCATTCAGAAAACAAAGATCATGGCATCCGGTCCCATCACTTCATGGCAAATAGATGGGGAAACAGTGGAAACAGAGACTTTCTTTTGGGAGGATCCAAAATCACTGCAGATGGTGACTGCAGCCATGAAATTAAAAGATGTTTGCTCCTTGGAAGAAAAGTTATGACCAACCTAGACAGCATATTAAAAAGCAGAGACATTACTCTACCAACAAAGGTCTGTCTAGTCAAAGCTATGGTTTTTCCAGTAGTCATGTATGGATGTAAGAGTTGGACTATAAAGAAAGTTGAGTGTCGAAGAATTGATGCTTTTGAACTGTGGTGTTGGAAAAGACTCCTGAGAGTCCCTTGGACAGCAAGGAGATCCAACCAGTCCGTCCTAAAGGAAATCAGCCCTGAATATTCATTGGAAGGACTGATGCTGAAACTAAAACTCCAGTACTCTGGCCACTTGATGTGAAGAACTGACTCATTGGAAAAGACCCTGATGCTGGGAAAGATTAAAGGCAGGAGGAGAAGGGGACGACAGAGGATGAGATGGTTGGATGGCATCACTGACTCAATGGACATGAGTTTGAGTAAACTCCGGGAGTTGGTGATGGACAGGGAAGCCTGGCTTCCTGCAGTCCATGAGGTCACAAAATGTCGGATACGACTCAGCAACTGAACTTAACTGAACTGATAAGGAGAGAGCTGGTGTTCTCCAGAGGAGAACATAGGTTCATTTATGGCAAAAAGGTGAAGGGGAAGGGCTCAGCACTTGATCAGTTTCATTTAATTACAATATATACATAAGTTGAGAAGCAGCCTTGTTTAAGACCTGGTTTGAATCCTGGTTTTGTCATTTAGTGACTCTGGAACATTGGCTTGAGTCAACTTATTTATACTTGATGTTCAGCACCTGTAAATTAAGGCATCATATGTGGTGATTTCTAAGGTCTTTTTCACCTCATAAATTTCAGTGATTCTCATGCTGTAGTACTCTTGCCTGGAAAATCCCATGGATGGAGGAGCCTGGTTAGGCTGCAGACCATGGGGTCGCTAAGAGTCGGAAACGACTGAGCAACTTCACTTTCCCTTTTCACTTTCATACATTGGAGAAGGAAATGGCAACCCACTCCGGTGTTCTTGCCTGGAGAATCCCAGGGATGGGGGAGCCTGGTGGGCTGCTGTCTATGGGGTCGCACAGAGTCGGACACGACTGAAGCGATTTAGCAGCAGCGGCAGCATGCTGTAGAGAATTCTCATACGGTAGAGAAATTTGTGTACTTTAACCATGTGTGAATGGGGAAAACAGTGACAAACAGCTAACAAGCATTGAGTATCTACTGTGTGCCTCGTGTATTCTAAACATGTTTTAACACCTTCAAACCTCTTATCAACCTATTGTGGTTTTATAATCCCCATTTTAGAGGTTCGTACAACTATTAAAGGCTAGAGATATAATTTGAATTCCAGCAGTTTGACTTCCCACACAGCTTGGGTTTCCTGGGTAGCAGACAGTGCAATGGACATTAGCAGGCAGGAAGTTTATTAGGAAGACTTTTGGGATTACCACCTGTGGAAGGGAAAGAAAGAAGTAGAAGGAAGCAGGATTGGGCAGAGGGAAAAGTTGGACTTTGATTCAGTCTCACTGAGAACCTCAGTGGGGATCTTTGAAGCTCAGATTGCGCTTCAGAATTGGGATAAGGAACCAGCCAGGCCTTTTTATTCCTGCATGCACCAGGCATTGTGTCTTGACTGATCTGGGAAGGGGTATGTGTGACCTCAGGCAAGGTGACTCTAATCAGCCAGGGTATTTCCATAGAGGGCTGACCCCTGTCAGCAGCTGTCCTCCAGTAGCTGGAGAATAAGTTTTTTACCAGAGAAATGGGATCTGGCTGTTGTATCATGGTGTCTGTTACAACTGCAGACTTTATAATCACCACAGTTGTTTGTTGGCTCCAGGCAATGGATGAGGATAAATGAGGCTAATTTAAGAAATTCCAAATAAGCTTGGCTCCAGAACACTTTTAAAACAGATTGATTTTCATTCCATTCATATTTTTGACATGAGAACTTGACCCAAGGGTTTTTCCAGGGATAAGCTAAGAGTGTGTGCGTACACGCGCACATCAGTGGTTTTGGTAATCCTTTCTTACCTGGAGGTTCTCTATCTAATGTCTTGGATGTTCTTGGTCATCTGGATTTTACTTTTCAGGAAAGAAAGATTCTTCTATAGAGAGTTAGAAATCTAAGTTTATTTAGGTGTTTCCGGTATGGATGGTATGGGGACTAGAAGGATAATTTTCCTTTCTCATTTGCTTAATAGGGTCTTTCACAGAGCTGAAAGTTTTAAATTTTGATTAGGTCCAGTTTATAAATTTTTCTTTTTATGGACTGTGCGGACTTTATCTAAGAACTCTTTGCTTAGTCCTAAATTTCAAAGACTTTACCCCCATTTCCTCCTAAAGTTTTATAGTATTATATTTCACATTTAAGTCCATGATTCATTTTAAGGTAATTTTTGTATAAACTTGTGGGATTTGTTTTGTGCTTGCCTATGTATGCACAATTGCTATAGCACCATTTGTTGAAAAGAGTACCCCTCCTCCATTGAATTGCTTTTGCCCTTTTGTCCAAAATCATTTCGGGATATTTGTCTGTTTCTGAGCTCTCTGTTACATTCCATTGATCTATATGTCTGTCCCTCTGTCAGTGCCGCACTGTCTTGTGTACCGTGCATAGTAAGCCTTAACATTGGGAAGATGATTCCTCCCATTTTATTCTTTTTCAAAATTGTTTTGGCTATTTTAGGTCCTTTTCCTTACAGATTTTAGAAGAAGCTTGTCTGTGTCTGAACATGTAGATCAATTGGGGAGTACTGACATCTTATTCCCATATCTGTTTCGTTAGTCTTACAGCTTAGTATTTTATTTTCCTTGGAGCAGTTGTACATAATATTGCATATTTTCTTTAGAGCTATTGTAGGTGATATTGTATTAATTTTAGATTTCAGTTATTGTAAGGACATAGAAGTCCAGTTGATTTTGGTTCTTGATCTTAAGCTTTGCAACATTGCTGAACACACTTACTGTAGGAGGGATGATTTTGGTGTTTTTCATTTGTTTTTAATAGTCCTTAGGATTTTGTGTGTTTAGTAGTGTCATCTGCAGATAGAGTTGGGTTTATTTCTTGTTTTCCAATCTGTATGCATTTTGTTTCTTTTTCTTGGGTTATTGTAACGGCTAGCGCTTACAGAATTATCTTGAATAGAGTGATGAAGTGGACATCCTTTCTTTTCCCAGTTTCAAAGGGAAAGCATTCATTTTTTTATCATTAAATCTGACATTAGCTGTGTACGTTTTTTATAGATCCTGTTTGTGAGTTTGAGAAGGTTCCCTTCTAAGTCTTCTGAGATTTTTTTTTTTTCTCCTATGAAATGATATTAGATCTGTCAGATGCTTCAGATGCTTTTTCTGTATCAGGTAGTGTGATCAGATGATTTTACAACTGGAAGTTTGTACCTCTTGATCCCCTTCACTTATTTCGCCCAACCTTCATTCCCTTCCTTTCTGGAAAATCTGTTTGTTCTGTGTATATGTGAGTCTATATCTTTTGTTTGTTCATTTTTAAAAAATAGATTCCATATATAAGTAAAACTTTATAGTATTTGTTTTTCTCTATCCCACTTATTTCACATAGCATAATACCCTCTAGATGGAGGAGGAAATGGCAACCCACTCCAGTGTTCTTGCCTGGAGAATCCCATGGACAGAGGAGCCTGGAGGGCTACAGTCCATGGGTTCGCACAGAGTTGGACATGACTGAAGCGACTAAGCAGCAGCAGAAGCAGCAATACCCTCTAGATACATCCAGTTCAGTTCAGTCACTCAGTCGTGTCTGAGTCTTTGTGACCCCATGGACTGCAGCACGCCAGGCTTCCCTGTCCATCACCAACTCCCGAAGCTTACTCAGACTCATGTCCATTGAGTTGGTGATGCCATCCAACCATTTCATCCTCTGTTGTCCCCTTCTCCTGCCTTCAATCTCCCAGCATTAGGGTCTTTTCCATGTTGTTGGAAATCACAAGATTTCCTTCTTTTTTATGACTGAGTAATATTCAGTTGTTCATCATCTTTATCCATTCATTTATTGAAGGACACTTACGTTGCTTCCGTATCTTCGCTATTGTAAATAATGCTGCCATTCACATAGAGGTGCATATATCTTTTAATTTACTTTTGGACTGTGCTGGGTCTTTGTTGCTGTGCTCTGGTTTTCTCTAGCTGTGGTGAGTGGGGGCTACTTTTCCTTGCAGTACATGAGCTTCTCATTGCAGTGACTTTTCTTTTTGTGGAGCATGGGCTCTAGAGTGCTTAGGCTTCGGTATTTGTGGCACATGGGCTTAGTTGCCCTGCAGCATGTGGAATCTTCCCCCACCAATGATCGAACCTGTGAGCCCTGCAGTGGCAGGTAGATTCTTAACCACTGGACCACCAGGGAAGTACATGTATATCTTTTGGAACTAGTGTTTTGGGTTTTTTGGTAAATACCCGGAAGTGGAATTGCTGGGTCGTATGGTAGTTCTATTTTTAATTTTTTGAGAAATCACTATACTGCTTTCCATTGTGTTTGGACTAATTTACATTCTCAACAGTGCATGAAGATTTCCCTTTTCCTCACATCCTTGCCAATACTTGTTATTTGTTGTCTTTTTGATGATAGCCATTCTGACAGATGTGAGGTGATAGCTCATTGTGGTTTTGGTTTGCATTTCGCTAGTAGAGATAAGTGATATTGAGCATCTTTTCATGTGTCTGTTGGCCATGTGTATGTCTTTTGTAGAAAAATGTCTATTCTGGTCTTCTGCCTATTTTAACATTTGGATTGTTTGGGGTGTTTTGGTATTGAGTTGTTTGAGTTCTTTTTGTATTTTGGATATTAACCTCTTATTGGATGTATCATTTGCAAATATCTCCTCCCATTTAGTAGGTTGCCTTTTTTTGTTGTTGAAATTATCTTTCACTGTGCTAAAGTATTGAAGCTTGATGTAGTACCATTTGTTTATTTTTGCTTTTGTTGCCCTTGTTTGAGGAAACAGATCCAGAAAAATATTACTAAGACCAGTGTCCAACTTCTACTGTCTCTTTCCCTGTAGAAGTTTTATGGTTTCATATCTTGCACTTAAGTCTAATCTTTTTCTTTTTCTTTTTATATGTGTGTAAGAAACTGGTTCACTTGTATTCTTTCATTTTGAAAGCAGATTAAGAGTTATGAACAGCTCGGATTTTCTCATCTGAGAAAATCCATTTTGCACAGTGTAAAATAAGATTTTGTTATAAGGGGTGACTCTTGGCTTCAGAAAGTATTAGAAAATGTATAAGGACTAGCTAATTTCTTCAGTGGAATGTGAGACTAGATATAAGTTACAAATATGCTAAAATAAAATTTTACCTATAGTAGACATTTTAGGATAATTTAGATACATCATTTTATCATAACAACTGTCTATAGTGTTAATAATACTCTGGACTTGGCCTATAGAACTGTTGGATTACAGTCCAAAATTATGTAAAGTAATATGACTGAACTAATAGACCAGAGGTTCATAATTTAAGTTAATCAGTATATATGGAGGGACTTTAACATGAGAAATCTTGCTTAACAGTCTATGGTAAGAAATTAATGTTCCCCAGAATAGAACATTCTATCAGAACAACATGTTCTGATCTATATCTGGAGTATAGTAGTAGCAAGATAGTTATTGTAATGTGTTAAGATAGACTTGGTGAGGTCACTGAAAATATCCAAATGTTGGAAACCCAAGAGGTCTTGAGTATATGTGAGCTTTTCAAAGGAAATATGAGTACACACAATAGCATTTTCTGTTGATGAAAGAGGTTTTTGTAGTAAGAGGACTAAGAACAACAGTTACACCTTAGAAGAAAACTCAGTACATTATATCATACACAACTATTTAGAGGAACCATGACCAGCAAGTTTCTGTCCTTAGGGTTAAGACTCCAACTTGGTTGAATTCATTAAAAAAAAAAAAAAATACTGAGTTTCACCAGGAATTCCTTGGTGATTCAGTGGTTAGGACGCCTTGCTTCCACTGTCAAGGGTACAGGTTCAGTCCCTGGTCAGGAAACTAAGATACAGCATTTTTGTCTGTGTAGTCAGACGAAAAAACACAAAAACAAAAACTGAGTTTGTATTTCAAAATTTTCATGTTGAGTGCATTTTGCTAAGTAATGATATAATTTGGAGTACCCCATTTTTTTTGGGGGGGGGTAGCTACGTGGCTTGGCTTGTGAGATCTTAGTTCCCCGATCAGGGATTGAACCCAGGCCTTGGCAGTGCAAGTGCTGAGTCCTAATCATTAGACCACCAGGGAATTACCTGTTTTTTTTCTTGAGAAGCAATTCTATGGTTTCTTGATACATCTTCTAGTGAAGTAATAGAATGTGATTTTGCTCACAAAATTAATAATTCAGAAACTAATTTGCAGTACAACTTTGCTATCACATAATCCATGGTAAGCTTTAAAAAATGTTTAGTGTGCTTTTGAAAAGAAGGTATATTCTGCATTTGAATGCAGAGTTCTATATATTTATTAGGTCAGCTTAGGTTGTGTTGTTAAATCTTGTATGGCTTTATCACTTTTTGTCTGTTCTTTGATTTGAGAGCATTGCATTTAATCTTCCCTTGTAATTGTGTATTGTGATTGAAAGTGTGCTATGAGGCTGTTATTAAATGAATGTAGATTTAAAAATTGTATATTCCTGGAGAATTGTCCCTTTCATGTCTTTATTTCTAGAAATACTTTTACCTCAAAGTCTAATTTGATACTAATTTGAGTTTAGTATCTTAATGGCAATCTTTTTTCCTGCATCTCTACTTTCAGTCTTTCTGTGTCTTTAAATTAGGTTTTAGGTATATCTTGTTAATGCTATATAATTGGATTAAAAAAAAAAAGATATACCCTCCTAGACTTTTTTCCCCTCAGTTTTTAGGTATTGTAAATTATGCTTAATGAGCACACTTATACATGTCTGTGCTGCACATGAGTTGGTATGCAGATATTTAGTTATAGTAGATACTGCAAACCGTTTTATAAACTTCTTATACCAATTGACAACACCATCTGAAGTTTATGAGAACACTGTTGATCCACTTAAATGCCCCAAATTGGTATTATTTCCTTAAGTTGCAACCATTCTGGTGAATATGTGCAGTACCTCATTGTGGTTTGTAACACTGTACTAATTTCATGTGTACAATATAAGGATTTAATATCTGTGTGCATGGGGAAATGATCAATACAATATGTCCAGTTAACGTCCCTTACTGTACAGTTTCAAAAATTCTTTTCCTTGTGATGAGTTTTAAATTTTATTCTCTCAGCAGTTTTAAAATAGGCAATACAGTATTATTAACTATAGTCACCATGCTGTAAATTGCTTCCTGTGACTAAGCTATTTTTTAACTGGAAGTCTGTATCTTTTGACCCCCTTTAGCCCATTTTGCTCATCCCCTGCCTCTGGCAGACACCAGTCTAATCTCTGTGAGCTTGGTAGTGGTGTTGTTTTTATTCCACATGTAAGTGAGGTCATGTGGTTTTTGTCTTTCTGTGTCTGACTTATTTCACCTAATATAATGCCCTCAAGATCCATCCATGTTGTCCCAGCTGACAAGAGTCCTTTCTTTTTTATGACTGAGTAGTATTCCATTGTAGTGTCTTAGACTTAAAATTTTTTATTTATTTATTTTTGGTTGTACTGGGTCTTCATTGTGGTGCAGGGGCTTCTCATTGCAGTGGCTTCTCTTTTTGTGCAACACAGGCTTGTGGGCTCAATAGTTGGAGCTGGCAGGCTCAGAAGTTGTGGCACATGGGCACATGGAATCTTCCCAGACCAGGGATTGAAGCCGTATCTCCTGCACTAGTAGGCAGATTCTTTACCACTGGACCACCACTGGACTTTTTACTGAAAGTCCCTACTAGACTTTTAACAGAGCTTTGATCCGTATACGGTTGACATAATTACTGATACATATTTAGATCTACTATCTTATTTTGTACTTTTCGACCCACAGGTTCCATGTTTCTTTTTCTCTCCTTTCTTGTCTTCTTTTGAGTTATTTGTTCTCACTCCATCCTGCCATCACTTGTATTAATTTGAAGTATACATAAACTCACTACTGGTTTTTTAGCGATTATTCTTAATTACAGCATGCCTACTTAGTAAAGCCCAAAGTTAATTAATACTTTTCCTCTCAGATAGTCCAGTAACTTCAGAACATTTATTTCCCATTTATTCTCCTACTTTATTTTAGTCACATAAAACATAATTATTTTATGTATTCATCGTTTTTTTCCCACATATTTATCACTTTCTTTGCTCCTCGTTCCCTCTTACATGCCTCAGCTTCCACTTGAGATTACTTTTAAGTATTTGCTTTAGAAAAGCCTCAGGACTGTGGACATTTGGGGCTGGACAGTTCTTTGTTGTGGGAGACTGTGCATTGTGGGATATTTAGCAGCACCCGTGGTCTCTGCCCACTAGATGTCAGTACCAACCCCTCCACCCAGTTCTGAGAACCCAAATGTCCCCAAGATGTTGTCAGATGTTGTTGAGGGGCAAAATCATTCCTGGTTGAGAACCACTGCTTTAGAATTTACTTTGACATAAGTCTGCTGCTCTGTTTTTGTTTCTTGAAAATACCTATTTCGTTTTCATTTTTGAAAGGTATTTTCCCTGAGCATAGAATTCTAGGTTATTTTTTAGCATGTTTAAAATATCAGTCTGTTGGCTTCTGTCTTCCATTGTTGGTTTTGAGAAGTCAGATTAAGACATGACTATTGCTGTGTTAAATATAAGCTTTTTTTTTTCTTTCAGATACTCTTATAGTCTTTTTTTAGTTGTTTTGCAGGTTCCGTTATATTGTGTTTAGGTGTAGAATTCTTCTTCTTTATTCCCCATGGGAGTTACTAGGGTTTTTGAGTCTGTGGATTGGGGTCTGTTCTAAGAACACTGTCAGCCATTATCTCGTCACATTTTTTATCTATCCTCTTCTTTGTCCTTCTCACTCTATCCTCCGTATTTCTTAACCTCTCATTTTCCATCTGTTTGTCTGTCCATATTGCAGTTCAGATAATTTCTTTATACCTATCATCCAGCTCACTAAGTTTCACTTTAGCTTTATTTGGTGTATCTGAACACTGATTTTTAAAATTTCAAGTATTATAACTTTGTTATTAGAAAATGGTTCTTTTTCAAATCTATAGTTTTGTGTTTACTGAAGATATTTTCAAGCTTTTCTTGAAATATAGTCTACCATTTATTTAAACATAGTAAGCATAATTGTTATATAATCTTTGATAATGTCATCTAAAATCATTTGGGGCTGATTGTGCTGTCTGCTGTAGTTTTTGCATCTTGTTCCTCCTGCCTTGTGGTTATTTTTTCTTTACTGTCCATTAATCTTGAGAAACTGTGGACATTTTTTGTGGCCAAGGAGGAGAGTTTTTCTCCAAAAAGAATTTATTATTGCCAGGTGCCTGGGGAACCACCTCTAGAGTTTCAGGCTCTTCTTTTCTTTTTTTGTACCATCTAGGTCATGTTAATTTGGGTTCTCCTGGAGAACTAGTTACATTTTCTTCACCCCTTCCCTCCTCCATACCTATGAAATGTTCCTTTTATTACCTTACCCTGATGATGTGGTCCTTTTTATCTTTACCTAGAGAAAACCCTGCTTCTTAATGTTCCCCTCTCCTTTGAGAGCAGTTCAAGTCCGCCTTGATAGGTGATTTTATTTACTCTTTTATTTGTCCTTACTGTATTTCATGTTTTGGCTTGGTGATTTAGAATCTTGAGTCTTTAGGATATAAGAAGCAGAGGACAGAGAAGTGTCAAGAAATATGAAACATCTAAGATTGTACGCTGTTTTTAAGTTAAAAATATATTTAATAGCATTGTTTTCATTATATTTTTATAGTTACCATATAGTTATAGCAAATGATACTAGTTTTTGTTTATCCTAGTGAAATAAGGTTTTCTTTTTAAGTACACTTGAGTTTACAAAAGGATATGTACTTGAAAGAAAAATAAGTAATTGTATAGGAGATACTTGGATTTGGCATTTTCCTGAAAGCATACTACTGAGTCTGAATTTGTTTTGTTTGTGATTTGAGTATGAATTCTTTACTTTGGTCAGTTTACCATGTATGAATCCTCTCTGCCCAATCTTGTTAAAATTTATTTATTTTTGGCTGTGCTGGGTCTTCGTTGCTGCATGCGTTTTTCTCTAGTTGCGACTAGTGGGAGCTACTCTCTAGTTTCAGTGTGCAGGCTTCTCTTTGCGATGGCTTCACTTGTGGAGCACGGGCTGTAGGGTGCAAAGGCTTCAGTAGTTAAAATTCCAGGCTCTAGACTGCAGGCTTAATAGTTGTGGTGCACGGGCTTAGTTGCTCTGCACTATGTGGGATCTTCCTGGCCCAGGGATCAAACCTATGTCTCCTTCGTTGGCAGGTGGATTCTTAACCACTGAGCCACCAGGGAAGCCTCAGATCATTTTGAATCTTTTGAGACCTAGAAAGAGAAACACTTTGGGGCAAGTACAGCATAGGCTTAACTATAGGGAAAAAATTTTTTAAACCACAGAATTACAGTTAAATTATCTTTAAATAATAAACCAAAAGATGTAAAAATTCGACTCATTTTATTTTTATTTGTATTTTGAATTAATGGCTCCAGTCATTAACGACTGAGCAGATACCCTGGGCTTATGGGTTTGCCGTAGTTGATACTGAAATAAGTAAAAAATCATCATTCCAAATGTCAAGACAATCTGTTCTTTCTTTTTCCTTGAAATGAAAAAGCAAAACAAATAAACTTACTGTTTGGGAAGCAAACTGAGAACATGCAGAGTGTGAGAGGTTTTAAAACTCAATGGTAAGGAGGAATAAGATGTCTTGCAAAGAGCATTGGGCTCTGGAGCCACACAGGATCAGCCACTGTTGTGTTCACTGTTGTAATTAGTATTTTTCAAAAAACTTAATATGGAACATTTCAAACATATTCAGAAGAAGAGATGGTTGAGCCATTATGGTTCCCATCACCCTGTTTCAGCAGTTATTAAATTCATGGCTCCTTGTCCCCTCTGGTCCCCCCAAAACTGGATTATATTGAAGCAAATTCTAGTTATCATTTCAGCCTTCAATATTTTAGTGTGTATCTCTAAAATAGAAGAACTCCTTTAAAAAACGTAACCACATTATTATTATCACACCTAAATATTCTTATTATCATAAAATAACCATTCAGTGTTTAAATTTTCTTGTTATTTATTGTGTGTGTGTGTACACACACAAATCTTTTTTTTTCTAACAGTTTGTTGAAACAAGATCCAAATAAGAGAGATATATGCAGGCTTCTTCTCTTCACCTCCCCCATTCCATTTGTTTTTTACTTATTACTTATTTAATCTTTACTATAACTGAAAAAGTAATATTCTATTTACAAAGGAGAACTGTAAATAAGGAGGAGGGTTACATAATTTGTTTAGCATCACAGAGCTGAAAATGACAGCCTTTAGCTGAAACTCAGCCCAAGTCTGTCTGACTCCAGAAATTTGTGTGCCTTTCTGGAGTTAGAAGACTTTGGATTCATACTCTAATAAATAGAGGCTTCTTGCCCATGTCATTCTACTAACTCCCCAGCCTCCCTCACCCAAGTTTTTATGGTCCAAGGACCCCCTAATTAGTGAGGTGAAAGTGTTAGTTGCTCAGTCATGTCCAACTCTTTGTGACCCCAATGACTATAGCCCACTAGTCTCCTCTGTCCATGGAATTCTCTAGGCAAGAATACCAGACTGGATAGTCATTCCCTTCTCCAGGGGATCTTGCCAACCCAGGAATCAAACCCAGGTCTCCGCACTGCAGGCAGATTCTTAACCTTCTGAGTTACTAAGGAAGCCCAGTAAGGGAGCTAAAAAGCAGTATGCTAATTTTTTGCCCAGCTATTTGTATAAGAATGAGCCCAGCTACAGTAACGTGACAGAAATCAGTTCTGCAGTTCCCAGTTTAACCAGAGCAGCTCCAAAAAATCATTTTCTATGTCATCTAACATCTCCCAAGAGAGACTCTGAGGTTAGTGCCATGGTGTACTAGTAGGTTCTACAGCCCTAAGGTCTAGAACTGTTCAGTGTGGTAGCCACAAGTGGGCATTTCATTTTTAATTTAAATTACAATTAAATAAAATTAAAAATCCCTCAGTCGCACTAGCCACATTTCAAATGCTTGATAGTAACTACCATATTGCGTAGTGCAGATTTAGAACATTTCTGTCATTGCAGAAGGCTCTGTTAGTGCTGAAAAATAACAGATGAAGGCAATCATCTGTGTTTCAACCACAGATTAAAACTGGGGGGAGCTGGGAACAGCAGCTCCCTCTCCCTCATTTCTTTCTTTATGAAAGACCTTAGGATGTAGATGATCACGTTTGAGAGTGGCAGTGGGAAGACACAAGGCTTTAGGACTCTGAGAAGGAGGCATTTTGTGAAGTTAGAACAATGATTAGTAAGGCAAAGCAATGACTACTAGCTGAAACAAAATCTGGTGTCTTTTTTCCTTAAAATGTGCCACATCCACAGCCTGCACAAAACACAAGGATTACCAGAAACTCTGGAGGAATGATTTACTTTTATCCTTTTAGAAATGTAAATTATCCCCCTCACAAGCTTGCCTCATTATTTGAGTAACTGGCTTTAGTTGTTCAGCAGCGAGTTGCTGAACAACTGTCGCTGGAGAATGTTGGATCACACCAAAAAAAGATATCCCACATCCAAGGACAAAGGAGAAGCCCCAGCAAGATGGTAGGAGGGGCGAAATAGAGTTTAGAATCAAAACCCTTAACCGCCAGAGAGTCTCAGAGGGCTCAAACAAACCTTGTGAGTACCAGGACCCAGAGACCCCACAGAGACTGAGCCAGAACTGTGACTGTGTCTCTCCTGGGAAGGTACGGGTCAGCAGTGGCCTGCTGCCAGGGCAGGGGCTCTGGGTACAGTAGACCTGGGTATGGCATAAGTCCTCTTGGAGGAGGTCACCATCAACCCCACCATAGAACTGCTAGAACTTACACAGGACTGGGGAAACGGACTCTTGGAGGGCACAAACAGAACCTTGTGAGCACCAGGACCCAGGAGAAAGGAGCAGTGACCCCACAAGAGACTGACCCAGACTTGCCCGTGAGTGTCCAGGAGTCTCTAGCGGAGGTGTGGGTTGATGGTGGCCTGCGGCAGGGTCGGGGGCACTGAGTGTGGCAGTGCTTGCATGGGACCTTTTGAAGGAGGTTGCCATTATCTTCATTAACTCCACCTCAGGTCTAACAACAGGGAGGTAAGAAAGCCCTGCCCATCAATAGAAAGTTGGATTAAAAATTTACTGAGCATGGCCCCACCCATCAGAACAAGACCCAGTTTCCCCCTCAGGCAGTCTCTCCCATCAGGAAGCTTCCATAAGCTCCTTATCCTTATCCATCCGAGGGCAGACAGAATGAAAATCACAATCACAGAAAACTTAACCTAACTGATCACATGGACCACAGCCTTGTCTAACCCAATGAAACTATGAGCCATGCCGTGGAGGGCCACCCAAGATGGATGGGTCATGAGGGAGAATTCTGACAAAACGTGGTCCACTGGAGGAGGGAATGGCAAAGCACTTCAGTATTCTTGCCTTGGGAACCCCATGAACAGTATGAAAAGGCAAAAAGATAGGACACTGAAAGATGAACTCCCCAGGTCAGTAGGTGCTCAATATGCTATGGGAGATCAGTGGAGAAATAACTCCAGATAGAATGAAGAGACAGAGCCAAAGCAAAAACAACACCCACTTGTGGATGTGACTGGTGATGGAAGTAAAGTCTGATGCTGTAAAGAGAAGTATTGCATAGGAACCTGGAAAGTTAGGTCCATGAATTGAGGCAAATGGAAGTAGACAAACAGGGGATGGCAAGAGTGAACATCAACATTTTAGGAATCAGTGAACTAAAATGGACCGGAATGGGTGAATTTAACTCAGATGACCATCAGTTACATCTACTACCGTGGGCAAGAATCCCTTAGAAGAAATGGAGTAGCCGTTATAGTCAACAAGACTCTGAAATGCAGTACTTGGATGCGGTCTCAAAAACGACAGAATGATCTCTGTTTCTTTCCAAGGCAAATCATTCAATATTACAGTAATCTAGGTCTACACCCTGACCAGTAATGCTGAAGAAACTGAAGTTGAATGGTTCTATGAAGATCTACAAGACCTTCTAGAACTAACACCCCAGAAAGATGTCCTTTTCATTAAAGGGGGCTGGAATGCAAAGGTAGGAAGTCAGGAGGTACGGAGTAACAGGTAAATTTGGCCTTGAAGTACAAAACGAAGCAGGTCAAAGGCTAACGGTTTTGCCAAGAGAATGCACTGATGATAGCAAACACCCTCATTCAACAACAGAAGAGAAGACTCTACACGGGACAACACCAGGTGGTCAATACCAAAATTAGACTGACTATATTCTTTGCAGCTGAAGATGGAGAAGCTCTATTCAGTCAGCAAAAACAAGACCGGGAGCTGACTGTGGCTCAGATCATGAACTCCTTATTGCCAAATTCAGACTTAAATTGAAGAAAGTAGGGAAAACCACTAGACCATTCAGGTATGACCTAAATCAAATCCCTTACAATTATACAGTGGAAGTGACAAATAGATTCAAGGGATTAGATCTGATAGTGTGCCTAAAGAACTATGGACGGAGGTTCGTGACATTGTACAAGAGGCAGTGATCAAGACAATCCCCAAGAAAAAGAAACGCAAGAAGGCAAATTGGTTGTCTAAGGAGGCCTTACAAATAGCTGAGAAAAGAAGCGAAGCCAAAGGCAAAGGAAAAAAAGGAAAGATGTACCCATTTGAATGCAGAGTTCCAAAGAATAGTAGGGAGAGATAAGAAAGCCTTCCTCAGCGATCAATGCAAAGAAATAGAGGGAAACAATAGAATGGGAAAGACTAGAGATCTCTTCAAGAAAATTAGAGATACCAAGGGAACATTTAATGCAAAGATGAGCACAATAAAGGACAGACCTAACAGAAGATATTAAGAAGAGGTTCAAGAATACACAGAAGAACTATACAAAAAATATCTTCATGACCCAGATAACCACAATGGTGTGATCACTCACCTAAAGCCAGACATCCTGGAATGCGAAGTCAAGTGGGCCTTAGGAAGCATCACTGTGAACAAAGCTAGTGGAGGTGATGGAATTCCAGTTGAACTATTTCAAATCTTAAAAGATGATGCTATGAAAGTGCTGCACTCAGTATGCCAGCAAATCTGGAAAACTCAGCAGTGGCCACAGGACTGGAAAAGGTCAGTTTTCAAAATCCCAAAGAAAGGCAGTGCTCAAGAACGTTCAAACTACTGCACAATTGCACTCATCTCACATGTTACCAAAGTAATGCTCAAAATTCTCCAAGCCAGGCTTCAACAGTATAAGAACCATGAACATCCAGATGTTCAAGCTGGATTTAGAAAAGGCAGAGGAACCAGAGATCAAATTGCCAACATCTATTGGATCATCGAAAAAGCAAGAGAGTTCCAGAAAAACATCTACTTTTGCTTTATTGACTATGCCAAAGCCTTTGACTATGTGGATCACAACAAATCGTGGAAACTTTTTCAAGATAGGAGAATACCAGACCACGTGATCTGCATCCTGAGAAATCAGTATGCAGGTCAGGAAGCAACAGTTAGAACCAGACATGGAAAAACAGACTGGTTCCAAACTGGTAAAGGAGTACACAAGGCTGTATATTGTCACCCTGCTTATATAACTTATATGCAGAATACATCATGAGAAATGCTGGGCTAGAAGAAGCACAAGCTGGAATCAAGACTGCCGGGAGAAATGTCAATAACCTCAGATATGCAGATGACACCACCCTCATGGCAGAAAGTGAAGAACTAAAGAGCCTCTTGATGAAAGAGGAGAGTGAAAAAGTTGGCTTAAAGCTCAGCATTCAGAAAACTAAGATCATGGCATCCGGTCCCATCACTTCATGGCAAATAGACGGGGAAACAACGGAAACAGTGAGAGACTATTTTCTTGGGCTCCAAAATCACTGCAGACGTGAAATTAAAAGATGCTTACTCCTTGGAAGGAAAGCTATGACCAACCTAGACAGCATATTAAAAAGCAGAGACATTACTCTACCAACAAAGGTCCGTCTAGTCAAGCTATGGTTTTTCCAGTAGTCATGTATGGATGTAAGAGTTGGACCATAAAGAAAGCTGAGTGCCAAAGAGTTGATGCTTTTGAACTGTGATGTTGGAGAAGACTCTTGAGAGTCTCTTGGACAGCAGGGAGATCCAACTAGTCCATCCTAAAGGAAATCAGTCCTGAATATTCATTGGAAGGACTGATGCTGAAGCTGAAAGTCCAATACTTCGGCCGCCTGATGTAAAGAACTGACTCACTGGAGAAGACCCTGATGCTGGGAAAGATTGAAGGAAGGAGAAGGGGATGACAGGATGAGATAGTTGGATGGCATCACCGACTCAATGGACCTGAGTTTGAGTAAACTCTGGGAGTTGGTGATGTACAGGGAAGCCTGGCATCCTGCAGTCCATGGGGTCACAGAGAGTCTGACACGACTGAGTGACTGAACTGAACTGGCTTTAGTTAGGATCTGAAAAGTAAGGGAACCTCTGAGTGTAATGGTACCTCTAGAGCTAGACTCTTAAGATTCATGAATTCTGTTTATTTTTACTCATTAATTTCTGTATCTCCATAGTGGTATACTGTCAACAGAAAACACAGTTAGATACCTGTTAAAGGCAGCAAGATTTCACAGTTCATTCATACAGTAGGGAAGAGAAACTCCAGCATAAATTAAGGTCAACTCTGCTGAAAGAAAAGTTGGGTCCCTTTTAAAATGCTGGGGTGTACTAAAGGAAAAGTATTGAAGATGTTAGGTGGAGAAGTTGGTCAGTGTGATCAAGCCATCTGTGTCTGCTTGCTAATTGGTGCTTCTCAATTGGAGGTTCCCATCCTTCCACAGAGACTGGTAGACAAGGGCCCTGTCCTTCTTGACGATTACATTTCAAAGGGATGACACTCAGGTCCTTGAGAAAGACATTTCTGGGCTGTAAAAGATTTGTATTTCAAGGGTCAGAGAAAGGATTGACAGCTGCAATTTTTCTAAGGTTAAGTGCTCCAAGAAAAGTGAGGTCAAAGGTGTTGGCTACAACAAGCAGTTAATTATTTTGGCAGCATTAAGCTTTCTCAGGGAGACCTTTTTAAGATACTGAGTCATCCTAGGGACACAGCCTTGAGCTGACAGAAGCTGTGCTTGGTCTTGTCTCTTACAGTGTGTGAGGGAGGTTGAATGGAGTTGCTTCTGCTGAGAATGTACAGTTTTCAGTACCGGATTTCTGTTTGTTTTTAATCAAAGTATAGTTGATTTGCAATGTTGTGTTCCTTATGCTGTTCAGCAAAGTGATTCAGTTACAACTAATAACAATAATAATAATCTCTCTTCTTTCTCCATATATATGTGTGTGTGTGTTAGTCACTCAGTCATGTCTGACTCTTTGCGACCCCGTGGACTATATAGCCCACCAGGCTTCTCTGTCCATGGAATTCTCCAGGCAAGAATACTGGAGTAGATTGCCATTCCCTTCTCCAGAGTGTATATTTAATATCCTATGCCGGGGCTTTCCAGATGGCACTAATGATAAAGAATCCACCTCCCAATGCAGGAGATCTGTGTATGGTTTTTTTTAAATATTCTTTTCCCTTATGGTTTAGCATAGGATATTGAATATAGTTCTCTGTGCTGTAGCTAAGTAGGACCTTGTTCACCCATCCTATATATAAAAGCTTACATCTAACTCCAACCTCTCACTCCATTCCCTCCCTCAACCCCTCCCCCTAGGTAACCACCAGTCTATTCTCTCTCTGTCCCTGATTCTGTTTGTTTCATAGATAGGTTCATTTGTGTCATATTTTAAATTCCATATATAAGTGGATATCATATGGTATTTGTCATCCTTCTTTCTGACTTCACTTAGTATGATAATCTTTAGTTGTATTCGTGATGCTGCAAGTGGCATTAGTTCATTCTTTTGAATGGCTGAGTAGTATTCCATTGTTTATATATACTGCGTCTTCTTTGTCTATTCATCTGTTGATGGATGTTTAGGTTGTTTCCACGTCTTGCCTATTGTGTATAGCGCTGCTGTGAACACAGGGATGCATGTATCTTTTGAATTGTGGTTTTGTCCAATATGTGCCCAGGAAGTAGGATTGCTGGATCATATGGTAAATCTGTTTTTAGTTTTCCGAGGAATTTCCCTACTGTTTTTTATAGTGTCTGACTACTTCACTAGCTTACAGCCTCACCAGCAGTGTAGGAGGGTCCTGTGTTTTTTTTCTCCACACACTCTCCAGCATTTGTTATTTGTAGACTTTTAAATATGGCCATTCTGAATGGTGTGAGGTGGTACCTCATTGTTTTTTTTTTTATTTTGCAGGATCTTAGTTCCCTGTCAGGGATCAAATTTGTGCCCACTGCAGTGGAACTTGGAGTCCTAACCACTGGGCCACCAAGGAATTCCCCCTCCCTGTAGTTTTGATTTGCATTTTTATAATAAATTAGCAGTGTTGAGCATCTTTTCATGTGCCTGTTGGTCATCTGTATGTCTTCTTTGGAGAAATGTGTTTTTAGGTCTTCTGCCCATTTTGGGATTGGGTCATTTGTTGAGTTATATGCTCTGTTTGTAAATTTTGAAAATTAAGCCCTTGTTGGTCACATCATTTGTTAATATTTTCTCCCATTCTATAGGTTGTCGTTTTGTTTATGGTTTCCTTGCTGTGCAAAAGTTTGTAAGTTTGATTAGGTCCCTTTTCTTTGTTTTTATTTCTGTTGCCTTGGGAGACTGACCTAAGAAAACATAAGTACGATTTATGTCAGAGAATGTTTCCCGTATGTTCTCTTCTAGGAGTTTTACGGTGTCATGTGTTATTTTTGTATATAGTGAGAGGGTGTGTTGTAGCTGTCCAACTTTCCCAGCACTGCTTGCCTGAAGAGACTGTCTTTTCCCATTGTATGAATATACAATATTCATACAATATTGTTTCCTGTGTTGAAGACTGTAGGTATGTGGGTTTATTTTTGGGCTCTATTTTCTGATCCATTGATCTATATGTCTGTTTTTATGCCAATACCAGGCTGTTTTGATTACTGTAGCTTTGTAGTATTGTTAAAGTCTAGGAGGATTATACCTCAATGTTTTGTTCTTTTTCTTCAGGATTGCTTTGGCAGTTCTGGGACTCTTGGTTTCAGATATGGTTTCATATGAATTTTAGGATTATTTGTTCTAGTTTGGTGAAAAATATCAGTGGCAATTTGAGAGGGATTGCATTAAATCTGTAGATTGCTTTGGGTATTATTGTGTTTTACCAATATTAACTCTCCCAATCCAAGAGCATGGCCTATCTTTCCATTTATTTCAATTATCTAATGTTTGCTTTATTAATGTTGTATAGTTTCAGCCTATAAGTCTTTCACCTCCTTGGTCAGGTTTATTCCTAAGTATTTTATTTGGGTGGAGTGTGATTTTAAAAGGTGTTTTTTTTACACTCCCTTTCTGATAATTTGGATAAATTTTTATATACAATATTTTATGACCTAGGCATTCAGGGGATAGTGAGACGAATTTAATCCAACTTTGGGAAAGGATAAAGAACCTTCAATGAAAGTGAATAAGGCATTGTTATTGGGGACCTGATGCATACACAGAAAAGAGTCACGAAGGTGATTTTCAGGACTTCAGGAGCAGCCTTGAATTTTATTTTGTGTTTAAGCCCGGGATGAATGCTTAGAACCAGCATAGTCTAGGGGAAGGCGAGAGATCTGAAAATTTCTGGGAAAGCTTCTTGGAAGAGGTAGAACCTGAGCTGAGTCTTGAAGGATGGGTGAACTTTTCTTGGTTTAGTATTTTATTGTGGTATTTCCATGAATCCCCATCTGCTTTCCACAGAAATAAAATATTTCAAGTAAAAAATTGAATCATGAAAAAAAACTTTTTTTAAAGATGCTGCCCAAAGTTGGTATTTCTCACTTTTTAAAAAATTTTTAATTTTTTTTTGGCTATACCACACATCATGTTGGATCTTAGTTCCCCAACCATGGATCGAACCTGTGCCCTCTGCAGTGGAAGCACAGAGTCTTAACCATTGGACTACCAGGGAAGCCCCTCTCTCACTTTTTGACCCTTGATTTCTTAATTGGTTTTTAACCAGCTCTCTTCAGAATGACATGTTCTAAAGAACAATGATGTTTTTACACAAGCGGTTCTACCGCCCAAAATATCTTCCAACCCTGTTCCCCATACATACCATCAGGAAATTATATATATTTTAAGACCCAGCTGAAATAGCACCCTGTCTTTGCTCCCACAGTAGAGTGGTTTCTGTATTTTTGCTTGTATTATAACTCTTACTCTGTTCATTTTGTACTCCTAGTGCAATCTCCTGCACACAGAAAATAGCTAATGTGTGATTAATAGATGTGGTTATATATAATAAGCTCTAAAATGTGTTTTCTAGTATAAAGAACTCAGCTATCTTACATGCACAGGTATTACATTATGTTAATTGAATTTTTATTTGTTCTTAGATGTCATTAAGAGGATCTGCGCCAGTGACAATTGTACCTCTTCCTGGAGAGCAAGTACAGGTTCAGGGGGTCATCCAGACAGCTCAGTCTTCCGTAATTCACCCACCACACGTGCAAACGGTACAGAAATTAAAAGACTTAGTGGTTGAGAGAGGGGACTTGTGAACCTGGAGTCTTTGGACAACTGAAGTTGCTGTAGTTTCAATATTATAGATCAAGATAACGAAGTCTTAGAAATTGGACTATAGAACAAGTGAAGTGAATAGAAAAGTTTTAGAACTTCTAGTTTCATGTACATAATACCCAGTGAAAACAGAAAGCAATTTTGGGGAGAAGTTATTGTTTAGAATTTAAGGAAATGAAAGATTTTCTGAAGGGTAAGCACCTTTTTATCCTAGTGGTATCCTTCACGAAAAAGATAATTGTGAAGAAAGGGTAATGATGTGAGTGTCTTAGCAAAGTAAGAAAGTACCTATTTTATGCTTTATGGTGATCAAATAAAAGAGAGTTCCCTCACTGTAAGTTCTTACTTATACCTATCTACCTTCATATTTACACCTGGCAACAGTAGGAAAGAAGGAGCCAGCCTGGGTTCTTTGCTTTTTACTCTTTCTTCCCATTTTGTCTTCTGGCTCCTGTGAGTCTCAGAATGCCTTTGGTCATTTGTCATTTTTAGAAGCAGCTATCTTGAAAGAAAAGCTGTGTAGCTCATTTTCCCTCTTGAGTATATACAGTGTCTGTATAACTCATCTTTCCTCTTGAGTATATACAGTGTCTGTGTAGCTGATTTCCCTTTCAGTATATACAGTGTCTGTGTAGCTCATTTCCCTCGAGTATATACAGTATCTGTGTAGCTCATCTTTCCTCTTGAGTATATACAGTGTCTGTGTAGCTAATTTCCCTCTTCAGTATATAGTGTCTGTGTAGCTCATTTCCCTCGAGTATATACAGTATCTGTGTAGCTCATCTTTCCTCTTGAGTATGTACAGTGTCTATGTAGCTCATCTTTACTCTTGAGTATATACAGTGTCTGTATAACTCATTTTTCCTCAAGTATATACAGTGTCTGTGTAGCTCTTTTTTCCTCTTGAGTATATACAGCGTCTGGCAGGGCTGTCAGCTCTGGAGCTGCGTCTTTATGTGTTTTTTCCTTTGTGAAAGGTGACTGCTGCATGGTTTTTCTGAGTTTTTATGTGAAGATTTTACTCTTACTTGCTAGTGCTGTCATTAGAGGTTCTTCCTCTTAGTTATAAGTAATGTCTTAGTTCTAGGAGTTATTTTCTTACTTGAGTTCACTGGGAGGCTTTGGAGTAAATCTGCGGGCAAAAAGGTAAAACAGCTAAAATTTAGATTAGAAATGGTATATCTGTGATGCTTGAGGAAACAGAAGCAACTGATCTTTTATTATTACTGTATTGTTTGTTACTGTGATTATTTATTAACTATTACTGATTATGACACGTTCTTTCTTTTCTATCAAAAGATAAAGAATTAAGATATAAAAAAGTATAAGTACACTTGAACTCATTTTTGAAGGTGATTATACAGTGTAAAACAAGCTTCTTTGGAAATTTAAGATCTAAGTCTAAATAGTTTAGGGGAAGGCTTTCTGTATATAGTTGGTAATGTAGAGAATTTATTTATTATGTCCTTTCTAGAAGCCTGTTTTATTTTTTCAAAAGAAGTCAGGTATCACAGTGTAGCTTCAGAAAAATATTGAGAAATTTAATACATTTAAAAATTCTTATTTCCTCAATTGTAAGATATAACTTAAAACTTGCATATGGTTATTGTACTGACTAGTTTTAATAGGTTTTCCTTTTTTTCTCTGCTTGAAAGTTTTCTCAACATCTCCAGCACTGGGTTCTCTTGCCTTTCAGATCTCAAGTTAAATATCTCATCAAGGAGGCTTTCACAAACAATGAATAGGTTTATTATTAATAGTAGGTAACATTTAATGTGTGCTTGTGCTATGCCATGCACTAAACGCTTTACATGTATTAACTAATTCAGTTATGAAGTGAGATGAAGCTAATTATTACAGATTTTTAAGTTTACTTATGTTTGTACCTGCCCTTGCCAGTGACCTCCACTTTGCCAGATCTAATGATTGTCCTGGGTTCTTGTATTACTTCACCTGCTAGCAGAATTTGACATGGTTTATCATTCTTTTCTCCTTAATACTCTGTCTTTGCTAGTTTTTCAAGGACACTGCACTCATTTGGTATTCCTCCTGCCTCACTGGTGACTTATTCTTGGCCTCATTTGCTGGTTCCCCCCTTCTATCCAACCTCTTACTGCTAAGAATGTCCCTGGGTTTTGTCCTATATTTCTCCCCTTCCTGAGCTCACTCAGTCTTGTGGCTTTAAGGACTATCCTAGAGAGCTGACTTCCAATATGTATGTCTAGCCCAGAGCTCTTCCCTGACACACAGGTTTGTATATTCAGCAGACTCCTCAATGTCATTATCTATTAACTAGATATTAGTTGGATATCTAATAGCATTTCAAAGCATGTCCAAAATCCAAATCAGATAGCATTAATGATAAAAAATCTTAGTAGTGTGCATCAGTCTCAAGACTGATATTTACAACTCTAGTGCAGTAGTATTGCTTTATTTGGGGGATAGACTTCTTAGTTCTGAGCCTGCTGTGTTGTATGTTCCTTTAGTTTAGACTCATGAAATAAACTTTCTCCTTTTTCCTTTTATTTCTTTCTTTTAGACCTTAGATTTAATGACAAATGAATTTGGGTGGTAGAAGACAGATCATTTTTTCTGAAAGTAAAAATTAAATTTAATTCTTGTCCCACTTGGTCTGTTCATCTTAGTAATAAAACCAGTTCTGTTTTTCAGGTATCATCTTTATCAGAGAGTGAGGAGTCTCAGGATTCATCTGACAGCATAGGCTCCTCACAGAAAACCCACGGGATTCTAGCACGGCGCCCATCTTACAGGTTAGTGCTTGTATCAAATCCTGTGTGTGTTATATTACCACATGAGTTCGAATGGTGTTGTGCAAAGCAAATTACATCAAGAAGGAACATGCGTTTGTATCAGAAGGCAAGTGTTAAGAGAGATAGGCTTGAGCCAGGTTATGAAGGGCCCCTGTTGCTGTGCTAAGGAGGAATTTAGACTTACCTTCTGGCAAAGTATTAGATATCTGTATTTACTTTTAGTTAACTTTAATAGTAATTTGAAAGGACTGTAGATTTTTAAGAATTGAACTACTTTGTGTTCCCTTCCTTAGCCTCCTAGCCTTTGTCTCTTCCTTATGTGTGTGTCCCTTTGGTGAAACACAACTCTTATATATTCTGCATATATTCTAGGCCTCATTTCCTCCTGGGAGCATTCTTTGTTTATTTCTCTTCAACTTCCCAAGACCAGGTTAGGTCTTCCTTCAGTGGCATCCTTTAACTGATTGCTTTTATAGTACTTATCTCATCCTATTGGAATTCCAGTTTATTTATGGGCATGGTCTATGCATTATTTTTTGTGATCCCAGGACCTATCAAAATGACTAGCTGAAAGGAGATGCTTAATAATTACTTGCTGAATGAATGGAGAGCTGAAGTAGTACAACTCACAGAAAGCTTTTAAAATAACCTGGGTGATCTCATGTAGGGTAGTGGGATATCTTTGACATGGGTGGATCTGAGACATTTCTGTGTTAGAATTGACAAAACCTGGTGACTAGTGGGTAGGAGGAAAGGGAGAAAAGGATCAAATGTTTTTGAAACACATAAACAAATGTAGTAAGGTTTTAGATCTTACAAGAGAATTTTGTACAGGGTATAGAGTCATTCCTGCCTGATGGAACAAATAGGAAAGACTTCATAAAAGATGTGATTTAGTTCATTACCAGTCTGATAAATTTTGAGAGCTAGGAGCAAGGACAGGTTTTGTGAGGCAGAAAGAGCTTCTTAGGCTGAGGAATCAGGGTAATAAAGGTAGATTATGTGATACTGAAGAAGTTGGCCTGTTCTAGGGACTGGGAATTTAAGGTACAGAGAGGAACGGGTTGGTTTAGCAAGAAAAGGTAAACAGGAGCCTCGTTACTTAGAACCTTGTTACCATGTTAAGGAATTGGGACTCTACTGAATAAACAGTTAATCAACAGAAGAAATTTTGTCTGGAATTTGGGGGAGGGGGTATGTGAAAAATAAGCCTACTAAAAGGAGCCCGTAATCTGAAACTAAAAAAAAGTAATCCAGGGACTTCTCTGGTGGTCTAATGGTTAAGACTCCGTGCCTCCACTGCAGGTGGGCGGGGGTTTGATCCCTCATCGGGTAACTAAGATCCCACATGACATACTGTGTGGCTTAAAAAAACAGTAATCCAGGGCTTCCCTTGTGGCTCAGTGGTAAAGAATCCGCCTGCCGATGCAGGATACATGGGTTCAATCCCTGGGGCAGGAAGATCCCACATGCTGCGGCACTAAGCCCATGCACCGCAACTACTGGGCTGTGCTCTAGAGCCCGGAAGCCACAATTGCTGAGCCCACGTGCCAAACTACTGAAGCCCTACCAAAGCCCAAATGCTCTAGAGCCCAGGCTCTGGAACTAGAGAAGCCACCACAATGAGAAGCCAGTGCATCGCAACTAGAGAAAAGCCCACGCAGCAATGAAAACCCAGCACACCCGAATACATAAGTAAATAAAGTTTGTTAAAAAAAAAAAAGAGTAATCCAGTATGAAAGGAATTTCTCAGCCTTAGAAAACAAAGTCCCAACCGGATAAATTAATATAAACTTACACCTAGATATATCTTATGAAGCAATAAAAAATAAGATCTTTGGAAGAAAGCTTCCAAAGAGAAAAGATGTGACCATTAGGCAGACAACAGATTTTTGAACTGTAGTATTAGAAGACAATGGACTAAAATCTTTAAATGACAAGAGAGCATAACAGTTGGCCTGAAATGACATATCTACCTGAACAATCACTCAGAAATAATGGTGAAGTTAAAATCATTTGAAACTGATGTAAGAAATTACTAAAGGGTACATGTCTGGAAGAATAAAATGAAATCAAACAAAAGGAATGTGAATGTAAGAATGGCGAACCAAGACATTAAGATACCACTGACTTTTCAGAATAATACTAATAATGATTAATTTGAGTAGTTTAAAATCAAATGTAAAACATATACCAGACAGAAACATATAAGATTGGAATGGTCTTCTAGAGTCTTGTATTAATTACCTTTAGACTGTTAGACATAATGACCAAAGGCATACAGGTAAAATGTTTACTTTTCAAACAGGAGGGCTCTCTTAGCACAAAACAGTTAGCTTCCGGATAAGATACTTACTAATGAATTGTGCATTTATAGGAAATAATAGAAATGTCTTCTCACCCTACTCCAATAAATATAAAGCCATGTACAAACAAATACATGAGCTGAAACCAGAATGGGAAGCAGAAGCAAGCAAGCACGAAAGCCAAGGTATACCCATTACTTCTGCAGGAAGGGACCATGAACCCAAGATTTTTGTATTAACCTGAGAACCCTAGAATATCTGAACAGCTAGAACATCTAAAACAAAGCTTCCCCAAGTTAAGTTTTCTGAATTTATCAAAAATCAACCAAATATGAATTTACAGTCAGAAATCAAACATACGAGGAAATAAACCATCGTAAGTGAGAATCAAAAGAAACAAATATAATCAATTCAAATGCAGAAAAAGTACTTAATAAAATTCAGCACCTACTCATATTTTTAGCAAGTAAAGAATAACAATGGACTTTCCTAGCATACATAGACTGAGAACTGAACTATACATACGGCAGCAGGTGACAGCTCAAGTTCCAAACTGGCCACTACATGGTGCACACAGGATCGACTCTGAATAGCACTGCAGAGTCTTTGAAAACTGAAACTGATGTTGGAACTACAACCCACAGAAGGCCAATCAGAACTTGTGGCTTAGATACAACCAGGTTGATAGCCTGCTAAAAGAAGAATATCAAAAATTCTCTGCAGGATTTTAAAGAGTCCGATATCATAATATTGAAAATGTCCATTACTTGGCATACAAAAGAACCTGGAAGAATCTTAACTTGTAAGGAAAGACTATCACCAAATGCCACCATCTCCTAGATGAACAAGATACTGGAATTATACGACAAGGACTTTAAAGGAGCTATTACTGCAGTGTTCTGACTAACAAGTATGGGTAGATTCTCTTGAAATGAATGGAAAGATAGAAACTCTCAGCAAAAAAATAGATATAAAGAGAACAAAATAGAAATTCTATAGCTGAGAAATACAGTTAACAGAAATAAAACCTCACAGGATGGATTCAATAGGAGAACAGAGGTAAGAAGTTACTCAACTTAAAGATAGTTCAATGGAGAGTATCCAGTCTGAAGAATAGAGATCAGAAAAATTAATTCTCAGGGACTTGAGAGACAATACCCAAAGATTTAACATTGTGTCATGCAAGTTATAGAACAGAAAAAAAGTATGTTGCAGAAAAAATACTTTTGGAAATAATGACTGAAATGTTCCCAAGTTCAGTGAAACCTATAGATTCAAAAAACTTGGCAAATCTTAAACAGGATAAAACAAAAAGAAACCCTTGCCTGGACATACCATAATCAAATAGCTATGAAATAAACACATATTGTGAGCAACCAGAGAAAAATGACACACCACTTATAAATAGGGAATGCTGTGAAAGACTATAGATTTCTCACCAAAACTGTGCAGACTGGAAGAAATGAATAGCATTTTTAAAGTGCTGAAAGAGAAGAACCGTTAATCCAGAATTCTGTGTCTTGTAAAAATAACCCTTGGAAGTGGAGTTGAACTAAGTATTCTCAGATAAAAGAAAACTAAGAGAAATCATTAACAGCAGAGTTTCTGTAAAATAACTGCTAAGTTATTAAGACCAAAAGAAACTTGGAATAGCAAGATCTGGGCAAATATAATGGACTGTTCTTCTGTGAATAGTTTGATAGTTGAAATATATTTGACAGTTGAAAAAAATGACACTGATAGGGCTTTCAGTGTATGCAGAGGTAATATATAAGACAACTTACAAAATAAATGGGATATGGTAGGGATTTAATATGGTAGTAAGGTTTCTAAGATTCACTTCAAGTGGTAAAACAGTGACTAAGTAGACTTGTCATCTGTATTGTAACACCGGAGCAACTACTAAAGAAACTATACAAAGAGATTTAGTCAAATACACAATAGGTAAATTCAAATGGAGTTTTAAAAAATCTTAACTCAAAAGAATGCAGAAGAATTTTTTTAAAAAGCAAATAATAAAATGTTCCACCAATATCAGTAATTATATTAAGAGAGCATGGGACTTCCCTGGTGGGCCAGTGGTTAAGACTCTGCATTTTCCAACCTAAATGTCCATCAACAGAGGAATGGATAAAGAAGATGTGGTCCACATACATAATGGAATATTACTCAGCCATAAAAGGAACAAAATAGTGCCATTTGCAGAGACATAGATAGACCTAGAGACTGCCATACAGAGTGAGGTAAGTCAGAGAAAAACAGATACTGTATAATATTGTTTATATTTGGAATCTAGGAAAATGGTACAGGTGAACTTATTTGCAAAGCAGAAATAGTGACACAGATGTAGAGAAAAAATTTACAGAAACCAAGGCGGGTGGATGGGGTGAATTGGGTGATTGGGATTGCCATATATACACTATTACGTATAAAATAGATAAACTAATGAGAACCTGCTATATAGCACTAGGAACTCAGCTTAATGCTCTGTGGTGACCTAAATGGGAAGGAAATCTAAAAAGAGGGGATATATGTGTATGTATAACTGATTCACTTTGCTGTACAGCAGCAATTAATACAACACTGTAAAGAAACTATATAATAAAAATCAATGTTAAAAAATACTGCACTTCCACTACAGGAGGCATGGGTTCCATCCCTGATGAGGGAGGTTCCACATGCCCTGTGGTGTGGCCAAAAAAAAAAAAAAAGCACATGACTTAACAGTGTTAAGTGTTAATACATACCAGTATTCCTCGTGAATACAGACACAAAAATCCTCAACAAAATATTAGTAAATCAAATACGTTAACAGATAGAAGGTATTATACACCATAATTGAGTAGGATTTATCCCAGGAATGGAAAATTGGTTTAACATCTGAAAGTCAATTAATGTAATAAATCATATTTGTAGGATAAAACCAAAAATCTTACAGTCATCTCAACAGACACCAAAAGGATTTGATGAAATTGGGGTTAAAGGGCTTCCCCCAGTGACTTAGCACTAAAGAATCTGCCTGCCAATGCAGGAGATGCAAGAGACACAGGTTTGATCCTTGGGTCAGGAAGATTTCCTAGAGGAGGGAATGACAATCCACTCTAGTGTTCTTGCCTGGAGAATCCCAGGGAGAGAAGGGCCTGGCAGGCTGCAGTCCAGAGAGTCACAAAGAGTCAGACACAACTGAACGACCAAGCATACACAAAGTACCCTTTAATGATAAAAATTCTCATCAAATAAATAGATGGGAATTTCCTCAACCTGATGATGAATATCTACAAAAGCCCAGAGCGGACATATTTAATGGAGAAAAATTGAATATTTTCTCCTCCTAAGAGCAGGCACAAGACAAGGCTGTGAATGTCTACTCTCACTACTTGTACTCTCAGGCAGTTAGGCAAGAAAATTAAATAAAAAGCATACTGGAAAGGAAGAAATAAAAGTTTGCAGATGACAATGATTTCATATATAGAAAATCCCAAAGGATCCACGAAAGTAGAAATAATAAATAAGTTCAGCAGGGTTGCAGGATACAAAATGAATTGTTTTTCTCTACACTAGCAATAAACAATCCAGAAATGAAATTAAGAAAACAGTCCTACTCATAACAACATAAATGAAATAAAATACTTGAAATTAAATTTATAAATTCAAATCATATATCGGGTCAGCCATAAACGAAATAAAATACTTGAAATTAAATTTATAAATTCAAATCATATATCGGGTCAGCCAAAAAGTTTATTTGGGTTTTTTCCATATGGAAAAGCCTAAATGAACTTTTTGGCCAGTCAAGTAAATTTAACAGATATATATAATATTAATACTTGTGTATTGAATACTACAAAACTTCATTGAGAGGAATTTTTAAAAAAACTGAAAAGACATTACAGGTTCATCAACTGGAAGACTGAATATTGTTAAGACAAATAAACCAGTTTAAAAATGAGGAAAAGACTAGAATGTTTATCCAAAGAAGATACACAAATGGCCAATAAGCATGTGAAAAATTGTTCAGCATGATTTGTCATTAGGTAAATGCAAATCAAAATAATGAGATACCAAAATAATGAGATACCACTTGAAACCTAGTAGGATGCTTAAAACATCCCAAACAAAACAAAACATAACAAATGTTGGTAAGGGGGACAGTGGCTGTGGAAACAATCGGGCAGTTCTTCAAAATACTGAACATATTTACCTTATAAACCACTACTACTATTGCTATACATATAACCAAGAGAAATAACATAATCAAAATAAAAGTAAAGTGGCTGTATTACAAAATAGACTTCAGAGCAAACAGAATTATCAGAGATAAAGAGAAAATCCGTTCACCAAGAAGATATAACAACCCTAAATATGTATGCACTTAACAACAGAGCTTCAGAATACATGTATCAAAAACTTACAGAACTGAAAGCAAAATAAATCCACAGTTACAGTTGAAAATTTGCGTACATCTATCTCAGTATCCAACAGAAGTACAGCAGAAAATAAGCAAGATTATAGAACTGAACAATACCATCAACCAGTTGGATCTAATTGGCATTGTTAGAACACTTCACCTATGTGCACAAAGAATATCCACCAAGAAAGACCACATCCTGGATCATAACAAACCTTAACAAATTTAGAAGAACTGAAATTACACAAAGTTCTTTACTCATACTTGAATTAGACTAGAAGTCAATAAAGGAAAGATAACAGGAAATCTCCATATAGAAATTAACACACTTAGAAATAGTCTGTGGACCAAACAGAAAATCTTAAGGGAAATTAGAAAACATTGAACTGAATGAAAGATAAAAATACAAAATACCAAACTCTGTAGGAAATAACAAGTCAGTAGGAAAGAGAGGGAAATTTACCTTATTAAACACTTAAAAAGACAGAAGATCTCAAATCAACAGTCTCAGCTTCCAGTTTAAGAAACTAGGGGAAAAAAAAAAAAAAGAAACTAGGGGAAAAACAAAATAAGCTCAAAACAAGCAGGAGAAACAAAATAATAGAGATTAAGAGCAGAAATCAAGGAACTCCCTGGCAGTCTGTTGCTTAGGACTCCATGCTTCCACTGCTGGAGGGTTCAATTCCTGGTTGGGGAACTAACATCCCACAAGACAGTTGGTGCAAGTGGGGGTGCAGGAGAGCAGAAATCTTTGAACTTAAAGAGAAAACTAATAGAGATAATATAACTGAAATGTGGTTCTTTGCGGGGGTGGGGGTGTGTGTGGAATCAGTAAAATTGATAATCTTGTAGCAAGATGGCTGGATGGTGAACATAAAGGGAAGAGTGGTTGGAGAAGTCACAGGGACAAACCTTGTCAACCATGTCGTTTATTCTGATAGGGAACCATTGCACATGAGTGATTTGATCTAACTGACATTTTAAAAAGATGACTGGTTGTTGTGTGGAGAATAGACTGTAGCAAGGAGGACCTGCTAGAGGCTGTTGTTCAGTCAGGAGGAGTTGGTGGCATGGACTTGGGGAACAGCAGTGGAGGTGATGAGGATGTACCGGTAAGATTCTGAATAGATTTTCAAGATAGAGACAACGGAATTTGTTTATGAATTGGATAAAGGTTGTGAGAAAGAGGATGACTCCAAAATTTTTGAAAAGTAGAGTTGCTATTTACTGACATGGGTAAGACTGCCAGGGGTAGAAGAATATCTGATATTAGATTTGGAGGTATTAAGTTTGAGGTGCCTGTTGAATGGAAGCATTCAATACACAATTCGATATATGAGTTTCGAGTTCCCGAGAGGAGCTGAGAAAATACCATTTTGAGGGGTCATCAGTGTACACAAGGTATTCAAGCCTTTGGGACAGATAAGCTCATTAGAAAGAATGTAGATGGAGAAGTCCGAAAGATGGCTCTTTAAGATTCTCCAAGGTTGAATAAGGAGGATGAGGAAGAACGTAAGACAATGGCAAATAGTATCTCAAAATATAGTAAAAATAAAGTAATATAGGTGGGAATGATAAATAACAATTTAGATAATGGCACTTATGAGAGGGAAAAAGATCAGGGAAAGGAATTGGTGGTGACGTTTTGGTGTTTATGTAACTTAATTCCTGTTAAAAATGAGATATCTGAAGCAAACATGGCAAAACGGCAATCAGTTGATTCCTGGTATATGGTACATAGGTGTTGCACTTTCTCTTTTTTTTGGCTGAGCTGGTTCTCGCACAGCTTTTCTCTAGTTGAGGTGAGCAGGGGCTACTCTTTAGTTGCGTGTGCAGGCTTCTCATCGTGGTGACTTCTCGTTGCTGAGCACAGGCTCTAGGGTGCATGTGCTCAATAGTTGTAGTTCTCTGGCTCTAGAGCACAGGCTTAGTAGTTTTGGCACACAGACTTAATTGCTTCACAGCATGTGGGATTTTCAAGGAACCAGGGATTGAACCAGTGGCTGCTGCATTGGCAGGTGGATTCTTTACCACTGAGCCACCAGGGAAGCCCTTCTGTACTTTTTGGGCTCAAAATATTTCATAACTTAAAATTGAAAAAGAAATGGGCACAGCATTTCACAGTTTCATGCAAGGCTGGCTGCTTAGGACCATGCAGGCAGTTTGTTAAATGGATTCTCGAACTCTTTCCTGACCTGCTTACTCAAATCATTAGAGGTGCCATTTGGGAATCTGGATTTAATAAGACTCTCCAGATGATTCTGGTACATAGCAGGTTTGGGAAGCACTGTTCTACAGATGGCTAACACAGAGTTCTGTAGGACCTCCACATCCTTGTTCTCTATGTGGAACTTCTGTTAGTATAGTCTACACTTGTAGTTCTTGGTGAGAAGACTGTCCAGGTTAGGGGGACCAAGCTGGGAAAGGATCTTCAGCATGTGAGAAGAGAACATCTGAAGGATCTGAAATTACCTGGCCTCCAATGAAGAAAACCTGAAGCAGTTGTCAGATATTGCAAAGCTAGGGCATGGATATAGGATTAGGGTATAAAGTTTAACTTGCTCTAGTTTCACTGGGTGGAATTAGCTTTGAATCTAAACAGGGATGAGCTCTAATCATCCAATAATGGAATAGTTTGCTTTTTGAAATTGTGGATGCCTTATTCCTAGAAATAGAAGCTGTTAGTAATGTTAGTGTTGTTGCCTGGAGAATCCCAGGGACGGCGGAGCCTGGTGGGCTGCTGTCTATGGGGTCGCACAGAGTCAGACACGACTGAAGCAACTTAGCAGCAGCAGCAGCAGTAATGTTAGAGAATTCCTGAATGGGCTGAAAGTTTAGCATAGGTAACATGAAAGACCTCTTTTAATGCTAAGGGTTATTTTTTTTTCTTTGTAATTCTTTATTGTTATTGTTTTCACACAAATAGTTAAGGTTTTCTAATTTTTCTCCAATAAACGTGAAATTCTTGAGTAAAAATTTCTTTTTTCTTTTCTTCTCAGAAACAAATAATGCTCCTTCCATCCCCAGCTGTGTTTTGGAAAACCTTTCTTTTCAGCAAGGCATCTTTTTCCATCCCCTTATTCTTGCCTTATTTTTGTGGAGTCAAGTGTACTTCTTGTTAAAATAATGAATTTTATTTATCACAGATACTCTGTGTTTTTATAGTAGTTTTTTTTATACTTTCCATCAAAGTTAGGAAAATGGACTCCCTCCCCCCCACCAATTTATACACACACATACACCTTCTTTTACATATGGTTTATCACAGGATATTGACTATAGTTCCCTGTGTTATACAGTAGGATATTGTTTATCCATTCTAAATATTACCAGTTTGCATTCACTAACCCCAAACTCCCAGTTCATCCCCTTCCACCTTGGCAACCACCAGTCTTAGAATAGTATTTTTAATCTCCTTCTTTCTGAGAACTATGGGTTTCTCTTCCATTATAGAGTTGAAGCTTGAAAAAATAAATTTAATCTATTGATTGATCGCTGCACCACGCAGCATATAGGATCTTAGTTCCCAGATCAGGAATCGAACCCATGCCCTCTGCAGTGGAAGTGCAGATTCTTGACCATTGGACTGCCAGGAAAGTCCCCAATTTGATCTTTTTAAATAAAGGTCACCGACACTATTTAGAAAATGAATAGTACCTTGTACTCACAATGGAGCCATCTCTCCTATAAAGAGACCTTTTCTACCTCTACAAGGGCCTTGTTGTTGAAAAGGCACTCTGTATGGGTATTTGTTCATTGTCTCTTTTCAGATCATCATAAACTAAAATGTAACCAGCCTGCTAAACAAAGTCTTGTTGTTCAGCCACTAAGTCGTGTCTGATTCTTTGCAGCCCCATAAACTGCAGCACACCAGGCTTCCTTGTCCTTCACTATCTCTAGCTTGCAGTAAAAAAAATAGTATGTGCTAAACAAAGGATTCTTTGACACCACAGTTTAGGTGTCTACTAGATCACTGTATTTTTAACCTGAGATTAAAAGAGGTTTAGTAATTTCTTTTTGTAAAGTTGTCCTCATTACCAACATTAATAATAGAGTTCTATTTTTCACAGAAAGATTTTGAAAGACCTATCTTCTGAAGATACACGGGGCAGAAAAGGAGACGGAGAAAACCCTGGAGTTTCTGCTGTCACTTCTATGTCTGTTCCAACTCCCATCTATCAGACTAGCACCGGACAGTACAGTACGTATAGGAATAATTTCCCACCTGACAGACACACAGAAAATAACCTTTCTGTGTGAAGAAGTGGTATAGACTGTCATACTTTAATAGTGATGATTATTAAAGGACAATAAGTAACATTTTGAGCCAGAAATAATGCAGAGTTCTTTTTTAGCATTATCTCTATTTCCTACAACAATTTTGTAAGGTGGGCAGTTACCAATTTATGAGGGAACTGAGGTTAGAGAGTTAGACAATTAATATCCCTAAAGACACACAGCTTGCTAGTGATACATAGCTTACATACTTATTTTGGGGGGTAAGTCTGTGAGTTTTGACAGATGCATGGAGTTGCCTAAGCAGCACCACAATCAAGATACTCCATCACCCCAAGAAATTCATTTGTTCTGTTCCATTTGTAAATAACCTCTCCCTTCACTCATAAGCCCTGTTCTTTAAGTCTAATTGGCTCTTGCCACAAAACAGCTGTCCTATCTGACCACCTCTCACCATCTCTACCACCTGGGTTTATACTCTCATCTGAACTACTGCAGTATCCAATTAGTTATCTTGCTTCCTATTCTTGCTCTAATAGTTTTCCATATTGTAACCAACACAGTTTATTTAAAACGTCTATTAGATTACACCACTTTAGCTCAAAATCTTCCAGTGGCTTTCTGACATATTTAGAATAAGTCCTACAAGGCATTACATTTCTGGCTTTGCCTACTCTGATCTCATCTCCTGCCACTTGATGCCATTTGGCCACACAAACTTTCTTGCTGTTCCTTAAACTCATGAAGCTCATTTCTGCCTCAGGATCTTTGAAGGTGTCATCCCTACCACCTGCACGTTCTTTACCCAGATCCTCACATGGCTTACATCCTCACTGTTGCTCTACTTAAGTGTCACCTCCTCAGAGAGACCACTGTTGCTAACATATATTGCTCCACCCTTTAGTTTATTTTCTTAGGTACTTTTCCAATATAATTACATATAAATGCTTTCAAGTATATTTGTTTAATTATAGAATATATATAATTATAGATTAGCTTATTTGATTTATGAATATAGTTCCTTGAGGGAGAGAACTTTGTCTTGTTCACAACTATAACCTTGGCATATTGGGCCTGGCACATAGGCTTTCAGTAAAATGTGTTATGAACGTATCATTTTAAGAATATATATAGAATATTTTTGAGAACAAACTGGGAAAAGTGGTTGCAAGGAAGGAGACTTAGGAGCAGAGCTCAGAAGCAGTCGGGAGGTTCACTTTTCATTTTAAACAAAACAATTTTTTTTATCATACATGTATTAAAAATATTTAAGACAGCATATTAGCAAGTTAAAAGTTATGATACATGGTTTATTATTGTGAAAACTATGTAGAAACTTAGGCCAGTATTTCATATGTTACAATCGAAGTACAGGACAGTGCATGTTGTATTAAGGGCAGTGTGATGCAGCAGAACTTCCTTGGTGATGCAGATGTTCTATATCTGCGTTGTTCAATACAGTAGCTCCTAAGCTGTGTGTGACTGCTGAGCACCTGGTGAGACTGAGGAACTGAATTTTTTATTTTAATTAATTTAAATAGCCATATGTGGCCCATGGCCACTATACTGAATAGTACAGATTGAGAGTAAATTCAACCAGGTAAGTACACGTGTTAATCAAGTACAGGAAGATATGTTGCAAAAATGGAAACAATTCTGTATTAATGTATACATGTGCATATACATCAGATGATATATATCTATAATGTGTGTGAATAGATAAATGCATTGGGTCTTAGTTGCAGTACACTGACTCCCTAATTGTGACCCACGGGCTCAGTAGTTGCAGGACACAGGCCTGGTTGTTCTGCAACATGTAGGATCCTAGTTCCCCTACAAGGGGTGACCTCTGTCCCCTGCATTGCAAGGCAGTTCTTAACCACTGGACCATCAGGGAAGTCCCTATATTTTGATGATATATATCAGTCTATATGAGCATAGGGAGATACCAGGAAAGATGTGCACCAAAAATAATGGTTACCTCAAGAGGGTGGTGGGAAATGGCAAGTGGAATAAATAGGGATAATGGGACTTTTCCTTTTTTTAAAAAATTTATTCTATTTTTTATTTATTGGCTGCACTGGGTCTTCACTGCTGTGTGCAGTCTTTCTCTGGTTGTGGAAAGCAGGGCTACTCTCTAGTTGTAGTGCATAGTCTTCTCATTGTGGCAGCTTCTCTTACTATGGAGCATGGGCTCTGGGGCAGGCAGGCACAGTTGCCCTGTGGCTTGTGGGATCTTTCCAGACCAGGGATTGAACCAGTGTCCCCTGCCTTGCAAGGCAGATTCTTAACCACTGGACCACCAGGGAAGGCCGGACTTTTCCTTTTTCTATATATTTATGTATGTATGTAATGTCTGTTACAGGGAAAGAGATTGAAAGTAATTGCTACTGTAAGTTTAAAACAAATCTCTACATCTAAAAAACTTTTAATGTCTTTTCTTCTGAAGTCATTTTATAAATTATATGGGAATATTTGTGGTGTGGCAGTAGGGAAAGGCTAAGGAGAACTGAAAACAGTGTCACCACTGGAGAGTGGAGCTGAGAAAGCCTATGAAGATTTATTTTTTCATTATGTAACCTTTTATCCTTTTTGCATTTTTTTCCATAGGCACACTTACCTATTCAAAAATTTTTAAGATAAAATCTTTCTAGTGCTTTTAAATAAAAATTACAGTCTGTGTTACTCTTTCCTTCTACTTATTTTTGCTTTAAAAGTTGTCGGTGGTATCCCCTTCTCATGCCCCAGAACTGCTGTGACAACATTAACAATTAGCATGTAGTGCTCCATAGAGCCCAAAATGACCAATCAGTTATTGTATAATTTAAGACTGAATGTAAGATTGGTGCGAAATTTTATCTGAAATACAAAATTTTATCAAGAAAAGCCAAATTTTACTTCTTTTACATGTAGCTCACCTAAAGTGACCAACAGTCATCAAGTGAAATTGCATTTAAAACTTTTAATAAAAAACTATTGTTTTGTTCGCCAATCCTTTGTAATAAGTGTGTTGTATAGCCTTACATTAGCTATGTTTTCTCTTTGGTTAAAGTTGCCATTGCCCCAAATGGAGCCTTACAGCTGGCCAGTCCAGGCACAGATGGAGTACAGGGCCTTCAGACATTAACCATGACAAATTCAGGCAGTACTCAACAAGGTACAACAATTCTCCAGTATGCACAGACTTCTGATGGACAACAAATACTTGTGCCCAGCAACCAGGTTGTTGTACAAAGTAAGTATGCTTAAGTATGTATGGAAAGCATCCCAGAGTACTTTCAAAGACACTTATAAATTTTAACTCATTCTTTGGACCACACAGCTGCGTCAGGAGATATGCAGACGTATCAGATCCGTACCACACCTTCAGCTACTTCACTACCACAGACCGTGGTGATGACATCTCCCGTGACCCTTACATCTCAGACAACTAAGACAGATGACCCCCAACTGAAAAGAGAAATAAGGTTGATGAAAAACAGGTAAGTAGTAAAATTATACTATCAGAATGGGTAATGTTTTTATAAATCTCAGAAAGATTTTAACTGAGATTATATGTTAGAAGTGAGAAGAGTTTATATCAGTTTTATTTTAATTGTTAATCTCTCTGGTATGTTTCTAGCAGATCAGTGAGTCCCTTTGCACAGTCTCTTATTAATATATGACCTAGAGTTCTTCCATTTCTGTTGTGTTCTTCAAATAGCACTCTTAAGCAAAACTTGTTGTTTATTTATTTTCTAATTATTTATCTGTTTTTTAACTTTACAATATTGTATTTCTTTTGCCATACATTGACATGAATCTGCCATGGGTGTACATGTTTTCCCCTTCCAGAACCCCCCTCCCACCTCCCTCCCCATCCCATCCCTCTGGGTCATCCCAGTGCACCAGCCCCAAGCACCCTGTATCATGCATCGAACGCAAAACTTTTTAAACCATATATTTTGTTCTTGTTGGGTTGACAAAGTTAAGTGAAAATAATAATTTGCTGCTTGCTGTTGACTAAGAATAGTAGGTTTCTGGCATAATACCTAGTACTTATGGATACAGAATTGTTCTTAAAAATGAATTCTGATCATGAAAGTATAGTAGTCATTTAACCCCCAGAAACATTACCTTTCATTAATATGTATTGTAAACAATGCTGTTTGCATCTCATGTACATCAGGTATTAAAACTAATTCTTTGAGAAAAAGAATCTAATGGATAGACTTCTTCAGTGTGTTCAGGGGAGGAGAAAAAAGATACCAGTAAACTATATTAGAAACAAAAAAGGGTAAATAGCTACAGATGACAACAAATTTTTAAAATTATAATAAAGTTCGATTTTCAGGTCGTCTCAAGTAGGTTAGAAAATTAGAATAAAAGGATAATTTTTTAGAGCAATAAAAATTACCATAAAGGACCAGATGGATACACTTAATTACTTCAAGATAAAATGTTTTACTAAAAATAAGAGGAAGCAAGTATCACTGTAAATAAACTTGGAAACAAGGCAGGGACCATGTGTTGTTTTGGAGGTTCCAACAAATACAGTAAGACAAGTAAATGAAATAAGTTATGTAAATATTAGAAAAGAATCCTATTTCTTTGCTGGTGATATGATTGTGTATTTAGGAAACCCAGAAGACTTGTTAAAAATTACTAGACATATTAAAAATTACTTCTCTTTCTGACAGTGTAACTTCAGCTGCATAATATTTTTAAAAGCTTGATGAAATATAAAAACCATTCTTTCAAATGATTGGGTGAGCATGCAGAAAGAGATCTGTTGAGGTTAGAAATGAACCAGAAGCACAGGACCATGATGTTAATAAGCACTGAAGCAGCTGCTGTATATTCCTGGGGATAAGTTCAGATCTTTGTAATTGGCATAGCTTTCGTATGCAGATGGGACCAAGGGACAGAGCGTAGGGACTCCAGCTTGGAGAACTGGATCAAAGATTTTCTTCCTTGAGGTCAGGACCCAAGAAGATCTACACCCATAAGCTGAGAATTGTAATTTAAAAAATGGGTATGGGGACTTCCCTGATAGTCCAGTGGCTAACAGTCTGTCTGCCACTGCAGGGGACATTGATTCAATCCCTGGTCCAGGAACTAAGATCCCATATACCACAGAGCAACTAAGCCTGTGTGCCACAACTACTGAGCCTGCGCACCCTACAGCTGTGTTCCACAACAAGAGAAACCACCACAGTGAGAAGCCCACACACCACAACTAGGGAGTAGCCCCTGCGCACAGCAACAAAGATCCAGTGCAGTCCGAAAATTAGCAATTGCTTGGAGAAAGCAACCTCAACACAGGCTCTAAAGAATTTGTACACATTGAGTTCTAACAAATGTAAGTTGAAAAATCAGAATACCCAAAGAATTAGGCCTCCATTATATATGTCAAGTCCTTAAAATAGTTTTCACAAAAAATTATTTCCATTTTCTTGAGGAAACTGAGGCCTAGAGAAGTCTAGTTACTTGACCAAGGTTACACTGCCCAGTAAGTGATAAGAGGTAGGATTTAAATTCATGGGTCCAGGTTTTAGAGTCCAGAGTCTTAAGGAATACCACCCAGCCTTTTAGAAGCAAGAGTCAGCAGAAAGAGCAGACAACAGAATCAGTGTTGTGAAGTCTTCAGTTATCTAATAAGAGAGATGGAAAGAAGCATGTTTTTCATATTTAGAAAAGGATGTCATTGAAAATATGAAAGATCAAGAGACAATAACGATAAAAATTGGAGAAGAAAAGTAAAACTGTTATTTTAATTTTAACAAAGATATATTCATTTGCTTAGAATATCCAGGAGAATAATCTGCAAACTCTTTAGAAATGAAAAAGAACCAGTTCTCTTCAACACTGTATTAAAATCCTTGCCAATTTAGTAAATCAGGAAGAAAGGGGGGAAATTAGAAGGATTCAAATGAAGAAAAGAAAAGCTATTACTATTTTTTGTATGATTGCCTGATTTAAAAAATACCAAAATGGATTGAGAGAAAGATTACTGGAAGCAATGAATTTATAAGGTTCAGTTCAGTCGCTCAGTCGTGTCCGACTCTTTGCAACCCCATGAATTGCAGCACGCCAGGCCTCTCTGTCCATCACCAACTCTTGGAGTCTACCCAAACCGATGTCCATCGAGCCGGTAATGCCATCCAGCCATCTCATCCTCTGTCGTCCCCTTCTCCTCCTGCCCCCAATCCTACCCAGCATGAGGGTCTTTTCCAATGAGTCAACCCTTCGCATGAGGTGGCCAAAGTATTGGAGTTTCAGCTTCAACATCAGTCCTTCCAATGAACACCCAAGATTGATCTCCTTTAGGATGGATTGTTTGGATCTCCTTGCAGTCCAAGGGACTCAAGAGTCTTCTCCAACACCACAGTTCAAAAGCATCAATTCTACGGTGCTCAGCTTTCTTCACCATCCAACTCTCACATCCATACATGACCACTGGAAAAACCATAGCCTTGACTAGACGGACCTTTGTTAGCGAAGTAATGTCTCTGCTTTTAAATATGCTATCTAGGTTGGCCATAACCTTCCTTCCAAGGAGTAAGCGTCTTTTAATTTCATGGCTGCAATCACCATCAGCAGTGATTTTGGAGCCCCAAAAAAAAAAGTCTGACGCTGTTTGCACTGTTTCCCCATCTATTTCCCATGAAGTGATGGGACCAGATGCCATGATCTTAGTTTTCTGAATGTTGAGCTTTAAGCCAACTTTTTCACTCTCCTCTGTCACTTTCATCAAGAGGCTCTTTAGTTCTTCTTCACTTTCTGCCATAAGGGTGGTGTCATCTGCATATCTGAGGTTATTGATATTTCTCCTGGCAATCTTGATTCCAGCTTGTGTTTCTTCCAGCCCAGCGTTTCTCATGATGTACTCTGCATATAAGTTAAATAAGCAGGGTGACAATATACAGCCTTGATGTACTCCTTCTCCTATTTGGAACCAGTCTGTTGTTCCTAGTCCAGTTCTAACTGTTGCTTCCTGACCTGCATACAGGTTTCTCAAGAGACAGGTCAGGCGGTCTGGTATTCCCATCTCTTTCAGAATTTTCCACAGTTCATTGTGATCCACACAAAGGCTTTGGCATAGTCAATAAAGCAGAAATAGATGTTTTTCTGGAACTCTCTTGCTTTTTCGATGATCCAGCGGATACTGGCAGTTTGATCTCTGGTTCCTCTGCCTTTTCTAAAACCAGCTTGAACATCTGGAAGTTCACGGTTCACTTATTGCTGAAGCCTGGCTTGGAGAATTTTGAGCATTACTTTCCTAGCGTGTGAGATGATTGCAATTGTGCGGTAGTTTGAGTTGAGCATTCTTTGGCATTTTCATTTATTGATAATATAAGTATCTTTTAAATAATTATTTACCAAACTCTTTATTGCTGATGTGAAGAAAACAGTTGATCTTTGAAACTGAACTGAAACTGATCAGTTTCAAAGATCAACTGTTTTCTTCACATCAGCAATAAAGAGTTTGGTAAATAATTATTTAAAAGATACTTATATTATCAATAAATGAAATATATGAGAACAAACCTAACAAAAGATGTCCAGGACATTTACGGAAAATATTATGTTTTTTTAGAGACATTAAAGAAGATCTGATAAATAAATGGAGAAATATACTATGTCCACAGATAATGGAAACTCAGTGTTATAAAGATGACTATTTTTTCCCCCCAATTGATCCATAGATTCAATGCAGTTCCAATCAAAACCCAAACAGGTTGTTTGAAGAACTTGACAAGTTGATACTAAAATTTATAGAAGAGTAAAAAGGGTCAAGAGCAGCCAAAATATTCCAGACAAGAATAAGGTGAGGAGATAATCAAATCTTATTTAAACCGTGGTAATTAAAATAATGTGATACTGGCATTGAGATAAACAAAATCACTAGTGAAATAGAGTAGAGAGCTCAGAAACACATCTGTGGATACATGAAACCTTGGTAGGGCAGATTATTGGGGGAAGGAGGGACTCCAATAAATGGTGCTAGGATATGTGAAAAAATTTCAGATTTCTTCCTCACACCATACACAATCATACCAGATGAATTAAAGACTGTGTGAAAGGTGAAATTTTAAAAACTTTTAGGTTGAAAATACATCGCTCACGGTTGCAAGTGTAGGCAAGATTCCTTAACATACACATAAAAAATTAAAATGAAAGATTGATGAATCTTCATTAAAATCAATAACTTCTTTTCATTAAAAGAAAGTGACTGAAAATATAAGCTTCAAACCTATAGAAGGTATTTGCAACATATCTACCCCCCAAAAAAAGATTTCGTTGAAAAAATATACAAGTCATCTAAATGAGTAAGAAAAGTACAACCCAACTGAAAAAAAGTTGAATATGTTTTGAAATGATACACAACTCCACATCCAGAGGAAAATTAAATTGGACTCCTATTTTATGCCACATACAGAAGTAATTACAGATGGATTAAAGACAACTCTGAAAATTAAGCAACAAAATCTTGAAAAATAAAATTTAGAAATATATAGTGCATGACAGATTTTAACCTAAGCCAAGAAAAAGACTAAAAAAGAGAATTTATCATATAAGAAAATAAAAATATCAGAAATCAAATGGTAGATTAGAAAATAATGTAAAAACAGGTAATGGGTTAGTATGTATAATTCATTGAGAGTTCTTAGGTTGTGTGTCTTTCTAGTAATTTCTAACTGTAAAATAGGCAAAAAGTATGAATGAACAGGCAAATAAATAAGAGCAGATCCAGAGGAGACCGTTAAACTTTTGAAGATGTTCAATCTCACTAGTAGTTAGGGAAGTGAAAATTAATTAACAATGAAATGTCTGCATGACAAAGAACTGTGTACCAATATAGAAACATCATTAAAATAGTGTGTGTAAAAAAAGCAAGTTTCAGATAATATCTTCAGTTTTTAGTTCAAAAAAAAATTCAAAATACTTTTTTACGTGCTGTATATGTATATAAAACTTCAGTGAAAATCTATAGAAATATTTTAACAGGACATGTACAAAACTGAGTATCAAAGCATTGTTTATAATTAAAAATGGAAATTTAGAGGATTTATATGTCCAAAGTTAACCAGAAGACCCATACATTTCACTTCTTGGTGTTTATCCAAGAGAAATGGGACATATGTTCTCAGAGACTGGCATAAGGACACGCGTGGCAGCTAACACTAGAAAATGGCTCAACAGAATGGATCAACAAATTGTAATGATACCCATACAATGGAGTATGGATAAACCTCAAAAATATACTGAGTGACAGGAGACCAGACACAAGAGTATGTTCTGTATGACTGTTGTCTGAAGGAAGTTCTGTTATAGAATAGGAAAAATGTCATCTATGGTGATAAAAAAATCAAAACCGTAGTTTCTTGGGGAGAATGGGCATGAGGGAACTTCTGGGGCAATAAAAATGTCTGTCTTGAAGGATATGTGGGTTATATAGGTATATGCATTTGCCATAGCGAATTGAATTCTGCACTTAAGATTATCGTGTTTCACTGTATATAGATGATATCTTAATTTTTTTTTTAATGAGGGAAAAAAAAGGATGACCAGGGAAAATTACTGAACTGCATTTACCATTTAAGGAATGTGATCTTTTTTCACCTGGGCTTCCCAGGTGGTGCAAGTGGTAAAGAAGCTGCCTACCAATGCAGGTTAGACGCAATAGACGTAATACATGCCGGTTCTATCCCTGGTTCGGGAAGATCCCCTAGAGAAGGGAATGGCAATCCACTCCAGTATTCTTGCCTGGAGACTTCCATGCACAGAGGAGCCTGGCAGGCTACATTTCATAGGGTCACAGAGTCAGACACTACTGAAGCGACTTAGCACACACACAGCACACATTTACCATTTAAAGAATTTGAACTTTTTTCTAACATTGGTTTTTAATGCTCATGTTTAGAGAAGCTGCTCGAGAATGTCGCAGAAAGAAGAAAGAATATGTGAAATGCCTGGAAAATCGAGTCGCAGTTTTGGAAAATCAAAACAAAACTCTAATAGAAGAGTTAAAAACTTTGAAGGATCTTTATTCTAATAAAAGTGTTTGATTCTTAAGAAAGAAAATATTTTTGTGGACTTGCCTAAAAATTAGATGGATTTCTTTTCTTTTTAGTGGAGTTTTATGAATTAAAAGGTCAAAAATGAAGCTTTTTATTTTAGGTTTTTATAACTCAAAGAGAAAGACCTTACACGAGAGATCTGGTGACAGAGGATGACAGAGGATAAAGTGGAAAAAGACCTCAAGGAAGTTACTGGCACAACTGGAAGCTCTGTAAAAATTAAACATACTCAAGAAACATTTGAAATGAACTTTCACCAATTTGAATTTTCTAAGTAAGATGAAATTTGGTAAATCAAATCTTTAAAAATAAATCAGTTTACCCTTACAGGTTTGCATTTCTGTTTCCTAAAATTTATCTTTTTCAATTGTGTGTGTGTTCTATTTCTGCCAATAAATTCTACATTGCAAATATAAAAGAAGAGCTAATACATAACTAAATATATAGATTATGTGTCTTGATTATATATACTTGTTCTGTTGTCAGGTCTCAAATGGGTTTTTAAAAGTCTGTTCATTGGACTCAGGAGGGGTTTTGAGACTAGGTTAACAATTTTTGAGGCCTTGTCCTAAAAGACATCTAAGGTACATGAATGTAGTATGGTGATTTTGTAACATTTTTTATCAGAATGGAAAAAGAATTGTTTAAAAGTTTGATACTTTTAAATAGTAAAGGTTACTCTGGGAATGGTGATTTTCTACAAATATTTAATAAACTGTTTTTTGATTCTATATTCTGTATGCAGTTGAATATACATTTACTTATTCTGTTGTGCTTTAATAGAATGGAATGTTTACAGGCCCTTAAGATAAAGAGTATTTTAAAAACCTTCTGAAGATGCATACCAAAGTTTTCCAAAAGGATTTTATAATCAGTTTAATGTAAGGTTTATCAGATTCTAAATAGTTACTAAGGCAATTTTATGTTAGAGACTATTTTGTAATGTAGTGAATGGTACATTTATAAGAAAAGTGACTGCCAATATATTTTTATAGCTAATCTTTATAAATTCTAAAGTTAAGTTTTTAATGATTATTTTAAATGTTTATATAGTTTGTTAGTAAAAAATATTTTGCATCTCAAAGTATCATTTTTATATTATGGGACGTAAAGTTTCCAGATTGGCTAATATTTGAATTGTAAGTTTTGTATGCAGTTTATCCAAAGTTCAAAAATGCTGTCAGCACACCAGTGTTCAACCTCTGTATTCCAATTTGTATACACTTTGAAATTGTACTGCAAAACTATTGTGCGCTTCTTATACAATATGTATCATATTGTTGTGTATGAAATTAAAGGACATTTGATAAAATTAAGTTTGCTGAATATAAACTATATTGCTTGATATATGAATGACAAGCTTCCTGATAACCATTTGGTTAATTATACTAACTACAGTGCATTCCTAGTTTTGAAATGAGGATAAATTTACAAATCCAGGCTGCACAACCTATTTTAAGAAGGGGATATGTTTATATGTTCTGCTTCAGTCAGAACCAATTATAATAAAGATAGCTAAATATTTTGTTCTTACAAGTGTTTTAGGACATGGTTAAGGGGCCGGTCATGTAGAAATTTTAATTGATAAATCTATTCTAATAAAATTTTTCATTAATGGGGTCAGGGTCTTTTAGAGTGGGACTTTTTGTTGATCTTTTAAAATGGGACTTTTTTTGTTGATTTGTCAGCAATGAAAAGAAAGAAAAGTCTGAACACCAGTGGAATTACTTCTATATATCACTGTCCTAAAGCCTGAGTCTCAAAACAGTGGCCCATCAGGCTAAAGATTAGGAGGTACGGGGTCATTGGGTTATATCGAGTGTTTTAAAAGTTAATTTATTGGGTGGATGTTACATTTGGCACCCGTAGCCTAGCTCTTCTTTTAGAGCCTTAACAACTGGACATACACAAAAATTGTAAACTCTCCACAACCTACACATTTCTGGTGTAGGGTCTTGCTCACTAGTTCACATTATGTAGTTAAGCTATTTGTAACAGGCATGGACAAGCCACTGAGGAGTCCATAAATGCATACCAATTTATGGGGCTTATGACACTTTTTAAAGGTGATTATACTACAAGCCTGAAATTAGATTTCGTAAGTTTGAGAGACCAATGAAATTATTTCCTTAGTTCAATTTACTATTGAATTTACAAATTTATCAACTTCTAATTTGTTACATTGATGGAAATAACATTACTGCCCACAAATGCATCCTTGAGCGTATAAAATTAAAAAAAAAATCCCTTTAATTTTATTGACTAGAGCATGAAGAATGGACATGTGTTAAAGCTTCAGAAATCTTACCATATTTGTTTTTTCATTCAGCAATTACTGTTTTAAAGTTACTGTTTTAAACCTGTGTTTTTCTCCAATTAAAACATATATTATGCCTTGGAATTATAAAGTTGTTTTAACTGCAATTCAGATTCCCAGATGCTGAAATGATACAAACTGAGTGAATTTGACTAAGTTAAAGGAAAAGTCATAGGTTATAGTGAAGCAAAATGTCAAAGTATATCACAGTCTAATTGCAGTAATCATATTATTTACTGTTACTCAAATTTGGTTTTTATTTTTTAATAAATACTGCCTTTTTCCCCCAAACTTTTTCCTATAAAGCAAGTAAAGGAACACTTAAGGTTGTAGAATTCAGAAGCCCACTCTAGGGAGTGTTGTGCAGAAGTATATTTTTTTGGCCATGCCATGCAGCGTGCAAAACAGCATGTGGAATCTTAGTTCCCTGACTAGGGACCAAACCGATGCCCCCTGCAGTGGAAGGGTGGAGTCTTAACCACTGGACCACCAGGGAAGTCCTTGGCAGAAATCTTTGAGTCAGTTGAAGGAGGTTTAGGCCATTTAAAACTTTTTTTTTTTTTTTTTAAGAAATTCTGGTAACAGTCCCCTTTTACTTGTGTACATTTCTTTACAGCAAACACAGACAAGGATTAGAGACCCAAGTCTTTGCCATTTCATGGTTGAGATCCTTTTCCTCAAAATTGATGGATATATGTGATAGTTTGCTGCCTTCAATAAGTATATGTTTTAACTTATATAAATATACATTTATTACAAAATTGAGTTACCTATATATATAACATGTACAGTTTTACCATTTCCTTAACATCTATTTATTAATTACTATGCATAAGAAACTATTAAAGTAGACATTCATTCAGAATATGCTTATTGAAGGCCTTTTATATGCCAAGCATTACAGGAAGAGTGACAAACAAGGCAGAGTTGTATCTTACAGAACTTAGATACTAATGTCATCCCGTGAGACTGGTACTTACCTAACTAAGGTTATATGAGTATTAATAACTAGGGATCTGGGATTTAAACCTAACCTCTAACCATTCAGTATAAAACAGCACACATACCCTTACCCCCAACAACACACACCTTTATTTTAAACTTGAAGGGGAGACTGTATCTTATGCTTTCCTGTACCCCTAGTTTAGGGCAGTGCGTACCTGGCTTAAAGGAGTGCTCTATTGTTGTGTTAGTCACTAAGTCGTGTCCGACTGCGACCCCCAAGGACTGTGAAAGTCACTCAGTTGTGTCTGACTCTGCAACCCCATGGACTATACAGTCCATGGAATTCTCCAGGCCAGAATACTGGAGTGAGTTGCCTTTCCCTTCTCCAGCCTTTACCCTCTCCAACCTAGGGATCGAAGCCAGGTCTACCTGCGAACTCTACCAGCTGAGCCACAAGGTTCCTCTGTCCATGGGATTCTCCAGGCAAGAAGACGAGTGGGTTGCCATTTCCTTCTCCAGGGGATCTTCCTGGCCCAAGGATCGAACCCAGGTCTCCTGCATTGCAGGCAGATTCTATACCTAATGTTACTCTACCCAGGGTTACATGGTAAATAGCAAAACTAGGGTTTGGACCTAAGTTTGATCAACTCCAAAGTCTGTGGTCTTAACCTAGAGTGTACTTTCTTTCTTAACATGTGCTGGAAAGTCTGAAAAGCTTCACTGAATCTCTGCATTCAAATAGCAAAGATTTTTAAAGTTCTATTTAAATATGTCCACTAGATGGCAACCTCCGTTTTAAAAATCACAGAAGTTTTACAAACTAAAAATTATATAGAAAACTACACAGGTTAACATATCAAATCCTTGTACATGCACCATTCAGAATTAATAAATGTTAACATTTTGTTGCCTTCAGCTCATTTTCTGAAGAGGAAAAAATGCACAGATAAACTCATCATTCTTTCCCTAGTCCAGTTTCCCTCCCTGAAGGAAACCACTATCATGAATTCAGTATGGAACTAGTCCATGTTTTTATATTTACTACATGAACCCATAAATAACATATCAGACTGTAGTATCTCTTTTAGAAATTTATAAATGGTACTTTAATCCCCCAAATGAAAGATCGAGCAGACCAAAGAAAATTTAGGATTTTAGCTATGATAAAGTAATACTTTCTTTTGGAAAAAACCTGAATATGAGAGCAATTTTTTTTTCTCAGCTGACAATTCTTAGAGTTTACTATCATCTCTGAAAAAAAAATTTGCCAAGAAAAAAAATTTTTTTAATTCATAAGATGTGCAAGAAAGCTTAGGCTTAGTTGATAAAACAGTAAACAAAAACAGACTTACAGTGAATTAAGGAAAAAAAAAGTAATTTCTTTCCCCACTACCCACTGCCATCATAAATAAGCAATCAAATAAAATTTCGGGCATTAACGGCTCAGTGAAGGATACTAATTAAACATGAAACATGGTCTTTCACAAGCTCAAACCACTTGGGGAAATGACAGAGGACATCGGAAGACCCCTCTACTTTTCACTACATCATTTGCATGTTGTAAGAAATCTAGAAATCTATACCCATTAAAAAAAACCTCATCAATCCAAATGAAACAGGCAGGACAAATTGCCCAAAATAAAATTATAGAAATCTATGCATATTAGTAATCATAATAAATGTAAATGCACTGAGCATTCTAGTTAAATATTAAAGATTGCCATGTTGGATTAGAAAACAAAATTCAGCTATATGTTGTTTATATCCCTAAAATACAAGGGTACAGCAAGGTTGAAAGTAAAAGCATAGAAAAGGTTATATCAGCCAATTATTAGCCAAAAGCAAGCACAAAGCATCAATATAGCACAGCTATATTTATGTTGAACATAAAAAATTATGATGGGACAAAATGGTCACTATAAAAAGATTTTAACTCACTTGGAAGATAAAAATAAATCTAAACTTATACGCACCTAATAATACAGGGCCAAAATGTTAAGCAAAATGCAGAAATAAGAGAAAAATTCATCATCTTAGTAGAATTTAATATACCTCTCTCACAATTGATAGAAAAAGCAGGAAAGTAATCAGTATAGAGACTTGAACAATGAAAAAACTTGACCTAACATACTGAATTTCATCATCTGTAAGCCATCACTAATTACAAGACAAGCTATTAAGTACCACTAAGAAGGAAAGGCCATTGCCAGTTAAACTATACCATGCCATTAATGGCCAGATGCATACTTGATTTCAGAGATGTTTCAATCTGGAAAACATACATCTTTTAATCAATGAAATTTGATGTAGAAAATGCAACTGTAAATAACACATAAGTATTATTTATGAAAGTAGAACCATATAATATGGGCAATAAAGTAAGTCTCAACAAATTGTGAGAGCTTCCCTTGTGGCTCACCTGGAAAAGAATCGCCTGCAATGCAGGAGACCTGGGTTCAATCCCTGGGTTGGGAAGATCCCCTGGAGAAGGGAAAGGCTACCCACTTCAGTATTCTAGCCTGGAGAATTCCATGGACTGTATAGTCCATGGGGTTGCAGAGAGTCAGACACAACTGAGTGACTTTCACTTTCAACAAATTTTCAAAGGGTTGGTTTGATACGGACTATGTTCCATTGGTCTATATGTGTCTATCCTTTCAATAAAACCACTGTCTTGATTACTGTGGCTTTATAATAAGTCTTAAAATCAGGTGGTATGAATTCAAGTTTTATTGGTTTTTTTTCCCCAAAATTATTTTAGCCATTCCAGTTCCTTTGCCTTCTATATGAATTTTAGAATCAGCTTGTTTGTATCTACAAAAGATCCTTCTGGGACTCTGACTGGGGTTGCATTAAAAATACACATAGATCAACTGGGGAAATACTGACAACTGAACAATATTAAGGCATCCAATCCATAAATACAATGTATCTCCACTTAGTGTTCTTTGATTTTTTTTTCTTCACTGTTTTGTACTTTTTGGCAGAGACCATGTACATATTTTGTTAGATTTATACCTAATTACTACTTTTTTTTTCTTATAGGTATTTTAAATGTTTAAATTGTTCTTGGCTAATATATGAAAAGAGAAATTTTGTCCTGGGATCAGACTAAATGCACTTAGTAATTCTAGGAGCTTTTAAAACAGATTTTCTTGGAGGATGGGGGCGGTTTCTATTTAGATAGTGACATTTGTGAATAGAGACAGTTTTATATCTTTCTTTAAAGTATGTCTTTATCTTGCTTTATTGTACTGCCTAGGATTTTTTGTACAGTATTAAATAGAACTGGTAAGAGTGGACTTTTTTTCCCCTTTCGCCATGCTCTGTGGCTTGTGGAATCTTAGTTCCCTTCCCAGGGACTGAATCTGGGCCCCGGCAGTGAAAGCACTGAGTCCTAACCATGGACCTCCAGGGAATTCCCACTAGTTTTCAACATCATACTGTTAAGACCTAATGCAATAAAACAAGAAAAGGAGATAAAAGGTATACAGATTGAGAGGGAAGAAATAAAATTTTCTTTACTCACAGATGATACGATAATCTACATAGAAACTCCTGTAATTAATAAGTGATTACAGCAGGGGTGCAGGATACAAGGTTAATATACAAAAGTCAATTGCTTTCAAATATAACAGCAATGAATAACTGGAATTTGAAATTAAAAACATAATACTATTTACATTAACACCACCCAAAGTGAAATACTTAGGTATAAATCTAACAAGATATGTACAAGATCTATATGAGGAAAACTACAAAACTTTGATAAAAGAAATCAAATAAGAACTAAATAAATGGACAGGTATTCCATGTCAATGGATAGAAAGACAACACTGTCAGGATAGGAGTTCTTCCAAACTTGTTCTACAGGTTCAAAACAAGCCCAATCAAAACCCCAGCAAATTATTTTGTGGATATTAACTGACTCTAAAAGTTATACAGAGAGGATAAAAGACTCAGAATAGACAACATAGTATTGAAGGAAAAGAACGAAGTTGAAGAGCTGCCAGTACCTGACTTAAAGATACACCATAGAGGTACAATAATCAAGATGATATTCACAAAAGGACAGACAAATAGATCAATCGAATAGAACAGAGAGCCCAGAGACAGACTCACATAGGTACAGTCAACTAATCTTCAACAAAGGAGCAAAGGCAATAAAATGGAGCAAAGACAGTATTTTTAATAAATGATGCTGGAACTACTGGAGATCCACATTAAGAAAAAAGTGAATCTAGATATAGACCTTGTATCCTCCACAAGAATTACCTCAAAATGGACCACAGACCTAAATGTAAAACACAAAAGTATAAAACTCTTAGAAGATAACATAGAAGAGGGCTTCCTTGGTGGTCCAAGGGCTAGGACCCCACGCTCCCAATTCAGGAGACCCAGGTTTAATCCCTGGTCAGGGAACTAGATCCCACATACTGCAACTAAGACCCAGCACAGTTAACTAAATAAATATCAAAAAAAAAAAAAAAACGGAGAAAATCTAGATGACCTTGGGTTTGGCAATATAGATAGCCTTGGGTTTAGCAATAATTCCAAAAGTATGATCCATGAAAGAAAGAACTGATAAACTAGACTTTATTAAAAGTAAAAGTTTCTGCTCTGTGAAAGACAATGAAAAGAAAAGCTACAGACAGAGAAAATATCTGCAAAAGACATACTAGAGGACTACATAATAGAGGACTAGGGGCTTCCCAGGTGATGCTAGTGGTAAAGAGCCCACCTGTCAATGCAGGAGACATAAGAGACACAGGTTCAATCCCTGGGTCAGGAAGATCCCCTGGAGGAGGGCATGGAAACCTACTCCAGTATTCTTGCTTAGAGAGTCTCATGGACAGATGAATGTGGTGGGCTACAGTCCATAGTGTGTCAAAGAGTCAGACATGACTGAAGCAACTTAGCACGAATACAGGACTGTTATCAAAAAGAGCTCTTAAAATTCAACAATGAGAACCTGATTGCAAAATGGGCTAAAGACCTTAACAGACATTGTACCAATAAGATACACACATGACAAATAAACATGTGAAAACATGCTCTACTTCATGTCATTGGGGAGATGCAAATTAAAACAATGAAATTCTGGGACTTCCCTGGTGGTCCAGTAGTTAAGAATCCACCTGCCAATGCAGGAGACATGAGTTCGATCACTGGTCCAGGAAGATCCCACATGCCGTAGAGCAACTAAGCCCATGTGCCACAACTACTGAAAACCACACACTTAGAGCCTGCTGCTGCTGCTGCTGCTGCTAAGTCGCTTCAGTCGTGTCCGACTCTGTGCGACCCCATAGATGGCAGCCCACCAGGCTCCCTCGTCCCTGGGATTCTCCAGGCAAGAATACTGGAGTGGGTTGCCATTTCCTTCTCCAGTGCATGAAAGGGAAAAGTGAAAGTCGCTCAGTCATGTCCGACTCTTAGCGACCCCATGGACTGTAGCCTACCAGGCTCCTCTGTCCATGGGATTTTCCAGGCAAGAGTACTGGAGTGGGGTGCCATTGCCTTCTCCCTTAGAGCCTGCACACCACAACAAAAAGTAGCCCCTGTTCTCCACAACTAGAGAAAGGCTACAGGCAGCAAAGAAGACCCACTGCAGCCAAAAACTAATTTTTAAGAAATGAGATTCCACTAACACACTCACTCGTTCAGTCGTTAAGACTCTGTGGCCCCATAGACTGCAGCACACCAGGCTCCTCTGTCCTCTACCATCTCCTGGAATTTGCTCAAACATGTCTATTGACTTGGTAATGCCATCTAACCATCTCATCCTCTGCCACTCCCTTCTCCTTTTGCCTTCAATCTTCCCCAGAATCACAGTCTTTTCCAGTGAGTTGGCTCTTCACATCAAGTGGCCAAAGTACACAATGGAGGTTCAGCATCAATTCCTCCAATGAATATTCAGGGTTAATTTCCTTTAATATTGACTGGCTTGATCGCCATGCTGCCCAAGGGACTCTCAAAAGTCTTCTCCAGCACAATTCAAAAGCATCAGTTCATTGGCACTCAGCCTTCTTTTTGGTCCAATTCTCACATCCGAACATGACTACTGGAAAAACCATAGATTTGACTATATGGACCTTTGTTCACAAAGTAATGGCTCTGCCTCTTTTTAAAAAAATTGTTTAACTGAAGCATAATTGCTTTACAGAATTTCACTGTTTCGTGTCAAACATCAACGTGAATCAGTCATAGGTGTATATATGTCTCCTCCCTCTGGAAACTCTCTCCCATCTCCCTCCCCACCCCACCCCTCAAAGTTGATACAGAGCCCCTGTTTGAGTTCCCTGAGACATATGGCAAATTCCCTTTGGCTATCTATTTTACATATGGTAATGTAAGTTTCCATGTTACTCTCTCCATACATCTCACCCTATCCTCCCCTCTCCCTGTGTCCATAAGTCTGTTCTCTATGTCTGTTTCTCCACTGCTGCCTTGAAAATAAATCCATCAGTACCAGCTTTCTAGATTCCATATATATGCATTAGTATACAATATTTATCTTTCTCTTTCTGACTTACTTCACTCTGTATAATAGGCTCTAGGTTCAGCCACCACATTAGAACTGACTCAAATGTGAATATTCCATTGTGTATATGTACCACAACTTCTTTATCCATTCCTCGGTCGAACATCTAGGTTGCTTCCATGTTCTAGCTGTTGTAAATAGTGCTGCAGTGAACACTGGGGTACATGTGTCTTTTTCAATTTTGGTTTCCTCAGGGTATATGCCTAGGAGTGGGATTGCTGGGTCATATGGTGGTTTTGTCCTTAGTTTTTTAAGGAATCTCCATACCGTCTTCCATAGTGGCTGTATCAACTTATATTCCCACCAACAGTGCAAGAGGGTTCCCTTTTCTCCATACCCTCTCCAGCATTTATTGTTTGTAGACTTTTTGATGATGGCCATTCTGACAGGTGTGAGATGATATCTCATTATAGTTTTGATTTACGTTTCTCTAATGATGAGCAATGTTGAGCATCTTTTCATGTGTTTGTTAGCTATCTGTATGTCTTCTTTGGAGAAATGTATGTTTAGGTCTTTTTCCCACTTTTTGATAGAGCTGTTTCTTTTTCTGGTATTGAGTTGTATGAGCTGTTTGTATATTTTGGAGTTTAATCCTTTGTCAGTTGTTTCATTTGCTATTATTTTCTCCCACTCTTAGAGTTGTCTTTTCACTGTGTTTATAGTTTCCTTTGCTATGCAAAAGTTTTTTAATTTAACTACATCCCACTGGTTTACTTTTGTTTTTATTTCCATTACTCTAGGAGGTGGGTCATAGAGGATCTTGCTTTATGTGATCAAGTGTTCTGCCTATGTTTTCCTCTATGAGTGTGATAGTTTCTGGTCTTATATTTAGGACTTTAATCCATTTTGAGTTTATATTTGTGTATGGTGTTAGGAAGCGTTCTAATTTCATTCTTTTACATGTAGCTGTCCAGTTTTCCTAGCACCACTTACTGAGGAGGCTGTCTTTGCCCCATTGTATATTCTTGCCTCCTTTGTCAAAAATAAGGTACCCATAGGTGCATGGGTTTATTTCTGGGCTTTCTATCTTGTTCTACTGGTCTATATTTCTGTTTCTGTGCCATTACCATACTGTCTTGATGACTGTAGCTTTAGTATAATCTGAAGTTGGAAGGTTAATTCCTCCAGCTCTATTCTTCTTTCTCAAGACTGCTTTGGCTATTCAGAGTCTTTTGTGTTTCTATATGAACTGTAAAATTTTTTGTTCTAGTTCTTTGAAGATGTGATTGGCAATTTGATAGGGATCACATTGAATCTGTAGACTGCATTTGGTGGCTTAGTCATTTTCATAATATGGATTCTTCCTACTCAGGAACGTGGAATATCTCTCCATTTGTTTATGTCATCTTTGATTTCTTTCATCAGTGTCTTATAATTTTCTGTATACAGTTCTTTTGTCTCCTTAGGTAGGTTTATTCCTAGATATTTTATTCTTTCTGTTGCAGTGGTGAGTAGGATTCATTCCTTAATTTCTCTTTCTGATTTTTCATTGTTAGTATATAGGAATGCAAGTGACTTCTGTGTAATGATTTTGTATTCTGCAACTTTGCTAAATTCACTGATTAGCTCTAGTAATTTTCTGATAATATCTTTAGGGTTTTATATGTATAGTATCATGTCATCTGCAAACAGGGAGCACTCTACTTTTCTGATCTGGATTCCTTTTTTTCCTTCTATGATTGCTGTAGTCTAGACTTCCAAAACTATGCTGAATAACAGTGGTGAGAATGGACACCCTTGTCTTGTTCCTGATCTTAGAAGAGATGCTTTCAGTTTTTCACCATTGAAAATAATGTTTGCTGTGGGCTTATCATATATGGCCTTTACTATATTGAGGTAGGTTCCTTCTATGCCCATTTTCTGAAGAATTTTAATCATAAATGGGTGCTGAATTTTGTCAAAGGCTTTTTCTGCATCTATTGAGATTATTATATGGTTTTTAACTTTCAATTTGTTAATATGGTATATCACATTGATTCGTTTGCATATATTGAAGAATCCTTGCATCCCTAGAATAAACTCAACTTGATCATGGTGTATGAGCTTTTTAATGTGTTGGTGAATTCTGTTTGCTAAAATTTTGTTGAGGACTTTTGCATCTTTGTTCATCAGTGATATTGGCCTGCAGTTTTCTTTTTTTGTGTTGTCTTTGCCTTGTTTTGGAATCAGGGAGATAGATGGTGGCCTCGTAGAATGAGTTTGGAAGTGCTCCTTCCTCTGCAATTTTTTGAAAGAGTTTTAGAAGGATATTAGCTCTTCTCTAAATGTTTGATATAATTCACCTGTGAAGCCATCTTGTCCTGGGCTTTTGTTTTCTGGGAGATTTTTTATCACAGTTGTGATATCAGTGCTTGTAATTTGGTTGTTCATAATTTCTATTTCTTCCTGGTTCAGTCTTGGGAGATTGAACTTTTCTAAGAATCTGTCCATTTCTTCCAGGTTATCCATTTTATTTCCATATAGTTCCTCATAATAGTCTCATAATCCTTTGTATTTCTGCATTGTCTGTTGTAACCTCTCCTTTTTCATTTCTAATTTTGTTGATTTGATTCTTCTCTCTTTTTTCCTTGATGAGTTTGGTGAAAGGTTTCTCAATTTTGTTTATTTTCTCAAAGAACCAGCTTCTGGTTTTATTGATCTTTACTATTGTTTCTTTCATTTTTTTTTGCTCTGAGTTTTGTGATTTCTTTCCTTCTGCTAATTTTGGGGGGTGGGGTGGTGGTGGTTGTTCTTCTTTACCCAGTTGTTTTAGGTGTAAAGTAAGCTTGTCTATTTGATGTTTTTCTTGTTTCTTGAGGTAGGATTGTATTGCTATAAACTTCCCTCTTAGAACTGCTTTTGCTGCATCCCACAGGTTTTGAGTTGTCATGTTTTCATTGTCATTTGTTTTTTGATTTCCCCTTTCATTTCTTCAGTAACCTGTTCCTTATTTAGAAATGTATTCTTTAATCTACACATGTTTGTGTTTTCTACAGTTTTTTTCTTGTAATTGATATCTAGTCTCCTACTGTTGTGGTCAGAAGAGATGCTTGATATGATTTCAATTTTCTTAAATTTACTGAGGTTTGATTTGTGACCCAAGATGTGGTCTATCCTGGAGAATGTTCCATGTGCACTTGAGAATAAGGTGGATTCTTCTGCATTTGGATGGAATGTCCTGAAGATATCAATGAAATCCATCTCATCTAATGTATCATTTAAGATTTGTGTTTCCGGATTAATTTTCTGTTTTGATGATCTGTCCACTGGTGTAAATAGGGGATTAAGGTCTCCTGCTATTATTGTTTACTGTCAACTCCTTATATGTTTGTTAGTGTTTGTCTTATGTATTGAGGTGCTCCTATGTTGAGTGCATAGATATTTACAATTGTTATGTCTTCCTCTTGGACTGTTCCCTTGATCATTATGTAGTGTCCTTCCTTATCTCTTGTCAGTTCTGTTCAGTTCAGTCGCTCAGTCATGTCCAACTCTTTGCAGCCCTATGAATTGCAGCATGCCAGGCCTCCCTGTCCATCACCAACTCCCGGAGTTTACCCAAACCCATGTCCATCGAGTCGGTGATGCCATCCAGCCATGTCATCCTCTGTCATCCCCTTCTCCTCCTGCCCCCAATCCTTCCCAGCATCAGGGTCGTTTCCAATGAGTCAACTCTTTGCATGAGGTGGCCAAAGTATTGGAGTTTCAGGTTCAACATCAGTCCTTCCAATGAACACCCAGGACTGATCTCCTTTAGGATGGACTGGTTGGAGCTCCTTGCAGTCAAAGGGACTCTGAAGAGTCTTCTGCAGCACCACAGTTTAAAAGCATCAATTATTCGGCACTCAGCTTTCTTCACAGTCCAACTCTCACATCCATACATGACTACTGGAAAAACCATAGCCTTGACCAGACGGACCTTTGTTGGCAAAGTAATGTCTCTGCTTTTTAATATGCTATCTAAGTTGGTCATACCTTTCTTTCCAAGGAGTAAGCGTTTTTTAATTTCATGGCTGCAATCACCATCTGCAGTGATTTTGGAGCCCCCAAAAATAATGTCTCTCACTGTTTCTACTGTTTCTCCATCCATTTCCCATGAAGTGATGGAACCAGAGGCCATGATCTTAGTTTTCTGAATGTTGAGCTTTAAGCCAACTTTTTCGCTCGCTTCTCTCCCTTTCATCAAGAGGCTTTTTAGTTCCTCTTCACTTTCTGCCATAAGGGTGATGTTATCTGCATATCCTGAGGTTATTGATATTTCTCCCGGCAATCTTGATTCCAGCTTGTGTTTCTTCCAGCCCAGCGTTTCTCATGATGTACTCTGCATAGAAGTTAAATAAGCAGGGTGACAATATACAGCCTTGACGTACTCCTTTTCCTATTTGGAACCAGTCTGTTGTTCCATGTCCTGTTCTAACTGTTGCTTCCTGACCTGAATACAGGTTTCTCAAGAGGCAGGTTAGGTGGTCTGGTATTCCCATCTCTTTCAGAATTTTCCACAGTTTATTGTGATCCACACAGTCAAAGGCTTTGGCATAGTCAATAAAGCAGAAATAGATGTTTTTCTGGAACTCGCTTGCTTTTTCGATGATCCAGCGGATATTGGCAATTTGATCTCTGGTTCCTCTGCCCTTTCTAAAACCAGCTTGAACATCTGCAAGTTCATGGTTCACATATTGATGAAGCCTGGCTTCGAGAATTTTGAGCATTACTTTACTAGAGTGTGAGATGAGTGCAATTGTGTGGTAGTTTGAGCATTCTTTGGCATTGCCTTTCTTTGGGGTTGGGATGAAAACTGACCTTTTCCAGTCCTGTGGCCACTGCTGAGTTTTCCAAATTTGCTGGCATAATGAGTGCAGCACTTTCACAGCATCATCTTTCAGGATTTGAAATAGCTCAACTGGAATTCCATCACCTCCACTAACTTTGTTCGTAGTGATGCTTTCTAAGGCCCACTTGACTTCACATTCCAGGATGTCTGGCTCTAGGTGAGTGATCACACCATTGTGATTAACTGTGTCGTGAAGATCTTTTTTGTACAGTTCTTCTGTATATTCTTGCCACCTCTTCTTAATATCTTCTGCTTCTGTTTATCTCTTGTAATCTTCTTTATTTTAAGGTCTACTTTGTCTGAGGATTGCTACTCCAGCTTTTTTTGGATTTCCATTTGCATGGAATATATTTTTCCGTCCTCTCACTTTCAGTCTATATGTATCTTTAGATCTGAAGTGGGTTTCTTGTAGAGAGCATATATATGGGTCTTGTTTTTGTATCCATTCATCCAGTCCGTGTCTTTTGGTTGGAGCATTTAATCCATTTACATTTAAAGTAATTATTGATATATATGTTTGTATTGCCATTTCCTTAATTGTTTGGGATTTGTTCTTTTAGATCTTTATCATTTCTTGTATTTCCTGACTATATAAGTCCCTTTAACATTTGCTGTAAAGCTGGTTTGGTGGTACTGAATTATCTTAACTTTTGCTTGTCTGTAAAGCTTTATTCTTTAATTCTTCTAGGTCTTTGTTAATTGATTCTTCCATTTTCTCCATTTTCAAGATTTTGGATCATTTTTACTATCATTATTCTGAATTCTTTTTCAGGTAGTTTGCTTATTTCCTCTTCATTTATTTGGACTTGTGTGTTTCTAGTTTGTTCCTTCATTTGTGCAGTATTTCTCTACCTTTTCATTATTTTTTTTAACTCACTGTGTTTGAGGTCTCCTTTTTCCATATTTAAACATTGAATTCTTTCTTTCTTTTGGTTTCTGCCCTTGTAAGTTTGGTGCAGTGGTTTGTATAAGCTTGGTGTAGGGTGTAACTTGTGATTGTGTTCTGGTGAAAGGAGGTGAGCTTTTTTTTTCCTCTGATGGGCACAGCTGAGTGAGGTGGTAATCCTGTCTGCTGATGACTGAGTTTGTGTCTTTGTTTTGTTTGTTGTTTGGATGAGGCATCCTGCATAGGGTGCTACTGATAGTTGGGTGATGCCGGATCTTATATACAAGTGGTTGCCTTTGTAGGAGTTCTCACTATTTAATATTCCCTAGGATGAGGAGTTCTCTGGTAGTCTAGGGTCTTGGAGTCAGTGCTCCCACTCCAAAGGCACAGGGCTTGATCTCTGGCCAGGAACAGAGATTCCACAAGTGGTCTGTTATGGCATTAAATGGGATTAAAATAAATACTCAAAAACGAGAAGCCAAAGACAACCCCAGACAAATGGCAATTACAAAATCAGGCAAATAATAATTAAAATAATGGACTATACACACATACATATACACCCATAAGCAAAATCAAAACAGTCCAACAAAAATAAAGTACAATAGACTGACCCAGTGAACAAAGGAAACCAAAAATGTTACCCACCAGTTAAAAATAAAACTAACTAAAGCACAAACTGGAAAACAAAACTGAAGCAAGGTACCAACTGGGGAATAAAGCAATGAAAGCAAAACTAACAAATATGGTGAGAAAAAGAAAGGAAAGAAAGAAAGAATAGAAATGCAAAGTTAAAGAGAAGTAGATAAAGAATATTTATATATATTAAAGATTAACAGCAAGGGGTAAAGAACAGTAGGAAAAGCAAACAAAGGAATAAATGTAGAAAAAAATAATAAGTTTTAAAAATTTAAATAAAGAGAGAGAAAAAAGGAAAACTCTACAGAACTACAGGCCAACATAGAGACAGAAGTTTATAACAGAAATAAAAAGTGTGATTGAAAAAAAAAAATCTCAAAAGCTTTAAATAGATTTCACAGTGCTAATAAAATCAACAACTACAACAGAGGGGAGGGGAAAAAAACCAAAAATAAACCCAAAGAAACTACAGAACAAGTCAAAATATAAGAATAATAAATGTTTTTCTTGAGCCTCTGCTGTCACCATCCTTTCCCTCACTGGGAGTCACAGTCCACCTCACCTCCCTAGGATACCCTCCAACACTGTGCTGGTCTCTGGACCTGCTGTGGGGGCAGCTCAGACTATAATCTGGTCCTACTCCTATGTGTTCTTGCCTCCAATGTCCACAGCTGTCAGAACTAGTGCATTTTCTTTTGTGGGAGCACTCAATGTCTTTTTATATATTCCATAGACAACAGGGTCTGACTAGCTGATCATGTGGATTTAATCTGCAGCTTGTACAGCTGGTGGTAAGGTTTTGGGTCCTCTTCCTTAGCCACACTGTCCCTGGGTTTCAACTGTGGTTTTATCTCCACCTCTGCACATGGGTCGTCCACTGGGGTTTGCTCCTGATGCTGCCCTGAAGAACTTAGGTCTGCCCCAGTGAGTGCCAGATATTGAGGTGGTGCAGCTGCTTGGGTTGTGGGGACCCTGGTGGCACCAAGTGTGCAGGGACACAGACTGCTTCAGCCGCAGGAGTTAAAGGAGCATGTCAGGCACTTAAAGGGGCACCCTGGGTGGAGTCCTACTCTACTGTTCCCCACATCAGGCATTTGATGGGCCAGCCTCTCTATTGTTCAGCTGCCGGTGCTGTGCAGGGAGAGAGAGGCTACGGTGATGGCTCCACCCCCCTGTGCATGACTCAGCAGCATCCCTTGCTTCCATGGCTGCCTGGCTTTCTTCTATACACACTTCCCACCACAATCTTCTCCCTCACGTCCTCTCAGTCCGTCTCCAAGCAGTCAACAGCAGCCCTTGCCCTGGGATTGTTCCACAATCTCTATGCTCCAGCTCCCAGCTGCTGCACCTTCTAGGGGACCTGTGTCCCTGACCAGGGTACGTTATGTCTGTGGCAAGGATTGTCTGATTCCCATTTCATTTAGGCTGTCACAGATCAGCTGCTTTACTCTCAGCCTCCGATGTTTCTCCTCTGATCCAGACAATTGCCCCGATGTGGGGATCAGATCCCTGCTTCAGTTCCCCCACCCACTGAAGGGAGGTCCAGTCCTACTAACACTCTCTGTTTTTCCCCTAGTTCCTTCATCCTACCGAGTTTTGCGTGGTTCTATATATTCTCTTCCAGTGGTCAGGTACTCCTGCCTGTTCTCAGTAGGTGTACTACAAGCGCTTCTGGGTCTGAAGGTGTAGTCTTGATGTATCCATGGAGAGAGATGTACACCATGTCCACCTACTCCTCTGCCATCTTGTTCTCTCTCGAAAACTTTTCTGCTTTTTAATACACTCTCTAGGTTGATCACAGCTTTTCTTCCAAGGAGCAAGTGTTTTTTAATTTCACGGATGCAGTTACCATCCACAGTGATTTTGGAGCCCAAGAAAATAAACTCTGTCATTGCTTCTACATTGCCCCCTTCTATTTGTCATGAAATGATGGAACTGGATGCCATGATCTTAATTTGTTGAATGTTGAGTTTCAAGTCAGCCTTTTGACTCTCCCCTTTCACCCTCAAGAGGTTCTTTACTTCCTCTTCACTCTGCCATTAGAGTGCTGGTGGAGGTTGTTCAGTCACTAGGTTATGTCCAACTCTTTGTGACCCCATGGACTGAAGCCAGGTTTCCCTGTCCTTCATCATCTCCCAGAGTTTACTCAGATCCATGTCCATTGAGTTGGTGACACTATCTAACTATCTCATCCTCTGCTGCCCTCTTTTCCTTTTGCCTTCAACCTTTCCCAGCATCAGGGTCCTTTCCAATGAGTTGGCTCTTCACATTAGGTGGCCAAAGTATTAGAGCTTCAGCATCAGTCCTTTCAGTGAATATTCAGGGTTGATTTCCTTTAGGATTAGAATGGTATCATCTGCATATCTGAGGCTGTTGGTATTTTTCCCAGCAATCTTGATCCAGCTTACGATTTATCCAGCCCAGCATTTCACAAGATATACTCTGTATATATGTTAAATAAGCAGGGTGACAATATACAGCCTTGACGTACTCTTTTCCCAATTTTGAACCAGTCTGTTGTTCCATATCTGGTTCTAACTGTTGCTTCTTGACCCACATACAGGATTCTCAGGAGACAGGTTAGGTGGTCTGGTATTTCCCTCTCTTTAAGAATTTTCCACAGTTTGTTGTGATCTACAGTCAAAGACTTGAGTGTAGTCAATGAAGCAGATGTTTTTCTAGAATTTCTTGCTTTCTCTATGACCCAATGGATGTTGGCAATTTGATCTCTGGTTCCTCTGCCTTTTCTAAATCCAGTTTGTATATCTTGAAGTTCTCAGTTCACGTACTGCTGCAGCCTAACTTGAAATATTTTGAGTATAACCTTACCAGTATGTGAAATGAGTGCAACTGTGCAGTAGTTTGAACATTCTTTGGCACTGCCCTTCTTTGGGACTGGAATGAAAACTGACCTTTTAGAATAGGCAAATCCAAGTCACCAAATGCTGGTAAGAATGTGGAATAACAGGAGCCTTCACTCGTTGCTAATGGAAATGCAAAAATGGTGCAGCAAGTTTGGAAGACCGTTTGGCCATTTCCTACAAAACTAAACATACTCTTATCATATGATCCAGCAATTGCACTGTTTGATATTTGCCCAAAAGAGCTTAGAACTTATGTTTATACAGAAATCTGCACACAGGTATTTATAGCAAATGTATTCCTAATTGCCAAAACTTGGAAGCAACTAATTTATTCAATAGGTGAATGGATAAACTATGGTATATCCAGATAACAGAATATTATTGACCACTAGAAAAAAATGAGATCTCAAGTCATGAAAAGATATAGAGAAATGTTAAATGCATATTGCTAAGTAAAAGAAACCAATCTGAAAAGGCTACATACTGTACATATGTATTATATGGTACTCTGAAAAAGGCAAAACTGTGGAAACAGTACAAAATGAGTGGCTGCATTAACGAAATCCTTAAGACAAACACATAAAAGACCTAAGCAGGTACTTAATATGACATAATTAATGTCCCTTAAATACATGAAAACATATTCAAATACTCAAATTCATTTAAAGTCAGGAAAATGCAGATTGAAACCATGAGTCCTCAATTCATACCCATAACACTGCTAAATTAAAAAGCAGCAGTAATAATATAAACAATGGGAACTTTTTTTTTTTACTAGTCAAAGCAGCTTCCATTTATTTACAGTTTTGAAACACATTTTTCATGACTTAGCTTCCTAATACAAAGAGCAAAATGGCAATGAAAGATAAACTTCATGAGATACTAAAATTATATAATTTGATCAGGAGAAAAATTAGATACTGGTTAAGTGAATTGACATATGTTTTCCTTTTCACCTTTGAAAGATTTTACTCAAAACCTGAAATAAAGTGGTTTATTTCAGATCACACAATCACGTTTCTTCTCATCCATGGATCTCAGAACTTTTTCATCCTGGTTTTGAGGAGGAGCAACCAGTCTTGAGTTGATGGGACCAGCATGATCCAGAAGGACCCCATGACAGCACAGCCACGCTTTTAGGACCAAATTCCCACAGCAGAGAAGCAGGGAGTACCTAGAGGATACCTCTGCTGCTGCTGCTGCTAAGTCGCTTCAGTTGTGTCTGACTCTGTGCAACCCCATAGACGGCAGCCCACCAGGCTCCCCCATCCCTGGGATTCTGCAGGCAAGAACACTGGAGTGGGTTGCCATTTCCTTCTCTAGTGCATGAAAGTGAAAAGTGAAAGTGAAGTTGCTCAGTCGTGTCCGACTCTTCGCGACCCCATGGACTGCAGCCTACCAGGCTCCTCCATCCATGGGATTTTCCAGGCAAGAGTACTGGAGTGGGGTGCCATTGCCTTCTCCCAATGGGAACTTTTACATGTTGTCATTGGAGAGTATATTGGTACACTTTAGAAAACTATCTGGCATTATTTAGAGAAGGTGATGGGCTTCCCTGGTGCCTCAGTGGTAAAGACTCTGCCTGCAACACAGGAGAGGTGAGCTCAATCCCTGGGTCAGGAAGATCCTCTGAAGGAGGGTATGGCAACCCACTCAAGTATTCTTGTCTGGAGAATCCTATGGACAGAGGAACCTGGAGGGCTACAGTCCATAGGGACTCAAAGAGTCAGACACGACTTAAGTGACAGAGCATACACACATGCAAAGAAGGTGATGGTGTATATTCACAGAAGGTGATGGTGTATATTCACAGAAGGTGATGGTGTATATTCACAGAAGGTGATGGTTGTATATTCACAGAAGGTGACGGGGTATATTCTGTATGACTCAGCAATCCCAATGTAGTGTATAATCCAAAGAAACTCAGAGTCATACTCTTAACAGTATCAGTTAAAAAAACAAAACTCTGGAAACAATTCAAATGTTCATCAATAATAGATTCCAATGTAGGTAAATACATTGTGGCATAGTCACATCATGTGTATGGTAAAAATGATGCTGTGATCACTCTCACCTAGAGACTCCAGAAAGTCTCTAGGTGAATGGTGAGAAAAAAAAAAAAGGTAAATGGTGGGGGAAAAAAAGACAAACAAAACAATATACCTAGAACCAGACATCCTGGAATGCAAAGTCAAGTGGGCTTTAGGAAGCATCACTATGAACAAAGCTAGTGGAGGTGATGGAATTCCAGTTGAGCTATTTCAAATCCTAAAAGATGATGCTGTGAAAGTGTTGCACTCAATATGCCAGCAAATTTGGAAAACTCAGCAGTGGCCATAGGAATAGAAAAGATTAGTTTTCATTCCTACCCCAAAGAAGGGCAATGCGAAATAATGTTCAAACTACCACATGCTAGCAAGGTAATGCTCAAAATCCTTCAGCTATGCTTCAACAGTACATGCACTAAGAACTTCCAGATGTAAAAGCTGTATATAGAAAAAACAGAGGAACCAGAGATCAAACTGCCATCATCTGTTGGATCACAGAAAAAGTAAGAATTCCAGAAAAAAACATTGACTTCTGCTTCACTGACTACACTAAAGCCTTTGACTGTGTGGATCACAATAAACTGTGGAAAATTCTTAGAGATGGGAATACCAGAACACCTTACCTGCCTCCTGAGAAACCTGTATGCAGTTCAAGAAGCAACAGTTAGAACCAGACATGGACCGATGGACTGGTTCAAAATTAGGAAAAGAATACATCAAGGTTCTTTATTGTCACCCTGCTTATTTAACTTATATGCAGAGTACATCATGTGAAATGCTGGGCTGGATGAAGCACAAGCTGGAATCAAGACTGCCCAGAGAAATATCAATAACCTCAGATATGCTGATGACACCACTCTAATGACAGAAAGCAAAAAGGAACTAAAGAGTCTCTTCATTAAAGTGAAAGAGGAGAGTGAAAAAGCTGGCTTAAAACTCAACATTCAAAAAATGAAGATCATGACATCTGGTCCCATCACTTCATGGCAAATAGATGGGGAAACAATGGAAACAGTGACAGACTTTATTTTCTTCGGCTCCAGAATCACGTGTGGACAATGACTGAAGCCACAAAGTTAAAAGATTCTTGCTCCTTGGAAGAAAAGCTATGACAAACCTAGACAGCATATTAAAAAGTAGAGATATTACTTTGCTGATTAAGGTCCATATAGTCAAAGCTATGGCTTTTCCAGTAGTCATGTACGGATGTGAGAGTTGGGCCATAAAGAAACCTAGTGCCAAAGAACTGATGCTTTCGAACTGTGGTGCTGGTGAAGATTCTTGAGAGTCCCTTGGACAGCAATGAGATCCTAGGAAATCAACCCTTAATATTCATTGGAAGGACTGATGTTGAAGCTGAAACTCCAATACTTTGGCCACCTTATGTGAAGAGCCGACTCACTAGAAAAGACCCTGATGCTGGGCAAGATAGAAGGCAGGAGGAGAAGGAGACAACAGAGGACGAGATGGTTGAATGGCATCATCAACTGAATGGACATGAGTTTGAGCAAGCTCCAGGAGATGATGAAGGACAGGGAAGCCTGGTATGCTGCAGTCTATGGTGTCGCAGAGTCAGACATGACTGAGCGACTGAAAGACAACAGTTACAGGTAACTACATGAATGAATGTTTGGAACCTAACACTGAAAGAAACAAAGCTAGCTACAAAAGAAAATGAACTATCTGATTCAATTGCTATAAAGTTTAAAAACATGCAAAACTAAAATTGTTTAGAGCACTGCTGTCCAACAGAACTTTGCAATGATGCAAATATTCTATAACTTGGCTGTTCAGTATGGTAACCACTAGCCACAAGACTAACATGATTGACAAACTGAATTTTAATTTAAATTTAACCTTAAATGGTCACCTGTTGTTAGTTTCTGCCATACTGTACAGTCAGGTATATAAAGAGAATCAATGGAATAGTAAGTATAAAATTTAGAATATTGGTTTTTTTCTAAGGGAAAGAGAAAGGGACAGAATCAGGGATGGGTACACAGGGGATTTCCAAAGTAACAATAATGTTCGTTTTCTTCAATAGGTGGCCTTATATTAATTCTTTAAGCTGTACCATAAATATTCTTTCAAAAGGATTAAATATTTCATAACAAGCAAAAATAGTGAATGAGGTGGTGGGTACACAGAAATTTATTTTGTTATTATTTATAGTCTACATAATAAAATATTCTTATTAAAAAGATTTCTAGCACTAGCTCACGTGGACAAGGGAAAACTAGGAAGAATAAAATCTCCCCTAACTCAAGACCCAGTCAACTCTACCATCCTATATCCCTGCATCCAACCCCAGGCCCAGCATTAATGCCCTCACCCTCTTTCAAAGACAGGAGAAACAAGATGCATTATCTGCTTTACAACAAATTATTCCAAAACTAAGCATCTTAAAACAAAAAATATTTGTTATCTCACAATTTCTGTGGGTCATGAATTTCGTTTCCAGAGTGGCTTAGGGGATGCCTCTGGCTTAAGGTTTCTCATAAGGTTGCATTTATTAGGGTCTTAGCCAGAACTGTAGCTTCATCTGCAGGTTTGATCTGGTAAAGTTCTGCTGCTTAGCTCACGCATGTGGTTTGCTTCTTTGTGGGCTGTTAGACTGACTACTACCAGAGGACACTCCATGGGGCCATAGGGCAGCTCACAACATGGCAGCCAACTTCCCTCAGAGCAAGAGAACTAGAGAAAAAGACAAGCCACAACCTTATTATAATCTAATCTTGGAAGTCATAGCCCATTCCCTCTGTCACTATTTGCTACAAGCGTGTCACTAAATCCAGCCAACTCTAAAGGGGAGGCGACTTACCAAGGGTGTGGACAGAGGCTATTTTTGAAGCTGCCTACCACTCCAGAGGATATTTGTCTGCTGACTGGAGTGATCCCACAAAGAAAGGAAGTAACAATGCAGGAGAAAAGAACCAAGACCTAGAGAAACCAAAGGCATTCCAGGGCTCGAACCTTTGCACGTATTGACTGGTCCACTGTACTTTTCATTGCCAGTTCATGACTTGGCTGCATGCACCTATTTTTGACCAGGATATTGAAAAGAAATCTGTCAAATCTCTATTATTTGCCACAGCAAGACCCATCGTCTTGCCCTGCTCACAATGCCATACCCAATCTGATCACATCTCTTCCCCAGAGAAACATACCCCAACTGTGTTTTCCCACTTTCAGGTATCACCTTCTACCAAACTATTTGAGGAACAGGAAATTTGTTTCCTTTTCTGCTCCTGGGTCGGGTCAGTTTGTGCTGCAATGTGTTTTGCCAATACCGCCTGCCTCCCTCCCAGTGAATTTCAGTTCACCCCTGAACTTCTGTTCTCTTTCCACTTCTTAAACCTGTAAGCCTCAACTAACAGTCTCCTTAGATTTAATGCTGCCAACCATGACAACCTCAGAGGTGACATGAGCTAGGCACTGTCCTTTTGCTGACCCTTACTTCCAATCCCCACCATGTGACTAGCCTCCCAGACTACCACAGCCCACACTGTGCCCTTGTTAACCGAAGTAGCTGGGTTAACAGAGGCAAACTTTAGTACAGTTCAATATAGCAATGATAAAACAATGTAAAACCAAACGTTACACATCATTGTTCATAAAAACCCTGGGTCAACCTACCACAGTGAAACTCTCACAGACATCTTTTTGGCTCAAGCCTGGCCTGCCATGTAGCTGGACAGCTCGCTTCTTTCTTCTCTCTCCTCCAGCTTCCTTTGTACACTGAAAAATTTCTCTTCATTATGCTGAGCATACTTACACCCTTAAGTACAAAGCAGGGTCCAAGGCTACTATTGCATATCCGAAACCAAAGTTTAATTGTTCTGTAAAGGGAAGAAGAGCCATACATGATCCTGAACTCCAAACAAAATCAAATCAAACGCAAAACCAGGAAGAAGCCTTCAACTTTGGTTTTTCTCTTATACACCCTGATTAAAATTTTTAAGACATAGTTTCCCTCTTTAGACTCTGTAAAACAACAGAAAACAGTAAAAAAAAAAAAAAAAGACTAAAGTTACAAACACACACTGTATTATCATTGTTGTTCAGTCACTCTTTGCAACTACATGGACTTCAGCACTCCAGGCTTCCCTGTCCATCATCTCCCAGAGCTTGCTCAAACTCACGTCCATTGAGTTGATGATGCCATTCAACCAGCTCATCCTCTGTCTCCCCCTTCTCATCTGCCCTCAATCTTTCCCAGCATCAAGGTCTTTTCTGATGAGTCAGCTCTTCGCATCAGGTAGCCAAAGTATTGGAGCTTCAGCTTCAGCATCAGTCCTTCCAATGAATATTCAGGACTGATTTCCTTTAGGATTGACTGGTTTCATCTCCTTGCTGTCCAAGGGACTCTCAAGAGTCTTCTCTAGCACCACAGTTCAAAAGCATCAATTCTTCAGCACTCAGCCTTCTTTATGGTCCAACTCCCACATCTGTACATGACTACTGGAAAAACCTTAGCTTTGACTATATGGACCTTTGTCAGCAAAATGATGTCTCTGCTTTTTAATACGCTGTCTAGGTATTATCATTACTGTGGTTAATTTTATGTGTCAATTTGATAGAGCTAAGAGACACCAAAGTCACTGGAAAAATATTATTTCTGGGTGTGTCTATAAGAGAGTTTCTGAAAGAGATTAACATCTGAACTGGTAGACTGAGTAAAAATCTGCCCTCACTAATGTGGATAGCTATCATCCAATCCAATTCATTAAGGGCCCAAACAGAACAAAAAGGTGTGGGAAGGGCAATGTCTACCTCTTTACTCTTGAGTAGGGACATCCATCTCTCCTGCCCTCCCACTTAACAGCTCCTGGTTCTGGTTCTCAGGCCTTTGGCTTGGGGCTGAATTATAATACTGGTTTTCCTAGTTTTCCAGCTTGCAGATGGCATATCATGGGACTTCTCAGCCTCCATGATTGTGTGAACCAATTCCCATAAAAAATCTCTTCTTATATCTCTCTATATATCTATTGGGCTTCCTTGGTGACTCAGTGGTACAGAATCAAATGTGGGTTCCATCCCTGGGTTGGGAAGATCCCCTGGAGAAGGAAATAGCAACCCAGTCCAGTATTCTTTTCTGGGAAATCCCAAGGACAGAGGAGCCTGGCAGGCTACAGTCCATGGAATCACAAAGGGGTCAGACATGACTTAGTGAGTAAAACAACACATCTGTATATCTTATCAGTTCTGTTTCTCTGGAGAAACACATAGATATACATATCCATGCCTTAGTCTGTCTTTACTACATCTCCCTCCTTGATCTTCCCCTTCTAAGTCCAGCTCACATCCTCCTCTTACAGGCAGCCTTCCCAGACTGCCACCACCGACACCAATTCCGTATCTGAATTCATACTAGGCTTGGGTGTCAGGACTTCCTTCTTCATTAACCTCAAGTGAATGACCCCTGATTTTCTCCACTTGACAAGGTATAATGTTCTCCGGTTTGGAGCGCCAGGTCTTAACATACCTCCCTTAATATGATACTTATTTTGGTGTATGGTACAAAATGTGAAGTTAGTATCTACTTGTTCAGTGGATCGATTAACTAAGGCCATTTATCTGCGCTCTCTTTCCATGATGTTGCAACCACAGCGTTTGCAATGTCGGTGTTCCAATGGGGCAAGGAATATTATCTCTCAGGCTGGAGCCTGAAGAGAGAGAGAGAGAGAAAGAGTGTGTGTGTGTTTGGGGTGAGGTACAGTGTGTGTGTGTGTGTGTGTGTGTGTGTGTGTGTGGTGAGGTACAATGATCTCCAGTCAGGCTTTGTCCTCACCTTTGTAGGTCCTTAAATTTGATTCTATCAGCTCACCCTAAGATGACCAGTTTAAGGTAAACTACTACAAAACTATAGTAAGATCAATGTGTACAACTGAAATTGGCCTCGGATCCCAACCTCCGTACTTGTCTGCCTTCTGCTTTACGTCTCCCTTCATCAGGTTACCCGCTTCAGTTTAGATGCTCTTCCTTCTGGAAGCCTTCCTGGCCCTGGAAATCTGAGCTAGCAGCGCCCTCCAGTGGTTCTAGCAGCTCCCTTCTTACCACAACAGTCTTACAGTACCGCCTAAGCGTGTAGATTTGGTTCAGAAAGGTCTCATCAGTTAGCGAATCCCCAGACCCTGGCTGAGGGCGAGATACTGCTTCTGTCCGGGAACTAGAACAAGGGGGAGGCCTGACTCATCCAGGTATCTCGGCAGCCTCCCAGCCCTCACGTATCGCTCCTAGTCTACTTCACGTGCACAGTCCTCCCCCGCCGCCCCGCGCGCCTCGCCACTGCCTTCCGCTCCCCTCTCTCCCACCTCGCAAACCACATTACCTAGGCCGCAGGCCCACGATCTCGCGGCGAGGCGGGAACCGGCAAGAAATGCCTGCCGCCATCTTGCCCACCGGGAGTTCGGACATGGCGCTGGGTCTCCTGAGCGCAGCGCTGTTGTTTCTGGCCAGCGCTCTCATATGCTCAGAACACTACTCGCTCTTCTCTGAAAGGAGTAGGCGCAGCTCCTCGCGGGAACAGGCTGGCGATCTGGGGTGGCCTGAGGCCGTGAGTAGGAGGCCCAGAGTACAGAAGGCGCGCGAGGCCCCGGAACAGGAAGAGTTGGACGCAAAGGGCAGTATCTGTTCTCTTTTTCAGACAGTCGCCCTTTCTTTTGTCCCACTTAAGTAGTGTTTGAATTTGGGGTCCTCCTTTTCTGTTTTTACCAACTGCCTTTACCTAAAAATGTACAGACCCTAGCAGTTCTATTTTAATGATGACTGTAATAGTAGTACTTACGGTAGAAATGCCATACACTTGTGCGTCTGTATATGCACCTTAAAATATTCTGGGGTGTCATTCCCATTTTACAGATTAATAGTTCATTGAAAGGGCTGTTAGGTGACTTTTTCATGCTACAATTGAGAAAAATTAACCCCACAAGTTAAACGGCAGGTATTAGAAATTGTAGCTCTTGGTTCACCAGTCCCAGGAGCTCTCAGTTGCCATTTCAGATAGGGAAAAATGTGTTACCTGACCAGAGAAACTTATCTCAATATTACACTTTTCAGAAGTAAAAGTTTTAAAATTCATGAATTGAGCTTATTTGATGTCTATTTGTAAGCAATCAGACATCAATTGTAAGCAATTAGACATGTTTGTTTTAACTCGCTAAGATTTTTTTGTCAAAATATGGGCATAGCTTAGGTATCCAGCTTGCTCTATCAGTTTTTTAAAATAGGAATTTAAAGATTATATTCATGTATTAAGATTAGAAACTAATACACATAATAATATGTTCAGTTCAAATAATATGTCGTTTTTATTTTTAGATTGTGGAATAGCACCACTTATGCGTATGTTCAAGGGGTCTCGGATTGTAGGGGGCACAGAGGCTCAAACTGGCGCATGGCCATGGCTAGTTAGCCTACAGATTCAGTCTGGCAGATATCTTGCTCATGTATGTGCAGGAAGCTTAGTGAAAAATAGATGGGTCCTCACGGCTGCCCACTGCACTAAGGACGCTAGGTATGTATTCAGACCATTCCTACTTTATTCTTTTAGGGGATATTTTGAAGCTCTTCTCACCTATTAAGTCCTGACATTGCACCTTTACTGGTCTGTTCCTTTGACACAGTGGGGAGACTAACACATTTGGAGAGGGGCAACCTGTATCCTAGTCCTCCTCTACACTTTGTGGTGCAGTGGTTTTAAGTAAGGTTCCAGAACCTACTAGATGTACCAACTTGATCAAATAATATAGCTGTGTTATACTGTCATAGAATCTTAGAGTTCAAAGAAGTATTTTAAGGATTTAGATCCATTCTCTGTCCTATATTTGAATCCTTCTTACAGTACTAAAATAAAGTGTTCTCTAGTCTGAAATAATTATTGCTTTAATGCATTGAGCCAGGCATTTTTTCATACACAGTTTCCACTTCTCCCCACAACCACTCTTTGCTAGAGGGAGACCCTGACTGGAAAGCAACAAAATCAGGGATCAAATCCAGGTGTGTCAGAATGAAAATCCACGCACATAACCATAACTATATCATTTGGCTTTCTACTTAAAATACCTTTTGTGATGATGAACCTTGGAAAGAACCTCATTTAAATTTTGTACAGCTTTAATTCTTAGAAAGCCTTTCCTTACGCTGAATAAGTGTCTTGATTTTCATTCTGCCTTTTGAAGCCATATGTATTAAATCTCATTCCTCTTCCAAGCATTTGAAGATAGTATTAATTTTCCACCTAACAGTTCTCAAGGCTAAATCTTATTGATATTTTTACCTTTTTACTCAACAAAAATTTACTAAATATATGTTATATACTAGGAATTGGGCAAGATGCTGAGGAAGTCAACATTATTGAGATACAGTCTATTTTTTAGGAGTTCCTCCTATTTCAGAAGACTCTGCCACTTCTATTCCTGTTCCCCTTCATTTTCTAAATCTTGCACCATCAGTTGTCCCTTATTCCTTCTTAAAACAACTATTTATCAAAGACCTGCTCTGAGATTTGGTACTATTTAAGGATGTTACATATAATTCTGTATTTAAATAAAATACCCTCCCAGTAGCCCTCTGAGATTGCTGTTATCTCCATTTCACACTAGAGGAATCCAGAGATCAGAGAGATTTGGTAACTTGCCCAAGATCACATTGCTATAAAGTAGCAACCTATTGATTTAAACCTATTCTCAAATCTATGCTGTTTCATTATATCTCACTGTCTCTTTAGTATTTTTCAATATTTTCCTCTTGTTTCTTCCCTACAGCTTTCAAACATGTTTAGGTCAACTCATCATTATTTAACAAACAAAAGAACCCTACCTGTTTCTGTTCTTCCTTTCACTACTAGATTCCTTGAAAAAAAAGACTCCTTTTGCTTCATCTGCATTGACTCATAAAATCCCAGTTGCAATCTGATTTCTGTGGCTAGAATACACTATTAAAGACCCACCTCCATGCCAAATCCAATGAGCTCCACTCAATCCCCATCCTATTTTATCTCTATAACATTTGGCAAAGTTGATTACTGTTCTCTTCTTTCTTTCTGCTGCACCACGTGGCTTGTAGGATCTTAATTCCCCGACCAGGGATCCAGCTCACACCCTCTGCATTGGAAGTGTGGGGTTTAACCACTGGACCACCAGGGAAGTCCTTGTCATCTTTTAAATGGCAGTATTTTCAAGAGTTCCACCTTCTGTCCTCTTGCCTTATCATATGAACTCTTTTGGAGAGATGTCTCATCTCAGAAATGAGATGAGACTCCTGTTTTAGGAGTCATCATGTGCTAGTAACTCCCAAGTCTCTCCAGCTGAGTCATGTTTCCAGCTCCCTCCTATACATATATATCGGAGTCACATTCTCAAGAAGTCTAAACATGAAATTTTAAAATCTTTCTTCTAATTCTTTCTCTTCTCTATTTTCTTAGATAATAGGTTCACCAACAGTTCCATTACCCAGAGAGTTAGTTGACTCTCTCTGTGCAGTATCTCTTAAATGTGTTTCTTTTTGTCCCCCAATACTACCCACTGATTAGAAGCAGATTCAGAATATCAGTCTCCACATCCCTAGTTCATTACTTACACTACTTATACTATTACTGTGGTAAATATTTGAATGAGTGTGAAGTGGTATCTCATTGTGGTTTTCATTCACATTTCTCTAATGATTAGTCATGTTGAGCATATTTCCATGTGCTTTCTGGCCATCATAATTCTTCTTCCTTTTTTTAAGGTTTGTTTTACTTTATTTTTGGCTGCACCATGCAGCATGTTCTGTATGCAGGTGAGGAAGCAACAGTCAGAACTGGACATGGAACAACAGACTGGTTCCAAATAGGAAAAGGAGTACGTCAAGCCTGTATATTGTCACCCTGCTTATTTAACTTATATGCAGAGTACATCATGAGAAATGCTGGGCTGGATGAAACACAAGCTGGAATCAAGATTACTGGGAGAAATACCAACAACCTCAGATATGCAGATGACACCACCCTTATGGCAGAAAGTGAAGAAGAACTAAAGAGCCTCTTGATGAAAGTGACAGAGGAGAGTGAAAAAGTTGGCTTAAAGCTCAACATTCAGAAAACAAAGATCATGGCATCCAGTCCCATCATTTCATGGCAAATAGATGGAGAAACAGTGGAAACAGTGACAGACTTTATTTTCGGGGGCTCCAACATCACTGCAGATGGTGACCGCAGCCATGAAATAAAAAGATGCTTACTCCTTGGAAGAAAAGTTATGACTAACCTAGACAGCATATTAAAAAGCAGAGACATTACTTTGCCAACAAAGGTCCGTCTGGTCAAGGCTATGGTTTTTCCAGTAGTCATGTATGGATGTGCGAGTTGGACTGTAAAGAAACCTGAGCACTGAAGAATTGATGCTTTTGACCTGTGGTGTTGGAGAAGACTCTTGAGAGTCCCTTGGACTGCAAGGAGATCCAACCAGTCCATCCTAAAGGAAATCAGCCCTGAATGTTCATTGGAAGGACTGATGTTGAAGCTGAAACTCCAATAATTTGGCCACCTGATGGGAAGAGCTGACTCATTGGAAAAGGCCCTGATGCTGGGAAAGATTGAGGGCAGGAGGAGATGGGGCTGACAGAGGATGAGACAGTTGGATGGCATCACCAACTCAATCGACATGAGTTTGAGTAAACTCCTGACAGAGGATGAGACAGTTGGATGGCATCACCAGCTCAATCGACATGAGTTTGAGTAAACTCCAGAAGTTGGTGATGGACAGGGAGGACTGGCATGCTGCAGTCCATGGGGTCGCAAAGAGTCGGACATGACTGAGCGACTGAACTGAACTGATGCAGCATGTGGGATCTTAGTTCTCGGACTAGCAATCAAACCTGGAAGCACAAACCACCAAGAAAGTCCTATATTCTTCTTTGGAGAACCATTTATTCAAGTCCTTTGTCCATTTTTGAACTGGGCTGTTTGGTTTTCTGTGGATATTGAGCTGTAGGAATGCTTTATATATTTTTAATATTAACCCCTTATTAAATATATATGATTTGCAAACATTTTCTTAAATTCTGTGAGTTGTCTTTTCACTCTCTTAATAGTGACCTTTGATGCAAAAGTTTTTAACTTTGACCAAATCCAATTTATTTTTTTCTTTGTTATTTATATTTTTGATGTCACATCTGAGAATCACTGCCAAATCCAATATCATGAAGCTTTTCTTCTGTGTTTTCTTCTAAGAGTTATATAGCTTTATTCTTACACTTAGGTCTTTGATCTGTGTTGACTTAACTTTTACATATGCTGAAAAGTAAGGATCCAATTTCATTCTTTTGTATATAGTTATCCAATTTTCCCAGCACCATTGCTGGAAAGTCTTTCCTTTCTCCATTGAATAGTCTTGGCACTCTTGTTGAAAATCAACTGACCACATATGCAAGAGTGTATTTCTGGGCTCTCTAGTCTTTTCATTGCCATATATGTCTGCCCTTATGCTAGTACCACACTGTTTTGATTACTGTAGCTTTTCACTAAGTTTTGAAAACTGGAGGTATGATCCTCCAACTTCATTCTTCTTTTTCAAGTTTATTTTGGCTACTTGGGGTCTTTTGATATTCCCTATGAATTTTAGGATTTTTTTTTAATTTCTGCAAAAACATTGATATTGGTATAGGTATTGCATTGATTCTATGGAGCATTCTGTATAGTACTGTCATTTTTAACAATATTAAGTCTTCCAATACATGAACAAGGGATGCCTTTCCATTTATTTACATCTTCTTTAATTTCTTTTAGCAAAGTTTTGTAGTTTTCAGTGTATATAACTTGCTTTCTTAATCTTATTGTCTGAATATAAATTGAAGTCAGTTCAGTTCAGTCGCTCAGTCATGTCCAACTCTTTGTGACCCCATGGACTGCAGCACTCCAGACTTCCCTGTCCAGCACCAACTCCTGGAGCTTGCTTAAACTCATGTTCACTGAGTTGGTGATGCCATCCAACCATCTCATCCTGTCATCCCCTTCTCCTTCTGCCTTCAATCTTTCCCAGCATCAGGGTCTTTTCCAATGAGTCAGTTGTTAGCATCAGGTGGCCAAAGTATTAGAGCTTCAGCTTCAGCATCAGTACTTCCATGAATATTCAGGACTGATTTCCTTTAGGATTGACTGGTTTGATCTTCTTGCAGTCCAAGGGACTCTCAAGAGTCTTCTCCAACACTACAGGTCAAAAGCATCAATTCTTTGGTGCTCAGCTTTCTTTATAGTCCAACTCTTACATCCATACATGACTACTGGAAAAACCATATCTTTTGACTATACACACCTTTGTTGGCAAAGTAATGTCTCTGTTTTTAATATGCTGTCTATGTTGGTCATAGCTTTTCTTCCAAGGAGCAAGCGTCTTTTAATTTCATGGCTGCAGTCACTATCTGCAATGATTTTAGAGCCCAAGAATATAAAGTCTGTCAACTGTTTCCATTGTTTCCCCATCCATCTGCCATGAAGTGATGGGACCAGACGCCATGATCTTAGTTTTCTGAATGTTGAGTTTTAAGCCAGCTTTTCACTCTCCTCTTTTGCCCTCATCAAGAGGCTCTTTAGTTCCTCTTCACTTTCTGCCATAAGGGTGGTGTCATCTGCATATCTGAAGTTATTGATATTTCTCCCATCAATCTTGATTCTAGCTTGTGCTTCATCCAGCCCAGCATTTTGCATGATGTACTCTGCATATAAGTTAAATAAGCATGGTGACAATATACAGCCTTGATGTACTCCTTTCCCAGTTTTGAACCAGTCAGGTTCCATGTCCAGTTCTAACTGTTGCTTCTTGACCTACATACTGGTTTCTCAGAAGGCAGGTAAAGTGGTCTGGTATTCCTGTCTCTAAGAATTTTCCAGGAAGGGGAACACATGTAAACCCATGGCTGATTCATGTCAATGTATGGCAAAAACTACTACAATATTGTAAAGTAATTAGCCCCCAACTAAAATAAATAAATTTATTTAAAAAAAAAAAAGAATTTTCCAGTTTGTGGTGATCCACGCAGTAAGTAATATAAACTGATTTAGCCATTCTTTGTCATTTGATGGAGGACTTAATCTGTTTACATTTAAAGTAATTATTGATAGGTAAGGACTTACTATTGCCATTTTGTTAATTGTTTTCTGGTTGTTTTCTAGATCCATTATTCCTTGTTTATTAGCCTGCTGTTTTGTGTGTGTGTGTGGTTTGATGTCTTTTGGTATCAGTATGTCTTTACTTCTTTTAAATTTATTTTTAATTGGAGAATAATTGTTTTACAAAGTTGTGCTGCTTTCTGCCATACAACAACGTGAATTAGCCCTAAGTGTACATATGTCCCCACGCTCTTGTCACAGAGCACAGGGTTCGGGTCCCTGTGTTATACAGCAACTTCCCACTATCTGTTTTACATATGCTAATATTGCTTTGACTTCTTTATCATGTCCTTTTGTGTAATTGCTACAGGTTTTTCCCTTGAGATTATCAAGAAGCCTACACAAACTATCTTAAAATTATAACACCATATTTTAAGCTGTTGCAACTTCAATAGAATTCCTAAACGTTACACTTTAGCTTCTCCTCCACCTCACATTTTAGGATACTGCTGTCATGATTTATGTATTTTTGTGTAACTGATGGATAATTATAGTTATGCTTATTTTTACTACATTAATTTAACTTTTAAAATAAAGTTGTAAGTAAATTATGTGCCACTATTACCAAATTACAGAATGTAAGTTTGACTGTATGTTTACCATTACCAATGAGTTTTTGCACTACCTTTTAATGTCTTTATGATGTTAATTAGTGTCCTTTTACTTTCACTCAAATAACTTCCTTTAGCACTTCTTGTAAGGCTGTTGTTGTTCAGTCGATCAGTTCTGTCTGACTCTTTGCAACCCCATGGACTGTAGCACACCAGTCTTCCCAGTCCTTCACCATCTTCCAGAGTTTGCTCAAATTCATGTCCATTGAGTCAGTGATGCCATCCAACCATTTTGTCCTCTGTTATCTCCTTCTCCTCCTGCCTTCAGTCTTTCCTAGTATCAGTAAGTGTGTTTTAGTCACTCGTCATGTCTGACTCTTTGCAATCCCATGGACTGTAGCCTGCCAGGCTCCTCTTTCCATGAAATTCTCCAGGCAAGAATACTGGAGTGAGTTTCCATTTCTTTCCCAGCATAGGGTCTTTTCCAGTAAGTCAGCTCTTCATATCAGGTGGCCAAAGGATTGGCACTTCAGCTTCGGCATCAGTCCTTCCAATGAATATTCAGGGTTGATTTTGTTTAGGATTGACTGGCTTGATCTCCTTGCTGTCCAAGGGACTCTCAAGAGTCTTCTCCAACACCACGATTCAAAAGCATAAATTCTTCAGCACTCAGTCTTCTTTATGGCCCAACTCTCGCATCTATACATGATACTGGAAAATCCACAGCTTTGACTATACAGACCTTCAGCAAAGTAATGTCTCTGCTTTTTAATACACTGTCTAGGTTTGTCATAGCTTTTCTTCCATGGAACTAATGTCTTTTAATTTCGTGGCTGCAGTCACCGTCCACAGTGATTCTGGAGCCCAAGAAAATAAAGTCTGTCACTGTTTCCATTGTTTCTCTATCTATTTGCCATGAAGTGATGGAACCAGATGCCATGATCTTAGTTTTCTGAATGTTGAGTTTTAAGCCAGCTTTTTCACTCTTCTCTTTCACCCCATCAAGAGGCTCTTTAGTTTCTCTTCACTTTCTGCCATTAGGGTGGTTATCATCTACATATCTGAGGTTGTTGATATTTCTCCCAGCAATCTTGATTCCAGCTTGTGATTCATCCAGCCCAGCATTTCACATGATGCACTCTGCATATGTTAAATAAGCAGGGTGACAATATACAGCCTTGATGTACTCTTTTCCCAATTTTGAACCAGTCCATTGTTCCATGTCCAGTTCTAACTGTTGCTTCTTTCCTGCATACAGGTTTCTCAGGAGGCAGGTAAGGTGGTCTGGTATTCCCATCCCTTTAAGTATTTTCCACAGTTTGTTGTGATCCACACAAAGGCTTTAACATAGTCAATGAAGCAAAAGATGTTTTCCTAGAATTCTCTTATAAGGCTAGCCTAGTAGTAATGAACTCCTTCAGCTTTTGTTTGTTCAGGAGGTCTTTATCCAACAATTTGCTGTCAACAAGGAACTCACTTTAGCTTTAAAGGCACACATAGGGGACTTCCCTGATGGTTCAGTGGTTAAGAGTTTGTCTTGCAATGCAGGGGGTGCAGTTTAATTCCAGGGAACTAAGATCTCATATGCCATGGAGCAACTGAGTCTGCATGCCCCAACCAGACAGCACACACATCACAGTGAAAGTTCCCACATGACACTATGAAGATCCCATGTGCAGCAACGAAGATCCGCAGCAGCCAAATAGATAAATTAAAAAAAAATTTTTTTAAAGGCACACATAGACTGAGAGTAAAGGGATGGAAAAAGATACTTCAAGAAATTGGTAACCTCCTAAAAAGCAAGGGTATTTATATTAGACAAAATAGACTTTAAGCATAAAATGGTAAAAGAGACAAGAAAAGATCAGCATACAATGGAAAAGACCCTGATGCTGGGAAAGATTGAAGGGAAAAGAAGAGGGTAGGAGAGGATGAAATGGTTAGATAGAATCACCCACTCAATGCACATGAATCTGTGCAAACTCCAGAAGATGGTGAAGGACAGGGAAGCCTGGCATGCTGTAGTCCATCAAAGAGTTGGACACAACTTAGCGACTGAACAACAACAATAATAAAGGGGTCAAACCAACAAGAATATATAATAACTGTAAATATTTATGCATCCAACATTGGAGCATTTAAATATATAAAGCAAGAACTAACAGAGTTAAAAGGAGAAATAAATAGCAACTCAGTAATAGTTGGGGACTTCAACAATTGACAGATCATCTAGAGAGAGAATCAATAAGGAAACAGCAGATTTAAACAATGCTATAGATCAAGAAGGACTTAACAGACATAGGCAGAACCTTCTAGCCAACAGTAGCAGATTATACATTCTTCTCAAGTACACATGGAACATTTTCTACAACAGACTATATGTTAGGCCACAAAACAAGTCAGCAAATTCAAGGAGACTGAAATCATACCAAGGATCTTCTCTGACCACAATCGCATGAAAGTAGAAATCAGTAAAAAGAGGAAAATTGGAAAATGCATGAATACATGGAAATTAAACAGTACTCTCCTAGGAAACCAATGGATCAAAGAAGAAACTAAAAGAGAAATTTAAAAAGTATTTTGAGACAAAAATGGAAGCACAACTTATACAGCAAAAGCAGTTCTAAGAGAAAAGTTCATGACAATAAATGCATATATTAAGAAGCAAGATGATACCAAATAAACAATCTACCTCTGTACCTGAAGGAACTAGAAAAAGAAGAAACTGAACCTAAAATTAGAAGGAAGGAAATAATAAAGATTGGCACAGTGTTAAATAGATAACCAAAAAATATATAAAACATTAACCAAACTAAGAGTTGGTTCTTTGAAAAGATAAACAGTACGGAGGGTTCTCAAAAAATTAAAAATAGTACTACAACATGATCCAGCAATTCTATCTCTGGGACTATATCCAAAAGGAATGAAATATTAACTTGAAAAGATATCTGCACCCCATGTTCACAGCAGAATTATTTACAACAGCTTCTAAGTGACAAGTGACGGATGAATGGATAAAAAAGTAAAGAAATGTGGTGTGTGTGTGTGTGTGTGTGTGTGTGTGTTTGTGTGTAATTTAGCCATATAATAATGAGGAAATCCTACCATTTGTGACACTGTGGATGGATCTTGGAGGCATCATGCTAAGTGAGATAAGTCTGACAGAAAGACAAATTCATACTGCATGTTCTCAGTTATAAATCGAATCCAAGAAAAACAAAAAATCCCCACCAAATTCAGAGAAAAAGAGATGAGATTTGTGGCTGGTTGCCAGAGGCAGGCTGTGGGGAGAAGGGATATTGGAGGAATGGTAGTCAAAGATACAAACTTCCATCATAAGATAAATAAGAACTAGGAATGTAACATACAACATGATGAGTATAGTTAAGACTGCTGTATGATACACAGGAAAATTGTTAAGAGAATATGTCCTAAGAGTTCTCATCACAAGGAGAATTTTTTTCTTTCCTTTTTATTGCATATAAATGAGATAATGGATGTAATTAAACCTGCTGTGGTAATCATTTTACAATATATGTAAATCAAACCAATATGCAGTACACATTAATCTTATACAATGATGTATGTCGATTATTTCTCAATAAAACTGAAAAAAATTTTAACTCAAGAAAGATAAATTAATTTTATCTTTATCATTAAAAGATAGTTTAATTCAAGAAAGAAAGAAACATTATTTAAAAGTAGCTTAAAGCATTTAAGCTATAATTTCTTTTTAAACACAATAGAACTAGGACTTTAAAATATTTTTACAAAGTTTTTAGAGGTTACCTAGTCCACTTTTAAGATAACTAAATATCTTCTACACCCTTGGAATAAATTCTAGAAAGCTGAATTGCAGTGTCAAATACAACACAGCTTTTATAGGTTACTGGTACATGCTGCCAAAGTACCCATATATTTATATTTTCCCCAATGAATAAGAGTAACTTTGTTCCTCTGACTCTTGTCTGTACTGAGCATAATCATCAAATATGCATACACATGATTTGCCAATTTGAAGGGTGAAAGGAACTTCAGCATTTGTAAACAACAGGATATAAAGTAAACAGTTCCTCCAAACCAAATTCAAATACAGTAACTATTAACCACTTGGGGCTTTAATTGTTGATTTTTGACCTACAAAAGATTTTTTGGTTTATTTTGATTTCTGCTTGCTTTTGCTTTTAAAGACTATCAAGATCCATTAGTTGTTTCTTTTACATTTAGTGTCTTGCTTTATAAAGACCTTTCTCACAGAGATACAGTCCAGTGGAATATATAAAGTCCTTCCCAACATCAAAATTATATATTCATCTATATTTTCTTTCTGGTTTAATTTTTAAACTTTTCATCCTAATTTAATATCTAAATGTTTTATTCAAGGATTTCAAAAATGTTAAAAAGTAAATAGTTTAGTGAATTCCCAATACATATTATGCAGCTTCAGTTCATCAGCTCATGCCTGATCTTATTTCATCTTTATTCTTGCCAACTCCCTGTCCAATTATTTTGAAAGAAATCTCAGATATACCACTTTGTGTATCTGAAAGGTAAGTCTTGATTTAAAAGGTTTGTGTATTTAAATATTTAATCCATTTGGAGTTTATTTTACTGTTTAATATTTTTCAGAGATTTAATTTTATTTCACTTTTCAAACTCATTTGTTATTTCCAATACCATTTATTGACTAATTCATCCATTTGTCCATTGGTAAGAACTGCTACCATATATTAAATTCTCGGGTATTTGAATCCGTTTGAGACTTTCTGTCCCACTGATCTTTTTCTCCTTTCTTACATCACAGTAGTTAGGTTTTTCCTTGATATGACTTTGTCAGATGAAAGTAGCATTAATTTTTTTTGGTTATTAATCTAACATGAGAAAAACAAAAACTAGTGGGAGAAAAAGAATATTTACTTAAATAACCATGCTTATAACAAAAACATTTACTTTCTTTCAGAAATCCTGTAATGTGGAGAGCTGTGATTGGAACTAATAATATACAAGGGAGTGAGCCATACAGCAAGAAGATCAAAGTTAATGCAATCATTATCCATCCAGACTACAACGTGGAATCTTATGATAATGATATTGCACTTTTTCACTTAAAAAAAGCAGTGCGTTATAATAATTACATTCAGCCTATTTGTCTACCTTTTGGTGTTTTCCAAAGACTAAACAAGAACACAACATGTTTTATAAGTGGCTGGGGAAGAACAAAAGAAGACGGTAATTATAATCTGAATTTTGCTGATAGATTTTCCTGATAATTGGCAGAGGGTGAACTCTTTTATGTATGTCTTTATATCTCTTTATATCATGAGTTTAAACAGTAGGTCTTTATAAACCAGTGAAAAGAAAATGTCTTTGAATATTCTATGTTTTTTTCTTCCTTGTGGGAGAGAGAAAGTTATCTTCCAAAGCAGAAATAGAGACTTCTTTTGTTATATATGCCTACATGCCAAGACATTTAAACTTTTAGACTTTCTCAGAGAGAATGATGGCTCCAAGTGTTTCTATAGTTTCTGAGACTCCTAGGTGATAAAGCAAGTTCTGCGGCAGATTTGCTTATCTTAAATAATAAGCTTCTAGCTATAAGGAATCAAATTTAGTATCTGTTTTTTATCTAGTGTACTGTTTAGTATCAAACAGGTTGATTGCCATGTATTTTCTATAGTGCACAAAGGGGCACAAAAAATTGACTATCTGAACTAATGGAAGGAATGAAAAAACATAGAAAACAGTCTCTGCAGACAATATTAAAGAAAAATAGAATTGTATGACAAACATTATAACTTCCCTATGATAGTAGTGAATTTTCACACAACTCTTTTATTATTGGCATATTAAGCAGATGAAAAATTAGTAAAGATTTATAATGTTTGCCTTTCCAGTAAGCGGCCTGAGGTGACCTCTAAAAATGGTGTGCTATTCACTTGACCCAGAAAACCCCACAAAACCATGCAAATCAGGAGGTTCAAATATTTGGGTTCACTTTAAGAACACCTGTGAAACTGCCCAGGCCATAAAGGGTATGCATATCCAAAAAGCCACCAAGTATCTGAAGGATGTCACTTTAAAGAAGCAATGTGTGCCATTCTGTCGTTACAATGGTGGAGCTGGTAGGTGTGCACAGGCCAAACAGTGGGGATGGATGCAGGGTCGGTGGCCCAAAAAGAGTGCTGAATTTTTACTGCACATGCTCAAAAATGCAGAGAGTAATGCTGATCTTAAGGGCTTAGATGTAGATTCTCTGATCACTGAGAACATCCAGGTGAACAAAGCCCCCAAGACGTGGCGCAGGACTTACAGAGCTCACAGTTGGATCAACCCCTACATGAGCTCTCCCTGTCATATTGAGATGATCCTTACTGAAAAAGAACAGATTGTTCCTAAACCAGAAAAGGAGGTTGCACAGAAGAAAAAGATATCCCAGAAGAAACTGAAGAAACAAAAACTTATGGCCAGGGAATAAATGCCACAAAAAATAAATGCAAATAAAAGTAAAAGTGTTGGTTGTAAAAAAAAAAATTATAATTGAATTAGCAAGATTGATTTAATAGCCAAATCAGAAAATTCTGCACCCCAAAATCAGACACTTTCATCTTTTCAAGTACAGGTAGAACCTTTATAAAAACTGACCACTTACTAGGCCATAAAGAAAACCTCCAAGTTTGAAGGACAGGTAATGTACAGACTATATACTCTGATTACAATTAATTTAGAAATAAGAGAGATGGGAATATGATGGAATAAGGAGGTCGGCAAATCCTCATCCCCCAACATAAGCATAAATTGGAAAAAACTCAAAAACTGTCAAAAGCAACCATTTCAGAGACCTGGAAATAAAAATGAACAATAAATTGAGGAGTATTTGTTTATTATAAGCATCTAGAAATTTGGGTAAATAGAAGAACTTGAGGTTTTCTTGCTGTGGCTGCTCCTAACTCCCTTTCAGATCAGTCAGTGTAATAGCTTTACCAAGATCATGAGGATCATGAGGAAAAAGGATCTTGCTACCAGAGGAATGGACTTGATTTCGAGTAGTAGTTGATAATCCAGGTCAGCAGCACTATCAAAAGTAATTAATCCAAAAGACTAAATAAAAATAAAAAAAAATAAATTTTAAAAAGTACTGGACTCAGCAAGAGATGAAGGGGGGAAACACACAGCTCTGCTGGTCTGGGATTGTGATCCAGATGCAGCCAGGAGTGGAAAAGTTCAGAAATTTGACAAGAAGAAGCTCAAAATGAGACAGCTACAGAATGGCTAGATAAGCTCTCCAAACATCCTTGGTTTACTGGGAAACATACATGTATACACATGCGGGGAAAAAAAAATCTGAACGAGCTTAGCATAAAGTGAAAACCAAGGCAGACTTGAAATCTGACTGAACTCTGAACACACTTCCCAAACCATACATAGATTCATCAGCAGAGGATGAAAGCCCAAATCATTAACTGATAAGTAAACTATGCAGACACATGGGTAAGCCCTGTGAAGGCAGGTTAAAAGGTAACACTCAGAATTAAAAAACTGAGCAGAGACATCAACAGTCACACAATGTGGGAGACACAGATTCTACAGTTTAAGTCCAGACAAGTTGTTTTTAAGAAAACACAACATTGTTGAGAAGAGAATCAAAGCCCAGAGTTGTTATAGTACATTAATCTGAAAATGCACAATTTTCAACAGAAATACTGTAAGACATCCAAAAAACTAAGAAAAAAAAAAAAAACCCACAGAAATGTTACCTATACTCAGGGGAGAAAAGTAGTCAATAGAAACTGACTCTGAACAGGTTTAGATGTTGAATACAGCAAAGACTTCAAAGAAGCTCTTTAAATATGTTTGACAAATTAAACAAATTATTGTTCAAAGAATTAAAAGTGTGATGACAATGATTTAACAAATAGGGAATGCCTGTGGAAAAATAATTTAAAAAAGAACCGAATGAAAATTCTAGAGATTTGGTATGGCACAAGAAAGCATCTGTGAACTTAAACTACAGAAACAGAAATAATCTAATCTGGGGAAAACAGAGAAAAAATTCTTGAAGAAAAATAAACACACTCAGAGAGGCCTGTGGCACAACATCAAGTATACCAGCATATGTATAGTGGGATTTCTGGAAAGGAAAGACAAAAAATGGGGACCAAAAAAATAGCTGAAGAAAATAATGGCCCCAAACTACCTGAATTTCATGAAGAAAAACCCCACAGAACTTTAATTTATAATAAAGAAGCTCAACGAATTCCATTTAAGATTTTAAAAAGACCAAATAAATGGAAAGACATACCACATTCATGGATTCAAAGACTCAATATTGTTAATATGGCTATTGTCCTCAGATTGACCCATATATTCAATGCAATCCCTATCAAAATCCCAGCAAGGTTTTTCATACAATTTGACAAGTTGATCCTAAAATGTATATGGAAAGGCAAAGAACCTAGAATAGTCAAAAATTTTTTTTGAAGAACAACGAAACTAAGTTACTCTAACTAATTTAAAAGTATACAAAAAAACTACAGCCATTAAGACAGTATGGTATTGATTTATTTTTTGGTAGCATGTTTAGAATTTTCTATGTATAGTATCATGTCATTTGCAGATAATGACAGTTTTACTTCTTCCTTTCCAATCTGGATTCTTTTTATTTCTTTTTTCCTCTTCAACTGCTGTGACTAGGACTTCCAAAACTATGTTCAATAAAAGTGGCAAGAGTGGGCATCCTTGTCTTGCTCCTCATCTTAGAAGGAATGCTTTTAGCTTTTCACCATTGAGTATGATGTTAGTTATGGCCTTTATTATATTGAGGTATGTTCCCTCTATGCCCGCTTTCTGGAGAGCTCTTATTGTAAACTGATGTTGAATTTTATAAAAATTCTTCTGTATCTATTGAGATGGTCATATTGTTTTTATTTTTCAATTTGTTAATACAGTGTATCACACTGATCAATTTATGGACCTTGGAAAATCCTTGCATCCCTCGGATGAATCCCACTTGGTCATGATATATGATCCTCCTAATGCATTTTTAGATTTTGTTTGCTAGTATTTGTTAAGGATTTTTGCATTTATGTTCATCAGTAATACTGCCCTGTAATTTTCTCCTTTTTGTGATATCTTTGTCTGGTCTTGGTATCAGGTGATGGGGTCTCATAGAATGAGTTTGGAAGTGTTCCCATGCAAGTTTTTGGAATAGTTTCAAAAAGATTTTAACTATTCTTTAAATGTTTGGTAGAATTCCACTGTGAAGCCGTCTGGTCCTGGGTATTTGTTTGTTTGCTGGGGGGTTTTAAATTACTGATTTACTTTCAGTAAGGTTTATTCAAATTTGGTTTCTTTTTGGTTCAGTCTTGAGAGACTGTACCTTTCTAAGAATTTGCCCATGTCTTCTAAGGTATCCATTTTATTGGTGTATATTTGCTTGTAGTAGTCTCTTATAATCCTTTGTATTTCTGCAGTGCTGGTTGGTTAAACATAGCAGAGATCAATGGAACACAATATATAGTCCAAAAAACCCCCCAAACAACCCAACTTATGTTTATGATCAACTGATTTATTTATACAAAATTCCTAGAAAAGGCAAACATAGAGAGACAGAAATTCTATCAGTCATTTCCTGGGTGTGAGGCTGGAGGTGAGAATGACTGCAATTGGGCATGGAGAGGACTCTTTGGAGTGGAAGTATCCTAAAACTGGATGTGGGCCTGGTATGAATTTACCAAAAATCATTGAACTGCTTTCTTACAGTGTGAGATTTGTTAGGTAAATTAAACATAAATAAAGCTTCTTTAAAAATGACCAAAAAAATTTAAGTCACACATTTGAAAAATTTAAAATATACTACTAAATAACTCATAAATCAAAGAAGAAATAATAATAATCTTAAATCCTTATAACTAGATAATAATGTATATCAGTTCATTCAGTCACTCAGTCGTGTCCAACTCTGGAGTCCAGACAGACCCCATAGGGTGCAGCATGCCAGGCTTCCCTATCCATCACCAACTCCTGGAGTTTACTCAAATTCATGTCCATTGAGTTGGTGATACCATCCAACCATCTCATCCTCTGTCATCCCCTTCTCCTCCCACCTTCAGTCTTTCCCAGCATCAGGGTCTGTTCCAGTGAGTCAGCTCTTTGCATCAGGTGGCCAAAGTATTGGCGTTTCAGCTTCAGCATCAGTCCTTCCAATGAATATTCAGGACTGATTTCCTTTAGGATGGACTGGTTGGAGCTCCTTGCAGTCCAAGGGACTCTCAAGAGTCTTCTCCAACACCACAGTTCAAAAGCACCACTTCTTCGGCACTCAGCTTTCTTTATAGTCCAACTCTCACATCCATACATGACTTCTAGAAAAACCATAGCTTTAACTAGATGGACCTTTGTTGGCAAAGTAATTAATGTCTCTGCTTTTTAATATGCTGTCTAGGTTGGTCATAACTTTCTTTCCAAGGAGCAAGCATCTTTTAATTTCATGGCTGTAGTCAGCATCTGCAGTGATTTTGGAGCCCCCCAAAATAAAGTCTCTCACTGTTTCCATTGTTTCCCTATCTTTTGCCATGAAATGTTGGGACCAGATGCCATGATCTTAGTTTTCTGAATGTTGAGCTTTAAGCCAACTTTTTCACTCTCCTCTTTCACTTTCATCAAGAGGCTCTTTAGTTCCTCTTCACTTTCTGCCATAAGGGTGGTGCCATATGCATATCTGAGGTTATTGATATTTCTCCCGGCAATCTTGATTCCAGCTTGTGCTTCCTCCAGCCCAGCGTTTCTCATGATGTACTCTGCATATAAGTTAATAAGCAGAATGACAATATACAGCCTTTCCCGGTTTGGAACCAGTCTGTTGTTCCATGTCCAGTTCCAACTGTTGCTTCCTGACCTGCACACAGATTTCTCAAGAGGTAGGTCAGGTGGTCTAGTATTCCCATCTCTTTCAGAATTTTCCACAGTTTGTTGTGATCCACACAGTCAAAGGCTTTAGTGTAGTCAACAAAGCAGAAATAGATGTTTTTCTGGACTCTCTTGCTTTTTCAATGATCCAGCAGATGTTGGCAATTTGATCTTTGGTTCCACTGCCTTTTCTAAATCCAGCTTGAACATCTGGAAGTTCATGGTTCACGTACTGTTGAAGCCTGGGTTGAGAATTTTGAGCATTACTTTGCTAGTGTGTGAGATGAGTGCAATTATGCGGTAGTTTGAACATTCTTTGGCATTGCCTTTCTTTGGGATTGGAATGAAAACTGACCCTTTCCAGTCCTGTGGCCACTGCTGAGTTTTCCAGATTTGCTGGCATATCGAGTGCAACACTTTCACAGCATCATCTTTTAGGGTTTGAAATAGTTCAACTGGAATTCCATCACCTCCACTAGCTTTGTTCGTAGTGATGCTTTCTAAGGCCCACTTGACTTCACATTCCAAGATGCCTGGCTCTAGGTGAGTGATCACAACATCATGGTTATCTGGGTCATGAAGATCTTTTTTGTATAGTTCTTCTGTATATTCTTGCCACCTCTTCTTAATATCTTCTGCTTCTGTTAGGCCCATACCATTTCTGTCCTTTATTGTGCCCATCTTTGCATGAAATGTTCCCTTGGTATCTCTAATTTTCTTGAAGAGATCTCTAGTCTTTCCTATTTTGTTGTTTTCCTCTATTTCTTTGCATTGATCACTGAGGAAGGCGTTCTTATCTCTCCTTGCTATTCTTTGGAACTCTGCATTCAAATGGGTATATCTTTCCTTTTCTCCTTTGTTTTTTGCTTCTCTTCTTTTCTCAGCTATTTGTAAGGCCTCCTCAAGACAACCATTTTGCCTTCTTGCATGTCTTTTTCTTGGGGATGGTCTTGATCACTGCCTCCTGTACAATGTCAAGAACCTCCATCCATAGTTCTTCAGGCACTCTGTCTATCAGATCTAATCCCTTGAATCTGTTTGTCACTTCTAGCGTATAATCATAAGGGATCTGATTTAGGTCATACCTGAATAGTCTAGTGGTTTTCCCTACTTTCTTCAATATTAGTCTGAATTTGGCAATAAGGTGTTCATGATCTGAGCCGCAGCCAGCTCCCGGTCTTGTTTTTGCTGACTCTTATAGAGTTTCTCCATCTTTGGCTGCAAAGAATATAATCCATCTGATTTCGGTATTGACCATCTGGTGGTATCCATGTGTAGAGTCTTCTCTTGCGTTGTTGAAAGAGGGTGTTTGTAATTGATCAGTATTGTATTTGTGCAAGAATATTCTAAGTGACCAGTGGAACAGAACAGAAAACACAGGCATCTATTTCTGGACTCTCTTTCTCCTATTCACTTCGAAAATCTCTAGTTATTTTGAATAACCACACACCAATACCACACTGGATTAGTATTGTTCATAAATCAGGTGGTAGGTTTACAGATGTTCATTATTATATCTGGTTAACTTCTATGTTACATATATTCTTTTATATACAGCCAGTATTACTTTAATTGTTTGAAAACAAAGGCTAGAAATGCGTCTTTCCTCTAGGAAGCCTTGATCCAGGAATTTGGATGTCATTAGATATACTTTATTTCTATTTCCTATTCTTATTGTCTATGCATGTTGACTTTACTTTCTCATGCTGCCTGTCCTCATAAGTGTGGAACTATGGCTGCAGGCTGATTGAACTTATATTAATAGCTAATCATGTGACTAGAGTGAAACAGATTCTTCTCTGGCAGCTCCAGTTAAAAAATGCTGCATAAGTATTCCAATTGACTAGGCTTATACCAAATATAGTCACCTCTAGACTAATTCCAAGAGAATGGAATTCTGTGAATGGAACAGTTTGGTCATTTCCCCACTGGCAGCAAAGGGGAAAATGTCTATTACTTGAAAAGCTAAGGAAGAATGTGGTGCACATAAAATGTTCAGCTTCCACATGTGACAGCTGCAATTCTGAGACAGCCTGATGGTATCAGATGCTGCTGTTACAGTAGCTTTTCTGTGGATAAATCTTAGAATAGTCTGAAGTGTTATCTTGTATCTTCCTATCTTTTCTGTAGCAAAGAATCATTTTATGTTCAAGAATAAGCAGAGACGTTAGGGGAGTACATGAATTAGAAATCTGATTTATTTTCACGTTCAACATTTTGCAAGACAGCATCATTAGAAAATTTAATTAAAATTATTCACAACTTGACTGACCTCAGCATTTACCTTTTTAGCCCTTGACAATTTTTACAGTTTTACTTTGTAACACTATAGATCCTTTTGTGAGACCTCCAAGAAACACAAGAGAGCAAAGATAAAAGAAAAGTAACCTGAAATTCCTACTATCTAGAGATAACTATCATTACAACTTAGTAGACTCTCTTTCACCTTATCTCCAGGCATACATACATGCATACATATCTGGATACAATTTTACATAATTGTTCAGTCAGTCACTATGGAAAGAAAACCTGTTGAACATGAACATTTTATACTGCTGTCAAAATGTCTGCTCTCCAAAATAATTTAACTGGTATTTTTTTGTTGTTGTTAATAGGTAATGCTACCAAACAGTTACATGAAGCAGAAGTGCATTATATTTCTCGAAGTTTCTGTAATTCTGAGAAGAGCTATGGGGGTATAGTTCCTAACACTTCATTTTGTGCAGGTGATGAAGATGGAATTTTTGATTCTTGCAGGGTAAGACCAAATAATTTTCCTTAGCAGTATTTTCTAAAGACAGAAAGGAACTTGAACAAGTCTTTGATCACTTTCTGGTGAAGTCTTAATTCTCAAGTCTAAATTGTTTTTCTCCTTTTTAACTATTCCAACAATCCAAATCATCATGCTTGCCTGATTCCTTGGTTTCTACAATCATGATCAACCTGAAGAAATATTTGCCTTGAATCTTTTTTTTTCATTACCACCTTTATTGAGATACAATTTACAATTCACCCATTTAAAGTATAAAATTCAGTGGGGGGTTTTATATTTAGAGTAGTGCAACCATTACCATAATCTAATTTTTAGAACACTTTTGTCACCCCCCTCAAAAAAAAGCTCTTCCCATTAAGGCAACCATTAGTCTGTAGAGATTTGCTTATTCTGGAAATCTCCTATTAACAGGATCATTCAATTTGTGGTCTTTTGTGACTGGGTTCTTTTACTTAGAATAATGTTTTCAAGGTTCGTCTCCATTATAGCATGTATTAATACCTTATTTATTTTATTGACAAATAATATACCATGGTTTGGATATGCCACATTTTATTCATCCATCCATTTGTAGATGGACATTTGAGCTATTTCTGCTTTTTTGGCTATTATGAATAACATGGCTATAAATATCTGTGTACATGTTTTTATGTGTATGTTTTTATGTCTTTTGGAAATTCCACCTAGGAATGGAACTGCTGAGTCAATGCTTACCATTTTAAAGAACTGTCACACTGTATTCCAAAGTGCCTACACCATTTTACATTCTTATGCAACAATATGAGAGTTCTTCTGTTTTTTATTGGAATGTAGTTGATTTACAATGTTGTGTTAGTTTCAGGTATAGAGCAAAGTGAATCAGTCACATATATATATGTATATTCACTTTTTCTAGGTTCTTTCCTCATATAGGTCATTACAGAACATTGAATAGAGTTCCCTGTGCTATACAGCAGGTGCTTATTAGTTATCTGCTTTAAATTTAGTCGTGTGTATATGTCAATCCCAATCTCCCAATTTACCCCTCCCCCCTTATCCCCTGTTAACCATAAATTTGTTTTCTACATCTGGGACTCTAATTCTGTTTTGTAACCAAGTTCATTTGTACTCATTTTTTTAGATTTCACATATAAGCAATATCATACACTTGTCTCTCTGTGTCTGACTTACTTCACTCAATATGACAATCTAGGTTCATCCATGTTGCTGCAAATGGCATTAATTTTTTATGGCTGAGTAATATTCCATTGTATATATGTATCACATATTCTTTATCCATTCCTCTGTTGATGAACATTTAGATTGTTTCTGTGTCCTGGCTATTATAAATAGTGATGCAATGAACGCTGCAGTACATGTAATCTTTTTGAAATATAGTTTTCTCTGGGCATATGCCCAGGAGTGGGATTGCTGGGTCATATGGTAGTTCTAGTTTTAGTTTTTAAAGGAACCTCTATACTGTTCTCCACAGTAGCTATACCAATTTACATTTCAACTAACAGTGTAGGACGATTCCCTTTTCTCCACACCTTCTCCAGTATTTACTGTGTGTAGATTTTCTGACGATGGCCATTGTGACTGGTGTGAGGTGATACCTCATTGTAGTTTTGATTTGCATTTCTCTAATACTGATAATTAGTGATGTCGAGCATCTTTTCATGTGCCTTTTGGCCATCTCAGCAATGTATCAGTTCAGTTCAGTCGGTCAGTCATGTCCAACTCTTTGCAACCCCATGGACTGCAGCACGCCAGGCCTCCCTGTCCATCATCAACTCCTGGAGTTTACTCAAATTCATGTCCATTGAGTTGGTGATGCCATCCAACCATCTCATCCTCTGTCGTCTGCTTCTCCTCCCGCCTTCAATCTTTCCCAGCATCAGGGTCTTTTCCAGTGAGTCAGCTCTTCGCATCAGGTGGCCAAAGAATTGGAGTTTCAGCTTCAATATCAGTCCTTCCAATGAATATTCAGGACTGATTTCCTTTAGGATGGACTGGTTGGAGCTCCTTGCAGTCCAAGGGACTCTCAAGAGTCTTCTCCAACACCACAATTCAAAAGCATCAATTCTTTGGCACTCAGCTTTCTTTACAGTCCAACTCTCACATCCATACATGACCACTGGAAAAACCATAGCCTTGACCAGACGGACCTTTGTTGGCAAAGTAATGTCTCTGCTTTTTAATATGCTGTCTAGGTTGGTCATAACTTTCCTTCCAAGGAGTAAGCGTCGTTTAATTTCATGGCTGCAATCATCATCTGTAGTGATTTTGGAGCCCCAAAAAATAAAGTCAGCCACCGTTTCCACTGTTTCCCCATCTATTTGCCATGAAATGATGGGACCAGATGCCATGATCTTAGTTTTCTGAATGTTGAGCTTTAAGCCAACTTCTTCACTCTCCTCTTTCACTTTCATCCAGAGGCTCTTTAGTGCTTCTTCACTTTCTTCCATATGGGTGGTGTCATCTGCATATCTGAGGTTATTGATATTTCTCCTGTCAATCTTGATTCCTGCTTGTGTTTCATCCAGCCCAGCATTTCTCATGATGTACTCTGCATATAAGTTAAATAAGAAGGGTGACAATTTACAGCCTTGACATACTCCTTTCCCTATTTGGAATCAGTCTGTTGTTCCATGTCCAGTTCCAACTGTTGCTTCCTGACCTGCATACAGATTTCTCAACAAGCAGGTCAGGTGGTCTGGTATTCCCACCTCTTTCAGAATTTTCCACAGTTTGTTGTGATCCACACAGTCGAAGGCTTTAGCATAGTCAATAAAGCAGAAATAGATGTTTTTCTGGAACTCTCTTGCTTTTTTGATGATCCATCGGACGTTGGCAATTTGATCTCTGGTTCCTCTGGCTTTTCTAAAACCAGCTTGAACATCTGGAAGTTCACAGTTCATGTATTGCTGAGGCCTGGCTTGGAGAATTTTGAGCATTACTTTACTAGCATGTGAGATGAGTGCAATTGTGCAGTAGTTTGAGCATTCTTTGCCATTGCCTTTCTTTGGGACTGGAAAGAAAACTGACCTTTTCCAGTCCTGTGGCCACTGCTGAGTCTTCCAAATTTGCTGGCATATTGAGTACAGCACTTTCACAGCATCGTCTTTTAGGATTTGAAATAGCTCAACTGGAATTCCATCACCTCCACTAGCTTTGTTCGTAGTGATGCTTCCTAAGGCCCACTTGACTTCACATTTCAGGATGCCTGGCTCTAGGTGAGTGATCAAACCATCGTAATTATCTGGGTTTCTAATTTCTCCACATCCTTGTCAGCACTTGTTATTGTCTCTCTTTTTTTGAATAGAAATACAATTGATTTTCAATATTGTATTAGTTTCAGGTGTACAGCAAATTGATTTAGTTATATGTATACTTTTGCAGATTATTTTCCATTATAGGTTATTACAAGATACTGAATATAGTCCCCTGTTCTATATAGTAAATCCTTGTTGCTTATCTATCTTATGTATAGTAGTTTGTATCTGTTAATCCCATACTTCTAAATAATTTATTCCTCTCTCTATCCCTTCCCCCTCTGGTAACCATAAGTTTATTTGCTATGTCTGTGAGTTTGTTTCTGTTTCATTGAACGATTTTTAAAACCAATTTTATTTATTTTTGGCCGTGCTGGGTCTTCATTGCTACGCAGGCTTTACTCTAGTTGTGGTGAGTAGGAGCTACTCTTTGTTGCAGTGTGCAGGCTTCCCATTGTGGTGGCTTCTCTTGTTGCACAGCAAGAGCTCTAGGCATGCAGGCTTCAGTAGTTGTGGCACACGGGCTCAGCAGTTGCGGCTCCCGGGCTCTAGAGCACAGGCTCAGTAGTTGTGGTACATGGGCTTAGTTGCTCCACAGCATGTGGGATCTTCCCTGACCAGGGATCAACCCGTGTCTCCTGCATTGGCAAGCAGATTCTTTACCACTGGGCCATCAAGGGAAGGACCATCTTTGATTTTTTTTTTTTTTTTTTAATATTTAGTTGGCTGCGCTAGGTCTTCATTGTGGCACTCGGGATCTTCAATCTTCACTGCAGGATCTTTAGTTGTGGCAACTGAACTCTCAGATCTGGGAAGTGGGATCTAGCTCCCTGACCAGGGATTGAACTCAGGCCCCCTGGACTGGGAGTACAGAGTCTAAGCCACTAGACCACCAGGGAAGTCCCATGGTGTTTTTTTATTTTTCTCACTTTTTTTTTTTTTTGGCTGCACTGTGTCTTCTTTCTGCACACGGGCTTTCTCCAGTTGCAGTGAGGGGGCATACTCTGTAGCTGCAGTGCACAGGCTTCCTATTGCAGTGGCTTCTGTTGTCGCTGAGCACTGGCTCTAGAGGGTGCAGGCTTCAGTAGTTGCAGCACGCAGGCTCTAGAGCAGGGGCTCAGCAGTTGTGGCACATGGGCTTAGTTGCCTTGCACCCTGTAATATTTTCCAGAACCAGGGATCAAACCCATGTCCCCTGTATCAGCAGGTGGATTCTCAACCATTGGACCACCAGGGAATTCCCATCTTTGATTTTTTTTTTTACAAAGTCCAATTTATCTGTTTTTTGTTTTGTCCCTTGTGCTTTTAAAATCTTTCTTTATTCCTCTTTTTTCTTCACTGCTTCTAAATCTACCAGCACGTCACTCCCAACCAATGTCCCATGCTCTGATCTTTTCCTACTCATTCTGATTTCTGCTATTCAGGGTTTATCTTTCCTGTATCCTTTTCCTTAAAAATCTTCCTGAGTAGAAGAATTCAATCTAATTTAATTGCATTCATAAGTGAAACATTCTCATCATCAAAAAATAGTTTTTTAATGCTTTCCTTATATAGAGAATTTGAAAACGCCTTAGAAACACAGTCCTTAAACTTTAAGCATTAAAACAGTTATCTCAGTGTCCTTATTGTTTTGAATGATTAATACTCTTCAGTAATGGTGTTTCAGTGTATTAACAGTCTAGTATAAACTATGACAGAGATTTGTCATTTGTAATACCATTAAATGTTAGCTGCTCAGTCATGTCGACTCTGTGACCCCATGAACTGTAACCCACCGGGCTCCTCTGTCCATGGAATTCTCCAGGCAAGAGTACTGGAGTGGGTTGCCATGCCCTTCTCCAGGGGATCTTCCTGACTCAGGGATCGAACCCCGGTCTCCTGCATTGCATGCTTAGCTAGTTATTCCTACGATCCTGCACCAGTCAATGTCAACACTTAGAAAGATGCCGTGTCTGGCAAGATGCCCGTTTACTTCTGTCCTCTAGTTAGCAAACCACACAAACACCTAAATGAATCCAGTATATATCTTAATTCTACCATTCTTACACAGCATTAATAGAAGTATTCTAATAGACAATATTTATAGTATTTTGCACACCTCCTAAATTATACTCCTCCTGAGTAACTACACTAAAAAATCCAAACAATTCAATTTATAGTATTTTGGTTCAAAACTATGCAGGTGGAAAATTTATCCACCAGCTATATGGTTCCTCAAAAATACCAGGCCAGACTTAATACCTGTTTCAGTTGGAATATAAAACTGAAAATCTATGCATCTTTATAAGTTGGAAGTAAGTTAAAAATGTATATTTATATAAATATATGATTAATGTGATTAATTTATTCCAGATTTATTGTTGTTTAAGGACTACTGGAAGTAACTAATACTATTTTGGGACTTCTTTAATAGGGTGATAGTGGTGGACCATTAATGTGCTACCTACCAGAACATAAACGATATTTTGTAATGGGAATTACCAGTTATGGATATGGCTGTGGTCGAAAAAATTTTCCTGGTGTCTATAGTGCACCATCCTTCAACCAAAAGTGGCTGACAGAGCAACTCTACCAGGCAAGCGATAAAGGCATATTTAATATAAATATTTTACTTGGACAGGTCCTTATAGCCTTAGGTTCTGTTGTCTTACTTGCAACTCCATAAAAAAATGCTGAAGAATCTTTATTTTGCATCGTATCCCTTTCCATGTTCTACATAATGAAAATCATTTATTCTTTTGACAAATAATTGTCCATTTTAGAGTTCTCATGTGAACATTTTTTGGAATAAAAGGATTGTGACATATTAGATAAGTGATTACAAATCTGGGACTCAATCACATTCTTCCTTGATGTATCTTGTTATACTTTATAATCATAATTTTGCATTTGGAATATTTTCCTAGAGCTTGTATAAAATATTCAGCTAAATATATACTTTATGCATATAAATGTCAAATAATAAAGAGTTAATAATTAAAAGAAAAGTTTTTGTTAAATTAATCAAAACTTTTAAGTTAGGTTTTATTTTATTCAAAAACATTTGGTTGTATGATAAATATGTTTTGAATTATCATCTTGTTTCTGAATCTCAAAGGATATTTGAAGAAGTAAGTATCTGCCTATTATTCAAATTCTAATTAGAACTATTTAATATTAATACTTCCTTTCCAATGCCAAGAGAGAACTGTGGTGCAAACATCTCCAAATAATTTGCTTTTTATTTAGAAATGTATACTAAGACTTTTTTTTTTTTTGCAATGTTATAACCTACTTTCTGAACATTATTTTCTTGAAGCTCATGCTAAAAGTCTATATTCCTTGGGCCCTTGAATTAACTGTGAGGAGAAGTGACTGAGAAGCCTGCTGGGAAAGGAAGAATACCAAGCTGGGATTAACTTTATGATGACTAATCTATAATATGAATTATTAAAACAAAAAAGACAGGATTAGGACTACTCACATCTCCCTTAAACTCTGGAGAACTCATGCATAAAGGAGAAACAATTATTTTCTCATCCTTCCTTTTAACATTCAACCAGTTAAAACCATGTATTTTTGTTGTTTTGTTTTGCTTAGCTTTAACCTAACTTTAGGATTTAAGTGAAAGTAAGCATGAGTTTTCCATCAATTAATTCCCTTGGGGATCATCAGCAGTTTAATGTTCAAGGGGTAGAAAACTGTTTTTTTATAGACATGTGAGCAACATTCAGGGGATACTGACTCTTCTTTTTTGAAGGAGATCCTAGTTTATCCACTGACTAGGTCTTTATAAGGAATTAGTGGGTGATGCTTCTGTAACATTCAGTATAATACATTAGTCATTTTCTGTTTATTCTACCTGACTATCATTCAGATTCACTTGATAAGCCCTGGATATTAATGTTAAGAAACTCTTCAAAATGTATTGACAGCACTGGAGGGAAAATCCTTGCTTTTCACTTCAAAGGTATGTCCTACTTACTGCTTAGGTCTGCCTATCTAATCAGGCAGCATCTGTCATCTGCAACCTCTTATCTTTTTGTCCAGTTTACTTCACTTATTTCAGCCAACCAGAATTCAGTTATATAACATTTCTCTCCCCCACAAGAGACTATTAGAGGATAGATTTTGGAACCTAAGACAGACTTTGTTTCAAATTTCATTCTGTTAACTTAGTATTTGTAAGAGTTGGGACGATTATTATTGATACCTACTTGGTGCCAGTGTTGTGATGATTAAACAAGTTGATTATACAAAGTTCTTGATATACTGAAGGTGCTCGGTTCCTATTATTATTATCCCAGGAGGCACTAGGGGTAAAGAACCCACCTGCCAATGCAGGAGATAAAAGTGATGCGGGTTTGATCCCTGGGTTGGGAAGATCCCCTGGAGGAGGAAATGGCAACCCACTCTGGTATTCTTGCCTGAAGAATCCTACGGACAGAGGAGCCTGGCAAGCTACTGTCCACATGGTTGCACAGAGTCAGACATGACTGATGCAACTTAGCATGCACATGATTCATACAGTCTTTTCATTATATAGATAGATATATATATATCAGATAGATACCTTATTTCTTTCAAAATCTGAAAAACTTACTAGAACAAAGGACTTGTTATTACTTATAAACTCAAATTTTAAAGTATATTATTTTTAACATAAAAGAAGCAGTCACAGATATCAGTTCAGTTCAGTCGCTCAGTCGTGTCCGACTCTTTGCGACCCCATGAATCACAGCACGCCAGGCCTCCCTGTCCATCACCAACTCTCAGAGTTTACCCAAACCCATGTCCATCAAGTTAGTGACGCCATCCAACCATTTCATCCTCTGTCATCCCCTTCTCCTCCTGCCCCCAATCCTTCCCAGCATCAGGGTCTTTTCCAATGAGTCAACTCTTCGCATGAGGTGGCCAAAGTATTGGAGTTTCAGCTTCAACACCAGTTTGGGTTGGGAACAATATAGAGGTGGGGAGTGGGAGGTACAAACTACTGGGTATAAGATAGGCTCAAGGATGTACTGTACAACTAGGGAATATAGCCAATATTTCATAATGGAAAGTAGAAAGTTACCTTTAAAAACTGTATAAAATAGGGAAATTCCCTGGTTGTTCAGTGGTTAGGACTCACTGCTATTACTGCTGTGGTCTGGATTTAATCCCTATCAGGGATAGGATCCCACAAGCTGTGTGGTGCAGCAAATAAAATATTTTATAAAATTTTAAAACTAAAACATTAAAGTATACTATTATAAATTTTAATTTATTTTTCCAATTCCTGAAATAGTCTATCCTCATATTATACTATCAAAATCTGAAGTACAGAAAATAAGTAGAGAAAAAATCATACATAGGCGTACTATGCAAAGGCAGCTACCATAAGTTCTGCCTATTTCATTTATAAGAAGGATTTTTACAGACTCTTAAGCATTTTATCCCAGCTATTTTCAAAATTTTCAATCTACAGAAAAGGTGAAAGATGAGTACTATTACTGTCTGCCTTTATTCCCCAAACATTAAACTCTTGCCCTGTTTGCACATCATTTTTTTCTCTCTCCACACACACACTTTTTTTTTTTTTTTTTGGTTTAACAATCTGAAAGCAAATACTACAACACATTATCTCCCAAGAACAAGAATCACAATACCATTATCCCACCAATGAAATTTAACAATGATTTATTAATACCATCTAATATAGGGTCTGTATTCCAATCTTCCTGTTTTAAAAATGTTGTTATAGTCTCTGCCCTACTCCAGTATATAATCCAAATTCCACACATTGCAATGTCCTTTAATTTAAAACAGTCTCCTCTGTCCTTAGTTTATATTCTTTTTTGTCTTTCATAACAGTGATAAGAGTCCAAATAAACTATCTTATAGAATCCCCTGCATTTGGGCTCACCACAGGGACGGGGACACTGGCAGCAGCAGTCCTGGAAGATCCCCCTAGGCATAAGCCCTCTTGGAGGTCACCAATAACCTCACCATAGAGCCCACAGACCCCAGGGCTGGGCTGCTTCAGGCCAAACGACAGGAAGGGAGCAAAACCCCAATTCAGTTCAGTTGCTCAGTCATGTCTGACTCTTTGTGTCCTCATGGACTGCAGCACACCAGGCCTCCCTGTCCATCACCAACTTGCAGAGCTTGCTCAAACTCATGTCCATCGACTTAGTGACGCCATCCAGACATCTCTTCCTCTGTCATCCCCTTCTCCTCCTGCCTTCAATCTTTCCCAGCATTGGAGTCTTTTCTAAGGAGTCAGTCCTTCACATCAGGGGGCCAAAGTATTGGAGTTTCAGTCTTTTCAATGAGTATTCAGGACTGATTTCATTTAGGATTGACTCATTTGATCTCCTTGCAGTCCAAGGGACTCTCAAGAGTCTTCTCCAACACCACAGTTCAAAAGCATCAATTCTTTGGCACTCAGCTTTCTTTATAGTCCAACTCTCACATCCATACATGACTACTAGAAAAACTGAGCAAGGCTCTGCCCACCAGAGCAAGACCCAGTTTTTCCTGGTCCTTCCCATTAGGAGGGACTTCCCTAATAGCTCAGTCGGTACAGAATCTACCTGCAATGGAGGAGGCCTGGGTTTGATTCCTGGATCAGGAAGATCCTCTGGAGAGAGAAATGGCAACCCGCTCTAGTATTCTTACTTGGAGAATCCCATGGACAGAGGAGCCTAGCAGGCTACAGTCCATGGGGTTGCAAGAATCGGACAAGACTTAGCAACTAAACCACAAGGTGGTAGTTCTATTGTTTTGTTTTTTTGGGGGGGGGGGTCAGTTGGTAAAGAATCTGTGTACAAAAAAGATCTTCACGACCCAGATAATCACGATGGTGTGATCACTCACCTAGAGCCAGGCATCCTGGAATGTGAAGTCAAGTGGGCCTTAGGAAGCATCACTACGAACAAAGCTAGTGGAGGTGATGGAATTCCAGTTGAGCTATTTCAAACTCTAAAAGATGATGCTGTGAAAATGCAGATGTTCAAGCTAGTTTTAGAAAAGGCAGAGGAACCAGAGATCAAATTGCCAACATACACTGAAAAGCAAGAGAGTTCCAGAAAAACATCTATTTCTGCTTTGTTGACTATGCTAAAGCCTTTGACTGTGTGGATCACAATAAACTGTGGAAAATTCTGAAAGAGATGGGAATACCAGATCACCTTACCTGCTGTCAAGACCAGCTCAACAAGCAGGATTTCCAAAAGTGCAATATGGCAAGAGAATGAGAAACGAGACACAAGAATTCAGAGAAAAGCGAGAATCAGGGGACCAACACCGCTCCAAGGAGAAGGTGCCAAAACTGAATCCAAGCCAGCTTTATTATACTTTCAGCCGTGAATGAAAGAAATGAAAGAATATGCAGGGAGTTAAACGATAACTCATGTGGCCTTCAGGGCCAAAGAACAAAATGATCATTAACCATTGAGCAATTAGGAAACAGTAATCAATAACAAATCAGTAACTAAGACTAACATTCTTATCTATAGATTTTCCACCAGATAAGTAAAACATGTGACTCTGAGACGCCAGTTGAGAAACAGTCTGGGGTCAGTTTTCCGACCCCAGGTTCATATCTTGTTTTCAAGATTATGAACTCTTCCCTCTGGACTTGTTCCAAGAGTCTCATGCCTTATAGCATCCAATTTATCAATAATTATAAATTTCTTTTGCAGCCCTTGCCGGGGCCTGCTTTTCTTTTATTCTTCCTGTCTCCTACAACCTGCCTCTTGAGAAACCTGTATGCAGGTCAGGAAGCAACAGTTAGAACTAGACATGGAACAACAGACTGGTTCCAAATAAGAAAAGGAGTACATCAAGGCTGTATATCGTCACCCTGCTTATTTAACTTATATGTAGAGTACACCATGGGAAATGCTGGGCTGGAGGAAGCACAAGCTGGAATCAAGATTGCTGGGAGGAATATCAATAACCTCAGATATGCAGATGACACCTCCCTTATGGCAGAAAGTGAAGAAGAACTAAAGAGCCTCTTGATGAAAGTGAAAGAGGAAAGTGAAAAAGTTGGCTTAAAGCTCAACATTCAGAAAAATAAGATCATGACATCTGGTCCCATCACTTCGTGGCAAATAGATGGGGAAATAGTGGAAACAGTGGCTGACTTTATTTTTCTGGGCTCCAAAATCACTGCAGATGGTGACTGTAGCCATGAAATTAAAAGACACTCACTCCTTGGAAGGAAAGTTATGATCCACCTAGACAGCATATTTAAAAGCAGAGACATTACTTTGCCCACAAAGGTCAATCTAGTCAAGGCTATGATTTTTCCAGTATTCATGTATGGATGTGAAAGTTGGATTATAAAGAAAGCTGAGCGCCAAAGGATTGATGCTTTTGAACTGTGGTGTTGGAGAAGACTCTTGAGAGTTCCTTGTACTGCAAAAAGATCCAACCAGTCCATCCTAAAGGAAATCAGTTCTGGGTGTTCACTGGTAGGACTGATGTTGAAGCTGAAACTCCAATACTTTGGCCACCTCATGCGAAGAGCTGACTCTTGAAAAGACCCTGATGCTGGGAAAGATTGAAGGTGGGAGGAGAAGGGGTCGACAGAGGATGAGATGGTTGGATGGCATCACTGACTCAATGGACATGAGTTTGGGTAAACTCTAGGAGTTGGTGATGGACAGGGAGGCCTGGTGTGCTGCGGTTCATGGGGTCACAAAGAGTCGGACACAACTGAGTGACTGAACTGAACTGGTAAAGAATCTGCCTTCAGTGAAGGAGACTCCAGTTCAATTCCTGGGTCAGGAGAAGGGATAGGCTACCCACTCCAGTATTTTTGGGCTTCCCTTGTGGCTCAGCTGGTAAAGAATCCATCTGCCATGAAGGAGACCTGGGTTCAATCCCGGGGTTGGGAAGATTCTCTGGAGAAGGGAAAGGCGACCCACTCCAGTATTCTGGCCTGGAGAATTCCATGGACTTTATATAAAGTCTATAGGGTTGCAAAGAGTTGGACATGACTGAGTGACTTTCACTTTCCCATTAGGAAGCTTACACGAGCCTCTTAGCTTCCTCCATCACAGGGCATACAGAAGAAGCAAGAAGAACCACAATGCCACAGCTGCTAGAACAAAAACCACATTACAGAAAGTTAATCAGGAGGAAAAAGCAGAAGTTATGTCCCAGTTGGAAGGACAAGATAAAACCCCAGAAAAACAACTAAATGAAATGGAGATAGACAACCTTCCAGAAAAAGAATTCAGAATAATGATAGTGAAGATGATCCAGGATCTCTAGAAAACAATGGAGAAGAGGCAAGAAATGTTTACCAAAGACCTACAAGAACTAAAGAACAAGCAAAGATGAATAATGCTCTAGAAGGAATCAATAGTAGACTAACTGAGGCAGAAGAACAGATAAATGACCTGGAGGACAGAATGGAGGAAATCACTACCACAGAACAGAATCTAGAAAAAAGAATGAAAAAAAAATGAAGACACCCTAAGAGACCTCTGGGACAACATGAAATGCACCAACATTCACATTATAGAGGTCTCAGAAAGAGAAGAAAGGACCTGAAAAAATATTTGAAGCGATAATAGCTCAAAAATTTCTGAACGTGGGAAAGGAAGTAGTCACCCAAGTCCAGGAAGCGCAGAGTTCCAGGCAAGATAAATCCAAGGAGGAACACACTCAGACACATAGTCATCCAACTGACAAAAATTAAAGACAAAGATAAAATATTAAAAGCAACAAGGGAAAAACAACATACAAGGGAACTCCCATCAAGTTATCAGCTGATTTCTTAACAGAAACTCTACAAGCCAGAAAGGAATGGCATGATATATTTAAAGTGATGAAAGGGAAGAACCTACAACCAAGAATATTCTACCTAGAAAGAGTCTCATTCAGATTTGATGGAGAAATTTAAAGCTTTCCAGATAAGCAAAAGTTAACAGAATTCAGCATCACCAAACCAGCATTACAACAAATGCTAAAGGAACTTCTCTAGGCAGGAAACCCAAGAGAAGGAAAAGATCTACAGAAAATAAACTCAAAACAATTAAGAAAATGGTAACAGGATCATACATATTGAAAATTACCTTAAATTTAATGGATTAAATGCATCAACCAAAAGACATAGGCTAGCTGGGTGGGTGAAAACATGTTCATCTATGCACTTCCACTTACCACATCACTCTGCTTGAACACCCCAAATTGTATGTCATTATTCTATATTGTTAGGTTAATCATGTTCCCATTATGGCTTACAGTTGTAATTATCTTTTATTTCCTGTCTGGCTATTGATTGTGAAAACTGATAAACATCTTTTACTATTCTGATTATGCAACTGTCACTCACTTAATACCATTATATCATGATTTGTCATTGGACAAATAATAGAAGTCTATATGATCAAAACTACCATTTAATAGGAAAATATGTAATCACTTTTTAAAATACAGATGCATATCAGAATTATCTTGGAATTTTTTTGAAAAATACAAATGTCCAGGTATTTTTTTTTCTCCAAAGCTCCAGATATGTTTCCAATGAGCAGCCATGTTTCAAAACAACTAGACTATATGATGACTGTTTATCTAGCTTGTTTCGCTTTTTCTATTTCATATTCAGTGCTCTCGTTTCATTTAGTTTATGTTTTCCAATTTCTCCATCTCTTTTTTTCTTTCTCAAGCCTTTATCAAGCACAGTTTTTGCATACTTGTAAACAGTATGTATATCAGAAAACTTACAAATTTTAGGCTAACTAAAAAATTTATAACATTTTGATTCCACTTGTTTGACTTAATATGAATAGAATGCTAGATTTCTAATAAAAAATAGATATGCAACAAGCAACAAAGGTTTACTGTATAGCACAGGGAACTACAGTCAGTATCTTGTAATAACCTATAATGGAAAATAATTTCAAAAATAATATTTGTGTATATGTATAACTGATCCACTTTGCTGTGAACCTGAAACACTGTAAGTCAACTACACTTCAATAAAATATATATATTAAGAAAAAAAGAATCAAAATAGACTTGAATAAATGAAATGCTTTAGTACTGTGAATTTTAATAAAATACTCTTTTAAACCTTGGACATTATTTAAGGATAATATATGATTTCAAGCATATTAACATTGATTTAAAAAAAAGAATCTTCTGCATTCTGAATTTATCTGCATTGCTCATGATAAGTCAGAGTAAAGGTTTTTTCACAAGTACTGTTGTTGTTGTTCAGTTGCCAAGTTGTGTCTGACTCTTCACCACCCCACACACTGCAGGACACAAGGCTTCCCTGTCTCTCATCATCTCCCAGAGTTTGCCCAAGTTCAAATCCATTGTATCAGGTAATGCCACCCAACAATTTCATCCTATGTCGCCCTCTTCTCCTCCTGCTTTCAATCCTTCCCAGCATTAGGGTCTTTTCCAATGAGTCAGCTGTTCGCATCAGGTTGCCAAAGTGTTGGAGCTTCAGCATCAATCCTTCAAAGAGTATTCAGGGTTGATTTCCTTTAAGGTTGACTAGTTTGAGCTCCTTGCTGTCGAAGAGACTCTCAAGAGTCTTCTCCAGCACCACAATTCTTAAGCATCAATTCTTCGGCACTTTGCCTTCTTAATTGTCCAGCTCTCACATCCATACATGACTACTGGAAAGACCATGGCTTTGACTATATAGACCTTTGTCAGCAAAGTGATGTCAGAATGATCTCTGTTTGTTTCCAAGGCAAACCATTCAGTATCATGGTAATCCAAGCCTATGCCCCAACCAGTAACGCTGAAGAAGCTGAAGTTGAACGGTTCTATGAAGACGTACAAGACCTTTTAGAACTAACACCCAAAAAAGATGTCCTTTTCATTATAGGGGACTGGAATGCAAAAGTAGGAAGTCAAGAAACACCTGGAGTAACAGGCAAATTTGGCCTTGGAGTACAAAATGAAGCAGGGCAAAGGCTAACAGAGTTTTGCCAAGAGAACACACTGGTCATAGCATGAATCCTCTTCCAACAACACAAGAGAAGACTCTACACATCGACATCACCAGATGGTCAATACCGAAATCAGATTGATTATATTCTTTGCAGCCAAAGATGGAGAAGCCCTATACAGTCAGCAAAAACAAGACCAGGAGCTGACTGTGGCTCAGATCATGAACTCCTTATTGCCAAATTCAGACTGAAATTGAAGAAAGCAGGGAAAACCACTAGACCATTCAGGTATGACCTAAATCAAATCCCCTATGATTATACAGTGGAAGTGAGAAATAGATTTAAGGGACTAGATCTGATAGACAGAGTGCCTGATGAACTATGGATGGAGGTTCATGACATTGTACAGGAGACAGGGAGCAAGACCATCCCCATGGAAAAGAAATGCAAAAAAGCAAAATGGCTGTCTGAGGAGGCCTGACAAATAGCTGTGAAAAGAAGGGGAGCGAAAAGCAAAGGAGAAAAGGAAAGATATTCCCATTTGAATGCAGAGTTCCAAAGAATAGCAAGGAGAGATAAGAAAAAAAATTTAAAAAAAAAAAAAAAAGAAGAAGAAAGAAAAAAAAAAAAAAGAAAGCCTTCTTCAGCAATCAATGCAAAGAAATAGAGGAAAACAATAGAATGGGAAAGACTAGAGATCTCTTCAAGAAAATTAGAGATACCAAGGAAACATTTCATGCAAAGATGGGCTCAATAAAGGACAGAAATGGTATGGACCTAACAGAAGCAGAAGATATTAAGAAGAGGTGGCAAGAATACACAGAAGAACTGTACAAAAAAAGATCTTCACGACCCAGATAATCACGATGGTGTGATCACTGACCTAGAGCCAGACATCCTAGAATGTGAAGTCAAGTGGGCCTTAGAACGCATCACTACAAACAAAGCTAGTGGAGGTGATGGAATTCCAGTTGAGCAATTTCAAATCCTCAAAGATGATGCTGTGAAAGTGTTGCACTCGATATGTCAACAAATCTGAAAACTCAGCAGTGGCCACGGGACTGGAAAAGGTCAGTTTTCATTCCAATCCCAAAGAAGGGCAATGCCAAAGAATGCTCAAACTACCACACAATTGCACTCATCTCACACGCTAGTAAAGTAATGCTTAAAATTCTCCAAGCCAGGCTTCAGCAATACGTGAACCGTGAACTTCCAGATGTTCAAGCTGGTTTTAGAAAAGGGAGAGGAACCAGAGATCAAATTGCCAACATCTGTTGGATCATCAAAAAAAGCAAGAGAGTTCCAGAAAAACATCTATTTCTGCTTTATTGACTATGCCAAAGCCTTTGACTGTGTGGATCACAATAAAGTGTGGAAAATTCTGAAAGAGATGGGAATACCAGACCACCTGACCTGCCTCTTGAGAAACCTGTATTCAGGTCAGGAAGCAACAGTTAGAACTGGACATGGAACAACAGACTGGTTCCAAATAGGAAAAGGAGTACGTCAAGGCTGTATATTGTCACCCTGCTTATTTAACTTCTATGCAGAGTACATCATGAGAAACGCTGGGCTGGAAGAAACACAAGCTGGAATCAAGACTGCCAGAAGAAATATCAATGACCTCAGATATGCAGATGACACCACCATTATGGCAGAAAGTGAAGAAGAACTAAAGAGCCTCTTGATGAAAGTGAAAGAGGAGAGTGAAAAAGTTGGTTTAAAGCTCAACGTTCAGAAAACTAAGATCATGGCATCTGGTCCCATCACTTCATGGGAAGTAGATGGGGAAACAGTGGAAACAGTGTCAGACTTTATTTTTGGGGTCCCCAAATCACTGTTGATGTTGATTGCAGCCATGAAATTAAAAGACGCTTACTCCTTGGAAGGAAGGTTATGACCAACCTAGACAGCATATTAAAAAGCAGAAACATTACTTTGCCAACAAAGGTCTGTCTGGTCAAGGCTATGGTTTTTCCAGTGGTCATTTGTGAATGTGAGAGTTGGACTGTGAAGAAAGCTGAGCGCCGAAGAATTGATGCTTTTTTTTGAGTTTATTTTCTAATTTTACAACATTGTATTTGTTCTGCCATACATTGATATGAATCCACCATGGGTATACATGCTTTCCCCCTCCAGAACCCCCCCTTCCACCTTCCTCCCCATCCCATCCCTCCAGGCCATCCCAGTGCACCAGCCCCAAGCACCCTGTATAATGCAGAATTGATGCTTTTGAACTGTGGTGTTGGAGAAGACTCTTGCGAGTCCCTTGGACTGCAAGAAGATCCAACCAGTCCATCCTAAAGGAGATCAGTCCTGGGTGTTCATTGGAAGGACAGATGTTGAAGCTGAAACTCCAATACTTTAGCCACCTCATGCAAAGAGTTGACTCATTGGAAAAGACCCTGATGCTGGGAAGGATTGGGGGCAGTGGGAGAAGGGGCCGACAGAGGATGAGATGGTTGGATGGCATCACCGACTCGATGGACATGGGTTTGGGTAAACTCTGGGAGTTGGTGATGGACAGGGAGGCCTGGCGTGCTGAGATTCATGGGGTCACAAAGAGTCGGACATGACTGAGTGACTGAACTGAACTGAACTGATGAACATTCTTTGGCATTGCCCTTCTTTGGGATTGGAATGAAAACTGACCTTTTCCAGTCCTGTGGCCAATGCTGAGTTTTCCAAATTTGCTGGCATATTGAGTGTAGCACTTTCACAGCATCATCTTTTAGGATTTGAAATAGCTCAGCTGGAATCCCATCACCTCTATTAGCTTTGTTCGTAGTGATGCTTCCTAAGGCTCACTTGACTTTGCACTCCAAGATGTCTAGCTCTAGGTGAGTGATCACACCATCATAGTTATCTTGCCACCACTTAATCTCTTCTGCTTCTGTTTGGTCCTTAGCATTTCTGTCCTTTTTTGCGCCAATCCTTGTGTGAAATGTTCCCTTGATATCTTCAATTTTCTTGAAGAGATCTCTAGTTTTTCCCATTCTGTTGTTTTCCTCTATTTCTTTGCATTGATCACTTAGGACGACTTTCTTATCTCTCCTTGCTATTCTTTGGAACTCTGCATTCAGATGGGTATATCTTTCCTTTTCTCTTTTGCCTTTTGCTTTTCTCAGCTATTTGAAAGGCCTCCTCAGACAACCATTCTGCCTTTTTGCATTTCTTTTTCTTGGTGATGGTTTTGATCACCGCCTCCTGTACGATGTCACAAACCTCCATCCATATTTCTTCAGGCACTCTATCACATCTAATCCTTTGAATCTATTTGTCACTTCCACTGTATAATTGTAAGGGATTTGATTTAGGTCAAACCTGAATGGTTGTAGTGGTTTTCCCTACTTTCTTCAATTTCAGTCTGAATTTGGCAATAAGGAGTTCATGATCTGATCCCCAGTCAGCTCCCAGTCTTGTTTTTGCTCACTGTGTAGAGCTTCTCCATCTTCAGCTGCAAAGAATATAATCCATCTGATTTTGGTATTGACTATCTGGTGACGTCCATGTGTAGAGTCTTCTCTTGTGTTGTTGGAAGAAAGTGCTTGCTATGACCAGTGTGTTGTCTTGGCAAAACTCTGTTAGCCTTTGCCCTGCTTCATTTTGTCCTCCAAGGCCAAACTTGCCTGTTACTCCAAGTATCTCCTGACTTCCTACTTTTGCATTCCAATGCCCAATGATGAATAGGACTTTGTCTTTTTTTTTTTTTTGATGTTAGTTCTAGGAGGTCTTTTAGGTCTTCATAAAACTGATCAACTTTAGTTTTTTCAGCATTGGTGTTTGGGGCACAGACTTGGATTACTACATTTATGACATAAATAATATACTTCTACTGTATTCCATCAAAACATACAATGTCAGTTTGTCCCATTATAGGTGATGCTGTTTGATCATCTTATCACTTTTATCTTGAATAAAGTGGTATTTGCCATATTTTCTTATTGCAAAGATATTCTTTTTTCTTTCATAATTAATTAATAACCTTTGAGAGGATACTTGGAGATCATATGAATATCCTTTTCCTCAAGAAATTTACACTCAATGGTTTTAGTTGAAATTCCTTGCTCAAATCAACTGCTACATTTAGGGTTGCAAAATGCTTATTTCTCATTCTTTTTATATTTATTAGCAAGTATTTTTCTGCAAAAGAACTTTCTTCTTCTCTCTTCTCCTTTTTTTCAACATCATAATGGGTCATAGGGCACTTTTTAAAATTTAGTGTGTAATCCAGTTACCATCGTTATTCTTTTGGTGCCCAAACTGTTGCAGATTTGGCCAATGAAATTCAAGGTGGCTTCTGTGTTCTTTTGACATTCCTCCATTAGCTTTTAAGGACTTCCTTTCTAGCACAACAAGATGTTCTAGGTTAAACTTTTAGTTTTCCTGACTCATATCTAAAACCACTCAATTCTCCAAGGAACCCTAATTTCTTTTAATGGGGAATGGTTTTAAAAACCAAGAATAAGGAATAGTCATTGCTACTGAGTTGTCATTAATTCTAGGTTCAGTGGACAGAAATAAGAAATACATTTTTTAAGGCATGACTTCATCCTGGTTGGACTTCTCTGGTGGCTCAGACGGTAAAGAATCTGCCTGCAATGCAGAAGACCTGGATTCCATCCCTGGGTCGAGAGTATTCTTGCCTGGAGAATCCCATGGACAGAGGAGCCTGGCGGGCTATAATCCATGGGGTTGCAAAGATTTGGACACCATTGAGTGACTAACACTTCATACTGATATTTCCAATTTAAATCCAACACAAAAGTGTTATTCAGTACCTTTCCCCAGTTCATATTTGCACCTCCCTTCTTTTGCAATAATTACCCACAACATAATTTACTAATTTGCTCTGTAACACACACAAAATAGTTTCACAATCACTACACTGAAATCTATACCAGTAGACACTTACTTGGTAAAATGCAAGACTTCACTGTATCTCTTTTTTCATTCTTAGAATATATCCCACTGTGAGGACAGAGTACTATATTGAAAGTTACATGAATTAATTTTCTGTGCAGTAATTTTATCCATTAATAATATTTACTTCCATCTGCATCTGATTTTAGGGTTTATTCTTTCCTTTTAACTTAAGATATAATTTTTATCAACTCGATTGAGATATCCTTTATAAACAAAATGCACACATTTTAAGTGTACAATATGAGTTTTAAAAAATGTATAAACCTAGGTAACCATCCTCATAATCAAGACATAGAATATTTTCCTCAGCTCAAAAAGTTCCCTTGTACCCCTTCCCATTAAATCCCACCTTGATCAGTTTTCTATCATGATATACTGTATTTGTCCTTTCTACAGTTTCATATTAGTGAAGTCATTAGTGCATACTTTTTTGAAGCTGGCTTCTTTCACTTAATATGATGTTTCCAAGACTCTTCCATGTTCTTTCACATTCCAGTAGTTCTTTCCTTTCACTGCTGAATAGAGGCAAATGTGAATATGACACAATTTGTTTTTCCATTTATGTATTGATGGACATTAAGAGGTATTCCTAGTTTGGGACTTTTATATATAAACCTGCTATGAACATTTATATACATCATGTGCACATAATTTTCCTTTCTCTTGTGCAAATACCCAGGAGTGAAATTGCTAAGGGCTAATACAGTTAAGTGTACGTTTAACTTTATTAATAACAGGCAATTTTCCAAAGTTATTATACCATTTACATTCCCACCAGTTAATATATGAGCGTTCCAGTTGCATTGGGTTGGCCAAAAAGTTTGTTTGGGTTTTTCTGTAACATGGGAAAAGTTAATAAATTTTTTTGCCAACCCAATACATTCATGCTAACATTTGGTATTGTTAGTCTTCAAAATTTTAGCCATTCAATTAGGTGTGTGGTGTTATCTATTTGTGGGTTGAATTTGCATTTCCCTGATGATTAATGATGTTGAAGATTATTATTAGCCAAAACAAGTTTGTTATTTAAATCTTCTACTCATTTATATTAGGCTGTCTTGTTACTGAACCAAGAGTTCTTTTTATATATTGAATATAAGTCCTTTCTCAGATATAAAAGATATTTTCTTCCATTCAGTGGCTTGCCTTTTAGTTTTAAGTGTCTTTTCAAAGAGCAGAGGTTTTCAATTTTAATGAAATACAACTCATTATATATGTGATATGCTTAATGTCATTTACATAACACACACATATATATACCCCATATTTATATATAATACACAGCTTATATGTATGATTTGTGCCTTTTATATCTATCCTAAAAATGTTTGCCTAAAAGAAAGTCATATAGATTTTCTAATTTTTTTTTTTAGAAGTTTTAAGTTTTTGCTTTTATATTTAGGTCTATGATCAACTCTGAGTTTTTGTATAAATGAGGTAAAGGTTGCAGTTTATTTTTCTATATAAGGATATTCAGTTGTCCCTGTCATTGTTTAAAAGATTACCCTTTTCTTCATCAAATTACCTTGGCAGTTTTGTCAAAAATCAATTGACCATATATGATGGGTGTAATTCTGGACTCTATTCTATTCATTGATTGATATATTTATATTTACACAAAAAACACACTGTCTTCATAACTGTAACTTTTTTTGTAACATAGTTTAAGTCCTCTAGCTTTATTTTTCTCTTTCAAAATTATTTTTGGCTCTCTAGCTCCTTTGTATTTTAATAGAAATTTTAGAAACAACTCCTAATCTTTACATAAAGCTTGCTGGGATATTTACTGAAGTTGAATTAAAGTTACAGATTAATTTGGGAAGAACTGACATCTTAATCATATTGAATCTTCTGATTCATAAACCTGGTGTATCTTTCCATTTATAGTCTTTAATTTCTCTCAGCAGTCTTTTGTGGTTGTTATTGTACACACATTTTTGCTAAGTTTATCTCCAATTATTTAATGTCTTTGATGCTATTTACATGACAATTTAAATTTAATTTACTTAAATTTCAATTTGCAATTGTTCCAGTTCAGTTCAGTTCAGTTCAGTCACTCAGTGGTGTCTGACTCTTTGCAACCCCATGAATTGCAGCACACCAGGCCTCCCTGTCCATCACCAACTCCCGGAGTTTACCCAAACTCATGTCCATCGAGTCGGTGATGCCATCCAGCCATCTCATCCTCTGTCATCCCCTTCTCCTCCTGCCCTGAATCCTTCCCAGCATCAGGGTCTTTTCCAATGAGTCAACTCTTCGCATGAGGTGGCCAAAGTATTGGAGTTTCAGCTTCAACATCAGTCCTTCCAATGAACACCCAGGACTGATCTCCTTTAGGATTGTTCCAACTGACATTATTAGTCTTACCTGTTTACCATGTATCTCATCACCATGCTAATAAACTCTCTGAATAATTTTAGTAGCCTGTAAATTCCTTAGGATTTTCCACATACACGATCATGTCTGTGAATAACAACTGCTTTACATTTTTCTTTCCATATGACTTTATTTCTTTTTCTTGCTTTTTGTACTGTCTAGGACTTCCAGTACAATGCTGACTAGAAGTGGTGAGGGTGGAGAGCTTTGCCTTATCCCAATCTTAGAAGCAAATACAACTATTTAAAACAATAGCAAGTATTTATTAGGATGTAGACAACCCTTGTGCACTCTTGGTAAAAAATGTAAAATGGTGCAACTGCTATGGAAAACAGTATAATGAAAAATTAAAAATGAATCGCCATATGATTCAGCAGTTCTACTCCTGGGCATATAACAAAAGAATTGGAAGCAGGCTCTCAAAGAAATATTTGAATAATCGTGTAGATGGCAGCATTATTCATAGTAGCCAAAATGTAGAAGCAACCCAAGTGTCCATCAACAGAATGGTATACATGTACAATGGAGCATTATTCAGCCTTAAAAAAGAAAGATATTGTGTCACTTACTACAACATGGATGCACCGTGAGGACACTATATTAACAGAAATAAGCCAGTCTCAAAAGGACAAATATTGTATGATTCCAATTATATGAGGCACTGAGAGTAGTCAAATTCAGAGACAAAAAGAATGGTGGTTATCAGATGCTGGGGAAAGGGGAGAAATGGAGAGTTATTGCTTAATTGGTAGAGTTTTGCATTATGAAAAGAGTCTGTGGATAGAAGGTAGTTAACAGTAGCACAACAATATGCATGTACTTAATGTTGCTGAACTAAATACTTAAAAATGGTTAAGATGGTACATTTCATATTATGTCTATTTTACCACAATTTAATATATTAAAAAAAATTTAAGGCAATAGTTACCAAACTAGGTAAAAAACAAGAACCAAGTGATCTCCAGGCAAGAATACTGGAGTGGGTAGCCAATCCCTTATCCAGGGGATCTTCCCAACCCACAGATCAAACCCGGGTCTCCTGCATTACAGGCAGATTCTTTACCATCTGAGCCACCAGGGAAGCCCAAAGATGTCCGTAAGATGCATTTAAAATATAAAGATACATATAGGTAAAAATTTAAAGTTGGAAAGAGGAAACATAAGAAAGCATAAGGAGTGGCTACATACACATCAGACAAAGTAGACTTTAGAACAAAACAAAGACTAAAAATAAAGAGGGACACTTCATATTCATAAAAAGGAAATATATCAGGCAGCTATGACTATTATATATGCATTTGTGCCTAATAATGGAATCTCAAAATACATGAAGCAAAAACTAAAGTAACTAAAGGGAGAAACAAATTCACAATCATAATTGTAGGGCTTCCCAGGTGGCTCAGTGGTAAAGGATATGCCTGCCAATGCAAGGAGACTCAAGAGACACAGGTTTAATCCCTTGGTCAGGAAGATCCCCTGGAGGAGGAAATGACAACCAATGCATTCCAGTATTCTTGCCTGGAAAACCCCGGAAACAGAGGAGCCTGGTGTACTACAGTCCATGGGGTCACAAAGAGTCAGACACAACTGAGCAACTGAGTACACAATACATCTTTCACTATAACTGATAGAGCAACTGATAGAGCAACAGAAGATCTGAATGACACTTTTAACTACCTTAGGTTAACTGACATTTATAGAACATTACACCTGATGACTTCAGAATACACATTCTTTTCAATGAACCTGGACCATTTTCCACGAAAGAATATATTCTGGGTGATAAAGCAAATTTCAGTAGACTTCAAAAGCCTGAAGCCCACACAGTATGTTCTGTGACAATATAATTATTGATAAATTAGAAATCAATATATGTAGATACCTATGAAAGCCCAAATATTTAAGCAACTTCTAAATAATCCACATGGTTAAAGAAAAAAAAAACACACACACAAGGAAAATTAGAAAATATTTTAAATTGAATGAAAATGAAAAGATGTACATCAAACTTTGTGCATCCACCTAAAATAGTGCTATAATAAAAATTTATAGCTTCAGATACTTATAGGAGAGGAAAAGGGGTTAATATCAATTATCAAGGCTTTCAACTTCAGAATTGAAAGATGATCAAATTAAACTCAATGTAAATAGAAGAAAAAAATACTAAAGTTCAGAAAATAATGAAACAAAAAACAAAGACTAGAGAAAAATTAACAAAACTAAAAGCTAATTTTATGAAAATATCAATAAAAGACATAAACTTTTGGATAAACTGACCAAAAAAAGGACACAGACTATGTTGGAGAAGGTCTTCAAGAGGACATGATCAGTGACTGACTGATGAGCTGGACTTGAGCAATCAGAGGCTCCTCATCCCCTCAACTGTCCCAGGAATGTCCATTTTCCCCTGCTCCCAGTGGAAGCTGTTCCAAAGACACAGCCTCGAGAGAGAAAGGTGCTGCTGAGACCAGCTGGATTGTGGAGGTGACAGATCCCAGTTAAGGGCTCTATTTAAACTTTCATGATTCTGGTGGTGGGTGTGGAGATCTACTCATCTCAGGGCCACCTAAGACAGGGGAGGCATGGTTGAATACCTAGTGATGGAAAACACTCTAAGGGTATATTTGTATGAAATTTCTATAAATCTAATATGTCCTGGTATAATATTATTTCAGTCATAAATTTTAAATGCATGTCACAGAAATAACTAAATTTCCTTGTCAGTTGCACTATATCAATGAACTCTCATCAGATCCTTAACCATGGCCATTTTTTAAGTCTTTTGTCATTTACAGACCATTACCGTTTTACCCTGATGCTTTCAAAAAAGTGTCCCTGCAAAAGTGCTTCATCCTTAAGGAGATTCATGGGGAAGACTTTAATAAGTGCGGGTTTCTGATAACTAAGATCAATCTGCCTTCATGTGGAGGGATAATAACGTACCTTTCAAGTAATTCCCCAAGGCTACGTGCACAGCCCTACAATATGTTGTAGAACTGTAGTGCAAGATTTGTTCCTGTTTCCACATTAGTAAAATGGACCCGTTACGTTGATGATATAATGCTAACATGTGAAGACCTGCCTCTGCTGCAGGGTGAGGAAAAGGAAGGGCGGTGAACCCACAGAAAATTCAAGGCCCAGGCACTGTTTTCAGGAGTTGTCTGGTCAAGAAAGTCATGAGTTGTCCCAGAAGCCGTAATTGATAAGGTGCAAGCCTAGTCAACTCCTACGAATATAAAAGAGGTGTGAGCCTTTGTAGGGATTTGTGGTTTTGGAGCACTCTTTACCCTCACCTGGAACAGTGCCTTGTCAAATAGACAGCAATTGGAAGTTTTGAAGGGAATGATGTGCAAGTCCAGGCAAAAGAACGTGACATTGAATGGAGGCTCCATTTCCCCTATAACCTGTGAGCAGTAGGGTTGGTAAAAAGGAAAAATGGAATATTGGAAGCAGTAGACTAAAGTACTAACAGGAAAAACCACCCTGGCTAAAGTACTGTCCCAAGTTTTAATACATCTGAATGATCAATCAGTAGGGCCAGTCACCCCACATGCAAAAAGGGGGATCCCTGCAAAGATATCCAACACCGTAAAGTCAAAGGAAAGAGCCACTGCCCTGACTTTCACCATGAATCAATGTGCTGTTCTGCTGAAAACACCAAGTCTCATCACACCTGGGAAACATGTTATCTCCTGGAATTTGTAGTAAGACATCCTACCAGGATGGGTGAGTTACCTCGTGCCCCTGGGTGAGTGGCAATCCATCTCCATTGGGATCCTATTTTCTTACTGCAAGTTGGACCTGCTGAAACACTATGCCTGAAATTGAACAAGCCACGTGGAGAAAGAGAAGGTGTGGGTCCTGATCTGGCATATCCCACCACCCAGCCCACCTCCTCACACCTGACAGTGCTGCCTCCCTCAGCCCCATGTATGGTACGCACAACCAGGTCAAGTTCCTAAAGTTGCCAACCTCCTTCTACTCAAGGCCAGGTGAGCACATTCTATTTTCCTCTGGGTTTATCATTTGGCTGCTGTCTTTGTTCCCTCCACTGGCCTGGAAGACAATACAGTTTACATAAAAGTCCTCACTAAATTTACCCAGCAAGCTTTAAATGACAGTCAGAAAAGCCTGTCCTTATCAAACACTGAAATGTCTCTAACAAGAAAAGCTGTCCTTAGACATTATTCCTGCCTCAAAAGGAGGCACTTGTGCCATCATCCTAACAGGATGTTGTGTGTTCATACCTGATGAGTCTGTTAAAGTGTCATCTCTATTAAATCAAATGAAGACACAAATGAATGCCCTCAGTGACCTGACCCCCAGCATAGGGGACTGAATAAATCAGTGGTGTGGATCATGGGGCTTAGTGGAAAAAGTTATTTATTTTGGGAATCACTGTCTTAATCTGTGTTTTCTCTTGCATGTGTCTATACTGTTGCTGTACCATCTGCTTCCAACACAGCTAGACAGTCACCAAATAAGCCACCTGCATGCCAATAAAACCCCTTGCTGACTGCTTCAGGCACACTGTGAAAGGGGGAATGTGTAAGATCATAAAAGTCAGTCACAAGGGGTGAAGTGCTGGAGGAGGTAATTCAGAGGACATCACAGCCAGCTGACCTGTGAGCTGGACCCAGGCAATCAAGCTCCTCACCTCCTCCTCTGTCCATGGAATGTACACTTTGCCTACCATTTCCACACTGAGAGCTGTTCCCAGGACTCATCCTTGAGTGAGTAAGGTGCTGCTGAGGCCATGAGTACACAGATGAATCCAGTTAAAGCCACTAGATAAATTTTTACAATTCTGATGGGCAGGTGTGGAGATGAACTTGTCTTGAGGCTGCCCAAGACAAGCTTTGTAAATAAGTTCCCTTGCTTATTAAAACCACCACCTACCAAGGAATGTAACTTGGTGCAGCCAGTACGGAAAACAGTACAGAGCTTCCACAAAAAAATTAAAAACAGAACTACCATATGATCTGGGTTTCCCAGGTGGTGCAGTGGTTAAAGAATCCGCCTGCCAATGCAGGAGATGTAAGAGATGCAGGTTCAATCTCTGGGTTGGGAAGGTCCCCTGGAGTAGGAAATAGCAACTCAGTCCAGTATTCTTGCCTGGAAAATTCCATGGACAGAGAAGCCTGGCAGCCTACAGTCCATAGGATCACACAGAGTCAGACACGACTGAGCAACTGAGCGATTGACTGACCATGCTGCTGCTGCTGCTGCTAAGTCGCTTCAGTCGTGTCCGACTCTGTGCGACCCCATAGACGGCAGCCCACCAGGCTCCTCTGTCCCTGGGATTCTCCAGGCAAAAATACTGGAGTGGGTTGCCATTTCCTTCTCCAACTGACTGACCATATGATCTAGCAATTCCACTTCTGGACATTTAATCAAAGAAAACAAAAACATTACTTAGAAAAGATATATGCACCTCTACGTTCATTGTAACATTATTCACAATAGTCAAGGTACGCTGCTGCTGCTGCTAAATCGCTTCAGTCGTGTCCGACTCTGTGCGATCCCATAGACGGCAGCCCACCAGGCTCTGCCATCCCTGGGATTCTCCAGGCAAGAATACTGGAGTGGGTTGCCATTTCCTTCTCCAATGCATGAAAGTGAAAAGTGAAAGTGAAGTCGCTCAGTCGTTTCCGTAGAAGTAACCTAAGTGATCGCTGATAGATGAAGGATAAAGAAGCTGTGGTATATATACACAACGGAATATTACTCAGTCATGAAGAAAGAATGACAAGATGATTGGACCAGAGGGAATTATGCTAAGTGGAATACAAATACAGACAGTGAAAGACAAATATCACATGATTTCACTTGTATGTGGAATATAAAAACCAAATAAAAAATATAACAAAACAGAAACAGAGTCATAGACACAGAGAAAAAATCAGTTACAGTCATAGATACAGAGAACAAACAGGCAGATGCCAGAGAAGAGAGGAGTAGGGAGATGAGTGAAATAGGTGAGGGAAATAAAGAGGTACAAACATCCAGCTACAAAATAAATGAGTGACAGGGATTAAATGTACAGTGTGAGAAACAAAGTCAATAATAGTATAATATCTTTGTATGGTAACTAGACTTACCATGGTCTAACATCTGGACTTAACATTTTGCTGTGTATAGATATATCAAATCATTATGTTTCACACCAGGAACCAAACATACTATTACAGATCAACGATACTTCAAAAACAAAACAAACTCATAGACAAAGAGATCAAATTTGAGGTTACCAGAGACGGAGAGTAGAGGGAAGGCGAAATGAATGAAGGTATTCAAAAGGTACAAACTTGCAGTTTTACAATAAATAACTACTAGGGATGTAATGTATAACATGCTTCATAAAATTAACACTGCAGTAAATAATATATGAAAGCTGTTAAGCGGGTAAATCCCAAGAGTTCTTATCAAAAGGAAGAGTTTTTTTTTTCTTTTTCTTTAATTTTGTATCTATATGAAATGATGGATGTTCACTGACTGTATTATAATAATCATTTCATGATGGATGTCAGTCAATTCATTATTGCTGTACACCTTAAACTTATACAGTACTGTATGTAATTATATCTCAATAAAACTGGAAGGCAAAAAATAATAAAAATGAATAAATAAAAGCACTACCTACCAGTCTGGAGTGGTCTGCCTCTTTATTTGATCTCTCCTTGCCTTATGTGTACAGGCACCAGTTTGCAAACTAACAACTATCAGTATCAGTACTGAAGAGAGGACACTTCTACAGTTCCTACAGGGATTAAAAAGAAAAGAGAATAATATGAACAACTCTATGCCAATAAATTCAACTTTGACTTAATAGGTGGCAAATTTTTGAAGCACAAGTTAACAAACAGACACAAGAAAAAATAGAAAATTTGAATATTCCTATATTTACTAAACAAATTAAGTTTATAATTAAAAACTTTCCCACAAAATAACTGTAGGCCTAGATGGCTATACTGGTTATTGAATATTTATTTAAGGAAGAGCTAATAGCAATCCTGCACAAATTCTTTCAGAAATTAGAGGAGGCTACACTTCTCAGCACATTTTTTTTTTGAGGCCAGCATTCCTGGTGGCTCACATGGTAAACTGTCTGCCTATAATGCAGGAGACCCGGGTTCAATCCCTGGGTTGGGAAGATCTCCTGGAGAAGGAAATGGCAACCCACTCCAGTATTCTTGCCTGGAAAATTCCATGGACGGAGGAGCCTGTTAGGCTACAGTCCATGGGGTCGCAAAGAGTCGGACACGACTGAGAGACTTCACTTTCACTTTACCCAGATACCAAAACCAAACCTTTAGAGGAAAACTACAGACCAGTATCTCTCATTAACATAGATGTAAAAATCCTTAACAAAATACCAACAATCAAATCTAACAATATACAGGACTTCCTTGGTGGCACAGTGGGTAAGAATCCACCTGCCAATGCAGGGAACACAGGTTCAATCCCTGGTCCAGGATTCCACATGCCATGGAGCAACTAAGCCCATGTGCCAAAACTACTGAGCCCATGACATAGAGCCTGTGAGCTGCAACTATTGAGCCTGTGTGCCACAACTACTGAAGCCCATATACCCTAGAGCCTGCATGCTGCAACTACTGAAGCCCACACACCTAGAGCCTGCGCTCCACAACTAGAGAAACCACCACAATGAGAAGCCCATGCACTGCAACAAAGAATAGTCCCCACCCGCTGCAACTAGAGAAAGCCCACACAAAGCAATGAAGACTCAGTGCAGCCAAAAAAAAAAAAAAAATTTAACAATATATAAAAAGTATAATACATCATTTGCAAGTAGTTCTATCAAAGGAAATATAGCATTGATTTAATAGTAAAAATTAATCAACTTTGTGAATATATACCACTGTACACTGAATTTTATAGTATGTGAATTTTGTCTTGATTTAAAAATCAATCATTACATTAACAGACTTCAGGGGAAAATTACATGACCATCCTAATACATATGTCTGTGTGTGTCACTCAGTCATGTCCGACTCTGCGACCTCACTGACTGTAGCCTACCAGGCTCCCCTGTCCATAGGATTTTTCAGGCAAGAATACTGCAGTGGGTTGGATGCAGAAAAACTTTAGATAAAATCCAAACACCCATTCACTATACACATTCTAAGAAAATAAGAACAGAAGGAAAATTAGGATAATAAAAAATATCAATCAAGATTGCCAGGAGAAATATCAATAACCTTAGATACGCAGATGACACCACCCTAATGGCAGAAAGCAAAGAGGAACTAAAGAGACTCTTGATGAAGGTGAAAGAGGAGAGTGAAAAAGCTAGCTTAAAACTCAACGTTCAAAAAACTAAGTTCGTGGCATCTGGCCTCATCACTTCATAGATAATCGGGAAATAGATAGGGAAAAAATGGAAACAGTGACAGACTTTATTTTCTTGGACTCCAAAATTACTGCAGATGGTGACTGAAATTAAAAGACACTTGCTCCTTGGAAGAAAATCAATGACAAACCTAGACAGCATGTTAAAAAGCAGCCATCTCTTTGTCACTGAATGTCCATCTAGTCAAAGCTATGGTTTTTCCAGTAATCATGTATGGGTGTGAGAATTGGACCAAAAAGAAGGCTGAGTACTGAAGAACTGATGCTTTTGAACTGTGGTGCTGGAGAAGACTCTTGAGAGTCCCTTGGACAGCAAGGAGATCACACCAATCAATCCTAAAAGAAATCAACCCTGAATATTCACTGGAAGGACTGATGCTGAAGCTGAAACTCCAATACTTTGGCCACCTGATGACAAAAAATGACTCACTGAAAAAGACCCTGATGCTGGGAAAGACTGAAGGCGGGAGAAGGGGACGACAGAGGATGAGAAGGTTGGATGGCATCACCAACTCAATGGACATGAGTTTGAGCAAATTCCAGGAGATAGTGAAGGACAGGGAAGCCTGGTTGTGCTGCAGGCCATTAGTTACAAGGAATCAGACACAACTGAGCAACTGAACAACAACAACAAAGGATGTCACAAAATAATCCTGTTATTATAAGGCAAGGATATCTGCTCTTACCACTTATATTCAACAGTGAACTGGAGGTTCTAACTTCTGCATTAAGGCAAGAAATTAAATTAAAGGTCATAGTAAAACTGTCTTTATTAAAAAAGCCAATATGATCATATGTATAGAAAACTCTGAGGAATCTATTTTAAAAAAACCTACTAGAGTTAATAAATGAATGTAGCAAAATCAAAAGATACAGGGTCAATAGTAAAAAACTATTTTTATGTACTAACAATAAACTAGAAAAATACTTTTAAAATTCCACTTACTATAGCATTTAAAGATATTAACTACTCAGGGATAAAGTTCACAAAATACATGCAAAATCTATGAACTGAAAGCTATAAAAGAAACCTGTAGAACCAGATGGGAGAAACTAAAGACCTAAACAAATGGAAAGATATACCATGTTTATGGACTGAAATACTCAATGTTATTAAGATTTAAGTTCTCTCCATACTGATTTACAGATTCAGTGCAATCCCAAGAAAAATTCTAGTTGGTTTTTTGTAGAGATCAGCTCTTTCTAAAATATATGTTAAAATGCAAAGTTTCTAGAATAATCAAGGCAATTTTGAAAAAGAAGGGTTGGAGGACTTAAATTATCTAATTTCAAGATTTGCTATAAGCTACCATCATCATCACCATGTGTACTGGCATATGTATGGACAATATAGATCAACAGAACAGAATCCTAGAAATAGATTCACATATATATAACCAATATGTGGTTATATTCAATATATATATATATATATATATAATTGACTTTCAACAGAGGTGCCAAGATAATTCTACGAGGAAAATAAAGCCTTTTTGATGAGTTGTGCTGGAATAACTATCGGTGGAAAAACTATCAACTTGCCCTTTTCTTTACCTCATACGCTATATACAAAATAACTTGAATCATAGACCTAAACATAAAAGCTAAAACTATAAAACATGTAGAAAGAAAATATAAAAGAAACTCTTTGCAGCCATGGAGTAGGCAAGGATTACCTAGGCAATCAATCAACCATGAGCTACAAAGTAAAACCATAGACTTCCCTGGTAGCTCAACTGGTGAAGAATATGCCTGCAATGCAGGAGACCCCAGTTCCATTCCTGGGTGAGGAAAATCTGCTGGAGAAAGGATAGGCTACCTAGGCTACCCACTCCAGTATTCTTGGGCTTCCCTGGTGGCTCATCTGGTAAAGAATCCGCTTGCAATGCGGGAGACCTGGGTTTGATCCCTGGGTTGGGAAGAGCCCCTGGAGAAGGGAACAGCCACTCAACTCCAGTATTCTGGCCTGGAGAATTCCACGGACTGTATGGTCCATGGGGTCGCAAGTCAGACACAACTGAGCGACTTTCACTTTCACAAAGTAAAAAAAGTAATAAATTGAAGTTACCAAAATAAAAGACACAGCTAAGAAAATGAAAAGGCATGGATCAGAAGCAAATATCTCACACATATTTATTTTCTTTTATATGCATTCTTTAGTATATTCTGTATGTAAGCCCCCTGTTAGATGACAAAGAAACAGCAGCTGTTTCTGCGCACAGAAAACTGGATTCAAAGTAAGTTATGGCTAACAAGCTGATACCTCAAATCCTTTATATTCACATAGTTTTTTTTTTAAATTTTATTGAAATATAGCTCATTTATAATGTTGTGCTAATTTCTGCTATACAGCAAGGTGATTTGGTTATTCATATATTCTTTTTCATATTCTTTTCCATTATGGTTTATCACAGGATAGTGAATATAGCTCCCTGTGCTATACAACAGACCTTGTGTTTATCCATCTTATATATAATAGTTTGCATCTACTAATCCCAAACTCCTAATCCTTTCCTCCTCCACCTACCCTTGGCAACCAAAAGTCTGTTCTCTATGTCTGTGAGTTTATTTCTATTCATAGATATGTTCATTTGTGTCATACTTTAGATAAGTGAAATCATATGATAACTTGTCTTTCTCTTTTTTAATTGAAGTATAGTTGATTTACAATGTTAATTTCTGCTGTAAAGCAGAGTGATTCAATTTTACATATATATACACATTCTCTTTTATATTCATTTCCATTATGATTTATCCCAAGATATTAAATATAGTTCCCTGTGCTATACAGTACTACTTTGTTGTTTATCCATCCTATACATAATAGTTTTACAACCCCAAACTCCCAGTCCATCCTTCTCCCAGCCTCCCTTTGGCAACCACAAGTCCATTCTTTATGTCTGCGAATCTGTTTCTGTTTCACAAAAACATTTGTATATTCATTTGTGCCATATTTTAGATTCCATATAAAAGTGATATCATATATTTGTCTTTCTCTTTCTGACTGACTTTGCATAGTATGATAATCTCTAGGTCCACCCATGTTGCTGCAAATGGCATTATTTCATCCTTTTTATGTCTGAGTAATATTCCACTGTGTATATATACCACATCTTCCTTATTCATCTGTTGATGGATATTTAGGTTGTTTCCATGTCTTGACTATTGTAAATAGTGCTGCTATGAACACAGGGGCACATGGATCTCTTTAAATTATATTTTGGTATGGGTACATGCCTAGGAGTGGGATTGCTAGATCATATGGAAACTACTACACTACTATACATAATTAAGTAAGTTCAGTTCAGTCACTCAGTCGTGTCCGACTCTTTGCGATCCCATGAATCGCAGCATTCCAGGCCTCCCTGTCCGTCACCAACTCCCGGAGTCTACCCAAACCCATGTCCATCGAGTCGGTGATGCCATCCAGCCATCTCATCCTCTGTCGTCCCCTTCTCCTCCTGCCCTCAATCCTTCCCAGCATTAGGGTCTTTCCCAATGAGTAAACTCTTTGCATGAGGTGGCCAAAGTATTGGAGTTTCAGCTTCAACATCCGTCCTTCCAACGAACAACCAGGACTGATCTCCTTTAGGATGGACTGGTTGGATCTCCTTGCAGTCCAAGGGACTCTCAAGAGTCTTCTCCAACACCACAGTTCAAAAACGTCAATTCTTTGGCGCTCAGGTTTCTTCACAGTCCAACTCTCACATCCATACATGACCACTGGAAAAACCATAGCCTTGACTAGACGGAGCTTTGTTGGCAAAGTAATGTCTCTGCTTTTAAATATGCTATCTAGGTTGGTCATAAATCTCCTTCCAAGGAGTAAGTGTCTTTTAATTTCATGGCTGCAATCACCATCTGCAGTGATTTTGGAGCCCAGAAAAATAAAGTCTGACACTGTTTCCACTGTTTCCCCATCTATTTGCCATGAAGTGATGGGACCGGATGCCATGATCTTAGTTTTCTGAATGTTGAGCTCTAAGCCAACTTTTAAACTTGTGCATAATTAATTCCAGTTAATATATTTTATATTTATTGGTAATTATAGCAAACATTTTTTATGCTCCAAAAGAAATGTCAGTCCAGCAAAAAAGTTGCATTTAATTTTCTTTAAAGACAGATAAGCTTTAAGGAAGAAACAGCCTCCCTTGTTATCTCATTTTCAAATTACTAATTCTTTACCAGAGAAATAACTACATATCTTGTCAAACATTAAATAGTCTACAAAAAAATTTTCAAGATACATCGTTTCAATTTCTAAAAAATAAATAAAGGCTCTCATGGGCCTCCCAGGTGGCGCTAGTGATAAAGAATCTGCTTGCCAATACAGGAGGCATAAGAGATGTGGGTTTGATCCCTGGGTTGGGAAGATCCCCTGAAGAAGGGCATGGCAACCCATTCCAGTATTCTTACCTGGAGAATCTGATGGACAGAGGAGCCTGGTGGGTCATAGGGTCTCACAGAGTTGGACACAAGTGAAGTGACTTAGCACACATCCACCCAAAAGCATTTACATTCATTCCTAAGCTAAGTAAATGTTAAAAAACAAAGTTTAAAATAAGATCTCTCCTCTTTGGATAGTCCACTTAGTTACATAAAGTATTTTCTGTCCAACACTTCGTCAAATTCAACGTGATTATTTCCTAAGAGCATGTTGATAAAGGTTGATAACACAACCATTTAGCTTGTGTTCTGGCAAAACCGCAAAATTTCTTGGCTACCACAAGTCACATTAGTTGACTGTGAAATTTCTCAATCTTTATTTTTTTAAATAGCAGTATATGGATTTTTAGTTGCAGCATACTAACTCCAGTTGTGGCATGTGGGATCTAGTTTCCTGACCAGGATACGAATCTGGGCCCCCTGCACTGGGAGCAGGGAATCTTAGATACTAGACCATCAGGGAAGTCCCTCATCATCTGTTATTTTAAGATACACATTCCCATCAGAATGTCTACACTGAGAACCATATGCACCTTCAGAGGGTTGGCAAGGTTAAGCCTTCTCAACTGCACAGCTGAACTTCTGCCAGGTCTGAAACTGTGGAATTACTTGCCAGGGGGAAAGGGAGAAGGGAAGGAAAAGCTGTGGGATAGGAGATGGTAAACCTGACCCACCAACCTGCCTCCCACAACTACCACAAGATTCAAATCAATGGAGAAATGACAAAGTAAAAGTAAACGATGTTGGGTCAACTGAGGAGCCAGCTGAGAATAAAGACGGATCCATAAGAATCACACAAGAATAACTTCCAAATTGCTGTCAAGGATTTAAATGTAAGAAACAAAACCGCACATTTTCTAGAAAAAGCCCTGAGAGAATTTCTATAGAACTTCAGAGTAGGGAAGGCCTTTCCAACTGTGACATAAAACCCAGGAGCCATAAGAGAGACTGATTCATTCTACTACTGACAGAGAGTCAGTTCCTAGGGTCAGGTTTTGGTGTTTAATAAGCTAGAGGGAGTTGTCCTCCCACAGTGGTAGGAAAGCTCCCAAGTATAGCTGTCACCAGTGTTTATATTCCCAAGGTGAGCTGCAGCCACCACCACCCCCACCTCTCCAGGAGACTTTCCAAGAACAGCAGGTGGGTCTGGCTCAGGTTCCTATCAAATTACTGCCTTTTCCCATATTTGGGTGCTGGCTCTAGTGGTAAAGAATCCACCTACCAATGCAGGTTAGACGTTAAGAGAAGCGGATTCGATTCCTGGGTAAGGAAGATCATGGAGGAAGGCACGGCAACCCCCTCCAGTATTCTTGCCTGGAGAATCCCATGGACAGAGGAGCCTGTCAGGCTGCAGTCCATAGGGTCGCACAGAGTCAGACATGACTGAAGTGACTTAGCATGCATGCACGGTACATTTGAGATTTTGAGTGTGCCCTTTAAGAGTAAGGTATATATTTACCCCCCGTCCTTTTGGACTCCCGAAATTAAGCCCCACTGGTCTTCAAAGCCAACTCTGAGGGCTCCTCTTCCCTTGCAGGATCCCTGGGCTGGGGAGCCCAAGGTGTGATTCAAAACTCTCACTCTTGGAGAACGCTTGCAATATAATTATTCTCCAGTTTGTGGATCTCCCACCTGGGGATACAAGGCTTGATTATATCATAAGTCTGCCTCTCCCAACCATCTTTTTGTGGTTCCTTATGTCTTCAATTGTAGATCTTTTCTGGCAGGTGCCAATCTTTTTCACTGATGGTTGTTCTGAAGATAGTTGTGACTTTGGTGAGCTCATCAGAGAAGGTGAGGTCAGAGTTTTCCTATTCTGTCATCTTGGCCAAACTCTAGAGTTATTTTTAACTCCTATCCTTCTCTCATATTCTACATCCAATACTGGCAAATCCTGTTAAATACATATTTCAAGTGCAACCATTTAAGACTGCTCTACCACACCATTTAGTCCAAGCCACTCGCAACTCTCTCTGAAATATAGTATAATAATAGTCACCTAACTGGTCTCTGATTCCATTCTTGTCTCCTTCAGTCTATTCTCTACATTACCACAGTGATTTATGTATTTAATACATAAATCAGATCATATCTTGATCTGATCCTGCTTGATCAATCTTGATCCTGCTCTCAATCTTCCAATGATTTGCCATCAAATTTAAAATAAAATCCAAGTCCGTATTATGTGATAGCCCTTGGCTATCTATCTCTGTGTCTTACTACTTTCACTCTGACTAACAGTGATAAGTGGTGTGGTGATGTAATGTGTGAGATATTGATAAGAGCAATAAAGAAAACGAAAGCAGAGTCAAGAGACAAAAAGCAATGAGGGTGCTATTTTACATAAGATATACCTTACACCTCCCTAAGGAGGTGACACTTGAGTAGAAGCATGAAAGGATATAAGGGAATGAACCATGCAAATGTCTGCTATAACAAACTTGGTAGCTTAAAACAAAACAAATGTATTATCTTACACTTCCATAGGTCAGAAGTCTGACACAGGTTTCCATCTTCTAAGCCAGCAATCTTACATTTCTCTGACTCTATCTTCACATATTTCTTTATGACAGCAGCTGGGAAAGGTTCTCCACTTTTAAGGATTCAAGTGATTAGATTGAGCCCACTTGGATATTCCAGCATAATTTTTTTATCTCAAAGTTTAGTTAGTTGCTCAGTTGTGTCCAACTCTTTGAGACTCCACCAACTGCAGCATGCCAGGCCTCCCTGTCCATCACCAACTCCCAGAGTTTATTCAAACTCATGTCCATTGAGTCGGTGATGGCATCCAACCATCTCATCCTCCTCTGTCGCCCCCTTCTGATCCCACCTTCAATCTTTCCCAGCACCAGGGTCTTTTCCAATGAGTCAGTTTTTCGCATCAGGTGGCTGAAGTACTGGAGTCTCAACTTCAGCATCAGTCCCTCCAATGAATATTCAGGACTGATTTAGTTTAGGATGGACTGGTTGGATCTTCTTGCAGTCCAAGGGACTCTCAAGAGTCTTCTCCAACACCACAGTTCAAAAGCATCAATTCTTCGGCGCTCAGCTTTCTTTATAGTCCAACTCTCACGTCCATACATGTCCACTGGAAAAACCATAGCCTTGACTAGACGGACCTTTGTGGACAAGTAATGTCTCTGCTTTTTAATATGCTGTCTAGGTTGGTCTAACTTTCTTTCCAAGGAGTAAGCGTCTTTTAACTTCATGGCTGCAATCACCATCTGTAGTGATTTTGGAGCCCAGAAAAATAAAGTCAGCCACTGTTTCCACTGTTTCCCCATCTATTTGCCATGAAGTGATAGGATCAGATGCCATGATCTTTGTTTTCTGAATATTAAGCTTTAAGCCAACTTTTTCACTCTCCTCTTTCACTTTCATCAAGAGGCTCTTTAGATCCTCTTCACTTTCTGCCATAAGGGTGGTGTCATCTGCATATCTGAGGTTATTGATATTCCCCCCAGCAATCTTGATTCCAGCTTGTGCTTCTTCCAGCCCAGTGTTTCCCATTACGTACTCTGCATGTAAGTCAAATAAGCAGGGTAACAATATACAGCCTTGACATACTCCTTTTCCTATTTGGAATCAGTCTGTTGTTCCATGTTCAGTTCCAACTGTTGCTTCCTGACCTGCATACAGATTTCTCAAGAGGCAGGTCAGGTGGTCTGGTATGCCTATCTCTCAGAATTTTCCACAGTTTGTTGTGATCCACACAGTCAAAGGCTTTGGCATAGTCAATAAAGCAGAAGGACATGTTTTTCTGGAACTCTCTTGCTTTTTTTCATGATCCAATGGATGCTGGCAATTTGATCTCTGGTTCCTCTGCCTTTTTTAAAACCAGCTTGAACATCTGGAAGTTCACGGTTCACGTATTGTTGAAGCCTGGCTTGGAAAATTTTGAGCATTACTTTACTAGCGTGTGAGATGAGTGCAACTGTGCAGTAGTTTGAGCACTCTTTGGCATTGCCTTTCTTTGGGATTGGAATGAAAACTGACCTTTTCCTATCCTGTGGCCACTGCTGAGTTTGCCAATTTGCTGGCATATTGAGTGCAGCACTTTCACAGAATCATCTTTGAGGATTTGAAATAGCTCAACTGGAATTCCATCACCTCCACTAGCTTTGTTCGTAGTGATGCTTCCTAAGGCCCACTTGACTTCATATTCCAGGATGTCTGGCTCTTGGTGCATGATCACACCATCGTGATTGTCTGGGTCATGAATATCTTTTTTGTACAGTTCTTTTGTGTATTCTTGCCAGCTCTTCTTAATATCTTCTGCTTTTGTTAGGTCCATACTATTTCTGCCCTTTATTGAGCCCATCTTTGCATGAAATATTCCCTTGGTATCTCTAATTTTCTTGAAGAGATCTCTAGTCTTTCCCAATCTGTTGTTTTCCTCTATTTCTTTGCACTGATCACTGAGGAAGGCTTTCTTATCTCTCCTTGCTATTCTTTGGAACTCTGCATTCAAATGGGTAGATCCTTCCTTTTCTCGTTTGTTTTTTGTTTCTCTTCTTTTCACAGCTATTTGTAAGGCCTCCTCAACAGCCATTTTGCTTTTTTGCATTTCTTTTTCTTGGGGATGGTCTTGCTCCCTGTCTCCTGTACAATGTCTCAAACCTCCATCCATAGTTCATCAGGCCCTCTGTCTATCAGATCTAGTCCCTTAAATCTCAAAGTATGTGCCATTAATCACATCTTTAAAGTCTGTTTTGCTGTGTGAGTTTCCAGTTATTAGAGCCTGGACATCTTTGGAAGCTATCATTTTACCTGCCATACCTGTCTTCTGCCCCAGAAACAGCATTTATTTTTAAGCTTATGCAAGTCTATTTTATATGTCTTAAACTATTTACAATTTTATTCTTGTAAAGGCTCATTTGTCTCAACAACAAGAACTAGTCTTACATATTTTGTTTTTCTTATTATTGCTATAACTGTTTCCATTATCTTTTCTAACTGGTTTTCATATCTATCTACTTTGTTATGAGTTTAACATTAATTCAAGGAGTTCTTCATTCTCCTGGGTTTTATGGTTCTAGAGTAATTGACAAAGATAATTTTGTCTAGTAGTTATACTTTATTTGGTCATACACACTTTATTTGGCTACAACTTCTAGAACTATAATTAAATATTAATGTTGACAGTGACAATTCTTGGAGATAGGCCTCGTAAGAGAAATTATTAAGTATCAACCTAGTATTCAGTGTAAGATATTTTTGTCAAATTACAGAAAAATCATAGTTTTTAAAGGGAACTAATACTAGCTTTTCTGGCATCCTTTTAAGTAATTGTTCATTTGATCACAGTTTCTATAGTTCTTACTGGCTGAAGGTATTCATTTTTTTCAAAAGTAAAGTAATTAAAGCAGGGCTCCACTCTGCCCTACTGAATTTTGAATTTTTTCAAAAACTTTTACATGTAAAATAAACACATACAGAAAAAGAATGCCTAAAGCATATGTATAGCTTAATGAATTTTGAGCATTATATATTATATATATTATAAGGTGACTATACATGTAACTAGTACTGCCTAGGACTAGACCTCTCCCAGAACTCTAGAAGCCTTCTGAGTTACCCTTCTACATCAAAACAACTTCTTTTACCCTGACTAATGGTAGTTATTGCCTTGTTTTTCTATATAATTTTATATTTTTCTAACATTATATTTACAATGTATGAATACTTACACACTATCGTTTCATTTTTTCTGTTTTTGAACTTTATATGAATGAAATCATTAATTATGTACTCTTTAGTTTCTGATTTTCTTCACTCAACACGGGAGGGAGGTTCAAAAAGGAGGGGATATATGTATACCTATGGCTGATTCATGTTGAGGTTTGACAGAAAACAACAAAATTCTATAAAGCAATTATCCTTCAATAAAAAAAAATTAAAAAGAAAAAATATGACATTGTTCACCTTTGTTATTTGTTAGGAGTCAACTCATTAGTCTGAAAATAGATAAAATATAGGGGAAAAAAATCAAGCATTTATCCTTCCTTTCCTGAACAAACTGTAGTTTTCAGAGTAACTAAATTGTTGGTAAGGTAAGTTTTTATTTATATAAGTATTTGGTTAATAAAGAGAATATTATTATTTGCTCTGTAATAAAATAATGGATCTAGACAATAATGACTGGTGACTGGTAAAACCATTAGGTGAAAAGTCAATAGAGAACTTTTTCATGGATAGATCAAGTTGACAATACCAGAACACACTGATCTTAGGATCAAGAAGAAAAGTGACACAACACCTAAATATACAAGGCAAATGTTAACATACCTAAATGAAGAAACAGACAATACCATAATAACAGCAGGACACTTTAACATCCATCTTTCATCAATGGACAGATCATCCAGACAGAAAATCAGTAAATAAACATAAACACATTGAACAAAATGTACTGAAGAAACATATACAGAAGATTCCATCCAAAAGCAACAAAATACCTATTTTTCTCAAAGGCATATGGAATATTCTCCAGGATACATTAAATGTTAGGCCACAAGACAAGTCTTAGTAAATTTAAGAAGACTGAAAGCATATCAAGTATCTTCTCTAGCCACAGTGGTATGAAACTAGATATTAATTTCAAGAAGACTGGAAAATTTGCAAATACATGGAGTTTAAAAAGCATGCTATTAAACAATCAAAAAGTCAATGAAGAAATCAAAAGAGAAATTGAAAGATACCTTGAGACAAAATGGAAATACAACATACTAAAACTTATAGGATGTAGCAAAAGCAATTCTAAGAGGCAAGTTTAAAATGATAGACGCCTGCCTCAAGAAACAAGAAAAATTTCAAATAACTTAATTTTATACCTCAAGAAACTAAAAAAAGAAGTACAAATAAAGATCAAAGTTAGCATAAGGAAGTGTCAGGGGAGTGTAATCTCGTTGGTTCTGTCTCATCTCAAAAAAAATTTGAAGCGACGGATGTTAAAGCCCTCTGCATGTCACAGCTCTCAGACAGACTGTGTTATAGCTCTTGGGTCTTGGACCGACCGTGTTATAGCTCTTAGACAGATCAGTGTTACAGCTCTGTGTTACAGCTCAGTTTTATTTAGAAAATAACAGGAAAATACATCCTCAAGGCCTGAGGGCATGCCGACCCAAAGACGCAAAGAGAAGAGAGGGCCCCGGCCCTTTCGCTCCTCTTTTTATGTTTTTTTCTTCCCCCTGGGCCTGCCCTATGTAAATTGGGCTAGCCAGGAGTGCTGTTTGTTCTACCTGAGGTCCTCACTCTGGTCCTCGGACCATCCTTTGTTCTATTTTCGTGGGCTTTTCCCTTGTCTTTTAGCCACTGCCATTCTGGACTTCTGTTTCCTATTCTAACTACCTAACAGAAGGTCTTTGTAAATAACAAAGATCAGAGTGGAAATAAATAAAACAGAGACTAAAAAGACAATAGAAAAGATCAATGAAACTAAGTACTGTTTTTTTAAAAAAACATTTAATAGACAAAACTTTAGCTACACTCATTAAGAAAAAAGAGAGGACCCAAATAAACAAAATCAGAAATGCAAGAGAAGACTTAACAATTGGTACCATGGAAATACAAAGAACTGTAAGACACTACTTTGAGCCAACAAACTGGTTAATAACCTAGAAATGAATAAATTCCTAGAAACATACCACCTACCAAGACTGAATCATGAAGAAATAGAAAATCTGAACAGATACTTTACTGTTGTTCAGTCGCTAAGTTGTGTCTGATTCTTTGAGACCCCATGACCTGCAGCACGTCAGGCTCCCCTGTCCTTTACTATATCCCAGAGTTTGCTCAAATTCATGTCCATTGAGTTAGTGTTGCTATCTAACCATCTCATCCTCTGCCACGGCCTTCTCCTTTTGCCTTCAATCCTTCCCAGCATCAGGGTCTTTTTCAGTGAGTCAGTTCTTCACATCAGGTGGCCAAAGGATTGGAGCTTCAGCATGAGTCCTTCCACTGAATGCTCAGGGTTGATTTCTTATAGGACTGACTAGTTTGATCCCATTGCAGTCCAAGGAACTTTCAAGAGTCTTCTCCAGCTCCACAATTCATGAGTATCAATTCTTTGGTGCTCAACCCACTTTATAGTCCAACTCTCACATCCATACATGACTACTGGAAAACCATAGCTTTGACTAGATGGATGTTTGGTGACAAAAAGATGTCTCTGCTTTTTAATATGCTGTCTAGGTTTGTCATAGCTTTTCTTTCAAGGAGCAAGCGTCTTTTAATTTCATGGCTGCAGTCACCATGTGCAGTGATTTAGGGGCTCAAGAAAATAAAATCTGTCACTGCTTCCACTTTTTCCCCTTCTATTTGCAACGAGGTGATGGAACCAGAGGCTATGACCTTAGTTTTCTGAATGATGAGTTTTAAGCCAGCTTTTTCACTCTCCTCTTTCACTTTCATCAAGAGGCTCTTTAGCTCCTCTTCACTTTCTGCCATTAGAGTGGTATCATTTGAATATCTGAGGTTATTGATATTTCCCCTGACAAACTTGATTCCAGTTTGTGATTCATCCAACCTGGCATTCTCAAGATGTACTGTGCCTATAAGTTAATAAGCAGAGTGACAATATACAGCCTTGGTGTATATTACTAGAAGGTTATGAGACAGATTACTGTAAGGAGATTAAATCAGTAATCAAAAATTATCCAACAAATAAAAGTGTAGGACTAGAGGACTTCACTACTGAACTCTATCAAATATGTAAAGTATTAATACCAAGAATTCTCAAACTCTCCCAAGAAATAGAAGGGGAAGAAATGTTTCCAAACTCATTTCACAAGGACAGCATTATTCTGATACCAAAACCAGATGAGGACGCCACAAGAAAGAATTTCTGCACTTCTGAAAACATCATTAGAAAGACAAGCTACAGAGTAGGAAAACATTTGCAAATCACATATTTGATACACGGCATGTACATACATATATGATTTGATACAAGAATTCTCAACACATAATAAGAAAATAACCCAATTTTAACATGTTCAGGGGATTCCTTGGCAGTCCAGTGGTTAGGATGCTGCACTTCCACTGCAGGGGGTGTAGCGTCAACCCCTAGCTGGGGAACTAAGATCCTGCATTCCATTCAGCATGGCCAAAAAAACAATAATAAAAAATAAAATGTTCAAAAGATTTGAACAGACACTGCAAATAAGATACACAGATGGCAAATAAGCCCATCAAAAGATGCTTGATGTCATTAATCATCTGGGAGATGCAAATTAAAACTACAATGAGGGACCACTAGATACATTTCAGGATGACTAAAATTAAAAGGACGACCACACCAGGTGTTGGTGAGGATGTGGAGCAACTAAATCTTTCATACACTGTTGGTGGTACAATCAGTTTGGAAAACAGTTTGGCATTTTTCTTTAAGAGGTAAACATATACCTACCATGTGACACTTACATTCTATTAAAGAAATTTATCCATGAGAAATGAAAGCGTATATCCATACAAAGGCTTGTACGCTAATGTTCACAGTAGCTTAATTTTTAAAAAAATATGTGTTTGACCATATTGGGTCTTAGTTGTGGCATGCAGGATCTTTGTTGCATCATTTGGGATCTTTCATTGAGGCACACAGACTCTCTAGCTGTGACTTGTGGGTTCCAGAGCGCTTGGGTTCAGTAGTTGTGGTGTAGGGGTGAGAGGGTAACAGTCAGGAAGGCTAGGGGTCTCCAAACAGAGGAAATAGGCTGCAAGTGTCAGACATTTTTTATCTCTCTCTTAAGCAGCAGGAGGAAACAAACTGTGTTAGATTTTTTTCCCTTTCTCTGGTGGTGGTGGTGGTTTAGTCACTAAGTCGTGTCCGACTCTTGCAACCCCATGGACTATAGCCTGCCAGGCTCCTCTGTCCATGGGATTCTCCAGGCTAGAATACTGGAGTGGGTTCCCATTTCCTTCTCCAGGGGATCTTCCTGACCCTGGAATTGAACTCAGGTCTCCTGCATTGCAAGCAGATGATTTACCAACTGAGCTATGAGGGAAGCCCTCCCCTTCTCTATATAAATTTAAAAAGAGGTTTCTTTTAAGATCTGTGTTGCCATGATGACACCTGGTTCCACCTGAACTTAACTTTTCTCAAACCTTGAGCTAACCAATGCATTTTTCTTATGGAAATATCTGTCTTAAGCTATGTTAATGAACTATGTATTTACCCTAGACTCTGTCTTCAAGTCAGTTCCGCTTAAGATTCAGAACAGACTTTGACAAACCAGTATGTTTTACTCATGCAAATGTTCTCCTAAGCTATGTTAATGAGACTGTATTTGCTTGGAAACCTGCCTTTCTTCAAAATTCATGTCAATCATTTTATGGCCTGGGACATCTCACCTTACGCCAATGTTATCTCAAAATGCATGTTGTGGGTGAGGGGCCTGGTGCCAGTCTCTGAGTTTTGAGACATTTCCTTTCTCTAATTAGCATACTGCTAGTAGCTATATAACATCCAGCTAAAGACTAGCAGGGGGGCACTCTTTCTGCCCCCTTCCGATATCTATGTCAGAAGCTTTCTCTATCTCTTCTATACTTTAATAAAACTTTATTACACAAAAGCTCTGAGCGATCAAGCCTCATCACTGGCCCCAGATTGAATTTCTCTCCTCCAGAGGCCAAGAATCTCATCATCTTTCATGGCTCAGCAACAACCTTTCAGGGGCTTAGATGCTCTGCGGCATGTGGGATCTTAGTTCCCCGACCAGGGATCGAACCTGAGTCCCCTGAATTGCAAGGAGGGTTCTTAACCACTGGACCACTGGAGAAGTCCCCATAGTAGCTTCATTTGTAATAAGCTATGAAAACTGTTAACAACTCAAATATCCATCAAATTCAGGTGAGTAGATAAACAAACTTATAGATCCATACAATGGAATACTACTCAGTGGAAAAACAATGGATACATACAACAGTATGAATGACTCTTAACTATGCTGAATGAAAGAAACCAGACAAAAAAAGTAGATATTGTATGACCCCAATTAACATAAAATTATAGGATGTATGTGCATGTGTATGTGCTTAGTGCGCTCAGTCATGTCCAACTCTTTGCGACCCATGGACTGTAGCCTGCCAGGACCTCTGTCCATGGGGATTCTCCAGGCAAGAATACTGGAGTGGGTTGCTATCCTCCTCCAGGGGATCTTCCCAACCCAGGGATCAAACCCAGGTCTCCCACACTGCAGGCGGATTCTTTACCATCTGAGCCCCTAGGGAAACCCAAGAATACTGGAGTGGGTACTCTATCCTTTCTCCAGAGGATCATCCTGGCCCAGGAATCAACCAGGAATCGAACTGGGGTCTTCTGCATTGCAGGTGGATTCTTATAACCCCAACTATAGGAAAGACAAACTAACCTCCAGTGACAGAAAACAGATCAGTGGTGGCCTGTGAGTGGGGAGGGCAGGAAAGAGGGATCACAAAGGGGCAAGAGGTATTTGGGAGGCGGGGAGTGTGACTGATATGTTCATTACCTTGACTGAAGCAATGATTTCATGTGTGTGTACATGTGCCAGAATTTAACCAAACGATACAGCTTAAATATGTGTAGTTCATTGTATGTTAATTCTACCTCAAGAAAGCTGTTAAGATAGAGCACATATTTATAAAATATGTATTGGGTATAACATATAATGAAACAAAACACTCCCTGTGTCCATCACATGGCTTTAAAATGTAAATATTACCATTATTTTTGATCATTTCTATGTTTCCTGAACACCCTAAGGCCCAGGCTTTCTTGTTAAAAACAGATGGATGTCTGAAAATATTTTCTTAACACTTTAGGTTTCCAAAAGTGAATATTCTGGGAAATATTTTTATGTAAGTTAATTCAGTAATGTAGTAATTTGGCACAGTTTGAAGGTGAAACTTGCCCTTTAAAAGATGGGCGGCCCAAAACAGTGACTTAAAAATAACCTCACTGTGCAGTCATGAACATCTTAAAACCTCTGCCTAGAATGCAAAAGAGAAAACTCTTGCTGTGACCAGACAGGCATGTGCTTTCACTTCTTTTTTTTTTAATGAGGCAGAAGTGGGCGGGATGGAACAGAAGTAGGACGGGCATGGAGTAACAAATGGGGTTTAGCAACAGCCTTCTGGTGTGTTTTAACCAGGCTCCACCCACAGATTCTGTTTTCTTAGGAGAGACTGGAGAACTGACAAGCTGTGAGTACACTCTGTATTTAAAACTGCAGCAGTAGTCTCCAAGCAGGAACAGGGGGTTGTAATCAGCTTTCCTTCTAAGGAAAAGCTGGGAACCTTCTCATTTCACTTCATGAAAAGTAAGCCATGAGGCAATTTCTGCCAAACATCTATTAATTGGATAGAATAGGTCTCTTGTCCGAGATCTGACTTCAGCTGTGTATTTCCAACACAGCCAGTTTTTCTTTCCTCTGCAGCTGATTGGCTCTGGAATGTGGCCAGAAACGTACTTCCCGCAATTAAAGGAGTCAGATCTCTAACCGTTGATCTGTTTTCTTCTCTTCTGAGTGATGGCGCTCACCATTTTTATCCTCCGGCTGGCCCTCTGCATCCTGGCATTTCCCATGTACCTGCTGGACTTTCTGGGCTTGTGGAACTGGATATGCAAACAGTGGTTCCCCTACTTCCTGGCGAGGTTCACTGTGATGTACAACGAACAGATGGCTAGCAAGAAGCAGGAGCTCTTCAGCAACCTGCGGGAGTTCGCGGGCCCCTCTGGGAAGCTCTCTCTGCTGGAGCTGGGCTGTGGCACGGGGGCCAACTTCAAGTTCTACCCCTCTGGATGCCAGGTGACCTGTGTTGATCCTAACCCCAACTTTGAGAAGTTCTTGATCAAGAGCATTGCCCAGAACCGACACCTGCAGTTTGAGCGCTTCATAGTGGCTGCCGGGGAGGACATGAACCAGGTGGCCACAGACTCCATGGATGTGGTGGTCTGCACCCTGGTGCTCTGCTCCGTGAAGAACCAGGAGCAGATCCTCCAGGAGGTGTGCCGAGTGCTGAGGCCGGTGAGTGCGGGCATGAGGAGGGTTGCTTAGTAGCAACCACATCACCAAGGGCAGTCCTCTCAATTTCAGTAGATCAAACACCCTAACATAAAAGTAAAGCTCCAAGAAAAGACACTATTCGATTTTTAAAAAATCTTTGAGTGCAGAAGAAGCTATGAGGGAAAAGATTGATAATACATGAATTAAAAAATTTTAGAACTCCTGCAGGAAAAAGGACTATAAACAAATTTGAAGTACAAAAATATTTTGTAAAAAATATTTGCCAAGGATGATAATGAGTTAACTTCTTTCATAAAGGCATTACAAATCAACAAGATCAACAGGATTCTTAAATAGTTTTTAAAAAGAGGAAAAAAAGCAAAGCACAGGAACAGAAATATGAATAAAAATAGCCAATATATGATTTAAATATCTAGTCTTATAATTAAAGAACAAATGAAAGCATGATATTTTATAGTGGAATATTTAAAATAAAACAAATGAATATAATAAAACAGAAACAAATTCATAGATATACAGAACAAACTAGTGGTTACCAGCTGGGAGAGGGAAAAAGGGAGGAGCAAGAGTGGTATGGGATTAAGAGATACAAACTAGTATGTATAAAATAAATAAGCAACAAGGATATATTCTACAGCACAGGGAAATATAGTCATTATTTTGTAATAACTTTAAATGAAGTATAAATTATAAAAATTTTGAATCACTTTGTTGTACATCTGAAACTAATATTATAATCAACCATATTTTAATTAAAAAGAAACTAAAGCAAGATCCTTTTTATCTACTATTCTGTCAGAGACTTTTAAGTTCAATATGGTATTGGGGTGGGTCTGGGGGTCTGGACACCCAAGCTGGAGGAAGTGTCCTCTTCAGAGGGCAATTTAATAATATCAAATTTTCAAGTAATTTACTTCTTCATCCAACAGGAATTTATCCTATAGCTATCCTGAAAAAATATGCAAAAACTCATTTAAAGGTAAAAATAGTCATTACAGTATTTTTAATATAATAGATTGGAAATAACATCCATCAATTGGAAGCTGTTAAGTAAATTGTCACATAGTATAAAGGATTTCTTTGCAGCTGTTAAAACAAGAAATTTTTACCTATGTCAATGAAAAAAATCCTCAAGAGATAGTGTTAATTTTAAAAGCAATGAAGACAGAATATTATGTAGAGTACTAATCCATTTGTGTGTGTGTGTGTGGGGGAGAATATACCTATATAAGTATTTATGTTAATGGGAATTATAAACATGTAATTATTAACAGTGGTTTCCTATTGGGAAGGGAATTGGATGAGGGGAAAGCATTTCTTTTCATTTTATACCTCTCTGTATAGTTTGAAATTCTTTATACCTGTATGTAATTTTCACATATTACCTTTATTGTTTACTTAAAACTAGTTCTAATAGAAGCTTGGTGTGCTGCAGTCCACAGGGTCGCAAAGAGTCAGACATGACTGAGAAAATGAACAACAATTCTAAACAAAGCTGAACATACATAAAATATGAATATTTTAACATTTGAATTTACTCTTCTAAGGGAAAAAGATGGTCTGTAATCCCCAGTTTTATTTTCTCCCATCCAAGTACTAACCAGGCCCAACCCTGCTTAGCTTCTGAGATCAGATGAGATGGCCATGTTTATGGTGACACAGCCGTAGACCTCAGTTTTATTTTCTAACAGAGGAAGTTCCTCAGGAAGAAAAGGACTTGAAGATAGTGTTTAGAGGCAATAATATACAGTTGTCCCTCAGAGTCCTCAGAGTCACTCCCCGGAATCTTCCAGGCAAGAGTATTGGAGTGGATTGCCATGGTTTCCAAATCTAAGTATCACGCTCAGATCTCTCTTCTAATCCCAAATCTTCACGCCCAGTTGGCTACACAAGTCACCTGAAAGGGTAAGAGGCTCTCTAGCCTAACCTGTGTAACCCAGAGGGCATCAGCAACCTCCTCAGACCTGGGTCTCTTCTCTCCTGTCCTCCTTCATGGAAAAAATTTTTTTCATCAGGAAATTTCAAGTTTTCCATTCCTGAATACATGTCTTGTACTTGCCCACAGAGGGGCAAGTAGAGGGTACTCCCTCTCTAAACTCTGCCTGGACAGCCAAGACTAGGGAAGCTAGAAGAGGCTAAGGAGAATGGGACAGTCATCATGGGTTTTGGAGGTACTCATTGGTCCCTTTCCTCCTTCTCCCCCCAGAGGCAAGTTAGGTAGAAAACTTCTGAAGACTCGTTAATAATGTGTACCCTCTACTGTGTCCAGACTTGATCTATATTTACAGGACAGTCCTAGATGAAACCAGCAGTTACTGCTATTTGACAGTTATTAACATACAGTATCCACTGATTGAAAAAAAATCAAATTACAAAATACTATCAAGAATTCAGTAACACTTTTAGATGGCTCAATATCTCTCTTTTTTAAAAAATATTTTTTAGTTGAAAGATCATTACTTTACAGAATTTTGTTTTCTGTCAAACTTCAACATGAATCAGCCATAGGTATACATATATCTACTTCCTCTTGAACCTCCCTCCCACCTCCCTCCCCATCCCACCCCTCCACATTGATACAGAGCCCCTATCTGAGTTTCCTGAGACATACAGAAAATTCCTATTGGCTATCTATTTTATATGTGGTAATCTAAGTTTCCATATTATTCTCTCCATACATCTCACCCTCTCTTCCTCTCTCTCCATGTCCATAAATTTGCTCTCTATATCTGTTTCTCCATTGCTGCCCTGCAAATAAATTCTTCAGTACCATCTTTCTAGATTCTGTATATATGTGTTAATATATGGTATTTCTCTTTCTGACTTACTTCATTGTATAATAGGCTCTAGGTTCATTCACCTCATTAGAACTCACTCAAATGTGTTCCTTTTTATGGCTGAGTAATATTCCACTGTGTATACGTACCACAACTTCTTTATCCATTCACATGTCGATGGATATCTAGGTTGCTTCCACGTTCTTGCTATTGTAAATAGTGCTGCAATGAACAATGGGGTACATGTGTCTTTTTCAGTTTTGGTTTCCTCAGGGTATATGCCTAGGAGTGGGATTGCTGGGTCATATGGTGGTTTTATTCCCAGTTTTTTAAGGACTCTCCATACTGTCTTCCATAGTGAGTGTATCAACTTACATTCCCACCAACAGTGCAAGAGGATTCCCTTTTCTCCACACCCTCTCCAGCATTTATTGTTTGTAGACTTTTTGATGATGGCCATTCTGACTCATGTGAGGTGGTATCTCATTGTAGTTTGATCTGCATTTTTCTAATAGTGAGTGATGTTGAGCATCTTTTCATGTGTTTTTTAGCCATCTATATGACTTCTTTGTAGAAATGTCTGTTTAGGTCTTTTTGCCACTTTTTGATTGGGTTGTTTGTTTTTCTGGTACTGAGTTGTATGAGCTGCTTGTGTATTTTGGAAATTAACCCTTGTTTCGTTTGCTATTATTTTCTCCAATTCTGAGAGCTGTCTGTTCACCTTGCTTATAGTTTCTTTAGTATGCAAAAGTTTTTTTAAGTTTAACTAGGTCCCACTTGTTTACTCTTGTTTTTATTTCCGTTACTCTAGGAGGTGGGTCATAGAGGATCTTGCTTTATGTCAACAAGTGTTCTGCCTATGTTTTCCTCTAAGAGTTTTACAGTTTCTGGTCTTATATTTAGGTCTTTAATCCATTTTGAGTTTATCTTTGTATACGGTGTTAGAAAGTGTCCTAATTTCATTCTTGTACATGTAGCTGTCCAGTTTTCCTAGCACCACTTACTGAAGAGGCTGTCTTTGCCCCATTGTATATTCTTGCCTCCTTTGTCAAAAATAAGGTTCCCACAGGTGCATGGGTTTATTTCTGGGTTTTCTATCTTGTTCCATTGGTCTTTATTTCTGTTTTTGTGCCAGTACCATACTGTCTTGATGACTGTAGCTTTGTAGTATAATCTGAAGTCAGGAAGGTTGAATCCTCCAGCTCCATTCTTCTTTCTCAAGACTGCTTTGGCTATTCGGGGTCTTTTGTATTTCCATATGAATTGTGAAATTTTTTGTTCTATTTCTATGAAAAATGCCATTGGTAATTTGATAGGGATCACATTGAATTTGTAGATTGCATTTGGTAGTATAGTCATTTTCACAACATGGATTCTTCTCACCCAAAAACACGGAATATCTCTCCATCTGTTTATGTTGTCTTTGATTTCTTTCATCAGTGTCTTATAATTTTCTGTATACAGTTCTTTTGTCTTAAGTAGGTTTATTTCTAAATATTTTATTCTTTTTGTTGCAATGGTGAATGGGACTGATTTCTTAATTTCTCTTTCTGATTTTTCATTGTTAGTATATAGGAATGCAAGTGACTTCTGTGTATTGATTTTGTATCCTGCAACTTTGCTAAATTCATTGATTAGCTCTAGTAATTTTCTGATAATATCTTTAGGATTTCTATGTATAGTATCATGTCATCTGCAAACAGTGAGAAATTTACTTCTTTTCTGATCTGGATTCCTTTTATTTATTTTTCTTCTCTGATTTCTGTAACTAGGACTTCCAAAACTATGTTGAATAATGGTGGTGAGAGTGGATACCCTTGTCTTGTTCCTGATCTTTGGGGGAATGCTTTCAGTTTTTCACCATTGAGAATAATGTTTGCTGTGGGCTTATCATATATGGCCTTTACCATGTTGAGGTAGGTTCCTTCCATGCCCATTTTTTGAACAGTTTAAATTATAAATGGGTGCTGAATTTTGTCAAAGGCTTTTGCTGCATCTATTGAGATTATCATACAGTTTTTATATTTCAATTTGTTAATATGGTATATCACATTGATTTGCATATATTGAAGAATCCTTGCATCCCTGGAGTAAACCCAACTTGATCATGGTGTATGAGTTTTTTAATGTATTGGTGAATTCTGTTTGCTAAAATTTTGTTGAGGACTTTTGCATCTATGTTCATCAGTGATATTGGCCTGTAGTTTTCTTTTTTTGTGTTGTCTTTATCTGGTTTTGGAATCACGGTGATGGTAGCCTCGTAGAATGAGTTTGGAAGTGTTTCTTCCTCTGCAATTTTTTGAAAGAATTTTAGAAGGATGGGTATTAGCTCTTCTCTAAATGTTTGACAGAATTCACCTGTGAAGCCATGGTCCTGGGTTTGTTTCTTGGGAAATTTTTGATCACAGTTTCAATTTCAGTGCTTGTAATTGGGTTGTTCATAATTTCTATATCTTCCTGGTTCAATCTTGGAAGATTGAACTTTTCTAAGAATTTGTCCATTTCTTCCAGGTTATCCATTTTATTGCCATATAGTTGCTCATAAGTCCCTTATAATCCTTTGTATTTCTGCACTGTCTATTGTAACCTCTCCTTTTTCATTTCTTATTTTGTTGATTTGATTCTTCGCTCTTTTTTTCTTGATGAGTCTAGCGAAAGGTTTGTCAATTTTGTTTATCTTCTCAAAGAACCAGCTTTTATTTTTATTAACCTTTACTATTGTTTCTTTCATTTATTTTTCAATTACTTCTGCTCTGATCTTTATGATTTGTTTCCTTCTGCTAATTTTGGGGGGTTTTTGTTCTTCTTTTTCCAGTTGTTTTAGGTATAAAGTTAGGTTGTCTGTTCAATGTTTTTGTTTCTGGAGGTAGGACTGTATTGCTATAAACTCCCCTCTTAGGACTGCTTTTGCTGCATCCCATAGGTTTTGAGTTGTTGTGTTTTCATTGTCATTTGTTTCTAGGAAATTTTTTAATTTCCCTTTTGATTTCTTCAGTAACCTGTTCATAATTTAGAAACATATTGTTTAATCTCACAGTGCAGCTTGTCACTTGTGTACATCTTGCAGGTGGACTTTCTTCCACCTCATGGATAGGGTCTCCAAGATGATGCGGTGGAGAATCCTCCAGGTTCACAGGAAATTTCACTTTGCTTGCTTCTTCTGCTCAATGATCTCTTTGGTCGAAAGGATGTTCTTCTCCTGCATCTCAGTCTTCTTCAGCTTGGCTTTATCAAAGCTGTTGATTTCCCCATGTTGGGCTTGTCTGCCATTTTCTTAAAACAATCGGAGAAGTTCCACTTCATGTCTCCTGTCCCAGTGCTCCCACTCATGTCACTGCTGAAAGAGACCTAGTGTTTCTTCTTTTAATTTCAACAAACCAAAAACTTGTGCTTTTACTTTTTCCCTATTTTTTAAAATTAATTTTTATTAAAGTATAGTTGCTTTACAATGTTGCATTAGTTTCTACCATACAGCAAAATGAATCCCTTTTGGACTTCCTTCCCATTCAGGTCACCACAGTGCATTAAGTAGAGTTCCCTGTGCTGTACAGTATGTTCTCATTTGTTAGATGATTTATTTTTTAAAATTAATCCTATCACTTACATTCTGTGACAATGGTACAAAAGTACAAGACATGGTTATTTAGCCTCAGACAGTGGTTGGTATGGATTCAGACTCCCACAGGCTTGCAAAGCAGAGCCTAAGAACAATTTTCAGATGAATTTAAAGGTTTTTTTTTTTTTAATAAAAAGAGAAGTTAAAAAAATTGTAATTAAAAGGCAAACAACAAGTGGGGTAAACATTTGTAGTGTATGTTGTTTACTTATACTAAAAGCCCTTACTAATCAGTAAGAAAAAAACAACAGCCTATTAGAAAACTGATAATGGACATTAACAGACAAATCAGAAAAATAGAAATCCAAACAGCCAATATTAGTAGTCAAAGTGTTAGTCACTCAGTCGTGTCAGACTCTTTACGACCCCATGGACTGTATAGCCCACCAGGCTCCTCTGTCCATGGAATTCTCTAGGAAAGAATACCAGAGTGGGTTGCCATTCCTTTCTACAGAGTATCTTTCCAACCCATAACATTTAGTAAAAGATGTTACCATTAAAAATACTAAAGATATGCATGTTATAAAAAATACCACATTACACATCAAATAGATTTAAAAAAAATACAGATGAGCATTTATTGAAAATGGGCACTCACATCTATTGCTGGTATGAATACAAACTGCTGCAACTCTTCCAAAGGGCAGTTTGACAACCAGGCTTCCGAGGTGGCTCGGTGGTAAAGAATCCACCTGCCAATGCAGGAGATGCAGGAGATGCAAGAGACATGGGTTCAGTCCCTGGGTTGGGTAAGATCCCTTGGAGGAGGGCATGGCAACCCACTCCAGTATTCTTGTCTAAAGAATCCCATGGACAGAGGAGCCTGGTGGGCTACAGTCCATGGGGTCTCAGAGTTGGAAGTGACTGAGCACGCAAGCACGCATGTGACAGGCATTAAGAATAGGCCCTTGAATGTTTTAAATTGCTTTAAATTTTAGCTATCATTATGTATTACCTTTATGAACAGACAATATAGATTGGCAGCTCTGTATACAATCTGACAGAAGATGACACTACTAATCACGATGGTGTTGTAGTAAGTTTGGATTTCTCCATGTCTTCTCGTGAAGTGGACCTGTGTGGCCACTGAAATCTGACATTTAAACATCTTATCAAATTGCTTGTCCCAAACTAAAATTCTTGGTGTGGTTTTCTTTCCCCCTTTTCTTTCTCAGGGAGGAGCTTTTTATTTCATGGAGCATGTAGCAGATAAGCCTTCAACCTGGAATTACTTCTGGCAACAGGTCCTGGATCCCGTCTGGTACCTTCTGTTTGATGGATGCAACCTGACCAGAGAGAGCTGGAAGGCCCTGGAGCAGGCCCGCTTCTCCAAGCTGAAGCTGCAGCACTTACAGGCCCCTCTGTCCTGGGAGCTAGTGCGCCCTCACATCTACGGATATGCTGTGAAATAGTGGAAGCAGGGAGCTGAGACCCAAAGGGCTCAAATAATTTAAGGTTTTGGCTTCACATTTAAAACAGTAACTGGAAGATGGGAACTCCCTTTTTTGGGTAAATTTGAATTTCATCCCTTAAAGTTTAGGTTATAACCTAGTTAGCCATTTTCTATCATCTCCCAAGAATCAAAAACAAAACAACTTTGAACTCTCTCTTGAAAGAAACAGTGGGCTTCCATAATTAAATTCTACCATTATCCTCAGATCTTACTTTATTCCATAACTTCACAATTTTTCTTATTTTAATTATGACCCAACAGATTTTAATTTCACCCTTTTTATGAGAGGCTGATGCTAATAAGAATTAAATCACACAATAGAAGATTCTGAAAAGGGAGATGGGAAAAGATCTTAATAATTCACAAACTGAATAAAGGGATACTAACTATTTGAAAAATCCAAACCTAAAAGCACAGATTTTTTTTTTTTTTTTTTAAGGAATCTGAATCTACTTGCTTTTCTTACTATCAGTGGGCTGGCTTTCAAAATTAATGTACCAGGACGCCACACCTGGTTCTGCCCAGCTCTGTTATGTTTTTTTATTCCGGTATTCCAACAGAGTTTGTTCTCCTGCATTCCAGTCTTTAATTCTTACAATGAAGATTGTACTTTAGTATATCCATAAAACTACATAAAGCAGAATTCTTGGGTTCACTTTGCCTATTATCTAGCATGTACTTGGCTGAATGTTTTAAACTGCAAGCAAAGAAAATGCCCACTGTAATGAGGGAAACACTGAATTTTGGGTATACTTTGTAAGAGCCCCCTCAAAATAGGCAACCTGTGAGTCTGTAAAGAGGTAGACAAATATTGTTTGTATTATTCTGATCAAATTTCTACTCTGGTCCCAAGATGATTTCTTTGTTCCTTGTAACCACAGAAACCTTGAAAAATCATCACAAGTGCATTGAAAACAAGTTGGTCAGTTAGAAGACTTAGAATTTTCAGCGATAGTTTATATGCATTTTAATAAATTTGGTATGTTTTCTGAGATGATTTTGCAAAAGGACTATTTTAAATATCAAATCAATAAATTCACATATATTTTAGGAATGGAAATAAAATGAATGATTTATATCTTTGCTGGCTTACTTTCATTTTTCTTAGCATCTCTGGGAGGGCTTTCCTTCATGGTGGAAAATTAAGCTATTTGAATGTACAGATTTTTCCTTCTATAGCCAGATAACTAAATATAGCTAGCAGATTTCAGAAAAAGCAATTTTGGGGACTTTCCTGGTTGTCCGATGGTTAAGACTTGCACTTCAAATGATAGAGGATGCTGGTTCAGTCCCTGGTCAGGAAACTAAGATCACATATGCCATGTAGCATGGCCAAAAAATAAAAATAAAAGGCAATTTTGGAAGGATCTGAATGGGTTTTGAAAACTCCAAGTCCAAAACTCCATTTGTGAAATCCATAGAGCAGAAAGAAAGGAAGTTTACTATTCTCTCCTGTGCATGAAAACAGTTACCGTTACGGTGAGGTTAGGACATGAGTCTACGGCCTCCTGAACTATGGAATGTGAATATCCTCCCTCCAGGGTCTCCCAAAAGTAGGGGCGTCCTTATTTGCCCAACTTACTACTGGTTAGGTCAGTCTAGGGATTGAGAAATCTGAAAAGCCACAGGTTGACCTGGTGAAGTATTACTGGCATGCTGGAAGGTGTGTAATACCAAAGTACAAAGTACTAGGCACATTCTTCTCAACTCCCTTTTGTTTAAATGGTGTAGCAAATAGTATCCTTACCCTCTACAGGTGGAGAAAAATAAATAAGTGAAGTTTCTCACATTCCACAAGTTACTGAGCTAGTCTTAGAGCCCTGATTCCTAAAACCACGACACCTGTTTTGACAAGCATTACTGCCGTACTGCCTTCTCAGGCCCAGAAAATACACATTTATGATCATTCCAAAAACCTAAGGACATGACTGAAGCCTATGCAAAATGGAAAAAGAAAAGAGGTAAAACATGTCGATGTTTTTTAGGTTCTGTGTTGGTTAGATTCCCTTGATTGCTGGTGACAGGACTCCCAACCCAAAAAGACTTGAGTAGAAAAAGAACTCTGACTCAAATTAGTGAAAGGTTTAGGAACAGAGAGCCTGAGGCACAGCCTGGACAAGGCTCAGATAATGTTATCAGTGGCCAGACAGTGTTTAGGGCCACATCTGCCCTCCTCTCTTTCAGGTTGTGAAGTCTTTGGAAATAATTCCAGTCTTCATCCTAAAAGAGATCAATCCTGGGTGTTCATTGGAAGGTCTGATGTTGAAGCTGAAGCTCCAATACTTTGGCCACCTCATGCAAAGGGTTGACTCATTGGAAAAGACCCTAATGCTGGGCAGGATTGGGGGCGGGAGGAGAAGGGGACGACAGAGGATGAGATGGTTGGATGGCATCACCGACTCGATGAACATGGGTTTGGGTAGACTCCGGGAGTTGGTGATGGACAGAGAGGCCTGGCGTGCTGCAATTCATGGGGTCGCAGAGAGTCGGACACGACTGAGCGACTGAACTGAACTGAACTGAACATGCTTCTAGGACCCGTGGCCAATTGAAAAGATCAAGACAACTTTTTGGAAACACTCCAGAGTTCTACGTTTGAGTCTCAATTGATTCTTCAATTGACAATACTAGGTCAGAAGTCCATCCCTGAGTCATTCATCCTATTTCAGTGGGATGGGTCATGCTGATGGGCACAGCACTTCATCCCAAGGGCTGAGGACACCCAAACCACAGGGACTGAGACAAGGAGAGCTGTGTATCCTCCAAATGAAAGCAGGACCTGTGATTAGGGAAAGCAGGAATGGATGGCGGGAAGGCACACTACAAATGTCCATTATAAGTACATCACTGCACTCTGATCAGACCCTCTGTTTGTCTTTCTAAGCATAGTGCCATGTTCAGAACACTGGCTTTTCCATGGGATAAGAGCATGCAATGAGAGAAACAAAAAAAGGACACTGGCTTTGCCATCAAAATGACATGAATCAAGTCTGGCTGTGTCATTCGTTGACTATATGACCTGGGGCAAGTTAATTCTCTCGTCCTCTGTTAATGGGGATAATAGCTACCTAAACGGTTACTGTGAGGAGTTAATGAAGTGAGGTACTTAGTGCTTAATAAATGCTGAGCTTCATTCCACATTTACTGCATGCCTACTGTGTATTCTGCTCTTGGTGCTTGGCTTAGAGCCCTGAATAAGCTAGACTTGTTCTCTGCCCTCAGGGATCATACAGTTGTGATCAGTTCTCTCTCTGAGGAAGACGTTCAGGAGAATGGAATCTGACCCTCCCAGGGAGAGGATCAGAGGCTTCCTTGAGGAAGTGACATCTGAGCTGAATTTCAGAGGATGAATAGAGTATTTCAGCCTAATGGAATAGCTTGTGCCATAAACAAACAAACAAAAAAAAGAAAAACAGTATCTTCAAGGAACTGAAAGACAGTAGGCAGGGCTGGGAACCTGAAGGGCAGATTTTGGGATGGCTAGTATTGCCATCAGCTTGTTTCTAATTTTGTTAAGAGGCTGGGTCCATGAGCTCAACACTTATTTTAATGGCTAACAACAACAAACACTTACTAAATTTTATTATATTTATATATTTATTATATCCTGTTTCTAACTGTTCTAATAATCCAGCTGCTTCCCCCGAATTCCTACATATTTCACACTTGAATAGAAAGTGAGGCAAACATTACATAATAGGTCCTTTTGTACTCTTGACCTTAATATAAGCCTTTCTCTTTGGTATTGCTTTAGAAAACACAGAACTTAACATAACTGAAATTCAATTCTTATTTATCTGTTAAGGAGTTCACGGTGTAATGAATCATAGCAGACTAATGTCAACAAAGGCAAAAAATAAAGCAATTCAATAAGTGTCACTTTAAATACCTCAATATTTAAAACCAAAAGCATTCAGGCTACATAAAGAATAACCAGGATTCCCTGAACCATGGCATCACCACAGAACTGAGGCAAATGTCATATTAACTGAAGGCCCAGAAATGAACATAAAGTGGCCAATGTTCCCAATTTCTAGTTCAGTTTTTAAAATAATAATAATAATATGCAGATGATGTATGACATTTATTTTGTTTCTAAAGGAAACTATTTGGGAACCTACAGAGAATTACATGGGAACAAGGAAAATTACCATTCAGAATTAACGTGTTTTTTTTGGCTGAATGGCATATGGAATCTTAGTTCCTTGACCAGAGATCGAACTCACACCCCCTGCATTGGAAGTATAGAGTCTTAACCGCTGGACAGCCAGGGAAGTTCCCAGAATTCACCATTTTTAAAGATAAAAATCTCTCACATCCCATAGTGCAACCCAGGCTGCATCCTTCATGGTCTTTAAAACGTATCTGAAGCTGATATCAACCTTCTCCTTGGAATGATTCATTTATTCCATGACTCTAACAGCAAATAATAAAATTTTTCATTTATTACCCACCTTCTTTATACTAGGGAGTTTTACTGAATTATTTCATATAGTACTCACAACTTCACCAGGCAGGTGTAATTATCTGCATCTGACAAAGAAGAAAGCAGACGAGTGGATGTTCTGTCACCTGCCCAAGGCCACAGAGTGAATGGCCATCCTGGTATTCCCACGTAGTTCAACTGACTCCAAAGCCCAGACTTCCTACAATGCTGCCCTGCCTTTCCAGCTCTTCTGAATTCTAGTCTCTATAACTGTTTGCCCCTTCCTCCACCAGTTCTCTTGAATCATCCCCTAAGACTCATTTGGTCTGTGTTCAGTCCCTTGAGAGTTTCTTATAAACTTAGGTTGTGAACCACCATCTATGTGAAGAAGATTCCTAAACCTCACAATGGCCATGACTTTGATATTTCGGATTTACCACATCAAAAAAGAGTTCACTCTCTTCTTCCCTAAATAAACAACATTTTCCAGCTTCCTCAATATCTGCAATGATTTCCTAAGGAACAGGTAAAGTGATGCCCTAGAAAGCATTTGCTGGCTGTTTCAAGAGGCTGGTTCTTTGAGAAATCTCTTGGCACTCATTAATAACCACCAGTCTCTTCGTCCTTTCTTCTATATGCCCAGTACAGTGTGTACTATATAGCAACTGCTCACTGTGAAGCCACTGGATTCATCATGAAGCCCTGCCTCTTCTAGATATCTCTCAACTGGTCCCTTCTACTGCACTTCCACAGCCACCATCTTAACCTCAGAATTAACGCCTGGATGACCACATGTATAGACTGAATGGGGATGGCTAGAGTGATAAACCATTTACGCTGGAACTTGCCAGGTGTCACCTGATTCAAGGGTATGACAGAGAAGTAGCTCTAAGGTAAGGAGGGGATAATACATCTCGATACAGTAGTAGAAAGACATTCCTTTTACAACTGACTTAACCTTCCTTTTCCTCTTTCACCCAATTCAACCCACAATAAAGTAGAAGTTCAGCAAACAACTTTCCTGGGGTACAAAGAAGTGGCTTCCTAAGGCAGGCACAGATATCTCACCCAAGTCCTGATCCCTCATACCAGAAAATGCTTCAAACAGGTCTCCATGCCTCCACTCCTTCATCGCCCCTTTCTGAGCACGAGCTCATAATTTCCAGAACAATTTAATTTGACCATTCCCACAACTCAAAATTCCAAAGATATCTATTCAACATTAAACCGAATTTAAGCTGCTCAACTCTGTATTTAAGGCCTCTGTCAACTGACACCTCAATGCTTTTCCCAGCATTGTGGTCCAGTGAAAAAAGCTTCCAGAATGTTTGTTTGTTTTTAAATATTTCTTTATTTTGGCTGTGCCAGGTGCAGGATCATTAGTTGCAGTATGTGGGATCTAGTCACCTGCTGCTCAGTTTTGTCCAATTCTCTGTGGCCCCATGGACTCCTGCCAGACTCCTCTGTCCATGGGATTTCCCAAGCAAGAATACTGGGGCAGGTTGCCATTTCCTACTCCAGGGAATCTTCCCAACCCAGTGACTGAACCCACATCTCTCGCGTTTCCTGCGTTGGCAGGCAGACTCTTTAACACTATGGCCACCAGGGAAGCTCCCTCATCTCCTGACCAGGGATCAAACTCAGGCCCCCTGCTTTAGAAGTTCAGAGTCTTAGCCACTGGACCACCAAGGAAGTCCCTGAAGTCAGAATATTTGAATCCAAATCTCACCATGTTTTACTAATATTTCACTCACTTAGCATAAGAGGGTAACAGTACCCATATCTCCTAGAATTTTTATGAGGATGAAACAATATATAAGATGGTTAGTAAGAGCACTGGAACTGCTCCACATGGCCCCTCACTGTGCTCAAGACCCTGCCTCCCTAAGTATTTGTGAGAGGAATAAAGACTATTTTCCTATCAGAAAAGATCCTTCATTTCTATAAATGTCTTAATTATTACACACTATAATGTTTTCTGAAGATTCCGTGTTTTTAAAATCTTTCGTGAGAACTTGGCAAAGCTCTCATTTTCATACCTGACAATAAAAAATTGGCAACTGCATGAAACGCATTTGCTTCAGCTGCTGAAAGTAACTTCTACAGGGAGTACTGTGGATCCTTACAGGATTTTCTTAGTCCCTCCAATATTGGCTTCCATTTCACCTGTTAAGCTAAGCAGGTAGTATTAAGCTTATAAAAGAAACAGCACTCCTTTCAAATTCTATCTCACCTCTCAGGTTGTGGGAACAGATTATTAACTCTGATCCCAGAGGAAGAGCTTTTTTTCCCACTTTATTGTCCACCAAAGCTTAGGAACAAAGAAATCTAAAAACCTTCTTTCTAAAAAACCAAAGGCTTACACAGTAAAGACATACATTTATTTATAAACATAAATGATGCCATATACCAAATTGCATGCCAATTCATACCCCTCATCTGCCCCAATATTAAAAGCGGGAGGAAACATTGGAGAGAACGGACACTATTAATAAATTGCTAACCTGTCAGCTACCTTTTTGCTATTGTGCCTTTATTTTCTTCCCTTCATATTCTGTAGGGCTCTTCTGAGTTAAATTTTATAAAGAAACATTTGCCTTCTGCTCATATAGCAACTGCGTGACAGGTATGTCTGAAAATATGAGAAATAGGTTACAATGGGGCTAATACCAATTCTTAATTTTTATAGGGTCCTAAGATTGCCTTGAGAGTCTGAGGAAAGAGACAGATCCTCTCCTTGGGAAAAAAAATGCTCCTACAAATAAACTTACCATTTCTAGAGGAAAATAGACATACTAAACATCTATCGAAGCACATCATCATCACCTCCAAAATGCCACATATAAAATTTTAAACTCTGAAGTTTCATTCTTGAAACCCAGCCTTCCAGCCTTTTACCTCTCCCACCCATTTTTCAGCTTAGAAACCTCAGATAAGTCTAATATGTCTTGGGCTACCAACCAAGATTGAGTCCCTTCTCTAACCAGGCTGGACTGCAGTATAAATCAATTCATCACCACTCTCCCATTCATGCCTCATTTTCCTATTGCCATAAAATCTGCCAATATCTGACTATGGGTCTCCTTTACCTCTGCTAAGTGCTAAGTCATCTCAGTCGTGTCCCATTCTGTGGGACCCCATAGATGGCAGCCCAGCAGGCTCCACCATCCCTGGGATTCTCCAGGCATCCTTTACCTCTAACCTGCTTCTTATTCTGTATTTGTTTAATCTCAGCAAATAGCAAAATCACTATTTGTCACTGTTATTCAAGCTGGGAACCCAAGACATCATCCTAGCTTTCTCTCTTTCTTCCTACAACCAGACACCAACTCTTCCTTTCTTCTTCCATTGCTTCTGCACACATCACTTCTTACTTCAATTAAGTAAGCCCCACCACAGCCCCACCTCTCCCAAACTGTTCTCTATGATGCTTCTAGAAGCTAAATAAAAAATCACTTCTTGCCTGAAATCCTTTGGTGGCTTCTCATGGCTTTCAGATCAAAGTTAAAAATCCTTAGCTTAAACTGCAAGATTCTGTAGTATAGTCTGAAGTCAGGAAGCCTGATTCCCCCAGCTTCGTTTTTCTATTTAAAGACTGTTTGGCTATTCGGGGTCTTTTGTGTTTCCATACAAATTTAAGACATTTTTGTTCTATTTCTATGACAACTGGTACTGGTAATTTGAGAGGGATTGCACTGAATCTGTAGATTGCCTCGGGTAGTATACTCATTTTTTAAAAATTTTAAATCAGCTTATTGATATATAATTTACGTATAACAAAATCAACCCATTTTAATTGTACAGTTTGATGAATTTTTGACAAACATGTATGATAGTATAGTCATATTGATCTTGGAGAGGCAGCAGTGAGTGGTGGTGTGAAGCAAGACCCTAATTCCCTGCCCAGGAAGTGAACCTGAGTAGCCTGGGCTTCCCTAGTGGCTCAGACGGTAAAGATTCTGCCTTCAATGTGGGAGACCTGGGTTCAGTCCCCAGGTTGGGAAGATCCCCTGGAGAAGGGAATGGCAACCTACTTCAGTATTCCTGCCTGGAAGAATTCCAGGGACAAAGAAGCCTGGCACGTTACAGTCCATGGGGTTGCAAAGCCTCGGACATGACTGAGCGACTAACACTTTCACTTTCACAGCCTGGATGAAAACCAGGAATCCTAGCCATCAGACCAACAAGTGCTAGAGGCTAGAAGCTATTTTTCCCTGGATCTTTGCCCCCAGGGAAAAATGCATTTCTCATGGTGGCAAAAACTGTAAATGCAGATACAAAATTTACTATTAGAGACATAGCACAACAGTAAGTGGGAGAAACCACAGAGACTGTTTAGTTAAGACAGAAGCAAGGCAGAGATGCACACCCAGAGAGAAAGGGTGTGGGCATCGCCCCTAGGGAGGAGGAGCACAGTAAAGAGATGGTTAAGTCGTTTACATAGGACAGTTCTTCTGAGTCTTTGTTTACCTTTAGCCAATTATCTGGTTTCTTTTTCCACACTTGACCTACCATAAGACTCTCCCCAACACACGTATGCAACTTTTTTTCCAAGATGGATTCCATCCCAGAGGCCAATGAGATCACATATTAGCATCACATATCATGGGAGTGGGGTCCCCTCCTTTTTGATCCCTAAGGAGCCTTGCCCCAAGGATGGGAAATATATGACTTCCTGATCCTTTCACTCAAACAAGGTTTAGCCCCTCTCTGCTCCTGCCATGACGGTCATTTTAAGGTATCCTCAGGAGACAAAGCCTGGCTGTTTACCCTGTTTCAGTTGTTACTTCCATGTGGAAGAGTAAACAGGAGGCTGGTTGTAAGTATCTAACCTACAGCTCACCTTTTTCTTGCCCCAAGAAATGTAAACAAGAGTATAGCTGAAATTGCCTAGCCTGGGGCCCAGGTATCTCCTGCCTCAATTTTGACAATACTGATTCTTCCAATCCAAGAACATGGTATTTCTTTGCAACTGTTTGTGTCATCTTTGATTTCTTTCATCAGCACCTTACAGTTTTCTGAGTACAGGTGTGGCACCAGCACAAAAGAAGAAATATAGATCAAAGGAACCGAACTGAAAATCCAGCAATAAATCTACACACCTGTGGTCAATCAATCATTGACAAAAGAAGCAAGAATATACATTGGAAAAGACAGTTTCCTCAATAAGTGATGCCAGGAAAATTGGACAGCTACATGTAAAAGAATGACATTAGAACACTCTCTAGCACTAGACACAAAAATATACTAGAAATGGACTAAAGACCTAAAACTCTTCGAGGAAAACATAGGCAGCACTCTGACATAAATTATAGCAATATCTTTTTTGATCCACCTTCTAGAGTAATGAAAATAAAAACAAAAATAAACAAATAGGACCTAATTAAACTTAAAAGCTTTTGCATAGCAAAAGAAAACATAAACAAAACGAAAAGACATCAACAGAATGAGAGGAAATATTTGCAAACAAAGAGACCAACAAGGTATTAATCACTAAAATATACAAACAGTTCATGCAGCTTGATACCAAAATAACAACCCAATCAAAAATGAGCAGAAGATCCAGAGATACTTCTCCAAAAAAGACAGATGGCCCAAAAGTACATGTAAAGATGCTCAACATCACTAATCATTAGAAAAATGCAATGATGAATCACCTCACACCAGTCAGAATGGCCATCATCAAACAGTCTAAAAACAAAAAATGCTGAAGAGGGTGTGGAGAAAGGGGAACCCTCCTACACGGTTGGTGGGAATTTAAAGTGGTACAACCATTATGGAGAACAATATGGAGGCTCCTTAAAAAACTAAATATCGAACTACCATATGATCCAGCAGTCTCAGTCCTTGGTATATGTTCACAAAAAAACATTATTCAAAAAAATACATGCACCCCAATGTTCATAGCAGCACAATTTACAATAGCCAAGACATAGAAGCAACCGAAATGTCCATCAGCAGATAAACGGATATAGAAAATATGGCACGTGTATACAATGGAATATTACTCAGCCATAAAAAAGAATGAAATAATGCCATTTGCAGCAACATGGATGGACCCAGAGTATTATACTAAGTGAAGTGAGTCAGAGAAAGACAAACATCACATGATATCACTTATATGTGTAATCTAATTTTAAAAATGACACAAGGAACTTATTTACAAATAGTAACAGACTCACCAATCTTGAAATCAAACTTACAATTACCAAAAGGAAAACGTAGGAGTAAGTGATAAATTAGGAGACTGGGATTAACATATACACACTACTATATATAAAATAGGTAACTAACAAAGACTTATACAGCACAGGGAACTCTACTCAATATTCTGTTAACAACTTATATAGGAAAAGAACCTAAAAAAAGAATGGATATTTATTTATGGAGAGAGAGAACTGATTCATTTTGCTACACACCTGAAACTAACACAATATTGTAAATCAACTATACTCCAATAAAAAAATTTTAATAAATAAAATGCAAGGGTCTCATGATCTGGCCCCATTGGTCACATAGCTCCATCCTCTACAAGCCACTCCCACCCAATTCTACACCTTGAACCACTTTTGCTGTTTGCCTCTGTGCCTTTCCACAAGCTGTACCCTTGGCCTGCAACATCCCTACCATCTCTTCACCTAAAATCTATAAGTTTTCTAAAAAAAAAATCCCATAAGTCACTTTCTCTAAGAGAATTCTTTAACTCTCCAGTTTGAATTTTAAGATCCCTTAGCTCCTATAAGCCCATACCTCTTCCTCCCATCATCTCAACAGGTTCTCATGTGACACTGCTTTACTCATCCATCTCCCCAACTTGATTCTAAGCTTCTTGAGGACAGGGCATTTGTCTTAAGACACCTTTCTGTCTACAGCACTCAATTAACCTTTGTTAAACAAACAATTGATCCCAGCCATTTTCTTCCTCTGCTGCTCTCAGGAGAAAGTACAAAATCTGAGTTAGACTTTCATTACTGCTAAGAAATCTCATAATTTGCCCTCAGTTGCCACAAAGGACAAACCTTCACCACACTCATTTCCACAATGTTCCTCTCGGCAGACAGCTTCACTATTCATTTCACAGAAGGGAAAAAAAAAGCCACTGAGTAGGATCAGAAATTTAAGAACCTGCAACTACTAAAGCCCACTGAGCTCTAGAGTTCGTGAGACAAAACTAGCGAGTCCATGGGTCACAATGAAGATCCAGTGCGCCGCAGCTAAGACCCAACACAGCCAAAGAAACAAATAAATATTAAAAAAAAAACCCCAAACCCTATCAGTTCTGTTTCTCTAAAGAATGTTGAGTAATACACCAACTAAGGAAATGTTCCAGATTAAAGGAGTCTAAAAGACACTTGACAACCAAATGTAATATATATGTAAATTTTTTTTTTTTTTTTTTGCTGTTAAGGATTATTGGGACCATTAGTGAAATGTGAATAAAATCTTGAGATTATCGTATTATAGCACTGTTAATTTCCTGATTTTGCTCTTTGTACGATGGTTATGTAAGAAAATGCCCCAAGTGCACACAAAGTATATAGGGGTACAGGCCTATCCGTGTGCAACTTTGTCTCAGGTGGCTCATAGGAAGGAAGAAACCATATCCAGAGGAAAATGATAAAGCAAATGCGACTAAATGTTAACAAAGGGGGATCTAAGTATCAGATATACAGTTTTTTTGTACTATTCTGGGATCTTTTCTGTAAATCTAAAATAATTAAAAACTTCAAACTTCTAAGGTAAAAGCACGGACTCTACCTGGTCCTCTGTCCTCAACCTGAGGCGTTCACGGCTGCAGTTGGGATACCTGAGTCAGAATTTCTCTGAGGCCTCAAGGCTGCACCCTCACAGAAGCAGCGAAGTCAGCGTCCACCATCACCCACAGGGAAAGACAAAGTAGCCTCGCGCAGCGCAGCTCACTCACACCACCTGTCTCCCGCCCCCGGGCCTTCGGATTGGCTGAGGGGGCAGTGATGTCACGTCCTTCCTGGCAGGGCGAGCGTGCAGCTCCCAGCTCCACGTGGAGCTCAGGTGGGAAGGCTTGGTGGTCAGATGAGCTGGGACAGGCTCGCGGCTCCTCAGCCTCAGATCTCCGTCACCGTGGGCGGCCATCTGGCAAGCACACTAAAAGACAATAAGAATCTTGGCCTCATAAGGCTAACCCCACTCCCACCTACAAAACCATTGTTGTAACCCTGCCTCCATTTTCCGTTCAATTTCTGGACTAGGAGTTGGGTAACAGGGACTCAACCACAGAGGAAATTGGGAGCGCCCTTTTGAAGGCAGAAGGAAAGGCCTTTTCTTGAAAAGCTTAATGTTTTCTTGAATGTTATCTTTGAAAACCTAACGTTTGTGGTCCAGGTCCTGCTACTAGTAAGTTTCCAGCTGGAGCTTATGAAATCTTGGCCAATACCAGCCGGCCACTCCCCCTTGCTGGGGCAAGGGTACTGGCTTTCCCATTATCAATTAGTTAGAAATTGCACCCAAACGTGTCGGGTCTTTACAAAGCTTGTTCTTATCCACGGCTTCCTGCTAAGCGAACACCAGAAAACAGGCTGCAGGTGGTGGAGTACGCTAAAGGTATTGTGCTTCTGCCATTTACCAGATTACATTTTCTGATGAAAGCTGATTGATATCAAAGAATGAAGCCATTGTATTTCAGATTTGAGGGTTAAAAATAGAGGGTTGCACGGATAACAAACAGATACTTCCAGATCATGTTGATTGTGGTTATATTTGCTCTTGCTAGCTTCCTCATTCATCCTGCAGACAAGGAAGATTATTTCCATTGACTAGCATAGCACCTGGTACATGGTAGGTGCTTGGTAAAAATCTCAATGACTTTATAGTACCCTACACATTCTGCAGAACTGGAGTGGTCATTCTCCCAGCAACTGTAAATCTGGAGTTATTTTTGCCTATGTTGGCTTTGCCATCATTCTTTAAAACTGTATTTTGTAAAAGAAACTCTGTTCTTACTCTTTGTGGAAGTTCTGAGATTCCCAATGATTACAAATGGCAAGCAGTGAAAGGGGACTGAATAACACTCCTATGATTTATGTTTTTACTCTGTATTCATGTAATCTGATTATTATTACCACTCTGTATATTTCTTTTTCCTCCACCCCTAAACAAAATGAAAGGATTCCACAATGCAGAGGGTGAAGGAAAGATAATTGTTTATTTCAGTTGAGCAGACAGTCATGTCAAGCAAATGAAGCAAATGAAGAACACATAACCAAGAGTATATTGAAGGAGGGAAACAGATTCTTTCTGATCATTCATAGCAACCACATTTATTCCCTAGTTATTAGAGAGAAAAATGTCTTCAGATAACCAGTGGTCAGCAGACGAAGATGAAGGCCAGTTATCCCGACTGATCAGAAAATCTAGAGACTCCCCGTTTGTCCCTGTAGGTAAGTACAAGCCTTGACTAGATACTGTAAAACTGTTTGTAATAACACAATAATACCTCGACCAGTATCTTTGAGTATTGAAATCTTTTATATAATTGAATACTTTCAGATAATTGAAGCTAACCCCTTCTATGCATGTATGAGTTAAACTTTCAGCATGGTTCCTAGTGTATGACAAATACTCAGTAAATGTTAGCTATTATTATTATGAAGCATCAAATTTTTATTCTGTTTAATTCATTTTCATTCACAGTCTATTTAAAAGTACTCATTGCCAAGTACTTCCCTGGCGGTCCACTGGTTAAGATTCTGCACGTCCAGTGCAGGGGGCATGGGTTCAATCCCTGTTTGGGGAACTAAGATACCACATGCCTCTTGGCACAGCCAATAAATAAATATAAAAAATAAAATTACAGCTTTATATAAAAAAAAATTAAAAAAAAAACCAACCTTCCCAACCAGTCTAAATAGAATTGATTGAATGGACTGTAACTTTTCTATAATGATTCAGAATCAGTAGCAGCCAATTCAGTTTATTAGACTGAGTCTGTTAGGAACTACTAAGATGTATACAGAGACTCTGTATACAGAGTTACAACTTTTTGACTTTGAGATGATGAGAAAGCAATGTACATTCAAGTAGAAATCATCCTTTGAATGTTGGTCTTTTCCTGGGCTAACAATATGTGGTACGATACTCTCATGATGGTGCTGGACAGCAGCAGCTCCCAGTCAGCCTCAACATCATGAAGGTAAACAACCAATACCCTTACAACCACTCTGTACCCAACATCCTGTTTTTCACTTTCAGTACAATATTCAATAAATTACATGAGATATATTCAACACTGTATTATAAAATAGGCTTTGTATTCAATGATTTTGCCTAACTACAGGCTAATGTAAGTACTCTGAGGATGTTTAAAGTAGGCTAGGCTAAGTTATGATGTTCAATAGGTGAGGTTGTATTAAATGAATTTTTGACTTACAATATTTTCAACTTATGATGGGTTTATCAAGATGTAATCCTATCACGAGTTAAAGAAGATCTACATATCTCTTTAAGTTCTTGTGTCCAATATTTATAGATTTTTCTCTTTCTTCCATTACTGTTGGGTACCATCAGAAACTTCTGCTTCTAATATTCTGTGTTGCCAGAAGCTGGATACCCAAGCTCAAAAGAACTGTGAGTCAATTCAGAGTTAAGAAGCTCTGAATGGAAGTCTGGGCCTACCTGTATACTTGAGAGCATGAACTTTGGTGTTCATTCTCTGAGGCTTGTTGTTGGCTTCCTGATGTGTTCCAGATGCTAAGATTGATGGTTAAATAAACTCTTGATGCAAGAAGTATCAATATTATTATAATTGTATCTGGAGTCTTGGCCTCTTTATCCTTTCCCAACACATATTTAATGTGTTTACATTTTTATCAAATACTATATATATATGTGGAGTTAAAAAAATCTAAGCACCAGTATTTTGTTTCAAAAGCTAAGCTTTCTCTTCCTTCTCTTTTGGATACTTTAGCTGCCCTAAGCATTATTATTGTATACTTCAGCCATCCCTCTTTCCTTGTGTTTAGTCTGGAAACTATTAAAAAAAAATCATATTTAAATCATACAAATATACAGGTAACTATACTCAATATAGTGTGATTAACTATAGATGGAAAAGAATATGAATAAGAAAATATATAAAACAGAATCACTTTGTTGTACAGCAGAAATTAACACAAGGTTGTATATCAATTATACTTCAATAAAATTTAAATATATATATATATACATCAGACAAACATAAGTTGTGATTAATTCCACAAAAGCTTCTAAATAGGTGTAAGTCATATGTTTCCATTAATGTCACTACAAATCTAGCAACTTTATGTGTCATTCATTATTCACGTATCAAAAAGAATCAAAATTTTACTTTAAAGTAGTATTCTGTGTTTAAAAGTTTCACTTAATTTGATTAAGGCTTGTAATAGCACGAGAAATGGAGGCAAATAATTTTATAGTGATTTATTTATAATCTTTAGCATTTTTAACTAGAAAAAAAATTTGAGAACTCAGTGTCACTTGAACAGATCACTATAATGAACAGATTAATCACTGTGTCTGTTGTAAATTAAATTGTTTTTCCAGAGACATTTAGGGTGATTAAAGTAGAAAGATAAAAGTGTTTCCAGCTAAACTCAATTATATACAAACTACAGAGATGCTGTATGGAAAACAGTAAAGGTTCTGACTTTAATCTATAAAAGAAGCAAAACAAATTTCAGTAAGAACAGAGTCTTGATTTGATAAGGGAAGAGAGCCAAGTTTTTGCTGGAAAACTAAATGATAAAATTTGTATATATATTATTAGTTTGTTTTATTTGTTTTATTAAGAATATCTACTAAGTATTTTCTGCCACAGGATGGAGTATCCTATGCAGATAACTTATAGTACATTTTAATTTCTTATCTTGACTTCTGTCGTTATAATTGATTTATATTATTTAAAATCTTATGGTCACTGCTAAGGTCTAAATAATGACACTTTAAATACATTACATGTATTTAAACTCTGTGTCAATAGATTATTTGTTTTTGCTTGTTTTACTTAACATTTCATAGTAGTATATTATACTATAATGTAAGTATAATTATATTTACAATTTTTTTTATAGCTCTGATAGTTTTTCCTCTGTTTGGGCCATTTGGGTTGTTTTGTTTTTCCTCACACATAGTGTAGCCATAAACATCTTTGTGTCAACTTCTTGACTTTTCTTTTGCTTACTTCCTTGGAATATTTTCCCCAAAGTAGAATTTTCAGGGCATGAAGCATGTTCAGTTTTTTTAAATTTTATTTTTAATTGGAGGGTAATTACTTTACAATATTGTGATGGTTTCTGTCATATTTCAACATGAATCAGTCATAGGTATACATATGTCCCTTCCCTCTTAAACTTCCCATATGTTCGGTTTAATATCAATTATTATATCTTTTTAGATTTCTTTCCAGAACGATTTGGCTAAATCTTTACAGAGCTTTCAGATTGTACCTATTTCTCAGTGTACCTGCCATCATTGTTTTACTGTAATTTGTTTTTTGCTGTTTTTGTTTGTCATTTTTATTTCAATTTCACTTATTGCTAATTAGCATACAAGATATTCATATAAATGTGATTATTTACTCTGATTCTTATTTCCACTTATTAAATGGATCTGAGAGAATAAATATATCCTCACCCACCCATAGAGACAAACACATGCCAACATAGTCAAAACTTGCTATTCTACTTAAGCATCAGTTGCATTTCCATATACTAACAACAAACACATGGAAGCCAAAATTAAAGACACGAGACCATTTACAGTCACTCTAAAGAAAATGAAATGATTAGGGCTTTCCTGGTGGCTCAGACAGTAAAGAATCCGTCTATAGTGCAGGAGACCTGGGTTCAATCCTTGAGTCAGGAAGATTCCCTAGAGAAGGGAATAGCTACCCACTTCAGTACTCTTGCCTGGAGAATTCCATGGACAGGGGACAGGGGAGCCTGGCAGGCTACAGTCCATGATGTTGCAAAGAGTCAGACATGACTGAGCGACTAACACTTTCACTTTCAAGCTTCAGAAAACATGTATAGAATCTGTATGGTGAAAAATACAAAATGCTAATGAAAGAAATCAAAAAAGACCTAAATGAATATAGAGACTGTTGTGTTCATGGATTGTATAACTCAATAAAGATGTCAGTTTTCCCCAAACTCATCTATGGGTTTAGTGTAATTCCTATCAAAATACCAGCAATGTTTTTTTTTTTTTTTTGTAGATATAAACAAGCTTATTCTAAAATTCATATAAGGGAGGTGGGAGGGGGGTCCAGGAAGGGGAACACATGTAAACCCATGGCTGATTCATGTCAATGCATGGCAAAAACTACTACAATATTGTAAAGTAATTAGCCCCCAACTAAAATAAATAAATTTATAAAATAAAAAAAATAAAATTCATATAAAGGCAAAAGTTCTAGAGTGGCTAAAATAATATTTTTTAAATCAATTTATTTTTTATTGAAGGATAATTGCTTTGCTGTAAAGCTCAGGAAATTCAAACAGGGGCTCTGTATCAAACTAGAGGGGTGGGATGGGGAGGGAGATGGGAAGGAGCTTCAAGAGGGGATACATGTATACCTACGGCTGATTCATGTTGAGGTTTGACATAAAGCAAACTTTTTTGACAAAAAGATTAAGCGGGAGGAATCATCCTTACCTGATATTAAGGCTAACTATACAGATATAGTAGTCAAGACAATGTAGTATTGATGAAAGTAGATGCATAAATCAGTAGAAGAGAGATTCCCCCAAAATAGAGCCACACTTTTACCATGCAGAAGTTTCCCTTATTCTGTCATCAAAATACATCATTTTTGTCCTCACTTTAAGTCTACCTTACCCCTTATTTAGATGTCATAAATATTCTGTTCTGTTTTCTTCTAGATTTTCTTGATAAATTTGTTTTTCCATACTTAACTCTAACCCATCCAGAGTTTTTTTTGTAGGGTCTAGTGTGAGATGTAAATTCAAACTAGTTCAGATAGTTATCCCCTTATTTGTTATATGGTTATTTTGATTAACTTCTCACACTGTTTCAAATCACTTACTAGAATTTTCCCTATTCAGTTGATTCCTATTCAATTTTCTGTTTTAGAGTCAACTGCATAGAATCTTGGTTGTCACAGCAGTATATTCAGTTCTTGACATATGTAAGGAATACAAAAATATTTGTATGGGCTTCTGGAATTTTTTAGAATCACAGTTCTTCCTAGAGTCATAGGCTTCTCGTGCAAATATTCATACCTTTTCACCTCTTATTAAAACTCAACATGTCATTTTCACATATTAAAGTTTCTTTCACTTCACTAGATTTACTCCTTATTTAATATTAATAAAAACTAGAGAGGAATAAAGCCAAACACCCAACAGCTATGAATGCTGAGATTTTGGTTGGTTCACTCACTGCTTAAGCAGCTTGCCCCAAATAAAAGTCTTACTGCTTACAAATTTGAAACCATGCCTCAGGAAAACTACTAGACAAGTGTCTACACTATACAATTCAATTTTTTCTGAAAGAGTCAAAACTGCAAATACTGAATTCATTAATGAAGTATTTTTTGGTGCTTTGCCTGCTTATCTTCCACGTACTGATCCCTTGGGCAGCCCTTTATTCAAATCTCTAAGTTCTTGGGAAATTTTAGCCTGCTATTTATATAATCTCTGCTTTTTTTTAATTTACAGGGATAGCAGGCTTTGTGACTGTGGTGTCCTATGGTCTTTACAAGTTAAAATACAGAAGAAATCAGAAAATGTCCATTCATCTTATTCACATGAGAGTTGCTGCCCAAGGATTTGTTGTAGGAGCTGTGACTCTAGGTAACCTACTTAATTTGTATATGATTCAACCATCTTTAAGAGTATTTTTATTACTCATTCATTCAGATTAGAGAGTATTTTTATTTATTCATTCATTCATATTCATTAATGAATATTGGATCAAGATGATTAATGGAGGAGGATTGGAAAGAAAGGCAGTGATCTTCACTTGGTTGAGGTTGCTGTCCAGATATAGGCTTAATGTCTTGGTATTTTAAGCACTGAAAAAAAACTCAGTAGGCAAAGGTACAAAATTCCAGTTATAAAATACATAAATCATGGGGATATAATATATAGCATGGTGACTATAGTTAATAATGCTGTATTGCATATTTGAAGGTTGCTAAGAGAGTAGATCTTAAAAGTTCTCATCAAAAGAAAAAATTCTGTAACTATATTTGGTGATAGATGTTAACTAGGCTTATTGTGATGATCATTTCACAATACATACAAATACAGAATCATTATGTTGTACACCATAATATTGTATGTGAAATATACCTCAATTTTAAAAGGGAAAAACCCAGTAGAGAACAGGGTTATAGTTTGTATTATCCTCTGTAATAAAAGGAGCAGTGAATAGTTTATATCCTATGTAACTCAGCTATTCAGCTTGAGCAACAGGAAATTATTTTTATTAGTCTGTAAATTAAGTGACATTTACACAGTCAAATCCAAAGAATGGTGTAAAATTATCTGGTTTATTCAGGTTTTATCAACAGCTAAATCAGATAGTTCAGATAGACAAAGAATCTACTTTGGGACCTAAATTATCTAAGGTTTTTTTGTCTACATTAATAAGAACAAGTCACAATGTTCTTAGCTCCCCTTCATTCTGTGCAAAGTAGATTCAGCCTGAGTAGATCTAGGATTATGAGGTGATGAGTGTGGGACTTGCAGAGAGGGATTTATATGGTAATTATCTTCTTACTATGAGCTGTGATATGTGATACTTGAACAAAATACAACAGGAAACATTACTACACAGTAATGTGTTCTCATTTTCGTCATTCAGCAAACACTGAGCATGTGCTATGTGCAAGGCACTGTGCTGGTCTAGAGATATAAAAAGTAACTCCCTACCCTCAAACAGTTAAGTCTCCTTAGGGAGAGAGACCAAGAGCAGGAGAAGACAATATAAAGTCAAATGTACTACAACAAAATAACACAGGTTGCTATGGAAGCACAAGCACAAAGGAGGGACATTTAGAGCTGAGAATTCAGGGGAGGCTTCTCTAAGGATGCAAACCATGTGATGAGCCAAGAATGTAGAGGAGATAACTAAGCAGAGAAGGAAGTCGGGACTTAAGGCAGAGGAAAAAGTCATAAAAGTATGGCATGTTAGTGAAACTCTACATAGCTTGGTATGGTAGGTGAGTCAGTCTGTGATTGATGAGACTGTAGAACTACTAGTAGTAATATAAAGTAAGAGATTTGTTATAGGTATTTGGATTTATGTAGTTGTAAGGCTCTTGCTTATGTATCAGGAACTGGGACCTGAAGTGGTCAGAGCAAGCAGTTATTAAGAAATGGTAGATGAAAAATGAGAAAAGCAAGGAAAATCCAGAACCTACAAGGATGACCTATAACACACTGGATATTCTGGAATCCTTGTGGATTTCTCACTATTTCTAAGCCTTCAAAGTAGATGCTGGGAATGACATAGAAAAAGCTGATGCCCCTCATCCTGGAACTAAACACAGACCTGGCCAAGGAGTCAGAGAAAGTGAATGAAGAAATTCAGCAGGAGCCATAGTAGCTGCACTCCTGATTGCTGCCCCATGCCAACAAGGTGGCCCAGCAGATAAGCAAAAACATGCTGCAGCAGTGCTTTGTTGGGTTAAAAGAACTTGGCTTTTGCTTTACTTCTGCCTTTTAGGCTCATGCTAAATGTCTCCTGTGCAGTTTTTCAGGGAATGAAACTGTCGACTTAAAAAAAATGCACAAAGTGACAGTTGCGAGTTGAAGTTTATTTGGGGCAAAATGAAGATTTCAGCCTGAGAGACAGCACCTCAGAAAGCTCTGAGAATCTACTCCAAAGAGGCAGGGGTGGGGTGGAGTGGGGGTAACGTCATTATGTATGTGATTTTGGTGAAGGGGGAATACATGGAGTCAAGCACATATTTTTCCAGAAGGTTTCTGCTAGTCTTGTGAAGCTTTCCGGTAGTCACAAAGAATAGTCATCACCATGAAGGATTTTAGTGCTTTTTCTAGATAGGAGATATAAGAATTGGGCTCATAAAGTCAGCTCCTGAAAATATCTAACTATCTGAAGACCTGTTTTCCCAGTTTTTCCCTGAGCACAGAGTGCCTCATTTCTGCTTTCTACCCTAAACTCCTTTCGGGGGGTGTTGAAAATCAAGAGCTGCAGCAGCAGCACATGATTGAATACTTATCGAGGTAGATGGCAAGTGCCAATTTGTAGTTAACAAAAGGAAAGGAATTCTGGAAAACCTAGTTACATTTTAGCTAAGTTGACACAATACAAATCCATCACCTTCTACTCCTTGTCCACCTGGCATCCATATATACGTCTCTTAATACACTTACCTTCAAGTAAAGACAAATGGCAAAATCAAACATGCCTTGTATAACCGAAAACAAGCTAACTCTCTCCCCAAGAGAATACAAAGTCCCTTTGGGTGATGTTGATTCATTTTTGAGCTGAGTCATGTTCCCTTTTGATATCCTGTGACTTAAATACTGAGATACAAGGTTAACTACTATTAACACTTTTTATGTTAGATGGTAGGTAAATAAAAGTGGCAAACAGTAAAAAAAAAAAAAAAAACAAAACTGGTGAATATACACAAGTGTATTCATATAAAAATAAGGAAGAAATATTCATAACCATCACAGTCTATGTTTCTGCAACTGGTCAGGTAAGCATGGCTCATATTATAACCATGTTTTTCCCCTAGGCATTTTATCCATCCTTTGCCTTCCAAAAGCACTTTGGCTAGTCATAGTTAGTTGACTGGGGTGTTAACCCAAACCTTCATTCTTATATGATGTGGGTCATTAATCATCCTTCCTGTATTGGGTGTAATTTCCACCTTCTTTAATCACGGGACATGGGAGTACTAAGAAATGCCCCAGAAGGTATACATTCCAGACACCCTTCTCCCTAGCCTAACAATATAGTAGCAATTTCCCCTTGATAGATCAGATCAATGTAATGGACTGATGTGATACCCTGTGGAATAGAGATGATCAAGGTCCTACAGACTAGATTGTGTCATAGGGCTGGAAGTTCACACAGTCCTGAGACTCAACACTGAAAATATGCCGCTGGCCCTGCCAGATGAAAGCAAACTGCTTCTGACAGTCTTTACTAAAAGGTATACAAAAAAAAGCAATCCATCAGATTAACAGCTGCAAATCAGATAGCAAAAATTATGTTGATTTGCTATAGCACTGAAACCACACCTGTACGGTAGCTGCAATTAGACTAATCACCTGATTAAGTTTTTATAAATCCATTATCATTCTCTAAGATCTCTCTGCCTTCTGGCAAAAGAGGCAAAATGAATAGAGATGTGGTAGAAATCACCACCTTGGCATCTTTTTTGCTGAGGACACTAAGCTGTACAATCCCCCTGGGAATACAGTATTACTTTGATAATAGATGCATATAGAATGGTTTACACTTAGCTTTCCCTACCATAAGAACCCTTACTCCACAGGTCAGAAGAATCACTGCTCTACCATGGAAGTATACTAAGGAAGTTCTGGTATTTCAGCTTCATTTAGTGGAGACTACTTTTTGGTCCAAGTTTCAGTCTTTCTCAGACAGATATAGAGGACTGTTTCTCCTGGCAAAGGAGTGTCAATAAGATATTGGGGCTCAAGGACCCACTTTCACTGAAATCTGACCGTATGTCCCCATTCCAGGTTTCAGAGTCCCATTCCTTCCAAAGCAATGCCCTAAACTTTAATATAAGAGGTGTTGTGAGGTTGGGAATTCATTTTGTGTTGTGATTAATCACTCACAAGATTAGACTCTGTGGATATTTTTCAAAAATAGCAATCTCATGGCCACAGGAATTGAGTTTCTTTTTGGAAAGTCATAAAGCTTTCAGTTACCTCATGCAAACCTGAGCTAGGAATTAAAAGCTATGAGCCCAGGGACTTCCCTGGAGGTCCAGTGGCTAAGACTCCAAGCTCCCAATTCAGGGGCTTGGGTTTGATCCCTGATTAGGGAATAGATCCCACATGCTGCAACTGAGACCTGGTGCATCTAAATAAAAAAATAAATTGCATCTTAAAAAAAAAAAAGCCATGAGCCCATCGTATAGTTTCCCCAAGTTTTCCAGTACACTTAGAAGTAACCAACTATATTATACTCCTTATTTCCACTAAATGTTCTATGGCAGTATATACTTGATCACCTAAAGCCTTGCTTTCTATAGGCACCTGATTAAGGGTATCTGCAAGGCGATAATTTTTTAAATATTTTGCTAATGTATGCCATGGACTGCCAGCATATTCTTAGCCACTGGAAGGGGGGAGAAAGGCCATTAATACCTTTCTATCTAATCAGATTAGAGAACCAACTCCAAATAACCCAGAATTAATTCACAGAACCAATCCTCTGGGTTATGTTATGTTATGTTATGTTATGTTATGTTGTTATGTTATGTTATGTTATGTTATGTTATGTTATGTTATGGTTATGTTCCTCTGGGAGCTTATAATACCAAATTCTGTATCATTCTGTTCAATTAGATAAGCAAAACTACTAGTTGTTTTTGTTGTTTAGTCACTAAGTCATGGACTGTAGCCAGACTCTTTCACAACCTCATGGACTGTAGCCAGGCTCCTCTCTCCATGGAATTTCCCAGGTAAGAATACTGGAGTGGGTTGCCATTTCCTTCTAAAAGTTCTAGTAGTGATACAGAAAAAGGGATTTATTATAGAGATATGACCTTAAGCAATTTGGGTAGCTGGTTAAACAGTCCATGTTAAGCTGTTGGTTATATTTCTAATCCTGGCACCTGAACAAGGCAGCAGTTGGGAAGGAAAAAGAAACTAGGATCTGCAAGGATGAACTGGAACCCACAAAGACAAGTGGAAACTTGAGTCATAATCTTGTTGACTCCAACCTAGATGGCATGACCTTTAAGAAAAGCTGGCACCCTCTATTATCCACATCTGGCCCAGGAGCCAGAAAAGCTAATAGAGGAGATTCACAAGGAACTGAAAGACCTGTGGGCCTGACTGCTGCCCACCGCAGTAGCAAAGAGAGCCAGCAGATAAACAACAACACACACAAACTATAATAGCACCTGGTCCTCTGTACCAAGCCTGACAAGTGCAAAAAGTATTTGGCAGCTGCTGCTTCACCTTCACCTTCAAATCTCAAGTAAAATATCGCTCATGGCCAAGCTAACTCAGAACTATGCAGAGAAGGAGGCTTCCCTGGTAGCTCAGTTGGTAAAGAATCTGCCTGCAGTGCAGGAGACCCGGGTTCGATCCCTGGGTTGGGGAAGATTCTCTGGAGAAGGAAATGGCAAACCACTCCAGTATTCTTGCCTAGAAAATCCCATGAACAGAGGATCCTAAAGGGGCTACAGTCCGTGGGATCGCAAGAATCAGACACAACTTAGTGACTAAACTACCACCACCACCATCCAGAGAAGGGAATCCTGGAAAACATAGTAACAGCTTAGCTAAATTGATATAAAACAGATTCCCCCTATAGATTTTCCTGGTTGCTAGTTGAGGAGTAACAAGATGAAGTAAACCAGTGAAGGGTTTAAGCAAGGGAGTAACATAGAATAACAGTTTAGAACAATGCCTGCGGGGGGACTTCCCTGGCAGTTCAGTAATTAAGACTCCACACTCCCAATTCAGGGGGCATGGGTCCTATTCCTGATGGAGGAATTAAGATCCTGCATGCCTTACTGGGCTTGCCGGGTGGTGCTAGTAGTAAAGAACTTGCCTGCCAATGCAAGAGATGTGGGTTCGATCCCTGGTTCAGGAAGATCCCCTGGAGGAGGGCATGGCAACCCACGCCAGTGTTCTTGCCTGGAGAATCCCATGGACAGAGGAGCCCAGTGCACTACAGTCCATAAGATCGTAAAGAGTCAGACACAGCCGAGATGATTTTGCACCCAAGCACACATGCCACACTGTGCAGCCAAAGCCAAAAACAAAACGAAAAAGATTTATCAGTATATTGACTGACTATAGTACATTTGTTTATAAATGCACATTTTGAGAGGCATGCTCAACATATTTGCTTATATACAAGTTTTGGAGACCATCTACATATGGGATGTAGAAATGTCACATTTAATATAGTCTATATATGGGTCTCACTCTCAGAAGAGAGATCTATTTGCTTACAAGTGAAACAACAGGTGTGAATGAGGTGAGAAAAGCATTGGGATCAGAACTCCTGGAAACACCTATCTTTAAGAGGTAGTGTGAAAAAAAAAAAAAGAGATAGTGTGCATGTGTGCTCATTAGCATCCAATTCTTTGTGACCCCACAGACTGTATAGTCCACCAGGCTTCTCTGTCTATGGGATTTTCTGGGCAAGAATACTGGGTTGGTTCAAGTGTGTTGCTATTTCCTACTCCGGGGATCTTCCCAACTCAGGGATCGAAGTTGAGTTTTGTTTTGTTTTTTCCTGGAGCCACTTGTATGATCTAAACCAAAAACTAATAAGATAGAGGGTGTTTGTTTTTAATTGTAGGTTAGTTTTAGAAAAAATACAAGTGAAGAAATGCAGTGTTTGTTTCCCATGAATACTCTATTGACATATGTATTTTGTTTCTAGGTGTTCTCTACTCTATGTACAAGGATTACATTAGACCTCGATTCTTCAATAGGTACAAAAAATGAAGTTACACACAAGAAAAATAAGAAGCCTTCTGAAAAGTACTTACGAAGAATGAATTTTCAATATGTAGCAAATTATACTGCAGAAGTTTCAGCCAGAATTCTCATAGCCTTCAGTTGTTTAAGATGTTGACTTCCAAATCAACAATCATAAATAGTCAACTCAAAAATGTATTTGTTGATGTCTTTTAGAACCTAGGACATGATTTTCTGACTTTTAAAATTTTTATTTTCTAGTTAGTGGCAGAAAATAATCCGCTGCTGCTGCTGCTGCTAAATCACTTCAGTCGTGTCCAAGTCTGTGCAACCCCATAGACAGCAGCCCACCAGGCTCCCCTGTCCCTGGGATTCTCCAGGCAAGAATACTGGAGTGGGTTGCCATTTCCTTCTCCAATGCATGAAAGTGAAAAGTGAAAGTGAAGTCACTCAGTAGTCTCTGACTCTTAGCGACCCCATGGACTGCAGCCCACCAGGCTCCTCCGTCCATGGGATTTTCCAGGCAAGAGTACTGGAGTGGAGTGCCATTGCCTTCTCCGAGAAAATAATCTATATTATGCCAAATCAATCTGAAAACTAGGAGTTATATAATGGCTACAGAAAAATTTTCTCCATATTAAATGTGATGCTGTATTCATCGCTTAATTCTCTCCAGACAGAGCAAGGTAATTAAGGCTTTCATAAAGTCCTTTTTAGAACAGGCAAAAATTACATCAGAGGCAAATGAATGGCCATGTTGTTATTTAAATTTGGTTCTGCCCTGAGGGCCCCTGTGGAGCAGCAGGGCTGTGCACTGCAAGGGGGGTGCGCAGTGAAATTAAAAAAAAAAAATTTGGTTTACCACTCTACACCTCACTCTCATATAGAAACTTGACTTATTTACCACAAACATAAATGTCTAACATGAAATACTTGTGTATTCATCTTTACACTTCTTGAAAGTATTTCTGGGAGTACAAAGGTAAATTGCTAAAACAATCCCTTTTCCGCTCAAATGGCAGTATTGTGGGAGTGGAAAGATTTAGTCCATTTAGTCCATTAGCTACTGCTAATCTGGTATGACATTGCAGAAAACACAAGAAACAAAGAAGATAATAAATGTGAAGTATACCTGAGGCCTCAAGCTCCTCTATAAGTCCTAGGGTTCTAAAAACTAGTTCCATCTTGTTGAAGTCATAACTGCTATGCCTCAGATTTATTCTGACTCCAGGCCTGGGAAAGAAAACCAAAGTGGGGGGGGGGAAAGTACCCACTGAGATAAAATCAAGAATGCACAGTAAAAAAACAAAAAATGCACTAAAATGCATGTAATATGATCTGTGGTGATGATTTCCTCTTCCTTGATATTTTCTGTAGTAGAGAAATACTCTGACTGGAAGATGAAGTCTAGCATTTGGGGAAGGGAAAAATGCAGGAATGTTTGAAAGTCTATCTGCAGTCTAGACACTAACTCACTGTTCTGTGTATTATATACACTTTTCTCTATTGGCTCAGGGTAATTATCTTTAAAGTTGCCATCTGTACCTACTATGAGGCTCTTCAAGTGCCACCAACAAACATACATGTTTCAGTCAACACTGTCCTCTTTAGAAAACAGGCGAGGAAAGAATCCAACTACTCTATTCACTAGAATAAACATTCCAGCAGTTGGCTCTAATATGTTCCATGAAATCAGGAAAATTTAAGACCTCTGGCATAGAAATGTCATCCTTCATGTTGATTACACAATGAACAGATACTTCTAATCAGGCTACCAGAAAGATCCCCCTCTCCCAAAACATGCTCAGCATTAAAAATAGATGAACTGAAGTATTTACTCAGAAATGGGCTCTTCTAACAAACTGATTCATCTAGAGTTGCTGTCGCTGTATAAAGAAACCAAAACACTGTAACTCATTTTTTGAGTTTCTTTTTCAAGTAAAAGCTGATAAATGGTGTTAACTCAGTTTTACTTTTAAGATGTCAATGTATGGCAAAAACCACTACAATATTGTAAAATAATTAGCCCCCAACTAAAATAAATAAATTTATTAAAAAAAAAAAAATCAGAAGGTCTATAACCTGTGTGGCAAGGCTGTTGCTCTTATGAGAAGTTTCAAGGGCCACAAAGTAGAAATGAGGGCATTTTAAAGAATCATCTTGGTAAAAAATCCCTGCCACTTAGAGAATCTAATTATAAATGAACAAAGGCAATATCTGGAAGGTGCCAAATTTTAAAATAAGGCAGTAAGGTTTATGCTGAAGGAGGAAAATGATGCTCAAACATACAAAGGCTGCAGGGTTTGTAAACTCAATGCCTTTAGTGCTAAAAGGAAATGAGAGAAGGCATGGAGTATATTCCATTAAAAAACGGATAGCTGCCATTCAGTGTAAGCCAACTACACTTCCATGAAGGGGTGTGAGTCTGGTGTTGAAAATCTTCTGACTTTTCGATCAGATCAATATGCAGAAACTTTCAAGTATAAGTGCTAAACGTTTTTTAATACAAATTTTATGGAGGCTGCTATGGGTGCCAATGTTCCTGCAGTGAGCCACTGCCAACCCATGCCACCATGGGAGAGTCTCCAACACTAGCAGACATGGGGTATTTTTTTTTGGTGGGTTCCAGCATCCTCCTGTCGATGGTTGTTCAACAGCTAGTTGCGATATTTTGCTCTCAAAGGAGGAGATGGGTGCGCATGTCCTTCTAATCCGCCATCTTGAACCTACACTGACTTTTAAAACACCAGCTGTTTAATTGTGTTGTCAAGTAAACAGTTTTGACTCCCTTCAAAAAAAAAAAAAGTTATGGAATAAAAAAAATTCTAGTTAAGAAGGAGCGTCAAAAAAAAGCTATAACCCACAGGCAGGCAGACAGTTTGTGACCTGTGGACTAATCTTCCAAGCCCCAGTCTAGTTCTAATCTCATATCACTTGCTATAAATAACTTAAAATGCTTAACATTCCCTAGGAGAGTCAGCATTAGAAATACTAGCCACTACAGAAATAGACTTTGACCTAGAAATTGTGTTTGGAGTATTAATGGGAAAAGTGGGAAGAAAAGACATGGTGAGACTATACATACATTAGGAAGAAAATTATCATTATCTTCTGTTGGGCCTTACAAAGTTCAATGTTAGAATTCTTTTTATACCTAAAATGCTAGAATGGGCTGAGTTACAATGTAGTATGGAAAACTGGTCACTGGTTAAAGTATAATTTCTGGATCCTGTTCCTAGGTATTAAGCTCTTTGAAAAATACCATCATATCTCAAAAAAATTCAAGAAAAACAAATAGAGAAACTAACAATCACCGAGCATGCTGACAACCAGGATGAAATATAATTGCCCAATAAAGAAAAGTCTTCTTTGAAAATGATGTGCCATTAGTTACCAAGGGTTGTTTAATTAAATCCAAGTCAAGTTTAACTGGCCATAGTCAAGTATCACTTTAAAAATAAGTCAATTTGACCAATTCATTCTGAAAAAGAACAGTGCTCTTTTTCCTTTGTCACTTGTGATTCAGACAAAATAAATATATGATTTATCTGAGCAACATTTGTTTTAAAAAATACAACATATGTATCACTTTTACATAAAACTCTACCCAAACTGATATGTTCAGGTTTACATAAACATACACACATATATTTTTAAAATTCCAGAAATCCAGCACAAGCCCATAGGGGTGTGTGGCCATCATAGGCTAATCATTTAACTCTGGCAGTTGTAGGACTATTGTGAGGTGGGTGGGTCTCTGACCTACACTTAACAGCTATCAGCCTTTCACACCCTTCCTATGAGGAAATCTTTACCTTTTGTTCAAAATGTTTGAACAAAACTCACCACCGAACAAACAGAGGTATGTTAACAGGACACTTGGCACAAAAGGACCAAGAGAAAGTGGGTCTTACAGCCCCTTAGGCTGTCAGTCATCTAGACACAAGTGAGTCGGCATCCACGGTGCTCAGAAGGTAGAGTTCCGGTTGAACTGTCAATTCCAGGTGGTACTGAGGGCAAAAAAATGGAAAAGGGTTAGACTGATTTGCTAGTATTTAAAATTGGAATTTAAGTACCTATAATCAGCATATAAAAGTAGCTCTTATTTCAGTTCTGCTATATTGATTTTCTTTCAGAAAATAGATGGCTTACAGACACACAAATGGTTTATTGTATGTAAAATCATCTGTATGAGCTAAAATCAAGATTGAGGTAATACCAAATGCAAAATTTTCACTTTAACTATTCTTATGACACTACCTCAGGATGGGTGTTTCTGATCAGGATCTTAAGAGCAAATGTACTGCGAGCTTTTATACTTTAATACCAGGTGTGTTAGAAATAAAATTTCAGGGAATTCTCTGGCAGTCCAGTAGTTAGGACTCTGAACTTTCCCTGCTGAGGGTTAGAGTCCAATCCCTGGTTAGGGAACTAAGATCCCATAAGCTGTACAGCAAGGCCAAAAAAGAGAAAAGAAGTTCACTTTCAAATGGTCTAAATCCTGAGCCCTATTATCTGGGCCTTAATATCCTTTGGCACCTGAGCAGAGAAAAGCCTTTCATTAAAAATAATAATAAAATGGCATGTGCTAAGAGAAAAGGAGATGACCAATGGTCCCAAATGTTTATCAGATTGAATAAGAATTACTTTAGCTGCTTTTAAAACACATTGCCAGAACTTCCTTGTGGTCTAATGGTTAAAAACCTTGCCAGGCAAGAGATATAGGTTTGAGCCCTGGTCTGAGAAGTATGATTCCACATGCCTGGAGGCAACTAAGCAAGCTCTGGCTCTGGAGCCCACAAGCAGTAACTAGAGAGAAGTCTGTGCACAGCAATGAAAGATCCTGAGAGACGCAACCAAGACCCAGTGTGGACAAAAAATAAATCTGAAAACAAAGCAAAAAAATATATTGCCAGACTCACTCCTAGAGACCTAATCCCAATGGTTTATACTGGCATTTGTGAAGTTGTATCTTACTCTTTTTCTCTCCTCTGCTTTCACCATGGGACAATCACTGAGTCTCCTTTTAGCCCACTGGTATTACCTGGGGTTTTAGGAATGTTGTTGCCGCTAGGTACCAACAGCCTCTTTTTGGCCTTTCAGTTACTTCATCTGTATAGAGGCTAATTCTTTAGTTGCAAGAATTAAAATGAGATCATATGAGTGCTCAGGACACCAAATGCACACTGTAAAATCATAGAAAACATTTCTAGTATAGTATAGTGGAAAATGAGATACCAAGATGGCAGAGTAGAAGAATGTGTGCCCATCATCTCCTGCAAGAACACCCAAAACGCAACTAGCTGCTGAGCAACCTTCGACAGGAGGATGTTGGAACCCATGAAGAAAGATTCCCCGTGTCTAAGGACCAAGGAGTAGCCACAGCAAGATGGGTAGGAGGGGTGCAATCACGTTTAAGTCAAATCCCATACTGGCCAGGTGGGCAACCCACAAACTGGAGAGCAGTAATACCAAAGTGTTGTAGCCATGCATTCCGGGAAACAAACTCACTCAGGAGGACAATGCAGGTAGTGGAGTGCAGTTTATCACACCGGCGGGCCCAAGGCAGAGTTTTCTCTTAGTCAAGGACCCCGACCAGCATTTGTGAAAATCTTTTATACCTCACGTGTACGTGTCTGAACCCACCACCCCAAATTCCTTGAGACTTACATAAACAAAGGAAGGGTAAATACAATCACAATAATCCCATCATTCATGTGTTATAAGACTAGGTAAACAGTGGACATTTATCAGTAGGCCTGTAGTCATATCCTGATAAACATAATGAAATTTATGACTTTGTTCTGTTACAGAGATAATTAGCATATTATTTTAGGCAAAGGAGAGTCCAAGTACAAGGACGTTTTACCGGAGCGGGGGGCGGGGGAGGTCTGGTTTTCCATTGGTATGCCATTTCTATAGACACCGGGCACAGAGTTCAGAGTCCATTAGGAGGGTGACCGTGCGTGTAGCCTAATGTTCGCAGCCTGGCCTAAGATGGAGTCCAGCTCCGTCTGTTTCCTCCTTCAAAAGATCTCTCATTATTGTGAAGGTTCTAGGCCCAACATCAGACTTTCCAACCTGGGGGTCCAGCAAAGGAACTGGGAATCCCCAGGGAATGTGACTTTGAAGGGCAGCGGGATTTGATTACAGAACTTCCACAGGACTTGGGGAAGCAGAAACTCTTGGAGGGAGCACAAACAAAACCTTGTGTGGACCAGGACCCAGGGAAAGGAGCAGTGACCCCGCAAGAGACTAAGCTAGACCTGTGACTGAGCGTCTCCTGTGAGGCACTGATCAGCAGTAGCCTGCCACAGGGACAGGGGCACTGGCAGCAGCAGTCCTGGGAGGCACCTATTGGCGTAAGTCCTTTTAAAGTTCACCTTTTTGCCCTACAATAGAGCCTGTAGACTCCAGGACTAGGCCTCCTCAGGCCAAACAACTAACAGGGAGGGAGCACAGGCCCACCCATCAGCAGAAAATTGGATTCAAGATTTACTGAGCATGGCCTCGCCTACCAGAGCAATACCAAGTTTACCCCACAGCCAGTCCCTCCCATCAAGAAGCTTGCACAAGCCTCTTATCCTCATCCATCAGAGGGCAGAAAGAAGAAGCAAGAACTACAATCCCACAGCCTCCAGGACAAAAATCACAATCACAGAGCTAACCAAAATGAACATATGGATTACAGCCTCGTGCAACCCAATGAAACTATGAGCCATGTTGTGCAGGGGCACCCAACGCAGACGGGTTGTGGTGGAGAGTTCTGACAAAATGTGGTCTACTGGAAAAGGGAATGCAAACCACTTCACACTGGTCATAGCAAACACTCTCTTCCAAAAACACAAAACTCTATGCATGAACATCACCAGATGGTCAATACGGAAATCAAATTGATTATATTCTTTGTAGCCAAAGATGGAGAAGCTCTATACAGTCACCAAAAACAAGACCTGGAGCTGACTGTGGCTCAGATCAGGAGCTCCTTATTACAAAACTCAGATTTAAATTGAAGATAGTAGGAGAAACCACTGGACCATTCAGGTATGACCTAAATCAAATCCCTTATGATTAGACAGTGGAAGTGATGAATAGATGCAAGGGACTAGATCTGGTAGACAGAGTGCTTAAAGAATTATGGACAGAGGTTTGTAACACTCTTCAGGAGGTGGTGACCAAAACCATCCCAAAGAAAAAGAAATGCAAGAAGGCAAAGTGGTTGCTTTAGGAGGCCTTACCAATAGCTGAGAAAAGAAGAGAAGCGAAAGGCAAAGGAGAAAAGGAAAGACATTTCCAACTGAATGCAGAGTTCCAGAACAGCAAGGAGAGGTAAGAAAGCCTTCTTAAGTGAACAGTGTGAAGAAATAGAAGAAAACAATAGAATGGGAAAGACTAGAGATCTCTTCAAGAAAATTGAAGATACCAAGGGAACATTTCACACAAGGATGGGCACGATAAAGGACAGAAATGGTAAGGACCAAACAGAAGCAGAAGAGATTAAGAAGAGGTGACAAGAACACACAGAAGAACTATACAAAAGAGTTCTTAATGACCCAGATAACCACAATGGTGTGGTCACTCACCTAGAGCCATACATCCTGCAGTGTGAAGTCAAATAGCTCAGCTGGAATTCTGTCACCTCCGCTAGCTTTGCTGGTAGTGATGCTTCCTAAGACCCACTTAACTTCACACTGCAGGATGTCCAGCTCTAGGTGAGTGACAACATCTTCGTGTTTATCTGGATCATTAAGACCTTTTTTGTATAATTCTTCTGTGTATTCTTGCCACTTCTTAATATCTTCTGCTTCTATTTGATATTTACCATTTCTGTCATTTACTGTGCCCATATTTGGATGAAATTCCTTTGATATTTCTAAATAAATATCAATAGATTGATATTTATATCAAATATCAATAACTGATAGATTCTTGAACAGATCTCTAGTCTTACCCTTTCTGTGGTTTTCCTCTATTTCTTTGTATTGTTCACTGAACAAAGTCTTCTTGTCTCTCCTTACTCATCTCTGGAACTCTGCATTTAGTTGGGTGTACCTTTCCTTTTCTCCCTCGCTTTCAATTCTCTTCTTTCCTCAGCTATTTGTAAGGCCTCCTAAGATAATCACTTTGCCTTCTTGCATTTCTTTTTCTTTGGGATAGTTTTGGCCACTGCCTCCTGTACAATGTTACAAAGCTCTGTCCATAGTTCTTCAGGCACTCTGTCTACCAGATCTAGTCCTGTGAATCTATTTATCACCTCCACTGTCTAATCATAAGGGATTTGATTTAGGTCATACATGAATGGCCTAGTGTTTTTCTCTGAAAGTGAAAGTGTTAGTTGCTCAGTTCAGTTCAGTTCATTCACTCAGTCGTGTCCGACTCTTTGCAACCCCATGAATTGCAGCACGCCAGGCCTCTCTGTCCATCACCAACTCCCGGAGTATACCCAAGCCCATGTCCATTGAGTCAATGATGCCATCCAACCATCTCATCCTCTGTCGTCCCCTTCTCTTCCTGCCCCAAATCCTACCCAGCATTAGGGTCTTTTCCAATGAGTCAACTCTTTGCATGAGGTGGCCAAAGTATTGGAGTTTCAGCTTCAACATCAGTCCTTCCAATGAACACCCAGGATTGATCTCCTTTAGGATGGATTGATTGGATCTCCTTGCAATCCAAGGGACTCTCAAGAGTCTTCTCCAACATCACAGTTCAAAAGCATCAAATCCTGTCTAATTCTTTGCGTCCCCATGAACTGTAGCCTGCCAAGTTCCTCTGTCCATGGAATTCTCTAGGGAAGAATACTGGAGTGGGTAGCCATACCCTTCTCCAGGGGATCTTCTTGACCCAGGGATTGAAGCCAGGACTTCTGCATTGCAGGCAATTCTTTACCATCTGAGTCACCAGGGAAGCCCCAGTGGTTTTCTCTACTTTCTTCATTTAAGCCTGAATTTTGCAATAAGGAGCTCATGATCTGAGCCACAGTCAGCTCCAGGTCTTGTTTTTGCTGACTGTATAGAGCTTCTCCATCTTCTGCTGCAAAGAATATAACAATCTGATTTCAGTGTTGACCATCTGATTTTAGTAACCAAGAGCAATTGTCAGATACATTGACAATTCACTGCAGCCTTTTCTCAAGTGAGCTAAGGTGGTGGGGTGGGCATGTAGTAAACAAGGGCTGCTTTTTTAGTCCCATGATCTCCAGGTTGTATCATTTGATGACTTATTAGAGAGAACTCCTTCATTGGAGAACTTTGCTGTATTTCTCACTGAGAAATGGGGCTAAATGGTAGAGGAATTGGCTAAAACTTTCAAAGGCAGAGCTGTGCTGTGCTTAGTTGCTCAGTTGTATCTGATTCTTTGCAACCCCATGGACTATAGCCCACCAGGCTCCTCTGTCTATGGGGACTCTCCAGGCAAGAATACTGGGGTGACCATGACCTCCTCCAGGGGATCTTCCCAACCCAGGGATTGAACCCAGGTCTCCTGCATTGCAGGAGGATTCTTTACTGTCTGAGCCACCAGAAAATGAATAAGCTATCAGTTCTTACTTATTGCTGGGATAGGATCATACAGGACCCTGCCATTTTCCAAATCTACCTGAAAAAGCATTCAGATACTTTGGAAAATGTAGGATAGTCCAAACAAAATTAGCCTATCAATTGGCAGCTTTTAACCTAAAACATATTTTAACCCTAATCAGAGTATTAAGCGAAGTATCTTCGATATGGTGCTGTTCTTGGTGCTGCTAAACACCAAAGTTTGGTGTCTTAAAGTATATACTATGAAGTATATACTATATATTGTATAGAATGATTGGTAATGGTAACATGGGCTCTGGAATTTAGCTAATCAGATTCAAATGCCAACTACACAGTTGTTAGCGATGTGTTATTCTACTTTTAGCCCTTCAGTTGCCTTATTTTTGTCCTTTTGTTGTAAGAATTACAAGAGATCTTATGAGTGTTAAGGGCTTCCCCAGTGGTGCAGTGGTAAAGAATCCTCCTGTCAATACAGGAGGCCCAAAGACATGGGTTTGATCCCTGGGTCAGGAAAATACCCTGGAGTAGGAAATGGCAACACACTCCAGTATTCTTGCCTGGAAAATTGCATGGACAGAGGAGCCTGGCGGGCTATAGTCCATGGAGTCACAAGGAGTTAGACATGACTGAGTGACTGAGCATACAAACACACACACGAGTGCTTAGACCCCAACTAGCATAGTAATGTGTGGTCATTTTTAACATTCCAAAGCTAAGATGTCAAAAGAAGGTGACACATCTGGACTCACTGGTCCTGTCCAAGGAAGGAACAGAAAGCACTGCAGAGGGCAGAGCTAAAGCTAAATCACGATCTTCAAATTGTTATGCATCCTATTTTAGTTCTGAAATTAAATCCAAATAAGGAGTTCCCTATGGCTTAATGGTTACAATTCCAGACTGTCACTGCCATTAGTCTGGGTTCAATCCCTGGGCAGGGAGCTAAGATCACATAAACCACATGGCACAGCCAAAAAAAAGATTAAAAGAAAAAAAGAGCTAAATGAGAAAGGACAACGTGGAGAACAAAATTCTCATAACTTCTATGGTGTTACTTACAGTATTCAGTTCTTGTTAAGACAGACAGGGGAAGCTTGCAACACAGAAAGGGAAAATGAAGTTCTAGTGACACTTCTGGAAGAAATTAAGCGCTGACTTAGCTTTTCCTGCCCCGTGTTTGGTGACAATCCTAGTAGTTTACTGTTTCTGAGCTTTGTTCTTGTATTTACATCTGGTCTCCCAAAATGCTTTCATTTCTAAGCTAAACAATTTTGGCTTTTCTTTTCAAATACACATACTTTTTATTGGCAGCATATACAGAATATAAAAGCCTATGTCAATGGTGAAATAAGACTACAGACAGAAAAATGTTCAGCTTAGAGTGGAGAAAGGCAGAAGGACAATTATCTTTCAACTTTAAATATGGTAATGATATAATCTTTAGCAATGGCAAAACTAACTAAATTGGTGATACAGATTAGTGTTTGGTGTCAACAATTCATCAAGTCTTCTGGGAACTAAACCTATGTTGAGCCTTGAACAACATGAATTTGAACTCTGTGAGTCTCCTCATACAGGGATTTTTTTCAATGGTAAACATGACAGAAATACATGATCCCAGACAGGGTGAGTCTCAGAATGCGGAACCACAGATTTGGATGAACACTGGACATGGAAGGCCGAGTATAAACATGAAGAGCTGACTATAAATTACATGCAGATTTTTTATTCACGGAAGGTCGGCACCCCTAACCCCTGCATGTCCAGATATCAACTGTATTCCTCTACACCTTCTAAAGAGAAAATCGCTAACAGTATGAGTCTAATGTATCAATCCAGGTGGTAATTGATGTTTCAGTATTTCAAAGTTGGTGTGTGTGTGTGTGCTCACTCAGTCGTGTCCAACTCTTTGTGACCCTTTGGACTGTAGCCCAGCAGGCTCCTCTGTCCATGGGCTTTTCCCAGCAAGAATACTGAAGTAGGTTGCCTTGCCCTCCTCCAGGAGATCTTCTCGACCAGGGATTAAACCCGAGTCTTCTGCGTCTCCTATGTTGCAGGAGGATTTTTTACTGCTGGGCCACCAGGTGAAAGTAGCTCGGTTGTGTCTGATTCTTTGTGACCCTGCCAGGCTCCTCTGTTCATGGAATTCTCCAGGCAAGAATACTGGAGTGGGTTGCCAGTTCCTTCTCCAGGGGATCTTCCTGACCCAGAGATCGAACCTGGGTCTCCCTCATTGCAGGCAGATTCTTTACCACCTGAGCCACCAGGGAATTCCCACAAACTGAGTTTACATATTATTAAATGTCACTAAAAGTTCGTTGTAACCACTCCTAAAACCACTAGCAGGACCTCACAGGAACCAAAATACAGCTCTTCCCCATCCCTGTTAATTCCCAGTACACTGTAGCAGCACAGTTATTTCATGACATATTTATGGAGAACAAGGACCAACTTACATAAAGTACAATTGTATATCCTTAAACATTTCACACAGACAGTGCACATGCTGGCACTGGAAGATTCCTGTTCTAAACATGGTTTACTGTACCCAAAGTAGTGGCTGAATAGAAAGTACACTTTCCATGTGAGAGCATCTGATGGAATATAGTATGGGAGTGTTGTTAACACTGTAAAATACTACACACATAGTGATATAAACTGCCATTTAACTGGGAAGAAATTTTCACCATCACAAGTCATATATATAACTTATAAAAGAAAACTAGCAGCTTTTACCTGGGCTTCTAAATATTGGTGAATCTGAGACTAACTGGACCCACTCAAACTCCCAGCAAAGGTAAATGTTAGTGTACTGCCTTTACAAAGAATTTTGTCAACATGGCCCTCACCTACTGAGGCCAGACGAGAGCTTAAGAGGTCAGTCCCCGATAGCTCCAGAGTGCCCTGACCAGTCTAGGGAACGATGGGAGGGGAGAGGGAGGGATGTGAGGAGGAATGGTTGGGGAATTTGTCTCCCATGATTCTGTGCTATGTCACTGGAGGGGCTGAGGTAAAAGTATGGTCAGTAGAACACAGAAGTTTACCCTTAAAGCCATGTAAAAGACAGTCCATTCAGTCTGTGCTTTAGACTGTGTACAAAGTATTGGAAACAATGTCTTTAGGAGCTCAGGCGAACAGAGAACATCAATCAACAGGCACTCCAGAAGGAAGACACCAAAAATGAAAAGTCCTTCATTTGCATTCCCATTACTGTTCTCAACAAGTCAGTGGCTATAAAAGACCTGATTATTTATCTCCACCGGACAATGTGATTTGGTTTGAGATAATCACATGGTGTCAGGCTCCACATGTAAAAATGTCAGAAGTGGCTGAAGAGCAGCAGCTCCATGCTGAAGGGACCCATTTCCTCTGACTCCAGAGCTCCACCATCTGGTCTCAAAGTTTTTCCCTCTGAGGGAATGGCTGAAGAGAGGTAGCCCAGTGCAAACCTGCAGAGAGAACTTGGCAACCATAGTGACACCAAAGGTCTCACTGAGAAGAAGTGAGCTTTGCAACGCTTACATCCAGAGCTCCTGAGATTGCCTGGCAAGTCGTCTTGGGTATGCTTCAGAAAAACATGACGATTCTGGAAGAAGTTGTATTTTAGGAATAAAACAGATGGTTCCTCTTCTTTCAAGTTTTTTCTCCTCACCCCAAAGTCTCTTGAGAACATCAATTCATAAATGCTACATCTTTTTCTATCACTACCCTCCTAGAGAAGGAAGGGGAAGGTTTCCCAACTCTAAGTGCTCAAGAATACCATCAGGAGAGCTCTATACTAACATGAGAGTTATTAAAATCGGGACTCCCAAGAACATTTCAGTAAGCTCTCAATCTCTGAGGGAAATCATCAGAGTGATTTTCAGAAGAGATTAGTATTAGTCACCATGACCACAAGTGAGTTTTACCATCTGTCCATTTATCATTTTCATGCTTTCTCACCCCTCTTAACTTCCACTGAGAAATTTAAAGTGAAAATAAGTTAAAAAGATCCTGAACCTGATAGATGAAGATTATCTCATAATTAAATATAATATGAATCAAACTATTCTAGTTGAGATTTTATTTTTTTATAATAAAAATAATTCAAAGGATATGTATAAGGAAAGTATTTCTCGGTCTTTTATTTTTTTGCTGTATACTTTTTACTTTTTTCAAACTTTAAACTTTTGGTTTTGTATTGGAATATAGCTGATTAACAATGTTGTGGTGTTTCAGGTGAACAGTGAAGGGACTCAGCCATACATATACATGTGTCCATTCTCCCCCAAGTCTCCCTCCCCACCAGGCTGGCACATAACATTGAGTAGAGTTCCATGTGCTATACAATAGATCCTTGTTGGGTATCCATTTTGAATATAGCAGTGTGTACATGACCATCCTAAACTCCCTAACAATCCCTTCCCCCCAGCAACCATAAATTTGGTTTCTAAACCTGTAAGTCTCTTTCTGTTTTGTAAGCAATACATTTGTATTAGTTCTTTTTAGATTCCACTTATAAGGGATATCATACAATATTTCTCCTTCTCTGTCTGACTTACTTCACTCGGTATGACACCCTCCACGTCGATCCATGTTGCTGCAGATGGCATTATTTCATTCTTTTTAATGGCTTCTCAGCCTTTTAAATCCATTATCTTTATCTTTATATAAACAAAACTTGCATACCTATTTTGTAAATTGTATTATGAAAAATGTATTGTATTTTCCAAATATGTTTTTTTAACATGTAGTCAGTCTTGTTAAGAATCAGGCATAGAGGATTATCTCTCATAAAGATAAAACAAGTTGACCCTGGGACAGTGAAAGTGTTCAGCATCGTTTGAGAACAGCATGTCAAGTTGTCAGAGATCCTACCTAATCCAATTCCCACGTTAGAAGCTTAGGAAGAAAAATAATGCTATCTTTCAAAAAATATATGAAACAAAGTCTTTCCCAACAAACAGCTGAATCCTAAATGTAGCCTTTGGCTATGTTCACACAGTAAACCATAGAAACACTGGCTCTGATGGCTACCTGTGAATAGCGTTTACTTAGTATAGCCACTCGTGGTTTCTCTGGTCAGCAGGACTTTAGAGACGCTTACCGTGTGCCCACAGTCCAGGAAGGACATGCCCAGTGCAATGAAACATTGCCAACCCTGGAAGAGAAAATACAGTTGGTCATCATTCACTGACCCCTCTGGAGAGCCCTCTTACACCCCTCACTGCCCACACTGCACTGCTCAGATGCAAAACTCTTTGTTGTACTAATTTCAATACTCAGCTCCCTCTGTTCCTACTGGTTTGCGTTTGTTTCTTTTATCTGATGGGGAGAGGTCCCTGAAGACCACTTTTTTTTCAGTCCTACACCATTCTTCACAATATGGGTAATGACTGACTGGCTAAGAACAACTGTGATAGACTTCTGAACAAAAGAGTAGGATAGTAATTCATTCTAGAATCAGTCCTCAGCCTTAAAACTGGATCTTCAACAATTTCTATAGCCTCAGGCTGACTGAGAACAACTGAGCACCTTCATAACCAATTTGCATACAGGAAGGATCCCCTTAACTTCTACAGAAACTTCTTTTTGGCCATGCTGCCTAGCTTGTAGGATAGGATCTTGGTTCCCTGACTAGGGACTGAACCTAGGACTTTGAAGCAAAAGTCCAAAATCCTAACCACTAACCCACCAGGAGATGTCCTACAGCAAACTGTTAAAACAATTTCTGTCAAGGCCATACTCAGTTATTTGAGTTTCATAGATTGAGGGCAGGAGGAGAAGGGGGTGACAGAGGATGAGATGGTTGGATGGTATCTTCAACTCAATGGACATGAATTTGATCAAACTCCAGGAGATAGCAAAGGACAGGGAAGCCTGGCATGCTGCAGTCCATGGGGTTGCAAAGAATAGGACACAACTTAGCAACCGAACAATAACAGTTCAGTTCAGTTCAGTCGCTCAGTCGTGTCCAACTCTCTGCGACCCCATGAACTGCAGCACGCCAGGCCTCTCTGTCCATCACCAACTCCCGGAGTCTACCCAAACCCATGTTCATCGAGTCGGTGATGCCATCCAACCATCTCATCCTCTGTCGTCCCCTTTCACCTTTGAGGATTTGAAATAGCTCAACTGGAATTCCATCACCTCCACTAGCTTTGTTCGTAGTGATGCTTTCTAAGGCCCACTTGATTTCACATTCCAGGATGTCTGGCTCTAGGTGAGTGATCACACCATCGTGATTATCTGGGTCGTGAAGATCTTTTTTGTACAGTTCTTCTGTGTATTCTTGCCACCTCTTCTTAATATCTTCTGCTTCTGTTAGGTCCATACCATTTCTGTCCTTTATCGAGCCTATCTTTGCATGAAATGTTCCTTTGGTATCTCTAATTTTCTTGAAGAGGTCTCTAGTCTTTCCCAATCTGTTGTTTTCCTATATTTGTTTGCACTGATCGCTGAGGAAGGCTTTCTTATCTCTCCTTGCTATTCTTTGGAACTCTGCATTCAGATGGTAATACCTTTCCTTTTCTCCTTTGCTTTTCGCTTCTCTTCTCTTCCCAGCTATCTGTAAGGCCTCCTCAGACAGCCATTTTGCTTTTTTGCATTTCTTTTCCATGGGGATTTTCTTGATCCCTGTTTCCTGTACAATGTCACGAACCTCTGTCCATAGTTCATCAGGCACTCTGTCTATCAGGTCTAGTCCCTTAAATCTATTTGTCACTTCCACTGTATACTCATAAGGGATCTGATCTAGGTCATACCTGAATGGGCTAGTGGTTTTCCCTACTTTCTTCAATTTAAGTCTGAATTTGGCAATAAGCAGTTCGTGATCCGAGCCACAGTCTGCTCCCGGTTTTGTTTTTGCTGACTGTATAGAGCTTCTCCATCTTTGGCTGCAAAGAATATAATCAATCTGATTTCGGTGTTGACCATCTGGTGATGTCCACGTGTAGAGTCTTCTCTTGTGTTGTTGGAATAAGGTGTTTGCTATTACCAGTGCGTTCTCGTGGCAAAACTCTATTAGCCTTTGCCCTGCTTCATTCTGTACTCCAAGGCCAAATTTGCCTGTTACGCCAGGTGTTTCTTGACTTCCTACTTTTGCATTCCACTCCCCTATAATGAAAAGGACGTCTTTTTTGAGTGTTAGTTCTAGAAGGTCTTGTAGGTCTTCATAGAACCGTTCAACTTCAGCTTCTTCGGCGTTATTGGTCGGGGCATAGACTTGGATTACCGTGATATTGAATGGTTTGCTTTGGAAACGAACAGAGATCATTCTGTCGTTTTTGAGATTGCATCCAAGTTCTGCATTTCGGACTCTTTTGTTGACCATGATGGCTACTCCATTTCTTCTAAGGGATTCTTGCCCACAGTAGTAGATATAATGGTCATCTGAGTTAAATTCACCCATTCCAGTCCATCTTAGTTCGCTGATTCCTAGAATGTCAACGTTCACTCTTGCCATCTCCTGTTTGACCACTTCCAGTTTGCCTTGATTCATGGACCTAACATTCCAGGTTCCTATGCAATATTGCTCTTTACAGCATCAGACTTTGCTTCTATCACCAGTCACATCCACAGTTGGGTATCGTTTTTGCTTTGGCTCCATCCCATCATTCTTTCTGGATTTATTTCTCCACTGATCTCCATTAGCATATTGGGCACCTACTGACCTGGGGAGTTCATCTTTCAGTGTCCTATCCTTTTGCCTTTTCATACTGTTCATGGGGTTCTCAAGGCAAGAATACTGAAGTGGTTTGCCATGCCCTTCTCCAGTGGACCACAATCTGTCAGACCTCTCCACCATGACCCATCCGTCTTGGGTGGCCCCACACGGCATGGCTTAGTTTCATTGAGATAGACAAGGCTGTGGTCCGTGTGATCAGATTAGCTAGTTTTCTGAAGCGAGGCGGCTGCGACGGCTCGGCGCAGAAGCGTGGCCGAGAGTAGCTAGGCCGGGCCGGGGGCCGGGGGCCGGGGGCCGGGGGCGGCAACCGAGAGGGGCTAGGCCGGGCCGGGGGCCGGGGGCCGGGGGCGGCGGCCGACAAGGGCTAGGCCGGGCCGGGGGCCGGGGGCCGGGGGCCGGGAGCCGGGGGCGGCAACTGAGAGGGGCTAGGCCGGGCCGGGGGCCGGGGGCGGCGGCCGAGAGGGACTAGGCCGGGCCGGGGGCCGGGAGCTGGGGGCGGCGGCCGACAGGGCCTAGGCCGGGCCGGGGGCCGAGAGCCGGGGGCCGGGGGCGGCAGCCGAGAGGGGCTAGGCCAGGCCGGGGGCTGGGGCTGGCGGCGGCGGTGGCGGCGGCAAGAGGAATTACCCAAGGCCCAAGGTAAGAGAAACCCAAGTAAGACAGTAAAGACGGTAAGTGTTGCGAGAGGGCATCAGAGGGCAGACACACTAAAATTAAAACTACAGAACAATAACAACTGTCCCTATATTATAGGGTCAGCTTGATCTAAGTGAACCCATGGTTTACTGGGCAAGAAAAAAGAAGAGATATATCTAAGACATAATTTCTCAATATTCACTAAAATGTTTTCCCAATCAAGACATTGTCTATGGCAGACAATGACATGGGGACTAGGTATGTGTTATAAAGATGAGCAGGGCATTTCCACCCTACTGCCTTGCCATTCTTTGTAGTAGTCCCTAATCCTCAACTCTGTGTTTTGTTAGAGAAACCTGCATAGAACAGGGAGGTGGATGTGTTGTTGCTATAGCTATTTTTCATTGATATAAATAATATTACAGAAGAATTGGAAAATAGAGAAAAGAATATTTCCATAATCCCACCATCAAAGGCAACTACTATTACTATTTTTATATAATTTACTCTAGACTTCTGATAATTTTTTTATTATCTAGGTATACATAATTCTCCATTCTTTTTCTATGGAGCACTATGTTTTACAACCACCATTTTTAATAATTCAGTGAGAGAGTATCACTATTTACTTGTGTCATCATTGGACAGCTATTAAGTAGTAGAGCTGGGCAGGGCTGTGAACCGACATGTGCTGCCCTCTGAAGATTTGAAATCACAAGACACAGCTCCATTCTCCAACCCCATCTTGTACCACTCTCTACTTTTACATGGCTGCTCTTCTTCGAGTTCTTCAACACATACTACACTCTCTGGTTAGGAATTATTAGAATGAAAATCAGACAGAGTGACAGAAATAGAAAAATGACAGCTCTTAGGAATCAGGGAAAATTTATGGCTAAAAATATTCTTCAGTCACAGCTGATTTAACAATTTCATGTAAATTGTGTCAATAACCTGAAGATAGATTGGTAAGTGTTCTTTGGGATCCTTTTTCTTCTGAGTGTTAGCCCCACCTCAACCACCCCAGCCTCCTCCCAACTGGACTTACCAAGTAAAACACAAAGCTCAGATAAGCTACGCTGACCACTGCAGCCACCACGTACAATGCCACATGCCCTAGATCCTGCACATAAACCACGACAAAGTACATGTTGATGGAACAGACGACAAGGACCACAATACCGCCTATGATCCTCCAGCCTCTGTCAAAAGAATCAGCACAATTATTGGTGGAATAGTCAAACCTATTCACAAACAGAAAAGGACACTGTGTCTTTTGAGGTCACAAGACAGGAGTAAGTGGCATTTCAAAATAAACTGAAAAGCACTTCTTTTGTCCCAGATTATATTAAACGAGCAAAAATTACACAATGATAGGGAGAAAGAGAAAAAAACAATACTATCAAATAATCCATATCATATAAGTCCCAAAAAAATGCAACAAGCCCTACAACTGAAAAGGTCATGAGTCCCTAGAGATACAACAAGTCATTTCAAATACCCCATGTCCTTTAGACATGTATATAAAAGGTATTAGCTTATGCTTCTCTCATCAACATCATTTTACATGGATTTAAGATGCTTTAACCTTCAGTGGCTGAAGTTAAAGAGTTAAAGCACTAAAAGCTGAAAAACTTCCCCGAGAAATAAAAAATGTGCTTGCCCTCCTTTGTTACATTTACCATCTCTATTTTCTTTAATTTTTTAAAACTGAAGTACAGTTGATTTACAATGTTGTGTTCATTTATTTTTAATTTTTGGCCACACCCTGTGGCATGTAGGACCTTAGTTCCTTGACCTGGGATCAAAACCTCACCCCCTGCACAGGAAGGCAGAGTCTCAACCACTGGACCATCAGGGAAGTCCCCAGCAGTCTCTCTTTTTTCAGTCAGAGATTGAGGGGACAGCTCTAGCAGCCACCTCTTAAAGCACATAGTCCCCTATGACTTATTTCCTAACTGGCCTGTTTGATGAAGATATCCTTATCCCACACATCCTGGGGAACAAAAAGAAGTACACTCACAATCCATTGGCAAATTCGCTCATCACAGGCCGCAAGCTCGTAAACGTGAGGATGGGTATGAGAGCAAAGGGAAGCTGCAAAAGAAAAAACTAAGATTAGATAGGGATACAGGGGGTCCTTGTAACACCCCAGAGAGCAGCACTGTTAGCAAAAGGGAACCACAGACCCTGCCTCATCTATTCTGTGAGAAATTATTCCTGTCATCAAAACATGCTGGAGAGTTATGCGGAAATCTGTAGCATGAACCCAGCACCAATTATGATCACAGTGTCTTTACAAAATTTGTATCTGCCTTGTCTTCTTTATGGAGAGAAAGCCCACAGTGTCCTATACATTATTTAATGTTTGTTTGGATTAACGAACAATAATTGTATTCTATGTGTAATTACTGTTTATAATTCCCATTCAACAGGCTTAAAAATAAAGCCATTTCTAAAAGCCTTTTAGATGCCAGAGATTTCATATGCTTTCACCATAGACCAAGACTGTGCCTCTTTCTTCCTCTGAATTTTCCCCACAACCACACTAGGCTTGTTATCTAAAGGCAATACAGAATAAACGTACAGAATCCCTCCTGACTTAGTGGGATGTGAGTTTCCCCAGCTCCCTTCTCACTTGTAAGCTCTGAAGAACATTCAGGATGTCATTCATCCCTGTTAGATGCTCCACATCTTGGAAGACGGCAATAAGCAGAGCGGGGATGATGGCAATAGAGCGGGTCAGACTCACTCGGGCAAAGCGTGACCACTTTAGGTTCAGGAATCCCTGGAAGAAAACACAGAAACAGGATGAATGTCTGGAAGGAAATAGAAAAAGGGTTGGGAGGTTTGGGAAGACCATAGAGGCATGGGATTAAGAGCGAACAAAAGGGCAATGTCCTCTTCCTCTCGTCTATCCCAGTCACAACAGCACGTACCTCCATGACAAACTGGCCGGAATAAGTCCCTGTCATGGTGGAGCTCTGTCCTGCAGCCAGGATCCCCACCGCCCAGATGTAGAGAGCGGCAGGCCCGAAGTAACACCCCAGCACAACACCCTGGAGAGGCAAGGGAGAAAAATCACCTGAGACAACACCCCAAAGTACTCCTCTGTGTCACCTCTCCGTCTTCCTGGCCACACACCCACCTCTACCAAGCACTGTGCTGGCACTGTCCCAGAAGCTAGACTTGGGTCCTGACCTCGTACTAGAGGCTTTCAACCTGAATTCTGCTGGATGGGCCCCCCTTCCTCCTCAGTCTAGTCCCTTCTCTTCTCTAGGCTCCTAAAGCCTTTATCCTCAACTTATATGTTAACTATTAAAAAAAAAGTCTACAACACATTTCCCAAATTGTATTCCTTAACACAGTATTCTGGAAAATGGTAATAGGAATGAAGAGAAAGAACAAATGAATTTTGGAGATGCTACGTATTCTACTCTTGGAAGTTCATAATGTAACCAGCATAAAGGGACAGACAGGCCCCAATAAAGATGACTTTACAGGGACTACCCTGGTATTCCATTGGTTTAAGACCCTGTACTCCCAATGCAGGGGGTATGGGTTCAATTGCTGGTTAGAGAACTAGGACCCACATGCCACACAGCACAGCCTAAATAAATATAGTCTCCAGCCACTGGGGCTAGGTAGGGAACAAGTCTAAAAAATAAATCACTTTTTACTAAGAACACTTTCTCTAGTCACCCCAATTAATGCCTACAGCAGCACAAGTTTGGGAATTGCTGATTCAATTAATTCATCTTTTCAGCAGATCTTCTATTCCCTTCTGCGTAATCCAAAAGTCTTACCTGGTAGCTGGACCTCTGGAGAAAAAAAAAAACACTTCAGAGAAAATATGCTGAGCTCTGAAGTGAACCCACGGAAAAGACCAGATATTATGCTGAGAATATTGATTCAGGAGCAAAGATCAGAAATCTGAACAGGTTTACCCCTTTGTAGATGTCCACAGTCAGTGTTGAGTTATCATTAGGGAAAAGGTGAGTATGGGCACTGCTGCTGTTTTTACAGACTGCAACCTGGAACCAAAGCAGTTTAGAAACAATTTTTAATTTTGAGTCCAGGACTCAGATAAGAAGACCTCTCCTATAGATCACACACAGGTCATCTAAGAGATGGATGCTGAAGGCAAGACACTGGACATGGATTGATGACAGCAGAGACTGGCAGCAGTGGCCTTGAGGTCTTCGTTGATAATTTTTCTACACTCCCAGGTAATCAAAAACTTTTCCTGAGTTATAGTATGCATGGTAATACATGAATGTTAGGTCAATTTAAATGGTGACATGAAGTGAGGGCCCTTAGAAGGCTTCAAATATGAGAAGACACCCAGAATAGAGAGTCCTTATTCCAAGCAGAGCCAGGAATCAGAGGTCTTATGATGGGAAACAAAGGAGTGATCAAAACTAGATTGGCAATTAGGAGTCAAGAGGACAGAGAATTCAGTGTCATAAAACAGTCTGTCTAGCCACAGATTCTATTTTCTGTGTGTTGACTCCTCCCAACCTGTCATCACCAAATGGCAGGACTGGAAAGCAGTCAGTAGTTGGAAGCAAAAGGGGATGAGAAAGAGAAAATAGACATGAAGCCATTAACCACAGCATGAGGCTGTCTTTATCTGAGGAATGCTGCCTTCCCAGTCCAAAGCTGAGAATGATGGGTCTGGACTTGGCCACAACCCTAGACTATAAACCTGACTAGTGCAGTGACTTAGGGGCAGCACTGAGATCTATTTCCCCTGAGCTCTAAGTCACTGTCATGTTTTCCTGCCCAATTAGCCTCCTCCTTACCCTCACATTCACTACTACCCAGGTCTCTGGCTTACTTACCACCTGCTCGTTGGTTTTCTCAAAAAATGCTTCGGCAAACACTGAGATGACAAAGATGTTGATGATAAAGGAAACAAAGAGAGCAATGCAGGAATCAATGAAGAAGTACTTATTGGCTTCTTGAACTTCCTGCTTATTGGCTCGGTCTACCTGTCTGGACTAGAGAGATAATAGCAACAGCCATTTTTTGACAAGTTGGAACAAATTTCCTTGTAATATTTCATGAGTTGGAGTCAGCTGAAAGGCCTAGAGGGCAAACAACTGACCACATGAAATGTGAGAGACCCCACATACCTCTTGATTCATTAAGAAATCATGACCCTTTGATGACATCACACACACCCAAACAGGGAAAAGTGACTGAGTGACTGATAAGCCCTCAGTTACTGTGGCTTGAAGAAGCGCTGACCTACAAAAACAACCTGATTTTAGACCTAACAGGGAGTTAGCCTTAATTACAAAGTTCTCTGAAATCTTCCAGCAAAAAATTGTGTTGGACTGACTGGTAAAAGCTAGGTTGGGCTACTTCCTCCTGACCTCCATGAGGCCATTGAGGCTTCTGAGATTTAAAGACAAGAGACACAGTGCCCCTTCAGATCTTTTAGGACTTTAGTCCCTTCTCTATGGGGTCAGTCATCTCTGGTCACCTTGGTGATACAAGAGTGTGGTGTCCAACTGTGGAAAAACACCGAGCTCCTTCAGGGCTCCAACAATTGTAAACTAAGTATGTAGTCCTTGCAATGAAAGAAAAAGATGCCATGAACTACATAAGTCACTGAGATAAGATAGGTCTTGCTCACCTTGACTAAGGCAGAATGCAGGTATATGTTGTGCGGTGTGATAACGGCGCCCACGATGGCCACAGCCTGCATGATCTGTGGGATATGACAACCTGAACAGGATGGTAGGAACATGCCTTGGAGGACCTGGGTCTGGCTGGGTTTCACTGTAACATACTACACACAAACAGAACAGCTATGAGCCTTTTCTGGAACTTGATACTAGGAGAGTAACGTGGTACTAGATAACATTGCATCCTTTACTCCTTAAACCCCTTCATCAACACTATTTAGGAAATGAGGAACATAGAACCATCCAAAAAAAAACCAAGCAGCTCAAGGTTAGAGAATTTATGACTGGGGTATCCAAACATTTCATATTGTATTTTATATATACTAAATAGATGTGTAAAGAATATAATTAATATTCTAAAGAAATAACATGGCTGCTAAGGGCTTTATTGATATTAGTGTCACCGTAACTACTGTGAGACACACCTTAGAGTACAGTCAATTCTTGATTACCCACACTAATCATGCTTCTGTGCCCAGTTCAGTTCAGTGGCTCAGTCATGTCTGACTCTTTGTGAACCCACGGACTGCAGCATGTCAGGCTTCCCTGTCCATCACCAACTCCAGGAGCTTACTCAAACTCATGTCCAATCAGTTGATGATGCCATTCAACCATCTTGTCCTCTGTTGTCCCCTTCTCTTCCTGCTTTCAATCTTTCCCAGCATCAGGGTCTTTTCCAATGAGTCAGTTCTTCGCACCAGGTAGCCAATGTATTGGCGATTCAGCTTCAGCATCAGTCCTTCCAGTGAATATTCAGGACTGATTTCCTTTAGGATGGACTGGTTGGATCTCCTTGCAGTCCAAGGCACTCTCAAGAGTTCTCCAACGCCACAGTTCAAAAGCATCAATTCTTCAGAGCTCAGCTTTCTTTATAGTCCAACTATCACATCCATACATGACTTCTGCGAAAACCATAGCTTTGACTAGATGGACCTTTGTCAGCAAAGTAATGTCTCTGCTTTTTAATGTACTGTCTAGGTTGGTCATAGCTTTTCTTCCAAGGACTAAGTGTCTTTTAATTTCATGGCTGTAGTCACCATCTGCAGTGATTTTGGAGCCCAAAAAAATAAAGTCTGTCACTGTTTCCTGCCAGGCTGTCCTGTGGATGCTTTCACTTGCCTTTTTCCTCCTCCTCTCCCAGCACACTATTTGGGAGATTTTACTATTTATTCAGACTCCTGGTTATTTATTGCAGATTGGCAAGTGTTTGTTTTGGGGATGAAGGGTAGGGCTCGGGAAGTGGAAATATGGTCTTCCTGACCTTTCAGGTCCACCAGCATCCTCTTGGAGAAGGCAATGGCACCCCACTCCAGTACTCTTGCCTGGAGAATCCCATGGATGGAGGAGCCTGGTAGGCTACAGTCCATGGGGTCGCTAACAGTTGGACACGACTGAGCGACTTCACTTTCACTTTTCCCTTTCATGCACTGGAGAAGGAAATGGCAACCCACTCCAGTATTCTTGCCTGGAGAATCCCAGGGACTGCGGAGCCCGGTGGGCTGCCGTCTATGGGGTCGCACAGAGTCGGACACAACTGAAGCGACTTAGCAGTAGCAGTAGCAGTCACTGTTTCCATTGTTTCCCCATCTATTTGCCAAGAAGTGATGGGACCAGATGCATGATCTTAGTTTTTTGAATGTTGAGTTTTAAACCTACTTTTTCACTCCCCTCTTTCACTTTCATCAAGAGACTCTTTAATTCTTCTTCGCTTTCTGCCATAAGGGTGGTGTCATCTGCATATCTGGGGTTATTGATATTTCTCTCAGAAATCTTGATTCCAGCTTGTGCCTCATCCAGCCTGCCATTTCACATGATGTACTCTGCATGTAAGTTAAATAAGCAGGGTGACAATGTACAGGCTTAATGTATTCCTTTCCCAATTTGGAACCAGTCTGTTGTTCCATGTCCAGTTCTAACTGTTGCTTCTTGACCTGCATACAGATTTCTCAGGAGGCAGGTAAGGTGGTCTGGTATGCCCATTTCTTTAAGAATTTTCCACAGTTTGCTGTGATCCAAAGTCAAAAGCTTTGGCTTAGTCAATAAAGCAGAAGTAGATGCTTTTCTGGAACTCTCTTGTTTTTTTGATGATCCAACATCTGTACTCACATATGTATATAAAAATCGCTTATGCTTGCCACTAGCATCTGCTAAGACTTACTCAGAAACACTTCTCATACATTCTTTTTCCTGGTTCAGCATTTCTCTTGGAAGCCTTAGATCAAGCTGTATCATCTACTCACAGAGTAGACATATTTTCAAAAGCTTAGCTAGTCCAATAAACAGAAATCAGTTTATAATAATTGGACATAGAAATGTGCTAGGTTTCACTTCACTGCATATAATGATAAGGTTAGGGTTAACTCAACACAGTGTTGGGGCTGGGGCACAAAACAGGGAACATGCACTGTATCCCCTATAGTTCATTAACTGTTACAATACAGAGAAAGTCCAAGCTGGAATTACTGTCAACCAGGATGAGCAAAAACAGAACCCTTAACAACCAAGAATAACCCTGCAACTCCTCTCCTAATACTCGCCAAAGCTGTTCTGTTGTTGAGATGGCTAACTGGGGACCAGGGAGTCTAGTCTGGAAAGTCCTAGAAATTCTAGTCATTTTTGACCTAGGAGTCCCTGCAGAACTTCCTGGACACTAGTCTTTCCTACATTCTTATCCCTTTAAAATTGGCCCAGTGCTGAATTTGGGTTTTGTTAACACACACTATCTTTTACAATAAAAGGACAGAAATTTTGTTTAAAAAGCTAATGAAAAAAAGACAAACAACAGCTAATGATCAGCCTGTAATACTTGCCTCATAGCCAAAGGTGAGGGCCATAATAGTGATGAGAAAACCAAAAAATGCTTCTAGCTTTCGCAAACCTGAAGGGGAAAATGTAGCAGTGAGTTCACAGAAGGCAGATTTCCCCATAAGCCACATGATGGAACTTTCAGTGACCCCTCTGTTCCCACTGTCCTTACCATATGTGTCCAAAAAGAGAAATATAAGGGTATCTGCAATGGTGATGAGAACTCCACCCCATAGAGGAATCCTAGGTCAGAGATTTAAAAAGGAGATTAAAGAAAAGAAAAGAAACATTAAGAAAAAGACTCTCTTCCCAATGACTCTCTAGATATATGACCCTTGGAGAACCAAGGACCTGGGGAAAAGGGAACAGTGGTAAGGAGGCCAGGCCTTGGGTGTTTTAGGATCACAGCACTAAGTAAAGTAATACATTCATTGAAACTTTATCTACTATTACAGACATTCAGGACACAAAGCTGTAAAGTATGGGTCTTATCTCTCAAGGAGTTCACTTGACAAGTGGGGTAAACTGACATACAAATTAATTATAATATACATTGCTGTACACTGGATAACACAGATATGCATGACCAAACATGAGAACATGGGCGATAAAGAGCCTACATCTGCCAGAAGAGAAGGTCGTTCCAGAGTGGTTACACAGAAAAAATAATACTTGAGTTGAATTTTGAAAGTTGAAAATGACTTGGGTTTTGTTTTTATGTTGTTGTTGTTTCATTGCTAGGTCATGTCCAACTCTTTTGCAACCCCCATGGACTATAGCCCACCAGGCTCCTCTGTCCATAGGATTCCCCAAGCAAGAATACAGGAGTGGGTTGCAATTTCCATCTCCAGGAGATTGTCCTGACCCAGGGATGAAATGTGCATCAAGTGCTTGGCAGGCAGACTCTACCACTGAGCCACCTGGGAAGGATTTTTGTTTTTATACTTGCTTTGAAATCCCACAAAACATCGATTACTTTCTAGAGAAAAACCCCTCACCTTCCTACAGACAGGAGATTGATGGCAATAGCTGAGCCAATAACTTCTTGCATATCTACACCAATGATAGCCAACTCCACCATCAGCCACAGAAGGATTCGTGGAACCTAAACACCAAACAGCAGAAAGACATGGTTCTAATTAATCATTTCTAAGAACTTCCCCCATAGTTTGGAATTCACATTTTGGCAGTGATCCAATAACAGTCCTTTATTAAGCCTTAGGTCTAGAGATGAAGGACCAGAACTCAGCTGCACTCAGCCCCGTGCAGGAGAGGGCCAGGCTGCTATTTGTGGCAGAGCCTGTGAGTCAGGGTCAGGTCAGCAGCTGATGTTAATTTCTTCTCCTTACGTTTCACTTGACAGAAGAATGGAATTTCCATTCATTATTTCCACTTAATTTTTGATCTAAAAACAATCCTGAAAGTTTTAGAGGAAAATGAGAATGCTAGGATGGTCAAAATATTGTTCAGGAGAGAATAAAAATACTACAGAAGAAAATGTCTATCCTGACCATAGCTGAAGAGACAAAACAAACATGAAAAAGTTGGAGTCATTCTTAGTGTAATAATGCACATGCAAGTAAAAAAGATGTGGAAAGGGACTCGGACTCGGGGCAAAGTGTTGGAATTGGGTGTCTTATAATAAAATCTGGAAACTAATCTGGTCAAATAATCAAACAGAAAGAAATTTAGTAGGGCTAGCTCACTGAGGCCAGGAAAAAAAACCTCCAAGTATCTGTCAGGGAATGTTTAACAGGAGGATTCCTGTGTGCTGTTTTCTGTCTCTCATAAATCCTCTATTCCTTATTAGTTCCTGGTAACAGGAATGAGTGGAGCAGCATGCTGCTCCCAGGACTGAGATAATGAGATGAATTGCACGCATGGATTTCCTTCAGTAAACTCTCTCCCTTTGGTAAATCTGCCTAGTTATGACCCTCCCTCTTGAGATATGGTTTGTCTTCTGACCTTATGACCATTGTTAATTCCTTGTTAAACAGTTACTATGCGTTTGGTTTTCTGATTTTATCATTGTCGAAAGAAATTCCTTAACAGCCTATATATGCCCACACAAAGATCATTAAAGCACCCTTGTTCCATCAGATCTTGGGTCCCCATGTCTTTCTTTCTCCCTCTCTATCTCTCTTTCCGTCAGGCTAATTCTCTGGAGCATGGAAACCTGCTGAGCTCACTTTCTTGCCCGGGCTTTTAAGACCTCCTCGAGAGGATGCCCTGTGCCTTTGTGAGTGGTACAAGCCCTGTGTCAAGAGCTTTATTGGTTCTCTGCATAAACCAGGGAATATCAGCCTCTTTTTCTCTTTTACTTTCTTATCATCGACTCTGGACCACCAGGTTCTGGTCCATTAAACGACTGCAACAGGTATCTACTACCTAAAAAATATGTCACAAAAAAACAACCACTAAGATACATGAAGAAAGAGAAGATAAAACAAACTATAAATTCCCAAGTTGTTTTTTTTTTTTAAGAGGCATATAAGATAAAAAGCAGGTAAGGATTCTCTCACAGCCAGGAAAGGAGATTGAACATTTAAGACAAATTGGAGGTAGATTAGTACTTATCTAAACATCAAGTCAGTTTAAACCTGTCTTCCAGACATTGTTGCTGTTGTTCAGTCGCTCAGTGGTGTCCGACTCTTTGTGGCCCCGTGGACTGCAGCATGCCAGGCTTCCCTGTCCTTCACCATTTCCTGGAGTTTGCTCAAACTCATGTCCATCGAGTCAGTGATGCCATCCAACCATGTCATCCTCTGTTGTCCCCTTCTCCTCCTGCCTTCAATCTTTCCCAGCATCAGGGAAACATGGTTTAGCAGCAAGAGGAGCTATAGAGTTTCCCTTGGGATCCCCAGCCCTCAGGGCCACGATCCCCACATCCTCCACTATTTTAGTATACTGGGGGCTAGCACAGATTGCCAGACACATAGTTACCTATGATATGAGACAAACATTGCTTACCTTGGGATACTGGTGGTAACACACTTCAGCAAGATGCAGCCCAGTGACCACTCCCAGTCGAGCTGCAAGGGTCTGCAGCAGGAGTCCCATGATGGTGGAAAACAGAACAACCCAGAGTAGCTAGAGAAAAACAAAATCCAACCATTGCACTCTTGAGATAACTGGGAGTTTTGGTTTGGTTTTTTGGCAGTGGGAATGGGAATCAGTACACTCAGGAAAGAGCCCCATTCAGGAATCCAATGACCTGAGTTCTGTATCACATTCTGCACAGAACTTGCAAGGTCACATTGCACCTTTCCGAGTTTTAGTTTTTCCCATCTGCTGTTTCACTTTTGTTCAAGGAAACTACCTTGGTAAATAAAATAAAACTAAAAATCAACTACGTGATAAAATAAAATTTAAAAACAGAGGGGAAAGTATTTTTCATTGAAGTGTCAGAGCCAATGAAGAATCAGCATGTAGCCACCAAGGTTCATATCCAACAGGCAGAGGAGAGGAAAAGGCTGTGGTGTGTTGTGTGTGTTTAAAAAGGAAAGAAGAAGATGGCAGAGGAATAGGAAGGGGAGACCTCTTTCTCCCCCACAAATTCATCAAAAGAACATTTGGACACCAAGCAAATTCCACAAAACAACTTCTGAATGCGGGCAGAGGACATCAGGCACCCAGAAAGGCAGCCCATTGTCTTTGAAAGGAGGTAGGACAAAAATATAAAAGTTAAAAAGAGAGCAAAAGAGGTAGGGATGGAGATCCGTCCCAGGAAGGGAGTCTTAAAAAGAGAGAAGTTTCCAAACACCAGGAAACACTCTCTCCGGCAGGTCTGTGGTGAGTCTTGAAATCTCAGAGGGCAAAATAACTGGGAAGAAAAATAAATAAATAATTAAAACCCACAGATCACGTACCTAACAGCAACTCCCAGCGGAGCAGCAGCCCAGACGCGCACAGTCCCCACTGGCAAGTGGGGGCTGGCCAGGGAGGGGTGGGCTGCATTGCTTTGGGTAAGGACTAGGTCTGAATGCCCCGAGGGCAATCTGAGGGAACTAGCTTGAGACAGCAACCCAGACTGTGGGATAGCTATCACGGGAAAAGCCTTAACCTAAGACACTGCCAGGCCTGCTCACAGAACAATGGAGTGAGCAGAGCTAGCTGGCTGTGCATCGGCCCATCCCCCACCAGAGAAGGGCAGGCGAGGGCAGCCAGAGGCTGAAGGGTGAAATCGTGGCCCCAGAGAGGCATCCTATACCAAACTGCAAGCAGACCTCGTTGCTAACCAAGACTTCTAGGGATTCTGGAAGGTCAACTCCCACCGGGAGGGTCGCAGCCAGAGATCAGCTTCCCCAGAAGAGGCACACAGCACACCCGAGAAGGCGCGCCCGTTGTACACCCAGAAAATCGAGCAGCTGGGACAGGGAGGGGGAAAGTCGCAGCCCCTGACTGCACTCCCAAACACCTGGTCACCTGAGCTGCTCGGACCTGGGAAGGGCACAAAACCCAGGCTCAACCAAGTCTGTGCCTTTGCAGAGCACCTGGGAACCTGAACCTGAGCAACTTAGACCTGGGAAGTACAGGCAACCCAGGGGCCCACCTCAGACAGTTCCCGGCAGAGCAACCTAGAGCCTAAGCAGTGTGGACCGGGAAAGCACACATGCCATGAGCGAGGGCAAACCCAATGTGGCTGAATCACTGTGAGCACACGCCAGTGATATTTGTTTGCAGGGTTCCTCCCTCCCCACAGCACGACTGAACAAGTGAGACTAAAAAAAGTGACCACCACGGCCCCCCTTGTGTCAGGGCGGAAATTAGACACTGAAGAGACCAGCAAACAGAAGAAGCTAAAATAAACAGAAGGAACCACTTTGGAAGTGACAGGTGCAATAGGTTAAAATCCTGTAGTTAGCACCGACTACATAGTAAGGGGCCTATAGACCTTGAGAAGTACAAGTCGGACCAAGGAACTATCTGAAAATGAACTGACCCCACACTGTCCGCAACAGCTCCAGAGAAAATCCTAGATATATTTTTACTATTATCATTTTTTAAATTTTTAAAACTTTTTATTATTATCATTTTTTTACTTTTTTTAATTTTAAGTCCCCTATTACTCCTTCAATTTTCATTTTTATTACCTACTATTACCTTGCAAAAAAAAAAGTTCTTATTTTTATAGCAAACTTCATATTTATATATTTTATAATTTTTGTGACTCAGGTTTGTTTGTTTGTTTTTTCTTTTTCTCTTTTTTTCCTTTTTCTCTTTTTCTTTTCTTTCTTTCTTTCTTTATTTTTTTTAATATTGTATTTTTGAGAATCTAACCTCTACTCTAGGTTTTAGATCTTTGCTTTTTGGTATTTGTTATCAACTTTGTATCTTTAAGAACCCAATCTTCAGTGCACATTTTTACTGGGGAGTGAGATCATTGGCTTGATTGCTCTCTCCCCCTTTTGACTCTCCTTTTTCTCCAGCAGGTCACCTCTATCTCCCCTGTCCCCCTTTTCTTCCCCACCCAACTCTGTGAATCTCTTTGTGTGTTCTGGCCTGTGGAGAACACTTAGGGAACTGATTACTGGCTGTATCTTTCTATCCCCTTTTGATTCCCTCTTTTCTCCTCCTGGCCACCTCTGTCTCCTTCCTCCCTCTTCTCTTCTCTATGTAACTCCGTGAACATCTCTGAGGGGTCTAGACTGTGGAGAGCACATAGGGAAGTGACTACTGGTTAGCTTGCTCTCTCCCCTTTTGATTTTCCTCTTCTCCTCCTGGTCATCTCTATCTCCCTCCTCCCTCTTCTCTTCTCCATGTAACTCTGTGTACCTCTCCAGGAGGAAAAACTTTTCATCATTAACCTAGATGTTTTATCATCAGTGCTGTATAGATGGAGAAGTCTTGAGCCTACTCTAAGAAGAAGACTGAAAACCAGAGGCAGGAGGCTTAAGTCCAAATCCTGAGAACACCAGAGAACTCCTGAATCCAGGAAGCACTAATCGATAGGAGCTCATCAAACACCTCCATACCTACACTGAAACCAAGCACCATCCAAGGGCCAACAAGTTCCAGAGTAAGATATACCATGCAAATTCTCCAGCAACACAGGAACATAGCCCTGAGCTTCAATATACAGGCTGCCCAAAGTCACACCAAACCCAATGACATCTCAAAACTCATTACTGGACACTTTATTGGACTCCAGAGAGAAGGAATCCAGCTCCACCCACCAGAACACCGACACAAGCTACCCCAACCAGGAAACCTTGACAAGCCACCCACCCAACCCCACCCACAGCGAGGAACCTCCACAATAAAGAGGAACCACAAACTGCCAAAATACAGAAAGACCACCCCAAACACAGCAATATAAACAAGACGAAATGGCAGAGAAATACCCAGCAGGTAAAGGAACAGGATAAATGCCCTCCAAACCAAACAAAAGAGGAAGAGATAGGGAATCTACCCAATAAAGAACTCCAAATAATGATAGTGAAAATGATCCAAAATCTTGAAAACAAATTGGAGTTACAGATAAATAACCTGGAGACAAGGATCGAGAAGATGCAAGAAAGGTTTCACAAGGACTTAGAAGAAATAAAAAAAGAGTCAATATATAATGAATAATGCAATAAATGAGATCAAAAACACTCTGGAGGGAACCAACAGTAGAATAACGGAGGCAGAAGATAGGATAAGTGAGGTAGAAGATAGAATGATAGAAATAAATGAAACAGAGAGGAAAGAAGAAAAAAGAATTAAAAGAAATGAGGACAACCTCAGAGACCTCTGGGACAATGTTAAACATACCAACATTCGAATCATAGGAGTCCCAGAAGAAGAAGACAAAAAGAAAGACCATGAGAAAATACTCAAGGAGATAATAGTTGAAAACCTCCCTAAAATGGGGAAGGAAATAATCACCCAAGTCCAAGAAACCCAGAGAGTCCAAAACAGGATAAACCCAAGGCGAAACACCCCAAGACACATAGTAATCAAATTAACAAAGATCAAACACAAAGAACAAATATTAAAAGCAGCAAGGGAAAAACAACAAATAACACACAAGGGGATTCCCATAAGGATAACAGCTGATCTTTAAATAGAAACTCTTCAGGCCAGAAGGGAATGGCAGGACATACTTAAAGTGATGAAAGAAAATAATCTACAGCCCAGATTACTGTACCCAGAATGGATCTCATTCAAACATGAAGGAGAAATCAAAAGCTTTACAGACAAGCAAAAGCTGAGAGAATTCAGCACCACCAAACCAGCTCTCCAACAAATGCTAAAGGATCTTCTCTAGACAGAAAACACAGAAAGAATGTATAATCTCGAACCCAAAACAATAAAGTAAATGGCAACGGGATCATACTTATCAATAATTACCTTAAATGTAAATGGGTTGAATGCCCCAACCAAAAGACAAAGACTGGCTGAATGGTTACAAAAACGAGACCTCTATATATGTTGTCTACAAGAGACCCACCTCGAAACAAGGGACACATACAGACTGAAAGTAAAGGGCTGAAAAAAGATATTCCATGCAAATAGAGACCAAAAGAAAGCAGGAGTCGCAATACTCATATCAGATAAAATAGACTTTAAAACAAAGGCTGTGAAAAGAGACAAAGATGGACACTACATAATGATCAAAGGATCAATCCAAGAAGAAGATATAACAATTATAAATATATATGCACCCAACATAGGAGCACCGCAATATGTAAGGCAATTGCTAACAAGCATGAAAGGGGAAATTAACAATAACACAATAATAGTGGGAGACTTTAATATCCCACTCACACCTATGGATAGATCAACTAAACAGAAAATTAACAAGGAAACACAAACTTTAAATGATACAATAGACCAGTTAGACCTAACTGATATCTATAGGACATTACACCCCAAAACAATGAATTTCACCTTTTTCTCAAGCACACACGGAACCTTCTCCAGAATAGATCACATCCTGGGCCATAAATCAAGCCTTGATAAATTCAAAAAAAATGAAATCATTCCAAGTATCTTATCTGACCACAATGCAGTAAGATTAGATGTCAATTACAGGAGAAAAACTATTAAAAATTCCAACATATGGAGGCTGAACAACACGCTGCTGAATAACTAACAAATCACAGAAGAAACCAAAAAAGAAATCAAAATATGCATAGAAACGAATGAAAATGAAAACACAACAACCCAAAACCTATGGGACACTGTAAAAGCAGTGCTAAGGGGAAGATTCATAGCAATACACACTCACCTCAAGAAACAAGAAAAAAGTCAAATAAATAACCTAACTCTACACCTAAAGCAACTAGAAAAGGAAAAAATGAAGAACCCCAGGGTTAGTAGAAGGACAGAAATCTTAAAAATTAGGACAGAAATAAATGCAAAAGAAACAAAAGAGACCATAGCAAAAATCAACAAAACTAAAAGCTGGTTCTTGAGAAGATATATAAAATTGACAAGCCATTAGCCAGACTTATCAAGAAACAAAGGGAGAAAAATCAAATCAACAAAATTAGAAATGAAAATGGAGAGATCACAACAGACTACACAGAAATACAAAGGATCATAAGAGACTACTACCAACAGCTATATGCCAATAAAATGGACAACTTGGAAGAAATGGACAAATTCTTAGAAGAGTATAACTTTCCAAAACTGAACCAGAAAGAAATAGAAGATCTTAACAGACCCATCACAAGCACAGAAATTGAAATTGTAATCAGAAATCTTCCAGCAAACAAAAGCCCAGGACCAGATGGCTTCACAGCTGAATTCTACCAAAAATTTAGAGAAGAGCTAACACCTATCTTACTCAAACTCTTCCAGAAAATTGCAGAAGGTAAACTTCCAAACTCATTCTATGAGGCCACCATCACCCTAATTCCAAAACCAGACAAAGATGCCACAAAAAAAGAAAACTACAGGCCAATATCACTGATAAACATAGATGCAAAAATCCTTAATAAAATTCTAGCAAACAGAATCCAACAACATATTAAAAAGATCATACATCATGACCAAGTGGGCTTTATCCCAGGAATGCAAGGATTCTTTAATATCCACAAATCAATCAATGTAATACACCACATTAACAAATTGAAAGATAAAAAACATATGATTATCTCAATAGATGCAGAAAAAGCCTTTGACAAAATTCAACATCCATTTATGATAAAAACCCTCCAGAAAGCAGGAATAGAAGGAACATACCTCAACATAATAAAAGCTATATATGACAAACCCACAGCAAACATTATCCTCAATGGTGAAAAATTGAAAGCATTTCCCCTAATGTTGGGAACAAGGCAAGGGTGCCCACTCTCACCACTACTATTCAACATAGTTTTGGAAGCTTTGGCCACAGCACTCAGAGCAGAAAAAGAAATAAAAGGAATCCAGATAGGAAAAGAAGAAGTAAAACTCTCACTGTTTGCAGATGACATGATCCTCTACATAGAAAACCCTAAAGATTCTACCAGAAAATTACTAGAGCTAATCAATGAATATAGTAAAGTTGCAGGATATAAAATCAACACACAGAAATCCCTTGCATTCCTATACACTAACAAGGAGAAAACAGAAAGAGAAATTAAGGAAACAATACCATTCACCATTGCAACAAAAAGAATAAAATACTTAGGAATATATCTACCTAAAGAAACAAAAGACCTATATATAGAAAACTATAAAACACTGATGAAAGAAATCAAAGAGGACACAAACAGATGGAGAAATATACCGTGTTCATGGATTGGAAGAATCAATATAGTGAAAATCAGTATATTAGCCAAAGCAATCTATAGATTCAATGCAATCCCTATCAAGCTACCAACGGTATTTTTCACAGAACTAGAACAAATCATTTCACAATTTGTATGGAAATACAAAAAACCTCGAATAGCCAAAGCAATCTTGAGAAAGAAGAATGGAACTGGAGGAATCAACCTGCCTGACTTCAGGCTCTACTACAAAGCCACAGTCATCAAGACAGTATGGTACTGGCACAAAGACAGAAATATAGATCAATGGAACAAAATAGAAAGCCCAGAGATAAATCCACGCACCTATGGACACCTTATGTTTGACAAAGGAGGCAAGAATATACAATGGAGAAAAGATAATCTTTTTAAGTGGTGCTGGGAAAACTGGTCAACCACTTGTAAAAGAATGAAACTAGAACACTTTCTAACACCATACACAAAAATAAACTCAAAATGGGTTAAAGATCTAAACATAAGACCAGAAACTATAAAACTCCTAGAGGAAAGCATAGGCAAAACACTCTCTGACATAAATCACAGCAGGATCCTCTATGACCCACCTCCCAGAATATTGGAAATAAAAGCAAAAATAAACGAATGGGACCTAATTAAAATTAAAAGCTTCTGCACAACGAAGGAAACTATAAGCAAGGTGAAAAGACAGCCTTCAGAATGGGAGAGAATAATAGCAAATGAAGCAACAGACAAACAATTAATCTCAAAAATATACAAGCAACACCTGCAACTCAATTCCAGAAAAATAAACGACCCAGTCAAAAAATGGGCCAAAGAACTAAACAGACATTTCTCCAAAGAAGACATACAGATGGCTAACAAACACATGAAAAGATGCTCAACATCACTCATTATTAGAGAAATGCAAATCAAAACCACAATGAGGTACCATTTCACGCCAGTCAGAATGGCTGCTATCCAAAAGTCTACAAGCAATAAATGCTGGAGAGGGTGTGGAGAAAAGGGAACCCTCTTACACTGTTGGTGGGAATGCAAACTAGTACAGCCACTATGGAGAACAATGTGGAGATTCCTCAAAAAACTGGGAACAGAACTGCCATATGACCCAGCAATCCCACTGCTGGGCATACACACCGAGGAAACCAGAATTGAAAGAGACACGTGTACCCCAATGTTCATCGCAGCACTGTTTATAATAGCCAGGACATGGAAGCAACCTAGATGTCCATCATCAGACGAATGGATAAGGAAGCTGTGGTACATACACACAATGGAATATTACTCAGCCATTAAAAAGAATACATTTGAATCAGTTCTAATGAGGTGGATGAAACTGGAGCCTATTATACAGAGTGAAGTAAGCCAGAAAGAAAAACACCAGTACAGTATATTAACGCATATATATGGAATTTAGCAAATCGATAAAGATAACCCTGAATGCGAGACAGCAAAAGAGACACAGATGTATAGAACAGTCTTTTGGACTCTGTGGGAGAGGGCGAGGGTGAGATGATTTGGGAGAATGGCATTGAAGCATGTAAATTATCATTTGTGAAATGAATCGCCAGTCCAGGTTCGATGCATGATACAGGGTGCTTGGGGCTGGTGCACCGGGAAGACCCAGAGGGATGGGATGGGGAGGGAGGCGGGAGGGGGGTTCAGGATGGGGAACACATGTACACCCATGGCAGATTCATGTCAATGTATGGCAAAACCAATACAATATTGTAAAGTAAAAAATAGATAAATAAATTAATTAATTTAAAAAAATAAAATGAAAAGGAAAGAAAAAGTCAAAGTGTTAGTCACTAAGTCTTGTCCGACTCTTTGCCACCCCATGGACTGTAGCCTGCCAGGCTCCGCTGTCCTGGGATTTCCTAGGCAAGGATAATGGAGTGGGTTCCCATTCCTTTCTCCAGGGGAACTTCCTGACCGAGGGATCAAACCCGTGTCTCCCGCATTGCAGGCAGATTCTTTACTATCTGAGCCACCAAGTAAACAAAAAAAAGGGATGAGGGAGGACTCTACGTTCACCTTAAATCCAGCCAGTGCTCCAGACTGCAAATCACATTCAATGTTTCCTGGATCCACAATGCTCATAAGAAATCCTGGTCCCGTGAAAGCCCAGAGTTTGCGAAAGCTAAAACAAGAGTGCTGTACAAGAGAGGAAAGCAGAGCAAAATGATTATCACCTCCAGGGGGAGAATAGATACATGCCTAGGTATGGCTGACTCCTTTTGCTGTCCACCTGAAACTAGCACAATATTGTTAATTGACTATACTCCAATATAGAAGAAAAAGTTTTAAAAAATAATAATAATAAAAGTGTCTCGGAGAAAAAAAAAGATTATCACCTCCAAACTGCTGATCTAATTTACCTATTATTTTATCACACAAAAAGCAACAATATCAGTTTCATAAGAACAAAGAGTTCGGAAGTTGGACATGGGTGGATCCAAGTTTCTCCTCCATCTTATCCATTCTTTATCAATAACCTGGTTAGCTTTCTGTACAAATAAGAGCCCTTCTCTTATCTGCCCCTCCAACGGCCTTTCAGTCTAAAACCCCAGTAATAATAGCAGTACCTCTGTGCTCAAACACTACCCAAATGGGACAAAAGGCATCATACAAAAGGGAACATGAAATTTCCCTTTCTGGGTCAAAAAATGCTCACTAGTACAAGTTGGCAATGGTTTTTCAAGGGCCTTAGTTTCCTTAAAAGTTTCTGTTTACTCTGACTACAAAAATTCAGTCTTCAGAGATTGCTTGCCAGAATTGACTCTGAGGTTGCTGATCTTGAGTTATCCAGTAGACATTATACATAGGTTTTCCCTAGATAATAACATTTTCTCCAAGGACCAGTCACTAACCTCCTCAGGAACGGCAATATTCTCATCAAAGTAGGTGGTAAAGAGCTCCTCTGTGTGTGCCCCAGGAGACTGCAGAATTGAGGAGTTTCTGGAGGCAGGGTTGATGGCACCAAGACTGACAGAGACCCCATGGTCTCCAGAAGCATTTTCTGAATTAACAGATTTGAGAAGAAATGAGTTAAAATTAACAAAATACACTAATATTAATAATCATCTTAGAAATACTGAAATTAAACCTTTTTAATACCTAAATGCACAAGATCAACCTGACTCTATATCAATTTCTGGTACTTTATTTTTATTTATATTTATAATAAATTAATTTTTGAATAGGCAACACATTCACATGGCTGAAAATTTGAGAAATACAAAATTGCTTATGGTAATAAAGCTCCCTCTCAACCTTCTTCCCCAGTCACTAAGCTCTACATCAGTTTGCAACACTAATCTCACAAATGGTCTCCCCCTACTTTCACACTTCTATTGTATTGCACTGTGAAAGTCACTCAGTCGTGTCTAACTCTTTGTGGTCCCATGGACTATACAGTCCATGGATTTTCCAGGCCAGAATACTGGAGTGGATAGCCATTCCCTTCTCCAGGGGATCTTTCCAACCCAGGGATCAAACCCAGGTCTCCCACATTGCCGGCAGATTCTTTACCAGATGAGCCACTGGGGAAGCCCTCACCCTTCTACAGCCACTTGCCAATTTTTAGAATCATTTTCTTCTAAAATCACTGATGTCTAGGCCTTAATGTATAATATCCCTAGACTAGCCGCACTGATAACCTAAAATCTTAACTTTTAGAAGGAAATTGTCAGGCTAATGGGACACTCCTCTCTCCACCCCTCACCTGTCTTTTAGTAGGATTTACTCAAAGCATCATCCTTGGACATTGTATCTCCATCAGGCTTCCCCAAAAATGGGTAACTGGCAAAATCTTGCCACATTTCAGGCTAAAATCTGAAGTTTCAGGGAAACCGCCAAACAGGAACCTTTTGCCACCTCACTAAGACCTGCAGTGAAGAGCTTGGGGAGGGGGAGGTGTCACCCTCCTGACAGGAGGGCTCATCACCAACTAATCACCAGTGTTTCCCTTGTCTGAATGGAGCAGGTCTCCATGATATTGATGGCTGGGGGACAGGAGATGGAGACAATTTTTGATGAAACAGAGGACAAGAAGGACAATATGGTAAATTTCTGTTACTGGCTTAAGCCTAATTCCAAACAAAAATGAGTCAATAACACAAAAGCTGTAAATTACCATCTGGCATCTTCTGTTCAGGACCCAACACCGTGGTGGATACCTGAGTGCCTGAGTTCATATAATAGGATTCTGGAAAGGAGAGAAGAGAGGGAGAGGAATTAGCAAGAACAAATTACAACAAGTTTCACAGTCAGCATTCTGTGACTCTATGACTGAACCCCTACTATGTGAAAAGAATAATTGTTCTACTGAATTAGATAACCTTGGAAATAATCACCATTTTCAGACTATGATTAAGAGATATTTAATAGAAAAAATATAAAAGTCTTAATCATATTTTTGCTGGCAAGACTTCAAGACAAAATTGAAGTAAAGGGTATTTCAGGAAAGTGGGCAAGTAGTTTTTAATAAGCATCCACAGAAAATAGTGAGGGACAGGGACACCTGGCGTGCTGCAGTCCATGGGGTCACAAAGAGTCAGACATGGATTAGTGACTGAACAAGACAACAAAAGCATCCACAGAATGGCTTCGAGGCAATCACCCAGTCTCTGCCTTTGCCTCCAGATTAACCCAAATATTTAAAAGACTGACTTCCCACCATTCTGATGGGTTTCTAAGGACAGAGATCTTTAACTCTCTTTGATCTAACAATTGAAGCTCATATTTCAAGATTCTGGGTAGGGGGAAGCAGCTCATGAGCACACTGGTAGAAGAGGGCCACTGTTTCACAGCCTCACCTTTCCCTGAACAGAGACTTCGGCTATAAGGTCTCATTCAGGTCTCATTTCCCAACACTTCAACAATTGAGAGAAAAATGAATGACCAGCCCCCCCTCCCCGCCCCCCCCCCCCCGAGGCACCAGGAGGACGAGGCACAGTCCACAGTCCACCTGCACTTCTCTCCATCGGCAACAAGCAGCCTGGGGAGGGAGAGCGTGAGGACGACTGGGGAAAGTTTAACTGGGGGTTAGAGCGAGGATATTGGTAAGTCCATTGGGTCACAGACCTATGGCCTATTCTCCAGTCAACCCCACCAATAAGGCTAATTTTTTCTTTTTTAATTTTGGTCTACTGATTAAGGAATCTACTTCTCAGTTACGTCCAAAATTTGAAAGGGAAAGGTAGGTAATATTGTTAACCACCTCCCCTTGAACCCCAATAACTCTCCTACTAAAAAACTGAGGAAGCCTCCCCTTCTCTATCCTTTAGTAGTCTTTTTCCACTCATGCACCATTATTGCTCCTGTGTGAACAGTGCTCTACTTTCTTTTTTAGATATTCCAGCGACATATTCTGGGGCTTCCCTAGTGGCTTAGCCGAAAAGAATTCTTTTGCCAACGCAAGAGACTTGGGTTTGAGCCCTGGTCGGGAAGATCCCCTGGAGAGGGAAATGGCAACCCACTCCAGTATTCTTGACTGGGAAATCCCATGGACAGAGGAGCCTGGTGGGCTACAGTCCATAGGGTCTCAAAAGAGTCGGACATGACTTAGTGACTAAAACAACAACAACATATTGACATATTCTATACCTATTTTGCAGAATTAAGACCTGAAAGGGGTGTTAGATTTCATCTATATTCTGGAGTGTAAAACATACCACCTCTTGCCAAGTTAGAAAACACAACCTTTCATCTCTATAGTCACCAATATCAAGAACTTTGTATAATTAACAATATCCATGTCCTTCCTATCAGAGTTTGAGATACCAGATGGTTTCGCCAGCAGACCTCAATACTGCTGACTAAAACTCACCCCTCTCTCAGCCAGCACCTCACCTAAATGGGACTTACACATCTGACCACTCAGTAGCAGTACCACTTGTATTCCAAACACAGCACAGCTCCTAGACCCCACTTAGAGCCTTTTTACTTTTATTTTACATTAATTCTAAGAAGCCAGGATAACACACAAGAAACTGGAAACCACAAATCCGATCTGGGACTGTGGCTCTTACACGGAAAATCGTGGGCTATTGATATGAGACAACTTCCCCGTATACTTCGATCACTCAGAAAGATTATTATGAAGATTATTGGGAATTCCCTGGTGGTCCAGAGGTTAGGACTCCACGCTTTCACTGCCAAGGGTGTGAATTTGTTCACTGGTCAGGCAACTAAGATCCCACAAGTCACACAAGACAGGCCCCCTCCAACCTACCTCCCAAAGAAGAATATTATTATGGGAGTTCCCTGGTGGCCTAGTGGTTAGGATTCTAGCCTTTCACTGCTGTGGCCCAGGTTCAATCCCTGGCTGGGAACTGAGATCTTGAAGCCATGCAGCATAGGCAAAAAATAAACTAAATAAATAAATAAAATAAAATAGAAAGAAGTCCCAAAATGTCTTGAATGATTTTTTTTAAGATTAGTATTATTAATATTATACTAGTAAGAATAACTAAGTTTCTAATTGCTTCTCTAATCAGGAAGGACCAATTCAATTAGATTACTTTTGTCTTGATGATTGATACCTGGTTTCAGAAGACACAGAAGTATTCAGTACATTTGGGGAAGATTCCTATTCAAAATAGGCCTTTAAAGGTTATATTTAAAAAGCAAACAATTGAGACAGTAGTGTGTTTTTCCCCAGGTATCATTTGTGAAAGAGTGATAGTTAAATAATTTTAAAAAGAAATGTCTCATCAAAAAATTGAATAATTGCAATTAGTATTCTAAGTGATTATTCCCATAATTACTTACAGAACTTTTAAACACAAGAGTCTGATCTTTTTTCCAAAATCTCTCTTCAAGAAAGAAAATGGATTCTAGATTTCAACTTCTTGCTTTTTTATTTTTTTTGCTGCACTGTGCAGCTTGTAGGATCTTAGTTTCCAGAACAAGGATGGAACCTGGGCCTGAAAGCAAAAACCCTGAGTTCCAACCACTGGACCATCAGGGTATGCCCTAGATTCCAACTTTCTCATCAAAACATTGAGTCAACAACTGTAACTTTCATTGTTTGCAGTGTCTAGAGAACATAACTAGGGCAAGGAATGGAGAGTCAATACACTCTGGGTGCTGCCCAGTGTTTAGGTCTCCACAAAAATTCAACACCCATATAGAAGCAGTAAGTTAATAATAAGACCACTTTGCTCTCTAGGACCATACCACCAGGTCATTTCAGTCATTAAATTATGTTAATAAAAAGATCAAGTGGAGATACAAGCAACAACAATCAACCCTGCAGTACTTGGAAAATTACGATTAACAATGTGCCTTGACATTCTAGGTCACCCCCAACCACTAAGTGTCACCTTCTCTTAAAGCCAGTAAGTTGCCTCCTATAAAATAGCCATCGACAGCAGGGGGAAAAAAAGGCACTCATGGGTCAATGTAATATAACTATTTTATCCCATTCCTTATCAAAAATGTTTTAAGTCTGTTTTACAAGATAATAATGCTAATTACATTTTCTATCTAAATGTCAAAAGTCTACATATCCTTTGACCCAGCAATTCCATTTCTAAGAATGCATATTAAAGAAACACTTGTATAGGAAGTATCAATATGTGCAAGAATATTTCCCACAGCACTGTTTGTAGTGTCAAAAGACAAAAACAACCTAGGACATTCATAGAATGGAATACCATAAACAAGGCAAATCTAAACAGATTGACAGGAAACAATCTCCAAGATACAGTGTGAAGTTAAAGATACTATAGAACAGTATGCTATCATTTATGTAGCGAAAGAAAGACACAGAATATACAATACACATACAAACGAAATCCAAAAGACATGCCAAAAACTGGTATTGCCATCTCCAAGAGGAAGGAGTGGAGGAGCACAAATGAGGTCAGGCAAAAGGACCTCTCATGAATATACACTGTATAACGTTTTGGAATTTTAAAAAATTTTGCCAAGTAAACGTATTGCTTATTTTTTAAAAACATAAGGAGCATGCAGATTTACTCAGTTTCCCAACAAACACCTCAGGAACCTTCCGTTTCTCAATGAACACTTCGGGGATATATCAGTTCTCTCTGATAAAGCTTCTGCAGTGGATAACCAGAGATCTGAAGCTGCCAGTGGGCAGGGATATGTGGCCTTAAGCTTAACTTACTGCTACTTTGACTTAGTGCGCAAACAGTCATGCTCTGAAATTGTGATTTGGGAGTTTCTCCTGTGTCAGGATACATTTAACAGGAGGCTTCCTGTGTGCTGTTTTCAGTCTTGCACGAATTCTGTGTTCCTTAACAGCACCTGAATACAGGTGCCAGAGAGCTGGCAAGCCGGCTTTCGGGGATAATAGAAATTCATGTATCTCATTCGTATGGAAATTCCATACGGTGAACAGCAGCCATTTACAACTCTCCTCCTTTCTGATATGTAAAGTAACTTTTACAACCCTCTCTCTTGAGAATCATTCTAGCCTCTGGCTTTCTAGATGACTTGTTAGATTTTTGATCCCTATCTCTGCTAAAAAGGGATATCTTGTAAGAGAGTATATATAAGCCCACAATATGTTAAATAAACGCATTTGTTCCATCAGAGCACTGGTCCTCGTGTCTTTCTCTCTCTCTCTCTCTCTCTCTCTCCTCTGTCCCCTTCATGCAGCTCAGCCTCTTTTTTTCCTTCTTTCACTTTCTTATCGGTCGACTCTGTACCTCCAAGTTCCAGTCCATTAAAGGACCACAACACTCCTGAATCCAAAGAAATAAAAAAATCTTCCTCAGCAAAGTGTTTCCTCCCTCCCTAACCTGGGTTAAATGGCCCTCTTTCATGTTCCCCCAAGGCATCTGCAGCTTACCATTATCACATCATGTTACCCTGAAAGCTTTCATTCCCTGATACTACTCTTGCAACTTTTCTGCAAGTTTTAAATTATATCAACATAAAAAGTTATATCCCCCAACACTTACTAGCTATCATAAATTCTGAATATTTAATTGACAATACTTGCAAGTGTTTTCTTAGCATTTACAAGAACTCTGAAGAGCAATTTGGATAGCCCAAACCTGGTTTAAAACTTGCCAAAAAGAAAGTGTGAAATACTGAGTATTAAAGTACATACAATTTCAACTTTTCCCCCCTATGGTTAAAAAAAATTGAATTTAAACTAATATTTATCTTATTAAACTCTCTTATAAAGAGCAAAGTCACCCAAAACCATTTCATTGATTTTAGAGCTGTGTTCAATGTTGCAAAGATCTCCCTAAAATTAATCTTAGTTTTGGAGAGGAATGATTTTTGAACAGTCTTCTAATTCTTCTCTTCTTCTTTCACTCCTTTATATGGATAAAACCTGAGACAGCATTAAGTAGGAAAAGAAGTTTCATAGGGGCAACCAGAAAAGTGTGCATGGAATCAGTTGATTAGATAAGTGTGAACAGGAATATTCAAGGCTGACTGGCAAAGCCACCTCTTCTCCCTCTTGATGTTTCCTCAGCCAATGTTCAGTGTTCAACATGCTGGTGACAAAATGGAAACTGCTGAAACAGGCCTTAAAAGTCATACCCAAGTTGTTTATTAGAGAATAAAAAGGAGTTGTGATTTAAAAAAAAAAAAAACACAGAATTCCATTTGTTTTGAAGAAAATGTAAAGATTTCCAGATCCTTCTAAAATTCCTTTTCCTCTCTAAAGGTCTACTTTAAGGCTAAAATACTTGATAATCCTACTAAACCATTATTTTTAGTATAGCTTTTATATTATATAAGATGCTCTTCATGAAAGTGAGTTCCTGCCCCTGTATGATTAGGAGTCAACAAACTGAAATATTCTGTGTTTCAAACAGAGCTAACTGCTGTCTGAACTTACGGATTTTAATAAGAAATATTACTGGCCATTTTTTAGAATGAGAAATGATAGCTTCCTCTGTTTTTCCATTCCAGACCAATAAAGAAGCATCAGTTTCTGAGTCTTTCCATTAGGATATTTATCTAATTGATTCTGAAACTCAATCTGCCCCCACTAGGGGTGATGAGAGAGAAACCATGTGAATTTCTAAATTATAATTGAGGATGGGAAGTTTGGAATTATTTTTTAAATTTGAATACAAAATAATCCCATTTTTCTTTCATAAAAATGATATTGGTATAAAATGACATAATAAAAAAAAAAAGGTTGGAGACAGATTACATCTACTTCCTGACAAGCTTCCCTGGTGGCTCAGATGATAAAGAATCTGTCTGCAATGCAGGAGACCTGGGTTTGATCCCTGGATCAGTAAGATCCCCTGGATAAGGGACTGGTTACCCACTCCAGTGTTCTTGCCTGGAGAATACAGGCAGAGGAGCCTGGTGGACTACAGGGGGTCTCAAAGAGTCAGAAACGACTGAGCAACTAACACTTTCAATGTTTTTCACCTGACAGAAGAACAAAGTGAAAAGCCCCTCTAGTGTTAGTTTAAGAAAAAAGCCTTGATGGAGCCCATTATACAGAGTGAAGTAAGCCAGAAAGAAAAACACCAATACAGTATACTAATGCATATATATGGAATTTGAAAGATGGTAACAATAACCCTATAAGCGAGACAGAATAAGAGACACAGATGCATAGAACAGTCTTATGGATTCTGAGGGAGAAGGTGAGGGTGGGACGTTCTGGGAGAATAGCATTGAAACATGTATATTATCATATGTGAAACAGAACACCATTCCATGTTCGATGCATGAGACAAGGGCTCAGGTCCAGGGCAATGGGATGACCCAGAGGGATGGGATGGGGAGGGAGGTGGGAGGGGGGTCCAGGAAGGGGAACACATGTAAACCCATGGCTGATTCATGTCAATGCATGGCAAAAACTACTACAATATTGTAAAGTAATTAGCCCCCAACTAAAATAAATAAATTTATTTAAAAAAAGAAAAAAGAAAAAGAAAAAAGCCTTGAAACTCTAACTTTCTCTACCCTAGTGGTTAATATTTCAGTAAGCTGAACGTCACACAAGCACGCCCAGTTCCTAAAGTACAGTGCTGCTACTGTACAACATGCTTAACTTGCTTCAGAGACTCTCTCTTACTCTCTCTCTCTCTCTCTCTCTGACATAATGGCCATTGAGAGGGACCATGTCACTGACTTGTTATGCCATGGTAATAATCTCAAAATTGGAGACATCTCAATTAGTCAATCGGAGAACCACAATTTCAACTCAGCACCAAGTTTGCTCTTTCCACTTGACTTAGACTTTTGAAAATCTGTTTTAAGGTTGAAAGGAAAATCTGACAGGCAGACTATCTAATGATTAAGAAAAAAGAGAAAGAGAAAATGTTAGGCAGCAAGAAGAGGAGAGAGGGGGTAAGACACAAGGAGGAAGAATACAGTTGAAAATAACATCAGCTGCCTTGGTGTCAAAGGCTGTAACAATGGGGAGAAATGTGGCCAGGCTGTCAAGAAGTACTGAGTTTTTAGACAAAATATCACTCATCAACCAGAGACTTCAGAACTAGAATGGCCCAATTAATACCTATTAAATAGGGCTCTTCACTTTCTCTGCTCAGCCCTCTGAGGCTTTGCCAGCTTCCAAACCTCCTTGCCTGCTTATATGTCAGGGCCACTAATACCTTACTTTCAGAAATTATAGCTTGGTCTTTGTTCCTCCCAACTCACACTGTAAGCTTCTCCTGATTTGCTCCCAACCCGAAGTTCACAGCAGTGTATTTCCCTTTGACAGGTCAACCTGGCCTCCTGTCCTGATACAACTATCTCAGAACACAACTCCAAACTCTGTAAAAATTTCAAAGGCTCCTTTACCCTAAGTAAGAAAGTCTATTAAACCAGTCTGTACCCACTTCTTACCTCAGAAAAAAATGTTTTGCCCTTATACTTAGTAGCTTTTCTCTCGCAAATGTGAGGAATGATTACCATTAGGTTACATTCAACTTACTTATTCCAGTGACAGATACTGGCTGCCCCCAGTGTAGACTGACCTTAACAATTTTTAGTACACATGTTCCTCAAAGTTTCTTTGCTTAAAGCAAAGAAAAATTGTCTGTAATGACAGACTATATATATATATATATATAAGATTCTCTAGTGTGTGTGCAAGCATGCTAAGTCACTTCAGTCGTGTCCAACTCTTTGCCACCCCATGGACTGTAGCCTGCCAGGCTCCTCTGTCCATGGAATTCTCCATGCACGAATACTGGAGGGGGTTTCCATGCCTTTCTCTAGGAGACCCTCCTAACCTAGGGAGCAAATCTGTATCTCCTGCATTTCAGGTGGATTCTTTACCATCTGAGCCACCAGGGAATCAAGACTCATACATTCCTCCTTCTACACTTTGGAATCTGCTGAAATTTCAATAGTTAACTTTCAGCCTCCTTTCATTACCTAGGAATTTTATAGACACTCTATTATTAGTGACAGATGGAACAAAAGAAAACAAAAATAACCCATACAAGATGACCTACTAGCAATAAGAACAAAGACAAGACTGAGAACCCTAATTTCCCAGTGTGAGTCTTTATTGGGAACTGATCCTTAAATTAGTTAAAAAATGTAAGTTACTCTGACCTTAAATTAAAAATGGAAGAGAAATTAGACAATAAATATATTTTTATTATTGGCCAACTCTTTTATATTCCATTCTGATGGTATTACAGTTTATAATTCATATTTATTGTTTTACTATGTCCATGATATTCCCGATGATACCTGTAGGGCTCTTCCTGTGTCTCCAGGGGCCAATAAATGTTAATTGTTCAATACATTCTTGTTAAATTATCAAAGACTAAACGGTATTGGATGGCTGAGACAGCAAGGGTCTAGTTCTTCTGACTCCTTATATTCTGCACATTCAAATGCTCCCTAACCAGAGAGACTCCCATGATAAAGATGATGACAATAATTAGGCATATAGCTTCCCTTTCTGCCTCAAACACTCCACTCTTTAAAGATGTCACTCCCTGTCTCTTCCTTATATAAACAGGATTCATAAAGACAATGTCCTCCACTCAAACCAAGCCAGTATCCAACTTTCAACACTATGCAAGTACTAAACTGTCTTTATCCAAAGCTAAATAACTAAGCTTATACTATGTGTGTGTACTCAAAGTCGCTCGGTCATGTCCAACTCTTTACGACCCCATGGACTGTAGCCCACCAGGCTCCTCTGTCCATGGAATTTTTCAGGCAAGAATACTGGAGTGGATTGCCATTTCCTCCTCCAGGGGATCTTCCAACCCAAAGATGGAACCTGAGTCTGCAGCGTCTCCTACATTGGCAGGTAGGTTCTTTACCACAAATTAGTTCTGAGAATCTCTCTGCAACATATATGGGGTATTTCAGAAAGGCTTGACGAAGTCCCTCCAGACCAAAACCTTTCCTTTGGGAACTTCTATTGCAACTAGAAAATAAAAATGCTGGAGCCTCCTTTTCGCATTCCAGGTCTGCTCCTTGGTGGATAGATTCCCTGGGCTGTTATATACTTACTTGCTGGCTACTTACTTAGCTCACAATGTGGGGCTGCCTCCTCCTTAAGCTGTCTCTTCATTGTGCACGCTCAGTCAGACTTTTCCCAGTGCCGCTCCTGTCTCTTGACTCTATATATGGATACGAGTGCACCTCCCCTTAATTAGACAAGGCCACTTACCCTGCTCTGGGCAACACATTGTTAAAGACACCACAGGGAATTTCAAGAAGCAAACCACACCCTTCAAAGCATAATCAAACTTCATCTTTGACCTGTTGTGAAAAGGAAAGCATCATATATCTGCGGGAGCTTCCAAGGAGGCTCATAGTAAAGAATCTGCCTATCAGTGCAGAAGACAGGAGATTTGGTTCGATCCCTGGGTTGGGAAGATCCCCTGGAGGAGAAAATGGCAAACCACTCCAGTATTCTTGCCTGGAGAATTCCACAGACAGTGGATCCTGGTGGGCTACCGTCCATATGGTTGCAAAGAGTTAGACAGGACTGAGCAACTGAGCGTGCCCATGTATATTTGCCACTCCTGGATATTAGCAAACAGTTAATTACATTGAAAAACTTTTATTCTAAAATTTCATCTCTGTCTCATTTTGCAGGAGCTAGACGCCACTTTGCAGCAGCAGCAGCAGAGGCCCAGAACAGCTGTAGCACCACAAGATGAAGAAGATCCCTTCATTTCAGAACTACAAGCCATCTCATTACAATTGACCTATCTCTTTGTCCTTGTTCTACAACAGACAAATTCCCTAAGGCAAAACTGCCTTAGCTTGGGTTGGGCTCAATTTGCCCCCCCTCATGGGAAATTAAAAGAAGAAATATGAAATCACCTAAGAACTAACCTGTTGCAGGAAAAGTCCCTGTTGTGGTTTAGGATTCCCAAAATAGGAATGCACTTTACAAGGAGACTCTATCATAGTATTCCTGTGGCCTTTACTCAGGAACTGCTCCCAACATACATGCTCCAATCCTGCCTGCTAGATCCCCAATGCGCTTACAGTAACTGACAACATTAATGGAATCCTTATTATGTATCAAATACCATATTTAGGACATTATAAACAAGAATTACTCTTCACAATAAATTTGTGAGGCAAGGACTATAATCTTTATTTTGCATATTAGGAACCTGAGTTTGAGGAAGGTTAAGTAATTAGTTCGGAGAAGGCAATGGCACCCCACTCCAGTACTCTTGCCTGGAAAATCCCATGGACAGAGGAGCCTGGTAGGCTACAGTCCATGGGGTCGCTAAGAGTCGGACACGACTGAGTGAATTCACTTCCACTTTTCCCTTTCATGCACTGGAGAAGGAAATGGCAACCTACTCCAGTGTTCTTGCCTGGAGAATCCCAGGGATGGCAGAGCCTGGTGGGCTGCCGTCTATGGGGTCGCACAGAGTCGGACACGACTGAAGCGACTTAGCAGCAAGTAATTAGTTACTTAAGGAGGTAAATTAATTAAAGTTAATTAATTTAACAGCATGTTAGTGGTAGAGTCAGGCTTTGAATAAAAATTTGTTAGATCAAAAGCCAGCACCCCAACTACCGTATCACAGTGCCTCATCTTACATACCTAAAACAGTTTCCTTCTATTCAAGTCTCTAGCTCAGAAATAATTTCTCTTATAAAATCCTATTCATGTAAATTCACTGAACATTTCACATTATCATAATAGCCAACTGATTTCTGTATAGACATTAATATGTATCTGTATCATGTGTGGTTTTATTTAAATAGGAGACTTTTTCTTCCATGCTCACTTCCCATCCACTCTCCCAATATTCTTTCTCACACTTTTTTTTCCCTGAACAACTGCTTGAAATTAACTCCTCCATGCATGCCTACTCAGAAGTTCAGTACTATCTGACTCTTTGCAACCCCATGGACTATAGCAGGCCAGACTCCTTGGTCCATGGGATTTTCCAGGCAAGAATATTGGACTGGGTTGCCATTTCGTCCTCCAGGCGATCTTCAAGACACAGGGATCAAACTCAAGATCCCAAGACCCCAAGATTGAACAAGAACCACATCTCCTGTGTCTCCTGCATTGACAGGCAGATTCTTTACCACTGAGTCACCCAGGAAGCGCCCCCCCATCAAGTCCTCCCACCCCTCCCTTTTCGTTGGAGGACAGAGGGAACAAAACGTACCCATCAAACTGAGATGGCATCTTGAGACAGGAAAGCAAGACAGGCAGTTCCATATAACCATGTTTCCGTTTATTATATGGTAACTTACTCACAGGATGGCTTTGGGTGAACAATGATCCAGAAGACTTTGAAACTACATTCCACATCAGTGTCCATTGGGACAATTTTATTGTTAAACTAGGGTATGAGAGTAGGTGCTCAAAACAAGACCTGTATTCCTAAGTCAAGATTTATGAATGGGTAACTAGTCTCACGGGAATACATCAGCAAAGGTTGTCATTGTTTGAGGATCAACAGCGCATAGGGGCCACCTGATCCTAATGATTATTAAACTATACCTATTAACTACAAAGCACTTGACAACAGAGAAGTGAGTCACAGCACAGTACAGTGCTGGGTTGGGTCAGGGTAAAGACAAGAGGAACTTGGGCATGATGGCATCAGTTATGCTAATAGTTATACACATTTCTTACCTGGAAAAAAAAAACTCGTTATTATTGTTGTTGTTTTTATTGTCATTATTATTAGTTCCATTAAAACACCCTCCTCTATAGAAGCATTTGCTGACTCCCTCCTCCAGGCAGCATTAGGTCTATATCCTGTCTGCTACACAAGCACTTCTTACTCAACTCTAACACCAACTCATTCTGGATACAGTCATTGAAAATCAATTACCTACCAGGCAGAAGATGGGTGGAACAGCACAATACAAATAACATAAGCACAGCCCCTTAGTAGGTTAATGTTTTTATGCTTTCTTCTCCCACAAAAATATAAACTTCTCAAAAGGGGAAATTATCTTTGTACACCCAGTGTTAACAAAGTCCAGATATATAAGAGGTGTTCCATAAATATGTATCATCCTGTTGTCTTAATATGTTATGGATCAAGCAATGAAGACTAATAATTAGGTTATATGTTTATATTTATGTATCTATTTCCAAAATTGAGTCTTTGTATGTGTGTTCAGTTGCCAGGTCACATCAGATTCTCTGTAACCCGATGGACTGTAGCCCACCAGACTCCTCTGTCCATGAATTTCCCAGGAAAGAATACTGGAATAGGTTGCCATTTCCTCCTCCAGGGAATCTTCCCAACCCAGGGACTGAAACCGAGTCTTGTGATATCTTTATCTATCCTAAAAGTATTCTGCCTTGGGATAATGCTGGAATGCACTAGAAGAATCCCCTGTGAGAATGAAGTACTTATTACCCCTGTTTCGAGTGGGAATACTGTTGGCCTCAGGCATGACCTCTTATGCCTCTCTCAGGCAGCCCACATCAAATAACTGTCCCAACCAGGAGCTCTGATGGTCGGCTCAACCTGTATCCTACATCACAGCTCAACTCCTGTGCAGACTGCTTCCTTCCCTTCCTTTAGTGTCTATCTTAAGATCACCTCCAAATAACTGACTGCCTCCATCTTGAAGTTGGTTTCCCTTTTTACTACTTCCTGCATCCAGAAATTAATGTATCTGAAAAAGTTATCTGCACTCCTCTCAACACTCTTTTCCATCCTTTTGTGATCCCCTCTAGAAATTACGTTCTCATTAGCTAAATGAGATCATCGCCAACTACAGTCAGAAAACCCACTCACTCTTCAACTTTCTCCATCTTTGAAATGTGATACCATTCCTCTTAGAACGCTTTCCTCGGCTTCCATCACGCTGTGCTGTTTGAGTCGTGGCTTCCATCACGCTGTGCTGTTTGAGTCGTTCTGTTTGAATTGTCTTTCTCTCCTCCCTCACTGGCACTTTCTTCCTCCTACTCCTCACATGCAGGCATTCCTTAGGCTCACTCCTTCGTCCTCTTCTAATTTTAAACATCCTGTCTGCAATTTCAGTGTAGTAATACTGAAGACCCAATCAGCATTAGAGACATTCGTGGGGCAGTGAGAGTAAAAACAGCCTCTTAAGGGTAAAACAGACGTGGACTCCAGGTCAAGCCAACTGAGAAACTGTGGGTAAATTATCAAATCTTTGTTTCGTTTCTTTATCTGAACTGAGTGTGATACCAGCCTCACAAGGATGCTTCCTATATTTTTTGCTCCCCAAATGCACCGATGTTCTCTTTTACCTCCCTGTCTTTTCGCATACTGTGCCTATGCTGCAGCATTCTGGCTCTGCCCATCCTCCATCTAGCTAATTCCTACTTACCACTGATGTCTCACTTTGCTTTTTAAAAAATAATTTTATTTATTTATTTTATTTTTGGCTGTGCTGCATATTCTTTGCTGCACAGGCTTTTCTCTAATTGCCGAGTTCGGGGACTGCTCTCCAGTTGCTATGTGCAGGCTTCTTATTAAGGTGGCTTCTCTTGCTGCAGAGCATGGGCTCTAGTGGACATGGGCTTCATTAGTTGCAGCACGTGGACTCTGTAGTTGCAGCTCCCCAGATCTAGAGTACAGGCTCAATAGTTGTGGTTTATGGACTTAGTTACTCAATGGCATGTGGGATCTATCCGGATCAGGGATCAAACCCGTGTTCCCTGCATTGGCAGGCGGATTCTTATCCACTGGATCACCACGGAAGTCCCTGATGTCTCACTTTAGATGTTCCTTCCTCTAGGGAGGACGTCCCTGGTGGTCCAGTGGCTGGACTCTGTGCTCCCAATGCAGGGGTCCTGGGTTGGATCCCTGGTTAGGAACTAGTTCCCACATGCCACAACAAGAAATCCTGCATGCTGCAGCTTAGACCTGGTGCAGACAAATAAATAAATAAATAGATGTGCTGTCCTCCAAAAAGCCCTTTGCGATTCCAGTCTCTGAGTAAGATGTCTTCTATGTCACCCTATACTGTATTCTTTCCTTTCCCATAGCAGGATCCCATGGAATTGCTTTGGCTGTTTCTTTGTCTACAATCCTCTTTCAGGACCAGGACTTTGTCCTGTGTGCTCTCATTGCCTCAAGGAGGATTCCAAGGCTGGCAGCATTTCTTCAAAGCCCTGGAAGCATTTCACCTTCCTGAGGATGATTCCTGAAGGCTACTCTCTGTAGCCTCTTCCCCCAAGCTACAACCACCTCTTTGTCTCTCTCCCTGGACATCCAATATGCTACTGGGAAAGAGTGGAGAAATACCTCCAGAAAGTGATCTGAGCTAAAGTGGAAACAACACTAAGTTGTAGATGTGTCTGGTGGTGAAAGTAAAGTCCGATGCTAAAAAACACAATACTGCATAGGAACCTGGAATGTTAGGTCCATGAATCCAGGTAAATTGGACATGATCAAGAAAGAGATGTTAAAAAGCTTCTCAGGAGGCACTAATGGTAAAGAACCTGACAGCCAGTGCAGGAGACATAAGAGACGCAGGTTCGATCCCTGGGTTAGAAAGATCCTCTAACTAGGAAATGGTCACGCACTTCAGATCCAAGCAAGTATTCTTGATCCATTCAGTATTCTTGCTTAGAAAATTCCATGGACAGAGAAGCCTGGCAGGCTACAGTCCATGGAATCCCAAAGTGTCAGACAAGACTAAAGCAACTTAGCAGGCATGCAAGCAGAAGACAACAGTGAACATCAACATTTTAGGAATCAGTGAACTAAAATGGACAGGAATGGGCAAATTTAATTCAGATGACCATTATATCTACTATTGTGGACAAGAATCCCTTAGAATAAATGGAGTAACCCTCATAGTCAACAAGAGTCTGAAATGCAGTACTTGGGTGCAATCTCAAAAATGACAGAACGCTCTTGATTCATTTCCAAGGCAAACCATTCAATATCATAGTAATCTAAGTCTATGCTCCAACCACTAATGCTGAAGAAGCTGAAGGTGAAAGGTTCTATAAAGACCTTCTAAAAATAACACCAAAAAAAGATGTCCTAACCAAGCATCCCACCCAGGCCCCAGGGCCCTAGTAGTGATAGCAGTGAGTGTTAACCACTGGACCACCAGGAAATTCCTTTGTTTTGGTTTTTGATTACCTGTGATAGAAACCCAATTCAGACTATACTCAAAGGGAAGTGAATCACACATATAACACAATGGTACAGTGAGTTTGGACAGGGCTTTATCTGGGAACTCAGATAATATCAACCAAGCCACTGTCCACTTATCTCTTTCTTTCCAACTCCCTCTTGCTCTAGGCTCTACTTCAGTCCCAGTGTGGTTTACTCTGAGACAGGTTCTGCCTGCATGGTGGGACGGCAGCCACCACCTGTTCTGGGCTGTTGGAATCCACACCACTAGCAGATAGACTATCTTTTCCCTTATTGTTCCAGCAAAAATCTCAGGGAGGGCTCTGTCTGACACCTAGCTTGGGTTATGAGTCAAGTCCCAAACCAAAAATAGTGGTCAGGGGTGCCTAGGACAAAAGCTGACCATTGGAGTTAGAGGGTGAGTCACCCGGAGTAAAAAGAGGTTGTGGAGGAGTCTTCTCAAGAGGTAGGGTCAGAGATTCAGAATGACCAAGTTTCCGAAGATGAATAGGTTTAGTTTAGAAAGACATCTCAGTCTCTTCTATTTAATGTCACCAACAACATTACAATGAGGACACACAAACACACATTTGTTCCATTTCATTTCATTCATATAATATAGCATTGAAGATCTACTCTGTGCCAGATACTATTTCAGACACTAGAAAATAGCAGTGGTTAAGACATATAGGGACTTCCCTGGCATTCCAGTGGTTAAGACTTCGTCTTCCAATACAGGCTGTGTGGGTTCAATCCCTGGTTGAGGAGCTAAGATCTCACATGCCGTATGGCCAAAAAACACAAAACATAAAATAGAAGCAAAAGGAGAAAACTGAAAGTATATCAAATATCTTCTTCAGCCACAGTGGTATGAAACTAGATATTAATTCAAGAAGACTGGAAAATTTACAGATATATGGTGGTTAAAAAAACATGCTGTTGAACAATCAAAGAGTCAATTAAGAAATCAAAAAAGAAATTGAAAGATACCTCGAGAAAAATAAAAATGGAAATACTACATACCAAAACTTACGGGATGCAGCAAAGACAATACTAAGAGGCAAGTTCGAAAAGATAGATGCCTGCCACAGGAGCAAGAAAAATTTCAAATAACCTAATTTTATACCTCAGTATTAAAAAGCAGAGACATTACTTTGTCAACAAAGGTCCGTCTAGTCAAGGCTATGGTTTTTCCAGTGGTCATGTATGGATGTGAGAGTTGGACTATAAAGAAAGCTGAGCACCGAAGAATTGATGCTTTTGAACTGTGGTGTTGGAGAAGACTCTTGAGAGTTCCTTGGACTGCAAGGAGATCCAACCAGTCCATCCTAAAGGAGATCAGTCCTGGGTGTTCATTGGAAGGACTGATGTTGAAGCTGAAACTCCAATACTTTGGCCACCTGATGGGAAGAGCTGACTCATTTGAAAAGACCCTGATGCTGGGAAAGATTGAGGGCAGGAGGAGAAGAGGGTGACAGAGGATGAGATGGTTGGATGGCATCACCAACTCAATGGACATGGGTTTGGGTGGACTCGGGGAGTTGGTGATGGACAGGGAGGCCTGGCGTGCTGAGATTCATGGGGTCTCAAAGAGTCGGACATGACTGAGTGACTGAACTGAACTGATACCTCAAGAAACTAAAAAAAAGAACAAATAAAGCCCAAGATTAGTAGAAGGAAGGAAATAACAAAGATCAGAGTGGCAATAAATAAAACAGAGCCTAAAAAGACAATAGAAAAGATCAGTGCAACTTAATATTGGCTTTTTACAAACATTTAATAGACAAATCTTTAGCTAGGCTCATCAAGAAAAAAAGAGATGACTCAAATAAATAAAATCAGAAATGGAGAGAGGAGACTTTACAGTTGATACCACAGAAATACAAAGAATCATAAGTGACTACTATGAGCCAACAAATTGGTTAACCTAGAAGAAATGAATAAATTCCTAGAAACATACCACTTACAAATACTGAATCATGAATGGAAAATCTGAAGAGATAGATTACTAGTAAGGAGACTAAATCAGTAATGGACAATCTCCCAACAAAGAAAAGTCTAGGACTAGAGGATTTCACTAGTGAATTCTATAAAATATGTAAAGTATTAGTACCAATCATTCTCAAACTCTTCCAAGAAACAGAAGAGAAAGAAACACTTCAGAATCCATTTTACAAGGACAGCATTATTCTGATACCAAAACCAGACAGAGATGCCCCAAGGATTTCTGCATTTCTTAGCATACCATTAAAAAGACAAGCCATGGAGTAGGAAAACATATTTGCAAATCACATATTTGATAATGACTTGCAAAGAATTTTCCACACTCAATAAGAAAATAACCTGATTTTAACATGTTCAGGGAAGGCCCTGGCAACCCAGTGGTTAGGGCTGCACTTCCACTTCAGGGGGCGCACATTCAGTCCTTAGTGGGGAAACTAAGATCCTGCACGCCACGCAGCACAGCCAAAAACAATAATAATAATAACTAATACAGTGTTCAAAAGATTTGAACAGACACTGCCAATAAGATACACAGATGGCAAATAAGCCCATTAAAAGATGCTTGATATCATTAATCATCTGGGAGATGCAGATTAAAACTACAATGAGGGACCACTAGACATTTTTTAGGATGGCTAAGATTAGAAGGATGACCACACCAGCTGTAGCTGAGGATGTGGAACAACTCAATCTCTCATACACTGCTGGTGGTACAACCACTTTGGGAAACAGTTTGTCATTTTCTTTAAAAGATAAACATGTACCTACCATGTGATTTACACATTCTACTCATAGGAATTTATCCAGAAGAAAGCATATGTACATATATAAGACTTGTACACTAATGTTCATAGTAGCTTAATTTTCTAAAAGTATATTTATTTATTTGACTGCATTGGGTCTTAATGAGGCACACAGGATCTTTGTTGTGTCATGCAGGATCTTTTGTTGCAACACAGTAGATCTTTCCTTGAGGTTCACGGATTCTTCAGTTTTGACTTGTGGGTTCCAGGCTCAGTAGTTGTGGCATGGGGGCTTAGTTGCTCCCCAGAACCTTAGTTCCTTGACCAAAGATCAAACTTGATTCCACTGCATTGCACAGTGGATTCTTAACCACTGGACCACCAGGGAAGTCCCCATAGTAGCGCCATTTGTAATAGCCAAAAACTGTTAACAACCAACCAACAGGTGGGTGGTTAAACCAATTGTTATAGATCCATACAAAGGAATACTACTCAGCAGGAAAATCAACGGATGCATGCAACAATATGGATGACTCTCAATTATGCTAAATGAAAGAAGCCAGAGGAAAAAAAGGAGATATTGTATGATTCCATTAACATTAAATTATAGGAAATGCAAACTAATCTCTAGCAACAGAAAACAGATCAGTAGTGGCCCAGGAGCAGGGAGGACAGGAAAGAGGGATCACAAAGGGACAAGAGGTATTTGGGGGAGGTGATAGGTATGTTCATTACTTTGACTGAAGCAATGATTTCATGGATGTGTACCTGCGTGAAAACTTAACCAAACTAGACAGTTTAAATGTGTGTAGCTTATTGTATGCCAATTCTACCTCAAGAAAGCTGTTAAGATGGAATATATATTTATAAAATATGTGTAGGGTATAATAAATAATAATGGCTTACCTGGTGGCTCGGTCTGTGAAGAATCTGCCTGCAAAGCTGGAGGCCCTGGTTCCATCCCAGGGTGGGGAAGATCCTCTGGAGAAGGAAATGGCAACCCACTGCAGTATTCTTGCTTGCTAAATCCCATGGACAAAGGAGCCTAGTGGACTACAGTCCTTGGGGTTGAAAGAATCAGACACAAATTAGCAACTAAACTATGGTAACAAGTAACGAAACAACAGAACATTCTTTGTATCCATCACCTGGTTTAAAAAAGCAAACATTATTTTTGAAAATTTCTATGTTCCCCAACCACCCTAAAACCCAGGCTTTCTTATTTAAAACAGATGGATGTCTGGAAACATTTTTTGATGTAAATAAGCTCAGTAATGTAGTACATGCATGGATGTGTGCTAAGTTGCTTCAGTAGTGTCCTACTCTTTGTGACTCTGTGGACTGTAGACCGCCAGGCTTCTCTGCCCACGAGATTCTCCAGGCAAGAATACTGGAATGGGATCTTCCTGACTCTGGGTTAGACCCCACATCTCTTACCTCTATCATTGTACTGCAAGCAGGTTCTTTACCCCTAGAGACCTGGGAAGCCCCAGTAATGAAGTAGTTTGGCACAGTTTGAAGGTGAAACTTACCCTTTAAAAGATGGGCGGCCAAAAATAGTGATTTAAAAATAATCTCATTTTCGGATTATAATAATAATAATAATAATCTCGGCAGAGAGCCTCTGACGAGAATGCAAAAGGGAAAAGTCTTGCTAACTGTGACCAGACAGGCATGTGCTTTCACTTCTTTTTTAAAAAACCGAGGCAGAGGGTGGAGAGATGGAACGGAAGTAGGAGGGGGCACGTAGTAATAGCTGGGCTTTGGCACTGGCTTGCTGGTGTGGGTTTTAGCCAGGCTCCACCCACAGATCGTTTTCTTAGGAGAGGTCACTCACAGACAAGCTGTGAGTACACACACTAGCATTTAAAACTGCGGCAGTAGTCTCCAGGCAGGAATAGGGGGTTGTAATCAGCTTTCCTTCTAAGGAAAAGCTGAGAACCTTCTCATTTCACTTCATGAAAAATAAGCATGAGGCAACTTCTGCCAAACATCTATTAATTGGTTGAAACAGGTCTCTTGCCCGAGATTTGTCTTCAGCTGTGTATTTCAGCACAGCCAGTTCTTTTCCTCTGCAGCTGATTGGCTCTGGAATGTGGCCAGAAACCTACTTCCCGCAATTAAAGGAGTCAGATCTCTAACCGTTGATCTGTTTTCTTCTCTTCTGAGTGATGGCGCTCACCATTTTTATCCTCCGGCTGGCCCTCTGCATCCTGGCATTTCCCATGTACCTGCTGGACTTTCTGGGTTTGGGAACTGGATAGGCAAACAGTGGTTCCCCTACTTCCTGGCGAGGTTCACTGTGATGTACAATGAACAGTTGGCGAGCAAGAAGCAGGAGCTCTTCAGCAACCTGCGGGAGTTCGCCGGCCCCTCTGGGAAGCTCTCCCTGCTGAAGCTGGGCTGTGGCACGGGGGCCAACTTCAAGTTCTACCCCTCTGGATGCCAGGTGACTTGTGTTGATCCCAACCCAAACTTTGAGAAGTTCTTGATCAAGAGCATTGCCCAGAACCGACACCTGCAGTTTGAGCGCTTCATAGTGGCTGCCGGGGAGGATATGCACCAGGTGGCCACAGACTCCATGGATGTGGTCGTCTGCACCCTGGTGCTCTGCTCGGTGAAGAACCAGGAGCAGATCGCCCAGGAGGTGCGCCGAGTGCTGAGGCCGGTGAGTGCCGGCTGAGAAGCGCTGCTTAGTAGCAACCACCATCACCAAGGGCAGCCCTCTCAATTTCACTAGATCAAACACCCTAACATAAAAGTAAAGCTACTAGAAAAAATACTGTTGAATTTTTTAAGAAAAAATCTTAGAGTGCAGAAGAAGGTTTAAAGAAATAGACTGACAATACATAAATAAATAAAATTTTTAGAACTCCTGCAGGGAAAAGAAATGGACTACAAGCAAACTTAAAGTACAAAAAAAATTGTAAAAATATTTGCCAAGGATGATAGACAACGGGTTAACTTCCTTCATTTAAAAGACATTACAAATCAACAATAGGATTCTTAAATCAATTGTTTTTAAAAAGAGAAAAAGAAGCAAAAAATAAGCAAATTACTGGAACAGAAATATGAAGATAGCCAATATGTGGTTTAAATGTTTAGTCATGCAATTAAAGGACAAATTAAAGCAAGATATTTTATAATGGAATCCTAAAAATAAAACTAACAAATGAATATAACAGAACAGAAACAAATTCACAGATATAGAGAACAAACTAGTGATTACCAGTTGGGAGAGGGTAGAGGGGAGGAGCAGGACAAGGGTATGGGATTAAGAGATACAAGCTACTATGTACAAAATAAATAAGCAACAAGGATATATCCTACAGCACAGGTAAATATAGCCATTATTTTGTAATAACTTTAAATGGAGTATGTTGTCGTTCAGTTGCTCTGCTGCTAAGTCACTTCAGTCGTGTCCGACTCTGTGCGACCCCATAGACGGCAGCCCACCAGGCTCCACCATCCCTGGGATTCTCCAGGCAAGAATACTGGAGTGGTTGCCATTTCCTTCTCCAGTGCATGAATGGGAAAACTGAAAGTGAAGTCGCTCAGTCATGTCCGACTCTTAGCGACCCCATGGACTGTAGCCTACCAGGCTCCTCCGTCCATGGGATTTTCCAGGCAAGAGTACTGGAGTGGGGTGCCATTGCCTTCTAAATAGGGCCCAAATCTTTGCAACCCCATGGGCTGCAACACGCCAGGCTTCCCTGTCTTTCACCATCTCCCAGAGCTTGCTCAAGCTCATGTCCATTGAGTCAGTGATACCATCCAACCATCTCATCCTCTGTTGTTCCCTTCTCCTTCAATCTTTCCCAGCATCAGGGTCTTTACTATTAAGTCAGCTCTTCACATCAGTTGGGTAAAGTTTTGGACTTTCAGCTTCAGCATAAATCCTTCCAATGTATATTCAGGGTTGATTTCCTTTAGGATTAACTGGTTTGATCACCTAGCAGTCCAAGGGACTCTCAAGAGTCTTCTCCCACACCACATTTCAAAACCATCAATTCTTTGGCATTCAGCCTTCTTTATGGTCCAACTCTCACATCCATACATGACTACTGGAAAAATTATAGCTTTGACTAGACAGACTTTTTTTTGGCAAAGTAATGTCTCTGCTTTTCAATATGCGGTCTAGGTTGGCCATAGCTTTTCTTCCAAGGAGCAACCATCTTTTAATTTTGTGGCTGTAGTCACCATCTGCAGTGATTTTGGAGTCCAAGAGAATAAAGTCTGTTACTGTTTTCATTGTTTCCCCACCTATTTGCCATGAAGTGATGGGACTAGATGCCATGATCTTAGTTTTCTGAAGGTTGAGTTTTAAGCCAGCTTTTTCACTCTCCTCTTTCACCTTCATCAAGAGGCTCTTTAGTTCCTCTTTGCTTTCTGCCATAACAGTGGTGTCATCTGCATATCTGAGGTTATTGGTATTTCTCCTGGCAATCTTGATTCCAGCTTGTGCTTTATCCACCTGGTATTTCTCATGATGTAATCTGCATATAAGTTAAATAAGCAGGGTGACAATATACAGCCTTGACGTACACCTTTCACAATTTTGAACCAGTCCGTTCTTCCATGCCTGGTTCTGTTGCTTCTTGACCTGCATACAGGTGTCTCAAGAGGCAGGTAAGGTGGTTCTGGTACTCCCATCTCTGTAAGAATTATCCACAGTTTGTTGTGATCCACACAGTCAAAGGCTTTAGCATAGTCAATGAAGCAGAAGTTTTTCTGGAATTTGCTTGCTTTTTCCACAGTGCAATAGATGTTGGCAATTTAATCTCGAGTTCCTCTGCCTTTTCTAAATCCAACTTAACATCTAGAAGTTCTTGGTTAATGTACTATTGAAGCCTCGCTTGGAGAATTTTCAGCATTACTTTGCTAGCATGTGAAATAAGTGCAATTGTTCAGTAGTTTGAATATTCTTTGGCATTGCCCTTCTTTGGGATTGGAATGAAAACTGACCTTTTCCAGTCCTGTGGCCACTGCTGAGTTTTCCAAATTTGCTGGCATATTGAGTGCAGTACTTTCACAGCATCATCTTTTAGGATTTGAAATAGCTCAACTGGAATTCTATCACCTCCATTAGCTTTGTTTGTAGTGATGCTTCCTAAGGCCCACTTGACTTTGCACTCCAAGATGTCTGGCTCTAGGTGAGTGATCACACCATCGTGGTTATCTGTGTCATTAAGATCTTTTTTGTATAGTTCTTCTGTGTATTCTTCCCACTTCTTCTCAATATCCTTTGCTTCTGTTAGGTCCATACCATTTCTGTCCTCTATTGTGCCCATCTTTGCATGAAATGTTCCCTTCATATCTCTAATTTTCTTGAAGATGAGAGAGTTAATTCTTAGGTAGGTTGATGAGGAGTCCAGGGCCCTTAAGGAGGAGAAAGGGACAAAGTTTTTTGTCTATATTCCTTCATCTTAGTCACATAAGACTTTTTTTTCTTTAAGCATACAGCTAATGATTACACAACAAAACAACTTATCTTGCTCAAGGGCTTGTTTTTCCTTAAACTCTGTTAGGTCAGTTCAGTTCAGTTGCTCAGTCGTGTCCGACTCTTTGCGACTCCATGAATCGCAGCATGCCAGGCCTCCCCGTCCATCACCAACTCCTGGAATTTACTCAAACTCATGTCCATCGAGTCAGTGATGCCATCCAGCCAACTCACCCTCTGTCACCCCCTTCTCCTCCTGCCCCCAATCTTTCCCAGCATCAGGGTCTTTTCCAATGAGTCAACTCTTCACATGAGATGGCCAAAGTATTGGAGTTTCAGCTTCAAAATCAGTCCTTCCAATGAACACCCAGGACTGATCTCCTTTAGGATGGACTGGTTGGATCTCCTTGCAGTCCAAGGAATTCTCAAGAATCTTCTCCAACACCACAGTTCAAAAGCATCAGTTCTTTGGTGCTCAGCTTTCTTTATAGGCCAACTCTAACATCCATACATGACTACTTGAAAAACCATAGCCTTGACTAGACGGACCTTTGTTGGCAAAGTAATGTCTCTGCTTTTTAATATGCTGTCCAGGTTGGTCATAACTTTCTTTCCAAGGACTAAGCGTCTTTGAATTTCATGGCTGCAATCACCATCTGCAGTGACCTTGGAGACTCTCCATGTGTAGAGTCTTCTCTTGTGTTGTTGGAAGAGGGTGTGTACTATGACCAGTGTGTTCTCTTGGCAAAACTCTGTTAGCCTTTGCTCTGCTTCATTTTGTCCTTCAAGGCCAAACTTGCCTGTTACTCCACGTATCTCTTGACTTCCTACTTTTGCATTCCAGTCCCCTATTATGAAAAGGACATCTTTTTTTGGTGTTCGTTCTAGCTAGAAGGTCTTGTAGGTTTTCCTAGAACTGTTCAACTTCACCTTCTTTGGCATTAGTGGTTGGGGCATAGACTTGGATTATTGTGATATTGAATGGTTTGCCTTGGAAACAGAGATCATTCTGTTGTTTTGAGATTGGACCCAAATACTGCATTTTGGACTCTTTCGTTGACTATGAGGGCTACTCCTTTTCTTCTAAGGGATTCTTGCCCACAGTAGTAGATATAATGGTTACCTGAATTAAATTCGCCCATTCCTGTGCATTTTAGTTCACTGATTCCTAAAATGTCGATGTTCACTCTTGCCATCTCCTGTTTGACCACTTCCAATTTACCTTGATTCATGGACCTAAGATTCCAGGTTCCTATGCAATATTGTTCTTTACAGCATCAGACTTTACTTTTACCACCAGACACACCCACAACTGGGCATCGTTTCCACTTTGGCTCAGCCTCTTCATTCCTTCTCGAGCTCTTTTTCCACTCTTCTCCAGTAGTATATTGGGTGCCTACCAACCTGGGGAGTTCATCTTTCAATGTTATATCTTTTTGACTTTTCATTCTGTTCATGGGGTTCTCAAGGCAAGAATGCTGAAGTAGGTTTGCCATTCTACTGAAGAAGGGTAGAGGCACAAGACAGGAGTGTGGGATGAAGATACAAACTACTATGTATAAAATAAATAAACAATAAGGATATATTCTACAGCACAGGGAAATATATTTTGTTATTACATTATTTTGTAATAACTTTAAATGGAGTATGCTGCTGCTGCTGCTGCTAAGTCACGTCAGTCATGTCCTACTATGTGCGACCCCATAGACGGCAGCCCACCAGGCTCCACCGTCCCTGGGATTCTCCAGACAAGAACACTGGAGTGGGTTGCCATTTCCTTCTACAATGCATGAAAGTGAAGAGTGAAAGTGAAGTCACTCAGTCATGTCCGACTCTTCGAGACCCCATGGACTGCAGCCTACCAGGCTCCTCCATCCATGGGATTTTCCAGGCAAGAGTACTGGAGTGGGCTGCCATTGTCTTCTCCATAAATGGAGTATAATCTATAAAAATTCTGAATCACTATGTTGTATACCTGAAACTAATATTATAAATCAACTATACTTTAATTAAAAGAAAGTAAAGCAAGATGCTATTTTACCTACTATTCTGTCAGAGACTTTCAAGTTCAATATAGTGTTGGGGTGGGTTTGGAGGACTGGATACCCCAGTTGGAAGAAGCGTCCTCTTTGGAGGGCAATTTAATAATATTAAATTTTCAAGTACACTTACTCCTTCATCCAATAGGAATTTATCCTATAGCTATACTGTATAAATGTGCAAAAACTCATTTATATGTGAAAATATTCATTACAGTATTTGCTGCTGCTGCTGCTGCTAAGTCGCTTCCAGTCATGTCCTACCCTGTGGGACCCCATAGATGGCAGCCCACCAGGAACAGTATTTGCAACACCACAAATTGAAAATAATTTAAATATCCATCAGTCACAGGCTGTTAAGTAAATTTTCACATAGTATAAAGATTTTCTGTGCATCTGTTAAAAAGAACAAGGAAGAGTTACCTATGTTGATATGAAAAAAATCTTCGACTTAGTGTTAATTTAAAAGGCAATGAAAACGGAATATTATGTAGAGTACAAGTCCATTTGTGTGGGGGGGGCAGGGACAATATACCTATATAAGTATTCATGTTAATGGGAATGATACACAAGAAACTATTAACAGTTAACTCTTGGGAAGGGAATTGGATGAGAGGAAAGAATTACCTTTCATTTTATACCTCTCTGTATAGTTTGAAATCTTTATACCTATATCTAATTTTCACATATTACCTTTATTGTTTATTTACAAATTAGTTTTACAGTATTTTCTAAATATAGGTGAACATACATTAAGTATGAATATCTTAACATTTGAATTTACTATTCTAGGGGAAAAGGATGTTCTGTAATCCCCAGTTTTATTTTCTAACAGAGGAAGTTCCTCAGGAAGAAAAGGACTTGAAGAAGGTGTTTTGAGACAATAATATACAGTCAAATCTAGTATCCCTGGGGTCCCCACAGATAACAAAATCTATACAAGTTCAAGTCACTTATATAAAATGGTGTACAATCTGCATATAAGTTATGCACATCCTCCTACATACTTTAAATCATCCCTAGATTACTTAGCATACCTAATATAATGTAAATAGTTGTAAATAGTTGCCAGCATGTGGCAAATTTAAGTTTGGCTTTTTTGTAACTTTCTGGATTTTTTCCAATATTTTCAATCTGTGGCTGCTTACATCTGAGGATACAGAACCTATGGATAGGTTTGTTGGGCTTAGTCGTTCAGTTGTGTCCTATTCTTTGCGACCCTATGCACTGTAGACCGCCAGTCTCCTCTGTCCATAGGGATTCTCCAGGCAAGAATACTGGAGTGGGTTGCCATGACCTCCTCCAATGTATCTTCCCAACCCAGGGATCAAACTCAGGTCTCCCACATTGCAGGCAGATTCTTTACTATTTGAGCCACCAGGGAAGCCCAAGAATACTGGAGTGGGAAGCCTATCCCTTCTCCAGGGGAACTTCCCAACATAGGAATCAAATAGGTGTCTCCTGAATTGCAGGTGGATTCTTTACCAGCTGAGCTCCCAGGGAAGCCCAAGGGCTGAGGGCCAACTGTAATTCTGTCTTTGGCTCAAGGATAGGCCAACATCAAAATAGTATCTGAAAAATGTCTGATTCTGATACTCACATCCTGGATCCTTATGTCCTAAGATTGGGCGTTAACTGGCACAGTTAGGAGACATTTTGCTTATAGTGTTACTAATCTCACAACGCCTCTGCAAAGCAAATAATGATCATCTCAGGTTTAAGCACTGATAATGCTCTTGCTGCTGTTGCTGCTAAGTCACTTTAGTCGTGTCCGACTCTGTGCGACCCCATAGACGGCAGCCCACCAGGCTCCGCCGTCCCTGGGATTCTCCAGGCAAGAATACTGGAGTGGGTTGCCATTTCCTTCTCCAGTGCATGAAAGGAAAAAAGTGAAAGTGAAGTTGCTCAGTCGTGTCTGACACTTAGTGACCCCATGGACTGTGGCCTACCAGGCTCCTCCATCCATGGGATTTTCCAGGCAAGAGTACTGGAGTGGAGTGCCATTGCCTTCTCCGGATAATGCTCTTAGGGGATCATATTCTTCCTTTAGCTCCTACAAAGCACCCACTCACTGCTGAATAGAACCAGAGGCTTTCCTGCATTCTCATTCACCCCATCACACAGTCCTTAACACAGGGACTATCTTCATGTTGGGTTGGGGAAACAGACCTAGAGAAGTTAAGAAACTTGCCCAACATTATACAGCCAGCAGATCTGACTCTAATGCACATATTCTTATCACTGCACCACAGTGCTTATCACTGGGGCTTTGTATTGCTCCAACTTCAACATTTCTACCACTTTTGCTAGCTATTCTTCCTCTGCCCATCCCCTAAACACTGGAGTTTCTATTTTGGCTCTAATTTTGCTTATATACACTCCTTTGCAATCTCGTGCCCCCCAAAGTTTTCAATTATCATGCACATAGATGGTTTCCAAATCTAAGTATCAAGCTCAGATCTCTCTTCTAACTCCAAATGTTCAAGTCCAGCTGTCTACACAGCAGTCACCTGAATGGGTAACAGGCATCTCTAGCTTAACCTGTATAACCCATAGCGCATCAGTAACCTCTCCAGGCACAGGTCTCCTCTTCTCTTCTTGCCTCTTCTATGCAGAAATTATTTTCCACCAGGAAATTTCAAGTTTTCCATTCCTAAACACAGGTCTCATACTTGCCCACAGAATTAGGGGAAACTCCCTCTCTAAACTCTGCCTCGGACAGTCAAGACTAGGGAAGCTAGAAGAGGCTAAGGAGAATGGGACAGTCACCATGGGTTTTAGAGGTACTCATTGGTCCCTTTCCTCCTTCTCCCCGCAAGATGTAGATAAGTAGAAAACTTCTGAAGACTCCTTAATAATGTGTAGCTACTACTGTGTCCAGACTTGACCTGGACTGTGCCAGATGAAAGCAGTAATTGCTGTTATATGCCAGTTATTTACACACAACATCCACAGATTGAATAAAATACCTAATGACAAAATATTATCATGAACTGCTTGTAAACAGCCAGTGGGAATTTGCTGTATGATGCAGGGAGCTCAGCCTGGTGCTCTGTGACAACCTAGAGAGGTGGGATGAGGTAGGAGATGGGAGGGAAGTTTCAGAGGGAGGTGACATACGTATACCTATGGCTGATTTATGTTGATGTATGGCAGAAACCAACACAATATTGTAAAGCAATTATTCTCCAGTTAAATAAATCAAAAGAAGAAAAATGTTGTCATGAATTCAGTAAGACTTTTAGATGGCTCCATATTTTTAAAAAAATTTCAACAAACCAAAAATTTATGCTTTTATTTTTAAATTTTTTCCCTATTTTTTAAATTAATTTGTATTGAACTATCGTTGCTTTACAATGTTGTATTAGTTTCTACTGTACAGCAAATTGAATGTCTTTTGGATTTCAGTCCCATTCAGATCACCACAGTACACTAAGTAGTGCTGTATGATATGTTCTCATGTGTTAGGTGATTCACTTTTTTTAATTACTCCTATCACTTACATTCTGTGACAATGGTACAAAATATAAAACATGGTTATTTAGCATCAGGCAGTACTTGGCGTGGATTCAGATCCCCACAGGTTTGCAAAGCAGAGCCTAAGAACAATTTTCAGATAAATTAAAAGTTTTTTAAAAAATGTAATTAAAAGGCAAACAACAAATGGGGAGAAAACAATACAATCATCTCCATAAATGCAGAAAAAGCTTTTGACAAAATTCAGCACCCATTTATGATAAAAACTCTCCAGAAAGTGGGCATAGAGTATACATACCTCAATGTTATAAAGGCCATATATGACAAAACTACAGCTAGCATCATACTCAATGATGAAAAGCTGAAAGCATTCCCTCTAAGATCAGGAATAAGACAAGGATGTCCACTCTCATCACTTTCATTCAACATAGTCTTGGAAGTCCTAGGTACAAAAATCAGGAAAGAAAAAGAAGTTAAAGGAAATCTAAATTGGAAAAGATGAAGTTAAACTATCACTATTTGCAGATAATATGATACTATACATACATACAAGATCCTAAAGATAGTACCAGAAAACTAGTAGAACTCATCAATGAATTTGGTAAAGTTGTAGGTTAAAAAATTAATACACAGAAATCTGTTGCATTTATATACACTAACAATTAAAGATCAGAAAAAGAAATTCAAGAAGCAATTCCACTTATCATCACATCAAAAAGAACAAAATACCTAGGAATAAACTTACCTAAGGACACAAAAGACCTATACTCTGAAAATGATAAGATGCTGATGAAAGAAATCAAAGACATAAACAGATGGAAAGATACACCATGTTTGTGGATTGGAAGAATCAATATTGTCAAAATGACTATACTGCCCAAGGCAGCAATCTACAGATTCAGTGCAATCCCTATCAAATTACCAATGGCATTTTTCATAGAACCAGAACAAAAAATCACAAAGTTTGTATAGAGACAGAAAAGACCCTGAATGGTCACGGCAATCTTGAAAAAGAAAAATGGAGCTGGAGGAATCAGGCTCCCTGACTTCAGACTATACTACAAAACTATAGTCATAAAAACAGTATGGTTCTGGCACAAAATTAGAAATAGAGATTAAAGGAACAGTGTAGAAAACTCAGCAATAAACCCATGCACTTATGGTCAATTAATCTATGACAAAGGAGGCAAGACTACACAATGCTGGAAAGACAGTCCCTTCAACAAATGGTGCTGGGAAACCTGGACATCCACATGTAAAAAGAAAAAATGTAGAAATCATCCTTTGAATGTTGATCTTTTCCTGGGCTAGCAATATTTGGTATGGGATGATGGACAGCAGCAGCTCCCAGTCAGCCTCGCCATCATGAAGGTAGACAACCAAAATACTTACAACCACTCTGTGTACCCAGCCATTCTGTTTTTCACTTTCAGTACAATATTCAATAAATTACATGAGATATTCAACACTGTATTATAAAATAGACTTTGTGTTCGATGATTTTGCCTATCTGCAAGCTATTGTAAGTATTCCAAGCATGTTTAAAGTGGCTAGGCTAAGCTGTAATAATCAATAGGTGCATGGGTGCATACTCAGTCATTTCATTTCTGTCCAACTCTTTGTGACCCTATGGACTGTAGCCAGGCAAGAATACTGAAGTGGGCTGCCATCCCCTTCTCCAGGGGACCTTTCTGACCCTGGCATGGAACCCGCATCTCCTGCATTTCCTGCATTGCAGGTGGATTCTTTACCACTGAGTCACTGGAGATGCCCGTTCAGTAAGTGAGGTAGTATTGAATGAATTTTTGACTTAAAGTATTTTCAACTTATGATGGGTTTATCAAGATGTAACCCAATCATGAGTTAAGGAAGATATACATGTCTCTTTGTCATCTAATCAACTCCAACGTTTAAGTTCTTGTGTCTGATGTTTATAGATTTTTTCTGTTTCTTCCATCACTGGGTATCGTCAGAAACTTCTGCTTCTAATATTGTGTGCTGACAGAAGCTAGATACCCAAGCTAAAAGAACTGTTGAGTCAATCCAGAGTTAAAAAGCTCTGAATGAAAGCCTGGGCCTACCTATATATTTGAGAGCATGAACTTTGTGGTGTTCATGCTCTGTGGCTTGCTGCTGGCTTCTTGATGTGTTCCAGATGCTAACATTGATGGTTAAGTAAACTCTAGGTTCAAGAAGTATCAATATTATTATAATTGTATCTGGAGTCTTGGCTTCTACATCCTTTCTCAACATATATTTAATACATTTACACTTTTAACAAATACTATATATATGTGAGCTTAAAAACACACACACATACAAAATCTAAGCACCAGTAATTTGTTTTAAAAGCTAAGCTTTCTCTTCCTTCTCTTTTAGATACTTTAGCTGCTCTAAGCATTATGATTGTATACTTCAGCCATGCCTCTTTCCTTGTGTGTATTTTGTCTGGGAACTATTAAAATAACTTATTTACCTCTGGGAGGCCAATTCTTTTCCTGCTAGAGAGGAAGAGGGGCACAGCTGGGATGGGGAGGACCTGATCCTACTCCCCTGCCCCTGGATAATTTATTATTATTATTTGGGGGTCTCTTTTGTAAATTAAATATAAAACAACTGCTAAAAAATAAAATAATTAATTCAGATAAATATATACAGGGAACTATACTCAATATCACAGAAGCGAGGCGGCTGCAACCATCCGCACAGAAGCGTGGCCGAGAGGAGCTAGGCTGGGCCAGGGGCTGAGGGCGGCTGAGGGGAGCTAGGCCGGGCCGGGGGCCGGGGGCCGGGGGTGGCGGCCAAGAGGAGCTAGGCCGGGCCGGGGGCAGCAGCCGAGAGGAGTTATCCCAGGCCCAAGGAGCAGCAGCTGCGTGGGCACAGGAGGGCCGAGAGGAGTTACTCCACATTCAAGGTCAGGAGGGGCCATCATGAGTAGATATCCCTTGTCCAAGGTAAGGAGCAACGGCTGCACTTTGCTGGAGCAGCCGTGAAGAAATACGCCACGTCCAAGGTAAGAGAAACCCAAGTAAGATTGTAGGTGTTGCGAGAGGGCATCAGAGGGCAGACACACTGAAACTAAAATTACAGAAAACTAGCTAATCTGATCACACTGATCACAGCCTTGTCTATCTCAATGAAACTAAGCCATGACGTGTGGGGCCACCCAAGACGGATGGGTCATGGTGGAGAGGTCTGACAGAATGTGGTCCACTGGAGAAGGGCATGGCAAACCACTTCAGTATTCTTGCCTTGAGAACCCCATAAACAGTATGAAAAGGCAAAAAGATAGGACACTGAAAGATGAACTCCCCAGGTCAGTAAGTGCCCAATATTCTACTGGAGATCAGTGGAGAAATAACTCCAGAAAAAATGATGGGATGGAGCCAAAGCAAAAACGATACCCAGCTGTGGATGTGACTGGTGATAGAGCAAAGTCCGATGCTATAAAGAGCAATATTGCATAGGAACCTGGAATGTTAGGTCCATGAATCAAGGCAATTTGGAAGTGGTCAAACAGGAGATGGCAAGAGTGAACATCGAAATTCTAGGAATCAGTGAACTAAGATGGACTAGAATGGGTGAATTTAACTCAGATGACCATTATATCTACTACTGTGGGCAAGATTCCCTTAGAAGAAATGGAGTAGCCATCATGGTCAACAAAAGAGTCTGAAATGCAGTACTTGGACGCAATCTCAAAAACGATAGAATGATCTCTGTTCGTTTCCAAGGCAAACCATTCAATATCACAGTAATCAAAGTCTATGCCCCGACCAGTAATGCCAAAGAAGCTGAAGGTGAACGGTTCTATGAAGACCTACAAGACCTTCTAGAACTAACACCCAAAAAAGATGCCCTTTTCATTATAGGGGACTGGAATGCAAAGGTAGGAAGTCAGGAAACACCTGGAATAACAGGCAAATTTGGCCTTGGAGTACAGAATGAAGCAGGGCAAAGGCTAATAGAGATTTGCCAAGAGAACGCACTGGTCATAGCAAACACCCTCTTCCAACAACACCAGAGAAGACTCTACACGTGGACATCACCAGATGGTCAACACTGAAATCAGATTGATTATATTCTTTGCAGCCAAAGATGGAGAAGCTCTATACAGTCAACAAAAACAAGCCTGGGAGCAGACTGTGGCTCAGATCATGAACTGCTTATTGCCAAATTCAGACTTAAATTGAAGAAAGTAGGGAAAACTACTAGCCCATTCAGGTATGACCTAGATCAAATCCCTTATGAGTATACAGTGGAAGTGACAAATAGATTTAAGGGACTAGATCTGATAGACAGAGTGCCTGATGAACTATGGGCAGAGGTTCGTGATATTGTACAGGAGACAGGGATCAAGACCATCCCCATGGAAAAGAAATGCAAAAAAGCAAAATGGCTGTCTGAGGAGGCCTTACAGATAGCTGGGAAGAGAAGAGAAGCGAAAAGCAAAGGAGAAAAGGAAAGGTATTACCATCTGAATGCAGAGTTCCAAAGAATAGCAAGGAGAGATAAGAAAGCCTTCCTCAGTGATCAGTGCAAAGAAATAGAGGAAAACAACAGATTAGGAAAGACTAGAGATCTCTTCAAGAAAATTAGAGATACCAAGGGAACATTTCATGCAAAGATGGGCTCGATAAAGGACAGAAATGGTATGGACCTAACAGAAGCAGAAGATATTAAGAAGAGGTGGCAAGAATACACAGAAGAACTGTACAAAAAAGATCTACATGACCCAGATAATCACGATGGTGTGATCACTCACCTAGAGCCAGACATCCTGGAATGTGAAGTCAAGTGGGCCTTAGAAAGCATCACTACGAACAAAGCTAGTGGAGGTGATGGAATTCCAGTGGAGCTATTTCAAATCCTAAAAGATGATGCTGTGAAAGTGCTTCACTCGATATGCCAGCAAATCTGGAAAACTCAGCAGTGGCCACAGGACTGGAAAAGGTCAGTTTTCATTCCAATCCCAAAGAAAGGCAATGCCAAAGAATGCTCAAACTACCGCACAATTGCACTCATCTCACATGCTAGTAAAGTAATGCTCAAAATTCTCCAAGCCAGGCTTCAGCAATACATGAACCGTGAACTTCCAGATGTTCAAGCTGGTTTTAGAAAAGGCAGAGGAACCAGAGATAAAATTGCCAATATCCACTGGATCATCGAAAAAGCAAGAGAGTTCCAGAAAAACATCTATTTCTGCTTTATTGACTATGCCAAAGCCTTTGACTGTGTGGATCACAATAAACTGGAAAATTCTGAAAGAGATGGGAATACCAGACCATCTGATTTGTCTCTTGAGAAACCTGTATGCAGGTCAGGAAGCAACAGTTAGAACTGGACAGCCTGTTAAGACTTAACTGGACAGCCTGGCGTGCTGCAGTTCATGGGGTCTCAAAGAGTCGGACATGACTGAGCGACTGAAGTGAAGTGAAGAAGTGAAGGAGGAGTATGTCTGGAATATATACCTTCTGGGGTATTTCTTAGTACTCCCATGTCCTGTGATTAAAGAAGGTAAAAAAGTACACCCAATTCAGGAAAGATGATTAATGACCCAGATCATTTAAGAATGAATGTTTGGGTTAACACCACAGTCAAATAAGCATGAATAGCCAAGATGCTTTCTGAAGGCAAAGATAGATAAAATGGCTAGTGGAAAAACATAGTTATAATACAAGTCATGATCATCTGACCAATTTCAGAAACAAAGACTGTGATAGTTATGATTATTTCTTCCTTATTTTGATATAAATACACTTGTGTATACATCTACCATTTTTTTTCTGTTTGCCACTTCCGTTTAGCTACCATCTAATATAACAAGTGTTAATAGTAGTTAACCTCATATCTCAGGATTTAAGTCATAGGATGTCAAAGGGGAACACGACTCAGCTCAACGATAAATCAACATCACCCAAAGATGGACAAAAGGACTTGTATCCCCCTTTGGGACAAAAACTTGTAACATGTTTTTGGTTATAAAAGGAAAGGGTGATTTTGCCATTGTCTTTGTTTAAAGTGAAAGTGAAGTCGCTCAGTCGTGTCCGACTCTTTGCTACCCCTTGGACTGTAGCCCACAGGGCTCCTTCGTCCATGGGATTTTCCAGGCAAGAATACTGGAGTGGGTTGCTATTTCCTTCTCCAAGAGATCTTCCCAACCCAGGGACTGAGCCCGGGTCTCCCGCATTGTAGGCAGATGCGTTACCATCTGAGCCACCAGCGACCCCAAAAGAGGTACATATGGATGCCAGGTCCACAAGGGGTAGAGAGTGACGGATTTGTACTGCATCAACTTAGCTAAACTGTAACTAGGTTTTCCAGAATTCGTCTCCTTTTGTCAACTACAGATTGGCACTTGCCATCTACCTCTACAGGAATTAAATCATGTGCTACTAGTTTTCATCACCCCCTGAAAGGAGTTTAGGGTGCAGAGCAGAAATGAGGCACTCTGTGCTTGGGGAAATACTGGCAAGACAGGTCTTCAGATTTTTCAGAAGCGGATTTTATGAGTCTAATTCTTGTATCTCCTCATCTAGAAAAGTACTAAAATCCTTTATGGTGACGACTGTTCCTTGTGACTAGCAGAAAGCTCATGAGACTAGCAGAAACCTTCTGGAAAAATATGTGTTGACTGCAGGTATTCCCCCTTCACCCAAATCAAATATATACCACCCTTCCCTCACCACGGGCTTCCCTTGTGGCTCAGCTGGTAAAGAATCCACCTGCAATGCGGGAGACCTGGGTTTAATCCCTGGGTTGGGAAGATCCCCTGGAGAAGGGAAAAGCTACCCACTCCAGTATTCTGGCCTGGAGAATTCCATGGACTATATAGTCCATGGGGTTGCAAAGAGTTGGACACGACTGAGCGACTTTCACTTCACTTCACTTCACTTCCCCCACCTCACCTGCAACCTCTCTGGAGCAGTTTCTCAAAGCTATCTAATGTGCTGTTTCCCAGTCTGCAGTCCTCATTTTGCCCCAAATAAACCTCAACTCTCATCTCTCACGTTGTGCGTTTTTTTAAGATCGACAGTTTCATTCCCTGAAAATCTGCATAGGTGACATTCTGCATGAGACTAGAAGGCAGAAGTAAAGCAGCAGCCAAGTTCTTTGAACCTGGGAAGACACTCTCACAGCCTGTTTTTGCTTATGTGCTGGCCCACCTTGTTGGAACGGGGCAGCAATCAGGACTGCAGCTACTATGGCTTCTGCTGAATTTCCTCTTTCACTTTCTCTGACTCCTTGTTCAGGTCCATGTTTAAGCTTCAGGATTAGGGAGGAGCATTAGCTTTTTCTATGTCACTCCCAGCATCTAATTTGGATGCTTACAGATGGTGAGAAATCCACAACGATTCCAATGTGTTCTAGTCACCCTTGTAGGTCCAGATTTTTCTTGCTGCTCTCACTTTTCATCTAGGATTTCTTTCTAACTGCTTGCTCTGACCACTTCAGGTCCCAGCTCCTAATACACAATAAGCAAGATCTTCACAATTACATAAATCCAAATATGTACAATATTTGTGCAATAGCTCTCTTACTCTATGTTGCTAATAATAGTTCTATAGTCTCATCAAACAGTGATTGATTTACCTACCATACCAAGCTATGTAGCATTCCACTAACATGCCATGCCTCTATGCCTTTGTTTTCTCTTCTACTGAGAGTCTTGACTTCCTTCTCTGCTTAGTTAATTCCTCTATATTCTTGGCGTATCACATGGTTCACATCCTTAGAGAAGCCTTCCCTGGATTCTCAGCCCTAGTTAAATGCCCCTCCTTTGTACTTGTGCTTCCATAGCAACCTGTGTTATCTTGTAGTGAAGTGAAGTGAAGTCGCTCAGTCGTGTCCGACTCTTCACGACCCCATGGACTGTAGCCTACCAGGCTCCTCCGTCCATGGGATTTTCCAGGCAAGAGTACTGGAGTGGGTTGCCATTTCCTTCTCCAGGGATCTTCCCCACCCAGGGATCGAACCCGGGTCTCCCGCGTTGTAGGCAGACGCTTTTACCATCTGAGCCACCAGGGAAGCTAGTATCTTGTGAGTTCAGTCGCTCAGTCGTGTCCGATTCTTTGCGACCCCATGAATTGCAGCACACCAGGCCTCCCTGTCCATCACCAACTCCCGGAGTCTACCCAAACCCATGTCCATCGAGTCAGTGATGCTATCCAGCCATCTCATTCTCTGTCGTCCCCTTCTCCTCCTGCCCTCAACCCTTCCCAGCATTAGGGTCTTTTCCAATGAGTCAACTCTTCGCATGAGGTGGCCAAAGTATTGGAGTTTCAGCTTCAACATCAGTCCTTCCAATGAACACCCAGGATGGATCTCCTTTAGAATGGACTGGTTGGATCTCCTTGAAGTCCAAGGGACTCTCAAGAGTCTTCTCCAACACCACAGTTCAAAAGCATCAATTCTGTGGCGCTCAGCTTTCTTCACCGTCCAACTCTCACATCCATACATGACCACTGGAAAAACCATAGCCTTGACTAGATGGACTTTTGTTGGCAAAGTAATGTCTCTGCTTTTAAATATGCTATCTAGGTTGGCCATAACCTTCCTTCCAAGGAGTAAGCATCTGTTAATTTCATGGCTGCAATCAACATCTGCAGTGATTTTGGAGCCCAGAAAAATAAAGTCTGACACTGTTTCCACTGTTTCCCCATCTATTTCCCATGAAGTGATGAGATCAGATGCCATGATCTTAGTTTTCTGAACGTTGAGCTTTAAGCCAACTTTTTCACTCTCCATTTTCACTTTCATCAAGAGGCTCTTTAGGTCTTCTTCACTTTCTGCCATAAGGGTGGTGTCATCTGCATATCTGAGGTTATTGATATTTCTCCCGGCAATCTTGATTCCAGCTTGTGTTTCTTCCAGCCCAGCATTTCTTATGATGTACTCTGCATATAAGTTAAATAAGCAGGGTGACAATATACAGCCTTGACGTACTCCTTTTCCTACTTGGAACCAGTCTGTTGTTCCATGTCCAGTTCTAACTGTTGCTTCCTGACCTGCATACAGGTTTCTCATGAGGCAGATCAGGTGGTCTGGTATGCCCATCTCTTTCAGAATTTTCCAAAATTATCTCAATAATTGTGTCTAATAACGACAGAAATGAGTCCTATAGTACTCTCTGAAACAGAGAATGTTATTTCCATAGATACCACAATGATGCAAGTTTAAACATTTTTTGGCTTGAATTTTATGCATCTTTGATAGTTACAGTACCATTTCATTAGAAAATTATGCAGATATCTGCCTCATTTTTCTATCTGATTGGGATGAGAAAATGAACTTACTGACCCTTTAGGCTCTGTTCACTCAGAAGGTATTAACAGAAAGGGTCATACATAAAGCAAAAGGAAAATGAAGTAAATGTTAAGTTTAGACAATCTACTAGATAGATGATGCCTTGACAACTGTTATGGAATGTAGTTTAAATCTGCCACTCCCTATCTTGCTTTGGGTATGAACATTTGCTGACGTCCCTGGAATTCACAGAATCAGCTCTTCCTCAGGCTATTCTCCCAGGCCCTTCCCCCTTTCTGCAGGGCTCTAGGACCTCATCCTTGGGGAAGATGTACACCTGTCTCATGTGTCTAAAGACAGCTAATTTATCCACTCAACAGTAAATTCCTAGAATCAGGGAATATGATCCATTCACCTTCTTTTTTATCAAAATACTGAATACAATACTGAGTACAGTACTGAATATAGAATACTGGGTACAATACTGAATATATGTCTTCTAAGTGCCTATTTTTTAAATCTCAAGATCTAGCCAATCTTCCCACTTTCCCTTCTCACCACTATTTTAAAATTCAAACTTCACAGTGGCACAGTAATATCATAAATTCAGATTTATACTGATCCTAAAGGGCTCTTAGATGTTGCGGTTTTTTTCCTCTAGAGTCACTTGTATGATCCAAGCCAAAAATTAATAAGATAAAGAGTGTTTGTTTTCAATTGTAGGTTAGTTTTAGAAAAAATACAAGTGATGAAATTCAGTGTTTGTTTCTTATGGATACTCTATTGATATAAATCTTTTTGTTTCTAGGTGTTCTCTACTCTATAAGGATTACCAAAAACTGAAGTTACACACAAGAAAAATAAGAAGCCTTCTGAAAAGTCCTTATGAAGAATGAATTTTCAATATGTAGCAAATTATACTGCAGAAGTTCCCGTCAGAATTCTCATAGCCTTCAATTGTTTAAGACATTGATTTCCAAATCAATAATCATAGTCAACTCAAAAATACCTTTGTTGATGTCTTTTAGAACCTAGGACATGATGTTCTCACTTTAAAAATTTTTATTTTCTAGTTAGTGGCAGAAAACAATCTATATTATGCCAAATCAATCTGAAAATTAGGAGTTATATAATGGCTACAGAAAAGTTTTCACTATCCATATTAAACGTGATGCTCTATTCATCACTTAATTCTCTCCAAACAGGGCAAGGTAATTAAGGCTTTCATAAGCTCCTTTTTAGAATGGGCAAAAATTACATCAGAGGAGAATGAATGGCCATGTTTTTATTTAAATTTGGTTCAGCCCAGAGGCCGCTAGTAGGAGTGCACATGGCTAGCACAGGACCTTGTGCTGGATAGCATCCTGTCCAGGGCTTGGTGCAATTAAAAAAAAAAAAACTTGGTTCACCACTGTGCACCTCACTCTTATGAAGAAACTTGACTCATTTAGCACAAACATAAATGTCTAAGATTTAAATATTTGTGTATTCATCCTTATACTTCTTGAAAGTATTTTGGGGAGTACTGTGGTCTTCTAGGGAGACTGAGACCAGGTGGACCAGAGTCGATGATAAGAAAGAGAGAGAGAGAAAGAAGGACGCGGGGGACCCAGGTCTCTAGTGGAGCAAGGGTATTTTATTAGCAGAAAGGCAGGCTTATATATCTTTGGTGAAATGATTACATGGGATGAAGTGCCGTTGACTGCAACAAAAATGGATGGTCTAATACATACAAGGTCGCTGATGCTGAAAGAAATCAAGGAAGGGAGTGACTGAAAGGAATCCAAGTAGATACCCTTTCTCATGATCTCAGTCCTGAGAGCTGCGTGCAGTTCTTCTCGTTCCTAATAAGGAACAGAGAATCCTTGAGAAATGGCACACAAAGGAAGAAAACTGCAACATATTGGATTCCTTAAAGCTAAACATCCCCCGACAATTCCCCGTTTTTTATTATTTTTGGGGGGTGACTGTTGATATTTTAGTGAAAAAGGCCCTGACCAAATGAGTTTGTTTAGTTTGATTAATCTTAGTTGAAAGGCATCGGTAAAGCACATATATAACAATTAGGACTATTATTAATGTTACAATTCTGGATCCAATACTATGCATAATACTCTGCAACCATCCTTGAGGGTCTAGCCCGGACAGTTGATCAGCTAGTTGTTCAGCTAGAGTTTCTAAATTATAAGAAGACGGTAAATTTTTAGAGAAGGCTTCAAAGATTTCTTTTTGTAATAAATGTACATTTAAGGAAGCATTATCATGTAAGTCTTGCAAATGAAATTTGATTTGTTTCCAATTATAGGCAGTATAGTTAAACCTGACAGGGGTGATACAAAATTGAGTAGAATTCCAAGCACATTTTAGCAACGTCTGTTTTTGTAAATCTATTAATTGATCCCCAATCCATTGAAGGACCATTTTCATATCCTGTATTTCATCTTGAATTTCTGAGCCTGAGTGGTCCACATAGTATGAGCATCTTTAGTCCAATTTTGGATAAAACTGTGTGTTTGAATTGAGGTTTGTAAAGCAATGCTGGCAACAGCAGCAGTCGTACAAATGGCTATTAATCCCAAAATGTTAAAAATTAGCCATCCAATGAATCATTTAGATCATCGAAGTAATATGGCAAGTAACTGGAAAGCTAGTCTGGCCATGGGACCTTCTTCCCAGGGTCGTTGGAGATCTATTGGTAACCATAGGTTACGTTGGGATCGAAGAATCAGAAGGGATTCAATTTTTATAGACATAGAGGAGTTAAGACAGGTATATAGTTTGCAGTTAACATAAGTTACAGAACGTAAAGTCTTATTAAATTGTTAAGTTTCCTATAGCTACAACAAAAGGAAGGGGAAGATAAGCTTGTATGAAATACGAATGATTATAATGAAAGGAATAATGACTAGAACCATGACTAGTCTCTGTGAAATATCCATTCCAAGTTATAAGTTCTTCAGTGCTCGCGGCAAGCTTCCAAATGTCCCATTGTTTAGGCCCAGTTAGTTTGCTGAAAATGATTCGAGGGCGAGAGGGTGCCATTCCACCATCATGCCAGCCAAGAAGTCCTTTGTCATGGTAATGTCCCATTGTAATACTGGTAGTCTTCCATGTTACTTGAGTAGCATAATTGCATTTAGTGCTGTTAATATCATCTGAACAGTCAGATAACCACATACCATGGGGTCCCCAATCGACAATGGTGTAATTGGCCACCAATATTAACTTTCCTGATTTGGCTTGACATCTGTCCCAATGAACAGGAATATATTCAAAGTTCTTATAAGTACACCCTTTGTATAATGTTTCTTGTCTTTTTCTTAGAGTTTCAGTAGTGTTGACATGTTTCTTATAAAAAGAAAGGGCAGTAAATAATCCAAGCAATGTCCAGAAAGTCCTTTTTTGGAGGCAGGACAAAAGCCCAGGTTTGTTGGCTAACGTTTATGCATAATTCTGCTGGGCCCATGCATAAAGGAAGGATTTCATAACCTAGAGAAATATTAATTAGTTTCTCTTCTTCCTCAGGGTGTGAGGGCCCCTCCAGGTTCCAAGGAGGAGGCATATGTATCGAGTCATTGGTAGATACGATTAGTCCTTTTTCTGTCCATTCTACAACCTGTAGTAAACGGGGATTATGTATATAAGCCCAGTAAGTGTGATTCATTAATTCAGCTTGAGCAGGGGAAGCACAAGCAAACAAAGCAAGCATAGCGACAAAAAGATTTTCTGGATTCCGAGGCATTTCCTGTTGAGAAACCAGATTTTCAGCTTGATTAGTGAGGGTTTTTATCTGTCCCCAAGTAGGGAGATCACAAGGTCGATGACGTCGAGGGTGGCATTTCCTGGAAATTTTTAAAGCCGCCATGGCTTGTATTGGAATCTCTTCCTCCTGAGGATTTTGTTCTTTTTTATCTTGAATGCCAGTGGCTCCCAGGGAGTAGATCTTCTGAAGAGGGAGCCAACTGATTGTAGCCAACTGATTGTAGCCGTCTGGAGAAATATAAGCACACCTTTTTTCCTGTAATATTAATTTTCTAGATTTCCATTGTTTAGTCACCCATCTTGATACCAAATGGGCAGAGGAAAAGTGTCTTTCAGTTACTTGAAATGTTTTTCTGTTTTTGTCAAAATATCTATTTGTTAAGTTTAAAAAATGTAAAACAAATAAAGCCGTATTAACAATAGTTATAGGATTAAAGAATATATTGCATTGGAATTTAGTAAAGTTTGCTCTGGATAAGGAAGATAGAAGTGTTCCTATGTATACCCCCCCCTTTTTTTTTGTAGTTTTAGTGTGTGATGTGTTTGGTTGATTATATCTTGTGTTTGTGGATTATAAGGAATATTTGTAATATGTGTAAGAGAAAATGATTGTAAAAATTGTTTGAAATGTTTAGAAATATAGGCAGGGTTATTGTTTGTGTTTATAGAACTAGGAGTTTCTATAGCAGAAAAACAAGCTAATAGATAAGTTATAATGTGTTGTGTAGTTTTATGTCGAAAAGGTGTGGCCTAGATAAAAGAAGAGTTTGTGTCATAGTAGACATGTAAAGAAGATGGAGAAAGTTTAGGGCAATGAGTCATATTTACTTGTCATAATTTATCAGGTTGTAATTTTTGAGGATTGGTACCTGTGTAACGGGTTGAAGGTGTAAGGGTTTATAAGTAGAGTATTTATTAATAATTTCTTTAGCTTGGTGGTATGGGATTTTCTATATTTGGTGAAGGAGCCAGCATTATTATGTAACAAGGCATGTTGTTTTTCAGGAGTAGCAAAAGAAATGAGTTTATCACCTTGTTTATTATCATAAGTAATAGGGTCAGGAAGTTATGAATGTGTTTGAATATGAGTCATCTATATAATGAACAACAAGAAAATTAGGAATTGTTTTCTTATAGGTTCTAGGGTTTTAGTTATATAATATTGACATATGGTGGGAGAATTCATCCTATCTCGAGGCAATATAGTCTATTGGTATCATTTATGAGGCCCAGTGTGATTAAGATAAGGAAGAGAGAAAGCAAATCTTTCTTGGTCTAGAGGATGTAAAGGTATATTAAAAAAGCAATCCTGTAAGTTGATAATAATAATATGTCAGTTTTGAGGGAAAACAGTAGGTGTTGGGATTTCTGGTTATGAGATACCCATAGGTTTCATGGATGCATTAATTTTTTTAAGATCTGTCAAGAGATGTCATTTGCTAGATTTCTTTTTTTATAAATGGGAGAGTTCCAGGGGGAATGAGATTCTTCAATATGTTTTAATTCTAATTGTGTGTTTATAAGTTCTTTAGCAGTTTGTAATTTCTCTTTTGTAAGGGGCCACTGCTCTGTCCAAATAGGCTTATCAGTATTCGAAGTTATTTTAATAGTTGTTTTGTTTGTTAAATGAGCAGTGGCCCCTAAGAAAAATATGGAATATGTATTTGAGTTTGCCATTGCATAAGTAAATCTCTTCATATTAAATTAAGGGGTGCATCTATTATATAAGGTTGTAATGTAGCAGGTTGGCCTTCTGGTCCTTCATGAGGATAAATTTGAATACTTTGATAAACTTCTTGTATGTTGGTTTGAGAAATTCCTGGAATTTGGCAAGAAATTTTTTGTATAGGCCAGGATTTGGGCCATAAGTGTTTGGAAATAATAGTGATGTCAGATCCAGTATCGAGGAGACTAGAAAATTTTTTATCATTAATTTTTATATTTGGTTGGGCATATTTAGATATCAATGATATCTGTAAGGATTGTTTTTGATTTGTATATCTTGATTTATTTGTCTATATATCATTAGAGGAGTTAATAGAAATACAAGGTAAAAGAAGTAATTGGGTAATTTTATTTCCCTTTTTAAATTGCCATAGTATCAGAGATGATATCATAATCTGAATATTTTTCTTTTATAATTTGAATCAATTATTTCAGGGTGAACAGTAATTCCCTTAGAAGTCAGGTTAGATTGGCCAAATAAAAGGCCAAAAGTTTGTGGAGGTAGGGGTTCAAAAAGTCTAGTAGGTACTTTAGAAGGGATTACTTGAGGGAAAAGATGTAGTTTGTCCCTGGTTTTTGTTCAAGGGGACCCGAGAAGTCTCCTTTTTGAAGTTTTCCGAAATAAGTTTTCCTTCAACATCACACTTAGAAAAGCAATCTTTAGCCCAATGTATCCCTTTATGGCAGGGAGAGCAAAGTTTTGGAGATTTTTATTAACCTTTTCTGCGTGTTTTTTAGGGCAATCTTTTTTCATATGGGTGTTCTCCCCATATGTAAAATATCTGTCATATCCTTTTTTAAAAGTAGTAGCCATTGTTTCAACTAATAGTTGCCTTCTCTGTGTTTCAGACCCAAGATTGTGGCAAGTCTTCAAATAATCAATAATAGTCTTAGTCTCATGAATTGAAGTGATAGCTCTTTGATATTTTCGATTTTCCTAAGACATATATTTTGAAATAACTTAGGCACAAGATTAGCCGGGGAGAACAGGTTCCAGATAATGTCTCTGGGTAAGATATATTGTTGGGGTGTAATCAGGGGTACAAGTCTTGAGATACAAGTTCCCAGGCAAGATTTGTTACAATTATAATCATTAACATCAGTTCAGTTCAGTCGCTCAGTCGTGTCCGACTCTTTGCGACCCCATGAATCGCAGCACGCCAGGCCTCCCTATCCATCACCAATTCCCGGAGTTGACCCAAAACCATGTCCATCGAGTCGGTGATGCCATCCAGCCATCTCATCCTCTGTCATCCCCTTCTCCTCCTGCCCACAATCCTTCCCAGCATTAGGGTCTTTTCCAATGAGTCAACTCTTCGCATGAGGTGGCCAAAGTATTGGAGTTTCAGCTTCAACATCAGTCCTTTCAATGAACACCCAGGATGGATCTCCTTTAGGATGGACTGGTTGGATCTTCTTGCAGTCCAAGGGACTCTCAAGAGTCTTCTCCAACACCACAGTTCAAAAGCATCAATTCTTCGGCACTCAGCTTTCTTCACCGTCCAACTCTCACATCCATACATGACCACTGGAAAAACCATAGCCTTGAGTAGACGGACCTTTGTTGGCAAAGTTATGTCTCTGCTTTTAAATATGCTATCTAGGTTGGTCATAACTTTCCTTCCAAAGTGTAAGCATCTTTTAATTTCATGGCTGCAATCACCATCTGCAGTGATTTTGGAGCCCCCAAAAATAGTCTGACACTGTTTCCCCATCTATTTCCCATGAAGTGGTGGGACCAGATGCCATGATCTTAGTTTTCTGAATGTGGAGCTTTAAGCCAACTTTTTCACTGTCCTCTTTCACTTTCATCAAGAGGCTCTTTAGTTCTTCGCTTTCTGCCATAAGGGTGGTGTCATCTGCATATCTGAGGTTATTGATATTTCTCCTGGCAATCTTGATTCCAGCTTGTATTTCTTCCACCCCAGCGTTTCTCATGATAGAGCCTAAGAAAAGCATTCCTATGAGTAAGACATTGTGTTGTGTAATCATTAGTTCTGGACTTAAAGAAAGGTCAGTTCTTTGGTAAGATACATTGTTGCATAAGGCTTAAGGAAAGCATGAGCGAGAATGTTTGTTTTCTCTTTACAGGGTTTTGTATTGTCTGTTAAATTTTTAACTCTTTCATTTCTTACTGCAGAATATAATTGCTAGGGAAAGGGGTGGAGAAGTCATTCTGTAACTTTTTCCTGTTGGAAAGGGGTATAGACCCTAACTTGTTGAGGCAATATATTTTCTTTATCTTCATATCAAGGATCTCTGACCTAGGAGCCCCAAGCAATAGCCGGAAGAGTCTGTGGCAATCATCAATCATAGGAGCTTGAATAATCATTTGTAACTTAAATGCCTCAAACCTCTTAGATAGAAAATTTATTATATAGTTATAGATATAAAAAAGCAAATAGCAAGAATAAGATGACTACAATATTACAGTCAAGAGAAGGCCGTACATAGTTATAGCCTTTTTCATTTGTTGCATATAAGAAAAATCAATGCCTACATATTGAGGTATTATTTGCCCCTGTGTGTTAGCATTTCTTAATACTGGAAAAGCAGAAAAATCATCTGTCTCAGAGACTCGAGATTGCAAAGCCAGCAATTCAGAGAGTCTTCGTTGTGAAGGAGAATGAGTAGATAGTTTTTTCTCATAAATGTGAGTACCAGCTGAAGGCTTATCCTTGTCATCCAAAAATAGTATTATTAGCTTTAATGGCAAAAAGGGCCTCAGAAGAGTCACCATTAGAGTTATTTTTTTTTCAAAATTGAAGGGATCTTTGGCTTCACATCTATTCCAAGAGGAGGAGCACTTAGAGTAATTGGAACAGGGTTAGAAGGAAAGTTCTGAAATATTTTATGTTGTTCTAATTGGGCCTTTTGAAAAGTTTCATCATCTAATTCATATTCATGTAATAAGTGTTCTGCTTGTTGTTGAATATTAGAAGGGCTAGGATTACTTTGAAATGGTAGAATTACAGCTTTAATGAGAGCCCACAGGGGCCAGAAATCTATTGGAACATTGTTTCCTTGTTTAGTGACTTGTTCAATATTCCTTTTAACCTGGTTCCAAATTTCTGTATCAAAAGTGCCCTCATCAGGGAACCAGGGATTATGTTCAACTACTGTGTGAAGGCATGCCTCTGTGCACTGACGCGAAACCGAAAGTCCCTGAACCTTAAATAAATGATAAAGTAAAGTAGAAAAATGGTGAGGCTTTCCAGCCTTTTGTCCCATAATCTTGCACAGTTATTTGACCTGAGTGGGTCTTAGGCTTTTCCAGCTTTTTGTCCGATAACCCCGCACTTACCTGACCTCTAGTGAATCAGAGTCACTCCATCCTGAAACACACCTTGAATTCCTGAGTCCCTGTATTCGGGTGCCACTTGTGGCCTTCTAGGGAGACTGAGACCAGGTGGACCGGAGTCGATGATAAGAAAGAGAGAGAGAGAAAGAAGGACGTGGGGGACCCAGGTCTCTAGTGGAGCAAGGGTATTTTATTAGCAGAAAGGCAGGCTTATATATCTTTGGTGAAATGATTACACAGGATGAAGTGCCGTTGACTGCAACAAAAAATGGATGGTCTAATACATACAAAGTCGCTGATGCTGAAAGAAATCAAGGAAGGGAGTGACTGGAAGGAATCCAAGTAGATACCCTTTCTCATGATCTCAGTCCTGAGAGCTGCCTGCAGTTCTTCTCCTTCCTGATAAGGAACTAATAAGGAACAGAGAATCCTTGAGAAATGGCACACAAAGGAAGAAAACTGCAACATATTGGATTCTTAAAAGCTAAACAAGTACAAAGGAAAATTGCTTAAAAAATCCCTTTTCCCTCATAGGGCAGTATTGTGGGAGATGTGGTATGACATTGCAGAAAACACAAGAAACAAAGATAATAAATGTTAAGTATACCTGAGGCCTCAAGCTCCTCTGTAAGCCTTAGGGTTCTAAAAACTAGCTCAATCTTGCTAAAGTCATAACTGCTATGCCTAAGACTTCTTCCAACTCCAGGCCTGGGGAAGAAAACCAAAGGGGAAAAAAAAAAGTACCCACTGAGGTAAAAACAAGAATGCACTATTAAAAAAAAAAGGCAGTATAATATGATCTGCGGTGCTGATTTCCTCTTCCTTGATGTTTTCTGTACTGGAGAAATTATTCTGACTGGAAAGTGAAGTCTAGTGTTTGGGGAAGCGAAAGATGCAGGAATACTGGATACTATATCTACATTCTAGACAACATTAACTCACTGTTCTGTGTATTATATACACTTTTCTCTATGGCACAGGGTAATTATTTTTAAAGTTGCCATCTGTACTCACCATGAAGCTCTTCAAGTGCCATCAACAGATATACATGTTTCAGTCAACACTGTCCTCTTTAGAAAACAGGCAAGGAAAGAATCCAGCTACTCTATTTCCCTAGAGTAACCATTCCAGCAGTTGGCTCCAAGGTGTTCCGTGAAAGTCAGGAAAATTTAAGACTGAGGGCCTAGAAATGTCACCCTTCATACTGATTACACAATGAAAAGATACTTCTAATCAGGCTACCACAAAGATCCCCTCTCCCAAAATATGCTCAGCATTAAAAATAGATGAACTGTTTAATCAAAAATAGGCTCTTCTCACAAAACCCAAGACTCCAGAATTTTGCAATAATCTTACTCTGGATATATTAAAGTAATGTAATTCTTGCTTGAAAAAAGCAGTGAAAAATATTAAGAGTAGTTATACATAAGAGCTCACCAATTATGCTTAAATTAAAATGTAAAATCAGGGGAGGGAGGTGGAAGGGGGGTTCTGGAAGGGGAAAACATGTACACCCATGGTGGACTCATGTCAATGTATGGCAAAAAAAATACAATATTGTAAAGCTAAAAAACAGAAAATAAAGTAATTTTAAAAAATGTAAAATCATTTATGGAGAAAAGCTAAGTATGCAGAATGCCCATTTACCCACATTAGCTTGGGCAAAGAGGGGAGGTCATGGAGAGAAGATATAAATAGATACAAACCTGAATGTGCACAATACTTCTGGGGCAAATGCTTGGTGCTTAATATCACAATGTTTAAAACTTGAGAAGGCTATTTTCATTGGCTGCTTTAACCTCTGATACCTCACTGACTAGTTAAACTATTGGGTATGCTCTGAATGCCTTTTTTATTAGGCCAGCACACAGTTATATAGCAGCAGCTGCTCAATTCAATACTGAGCAACTGCTCAGTATTGAATTGCATTTTTCTGAAACTGTGGGAATACACTGTCAGAGCATCCTTTTACAAATTGACTCCACAGTGTTAAACCTTAGGAATTGAGTGAGTATATACATCTAGGTTAATCTTAAGACTGAATATATTGGTTCCTCCCCTGTGATTAAGACTCTACTTTCACTGGAGGTGGACATCAGTTTGATTCCAGGTGGGGAATCCCATATGCCTCCCAGTAGGGTCAAAAGGGGGGAGATTGATTATATTATTGTCTATATAAGCACATATCATAGAAATCTATATTTGTAAATCATAAAGAATGATTAAATGCTCTTAACTTAGCAAAAATGTTTACCCACGACTCACTCTTTAAACATCAGTCTCCTCTACTGCTTTTGGCATGATCTGGTTTTTGCTTTATATCAAGTTTTCTGATTACAGGAGTTGTATGACCTGAGGGGTATACTTATAAATTTCTGCAAACTCCAGTCTGTTCCTAGTAACATATAATTAAAGAATGGAGATAAACTACAGAAATGCCCCCAAGAACTTAATCTCTGTTTAATCAACCACCTTATCTTTTTCATGAGTTGTATAACAGGATTCTTTTTGCTTGTTTTCTTTCCCCAAACATTCTCTGGTAATGCAACTACTGAGAAATGAACATCTGGACACTTGCCCAGGGAGGGAAGAAAAATCCAACAAACTGATTCATCTAGAGTTGCTGTCTCTGTATAAAGAAACCAAAACACTGAAATTCATTTTTTAAGTCTCTTTTTCAAATAAGAGCTGATAAATGATGTTAATTCAGTTTTACTTTTAAGATCACAAGCTCTCTAACCTGGGAAACAAGGCTGTTGCTCTTATCAGAAATTTCAAAGGCCATGAAGTAGAAACGAGGGAATTTTAAAGAATCATCTTGGAAAAAAAATCCCTGTCACTCAGAGGATCATTATAAATGAACAATGTCTGGATTTTTTTTTTTAAGTCTTACTGAAAGGTCCTAAGTTTTAAAATAAGGCAGCAAGGTTTATGCTGAAAGAGGAAAATGATGCTCAAACATACAAAGGCTGCAGGGCTTGCAAACTCAATGTCTTTGGGGCTAGAAGGAAAGGAGAGAAGGCACCGATCTTATTCCATTAAAAATGGATAGCTGCCACTCAGTGTAAGCCAACTGCAGTTCCATGAAGGGGTACGAGTCTGGTGCTGAAAATCTTCTGACTTTTCGAACAGATCAATATGCAGAAACTTTCAAGTTTTAAGTACAAAATAATTTATTATAAAAATTTTATGGAAAAAAAATCCTGGATAGGATGAGGAGTCAAAAAAAATCTATAATCCACATGTGGGCAGGCAGTTTGTGACATGCAGACTTATCTTCCAAGTCCCAGTCTAGTTCTAGTCTCATACTACTTGGTATAAATAACTTTAAATGCTTACCATTCCCTAGGAGAGTCAGTATTAGAAATATTAGCCACTCCAGGAAATAAGACTTTGGCCTAGAAATGGTATTTGAGTATTAACAGAAAAAGTGGGAAGAAAAGATGGGACTATACACACATTAGAAAGAAAACTAATACCCCCATTATCTTCTGTTGGGCCTTATAAAGTTCAATGTTAGAATTCTTTTTATACCTAAAGTGCTAGAATGGGCTGAGTTACAATGCAGCATGGAAAACTGATCATTGGTTAAAGAATGATTTCTGGATATTGTTATTAGGTGTTAAGCTCTTTGGAAAATACCATCATATATCTGAAGAAAAATTCAAGAAAAACAACAAGAAAGAAAATAATCACAGAGCATGCCAGCAACCAGGATGAAATACAACTGCCGAATAAAAGAAATGTTTTCTTTGAATTGATGTGCTAGTATCAGTAGTTACCAAGGATAGGTCAATTAAATCCAAGTCAAGTTTAACTGGCCATAGTCAAGTATCACTTTAAAAGTAAGTCAATTTAACCAGTTCATTCTGAAAAAGAACAGTGTTCTTATTCCTTTGTCACTTGTGATTCAGACAAAATATCTAGTTTATCTGAACAACATTCTTTAAAAAAAAAATACAAAATATCATTTTTATATAAAATTCTACCCAAACTAGTATGTTCAGGTTTACATAAACATACACACATATATACTTTTAAAATTCCAGAAGTCCAGACACAAGCCCATAGGGGTGTGTGGCCATCATAGGCTAATCATTTAACTCAGTTGTAGGACTATTGTGAGGTGGGTGGGTCTCTGACCTACACTTAACAACTGCCAGTTTCAACACTGTGAGGAAATCTACCCTATGAGGAAATCTTTACCTTTTGTTCAAAATATCTTAACAAAACTCACCACTGAACAAACAGAGATATGTTAACAGGACACTTGGCACAAAAGGACTAAGAGAAAGTGGGTCTCATAGCCCCTCAGGCTGTCAGTCATCTAGACACAAGTGAGTCGGCATCCACATCCACGGTGCTCAGCAAGTAGAGTTCTGGTTGAACTGTCAATCCCAGATGGTACTGAGGACAAAAAAGATGGAAAAGGATTAGACTGATTTATAAGTATTTAAAATTGGCATTTAGGTACCTATAATCAGCATATAAAAGTAGCTCTTATTTCAGTTCTGCTATACTGATTTTCTTTCAGAAAATAAATGGCTTACAGATATATGAATGGTTTACTGTATATAAAATAATTGATAGGAGTTGAAATAGTTAAGGATTTGCTAATGCCAAATACAAAATTTGCACTTTAACTATTCTTGTGACATACTCTACCTCAGGATGGGTGTTTCTGATCAGGATATTAAGAGCAAATGTACTGTGAGCTTTTATACCTTAATATCAAGTGTGTTAGAAATCAGATTTCAGGGAATTCCCTGGCGGTCCAGTGATTAAGGATGCTGTGCTTTCCCTGCTGAAGGTTCGGGTTCAATCCCAGGTCAGGGAACTAAGATCCCACAAGCTGCACAGTGCAGCCAAAAGAGAGAAAAGAAATCAAATTTGAAATAGTCTAAATCCCAAGCCCTATTATCTGGGCTCTATTCTCCTTTGGCACCTGAGCAGAGAAAAGTCTTCCATTTAAAAAAAGAAAGAAACATAAAATGGCATGTGCTAACAGAAAAGGAAACAATCTATGGGTCCCAAACATTTATCAGACCAAATAAGAATTACTTCAGCTGCTTTTACAACACATTGCCAGGGACCTCCCTGGTGGCCCAGGGGTTAAGAATTTGCCTTGCAAGGCAGAAGACGCAGTTTGATCCTTGGTCTGGGAACTGTGATCCCACATGCCTGGGAGCAACTAAGCAAGCTCTGGCTCTGGAGTCCACAAGCAGCAACTAGAGAGAAGCCTGCGCACGGCGACAAAAGATCCCTTGAGACACAACCAAGACCCAGTGCAGATCAAAAACAAATATGAAAACAAAGCAAAAAACATATTGCCAGACCCACTCCTGGAGACTTAATCCAGAAGGTTTATACTGGCATTTGTGAAGATGTAGCTTACTCTTTTTTTCTTCTCTACATTCATCATGGGACAATCACTGAGTATCCTTTTAGCCCTAATGGTATTACGTGAGGTTTTAGGAATGTTGTTGCCCCTTGGTAACAGCCTCTTTCGGCCCTTTCAGTTACCTCATCTGTAATTTAGAGGCTGATTTTTTGTTATAAGAATTAAATGAGACTATATGAATAGGCAGGATGCTGAATGCACACAATAGATTCACGGTATGCATGCGTGCTAAGTCACTTCAGTCGTGTCTGACTCTGTGACCCTATGGACTAGTACAGTATAGTGGAAAAGGCACTGGGGCTGGAATCAAGCTCCAACTCTGCCACCTCCTATGACCTTGAGCAAGTCATGTATCCTTCTGGAGCCTTATCCTACTCATTTGTAAAACCAGAAAAAATGGTACATTTGAAAATGCCAAGGACATTAATAAGCTATCACATTTTGTGTGTGTGTGTGTCTGTGCTCAGTCATGTCTGACTCTTTGTGACCCCATGGACTATAGCCCACCAGGCTCTTCTGTCCATGAGATTTTTCCAGGCAAGAATACTGGAATGGGTTGCCATTTCCTACTGTAGGGGATCTTCCCCAATCCAGGGATCGAACCCGCATCTCTTGTCTCTCCTACACTGGCAGGCAGATTCTTTACCACTGCACCACCTGGGAAGCCTAACTCATTTAGGTCTTCGATATTTTTTTAGACATTAAAAATGCCCATCAGAGGATTGTGATGACTATTAAGAAGATGAGACAAAATGGAGCCCATGACAAAAACTATTCTCAACTACCAGGCTAGGAATTACTGAAACACACTGGCCTTAGGGCAGAATAACAGCACTTCACCTTTCACATACACTTTAGGGTCTTAAGACTTAAGGTTGTAATAAACAAGAGCAATTATCAGATACCGGACAATTCACTGCAGCCTATTCTCAAGTGAGCTAAGGTGGTGGGGTGGGCTTGTAGCAAGCAAGGGCTGCATTTTTAGTCCTATGATCTCCAGATTGTATCACTTGATGACTTAGTAGAGAAAACTCCTTTGTTGGAGAAGTTTGTGGTATTGCTTGGGGACACTGAGAAATGGGGCTTAATGGCAGAGGAATTGGCTAAACCTTTCAAGGGCACAGGGGTATGGAAATGAATCAACTATCAGTTCTTAGCTATTGCTGGCCCTGCCCATTTTCTACACCTACCAGAAAAAGCATTCAGGTACTTGTGAAAATTTAGCACAGGCCAACAAAATTAGCCTATCAATTGTCAACTTTTGACCTAAAATGTATTATAGCACTCATCAGAGCATTAAGAAAAGTATCTTTGATATGGTGCTGTTCTGGGCGCTGCTAGACACCAAAGCTTGGTGTCTTAAAGTGTATACTACAAAGTGTATACTGTATATTGTATAGGATGATTGGTAATGATAACATGGGCTCTGGAATTAAGCTAGTCAGGTTCAAATGGCAACTGCCCACTTACTGGTGATATGTTGTTTTAACTTTTGGTCCTTCAGTTGCCCTATCTATATCCTCTTGTTATAAGAATTACATGAGATCATGTGAGTGCTTGGGATTCCTAGGTGGTGCAATGGTAAAGAATCCTCCTGCCAATGCAGGAGGTGCAAGAGACTCAAGTCTGATCCCTGGGTCCAGAAGAACCCTGGAGGAAGGCATGGCAACCTGCTTCAGTATTCCTGCCTGGAAAATCTCATGGACAGAGGAGCCTGGCGGACTATAGTCCATGGGGTCACAAAGAGTCAGACACGACTGAGCCCCGCCACCCCCCCCACACACAAACGTGAGTGCTTAGACACCCAACTAGCATGCATTAGTCATTTTTAACATTCCAAAGCTAAGATGTCAAAAGAAGGTGACACATCTGGACTAACTGGTCCTGTCCATGGAAGAAACAGAAAGCACTGCAGAGGGCAGAGCTAAAGGAAATGTCTCAAATCAGGACCTTCAAAGTGTTATGCATCTTATTTTAGTTCTGAAATTAAACCCCAATAAGGAGTTCCCCGGTGGCTTAGTGGTTATGATTCCAGACTGTCACTGCCACAGGCCCAGGTACAATCCCTGGTCAGGAAGCTAAGATTCTGTAAGCCACATGGCACAGTAAAAAAAAAAAACAAAACAAAGGAAGAAGGGAGGAAGGACAACATGTAGAACAAAATTCTGAGATAATTTCTATGGTGTATTCAATTCCTGAAAGACAGACAGGGGAAGAAGCTTGCAACAGAGAAAGGGAAAATGAAGTTCTAGTGACACTCCTGGGACAAATTAAGTGCTGACTTAGGTCTTCCTGCTGTGTGTTTGGTGACAAGCCTAGTAGTTTACTGGGTCTGAGCTTTGTCTTTGTATTTATATCTAGTCTGCCAAAATGCTTTCATATCTAAGCTAAACAATTTTCATTTCTCTTTTCAAATACACATAGTTTTTATTGGCAGCATATACAGAACATAAAAGCCTACCTCAATGGTGAAACAAGACAACAGACAGAAAAATATTCAGCTTAGAGCAGAGAAAGGCAAAATGACCATTCTTCTCAACTTTAAATATGGTAATGATGTAATCTTTAGCAACAGCAAAACTAAATTGGTAGTAGAAATTAGTGTTCAGTGTCTACAATTCACCAAGTCTTCCTGGAATTAAAAGTATGTTGAGGCTTGAACGATATAAATTTGAACCTCGAGGGTCTGCTCCCACACAGATTTTTTTTTTCAATATTAAATGCCACAGAAATACATGATCCCAAGTCGGGTGAATTTGAGAATGCAGAATCATAGATTCAGAGGAACACCGGACATGAACGGCTGAGTATAAACACGAAGAGCTGACTATAGATTACAGGCCAATATTTTTTATTCCACAGAGGGTCAGCATCCCTGGATATCCAGGTGTAAATTGTATTTCTCTAACTCTTATAAAGAGAAAAATCACTAACAGCGTGGGTCTAGTATGTTCTCCAGGTGGTAGTTAATGTTTCAGTATTTCAAAGTTGTTGAGACCCATTAACAGAGTATTTTCAAGGTTAAAAAAATACCTAGGAAACCTAACTGAAAAAAGAAAAAAAAACTTTAAAATTACAAACTAAGTGTACATATTGTTAAATGTCACTAAAAGCTTGTTTTAACAACTCCTAAAACCACTAACAGGACCTCACAGGAGCCAAACTGCAGCTCTTCCCCATCCCTGTTAATTCCCAGTATGCTGTAGCAGCATTATTTTATTCCACACAGAGTGCATATGCTGGCACTGTAAGATTTCAATTTTAAATGTTGTTTACTGTACCCAAAGTACTGGCTGAACAGAAAGTACACTTTACATGTGAGAGCATCTGATGGAATATAGCATGGGAGTGTTAACACTGTAAAATACTACACACATAGTGATATAAACTGCGGCTTAACTGGGAAGAAATTTTCCATCATTGCAAGTCATATATATAACTTTTAAAAGAAAACTACCAGCTTTTACCTGGGTTTTTAAACATTTGTAAACCTGAGACTGACCGGACCTACCCAGACCCTGGGAAAGGTAAATGTTAATGTACTGTCTTTACAAAGAACTTTGTCAACATGGCCCTCACCTACTGAGGCCAGACAAGAACTTAAGATGTCAGTCCCCAGTTATTTTCAGAGTGCCCTTGTGACCAGTTTAGGGAATGATATTAGGGAGAGAAAGGGATGTGAGAAATAATGGCTAAGGAATTTTCCTCTCATGATTTTGTTATGTCACTGGAGGGGTTGAGGTAAAGGTATGGTCAGTGGAACACATTAGTTTACCCTTAGTTAGTGAGTTAGTGTTAATCACTCAGTCGTGTCCAACTCTTTGCGACCCCAAGGAATGTAGCCCGCCAGGCTCCTCTAACCATGGGATTCTCCAGGCAAGAATACTGGAGTAGGTTGCCATTCCTTTCTCCAGGAGATCTTCCCAATCCTGGGATCAAACCTGGGTCTCTTGCACTGCAGATGGATTTTTCACGATCTGAGCCACCGGAGAAGCCCCCAGTTTACCCTTAATGAGATATAAAACAGTCCATTCAGTCTGTGCTTTAGACTGTGTACAAAGTATTGGAAACAATGCCTTTAGGGGTTCAGGTGAACAGAGCACACCAATCAACAGGCACTCCAGAAGGAAGACACCAAAAATGAAAAGTCCTTCAATTACATTCCCATTACTGTTCTCACCAAGTCAGTGGCTATAAAAGACCTGATTATTTATCTCCACCGGACAATGTGATTTGGTTTGAGATAATCACATGGTGTCAGGCTCCACATGTAAAAATGTCAGAAGTGGCTGAAGAGCAGCAGCTCCATGCTGAAGGGACCCATTTCCTCTGACTCCAGAGCTCCACCATCTGGTCTCAAAGTTTTTCCCTCTGAGGGAATGGCTGAAGAGAGGTAGCCCAGTGCAACCCTGCAGAGAGAACTTGGCAACCATAGTGACACCAAAGGACTCGCTGAGAGGCAGTGAGCTTTGCAACGCTTACATCCAGAGCTCCTGAGATTGCCTGGCAAGTCGTCTTGGGCATGCTTCTGAAAAACATGACGATTCTGGAAGAAGTTGTATTTTAGGAATAAAACAGATGGTTCCTCTTCTTTCAAGTTTTTTCTCCTCACCCCAATGTCTCTTGAGAACATCAGTTCATAAATACTACCATCTTTTTCTATCACTACCCTCCTAGAGGAGGAAGGGGGAGGCTTCCCAACTCTAGTGCTCAAGAAGAAATACCATCAGGAGAGCTCTGTACTAATATGAGAGTTATTAAAATCAGGACTCCAAAGAAAATTTTGATAAACTCTTTAATCTCTGCAGAAAATTGTTGAAGTGATTTTCTAACAGATTAGTTACCACCACCTACAAGTTAGTTTTACCATCTGTCTATTTATCATCTTTTTTATGCTTTCTTGTCCCTCTTAACTGCCACTGAGAAATTTAAAGTGAAAATAAAAGAATCCTGAACTTAATAGGGGTAGATTATCTCACGATTTTATATCAATATGGATCAAGCCACCCTAGTTGAGATTTAATCATTTACAATTAAAAATTTATAATTTTATAATTAAAATAATCCAGAGGACTGCTGGTGCCCATGCCCCAGTCCCTGCAGGGAGCCACTGCTGACCCACGCCTCTAGAGGAGACCCTCCAACACTAGCAGATTTCAACACTAAACCTGCACAATGGCTTTGAAACCAAGAGTAGTGGATTTTGATGTATCCTGAAACAAACCCTTTACAACAATCAAAGTTGTAGTCACTTTGGAGTACGGAGAGAGAGCAACGTGGAACAATCGCTTCTCGTATCCTTCAATGGCACTGACACCTCCATCCGAGACAGGTTCATAAGCTTGTTGAAAAATGAGAACAAGTTTAAGGTTTTCTAAGTGGAAGAACAGTCCAGTGTGACACTGTTCAAACATTTCTAAGTTCATTGCCCACATGTAGCAGTCAAAAATCTTTGCTAACCTTTTATGCAATAAACACTTTACTGAGCACTTAATATATCTCAGGCACTACTTAATTAAAACTAAATTGAAAATAAAATCAAATTTTATTATAATTTAAATAAATTAAATTAAATTGAAAATAAACTTGAAATTAAAAGACGCTTGCTCCTTGGAAGAAAAGCTATGACAAACCTAGACAGCATATTAAAAAGCAGAGACATTACTTTGCCAACAAAGGTCCATATAGTCAAAGCTAGGGTTTTTCTAGTACTTATTATGGATGTGAGAGTTGGACCATAAAAAGAACCGAGCACTGAAAGATTGATGCTTTTGAACTGTGATGTTGGAGAAGCCTCTTGAGAGCCCCTTGGACTGCAAAGAAATCAAACCAATCAATCCTAAAGGAAATCAACCCTGAATATTTATTGGAAGGACTGATGCTGAAGCTGAAACTCCAATACTTTGGCCACCTGATGCGAAGAGCTGACTCATTTGAAAAGACCTTGATGCTGGGAAAGATTGAAGGCAAGAGGAGAAGGGATGGGATGGTTGGATGGCATCACCAACTCGATGGACATGAGTTTGAATAAGCTCCAGGAGTTGGTGATGGACAAGGAAACCTGGTGTGCTGCAGTCCATGGGGTCGCAAAGAGTTGGACACGAACGAGCAACTGAACTGAACTGAACTAAGACACTACTTTAGGTTTTGGGAGTATTGCTACGAACAACACAAACTGCTTTCCCTTGATTCTACTAAAGGAGATAAGACATTAAATAGATGTAAAGAAAAAACAATTATTCAAAGAGTATGCATAAGGAAAGTATTTCTCAGCCTTTTAAATGCACTGTCATTTGATAAACTAAACTTGCACACGTATTCTGTACTTAGTATTATAAACAATTTATTGAATTATCTAAATATGCTTTTTTAACATACAGTCAAGTCTTTCTCAGAATCTTACACAGAGGATTATGCCTCAAAAAGATAAAAGAAGCTGGCCCTTGGGCAGCAAAAGAGTTCCGTGTTGTTTGAGAGAAGCAGATGTCAAATTGTTAAGGATCCTACCTAATCCAGTTCCCAGGTTAGAGTTCAGAAAGAAAAATAATGCCATCTTTCAAACATATGAAACAAAGTCTTTTCCAACAAACAGTTGAGTCCTAAATGCAGTCTGTGCAACACATATGTCTGGCTATGTTCACACAGTAAACCACAGAAACACATTGGCTCTGATGGTACCTGCAGACAGTGTTTACTTAGTGTAGCCATGGATAGCATCTTTGGTCAGCAGGACTTCAGAGATGCTTACCGTGTGTGTCCAGAGTCCAGGAAGGACATGCCCAGTGCAATGAAACACTGCCAACCCTGAAAGAGAAAATACAGTCATCATTCACCAAACTTGTGGAGAGCCCTTACCCCCCGCACCGCCCACACTGCTGCTCAGATGCAAACTTCTTTGTTGGACTAATTTCAATCCTCAGCTCCCTTTGTTCCTACTGCTTTGTGTTGGCTTCTTTTATCTGATTGGGAGAGTTCTGTGAATACCACTCTTTTTCAGGCTTATCACATTCCTTACAATACGGGGAATGACTGACTAATAAAATCGCGATAGTCTCCTGACTAAACAGTAGTACTTCACTCTAGAATCAGTGCTCGGCCTTAAAAGTAGGTCTTCAACAATTTCTATAGCATCAGGCTGACTGAGAACAATTCAGCACATCTGCATGAAGGAAAGATCCCCTTAACTTCAACAGCATTTTCTTTGGGCGGGTGTGTGTGTGTGTGTGTGTGTGTGTGTGTGTGTGTGTTTGTCTGGGACTTTGAAGTGTGTGTGTGTGTGTCTGGGACTTTGAAGTGTGTGTGTGTGTGTCTGGGACTTTGAAGTGTGTGTGTGTGTGTCTGGGACTTTGAAGTGTGTGTGTGTGTGTGTGTGTGTGTGTGTGTGTGTGTCTGGGACTTTGAAGTGTGTGTGTGTGTGTGTGTCTGGGACTTTGAAGTGTGTGTGTGTGTGTGTCTGGGACTTTGAAGTGTGTGTGTGTGTGTGTCTGGGACTTTGAAGTGTGTGTGTGGGGGGGGGGACTTTGGTGTGTGTGTGTGTCTGTCTGTCTGTCTGTCTGGGACTTTGAAGTGAAAGCCCGAAATCCTAATGACTATACCACCAGGGAATGCTTTGCTGTGAATTTTTAAAACAATTTCTGTCAAGACCATACTCAGTCAACTTGGGTTTCCTTGGAGTAAGTCCCTATAGGCTCTTCATAATCTTAAGTGTGCCCATGGTTCACTGAGGAGGAAAAAAGAAGAGATATATCTACTCAAGTCATAATTTTTCAATATTTACTAAAATGCTTTCCCAATCAAGTACCTACCCTGTGGCAGATACTGGCATGGGAACTAGGTCAGTGTTAGAAAGATGAGCAGGGGGTTTCCACCCTCCAGCCTTGCCATCCTCTGTAGCAGATATGGTATAAATTCTGCTATCCCTATTCCTGAACCCTGTGTTTTTTAGAGAAACCTGTGTAGAACAGGGAGGTGGATGTGTTGTAGCTATCACTGCTTTTCACTGATATAAGTAACATTATAGATCTGGAAAATAGAGAAAGAATATATCCATAATCCCACCATCCTAAGGCAACTACTCTTACCATTTTTACATAATTTACTCTAGGCTTTTGATAATTTTTTGATTATCTAGGTATACATAATTCTGCATTCCCTTTTTACAGAGCTATGTTTCATAACCATCATTTTTAGTAATTCAAAGAGAGACTTTCACTATTTACTAATTTCAACACTGGACAGCTATTAATTAGTAGAGCTGGGCAGGGCTGTGAACCCACATGTGCTGCCCTCCAAAGATCTGAAATCACATGACACAGCTCCCTTCTCCAGCCCCATCTTTTACCACTCTCTACTTTCTACACAGCTGATCTTCTTTGAGTTTTTCAAACATACTACACTCTCTTGTTAGGAATTATTAGGAATGGAAACCAGATGGAGTGACAGAAAAATGACAGCACTTAGGAACCAAGGGAAAATGTATGGCTAAACATATTCTTTAGTCACAGCTGGATTAATGATATCATGTAAATTGTGTCAATAACCTGAAGATAGATTGCTATGTGCTCTTTTGGGTTCTTCCTCTTCTGAGTGTTAGCCCCCCTTGACCACCCCTGCCCCCTCCCAACTGGACTTACCAAGTAAAACACAAAGCTCAGATAAGCTACGCTGACCACTGCAGCCACCACATACAATACCATATGTCCTACATCCTGGACATAAACCATGACAAAGTACATGTTGATGGAACAGATAATAAGGACCACGATACCGCCCACGATCCTCAAGCCTCTGTAAAAAGAATCAGCACAATTATTGGTGGAATAGTCCACCCTGTCCACAGATGAAAAAAGACACTGGATCTCCTTAGGCAGGAATAAAGAGCATTTCAAAATAAACTTAAAAGTAGATCTTATGTCCCAGATTAGGTTAAAAGGGTCAAAGTTACACAATGTTAGGGAGAAAGAAAGGCTTCCCTGGTGGTTCAGACAGCTAAGAATCTGCCTGCAATGCAGGAGGCCTGGGCTTGATCCCCGGGTCAGGAAGATCCCATGAAGAAGGGAATGGCTACCCACTCCAGTATTCTTGCCTGGAGAAGAGCTCCATGGTCACAAATTACAATGGGTCACAAAGAATCAGACATGACTGAGTGGCTGACACACACACAAACACACACACACACAGAAAGAGGAAAAAACAACACTATCAAATAATCCCTATTATTTAATTCCCTAAAAATGGAACAAGCCCTAAAACTGCAAAAAGTCACAAGTCCCTAGAGATGAAACAAGTCATTTCAAATACCGCATGTCCTTTACAGATGTATAGAAAAGTTATTAGAACAAAAAATGTGCTTTCCCTCCTTTGTTACATGCACGATTTCTATCTTCATTTTTTTTTACTTTTTTTAAAATTGAAGTAGAGTCAATATACAATGTTGTGCTTATTTTTTTTTTAAATTTTTGGCCATTCTCTGTGGTATGTGAGACCTTAGTTTCAGGGAAGTCCCCAATAGTCTCCATTTTCTAAGTCATTAAAGGGGCAGTTCTAGCAATCACGTCTTAAAGCATATAGCTCCCCTATAACCGATTTTCTGACTGGCCTATTTGATGAAGATACCCTTTCCCCACACATCTTTGGGAACTAAAAGAAATACACTCACAGTCCATTGGCAAATTCGCTCATGACCGGTCGCAAGCTCGTGTATGTTAGGATGGGTATGAGAGCAAAGGGAAGCTAGAAAAGAGAAAACTAAGATCAGACAAGGCTATGGAGGGTTCCTGTAACACCCTCAGAGAGCAGCACTCTTAGCAAAACAGAACCACAGACTCTGCCTTATCTACTGTGAGAAAGTATTCCTGTCATCACAACATGCTGGAGGGTTATGTGGAAATGTGTAGGATGAACTTGGCACCAATTAGGCTCATAGTGTCTTAACAAAATTTGTATCTGCTGAATTTTCTTAATCTCCATAAAACCAAGGAGTGTCTTATACATTATTTAATGTTTGCTTGTATTAACAAACAATAACGTTGCGTTCTTTGTGTAATTACAGCTTATAATTCCCATTCAACAGGCTTAGAAAAAAAAACAAGTCATTTCTAAAAGCCTTTGAGATGCCAGAGATCTCATATGCATTCACTGTAGACCAAGAATGTGTCTCTTTCTTCCTCTGAGTTTTCCCCACACCCACACTAGGCTTGGTACTAAGGGCAATACAGAATGCCTCCTGACTCAATGGGATGTGAGTTTCCCCAGCTCCCTTCTCACTTGTAAGCTCTGAAGAACATTCAAGATGTCATTCAACTCTGTTAGATGCTCCATGTCTTGGAAGACGGCAATAAGCAGAGCGGGGATGATGGCAATAGAGCGGGTCAGACTCACTCGGGCAAAGCGTGACCACTTTAGGTTCAGGAATCCCTGGAAGAAATCACAGAAGCAGGATGAATGTCTGGAAGAGGAAACAGAAAAAGGTCTGGGGAGGTACAGGGAGATCTTAGAGGCACGGAATTAAGAAAGGACAAAAGGGCAATGTCCTCTTCCTCTCGTCTATCCCAGTCACAACAGCACGTACCTCCATGACAAACTGGCCGGAATAGGTCCCTGTCATGGTGGAGCTCTGTCCTGCAGCCAGGATCCCCACCGCCCAGATGTAGAGAGCGGCAGGCCCAAAGTAACACCCCAGCACAACACCCTGGAGAGGCAAGGGAGAAAAGTCACCTGAGACAACACCCCATAGTGCTCCTCTGTGTCACCTCTCTCTCTTCCTGGCCACACACCCACCTATACCAAGCGCTGTGTTGGCACTGTCCCAGAAGCTGGACTCGGGTCCTGACCTCGTACTAGAGGCTTTCAACCTGAATTCTGCTGGATGGGCCCCCACTCCTCCTCAGCCTAGTCCCTTCTCTTCTCTAGGCTCCTAAAGCTTTTATCCCCAACTTATATGTCAACTATTAAAAAAAAGTCTACAACACATTTCCCAAATTATATTTCTTAACGCGGTATTCTGGAAGATGGTAATAGGAATGGAGAGAAAACGCAAATGAATTCTGGAGATGCTACATACTATTTATTCTACTCTTGGAGGTTCACAATGTAACTGGCATAAAAGAGACAGGTCCCAATAAAGACCACTTTCCTGGGACTTTCCTGGTAGTGCAGTGGTTAAGACTTCATGCTCCCAATGCAGGAGGCATGGGATGATCCCTGGTCAGGGAACTAGATCCCACATGCCACACAGCGTGGCCTAAATAAATAAAGTCTCTAGCCACAAGGGTGAGGGGTTGGGGAGGAGAACAAATTTACAAAAAAAAAGACCACTTTACTAAGAACACCTTCTTTGATGCCAATTAACGCCTATAGCACAAAATGCTATCAACACAAGTTTAAGAATCACGGATACAATTCATCTTTCCAGCTGATCTTATATTTCTTTCCACATAATTCAAAAGGCTTGTCTGGTATGGGACCTCTGAATAACAACACTCAACAATCCAGAGAAGATATGCTGAGCTCTGAGGTGAACCCTCAGAAAAGACCAGATACTATGCTAAGAATCTTGATTCAGGGGCAAAAATCAGAAATCTGAACAGGTTTACCCCTTTGTAGATGTCCACAGCCAATGTTGAGTTATCATCAGGGAAAAGGTGAGTATGGGGACTGCTGCTGTTTTTACAGACTGCAACCTGGAACCAAAGCAGTTTAGGAACAGCTTTTAATTTTGAGTCGAGGACTCAGAGAAGAAGACCTCTCCTACAGCTCACACACAGGTCATCTAAGAGACAGATGCTGAAGGCAAGAAACTGGACATAGATTCTGATGAGAGCAGAGACTAGCCACAAATATGAAAGGACACCCAGAATAGGGAGCCCTTAGTCAAAGCAGAGACAGGAGTCAGAAGTCCTATAATGGTAAACAAAGGAGTCATCAAAACTGACTGGCAATCAGGAGTCAAGAGGACAGAGAATTCAAAGTGACAAAACAGCCTGTCTAGCCACAGATCCTGTTTTCTGTGTGTTGATTCCTCCCAACCTGTCATTGCCAAATGGCAGGACTGGCAAGCAGCTGGTAGTTGGTAAACAGGAAGGGAAAGGGGATGAGAAAGAGCAAACAGACGTGAAGCCACTAACAACACCAAGAGGCAATCTCTGTCCGAGGAAAACTCCCTTCCCAGTCAAAAGCTGGGAAGGATGGGCTGAGCTTTACCACAGCCCCAGAGCGTAAACCACGACTGGAGCAATGATTTAGTGGGCAGCACTAAGATCTATTTCCCCTGAGCTCTAAGTCACTGTCATGTTTTCCTGCCCCAATCAGCTTTTCTCTTTACCCTCACATTCACTACTACCCAGGTCCCTGGCTTACTCACCACCTGCTCGTTGGTTTTCTCAAAAAATGCTTCGGCAAACACTGAGATGACACAGGTGTTGATGATAAAGGAAACAAAGAGAGCAATGCAGCAGTCAATGAAGAAGTACTTATTGGCTTCTCGAACTTCCTGCCTTTTGGCTCGGTCTATATGTCTGGACTAGAGAGGTAACAGCAAAAGTCATTTTTTTAAAACTGTTGGAACAAGTTACTTGCAATATTTCATGAGTATGGAGTCCAATGAAAGTCCTCGATGGCAAACAACTGATCACATGAAATGTGTGAGATTCCACTTACATCCTGGTTCGCTGAGTAAGAAGTCATGACCCTGTGATGATACCATACATCCCCAAATTGGAAAAAGTGACCAAGTGACTTCTGAGCCCTCAGTTACTGTGGCTGGAAGAACCGCTGACCTACAAAAACAACTTGATTTCAGACCTAAGCGGGAGACAACCTTAATTACAAAAGTCTCTGAAATCTCCCAGCTAATGATGGTGTTGGACTGACTGGTAAAAGCCAGGTTGGGCTTTTTTTCCCTGACCACTAGGAGGCCATTCAGGCTTCTGAGATTTAAAGATGGGAAACATGGTACACCTTCAGTATTTTTAAGAGGGACTTTAGTCTCTTCTCTATGGGGTCTGTTATGTCTGGTCACCTTTGTGATAAAAATGAGTCCAACTGTGGAAAAATAACGTGCTCCTTCAGGGCTCTAACAGTTGTAAACTAAATGTGTGTCCCTTGCAATTAAAGGAAAAGGTCCCATGAACTACACAGGCCACTGAGATAAGAAAGGTTTTGCTCACCTTGACTAAGGCAGAATGCAAGTAAATGTTGTGTGGCATGATAATGGCGCCCACAATGGCCACAGCCTGCATGATCTGTGGGGTATGACAGTCTGAACAGGATGGTAGGAACATGCCTTGGAGGACCTGGGTCTGGCTGGGTTTCACTGTAACATACTACACACAAACAGAACAGCTATTAGCCTTTACTGGAACATAAGACTGGGGAGTAACACAGTACTAGAGACACTGCATCCTTTACTCCTTAAGCCTCTTCATCAACAACTACATAGGAAAGGAGGAACACAGAACCATCCAAAAGAACCAAGCAGCACAGTTCAGAGAATTTAGCACTGGAATGTCCAGACATTTTCATACTGTATTTATGGATGTGTAAAGAATGTAATTAATATTCTTAAGAAATAAAACAGCTGCTAAGGGCCTTATTGATATTAGTTGTCACAATAACTCCTGTCAGACACACCTTAGAATAGTCAATTCTTGATTACCCACACTAACCATGCTTCTGTGCCCACCATGTATACAAAAATCACTTATGCTTGCCACTAGCATCTGCTGAAACTCACTCAGAAACACTTCTCATACACACTTTTTTCCTGGTTCAGCATTTCCCTTGGAAGCCTTAGACCAAGGTGCATCATCTACTCAGAGCAGATGCATTGTTAAAACCTTATTAGCTAGGGCAATAAATAGCAATCAGTTTATAATTGGACATAGAAAGGTGCTGGGTTTCAGTTCACTACATGTAATGGTAGAGTTAGCTTTAACCCAATGGAGTGTTGGGGCTGGGGCACAAACCAGGAAATATGCACCGTATCCCCTATAGTTCATTGCTACAATACAGAGACAGTCCAAGCTGCAATTACTGTCAACCAGGATGAGGAAAACCAGAATCTGTTTAGGTAGCAGCCAAGAATAACCCTGCAACCCCTTTCCTAACCCTCTCCAAGGCTGCTCTGTTATTGAGATGGCCAACCTGGGACCTAGGAGATTAGTTTGGAAAGTTCCAGAAATTCTAATCAATTGAACTAAGAGTCCCTACAGGCCTTCCTGGACACTAGTCTTTGCTACAATTCATTCCTTTAAAATTGGCATAAGGTTGAATTTGGCTTTTTGTTAAAACCTACTGTCTCTTATAATAAAAGAACAAAAATCTCGTTTTAAAAAGCTAATTAAAAAAAATAATGTTAATGAACAGCCTGTAATACTCACCTCATAGCCAAATGTGAGGGCCATAACAGTGATGATAAAACCAAAAAATGCTTCTAGCTTTTGTAAACCTGAAGAGGAAAATGTAGCAGTGAGTTCACAGAAGGCAGATTTCCCTGTAAATAACGATGGAAAGCAGCTCCTCTGACTGACCCCTCCATTCCCATGCTCCTTACCATAGTTGTCCAAAAAGAGAAATGCAAATGTATCTGCAATGGTGATGAGAACTCCACCCCATAGTGGAATCCTAGGTCAGAGATGAAAAACAGAGATTTAAGGGAAGGAAAGAAACATTGAGAATGACCCTCTTCCCAACAGTTCTCCAGATATGACACTTGGAGGAACAAGGACTTGGGAAAATGAATCCATGGTAAGCAGGCCAGGCCTTGGGTAGTTTAGGATCACAGCACTAAATGAAACAATTTGTTGTTGCTGTTCAGTCATCAAGTCGTATTCAACTCTTTGAGATCCCATGGACTGCAGCACGCCAGGCTTCCCTGTGCCTCACCATCTCATCTCCCAGAGTTTGCCCAAGTTCACGCCTATTGAATCAGTGATGCCATCCAACCACGTCGTCCTCTGTCGCCCTCTTCTCCTTCTGCCATAAATCTTTCCCAGCATCAGGGTCTTTTACCAATGAGTCTAGCTATTTGCATCAGGTGGCCAAAGTATTAGAGCTCAGCCTCACCATCAGTCTTTCCAATGAGTCTTCAGGGTTGATTTCTTTAAGATTGGCTAGTTTGATCTCCTTGCTGTCTAAGGGACTCAAGAGTCTTCTCCAGCACCACAGTTAAAAAGCAGCAATTCTTCGGTGCTCAGCCTTCTTTTGGGTCCAGCTCTCACATCCGTACGTGACTACTGGAAAGACCATAGCCTTGACTATAGGGACCTCTGTCACTAAAGTAATGTCTTTGTTTTTTAACACACTGTCTAGGTTTGTCAAAGTGAAACAATACATTCATTCAAACTTTGTCCAGTATTTCAGACATTCAAGACACAAAACTGAAAAGCATTGGTCTTATCTCTCAATGACCTCACTTGGGATAAACTGACATACAAATTAATTATAATACACACTGCCACATACTGGATAACACAGGTATGTAATACCCAACATGAGAACATGAAAGATATAGAGCCTACGTCTGCCAGGAGAAAGGAAGGTAGTTTCAGAAAGGTTCTACAGAAAAAATAATACTTGAGTATATTGGAAATTGAATGATAATACTTGAGTATATTGGAAATTGAAAATTACTTGTGTTTTTCTTTTTATGTTGCTGCTTAGTCTCTAAGTCGTGTGCAACTCTTTTTCGACCCCATGGATTGAGGTCCACCAGACTCCTCTATCCATAGGCTATCCCAAGCAAGAATACTGGAGTGGGGTGCAATTTCCTTCAGCAGGAAATCTTCCCAATTGAGCGATCAAACTTGTACCTACTGCTTCACAGGCTGATTCTTTTCCACTAAGCCACCTGGGAAGGACTTTTGTTTTTATATTTGCTTTGAAATCTCACAAAACATTGATTACTTTCTAGAAGAAAAACCTCTCACCTTCCTGAAGACAAGAGATTGATGGCAATAGCTGAGCCAATAACTTCTTGCATATCTACACCAATGATAGCCAACTCCACCATCAGCCACAGAAGGATTCGTGGAACCTAAACATCAAACAGCAGAAAGATATGGTTCTAATTAATCATTTCTAAGAACTTCCCCCATAGTTTAGAATTCACATTTTGGCAGTGATCCATAAACAGTCCTTTATTAAACCTTAGGTCTAGAGATGAAGGACCAGAACTCAGCTTTGGCCCCTTGCTGGAGAGGGCCAGGCTGCTCTTTGTGGCAGAGCCTGTGAGTCAGGTCAGGGAAGCAGCTGATGCCAATTTCTTCTCCTTCTGTTTCACTTGACAGAAGAATGGAATTTCCATTCATTATTTCCACTTAAATTTTTTTGCCTAAAAACAATCCTAAAATTCTTAGGGGGAAATGAGGACGCTAAGATGGTCAAAATATTGTTCAGGAGAGAACAGAAATACTATAGAAAAAATATCTATCCTGACTATAGCTGAAGAGACAAAACAAACATGAAAAGGTTGGAGTCATCCTTAATATAATAATGCACAAGCAAGTTAAAAAAGATAGATACGCAAAAGGGACTCAGAGCAAAGTGTTGGAATTGGGTGTCCAATAACAAAATCTGCAAGATAATCTTATCAAATAATTAAACAGAAAGAAATTTAGTAGTGCCAGCTCACTGAGGCGGCGCGGGGAGGGGGGCGCAGGGAAACCACTTCCGCATACCTACTACTGAAAAAAGTCACAAAAAAACAACAGCTAAGATACATGAAGAAAGAGAAGCTAAACTAACTATAAATTACCAAGTTTTTTCTTTTTTTTGAGATGCATATAAAGACAAACAAAAAAAAGGCAGGTAAAGATACTCTCTCATAGCCAGGAAAGGAGATTAAACTTTAAGAAAAAACTGGAGGTAGATCCTTATCTGAAGATCAAGTCAGTTTAAAGCAATCTTCCAGACCCTGCGTCTATCCATTCCTGACTTAAGCAGGAACAAGAAAGATCCTAATATACAGAAAGAAACTATGGAGGACAGTGTAAACTCCAGGGTCAAGGTAAAATGAAAAATCATCATTAACAAATTCAAAGATCCTGCAACACATGCCTGTAGTAAAAGAAAAAAACTCACTTCAGATTGACAGAAAAGACAAACAAAAAAGAAAATATGAATAATGCAAAGTAATGGAGTAATATGGATAAATGAAAAAAAAGCTTTAGAGAACAACCCCTGCTTTGTGAACTGGGCCCTGCTTGGTGCCAAAAGCCATAGTAAAAGGTAAGTGTTTACTCACACAGAATTTTTCTATGGAAACTTTCTGGTAAATGTGATCACGTTAGATTTTGAAGGAGTGCAGAAACATGGTTTAGCAGCAAGAGAAGCTACAGAATTTCCCTTGGGACTGCCAGTCCTCAGGGCCACAGATCCCCTCTTCCTCCACTATTTCAGTATGGGGTGGGGGACAGGTGGCGGACAGCACAGGTTGCCAGACACACAGCTACCTATGAGTAACAGACAAACACTGCTTACCCTAGGATACTGACGGTAACACACTTCAGCAAGATGAAGCCCAGTGACCACTCCCAGCCTAGCTGCAAGCGTTTGGAGCAGGACCCCGATGATGGTGGCCAACAGAAGAACCCAGAGCAGCTAGAGAAGAACAAAATCCCACCATTACACTCATGAGATAACTGGAAGTTATGGTTTGGTTGGTTGGCAATGGGAATGGGAAACAGTACACTCAGGAAAGAGCCCCGTTTAGCAATCAAATGACCTGAGTTCTGTATCACATTCTGCACAGAACTTGCTAGGTCACCTTGCACCTTTCTGAGTCTTATTTTTTCCCATCTGCTGTTTCACTTTTGTTCAAGGAAACTACCTGGGTAAATAAAATTAAAAACCAACCAGATGACAAAATAAAATTTAAAAACAGATGGAAAAGTACTTTTCACCTAAGTGTCAGAGCCAATGAAGTATCAGCAGAGCCAATGAAGTATCAGCAGGTAGCCACCAAGGCTGATATCTAGCAGGCAGAGGAGAGGAAAAGGCTGTGGTGTGCTGTGTGTGTTTAAAAAGGAAAGAGGAAGGACTCCATGTTCACCTTAAATCCAGCCAGTGCTCCAGACTGCAAATCACATTCAATGTTTCCTGGATCCACAATGCTTGTAAGAAGTCCTGGTCCTGTGAAGACCCAGAGTTTACGAAAGCTAAAACAAGAGTACTGTACGAGAGAGGAAAACAAAGCAAAATGATTATCACCTTCAGGGGGAGAATGGATGTACACGCATATGTATGGCTGACTCCCTTTGCTGTCCACCTGAAACTATCACAACATTGTTAATTGACTATAGTCCAATACAGAATAAAAAGTGAAAAAAAAATAATAATAATAATGAAGTGTCTCTTGGAGAAATAAATTATCACCTCCAAACTCCAAAAATAATTTATTTTATCACATACGCAGCAGCAATATCAGTTTCATAAACAAAGGATTTTGGAAGTTGGACATGAGTGTGTCCAAGTTTAACTGCCATCTTATCTCCTGCTTATCAATAAGCTGGTCAACTCTCTGTCCAAATAAAGAGTCCAACCCTTCTCTTACTTGCCCTTTCCAACAGCCTTTCATTCTAAAACCCCAGCAATAATATCAGTACTATCCAAATGGGACAAAAGGCACGGTAAAAAAGGGAACCTGAAATTCATGATTTCTGGGTCAAACAATACTTACTAGTACAACTTAGTAACTGTTTTTCAAGGACCTTAGTTTCCTTAACAGTTTCTGTTTACTCTGACTACAAAAATTCAGTCTTCAGAGATTGCCTGCTAGAACTGACTTTGAGGTTGTTGATTTTGAGTTGTCCAGCAGACTTTGAATTCATAGGTTTTCCCCAGATAATGTTTGCCTCCAAGGACCTGTCACTAACCTCCTCAGGAACGGCATGATTCTCATCCAGGTAGGTGGTGCAGGGCTCCTCTGAGAGCCCCCCGGGGTACTGCGGAATTGAGGAGTTACTGTAGGCAGGGTTGATGGCACCAAGACTGGCAGAGTCCCCATGGTCTCCAAAAGCATTTTCTGAATTAACAGATTTGAGAAGAAATGAGTTAAAATTAACAAAGTACTCTAATAATCATCTTACAAATACTGAAATTAAATCTTTTAATACCTAAACATGTAAGACTGATCGGACTCTATCTCAATTTATTTTTATTTATATTGTTAATAAATTAAGTTTTGAATACGCAATACATTCACATGGCTGAAAATTTGAGAAACAGAAAAATGGTTATGGTGATACAGCTCCCTCTCAGCCCTCTTCCCCGGTCACTCAGCTCTACATCAGTTTTCAATATTAATCTCACAAATAGTTTCCCCCTACACTTTATTGCCATTTGCCAATTTTTAGAATCATCTCATTTTCTTCTAAAATCACTGATGTCTAGGGCTCAATATATAACATCCCCAGACTAGCCTCACTGATAACCTAAAATCTTACCTTTTAGAGGGAAATAGTCAGGCTATTGGGACACTCCCCTCTCCACCCCCCATCGTTATTGGTAGGATTTACTCAAAGAATTTTCTCAAAGGATTACTCAAAATCCTTGGACATTACATCTCCATCAGGCTTCCCCCAAAATTGGTAACTTGCAAAATCCTGCCACATTTTGGGCTAAAATCTGAAGCTGCAGGGAAACCAGCAAGCAGGAACCCTTTGCCATCTCACTAAGACTTGCAGTGAAAAGCTTGGAGAGGGGGAAGTATCATCCTCGTGACAGAAGAACGGCTCATCGCAGACTAATCATCAGTGTTTCCCTTCCTCCTGCATTCTGCTGCTAATTTTAAATGCAGGGAGACAGAGGGTCTGGGAGAAAAGGGCTAACCAACAAGAAAGTTAGGAAACTCAGTGTGTGTAGCCATCAAATGGTTATTTTTAACCACAAAGCTCTAATCTCAGGGTTTCCAAGATACCTTTGCAGCTTGCTTTCTATAGGGAACTGACCCACTTCACCTTAAGTGTTACTGAACTGAGGAGGAAATTTACAGAAAAGGAATGGAAATTCTAAAGGAGAAATTTAGAAATCAGGAAGGATTAGTCAAAGCACAGTCTCATTAAATACTCTATAAGGCGTTAGTTCAGTATTTTCCTGCTGCATTCTCATCTGAAGCAGCCTAAGCACCCTAGAGGTTTTTATGCCAGGCTGCAAGTTAGACTGCCTTTACAAGTACTGAAAATGTTAGTCACTCAGTCGTGTCTGACTTTCTGTGACCCCATGGACTGTAGCATGCCAGGCTCCTCTGCCCATGGAACTCTCCAAGCAAGAATGCTGGAGTGGGCTGCCATTTCCTTCTCCAGGGGATCTTCCCAAGCCAGGGATCGAACCCAGGTCTCCCATACTGCAGGCAGATTCTTTACCATCTGAGCCACCAGGGAAGCCCTAGCTAAGCACTACTGCTATAAGAAACCAGACTTGAAGCTAATCTTAGCTCATCTCAGAACTGGAAATAAATTATGAGGGAGGTCTCTGTGATTATAAATCCATTTCATTTACAGCCTGTCACCAGGTGGTGACCCCTGAATGGAGCAGGTCTCCATATTGTTGGTTGGGGGACAATGGTGCTTTAGTCCGACTCTTGCAACCCCATGGAGCCCACCAGGCTCCTCTGTCCATGGATTTCCCAGGAAAGAATACTAGAGTGGGTTGCCATTTCCTTCTCCAGGGCATCTTCCCAACCCAGGAATCGAACCTGGGTCTCCTGCGTTGCAGGCGGACTCCTGCACTGCGGATTCTTTACCAACTGAGCTACAGGGAAGTCCTGGGGGACAGGAAATGCACACAATTTTTGATGGAACAGAGGACAAGGACAATATGGTAAATTTGTTACTGGCTTAAGCCTAATTCCAAACAAAAATGAGTCAATAGCACAAAGCAGTAAATTACCATCTGGAACAGGTATCTGAAGAGAAGATGCACGACCCAATACTATGGAGGATGCCTGAGTGTCTGAGTTCATAGAATAGGATTCTGGAAAGGAGAGAAGAGAGGGAGAGGAATTAGCAAGAACAAATAAAAACAAGTTCAAAACAAGCATTCTGTGACTCTGTATGACTGAATCCTTACTATATGAAATGAATAATTGTTCTACTGAATTAGATAACCTTGAAAATAATCGCAGTTTTCAGAATATGATTAAGAGATGTTTAATAGAAAAAATGTAAAAGTCTCAATCATGTTTTTGGTAGCAAGAATTCAAAACCAAACTGAAGTAAAAAGTATTTCAGGGAAGTGGGCAAACAGGTTTTAATCAGCATCCACAGAGAGGCCCGCAGGCAATCACTCAGTCTCTGCCTTTGCCTCCAGATTGATCCAAATATTTAAAAGACTGACTTCCCCTCATTTTGATGGGTTTTTAAGGATAGAATCTAGAACTCTTTTTGATCCAACAAACAACTCAAGTGAGCTCAAGTTTCAATTTTCTCAGAAGCTGGTGGTGGGGGTAGGGGTGTGGCGAGGTATCTTCTGGAGTGTAAAACATAGCACCTCATGCTAATTTAGAAAACATAGGAACTTCCCTGCCAAAAAATAAATTAATTAAATAAAATAAAATAGAAGTGTCCAAAAGTGTTAAGAGCAGTTATTTTTAAAAGATTATTATTAATATTGTTATTATTATTAAAAGCTTCTAATTTCTGACCTACTCATTAGGAACCAATTCAATTAACAGATTATTTTTGTTGTGATGACTGATATCCTGTTTCAGAAGGCACAGAAGTCTTCAATACAATTGAGGAAAATTCTTCTTCACGACAGGTCTTTAAAGCTTACCTTTAAAAAGTAAACCATTGAGATAGTAGTGTGCTTTTTCTCCAAGTATGGAGTGTGAAAAGGTGCTTGTAAAATAATTTTAAACAAAAGTATCTCAAGACAAAATTTTTAATAAATTAAAATTTAAATAAATTACTTACGGAGCTAATAAAACACAGTAAGTCTGATCTTTTCTGTGAAATCTCTGTCCAAGAGAGAAAATGGATTCTAGATTCCAATTTCTTTTTTTTTGCTACACCATGCAGCTTGTAGGATCTTAGTTCCCAGAACAAGGATGGAACCCCCGCCTGACAGTGAAAGCACTGAATCTTAACCACTGGGCCAACAGGGAACTCCCTAGATTCCAACTTTCTCATCAGAACATTGAGTCAGATTTCACAAAATTATATGCGTGTCCATTATTTGTTTTTATACCTTATTCAAGATTCCACACTGTATTTAACTGCCTTGAGCAGCTTCAGCTTCATGCAACAAATCTTGGCAAACAGTTTTTTTCATTTTTATTCTATTACAAATATTTTCTAATTTTCCTTGTTAAGGCTTCTCAGGTACACCCATCATTTAAAAGTGGATGTTTAATTTCCAAATACATGGGATTCTGTTTAAAGTATCTTTAATATTAATTTTTTATTTCGATACTAATTTCTCATTTAAATGTTTTTTTCTCTGCGATTACCTCCTCTGTTTTTTTCAGTCTAACTTTATTGAGACTTCCAATGGCTAAGTCGAAGATCTCTCTTGGTAAATGTCACACTGCACTTGAAAATATGTGGATTATTTGCAAATATCTTTCGATATTGATTTCTAACATGATTCCACAGTGATAAGAGAACAGACTCTGTATGATTTTAATACCTTTAGATCATGAAATTTTTGCACATTGCTTTATGTTCCTGGATATGTTTCAATGTCTTCTAGTTTACAGTCTATGGGAACATGAATAGAATTTGTATCCTACTGTTGTGCGAAAATTATATAAATCTTAATTATCTTGAATTGCTTTACAGTGCTTTTCAGGTCTACTGTATCCTTCTACTTTTCTATATATTCATTCTATTAATTGGGAGACTTTGATATTGAAACTCCAGCAAAAAATCTTAATTCATCTAGTAAAAAAAAATAATTGAATTTACACCACATGTACTTCAGTCAAATCAGGCCAGCATATTATGCACTAAACGATGTTCTTTTTTGTAAACTCAAAGTTTCTCATTTTGCGATTAGGTCCCAATTCTGCTACCTATATAAACAGCAGCTTTTTGGAAAGAGAGAACCTCAAGACAGAAGTCTTTCATTAGAGCCTTCCAGATAGTAGCAAGAGAACCTGAGAGAAACTTTTGAAAGTGAAAGTGAAGTCGCTCAGTCGTGTCCGACTCTTTGAGACCCCATGGACTGTTGCCCACTCAGGCTCCTCAGTCCATGAAATTTTCCAAGCAAGAGTACTGGAGTGGGTTGCCATTTCCTTCTCCAGGGATCCTCCCAACCCAGGGATTGAACCCGGGTCTCCCGCACTCCATCAGGGAAGCCCTAAAACTTTTAAGCTCACATAAAGAGCCTAAGTCTGTCAACAGACATTTCTGTTTACATACACAATAAGGAAATAGGGATAAAGGTATCTTTGATTTCACAGCTCCCACCCAAGCTCTTAGCATTAAAAGTCAAATATTACAAAAGATGCTGCTGTGTAACCTCTTAACCGTCACTTCACTGAGTCAAAACTGAACCAAGGACTTCCCTGATGGTCCAGTGGTTTGAAGAGTCCACTTTCCAACACAGGGGATGCAGGTTTGATCCCCAGTTGGGGAACTAAGATCCCACATGCAGAGAGGCAACTACTGAGCCAGCACCACAGAGACAAGCCAGGGCATCACAGCAGAGACTCGAAGCAGTCAAATAAATAAACAAAATAAGTAAACGTTTAAATAGAAAAAAATCAACCAAAGCTGCTTAGTATCTCTGTGTACATTCCAAGGGGTCACTGCTGATTTTCTAACGGTAGAGTAAGATTTACGTACAGCTTCCCCATTAACTAACAAGAAGTGCAGCCAGGCAGCCCAAAAATTCTCCACCCAAGCCACCCCGAAAACCGGAGGAACCAAGTATGCTGCAATCATGGTCATTTGGGCATTGACTTAAAAAAAAAAAAAAACTGGCTTAGGCCAAGACTATAAATGAAATATTATCCAATAAAAAACTAAACAGTCAAAGAAGTTTTCATTTACCCAACATAGCTATCATGGACAGACCCAGTACTGCATAGCTATAGTTTCCCATCTCAATGATAAAATAAACTCTGGCAGAAAGTCTTTTGTCGCAGGTAATCATACAATACCCTCAGGTAATGAATGACAAGGATGAAAAACAGGCCTAACGGTTTACGGGCAATAGGTTCAGGGGATCAGAATTCCTTTATTGTGGAATCTTTTAGGGGAAAGAAGGCACTCACAGGTAATAATAACAAAAATTCCTACATGCTAGGAAATGTTCTGAGCACTTTGCGTATTAATTCAATACTATCAGCTCTTTAAGACTGATATTCTCAATCCCTATTTTAAGTATGTGGAAAGAAAGAAACAAAGAGGCTAAGAATTTTGCTCAAAGGTTTACAGAGCCAAGACTAGTTGGGGTTCAGATTCCACAGGAATCAAGGGAGAAACACAAGGTCCCCTAGTTGCAGCAATATTCACTAGAACTATGGCTAGCAAAAGTTTCTGGAAACCTGTCTCCTCTTGCCTCGCATTCCATAGAATTTTTGCTTTTGATTTTCACTTTAAAGAGGTGTCACATTCCCTTAACTTCATAACAGTTCTTTTGAAAGCAGTCGACGGTATGAGAATATCTTTATACACAGGAAAACTCAAGTCCAGGTTACTCAACATCTCCTTCAATGATGCTCTTTGAAATAGTCTGATATATGAAGAGAATTGGGGGAAACCAATTGAAAACAAACAAGCAAAAAACAAAAGCAGAATATCCAAAAGTAAACATAGCTGTAACAGCAGGGACCTACGAAACCGAGCAGATGTCGAGCAGCCAGCCACCCTTCTCACACACGGAGTGCGACAACGCCGCTACAAAAGTTCCTGAGCCTGGAGGCAGCACAAACAGCCCTAAAACCGATCTACACACCAGGACTCAGCGGTCTGCCCAGGCCATTCACACGAAGAGGCGCTTCTTGGATGTCGCCTGTAGCAAAATGAATTCTTTTGCTGAAGTGCGGCGGCGGGAGACCCAGGGAGCGGACGGGGCACCAGGGCTCCGAAGATAAGGAGGAGGCCGAGGGGACCTTGCTCCGCGTCCGTCGGCCTCTCCCGTGGCGTGAAGCGGGGTTAGCAGACCTTCGACCACGGGTCCCCGGAGAGCGGCAGGTCCGCGCAGGGGTTCAGCCATTTTCTCTTTAGGTCTCTTCAGGCCGCGGCGGGGAAGGGGCGAGGCCCCTGCGACCTCTGGCCTTCGCTTCCCGCCCCCCGCTCCCGGCGCCGTCCTCTCGCTCTTCCTTTGAAGAATTCGGCTCCATTTGGAGCCCGCGTCCAGGCCCTCCCGGCCCGCGCCGCCCCTCGCAGCCCCGCCCGGCGCCCCGCCCGCCAAATACTGGCCGCGGCGCCTGCTCCCAGGCTGGCCCTCCAGCCGCCCGGAGCCCGGGGAAAGCGCGGCGCCCGCGTGACCTCTGACCTGGCCCGCTCCCCACCTTACCAGCTCCGCAACCACCTGACAATCGGTCCCCGCGCCAGCGGCTCCATATCCCTGGAGCCAGCGCCACGCTAGCCTACCCCCTACACGGCCTGCGGCTGACCCACAGGGTCGCAGCCGCACATTCCTATGGGCTGGACTCTCCATATTCGCCGTAGCGGCCAAGGCGCGTGGCAGGCTGACTTTGGATCCCGAGTCTCCGCCCACCCCTGGGCTCACTGGGGGCGGGGCCACGGAGGCCTGGGCGGGGGCTGTCTGCGGCTGAGCTAGTGCTGGAGCTGGACCAGCCCACACTGTGTTGTGGAGTCTCCCACCCCGCTAGCAACCTGCAGACGAGTAAGTTTCCTGCTGTAGTTCGCAGTGGCCTCGTTAGGCCCCGGAAGACAAGATCATTTCTTCTAAGACACGGCTCTGTGAGAGTTCCAGCTCCACCCTGCAAAGGGTAGCCACCTCTCGCCCTCAGAGCCACATCACAGTATCTGCTGCCCCACCAAGAGCGCCCCACACCTGGGAGAAACCGCGACGCGTCAGCTAGCACAGCCAGTTCGACTGCCTCAGGTGCCCTACTCCCGAGTCTCGGCAATGAATTGTCTTCCTCTCTCCTACTCGGCTGCCTCGCTTCTTCTCCCAAACTATTTTCCACCTACCCAAAAGCAGTCCCGCTCCATTCCCAGTTTCAATCGCACATCCCAGAATCTTTCTCTGAAGATAACGACCAGGCTAGTGGTGCTTCAGAAGGGAGAAAATAGTCTGACTAGCCACCCTAATTTTCTACAATGTCGTTTACAGCGACCAGAAACATTCTTAGACCCCTCTCTCTCCCGGCCCCCACATCGCTCCATAACCGCTTTCCTTAAAGGTAACCAAGCTTATCTAACCAAGTCATAGGGCTAGAGAAGAAAAGTATAAAACCCTCCAACATCTTTCTTCGTGTAAAAACTGCAAGGAGAAATTTTTATTAGTTGATAAAGGAGCCCAAGAGAAGAGGAAAGGAGAGTAAACTGCAAAAAGCAAAATCCAAATAAAATACAAAGTACAAGCAAATTCAGGGACCCAAAAAACTGGGCTGAGCATCATCAATCATCTGATACAAGCGGGTTTCTATACAGAATTTCTCCTAGAGAGAAAAGAAAATGCACAAATTAGTTCTGAGAATCTCTCTGCAACACATATGGGGAGTTTCAGAAAGGCTTAATGAAGTCCCTCCAGAACAGAACCTTTCCTTTGGGAACTTCTACTGCAACTAGAAAATAAAATGGCTGGAGCCATCCTTGTCATATTCCAGGTCTGCTCTGGTGGGTAGAGTCCCTGGGCTGTTATATATTTACTTGCTGGCTACTTACTTAGCTCACACTGTTGGGCTGCCTCCTTCTTACTCTGCTTCTTCATTGTGCAGGCTGGGTCTGACTTTCTCCAGTGCTGCTCCTGTTTCTTGCCTCTATATATGCAGAGGAGTGCACCTTCTCTTAGTTAGACAATGCCTCTTACGCTTCTCTGGGCAACACATTGTTAAAGATACCAGAGGAAATTTCAAGAAGCAAATAAATAACACTCTTAGAAGCATAATCAAATCTCATCTTTGACCTGCCCTGAAAAGAAAAATTTCATTTATCTGCCATTCCTGGATATTAATGAACAATTAATTGCATTTGAAAACTTTTATTCAAGATTTCATCTATGTCTCATTTCGCAGGAGCTAGAGTCACAGAACAGCATAGCATCACAAGACAAAGACGTCTTTATTCCAGGACTAGAAGTCATCCCACTACAACTGACCTATCTCTTTTCTCCTTGCTCTACAGCAGACAAGTTTCCTAAGGCAAAGCTGCCTTAGATTGGGTTGGGCTCAATGTATCTGCCTTCATGGGAAAATAGAAGAAAAAAAGAAATATGAAATCACCCAAGAACAAACCTGTTTAAGGAAAAGGCCCTGTTTTGGTTTGCTGCTGCTACTGCTGCTAAGTTGTTTCAGTCGTGTCCGACTCTGTGCGACCCCACACAGAGTGCCCCCCACAGACGGCAGCCCACCAGGCTCCCCCGTCCCTGGGATTCTCCAGGCAAGAACACTGGAGTGGGACGCCATTGCCTTCTCCAATGCATGAAAGTGAAAAGTGAAAGTGAAGTCACTCAGTAGTCTCCGACTCTTAGCGACTCCATGGACTGCAGCCCACCAGGCTCCTCCGTCCATGGGATTTTCCAGGCAAGAGTACTGGAGTGGGTTGCCGTTGCCTTCTCTGTATTTTAGTTTAGAACTCCCAAAATAGGAATGCATTTTACAAGGAGACTCTACCATAGCACCCCTGTCGCATTTACTCAGGAATTGCTCCCAATATACACACTCCAGTCTTGCCTACTGGGTCCCTACTATTCATTTATAGTAACTGACAACATTAATGGAATTCTTATTATGTATCAAACACTATATGTAAAATGTTATAAACAGGAATTAATCCTCACAATAAACTTGTGAGGCAAGAACTATGATCTTAATTTTGTATATCAGGAACCTAGGTCTGAGGGAGATTAAGTACTTTGCCTAAAGACCCACAACAAGTTAGTGATAGAGCCAGGCTTTGAATAAAGATTTGTTAGATCCAAGAACCAGCACCCCACTACCCTACCATAGTGCCTCCATCTAAAACAATTTCCTTCCATTCAAATCTCCAGCTTCAAAATGATCCTCTTTTATAAAATCCTATTCATGTAAATTCACTGAACATTTCACATTACCACAATAGCCAACTGATTTCTGTATAGATGCTAATATGTATCTGTATTGTATGTACTTTTTATTTGAATAGGAGACTTTTCCTTCCATGCTCACCTCCCATCCACTCTCTCAGTATTCTTTTTCAAGCTCTTGTTTTCCCTGAACTGCCTGAAATTAACTCCTCCTGTTTGTATCTGCTCAGAAGCTCAGTCCTGTCTGACTTTTTGCAAACCCATGGACTATATATAGCCCACGAAGCTCCACTGGTCTATGGGATTTACCAGACAAGAATACAAAGAGGTTTGCTATTTTATCCTCCAAGGGATCTTCCCGACCTAGGGATCTAACCTGCATCTCCTATGTCTCCTGCATTGGCAGGCGGATTCTTTACCAAGGAGCCACCTGGGAAGCTCCCCTAACTTCTCCCACCCCTCCCTTTTTGTTGGAGAACAGAAGAAACAAAAAGTGCCCATCAAAATGAAATGGCATCTTGAGACGGAAAAGAAAGACAGGCAGCTCCATATAATCATGTTTCAGTTTACTGTCAGCATTACTATGAACAAAGCTAGTGGAGGTGATAGAATTCCACCTGAGCTATTTCAAATCCTAAAAGTTGATGCTGTTAAACTTCGGCACTCAATATACCAGCAAATTTGGAAAACTCAGCAGTGGCCACAGGATGGGAAAAGGCCAGTTTTTATTCCAGTCCCAAAGAAGGGCAATGCCAAAGAGTGTTCAAACTGCCGCACAATTGCGTGCATTTCACATGCTAGCAAGATAATGCTCAAAATCTGTCAAGCTAGGCTTCAACAGTATGTGAATGAAAACTTCCAGATGTACAAGCTGGATTTAGAAAAGGCAGAGGAACCAGAAATTAAATTGCCAACATCCATTGATCATAGAGAAAGCAAGAGAACTCCAGAAAAAAAACTACTTCTGCTTCATTGACTATGATAAAGCCTTTGATTGTGCGGATCACAACAAACTGTGGAAAATTCTTCAAGTGATGGGAATACCAGACCACCTTTCCTGCCTCCTTCGAAATCTGTATGCAGGTCAAGAAGCAATAGTTAGAACCGGACATGGAACAACAGACTAGTTCCAAACTGGGAAAGGAGTACATCAAGGCTGTATATTGTCACCCTGCTTCTTTAACGTATATGCAGGCTATATCATGCAAAATGCCCAGCAGATGAAGCTCAAGCTGGAATCAAAATTTCCAGGAGAAGTATCAATAACCTCAAATGTGTAGATGACACCACCCTAATGGCAGAAAGTGAAGAGAAACAAAAGAGCCTCTTGATGAAGCTGAAAGAGGACAGCTATTAAAACTGGACATTAAAACAGCTACTAAAACAGCTAGTAAAAAGGACAGCTGGCTTAAAACTCAACATTCAAAAAACTAACATCATGACATCCTGTCCCATCATTTTATGGCACACAGATGGGGGAAATGTGGAAACAATGACAGAGTTTACTTTCCTGGGCTCCAAATTCACTATGAACAGTGACTGCAGCCATGAAATTAAAAGATGCTTGCTCCTTGGAAGAAAAGCTATGATGAACCAAGACAGTGTATTAAAAAGCACAGACATCACTTTGCTGACAAAAATCCATATGGTCAAAGCTACGGTTTTTCCAGTAGTCATGTATGGATGTGAGAGCTGGACCATAAAAAAGGGTGAGAGCCTAACAATTGATGCTTTAGAACTGTGGTGCTGTAGAGTCCCTTGGACAACAAGATCAAAGCAGTCAATCCTAAAGGAAATCAACCCTGAATATTCACTGGAAGGACTGATGCTGAAGCTGAAGCTCCAATACTGTGGCCACCTGATGGGAACAGCCGACTTACTGGAAAAGACTCTGATGCTGGGAAAGATTGAGGGCAGGAGGAGAAGGGAACAAGGGAGGATAAAATGGTTAGACATGAGTTTGAGCAAATTCCAGGAGATAATGAAAGACAAGGAAGCCTGGCATGTTGCAATTCATGGGGTTGCAAAGAATTAGACACTACTGAGTGGCTGAAAAACAACTTACAGAGTGAGATTGGACAATGGTCCAGAAGTATGGGTGACTGAATTCCACACCATCCAGGAGCCATTGGGACAATTATATTGTTAAAGCAGGGTATTAGATTAGGTGCTCAAAATAAGACCTGTGTTCCTAAGTCTAGATTTATGAGGAGTAACTACTTTCCTGGAATATGTCAGCAAAAGGGTGTCATTGTTTGAGGATCAGCAGAGCATGGGGGCTATAAGACCTTAAGGATTATTAAATGATACTTATTAACTACAAAGCTCTTGGTAACAGAGAAGTGATTCAACAGACAGTACAGTCCTGGGTCAGGTCAATGGAAAAACAAGAGGACCCATAGGGGCCCAAGATAGCATCAGTTATGCTAACAGTCATACACCTTCCTTACCTGAGAAACTCATTATTGTTGTTGTTTTTATTGTTACAACTACTAGTTTCATTACAATATCCATCTCTGTTGAAGCATTCCGGGACTCCTTCCTCCAGGCGGCATTATACATTCTGCCTGCTACCCAAATACTTCTTACTCTACCCTAGCACTAAATCATTCTGAATATACTTATTGAAAATCAACTACATACCAGACAGAAGATGGGTGGTATAGATACAACACAAATAAGATAAGCAGAATCCTTTCGTGGGTTAATGTTTTTGTGCTTTCTTCTTCCACTAAAAATGTGAGCTTCTCAATAGTGGCAGGTATCTTTGTATACCTGTAAAACAGAGCAGGAGCCTTACGTCCTTGATCCCTACCTCCTACCCAATGTCTTCTGCCTGCCTTTTGTCTGCAGAGAACTTTAGTCAAAGAATAAGTTTAATCCCAGAAGTGAGAAATGCAAAAACAACGGAAAACAGTCAAAGGACGCCTAATAATAATAATGTAGTCATTAAGCATAGTGAAGGACTTTTAATTCCTTCTCAAGGACTGTAGATAGTATTCTGAGCCATATCCTGTGAGCTGTCTTATAGATACTGAAACTCCAGGTGGAGAAGTTAACTACATGACGACCAGGTTGTACCCACAACATGAGCTGTGACAATTCCGAGAACTAGCCTTAAAGAAATGGGAACAAACAGACCTCGGAACTGAAGATTAACTATACCTAAAACAATCAAGAGACGCTGGTCAGACTACCAAATGACCAATTTGAAGATGACTGTCAGAGTGAACTGTGCTGTTTCTGTATGTAGTCCCCTCTTTCTGTCTATAAAATCTCTTACCTATTGGGATAGGGGGGGTCAACCTTTGGACAGACGAATACCCCTCAACTCCCAGTTGCCAGCATCTGAAATAAAGCATGCTTTTCTTTCCACCAACCTGGCTTGTTTATTGGCTTTGAGTTGTGAGCAGCCAGACCCCATGTCCTTCGGGAACACCTTGGGCTAACAAAGGCCAGATATATAGGAGGTGTTCCATAAATATATCATCCCATTTTTTAAATCTGTTGTGGCTGTCAGGCAATGAAGACTAATAATTAGACTATGTATGTTTATATTTATGTATATATTTCTAAAATTGAGTCTTTGTGTGTGTGCTCAGTCACTAAGTCATATCCGACTCTGTGTGACCCCATGGACTGTAGCCCACCAGCCTCCTCTGTCCATAGAATTTCCCAGGCAAGAATATTGGAGTGGATAGCCATTCCCTTCTCCAGGGGATCTTCCCATCCCAAGGGTCAAACCCACCTCTCCTATGTCTCTTGCATTGGCAAGTGGACTCTTTACCACTAAGCCAACTGGGAAGCCCCCTAACTCTTCCCTCCCCTCCCTCTTTGTTGGAGGACAGAGGGAACAAGAAGTGCCCATCAAACTGAGATGACATCTTGAGACAGGAAAGCAAGACAGGCAGCTCCATATAATCATGCTTCAGTTTATTATTAATACATGGTACTTACTCACAGGGTGGGATTGGGAGAAAAATAATCCAGAAGCTTGTACAACTGTACTCCACACAGCCAAGGGGCCAATGGGACAATTTTATTGTTAAACTAGGATATGGGGTAGGTGCTCAAAACAGGACATGCATTCCTAAGTCAAGATTTATTAATGGGTTACTAATATCATGGGCCAAGTGATTATCAAACAATACCTATGAACTACAAAGTACTTGGCAACAGAGAAGTGATTCAATGGACTGTACAGTCCTGGGTTGGGTCTGTGGAAAAACAAGAGGACCCCTAGGGGCCCAAGATAGTATCAGTTATGCTAACAGTCATACACCTTCCCTACCTGAGAAACTCATTATTGTTGTTGTTTTTATTGTTACTACTATTAGTTCCATTAAAATATCCCCCTCTGTTGAAGCATTCTGGGACCTCTTCCTCCAGGGAGCATTAGCCCTACATTCTGCCTGCTACCTGAATACTTCTTACTCTACCCTAGCACTAAATCATTCTGAATATACTTATTGAAAATCAACTACATACCAGGCAGAACCAACTTAGCGACTAAACTACCACTACCACCACCAGTCAGAAGATGGGTGGTACAGATACAACACAAATAAGATAAGCAGAATCCTTTAGTGGGTTAATGTTTTTGTGTTTTCTTCTCCCACTAAAATGTGAGCTTCTCATTAGGGGCAATTATCTTTGTACACCTGGTGCTAAAAAAGACCCAGTATATAGGAGGTGTTCCATAAACGTATCATCTCATTTTTAAAATGGCCGTCAGGCAATGAAGACTATTCATTAGAATATGTTTATATTAGCGACTGAACAACAACAACTGTTTATGTATATATTTCCAAAATTGAGTCTTTGGGTGTGTGCTCAGTTGCTAAGTCCTACCTGACTCTTTGCAAACCCATGGACTGTAGCCTGCCAGGCTCCTCTGTCCATGGGATTCTCCAGGTAAGAATACTGGAGTGGGTTGCCGTTTTCTCCTCTAGGGGTTATGACCCAGGGATCTTGACCCAGGGATCCAATCAGTGTCTCGGTCTTCTTTCCATCTCATCTGTTACCTCCCCACCATAGAAATCCTTCATTCCAGTTGAATTTCATATTCTCTTCATCCTAAACACATGCTGGGCTTGCCAGACCCTGCACCTTGGCTCCTACTGTTACTTCCACCTGCACTTCCAGTATTGAAATCCTGTCCATTTTTCAAGACGTAACTCAATGTCACACACCCCATAAACCCTTTTGTGATTCTCCCGGGATGTGAACATTAGCTTGGATGTGACTTTATATATTGTAGAGGACAGAGTAGCCTGGTGTGCTACAGTCCATTGGGTCTTCAAGAGTTGGACACAAAGACTTAACAAAACAGAAGCCATATTATAACAAATTCAATAAAGACTTTAAAATAGTCCACATCAAAAGAAATCTTTAAACAAACAACAAAAAATACAAAGTTCCTGCTCTCAGGGAACTTCTGTTGTGGGGGTGGGTGAAAATAATAAACAAATCACTAAGTATATATCAGGCAGTGATAAATTCTATTTTGGAAATAAACTTAAAGAGCACGGTAAGAAGCAGCTAGAGCCAGAGGAAGGAGATAAGGACTATTTTAGAGGGGCTGGTTAGGAAAGACCTCACTTTGAAGGATAAACCTGACTGAAGCGAGAGAGCAAGTCACAGGAATAGCTACCTAGACTAAAACTTCCAGGCAGAGAGAAAAGCAAGTGCAAGGACCCTGAGACACAGCCAATGCCTTCCTCCTGAGCAATGCATGTCCATTTAGTAACATATATATTCACATGTGTATGTGAACATATTAATCCTTTATTTTCTTACATTAGAATATTTGATAGTGATATTCTGAGAGAGAGATTAAACTGTAGAATGATTTAATATTGATTCAGCTAATTGAGACACTGATCAATCTTGCTGAACGTGCAGATATGCCTAGACTGAGAATACCCTGAAGCAGGGGCTTCCTTTTTTCTACAGAAATTGAATGCAGGAGAAGCTCAGTGAATGGGACAGGTGGAGTAATGAGCCACATGCCACAATGAATACTAAGGTCGATGGCAGAGATCCCAGGTGATCCTGCCAAAGCTGGGCGTGGAGACCTTCCCTCCAGGAGTGTCCTTACCTCTGTCCATTTGCTCTAATTGCTGTGGAAGAGTCTGGGAGCACAAAGTGGCTCCTGAGGGTGGTTTCTACCGATGCTGAGTAAAGGTCTCCTTATTCAGACCATTCACACCATCATGGTTATCCCAGTCTGTAACATCTTTTTGTACAGTTCTTCTGTGTATTCTTGCCACCTCTTAATATCCTCTTCTTTTGTTAGATCCATACCGTTTCTGTCCTTCATTGTGCCCATCTTTGCATGAAATGTTCCCTTGGTATCATTTATCTCCTATTCTTATATTTAATATGGATCAAAACCCCATAATTGAGATTAAGCAGAAGATATTAAGAAGAGGTGGCAAGAATACACGGAAAAGCTATAAAAAAAAAGATCTTAAATATCCGGATAACCGCAATGGTGTGGTCACTTACCTAGAGCCACACATCCTGAAGTGTGAAGTCAACTGGGCATTACTGCAAACAACACTAGTTGAGGTGATGGAATTTCAGCTGAACTATTTCAAATCATAAAAGATGATGCTGTTAAAGTGCTGCATTCAATATGCCAGCAAATTTGGAGTGCCCACAGGACTGGAAAACATCAGTTTTCAATCTCATCCCCCAAAAGAGCAATGCCAAAGAATATTCAAACCACCACACAACTGCACTCATTTCACATGCTAGCAAGGTAACGCTCAAAATCCTTCAAGCCAGGCCTCACAGTATGTGAATCAAGAACTTCCAGATGTACAAACTGGATTTATAAAATGCAGAGGAACCAGAGATCAAATTGCCAACATCAGCTGCATCATAGAAAAAGCAAGGGAATTCCAGAAAAACATCTATTTTTCTTCATTAACTATGCTGAAGCCTTTGACTGTGTGGACCACAACAAATCGGAAAATTCTTGAAGAGACGATAAAACCAGACCACCTTACCTGCTTCCTGAGAAACCTGTATGCAACATGCACCAGTTAGAACTACCCATGGAACAACAGACTGGTTCAAAATTGGGAAAGCAGTACCTCAAGGCTATATATTGTTACCTTGCTTATTTAACTTCCATGTAGAAAACATCACGTGAAATGCCAGGCTGAATGAATCACTGGAATTGAGCTAGAATTGAGACTGCTGGGAGAAATATCAATAACAAAGCTAGTGGAAGTGATGGAGTTCCAGTTGAGCTATTTAAAATCCTAAAAGATGATGCTGTGAAAGTGCTACACTCAATATGCCAGCAAATATGGAAAACTCAGCAGTGGCCACAAGACTGGAAAAGGTCAGTTTTCATTCCAATCCCAAAGAAAGGCAATGCCAAAGAATGCTCAAACTACTGCACAATTGCACTCATCTCACACGCTAGTAAAGTAATGCTTAAAATTCTCCAAAAGTCAGGCTTCAGCAATACGTGAACCGTGAACTTCCAGATGTTCAAGCTGGTTTTAGAAAAGGCAAAGGAAACAGAGATCAAATTGCCAACATCCGATGGATCATCAAAAAAGCAAGAGAGTACCAGAAAAACATCTATCTCTGCTTCATTGACTATGCCAAAGCCTTTGACTGTGTGGATCACAATAAACTGTGGGAAATTCTGAAGGAGATGGGAATACCAGACCATCTCACCTGTCTCTTGAGAAACCTGTATGCAGGTCAGGAAGCAACAGTTAGAACTGGACATGGAACAACAGACTGGTCCCAAACAGTAAAAGGAGTACGTCAAGGCTGTATATTGTCATCCTGCTTATTTAACTTATATGCAGAGTACATCACGAGAAACGCTGGGCTGGAGGAAGCACAAGCTGGAATCAAGATTGCCGGGAGAAATATCAACAACCTCAGATATGCAGATGACACCACCCTTATGGCAGAAAGTGAAGAACTAAAGAGCCTCTTGATGAAAGTGAAAGTGGAGAGTGAAAAAGCTGACTTAAAACTCAACATTCAAAAAACTAAGATTATGGGGTCCAGTCCCATCACTTCATGGCAAATAGATAGGGAAAACATGGAAACCACGACAGACTTTATTTCCTGGGCTCCAAAATCACTGTGGATGGTGACTGCAGTGATGAAATTAAAAGATGCTTGCTCCTTGAAGACAGCATATTAAAAAGCAGACACTTCACTTTGCCTACATAGGTCCGTATAGGCAAAGTATGCATTTTCCAGTAGTCATGTCTGGGTGTGAGAGTTGGACCATAAAGAAGGCTGAGCACCAAAGAATTGATGCTTTCGTACTCTGGTGCTAGAGAAGACTCTTGAGAGTCCCTTGGACTGCAAGGAGATCAAACCAGTCAATCCTAAAGGAAATCAACCCTGAATACTCACTGGAAGTGCTTATGCTGAAGTTGAAGCTCCAATACTTTGGCCACCTGATTCAAAGAGCCGACTCTTTGTAAAAGATCCTGATCTGCAAAAGACTGAGGGCAGGAGGAGAAGGTGGCAACAGAGGATGAGATTGTTGAATGGCATCATTGACTCAATGGACATGAGTTTGAGCAAACTTAGGAAGATAGTTAAGGACAGGAAAGCCTGGCATGCTGCAGTACAGGTTGCAAAGAGTCGGACATGACTGAGCAACTGAACAACAACAATTTAAATAATTCAAAGAATATGCATAAGTATTTCGCAGCCTTTTATTTATTTTTTGATGTATATTTTTATTTTATTTTTCAAACTTTAAACTTCTAATTTTGTATCAGGGTTTAGCCAATTAACAATGTTGTGGCATTTTCAGTTGAACAGTGAGGGGGCTCAGCCATACGTATATATGTATCCATTCTCCCCCAAACCCCTGTCTCATCCAGGCTGCCACGTAACATTGAGCAGGGTTCCATATGCTATACAGTAGGTCCTTGTCACTTATTAATTTTGAATAGAGCAGTGTGTACATCGGAGAAGGTAATGGCACCCCACTCCAGTACTCTTGCCTGGAAAATCCCATGGACGGAGGAGCCTGGTAGGCTACAGTCCATGGGGTCGCTGAGAGTCGGACATGACTGAGCGACTTCACTTTCACTTTTCCCTTTCATGCACTGGAGAAGGAAATGGCAACCCACTCCAGTATTCTTGCCTGGAGAATCCTGGGGACAGCAGAGCCTGCCGGGCTGCCGTCTATGGGGTCTCACAGAGTCGGACACAACTGAAGCGACTTAGCAGCAGCAGCAGCAGCAGCAGCAGCAGCAGCAGTAGTGTGTACACGGACCTTCCCAAACTCCCTTACTATCCCTTCCCCTGGCAATGACAGTTTTCTAAGTCTGTGAGTCTCTTTCTGTTTTGTAACTAAGTTCATTTGTATCATTTCTTTTTAGATTCCATATATAAGGGATGTCATAGATAGTCTCCTTCTCTGTCTGAAACTTACTTCACTCAGTATGACACTCTCTAGGTCCATCCATGTCTGCAAATGGAATTATCTCATTCTTTTTAATGGCTTTCTCAGCCTTTTAAATCCATTATCTTTTGATAAACAAAATTTACATACCTACTCTGTAAGTTGTATTATGAAACATTAATTGCATTTTCCAAATACTTTTAACCTGTAGTCAGTCTTGTTAAGAATCATGCATGAGGATTATCTCTACTAAAGATAAAACAAGCTGACCCTGGGACAGTGAAAGAGTTCAGTGTTGTTTGAGAGCAGCAGATGTCAAGTTATCAAAGATCCTACTTAAACCAGTTCCCAGGTTAGAAGTTTAGGAAGAAAAATAATGCCATCTTTCAAACAAATATGAAACAAAGTCTTTCCCAACAAACACCTGAGTGCTAAATGCAGCCTGTGCAATAGCACATATCTTTGGCTATGTTCACATAGTAAACCATAGAAACACACTGGCCTTGATGGCTACCTGTGGACAGTGTTGACTTAGTATAGCCATGGGTAGCTTCTTTGGTCTCCAGGACTTTGGAGCTGTTTACCATGCGCCCAGAGTCCAGGAAGGACACGCCCAGTGCAATGAAACATTATCAACCGTGAAAGAGAAAATACGGTCATCATTCACCAACCTCTCTTGAGAGTCCTCTTACCTCCCTCATCGCCCACGCTGCACTGCTCAGATGCAAACCTCTTTGTCGTATTAATTTCAATACTCAGCTCCCTCTGCTCCTACTGCTTTGTGTTTGTATCTTTTATCTGACTGGGGGAGGGCCTTGAAGACCACTTTTTTTCAGTCTTACACCATTCCTCACAATACGGGGAATGACTGACTGGCTATGACAACTGTGATAGTCTTCTGAACTAAAGAGTAGTAATTCATTCTAGAATCAGTCCTGGGCCTTAAAAATGGGTCTTCAACAAATTCTATGGCCTCAGGCTGACTGAGAACAACTCAGCACCTTCATAACCAATTTGCGTAAAGGAAGGGTCCCCTTAACTTCTACAGCAATTTTTTTTTTTTTGGCCATCCCACCTAACTTGTAGGATTTCAGTTCCCTGACCATGGACTGAACCTGGGACTTTGAAGCAAAAGTCTGAAATCCTAACCACTAGGCCACCAGAAGATGTCCTACAGAAAATTGTTAAAACAATTTCTGTCAAGGCCATACTCAGTTACTTGGGTTTCCTAAATTGAAGGCAGGAAGAGAAGGGGGTGACACAGGATGAGATGGTTGGATGGCATCATCAACTCAATGGACATGAGTCTGAGCAAACTCCAGGAGATAGCGAGGGCAGGGAAGACTGGCATGCTGCAGTCCATGGGATTCCAAAGAGCTGGACACAACCTAGCAAATGAACAACAGCAACTGTCTCTATATTATAGGGTCGGCTTAATCTAAGTGTACCCATGGTTTACTGGGCAAAAGAAAAGAAGAGATATATCTATCCAAGACATAATTTCTCAATATTCACTAAAATGTTTTCCCAATAAGTATCTACCCTGTGTCAGACACCGACATGGGGACTAGGTAAGTGTTATAAAGATGAGAAGGGGATTTCCACCCTCCAGCCTTGCCATTCTCTGTAGCAGATACAGTATAAATTCTGCTGTCCCTAATCCTTAACCCTATGTTTTTTAGAGAAACCTGTGTAGAATAGGGAGGTGGATGTGTTGTTGCTATCACTGCTCTTCACTGATACAAGTAATGTTACAGAACATCTGGAAAATAGAGAAAAGAATATCCACAATCCCACCATCAAAGGCAACTACTATTAATATTTTTACATAATTTACTCTAGACTTTTGATTATCTAGGTATACATAATTCTGTATTCCTTTTCTATGTAGCTTGTTTTATAACCATCATTCTTTAATAATTTTAGAATAATTCAACAAGAGATTATCACTATTTGCTTATGTCTTCTTTGGACAGCTATTAAGTAGTAAAGTTGGGCAGGGCTGTGAACCCACATGGGCTGCCCTCCAAAGATTTGAAATCACAAGACACAGCTCCATTCTCCAACCCCATCTCATAACACTCTCTACTTTTGACATGCTGATCTTCTTTGAGTTCTTCAAACATACTACACTCTCTTGTTAGGAATTATTAGGAATGGAAACCAGACAAAGCGACAGAAATAGAAAACTGACAGCTCTTGGGAACCAAGGGAAAATTTATGGCTGAAAATATTCTTTAGTCACAGCTGGTTTAACGATTTCATGTAAACTGTGTCAATAACCTGAAGATAGATTGCTATGTGCTCTTATGGGTCCTTTCTCTTCTGAGCATTAGCCCCACCTCACCACCCCTGTCCTCTCCCAACTGGACTTAACAAGTAAAACACAAAGCTCAGATAAGCTACGCTGACCACTGCAGCCACCACATACAATGCCACATGCCCTAGATCCTGGACATAAACCACGACAAAGTACATGCTGATGGAACAGATGATAAGGACCATAATACCACCTACAATTCTCAAGCCTCTGTCAAAGAATCAGCACAATTATTGGTGGACTAGTCTAACCTGTCCACAAACAGAAAAAGATACTGTGTCACTTGGGGTCACAGGACAGGAGTAAGCAGCATTTCAAAATAAAATGAAAAGTGCTTCTTATGTCCCAGATTAGATTAAGTGAGCAAAAATTACACAATGATAGGGAGAAAGAAGAAGAAGAAAAAAAAAAAAATCAAATAATCTGTATTATTTAAGTCCCTAAAAATGCAACAAGCCCTACAAGTGAAAAAATCATGAGTCCCTAGAGATGCAACAAGTCATTTCAAATACCCCATGTCCTTTAGAGATGTATATTGAAAGTATTGGCTTATGCCTCTCTCATCAAGATCATTTAACATGGATTTAAGATGCTTTAACCTTCAGTGGCTGAAGTTGAAGAGTTAAAGCACTAAAAGTTGAAAAAGTTTCCCCAGAAACAAAAAATGTGCTTGCCCTCCTTTGTTATACTCACCATCTCTATTTTTTTCTTTAATTTTTTAAAATTGACATATAGTTGATTTACAGTGTTGTGTTTATTTATTTTTAATTTTTGGTCACACCCTGTTGGTCCCTGTGGGACCTTAGTTCCCTGACCTGGGATTGAACCGGCACCCTCTGCACAGGAAGGCAGAGTCTCAACCACTGGACACCAGGGAAGTCCCCAGCAGTCTCTATATTCTAAGTCAGAGATTGAGGGGGCAGCTCTAGCAGTCACCTCCTAAAGCACATCGCTGTCCTATGACTTATTTTCTGACAGGCCTGTTTGTTGCAGACACCATTGCCCTACACTGTTGCAGACTGGCAGAGCAGAGACCAGAACCTGCCCCATGACTTGAGGGTTCGGCAAACTGCGCCCTCGTGACTGTCCTAAAAAGCACACGTAACAGACATACTTGGGGCTAGACTTGTTCTCTGTTCTGCTTCACTGCCTGCCCCTGTGTCCGTCCCCACAGAAACAAAACAAGATGTTCCTGATAAACAGCAGAGTCTTAACTTTACTCCCTCTTTATCAAATTCCCCAGTATAGCTATTCCTTAATGATCTCAATGATATTAAGAATGATCTTGATGATATTAAGAAGAGGTGGCAAGAATACACAGAAGAACTGTACAAAAAAGATCTTCATGACCCAGATAATCACGATGGTGTGAACACTCACCTAGAGCCAGACATCCTGGAACGTGAAGTCAAGTGGGCCTTAGGAACCATCACTACGAACAAAACTAGTGGAGGTGATGGAATTCCAGTTGCGCTATTTCAAATCCTAAAAGATGATTCTATGAAAGTGCTGCAGTCAATATGCCAGCAAATTTGGAAAACTCAGCAGTGGCCACAGGACTGGAAAAGGTCAGTTTTCATTCCAATCCCAAAGAAAGGCAATGCCAAAGAATGCTCAAACCACCGCACGGTTGCACTCACACGCTAGTAAAGTAATGCTCAAAATTCTCCAAGCCAGGCTTCAGCAGTACGTGAACCGTGAACTGCCTGACGTTCAAACTGGATTTAGAAAAGGCAGAGGAAGCAGAGATCAAATTGCCAATATCCGCTGGATCATCGAAAAAGCAAGAGAGTTCCAGAAAAACATCTATTTCTGCTTTATTGACTATGCCAAAGCCTTTGACTGTGTGGATCACAATAAACTGTGGAAAATTCTGAAAGAGATGGGAATACCAGACCATCTGACCTGTCTTTTGAGAAACCTGTATGCAGGTCAGGAAGCAACAGTTAGAACTGGACATGGAACAACAGACTGGTTCCAAATAGAACAAGGAGTACGTCAAGGCTGTATATTGTCATCCTGCTTATTTAACTTATATGCAGAGTACATCATGAGAAATGCTGGGCTGGAAGATGCACAAGCTGGAATCAAGATTGCTGGGAGAAATATCAATAACCTCAGATATGCAGATGATACCACCTTTATGGCAGAAAGTGAAGAAGAACTAAAGAGCCTCTTGATGAAAGTAAAAGAGGAGAGTGAAAAAGTTGGCTTAAAGCTCAACATTCAGAAAACTAAGATCATGGCATCTGGTCCCATTACTTCATGGGAAATAGATAGGGAAACAATGGAAACAATGACAGACTTTATTTTGGGGGGTTCCAAAATCACTGCAGATGGTGACTGCAGCCATGAAATTAAAAGACACTTGCTCCTTGGAAGAAAAGTTATGACCAACCTAGGCAGCATATTAAAAAGCAGAGACATTACTTTGCCAACAAAGGTCAGTCTAGTCAAAGCTATGGTTTTTCCAGTGGTCATGTATGGATGTGAGAGTTGGACTATAAAGAAAGCTGAGCGCTGAAGAATTGATGCTTTTGAACTGTGGTGTTGGAGAAGACTCTTGAGGGTCCCTTGGGCTGCAAGGAGATCCAACCAGTCCATCCTAAAGGAAATCAGTCCTGAATATTCATCGGAAGGACTGATGCTGAAGCTGAAACTCCAATATTTTGGCCACCTAATGCGAAGAACTGACTCATTTGAAAAGACCCTGATGCTGGGAAAGATTGAAGGCAGGAGGAGAAGGTGACAACAGAGGATGAGATGGTTGGATGGCACACATGGACATGTGTTTGAGTAAACTCCGGGAGTTGGTGATGTACAGGGAGGCCTGGCGTGCTGCAGTCCATGGGGTTGCAAAGAGTTGGGCACGATGAAGCAACTGAACTGAACAGAACTGAATGATCTCATGTGACTTCTGCCAATCAAAGTGCGGGCTGAAAGGAGCCATTTTGTCTTCCTGCCATGGAGAGCAGGAGGGCCCCCTGACTCCCAGCTTGCCAAATTATATGTGTCCCTCTTTTCATTATGCACTTGTCCCTGTTTCAGGTCTTTATCCCCAACTGTGCTGGACTCGGCACCACACATCTTAAGAAGTACACTCACAATCCATTGGCAAATTCGCTCATCACCAGCTGCAAGCTCGCAAACGTGAGGTCGGTTATGAGAGCAAGTGGAAGGGGCAAAAGAAAAAACTAAGATCAATTGGGCTATGGGGAATCCTTGTAACACCCCAGCGAGCAGGACTGTTAGCAAAAGGAAACCAGGGACCCTGCCTCATCTACTCTGTTGATGATAAAGGAAACAAAGAGAGCAATGCAGGATTCATCTGTTTTTACAGACTGCAACTCCTCTCCTAACCCTCACCAAGGCTGTTCTGTTGTTCTGATGGCCAACTTGGGACCAGGGAGTCTAGTCTGGAAAGTCCTAGAAAATCTAGTCACTTTTGAGCTAGGAATCCCTGCAGAACTTCCTTGGACACTAGTCTTTCCTACATCCTTATTTCTTTAAAATTGGCTCAGTACTGAATTTGGGTTTTGTAAACACACACTGTCTTTTATAAAAAAGGGACAAAAATTTTGTTTAAAACGCTAATGAAAAAAAGACAAACAGCTAATGATCAGCCTGTTGTAATACTTGCCTCTTGGCCAAACCTGAGGGCTGTAATAGTGATGAGAAAACCAAAAAATGCTTCTAGCTTCTGCAAACCTAAAGGGAAGAATGTAGCAGTGAGTTCACAGAAAGCAGATTTCCCTGTAAGTCACATGATGGAACTTTCAGTGACCCCTCCGTTCCCACTGTCCTTACCATATTTGTCCAAAGAGAGAAATATAAGGGTGTCTGCAATGGTGATAAGAACTCCATCTCATAGAGGATTTCTAGGTCAGAGATTAAAAAGGGAGAGTAAAGAAAAGAAAAGAAACATTAAGAAAAAGACTCTCTTCCCAACAGCTCTCTAGATATATGACCTTTGGAGGAGCAAGGACCTGAGGAAAAGGGAACAGTGGTAAGGAGGCCAGGCCTTGGGTGTTTTAGGATCACAGCAGTAAGTAAAGTAATAACATTCATTGAAACTTTATCTACTATTACAGACATTCAGGACACAAAGCTGAAAAGTATGTGTCGTATCTCTCAAGGAGTTCACTTGACAAGTGGGATAAACTGACATACAAATTAATTATAATATACATTGCTGTACACTGGATAACACAGATATGCATGACCAAACATGAGAACATGGGAGATAAAGAGCCTACGTCTGCCAGAAGGGAAGAAGGTGGCTCCAGAAAGGTTCCACAGAAAAAATAATACTTGAGTTGAATTTTGAAAATTGAAAATGACTTGGGTTTTTGTTTTTATGTTGTTGTTGTTGTTAGTTGCTAAGTCATGTCCAACTCTTTGGTGACCCAATGGACTAAAGCCCACCAGGCTCCTCTGTCCATAGGATTTTCCAGGCAGGAATACTGGAGTGGGTTGCAATTTCCATCTCCAGGAGATTGTCCTGACTCAGGGACTGAACCTGTATCTCCTGCTTGGCAGGCAGATTCTTTACCACTGAGCCAGCTGGGAAGGACTTTTGTTTTTATACTTGCTTTGAAATCTCGCAAAACACTGATTACTTTCTAGAGAAAAAGACCCTCACCTTCCTAAAGACAGGAGATTGATGGCAATAGCTGAGCCAATAACTTCTTGTATATCTACACCAATGATAGCCAGCTCCACCATCAGCCACAGAAGGATTCGTGGAACCTAAACATCCAACAGCAGAAAGACATGGTTCTAGTTAGTCATTTCTAAGAACTTCCCCCATAGCTTGGAATTCACATTTTGGCAGTGATCCAATCACAGTCTTTTATTAAGCCTTAGGTCTAGACATAAAGGACCAGAACTCAGCTGCACTTGGCCCCCTGCAGGACAGGGCAAGGCTGGTATTTGTGGCAGAGCCTGTGAGTCAGGGTCAGGGCACCAGCTGATGCCAATTTCTTCTCCTTCTGTTTTACTTGACAGAAGAATGTAATTTCCATTCATTATTTCCACTTAGTTTTTGGTCTGAAAACAATCCTGAAAGTGTTAGGGGAAAATGAGGATGCTAAGATGGTCAAAATATTGCTCAGGAGAGAATAAAAATACTACAGAAGAAAATATCTATCCTGACTATAGGTGAAGAGACAAAACAAACATGAAAAGGTTGGAGTCATCCTTAATGTAGTAATGCATAAGTAAGTAAAAAAAGACAGATATGCAAAGGGACTCGGGGCAAAGTGTTGGAATTGGGTGTCCTATAATAAAATCTGGGAACTAATCTGGTCAAATAATCGAACAGAAAGAAATTTAGTAGTGCTTGCTCACTGAGGCCAGGGGAGAAAAAAAAACAACCTTCAATTATCTACTACCCAAAAAATATATCACAAAAAACAACCACTAAGCTACATGAAGAAAGAGAAGATAAAACAAACTATAAATTACCAAGTTTTTTTGTTTTTAGAGGCATATAAGAAGAAAAGCAGGTAAGGATACTCTCTCTCACAGCCAGGAAAAGAGATTGAACATTTAGGACAAACTGGAGGTAGTTTAGTACCTATCTAAAGATTAAGTCAGTTTAAATCTGTCTTCCAGGCATTGTTGTCGTTGTTCAGCCCCTCAGTGGTGTCTGACTCTTTTGCGGCCCCATGGACTGCAGCACACCAGGCTTCCCTGTTCTTTACCAACTCCTGGAGCGTGCTCAAACTCATGTCCATCGAGTTGGTGATGCCATCCAACCATGTCATCCTCTGTCATCCCCTTCTTCTCCTGCCTTCAATCTTTCCCAGCATCGGGGAAACATGGTTTAGCAGCAAGAGGAGCTATAGAATTTCCCTTGGGATTCCCAGCCCTCAAGGCCATGATCCCCAGTCACTAAGCTCTACATCAGGTTTCAACACTAATCTCACAAATGGTCTCCCCCTACTTTCACGCTTCTATTGTATTGCCCTGTGAAAGTCACTCAGTCGTGTCTGACTCTTTGCGATCCCATGGACTATACAGTCCATGGAATTTTCCAGGCCAGAATACTGGAGTGGATAGCCGTTCCCTTCTCCAGGGGATCTTCCCAACCCAAGGATCAAACTCAGGACTCCCACATTGCCGGCAGATTCTTTACCAGATGAACCACCAGGGAAGCCCTCACACTTCTATTGCCACTTGCCAATTTTTAGAATCATCTTCTTCTAAAATTACTGGTGTCTACGGCTTAATATATAACATCCCTAGACTAGCCGGACTGATAACCTAAAATCTTAACTTTTAGAAGGAAATTGTCAGGCTAATGGGACACTCCTCTCTCCACCCCCCACCCATTATTTGTAGGATTTATGCAAAAGATCAACCTTGGATGTTATATCTCAATCAGATTCCCCTAAAAATGGGTAACTTGCAAAATCCTGCCATATTTCAGGCTAAAATCTGAAGTTTCAGGGAAACCACCAAACAGGAACCTTTTGCCACCTAAGACCTGCAGTGAAGAGCTTGGGGAGGGCGAGGTGTCATCTTCAAGACAGGAGGGCTCATCGCAGACTAATCACCAGTGTTTCCCTTGTCTGAATGGAGCAGGTCTCCATGGTATTGATGCTGGGAGACAGGAGATGGCGACAATTTTTGATGGAACAGAGGACAAGAAGGACAATATGGTAAATTTCTGTTACTGGCTTAAGCCTAATTCCAAACAAAAATGAGTCAATAACACAAAGCTGTAAATTACCATCTGGCATCTTCTGTTCAGGACCCAACACCATGGTGGATACCTGAGTGCCTGAGTTCATAGAATAGGATTCTGGAAAGGAGAGAAGAGAGGGAGAGGAATTAGCAAGAACAAATTAAAACAAGTTTCACAGTCAGCATTCTATGACTCTATGACTGAACCCCTACTATGTGAAAAGAATAATTGTTCTACTGAATTAGATAACCTTGGAAATAATCACAGTTTTCAGACTATGATTAGGAGATGTTTAAGAGAAAAAATATAAAAGTCTTAATCATATTTTTGCTGGCAAGACTTCAAAACAAAACTGAAATAAAAGGTATTTCAGGGAAGTGGGCAAGTAGTTTTTAATAAGCGTCGACGGGAGACAGTGAGGGCCAGTGACACCTGGCGTGCTGCAGTGCATGGGGTCACAAAGAGTCAGACATGGATTAGCAAGTGAACAACACAACAAAAGCATCCACACAGTGGCTTCGAGGCAATCCCCCAGTCTCTGCCTTTGCCTCCAGATTAACCCAAATATTTAAAAGACTGACTTCCCACCATTCTGATGGGTTTCTAAGGACAGAGATCTTTAACTCTCTTTGATCTAACAATTGAAGCTCATATTTCAAGATTCTGGGTGGGGGGGAAGCAGCTCATGAGCACACTGGTAGAAGAGGGCCACTGTTTCGCAGCCTCACCTTTCCCTGAACAGAGACTTCGGCTATAAGGTCTCATTCAGGTCTCATTTCCCAACACTTCAACAATTGAGAGAAAAATGAATGACCAGCCCCCCCTCCCCGCCCTCCCCCCCCCCCCCCGAGGCACCAGGAGGACGAGGCACAGTCCACAGTCCACCTGCACTTCTCTCCATCGGCAACAAGCAGCCTGGGGAGGGAGAGCGTGAGGACGACTGGGGAAAGTTTAACTGGGGGTTAGAGCGGGGATATTGGTAAGTCCATTGGGTCACAGACCTATGGCCTATTCTCCAGTCAACCCCACCAATAAGGCTAATTTTTTCTTTTTTAATTTTGGTCTACTGATTAAGGAATCTACTTCTCAGTTAAGTCCAAAATTTGAAGGGGAAAGGTAGGAATATTGTTAACCACCTCCCCTTGAACCCCAATAACTCTCCTACTAAAAAACTGAGGAAGCCTCCCCTTCTCTATCCTTTAGTAGTCTTTTTCCACTCATGCACCATTATTGCTCCTGTGTGAACAGTGCTCTACTTTCTTTTTTAGATATTCCAGCGACATATTCTGGGGCTTCCCTGGTGGCTTAGCCGAAAAGAATCCTTTTGTCAACGCAAGAGACTTGGGTTTGAGTCCTGGTCGGGAAGATCCCCTGGAGAGGGAAATGGCAACCCACTCCAGTATTCTTGACTGGGAAATCCCATGGACAGAGGAGTCTGGCAGGAAACAGTCCATGGGGTCTCAACTTGGACATGACTTAATGACTAAAACAACAACAACAAATTGACATATTTTATACCTATTTCCCATCACTCCATGGGAAATAGATGGGGAAACAGTGGAAACAGTGTCAGACTTTACTTTTTTGGGCTCCAGAATCACTGCTGATGGTGACTGCAGCCATGAAATTAAAAGACGCTTACTCCTTGGAAGGAAGGTTATGGCCAACCTAGATAGCATGTTTAAAAGCAGAGACATTACTTTGCCAACAAAAGTCCGTCTAGTCAAGGCTATGGTTTTTCCAGTGGTCATGTATGGATGTGAGAGTTGGACGGTGAAGAAAGCTGAGTGCCGCAGAATTGATGCTTTTGAACTGTGGTGTTGGAGAAGACTCTTGAGAGTCCCTTGGACTGCAAGGAGATCCAATCAATCCATCCTAAAAGAGATCAATCCTGGGTGTTCATTGGAAGGTCTGATGTTGAAGCTGAAACTCCAATACTTTGGCCACCTCATGCGAAGGGTTGACTCATTGGAAAAGACCCTAATGCTGGGTAGGATTGGGGGCGGGAGGAGAAGGGGACGACAGAGGATGAGATGGTTGGATGGCATCACCGACTCGATGAACATGGGTTTGGGTAGACTCCGGGAGTTGGTGATGGACAGAGAGGCCTGGCGTGCTGCAATTCATGGGGTCGCAGAGAGTCGGACATGACTGAGCGATTGAACTGAACTGATACCTATTTTGCAAAATTACAGAATTAAGACCTGAAGGGGGTGTTAGATTTCATCTATATTCTGGAGTGTAAAACATACCACCTCTTGCTAATTTAGAAAACATAACCTTTCATCTCTATACTCACCAATATCAAGAACTTTGTTATAATTAACAGTATCCATGTCCTTCCTATCAGAGTTTGAGCTACCAGATGGTTTCGCCAGCAGACCTCAATACTGCTGATTAAATCCCACCCCTCTCTCAGCCAGCACCTCACCTAAATGGGACTTACACATCTGACCACTCAGTAGCAGTACCACTTGGATTCCACTCACAGCACAGCTTCTAGACCCCACTCAGAACGTTTTTACTTTTATTTTACATTAATTCTAAGAAGCCAGGATAACACACAAGAAACTAGAAACCACAAATCCAATCTGGGACTACGGCTCTTTCACGGAAAATTGGGGGCTATTGATATGAGACAATTTCCGCATACTTTAATCACTCTGAAACATTATTATGAAGATTATCGGGAATTCCCTGGTGGCCCTGTGGTTAGGACACCACGCTTTCACTACCAAGGGTGTGAGTTTGATCTCTGGTCAGGCAACTAAGAGCCCACAAGTCACACAGCACAGGCTCCCTCCAATCCACCTCCCAAAGAAGAATATTATTATTGAGAGTTCCCTGGTGGCATGGTGGTCAAGATTCTAGCCTTTCACTGCTGTGGCCCAGGTTCAATCCCTGGCTGGGGAACTGAGATCCTGCAAGCCACGCAGCATAGCCAAAAAATAAACTAATTAAATAAATAAAATAAAATAGAAAGAAGTGCCAAAATGTGTTTAATGGTTATTTTTTTAAGACTAGTATTCAGTTCAGTTCAGTTGCTCAGTCATGTCTGACTCTTTGAGACCCCATGAACCGTAGCACACCAGGCCTCCCTGTCCATCACCAACTCCCCGAGTCCACCCAAACCCATGTCCATCGACTCGATGATGCCATCCAACCATCTCATCCTCTGTCGTCCCCTTCTCCTCCTGCCCTCAATCTTTCCCAGCATCAGGGTCTTTTCCAATGAGTCAGCTCTTTGCATGAGGTGGCCAAAGTATTGGAGTTTCAGCTTCAACATCAGTCCTTCCAATGAACACCCAGGACTGATCTCCTTTAGGATGGACTGGTTGGATCTCCTTGCAGTCCAAGGGACTCTCAAGAGTCTTCTCCATCACCACAGTTCAAAAGCATCAATTCTTCGGTGCTCAGCTTTCTTTATAGTCCAACTCTCACATCCATACATGACCACTGGAAAAACCATAGCCTTGACTAGACGGACCTTTGTTGACAAAGTAATGTCTCTGCTTTTTAATATGCTGTCTAGGTTGGTCATAACTTTCCTTCCAAGGAGTAAACGTCTTTTAATTTCATGGCTGCAGTCACCGTCTGCAGTGATTCTGGAACCCAGAAAAATAAAGCCAGCCACTGTTTCTACTGTTTCCCCATCTATTTGCCATGAAGTGATGGGACCGGATGCCATGATCTTAGTTTTCTGAATGCTGAGCTTTAAGCCAACTTTTTCACTCTCCTCTTTTACTTTCATCAAGAGGCTCTTTAGTTCTTCCTCACTTTCTGCCATAAGGGTGGTGTCATGTGCATATATGAGATTATTGATATTTCTCCCAGCAATCTTGATTCCAGCTTGTGAGTCATCCAGGCCAGCATTTCCCATGATGTACTCTGCATATAAGTTAAATAAGCAGGGTGACAATATACAGTCTTGATGTACTCCTTTTTCTATTTGGAACCAGTCTGTTGTTCCATGTCCAGTTCTAACTGTTGCTTCCTGACCTGCATACAGGTTTCTCAAGAGGCAGGTCAGGTGGTCTGGTATTCCCATCTCTTTCAGAATTTTCCACAGTTTATTGTGATCCACACAATCAAAGGCTTTGGCATAGTCAATAAAGCAAAAATAGATGTTTTTCTGGAACTCTCTTGCTTTTTTGTTATTAATATTATATTAGTAAGAATAACTCAAGTTTCTAATTGCTGCTCTACTCAGGAAGGACCAATTCAATTAGATTACTTTTGTCTTGATGATTGACATCTGGTTTCAGAAGGCACAGAAGTATTCAATACATTTGAGGAATATTCTTATTCAAAACAGGCCTTTAAAGGCTGTATCTAAAAAGCAAACAATTGAGACAGTAGTGTGTTTTTCCCAAGTATCATTTGTGAAAGGGTGATAGTTAAATAATTTTAAAAAGAAATGTCTCACCAAAAAATCAAATTATTGCAATTATTGCAACTCTAAGTGATTATTCCTATAATTACTTACAGAACTTTAAAACACAAGAGTCTGATCTTCTTTCTGAAATCTCTCTCCAAGAAAGAAAATGAATTCTAGATTTCAACTTCTTGCTTTTTTTTTTTTTTTTCTGCGCTGTGCAACTTGTAGGATCTTAGTTTTCAGACCAAGGATGGAACCTGGGCCTGGTAGCAAAAACCCCGAGTTCCAACCACTGGACCATCAGGGAATTCCCTAGATTCCAACTTTCTCATCAAAACATTGAGTCAACAACTGTAACTTTCATTGTTTGCAGTGTCTAGAGAACATAACTAGGGCAAGGAATGGAGAGTCAACACGCTCTGGGTGCTGCCCAGTGTTTAGGTCTCCACAAAAATTCAACACCCATATAGAAGCAGTAAGTTAATAATAAGACCACTTTGCTTTCTAGGACCATACCACCAGGTCATTTCAGTCATTAAATTATGTTAAGAAAAAGATCAAGTGGAGATACAAGCAACAACAATCAACCCTGCAGTACTTGGAAAATTATGATTAACAATGTGCCTTGACATTCTAGGTCACCCTCAACCACTAAGTGTCACCTTCTCTTAAAGCCAGTAAGTTTCCTCCTATCAAACAGCCATCAACAGCAAGGGAAAAAAAGGCAATGATGGGTCAATGTAATATAACTATTTTATCCCATTCCTTATCAAAAAAGTTGTGAGACTGTTTTACAAGAATGCTAATTAATTTTCTACCTAAATGTCAAAAGTCTACATAGTCTTTGACCTAGCAATTTCGTTTCTAAGAATGTATACTAAAGAAACACTTGTACAGGAAGTATTAGTATGTGCAAGAATATTTGCCACAGCACTGTTTGTAGTGTCAAAAGACTAAAACAACCTAGGATGTTCATAGAATGGAATACCATAAATAAGGCAGATCTAAACGGATTGATAGGAAACAATCTCCAAGTTACACTGTGAAGTTAAAGATACAGTTTATAGAACAGTATGCTATCATTTATGCAGCAAAAGAGAGAGAGAATATACATGTACAAACGAAATCCAAAGTACGTCCAAAACTGGTAATGCTGACTCCAAGAGGACAGAGTGGAGGAGCACAGACAAGGTCAAGCAAAAGAGGACCTCTCATGAATATACACTGTATATGGTTTTGCAATTTAAAATAATTTTGCCAAGTAAACGTATTGTTTATCTTTTAAAAACATAAAGTTCATGCAGATTTACTCAGATGCCCAACAAACACCTCAGGCACCTTCCATTTCTCAATGAACACTTTAGGGATATATCAGTTCTCTCTGATATAGCTTCTGCAGTGGATAACCAGAGGTCTGAAGCTGTCGGTGGGCAGGCATATGTGGCCTTAAGTTTAACTTACTACTATTTTGACCGAATACTGGAGTGGGTTGCCATGCCCTTCTCTAGGAGACCCTCTCAACCCAGGGATTGAAACTGGGACTCCTGCGTTTCAGGTGGATTCTTCACCATCTGAGCCAGCAGGGAATCAAACTCATACATTCCTCCTTCTACCCTTTGGAACCTGCTGAAATTTCAATAGTTAACTTTCAGCCTCCCTTCATTACCTAGGAATTTTATAGACACTCTTAGTGACAGATGAAACAAAAGAAAACAAAAATAACCCACACAAGCAATAAGAACAAAGACAGGATTGAGAACCCTAATTTCCCACTGTAGGTCTTTATTGGGAACTGATTCTTATGCTAAAAAATGTAAGTTACTCTGACCTTAAATTAAAAATGGAAGAGGAATTAGACAACAAATATATTTTTATCATTGGCCAACTCTTTTATATTCCATTCTGATGGTATTACAGTTTATAATTCATATTTGTTTTACTATGTCCATGATATTCCTGATGATACCTGGAGTACTCTTCATGTGTCTCCAGGGGCCAATAAATGTTAATTGTTTAATACATGCTTGTTAAATTATCAAAAGACTAAGTGGCATTGGATGGCTGAGACAACAAAGGTCTAGGTCTTCTAACTCCTTATATTCTGCACATTCAAATGCTCCCTAACCAGAGAGACTCCCATGATAAAGATGACAATAAGGCAAAAGGCTTCCCTTTCTGCCTCAAACACTCCACTCTTGAAAGATGTCACTCCCTGTCTTCCTTATAAACAGGATTCATGTCCTCCACTCAAACCAAGCCAGCATCCAACTTTCAACTCTATGCAAGTACTAAATTGTCTTTATCCAAAGCTAAATAACTAAGCTTATACCATGTGTGTGTGTACTCAAAGCTGCTCAGTCATGTCCAACTCTTTGCGACCCCATGGACTGTAGCCCACCAGGCTCCTCTGTCCATGGAATTTTTCAGGCAAGAATACTGGAATAGGTTGCCATTTCCTCCTCCTGGGCACATTCCCAACCCAGGGATTTAACCAGAGGCTCCAGCATTGGCAGCTGGATTCTTTACCACTGAGCCACTTGGGAAGATAAATATTATCTTCAGCTATTCTAAGAACATTCCTCCTTGTGATATCTTTATCTATCCTAAAAGTATTTCTCCTTGTGATAATGCTGGAATGCACTAGAAGTATCCCCTGTGAGAATGAAGGACTTATTACCCCTGTTTCGAGTGGGAATGCTGTTGGCCTCAGGCATGAACTCTTACCACTTTCTCAGGCAGCCCACATCAAATAACTGATCTAGGCAGGAAGGTGAAGTTTCACCCCTCTTACCTCAACTGAGGACAGCTCTGATGGTCAGCTCAGCCTGTATCCTACATCACAGCTCAACTTCTCCTGTGCAGACTGCTTCCTTCCCCTTCTTTAGTGTTTATCTCAAGATCACCTCCTAATAAGACTGCCTCCATCTCAAAGTTGGTTTCCCTTTTTACCCTTTCCTGCATCCAGTAATTAACATATCTGAAAAAGTGATCTGCACTCCTCTACTTACTACTCATTTTTTTTCATCCTTTTGTGATCCCCCCTAGAAATTACGTTCTCATTAGCTAAATGAGATCATCGCCAAGTAGAGACAGAAAACCCACTAACTCTTCAACTTTCTCCATCTTTGAAATGTGATACCATTCCTCTTAGAACGCTTTCCTCGGCTTCCATCATGCTGTGCTGTTTGAGTCGTTCTGTTTGAATTGTCTTTCTCTCCTACCTTCACTGGCACCTTCTTCCTCCTACTCCTCACATGCAGGCATTCCTTAGGGTCACTCCTCCGTCCTCTTCTAACTTTAAACAACCTGTCTGCAGTTTCAGCGTAGTAATACTGAGGACCTAATCAGCATTAGAGACATTCGTGGGGCAGTGAGAGTAAAAACAGCCTCTTAAGGGTAAAACAGACCTGGATTCCAGGTCAAGCCAACTGAGAAACTGTGGGTAAATTATCTAATCTTTGTTTCGTTTCTTTATCTGAACTGAGTATGATACCAGCCTCACAAGGATGCTCCCTATATTTTTTGTTCCCCAAATGCACCGATGTTCTCTTTTACCTCCCTGTCTTTTCATATGTTGTGCCTATGCTGCAGCATTCTGGCTCCGCCCATCCTCCATCTAGCTAACTCCTACTTACCACTGATGTCTCACTTTGCTTTTTTAAAAAATAATTTTATTTATTTATTTTATTTTTGGCTGTGCTGGGTCTTCTTTGCTGCACAGGCTTTTCTCTAGTTGCAGAGTTCGGGGACTACTCTCCAGTTGCAGTGTGCAGGCTTCTTATTGCGATGGCTTCTCTTGTTGCAGAGCACAGGCTCTAGTGCACACGGGCTTCAACAGTTGCAGCACATGGGCTCTGTAGTTGCAGCTCCCCAGATCTAGAGCACAGGCTCAATAGTTGTAGCTTATGGGCTTAGTTGCTTCATGGCACGTGGGATCTACCCAGATCAGGGGTCAAACCCATGTCCCCTGCATTGGCAGGCGGATTCTTATCCACTGTACCACCAGGGAAGTCCCTGATGTCTCACTTTGGATATTCCTTCCTCTAGGGGGGACTTCCTAGAGGAAGTCCAGAAGGCTGGATTCTGTGCTCCCAATGCAGGGGGCCCAGGTTGGATCCCTGGTCAGGAACTGGTTCCCACATGCCACAACTCAAAATCCTGCATGCTGCAACTAAGACCTGGTGCAGACAAATAAATAAATAGATGTTCCTTCCTCCAAAAAGCCCTTTGTGATTCCAGTCTCTGAGTGAGATGTGTCTTCTAAGACATCTATACTCTATACTATATTCTTCCCTTTCCCATAGCATGATCCCAAGGAATTCTGATACCAAAACCAGACAAAGACGACACAAGAATTTCTGCACTTTTTAGCATGCCATTAAAAAGACAAGCCATGGAGTAGGAAAACATATTTGCAAATCACATATTTAATAATGACTTGCAAAGAATTCTCCACACTCAATAAGAAAATAACCCAATTTTAACATGTTCACGGAAGGCCCTGGCAGCCGAGTAACCAGTGGGTGGTTACTGCACTTCCACTCCAGGGGGCGCATGTTCAGTCCTTGGTGGGGGAACTAAGATCCTGCATGCCACGCAACACAGCCAAAAACAATAATAATAATAATTAACACAATGTTCAAAAGATTTGAACAGACACTGCAAATAAGATACACAGATGGCAAATAAGCCCATTAAAAGATGCTTGATATCATTAATCATCTGGGAGATGCAGATTAAAACTACAATGAGGGACCACTAGACATTCTTTAGGATGGCTAGAATTAACAGGCTGACCACACCAAGTGTAGCTGAGGATGCAGAGCCACTAAATCTTTCAAACACTGCTGGTGGTACAACCACTTTGGAAAACAGTTTGGCGGTTTCTTTAAAAGGTAAACATATACCTACCATGTGACTTATACATTCTACTCATAGGAATTTATCCAGAAGAAAGCATATGTCCATACATAGATTTGTACACTAATGTTCACAGTAGCTTAATTTTTAAAAAACATATTTATTTTTTTGACTGCATTGGGTCTTAGCGTGGTGCGCAGGATCTTTGTTGCAGCACACTGGATCTTTCCTTGCGGTTCACGGACTCTAGTTGTGGTTTGTGGGTTCCAGGCTCAGTAGTTGTGGCATGGGGGCTTAGTTGCTCTGCAGCACATGGGATCTTAGTTCCCTGACCAAAGATCGAACCTGATTCCACTGCATTGCAAGGTGAATTCTTAACCACTGGACCACCAGGAAAGTTCCCAGAGTAGCATCATTTGTAATAGCCAAAAATTGTTAACAACCCAAATGTCCATCAACAGGTGAGTGGATAAACAAACTGTTTTAGATCCGTACAATGGAATACTACTCAGGAGGAAAATCAATGGATGCATGCAACTATATGGATGACTCTCAATTATGCTAAATGAAAGAAGCCAGAGGAAAAAAAAAGTAGATATTGTATGATTCCGTTAACATTAAATTATGGGAAATGCAAACTAATCTCTAGTGACAGAAAACAGATCAGTGGTGGCCCAGAAGCAGGGAGGACAGGAAACGGGATTACAAAGGGGCAAGAGGTATTTGGGGGAGGTGATAGGTATGTTCATTACCTTGACTGAAGCAATGATTTCATGGGTGTGTACCTGCATGAAAACTTAACCAAACTAAGACAGTTTAAGTGAGTACAGTTAATTGTATGTCAGTTCTACCTCAAGAAAGCTGTTAAGATGGAATATATATTTATAATATATGTATAGGGTATAACAAATAATAATGGCTTACCTGGTGGCTCAGTCTGAAAAGAATGCCTGTAAAGCTGGAGACCTTGGCTCCATCCCTGGGTGGGGAAGATCCTCTGGAGAAGGAAATGGCAACCCACTGCAGTATTCTTGCTTGCTAAATCCCATGGAGAGAGGAGCCTGGAAGGCTACAGTCCATGGGGTTGCAAGAGTCAGACACAGCTTAGCAACTAAACCATGGTAACAAATAATAAAACAACAGAATATTCTCTGTATCCATCACCTGGTTTAAAAAAGTAAATATCATTATTTTTGAAAATTTCTATGTTCCATGACCACCCAAAAACTCAGGCTTTCTTGTTTAAAATAGAAGGGTATCTGGAAACATTTTCTAAATACTCTAGGTTCCCAAAGGTGATTATTCTGGGGATTATTTTTTATGTAAATAAGCTCAGTAATGTAGTACAATGCATGTATGCGTGCTAAGTCACTTCAGTAGTGTCCTTCTCTTTGTGACCCTATGGACTGTAGCCTGCCAAGTTTCTCTGCCCACGGGATTCTCCAGGCAAGAATACAGTAATGGGATCTACCTGACCCAGGGATCAAACCCTCGTCTCTTAAGTCTATCTTGCATTAGCAGGCGGGTTCTTTACCACTAGCGCCACCTGGGGAGCCCCTGGACTGAAGCAGTTTGGCACAGTTTGAAGGTGAAACTTGCCCTTTAAAAGATAGGCGGCCCCAAACAGTGATTTAAAAATAACCCCATTGTGGAGTTATGGACATCTGAGAGCCTCTGCCAAGAATGCAAAAGGGAAAAGTCTTACCAACTGCGACCAGACGGGCAAGTGCTTTCACTTAAAAAAAAAAAACCGAGGCAGAGGGGGGCCGGATGGAATGGAAGTAGGAGGGGGGCATGTAGTAATAACTGAGCCTTGGCATGGGCTTGCTGGTATGGGTTTTAGCCAGGCTCCACCCACAGATCGTTTTCTTAGGAGAGGTCACTCACAGACAAGCTGTGAGCACACACACTCAGCATTTAAAACTGCAGCAGCAGTCTCTAAGCAGGAATAGGGGGTTGTAATCAGCTTTCCTTCTAAGGAAAAGCTGGAAACTTCTCATTTCACTTCATGAAAAATAAGCCATGAGGCAACTTCTGCCAAACATCTATTAATTGGATGAAACAGGTCTCTTGCCCGAGATTTGACTTCAGCTGTGTATTTCCAGCACAACCAGTTCTTCTTTCCTCTGCAGCTGATTGGCTCTGAAATGTGGCCAGATACCTACTTCCCCCAATTAAAGCAGTCAGATCTCCAACCATCGATCTGTTCTGAGTGATGGCGCTCACCATTTTTATCCTCCGGCTGGCCGTCTGCCTCCTGGCATTTTCCCATGTCCCTGCTGGGCTTTCTGGGCTTGTGGAACTGGATAGGCAAACAGTGGTTCCCTTACTTCCTTGCAAGGTTCACTGTGATGTGCAACGAACAGATGGCTAGCAAGAAGCGGGAGCTCTTCAGCAACCTGCGGGAGTTCGCGGGCCCCTCTGGGAAGCTCTCCCTGCTGGAGATGGGCTGTGGCACGGGGGTCAACTTCAAGTTCTACCTCCCCTGGATGCCAGATGACCTGTGTTGATGCCAACCCCAACTTTGAGAAGTTCTTGATCAAGAGCATTGCCCAGGCAAACACCTGCAGTTTGAGCCCTTATAGTGGCTGCTGGGGTGGACATGCAACAGGTAGCCGCAGGCTCCATAGATGTGGTGGTCTGCACCCTGGTGCTCTGCTCCCTGAAGAACCAGGAGCAGATCCTCCAGGAAGTGTGCAGAGTGCTCAGGCCAGTGAATGTGGGTTGAGGAGGGCTGCTTAGTAGCAATCTCTATCACCAAGGGCAGCCCTCCCAATTTCAGTAGATCAAACACCCTAACATAAAAGTAAAGCTTCTGGAAAAGATATTGTTGAGTTTTTCAAAAAAGTCTTAGCGTGCAGAAGAAGCTATAAAGGAAAAGGCTGATAATACATATATAAATACATAAATAAATAAAATTTTATAACTATAAACAAACTTAAAGTACAAAAATTTGTAAAAATATTTTCCAAGGATGATAGATAATGGGTTAACTTTCTTCATATTAAGACATTACAAATCAACAAGATCAACGGGATTCTTAAATCAATTGTTTTTAAAAAGAGAAAAAGAAGCAAATTACTTGAACAGAAATACAAATAAAGATAGCTAATATCTGATTTAAATGTTTACTCTTGCCATTAAAGAACAAATTAAAGCAAGATATTTTAAGGAATGAATATAACAAAACAGAAACATATTCACAGATACAGAAGACAAACTATTGGTTACCAGTTGGGAGAGGGTAGAGGGGCAAGACAGGAGGGTGGGATTAAGAGATACAAACTACTATGTACAGAATAAATAAGCAACTTTTCCAAAGGGCAGTTTGACAACTGGGTCTCCCAGGTGGCTCAGTGATCAAGACTCTGCCTGCCAATGCAGGAGACGTAGGAGACACCGATTGGATCCCTGGGTTGGGAAGATCCCTTGGAGAGGAAATGGCAACCCATTCCAGCATTCTTGCCTGTAAACCCCATAGACAGAGGAGCCTGGCGGGCTATCGTCCATGGGTTGGATGTGACTGGGCAACTGAGCACACACGCAATTTGACAACCTGTATCAACAGCTTTAAAAAGGCACATTTTCGGTTCAGCAATTCCACTTTTTAGCAAGTTATTTATTTGGAAACAATTTAGATGGTCACGAACACTTATGGATAAGGATGTTCACTGTAACCGTATTTACAGTAGTGAAAAACTGGAAATAGTCTAAATGAGAATGGTTAAATAGGAGATGGTAACTTTAGTGGTGTGAAATACTGTGTAGGGATTTTTTTGTTTGTTTGTTTGTTTGTTTGTTTGCGTGTGTGTGTGTGTAGGGATTTTTTCTTTTTTTGTGTAAAGATTTTTTAAACCATGTTTTAGAATAATACTCAAAATCATAAATAAAAGATTATAAAATAGAATGTATATTCCAATCCTAGTATTAGGGGGAAAATACACTTTTATATGGGCTTCCCTTGTAGCTCAGTTGCTAAAGAACCTGCCTACAATGCAGGAGACCCAGGTTTGATTCCTGGTTTGGGAAGATCCCCTGGAGGAGGAAATGGCAACCCACTCCAGTATTCCTGCCTGGAGAATCCCATGGACAGAGGAGCCTGGCAGGCTATATAGTCCATGGGGTTACAAGAGTCTGACAGGACTTAGCAAGTGAGCGGGTAACAAGCAGGAAGGCCAGAGGTCTCCAAATGGAGGAAATAGGCTGCAAGTGTCAGACATTCTCTCTCTTAAGCGGCAGGAGGACACAAACTAGTGTTATATTTTTTTCCCTTCCCTATACAAATTTAAAAAGGGGGTTTTCTTAAAATTCTGTGTTGCCATAATGAATGATATCTGGTTCCACTTGAACTTAACTTTTCTCAAACCTTGAGCTAACCAATGCATTTTTCTTATGGAAATGTTTGGCTATGTTAATATACTATGCATTTATCCTAAACTCTATCTTCAAGTTGGTTCCGCCTAAAGGCTCAGATTTAGGCTCAGAACCACTTAACAAACCAGTATGTTACACTCATACATCGTTCTCCTAACCTATGTTAATGAAACTATACATTTGTATGGAAATCTGCCTTTCTTCAAGATTCATGTCTATGGTTTTATGGCCTGGGATGACTCACCTGGTGCCAATGTTATCTCAAAATGCAAGTTGTGGGTGAGGGGCCTGGTGCCAGTCTCTGAGTTTTGAGACATTTCCATTCTTTAATTAGCAGACTGCTAGTAGCTATATAACATCTAGCTAAAGACTAGCAGAGGGGTACTCTTTCTGCCCCTTTCTGATGTCTATGTCAGAAGATTTCTCTATCTCTTTTATACTTTAATAAAACTTTATTACACAAAAGCTCTGAGGGATCAAGCCTCCTCTCTGGCCCTGGATTGAATTCTTCTCTGGACGCCAAGAATCCCGGCGTCTTTTGTAGTTTAGCAACAACCTTTCACAAGTAAACGACCACCACCACATTTTCATAAAAAAGTACACACAAAATCTTAACAGTAGTTATCTTGAGGTAATGACTATTTTTCTTTGTAAACTTTTTCTCTATTTTCTAAGTTTTCCAAAATAAACATACTGGTGGGACAGTATTACAAACCTCTGGAGTCAGACAACCCAAGTTAAAAACCTGATTCTGACATTTATAGGTTGTATGATGTTGGGCAAGTTGTTTACTTTCTATGTGACTCTGTTTCCTCATCTGTAAAAAATAGGAATGATAATAATATTTACCAAATAAGTGTATTGTGAGGATTAAGTGGGTTAACATGTGATAGACAGGCATTAAGGATAGGACCTTGAATACTTTAAATTGCTTTAAATTTTAGCTATTATTAGCCATTACTCTATGAACAGAAAATATGGATTGGCAGCTCTGTATACAATCTGACAGAAGATGACACTATTAACCACAATGTTATGGTAGTAAGTTTGGATTTCTCCACGTCTTCTCATGAAGTTGGCCTCTGGGGCCACTGAAATCTGACATTTAATCATCTTATCAATTTGTTTTTCTCAAACTAAAATCCTTGGTTTGTTTTTTTTCTTTTCTTTCTCAGGGAGAAGCTTTTTATTTCATGGAGCATGTATTAGTAAAAGTAATTTGGAGCAAAAGTAATTGTGGTTTTCCATTTTTGAAATTTGCCATTAGATACTGGAATACGTTCTTAAATAAATGTGGTTATGTTACACATCATTTTAATGTGCATTTCTCACTTTATGTTTTTTTGCTAATAATTTTTTTTCCAAACTTTAAATTTTTTATTTTGTATTGAGGTATAGCCAATAACAATGTTGTGGTGTTTCAGGTGAACAGTGAAGGGACTCAGCCATACATATACATGTATCCATTCTCCTCCAACCCCACTCCCATCCAGACTGGCACATAACATTAAGTAGAGTTCCACGTGCTATACAATATGTCCTAGTTGGTTATCCATTTTGAATATAGCAGTGTGTACATGACCTTCCCAAACTCCCTAACTACCCCTTCCTCCTAACAACTGTAAGTTCATTTTCTAAGTCTGTGAGTCTCTGTTTTGTAAGGAAATTCATGTGTATAATTTCTTTTTAGATTCCACTGTATAAGGGATGTCGTGCAGTATTTCTTCTTCTGTGTCTGACTTACTTCATTCAATATGACACCCTCTAGGTCCATCCATGTTGCTACAAATGGCATTATTTCATTCTTTTAAATGGCTGAGTAATATTCCATTGTATATACATACCATGTACCATCTGTTCCTCTCAGTGGACATTTAGGTTGCTTTTATGTCTTGGCTGTTGTAAACAGTGCTGCAGTGGACACAGCATGCATGTGACCTTTCAGATGTTTTCCTCCAGATATAGGCCCAGGAATGGGACTGCAGGGTCATATGGTAGCTCTACTTTTAGTTTTTTAAGGAATCTCCATACTGTTCTCCATTGTGGCTGTACCAATTTACATTACCACCAACAGTGTAAGGGGCTTTCCCAGTGGGTCAGAAGTAAAGAATCCACCTGCAATGCAGGAGATGCAGGTTTGATCCCTGGGTCAATAAGATCCCCTGGAGGAGAGCATGGCAACCCACTCCAGTATTCTTGACTGGAGAATCCCATGGAGAGAGAAGCCTGGTGGGCTACTATCCATATGTCATAAACAGTCAGACATGACTGAAGCGACTGAGCACACAACAGTGTTAAGAGGGTTCCCTTCTCTCCACACCCTTTCCAGCATTTGTTGTTTATGGATTTTCTGAAGATGCCCATTCTGAACAGTGTGAAATGATATCTCATTGTAGTTTTGATTAATAACTAGCTATGCTGAACATCTTTTCATATGTCTGTTGGCCATCTGTATGGCCTCTTTGAAGAAATGTCTATTCAGGTCTTCTGCTCACTTTTGCAGTGGGCTGTTTTGAAGCTGATAAGCATCATAAGCTGTTTGCAAATTTTGGAGACTAATCCCTTATCGGTCACTTCATTTGTAAATATTTTCTCTCAGTCTGTGGGTTGTCCTTTTGTTATATTGTTTCCTTTGCTATGCAAAAGCTTTTGAGTTTAAGTCGATTCCAGTTGTTTATTTTTGTTTTTATTTCCATTATTCTGGGAGATGGGCCAAAAAAGATGCTGTGATTTATTTCAGAGAGTGTTCTGCCTATGTTTTCCTCTAGGAGTTTGGTAGTGTCCGGTCTCACATTTAGGTCTTTATTCCATTTTGAGCTTATTTTTGTGTATAAAGTTAAAGAATACCATGATCAAATGGGATTCATCTCAGGGATGCAAGGACATTTCAACATTCACAAATCAATCAATGTGATAGACCACATCAACAAACTTAAGAATAAAAACCATATGATCATCTCAATAAATGCAGAAAAAGCTTTTAATAAAATTCAGAACCCATTTATGATAAAAACTATCCAGGAAGTGGACATAGAAGGCACAAACCTCAATATTATAAAGGCCATATACGACAAACCTACAGGTAGCATCAAACTCAACAGTGAAAAGCTGAAACCATTCCCTCTAAGATGAGCAATAAAGACAAGGATGTCCACTACCGTCACTTCTATTCAACATAGTTTTGGAAGTCCTAGGTACAGCAATCAGAGAAGAAAAAGAAGTAAAGGAAATCTAAATTGGAAAAGAAGTTAAACTGTCACTGTTTGTAGATGACATGATACTATACATACAAGATCCAAAAGATAATACCAGAAAACTACTAGAACTCATCAATGAATTTGGAAAAGTTTCAGGTTAAAAAATTAATACACAGAAATCTGTTGCATTTATATATACTAACAATGAAAGATCAGAAAGAGAAATGCAAGAAGCAATTCCATTTACCATCACATCAAAAAGAACAAAATACCTAGGAATAAACCTATGTAAGGACACAAAAGACCTATACTCTAAAAACAATAAAATGCTGATGAAAGAAATCAAAGACATAAAGAGATGGAAAGATATACCATGTTTGTGGATTGGAACAATTAACATTGTCAAAATAACTATGCTGCCCAAGAAAATCTACAGATTCAGTGCAATCCCTATCAAATTACCAATGGCATTTTTCACAGAACTAGAACAATCTCAAAATTTGTATAGAGACACAAAAGATCCTGAAATAGCCACAGTAATCTTGAAAAAGAAAAACGGGAGCTGGAAGAATCAAGCTTCCTGATTTCAGATTATACTACAAAGCTATAGTCATCAAAACAATATGGTTCAGGCACAAAAACAAAAATAGAGATCAACGGAAGAGGACAGAAAACCTATAAATAAGCCCATGCATCTCTGGTCAATTAATCTATGACAAAGGAGGCAAGACTACACAATGCTGGAAAGACAGACTCTTTAACAAATGGTGCTGGGAAAATTGTGGACAGCCACATGTTAAAAAAAAGAAAAACCAGAAATCATCCTTTGAATGTTGTTCTTTTCCTGGGCTGATGATATGTGGTACGATATTCTCATGATGATGGTAGACAGCAGCAGCTCCCAGTCAGCCTCACCATCATGAAGGTAAACAACCAATACGGTTACAACCACTTTGTACCCAACCATCCTGTTTTTCACTTTCAGTACAATATTCAATAAATTACATAAGCTATTCAACACTGCATTATAAAATGGGCTTTGTGTTTGATGAGTTTGCCTAATTACAGGCTAAGTATTCTGAGCACGTTTAAAACAGGCTAGTCTAATCTGTGATGTTCAATAGGTGTGTGGGAGTGTGCTCACTCTCTTCAGTTGTGTCCAACTCTTTGCTACCCTATGGACTATAGCCCGCCAAGCTCCTCTGTACATGGGATTCTCCAGGCAAGAATACTGGATTGGGTTGCCATGCCCTACTCCAGGAGATCTTCCTGATCCAGGGATTGAACCGGTATCTCCTGCATCTCCTGCATAGGATTCTTTACCATTAAGCCACCAAAAAAAAGCCCATTTAATAGATGAGGTTGTGTTAAATGAATTTTGACTTACAGTATTTTCAGCTTATGATGGGTCTATCAAGATGTAACCCCATCATGAGTTAAAGTAATGTTTCTTCGTCCTCTAATCAACTCCTTTAAGTTTTTGTGTCTGATGTTTATAGATTTTTCAGTTTCTTCCATTATTGTTGGGTATCACCAGAAACTTCTAATATTTTGTGCTGCCAGAAGCTAGATACCCAAGCTCAAAAGAACTGAGTTATTTAAGAGTTAAAGAGCTCTGAATGAAACCATCAGTTCAGTTCAGTCACTCAGTCGTGTCCAACTCTTTGCGATCCCATGAATCGCAGCATGCCAGGCCTCCCTGTCCATCAACAACTCCCGGAGTCTACCCAAACCCATGTCCATCGAGTCGGTGATGCCATCCAGCCATCTCATCCTCTGTCATCCCCTTCTCCTCCTGCCCACAATCCTTCCAGCATTAGGGTCTTTTCCAATGAGTCAACTGTTCACATGAGGTGGCCAAAGTATTGGAGTTTCAGCTTCAACATCAGTCCTTCCAATGAACACCCGGGACTGATCTCCTTTAGGATGGACTAGTTGGATCTTCTTGCAGTCCCAGGGACTCTCAAGAGTCTTCTCCAACACCACAGTTCAAAAGCATCAATTCTTCAGCGCTCAGCTTTCTTCACATCCAACTCTCACAACCATACATGACTACCGGAAAAAATGAAACCATGGGCTTACCTATATACTTGAGAGCATGAACTTTGCGGTGTTTATGCTCTGTGACCAGTTGCTGGCCTCCTGATGTGTTCCAGATGCTAACAATGATGGTTAAATAAACTCCAGTTCAAGAAGTATCAATATTATTATAGTTGTATCTGGAGTCTTGGCCTCTTTATCCTTTCCCAATAGATATTTAATACATTTATATTTTAACAAATACTGTAAGTATGTGGACTTAAAAAAAAACAAACCACAAAATCTAAACACCAGTATTTTGTTTCAAAAGCTAAGTTTTCTCTTCCTTCTCTTTTGGATACTTTAGCTGCCCTAAGAATTATTATTGTATACCTAAGCCATGCCTCTTTCCTTGTGTATATTTTGTCTGGAAACTATTAAAATAACTTATTTGAATCAGACATATATACAGGGAACTATACTCAACATCCTGTGATAAACTATAATGGAAAAGAATATGAAAAAGATATATATATAACAGAATCACTTTGCTGTATAGGAGAAATTAACACAAAATTGTAAATCAACTATACTTCAATAAAATTTAAATATATATATATATATAAATCAGATATACATAAATCTGTGATTAATTCCACAAAACCTTCTAAATAGGTATGCCATGTTTCCATTAAATGTCACTACAAATCTAGCAATTTCATAGGTGTCATTATTCACATATCAAAAAGAATCAAAATTTTATTTTATAGTAATATTCCATGTTTAAATGTTTCACTTAATTTTTTTAAATTTATTTTTTATTGAAGGATAATTGCTTTACAGAATTTTGCTGTTTTCTGTCAAACCTCAACATGAATCAGCCATAGGTATACATATTATCCCCTCCCTTTTGAACCTCACTCCCATCTCCTTCCCCATCCCACCCCAAATGTTCCACTTAACTTGATTCAGGCTTGGAATAGCAAGAAATGGTGGCAAACAATTTTATAGTGATTTCTTCATCTTCTTTAGCATTTTTAACTAGAAAAACAATTCAAGAACTCAGTGTCACTTGAACAGATCACTATAATGAACAGAGATTAATCACTGTGTCTGTTGTAAATTATACTGTTTTTCCAGAGACATTTAGGGTGACTAAAGTATAAAGATAGAAGTATTTCCAGCTAAACTCAATTATATACAAATTACAGAGAGGCTGTATGGAAAGCAATAAAGGTTCTGACTTTAATCTCAAAAAGAAAGAAAACAAATTTCAGTAAGAACAGAGTCTTGATTTGATAAGGGAAGAGAGCTAACTAAGCTTTTGCTAGAAAAATAAATGATAAAATTTATATATATATATTATTAAATAGTTTGTTTCACTTGTTTTATTAAGAATATCTACTTAGTATTTTCTGCTGCAGGATGGAGTAGCCTCTGCAGATAATTTACAGAATATATTTCTTATCTTAACTTGTCGTTATAATTGATTTATATTGTTTAAAATCTTATGATCACTGCTAAGATCTATGTGTACATTACATGTATTTAAACTCTGTGGCAATAGATTATTTGTTTTTGCTTCTTTCTCAACATTTGCTATACTTACAATTTTTTTTAAGGCTATGGTAGTTTTTCTTCTGTTTGGGCCATTTGGGTTGTTTTGTTTTACCTCATACATTATTGATGTTGTTCAGTCACTCAGTCGTGTCTGACTGTTTGTGACCCCATGGACTGCAGCATGCAAGGCTTCCCTGTCCTTCACTACCTCCTGGAGTTTGCTCAAATTCACTGAGTCGATGATGCCATTCAACCCTCTCATTCTCTTGTTGCGCCCTTCTCCTCATACATAGTGTAGCCATAAACATCTTTGTGTTAAGTTCTTGACTTTTCCTTTGCTTAGTTCCTTGGAGTATATTCTCCAAAGTAAAATTTCCAGGGCAGGAAGCATATTCAGCTTAGTATCACTTATTATATTCCTTCCAAAAAGATCTGGCTAAACTTACAGAGCTTTCAGCATTGTACCTGTTTCTCAGGTACAATGTACCTGCCATCATCATTTTACTGTTATTTATTTTTTGCTGTTTTTGTCATTTTTATTTCAATTTCATTTACTGAAGCTGTGATATGTGAAGGAAGTGAAAGTGTTAGTCTCTCAGTCATGTCCAACTCTGCAAACCCATGGACTACAGCCTGCCATACTCCTCTATCCATGGAATTCTCCAGACAAGAATACTGGAGTGGGTTGCCATTCCCTTCTCCAGGGTATCTTCCCAACCCAGGGATCAAACTCGCCTCTCCTGCACTGCAGGCTGTTTCCTGCACTGCAGGCTGTCTTTACCATCTGAGACACCAGGTCTTAAACAAAATACACCAAGAAACTACTGCAAAGTAATATGTTCTCATTTTTGTCATTCAGCAAATTCTTATTGAGCATGTGCTATGTGCAAGGCACTGTGCTGGTCTAGAGATATAAAGATAAAAGTAACTCCCTACCCTCATTGACTATGCCAAAGCCTTTGACCGTGTGGATCACTATAAACTGTGGAAAATTCTGAAAGAGATGGGAATACCAGACCACCTGACCTGCCTCTTGAGAAACCTGTATGCAGGTCAGGAAGCAACAGTTAGATCTGGACATGGAAAAACAGACTGGTTCCAAATAGGAAAAGGAACACGTCAAGGCTGTATATTGTCACCCTGCTTATTTAACTTATACGCAGAGTACATCATGAGAAACGCTGGGCTGGATGAAGCACAAGCTGGAATCAAGATTGCCAGCAGAAACATCAATAACCTCAGATATGCAGATGACACCCCTTTATGGCAGAAAGTGAAGAAGAACTAAAGAGCCTCTTGATGAAAGTGAAACAGAAAAGTGAAAAAATTGGCTTAAAAGCTCAACATTCAGAAAACTAAGATCATGCCATCCGGTCCCATCACTTCATGGCAAATAGATGGGGAAACAATGGAAACAATGGCTGACTTTATTTTGGGGGCTCCAAAATCACTGCAGATGGTGATTGCAGCCATGAAATTAAAAGACGCTTACTCCTTGGAAGGAAAGTTATGACCAACCTAGATAGCATATTAAAAAGCAGAGACGTTACTTTGTCAACAAAGGTCCGTCTAGTCAAGGCTATGGTTTTTCCAGTGGTCACGTATGGATGTGAGAGTTGGACTATAGAGAAAGCTGAGCGCCAAAGAATTGATGCTTTTGAACTGTGGTATTGGAGAAGACTCTTGAGAGTTCCTTGGACTGCAAGGAGATCCAACCAGTCCATCCCAAGAGATCAGTCCTGGGTGTTCATTGGAAGGACTGATGTTGAAGCTGAAACTCCAATACTCTGGCCACCTGATGCGAAAAGCTGACTCATTGGAAAGGACCCTGATGCTGGGAAAGATTGAGGGCAGGAGGAGAAGGGGACGACAGAGGATGAGATGGTTGGATGGTGTCACCAACTCAATGGACATGAGTTTGGGTGGACTCCGAGAGTCGGTGATGGACAGGGAGGCCTGGCGTACTGCAGTCCATGGAGTCGCAGTCGGACACAACTGAGCGACTAAACTGAACTGAACTGAACATAGCTTGGTATGAGAGGTGAATCAGTGTTTGATGAGACTATAGAACTACTAGTAATAACATAGAGTAAGAAGTTTGTTACAGGTATTTGGATTTATGTAATTGTAAGGCTGTTACTTATGTTTTAGGAGCTGGGACCTGAATTGGTCAGCGCAAGCAGTTAGAAAGAAGCGGTAGATGAAAAATGAGAGACGCAAGGAAAATCTGGAATCTACACGGATAACCTAGGACACACAGTACAGTCTGGAATGCTTGTGGATTTCTTACCATTTCTAAGCCTCCAAAGCAGATGCTGGGAGTGACATAGAAAAAGCTTATGCCCCTCATCCTGGAGCTAAACATGGACCTGGCCAAGGAATCAGAGAAGGTGAAAGAGGAAATTCAGCAGGAGCCATGGTAGCTGCACTCCTGATTGCTGCCCTATGCCAACAAGGTGGGACAACAGATAGGAAAAACATGCTGCACCGTGCCTTCCCAGGTTAAAAGAACTTGGCGGCTACTTTCCTTCTGCCTTCTAAATCTCATGCAAAAGCCCTATGTGCAGTTTTTCAGAGAATGAAAGAGTTGACTTAAAATGCTCAATGTGAGAGTGGCAAGTTGAGTTCTATTTGGGGCATAAGGAGGACTGCAGCCCAGAAGACAGCACCTCAGATAGCTATGAGAAACTGCTCCAAAGAGGTGGTGAGGGGCAAGGGGAGGGCAGCATATTGTTTTTGGTGAAGAGGGAATGCATGCAGTCAACACATATTTTTCCAGAAGGTTTCTGCTAGTCTCTTGAAGCTTTCTACTAGTCACAAGGAACAGTTACCACCATCAAGTATTTTATTGCTTTTCTAGATATAAGAATTGGACTCAGAAAGTCAGTTCCTGAAAATATCTAACTATCCGAAGACCTGTCTTGCCAGGATTTCCCCAAGCACAGTGTCTCATTTCTGCTCTCCACCCTAAACTCCTTTCATGGGGTACTGAAAATCAGCAGCTGCAGCAGTACATGCTTTAGGGTGCTACAGCACCTTGTAGAGGTAGATGGCAAGTGTCAATTTGTAGTTGACAAAAGGAAAGGAATTCTGGAAAACCTAGTTACAGTTTAGCTAAGCTGACACAATATAGATCCATCACTGTCTACCTCTTGTCGACCTGGTCTCCATATATACCTCTCTTAATACACTTACCTTCAAATAAACACAATGGGAAAATCAACCATTCCTTGTATAATCAAAAACAGGCTAACTCTCTCCCAAAAGAGGATACAAGTTCCCTTTGTACATCTTTGGATGATGTCGATTCATCTCGGAGCTGTCGTGTTCCCCTTTGCTATCTTGTAACTTAAATCCTGAGATATGAGGTTAACTACTATTAACACTTTTTATATTAGGTGGTAGGTAAATGGAGGTGGCAAACAGAAAAAAACTACTGGTGAATGTATACACAAGTATATTCATATCAAAATAAGGAAGAAATATACGTAACTATCAGTCTTGTTTCTGCAACTGGTCAGATGATCACGGCTTGTATTATAAATACATTTTTCCACTAGCTATTTAATCCATCCTTTGCCTTCTGAAAGCACAATGTTTATTTGACTGGGGTGTTGACCCAAACCTGGGTCCTTAATCATCCTGTTTTGAGTGTAATTTTCCACCTTCTTTAATCACAGGACATGGGAGTACTAAGAAATGCCCCAGAAGGTATATACATTCCAGACAAGCTCCTCCTTATTCTAACAATATAGCAGCAATTTCCCCTTGATAGATCAGATCAGTGTAATGGACTGATGTGATATCCTGTAGAATAGAGAGATGATCAAGGTCTTACAGACTCAATTGTGGCACAGGGCCGGAGAGTTCACACAGTCCTGAGACTGAACACTGAAAGTATACTGCTGGCCCTGCCAGATGAAAGCAAACTGCTTCTGACAGTCTTTACTAAAAGGTGTACAGAAAAAAAACAATCCATCAGATTAACAGCTGCAAACCAAATACCAAAAATTGTGTTGATTTGCTACAGGAATGAAACCACACCTGTACAGCAGTTCCAATTAGATTGATCACCTGATTACTTTTATAGAAATCCACTCTCACTCTGTAAGATCTATCTGCCTTCTGGCCAGAGGCAAAATGAATAAAGATGTTGTGGAAATCACCACCCTGGCATCTTGATAGTTATTGCTGATGACACTAAGCTCTACAGTCCCTCTGGGAATATAATATTGCTTTGGTAACAAAAGCATTTAGAATGGTTTATACTTCGCATTCCCTTCCGTAAGAGCCTTTACTCCACAGGTCAGAGAAGCAATATGAAGATTCTGATAGTTACTGATTATGTCTGTTCAAATACACATTCCATCGAAATAACATAAGGTAGGTTCAGGGACCCACCAGACCAACTGTAAAATAGACCCACAGCACACCTCCACTGATCTAACCATAAACTCCTAGTTTGCCTGGTAGAACACACTAGTTCTCCAGGCATTAGTGTCAATTCAGAGCCAGTATTTAACAGTGTCCCACAAATAGGATTATTCCCCTCTTCCCCTTACACAAGCACAGGTTCCTTGGGGAAGACTAGAAGGAGGACATGTAGTATTAGCAATTTGGGGCTGTGAAACAGGGTCTGTCCTTAAGATCTGACCTCTTTACTGCAGCAGCTTTGGGTCTGTGAGTTGGCTCAAATTTGGGAATTGGTTGAGGGGCCATGGCTCTCTACTGTGATGATTCAAGTCAAACTTTTGCTCACCAAACCTAGAGCTTTTCCACTTACATGCTGCTCACCATTTGCAACTCTAAGTACATGATAATGAATCAGCCAATATCAAAGATCATTTTGGCTTAGATTATGCTGATTATTGCCTAGGCTTTGCTGCCCATTACAGTAATCATACTTTCTTTGTCTTTGCCAAATAAATGCTGCCGCTTGACCCCTGCCAATCTACAATCTCATCATTCCCACTGAATTCAGGAAGCCCTGAAATTGCTACTGTCATTTCTGGCTTACAGAAAATCATTACCATAGATCTCTTCAAGGAGGCCAGGGCTCACTTCACAAATGTATTTCTCACAGCTTTGCAGAAGGAAGGAGGTATATTTATCAGGTGGATGAGCAGGATAAAGGTGGCTCTGGGGTAAAGAATCTGCCTGCCATTGCAGGAGACCCAGGTTTGATCCCTGGAGGAGGAAATGGCAGCCCACTCCACTATTATTGCCTGGGAAATCTCTTAAGACAGAGGACCCCAGCAGGTTATGTCTATAGGGTTGCAAAGAGTCGGTCACAACTGAGCACAAATGCACAGCACACATGAGCAGGATAAGTCAAATTTAACATTCCAATCTCCCTAAAGCTTTGGATACCTTCTTTTATGGCAAAGTTTCTCAATCTCAACACTATGACATTTTGGACTGGATTGTTTGTTTGGACTTCCCTGGTGGCTCAGAGGTTAAAGCGTCTGCCTCCAATGCGGGAAACCTGGGTTCGATCCCTGGATCGGGAAGATCCCCTGGAGAAGGAAATGGCAAACCACTCCAGTGTTCTTGCCTGAAGAATCCCATGGACGGAGGAGCCTGGCAGGCTACAGTCCACAGGGTCGCAAAGAGTCAGACACGACTGAGCGACTTTCCTTCCTTATTGTTTGTTGTGGAGGACTGTCTGTCCTGTGCATTTTAGTAAGTTCAGCAGTATCCCTGGCCTCTTCCCACTAGATTCCAATGGTACCCACCCCTGCCACTGTGATAATCAAATTATCTCCAGACACTGCCAGATTCCCCTGGGCAACAGAATGACGCCAGTAAAGAAGAATCACTGCTCTACCATGGAAGTATACTAAGTAAGTTCTGGTATTTCAGCTTCCTTAAGTGGAGACTACTTTTTGGTCCAAGTTGCAGTCATTATCAGGCAGAGATCAAAGGACTGTTTCTCCTGGCAAAGGAGTGTCTGTAAGATATTGGGGCTCAAGGATCCATTTTCACTGAAATCTGCCCATTTGTCCCCATCTCAATTTTCAGAGTATTACTCCTTCCAAAGCAATGCCCTAAACTTTAACACAAGAGGTTGTGAGGTTGGGAATTTAATTTGTGTTGTAATTAATCACTTACAAGATGAGCCTCTGTGTATATTTTTCAAAAATATCAATCTCATGGCTAAGGAGTTAATAGTTTCTTTTTGGAAAGTCATAAAACTTTCAGGTCCCTCACACAAACTTAAGCTAGGAATTAAGAGCCATGAACCCAGGGACTTCCTTGGTGGTCCAGTGGCTAAGACTCTGAGCTTCCAATGAAGGGGGCCTGGGTTTGATACCTGGTCAGGGAATTAGATCCCACATGGTACAACTAAGACCTTGTGCACCTTAATAAAGAAATAAAATTGTTTCTCAAAAACAAAAAAACAACCCATGAACCCATCACATAGTTTTCCCAAGGTCTGCAGCACACTTAGAAGTAACCAACTGTAGTATACTCCTTATTTCCACTAAATGTTCTATGGCAGTAAAAACTTGATCACCCGAAACCTTGCTTTCTATAGGCACTTGATTAAGGGTGTCTGCAAAGTGATAATTTTTTTAATGTTTTGCTAATGCATGCCATGGACTGCCAGCATACTCTTTGCCACTGGAGTGGGGGGAAAGGCCATTAACACCTTATATCAGATCAAGAGAACCAACCCCAAGTAACTCAGAACTGATCCTTGGAGTTATGTTCCTCTGGAACCTTCTAATACCAAATTCTGTTTCAGTCTGTTCAATCGGATAAGCAAAGCTACTAGTTGTTTTGGTTGTTGTTTAGTTGTTAAGTTGTATCCAATTCTTTTGCAGTCTCATGGGCTCCTCTCTTCATGGGATTTCCCAGGCAAGAATACTGAAGTGGGTTGCCATTTCCTTCTAAAACTACTAGTTCAGTTCAGTTCAGTTCAGTCGCTCAGTCGTGTCCAACTCTTTGAGACCCCATGAATCGCAGCACGCCAGGCCTCCCTGTCCATCACCAACTCCTGGAGTTTAACCAAACTCATGTCCATCAAGTCGGTGATGCCATCCACCCATCTCATCCTCTGTCATCCCCTTCTCCTCCTGCCCCCAATCCTTCCCAGCATCAGGGTCTTCCCCAATGAGTCAACTCTTCGCATGAGGTGGCCAAAGTATTGGAGTTTCAGCTTCAACATCAGTCCCTCCAATGAATACCCAGGACTGATCTCCTTTAGGATGGACTGGTTGGATCTCCTTTGCAGTCCAAGGGACTCTCAAGAGTCTTCTCCAACTCCACAGTTCAGCAGCATCAATTCTTCGGTGCTCAGCTTTCTTTATAGTCCAATTCAGTGATATATAAAAAGAGATTTATTATAAAGACATGACCTCAAGCAATTTGGGGAGCTGGTTAAACATTCCGTATTAGGCTGTTGGTTATATTTCTAATCCTAGCACCCGAAGTTAACAAGGCAGCAATTGAGAAGGAAAAAGAAACTAGACTCTGCAAAGAAGAACTAGAACCTACAAAGACAGGTGGAATCTTGAGTCAGTCTTGCTGACTCTAACCTTGATAGCATGACCTTTAGGAAAAGCTGGCAGCCTCTGTCATGGAGCTAATTCACAGCTGGCCCACGAGCCAGACAAGCTGGCTTGTGGAAGAGATCCACAAGCACCTGAAGGATCTGCGGGCCTGACTGCTGCCCAACAACAGCGAGGTGAGCCAGCAGATAAACAACACACTAAACTGTAATAGCACCGCTCCGTACCAAGCCTTCCAAGGGCAAAGACTTTGGTGGCTGCTGCTTCACCTTTCACCTTCAAATCTCAAGCAAAATGCCAAGCTAACCCATAACTCTGCAGAGAAGGCAATTCTGGAAAACATCGTAACAGGTTAGCTAAACTGATATAAAACAAATCCCCCAATAGATTAGCATGGTTGCTAGTTGAGGAGTAACAAGATGAAGTAAGCCACTGAAGGGTTTAAACAGGGGAGTGAAATAGAATAGCAGTTGAGAAAGATGCCTACTGGGGGATTTCCCTGGCAGTTCAGTGGTTAAACTCCCAATACAGGGGGCATGGGTTCAATCCCTGGTCAGTGGGAATTAAGATCCTGCATACCCCACTGCAGAGCCAAAACCAAATCTAAAAAGCTTTACCCGTAATAGACTGACTATAGTACATTTACGTGGTTTATAACTGCACATTCTGAGGGGCATGCTCAACACATTTATTTATTATTTATTTTTTAAATTTTAATTGGAGGCTAATTACTTTACAATATTGTGGTCGGTTTTGCCATACATTCACAAGAATCAGCCAGGGGTGTACATGTGTTCCCCATCCTGAACCTCCCTCCCACCTCCCATCCCTCAGGGTCATCCCAGTGCACCAGCCCTGAGCACCCTGTCTCATGCATCAAACCTGGACTGGCGATCTATTTCACATATGATAATATACATGTTTCAATGCTATTCTCTCAAATCATCCCACCCTCGCCTTCTCCCACAGAGTCCAAAAGTCTGTTCTTTACATTTGTGTCTCTTTTGCTGTCTCGCATATAGGGTCATAGTAACCATCTTTCTAAATTCCATATATATGAGTTGATATGCTGTATTGGTGTTTTTCTTTCTGACTTACTTCACTCTGTATAATAGGCTCCAGTTTCATCCACCTCATTAGAACTGATTCAAATGCATTCTTTTTAATAACTGAGTAATATTCCATTGTGTATATGTACCACAGCTTTCTTATCCATTTGTCTGTCGATGGACACCTAGGTTGCTTCCATGTTCTGGCTATTGTAAACAGCCAACACACTTATTTATATACACCTACTTATGGGAGGCAGAAGCGTCACATATAATATAATCCATATATAGGTCTCACACTCAGAAGACAGATCTAACTTGCTTACCAGTGAAGCAACAGGTGTGAACGAGGTGAGAAAAGGGTTGGGATCAGAGCTCTGGGGAACACCTACATTTAAGAAGTAGTGTGGCTGTGGAGTCAGTCGTGTCCAACTTTTTGCAACCCCTTGGACTATAGTCCACCAGTTTTCTGTCTGTGGAATTTTCCAGGCAAGAATACTGGGTTGGTCCAAGTGGGTTGCCATTTCCTCCTCCAGGGGATCTTCCCGAATTAGGGATTGAACCTGAGTCTCCTGTATCTCCTGCATTGGCAGGCAGATTCTTTACCACTGCACCACCTATAAAGCCTTAAGAGGTAGGCAAAAGGTTAATAACTATGTCTAATAAGCACAGGGAAACGGTTCATATAATTCTCTTTGAATCTGAGAATGTTATTTCCATAGATACCACAATGATTCAAGTTTAAACATTTTTTGGCTTGAATTTTATGCATCTTTGATAGTTACCGTACTGTTTCATTAGAAAATGATGCAGACATCTGCTTCATTTTGCTATCTGATTGGGATGAGAACAATGAACTTACTGACACTTTAGACTCTGTGTACTCTGTAGTTATTAACAAGAAGTGTTATAAATAAAGCAGAAGGAGAATGAAGCAAAGGTTTAGTTTAGACAACCTAAGATAGCTGATGCCTTGACAACCATTATGGAATGTAGTTTAAATCTGCTGCTCCCTACCTTGCTTTGGGTATGAACATTTGCTGACTTCCCTGGAATTCACTGAATCAGCTCTTCTTCATGCTATCTTTCCAGGCCCTTCCCCCCTTCTGCAGGGCCCTAGGACCTCATCCTTGGGGAAGATGTACACCTGTCTCATATGCCTAAACACAGCTAATTCATCCACTCAATCAATGGTAAATTCCCAGAAGCAGGGATTACAATCCATTCACTTTCCTTTTTATCAGAATACTTAGTACAATACTGAGAACAATACTGAATAGATGTTTGCTAAGTAGAAGTGCTTACTGTTTTCATCTCAAGATCTTGCCAAATCTTCCCACTTTCCCTTCTAATATTTTAAAATTCAAACTTTAGGGTGGCAGAGTAACATCATAAACTCAAATTTATATTTACCCTAAAGGACTCTTAGATTTTTCTTTTTTTTTCTCAGTTCTGGAGTCAGCTGTATGACCCAAGTCAAAAAATAATAGGACAGAGGGTGTTTGCTTTCAATTGTTTTAGAAAAAATACAAGTGATGAAATTCAGTGTTTGTTTCCTATCGATACTCTATTGATATACAACTTTTTGTTTACAGGTGTTCTCTACTCCATAAGGATTACAAAAAATGAAGCCACATACGAGAAAAATAAGAAGTCTTCTGAAAAGTACTTAGAAAAAATGAATTTTCAATATGTAGCAAATTATACTGCAGAAATTTCAGTCAGAATTCTCACAGCCTTCAATTTTTTAAGACGTTGATTTCCAAATCAACTATCATAAATAGTCAACTCAAAAATACCTTTGTTGATGTCCTTTAGAACCCAGGACATGATTTTCTGACTTTTAAAATTTTTATTTTCTAGTTAGTGGCAGAAAATAATCTATATTATGCCAAATCAATCTGAAAATTAGCAGTTATATAATGGCTACAGAAAAATTTTCACTATCCATATTAGACAGGATGCTCTATTCATCACTTAATTCTCTCCAAACAAGGCAAGGTAATTAAGGCTTTCATAAACTCCTTTTTAGAATGGGCAAAAATCACATCAGAGGCAAATGAATGGCCATGTTGTTATTTAAATTTGGTTCAGCCGGGAGGCCACGTGTGGGAGTGTACCAGACAAGCACAGGGACAAACGCAGGTTAGCACAGGTTAGCGTGCTGCCAGGGGCTCAAAAAAAATGGTTCACCACTGTGCACCTCACTCTTATACAGAAACCTGACTAATTTACCACAAACATAAATGTCCAACATTTAAATATTTGTGTATTCATCTTGATACTTCTCGAAAGTATTTCTGGGAGTACAAAGGTAAATTCCAAAAAACAAATCCCTTTTCCCTCAAATGGCAGTATTGTGGGAATGGAAAGATTTAGTCCATTTGTGCTACTGCTAATCTGGTATGATATTTCAGAAAACACAAGAAACAAAGAAGATAATAAATGTAAAGTATACCTGAGGCCTCAAGCTCCTCTGTAAGCCTAGGGTTCTAAAAACTAGTTCCACACTAGTTGTTGAAGTCACAACTGCTATGCCTCAGATTTATTCTGACTCCAGGCCTGGGAAAGAAATGTGCTTAGTCACTCAGTCGTGTTCAACTTGTTGCGACCCCATGGACTGTATAGCCTGCCAGGAACTTCTGGGAAAGAAAACCAAGGAAAAAAAAGTACCCACTGAGATAAAATCAAGAATGCCAGGTAAAAAAATAAAAAGTGCACTAAAATGTATGTAATATGATCTGTGGTGATGATTTCCTCTTCTTTATGTTTTCTGTAGTGGAGAAATGCTCTTGACTGGAAGGTCAAGTCTAGTATTTGGGGAAGGGATCAAGATGCAACAATATTGAAAACATATCTGCATTCTAGACATTAACTCATTGTTCTGTCTATTATATACACTATTCTCTACTGGCTCAGGGTAATTATTTTTAAAGTTGCCATCTGTACCTACTATGAGGCTCTTCAAGTGCCACCAACAAACAGACATGTTTCAGTCAACACTGTCCTCTTTAGAAAACAGGCAAGGAAAGAATCCAACTACTCTACTTCACTAGAGTAAACATTCCAGCAGTTGGCTCTAATATGTTCCATGAAATCAGGAAAATTTAAGACCTCTGGCATAGAAATGTCATCCTTCATGTTGATTACACAATGAAGACAATTCTAATCAGGCTACCAGAAAGATCCCCTTCTCCCAAAACATGCTCAGCATTAAAAATAGATAAACTGAAGTGTTAACTCAGAAATGGGCTCTTCTCAAAACCCAAAAGATTCCAGAATTTTGTGATAATCTTACTGTGAAAGTACTAATGCATTTATTGCTCGAAAAAAGCAAAGAAAAATATTAAAACTATACATAAGAGCTCAAAAATTGCTTAAATTAAAATGTAAAATCATTTATGGAGAAAAGTTAAGTATGCAGGAAGCCCATTTACCCACATTAGCTTGGACAAAGAGGGGAGGTCATTGAGGGAAGACCCTATAAACATATACAAACCTGAATTTGCACAATATTTCCGGGGCAAAGGCTTGGTGCTTAATATCATAATGTTTAAAATTGAGAAGGCTATTTTTATCGGCTGCTATAACCTCTGATGCCTCCCTGACTATTGGGTATGCTCCAATTACTTTTTTATTAGGCCAGCACAGTTATATAGCAGCAGCCATTCAGTAACAACTATTTAATTGCATTTTTCTGACATCCTGGATATATACTATCAGAGCATCCTTTTACAAATTGACTCCACAATGTTAAACCTCAGAAACTGAGTGAGTATATGAATCTAGGTTAATCTTAAGATTGAATATATTGGGACTTCCCCTTGTGGTCCAGTGGTTAAGACTCTGCACTTCCACTGCAGGGGGGTATGAGTTCAATCCCTGATGGGAATCCCACATTCCACACAGTGGGGTCAAAAAAAGGGGGGAGACTGATTATATTATTTTCTATATAAGCATGTATCATGAAATGCAGACTGTAAATCATAAGGAATGATTAAATATTATTAACTTAGGAAAAAGTTTGTCCAAGACTTACTGTTAGACATCAGTCTCCTCCACTGGTTTTAGCATGATTCAGCTTGCTTTATTATAAAGTTTTCTGATTACAGGAGTTGTATGACCTGAGAGGTATACTTATAAATTTTTGCTGTAAACTCTCGTCTGTTCCTAATAAGATACAATTTAAGAATGGAGAAAAGCTACAGAAACCCCTCGGGTACTTAATCTCTATTTAACCAACCACCTTATATTTTTATGAGTTGTAAAACAGAATTCTTTTCTGCTTTTTTTTTTCTTTTCCCAAACTTTCTCTGGTAATGAAACCACTGAGAAATGACACTGCCCAGGGAAAGAGAAAAATGCAACAAACTGATTCATATAGAGTTGCTGTCTCTGTATAAGGAAACCAAAACACTGAAACTCATTTTTTAAGTCTCTTTTTCAAATAAAAGCTGATAAACGATGTTAATTCAGTTTTACTTTTAAGATCAGAAGGTCTCTAACCTGGGTTGCAAGGCTATTGCTCTTATCAGAAGTTTCAAGGGTCACGAATTAGAAATGAGGGAATTTTAAGAATCATCTTAGAAAAAAATCCCTGCCACTTACATACAAGGGTGCAGGGTTTGCAAACTCAAAGCCTTTGGGGCTGGAAGGAAATGAGAGAAGGCACAGACTATATTCCATTAAAAATGGATAGCTGCCACTCAGTGTAAGTCAACTGCACTTTCATGAAGGGGTGTGAGCCTGGTGTTGAAAATGTTCTGACTTTTCAATCAGATCAATATGCAGAAACTTTCTGCAGAGAGTCTTAAGTATTAAATGTTTTATTATAAAAATGTTATGGAAAAAAATTCTGGTTAGGAAGAAGAGTCAAAAAAATCTATAACCCATAGGTGGGCAGGCAGTTTATGACATGTGGACCAATCTTCCAAGTCCCATTGTAGGTCTAATCTCATACTACTTGGTATAAATAAACTTAAAATGCATAGCATTCCGTAGGAGAGTCAGCATTAGAAACATCAGCCACTCTAGGAAATAAGACTTTGGCCTAGAAGTGGTATCTGGAGTATTAATGGGAAAAGTGGGATGACAAGACATGGTGGGACTATACACACATTAGAAAGAAAACTAATACCTCCATTATCTTATGTTGGGCTTTATAAAGTTCAATGTTAGAATTCTTTTTATACCTAAAATGCTAGAATGGGCTGACTTACAATGCAGCATGGAAAACTGATTATTGGTTAATTTCTGGATATTGTTACTAGTAGTAAGCTCTTTGGAAAATACCATCATATCTCTGAAAAAAAAATTCAAGAAAAACAACAATAGAGAAAAATAATCATCATAGAGCACACTGACAACCAGGATAGGAAATAAGAAATAAGACTGCCAAATAAAAGAAATGTCTTCTTTTGGAAATGATGTGCTAGTACCAGTAGTTGCCAAGGGTTGGTTGATTAAATCCAAGTCAAGTTTAACTGGCCACAGTCAAGTATCACTTTAAAAGTCAGTCTATTTGACCAGTTCATTCTGAAAAAGAGTAGTGCTCTTTTTCCTTTGTTACATGTGATTTAGACAAAATAAATATGATTTATCTGAACAAATTTGTTTAAAATATATAAAATATCATTTTTATATAAAACTCTACCCAAACCAGTAAGTTCAGGTTTACATAAACATACACACATATATATTTTTAAAAGTCCAGAAGTCCAGACACAAGCCCATAGGGGTGTGTGGCCAACGTAGGCTAATCATTTAACTCTGGCAGTTGTAGGACTGTTGTGAGGTGGGTGGGTCTCTGACCTACACGTAACAGCTGTCAGCTTTAACACCCTTCCCATGAGGAAATCTTTACCTTTTGTTCAAAACGTTTGAACAAAACTCACCACCGAACAAACAGAGATATGTTAACAGGACACTTGGCACAAAAGGACTAAGAGAAAGTGGGTCTTATAGCCCCTCAGGCTGTCAGTCATCTAGACACAAGTGAGTCGGCATCCACGGTGCTCAGAAGGTAGAGTTCCGGTTGAACTGTCAATCCCAGATGGTACTGAGGGCAAAAAAATGGAAAAGGATTAGACTGATTTATAAGTATTTAAAATTGGCATTTAGGTACCTACAATCAGCATATAAAAGTAGCTCTTATTTCAGTTCTGCTATACTGGTTTTCTTTCAGAAAATAAATGGCTTCCAGATATATGAATGGCTTACTGTATATAAAATAATTGATAGGAGTTGAAATAGTTAAGGATTTGTTAATGCCAAATACAAAATTTGCACTTTAACTATTCTTGTGACATACTCTACCACAGGATGGGTGTTTCTGATCAGGATATTAAGAGTAAATGTACTGCGAGCTTTTATACCTAAATACTAAGTGTGTTAGAAATCAGATTTCAGGGAATTCCCTGGTGGTCCAGTGGTTAGACCTCTGTGCTTCAGGTTCAATCCCTGGTCAGCAAACTAAGATCCCACAGGCTGCACAGCGCGGTCAAAAAAAAAAAAAAGAAATCAAATTTCAAATAGTCTAAATTCTGGGCCCTAATTATCCTTTGGCACCTGAGCAGAGACAAGCCTTTCATTAAACAAAAAAAAGAAACATAAAATGGCATGTGCTAAAAGAAAAGGAGATGACCTACGGATCCCAGGCGTTTATCAGACTTTGTAAGAATTGCTTGAGCTGCCTTTAAAACACATTGCCAGGAACTTCCCTGGTGTTCCAGTGGTTAAGAATCCGCCTTGCCAGGCAGTAGAAGGTTTGACCCCTGGTCAGGGACCTATGATGGCACGTTCCTGGAGGCAACTAAGCAAGCTCTGGCTCTGCAGCCCACAAGCAGCAACTAGAGAGAAGCCAGTGCACAGCAATGAAAGATCCAACGAGACCCAACCAAGACCCAAGGTGGACAAAAAATAAATACGAAAACAAAGCAAAAAAATATATTCCCAGACTCACTCCAGGAGGCCTAATCCAGATGATTTGTATCAGCATTTGTGAAGTTGTAGCTTACTCTTTTTCTCTCCTTTGCATTCACTGTGGGACAATCACTGAGTCTCCTTCTAGCCCTACTGGTATCACCTGGGGTTTTAGGAATGTTGTTGCCCCTTGGTACCAACAACCTCTTCTGGGCCTTTCAATCGTCTCATCTGTATAGAGACTGAATCTTCTGTTGTAAGAATCAAATGAGATCATATGAGTGCTCAGGATGCCAAATGCACACTATAAATTTATAGAAATATTTCTAGTAGAATATAGTGCAAAAGGCACTGGGGCTGGGATCAAGCTCCAACTCTGCCATTTCCTATGACCTTGAACAAGTTATGTATCCTTCTTGAGCCTTATCCAACTCATTTGTAAAACAGGAATAAATGCTGCACTTTAAAATGCCAAGGACATTAATAAACCATCTCATTTTGTGTGTGTGTGATGTCATGTCTGACTCTGTGATCCCATGGACTATAGCCTGCTAGGCTCTTCTGTCCATGGAATTTTCCAGGCAATACTGGAATGGGTTGCCATTTCCTAGTCCAGGGAATTTTCATGACCCAGGGATCACACCACGTCTCTTGTGTCTCCTGCAGTGGCAGGCTGCTTCTTGACCACTGTGCCACCTGGGAAACCTATCTCATTTTAGTTTTCAATAATTTAGACATTAAAAATGCCCATCAGAGGTTTATGATGACTGTATGGAGATGAGACAAAATGGGGCCCATGATAAAACTATTCTCAACTAGAAGGCTAGGAATTACTGAGTCACACTGACCTTAGGGCAGAATAACAGTACTTCAAATTTCAGCCTTTATACTCACTTCAGGGTTTTATGACTCAGGTTTTAGTAACCAAGACCAATTGTCAGAAACACTGACAATCCACTGCGGCCTTTTCTTAAGCGAACTAAGGTGGTGGGGTGGGCATGTAGTAAGCAAGGGCTGCATTTTTAGCCCCATGACCTCCAGGCTGTATCACTTGATGGCTTAGTAGAGAAAACTCCTTCATTGGAAAAGTTTGTTGTATTGCTCAGGGACACCGAGAAATGGAGCTGAATAGCAGAGGAACTGGCTAAACCTTTCAAGGGCAGAGAGGTACGCAAATGAATAAACTATCAGTTCTTACTTATTGCTGGCCCTGCCCATTTTCCACACCCACCAGAAAAAGCATTCAGGTACTTATGAAAATTAAGCACAGTACTTATGAAAATTTAGCACACACCAAACAAAATTAGTCTATGAATTGGCAACTTTTGACCTAAAACATATTCTAGCACTCATCAGAGTATTAAGAGAAGTATCTTTGATATGGTACTTGTTCTTGGTGCTGCTAAACAACAAAGCTTGGTCTCTAAAGTGTATTATTAAGTGTATACTGTGTATTGTATAGGATGATTAGTAAAAATAACATGGGTTCTGGAATTAAGCTAGTCAGGCACAAATGCCAAATGCCCACTGATTAGTGATGTGTTATTTTAGTTTCTGGCCCTTGTCACCTTATATATATATCCTTTTGCTGTAAGAATTGCATGAGATCATGCGAGTGCTGAGGGCTTCCCAGGTGGCTCAGAGGTAACAATTCTGCCTGTCGATGCAGGAGGTCCAAGAGATGTGGGTCCGATTCCTGGGTTGGGAAGATCTCCTGGAGTAGGAAATAGCAACCCACTTGCATATTCTTGCCTGTAAAATCTCATGGACATAGGAGCCTGGCGAGATATAGTTTATGGAGTTGAAAAGAGTCAGACACGACTAAACCTGCACACACACACACACATACACAGACACAGAGTGCTTAGATCCCAACTACCATAACGTGTTATTTTTAATGTTCCAAAGCTAAGGTGTCAAAAGAAGGTGACACATCTGGATTCACTGGTCCTTTCCAAGGAAGGAACACAAAGTACTGCAGAGGGGCAGAGCTAAAGGAAGTCTCAAATCAGGATCTTCAAATTGTGATGCATCCTATTTTAGCTATGAAATTACACCCAAATAAAGAGCTGCCTGGTGTCTTAGTGGTTAGAATTCTAAGCTTTTATGCCATGAGCCCAATCCCTGCCATGGGTTCAATCCCTGGGCAGGAGCTAAGATCCCAGAAGGCATATGGCAGAGCCAAAAAAAGATTTAAAAAAACAAAACAAAACAAAGGTAAGAAAGGTGAGTTAAATGAGGAAGGACAACATGGAAAAGAAAATTCTCAGATAACTTCTATGGTGTTATTTACAGTATTTAGTTCCTGTTAAGACAGAAAGGGAAAGCTTACAACAGAGAAAAGGAAAATGAAGTTCTAGTGACAATCTTGGAACAAATTAAGGGTTGACTTAGTTTTTCATGCCATGTGTTTGGTGACAAGCCTAGTAGTTTACTGTGTCTGAGTTTTGTATTTATATCCAGTCTTTGTATTTATATGCTTTTATTTCTAAGTTAAACAATTTTCCTTTCACCTTCCAAATACTCATACTTTTTATTGGCAGCATATACAGAATATAAACGCCTATCTCAATGGTGAAACAAGACTACAGACAGAAAAATGTTCAGCTTAGAGCAGAAAAAGGCAGAATGACAATTTTTTTCTCAATTTTAAATATTGTAATGATGTAACCTTTGGCAATGGCAAAACTAATTAAATCGGTGATAGAAATTAGTGCTTAGTGTCTATAATTCATCAAGTCTTCTGGAAACTAAACCTATGTTGAGCCTTGAACAAATTGAATTTGAACCTCAAGAGTCTCTTCATATACATTTTTTTTTTCAAAGGTAAATACAACAGAAATACATGATCCCAGGAAGGATGAATCTGAGAACATGAAACCACACATTCAGAGGAACACTGGGCATGAGAGGCTGAGTATAAACATGAAGAGCTGACTATAAATTACACGCAGAATTTTTATTCCATGGAGGGTCAGCACCCCTAACACCTAGATGTCCAGGGAGGTCAACTGTATTCCTCTATCCCTTCTAAAGAGAAAAATCACAAATAGTGTGAATCTAGTATGTCAATCCAGGTGGTAGTTGATGTTTCAGTATTTCAAAGTTGTTGAGATCCCACTCATAGAGTATTTTCAAGGTTTAAAAAAAAATATCCAGGAAACCAAATTGGAAAAAGGAAAAAAAAACTTTTTAATTATAAACCAAGTTTACATATTGTTAAATGGTCACTAAAAGCTCATTGTAACCACTCCTAAAACCACTAGCAGGACCTCACAGGAGCCAAACTGCAGTTCTTCCCCATTGCTGATAATTCCCAGTATGCTATAGCCGCAGTTATTTCATGTCACATTTATAAAGAACAAGGACCAATTTACATAAAGTACAATTGTATATCCTTAAACATTTCACACAGACAGTGCACATGCTGGCACTGGAAGATTCCTGTTCTAAACATTGTTTACTGTACCCAAAGTAGTGGCTGAATAGAAAGTACACTTTCTATCTGAAAGCATTAAGTGGAATACAGTATGGGAGTGTTTTTAACGCTGTAAGATACTACACACATAGTGACATAAACTGACATTTAACTGGGAAAAAAATTTTCATCATTGCAAGACATATATATGACTTTGAAAAGAAAACCAGCAGCTTTTACCTGGGCTTCTAAATATTTGTGAATCTGAGACTGACTGGACCCAGCGAGACTCCAGGCAAAGGTAAATGACGTTAGTGTATCATCTTTTACAAAGAATTTTGTCAACACGGCTCTCACCTACTGAGGCCAGAGAGCTTAAGAGGTCAGTCCCCGGTATCTACAGAGTGCCCTTGTAAACAGTTTTAGGGGATGATGGTAGGGGAGAGGGAGGGATGTGAGGAGGAATGGTTGGGGAATCTGTCTCTCATGATTCTGTGCTATGTCACTGGAGGGGCTGAGGTAAAGGTATGGTCAGTGGAACACAGCAGTTTACCCTTAAAGCCATGTAAAAGACAGTCCAGTCCATTCAGTCTGTGCTTTAGACTGTGTACAAAGTATTGGAAACAATGCCTTTAGGGGTTCAGGCGAACAGAGAACATCAATCAATAGGCACTCCAGAAGGAAGACACCAAAAATGCAGTCCTTCATTTGCATTCCCATTACTGTTCTCAACAAGTCAGTGGCTATAAAAGAATCGATTATTTATCACCGGACAATGTGATTTGGTTTGAGATGATCACATGGTGTCAGGCTCCACATGTAAAAATGTCAGAAGTGGCTGAAGAGCAGCAGCTCCATGCTGAAGGGACCCATTTCCTCTGACTCCAGAGCTCCACCATCTGGTCTCAAAGTTTTTCCCTCTGAGGGAATGGCTGAAGAGAGGTAGCCCAGTGCAACCCTGCAGAGAGAACTTGGCAACCATAGTGACACCAAAGGACTCACTGAGAGGCAGTGAGCTTTGCAACGCTTACATCCAGAGCTCCTGAGATTGCCTGGCAAGTCGTCTTGGTTGCTTCAGAAAAACATGATGATTCTGGTCGAAGGTGATTTTTAGGAATCAAACAGATGGTTCCTCTTCTTTCAAGTTTTTTCACCTCACCCCAAAGTCTCTTGAGAACATCAGTTCATAAATGCTACCATCTTTTTCTATCACTACCCTCCTGGAGGAGGAAGGGGAAGGTTTCTCAACTCTAAGTGCTCAAGAAGAAATACCATATGAGAACTCTGTACTAACATGAGAGTTTATATTAAAATTGGGACTTCCAAGAACATTTCAGTAAGCTCTCAATCTCTAAGGGAAATCATCAGAGTGATTTTCGGAAGAGATTAATATTAGTCACCATGACCACACGTGAGTTTTACCATCTGTCCTTTTATCATCTTCTTTACTGCTTTCTCACCCCTCTTAATTTACAATGAAATTAAAGTGAAAATAAGTTAAAAGAATCCTGAACCTGATGGAGGTAGATTATCTCATAATTTTATATTTAATATGAATCAACACGCTAATTGAGATTTTATTTTTTATAATTAATTCAAAGGGTATGCATAAGAAAAATATTTCTCAGACTTTTAAATCCATTATCTTTTGATAAATAAAACCTGCATACCTATTCTGTAATTTGTATTATGAAAAATGTATTGCATTTTCCAAATATGTTTTTTTTAACGTATAGTCAGTCTTGTTTAGAATCATGCATTGAGGACTATCTCACATAAACATAAAACAAGCTGACCCTGGGACAGTGAAAGAGTTCAGTGCTGTTTGAGAGCAGGTATCAAGCTGTCAAAGATCCTAGTTAATCCAGTTACCAGGTTAGGAGTTCAGGAGGAAAAATAATGCTATCTTTCAAACAAATATGCAACAATGTGTTTCCCAACAAACAGCTGAGTCCTAAATGCAGTCTGTGCAACAGCACATACCTTTGGCTATGTTCACACAGTAAACCATAGAAACACACTGGCTCTGATGGCTACCTGTGAACAGTGTTTACTTAGTATAGCCAGTGGTGGCTTCTTCGGTCAGCAGGACTTTAGAGATGCTTACCGTGTGCCCACAGTCCAGGAAGGACAGGCCCAGTGCAATCAAACATTGCCAACCCTAAAAGAGAAAATATGGTCATCATTTGCTGACCCCTCTGGAGAGCCCACTTACCCCTCTCACCGCCCACAATGCACTGCTCAGATGCAAACCTCTTTGCTATACTAATTTCAATACTCTGTTCCCTCTGTTCCTACTGCTTTGTATTTGTGGTGTGTTTCTTTTATCTGACTCTCAGGGAGAGTCTTCCTTGAAGACCACTACCCCATTTCAGTCCTACTGCATTCCTCACAATGCAGGGCAATGACTGACTGGCTAATACAACTGCCATAGTCTCCTGAACTAAATAGTAGTAATTCATCTAGATCAGTCCTCAGCCTTGAAAATGGGTCTTCAACATTTTCTATAGCCTCAGGGTGACTAAGAACGACTTGGCACTGTCATAACTGATCTGCATGAAGGAAAGATCCCTTTAAGTTCTACAGCACTCTTTTTTTTTGCGGGGGGGGGGGGGTCAGGTAGGGGGCATGCTTGCAGAGCTCAGTTCCCTGACCAGGGACTGAACCTGGGATTTTGAAGCGAAAGCCAGAAATCATAAACTATGTCACCAAGGGTCACCCTACAGTGAACTGTTAAAACAATTTCTGTCAAGGCCATACTGAGTTACTTGGGTTTCCTGGAGGTAAGTCCTTATATTGTAGGGTCAGCATAATCTTAGTGTGCCCATGGTTAACTGAGGAGGAAAAAAGCAGAGATATATCTATCCAAGACATAATTTCTCAACATTCATTAAAATGATTTTCCCAATCAAGTATCTATCCTCTGGCAGACACTGACATGGGGACTAGGTAAGTGTTATAAGATGAGCAGGGGCTTTCTATTATCCAGTCTTCCCATTCTCTGTAGCAGACATGGTATAAATTCGGCTGTCCCTAATCCTCAGCCCCTGTGATTTTTAGAGAAACCTGTGTAGAATAATGAGGGAGATGTGTTGTTGGCATAGCTGCTTTTCATTGATATAAGTAATGTTACAGAAGAAGTTGAAAACAGAGAAAAGAATATATCCATAATCCCACCATCCAAAGGCAATTACTATTACCATTTTACATAATTTACTCTAGACTCTTGACAGTTTTTTTTATTATCAAGGTATTTATAATTCTGCATTCCTTTTCTTTTATTATTTATTTTGCATTCCTTTTCTATGTAGCTTGTTTTATAACCATCATTCTTTAATAATTTTAGAATAATTCAACGAGAGATTATCACTATTTACTCGAGTTGTCATTGGACAGCTATTAAGTAGGAGAGCTGGGCAGGGCTGTGAACCCACGTGTGTTGCCCTCCAAAGATTTGAAATCACAAGACACAGCTCCATTCTCCAACCCCATCTCATACCACTCTACTTTCTACATGGCTGATCTTCTTTGAGTTCTTCAAACATACCACATTCTCTTGTTAGGAATTATTAGGAATGGAAACCAAACAGAGTGACAGATTTAGAAAAAGGATAGCTCTTAGGAACAGAGGGAAAATTTATGGCTAAAAATATTCTTTAGTCACAGCTGGTTTAATGATTTCACGTAAATTCTGTCAATAACCTGAAGAGAGATAACCATGTGCTCTTTTTGGTCCTTTCTCTTCTGAGTGTTAGCCCCCCTTGACCACCCCTGCCCCCTCCCAACTGGACTTACCAAGTAAAACACAAAGCTCAGATAAGCTACGCTGACCACTGCAGCCACCACGTACAATGCCACATGCCCTAGATCCTGCACATAAACCACGACAAAGTACATGTTGATGGAACAGACGATAAAGACCAAGATACCGCCTGCAATCCTCCAGCCTCTGTCAAAAGAAACAGCACAATTATTGGTAGAATAATCCAACCTGTCCGCAAACAGAAAAAGACACTAGTGTCTTTTGGGGTCATAGGAAAGGAGTAAGTGGCATTCCAAAATAAACCAAAAAGTGCTTATGTCCCAGATTAGGTTAAATGAGCCAAAGTTACACAATGATAAGGAGAAAGAGGAAGAAGAAAAAAAAACACTATCAAATAATCCCTATTACTTAAGCCCCTAAAAATGCAACAAGCCTTACAAGTGAAAAAGTCTTGAGTCCCTAGAAATGCAACAAGTCATTTAAATACCCCATGTACTTTAGAGATGTATATAAAAGGTATTAGCTTATGCCTCCCTCATTAAGATCATTTAACATGGATTTAAGATGCTTTAACCTTCAGTGGCTGAAGTTGAAGAGTTAAAGCCCTGAAAGCTAAAAAATTTCACCCCAGAAACAAAAAATGTGCTTGCCCTCCGTTGTTAAATTCATAGTCTCCATTTTCTTTAATTTTTTTTTAAATTGAAGTATAGTTGATTCACAATGTTGTGTTTATTTATTTTTAATTTTTGGCCACACCCTGTGGCATGTAGGACCTTAGTTCCCTGACGTGGGATGGAAATCCCACCTCCTACACTGGAAGGCAGAGTCTCAACCACTGGACCACCAGGGACGTCCCCAGCAGTCTCTATTTTCTAAGTCAGAGATTGAGGGGGCAGCTCTAGCAATCATGTCTTAAAGCACATAGTCCCCCTATGACTTAATTTCTGACTGGTCAGTTTAATGAAGATACCCTTCCCCCCCACATCTTGGGGAACTAACAGAAGTACACTCACAATCCATTGGCAAATTCGTTCATCACAGGCCGCAAGCTTGTAAACGTGAGGATGGGTATGAGAGCAAAAGGAAGCTGCAAAAGAAAAAAATATCAGATGGGGCTACGGGGGTTCCTATAACACACCAGAGAGCAGCACTGTTAGCAAAAGGGAACCACAGACCCCGCCTCACCTACTCTGTGAGAAATTATTCCTGTCATCACAACATGCTGGAGGGTTAGGTGGAAATCTGTAGCATGAACCTAGCATCAGTTATGCTCATAGTGTCTACAAAATTTGTATCTGCCTTGTCTTCTTAATCTCCATAATACTCAACAGTCTCCTTTACATTATTTAATGTTGCTTGGGTTAATGAATAATTTTGTGTTCTATGTGTAATTACAGCTTATAATTTCCATTCAACAGGCTTAGAAAAAAACAAGCCACTTCTAAAAATCTTTTAGATTCCAGAGATTTCATATTCATTCACCATAGACCAAGACTGTGCCTCTTTCTTCCTCTGAATTTTCCCCACACCCACACTAGGCTTGGTACCTAAGGGCAATACAGAATGCCTCCTGACTCAATGGGATGTGAGTTTCCCCAGCTCCCTCCTCACTTGTAAGCTCTGAAGAACGTTCAGGAAGTCATTCATTCCTGTTAGATGCTCCACGTCTTGGAAGACGGCCACAAGCAGAGTGGGGATGATGGCAATAGAGCGGGTCAGAATCACTCGGGCAAAGCGTGACCATTTTAGGTTCAGGAATCCCTGGAAGAAAACACAGAAGGAGGATGACATGTCTGGAAGAAGAAACAGAAAAAGGTCTGGGGAGGTTCGGGAAAACCGTAGAGGCACGGAATTAAGAAGAGACAAAAGGGCAATGTCCTCTAGTCTATCCCAGTCACAGCAGCACGTACCTCCATGACAAACTGGCCGGAATAGGTCCCTGTCATGGTGGAGCTCTGTCCTGCAGCCAGGATCCCCACCGCCCAGATGTAGAGAGCGGCAGCCCCGAAGTAACACCCCAGCACAACACCCTGGAGAGGCAAGGGAGAAAAATCACCTGAGACAACACCCCAAAGTACTCCTCTGTGTCACCTCTCCGTCTTCCTGGCCACACACCCGCCTCTACCAAGCGCTGTGCTGGCACTGTCCCAGAAGCTGGACTCAGGTCCTGACCTCGTACTAGAGGCTTTCAACCTAAATTCTGCTGGATGGGCCCCCATTCCTCCTCAGCCTAGTCCCTTCTCTTCTCTAGGCTCCTAAAGCTTTTATCCTCAACTCACATGTTAAGTATCAAAAAGAAAAATGTCTGTAACACACTTCCCAAATTATATTCCTGAACACACTATTCTGGAAGATGGTAATAGGAATGGAGAGAAACCTCCAATAAATTTCGAAAATATTAAATACTAGGTATTGTGTACTGCTGGAGGTTCACAATGTAATCAGCGTAAAAGGGACAGAGAGGCCCCAGTAAAGACCACTTTACTGGAACTTTCCTTGTAGTCCAGTAGTTAAGACTCTGTGATCCCATGAAGGGGCAGAAATTTCACCCCTGGTCCGGGAACTAAGATCCCGCATACCACACAGCGCAATCTAAATAAATAAACAGTCTTCAGCCATACACACAAAAAAGACCACTTTACCAGGGGTACTTCTTTAGTCTCCCCATTAACACCTAGAGAACAATATGCTATCAACGTAAGTTTGGGAATTGCTGATACAATTAAATCATTTTGTCAGCTGATCTCCTATTCCCTTCCGCGTAATCCAAAAGGCTTGTCTGACATCTGGCCCTCTGGAAAAAAGACACTCCACAGAAGATATGCTGAGCTCTGAAGTGAACCCACTGAAAACACCAGACACTATGCTGAGAATGTTGATTCAGGAGCAGAGATCAGAAATCCAAACATGTTTACCCCTTTGTAGATGTCCACAGCCAGTGTTGAGTTATCCTCAGGGAAAAGGTGAGTATGGGGACTGCTGCTGTTTCTACAGACTGCAACCTGAAACCAAAGCAATTTAGGAACAACTTTTAATTTTAAGTCCAGAACTCAGATAAGAAGACCTCTCCAACAGCTCACACAGATGGATCATCTAAGAAACGAATCCTGAAGGCGAGACACTGGACACAGATTGATGACAGAAGAGACTGGCGGCAATGTCCTTGAGGTTTTCCTCCTTCCTTTTTCTACACCCCCAGGTCACCAAAAACTTTTCCCTGAGTTCGAGTGTGCATGGTAATACATGAATGCTGGGTCATTTTAAATGATAATAGGAGGTGAAGGCCCCTAAGTAGACTTCAAATATGAGAGGACACCCAGAACAGGGTGGCCTTATTCAAAGCAGAGCCAGGAGTCAGAGGTTCTAGAGATGGGAAACAAAGGAGTGATCAAAACTAGATTGGCAAAAAAAAAAAAAAAACTAGATTGGCAATCAGGAGTTAAGAGGACAGAGAATTCAGTGTGATAAAATAGCCTGTCTAGCCACAGCTTCTACTTTCTGTTGGTTGACTCCTCCCACCTATAATCACCAAACGGCAGGACTGGCAAGCAGCCAGTAGTCGGTAAACAGGAAGCAAAAGGAGATGAGAAAGAGCCAAACAGACATGAAGCCACCAACAACAGCATGAGGCAACCTTGGTCTAAGGCACGCTTCCTTACCAGTTTAAAGCTATGAAGAAGGGTCTGGGCTTGGTCACAGCCCCAGACTGTAAACCTGAATAGTGCCATGACTTAGGGACAGCACTGAGATCTATTTCCCCTGAGCTTGAAGTCATTGTCACATTTTCCTACCCCAACGTGGCCTCCTCTTTACCCTGACATTTCTACTACCCAGGACCCGGGCTTACTTACCACCTGCTCGTTGGTTTTCCCAAAAAATGCTTCAGCAAACACTGAGACAACAAAGACGTTGATGATAAAGGAAACAAAGAGAGCAATGCAGGATTCAATGAAGAAGTACTTATTGGCTTCTCGAACTTCCTGCTTATTGGCTCGGTTTACCTGTCTGGACTAGAGAGATAACAGCAACAGTCACTTTTTGACAAGTTGGAACAAGTTTCCTTGTGATATTTCATAAGTCTATAGTCAGCTGAAAGGCCTAGAGGGCAAACAACTGACCACATGAAATGTGAGACTCCACTTACATCCTGGTTCACTGAGTGAGTAAGAAGTCATGACCCTTTGATGACATCACACATCCCAAAGAGGAAAAAGTGAACAAGTGACTGCTGAGCCCTCAGTTATATGGCTGGAAGAACTGCTGACCTACGAGAACAATCTGATTTCAGACCTAACGGGGACACAATCTTAATTACAAAGGTCTCTGAAATCTTCCAACAAACTATTGTGATGAATTAACTAGTAAAAGCCAGATTAGGCTCTTTCCTCCTGACCTCCATGAGGCCATTCAGGCTTTTGAGATTTAAAGACAAGAGACACGGTGCCCCTTCAGATCTTTTAAGAAGGACTCTAGTCCCTTCTCTATGTCATCTTGGTCCTATCTCTGGTCACCCAGTGATACAAGATTGTGGTGTCCAACTGTGGAAAAACACTGTGCTCCTTCAGGGCTCCAACAGTTGTGAACTAAGCGTGTGTCCCTTGCAACGAAAGGAAAAGATGCCATGAAACTACACAAGCCATTGAGATAAGAAAGGTCTTGCTCACCTTAACTAAGGCAGAATGCAGGTACATGTTGTGTGGCATGATAACAGCGCCCACGATGCCCACAGCCTGCTCAATCTGTGGGGTACGACAGCCTGAACAGGATGGTAGGAACATGCCTTTGAGGACCTGGGTCTGGCTGGGTTTCACTGTAACATACTACATACAAACAGAACAGCTGTTAGTCTTTTCTGGAACATGAGACTAGGGAGTAACACAGTACTAGAAAACACTGCATCCTTTACTCCTTGAAACTCCTTCATCAACAACTACATAGGAAATGAGGAACATAGAACCATCCAAAAAAATCCAGCAGCACAAGGTCAGTGAATTTAGGAATGGGGTATCCAGACATTTCACATTGTATTTTAGATATACGAAATCAATGTGTAGTACTGTTGTTCAGTCATGTCCGACTCTTTGCAATCCCCTGGACTGTAGCCCGCCAGGCTCCTCTGCCCATGGAATTTCCCAGGCAAGAATACTGTAGTGGGGTGCCATTTCCTCCTCCAGGGGATCTTCCCCACTCAAAGACAGAATCCAAGTCTCCTGTGTCTCCTGCATTGGCAGGCAGATTCTTTACCACCAGCACCACCTGGGAAGCCTGGATGTGTTGAGAATCTAATTACTATTCTAAAGAAATAAAACAGCTGCTAAGGGCCTTATTGATATTATTGTCACAATAACTCCTGAGAGACACACCTTAGAACAGTCAATTCTTGATTATCCACACTAATCATGCTTCCATGTTCACCTATGTATAGAAAAATCACTAACGCTTGCCACTAGCATCGGCTGAGACTCACTCAGGAACACTTTTTCCTGGTTCAGCACTTCTCTTGGAAGCCTTAGACCAAGCTCTATCATCTACTCATAGAGTAGACACATTTTCAAAAGCTTAGCTAGGTCAATAAGCAGAAATCAGTTTATAATAACTGGACACAGACAGGGGCATTACTGAATATAACGGTAGGGTTAGGGTTACTTTTAACCCAATGGAATGTCCATATTGGGGCACAAACTGGGAAACATGTACTGTATCCCCTATAGTTCCTTAACTGTTACAATACAGAGAAAATCCAAGCTGCAACTACTGTCAACTAGGATGAGCAAAAACAAAACCCCTCTAATGTTAACAGCCAAGAATTACCCTGTAACCCCTTTCCTAACCCTCTCCAACGCTGTTCTGTTGCTGAGAATAACTTGGGACCAGAAATTCTAGTACAGTTTTAAACTAGGAGTCCCTGCAGGTCTTCCTGGACACTAATCTCTGCCACATCCTTAAAACTGGCCAGTGCTGAATTTGGGTTTTTGTTAGCATGTACTGTCTTTCATAATAAAAGGACAAAAGCCTTGTTTTAAAAAGCTAATAATAATAATAATAAAACTAATGAATAAGCCTGTAATACTTGCCTCATAGCCAAATGTGAGGGCCATAATAGTGATGAGAAAACCAAAAAATGCTTCCAGCTTCCTCAGGCCTAAAGGGGAAAAATGCAGGAATGAGTTCACAGAAGGCAGATTACCCTGTAAATCACATGATGGAAAGCAGTTCCTTTGAGTGACCCCTCAATTCCCACTGTCCTTACCATATTTGTCCAAAAAGAGAAATACAAAAGTATCTGCAATGGTGATGAGAACTCCACCCCATAGAGGAATCCTAGGTCAGAGATTAAAAAGGGAGATTAAAGGAAAGAAACATTGAGAAAGACCCGTCTCCCAGTTTCCCAATAGCTCTCCAGATACATGACACTTGGAGGACTAAGAACTTGGGAAAAGGGAACAGCAGCAAGGAGGCCAGACCTTGGGTAGTTTAGGATCTCAGTACTAAGTGAAGTAATACATTCATTCAAACTTTGTCTACAATTTCAGACATTCAGGACACAAAGCTGAAAAGTATGGGTCTTATCTCTCAAGGGACTCACTTATCAAGTGGGATAAACTGAGATACAAATTAATTATAACACACACTGCCACACACTGGATAACAACAGGTGTGCATAACCTGACATGAGAACATGGAAGACAGCCTACATCTGGCAGGAGAGAAGAAGGTGGTTCCAGAAAGGTTCCAGAGAAAAAACAATACTTGAGCTGAATCTTGAAAATTAAAAATGACTTGGGATTTTCTTTTTACACTTACTTTGAAATCTGGCAAAACAATGATTATTTGCTAGAGGAAAAACCCCTCACCTTCCTAAAGACAGGAGATTGATAGCAATAGCTGAGCCAATAACTTCCTGCATGTCTGAGCCAATGATAGCCAACTCCACCATCAGCCACAGGATGATTCGCGGAACCTAAACATCAAACAGCAGAAAGATGTGGTTCTAATTAATCATTTCTAAGAACTTCCCCCATAGTTTGGAATTCATATTTTGGCAGTGATCCAACAACAGTCCTTTATTAAGCCTTAGGTCTAGAGATGAAGGACCAGAACTCAAACTTTACTTGGTCCCTTGCTGGAGAGGGCCAGGTTGCTCTTTGTGGCAGAGCCTGAGTCAAGGTTAGGGCAGCAGCTGATGCCAATTTCTTCTCCTTCTGTTTTACTTGACAGAAGAATGGAGTTTCCATTCATTATTTCCACTTAATTTTTTGCCTAAAAACAATCCTGAAAGTGTTAGGGGGAAATGAGGATGCTAAGATGGTCAAAATACTGTTCAGGAGAGAATAAAAATACTACAGAAGAAAATATCTATCCTGACCACAGCTGCAGAGACAAAACAAACATGAAAAGGTTGGAGTCATCCTTAATATAATAATGCACAAACAAGTAAAAAAAAGATAGATATACAAAGGGACTGGGGCAAAGTCTTGAAATTGGGTGTTCTATAAAATCTGGGAACTAATTTGGTCAAATAATCGAACAGAAAGAAATTTAGTAGTGCTAGCTCACTGAGGCCAGGAAAAAAAAACAAAATGCTAAGAAACATGAAGTGTAAGAAATGTAAGAAGAAAGAGAAGCTAAAACAAACTGCAAGTTACCAATTTTTTTTTTTGAGAAGCATATAAGAAAAAAAAGCAGGTAAGGATCCTCTCTCACAGCCAGGAAAGGAGATTAAACATTTAGGATGAGCCAGAGGTAGATTAGTATTTACTAAAAATCAAGTCAGTTTAAAGCTATCCTCCAGACACTGGGTCTCCCATTCCTGCCTTAAGCAGCAACAAGAAAGGCCCAAATGTCTAGACACACAGTTATCTATGATATGAGAAACCAACACTGCTTACCCTGGGATACTGGCGGTGACACACTTCAGCCAGATGCAGCCCAGTGACCACTCCCAGTCGAGCTGCAAGGCGCTGGAGCAGGAGCCCCACGATGGTGGCCAACAGAAGAACCCAGAGCAACTAGAGAAGAACAAAACCCCACCATTACACTCATGAGATAACTGGTGGTTTAAGTTTGGTTGTTTGGCAATGTCAGTGGGAAACAGTACACTCAGGAAAGAGCCCCACTCAGGAATCCAATGACCTGAGTTCTGTATCACATCCTGCACAGAACTTGCTAGGTCACCTTGCACCTTTCTGAGCCTTAGTTTTTCCCATCTGCAGTTGTGCTTTTGTTCAAGGAAACTACCTGGGTAAAACAAAACTAAAAACCAACTACATGATAAAATTTAAAAAACAGATGGAAAGGGCTTCCCTGGTGGCTCAGTGGTAAAAAATTCATCTGCTGATGCAGGAGAATGGGTTCAGTCTCTCATCCAGGAAAATCCCACATGCCACGGAGCGACTAAGCCCGCATGCCACAGCTCCTGGGCCTGTCCTCTGGAGCTTGGGAAACACAACTGTTGAAGCCTGCACATCTAGAGCCTCCGCTCTGTGACAAGAGAAGCCACTGCAATGGGAAGTCCATGCACCCCAATTAGAGAGTAGCCCCCACTCTCGCTGCAACTAGAGAAAAGCCTGCGCAAAGCAACAAAGACCCAGCACAGCCAAGAATAAATAAATAAGTAAATAAATAAATAAATTCTCATTCCTAGTTGGGATTAAAAAAAAAAAGATGGAAAAGCACTTTTCATCTAAGTGTGAGAGCCAATATAGAATCAGCACATAGCCCCCAAGGTTGATATCCAACAGGCAGAGCAGAGAAGTATGCTGAGTGTTTAAAAAGGAAAGGGGGGAAGACTCCATGTTCACCTTAAATCCAGCCACTGCTCCAGACTGCAAATCAGACTCTATGTTTCCTGGATCCAGGTAAGCAATGCTCATAAGAAATCCTGGTCCCGTGAAGGCCCAGAGTTTACGAAAGCTAAAACAAGAGTACTGTACAAGAGAGGAATACAGAACAAAATGATTATCACTTCCAGCGGAAGAATGGATACATGCATATGTATGGCTGACTCCCTTCACTATCCGCCTGAAACTAGCACAATATTGTTAACTGGCTGTACTCCAGAATAAAAAATTTAAAAAATAATAATAAAAAAATAAAATATATCTTGGAGAAAAAAAATAATTACCACCTCCAAACTGCTGGTCTAACTTATGTATTATTTTATCACATAAAAAGCAACAATATCAGCTTCTTAAGAACAAAGGATTTCAGAAGTTGGACATGGGTGTGTCCAAGTTTCTTTTCCATCTTAACCATTCCTTATCAGTAACCTGGTTAACTCTCTGTCCAAATAAGAGCCCTTCTCTTACCTGCCCTTCCAAACAGCCTTTCATTCTAAAACCCCAGCAATAGCAGCTGTACCTCTGTGCTCAGTTCAGTCGCTCAGTCGTGTCCGACTCTTTGCAACCCCATGAACCACAGCACGCCAGGCCTCCCTGTCCATCACCAACTCCCAGAGTCCACCCAAACCCACGTCCAAACACTACCCAAATGGGACAAAAGGCACCGTAAAAAAGGGAACATGAAAATCATGCTTTCTGGATCAAAAAATGCTCACCAGTAAAACTTGGCAATGGTTTTTCAAGGACCTTAATTTCTTTAACAGTTTCTCTGACTACAAAAATTCAGTCTTCAGAGATTGCTTGCCAGAATTGACTCTGAGGTTGCTGATCTTCAGTTGTCTAGCAGACACTGTACATAGGTTTTCCTAGATAATAATATTTTCCTCCAAGGACCTGTCACTAACCTCCTCCTCAGGAATGGCAATCTTCTCATCAAAGTAGGTGGTGAAGGGCTCCTCTGAGCCCGCCCCGGGGGACTGTGGAACTGAGGAGTTACTGTATGCAGGGTTGATGGCACCAAGACTGGCAGAGTCTCCATGGTCTCCAGAAGCATCTTCTGAGTTAAAAGAATTGAGAAGAAATGAATTAAAATGAACAAAATACACTAATATTAAGGTGCTCAGTCATGTCCGAGTCTTTGCAACCCCATGGACTGTAGTCTGCCAGGCTCCTCTGTCCATGGAATTTTCCAGGCAAAAATACTGGAGCAGGTTGCCATTTCCTACTCCAGGTGATCTTCCTGACCCAGGGATTGAACCCGCATCTCCTGTGTCTCCTGCACTGACAGGAAGATTCTTCACCACTGCACCACCTGGGAAGCCCAATGCAGTTGGTAATATCAATAATCATCCTTAGAAGTACTAAAATTAAATCTTTTTAATACCTAAATAAATGCACAAGATCTACCTAACTCCATCTCAATTTCCAGTACTATATTTTTAAATTAATTTTTGAATAGGCAATACATTCAAATGGCTGAAAATTTGAGAAACACAAAAATGCTTACAGTAAAAAAGCTCCCTCTCAACCCTCTTCTCCAGTCACTAAGCTCTATATCGGTTTTCAACACTAATGTCACAAATGGTCTCCCCCTAGTTTCACACTTCTATTGTCACTTGCCAATTTTTAGAATCATTTCATTTTCTTCCAAAATCACTGATGTCTAGGGCTCAATATGTAACATCCCCAGACTAGCCTCACTGATAACCTAAATCTCAACTTTTAGAAGGAAATAGGCTAACGGGACACTCCTCTCTCCACCCCCCACCCATTATTTGGTAGGATTTACTCAAAGGATCATCCTTGGACATTATATCTCCATCAGGCTTCTCCAGAAATGGCTAACTTACAAAACACTATCATATTTCAGGCTAAAATCTGAAGCTGCAGGGAAACAACCAAACAGGAACCCTTTGCCACCTAAGGCCTGCAGTGAAGAGCCTGGGGAGGGGGAGGTGCCACCCTTGTGACAGGAGGGCTCACCGCAGACTAATCACCAGTGTGATTAGTCTTCCTCCTGCATTTTGCTGCTAATTTTAAATCTGGCGGGGGGGGGCGGCCCAGAGGGTCTGGTAGAAAAGGGCTAATTCACCAGAAAGTTAGGAAACCCAGTCTGCTGAGACCATCAAATGGCTATTTTTAACCACAAAGCTCTAATCTCAGGGTTTCCAAGAACCCTTTGCAACCGCCAATTAGAAAAACAAAAGCTTTCTTTTTATAGGGAACTGATTCACTTCATCTTAAGTGACACTGAATTGAGGAGTAAATTTACAGAAAAGGAATGGAAATTCTAAAGGAGAAATTTAGAATCAGGAAGGATTAGTCAAAGCATAAAGTCTCATGAAATACTCTATAAGGTGCTAGCTCAGTATTTTCCTGTTCCACTCTTATCTGAAGTGCCTTCAGCAGCCAAAGCACCCCCAGAGGTTTTTACACCGGGTCTGTAAGTTAGACTGCCTTTACAAGCACTACTGCTATAGAAACCAGACTTGTAGCTAATCTTGGCTCATCTCAGAACTGGAAATAAAATTGAGGCAGGTCTCTGTAGTTATAAATCCATTTTCATTTACAGCCTAAGTCACCAGGTCACCTAAGTCACCTCCGAATGGAGCAGGTCTCCATACTGTTGGCTAGGGGACAGGAGATGGTGACAATTTTTGATGGAACAGAGGACAAGGACAATATGGTAAATTTCTGTTACTGGCTCAAGCCTAATTCGAAACAAAAATGAGTCAACAATACAAAGCTGTAAATTACCATCTGGTATCTTCTGTTCAGGACCCAACACCATGGTGGATACCTGAGTGCCAGAGTTCTTAGGAAAGGATTCTGGAAAGGAGAGAAGAAAGGGAGAGGAATTAGCAAGAACAAATTAAAACAAGTTCACAACCAGTATTCTGTGACGCTGTATGACTGAACCCTTACTATGCGAAAAGAATAATTGTTCTACTGAATTAGATAACCTTGGAAATAATCACAGTTTTCAGAATATGATTAAGATATATTTAAGGGAAAAAATGTAATACTGGCAACACTTCATAACCAAAGTGAAGCAAAAGGTATTTCAGGCAAGTGGGCAAGTAGTTTTTAATAAGTATCCACGGGAGATAGTGAAGGACAGGGAAACCTGCCGTGCTGCAGTCCAAGGGGTCACAAAGAATCGGACATGACTTAGCGGCTGAACAACACAAAAAAAGCATCCATACAGAGGCTTCCAGGCAATCAATCACCCAGTCTCCCACCCTTTACCTCCAATTAACCCAAATATTTAGAAGACTGACTTCCCACCATTTTGATGAGCTTTTAAGGACAAATATCTACAACTCTTTTTGATCTAACTAACAATTTAAGCTCATGTTTCAAGTTTCTGGAGGGCAGGGAGGAAGGGGGAAAGACCACACCAGCACACTGGTAGGAGAGGGCCACTATTTCCCAGTCTCACCTTTCCCTGAGAGAGACTTCGGCTTTAAGGTTTCAAGTTTCATTCCCCAACACTTCAACAACTGAGAGAAGAATGAATGACCATGCTCCCCTCAAGGAGAGTTGAGGCACCAGGAGAAAAAGGCACAGACAGCAGCCCGCCTGCCCTTCTCTCCATCAGCAATAAATAACCTTCGAGGCGGGGCGAGGAGTGAGGGAGACTGGGGGTGAAAGGGGGTGTGGTAGTGAGTGGGTATCCCAGATGTCCAGCCTCCTACTGGGTTAAGTTTAACTGGGCTAAGTTTAACAGCGGGTAGAGGGTATATTAGTTAAGCCCATTGGCCCACAGATCTATGGCATATTCTCCTTTAAAAATTTTGATCTACTGATTAAGGAATCTACTTCTCAGTTAATTCTAAACTTACAAATAATGGGAAAGGTAAATAATATTGTTAACCACCTCCCCTTGAATCCCAATAACAACTATCCTACTGAAAAACTGAGGAAGCCTCCCTTATCTATCCTTTACTAGTCTTTTTCTACTCTTGTACCATTATTGCTCTTATATGAACAGTGCTCTACTTTCTTTTTTAGATAATCTATCGACATATTCTAGGGCTTCCCTGGTAGCTCAGCAGTAAAAAATCCTCACGCCAATGCAGGAGACTTGGGTTCAAGCCCTGGTAGGGAAGATCCCCTGGAAAGAGAAATGGCAACCTACTCCAGTATCTTGCATGGAAAATCCCATGGACAGTGGAGCTTGATAGTCCATGCGGGTCGCACGAGTTGCACATGATTTAGCGACTAAAACAACAACAAATCGACATATTCTATACCTGTTTTGCCAAAGTACAGAATTAAGACCTGAAAGGGGTATTAGATTTCATCTATTTTCTGGAGTATAAAACAGCAACGTCTAAATCTTGCTAATTTAGAAAGTATAAACTTTCAACTCTTTAGTCACCAATAAGGAGACTCTGGTTATAATAAACAGTAGCCATGTCCTTCCTATTAGTTTGAGCTACCAGATGGTTTCGCCAGCAGACCTCAATACTGCTGACTAAATCCCACCCCTCTCTCAGCCAGCACCTCACCTAAACGGGACTTACACATCTGACCACTCAGCAGCGGTACCACTTGGATTCCAATCACAGCACAGCTCCTAGACCCCACTCAGAGCGTTTTTCCTTTTACTTAATTCTAAGAAGCCAGGATAACACACAATAAACTAGAAACCACAAATCCAATCTGAGACTACGGCTCTTACACGGGAAATCGTGGGCTATTTATATGAGACAACTTCCTTATACTTCAATCAGCTCTGAGAACATTATTATTAAGATTATCGGAAATTTCCTGGTGGTCCAGTGGTTAGGACTCCACGCTTTCCCAGCAAAGGGCAAGTTTAATCACTGGTCAGGGAACCAAGATCCCACAAGCCACACAGCACAGATCCCTTACCCCACTCCCCCAAAAAGAGTATTATTATTGGGAGTTCCCTGGTGGCATAGTGGTGAGGATTCTAGCCTTTCATTGCTATGGCCCGAGATTTAGTTCAATCCCTGAATGGGGAACTGAGATCCTGCAAGCTACACAGCACAGCCAAAAAATAAATCAAATAAATAAAATGGAAAGAAGTGCCAAAAAGTGTTGAGTGGTTATTTTTTAAAGAATATTATTATTAATATTATATTATTAAGAATAACTCAAGTTTCTAATTGCTGCCCTATTCATAAAGAATCCATAAAATTCGATTACTTTTGTATGATAACTGATACTCGGTTTCAGAAGGCACAGAAGTGTTCAGTACATTTGAGGAAGATTCCTATCCAAAAGAGGCCTTTAAATCTTGTATCTTTAAAAAGCAACCAGTTGAGATAGTAGTGTTTTTTCCCAATATGAAGTGTGAAAAGGTGACAGTTAAATAATTTTAAACAGAAATATCTCAAGATAAAAATTTTAATAATTACTGTTAGTATTCTAAGTGATTGCTCCCATAATTACTTACAGAACTTGTAAAACACAAGAAGTCTGATATTCTCTGTGAAATCTCTCTCCAAGAAAGAAAATAGATTCTAGATTCCAACCTGTTTGCTGGTTGTTGTTGTTGTTGTTTTTTCTGCACCATGCAGCTTGTAGGATCTTAGTTCCTGGACCAGGGATCAAACTGGGCCCCAGCAGTGAAAGCACTGAGTCCTAACCAGTGGACCATCAGGGAATTCCCTATTCCAAATTTCTCATCAAAACACTGAGTCAACAAACTATAAGCTCCATTGCTTGCAGTGTCTAGAGAACATAACCAGGGCAAGGGATGGAGAGTCAGTATGCCTGGTGTGCTGCCCAGTGTTTAGGTCTCCGTGAAAATCCAACACCCACATAGAAGCAGTAAGTTGATAATAAGACCACTTTGCTCTCTAGAACCATACCACCATGTCATCAGTCATTAAATTACACTAAGAAAAAGATCCAGTGGCGATACAAGCAACAAGAATCAACCCTGCAGTACTCTGATATTTATGATTAACAATGTGCCTTGACATTCTAGCTCACCCCCAACCACTAAGTGTCACCTTCTCTTAAAGCCAGTAAGTTTCCTCCTATCAAACAGCCATCAACAGCAGGGGGAAAAAAAGGCACTCACGGGTCAATGTATTATAACTATTTTATCCCATTCCTTATCAAAAAAGTTGAAAGACTGTTTTATAAAATAAGAATGCTAATTACATTTTCTGTCTAAATGTCAAAAGTCTACATAGCCTTTGACCCAGTAGTTCCATTTATAAGAATGCATACTAAAGAAACATTTGTACAGGAAGTATCGGTATATGCAAGAATATTTCCCACAGCACTGTCTGTAGTGTCAAAAGACTAAAACAACCTAGGACACTCATAGAATGGAATACCATAAATAAGGCAGATCTAAACGAATTGACAGGAAACAATCTCCAAGATACACTGTGAAGTTAAAGATAGAATTTATAGAACACTATGCTATCATTTATGTAACCAAAGAGAGAGATTGAGAAAATACATGTACGGAGGAAATCCAAAGGACATGCCAAAAACTGGTTATCCCGACTCCAAGAGGAAGGAGTGGAGGAGCACAAAGGAGGTCAAGCAAAAGGACCTCTCATGAATATACACTGCATGCAGTTTTGCAATTTAAAACAAAATTTTGCCAAGTAAATGTATCGTTTATTTTTTAAAAACATAAAGATCATACAGATTTACTCAGTTTCCCAACAAATACCTCAAGGCACCTTCCGAGTCTCAATGAACACTTCAGGGATCAATTCTCTCTGATTAAGCTTCTGCAGTGGATAACCAGAGATCTGAAGCCTCAAGCTTAACTTACTACTACTTGGACTTAGTGCACAAACAGCCATGCTCTGAAATTATGATTTGGAAGTTTCTCTTGAATCCAAAGAAATAAAAAAAAATCCTCCTCAGCAAAGTGTTTCTTCACTCCCTAATATGGGTTAAATGGCCCTCTTTCATGTTCCCCAAGGCATCTGCTGCTTACTACTATCATATCATGTTATTCTGAAAGCACTTATTCCCTGATACTACTCTTGCAACTTCTCTGCAAGTTTGAAATTACATCAAAATAAAAAGTCATATCCTCCAACACTTACTAGTTATAATAACTTATGAAAATTTAATTCACAGTAATTCCAGATGTTCTCTTGGCATTTACAAGAACTCTAGAAGAACAATTTGAATAGTCCAAAACTGGTTTAAAACTTCCCACCAAGGAAGTGTGAAATACTGAGTATTAAATATGTACAACTTCAACTTTTCCCCCCACGGCTAAAAAAATGCTTGAATTTAAACAATATTTTTCTTAGAAAAGTCTCTTATAGAGAGCAAGGGTACCCAAAACCATTTCATTGATCTTAGGAGCTGTTGCAAAAGTCTCCCTAAAATTAATTTTAGGTTTTGGAGAGGTATGTTTTTTGAACAGTCTTCTAATCTTCTCCCCTTCTTTCCCCCATTATATAAAAAAGATCAGAGACAGCATTAAGTAGGAAAAGAAGTTTCACAGAGGCAACCAGAAAAGTGTGCATGGAATCAGCTGATTAGATAAATATGAACAGGAATGTTTAAAGCTGCCTGGCAAAGCCACCTCTTCTCCCTCTTGATGTTTCCTCAGCCAATACCCAGTGTTCAACATGCTGGTGACAAAGTGGAAACTGCCAGAAACAGGGGTTAAAAGTCATACTCAAGTTGTTTATTAGAGAATAAAAAGGAGTTGTGATTAAAAAAAAATTTTTTAAGCCAAAGCAATCTTGAGGAAGAAGAATGGAACTGGAGGAATCAACCTGCCTGACTTCAGGCTCTACTACAAAGCCACAGTCATCAAGACAGTATGGTACTGGCACAAAGATAGAAATATAGATCAATGGAACAAAATAGAAAGCCCAGAGATAAACCCACGCACATATGGACACCTTATCTTCGACAAAGGAGGCAAGAGTATACAATGGAGAAAAGACAATCTCTTTAACAAGTGGTGCTGGGAAAACTGGTCAACCACTTGTAAAAGAATGAAACTAGAACACTTCCTAACACCGTACACAAAAATAAACTCAAAATGGATTAAAGATCTAAACGTAAGACCAGAAACTATAAAACTCCTAGAGGAAAACATAGGCAAAACACTCTCCGACATAAATCACAGCAGGATCCTCCATGACCCACCTCCCAGGATATTGGAAATAAAAGCAAAAATAAACAAATGGGACCTAATTAAAATTACAAGCTTTTGCACAACAAAGGAAACTATAAGCAAGGTGAAAAGACAGCCTTCAGAATGGGAGAAAATAATAGCAAATGAAGCAACAGACAAACAATTAATCTCAAAAATATACAAGCAACTTCTGCAGCTGAATTCCAGAAAAATAAACGACCCAATCAAAAAATGGGCCAAAGAACTAAACAGACATTTCTCCAAAGAAGACATACAGATGGCTAACAAACACATGAAAAGATGCTCAACATCACTCATTATTAGAGAAATGCAAATCAAAACCTCAATGAGGTATCATTTCACACCAGTCAGAATGGCTGCTATCCAAAAGTCTACAAGCAATAAATGCTGGAGAGGGTGTGGAGAAAAGGGAACCCTCTTACACTGTTGGTGGGAATGCAAACTAGTACAGCCACTATGGAGAACAGTGTGGAGATTCCTTAAAAAACTGGGACTAGAACTGCCATATGACCCAGCAATCCCACTGCTGGGCATATACACCGAGGAAACCAGAATTGAAAGAGACACGTGTACCCCAATGTTCATCGCAGCACTGTTTACAATAGCCAGGACATGGAAGCAACCAAGATGTCCATCAGCAGACGAGTGGATAAGGAAGCTGTGGTACATATACACAATGGAATATTACTCAGCCATTAAAAAAATACATTTGAATCGGTTCTACTGAGATGGATGAAACTAGAGCCCATTATACAGAGTGAAGTAAGCCAGAAAGAAAAACAACAATACATTATACTAATGCATATATATGGAATTTGAAAGATGGTAACGATAACCCTATATGCGAGTCAGAATAAGAGACACAGATGCATGGAACAATTTTATGGACTCTGAGGGAGAAGGTGAGGGTGGGACGTTCTGGGAGAATAGCATTGAAACATGTATATTATCGTATGTGAAACAGAACACCTTTCCATGTTTGATGCATGAGACAAGGGCTCAGGGCCGGGGCAATGGGATGACCCAGAGGGATGGGATGGGGAGGGAGGTGGGTGGGGGGTCCAGGAAGGGGAACACATGTAAACCCATGGCTGATTCATGTCAATGTATGGCAAAAACTATTACAATATTGTAAAGTAATTAGCCCCCAACTAAAATAAATAAATTTATTTTTAAAAAATAAATAAATAAATAAATAAATATACAAATCATAAATAAACAATGGACTTAATCAATAAAAAAAAAAAAAGAATTCATTTGCTTGAAGAAAACATAAAGATCTCTAGATCCTTCTACAATTTCCTTTTCTCTAAAGGTCTACTTTAAGGCTAAAGTACTTGATAATCTTACTAAACCATTATTATTAATCTAGCTTTTATATTATATAAGATGTTCTTCATGAAGGTGAGCTCCTGCCCCCATATGATTGGGAGTCAACAAAACTGAAATATTTTGTGGTTCAAACAGAGCTCACTGCTGTCTGAACCTATCTTTTTTTAAAAATATCTATTTACTTATTTGGCTGCTTTGGGTCTTAATTGAGGTGCAAGGGATCTTTAGTTGTGGCATGTGGCATCTAGTCCCCTGACCAGGGATCAAACCCTGCCCCCTGTATTGGGAGCACAGAGCCTTTGCCACTGGACCACCAAGGAAGTCCCTGAACCTATGGATTTTAATAAGGAATACTACTGGCCATTTTTCAAAATGAGAAATGGTAACTTCCTCTGTTTTTCCACTCCAGGTCAATAAAGCACCCATTTCTCAGTCTTTCCATCAGGATATCCATCTAATTGATTCCAAAAGTCTGCCCCCACAGTGGGGGATGGGAGAGAAAACAGCTTAGAAAAGTCATGTGAATTTCTAAATTATAATTGAGGATGTGAAGTTTGGAATTGCTTTTTAAATTTCGATAAAAAGTAATCCTATCTTTCTCTCATAAAAATGAACTTGATATAAAATCGGCATATTGAAAAAAAAGACAGGTTGGAAAGAGATTACATCTACTTCCTGACAGAATAACAAAGCGAAAAGCCCTCTGGTGTTAGCTTAACAAAAAGACCTTGAAACTCTAATCCTCTCTACCCTGGTGGGTAATATTTCAGTAAGCTCTAAGTCACACAAGCACACCCAGTTCATAAAGTACAAACAGTGCTTCACTTACATCAGAGCCTCTCTCTCTGGCACAAGGTCCACAGACTGTGTTATTTTTTTTTTCCCATGTTACTGACTTTTTATGTCATAGTAATGATCTGAAAATTGGACACATCTCATTCAGTCTATCAGAGGACCACAATTTCAACTCACCAAGTTTGCTGTTGCCACCTGACTTAAGACTTTTGAAAATCTGTTTTATGGTTGAAAGGAAAACCTAACATGGAGAACATCTAATGATTAAGAAAGAAGAGAAAGGTTAGGCAGCAAGAAGAGGAGAGAGGCGGTGAGATAGGGGGAGGAAGAGTACAGTTGATAACAACATCAGCTGCCTGGGTGTCAAAGGCGATAACAGAGGGGAGAAATGTGGCCAGGCTGTCAAGTACTGAGCTTTTAGACAAGAATATCACTCATCAACCAGAGACTTCAGAATTAGAAGGGCCCAATTAGTATCTGTTAAATAGGGCTCTTCACTTTCTCTGCTCAGCCCTCTGAGGCTTAGCCAGCTTCCAAACCTCCTCGCCTACTTACATGACAGGGCCACTAATATCTTACTTCCAGAAAACTACAGCTTGGTCTTTGTTCCTCCCAACTCTCGCTGTAAGCTTCCCCTGATTTCCTCCTGATCGACCGAAGTTTACAGCAGTATTTCCTTTTGACAGCCCAACCTGGCCTTCTGGGCCTGACACAACTATCTCAGAACACAACTCCAAGCACTAAAAATTTCAGAGACAGCTTTACCCTTAAGTAAGAAAGTCTATTAAACTAATCCATACCAACTTCTTGCCTCAAGAGAAAAAAAAAAAGTTTTGCCCTTATACTTAAGGTAGCTTTTCTCTGGCAAATGTGAGGAATGGTTACCATTAGATTACATTCAACTTATTTATTCCAATGAAAGATACCGGCTCCCTTGATGCACACTGACCTTAACAATATTGAGTACATATTTTCCTCAAAGTTTCTTTGCTTAAAGCAAAGAAAAATTATCTGTAAAAACAGACAATATATATAAGATTCTCCAGGCCTCCTTCTACTCTTTGGAACCTGCTGAAATTTCAATAGTTAACTTGCAGCCTCCTTTCATTACCTAGGAATTTTATAGACATCTATTATTAGAAATAAATGGAACCAAAGCAAACAAAAATACCCACACAGGATAACCTACTAGCAATAAGAACAAAGACAAGACTGAGAACCCTAATTTCCCAATCTAAGTTTTTACTGGGAACTGATCCTTACGTTAAAAAATGTAACTTAGTCTGATCTTAAATGTGGAAGAGGAATTAGACAATAAATATATTTTTATCATTCCTGGCCAACTCTTTTATGTTGCATTCTGATATTAGTTTATAATTCATATTTATTGTTTTACTATATCCATGATATTGCTGATGATACCTGGAGGGCTCTTCATGTGTCTCCAGGGGCCAAAAAATGTTAATTGTTCAATATACGTTTGTTAAATGGCACTGGATGGCTGACACAACGAGGATCTCAGTCTCCTAACTCCTCATATTCTACACATTCAAATGCTCCTGTCCTGTTTTCCAAAATATTTATTCAAACCAGACTCACATGATAAAGATGACAACAATATTAAAGAAAATGGCTTCCCTCTCTGCCTCAAGCACTCAACTCTTTAAAGATATCACTCCCTGTCCTCCTCATTAAAGCACAAAGGTTTCACAATGTTCTCCACTTGCACAAAGCCAACATCAAACTTTCAACACTATACAAATACTAAATTGCCTTAATACAAAGCTAAATAATTAAATTTACACCATGTGTACTTCAGTCAAATCAGGCTAGCATACAGGCCAGCATACTTTATGCAATAAGCCATGTTCTTTTTTGTAAACCCAGAGTTTCTCATTTAGCAATTAGTTCCCAATTCTGCAACCTATGTAAACAGTTTTCTTGGAAGCGGAGAACTGCAAGACAGAAATGTCTTCTATTAGAGCCTTCCAGATAGTATCAAGAGAACCTCAGAGAAACTTTTAAACTCACAGAAAGAGCCTAAGTCTGTCAGCAGACATTTCTACCTACATACACAATAAGAAGATAGGGGCTAAAGATGTCTTTGATTTCACAGCACTCACCCAAGTTCTTAGAACTAAAAGTCAATTATTAATAGAAAAGATGCTGCTTTGTAAATACCAGTGTGTAACCTCTAACCATCACTTCATTGAGTGGAAGCTGAACCAAGGACTTCCTGGGTGGTCCAGTGGTTAAGAGTTCACCCTCCAATGCAGGGAGTGTGGGTTTGATCCCTGGTTGGGTAACTAAGATCCCAAGTGCAGCGGGGCAACTACTGAGCCCCTGCCGCAGAGAGAAGTCAGCGCATCTCAGCTGAGACCCGATGTAGCCAAATAAATAATAAACAAAAGAAATAAATATATATTTAAAAAAATGAACCAAAGCTGCTTAGCTCTGTGGCGTATTCCAAGGGATCACCGCTGATTTCCTAACAGTACAGTAAGACTTGCGTCAAGCTTCTTCATTCACTAACAAGAAGTGCAGCCAGGCTGCTCAGAAATTCCCCGCCCAAGTCCCATAGCCATCCCGGAAACTTGAGGAACCAAATGTGCTGCAATCATGGCCTTTTTGGTATTGGGTCCAAAAAAAAGTCTGTAGGCCAAGACTGTAAATGAAATATTACTCAGCGAAAAACTAAACAGCCAAAGAAGTTTTCATTTACCCAACACAGCTATCATGGACAGACAGCACTGCATAGCTGGAGTTTCCAACCTTACTTAATGATGAACACCCAGCAGAGTCTACAGTCACAAAACGTGAATGGAAAACAGGCCTAAGGGTTCACTGGCAATAGGCTCAGGGGATTCTAAACAAAGAATAAGTAATAAGGTCAGAATTCTTTTAGTGTGGAATCTTTGAGGGGAAAGAAGGCACTTACAGGTAATATTAATAATATTAATAACGAAAGCTCCTACATGCTAGGAACTGCTCTAAGCACTTTATTAATTCATTTAGTACTCACCACCAACTCTTTAAGATACTATCAATTCCCATTTTAAGTATGTGGAAACAAAACAAAGAGGCTAAGAATCCTGTTCAAAGGTTTACAGAACCAAGAAGTGCTGCAAACTAGTTGGGGTTCAGATTCCACAAGAGTCAAGGGAGAAACACAAAGTGCCCTAGTTGCAGCAATATTCATTAGAACTATGGCCAGCAAAAGTTTCTGGAAACCTGTCTCCTCTTGCCTCGCATTCCACAGAATTTTTGCTTTTCGCTTTAAAGAGGTGTCACATTCCCTTAACTTCCTAACACTTCTTTTGAAAGCAGTGGACGGTTTGAGAATATCTTCACTTTACACACAGGAAAACTCAAGTTCAAGTTACTCAACTTCTTCAATGATGCTCTTTGAAATAGTCTGATATACGAAAAGAATTGGGGGAAACCAATTGAAAACAAAACAAACAAACAAAAGCAGAATATCCAAAAGTAAACATAGCTGTAACAGCAGGGACCTACGAAACGGAGCAGATGTCGAGCAGCCAGCCACCCTTCTCACACACGGAGTGCGACAACGCCGCTACAAAAGTTCCTGAGCCTGGAGGCCGCACAAACAGCCCTAAAACCGATCTACACACCAGGACTCAGCGGTCTGCCCAAGCCATTCACACGAAGAGGCGCTTCTTGGATGTTGCCTGTAGCAAAATGAATTCTTTTGCTGAAGTGCGGCGGCGGGAGGCCCAGGAAGCGGACGGGGCACCAGGGCTCCGAAGATAAGGAGGAGGCCGAGGGGACCTTGCCCCGCGTCCGTCGGCCTCTCCCGCGGCGTGAAGCGGGGTTAGCAGACCTTCGACCACGGGTCCCCGGACAGCGGCAGGTCCGCGTAGGGATTCAGCCATTTTCTCTTTAGGTCTCTTTAGGCCGCGGCGGGGAAGGGGCGAGGCCCCTGCGACCTCTGGCCTTCGCTTCCCGCCCCCCGCTCCCGGCACCCGGCGCCCTCCTCTAGCTCTTCCTTTGAAGAATGCGGCTGCATCTGGAACCCGCGTCCAGGGCCTCCCGGCCCGCACCGCCCCTCGCAGCCCCGCCCGGCGCCCCGCCCGCCAAATACTGGCCGCGGCGCCTGCTCCCAGGCTGGCCCTCCAGCCGCCCGGAGCCCGGGGAAAGCGGGGCGCCCGCGTGACCCCTGACCTGGCCCGCTCCCCACCTTACCAGCTCCGCAACCACCTGACAATCGGTCCCCGCGCCAGCGGCTCCATATCCCTGGAGCCAGCGCCACGCCAGCCTACCCCCTACACGGCCCGCGATTGGCCGACAGGATCGCAGCTGCACGTTCCTATTGGCTGGACTCTCCATATTCGCCGTAGCGGCCTAGGCGCGTGGCAGGCTGACTTTGGATCCCGAGTCTCCGCCCACCCCTGGGCTCACTGGGGGCGGGGCCACGGAGGCCTGGGCGGGGGCTGTCTGCGGCTGAGCTAGTGCTGGAGCTGGACCAGCCCACACTGTGTTGTGGGGTCTCCCATCCCGCTAGCAACCTGCAGACGAGTAAGTTTCCTGCTGTAGTTCGCAGTGGCCTCGTTAGGCCCCGGAAGACAAGATCATTTCTTCTAAGACACGGCTCTGTGAGAGTTCCAGCTCCACCCTGCAAAGGGTAGCCACCTCTCGCCCTCAGAGCCACATCACAGTATCTGCTGCCCCACCAAGAGCGCCCCACACCTGGGAGGAACCGCGACGCGTCAGCTAGCGCAGCCAGTTCGACTGCATCAGGTGCCCTACTCCCGAGTCTCGGCAATGAATTGTCTTCTCTCTCCTACTCGGCTGCCTCGCTTCTTCTCCCAAACTATTTTCCACCTACCCAAAAGCAGTCCCGCTCCATTCCCAGTTTCAATCGCATATCCCAGAGACTTTCTCTGAAGATGACGACCAGGCTAGTGGTGCTTCAGAAGGGAGAAAATAGTCTGACTAGCCACCCTGATTTTCTACAATGTCGTTTACAGAGACCAGAAACATTCTTAGACCCCTCTCTCTCCCGGCCCCCACATCGCCCCCATAACTGCTTTCCTTAAAGGTAACCAAGCTTATCAAGTCATAGGGCTAGAGAAGAAAAGCATAAAACCCTCCAACATCTTTCTTCGTGTAAAAACTGCTAGGAGAAATTTTTATTAGTTGATTAAAGAGTCCAAGAGAAGAGGAAACGAGAGTAAACTGCAAAAAGGAAAATCCAAGTAAAGTACAAACAAATTCAGGGACCCAAAAAACTGGGCTGGGCATCATCAATGATCCGATACAGGCTGGTTTCCATACAGAATTTCTCCTAGAGAGAAAAGAAAATGCACAAATTAGTTCTGAGAATCTCTCTGCAACACATATGGGGTGTGTTTCAGAAAGGCTTGATGAAGTCCCTCCAGACCAGAACCTTTCCTTTGGGAATTTCTACTGCAACTAGAAAATAAAATGTCTAGAGCCTCCTTATCGCGTTCCAGGTCTGCTCTGGTGGGTAGAGTCCCTGGGCTGTTATATACTTACTGCTGGCTACTTACTTAGCTCACACTGTGGGGCTGCCTCCTTCTTAAGCTGTTTCCTCATTGTGCAGGCTCGGTCTGACTTTCCCAGTGCCGCTCCTATTTCTTGCCTCTATATATAGAGACAAGTGCGCCTCCCCGTGGTTAGACAAGGCCCCTTACCCTGCTCTGGGCTAAACATTGTTAAAGACACCGCAGGGAATTTCAAGAAGCAAATCACACCCTTCAAAGCATAATCAAATTTCATCTTTGACCTGCCATGAAAAGGAAAGCATCATATATCTGCCACTCCTGGATATTAGGGAACAATTAATTGCATTTGAAAACTTTAATTCTAAGATTTCATCTCTGTCTTATTTCGCGGGGGCTGGAGGCAAGCCTGTGTGTGCCAGTGGCGGAAAGGGGCGGAGTAAGAGGAATTGCTTTCCTTCCCAGATGCCGCCCCCACTTGGAATGAAGCTGGTTTGGGCACTTGAACCAAGGTTGCATGTGCACTAGGACTCTGCACCCCTGAGACGTAAACTGAAACCACTTAACCCCAAGCCTGACAGTCTATGAGTATTTTCCACATAGGTACGTGCAGTACCAGTGTAATTATAGGGAGTCTCAGAGTATGGTTGAAAACGCCACCCAGTCCATCCCTTAAGATCTGAAGAACCCGCTGGCATCAGCCTGGTCAATCAGTGATAAACAGGTGGACAACAAAGCCACACAAACCTGAGACTCAGTGTCTGATGTCAAAGAAAAACAAAACAAAAAACACCTGAGGCTGCTAGATGTATGTGTGTGTGTGTGTATATATATATCCAGAGAAAGCCAGGATTGCTCAATCTGGGGGGAAAAAAAGGTGGAGGAACTTGCCTCGAGCAAATGTAGATTAGTCACCCAGCCGGAGGTAAAGCTGGAAAGGAGAGGCATTGGAAGGGAGTGAGGAGAATAAGGGGGTTACTGGAAGGAAGAACTGGCTGCCTTCAGGAAGTTTTCTGGCAGTTTTCTGGGAAATCTGCTTAGTACCATAAAAACATGCAATAAGTGTAAAAGATATAATTTTCCATAGAATGGAGAAGAAAGAAAAGAGCAATCAATTCATATCCATCTTCCAGCAAGAGGCTCTAGTTCCTACACAGAATAGCCATAGCCTCACAAGATGAAGATCCCTTCATTCCAGGACTAGAAGTCATCTCATTACAATTTGACCTATCTCTTTGTTCCTGTTTTACAGCAGACAAGTTTCCTAAGGCAAAACTACCTTGGGTAGTTTTGGGTTGGGCTCAATTTATCCCCCTTCATGGGAAAATAGAAGAAAAAAAGAAGAAATATGAAATCACCCAAGAACTAATATGTTGTAAGAAAAGACCCTGTTTTGGTTCAGAACTTCCAAAATAGGAATACATTTTACAAGGAGATTCTACCAGAGTCCTCCTGTGGCTCTTACTCAGGAAACTGCTCCCAATATACACACTCCAGTCTTGCCTGCTAGGTCCCCAATGCACTTATAGTAACTGACAACATTACGGAATTTTTACTCTGTCTCAAACAATATATTTGATATGCTATAAACAGGAATCAATCTTCACAATAAATTTGTGAGGCAAGAACTATATTTTATTTTGTGTATTAGGAACCTGAGTCAGGGAGGTAGAATAATTTGTTAGTTAAGGAGGTTAACTAATTAAAGTTAATTAAGCAATCAGGAGGTGGCAATAGAAGTAACACATTCCAAAACAAAGGGTAGAAGCAGAGTTTTAATAAAGAATTTGGACAGTAATTTGAAGTAGAGGATTTATTTGGCAAAAACAGAATATGTTCAGCAACATGGAACTGAACATTATTTTTCATACAAAGTTAAAAGCACATTATATTTCCTTCCTGACTACTTGCCAGTCCCCATCTCTTCTAGAGAGATAAGCTTCATCTAAATTATTTCATCTTATTGATGATTGTCATTTATAACTTTATCGCTACCTCTGTCTCCAGTATTCCTTTGGAAAAGGTGTATGGATTCACTACATGTTCTAATGTATTGTCTATAGATTATACGATAAAGTCAAGCATATATTTGCTGATAATAATTTGCTTAAGTTAACCTGTCTTTATACTTAGAAATGTGTCTTAATAGTAGGCTTCCCTGGTGGCTTAGATGGTAAAGAATCTGCCTGCAATATAGGAGACCTGTGTTTGATCCCTGGGTGTCAGGAAGATTCCCTGGAGAAGGAAATGGCAACCTACTCCAGTATACTTGCCTGGAGAATTCCATGGATAGAAGAGTGTGAAAGGCTACAGTCCATGGGGTTGCAAAGAGCCGGACAGGACTGAGTGACTGTAACTCACTCAATTTAACTTTAACAGCAAGTTAGTGGTAGATCCGGAGAAGGCAATGGCAACTCACTCCAGTACTGTTGCCTGGAAAATCCCATGGACGGAGGAGACTGGTAGGCTACAGTCCACTGGGTCTTGAAGAGTCGGACACGACTGAGCGACTTCACTTTCACGCATTGGAGAAGGAAATGGCAACCCACTCCAGTATTCTTGCCTGGAGAATCCCAGGGACGGCGGAGCCTGTTGGGCTGCCGTCTATGGGGTCGCACAGAGTCGAACACGACTGACGTGACTTAGCAGCAGCAGCAGCAGTGGTAGATCCAGGCTTTGAGTAAAAATTTGTTAGATCCAAGAGCCAGCATCCCAACTACCATACCATAATCCCTCCATCTTACACACCTAAAACAATTTCCTTCCATTCAAATCTCAATCTCAGAAATGATATCTTTTGTAAAATCCTATTCATGTAAATAGGAGAAGGCAATGGCACCCCACTCCAGTACTCTTGCCTAGAAAATCCCATGGATGGAGGAGCCTGGTAGGCTACAGTCCGTGGGGTCGCTACGAGTCGGACACGACTGAGCAACTTCACTTTCACTTTTCCCTTTCATGCACTGGAGAAGGAAATGGCAACCCACTCCAGTATTCTTGCCTGGAGAATCCTAGGGACGGCGGAGCCTGGTGAGCTGCCGTCCATGGGGTCGCACAGAGTCGGACACGACTGAAGCGACTTAGCAGCATTCACATAAATACATTGAACAATTCACATTACCACAATAGCCAACTGATTTCTGTGTAGATGTTAATCTGTATCCGTATCATGTGTGCTTTTTATTTGAATAGGAGACTTTTCCTTACATGCTCACCTCCCATCCACTCTCCCACTATTCTTTTTCATGCTTTTGTAGTCCCTGAACAACTGCCCGATATTAACTCCTCCCTTGCGTATTTGCTCAGTTGCCTAGTTGTGTCTGACTGTTTGGGACCCTGTGGACTATAGCCTGCCAAGCTTTTCTGTCCATGGAATTTTCCAGGCAAGAATATTGGAGTGGGTTGCCATTTCCTCCTCTCTCCGACCCAGGGATCGAACCCACATCTCCTGTGTCTCTTGCATTGACAGGCAGGTTCTTTACCACTGAGCTACCCACCCAGAAAGCCCCCTCCTAAGTCCTCCCACACCTCCCTTTTCATTGGAGGACAGAGGGAACAAAAAGCACCCATCAAACTAAGATGGCATCTTGAGACAGGAAAGCAAGACAGGCAACTCCATATAATCATGTTTCAGTTTATTATTAATATATGGTACTTATTAACAGGGTGGGATTGGTAAACAATGATCCAGAAGCCTTTAAAACTACATTCCACACCACAGTGTCCATAGGGACAATTATACCGTTAAACTAGAGCATGGGGGTAGGTGCTCAAACAGGACCTGCATTCCTAAGGCAAGATTTATGAATGGGTAACTAGTCTCATGGGAATACCTCAGCAAAGGTTGCATTGTTTGAGGATCAACAGAGCATAGGGGCCACCTGATCCTAACAATTATTAAACAGTACCTATTAACTACAAAACACTTGACAACAGAGAAGTGATTCACAGCACAGTACTGTCCTGGTTTGGGTCAGTGAAAGACAAAAGGAACTGATGCCATCTTGGGCATGATGGCGTCAGTTACGTTAACAGTCATACACCTTCCTTACCTAGAAAACTCATTATTGCTGTTGTTGTTTTTATTGTTACTATTATCGTGTATGTGTTAGGTCGCTTCAGTCGTGTCCAACTCTTTGTGACCCTATAGAGTGTAGCTTGCCAGTCTCCTCTGTCCATGGGATTTTCCAGGCAAGAATACTGGAGTGGACTGCCATGCCCTCCTCCAGGAGATCTTCCTAATCCAGGGATGGAACCAACGTCCCTTCTGTCTCCTGCATTGGCAGGTGGGTTCTTTACAACTAGTACCACCTGGGAAGCCCATTACTATTATTCCGTTAAAGATATCCCCCTCTGTTGAAGCATTCCCTGATGCCCTCCTCCAGGCAGCATTAGTCCTATATTCTGTCTGCTACCCAAACACTTCTTACTCTACTCTAGCACTAACTCATTCTGAATATATCTATTGAAAATAAACTATATATCAGGCAGAATATGGGTGGTAGAGATACAGTACAAATAAGATAAGCATAGCTCCTTATGGATTAATGTTTTTGTGCTTTCTTCTCCCACTAAAATGTAAGCTTCTCAATAGGGGCAATTATTTTATCTTGTACACCTGGTGCTAACAAAGGCCCGATATATAGGAGGTGTTCCATAAATGTATCATCCCATTGTTTTAATATGTTATGGCTGTCCGGCAATGAAGATGAATAATCATACTATATCTGTTTATATTTATGTTCAGTTCAGTTGCTCAGTTGTGTCCAATCTTTGTGACCCCATGAATCTCAGCACACCAGGCCTCCCTGTCCATCACCAACTCCTGGAGTTTATCCAAACTCATGTCCATCAAGTCAGTGATGCCATCCAGCCATCTCATCCTCTGTCGGCCCCTTCTCCTCCTGCCCCCAATCCTTCCCAGCATCAGGGTCTTTTCAAATGAGTCAACTCTTCGCATGAGGTGGCCAAAGGATTAGAGTTTCAGCTTCAACATCAGTCCTTCCAATGAACGCCCAGGACTGATCTTTAGGATGGACTGGTTGGATCTCCTTACAGTCCAAGGGACTCTCAAGAGTCTTCTCCAACACCACAGTTCAAAAGCATCAATTCTTTGGCACTCAGCTTTCTTCACAGTCCAACTCTCACATCCATACATGACTACTGGAAAAACCATAGCCTTGACTAGATGGACTTTTGTTGGCAAAGCAATGTCTCTGCTTTTTAATATGCTATCTAGGTTGGTCATAACTTTCCTTCCAAGGAGTAAGCATCTTTTAATTTCATGGCTGCAGTCACCATCTGCAGTGATTTTGGAGCCCAAAAAAATAAAGTCTGACACTGTTTCCACTGTTTCCCCATCTATTTGCCTTGAAGTGATGGGACCAGATGCCATGATCTTAATTTTCTGAATGTTGATCTTTAAGCCAACTTTTTCACTCTTCTCTCTTTCATCAAGAGGCTTTTTAGTTCCTCTTCACTTTCTGCTATAAAAGGTGGTGTCATCTGCATATCTGAGGTTATTGATATTTCTCCCAGCAATCTCGATTCCAGCTTGTGTTTCTTCCAGCACAGCATTTCTCATGATGTACAAGTTAAATAAGCAGGGTGACAATATACAGTCTTGACGTACTCCTTTTCCTATTTGGAACCAGTCTGTTGTTCCATGTCCAGTTCTAACTGTTGCTTCCTGACCTGCATACAGGTTTCTCAAAAGGCAGGTCAGGTGGTCTGGTATTCCCATCTCTTTCAGAATTTTCCACAGTTTATTGTGATCCACACAGTCAAAGGCTTTGGCATAGTCAATAAAGCAGAAATAGATGTTCTTCTGGAACTCTCTTGCTTTTTCAATGATCCAGCAGATTATCTGGTGAAGATCTTTTTTGTACAGTTCTTCTGTGTATTCTTGCCATCTCTTTTTAATATCTTCTGCTTCTGTTAGGTCCATACCATTTCTGTCCTTTATTGAGCCCATCTTTGCATGAAATGTTCCCTTGGTGCCTCTGATTTTCTTGAACAGATCTCTAGTCTTTCCCATTCTATTGTTTTCCTCTATTTCTTTGCACTGATCACTGAGGAAGGCTTTCTTATCTCTCCTTGCTATTCTGAGGAACTCTGCATTCAAATGGGAATATCTTTCCTTTTCTCCTTTGCCTTTCGCTTCTCTTCTTTTCACAGCTATTTGTAAGGCCTCCTCAGACAGCCATTTTGCTTTTTTGCATTTCTTTTCCATGGGGATGGTCTTGATCCCTTCTCCTGTACAATGTCATGAACCTCTGTCCATAGTTCATCAGGCACTCTGTCTATCAGATCTAGTCCCTTAAATCTATCTCTCACTTCCACTGTATAATCATAAGGAATTTGATTTAGGTCATACCTGAATGGTCTAGTGGTTTTCCCTACTTTCTTCAATTTAAGTCTGAATTTGGCAATAAGGAGTTCCTGATCCAAGCCACAGTCAGCTCCCGGTCTTGTTTTTGCTGACTGTATAGAGCTTCGCCATCTTTGGCTGCAAAGAATATAATCAGTCTGATTTCGGTGTTGACCATCTGGTGATGTCCATGTGTAGAGTCTTCTCTGGTGTTGTTGGAAGAGGGTGTTTGCTATGACCAGTGCATTCTCTTGGCAAAACTCTATTAGCCTTTGCCCTGCTTCATTCTATACTCCAAGGCCAAATTTGCCTGTTACTCCAGGTGTTTCTTGACTTCCTACTTTTGCATTCCAGTCTCCTATAATGAAAAGGACATCTTTTTTGTGTGTTAGTTCTAAAAGATCTGAGCTTCCCTGGTGGCTCAGAGGTTAAAGCGTCTGCCTCCAATGTGGGAGACCTGGGTTCAATCCCTGGGTCGGGAAGATCTCCTGGAGAAGGAAATGGCAACCCACTCCAGTATTCTTGCCTGGAGAATCCCATGGATGGAGGAGCCTGGTGGGCTACAGTCCATGGGGTCGCAAAGAGTCGGACATGACTGAGCAACTTCACTTCACTTCACTTCACTTCTAAAAGATCTTGTAGGTCTTCATAGAGCTGTTCAACTTCAGCTTCTTCAGCATTACTGCTTGGGGCATAGGCTTGGATTACTGTGATATTGAATGGTTTGCCTTGGAAACTAACAGAGATCATTCTGTCGTTTTTGAGATTGCATCCAAGTACTGCATTTAGGACTTTTTTGTTGACCATGATGGCTACTCCATTTCTTCTAAGGGATTTCTGCCCACAGTAATAGATATAATGGTCATCTGAGTTAAATTCACCCATTCCAGTCCATTTTAGTTCGCTGATTCCTAGAATGTCAACGTTCACTCTTGCCATCTCCTGGTTGACCACTTCCAAATTGCCTTGATTCATGGACCTAACATTCCAGGATCCTATACAATATTGCTCTTTACAGCATCAAACCTTGCTTCTATCACCAGTCACAATCACAACTGGGTATTGTTTTTGCTTTGGCTCCATCCCTTCATTCTTTCTGGAGTTATTTCTCCACTGATCTCTAGTAGCATATTGGGCACCTACCGACCTGGGGAGTTCCTCTTTCAGTATCCTATCATTTTGCCTTTTCATACTGTTCATGGGGTTCCAAGGCAAGAATACTGAAGTGATTTGCCATTCCCTTCTCCAGTGGACCACATTCTGTCAGACCTCTCCACCATGACCTGTCCATCTTGGGTGGCCCCACACGGCATGGCTTAGTTTCATAGAGTTAAACAAGGCTGTGGTCCGTGTGATCAGATTGGCTAGTTTTCTGTGATTGTGGTTTCAGTGTGTCTGCCCTCTTGTGCCCTCTCGAAACACCTACCGTCTTACTTGGGTTTCTCTCTTATGTTTATGTATCTATTTCCAAAATTGAGTTTTTGTGTGTATGCTCAATTGCTAAATCATGTCCAACTCTTTGAGATCCTGTAGACTGCAGCCTGCCAGGTTCCTCTGTCCATGGGATTTTCCAAGCAAGAATACTACAGTGGGTTGCCATTTCCTCCTCCAGGGGATCTTTCCAACCCAGGGATTGAACCTTTATCTCCTGCATTGGCTGGCAGATTCTTTACCACTGAGCCACCTGGGAAGAGAGATAAAATGAAGTCTTTATCCTAAAAATATTTCTCCTTGTGATGACACTGGAATGCACAGAAAGTGTCCACTTTGAGAATGAAGGGCTTAACACTTCTGTTTGGAATGAGAATGCTACTGGCCTCGGGAGTCACGTCTTACCCCTTTCTCAGGCAGCCCACATCAAATGACTGATCTATGTGGGAAGGTGAAGATTCACCCCTCTCACCCCAACCAGGGACAGCTCTGATGATCTACTCAGCCTTTATCCTACATCACAGCTCAACTTCTTCTGTGCAGACTGCTTCCTTCCCTTCCCTTAGTGTCTATCCCAAGATCACTTCCTAATAACAGACTGCCTCTATCTCGAAGTTGGCTTCCCTTCTTTTTAGTTATTTATTTTCTTCAATTAGTGATAATTGTGCCTCGGATCAACCTCATTGGCTACAATACTGCCACTGCAAAAAGCTTGGCTGTGCTTCTTAGGACTTCCTGTATCCAGAAATTAATGTATCTGCAAAAGTGGTCTGCACTCCTCTACTTCCTTAACACTCATTTTTTCCATCCTTTTGTAATTCCCCCCTAGAAATTATGTGCTCATTAGCTAAATGAGATCATTGCCAAGTAGGGTCAGAAACCACTAATTCTACAACTCTCTCCATCTTTGAAATGTGATACCATTCCTCTTAGAACGCTTTCCTCGGCTTCCATCACGCTGTGCTGTTTGAGTCGTGGCTTCCATCACGCTGTGCTGTTTGAGTCGTTCTGTTTGAATTGTCTTTCTCTCCTCCCTCACTGGCACTTTCTTCCTCCTACTCCTCACATGCAGGCATTCCTTAGGCTCACTCCTTCGTCCTCTTCTAATTTTAAACATCCTGTCTGCAATTTCAGTGTAGTAATACTGAAGACCCAATCAGCATTAGAGACATTCGTGGGGCAGTGAGAGTAAAAACAGCCTCTTAAGGGTGAAACAGACCTGGATTCCAGGTCAAGCCAACTGAGAAACTGTGGGTAAATTATCAAATCTTTGTTTTGTTTCTTTATCTGAACTGAGTGTGATACCATCCTCACAAGGATGCTCCCTATATTTTTTGCTTCCCAAATGCATCGATGTTCTCTTTTACCTCCCTGTCTTTTCACATACTGTGCCTATGCTACAGCATTCTGGCTCTGCCCATCCTCTGGCTAACTCCTACTCACCATTCATGTCTCATTTTACTTTTTAAAAAAATATTTTTATCTTTCTATTTGTTTTATTTTTAGCTGTGCTGGGTCTTCGGTCCTACACGGCCCTTTCTCTAGCTGTGGAGAGTTGGGGCTACCCTCTAGCTGCGGTGCACAGGCTTCTCATTGCTGTGGCTTCTCTTGTTGTAGAGCACAGTCTCTAGGGTTTGCGGCTCCTGGGATCCAGAGCTCAATAGTTGTGGCACACGGCCTTAGTTGCTCCATGGCATGTGGGATCTCCCCGGACCAGGGATCAAACCCATGCCTCCTGCATTGGCAGGCAGATTCTTTACCACTGAGCCACCAGGAAAGCCCATTTACTCTTTTTGTGTGTTTGTTTGCATGGATCTTCTTTACTGTGCATGGGCTTTCTCTAGCTGCGTTGAGCAGAGGCTACTCTTCATTGCAGTGCATAGGTTTCTTCTCATTGTGGTAACTTCTTTTGTTGCGGAGCACAGACTATAGGCCCACAGACTTCAGTAGTTGCATCACATGGGCTCAGTAGTTGTGGCTCTCTGGCTCTAGAGCTCGGTCTCAGTAGTTGTGCTACACGGACTTAGTTGCTCAGCAGCATGTAGAATCTTCCTGGACCAGGGCTCGAACCTGTGTCCCCTGCATTGACAGGTGGATTATTATTCACTGTACCACTAGGAAAGTTCCTGATGTCTCACATTAGATATTCCTTCCTCTAGCGGGGATTTCCCTGGTGGTCCAGTGGCTGGGCCTCTGTGCTGTCAATGCAGGGAACCCAGGTTCCATCTCTGGTCAGGGAACTAGTTTCCACATGCCACAGCTAAAGATCCCACATGCTGCAACTAAGACTTGGCACAGCCAAATAAATAAATAGATGTTCCTTCCTCCAAAACATCCTCTGTAATTTCAGTCTCTGAGTGAGGTGTGTCTTCTATGTCACCCTATACTGTATTCTTCCCTTTCCCATAGCATTAGCCCATGGAGTTGCTTTGGCTATTTCTTTATCTATAATCCTCTTTCAGGGCCAGGACTTTGTCCTGGACACTCTCATTGCCTTAGGGAAGACTCTAAGGCTGGCAGCATTGCTTCAAAGCCCCAGAAACATTTCACCTTCCTAAGGATGACTCCCGAGGGTTAGTCTCTGCAGCCTCCTCCCCCAAGCTACAGCCACCTCTGTCTCTTTCCCTGGAGATCCAGTGGAAAGTCAACGTTGCTGCATCCCAAGCTATCCTCCTCTCTCCTCACATCATCCAACAATTTCCCTGTATTTGCAGCTTCTGGAATTTTGACAATGAAAAGCTCTCTTGATTCCTCATCCTCTCTCTCATCACATGATGCTCATGACTATAGCGTATCTGCCCAAGTCAGGTGTTCCTGTCTTTCTATTTCAGCTGTCACCTTCCTGCTTAGGCCTCCACTGCTCTGACCTCAACGATCTCATATCCTCGTGGTCAATCTGATCATTTCTCTTCCCCACTTAGAAACTACTAAAGGCTCCCTACTGCCTACAGAGTAAAGGAGAAGGAAGGGGAAGGGAGCACAGATTGACTGAGTGCCTTGTGGAAGATGTTTTGCCCACATTATCAAATTTAAATAAAGAATAGACTTTTCATCTGACATTCAAGGTTTCCCATGCCATGGTTCCAGCCTTCTTTCCACCTCATCTCTCACCTCTCCATTGTGCAAACCTTTCATTCCAGTTGAATATCATATTCTGTCCACCCCGAACACACCCTGAGCTTGCCTGACCCTGCACCTTGGCGCCTGTTGTTACTTCTACCTGTGCTTCTAGTAGTGAAATCTTGTCCATTTTTCAAGATGTGACTCAAATACCACCCACCCTCTAAACCCTTTCCTGACTCTTACGGGATGTGAACTTTAGCTTGGATTTGACTTTACACGTATGTGACCTATAACAATGCTTTTCAAACTCAGTCTCAATACATTATTGGATTATGAAATCAATTTAGTGTGTCACAATTAGAATTTGTAAAAAAAAAATGGAATAGGAAATATCAGAGAATGTCACAAGCACTAAAGTAGGTATTATTTTGTGAAGCTTTATTTTAGTAATATGTGTGTGTGTACTGGGTTGATGTAAAATATTTTTCTTACTGTAGCAGTCAAAAAAAGTGGAAAAACACTACCGTGATCCATATGCATTATTTCAGCAGCCGATTACAAACTCTTTGATGAGAGAACAGACCTAGCAAACTCTACTCTTGCATTCAGTGAGAGAGAACCCTCCACTCTAAGCCCCACTCATTCCAGAGAGCTGCCCTAGGGATTATAAGACTCAAGGTGAAGAGCAAGGTCCTATCTCTAAGAGAGCTTCTCTTCTATTAAGAGAGACAAAAAAAAGGGGGATGTTCCCTGGTGGTCCATTGGTTAGGACTTGGGGCTTTCACTGCCACAGGTGTGGATTCAGTCCTTGGTTGGGGAGCTAAGATCCCACAAGCCATGCAATGTGGTTAAAAAAAAATTTTTTTTAATTTTTCAAAATAGAGAAACAAAAAAGAAATTCAGCAAGAAAGTCTACAGCTACTTAAGTAGCTGAGGAGCCATAGAATAGGCCTTGGATTTAGAGCCAAAGACCTACTTAGAGTTCTTGCTCTGACATTTATTAGCTGTTTGTTATTGGGTAAATTGCTTGATTTCTCTGAGCTTCAGTCTAGCCAACAAAAAGAATAATCTATACCCAACCTCACATACTTGTGGTAAAATTAAGTGATATATCTATACAAGATTACTTTGTAAGCTATAGAAATGTTCGAAAGTTTTAGGTAAAAACCTGCATGTACCATTTAGTAAACAAGTGAAAACTGATGTAATATAAATTATAGAGCTAAATGGGCATTAGATTTTTTTTTTTTTGGCTGCACCTCGAGTTTTGCAGAAATCTTAGTGTCCCGACCTGGCCCCAGTAGTGACAACACTGAGTCCTAACCACTGCACCACCGGGAAATTCCTTTGTTTTGGTTTCTGCTTACTCATGATAGAAACCCAGTTCAGACCATGCTCAAGGAGAAGTGAATCACACACATAACCCAATGGTACAGTGAATTTGGACAGGGCTTCATCTGGGGACTCAGGTAATATCAACCAAGCCACCATCTACTAGTCTCTTTCTTTCTAACTCCCTCTCACTCTGGGCTCTACTTCAGTCCCAGCATGGTTTATTTTCAGACAGTTTCTGCCTGCATGGTGGAAGGGCAGCCACCATTTGCTCTGGGCTGATGGAATCCTCACCACTAGCAGACAGATATCTTTTCCCTTATCGTTCCACCAAAAATCTCAGGGAGGGCTCTGTCTGACACCTAACTTGGGTTATGAGCCAAATCTCAAACCAAAAATAGTGGTCAGGGGTACCTAGGATATAAGCCGACCCTTGGAATTAGAGGGTGAGTCCCCTGTACTAAAAAGAGGTTGGGGAGGAGTCTTCTCAAGAGGTAGGGTCAGAGGTTCAGAATGACCAAGTTTCCAAAGCTGAATAGGATTAGTTTAGAAAGACATCTCAGTCCCTTCTATTTAATGTCACCAAACAACATTAGAATAAGGACACACAAACACATGTTTGTTCTATTTCATTTCATTCATATAATACAGCATTGAGGATCTATTCTGTGCCAGATACTGTTCTGGACACTGTAAAATAGCAGCAGTTAAGACATACAGGGACTTCCCTGGTGGTTCAGTGGTTAAGACTTTGTCTTCCAATGCAGGCTATGTGAATTCAATCCCTGGTCGAGGAGCTAAGATCCCACATGCCATATGGCCAAAAAAAACAAAACATAAAACAGAAGCAGAAGGAAAAGAGGGCATCAGAGGATGAAATGGTTAGATAGCATCACTGGACATGAATTTGAGCAAACTCTGGGAGATACTGGAGGACAGAGGAGCCTGGTGTGCTACCAGGCTCGCAAAGAGTTGGACAGGACTTAGTGACTGAACAGCAACAACAACAAAAACAGAAGCCATATTGTAACAAATTCAATAAAGACTTTAAAAATGGTCCACATCAAAAAAAATCTTTAGACAAACAAAAAAGACATACAAAATTCCTGCTCTCGGGGAACTTACATTCTGGGACAAGGGTGAAGATAATAAGTCAGTAAGTGTATATCAGGCAGTGATAAATTCTATTTCAGAAATAAATTGAAAGAGCACAGTAAGAAGCAGTAAGAACCAGAGGTGGGAGATAAGGACTATTTTAGAGGGACTGGTTAGGGAAGACCTCACTTTGAAGGATAAACCTGACTGAAGTGAAAGAGCAAGTCACAGGAATAACTATCTGGAGGAGAACTTCCAGGCAGAGGGAAAAGAAAGTGTGAAGACCCTGAGACAGAGCCAATGACTTCTGCCTGAGCAATGCATGTACATTTAATAACATGTATATTTGCACGTATATGTGAACATATTAGTCCTTTATTTTCCTACATTAGAACATTTGACAATGATATTCTTGAGTGATATTAAACTGCGAAATCCTTGGAGTCTTTCTAATATTGATTCAGCTACGTGAGACATTTACGAATCTTGCTGAATGTGCAGAGGTGCCTGCCCTGCGAGTACCTTGAAACAAGGGCTTCCATTTTCCCACAGAAACTGAAGGTAGGAGAAGCTCAGTGAATGGGGCAGGTGGAGTAATGAGCCATGTGCCATGGTGAATATCAAGGCCGATAGTAGAGATCCCAGGTGATCCTGCCAAAGCTGGGTGGGGAGACTTTCCCTCCAGGAGTGTCCTTACCTATGTCCTTTTGCTCTAATTGCTGTGGACGTGCCAGGGAGCACAAAGTGGCTCCTGAGGGTGGTTCCTACTGATGCTGGGTAAAGGTCCCTAATTCAGAATCAAAGACTAACACAAAGTAAAACTTCCTCTGATCTTGAGCCTTGGCAAGGGTTATGTTGCCTAGAATAGGAAAAGTTTGGGGGTGGGGCATGTGTGTGATGGGTAGAAGGGAGTGGAAGAAGTCAGAAGGCAAGAGACCTGCCCTCCCTAATTGTTCGGTAGTAGTTTCTTTGAACTTGAACTCCCATCACCTACCAGGCTCTGCTCTTCTCCCAGAAAGGTTCTTTTCCTTGAATTGCAGTGACTTCTGACATGCTTGATTTTAATACTTTACTGTCCATTGGTCCACCTCCTTTTTATTGTCATATAGATATGTCCTTTGCTTATCTGCTTATATTAATTTTCATAGAGTGTGAATTCTTAGACTGTGTTCATGAGCAATACGTTCTAAATTTATTTCAGTGTCTACCTTAATTGCTCATTGCAAGGAGGCCCCAATAAAGGCTTTTTGATGATTTTGACTGCCAAGATTACACTAGAAAACAGAGGTTACTTCTTGTAACTTTGGGATACTGCTCCTCTCTTACAAGTCTTCTCTTACAACTTGGTTTCAAGCTTGGCTTGCCTGAAACCTTCTAGTTTGATGATAGAAGACCTGGCTCTTCCTTAAATTCATTAAAAACTTCTATGTGACTCTATATGCTTCACTTTCACAGTCTTCTCAGTTCAGTTCAGTCGCTCAGTCGTGTCCCACTCTGCGACCCCATGAATCGCAGCATGCCAGGCCTCCCTGTCCATCACCAACTCCCGGAGTTTACCCAAACCCATGTCCATCGAGTCAGTGATGCCATCCAACCATCTCATCCTCTGTCGGCCCCTTCTTCTCCTGCCCCCAATCCTTCCCAGCAATTAGGGTCTTTTCCAATGAGTCACCTCTTCTCATGAGGTGGCCAAAGGATTGAAGTTTCAGCTTCAACATCAGTCCTTCCAATGAACGCCCAGGACTGATCTCCTTTAGGATGGACTGGTTGGATCTCCTTGCAGTCCAAGGGACTCTCAAGAGTCTTCTCCAACACCACAGTTCAAAAGCATCAGTTCTTCGGTGCCCAGCTTTCTTCACCGTCCAACTCTCACATCCATACATGACTACTGGAAAAACCATACAGTCTTCTAGTCCAAGTCAAAAAAACATCCCACAGGGTTTGAAGGTAGGGGAGAGAGATAAAATAAGAAAGTAGATGTAGAAGGACTTTAAAAGTAGGACATAACTGGAGGAGAATGGATATATATATATATATCTGAGTCCCTTTGTTGTTCACCTAAAACTATCACAACACTGTTAATCGGCTATGTGAAAGTCTCTCAATCCTGTCTGACTCTGCGACCCCATGGACTATACAGTCCATGGAATTCTCCAAGCCAGAATACTGGAGTGGGTAGCCTTTCCCTTCTCCAGGGGATCTTCCCAAACCAGAGAGAGAACCCAGGTCTCCCGCATTGCAAGCAGATTCTTTACCAGCTGAGCCACATGGAAAGCCTTTATTGGCTATATCCCAATACAAAACAAAAAGTTTTTTAAACAAATCATAGGACATAGGATCTTGTCTCAAGTATTCACATCCTTTCTTTCAGGGCCCACCCTCTGAAACACTTCTTTCTCCCCACAAGCATAATTCTTCTTCCAGGAATCTTGGATTCCTAGTCCTGGTGTGAAGGACGCAGAAGCTGCCCCCCAATGTAAGTCAGTGTATCATCTTTTGCAGAGATGCCTCTTGATGTCTCCTTTTACCTCAGCTTTGCCACTTCTTCTTTACAGGCTTTAAAAGAGCTAGTTTTCTAAACCTGGATCATACTTATGTTCCCATTCTGTTGTTTCTAAGAGAAAGACTCAGAGGGAGGAGGTAAGATGCCTAGAGTGTCAGAGACTTCACACTAGAGAGAAATGTGGTGAAGAATCAAATGGTGAGTGCTAAAAGTTTCAGAAGACAGAAAAATCACAGGCAAAATAAACTCTAGGTGAGTGAAAGACCTAAAGTTGTAAAACAAAACCATCAAAATTATCTGAAAAAAAAAGAATATCCTCATGATCTAATTTCTTAAATCAAATTATGAAAAATGGACAGTTTTGATAAAATTTATTATAACAAATTTAAAACCTCATACATAAAGGACATTTTAAGGTTAAAATATAAGTGACAGGGAAATGGAGAGAAGTTATCTGCAACATTCAAGTATATTAGAAAAAGATGGATATATGTAAAGGATTTCTACAAACCAGCAACAACAACAATAATAAAGATGATAAACAACTCAATAGAAAAATGGACAAAGGTATGAATAGATAATTTCCAGAAGAAGAATTCCAAATAACCAATAATATATATAAGAACCTACTCTACCTCTCTAGTAATCGGGAAAATGCAAAATCAACAGTGAGATTCATTTCACATCTATTGGATTCACAATAACCTAAAAGTCTGACCATTTTAAGTGTTGGTGATGATGTGAAGAAACTAGGAGTCTCATATTCTGTAAAACAGGCACATCACTTTGGAGAGAAATTTGACAATACACATTTACTGAAGTTGAAAATGCACATATCTTTGGAACCAGAAAATCTGCTGCCTTACAGCAGTATTTTTCAATCCATTAAAAGGTCATGAATAAATTTATTGGATACAGTCAGCATTTTACAAAAAAGGAATAGAACAGAAAATAGAGTGCATGTAGCAAAAGTAGGTATCATCTTATTAAACATTTTATTTCATACATGAGCAGGGTCTTGATATAAAAGATGTTTCTCACTATGAGTTACAGTTAAATAGAAAAACATTCTGAAAACACTGTTTAAGAGAAACTCTCATTAATAAAAACAAGAAGACATGTTAGAGCTTATTCCCTGTAATGTAGAGTTTGTAATAATGAAACATTGAAAATGAAGTACATGTCTATCAGCAGCAAATAAACAAACTGGAGTGTATTCATGTGATGGAACACCACACAGCAGCTACAATTAATGAACTTGGTCTATGTGGATGAATTTTGAAAACAGAACTGAGGGAAACAAAACAAAAATGTCACACTAACCAAATTATATGAATTTTACAAACATTTAAAAATACTATATAGTATATATCCACAAGTGTATATATATATATATATTATACACACACACACACACATACACCACAAGTAGTATATAGTACATGTATTTTTTTTTAAAGCATTAGAAGTAGACTGATATAAAAGAGATACCTAAAGGAAGGAAAAGAAGTGGGACTTGGGAGGAAAAAATAGATATGATACCATTTATTCATTTTGGGTGGTGGATATATTGATGAATATTATAATATTCTTTGTTCTTTTCCTTCAAAAATTTTTAACATATAAGAAAAAATAAATGGAATTATCAAGTTTTTAATCTTGCTCTGAGTATCATAAAGTTGCATTAACCACTGGTTATTAAAATTCTTTCATCCTGAGATTCTTTTTTCCAGTGCCTGAAGAAGAACAATCTGCCCCACATCAGCCTGTCTAACTCAATAAATTAGTATCTAGAGGCAGCAAATCACTGTGTCTATTATCTGTACTAGTGTTGCCAAAATATTGTCCCCTTGTCCACTGATGCTGAATAGAAATACAGAGGCAGAGTTTGGAGTTTGGAGACAGTGCCCCCTTCTCTTGGTAATAGGGAGAGGTTTTTTTATCCTCATGAAGGTCTTGCTTCTTCTTTTTTTTTTGGCAAAGTTTCAAAATGGCCACAGCTGGCATCCAGCAACTCAGCAGCTGGGGTCTGGTGTCACTAAAGCTACCAGCTCATGATCTTTTTTGAAATGTAGAATGCTACAAGAGGGGATAGGGGAGAGAAGAAAGCCAGGTGCAGAGTACAACTCATAGGTAGTCAAGAGAGCAATTAGCTTTGTTTAGCTTTTTAAAGGATAAGTCCAACTACAAGTGTTTGTTAGTAGTAATAGCTCAAAAATAACCAAGATTGCTTAACTCTTGCAGGCCACTTGGGCTGGTATTATGGAGTCCCATACCAGAGTCACACCAAGGGCACAGAAGCAAAGCCCAGTACTAAGGTCCCCGGAACTGACTGAGTCCCATTGTAACCATTGCCAAAAGTCCCCTTGCTTCTTACAGGTCAGCTTCCTGATCTCAAATTAGGCAAAAATACCCACCCCTGTACTCACCCTATAGCCCCCTAGCCAATCACCTAATGCTACCCTTCCTGCAGGAATTTTCTCTGTCTTGAAACTATAAAAATTGGCTACTAACCCACAAAAAGTGTCTGCTCTCCCTTGAGCTGGCCTGCTGTTCTAACAGTATCTCCCAGAAATGAACTCTGTTCTCCCTTGGGTCAGCTCTCCCTTGAGCTGACCCTCTGTTCTAACAGCATGCCATCGGCTCTTCCTGGCCTGTCAGGAGGTTGGCCTGCAGTGCTTGCAGCGGCCACATTATCTCTGCTCTTTGTTCTTAATAAACTCAGTCCTTTCTGCAATACTCTATGTCTGGAAATTCTTTTCCAACCCGAGTTTGGACTGCCACAACAGGTATGTGGTGCCAAAGGCCACTCATTCATTTCTGAGTGAGGCCACTCACTCATTCATTTTGTTGTAACACTAGCAAAAGAGATTTTTCTTTCCCTGAAGCTTCGGTCTTTGGTCTTCACACAATCTATTCCCTCTTCTCAGAAAGTCCTTCCTCCATTGTCTGCCAGTCAATCTCCAATCCTCCACTATGTAGTTCAAATCTTACTCTCTTCATGGTGAGACCAGAGAACAAGACCTATCTTTGGCTGTTGATGTCAGACCACACCACACACCTTCCCAGGCCTCTCCTGGATACTCTCAGAGTCCCCCAGGCCCCCAATCCCCAAGGCAGGAAAGTCTGAGTTGGGCACTGTATTGGATATCTTTGTGCAACAGGAGTTAAGCATTTTGGGACGTGGAGATTAACAGCTAGAATGGAAGGGGTGGGTCAGAGGCTAATGGTATTCACTATATATAGTTTGCAAAACTATTCTATAAATATATATGGTGGTGGTTTAGTTGCTAAGTCATGTCTGATTATTGCAACTCCATGGACTGTATCCTGCCAGGCTCATCTGTCCATGGGATTTCCCAGGCAGGAATGCTGGAATGGGTTGCCATTTCCTTCTCCAGGGGATCTTCCCAACCCAGGGATTGAACCTGGGTCTCCTGCTTGGCAGGCGGATTTTTTACCAACTGAGCCACCAGGGAAGTCCCATAAATACACATATACATATAAAATTTAGTAGATGCCTTTCTTTTCTCTTCTTCCCTTCATCAACCCCTGGGAATGAACTTCTCTTGTTCCCCAAAAAAGATAGTCTTCATGGATGACCTTGTCACCACCAGAATTTAGCAATTTACTACTCCTTCCTTTAATTTTCATTGTACCTTGACGTTTCTCTGTTACAGCATCTATTACATGAGATCATAATCATTTTTGAATGTCAATCATCTCTACTAATCCTGAGCTTTCTTACAAAAATTTTATTTATTCTTTTTTTTTTGGCTGGGTCTTTGTTGCTTTGCATGAGTTTTCTCTAGTTGCGGTAAATGGGGGTTTCTCTCTAGTTACAGTGCTTGGGCTTCTCACTGAAGTGGCTTCTCTTATTTGCAGAGCATGGGCTCTAGGGCACGTGGACTCAGTAGTTGCAACTTGCAGGCTTGAGGGCTTAGTTTCCCCATGGCATGTGGAATCTTCCCGGACCAGAGATTGAATGCATGTACTCTACATTGCCAAGTGGATTCTCAACCACTGGTCCAAAAGGGAAGTCCTGTTGCTTTTATTTCTTTCTGTTGTTTTCAAAGACTTACTAGCAACATCTAAAACTTTCAAACTGTGAGATCCTAACCCCAGGATTATTCATTAAATCTGTGTTAAATTTTTTGGCCTTTTTTTTTTTTTTTTTTTGGTCATACTGCCCCACTTGCAGCTTGCAGGAGTCTTAGTTCCCTGATTAGGAAACTGAACCCAGGCCACAGCAGTGAAAGTGCCACGTCCTAACCACTGGACCACCAGGGAACTCCCGCTCCTGTCTTTTTAAGTGATTCCATCCAATGACCTTTATAAGCTTGTAGAACTAGCACTGACTGAGGTTGTATCAGGCTGCATCCTCCCAAGCAATATTTTGATTCAAAACAAAATATCATATATATATATAAATTGGACATCATGGATCTATAATAGGACACTTTGTAAAAACAAAAAATACAAGGAAACTTCCTTTCAGAGGAATTATTATATTTTAAATTATTTATTTGTTTACATTTTTTACTACGCTGGGTCTGTGGACATGGAACAACAGACTGGTTCCAAATTGGGAAAGGAGTATGTCAAGGCTGTATATTGTCACCATGCTTATTCAACTTTTATGCAGAGTACATCATGCGAAATGCCAAGCTAGATGAAGCACAAGCTGGAATCAAGATTGCTGGGAGAAATATCAATAACCTCAGATATGCAGATGACACCACCCTTATGGAAGAAAGTGAAGAGGAACTAAAGAGCCTCTTGATGAAAGTGAAAGATGAGAGTGAAAAAGCTGGCTTAAAATTCAACATTCAGAAAACTAGGATCGAGGCATCTGGTCCCATCACTCCATGGAAAGTAGATGGAGAAACAATGGAAACCGTGACAAATTTTATTTTCTTGTGCTCCAAAATCACTGCAGATGATGACTACAGACATGAAATTAAAAGACATTTGCTCCTTGGGAAAAAAGGAGAGACATTACTTTGCTGACAAAGGTCCATCTAGTCAAAGCTATGTTTTTTCCAGTAGTCATGTGTGGATGTTCGAGTTGGAATATAAGGAAAGCTGAGCTCCAAAGAATTGATACTTTTGAACTGCAGTGTTGGAGAAGACTCTTGAGAGTCCCGTGGACTGCAAGGAGATCCAACCAGTCCATGCTAAAGGAAGTCAGTCGTGAATATTCATTGGAAGGACTGATGCAGAAGCTCCAAAACTTTTTCTGTCTGATGGGAAGAGCTGACTCATTGGAAAAGACCCTGATGCTGGGAAAGATTGAAGGCAGGAGGAGAAGGGGATGACAGAGAATGAGATGGTTGAATGGCATCATAGACTTGATGGACATGAGTTTGAGCAAGCTCCGAGGTTGGTGATGGACAGGGAGGCCTGGTGTGCTGCAGTCCATGGGGTTGCAGAGTTGGACATGACTGAGCAACTGAACTGAGCTGGGTCTTCGCTGCTTCTTGCATGGTTTCTCTATTTGCAGCAAGCGGGGGCTGCTTTCTTATTGCAGAGCACGGTCTCTAGGCATGCGGGCTTCAGCAGCTGTGGCTCAAGGGCACTAGAGTGCAAGATCAGCAAGGGCTTAGTTGCTCTGCGGCATGTGGGATCTGCCCAGACCAGGGATTGAACCGGTGTCCCTTGCCTTGCAAGGCAGTTTCTTAACCATTGGAAGACCAGGGAAGCCCCCTGAGGAATTATTCTGAGAGGAAAAATATTACCTTATATTCAGGTACTTGTTCAGTTGCTAAGTCACGTCCAACTCTTTGCGACCCCATCGGCTGCAGCGTGCCTGGCTTCCCTGTCCTTCACAATCTCCCTGAGTTTGCTCAAACTCATGTACATTGAGTCAGTCATGTCCTCCAGCCATCTCAACCTCTGTTGTCCCCTTCTCCTCTTGCCCTCAATCTTTCCCAGCATTGGGGTCATTTTCAATGAGTCAGCTCTTCCCATCAGATGGAAAAAGTATTAGAGCTTCAGCTTCAGCATCAGTTCTTCCAATGAATATTTAGGGTTGATTTCCTTTAGGATTGACTGGTTTGATCTCCTTGTTGTCCAAGGGACTCTCAAGAGTCTTCTCCAACACCACAGTTCAAAAGCATCAATTCTTCGGCACTCAGTCTTCTTTATGGCCCAACTCTCATATCCACACATGACTACTGGAAAAACCATAGCTTTGACTACACGGCCTTTTGTCCGCAAAGTGATGTCTCTGCTTTTGAATACACTGTCTAGGTTTGTCATAGCTTTTCTTCCAAGGAGCAAACATCTTTTAATATCATGGCTGCAGTCACCGTCTTCAGTGATTTTGGATCCTAAGAAAATAAAATCTGTCACTGTTTCCACATTTTCCTCATCTATTTGCCATGAAGTGACGGGACAAGGTGCCATGATCTTAGTTTTTTAAATGCTGGGTTTCAAACCAGCTTTTTCACTCTCCTCTTTCACCTTCATCAGAGGTTCTTTAGTTAAGGTATCTATTCATTTAATATTTAATGAGCACCGCTTGTATGTAAGGCACTGTGGTAGGAACTGGAAATATAGTGAGTTCAGAGTCTCACAGGGAGGAGTCATTAAATGTATAATAGCACCACTAATTAATTATGATTATTTAAGTACTATGAAGGATAAGTTTAGTTAGCTACAAGATGAATAACTGGGGAACCTAAGTCTGTGGGGTTAAAAGTCTCCTATAATCATGCTGCTTATGTACAGTGCAGCAGTAATTCATGTGTCCATTTGATCTGGGTTTAAATTTTAACTCAAACACTGAGTAGGTTATTTAACCTCTCATTCCTTATTTAAAAGGGGCTTCCCTGGTGGCTCAATGGTAAAGAATCTGCCTGCCAATGCAGGAGACAAGGGTTCTGTCCTTGGGTTGGGAAGATCCCCTGGAGAAGGAAATGGCAACCCACTTCAGTACTCTTGCCTGGGAAATCCCATGGACAGAGGATCCTGGTGGGCTATAGTTCATGGGGTGAGAAAAGAATCGGACACAACTTAGCAACTAACAACAACAACAATAGTATCTACCTTTTGAAGTTATAGTGAGGATTAAATGAGTTTATACACTAAGAACAATGACAACACACAGTACCTACTCAATAAATGTTATCTATTGTTACCATTCAGCTGAAACCTGAAAGACAAGCCAAGAGGAAAAAGGAAGAAAGAAATGCTAAGTAGAGAGCTACATTTGCAAATCCTAAATGAAATCAGTCCTGAATATTCACAGAAGGACTGATGCTGAAGCTCCAATACTTTGGCCACCTGATGCAAAGAACTGACTCTTTGGGAAAGACCCTGATGCTGGGAAAGACTGAAGGTGGTAGGAGGAGAAGAGGACAACAGAGGATGAGATGGTTGGATGGCATCACAAACTTGATGGACATTGACTTTGAGCAAGCTCCAGGAGTTCGTGATGGGCAGGGAAGACTGGCGTGCTGCAGTCCATGGGGTTGCAAAGAGTCGGACACCACTGAGGGATTGAACTGACTGAACCGATATGTGCAAAAGCCCAGAGGCATAAGGTTGTCCGGCCTATTCTAGAACTGCAAGGTCAATGGTTCTTAGCATAGAAAGCTAAGGGGAAAGACATACCATGAGATATGAGATGAGGCCAAGAAGGTAGGCTGAGCTCAGTAATGAAAGACCTTGTAGGCCAGGTTAAGGAGTCTGAACTTTATCCTTGGAGTCAGAGGAAACTTGAAAGGTTTTACAAAAGGGTGCAACAGTCTTAGATTTGCAACTTCAAAAGCATTCTCTGGCTACAGCATGGAGAACTAATTGGAAGCAGGCCAAAATAGATGAAAGAGAAACCGGTTAGGAGGCTACTCTGGCAATTTAGATTAGAGGCTTGTGGCTTAGACTAAGGTAGTGGCACAGAAGAGAGAAGGAAGCTGGATGACTGAAGAAAGAGAAGACGGAGCCAGCAAGACTTAGTGTGTGCATGTTAAGGTGAGGGGGCATGGAGGGAGAGGCACTATATAGTAAATAAATATATGAGAAAGGAATGAATGAATTCCTGTGTTCCTGTCATATTGTTTTACCACATGAAACACCTTTTCTCTAGCCCATCCTTCCAGGCAAAATTCCTTCTCATTTCCTTCACAAACCTGTCTCTGATTGATCTTAGCCCCATCTTTTTGGGATATTCTAGAATTTTAGAGCTGAACAATTTCTTTTTTTTTTTTGCCACAACACACGGCATGCAGAACTTCTGTGATCAGGGATCGAATACATGACCCCTGCATTGAAAGTGCAGAGTCTTAACCATTGGGCCACCAGGGAAGTCCTAGAGCTGAACATTCTTGAGAAATACATTGAGGGCTGTTGAGAGGACTTAGGAATTGTCTGAAGATGGAAATCATGCGTTAGTTAACTTTCTGCCCCACCCATCCCCATCTTACAGAAACACACTCATTTATAGAAATTTTCTTCTGATTACGTGAGTGGTTCAAGCACAAACAACCTATGCAACTATAAAACTCTGTGACCCATAAAGCAATACACGCTTGTGGGAACATTCACAACCGTCTTCTTCTTGGGTCTTCAAAGAAGTCTTACAAAAATAGGTGCCACTGTAGAGGAAATAAACTTATAACTAAAGTGACATGTCCAAGGTCACACACGCACTAAAGGAAACATCAGGGCTCAGATATGAACCTAGACCCATGGTCCAAATGGCATGGGCTTTCTACTACACTGCCAACCCTCCCATGGTAGGTGAATATTCATATGTAGTCAGGGGGATTATTAACTCTTGGAAGCAACTGAATGCCACTGTTAGGGGAACCACTGATCAAAACAGCTCAGTCAATGGCCACGGTGGCCACTGACTTTCAACAACCCCTGAAAGGAGTTCAGGGTGGAGACCAGGAATGAGGCACTCTGTGCTGTGAGAAAAACTGGCAGAACAGACCTTGAGATAACTATTTTCAGAAGATTCTATGAGCCCAACTTCTTGCATCTTCTACATCTAGAAAGGCACAGAGACTGTTAACAGTGACATCTGCTTTGGCCATTGAGGAGGGAAATGTTAATACATTCAAAAGTCAAAACAGAGTAACTGGTTCAGACATTCCAGGTAAAATTAGGTGATCGTTGTGGATTTCAGACACGTTCCTGTATTGCTGAGAACTCAAATTTTCTGAGCTATGTCAGACTAACTTGGAATGGCATTAGCCATTCTCAAATCAGTGTTCACTAGTAAGTAGCTGCAATCTTATGGTTTCAAGGTTATCTGTCAGGCAAGCGTAATCTCCTTGGTTCTGTCTCGTCTCAACAAAAATTTGAAGCGACGGACATTAAAGCCCTCAGAGCGTCACAACTCTTGGACAAACCGTGTTATAGCTCTCAGTTCTTGAACAGACCGTGTTTTGGCTCTTAGACAAATCAGTGTTACACAGCTCCATGTTACAGCTCAGTTTTATTTAGAAAATAGCAGGAAAATACATCTTCCAGGCGTGAGGGAATGCTGACCCAAAGATGCGAAGCAAAGAGAGAGCCCCAGCCCTTTGGCTCCTCTTTTTATATGTTTTTTCCTCCCCCCGGGCCTGCCCTATGTAAATTAGGCTAGCCAGGAGTGCTGTTTGTTCTACCTGAGGTCCTCACTCTGGTCCTCGGACCTTCCTTTGACCTTCCTTTGTTCTATTTTCAAGGGCTTTTCCCTTCCTTGTCTTTTCAGTTCAGTTCAGTTCAGTCGCTCAGTCATGTCCAACTCTTTGCGACCCCATGAATCGCAGCACGCCAGGCCTTCCTGTCCATCACCAACTCCCAGAGTTTACCCAAACTCATGTCCATCGAGTCAGTGATGCCATCCAGCCATCTCATCCTCTGTCGGCCCCTTCTCCTCCTGCCCCCAATCTTTCCCAGCATCAGGGTCTTTTCAAATGAGTCAACTCTTCGCATGAGGTGGCCAAAGTATTGGAGTTTCAGCTTCAACATCAGTCCTTCCAATGAACACCCAGGACTTATCTCCTTTAGGATGGACTGGTTGGATCTCCTTGCAGTCCAAGGTACTCTCAAGAGTCTTCTTCAACACCACAGTTCAAAAGCATCCTTGTCTTTTAGCCACCATCATTTTGGACTCCTGTTTCCTATTCTAACTACCTCACAGTATCCTCTTGTAACTATTAAATATTTTAGAGAATAAAATTGTTTTAGATCAGATATTAATCAAAAATGGGAGACATATGTAATGGCCAATAGCTCCTGTTATATATATATGTTAATACTACATCAGGAGTTAAAACTTAGATAAAATTAGACAACTGGCAGGACTTCCCTGGTGGCATAGTGGATAGGAGTCCAACTGCCAATGCAGGGGACACAGGTTTGATCCCTGGTCCAGGAAGATTCCACATGCCTCAGAGCTACTGGGCGCATGTACCACAACTAGAGCCCATGCTCCACAACTAGAGCCCATGCTCCACAACGAGAGGCCACTGTAACGAAAAGCCTGTGAACCACAATGAAGACTGGCCCCCACTTGCTGCAACTAGAGAGAGCACACACGCAGCAACAAACACCCAGTGTAACCAAAAATTAGAAAATAAACAACTGGCTATCTGGTTCCAAGTCTCCCTTGAAGTGCAAGTCCAGACTGAGTTTCAGGCTTAGTCTCCTAAATTCCCAAGGGATTGAGATCTTAATCATACTAAACTCAGACCCAGGACTTAGAACTCAGAAATACTTCCAATTCAGTGTCTTCTCCAAATTGAGGCAGACTATGCCTCATTTTAGCAGGAAATGGCCAGAGCCATCATCACCCAGTTTCCTAAATTAAAACTCAGCAGGACTCCCTGGGGCTCCAGAATACAAATCCTTTCTGTGTCCCCTGTTTCTTGTTTGTAGGATATAAACTTCATTCAGCCTCCTGGACCTTCCCTGAGCTTCAAAGGGCAAGTTCACACAGTTGCTAATCAGGGAAGAGAGGCACCAGGGAGGAACAGTCAAATAGTGGTATAGCCTTGGGACAAGGTCCTGGTTCTTCCTCAAGGAATATGCCTAACAATACCTCTGAGTTCTTCTGCAGAACTGGAGCCCCTACCCAGGCAGAGGATGATAATGTCAAGTTAAGCACAAGATTCTTGAAGCACTGCCTTGTTAACTGCACCACCAATAATCAGAGGAAAAGTCACACAACCTACAGCCCTCACCTCAAATTTTGCCTTCCTTTGGTTGGCCCAGAGATGACTATCCTATTAGACCTCATGCGTGGCCACTGTCTTCTTCAACTGTTTACACGGTTCATTTCTGACAGGGTCCAACAGTTTCAGGTTCAACTGTTATTATTAGGATAAATGCTAATTTCAGGCAGAGAATACCTTGATTTAGATCAGGTGGCAAGAGATTTCTACTAGGCAGGGCTATGCCCACTCTCAGCAGGAAGTAGTTTCAGAACAAAGAGACCCGTGCCCCAGTTCCCAAAGAATATCTTGAGACTGAAGTCTCAGCAGGGGGTTGTTAGGGGAACCACTGACCTGATCAGGCAAGATAGTAACCACTTGCATGAGTTATCTTACAACAGGAGGTCCTGGTAAGGAACGTGGAACTACAAGCTACTATCAACCAGAAGAATTCGGGAAAGGTGAAAGAGAGGAGATGCCAGTCTGTATGATTTTGGCAAGGCAGCAGTGGGTGGTGGTGAGATCTTAATTCCTTGCCCAGGAATTGAACCTGAGTAGCCCACTCCAGTACTCTTGCCTGGAAAATCCCATGGATGGAGGAGCCTGGTAGGCTACAGTCCATGGGGTCGCTAAGAGTCGGACACGACTGAGCGACTTCACTATCACTTTTCCCTTTCATGCACTGGAGAAGGAAATGGCAACCCACTCCAGTATTCTTGCCTGGAGAATCCCAGGGATGGCAGAGCCTGGTGGGCTGCCGTCTATGGGGTCGCACAGAGTTGGACACGACTGAAGCGACTTAGCAGCAGCAGCAGCAGCAGCCTGGATGAAACTCTGGAATCCTAGCCACCAGACCAGCAAGGGCTAGGGGTAGAGCAATTTTTCCCTGGAACTTTGCCCCCAATGAAAAAATGCATTTCTCACGGAGGCAAAAACTAAACGCAGGTACAAAGTTTATTTTTAGAGATATAGCACAATCACAAGTGGGAGAACACAGAGAGACACAGTTTAAGATAGAAGCAAGGCAGAGATGCATACCAGGAAAGAAAGGGTGTGGGGTGTCCTGAATGAGTGTAGTGAAGAGGTGGTCAAGTCATTGATATAGATCAGTTCTTCCAGGTCTTTGCTGCTGCTGCTGCTGCTGCTGCTGCTAAGTCGCTTCAGTCGTGTCCGACTCTGTGCGACCCCATAGATGGTAGCCCACCAGGCTCCCCCGTCCCTAGGATTCTCCAGGCAAGAACACTGGAGTGGGTTGCCATTTCCTTCTCCAATGCATGAAAGTGAAAAGTGAAAATGAAGTCACTCAGTCGCGTCTGACTCTGAGCGACCCCATGGACTGTACCCTACCAGGCTCCTCTGTCCATGGGATTTTCCAGGCAGGAGTACTGGAGTGGGCTGCCATTGCCTTCTCCGTCTAGGTCTTTATCTTTAGCCAATTATCTGGTTTCTTTCTCCATATCTGACCTGCTTTAGGACCCTCCTCACTATGAGTGCACAGCTTTTTTCCAAGATACATTTCAGTTCAGGAGCCTATGGTATCACATATTATGGAGGGGCGCCCCCCACCCCCGCCTCCTTTTGACCCCCAAGGAGACTTTCTGCACATGTGAAATGTCTCCTTTGCCCCAAGGATGGGATTTGTGTGATTATCTCTTATAGTCTTTTAATAGGGTTTAGTCCCACTCTGTCCCTGCCATAAAAATGCCTAATGTCTGGTTATTTACCCTATTCCTGTTGCTGAGATCTCAAAATATAGACAGGAGTCAGGTCATAAATACGTAGTCCTAGAGCCCATTTGTTTTTTGCTTCAGGAAATGTATAGGCGGCTAGTGATGAATGGTGCTCATCCCAGGAAGCGTGAACAGAAGCCCAGCTGTAAATGCCTAGACTGAAGCCCATCCATCTCCTGCCTCACATATGTCCTACCAACCTCCCCAAATCCTTCTCACAGGAATCCATCTTGGCTGGGTGATGCATGTGCCACCAGAACAGACCCTTAGAGTAATTTGCCAGAGACAACCAGAAAACTAACTCCATCATCATAAAACCTGAGGCTGAGCCAAGTGGCAGAGCAGTTCTCGGTTCCCTTACCCTGCTGCTCTCTGTCCAGATGCCCCTACCTAATAAGGTCTCTTGGTTTGTCAGCATATGTATCTCCTCATACAATTCATTTCTGATTATTAGATGAAAACCCACTCTCTGGCCTTAGCTAGGGTTCCCCCTTCCTGCAACATCACTTCTGGTAATCCTTCCCAGTTTCAGTATTAATGAATGTAGTGAAACATGTTTATTGGGCAACTACTAATACGGGAGACCCGGGTTCGATCCCTGTGTCGGGGAGATCCTCTGGAGAAGGAAATGGCAACCCACCCCAGTACTCTTGCCTGGAAAATCCCATGGACGGAGGTGACTGGTAGGCTACAGTCCAAGGGATTGCAGAGTCGGACACGACTGAGCGACTTCACTTCAGGCGACAGGCATGACACCTAGCGGTGGCGGTACTGTACAACAGTAACTAAGGCAAGAAGGTGCTTGCCCTCAGGCTGGTTCAGGGAGCTGGTCAAAACAAACAAACGTATAAACGATGTGGTTAAATGCTATAAAGAAAATACACGGGGGGTACTGGGAGAAAATGCATGTCCTTCTGGTCAGAGAGAACCTCTCACAAAACTGACATTAAGGTTGAGACCCAAGCTTTGTCTTCAGGAGGCACTTAATGAAAGACATTATTCCCACAGACCTACTTTGAAAAACGCCCACAAAAGGGAACGGCGAAAGTGCTCCACGCAGGGGCCGCTCCCAGACCGCCAATCTTCGCGGCCAGACCTTGACTGCCACTAGAGGGAGCCGGGGGTCCTCCCAGGACCAAAGAGGAGCCGTGGCCAGAGGCCCTAACTGACCTCTGGCAACTGCTGAGCCAACGCCCCAAAGCCTAGCGGCACACGGACAGAAAACAAGGGCGGCGGTGCCAGAAAACCTGGAGGCCCCAGAGCTTCTCGAGGGGTCACCAGACCCTCAAAAGAGCAAACTTCGCAGAACCACAACCCAACCAAGGGCAGATACTCCCTTGCTCTCTGGGAGAGCCGGGTTCCGACGCCTCTAAACCAGGAAGTGCTGGAGGCATCCAATCCTAAACCTCCTTCCGCTCTTAGCTTCCGCGTCCCCTGCTCGCCGCGGGGGCGCGCGAGGCCAGCGGACTATGGTTACCAATGAGCGCTCAGGAAAGGCGCATGTGTTGTCGAAGGAACGTAACGTACGGGAACTTTGACCTGAAGACGACTTTCCCCTGTCTGCCCCTCCCTCGCTGCGAAGATGGCGCTCTCCAGAGTGTGTTGGGCTCGGGCTGCTTTGTGGGGTTCGGAGGTGCCCCCTGGACTATATGTCGTCCGAAGGCTGCAGTTTGTTCGCTCTGGCCTGACCTGGGGGGCCCCTCGGTGAGGGACTTGGAGAGAGAAAAACATTTTTGACGTTCAGGCCCTACCAGTGTCTCAATATTGTTTGCATGCTGTCTTAATTCTCAGGGTTCCACGCCCTGGCCCCTGGATTTTTATTTTTCCGCTAAGAAGTCGCACCCATATCCCTGCTAGAGACCTGGCTTCCTGACCCTCTCAATTCTCAGCGCCGGGTGTTGTCTGAATTCTCCACGTGTCCTGAGCCTCCCTTTTTCGGCTCAAGATTTTACTGCTACTTACCTGGATCTCACCTCTCTGGCTTTAGCCTGCTGCTCAAATTGTCCCTCAGGCCTTCTGCTTTCTCCAAGCTCACCACTCCCCCGACATCCATTCTTGTCTGGCTTCTTATTTGCCTTATCTGTTTTTCTCAGTCTAATTGCTTATCTCTCCGTGATCTCAAGATCGTCCTTGGATTTCAGAAGTTTCAGGTCTTAGCATACATTCTCTGAAGCCTGTGTTTTACGTTTACCCCGTTTACCCCTGGGGAGAAGCGGCTTCCAGGTCTGGTTTCCAGATAGTCTCTTTCATCTTCCTTGTAGGTCTTCAAAGCTTCACCTTTCTCCAAAGGCAGATGTGAAGAGCTTAATCTCTTATGTGGTGACCAAGACAAAAGTGATTAATGGGAAATACCATCGTTTCTTGGGTCGTCATTTCCCCCGCTTCTATGTCCTGTATACAATCTTCATGAAAGGTAAAGACAAAACTAAAATAAAAATCCATTGGATCAGCTCTTGGGCAGTGTCAGAATAAGTAAGATCATTTCTGGCTCTGCATGGGGGTGTGAGCTGGTGTGTCTTGTGTTTCATAAATGCTTGAGCATTAAACTATTTCTTATAAGTTAGAGCTTCTTGAGGATGTTTCTAGAAGGGTAATTTGAGAAACAATTTCTCACAACACTTAGGAGGAATATAGGTATTTTTGCACTTTGCTTAACCACACATCTGCCTATAGTAGAAATTATTTGGCATGCACAGGGCAGAGATCCATAGCTGCACAGACCTGCCCTGTGATTTATCAGTTCACTTGGCTTGTAAGAAAATGTGGTTTAATGTTTGTCACAGATTTCTCCTTGGTGGCATGTTGTGAAAAGAGCACTATATGTACTTGGTTTCTGAATGCTTCAGTTAAAATCAAAACTCTGCTAGTTACTAAGAGATGGTATAATGTCAAGCATCCACTCTGGAGCCAGACTGCCTGGGTTCAAATTCCAGCTTGTCACTAGCTGTGTGATTGTTGCTTGTTACCCAACCTCTCTGTTCTTTGGTTTTCTCATCTGTAAAATGAGGGTAGTAATATGAACCTACCCATTGACTGCATGGTTATGAAGATTAAATAAATTATTACATGTAAGCTCTTTAGGATCTGATTCATAATAAGTACTCAGTAAGTGTAGCTATAACTATTATACTCTGTACTTCTATTGTAATACCAATTATAGTTAACTTTCACATTGTCAGCTCTGCATATTATCATAATTACTACTAGCTTCATGGACTTGTAAAAGCTGTACAGTGGAGATAAGAGTGGCTGCTTTGCTCCCCAGTTTATACTAGAGTCAAATGAAAAAAAAAAGTGAAAGCATTTTGGTCGTTTGTTTTTAAGCCTTATATTCTGGAAATTTTTAAACATACACAGAAGTAGAGTAATATAATGAACTTTCATATTCTCAACCTCACTTCCACAATTATTGACTCCTGGCCACCAGTCTTACTTATTTATACATTGGCTTTCTCCTGTATTACTTTGAAGCTAACCTAGATATTATACCATTTCATTTATAAATAGGAAAGCATTTTTAAAAACTAAAGTCCTAGATCAGTGTAAGGATTATCTTGGAGAGAAAATGCAATCTTAGAAGTGTGTTGAATTCTAGTAATTATAAAAGTGTTCTAGAGAGGAAATAAGTTAATATCTGGTTGAGAAATATACAAGATAAATTGAGCAAGACTTACTGAGGTTAAAGAGCATTGAATTTTTATTTTAAAAAGGGAGTGAGTAATGAACCAGAAGAGGGAGACCATTCCCTGGTAGATCACAGAACACCAGCTTGGCAGGAAGAGAGGTGATACTCTGGGGGCAGAGGTTGATAGGGAGCAGAGGTTGGCAGGAGGCAGAAGGGAGAAGGATAAGAAATGAAATATAGGTCAGCCTCACAAGAGTTTCAGGTGACCTAGTTTAAAGCTTTGATTTAGAGTAATGTTGGGGAGGGAGAGACAAGTGTGTCTTGTTGGTGAACGTGGAGCAAAAGTGTGTGGTAATCAAATTGGGATAACGTCACACTCTGTCCTCTCCTTTAATGAGGCAGGATTGCAGATGTTCTGGGCTGATGCCAAAAAAGCTAGAAGAATAAAGACAAATATGTGGAAGCATAATATAAAGTTTCATCAACTTCCATACCGGGAGATGGAGCATTTGAGACAGGTATGCACCAAGGACAGCTATCCAGAAGTTCATGGTGAGATAATTAAAGTTAACCCAGATCTCAAGTTTTTTCTTTCCTATTTTCTTTACTACTGACCAAGCTGTTGCCCCTTGCCAGAAAATCAGATCATTTGGCAGAATCAGTTCATTTGTGACCACCGCCCCCCGACCCCAAACACAGCTCCATAGAGTTTTTGGCACACTTTCTGGATAAAAGTTGTGAACAGTAAAATCCAGTTTGTTTCTGAACATACAAAAATCTGCACAGAAGGATCCAGAAGACAGCAGGAAAGTAGTATTTGGTGATGACTTGATGGTAGATTTGAAGCTGAGAATAACAATCTAGGACCTATTCTGTAGATCAGGAAGAATTTACTGAGGGATCTGGTCTAACGTCAGGCCCTGTACTAGACAGAGTTTGGAATACAAAAGTGAACAGACAGATCAGGGCTTTTGTCCTTAAGGAACTTGCCAACCAGAGGCAGATAGAAATAACCTTGATCTTTATCTGGGCTAAAATAGAAGTTTACCGCATAGTGGGGTGGAGGGATTGTCCATTGTATCAAACACTTGGGTTAAAACTGCATCTGTGTTTATTTCTGCTTAGTTTCGTCGAGACGTCACCAAGTGTCTTTTCCTAGGTATTCTTTCCATTCCACCCTTTGCCAACTACCTGGTCTTCTTGCTAATGTGAGTACAGAGTTCTGTCTCCCCAGCATGTTGAAGATATGTAGATTTTTTAAAAATTAGAAATTAAGAGCTTTCCATTTCAGAATCTAGGCAGAGGTTGTCAAACTTCTGCTCCAGTTTTCTCATTAGGCCAAAGTTCATAAAAGCCACCTAGGTTACTGGAAAGGCTGTAGGAGTAGGTGTCCTGGCCTCTTAGCTGTTCCTGTGTGATGTGAAATAAGATAATGATCTTTTCCATCATCCCTAGAGGCACAACCCACTCCCTGAGAGGCATAGCAACTTGGAACGTTTTTTTTTTTCCCTTCTGGAGAAAAGTGCATTTCTTATTCTGATAATATCAATCTTTACTACTTTACCTTATATCCAAAGATGACAGTTTTAAACCATGACCTTACATGATATGCTAGTTATCTATTGCTATATAACAAGCAACCTCAAAGCTTAAAAGCTTGAAACAGTCAGCATTTTCATGATTTTATGGGGCAGGAATTTGGGCAGGGCTCAGGTGGGTAAATGCTTTTTCTCCCATGTGGTGTTGACAGAGGTCCCTCGGTAACACCTAACTGGTGCATGGACTAGTCAGGACAGTCTAAGGTCACCCGTAGGCCTGGTGCTTTAGCAGAGATGGCTTTGGAAGACTGGGACTGTCAACTCAGGTGCCTACCTGTGGCCTCTGTAGTGTGGTGGCTTCAGGGTAGTGGGACTTCTGACGTGGCCGCTCAGGGCTCTGAGAATAACTGCTTCAGCAAATAAGAATCTGCATGACCTTTTATAACCTATCCTTGAAAGTCACAAAGACTGACTTCTGTTCTATTCTCTTGGTTGATGCAGTCACTTGGATTTTAAAAACCAGGGACACTGGACTTCACTTCTCAGTGAGAAGAGTGCCAGGGAATTTGTGACCATGTTTTAAAACCACCACCTTTGTAGAGAAATGAATTAAAGAAATTCCATTTTGTATACACAAAGGGACTGTGAACAGTTTGAAGTTGTCGGCATCACAAACAGTGTCCAGCTCTGAAGCTCTGTCCAAAATAATGTTCTTAACATGGTTTGGCTAAAAAGGAGTCGTTTGTCTGATTGCTGTGTGCAAGGCTAGTCCCTTGCACTGTTTCCTTTTACATAAACCTCAGTAATGTTGCTTGCAGTTGGGCTTCATTGTATCTTTAAACCTTGATCTGACTCATTTTCAGGAAAGAACAGTAAGGTAGGGAAAAAGTGTTTCCATCTCTTCCTCCTAGCATTCATATCTGCTAAATGCTCTTAGTTCACTTTGAAAGATGCTAGTTGCAGCAAGTGACTTTGTGATTCCTTTTCTTTTCAGGTACCTGTTTCCTAGGCAACTGCTGATCCAACATTTCTGGACCCCAAAGCAACAAATTGATTTCTTGGACATCTATCATTCTCTCCGGAAGCAGTCCCACCCAGAAATCCTTTGTTATTTAGAAAAAGTTGTCCCTCTCATTTCTGATGCAGGACTCCAGTGGCATATGACAGAGTTGTGCGCCAAGGTATTCCTCCAGTTAACCCTTCCTGCAAACCAAGAATCTTATTAGATGCAATGTGCACTAAAACTAGGTAAAAGGGCTAGTCAGGACCTTCCTAACATCTACCTATCTCTTACCTCTCCCAAGATGCAACATGGTACCCATCCAGCAGTACATGATATCCTGGCTCTGAGAGAGTGTTTTGCTAACCATCCTCTGGGCATGGACCAGCTTCGTGCTTTGCAGATGGTGAGCACTTTGATGCTTTCTCTCTTCCACGGCCTCACCTCGCTCCAGGTCTTGCAGTAACACCGAGTTGACTTTCTCCCCCTATATTGTTGTGTCACAGAAAGCCTTGAGCCGAGCCATGCTTCTCACACCTTATCTGCCTTCTGTCTTATTGAGACACCGTTTAAAGACTCACACCACTGTAATCCACCAGCTGGACAAGGCTTTGGTAAAGCTGGGGGTTGGCCAGCTGACCGCTCAGGAGGTGAAGTCGGTAAGTGCTTCATTGCAGTATCAACCTGCAGTCCTTGGTGGGCATTCAGGGGCTGGGAGTTGCCAGGGAGCTCCTGTCTCTCTTGTTACATCAGAGTCCAGGCTCTTCATTCTCTCATTTCATTTCTACATCTTTTTTCTTGACTGAACTTGACTCATGGGAAGGAACTCCCCACAGTAATTTTGGTTGATGTTTCTTTTCTTCTGGTCCTTCAAAAATCAAGAACGCTACATTTTAGATCTACTGATTTATTGTATAGGCCTTTCCACTTCTCATCTTGTCCATCAGAGTTCATATTGCTATGGTGAAAGGTTTCTTGTAGGGTTGAGGTTTTAACTTATTTAGAGGGGATTTGGGATTCTTTGTGGGTTCACACTTTCTTGGCATACTCGCCCTGTGATAGTTAAGGGTTGTTTTCTCTTCTGAGTGGTATAGGCTTGTTATCTTCGTGGCCTGAATTCCACCCATATTGCTGAAGAGAGGTGTCGAACTTGGCTGGGAGAATGGCTACAGATTTCCTGCAGCCTGAAAGGTAAGACAAATCCCTACAGTTAATGCAACAAAAAGCCAAGTCATTTTTGTATTCTATTCTAAGGTAATTTGGGAGTTAATTATTAAATAGTGTGAGACCCTTATCTAACTTGTGTGTCTGATTGAAAGGGCACAGTCACTTGCCTACAGGCAGCTAATGAAGTAGACTGTGCAAGACAAGAGGGAGGGCTGGGGACTGTGGGAGTCTGAGCGTGAAGCAGGGTTTCTCAACCCTGGCACTGTTGATGGCTTTGTTGTGGGGGGCTGTGCTGTGCACTCTAGGACAGCACAGCGATATCCCTGGCCTCTGTCCACTAGATGCCAGTAGCATCCCCTGACCCAGTGCTAACAACCAAAAATGTCTCCAAACGTTGCCACGTGACTTGGGGAGGGAGTACAGAGCAGAATTGTTCCAGGACAGCAGTACTAGTCCAAAGGCATTCAAATTCAAAACAAAGACACTCACCTAGCTAAATGAAAAGTATCCGCGGGTGGGTATTAGGCCTGTGGGTCTCCTGTTTGGAACCTTTGCCTAGTTATTTTCTAAGCCTCTGAACATCAGGGTAGGCCTCCTAATCTCCCTGTGGCTGAGAAATGTCCCTTGAGGACCAGCTTCTACCAGAAAAATTCTAAGGGTGACAGTGGTGTTAAGTACCATTACCATTAATGAATTTTCTACTGCCATCACATGAGAATCAAGTAAATACAGATATATTTGAAAGAAAGCAAACCTGCAGGGACTGGAACCACGCAGTGGGACTTTGAGGACAATGGCCTCTTAGTGTCACACCTCCCTGCACTTGGCTTCCCGCTTCTGGTATCACATTCTGCACAACATGGTAGCTGGAAGGCGAACTGTTCCCTGGCCAAACCATTAGTGTTGATGGTGTTTTCAGAAACTGAGCTGTCCCTCTTGCTACACAATGTGGTCCTGCTTTCCATCAACTACGTTGGGTCAAGGCGCTGAGTGGACATGAAGTGGCTGGCATCGTCCTGCAGTCACAGCCCAGCAGCGTGGGACCAAACAGCACTTGTCAGCGAAGTCTGTGTGCACTGTTAGGAGTGTGGGAGATAGAGGAACCTGTGCCATGGGCTTCACGGCGTGGTGCCCACGTGGGAGCTGGAACTGAAAGAAACCCTCTTAGTGGGGTGGCTCATGAGAGGTGTCATCCCAACTTCCTCAGAATTCGCTGGAGCTGGCAGTAGCGTCTCTACTGGTCTTAACTGTGGTGTTTTAAGTTCAGATCCTAGGAGGCCAAGCTTTTGCCCCAGGAGGGAATCCTCACTTGGCCTAGGACTTACTTGCTGCTCTAATCTTCACAGCTGTTTTTGTTCAAGACATGTCCTGGCTGGTGAGGGGAGGAGCACTGCTTATACTGGAGCCTTTACATCCACGCATGTACTTGGATGCCCCCCTCTACACTTTGATATGACCAAAAATAGGGATTTGTTACTTCTGTTGTTCCCCTCACTGGGACTGGAATAACCACTTCCCGTTTTTCAAATCCTTTCAGCACTTTTTTTTTTCTGTAAGCGAGTAACTTACGGGAACATTCTAATGGAAAAGATAAAAGGAAATACAAGTGCTTCTTGACTTTCTCCCCAAGTGTTTACAGCCTTCACTTCCCTTGTCTTAATTTCTGGGCTGTACTACAGCCCCTGTGGATCTTAAACTCTTTGCTACCTCCACTGTGTTGCAGCGATCCATCTGTAACTGACAGTGGCTGCCTTCTTTGGTCCATGGACCCGTCCTGTTAAGGTACTAATCACTGCCCAGCCCCTGAGGTCTACACTGAGATAGTTAAATTGGGTTCAGCTTTTCTCTGTGTATATCAGTGACCTGTAGTAACTTATTGTAAATGCATGAAGCACTGTTTTTAAACTCAAGTAAAGACTGCCTGAAACCAGTTGATGGAAATTACTTACGCATCCCCCAATTACTAATGCTCCTTTTACAGGACTGACTGACATAACCTAACTAATGGAGAGATAATTGGTTGGATTAGAACCTTCTGATGGGATGGAAATAACAAAGAAACTGATGTGAAGTTGATGCTCTTGCTGAATTTTAAGACAGTAAACAGGAATATATATATATATATATATATATAAAGTCATGAAATTGAAAAGTGGGCCCCAAGAGTAGGGACCGAGTCAGAAAAGCTCCAACAGGGCAGATGGAGACTTGCTTCAGCTGAAGAGGAGCCTAAGGGCAAATGATGCAAGTGAAGCTCTTGATGCTCCAGAGAATGTTCTATTTTTCCACCATAAAACATCCCTATTGTTAACATTAATCCTTAACTGACCTAATTGGTTTTATATATAGTATTAGAGAAGCATCTTTTCTCTAACAAGTAACTGAATTGTGGTCTGCGAAGATCAAGAAGGAAACACCATACTTTTGAATATTTCTTTAATATTACATTTAAATATTTTCTTTAAATACAGCATTATCACAATGTAAAGGACCTAAAAGGCAAAAAAAAAAAAAAAAAAATTTTTTTTTTTTCAGAGAACCAGACAAGCTTTGGATTCACATTGAAAATACTACCTGTGTACAGTATGTGAGAAAGGAAATTGGAAAATATTAAGAGTTGTAATGAGTGACTTACCTAGATTTCTTTTATCCCACCTAGTCTAAGCAGGACTGAAGCTCTGCTTTTGTGGTCAGCAGCCTAGCCTTTCTAGCAACCATGCGCTATAATTCTGTCTGTCCAGCTCAGGTAGCACCAGAAACGAGATGGACTAGGTTGCAGAAAAGGCCCTTTGCTTGACAAAATTGTTAATGTTAACATTTAGCATTTAAAATGTTGGGACAGTTGAGTCAGAACTATAGTTAATGAAAGGAGGGATTTATTATCTTGGCAGTTGGCAATGAGTTTAATTAGTTTGAGATTCTTGGTCTGATCCCAAATGTCTTATTAAACAGGTGAATCCACTTCCTAGCTTAGGCTGGAGCCCTCCTAAGGAGGGAAGATATAGCACTCACCTTCCCCTTCCAACACAAACGAAAGATTCATCTCCAGAGTCAAATTCCCAACTAAACTTCAGTCTTGTATCTGAGGGGACCAGTCTAAGGTGGCGGAGTGTAGCTCAGTTGAGGATAGAACCTATTTCACAGGTGCTTAGGACTCTCTACTCCGTTTTGTGAGCCTAGAGGAGGAGAGAGACAGGGCCTATGGCTTATTTATTCACCTTCAAATATAAAACCAGCAAGAACAGGAGAGGCAGAATAAGTTAAAAGGATGTATCCATGTTGAATATAAGGCCTTTCAGGCTCAGTTTAGATTTGATAGGTGAAATGCTACTGTGATATACATAAAGGTTGTTTTCAGATACTGGGGCCATTAAGATCCCACAAGAAAAGGCATTATAAGCTAGATAAGTAGGAACAGTTACCTCCTCCACCAAAAAAAAAAAAGTTTGTACTTTGTTTTTTCCTGGTTAATAAACCATACCAGTACTGAAGCATGGTGTGAAGGATGCTAGTGTTTTGCTCCCTACTGCTGCCTCCCTCTTCAAACAGAGGCAAAGAGCCATAAAAAAAAAAAGAATGAATTAAAACAGAGGCAGTGATAACTTCACTAGTGAAAAGAATTCAGTGTTCAGTGGAGCACATCCTAGAACATAAGCTGGACATAAGAGAACAGGAACCATATCCCCCACTAGTAAAGGTACAAATAGAATCTGAGTTCCACTCTATAGACCTCAAAAGGTTACAGTTAGAACTTGACTTCTTAGAACCTGGGAGCTGCAGGAAGCATTTAGGAACTGGTTTGGCTTCCAATCTTTATATATCAAGATGGAGGGAGCCAATAAGCATTTGCAGTTCTTGGGATCAGTATGTGAATATAGTATAAGAACTCTAATCCTGTATATCCAAGAGGGACCAGGAGGGTAGACCAGAAAAAGGGAAAAAACAAAAAAGGTAACACAAAAACACTAGTTGGTGAACTTGCCAGATCCTACATTCCTTTAAAGCTTAATTTTTTGGGGGGAGGGGTGGGGAACAGGGCGGGGAAGAACCTAGGTGAAAAAGCAAGCACAGCACAAAGAAAGTCATCTTTCCAGACAGCAGCCTGTTCCTGCTGCCTCCTTTGGACATAGGTTAATGCTCCACATAGGCCTCCCATGAGATGTGTGAGCCCCAGATTAAAGCTGCCTGACGGAGCTGCGGTTAGATACATAGGGAAGACTGGCTCTTGATGCCACATCCCCAGCCAATCTAGCTCTTTCCCTTAGAAGGAAAAAGGACAAAGCGGGGGCAGAGGGAAAGACAAGTTTAACTCTAGTACCTAAAAACGTGTGAAAGAAACACTTCAAGTTAAGACCAGGAATCCCCAGTGTGGGGAACAGGTCACAGAACAAAAATGTCAAATATTAACTTATTTACCAAATAAGGGGGGTCAGGGAAGGCAGGTTTAATTTTTATATAAGAGATTTTGTACAGAAGCAGACACTTTCACCCCCTCCTCTCTAAACTCAACCAGCTGACAATTCCAACTGGATTACTACGATACACCAAAGTGGGATATCAGAGTAACTGCTGAGGAAAGTGAGCTTAACCCTGCCTGGAGCTCAGGAGAGAGGAAGGGGCTTTGTCATGCTGTTCAAATTGTCATGTTCTGGTCCCTACGTGAATAGCTGCTTGAATTACCCAGTTCCTCCTGTGAGATCCTAGTTCTTTGTTCCGAAGGCCCAGAAAGCTCAGGATGCAGCCTGCTCTGCTCCAAGACTCTGTCCCCTGATCGAGCTGGGGCTGGTCTCCTTGGTTCTGTTGGCCTTTTAAAAAATATACAAACAATCCTTTCCCACCCTTTCCCCAAAGACCCCAATAAAATAACATAGGAGCAGCAGCTGCTTCTACAGTTTTGTTTTTGAAATGGTGTTAGATAAAATAAGGGAATAAATAGAGAACGGGTACGAGGCAGTCTCCGTCCCTGCGTCACACTGCCAGAGGGAGCTCTAGGGCAGGCTCCTCCGGGGGCCTGTCCTCACTCTGCGGCACGGTCTTCTCCACTGCACAGCCCTCCTCACTGTCCGTGCACATGGGGAGGTTTGAGGGGGACCAGGAGGGGCGAAAGTCTTTGCTCTCAGGCTCCTCGGGGTTACAATCTTCGGGCACTAGTGCTTCTAGAGTGGATGTTTTCCCAACCTCTGATTTACAGAGGGCAGCTGGGTCTGTGGGGCCACAAGCCACCAGTGAGGTAACAGGGAGAGAGAAGACATTCAGATCCTTCTCCTTGGGGAAGGAGGATGGGACTTCTTCCGTCCCAGGCTCTCCTTTCACCCCCAGGACTGGCCTCTGCTCCACCTGGTAGTAGACCAGGGGCCCACTGTTCAAGTAGGATGGGTTGTTCACAGCCGAGGCAGTTGGGTGGTCCGAGTTCTCGGCAAAACACAGCACGGAGGAGCCCGGAGGCAGCTGAGCCTGGATGAGAATGGGGGCAGTGAGGCCCGGGCACAGCTCTTCCGGGACAGCCAGGGGCTCCTCCAGGATACACACGCCCAGGCTCTCGATGCCGGAGTCCAGGCTGGCACTGGAGCCGCTGGAGTCCTCCTCCGCCTTGAGCCGCTCCAGTTCCTCTGCGCTCTGCAGGTGCATCACTGCCGTCTCGTTCTCGGCAATGAACTCCTGGAAGTCCTGTGTTTCCGCGCCCGGTGCAGCTGCCAGGCTGCAGCTGGTGGTGGGAGAGGGCTCTTCGTCTGGGGCTGGCGGGCGGCTCACCTGCCGCTTGCTCTCCAGCTCCAGCTTCATGATGGTGTGGAGGTAATGAGTCCGGACCCGGATTGGATTGAATTCAATGCGCCCGGCCATGTTGCCACAGCCATCCCGGGAGCAGCCACATGGAAAGGACATGCGATCCACCTGAGGAGAAGACAAGGTGGTTGAGGCCAGATGAGATAGGAGACGTTAGCTGGCAGACACAGGGAGTCAAGAGTTTGAGGTCGTCTTAGAAGAGAAACAGCTGATTCAAAACATAACCTCTTGGGGGAGAATGAATACATGTATACAATGGAAACACGTATATGTATGGCTGAGTTTCTTAGCTGTTAACCTGAAACTATCACAACATAGCTAATTGGCTATACCCCAATACAAAATAAAAAGTTTAAAAACCTTAAAAAAAAGTAAATAACCTGCCCAGTGAGCTACCACACCACCTGCCTTTTAATTCCAGCTCAGCCACTAATTAGTAAGTGTGACCTCAGAAAAGTCATCTCTCTCCTAGGGCTTTGTTTCTTCTGAACAAAAAATAGACAAAGATCATGTCAAAGAGCCCTTCCAGTTAGAGAAGTCCAGAGAGAACTCTCTGAAAGCTCACAATTCTCAGAGAAACGAAATGCAGGGACCCTGAGACTCTTCCATAACTTACCTACTTTATTGAGAAAACAAAAGGCCAGGGCCCAAGCCTGTTCTTTGACAACAGGGATGGGAAAGGACGTAGAAGACCTAGCCAGTCTAAGGCAATACATTCTTGGGAAACTAGGCAAAAGTGCCTCTGTTTGCTAAGATGCTAGAATGATAGTTCAAACAAAATAACAGCCAGATTTTCCTCCTTGCTTCATTTTCCCCTGATGGTTGGCCAGCTTGGTTTGCAAGCAGTCATCAAGACAATTAACTTACACACCAGGGATATCTGGAAAAGATGCTTTCTACCTCCTCATCTCCCCTTTGAATTCTCCAGATGGAAAAAACCCCACACATACCAAAAATAAAATTAAAAATGTGAATAGACAATAAGTATGTACAAATACACAGTGTCTTCCTATGATATCAACTTCTGGAACTCTCCAGTTTTGGGGAGCAGTCCATTTCTTAGAACTATCCTCAGCTCTGTGTGTAACAGACCAATTCGTTATGGCATTTAGTCTGAAAAGCATTATCTGGTCAGACCTGTTATAGTTATGATACCAACCTGAAAATAAGAAAAGGTTAGGATAAATTCTACCCCAAGGACTCAGGACTGATAGCCTCAGTATAAAGGTTCCAGATAAATATTCTTTGCCATTTTGCAGTTGAGGTTTGTCTTCCAAACTGTCGATCAGAGGCTCTCTGGGAAACAATGCTTTCTATCTTTCAGGATGCTGTGGATTTCAGCCCAAATCTGATCCCGAGTTACAGATTGTGAGGACTATTCTGATTTTTATAAAACTGGACTAGAGGTACTATGAGGAAGTGTTTGTAGGATAAAATCTAAAGCCTACCTCAGTTCTTTGTTTCTGTTTACCTCAAGGAATCAGTCAGTATTTAAGGACAGCTACTAAATGTGAAACTTACTAATAACCCTGTTCCTCCAGGTGCTGAAGCTGCTTCTTATCATCTCTGAGGTGAGAGACACAGAAAAAAAATAAATCATCCCTATCTCCACAGCCTAAGAATCCTGCCATACTTATTTTCTTTGTTGGTGGAGGAGGGCTGTAGAACGAGGAGCACTCCCCCCTGCACAGGGACCCCCCCCCCCACATTCACTGGCACCCACACCAAACAACACCCCTGACTCTAGGGTGCCAGGGGTCACAGGTCACCTGTGGTCAGGTGATCACACTATGGTCACTATGCCACCACAGGTCAGGGAGGACTGACCTGGCATTTAATCCCAGCCTGGCTGCAGGCACATGCTTCTGGGTCACAATACAGTCGACAGTCACAGCCACACTCTTCCCGTGACAGGCGGATGGCTCGAAGTTCTTGCTTCTCTTCAGCATCGATGCGGTGGACCCCAGAAGCCCGCAACAGGGCGCGTCGCCGCTTGGTGGGCAGAGGCTGCAGGAAGAAGTAGTCATCCACCTCCACATTTTCCACATCAATATCTTCATCTGAAACATCATCCAGCGTCAGGCCGTCGGCTTCCACCGACTCCACCGTCCCGTTCTTGGTCAGCTGCCAAGAGACAGGAAGCAAAGTCAGGTGCCAGAGCGGTATCAGCAGGAGCCTCCTCACTGGGCACAACTAGAGCAGGTCAGGCCAAGTGAACCTGCTGCCACAATGCAGACATCCATGCAGCCTGTCCCAGCGCACATGTGGCTCCTGAGCACAGTAAACGGAGCTAGTGCAACTGACAAACTGAACTTTAACCTTTACCTCATTTTAATTAAGTATAAATAGCCACTAGTGTGGCAAGTGCCTACCCTACTGGATAGAGTCGGTCGAGACAATCAATCTAGAGCAGGAAGACAGGAAGCCTGTGTAGCGCCAACACCAGCCCATCAACACAAGGGACATCACCTTTCTGGCTCAAAGTTTCTCCAAATCTGTCTCACCTTCCCCCCCAGAAGATAATTTTTTCCCACAGTTATACCCTCCATTTCCAGCCTTGTGCCCCTTAGCTTCAGCTAACCTGCCATCTAATACATGGACGAAGAGAAGGCACTTCAATGGATGGATATTCCTTGGACGTAAACAGCCTTGCAAAACACCTGTTAGTTTGCACTCCGAAGGACCCAAAACCACAATTCTGGGAAGTAGCCACCACTTCCATCAAGGCCACCTATCATGTCTTTGTCAATGAACCTGAATCCTCACAGTCTGAGTAATCATCTGAGCATACACAGAAGAGCTTCATTTTATGGGGAGGAGAAAAAAGTAAGCAAGTTATCAATGACTATCAAGAAAGCCCTCACTTCCCATGGCCTGAAAGAAATACATATTTTTTTTTTTTTTTGGCCATGCTGCATGGCTTCAGGAATCCTAGTTCCTGGACCAGGGATTGAACCTGGGCCCTCAGCAGTGAAAGCACTGAGTCCTAACCAGTGGACCACCAGGGAATTCCCTCTTTCTCCCTTCTAATCCTTTTTATTTGGTTTCAAAGGAAAGCTGCATGTGAGGTAGGGTGGCAAATATAATACCGTGTGTACTCTGCAGGCAGGAATCTGGGTTCTCTGGCTAAGAAGGACAAAGAGGCAGGAAGGGCGATCTGAGTGGAAGGACAGGCTGAAGACAATTTGTGGCTGAATGAGTTCTGAAAACCCACTCGAGAGTTCAGGTAAAGAAAATGAGGCCTCGTGATCCTCAGGGCTCTGGAAACTACTGGCAGGATGAAAGCCAAGCTACTGGTGGGTTTGGCTCATTTCATCAGCCAGTAAGAATGCTGGTAAAGGAATAACTCCTGGGAGAGATGTGATGCAACAGACCCGGCTAATAAGCTACAAACCTGTTTATTCTGTTTGTTTGTTTGTGGGGAGGTGAGAAGAGGAATGAGAGAAATAAAGTGGTGCTTCTGGGGAACCCCACGTCTATTATTTCTGTTGCAGGCAGGCCAACTACAAGGGGCCTTCCTGCAGACCTGAGCATTGCTCCTGCCCATTTCACCAGGGTTGGCCTCCTCTGAAGCACCTCCCTCCCCTCCTTGATATCCTATCAAAGGAAAGAGATTAGAAATGCAGTAGAAAGAAACCATATAGATAGATAGGAGAATTGAATATAGCCTAATAGAAGAACACTTCAAATCAGTGAGAAAGATTCTAGTCATTAAATGGTATTGGGACAACTGTCTATTCTTTTGGGAAAAAAAAAAATTAAGTTAGATTCCCAATTCATACTATTTGTTAATAATGAATTCCATATGGATAAAAGGCCAAAGAAAGTAATAAAAATGTTACAAAAATTATAGGTACTAATACTGATGCAAAGCACCAGTGTTTTTGTTTTTCTTGATGGAAGTCCAAAGGGAAAACAAATATTAGATGGCATATGGGAGAGGCAAAATGTATGATTTTTGAGAACAGCTGCCTCTTCTATAAAGTGCTCAAGATAGGAAAGATTTCTAAGAAAAGAGTAAACTGGTCCAAAGTAAGGGTGTTCTCTTGACACAGAAGGAAAGGGAAGAAAGCCTTCGTGGCAAATGATGACAAGTTTATTTGCTCAGCTGTTGCTATAGCAGCAGGAAGGCGATAGGTCAGTGATGGAATTCCTCAGAGAGAAGACAGGGAAGCCTAAATGTCACCGTAGTTAGAAAAACAGGTGTAAGGTTTGAGGCGTGGACTGCGGGCAACAGACACAGAGCTCTCAAAGGGACAGAGCACTGAGATCTAGTTCATACACAACCTCTGTCACTGGTTCTTCAACGTTCCTGCATTGTGTATTTCATCAGGATTTCACCCATGACCCTGGAAATAATGCAGCCACCTGTTTTAACATGGGTCTGCATACTTTGAGCCCACAAGAAACTTGGCCAGGCCTGGAGCGGTGTTCTCCAAGCTCGGAACTAGGAACTCTGGGGGCAATATTTTGCAGACTGGTGGAAACCACAGCTGTGGAGTGCCAGGTGGTGCAAAGAGCAAATGTGGAGCTATTAAAGAGAAATCTGAGGTGGGTCTTCCAGCCCTGCTCTCCTCCTAAACTTGAAGAGCAGCATCAGACTGCAGGTCCAGTACCATACAAATCAAAATAACTATTTGATAATGTTATTGTTTATACATGAAAACCTATCATATCTAGAAGCAACGGGAGGTACAGAATTGGCAGCATCCATCCTTTCAAAGGATCCAAAAGATCCAACACCTGTTCTGTGCATCAAGCCAATGGACAATCATTTGATGAGAAATGGAGACACTGTGCTTCCTAAGGGTCCAGGGGTGGCAGACCTGAATGTCTTCAGGTAGTCATTCAAACTTTAAACACTGATAGATGGGGGAAGGGTAGGGAAGTCTAGGGAGTCTCTGCTAGACTCCCCACCAGACAAGAATAGTGTCTGGTGGGGAGAGATTTGATTCCAAATCTGAGATTCTTCATTAGAAAAATATGGAATCTCTACATACCAAAGGCAACAGCCCAAAACCAAACCAAAACAAACAAGAAAAACACAATAGACCTAGATGGTTTTCTGCTTTTTCTTGGCACAGGGGAAGTACCAGACCCCAGACCCCTTAGGCACCTTCATCTTCTTGGCATGGAGTTTCTCCTCCTTCAGGTGTTCACGAAGAATCTCCCGATGGTTCACCTCCTGCTCCTGAGCAAACTCACAGAGTGTGTAGCTGCGTACAGAGTTATGGCGCTGGGCCATGCCCAGCGAGCTGCCGCCCTGGCTGGGCACGCTGGTAAAACCCTGGCGGCGAGCAAAGTAGTACACAGTCACCTGGTCAAATCGCACATTTTTCCTCCGCAGCTGCTTCTGCCGCTTCAGGATGGATGTGGCTGAGAAGGGAGCACAGAAAGTTTTATTAACCCAGAGAGAGCCTGTTGGAGGACCTCATTCTTTCTCATCCATTTAGGTTCTCAACTCTTCTCCAAAGGTGCTCCTTGTACCTCGAAACCTTTCAAATCTTCAAACCTTAAATGCACAGTTGGAAAGGACCTTGACCATCACCAGGTCCATACGACTGCCTCCCGGCTGACTTCTGCCAAACAGATGACCACAAAAGCTATTTTTAGAGATCAGTTAGGAAGAGAACTGTAGGTAATCTTTTTGGGATTTAACAATCTACACAACTTCACTGTCCAATACAGCAGCTACTAGCCACATGTGGCAACTTAATTAAAATGAAATAAAAACTTAAAATTCAGGTCTTCAGTTACACTAATCACACTTTAAGCATTCAATAGCCACATATGGCTAATACCTACCATACTGGACAATACAGATACAGAACACTATCATAACAGAAAATTCTTTTGGACCACATTTTTTTGTTTTGGCCATACCACACAGGTTGTAGTATGTTTGGCCTACATGGGTTGTAGGTCAGTTTCCTGACCAGGGATTGAGTCTGGGTCACAGCAGTCAAAGTGCCAAATCCTAACCACTAGATCAGCAGGGAACTCTTCCTGGACAGTGCTGATCTATAGCAGTAGATGGCAAACTTCTTCTGTAAAGGTCCAGGTAGTAAATATTTTAGGTTTTGCAGGCCACAAGGTCTCTGTTACAACTACTCAACTCTGCTGTTGTAGCATGAAAGCCACCGCAGACACTGGGTATTGTGGCTGTGTTCCAATAAAACTTTACTTACAAAAATGGACAGTGGGCCAGATTTAGCCCACAGATAACCCCTGATTTGTAGAATCAGAAGTTCCTTCCAAGAAACTAACTGAGCTGTAAGAATTAAGAAGCATTGAGATGCACCAGTTGTCCAGCCAGTAAGCATTTACTTCTTGCTAGAGAGCTATAGTTTTGTGGAACTATATGGGATTCTGGTGGGAAAGGGTAAACTGGACTCCTCCTTCTTCAGTTTAATTTGACCCATTTTGGGGACCCAAAAACCACAACCCAAGTAAAATTAGCTGGAATAAATCCCACTTAAGTCTATGATATTAGAGCAATGAGGTCCTCCAAAGAGCAAAATTGAGCTAAGAGTGGGAGAGATTATGACTAAGGACAAATCCCCAAGCTGGACAGAAGCTGTCGTGAGAGCTGCAAAGGGCTCCAATGCTTGGGGGACTTGGGTGCAGGCTGGGAGGAGTGGCTCACTCACGTGTGAAGCTGGCAGTTGTAGGAGGATTGAGGCTGTCACAACTGTCGGCACTGTCACTGCTGGAGATCTCATCATCGGAGTTGGAAACTGATGAGCCCACATCCACATCATCAAACTTCCTCTTGAGACCCGAGCCCGTGAATGCATCCATTGGTTTCAAAGGGGTTTCCTTGCGGGAGCCCACCACGTCGGCCCCAAAGCCCCTGCTCACCAGCAGGTAGCCAGGTGCATTAGGATTCTGCCCAGGGGAGAAGAGGAATCAGCACTCCTGTCCTGAAACAGATCGCTCCCAAGTCTATACACACGGCTCTCCAAGTGCAGAAAGTAGGCCCCTGACTCACTAGCACGGACATCTGCTCTCTCGAGACGAGGTCGTATCTTTACTTATTCCAGTCAGCACCCTCCTACTTCTGTTTCTCTCTAGCCCCTCCAGCCTCAATCACTCTTAGAATAATGAGATGAGTAACAGCAGCACCTTTCCCAATGGAGTGAAGGCCTTTGGTTCCAAGCCAGCTGGGCTCAAGGCTTCATTAGCCCTGGGATAACAGTAGTGCTCTTCTGCTCGCCCAGGAGAGCTCTCCATGGGGCCCACAGGAAGGACTGGGGATCCAAGAGAGAATTAGGCTATGCCTCAACCTATACTAGATCCAATTATTTTTCTGGACATATAGCCTGGCATTTCCCAAAGTGTATCCACTAAATAAACTAGTTCCACAGATATTAATTAATAGAGGCCTGGGGGGTGTGTGTGTGTGAGGCGGGGGTGTCAATGTGCCTCAGTTTCCTCCTCAGCAACAACTGAATTTTTATAGTATCTGAAAATTGGAGACAGGGTTGGGGTGGGGGGCTTCCCTGGTGCCCCCAGGTAAAGAATTTCAGACAGTAAAGAATTTGCTTGTATGCCCAGGTTCAGTCAGTTTCAGAGAAGCCCCTGGTGAGCTACAGTCCATCAAGACTGAGCGACTAACACACAGCCACCCACCCCACCCCCCAACACACACACGATATTAATATATCAATAGCTTTTACATGGAAATAGGGCTGCTGTGTCAAAATACTTAAGAAAACTGCTTTTACGAAGACCTTTTAGAGACTTTTATTATGTTAAAGAACCTGGTGAAGGGTGAGAGGAAACAGAATGCAGGGCTTCCATGCATCTGTAATCCTTTGTTTCTAGAGTATCTCACAGGGCAAAGGATTCGAACACACTTTGGGAAATACCGCTGTAGGCTTTCAATTTCAAAGTACACTGACAGGGAAATGCTTTACCCAGATCTTCACAAATGTAAAGTGTCTCACCAGGCTCCTGAAAAGGACAAATTAGATTCTAAAGAATGGACTGAAGGGGGGTTGGGGTGGTATGGGGGAAGGAATGGACTGAAGATTAGAAACTGCACTGGCTTCAAAACCCAGACTCTTTCCCAATTGCCTGCTGCTCCATAAAACTGGGCTTGGTTGACCTACCATCATCCTCTCTGCAAGGAAGACTTCCCTTTACAATCCTTGCCCTCTATAAAGAAACTGGCAAGGGCATGACAAATAGCAAAGAAGTGACGATTTACTCTGGTTACGTTATTACGGCAGGCAGTGTTTTCAACATGCTGCCACACACCAAGGAGTCTGGGATAGTCCATCTCTCAGGGACAAATCTTTCTCCTCCATCTTTGGACTTGAGTTCCCGAGGATACGAATCTGCTCAGCAGAAACGCTGTCAGAGCCAGGGCCACATGTGATGATGTGAAAGCTCCCTGCTCTGCCTCAGTAATGCCAGAATCTCCCCAGACTATGATCTCACTAGTTGCTAATTATGCAGCAGGAATAACAACACTGCCCAGAAAGCCAGGGCTGCATGACTGCAGAGCAGCTCCCCAGAATATACTGTGGTGTCAAGAGGTGCCTGCTACAGTGCTGATTTTCTAGACTGTGTTTTGGAAGCAATTTGCCTGCTCTTGGTTCAGCTCCACAGTTAACCAGACCTAATAAGTACTTTAGGTATTTCTTAATTTACCTAGCCAGATCTCATAAAAATTCAAGTCACAAGATGCACCTAAGAAACCTGTCCTTCACAGGTCTCAGACCAGCACATTCCTGAAATAAACTGGCCAGAAAGAAAAAAAAAAAAAATTAAGTACTAGATACAAATTGTAATGAAATTTAAAAATGAGCCCAAAGTATCAATTTTGTTCTTCAGGTTACTGATCTTAGGAGATCACATTCTTAGGACGTGATCTTGGGAGGTCACATTCCTAGGACGTGGGTAAGAATGGAGAGAGCCATGGACTTTTATTTAAGGTTAAGATTTCAGCTGGGCTTAAAGACGCCTATTAACTAACAAATCTCATCCCATTCTATTATTGAAGGAGGTGAGACCCTTGCTATGGAGTACTTATGGGGGAGGAATAAAAAAAGAAAAACAATGTTGACCACTGAACTCAATATTTCCTCTCCACCAAAAATCTTATTGACCACATAAAAAAGCTTACTTGAGCTCAAAATCCTTCTTAGAAAGGGCTGAAGTCCAGCTTCACTTTTAACTGAGAACCAGTTAATACTGCTACTAGGAAAGTGCCTTGTTCCTAAGCCTGAAGGTACTTATCAGTTCAGTCAGTCAGTCGTGTCCGACTCTTTGCGACCCCATGGACTGCAGCATGCCAGGCCTCCCTGTCCATCACCAACTTCCGGAGTTTACTCTAACTCATGTCCATTGAGTAATAGATTTGTTTTTAAATAAAGTTTTTAAACAAGTCTTATTTACTTATTTATATTTTCTTGGCGGCATCCTGTGGCATGTGGGATCTTAGTTCCCCAACCAGGGATTGAACCAATGCCCCCTGCATTGGAAGGCAGAGTCTTAGCCACTGGACCACCAGGGAAGCAAATGTGCACTCCTGCCCTCTGTTCTGGTGTCCCTTTGCTTCCAGTAGTGTGGGTTCCTTCTGAATGTTTCTCCTTAAGCCCTGCATGCGATTGAGTCTGGTCCAAGATGGTGTTTTAATATAATCCTCCACTGTCTTAACCAAGGTGCCCCCAGGGTATCTTTTCTCTTCAGGTCACTTTTTGTGCACTCTGGGCAGCTAGGATTGCTGGCTGCTTTCTCTATTCTCTTTTTTTCTACGTGTTCCTCACTCCCATTTCTGGAAAAGAGGTTTCTGGGCAATGATAGGAGGCTAGTGAGAAAGAAGAAAAAAAGATGCAAAACCTAGGAGGAAAAATATTTTCCTTAAAATCTGAGAATCATCTGAATGGCTATATATGTAAGTAATGTGCACACTGACTGAGCTCTCTTCACCCTACCCAGGATATTAGCATCACTTTTTCTGCCGTTAACCCATTCTTATCAAAAAAAGAAAAAGAAAAAAAAAATCCAACAATTCTGTCCTGGGAACCAATATAACTTAAAATTTCAACCCAGCTTTCCTTGTCCAGCTCTCTGGAGTGAACTTGACTTGTGAGATAAAGATGTCCACTGGGCACCAAGAAACCTCTCATCCACTTCCACTGTGGCCTGAAGAAATCCTTCTCTGAAATAGCAATAACAACAATGGGTTCCACTTTTCAATTTATCAATTCAACTTCCTTTCCAACCACAGTTAGAAATCAGTCATCCCCACCTCTCTCAACTATTTATTCTTTGGCAGAGGATCAATGCCTACGTTCAAGAAAAACACTTCTAACTTATATTCCAGCCACTTAACCCATATGGAAATAATCAAGGTGAGACTGGAAATGCAGGTCACAACTGACAGTTAACTGTCAAAATGACCAACTCAAAGAATAAATGCTTTTGGAGAAAATAATGCAAACCTCTATAAAAGCTTTTGTGCCATTAAAATGAAAGGTCAGCTGACACTTTCTAGCTGCATGCCTTACTGCCTTTTCTTAAGTATTTCTGCTAGTAGAACATTTCCCAAAGGTATACAAAATAATTCAGATCCACAGTATATCGAAGAGATTAGGCTAAGTATTAGGATCAACCTTAATAAGATGACCAGTGCTGTTTCTCCTTTTACAAAATATTGTGAGCTGCTCCTCAAATACTATGGATTTTGTGGCTCCATGTGTCCTTGTGATAACCAGGATCATGAACAAGGTGCTCAAGTGAAAACATCTTATTTGAACTAGGTATTTCAAGGAAGCTTTCCCCCTCCAACCCTCACTCTCTGGTTTCATCCCTTCACTGACACACGGTTAGAATCTGGCTTTCCATGTCTAAACCCCCATCCTATGAAGGACACGAGATCTTTGTGGGAGAACTGGAACGTGATGCTGCAGGACCCATGAACTCTCAAGGATATCCAGTCATTTATAACTCTGGCACACATCAACATCCTCCTGGCTCTGGACATTTGCAAAATGTAAAGTCGGTAAAAGAAAAGGAAAATATGAATTAACTATGGATTTACCTTGAACTGAAAACTCTAAGACAAGGGAACACTGTGTCTCTTGGGGTAACTTCTAACGTTTCATACTGAAGAACCGTGTATGTGTCACATTGCCACTCTAGTCCCTTTAAAAGGATGAATCAAGACCGTGGCACTAAAAGGAATGGATGGCAGTAGGCTGCGTGTTTGGGCCTGTGAAAAAAGACCCAACTAGCAACTAGGGCAACTGATGCTTTCGTTTTCCCACACAACGCCACAAAAAAATGGGAGACCTCAGGAACCTGGGTTGAAAAGACATGTCAAGTCACCAGTTCCCCTTCATGGACACCCCCGCTGAACCCTTCAGCGCTGGGGCACCTTTTCACTCTGACTCCTGCTAACCTTCCTGCTCATTCCAAGCGTCTTGCAGACCCTATCCAGCTTCCCATCCTTTCTTGCCTGCTACCCACAAATTCCCAACCACTCCTCCCACATTTTCTTCTATTTTCCCCCTCCCCTTCCTTCACTTCCCTCCGTCCTACATCATCTCCACTCCATTCCGAACTCAACCCGCAATCCGAATTCCTGCCGGCTTCTAAGCCGCCAGTCGGTCTCCCTTAAGCTGCCCCCGCAGTCCGGGCCCGCGTCCTCCGTGCCCCTCGCTCCCACGCCTCTCCCGACTCTTTCCCTTCCCGGCGGCGCTCTAGCTCCCCGCCCCCCGACCGCTGCCGTCCGTGCCTCCCTCATTTCTGACCCCTCCATCCGCGCGGCTCTGGGTTGACCACTCCTCCACAGTCGCCCGGGGGCCGATCCCGAGAAAGGACGAGGAGGCACCCTCCGCCCCCCAACACTAGGCCCATTACCGGCTCCGCCGCAGCTGCCTCCTCCCGTGATGGTCTCTCCCGCCCCCGCTGCCGCCGCCCTAGCCCAAGTGGGAAGGAGGGAGGAGAGAGCGAGTCCCGGGGCCGCACAGACGGTCTGGGAGTTCCCAGGGCGGCAGGGCGGGGAGGGACGGTGGGTGGGCAGGTCGGCCGGCAGGCGGCAGAGGGCGGGCGGCTCCGACAACTCGGGCGCCCCCCGGCAGCAGCCGCCCAGAACCGCCCCGGCTCCGGCTAACAATAGGCTCCGGCCGCAGCGCTCTACCTCTTATAGGCGCCGGCACGTCCGAACCGTGCCCCGGGGCATGCTGGGAAATGGAGTCTACGTGCTAGCCCTACGCCCAGCGGCATGCCGGGAGTTGGAGGCGGCTACCTGCGCAGAGCCGAAACTCGCCGGCCGACTCTGGAGGCGGCGATTCCGCTGCAGCCTGGGAAAGCGAGTTTGACGCCGCTGCAGCCTTTTGAAGTGGATGAGGGGAGACCCTCAGCTCTAGATCTTCGATGACTAAACAAATTCTGGTCTAAAACTCCCCTTTTCCTTTCATCAGGCCCACACTTACAGGTCTAAGGAACGTAATCCCCCCTTATCCTCGCTCAGGGGATCTGTCTTAAGCAGCGCGACGTGCTGCAGCCTGCCCAGGGTATAAAGAAAAAAGAAGCAATGCAGAGTAATCTTCAGTGTGTATTGATGGATTGTTTTCTTAACACAGTTTTCTTACGTGATTTCTGATCTTCACAATTTTGCAACTCATTTTTAAAACGGAGAACGGAGACTCAGAAATCGGAATGTTGTACGTCATTTGCCAAGGACACCCACTCTTGGTCTTGTCTCACTCAGAATGGAAGAACAGGTCTCTCCTTTGACCTGTAAGGCCCTATAAGATATAGGTGAATCCTCTCGCCTCACCAGCCACCATCCTGTATGTCAGCTTGTCTCTGACTTTTCCCCTCCCTTTCTCTGTTTTAACTGCCCTGGCCCACTAGATTCTTTGCAACAGGACAATCATGCTCTCATCTCAGGGCCTTTTCCCTTGAAACACTCTTTCACCAGCTAGACCCATACTTACTTCTTCACTTAATATTTGCTCAAACGTCCCCTTATCAAAGACACTTCCTTAACCATATTTCTAAAATGGGGCTTCCCAAAAGTATCTATCCCCTTGCCCTATATTTCTTAAGTATTTACCATTTGACATATATTTGTCCTTCAGTCTTTTATCAATTGAGTAAATTCCATGAGAGTAAGAAGTTGTTTTGTTTACTGTATCCTCAGCACCAAAAACAAAGCATGGTATTTGGCATTTAGGAGCTTTTTATTTATCAAATGGATGGATGGCAGGATTTAAACTCTGGTTAGGCTGGTTCCAAAGCTTGGTGCACTTACATTGCCACCAAGAACTATGAGCCAGATCTACTGGGTACCAAGCCATCTCAGTTTTAGAATTGAGAGGTTAAGTGACTTGGAAAAATGCCAAGAATTCCACTTCTATCCCCTAGGTGATATAAGAGACTCTGAGAGACCAAGAAACAATACTGCAAAATGAAAAAAAAAACCAGATCACAAAAATGTAATCCTTAGAGTACTGATCCTTAGACTTCCTTAGACTTCCCTGTAGCCCACCCAAATGGTAAAGAATCTGCCTGCAAGGTAGGAGACCAGGATTCAATCCCTGGTTGAGAAGTTCCTCTGGAGAAGGGAATGGCAATCCACTCCAGTATTCTTGCCTGCAGAATTCCATGGACAGAGAAGCCTGGCGGGCTACAGTCTGTGGGGTCGCAAAGAGTTGGACATGACTGAGTGACTAACACAGTCCTAGAGTACTGATCTTCCACCTATCTGCTGAAGTTAGGCATGATATAACATGTAACCAACAGCATGAGACCTGGAGCCTGACTACAAGCCCCAACTCCTCTTACTAATGGTGTGACCCTTGGCAAGGTAGGTAACTTCCCTGTGCCTTGGCTTCCTCATCTGCAAAACGGGGATAAAAGTATGTATCTCATAGGATTTTGTGGAGGTTAAATAGTGGTATAAACTGTTGACAACCTAGTGTGACATAAATGTTCATATGATTCTGTTTTTCCTGGACACACAGGAATCAAAAAGGAAGAGAAGACCCCAGAATGTTTAGAGTCAGTGGAATGAGTAACAAAAAATAGCCCAAAGGCCATGTTGAGTAGGCTAAAAGTGTTTCATATACCAACACATCTAGAATCTGAGCAGTCAGTCAGGGAAATTTGTCAGAGTACCATCAGCCTCAATACTCAAGCTTTCTTGGTTAATGACACCAAATTAGAAGACAGCCAAAGCAAAGGTAGCACATCCTTTGAGAAGACAGCAGAGTCCAGTTTGCCAGTAAGCTGTAGATCAGTCAAAAAGATCATCTGGATTGTTAGAACAAACATCACAACCACTTGTCACAGAGCCACTTATTCACCAAATTTCATTGTCTTGATAGAATCACTAGGTAAGTTACCACAATGGTGCCAGTTCACTCATAATAACTGCAATTCTGCTTCCAGCCCAAGCAGAACCTGTGGAGGTCAAATGACCAGGAGTGAAGTAGAGTAGAAGTTATAAGGAAAAGTAAAAAAGAAATGCTAATACTAATATGTAAATTATAACAATGGACATGACATCTAATTCTAAATGTGACTGTTTTATTCCAGACCATGCATAATTCATGGCTGGGTGGGTTTTAGGGGCAAAAAACTCAAGTAGGAAGCAAAGACAGATAATCAAGAACAGACAAAGACAAAAACCAAAGGTCAAATTTTATATCCTGGTCAGTGTTTATATGTCTCTCTTTTGGTCATATCTACATTAGAGGTGATCTTGCCTTCAGTAGTATCCTAAATTTATTAAGCAAGGGAATAAAGCTGCAACAAGATATAACTGTTTTATACTTAGTATCCTTTGTAAATCTCCTTAACAACCCTATGAATTAAGAATTATCTTCTTTTTAAGATGAGAAAGTTGGGGTTTAAGAGACTGTTTTGTCCAAGGTCACATCCAGGAAGAGCAAGATTTGAGATTTGAACAAGAGTTCATCTGACACCAAAGTATACATTTTATCAACCACTCTTTACCAAACACAAGATAAAAGAGTACACTCTCCTGGGAGGCTGAAAATGAGTAGATCAGAGAATATTATGTGCCGAGATGCTTAGAGAAAGAGTTAAGATAAAAACCCTAGCCACTGTTAACTTGTTTTCGATAGGGAATCTGTGGATTTAGCCCTGAGTCTGTATGTTACTTTACTTACATTTAATTAGAATCCAGATCTAGAGAGACAGGCACCTTTGTGACTAATTCCACACTAACCAAAAGAGATCAGTAGAGCAAATCTGGGAGAAAGAGAGGGCCATAGCAATTGAAAAGCACAAACAAGAACCTGTATGTATTGTCAAGGAAGGTTTCAAAAAAGACATTCACAAATTGATCTACATAAGTGTATAATACACACAAAAACCTGTTAATAAAGCAAAATAACAACCATTTTTGAGGAGCTGGAGTGCAAGGATGAATTTAGAGAAGTCAAGCTTAATAAACCTAAAAAAGGTGAATGAAAAGCTGAAGAAAAGTTATACAGATGTCTAAGGAAAGATATTAATTAAACCCTTAAATGAAAAATTAGACATTAAAATTCAGAAAGAGGGAATTCTTTGGCGATTCAGTGATTTAAAAAAAAAAAGAACTCAAAGAAAACAGCAGTCTGCAGTGATTAAAATGAGGAATGTGTATCTCACCTTACGCAAATACATGAAAACATAGATTCACAGAATAGAATAAACCTAGGTTATTACTCATGTCCCCAAAGATCCCACATAATACAAAATAGTACTGTTTTGGTGAGGTACACATTCCTCATTTTAATCACTGCAGATTGCTGTTTACCTCCTGAGGGCTTCCCTGGTGGCTCAGACGGTATAGAATCTGCCTGCAATGCAGGAGACCTGGGTTTGATCCTAGGTTGGGAAGAACCCCTAGAGGGCATGGCAACCCACCCCAGTATTCTTGCCTGGAGAATCCCATGGACAGAGGAGCCCGGCAGGCTACAGTCCATGGGGCTGCAAAGAGTTGGACATGACTGAGCCAGTAAGCACAGCATAACACATAGTAAGTAATACATTAGTATTTTTTAAATACGAAGTTCTCTTATAATTGATATTAATCCAACTGAAAACTGTAATTCACATACAACTTTTTTTTTTAAGTGGGCTGTGCTGGGTCTGGCTTTTCTCTAATTGTGGTGAGGGGAGGTTACTCTAGTTGCAGCGCACAGGCCTCTCATTGTGGCTTATCGTGCTATGGAGCACAAGCTCTAGAGCGAGTGGGCTCACCAGTTGCGTCTCCCCAGCTCTGGAGCACAGACTCTAGTTGTGGTGCAAGGGCTTAGTTGCTCCACAGCATGTGGGATCTTCCCAGATCAGGGGTCAAACCCACATCTCCTACATTGGTAGGCAGATTCTATACCACTGGGCCACTAGGGAAGCCCATAAACAACATTAAACCTCTGAATTTGAGAATGCAAATGCTAGATTTAGTTGCAATTTCCAAATTAATTTGTTGAACAGGCCAGTATTCATAAAGAAAAATATAGAAGAGATCTGGAAGTTAAGAGGAAAGATGAGGAAAAAGAGAGGAAGTAGAAATAGATGGGCATTTAAGGTCAAAGGTAAAATAAAAGGTCATTAAAAAAAGCAAGGAGAAATAAAGTATTAATAAAACAGAAAACAAGTACTGATGCCATTAACCTCACATCACATAGAGCATCTTTCTTCCTCATTTAAGTCTTGGAGTTTGTATAATGAAACAAAAATTTAGTCACAAATAAAAATAAATATATTTTAGCAGGAAAAACCTTAGCTTACAACTGAGGAAATATGAGCAGTTTTTAGGAGAAGCAGAAGAATGAAGCAGGACTATTTTATATTTCAGTAAAAAGATACAGCTAGATGGGAGCATTTGTGCCATTCCTGGTGAGACTGGAGTTCTCATAACAGACCAGCAGAGGCCATTACAGATCAGATTGCCATAGAGGAACCATCTGTAGCCAAGAAAGCCGACTAAAAATTCAGAAAAATGATACAAAGGCTCGGTTTGAGCTCTTGGGTCCCAAGTTACCTGGAATTATTAGGTATTGGCCGGAGAAAAAAGCTTCAGTGGAGAAGGAAGAACTCAGTCCTGACTTCAAAGATCTGCATCTGAAATTTGTGTTACTTTCAAAACTAAATGCTGAAGCTTCAGCCAATACTTCATGGAAGTTTGAAGATAGCCCAAATCTCTGCAGCAACCCTATACAAAAGACTTTCTCAGAACACTTGGGGATACAAAGGGTTTTAGAACACTCTTTCATTAGGCCTAAATGAGACATGGTTAGTTCCATTATGCCAACCCTTCTCCACTTGCCAAGCTTCCCCTTGCTCCTCCATCTCAGTGGTCAGATCATGCTCTACCCCTCACAACGTATCCAGTGCCTGACGGTGTCAGACTTCCAGGAATCACGTCCACCCCTTCATGAGGACCTCACTTTCTCAGGTCTCTCAGACTCTAGTTGTCTTGTATTTGTCATATTGTAATCTCTTTCCAGACAAAATGACAACCTCCATTTCCGCTCCCTTTAAATGGCTTCTTAAATAAATCATTTATGTGGGCAAACGTTATCATTGGGGCATAATATGGGACCTCATTACTTAGTAGTCACATTTTATTTCGTGACTGGTATTCAATCCTTAAGAGTTCTGCAATGATCCTTTTACTTTCCAATGTCTTCCTTTTAACTATCAAGTCTTTATACTATAGATTCTTCTAGATGGAACCTATTACACTTCAAGGGAACAGTACAGACAATGCTAAGTCAAATAGGATGCTACTACAGTTCTCAGGAGGGTCTAAAATCTAACCCTTCTCCTCATATAGCCTCACTCTAATGGAAATATTAAACCATCTTCTTTATTTTAAATACCAACTGTCACATTGTTAAAGAGGTAAAATCCAGCCAACTTTATTTCTAGGAAGGTATCTTAGAAACAAATGCAAAAAATTTTTAGAATATATGCTTAAATGGACTTAGCCTAAATGCCTTTCATAGGGAATGGCCATTTTTCAAAATGATGTCAAACTATAAATTTTAATATAGAAAGATGTTCAAGACATGTTAAACATAAAAAAGAAAACTGCAGACTATTAATACCACATGAGCCCATCTGCATATGTGTGTGTGTTTGAGAGAGAAACTTTTTGCAATGACTACCTCTATAGAGTGGGACTAGGATATGAGTAGAAAAAGTTTTACTTTACTATAAGTTATAATAGGTATTGTAAGTAGAAAAAGTTATTTCTTTATTGTTTATCACTTTGTGTATTACTTTCATTATGAAAAAGCTAGTTTAAAATTTTCATTTAATTGAAAAGATCGATAGTGAAGAAACGAAATTTTTTAAAGGAAACTGAATAATTACAATGGTCTATCACTATACCAATTCTTACCAGTTATATAGCATTGGCACTATAAATATTTTTTGGAGCTAAAGAAAGCCTAAGAGATGTTCTAGTTAATTTGAGGATCTATGATTATAAACATATAAATTCATCTCTATATAAATCTGAGAACTACTCTTAAAAAATCCTCTAACTCCAAGTAAACATTAGCAAGTATAAAATTTATAATAAATATATTAATAGAATTCTGTGTATCATTTACAGTAAACAAGAGTCACAGATTCAGATTTAGAAAGAACCTTACAAGTCCAACCCTCCCAGCCTAACATTCAGAGGACTGGAATAAATAAATAAATAAAAATAAAAATTAGCAACCCGCTGGGGAGACAGCTGACTCCCTTGAGGCTGAGAACCAGTCTTAGGAACATAATACAATTAGAAATGTACCCCCCCCAAAGAAAAATAGAGACATCCAGTAATCAGTCACTAAAAAAGTATTTTGGCCTAATATGTCAAGCTGTCCACATCAATTTTAAATAAAGTCATTTGACTTAATTTTCCAGTTTCAAAGTTTTCAATTTCTTTCAAATCAAAAGAAATAAGACCATTTTGCAGGTTGATTTTAATGAACAACAAAAAAAATCTCTGTATAAAAACATTTAAACTTTATCAAACAGTTAAAAATACACACACACACAGATCCAAGTCCAATACAGAATCTTTTGAACATTATCGTTTGTCACCCCAGCATAACGTGGAGATGGATTTCTGGATAAAACTTTACATGTGAAAAAATGACCCACAGTCTTACACATGCACACACACAAGCACACACAATTACAATCAGAAGAACTAAAGCATATGGTAAGAATGTGAATGGGATTGGAATGAATTGTAAAGCTTATATAAAAGAACACTACATGAGTAAAAGAGCTTCCTATCCCAAGAGAAGATGCAGAGACGGGAAAGAGAAAGCAGAGGTTAGTCTAACTCGTTAATAAATAGTTTGAGGTCATTCAAGAATAGTGAATTTGGGGAATAACAGATAATCCCTGGTTTTCACTGCCTTCTGTGAATCTGACACCTAATGATGCTTTGAAAGTGTCTGTGTTCTCATTTTTTGTAGCTCTTGATTGGTTCATCATTATTTAGGTGTGGTTTGTCCCTTTGGGTATTAATTCGTCAGTTCTTGCTCACTGTTATGTGCGATTCACCAGAAGAGTCACAGTAAGAAATGATGGCATGCACAGAGTACTGTGAGGGTGGCAGTCATGGATGGCAGTGAATAAGAGTCAGCCTGCCTGGGTTTGCACTTCATGTCACTGGCTACTAGCTGCCTGTTACTCAGCAAGCTCCTTAGCCACTCTGTGTTTCCATTTCCTCATCTTCAATTAGGGAGCATTATTACCTACTTCATACAGGGTTATTAAGAGGCTTTAAACAAGATAATCCATTTAAAGAATTTATCACACTGCCTTGGACAACTAAATGTGCAATAAATGTTAGCCAAAATTACTATTCGTCATCGAATTATGGGGGAATTAGAAGAATTTTGTTCTTTCTCCACATTTTTCTTCTTTGATGAAGTTTTCACAGGCAAAAAAGATTGAGGATCTAGTCTTATGAATATAGATGTTTGCTTTTATGTTAGAAAAAAAATTACATGGGCTGCATACCACAAAGTTTAACATCTTTCCATTAAACATCACACAATTCTCATCATTATACCCTACACACACACCCTAAATGATGTGGAGTTTCTATTGATATTCAACAACAATAGAATCCAGAAATGTTAACTAAGAAACAGTTGCAGAAATGCATGTCAGGCAGAAATCTGTGTGTGCCCCAACACAGATGGCTGGGGTTCTGCCTCTGCCTCTGACTCCCCTACACAGTCAGACAGGTCAGGTTCCTGTAGCCGTTCAAATCTCCATTTGTGATCCCCTCCAAGAGGAGAATTTCCGATAGGTGAAGGAAGCAGCAGCCACATCTACTTCAGTATGATATGATAGCTATCATTGGTTTCTGCTGTAAAAAAAAGAAAAAGAATCATCTTTAGTCACCTCTAAAACACAGAAGGAGAAAAATATATGTGCTAAGGTTATTTAGAGAAAGAAAAAACAGGAGGACAAAGTGTAGTATACTTATTAATTTTCACAGAATACGTGTAATAAATATACACTAGAAAATCAACATTTTGCCTCAGTTTCATCACTTGTCCATGGAAGGTAAAAGACGATGGCACAGAAAGTCACACTTTGTCTACTCTGACAACGGCAAGAAGCCAATTCATACAAAGACTCAATCTCCAATAATGTCACATTCTTTATCTCAAATATGGTGGTTAATATTTTCCCTCTCTCCTCAAAGAATTACTATTTAAAAAAACCCTCAGACTCCTTCGGAAAAGGCATTTATCTTACTTTTTATTACCTTTCATTGTGTCCAGAATAAAACAGGCTTCTTCCTGAAAGTTCTGTATCATCTGAAAAAAGCAGGAAATTTTGCTGATCATTAAAAACCTTGGTTTGCTGTATTTATTTTGCCTGTGTGGCTTTTTATTATATTAGATATAAATGAAAAACAATCCTTTGTTTTGTTTTCTGTCCTGTTTAGTTTTCAAAAGCTTTAAAAGCTAAACACTCTGAAACAGCTTTCTTAAAGTTCAAAGAATGCATTTTCCTCGGTTAACCCCCGGACTTTCCAAGGGGCACAGAGATCCAGACAGGCCCATATGGGAGGAATTAAACATCTATATCTGTTCTCTCCTAAAACTGCCTGAGAACCTCTTGTTTTCCTTTCCCACTTCCCTTTTCAAACTCCTTTTCCTCATTTTATAAAGTAAAGGCAAGAGTTTCACCCTCTTGAAATCTTATGGAGATGCACTGCCCTAAGCTATAAAAGCCTTCAGCATGCAGAAGTGTAATTGCAAATGAGAACTAGAATGACTGGGTGATACAGTCGTGGAGACGTGAAGTTTTCAATTCTTTCCTTTCACCAGACTTGAAGAGTGACCTAACCACAAATTGTCAAATGACAGATGATTCAAAATAATTTTTGATACCATCACTATGTAATTTTTGGCACATAACCCAAAAGTTAAAAAAAAAAAAATCCAGCAATGCTATTATAGCAAACTTCATCCATTCCTATCTATCAATTTATGTGAATCTGATTCCATAGTACTTCTTATCTAGGGGAAAAAAACAGGATGGAATTGATGTTGAACTCTATTTCATTCTAGCAATCAATAGGCAGTGTTTATCTATGAATTAATTGTGTCTGGGAGAGAGGGTAAGGAATCAGGTAATCTCATCCATCTCATTAAAATATGTACTTTCATTGTATTGTGTTTATTTATTTATTTTTGGCCAAGTTACATGACTTGTGGTTCCTGGACCAGGGATTGAACCAGGCCTTGGCAGTGAAAGCCCGGAATCCTAACCTTGAGGTCACCAGGGAACTTCCCAGATGTATTTTTAATAAATCTTTTCTTAATGTTTAACAATTACTTATCAAAATATCAAAATATATAATATATTTATGTTGTTTTAACCAACTGTATAATTATGTTGATAATTCTATCCAGAACAAATAATTTTAAATTTTTACTGAAACAAGTTTTTGTTTCAAAGAAATATGGTAGGAAAAACTAATAAAAGACATTCAAGCATAAAAGTAGATTATGGTAAGATGAAATTCTATGGGAGAAGTGAATGAAAATATCAGCTTAAGAAAACAAAAAAATGATATAAATATTCTGTTAAAAAGTATATTCATGTATTTTTTTAAACAGATGACAGTGGTATTAAATTAAATTACTCTTGTATTCAGGTTACATGAAATATAGTTAGAAAAGTGAAGCAATCATTTCATTTTTATATGTCCTATGATACGCCCCAAAATGGGCACATTTTTTGCCACTATTTAAACTTAAAACAAAAACTTTTAAGTCAACCTAAAAATGTGCAAGGGGATACACAGTTTTAAAAAAATTATCTTAGGAGGTAAACAAACAAAAATGTTTGAAAACGTCTTGTCTTGGAAAACAGAGCATACTGCCCCCATGGAACAGCTCCTGCTCCTATCATATGCCCAGACAGATCACTGTCATCTGGTGATTCAGCTGTACTAACAATCTACCTCATCGCTAATGAGCACATGGATGCCTGTTGGCCCCTGCTTGTAGATCTGGCTGATCTGGCAAGGGGAAATGCTGAAAAGCTGAGCAATTTTTTCTGTCAGTTCAACAGCTGTCAGTTCTTCTAGGTAGATGGCATGGTAAACTGCAAAAGGGAGAAAGCAAAGACAGTCAGCACCGAGTTTCTCTGCTCTTAAAGGCAATCTGGTCACTACAAATGCCCACTTTTTCTAAAGGACACAGAAGCAGACTGCCTGAATGGAAATCCCAGCTCAATCACTTGCTAGCTGTGCGACCTGGGACAAATTACTAAACATCCCTAAGCCTCATTTTCCTCATCTAAATGTTGGGGAAGAACAGTAAAATCTATTGCTATGAGGAGACACCAGTTGTAAAAATTAAAACCTGTAAAAATGCTGAGAATAGTGCCTGGTGTGTATTAGGAACTCAATAAACATTAGAGCAATTACCATTACTTTTAGCAAATCCTGATTCTGCTGCCTGATAAATTCCCATCACACATGCTCATAAGTCATCTCTTCGTTTTTCTTCATATCTGTCCTGGCCTGTCCAGAACGACCTACCGAAGAAAGTACCATTTGAGTCTCCATCCTCATGCTTCTGCTGATTCTGCTGCTGTTGCTGTTGTTCCCTTAGCTGCAAGGATTCCTGACAAACATAAATGGTTAGCCTTGGGCGCACCATCCTAAGGAGGAGAAAAAAAAAAAACTGTTAAGTCACATTTCTCATGGTGAGCACATTTTACCGAAGAACCTGTGTGTCTACATTAATACTATAGAGCACAGGTTGAAAACTGGCAGCCCTTGGACCAGTGCAGCTCATTTGCTATGAATTATTATTCCTCACTGGGGTGTGTGTGTGTCTAACTGAATTCATTCCAACAGAAGGCATCATCAACCTCTGAATCTTTGGTTTTCCCTGAAAAATCCAAGGTCCTCATTCTACAAAACAAAACCCAATCAGCTGTCCCACAGGCATGGTGCCCATGCATTCTTCAGTACACCCTAGACTTGACTGTCACTCATTTACACGTGGCCTCTGTAGTCATTGAGTTTGTAACCTTTGATGTAAAGGTTAGAAGGATTCAGTATGTGTGAGCCACTGTTTTGTAAGGTTCAAAGATATACCTTTTACTTAAGAGCACCAATGCCACAGACTAGAAAATCTCATTTCCCTCATTACTGTCTCTTAGTCAGCTTTAGCCTTTCTTCTGTTGTTTCTTCATAGACAACCATACTGAATTACCTCTTGCTCTGATCATCTTATTCATTCCTACTTCTAAATGCTCTGTAGATAATACATTTAAAAATGAATGATCTATTCTTTTATGATCTATTCCTAGTAAATGAATGATCTATTCCTAGTAATCAACCCTTGAATTTCACCTCTTTGCTTAAAAGTTTCCAACTTGATTTAATATCTCTAATAATAAACAAAAATACTTCATAATCTTATTTCATTATTTAGTCACTGATTTGGTTCTATGGCACTAACCTGTATTTTTTTCCATCAATATTACTACTACCTACTTTAAATTGTAAATCCCAAACAGAGACTTGAAATTAAGCAGACATTAATTATTCTGCTGAATTACTCTCAGGCATTACTCTTACTCTGTATTAAGCAGACATTCCATGAATTCCTGCCAAAACCTAAGAATGATCTCTTCTCTAGTAAAACTGAGTTTAGGACCTTTGTACCTACTGTTTCTTCTGCATAGAACCTTCTTCCCTCATGACTCCAAAGCTTCCATCCTTCTCATAACTCAGTTTAAATATCCCCTCTGCAGAAAGGTCTTCCCTGACTATATTCTGAGTACTCGACAAGCTATAACTTTGTTTTTGTTTATTTTTCTTTAAAACACTTATTACTTTTCAAAATACTTCTTGTATATCATCTTTATCTCTCTCTCTCCAGAAAGCTCATCAATGTATCACCAAAGCCTAATGGCTCATAATAGGGACAATGAATATTTAATTAAATGAAAAAAAAACTACCTGGAAATGAAAAATGAAATATCATGAGGAATTTCTTGGATCAAGTACAGGAAAAGATAATTTTCATCTTTATTTGGCACACAGCTGGCATTCAAATAGAATGTTCTGACAAGATGTATTCAGCCGCACAAAGAGTATTGTGAAGAATCCCTGAATCCAAATCCATTTGGAATCCAACCCCACTGATATTTTAACACTAATTACATACCGGCCTTTTAATGCATTAAAAAGTCTGATTCCATCTGCAGGGCCACAGATTTGAATCACATCATCTCTAGTTAGTTTCAATAAATCTGCTCCTGGAATAAATATAAGCAAATGGGTGATAAAGGCAAAGATTCTCTGTTAATGACTTTTAAAATGGACTCTTACAAGGACACCTCATTACCAGTAAGCTATAGTCATAATCTTTTGCATAGTATATAAAGCCTTCCATGACCTGGCCTCTGCATCCTCTCCCTTCTCAATTCCGACCCAATTAACTTACTCATTCAACCCTATGCTTTCATCATACTGATCATACCTAATAAGTAAGTTGTTCCTCCTGCCTAAAATATCTTTCCACTGTCTGACGAACAGACTCCTCCTCAGCCCTCAAGATTTACCTCATGCATCACACATGTTCCCTAACTGCAGACCCTTCTCCAAATGCTTCACTTGTCTACATTTATCTAATGCATCACAACTATTTGTTTTCCTTCTTTCAAGGTTTTATTTTGATTTGGATTTTCTTTGATACTAGATGGTGACTGAACAGGAACTATGCCTTATCTATTTATATATTCCTACCATTTCTGGTACACAGATGCTAAATAAAAGTGGAATGTGCAAAGAAAATATAATATAGTAATATCAGGGGGGAAATTTCAGATTACCTGCAATGCTCCTTGATAAGATACTGTATGGATAATATATTTTAAAGGTATAGAATAAATATTTTAAAATTAAAATGAGTTTAAGAGGGTTTTCTTTTTGAGTATTTCACAGCACAGTTGCAGCTGGTGAGAAAATCTGAAGAGTTCAATGAAATTCATTTAATCAGAAAAATGCATTAAGAGCTGCCCCTCCCTCCCCCAATACACACACACACACAATAACACAGGAATATCAGGAGTTTCTAGAGTATAAAAGAAATCCCATGCTGGCAAAACAAAGGACAAGCAAATTTAACCTGAGAAGTTTGTAAAAAGCCTCGTGAACGTAGAGAAACGGTTTCGATGCAACCACTGCTGAGCCTCCTGAGGTGTGGTTGTTGGCAAGAGGTTCTGAAAAAGGGAAAGTATTTTTTCTAGTAACTAAACAGACTCAAATTTAAAAAGGTAAACATTACAACAGCCAAATACACCCACATTCAGACAGAGTTTGCTCAGAAGCTGTTTATACATCAGGTCTTCTTTCTCTAACCATGCAAGATATCCATGAAATTCCATCTTTATCCTCCCCACTAGACCGAAAGTTCCTTAAATACAGCACAGTATCTGGTTCTTAGTCAAAATTTAATGTTTGCTTAATGAAAGAATGAATAATACTCTCTAGAAGTTGAGAATTTCTACTGAATTACACAGTCACCAAAGTATTATTAGACATCGCCAGTAACTGACATTTAACTTTGGACTTACATCTGTGACTGGAGGGGGTGGCTCTGGCTGGTGGTTTGGTGAACCATTTCTAAAGAAACATTTAAAATGAAAGGATGAGTCCATGAAACATAGTAGGGTTTGTCGTCTCACTCTGCATCATTGTAAGTCTTAAAGCTAGAGACTGAAAGGAATTTGTACTATCTCATAAAACATTCTTAACTCTTGGATCCAACACTTCTATTATCTGTTATTTTAGCATAAAGACTTTGGGGTGGGGAGCAGTAGAAACTATGTCATTTTTTATTATTGAAAAAATTGAAAAAAATATCAAAAATCCAGTAAGTTGGGACTGATTAAATTATGGCATAAACAATACTAACATAAGCTTTTTAGACTATAAAAATATCAAAATATAAAAGTAATCAATATATTACTACTATGTGAAACATATAAATATACACAAATAGATAAAAGAAAAATTAGAATAAAAAGTATACAATAAAATGTGATCACATACTTTTATAATAAAAAACACTTAATAATTATTTTTTAAAAAGCTTCAAAAATTAGTGCTAATTTGTGATCCAAGGCCTAGCTCCACACCCTTAAGTTTTCCCTACACTTCTTTTTACTCAGTAGTTTGTCCCTCTTCCCTAATGCTTATTTCTTTTATGGGAGAAAAATTAGAGCCTAATATTGAACTACATGACAAAGAGAACATTTTAGAACTCTTAAGTTTTGCATAATATTTTAAATTCTCTATAAGTAGACTGCATAATCCATCGGGTGGTAACAGATTTTTCTTTCAAAAAATATCTTTTTCTTTTTTAAAATTTTGGCCTTTGCTGCAAAATTCAAATTTAGTAATCAACTTATCTTAGAGCCTTAGTTGTCTGTCTACTCCTTCTGCAACTGCTATCTAGTTTTATTCTTAATTGTTAGTTACATTTTGAATATTTTAGCTAACTGGCCCCCCTTTTATTTGGCTGTGCTGCACAGCCTGCAGGATCCTAGTTCCCTGCCAGGGAGTGAACCTGTGCCCCCTGCAGTGGAAGTCTGGAGTCCCAACCACTGGACCACCAGGGAATTCTCTAAGCTACCGTAATTAAATACTTTCAGAAGCAGCATGAACATAGAGCCTAAATAAACTCAAAAGCAAACATTATAATCAAACTAGTCACACATTTCACAACCTATTTCAAATTTCAAAATGGCCTATGTAGAAAATGTGTTGAATGCTGGGACTATAAGACAACTTTTTTTTAACTGGAGTAGGCATCTATGCCAACTTTCAATTATCTCTAATAATAAAAGACAATAAGGCAAGACAAAATAAATCCCATAGATAATTCCAAAACTTCATTTGAGCTCTCACCTTTACGTTCTTCCCACAATTATCAAAGATTTATAATAAATTAGGTGTTAGGACCATTTTTTAATAAGTAACCAAACAGATTTTAGTGTCTATACAACTGTGTTTCAGTTCCCAGTGACCATGCTATAACCAGGAAGTGAAATAACCTCAAGATAAGCAGTAAGAGGAAGAAGGGAAAAGTCCAGAAAATCAGTCTGCAAATCACTAAACACTGACCATAATGCTATTTTCTAAGAGTGGAGAGAAGGGAATTCCCTGGAGGTCCAGAGGCCTGGGTTCAATCTCTGGTTGAGGAACTAAAATCCTGTAAGTCCTGTGGCATGACCAATAAATAAATAAATTAATTAATTAATTAATGGGGCGGGGGGGGGGAAAGGCTACATAAAACTGAGTCTCTTTGAAGATTATCCAACCCTCAGTTAATATATAAGTCCATCAAAGACTGACCAAATAGAAGTTCTTACTGATTTGCCAAGATTTTGCTTATGGAGAAATAATGAAATAATATATTTTTAGGACAAACACAAGCCAATTTCACTTTCTAGACTTACCCTTCACCAAGAGAAAAACTGCTATGGGAACTGTTGAAGCCAGGTGATGGGGAATTATTGACATATGTGATCTCAGGCCACGGAGAACACTAAAAACAGAGGGCAATTTAGATGCAGAAACCACATGACTCTGGAGTTCCACCAAAACACTGTTGCTTAAATAGCCCATCTTTTTTTTTTTTTTGGATTTCCAAGTGGTACAGTGGTAAAAAACACAGCTTTCAATGCAGGAGATGCAAGAGAGCACAGGTTCAATTCCTGGGTTGGGAAGATACTCTGGAATAGGAAATGGCAACCCACTCCAGTATTCTTGCCTGGAAAATTCTATGGACAGAGGAGCCTGGTGGGCTACAGTCCATGAGGTTGAAAAGAGTTGGATGCGACTAAGCACGTACACACACGCACGCACACACACACACACACACACAGAGTTGATTTACAATGTGGTGGTAGTTTCAGGTGTACAGCAAAGTGAATCAGTTATACATACACCATATATCTACTTTTTTTTTTAGATTCTTTTCCCATATAGGCCATTAAAGAGTATTGAGTAAGTTCCCTGTGCTATACAGGAGGTCCTTATCAGTTATCTATTTTATATATAGTAGTATGTACATGTCTGGAGGAGGGCATGGCAACCCACTCTGGTATTCTTGCCTGGAGAATCCCCACAGACAGAGGAGACTGGTGGGCTACAGTCCATGGGTCACAAAGAGTCAGACATGACTTAGCAACTAAGTATAGCACAGTGCAATGTGTATATGTCAATCCCAGTCTCCCAAATTATCCTTTCCTTCCTGATCCTGATCCCCTGGTAACCATAAGTTTGTTTTCTACATCTGTAACTCTATTTCTGTGTTGTAGATAAGTTCATTTGTCGAATAGCACACCTTTTTTTTTTTTTTGCCACACCGTGCGGCATGTAGGATCTTAGTTCTCTAATCAGGTATTGAACCTGTGACCCCTGAATTGGGAGCGTGAAGTCTTAACCACTGAATCGGCAGGGAAGTCCCTCAAAAAGCACATCTTGATTAGTAAATCTTAATTCTTCATAAGTCCTCGCAACAAAGAGGACAAATAAGTTTTGATCAGTCTAGAAGTGATGTTTCTTCTATTTTTTTTTAAGTTGAAATATAACTGACATATATTTATAATATTAGTTTTAGGTATACAACATAATGATAATATGTATATAGTTGACCCTTGAGCAACATAGGTGTCAGGGGCACCATCTCCTTCTCCACAGTCAAAAATCTGGGTGTAACTTGATAGTCAGTCCTCTGTATCTGCACCCCTGTATTCAATTGCAAACCATGCAGTACTGCAGTCCACAGTTGTGTGCGTATTCAGTCATGTTTGACTCTTCACAACCCGATGGACTGTAGCCTGCCAGGCTCCTCTGTCCATGGAATTTTCTAGGCAAGAATATTGGAGTGGGTAGTCATTTCCTCCTCCAGGGGAATCTTCCCGATGCAGGGATCGAACCCAAGTCTCTTGCAGCAGCCAGCGGATTCTTTACTATTAAGTCACCAGGGAAGCCCTAGTACTAATACATATTTAGCAGGGGGGAAAAAATCTATGTATAAATAGACCCATGCAGTTCAAACCTGTGTTGTTCAACGATCAATAGTATGTTACAAAATAATTGGATATTTCTTTTAAGAGTAAAAAATACTGATTGAAACTGTCACCCAAAGAAATCCTTTTACCTCTGTGAGTATAGTTGTCTCATAGGAAGGTTGATATTTCTCCTTTTCGTGAGGTGTTCGTTTCTCCATTTTCTCCCTATCTGTTTTTTGTTTTCTGTCTGCACCTTTGGGCTGAAAGGAGAAATATTGCATTTTAAACTCAAGTACTCACCCTTTGATTCAACATTACTTCTACAAACTTAGAATAATCACTTGTGAAACAAAAAGGTATATACAATGAGGTAAAGATAACATCCATCATTAAATCTAAGTCTGAAAATAGGATATTTAAATGTGTAATGGAATTGAAGGCAAGTAAGAGATCTATAGCTTCAGACATGGAAAAAATCTCTAAAGCACATAGTTAAGTTATGAAAAAAGCAAGCTTCAAAACAATTCATACAATTCTGTTTATGTTTCAAAGAAAGTAAAATACGTGAATATCTATGTACATGTGTACATAAGAGCACAGAAGTGAATTAGAATACATATGAAATTATTGACACTGGTTACCTCTGGGGAGAGGTTGGGGGGTCAGGGTAAGAGTGGTAAAGGGGGACTTCGTGTCGTGCTCCAAATACTTTCGTGTTAATGAATCTTGCAATGAGAAGATATTTATCCATATGATATCCCTACAATCCCTTTTCCAAGTTCCCCTTCTCCCACCATCCCTATTTAAACTTCTTTACTGGGCAGCTCAGTACTTATTCCACTAACTCTAATTTAGGCTGGGCTTTCATAGTTTTTGAAAAGAAACAAGCTGACTTTCTCACTTGGTGACTAATGTTGCAAATGAAAGACAAGGAAAAAAAGTCCAAGGACCAGCGCAAAGCCCAGGAATACCTTGAAGACTTTGATCTGGCAGCTGGCTGAGTGTAAGTGCTCAGTATACTCCCCGTTCTCATTCTCCTTGAAGGTATCAATTTGTACTCGAAATGGCACTCCCTTCTCACCACCATGTTTCCTCATGGTGAACTCTGTGCTAATACAATGCACCTGAAAAGAATATACCATCCAGCCAGGTTTCAGTACTATTAGGAGCCAAACCAGTCAGCAACATTTTAGGGCAACAGCAAAACCTTTAAACACCTACCAAAAAAAAACTTAGACTCTCTTTCTCATCATGAAGAATTTATACTCTCATGAGGAAACAAGGAAAACTTCAATGATTTACAAATGCAAACAAAGTAAATGTACAGGTCTAATGTTAACAAAAAGCTGCTCTGAGGAATTTATTAATTATTTCAGAAATGACAGAGTTAACATAAAAGAGAAATGGTTTCTGTTAATGAAACTTTCCTGAAATTTATGGTAGATTTTAGAAAACAGAGGCACTATCCATGCTGGGAGAATAGCAAATATGAAAGCTCATGAGCAATAGGAAGAAAACTTTTTGCTAGGCTGATGCATAAAGTCCAAGATCTTGATAAATCTTCAAAGTGGAGCCCTGGTTGACCAAATACTAGCCTGGGTAAGTTATTAACTTATCTAAGACTCAAGGAATATTCTTACTCCACAGGATTCTTGTTGAAAGTCTTAAAATCATGGGTAAAAAGTGTTAACACAGTGACTATCTGATGAGAAGAACTCAATAAACCACTGGCTATCATTATTATAAATAAGAGTTTTCAAGCAATCTACCCAAAGGACATAATCAGATATGCAAATCAAATTCTAATTATGAAGATGTTCAAAATAACTTCTTTGGTAGTACTGAAAAATGAGGACAATCTCAATGCTAGACAACTGTTAGGTAAGTTTATCTCAAGAATAAAATATTATGCAGGCATTAGCAAGTATTTTTGAGAGAAACAAATAAATAAATTGGGGAAATTAGAAGAGCAACTCAGAAACTCCTCTTTGCTTTCACATGTTGAGAAGTCTGCACTTGTTTAGAAGTTTACAGGTTACAACCCTGGAAAGATTTCAAATTCAATATGTTTTTATCCTTTAAGGACCAAACTGGTGGTAAGGTATCCTTTTAAAAACTGGAGCCCTGTCCACAATGTCTTACCTGAATAAACACAGACGTCCTTTTTGCAGGGTCCCACAGGAACTCCACTGTGTTTAGTTGGTTTGGGTTAGCCCTAGGATCGATTATACCCACAGACATTGGGATATCTGAGAAATAAATGGTGATCATTGAACAATTCTGGGTGCTACTGGGTTTAAATAAGAAAGCACCGATTCTTCTATCATTGGTCCCAAATTACCAAGATTTTTGTGTATCATACACTAAACCTCTTTTTTTTTTTTGCCAAAAAAGAGTTCGATTAGAGCTAAAATTGACCTAAGTACCTTCCTTCTGAGCATCTTTTTTCCACTTTAAAATGTTTTTAAAATAAGACAATTTATGAGTAGTTTCCTTTTAATTTGCCAGAATTCTACTTAAATTTAGTCTACGCACTGGCTCTAGTGTCATGAAAAATTTAATTTACAATCTGCCGCACTTATAGTTTTAAGGGTAGTGTTACTGCTAAAGAAAAATTAAGAGGATTGCTATAGAAGGATAAAGCGTAGTGTCCAAATAAAGACAGAAATCACTGCATCACAAATGTAAGTGGGTAAATTTAACATAACAGTTGATGCTGACTCATGAAGTCATCAAAGAATCCTATAACAGAATGTTACAACTTATACTCAAGAGGGGAGGAAAATGAACCGACTTTAGAACTTTACTTTCTGTTCCATATGGCATATATTTAAATATTATTCCATGACTGCTATTAATATTCAAATTGAAGGATAAGGCCAGCTAATATTTGTTATTGTAACTGTGCTATAACTTCTCTACTGTTTTAATATCAATGATTCAAACAAGAAAGCATTAAGTGGGTGCCACTCCACACTATTAGCTGTGTTGGATTTATCCTAAAGTCAGTTTATCAAATGGATATCAAGATATCTGTAGGAGAACCAGTGTTTTCTCAGATAAAATTAGTAATACTTAGGTCTGTTTAGCAACTATGTTTACCAATAGGAGATAATAACCAATAAGAGATCAAGGACAGATGCCAGAACTAAAAGTATATTCATGAAGAGAGGCTAACACTGTAGAGTTTGGATGTACATATGTGTGTGTATGTGTGTGTATCACATCTTCTTTATCCATTTAACTGTTGATGGACATTTAGGTTGCGCACACATCTTGGCAACTGTAAATAATACTGCTATGAAGTTGCAGTGCATGTATCATTTTGAATTGGTGTTTTTGTTTCTTTTGGATATATACCCAGGAGTGGAATTGTTAGGTCATATGATAGTTCTAGTTTTAGCTTTCTGACAAACCTCCATACTGTTTTCCATAGTGGCTATACCAACTTAATTTCCACAAGAGTGTATAAGGGTTCCCAAAGAGAAGGAAACTATAACACATGCTACTATATGTATGAATCTTGAGGGTTATGCTAACTGAAATAACCCAGTTACAAAAAGACAAATACTGAATGATTTCATTTATATGAGGCACCTACAGCAGTTAAATTCATACAGATAAAAAGTAAAATAGTGGTTACCAGGGGCTGGGGAGAGGAAGGAATGGGAAATTGTTGTTTCATGGGTACAGAGTTTCAGTTTTGCGAGATGAAAAAAATTCTAGAGATGGATGGTAGTGATGGTTTGGGCAACAATGTGCATGTACTTAATGCAACTGAACTGTATACTTAAAAATGGTTAAAATGGTAAATTTTATGTTACATATATTTTACCACAACTAAATTAAAAAACAAAAACAAAAATCACTCTTTAGTAATGGATGCAATTGTTAACAGAACTGAAGTGTCTACACTTTCAACTTGAATTTTGGAATCATTATACCAGTAATATTTTATGCTTAGTTTATGTTAATTGAGCCCTGGAGCATTTTGAGTCAGGGCAAATGTCAAGTAAAGAAAACCAATTCACAGACCATAGTTAAAGGCATTTCCTAAGCAATAGATTCTCTTAACTTACCTATGTCAAGAATTCTATCTCCAGGTCGGTTCCACCTCCAGCCCTCCAGCTGCTGATGTTCGGTGTACTGTAGCCGTCTGTCGTGGAACACAACACGGAATATACTCTAAAAGGAAGCAACAAAATCAAATGATAACAGGATCCCTTAAAAAATCAGTGCTGTCAAAGAAAACTACCAGGAGTCACCCCCAGTTGGCTTCCAGACACAACCTAAAATTATTTTTCTTGAGACCCGTTTTACTTTAAAATCCATACCATTCTAAATTTCCAGGCAAACTTTATAACTACTCAAATAAAATCCTCATAGTTAACTAGTACCATAATTAAAAGTTGGCTTAAACATCAGCCCTGATTGGTAACTAGGCATAAAGAACTCCCACTGGAAGCATTACTATATGTGTCTACTGTTACCATGTAACGTCTGGCTTAGTTCTTTAGATGTATATGAAATTCTCACCAAGTCCCTTGCTTGCTAACCCACCATACAACCTGTAAACATTGAGGGTAGGTAGGGGCTGCTTCCATCAACTTTCCTTTTGTTACTTTTACTTTGTGGAGGTGCCTGTTAACATCTCTCTCTTCATCATCTACAGCAGCTGACCAAACTCCTCCATCTCAATTATACTATGAATTCATTACTATCAGTCCAGGCTAAGAAAACTGCTATTCATCAACAGTAACTCCCGGTTTCCTTTCTACTAGACCAAGTATCCAAAGACACACTGGAACTTCTCTAAAGATCTCAAGGAGGCTACTTTATTCCACCCAAAAAGAACTTCACTGAGTCATGAGACTCTCCAGACCTGGTATGCTAAGTTTTCTCTTTCGGCAGCTCTGAAAAATCCAGGTGAATAGATGGGTTCATTCTGGCCCCTAAGAAATAACACAGCAGTTTACCACTCTGCCAACAAACTATAGTAGGTGAGAGATTACCACCAAGCCCCTTAGGAAAAAAAAATATTAATCCAAAAAGGGTCAGTACTTGTTTTCTTTTACCTTCACCAACTTGCCATTAATTTCTGGAAGTTCTCCAAGTTTCCTATTGTCTAGCATTCGGATTTCATAAGACTGTCCTAGAAAAAAAAAGTAACTATGTATTATATTTATCATATGTTAACTTCGCAAGATTCAAAAAGAATAAAATTCAGTTGTCTGAATACACAAGAGTGTAACATTATTAGTATTAGTAGCAACTATAATCCTTTACTATATGCTAGGCACAATGCTAAATGTTTTTCATAAATTATATCATTTAATTCATACAACTCTCTAAGGTATTATTGATTTGTTTCACATATAAGGAAACTGAAATGTAGAGTTTAATCAACTTGTCCACGGTCACACAACTGGTAAATAAAAGAGCTGGATACAGTAATACTTCTCAGACAGTAACAAACAGGGATGTTCAGGGAATAGGGATTAGAAAAGGGGAGATTGGAACTAAAAATGGGCAGGTAGAGGAAAGAAACCAATAATATTTATCAAATACAACACTGAAACTCAAATTTCTAAAGGAAATTTTTGACTTTAACAGGTCACACTAGAAAGGTATAGTTTTTACACATAAGTGTACCTAGTTAAATATCACAAATCCAGTAGGTCTATAAATAATACTAATGAGTAAGACCACATCTAACCTTGATTGAGATATGTCAGAGTTTCATCATGGAGTTTCACTGCTGGAGAGGTGGCAGCACAAAGCACATATTGAAAAGGGAGGATTTTATTCTCATTATCTGGAGGCAGACTTGATTCTTCTTGCTTAAAAATGGGCAGTGCAAGGACATCACTAAAATAAAACAAACGCCTTACTTTAACATCTGACAATGGTGTAAGAGCAGATTTATACTGAAAGTTTTAACTGCAGTTTGCTTTCAAAAACCATAAACATTACTTACCATGAAGTTTCTTCCTAACCATCTAGTTCAGGTTACCTGCTGGGATATCCCTCTGACCCCAACAATGTGGGCAGTGACAGACATTCATGGCTAAAAATCACTTAAGTGTCCAAAGAGCATTTCTAGGAATCACAGACAGGGGTTCCTACAACGGCTCTGAAAAGTGTATGCAGGGTTCCAAAATGTCAATTTAGGACGCTCAGTGATGTATTTGTTCTCAGAAAGGCACCAACTACAGTATTTTTATAACCACATCAGCTCATCTTCTGTAAGGATTTAAATAAGAATCAAAATTCCAAGAAACCAAATGAAAAGCACAAATCAATGACCAGTATATATTTCAAGGTCAGCCCACAATCTATGGAATACAACTAACATGGAGATATCCCTACCAGCAACCTCCTCCAAAAAAAAGCTTCCTGTATTTCCATCAGTTTATCTAAACTTGCAAACCAAACACACAGATCTGATGAATTCTAGTATGTTGCTCCTTCTGATGTCCTCATTAAACAGTACTGGACCAAGTTAGAAGTCCTGGGTTTCAGTCTCTAAAACTCTCGGGCAAATCTTAGGCAAGTTCTTTTGAGTGTTCATCACTTCATCTATAAAATGGGAACCACATCTGCTGTCAAGAATAAATATATGAGAAAGTATTTTGGAAATAATTAGGGGCTAAAATGGATGTAAAAGATTAGCAATAATTTTCCCTCAGAACCTATAGCCATGGTTAGTGAGAAAGAATATCCTGGGCCCTGGAGACCAACTGTTGTGATCAGCATTCAGTACAGATCAAACTTTAAAAGGATTTTAAGAGCTGTATCAAATTAAAGAGCATTTTCTATTATTTCAAGATATGCCACAAAATTCTCAAAATAAAATGTATTTTAATTTAAAGACTATGTACATATACTCACTAGGACAGCTAATATGAAGAGGAAGGAGAACGCCAAGTGTTGGCAAGGATGTGGAGCAACTAGAACTCTCATGCTTTGCCAACAGGAATGTAAAATGATGCAACCACTTTAGAAAAATGGTAGGCAGTCTCTTACAAGAGTAAACATGCATTGGCCCCTTGATCCAGCAATTCTGCTCGTAGGTATTTATCCAAGAGAAATGAAAGTATAAGACCAGCCAAAGACTTACACATACATATCCATAGCATACAAGCAAAAACTGGAAGAAATCCAAATGTTCATAATTAAGAAAATGGATATGTTAATACAAACTGCAGTATACTCATACAATGGAATACTACTACTCAGCAAAACAAGGAATTCACCAAAATGGCTGAATCTCACAGATGTGACACTGAACCAAAGAAATCAGAAAAAAGAATATATTAATATAACGCATGATATGTGATGTTCTAAAACAAGCAAAATTAAAAAGTACAGTGACTTCCTACCAGGGCAGGGATCAACTGTGAAGGTATACAAGGGAACTTTCTAGAATATAGAACTGTTCTATATTATGTTAGGTATATGGATTACATAGTTGTAAAGTACAGCTGAAATTCATCTTAATATATATAAATTTTACTGAAAAAAAGAAAGTAGTAAGTGGAGGATGAGAAATGGTAGGGGCTTCCCAGGTGGTGCTGGTAGTAAAGAATCTATAAAAGAGTTGTAACATGCAATATTTAAAGCTGGGGGATATGTACAAGAGGATATGTACAAAATCATTATTTTCTTAATATATGTTTTAAATTTTCTATAATAAAGTTTTTTTTAATAGAAAAAATATGTATAGGCCACAGTGTACTTGCACATATAAAAGAAAGGTAAAAGATACATGACATAAACAGTTGAAACTAAAAGGTTAGAGGTCAAGGATCCAGTGACTTATCAACATTCTCCATGTTCAAAATGAAATACACTCAAACTTTTACCTATAATTTAAATATCATGCTTACATTATAAAAGAGATCAATATCAACTTTACTAAGCGCAGATGGAAAGGCAATTCCTTATGTATACCTATATCCCTCAGCAGTCTACATTATTCCCAAACATTAGATTATAAAATTATTACATTCAGCCAAAAACAATCATTTATAGAAAATGACTATAATCATGCAAATCACATAAACATCACAATTCTTACTGGAATATAAAACAAGCAACAAATGTTCTGATTACTGGTCTAAGCATATACCTAGTATAATAAAAAGTTAATGGTATAAATGCTAAAGAAAAAAAAAGGAGGGTTAGAAAAGAAAGAAATTTCTCTTTCAACTGCCATCTAATGTTTAGCAAGGCTATATGCATGATGAGCTGAATCTAGGAAGCCGAGATGCAAACCAGTATTCATGAAACACAGGTTTCTTATAGCTAAAAAGAATTTCAAAGGCAAGAAAAACAAAAGTGTGCTATCCTTTTCCTCAGGTCTGGAGGTTTGTGTGCTTTGTTCACACCGTGGTGTTAAGGGTGGAAAAGGTAGGGAATCCTTTCTGTCCATATTAATTTGTCAGGTGAGATGTACTAAGGTACCTTTGAGATAATAATATAAAACGTAGAAGCACTGGGGTTTCTAGAAAAGTACTCTGTCCCAGTACTTCTTCTCAGGAAAATGAGGAAGCTACCACTGCTCCCACAGCAAAAAGTATGGAAAGTAAAGCAAAATTAAGAAACATGACATCAGTCTTCAGGAGACTTAGCTGCCTTACAATTCTCAAATGCATCATACCTGATGATTCCTTGAAAGATTACTGATGATTACCAAGAGTCAAGGTCAATCAGATTTTGCAACATAGTAACAGCTGAAACACTATGAATGTAGGGTGATTGTGTTGTGTTGTTCTTCTCAAGTTATCAGTGTCTAGTAAGGTTAATATATAACAATAGTTTTAGCCTTCTCAGTATAATGTGGCATTACACCTAGCCCCTCATGACTAAGCAAAGGGCTGTCAATTGAGGCTAGAATTCTAAAACTGATTCTACAAGTTACCCCTAAAATCAACTCAAAACAGTACAGCCAACCCAAGTACTCTCTCATTAGAGATTTTAAAGTCTAAAATCCTTGAATATAATCACTCCTGTTCTTGCCACACTGAGCTGCTTTTACTCTGCTGTGGGAGCAAGAATCCATTCAGCTCCACATTCTTAGAAGTGAAGGCTAAAGGTCACTGATAAACACAGCTCTAGGCCCCTGCTTATCCCACAACAATAACAATTCAGCAGGAAACAATTTTGAAATACAGAAGTCTGTTACTTTTCTGATGTAAACTGAGTGCAGCTTTGCAAAACCAACTCTAGTGAACTCTAAGTAGTTGTCACCAATTTAGCATTTTATTGTATTCTCTGCCTCATATACTTAATTAATTCCAGTGAAACCTGAGCTGTTTAAAGGAACAACTTCTTGGTGTGATGAAATACTTGTTGACATGATTTATATTTTTGTTTATTTGCTTGCATTCTCCAGAATATTCAGTCCTAATTGACTATGCCAAAGCCTTTGACTGTGTGGATCACAATAAACTGTGGAAAAATCTGAAAGAGATGGGAATACCAGACCACCTGACCTGCCTCTTGAGAAACCTGTATGCAGGTCAGGAAGCAACAGTTAGAACTAGACATGGAACAACAGAATGTTTCCAAATAGGAAAAGGAGTATGTCAAGGTTGTATATTGTCACCCTGCTTATTTAACTTTTATGCAGAGTACATCATGAGAAACGCAGGGCTGGAAGAAGCACAAGCTGGAATCAAGATTGCCGGGAGAAATATCAATAACCTCAGATATGCAGATGACACCACCTTTATAGCAGAAAGTGAAGAGGAACTAAAAAGCCTCTTGATGAAAGTGAAAGAGGAGAGTGAAAAAGTTGGCTTAAAGCTCAACATTCAGAAAACTAAGATCGTGGCATCTGGTCCCATCACTTCATGGCAAATAGATGGGGAAACAGTGGAAACAGTGGCTGACTTTATTTTTCTGGGCTCCAAAATCACTGCAGATGGTGATTGCAGCCATGAAATTAAAAGACGCTTGCTCCTTGGAAGGAAAGTTATGACCAACCTAGACAGCATATTAAAAAGCAGAGACATTACTTTGTCAACAAAGGTCCCTCTAGTCAAGGCTATGGTTTTTCCAGTAGTCATGTGTGGATGTGAGAGTTGGACTATAAAGAAAGCTGAGCGCCAAAGAATTGATGCTTTTGAACTGTGGTGTTGGAGAAGACTCTTGAGAGTCCCTTGGACTGCAAGGAGATCCAACCAGTCCATCCTAAAGGAGATCAGTCCTGGGTGATCATTGGAAGGACTGATGTTGAAGCTAAAACTCCAATACTTTGGCCACGTGATGCGAAGAGCTGACTCATTTGAAAAGATCCTGATGCTGGGAAAGATTGAAGGCAGGAGGAGAAGGGGACGATGGAGGATGAGATGGTTGGATGGCATCACCGACTCGATGGACATGGGTTTGGGTGGACTCCGGGAGTTGATGGTTGACAGGGAGGCCTGGCGGGCTGCGGTTCATGGGGTTGCAAGAGTCGGACACGACTGAGCGACTGAACTGAAATGTTGAGAATTCAAAAATGATCAAAATGTATTCATAAGGAGACTATCAAAAAGTGCCAGGAATGAAATTATATACCTGGATGAAACTGTATACCAGGAAAATTAAAGAATGAGAAGATGAGATCTGTCACTGACACTCAGTATGTAAACTCAGGCAAATCTCATGGTTCTGATAATGCCAAACATCACATTAGCTTTTTATGTCTGTAGTAGCAATTTTCAACGTGAAAAGAGACTATATTCTTCACACCTTACACTACAGTGATCTGATACGAAATCCAAGGCAAGACTGCAGAAACAGTTAAAAGAATGCCCAACTGTTCAGTCGTGTCCCACTCTTTGAGACCCCAGGGACTGCAGCCTGCCAGGCTCCTCTGTCCATGAGATTTTCCTGGCAAGAAAATTGGAGTGGGTTGCCATTTCCTCATCCAGTACATCTTTCAAACCCAAGGGCTCGAACCTGCGTCTCCTGCACTGCAAGTAGATTGTTTGCTGCTGAGCCACCAGGGAAGCCCATTAAAAGAATAGATTATGAGTATTCAGGCAGGGCATCAAGGCTAACTAGAAACCATAACCAAACTATCTCATCTTCCTTTTTAAATGTGGTTGGACAAGGGAATGCTATAAACATCTGGATTTCAGCAATGTATAAAATAGTCTCTCTTGAGATCTCTGTTGAAGGTGAAAAATATGAATTTTGTAAGTTAAGTGGTTAAGATAACTACTATATGCAAACTGCACCTACAGTGAGGGTTAAGTCTGGAAGAAGGTTTAGTGATATTCCACAGGACCTCAGGGAAACCTGTCTTCTGCAACATTTTTTATAAATAAATGACTTGGATGAAGACACTTAACAGGATGATGAGCAAATACGCATGACAGGAATCTGGGGTGGGAAAGCAATATCGTATATGATACAATCAACTTTTAAAGTAATCCTAAGTGATTGGAATAGAAGGCTAAATCTAACAGGATAAACTTTAATAAGGATAAATATAAAGTCATGCACTTAGAATTAACATCAACAAAATGGCCCAATATATGTGAGAAAGACTAGGACTTAAAAAAATCTATTTCTGTGAGACAAAATGTGCTATGGCTGCCCAAAATGCTGATAATCAGGTTTCATTAAAAGGAAAGTCTGAGGAGAGAAATGGCATTCTTCTCTATGCAAACTAGCCTACACTTAAGAACTGTGCTTAGCTCTGAATGTGGAACTTTAAAAAGACTTTAAAAATCTAAGGAAATAGATGAGAATAAATGAGGGGATCTAACATCATGCTCCCCTCATTTATTCTCATGGACTGGCAAGAAGATTCAACCAGTCCATCCTAAAGATCAGTCCTGGGTGTTCATTGGAAGGACTGATGTTGAAGCTGAAACTCCAATACTTTGGCCACCTCATGCGAAGAGTTGACTCATTAGAAAAGACCCTAATGCTAGGAAGGATTGGGGGCAGGAGGAGAAGGGGACGACAGAGGATGAGATGGTTGGATGGCATCACTGACTCGATGGACATGGGTTTGGGTAAACTCCAGGATTTGGTGATGGACACAGAGGCCTGGCGTGCTGCGATTCAGGGGGTCGCAAAGAGTCGGACACGACTGAGCGACTGAACTGAACATCACGCTGTTTAAAGAGTAAGTGAAGGCAATGATGTTTGAAGCAAAGAAGTCTTGTTAGGTCTACTAAGAGATTCAATGACCAGTTTAGGATTGATCAGCTCAGAGTTGGCCTCATTTTAAACATTAAATTAAGCCAATCAAAAATAAATCACGAAATCAATTAAATGGGTTTATTATTCTAAAAGGATGAAATGTCTTGAGCCTGCTCAAGTTTTAGAAGCTGATTGGGATAGGCCTAGAAAGCCTAGGTGTTATTAGAAAAGACTATATAGCATATAGTGCCCTCTAGAAGAAGAAATACCACAAGTTCACTGCTATTAGAGTCCAAAGCATATTACTCTGTATCATCTGCTACAGAAAGCAATGACCAAATAGTAACTATAAAGCCTGTACACTGGCTAGACCAACTGGCTTATAAATCTTCCTACATATTTTTACAATTTTTCATTTTTACCTTTGTGTATTTTCCATGACAAAACAAGTACTACACAAATCATAATAAAAGCACAGATAACATCAAGGCATGCTAAATTTTCTTTATAACAAATCCAAAGACTCATCAGTATAGTTTTTTCTAACACAGATGATTCCTAAAAATTATATTCTTGATAAAAGACATAAAAAGGGTTTCAATTATTAAAGAAAATCTACACTTTCTTTTGGCCAAAAATGATTCTAATGAATTCTACTTGGAACATACTCTTCTACTGCTAAACTATGTATGAACTAGCTAGCAAGTAGAACATGTTTCCTGAAGTATTGATAACTCCCTCTTTAAAAATAAAACTTCAATCATTCATTCAAATATTTATTAAGTATCTACTAGTGTCAGACTATTCTAAGTACTAAAAACTATGCATCAACTCTTAAAATAAAATTATTTTTCTTCTTTCCTATTTTTTTCTTTCTTTTGGCCTTTTATGTTTCAGTGCTAAGTCGCTTCAGTCTGACTCTGCAACCCTGTGGACTGTAGCCCACCAGGCTCCTCTGTCCATGGGATTCTCCAAGTAAGCAAACTGGAGTGGGTTGCCATGCCCTCCTCTGGGGGATCTTCCTGACCCAGGGATCGAACATACACCTCTTTTGTCTCTCGCATTGGTAGGTGGGCTCTTTACCACTAGTGCCACCTGGGAAGCCCAATAGCAGTCAATAAATGGTATCTCTTTTGTTGTTGTTGTACAGATGTTAAGCCGTGTCCAACTCTTTGTCACCCCATGAACTACAGCATGCCAGGCTTCCTTGTCCTTCACTATCTCCCTGAGTTTGCACAAACTCATGTCCATGCCATCTAACCAACTCTTCCTCTGTTGCCCCCTCTCTCCTTTTGCCCTCAATCTTTCCCAGCATTAGGGTCTTTTCCAATGAGCTGGTTCTTCGCATCAGGCGGCCAAAGTATTGGGCTTCAGCTTTAGCATCAGTCCTTTCAGTGAATATTCAAGACTGATTTCCTTTAGGATTGACTGGTTTGATCTCCTTGCGGTACAAGGGACTCTTTCAAGAGTCTTCTCCAGCACCACAGTTCGAAAGCAGCAATTCTTCAGCACTCAGCCTTCTTTATGGTACAACTCTCACATCCATACATCACTAATGGAAAAACTATAGTTTTGACTATATGGACCTTTGTTGATAAAGTGATATCTCTGCTTTTTAATATACTATCTAGGTTTGTCATCGCTTTTCTTCCAAGGAGGAAAGAGAAAGCGAAAGTGTTAGTTGCTCAGTCGTGTCCAAGTCTTTGTGACCCCATGGACTGTGGCCTGCCAGGCTGATCTGTCCATGGGATTTTCCAGGCAAGCATACTGGAGTAGGCTGTCATTCCTTCTCCAGGGGATCTTCCCGACCCAGGGATCGAACCTGGGTCTCCCACACTGCAGGCAGATTCTTTACCATCTGAGCCACCAGGGAAGCTCAGGAGGAAGGGCCTTTTAATCTCCCTGGCTGCAGTAACCATTCGCAGTGATTTTGGAGCCCAAGAAAATGAAATCTGACAGTTTCCACTTTTCCCCATCTCTTTGCCATGAAGTGACAGGACCGGATGCCATGATCTTAGTTTTTTCAATGTTGAGTTTTAAGCCAGTTTTTTCACTCTCCTCTCTCACCTTCATCAAGAGGCTCTTTAGTTCCTCTGCACTTTCTGCCATTAAAGTGGTATCTGCTTATCTGAGGTTGTTGATATTTCTCCTGGCAATACTGATTCCAGCTTGTGACTCATCTAGCCCAGCATTCTGAATGGTGTACTCTGCAAATAAGTTAAATACACAGGATGACAATATACAGCCTTGATGAGTAATACTCCTTTCCCAATTTTGAACCAGTCTGTTGTTCCATGTCCAGTTCTAACTATTGCTTCTTGTCCTGCATACATGTTCTCAGGAGGCAGGTAAGGTGGTCTGGTATTCCCACCTCTTCAAGAATATTCCAGAGTTTGTTGTAATCCACACAGTCAAAATCTTCAGCATAGTCAATGAAGCAGAAGTAGAGTTTTTTTGGAATTGCTTTGCTTTTTCTCTGATCCAGTAGATGCTGGCAATTTGATCTCTGGTTCCTCTACCTTTTCTAAATCCAGCTTGTACATCTGGAAGTTCTCAGTTCAAGTACTGCTGAAGCCTAGCTTGAAGGATTTTGAGCATAATCTTGCTAGCATGTGAAATGAGTGCAATTGTACAGTAATTTGAACTTTCTTTGGGACTGGAATGAAAACTGACTTTTTCCAGTACCATGGCCACTGCTGAGTTTTCCAAATTTGCTGGAAAACTAATCATTAATTTTTCTAACATAAAATTTATGACATTATTCCCCATTCTGTACTCACTTTTCCCTAATCAGTCTACAACTTACTAAGTTCTTTTCATTTATATCTCACTTTTAGCTAAACAACGGCTAGACAGTTCCTATCTAACTGTAACAGGGCAATTGCTGAAACAGAGTTTTGTGAAAAAAATGAAAATAAGTAAAATCTAAATAACCCAAGTGTAGCCTTAAGTTTTATAAACCAGTAAAATTGCCTGAGATCTCATAACTAGGCTGCTAAATGTCCCTTTGGTAACTAATCTCCCAAAATGGTCACTGATGATGGGTATCTCCTGGTATTCACACCCTTCAGTGGCTTCCTTACACCTTGAATCTGGGCTAGTAATTTGCTCTAACATAGGCAATGTATAGGAAATAGTTGTGTGCCTGCTCTGGCTTAGGAGCCAATTTTTAAGAAAGACTTGTCAGCTTTCATTTTTGTGCTTTGGGGAACCCTGAATTGCCAGGTAAGAAGTCTACTAGACTTCCCTGGTGGTACAGTGGGTAAGAATCCGCCTGCCAATGGAGGAGATACAGGTTCAATCCCTGGTCCAGGAAGATTCCACACGCCATGGAACAACTATTAATAAGCCCGTGTGCCACAACTACTGAGTCCGTGCTCTAGAGCCCTGGAGCCTCAACTAAGGAGCACACCTGCCCTAGAGCCCGTGCTCTGCCACAAGAGAAGCCCGTTTATGACAACGAAGAGTAGCCCCCATTCACCACAACTAGAGAAAGACCGCAGCAATGTAGACCTAGTACAACCAATAAATAAATAAGAAGTCTGCCTACCTTGCTTTTATTTATTTATTTATTGGTTATACTAGGTCTACATAAGAAGTTTGCCTACCCTTGGCAAGGGAAGTTTGGACTTCCCTTGTAGCTCAGTCGCTAAAGAATCTACTTCCAATGCAGGAGACCCAGGTTCAATTCCTGGGTCGGGAAGATCCCCTGGAGGAGGACATCACAACCCACTTCAGTTTTCTTGCATGGAGAATCCCATGGACAGAGGTACCTGGCTGGCTACAGTCCACTGGGTCGCAAGAGTCGGACACAACTTAGTGACTAAACCATCACCACCATCCTGCTGGAGAGATCACAGGGAGTGGCTAGTGGAGAGAGAGAACCTGAGGCTATGGGGTAGGTAGGTATGGGGTAGGGGCGGGGATGTAGGATGTGGTAGTGGTGGTGGTAATGCAGCCATCCCAGGGTCCCACAGAATCTAGCATTAGACTGTGATGTTCCAGCCCAGGCCACTAGAAGACCGTAGAACCTCAGCTGACACCACACGAGGCAGACCTGCACAATCAATCCTCAGATCCATGAGAAGTCATAAATTGTTGTTTCAAATCACTACATTTGGGGACTGGTTTGTTAAGCAATAAGATAAAGAAAGGAACAGGCCGTTGTTCCAATGCTTCTAAAGAATTCTTTACAATAAAACTTAATAATAGTGGTGGTTATATACAGGAAGATATTAAATCAACCTTTCTTAGAATAGTTCTATTTAAAAAACAACTCTCATCTAACTGCTTGGGAGTAAACCAAAAATACTACATTATCTACTTTAATAAACAAATTAAAGCTAATTTGTTTCGTTAAACAAATACCCACAGAGAGTAAACAGATCATACTCAACAGAAAAATCATTCTTCTTTCAACTCACCCTTATTGGGTCACTTGTGGCTCTCTCACTCTCTCTCATTTTTTAACTCATATAGTACATAACTCTCCAATGTAAAGCAACTAAGGATGCTGCTAAATCTAACAGCCAACATGTTCACACTGAAGATATCTTAAAAACTGTAGTCGAAATCTTGCTTTGTTAAGTCAGAAAAAAATATTTGGAAATATAAGATAGTTTTCAAATCATCTTCTTGTCACATTTGTAGACTGCATTGCTAAATTAAAGGTCTGTACGGAAGGCATATGACATTACTAGCTCTCAACCTTAGCTCAATATTAAGAATCTCCTGGGGAGCTTTTAAACCTCCCTTCCAGGCCATATCCCATGCCAGCTAAATCCGAACTAGTGGGGGAGAGTTTGGTGAGTTTAACTACTTAGTGCCAAGTCTAAGCCAAAGTAAGGGTTTGATCTCAGTGTATCTAGGATGACCACCTTTCTGCACCAAGACATGACTTTACAGAGGACACCAGCAAGCATCTTGAAACATCACCACTAAGGGTAAGGGAGTTTGTTCAGACTTGTGCAAATCCATCACCACTACTGGAGAGAAAGCACTCACCTTGACACTGAATTAGTAAATTTCTTTAAAACTTTTTTTTTTCCTTCATTTATTCAGCCAATAGTCTTTGACTCAGCTGGTAAAGAATCTGCCTGCAATGCGGGAGACCTGGGTTCAATCCCTAGGTTGAGAAAATCCCCTGGAGAAGGGAAAGGCTACTCACTCCAGTATTCTGGCCTGGAGAATCCCACGGATTGTATAGTCCATGGGGTCACAAAGAGTCTGACACGACTGAGTGACTTTCACTAGTATTTGAGCACCTACTATGTTCTGGGCCCTCTTTTAGGTGAAAGAGATAGAAACATGAGAGAATAAACATGGTATAGATAAGATCCTCCTAAAGAGCAAAAAGCATCATTATCATCTAAATTTCTCTTTCTGCACATCAACAAACCTTACTATTCTACAAGCACCTACTGTTTTTCTACATTCCAATTCATTGCCCTTAAAGTATGACTAATACTTGAGGAAGCATAAAGGAATTATTTAAAAATAAAGACTATGTAACTCAAAAGGGCCTACTATGTTTACAGTAGGTGTTTTATATACAACTCTGCCCTCAGTAGCTTAACTCTACACCTCTGGAACTTCAAATCTGAACTTCAAACCTGGAACAGGGACTGTTCGGTGTGACCCCAAAACACAAGTGAGCTAGATAAAACCACCACATGTGGATTTTATGCTGATGCTGTCTGTGAAAGAGATACTGATCATCCAACAGTCTTTCTTCAGGAATAGTGTTTCTAGAACTTTTTTTCCAGATCTAAGTACTGGGCTTAAGGTTCTTTAAGCACTTTAAGAATTGCTTCTGGGAATAGATCAGAAGTTTGAATTGATCTCTCTTCTGGGAGAGATCAGAGGTTTGAATTGTTGTCATTTATCAAGTACATCTCACTCAAAGTTTCCCCCAAAATGAAGTTAATTTCTTTCCTCCCTCCAAATCTTTGAATTTCCCTCATTTCTACTTTGCGGAATAATTTGCCAATTACCACTTATTTCCTTCTACAAGCAATGTGTTATTTTCTTTTAACTTAGAAAGTCACTAAAAACTTCTCATTTCAAATCTGTTTAAAAGCTACTCATTTTTGGAAGCTGAAAAGAATCTGACCAATATCAGAATCAAATTTACTTCCAGGGAGCTTGTAAGATATTAAAAGTTTAATCAAAGAAATCAGAATCAGCAAAGCCCTATCTCAGGAGATTTGCCAGATATAGGCCTGTTTTCTCAGTTTTTTTCCTACATTACAGGATTAGCTCTTACAGCCTACAAATCTCATTAAAACACTGCTAATTGAAAACATCACCTGTGGCATCATTAGTACCAGGCTCTTTTATTAAATTTCTGAAATCACTGACTCTTCCCATTTAGGTGATGAATGACAACCATGGGTTATATATTCCAGAGAATCTGGCAGTTTTGACATAAAAAATAGAGCTCCACTTTCAGTACTCAAAGATCTGATATCTAGCATTATATTATGACCTATCTGTGAAAACAACAATTTTTGTCCGTTTTCCTGTGACTAAAGGAAACCAAACTTAGCCCCTTATATTGCCAAACTTCAAAGCTTCTTTTCAGGTCCAAAATGACTCCCAGTTCTTTTGATTTTGTTTGTTTGCAGTTAGACTTCCCTCCCTTTTCATTAGCAAGCATCACTCACCACTTCTGGGGTTCTTATTCCTTGCCCATTCCATTCCCACTACCAAGCCTAGCTAGTCCCCCATTCCTCTCTGCCGTGAAAGACACACATTTTCCTGTCTGTTAACGCTTTAACCACTAATAATTTTGAGGAAATCCTAAAAGTAGCGGAATACTTATCCTATGAAATGGCCAAAAGACTTTAGCTACCTCTCTCCCCTTTATGCTTACAGTGGCAGGACTTATGAAAAGTTCTCTGCCTTCTCCTTCAGACCACACCTTTGATGAAGGTCTTTTCCTCTAAAAGGGCCATATACTCCCTGGAAATGTCCCAAGTTAGGCCTGATGATGCAATCAAGGCAGAACTGCTTTTGCTCCCTTTTTTTTATAGATAGACAGCAGATAGGTAGGTATGTAGATAGATGGTACACAGATAATAGAGAATTAAATTGCAGTTCTAAGGATATGCGGAACAGAAGACACCCAGTTCACTAAGCTTAAATCCTTTTCAGGAATGATACCTAGCTTTTTATCATTATCCCCCAATCTACAGTCAAGAGTAACCTTTAAAAATATAAATCTAAAATGTCACTACTCTGTTTACAATGCTTCAGAAGCTTCCCAATGAAATGCTGATGAAACACTAGCTCCTCAACAGGGCACCCAAGGCCCTTCCAAACTGGATCCAGTTTCATCTCTCATTATATTTCTCATCTCTCTTTTCCTTCTTCTAACAGTTCCAGCTGACAAAATATAGCTCCTTTCCCTTGCTCTCTCTAACTCAACTACCACCACTGATTTTTCACATGTCAATTAGCATTTAATTCACACAAGGAGCAACTGTGTCCCTCTCCTTATCTGCCAGTTGAAGAAACTGATCAAGTAATTTGAAGTGTTAAAAAATTTGCCCATGGTTCAATGGCTAGAAAATAGCAAATATAAATCTAAGTCTATTCATCCATTCATTCAATATTTTGTGAGCATTTTAGGCCTGGCACCATTTCAGGCAGCAAAGAAACAGTAAACAAATTTTATCCAAGTTTTATACTTCTTTATTATTACTCAATGCCTGGCATAAAGTTGCATTTGTTTAAAACATTCCTGAGAAAAATGTAATCAAGAGTTCCTATTCAGTGTTCCAAAGATATTCTCAAGGTGATGCACACCAGCACTCTACACATGGCTATTTGTGCAAGTCATACTAATAGAATGATAGTATCAATGAACTGATTTCACTAAAAGGACTCAGAGCTTTTGCAACAGTTGATTCCTCTGTCCACAAACTAAACTTCCAGATTGTTTTGCATAATTCAGGTCTCTGTTATACTGTCACGTCTACAGAGAAATATTCCTGGTCACTCTACGTAAATAGATTCTACGCATTTTCATCAGGGCACTTCCTTGTCTATCTGTCTATCTATCTACTTACCTACTATATACCTACCTATTTACTACTCCTCCCATAAGAATGCAAGCTCCAAGAGTGCAAAGACCTCATTTGTTTTGTCACTCTAGTATTAACAAGGCCTGGCCACAGTAGGTACTCAACAAATAGTTTAAATGAGTACTACAACAATAATAATAGGAATAGTAATAATCCCATTAGAAAATCCAGGTCTTTATAATTTAGGCTACTCAGCAAACATGACTGGGTTATACTTGTGGATGAATAGTCCAGAAAATGCTTCTATCATTTATTATCAAATCTCTATTGACAGGCTTCCCTGGTGGCTCAGCAGTAAGAATCTACCTGCTGAGGCAGGAGACACAGGTTTGATCCCAGGTCCAGGAAGATCCCTCACGCTGTAGAGTAAACTAAACCACAACTACTGAGTCTGTGCTCTAGAGCTCTGGAACTGCAACTACTGAGCCCTCGAGCTGCAGCTACTGAAGCCCATGTGTCCTAGAGCCTGTGCTCAGCAACTAGAGAAAAGCCCGCATAGCAACAAAGACCCAGCACAGCCTATAAATACATACAAATTAAAAAAAAAAAAAAATCTATTGAGCACTTGGCTATCTATCACTCCTGTAAAGAGTTTCTGAGTATTTCCATGTTACTTACAATTGCCTCTCCACATACAATTTTACTAATTAAATCTCTCACACAATATTTCTAAGCATCTTTAACAACCAAACCTACAAACCTACTTTACTCTGGAAACCATCTTCTCTTTTGCTCCTGATACAATGAAGGCAAAATTCTTTCTGTTGAGAAAGGCTAATCCTTACCTATGGAGTTAGAATCCATGTGTTCTTAATTCCCAAGAACTTTATTCCCTTGACTGTCCCCATGCAGGTACCATCAATCTCCTTTTACTGGATTATAACCATTAGCATATATTCATGTTTGACTATCTCTCATTCATAAAAACAGAGAAGGCAATGGCACCCCACTCCAGTACTCTTGCCTGGAAAATCCCATGGACGGAGGAGCCTGGTAGGTTATAATCCATGGGGTCGCTAAGAGTCAGACACGACTGAGCAACTTCACTTTCACTTTTCCCATTCATGCACTGGAGAAGGAAACGGCAACCCACTCCAGTATTCTTGCCTGGAGAACCCCAGGGATGGCGGAGCCTGGTGGGCTGCCGTCTATGGGGTCGCACAGAGTCGGACACGACTGAAGCGACTTAGCAGCAGCAGCAGCAGCAGCATTCATAAAAAAAATCTTCCCACATCTCCCTTCAACTACTACTACACTTCTCTGTACCTTTCACAACTAAAATTATCTAGGTATATTCAGTGTCCATTTTCTCATCTCTGATTCTTTCCTCAAACCACCACAGTTAGGCTTTCACTCCTCATAAAAAGTGATTGTCGTGGTCACCAATGACTTCCATGTAGCCAAACTCAACTGTCACTTCTCTGGGCTCATTTTACTTCAACCTTCAGCAGCATTCAACAGAGCTCTAACTCCTATAGTGGCTACTCTCCTCTCTGGCCTCCTAAATCCTCTCCTAATTTTCTTCCTACCTCACCAGCAATGCCTCCTCAACTGCCTTGTAACAACCCTTCTTCCTCCATAAAACCTGAGGATGTGATTTTGGCTCTTCTGTTTCTACACTCCCAGATGATCTCATTAATTCCCATGTATTTAAATATCACCATAATCTGATGACTCCAAAACACACCTAGGTCCAGACTTCTGTTTTGAACTCCAGATCCCATATTTAAATACCTATCTAATATGGCCTCTTTGATGTCTCTCAGGGATATCAAATGAACCAGGTCCAAATTCGAACTTTCGATCTTCCTCTAAACCTTCCCAGCCTACCACCCCACCCCCATTGCTCCTTGTACCAGTTGGCAAATGAGTCATCAAAATGCTCAGACTAGAACACTTGAAGGCATCCTAGATTGATACTTTTCCCCTTATCTTCATGCCCATTAAGAAGTCCTATGAATTTTTCTCTGTAAAACCTATCTTAATGTTCATCTTCTCTCAGTAGAGTACAAGAATTAAGAAGATAGGCTCTGAAGTTAAGACACTAGCATTTAAAACAATAATAACAGTTAGCATTTATTGAGCATTTACTGCTTGCCTAACATTGTCTTAATTATTTGACATGGATTAATTCTTTTAATGTTCATAAGAACCTCATGAGGTAGGTACTATTATTATTATTTCTATTTTAAATTATAGCAACAGAGGTTAAGTAATTTGTCCAATCCTGAGAGACCCAGAATTCAAACTCCTAAATCTAATTCCAGATCTCACTGTGGTAGGCTGTCTCTTGGTAAAAAGAGACTAGAGATAAGGCGGTTAGGAGGACTTCCCTGGAGGTCTAGTAGTTAAACTCCGAGCTTCTACTACAGGTGGCTTAGGTTTGATCCCTGGTTGGGTAACTAAGATCCTGCATGCCACACAACGTGGCCAAAAAAAAAAAGATAGGGAGATCAGTTCAAAGCTAAGGCAACAGTCTGGGTAAATTTTAATAATGAAAGTCTAAACCAGTAATGAAAGTAGAAACATTTCAAATTTATGAAATGTTCAAGTAAGACCCAAACAGAGAGTTATATCATGTTCAAGGACTGAAAGACTGAATATTAAAGATGCCACTCTTTCCCAAACTGATCTACAGATTCAATCTCATTCAATATCCCAACAGATTCAACTTGACAAATTGATTCTAAAATTTGTATCAATTAGCAAAAGCGAGAATAGCCAAGATACTCCTTAAGAAGAAAAAACATAAAGAGATTTACTCTGTCAGATATCAAATATTATTTCAAAGCTTTAGTAATTAAGATAGTATGGTGTTGATTCAGATGGACAAATTAACGTAACAGAATACAGAACCCATAAACTGACTCCACATATTCAAAAATCTACTTTATGACAGAGCTGGTATCACTGATGAGTGAAGAAAGGATGAACCTTTTAATGAACAATGTTGGAAAAATTGGATATCTACATGGGAAAAAATGAAATTGGATCAACACCCAATACAAAATTTGATTTTTAAAAAACCAATTCTGGGAGTTCCCTGGCAGCGCAGTGGTTAGGAGTTGGCATTTTCACTATTATGGCCTGTGTTCAATCCCTAGCTGGGGAACTAAGGTCCTGAAAGCCACGTGGTGTGGCTAAAAAAAAAACAAACCAACAATTATCTAAGTGGAATAAAGATTTAAGTGTAAAAAGCAAACATGTAAAACATTTAGAAGACAATAAAAAGGAATAACTATGGGTTTCCCTGGTGGCTCAGTAGTAGAGAATCTGCCTGCCAATTCAGGAGACATGGGTTTGATTCCTGGTCCGGGAAGATCCCACATGCCTTGGAGCAACCAAGCTCATGTGCCACAACTACCAAGCCTGTGCTTTTGAGCCATGGAACCGCAACTACTAAAGCCCGCATGCCCAAGAGACTGTGCTCCACAATAAGAGAAGCCTTGGCAATGAGAACCCCATGCAACTAGAGAGCAGCCACTGCTCTCCAAAACTAGAGAAAAGTTCATGTAGCAACAAAGACCCAGCACAGCCAGAACAAAAAAAAAGAAAAACTCCATGGCCTTAGACTAGGGAAGAATTTCTTAGACATTAAAACCATATACCAAAAAGGAAAGGATTGATAAACTATAATACACCAAATTAAAAACTTTGGAACCAGTCAGTGACACATAAAATGAAATTACAAGCCATAAACTGGGAGAAGATACCAGCTATACAAATAAAAGATGATGATCAAAATATATTTTAAATTACTATAAATTAAAGACTAGTGATGAAAGGAAAATCAGAACACCAATTTGTGTATCCAAAGTCTGAGTAATATTCCATTGTGCACATAAATACCACATCTTCTTTATCCATTCATCTGTCAGACATTTAAGTTGTGTCCATGTCTTGGCTATTGTAAGTAGTGCTTCTATGAACACAGGGGTACGTGTATATGGAAAAGCTCTTTCAATGAGTGCAAAGCCAACGAACAAATTTAGAAGGCACAGTTAGAAAATAATCTATTAGCAACCATCATAATGATAGCTGATTAAGGCAAGAATAAACACTAAAATTGATAGGTAAAAGTTTGAAAAGTAACAGGATATTTACATAGTCTCAATTATCTCCCTACAAGGTATTCATCAATTACAAAAGACAATAAATTTCCAAAAAAGAAAATTGGTATACGTCACCTTCACGAGATGGCCAAAGTTGACCCTGCCAGTAACAGAATCAATCAAGCATGTGCTATGTAATATGATGGGGCTTCCCAGGTGGGGCTCAGTGGTAAAGAATCTGCCTGCCAATGCAGGAGACACGGATTTGATCCCTGGGAAGATCCCCTGGAGAAGGAAATGACAACCCACTCCAGTATTCTTGCCTGGGAAACTCCATGAACAGAGGAGCCTGGTGGGCTATAGTCCATGGGGTCATAAAAGAGTCAAACACAACTTCGCAACTAAAAAACAACAATGTAACGTGATACACAGAGAACTCAGCATCACTTCTTAGGTATTACTACCAAAAGTGCATAAACTGAGGGCTTCCCTGGTGGCTCAGTGGTAAAGAATCTGCTTTCCAATGCAGGGGAGACTCAAATTCAAACCCTGGGTCGGGAAGATCCCCTGGAGGAGGAAATGGCAACTCACTCCAGTATTCTTGCCTGCAAAATCCCATGGACAGAGGAGCCTGGCAGGCTACAGTCCATGGGGTTACAAAAGAGTCAGACATGACTCAGCAACTAAACAACAAAGTGTATAAACTGAATTTAATCATAAGGAAACAACAAACCTAAATTGAGGAATATTCTATAAATAACTGGCTTGTACTCATCAAATTGTCAGTGCCATGAAAATACAATGAAAGACTCTGGAGCCATTCTAGATTAAATGAGACAAGAAAGACAAGTCAACTGAATCAACACATAATCTTGGATGTTTCTCTGTTATAAAGGACATTACGAGACAACTGGCAAAATGTGAAAAAGTTTCATAGGTAGATAATAGCATTGTGTCAGAGTCAGGGTCCTGATTTTGATCACTGTACTGTGGTTATGTAAGAGAATTTGTTTCAAAAGATGACACTGACACATTGAAGTATTCAGGTGCTAAGGGGCATCATATCTGCAACTTAAACAGTTCAGAAAAAAATAACTGTAGGTGTATAAAGAGGGATGGAGAAAGATAAAGCAAACTTAGTAAATGTTAACATTTAAGAAATCTGGGTGAAGGGTATGCACAAATTCTTGGACTGTTTTTGCAAATCTTTCACAAGTCTGAAATTATTTTTTATTTAAATGAACAAAATACCCACACACTTACAAAGGTTTCAGTGTAGAGAACAGATTAAGTGGGGGGATGGTGGTGAGTGTAGAGTTAGAAACAGAGTTGAACCAATTAAAAGGCTATTGTAGATTAAGGACAGGGGTCATGGAAGACAGCAGAGTAGGAAGCTCTAGGAATTGGTCTTTCACCAAAAGAACTATTGAGCTGGCAAGAAATGCCTGAAGCAATTATTTTGAAACTCTGGAATCTTGTCAACACTTCCAGCATCCAAGGGAGTGCTTGATGAAGAAAGAGGCTGGTAAATTTTAGTTAATTTCAGCATTTGGCATGGCACCTATCATTTCTCAGCTCCCAGTCCCATGGCAGGAAGCAGTGGGAACAATAAATAGCCCAAGATTCTACTGTAGCTTGCTGGTGCTAGGATGTACAATATGGATCTTGTCTCCAGAAATCAAGGTTATGTGTCTTTTTTTTCCCCTTTTTGCCACACTGCTCAGCTTGCAAGATCTTATTTCACCAGTCAGGGATTGAACCTGGGCCATGGCAGAGAAACCTCAGAATCCTAACCACTAGGCCACAAGGGAACTCCCAGAGTTTTGTGTCTTGATCACTGTTTTTGATTGCTGAGGAGCTGGCAAAAAGGCTCACCACTGTTTCAGCCCCCATGGCTGAAGTGGCTTCCCTAGCAAAATGAGACAAAGAGATTTAAAGAAAGAAAACATTCTCCCCCCCCCCCCTTTTCTCTTCTTATTGGATCCAGGCATTTAAGGAAATCTTTGTCAAGTCACTGACAGGGTGGACTTAATGACATAACAGAAGAGACTTCAGTGACTATATATAGCAATGAATATACTCTTTACAAAAAAAGTTTAGAAAAGTCACTAAACAAATAGACAATTGCAGCTTTCATTCAGTAGCAACAGTAATCTCTAGGGAGGGAGCAGAATCTGATTTCCATAGTTACCACATTATAATACTCAAAATGTCCAGTTCTCAACAAAAAATTACAAAGCATATAGGCTCATGAAAAAATGCTCAACATTGCTAGTTATGAGAAATATGAAAATCAAAACCATAAGGAGGTATCACCACACACCAGTCAGAATGGCTGTCATCAAAAAGTCTATAAACAATAAATGCTGGAGAGGGTATAGAGAAAAAGGAACCCTCCTACACTGTTGGTGGGAATGTAAATTGGTGCAGCCACTATGAAAAAGAGCATGGAGGTTTCTCAAAAAACTAAAACTAGAACTATCAGAAGATCCAGCAATCCCACTCCTGGACGTACATCCAGAAAAGAAAAAAAACTTTAATTCAAAAAAGCACATGTACCTCAATTTTCATAGCAGCACTGTTTACAAAAGCCAAGACATGGTAAGAACTCAAGTACCAATCAACAGATGACTGATTTGTTTGAGAGGATGTGATATATATATCACATATATATATATATCAAATATATATATAAAATAATGGAATATTATATATATATATATATAGTAATGGAATATTACTCAGCCATACAAAAGAATGAAATACTGCCACTTGCAGCAACATGGATGAACCTGTAGAATATTATACTAAGTGAAATAAGTCAAAGACAAATATTATATGATATCACTTATCTGTGGAATCTAAAAAATAATACAAATAAATATATATACAAAATAGACTCACTAAGAAAACAAACTTTAGTTACCAAAGGGGAAAGGGAGGAAGGAGGGATAAATTAGGAGTATGCAATTAACAGATACAAACTCTACATAAAATAGATAAGCAACAAAGATTTACTGTATTACACAGGGAACTATATTCAATACATTATAATAACCTTTAATAGAAAATAATCTGAAAAAAATATAACTGAATCATTTTGATGCACACCAGAAACAAACACAATATTATAAATCAACTGCACTTCCATTGTTTTAAATTACAAAGCATACAAAGACACAGTTGCAGTGAGTAGGGGCTACTCTTTCTAGAGATGAATAGGCTTCTCACTGCAGTGGCTTCTCTTGTTGGGGAGCACAGCCTCTAGGTGTGCAGGCTTCAGTATTGATAGTTGCAGCTTGTGAGCTCTAGAACATGGGCTCAGTAGATGTGGCGCATAGGCTTAGTTGCTCCATGGCTTGTGAAACCGTCCCAGACCAGGGATCCAACCCATGTCCCCTGCACTGGCAGGTGATTTTTATCCACTGTACCAACAGGAAAGTCCCTAACATCATTGTAACTCAAACTCTTCCCAAAAAGGGGGAGGAACACTTCCTAACATTCTATGATACCAAAAGCCAGAAAAAGATACAAGAACAGTACAGACCAATATCCCTTATGAATAAAGACACAAAAATCCCCAACAAAATACTACCAAACTGAATCCAATAGTACATTAAAATGAGTCTAAACTATGACCATGTGAGATTTATCTCAGAAATGTAAGGATAGTTCAGATAAGGAAATCACAATGTAATATCCCATATGATCATTTTGATAGAAAAGGCACAGGACAAAATTCAACATCCTTTCATGAAACATTGAAAAAACCTTGAAGTCACTATGCTAAGTGAAAAAAACGCAGTCCCAATAACGTCCAGTGCTTCCCAGGTGGCGCTAGTGGCAAAGAATCTGCCTGCCAGTGTAGGAGATGCAAGGGATGTGGGTTTGATTCGCTGAGTCAGGAAGATCCCCTGGAGTAGGAAATGCTCCAGTATTCTTGCCTGGAAAATTCCATGGACAGAGGAGTCTGGTGGGCTACAGTCCATAGGGCCACAGAGAGTCAGATACAGCTGAGCAACTAAGCACATAATAACCTCCAAAATAATAAAATATGCAGGAAGAAATTTAACCAAGGATGTGAAAGACTTGTACATTGAAAACTACAAAATACTCCTTAAAGAATTAAAGATCACCTAAATAAACGGAAAGACGCCCCATGTTCATGAACTGATAAATTTGGTATTATTAAGACGGCAATACTCCCAAAGCTATCTACAGATTTAATGAAATCCCTATCAAAATTTCAATGGCCTGTTTTGCAGAAACAGAAAGGCTTACCTTCAAATTTGTATGGAACTACAAGGGGCCCTGAATAGCAAAAAGACAATAATGGAAAAGAAAAACAAAATAAGAGGAATCACACTTCCTAATTTCAGAGCTTTTTTACAAAGCTACAGTAATCAAAATAGTGTGGTACTGGCAAAAAGATATATCAACCAATGGAACAGAATCGAGTCCACAAATAAATCCTTACAAGTATGGCCACTTGATTTTCAATGGGACTACAAAGAACATTCAATGGAAACAAATAGCTGGGACAACTGGCTATCCAAATACAAACAAATTAAGCTGGACCCCTATCTCACTTTAAATTAAAAGATTAACTCAAAACAGATCAACGACCTAAACATAAGAGCTTAAACTATAAACTCTCAGAAGAAACCACAGGGTAAATGGCCACAACTTGAATTTAGCAACAGATTCTTAAGAGCTGACATCAAAAGCACAAAGCAACAAAATGAATAAATTGGACTTCATAAAAATTAAACACTGTTGGGGACTTCCCTGGTGGTTCAATGACTAACAACCTGGATTCCCAATGCAGGGTTTCAGGTTCAATCCCTGGTCAGGGAACTAGATCCCACTCCCTACAACTAAGAGTTTGCATACTGCAAGTAAGACTCAGCACAGTCAAATAAAATAATAAATAAAAATAAGTATTTTTAAAAAATTAAACACTTTTGTGAATCAAAGGACATTGTCAAGAATGTGAAAGACAACATGCAGAATTGGAGAAAGTATCTACAAACCACACATCTGATAATGATCATGTTGTTGTTGCTATTTAGTCCCTAAATCATGCCCAACTCTCCTGTGACCCCAGCAAGTGTAGACTGCCAGGTTCTTCTGCCCATGGAATTTTCCAGACAAGAATACTGGAGTGAGTTGCCATTTCCTTCTCCAAGGCATCTTCCCCACCCAGGGATCAAACCCACATCTCCTGCAATAGGAGGCGGATTCTTTACCGCTGAGCCACCTGGGAAGCCTAATGATCTAGTAATCGGAATACATAAAGAACTCTTTGACTCAACAATGTCAAAACAACCCAATTTAAAACTGGGCAAAGGACTCAAATGGGCTTCCCTTGTGGCTCAGCTGGTAAAGAATCCGCCTGCAATGCGGGAGACCTGGGTTCGATCCCTGGGTTGAGAAGATCCCCTGTAGAAGGGAAAGGCTACCCACTCCAGTATTCTAGCCTGGAGAATTCCACAGTCTGAATAGCGCATGGGGTTGCAAAGAGTCGGACACAACTGAGTGACTTTCACTTTCACAAAGGACTCAAATAGACCCTTTCCCAAAGAAGACACATGAATGGCCAACAAGTGCATGAAAAGATATTCAACAACATGCTCACCTAGGGAACGTAGAATAAATAATATCAGATCCTAGTTCACACTCACTGGGATGACTTTAATTTAAAACACAGAAAACAAGTATTGATGAGGATGCAGAGAAATATGACCCCTTGTAGATTGTTGGTGAGAATGCAAAATGGTTCGGCTGTTGTGTAAACAAATTGGCAGATCTTGAAAAAGTTAAATATACACTACACACCTTTTAGGATGGCCAAAATCCAGAACAATGACACCACCAAATTCTGACAAGTTGTGGAGTAATCCCAGAACTCTCTCATTGCTGGTAGGAATTGAAATGGTACAACCACTTTGGAGGATGGTTTGGCAGTTTTTTACAAAACTAAACATATTCATACCATATGATCCAGCAATGGCATTCCTTGGTATCTGCCCAAAGATGAAAACCATCTGCACACAAAAATCTGCACACAGATGTTTATAACAGCTTTACTTATAATGCCTAAGCTTGGAAGCAACCAAGATGCCCTTCAGTAGTTGAATGGATAAGTAAACTGATACAAAGATATATTATTCAGGGCGATCCCCTGGACACCAGGCTTCCCTGTCCTTCACTATCTAGTCAACCACCAATCTACTTTCTGTCCCTATAGATTTGCCAATCCTGGACATTCCCAAGAAATAGAATCATACGTAGTCTTTTGTGATTGGCTTCTTTTATTCAGCATGTTTTCAGCAAATTTCCTTTATTTTAATTATAAAATGTGTGCCATATATTAAGATGTAAGGAAAAAATATGGAGACTATTAAAGGACTACTTATGAAAATAATACAGTTGATAAATGCAGTGGCAGATGAAGAATCAAAACATCCAACTAAGGTAAATCATTTATAAAATATAAACCAACAGACGTATAAATGAAACCATTTTAAGATGCAGTAGAAATAAGCAAATCAGGGTAAAACAAATATGTTAGGAAAATATTTTACAAAACAAACTGCTGTTGGGACTTCCCTGGTGGTACAGTGGTTGGCAGTCCACCTGGCAGTGCAGGGGACACAGATTAGATTCCTGGTCCAGGAGAATCCCACATGCCTTGGGGTAGCAGGGACCATGGGCCACAACTACTGGGCCTGCCTCTAAACTACTGAGGTCTGCAACGCCCTAGGGCCCAAGTTCTGCATCAAGAGAAGCCACCATAAACAGGTGCCAGCGCACTGCTACTAGAGAGTAGGCCCTGCTCACCCCAACTATAATACAAAAAGCCCTCACACAGCAACAAAGACCCAGAGCAGCCAAAATAAATAAACACATAAAAATTCTCTTAAAAATTGCTGTCAGGAAGAACATTTCCCTAACAATAGGTTTAGGAAAAGCAATCACAGGTTTAGTTAAAAGAAGAAAAAAGGAGAGCAAAGAATCATTGCCTTTGAGTATAAAACCTCCTCCAATCGGTGTTTCTCAAAATGTGGTCCATGGACTATGTGCATCAAAATCACCGAAGAACTTGCTTTTAAAAAATCAGATTTTTAGCCTGTGCCCCAGACAATCACCAAAGATGGGATGCTGGAAACTATTTTTTATGTTTCCAGATGACTCTCATAAATACTACAGTTTGAGAACAAATATCTATTTAACACAAATTAATACAAATGATTAAATATGTGTAAGAGACAAGAGAATCATGACAATAGCAAAGTGCATGAAAAAGAGGAAGGTGAAAGAGAACAAAGAAAAAATACTTGAAAAAAATTTTTTACACATTGTGCTATTGAGAAAAAATTAAGTGATATTTGAAAACTATTGTGGATTTGATGTTGGAAAGAAATTCCAAACGTGTAAATATACAAGGCATTCTACTAACACATGTGAGGACCACTCAGGGTATGAATAGTAAAGCATTCATAAATGTAAGGTAAGGTCACACGGTAGAGAGAGCACACAGTTGATACCCAAATGTTTGCTAATGATGTTAAACTATTTTTATACCAAGTACAGCTATATTCAATTATCTCCATTCTTAACTGTGATAACCTAGACAAAACTTAACTTTTAGTGGTAGTAATCTTTATACGAACCCCACCATAAATTGTTAAATATTATGTCAGTACTGACGCACAAGCTCAGGGTCAGGACATTTACTTTCAGACCAGGTTAATCTCTATTTTTATGGTAAGACTTATTTAAACAAGAACAGACAAAATTAAAGTTAAATTTTTCAAGGCTAAGAGCACTGCGTGATAGAACTCAAATTTCCCTGAAAAGTACTAAAATATGTATTCAAGGATGGCCTTTACTATTCTAACTGTAAGCAAGGATTCCTGAAAATGAAGTATTAAGTTCTAACTCATAATTTTACTTCAGTGAGGAAAGTTCACTTTGGCTTAGCAGGGTTAAAGAAAGGAAGTTCACTTTTATAACTCTCAACGACGCTCACTAACAATAAAAAATTTGCCCACTTTCACCATAAAAGGCATCCTCCCATTATAAACTCATAAACCTAATTAAAAGTGCTAAATTCTAAAGTCTCTTTGACTCACTTATTTAGATTAAGCCTTATTATCCATTTGGAAACCCAGTTATATTCCATCAAACATTAAGAAGCAGATGTTTCAACATTTCCAGATATGGCTCTTGCACATTTTTTAAATGAAAACAAACTATATTGGGGGAATGAAGTAGCTAAGGTATGCAAATAAATTACATGGCAGGTTATGTTGCTTTCACAGGAGATTTTTATTTATTATCAACATTTGACTTGATACATGAAGGTCTAGAAGCATCTAAAAGTTCTTGTTGACACTTTTTCATTTCACAGCTTATGTTTCAAAAGTCAGAAACCCCAGAATTGAGTAAGGCCTGAAAGCTGGTTAAGATATAGATGTGTGGACTTAGGATCTCACATTTCTTCCCCCAAAGCAGTCAACCAATATTGATCATTAAGTCCTAACTTCCTAAACATCTCACATGTTCAACGTGGCCTCTTACTCACACAAGGCCAGTGCAACCCTCCCACACGTACGTGTACATACACACACACACACCCCCCAACAGTCTCCAAATCACCCACACTGGCACAACAGCCTCTCAACATTCACTTGGTTGCTAATCGAAAGCCATTCTTCTTGCCACTGTCCATAATCTCTTTTTCAGTTTCTACCACAATACTCACCACTCAAAAAAGACACAAGTTCCTTTCCTCTAACCGCGGAGAGCTTCTCTGACTCAACACATATCTCTTCCTCCCCCGTTATTCTCTCTCCTGCCTTTGTTACTCAGAAGGTGCAGGGTCTGGGAAAATCTCACTCACCTCATGCTATAGGCACCAGCACCCAGTTCCTGGCCGATCCCGGACAGACTAGCATCAAAGTCCTGCACCAGCCCGGATTCAATCACCTCATCGGCCAGAGGCAGCTTCAGAGCCCAGGCCATTCTGGCTCCTTCCTTGCCCCAGGAGACAGTTTCTTGTACAAAGGCGAGTAGCGTGATTCTACCCAACCGGGGCAAGACTGCAAGACTGTAGAAAACTCCAAACCAAGATCTCCCACGCAGCACCCACCAAGCCACCCCCAAGCCCCACCCACACTGCCCACACAACTAATCTCCCGTACCCTTGGCTCCTCGCTCTCTGCTGCCCCGACTTGCAAAATCCCTCCCCCGCACCCAGGTCTCTGGAGCCGCGCGAGGGCCCTTTGGCTTAACTCTTCCAGACTGTCCAGAGGCAACCCTGGAGTCCTCGCACTGTCTTTGGAATCTCCCCTTGAGTTCGTGGTGGTAACTCGCTATTTTCTAAACAGACCAGCAGCAGCAACCCACTGCCTAGCCGGCACTCCCACGCCGCTTTCGCACCTTTCCCCCGCCCCTTTCCGCTGGAAATCCCCTCCCTCCCGGGAACCACTCTCCCTTTTCCCCTCCAGGCCTCGCTTCCGGTCAGTCCCAAGATCACTTCCGGTCACTTCTTCTCAATTCCACGGCTCTTAGAACCAAATCCAGGTTTCCACTGAGCCGACTCCCCGCCCTCCGCAGCCCCCCACGGCCTCAAAACATGGATGGAGAAAGCCCAGAACCGGTTTGAAAACCAGACTAGCCAGGCTCCTCCACCGCCCGCCGTCCCAGCGCCAACCAATCATGGCGTCCTCTTCCTTCGCCGGAGCGGCGAGTGTGACGTCACCCTAACATTAGCCAATTAAGAATCGACTCCGCTGACCTCGGCAATGATGATAGGCGAGCGACGCCACGGCTCTCCGCCTGCTGAGATGGACTGGGCGATCTGGGAATGACTGGGCGTGCGTCAGGTGGCCGGGTTTAAACGTGTTTCCTAGTCGTTCCCAGGCTTCTGGCGTCCGCTAAGTAGCTAGTCAAAACCCTAAGGCGTGGGTGGAGCTCTAACTCTACTCTTACTGAACCTGCACCCACCCCTGTCTGACTCTTGGTTGATACCCAAACGCTCCTAACAAGTGCTTGTATCCTTCTAAATACTCTCTCCTTAAACTCACCTCTCCTGGGGTCAAGAACCTACTTAAGTTCCACTTACCCGGATAGTCTTTTTATCTTCCGAATTCGCCTTTAATGCTTTTCAACAAGAAAGCATGAGATGGGTGAAAGTGTTGCGGTTTTTAAAAGGTGGTTATCTGAAAATGAGGATTTGTGCTGGCGTCTTCATTTACTGGCTTGGTGACCAGAATAGTCAGTCGTTTAATCTTACCGAGATACAGCTTTTTTATATTTGAAAAATGGGGATAAAACCATACGTGCTCCACCTTCTTCCACGTGCTCCATCTTCCTCCTTTGTGGTTTAAAAATGTCCATTGTTTATTGAGCATCAACTATATATAAGGAACTTTTTTACATTATCAATAATCCTGAAAACAATTGTAGCTAGATTTACAATTCTAAATATAAGTATTAATGACCTTCATTTTTCCAATAAGGAGAGGAGGCTGAAGCCTTAAATTCACCAGAACTAAATTGGGGTGCCAATCTCAGAGTGGATTATAAAATTATGTGATAATTTTATTATAAAGTTATAAGGATGATTTTCACTACATTGCCTGTATGAAAGCATTGGTTCGTTACTGTATTTAAGTATTTAATTGGTACAATGTCTTGAGATAGATAGATACAAGTAGATAGATGCCTTTATCACTAGACTATGACCTCTTAAAAGAGAATACTTATTTTTCAGGTTTGTGTTCTAAATATCTCCTAGTATAGTTCCTACATTCCATAGGGCTTTTTTTAAAAATGCTTATTGAATTTAAAAAAGAAAAGATAGAAAAGAGGTTGATATGAAGTGGACAGCATGCTCCCAATTTCAACTAGTCTTCTATCTTTGAGGGCTCTGTCTTACCCATCTTCTTACTTCAATAAGCCTGGCATCCAAGTCTTGGTTCATTCTCAAGACATTTAATACCTCTTCAAGGCATTTTTTTTCTTCCCTTGAGCCAGTTGTATCTCAAAATATGTGTTTGTGTGTAAAGGAAGGAGTCTTGAACTCAGAGAGGTGTCACAATCAAAATCCTTTATAAACAGGGCTTTATAATTTTTTTGGCTGCATGGCGTGTGGGATCTTAGTTTCCCCACTAGGGATGGAACCTGTGTTCTCTGCAGACTACAACCTCTTTAGAAATTGTCCTGAAAATTATTCTGTGATTCAGCAACTCCACTCTTCATATATACATTAGAGAACTCTTACACACACATGCCAGGAAACTTGTATGAGAATGTTCATGGCAGCATTATTTATAGCAGCAAAACAGAACAAATGTCTGCCAACAAGAGAAAGGATGAGTTGGAGTGCAACAGATTATTATACAGCAGTGAACATGATTACAGCTACATGCAAATACGGGAATAAATTAGTCTTAGAATTGTGGGGAAAATGCAGAAATGCTCATACAGTATAACATTACTTTATAAAGCTCAAAACCCAGCAAAATTAAATGATATATCATTTAGGGGATTATACATACATACATGTTCCTTTTAAAAGGAATGAAATGATAAACACAACTCTATTAATCAGTTCAGTCATTCAGTCGTGTCTTACTCTTTGCCACACCATGGACTGCAGCACGCCAGGCTTCCCTGTCTATTACCAACTCCCAGAGCCTACTCAAATTCATGTCCATTGTGTCAGTGATGCCATCCAAGCATCTCATCCTCCATCGTACCCTTCTCCTCCTGCCTTCAATCTTTCCCAGCATCAGGGTCTTTTCCAATGAGTCATTTCTTCACATCAGGTGGCCAAAGTAATGGAGTTTCAACTTCAGTATCAGTCCTTCCAATGAATATTCAGGACTGATTTCCTTTAGGATGGACTGGTTGGATCTCCTTGCAGTCCAAGGGACTCTCAAGAGTCTTCTCCAACACCACAGTTCAAACGCATCAATTCTTCAGTGCTCAGCTTTCTTTCTATTAATAGGTGGTCACATCTAAGACAGAGAAGGCAATGACAACCCACTCCAGTACTCTTGCCTGGAAAATCCCAGGGACAGAGGAGCCCGGTAGGCTACAGTCCATGGAGTTGTAAAGAGTCGGACACGACTGAGCCACTTCACTTCACTCACTTCATTCACTTCATACTTTATCACTGGAGACGGAAATGGCAACCCACTCCAGTATTCTTGCCTGTAGAATCCCATGGACAGAGGAGCCTGGCAGGCTGTGGTCTATGGGGTCGCAGAGAGACACGACTGAAGTGACTGAGCACAGGCATATCTAAGAAGAGGCAATGAGGTGGGCTAGGCGAGGAACTCAAAAGTAGCTTTAACACATGGTAGTAGTTTACTCAAGTTGAATGGTAGATCCATGGGGTATTATTTCATCATTACTTTTCATAACTTACCAAAAAATGTATTCTTGAATATGTAACAAATATTACATAAATTAGCATCTGAGCCAGGGACTACAGTCCAGGTCCCTAATTCTCTCAGCTGGCCTTTGCCTACAGTGATGCCTCCCTGCTGGTGGTACAGTCCTGGGAACTGTACAGATACAGAGCAAATGATAGCTAATAATATTGACAGGCTACTATTTACTGAGCCCTTGCTAGGTACCAAGCCCTGACTAGATGCTGCATGTAGATTATCTCATTTCATCCTCCCAACATCACCCCTGTAAAGAAGGTACTACTTTTAGATTCATTTCATAGATAAAGAAACTGAGGCTTAGAAAAACAAATTGACTTGTCCAGGATCACCCAGTGGTAAAGTCTGACTGACTGACCTTACACTCTGGGCATCTAACCATGGTGCCACACCCCTGTGGATGGTTATAACCTAAAAAAAAAAATCTTTCCATCCTTTCTTCCTTTCAGAGATGAAGCTTGAAGCTGTGGAGAGGAGAATATCGAATTTTCAAAAAATTGTTCCCATGAAAGAACATTGGATGAAGTATGATTTTTCGTCAACAGTGAAATAGCTCAAAGGGAATAGATTGAATAATAGATTGAATAAAACAAAGAGGGACCTCCCTGGTGGTTCAGAGGATAAGAATCCGTGTGCCAATGCAGGGGACATGGGTTCAATCCCTGGTCTGGGAAGATTCCACATGACATGGAGTAACTAAGCCTGTGTTCCACAACTATCAAGCCAGCGCTCTTGCGCCTTCAAGCTCCAACTACCGAAGCCTATATGCCTAGAGCCTGTGCTCCAGAACAAGAGAGGCCACTGTAATGAGAAGCCTGTGCACGGCAAGGAAAAGTAGCTCCCACTCGCCATAACTAGAGAAAGCCTGGCACGGCAACGAAGACCCAGTGCAGCCAAATAAATAAAACCCCACACGCCTAAATAAATAAATATTAAAAGAAAATAAAACAAGAAATATTTATATTAATATTTGGAAGAGAACCATATTAGATATTTGGAAGACATAGCCATATCCAGAAATCCCATGGAGCCCTGTTCTCTGGGAAATACTTAGGAAAAAGAAATACACATATTTCTTGGAAAGGTTTGAGGTTAAGCTTTAACTCTGAACCAAAACAAAGACTTCACAAAGGTCCTCCTTGCCATTCTAAAACAAACAGAGATGAAATGAAAAGTGAGTCCTAAAGCTTGGCCCCTCTCCCAGCTGGAGTACAGATTAGTATTGAGACTTAGGTCCTTGAGCCTAGGTCTACCTGAGGGGAGAAGACATCAGACAGTGTTTACCCCTGGAATTCTGTGACTTTCAGAAAGTGAAAGAAATTAAAAGTTGCTCAGTCGTGTCCGACTCTTTGTGACCCCATGGACTATATAGTCCATGGACTTCTCCAGGCCAGAAAACTGGAGTGGGTAAGCCTTTCCTTTCTCCAGGGGGTCTTCCCAACCCAGGGATCAAACCCAGGTCTCCCACATTACAGGTGGATTCTTTACCAGCTGAGCCACATTTCAGGGGTAAACACTTTTACCCTAAGGAGTGGACTTTCCCCATTTTCTCCTTCTCCAATGTAGCTACTCATGAAGTTGGAATGCCAGGCCTGGAAACAGGAATTCCAGGAGCAGTCCTGGGAGCTCTGCCTTCAAGAAAAGATCATCAGCTGTTCCCCTGGACATCCAGCAGCATCCATCAAGAAATCAAAATTTTGTACCCATAACAAAAACAATTTTGTACCCATAACATGGTTCCTATTAGACCATTACTCATAATAAATTTGAGTGATTAACCAGAACACCTGTGGCCCAGAGCTCCAAATTCGGTATTCTGAACCATTGGGCTCATTGTAAAGGGTTCATTTCCCTAGACTGGGTCCTGAAACTAGACACTGTTTAGATGAAACACAGCAAGACCTACCCTGGAGGGTGGAAACATGTGGAAATCCTACCCAAAAGATCGGGACAGATAGCACGCCCCAGGTCCCACCTGTATGGGACAAAGTTAAGCACACAGGCTTTAGAGACAGCATATCTTGATTTAAGACCGAGTTCTGTTGCTCACAAACAAAGCAACCCTAAGTAGATTCCTTATATTTTCTGCACCTCAATTCCTTGTGTTAGTTCCTTAGTCGTGTCTGACTCTGCGACCCCATGGACTGTAGCTCGCCAGGCTCCTCTGTCCGTGGAATTCTCCAGGCAAGAATACTGGAGTGGGTTGCTATTTCCTTCTCCAGGGGATCCTCCTGACCCAGGAATCGAACACAGGTCTCCCACATTGCAGGCAGATTCTTTACGATCTGAGCCACCAGGGGTCAGAGGCTTGAGGGCTCAAGCTCTCTGGAGGATCCGCACCTATCCATCCCGTGGGCTTTCTTTCTCATTCATTTAAGAGTCAGTCACTGTTGCTGAGGTCCCAAGTCAATCACCAGGCATTTTCCTCCAGGTACATGAAGAGATCATTATCTAGGCAGGCCTTTTTCAGGGACTGTCTAGTTTTAACTCTTCACGTCTTCCTACATTCCAGACGAAGAAACTTTGAGGCCCAGTCTGGCTTTGATGGACCCTGCAGTTGAGAGAAAAGGCATATGAAGTGAAGGGACAGAGTCCTTTAGCTGTGGAATCTGATGCCATTTCTAGGTAGATAATATCAGAATTGAGTTGAGTTTTTGGATACACTGCTAGTATCCAAGAATTGCTTGCTGATGTGGGGAAGCCTACACACACACACACACACACACATACACACACGTTCAGGAACCCAGAGGAACATCCCAGACTCGACAATAGAAACTGCAGTCCCTCCACACACACACCTCTCTTCCTTTAAAGCCTTCTGGGGCCAGTTGCCAGGAAATACCCTCAACTGGTCTGAGCCGGAGATAACAGCTTGCACTGATGCTTCTGCCAGGAGCTGTTGGGAGATGCCTGTCTGCATTCAGGGCAAGTTGCTGCCCGGGTTCCAATCACTCCCATGTGTCACAGTCTAAACCTTGCAGTGCCACTACGGAAGACTCTGAACCTGCTTTCTCCCAGTAGCTTGAAGTCAGGGACTCAGCTCTTAGGATTTCCTTGAAAAAGTGGGTAGAAAATGCCTTCAGTTATCTGACTGCTATTTGTCAAGCACCTGTTTTGTGCCCTTGGCCTGGGTCCTGAGTCACAGCCTAGTGTGGACAGTCAATATTAGGATCCTGAGAGCTATGCAGAGACAAGTGCTGGCTTCTATGTCATTCTGGCTTCATTATTTCAAAGTCCTGTAAAGCACCTCTGATCCCTAAACCTAACATCAGTATCTTAGACATCTCTTGTCCCTTGGGTGGGGAAGGGATGGTAGAGCATGATTTAGAACCCAACACAGTGCCTGACTCAGGAACTCTGGTTGGGTGGAATCAAAGGTGATGCCTTGTTCTCACCAGTTTAGATTATGTAGCCCAGACCTCATCAATACCAAAAAGATGGGGCAGGGGAATGGGGGGAGGGAGAGTTCCAAGGAGGTATGGCATGAACCCTACTCCTAGGAGGGAGACCCTTTTTACAGCCATACTTTCCCAGTTCTGAACTTGAGTGGCGGGCCTGCTCATAATATTTGCTGGCCTGGGAAACAGTACAAAGGAAGATCCTCTTATCTATATCTGAATGTTTATAAAGCATGTGGGTGCATGCTAAGTTGCTTCAGTCAGGGCTGATTCTGTGTGACCCTATGGAATGTAGCCTGCTGGGCTCTCTATCCACGGGATTCTCCAGTCATGAATACTGGAGTGGGTTGCCATGCCCTTCTCCAGGGAAAGCATAAATCAACCTAATTGTGACTCTTCTAGCCTCTCATCACGCTAAGTATACCTTCATAATGACCCAGAAGGCCAGGTTTGAATTTGGACTTCTAGGACTCCCTGAAGTTCTATGCTAGAATGTGCCTCAGTCCTGGCCCCCAGCCTGCCTCCTCTTCCCCTCGCAGCTCCACCTCACACTATAAAGGGCTTTGTGCATATGTAGAGGGATCCAGCCTGCACAGCCAAGCTCTGTCCACCCAGCTTTCTGACAAACAGCTGCCCCTTGGCAGGGAATTCTGGGGTCCTAGGTATCAGGGGTGGTCTGGAAAGAGAAAGGTCACATCCCCTTGACCCTGTACCCCATAGGGAGATCATGGCAGGGAAGTAGGAGTCCAGGGCACTGATCCTCCTCCTCTTGCAATGGGATTTTCCAGGCCACAAGCTCTGCCAGCAAAGGCAGCTCATCCCCTGGTCTCTGACCCTGATTTTCTTACACCACTCTGAGAGGTAACAGAGAAACAAGCAGACCAGTACAAAAGAAAAAATACTGTTTATTCCACACAACTACACCAAGTGCTTGCCCCCTCCCCCCATTCTCCCCGCCCCACCCCTCACTCCAGCTCTCAGCAGACTTTGTCCATGTCCCGGAACAGTTAGAACCGCGGTGTCAGAGCCTGGCTTGTGAGACAGGAAGGGAATCTAGGCATAGGAAGGTGATTGGATTTCCAAGGACACACAAACACGCCAGGGCCTCTCATTCCAAATTCAAACAGGTTCCTTAATCCACTTGGCTGAGTTCTCTCCCTGAACCCCACTTGGATAAAATGCCATGATTAGTGCAGGGTCAAAGGCCCCAGCCAATTCATTAAGCCATAGAACATTTTGGTCTCTGAAACAAAAACAAAACCACATGCAAACAGTGAAGCTTTTTCTGCCCTTTCGCCTGCCTTTCCATGGCAAAGGAGCCACTGAGCTCTGGCTGGTAACCAGAAAGGTGCTTTTAAAACAAAATCAGTATCAACTCCCTTCAGAGTCTGATGCTGCTCGTAACAAGGATATAAACAAAACAAAACCCCACCTCAGGGCCATAGCTGCTTCCAGGGGGCCCTACGGTGGGGCAGTAAGAGCAGAGATCAGGTTGGTGAGCTCTGCTGAGCGCGTACTTCAGGGACACCCTGTAGCCCCTGCCTGGGGAATTCAGCTTGCAAACACTCTGGCCCCCCTCCCCGTGGGCTTGTTTCTCTGAAAGACCAACCCATCATTCCAGCAGAAGAAAAGCTTTCGTTCTAGCCCAGCCTTGGGAAGACAGATTTAGATGGGGGAGGAGCTAAGGAAGCATGGCCAGGCTTAATTTAGAGCAGCTTTTTCCTGCCGTGACACAGGACAGATGGTGTCCTCCTGCATATCCACTGCCATGGACACACCCTGGATCACATGCTACTCCTGTATGCACCAGCCATGGCCCACTTGTCTCTCCCAAGAAAGAAAGCATATCTGAATGCGAAGGCTTGAGGGTAAAAATCTGTTCTCTCTCTAATTTATTGAACTGTAAGTCACTGACTCCTTCACAAACTCTGGTACTTGATTCTCACTGAAAACTTGTTTACAACACCCCTCTCAAGTGCCCCTGTCACCTCATTGAGTTGGGTGGATAACTTGAGTGTGCAGCCTTACCCTTGGAGACGTATTCTCTGCTGGGAGGCTGCAGCAAGCAAGGTGCCCACCTGCTTCCTCATCCCCCACCACACTTGAGCAAGTCTGGTTGGTCAGAATGCAGTGGTGTGGTGTGTGTGTGTGCGTGCGTATGTGGCAACTTGACACACAACTGCCCTCTCACTGGCAGGGCCACCAAGACGATGGCCACAGTGGCACTGAAAGGCCTGGGACGCACCAGCTTCAGGTAGGAAAGGAAACCCAGTCTGCCAGAGGAAGCAAGGCTGGGCTCTGCACCAGTGTCCCACAGAGGTGGTGACATGCCCTCACCTGGCAGTCACTTCTTCAGGGTTTATCGTGTGAGGGGTGTTTGAGGGCAGCTGCTAGAGACCGGGTTCTGTAAGGACAGGAGTTGTGAAAGGTGGGGGCGGTTGACCCCTGTGACTTGTGTGTGACCTTTAAGTCCAGTCTACATAGCAAGTCTGGGCTCCTCTATCAAACCTCCCAGTGCCCTCCTGACCTCCTGGAGTCACATACTGAGTTCCAGGGGACGCCCAGCCACAAGGAGGCTGGGAAACTCACTGAACATCTTGCATGAGATGCCAAGCTCCAGTGTACCACAGATACCCTCTCTGAAGGCAAAATCTAGCCTGCTCTAGGGGTATTCTTAACTCAGAAGCACTCTGGGGGGCTTGTTCACACAAACACATGGTCTAAGTTTCTGGAAAAAATTAGATTTCTCCTCTGGTATCCAAGACTGTAAGTTACAAAGAAAATTAGTTAAGTCACCTTCCACAAAGGACCTTCCCAGGCTGCTGTCAGCTCTTTCTGGATGTGGGCTTTTCTAAGGACCTTCCCATGTGGTGTCATTTCATTTGCTGCTTCTGAGAAGACCCCAGGATTGGGTGGGAGGTGAATGTGAGGGCAAGAGAAACTTAGCGTTTCTTTCCTCATTTTTTTTCCCCCGAATGCCTGCTTATCTGGGAAGGGGGATTTTCCAGGCTGCAAGTTCTCTTAACCACATCATTCTGATGTGGAGATGGCCATGGACAGAAATCAGATTAAAATCTGGGAGAGATACCTTATTTATCAAGTTCCCAACCTGCTGGCTTAGCTGGTAAAGAATCCGTCTGCAATGCAGGAGACCTGGGTTCGATCCTTGGGTTGGGAAGATCCCCTGGAGAAGGGAAAGGCTACTCACTCCAGTATTCTGGCCTGGAGAATCCCATGGACTATATAGTCCATGGTTCACAAAGAGTCGGACACAAGAGAGTGACTTTCACTTCACAACCTGCTATAGACCCAGGTCAACTCCAGGACAGCTAGAGTTTACTGCTGATTTCTTCCAACATGATGTATAAAAGAAAAAGTTCTGCTTTAGTGCAATTTTCCCTACATAGGAGCCAAGGAGAGACAGGAGTGATCATGTGTTCTGGCCCCAGGTCTGTGGAAACCTTCTGACCTTGAGGTCGAGGCATACATGGAATCTGATTTTCTGAGCTGCACATCACACTTTTCAGAACTAGATCTCTTGGATCTTTTGTCGGGGGACAGTGTGCCTGCAGGCAGAGGGCAGGTGGGTGAGGCTCTAGTTCCACTGGACAAGCCACTGCACCTGCCACGCTCACACAGAGGAACAGAGAAGAGACAGTGGAGAGAGTGCCATTGAAAATGAGCTAATGGCCAGTGGTCCTAGAGGCTATTACAGCCCCATCCCAAAGATGGGGAGCCTCTGGTTCCCAACCAGAATTCACTGTTCAAAAACCCACATCAGCAAAGTGCTTCTTTAAGTGACACAACAAATCCCTTCCTTCGGCATGACCAGCCCCAAACCTGGAGGTCTCAGGTGGGCCCCACTGCCCTCCCTGGGATGCGGAGATGACACGGGGAAGAGGAGGGAGGCAGCTGACACACAGGTGCACAGTGGAGTCTCACAACCCAGGACAAACACAGCCACAGACGGCAGAATGACAGATGCCGCAGGGTGGCAGCCAGAGCCAGATGCCAAGGGGAGGTACAAAGTGCTGGAACACAGGGCTAGGGGCTGAGCCCTAAGGGATCTGAAAGACATTCAGCTTGCTGGTGTTCTTGAGCGTCTGGCGCCGGTTGCAGAACCAGACCCGCACAACCTCCCGGTCATAGTTGAGCTCCTTTGCAATCTCGGTGATCTCCTGGCCTGTGGGCAGCGGGTTCTTCTCGAAGTAGGCATTGAGAGCCTCTATGGCCTGGGGGGTGAAGGAGGTGCGGCGCTTACGTTTCTTGGAGGGCTCGCCTCCCACAAACTCCATCAGGTTCTGCTGGCCTTCCTGGTTCCGGAGTTCAGCTTCATGCAGCCACTTCTCCAGCACCGGCTTCAGCTTCTGGGCGCTCTTGGGCGTGATGTCCAGCTTCTCAAACCTGTGGGTGACCCAGGCCCAGGAAGGGACAGTGACAGTGTCTTACTCCCCACCCCGGGCATGAGTAGTGGCCACAGGGGGCTGTTCCTCCTGGGGCTGGCAGATCTGTGCTCCCCTCACAACCCCCACTAAGATCCCCTGGCTCAGCCCAGCCCAGACTCCTCAGATTGTCCTGTCTCCCAGGTCATAACAGGGAGACCATTCCCATGGCCTCAGTTCACAGTGCAATGATAACAGGGGAGCTGCTTTACAAACACCTTTCCAAAACTTTCACACCCAAATGGGTGAGGTCCTTTGAGGAATCATGTTGAGAGGCCTCCAAAGATGGCAAATAGATGTCCTAAGTGCTGTCTTCCTCCAACTGCAGCATCACTAAGTCAGAATACTCTTTCTGGCTGAGCCCAGATGAGACTACAGAATTCCCAACACGACACTGTAGCTTAATAGTCACTCTAGTCTAATTTATAGAGTTGGCAAGCAGATGAAACCTTTTGGCCATCCCTAACCCATGTGCTTTTTGCACATGGGTTAGGGATGTGCATTTTATTTTATCTTTCTTTTCACCATTTAAAAAAATTGAAGTATAGTTGATTTACAACTTTACAATCAACTATAATACAGGCACCAGAACCAGTCTGTACACTGCACACAGAAAAGTTAGTTACATCACTTCGGAGTCATGTCTCATAAGAGGGGGAGGTAGAAGCATGATAGAGGTGATGGTGGGTTATAGTTGAGAACCAAGCCAGAACTGAAGTTCCCACTCTTGTGATTAATTTCATAAGCTATACTCCTGTCCCTCTAGGATTCCTAACTGGATTAGGATCTTGGATTCCTCCTAAATAGACAATATAAATGCTCAGGATTGGAGGATAAACTTCAGAGGGCCCCCAGAAAGACTTTGACTATTCTCGGTGCTCATGTCTAAGCGCCAGATACCTGAGCCCCTGTGAGTGTCCTGACCTTGTCCAGGCAGTCTTACTCACCGGCAGATGGCTGACTGGCTGTAGGCTGGGCCTTCTGTTGCAGTCAGAGCCTGACCCACCTGGGTCTGTGTGAGGCCCAGGGATAGCCGCCGGATCTTAAAGTTCTTGGCAAACTCCCGGATCTCTTCTAAGTTGATCCCATCCTCATCCAGACTGGGGGTATGTGGCTCTAGGCCAGAGGAAGGGGGCAAGGGTGAGTGTGTAAGACAGACAATCATCACTGCTTACCCAGCCCATTGGCCTAGCCTAGTGAGTAGTGAGGGATCAGGACGTTTGACAAAAGGCCTGTGTACCCCTAAGACCCTCATCACTCCTGTCCCCGAGACAAATAAGACTTGGGAGCAATGGGCCAGGACCAAGGTGTCTGGAGATAGAAGTCTATTTTAAGTTCTTCCAGCTCTAACTGTTGACCCTCCCTGATTCTCCCCAGGCTGGCCTCACGCACACCTGTTAGCTATCCACATTCTTCAAATACTGGTGAGAGACCATAGGAGAGACAGCCAATGGTTTGGCTTCTCAGAGAAGCAGCCAGACAGCAGGCTAAGCAGACTCCACCATGGTCATGCACAGAATCCAGCTCCATAGAATGAGAATAAGAAAGTCAGTTCCTGGCAATGGGCCTGTGCTCTTCCCTTTTGGACTCCCAAAAGTTTACTAAGGGGAGCATCATCTAATGTGGTCAGGGTGTCCAAATAAATGCTTCACCCCTTCGCCATACCCTTCTCTTGGAGCCACTTACTGGACACCAGCTGGCTGACCGTAGGGGTCTCTGAGCAGGTGATCGGGACGGGAGCAGAGGCAGCAGGCTTGGCCGCTGGGGCTGGGCTGGCGATGACCACGGCCGGCTGGGGCATGGCTGGTGTGGGCTGGATGGGCTGCACCTGTGAGAAGAAGAGCCAACAAACCCCCGCTGCCCGTCTGCCTGGCTCAGCGGGGTGGAGTCTCTGGGCAGTCCAGAGGCAGAGCAAAAGCGGGCATGGAATCCTCCTTCACCCAGCACACTTTTACCTGTGCCCCATCAAAAGGCAAGATTAGAAGCTATGCATTAGCACCCACTCAATGATGATGACCTCCAAAATAAGCATAGGATGTGCCCCACTGAGCCGAGGCCTTGTAGGTGTCTATGACCGGGGCAGGTCAGAGGCTCAGAAAGGTTCAGCATACTTGGTCAAAGCTCCAAGTATCCGCCCTTGAGATAACTGCTCTCAAGTCTCTGCCCTCAAAGGAGAAACCTAAACCTGATTCTAGAGCCACTACACCCCAAATATCCATTAATGCGTGCAAGCATGTGTGCTAAGTTGCTTCAGTCATTTCCAAATCTGTGCAACCATATAGACTGTAGCCTACCAGGCTCCTCTCTCCATGGGACAGTCCAGGCAAGAATACTGGAGTGGCTTGCCATGCCCTTCTCCAGGGGATCTTCCCCACCCAGGAACTGAACCAGTATCTCCTGCATCTCCTGCATTGGAGGCGGATTCTTTACCTCTGAGCCACTGGGAAAACTCCATATCCATTAATAGGTAACTGGCAAATGACTTTTGGGACCTCACTACAGTAAGACACTGTGCAGCCATGAAAAAGAATATCTCTTAATAACTGCCATGGGAAGACCTCTGAGTCACAGTGCTAAGTGAAAGAAAAAAAAAAAGTAAGGTGAAAAACAATTTTTATGGAATATTTCCTTTAAAAAAAATATGAATTTTCAAGAAAAAATATTCTGGAGTCATATAAAGCAAAATGTCAACAGAATTTATCTCTGGAAGTGGAGTTAGAAGGGATTTTTACTTTTTAACATCATACATAATATTGGAATTTTAATAAACAGCTTATATCATATTTACAATCAGGATAAATGATAAATATATGAAATCAGTATTTGAAGTATGTTTTTTTTAAGCTTCCTGAAAGTGCAGATTTCTCTAGGATGGGCCTTGTTCCCTGAATTCTGCTTCCTGGTAGCTTAAAGTCATTCCCTCGTCATCCCCAGGGTCTTGTTTGGAGCTCCTTGTCTCTGGCTAGAATTCTTTAAGCTGTCTCCTAATAGCTGAGGGCCAAAGAATTGATGCCTTTGAATTGTGCTGGAGAAGACTCTTGAGAGTCCCCTGGACAGCAAGGAGATCAAACCAGTCAATCTTAAAGGAAATCGACCCTGAATATTCACTGGAAGGACTGATGCTGGAGCTGAAGCCCTGATATTTTGGCTCCCTAATGTGAAGAGCCGACTCATTGGAAAAGATCCTGATGCTGAGAAAGATTGAGGGCAGAAGGATAAGGGGGAGACAGAGGATGAGATGGTTGGATGACATCACCGACTCAATGGACGTGAGTTAGAGCAAACTTTGGGAGATGGTGAAGGACAGGGAAGCCTGGCATGCTGCAGTCCCTGGGGTCGCAAAAAGTTGGACCCGACTGAGTGACTGAACAACAACAAATAGGACTCAACTCTCACCACAGTCCAATTCTTGGCTCCACCTGGATAACAAAGGGAATTTTTAAAATACACATCTAACTAGCCACTTCCCTGCTAAAAACTCTCCGGTGACTCCCCATTACCTAATAATAGTGATAATGATAAAAGCACCATTTTTTTACACATTTTACACACATTTCACTTTGTGTACCAACCTTCCGTGTAATGTACCCTTTAACATTCATAACTTAAGTTGGTACTCTTATCATTCCCATTCTATAAATGAGGCTGAGGTTATTCAATGAAGCTGGGAAGCAGCATATCACATTTGAGAACCACAAGCCTCAACATCACCTAGGAACTTGTTAGAGATGTGAATCCTTCAGCCCCACTCCAGACCAGTTACTATATGAGACTCCAAGGTGGGCCCTGGAAATCTGCATCCTAGCAAGCCCTCCAGGTGGTTCTTCGGCACACTCGAGTTTGAGAACCCCTGCTCTGGCACACTGTACTTTCTGCAGTTCTGTCGAAGTAGAAGAATCTCTCATCCAACCCATCCCTTTAGATTAGTTTAACGTCGTACTCTGTGAAGCCTTGTCAAACTCCTTAGTCAGCAGACTGGGTTCCTAAAGCACCTTATCCTGCCCCATCAGAGCCTTTGCCACACTGACTTTAATTGTCTCTGATGCTGGGCTACCTAAGGCAAGGAAGGGCATCTTATTCATCTCTATATCTTCAGCACTGGAATATAGCAGGCACTCAAAAACTGCTCCTAGAATGAACATGTGAGGGAATAATCGATGCCACAGTGCAGAGTGGAGGAGGGGTGTAGGGATGAAGGGGTGAAGAGGAGGAGGGTGCAGAACGAACCTCCCAGGGCCTTTCCAGCAATTTGTTCACCCTGGAGTTGATTGAGCCTCAATTAACATTTTTTTTTTTTTGGCCTCACCCTGCAGCATGTGGGATCTTAGTTCTCCTACCAAGGATCGAACCTGTATCCCCTGCACTGGAAGTACAGGGTCTTAAGCACTGAACCACCAGGGAAGTCCCAAGGCCCAGTTTACTTTGACCACCCTTCTCTGGCCTTCTCAGAGTGGCACTGGCCTCTGAGGGCACATATACACGTTTGGTGTGTGAGGGTAAGGGGTAGGGCTGGTGGTGGTGTTTTTCCAGGCAGAGCACATGTGAACCAAAGGGACCTTCTACCTTGAGCCTCCCTCCACTTTGGGGAGGTATCCTGCTTTCCCAGGGGCTTTGGAAAATAATGTCCTGCCCACCCTCTGGAGGGAGGCCGCTCATGTCTGACAGCACTGCCTGCCACCCTCCCCCAACCCAGCCCGTGTACCTCACTCTTAGCAGGGGACTCAGGAGTGCTTGGCTTCCGGACAGCCACAGGAGGAGGCAGGGGGCTGCTGGCCAGGGTCGCGATCACCTGGCCCTGGGCGTTCAGCAACAGCTGGGGGGTCACAGCCTGGACCTGCAGGCTTTGGGCCGGTGCTGGTGCCGCCACGCTAGCCGAGTTCACTACCCAAGGAAGTGTTCCAATAACCTGGGAGGAAACACAGGGACCCCAAGTGTGAGGGTAGCGTCCAGCTCCACCCCCAACCCAAATCCCCACACTGGCAGGAAGGGACTTAGACAAGTCACCTAACCCTTCTGGGCCTCAGTTTCTTCACAGTAAAGTGAAGGATTCACACTCTAGGGGCTGCTTCTCTATTCTCTCCAGAGCCATGAGGGAGCAGGAATGGGTCCACATGTGAAGCTCTGCTCTGCCATACTTTAACTAGCTTAATTTCTCCGCACCTCAGCCTTCTCCCCTGTAAAATGGGAACAAAAATCTCCACCCAGCAGGTTGTACTCAGAATGAAGTGGGATAATGTATGAGAAAGCACCTAGCACAGAACCTGGCCACAAAGCGAGGGCTCCCTAAATGAAAACCCCCAACTAGAGTGAGCACCGCCAGGGCTGGGGTGGGGGCTATGCCCCCGCCTGGCCTCAGTGTCAGCAGAGAGCTTCACACAGGCAGTAATGAACAGCAACTTCTCACCCTGGTTGAGTTTCTATGACCCAGTCCTGCCCCTCCCCCACAGCCAGCATCTCCACCGTCCCCACCCCTCCGCCTGGCTTTGACCACTTGCCTGACCCTGAGCGTTGGTGAGAATCTGACTGCTGATCCCTGGCATGCTGGGAATGGCGTTGGCAATGACTGGAGTTGTGGTGAGGGAGCCCAGGATCTGGGTCTGTCCCCCGAGGGAGGCAGCACTGATCTGTGGGTGGAGGAAGAGCCTTGCTCAGAGGCAATGGGGCAAGAAAGAGCCCAAGGCAGAAGGAAGAGGGCTGAGGGTATTGGGGTAGGGGTGGGGAGTAACCGATGCTGGGCAGATGTGAATGTGGGCTGCAAGCCCAAGTCTACCAACTGAATGGTATCCAGGGCCAGGGGCTACAGGAGGTGAGCAGGGAAGGGTGGGGCCACAGTCATGGAGCTAATCTTTCAGGCCAGCCCTGGGAGAGTAGAAGGGCTGGGCTGGAGAGGCTGATGTGCCTCTAGCTACATCTAACTAAAGGCCATCTACTCATGCCTAACAGCTCCACTACCAAACCAGGAGCCACACTGGACAGAGACACTGGCACGGGGCTGCGAGCCTCCAGCGCCACTTTAGCGACAGCTCACAAGTTTGCAATCCCCAGACATCATCCCACCCTCCAAGGCTGGTCCATGGTTCAGGTTCTGGAAGGTTGGGCCAGCCCTCTTGGCAGAGGTTGTCTGCTCTTGGCTGGGATGCATGGGCTAGCAGCTGCCTCGGAAGGAGCCCATCTCTGTCGAAGTGTTGGAAAAGAGCCGCATTCAGGGGGCTGGTCCTCCACCTCTATCCTCCCCCATGGGAAGGGTCAGGTTCACCCTTGGCCAGAGATCCGGTCCATCCCCGCTGAGCCTTGGGTGAGGGCAGCAGCTTACGATTCCTGGACTGAAAGCGAAGCCTGCAGGCTGAACGGTGATCTGTGTGGGGGTGTCCACAGACTTGGGGGTGGGGGCAGTGGCGGTGGCAGCAGTGGGCTGCGGTAGAATGGCTGGTGAGGTCTGCAGCAGTGGCTGGGGCTGGAACAGCGTCTGGGGCTGGGCCGGTGGTCGGGGCTGGGCGGGCGAGGAGGCCTGGGCTGGTGGGGCGGCTTGTACAGGCGCCGGGAGAGCGGTGTTCAGCACAGCAGCTGCTATGGAGCAAGGCAGAGACAGAGGCGCTCAAATGCCTAGCCGCAGGCCAGAGCAGCTCCAATCCCAAGGGATCTGGTACAAGAACGAGACGGGGGTCAGGGCACTGGGGTGGGGGCACAGGCTGCTGTGATTCCCTTGATCCTTGCAGGGGTGGCACATGCCAACATCTCTCATCCCCCCTCCCTAGGGCCTGGAGATGTGTAGGTTCAGAACCAGAAGTGGAATCTTCTTGCAGTCCTTCTCAGGAGGCTGGTCACAGGGTGAGGTCTGGCGTAGGGGGAAGGGCAGTCCCAGACAGTTGGCTGGAGGAAGACAGGCCTGCTGGGCCAGCGTGGTGTCGTGGCCTAGAGTCCTGATGTGGTGCAGCAGCTCTGTGGCTGGGGGCCTGGGACACCAGATCCAGACTCCAGGGCTCTTGCCCTGGGAGGGCCGCGGGGTTCAGAGTCCAACATGGCAAACACGAGCAGGGAAGGTAGTGGAAGGTGGCGGGGGCCTGGTGCAGTCCTGGGGAGAGTTGCCGTTACCTTGGAGACTGGCTAAAGGTGGCTTGAAAATTCCCCCCGTGGGAGAAGCAGCGGTCAGTCCTGGGAGGGCAGCCACGGTTGCAGTAGGAATTGTCCACACGGCCAGCCCCTGTTGACCAGCCACTTGACCTGCAATACTGATGGGGATAAGAAGAGGTTGAGTAACTGCCCCTGCTGGAACCATAACTCCTGTCAGAACTGTGGCTAAGTTTTCCTGAGTCAAGACCTGCAAAAGCAAACAAGATTTCAAAAAAGAAAAGAAAAAATAAAAAATCAACATCAACAGCGCAAACGCTGGGTCTCTTAGACCCAGCTGAGCACACACAAAGCATTCTGAGGGGAGGGGGTAAAAGGCTGCATGAGGTTAGGGAAGAGATGAGCCCTAGCTGGAGGCCCATCCCTGAGGAGGGACCTGGACTGGACTATCCAATCTTTGGAGAAGCAGCCCACATCAGGGCCCAGCCCTGCACAAGGATCAGAAAGGGTCACAGGTCTCTCCCACCATGGTTGGCTGCCTCCTAAGCCTTCCCTGGGTCTTTGCCCACGGGACCAATGCTTTGTGATCAGGAAGCAGGGGCAGGGGCTGGTGGAACTGAGTCATCAAGGCCCACAGAGGCCTCTGGGAAGCTATAATGGAGGACACTCCTGATGGACACCTTGGATATCTGTGTGTGCAGTGAAAGATGTCACAGGGTGCTCAGTCTGCCTGGAGGCCCCTGGAGCAGCTTCTTGCTGTGCTGGGGCTGCCCTCTGCTCTAAATGAGGAGCTATTAACTCTTCCAGGCACCCTCTAGAGGGGCTGACACGGGTATTCATGCATTCAATCATTAGATGACTTGAAGGAGTCACTGTAATCTTATAATCCTTGCTGGACCCGAGGGGATTACCTGACAAATGCAGATTTACTTTTCCCAGGGGGCCTGCTCTGGGACAGGGGAAAGGCCAGGGGTCCCTAGTAGGAGATTCCCTCCCTCAAGCCACAGCCCCTTCCCTGTTCTGCCTCCTGAAATTCCCAGACCCCATGGCCAGCCCATGTTGGCTATCCCATGCCTTGCTCTTGCCCACTGCCCTCTGTCTAGCTCCCTGGGGTGGCCCTTACCTGGGGGGCAGCTTGTACAGCCAGTGACGTCAGGGTCTGTGATGCCTGAGGCTGGCATGGAGCTTGGCTGAAGGTGGCAACGGCAGGGGCAGGGCTCGAAGGCATCCCCGGAAGCGACTTCACTTCATGCAGCATTGGGAGAGAGAGGGACAAGGAGTGAGCCTGCTGTGAGTGGGACAACTCTCAGTCCCACATTGTGTTTCTGCACAACCAAGGGTGATCTCTGGTCTTCCCTGGCCCAAAGAGGGAGTTGCCCCAAAGTTACTGGTAGTGAGCATGGGAGGCTGGAGAGCCCTGTGCCAGACCTGGAAGGTAGACCACCCTCGTCCCACATGTAGATGAAGAAAATGCAGACCCAGGCACAGCTGGGTATCAGCCTCATGTCTCCTGGCTTGGTAGGATGCTAGGACCTATCACATAACCAGCAGTAGAAATGAACACGTGTCAGGGAGAGAGAAGCCAGAATCAATGGGATTGATTGGCTCATCCAGCAACTGGATCAACGGTCACTCTACCTGCAGGCTACTTTGGGGATGCAGTGCTGACTCAGGGAAGGGGTAAGATTTCTGCAGGGTGAAGCCTAGGAAGTGACATGTCATGGCCACACTCAGGATCCCAGGGGCTCTCCAGGCCAGATAACTTTTCTCTGCCATTCCCTGAGGTCTGAAGTCTGATGAGCAGCTTTTAGGAGGCTCTAAAGGAGCTTCCCATGAATTGTAGCTTTTCAACCAAGTGAGAGCTTCCTTTCCCTACCTGGAGTTAGTCAGGTAGGGACCCCTACCAGAAAAACTCTTCAAAGTCACATAACAATATGGAGAAGGGTTATTTAATATATAGTGAGACATTACAGGGAGTCTAGGTGTTGGGTGTTAGACCAGATGAGTGGCTTCTTAATGATGGCTGGGCATAGGTTTCCAAACTCTATTCTAGGCCAACTGAGTCAGAATGTCCAGGAGTGGAGGCCGACAACCTCACATCTCTCTCTCTTTCTTTTAAGCTCCCTTGTGGTACACCACATGGACAAAATGGGAACCACTGAACTAGAGATCCTTCCAAGCATGCATTCCCAGCTCCTGTTTTAATCTGGAAAGGCACCAACCTAAGCCAGGACTATTCACAGTATACAATTTAAAAATCCAGATTGCTTCAAGGATGAAAGAGACAAGCAACCACAAAAACCATATAAAATACCAAAGAAAACCAAACAGCAGATTTATGTCCACTGTGAAGGGGAAATATATTTCTAACTATTGAAAAAAAAAAAAGAGAAGATAAGGATAATCTGAACCTCTGAGAATTTAAAAAATATTTTACTTGACAAAGTGTCATGAAACCGGGACTTCCCTGGTGGTCCAGTGGTTAAGAGTCTGCTTTGCAATGCAGAGGACGCAGGTTCAATCCCTGGTTGGGAAACTAAGATTCCAAGTGTTGTGGAGCAACTAAGCCCAGGCATTGCAATTACTGAACCCGTGTGCCATAACTAGAGAGTCCATGCGCCACAGTGAAGGACCAACAAAGACCCAATGTCCTGCAACTAAGACCCGACACAACCAAATAAATAAATAAAAACAAGCAACAATATCAGCTATTGTTTATTTTTTTTTAAAGTGTGATGAAACCTATAAAGGAAACTGAGGAAATGTAACAAGCATGAGTGATGAAAGCTTACCATCTGAAGAAATAAGTCATTCCATTAGGATACATTTCCAGAGTAAGACTATGGGATCTAGGATTCGCCTACATTCAGGTTTTGTTTTTGTTTTTGTTTTTTTTGCTTCCTGCTAGACTGCTTTTCAGGAAGAATGAACCAATTTGTGGAATCACCAACAATGTACCTGTTTCTCCACAGCATAATCCAGTTTAGATTTTATCATGATTTCTTTTTCTGGCTTCAGAGGCATAGTGGTACCTCTTGGCCGACTACTTTTCCTCTCATTGATAGCAAGGTTTTGTGTGTTTTCCCATGTAATGATTTCCTACTGTGTAAACAATTCATTTCTCTTCAAAAGGAATTTTAGTGGACTACACCTCAAAGAAAACTAGAACAAAAGGGCCATTCAAAGCAGCTGTTTATGACAATGAAAAAACCAGGGAGTTTGATAATAGCCAAAGCCAAAATCAGTGAGTGAATCTGTTAATAAAGGACACAGAATATGAAATAGTATGGTGGTAAGTGTCATACTATTTAGCCTGCCCTCAGGGGCCACACCTATAAAAATACATATGTGTGACAAGGTCTGGGTAATAGAGTGACACAAATCACTAGATTCATTTTTCATCTGGAAAAAGTTTTCTATTACTTAGTTTTAAGAGGAAACTCTTCTCAATATTTCATATGCAGAAACGTTCTATCAAAGCTACAATTTAAGCTGGCAACTTCTTAGGAATTACTACTAACATACCTCCCCTACCTGCTTGACCATGACTAAAATTCCTTTACAAAGAAGACTTTAATGAAAAGCTTCATTATATAAACTTCTGGAATAAGATGCACACGACCATGAACACTCATGCTAAGGTGTAAATTACTGGTTTTGGATCCATTTCTGAGAGTAAGTTTGGGGTAAGGAATAGAATTAAGGCACTAGAAGAAATGAGATATGGAACGTGGATAAAAGGGTAAAAAAAAAGGTAAGCACTGTAGGGGGCTTCCCTGATGGTTCAGATGGTAAAGAATCTACCTGCAGTGCAGGAGCCGCAGGAGATCCCAGGTTCAATCCCTGGGTTGGGAAGATCCCCTGGAGGAGGGCATGGCAACCCACTCCAGTATTCTTGCCTGGACAATCCCATGGACAGAGGAGCCTGGCGGGCTACAGTCCATGGGGTCACAAAGAGTTGGACATGACTAAAGCAACTTAACACACATACACACACACACAAGAACTGTGGGCAAACCTGGAAAACCTCCCAGATTTCCTGAAAAGGGGCTCCATCCCCACAACGGAGAGGAATGGAAAGGGTGGCCGAGATGGAGAATCCTTGTTTTTCCTGCCTACTCACCAGGACACTGGGCCCGGACCCTTCCTCAACAAGGAAGCAGAACATTGCCAGGCTAAGGAAAAATGTGTCTTGTCATTCCTTTACTCAAAAGGAGAAAAAAATAAAATACCAGCATCCCAGATGGATCTATATACTGATTTGCAAGTACAGTAAGGGAGGTGAGATCTTGAAGTGTTTTCGCCTGTTTTCTGTTCTCTTTGCTCCTTCATGGCTCTTCCTCTTGGCCCACCCCTTCTCCCCCAACCAGATCACCAATCTAGGGAAGTGGTGAAGTTCAGCAGAAGGCAAAGTGAGATGAACCATGGCTTTCTGGGGGAACTGGCAAAGGAGGCCCCAGGCTTTCTGCAAAAAGAGATGTCTATTCTCAAGGTGTTACTGAGGAAAGTCAATGAAAGGGTGCCCTGTGCCCAGAAAGCAGTGCCTACAACCAGTGCCAGCTTTTAGAACAGCCTGGCCATCTCACAGCTGTATGTACTGTAGGGTCATTAGGGGAGACAGTGTGAGTCAATCAGCCACATCCATTCCCCATGCAGGAGAATCAAACTCATGCCCTAAAGTCACCTTTGGAGAAAAACAGCCCAGATAAGCCCACCAGGCTAGGCACGTGTCAGTCCAGCCAGGAGTGAGGAGCTGTGATTCTACAAGGCCCTCCCTAACACACATTCTTAGCCCAGTGTGGGTAAGATGCCCTTCCATCCCCAGCTCCTGGCACCTCCCAGCTCCACCATAAAAGGTACTGATTTGCAAGGGCTGGCAGTATCCTAAAGGTTAGGTCCTCTCCGCCTTGAGCCTGAGGGTCTGGTTTAGACCTGGGAGTCCTCTCTGAGGTTAATTCAATCCCGTTGGTGTGCATGTGCAGTTACGGCAAATTCTGAACAAAAGATACAAAGAGATCAAAAAACCCAACGGCCACTTTTGAAGAGCTTAGAGCAAAAGCAGAGGACTGCGCATGCCCCCTGCACACACCACCTAAGGGGTGGGCAAAATACCTAAGCCACCCTTTCAGCCTGACCCCTGGACACATCCCTACCTTCACCCCATATAAGGAACAAGCTGGTCCTCCCTCAGGGAGCGATCAAGCAAGGGAACCTGTTGCTTGTTCTCACTTCCCTCTGCTGCAGCAGGGGCCCCAGGAAAGCCTTGTCTGAAAATAAAGAAAATTCAATCCCCTCAGCTGGGCCCCACCACTCTCCTCCCACCTCAACCTGACCTGTCCCAGTTTAGGTCGGTAAATAACAGAAAACAGTCCCTCATTCCAGGGATTGAGGAGTGGCGTAGGAGCTGAACAGCAGTACAGGCTGTGACCAGAGGCCTGCCCAGTGGACAGGAAGACAACACACCCCTAAAGCCACCTAGCCCCCCTGGGATTCATGCTGGCTCCCCAGGGGGAACACAGGAAGGGACTCAGGTGGAGCAATGGGCCCTGGGAGCAGTGGCCTCGTACCAGTTGCCTCCACAGAGGAGTCTGGGTTGTCTGGGCCAGCTTCACCAGCAGCTTCACCAGCTTCAGCACGGCCTCCACTCTGGGAGCCCTCGGTGGCCACAGCCTCCAGTGCTTTGCCCTCCTCCTCAGCAGGGATCTGGGCATCCACTCCAACCTCCAGAACTCGGATGGTCTCATGGCCTGACATCACGATGACCTGTGAACAGAGGAGAGGGACACTGCTAGGGGAAGAGGCTGATATAGCCTCTGGGGAGCTAGAGCTCTAGGTGTGACTGAGGCAGAGAGGACAGAGTATCTCAGACTGCAGACCTCCTGTCCTGAGAACTGTGTGCTCTGTGAGAATTCCCAGAGCCTAGAGCTCCCTGATTCCAGGGAAGGAAGTGCTAGGAGAGAGCAGGCCCTGGTGACAGGGGGAAGGGTCTGACACAAGCTAGAAAAAGTCCCACCGAGAGAAACCACTTGAAGACATTTTTATTTGCTCTCTCTTTAGCTCTCAGTTCAGGGACTGGTAAATGGCCTCACCCACAGCCTTGCCAGGATGTCTTCTTGGCTGGTAGGATACTGGAGTGTGGTTACAATGACCCCTAACACAGGACCCACAGCTTCAGCTGGGACAAGACAGGAATCCCTCTGCATGTCCCTCCAAACATTACAGGAGTGGAAAATGAATGCTCCAGGATGCTGTGGAACTTTTGAAGTTCATGGTTCCTTAATGTCCAAAACCCTGAGGTTAGAGGCCATGATTTCCTTGCAAGCTAACTTCTTGAAGTGAGGGTCAGGAATTCTGAAGGCACGGCCTCTTGCTGGTCCTCCTGGACTGGAGCTTTGTACCCTGTAGACCTGCTGCTCCAGCGTGCCATCTGGTGTGTGCGTGCTCTAACCTGGCACCTCCTCGAGGGGAGCCCCCATGCCCAGTGATGCAGGTGGCCCCTGGGCCTCCTTGGAACACTGGCTCTTCCCTCCTGCTCAGACAGCCAGCACTTAGTGCTTTACCTCCAGCACTGACATGCTTCCCCCCTGGGTCATTCAAGAATCAGGGACATTAAAAAGCTCTGCCTCAGGCCTTCCCTGCGATTCTCCTGGGCCCAAAGCCACTCCCACCACACACTCCTTGGGACTGAAAATTGGATCCAGCCAGAGACTCTGCTGGAAAAAAGCAACTATGTGACCCATCAGGGGAGTATGAGTGAAATAACCTTCCCAAGCAGTTCCCTTTCTGACTCAAACCTGACTATGAGAAACTTTACTCCAATTACATTTTAATAGTTGTTAATCTTTTTTTCTCCTTTAAAAAATACAGAAGTATTTTTACATAAAAAATACATAAGGGAATCCCCTGGTGGTCCAGTTGTTAGGACTTGGTACTCTCGCTGTCAGGGGCCTGGGTTCGATTCCTGGTTGGGAAACTAAGATCCTGAAAGCTACAAGGTATGGCCAATTAAAAAAAAATTTACATAAGTAATAAAAGGTCATTGAAGGAAAAATTAGAAAATGATATATAACCAAGAAAAATAAATAAGTTCCCTGATAGCCAAATCTTTCCCCATATTAACTTATACATATTTCACTTTTTAAAGTCAAAACTAAAGTCCCCAAACCCAGCCCCTGAAAAATCCTAGCTGGCAACCACATCTGGATGGGTCAAGTGATCATGAACGTTGGTAAGAAACAGACAACAAGGGGCTCTATGGAGTTTTCCTCCTTGCCCACAGCCCTCAATCCATCACCCTCCCCCTCCCCACCCCCACCTCTTCCTGCTAGAAAAGATACCTGCTCATTGACAGTCAGAGATGAGTCTGGCCCGGCTCCAGGATCCATGGTCACTTGTCAGGGTGGGGTGGGGGCTGGCCCACACCTACACATTCTGCAGGGTGAGATGAGATGGGAAAAGCAAAGGCTGATGTGACAACGTAAGACAATTTCCATATCATCTCAGAAAGTCAGAAGTAGAATGGTAGGCAGAGAGAGAAGCTAGGTTCTCTCAGGTATGTGTAGAAGTGAAGGAAATAGGAGTCTAAGGATTTTAAAATTAAAATGTCTGACTTCCTGCAGCATCCTAGGACAACCTACACTCAGGAGGAGCCAGGGTAACAAGAAGAATGGGGGTGGGGAAGCAGACGTCTGTCCCCGGGAGTTCCCCAGTCCAATGGGAAAGAGCAGACCCAGCAAAACCAAAGTGACTCTGACCCAGACACTCAGAACCAGACACAAGTAAGGAGCACTCTGGGTATCACAGCGATTCTCAGGGGAGTGGTCTGAGCAGACTTCCCCAGAAGAGATGGCAAAGATAGGAATAAATTGAAACAGTTGTCTCAGACTTTAATGTGCCTGGAACACATTAAAACTGCAGACTCCCCACCCCAATTTTCCCAGACCAAACATCTCCAGGGAGTCTGATTCAGTAGGTGGGTCCCTCAGGGGTTTCTGCGGCAGTGGCCCAAGAACCACACTGGCCTTTAACATGGGAGGCAGGACAACATACCAGATGGTGGAGCAGCGGCCACATGCAGTGAGTGAGAGAAGACCGTGTGAAAACAAACGGTCTGGCTGGAGCCACTAACCACAGTCACAAGAAATAAAGGTAATAACTAGGACAATTGGTTTTAGACACTGAAATAGAGAAGAAGCAACTAACATTTTTATTCGGAGTGCTCACTGTGCTAAGCATTTTATGGAATACTAATTCACGTACTACTCATCCCTGCTCATGCTGGGGTATGGGAGCATTAGCATCATCATGTTATAGATGAAGACACTCAGCTTGGAGAAGTGTTCTAGATGCCTCACCTTTCTCTTCCTCCTCCTCTTCTACCCCTGGGTTTGTTTCATTGGGCTTCATTTTGTTGTTGTTATTTGATTAATTGAGGTAAAATTCACATGACATCAAGTTAAATGTACAACTCAATGGAATTCAGTACATTTATAGTACGTTTACAGTGTTATGCAACCATCACCACTATTTAGATCCAGAACATTTTCATCCTCCAAAAGGAAATTCCATGCCCATTAGCAGTTACTCTCTTTTCTTGCCCTTGGCAACCACGAATCTGCTTTCTCTCTTTGGATTTGCCTGTTCTCAGTATTTCACATGGGCTTTCCTGATGACTCAGATGGTAAAGAATCTGCCTACAATGCAGAGACCTGGGTTCAATCCCTGGGTTGGGAAGATCCCCTGGAGAAAGGAATGGCTACCCACTCCAGTATTCTTCCTTGGAGAATTCTATGGACAGAGGAGCCTAGCAGGCTACAGTCCATAGTCATAATGACTCAGACACGACTGAGAGACTAACACTATTATTTCATATATTAATAAATGGAATCATTTGATATAGGGACTTTTTGTGTCTGGCTTCTTTTACTTTGCAGAATATTTTCAAGGTTTATCCATAGCACGTATCGGCGCTTCATTTCTTTACACGGCTGGATAAAATTTCATTGTATAGGCTCTTTCACTCTCCAGGGAAGGCAGAGGCACAGGTAAACCAAGACTTCGTTTCCAAGATGAAAAGTCCATCAGACTCAGCTGTGACTTTACCCAGCACTCTGTAGGTCTATGCTAATCCACCACCTCCCCATACAAATAGTTCAAGAAAACAACCTATGAGTGCAACATTTAAAGGGCAATTAAGGAAAACAAGATCTTCATTTAATTCTCATAAATAAATGGAGTGGTAAAGCATCTCAAAGTCGAGAATGAAAAAAACAATCAGATCTTTTCAGAGAAGACAGGATCCTTAGCAAAAGAAAAACTGGAATTTCCAGAAAATTTTAAACACACAGTGAGTTAGAAGAGTTTATATTTGAAAAATACTTTAAAGAATATTGATGCAGGACTTCCCTGGTCTTCCAGTGATTAAGACTCTGCACTTCCAGTCTAGGGAGGCAGGGGGAGACAGATGCAGGTTGGATCCCTGGTCAGGGAACTAAGATCCCACATGCCACGTGGCGCAACCAAAAACAAACAAACAAAAAATGATGCATATGAATCTAAATCACTGGATACTGGGTCATGCAAGGTCCTCCAAAACGATTTTGTGAATGAGAATCTTTCCAAACAAGGATTAAATGAAGAAAAAGCCAAATTGGCCAAATCAGTGAAGGAGATTCCAGAGAAAGATCTTCAGAGGTTAAAACTAGTCAAAATGCATCACTCAAAGGATGACCTGTCCCAGTTACGGTTGTTAATAAGGAAGCAAAGACACTGTAGCTAGATGTTGCTCTGTGAGGGGCAGTCAACTAAGTTCCAAAAGGACAAGAAACTGAACCTCACCCAGTTGATAGATCACTGTGGGTAAGATGATAAATTGCTCCACTGTAACAGAAATGAAGATGAATTCATAAGAGTTTCATTCATAATTTTTTCTCCAGAGAATCTCTGAGAATGACAACATAATAAAAAAGATACTTGCACATTTTAAAGAGAAGGTATAAACCACTAGAGCTTAGAGGAAGGTATCCTGATGAACACCAATTTATGAAGTTTGTTATTATCCAAATATAAACCAAGTTCTAAAATAAGGTTTCAGTATTTTGGAGAAATCTGCCAAAGGAAATATTTAAATAAATATGTGAAAATTTTAAATAGTGATTAAAAAATAATTTGGACAATTTTGGAAGTCAGTTTTAATACACTGTTCTGTATATTGTGGCAAAAAAAAAAAGTTTTACTGTAAATGTTAAAAAGCAGTCCAACCTGATAAATGTCTAAACCTAAATGAGTCTAAAAATGCTGGCCTCTCTTATTTTATGACTCTTGTTTCCATCCATTTATCATATATTTCCATCTGGATAGTCTAGCACATAATTAAACTCATATGTCAAAAAAAAAAAAATCCCACGGTATGGATATGCCATATTTTGTTTATTCAATCATCCACTGATTGATATTTTGGTTGTTTCTACCTTTCTGCTACTGCGAATAGTGCATCTATGAATCTTTGTATACGAGTTTTTGTTGGAACACCTGTTTTCAATATGGGGGTATTTATCTAGGAGTGCCACTGCTGGCTGATCCCAGGGGTTTTAGGGGTTTCACTCCAGTGACTGTAGTAAATAGTACATCTGGATGGCCTGCCTCATTTGAGCTCATGATGTCATGCAGTGTCCACAGCCTGACAGCAATGAAGAGAGATGATCACCTGTCAGTTTTGAGAGAAGGGGCTCCCATGACTACCCCAGAAGTAGAACCTCAGTGCATACATAGATCACAGCAGAGCTGCTTTGGTTAAAGCTGGGACAGGAGCCAGTGCCCAGCCACAGCATGCCCCTTTGCCTTCTTTCTCCAGTGAGTTGAGTTTGAAAAATACCTGAATCAAACCTGGCAAGGCTAACAGATGGCTCACTTGTCCCTGGCTCTCCTGTGCTAGCATCTAAAAACACAGGCAGCCTCGGAGGGAGGATAAACAGCAGGTACTGAGGCATTTGTCTCCAACCCAAAAATCCAGAGGTCCAGGACCATCCAGGACTCTCAGTGGCAGAAACGGAGTTAGAGGACCTGGTTCTATTCATCATTCTCCTTTGGGAACTGCTTTGGGCTTAGGTAATCTTCCAAGACAACCAGGAGGAGCAATGAAGTCTAAAACAAATCAGAACCCCCTAGAATAGCCTGAGATCCTATAAGAAAAATCCTGAAATGCTTTGTCCTTTGTTTATTCAACAAATACTTCAGTGGCCACTATGTGCTGGGCATTGGGAATACAGTGGGGAAAAAGCATGTTCCCCAGCTTTGTCACGGAGAAGGCAATGGCACCCCACTCCAGTACTCTTGCCTGGAAAATCCCATGGACGGAGGAGCCTGGTAGGCTACAGTCCATGGGGTCGCTAAGAGTCGGACATGACTGAGCGACTTCACTTTCACTTTTCTCTTTAATACACTGGAGAAGGAAACAGCAACCCACTCCAGTATTCTTGCCTGGAGAATCCCAGGGACGGGGGAGCCTGGTGGGTTACCGTCTATGGGGTCACACAGAGTCGGACACGATTGAAGCGACTTAGCAGCAGCAGCAGCTTTGTCAAGAAGTCAACAGTCTAATACGGGCATCAAGGAAATAAAAAGATAACGACAATATAGTATGTTTAAGTGTCATGGTGGATGAATAGAGGGTGGCAGAAGATACACTAAAGGGATATCTAATGCACTTTTATGTGGTCCTTTGCCCCTTGTTCCAGGGTGGCATGTGTTTCAGACATAAAATTTGATAGTACATGAAGCATCTTGTGACATGTAGAGGAAAATGGAATTTGTTGTATGAGATTCAGACTTTTAATGCAGACTCATCTCTGTGATTTTAATCACCTTACACTTAATGTGGTTGAGGTTTCCAAGAGGTAAAGTACCTCTCACTATAGTCATTTTGGGGGGTGGAGAGTATTCCACGTGGATTAAACGAATGAATGGAATGAGTTTAACTGGTGTTTAATTGAAAGTCACATTTGTTATGGGAAATTACCTTTCAAATTTTTGACATAATTCTCTCACATGAGATTGTTTGTTGACATCAGCATCTCCAGCTCTACATCACTTCTACATTTAAATTGTGCACCAACTTACCTCCTGCAGGGCTGCCATCTAAAAAGATCACAAGGACAGGAAGCAGGAAGCAGGAGATTAGTACAGACTGGTAGTTGGAGTTGAGCCGGATTATCCAGACAAGGATGGTTTCCTGAGGTGGTCTCACCCAGCCTGACAGCCACCAGCTGAGATCTCACCTGGGAACTTCAGACTCATATAATCCAACTACCTACTGATTGCTTACAAGATCTTATCCTTAACATATTCAAAATCAAACTCCTGATTTGCACCCCAAACCTGCTCCACCAGCCTGCAGCCTTCCCCATCTCAGCAAATGGCAGCTTCATCCTTCCATAGATGCTCAGGTTGAAAACCTTGCTGTCATCCTTGCCTTTGCTCTTATATTTCCATCTATATTGATTTCTTCAAATCCTGTTGGCTCTCCCTTCCAGGGCACCCAGAATCCCTCCACTTCTTATGACTTCCATCATGGTCCATGCAGCTGTACCTGATGCAAAGGAACACAAGATGACATCCCCTCTTGCATGCAAGCATCATCTGCTCTGTTCTTAAACCATCAATCTTCAGGTGGGTTGCTACATCTTTCAAGTTTTCATTTGCTTGATGGATTTTCTGTATGTTCTCCCACCCGTCTCCATTTCTGGCCCCAGGACATAGATTTCCCTTCCCATCTGCTGAAAAGTAATCATTATTAATGATTAATAAAAATACTATTAATGATTAATAAAAAACTGTTAATCATTATTACTAGTTTGTTGGTCCTGGGATAAATGATATTGGAAAAGAAGATTAAAAAAAAAGTATGTGTGTGTATAACTGAGTCACTTTGCTGTACAGCAGAAATTAATACATTGTAAATCAACTATACTTCAATTTAAAAATAAATTTTAAAAACAGTTTATTGGGACCCAGCCCCTTTATGCATAGTACTACACTCTCTTTGGAGACAGACTTTTGGGTTCACAATCTCAGCTTTGATATTCCCTAGCTGTGGGACTTCAGGCAAATTATTTAACCTCTCTGCCTCAGTTTCCTCATCTCTAAAAATGAGAGTAATAGCATTTACTTCATAGGGCTATTATGAAGACTGAATAAATTAATCCACATAAAATGTTTAGATCAACATAGTAAGTGCTCAGAAGATGGTAGCTATTATAAAAATTCACATATTCTCCAGGCAAGAACACTGGAGTGGGTAGCCACTCCCTTCTCCAGGGAATCTTCCTGGCTCGGATATTGAACCTGGGTCTCCTACATGGTAGGCATATTCTTTACCATCTCAGCCACCAAGGAAGCCCTTACATATATTGTCTCATTTAAATTTAGTACAGCAGTTAGGAACCTAAGTTTGGTAACTGAGGTCTTTATGCCTCACTCACCATGTTTGAAACGGGAATAACTAAGCGTTGTAGTAAATTGTGTAAGGGTTCAATAAATATGAACTGTTAACTATTATCCAATTTTGACACCAGTCCCATGAAGCCACAGAGCAAACACATAGTAAAGCTTGACCACCTGTGTGACAAGTGGGCAGATTACTTCCGTTTTTTTCAGGGATAAATAATAAGAGAGCTTATCTTGGAATTACTGTATAAAGCAAAAATAACAATTAGCTATTACAATCCCCATTTTTATTGAAGAGAAAGTTGATGATCAAAGAGAGATAATCAAATAGGCTTAGGAGAAAAACCTAGATCAAATCCCAGCTTGGTCATGAAATAGCTGTGCCATCCTGGGCAAATGACTGAATCTCTTTGAAGTTTAAGTTCCTTATCTTTAAAATGCTGATTAAATGGGCAAGCCTTATGGGGTTGTTATAATGGTGATATGAGATTAGGGCTTCCCTGGTGGCTCAGACAGTAAAGAATCAGCCAGCAATGTGGGAGACCCAGGTTCAATCCCTGGATCAGGAAGATCCCCTGGAGAAGGGCATGGCAACCCACTCCAGTATTCTGGCCTAAAGAATTCTATGGACAGAGGAGCCTGGCGGACTACAGTCCATGGGGTAGCAAAGGGTAGGACACGGCTGAGTGATTAGCACTTTCACTTTTTCATGAGATCATGCAAGTAAAATACTTAACATTGTATTCTTACAATGATCCCCATCTTTATCTATAGGAAAATGGAGATGGAGAGAGGTCAGGTGACTTGCCCAAGGGCACAGTCCACGGCAGATTCAAACTTCAAGGTCACATCACCTTGATTTCTATTCTCCTGACACCACACTAAGCCTTCATTCAGGAAATGGGAGGAAGGCTGATGGGGGCTGCTCTGGCCCCCAAAGACCAGGACACACTGGAAAGCGGAAGCTCTCAATTCTGCTCCAAATCGTTCCAGTGGTTAAGACTCCGAGCTTCCAACACAGGGAGTGTAGGTTCAATCCCTGTTCAGGGAACTAAGATCCCACATGCCTTGCAGTGTGGCCAAGAAATAAAAACGGGCTTCCCTGGTGGCTTAGATGGTAAAGAATTTGCCTGCAATGTAGGAGACCTTGATCCCTGGGTCAGGAAGGTCCCCTGGAGAAGGGAATGGCTACCCACTCCAGTATTCTTGCCTGCAGAATTCCATGGACAGAGAAGCCTGGCGGGCTACAGTCCATGGGGTTACAAAGAGTCGGACATGACTGAGCAACTAACACTTTCACTTTGGGGCTTCCCTGGTGGCTCAGATGGTAAAGAATCTGCCTGCAATATAGGAGACCCAGATTTGATCCCTGGATTGGGCAGATACCCTGGAGAAGGGAATGGCAACCCACTCCAGTATTCTTGCCTGGGAAATCCTATGGATAGAGGAGCCTCGTGGGCTACAGTCCATGGGGTCACAAAGAGTTGGACATGACTGAGCAACTAACAGTAATCAATTTACCTTCCCCAACCCCAATTCACGGACAGAGATAAATGACTTGCCAAGCTACTGGTAGACTAGCTAGCCACATACATGGGCCAGAAGGAGAGGAAAGGGCAAAAGACAGGACAGTAGTGAACAAACTTACTTCTTTACCAACCAACCATTTGTAAATTTTAGACATATATAGTCAAACAGTAAAGACTTGTTTTTAAAGACACCTTTAGATTTAGTTTCTCCTCCTGCACCCCCCACCATCCCCTTATGCCCAAACTTGATTCATTCCAGGCAGGGTGAATAGAGGGGGTAAACGTGAAAAATAACAAGAAGTATGTTCCCCTACTAGACTTTAAGGACCAAGAAAGCATATCCACTTACCATCATATCCCAGAGCCTCATAAAATTCCTGGTACACAACAGAGGTTAATGAATATGAGCTGAAAACATAAATTATGATATCAGATCATACCCTTTAGTCTCCTCATATTTCCTACCTTTTCCTCAAAATACACAGCCTATTTCAAATTTCATGCCCTCATTTTCAATACTAGGGCTACTTAAAAATGATTTCCAAGAAGTAGTATTAAGTTCTTAAGAAACCCGGTCACACTCAACCCTTCCTAATGTGCCAGTTCAGCTCTGCATTCCCAAGTCTTCCTTCATTTGGCCAGTTTCTCCGAGCCCCATTCTCTCTGTGGCCTCACTGACCCTCATTTTGACACAGAAAGAGCTTGGGGTTTAAAGGCAGAAGTCTCAGACTGAGTATTGCTTCTGTTTAAGGTAACACCTCACAGCCTGTTTCCTTATCTGTGAAATGGGGCTAAATTACAGTGTCCACCTCATGGGCTATTGTTAAATCATTAACATTTATGTAAAGCTTTTGGAACAGGGCCTGGCACACAGCAAACACTACGTAATTGCTTTAAGTTGAAGTAAAGCACTGTTCTTAATGGTAAAGTGTTATAAAAATGTGTAAGATTACTACTACGACTTTACAGTGAGCAAATCTTGGGGAGGGGGGATATGATCTTGTCCCATGTTCCTCCATAATGCAAAGACTCCTTAGAAAAGCAAATTTCTTCTGAGTCATCTCTTAATTGCTAGGTAGTACTTCCAAGAAGAGAATAACCCATCTCCTTCTCTCTCTCTCTCTCACACACACACAAAATCACTCTATATTATCTTGTTTTTTTCATGTTTATGATCTGCCTGTCCCCATCCTCATCCCACCCATCAAACTGGAATTAAAACTCCAAGACAAGGCAAATTCTGTCTATATTGTTCAGAGTTGGCACAGAGTGGATATTTTTGTTGCCCTAATGAACAAATAAATGAAGGTCTACAGCAGATATGCAAAGAAATACCAGATCACAGAAATAACACCCTGAGAAGCTGGACTTCAATCAAAACGAAATACATGGAATTATTCCTCAGAAGGCCCTGCTGGTCAACGGTGTTACCAAGAAAAGGGAGGTGGGAAATATGTTCATGAACAATTGAAGACCAGCCTTCTACTTTGGGATCAAGGAATTTGAAAGAGCAGATCCCAGCTCTCCGCAAAGAGCTTCTTTCCATTAGCCCAGGCAGGCTTCACAACCGCGTTTTATTTTCCCCCACAGCCGGCTGCGGAGGCTGTTTTGCGAAGATTTGGGGCTTCCAATGACAAATGAGTAGGGGACCTCAACGCGAAAGTGGAGGTTGCAAGGCGCCCTGCGGCTCCCTTGGCCTTGCCAGGTGAGGATGCCCAGGGAGCACATAGCGGGTCCATTATGATGACTATTTATTAATAATAATATTGTTATTAAATATTTATGAAGTGCTTGTGCTCGGCTAGACAGTGACCCTCCCACCACTCTCCCACCCTTCCAGCAGCACCTGGTCCCTAACCCCGAGTCCCACCAGTCCTCCCGGTGGATGGTGGTTGGAGAGAATTGTGACAGGTGGCTCTGGCCGCCTCATTTGACCTTGACTGCTGGGAACCCAGGCGTCCGGGTTCTCCAGTGGGGCGACAACCTTTCGCGGTCGCCACGGGGGCTGGGTAAAGAACGTCCTCGTGGTCCGTACCCAACCTGGGCTCCGGGAGCAGAAATGGGGAGGGGCCAGGTCCAAGCTCCCCACGGGATCCACCTGGCGGCCGCCCCCTCCTCCCCTCGGTCCCCGCGGGCCGGCAGGAAGGCTAGGGCGCGGTCCCCGGGGTCTCCGGCCTCCGGCGAGCGGCCACACGCCATTCAGCTCCCGGAGCTCCCCGCCGCCCCGGCCCAGCATCCCGGCGCCCCGGCCCCGGGGCATTTTTTTTCTCTTTATCATAAATATATAAATTATGCTAATTACGGGCATTGCATATTAACCAAACCCGAAACCTCCCCTGCCCGGCCCCCTCCCCCTCTGTGCAAACCCCTCCCCGCCCCGGACCCCGCTACTTACCGGAGCCCGAGCCCGAGCTGCCTTCGCCCCGGGTGCCCGGCGGCCACCGATTAGAGATTCATCTCATAGCTCGGGCCAGGGGGCCGGGGGCCGGGGCCCGGGGGCCGGGGCAGCCGCCACCCGCAGACAAAGAAGCCAGTGCGGCTTGGCTGGGCTCGGCTCGGCCCGGGAGCCGGTCGGGACCCGCCGCCGCCCCCCGGGCCCCCAGCCCCGGCTGGCCAGAGCCGAAAGGGACTCGGCGGGCTGCGCTGGGCGGAGGGGGGACGGCTGGGAAGCGAGAAGGGGAAGCGGGGGGGGGGCCGGTCAGGTATATATATATATATTTTTTTCTTCCTTTCCCCCCCTTCCACGGCCCCCCCTTTTCCCTCCCCCCCCTCGTTTTTTTTTCCCTCCTTCTGCTACTTGGATTTTTTTAGCTGCTGCGTCATGAGCATAATTTATGCAAAGAGCTTTGCCGCATGCTGCACCGCGCGCGCCAGCCGCCGGGGGCGGCGGGCTGGGCGGGCAGGCAGGGAAGGGAGGGGATCTGGGGAACCGAGAACGAGCGATGGTGGGGGCACCCTAGCCCCTTGTCACTCCCGCTCCCAGAAGCCCCACGGGCTAGCTCCCCGGACTGGAGTGGAAAGTCGATGGGGCGGGTCACGCAGCCTCGCTCCGAGGAGCATCCTGAGGTCGTTTCATTTTGGAAGGTGCGAGAGTGGGGAGCACAGAAGTCCAAACTGGGGACCCTATGCCACATTCCCGTCAGCCTATGGTTGGGGCGGTAACTCCCAGCGGCCGCCCTATCCTCTCTAGCTTGGTCAGTTGCCCTGCTCAACGTTGAAAGTCAAGTTCGTGTCCATTCCCAAGTCCCAGGCCGGGCCCCCACTGTGAGAAATGGGAGGGAACTCAGCCAGACCAAAACCAGCGCCCAACCAACCTCCGGAGCAGCTGTGCCCGAGCTCCATCTCACCCTGCGGGGAGCGAGGGGCGGGGGGAGGCGTGGGGCCTGCGCCCGAAAGCCCCCATTTACACACCTCAATAGCAGCTGTCTAGAGACTAGCTTGCCTGCTTTCTTGACCAAGTAGATGAGGAAATGTAAAAAATTGACAAAAGTTCTGTGGCATGGAGCAAAAAAAAACCCCAACGTTCTGCTTTGGTGGTGGTGATGTCGGGGAGGGTTTGGTTTAAGAGGATCCTGAAGGTAGGGGAAGGGATAGAAAGAGGCACTGTTTGAGGCTGAGGGAAAACGGACCGAGACGTTGGCAAATGAAAGAGGAAGGAGTTGGAAGAACAAAGGGGAAGAGAAAGAATGAGGGAAGAAGAATTGGGGAGGAGGGAGGATGTGTAAATCCAGTGACTGTGGGTCCCAGCTTAGAGACCTAGAGACAGCCTGCCGTCAGCCTGGGCTGCTTCCCCTCTGCCCCACCATCTACTGCCCGCCTCCCCCTACCCCCACCCCCAGGTTTGGTGGCTTATCTTTTGATGAGGTAAGCATAGACGAGTTAGAGGTAATGTGAGGAGAATGGAAGTGGAGCCCTCAGCCCACCCCACCCCACCCCACCTCCATGGAAGGACACTGAAAGGGAGGGGAGAGGAGGAGAGCATAGCAGCACCAAGTGGTAGATCACCTCTACACACTTTTCCAGAACCTTACCCGCATCTGGCAGATCTATGAGTAACCCATGGATTCCAAGTTAGAATATTTAGGGCTTAGCCCCTACCTTTCCACTAACAGTTCAGGCAGGTAATTTAACTTCATTACTTACTTTTCTATTATCATTACTTCATGGGGGTCAAGAAGTTTAACTGTGTGAGCTTGTATGTGAAAGAATCTTGAAAAACTCTAACTGATATACAATTGTAAGGTATCATTACCTGTCCCGGAGAAGGCAATGGCACCCCACTCCAGTACTCTTGCCTGGAGAATTCCATGGACGGAGGAGTCTGGTGGGCTGCAGTCCATGGGGTCCTGAAGAATTGGACACAACTGAGCGACTTCACTTTCACTTTTCACTTTCATGCATTGGAGAAGGAAATGGCAACCCACTCCAGTATTCTTGCCTGGAGAATCCCAGGGTTGGAGGAGCCTGGTGGGCTGCTGTCTATGGGGTCGCACAGAGTCAGACACGACTGAAGTGATTTAGCAGCAGCAGCAGCAGCATTACCTGTACAGTAGTTTTAATCTGTTTTAACTGGACTTGTGAAGCTAATACATGACAGTATTACAGTTCTTGGAGGTTTTGTTTGGTCTTTTGTCCCTATGGTCCCTCCTCTTAGGCTGTAAATTTCTTGAGAGCACAGATGGTGACAACTCATTTTTGTATTTCCTACTGCTGTTTATGTGAAGAAGAGGCTCAGTATTGCTATTGAATGTTGTCACATGAAGACAAAAACTCTTAGTCTATGTGATGCGGTTTGATGCTACACAGAGATAAATCAAATGCATGATATCAGGGACAGTATGAAGAAAGAAATGGATGTGATCAAAGGGGTTCAGGGAGACATACATGAGAATGGTAATTGTGGTTTGCTTTGGAAAAAGGAAGCCTTAAATTTATATTGTATACGCTTCTGCCTGAATTTTTGATGCTGAACATATATTACTTTTTTGTTGGTCTAAATTTTTTATTTATTGGTTATAACATGCACACAGTAAAGTACACAAACCTTAAATGTACATATTGATGAATTATTTATATACATACATAAAATATTTATCATTACACATTACATTATTTACACATATTATTTACATATAAAATAGATTATGGTATTTATATATAATATTTTTTGTAACAATTGGGGCTTCCCTGGTAGCTCAAATGATAATGAATCTGCCTGCAATGAGGGAACCCTGGGCATAATTATAATAATTACATTTTATTATATATCACACATATATATTTTATAAACATATATAAAATCACCACCCACAATATGATATAGAGCATTTCCAACACCCAAGAAGACTCCTCTGTGTTCCTTGATAAGTAAACTTCCAATTATCACTATAGATTAATTTTACTGGTTCTTGAACTTCATCTAAATGGAGTCAGACAGTATGTGTATTCTTTTGTGTCTCGTTTCTGTTACACAACACATGTTTTTGAGATTCACCCATGTTGTTGTGTTTAACAGTATTACTTGTCCTTTTATACTGCTGTATACATTCCATTGTATAATTATACCACAATTTATCCATTCTACTATTGATCGGTATTTGAGTAGTTGCTCTTTTTGTCTTTTATGCATAAAAGCTGCTCTAAACATGCTTGTATAAGTCTCTTAATGAATACATGCACTTATTTTTCCTAGGTGAATACTGAGGAGTGGAATTGCTAAGTTTGGGGTATATGTTCAACTTTTTATTGGGTTGGCCAATAAAAAACTTTGGGTTTGGGTCTTCCGTAACATCTTACAGAAACTCGAATGAACTTTTTGGCTAACCCCATAGATACTGATCCTCTGGTGGCTCAGACATTAAAGTGTCTGCCTGCAATGCAGGAGACCCGGGTTTGATCCTTGGGTTGGGAAGATCACCCTGGAGAAGGAAATGACTATCCACTCCAGTATTCTTGAGAAATTCCATGGACAGAGGAGTCTGGCAGGCTACAGTCCATGGGGTCACAAAGAATAGACACAATTGAGCCACTAACACTTTCAACACAGGTACTGCTAAATATTTTCCCAAAATGTCTGAACCAATTTATATCTTTACTAGTAATGTATGAGAGTTCTAGTTGTTTCATCCTCACTGATGCTTGAAATACAGTTTTTTTTTTAATATTGCAATATATGATTTTTGGAATAAGTATACATTTTATGCTATGTTATGCTATGCTATGCTAAGTCGCTTCAGTCGTGTCCGACTCTGTGCGACCCCATAGACGGCAGCTCACCAGGCTCCGCCGTCCCTAGGATTCTTCAGGCAAGAATACTGGAGTGGGTTGCCATTTCTTTCTTCAGTGCATGAAAGGGAAAAGTGAAAGTGAAGTCGCTCAGTCGTGTCCGACTCTTAGCGACCCCATGGACTGTAGCCTACCAGGCTCCTCCGTCCATGGGATTTTCCAGGCAAGAGTACTGGAGTGGGGTGCCATTGCCTTCTCCAATACATTTTATAGTCAGAAAAAAAGCCAACAATACAAATATTTCCATGAGTAAGTAGGGAGAAGCTGTCACCAGTAACATGCTGTGCCAAAGAAAACTCGTCAATAGTATCCTCAGCCCAGCACATTTTCTTTTCTCCTTTGCTCCCACTTCCTATGCCTCTGAGCCTACATTTATTCAAAAAATATTATTGTCTACTAGATTGGATGCTAAGTGTCCAGTGGAAAACAAAACAGCTTTCTTGAAATTTATAGTCTTCTGGGGAAACACATGTTAAACAAAAAATAAGCACATAAATATATCATTACATGTGACGATGAAGGAAACCGGAAGGTGATATGAGAAAGAATCACATTGAGGGGCAGGGAAGGCCTCCCTAAGGAAGTCACATATAAGGCGAAGTTTAAAAGATGGAATAGGGACTTTCCTAATTTTCCAGTGGCTAAGACTGCACTCCCATTGCAGAGGGCCTGAGTTCGATTCCTGGTCAAGGAACTAGATCCCACATGCCATAACTAAAGATTCTGCATGCTGCAACTAAGACCCAGTGCAGTCAAATAAATAAATAAAAATAAATATTTTTTAAAAGTGAAATAGGCAGGAGACCAAAGGAACAGCAGAGATGATAAGACAGGAAAGAACCTGGTGTTCAAGAAACTGGAGCACAGCAAGTGACGGGAAGAATTTCACAAAATCAACTTAGAAAGATAGGCAGGGCCCAAATCAGGAAGGCCTGGCCATATGTACCTCTAATCTTCCCATTCAGCTGGGGCTGTTCTTTCCTTGTAAACTCTCCTCAGGATTTACCCCCTCTAAGTAGCCTTCTTGAATAATACTGAATTGTTCAAATTAATATTATTTTAATTATATCATTGTTTCAAAAACCTCATAATTTGTAGTAAATAGCCCTTTCTTTCTGTTTCCTGAGAATATATTGGTTTACCCAACAGATGTAGGACATGGCCTTGTGTTTCCTCTTTTACCTGAGTCTCCTCCAAGCATCAGGGATGCTCTGTTGACGTAAGAGTCTTCCTTGGCCCTGCATTCTATTTCTAGCAAGCTCTGGAATCTAAGCAGATAATTCTTAGAATCCTGTTTTGCCTGGTTTGAGAACTGACTCAGTTTCAGATCTTCAAAAGTTGCCCTGGAGCAACCAAATTTCCCCAGGATCCACATATATTTTCCCAGACACCTTCCTTAACTGTCGAGTTAATCTTGCCCTTCCTACTGCCAATCATCAGTTAAAGGCATCTTTGCTGTTGCTAAGAGGAGGCTTGGGCAGGTGGGAGTGAGTTGAAGGATGATACAGCAGGGAGTAAGGCTGGTCAGCAAGGGAAAAAACCTCTCAGGTGTGAGGGAAGACAGCAATGCAAATACATTTTTCAAGTGCTTCTGGGCCAGGTTTTTTTTTTTTTCCCCCACTGTGTTTACCTGCTTGTTCTCTGAAAGCTTTTAGGATTTTCTTTTAAAAAAATCTCTGATGTCTTAAATTTTACATCATGGCTTGTAGCTGGCCAGCTTTCATAAAACAAGGAAGCTATTGTTCACCTTGACTGGTTATATTGAAGTCTTTGTGAGGGGAAAAGGACCATCAAAGAGAAGGTCCCTGAGTGCTGGTAACAATGCAGGGCTATTTAAAGGTGAGAAGTCAGAGTTCTGGAATACTTGCTTGGCAAGGAGTGTGGTTGGGTATGCTCCATTTTTTATAGACTTCCCACCCTAAAATGTGTATATTTTATCTATTTACTTTAATTTTAGCAATGATGTAAAATTATTGCTGGGCTGCTGTCACTCTGACAGATCACCTTACCAGCTCAAAGGGTAAATATGGATTTTTTTCCCCATAATTTTTGTACAGTAACAAGGTGAGGAACATTTTAGCTCATAAATTATTCACCAAACCTCACAGGCATAATAGGCTGTGTGCATATTCATCAGGTTATCATCCATTATTCATAAGAAGTTCACTTCAACTGTTAGAAGAAAATGAGGTTGTTGATTGAAATGCTGAAGAAATGTGGGCTTTTGTTCCCCCCTTCTTCTTTCTCCCATCTAAGTCTGGAAGTTTCCATCAAAAAAATCATATCATAGGGGAAAAAATTTATTCCTGACATGCAAATGTGTAGATAAGAGGAAAAGAAAACTTGGGAGTAGGAAATAAGTTGGCAGAATCAACCATCATTCATTTAACTTGGCTAAAGGCCTCTGACTCCTGCTTCCACAGAAATTGTGTCCAGGAAGTGTCCAAAAGGAGTCCCCTTTCTTGCAACAAAGGAGCAGCTTTAGTAAATCTGATAGATTTTTTTTAGACTTCATACTTACATTAAGATACAGATTGCATTCTGCAGCCCAAGAAGTATTACCATTTATGTTATTATTTGACCTTCATACCATGTCTATGAGATAGGAATAATTTCAAGATGAGACAACTGAGGCTCAGAGAGGTTAAGTGATTTGTCTAAAGCCAAATAGCTGGTGAGCAGAGCAGGACTGGGATCTACGTTTTCTTCCATATTCCATGTTCTTTATACTCTGTCTTCCTAAATCCTCTGGAATAATGAAACCTACCACTTCCAGAGGCATTTCACATTGTTTTCTAAGAACCACTGATTTTATTATTTTCTCTTTTTAGTATCTTTATTATTTCTGTGAACTTCAGAAGCAATACAGGCTTGAAAGCATCAAATAACCCAAAGTTCTACAGAATAAAGAATAACAAATGGACAGGCAGTTGACTGCCACTATCGCCAAACCCCTCTGCCACAGGAGCCAGGAGGGGATATTATAATTCAGCCAGATCTACAGATCTGGGTTCAGATCTGATGGTGGTCACTGACTAGCTGTTTCACTTGGGGCAAGATAGCCTCTTTAGGCTGTAGTTTCTCATTTGTAAAATGGGGATGACACTTCTAGAGTTTTTTAAGAATTAAATGAGATGATGTATATGAAACCCAAGTGTCAGTACTTTCCTCTATTTTAAAGGCCCCCTCTCTCTAGCACAGCTGGCCATCCAGTATCCATGGGTTCTGCATCAGAGGATTTAATCCACCAAGGATTGAAAATATATGGAAAATAAATTCCAGAAAGTCACCAAAAGCAAAAGGTGAATTTGCTGCAAATCAAACTTTGTACATAGTATCTACAACTACATAGTATTTAAAATTATGCAATTTACATAGAATTTACATTGTATGAAGAAAGGAATGGCAACCAACTCCAGTATTCTTGCCTGGCAAATCCCATGGATGGAGGAGCCTGGTGGGCTACGGTCCATAGAGTTGCAAAGAGTCGGACACAAGTGAGCAACTGAACTGAGGTGTTATAAGTAATCTAGAGATGATTTCAAGTTATACAGGAGAATGTGCAGAGGTTTTATGCAAATACCATTCTATATAAGGGACCTGAGCAGCCTTGGATTTTGCTATCTGTGAAAAGGGGGGAGTGGATCCTAGAACAAAATACCCTGTGGGAACTGTATATTTATTTGGAGAAATGGAATGGAAGGCAAGGCTTGTCACTTGCCTGTACCCCAAGTCTTTCACTTGATCCTCTGTTTCCTTCTGTCCTGGGTCACTCACCTGGCTGCTAGTCGCCTGGTGTGGTTCCTCTGGATGAAATGCAGCTGTAGTCACAGTGGGACATAGCTGTGAGTTCTCCCCAGCATGACTAAATACGGTTGTTCTTTCTTTAAAGAAAATCATTTATTTGGCTGTGTCAGATCTTAGTTGTGCCCAGAGGGATCTTTAGTTGGGGGATGTGGGATCTAGTTCCCTGACCAGGGATCGAACCTGGGCCCCCTGCATTGGGAGTGTAGAGTCTTAGCCACTGGATCACCAGGGAAGTCCCTCAAGGTTGTTCTTTATTGGAGAGTTGGGAAAAAAGCTAAAGAGAATTCCAATGAATAAGAGAAAGCATTAAATTTTTTATTTTAACTTTCTATGTAATTCAAATGAAAACCAGATCAGTAGTTCAGTTTTTATGAGCGGGTCAGATTTTGCATGCCTGGACCCCAAACCCTAATCTGACTCCCTGCCCTCAGGTCAGTTTTCCTCCCCAGGAACTCCTCCTTCAAACCTCCACTCCTTTCTGGGAGGGCCCAGGCCCTTCCTCCCTCTGCTTCCTCACCTGTACTCAGAAGTGTGTGTGTGCACAGTCATTTAGTGGTGTCCAACTCTGTGCGACCCTATGGACTGTAGCTCGTCAGGCTCCTCTATCCATGGGTTTTCCTAAACAAGAATACTGGAGCGGGTTGCCATTTTCTCCTCCAGGGGATCTTCCCAACCCAGGGATTGAACCCGAGTGTCCTGCATTACAGGTGGATTCTTAACCACTAGCACCACCTGGGAGCCCTGTATTCTGAAGTACATTTCCCTAAATCTGACATACTCAGTCTGGAAGAGGTGAGTGTGTGGCAGAGGGTGAGGGATGGAGTGGGTGCTATGAGCTCTAGCACACAATCCACCCCGAAAATTTGTCCAAGGAGGGCTGGCACCTCAGTCTCTTGGCCAGATGGAGATGTAGATGAGGCTCTTTTATTCTGAGTGCCCTTTGGAAAAAAACTTTTGGAGCACACACACACAACACACACACATACCTTGAAGAATAAAATGAAAGCTTAACCCTCAAACCAGCAAATGTCATGTGGTAGAATCACCCTATTATGCTGCATTTTTAATAAACACTAAGTGATTCTGATACAAGTGATTTGGGATTTCACAGGGATAAAAATTGCTCAGAACCCCAAAAGAAGAGAAGCTGCCCCAGGATTTACTAGGCTCCCCAGCTACAGTGGAGTTAGGTCTTGACATTATTATGCAGAGCAGTGTTATTGCCTCTCTTACAAAGGCTTGCCAGCAATAAGAAAAGAGGATCCATTTCTGAGTCATATATCTTGTAATCTTTGTTCCCTTAGTTACACAAAGACCAGCCAAAGCTCTGAAGAGGTTGCTTCAGAGCCTGACTGGATTCTTCCACAAACCTCTACCCTCCCTCTTTGGGCTGGGAAATAGGAGGTGTTTTTGTTTTCTGTTAATAGAAGTGAAGAGTCCAACACAGAGTAGGTGTTCAATAAAGGTACATTAAAAAGCTCTAATCAGGGACTTCCCTGGTGGCACAGAGGATAAGAATCTGCCTGAAGGTGCAGGGAAAACTGGTTCGATCTCTGGTCCATGAAGATCGCACATGTCTTGGAGCAGCTAAGCCTTTGCACCACAACTACTGAGCCCACATTCCAGAGCCAATGTGCTGCAACTACTGAAGCCTGCATGCCTGGAGCCTGTGCTCCACAAGAGAAGCTTCTGCAATGAGAAACCCACACATCACAAGGAAGAGCAGTACCCACCCGCTTGCTGCAACCAGAGAAAGCCTGAGCAAAAGCAATGAAGTCCCAGCATAGCCCAAAAAAGCTCTAATCAGCCTAATTAACTAGGACTAGGAGAATCTTCGGGGCTTCCCTGGTGGCTCAGTGGTAAAGAACCCACCTGCAATGCAGGAGCCAAAAGAGACCAGGGTTCGAACCCTGGGTCGGAAAGATCCCCTGGAGGAGGGCACGGCAACCCACTCCAGTAATCTTGCCTGGAGAATCCCATGAGCAGAGGAGCCTGGCGGGCTGCAGTCCATGGGGTCACAAAGAGTCGGACAGGTGAGCGACTGAGCATGCACACACAACATACAATAAACTGGATATACTTAAAATGTACAAGCTGATAAATTTTGACACACCCAAGGAGACTATCACCACAATCAAAATAGTCAACGTATCCATCACCCCTCAAAGCTTCCCTAAGTCCACCTCTTCTCTCCTGTCCCTCCCTTTCCCTTTATACTGGCAATCAATGATCTGTTTTTTATCACTATGGTTTGTGGTCTCCAATATTTTATACAAATGGCATCCTTTAGTGTGCACTCTTGTCTGGTTTCTTTCCTTCAACATAATTGGAGTTATCCATGTTGCATGGATACACAGTTCATTCCTTAACACCACAACGTATTTATCCATTGACCTGTTGATGGATATTTGTGTTGTTTCCAGTTTTTGGCTTTTACAAATAAAGCTGTAATAGTCAAGGGCAAGCCTTTGTGTGCCCATATTCTTTCATTTCTCTTGGGTTAATAGGAGTGAAAGGACTGATCACACAGTAAGTATAACTTTTAAAATCCTGCCATACTGTTTTCAAAGTGGTTGTACCGTTTTACACTCTTATCAGCAGTGTGTGAGAATTCTAATAGCTCCACATACTCTCCAAGGCTTGAAATAGTCAGTCTTTTTTGATTATTAAGTTATTTTATTTTTGGTTATGATGGATCTTCATTGCTGCGCAAGGGCTTTCTCTAGTTATGGACAGTGGAGGCTACTTTTTAGTTGCGGTGCCTGGGCTTCTCACTGCAGTGGCTTCTCTCGCTGCGGAACGCAGGCTGTAGGGGCACAGGTTTCAGTAGTTGCAGCATGAGAGCTCAGTAGTTGTGGCTCCAGGACCCTAGAGCACGCAGGCTTCAGTATTTGTGGCACACAGGCTTAGCAGCTCTGTGGCATGTGGGGACCAGGGATTGAACCCGTGTCCCCTGCATTGTCAGGCAGCTTCTTATCCACTGTACCATCAGGGAAGTCCAGTCAGTCTTTTTAATGTTAACCATTTTAATAGGTGTGCCAACATTGTTTTAAGTTTTTGAATTGGTAAGCATTCACATGTTTCAAAATTTTTAGAAATGTTTTTTAAGGTATACAGTGAAAAGTCACTCCTATCTCTGTCCCCAACCTGACTCAGTAACCACTTTTATAGGTATCATGTGTAATCTTCCAGAATTTCTTTACTCAAATACTAATGAATATTGTTTTCCTGCTCTTTTACACAGAAGATTCCATGCTAAGCACATGATTCTGAATCTAGCCTTTTCATTTAAAAAATATTTTGGAGAGTTTTCTCATTCTTTGTTGCAGCCATGTAGTATTTAATTATATGGATGTACTAAGATTTATTTTACATTTCCCTACTGATGGACATATATAGGTTATTTCTAATCTTTTGCTTTACAAACAATGCTGCAGTAAACAGCCTTATATACACAGTGTTTCTCATGAATGCAAATGTATCCATAGGAATCATTCTTAGAAGTGGGGATTATAAAATTTGACATTTGCCAAATTAACCCTATAAGAATTATACTCCCACCATCAATAAATTAAAAGAGTGTCTGCCTATCCACAGCCTCACAATTAAAGTTTGTAAATGTTTGGATTTTGCCAGTCTGATAGTGGTATCTGTATGGTTTTAATCTGCCTTCTTAAGAATGAGGCTGAACATCTTTTCATATATTTAGAAGCCATTCATCGAAAAAGCAAGAGAGTTCCAGAAAAACATCTATTTCTTCTTTATTGACTATGCTGAAGCCTTTGGCTGTGTGGATCACAATAAACTGTGGAAAATTCTGAAAGAGATGGGAATACCAGACTACCTGACCTGCCTCTTGAGAAATGTGTATGCAGGTCAGGAAGCAACAGTTAGAACTGGACATGGAACAACAGACTGGTTCCAAATAGAAAAAGGAGTACATCAAGGCTGTATATTGTCACCCTGCTTATTTAACTTATATGCAGAGTACATCATGAGCAACGCCAGGCTGGATGAAGCACAAGCTGGAATCATGATTGCCAGGAGAAATATCAATAACCTCAGATATGCAGATGATACCACCCTTATGGCAGAAAGTGAAGAAGAACTAAAGAGCTTCTTGATGAAAGTGAAAGAGGAGAGTGAAAAAGTTGGCTTAAAGCTCAACATTCAGAAAACTAAGATCATGGCATCCAGTCCCATCACTTCATGGCGAATAGATGGGGAAACAGTGGCTGACTTTATTTTTGGGGGCTCCCAAATCACTGCAGATGGTGCCTGCAGCCATGAAATTAAAAGATGCCTACTCCTTGGAAGGAAAGTCATGACCAACCTAGATAGCATATTAAAAAGCAGAGACATTACTTTGCCAACAAAGGTCCGTCTAGTCAAGGCTGTGGTTTTTCCAGTGGTCATGTATGGATGTGAGAGTTCGACTATAAAGAAAGCTGAGTGCAAAAGAATTGATGCTTTTGAACTGTGGTGTTGGACAAGATCCTTGAGAGTCTGTTGGACTTCGAGGGGATCCAACCAGTCCATCCTAAAGGAAATCAGTCCTGAACGTTCACTGGAAGGACTGATGCTGATGCTCAAACTCCCATACTTTGGCCACCTGATGCAAAGAGCTGACTTGTTTGAAAAGACCCTGATGCTGTCAAAGACTGAAGGTGAGAGAAGGGGACGACAGAGGATGAGATGGTTGGATGGCATCACCAACTCAATGGACATGAGTTTCAGTAAACTCCGGGAGTTGGTGATGGACAGGGAGGCCTGGCGTGCTGCAGTCCATGGGGTCACACAGAGTTGGACACGACTGAGTGACTGAACTGAACTGAGAAGCCATTCGTATTTCCTTTTCTGTGGACTGTCTGTAAATATCACTTGTTATTTAAAAAATTTTTTAAATTTGTTTAAAATGTTTTTCCAGTTTTATGGAGACATAACTGACATACAGCACTATGTAAGTTTAGGCTTTTCTGGTGGCTCAGTGGTAAAGAATCTGCCTGCCAATGAAGGAGATTTGAGTTCGATCTCTGGTCCAGGAAGATCCCCTGGAGAAGGAAATGGCAACCCACTTCAGTATTCTTGCCTGGGAAATACCATGGACAGAGGAACCTGGTGGGCTACATCCATAGGGTCACAATGAGTCAGACATGACTTAGTGACTAAACAACAACAACTATGTAAATTCAAGGTATACAACAAAATGATTCAACTTACAAACATCATGAAATGATCATCACAATAAGTTTAGTTAGTGAAATCCATCTCACGTAGATATAAAATTAAAGAAATAGAAAAAAAATTTTAATTGTGATAACTCAGGATTTATTGTCTTAAGAACTTTCATTTACAATTACAGTAGTGTTAATTATCTGTATCGTGTTGTATGTTACATCCTTGTACATTTTGACTACCTTCATCTAACTCTTCCTGCTCCCAGCTACTTTTTCTAATGGTTGGTCATATACTTATTGATCTCTAGAAGTTATTAATATTTAGGGGGATTAGCTCTTTGCGATGCAAATTGCAATTTTTTCCCCTAATTTGTCATTTTTCTTTTGACTTTATGGAGTTTTTATCCCTGACATTAATCTTGTTAATTAATCCAGGACATTAATCTCAGTATTAGTCCAGTTGTTTTTTTTATATATAATTTTATTTATCTATTTATGGCTGTGCTGGGTCTTTGTTGCTGTGTGGGCTTTCTCTTGTTGCTGTGAGTGAGGGCTACTCTCTAGTTGGAGTGCTCAGGCTTCTCAGTGCAGTGGCTCTTTTGTTGCTGAGCAAGGGCTCTAGGGCACAAGGGCTTCAGTAGTTGTGGCTCCCGGGCTCTAGAGCACAGGCTCAATAGTTGTGGCACATGAGCTTAGTTGCTCTGCAGCACATGAGATCTTCCTGGATCACGGATTGAACCTGTGTCTCCTGTATTGCAGGCAGAGCCACCAGGGGAGGTCCCATACCGTCCTTATGACAGCACTAATCACACTATACTTTGACTTTCTGTTTACTTTTCTCTCTCTCATTAGGTAGACTAAGTTCCATGAGGACAGGGACTAAGTGTGCTTCTTCATTACTGTTTCCTGGAGTCTATTACAGGGCCTGGCATATAACAGGTGCTTGATAAATAGGGTTTACTTATTTATTTTTTAATTTAAAAAATTTATTTATTTTTGGCTGGGCTGGGTCTTTGCTGCTGCTCACACCCTCCTCCAGCCACAGTGAGTGGGAGCCACTCTCCTGCCTATGTGTGTGGGCCCTCACTGTGGTGGCCTCTCCTGTTGCAGAGTACAAGCTCTAGGCACATGGGCTTCAGTAGCTGTGGTGCATGGGCCCAGCTGTCCCACAGCATGTGGAATCCTCCTAGACCAGTGATAGAACCTGTGTCCCCTGCATTGGCAGGCGGACTCCCAACCACTGAACCATTAGGGAAGTCCATCGATAAACAGTTGTTAAATTAATTCAGGAAAGGATGTTTGATGACTGAATGGTATCTTTGTCTCCTTGGGGGACCCAGGAGAATGAAGAAAATAGAAAAGCTTTTGATGCCTGTCCAAGAAAGTAGCCATATGCCCCTTAATCCCACCTGCCAAAGAAAACAACAGTTTGCAGCTCCCTCTTTTCGGTGGTAATCTCATTTGGCTCTGCCCTGGCTTTCAGGAGACCAAGGTCCCTGAAAGCGTTAGGCAAAATACCTAACATCCTGTAGAGGAGGATGAAGACTGACCGTCTGAAGGCAGTTAGCCTTAGCTGGAGCTAGGTCCTGCAGGCTTCCTGGATGTCAAGAGTTAACCCTTTAGTCACTAGACTATGGAAAGGTCTGCGGAGGAGGGGTTTCAGTGAAGGGCTGGAGTAGAGGAGGGTATTTGGGGAGAAGGCTTGGGGCAGTGGCTGATTATCATCCAGTAGAACTATTTGTATTTATACTTTTAACACCTGATAGGGCCTGACTGGGCTTCCCTGGTGGCTCAGATGGTAAAGAATCTGCCTGCGCTGCAAGAGACCTGGGTTCGATCCCTGGGTTGCAAAGATCTCTTGGAGAAGGGAATGGCTACCCACCCCAGTATTCTTGCCTAGAGAATTCCATGGAGAGAGGAGCCTGGTGGGCTACAAATCATAGAGTCGCAAAGCGTTGGACACGACTCAGCGATTAACACACACAGGGCCTGACCAGAATTTACAATCTGATTATCAGCTTGGCCCACTTCCCCTCTGCCTTCTCAGACGCCTCTTTGCTTTTTTCCTTCCTCAAAACAGAGTTTAGAGTTAGAGCAGGAGGTGACACAAGAATCATGTGAATTTTTTCACAGATGATGAAACTGAGACCCTTGGGAGAGTTAAACAGATTAAAAACAAGGTAAACAGATTAAACAATGTATTAATAAACATTATAAACAAGGCTTGTAAAATCAAGCAAAGCTGAGACTGAACACTGGCTCTGTAGCATTGTAACTTAGTTCAGCTATTTAACCTCTCTGAAATACAGTCCCCTTGCCTGAATGTTTCCTCTGTCTGTTATGGACACAAAGTGCACAGCATCTGCAAGGACACTGGTATAGATTCTGACTCCTATATGACAAGGAACAAGTGGAAGCAGAGAGGATGAGGACCAAAGTCAGTTAGCTGGTGACGCAGTGATGACCAGAACTAGCATCCCTCTCCTACACTCTCATTGACATGGGTTCCTATAGTCAACACAATTTCAGGGTTCCTAACTGAGGGTCCAGAAAGAGAAATAAAGGCAGTTCCTTTCTTAGGTTCATTCCTGTATTGTCTGAGGCCCTGGGCACAGGGTAGGATGGGTATAGATTAGTGACTTCTCCAGTTTCAGGCTTTTGGGTGGAATAGGTTTAGGATCTAACTTGTAAAAGTTAGGTTACAAGGAAGAAGATTGACTGATCTGAACTCCAAGGACTTATTCTTTCAAATTTACCAATTACTGACTGCAAATTTCATGCTAAGAAAAATGCAAGACCCTGAGAGTAAAAGTCCACTTAAACAAACCAACCCCAAAACAATGTTTTTCAAAGTGTGAGTCCTGACTTGTTAGTAGGATGTGAAATCACAACCAGAATTGAAAAAAGGAAATAGGAGAGATTAGAAAATATGACAGTGCATTGTACACAGAAGGATAGGTTCAGTTCAGTCGCTCAGTCGTGTCCGACTCTTTGCGACCCCATGAATTGCAGCACGCCAGGCCTCTCTGTCCATCACCAACTCCTGGAGTCTACCCAAACCCATGTCCATCGAGTCGGTGATGCCATCCAACCATCTCATCCTCTGTCGTCCCCTTCTCCTCCTTCCCCCAATCCTACCCAGCATTAGGGTCTTTTCCAATGAGTCAACTCTTCACATGAGGTGGCCAAAGTATTGGAGTTTCAGCTTCAACATCAGTCCTTCCAATGAACACCCAGGATTGATCTCTTTTAGGATGGATTGATTGCATCTCCTTGCAGTCCAAGGGACTCTCAAGAGTCTTCTCCAACACCACAATTCAAAAGCATCAATTCTGCGGCGCTCAGCTTTCTTCACCGTCCAAATCTCACATCCATACATGACCACTGGAAAAACCATAGCCTTGACTAGACGGACTTTTGTTGGCAAAGTAATGTCTCTGCTTTTAAATATGCTATCTAGGTTGGCCATAACCTTCCTTCCAAGGAGTAAGCGTCTTTTAATTTCATGGCTGCATAGGTATCAGGTCATAAAATTTCCAGTTACATATAGTTACACATATTTATATATGTGAGTGAACTGGGTCATGATTTAAAGTATATTACTTTAAATTACTGTGAATTTTGGTCAAAAAACTTTGCAAGCCCCTTTACCAGAAGGTGAATTCAGGAGAGCAAGAGCTTTGTTTTGTTTTAGAACAGTGCTTGGCATTCTTAAGTGTTCTCCAAATAACTGCTGAATGAGTGACTATCTAACACTGTGCCTGCCTTCAAGAAGATGAGAGTCAGAAATACAGGAAAAGGTAAGTATCAGAGGCTTTATCATACTAATACCAGCCTGAACCAAATAAATAATATGAATTTAATGAAAGGGAAAAAACCTAAAAGAACTCCAAATAGACTCTTTGATATTGCACTTTTAGGGCATTTTAGTCGTGATAGGCAGAGTGAAGGGATAAGAACAAAACAAAACAAAAACACTGATTTGGGAAGGGGGAACCAAGATAACACACTTGACTTTGTAACCTGTTCACTGTGTGACTTACAGCAAATCTCTTTAATCAATTCTCTCATTTGAAAAACAGAAATGCTCAAACAAGCCCTGCCTGCCACACAGGGCTGTTGTGAAGATCTGTGGTGACTCCATAAAATCATGCGTATTAATGGTGTTCTGCAAACTGTAATATGATACTGGAGAGAAAAACAACGGATTGCTGATGAAGTGAGTACTGGTCTTTTCAGTGGCTTAAGTCATTCAACAGCAAATATTTATCAGGTTTCTAATGTTTACCGAGGGTTTTTCTTTTCAAAGCTTTCTTTTCAGATGCTTTTCTAATGTTCTTCCTACACTACAGACTGTAAACCATGAGAAAATAGCCTTGGGCTGTCTTGTTCAGCTCCATCTCTGTACCTGAACACAGCAAGCATTCAGCAGGTATCTCAAAATGAAGGATGGAAGCAATTGTTGCCTTAAAGGGATGGCATCTTTGCCCTTAAGAACGATTAAGTTAGAAGTGATACACAGAGAAAATACACATCAGGTACCATACAGGTGTCTGTGACAGGTATCAAAGTAAGGGCCAGGGCATGGGTACCAAGAGCATGCGTTTTAGTGCTAGCCGTTGCGGGGGTGTGGGGCGGGCACAGCACAGCATACCCTTCCTGTTGGTGAGAAAGCGACACAGAAATAAAATACCGACAGCCTATGGTAGAATAGAAAGGCAGCGAAGACTTGAGTGAGGGGAACGAGTGCTAGATCAAGGGTTGCGGAGCATCTCAGGCAGTTAGATAAGATTGTAGGAATCTACGCCCCGTGTGTATGTGTGTTAGTTGCCGGTTCGATCCATGGGAAATGGCAACCCACTCCAGTATTCTTGCCTGGAGAATCTCAAGGACAGAGGAAGCCTGGCGGGCTACAGTCCACAGAGTCACACAGGGTCGGACTCGACCGAAGCGACTTAGCAAGCATGCATGCCCCTTGTAGAAAGGCTGTCAAGGTGAGGTGACCTTGAGGTGCTGAACGTAGGTGGAAAAAGGTTCCAGAGAATAGTTTAATGTTACTGCCTCCGAGCGTCCAAGAGAGAAAAGATCTCGTTTTGAGACAATACCTGTATTTGGTTTTCCTTCAGCCGAGGGACAAGGGTAGCGGTTGGAGGACAAAACCCGGTGGGCGGGGCCTACGCGAGAGGACGGGATCACGCGGGCCCTTCCTCCAGCAACCGGAGGCCGGGCGAAGGGGCGGGGTTTCCGGTGGCAGCGGCACTCGGTCGTCGGGTGACGCTAGGCGGACAGATCGTCACGTGACACGGAAGTGACTACGAACAGGAAGAGGACGAAAAAAATAACCGTCCGCGACGCCGAGCCGAGCCGGACCCGCAGCCACCATGAACAGCAAAGGCAAGGACAGAGGGTGGCTGAGGCCGTCGGGGGGAGTAGTGCTGGCCCGGAACGAGCGGGCCCGGAGCCCAGGGTCACCGAACGCCAGGCCTGGGGCGAGGTGCGCCGCGCTCCTGGGCCAGCAGCAGTGCCCGAGGCTGCGCCAAACACCTTCGTCATCCCCGAACTACGGCCGTTCGCTCCCTCACGGCCCTTTCTCCGTTAAACTCTGTGGCGCAGTTTGGAGCTGCGGGCTCGGGTTGGGGGGGGGCTGTTGGGTTGGGGGGGTGGTAAAGAAGGTTTGTCGTGATGGGCGTCTGTAGGAGCAAATGGGGAGCTGGAGGCGAGATTTGGGTAGGCCAATGGAGAACTGACAGAGGCGGGGCGCCATGCTCCGGAACCACAGGCAGGTCTCCGGGCTTAACTAGTGAAGTACCGCGCTGGTGGGCGGGCCAGTCGGGCCCGAACGGGGTCTGTTTCCCCTTACTCTCGCTGGCGGCGAGAACGTCTCCCAGTTTCTGTATCAGAACATTCCCCTCAGCCCCATCCCCAATCTCAGTGTTAACTTCCACCACTCACTTTCCATTTGGAAGTCGACCTTGAGTAGGAACCTGTGAGGTCGATGACCACAACCACCGTTACTCACGAGGTCTTGGTCAGTTACAACCAGACCTTTGGAGACCACGCAGAGCAGGGAAACAGGACACACCGTTGAAATACCGGCCAGAGGGGGTGCCCAGAACTGCCCTGCGTTCTGAAAGGATCTTGGGCCCAGCTAGACTTGCCCCTTACAGCAGTCTGCTACTAGATGTCCAGTAGGGATCCAGCTTCTTCAGCTTTAAGGGTGCAAAGAGAATGCTTATTTTCTTGGCTCCAGGAATCAGGCCCTCTAGGGCATTCTGTTTGGAAATCTTTTTTTGCTTATCCCGGCTAGGTTAGGTACCCAATATGTCCTGCTTTGTTTTGGTGACTATGGTAGACAACATGCTTTTTTTTTTCCCCCTTGTCTTCCAGGTCAATATCCAACGCAGCCAACTTACCCCGTGCAGCCTCCTGGGAACCCTGTGTACCCTCAGACCTTGCATCTTCCTCAGGCTCCACCCTATACTGATGCTCCACCTGCCTACTCAGAGGTGCTTCCAGTTAACTAGAGTTAAATAATGGAATACTCTTGGATCATGTTTTCAGTCCTTAGCCAAGTCTGGCTCCATACATTTATTTACAGGAGAGAGTGCTCACATGAATCATCTTAAAACGTGACATAGTTCAGCCATTTCTGTTGGGTTTGAGAAGGCATTATCTGATTTTTTTGTTATTTGGCACCGGCTGAAGTTAAGAAGATGAGTTTGCATTCCCTTAGCCTAACATTAGCTATAGCAGGAAGTGATCCAGGAGAATATTGAGTGGCAGTGGAAAGGCAACTTGTGTAACTCAAGAGTGTAATCTGTACAAGGAGAATTAAGACTTGACTCATTAAAATGAGATCTGAAATAGGAATGTCATAAAGTAACTTGTTGCCTTCTCTTCTGCCTCTTCTAGCTCTATCGTCCGAGCTTTGTGCACCCGGGGGCTGCCACCGTCCCCACCATGTCAGCTGCATTTCCTGGCGCCTCACTGTATCTTCCCATGGCCCAGTCTGTGGCTGTTGGACCTTTAGGTTCCACAATCCCCATGGCTTATTATCCAGTTGGTCCCATCTATCCACCTGGTTCAACAGTGCTGGTGGAAGGAGGGTATGATGCAGGGGCCAGATTTGGAGCTGGCGCTACTGCTGGAAACATTCCTGTGAGTATGACTTGGTCACAAAAAAGCTCAACCCTTGTGTATTTTAACTTTCTGAAATGACTGGTCATCCTTTCATCATCCCTGGGTAATAGTTGCTGGTATTGGTGTAATCTCTGACGTCCAGTAGTCAGGCAGAAAGCACTCAAGGGGGCAGGAGAACCATGGCTAGTCAGTAGCATCTGGCGTACTCCCTGATGTCAGAATTTATCAGATTCCTTTGTTTTCCTGTCTTAGGAGTCCTGCCTGCTGCTTTTCCAGTTCACTTTGATACTAGTCTAGTAACACTCCTCATTCATTCCATAAGCATTTATTTAGTAGGTGCCATCAGCATGGCATTATATTAGGAACCATGATGATTAAAAAAACAGAATGCATAATCCCTATTAATTGCATTTAGAGAGATACTAGGGATTTTAGCTATGTCTCTTGATTAGTTCCCCTATGTATGGCAATTAGAGCCCAAATGGTCCTTGCTAGGACCATCTACTCAATAACCATAGGCTAGGGATGAAATGAAAATGCTGTCATCAGGTAGAGCCTTCAGATTATCCAGGGCCATTTGAAAACTGTCAGACCCTGTGATATAGGTCCCTGGACCTGGTACCCCCACTGTGTTTTGGGATGCGAATAGGAGTGATTTTCTACACTGAAAATGCCTATGGGTCTGGACTTCCCACGCTCAGAAGGTATCCATAGGCTTTACTTTGGACCCAGAACCCTTTAAATGAGTGGGTTTCCTGTTTACATCTTTAGGTTCACAAAGAATGTAGACCTGCTGGACTCAGATTGGTGACCCAGATAGCTCTTTGAGATGCCACTGGTTAGCACACTGCTGTCTTCCTGATTGGTCCTCTTTCACCTTTGTCCACTTCCCTCCCACAGCTGCCCTCTGCCCAATCAACCTTGTCTTTTCCTTTCAGCCTCCTCCCCCTGGATGCCCTCCCAATGCTGCTCAGCTGGCAGTCATGCAGGGAGCCAATGTCCTCGTAACTCAGCGGAAGGGAAACTTCTTCATGGGTGGCTCAGATGGTGGCTACACCATCTGGTGAAGAACCAAGGCCATCTCTATGCCGGGAAAGACATCACATACCTTCAGCACTTCTCACAATGTAACTGCTTTAGTCATATTAACCTGAAGTTGCAGTTTAGACACATGTTGTTGGGGTGTCTTTCTGGTGCCCAAACTTTCAGGCACTTTTCAAACTTAATAAGGAACCATGTAATGGTAGCAGTACCTCCCTAAAGCATTTTGAGGTAGGGGAGGTATCCATTCATAAAATGAATGTGGGTGAAGCAGCCCTAAGGATCTTCCTTTAATTCCTCTGGAGTAATACTGTACCATACTGGTCTTTGCTTTTAGTAATAAAACATCAAATTAGGTTTGGAGGGAACTTTGATCTTCCTAAGAATTAAAGTTGCCAAATTACTCTGATTGGTCTTTAATCTCCTTTAAGTCTTTGATTTATATTACTTGTTATAAACGAACCGCATTAGTTGTCTGCCTTTTCCTTTCCATCCTTTGCCCCTGGTCCTACCCTCTATCCTTGTCTTCCACTCCTTCCCACCAATCTCCATTGAATCAATGGTGCAGGACAGAAAGCCAGTCAGACTAATTTCCTTCTCTCCTTGCACTTCCCCCCACTTGTCATCTTTTAACTAGTCTTTCACAAAGGATCCTCTGAAACCCCCTCTGTGACCCAAGCACACGACCCATTACTTCTGCTTTTGCATCTCCTCAAGCAAAAGCGGAGGGTGCCTTTTGGACCCTCCTCATAGATTTTCTCTTCAGACATGAACCAAACCCAAATTTGTTTTGGTGCCAGAAAAACAACCTTGTTTTAACAAAGGATATCAGTGCAAACTGTACCATAAACAGCAGATTGTTTATAATTTTGAGGGGCAAGGAGGAGGATGCATTTAAAAGCCTGATGACTCTGGAGCCAAATTAAGGGGAGTTTGCAGATCAGAAATTGGTTACCATTTCTTGTCAGTGTCTGATGTAGCCACTCATGGCTCCCAAGAATTCCTCAGCTGGGTTAATGGGGTCATATTGTGAATGCCTCACTACTAAATGACTTGAGTCCAGTGAAATCTCATTAGGGTTAAGAATATTTCAGGGATCCTTAATATTTTGATTTTTGTTTTCTAAAATTGGATTTTATTTTATAATTTCAGTTCATCTAAATTTGTGTTCTGTACATGTGATGTTTGACTGTACCATTGACTGTTATGGAAGTTCAGCGTTGTATGTCTCTCTCTACACTGTGGTGCACTTAACTTGTGGATTTTTTATACTAAAAATGTAGAATAAAGACTATTTTGAAGATTTGAATAAAGTGATGAAGTTGCATTACACCTCACTTCAAGGATTCTTTACTCAACTTGTTTTTAGATCTCTTCTGTATATAATGTTTTTTATATCCCACCTGTAATTCAGATAAGTGCTGCTGTCATTGTTTTGTTTTTTCTTTTAATGAAGTCTTTGAAATAAATGCAGGAGTACAAGGCTAAGACTTGACCATTTTCATGAGTTCCATTCTAGATGTTTAGCTTTTTTTCATTTCCTAAGCGCTTTCAGATTCTTAAAAGCCTATTAGGCCAGAGGAAGTCAGAACATAAACTTAGAAATAAGGGAACAATTGAGTCTCCTCATTTGGAGGAGTCTCCTCCTGCCCTTAAGTTTGACTTGAAAATGTTTTTTAGTTTGACAACTTGTTAAGTTGTAAGTTGAGGGTGATCTTCGGTTTTTCCAAAATTCTGTTTGGAGAAATGCTGAAAACTGGAATATAAGTTGCTAAGATGAATTTCTTAACTCTTGGGTCTTAACCTTGGGTGGACTTGAGCTTGAAAAATGAAGACAATATAGTTAAGACCTTGAAGGAGGTTTAGTTTAATTCCAAAGTAAACAATGCATGGACAGTTAATGATTTCTACCAAAACACTGTACCTTTTAAATATGCCTCATTTTGAGATGGACGAAGTGAGATCCAGGAAGCCTCTCTGGGCTTGATAGAAAGGGCACTGGTGGGAAAAGTCACAGGTTGTTCCTGGTTCCCTCTGTGTGCACACACAATGGATCAGGGACATACTGGCCCTTGCCAGGATGGAGGCTAAAAACTCATCTCCCAGGGTCTGTTTCTAATGACCCTCTTCTAGGACAAACTTCCAGGACCATCTCTGTTGCAAACCCCTGAGATTGTTCTGGGAACTTCTGAAACTTCCCTGGGGCCCCCTATGCTTGGGAGAGAACACAGGTAAGAGTTGAGTAAGCAAACAATGGACATGAACTTGAGCAAACTCTGGGAGATAAGAGGACAGGGAAGCCTGGCATGCTGCAGTTCGTGGGGTCACAAAGAGTCGGACATGACTGAACAACAACAGAGCAAACTGTCAAAAAAGTTTCAGCAAAGATAAAAGTATAAAGATGGTGATTTCTTGCACATGAGAATCTGATTTCTGTATCAATAAACTATTTTAATTCCGATAAAAATAGCATATGTCTGGATTGTTGGGGGATAAGGAAAGGAAGGGCTCAGATTAAGGGACGTGGCATGTTCATCAGGAGGGAGTCTCCAGTCTCCTGGCCCTCCTGGCCTGGCCTTTCCCTGTGGTTTCCCGCCTCTGGGAAGAACTAAGGATACTACTGCCACTCGGGTTGTCACTAGGTGACCAGGTAAGGGACAGAGGAGCATCCAGTGACCCCCAACTCTTCTTCCCTTCATCCTGTGAAAAAAGTGAAGATGACTGCGCATATACTCCAGTGTTGCCCACTACAGCTCCATCTCACTCATCAGTCAGAAGCTGTGTGACAGAGGCCTGGCTAGAGACATGAGCAGCTTTGTGTCCCCGGTCCATGGTGTCCGTGATGCTGGCATTTAGGCCTGTGTCCTGGAAGGAGCTCAGGTCTACCCATATCAATTGATGCTTCTCACCGGTTTCAGGTAAAACTTTCACCTAATAAATAGTGTGTTAGCACTGGAACCTGGATAAGCTCCTTGGGGCCTGGGAACCATTAGATGAAATATTCTTCCTTTTCCTTGCCCTTGGCTGAGTCATTCTCCACCAGGACAACAGCACCGGGCTCGCCATCTGCGGGTTCGTAGGTGACGTAGCTGCCTTTGTTCTTGTACAGGTAAAAGAAGATCAAGATCACGACTGAGAGCAGGGTGAGGAAGACCACGGTGATAACAACTTGGAAAGGAGAGGGAAAATGCAGACATGTTTCAGGATTGGGGCATCTCAGTAACTCACGGGGTCCCCTGCTTTAGACGATTCCCTCACTCTTAATGAGGATCCTCCTGCTGTTAACTAGCGTCCACGTCCAAGTCCATATTCTCCCACCATGCCCAACTTCCTTAGTACATGATATCCGGAGTCTCCTTGGGCTTAAGGACTTTTGATTTCTGTCAAAATGAACTCTCTCTCAACTAGTTCCTGATGATTATGATAGAAACAGGAAGGAGGGAAACAGGAAATCACTTATCCCAACAGGAAGAGTTTTTAAATCCATAGCCTCCTGTAGGGGTTTCTGATCCCTCCCATCCTCTTTCCCACCACTCAACAAACCGCACACATCCTCATCCCTACCCCCACACCCAACTGCAGCCCCCACAGGCAGCTCATCTATTGTGGCCACTTCCCAGCCTCTCATTTACTGGCAGTGCCTCTGATGTGAAGCCTCTATGTGTGTGTAACATAACTTACATGCCAAAGTGAACCCATCAATGGATTTGGTCTCTAGTTTGTGATGCTGTTCTGTATAGGGAGAATCTTAGTCCATTACATCGGTTTCTTGGCTGTCTGTGGAGCAATAGGGCTCCTGAGCTCAGAAGGCCCCTTGGGTTTGACTCAGAGTCTTTGTTACCTGCAATGAGGGCTGTGCTGGCTTCAGCTTCCGGGGACAGGGCCTCAGTGGCCTGTAGAATTGTGGTAGCCATCAGTTCTTCTGGAAAATTTAACAAAGTGGAAAAGGAAATAGGGTGGATTCTTTTGTTCTAAAACACATATTTGTCCTTCAATTTCACCACACCCCCTTCTTCCCTACTCAAATTTTTATCATTTAACTCTTACAGGACATTTGTATAGAAAAACCTGGAGAACAGAGGAGAAAACAAATCACCACAATGAACATTTTGATAGATTCCTCTCTAACATAGTAGTTAAGAATATGGGCTCTAGAATCTTCTTCAGTGGTTAGGAGTGGTACAGTGGTTAGGACAGTGGTACAGTGGTTAGGACTCTGCACTTGTACTGCTGAGGGCCCGGAGTTTGATCCCTGGTCAGGGAACTAAGACTCTATAAATAGCACTGCCTGGCAAAAAAATATACACATACACAAACACACATATATACATATACACACACAGGCTCTAGATCCTGACCCGCGAGGTTCAAATTTGAGCTCTATCTTTCACTAGCTGTGTCATTTTTGGAAAATTACCTAACCCATCTGTGCATCTGCAAACTGGCGATAACAGTACCTACTTTATAGGGTTGTTGTGACATGTAGTAATTCAATAAGGGTATGTTATTGTTAGGAATATACATTTTTGCATAAATGAGATAAAAAAGTGAATGCATATATGTGTACATGTATTTATATTACACAGCACATGCATTTCTTTAATGTTCTTACAAACTCTTTGTAAACATTATTTAAAAATAATGAAACATTTCTCCTTCCCTTATTAAAACCCTTTTCTACACTTTCAGAGTAGGCCTTGCAATTTGAAAGTTTCTGAAATAAGGCCTCTCCTATCCTACAATATATCCCATACCTCCTCCTGTTATATTGGTCTATCTGTCCTTCAGAGCCTGGAAGTCCCACTTCTAAAAAGTCACTACCCAGGCTTCCATTTCCATAAGAAGACAGGAAGCCTTTCAGTTTTCTCCTAGTCAGCATTTTACTGTAGGGGTTCCCCAGGTGGCGCTAGTGCTAAAGAACTCGCCTGCCAATGCAAGAGACTTCAGAGACTCTGGCTTGATCCCTGGGTTGGAAAGATCCTCTGGAGGAGGGCATGGCAACCCACTCCAGTATTCTTGCCTGGAGAACCCCATGGACAGAGGAGCCTCGTGGGCTACAGCCCATGGGGTTGCAAGGAGTCAGACATGACTGAAGTGACTTAGTATGTAGGGGTTTGAAAGGTAACAGTTAAGGAAATATTACTGGGGACTCCCCTGGTGGTCCAGTGCTTAGGAATCCACCTGCCAATGCAGGAGACATGTGTTTGATCCCTGGTTCCAGAAGATTCCACATGCCTCGGGGCCACTAAGCCTTTGTGCTGTTAATTACTGAAGCCCACATGCCCTAGAGCCTGTGCTCCACAAGAGAAGCCACTGCACTGCAACTAGAGAGGAGCCCCCACTTACTGCAACTGGGGAAAGCCTGCCCACAGCAGTGAAGACCCACCACAGCCAAAACAAATTAAAGGCAGTAAAAAATAAATAAACAAAAATTTCCACTCCTGCTGACAACAGACATTTCTTTCAATGTCTATTTAAAAAAAAAAGTAAATGTTACTGTGGAACAGAGATATACCAGGGAAAACAGCCTGACTGACCCTGGAAGCACCCACAAGAGGCATCTCAACATGCACTCAATAATAATTGTTTAGTTGCTAAGTTGTGTCTGACTCTTTCCCACCCCATGGACTGTAGCCCACCAGACTCCTCTGTCCATGGAATTCTCCAAGAAGACTGGAGTGGGTTGCCATTTCCTCCTCCACGGGGTCTTTCCGACCCAGGAATTGAACCTGGGTCTCCTGCATCGGCAGGCTGATTCTTTACCGCTGAGCCACCAAGGAAGCCCAAATAGTAAGAGTAGCACTCATTAACTCTCACCTTCTGCCAGGTATGTGCCAGGTACACTGGGGGTGAGCAAAACAGACACCATCTACCTTCACAGAGCTCAGCCTCCACCACACCAAGTTCACAGTTAAGAACTGCGATACAGGTGGCAAAGGCAACATGCAGGTGAGCATGTGGCAGAGGGGCTGAGATAGTCTTCCGGCAAGAACAGCCTCCCCAGGGAGCAGGATTTGAGTTGCAAGCTGAAGCAGGGGTAGGAGTTTCCAGGGTGATAGGGGTGCGATAAGGAGTACATTCTAGGCAGAAAGAAGAGCCTGCTCAAAGCTCTGAGACAAGAGGACTTGAAGGCCAGTGTGGCTGGAGCACAGGGAGTGAGCCTGATTACTATCTTGTCTGACACCTTTGGGATTCCACCCAGGACAAGGGAAATGAAGTCCCTAGCGACAGTCTGGTGGGGCTGGGAGCAGTGCAAAGAGAGGTCAATGGTGATGAAAGATTTTTTCACACAGGCCACAAGGAAAGCAGACGTGGGCTGCCTGGATCGCCTCCCCCTCTCAGGGCCACACCAAACCCTTCTCCATCCATTCTCATTTGTAACCAATGGGAACTATATTAACCAACTCTGCAGGGCTACTGGGAAGGCTAAATGAGAAAACATATAGGCAAGCATATATAGTAGCTACTACTTAAAATATTATTTAAGGACTTCCCTGGTGGTTCAGTGGTTAAGAATTTGCCTGCCAACGCAGGGGACACATGTTCATCCCTGGTCTGGGAAGACTCCATTAAGCCTGTGCCATATCTAATGAAGCCCATGCGTAGCAACAAGAGAAGCCACCTCAATGAAAAGCCTGTGCACTGCAACAAAGAGTAGCCCCTGCTTGCCACAACCAGAGAAAGTCTGTGCAGCAATGAAGATCCAGCACAGCCAAAAATAAAATAAATAACACTAAAAAAAATCTTTACAAATATTATTTAAGGTGACCTTGTTTATATGCTCAGTGATTAAAAAGGAAAGCTGCTCTGTGTTTGCATCCTGCCCCAGCAAAGTCCTAGATAACCTTGGGGAAGTTACTAAACCTCTCTGAGCCTGTATCTTTTGCATTTGTAAAATAAGAGTGTGGTAGGCAGTCTCTAAAATGAATCCCAATGATCCACCCCCTCCCAGTGTTCACATCTTTGTGTAAGCCCCTCTCTCTGTGTGTCGGCCAGATCCAGTGACTTGCTTCTAACAAACAATGCAGCAAAAGTGATGGGCTGCCACTTCTGAGATTCCATCCAATTATCCACCCGGTCACTGCCTCAGACTGCTGCTCCTCCCCTATATGTCCCGGGACTGCATGCCACCCTCCCACAATTGATCTCGAGTGCTCTCAGTTTTGTCTTCCTTAAACATGTGAGAACTTAACATACACGAAGCACCGAGAAGAATAATGTATGTACAGAAGCTTCAATATAAAGATGAATAGGATTCAATTCAATAGATCAACAATTCACTTTGCACCTACCATGTGCCAGAGGCACTGTCATAGATGCCAAGAAAGCAGCAGTGATGAGGTCCACCAGGGATCTGACCATGGAGCTGAGTGAGGGTTCAGAGAACAGATATATAAGAGTACTGGGAAAGAAAATCCAGGAGGGAAGGTGATTCCTAGTTGGGAAATTGTGCAGATGATCCCAGTTGTAACAGCTGCCATTTGCTAAGTCCCTACTCTGTGCTGGGTACTTCCTACACATAATTATTAATCCTTAGAATACCAATCATTTCACAGCAGGTGTTTTTATTTGCTAATGTGGACTCCAAAGCTCCAGGGAGAGTTAAGTGACGTGCCCTGTATTACTCATGAAGGAACAGTGGATGGAGTCAAGATCTGAATCCAGGACTACCCCTCTCAAAGCCCAAGCAAGGTACTTTTTGTTTTTTTAATACTTTTTTGGCCACACCACACAGCATGTGGGATCTTAGTTCCCTGACCAGGGACCGAACCCACATCCCCTGCATTGGAAGTACAGAGTCTTAACCACTGGACCGCTGGTAAGTCCCCCAAGCAAGCTATTTATACTAAACCTTCCTACCACTAGGGAACATCTTTTTTCCAACAGGGAAAAAAAGGAAACAGTAGCAAAAGATAACTATGAGGTAGCACAAGATTTCCAAAAGTGCAAGGTTTTAAAAGATACGGACAATGCAGGAAAAACAAAAACAGAGGACCACAACCAAATACAGACTGTTGTGCTACAAAGATTGCTCCTCTAATGTGCACTTGCTCACGGGCGACTGGCGAACAGGGAATGATATCAGAATGATACCTGTCACGCTGGTTCATGTACAACTTCAAGCTTTCTACGACTCAAGAGTGAAAAGTGAAAGTGTCAGTTGCTCAGTCGTGTTCCACTCTTTGTAACCCACAGACTGTAGCCCGGTAGGTTCCTCTGTCCATGGGATTCTCCAGGCAAGAATACTGGAGTGGGTTGCCATGCCTTCTTCCAGGAGATCTACCTGACTCAGGGATCAAACCCAAGTCTCCTATGGCTCCTGCATTGGCAGGCAGGTTCTTTTCCACTAGCGCCACGAACTAAAGAGTACATTTTAGCAATAGAGAAAGATCTTAAGAAACATAAAATTTACTATAAGTACCTTCCTTGGATGCAGGTATCAGTTGGTTTCCACTTAGATTAAGCCATCTGGTGAAGCAATAAATGGAAACAAAGGTGGTACAAAAAATTTTCCCTCTATACAACACATCAGATGAAGGGAGAAACTTATACGAAATTTACCTCTGTATAAAATTTATCTCTATGCAAAAAACACTAGAAGAAGGCAGATCCTACACCAGATTTTTAATTTTGATGAAACAGTCTTTCTTGGAAGTGACACCTCTCTGGAATCTACCTCTAATCTAGGAGGAAGCACACTCCCCAGGGCACAGGGGGTCTAGGATGGACATGGATTTGAGGTTCGACTGTTAGCAGAGGTTTGACTGCTAATATTTTAATTCAGATTGTTGTAGTTTTAGGGTTCTTGTTACAAAGTTACATAAGTTTTGAGTGTTCTGTCCCAATTCTGTATTTCTTGTAAGCCCATTTCCAGTAACATGATTTCAGAAGGTGAGTCTTTAAAAAAATGCACATAAAAGCTAATAGCAGAAACTTAGAGAACCGTGTCAGGAAACTCTACACAGCTCCAGCTGGCAAAGGACACTGGAAGGACAATTTAAAAAGTGTTATATTTGGAGCAAAAACAAGGAAATGGGACAGGTCTGCTGTCTGGCACTGAAGCTAAGAGGTTGGAGGTAACAGAGAGACTAGAACTCTCTCAGCTCCTTTTGCCTCTGTCTCCTATCAAAGCGAATGATTTTTGCACTAAAAGAGTAGCAGGAGCCTTGGTAACATGGGGAAGTGAGCTCAAGAGAAGGGAAGCAAAAAGCACCAGGCTAATCTAAAAGGGATTCAGTTAAGTGACAGTCAAGGGCACTGAAAGATTATGTAAATGGGAGAGTTATTGGTGACATAGGAGCTTTTGAGAAAGATAGAGGGGCCAGAAGCCTGAAGGGCCACAGAATGGGGTGGGTTCTATAAACAACTGGTGAAACTGATATCCTTCCCAGCAAAACTGTAGTACAAGTTTGGGGGTCTTGAACTTGAAACCACAAGCAATAAGTTAGTGTGAGACCACTAGGAGCAAGCTAGGTCAGACAAGTCACACAGCCTTTTTAGACTGTCCAGAGAAAGAGAAATTAAAAAGTTAATTCAACAAGTATTTATGGAGTGTGTACTTGGTACCAGCCTCTGTTTGATTATAGATTAGTTTGGTTATAGAATAGTGAACACAACAGGCAAAAACTCTTGTGTTCATAGTTCCTTAAAAAAATTAAATAGAATTACCACATGACCCAGCAATTCCACTTCTGGGTGTTTATCCAAAAGAAATGAAAGCAGGAACTGGGACTGCTATTTGTACACCAATGTTCACAGCAGCATCATTCACATTAATAACTAAAGAGTGAAACAACTCAAATGTCCATCAACAGATGAACAGATAAACAAAAGAGACTTAGGATAACCATAAATAAAAAAAAACTGGAATCTGGGGAAGAGGTCTGGACTGGAGATTTAAAAAGTCAGCACAGGGTTTCCTTGGTGGTTTAGTAGTAAAGAATCTGCCTGCCAATGCAGGAGTTACAGGTTCGATCCCTGGCCTGGAAAAATCCCGCATGCTGCAGAAAACAACTCAGAGTCTGTGTTCTAGAGCCCAGGAGTCACAAGTACTGAAGCCTGCATACTCTCGAGCCCATGCTCTGCAACAAGAGAAGCCACTGAAAGAGAAGCCCGAGCACTGCAACGAAGAGTAGTGCCTGCTCGGCACAACTAGAGAAAAGCCGTCACAGCAACAAAGACCTAGCACAGCCATAAGTAAATAATTTTTTTAAAATAAATAAAAAGTCAGCACATTTACAAACATGAGACTGAATGAGATCACCAAGGGAGTAAGTATAGATTAAGAGGACCAAGGACTGAGCCCAGGGAGGGTTAGGAGGCTGAGGAATAGCAGCCAGACAGACCAAGTACAAGGACTACCGGGTTTTGCCATGCAGAGGTCATGAGTAACTTTGACAAGAGAAGTTTGCTGAAGTGCTAAGTATAAATCCCTGGTTTATAGTGGGTTCAAGAAAAAAAGAGAAGGCAACCTAAATGTCACTTGACAGATGAATGGATCAGAAGATGTGGTACGTACGAGACACACACACACACACACACACACACACACACACACAGAGTGGAATATTACTCAGCCATAAAAAGACAACCTAAATGTCACTTGACAGATGAATGGATCAGAAGATGTGGTACGTACGCGCGCGCGCACACACACACACACACACACAGTGGAATATTACTCAGCCATAAAAAGAATGAAATAATGCCATTTGCAGCAACATGGATGGACCTAGAGATCGTCACACTAAGTAAGCCAGACAAAGACAAACATGAGATGATATTGCTTATACGTGGAATCTAAAAAAAATAAGTGAACTTATTTATAAAACAGAAATAAAGCCAGACACAGAAAACAAATTTATGGTCATCAAAGGGGAAAGGGGGAAATTAGGAGCTTGGGATTAACATATACGTGCTACTATCTATAAAATAATTAACCAACAAGGGCCTATTGTATAACACAGGGCACTATATTCAATATTTTTTAATAACCTATAAGGGAAAAGAACCTGAAAAAGAATAGATATATATGTATCTATTGAATAACTGAATCACTTTGCTGTACACCTGAAACTAACACAATGTGTAAGTCAATAATTACACTTCAGTAAAAAAGAAAAAAGGGGAAGGAAAGGCACTGAAGGCAGAATATAAACTCTTTTTTTTTTCTTGCAAAGATAAGCAGGGAAATAGAGCTATAGCTGGAGGAGGGGAAGAGAGTTCAAGTTTTTCGTTTTCGCTTTTTGGATGGGAGAAATGACAGTATGTTTATGTGTGGATACGAATGACTCAGATGAGAGGGAACAATTGACGGCTGGAGCCATGTCCTTGAAGGGATGGGGTCCAGCGCACAGATGGAGGGACTGGCTGCAGACAGCAGAGCTCACTCATGATTAATGTGCACGTGGGCATGGAGGTGGGTCGTATATAGATGGGGGCAGGGGAGCCTTCGGTAGTTCTGAGAACTCTAATTTGCTCCGGAAAATAGCAGGTCATGTCATCAACTTAAGAGTAAGGATGGGGAGGGGGTGGGTTAGGAGAGTTGAAGGTGCTGCCTGAGTAGCTAGCATCTCATCCCAGAACACATGATAGAGTATTTATAATATCTCTGTGGACTAACACAGCCTGGCTTTATTGAAGAATAAGTGGGGTAGTAATTGGCCATCAAGGAATGGAGTGATGCCAGTCTAATCAGAGCTTCTTCCGCTGGGATTTGACCTTAGTTCTTTTTGAATTGATATTATTATGACAAGACCATGCCAGGGCCAAATTAAGGCCTTTATGTAATTCAAAATAAAAATGTTAAATCACAAGACAGATATAACAAAGTCCAATAATACATTTTCCCCTTGTGGTAACAACTCTTAGCTGTTTTGCTAGTTTAAAAAATAGTGATGGGGACTTCCCTGGTGGTCCAGTGGCTGGGACGCCACACTCCCAATGCAGGGGGCCTGGGTTTGATCCTTGGTCAGGGAACTAGATCCCACATGCCACAACTAAGACCCAGCAGAGCCAAATAAATAAAAATAAATAAATATTTTAAAAATATACATAAATGAGGGAACTCTCTGGTAGTCCAGTGGCTAGGACTCTGTGCTCTTGCTGCTGAGGGCCCAGGTTCAATCCCTGCTCAGGGAATTAAGAGCCCACAAGTCGCGCAGCATGGCCCCCCAAAAAGTAAATATCAAATTCTTTGCAAGAGCTTTTGTTTTAGTGTTCTGGCTTATTGGTGCCTTCCACACAGGCTTAGTGTGGAAGGGTTTAGTGTCCTTCGGGTAAATACAGACCCCAGTAGACCCAGGGAAGTTTTGGCAAATTTGTGAAAGACTCAAAGTTAAAGGAGCCACTGATAAGTTGATAAACAGAGATTAAAAATGACTGGAAAATGGGCCAGATATAACAAGATGACAATTCAACAGACTCATTGCTCTTAGGTCCAGGAAATCAACTACTCACAAATAAAGCAGAGGGAAGCCACAGCTTAGTGGCAGCATCTATAAAAGACTTACAGTGGGATCACTAGAAACTCACTGACGCTGGAAGCACAGACTTCAAAACAGCAGTGAAAGCGACAGGGAGGTGGTAGGATTTTGGACGCTTTTTAGTTTCTTCTATATCTTTTCCTTTATCTTTCAAATTTCTTACGATCGTAATGACTTTTATAATCCTAAAATATTTAAAACTTGCTCTTATTTTAGGCACTGTGAATATAAATACGGCCTCTAATAGTGGTATCAGCAGTGCAGTCCCACTCTGTGCTACTCCTAGGCTGCTGAGTTGCGTCTGGGTGTCTTTGAGGTGAGCAGCCAACACAGTGAATGGCTTGGAACCCATATCAGATAAGGAAAGCTTGCAAGAGAAAGCTCAGAGTGAAAACCTGGTCAGGAAGCAAGGACTAGGACTTGAGTGCTGTCTCCGAATACATCAACTTGTACAGAGGGCTAATGGCAGAAACTAATGGGAGATGGGTGTCTCCCCCAGAGAATGAAGGGCAAAGCTGGACAGATGCCTCATGGGGAACGGGAAAGAGAATTCCAGCTCAGAAAGGATAGCTGAACTAGCTGACCCTTCAAGACTTTCCTCAGTCTTAATGTTAGAATTTTTGAAAATTTGAAGTGTTTCATCAGAATTCTCTTCAAAATCAAATTTTCAAACTGGTGACATCTCAGTGAAATCTGTCATTTGTTAACAGTATCGTGTCAGTGTTAATTTCTTGGTCTTCACAAATGTACTGTGGTCCTCTGTATCGATGTCAAACGTACCAAATGATATTTGAGGTAACTAAAGGGTACTGTATTATTTTTTCAACTTTTCTATAAATTTAAAATTGTTCCAAAATAAAATATCTATTAAAAACATAAAATATTTTAAAGAATCTAAAAAAGACTGGGTATATGTTTATGTATATAACTGGTTCACTTTACTGTACAGCAGAAACTAACACAACATTGTAAATCAACTATACTTCAATTAAAAAAAAAAAAAAAATCAGGGACTTTCCTGGCGTGGTTAAAACTTTTGAGCTTCCACTGCATGGGGCAGAGGTTGGATCCCTTGTCAGGGAACTAAGATTCCACACATCATGTGGTGTAGACAAAATAAAAAAAAAACAAATAAGAATTTGAACTCAACTCTGTGCAGAAGAATTTTCCTCAGACTACAGGTCACAGGGTGTTTGAGTGAATGAGCTGGGGCCTTTGGGCCGACACAAGACTTGAACCCGTGTCTCTTATGTCTCCTGCATGGGCAGTCGGGTTCTTTACCACTAGCGCTACTTGGGAAGCCCAAGTATCACAGTGGTAATCTACAGTTGTGACTTAAAGTTCACAAAACATACGCTATTTTATCCCCACCCCAAGAATGTGATGTAACTAGGGTTGGTGTTATCATTACACACAAGCCAAAAAACTGAGGCAGCTCAGCAAGCTTCATCCGCCAGCCCCCAGTCACTCAGAGGTTGGCTGGGCCAGGCTATAAATCTGTCTCCTCACTTCAAGGTTCTCTCCAAAGTCTGGAACTATCCCTGTTCACTTCAGCCTGAACATTTTGTTGAACTGTCCACTGGGTTTGGTTCTCACAGCTTGACTGCAGGCTGGAAAGGGTGTCCACTGAAATACTGTTTGCAAGAGTGACACTTATCTGAATGTCTATCAGCAGAGGAATGATTAAATAAATGACAGGCCATTCATTCTGGAAATAGTACACAGTTGTTAAAAAGAATGTGGTAGATCTGCAATTACTGGAACAGGATACATGGTTAGACAAAAAAAGCAAATTGCTAGGGTAGTATGTGTAATATGATTACATGTTTGTAAAGAAAAAATAAGTTAAAATAAAACTATAAACACACACACATATATATACACACAGAGAGAGAAGTCTAGAAGGCTATTCCCTGAGGGGGATGTAATAGCTTTGTAATGAAAAAACAACAACAATGAAATAAACTAAGTTCAGGAAACCTGGCATGAAGTGGAAGGAACAGTTTCCTTGATCTCTCTTCTATGATTTCCCTTTCCTATCCCATTTCTCTCCTGTCTCCTCTTCCAAACAAAGGAATAGGAATGCTACTTTGTCCCTTCCTTCTTAGACATGGAAAGAGTGCAGCACTGATTTTCTTTAAGGAGGGAGGCCTGGGGCTGAGGACCACAAGATTTGACATTTGAGGCTCCACCCAAATCCTAACCTACAGTAAATGAACTTCAAGATCTATTTGGCTCACTAACCTTTTTTGTTGTTGTTGTTATAGTTAACCTAGATACTGGTTGGTTTCTTTGTGGCCCTTGTTCCTGGGCTAAATCTCTTATCACTGAGACATCAGATCCTTTGCCACCTGAGTCTGCCAACCTACTTATTTGCTCTAGCCCTGCCCAGCACAGGGCGGCTCCCCCAGTTCTCATTTCCATGGGAACCCGCCCTGGAATTCTGCTTCCTTTCTTCTTCCTTCTTTTTCATGTGCCCCAGCCACGGGGTGGAGTGGCTGACAGCAGTACACTGTGATGGAAAGAATACAGGCTTTAGAATAAATCAGACTTGGTACAATATCCTGCCTCTGCCATTATCAGTTGCTTAACCTTAGAAGAATTTCTTAACCTCTGAACATTTAACTTCTCTGAACCTCAGTTTTTGCTTCTTTAAAATGAGAATGAAACATTCTCATTTTAAACAGGACTTTCCTGGTGGTCCAGTGGTTGAGAATCTGCCTGCCAATGCAGGGGACACAGGATTGATCCCTAGTCTAGGAAGATCCCACATGCTTCAGGGCCACTAAGTCCGTGCGCCACAGTTATTGAAGCCCACTCACACTAGAGCCCATGTTCTTCAACAAGAGAAGTCATCGCAAAGAGAAGCCTGTGCATGGCAACAAGGAGTGGCACCCACTTGCTGCAACTAGAGAAAGCCTGTGCACAGCAATGAGCCCCCAGTGTAGCCAAAAATAAATAAATAATTTTTTAATAAGCTAAGGGCCTATGAAAGTTACAATGTGGCCCTCACTTTCAACCCTCTTAAAGTCCTCCTTGGGGAGGACTTTACAGATTGACTGAGGAAAGGGGATGTGAGAGAGCATAGGTAGGGAGGTGGGGAAGAGACATGCAAGGCCCTCAGTGATCACATTCTTCCCAGTGCAAGCTCTCACCCTGTGGGATTTTTTCCATTTCTGTCCTGGGAACTTATTAATACATTTGCTTGGACCCACTGGGTAGGGGACTATATGGTATGTTCTAAAATACCACTCCACTCAAGTCATTGGGTGGATCAAAAATGTAAATATACAACTCAACAACAAAAAAACCAGACAATTAAAAAATGGGCAAGGACTTGAATAGACATTTCTCCAAAGAAGATATACAGATGCCAGTAAAGACATGAAAAGAGGTTCAACGTCACTAGTCATTAGGGAAATGTAAATCAAAACCACGGTGAGATACCATTCACACCCATTCGGATAACCACTATCAAAAACCAAAAAATAACAAGTGTTGTAGAGATGTAGAGAAATTGGAACCCTATGCATTGCCAGTAAGAACGTAAAGTGTACAGCTACCCTGGAAAACAGTATGACAGGTCTTCAAAAAATTAAACATACATTCTTGCAATTCCACTTCTGGGTATAAATCCAAAAGAATTGAAAGCAGGGACTCAAAGAGATATTTGTAAAACCATGTTCACAGCAGCAGTATTCACAACAGCCAAAAGGTGGGAAGTAAGCCAAGTATCTACTGATGAATGAATGGATAAAAAAGAGATATACTTATATACATATATATGTATATAATATTATTCAGCCTTAAAAAGGAAATTCTGACACATGCTACAAAATGGATGTGTCTCGGAAATGTCATGCTAACTGAAATAAGCCAGACACAAAAGGACAAATTTTGTATGATTCTACTTATACTAGGTATAGTCAAATACAAACAGATCAAAAGTATAATGGTGGTAGCCAGGGGCTGTGGGAGAAGTGGAATGAAGAGTTATTATTTAATGGATACAGAGGTTCAGTTCGGGAAGGTGAAAATTTCTGGAGATGGATGGTGGTGATAATTGCAGAGCAACGTGAATGTCAATCAATACTTAACAGCACTGAACAACATGCCAAAAAATAATCAAAATGGTAACATTTATATTATGTTTATCTTGCTGCTACTGCTAAGTTGCTTCAGTCGTGTCCGACTCTGTGCGACCCCATAGACGGCAGCCCACCAGGCTCCGCCATCCCTGGGATTCTCCAGGCAAGAACACTGGAGTGGGTTGCCATTTCCTTCTCCAGTGCATGAAAGGGAAAAGTGAAAGTGAAGTCGCTCAGTCGTGTCCGACTCCTAGTGACCCCATGGACTGTAGCCTACCAGGCTCCTCCATCCATGGGATTTTCCAGGCAAGAGTACTGGAGTGGGGTGCCATTGCAAACTTAAAAAAAAAAGAATGTATATAGTTCTCCTTTTGCCCAAGTCCTAATTCCTTAGCTGCCAGGCAAGCATCACTTTTCTTCCCTACAGGCAGGTATACTCTGGAGGCCCTCTGTCCTCTCCCTCAGGATACCCTCCAGGGTAAGCACAGGATCTGCAGCTCACAAGAGCTGGCACTGCCTTTGTCTGGAATCCCTGCTGCACCTCTCTTGGCCTACATAAACCTCACCTATCCTTCAAGCACTAGCGGTTCATCCTCTTCCCCACTCATGAAGCCTGTATTGACTAATCTAGCTGGCTACCCATTTCTCCCTTTGCTTATCTCTCAGCAGACAACTAAAAGATCTGAACTGTGTTCATCACCAGTCATACAGGACAGCTCCTTCAACTTCCCCTGGGGTTCTCACTCACTTGTTTCCACAACAGAAAAAGCAGAGAATGTCTGTCCTAACAACAGATGAGACCGTATATGAAAACAAAAGTATATAGACTAACCAAGGTTTCATTCTTCCCTCATCCTAATTAACATGCAATGAAAACAAGCTTAGTTTGTCCAGCCAAGCTTGGTTATGAAATGAAAGGTGGGACTCCATTCTCAATGTGAAGCGAAGAAGAGGCAATACTGGCCTGAGGAACAAGTGATAACAATAGTTTCAGGGAACAAGTGGTTTTTGATGCTGAAGTGAATCATCAGAGGAATGGAATTAGAAAGCAGGCAGAGGGACTTCCCCGTTGGTCCTGTGGTTAAGAATCCGCGCCTCCATTTAGGGGGCCAGGTTCAATCCCTGGTGAGGGAACTAAGACATGGCAGAGATTTGGGGAATCCCCCACAACCAGGGCCCAGGGGGGAAAAAACAAGCAGAATTCCTTCCCAGGAATAGATGGACTTTTCTAACAAGCACCCAGTAATAATAACCCATGTTTTTGAGCACTTACTAGATATCAGACACTGTCCTCAGTGTTTTACACGGATTATCTTATTTCACCCTCACAGATAATCTCTTAAGGTACTATTTCCCCCCTCCAAGCGCCAGGAGACTGGCGCTTGGAGGGTAGATAACTCACTCAAGGTCACAAAGCTAAGTGGTACCAGGAATGGGCCCAGGTCCATGAAACTCCAGATTGCAACTATACTGAAGCGTACAGTCAGGTTGCCTTTGGCTTCCTCCCGGGTTTTGTGGTGTCAGGCAGGTGGAAGAGTCTTCCCTTCTGGGCTGAGGCCTCAGGGAATTCCGGAACTGGCCTGAGGGTGAGGGACTTGAACCGGGAGAGGCGCTCACCTACCTGCTGGAGGAGGCGTGGTTGGGAAGCTAGTCATCGCGGTGTGGACGGGCACCTGTAGGGAGGTGCGGGTCTGTAGGAAGGTGCGGGTCTGTAGGAAGAGAGACAAAGCCCAGCATGAGGTGGGTGGGCCCTGCCTGGGGCTGAAAACGACCGGAAATCCCAAGAAAGCCTCTGGTGCCAGGTTTTCCTGAATCCCTTCCCCTCCCCCCACCCACCCTTTCCCCTTTGAGCGTCTATCCCGAGATCCTTTCACTAGGCCACCGCATTTACCTAGGTTTATCAAGGCCTGAGAAAGTTAGGTAAAAGTCTGCAAATTAGCAACGGACTCGGGTTCGCCCAGGCGCCGGGAACCAGAGGGAGGGTCCTCAATCGTCCCCCGGCCCGTCCGAGCCGGCCGGTTGTCGGGGCTCGGCTCGCCGCCCCCCAGCGCCCCTCGGTCGTCCGCTGCGCCGTCCGCGCGGTCTACAGACCCCCGCTGGCCGGGCTCCCGGGCCCGCCCTCCACCTGGCCCAGCAGAGACTGGGACACCCTGCGGCCCTCGCCGCGTCCACGATCGTCGGGGCTCGCGCCCCCCGCCCCGCCCCGCCCCGCCCCGGCCCTCTTTACCGCGCCAGGCAGGGCTCGCTGCGCTCCGAGGGCGGCCCGTCCCGGGCACCGGTTCCGAGCCGCCGCGACGGGAGCCTCCAGCCGAGGCCCAAGCTCGGCCGCTCTGGGTTTCAGTTCCTCCGCGGCAGCGGTGGCTGCGGTGTGAGTTTGGGCGCCCGGCGCGCCCGGCCCTCCCGCCCTGCGCAGTCCCCTCCCCCGCGTGCTCACCTTACCAGTCGGACGGGCGGCGGGGACGGGCGGGCGCCGCGCGTCCCTCTCAACTCGACGGGGGCGGGCACCGCAGGCACCACTGGGACCCGCCGGGGACTCGGAGCTGAGGAAGCGCGCAGGGACGCGCAGAGTTAGCTGCCGAGGCCGGCGGGAGTAGGGGTGGGGGTGGGGTGGGGGCGGCCGACTGGGTGGGACAGGAAAAGAGAAGAGAAACCGCCCTCTGCAGGTTCCCTCTGCCCGCCGGGCCGCCTCTGCTCCCCCGGGAGGAAAGGCTGCTTTTCCTTCTCCGATTGTCACTTTACTCTCCATCCGGAGCCGCTTCCTCCCCCGCCTGCCTCGAGGCTCCAGAGGGCACGGGATCTGATGAGCCCCGAGGTTAGTGCGATCCATCCGCTTTCCCCGCCACCGACGTTATTTGAATTTTCAGCAGATGTGGAAAGTTACATTTAACTTGCGTTTGCATGTCATTTACGTAAATAGGTCTGTGTGCAGAAGCTTGGAACCTAAGCTAACGTAGTGGGCACACCTCTGGCCGGGGAGCAGGGGGATGCGGTGGGGAGAGGAACGATGCCCGAATTCTTTTGAGGCGATGTAGTGCAGAGGTTAAGAGCCTCGTGGACTTTGGACTCAAACAGTCCCAGCTCCACTGATTCTTAGCCGTGTGACTTTGGGCAGATTAGTTAACATCTCTAAAATCTGATCCCTCATCCTTGAAATGGGGGACTGAAAAATCATGCCATTTCAATGTGGTTCTAGCACCTGAGAAACACCTCCATTTGAGACTAATTAATGCCAAACTTTAGTCACCTCTTGACTCACTTCTTTGTGGCAGGAAATGTTCCCAATTAATGAGGAGCTCGATGAGTAAGGCTGTAATGTTAGTGTTAACACAAGCTCTGGAATCTGCCCTGCTGTTTGATCTTGGACAGTTCTGTTTCATTTCTCTTATCTGGAGTAGTACCTGTCTCACAGAATTACTGTGGGGATGGAATGAGTTCATACATTTAAAGCATTAGAAGCTTACCTGGCACAATAGTAAGTGCTCAGTAAATGTTATCTTGCCTTCTTACTTAGAGTTAGAACTCTTACTGTTACTCCTCTTCCCTCTCAGTGTACTTCTATGCTTGCTTCTTATTCCTGGAAGGAGTTCTCTAGCTTTGGGAGTCAATATTTATATAAATCAGATAGAGACAGGAATTGTACTTGTTCATTTGGGAAACAAGGACTGAAAGACAGAGTCTCAGAGAATAGGGGCATAGAGTGAGGGAAAAAAGCAAAGAATACTCTGTTACAATCTAGAGGGGTGGGAATGGGTGGGAGGTGAGGGGGAGATTAAAGAGGGAGGGGACGCATGTATACCTATGACTGATTCATGTTGATGTATGGCAGAAGCCAACACGATATTGTGAAGCAATTTTCCTTAAGTTAAAAATAAATAAGTTTGGGGGGAAGAAAGCAAAGAATTAATAAAATAATAAAGTAAGCAAAGATTGTTGCTTTTATTCCTAAAGATACTATTTGATTGGTTAGAAAAGGGAAAAACAAAACAAGTTGATTAAATTCATCTACTTAAATATATATTCAAGGATATAGCAGTTGTCAGTGAGGAAGAAGAAAGTCCACGTGTAAGAAAACTACCAATCCAACCAAGAAAGGCAAAGAAAGTAACACGTAGGCAAGATGTATGTAAGTTAATGAAAAGGTAAGCCTGGCCAGTCCTCAGATAAAAGAATAGAAGAGAAAAGGAAACTCAAATCCTAAGGGTTAAATTGCAGAGGTGGACAACTGCTTGCATTTATTGACAAACTGACCATGAATTACAGGAAAAGTTGAGATTTTTCTTGTATCTGGGTCAGTCTCCCCCATGGCATATTCCATTATGTTTTTTTTCCTAATACTTTAAAAAATTATTTTTATTTTTTTATTCATTTATTTTTGGCTGTGCTGTGTCTTCATGGCTTAGCATGCATGGTCTTTCTCTAATTGCAGCAAGTGGAGACTACCCTTCCTTGCGCTGTGCGGGCTTCTCATTGCGGGGCTTCTCTTGTGGGGCACGGGCTCAGCAGTTGTGGCACATGGGCTTAGTTGCCTCAAGGCATGTGGATCTTCCTAGACCAGGGATTGAACTCATGGTGGCAGGCGGTTTCTTAACCACTGGACCACCAAGGAAGTCCCTCCACTATGTTTGAAGATTGTTAGAACCACAGACTCTCAGAAGCCATCTGATTTGCTGTTACTTTTACAATTTAATGTGAAGGTTCATAGTCTCTCAGAAGCATCTTTTTTTCTGTTTAAAATGTAACCTTAAAAGGTTTGCTGGTACATGATTTTATCCATGTAGGCACATGCCATTCATTTTGAAAGTGTAAACATGCAGAAAAATAGGATCCATATGCATGCACAGACTGGTTTCAAATTGGGAAAGGAGTATGTCAAGGCTGTATATTGTCACCTGCTTATTTAACTTACATAGAGAGTACATCGTGCAAAATGCAGGGCTGGGTGAAGCACAAGCTGGAATCAAGATTGCCAGGAGAAATATCAATAACTTCAGATATGCAGATGACACCACCCTTATGGCAGAAAGCAAAGAAGAATTTAAGGAATTAAAGAGCCTCTTGATGAAGGTGAAAGAGGAGAGTGAAAAAGTTGGCTTAAAACTCAACATCCAGAAAACTAAGATCAGGGCATCTGGCCCCATCACTTCATGGCAAATAGATGGGGAAACAATGGAAACAATGACAGACTTTATTTTCTTGGACTCCAAAATCACCATGGAAGGTGATTGCAACCATGAAATTAAAAGACGCTTGCTCCTTGAAAGAAAAGCAATGATAAGCCTAGACAGCATATTAAAAAGCAGAGACATTACTTAGCCTACAGATGTCCGTCTAGTTAAAGCTATGGTTTTTCCAGTTGTCATGTATGGATGTGAGAGCTGGACAATAAAAAAAGCTGAGCACCTAAGAACTGATGCCTTTGAACTGTGGTGCTGGATAAGACTCTTGAGAGTCCCTTGGACAGCAAAGTGATCAAACCAGTCAGTCCTAAAGGAAATCAACCCTGAATATTCATTGGAGGGATTGATGCTGAAGCTGAAGCTCCAATACTTTGGCCACCTGGTGCAAAGAGCTCAGTCACTGGAAAAGACTCTGATGCTGGGAAAGATTGAAGGCAGGTGGAGAAGGGGATGACAGAAGATGAGATGGTTGGATGGCATCACCGACTCGATGGACACAAATTTGAGAAAACTCCAGGAGACGGTGAAGGACAGGAAAGCCTGGTGTGCTGCAGTGTATGGGGTCTCAAAAAGTCAGACACAATTGAGTGACTGAACAACATGCACGCACATGCTCAGCACCCACTTTAGCATAAAATAAACAATACTGTAAGCAGTGTGTCCTCTGCTCTCTGGTGTATCCCATATATCCTGGATGTGTCTTGTTTCTAGTATTTTCTGGATATTTTACCTGGTCTGTCAATAGTCTCCTTCACATTGCTGGAAGTTGGGGATTGGGTGATGGTCTTGCAATTAATTCTAGATGCATACAGATAGGTAATGAATGATGCTTCAGGTGGTGGTGAGCTACCAGCATTCTCCAAGTATTAAATGCCAGACTTCAGAAGCTGGAGCAGCCATCCTTATGGCAACAGACCTCCAGGGGCCTTAGGGTAGAGGGTAAGATATACTCATCTCTTCCCAGTTTGATCAGCTTTCAGCCCCTTCTTGTGCTGCTGCCAGGATGGCAGTCTTCTAAGTCCTAGTCTAATAAGTTCTGTCAACCCATTACCATTGGACCAGCCCCAACTTCCCCATTTTTCAAATTAGGGTAAATAATTTGATTCCTAACTGGGACCATCTGCCCTAGATAAGGAAAATGACTACTCATACCCAGCTTACTAGCCCTCTCCCCAATCTTCCTGGAGCCTCCGGGAGGGCCAAATGCAAATAGAGTCAGTCTCACACAGTAAAGGTTTCCACTTAATTTGTGCCTCTTTTGTGGAAGTTACCTTGAGTGTTTATCTCCCCACCAATAGACCAAGGACCCCAGAAGTCCTCTCTGGCACACTCTCCAAAGAGGATCAGTTTCCTAGGAGATGAGGGTCAGGGAAAGCCCGGTAGAGAAAAGGCTTGAACTGGGGTTTTGCCTTGGGAAGAGCATTCTAAGCAGGTCCTGGAGGGCCTTGGACAGCCAGGAGGCCTGTATTCCTAGCATTCCTCCACCCCTTCCATTCGTCCTGAAGTATCACCCGCAGCAGTAACTGAGTGCCAGGGGAGCGGGATGCCTTCTAGGAGAGGAATTAAAATACAGGCAGGAGGACTTTTATAGAGGGATATGCAACCTCCACTCCGTTAGAGATCCTTTTAAGTTTTTTTTAAATGGAAGAGTAACAGGATTAGATCTTAGAAAAATGACTCCTAAGTACGAATATGCATTTTCAGCTCCCTGAGTGACATGTCTACTGAAAAGTCCTGCAAGTTCTCAAGCTCTTTGTATCAATGTTTGTATGGGACATCCAATAAACTGTACATAAAGGGTACAATTTGATCAGTTTTGACAAATGGATACACATTAAATTATCACCACCATCCCAATCAAATCACCCCAAAGCTTCTTTGCCCTTCTTTGTAATCCACCCTCCTTACTACTCCCACCCTCTACCACCACCACCACGGGTCTTCCTGTCATTGTAGACACTAACACGCCTCCTCCCAAACTGGGCCAGTCAGTCTTTCTCCAGGGAAAGAACACAGTGGCAGGAGGCAGCTGAAGCTGAGTCTTCCAATGACAGCAGCCATGCATTCCTGCTACAGACATCCGTAGACTGGTTCTTTCTGCAGCCTGGTTGTCTTTCACTTCTGTGAGCTGCATAATATCCTTCCATCATATCCTTTAGTGCTGCATTGTGTCAGTTTGTTGCCTGAAACTCAGTTCAGTTCAGTTCAGTCACTCAGTCGTGTCCGACTCTTTGCGACCCCATGAACTGCAGCACGCCAGGCCTCTCTGTCCATCACCAACTCCCGGAGTCTACCCAAACCCATGTTCATCGAGTTGGTGTTGCCATCCAACCATCTCATCCTCTGTCGTCCACTTCTCCTCCCACCCCCAATCCTACCCAGCATTAGGGTCTTTTCCAATGAGTCAACCCTTCGCATGAGGTGCCGAAAGTATTGGAGTTTCCGCTTCAACATCAGACCTTCCAATGAACACCCAGGATTGATCTCTTTTAGGATGGATTGATTGGATCTCCTTGCAGTCCAAGGGACTCTCGAGAGTCTTCTCCAACACCACAGTTCAAAAGCATCAATTCTGCGGCGCTCAGCTTTCTTCACCGTCCAAATCTCACATCCATACATGACCACTGGAAAAACCATAGCCTTGACTAGACGGACTTTTGTTGGCAAAGTAATGTCTCTGCTTTTAAATATGCTATCTAGGTTGGCCATAACCTTCCTTCCAAGGAGTAAGCGTCTTTTAATTTCATGGCTGCAAAACTCATATATAATGCACTTCCTCCTGTAGTCACCATTTCAGGAAATGTTACCCCCAACTCTACTCTCTCAAGCCTAATCTAAAATAATTCCTTAAAACTTCGGTCTTCATCACATGTCTCCTCTCACTCATTGCTAAATCCTGCCTATTCTGCTCCCTGCTGAGTATTCTGTCTCTTATAAAGTTCTTACTCCCCCTGCTCCTCATCATTGTTTCTCTAGTACTCACTGCAGTGCTTGGCAGACAACTCAATAAATTCTTGCTGAATGACTGAACGAATAGTGATATCATCCATCACCCCCAGAAACAAAAGCAAAATGGATGAGGGCTTGTATATGTATGCATATTTATCATGACTTCAAAGTGAAATTTTTTAAAAAATTTATTATTTATTTAATTACTTTTGGCTGCACTGGGTTTTCTCTAGTTGTATGCAGGCTTGTCATTGTGGTGGCTTCTCTTGTTGCAGAGCATAGGCTAGGGTGCTTCGGCTCAGCAGTTGCGGCTTGAGGGTTTAGTTGCCCCTTGGCATGTGGAATGTTCCCAGACCAGGGATCAAACCCATGTCCCAAGCATTGGCAGGCGTATTCTCAACTAGTGGACCATCTGGGAAGTGCTCAAAGTTAGTTTTTAATGTTTTCACAGAAGCAAATGATAGGACTTGAATCCAAGACTTCTGATTCCAAATTCCATACCATTTCCATTACACTTTGTATCTATACCGTGTATCCTTTCCCTTCACTGGGAATTGTTTCTTCTTCCATCCTGGTCAGAGCCTTACTTACATCAAATACCAATCTGTAGACACTAGACACAGCTCTAAAATAAAACCCCTTTCCAAGGATATTTGCTTATTAACCAAAGGGCAGAGGAGGTAGGCAATAATGCATCTAGACTGAGGAGAGGAACCTGTGGCTCCAGGCATCAGCAAAGTGTTATAGCCAGGAGGTAGGGGGAGCTGGAGGTCAGGGATGTGACTAAAGCTTTCTGAACCTGGGGTACAGTCAATAAACTTGCCTAAGTGGAGAACAGTATGCTGGCCTGGAACAACTTCCTGTGTCCAAAAAAAAAAAAAAAAAAAATCCATACACATCAGAATAATACTTTATTTAACAATCTGAAAATCTGTTCTTTTGGTTTTAAGTCCTGCAAAATGGGTGGTAAATCAAAGATCTGTGTCTGAGTCTCCGAGTATATGTGGTTATATGTCTGTATGAGGACAGATGTCTATGTCTACAGATGCTTTTGCTTTTTATAGTCTCACTATAATTTTAGCCCCAATTAATTAGTATATAAGGTCTTATTACTCTAACAATGCTAAAACCTGAATTAAATATTCCGAGTCCAACAGTCTCTTCTCCCAAGCCTGCCTGCCTCCCTCCCTCCCCTAAGTCTGCTCCTCAGCCTCCATTAATGCTAGGTCTTTAGAGACAGCCAGGATTCACAGTTTGAGAAACCAGAAATGAATGTTGGATCTTTAGTCCCTCTGACCTACATCCTCTAGCTGAGGAGTTTCTCTGGTGAAGTGTGTGTGGGGAGGTCCTGGCAGTTCCTCTTCAGAGTTGTGCATTTTGAACGGTAGACACCTAGAAAGTAAATATGATTGCATTAGATGTGGACCTGCCCTCCCACCAACCCCTCAAGGGAAGTAAAAAAATCAATCTTCCTCTCCTGAAATATATTTAGTGTAACGCACTGGCCTTTATTGGGTGGGGGGAGGGAAGGATGTGAAACTGGCTGTTGGGATTATTGTAAAGTCTTATTGCAGAGACTGTTCACTATCTCATTCACCATCTCTTTATGAGGATTTGCAGAGAAGCTTTCTTTCTTTTTTAAAAAATTACTTATTTATTTCTAGCTGTGTTGGGTCTTGGTTGTGGTGGTCAGGCTTAGTTGACCCTCAGCGTGTGGGATCTTAATTTCCTGACCAGGGATTGAACCTATGTCCCCAGCAATGGAACGCAAATTTTTAATTTTCCACTGGACCACCAGGGAAATCCCAGCAGAGATTTCTTTTCATCTTAGTAGCAGGAGTTGTTCTCTTAAGGAAGGAGCATCATAAAGTGTATGAATTGATCAGGTTTTCCCTCTTCTTCTTGGGTGTTAGGAAGTCTGGAACCAATTTTGTGGTCTATCGTTAGTAAGTCTATTTTACAGAATGCATTTTTGTACTTGCCTAATTCATGGCTCCATTTTATGTCACTATCACTAATGTACTTCTGCGTTACTTTACTACATTTTGTGTGTGTGCGTGTATTTACCTTTTGTATGCCTTTTGTGTCTCTTAACTCCTTTTTGAAATAAGTTTAGGCATAACTAAATACATTCTTAGGAGATGGCTATGAGAAGGGATCAGGAGATCCAAGGCCAGTTGGGAAATGGGAAGAAAGGAGCCACAAAACCTCATACTCTTGATTCTTCTGGCTCCTACCTGCTTGACTTTGCCCTAAGGAATCTGTTCACTGCTGGGTTCCCCTCACAGCCTACAGTGAGGATTCCAGCCTGCAGCCAAGCCTTGGTCCATCCCCAATCCCAGTCTCACCAACACCGTGTTCTCTGAGCATCTGGCCTCCTTACCTCTTCTTCAGGCTCGGGTGCTATGACATTGCTGTCTTCTGGAACTGCAGAGCCATGAAGCTGAAGACTTTGGTTCTACAAAAAGAAGAGTTCTACTGGTGAGATGTGGCTCAACCTCCCAGCCCGTCGGCTTAGAATGGTCTTTCATGCCTTACACTTTATAAGGGTCACAGGTAATACTAAGGGCAAACATATAAAGTTGTTTCACTGCAGCCTGAAAGCATCAGGGAAGGCTTTATGTCATCCTCTCTTGGATTAGGAAAACAAGATTCAAAGGCTGAAATGACTTGCTGGGACAGGCAACCAGGCCTTTGAATTCCAGAACTGTTTCCATGATTTGTGTGACATGCATCTGTACAGATATATTTATGTGATGGTCTGTAAGGATACAAATATAGGTCTTAAAACCACTAGCTACCACTTTTAGACTAATTCTCCTCAAGAATGCACACACTTAGATGATCCTAACCCCTGGCAGTTAGGAGAGCCAAGTGGCATGATGTCTTCTTTTGGAAAAGGTCTAGGTTCTGAGATGGGAGCCTGAGGCGTGGAACTGCCAAGACAGGGGAAGACATTGGCACTCTAAGGTTTAAAAAGAATTTTTAAAAATTTAAATTTAATTTACACACTATGAAAGTCATCCTTTTAAAGTAAAACCTAACCGTATGATAGTCACATGAAATTCTGTGATTTCTGCTTTCAGGAAAATTTCTTTATTCTTAGTCCCTCTGCTGATTCTAGGCCATGAATTACCTGAAAGGTAATACTAACTCTGGGCTTCCATGGTAGCTCATTGGTAAAGAATCTGCCTGCAAGGCAGGTGACGCGGGTTCGATCCCTGGATTGGGAAGATCCCCTGGAGAAGGAAATGGCAACCCACTCCAGTATTCATGCTTGGAGAATCCCATGGACAGAGGAGCCTGGCAGGCTGCAGTTCATGGGGTCGCAAAGAATTGGACATGACTTAGTGACTAAACAACAATACTACCTCCAAGTAAGTAAGTGCTACCTCCAAGGAAGTTATCAAAATCTTCATGTTCTCTCAGGTGATTCAAATGCTGGGCAAGAACAGATTTTCTCACAGTTATCTTTTTATTTACCCACTTTTATATGTGATAGGTCCATAGTTCTGCTTGAGAGAACACATGATTTATGATGTATCCATGAGGGAGGTGAACAAATTTTATAGGGACACAAGCTTCAGAGGACTGATGATACTGACAGGCCAGGATCTAAGATGCTCTATTGCTTAATTCCACAGGAAAAATATGTCTCATTAGCCACTGACTAAAGCAGTCCCACAGTAGAGGCTGGGAGTAAGGAAAGACTATATAAATCTCAAATGTAAGGAGGTTGTGTCCTGTACCTCTTTGCCTAGGAAGATAGTGTTACTAGCCTGTTCCTCAAAATAGTCAAACAGCATCATGGCCCCCAGACTTTCCCCTTCAGTAAAATTAATCCAAGAATGCAAACTTATTCACCTGAGCCAAACAGATCATTCTATTGCTGCCTCTATACTAAAATCATACATTACAAAGTAAAATTTAATTTTGGATTTTCCATACAGTTGAGTTTTTCAGTGCAGAAAAGTGGCTCTACTCTTCACTACACAAAACCCCACACTGACCTTGTGCTTATTCACTATCCACATGTCCTGCATATCTCTCTCACACAGAATGGCAACCTCAGACCCGAAACCAGCCAAGGGCAAGTTTTATGTCCTATGTGTTAGGATTTTCAATATCTCAATATCTCACATGAATCAGGTGAATATCCTTCCCAGGCAAGGATATAACACCCTGATGACTCAGATTTTAGTACTTCAGGGGAGTCAGCTGAGATAAGCTTATTGTCCTCATGTCTCCTATCTTCCTTGTCTTGCCAGGCATCACAGCCTTTTGCCCTTTGTCCATGCTAGCTCCTCTCAGACAGCAGGGAGCTCCCAAGATGCCAACCTTCAGGTAGGCATATTCAGTAGTAGGGTGCTATGATCTGAGGTGTAGCAGATACCCACATGGTTCATGCCCTGGCCTCCTTCACGGCCCAAGTGTCACCTTTTTTGACCACCGTTTAAAACTGCAATTCAGCACCCCCTGCTGGTGCCTTCCCCTACTTAGTTTTTCTCTGTAACTCTTATTAACATAAACTATAATTTTACTTACTTATTCTGTTTCTTGTCTCTTTCCTCTCCACTAAAAGGTAAGATGGAGGAAGGCAGAGAATTTTGTGTCTGGCTTCACTCTAATAACCCCACTTCCTAGAAGAGTGTTTGGCACACAGAAGGGGTTTGATTGTGGAATGAATGAATGAATCTGGATGCCATCCAGTCAGATGCTGCACCATAATACTCTTCACAGTGCACCTGACAGGTAGGTGACCATATAGCCTGAGCTTCTAACATCAAGGAAGGGGAACGATTTTTCAAGGTGGCTCATCCTTTGGGTTTTGGATGCCCCTGGTGCCCCCTTTCCCTGTATTAAAAAAAGATTTTTCCCATGCCATTTTTTAACAGAGCTAATCACTGAAAGTTCCTCTATATTGATTCAAAGTGTACCTTAAAAAAAAAAACAAACTACTTTACACATAGGGCCTTTTTCTGTCCTCAGGAGTCTTGAAGAACAAGTCAAATCTCTCTTCTATATGGTAGACTTTCCATGTAATTTGAATAGAATATGACTTGATTTCCAGATCTTTCACAGAGGATCTGTGTCTCTATTTTATCACAATCCTTTTCTCATCAAAATTTTCACTTTTCAAAAGACCATCCTTTTCCTTTACTGTCCTCTGTGAGTTCCTTCTAGGCCTCTCTCATCAAAGACGATGCCTTGGAAATTTGCTGATGCCATTTTGCTTGGGGTCTATTTACCATAGTTACAAGTATGACAAAGTGAAATGAGACCTTCCTCTCTACCCCACATTAAAAGTAACGATCAGGATGTCAGTTGTAGGTACTTTATATCGGGAACTCCCAGAACTTGGAGCAAAAGAAAAAAAGAAAGAATTAGTAACAATCTGGTTATACTAATATTAGAGATAAGCCCTTTGCAGAAGTCAATTACCCTAGCAGTACAGATCATTAAATTAGTTGCTATGATGATGTGAAAGAAATCCCAGAACCAAAAAAGGTGTCCAAGACTATTCTTGAAACTGTAGTATAATGACGTAAAATCCTATCTACTGTGGGGCAACCTGAGCATAACAAAAATGATCCACGTGGAGATTATAAAAGGGAATAAAGACTCAGCCCGATCTGTTCTCACCTGAGAGATCGCCAAAGTAGGGGAAGTACAAAGTTCTTCTGGCTTCAGATGGTCGGTATTTTCCTTTTCTCTTACTGGCTTCTCTGGTGGCTGTGGGTCAGGACAGGCCTCTGAGGAGGCCCGAGGGCTGGTGGGTGAGGCTGGAGGGCTGGAGGGCGTGTTCCCTAAGGAGGCCCTGGGACTGGGAGTGGCTCTGGGTGGCGGAGGCCTATTAGGTGGTGCTGAAGCCCTCTGCACAGAGACTCTCTTCTTTAGCTCTTCAGATCCTTCGCTTGAGGTGCGACTTCGGAGGACTACTGCGGAGGCAGATGAAGCCTGCTCTGAAGGGGTCAGATCTCTGCCTGGTGATGGAGCTGGGGAGCAAGGGAAAACTTCCTCCTGGGACTCTCTATCCTCAGTGAGGGGTGAGGGCTGGGACTGGGTGGGGCCATTACAGGCTAGCAGAGGCTCTTCTTCCTCAGAGGAGCTTGTCTCAGCCTCCTCCTCTGTTTCCTTGTCTTTTAAGGGCTCTTCTTTAATCTCAGAGTTGTCTTCTTCCTGGGCTGAATCAGATGCCAGCTCTTCTTCACTTGCTGAGCTGGAGTCCTTCTCACTCTTCAAGGAAAGTGCAGAAGGACTGGTAGGTGAGGTTAGAGGGCTGGAGACTGTAGATGTTCGAACTGGGGGAGAGATGACTAAAGAGCGTCTGTTGCTGCTAAAAGAAGGAAGGGCATTTAGATTCAGAAGAGCTAAAAACTGGAAGTAACCCCAATACCCCAAATGTATAATGGTACATTCATAATAAAACAGAAAAAAGCAATTTAAAATGGCATCAGAAAGTTTGTGTAATTTGCAATAGTGCTTAAATTATAAAGTGGAAAAAGGCTATAGAATTTTTATCCATATCACAACCTTGATTATCTAAAACTATATAAAGAAAAAGAGACTGGAAAAAAACTCAGCAATATATTAACAAAGTATTTTCCTAGGGGAAAAACAGTATGAGTGAAATACAGTTGCTCCTCATGGATTCTGTATTTGCAAATTCATCTACCCTCTGAAATTTATTTAAACCTCAAGATCGACACTTGTGATACTTTCAGAATCACTCTTGGACACATGCCAGCTGTGAAGAATGACTGCCTGACCAGTACTCTCCCAACTGAAGTCTAACAAGGCAAGCTCTGCCTTCCTGTTTTAGCTCTCTTAGTGTAAATATGTCCTGTTTGCCAAGTTTTTACACATTGTTGTGCTTTTCATTGGTAATTTTGCTACTTAAAATGGCCAAGTACAGTGCCAAAGTGCTGTTTGAGAGCAGAAAGTCTGTGATGTGCCTTCCAGAGAAAATACATGTGTTAGATAAGCTTCATTCAGGCATGAGTTATAGTACTGGTGGCTGTGGGTTCAATATGAATGAATCAACAATGTATATTAACCAAGATGTCTTTAAACAAATATACAAGAAAGCTTCTGTATGGATCACTTGATGAAAATGTTGGGACCAGGGGCTCCTAGGAACTTAACCCCATGTTTCCGCTAGGAGCAGTGGGTCAGTATTCACTAATTCACTGCTCATGGGGATTTCTAGAACAAAACTACCATGAACAATGAAAACTGACTACAACATTTATTGAGTATCCTGGATGCTGTGCTGAGTGCTTCTACAGCCAACATCAGCTTAACTCCTACTCACCTCCTTAAGTGCCTCCTGGGTACCAGCCACTACCTGACTAAGCAACCCACAAATATTTCCTTGACGTGTAGCAACTACATGCTGTATCCTGGGTTCAAGGGTGGGAGAGAGTGATAGGAAGAGAAAGAGAATAATTTAGTTCCAGCCCTGTGGGAGTTTCTGATGTAAGATAAGCTAAATGACATAAGGTTCTTTCTAGCACTAGCATTTTATGGGTCAGCAGGTTTAGAAGACCCAGGATACAGCAAGAAAAGATCAGATTTCTCCGCAAGGTTCTAGGACATCTTGGTGTAACTGATAGTTAATTTCAGATGAATGGACACTTTGAGAGAACTCTGGTTTTCAATGCTGGGAAGAGAAGAAATAGAATTTTTGGAAAAGGGAAGTCTATATTGGCCCGTTAGTGATTCCTTTTAACAGTCTGTAACTGACTGCTAAATGAGTAGTACAAACATCAAATACAAACAACATACTGAGCCCCATTCTTTCTTCAAATCTCAAGCTCAGTTTCAGCACCTCCTCAAAGTCTTCCCTGACCATCTATCTGCATATTGCAATCAGTTAACTCTTGGAATTCCTAACCACGGTCTCCTTAGGTGCTTAGTATGTGCAATCTTATATTGTTCCTTGTTTTCTTAGGCACATTTTGTGTCCTTCCAACTTTTGTAAGTCACTTCAGGGAAAAGACAAGTCACCTATGTCTCTGGATCCCTAACTCTCAGCATAAAACCTTGTGCATAGAAAGAACTTAATAAAACCTAAAAGGCTTTAGAATAAGAAAGTGATCACATAATGAAGGTAACAGACATACCACATTGACATTCACAGGAAAGCAAGTCATGGCAGGTTAAGAAAAGGTACCTGCAATGCATATCACTAAAGGATTAATATCCAGAATATACAAAAAATCCACCTCATATAAATCAATTTTTTTTAAAAAGTAAACAATCTACATGAAAAATGTGAATAAAGGATAAACATGAAAGTCACAGAACAGGAACCTTAAAAGGTCAATAACATGAATAGATATTCAAGCTAACCAGCCACTGTGAAGATGTAATTAAAACTGCAAAAAATTCCATTTCATACCCATTTCCTTGGAAAAATTAAGAAGTCTGACAATGTCACATGTAGCAAGAATATGGAGCAATGAGGGCTTTAATTCACTGCTGGTGGGCTATAAACTGGGACAATAGCTTTGGAGAGCAATTTGGCAATGGTAATATCTTGTAAGGCTGAAGGAACCCAAATGTACAGATTCTATGAATCAGCAATTCCACTCCCAGTACATCCTAAAGAAACTCTTAATAATATTCATACAAGGAGAAATGTAAAACACATTCATTGCACCATTATTTGTAATAGCATAAAACTGGAAGGCAATGTCAATGTCTACTAGCAGTTCCGATAAATAGATTGTGAACTAGCCATACAGTAACATCCATAACAATTATGAAAAGGAAAGATCAGAGCTAACAACATGTAGCAACAAGGATAAGTAAATCTCAAAAACAATACTAAAAGAACAGAAGAATATATACAGTATAATTATATTTAAATAAAATTTTAAAACATGCAAAATAGTATTTTTGTGTATTCATATATGTGTATAATCAAAGTAAAAAAAACATGCATGTGGATAATAAATACTAAAATTTAAGACAGTGGTTACCCTTGGTGGAGGATAGGAAGAGAAAGTGAGTGGGGAAGGGACACTGGGAGATTTAACTATATATATTGATTCTTTTTTTCCTTTAAAAAGTTTTTATTTATTTATCTATTTAGTTTTGGTTGCACTCAGTCTTTGCTGCAGCACACAGGCTTTCTCTAGTTGTGAAGAAGTGGGGGCTACTCGTCGTTGTGGTTTGTGGGCTTCAGTAGTTGTGGCACGTGGGCTTACTTGCTCTGCAGCATATGGGATCTTCCCGGACCAGGGATCAAACCTGTGTCCCCTTAATTGGCAGGCGGATTCCTATCCACTGAGCCACCAGGGAAATCCATTAGTTGATTTCTTAAATTTGGTGATGGGTATATGGCTATTTGTTGTACTATTCTTTGTATCTTTAGTTATCATTGAAGTATTTCATAAAAGAAAAATAATTTATTTAGGGGTGTAGCACAAACAAAAAACAATATTATGTACTTGGACACAAAGGAAAGGTCAGGATTTGGGATCAGAGATGAGAGTGCTGAATGTGTTCACACACAGGACAAACCAAACAGAAAAGAGTCTCAGAAGCAGCTCACCTTGAGAGTCCCTTTACCACAAAGACTTTGTCAGAATGTTGCTTCTCCAGTTTGCTCATCACCTCGTAGAGATTGTGGTTCAGCTGGAGCAAGCAAGAGAGGAGATATGAGCCACGTGGGAAGCTGGGATCAACAAATTCCTTCTCTCCCCAAAATAAAACATTCCTACCCTAAATGATAAAATTCCTCATCTCTTTTGCATTAGTGTCTCAGTTGTGTCTTAATTTCTGTCTTTTCCATCAGACTGGCAGCTCTCTCAAGGCTAGGTCCTTGATATCTGATGTTGATTTGAGGTTCTAGCTTCTCTCAGGTGACCCAGGGAACAAAAAGTCATTGTAATATCAACTAGGCAAACCATAATTTAGCCAAAGAAACTGTGGAGAGGAACATGTGTAGATATGGATGTGAATATAATTAATACTGTAACAGCAAAGTGTCTTGGAATTGCAGGACTAGAAAAGATCCCATGAGGTCATGTTCCATGGCTGCCCATCACTAAATAGGACTGGCCCTTTCCAAGACCAATGACCTGAGAAACTGAGCTACGTTTAAACATCGCCTCTGCTCCCCAGCAATAGAAGACAAAGATTGAACAATTTAGTTCCCCATTTCAGCTGTTCCTTCTATAGTCCTAATCTCCTTGGTGCATCTGAAACTCATTTGGAGACCATTCAGTTGTTAATGGAGCTGGAGAGGGCCCTCTAACATTATGTAAACATGTGCTTTATTACCATTCAGCACAGTCCATCAAGTGCTGTTATTTCACCATGAGAGAAAAGTAAACATCTGTGATGCCAATATGGATATTTAATGAGGTTATGTAAATTAAAGCGACCTTCATACTTATTAGAAAAACCCTCCTAGGTGTCTAAACGGGCTTCTCTGGTGGCTCAGAGGGTAAAGAATCTGCCTGCAATGCAGGAGACCTGAATTCAATCTCTGGGTTGGAAAGATCCTTGGGAGAAGGGAATGGCAACCCACTCCAGTATTCCTGCCTGGAGAATTCCATGGACAGAGGAGCCTGGCAGGCTACAGCCCATGGAGCTGCAAAGAGTTGGACATGACTGAGCGACTAACACTTTCAGGTGTCTAAATTGGCCAGATGTTTCTCACCTTGCTCATTTCCCTGTAGAAGACATCCCTCAGGTTGGAAATGTTTTGGAAGATGGTCACATAACAGCCAATACGACTATCAGGAAGCAAAAGAACAAACACGTACAGGTAAGTGCTGGTAAAGGAAGTATCCCTTGGAAGTACAAGGTAGATGCATAAGCCAAAGCCAGCCACTGCCGGGCTCCTCACAGAAAAGCACTCCATGGCCTAGACTCAGGATGCTGGGATCTGGATTCATCAGAGCCAGGCCAGGAGTACATTAGACTCTCAGGAGTGGGAAGGCTAGGGGAGACATGACACCAAAGTATAACAGATCTCTATGAATGAAGTTTCCCGGTGGCTCAGAGGTAAAGAATCTGCCTGCAATTCAGGAGCCACAGGAGACGTGGGTTCAATTCCTGGGTTGGGAAGAGCCCCTGGGATGGGCATGGCAACCCACTCCAGTATCCTTGCCTGGAGAATCCCATGGACAGAGAAGCCTGGAGGGTTACAATCCATAGGGTTGCAAAGAGTTGGACATGACTGAAGTGACTTAGCATGAGTGAATGAAGTTATCTGATTCAGGCTCTTCAGATACTGAAGTAGATGTGAAAGTGCTTTGAAGAATTTTAAAAGTGATGTATAAGGCCATACAGCTATAATTATAATAAGTATTCTTTCTCAGTATGTGGTACTTGGATGTCTATGCAGCTATATGTATATTAATGAAATTCTACTGTAAATGAACTGTGGAAGTTTACATTTAAAGCAACTATTAAATTTCAATTATTTAAATTAGGAATCACATAATTAATACTTCAGAATACATGTAGTCATTATAAAGGATTCTTCATTCATAGACAATATAAAATAGTGACAATATAAAATACTCTGACTTCAACTGCATTAAAGCATATCTTGTACAATGACAAGAAAATAGGATACAAATAGAACTTCTGATCAGATTCCTCTTCCAATGTGGGAAATTTATATCTAAAACATTTTTACCTACTGTGAAGCAAAAAATCTTCATTAATGGAAACACTCATCCCATGGTTTATCTTCTATGTGAATCTAGATGTTCACGAACCAAGCTTGTTTAAAACAATACACACTCAAGCATAAAACCAGATACTCCTAGCAGGCATGATGACAGCACTTTACTTGCCAAGATCTCTCCTACCTAGGAGACATCTTGTCTTTAAACCCGGAAAAGCTGGTAAGGCAAAGAATCTCTGAATTGCAGATGAAGAAATCAAGGTCCAGAGATAAGGCGGTGAGCCTAATAACCCACAGCAAGTTAGGAGCAGGGCTGAAGCTACATTCCATTCTTGGACCAGGGCTCTTTTCAAGAGGCAACATGTTTGGGCTGCCCAGGGCCTGGGATCCAGCCCTTTCCTGAAACTCAGTCATTACCTGTTATAAAGGACAGGCAGCTCCTCTAGTAGTTCCTGGTTCAGATCTTCAAACACAACCTGGGCTTTGTTGAACTCTTCCTCTGCCTAGGTAGTAAGAGAGACAGACCAATTCCCCTTATTCCTGAACCCAAAGCTAGAGATTGCTTCCTCTCTCTTCTGCATTTTTTTCAGGGACTAGGCTTACTAGGAAACATGCCTTTCCTTCCCCAGACCTGTGTCCTCCCCAGCCTTGAGTTTGACTATCCTGAGAGCATTGGTGTCAGAGGAAACAGGATTTCCTTCAAGACTCTGGAGGCTGAATTTATCATTTCCTAAACTGAACTTGCGGAGAAGGCAATGGCACCCCACTCCAGTACTCTTGCCGGGAAAATCCCATGGACGGAGGAGCCTGGTGGGCTGCTGTCTATGGGGTCGCTGAGAGTCGGACACGACTGAAGCGACTTAGCAGCAGCAGCAGCAGCAAACTGAACTTGGCTCAACCACCTGCCACCATTGTGGGGAAAGGGAGGGCAGGAAGGTTTTACCAGGGTTGTTTTTTTTTTTTACCTTGGCTGTCTTGGCCTCATCTTTCTTCTTGGCATTCTGTACCGCCTCCAGGTGATGTCGGGCACTGTCGTAGTCCACGAGCTTCCGGCCCCGCTTGGCGATTCTTTCCTAACCCAGAGTCAAGAGAGAGGACCTTGATACTCACTTTTAAGTGGCTAGGATGTTGGTTACAGAGTATCAGAGAGGTAACATTCCTGTCCTATTATCAAATTTTATTGTACTTTCTAACAGGGTTTTGTGCTCAGGGATCTCCTTCATTATCTGGAAAGAATGGGGAATTCTCAGGGGGAGAGAGTAGAGGGCAATCCCTCAGAGCACCTGGAAGCCTACACTGAACTGCAACATATCCTACGACCCTATTAGAAATTGGTTTAGCACCCAGAAGAAATGGCCTTGGGAAACCTACTAAATTGAAAGTCAGGAGTTTTTGGGTTTTACTCCCAACACTACCATTTATTAGCCTTGTCACCCAGAGCATGGCATGCCTCTTTTGCAGCCTCAGTAGCCTCATCCCGTGTTGTTGTTTAGTTGCTCAGTTGTGTCCGACTTTTCTGACCCCATGGACTGTCGCCCGCCAGGCTCCTCTGTCCATAGCACTTCACAGGCAAGAATACCGGAGTGGGTTGCCATTTCCTCTTCCAGGGGATCCTCCAGACCCAGGGATCGGACTCATGTCTTCTGCACTGGCAGGTGAATTCTTTACCACTGAGCCTTTAGGATGGACTGGTTGGATCTCCTTGCAGTCCAAGGGACTCTCAAGAGTCCTCTCCAACACCACAGTTCAAAAGCATCAATTCTTCAGTGCTCAGCTCTCTTTATAGTCCAACTCTCACATCCATACGTGACTACTGGAAAAACCACAGCTTTGACTAGATGGACCTTCGTTGGCAAAGTAATGTCTCTGCTTTTTAATATGCTGTCTAGGTTGGTCATAATTTTTCTTCCAAGCAGCAAGCGTCTTTTAATTTCATGGCTCCAGTCACCATCTGCAGTGATTCTGGAGCCCCCAAAAATAAAGTCTGCCACTGTTTTCACTGTTTCCCCATCTATTTGCCATGAAGTGATGGGACCAGATGCCATGATCTTAGTTTTCTGAATGTTGAGTTTTAAGCCAACTTTTTCACTCTCCTCTTTCACTTTCATCAAGAGGCTCTTTAGTTTTTCTTCACTTTCTGCCATAAGGGTGGTGTCATATGCATATCTGAGGTTATTGATATATCTCCCAGCAATCTTGATTCCAGCTTGTATTTCATCCAGCCCAGCGTTTCTCATGATGTACTCTGCATATAAGTTAAATAAGTAGGGTGACAATATATAGCCCTGACGTACTTCTTTCCCAATTTGGAACCAGTTTGCTGTTCCACATCCAGTTCTAACTGTTACTTCCTGACCTGCATACAGATTTCTCAGGAGGCAGGTCAGGTGGTCTGGTATTCCCACTTCTTTAAGAATCCTAAAGGATATCAGTCCTGAATATTCATTGGAAGGACTGACGCTGAAGCTGAAACGCCAATACTTTGGCCACCTGATGTGAAGAACTGACTCATTTGAAAAGACCCTGATGCTGGGAAAGATTGAAGGCAGGAGGAAAAGGGGATGACAGAGGATGAGATGGTTGGATGGCATCACTGACTCAATGGACATGAGTTTGAGTAAACTCCGGGAGTTGGTGATGGACAGGGAGGCCTGGCATGCTGCAGTCCATGGGGTCGCAAAGAATCAGACATGACTGAGTGACTGAACTGAACTGAACTGACACATCAGGGAAGCCCAGCTGCCCCATAATGTTATTTTAAAGATCGAATGCTGAATATAAAGTAGTTTGAAAATCCTAAAGCATAATAATGAAAATGGCAAACTATTATGAGCTCTGAGAGAACATCTACTCAATCTCATCCCAACTACAAATTACACCAGGGAGAGGCAAACCATGGTAATGGCTTTGTCTTGTTCTCTCAACCACAGAACTTGGTAATTATCTGATCCAACTTCCTATTCAATTCACAAAGCTTATCTACAATATCCAAGATAAGAAGTAGTTAGACTTCTGCTTGAACAAAGAATAGACAACTCACTATCTCTCAGTAGATTTCATTTCTTTTTTGGAAAGCTTTAGCTATGAGAAATTTAAGTGAAGCTTCCTTTAATTTCTTCCTATATTAATCTAAAACCAGCAAATGCTCAGCAGAGTAGATATTTAATAAATATGAGTAGAATGAATTAATGAATTCTAATTCTACTTTCTGGAACAGTTTAGAACAGGCTGAAGTCCTCTTTTACCTAACAGGCTTTCAAAGATTTGAAGATAATTATTATGCCTCCTCTTAAGTTTCTTCTCTACAATAAATATCTTTAGTCCCACCAGCTGTCTCTCACAACAAAAAGGGATGCTCTGACCTGGATCTAATTCAAAACCAGCCCAAATCTAGTTCACTGAAATCTAAATCTAAATGTAACATTTACACTGTCTCTAACCCTCCACCCTAACCTCTTGTGTAAACCCTCAACTTTCAGTCTTTTTCCTAACCTACCCAACTTCATTCCTAACCATGGGCTCTAACTCTACTTGTACTTTTATCCAAGTGAAAGTGAAAGAGACAGTTACTCAGTCATGTCCGACTCTTTGTTGACTCCATAGACCGGAGCCTACCAGGCTCCTCTGTCCATGAAATTCTCCAGGCAAGAATACTGGAGTGGATTGCCATTCTTTTCTCCAGGGGATCTTCCCTGGAGATCATGTCTTCTAACTTACATGGGCCACCCATAACCCATCCTTGATGCTGTAAACTGATTACCTTAATCTCACTGAACTGGGCCACATAGTTTTCCATGGTCCTCAAAGCCTGGTCAGCTAGTTTCTCTTCATAGTCTTCCCAAAGGAGATCATTATTCTGTAGGATAGAGGCAGAGGGGAGTGGTAAGGGCCCTGCTTCTCAACAGCAATTTCATTCCAGGGAAATATCCCAATTCCTCCTGCAATAAACTTCCTTTGGGAGCACCAATATTTTTAAAAGATCATTTTGAACTCTGGGGAAAAGTCAGATGAAGAAACAGCTCTTCCTTAGGGAACTGCCCTGTAAGAGACTGGACATACATTCTAGGGATTAAGAACAGTCTTGGACTCTAGAGTTTGAAGGATAGGGAAGTTTGGGAGCAAATGACTGCATAAGGTTAGTTTTCAAAAAAAAACCAACTGGGTTTTGTGTAAGTAAAACTTTCTAAGGTTTTCAAGAGAGGAAGAGGATAAAAAAGAGAGGAATCCACAGATTAGGGAAAACTTGCTTTTACCTTCATAGTTACAGCTCTTTCCTACCACCTGTGACCACAGCTATACAAATGAACAGTGTGAACTGGCTCCTTTGTTTTCCTGTTTGCTTGGACAGAGAAGCTGGGATGAGGCTGAGATGAGGGTAGGTTGACTGTTGAAGAGCTGCAAAGCCCAGAATCCTCTTACCGCCACAATGGCCTTCAGCTCCTCATGACCGTCCCACTTGCTGCTGTAGATCTCCTGCAGGGTTTCTGACACTCTCTTTGAACTTTCATGCATCACTGAAAGGAGAGAACTCAGTGCTACCATAAAGTAGTCTGCAATAATCATATAGGTGACAGGTGAATCAATGGGGCTAATCCAAAAGGGCAAACTCAGTAGGTTTGGACTATCAGTGAGGTAAGCTGGGTGGGGTTGGATAGGAAAAGTTACTCTTCCTTGGTCCACAAAGTTCCAGGGGTCAGGCACAGGCAAGTGATGAAAAGCCTAAGTATGGGTGGGTTTTTTTTCCATCCCCTAGACCTCTTAGTAGCTGCATTAACACCATCTGGGTCCCCCTGTGCTCCCCGATGCTCACCTTTGACTGCACTGAGGAAGTTCTTCAGGTCCTTGTATAGCTTATGACCTTCTGCCTGAAAGGGAGAAGTGCCTCTGATGACTAAAGAGATATATCTGGAAAGATGCTCTAGGGGTCAAGGTTGAAAAGTAAGTTAAAAGCAGAAATCAATCCTGGAATTTCTTCAAACATTTGAAAATGTTATATATCAGCTTCTATTCTCTTTACCAAGAAGTTGTCGGTTGTCTGCTTTGGGACAAATTTTAAGTTGCGAAATTGCTCCCACTGCACTGGCATGTCTTTTTTCCTCAGTTTATTCTCCCCAGTGAACAAGAACCTCCACCCAAGTTCCTCTCTTGGAATTTAAGGGTCCTGTGTGACACTATCTATGTGACCCTCTGGCTGACTCTTCTCTCTGGGTAGATAAACTGCTACCACTTTCTGCAGACACCAGGCTCCCTTCTTTCTTTGTACTCTCTCACACAGGCCACTCCTGTCCTTCCCTGCACTTCCTTTTTTCTTTTGGTATTTATGTTTTAATCAAAACACTCTTTACCAGGCGTAATTATGTGTAGGTCTTATGAAAATTTAGGTTCACTGTCATGAGACTAAATTGTGTCACCTCCAGGAAGATTCTGACCAATGTATGTGCATGTGTGCTCAGTTGCTCAGTCGTGTTCGACTCTTTGCGACCCCATGGACTATAGCCCACCAGGCTCCTCTGTCCATGGGATTTCCCAGGCAAGAATACTGGAGTGGGCTGCCATTTCCTTCTCCAGGGGATCTTCTCTACCCAGAGATCAAACTCGCATCCCGTACAACTCCTGCACTGGCAGGCGGACTGTTTACCACTGACCAATGTATAGGTTTTTTTTTTAATTAATTTTTTTTGGAGTAAGGTTGATTTACAAGGTTGTGTTTTCACTTATTTTTTAATAGCTCTCTTACAACTTCTGCCCACTGGACCTAGGTTGGCCTTCTGTATTCAGAGTAGACTAGTCTCTCTTGTACACAGCTGTGAAGACATATTTCACATGGACTTCTTTTTCATAGGCTTCCTCAATTGTTCCTCATGGTGTTGTCTGAGACCCGTTCTATCTGGACTCCTTCCTCTGTGTGAATTCTAGTTTCTAGGAATTGAGTGAGGAGGAGTTTTGACCCCAGGCCATCAGCATTTTGGAGACTGACACTCCCAACATTGGGAGTGTGGGACTGGATGGACAGCCTATGTCAAGGGTATCCAACAGGGCCAGGCCTGCAGACCCGGGCAGTGATCCTCCATTCAGATGATCTGAGCTAAGAGGCATTTTGCAGTACATCATGAAAATACTTGTGAACATGTTTGCTTGTTTTATTCACTTATGCTCATTATAGGTAGGCTGTTGAGTATACCAAGAGTGTAAAAAATTAATGAGAAAAAAGGTGAAAACTCACAAAACTTTATCTCATAATTTAAAAGTTTAAACTGTGGAACTGTTTGTGGGAAAAATCATTACTACTTAATTCCAGCAGCAGAAAAACTAGGTCTACTTGGTCAAGTAAACAAAGGAAGCTAGATGATTAGCATCCATCTTCTTGCCTCCAGAGCTCACCTCTAAGCCAGTTCAAACTCTTGACCATACCTCAGGCTAAAACTCTTTTTCAAGGGGCTGCATGCCGGGGCTCAAGGGACACAAAGACACAGATAGTCTCAAGGGAATCTGAGGCGCCATCAGATGGGTGGGAGAAGAACCGGGATCCTATGTGTGGCACACCAAACAAGGATCAAGGGAACATCCTGACAGAAGGGTAAGATGCAACAGAGAGGTTAGAATGCATGAAGAATCAGTAAATCATTGAACCTGGTAATTGGAGGTCATGGGTGACCTTGAGAAAGTGCTTTTAATAGCGTGATAGAGACAGATTCAGTTAACAAAATTCAGAAACAGCATTCACTAGGAAAGATGTCTCACTTTCTCTTTGCTTTGTCATTCACAGAAAAAAGTTTAAACAGTCTAAGATGTACATAATATGTTTTAAACATGGATATGGTGGGTGAGTATAACTTTGAGAGTTTTGAAAACGTGATAACCATGATTTGAAAGAGTTTGGGGGATTATATAAGTTAACAGGGATTTTAATTTCTTTTTTGAAACGAAACAACATGGACTCAACTTTTTACTTCACCATGAAGATTTGGTCTCCAGAATACAAATGTGAGTAATAAAAACTGTTAACCTATCTTGCATAATTTCTACAAATGAAATTCTTAATTTTTTATCCCATTAGATATTATATGGCCTGAAAAATCAGATCAGTAATCAAGGCTACCATGTATGATGATGCAGGTTATATGTACACTGTTCAAAACTAAGGGTACTATTTATACCATTGTCCTTAAGGCGGGAATGCTTCTGCCCTCCACTGCACCTCACAAAAGCCCAACTCCATTTCTGTGTTTTCGATCAAGTGTCTTGGTCAAAGTTCTTCCTGTATGCTCCTGCTCTTTCTTTTGGGGAGATGAAGAAAGAGACAGATAGACAGTGTGTACGGTGGTGGTAGTGGGTGCTAGAGATGCGGGACAGGACCGGTGTCATTTTATTTCTTTGACCTGAAATAATGTCTCCAGGCTGAATAATCCCAGCATCTTTTTTCTCTCCGGACAGATGGGGCTCTGACAGTCTTAGCCTCCCACTTGTCTGGAAGTCAAAAACTTGTTTCTGCCACCAACTAGCAAGTTATTCTACTTCTCTGGCTTCAATTTCCTCATCTATAAATATCAACTAAACCTAGCTCTAAATGTTAATTCTGGCTCTAAATATTATAATTTTATCACTTCTGCTCTCTCAGTTCAGTTCAATTGCTCAGTCGTGTCAGACTCTTTGGGACTCCATGGACTGCAGCACGCCTCCCTGTCCATCACCAACTCCTGGAGTTTACTCAAACTCATGTTCACTGAGTTGGTGATGCCATCCAACCATTTCATCCTCTGTTGTCCCCTTCTCCTCCTGCCTTCAATCTTTCCCAGCCTCTAAATCCTTGCAGAATTCTTGATGGCATCATAATGAGTCTGAGTTCATCCTTCCCATCCCTTAAACAAACAGTCCCAACCCTCAGTTAATGAATCACTCACTCTGGAAGCTTGTGCTAAGCACTCACATAGACAGAGCTGTGTCCTAACAGACCGGGGTTCTGAGGATGGAGAAGTCCCTGTCCTGGGGTTCACAACTTGCTAGAGAAAAATGGACTCAGAGAAATGCAAACACTCAGCAAAATAAGCTGCTGAGTGTTTGGTGAACCCTGAGCAAGTGTTGACAGTTATTGATCTAATAGAGGTCCAGGAGGGAAAGATGAAGCTAGACTGTTAGATGTGATTTTAAATTTATTTATTTATTTTTGTCTGGGTCTTCGTTGCTGTGTGTGGGCTTCCTCTAGTTGTGATGAGCAGGGACTACTCTCTGGATGTGTTGCTCGGGCTTCTCAATGCAGTGGCTTCTCTTCTTGTGGAACATGGACTTTAGGCATGTGGGCTCAGTAGCTGTGCTGCATGGGCTTAGTTGCCTGGCGGCATGTGGGATCTTCCTGGAAAAGGAATCAAACCTATGTCCCCTGCATTGGCAGGTGGATTCTTAACTATTGGACCACCAGGGAAGTCCCTAGATGTGATTTTAAAGGCAATGAATTGGAAGCAGCTATCGCTACCAGATATAAGAGATGAAAATGCTGCTTGAGGAAAATAATTCTTCCTATGTAATACATTTTGAGGAAAGGGAAAGGAGGAAACAAGCAGAGTCCTCAAAGAAAAATTACTTATGAAAATTTGCTTAAGCACCTAGGCAAGTGTCAAAGCCTTTAAATCTGGCTGGGTAGTTTGGGAGTAATATTTATTTATTAATAAAAAAGTTCACCTATAAACTGGTTGCAGGTGAAAGGTAGGGCACATGACCAGCTGGTTCAACTTCTGGAAAACTTCACTCACTTTCAATTTCCTTGAAAGTGAAAGTGCAAGTCGCTCAGTCGTGTCCGACTCTTTGCGACCCCATGGACTATACAGTCCATGGAATTTTCCAGGCCAGAATACTGGAGTGGGTAGCCTTTCCCTTCTGCAAGGGATCTTCCCAACCCAGGGACTGAACCCAGGTCTCCCGCATTGCAGGCAGATTCTTTACCAACTGAGCTATCAGGGAAGGCCAACTGCCTTAACCTTGTCCTGTTTCCTCCTGTTCATTTTAGACACCCAAGTCCAGCATCAGATCTGACTGTATATTCTGTTTTTCTCCCTAAACTGTGAAAGCCTTGAGAACAGGCATGCTGTATTGTTCGTATATAGCAAGTACCTATGAAATGGTTGTTAATTAAACTTTCCAAGCATATTCAAACACCAGTTACTGTAGGTGCATCATTCTCTCAGGAGAAATGTTTTCCCTTATTCCTAATCTAACTCCATTTCATTTCTCAAATGTATTTCCTCGCTCAAGTGAGTTAGTTGGTGGGCTCACACAGGAAATACTGAGGGGGTTGTCCCATCTGATCCTCTTATTCTTCTTGATAGCTCTTCCTTCATCTCCTACCTTTTCTACCCACACATCTGCCATTCCAGATCCACCCTATAAGGCAGAGAAAGAACTGAGGGCCACATGGGCCAAGAGTCAGAAACCTTTCAAAGTATGCTTCCTATCTTGGAGTTGGAAGCAGAGCAGCAGCTGGAGTTGAGAAGAGGCCCAGGGAGACCTCCATGTGAGGTAAGGGGGAAAAAAGCAAAGGCTTTAAGTTTGAATCCTAGCTCTGCAGCTCTTAAGTTATGTTACCTTGATTAAATTACTTCCCTGTCAATCAGATCCTATTTCCCCTTGATGGAGTTAAGACTAGATCAGTGGTGGCCAAATGCTGTTCTCCCACTGCTATGTCATAATTACTTAGGAAGCTTAATGTAAAACAGACACTCTAGTTAATGATAACCTGTGGCCAGTAATATCACACAAAAAAGGAGACAATCACACACTATGTGTTTCCAATGGAAGAATGTAACACCTATAATAACAAGTATTCTTGCTTCCAAAACAAACAAAAACAAAAATCTGAATCTCATCAACTCTCTAAATCTAACCATTAATTTACAGAAAATACAAGAGAGTAACATGTTAAACAGTATCAGGGAGATTCAATCAGCAAAATTTAGAAACTGCAGGAAAAACAACTTAGTATCATCCATAAACAAACTGCAAAAAGGAGAGATAAGAAACCTACAGATTAAGAGATTTATTAAATATGTCAACAAATTGCTGATTTAAATAAATTATTTTTAAAAAATGACACAAATCGAGGAGTGTGAACATTGTATATTTTATGATATTAAGAAATTACTGCTAATTTTTTAGATATTTTTAAGATACTGCTAAAATATGTTTTAAGCCAGATACTTAACCCGAAATATCTTGAAGGATATTTGTATTGTATTGTTAAGTGAAAAAGGCAAGTTATAAAACCATATGAATGGAATAGTAACACTTTTGTAGACCTATTTATTTGTTGTGGATATATTTAGAGATCATACACATATACAGCAAAGTAATTGTAAGTATAAAAAAACAGTAGTTGTAGCATGGGACGGTGTGAAACCATTATTTTTTCTTTTTTTTTTCTTAATATACTTTTTTTCTGGCCATGTGGTTTGTGGGATTTTAGCTCCCCAGCTAGGGCTTGAACCTGAGCCTTTGGCTCTGAGAACACTGGACCATCAGGGAATTTCCTCTTGATATTTATAATTTAAATATCTCAAAAAAAATTTTAAAAGCTCATTGTTCTAATGAGTAAATGTTTTGTAAAAAATATTTTTAGGTGTGATAATGATTTTGTAGTGAAATTTTAAGAGTCCTTATCTTTAGAGACTGATAATAAAATTTTTATAGAGAAAATATCTAGAATCTGCTTCATAATGATCAAGGATGGGGAAAGTGGGTGGATATACAGATGAAACAAGATTTCATCTGTATCAAGATGAAACAAGAAACAGGTTTTTCTTAGTATATATTTGAAATCTTCCATTAAAACAAGTTTAAAAATACAGATTCCCAAGCTCTACTACTAGAGATGTTGTATTTAAAAACATTTCTCAAATGATTCTGACACAGTCAACTACTGAATTAGATTATAGCTAATATGCTTTTAAATTAATTTTAAAGAATTACTTTCCATATAATTCAGTTAACTGATTAGGAAAATAAAGAATTTGACTGGTCTTTGGCCCTAGTTTCTGAGAAGTAACTTCTAAATTCTTGGGATTTTCCAAGTTATTTCCAAGATATTCACAGTGGATCTCTCAGATCATACCTGAGTTTATGCTAAATAAATGACTCAGGATGGTGGCTGGTCGGGCCAGAAATGTGAACCATGTGATTAGGGGGGTGGGGCTTTCAGGTAGGTGCTATCAGCATGACTTCCAGGGGAAAGGAGAGGAGGAAAGTTAGAGATCAAGTTCAATCACATGGCCTATGATTCACTATGTAATGAAATCACAATAAAAATTCTAGACATCTGAAGTTTAGGTAAGCTTCCCTGGTTGGTAATCCTATATCAACATGCTGGGAAAGTAACATGTCTTGAGAACATAGATGCTTCATGCTTGGGACCCTCCCAGACCTCCCCTTGTATGTCTCTTCATTCAGCTGGTCCTGGTTTGTACCCTTTATAATAAAACTGTAACTGTAAGTACAGCACTTTCCTGAGTTCTGTGAGTCATTCTAGTGAATTATGGAAGCTGAGTGGCCAGTCAGTCAGTTCAGTCGCTCAGTCACGTCCAACTCTTTGACCCCATGGACTGTAGCACGCCAGGCATCCCTGTCCGTCGCCAACTCCCAGAGCTTACTCAAACTCATGTCCATCGAGTTGGTGATGCCATCCAACCATCTCATTCTCTGTCGTCCCCTTCTCCTCCTGCCGTCAATCTTTCCCAGCATCAGGGTCTTTTCAAATGAGTCAGCTCTTCGAATCAGGTGGCCAAAGGATTGGAGTTTCAGCTTCAGCACTAGTCCTTCCAATGAATATTCGGGACTGATTTCCTTTAGGATGAACTGGTTGGATCTCCTTGAAGTCCAAGGGACTCTCAAGAATCTTCTCCAACACCACAGTTCAAAAGGATCAATTCTTTGGCGCTCAGCTTTCATTATAGTCCAACTCTCATAACAATACATGACTACTGGAAAAACCATAGCTTTGACTAGATGGACCTTTGTTGGCAAAGTAATGTCTCTGCTTTTGAATATGCTGTCTAGGTTGGTCATAGCTTTTCTTCCAAGGAGCAAGGGTCTTTTAATTTAATGGCTGCAGTCACCATCTGCAGTGATTTTGGAGCCCCCAAAAATAAAGTCTCTCACTGTTTCCATTATTTCCCTATCTGTCTGCCATGAAGTGATGGGACCGGATGCCATGATATTAGTTTTCTGAATGTTGAGCTTTAAGCCAACTTTTTCACTCTCCTCTTTCACTTTCATCAAGAGGCTCTTTAGTTCTTCTTCACTTTCTGCCATAAGGGTGGTGTCATCTCCATATCTCAGGTTATTGATATTTCTCCCGGCAATCTTGATTCCAGCTGTGCTTCATCCAGCCCAGCATTTTGCACGATATACTCTGCATATAAGTTAAATAAGCAGGGTGACAATATACAGCCTTGACGTACTCCTTTCCCAATTTGGAACCAGTCTGTTGTTTCATGTCCAGTTCTAACTGTTGCTTCTTGACCTGCATACAGATTTCTCAGGAGACAGATCAGGTGGTCTGGTGGTCCCATCTCTTTAAGAATTTTCCATAGTTTGTTGTGATCCACACAGTTAAAGGATTTGGCATAGTCAATAAAGCAGAAGTAGATGTTTTTCTGGAACTCTCGTGCTTTTTCAATGATCCAACGGACGTTGGCAATTTGATCTCTGGTTCCTCTGCCTTTTCTAAATCCAGCTTGAACATCTGGAAGTTCACAGTTCATGTACTGTTGAAGCCTGGCTTGGAGAATTTTGAGCATTACTTTGCTAGCGTGTGAGATGAGTGCAATTGTGCAGTAGTTTGAACATTCTTTGGCATTGCCTTTCTTTGAGATTGGAATGAAAACTGACCTTTTCCAGTCCTGTGGCCACTACTGAGTTTTCCAAATTTGCTGGCATATTGAGTGCAGCACTTTCACAGCATCATCTTTTAGGGTTTGAAATAACTCAACTGGAATTTCATCACCTCCACTAGCTTTGTTCGTAGTGATGCTTCCTAAGGCCCACTTGACTTCGTATTCCAGCATGTCTGGCTCTAGGTGAGCGATCACACCATCATGGTTATCTGGGTCACGAAGATCTTTTTTGTATACTTCTTCTGTGTATTCTTGCCACCTCTTCTTAATATCTTCTGCTTCTGTTAGGTACATACTATTTCTGTCCTTAGTTGTGCCCATCTTTGCATGAAATGTTCCCCTGGTATCTCTAATCTTGAAGAGATCTCTAGTCTTTCCCATTCTATTGCTTTCCTCTATTTCTTTGCATTGATCTCTGAGGAAGGCTTTCTTATCTCTCCTTGCTATTCTTTGGAACTCTGCATTCAAATGGGTATATCTTTCCTTTTCTCCTTTGCCTTGAGCTTCTCTTTTCTCAGCTATTTTTAAGGCTCCTCAGACAACCATTTTGCCTTTTTGCATTTCTTTTTCTTGGGGATGGTCTTGATCATTGCCTCCTGTACAGTGTCACGAACCTCCATCCATAATTCTTCAGGCACTCTGTCTATCAGATCTAATCCCTTGAATCTATTTCTCACTTCCACTGTATAATAGTAAGGGATTTGATTTAGGTCATACCCGAATGGTCTAGTGGTTTTCCCTACTTTCTTCAATTTCAGTCTGAATTTGGCAATAAGGATTTCATGATCTGAGGCACAGTCAGCTCCCAGTCTTGTTTTTGCTGACTGTATAGAGTTCTTCATCTTTGGCTGCAAAGAATATAATCAGTCTAATTTTGGTATTGGCCATCTGGTGATGTGCATGTGTAGCGTCTTCTCTTGTTATGTTGGAAGAGGGTGTTTGCTATGACCAGTGCATTCTCTTGGCAAAACTCTGTTAGCCTTTAACCTGCTTCATTTTGTATTCCAAGGCCACATTTGCCTGTTACTCCAGTTATCTCTTGACTTCTTACTTTTGCACTCCAGTCCCCTATAATGAAAAGGATATCTTTTTTTGGTGTTAGTTCTAGAAAGTCTTGTAGGTCTTCATAGAACTGTTCAACTTCAGCTTCTTCAGCATTACTGGCTGGGGCATAGACTTGGATTACTGTAATACTGAATGGTTTGCCTTGGAAACGAACAGAGAGTGGCCAGTAAGAACCCCCAAATTTGTAACCAGTTGGTCAAAAATGCAAGTGGCCTGGGAACTCTGGAGCTTTGTGACTGGTGCCTGAAATGAGGTGGTTTGGTGGGGAACTACGCCCTCAACCTGTGATGTTTGGACTAACTCTGGGTATTTAGTGTCAGAATTGCATTGCAATTGGATATTCATTTAAGTTAATAATTCCCTTCTATTATAAAAAGAAGATCACACACTCCAGGACTGATGTCAGAATTAAATGAGATAAATGTGAGGCCTGGTACACAGAGATAGAAAGTCAATATCCCATAGAAGATTAAATCTCTGTACACACTTCTCTCTCTCTCCTTTTTAATAAGATGAACCACATATTTATTCTATAATTTTTCTATAATAGGTATTCAATTCTGCAGAAAAATGCAAACAAAATATTGTTAGTATTTACATTTGGTTCTGTAAACAAACTTGGGGGGAGAAAGAAAACCTTAAGAATTTTTACACAAATTTATAAAAATTTCAAGAATTTGGTTTTCATCACTCCTGAAAGCTATTTTTTTAAATCTAAAAGCCACTAAATATAGAGATCAAAAGAGAAGAGAAAAACAGTAACAACAGATTATTTTAATTTTCCTCTTCCCAAATATCTAAAACATTACATATACCATTGTTTTCAGTGTAACCTGTGTAACCTAAAAATTCTGACTTCTCTTCACTAGTCTGGAATAAGTTCAGAAGAGATTGTACTGTTGTTCAGTCACTAAATCGTGTCTGATTCATTGTGACCCCATGGACTGCAGCAAGCCAGGCTCCTCTGTCCTCCACTATCTCCCAGAGCTTGCTCAAATTCATGAGACTGTATTTGTGAACTACAAATTCTGTTTTCTTCTTGCATAGTAAGACGTTTAGTATTCTTATAAAACTCCACATTTGGTTTCAGATTTTTAAAAAAATTTCTTCCTTATACTATTTTCACTCTCCAGTGGATTTTACCAGATGGTAAGCTCTCTGTATTCTTGACATCACATTCATTGGATTCCTAGAACTTTGGGATGGAGCCTTTGCCTGAATTGTTAGGTGCTCCTCTGAACTAAGGTGGTGCTAGTGGTAAAGAAAAGAAAGAAAGAGAGAAAGTGAAGTTGCTCAGTTGTGTCTGACTCTTTGCAATCCCATCGACTGAGCCTACCAGCTCCTCCACCCATGAAATTGTCCAGGCAAGAGTAGTACTGGAGTGGGTTGCCATTTCCTTCTCCAGGGGATCTTCCTGACTCAGGGATCGAACTCGAACCTACCTGATAATGCAGGAGACCTAAGAGATGTAGGTTCAATCCTTGGGTCAAGAAGCTCTCCTAGAGAAGTAAATGGCAACCCACTACACTATTCTTGTCTGGAGAATTCCATGGACAAAGGAGCCTGGTGGGCCATGTCCATAGGGTCACAAAGAGTCAGACACAACTGAGCGACTGAGCACACATCCCTGAACTATTTACTGATAACAAATAAGAGTCTCGACCAAATACAGAATGAAGGTCCTTTTCCTTCAGATCCTATGCTGGAAAGTGCACAGCATCTAACTTTTGTTTTGGTTGAGATGTAGTTTTTTCTATATTGAAATTAGAAACTTGTATACATGTGTGTATCCTACACAGACAGTGATCTACCCTTAGTTCTTCATTTTCATCTATAATTGATTTCCATTCAGAAATGTCAGAATGCATTTTTGTTCATTTTTATGGAGCAGTAGATATGTAAAATTTTATGTCATTTTCATAAATGGAATCTTTATCAGATTTTTCTCATCAAGTCCTTTCAATTCAATAGAAGAAGGGTAGAGAAATACGTTCTGAAAAAAACCCAAAGTTTTGTTCGGGTTATTGGGTTTCTTTATATAGGAAACTCTGGTCAAGCACCTGTACATTATTTTCCCTGATGTCTTTCTGAGGCATATGTTGCAGTTCCAGCTTTTCTTTATATTCAGACTTTTTCGGGACATTTGCAGTTTTTATAGTCAAAAACTAACTTAGATACAGTATCATCAACAACTTGATAGTGATTACTCTGTGCAAAGTTTCTGTGTTGTTCACTTACAAGATGTGCCTCATGTCGTTTACCTTTATAAAAGGCTTTTTGAGTCTACTTGTTCTTGCTTTTTGTGGGCCAGTTCCTACTCTTTTCCCTACATCTCTTACAGAAGTGCTTGATTTCTTGAGTAAATACTTTTTTTTTCTTTTGTTCCATGTAGTATCTTATGTCATCAGTATGAAGAATTTTTACTCCCCATGACATTTGGTAATCTATTTGAAGGAATAAAATCAGTCATTACTAGTTTTTTCAACTACCAAAAGGAGAAATCTGTACTTTTTCTTTGAAATTAGGTAACTGAAATCTTTACTGAGAAATTCTTCAACTCATTCTCCCAGATCCTGTCCTTTTGCAATTTTTCAGATATAGTGACAGAAAGTAAGTCAGTGTAAAATACTTTTCACCACTTTTCTGGTTTGTTATCAGTTTTCAGAGAGTTCAAAGATGGTTGTTCTTTTTTTCATTTTTGACCTGGACTCCACCCTGGAAATGTGAATTGCTGTGGATACTCATGGCTCTGTAGTTCATGGCAGTCACCTGGCACTCACATGCTGGCTCTGGAGAAGGTGTCACATCCAGCAGCTCTGGAAGCACGGCTCCCTGAGGCCTGCTGACTGGTCAGGTGCCTTCCCCATCCATAGGCCACCAAGTGTTACCCACTTTCTCTTATTTTTTTTAATGTTACTATATATCAATTATATTTTTTCTTGTTCTAATCACATATGCACTATAGAATTTTCAGAGTTGGTTGCAGTGCCTTCTTTTCCACTTCTTAATGTAAGATTTTTACATAAAATTACCCATAGCATCCAATGAAGACAGATGCAACAGTGAGAACAGGAGTTTTGCTGGTGAGAATGACAGGTAAAAGATGGAGGTATTATTTTAGAATAAAAGGCTTTGGTGAGGTAGATGTAATGGACAAAGAGGCAAGACACAGGGCCACTGAGACCAGAAGATGCTAGGGTAGAAGAGAGGCAGTCTGAGGAAAAGAATATGCCAGAAGCTGAAGTGGAAGGCACTTGTTTTGATTTTTGTCCAAGGACCTGGTAATGTCACTATACCCTGGGGGAATGAGAAAAGAACACTCTCTGTCCCCTACAAACTAGGGTGAGCAGGAACAGGAAAGGTAATTTTCTGTGGTTCCCAGGGGAAGGATAAGCAGCAGGTAGGTACCCTGTGGCCCTGACCCCTGGGGTTAGATGGGTTAGAAGGGATGCTTGCGAATCTGCGGAACCTGCTGTTGTTCTGCCACTCACCCCGCACGTCTTCTTTCTTCCTCCAAGCTTCCCTGTCCCACCCTCCGATTACCTGTTGTTGGTGGAAGTTACTGGCACTTTGTTCAAACCGTTCATCTTTGGTCTCCACAGTTTTCCCCAACTTCTGCAGGACCTGAGAATGTAAATCAGAGAGGTTCACACGGTTATAGTCAAGTCTCTCTTATCTGTTGGCCTCATTTGACCCTGGCTTCTCTCAGAGTCTCAGATTCAACTAAAGGGATGTACATATATCAGCCCAACAGAATTAGAAATACAGCATGCTGCTGAAAAGTCAATTATGTTTTATGGTTCTTCTCAATTTGGGGTATTCAGCAATGTGCTAGAGTATATATAAAGCCCAGAATAAATAAGGTATGAAATTGTTATTTAGAGTAGTTTTCTGTGGGGATAGGGGGAGAGTATTATATTAAAATAAGGATTAATTAGAAGAATGCAAAATGTGCATGGCTAAAAACATGAGCTTTGAAGACATTTTTTCACATGAGATACCCTCTTCCAGCCATATCAGCAGATTCCCCTAGATAGATGAAGTCAGAGAGGTAGGTAGGAGACTCTTTTCTCTGAAGGTCCTTGTAGGAAAACTGAGAAGCTCTGACATTATGCATTTGAAACTCAGCTAGAAGTGAATGCTATCGATAGCTATCTCCTCTCTCCTGGGACCCAGAGAACCAGCCATCATAGTCATCTCAGTGCTGATGCAAAGGACACAGAAATGAGAAAGATACAGTTTCTCTTCTCCTAGAGGACACTCACTTATAACAAGTAAGAAAGCCCTGACTCTTCTACCTGTAACCCCCAGTTTGGAAAGGGGCACCACCATCCCCCAGGCCTAAGTCAGAATCAGAAGTTGCCCTCAACTACTTCTCTCTCACCTCACTTCCTTCATGGAATCCCTCACCATGTCCACCTCTGGTAACCATCCCATGTTTTCTAGTCTCACTGCCATGGCTTTAGTCCAGGGCCTCGTTGTTTTTTTTTGGCCTGTGACAACAGGCCTATCTTGTTGCTGCTTAAAACCTTCTAATGATTCTCCATTCATCTGCTCAACAAATTTTTAAATTAAATGTCCATTATGTATCTACAAGTTATAGCTGTAACTCTAGATACATATGGGTCTCTAGGATCTGACCCTTCATTAAGCCTTGGCTCTCACTATTCCTTTTTCCTACAGGTCTCTCTCTTACTCATGATTTTAGTTTTCTAATAAGCTATACTGTTGCTTGTTGTAGATGCTATTCCCTCTTTCTGGAATGTTCTTTCTTACCTTATCATCAGGCAACTATCTAAAATGATCAAATTCATACTCTATATTCTTTGTGACACTTAATCATATCTATTGTATCTCATTAATCAAGCTAAATCAGTCCCTCCTAAGCACTTACAACTTCTGCACCTGTATACACTTCTATTACTGTTTTGTTTTTTTTGTCACTCTGTGTGGTTTGTGGGATCTTAGTTCCCCAACCAGGGATCAAACCCAAGCTCCTTTCAGTGGAAGCATGGAGTCTTAACTTGCTTAACTTGCCTGCTGATTTGCAGAACCTGCTGTTGTTCTACCATTCAGCCCTCATGCCTTCTTTTTTTCTCCAAGCTTCCCTTTCCCACCCTCCAGATTACCTGTTGTTGATGGAAGTTATTGGCACTCTGTTCAAACCGTTCATCTTTTGTTGCCAGTTTTCCCTGGATCACCAGGGAATTCCTCTCTTACTGTTTTATTATTTGCATTTATCTTTGTCTCTTTCTAAACTGTGAGCTCCTTGAGGATTGGACACTTGCCTTACTTATCTATATTTCTCAGTATCCAGCAAATAGATACCTAATACTTATAACAGGAAGGAGAGCAAGACTGATACAAGAGGGGACCAAAAGGTTGGGCCTTGAATTTAAGATTTTGCTAGACTGGAATAAAGTAAAAAGGGTGAGGGTAGAAAGAGGATTTCAGGCAAAGACAACATCAGCAAAGTCACAGAAGTGTGCAGATTCACAGCAGTTTTCATGAAATGGTTCAGCATGACTGGTTTAGAGTGTGTTACAGGGAGTGATGTGTAAGGAAACTAGAAAGGGAGATTGGAGTCTCATTGTGAAGAACTCTGAATCACATGAAGGAGTGCCCATATCTTGGGCATGAGGCCACTCTATGCAGACTCTGACTCAGGTGTCTCCATTCTTAATCCTGGGATTCTGGAGCTTTCTCTATGGCAGTTAAGCTCAAGGTCTCTGGAGCCGAACTTGATACATGCCCAAATCGTGGCTTTTCTACTTATTGGCTATAAGCCTTTGGGCAAATCACTTAAACTCTAGAGCCTCAGTTTGTAGAACTCCCTTTCCTCCACTAAGATAATAATATCTCCTGGAGTTGTTGGGAGAATTAAATGATATTATACACATAAATTGCTTTCACAGTGGTGCCCTATAGTGAGTAGTTAATACAAATCCACTATCATTGTGCTGAGTTCCACTCTATTCCCTATAAATACCTGTCTTTACTTCCTTTTCAGGGCAGCCATCTGTGTTTGTGTCTCTATTCTGCCTCACTTAACACGGAGCCCTGGGTGTGCAGAGTCACTCATCTTCCCAAGCTCCACCCTCTCTCCTCAACCAAACAGTGTCTTCTACCAGAAAGTTGCAAAACCACCTTGCTTAGTGGTAATCGCAGCTCTCACTTCCTTCCTGCCACCCCTCCCTTCCTCTGCCTGGGGCTTGGTTCTTGGGGGAGGTTGGGGGCTGAAAGAAGAGAGGAGTCGATTCAGTAGAGTCAATGTGACACACCTGAGGGGAAGACCAATATCCCCAAACCTCAAAAAGCTCAAGGCAAAAAAGCTTGGAGGGTGTGGGAGTGTGTTTGTTGAAGGAATACACCGACCTTCAGTTCTGAAACTGAAAAGATGAGTATGATCACTGTGAAAACATAACCCAGTGTCTTGGGGCCAAAGTATCTGTTGTCTTAAGCAATAGGGCCGTGTCTCAGGGCACTTAAACTACGCTATAGATGTTCCTCCTCAACTTGAGTTCCTTGAGGAAGGATGATGTATGGGTGCTCCAAAAATGTTTGTTGAAAGAATTAATAATTTTACCTTTGGATCACTTACTAATGAAAGCCCATATAATGCTAATCCCTAAAGTCCTGCACTGAGAATTCTGCCCCAATTTGCCTGGCCTAGCAGCTGAGAAGTTGGAATACAGATATTTAAAGAGAAAAAGAGCAGGGACAAGAAAAAAAGTAAATGTGGCAAAATGTTAACACTTGGTGAAACAGGTGAAGAATATTCCAATGTTCATTCACCTGTTTTACCTTTTATGTAAATTGAGTTACAAGTATAAAGCTTAAAAAAAAAAGCCACTGCAGACATGTTTGGTAGCTATAGTTCCTCACTATGACCCCTCCCTATAATCATTTATTATATTTTAGTTAATTCTGTCAATTGGAGTAATTTGAAGAGGCCTTGGATATTAGATATTATGGAATCCTTATTGTCAAGATATATTCTAAAGTAGGCTCTCCTTTATCCCCTCATATATTTTCCAGCTTTTTCTCCCACCAATCCCTGAGCTCCAGCTCAGCAGCATTTCTCCCTAGTTTGCCTAAAAGAATTTCCAGATTCTATGCTTTGCTCATGCTGGCATTCCTCAGCTGGAATGCGCTCTCACTACTTGCCTGAGGAACTATTAATCAGACATAATTCTTATCTCAAATTCAGCCTTCACTACAAAACCCCACTCTGTTCTCAAGTCTTCTGAATTCCCATGGATTTATCTCTTAGGTCACTTATTTTACTTAAAAAAACAAAAAAACAAAACCTAGATTGTAAGCTTCCAGCAGGCAAGAATGCCTCTTACTCAACTCATCTCGAAGTTCCAGAGATGAGTTGTCCAGCCCATATTGTGGACAAAGGGATTTTTCTGTAAATATTGCTGACTGAACCCTCACAAGTTGACTGAAAGTCAACAGAGAAAAAGACCAACAGAGGAGTGGTAAACAGTGAATGCCCTTTCTTGGGGGGAGATCTGAGAGGCTTGCCACAGAGAAATCACAAACAGATGGTGAAAGCATTCGTGTGAAATGTGAAGATGTAAAACACTGTAAAAACACAATAAAGCCAGACTCATCTTGAATCTGAGAAGGAACTGGAAAATAAAACAAGATGATGCTTCATCTCCACTGGTTTAACAGTCACCAGACCTTCACTCCCAGCTTTACTCCTGCAAGAAGATCAGCAGGAAGTGGGCCGGCACAGCAGGAAGTGGGGAGACACAGATGTTAGAGCGGTTTTTCAGGAACCTTATAGAGAGCAGCCTGAGATTGGGATCCTAAGGCAGGACACCTGAGTTTCAGTGATAATTCTGTCACTTGCCAATCTCTTTTGAGCCTTATTTCCTCATTTCTAAATTTGGGATACTAACACCAAGCTTAAAGCGTTGAAAAGATGAAGTGAGATCATATCGCGAGAATGTGGGCTCCATAAAGGGAGAGATCATGTCCTTCTTATATTCCTGTGTTTTGTCTATCTATAGCAGGCACTTGATATTTGACACATTAGTTGTTACATATTAGAGTCAACCACATATAGTAAAATTGTAGTGTCCCAGGGAATCCTTTCTTTTGACTGTAAATTTCTCCGTCTTTATTTTGCCTTCAATAACTTCCCAAGACTCAAAAACTCTGACTGGCTGAGCTGAACTCTCTCCTAACCCAGGTCATTTCCATCCTATCCAGACAACACCCACTGCCTCTAGGGTACCAGCTGTACTGCTTGAAGTTCAATGTCTTTTTGCCTTTGTGTCTAAGTCTGGGTTCAGAGTGTCTCCTTGTTTTCTGCAACAGCCTGGGACTTTCTCAGGGCAGGTTCAAGTTTGTTCCTCTCTCTGCCTTCTAGGGGCTCAGACTAAGAAGAACAGGGTGTACCTGGGCAGTTGGGAAGTATTTGACTCTGAGGTTCAAGGAGCCCTCTCCCCTTCTCACTTCAGTGTCCTTACCAAATTGAGTCTCCAAATCACTGAATATCAACTGCGTTTTACAGATGCAGAATCTGAAGCCTAGAGCAGTTGTTATTTACCTGAGGCTTCAAGTTCATGCTTTAAAAAAAAAAAAAAAAAGAGAGAGAAATCTTAAAGCAAGGGCATAGTGATGGGGCTTCCTAGGTGGCACTAGTGGTAAAGAACCCACCTGCCAATGCATGAGATGTAAGAGACGCGAGTTCGATCCCTGGGTCAGGAAGACCTGCTGGAGGAGGGCATGGCAACCCATTCCAGTATTCTTGCCTGGAGAATCCCAGAGGAATCTGGCAGGCTACGTCCCTAGGGTCACAAAGACATGACTAAAGTGGCTTAGCATGCACGCATGCATAGTGTTGATAGGTCGGATGATGATAGAAGGTGAGAGAGGGAGGTAAAACATAACTATTGTCCAAAAATTTTTTTGGCCTTTGGCGATTTCTTTTTGTTTTTTCAACCCATAGAGTAACCAGCCTTCTCTTCTCTAGTACCTCCTTTTCCTCCACAATGACTTTTAACTAGACCTTTCCATAGGCTTTGTAACCTTTGGAGAGATTGAAACCATAATCAAGGTGAAGTTAGGTGAAGGTGAAGTAACAAAATCTAGCCACACAAAAATCTTTCCCTTTCCCTCTGCTCTTTCACATGACCTAGCTTCCTCAGACAAAGACAAGGGAAACACACACATATTCCCCCTACCCTTCCATTGTGAGCCTCTTAAAGATAAAGACTAAATCTATATTCCATCAATTCTCCATTAATAATCCCACTTTGGAGAGCTGGTTGCCTTTAATCCTTCCCAGCACCCAAGCTAGTGCTCTGCTTTTAGAAGATGATACAAATATTTAAATTCTTAAACATATGGTGTTCATTCAAATGCTTCTAAGACCATGAAGTCTTAGAAAACCAAGATTCTCACTCAGGTCCTGATTATCTCTCTCCCTCCCATTCTCCTTCTAGCCTATTCATTTCTCCTTACCATCTTACCCACCAGTGTGTTGATGGGTGAAGAGCAGGGATTCAGATTAGAAGCAAAGAAAATATTCTGGACACATAGAAACAAAAATGCCAGTGAAATGTGTAGAGAAATGTTCACACCATCTAGGTAAGTGGGCAAGGTACAGATAGACAGTCTACCTTGATGGAGCCGTGCTGTGCTTAGTCGCTCAGTCTCAGTCCTGTCCGACTCTTTGCGACCCCATGGACTGCAGCCCACCAGGCTCCTCTGTCCATGGGGATTTTCCAGGCAAGAATATTGGAGTGGGTTGCCTTGCCCTCCCTCCAGGGGATCTTCCCAACCCAGGGATTCAACCCAGGTTTCCCACATAGCAGGGGGATTATTTACCGTCTGAGCCACCAGGGAAGCCTAATGGAGCAGGGCCACCCAAAGCTAATCCAGGACACAGTGCAAAAAGAGGTGCTCCTTGCCCACTCTGAACCAAGTACTCTCCAACGGCAAACAGAGGCACAGGAAGCAGATATGAGTTTCTGCTTACATTAGCTAAAGCAATAGCCTGCGGCCAGGCTGGGTCAGGCATGGAGAGAATCCATCAGAATTACTCCAGTCCTCGTGGACTCCAGGTCCCACCTAACGGGTGGTACTCGCTGCCAGCCCAGCTAGTGAGTGCTGTCTTATGACTGTGGGAAACGACCCTCTTTGAACCTCCAGTTTCATCATCTGTAAAAAATACCACTCTCGCTGGGTGGCGAGGACAAAATCTGCTACAGAGTAGTCCCCAACGTTTAGTTCCTTTCTTTTCCCTTTTCTGGGTCAGCTTGGGCGTTGTTTAGGTTCCAAGAGAGACAGACGGTGGGAACTGTCTCTCAGCTTCCCCCATCCCTGTCCGAGACTGGGCGAGGCTCTGTCTCCTCTCAAATCTGCCTGTTTTCACGGGAACCCCCGCTCGCCTTTCCCGAGGTCAGCCTCTGTGTCCAGCCTGCGGCAGCGTCGAGCCTCGCCCTCGGCTCCCATCCACCTACCTTCTCTTGCGCCCTGCTGAACTTCTTCTGCACCTGCTTGGCGAAGAGTCCGGCAGCGCCGCCTGCCCGGCCCTCGGCCATCCTGCCGGCTCCCCTGGGGGCGGCCTGCCCTGGCCCGGCGCCCTGTGGTTTTCTCGAGGCCCCCAGAGGAGGAAGTGCGGTTCCCGTCATGCCTCGCATCCGGCCAGGCGGGTCTCGCGCAGTTCACCCCGCCCAGTTGCCGCCTGGGAATCACCCTGGACCGCCTGAGGCCCAGGGCCCCTGAGGCTCAGGGCCCTGTCCGGAGACCTGCGCGACACAGGCCCAGGGCGGCGGCCTAGCCCACGGGGGGCCCAGCTGGCCGCTCCCCTGCGTCCTCCAGGGCGGGGACATGGCTGTTTGGCCCGGGACATGGCCCGGGACATGGCCCGGGACATGGCCCGGGACATGGCCCAGGGCGTGGGCGAGGGGCCTGCGGACACTTGTGGGGCTCAGGCTGGGGTTGGGTCTGTTCCCAGGAGCCCGGAGACGCAGGTCTGCTTTCAGGCGGCGCTTCCTCCAGGCCAGCTTCAAATCCTCTACCCCTGAGGTAGAGGAACACCAGCCGCGAAGAGTTTTAAAATCTGGGCCAAGACTCAATGTTCCCTGAGAGCTAACCAGCTGTAACGATCAGCAGGGGAAAATAACCAGAACAGGAGGGGAGAAAATTTTGTGATTTCCACTCAGCGAGAGTGTTGAATGGGGTGTTTATGGATAGGTGTGCAGGAGCAACGTACTCCAGTATTCTTGCCTGGGAAAGCCCATGGACAGAGGAGCCTGGTGGGATACGGTTCATGGAGAGACAGAGACAGGACTTAGTGACTAAATAACAACTGGATGACCAAGTAAAATGGACTTTCTGCTTCAGGGTGCAGTTTTTAAAGAGGAAGCCCTCTCCGGGAGAGGTTGGCTCTGTCAACTGAGAAAAAAAAAGCACAGTCTAAAAGTTGAGAATTACGTTTTATTTAGCAGATAAAACTGAGGACTTGAGCCTGGGACGCAGCATCTCAGCTCTGAGAAACTGCTCAGAAGAGTTAAGGGAAGAGCCAATAGGTAATCATCAAAAGATTATAGTTAATTAAAACCAGGTATCTCAAGGAATTTGGCACTTTTCTATTTAGGGGAAGATGCAAGAGTCTGGGCTCACTGAAATCATTCCTTGGATATGTACCTCAACTATCTGGGGCCAGTATCCTGCATTTTCTCATCCCAAGTCTCCTCAGGGTACAACACTGAGGGGTGGCTGCAGAGGCTGATGGCCTGAGGGCCAGCATCCTATCTCTCTCTTGAGCTCTCTCAGGGCTCACCATGGGGAGGATGGGGCTGTAATGTGATGACTTTGACTTGATGACTGCAACATCCTTTGTTTACTGATAAGTCAGGCAACATTTTTTCACTCATGACTCTAAACCTAAACTGGTAGGAGGGGTAAGTTGAGCAAAGAGGACAGGAGTCCAAATCTGGACTTGAAAGAGAGGAGCAGCTGAGCTAGAAGTAGAAATGAAGATGCTTAGAAAGGGAGAGGACCTTATAGAAAAAAGGCCAAAGAGTTGGATATGGAAGCCTGTGCTGGGCATGGGGAGCAAATTTTTCTAGCTGGAGGAACTAGTATAGTATACTAGATGGAGGCAGAAAATACATTGTGTAAGTTGGGATGGGACTGCTGAGATTATAACAGTTGCTTCTCTAGGTAGAAGGTTTCCAAATGGAAGTTGTTTCCTGACTTGATTGAGAAGATAGCTGGAAATTAGAACACTAGGTTTGGAGGAACCATTTACTCAAGGATTTTGCAAGTGAAATCTCCCAAAAGGAGGAAAGAGGTCAAGATAAACTTCCTAAGGACTGGAGAAGGAAGCTGAACGCCTGAGACAAAATCAGAAGGCCGTCTCTGCTATCATTTTCCAGATCACTCCCCCAAACAGCCATATTGCACTCAGAATCAACCATGTGACAGGCAATGCTGGGTGTTGGGAAGCCAAGAATGAATTTTTAAAAAGTGATTCTTGACTTAAAAATGCTTAAAGTCTGGAAGTGGAGATAGGTTGTTAATCAGATGATTTTAGAGATGGATACAAATATTTTGGGTAATAGGTCATTAGGGTTTATTCTGTTATAATGCTAGCTGTGGGGATGATCTAGAAGGGGCATAGTGAAAAAATAGACAGACTTGATGTTGGATAGGAAGAAGTAGGGGGAAGTGGGAGGACAATGGTGCTGTGGGAACACTGAGAGAGATGGTGATCACCACAGATGTGTCAATAGCAGAAGGAGGCCAATACCTGGGTCATTCTCTGGAATTCACAGCATCCTCAGCAATGCAGCCCATCCACTGCTTCCTAAAAACCCCCTTCAGTACCAATCCCTTGGTAACTGAAATTGATAGTCACCAAATCATGTAGTATTAGAGCAGGAAAAATCTTTGGAAAGTAACTAGGTTGGGAATCTGAGTAACAGAAAGGGTGACTTCCCCAAGGTTATCCAGTTCTTCTGGCGGGCTACAGTGCATAGGGTTGCACAGAGTCAGACACAACTGAAGCGACTTAGCAAAAGCACACACACCCAGTTTGTCAGTAGTAGAACAGAGATGGGAATACAGGTGTCCTGTCAAGCCCAGCTTCTTTTAAAAAAAAAAAAAAAAATTTATTTAAGTAATTGATTTATCTAGATGCACAAGGTCTTCATTGTGGCATGCAGGATCTTTTAGTTGCTGCATATGAACTCTTATTAATAGTGGTATGTGGGATCTAGTTCCCTGACCAGAGATTGAACCCAGGCCCTCTGCATTGGGAGCACAACGTCTTAGCCACTGGACCACCAGGGAAATCCCTTGCCCTGCTTCTTTTGCTGTACACACTGTTCTAGAAGCCTCTGCCGACAAAGTAGCCTATAAATTGTGAGATCGGTCTTAGACAGTTTCTTCTAATGTAATGTTAACTATCCAGATCTCTCTTGTCTGATCCTCAGCAAGTGCTATGAAAAACTGTTTCTCATCCCCTTAGCGTTCTCCTTTCAGTTCCCTCTTCGCTTTATCATAGGCCACTCTAACAGACTGAGCCCCGGCCAGGATAGGGAAGATTTATCAGCTTCCCAGTTCTGTGTTTTTTATAGAACCCCGGATCCAGTTGCTTGTTTTAGTCCAATCTTGAAGTGCTGACTCATACTTAGCTTGAGGCCCCATGTTATTTTCCTCTCAATCCTTTCCTTTCTTTGTTTCACATCTTTTCTCGTTTTTTCAATTCTTTCCTCTCTAGCTCCTTTCTAATTTGTCACTTTCATTGTCTGCTGGCATCTGACCTACTACCTAATCTTATACTCCTATCTCTAATGTATCCCCACAGTTGTCATGACTCAGAACTTTGGGGTGAGCACTGTTCTAGGCACTGAAGGGAGAACCAAAAGAAGGATGGGCCCCCAATCTACCTGGGAGAGTCAGGGCACATTTTGTCATTCCGGAACATTTTTAAAGCCCTCTGTGCCTCTGAATATAGCAAATATGCGTGGGAGGAGGGGCAGACAGGCAGATTAACAGATGGGTAGATTCTAACATAATCTAAAAAGGATAATGTAAGGCCATTTTCACTTGGCTTAGTTTGTGAACTGATAGAGATGGCAGCAAATGGAAGAACCAGCCCAGAAATCTGGTGAAATCCAACCCAGGCCCTTATAACTGCCTTTCCCCTAGAAGGCTTAATTACAAATAAAAAGACACAGGGTGATATGTATATTCAATTTTATTTACTTTTCTGCATCTGGCTCAATAGTCTCTTAGAATGTTTTTTTCCTTGATGGCCTCAAGTTCTGCTGTCAATCCCAGAATCATCCTGGGAAGGCCGCTGGACTCAGGAAGATGTTCAGTTGCTGGCAATGGCCTGAAGAAAAAACCGGTTATATCCAGTCAGCAACTTCTGCTCACCTCCTTTCTTTTTTCTTCAGGGCTCCTAGTTGAGTATGGCCCTGTACTGGGTTTATGGGGAGTTGTGAGGGTGGGAGGCAGGAAGCAGTTCTTAACTGGGCCAGGACAATTCAATGCTATAGGCACATACTCTGAACTTAGTGGCAGACCTTGAACCGGTTGTAAGTCAAGGTTCATGCCACAAGACTCCAGAATGTGTTTGAAGGCTGGAGGGCACAGGTGGGATGGTGTGAGGCTCTACCACCAGGTCAGTGTATGTACATTCTCACTTAGCCCTCAAGCATTGTTTAAGGTGGTAAAACCTCTTGCCAAAGGGTAGAGCAAATTCTCATGATGCCCTTAGAAAGAACTGGTGGGGGAGAATGTTAGTGCCTCTTCCCTTGCCTGGAGTGTGCAGGCCTTTCTGAAGCTGTTTTCCCCTTGGCCTTGACTTGGACAGCCCTGATAGGCACCTGGTTCAGGTCTGCTGTTGCCACCCCCTTACTCTAAGTAGTAAACAATATGGTGAAGCCTGCTTAGTAGGTATGTGAAGAGAAACTCAGGATGGCAACACTATCAGGGGAAAGTTCACTAGAGAGGAAGGGAAAGGGGTAAATATTTGAAAGTGATGAGGAAGATGATGGCTTCTCCTGCCCAACTTTTGCTCCCCATCCCAGTCAATGCGTGAATCTCCAGGTGATTGTATTTCATCCCATCATTTGAGAGGACTCACATTATTTATCCAAGAGATGTAAGCAGAGACCCGGGTGAAGACTGTGGGCTTCTTGGCAACATTACAGCCCAGGCTGGACACAAAGCTGGTCACACCGTGGACAGCATACTGGCCGTTCACCAAGCAGTGAAGGGGGCCCCCAGAGTCACCCTGTGGGGAAGAGAAGCAGAGTCCTAAACTCCAGACCTTTGGATCTTTGTGCCTTTGTTTCTGCTTACACCCTACCCACCCACATCTCTGTTTATAAACCCTGTACTGTATAAAAGCTCCAATTGAAATCCCTACTTCCTTCGCATCCTCAGTTTCTAAACAATTATAGTACTTCTTCCTTTCTTCTACAGCACGTATGTCATGTTCTGCCTTGTGTTTTGGTTTCATAATTTGTTTCTAACTCCCACGCTTATCTGTGAGCTTCTTGAGACAGGAACTACATCTTGCTGATATTTTCTGCTCTACAATGCTAGCATAGAACTTTGAATGTCTTAAGCTCAATAGCTATTACTGACTTAAATTGAACCTACGGTGGGGGAAATAGGGTGTTCTAATGATTTATCTACACCCAGCATTCAGACCAATGGGTCTAATTAGACAGCATTTAGATAACAGGGTAGGTAGTCAAAACATGTTAAACTAAACTGAGGTAAAGAGAAGAGAAAGTGATGTATTGGGTAGTGGTTATGTGCTTGGGCTTAGAATTGGAAGAATCTGAGTTTACAGATTATGACCTTGATACTCTTTTCCTTACTCAGCTCCCAGATGTCATAAAATTCCAGACATAAAATTGGAAGCTATTTGACTGAAGAATTTGACCATCACAAGAGGGAAGACTTTGCAGTACTATCATTAGAAGTCCTCCAATGAAACAGCCTAGCCAGATCACCTGACAAAGCAGTTCCCTACAGATGAACCCCACCTATGGCTCAAAGGTACCTATCAGCTTGCCACTGTCCTACTCTGAAATAAGAGCAGATGGTCAAGGATGGCCAAACATCTGAAGAAAATGTTAGTTAGTTGCTCAGTCGTGTCTGACTCTTTGCGGCCCCATGGACTGTAGCCCTCCAGGCTCCTCTGTTCATGAGATTCTCCAGGCAAGAATACTGGAGTGGGTTGCCATTTCCTTCTCCAGGAGATCTTCCCGACACAGGCATCGAACTCGGGTTTCCTGCATTGCAGGCAGACTCTTTACCATCTGAGTCACCAGGGAAGAAAGCCTCAATATAAAAATAAAGATCCTGAGTGAAGTAAGTCATACACAGAAAGACAAATATCATATGATATCACTTATATGTGGAATCTAAAACAGAAGTAGAGTCACAGATGTAGAAAACAAACTTATGATTATCAGGGGACAGAGAAATGGGAGGGGAGGGAAAATAGGGAGATTGGGATTGACGTACATACAGCACTATATGTAAAATAGGTAACTGATAAGAACCTACTATACAGCACAGGGAACTTCTACTCAATATTCTGTAATGGCCCATGTGGGAAAAGAATGAAAAAAAAAGTGAATATATGTATATGTATAACTGATTCTACTTTGTGTATACCTGAAACTCACACAACATTGTAAATTACCTATACTCCAATAAAATTTTTTTAAAAATTTAAAAAAATAAAGATCAATATAAAGAGAAAGAAATAAACCAAAAATGAAGACAACCAAGATTATGCAGGGAGAAGACTATAAACAATAAAACTATATTAGTATTATATCCATGATATAAGAAGAGCAAGCTATTAGAGCATTCAGAAAACAAAAAGCCTTTGGAAATATGAATATGATAGTAGAAATGAAATATTAGGCTAGGAGATAAAGTAGACAAACTATATAGAGAGAAAATAAGAAAATAGGAGAACCAGTTTAGGAGGTGGATTGTGAGTAACAGGAATTCTAGAAACAAAAAATGAAAATGGAGGGTAGGAAATCATCAATAAATAAACATTTTCAGAACCAAAGGTCTGGAGTTTCCAGGATGAAAAAACTCACTAAGTATCCCTCAGAATGAATGCAAATAGACCAATACCAAGACACAGAACACTAGGGTCAACAGAAAATAAAATAGGTCAGTTATAAACTAGTGGAGAGTTTAAGGCTGAACTGGTGATGAGTTGAGTACGTTGTTGGTTGTTGTTCAGTCAGTAAGTCTTGTCCAACTCCTTGTGACCCCATGGACTGCAGCACGCCAGACTTCCCTGTCCTTCACTATCTCCCAAAGTTTGCTCCAACTCATGTCAATTGAGTTGGTGATGTCATCCAACCATCTCATCCTCTGTCGTCTCCTCTTTCTGCCCTCAATCTTTCCCAGCGTCAGGGTCTTTTCCATTGAGTCGGCTCTTCTCATCAGGTGGCCAAAGTATGGGAGTTTCAGCTTCAGTATCAGTCCTTCCAATGAATATTCAGGGTTGATTTCCTTTAGGACTGACTGGTTTGATCTCCTTGCTGTCCAAGGGACTCTCAAGTCTTCTCCAGCACCACAATTTGAAAGCATCATTTCTTCGGCACTCAGCCTTCTTTATTGTCCAAGTTTCACATCTATACATGACTATGGGAAAAGCCACAGCTTTGACTATATGGACTTTTGTCAGCAAAGTAATGCCTCTGCTTTTTAATATGCCGTCTAGGTTTGTCATAGCTTTTCTTCCAAGGAGCAAGTGTCTTTTGATTTCATGGCTGCAGTCACCGTCTGCAGTGATTTTTTAAGCACAAGAAAATAAAATCTGCCAGTTTCCATTGTTTCCCCATCTATTTGCCGTGAGTATATATTATGCAAATTTTAAAAAACAATTATTAACTCCAGGGAAAACAAAATTATCCAGGGAATAGCATTTTACACAATTATAATAAATACTAAATGTTAATTTAACAAATTATTTAGGGAGGTTGGGGTGGGGATCAGAAAAATTCATGCTTATGGGGCAAGTATAAATGTGTAAAGGAAGAGAAGTTCTTGCATAATGCCTGAAGTGAAAAATTAAGTAGCAATATAAGTATATGCTTTTAGAGAGCTGGAGGTAGACATAAAAGAAATCAACTCAAGAGTTAAAAGTAGTCCCCTCTAGGGAGGGAGAACTCAAGGTCATAGAAGAAACACAATGACTGTTCTTTCCCACTATCAAGCCTCACAGTTTTATTTGCCACCTTAAACAAAGTAATCATTCAATGAAAATTAAAACTTAAAAAAAGAGGAACTAGGGAAAGAGACCAAAAGTTCAAATTGGGGCTAATTTTTTTTTTAAAGGAAGTAGCTGTACCCAACTCTAACTATGTTTGGGAAAAGAAGATGGTTATTCTTTTTATAAAAAGAAAGATATATATTCCTTTAGGTTATTGTACTCAATACAAAACAGTTTAAATATCTTCCACCTAAATTCTAATAGGGATTTGAGAGTATTTCTAAACTAGAGGAATGGAAGGTAATTGAATTGTGTACCATATTACTGTCTTATGCTAATTGACCTGAAAAGAAACAAAAGCTCTGTAGTGAAGGAGGATATGGCTGAGGATTTTAGGGCAGAAGGAAGAGCTGGGAGAAAGCTCAGTGGGAGTGGGTGGATTGAGGTGAGAGGCGTTTAGTGAATCCCCTCTGAGGAGATTGGCTGGGGACACAGAAATCTGAAAGCCCCCAAACCAAGACACAATATTTGGGAAATTCCAGTGGGAAGAGACCGTGGAGAAACAATGGCCTCAGAGAATATCTGATTTGCAGTGTCAGCCAGAAGGAAAGTACTCTAGTTTCTCAGACTAGTTCAAAATCTGGTTCAAAGTCTTGAACCAGAGTCAAGACTTCAAGAGAGAGAGCAGGGGAAAGTGAATTAAACTCAGAAAGGTTAAACCTTAAGAGGTTATAGGTGAGGCTGGCTGGTGAGGACCTGGAAGAATTTGACTTAGGTGGATTTATTCATTTGGCTGCACTGGGTCTTAGTTGTGACATGTGGAATCTAGTTCTCTGACCAAGGATTGAACCCAGAGACCCCTGTATTCAGAGCGCTGAGCCTTAGCCACTAAACCACCAGGGAAGTCCCGCATCATTTTTTTTTTTTTTTTTTTGCCCTAACTTGCAGGTAGGGTTCCCAGGATACAGGACTTCAAGATGTGGACAAAAAAATGTCGCCTGCTTTGTCAGTAAACAAAGTGTTGCCTGCTATTCTGGGAAACAATGAATGTTGCCCACTATCAAGCCACCTGCCCCTGCAGCCGCTCTCCACATCCTGAAGGGATTTCAGGATGGAGAAAAATGATACTGACCCTAGATAGTTAAAATGAATATCAAAGGGCTAATTTCTATGAGCCCAGACTCTTGCATTTTCCCATACAGAGAAAAGCACTGAAACCATTCACTTGAGATGTCTGTTTCTTGTTATTAGCAGTAATCTTTGATGGCTGACTCTTTGTTTTTTTTTTTCCTAGCAAAAATTCTAACATCCCCTGGCTCCTCTCTTACCTCTCTGAAACTATTCCTCTGAGCTGTCTGAGAGGGTGTCTTTCAGGCTATAGTCCTCAGTAAGTTCATCGAATAAAACAAAACTCTTAACTTTTAGGTTGCGTGGTTTCGGGTTTTTTTCAGCTGACCCTGGGGAAGTCCTGGGAAAACTGGGATGAGTTGGTCACCTTACTTTCATAGTACTAAGTGCTCACCAAAAAAACCTTTAATTTTTGATTCTATTATTTCAGCCAGCCTACCAGTCTCCTTCTGGCTTCTCTTCCTCCTCCACCTAGCTTAGAGCTTGCATTTGATCTGCAATACTGTCTTTATGTTTCAATAATGCATGAAAACTCAGCCCTGAACCAATCCATTCCCTACAACTAGATCTTTGAATGGAGTGAATCATTTACCCATATGATTATTGCATAATCTCTAACCTCAGCCTATCAGCAACATCATGGAGGCTAGTCTTTCTCCATTCATCTTAATTAATCCAAATCCGTACAACCCTTTTACCCCTTCGTTTTCCCTGTTTAATTTGACTCCTAGTTCATGAGTAAATAGAAGCAATTACAGAACGAACACCCACCAACTTTCAGCTACTCAGCCTGCACATTCTTTCATGTCCATGCATGTTTCTGTGTCCCTCTTCTATTCAAAGCCAGCTCCACCTGTGTTCTTGGTTCATCTCTTCCTTCCCCTCTGGGATCTTGCTGTGCTGTGCTGTGCTTAGTCACTCAGTCGTGTCCGACTCTTTGAAACTCCATGGACGGTAGCCTGCCAGGCTCCTCTGTCCATGGGGATTCTCCAGGCAAGAATACTAGAGCGGGTTGCCGTGCCCTCCTCTAGGGTATCTTCCCGACCCAGGGATCGAACCCATGTCTCCTGCATTGCAGGCAGATTCTTTACCAGCTAGGCTACCCCTGGGGTAGCCCCTGGGGTCTTGCATCATCCATTTATTCCTTCTCTCTGACTCTACAGGATCCTTTCCTCTCTGCCCAGAAATACACTCAATTTTCTTCAATCTTAAAAGATCCACCCGCTCCATGACTTTCATCCTCCTGAAAGCCACCAGACTTTTAAATTCCTCTTTCATCCAAGATTCTTGAAAGAGTATTCTATGTTTCTTGCTATTTCTTATTGCCTCTTCATTCCTTACCTTTCAATCAAGCTTCTATCCTCATCACTCCACTGAAACTGTTCTGGCCATAGTTACCAGTGATCTGCCAACTGCCGAAGAAGCTACTTTCAGTTATGCACTGTGGCTCCTGGCTTCACTGTATGCTATGTAATGACCTGTCAGTATTGCCTGAGAGTTTGTAAAACCCTTATTACTATGGTTTTCTCTTACCTCTTAGATCCTTATGGATCCTTTGTCCTCCACCTATCCCTGAAGCACTCAAATATTTCTGTTATCACAGTTCTTCCCCAACTCACTGTTTTGTTTTTTCCTCATTCTACCACTTTTCCCTGAGGGAAGTGGGGAGTAGGGGGTGGGGAAGTTTGAGGGATCTCATTTCCTGTTGAGCTTCTCTCTAGCCCACTTTTCTCCTCCAGGCTCTACTCTCTTTATATGTGCTTTATTACCAGTTAAACTACAGCTGAATGTCCCACTGAGATCTCAGACTCAATTTGTCCAGAACCATATTCATCACTTTCCCTCCCAAATCCTAGAAATCTTGTCTCATAGGAGGCTGCAAACCCTTCCCCCAAATCACTTTACTGAGATGCCTGGAAGTCACTTCTGCTCCTCTGCCTCCCTCCTCTCCACTGCGCTAACTCGGACACTCAGATTTCTTGCCTAGATAATTGAAACAGTCTCCTAAGCAGTCTCCCTGCTAATTTTGCCCTCTTCAAATACATGCTTACCTTGTCATCAGAGAGTGCTTTTAAAAGGCAAACCTGCTCATGCTGTTCTCCTGTTTAAAACTCTTGAGGGGTTTCCCAGTGCCTAAGATAAAGTGCATGTCCCAAGCATGCTATTTGAATGAAGGCTCAAGTCCTGTGGCTCCTACCTGTCTCTAGTGTCATCTCCTGACATTCCCTAGAATGGTAATAGTTTATGTTGTAGCCCAGAGGTCAGCACATTTTTTTTTTTTGTAAAGAGCCAAAGAGTAAGTATCTCAGGCTTTGCAGGTCATACAGTCTCTCTCGCAACTGTTCAACCCCATGAATGCAGCCATAAACAATGTCATGAACAAGTATAACTGCATTCCAGGGAAACCTTTTTTTTAAAATGAACATTGAAATTTTATATTTTTCATGTGTCATAACATATTTTCCTTCTTAAATTTTTTCCCAACCATTAAAAAAATAAAAAAGACATTCTTAGCTCACAGGCCACACAAAAAACAGAGGCAGCAATGTTGGGTGCTGGAGGCTGTGAGCCCTGACCTCTGCTCTAGCTCTAGGGAATGCCTTATAATTTTCTGTGTGTTCTAGGTTCTTAGCCCATGTCTTTCTTCATGTTCTCTCTCTCTGAACATTTTTTCCTCTTTTTTCTTGCTTGGCTTTCTGTTTAACCTTCATGACTCACTATGAACTCTAGCTTCTCAGGAAAGGCAAGTCTTTTCTGACACCAACAGGTAGAGAAGGGAGTACCTGTTTTTTGGATTCCTGTATCACCTTAGGTATGTCTTTATTATAACACTTAGCCACATTGTAGACGTTCTGTCCTATGTCTGCTCTTTCCATTCCTCCACTGCTGCTAAGTCACTTCAGTCGTGTCCGACTCTGTGCGACCCCACAGACGGCAGCCCACCAGGCTCCCCCGTCCCTGGGATTCTCCAGGCAAGAACACTGGAGTGGGTTGCCATTTCCTTCTCCAATGCATGAAAGTGAAAAGTGAAAGTGAAGTCGCTCAGTCATGTCCAACCCTTAGCGAACCCATGGACTGCAGCCTACCAGGCTCCTCTGTCCATAGGATTTTCCAGGCAAGAGTACTGGAGTGGGTTGCCATTTCCTTCTCCGCCATTCCTCCACTAGACTATGTTTATATTCATCTTTGTATCTTTTGTATTTTTGATACAAAGATGAATCAAACACAGTGCCTAGCATTTAGCAGATAATCAAGAACTTTTATTGGACTGCATTACCAAATCTGTAAGATGGTGTATTGCTGATTGATCTTGTGTAAATAGAAGATGATTTATACATATATATAATTTTATAATAGTTTATATATATACACTATTATAAAGCTATTTAGTGTACTTTCCCCTACCGTATTCACCTGTATATATGTTGCGATCAATACTACTGGGTCAAAAAGGTGGTGGTAGAGGAGCTATAAGAAAAATTAGGGTCAGGAGTTCCCTGGTGGTCCAGTGGCTAAGACTCTGTGCTCCCAATGTAGGGGGCCTGGGTTTGATCCCTGGTCAGGGAACTAGATCCCACATATTGCAACTGAGAGTTCACATGCCACAACTAAAGATCCCAGACGGAAGATCTCACATGTTACAACTAAGAACTGGCTCAGTCAAATAAATAAACTGAATATTTAAAAAAAGAAAGAAAAATTTGGGTTGATGGGAGGGAAGCTACCTTATACACAGTCACAACCACCACTCTAGGCCTAGCCCTACTGCAGCCATTAAAAATCTAAGGCACAAATAACTTTTAAAGAACACTCACATATACCAACACAAATGTTAGGTCACATAGAAACTTTTGAGGTGTGGGCATCAGGCAGGCAAGATGAATTTTAAGGTTCCTTTCAATTTTGAGATTCCTTGAATACAGACTTACCAGCACAGAATAATTCTCATCCAGACACTAGACTAGAAAGTTGAGTCAGTATATAAGGGTGGGAGTAGGTGTGGAATAGGAGGTGGGGAAAAGGTAGGGGGTGAGAGGCAGAGAAGAGAGGGAGCTGGGGTGAGACTTCTGACACTCTGAGCCTGTGTTCACCTGGCATCCAGCACGAACTCCGTCTCCTCCAGCGCACACCATGGTGGTCTTCACGGTGGAGCCCCAGTAGGAGGAGCTGGAGCAGGTGGCGTAGTCCACGGAGGGCAGGTAAGCCTGCTGCAGGGTCTGGGCCAGCTGCCCATTGGCTGAACAGCACACACAACTTTAGAGGTCAGCTCCAGATGCTGTGGAGGGAAAACCTTCCACACCTGGCCTAACTTTCCCAAGCTCTGATGAAAGCTGAAGTCAGGGCAAGCTCCTTTTCTCTGCCATGTCATAGACTGTCCTCTTGTTTCTCTTTAGGTGAAAGGTAGAGGCACCTTCCTTGACTAGGATGCCCAGATTCCAAACCACTAACTCATGACTACTTTAGTTAAGTAACTAGAATGGTCTTATTGTTAATAACTTATCTGTCTGTTCTGCTTCCTTACACCATAAACCCCATGGAGTAGAACTGGATCTGTGCAGCCTTCTTTCTTAGGAGCTTAGTGCAGTTTTCCTTTATCTGATGTTTTTTCGGATCCTTACAACAACCCTTTCATGTTATATACAGAGCAGGAAATTGAACCACAATGACATTAAGTGAACTGAGAGCAGAGCTGGATTAGAAGCATGACTGTCTCAGCCCCAGGTTTTCCCAGGAGACTGCTGCTCACAGCAAGACCTCGCCTCTCCTGCAGAGCTCAGATCCTGCCCAGTGGCTCTCAGCCTTCTGCACCAGGCCTGCTGTCTCTACCCTTGTTAACCATCTCTGCTCATAGCCTCTCCTACCTTTCCATGTCATCCAGTGACTTTCCCTTCTAGTAATCCTCCCATGATTGACCAGAAGAGGGCTGAGGCCTCCTCTACCTTGACTTCTTTGGACCTGCAACCACCCCTGGCTCATTCACCCCAACTCACAGCCTGGTGATTTGTCTATGGAGGTAGCATGATGGTGTAGTGACCACCAAAGTGGGAGCCAAGATACCTGCGTTCTGGCCCCAGCTAACCAGGTACTAACTAGTCACTAACTAGTCATGTGATCTTGAACAAGGTCTTTATTTTCTTTGGGCCTCAGTTTCCTCATGTATAAAATGAGAGGCTAGTGAAAAATACTCTCTGAGGTAAGGCCTTATTTTTTTGTTGCTAAGAGTCTGTGAATCTCTGAATTGACTGTTCCCATGGCTTGTTCTTAGGTTGATTTCACGCACCAGTTATTTCATCTCTGGTGGTTCCTCTGGTTCCTGGCCTCCAGCTCTGAACACTTAGGACCACAAAACAAGGGCTGCAGAAGCTCAGCTACCTAATCAGTATCCATGTGGGGGATGGATGGTGCCAGTTCAGGCGACTTACTCGTAGTCCTGCCCCAGCCTGTGATGTAGCAGGGTGTGTTGTTAGCCAGGATGGTTCCCGACTGTGGCAGAACACCCAGCTGGACATAGCTGTTGAGGGTAGCGCTCTGGGCCAGGCGCAGCACGGCGATGTCGTAACTGCGGGTGGAATGGAGACTGCTTGCTCGCGGGACCGGAACTACTTCCTTCAGCTCAGCATAGGGACAGGCCCTCCCTAAGCCTTGTATTCCCACAGGATCGGAAACCAGTGACTTCGAAGAAGGAGGGGACTCGCCAAGCTTCAAACTTGAGGAATTGCGCATTTGGAGTCTAGGATATTCTATGTGTAACAGCAGCCTCTGCTGGTGAGGTCTTGGCATGGTCGCTAGCTCTGATTTGCAGCCCGGGGGAGTGAAGCTTAGAAAGGAGTGGAGGGCTGTGATCTTGGTAGCGGAGAAGAGTTCTCAAATGAGAAAGACATAAAATGCTCTGCAGATATACCCCAGTTACTGGAGCCCATCCCCACGCCCACACTCTATAGACTGGCCACCCTTTTAACTACTTCCTTTCCAAAAGTTTACAGCTCAGTCTTGCAGAAATGTTCTTACTGTAAGATTCATTTTAGGAAATCTGTTTTTGCTAATGGTGGTGGTATAGTGGCTAAGTCGTGTCTGACTCTCACGACCCCATGGACTGTAGCCTGCCAGGGTCCTCTGTCCATGGAATTCTCCAGGCAAGAATACTGGAGTGGGTTGCCATTTCCTCCTCCAGGGGATCTTCCTGACCCAGGGATGGAACCCAGGTCTCCTGCATTGCAGGCAGATTTTTCACCAACTGAGCTACAAGGAAAGCCCTTTACTAATGGAGTCTGTGCCATAAAATGAATAATAAATAACAATAGAAACAGGAACATTAAACTCTGCAGAGAAGGAGCTTCAGGGGATCCAATGATGCAGACCAGCCTAGATCAAACAAATCAAAGACCTTCAAATGTTCTCAAGCCCTAGTGTGTGCTCAGTTGTGTCCGACCCTTTGCAACCCCATGGACTGTAGCCCGTCAGGGTCCTCTGTCCATGGGATTTTCCAGGCAAGAATACTGGAGTGGGTTGCCATTTCCTCTTCCAGGGGATCTTGCTGACCCAGGGATCGAACCCACATCTCCTGTGTCTCCTGTATTGCTGGCAGATTCTTTACCATTTGAGCCATTGGGGAAGCCCCCTAACATCTTAATTCTCAAAGTGCTCCTGGATGAATGTGAAGGAAGCCCAGACCCTGTGGCTGGGCAGCTAGCCCTCCACCTCCCATCCCCGGGCCAGCCCCACCTTGCCCTACCCTGCAGCCACGTTATTGCTGTTCCAAGATGGGTGCACCACGATCTCCTGCACGCTTATGTACTGCTCGGTGCCATCGTTCTGGCTCAGGTTGTGGTCTCCCAGCACCACACGGAAGGTCATTTGGCTGAAGGGAGAGAGGGAACCCCTGAGTGATCCTTCTCTTTCTCCTCTCAGAGAAAAGTTGCGAACGCATCTTCCATCTCATTTTTAGGACAGGAACTTATCTTTTCTGGCCCAGGCACGGCGAATATGGAAGACCCTGGGAGATGAAGAAGTAACCAGCCCTCTCATCCCCAATTTGCTAACTTGTGGAGGTGACAAAAACTACCGTCAACTTCATTTCCCCAATATGCTAAGTTAAACATCAGAGGCTGAATATCTCATAACTTTGGAGAAGTGTGGTGGGCATAAATGAAAGAATGTCTTTTAGACCACAGAGGGATGTTGAGAGGTACATAAACTTCTAGACCAAGAGTTCTTAAAACATGGTCCCTGGACCAGCAGCATCATTAGAACCTGGAAACTTGCTAGAAACGCCGATTATCAGGACTCAGCCTGGAGTTCCCTATCAGAAACTCTACTGGGTGGGGCCCAGCAATCCGTGCCTTGTAGGTGATTCTGATACATGCTCAAATTTAAGAACCATTGCTCAAGATAAATATGAAAAAACGGTTACCCGTCAGGCATTGACTAGGTACTTAAATATTTATCTACTTAATCCTTACAATAATTCTACAAAGTAGGTATTATTATCCCATTTTAGAGATAAGAGTATGAGAGCTTAGGGAGCTAGGTAAGCCAAGTTCACATAGCTAGAAGAAGGTGGGACTGGATTTGAACGTGAACTTGTCTGATACCATGCTTTGAAAGTACATAGTTTGTACTTTTCATCTTACTACCTCCCTGCAGGCCCCCAAACACCTTCGGAAGTCTTGTCCTAAGTGGTCCAGGATACATATTCCTCTAGAAGGACCAGATTCTTACCCTCCCAGGGGCTCAGAAAAGCTAATTTGTTTTTCTCACCTATCCACACAGTGAGCAGCTGTCATTACCCAGTTCTGTTTGATGAGGGTGCCTCCACAGGTGTGATACCAGGAACTTCCAGACTTGTACTGGAGGGAAATCTAGATGGGGAGAGAAGAAAAGAGGGATAGGTTGGTGTTTTTAAAAGACTTTGTCCCAAACCAAGATCTCCTTAGATTCCTGCCATCCCTCAAAACATCCGCCAACTATCTGGGCTACACATATAGTGCATTTGGCGTCGTTACGCTAGGTTGTTGCAAAGGGCCAAGAACCTAGATGCTTCTACCTCCATTGCGTCTTGGGAAGGAAATGTAGCCATGGAATTGCTCTATCACCTAATTCACAAACCAAGTTCCCCAGAACTCCCCTCCAGTGTTTTCAAGATACACCCTGGCCCTTCATTCAGCAGATGCTTAGAAACACCACTGGAGCGTTCATTTTCATCAGTTCACGCCCCCTCCTTCAGTGGCTCTTATCACACAATAGCTCTACTCCTAAAAATGGAGGCGCAAACTTTTGTAAATTTGGTTTAATTCAGAATTAATTGCAGTGATTCCTCTCAAAGTATGGCTATTCACCAGTCAATTTGCCAGTTTTACACAATTAGAATTGCTTAAATCAAAGCCTGGCTGCCGTATTTTGAAAGTGGAAGCTCTTTAAATACAAGGGGCTCTATTTGGGGGCAGAGTGTGTTCAAATGTGTGATACACACTGCATGGAGAGGGCTGTGTGTGTGTGTGTGTGTGAAGGTGTGTTGGATCTATGTGAGTCTGGCATACAGTCTTGCTAGTGTGGTCAAAGTGGTATTGCTGGGAGTGTACATGAGGTTTGTGTTTGGGTGTGTGCCTGGGAAAGTGAGTGTGGTTGGTGTTTTTTGCATTTAGAGAAAAACTACTTTTGCATTTAGAAAAAAACTCCTAAGCCTGGTCCCATTCATCTTCAACATCTAGAATCCAAGCAGTTGGAGAATTTCCTGTTGATAAGGATATACACAAATATACATAACATTGTATATCAGGGCACAGACAACTCTTATTTCATTGGCAGTCGGGGCTGTGAAGGAACACCCACCTGAGAGGGCCAAGAATTCTTCGAGACCGCAGTCCCTCCAACTACCCGGGCGTTGGTTTCTGGAAAGTCCTGGGTGCTGTGTCCTTTGTGGAGCAGAAGAAAAGTGAGTGATGACTAAGCGTGGGGTCAGCTCAGGGTGGGAGGGCGGGTGGCAGTTGTGCTTTGTCTGCAAACTCACAGTTCCTCCCTAGCAAATGAGGGGCCCAGCTGTGAGTTCTCTGGGTCCCTTTTGAAAGCAGGGAAGACCAAGTGCCTTCTTCTTCCCCTACGTGTCCCCAGAACTCTGACCCATTTCACACAGCCGCCAGGACCCAGTGGTCTCAGCCTCGCTCAGGGTCTCTACCCCTCACCTCACCCCCACCTGCCCGCACATAGAGCTTTAGCTGGATTCCCCAGGGGGCAAGGACAGCAGTGCCCATGCAGGCACCTGCTGAGGATGTCTTCCTGTCATCTGGGATGCTGGGGAAGCCTGGGGCCTGAAAGAGGCTCCTCTCTGCTTCAAGAACCTGTCAGCCAGGGGTTCCTAACCTTTTCTATCAGGAGCTCCAGGAGAGTAAAGTTTTTGCTAGACACACAGAGTCTCCTGCTTGCCCCAGGTAAGACCTGGGCTTAGTGAAAGCTTTCAGACCCTCCTGCTCTATCTCCCTCCCTACAGATCTCTGGCCAGAAGACCCACTTACCATAAAGGACGAGGGAGGCGAACACCAGCAAGCGCAGCATGTTGCCAGCGAGTAGACCGCTGCCCCCTTGCCATGAACCAAGCCCTCTATATACTCCTCTTATCAGCAGCTTTGCTGACCTTCTTCCTGCCAACTGGCAGGGCTGTGGGTGAAAGGCAGGGAAAATCACAGGTGACATGGAAACACAAATGAAAAGATTTCTTTTCAGGTAAACTAATTTATCTATGATCAAAGACAGAACAAGGCCAGGGCTTGTTGAAAAGCATCCAACAAACTCTTTACCAGAAATAAGATGGAGAGACAGGACTGGCTTTTTCTTTGGGGTGCTCCCCTCCTAGCCTGCCACTGCCTCACTGCCCTCAGGGGCACTGTAAGTGCAGAGACCCACCCTGTGCACCAGGAGATAGAGGCAAACAGGGCTGGAGGGTCAGCAGAAAGAAGGAAGAGACAGCAGCATCTCCCTGCCTAAAGAGGGAGATGGGTCGTGCCCCCAGGACGCAGACAGAGGTATAAATGCAGGGAGACAAAAGCAGAGTAGATGCAGTGGAGAGAATTTTTTTTTTTTTTAAGAACAATGTAAATTTCCAAATGTTTATTATTCTTTTTTTTTTGTTTTAAGGTGTGATTGTGGTGGTGATGGTATCAAATTGCTAATGGTATTTAGTTTCCATTAGGTGTATTTTACTTTATGCATTTATTTTTCTCTTTGGCTGCCCCTTGGCATATGGCACTTCCTCAACCAGGGATGGAATCTGTGCTTGCTCCAGTGGAGCAAGGCGTCTTAACCACTGGATCACCAGGGAAATTCAGTGGAGAGACTTCTGATGAAGGATGGTATTAGGAAGCAGGTTAGGGGAGACTCATATGGAGAGCAGATGAAAGAGCCCTCAGAGAAGGAGAGTATGGGGTGGGTGAGAAGAGAGAGCCTTCAGGATAGGAAGCTAGTCTTCCAGCTATGAGGGTGGAGGGCAGAGGAGTGGGAGTTTCAGGGCAGATGTGTCCTGCAGGAGATGAGAGGCTCTGCCCATCAGAGTCAGGAGAGGAAGAAGGAGGGAGGTGCAGAGTGCCTGGTGGTGGGTGGCAAACTTTGGGTTGGGAGGTACCTCAGTGAGCACTGTGGGTGGAGCTGTGAGTTAGCAGAGAGAAGCTAGGAATGGTGCATAATGATGTGGCACAGAGGAAGCCACAATGGTGTGATCACTCACCTAGAGCCAGGCATCCTGGAATGCGAAGTCAGGTGGGCCTTAGGAAGCATCACTAGGAACAAACCTAGTGGAGGTGACGGAATTCCAGCTGAACTATTTCAAACTCTAAAAGATTATGCTGTGAAAGTGCTGCACTCAATATGCCAGCAAATTTGGAAAACTCAGCAGTGGCCACAGGACTGGAAAAGGTCAGTTTTCACTCCAATCCCAAAGAAAGGCAATACCAAAGAATGTTCAAACTACCGCACAATTGCACTCATCTCACACGCTAGCAAAGTAATGCTCAAAATTCTCCAAGCCAGGCTTCAACAGTACACGAATTGTGAACTTCCAGATGTTCAAGCTGGATTTAGAAAAGGCAGAGGAACCAGAGATCAAATTGCCAACGTCCGTTGGATCATTGAAAAAGCACGAGAGTTCCAGAAAAACATCTACTTCTGCTTTATTGACTATGCCAAAGCCTTTCACTGTGTGGATCACAACAAACTGTGGAAAATTCTGAAAGAGATGGGACCACCAGACCACCTGATCTGTCTCCTGAGAAATCTGTATGCAGGCCAAGAAGCAACAGTTAGAACTGGACATGGAACAACAGACTGGTTCCAAATTGGGAAAGGAGTACATCAAGGCTGTATATTGTCACCCTGTTTATTTAACTTATATGCAGAGTATATCATGCAAAATGCTGGACTGGATGAAGCACAGCTGGAATCAAGATTGCCGGGAGAAATATCAATAACCTGAGATATGGAGATGACACCACCCTTATGGCAGAAAGTGAAGAAGAACTAAAGAGCCTCTTGATGAAAGTGAAAGAGGAGAGTGAAAAAGTTGGCTTAAAGCTCAACATTCAGAAAACTAATATCATGGCATCCGGTTCCATCACTTCATGGCAGATAGATGAGGAAACAATGGAAATAGTGAGAGACTTTATTTTGGGGGACTCCAAAATCACTGCAGACATGAAATTAAAAGACACTTGCTCCTTGGAAGAAAAGCTATGACAAACCTAGACAGCATATTAAAAAGCAGAGACATTACTTTGCCAACAAAGATCCATCTAGTCAAAGCTATGGTTTTTCCAGTAGTCATGCATGGATGTGAGAGTTGGACCATAAAGAAAGCTGAGTGCTGAAGAATTGATGTTTTTGAACTGTGGTGTTGGAGAAGACTCTTGAGAGTCCCTTGGACTGCAAGGAGATCCAACCAGTCAATCCTAAAGGAAATCGGTCCTGAATATTCATTGGAATGACTGATGCTAAAGCTGAAACTCCAATACTTTGGCCACCTGATGCGAAGAACTGACTCACTGGAAAAGACCCTGATGCTGGGAAAGATTGAAGGCAGGAGGAAAAGGGGATGACAGAGGATGAGATGGTTGGATGGCATCACTGACTCAATGGACATGAGTTTGAGCAAGCTCAGAGAGTTGGTGATGGACAGGGAAGTCTGGCATGCTGCAGTCCACGGGGTCGCGAAGAGTCAGACACGACTGAGAGATTGAAGTGAACTGAACTGAACTGAAGCCAGGAAGGGGAGGGGGGATTGCACTAAGGGCTGCTTCTCCAGCCCATTCCCCCAGGATTCTGACCTACAGCAGACCTGGACCCGGGGAAGAGGACTGAGCTGGCTGGGAAGCCCTGGCCTCCTTTGTCATTCTCCTCCCACCTCCCTGCCTCCTCTGGAGAGTAGGGAGATGGGCTTTAGCCTCAGGATGAGGAGTCCAAGAGGAGGCTCGGGCCTCCTGAAGGTTATGAACTCCAAAGTGAGCCTTTGAGGGTAGGGTCAGTATCACATCCATCTTTGTATTCTTCGGGAAGCTTAATATGTATTTGCTTAAAAATTGGACTGTTAAGCACTGCATTTGATACCCTCAATGCCGTTGCCTAATCTACACACAGCTTCATCTCTCACGCTGGTCAGACTTTTCATCCTGACTCTGAGGGTGATGTGTGGAGGAAGGCTTGGCTTTCATTCTGAGGCACTGCATTTTTTCTGAGCAATGCTAGTTCCTTTTGAAATAAACACAGGCACACAAATACATGTATAAAGATGTGGGTTCTAGTATGTGCTGTACTTAGTCGGTCAGTCATGTCCGGCTCTTTGTGACCCCATGGACTGTAGCCCACCAGGTTCCTCTGTCCAGGGGGATTCTCCAGATAAGAATACTGGAGTGGGTTGCCATGCTCTCCTCCAGGGGATCTTCCCAACCCAGGGATCGAATCTAGGTCTCGAATTCCAGGCAGATTCTTTACATCTGAGCCTACCAGGGAAGCCTGGGTTCTAGTACAGTTGTCGCCATATTTTGTGTAGTTTGTCATAAATTTTGTCACAAAATTGGGGAAAACCTAAGTATTCATCAATAGAGGAAAGTTAGATAAATTAGGTTTAATCATATTAAGGAATACTATCCAGCTTTTACAAAGAATGAGTTAGGAACTTGCCAGTGGTCCAGTGGCTAAGACTGTGCTCCCAGTGGAGAGGGCCTGGGCTTGATCCCTGGTTGGGGAACTAGATCCCACATGCCACAACTAAAGTTCCTGCATGCTGCAAGGAAGATGGAAGATCCTGTGTGCTACAACTAAGACCCAGCACAGCCAAATAAATATTTTAAAAAATGAAATAAAAAGAATGTTAGACTTAAATGACATATGAAAAAATGTCTTTGGTATATTAAATGAAGATAACAAATTTCAAACAATATGGTACTCTGTGTGCATATATATTTATTGTTGTTGTTTTTTGTTAAGTTGTGTCCTACTCTTTGCAACCCCATGGAATGCAGCATACCAGGCTCCTTTGTCCTTCACTATCTCCCAGGGTTTGCTCAAATTCATGTCCATTGAGTTGGTGATGCTATCTAACCATCTCATCCTCTGCTGCCCCTTCTCCTTTTTAAAATATATACATATATTATTTATATATATTTGTATTATATAATGGGCTTCCTTGGTGTCTCAGATGGTAAAGAATCTGCCTGCAATGCAGGAGATCCAGGTTCAATCCCTGGGTTAGGAAAAGCCCCTGGAGAAAGGAATGGCTAAAGAGCCTCTTGATGAAAGTGAAAGAGGAGGGTGAAAAAGTTGGCTTAAAGCTCAACATTCAGAAAACTAAGATCATGGCATCCGGTCCCATCACTTCATGGCAAATAGATGGGCAAACAGTGAAAACAGTGGATGACTTTATTTTTCTGGGCTCCAAAATCACTGCAGATGGTGACTGCAGCAACGAAATTAAAAGACGCTTACTCCTTGGAAGGAAAGTTATGACCAACCCGCTGCTGCTGCTGCTAAGTCGCTTCAGTCGTGTCCGACTCTGTGCGACCCCATGGACGGCAGCTCACCAGGCTCCGCCGTCCCTAGGATTCTCCAGGCAAGAATACTGGAGTCGGTTGCCATTTCCTTCTCCAGTGCATGAAAGGGAAAAGTGAAAGTGAAGTCGCTCAGTCGTGTCCAACTCTTAGCGACCCCATGGACTGTAGCCTACCAGGCTCCTCCATCCATGGGATTTTCCAGGCAAGAGTACTGGAGTGGGGTGCCATTGCCTTCTCCGGTATGACCAACCTAGACAGCATATTAAAAAGCAGAAACATTACTTTGCCAACAAAGGCCTGTCTAGTCAAGGCTATGGTTTTTCCAGTGGTCATGTATGGATGTGAGTGTTGGACTAGAAAGAAAACCGAGTGCCGAAGAATTGATGCTTTTGAACTGTGGTGTTGGAGAAGACTCTTGAGAGTCCCTTGGATTGCAAGGAGATCCAACCAGTCCATCCTAAAGGAGATCAGTCCTGGGTGTTCACTGGAAGGACTGATGTTGAAGCTGAAACTCCAATACTTTGGCCACCTGATGCAAAGAGCTGACTCATTGGAAAAGACCCTGATGCTGGGCAAGATTTGAGGGCAGGAGGAGAAGGGGACAACGGAGGATGAGATGGTTGGATGGCATCACCGACTCAATGGATATGAGTTTGGGTAAACTCTGGGAGTTAGTGATGGACAGGGAGGCCTGGCGTGCTGCAGTCCATGGGGTCGCAGAGTCAGACACGACTGAGCGACTGAACTGAACTGAACTGAGAATGGTCAGAGGGGTGGATTTTAATAGCACAGATGTGAGGATAGGTCAAGGGCAGCCTGGGCTAAGAGCAGGCCACGAAGCTGGTTTCTGAGCCCTTCCACCACCTCATTAGTGCCCTTTCTCTCTTCTTGAGCACCTCTCTTCCTTGGTCTTCCCTTCACCCCCAACCCTGCTGCATCTCTCACTCCTGTGGGTTATCCTTAGCTGACTGCTCATGGATGAGGCTCTCCTGCTGTGGGGTCGGGGTAAGGAAACTGAGTACCATGACAGGGCACCTCGATTGGGCATGCATCGTAAGATTGGGCTGCAGAGCTGTTGGCTGATGCTATAGAGAATATGAGGGATATCAAGATGAACGGCAGACAGTCAGTGCCTGATAAATGTCTGGATGCTTAATGCAGCCGAGAGTAGGGCTAAGATTGGAGTTAAGGACTAAGGCTCCCTAGAGCTTACCGAACTTATTAGCACGGCAGTCAAAGTCTTCTCAATGGGGCCCCCACCCACTGTTCTACAGGGCTGACTCCCCCAGTAAACACAGCAGGCACAGTGCCCGAGGCCCGTAATACTTCTTAGGCCCACAAACGTGTCTCAGTCTCTACAATCACCCTGGACTATATTCATCTTAATACCAATGCAGTTGTAAGAAATATAATTTAATATTTTTTAATGATGGTTCAAGTACCTAGGGCTCATGAAAGCCAAAGTGTGGTCCTGACCTGGCTTCTACTATCCACTGCGCCCTTACCCTGAGGTCTTCCTGGTTCCCATGTCCACTTGTACTGCTGTTCCTCTGCGACTTTTCTGACACGTGAGATCTTTCCTTACTGAGCTTTCCTACCTGAGGATTCATCCTTTGAGGTCTAAGGTCAAATGTCACCCTATGTGAGGCTTCCCTGATTTCCCTAAATGAAAGGAACTGTTCTAACTCACCTAGTCCAGCTCTGAAAATCTCTAGTTTTGGTATGACTTGTTTACAGCTTTTTTCCTAGCTCGAGCGGGAGTTCCTCAGGGGCAAGAGCCTCATATCTCCTCATGTCTGCCCGTGCAGTTGTGTAGGCTAGATTGAAAGCTAGAGGCTATCTACAGACAAGAGATAGTGGCTGTGAGAGAACTTTTCAGATGTGTGTGATTCTTCACAACTTGAAGCAGCGGATCCTCCAAACAGATCAGCTAAGGGACAAGCCAGGAGAAGAGGAACCCAATGCCAGCCTCCTTTACCCATGCCATAAAACCTTTATTTCCACTGGGATCTATGTGCCATTCTTTTCTCTTGCTGGGAAAGAACTTTTCCCTTTCCCCACTGCTGGGCACTCTTCTTTCTCTTTGGCTGGGCTACCCCGTGGGACCTAGACTTCCTGAGTGGGAAGGAGAGGCAGCTGTGGTCCCATGGTGGTCCCTCATGTGGTGATGCCCAAGATGACAACCCGCTACTCAAAGTAGGAATCCCTCTTGGAAGCAATGAGTCCTCCTTCGGGCAGCTGGGGTTCTCTACTTCAAGCAAAGCAGCCATGTGTGGTGGGGTCCAACTTGCTTGGAGAAGAGCTGACATGCACAGCAGGTCTGCTCCACGTGGGGAGTTCATGTGAGAACAGCAGACCAGGCCAGTCACACAGTCATGCTCCAGGCCACCCGTGAGTCCTGCTTCCTCAGACTTCCCAGGGATCTTGTTAGCCTTATCTGGGTCCTAGCCTCTGGGCTGCCAATACCTCCTTGTGTGGCCTAGGGCAAGTAACTTCTCTTATCTGGCTTTGGTTTCATAATATGAAAATGATAGGGTTGGATTAAAACAAAGATTTTCAAATTGTGCTTGCAGACCTTTGGAAAATCAGGGCCTGGTGGGCACTGCCCTCATCCCGCCTTCATTTTCATCCATGGCTAATTTGCTCTGGAACTACATTATACAAGGAGTATTGAAAAAAGGCTCTGGGACGTAAACCTGAGAAATCACTAGCTGGCTCCACAAGGTTTCCTTCAAAATGAACATCACAGGATTCCCAAATGTGGTCTCCCTCATGGTTACCTGGCTCCACTGTTCTAGGCTTTATGGAGACCAGTCAGCCAGAAAGGATCAGACTGGAGTGAAAAGAGAGTGGAGAGTTAATGGCTAGTTGCCTAGTGTTCTCGTGGTGTGGTGGGAGGAGCCTGGGTTCAAGGTTCAAATTTGAGCCTCAGTTTCAGCTCCAGCCACGCACCAGCTGCGGAATAGAGACCAGCTCCTTTACTTCTCTCTGCCTCAGTTTTCTTGTCTATACAATGGGCACAATGATTCTTGTCTTTCTCACAGGACTATTGTGTACCTGTCAAGCACTGTCAAGGTGCTTCAGGTAATAACAGCAAGGGGACACTTAGACCTCCCATTCCTCTGATAGATTCTGTGGTTCACTGGAAGCTGCAGGTGTCCAGGGATCCAGGACGTGGCTGCAGAGGCACTTTCCTTGAATTCGTCATTGCTGCCCCGGGTCCTTTCCCAGCTGCCTCCTCTGCTTTGGAGGTCTGTTTCTAGAACAGAAGGAAAGCTCTAGTCCCCGTCTTATGTGTTCTAATGGTCTTGTCCACCAAAGTGGAGGAAAGAAAACAGGCCCAATGTTGTTGCAAGGAGTAGGAAGGCTCTGCCTTGACTTCCATTGGGTTTGAAATCCATCTTTAAGGCTGACAGGGAAGCTGCTGGTCAGGTTCTTAAACATCAGGTTTCCCCCAAATTCTGTTTCCTGAGAGGCTTGTGGGAACTCCCACGAGGGTGATCCGGGGCCTAAATGAAGAGCCAGTGCTGGTGGGGATCACTGGGGTTGCAGGTGGCCATGACTGGCTTTTTGTCTTTGGATGTCAGGCAGGTACCAGATCCTGAGTTCCTGATGAGTTGATCCTAAAAGACGACACAGCAAAACAAAGGGTCAACTTAGGCCTCAGACTTCTGACAGTACTACTAAGGGGAATGAGATGAGGACAACAAACAAAACGGAAGGAAAATCCAGCAAGGCACGGGGGGATACTTCCACATTCCTTTCCTTGGATGCCAGATACTCTGATGGGATGCATTCCTGAGTTTCCACAGGAATTGGCATTCCTGTGCTGGGTGCCAATTCCCCACCTCCAGCTTTAGCATGAATAACTGCAACACGGGAAGGCACGATCAGCGGCTAACTAAAAAATGCTTTCAGGATGAAATGAAAATGAAAACTGCCTCCAGATGGCCAGTCTCAAAGACCTGGGCCACTGCAGTCTACCCGCACTTTCTGCCTTTGAGCATATTCAGACTACTCCCTTCCCTGTAGCCCCAAGGTTAGGCTCCTCTTTTCCTAAGCCCAGGGATTGGGGTGGAGTGGGTGTGGAGGCTCACTGGAGGCTGCTAGTTTGAGCCCGATCCTGTAGAAGTTACATCATTCATCCCAAGGCACGGCGGTGTAATGGAAAGAACCTGTGCTTTTGAGTCAGACTTATCTAGGTCCGAACCCCAGGTCTACCATTCACTAGCGAAGGATCTTGGGCCCAACACAAACTTGCTGAGCTGCTGCTGGCCCATCTCTAGTCATGGGGACACCACCTACTTGGGAAGAGCCTCTGGAAGATTAACCAAACCAAAGTACGTGAGTGTACAGCCTTGTGCTTGGCACACAGAGGCCAGGCGGGAACCACGAGTGACTCTTCAACTTCATCTACTGGGGTTCAGCCTAAAAATATTTGAACTATGACAGAGCTGGCCCTAGACCATAACCCTACCGCCATCTTTATATCAACCAGAATCAGCCATCACCAAATATTACTTAAGTCCCGTGAACCCTGCCTGTGACCAAGCTCACATTCTCCATACTTTCTACATTGTCTGGATCCATCCCATAGTATCTCAGGAAGAAGATGCAGAAGGAAGGGAGGGGGCAGTTGTGGCCTCAGGTTCTTGATTCTGAGCTTTCGGGACAGCTAACTCACCTGGGTGAATTCCCATTCCTCATCCTCGGGCACTTGGCTATTCTTGCCAGTGAAGTGGCAGCTCCTAAGGCCCAGGGTGCTGGCACTGGCATGTAGACACAGCTGCTTTGCAATGTTGTGGCGAAGGTCTCTCTGGGTTGTGTACTCAAAGTACTAGAACGCAAGACAAGAGAAGGTTCTGAGGGACAGGTGGAGAGTTTGCCCGCCACCTCCCAATGCCAACAGCCCAGAGATACCAATCACAGATGGCCTTTTGGGGAGGAAGTGAGTGGGTGCCAAGATTTCAGTAATTCATGTGCCACCGTATCTGGGTTATACTGGAATAATAGATAATAGTTACTAAATATTTTTTCTTTAGGTAAAAATTTAACTTAGGGAATTCCCTGGAAGTCCAGGGAACTTCTACTGCAGAGGGTATGGGTTTGATCCCTGGTCAGAGAACTAAGATCTTGCAAGCCGCAAGGGTCAACCGAAAAAAAAAAAAGTAAAAAAAATTCCTTCGCCTCATTTAAAGCGTTATCTGTGAAATCATGTGTTTGATATGCTGGTTCTTTTTTTGTTAATAGGTTACTATAGAAAAAATGTTCACCAGTATACCACCTAAAATCACTGTGCAGGCCAGTGGTACAGGAAATGGCTTCAGAATGACTTTGTCTTCACTCAAATACATTGGCATCCTATTCAGTGTCCCCTGCCACTTTTTCCTTCTTTCAGCTCTGCTTCAAGTGCCTCTTACGTATCAAACACTGGGCATTCAGGGTAGATTGAGGAACTGGGGCCAGGGAGGTTACTAGTTATTCCTCAGGAAAGAGCTGGACATTGTAGCACAGGGGGAAATGGGCCCTTACAGTGGATGCAGGTAACTGTGAGATGTCAGTAGGGAGTTGTTTTGGGGTCACTGATGGGTGGTAGGATCAGAGTGGTAGCTTCTGGGCAGGGGAGGCATTGAAGATAGTTGAATGTAAGGGCTTCCCTGGTGGTCCAGTGATTAAGAATACACTCTGCAATGCAGGGGACACCGGTTTGATCTTTGATCCGGAAAGATCCCACATGCCTTGGGACACTAAGCCCCTGTGCCACAACTACTGAGCCTGCGTTCTAGAGCCCATGAGTCACAATTATTGAGCCCATGTGTCTCAACTACTGAAGCTTGAGCACCCTAGAGCCTGTGCTCTGCAGTAAGAGAAGCCACTGAAATGAAAAGCCCAAGCACTGTAACTAGAGAAAGACTGTGTGCAGCAATGAAGACCCAGAACAGCCAAAAATAAATAAATTTCAAAAGCCAAGTCACAAGTTTGTCACTTAAAAAAAATACAATAAAAGGGCCTCCTGGAACTAGCAAAAAAAAAAAAAAAATGTTGAGTGTAGGTCAGGGAAAGAAATCAAAAAATTTTCACGGTCAGCCTAAAACATCACTCAGCAGCTCACATCCTCCAGCAAGCTTCCTGTGATGAACAGTCCTCCCTTCTCAGCCCCTCTCTTCCAGCCATCACTGCTGCCCACTCCTCTCTGGATGCCCTTGATCCACACTTAGGACCTTATCTGTCTGTATCATGCGTTTCCCCTCAGATTGAGGGCTTCCTGAGGGCAGGACTGGTATCTCCTCCTCTTTCTGGACCTTTCCTGCCCTAGTCCTCAGGAAAGGACTGTTCTGTGTGGAGAAAGGGGATGTGTGCAGAGAGGAGATGCCCTGGGAGACAGGCCAGTCAGGGGCTGGGCTGCGTACCTGGTTGCCACCGAGGCCGTGGCAGGTGTACAGGATGAGGGGCTTTCCCCCGTTGTTGTTCTCTCCCACGTCCAGGCAGTGATCCACACCGAGGTTCTTGAGCTGCAGGATGGTGAGCAGAGAGGGAACCCAGGGGAACACAGTGAGGCGTTTTTTTGGTTTGTGGTGTGGGGTCCATCTGGAATAAATCTGCATGGCTGCACTCCCCCTCTATGACCTTCCTCCCCCACTCATTAACCCAGATGCCTGGAGTGAATAGCAAATGAGGTGCAGAACCCAGGGGCTGGGCAAGGGCAGGGTGGGCAACCAGTCAGGTCTCTGGGAGAAGCCCTCAGCCTGTGGGAATGTCCTTCTGAGCAGTGGTTCTCAAAGTGTGATCCCCCGACCCTCAGCATCACCTGAGGGGTGGTTAGAAATGCAAATTGTCAGGCCCCATCCCAGTCCTCCTGAATCAACACACAGTGTCTTAACAAGCCTTTCTGGTGACTGATGCAAGTGAGTGTTTGAGAACCACTGCTTACAGGTTGTTTCCTCCTTATGAGGTTTTTAGCTAACTCTAGAAGCCCGGTGGCCTCCAGGTCCCCCTCCCGGATAAACGACTGTGGAGAGTAAAAAGCGATTGTTTCTCATCCAGCTATGGGCTCAGTGGTCCTGAAACTTCTCCCGGGGCTTCTGGGATGATGGGTAGGCATATTTGCTCTCAAGACTCACAGCTCCAAAGAAGGTGGGCTTCAGGTCAGGGACAAACATCTCTGGGTAAATGTTGTCCAGGAACCAGGAAAAGTTGCGACAGTTTAGTTGTTCCCTCAGCTGCAGTCGTTCCGAAATGTCACCAAAGGATTTCTGTCAATTAAGCCAGCCCCCGAAGGGTCAGTTTCATCAGCCTTGACCTTCCTGTCTGGGCAGATGGAGCCTAGGGTTTCTGGCAACACTTTCTCCCAGAATGGGTCTCATGCTCATTCCCAATCAGTTGGGGTCCCTGGCTCGGCTCCACATCTAATCCCAAACCCCTTGCCTTGGCTTTGGGATCCCCACCCCTAGCACTCCCCATCTCCTGTGAACTCTCAGTTTTCCTCCAGTCTTCAATTCCTGGTTTCTCAGAGCAAAGCCATTCTTCCTGTAAGAGGTCTTCCTCCAAATCTCATCTCCCTCCCCTTCTAAAAGATGCTGGGGCTCGCCAGGCAGGGACAACAAAGCCTGCCCTTCCTCATTCTCTAGAGGAGCCTGGGCTCTAGCTCCCAAGGTCTGAGGGGTAAAGGCACTGGGTGGCAGAGCTGAGTGGGCCTCCATCATCATGAACCCCTGGATCAGAGTCTGTGGTTAAGCCCTTCCCTTCATCCGAACATCTCCTGAGCATCCTCCCCTCTCACCTCTCGGGCTATCTGTGCTGCCTGCAGATTTCTCCTGTAGAAAATCTCCTTGTAGCCATCCATCCAGACCTCAGCCAGGCGCACTTGGTTGCGAGCAATGACATTGATGCCCTTGGGGAAGGTGTGGGGGCTCTTGGTACGGAACACGTGGCCGACCACAGAGCAGGGGATAATCTCTAGCTGGCCGCCACACTGCCACACCTGCCGTAAGAGGAGACGGGATGGGGTTTTCAGCGGGTGGGTGGGACAACCTACCCCAAGCAACTCAGTTCCACTCCCAGGATGCCAGACCCCAGGTCCACGCAATCAGGGAAATGCCACTCTCTCCCCCTGGAAAAAAGACACTGACTGGGCTTCTTCACAGGCCGTAACTACACAATCCCTGGCTCTCTGATGTGGTTCACTTTTGATTTAAGCAAGTGGAAATTTGCAGGGTCCTGAGGGTTACCAGGGCCCATTTTGAAGAAGAGACAGACGGCCAAGTTTACATCCATCTACCTACTCTGAGCTCTGGCACCACCTGGCTTTTTGACCAGGAAAGGTGATTTTATCAGCTTACTCAAGTGTTACTGGAAACTCAGGAACTCAAGTTCCTTCAAATGGAGACGGACTTGTGACCCAATCAAAGCATCAATTCACTAACTAAAAGCCACCATCAAGTGGTTTATGGCAATCACCTGACCTTTAGCATAGTAGCTTCCTTACAGAAAGACTGAACAGAGGTCAGAGGCTCATGGACAAGCCCAGAATCAGAACCCTGGGAATTATGGTGCTGAGTTGGTGACCATTCTCTGTCAGAGGGCTGGTTTAGGACATCCCTTCCACTTGCATCTTCTCTTTCTTAGGTTTTCGATTGGGAGGTATGTTGTTATTCATTTTAATACAGCAGCAACAGAAATGCATAATCATAGCCATAGTAACAGCAATGATGTCAATGAAGTGCTTATACGTGCTAGGCATTGTGATAAGTGACTTCACTGTTGTTAGTCGTTCAGTCGTGTCTGATTCTCTGCAACCCTATGGACTGCAGCACACTCAGCTTCCCTGTCCTTCACTATCTCCCAGAGTTTGCTCAAACTCATGTCCATTGAGTTGATGATGCCATCCAAGTGACTTCATAAGTAAGCTCATTTCCTTGTGAATTACTTTCCCCTGGATGGAGATTTGTGTTGATTTCATGGCAAGGAAGCCTTTCTTGCTAACCTAATCCTGATTTGCTTTATTCCTGGAATCCCTCAGAATTCTGGGGTCCACCAGAATTTGGGCCATCATCTTCTCTTACAGTTATGAAGTGTAACTTCATAGGGGAAGTGTAAATCCAAAGGCTACCAAGACATGTGTCCTCTGACCTGGAAAGTGGAGCCTGGTTTTTCCAGAAAAAGGATAGTGACTGCCTACTGACCTGTCTCACCTTCACCCTACTTCTGTTCCCACAGACATCATGAAAGATGTCACCGGTCCCCAGATGTCCGGTCCCTGTTACCCCACTATCCCTTCCCTCTGAGGGGTTCTGACCAGTCATCTGTTCCCATATGTCCAATCTGAGTTCCATGGCCCTACTGCCATGGACAGGGAGGAGGGCGCAGAGGAAAGGTGGAGCCATGACGGGAAAGAGCCACCCTTCTAAGTTCAGCTCCAGATATGCCAACCCTGCTGCTGCCTAAGAGACAGGGTCTCAGGTCATCCGTACCCCAGGACGTTGTGGTTCCCCCACGAAGCCCTCTTCGCTCTCACCCGGAAGGACATTTCCACGTTCTCCCCTCCCCAGATCTCCATCTGATTATCATAGGTACCGATGTGCTCAAAGTAGGACTTGGAGATGGAGAAGAGGCCACCAGCAAATGTTGGGGATCTGGAGAGACAAAGGGAAAAGCATGTGCATCTTCTGGGGGAAGGGGGGCTGGAGCCCAGAGTGGAAAGGAGCGGACTCACCGCGGATGCTTCTAACACTCCCTCCCTCCTCCTTTCTTCTTGTCTAGGATGTGCAGCCACTAACTCATTCACTTAGCAAATGTTTATTGACCATTTATTCTTTGCCTTCTAGGATTAGGTCCAAGAGAGATGTAAAGATCATGAGTGTCTTCTAAACGGTACTCATGGACTTCCCTGGTATATATCCCCAACCTCTGCTTCCCCCCACCCCTGGTATATGTTTGGTTGACCCTTCAGGGTAGGAAGTGAGGTGAAATTAAACTCAATTTGGACTAAAGGGAGCATTTGGAGATTACAAAAATATTCTGGCTTTCAGACAAAGGCAGGGAGGCACGGGCCCACATTTAGATAAACTGACAAAACATCAAGAACTTAGATACCATGTTGCTCACAACAGGGGCTGAGCTAAGGGTTGAAGGCAGGGGTGGGAGCTGGGGAGACAGGAGTGCACACATATCACTCACTGTTGGTCTCTGTGCCAGGCCAGGCTGGCTCAGATGGGGCTTTGCTGCCCTCACTGGGCGGCTCCATGTGGCACAGCTAAGCAGAAACCTTCTCTGTAAGCCCAGGACCAGTCAAGGTGTTTCAGACACAGCAGGGCCTCAATCAGTATTCACTGGCTGACTGGTCAAGGCAACTACACAGGAGCCTGAAGCTGGTGTTACCCTACCGCTATTCTCATTGCCCTGAGGTTGGCTCATGTAGCCACCTTCTGGAAGGAATTTCAGTTGGGAAACCCTCAAGCTCAGGCAGGCTCTTTGTCCCTGGCTTTGGCTTCTCCTAGGGGTTCTAACGGAGAAGGCAATGGCAACCCACTCCAGTACTCTTGCCTTGAAAATCCCATGGATGGAGGAGCCTGGTAGGCTGGAGTCCATGGGGTCATGAAGAGTTGGACACGACTGAGCGACTTCGCTTTCATGCATTGGAGAAGGAAATGGCAACACACTCCAGTGTTCTTGCCTGGAGAATCCCAGGGACAGGGGAGCCTGGTGGGCTGCCGTCTATGGGGTCACAGAGAGTCAGACATGACTGAAGCCACTTAGCAGCAGCAGCAGCAGCAGCAGCAGCAGCAGCAGGGGTTCTGAGCCAGCCCAAGTAAGGCCAAGGAAGGCTCAGAGAGTCCTGGGACCCTAGATGAGCATTTTGGAACTAAGCAGCTACTTCTTGAGGGTCTCCTGGATCTAAGCCTGTCTCTTGGCTTTTTTCTTTTTAATATTTATTTACTTATTTTGGCTGCACCAGATCTTAGTTGCAGCACACAGGATCTTAGTGCGGCATATGGGAGCTAGTTCCCTGACCAGGGATCAAACTCAGGTCCCCTGCGTTGGGAGCTCAGAATCTTAACCATTGGACCACCAGGGAAGTCCCTGTCTCTTGGCTTTGGGAGGTCCCTCTGACTAAGAAGTCACTGACAAATTATCTCTGAGGATAAACTACACAGGGAATGTCACTACAGACCCACAACCAATAGGCAACCTCTGGAAACTCTTTGTATTTCCTGGCCTGCTTCCTGGGGTCCCTGGGGTCCTCAGCTCTCCTCTTAGTCTCCTGTTAACTTTGGGAATGGAAGAAGGGAGGGTGCTGCCTGCAGGTCTCCTGGCGGGTACCAGGCAAAGTGCCTGAGGCAAGCAAGCACACCACCAGGGCATTCGGACCAGGGAGCAAACTCATTCCTCAAACACTGGAGCTTTGTCCTCCAGCTGTATGGTCCTTGGACATCGGAGCAGGGGACGTCAGTGATGGGTGGGGGCAAGGTGCCCCATTCCTGACTGTGTCACACTGTGTGCCTGGCCCCCTAGCTTGGGGGGAGGTGCTTTATTGTTGTACAATCCAAACAAAAGACATCTATGAATCAAGCAGAGAGTCAATAGGGAGTTCCAACTTCTTCTCTCTCTCTCCTGTCTTCTTTCCTTTCTGCCCCTGCTGCTGCTGCTTCTCTTCCTTCCAAAGGAGACAGAGCAGCAGGCTGTTCCAGATCCATGGGATTCTTTCCTGCAGCCTCTCTACTGAGGCTCTGGGCAGTATTTTTAGGATCTAGGGACGTGGAAGGGGAGAAAACCTTCCCTCCCAACTCTGCTCACTATATCCCCAATCTCTGCTTCCCCCCACCCCTGGTATATGTTTGGCTGACCCTTCAGTTTCCTGACCAGTATAGAAAAACAGTGGCAGAGATAATCCAGAAGCAATGGATACTCTAAAAGTCACTCCTCAACTCAGTCTGGTTGAGACGTCTGTGGTCTCTAACAGCACCCACAGGCAGTCTGAGAGGGAGGAGCAGGGTGGGTGTGTTGGGAGAAGGCAAAGCCAGCTGGGCATCAAACAATGGATAAACTTTAAGCACCTGCCTTCTAGCTCAGGGGTTGGCAGACTGTGGCCTGTGGGTCAAAGCTGGCCTGACTTTCTAAGGTTCTGGCATAGAATAGTTTTTACATTTTGAAAAGATTCTTTTTTGTAGCTGCATGTATGTATGTGTGTGGGTGCTCAGCTGTGTCCAACTCTTTGCAACCCCCACGGACTGCAGCCCACCAGGCTCCCCTCTCCATGGGGTTTTCCAGGCAAGAATACTGGAGTAGGTTGCCATTTCCTACTCCAGGGGATCGAACCTGCATTTCTTGCATCTCCTGCACTGGCAGGCAGATTCTTTACCACTGCGCCACCTGGGAAGCCCTAGCTGGCAAAACCTAAAATATCTGCTATCTGGCCCTTTCCTGAAAAAGTTCAAGACAACTGCAACACAAGACGTTCTCAGTCTTTTCAAAGATGGCTACTTGGCTGCACACATCACCCCCTCTTATTATAATGGCTGTTTTACAATGGTCTCTACCCACTATCTCTCTGCAAGCAGCAGTCATGTCCTTTCTACCTGCAGGGAAGAATTAATGAGACAAAGTACAGAAAGCCCTGAACCCAGGGCCTGGCACAAGGAAGATGGAGAGTGAGACCCAACTGTTGTGGTACTAGGCAGGACAGCACCTTGGTGGGGGGACAGGCTTGTGGCCAAACTGGTGGGATGGGCATTCTTGCTCCCCCAGTTTCCAGGGTGGTATAGTCTGGGGCCAACTGTTAACCACCAGGAACCTCAGTGTTCTCATCTGCAAAACAGGCTAATCATAATACCTACCTCAAGGGGATGATGATTAAATATGCTAAGGACTTCACACAACACCTAATAAATGCTGAACTGAGATGGCCCAGGTCCCTGTGACTGCAGAGGCCAGGCTGAGGGCCCACCAGGCTATGGTACTTACTTGATGGGGTAGGTCTCATCCTTGCGCCTCTGCTTCTCTTGTGCAGGTAGAAACTCCCAGCCGAAGGTTAGGCTCCAGTCAAAGTTGCCCCGACTCTGGACTCGGCCCCTCTGGACGGGCTTGGAGAACTCAAAAGTGTTCAGGTCAATGGTGACGATGTTTGGGCTCACCACCACCGTCTCGTCCTCAGCGATGCGAGCCAGGAGGGGCTCTAGCCAGCCATGGAAGCACTCACCTGCAGGCCGGGGCCAGGAGACAGCAGTCAGGGTCCTGTCCCCTGGCCAGCCTGCACCCCCGGCCAGTGGGGAGCCCCAGGAAGACAAGTGCCTGCTCCCCAGTTGTAGGCAGGAAAACACGTGCAAGCTCCACAGCCACAGACCGGACAGAGATCTCCCAGGACCCGCCTACACCTGCCCCTCCTCCCAGAGAGGTGGAAATGGCTTTCGAGGGGACAATAGAGGTATCAGGGGAGTAACATGGAGGCTCCAAAGGCACAGGGAGGCCGTAGAGGACTGTCTTCAGGGTCTGCAGGCTAGCCACTCAGGCGACTATCCCCACCCGAGTGTGGGTCTCATGCGGGGGTGCCCCTCTCCCCAGGGTCTCTGCACCTCATGCTTCAGCTCTAGCTGCAGAATAATCACCCCTTGGGGATTTCTGATGAACCACAGAGATGATTTGGCCCCTGGAGTGATGATTTTGTTGGTGTATATGGCTGGCATCCTTATCCCACTTGATAAAGGAGAAGACTGAGGCTCAGTGAGTGGCAGGGTCAGAACACAAATCCAGGTCTTCTGACTCCAAGTCTACAGGTTCTCAGAATATGTGTCAGTGCTTTCAGGGAACACTTTTTTCACCCTGACAACAGCAAGGGAAGTGTGTTGTTTGGGGGCAAAAAGCAGGCCTTCCTGGCTCCATATGGAAAGGGCCACACTGAACAGTGCCCAGAGGTACCGGAGCCTGTCCGAGGGGCTGAGCTCAGAATGAGGTACAAATCGGGGGAGCGGGGAGAGGAGTAGGAGTGTCTGGGCTCTAGAACATATTCCCAGCAACTGTGGGGTCACCATAGTTTTAGGTTTTAGTTTTAGTGGTTTTAGGGCTGTGTGTGCCTCCTGATAACCATCCTAGGGAATGGGGTGAGAAAAGGGTAGAAGAATCTGGGGGAGTCCCAAGGCTGCTTCGCTCCTGGGAAAGCAGAGCAGGCAGGGGCCTGGGTGAGGCGGGAGTTCCAGCTTTTCCTTCTGCCAGGGAGGGAAGGGGGGCAGAGCTGGGCCAGCCCCCTTTACTCACAGTGGGCATCCAGGAAGGTGAGCACCTCCGCCTGGGCCACGCTGGCTCCCAGCAGCCGGGCGGTGATCAGTCCCTTCCGCTCCTGCTGCCGGATCACCCGCACCAGCTGCAGCTGTTTCACATACCGCTCCAGGGGCTCCTTCAAGTACTCTGGAAGGCACAGGGTCATTGCCACCCGCTCAGCACTCTGTCACAAACCTAATTCTCCATTGCACTTCCCAGGTGGCATGAGTGGTAAAGAACTCGCCTGCCAATGCAGGAGATGTAAGAAACGTGGGTTCGATCCCTGGGTCGGGAAGATCCCCTGGCGGAGAGCATGGCAACCCACTCCAGTATGCTTGCCTGGAGAATCCCATGGACAGAGGAGCCTGGCGGGCTACAGTCCATGGGGTCGCAGAGAACCGGACACAACAGAAACGACTTGGTGGTGGTTTAGTCGCTAAGTCATGTCCAACTCTTGTAACACCATGGACTGTAGCCTGCCAGGCTCCTCTGTCCATGGGATTCTCCAGGCAAGAATACTGGAATGGGTTGCCATTTCCTTCTCCAGGGGATCTTCCCGACCCAGGAACTGAACTAACTACTAACTGAGCTACAAGGGAAGCACACAAAATCTTCTGTGGGCACCAAGTCCGGGCACTCTCAGGCCTCCAGCAGGCCTGCATTGTAACCCTCTCTCACACCTACTGTGCTGAGCAACTTCACCGAAGCCCAAGGTGGGGGTGGGGGGGTGGAGGAGGTCCCCACAGCCCATGGCCACCTTGCCAGGACACTCCACTGGCTCCACAGTGCCCACCTTGTGTCTGTGTACCGGGGCGACTTCTCTGATGTCGGAGACAGGACCTCAGAGCTGTGTTTCTTTGGTTTCAAATCAAGTATAAACTTCTGTTGACGGCTCTTGGATGCCTCTTTTGGCCTCAGCTCCCTCTCAGCTCCTGATTTTCAGAGCTGTGTCTCAGGCCTCCCCTCCTTTCCACACCCAGGGTTTGACAGTCATTTCTCTGTGTCTGAGTCCCTGTCTCCCAGGCTCTTCAGAACAAGTCTGACACACAAGTGCTCATTTCTGGCTTCTGGGGCAGCAGCAAGAAGTCTTACTCTAATCCTCTTTATTACCTCCTCTGCATGTGGAATTCTTTAGGAAGATGAAATGATGCAGAACAGCTTTTCAATTAAATTTAAAAACCAGGTACCCAGTGCCTGCATAGCCAGGCATATCAGTGAGCCTGTCTGCCCAAGGAGGGGGTGACTGCAGGGTAGGTGATGAAGGAACCACCAGAGGTGATGCAGGGCTGGGGGAGACTGCAGGAGGGGCCAACGCCCGAATTGGAGAGAGGGTGTGGAAAGCTCTTTGAAGGGTGGGGTATCTGATGAGATCTCCAGTTCATTCTGAGAGGGGGCTCACTTCAGGACCCTTGTTAATAAGTTGGAAACCCTCTGAGCATTAAAAATAGCCCTAGGGAGTTCTCTGGTGGTCCAGTGGCTAAGATTCTGCACTCCCAATGCAGGGAGCCCAGGTTCAATTCCTGGTCAGGGAACTAGACCCCACATGCCGCAAGAAGATCGATCTTGTGTGCCACAACTAAGACCCCGTGCAGCCAAATAAACAAATAATAAAAAATAAAATAAAATACACTTACTCAAGATTTAAAATATATACATGGTTTTAAAAAATAACCCTATTCTGAAGCAATCCATCTTGGAACATAGTCCAAATCGTAGTGATGATTCACTAACTGCTGTTTCGGTTTATCTGTGCCGCTGCTCTGTTCCCCACTGTGCAGAATGGATGGTCTGTGGTTTCAGAAGCGGTGGTGTGGGGCAGGAGTGAAGGCTGACTGTGTCCTTTCTGTCTCGAGGGGTGTGGGGTCAGCCCAGTGCTTAGGCCTCGCTCCCACTGTCGCATCATACAAACTGGGGGCTGTTTTTGTGCAGGTGCAATTGATCTCTCCCTCTCTATTTCTTATTTTTTGCCGTGCCACGTGGCATGTGGGATCTTGGTTCTCTGACCAGGGACTGAACCAGGGTCCTTGGCAGTGGAAGCATGAAGTCTTAACCACTGGACCACTTGGGAAGTCCCGATCTCTACTTTGAAACACACACACACACACACACACACACACACACACACACACACACACACACACACACACACACACACACACACACACACACACACACACACACACACACACACACACACACACACACACACACACACACACACACACACACACACACACACACACACACACACACACACACACACACACACACACACACACACACATTGTGTCCAAATACTTGAGCACCTACTACATGCCAGTCATGGAACTAGGTGCTTCCATGCTGACTTTCTTATTTAATCTTCTCTGTGAAGATTAAAGAGCTTCCCACGGAGCTCAGTGGTAAAGAATTCACCTGCCAATGCAGGAGCCCCAGGTTTGACTCCTGGGTTGGGACGATCCCCTGGAGAAGGAAATGACAATTCACTCTAGTATTCTTGCCTGGAGAATCCTCGTGGACAGAGAAGCCTGCTGGGCGACAGTAAATGGGGTCACCAAGAGTCCGACATGACTGAGCGACTGAGCACCCACATGAAGATTAAAATGCTATGAAATTGAGAGTATTGTCCCTGGGGTTTATGAGTCAAAATTAGCCTCATTTGGCAGCTTCCGCCCAGCACTCACTTGGGTACACCTGTGAACACGTTGCCAGGTGCCAGCCACTGTCCCGGGCAGGGAGGGGCCAGGTCTGGGTCCTGCCTGCTCAGAGCTCCTAAGCTCATCCTCCAAGCACAGCCCCCAGCGTGGGCTCTAACAGGGAGGTGGGAGGAACTCTGCACGGGAGCCTTGCTTTCTCAGCGTGGCTGACGTTTCCCCTGAGAACACAACTGTGCTCACAGGAAGTTCATAGTGATGGAGAGAACCCAGAGACAGAACATCAGAGGAAGTGGGTTTTGTGGTAAGGGCCTGCCACGCACTGAGCCATGAATGTCAGGGGCGCCTGAATGCTACAGAGCCCTTCTCCCACTCCTTCTCTCCAATCCCGGTGGCTAGGCGGGACCTGGGAATTCTGAGCTTGAGCCTCAGGCCCTCTGAAAGGGGTAAGACAACACCCCTGAGTGATGCCCCTCCTTGGACCCACTGGACAGACACCCCAGAGCAGAGTGCAGCAGAGCTGAGCACGGAGACACAGACGGGCCCATCCATTCTCTCTTATGGTCCCCAGGTGAGAGCCTCCTCATTTAGGTTCATTCCTCACAATCAAAGTCTATAAGACTCCTGTGACCTCCCCTACACATGCCTTACTCAGTCCCATGTGCAGAATACCATTTACATGCAGATGCCCCTGGGCCTTTTTTCCTGGCCTTAAATCTTCACTTGGATGTCTAACAAGCCACAAAACTGGATTTCTCTGGCGGTCCAGTGGTTAAGACTCTGCGCTTCCACTGAAGGAGACACACGGGTTTGATCCCTGGTTGGGGAAGATCATGCATGCCTCGTGGCCAAATAAATTAAACAAAACAAAAACCCCCACAAACCTAACATGCCTGAAATGGAACCCCGATTTCTTCCCCACCTGCCCTCCCAGCCTCCCCTGTGTACCATTATCCCAACAGCTGCTCTAACCTAGGAACTGTGCTAAACTTTCCCCCTCTTCCCACTCTCCACAATCAGTCCATCAGCAAGTAAGGCCAGTTTTCCATCCCCATTGCACGTCAGCAACTGTCAGGATACATTTAACAGGAGGCTTCTTATGTGCTGTTTTTAGTCTTGCATGAATTTTATGTTCCTTAACAGCACCTGAATACAGGTGCCAGAGAGCTGGCAAGCCAGCTTTCGGGAATAATAGAAATTCATGTATCTCATTCGTATGGAAATTCCATATGGTGAACAGCAACCATTTACAACTCTTCCCTTCCTATATGTAAAGTAACTTTTACAATCCCCTCTATTGAGAATGATTCTAGCCTCTGGCTTTCTGGATGACTTGTTAGATTTTTGATCCCTGTCTCTGCTAAAAAGGGCTATCTTATAGGAGAGTATATATATGCCCACAATATGTTAAATAAACGCCTTTGTTCCATCAGAGCACTGGTCCCCAAGTCTTTCCTCATTTTCTCTCTCTCTCTCTCTCTCTCTCTCTCTCGCTCTCACTCTCTCTTTCCCTCTCTCCCTCTCTCCCTTTCAGGCTGCTTCCACGGAGCACAGGTGTCCACCGTGTCTACTTATTTGCCTGGGCTTTCAAGACCTCTTCAAGAGGGTGCCCTGAGCCTACGTAGACGGCGCTAGCTCTTTATCCTAGAGTTATATTGGCACACTGTGTAAATCAGGGAATATCGGCCTCTTTTCTTCCTTCTTTCACTTTCTTATCGGTCGACTCTGTACCCCCAAGTTCCGGTCCATTAAAGGTCCACAACAAGCCACGATGTCTTAACTTATCTCTTGACCTCTATTCTATACCCCTCCTCTTCCCAATCTACTCTTTTTTTTTGTTTTTTTCAACTTTGATTTTTTTTGTTCATCACGGATTTTTTTTTGCGTCAGTTTTTATTTTTATTTATTCTTTGGCCATGCTGAGAGGCATGTGGTATCTTAGTTTCCCAATCAGGGACTGAACCCATGCTCCCTGCAGTGGAAGCACGGAGTCTTAACCACTGGACCACCAGGGAAGTGGCCCTAGTCTCCTCCTGACACAGCACCTACAGTGAATTCTCTTAAACCCACAAATCAGATCATGTCACTATAATGGTTTAAAATTTCACTTAAAAAAAGTGAATCCAAGACTTCACTGGTGATTCAGTGGTAAAGAAACCACCTGCCATTGCAGGAGAAACAGGTTTGATCCCTGATCCTGGAAGATCCCACATGCCTTGAAGCAACTAAGCCCATGGGCCACAACTACTGATCCTGTGCTTTAGACCCTGGGAACTGCAGCTACTGAGTCCATGTGCTGCAGCTACTGAAGCCTGAGTGCCCTAGAGCCTGTGCTCTGCAGCAAGAAAAGCCATGGCAATGATAAGCCTGTGCACCACAACCAGAGTGTAGCCTCCTACTCTCCACAACCAGAGAAAAGCCTGTGCAGCAATGGAAACCCAGCACAGCCATAAAAATTAAAAAAAAAAAAAAATGAATCCAGAGACTTCCCTGGTGGTCCAGTAGTTAAGACTCCATCTCCCAGTGCAGGGGTCATGGGTTCAACCCCTGGTTGGGGAACTAAGGTCCCACATGCTTCACGATGCCACCAAAAATTAAAAAAAAAAATCTAAACAATATGAAGAAGAACAAGCTGGAATCAAGATTGCCAGGAGAAATATCAATAACCTCAGATATGCAGATGACATCACTCTTATATCAGAAAGTGAAGAAGAACTAAAGAGCTTCTTGATGAAAGTGAAAGAGGAGAGTGAAAGAGTTGGCTTAAAGCTCAACATTCAGAAAACTAAGATCATGGCATCCGGTCCCATCACTTCATGGCAAATAGATGGGGAAACAGTGGAAACAGTGGCTGATTTAATTTTTCTGGGCTCCAAAATCACTGCAGATGGTGATTGCAGCCATGAAATTAAAAGATGCTTACTCCTTGGAAGGAAAGTTATGACCAACCTAGACAGCATATTAAAAAGCAGAGACATTACTTTGTCAACAAAGGTCCCTCTAATCAAGGCTATGGATTTTCCAGTGGTCATGTATGGATGTGAGAGTTGGACTATTAAGAAAGCTGAGCATCGAAGAATTGATGTTTTTGAACTGTGGTGTTGGAGAAGACTCTCGAGAGTCCCTTGGACTGCAAGGAGATCCAACCAGTCCATCCTAAAGGAGATGAGTCCTGGGTGTTCATTGGAAGGACTGATGTTGAAGCTGAAACTCCAATACCTTGGCCACCTGATGCGAAGAGCTGACTTATTAGAAAAGACTCTGATGCTGGGAAAAATTGAGGGCAGGAGGAGAAGGGGACGACAGAGGATGAGATGGTTGGATGGCATCACTGACTCAATGGACATGGGTTTGGGTGGACTCCGGGAGTTGGTGATGGACAGGGAGGCCTGGTGTGCTGCGGTTCATGGGGTGGCAAAGAGTCAGACACAACTGAGCGACTGAACTGAAATAGTATGATTGCTCCTCAAAAAATTAAACAAAGAACTACCATATGATACAGCAACTCCATTTCTGGGTATTTAATAAAATAATAGAGATCAGGGACTCAAACAAATGTTTGTACACCGATGTGGATAGCAATATTTTGGCTATTATTCACAATAGCCAAAAATGTGGCAACAATCCAAATCTCCATGGGTGAATGAATGAATAAAAAATGTCAACTGTATTAACAATGATATGCGTGTGTGCTCCGTGTGTGCTCAGCCGCTTCAGTCGTGTCTGACTCTTTGAGACCCCATGGACTGTAGCCCACCAGGCTCCTCTGTCCATGGCATTCTCCAGGCGAGAATACTGGAATGGATTTGTCGTGCCCTTCTCCATCTTAAAAAGGAAGCAAATTCTGACACATCACAACATGGATGAACCTTGAAGATGTTATGCTTAGTGAAATAAGCCAGACGCAAAAGGTCACAAACTGCATGATTCCACTTATACAAGATATCAGTTCAGTTCAGTCACTCAGTCATGTCCGATTCTTTGCCACCCCATGAACTGCAGCATGCCAGGCCTCCCTGTCCATCACCAACTCCTAGAGTCCACCCAAACCCAAGTCCACTGAGTCGGTGATGCCATCCAACCATCTCATCCTCTGTCGTCCCCTTCTCCTCCTGCCCTCAATCTTTCCCAGCGTCGGGGTCTTTTCCAGTGAGTCAGCTCTTTGCATCAGGTGGCAAAAGTACTGGAGTTTCAGCTTCAACATCAGTCCTTCCAGTGAACACCCAGGATTGATCTCCTTTAGGATGGACTGGTTGGATCTCCTTGCAGTCCAAGGGACTCTCGAGATTCTTCTCCAACACCACAGTTCAAAAGCATCAATTCTTCGGCGCTCAGCTTTCTTCACCATCCAACTCTCACATCCATACATGACCACTGGAAAAACCATAGCCTTGAGTAGACAGACCTTTGTTGACAAAGTGACGTCTCTGCTTTTTGATATTCTGTCTAGGTTGGTCATAACTTTCCTTCCAAGGAGTAAACGTCTTTTAATTTCATGGCTGCAATCACCATCTGCATTATCGAGAGTAGTCAAATTCCTAGACTGAAAGTGGAATGGGGGTTGCCAACAGCTGGGGTGCTGGGAATAGGGGGTTATTATTTAATGGGCACAGATTTTCAGTTTGGGAAGATGAAAGAGTTCTGGCGATGGTTTTACAATGAGAATGTATTTAATGCCACTGAATGGCACACTTAAAAATGGTTAAGATGGTAAATTTTATGTATATTTTACCCCACCCCCCAAAAAATCCAAACACTGACTACTAAGCAGTAGGTCTTTTGATTCAGCTCTGTTCACCTTTGTAAACTCAGTTTGCACCAGTGCTGTTTCTGCCTCCTTGCTCACATCTCTGCAGTCATCCTGGTCTTATTTCTGCTCAGCTCTCTGGGTCCCTGGTAGCTCTCTGAATTCCTCCCCATCATTTAGTGAATTCCCACAGGAGGGCAGCATAGGTTCTCTGCCTCAGCCACCCCACCTGGGGCAGGGCAGGGCTTTGGACAAGGGGAGGCCCTGTTGGGAGCACGGTAGACTGACAGACTTGGGAAGGCCAGTTTTTGGGAGCTCGTGAAACATGCCAGATCAAGGGTGGACCTCAGGTGCTGACCTGGCCATGCAGGAGGGAAGCCTGTGCCTGGGAAAGGACTGTGAGGTAGGAAAAGAGAAAGTTCTTCAGCCTGGCTCCAGACCTCTTTCTGATACCTGCCCCCCAGTATCAAATGCCTGTACACTTGTGCTCAAACCATGCTGCTGGGCACCGGGACAGGAGGACAGAGAGCCTGGACATCGAATTTCAGCACAGACACAGCCCTCGTGTGTGTGTAATGAGAGCCAGTTAATCTGATCAAACGGTCAGTGGGGGACTTTACCCCGCCATAGCTGCAGATATTACCGTGGTTCTGTGGATATTTTTCTTTCTTTGCCGAAAGTCTCTCTAAAGTCTCAAAGCCCTCAAGGAAGGGTGGTTTATCCTGGGGCCCACAAATTCCCTGAAATCACATGCACAAATGTGGGTGGGTGGACACTTGTGGCAGCTGTGAGCTATTCTAGGGAGTGCCTGCGTCCTTAGTTGCTTTAGTCGTGTCTGACTCTTTGGGACCCCATGGACTGCAGCCCTTCAGGCTCCGTTGTTCATGGAATTTACCAGGCAAGAATACTAGAGTCAGTTGCCATGCCCTCCTCCATAGGATTTTCCGAACCCAGGGATCAAACCCGTATCCCCTGTGACTCTTGCATGGCAGGAAGATTTCTTACCCACTGAGCCACCTGGAGAGCCCTTTAGAGAGAAGGGCATAGCTTTTAACAGATTGTCAAAGGAGGCCAGGACCCAGGAAAATAAGAACGGCTGGTTCTGGTTTTTCAGACAGGTGATTCCGAGATGCTGGACTCAGCTCTATGAGACAGTCCAGGGCAACAAGGGAGAGGCTACCAGAAGGAATGGGAACATGTCTGGTGGCCTGAGAGGGACAGGCTCTTTGGAGAGGCTACTGCCAAGCCTCCTAATAGGCACAGTCCACTCTGTCCTTTTGAAACTGCCCATGCCAGCCTGGCACTATGTCACTGGCTGGCCTGGTCCGAGGAGTCACCCAGCTGGGCAGTGTGCCTTTTACTTACACAATTCTGAGTGACAAGCTGAGACAGTTTAGAAAACTCCATCCACCACATGGGATTCAAGGGGAGACACTTCTGTAGGACGGGCCACTCAGGGTTGTGGGAATAAGGGTTACAAGAGAGCCCAGTTTGAGCTGGAGGGCGACGGATACACTGGTTCCCATTCCTTACAACCATTCTATTGCTCCTAAGATTCCCCGGAGGCCACTCCCAAGTCCCAACCCTCTCTGCCAGACTCTCTGCCCCTCCCCTTCCACAAGCTCATCTCTCTGCTCCCTGTCCATCAGACCCTTTCACGCATCTCTGATACTTGTCTGCCCTTCCCAGGAAAGTGGGAGCTCCCAGGGGAAATGGGCTCACAGAGCCCATACTCAGCGTCTCCTCCCTCTGTCCTCCCTGGCCCTGGTCCTCTTTCCCAAAGGGCAGGGGGGGCTGGGAGAGGGGAAGGGGCCGTCAGCAACTGGACCGCCGGAGGAACCCCTATGGTTCCTGCCCTCAATATGGGAGCACGGGCACAGGAAGCCAAACTGGGAGAGCCCAGACCCCACTTGCCGCCTGGGAGGAGGGCGCAGCTCCTAGAGGACCCCAGTTTACTGCTGCAGGGGTCCTACAGTGCTTTTCTAGTTCTGGCCCCGGCATTCCATGCTTGAGTGACTGTACGAACTTCCTCTCTGGACTTAGGTCCTTTGCTTCTCTTCCTCCCCAAAGCTGCCACCTTTCTGAGATGAGGTCACTCTCCAGCTTAAGCACCTTCAGTGATTCACTTTTTTCCCCCCAAATAAATACTTTTAGCATGGTGTGGATTTCATTCAGGCTTCCCAGGAGGCGCTAGTGGTAAAGAACCTGCCTGCCAATGCCGGAGACATAGGAGACACAAGTTCGATCCCTGGGTTGGGTAGATCCCCTGGAGGAGGGCATGGCAACCCACTCCAGCATTCCTGCCTGGAGTATCCCACGGACAGAGAAGCCTGGCGGGCTACAGTCCATGAGGTCGCAAAGAGCTGGACATGACCGAAGTGACTTAGCGTGCATGCAAGGATTTCATTCAACATCTCTTTAATGTCATTTCCCACAGCACACACACCAATGTCTCTCGAGCTCTGCTGATGCTGTTCTCTCTTCTGGGGCTGCCCTGCAACACCTCTTCTCTCCCTGGACACTCAGGCTTTCAGGTGCAGCTCTAATCCAATGTGGACGTCTCAGCCAGGCCACACAGAAATAACATCTCCCACAGCGCACTCCTCCCATACAAAGAATAAAATGAAACTGATGCATATGGAGCTCTTACTGGAGATTAAGTACTCCACAGCACATGAACGATCTCGTTTACCATCTATCTCTGATCCCTCGTCCACCTTGCAAGGGAGTCAGTTATCTTCATTTTTAGAAGAAGGGACTGAAGGGCTTCCCTTGTGGTCCAGTGGTTAAGACTCCATACTCCAAATGCAGGGGTCCTAGGTTTGATCCCTGGTCAGGGAACTAGATCCCACATGCTGCAACTAAAGATCCGCACGCCTCAACTAAGAGCCGGCACAGGCAAATAAAAAAATATTTGAAAAAAACCCCAAAAACTGAGGACGGAAGTTCAGAGAGGCTACGTATCTTGCTCAAGGTCACAGAGCTAGGAAAAGTCAGAGCTAGGATTTGAGTTCCTGGGTGTCGGACTCTCAAGTTCACGTCCTCCCACGTCTGCCAGGGTGTGTTCCAGGTCACACCACTGCGGCTGGTGCTGTAAGCAGTCATCTGATTATGAGGGTTGTTAGCCTACTCGGGGCGAGATCTGTATAATTTGTCATTTGTCACATCATCTCCTATGCCTAAGGCAGTACCCTGACATGCACAAATAACTCAGTAGATGTTTGTGGAAATGCTCTGAACTGTGGAAGTTTGGTGAGCAAACTCACTTGCCTATTACCAACTACAGCAAAGGGCTTCTCAGATGGAATCTTCAAGAGCAAAAGAATGGTCCAGTAGGTGGGAAACAGAGGGGAGGGCCTGTCCCCACCTTCTGCATTTCTGAATTGAGGTTGGGTTTGGCGGCTCTAAGGGAAGCCTTGAGGCCAGAACAGCTAAGCTTTTGGGGTCAAATGCAAATCAAGTTCAGGAATGTGGCTTACCCCCTCCCTAGCACCCACCTGCCTTCTTCCTGCTCCCGACCTTTAAGATGAGCTGTGATGCCACACAATAGGCCATGAGGCAGTGTCTGCTCCCTTGGGAGCACCGGCAGGCCCTCTTTCCCAGAGTACCAGGGGAGACCCCAGGCCCCTCCTCGGGGGCCCCCTAGCCTCACCGTCTGTGCTGGCATCATCCACCAGAATGATCTCCTTCAGCAGGATGGCAGGGGTAGTGTGTAGGACGCTGTACACCGTCCGCAGCAGTGTGGACCAGGCCTCATTGTGGAACACAATAATGACACTGGTGGCAGGCAGTGGGGGGCAGCGCCGGAACTTCTGGTCGACACACCTGAGCGGAGGAAAGTGCAGATACAGTTCTCCGGGTTCCCGGTAGTTCCAGGGTCGGGGAGGGCTCTGTCCACAGATTCCTATAAGCATCTTCTGCTCCTCGGAACCCCCAGCCTACATTCCCCTTTGGAGCTGGGAATATCAGCATGCTTTTTCCAGCTTATCCACTATTTGCCACCTACTCTGAGCCTCTGCACAGGTGCTAACCAACCCACTCCAAAACCTGTCTTCCAGGACTTCTCTGGTGGTCTGGTGGCTAAGACTCTGTACTCCCAGTGCAGGGGGCCTGGGTTCGATCCCTGGTTGGGGAACTAGCCTGCACATGCGGCAGCTAAGAGTTTGCATGCCATAAATGAAATATCCCTCATGCCACAACTAAGATCAAAGATCCTGTATATAGCAACTAAGACCCAGCACCACAAAAAACAAACAATACCCCCCCAAAAAACCCCAAAACCTATTTCCCCCACCTGAGGTCCCACAGGGAAAGTAACAAAGGGCAACTCTGACATCTGGAAAAAGTGACTACAAATTCCATATTCAGTGAGAGGGAAAGGCTTTACGCTTTACAATGAACGGTTCCACTCGAACCCATTTCCTCACGAATTCCCTGTAATCTGATACTGTTATCACAAACACTTTCCTGTGACTTTTCTCTATCCTCATCCACTCCAACCACTCTGGGGCACTAGGCCGCACTGCCAGCCTCCCCGACACATTACCTCAGGTGGGGGTGGGAATGTGTCAATGCTGGATCTCAAGGAATTGTGCAGCCTAATGCCTTTTCTTTCTTTCTTTTAAAAAAGTACTTATTTATTTATTTGGCTGCACTGGGTTTAAGGTGCAACATGCAGGATCTTTAACCTTAGTTGTGGAAAGTGGGATCAGTTCCCTGACCAGGGATTGAACCCAGTCCCCCTACATTGGGAGCAGGGAGTCTCAGCCACCAGACCACCAGGGAAGTCTCTAAAGGTCCTTTTAAAACTCCTTCTGCTGGTCAGAGAGATTTCTCAGGGGCCCTCCAGAGAAGACTCCCAGACCTCCTCCACTGGTTGCCCTCATGCCCACTGCCCTTCCCTGTGAGGAATCCTGGTAACTCAAGGTGGCTCCATGTTCTAGGCCTCTAACACTTGGTCCAAGCCTGAGGAACTCCAGGTTCACAGCCCTAAAGAATCATGAACCTGAGAATGGGAACTGCCATGTGTGGGCAGGCACACTCAGTCGCATCCTAGTCATTGCAACCCCATGGACTGTAGCCCACCTCTGTCTATGGGATTCTCCAGGCAAGAATACTGGAGTGGGTTTCCATCTCCTCCTCCAGCAGATCTTCCTGAACCAAGGATGGAACCTGGGCCTCCTACATCTCTTGCATTGCAAACAGATTCTTTATTGCTGAGCCACTGGGGAAGTCCCTAACTGCCATATGAGAAAAGGCCAAAAATAGTATTCTTCTTGAGCTGGGAATGACAAAGTCTACATGAGAGACACAAAACCTTTGACGGGAGGCCAGTAAGAACATAGACTGAAGTGGCTACAGCTCAAAGATCTAAGAGCTGGTTCACTGCCCAGGATTGAAAGTACAAACAGGTTCAAATAATTGACTGGAATGAGTTCATGGCCCAATGAGTCTTCACTGAAAGAAACCAGGAGGTGAGCAGCAATCCTGACCACCAGGGCCGCTTTTGGGAAATGTCCTTTGTTAGGACCTCAGCGGCAGAGTCCTGCAGTCTCCAGCCTCTCTGCCGAGGGCAAGGCCCCCAAATCTGTGGGCTGCAGTCAGGCACTCCTAGTCACCCCTTGGTCCGCTGTGGTCCCCGTCAGGAGTTCCTTTTTCTGTATCCTGTCACCTTCACAATTGTTTTTCACTCTCACAGGTCTCCTTGAGACTCTGGCCTGACCATGATGCCCTTGAATCCCAACCCCTGGGATAATGACAACGGATCAGGAAAAGAAATGAGGGCTTAGAGGAAACCCTTGCCTACATTCTAAAATCCCTGTCAGGGATATCCCTGGTGGTCCAGTGGTTAAGAATTTACCTTCCAATGCAGAGGATGCAGGTTTGATCTCTGGTTGGGGAACTAAGATCCCACGTGCCTTGGGGCAACCAAATATTGATATAAAATAAAATCCATGTCAGCCCTTTACATTGGCTATGGACATACCAGCCACGCCTTTGGCAGAACCCTGGCCTCACCCTGGGATGCGGTGCCACTTACTCAGGGGGTCGGGTGTCCGGCCCCAGGGCCCTCTGCAGGGAGATGCGGTCACTGGCAAAGGCATTGAAGCAGTGCTTCTTATAGCCCTCTTCCTTTTCCTGGGTCTCCTGGGGCGTCCACTCTTTCTTCTGAAATGCTTTCCCATCCGCCCCGGGGCCATTGGGGTCCTGTGGTGGCCGTTCCCAGAATGGCTTCAGCTCGGCTGGGGTGTAGAACCCTGGGAGGCAGGACTGGTTGGTGGAGGCCAGTGTCTGCTGGGGCTCCGGAGCCCTGATCTGGAACTTGGGCATCGAGTCCCTGAGGTTGTGCACGGCCCCCAGCATGAGGTCCAGGACGTGGTCCTTCTGGCTCACCAAGGACCTCAGCCATGGCTTCTCTGTGGCCTGCTCCCTGCCACTTACGTCCCTCTGCAGGATGAAGACAAAGAGCACGAAGGCACTGCCCACCATGACCAGGCGCACGGCCATGTGGCGTCTGCGGAGCAGCCTCATCCTTTGGAACTGACGGGGACCCCGGCTGAGTCAGCTCCGACTGCTGTGCCTGGCCCTGGAAACAGTGTGAGGTGTCGTGGTGGCCACACCCTGGGGCCTCGGTCTGAGAAGGGATGAGAGAGAGAAGTGAGCAAAGGCAGGTGGAGGAAGGGAGTCAGGGGATTTGCGGGTTCTCATCCAGGCTCTGCTGCTGAACGGTGACATCACCTTAGTCCAATCACGTTACTTGCCTGCACCTAAATTGTCTCCATCCAGATAATAAGGAAAATGGACCCTGTTTCTTTTCTGCCCTAAGATTCTGACATTCATGGACCTAGAAAACTGGAACACTGAAACACTACATGAATAGATTTAATCAACGTAACCACTTTTTGAAACAATTTGGCATTTTCTAGAAAAATTTAAAATGTTCACACTTTATGACTCCGGCAATTCCTCTCTTTTATATCTCAGATAAACATATGCCCAAAGGCATGCACAAGAACATTTCTAGTAGTACCCACAAAAAAGGCAAAAATTAGAAATAATCCAAATGTCTATCAGCGTTACAATGAATAAATAGTGTGAAATATACACAGCACATGGACTGCACAACTGTGACAAAGAATGAACCATTTCTACACGCCACAACACAGATGCAAGGTTGAGTTAAAAAAAAAAACAAGTTTCTGAAGAGGGAGGAAAGACACGGGAATAAAGACACATGGGGGACTTCAAAATAAGCCTTTTTTTTTTTTAAAGTGAATGGTGACGCGTGTACCCCAATGTTCATCGCAGCACTGTTTACAATAGCCAGGACATGGAAGCAACCTAGATGTCCATCAGCAGACGAATGGATAAGGAAGCTTTGGTACATATACACAATGGAATATTACTCAGCCATTAAAAAAAAAATACATTTGAATCGGTTCTACTGAGATGGATGAAACTGGAGCCCATTATACAGAGTGAAGTAAGCCAGAAAGAAAAACAACAATACAGTATACTAATGCATATATATGGAATTTGAAAGATGGTAACGATAACCCTATATGCGAGACAGAATAAGAGACACAGATGCATGGAACAATTTTATGGACTCTGAGGGAGAAGGTGAGGGTGGGACGTTCTGGGAGAATAGCATTGAAACATGTATATTATCATATGTGAAACAGAACACCATTCCATGTTCGATGCATGTGACAAGGGCTCAGGGCCGGGGCAATGGGATGACCCAGAGGGATGGGATGGGGAGGGAGGTGGGTGGGGGGTCCAGGAAGGGGAACACATGTAAACCCATGGCTGATTCATGTCAATGTATGGCAAAAACTATTACAATATTGTAAAGTAATTAGCCCCCAACTAAAATAAATAAATTTATAAAATAAAAAAAAAAATAAAATAAAGAGATGGTAGAAAACAAACAAAAAATAATAAAGTGAATGGTGGCTGCTGGCAGTACTGCTATTCTTTATACCCCTATGCATATTTTATCAATATTTTCTGTATCTACTCATATTTAATAAAAAAATTAAAAACAATTTTTAAATCTAAGATTCTAATGACAGCACCTTCCAGGCAGGACCATGGCCTTGAGCATCTACCCTCATGTATGTGGTACCAGGCTCAGAGGAACAGTGTTTGCAAAACTTTCTGTAGACAGTTCTGCAAGTATAAGGCTCATGGGATAAGCATTAGATGTTGGTGGCAACAGACCTGCACACAAATTCTAGATCTGCAGCTTCTTACAATAACACCACCTACCTCCTAGAGTTGTTTGTTGTAAGGATTAAGTTCAATAAAATAATTCCTGGAAAAAGCTTAGCAGTCTCTGCACCCAGTCAATGCTCAAAAAGTGTTAGTTTTTATCAGTAGCAGCTGTGTGACCCTCGGGCACATGACTTAATCTCTCTAAGCCTCAACTTCCTCATCTATAAAGTGGGTGTAACTAATAACTAACCCACAGCGGGTGTGAGGATTAAATCAGAAATAATGTATATAAAATACTCAGCCGAGTGTCTGGCACAGACTGAGCCCTCAATTATTTCTATGACTGTCGTTAATAAATCACTGCTCAGTTTTCCAGCAATCATCCTAAGGCACCTGGTCTTTGGCCAAAGCCACACTCATTACTCTGTCTTACTTAAAGAACTTCAGTTGAGCTGTGTTGTTAAATACGCAAGCTGCTGCCTATGGAGAAGTCTGGTGTTTGGAGTCACTTGGATCCACTTGGGGCACATATGGCTGTTATGATGTCAAGTGGGAACAGGGGTCACTTTGGGCAGGGGGGGAGATGTTCTCTTTGAAAACCTCAGATTCATGCATATAGCAAACAGACACCAAGTATCTGCTGTGCATAGGAAGCTGAAATTGTGCACCTACTGTAAACAGCAAGCATGAAGCAAGCACCTTTGTGTGTAGAAAGCACATTGAATTTCTGCCTTTACACAGCCACATACTGAATGCCTACCATATACATAGCAAGCATGTGCTAGTGCCTACTGTATACAGCAAATATACCTAAGCACCTACTTCTCACAAATATGTTGAGTATCTACTTGTATAGAGAAACATTTTAAGTGCTTGTTGTATATAAACGTGTTGAGTGCTTTTTGTAAAAAAAAAAAAAGATTCAGCAGCAGCATCAAAAATCGAATAAGATTAAATCTTTTTGAGCATCTACTTTATATTAGGTATTGTCTGGGAGATAGAGGAGATTTGTTGATTCTGCCAGTATTGAGTGAATTCCTGCTTTATGCCAGGTACTCTGCCAGACGGTGGCCAGCCAGAAGGTGAGCGAGCTACACTGCGAGGAGGACCATGTGAAGCCCTGCTCTTGACAAAGGACTGTGTGCAATAGGAGTTGTTTCTCCCCCAAGTCTGGTGACCTCCCCGACCTTGCCATCCACACTTCTGGTAATCGTCTCCTACGCGGAGAGCCCAGCCTTCAAGAAGAGTACAGTCAATTGCGGGTGTCAAATTTTAAGCAGAGAGGCACCCAGCCTGAGAAAGGCACCCTCGGGGGCAGAGGGAGAGAGGATGCAGTAAACTCATTGAGTGGGGGAGGGTGATGTTTGTGAAGTCCCTCTAGAGAGAAACTTGGGCTGAGCCCTAACCCACAAGTAGGAGTTGGCTGGTGACGTGAGCACGTTTCAGGCAGAGGGAACAATACATCGAAGGCCCTAGATGCAGGAGACAGCATGATCCATCAGAGAACTCCAAGGAATTTGGTTTGGTTGGGAGTATGAAGCCTGATGGGAGCAGCAGGTGATGGGCCTGGAGAGGTGGCTTGAAACCAAGTTATCAAAGCAAAGAGTTTGCCCTTGACCCAAGGTATGGGGAGCAGTAAAGATTAGTGGGAGCCCAACATTACAAGAAGAGTAGTCTGACAGCTGGTGGAGGGTGTCTAGGAAATGAACCTGACTGTCAGCTGAATGGCCAGTTAAGAGGAACTAGGGGGGTCTGACCCAAGATAGCAGCAGTGTGGATGAGGAGGGAGGCTGTGGTGCTAGGGGATCTCCTTTGGGTGATGAGGTGGGACAATTCACCCCACCTGGGACACAGAGGGACACAGAAAGGTGTGAGACCACCTCTTTCCCCACCAGATTTTAAAATCTAGTTGGAGAAAAAGAACTGGTAGCACTGGGTTCAGGGAGCACCGGTCCCAGGAGGGAATAGGAGCAGGAAAAAAATCTATCTCTGAATACCCTTTCACACTTTGAACCCTGACAACATTATCTATTCAAGTGAGTGAGTGAAGTCGCTCAGTCGTGTCTGACTCTTTGTGACCCCATGAACTACCAGGCTCCTCTGTCCATGGGATTCTCCAGGCAAGAATACTGGAGTGGGTTGCCATTTCCTTCTCCAGGGGATCTTCCCGACCCAGGGATTGAACGCGGGTCTCCCGCATTGCGGGCAGATGCTTTACCCTCTGAGCCACCAGGGATATCTATTCAAAAAGTAATACAATTTGAACTGAGTAAGAGTACAGACAAGGAGAGTACCCTGTGGACTTGAAGAAGGCTTCAAGGAGGAAATGGAGATTCTATGTAGAGGCGGTGTCCTGTCTAGGGGTTGCTGGGCTGGTTGATGCCTGACCTGGCTACTGCTGCTGCTGCTAAGTCGCTTCAGTTGTGTCCGACTCTGTGCGACCCCCTTGATGGCAGTCCACCAGGCTCCTCTGTCCCTGGGATTCTCCAGGCAAGAATACTGGAGTGGGCTGCCATTTCCTTCTCCAATGCATGAAAGTGAAAAGTAAAAGTCGCTCAGCCGTGTCCGACTCTTTGAGACCCCATGGACTGTAGCCCACCGGGCTCCTCCATCCATGGGGTTTTCCAGGCAAGAGTACTGGAGTGGGTTGCCGTCGCCACATCTCATCAATTCTGTAATTGCCCCAGCTAAGCACAGACCAAGGGCCGCAGAATGGGGAAGTGTTTGCTACAACAGTGTTGAACCATCTGAACGTGGCATCTCCCCTGACACTTTGTCTACCTTCCGGTCCAACAAGAAAGAGGGAGCACAGTTAGAAACGAAGGCATGGTACAGGCATAACCTGGGAGTTACTGTGCAGTCAGTTCCAGACCATGGCAAGAAAGTGGGTCACACAATTTTTTGGTTTCCCAGGACATAGAAAAGTTATGTTTATACCATACTGTAGTCTACTAAGTGTGCAATAGCATTATGTCAAAAAAAAAAAGTACATACTTTAATTAAAAAATAACATTTCTGGGAAAATTTTAGCGATAGATTTGCTGGATATAGGGTTGCCACAAACCTTCAATTTGTAAAAAACGCAGTATCTGTGAAGCAAGACAAAGTAAAGCACAATAAAACGACATATGCCTCCTACAAAGCTTAGTTATCAGCTGCTGCCAAGTGCTTAAGACTCACCTCCTCCAGGAAGGCCTCCCTGACTGACTCACTCAGAATCAGCCAGGTCACTCCAACTCCCTTGTCTTGGCATCTCAGTGTGATTCACCTTTGTTCCTTTGTTCCCTCCTAAAGAGAGACTTGGGGTTAAACTGAGCTCTTCCCAGGCATCTGCTCTCTCGATCCAGCCTGGCTCTCTAAGGCTTTCTCTCTGGTGCTTGCAGTTCCTCAAGGTACTAACCACATCCTGAAATGAAACAAGACACCTGTGATTAGCCTTGGCAGTAAGGGACTCTGGTTTGTTTGCTTGGCATGCGGGCGATAGGAAAAAGCCTCTTCGAAGGGACACAAAAACCAGTGTAAGTCAGAAGATTTTGGCTTTAAGAATTCCTGCTCTCTGTGTAGGAGACGATTACCAGAAGTGTGGCTGGAAAGGTCAGGGAGGTCACCAGACTTGGGGGAGAAACAGCCCCTATTGCACACAGTCCTTTGTCAAGAGCAGGGCTTCACATGGTCCTCCCTGCAGTGTAGCTTGCTCACCTTCTGGCCAAGAGGTCTACTGGCAAGATTGCCCAAGGTCCTCAACCACTCATTCCCTCCTGCTGCTGCTAAACTTTCATTCCCAACTCTTTTTCCTCCAGCCACCCTTGGGATTGCAAAACATCAGACCATCTTGATTTTAGTACTAAGATGATACCAGAAATCCTCTTATTCTGGGGAACATTTCCTTAGACTCAACAAATTGGACCTGTTTTCCTGGCCTCACCAGTCAGAATACAAATTCACCTTCTGTCACTGGTATAAGGGAAGTGAAGCTTCACCCAGTCCAATGTCTATCAAACCGTTGATTGCAACTCATTACAGGATTGTGAAATACATTTAAAGTGTTGCAAATCAGCATGGAAAAAAATTATTTAAAAGATCAGACTAGATTAGAGCAAAAAAAAAAAAGAGCTACATCACAGGTAATATGGGTAAGTATTGTTTTGTTACAATTTCATTTTGGTTATTACACATACATATATAGAGTAAGTGTACCAAAAGTCCTAGTACAGTCTTATGCTTTAATAACTTTGGAAGTATAAATGCCACAGACTTACGAAGAACATCATTTAAAAGTTTAAACTTCTTTCACCTCGTTTCCATGAATTTTGAATAATAAATTATTATTTTAATGCCTGTCTCCGTCCATTGAAGATGATAAACATTTCCTGATACAAAATTACAAGGAAAAGTTGTTATTCAAAATTCACATAGGTGAAAGGAATCACATTCTCAAATGATGTTTTTTGTTAGTTTGTAGAATTCATACCTCTTAGGCGATTAAAGTGTAAAATTTTCCTTAAGGGAATTCCTTGGTGGTCCAGTGGTTAGGACTCAGCGTTTTCACTGCTGTGGCCAGGGTTCAATCCCTGGTCGGAGAACTAAGATTCCACACAACAAAGCTTTCCTGAGACTTCTGAGATACCCTGTCACATATACGAGGATAAAATGCCCCCCTTCCAACCTCTACCCATCCTCCCATCCCCTCCCCTCTCTTCCCACCACCTTCCCTAGGTCCAGTCAAAAACCAGTGATACAGTCTAATTCCTCCATTTTACATCCTAGTTTCCTCCAAGAAACCTTCCTAGGTCTCCTGCAGAATTTATATCTCTAGTCTTACCCCCCTTGCGTGTGTGCTAAGTCGCTCCAGTCCTGTCTGACTCTGTGCGACCCCATGGACTGTAGCCCGCCAGGCTCCTCTGCCCATGGAATTCTCCAGGCAAGAATACTGTAGTGAGTTGCTGTGTCCTCCTCCAGGGGATCTTCCCGACCCAGGGATTGAACCCGATTCTCTTATGTTTCACATCTTATGAACCCACGTTTCTCAGGTCTCCTGCATTGGCAGGTGGGTTCTTTACCACTAGTGCCATCTGGGAAGCCCCTCATCCCCTTAGCAAACTGTTTATACTTCTACTCTGATCTTTTCACAGTCTCTCCTCTCTCACACCTTTGTGAATTAGACCAGAGAGGGCACGTTGTTTTCAGCTTTTTGTCGCTTGCAAAGTTCTAGCACAAAGTTTACATGTAGCAGGTACTCCAAAAACTCGTTAGATGAGATGAGGCCAATGGGGTTAACATGACCCATTTAAAGCCACAAAGGTGAGCACTGGCTTCACTAAATGATGTTTTGAATGCGTTTGTGCATGTGAGTTACACGATAGTCTGTTGCTACACACCAATGAGCCACTTAGACTAGATCCATCTGAGTCCAGTACTCTTATTTGACAGCAAGGCCAGTTTGTCTAGGTGACTTCTCTCGTGTCGCACAGCTCATGGCTCCTGGGAGCAGATGCCCATCTCTCAACTCCCAGGCACTGTTCTGTTCCCACCGTTTTACCTTCCCCTTGGAGGTCACCTGGGGAGTTTGGGGACTAGGTATGGGTCTCCTGAGCCTGGAGCAGGGCTATTTTCCAGAAACTCCCTATTTCACTCATAGGCGCCCCGCTTCCAACCTCTACCCATCCCCCGCATCCCCTCCCCTCCCCTCCCACCACCTTCCCCAGGCTTGCCCTCCTCCAATTCTCACCTAGGACCACAAATGCTTTAAAGATGCCACAAAATTAGTTCCCAGGTAAAGTTTTGGCTTTAGTGAGAACCAGGGTCAGCTACTCGAACACGCCCTTCCTGGCCAGGTGGTCTATTTATAACAAAGTTTCTTCCTGTTTATCTAGGGAGCTGCTCACCTCCTAGAGACGTGGCAGCCAGGAAGTTAGCAGTGGCAACACCACCAACAGGGATGTTTGCTCAAGTTAGTCAGGCTATCGCTCAATTACAGGTTTCTTGAAAAGTGATGACTGTCACCACTCTCACTAGGAGCTAACACCACGGTGGGGAGGGGACAGGTCCATTTCAAGCTACTGGTTGTGGGGAGGGGGCCAAGAGGCTGTTTTGGACAAATGATTCTCCCTTTTTTCTCCCGGGCAGCACTTTCTCAGTTATCAAAACCAACCCAACCTGCATTTCACTTCCTCTGCTCTCATGCTGTGAACAAAGTAGCAAATTATCTCCTCCAAACCCCTCCTCCCACCTCTGACCTTTTTGATTACAGAATGCTGGTAGGTTTTCACTTTTCCCCATAATTACATCTTCAAAACACTTCAGCTTTCCCCCTCAACACTAGAGCTGCAGTATGTGGCTTTATTTTCCCAGAAAGACCCACTGAAAGTTATTTCAGTAGCAAGTCTTATCAAGTTTTCTCCTGGGCTGATGTAGGTTCATCTTTTATTTGCATAAAATTTTAAGCTTTAGTTGCCCAAACACAGATTTTTCTGTTGAAAAAAACCCAATTGAACTTGACTCACACTGTGTACCTAGAATAGGCTTGGCACATAGCAGGTGCTCAGCAAATGCTTCTTGATTTAGTCCAAGTTTGTAAAGTTATTGAAAAATCAAAATAATACGTGACCAAGCAGGAAGTTCACCAGCTCACAGGTTTTTGTTACTAGAGGATCTCCAGGTCCTGCCAGGTTGGGCAGGGATATGTAACCGTTTCAAAGTGAGCCTTGAGAGTCCTCAGAACCTAGGGATGAAGAAGAACTCTAGGTGGGCATGGGCTGGGATTCCCTAATCACTTAGGAACCCTGGTGACAATTAGGTTGGGTTTGAGAGAAAGCCAGGGTGGGGGGCGGGGGAGAAAAAAAATGTGAACTGATTCTTATCATCTATCAACTGGCAGGGGGAGAGAGATGGATGGGGGTGTTTAACAGAAGGAGTATTCCTGAAGGCTTGCACTCATCTTCAGATTGGGGGGCAGGTGATGCGAGAGGACAGAACTGAAGCTTTCCCTTCTCTCTTCAGTGTATGGTGCGCTCCTGGCTGTAGGACTTCTACCCAGGGCCACAGGATACTCGACGTGCCACACCCTGAACTCAGGGTCTGTGGCCTGCCCCCTAAGCTAGCCAGCCTTCCCAATTTCCCCATTGTGGCCAGTAGCGTCAAAACCCTGGCAACTACTCTTGCCCCTACTCTATTCCCAGGCATGGAGTTTCTAAATGGGTTTCAACGTCAGGTTCACTCCATGCATGCTCCTGAGTACTGCTGATTCATTCTCTGCCTCTTGGATCCTCCTCTTCTTCTGCCTTTTCAAAACCATTCTCTGAGACTGTGCTCTTATGACCCAATATCTGGAGGATCAGCAGAAGCTGCCTGACAGCTTCTTCTGCCTCAGGCCTCTCTCTCCTTTTCACAGTCTAGAAGGGCCATATTCATATTCCTTTTGCGCCATTTGACTGTAGCAGAAACATGGCCTTGGCAGTCTGCTTCCTGTTTGCTCCTCACCCTCATTGGCTGCCTTTTCCTCTACAAAGCATTTGCTTGTGTTCTTGCTAAGCAGATCAAATAGCCAACATCCACTGGATCATCGAAAAAGCAAGAGAGTTCCAGAAAAACATCTACTTCTGCTTTATTGACTATGCCTAAGCCTTTGACTGTGTGGATCACAGCAAACTGTGGAAAATTCTTAAAGAGATGGGAATACCAGACCACCTGACCTGCCTCCTGAGAAATCTGTATGCAGGTCAAGAAGAAACAGTTAGAACTGGACATGGAACAACAGACTGGTTCCAAATTGGGAAAGGGGTACATCAAGGTTGTATATTGTCACCCTGTTTATTTAACTTATATGCAGAATACATCATCCAAAATGTCAGGCTGGATGAAGCACAAGCTGGAATCAAGATTGCTGGGAGAAATATCAATAACCTTGATATGCAGATGACACCACCCTTATGGCAGAAATCGAAGAACTAAAGAGCCTCTTGATGAAAGTGAAAAATGAGACTGAAAATTTTGGCTTAAAGCTCAACATTCAGAAAACTAAGATCATGGGACCCAGTCTCATCACTTCATGGCAAATAGATGGGTAAACAATGGAAACAGTGAGAAACTTTATTTTCTTGGGCTCCAAAATCACTGCAGATGGTGACTGCAGCCATGAAATTAAAAGACGCTTGCTCCTTGGAAGAAAAGCTATGGCCAACCTAGACCACATATTAAAAAGCAGAGACATTACTTTGCCAACAAAGGTCCATCCATTCAAAGCTATGTTTTTTTCCAGTAGTCATGTGTGGATGTGAGAGTTGGACTATAAAGAAAGCTGAGTGCTGAAGAATTGATGCTTTTGAACTGTGGTGTTGGAGATGACTTTTGAGAGTCTCTTGGACTGCAAGGAGATCCAACCAGTCCATCCTAAAGGAAATCAGTCCTGAATATTCATTGGAAGGCCTGATGCTAAAGCTGAAACTCCAATACTTTGGCTACTTGATGCGAAGAACTGACTCACTGGAAAAGACCCTGATGCTGGGAAAGATTGAAGGCGGGAGGAGAAGGGAACAACAGAGAATGAGAAAGTTGGATGGCATCACCAACATGAGTTGAGTAAGCTCAACTCATGAGTTGAGTTTGAGTAAGCTCAGGGAGTTGGTGACGGACAGGGAAGTCTGATCCATGGGGTCTCAAAGAGTCAGACATGACTGAGTGACTGAACTGAACTGAACTGAAAGCAAATTATGTTTCTTTTCTCTAATTCTTACCTGAAACTCCCCTCTTCCAAGAAGCCTTCTCAGACTGAAGTGCATCTTAATGCCATTAGTATCGGGCATATTTGTTTCCAAGTTTCATGGCCCATCTTTCTTCATGTAGGACTTCCCCACTAGATTTTATGGGTGAGGGAGAACCAACAGGTCTAGACATTGGGCTGCCTAGGTTCCCTTTTCTTTCATCTTCTCAAATCTTTAAATCCTGGTCCCCAATCTTCTGCCTCTAGTATGCTTTTCCCAACTAGTTCACCTAACCTTCCTATTCCTGCAGCATCCCTCCATCCTGAGGTATCTGGTTGTTAATTCCACGCCCTGATCTGTCTGTTCCTTGTTTTCTGCTATCCGCAGAGCTGAGGGTGAGGATTGAGTTTCTTTCTTTCTTCAAATCTCTACCCAGGGCTGAGGACTAGGCGGTACAGGAGACCGGAGAATAACCTGACCTCCAAGGGCTTTCAGGTGCCATAAAAGAGTCTTGTAACAGTCCTTCTTCTCCCCAGACTGAGGCCATCCTTGTTCGCTGGGCAAGCCTTGTACACAGCACAATTACAGCTTTGAGCTCGACACAGAGACAGGCACTGCCCTGCACTTGACCTCTCATTCATTCAAACCCTCACTCTCATTCCCATCAAATGAGAAAGGGTATGTTGGGCTTTCCCAGAGAGAGACAGAGGGCTGTATGATGAGCCAAGTTCACCCAAATCTTTGGCACAGCCACTGGGTCCCTCCAGGACAGAGAAACCCACTTTGGACCTCAGCTTCACTTCTAGGGCTGGAGATGTCAGAACATGTCCATGAAGCCAGAGGAGGTTCAGGACAATATCAGAGCCTTTTAAAATATCACTGCTTACCATACCAAAGCAAGACATACTTGTCTTTTTCCATTTTACAAATAAGGAAACTGAAGCCCACGTAAGTCTAGTAACCTGACCAAGGACACACAGCTATGAAATGGCAGAAGCAGAATTTGCTCCCAAGCCCACTATCTTAACCATAGCACTATATTGCCTTGCACTTGGCTGGTGCTTGGAGCTTTGACAAAGTATTTGCATATACACCTTCTCATTTGTTCCCCACCCAGGGAGTGTTTATGTGATTTGGCCAAGGTTAGACAGCTAATTTAGTGACAGAGCTGAGCCAGTTCTCTGTCTCCATTATACCCACTGCCTTGGCCCTAGGGTTAGTTGTCCCTTTGATTTCTGATTTCTGTTCTAGCTAATGGCTATATGGGCTAAGCCCAAGGTCGTATCTCCTGTTCAGGTTTCTCCCAACTGAATTTGGGGCTGAGATGTTTCTGATCTCAGACAGTTTTTGACATGCCTCAGGGCTTCCCTTTTCAGGCCTGAGTTCATCCATGTGGTTAGGAGTCAGCTGTTCTGCTAACTATGGGCAGTCATTACCAAGGATGAAGGCTTTCCAGGCAGCCCAGTATTCTTCGTGGTTCCACCAGCTCTAGACTACCTTCCCATTGACAGGCCTGCTCTGCTAACTGCTCTGGTGCCCCTGAAAGTTGTTTTGTTACCTCTGGGTGCCTAAAGTGAATGGCATTATTAAGGAACAGGGTCAGGAAGTACCTGCAAGGATACTGGCTTCTGCTGGATAACTTGAACTAAAGTAAATTTCAAACCCCTCACCTTAGATTGCACTGTTGATCACATGCATTTGCCTGTCTCATCCTTTTCGCTCTTCCTGTAATGGGCAGAGAGACAGTTCATTCACGGAGAGAAAGGGGCGTGGGCAGTGTACACATATCTCTGGCAAAATGAGCACAAGCCCCAGGTTCTTTGGTGTGTCCAGAGTTGTTAACCTCCTGCAGTGTCTGCAAACTGCATTTGCAGGTCTGGCAGTACACTGAGAGTGCAGTGTTAGAACCCTCCTTGTGAATGTTGCAATGGGGTGGTTGGCTAATAGAGGGGTCTGTTTTATGCTGTGCTGGCAAATTGACACCTCACCATCCCCATACACATAGATGAGCCCTGTCCTAACCTCTGCAGAGGTCAGTGTCTGGAATGACAGCCTCTGGGGGCAAGTAACAAACTATTTCTCCTTTTGGTTGGCCTGGGGTTTGGAACAAGTGACAGGAAATCAGGAAGTCAGTGACAGTCACAGTCATGAACACCCATCAGACTCCCTGGCAACGAAACTGAGCACAGTCCCTGCCCCTTAAAGGCCCAAGTCTCCACAGGGAGGATGTCTGAGACCCTGCCCTCACCAGGGAGGTTCCTCTGGCCCGCTCACCCCTTCTGCTCAGGAGCCGCGCCGCCGGGGCAGGAGGGAACCTCTCTGAAAGGTTTTCTGCAGCTGAGCACAGGGGGTAGCCCAGCATGGGGGCACAGAAGGGATGCCAGGGCATGGGTGAAAGGCAGAGGTTGCAGAGTCCCGGAGGCAGTGCTGCTCGCACCTCTCCCACCCCACCCCTCCAGGACCCAGAGACCCCAGATTTTCTTTCAACCTTTAAGGAAGGCGTGAAGGGTAGGGAATCCTACTGAGGGAGGAGCTAGAGGCCACCACGACTGATGGCCCAGCCCGGCCCTGACCCTTCGTGTCACTGTCCGGGGTGGCGAGGAAGAAGAGGAGGAGTACAAGATCGGCGGATGGGGGAGTTGGATAGGGGACAAGGACTTGGGAGAAGCGAGCTCGACCGGCAGGAAGTCCCAAGAAGCAGGGGGGCTCTGGGTTCTAAGTCCAGAGAAGGGTGGCGGGCTGCTTCTGCCGCTTACCTGTGGTGCCCGAGCGGAGCCGCAGCCGCGCGGCCGTGCAGCTCACCGGTTTCCAGACGGGACGTCCTGGAGGGCGGGGCCGGGGCGGGCCCTGCACGGCCGCTGGGGCGCGTCCTCCCCGCCCCTCCCGGGTCAGGTGCCGGGGGCAGAGCTCCCCAGCGTTGCTCGGCGCCGCGGAACGCCGGTTTGCTGCGGGGCCGCCCCGGACGCATGCACCCCGCCCTCGCCGCCGCAGCTGGGAGCCCAGCTGCTGCGGCTTCTCCAGATCTCAGCAAGTTCCGGGGGCCAGTCTCCGCGGCCAGGCTGTCGGCGTCGATAAAGATTGGAGGGTGCTGGCCACCACAACGACGACAGGCGTGAGCCGCCGGCGTGTGCTTGGAACCGCAGCGTGCGGCGCGCGGGCTCAGTGGCCGTGTGGCCGCAGCGCTCAGAGCCTGGAGAAAGAGGCTCGGGAACAGAGAAACGCCGCCGGACAGAGAGGCGCCCCGGGGCTCCGTCCCAGGTTTGCTTCTCATCGGGAGAAGTGGTCTTGACCAAATGATTCCTCCCCTTCATCCAACAATAAGAGCAGGGAATTTGCTGTGTGCCACGAACAATGCTAAGGTCTTCATGTGCCAGGTCTCAGGTAAACACTAGCCCCAGCAAATAACTACGATTATTGTCCGGAATATACACGGAAGGCGGCTGACCACACTGCTGGAGAGTGCGGCTCAAAGTAGACCAGCGGCTTCAGCATCATCTGATAAACTGTTAGAAATGTAGATTCTCGGGTCCCACCTCAGACCTAAATAATATGAAACTTGGGGGATGGGGCCCAGTAATTTGTATCTTTATAAGCCCTCCAGGTAATTCTGGTGCATTCTCAACTTTGAGAATCACTGAGCGAGTAGTGTCAGGGCTGGAATTAAAATCCAAATAAGTAAGTTCAGTTCCTAAACCCACGCTCTGACTCATTACCACCCCCACCCTCAGGCTGCTCACTGGGGTTCTGTGATGTAATCTTTTGGGTCCTTGTCTCAGTAATAGAGAAGGACCACTCCAAATAGCTGATAATTTGGAAATGATCTATGGCAGAAAATTCAACCACCAATTCTGTTTTTCTTTTGTCTTGATGTTTAAATGAGTTTGTATTTCTAAGTTCATAAGACCCTGGGGGCAGGGGTGTGGGTGGGTAGATCTGAGCAAGAAAGCAGTTGTGACATGAACTGGAAGAGCAGGGGAAGCCACTGAGGATTAACAGTTGGATGAGAGAAGTAACCTTGTTTTCTAATCTGGAACCCCACAGTAGAACTGAGCTATTCAGAAGGAGGTTAGAGCTTCTCTAGTGATGGATTCTAGAGAGTGGAGGCCAGTGGAGCAGGGAGAAGACCTTGCCCCCCTACACTAGATCAGGAAGTAGGTGAAGGATGGATGTTACTAAAGGAGTAGAAAAGGGAGGTATACACTCAGTCTTGGCCTGCTCACCTGTCTCCTCCCCTAATACCAACCAAGTGGCTGAGTAACCCCTGCCCTCAATTCCCTTCTTTTTAGAAGAGAATTAGAGACTCTGGGGTTTAAAGGGACTTCCCAGGTGGCTCAATGGTGAAGAATCCATCATCTCAATGCAGGAGACATGGGTTCGATCCCTGGGTCGGGAAGATCCCCTGGAGGAGGAAATGACAACCCAGTCCAGTATTCTTGCTGGGATAATAACCCCATGGACAGAGGAGCCTGGTGGACTATTCTTCATGTGGTCACAAAGAGTCGGACATGACTGAGTATGCACACACGCTGGGGTTTAAATTTCTAAAGAGAGACTTTATACAGTGTTTGCGTTGATCATCTGTTTTGTTTGCTTTACAGACCCCCTGGGTTCATTCTAACCTCACTGCTCCAGCTGCCACCACTGTCACTTGCCTGATTCCACAGCTACCTTTCTCAGAATAAGGACATTTCTTGTTGAAGACTGTGGGATGCTGCCTCTCATTTCTCTTTCTGGATGCTCGACACTCCTGTGCAGGTCTGATCCTGTGGTCTTTGCTCTGCTCTTCCTCTGACTCTGCTCTGTAACCCTCGGGGGTTGAGTCTTATTCAGGACCCAACCTGACCTGAGGGTGATGGGCTAGACTGGACTTACCGCCTCAGTTCTCCCCCAGGACAGAGTCATGACCACTAACCCCATCCCAGAGTCCCTGAGAGGGTGCTGCCCAAGGAAGAAGCATCGGTCTGTGCTGTATGCTCCACATTCCGGAAGCAAATTTCTCTTCCAGTTTTACTTTAGCTGACTCTGATTTTAAACGTGACTTTGAGTCCTCAGAACAATGAGTTGCATGATTTGGAGGCATATGTAGTACACCGGATGTGTGACCCCACCCCTAATGTGTCATGCCCTGACTGAGCTGTTCTCTTCTCACAGGAAGGTGAGCCACACAGAATAGTAGTGACTGCCTGGCAGGCCACTTTAAAATAGTTTTCTGTAATTGAAGATGTTATAAAGCCACCTGGTTAAAAAAAATTCAAGCACTAGAGAAAAATAGACAGTGAAAGATTCGTTTCCTTCACTCCTCTCCAGAAATCATCTCTGCCTGCTCATGACGAAAACGTCCCATCATTGAGCTCTTCTGCAGAACAGGCCTGGATTTCCCACGCCTCAGGAAGCCTTGTGAATATCTTCTCTTTTTTTTTCTCTCTCAGATTCTTATTCTTTGGCCAATTTAGATTCTGTTTTGGGGTATTCTGGAGTTTTGCTTTTCACAGCAGTGTGCTTCAGGGGGTTCCCCCCAGCAGGGCAGGAAGCGTGGTGTGGTGCACAGTGACAGGAAGCCGGCAGACAAGAACAGCTCTGGGAGGCTATTGACTTCAGCCTTGGCCCCTAGCTAGTCTCTTGCACACGTGGTCCCTAGCGAGGGGATGCCCACTTCTGGGTGGGGCAGAATGAGGGAGACTTGCCCACAAGGAGGATGTGGTGCCGGGCCACCTGGGAGGGAAAGATTGTGGAGAAGCTGTCAGGAAACTGCCAGGGAGGCCAGGAGGGAGGGCAGACCACCCCTCCCCCACCCTCTGCAGGTACCGCAGTGGAAGGAACCTAACAGTCCCTTGAGCTTCTTCTGTCTCAGTTTCTTATCTGTAAGGACTAATGATGCCTTGGAGGTGGTTGTGCAGGTGGAGTAGATAACTGACGTGAAAATGAGATAGTTTGATTCTTCTGTTTACATCCATTTATCTCTTGTCTCTTCCTGTTTCCACTTCCTCTTTTTCATCTCATTCCCCTGGATATGAAGAGAAACCATCAGCAATGGAGAAACAGACATAGAGAACAGACCTATGGACATGGAAGGAGGAGAGGAGGGAGAAGGGGAGATGTATGGAGAGAGTAACAGAACTTTACAATACCGTGTGTAAAATAGGTAGCCAATGGGAATTTGCTGTATGACTCAGGGAACTCAAACAGGGGCTCTGTGACAGACTGAAGGGTCAGATGGGGAGGGAGATGGGAGAAAGGTCCGGGAGGGAGGGGACGTGGGTGTACTATGGCTGATTCTTATTGATGTATGACAGAAACCCACAAAATTCTGTAAAGCAATTATCTTTCAATTAAAAAAATTATATATATAAAAAAAGAATCCCCCTTCCAATGCAGGAGACCTGGGTTCCGTCCCTGGCTGGAGAACTAAGATGCCATCTGTGGCAGACCAAGACCATGAGCTGCAAGGAAAGATCCCAATTGTCACAACTAAGACCTGACACAGCCAATAAATAAATACTTAAAAGCAAGAAATGTTTTAGGAACCCAAACAGAGCTGTTCCAAGTTCTGCCATAATCACTCATGCATGACAGTTCACTCCTCTGTGGGCTTCAACTTCCTCATCTCTAAAAAGGTACAATATTAATTATGGTTGCATTGTTAGATTAAATAAGTAAAATGTTTAACCCAGTGCCCAGTATACAGTAAGCACTCAATAAACGTTAGAAAGCAAAGAGGATCTAAAGAGCCTCTTGATGAAGGTGAAAGAGGAGCGTGAAAAAGCTTGCTTAAAACTCAACACTCAAAAAACTAAGATCATGGCATCTGGTCCCATCACTCTCCTCTTTTACCCTCATCAAGAGGCTCTTTAGTTCCTCTTTATTTTCTGCCATTAAAGTGGTATCATCTGAATATAGGAGGTTATTGATATTTCCCCTGGCAATTTTAATTCCAGCTGGTGAGTCATCCAGCCCAGGATTTCACATGTTGTACTCTACATATAAGTTAAATAAGCAGGGTGGCAATATACAGCCTTGACGTACTCTTTCCCAATTTTGAACCAGTCCATTGTTCCATGTTTTGTTCTAACTGTTGCTTCTTGACCTGCATACAGATTTCTCAGGAGACAGGTAAGGTGATCTGGTATTCCCATATCTTTAAAAATTTTCCAAGTTTGTTGTGATCCACACAGTCAAAGGCTTTCATGTAGTAAATGAAGCAAGGTGGATGTTTTTCTGAAATTCTCTTGCTTTTTCGACGATCCAGTGGATGTTGGCAGTTTGATTTCTGGTTCCTCTGCCTTTTCTAAATCCAGCTTGTACATCTGAAAGTTCTTGGTTCACTTACTGTTGAAGTCTAGCTTAAGGGATTTTGAGCATTACCTTGCTAGCATGTGAAGTGAGTGCAATTGTATGGTATTTTGAACATTCTTTGGGATTGTAATGAAAACTGACCTTTTCTAGTCACTTCCATCACTTCCACTAGATTTATTCATAGTGATGCTTCGTAAGGCCCACTTGACTTCACACTCTAGGATGTCTGGCTCTAAGTAAGTGACTACACCATTGTGGTTATCTGGGTCATTAAGATCTTTTTTGTACAGTTCTGTGTATTCTTGCCACCTCTTCTTAATCTCTTCTGCTTCTGTTAGATCCTTATCGTTTCTGTCCTTTATTGTGCCCATCTTTGTATGAAAGGTTCCCTTGGTGTCTCTAATTTTCTTGAAGACATCTCTAGTCTTTCCCATTCCATTGTTTTCCTCTATTTCTTTGCATTGTTCACTTAAGAAGGCTTTCTTATCTCTCCTTGCTGTTCTTTGGAACTCTGCGTTCAAATAGGTATATCTTTTCCTTTCTTCTTTACCTTTTGCTTCTCTTCTTTTCTTAGCTATTTGTAAGGCTGCTTCAGACAACCATTTTGCCTTCTTGCATTTCTTTTTCTTTGGCATGGTTTTGGTCACTGCCTCTGCCTCCTGTACAATGTTATGAACCTCCATCCGTAGTTCTTCAGGCACTCTGTCTATCAGATCTAATCCCTTGAATCTATTTCTCACTTCCACTATATAATCATAAGGGATTTGATTTAGGTCATACCTGAATGGTTTAGTGGTTTCCCCTACTTTCTTCAATTTCAGTCTGAATTTTGCAATAAGGAGCTCATGATCTGAACCACAGTCAGGTCCCAGACTTGTTTTTGCTGACTGTATAGAGCTTCTCCATTTTTGGCTGCAAAGAATATCATCAGTCTGATTTTGGTATTGACCATCAGGTGATGTGCATGTGTAGAGTCATCTCTTGTGTTGTTGGAAGAGGGTTTTGCTATGACCAGTGCGTTCTCTTGGTATATACAATGTATTATTTAAAACATCAAGGCACTTACATGGTGATGAAGTGGCTAAGACTCAGTCCTCCCAATGCAGGGTGCCTGGGTTCAAACCCAGGTCAGGGAACTAGATCCCACATTCTGCAACTAAAGACTTCTCATGCCTCAACAAAGATGGAAGATCCCACGTGCTGCAACTGAGACCCAGTGCAGTTGAAATAAATAAATAAATAAATTTTTTTAAGTAAAAAAAGAATCAAAATTAATCAAAAAATATCTATGATGAACAAAATACGAACAATTTAAAATAAAGAGTAGTGCTCTGCTGAGCCACGTTGGAGCCTGAGGTAAAAGAAGAAAATGCGCACATTCTATATCCATGGGCTTTTTTTCCTATTAATTTTTTTTGGTTGCACCATTAGGCTTGTGAGATCTTAGTTCCCTGACCAGGGATCAAACCTGGGTCCTTAGCAGTGAGAGTGCCGAGTCCTAACCACTGGGCTGCTACGTAATTCCCTATCCATGCTTGTCTGTATTTTAAAAATGGTTATTTTTTATAGCATGTTAAATTAACTGAAAAAATATTGAAAAGAATGAAAGGTATATTAAAATTCACAATATTATTTTAGTATTAAATATTTTCTTTATACCAACACAGAATTTGCTATGATTTTACTTCAGTTCAGTTCAGTCGCTCAGGCGTGTCCCACTCTTTGCGACCCCATGGACTGCAGCACGCCAGGTTTCCTGGTCCATCGCCAACTCCCGGAGCTTGCTCAAACTCCTGTCCATTGAGTTGGTGATGCTGATTTTACTTCAGCTTAAGTTAATTAAAATGTATTTAAGATCATCACTTGACCAAGAGAAATTGTTAAACATGGCAGTCTCAACTGAAAATGAAGCAAGTAAGTGAAGAATTAAATTTGGAAAGTATCATTGATGAGTCTGCTTGCATTAAAGCCAATTTCCTTTCTCCTCAGGCTCCAGTATGGCTCAGCATGGCACTGCTCCAGGGTCTGGATGAAGAACCTGAAGAGAATAGAAGAGGGAACAAGAAAAAGGAGGAGGGTTAGAAGAGTGAGAGGGTGAGTAACATTTATTTATTGTTTTTCTAATTGCCAAATATCCTATTTATAAAAAGCACAGAAAATCACAAGAAAATAAACTGCCCATTATTTGACACCTAGAGATAACCACTGTTATTAACTTGGTATAATATGTTCTATTTTTCTCTATGCAAATATAATCATACACATATATGTATTTTATCAACTCTAAGAAGCATTTTTTTCACCCTTTGGCATTTTTGAGATCAAGATGTATCTTCATGGTGTCATAATTTAATTAGCAGTGTTATTCCAGTTACTGGTCTATAAAATAATGATTTGTCTTACACTTTGTGTAGATGACTATATACATAGTCATGAAATTATATATACATACAGGTGAAATTATTTATGTATGTAATTACATATATATGTTTGTTGCTGCTGCTGCTGCTAAGTCGCTTCAGTTGTGCCCGACTCTGTGCGACCCCATAGACGGCAGCCCACCAGGCTCCCCTGTCCCTGGGATTCTCCAGGCAAGAACACTGGAGTGGGTTGCCGTTTCCTTCTCCAATGCATGAAAGGGAAAAGTGAAAGTGAAGTCGCTCAGTCATGTCCAACTCTTCGCGACCCCATGGACTGTAGCCTACCAGGCTCCTCCGTCCATGGGATTGTCCAGGCAAGAGTACTGGAGTGGCGTGCCATTGCCTTCTCCGATATGTGTTTGTATATTATATTATATGTTATATGTATATTACAAAACTGGGATCATATTGAATATACTACTTTGTAACCTAATTTTTTCATTTACTATATTATGAATCTAGGTGAAGAAATAATCTCACACAAGATCATTAATTACTGTATAGTGCTCTCTTACATCAGTCAGTCAGTTCAATCACTTGGTCCTGTCTGACTCTTTGCAGCCCCATAGACTGCAGCACACCAGGCTTCCCTGTCCATCACCAGCTCCCGGAGCCTGCTCAAACTCATGTCCATCAAGTCGGTGATGCCATCCAACCATCTAATCCTCTGTTGTCCCCTTCTCCTTCCACCTTCAATCTTTTCAAGCATCAGGGTCTTTTCCAGTGAGTCAGTTCTTCGCATCAGGTGGCCAAATTATTGGAGTTTCAGCTTCAGCTTCAGTGTCTCCAATGAATATTTAGGACTGATTTCCTTTAGAATTGACTGGTTTCATCTCCTTGTAGTCTAAAGGACTCTCAAGAATCTTCTCCAACACCACAGTTCAAAAGCATCAATTCTTTGACACTCAGCTTTCTTTACGGTCCAACTCTCAAATCCATAAATGGCTACTGGAAAAACCATAGCTTTGACTATATGGACCTTTGTTGGCAAATAATGTCTCTGCTCTTTAGTACACTGTCTAGTTTTGTCATAGCTTTTCTTCTAAGGAGCAAGCATCTTTTAATTTCATGTCTGCATTTCAGGTGTCACTAACATCTTCTCTTGTTGTTTAATCTCTAAGTCATGTCCAATTCTGTGCAACTGTAGCCCACCAGGCTTCTTTGTCTGTGGGATTTCCCAGGCAACAATACTGGAATGAGTTGCCGTTTCCTTCTCCAGGGGATCTTCTTGACCCAGGGATCAAACTGAAGTCTCCTGCATTGGCAGATGGATTCTTTACCACTGAGCCACCACTGGGAAAAACATCTCTAGTGATGTTCAGTTAAATGACTTTAATGAAAGCAGATGACCCTCCACGATGTGAGTGGGCTGCATCCAGTCACTCGCAGGCCTTAAGAGCACAGCCCGAGGTTTCCCTGGAAGAATCAGTTCTGCCTCAAAACTTCAGCATCGAAGTTCCACCTGAGTTTGCAGCCTGCTGGCCTGCCCTACAGATTTCAGACATGCCGGCCTTCAGAGTCATGTGACCCAGTTCTTTAAAATGAATCTCTCTCTGTGCATGTCTGGTTCTGTTTCTCTAGAAAACCCTGACCTAGTCCAGCAGCCAAGTATGAGATAAGACTGTGGACATGGGATGAGTACTCATGGTGGAGACTTGATAAGAAAATACAGTTCATCACAAGTTTAGGCCCAGCTTGTCCAGCCCCATTTGCTGCAGAAAATGCTGGCATCTTTATCCTTCGTGAAGACAGGTATAATGTATCACAGGAAGCAGCCTCCCTTCTCCAGGAAGGAGTAGGAATCTCCTTATTGGTGTCTTCTGGAGTGGGTGCTGTCAGTGCTATCCCCATTTTCACGTGAGCAGTTTATAAACACAGCAGATCCCTAGATCACAGTGACCCCTGGGTCTGAGCACTTTGCCATGGCTTTCTGCGATTCTCTCCATTTATTCAGGTCCTTGTTTTATAGTCCTCAGAAAAGTTTTCTGATTTTCTCCCTCCCCTTCCCTCCAACCTGCACAGTTCTTGTTAAAACTATTCCTTGGTGGTTTTTTTTTTTTTTTTTTGGTTGCTGTTGTAAATATTATCTACACTAAGTGACTCTTGGTCCATCTTTTCTTTTTCCTTTTCTTTTTGGCCATGCTGCATGGCTTTTGGGATCTTAGTTCCCTGACCAGGGATTGAACCCAGGCCCTCAGCAGTGAAATTGTTGGGTCCTAACCATTGGACCACAGGGAACTCCCCCATTTTTCTATAACTGAAGCCTCATTATGTCATACAGTGAATAAAGTTTCTTCCCCTGGGAAACACAAAGGGTTGGCACACTATGACTAAGGACACTTCTACTTAAATCACACATGATTTTCTTCTCAAAAGCACTGGAGATGCCCAAAATCTGTGTGTACCTTTTGCAAAAGAGAAATTTAGTAATTGTGGAGAATTGAACATCTAAATGCTTGCAAGATTTTGCTATGAGAACTCTTTCTGCCACACATTATATCTTATTATTTAATAGTTCTTTTTCTTAAAATAGAAAGAGGGGCTTCCCTGGTGGTCCAGTGACTAAGAATCTGCCTTGCAATGCAGGTGACATGAATTCAATACCTAGTCCAGGGAAGATCCCACATGTGGCAGACTAAACCCATGCACCACAACTACTGAAGCCTACACATCTAGAGCCTGTGCTCCAAAATGAGAAACTGCTACAACAGGAAGCCTGCACACTGCAACTAGAGAGGAGCCCCCGCTCGCCACAGCTAGAGAAAAGGCTGCGTGCAGAACGAAGACCAAGCACAGCCAAAAATAAAATAACATATAAACAAATAGAAAGAGATATGTACATCGAACCTTCTGAAACTGAAGTAATTAGATCTCAACCTGAAAAAATATAGCAATAAACTCTCCACCAGAGCAAATTCTCCCCCAGTTCAGTTCAGTCGCTCAGATGTGTCTGACTCTTTGCGACCCCATGGACTGCAGCACACCAGACTTCCCTGTCCATCACCAACTCTCAGAGCTTGCTCAAACTCATATCCATCGAGTCAGTGATGCCATCCAACCATCTTATCCTCTGTCGTCCCCTTCTCCTCCCAGCTTCAGTCTTTCCCAGCATCAGGGTCTTCTCCAATGAGTCAGTTCTTTGCATTAGGTGGCTCAAGTATTGGAGTTTCAGCTTCAGTCCTTCCAATGAATATTCAGGACTGATTTCCTTTAGGACTGACTGGTTGGATCTTCTTGCAGTCCAAGGGACTCTCAGGAGTCTTCTCCAACACCACAGTTCAAAAGCATCAATTCTTTGGCGCTCAACTTTCTTTATAGTCCAACTCTCACATCCATACATGACTACTGGAAAAAACATAGCTTTGACTAGATGGACCTTTGTTGACATAGTAATGTCTCTGCTTTTTAATATGCTGTCAGAACATATTAAAGCTATGACAGGTCATAGCTTTTCTTCCAAGGAGCAAGTCTCTTTTACTTTCATGGCTGCAGTCATCATCTGCAGTGATTTTGGAGTCCAAGAAAATCAAGTCTCTCACTGTTTCCATTGTTTCTCCACCTGTTATTTATCCCTAAAAAATAGAGGAGGTTCCTATCTTCTAAGACATTTGAGGAAACAGTAGATTTCGTTAGAAAGGGTTGAAATCTATCAGATAGCACTGGAATATTGTTTAATATTGTTTCATGTAGAAAGTAAGGGAGAAGTGATAGAATAACTCAATGGTATTTCTTAATGTTCAGATTTTTTTAATGTCGTCTTAGTGTCCTGAAGTTTTTGCCCCTCTGCTTATTAATTCACATGGAAACTTATTTATTTTCTGTAGCTAACATGCATGTTACCTATTGGCACAACGATCAAAAGTTCACAAATATAGTGAACTACTCCTATTCCTGGTCACCTAGTTTTCCTCCCAGGAGCAGCCACTGTTACTAGCTTCTTTTGATTTCTTTCTAGAAACCTGGCACAGAGAAGGAGTCATCCTGATTTTAGCAAGTACCATAAATAGTAACTTTTTCATTCTATTATCTGAAGAGGTTAAAGTTATTTTAAGAGCAATCAACTTGTTGAGCTTTCTCTGTGGTTCTGATAGATTTCCAGTGGACTCTCTTGGGTTTTCTAGGTAGATAGAATATCAACAGCATAGGATTTTTGCAAAGTGAAAACAGTTTTGGAGTGAGACCTTGGATTGAATCTTGGCTCTGTTTGATTTAAATCCAGCCTTTAAAAAATGTTGGCACTCTGCAGAGGCAGCTCCTAAGTACAGAGTGGGCCTTCCCTCCAGGTGCGGTGAGTAGAGTGGGCAGAGGCCACACCCTGCCAAGTACTGCTCCTCTGCCCTCTCCTGGGTTTGTTTTACCTGAATCTGCAGATACATCTGGAGGGCTTTGGTCTCAGGGATTTCTAAACACTCAGCCATCAGAAGAGACTAAAGAGGAATCATCTTTTCTTTCTCCCTACTTTGCTGAGAGCAGATTAAAATAGATTTTACTGTTTGAAATCATGGATTTGTAGTTTTTAAAGAGCTGCTGATTATCAGCAAAGTCTACAACCCCACCCCACCTGCAATGTACCAGTGGGAAAAAACAGTCCAGTGCAGTGGGAATGTGTAAATGTTTTCTCACACATGGGACCTACTGCCAGACAGGAAGAGGGTGGTATTTGGTAAGGAGTAATACTAAGAAACACCTATAGTTGGTGAGGAAAAAACCCACATTCTTACTTACTCATAGAATTTTATCAATTTGAAGGGATGCCCCAGAACATCTCTGATCCCTTTTTGTATTCCATGGAAAAGATGAATGGGGAGGTGGATTATCTAGTTTATTTACATCACATAATTTTTTCAGCAGGACCTTCGAGGAGCCTGAATGTGCTCCTTTATATCTTACACAACTAGGAAAAGACAGACCTGAGTGCGTGCCTTGATTGAAGTGCAGTCCTCCAGACTGCAGTAAGATGGGGCAGCATTCTATTGTCCTAACAAGGGGTGAGCTCAAACTTTGAAAGGATATTGGCTCTGCTTTTTATCAGCTTTCCAGGTGACTCGGTGGTAAAGACTCTGCCTGCCAATGTAGGAGACCCTGGAGATGTAGTAGACTCTGGGTTGGGAAGATGCCCTCGAGGAGAAAATGGCAACTCACTCCAGTATTCTTGCCCGGGAAGTCCCATGGACTGAAGGGCCTGGTAGGCTCCATGCATGGACATGACTGAGCAGATGAGCATATACATGCACACATTCATTATCAAGACTTACAATCTCCTGGGGTTCAGCTGTTACAGGAGGTTTATGGAAAATCGTTCCAGGCTTGCCGAACTACCGAGTGACTTAGCAGGTACAAAACAAGGATGCCTCAAGAATAGAAAGAGGAGAAGCCCCACCGGAGCACTCTAGACACACTTTTAGGACCCTGATGGGCTCTGTAAAGTGTTATCCTGCCCTGGCTTTAGTACCTTGAGGAGCCCACAGGTACTAAATTTGAAGGCTATAGTAGTCAGGGTATTTGACCTCCTGGCATTTTCCATCTCTTGGCCATTAGTTAAGTTCAATATGGTGATTTCCTTGCCAGTGATGGGCAAATAAAGGTGTTTGCTGGGGGCCTCCAAGAGAGCTTTCATTCCTTTGAAAGAATAAGACACCCCCTCGAAAGCCTATCTGAGAACAAAGCACACAGTGACAGGGTGGAGCAGAATTTGGACAACAGAACCTGGGCCACCACCGACACTGTTGAGCTAGAGCTTATATTGCTCATGGGGTCCTTCCCACCCTGGCATCTGTTATGTGAGATAGCTCAGTGGACTGTTCTGGAGCCAAGGGGAAAGTGTGGGGAACCAGTCCAAAGGGATCCAGACCTCCTCTTAAGGGCATTCAGATTTTGCTTTGAGTGTAGAAAAAGTAGAATTTTCTGCAGAACCTGGAAAGCAACAGTGAAAACAATCCTACCTGGGGAGTCAGAGAACGTCAAGAGCCAATCTGATCCTCATCTTTTAACTCCCATGGTTGAGAAATTTATGTCTGAATGGGAGCCTTAGCCTGCTGCCCCATGAGCAGCTCCTCTGAGACCTCACAGAGGAAAACCCTGGATCTGGGGCTCATGCACTTCTTGCCTTTGGGACCGGAGAGTAGGAGTCCAGGGAATGTTCTGGAGGTGCCGGGTCACCTCACCCGTTCTTCACATGGTTACCCCACAACCAGACGCTATGAGGATGGCACATTTCAGCCTATGGCCTGGGAGGCCCTGATAGAACGCCCCATAATCAAAGGAGAGGCTTGGAGAGTAACGGCAGAGGGTCCCTCAGTTGGCTGCTGGTCTGTAATCATAGGCAAATTGTTCAACCTCGGTTTTCTTTCTCTGTTTTTTCTGGCCATGACTTACTGCTTGTGGGATCTTAGTTCCCCAACCAGGGATCGAACCTGTGCCCCCTGCAGTGGAAGCACAGAGTCCTAAACACTGGACTGCCAGGGAAGTCCCTCAGTTTTCTCATTTTAAAAAGAAGATATTGGAGTGAGTCTGTTGTGGAGTTTGATGAGATAAAGTATGTAAATCATTCACACTCAGAATATAATATTAATAAATGACTTTCCTGATGGGCTTCTTGGATGGCGCTATAGGTAAAGAACCCGCCTGCCAATACAGGAGACATAAGAAATGCAGGTTCCATCCCTGGGTTGGGAAGCTCCCATGGAGGAGAGCATGGCAACCCGTTCCAGTATTCTTGCCTGGAGAATCCCATGGACAGAGGAACCTGGTGGGCTACAGTCCATGGGGTCGCAAAGAGTCAGACACGACTGAAGCGACTTCACACACACGTACAAATGGCTTTAACTCCTCTGGAAGCTTTGCTTAGTCGTTTTCAGCCTTTGGTCAGGGGCCTCACTGCTGGTTGGTGGGCTTGGGTGACTGATGTTTGGTCTGGGTTTCAAGGCTGGGCAAGAATGACTCCTTGGCTCCTGCTCAAAGTTCTTTCATTTTGGTTTGGTCCTCGAGCAGCTGCAAGCAGTGCAAGGGATAGAAATGAGAAAAGGACACATTCAGGTGGCTGGTTGCTGCTCACGTGTCTTCCTGTGTTAGTTCCCAGCGTTTGGTGATGTTGGCAGCTTTGGGGAGAAGGAAGTGTGCTGGCAAGGAGGACTGCGGAATTGCAGGTTGGCTGCCTCTAACTCCAGCTGTGTCACACCCAGAAACAATAAAAATACTGCATGAGACACTCATTCTGTTACTCAAGCCAGGTGTCCGGATCTAAAGTCCACGCCTTGAAATTCTCCCTGGATCAGGCTTGGGAAAGTCTGTCTCCCCTTATCTGTCCACGAGCTGCAGGCAGGCGATTGTGTGTGTTAGTCGTTTCAGTCGTGTCCGACTCTTTGTGACCCCATGGACTGTAGTCTGCCAGGCTCCTCTGTTCATGGGATTCTCCAGGCAAGGATACTGGAGTGGGTTGTTATTTCCTTCTCCAAGGGATCTTCCCAAACCAGGGATCGAACCTGGGTCTCCTGTATTGCAGGCAGATTCTTTACTGTCTGAGCAAGTGGTTGTTAGCCTATAAGAGCCTGATGAGTTGTGAGCAGGTCCCCCTTGGCTCGGGGTAGATGCAGACCTGTGTCAGGGCCCGACTTGGCCAGCTAAGGTTGAGCAGGGCACAAGCTGCACAGCCAGCCGGGCAGCCATGGGGCTCCTGCCTCTGTCCAGAGCCTGCCTCAGTGATCGCTCCTAGAGGCAGGTGGAGGGACTTCACTGTGGATGAAGCCAGACTCAGGCAAACTCTAAATCTCCCCCGTAGCAGCCGTTGCTGGGTCCAAGAGTAGACCCAGCTCTGACATCGGGAGCAGCATGGAGGAACCTGACGACCACCTCGGACTGGGGCTACCTGCTGAACATGCACTTGTCAGTCTGTGAGGCTGACTCCTGACCAAATGCAGGGGAGGCTGGGGAGCCTGACTATGGACGGGGACAGATGGTGATTGGGACAGGGCCGGTCAAGCGGAAAGGACTGGCTTTCTTCTTTGTCTAGCATGTCTTCAGGGGACCACCTTTGGTTCTTAGTCCCATGGAGTTCAGATGAGGCCCACCTCACTCCCCAGCATCAAAGGTGGACCTATGATGTGCATATTTATGTATATGTATGTCATACCCATGTGCAAAGATCCTCTGGCCACTGTGATTGGTTTAGGGTTCAGCACATTACCCAAGCCAGGCTACCCAGATCCTTCCCTGATATATTTCCTGGAACCAGCAAAAAAGATAGGGCAGAGATGGGCTGCCCCAGCTCCACACTTCTGATCCCCCACCCCACATGATCACTGATGGAATCATTAGTTGGGAAGTTGATGTAAGTTCAGAGCAGCTAGTGGCCATTTTTGCTGTTACACGAGGATGGACAGGCGAAATGAACATGAAGCCAACACTCAGAAAGCAGGCAGTGAAAGTAAAGCACGGAGGAAACAGTTTATTCCTAGATTTCTTCCTACTTCCACGTTTTTCCCCCTTTTCTTCTCTGTTTTTCCTTTGCTTTCTTTCCCTCCATCCCTCTCTTCCTTCCTTCCTACTTTTCTTCCTTCTTTCTTATTTTGGTTGAAAAATGTATTTTAAAAAAACAATGTTATTTATTTATTTTTGGCTGTGCTAAGTCTTCGTTGCTGCACAGGCTTGTCTCTAGTTGTAGAGAGCTGAGGCTACTCCCTAGTTGCAGTGCGTGGGCTTCTCATTGCAGTGGCTTCTCTTGTTGTGGAGCTCAGGCTCTAGGGTGCTTGGGCTTCAGTAGTTGCAGCTTGTGGGCTCAGTATTTGCGGCTCCCGGGCTCTAGAGCACAGGCTCAAAAGTTGCGGTGCACGGGCATAGTTGCTCTGCTGGATGTGGGATCCTCCCGAATCAGGGACTGACACCATGTCTCCTGCATTGGCAGGTGGATTCTTTACTGCTGAGCCCCAGGGAAGCCCTGGTTGAAAATTCTTTGAGTATGTTTTTGTTACTTGCAACCCAAAGAATCTGACCAATAAGCCATATGACATACTAAATTAACTTACTGCTATAGGGGAGCAGTAAAAGGGCTGTCTGTGTTTGTTTAAATGCAGGCCTGGCAGAGAGAACTTCTAAGAACAACTTAGGAGATGACACTTTTGATTCTCCAAAGAGCAGAGGAACAAAGCTGAGTGGTAACTCATAGGGTGATGGGGTTAGGGTGAGCGGGCATTTATTGGATTGTGAGGGATGGACCACCCTCTAGGTTTTATCCCGTGAGCTACCCTTTGAACCGGACAATTTCCCAGATAGGACATGGAGATAGCTGGAAGACCAGGGAACTGGAGGACTTCTCCTTGGGAGACCTCCCCGAGACTGGAGAGACAAGGGGCTGTTGCAGTCTGGCTTATCTCCCAGGCCCTCGGGGCATGGCATGCCTCAGGACCTGTTAGAGCTTAGTGAGTTGGAGAGGTCGCCGTTTCTCCACGTCATTACAAACTTAGGTCCAGGCCTGTTGATGCCCTGTGGCCAACTGTGTCCCCCATGTTTGCTTTGGAGAAATTATACCAAATTCCCTAGTGAGGTGTTCCCTTCTGAATATAAAGAGTGCCCCTGTAACCTTCCTTTGTGCAAATCTTAGGCCATTTTCCTAGGGTTACCTACTGGAAGTGGAATTGCTGAGTCAAAGGCTATGAATATTATTAAGGTTTTTGATTCTTATTCCGGGAGGCACTATTATCCATTACTAGAAAAAGAGATGTAAAAGTCCCCACCCTTGTCGGCTAGGAGACAGCTGATGGCTAAGTAACTAGTGTAAGAGGTGACCTGTTTTTCAGAGAAGCAGAGCCATATCATAATGTCTATAATAAATTGAATTAGATCATAAAATGTGATGTGAGTGCAGCAGATCACATAGCATTAAACAAATTGGACTGCCTGGTTCCCTGGAGATACTCAGGTCAGAAAGCGCCAGACAGATGTAATGGGGTTATCAATGTGCTTCCCTGAGAGTAGGAAGTGTGGGGGCAGCAAAAGCTGACGTTGCATTTACTAAAGGTAACTTCTGTGTAATTGGGATTAGGACCATCGGAGGGCAAAGAACTAGCATTTCTCTCTTAGGGAGCTCTTTGTTTAATGAGAGAGATCACCAGCTACAAATCAAATTATCCCAGGAAGGAGATTTTGCCCTGGAATAAGCAGTAATGTTCTAACATTCGGTCCACAGTTGGGATGGTTAATGCACATGGAAGCTGTAAAGCTTCACTGGTGTGGGGTGCAGTGCTGGGCCCTAGGGAGTCGGAGATGAAAGACTCAGTCCCTATCTTAAGGAGGTCACGGTCCACCGAACGAATCTTGTAGAATGAGCTGTAGTGTAATAGAGGAATGTGTGGAGGAGGTCCAGGATGGCACAAAGGAGGGAGTGATTAACTTACCTGCTGGAGGAGGAGGTGAGGTGAACTGGTTTGCAAAGAATGAGTAGAGGATTGCCAAGTGGGCAAGTCGGGGGAGGCACAGGTAGAGGGAGGGGTATCCGTGTGACCTGGGTGGCCCCACAATTTGGACTGCAAATACGCCCCAGCTCATCCCCAGAATTTAGTGCTCTAGATCCTGCCAGAGCAGATTTAAAGCTTAGCCTGGGGCTCTCTGAGGCTCCTCTCTCTCCCCAGCATCCCTGCGATCACTGGTGTTGAGTAACAGCAGAGCCATTGTGATCCTGGCTCAGTGGCCACCTTGTTGCAAAGGGGGCCAAAGTTAATGAGGAGCCAGCCCAGGGCAGCCGGTCCTCAAGGCAAAATTGGAGGTGTGAGAAAGGGTGCTGGAGTGATGTCTTGCCCTGAGAAGGTATCATCCTTGCACTCCTGGGTGGACCAGTCAGAATTTCCCATTTAAAACTCTTGGTTTTTCCACCTGGCCCTTTCCAACTGGCATGCAGCCTCCTGCCCTGGTAATGTAGAGTGCACAGATTCTAATCCTAGATGTCTGTATTTGTTTCCTACAGCTGCTATGACAAAGTACCATACACTGAGTGGCTTAAAACAGAAATTTATTGTCGTATGATTCTGGAGAAATCTGCAGGGCCATGCTCCCTCTAAAACCTGTAGGGGACCCTTCCTTGCCTCTTCTTAGCTTCTGATGGTTTATCATCCTTCTTTGACATTCCCTGGACCAGAGACACATCACTCCAGTCCTCCATCCTCACATGGAGTTCTCCCTGTGCCCTTCTGTGTCTTTACATGGTTGTCACTTTATTTATTTTTTAAAAATCTTCAATTAATTTGCTACAATATTGCTTCTGTTTTATGTTTTGGTTTTTTGGCCACCAGGTATGTGGGAACTTAGTTCCTCCAGCAGGAACTGAAACCGCACCCACTGCAATGGAAGGCAAAGTCTTAACCACTGGATTATCAGGGAAGTCCTGGCTGTCACTTTATAAGGACACCGGTCATACTGGATTAGGTGCCTGCTCTACTCCAGGGTGGGCTTCTCAGGTGACTTTAGTGGTAAAGAACCCGCCTGCTATTACAGGAGACGTTAAGAGATGTGGGTTTGATCCCTGGGTCGGGAAGATCCCCTGGAGGAGGGCATAGCAACCCACTCCAGTAGTCTTGCTTGGAGAATTCCTTGGACAGAGGAGCCTGGCAGGCTACAGTCCGTAGGGTTGCACAGAGTCAGACACGACTGAAATGTCTTAAGCCAGACACGCGCGCTACTCCAGTAGCACTTTCTTGGTGGCTCAGTGGTAAAGAATCCACCTCCAATACAGGAGACACAGGTTTGATCCCTGGGTCAGGAAGATCTCCTGGAGAAGGAAATGGCAATCCACCCCAGTATTCTTGCCTGGGAAATCTCATGGACAGAGGAGCTTGGTGGGCTAGAGTCTACGTGGTTGCAAAAGAGTGGGACATGACTTAGCCACTACACAGCTATTGCAGTGTAACCTCATCTTAATTAATTACACCTGTAGTGACCATCGATTTCCAAATGAAGTCACTTTCTGAGGTACTAAGGCTTAGGACTTCAATATAGCTTTTTGGTGCTCTTAGGGTGGGGGCATAATTTAATCTGTAACAGCATCTCTGAGACACATCAGAAAGCCTGCAGAGGGCAAGGAAGGCCTGCCACCTCCCAGGGCACTGAAGTGCCTCCCACTCAGGGGTGATACTCCGGGAACACAGTGTTCACATCTTTCTGCTTAAAGATCCAAGGCTGCCCGGGGTTGTGGCTACAGGTGTGGGTTCCCAGAAGCTGGGGCTCTGCCACACTGCAATGATGTTGGGTCTGGAGAAGCTTGTATAGTTGAGTCCCTGTCAAGGGAGCCACTTTGGGGCTTGTTCACAGCCATTCTTCAGGAAAAGAGGCTCCCAGTGTAATGTCCAGACCTTTTCCCTTCCAGGACAGGTTAAGATGTGAGGAAGGGATCTAATTATGACCCAGTGTTTTTTTTTCTCCAGAATTTTCCTGGATATTTTTGTTTTCTCATTAAAGAAATAAACCTTGTTGGTAGTTTTATTATGATATCCTGAAACTTACAGATGAATAAAAAGGATTAATAGTTTTAATAAAATTGAGTTTTTTCTACAAGATGCAGCGTGTGCCTTTCAGTTTACTCAAGACCTCTTTCGTGCCGCTCAGTAGTAGTTTTCATGTTATTCTTGCGTGTTACTTGTCTGCTCAGTTTTTTCATCTCTACTTATTACTGTAATGGGAATCTATTCTCTCATTCTGTTACCTAATCAGCTGTGCGTAGTGTTATAGGAAAGCTATTGATTTTTGCATGGTAATCTTGTACCAAGACACATTTCTGGTGTCTTTTAAAAAAGTATTTATTTATTCGGCTGTGCCGGGTCTCAATTGTGAAGCCCAGGTTTAGTTGCTTCATGGCATGTGGGATCTTCCCAGACCAGGAATTGAACTGGTGTCCCTTGAATTTCAAGGCAGATTCTTAACCACTGGACCATCAGGGAAGCCCTTCATAGAATTTTAGATGATGGCCATTCTGACTGGTGTGAGCTGATACCTCATTGTAGCCTTGATTTGCATTTCTCCAATAATTAGCAGTATGGAACATCTTTTCACATACCTGTTGGACTGGCTTCTTTGAAGAAATGTCTGTTCATTTCCAAGGCAAACCATACAATATCACAGTAATCCTAGTCTATGCCCTGACCAGTAATGCTGAAGAAGCTGAAGTTGAATGCTTCTATGAAGAACTATAAGACCTTCTAGAACTAATACCCAAAAAAGATGTCCTTTTCATTATAGGGGACTGGAATGCAAAAGTAGGAAGTCAAGAGATACCTGGAGTAACAGACAAATTTGGCCTTGGAGTACAAAATGAAGCAGGTCAAAGGCTAACAGAATTTTGCCAAGAGAATGCACTGGTCATAGCAAACACTCTTTCAACAACACAAGAGAAGACTCTACACATGGACATCACCTGATGGTCAACACTGAAATCAGATTGATTATATTCTTTGCAGCCGAAGATGGAGAAGCTCTATACAGTCAGCAAAAACAAGACTGGGAGCTGACTGTGGCTCAGATCATGAACTCCTTATTGCCAAATTCAGACTTAAATTGAAGATAGTAAGGAAAACCACTAGACCATTCAGGTATGACCTAAATCAAATGTCTTAAGGTTATGCAGTGGAAGTGACAAATAGATTCAAGGGATTAGATCTGATAGAGTGCCTGAAGAACTATGGATGGAGGTTCATGACATTGTACAAGAGACAGGGATCAAGACCATCCCCAAGAAAAAGAAATGCAAAAAGGCAAAATGGTTGTCTGAGGAGGCCTTACAAATAGCTGAGAAAAGAGAAGCTCAAGGCAAAGGAGAAAAGGAAAGATATACCCATTTGAATGCAGAGTTCCAAAGCATAGCAAGGAGAGATAAGAAAGCCTTCCTCAGTGATCAGTCCAAAGAAATAGAGGAAAACAATAGAATGGGAAAGACTAGAGATCTCTTCAAGAAAATTAGAGATACCAAGGGAACATTTCATGCAAAGATGGGCTCAATAAAGGACAGAAGTGGTATGGACCTAACAGAAGCAGAAGATATTAAGAAGAGGTGGCAAGAATACACAGAACTATACAAAAAAGATCTTAATGACCCAGATAACCATGATGGTGTGATCACTCACCTAGAGCCAGGCATCCTGGAATGCGAAATCAAGTGGGTCTTAGGAGGCATCATTATGAACAAAGCTAGTGGAGGTGATGGAATTCCAGCTGAACTATTTCAAACCCTAAAAGATGATGCTGTGAAAGTGCCGCACTCAATATGCCAGCAAATTTGGAAAACTCAGCAGTGGCCACAGGACTGAAAAAGGTCAGTTTTCATTCCAACCGCAAAGAAAGGCAATGCCAAAGAATGCTCAAACTACTGCACAATTGCACTCATCTCACATGCTAGCAAATAATGCTCAAAATTCTTCAAGCCAGGCTTCAACAGTATGTGAACCGTGAGCTTCCAGATGTTCAAGCTGGATTTAGAAAAGACAGAAAATAGAGATCTGAACCAGAGATCAAATTGCCAACATCCGTTGGATTGTTAAAAAAGCAAGAGAGTTCCAGAAAAAAGTCTACTTCTGCTTTATTGACTGCGTCAAAACCTTTGACTGTGTGGATCACAGCAAACTGTGGAAAATTCTTCAAGAGATGGGAATACCAGACCACCTGTCCTGCCTTCTGAGAAATTTGTATACAGGACAAGAAGCAACAGAACTGGACATGGAACAACAGAATGGTTCCAAATCGGGAAAGGAGTACATCAAGGCTGTATATTGACACCCTGCTTATTTAACTTATATGCAGAGTATATCATGCGAAATGCTGGGCTGAATGAAGCACAAGCTGGAATCAAGATTGCCAGGAGAAATATCAATAACCTCAGATATGCAGATGACACCACCCTTATGTCAGAAAGTGAAGAACCTAAGGGCCTCTTGATGAAAGTGAAAGAGGAGAGTGAAAAAGTTGACTTAAAACTCAACATTCAGAAAACTAACATCATGGCATCTGGTCCCATCACTTCATGGCAAATAGATGGGGAAACAGTGGAAACAGTGACAGATTTTATTTTTGGGGGCTCCCAAATCACTGCAGATGGTGACTGCAGCCGTGAAATTAAAAGACGTTTGCTCCTTGGAAGAAAAGCTATGTCCAACCTAGACAGCATATTAAAAAGCAGAGACATTACTTTGGCAACATTACTTTGCCATCTAGTCAAAGCTATGGTTTTTCTAGTAGTCATGTATGGATATGAGAGTTGGACTATAAAGAAAGCTGGGCGCCGAAGAATTGATGTTTTTGAACTGTCGTGTTGGAGAAGACTCTTGAGAGTCCCTTGGACTGCAAAGAGATCCAACCAGTCAATCCTAAAGGAAATCAGTCCTGGGTGTTCATTGGAAGGACTGATGCTGAAGCTGAAACTCCAATGCTTTGGCCACCTGATGCGAAGAAGTGACTTATTGGAAAAGACCCTGATGCTGGGAAACATTGAAGGCAGGAGGAGAAGGGGACGACAGAGGATGAGGTGGTTGGATGGCATAAGCAACTCAATGGATGGACATGAGTTTGAGTAAGCTCAGGGAGTTGGTGATGGACAGGGAAGCCTGGTGTGTTGCAGTCCATGGGGTCCCAAAGAGTCGGACAGGACTGAGCGACTGAACTATTTAAGTCTTCTACCCATTTTTTTTTTTTTTAATATTGAGCTGTATGAACTCTTTGTAATATTTTGGAAATCAATCCCTTCTTGGTCACATTGTTTGTAAATATTTTCTCCCATTCTTTAGGTTGTATTTTCGTTTTGTTTATGGTTTTCTTTGTCGTGCAAAAGCTTTTAAGTTTAATTTGGTCCTATTTATTTTTGCTTTTATTTTCATTACTCTAGGAGATCAAAAATATATTGCTGTGGTTTATGTTAAAGAGTGTTCTATGTTTTCCTCTAGGAGTTTAATAGTATCCAGTCTTAACACTTAGGTCTTTTGTCTATTTTGAGTTTATTTTTGTATATGGTGTTGGAATATAGGCCTTTTAAGTCTCTTCCAACAATTCTTAGAGGGCAGGAGCAAGAAGTTCTAGAGAAATCTCAACAGATATATAGGTTGTAATCAAATTGTGATGGCCCTGGTTCATTTTGCCTACCCCAGACAAAGCTGAGTGCTTCTATATCTGCTTCAGGGCTGAATTTTTTTCTCTGCTATTCATTGACTGCCCATCTCACAGTTCTAGCTGTTCTTGGTAAATCTAGCAAATACTCTTTCTTGTATTTTATAAGAAAGGACCAGAGAAACTCTACCTTCTTTAAAAAAGGAGGGTAGTCGTTTCAATTTGGCAAAAGATTAGAGGTGGAAAAAGATAAATTCATGAGATACATTCAGATTCTATGTCTATTCCCTTTTGCCCCAGCCCAGAAGTCTGAATCGGTCTCCCACTTTTTTTTTTAAAAAATTAACTGCAAAATAAAAGGCCCCAAGAGGTGTTTTAGTGGGAGTAAGAGTATCTTGGATTGAATTTATATCTATGTCAGATAATGTGTTTCTAGAGATAAGCAGTAATAGTTATTTTCAGAACCTCATGAGAGTTTGTTCAGTAAACTAATGAATGGGTATTACTGACAAGCTTTCCAAAGTAGAAACTATATGAAACTGTAATCAGATGGTAAAAGGTAATAGAGGAGAAGCCCTTGGTTTCTGCTATGGGGAGTTCATGTCATTTCTAAAGAAGATTCACAATTTACTGTTCAATTGAAGGCAATTCAATTTTATGCAGGAAGGGGCTGCATGGAATTGTATTTCTAGGAATCCACACAAACCATGAAAAGCATGAGGAGTTCTTCACCGAGCTCTGTTGTTAACTGGCTTGGGCAAGTCCCTGTTCCAGGCTTATTTCAGCTTTCTAGTCTGTGAAATATTCTGTGTACATTTACAGTCCCATTTGAGAGAAATGAGGTAAGGTGATAAAAACGTTGAGTATATAGAATTATACAGATGTGAAGCACTGAATCTGCAGCAACCTTAAGGATATCCCAGGCCTACTGGTTAAAAGTGAAATATGAACTTCTCTATGGGCTCAAGAGATCTTATCCCCAAGAAGATAAGACAGGGAGTGAAACCACTGTAAACACACTTGATTTCTAAGCAGGGCAAGGTTTGGTTAGAAACAGATAAGATAAATGTATTTAATGAATACAAATGTGCTCAAATCTGATAGCAAGGACTTGGCAAGTGGTCCTTGGTTAACACCTACTTCTCCCAAATTCCTGAATGACTTCCTATGTGGATCTGGAAGTCCCAAAGCTTCTTTCTTCAAAGCTTGCTTTTCTGTTTTGTTCTAATCTGTTTCTGTTTCTAATCTAATCTGTTTCTGTTTTGTTCTAATCCCTGTATTAGTCGTTTCCTTCTGCTTCTGTCCAACGGAGAAAGCAATGGCAACCCACTCCAGTACTCTTGCCTGGAGAATCCTAGGGACGGCGGAGCCTGGTGGGCTGCCGTCTATGGGGTCGCACAGAATTGGACACGACTGAAGACTGAAGCGACTCAGCAGCAGCAGCAGCAGCTGTCCAAATATCTCAGTTGTGATCCCAGAGAAAGGAGGAAGGAGGTTTGTGCCAGTTTAAATGGGTTCTGTCTACCAGAGCCTTACTGAGGCTGGAGCAAGGTGTAAATGAGTACAGTATAGGCAATTCCTTTTCTTTCACCTATCATTTTATTTCATATTTATTTACTTTTGGCGCGCGGGCTTTTGCCACGAGTGGGGGCTATTCTGTAGTTGTGTTGCTCAAGCTTCTCATTTCGGCGGCTTCTCTTGTTTCGAGCAGGGGTTCTAGGTGCTCCGGTTTCAGCAGTTCGCCTGGGCTTAGTTGCCCTGAGGCATGCGGAATCTTCCTGAACCAGGGATTGAACCTGTGTCCCCTGCATTGGCAGGCAGATTCTTATCCATTGGACCACCAGGGAAGTCCTCTTTTTAAATATAAAATTTATTGTTTATTTAATTTTAGTTGTTCTGCACCTTCCTGCTTTGTCTGGGCTTTCTCTAGTTATCGCTAGCAGGAGCTACTCTTTGTTGTGGTACTCAGGCTTCTCATTGCTGTGACTTTTCTTGTTGTGGAGCATAGACTCTAAGTGCTCAGCCTTCAGTAGCTGTGGCACTCGGGCTCTAGAGCACTGACTCAGTAGTTGTGGTGCCTGGGCTTAGTTGCTCCACGGTATGTGGCATCTTCCTGGACCAGGGATCAAACTTGCGTCCCCTGCGCTGGCAGGTGGATTCTTAGCCACTGTACCACCAAGGAGGTCCAGCGCTCTTTTCAAAAACTTTTTTGGCCATGCTGCACAGCTAGTGTGATCTTAGTTCCTCAACCAGGGATTGAACCCCAGGTCCGTGGTTGTGAACGTGCCAAGTCCTAACCACTGAACCCACCAGGGAATTCCCCAGTCTAGGCGATTTCTGTGGATGATGCTGATGATGACGAATGGAAGGAGAGTGATTTTCGCAGGCAAGAGTCAGTTTGTGTAGCATTTTGTTGTTTTTCTGTATGATGTGTAGTGTCCCAGGCTGGCAGCCTGCTGTGAACAAAGAAAACTGTATTCTGTAGTCTCTCTAGATATGCTGTGACTTGGCAAGGGCTGACTGCATATCATGCACCTGCGTAACCTTTTCAGCTTGACAAAGAATACTGTCTCTCTCTGGCTACCCACTCCCTTCGCAGGAAATGCTCCCAGACAACCGCACAGCAAGCCCTAATTAAGTCTTTCCTCGAATCCTGGAGTCTTTTCCTCCAACGTTTCCTTGGTTTTTGATGTATAATTAAGAGGAATGTGGAGAAACCAAATCAGGTATAAGATGCAGCTGGGATGGGGCACTACCTAATAGCAAGTAAAGACTAAAACCTCTGCCCTAGCAGCTCTTCTGACAGTTTAAACTGGGCAAGAAACGTGGTACATAGACGGAGAAATTAAGATGCTTTTGATGGAAAAACGGTTGCAATTATGTGAGAACATTTCCTCAGACCTTTTGAGTTCCTTGTGTTTCGTGCCTTTTTGTCTCTAAATAAGAGAATCTCAATGTTTTCCAGCCAATATTTAAAAATAATACAGGTAAGGTGCTTAGTGCTTCCCTAGGCAGGCTGTGAACACATCCTTACAATGAGATGCAAAATTTGGGTCTTTGTCTACTTACCTGAAAAGAGAGTCCCACAGATTTTATCATGTTCCCAGAGGTTCAAGACCTAACCTCTCCCCACCAAAGTTTAAGAACACTAGTATTAGAGGAAGGAAAGATCTAGAGACAAAGATGGGAAAACAGCGACATTTGGAAGTCACACAGAGAGAGTGGAGCTTCTAAAGTTAGGGAAGGACTAAAGTCCAGGCAGCCCCATGGGAGGCAGTAGGTGGTTAAGTGTGTGTTCTCTGTAATGAGGTACTTCTGAGCTCAGACTCAGGGTCTCCATTTATAAACTGTGCTTGCTGTGTGAACTGGGGTAGCTTACATCTCCAAGCCTCAGTCTTCAGTATTCTCATCTGTAAAATGATGGAGGAGATAGAACCTACCTCACAGAGTTGTTGCAAGCCTCCTTGCTTCCCTGTGAGATATGTGTGTGTATGTATGTGTGTGTGTGTGTGGTCTCTGTCTCTACCCATATTTTGCATTTTCCTGTCTATTTTATGTCTCCTCCTCCAAGAATTCTGTGCAGGCCTCAGAAGTTTCTGAGTTCTGTTTTGCTGGGTTCTCCGCACGCCCCACCCCCAATCCCTGCTTTCTTTAGAAGAATAATCAGTGTGAGGTGGTGTCCTTGGCTGAATATCTTCCTCCTCCCAGCTGCTTCCGCACCTCTTTGCTGACCAGGCTGAGAGCAGCATATTTGCTCCTTTCCAAGCTGTGTAGAGAGCTGAAGGTGCCGGCAGCCTAGTGCCTGGGGCCTGGAGCCAACGAGCTCACCTTCTTTGGGAAAGAGAGCACAAAACAGCTCTAGGAAGGGACAGCCTGTCTCTGCAGACAGACAGCTGCCCCAGGGCAGTCTCGCGGCCGCCTCTGCAGCCAATTCCTTTTGTAATTTGCAGAATAGACCAGAAGATGGGGCTCTTGACCCTGGAGTCAAGAGCCAGAGGCACTGACTTTTTCTACATTTGAAATGGAGTCAAATCAGACTTGCAGAGCTCCTAGTAATCCTCTCCCTCTTGCTTCTTCTCTGTGCCCTGACAACTCGTGCCCACTCTCATGAGAGCAACATGGGAGCTGGCTCTTTAGGGAGTGGCAAATGGAGGGCACATCTTTCTTCTGGTCACCATCCTTGTCCCCTCCAGAACTGCCATGTTGCCAGTCAGCCTAAATGACCCCCTGCCTCAGCTTCCCCCCTCTAACCCACCTTACCCCCAGTGGCAGATTTCGCCAGTGGTACCACGTACATAGGACAGTGTCGTATAGTGGCCAGGGACTCTAAAATCAGACAGATCCATCCTTGACTCATCAAATGAGACTCTCCTCACCTCCTCAGAAAAGCCCTCCCGGACCATCCCATCTTCAGGAGCTCTCTCCACCCCCCTGGCCATTACTCTATCGCATAACTTTGCAGTTTACTTTATAGCAGCTCTCATAATCTGTAATTGTGTTCATTTTTATTTGTTTACTGTTTCTCCACTAGATTGCAAGGCTCAAGAGGTGATCATATCCCAGCCTAATATCTACTTAAACTTGAGAAAGTTGCTAAACTTCTAAGCCTCAGTTTTCTTACCAGTGAAATGGATGAACTATGAAGTGTTAGGAATATTAAATGACATAGTGCATTTACACCACTAAACCCAGGTCCTGGTGTGTGGACAAATTCTTTAAAATTTGCAACAGTATCCTATTTCCTATCATATGAGAAAAGAAAGTCTGAACTGATTAGCTGGTTCTCTATAACTTGGTCATTATTTTTCTTTACCACAATTTTTTATTTCCTACTGCTCTTCCCTATACCTTTCTGCTTTGGTCCAAATTGTGGCTATCCTGAATGAGTCTTATGCTTTCCTTGTTGCTAAGTCGTTCCTCAAGAACTAAGATGCTTGTTCTTCTTACTTTGGCTTGACTATTTCTGGGTTTAACCCAAGCCAATGTCCTCTGTGTCATGTTCCAAGTCAAAAAAAATTATTTTCTCTTGGAAATTTTTATAGTCTTTGTTGTCTATATAACTTATATGGCTCTTGTTTTATGTTCTATTATCTTGTCATCATATTAACATTTTCTCTTCTGAATTTTTATAACCTTTGTTGTCTGCATTACTCAAATGGCTCTTGTTTTATATTGTTATCTTGCCATCATATTAACATATATCCTGTCCCCCTGATTAGACCGTAAGCCCTCTGGAGATACGTGTTTTATTTTAGATTTTTCTGCATCTTCAGTGCCATTTGGGCCTGTACTTTTGGGTTTAATATGTTTTTGGTTAGACTAAATTAAAAGTACATATATTCACTTATATATTTATAAGTTATAATTTATTTCTATATACTTATATAACTTATATATTTATAATTATGTTCTATGTGCCCAGCATTCTTTGAGGCTTTGTGGAGTATACAAAAGGTCATAAGAAAAATAATTATTGCCTTCAAAAAATGACAGTGTTACATAAGCTAAAGTTAACATTTAATTAAAGTACTTGACCATAGCATGGTAACTGCTATAAGGAAGGTATGAAGTGCTATGAAGATTCAAAGGGCAGTGATGACATCTCTTAGGGGTATTGAGGAGAGTAGAATAAAGTTTCTTGGAAGAGGTGGCCTTTGAGGCTGACTTTGAAGGATGATTAAGGTTTTGATGGGCAAAAATGGGGGTGAATTACAGATTCAAGGGACAGAATTAGTGAAGAGGTCAACAGAGACTGGGGAAATGAACACTAAGACTCAGAAATGGTCCCAAGACCTTAAATCGAAGACTGGAAATATGGTTCTGCCTCAGGGACACTGAAGTACAAACTTGGTTCAAATTTCAGAGCCAGTGCAAGGAATGATATGCAAGGATTGAACGTTTAATCTGCACCAGCCAGGCTATGCTCCCCGAGTATAGTTTCTTCGGAGGCTGAGAATGATTTGCAACTGTTCTTTTTCTTTTAATAATGTGGACTCTCCTACTATCTGATGTGACAGTGGACATAAAGGAAAAGACCCCTTTCCTCCTCTTGAGGACAGAGGATTGATTAGATTATGGCCAGTCTCTCCTCTCTTGTTTTAAACCCAAAACAAATTGAATGTGTTACTCATGGGTTTCTAACTTTGCCTTAAAACAGTAGTTATTCTTTTGTTAAATAATTTGCCTTAGATTATTTCTCAGAAAAGTTGGAAGCATTTTTGTGAATTGTTTCAGCCATCATCCTTAGCTCAACCCTGTGCTTTTCACTGCCAACCTGAGGCCCAGGGAGAAGACCTGTATCATAGCGAGTCTGTGGAGGGGGTTGGATCCCTGCCTGCCTGCTTCTCCCTGATACTATTTAATGTGGCCACTAGCTCAAGGATTAACAAGTAATTTGAGAAGGCCCTTCCCTCTCATTCTCAGTTACTTCCTTCTACAAGCTCAAGGGATGGTTCCCCAGAATTTAAAAATCATTATTACCAGGCAATAAAATCACGATAGACAAACCCGACACTTTCTCAGTTTTCAAGGGTCAGGTGCATCCTCAAATAGAACCACGAGATCTTCAATTTCTAGCAAGCATTTGGGAGGACCTTCAAGCCCAGAGGCCCCTGAAGGGAGGGAGGCGGTTTCCATGGCAACCGGGCCCCGGAGCGGTTGGCTCCCCCGGCTCCCTCCTCCACCTCCTGGTAGCCCAGGGTACCGCCGGACAGCGTCCTCCCGTGCTCCGCGCCCTGATTGGCCGTACAGGCCGCGCGCTGATTGGCTGCGGCGAAGCCTCGCGGGCCGGTGGCTATGGAGGCGGCGGCGGTTGATGGTTGACCGTTGGCACCCGGGTAGGGGTCGCCGCTCGGGCGATCTGCTCAAACCCGACCGGAGTGCGTGGCCTGCTGACGTTCGGCCTGGACCTCGCGGGCGAGACCTAGTTGGGCTCCGCCATGCCGGCCGGGAGTAACGATCCGGATGGCGTCCTCAGCTATCAGGTAGGGCCCCGCCTCCCGCCCCTCCCAGGGGCTCAGCCTCCTCATCCTCTGCCCATCCTCCTTTCTCTGCCCCCGAGCCGGGGCTTCGCAGGCCACTCCCTGAGGGCGAGGGGAGGCCAGCCCGCGACACCAGGGGGCGCTCCGGGCGGTTGGGGATTGGGCCCGGGCTGTGAGAGGGTGACCTTGGGCCAACTGGGGAGCCGCATCCTTTGCGTGGCCAGCTGAGGAGCCCTGACGGCCCGCGGCCGGTGACCTCTGTTCTGCTCAGGTCCTCCTTGCTGGGAAAGAGGCTGGCTTCTGGCCTTGCCGCGTCCTGCTGGAACGTGGGAGAAAGGATAGCCAGGGACCTTGCTCTGGTGGGGCAGGTCTCCTCTTTGTGTTTTATTCATAGGGCTTTCTGGTTCCTTACTGGCTCAGAGGACGAGCTGGAAAAGACTGGAGGCTGGGACCAAACGCTCAGCCTTGTTCATGTGCATAAAACTCCCTTCATTCCATGGCACAGACGGGCTGACAAGTTCTGGATAGCGGAGTGGAAAAATGCTGAGGGGTCAGGAACAGATGTTTACTTAAAGAAATGAAGAAACAGGTTTAAGAAACTGATATGTGTTGGGGTGGTTAATGTAAGCTAAAGCATTGGACTGGGCGTCAGAGACTGTAGGTTCAAATCTACATCTGCCTCACATGGGCTTCGTGACCTTGAGTAAGTCACTTGCCTCTTTGAATCACATTTCCCCATCTAGTAAAATAGGGATAAGAATACCTGCTTTGCTTACTTCACAGGGTGGTTTTGAGAACTAAATGAGCAGCTGTTTGGGAAGGGGCTTTGTGAAACGATGTGGCAACCAGTATAGGAGAGAGAACTCAATGAATTCTCACTCCCCCCTTTCCTGTGCCCATCAGGTGATGATATGGTTATTGCTCTGCAAAGAGATATTGAAGGGAGGTCAGATATGGAGTGGAGGGCTGTGAAGAGAATGATGGACCTACTCAGAAGGATGACAGGTCTTGAAACAAGGGCCACGTTGATGTCAGGATGGTTTTTGTAAAGAGACAGAGAAAACTCTTTTTTGAGTTTGTAGCAAAATGGGTATCACTGACTCACTCCTCTTCTTCTGGCAATAGTTTGATACTAGGTGATCCATAATTCCTTTTGCTTGCTCCATCAAACAAGGAACAGCATCTACGATTTTGGAAAATCCTTCCATATCTAATTCTCCTAAGGTCTACGAAGAATATTCAGCTTATGTTTGTGATACAGTGATGGGCAAAAACAGGCAATGTTCTTGCCCTGCTGGAGTTTCCCATTTAGTGTGTGTGTATAATCATTTTAATCAAGCAGTCACACAAATAAATGTATTATTATAATCTGTGATGAGAGCTTAGAAAGAAAGATATGCGGTGCTGTGAATGTGTATCACAATGGTTCCAGCTTTGGTCTAAAATCAGAGATTTTGCTAAGGAAGAAAATTTGGGCAAAGATCTAAAGAATAAATGTCAACTGAGGGAAGGAGATCAAAGGGCTTTCCAAAGCCCTTTGACAAAGAGAACAGCAGAGGGGGCCCATCGGGTTCAAAGATCTGAAAGAAGGCCAGAGTGGCTGGAGCCACAGAGAGCAAAGAGGTGAATGGTGTGAGATGTACTCCAGGGTAATAGCATACAGAGAGAGGGAGAGAGAGGAGCCAGAGAGAGAATGAGAGCCAATGAGATTATGATCAGATTCTCCTCCTGAAAGATTTTCTGGCCACAGTGGGGAGAACAGGCTGGAACGAATGTGGGGAGACAGTGTCCTTAATGTGCAGAATGTGTTCCAGTTGTATTGTCAGGATCATAATAACCCCCATGCTTCTGTTGGTGCTCTGTGAAACTGATAATTCCTGAGTGCTTCTGGGGTAGGACAGAAAGTGTATCTTTTACAACTAGTTCATGAAACTCGTGGGTGGTGGGGTGAGGAGAGAGAAAAGAACAGGGTGGGAACAGCAAGACCTTGTAAAGGCTGAGTCAGGTGATGGGCAAATGGGTACTTGAGATAAGATACGTGGGGGGAAAGAAATGAGGATAGAAAGAGGAAAGGAAATGGGGGTAATTTGGGGGAGACAAGTCAACCAATTGAAAATTACCAACAAACCTCCTGTATGTCAACTGGGCTGTGTGGAGGGGAGATGGACCTTGCAAAGTGAGCTGGTTGTGTACTTGATGTAAACAGAGATTCCAGGCATCACATCTACATACTCTGTGCCTGGGCTGTTTCCTCTGGTTTGGACTACTGTGCTGACCCCTGACAGTTCCCTCCGCTTTCTCTCCTGCTTTTCCTTCTACAGTCTACTTGTCCTGTGGCAGCTAGAGAGAGCTTTTAAAAACACAAATCAGATGATGTCATATCCTATCCTGAAACCCTTCAGTGGCTTCCCAGTACATTTTAGAATAAAATCCAAACACCTTATCACGGCCTCCCAAGTTTCATCATGACCAGGGCCTTGCCCACCCTCCCTGATAGCCTTTCCAGCTCTCTCACCATGCACCCCTGCATTGGCTCTCTTTCGTACAACCAGCTCCTCATTCTATAAGAGCTTTGTTCTTGTTGTTCCTGTGGATATTCTTCTACCCAAGTCTTCTCGTGACTCAACTCAGATGTCACCTCTTCAGAGTAGCTGTCCTTGGTTTCCACTCACAGTTACTCTCTTTCATATGATTCTGCTTTAGTTTTTATTCATTTATTTTTGTCACACCATGCAGCATATGGGATCTTAATTTCCTAACCAGGGATTAGAACCCGTGACTCTTGCATTGGGAGTGTGGAGTCTTAACCACTGGACCACCAGGGAAGCCCCTGATTCTGCTTTACTTTCTTAATAGCATATATGACTTATATGATATGGTCTTGTTTATTATCTTTTTAAATAGAAGCATTATGACGGGATGGACTGGGCAGAAAATCTTTTTGTCTACACAGTGCCTGGAATAAAATTGATGTTCTGAGTGAGTGAATAACTTTCCTGTATCCACAGCCAGTGTGCCTCTCCTTAAGGAGCTCATGGTCTTGTCAGTATTAGCCCCGAGTCTGAGATGACCATTGCTTTATTACACTCCCCATTTAAAAGTCTCGCATTTCTGCTATTGTGTCTTTGCTCAGGGGTTCTAGCTGGAAAACTTTCCCCCTCCTATCTACCTAGAATATTCCATTTTAATCTTTAAGGTCTGGCTCTGTATCAGTGGGCTTCCCATGTGGCTCAGTGGGTATGGAATCTGCCTGCAGTGCAGGAGATGCAGAAGACTTGGGTTTGATCCCTGGGTCAGGAAGATCCTCTGGAGGAGAGCATGGCAACCCACTCCAGTATTCTTTCCTGGAGAATCCCATGGCCGGAGGAGCCTGGTGGGCTACAGTCCACAGGGTCACAAAGAGTTGGCACGACTGATCACTCATGAGCACTGTATCACTATCAGAATTTCACTTAGTCTTTTCTGCTCACAATACTCACGAAGTCCTATTACTTCTTCCACCCCTTACTTGTGAAATCTACATGTTCATCTCTGCTGCTAACCTGCCAGCTCCTTGTGATGTTGTTTCTGTAAGTTAACTTGCATGAGTGCGTGCCATGTGCCAGATACTGTGCCTAGTGCTTTCCATGCATTGTTTCAAGTCTCTCGATAACCATGAGATTTACATGCCCTTCTTATCCTTATTTTCCAAATGAGGAAACCAAGAAGTTAAGTAACTTCTAATAAGTGGCAGAGCTGACCCTCTCCAAAGAATGTGCCCTTAGTCTAGATGATCATAACTTGTGCCTCTGGCACCTAGACTGGTGCCTGGTTCAGAGTGAGCACTTTAACATGTTTGGGAAGATATGTGTGGCAAGGTGTACAAAGGATATATTAGAGTGGGAAGAGCTGGGATGATGGAGGACAGCTAGTTGGCTGTTGGTGGAATTTAGAATGAGTTAACGAAGGCCTGCGTTATTGAATTTTGATGAGATCTCTGAAGGTGGTGGGTTCTTAAAGGGCATGATAAGAGTGGAAGAAGATCAGAAAGCTTGAGGGAGAACCTGTAGTTTGGACTGGAACAAGGGACATCCGTAGCTTCAAATTCTTCTGATCAGCACTTTCAGAATCGAGCAGAATTTCTGGAAGAGAAGGCTGCAGAGGTTGAAACTGTCAGCACTTGAGCCAAGTGGTGCTGGGCACTTCAGGGAGGCTCAGAGAGGGCACAGATGATAAAGGGAGATGCAAGTGAATTAGGGCAATTACCAAGGCTTTTATGTGAATCAGGCTGGCTCAGACTGGGAAATTTTGTAGAAATCTTCAGAATAACAAATCCTGGTGAATGGGTGATAATTGGGAAACTTGGCGGATGGGAAGAGAGGCACACTTCATGTTTAAAGTGGACCTGGAAAAACTCTCGGATGCTAGTGCCCAGTGGCCCTGGCCCATGTTGGTGCATGTCTACTGAATGAATGTGTGCTTGTCTCTGTAGAGAGCTGGTGACTTCGAGTGTCATGGTCAGTTCATGGGAAGCAGTCAGTATGTATTGACTGAATGTTATTTAACAGAAGTATCAACCATAGCAGCTTCTCCTCTCACTGCCTTGCAGTGTACAGTCCGCACGCCTCCAGCCTCTCCCACCTCAGCTAGGTGTTCCTTTCCTGTGTGGGAATTGAGGGACACATGAGCATTCTCTTTACCTGGTGCTGTCAGCTCTACTGGAGAACTTCAGTAGGAGAGGTGTGGGCTTTCCTGCCAAGCAGAGAATTGAGGTAGGCTGGGGATACAATTCAGTTTGCAAATTTACTTCCTTCTGAACTTGTAGATAATTGTCTTTGCTCATGGTTTGCCTTGGCAGGGTGGACAGGGCTCTCAATTAAGCCTATCACAATGGTAATCAGAACACAGAAAAGTAACATGTTTATTCTAAATCTGCTGCTAGGTAACAGCAACAAATCCGAGATAATGGAGAGGTTGGTTGTTTCCCATAAGGTAGTGACAGGTTTACTCTGATCTTGCTAGTTAGGAAGCCATGATGTATGTATGGAGAAGGCAATGGCACCCCACTCCAGTACTCTTGCCTGGAAAATCCCATGGATGGAGGAGCCTGGTAGACTGCAGTCCATGGGGTCACTAAGAGTCGAACACTACTGAGTGACTTCACTTTCACTTTTCACTTTCATGCATTGGAGAAGGAAATGGCAACCCACTCCAGTGTTCTTGCCTGGAGAATCCCAGGGACGGCGGAGCCTCGTGGGCTGACATCAATGGGGTCGCACATAGTCGAACACGACTGAGGTGACTTAGCAGTAGCAGTAGATGTATGTATTAGTGTCTATTGCTGCCCTAACAAACGACCACACATTTATTGGCTTAGAACAACGCAAACTGAGTATCTTACAGTTCTGTACTTCAGATTTCCATCATGAGTCTCACTGGGCTAAAATCAAAGTGTTGGCGAGGCTATGTTTCTTTCTGGAGGCTCTGTGGGAGAATCTGTCTCTTTAACTTCAGCTTTGTGAGGCTGCCTGCATTCCTTAGCTCACAGTTCCCTCCCTCAGCAGTCAAAACCAGCAACAGAGCATCTCTCAGGCCCTGCTTTTGTCATCAACCTCATTCTCTGGCTCAACTCTCCTACCTCCTCCTTCCATTTTTAGGGATCCTTGTGATTACATTGAACCAATGGATAATCTAGATAACGTCCTTATTTTAAGATCTACTGATTAGCGACCCTACTTCCATCTGCAACCTTAATTCCCCATTGCTATATAAAGCAATGTATTCTTGGATTCCAGGGATTAAGATGTGCAAATCCTCTGGGAGCCATTATTCTGCAAACTGCAATGTGCTTACTAGTAAATTGTACTAAACAGGAGTGACTCCAAGTGGGGTTCAATAAAAAAGAAAAATCACTGAGAAACCAGAGTCACTTTGCAATTTTAGGCCCCTAGCAGCCTGCTGAAGAGTCAGATTAGGAAATTTGTGGGTGTTCAGGAGCTCATGGCCCCTGAGAGGAAGACCAGAACAGCTGCACACAACCTCATGGAACCCCCTTTTCTTACTGTCCATTGTCTGCATCCAGTGAGGCAGTCAAATTGAGGGCATTAGAGAGTTGAAGATCTCTGGATCAGATTCAGTGATGGTGTCTACAAGGGGTCAGAATTCATGAGCTTTCTGGATAAAAAGGCAGTTGAGAGTGAAGAGATGGAGAACTATATTGGAACTCTGGTCAGTAAAGACAGTGTGAATTACAGGATTTAAGTAGGTAACAATGTGACAATCTTGAGCTTCTACACTGTGGACATTAATCCATGATTAGGTGACCTAAGCTCTCTAAAATGACCAGGTTCTTTGCTTTTGGCGATGTGAGTGTATGATGTTAATACGTGATAGTATATAATGTTAATACAGAGAGACTCGAGCTGGAGTTCCTCCTGTCTCAGCCCTTTTGAGATCTAACTTAGCCTTGATTTAGGACTGTTGTGAGGGTTGAGATGATATATGTAAAGCACAATGCTAGGTATACAGTCAGTGTTCTGTAAATATTTGTTCCCAATATTAATTATAGAAACTCAGCTTGCTGATTCAGTTCAGTTCAGTCACTCAGTCATGTCCGACTCTTTGTGACCCCATGAACCGCAGCAAACCAGGCCTCCCTGTCCATCACCAACTCCCGGAGTCCACCCAAACCCATGTCCATCGAGTTGATGATGCCATCCAACCATCTCATCCTCTGTCGTCCCCTTCTCCTCCTGCCCTCAATCTTGCCCAGCATCAGGGTCTTTTCCAATGAGTCAGCCCTTCGCATCAGGTGGCCAAAGATTGGAGTTTTAGCTTCAACATCAGTCCTTCCAATGAACACCCAGGACTGATCTCCTTTAGGATGGACTGGTTGGATCTCCTTGCAGTCCAAGGAACTCTCAAGAGTCTTCTCCAACACTACAGTTCTAAAGCATCAATTCTTCGGCGCTCAGCTTTCTTCACAGTCCAACTCTCACATCCATACATGACCACTGGAAAAACCATAGCTTTGACTAGACGGAACTTTACTGACAACATAATGTCTCTGCTTTTTAATATGCTGTCTAGGTTGGTCATAACTTTCCTTCCAAGGAGTAAGCGTCTTATAATTTCATGGCTGCAGTCACATCTGCAGTGATTTTGGAGTGCAGAAAAATCAAGTCAGCCACTGTTTACACTGTTTGCCCATCTATCTGCCGTGAAGTGATGGGACCAGATGCCGTGATCTTAGTTTTCTGAATGTTGAGCTCTAAGCCAACGTTTTCACTCTCCTCTTTCACTTTCATCAAGAAGCTCTTTAGTTCTTCTTCACTTTGTGCCATAAGGGTGGTGTCATCTGCATGTATGAGGTTATTGATATTTCTTCTGGCAATCTTGATTCCAGCTTGTGCTTCCTCCAGCCCAGCATTTCTCGTGATGTACTCTGCATAGAAGTTAAATAAGCAGGGTGACAATATACAGCCTTGATGTACTCCTTTTCTTATTAGAAACCCTGAAGTCACTTCTGTGTTTGATTTAAAAATGGTTGTGTATCAGAACTCAATCAACACTTGACTCTGATTGTTGTTGGGTGGGTGAGGTAGGAGGCTGTCATCTGAAAACATTGGATAAAAGATGAAAGGGGTTTTTGGAGGTGAAAGCGTCTGAGGCTGACTGCAGGAGAGGAAGCAGAGCTGAGTTTGGCAGGACTGCCACCTCGCAGGACCAGAGTGGAGCCACAGGGAGGGGTCAGGGAGAGGGCTCAAGGTGGGCTCCACTGCCTGCTGCAGCCTTTGTGGTTGCTTCAAGGGTCTGGGGCCATTATGTACGACTCAGCCCCACCTCTGCGTTTTAATTTGTCCATTAACTATAAGTGAGAAGCTGGTCTGCTACTCAGCTATAATTCATTCATTTTTCAAGGCTCATAACAATGCTTTCTTTCTCACAATGTGCCTTGCAATTTCAATGTTTTAATGTGTATTTAACCCTCTTAGTTCTTTTTATCTTACTTAATCCTTTGGGTAGGCACTCACATCAATTCACATTTATATTGTGAGTCATGGTCATGAGTCAGGAAGATGTACAGAAACCGGGTCGTTTCTCCAGTTCACCCTTCTTTCCCTCCTCCTCCTTTCCTTTTTTTTCCTAAACTTATACAATGTGGTTCTCATGATGCTAATATTTTCTGAGTCACAAGCACCCCTGAAAATCTAATGAAAGCTATGGAATCTCTCCTAAGAAAAATGCACACTCTCACATAATCCTCTGAAGCCCATTCATAGGAATCCTGGAAATTCATGGTTAAGAAATACTCTCTGCCATAAATAAGGACAGTATAGAGGTCCATGCTAATCAAATGGTGAGGAATCTGCAGTAAGCACAGACAACTGAGACTTGATGTTCCTTTATTTTCATGTTTTATGATTTTAAGCAAAGCTGAATATGTTTGAAATTTATCCAGCATTTTAAGGATATTCCAAAGTAGAGAGACTTGAAAAATGAATCATCGTGTATCCCATGACCTGGCTTCAACAATGAACAGACAGCCTATCTTATTTCATCTATGTCTCTACCCAGTCTCCAAATCCCAGACATTGTATCATTTCATCAGTAAAAGCTCAAATATGTGTTACTAAAGATTAAGGATCCTTTGTCTTTTTTTTTATGACATGACCACCATATCAGAATACGGGCATACCTTGGAGATACTGCTGGTTCAATTCTAAACCACCACAATAAAGTAACTACTGTAAAGCAAGTTGCACAAATTTTCTGGTTTCTTAGTGCATATAAAAGCTATGTGTATATTCTCCTGTAATCTATTAAATGTGCAATAACATTATATCTACAAAATGTATATACCTTAATTAAAAAATACTTTATTGCTGAAAAATGCTAACCGTCATCTGAGCCTTTAGCAAGTTATAATGTTTTCGCTGGCAGAGAGTCTTGCCTTGATGTGGATGGCTGCTTATGGGTCAGGGCAGTGGTTGCTGAAGGTTGGGATGACTGTTGCAGTTGCTTAAAATAAGACAACAGTGAGGTTTGCCATATCATTGATTCTTTCTTCCAGGAACAATTTCTCTGTAGCATGAAATGCAGTTTGATAGCATTTTACCCACAGTAGAACTTCTTTCAAAATTGGAGCCAGTCCTCTCAAGCCCTGCTACTGCTTTATCAACTAAGTTTATGTAATATTCTAAATTCTTTGTTGTCATTTCAACAGCATCTTCCCAGCATCTTTACCAGGAGTAGATTCCATTTCAAGAAGCCACTTTCTTTGCTAATTCATAAGCAACTCGTTATCTGTTCAAGTTTCATTGTGAGGTTCCAGCAATCCAGTCCCATCTTCAGGCTCCACTTCTGATTCCAGTTTTCTTGCTATTTCCACCACATCCGCAATTACTTCCTCCTCTGAAGTCTTGAACCCCTCAAGGCTTCATCCGTGAGGGTTGAGATCAACCTCCTTCAAACTCCTGTTCATATTGATATTTTGACCTCTTCCCATGAATCATGAATGTTCTTAATGGCATCTAGGATGGTGACTCCTTTCCAGAAGATTTTCAGTTTACTTTGCCCATACCCATCAGAGAAATCACTCTCCATAGGCACTATGTACATTATGAAATGTATTCTTAAGTAATATGACTTGAAAATTGAAATGACTCCTTGATCCATGAGCTACAGAATGGGTGTTGTATTGTTAGCAGGCATGAAAGCAACATGTCATTGTACATCTTCATTAGAGCTCTTGGGTGACCAAGGGCATTGTCAGTGAGCAGTAATATTTTGAAAGGAATGTTTTTTTCTGAGCAATAGATCTCAACAGTGTTTGGCTGATGGTGTTTGACAGTAGTTCTCTTTTCTTTGGTAAGACACGGAAGGTGCATGAACATTTATTCAGTGACTTTAGACTGTGATTAACCAAGCTAAATTAAAGTAACAAACAAGTTGATTTTCAACCTGAATTTTTCAGCTGATTGACCTTGCTCTATACAGTTTGCTTTTATAGTCTTAGAGTCAAGAAATCAATCACCCCTCCCTCCCCTACTTCCTCCAGATTCTGTGTTCTATGCTGTGTCAGGTGTCTGTGGACAGTATTAAGCATTATAATTAGTTGGCCCCTGTCTTCTGGATATTACAAACCTGTGGGGAAGCCAACATGAAAAATTATTCATATATATCTATATAGGTATACATATATGTGAAGTTTTATGAGGAAATCTATGATCATATGAGAAAGTTTGTAAAACTAACAAATATTCATTCATCAAAATATACTGGATACTATAATTGAAAAAGACACATGTACCCCAATGTTCATTGCAGCACTATTTACAATAGTTAGGACATGGAAGCAACTTAGATGTCCACTGACAGATGACTAGATAAAAAAGTGGTACATATATACAGTGGAAAATTACTTAGCCATAAAAAGGAACCCACTTGAGTCAGTTCTAGTGGATAAACTTAAAGCCTGTTACACAGAGTGAAGTAAGTCAGAAAGAGAAAAATGAATATTGTGTATTAATGCACATTATGGAATCTAGAAAAATGGTACTGATGAACCTATTTGCAGGGGAGGAATAGAGAAGCAGAAATAGAGAACAGACTTGTAAACACAGTGGGGGAAGGAGAGAGAGGGTGGGACAAATTGAGAGTAGCAATGAAACATATAGATTACCATATGTAAAATAGATAGCTAATGAGAACTTGCTGTATAACACAGGGTGCCCAACCTGGTACTTTATGACAATTTAGAGGGGTAGAATGGGGTGGGGGGTGGGAGGGAGGTTCAAGAGGGAGGGGATGATTCATGTTGTTGTATGGCAGAAACCAGCACAACATTGTATAGCAAGTATCCTCCAATTAAAAATAAATTTTAAAAATGTATTGGATACTTACCACATACTGGACATGGTACTAGGTGCTAGGTACATGGTGGTCAACAAAAGACACAGTACCTACCCTCTTGGAACTTACAGGAGTGCAGGCTACTTACAGTGGTAAACTACTGTGTTAGGCTCTGGGAGAATACATGGCCCCTGCTATCAGGAAATTCACAAATAATAAATAATAATAATAAATAAATTCACAAATAATAAATAATAAATTCACAAATAATAAATAAGTCTAAAATAAAGGTGAGTTTTTTTCCAACAAGAAGTTATTCTTCAGAAAGGACTTGACTTTTTATGAGAGCCTTTACCACTTAGGTAGAAATGAAACTGACATGCTATGGAAAATTGACTGAAAGCATTTATGATATTGAGGAAGACATTGATGTTAAAGATGTATTGAGGGTTGTGAATAAAATTATTTTACAAAATGTGAGAAAAATAGTGTTTCTAAGTTAACTTATTTTATATATCTGTAATTGCTCAATTTTGTTGGTAAATATTTCAGTATGAGTACTAAAAGATTAAGATTCTTTAAAAAATAACCATAGTGCCACCTAAAAGAAAAAATAACAATTTGCAAAAATAACTCTTTGTGACCCTGTGGACTGTATGGACTATAGTCTGCCAGGCTCCTCTGTTCATGGGATTCTCCAGGCAAGAATACTGGAGTGGGTTGCCGTTTCCTTCTCCAAGGATCTTCCAGATCCAGGGATGGAACCCAGCTCTCTTGCATTGTAAGCAGATTCTTTACTGTCTGAACCACCAGAGAAGTCCCAAAAGGTAAAGATTCTTTAAAAAATAAGCATAGTGCCACTTAAAGAGAAAATAATAATTTCTTTAATGTCATGAATGAAAAACTTCCAGTTGTCTCAAATGTCATATCCTTAAAAATTATTTTATCAATAACTAAAAAATTATTTTGGTTAGTTTGTTTAAATCAAGATTCAAATTAAGTCCACACATTGTGATTGGTTTGTTGTCTCTTTTGACCTATTGGTTTTAGGTTCCTCTGTCTCGATCTCTTTGTCTTCTTGCAATTATTTATTTAAAAAAAGATGGTGGGGAGAGGATTTATTCTATAGCTATAGAGTTTCCCACAGCCTGGATTTTGCTGATTATATTCCTGTAGTGGTGTTTTTCCATGAAACTGTGTTTCTTTGTATTTTTGGGAAATTGGGTTTTGGGTTTAGAGTCTTGATCAGATTCAGGGACAATTTATTTGGTAAAATTACCTCATGTATGGTGATAAGGTCTCCCATTAGGAGGCATAATGTCTGGTTGTCTCTCTTTTTGTGGTGTTAGTGGCTTTGAAAATCAATGCAGTTCATTAGGGATTGTAAAATGGCTATGTCCTAATGCTAACATTCTTTTTTCATTTATTCTTTTCTTTCTTTTTTTTTTTTTTTAATAAATTTATTTATTTTAGTTGGGGGCTAATTACTTTACAATATTGTAATAGTTTTTGCCATACATTGACATGAATCAGCCATGGGTTTACATGTGTTCCCCTTCCTGGACCCCCCACCCACCTCCCTCCCCATCCCATCCCTCTGGGTCATCCCATTGCCCCGGCCCTGAGCCCTTGTCTCATGCATCGAACATGGAATGGTGTTCTGTTTCACATGTGATAATATACATGTTTCAATGCTATTCTCCCAGAACGTCCCACCCTCACCTTCTCCCTCAGAGTCCATAAAATTGTTCTATGCATCTGTGTCTCTTATTCTGTCTCGCATAATAGGAATCTTCTCTCATCTACTCTATGGTATCACTCTAAGGTACAATTTATATAGGAAAGCCAGGATGAATTTTTACCAGTTTGCAAAATAATGAATTGGTTTGCTAGTATTGGGGCTTTCCTCGTGGCTCAGCTGGTAAAGAATCTGCCTGCAATGCAGGAGCCCTGGGTTCGATCCCTGGGTTGGGAAGATTCCCTGGAGAAGGAAATGGCTATCCTCTCGAGTATTCTGACCTGGAGAATTCCATGGACTGCATAGTCCCTGGGGTCTCAAAGAGTCAGACACGACTGAGCGACTTTCACTCGCTAGTATTGCACTTCCCTAGTGGCTCAGATGATAAAAGAGTCTGCCTGCAGTGCAGGAGACCTGGGTTGGATCCCTGGGTCGGGAAGATTCCCTGGAGGAGGGAATGGCAACCCACTCCATTATTCTTGCCTGGAAAATCTCTTGGACAGAGAAGCCTGGCAGGCTACAGTCCGTGGCGTCGCAGAGTCAGAATGAGTGACTAACACTTTCACTTCAGTTTTTCACTTGCTAGTATTATCCTCCAATGTTGACCAGTTAACTAATTTTTAAAGTGACATGGTGAACTTATGGATTCAAACATATTTGATATATTCCATCTGTTACAGTTATCACCCTTACTGATACTCAGATTGTCCTGTGTTAGTAAGGGCCCTCTCTAAGTTGGACCTTGAGTCCTTTTGACATAAACGTAGTTATCTTTGAGTGCCTTTTAGCAGAAAATGGTATTTTAAGAGACCACAATCTAGGTGCTAATGATACTTATTGCTACTGACTGATAATTTTTTCTAGACATTTTGTCTGAACAGAGCTAGGAAATATAAATTTAGAAATTTAGAAATATTTAAAGTTACAAATATATATATATATTATTGTTGATACTTCCAATTAAAATTCAGGACTATATAGTTTTTACTTAACTTCTGCCTTACAACTGTATCTCCTTTCACCCCTGCTGAGAACCCCAGGTCTCAGTCACACTGAGAGTGCAAGGGTAAGTTCACATAATCATTTACTGTATTTCGCAGTACAAAACAGTCTCCAAAAAATAACACCAACACTGTAACCAACAATATGACAACTAAAAAGCAGTTTCAGATCTTTCCAAATTCTTTTTGTCCTTAGGGTATATGTCACTAAGGATGTTCAGTCAGTGTATTATGTTTTAAATTTATTTGGAATAATTTCTCTTAGAATAGTTATGCCGTTGATTTGGCATTTATTTTCATTTTCTGGGAATTGTTTTTTAAAATTTTGGTTTTTTTAAATAAATTAATTTTGTTTTAAAATTTTCAATATAAGTCATCTTCAAAGAAGTTTAGTTTCTATCCTTGTCATCTTTACCCCATTGCTTCCCTCCTCTGTAGGTAATTACTTAAAAATATCCCTTATGGCTTATTCTTCCTTTATATGTTTTTAAGTATAAGCAGATGTTTTGGTTGCAACACCCTTTCTTAGCTAAAAGTTAGCAAATTAAACAGTTTTCTCTACCTTTCTTTTTATTTTTTAAAACATAGGGGACATAGATGATAAGTATAAAATAGTAAAATTGAACCTAAAGCTGAGACATTGAGCAGGATGGAAGGATGGTGAGGATTTGGTGTGCTGGAGAGTTGGGGAAGGGCCTGTTAGATAGTGTGAGCAAAAGTGTGAAGAAAGGAATGTGTGTGCTTCCCATGGGGTTAGAGAGCCTGGCTGGAGTTGCAGGTTTGGTAGAAGAAATTGATTGGCAGGGAAATTAGCTAAGATCTTTTTTGAAATAATTCCAGATCTGGTGAGGGTCTTGATAAGGTGTAGATGCCATTATATTTATTCTTTTAAGAAAAATTTACTGAGCACCTCCTATGCGAAAAATCCTTCGGGTATTGGGGAAACCATGGTGAGGAAGACAGATATGGTCCCTCCCTAAGGAGCAGAGAGATTTCATTTCTAAGGAGAAATATAGTGTACTTTGGGGGCATATAAATGGGGAGTAGTCAGGAAGGCTTCTAAGGAAGTACTTTTAGGCTGAGATTGGGATGATGTATAAATGTTAGCTGCTGGTGGTGGAGGTGGGCATAGCAGGGAGAGGGTGATAGTTCTAGGCTGAGGGAACAGTGTTCAGGGAAGAATATGAGTGTGATTCCAGAACTGAAAAAAATGTCCACTATGACTGAAAGGGCAGGAGAGTGGGTGATAGAGAGGATGAGAGTTGAGAGTGAACCTGAGAGAATTGCGAAGGAGGACTTGATAAGAAAAGGGAACTGTTGGAAGGTATACGATGGGTACTCAATACATGAAATGGATGTATAAGTTTGAAATTTCAAACATGGACTAAGAAATCATGGAGCCGTGGAGCCATGGGTAGAAGTAAGTAAATGAGCACAGGATGTTAGTTTGGAAGGAAGATTCATTGGGTTTTAGACACATGGATCTTGAGGCATGGCATCCCAGTGGCTTGTCAAATACTGAACTTCATAGCTTCAGTATGCTGTTGAAATTGCAAGACTCAAGCATGGGAAACAAAAGAGAGAGTGCTCATCCTTGGGAATTATGGCTGGAGGAAGGAGATGAGCCTTAGAATGGGCCAGAGGAGCAGGATGGAGTATTTCAAGGACAGAGTGGTAAATAGGCTTCATGCTGCAGAGAGGTCAAGGAAACCAACACTTTCTTTTTGGCCATGCCATGCAGCTTGTGGGATGTTAGTTCCTCAACCAGGGATTGAACCTGAGCCCTTGGCAGTGAGCGTACAAAGTCCTAACCACTGGACTACCAGGGAAATCCCCTCAAAGAGACCAGCTTATACCAAATGAGGCAATGTGGTTGACACCACTTGCAAAATTCCAATACGTTATCCAGACTTATGGGTAAAGTATGGAGGTGGGAAAGACATGGGACCAATAGTTACAAGACCTCGGCTCAATCCTACTTCTGCCTTTTACCATGTTTCTGACCTTGGGCAATAATTACTTAAAGTTTTCTGAGTCTCAGGCTGTTTATTTATGAAATGAGAAAAAATGGCCGCCACGTTTGCACCTCAGAGTTATTGTGAGGTTCAAATTGAAAATATCTGTAAACCACTGGGTTTTCCCCTTCAGTGTTGCATAAAGGGTAAGGCAAGTAAGGCAAGGGTAAGTACTTGAATGAAAGTTTGAATGAATGTATGAATATTACTGTGGCTACTAATTTATGTTTTAACAGAGACCAGATGAAGAAGCTGTGGTGGATCAGGGTGGGACCAGCACAATTCTCAACATCCACTATGAGAAGGAAGAGTTGGAAGGTAAGCTCCTCTGTTGTGTGTACTGAGGGAAATCAGTGAGAGGCAGCCTGGTGGGGGAGGAGCAGCTTTGCTCTCAGGAGACCCAGGCTGGAGTCCTAACTGACTCACTAGCTGTGAAACCTTGGGGAAAAATCACTTAATTTCCCTCAGCCTCAATTTCCTTATCTCTTAAACAAAAGTAGACATAATACTACCTGTCTTACTGTTAGAATCTAGTAGACAGCTGGTGAGACAGTGCTTTAAGTACAGTAAAGTCCAATGTAAGTATTAATAAATGACCTATTCCTTGAGAATGTGAAGCACTCAGATCGCTTATTGATTCTTGATAATTGCTTAGAATCACTAAGCAAAAATTATAGATCTGTATAAAATACAAACACAAATCTATACAAAAGAGATAAAATACAAAGAGTTTTAAAAACTCGGTTTAAACATAAAACCTTATTTTTACCCCATTTCCAATATTTGCTTTTCCCCTTAATACCCATTTCTGTGTAGTGTTTTCATCTAAACAAGAAAAGGGAAAACACGCACACACCTGTAGCATGTTTGCTGAGGGTCCACAGCACAGAGTTGTATAAAAACCCACTGCAGTGGAAGGGAAGGAAGAGGCATTTTAATTGATCTGCTCTGTCCATCTGTCTCTCTGTCAAGGTTCTTCTCCCCTCCGCACCCCTAACTCCCCACATGACCATCGTGTGCTGTCCTTCTGCTTTCCTTTTTCCCACAGAGCCTAGTGTCCTGATAATGCTGGTGATGCTCAGTTCGTGATAACTTAAACAGGAACCCACATTTGGCTCAAAAGCCTGTGTGAAATCTCTATAGCATCTCCTGCAACGTTGAAGGCTATGATACAGCAACTTTCTAATGATTGAGACAGCATGTGAAATGTTCTCTCGTACTGCTTGTTCCCGTGCTATTTTTTTTTTTTTCATCAAAGTTGTACAATCCCCAGAGAAAACTTGTCCTTTAGTTGGGAGAGTCAAAGCTGTAGAGGCTGACTCAGCCTCTGGGTCTGTTACCATGAGAATTTATGTGGGTGGTTCAGTGGAGGTCAGTGGCGTTTGGATGTATCAAGATCAAGCTTCCCAAGTTATTTTGACCAGATGGAAGAGGAGCCAGTGTGGCTTTCAGAAAGAGCAAGAAAGAAGGGTGTGGAGGTGGGAGGTGAACAATTTGTTGAATACCCCTTGTGTGATAAGCATTTGATTAGGCACTTCTTTGTCTTTTTAATCTTCACAGCAATCAAGGCAGGTAGGTATGTCCCTAGATTACATGGTGGGAAAACTTCTCAGGGTCTAAGCAGGTAAGACTGGGATGGAATTCTGCTCTTTCCACTCTATCATACTACCTGCAAAGGAGGACCGTACCCAGAGTTAACCACCCAATCTCAACATCTTGCTCCATCATGTGAACATTTTTATGTATTGCCCCACCCCTTCTTCTGCCTTGTTAATCCTATTACCTCTCTATCCTCTCACTGTACTGTGGGAGTACTGTTACTTTTAGTTTAGTTGTCTGAGCCCACTAGACCTTTGCCCTCAGCTAGAAGTTAACCATTTATGAACACTCTTCTCTACTTGGGAGTAGAATAATTAGCCTGGACAAACTCTCTTGGGTCCCAAGGACTGAGTTCCATCACAGAGATCAGCTGAGTAACTGGCAGTAGGAGCATCTTCTCAAGATGACATCGTCTGTTCCTTACGCAGTCTCCATATTTTCCTGTAAAAGAAGGCCATGTATGATGATGGCATTGCTAGAGGATAGTGTACAAGGAAACAGTCTTTTACACATAGACCATTTTGAAAACTAGAATATTATTTACATTGGAACTTAAGAAAAAAGCACTACAGCCAAATGGAGGACAAATAGTGCCCCTCCTCAGGCCTGATATGGTTCTTGAGTAGCTCTGGAGAGGAGGAGAGGAAGCTGTAAGGTGCTGTAGGATTGACCATGCTGTGGGCTCCCAGGGCATCCCAGCTCAGTGAGGCTGTGCTCAGGCAGGTACTGTCTCTAGAAGACATGGAATAAATCAGTTCCACTCTGATGGAAGACAAGTAAACTGTTCTAATTGTCCTCTAGTTCACTATGTGTGTCATGCTACGAGGTTCTGTGGCTGCAGATAAATCTCTGGGTCTTCCTTCCCTTTTGTTCTACACCCTTGACACCACCTTACATGAACCATGTTCATAACTACTACTGAGATGTAATCTCTGGACATTGTTAGAGACTTTCGTAAATGTGAGGGTTGTTTTTTTCTTTTTTTGCATAAATTAACTCCATCAGCAAGAGAAGGTGCGCTAAACCATTACATTGTGTGTGTGCTCAGTTGTGTCCAACTCTTTGCGACCCTATGGACTGTAGCCCACCAGACTCCTCTGTCCATGGACTATTCCTGAAAAGAATACTGGAGTGGGTTGCCATTTCCTCCTCCAGGGGATCTTCCTGACCCAGGGACAGAATTCATGTCTCTTGTGTCTCCTGCATTGGCAGGCAGATTTCTTTTTTTTTTTTTTTTTTACCACTGTGCCACCTGGGAAGCCTTTGCTTTATATTTATATATATATGAAGAGTCAAAAGCAAACATTAGGACAGATTTCCAAAGAGAAACTCAAAAAGAGCAATAGTGCATGATTTCTTCAGTGGACTCTCCCAGTCCCAGAGGAACATAGAGCAGTGGCTTTATTTAGAGGAATGGCTTTTTCCATCTTTTCTGGCAGATCATTATTCCTGATTAGGTACTAGACTAATGAATCCTAGAGTGAGTTTGGTACCGTCTAATAAGTTTTTAACAGAGGTAAGAGCCATTTGGGGGAAAGGGGGGGCTTGCAAATGCTCCACGTGTTATACTTTCCCTGCCATAATTGACTTTGACTCAACCTGAAGCCTAGGAAATACGGCACCCATCAGTGTGTGCGAAGGCGTTCTGTGTTCTGTGCGCATGCTCCATGCTCCAGCGTTCTCAGAATGCATTCAGCTTCCGCAAGTCCAGACTCCATCCGCAGGGTGGGCTCGCTCTGTGATTCCTATCATGCTCTGCAAGATTCAGTTCCAGTTCACTAATGATTGCTCTCTGTATGTGTGTACGTACTTATTTAAAAAGTAAACTCTACAATTACATCTCCTAGTAAGTTTTATTAAATGAATACTTGTATTTGCACACAGTCCCTAGAGAGTAGGTTTGACAATAACTGGAAGAAAGACTGGGAAAAAGGCGGAATTTGGGTGAGTAAGTATGTAGATGAGGGGGACGAAGATGGTGTGGGTAGGAGAGCAGTTGAGAGGCCAGTGAAATGACCACAGGATTAGTTTAGGTTTAGTAAACTCCCTGGGCTGCAGAATCCCATTAGATGGACTGGATTTTGTTGGTGCTGCATTCGTTTCCCAGTGTCCATTTGTTTGTCATCTTTTCTGATTTCACTCAGAATATCTGAGTCCCTGTTTTCTGAGTCTCCAGCCTAGAAACTGATGTCTGGTTTTCTGATAGCCATTTGGTTGTTCTTAGCTCTGACCTCTGCTGGGTTTAGTTTTCATTTTTGCCTGTCTCTCTGGTGTTTTCAAAAGCACGTGCTGTGGTTGGCTAATATTTATGGGAACTGATTGGACCAAAAATACTTCTTAGAGAAGGACAAGTCTTCCTTAGTAACTCTTTGCAAAAGTCCCTTATATAGGAACTCTTCCTGGATTGAGCTTTCCATTCCTAGGTTGGTTAGGACCTTCTCAATCATCTCATGCCCTGGTGAGTATTTCATCCACTCTAAGCACATTCACTTTGGTTGCATGTTCCTTTTGTGGCCTTTTTCAGATACTGTGTTTTGTTATATAAGGAATTCTGAGAGGAAGAAGGGCTGATCTGGGACTTTTTTTTTTTTGCTTCTTTTTAAAATTTTTTAAATTATGAAACTATGGTAACACATTTATAGTAGACTTAGAAAATATAGAACAAGGCTACCTATAGTTCCACTATATATTATTTTTTTAGTAGATAAATTAAGATTTTTAGTTGGAGTTTCAATATCAAACTCTCAAAAGTTAATAGAATCAATATACAGAGAAGTAGAAGGAGAGAGTAGACCTGAAAAGCACTGTGAACCAATTCAACGTAGTTCAGATTTATACAATTTCCACACAACAGTAGGATACAAAGTCTTTTCAAATTCCCATAGACTATAAACTAGGAGAGACTACTAGAACATATCCAGGGACATAAAACCAAGTGCAAAAATTTGATGGCATAAAGGTAATGCAATAATACAGAGTCTGTTCTCTTATCACTGTGGAAGTATGTTAGAGGTCAATATCAAAATATATTTGAAAATAGTATCCTAACATGAAATACCAGGTCACTACAGGTGTCTGCCCCCAACCAATGTTGATTCCTGCGCCCTGGCCAAAGTCAGGCCACAGGGAACTTTCTTCAGTGGAACTCGTGCCAATGGTATCTCAAGGGAAAGGGATAAGTAGGAGCCATTGTTCACTCGCCAGCTTGCTTATGGTTTTACTAATACCTGTGCCCTTGTGGCAAGTTCTCTATTGTCAGTTAGAGAAGGGAATACAGCCACAAGCCTTGTTTACAGATGGTTTCAGTTGCTATGCTGGTGTCACCAGTCTTGGCAAGTGGAGATGTACTGTTCCTCTCATGTTAGAGAGGAACAAAGAAATTTGTGAATTACGTAATATTCTTTTCAATAAAATGTTAATGTTGGAAAAGCAAAAAAAAAAAGATATTGGAAAATAACCCACATATTTTCAAGTACAATGTGATATTTACCAGAGATCTTTGACTTAGTCATTGAAAGGTTCAATACAGTTTAGAAGACTGGAAAAACAGAGGGTGATTACAGAGAAGAAAGCATTTAAAAGAGAAATTAATATCAAAATGAGAAATTAACATCAAAGATACTTTTAAAATACCATGTATTTGGAAATTATATGTCTACTTTTAAATGATGAGTGTATCTAAGGAGCCATAACAAGGAAATAGCAAATATTTGTAATAGAATAAAAATGAAAAGAGAATTTACCAGAATTTGTTGCATGCTGCTGAAGCTGCTCAATACAATCAAATACAATGTGGAGTCTTGAATAAGTTATGAAAACAAATAATGGACACTAGCATAAATTTTTTTGAAATTTGAACAAAATCTGTACTTTAGTTAATAATATTGTATCACATGTTAATTTCCTATTTTTTAACAACATAGTATTTCTTTATATTCTCAAAATTGGATTAGCAGTTTCAAACTTCATTCAAATTTTTTTAAAAAGATCACTAAGATAATAAATTTTCTAGACTTTTAGCAGTAATACTAGATGCCAAAATACTTGGAACTATATCAAAGTTTTGAGTGAATATAAGTTAAAAATCTAGTATTCTATTCATACTAAGTCAAACAAGTGGAATCAAAATGTCATAAATTTTTTTAGCTAGGGAAAAATTCCCAAGTTTTCTAAAATATATATATATATTATACATACTATATATGTATATATACAAAAGATTTTGTATTACATTTGATAAAAGCTTGAGAGAAAACATTAAAAAAAAAGAAGAGATGGAGAAATTGGAAAACAAACTAAATGAAGTGGGAACACTGAATGAATATGAAATAGAAAAAGTTAAACAATCTAGACAAAAATGAAAGGTAATCATATAGTCCAATTGTTTTTTTTCTTCTTTTTAAAAATTAATTAATTTATTTTAATTGGAGGCTAATTACTTTACAATATTGTAGTGGTTTTTGCCATACATTGACATGAATCAGCCTTGGGTGTACATGTGTCCCCGATCCTGAACCCCCCTCCCGCCTCCCTCCCCATCCCATCCCTTAGGGTTGTCCCAGTGCACCGGCTTCGAGTGCCCTGTTTCATGCATTGAACTTGGACTGGTGATCTATTTCGCATATGGTAATGTACATGTTTCAATGCTATTCTCTCAAATCATCCTACCCTCACCTTCTCCCACAGAGTCCAAAAGTCTGTTCTTTATATCTGTGTCTCTTTTGCTGTCTCACATATAGGGTCATCATTACCATCTTTTTAAATTCCATATATATGCGTTAATATACTGTATTGGTGTTTTTCTTTTGGACTTACTTCACTCTGTATAATAGTCTCCAGTTTTCTCCACCTCATTAGAACTGATTCAAATGAATTATTTTTAATAGCTGAGTACCACAGCTTTCTTATCTATTCATCTACTGATTGCAGACATCTAGATTGCTTCCATGTCCTAGCTATTGTAAACAGTGCTACGATGAACATTGGCGTCCAGATGTTTTTAAACATGGCTGCTCATTAGAAACGCACCTGGAGCTTTGGAGAAAAAAAGTGATACCTGGGTATTTGTATTCTTCAAAAAATTCCAAGATAATTCTGATATGCATCTGGATTTTAAAAAGTGATTACAGGTTTTTCTTTTAAATGGTAGCATTAGTGATATAGAATTCTATTATTTTCTGTTGACCAGTCATGATAAAACAGTATTAAGTGAATAATAGTTACATAATCACAATAGTAAAAGATGTTTCACATCTTTTTTTTCACAATAAATAGTCAGATAAAAGATAACTGTAATTGCAAGTCATAATGAAAACATGATTAACCTAACAATATAAAATAATTACATACAATTTGAGAGGCTAAGCAGCATGATGTGGTAAGTGGAAGTGGATGCATGGACATGTTTTCATCCACCCAGCCAGTTTATGTCTTTTGGTTGGTGCATTTAATCCATTTACATTTAAGGTAATTATTAATATGTGATCCTATTACCAATTTAATTGTTTTGGGTTTATTTTCTGTAGGTCTTTTCTTTCTCTTGTGTTTCCTGCCTAGAGAAGTTCCTTTAGCATATGTCGTAAAGCTAGTTTGGTGGTGCTGAATTCTCTTAACTTTCGCTTGTCTGGAAAGCTTTTGATTTCTCCATCAAATCTGAATGAGAGTCTTCCTGCGTAGAGTATTCTTGGTTGTAGGTTCTTCTCTTTCATCACTTTAAATACATCGTGCCATTCCCTTCTGGCTTGTAGAGTTTCTGTTGAGAAATCAGCTGATAGCCTTATGAGAGTTCCCTTGTATGTTATTTGTCATTTTTCCCTTGTTGCTTTTAATATTTTATCTTTGTTTTTAATTTTTGTCAGTTTTATTACTATGTGTCTCGGTATATTCCTCCTTGGATTTATCCTGCTTGGGACTCTTCTCTGCACTTCCTGGACTTGGTTGACTTTTTCTTTCCCATTCAGGGAAGTTTTCAGTGATTATCTCTTCAGATATTTTCTTGGGTCCTTTCTCTCTCTCTCTGCTCTTTCTGCATGCTAAAGTTGCTCAGTTGTGTCCAACTCTTTGTGACCTTATGGACTGTAGCCCACCAGGCTCCTCTGTACATGGGATTCTCCAGGCAAGAATACTGGAGTGGGTTGTCATGCCCTCCTCCAGGGGATCTTCCTGACCCACGGACTGAACCCATGTCTCTTATGTCTCTTGCATTGGCAGGCGTGTTCTTTACCACAGTACCACTGGGGAAGCCTGGGACCCCCATAATGTGAGTCTTTTTTTATTGGTTGATTGATTGATTTTTGACTGTGCTGTGTGGGCTTTTCTCTGGTAGTGGCGACTGGGGGCTACTCTCTAGCTGCTGTGTGTAGGCTTCTCACTGCAGTGGCTTCTCTTATTGTGGAGCATAGGCACAGGCTTCAGTAGTTGCAGTTCCTGGGCTCTTGAGCATGGGCTCAATAGTTGTGGCACATGGATCTAGTTGCTCTGAGGCATGAGAGATCTTCCTGACCCAGGGATTGAAGCCATGTCCCCTGCATTGGTAGGCAGATTTTTTTTACCACTGAGCCACCAGGGAAGCCCTACCCTGGGACTTTGAAGAGCTTGCTGATGAATAGTGGGAGAAAAACTGATAAATACCTAACTTTAATGCAATGTGCAAAATAAGTGCATAAGGAAATGCTAGCCAAGGACTTTGGGGATTTACAGGAAGGAGGCAGCACATCTGATCGAGAGGATCAACAAAAATACCAAGAAGGAAGGTGTATTTGCAATGAATCTTGAAGGAATGAGCCAAGTCAGTGTCTGGAAGGCATTGGCACATTTTTGGAATAACAATTTAGTTTAGGTGGAGACCAGTTTGAGGTGAGGGTGAGAGTATCAGCTGAGGCCGTGAGAGTCAAAACCAGGCTGTTCTGTTGTTGGGGTAAATGCAGAAGGTATACCTCTCTAGATTTTTTCCCCAAGAACATTTATTCAGTGCGGGCATGTGTGGGATTTCCATTTTGATTTCTCTTGAGCTGATCACTCAGTTCTTTTAGAGAGCTTTCCCTTTCTTTCCCTACTGAATGTATAATTTGTTCTAAAGAAAGAAAAGACTAGAAAGGAGGCTGGGGCCCCTGTGTGCTGGTGCATGAAGGGTCCTGATTGTAGGAGTGAGCCAGGATCAGAGCAGTGCTTCAGGAGGGCTTGTTTGTAGGATTGAATTGATAGGGGAGACAGGAAGGAGGCCCCTGCTGTTGTCAAAATGGGAGGAGAAAAGACTTGATCAAATCTGTGGATGATCATAATCTGTGGGATGGAGCGCTCAGAGGCAAGGTGGAAATACAAGGTAACACTGAGGTTTCCAGCCTGGAAAGTTGAGAGAATGGCAGTGCCATGGACAGAAAAATATAAGAAATGAGTATGAGCCTGATTTGAGATGGAGGAGAGTGAGTTTGCTTTGGAACATGTTGACTCACCAGAGATAAACATTTGGGGGTTGTTTGTAGAAGGAAACTTTGAAATCATGAGAGTAAATAATATCACTAAAAAGAGAGAAGAAAGGGACAGAAACCTGGAGAACCTTCCTTTGGTGGATTGTGGAAGGGCTGGAGAAGCAGTCAGAGGAGTGAAAGTGAGCCAGAGCCAGGGAGGGCCGTGGTACAGGTGTTGGGGGAGCCCAGACCACTAAGGAGAGGAAGTCATTAGGGACTGGGATGATGTCTGGAGTCCGGTGGGCTCTCCAGGAAGTCTTTTAAAATGAATTGAGAGAGACATAATATGATAGACTTAGTGGTTTAGTGGACTTTAGTGTCCCTAATGAAGGCAATCAGTGGAGAACAGCCACATGCAGAGGCTATGGAGCAAGGAGATGGTGAGGAAAGGGAGCTAGATCAATAGACTGTTCTTGAATGTGACCTGATGGAGGAACTTGGAAGAGTAGCACTTCACTGGGAACATTTCTTTTTTAAATTTATTTTTATTTTAAAACTTTATTTTTATTGAATGAAAGAATCTTTAAATTCTATAGTGCTTTACAGTTTTCAAAACTTTCACACACATCATTTCATATAATCCCATAATAACCCCTTTTCCCCCTACTCCTATATTGCTTCCCTCCCACCACCCCCACTGGTAACTACTTGTTTGTTCTTTATATCTGTGAGCTGCTTCTTTTTTGTTTTATTCACTAGTTTGTTGTATTTTTTAGATTGTACATGGAAGTATTGTACAGTATTTGTCTTTCTCTGTCTGACTCATTTCACTTTGCATAATGTTCTCCAAGTTCATCCATGTTGCTGCAAATGGCAAAATGCCATTCTTTTTTATGGCTGAGTAGTATTCCATTGTATGTATATACACCGCGTCTTCTTTATCCATTCATCATATGATGGACACTTAGGTTGCATCCATACCTTGGTAATTGTAAATAATGCTGCTATGAATGTTGGGACACATGTTTCTTTTCAAATGAGTGTTTTGTGGGTTTTTTATATATATATATATATATATATATATATATACCCAGGAGTAGAATTGTTGGATCATATGGTGGCAGGAACATTTCTTTATTAGGTAAGAGAGACTTGAGAGGCCCAGGGAAAGGATGGATGGAAAGGAGAGACTGAGGATAACAACCCAGGAGGATGGGAGGTGATACTCATTAGCCTGCAAAGAGGGGGAGCTGGGGGAGGAAAGTGAGCCAGGCTGAGAAGGTGAGAGTTCACAGGACAGAAACTGTCTTTTCAGTACTGCATGAAGTGAGGTCACCTGCTCAGAGGGAGGAAGTGTGGGTAAGCTTGTGGATGTGAAGACAGTGACAAAAGCTCCTGTGGTGGAAGATGTGCAGAGGCAGCCTGAGATCAAGAGTCAAGCAGCAGTAACTGGGCAGAGATGGGGCAAGGTCACAGCTCTGTGTGTCAGGTATATAGCATCCTTACAGTTGCTGATTCTGGGCCCCAGGCTGGGCAGGAAGGCCAGGGAAATCAGGTGGAGGTGAAAGAGGCCTGGAAGTCAGGAACAAAACAAAATTAGGTTAATGGATGGAATGAGAGAGTAGAAAGGAGGAACTAGAGAGGAATGCTATGGGATCACTTACTTTCTCGTATTCCTCTCTTTTTGTAAAATACGTAATATCTCTCCTTTATGCTCCCAGCCTTACACCCCTTATGATTTGTAACTAGCCTCTCACTGCTATTCTAGATGGTATATTCTATAGCGCAGAAAAAATAAAATGGAAACTGATCCTAGAACGTACTGGCTGCTAAAATTGATTCCAGGCATTGTGTTAAGCATTTTACATACATTATCTTGTTTACTGCTCACAAAAATCCTCTGAGTTTAAAGAATAAGCTTCAGTATTCCTTGTTAAAGACAGTCACAGAGAGATTAGACAACTTGTTCAGGGTCACATGGCAAGTGAAGAGTGAAATCAAGTTTTGGACCCAGACAGGTTGACTTGAGCACTTAACCACTTTCCCAAATGGCCTCCATGCCAAGACTTGCTGTAGGTGTCCTGGTGTGACCATATCACGTTTTATCAATTGCTCAAATTGTCTTGTAGTGGCAACTACTAACTTTTGTTTTTGTCACTATAGTTTGCAAATCATGTTCACGCACATAATTTCCTTTGATCTTCACAGCCCTCCTGTGAGGTTTCAGCCACGAACAGGATGGAGACCTTCAACTTGCCCATCTCTACAGATTTAGTCCTGGAGGTCTTTGAAGTTTTGTCATTACAGAGTTGTGACTTTTTCTTTTTCTTCCCCCCCTCTTAAATACACTAGCCTCCTTTTCTTAAAGGAATTCTCTCTTCAGACCTTCTGCTTCTTTTCAGGCCATAGGACTCTGTACGTGGGGGTCCGGATGCCATTGGGCCGGCAGAGCCATCGGCACCACCGAACACATGGTCAGAAGCATCGGAGACGAACACGGGGCAAGGGAGCCAGCCAGGGGGAGGAAGGCCAGGAGGCCCTGGCCCACGGTAACATCTCAGGAGGGCGGGCGGGTGGGTGTCCACAGCTGGGAGGCCCCATGAGACTGAGGGGATGTGTGGGATGGACATCCAGCAGGTAGTGGTTTTCATTCTCTAGACTTTCCAGCTTGCTTCAAAGAAGAAGAAATGCCTCTGAGAATCAAAAATATCTGCCTGAAAATGTCACCGTTCAGGCCCCCCAAATCAATACCATAGAAGGTGAAATCATTTGCTAGAGAATTAGCTATTCCTTTTGATCAAATTTCTCAGATTTCTAGTTTCTTATGGGTTTTCTTCAAATGGTCTTACTTAATTTTTTTCTTTTCATGAAACTGCTTCCAAAGAATGAAAATGAAAGTGAAAGTCACTTGGTTGTGTCTGACTTTTTGCAACCCCATGGACTATACAGTCCATGGAATTCTCCAGGCCAGAATACTGGAGTGGGTAGCCTTTCCCTTCTGCAGGGGATCTTCCCAACCCAGAGATCGAACCCAGGTTTCCCACACTGCAGGTGGATTCTTTACCAGCTGAGCCACCAGGGAAGCCCAAGAATACTGGAGTGGGTAGTCTATCCCTTCTCCAGTGGATCTTGCCAACCCAGAAATTGAACCAGGGTCTCCTGCATTGCAGGTGGATTCCTTACCAACTGAGCTGTCAGGGAAACTCCAAAGAATAGTTTTTTGTTTTTTTTTTTTAAATTCTGGGAATAAAGAAATCTTTTTGATCTGAATTCAGGATTGTCTTTGTATGTTTCACAAGCTGGAAGCCCCCCAGGTGCACTGAGTGTGGCAGGATGCTATTTCTGTCCCAAGTGGAGGTTGGGAGCAGACCTTTCTCTGTGGTTGCTTTTCCAGACACACCATCTCAGCGTGTTCAGTTCATTCTTGGCACTGAGGAGGATGAAGAACATGTGCCTCATGACCTCTTCACGGAGCTGGATGAGATCTGTCTGAAAGAGGGAGAAGATGCTGAGTGGAAGGAGACAGCCAGGTGAGGCCCTGAATATCCTGGGTCAAGGTTTGCTGGGGCAGGCAAATGTGTACCTTTCTGTGAGTGACAAGTCTGCCTGCCTTTTATCTCTTCATGGGAGACGTGATGACTGACATGAGCACTGTTGTTCTAGAGTCTTGCGTGGGAAGTCTTGATGTTGGCCTCTTTGTCACGTCTGTGGTAACACCTGTTCCAGTTGACCTTGAGCTAGGGATTGGTGACAGAAATGTGGAACAGGGGGTCCTCTCTTACTTGTTCCTGGGCTCTTAATATTGTATATCTGACTTAGAAGATGCCTGAGGGGGCCACCTTGGCCTAAACCTAGCCTAGCAGACATAGCCTTTTCCTGTGGGTGAGCCATAGCATCATTTTTTTTTTTAATTTCTTTAATTTATTTGGCTCTGCCAGGTCTTCGTTGCATCATTGGAGCTCTTAGTTGCAGCACTTAGTAACTAGTTCCCCAACCAGGGATCAAACCCAGGCCGCCTGCATTAGGAACATGAAGTCTTAGCCTCTGGACCACCAGGGAAATCCCAATCATTTGGGGTTTAATTCACTGGAGATTCTGGAATTTTTGAGACATCCTATGGGACAATCCAACTTCATAGAGACCTCTGGGATAATAGCCAGCCTGATGGTAGGCTTCCCTTGATTAGAGAGTGAGTATGCTTGTCTAAGGCTCAAACCCAAGAATAACTGACAAGTGAGCCTTCTGGGTGATACAAAGCCAGCATGCCTGAGCCTCAGGGAAGAAGATGAGGTGGATAACCAGCAAAGCATGGCTCAAGGTCTCATTGAAACAGCTCTTCCTGGATACCTGCTATATCCGTAGATGTGTTCAATGAGTAGAGAGGATTAAACAAACCAATTAACCTGATACCAGGCAAGAAAGCAATTAGCTTTAACATCCTGTCTTTGCAAACTTCTGAAGGTCACACAGACTTTTTAAAAAAGAAAAATATGATCACTTTATTAATGTGATTTGTCAGTGTATCCAAATGATATAGATTAGATGTGTTTTTTTAGTTGCACAAGTAATGCATGCTCACTATACAAAATGAGACAATAAGGATAAGCAAAAAGAAAATAAAAATTAATACCCCAGGGATAATGAGGAATATAACATTTGGTGTCTTATATATGTGTGTTGTATTTTAAGATTTTCCTTTAATAAAAATGAAATCAAGCTATACTCAATTTTGCAGTGGTTTGTAACCTACTTATTTCACTTGCCAATGCATGCTGAACATATAGACTAGATTACAGGGTTCAGTGTGATTATTCAGATACCTTTCTTTGTGACATATATTAAAAACCCTCTCCTGAAAATTCTTCATTTTCTGTCTTTGGCATCTCTTTGCCATGCTTTCAGGTGGCTGAAGTTTGAAGAAGATGTTGAGGATGGGGGAGAACGATGGAGCAAGCCTTATGTGGCCACCCTTTCACTGCACAGTCTCTTTGAGTTAAGAAGCTGTCTTATTAATGGAACGGTCCTTCTGGATATGCGTGCAAATAGCATAGAAGAAATCTCAGGTAAGGTTAGGGGAGAGAAAGCAGAGGATCGTTTGTGGTGTGGTGTGGTGTGGAGGAAAGAAAGAAGAAAGTGGCTGTTTGTGCTTGGGCAAGTCACTTACCTTCCTGACCTTTGGTTCTGGGATGGGTTTCAAACTAAGAAACTTCCCTGCCTATTTATTGCACAGGCTTGTTCTGGGATGCAAATGACATGGCGTGTGGTTTTCCATTTGCCTGTTTGTTTAGCAAACATTTGTTTTCTATCTGTGCTTGATTATATACAAGGCACAGGATATGATACAGTTTCTACCCTCAAGGAGCTCACCTTCTAGTGGGGAAAATGTGTGTTGTGTGTTAGACACTCAGTTGTGTCCAACTCTTTGCAACCCCGTGGACTGTAGCCCGCCAGGCTCCTCTGTACATGGAATTCTCCAGGCAAGAATACTGGAGTGGGCTGCCATTTCCTTCTCCAGGGGATCTTCCCAACCCAGGGACTGAACCCACGTCTCCTGCATCGCAGGTGGATTCTTTATCGTCTGAGTCATCAGGGAAGCCCCAGTGAGGGAAATAGCCATAGGGCAATTAAAATAAGTGCAACAAACAAGCTCTGGTTTGGTAATAAGTGTGACTGGGAGCTCTGCAGAGAAAAGTGGGTTCAAGTGAAAGAAAGATTTTTCAATATGGCAACTAGGAAAAACTGTATGAAATTGAGCCAAAGGACCCCCCCACTTCTTCAGCATGATGTGAAGGGGAGATGTCTGATGGAGTTTCCTAGTACAGGTGAGTGTAAGTTATTGTTTTTGGGGAATGGAGTTTGAGAAACACCTGGGTGCATGTAAGGCTCTTCTTCGGCTTGGCTCTGTTTGGACAGATTTTTAAATTTCTCCCAGCTTGTCTTCATTACAAATATCCAAGTCATTCTGCCTGTCTGGGATCACACGGGGACCTGGGGAGAGGTCAGTACCGATGGGATCTTGTGTTAGCACCTTAGTTACATCTGTGAGATCATGCTCGTAGGTTCTGGGGAGTTAGTATATAGTACACAGCATCTTTGGAAGGGGTGCCATTCAACCCACAACAAAAGAAGAGAGGAGTTGAGTTCATCAGTGTCAGATGCTGCAGAGAGGTCCGATGAAGTAAGAACTAGAAGCATTGACCAGATTTAGCAACTGGAAGGTTGTTGATGCTTTTATCAAAAGCAGTTTCATTGAGGCAGCCACATTACAGTGGGTGAAAAATTTTTCTTTTGAGAAGAATTAGAGAGCGAGTGCATGTGCAAGAAAGGGAGGGCAACAGATAAAGGGAGACCTGGGATGGACGTTCTTCTGCTGTTTTTTCTTTCCCAAGATGAAGGAGCCTGAAGCATGTTTATATTGTGGGACAAGGAACCAATCAATGTAAAAGTTAAAGAGAGAGAAACTTGAATCTTTGGGTTGAGTATTTGAAATATATTTTCTTTTATTTATTGCTTCTAACGCTTGGATAGTCATGGATGGAGCTGGAGTTGAGAATAGGTTGGAGTTTGGGAGAGGCGGTGGCGGCGGGGGTGGATATGTAGGGTTTAAGTAAAACGGCTGTGATTCTTCACATTAGGGACCTGAGGTATTCATGTTAGTGATAAGGGTAGGTAAATGGTCTCACTTGTAGTGAATCAGTGCTTTATGTATCTCGTTAATTTTTCACAACAACCTTCTAAGGTTGGTGATCATATTAACTTCATGTTACAGATGAGGAAATGGAGGTACAGAGAGGTTATCACACAGAAAGTGGTACAAGTGGGTGGTAGAGATGTGGACATTTAGCTCTAGAACATTTGCTGTTAACTTCTATGCCAGCTGCCTTTCAGTAGCAGGTGTTGGGATTTTTTTCCCCCTCAGTTCTGCTGGACTTGGCAGGTCAAGATTGATGCTTGATGTTAATTGTCTGGAGGGCTTAATCAAGAACAAATTAATTATTTTTATGGATTCTACCTTCAAACAGTCATGTGGCCTTCTACAGTTATAGTTCCTCTTGACAACCACAGCAATGTTAAAATCTCAGAGGAAGAGAACCTAGAGGAACTTTGGCAAATGATAGAACAGAATGGCAATAATGTGGACATTTGAGTCAGACAGCCTGGGATTTGAATCCCATCTCTGCAACTCACCAGATGTGAGATCATGGAGATTTTGTAATTTGGGGGCCTCAGTTTGCTGATCTGTAAAACTTGTTATAATACCATGTACTTTTCAGAGGTTTTATAAGGATCAGATTAGATCATTATGTAAGAAGTTCAGAGTGTAGTTCCTGGCACATGTTAAGTGCTCAATAGTTTCCATTTATAAAAATAATGATTTGTTACATGAATAACGTGTAATGTGTCACAGCTGCTATCAGCAGTTAGCTCTTTCAGGCACTGATACAGAGACTGTAACCTCAGTGACCCTGGTAGAACTGCTTCCCCCTACTCCATGTCCCTCACCTCACCTGACCTTGCCTTCTTTGGAATCATTGACCATCAGTTTGAGTGTTCATGTTAGCACCTGCCTTCCAGACCTGATCCTGGACCAGCAGGAGCTGTTCAGTGACCTGAATGACAGCATGAGGGTTAAAGTCCGGCAAGCCCTTCTCAAAAAGCATCATCATCAGAATGAAAAGAAGAGAAATAACCTCATCCCCATTGTTCGCTCCTTTGCTGAGGTTGGCAAGAAGCAGTCTGATCCACATTCAATGGATAAACATGGTAAGATTATTAGAAATAACTGCTTTCTCTTTAGATTAATAAGACATTTAGGCACTAGTTGGAGATGCTGAGTTACTAGAGGGTAGGAACAGCATTTCTCTAATACGCTTTCATGCTCACTTAGACACAGTCCTTTCTGAGGATCGGCAAGATGGGTGGCTGGGACTGGTGACCATCATCTCTTGTGGCACTAAGGATGCATGCCTCAGATGCGTTTTAGTGGACCTCGGGGGAAAGGCTTGTGCCCCAGAATGGCCTCAGAACTGATGGGACTTGGGGAGTGTAGGGAAAGAGCAAATTAGCCAAGATGGCCTGGTCAGGCTCTCTCCCCCCATGCCCTCTCACTCTTGCCCCACATTTTATAATAATGATTATATATCAGCTGAGATCACTTATAGCACTGCAGATGCACGTTCCGAGATACTCGCTTGTCTGCAGCCCGCTTTTGTTCCGTAAGCATATAAAAGCTTCACTTGGCATGCCAGAGAGAGCGAGAGAGTTGGCTGTGCTGCAGTGGCCTACGTTATGGCTGCATTATGGTGGTGAGGCTGCGTTAAGGCTGTGTCTGCTGGGTCAGCCACGAGAGGAAAGAATATAGCATGTCCGTTGCTACAGCTGCTGTGCTATTCAGGAGAGAATAAATGTGTTTGCGGTTCCTATGACTCCTTGAGTTTTCTTCCAGCTTCCTTGCTTGCACCTTGCCTACCCTGGGCTCAGTGAACAGTGTACACAGTGAGATACAGCAAGACAGTTGGTGTAGTCAGCAGGATCAGTGAGACAGGGAGATATCCACACTGGGGATAATTTGGCTCCAGAGAAGGTCAACTGGAGCTTTTTAGAAGTAAACAAATGTCTTAGATTGGGGAGGCAAAATGCAGTAGTGTAGACTCTTGAGTCAGATTTCCAGGCTTGAAATTCTGGCTTCACCTCTTGCAAAGATCTTGACAACCTCCTAAACCTCTGTAAGCCCACTTTGTAGAGTAAGGATAATGATAAGATCTACTCCATCAGTCTGTTGTGAGGCTTCAATAAGTTAATCTGTGTAAATCCCTGAGCCAGGTGTGGTGGGTTGTAAACATTGGATGAATTTCAGCTGCTGACTGCTTTCCATTTCTGTGGCCAGGCTGGGGCCTAATCTATACTGGTCTGCTTGTCCCCACATTTACCGAAACACAGTGTATAGGGAATATGCCTGGGGATCCATGTATTTGAAAAGTTCTCCATAGGAGTTTATGGTGTGCACTCCTGGTTGAGGATTACTGCCTTTAATAAAGGAAGAAGAGAACATCATAAATGGTTCAGGAAGAGGGGTCAGGGGTAGTAAGATATCTTGCCCCTTTTATTGCTAGCGGATAGGTAAGGAGACAGGTGTGTGTGGGTCCTCGCTTCCTAGTCACCTGAACCTTTTCTCTCTGTGGGCTTTGTGGAAGAGAGCCATGACCAGCCAACAATGGATGGGGTGTGTCAAAGAGGGAAAGGGCAAGACTCAGAGAATTTTATTTGATTTTCTCCAAACAGGTCAAACTGTGTCTCCTCAGTCCATTCCAACCACAAGTCTTGAAGTAAAGAATGGAGTGAATTGTGAACACAGTCCATTGGATTTAAGCAAGGTGAGCAGAGATGTGGAAGTTGGCTCACAGGCCTAAGCATATCTCTTGTGGAGCCCAGAGTCCCGTTGCTGGAAGCTGGTAAGCTTTGGCATTTCAATATCCTTTCTCCAGGACCAGAGCCCCTACTGCAGACAAGGAGGCCCATCTGCTCAAGTCTTCCTCCTTCTCCATCCCAGAGAGGGCTGACTCATCAGTTTTTCCCCCAGATTCAACCTGCTGAAACCCACTAGCCACTGATAAACCACCCCGATGCACACCTCCTGCTGTTTCAGAATTATTTTCTGGTACCTGCTCTCTAGGAGCACCTTATTACCTCCAAGATTTTGTTTTTCAATTATTCTTATTTATTTACCTCCAAGGGTTTTGTGAAAACAATATTTTTGCCACTATCCCACAACTACTTTGTGGTTAAGCTCTTCTTGGGAACTGTGACTTTGGTGTCCAAGGCCTCTCCCACAGGATCCAAGTCCCCCTGCAGCTCTTGGCTCAATCCTTGATCTCCCGGCTGCCAGCCTTTCCTTGCTCTGGTCTCCCTGACACTGTCTTTCCAAAACACAGATAGTATATGTCACTTCTCAGCTCATGAGCCTCCCTGAAACCTCAGACAAAGCATTCAGGTATTTTAAAATGGAAACAATTTGACCTGGAGTTTCCAAAACATTTTCTTTGAGGATGCATGGTGTAATGGAATTCAAATCAGAACCTTAGATTTAAATTCTCTCTCTTAGAAGCTCTGTTGTCATGGGCAAGTCAACTTCATCTCTCTGGGTCTCCGTGGCTTCATTTTTTTAAATAAAGAATGAGGCTGATTGGCCAATCTTATCCCCCATACAGAGTTATTGTAAGGATTAAGTGAAGTAGTGTGAGAAAAATGTGCTAAATCATAAAATGATGCATGAATGTAAGTTGTGAGGAGGGTGATGGATGTGTAGGTGATGGCTCCCACACTGTCGGGGTGCTTTTAAATTTTCAGGTGGATCTTCATTTTATGAAGAAAATTCCCACTGGAGCAGAGGCCTCGAATGTCCTGGTTGGAGAGGTGGACTCTCTGGACCGCCCCATTGTCGCCTTTGTGAGGCTGTCTCCGGCTGTCCTTCTCTCAGGCCTGACGGAAGTGCCCATCCCAACAAGGTAAAGATGAGGACCACAAAGCACAGTGCCTTCTGTCTAATGTACAGATTTATATGAGCTCTAGTGGAAGAAACCAGCTAATGCTAAAAGGTAGGATTAATTAATTTGGAGATTGCTGTTTAAAATTCAGCAGTGATCTCAGAAAACTGGGGTGTATTTGATTAACCTCTGTGCAGAAGAATTGTAAGACTTTTAAGGCTGTGACTGTGCAGTTTCTAAGACCTGGGAAATTGAGACACAAAGAGCATTCTCAAGACGTAGCAAGAACCACTTACTTGGGATAGGGAGCCTGTCTTGATCTCCGCGTTCTGCAGAGCTTTATCCCAAGGAGATATCTCTGAGCAGAGGTATCGACGTCGCTTTCCATAGTTCTGGCAGGATTTGTATGGTTTGCAAATATGTCCACATTTGTTCCAAAGCCTATTCATGCACTCTGAAGGTGGTGATTCAGATGATTCAGAACCCCATTAATTATGGAGTATTCAGATGTCCGGGACACAATTTAGACTCCTCTGCAGGGCTTGATCATTTCAATTGCCTTATCCTTCTCCTTCGTGACACTGTACAGAAGACAAGAATCAAGACCATCCCCAAGAAAAAGAAATGCGAAAAGCAAAACGGCTGTCTGAGGAGGCCTTAAAAATAGCTGTGAAAAGACAGGAAGCGAAAAGCAAAAGAGAAAAGGAAAGATATACCCATTTGAATGCAGAGTTCCAAAGAATAGCAAGGAAAGATAAGAAAGGCTTCCTCAGCGATCAATGCAAAGAAATAGAGTAAAACAACAGAATGGGAAAGACTAGAGATCTCTTCAAGAAAATTAGAGATACCAAGGGAACATTTCATGCAAAGATGGGCTCAATAAAGGACAGAAATGGTAGGGACCTAACAGAAGCAGAAGATATTAAGAAGAGGTGGCAAGAATACACAGAAGAACTATACAAAAAAGATCTTCACGACCCAGATAATCACAATGGTGTGATCACTCACCTAGAGCCAGACATCCTGGAATGTGAAGTCAAGTGGGCCTTAGGAAGCATCACTATGACCAAAGCTATTGGAGGTGATGGAATTCCAGTTGAGCTATTTCAAATCCTGAAAGATGATGCTGTGAAAGTGCAGCACTCAATATGCCAGCAAATCTGGAAAACTCAGCAGTGGCCACAGGACTGAAAAGGTCAGTTTTCATTCCAATCCCAAAGAAAGGCAATGCCAAAGAATGCTCAAACTACTGCACAATTGCACTCATCTCACACGCTAGTAAAGTAATGCTCAAAATTCTCCAAGCCAGGCTTCAGCAATACGTGAACATGTGAACTTTCAGATGTTCAAGCTGGATTTAGAAAAGGCAGAGGAACCAGAGATCAAATTGCCAACATCCGCTGGATCATGGAAAAAGCAAGAGAGTTCCAGAAAAACTACTTCTGCTTTATTGACTATGCTAAAGCCTTTGACTGTGTGGATCACAATAAACTGTGGAAAATTCTGAAAGAGATGGGCATACCAGACCACCTGACCACCTGACCTGCCTCTTGAGAAACCTGTATGCAGGTCAGGAAGCAACAGTTAGAACTGGACATGAAACAACAGACTGGTTCCAGATAGGACAAGGAGTACATCAAGGCTGTATATTGTCACCCTGCTTATTTAACTTATATGCAGAGTACATCATGAGAAACGCTGGGCTGGAGGAAGCACAAGCTGGAATCAAGATTGTCGGGGGAAATATCAATAACCTCAGATATGCAGATGACACCACCCTTATGGCAGAAAGTGAAGAAGAACTAAAGAGCCTCTTGATGAAAGTGAAAGAGGAGAGTGAAAAAGTCAGCTTAAAACTCAATGTTCAGAAAACTAAGATCATGGCATCCGGTCCTGTCACTTCATGGCAGATAGATGGGGAAACAGTAGAAACAGTGGCTGGCTTTATTTTTCTGGGCTCCAAAATCATTGCAGATGGTGATTGCAGCCATGAAATTAAAAGACGCTTACTCCTTGGAAGGAAAGTTATGACCAACATATACAGCATATTAAAAAGCAGAGACATTACTTTGTCAACAAAGGTCCGTCTAATCCAGGCTATGGTTTTTCTAGTGGTCATGTACGGATGTGAGAGTTGGACTATAAGAAAGCTGAGTGCTGAAGAATTGATGCTTTTGAACTGTGGTGTTGGAGAAGACTCTTGAGAGTCCCTTGGACTGCAAGGAGATCCAACCAGTCCATCCTAAAGGAGATGAGTCCTGGGTGTTCATTGGAAGGACTGATGTTGAAGCTGAGACTCCAATACTTTGGCCACCTCATGCAAAGAGCTGACTCATTGGAAAAGACTCTGATGCTGGGAAAGATTGAGGGCAGGGGGAGAAGGGGACGACAGAAGATGAGATGGTTGGATGGCATCATCGACTCGATGGACATGGGTTTGGGTGGACTCCGGGAGTTGGTGATGGACAGGGGGGCCTGGCATGCTGCGATTCATGGGGTCGCAAAGAGTTGGACACAACTGAGTGACTGAACTGACTGACTGACTGATCCTTCTCCTCTCCCCATCATTTTCTTATTAGAGCAATGAATGAGATTCAGATAACCTTGAATTTGCTCTACAATGCCATGTTTTGAAAAAGCATCCTTTCTAGAGCAAGGAATTGTGTCTATGGAAACCCTGAGAATTATAACCACATTATTGAATTGAGTCATACACATAGCTTCCAATGACTATAGTAGAACTATTAGATCAAAGCTACTCAGATTGCTCCATCATTAGTTTGTCTCCTTTTTTTGAAGTTACTGTGATAAATTCTGTTTGATAGAAAAGAGAAATGTTCTGTTGTTTAGAGAAGAAAGATGCAACTTCCTTATATTTACTTACATAATTTCATCTTTTTTGTGTGTTGCCAGGTTTTTGTTTATCCTTTTGGGTCCAGTAGGGAAAGGTCAGCAGTATCATGAGATTGGCAGATCCATGGCCACCATCATGACAGATGAGGTATGCACACCACTTCTGCTCTTCATGTGTTCATCACATAAATATTTATTTAGTGTTTACTCTGTGCCAGGCATTGTGCTAGTTGTTGGGAGTAAAATAATTATTGCTGGAAAGCAATGCTGGTCATGTTTTTGAGAACCAAGCCCTCTTGGATTTTTCTTCCTCTGTCATCTCTCCCTTTTGGAATAATCAAGGATGCAGAGAAATCTTTTTCTGGGAAAACTATTGCCAAGTAGGATACCAAGTAGGAAAGATATTAAGGCTGACTTAACTTTCTAGAGAAGGTAGTTAATGAAGTGTATCCAAGCTATTTGCATAAAGAAACCTCACTCCCATTTCACTGGTAAATGAGACCAGTTTGTCAGGGGGATGCTCTTGGGCATTGTCATGTGAATGTACTAGGGTTACTAGACATTTCAACTGCCCCTGCTGCATCCCTGGTGAGGACTGTGCTGCTCAGGTAAGTTGCAAAGTAGGGCCTTGAAAAGGCATATATCTTAGAGGCAAAGGGAGATTGGGCTGTGTTTTATCAGCTGTCTTTGGTTGGAAGGCATATTTCATGGAGGACCTTTATTAGTAATTATTCCATCCAGTTTTTCTACCCACCGTGATCAGGAAGATTTCTCATGCATCTTGGCTTTTGTTCTGTTCTTTGAGGAGATAACAGAATTACAAAACTTTATAGAGTCGTGTCTTATCTCTTTCTATACTAATAGACATATATGTAGTTTTTTTTGACTCATCTTTAGATTCATTTTAAAAACTCTTTTATCCTTGTACTTCTTTAAGTGCTAAACTTATCTACATTTCAGAGCCCTGTGACAAAGATAAAGTCCAAGAGGTTTTATCTATCTTTTACCATATCCATTGGCTATTGTTTAAGTCAAGTGACTTTCAGCTTTCCTGAGGATTTTTTCTTCTCTTAGATTTTTCATGATGTGGCTTATAAGGCAAAAGAGCGAGATGACCTCCTGGCAGGGATTGATGAGTTCCTAGACCAGGTGACGGTGCTTCCTCCAGGGGAGTGGGACCCCTCCATTCGAATTGAGCCACCCAAAAATGTCCCTTCCCAGGTAATGTATGCACATGAGCCAGTGGTGGCTTAGTGTCACTTACTGAGGGCCCACCATGGACACAGCAAAGACCATGTTGGTGTATGATAGATAAACTGAGATGCGGTTCTGTTATGGAGTGCCTAGAATGTCAGAAGAGTAATAAAATATGAATATGCAGTAACATTGATTGGCCAGGATTACCTTGGGATGAATTTTAAGCCAACTTTTGAAGGATTGATGTGAAATGGCAGAGAGGAGAGGTGGCCAGGATTACCCTGGGATGAATTTTAAGCCAACTTTTGGAGGATTGGTGTGAAGTGGCAGAGAGGAGAGGAGGGGGCATTTCTTGGGAGTCTATTAAGGATGAAGCCACTAAATGAAAAGAGCTCAGTGCATAGAGAGTGCAAATAGAGTTCCCCATACTTTTTTTTGAGAGATTAAAGATGGAAGAAAACTTCTACTGTACACTGGTCCCTGGACCAGGTGCTTTACATATGCTAATTAAATCTCTCAGCAACATCTCCAAGTAGGTGTTATTATTCTTTATTTATGACGAATAAAAATACTATCTTCAAGGTTTTAAGGTAATGATTACACATAGACAGATTTGCAACTTGAACTTAGGTCGTATCTGATGCCAAAGCCTTCATGTTTCTGTTTCTGGGCAAGACAGAGGAGTCAGGTACCAGTGGAGAGGAAGAGAAATTATTTGTTGTCTTTTGTGTTTTTCAGGAAAGTCAATAAACTGTCCCAAATCAGTAGATGCATCTGAAAGCTATAAGAAACACTTGGGTATTTGGGGGGCTGCTTTTGGATTCTCTCATGCCACCCTGTCCCCTTCCATCTCCCACCCTCCCACCCCACCTACCCCCATCATAGCAGGAAAGACAGAATAGGTGGTTGACTTTGCTAATTGTGTGGTCCTCTATTAAAAGGAGAAAAGGAAAATGCCTGGAGTTCCAAATGGAAACATTTGCCACATAGAACCGGAGCCACATGGGGGCCACAGCGGGCCAGAACTTCAGCGCACCGGGCGGTAAGTTCTGGAATATTTCACAGCTAATACTGCTTACTGGACAGAAGCTGTATAAAGAAATGGGTCATCTTTGCTTTCAGCCTTCTTCTCTATAGTATCTTTATTGGCTTGTGAATGACTTTTCAAATGGGACCACTGACAATAAGTATTACAATTCTATCAAATACTGTATCATTCATTCAAGTTTCTCAAACCACCTACCGTGTTCTGTCTCACCTCCTATCCTTCCCACACATTGTTCTCCCTGATTTGAACATTCCTCCCTATCTTCATTTCCAGGCTAACTGCTACTTATCCTTTGATTCAGCTTAGGTGTCCCTTTGGAGAGTCTTCCAAGACACTCTTTAGAGGAGGTTAGGTTATTCCTGCCATGTGATGTCACAGCTTGGAGCCCTGTCCCCTGCCCAGCTACTACCCTCAGCCCAGTCCCCGGTTATAGCCCTGATCACATTTTATTATTATTTCTTGATTTGATGTCTTTCCTGCCAGAATGTTTGCTCCCTAAGGGCGGGGACCCCATTATATTCCTAAAACCCAGTTCAGTGCCCTGCATAGAGTGGGTACACAATTATTATCTGATGAATGAATACTATTAGAATGATGTCTGTTCTTTAGCACGAGTGGACACGGCATGCATAAATATTAAATGGTTATTTTAAGTTGAGACATGGATAAATATTAAATGGTTTTTTTAAGTTAAGAAACCCCTTGAGGTAGGGAAATAAGTACTACTTTAGGTGTGTCTGAGAATAGGCAACTTACTCTTCTGGGCCCAGATTTTAAGGACAGATGTCCAATTAGGAGGTTCTCTGTGGTAGATGAGGCAAGAGGGTCCCCAGGCTGGGATGCTTTATATTCCAGGTAGGAAGGTAGTAAAAGAGAATGAGATTTGGGGTTGGAGTGGCATCCAGAGGTGTCCCCCACGTTGTGGGAGAAGGTTGGGACTATGGTTCTGGCATTGTAAGTTGTGCTTGTGTCTCAAAGGGTCTGCTGGGCAGAGATTCTCAGCACAGGACTCAGATGATGGAAAGGAGCTTTAATGTCTACTCTAGTGCTTTCACCTATTTTTTTTTTTCTTTCTTCCTTGAAGTTGCTTTCCTTATTTCTTTATCTTCAGTACTCTATCCAATGGAAACCCAACATTTGTTTGTTTTTTTGAATTGCAGAGTGTTAATTTTTCCACTCTTGGAAATTCAGGGACAGATAGGAGAGGAGACTGAGAAGCTGACAGAATAGCATGTAACTAGCAGTGTTGATAGGGAGAATTCATCCTGGCTGGAGGAATGTATCTGAGGGTGGAAGGATAACTGGGCTCTGGGAGGGATTACTGGAGGAAAGGAGGAACCCTTTGATGGACGGGATCACTGAAAAGAGAGATCAAGTTCCAGGAGTAAAGTTCATATTTTCTTTAAAGTTGGAAGAGCTCTGAGTTGTGGCGGAGGAGTCCTGGTGTTGAGAAGCATTTCAAAGGATACATTTGTCTTTAGAATAGTTTCCAGGATTCAGACTATCTTAAAGGAGGTGGTGCTTTTTTAAGGGGAAGAGTCTTGGGTATGGATTTGATAGAATTTCAAAGCTATGATTTATCCTTTTGAATTCAAAGGGTGTTCACAACTCAGGACTGAGAGTTTGAAAGTAGTAGAAATGAGGCCAACAACTTTCCTTCAAACACATGATCTTTGCAGAGATGAGAGCTCAGCTTTCTTTTGGTTTCAAGAAGCAAATAAACTAGGGTCCCATGCTTTTGTAGTGGAGGGTCACTTAAAATCAATTCTACATGGAGGTTTGGGAGTATAGATTGGATCTATATCTAGACCTGATACAGAATCTGGGAAATGGTGCCTGACATCCCCAAAGAAAAACCCATATAGCCAGGACCATCACACACTTAATCACCAGCCCCTAGTACCTTTACTCACAAGTTCAAATGGGGCTTGAGGACATTCTTCCATAATGTCGAGTGAGGAACTACTGGAATTGACAAAGCTGAAAGGAAGGGTCATCTAGATTCAGAGCCTCACTCTATTTGGTGTGCCTCTTCCTGAGCTCCAGAAGTTTCCCTCATAGCCCTTAGGAAAAGACCTCAAGACACGTGACTTTCCTCCTCTTGTAGCTTTTTCAGTTGGTATCAGGGATCACAGTTCATGCCAACTCTGGCTCCTTTCCCAGTCTTAAAGTATGTAGGGGTGAATATGAACCTTCCTCTACAGATGAACATCCTAGAGTTTTCTGGACCTTCCTGGACTTTACAGACTAAAACTATATTAACCTGGACTCTGTATTCTTTGTACCTTTAGCTGTGTTTCTTTGAGGTGGTGCACAACCTGGGGATGCCATCCTAGTTGGATGGAGAGGTACTTAAGATGTGGTAGTATAGGCTCTAAGAAGGTGGGAGAGGAGGCAAAGTTGAGAACAGTCTGAGTTGTATGTGATCTGACCTGCCAAGCCAGGGCTGACACAGTGTCTTGGGCCTCCCTCATGTTGATGGTAGGCCATGACACCGAGGCATTCCCATGCCGAGCGAAGAGCAAAGTCTGACTAGAGTTCCTAGGCTGGAAGCTTCACAGCACCGAGGATGTTCTGCTGAGGGGTTTTTCCAAGTAGATTGGTGTACCTTGTTGGAGAAGCCACTTTGGGGAAGGGTTGATGAAAAAAAGAATTGGGAGTTATTGTCTTGATGATCCCAGCCCCACTTGAAACAGGTTTCTTCCCAGGCACAGCAGACAATTGGATGGCTGGTGTGTCCCTAAAGCCCTCCTCAGAGGGCTTCCTGAGTTAATACTCTAGAGCCTAGTGGCCCTCTCCACAGGTAAGTCCTTTCTGGCTTCAAGCTTAAATTTGTGGCCCTGTGTGCTTCCTGCCACCCCAAACTTGAACATCAAGGATAGTATTGAAAGCGAAAGGAAGTCTCAAATGTGTGGAGGAAAGCATCCATGCCTGATTATTGTGTGTGCCAGATACTCGATTAGGGTCTGTATGAGTGGGGAATGAGACAGATTCCAAAACAGGATTTGAAATCATTTTGTTATTTATGTTATACCATCAATAGGAGCCTCAGATCTTTTCTCTCCTCTTTCAATCACTGCCAGGCAGACAGATGTCCTTCCTTTCTATGGCTTCTTATAAATCCATGTCACATAAATCTCTTGCCTGTTGCTCATAGACACTCCTCCTGAATGATGAGCCTCGCACATCCAGGAGGACCAATCATGGCAGCATCATAGGGTGAGGCTCACTGCTGCAGAAGGTTATTCTCCCAGAACAATACCCATCAGAGGAAGGTCATTGGTGTTTGGGAGGTAATGCTATGTTGGCTAAGGACCTGGAAAATCTTGAATGTTGCCCCGGACTAATTGTGGCTGCCAATAAGGTCCTTGAGGGGCTATCTCCTCAGAGAGGAAAGCAAGACCATGTGACATTTTATTACAAACTGTAACCTGGGTCCCAAACCCTGAGGTAGAACTCCCATGCTCTAGGTTAGACCCTGTAGATAGCTCCTTACCTCAGCTAGGTCTGCCAGACAGGCTAAAACCAAAGCAGGTCACAAGGCTGACTTTGCCTCTCTCCTGTAAACCCAGGCCCAGACTGTGATGTTACTGCTGTAGGTTGAGGAAGAGTAAATCCCAACTGTGCCCGGCAAACCAGAAGAGCAAGTGGGTCAGATGAAAGAGTGTGTGCCCTGTGTCCATCTGCATACCCATTTGACCTGGCTAGATGAGAGAGGGAGCTTTTGAATGGATAAAGAGAGCTGGCTCAGCCTTCTCCCCTGGCGTACAGATCCTAGGCCTCATAGGACACCTCTAGGCTCCTGAGCAGAGAGAAAGAAAGAGCTAGCTAAGCCTCCTTTCATGAGAGAGTAGACTGGTGTGTTTTCAGTTTTTGGTATAGAACATTTCAAACATAAACGAGAAGAAAGGACACTGTAATGAACCCCCATGTGCCCATCAATAGTTACCAACATTTTGCCAATCTTGTTTCATCTATTTCTTCACTACTTAATTGTTTTATGTTTTCTAGATTATTTTAAGCCAAATCACCAGTAACATGTCATTTCACCTGTAACTACTTGAGCAGGTATCTCTGTTCCACAAGGACATTTTGAAAAACAGCTATCATTCCATTATGAAATCTAATAAAATTAACAATAATTCTTTACATTGTCTCATGCTTAGCCCATATTCACCTTTCTGTGATTGTCCTGGCAACATCCTTTTAGAGTTTGTTTGATGCAGGATCCAGTGGAGGTTTGCATTTCATTATTATGTTCCTGTTCTATAACAGGCCTCCTCCTCTTTTTTTTTTTTTTAATGCCATTCATGTGTAGAAGAAAGTAGGTAGTTTGCCCTGTAGAATGCTGAATGACTCTCTTCAATGACTCCACTCTTTAAAAATTGCCGCTGTCTAGACATAGTCCTCCTTCTTGGTGTAGGACATCTCACTCTTGATCTTTCTCGTCCTTGGGATGTGGAGAGGGATCTTGAAGTCCTGCCACCAAGTCCTGTTGATTCTGCCTCCTAATTGGCACTCAATTCTCTTTCTAACCCATGGCCTCCAGCCTTGCCCCATGTTCCATTTATGACACTCTCACCAGAGTGATCCTTTCAGAATGCCTGCTTACTTATGCTGCTTCCCTGTATAAAGTCCTTCACTGCATCACACACTGTTGGGATAAATTTCTGATTCCTTTTTATAAAGCCCTTTGTGACTTAGCTTTTCCAACATCTCTAGCCTTGTCTATTGATATTTACCCCTCACATTGCCTTATCCTGTGAAAGTGCTGCACTCATTATGCCAGCAAATTTGGAAAACTCAGCAGTGGCCACAGGACTGGAAAAGGTCAGTTTTCGTTCCAATCCCAAAGAAAGGCAATGCCAAAGAATGCTCAAACTACCGCACAATTGCACTCATCTCACATGCTAGTAAAGTAATGCTCAAAATTCTCCAAGCCAGGCTTCAGCAATACGTGAACCATGAACTTCCAGATGTTCAAGCTGGTTTTAGAAAAGGCAGAGGAACCAGAGATCAAATTGCCAATATCCGCTGGATCATGGAAAAAGCAAGAGAGTTCCAAAAAAACATCTATTTCTGCTTTATTGACTATGCCAAAGCCTTTGACTGTGTGGATCACAATAAACTGTGGAAAATTCTGAAAGAGATGGGAATACCAGACCACCTGACCTGTCTCTTGAGAAACCTGTATGCAGGTCAGGAAGCAACAGTTAGAACTGGACATGGAACAACAGACTGGTTCCAAATAGGAAAAGGAGTCCGTCAAGGCTGTATATTGTCACCCTGCTTATTTAACTTCTATGCAGAGTACATCATGAGAAACGCTGGGCTGGAAGAAACACAAGCCGGAATCAAGATTGCCGGGAGAAATATCAATAACCTCAGATATGCGGATGACACCACCCTTATGGCAGAAAGTGAAGAAGAACTAAAGAGCCTCTTGATGAAGGTGAAGGAGGAGAGTGAAAAAGTTGGCTTAAAGCTCAACGTTCAGAAAACTAAGATCATGGCATCTGGTCCCATCACTTCATGGGAAATAGATGGGGAAACAGTGGAAACAGTGTCAGACTTTATTTTGGGGGGCTCCAGAATCACTACTGATGGTGACTGCAGCCATGAAATTAAAAGACGCTTACTCCTTGGAAGGAAGGTTATGGCCAACCTAGATAGCATATTTACTATTACTTTGCCAACAAAAGTCCGTCTAGTCAAGGCTATGGTTTTTCCAGTGATCATGTATGGATGTGAGAGTTGGACAGTGAAGAAAGCTGGGCGCCGCAGAATTGATGCTTTTGAACTGTGGTGTTGGAGAAGACTCTTGAGAGTCCCTTGGACTGCAATGAGATCCAATCAATCCATCCTAAAAGAGATCAATCCTGGGTGTTCATTGGAAGGTCTGATGTTGAAGCTGAAACTCCAATACTTTGGCCACCTCATGCGAAGGGTTGACTCATTGGAAAAGACCCTAATGCTGGGTGGGATTGGGGGCGGAAGGAGAAGGGGACGACAGAGGGTGAGATGGTTGGATGCCATCACCAACTCGATGGACATGGGTTTGGGTAGACTCCGGGAGTTGGTGATGGACAGGGAGGCCTGGCGTGCTGCAATTCATGGGGTCGCAGAGAGTCGGACACGACTGAGCGACTGAACTGAACTTGCCTTATCCAGTCATAACTCTTTCAGCACCTTGAACGTGCCAAGCAGTCTCACCTCTAGGTGGCATCCATGCCAGCCCCTCTGCCTCATCTGGCTAACTCCTGGTCCATTCTCGAGTCCCAGCTGAAATGCCCCTCCCTGTTCTTTGCTGCCATGGTGCCCTCACAACCCTGTCTGTCCCCTGTACTAGACTTTTCATCCTAGAGAGAAAGGGCTGTGTTTGCCTTGCTACTGTCGCGTCTCCAGTACCTGGCACAGTGCTTGGCGTGAAGTATCTGTTACTACTTGGCAACTGCATGAATGATTATGCTGATTTCTCAAGTAAGGTGGGTAGTTCAGAGTAAGAATATACATGTGATAGGGGCTTTTTATCTAGAAAACATTTAATAAAACTAACAGTTTTAATACCATGATAGTTTTGTTCATTGCTTCCTAACAGCTCAGAATTTGAAGTTTGAAGCTAATACTTAATTTCATGTTAAATTTTGGGAACTTTTTATTGAATGGGTGTTATGCATAGCAAATTAATTTTTTTTATGCTTGGGATAATCATTCAAATTCATGCCTTTGGTTGCAATTAGAATTCATGTTGGAACATGGCCAGAATCCATGCTGGCCCCGGAGAGATCTCTTGTGCTTAGGGTCAAATTGAAGCCAAATATTAACCTCCATACAGAGCGCATTTGAAGTGCTTTCAGATGTGCTCTGTTGACTTGCTTTAGTGGGAGAGGGACTGCATTAGACACCTGTCTGCCGTGTTTCTGCAGGCTGTTTGGGGGCTTGGTGCTGGACATCAAGCGGAAGGCCCCCTGGTACTGGAGCGACTACCGGGATGCCCTCAGCTTACAGTGTTTGGCCTCCTTTCTGTTCCTGTACTGTGCCTGCATGTCACCTGTCATCACCTTTGGGGGATTGCTTGGAGAAGCCACCGAGGGGCGCATAGTAAGAACTTTTGCCACTTCTAATGGTCCCAAATGAAAGTAAAAATATTATGAAGGCAGCCACATCTACTGGGAGGAAAATTCCCTGGACGTGGACTGAAGAGATTGGTTTCTTCCTGCTGAATTACATAGTCTTCTGACTTCATGCCAACGAGCAACACCGCTCCCCCTTTAGAACAGACCCTCTTCTGCCTGCATATCAATTTAGGTAGCCGATTGCCCTGTTGTATTGCCCGTTGCTCCAAGGATAGAAAATTATATATTGATGTCATCTGAAAATAAGGTTTAAGGTGACTCTGTATGACAGCCCATAGTGTGAATGGTATCATTGTGCTTTCTATATATATTTATAAATAATGAATTGAGTCGTGCATAATAGGACTTGTTAAGGAATCATACGTAGATAGATTTGGGGACCTAAATTATTGAAGCAGTATCCATTTACAAGAGGATTAGACTATGTACACATCTCTCTTGCTGAGACAAAATACAAACAAGTGGCTTGTCAGGTGCATTGGAGAGCTAAGTTGGGAGTGTATATAAGCCTGTGTCACTCATTTCAGATGGGCTGTGGACTCAGTGATGATTTTTTTCCCTCTTTAGAGTGCGATTGAATCCTTGTTTGGAGCCTCCATGACTGGGATCGCCTATTCCTTGTTTGCTGGCCAGGCCCTCACCATCCTGGGAAGTACTGGGCCAGTGCTTGTGTTTGAAAAGATTTTGTTCAAATTCTGCAAGTAAGATATTTGTTTTTCTGAAAACTCTATCTGGATATGTTAGTGTGCTACTAGGTTTGAATATTAGGGTCCTAGTAGAGTGTAAGCAGGCAAAAGCATCCTGTGGCCTGTCACCCTGCCCCCAGGTAGGACCATATATAAAATAGCAGATCTCCTGGCCCTAAGAGCTTTATTAATGTCCCTCAGCTCTTGACTTTTTATCTTTAAAAACACTTTCCCTAGCTAATCCAAACTCCTAATGGAAGTTTCCTAATGGAAACTCAATTTCCAGTCAATTTTTCTTTTTAAAAAATTTAACTTTTTAATTGTATGGATTTTTAAAAATTTTAAATTGGAGTGTAGTTGAATTACAATATTGTGTTAGTTTCAGTTGTAAACAAAGTGATTCAGTTACATATATACCTATATTCATTTTTTTTCAGTTTCTTTTCTTATATAGGTTATCATGGAATATTGAGTAGAGTTCCCTGTGCTATATAGTAGGTCCTTGTTGATTATCTATTATATATATATATATATATATATATATATATAGTAATGTGTATATGTTCATCCCAAATTTCTGATTTATCTCTTCCTCTTCATGTTTCCCCTTAGGTAGCCATAAGTTTGTTTTTGATATCTCTAAGTCTGTTCCAGTCAATTTTTAATTTGAGTTAATACTCCCCCTTTATATTCTGATTGTTGGTGGGGAGTCAGCAATGCCCTCATTTTCCTACTTTTCCTATAAAATCTTTCATTGTGTATTAGAAGTAGGAGCACATGGAATAAGGACCAGCTCTTTCTCCTTAACTGCAGAAAGAGGATCTTAACCATGTCGGGCAGGAATGGCAGAAGTGGATAGTGGACAGTTTGCACCTTTTCCTCTGTCCTTGTCCTTGCTGTGGGAAATATGATCTGTAAAGCGAATCTTTGTCACAGCTGTCCCAGGACAGCCTTCAGGAGTGAAGTGCAGTCAGAATTAGGGACAAATTAGCTTGCAGTACTGGAACTGATAATAGCAGGTGAATTAACCACATTTCTGACCCTTTGCCTGTAATGCAGTGGGTCAGAATGTAAAGCCATTCACTGACTTTTGATGAACTTTGGTCTTGTTTCAGAGACTACGCTCTTTCATACCTCTCCCTGCGAGCTTGTATTGGACTGTGGACTGCCTTCCTTTGTATTGTCCTTGTGGCAACTGATGCCAGTTCCCTTGTCTGCTACATTACTCGCTTCACTGAAGAAGCGTTTGCCTCCCTGATTTGCATTATTTTCATCTATGAAGCAATAGAAAAGCTGATTCACCTGGCAGAGACCTACCCCATCCACATGCATAGCCAGCTGGACCACCTTAGCCTGTATTAGTGAGTATGCTTCTGCTTCTTTTATTTTTTTAAAAATAAAGTGAAGGGCCTGAGTATAATGGCTGAGGTAGCATGCCATGCAGTACTTGTAGCTTCTGTTAAGGAAGTGTGTTGGCCCTCTGGGAAACAGAGCTTAGACATTAATGTGGAGACCTGGGGGTCTGCCAGAGCAGAACAATCAAAAGTGATGAAGGGGGAACTTCCTTGGTGGACCATTGGTCAAAACTCTGCCTTCCAAAACACAGGGTGTGGGTTCAATCCCTGGCCCGGGAGCTAAGATCCCACATGCCTCACAGCCAAAAATCCGAAACATAGAAGAATATTGTAATAAATTCAACAAAGACTTTAAAAATTACCCACATAAATTTTTTTTTAAGATGATGATGGGGAAGATAGGTTAAGATTAAGAATCAGAGAGGACTTGAGAAATGCTCTCCAGAGTATGTCTTTTGGGTCCAGGTACTGAGACAAGAATAGACTGCAAGTGTAGCAAGGAGAATTCAAGGTAGTTGTTGGGAAGAACTTCTTTTTGCAAAAACTTGTGAGGCTTTGGACCACATCACATTCTCTGTGAGTATATGTAGGCTACTCTTAGGAATCATTAGGTAGAAAATATAATAATTCCTTATAGATCCATAGGTCTCTTACTCTGTGTCCAGAAGGTCTAGAAATCTACTTTGTTGCTCAGTTGCCAGGTTGTGTTCAACTCTTTGCAGCCCCATGGACTGCAGCATACCAGGCTCCCGTGTCCTCCGCTATCTCCCAGAATTTGCTCAAAATTCATGTCCACTGAGACAGTGATACTACCTAACAATCTCATCCTCTGTCGTACCTTCTCCTCCTGCCTTCAGTCTTTCCGAACATCAGAGTCTTTTCCAATGAGTCAGCTCTTCGCATCAGATGGCCAAAATATTGGAGCTTCAGTATCAGCACCAGTCTTTCTATGGAATATTCAGGATTGATTTCCTTTAGGATTGACTGGTTTCATCTCCTTACTGTCCAAGGGACTCTCAAGAGTCTTCTCCAGCACCACAATTTGAAAGCATCAATTCTTCAGCGCTCAGTCTTCTTTAAGGTCCACCTCTCACATCTGTACATGACTACTGGAAAAACCATAGCTTTGACTATACAGACCTTTGTCAGCAAAGTGATGTCTTTGCTTTTTAATATACTGTCTAGGTTTGTCATAGCTTTCCTTCCAAGGAGCAAGCATCTTTTAATTTCATGGCTGCAGTCATCATCTGCAGTGATCTTGGAACCCAAGAAAATAAGATCTGTCATTGCTTCCACTTTTTCCCTTTCTATTTGCCATGAAGTGGTGGGACTGGATCTTCGTTTTTTGAATGTTGAGTTTTAAGCCAGCTTTTTTACTTTCATCAAGAGGCTCTTTAGTTCCTCTTCACTTTCTGCCATTAGAGTGGTATCATATGCATATATGAGGTTGTTAATATTTCTCCTGGCAGTCTTGATTCCAGCTTGTGATTCATGCAGCCCAGCATTTCACATGATGTACTCTGCATAGAAGTTAAATAAGCAGGGTGACAATATATAGCCTTGATGTACTCCTTTCCTAACTGGGAACCAGTCAGTTGTTCCATGTAAGGTTCTAACTGTTGCTTTTTGACTCACAGGTTACTCAGGAGATAGGTAAGGTGGTCTGGCATTTCCACCTCTAAGAATTTTCCACAGTTTGTCGTGATCCGCATAGTCAAGGGCTTTCACATAGTCAGTGAAGCAAGTAGATGCTTTTCTGGAATTCCTTTGCTTTCTCCATGATTCAGTAAACGTTGACAGTTTGATCTGATTCCTCTGCCTTTTCTAAACCCAGCTTGTACATCTGGAAATTCTCAGTTCATGTACTGTTGAAACCTAACTTGAAGGGTTTTGAGCATAACCTTACTAACATGTGAAATGAGGGCAATTGTCCAGTAGTTTGAACTGGACACTTTCTTTGGCACTGCCCTTCTTTGGGACTGGAATTAAAACTGACCTTTTCCAGTCCTGTGGCCACTGCTGGGTTTTCCAAATTTCCTGACATTGAATGCAGTACTTTAACAGTATCATCTTTTAGGATTTGAAATAACTCAACTGGAATTTCATCACTCTACTAGCTTTCTTTGTAGTAATGCTTCCTAAGGCCCACTTGACTTCACACTCCAGGATGTCTGGCTCTACATGAGTGACCACACCATCGTCGTTATCCTGGTCATTAAGACCTTTTTTGGTATAGTTCTGTGTTTTCTTGCCGCCTCTTCTTAATCTCTTCTGCTTCTGTTAGGTCCTTACTTTTTCTGTCCATTATTGTGCCCATCCTTGTATGAAATATTCCGTTGATATCTCCAATTTTCTTGAAGAGATCTCTAGTCTTTCCACTCTATTATTTTCCTCTCTTTTTTTGCACTATTCATTTAAGAAGGCTTCTTATCTCTCCCTGCTATTCTCTGGAACTCTGCATTCAGTTGGGTATATCTTTCCCTTTCTCCTTTGCTTTTTCCTTGTTTTCTTTCCTCAGCTATTTGTAAAGCCTCCTCAGACAACCACTTTGCCTTCCTGCATTCTTCTTAAGGATGGTTTTGGTCACTGTCTCCTGTACAGTGTTAAGAACCTCTGTCCATAGTTCTTTAGGCACTCTGTCTACCAGATCTAATCCCTTGAATCTATTTATCACCTCCTCTGTATAATCATAAGGGATTTGATTTAGAGCATACCTGAATGGCCTTGTGGTTTTCCCTACTTTATTCAATATAAGACTGAATTTTACAATAAGAAGCTAATGATCTGAGCCATATTCAGCTCCAGGTCTTGTTTTTACTGACTGTATAGGACTTCTCCATCTTTTGCTGCAAAGAATATAATCATTCTGATTTCAGTATTGAACATATGGTGATGTCCATGTGCTGAGTCATCTCTTGTGTTGTTGGAAAGAGGATGTTTGCTATGTCCAGTGTGTTCTCTTGACATAACTCTGTTAGCCTTTGCCCTGTTTCATTTTGTACTCCAAGGCCAAACTTGCCTGTAACTCCAGGTATCTCTTGATTTTCTCCTTTTGTATTCCAGTCCCCTATGATGAAAAGGACACTCCAGTATTCTTGCCACGAGAACCCCATGAGCAGTATGAAAAGGCAAAAAGATATGACACTGGAAAATGAGCCCCCCCCCCCAGGTCAGAAGGTGTCCAGTTTGCTACTGGGGAAGAGTGGATGGCATTAACTAATGACTCCAGACAGAATGATGCAGCTGGGCCAAAGCAAAAACGACACTCAGTTGTGGATATGTCTGATGGTGAAAGTAAAGTCTGATTCTGTAAAGAACAATATTGCGTAGGGACCTAGAATATTAGGTCCATGAATCAAAGCAAATTGGATGTGTGGTTAAGCAGGAGATGGCAATCTTAGAATCAGTGAGCTAAAATGGACAGGAATGAGTGAATTAATTCAGATGACCATTATATGTACTACTGTGGGCAAGAATCCCTTAGAAGAAATGGAGTAGCCCTCGCAGTCAACGAAAGAGTCTGAAATGCAGTACTTGAGTGCAAACTCAAAAATGACAGAATGATCTTGGTTCATTTCCAAGGCAGACTAGTCAGCATCATAGTGATCCAAGTTTATGCCCCAAACAATAATGCTGAAGAAGCTGATGTTGAGTGGTTTTCTGAAGACCTACATGACTTTCTAGAACTAACACCAAAAAAAAAAAGCTACTTACTTACCTATATTTCAACTTTTTTTTCACTTATTCAATATAGTTTGGCTAAGTTGAAAAAAAGACAGTTTCACTGTGTCTTCATCCTTCTAGGAGAGTCTGGTCCTGTAAACATTTCTTCTCGGAAATGGTGTTCTCTGAATTATGACTAAAGAGAATTCTCCCCATCCCTTAGCTTTGTACATCAAGTTCCCTCCCTTCTGGTTGTACCATTCTGATGTGGAAGGTCTGGTTGTGAAGTGAACAATATCAATCTGAAACTGCCTGAGCAGAAGGCATACTGTGTGGAGATGCCTGCCAACCAGCTTCGATACACTTTTCTAGATTCTAGTTATCCCTTTATTCACACTTTAAAAATAACTCCTTAAACATGTATTAGAATTTAAAAATTATTTTATTACAAAATAATCACCATCAGGGAATATAATCTTTGAAACCTAGTGGATTTCTGATTGGCATTGGAGGAAGGTTCATTCTTTGACCTTTTTTAATCATTCATTTATTCATTTAACAAATATTCGTTGAGCACCTACTATGTGCCCAGCGCTGTTTAGACCCTGGAAACATAGCGGTGAACGTGACAGACAAAAGTTCTACCCTCATGAGGTTTATGTCCGAGTGGGAGAAGACAAACAGAAGTGACCAGCTCTGGATTGTGTAGACTTTGGATTTGGATACTGAAATTCTTTGTTAATAAAGCTCAAGACAGTATTTTCTTTAAAAAATAATTTTATTTATTTTTGGCTGTTTTGGGCCTTTGTTGCTGCTTGGGCTTTCTCTATTGTGGAGGCCTGGGGTTACTCTCTAAATGTGGTGTGCAGGCTTCTCGTTGTGGTGACTTCTTTTGTTGTGGAGCACAGGCTCCAGTCCAAGTGGGCTTCAGTAGTTGTGGCATACAGTAGTTGTGGTTCCTGGGCTCTAGAGCACAGGGTCAATAGTTGTGGCACACAGGCTTAGTTGCTCCATGGCATGTGGGATCTCACATGAACCAGTGTCTCCTGCATTGGCAGGCAATTCTTTACCACTGAGTCACCAGGGAAGCACCAAGGTGGTATTTTTTTTTAACATTTCAGTTACATTCCACTGTTGATTCATATTGCAAGCAGATTCTTTACATCTGAACCACCAGGGAAGCCCGTTATAAAGCTAGAACTCCCTAATTCTTTAAGTGATTTTATGGTAATAGGTGTGTAACTGATTTTTTAAATAGAGTTAATTTTTTGAGAGCAAATTTTAGGATAACAGCAGAATTGAGCACAAAGTACAGACAGTTCTCGTATACCTCCTGGCCCCCACCATGCAGTCTCCCCCACTATCAACATCCATCACCAGAGTGACATATTTGTTACAGTCAAAGACACATCATGATTACCCATAATCCAGAGTTTACATTAGGAATGTAAATCTTGGAATTGTATATTCTGTGGGTTTTGACACACATATAGTGACATATCTGCCGTTATAGCATCCTACTGAATAGTTTCTCTGCCCTAAAAATCCTCTGTGCCCTGCCTGTTCATCCCTCCCCCTCAACCCAACCTCTGGCAACCACTGATCTTCTTACTCCATAGTTTTGCCTTTCCTACAGTGTCACATGGTTGTAATCATACAGTACATAGGCTTTTCAGATTGGCTTCATTCACTTCATAATGTGCGCTTAAATGTCTTCTTTCTCTTCTCATGGCTTGGTAGCTCATTTCATTTTAGCAATGAATAATAGTCCATTGTCTAGATATACTACCATACATACATTCACTACTAAAGGACATTTTTGTTGTTTCCAAGTTTGGAACTGATTTTCTTAATACCTAAATATAGCACTTTATGACTTTCTCTATTTTTGTTTTGTTGATTTCCTTCTATTGTTATTACCTATTGAGATCTTTTTGAATTTTAATCCTGTCATGCTACATCCTTAGAAGGTATGCTTGGCAGAATCAGAGGTGAAACCAAGTTACTGGGAATGGCCATGTCAGTTGAGTATGCTGGCAGCCAGTACAGGCATGAAGTATGCTGGGATTGGGAAGCAACATGGTGGCCAGTGGGACATGTCTGGTCTGCTCTGGTTTGGATGCAAGATGAGGCCTTTGGAAGCCAGGGAATGACCAGGAGAGTGGATATTACCAGGGAGAATGTTGTAGTTTCCATCATGATTCCAGGAGGCTCTGATTTTAGAACAAGAATGTGATAGGGGTTTAAGGTACAAAATATTTAGGCTTGGGGAGGCTATTGAGAGCTGAATAGGATATCCGGTCCTCCTTGCTATGTAGAATGAATTTTGTAGGAAAAGCCCAAGAGATAGAAACTAAGCAAAGGGAACTACCACATCAGATGCCTAACTTGTCAGCACAATATCTGAAGACCCACATGCTGATTTGAGCCCAATTTTAGTAATGACTGGCTGAAAAATCGGGGTATAGTTGGGTCTCAATGAATAGGACCAACCTCAAGGATCTGAAGTGGGCAAAGGAGAAATAGCATGGGCTTTGGCAATGCCTTTGGCCCTGTCATGGCTCAAAAGATTTACTTGAATACTTGGCTGCTTCTCTCAGGAATGTTTTTTCTTTTCCCCTCAGTTGCAGGTGTACCCTCCCAGAGAATCCAAACAATCACACTTTACAGTACTGGAAGGACCACAACATCGTGACAACAGAAGTCCACTGGGCCAACCTGACTGTTAGTGTAAGTCTGGGCGCTGCCAGGCAGCTCAACCTTGTGACCACTTGGCTTAAAGGGTCCTTCTAGGTAGAAGTGGGGAAGCCCTTCAATAAACTCTGGTGTTGATAGAAATAAAGTTTTTTGGTTTTGTTTTTTTAGAACACAATTCTTAACTGACTTTCCTTTTCCTTCAAAACTCTCTTGTACACAAAGGGAAAGGAAGATGACCTCGCACTTCTTTCCCACACACGTCCTGCCCGGTGACCCTGCACTGAGGATGTGTGGGAATGAAATCAGGGAGGATCAGGGGGCAGATCCAGGTTTTGGTGGGTCTTGAAGAACATTCAAATTTGGAAGTTCTCTATAATAAAAACAATGCAATAGCTGGGGCCATCCCAGAACCTCGTGTTTTCTCAGGACAGTTCTGATTTCATTTACAAAAGTGTCTTAGTTAGGACCATAAGTAGTCACCCAAAATGCAAACAAGAGCCCACAGCTGCACTTAGAGCAGGTGGAGGATACAGGCAGCCTGCATGTCCCAGCAACCCTGGGATGACAGTGACAGTCAGGAGACAGCAGCTGTTTCCTCCCTCATGCCTGCCTTTCATCACCCAGAATGTCTATTCCTCCAGGAGTGCCAGGAGATGCACGGAGAGTTCACAGGCTCTGCGTGCGGCCACCATGGACCCTATACCCCTGACGTGCTCTTTTGGTCCTGCATTCTCTTCTTCACCACCTTCATCCTTTCCAGCACCTTGAAGACTTTCAAGACGAGTCGCTATTTCCCAACCAGAGTAGGTAGCACACTCTTGGATTTCTTTTGTGTTAGACTTCTAATATCACAGAACCCATTCTCAGCCTCCATGCTGCTTGTGAGTACATTGACAGGTGCAGAGCTCCAAAAGACCTGACTCTGGAGGCCGTGGCCTTCTCTTCTTCCTGTGTCCAGCAGCCTCTTTCATAGATGTGTGGTGTAGGATGAGGGGTTAATACCTAAGAGTTTTTAATTGAAAAGTGTCAGGTGAGTTTAAGGTGGTCATTGTGTTCAATTACATCTCATTTCCAGAATGCTGGGGTATGTCGCGAGTAGTAGCTGGAACTGGCACCTGAAGACAGTACATTGGGATGATTGCCTGGGATGTGTAGGGGACCCCAGAGTCTTCTCTTGGGCAAGACTGGTAATAGCTTGTGAAATCACTGGGCACATTGACTGCAGCAGCCAAAACGCTCCTGACTTGATTTGCATGAGGTTTGAAGCCTCAACCGCCTCTCCCTGACGCAGATGGCACTGTTTGTATCATGACTGGTTTTGGCGGGGTGGAATTAGAGGCCAAGCATAGAGGGACTAAAGGTATTTTGCTTTGAGGAGGAGCTAGGATCAGGAGGAAATGGTGGTTTTCCTGTGTGTGAGGCTTTTATCAGTCAGATATGCAAAGCAGGATGTGTGAATGGGTGGGGGTCTCAGTTGATGAGACATCTTCTGTGTATACATTCAGGACAACAGCACATTCTCAGATGTCAGTCAGTCTACACAGTGGTTAAGGGAAGCTGCATGGAGGGCAGGTGGAGGCTGCAGTTCTAAATAAGTTGTTGTTTCCGGTCTGGACAAATAATGAACAGGTGGCAGTTGTGTACTGAGTACTTGCTACTTGCTCAAGCCTGGCTTAAGTGAAATAGGGGATGCAAAAGAAGCTTAAAATGTGGTCTCTGTAACAGATACACACACTACTATATATAAAATAGATAAACAAGGACCTGCTGTATTGCATAGGGAACTCTACTCAGTATCCTGTAATTAACCTATAATGGAAAAGAACCTGAAGAATAATATATATATGAAATTGAATCACTTTGTTGTACACCTGAAACACTGTAAATCAACTATCAGTTCAGTTCAGTTCAGTCGCTCAGTCGTGTCCGACTCTCTGCGACCCCATGAATTGCAGCACGCCAGGCCTCTCTGTCCATCACCAACTCCCGGAGTCTACCCAAACCCATGTTCATCGAGTCGGTGATGCCATCCAACCATCTCATCCTCTGTCGTCCCCTTCTCCTCCCGCCCCCAATCCTACCCAGCATTAGGATCTTTTCCAATGAGTCAACCCTTCACATGAGGTGGCCAAAGTATTGGAGTTTCAGCTTCAACATCAGACCTTCCAATGAACACCCAGGATTGATCTCTTTTAGGATGGATTGATTGGATCTCCTTGCAGTCCAAGAAACTCTCAAGAGTCTTCTCCAACACCACAGTTCAAAAGCATCAATTCTGCGGCGCTCAGCTTTCTTCACCGTCCAACTCTCACATCCATACATGACCACTGGAAAAACCATAGTCTTGACTAGACGGACTTTTGTTGGCAAAGTAATGTCTCTGCTTTTAAACATGCTATCTAGGTTGGCCATAACCTTCCTTCCAAGTAGTAAGCGTCTTTTAATTTCATGGCTGCAGTCACCATCAGCAGTGATTCTGGAGCCCAAAAAAGTAAAGTCTGACACTGTTTCCACTGTTTCCCCATCTATTTCCCATGGAGTGATGGGACCAGATGCCATGATCTTAGTTTTCTGAACGTTGAGCTTTAAGCCAACTTTTTCACTCTCCTCCTTCACCTTCATCAAGAGGCTCTTTAGTTCTTCTTCACTTTCTGCCATAAGGGTGGTGTCATCCGCATATCTGAGGTTATTGATATTTCTCCTGGCAATCTTGATTCCAGCTTGTGTTTCTTCCAGCCCAGCGTTTCTCATGATATACTCTGCATAGAAGTTAAATAAGCAGGGTGACAATATACAGCCTTGACGTACTCCTTTTCCTATCTGGAACCAGTCTGTTGTTCCATGTCCAGTTCTAACTGTTGCTTCCTGACCTGCATACAGGTTTCTCAAGAGACAAGTCAGGTGGTCTGGTATTCCCATCTCTTTCAGAATTTTCCACAGTTTATTGTGATCCACACAGTCAAAGGCTTTGGCATAGTCAATAAAGCAGAAATAGATGTTTTTCTGGAACTCTCTTGCTTTTTCGATGATCCAGCGGATATTGACAATTTGATCTCTGGTTCCTCTGCCTTTTCTAAAACCAGCTTGAACATCTGGAAGTTCACGGTTCACGTATTGCTGAAGCCTGGCTTGGAGAATTTTGAGCATTACTTTACTAGCATGTGAGATGAGTGCAATTGTGCGGTAGTTTGAGCATTCTTTGGCATTGCCTTTCTTTGGGATTGGAACGAAGACTGACTTCAATTATACTTCAATCAACTATACTTCAATTTAAAAATAATAAACTGCAAAACATGTGAATTATATCTCAGTAAAATTACTATATAATTTTAAAATATATATGTCTGTGTCTCCTTTGCTGCTCTGCAAGTGGGATCATCAGTACCATCTTTCCAGAGTCCATACATATGCACTAATATATGATATTTAACTTTCTCTTTCTGACTTCACTCTGTAATAAGCTCTAGGTTCATCCACCTTTTTAGAACTGACTCAAATGCGTTCCTTTTTATAGCTGGGTAATATTCTATTGTGTACGTGTACCACAACTTCCTTATATACTCATCTGTCAATGGACATCTAGGTTGCTTCCATGTCCTAGCTATTGTAAACAGTGCTGCAATGAACATTGGGGTACATGTGTCTTTTTCAATTATTGTTTCCTCAGGGTATATGCCCAGGATTGCTGGGTCATCAGCTCAGCTCAGTCGCTCAGTCATGTCTGACTCTGCGACCCCATGGACTGCAGCATGACAGGCTTCCCTGTTCATCACCAACTCCCAATGGACACAAACTCATGTCCATCAAGTCAGTGATGCCATCCAGCCATCTGTCGTCCCCTTCTCCTCCCACCTTCAATCTTTCCCAGCATCAGGGTCTTTTCTAATGAGTCAGTTCTTTGTATCAGGTGGCCAAATATTGGAATTTCAGCTTCAGCATCAGTCCTTCCAGTGAATATTCAGGACTGATTTCCTTTAGGATTGACTGGTTGTATCTCCTTGCTGTCCCAGGGACTCTCAAGAATCTTCTCCAACACCACAGTTCAAGAGCATCAATTCTTTGGTGCTCAACTTCTTTATAGTCCAACTCTCACATCCATACATGACTACTGGAAAAACCATAGCTTTGACTAGATGGACCTTTGTTGGCATCTCTGCTTTTGAATATGCTGTCTAGATTGGTCGTAGCTTTTTCTGCCAAGGAACAAGCATCTTTTAATTTCATGGCTGCAGTCACTATCTACAGTGATTCTGGAGTCCCCAAAAATAAAGTCGCTCACTGTTTCCATTGTTGCCCCATCTATTTGCAACTGGATGCCATGATCTTCATTTTTTGAATGTTGAATTTTAAGCCAGCTTTTTCACTTTCCTCTTTTACTTTCATCAGGCTCTTCGCTTTATGCCTTAAGGGTGGTATCATCTACATATCTGAGTTTACTGATACTTCTCCTGGCAATCTTGATTCCAGCTTGTGCTTGATCAAGCCCGGCATTTCACATGATGTGCTCTGCATATAAGTTAAATAAGCAGGGTGACAATATACAGCCTTGACATACACCTTTCCCAGTTTGGAACCAGTCTGTTGTTCCATGTCTGATTCTAGCTGTTGCTTCTTGACCTACATACAGATTTCTCAGGAGGCAGGTCAGGTGGTCTGGTGTTCCCATCTCTTTCAGAATTTTCCACAGTTTGTTGTGATCTACAGTCAAAAGCTTTGGCACAATCAATAAAGCAAAAGTAGATGTTTTTCTGGAACTCTGTTGCTTTTTCAGTGATCCAACAGATGTTGGCAATTTGATCTCTGGTTCCTCTGCCTTTTCTAAATCCAGCTTGAACATCTGGAAGTTCATGGTTCATGTGCTGTTGAAGCCTGGCTTGGAGAATTTTGAGCATTACTTTACTAGCGTGTGAGATGAGTGCAATTGTGCAGTAGTTTGAGCATTCTTTGGCATTGCCTTTGGGATTGGAATGAAGACTTACCTTTTCCAGTCCTGTAGCCACTGCTGAGTTTTCCAATTTTGCTGGCATATTGAGTGCAACACTTTCACAGCATCATCTTTTAGGATTTGAAATAGTTCAGCTGGAATTCTGTCACCTCCACTAGCTTTGTTTGTAGTGACTCTTCCTAAGGCCCACTTGACTTCACATTCCAGGATGTCTGGCTCTAGGTGAGTGATCGCACCATCGTGGTTATCTGTGTCATTAAGATCTTTTTTGTATAATTCTTCTGTGTATCCTTGCCACCTCTTCTTAATATCTTCTGCTTCTGTTAGGTCCATACCATTTCTGTCCTTTATTTTGCCCATCTTTGCACAAAATGTTCCCATGGTATCTCTAATTTTTTTTGAAGAGATCTCTAGTCTTTCCCACTCTATTGTTTTCCGCTATTTTTTTTGCATTGTTCACTTAGGAAGGCTTTCTTATCTCTCCTTACTGTTTGGAACTCTGCATTCAAATGGGTATATCTTTCCTTTTCTTCTCATATGGTAGTTTTATTCCTACTTGCAGGGCAGCAAAGGCAACACAAACATGAACAGACTTTTGAACACAGTGGGGGAAGGAGAGGGTGGGATGATGTGAAGAGAATAGCCTTGAAACATATATATTATCATATGTAAAATAGATAGTCAGTGGAAGTTTGCTGTATGATGCAGGGAACCCAAAGCCGGTGCTCTGTTACAACCTAAAGGAGTGGGATGGGGAGGGAGGTGGGAAAGGGGTTTGAGAGGGAGGGGACATATGTGTACCTATGGCTGATTTGTGTTGATATATGGCAGAAACCTTCCAATATTGTAATTACCCTCTAATTTATGCGTGTGTGTATACATATATATGTATATATATATATAGAGAGAGAGAGAGAGAGTCCCTGCCATCAATAGGAAGGGAAAACCCATGAAACAACCAGGCCCATAGGAGACCGCAGTTGTTAGATGGATGCCATACTGGGATATAAGTGCCACAGGAGTTCAGAGGAGAGAAGGACCCTGGGCCCCAGGATAGGCTTCTTGGTAGGGCAGCTACATGTTCAGAGAATTTATGTAACATTCAGAGGAGAACTAAAAAAAAACCAGGGAAGGGGAGCTAGGAACCTCAAGTTTCAAAAGAAAGCAAAGTCAGATTAAGGTGTCGGTGATGTTACATGTGGCCAAGACATATCTGGCTCTGTCTTGTTGGAAGCTCAGATTAAGGTGGGCATACAGTAGGCACTAGACACTGAGGGGGGACTGTGTTTTATTAAAGCCACAAAACTATAAAGTTTGTTAGTCAGTCCTCTTAGGGGCAAAATGGTGATGAAGGGGCTTTGGAGGAAAAAAAATGTAAGAAAGGCATACAGGAAGGCCCAGGATGGAGGGTGGTGACCATCAGAGACGATTAAGTGGAAATTGTGATACTTGAGTGGATGCAAAGAAGGGAGCTGCCCATGGGGTCGGTCACCTGTAGGAAAAGCTGCTGAGGCAGCGAGATGAGCAAGTGCAAAGCCCCTGAGGTGGGAGAGAGTCTGGTGTGAGTAAGAAACAGCAAGGAGGGCCGTGTGGCTGGGACAGGCAGAGTGAGTTGGGGAGCATTAGGACCTGGGTCAGAGCAGTAATGAAATCAGATGTGTGTGGGCCTCACTGGCCAAGGAGGTCTCTGGGCTTTTTAGCTCCATGAAATGAAGAGCCATTTCAGGGTTTTGGTAGAAGAGTGACATGATCTGATTTGTGTTTTGAATGCTCATTCCAGCAGCTTTACATAAGGACAGAGGCAGGGTTAGGAGTCTGCTGCAGCTACAGAGACAAGAGCTGCCGGTACCTCTGATCTGGTTGGAAGCTGTGGGGTGGTGAGAAAGGGTCAGACTGTGGGCCTGAGCTGAACGCAGAGCCAACAGGACTTGCAGATGGATTCAATGTTGGGGCTGAGAGCAAAGAGGAGTTGGTGCTGCTGCGAGGTTTTGGTGCAGCTGGATCTTGTTGGTCCCAGGAAATCTTATCCCGAGTTCTCAGAGCTATTCCCTAAATGCTGGGCCCAGATTGTCTAAACAGAACTCCTCAGAGTTTGGAGTAGGTTCTGGCAGATTTTGTCCAAGGATTCATTCTCCCTTATGATACCCACACTTTGGTGGTATTAATTTGGGCATGTTAACATAGTCCTGTTGTTTAAATATGCTTGTATTAATTGACCGATAAAATTAAAGCGTTCTTCTGAGCATGTTTAAGCATTTTACAATAGCTGAGTCTTTTCTACTGTGTTTAATCTACTGTAACACATCTCCAATCCTTTTTCGTGCCAGGTCCGCTCCATGGTGAGTGACTTTGCTGTTTTCCTCAGTATCTTCACAATGGTGATTATTGATTTTTTGATTGGAGTCCCATCACCCAAGCTTCAGGTTCCCAGTGTGTTCAAGGTAAACAGATCTTAGGGTACTTGGTGCCCTTATGTAGTTCATAGAATCTGATCCCGAGTTATTTCAGGGGCCTCTCCTTATCCTAATCATGTATTTTGCAGTCCTCTAAATCTGAGTTGTGCTGCTCATGCCATACCATTCAGAAAAGCAAACTCTTCAGGCTTGACTGAGTTCAAATCAGAAAACTTAATGTTGTTTAATGAATGAATTATTTTCTTAATGCCATTTATTGTTTTTAATATGTGAAGATTTATAACAATGAAATGTGGGAACTTGCCTGGTAGTCCAGTGGCTAGGACTCCATACTCCCAATGCAGGGAGCCAGGTTCGATCCCTGGTCAGGGAACTAGATCCCACATGGCTCAACCAAGAGTTTCCATGCCACAGCTATTAATAAGATCCAGTGCAGCCAAATAAATATTTAAAAAATGAAACAATGGAATATTCATATTTACATAAACATATACCAAAGACTGTGGGAATGTGGGTCTCTGGAACAAGTTCTGGTTCACAGCACTTCACTGAGCATCAGCTGTCTTAGGAAATCAGGAAGGGTAAAAAGGCTCTTTGCAGGCCTCAGTCCTGCTCCTCAAGTATCTTGCCCCATGAGGAGGTGAGGTGGTGGAGGAGCTTCACCCTCAGTCTAGGGTCCCCACCAGAGTAATCATGACCTCTCTTCAACCCTAATTCATTGTTTGTATATCTCTCTATAATCAATACTGTTGATCCAAAAACCTATACAAAAAGTAAAACAGATGATCTAAACATGGGGACTCCAAATCTGTTTCAGTTTGAGGGCAACTACTGGGGAAACTGAGAAGATAGAACAGCCAAGCTCAGTTCCACAGATCCCCACAGGGTGGAGAGACGAGGAAACCTGGGTGTCCTTGGGGACTGGAGAGGAGCCAGGAGAGGAGGGAATGGGAGAGGCTGGGGAGGAGGAGGAAGCCGGGAACGCAGGACCGTGGTGACTTGTAAACACCCGGCACAGTCGGCCTTCGTCTTCCCTTTCTCTGTCCCTGAAGCAGGCCTGGTTAAAAATATCTTTTTCCATATTGCTTGAAAAAGTTTTATTTCGTTTTATTAAATTCAACTGAAATGCCACCCAGTTAGAAATTGATGGATTAAAAAAACATCCTTTTTAAAAGTATATACCTCCTAGAATATATATCATTCTCACCCTGTGTGAATGAGTGTGATCAGCTTTTTCTCTAATAGCTGGCTGAGGTCAACACTGCAGGAGGAATGGATTTTGTGTAAAAATAAGTAATCTCGGAGCATTAAGCAATTCTTGGAAAGGTTCCCTGATGGGTAGGCTTAAGATAGTCAGAAGGCACTGAATTTCTGAGACATCTGGGAAGAAGGCCTCTGGAAGATGGGGGAGATGTCAGAGAAAATGGGAGAATGTCAAAAGCAGTGCTGCTCATTGGCAGGCCTCCTTTTCAGGAAGCAGAGAAAACATTTTCTTCTTTCTTCTCTTCCCTATTACACCACATGACCCCCAGTGACCAAGACCCAGTCTGAAGGCTAGTACTATTATTGATGGGTTAATGTCAGTCAGGGATTAATAAGTTTTTGTGTTGACCTAACAATTTAACTACCATTTAGAACATTATTACTAAGGAAACACAGATTCTGTAAACTTTCAGAACCTAACCTATTCATAATTTGGGACTTGGTGACATTATTGAAGAGTCTTTGAATCCTAGAATGATAACCAGTGTGGAACCAAATACTTTGGATTAAAGTCTTTGCTTTGTTCATGAGTTTGGGGCCAGTTTGTATCCCTGGCCTTTTATCTTCCATCCCTACTTGCCAATCAAAGTGAACTTTTCTTCCCCAGAGTACCCTGGCATTTTTTTTGAGATATAGGAGAGTTTAGCTAGTTTATAAGATTTATGAACAGTGGCTTACAGGGGCAATTGGAGAGGGTCCCAGATCATGCGAGTCTCCAGATTCAGTGTTTTGGGCTCCTCTCTCAGGTCTCTAGGGCCTGGACCTTGTTTCATTGCTGATGGGAGGTGGGTCATGGACCAGGCCCCTGAGATTCCATGTAACTGGCTCTATGTTGCCTTTATTTGTGCTGTAAACATACATGATATGGCTTCTGGTGGGGAGAGTAGTGAGGAGGATAATCAAAGTTATTTACATTGTCTTTGGAAGTCATAAATTCTTCTTTAAACAACAGATTTTGTTATTAGTTAATATATTTTATCTGGGTCAATGCGGAGATAAAGTCACTTTTTCTGTACACAAGAGTTTGGAGAGCCAGGGAAGGAAGTGAAGGATTAATGAATATTCCATAAGAAATTGACAATTGAGGACTGACTCTTTCAAAGGGGATTTGGAACAAGGTCATAGGTTTTCTAAGGAATTGCTGTATTTCACGCCTTTTTTTTTTTTTTTTTGAGAATTTTCATTCAAGAATAAAAAGAAATGTGGTTGTTGTGATTCAGTTTGATCTGTTTTGCCCTAATGACTAAAGTTAACTTAAAATACAAAGATAAAACCTTGCTTTTTCCCTTTAGCCAACACGGGATGACCGAGGGTGGATTATTAGTCCTATTGGCCCCAATCCCTGGTGGACTGTGATTGCTGCAGTTATCCCAGCACTACTTTGCACTATCTTAATATTCATGGACCAGCAGATCACAGCCGTCATCATTAACAGGAAGGAACACAAACTCAAGGTAAGAAAAATTTCTGACCTAGAATAATGGCATAATAATAATGGCAACCTATTACATCTTTAAAAAATTTTAGGGAAAGCCAATTTAGACCAGGAACTGTAGAACCTGGGTAAAAGCAGTCATGGAAGGAGCTCATTCAGAGTTTCCAGGGTTTCTGACTCCTTCATTAATGACAGAGATTGGTGTGGAGATGAAACTAGAGTAGAGCATGATTGTACAATGTGAAGGATGCTTGGAATCCATTACTCTCCTCTCAGACCTGTAGGGGAGGCTGGTGGGCAGAATTCTTGGTGGTCCCTGTATGGTCACATGCTCTGGTCCAGTATTATCTTCCTGAGGTTCAGGTTAGGGCTTGGACCACTGTTTCCTGGAGACAACTGTTCTCCCATTGGTGTCCATTACTGAGGTTTCCAGACTGAACCTTGAGCCCAAGAATCCTAGGAGGTAGGGTTGGTGCCAATACATTTATTAGTGAGAGGCTTCATGACTTGTCTCTATTCCTTCATTCCCTAGAGTAGGCAACATTCATATTCGGCAAGGAATGGGGAGTGTTTATAGGAACCTATTTATCTCCAACTCCTGTAGGGTCGACCCTCTAGAATGATCAAGATGTGTCTCTGGCTACTCTGCCAAGAAAGGATGAATCTTTGAATATGTGATACTCAGGGTGAGATCTGGGGACACATGGATAAAAATTGGATATTGGCATGTGTAGGACACGCTAAGGTTTCTCTTTCTTCTCTGTTCCCTCCAAACCAGGAGGGGCTGCAAGACTCTTCTGGAATCCCTGGACCCCTTCCTTATCCTTCCTGCTTTGGGCCTGAGACTCTTAGCTCACTGTCCTATGTCCCACTACAGCCAGCCCACTGATGGTGATGGAGACTCTGTTTCCCCACAGAAAGGATGTGGCTACCACCTGGACCTGCTGATGGTGGCCGTCATGCTGGGTGTCTGCTCCATCATGGGCCTGCCCTGGTTTGTGGCTGCAACTGTCCTATCCATCACACACGTGAATAGCCTCAAACTGGAATCTGAGTGCTCTGCCCCAGGAGAACAGCCCAAATTCTTGGGCATCCGAGAACAGAGAGTGACAGGCCTTATGATCTTTGTGTTGATGGGCTGCTCAGTCTTCATGACAGCTATATTAAAGGTAAAACCATTCATTCATTCTTTAGTTAAATATTAAGTGCCTGATTTGTGCTGGGAATGCAGTGGTATGACAAATAGATACACGTACAAATACCTGCCCTGAGGAGTTTATTCTGAGTGGAGCAAGACAGATAAGATGTAGTTAAGGAAGTTAGTTAAGAAAATAAACAGGGTAATTACAGAATGTAATATGTGATCAAAGGAAATATACAGTGTTGTATGATTCTATAGAGAATTAAAGGGATGTGTTCTGTTAGTGTGGTCAGAGAAGGCCTCTCTAAGGAAATGGTGTTTAAGATGAGATGGAGCCAGCCCTGCCATGAGTGGTGGGAGAGGACATGGAGGGAAGGGAGAAAAGCAGTCTAGACGAGTCCTGAGGCGGGAAATAATGATACATACATGTTCTAGGAGCTACCAGGGCCGTGTGGCTCAGGGATGTTAAGGCAAAAGCGCTGTGAGATGAGATTGAAGAGGGCAAGGGCAGATCATGTAGGGCTTGTTGACACTGGTAAAGGTAACCTTCAAAGGGTTTTAACAGTAGAGGGACATTATCCATTTAGTATTTTTTAAAAAGATCTCTCTGGCTCATATCTAGAGAATAAGTATTTAAGGTTGAGGAAAAATAGAGGTGAGACTATTACAGGTGAGAGAGGATGGTGGTTGGATAAGGAAGGAAGGAATGCATAAAAGGAATGTATAGTAAGGAATGCATAAAAGGCATGACTTCTGTATATCTTGGAGGAGATCAGGTCTTGCTGGTTGACTGGATATGGAATGGGAAAATGGAAAAGTCAAAATGACTGCTAGGTTTTTAGCTTGACCATCTGGGTGGAGAGTGATGGCATTTAAGGTGGAGAAGACTGTATGAAGGAGGAAGTGATTTTGTAAGGGGTTGGCTGTGATCAGATTTGAGTGAGATGTTTGGTAGGCATCTGAGTGAAGAGGCTAGGGGAGGTTACTAGGCTAAAAATATAAATGAGGGAGTCAGCAGCACATCGGTGGTAGTGAAAGCCAGGGGCATAGATGAGCTCACTCAGGGGGAAGGGTAGCTATAAAAGAGGAGGAGTGGAGAGATGAGCAGAGTCCACGCAGGTCCAATATTTAGAAGGTCGGTAGAGGAAGAGACAGCAACAGAGACTCAGAGGAGCTGCCAGAGGGGGATGGGGAGAACCAGGAGCATATGATGTCAGGGAATTCAAGCGAGGGGAATGATTGGTTGGAAACTGTCTAGAAAAATGAAGACCAAACCAAGATCATTGGGTTTGGCAACATGGAAGCCTAATGAGACTTGCCAAGAGCAGATTCATTGGAACAATACAGTAGAAGCCGAGGGATGGGGACCTGAAGAGTAGATAGGTGGTGAAGTAAAGAGAGTGTGGGCAGACAACTCTATCAAGAAGTTTTTTCTATTGAAGTAGAACAGCAAAATGGGCAGGGGCTGGTATGAGACATGGGGTGAGAAGAGGATTTTTGAAAAGATGGAAGCTACCTTGAACATGAGGAAAAAAATTTTTTGTGGGTGAAAGGCCTGCCTGTGGGGAAAAACAGGATAAAAAAGAAAGTTCAAGCCTCAGCCATTGTGGAGCACTTACTTACCTCCCTTGCCTCCTTCTCCCACTTTTTAGTGACTTGTCAACCACTTCGGCCTGCAATGCAGATGCTGTTTAAATGTGCAAATTGGCAGAGGTGGGACAGGATTCTGAACCCTCCTCCTGCCCCCTTACTTCCACTTGATCTTGCTACCTCTCCTCATGCCCCTTCCCCCTTCTACTCTCTGTCCCTGGCCCACTTCCACCCCCACCTCTGATTTAGGTGCCATCTGAAGGAGCCCAAAGGTGTCTGCTCCTTTGGGAACATAACCATGAAGTCATGGTGATGGGCATTGCCTGGCCTTCCTAGAACAGTCTCAGGAGGATTCTTTTAGGAAATCATTCAGTACTTCTTTTAACAAGTTTAGCACCAAATTGAGATGTCTACTCACTCTAGAGCCAGAACAACATAAAATCCATGGGGATTTTCTAGTTCAAAGAAGAATTATGTTTAGAAATGTTCTTTAGCCCCAGAATAAAAGCAAGTTGAGTGTAGTCTTTGCAGTGATATTTTCCTTGCCTTAATTCCATGGGCCTCATTACCTTGTAAAGTTGCTCTGAAAATTACCTAGATTGGTATAATGTGGGAAGTGTGCATGTGTATTCAAGTGCAATAGAATCATGTTGCCATTTCTCCCTAAATTATTCTTTATCTGACAAGATACCTCCCTACCCCTGCCCTCAAGTCTCTGATTAATAAAAAGCAAATGCTTTTAGCCTATGTTAAAATACACCAAATCCCTGAGGAGACAATTATGTGATTACAAAAGATTTAAAAGATTGCAGTTCTGTAAAAGAGATGGGTGAGTGTGTGTATGCATGTGTGTGTGTGTGCACCTGCCCATTTCCCTGGAGGAGGAAGAACCAGATGGGGAGAAGATGTGAGGCCTATGGTTTAACCAGGACCATATTACACTTACATGTAATCATTTCATTTCAGAACAAAATGATTTGTATCATTGTCAGCTTCTGTTTTTGCTTCTGTGTCTTAATCGTGTAAAGACAGCAGAAATGAATGCAGCATTTCTGCAGTGATTTTGTGAGTTTGCTTCCTTCTTGGAGGTTTGGCAGTTTATATAATCTTGAGTGTGCTATGATACCACATTGAATTTCTGGTCTCTGCCCTTTCATCTTCAGTTTATCCCGATGCCGGTCCTGTATGGAGTCTTCCTCTACATGGGAGTGTCTTCCCTGCAGGGAATTCAGGTACTATGGGGTTCAGCCAGGCAGCGTCTTCCTTCTGTGAGCTCACCTTCCTGACCAGGGAGAGCAGCTTCCCTAGGGAACCATAAACCAGTTCTTGAGGAACTATTTCCTAGTCTTGCTGCATAAGCTCTTTTAGACATTCCCTTGGACACTGGGCAAAATACAGTCATGTTGGCATGAGGGCACAGAGACTTCCAGGGTGGCCTGACTCAGCGCCATGGTTCCGGTCCTTCGTCAGTTTTATTCAACAGACAGTTATCAGACATGTATTAAACACTAGGTATTTTATCAGATGCTAGTAAACTTAGATCTGAAAGGTTGGTCAAAAGCCAAACGGGCTTCTACACCTGCATATGTACATGTCAAGTTGCTTCAATTGTGTCCTACTCTTTGCGACCCTGTGGACCATAGCCCTCCAGGCTCCTTTGTCCATGGGATTTTCCAGACAAGAATACTGGAGTGAATTGCCATGGATGACACTAGTTTTGGTGCCAGGCTAAAGTGTGTGGGGGGTGTAACTGGGGGTGCATTGGTGAAGAGATTGGGAAGTCATGGGAGCTGCCCCAGGTAAGCAGGTATTACTTCCTGTCACACGTTTTCTTTCTCCATGTATCAACTCATTCCTCTGAGCTAGCTTGTGTTAGCTCATTTTATCACAGATACAATGATAATTTAGCTGCTGCTTCTATTGGTGGCTTGTTCCTCTTTGTTGTTTTGGAATGTCCAGTAGTCATTTTTATACACTGAGTTCTTTGAGCAGGTTATTTAATCTCTCTGAGTCTCTGTTTTCCTTTTTATAATATAAGGATATTTTCTATATCCAGAATGTTGTGAGGTTTCATTTTATCTTTTTACTTTACATAATTTGTGAAAAGCTCCAAACTCCTCCAAGGACAAATAGATTTGGGCTTTTAAGCAGAAGAATGCCATTGGCCTATTTTGTTTGCAATACTCCCCAAGAAAGAGCTCTCTCAGGAGCTACAGTATGGATAGAAGAGAGAAAGTTGAACTGAAAATGAGAAGAGATAGATTTACATGTGATGCTGTCACTTACCAACCTTGGCCAAATGACCTGTTCTCTTTGAGACTCAGTTTCTACTTCTGTCAGGTAGAAATGGTATTAGCTACCTTTCGGAGCCTATGATATAACAGACATGAATGGGCCCGACAAGCCCCAGGAAAACCACCGAAAGATAAGTGCTGATTCCCTTTTTTCAGTTCTTTGATCGTCTGAAGCTCTTTGGGATGCCTGCGAAGCACCAGCCGGACTTCATTTACCTCCGGCATGTGCCGCTGCGCAAAGTGCACCTTTTCACCCTCATCCAGCTGACCTGCCTCGTCCTGCTCTGGGTCATCAAGGCATCTCCAGCTGCCATTGTCTTTCCTATGATGGTGAGTTTTAAAAGGTGTTGTTCTTTATTTTAAAAAATAGTGATAAAATAGACATAACAGAAAACTTACCATCTTCACTATGTTTAACTGTACAGTTCAGTGGCATTAAGTACGTTCACCTTGTACAGCCATCACCACCATCTTTCTCCAGAACCTTCTTCATCTTGCAAAACTTAAAACTCTATACCTATGAACCAAAACCCCCCTCAGTCCCTGGCAACCACCATTCTAATTTCTGTCTTTATGAATTTGACTCCTCTCAGGACCTCATGTGAATGGAATCACAGTATTTATCCTTTTGTGACTGGCTTGCTTCACTTAGCATAATGTCTTCAAGGTTAGTCCATGTTGTGTCAGGGTGGGTTTTTTGGAGAACATCCATCCTAATGGGTGTGAGTTAGTATCTCATTGTGGTTTTGATTTGGTTTTAATGTCCCCAGTGATAAGTTATGTTGAGCATCTTTTCATGTGTTTATTGGCTATTGGTATATCTTCTTTGGAGAAGTGTCTGTTCAAGTCCTCTGCCCATTTTGAGATAAGGTGGTTTGTTTTTCTGTTGTTGAGTTTTAGGAGTTCTTTCTGTATTCTGGATATTAGTCCTTTATTGATGGTGAGTTCCTGTTTTTTTGGTTGGTCTTCACAGACCAAGCATTATTTGGGAGACCTTGAGGTGTGGATGCATGTGTGTAGTAGTTTGCCATGTTTTTTTCAAGACTATCCATCTGCCTTTCTGCATGTCTGTATTTCTTTCTATTTATTAATATTTCTCTTTTTTTCATGAATCTGATATGGAGAGAGGACTCTTCATGTTTGTGATAATTTGCATATTATCTGAAGGCAATATGATTCCAGTTTAGAATTCATTGCAATCAGAAGTGTCTATAATGGTGGAAAAGTACTGTTTCAAGTCATTGGGAGAGAAGAAAGAGGTGTCTAGCACTGATAAGTGGCTGGGACACCCTTAACTCCTTTCAAACTGAAGGGCTTTGGAAAGGAGACCAGGAAAGCTGAACTGTGTGGTGTAACAGGTGACAATCTGTTTCCTAAAACCAGGCTGATGATGAAATACATACCACCTGACCACCTCACTGTTTCATCTTGTCCTCTTGATGCCTTCCTTTCTCTGGCTTACTCTATGTCATGAGAATGCTGAGCATTCAGTGGGCTGTTTGAAAGTTATCCAAAGGATGGGCCTCCAGAGGGAAAAGGCAATGAGGGTAATATCGAGTATTCATTTACATACTTTTGAAGTCTGTCTTACTGGGAGAATATTCAAGGATAAGGAAACTTCAGGGTTCTTTTCCCCTAATCTCCTAGATATATATCTTCCTGATGGGATTCTCAATTTTGTCAGAGTACATGTAGGGTTCTGCATTGGGGTGCTATGTTCAGGGCTTGAGTGTGTGGTTAAAGAAATAGCAAATTCCCAGCAACTCCTGGAAGGGATACTTTCAATTTTGGATTTATTGTGAATATAGTTGTTGAAATTAAGGGGAAATGAATGCAGTTAGCCAGATTTGCCCCATTTCTGGTCCAGTCACCGGATTTAGCTGGTGAACACCAGTCAGTCCAGGCAGGGCTTTCTGGGTTATTGGTTCTCCTTTGGCTGAAATGGCCCTTATGGGAAGAAAGTGGAGAAGTAGTTGAGAACTCTGGTCATTTCTATTGAGTCAATTAACTGTCATATTTTAGGCAAGTTACCTTCTCTCCCTGGGCCTCAGTTTCCTCATTTATAAAATGAGTGCCAAACCACGTCAGAGGCCAGAGACAGAAACCACTCGAGATCCATGCTGTGGACATAAAGCAAGGCTTTGCGAGTAAATGTACAGGCAGAGGACCAGAGGAAATCCAGATGGCCCTTCAAGGTGCCCTAACCCTATGGTGGCCCATGCTTGGGTTGGGTATAACTGGCCCCACCAAAACCATCTTCTAGAGAGGCTTGCCACCCTATCCTGCCCTCTAGCCCTTCCTACTGGCCTTGAGCCAGAAGACAGCTCTTAGGGCAATCTGATGATGAGAGTTTCTCTTTTCAGTGAAGAAATTAAATTAGTTCAAGTAGGGAATTAATAAGTTGTAGAGTTGTTTTGATGATAGTTAAATAAAATATTGTATATAAAACAGTATCTGGTACAGAGAGACTCAATAAAAGGCAACTATGATGATTATTATGAGTTTGATTCTGCCTGACATGTCCTAGTCTGCTGTGAATATAAGACTTGGTTTTTTACTCCAGAAGGAAACAAGCCCCTTTAATTCATTTTCTTTATATGTCTTCAGGTTTTGGCCTTGGTCTTTGTCAGGAAAGTCATGGATCTCTGTTTCTCTAAGCGGGAACTGAGCTGGTTGGATGATCTCATGCCTGAGAGCAAAAAGAAGAAGTTGGATGATGCCAAGAAGAAGGCCAAGGAGGAAGAGGTCATAGTTCTTGCACCAACTGTACGCTTTGGGGCAGCTTCAAATTACAGAACATAGGAAGGGCCACATGAAAAGTCAGCATGTCTGGAATCCCAAGGGTTATATTTAGGATCGGGGAAGATTACTCTGAAGATATTCTCAGCTGATGCCTGTCCTTCATCTTCAAATTTGATAACCAGTTGTTTTTTCCTCTGTCTACAGCCTACTTACCAGGTTTACACTTAGAATATGAATGTGAATCTGCTTTTATTATCAGATTGAATAGTTTATGTTTTCCCAAAGGTCTAATTTGATAATTATTCAAAATCTATTATTTTCTGAGAGTGTTTGTTACATACTTAATTGCAGATGGTGTTGTGGTTCATAGAGATAACTTGAATAGGACTTTCTGTCCTTTCTCATTTTCCTGAGCACTTGGCATCTGCCATCCACACAATGGACCTTCAGTCAGTGGCTTATAATATGTGCAAAGAATGGATGTGTAGCGAAGTGAAAATACCAGTCCAAGAATGAGCCTGAAAGAGTTTCCACATCCAGTTAGTGCCTGAAACAGGCACTTTGATATTCATTTTAGAGGAATTTTTTCCTAAAATCTTGAATTTTGAAAATCTTGTGTTATTTTTTTGAGATATAATTGACACATAATATGGTGTAAGTTTAAGGTGTACAGTGCAATGATCTTATATAAGGATAAGCCAAAAATTCAATCCCTAGGTCAGGAAGATTCCCTGGAGAAGGAAGTGGTAACCCACTCCAATATTCTTGCATGGGAAATCCCATGGACAGAGGAGCCTGGTGGGCTACAGACTATGAGGTCGCAAGAGTCAGACACGACTTAGTGACTAAACAACAACAACAAGCCTAAAGTAAGTTAAACCAAAAGTAGGATAGTCCACAAGTCCACAGGCTAACAAACACAGAGGGTATGTTATTGTGGGGGATTTCACATTGGTTGCAGAGGAAAGGAAGACTAGAGTGAGTAATGTCCTCCACATCACCAATATTTCTATAGGGCTTGCCAGTGTGGGAATTAGGAGTAATCTCAGAGATAAAATCTCCAGACTGGAGTCTGGTGGCATCACAGAACACTAAGGGATAGGGCTGTCATAGGTAAAGGTGGTCAATGAGATGAGTAAGTTCTGGGATTATAGTATCCAGCCTCGTGACTATAGTTAACAATATTGTTGTTCAGTCGCTAAATAATTTACAATGCCATTGACTGTAGCCTGTCGGGCTCCTCTTTCCAGTAAATTGGTAGTTGTATCTAAAGATTTACTCAGATTCAGGTTCTTTTTTTTTTTTTTTTTTAAGTACTGTTCAATAGGTGCAGATGTTGGCTTGTCTCTCATTTTATGGTGAGTCAAAATTATGAAAGAACATAGCTACACTCTCTTATAATAAGTGTGAGGGAAAATTAGGTAGAAATTATAGGGATTGAAAAATGCGCTGGTGTAGACTACTGGTTTCACTTGATCCAAGATGAAATAATGTCTCTTTCTTGCAGGAGGCGGAAAAAATGTTAGAAATCGGGGGAGACAAGTTCCCCTTAGAGAGCAGAAAGTTACTAAGTAGTCCTGGAAAGAACAACAGTTTCAGGTAAAGCTCCCAAAACACAGAGGAGTTGATTTATTTTGGTGGTTCTGTAAACATTCTGGCTTTGTGTGAGGGTTGGGGCATGAATGCAGCTGCTGGTATAAAAAGCTAAACATTCAACTTCTCCATTGCAACCTGTGAAAACACCCTTCCTTTCATGGTTTCCTGAGGGCCTGCCATGCATCAGGCACTGTGCCAGTTATGGGAGTCATGGGAGGACGCTGCTTCCAAAGTTCATGCTCTCCTCAAACCAGTGCTCTTTCTGCCTATCTCTGCCGCCTTCCAAAAGAGAATAGGATATAGGCTATGCTTGTCCCTGGTGGCTCAGACTGTAAAGCATCTGCCTATAATGCTGGAGACCCAGGTTGAATCCCTGGGTCAGGAAGATCTCCTGGAGAAGGAAATGGCAACCCACTCTAGTATTCTTGCCTGGAAAATCCCATGGATGGAGAAGCCTGATAGGCTACAGTCCATGGGGTCGCAAAGAGTCGAACACGACTGAGCGACTTCACTTTATGCTTGTCATCCTAGTGGGCATGAAGTTCCCATGCTTAGGCAAGCCTTTGGGGGATGGGCAGGGACATCCCCTTCCAGCTTGGCTCATGGCAGCTGCAGTCCTGGAAGCCAAGGGGAAACTGAACTGGGATTCCTCCAAATCCTTACTTCTGCCAGTGATCTTAGCCTTTTGGTCTGTTCAACCCTGGCATTTTGTTTCCACTTTGAGAGAGGAATACACAAACTGAAAGAAGCCCAGAGGTGGAGACGGAACAGAAAAGGGAGAGAGAGGGGATCTGGGCCATCGAGATGCTGGATAATTTACTGCTGACTTATTGAATTGATTGTGGTTTATACTGAGGGAGAGAAGAGGAAAAGCTTTTCTTTGGCTATTTATTCATAACAACTGGAAGTAGTATATATTTAAGGTATGCAGCATTATATATATATATAGTAAAAGAATTACTTTAATCAAATTGACAGCATATTCATCACTTCCCATACTTAACATTCCTTTTTTATGGGTGGAGAGAACATGTGAGATCTACTTTCTTAGCAAATTTCAAGTATATAGTACATTCTTATTACTAACTATAGCCACCATGCTCTATATTAAGTCTTCAGAACTTACTCATCTTTTATTGGGAAGTTTGTACCCTTTGATCAATATCTCCCTTTGTCCCCCACCCCTCAGCCTCTGGTAACCATCATTCTACTCTGTTACTGTGAATATTTAACTTAAAAAAAAAACACTGACCACAAAGAAATGGAATCTTTGGTCCTTAATAAACTTTCTGTAAGTTGCCATGCAAGGAGCCAGAGACTTTGTATTCTCTGTGGTGAAGTGGGAGCCATGTTCCTTTTCTAGCAGGTGTTGCCTCCTCTCTTGGCCTTTTAGAAGGGAACAGTCTGGCATGTGGAAAACTTCAGAGTATTGGGGGGATAGAGGTTTCTAGGAGACCAAGGACAGGATGCAAGGTCTTGATTTTCCACTTATGCACATTTGACCTTGGACGGTCTCTTAACCCTACAAGCTTTGGTTTCTACATATTCAGAATGAGGATGTTAATCTTCTCTGATGCTATAATTGTTAAGACACCACATTGTGACAGACCTTTGTAAACTACAAATGGAAAAGATCTGGCCATGTAAATGAGACAAGGAACAAAGAGTGCTTAGCCCCATGCCTGGCATGCAGTGAGCGCTCAGTCAGTCGTAGCTCCTGATGCTGCCACTATGGGCGTCACAGTGCTGTCACCAGCATCGCCAGAGGGGCCCTTCAGAGGAGAGCAGAACTGTGCAGGCAGGGCTGGCCGCTTGCCAGCACCCCAGCCCAGCCCTCAGCTCTGACTCACGGGCCACCTTGCCTTTCGAATTCCAACCATCTGGTTCCTAGTGCTGTGAGAGCTCTGAGACGAGCCCCCTCAGACTTCATCTTTTCCCTTCCGGTGGGTGGCAGGCATCACAGACTGAGGTATATGTCTTATTTGTATGTCTGACACTGACTGTCCTAAGCATTGATTTCAGATGTGACCCCTCTGAGATTAATATATCTGATGAAATGCCTAAAACCACGGTCTGGAAAGCTCTCAGTATGAATTCCGGAAACACAAAGGAAAAGAGGTAAAGAGAACTATAATTGCTGATTTTTATTTATTTATGGCTTTTAAAAATAGAAATCATGTTGAAAGTAAACTGTATTTTAGGTGTAAAATTGAATTTATCTGTTAAATAACCCATCTAGGACTGCCGCTAACCTCACAGAATTGTTATAAGCCTAAGAGAAGCAAAAATGTTTTCCAACTATTTGAGCAGATACATTGTTTTGAGCTTCCCATTTACACAAGCCCAAAGTCAGGATGGAATTATTTTGGAACGTAAATTTGCTTTATCTGTTTCATTCCCTTTATCCTCTTTCTAGTTCCCATTTCAAAATTGGTAGAGCATCTCTCTGGTGATTGCAGCCATACAAACTGGAAAATCCTTACAATATTTGGATAGTGTTGATAATATTGATACAGACTTTAACCTATTTAACTTGTTCCATAATGAGAATTATTGTCTCATAAAAATTTTGAAATATTAAATTGTAACTGTTTTCTTATTTTGAAAACCAAATTCTGAATATTGTTTGTCGGTAGCATAGGTCAATCTTAATCTGGTTCATGAAGAAAAGGGAAAGACTTGAGGCATTTTTGCCTACATTGAGGTAGACTGTGTACTCAAATTACATAAATAATTTGGTCCAAACACTAAGTCATCAGATAATTGAAGGTGAAATCTTAGGTCTTACTAAAGGCAATTTTTCTAGCTTAAAAAAAAAATCAGTAGGCTAGGTTAGGAGACTTGGCCTAGCTATTAATTTCATGTGTAACCTAGCAGACCACTGTTTCTGGCACTTAGTTTATTCAGCCATGAGATGGGGGTAATAACTGTCTCATTCATAAGGCTGCTCTGGAAAGTCACAGCCACCAGTGGGTGGTAGTGGTGGGTTATTTCTTCATCGAATGGGTTAAAATAAATCTGTGCTGAATGTGAGTGAAATATAGAATCTTGTTTCCTTCAGAGGAAAATCCAGGCAGCTGTCGAAAGTATAACGCACATGATTATTTTTAGTTGAGAACTAGTCTACTTGTAAATGAACTTAAAATATAGCCAGATCCAAATTGTGGTGACATCTTCAAAGTATTGTGTTAAAAGCAGGAATGAATCATGTGTTCCCTTTTTGTCTAATTGTAACACTTTTGTTCAGTCTCTTCAACTAAAAGTCTTTGCTGGGCTGGAGGCTGTGGGCCATGAGGTGCCACAGGGAAGCTCTGGTTACAGAGAAGATGGCGAGGGTCTCAGAGAAGAAGCGAGCCCCAGCCTGGCCCTGTCCTTGGTCCTGGCCAAGCCATGCGAGATTCAGTTATTGGTGGTGTGCATCAGAGGGCATCGCCAGGCGTGAGCATGGAAACAGAAGACCACCTCCTGCTGGTACTTCTCCTCTTCCTTCTCTTTCTCTTCAGAACTGCCACCGTTGAAGACCCAGCTTCCCACTTGCCAGACATTTCCTCTTCAGGTGGCTGGCCTGCTGAGCCATCTAAATCCATTCTGCCACTGAGGATTTTCCTCAGTGAGGTCCCTCTTGCTGAAGGACGGGGTATGGGAGTGGGAGGAGAGCAGAGAGCAAAGGGAAGCCTCTCCGGTTGCATAGTGACTGCAGGCTCCTGGGCAGCCCTGGGCCTTGGTTTGGTTGTCTCCTCTGGGGGATGCTGGTCAGACCCAGAGGCTGCCAGAAGGTCTGCTCCTAGGAGGGTCAGCACCCTGAGCATTTGGCAGTGCCAACCACAACAGCCAAAAGATGCCTCTGACCCAGTGCGTCTTCCTCGCTCCCTAGCAGCAGCCTGCATAACTCAGCAAGAACCTTGGATGATGAAAAGGCCAAGAGACACACACACACTGGACTTGCTTAGCTCAGATGGGAAAAGGCTCAGGGGAAAATCAGTGATGATGAGTGAGGATGAGCAGCTTTGCTTGGTTTCATTGATAGAGTAAGAGAATGAGCTTTAGTGGCTACAGAAGGAATTAGTTTAGACATCAGGAAGGACTTCCTAGCCTGAAGATTTGTCATACTGTCTGCCCTCTAGATTTCTGGCGAAAGTTTGATTATAGTTGTTTGTGAATAGAAAAAGAGATAAGGGGTTTTTTATTGGGCATGTTGAGGAAACATCCGTGTCTTGCTGCTGTCTCTTGAGGACATATTCTGATTCCATTCCCGGAGAGATCCAAATACTTACATAATGTCTCCTTAGCTGCCTTAGTCGCAAACCATCGTCAACTCAATGGACCAAACCACTTTCATCATCCTGGATTTTTTTTGTTGACACATGTTTTGACTTTCAGATGTAAAAAGCCACAATGGGGAAATGAACTGTAAGTGGTGAAATTAATTCTGGTATTCAGTTTAACAGTATATTTCTACTTTTGTCTCCTCTTCTCTGTTGCAGTGAGGGTTTGGGCTCCATTGTGTATAGACTTTCCCTTCCTTTGTGCACAGAATGTGACTAACAAGCATGTTGGTACCCAGGGGATCTGATCAGTTTCCATCCTGGAAAATATTTGTACAGAGGGGCGGCCCCTCAGTATGCTCTCTTTCATAGGTGAAGAGTTGGTTGCATAATCTTATTGAAGTTTACATTCCTTAGACTCCAAAAATATGTTGATGCTATTCTAGTCTTACTCTAGGGATTTTGATATTGAAGGAATCCTGCATTTTCCTATCTCCCTATCTCCTAGAGCCACAATTATTTTAATACACAGATGATTTTCAAAATATTTAACAACTGGTACAAGATAGATACCCACCACTCAGAAAGGATGCCTGCTGTAAACAAGCAGTATGTATAGCCATACCAGTACCTACTGGCTGAACATCACCCTGCTTTCAAATATTAAAGTGATATCCCTTTGAATTATGGGTATTGTTTCTGCTTGTCTAATTTCTATTCACAAGGCTGTTTCAGGGACAGCCTCAGCTTCCTTTCCTATGGTGCAGACAGGATCAGGCATGCTTTTTTGAACTCTATGGGCATTAAAATCTTTGAGAGCCAAAGCTTCACATTTTATCACTTTAGGATAAATGTAATCATTGTACCTGTTTACCTACATGGTTTAGAAAAATCATAAGGCAACCCATCATTGGGAAAAGCTTTCTTGCTGGCTTTCCCTGTCCCTCTCTGACTGCTTCCTTGAACTTGCCCCCTTTCTTCTCTGTTCCCTGAGAACATCCCTCCTCTCTTCCCCCATCTTGCCCCTCCCATCTTTTCCTGCCACCTCTGTATAGGGAAGGTGGTGACTGCGTCCCCTGTTCCCTTGGCCTCAGCATGGCTACAAGGAATATAGCAGAGAAGTCTCCATCATGCAGCAGAACTGAGTGACAGTGTCGCTCCGAACATCTGTTTCTGCACACACTGATGTCCCATGATACTCTGTCCTGTGGGCTTCCTGTCTTTGTTACCCTCCAGGTTCCTGGCGCAGCCTACTTTGGGAGGCTATGCCAGTCTTTTTGGGTGATTAAACTTTCCTCAAACAACAGCTAGCTTCATTTGTGCTACATCTCAGTGGTAGGAACCACTCCGTACTCTTCCTCTCTCATCTTTCCCAAATCCCACCCAGCACTCAACCCCAGTCCTGGCTGCTTCCCAGCTCAGGTCTGTGGCTGGTGACTATGGGTGGCAGAGTCAAGTTGGGACAGTGTTTAGGATAGGAAACTGAGAGTGATAGTGAACAGAGGCCTCGTGTTTTTATGTGTGTGTCTGTGTGTGCATGTGTGCTTACCGACAAATAAAGCGTATATCCAGGAGATTTCATTGCTGCTACTGAACAGCCTCGGGCATCTAAGCTGTGGGGACATCAAGAGAATATGGTCATTCCCCCATCTACGACTTCCCCTCTCCAGCCTGATAGAATGGCCTGAGGGCAAATACAGGTAGCTTAGTCTTAGAAAAAGGTGTTTAAGCTCAACGTTAAGGAGAAACTGATTTAGGGGTAGAAAGCAAGGCAGGTAGTTAGGTAATCCCCATGCTCAGGCTTGCTTGGGCCAGAGAAGTAGTCCAACTTTTTTCTGACAAGGGGAAGTTTCAGGAGTAGTTTAAGTGTTGACAGTCAGTGTCCTGATAGGCTGGTATTGTAGAGTAGGAAGGGTTGGAGGCCAGGGATTAAGAAAGTGATGGTGAGTGGAATCTTGGTTCTAAGCAGAAGAAGTGGCATCTTAGTGGCATCACTAAGTGGGTGGGTTTCTTCCTAATCTATGACTTAGGGAAGGGTTGGTCTAGGGAGAAGGTGAAGGTCAGCAGAAATGTGTTGTGAAATTGCCCAAAGTGTTGCTTACATAAAATGCAGGCTAATTCTTTGTAGCTGTTTATTTCAACTTCTGATGATGGGACTATCAGGAGAGCTGGTCTTTACTGCACTCAGCTCCTGTCCCCTCTCCTTGTTCTTATATTAAATTTGCCTTTGGGGTAGAGAGGTAGAGAACCATTCATTTCCAAAACAAGTTATAAATAGTTGTTCTTTCTATTTGTCTGGGATGTGGCTGGCTTTTAAATTAGTCATAGATATTTGATCAAAATCTGGTATGCTAAGTCTTAGGTTTGGTTAACATCTTAGGTTGACATCTGTGACCTTTAAGAGGTCTCTGCTTTGGGGTATCTGGTTTTTGGTCATCCAAAAAAGACAGTTCCCTGTTTGACTATTTTCTACCTATTCTGTATTCTAGACTTTCCTCCTAATTAAGGAATCAGTAATTCTCCCTGCAGCTTCTCTGTTGATTTCAACGTCCATGTTCAGCATGTCCAGGTTTTCCTGATGCATAAGAGAAGGCTTGAGCCAAGGGCCTGTGGCTTTCATTCTAACTATCATCAGACATACTCTCCAGTACTTTCTTTCTACTACTTTGTCAGCTTCTCTAAATGTCTGCTTTTGTAGGAGAGTTAGCACCTCCTCCGAGGATTTTTAAGCACTCTTTGCTAGTTCGTTACTGCATTTTCCTTAGACTTCTCAGGTTCCCAGGCCACGTCCCAGCAGGACAGTCAACATGCATCAGATATTCTCAGCCTTCTTGACTTTCTTTTGGTTGTAGCTGCCAGGCCTCCTAAGGTAGAAATTGTTCCTGCTGGTCCTAACGGGCCAAATGAGACATCATCTCAGTTCTGCCCCCTTTTGCTGACTTAGCTTTTTCAAGCTCTCTTTCCCCTCCTTTCTGCCTTTTCCTCGTCTTTCAAGTTCTTCTTGGAGGGAAGGAGTTTTTGGTCAGACGTCCTAACAACTTCCGCCAGTGGGGGCTGGGAAGAAAGAGGAGGAGGTTGGATGGTTCTGGGGCTGCTCCAAAAGGGAATTTGATGGTTATTTGCCTTATTTAGGATGAGGGACTATGAATTCTCAAGCCCTCAGGCTCATCCATATTTCAGTGTAAATAGAGAAAGACATTCCAAAACCAAATAGAAGGGATTTTTCTACCAAACCTACTCTTTATCATTCTTGGTGCCCCTGGGGTCTTGTATTAATTGTAGAGAATGAGATAGTTGACTCAATTCACGTTTCTTTAGTTTCTTTATGGGAAAGGAGGCTGACTTTCACAACCAAAGAGGTGTGAAGTAACTCTATCAAAAGAGGAAAGGGGTGTCACATGAATCTTTTCAATAGGAAACTTCAGAAAGTGGAGCAATTCAACTACAGGCATAATTCTTTTAAGAGATTCTGTGCTCAAAGGGAATGGAATGGTTTCTGATCCTTCTGAAAAGAAAAGGAACAGCATTTTCTGAAACCTAACTCACTTTCAGCATTGGAGAATACAGAATTTTTCTTCTAGCTGATGGCGTTAATATTTCTGAGCGGGAGAGAGCCCACCCACGGCCCTTTCCCAAGCCCAGCAGGAATCAGCAGAGCTTGGGTTCTCTTAGGAGGTCTCAAGTCGATTTCAACTTGCAGGTTTTTCACACGTGCAATAAACTGAATGTGCAATTATTCCTTTTGCAAAAGAGGCCAAAATCCTCCTCCCCACACCTCTCCTCCATATCACTCCTCCAAGATGATAAGCCTCCCTCTCGTTTATCTGTGTCTGTCTATTCGATTGGTTAGATACAGCTGCCCTCCCAAGCACATGGTGTCAGGTGGAGAGCAGAGCGACCTTCCCACGGAAGGGGACAGCTTGAGGTGCTGGTACATTTCCCTCGTTTTCTATGTTCTTTTTTCTAGTAGGTCTCCTGTAGAGATAGAGATATTTTTGTTTTAGAGATTCCAAAGTATATATTTTTAGTGTAAGAAATGTACCCTCTCCACACTCCATGGTGTAAATAGAACCGAGAACACGTGTCGTTGTGATAATCCCCTAGCGATCTGCGGTAGCAACAGGACCCCTGTCCCTCACCACCAAGTCTCACGGTCTGTGTCTGTGAACTGAGGGGGTGATGGTGACACCTATGCCTGCCCAGACCTTCTGTGCTCAATGGGTGAAAAATAAAGTCTGTGTAACTGTTAATACTTATGGTGTTCTTTGAGCTCGAAACGCGGGAGCTGAGCCAAGGTGACTACCTTCCAGACTTGGGAAGAAGAGTTATGAAGATGAGGGGGTGGGCCTGAAGAGGGGCCTATACACTTTCCTGGGTGCAGATCCTGAGCATCCCTGGCTGGAGCCACGGAAGAGGCTAGGCTGCCCTTTCTTTGGGGACCACTTAGACTTATTTTTGGATAATAAGGATAGCATGAAAAGAAAGCCCACTTTGGAGCTACAACTAGGCTGATGAGACCAATTGCTAATATTTAAGGACTTGCCACTGTCTAGAAATCCAGATTTTAAAGATCTACAGTCATTCCAGATATTTTTGGTTTTAGGGGATGTGTGGCTCCATTTCTCTTCCTCTCAAATCCAGTCATTGGAGGGATCGAGGAAAGGGGAAGAAGGAAGGATTGGAGTAAGAGTAAAGAGGTGAGTGAGGGGGTAGAAGGCAAGGGTGAGGGGAGAGCCAGTCAGCCAGCCTTGTGGAATGTGACTAGAAGGGCATCAGCTGGAAGCCTCCTGGACACCAGCCCTCTGTGGGTCTTCCAGTAAAGAGAACCAAGACAAGTGGGTGTGGGACACAGGACAAGCCAGGGTTAAGTCACAGGGGGTGTATGGGAAGGATCCTGTGCAGGAACTGAAGCCAGTTTTCACCCATTAAATTACACATGAAAAGTGCTCAAGATGGTACCTGGCACACAGTAAACAGAGTAAGTAACAAGAAACCGGGAGAAAGGTAGTTCCTGGGTTGGTTAATGGCAGCAGTCACATCAGGGCTCTGGTTAGATTTTTTGCAGTCCTCTTGGTTTTCCCAGTCGTAGTCACAGGATGGCTCCAGAAGCTCTGGTCATCACATCAGGCAGCATAACTCTTCAGTACAACAAAGGGTAAAGGGGCCTTTCTCCAGCTTCTCTCTCTCTCTCTCTTTTAAAGGGGAAAACTTCTCCCAGAAGCCCCCTGCCCCCAACATGTCATTGGTCAGAATTGGGTCACATACCCATCTCTAAGATGGGAGAAGGGGATGGGATGATCTTGTTTGGCTTGGACAAATTGTCTTCATCCTCCAGGGTTGGGCCCATCTTCCTTGACCATATTGCTGCTCTAATACTTGTACAAACTTCTGTTAGCAAGGAATAAGGCAGGAGCTGTAAGCGACTGAATATCCAAAAGAATCTGCCAAAGGACCCAGGGGAACCTGAACCACAGGGCCTCCAGCAGAGCAGGAGCCGGGCTGCAAAAACAGGAGACAGGAGGCTGGGGAGCTTCCCAGCAGGTTGGGGGTGTTCCACCTGCCTCTACCTGAGGACATTTGTAATCTACTGATGCCTGGCCCCCACTCCACACTGATTACACAGACTCCCTTGGAATAAGCACAGACACTGGTATTTGTTAGATTCTCTCCAGATGATACTTATGTGCAGGCAGATCAAACGTCAACTGCTATCACGCTTCACCTTCATCTTGGCCTGACTCAGCTCGTCTGTGCCTGCTTCACTTCCAACCAGCTTATTTTCACCCTCCGCTGTGTATGTTTTCCTACCTTACAGCTCTTCTGCAGTGTGTCTCTGCCCAAGCTATCACAGCCTTAACCACCTCCAGATTATTTCAGCTTCAGTCCCCATGGCGCACAGCTTTCACTGTCTCTGTATTTGTAGAATCCTATTCCCAAGGTTGAGAATGTGATTGGGCCAGCTCATTATTTCTTAGCCATGTTGTAGGTCCCTGACCAGCCTGTGAATCAGGGGCCTTTGGGTCTGGGACCTTTCAGGGCCAACTGGGATAGAATGAGGATCAAGCGGTAACAGATACAGCAATTGAGGGATGTTCCTTCAGCAGAGGCTATGACTTGTTAGTTTCCCTTAGAAGGAGATAGAGCAATTGATGTGCCTAGTTATCTTAGTGATGTCCAAGGCTGATCCAAGGGTTACAGACCTGGTCACAAGTTCACCCCTTTTACCTCTTGGTTGTGTTTAATTGCTGGGACTCACAGTTACAAGCTTGCAAAATAATGTACAAGAATCACATTGCTCCCTCCTTCAACCATTGCTCCAAAGGTCCCTAGCAGAGCACACCCCCCGTAATCTCACCTGTCTGGTTGATGTCAGTGCTCACAAGTGGAGGGAAGCACTGAGCTTCCCTGTCAGGAGACTAAGTGGGTGTGATTGAGGCTCTCAGCAAGTGGCAAGTAAATGAGAGGGAAACCAGGAACAAACCTGCCAGGCTTCAAGTTCCAGCTCTGCCTCATAGCTGTGTGACCTGGGGCAGCTTGCTTCATCCGAGCCTCAGTTTCTTCCCTGAAAAATGGGAGTGATAATACCGCCTTCTTTATAGGTGTATGGGAGAGACTAAATTAATTAAGCAGGTAAGGCCAACCCCTCTCTGCCTTCCCTTCCTCCAGGAGCAGGCCTGCCCTTCTCCTGCCCTCCTGGTCCTTGGACTTGCAGCTGTGTGGTGGAGTGGACCCCCTAGAGTCAAGGGGAGAGGGATCGTGGTCATTGTAACCTTTGTCTGTGTGGTTCATAGTATTGAATCAGCCCCTTGCTGGGGCTTCTGGGCCTCAGCCATGCTCTCCAGCTCAGCTTCCATTTGGGGTTGTGGGGTGCTAGCTCAGCGTAAGACCGTCAGTTCCTCGTTCAGCCACTGATCTTTGGCGGTGTAGTCCCTAGGTCCCAAGGGGAGAGGAAGGATGACTGGGGGATTCCCAATCCTCGAAACGGTAATGGTCATTTCTCTATTCTTACCATAGTCCCCAAAGCCCCTTTCCACTCTCAGAAATTACTAAATGAGTTATCACCTGATTTCCCTAAGAAACACAGTGGGTAAAGGGGTAAAGAAAAGATGCTCAAGCCTTGACTGCTCTAAAGAGTGGTAAGTTTTCTACTAATTTTGGGCTATGTGATTCTAGCTCTAATTTTGAGTCAGAAGGGCCTCCATGGACTCTTTTAACAGTTCTGTCTTTACTGTCATCACCATCAAAGGCCTTCCTTGGGCACCTCATAATCTGCCATGCAGGGCTGAAGCCCTCACTGGGGAATCCCTGGCAACAGTAGCCAACATCTGGTCTGTGTGTGTAACGTGCCTGGCTAAGCACATCAGATGCACCCTCACGAGACACGGAACGGGTACTTGATGCTCCTCCAGATGAAAACTGAAGCTCACAAAGGTTATCGTTTAAGTGTAAACAGCTGATACAGCAGAGACTTGAGTGAGCCTATGTTTGTGTGTTTGGAATCTATGCCCTCAGCTGTCCCACTCTCTAGTGGCTTCATAAGGTTCCTAACTATGGGGTCATGTTTGGATGTATACAGAAAAGGAAAAGGGCAGACTGAAAAGTCATTATAGAAATGTATAACTAGAGAATGTACGAGTTATATGACTTATAAACAGCAGGCAAAGTTGAGAAAACAAACATAAATTCAGTGGCCAGAAAGAGCGCCTACAGTATGGAAGGTTTTTTAAACAATTAGAAAACAAAAAGAAACCTGAATGGCCAAGGAAAGTGGTCACTTCTGAGCAATCCTGGAAATGTTTTCTCAAGATGAGGAACTTTAGGATGCATTGTTAAGATGTGAAGAACTCAAGTACAGATCCAAGATTTGGGGAACTTGGTAAATCGTGGTTGGTGACCAAATTGTTGCATCATAATCAACTGCATGCTCCTCCCTACCTTGGCTCAGGGGAGCTGTGGTTTCATTGCACGTGACAGTGGTCAGACCCCACAGAGACTCCTGTGTCCTCTTCAGAGCCTGCTGGAAAAACAGAGAAGGAGGAACATGTGAAGAAGGTGGAAGAGGACTCAGGGAGTCTTGGCAACAGGGTTGATCTCATCTTTGTCCTCAAACTCAGGTGTTTAGTGCCTACCTAGGAAGGGGGTGGGGGAATAAAACTTCTCAGAGAACCTGCAGTGGGACTCATATCAAAAATAAGATCACATATGAGACACACAGTGGTGAGGACTGTGGGTTTCTCTGGGATGTGGAGGGGATCCTGTCAGAGCCTCAGTCAGGGAGGCCTCCAAAGATGATACAGGAGAGAAAGAAGGAGACAAGAAAAGATAGTATATAGGTCAGGTCCCAGAGGCAAGAGCGCTAATGGAATGTTCTGATGACAGTGAATTTGACTGGTTTGCTTGCAGTTGGCTTCCCTGGTGGCTCAGTGGTAAAGAATCCTCCTGCCAATGCAAGAGATGAGGGTTCAGTCCCTGTGATGGGAAGATCCCCTGGAGGAGGAAATGGCAGCCCACCCCAGTATTCTTGCCTGGGAAATGGCGTAGATGGAGGAACCTGGTGGTTTACAGTCCATGGAATCAGAAAAGAGTCGGACACAACTAGCAACTAAACAACAACAAAGGGTTTTGTGTCAGAAAGCAATTGGGCATGAACTTGGGAGACAGAGGAAAGGAGACCTTGAATGCCAGATTAAGGAGGACTTTCCTAGGTTCCAGGCCATGTCACAAAGGAAATGTATGTTTGTTGATGTTTTGGAAAAATTCATCTTGTGGCCCTGAGGAAGAAGACTTGGAAGAGGAGAAAGGAGGTGGGTGGGCCAGCACGAGGTGGTGAGGCTCTGGGGAAGGAAGGGGAAGCACCGATGGAGAGAAAGGCAGATGAGAGAGACGAAGGCAAAAAGCAACTGGGTGTGGGAGATCCAAGCAGAGTGGACATCACTCTGATGTCACACATCTGAGCAAAAGTCCATTGCGTAGAATAAAGAGCAAACTCGCTTGACAGAGCTCCAGAGGACATAACCCAGACCAGCTTCTCTTCTAAGGAGACAGGTTTAGGTTCAAGGTTGGAACTTAGAGCCAAAGCTGACCAAGAACAGAATCAGCTGTTCAGAATCACCCTCAGGAGCCAGGGTGTGTCCAGCTCACAGGGGTGCAGGGTGGATGCTGGCTGGGAACCTAAACGTGTGTGAAGATGGACGGGTGGGCCCCTGACTCCATGGCAGAGATAGGGAGGGTGCTGCAGACAGACTGCATGGCCCAGGAGGAGATGAGAGATGGGAGGGTTGTGATGGAGTGGGTGGGGAACAGATGTCTGAGTCGAGTGGAGGGAGGAAACAGTGCAGGGAAGACAGTGTGGGGGATGCAGTTGTTTGCTTCTGAGGCCGAGCAGGAGGGTGAGGGCCTCTGCGCTTTGAATCCCCACCATCCTGGGGCAGGGCCTTTGGTTATGCAGGTCCCAGATCACATGAGTCTAGGTTAAAACATTAGGGTTCCATAAGAAAACATAAGAGTATTTTCCTGCTTGCCTCCTGCCTCTCAGCTGCTAGTGTAGGACCTCCAGGTCCTCTCAATACCCCTCAGAGCTAACTTATATCTGTTCACAAATGTGGTGACCTCAGTGACAACCTCACATCTGTGTTCCATGTCCAACGCTGAATGAGACTCTACTGCCATTGCCACCTCCGTTGTCACTCCTGCAGGCACACTTAGTGCCAATCCACTCTGCACTGGGCCAACACCATCATGCATTGATGGCATTGGCTCACTGGGGCCCTCAAGGCAGCATCACCTAGCTGCTCCCCGGATCCAGGTATGAAGAGCCTTTTCTCCCAGCATGAAGGCACCCTCCCCTCTCCCAGTGGCTACCCAAAGCTAAATTGCCTTGGTTCCTCCAGTGGCCAAAGGAAGAGCATCCATTACAAGATGGGATGGCAACTGCCTGGAAGGTCCCACGAAGAGGGGGACTGAACAAGTTAACCCCTATTAACGCCCTACCCTGGTCCAGTCGGCCATGTCCAAGGTTAATGTCACGTGGGCAGCAGAGATCATGAGTAGCGGTTGCTCCTAGAAGGTAGTATGGGTAGGCATTGCTCATGCAGCATCTCTAATATAAAAAGTTTCCATGCATTAAGGGCTCAGAATGTGTCAAACACTGAGCCAAATATTTTTAAATACATAATTCATTTAACTCTCACAACAATTATTTGAGGTACACATTGTTACTCCTTTTTTATGGATGTGAGAACTGAGGTTAAGAGGTGTACAGCCAGTAGATGGCAGAGCTACGATTCAAACCCAAATCTTCCAGAGTCCAAAGCACATTCATGCTCAAAACCATATCACTGTTCATTGTTCTGACGACATGGGTTCAGCTCATCCAGTTCCTAGGCCCAAATGACCACTTTGAGAGCTGAGTAAATTGGTTTGGCCATATCTACACTGACCTGCTTTTTGAGTCAAGAAATAATGATGGTGTACTTACTCTGAGCCAGGCACTACCGCTAGGGCTTGGGACACAATGGTGAACAAACTCAAGGGGCTTCCAGTCTAGGAGGGGGTGGCGTAAATGAGCACATTACGTACATCCAGGGGGAGGCTGATCTCACCAACAGGGTGGGCAGTTTGGAAAACTTTTCTGAGACCCCTAGTCTCATGATCACTACATGGCTCTGGGAAAGTGGATGTCAGGAGATAAGGTTCTGGTCCTGACTCTGTTGTTTGCCCGTTTCTACTTCCTTCTCTGGGCCTTACTTTCTTAGTGTAAATGAGAGGTCATGTTTAGACGGTTTCTTTTTAAAAATTTCTTATTAAAATATAGTTGATTTGCAATGTCGTGCTAGTTTCAAATGTACAGCAAAATGATTCAGTTATATATATATATATATACACATATATACATACATACATATACGTATATATGTGTATATATATAGATAGATAGATAGATATAATTTGTGGCTCAATTGGTAAAGAATCCGCCTGCAATGCAGGAGACCTGGGTTTAGTCCCTGGGTTGGGGAGATCCTCTGGAGAAGGGAAAGGCTACCCACTCCAGTATTCTGACCTGGAGAATTCCATGGACTGTATAATCCATGGGGTCACAAAGAGTCTGACACAACTGAGTGACTTTCACTTTCATAATTTGTGTATATATTTTACATATATAATATTCTTTTTGATTCTTTTTCATTATAGGTTATTATAAGGTATTGAGTATAGTTCCCTGTGCTCTACAGTTGCTCCTTGTTATCAATTTTATATATAGTTGTATGTATATTTTAATCTCAAACTCCTAATTTATCCCTCCCCCCTTCCACCTTTGGTAACCATGCTTGTTTTCTATGTCTGTGAGCTTATTTCTGTTTTGTAAGTAAGTTCATTTGTATCATTTTTTTTTTAAGATTCCACATGTAAATGATATGATTTTGTCTTTGGCTTACTTCACTTAGTATGATGGTTTAATTATCTCTGGGTCCATCTGTGTTGCTGAAAATGGGATTATTTCATTCTTTTTTATGGCTGATTAGTATTCCATTGTGTTTGCAAACCACACCGTCCTTATTCCTTCATCTGTCAGTGGACACTGAGGTTGCTTCCATGTCTTAGCTATCATAAATAGTGCTGCTTGTGAACACTGGGGTGCATGTATCTTTTCAAATTAGAGTTTTCTCCAGATATATGCCCAAGAGTGTGATCTCTGGATCATATGGTTAGATGGTTTCTTAACTTCCAAGTTCTCTGTGCCCTGAGTCTATAATGAGGACAGGAATTGCTTGGCAGGATCAACTCTGTGGTGAACTAGGAGCCACAGAGGTGGGAAAATCCCAGAAGACTGATCAGGTGCGAGGGCAGAGAATCCTGTTTCGAGGACCAGAGACATTAAGGAGGGTCCAAGCACGTTGGAGTCTGGAAGCCAGTGGGTAAAAGTTTGAGGCAGCAGCACAAGGGGGAGGAAGTCCCATGCAGGACCTAGAACCTCAGGGATCCTGTTGGGGCAGCTGGGTGCCTATGTCCACGTGTGGTCTCCTGAACTGGGTATACTAACTGTGATGAGTGTCCAAAGAAGGGATTTTATGGCCTCTGATCTGACTGCCTGCTGAAGGGAGCACAGATCCACTCATATGATCACAGGGTAACAGACTCAGCTTTGTGTGGCCTTTAATGAGTTATTGGAAAAACTCTAACCAGAGGGAACCTGAGTATGTACTGTTGTGATAATTACACTCCCAGACATTGTGACCTTGCAGATCAAGTCCCTGAAACTGAGATCTTCATCTCACTGGCAATATCCCAACCAGGAAGGGTGAAAATGAACACCCGTCGAGGAAGAAGGGTCCTGTCTAGCCCTCCACATCAGCCTCCCACCGTCCTCCTACTGAATATCTCGTTACTGACTGTGTCTCCAGCTTCCCTGGGGATGTGATGGAAGCTGATCACCCACTGACACCTGGGTCCTGTCCTTCCTGCCTCCTTCTCCTCTAACACAGCTCCTCCCCACTTCTCCATCCTTATTCTCCCCGCTGGTTCCTTCTCATCCATATCTCCCTTTGCACAGGACAAACATACCAAAAACGACATATCTCAGAGGACACTATGGGGCCTTGTTCTCCTCTTCAACCTCCAGCTCTGGGTCCTTCCTGCTCACATCACCTCTCCACAACACGTGTCCAGGAAAGCCCTCTTCTGCCTCCAGATACTTTCCCATCTACCTACTACTCTCAGCCTCACCAGAGAACTGGAATTGACTGAAGTATATGGATGCTGTTGGGCTATACATAGTTTCAAATAAGACAACCCTTTTGTAGAACACTGTATAGAAGGTATAATTGTTCCTATGTTATAGATTGGACTGGTTCCAAATCGGGAAAGGAGTACATCAAAGCTGTATATTGTCACCGTGCTTATTTAACTTCTATGCAGGGTACATCATGAGAAATGCCAGGCTGGATGAAGCACAAGCTGAAATCAAGATTGCTGGGAGAAATATCAATAACCTCAGATACACAGATGACACCATCCTTAGGGCAGAAAGCGAAGAAGAACTAAAGAGCCTCTTGATGAAAGTGAAAAAGAAGAGTGAAAAAGTTGGTTTAAAACTCAACATTCAAAAACTAAGATCATGGCATCCAGCCCCATCTCTTCATGGCAAATAGATGGGGCAACAATGGAAACAGTGAGAGACTTTATTTTGGGGGCTCCAAAATCACTGCAGATGGTGACTGCAACCATGAAATTAAAGACGCTTGCTGCTTGGAAGAAAAAGCCATGACCAACCTAGACAATGTATTAAAAAGCAGAGACATTAGTTTGCCAATCAAAGTCCATTTAGTCAAAGCTATGGTTTGGATGTGAGAGTAGTCATGTATGGATGTGAGAATTGGACCATAAAGAAAGCTGAGTGCTGAAGAATTGATGCTTTTGAACTGTGTTTGGAGAAGACTCTTGAGAGTCTCTTGGACAGCAAAAAGATAAAACCAGTCAATCCTAAAGGAAATCAGTCCTGAATATTCATTGGAAGGACTGATGCTGAAGCTGAAACTCCAATACTTTGGCCACCTGATGCGAAGAACTGACTCACTAGAAAAGACCCTGATGCTGGGGAAGATTGAAGGCAGGAGCAGAAGGGGATGACAGAGAGGATGAGATGGTTGGATGGCATTACTGACTTGATGGACATGAGTTTGGGCAAGCTCCGGGAGTTGGTGATGGACAGGGAAGCCTGGTGTGCTGCGGTTCATGGGATCTCAGAGTCGGACATGACTGAGTGACTGAACTGAACTGAACTATAGATCAGAGATGCAAAGTAATTTTCCTGAAATCACACTGCTATTAGGTGGCAGATATTCCTGCAAAGTCCTCCCTCTTTCTACTAGATTAATTTACCTCCCAGTGTCTGCAGAGGAAGTTGTTTTTTTGTTTGTTTGTTTGCACTGCACAACTTGTGGGATCTTAGTTCCCCCACCAGGGATCAAACCCATCCCCCTGCAATGGAAATGCACAGTCCTAACCATAGGGGAATCCTCAGGGGAAGTTTTCTTAAGCCTTTTAACCTGATGTTCATGTCAACTTAAAAAAATACACAATGTGAGAGTTGTGAGTTAAATTTTATTTGGGGCAAAATGAGGACTGTAGCCTGGGAGACAGTACCTCAGATAGCTCTGAGAAACTGCTCCAAAGAGGAGGAGGGGAAGGACAGTATATATGTGATTTTGGTCAAGGGGGAATACATGCAATCAAGCACACATGTTTCCAGAAGGTTTCTGCTAGTCACGAGGAACATTCATCACTGTGAAGGATTTTAGTGCTTTTCTAAATATAAGGAACTACAAGAATTGGGCTCATAAATTGGCTCCTTAAAATATCTAACTACCTGAAGACCTGTTCTGTCAGTTTTCCAGAGCACAGAGTACTTCATTTCCGCTTTCCACCTTGAACTCCCCTCAGGAGTGTTGAAGGTCAGCAGCTGTAGCAGCACATGATTTATTAATGATCCTTGTAGAGATAGATGGCAAGTGCCCATGGCAAGTGCCAATTTGTAGTTGACACTATCCAAATATAAAATTACTTAATAATACTAAGCATGCCTTTTCCTACTCTATATTCTGCTCCCTCCCTGCTCCCCAGAGAGCCTGCTGTGCACTCCAGCTCCTAGGGGCCATGAGCAGCCATGAACAGCTTTAGAGTCCTGTGATTCTATTTGCGGGCAGCCAGAATCCCCCTATACTGAGCTAGAAGAGTGTGTCCAAAAGAAAGCCATCTGCAGTGACTTAGAATGGGCCTCACGAATGACTCGGAGCCAGAATCAGTCAAAGTGCGAAAGAACAGGTCTTTTGGGTCCTAGGATGGGAACAGGAGCCTGTCCTTTCTCTCTCCTTTGCCTGGGTCGTCTGGGTTGGAACGTGCTCAAGTTCCCCAGAAAGCAGCTCTTTTTCTGTTTAGTTTGTCCTAAACTGGAGAAGGGGAGTAAGCGGGCCTGATAGTCCAACTGACATTCCCCAGCAGGGGTGAGCAGCCCATTTCAGTGCAGTGGTTCATGGTGTGGGACACTACGTTTGGACTGAGTTGAGATGGTTGAGCTTCCCTGAACAGGATCACAGGATCTCCAGCTTGGTCTCCCCAACAGACTGAGCACCTCCCGGCAACAGGTAGGGCTAGTTCAGATCTTCATCAGCCCCCAGGGCTTGAACAGAACCCTTGCAAGAAGCATAGCTTTTCTCTGGTCCAGAGAAACTGACAGATGAGGGGCTGGGCAAGTCTCCTCCAGACCTCTCAACTCGAAGAAAAGGAAGAATCGGTTCCCTACCGTCAGGGTTTTATCTGCAGTTTGAGCACAATACAGGTGCACTTCAAAGGAAATAGGCGCTTCAAGAAATATTTTAAAATGTAGAAAGTCTGTGCTCAGATTCTGGGAGACTTTTTCATTTTTTAGGGAAAACCCTTCCACATATACCACCAGTTTATTAGAGAGAAACTTCCCCCTTTCCTGTTGAGATTCACCTCGTGAAAACAAGAGATTTTCTATTCAGTACTGAGCATGCTCAATGAATAGGGAAAAGCTCTGTTCTTTCTCAACCCAAATGCACAACACTGCTGACACCAGATGTATGGGTTTTCCATACCATGCAATTCTGACACTAAATGCCTTGTCTTAGCATAGACTGCACAGGTTAAGGGTTCATTCCCACAAAGCTGCCTCTTCTCCCCCATTTCAGGTATCAATTGCAAGTGGTGGGGTCCTCAGGTTGCCAACAACCTCCGTCTACTGATGATTTATTTCAAAGGATACTTTCTGAGATGTGAGTGAACAGCCATATGAAGAGATACAGAGGGTGAGGTGTGGGGGTCTCCAAGATGGGACCTTCTATTCCCATGGAGTTGAGGTGCCATCGTAGAAATGCGCTCAGCAACCCTGAAGCCCTACTAACCCTGTACTTTGGGGGTTTTATGGAGGTTACATCATTTAGGAGTATCAATTATTTGACTCACCTTCCAGCCCCACTCCCCTTTCCAGAGAATGGGGTGGGGTGGGCCTGGAAGTTCCAGGCTTCTATTCATGACTTGGTCTTTCTAGTGATCAGACCCCATCTAGGAGTCCAAGCAAAGCTGCCTCATTAGAACAAAAGATGGTGGCATCACCTGGGGAATTTCAAGGGTTTAGGAGCTCTATGTCCCCTCCTGTAACTCAGGAAATTGTAAGGGTTTTAAGAGCTCTGTGCCAGGAACTTAGAACAGAGACCAACCTACACTTCTTCAATGATTTCACTCTCAGGTTTTCCCTTTCTGCTTTGGCCACATGGGTCAGGAGCAAAAGCAAGGTCCAAGACCTCAACAACTAGCAAGCCTTTTCCCTGCATGCTGGGCCCAAACTCCACTTCCCATCTAACTGTTCTTTCAGCTCCTCATCCCAGCTCTGCCACTCACCAACTGGGGGGCTCTGGATAAGACACTTCTCTATGTTGGATATCAGTTTCCTTCTCTGTAAAGAGAGGATGTTGAATTTCAATAAGTTGAAGATTGCTTCCATCCCTATCACTTTATGATGCTTTTGTAATTTCTCTGCTACAACACAATGTACATATCACATATTTAGTGTTTGTTTTACGGTACATAAATACCATACAAATGATGGTCACAGAAAGAATGGGTCTCTATGTTTAATCCACAAGCATTTGCTGCAGCTAAACCGAGCTGATGCTGAGCTGAGAGATATGGAAATAATGTATAGAGTAACAAAATCTGAGATGCTGGTATTGATGTGGGACTTAAGTGTCTTAGGGAGGGTGGTGTGAGGGCCAGGACAAGAAGTAATGACATGGAGCTCTGCTTGCCTGGCTCCCTTGTTTTTGTGGCCCAGCAGTCACAGGGCCCCAGCATTATTCCCCTTCCTTATTATATCCCTTCCTTGCTCCTACTAGTTCTGGGATGACTTTCCAAGGTCTTTCTTTCCTGGTAGAGCCCTTCCAGATGGCCGCCAGAGTCTGAAAACCACGGCACCCAAATTCCACAGCTGTGTCTGCCCTGCTCCTTGGACTAGGATGTTTGGAGTGGAGAAATTTGCCAAACTGCCTTCGGGCTGGCCCGCTGATCTGGGGAGGAGAACAGAGTCCGGGCTGCCTCTTCTGGCCTGAGTTTCCCAAGGTTACTCTGTGTGTTCATGCACAGGCTGCACTAAAAGGTGCCCAGGTCAAAGAGGGAATGGGCGCCAGAACCTAACGCTCACTCCCCACACTCTGTCCCCCAACATGGTTGCATTTGGGTGGGGGAAGGAGAACTTTTGTCAAATTTGCACAAAAGCACCCTATGGGCTACTGGCAGCTCTGGGTTTCCTTAAGCTCCTGCCATTTCATCTGTCACTGCCTTTGTCCGTCATCCCCACATGTCTTAGAGCTCCTCACCTCTTCTATACACTGAAATGTGACTCTGGGACCTTCAGCTCTGCCCTTGGGTGTTTCTTCTTGAACTCCTGTTTCCATCCTCATTACTGCCTTAGCTGGCTTCTCAGACTGCAAACTGATTCTGTCACTACTTCATTGATTACCTGAGCTGAGAATCAATATATCTGGGGAAAGCCAGACTTCAGTGAAAGCAAAGTACCAGAAGCATTAGCAGAAAGTACAATATAGGGAGTATGTTCCTATAAGAAAGGGCTTCCTAAGAAGATAAGGAAAGGGGCTGGCTAGGGAGAGGCTAAGGAAGACATGAATCTGGGATCAGGAGGGCTAAGCTGATGAACATTCGAGAGTAGGAAAGTGCTGGGTTCAGAAGGGGCTCCAGGGGCAGAGCTAGTGATTTCTACTGCCCTCCTAGCACACACAGCCTGCATCAGGAGCATGGGGGGCCTTATCTGCATCAGGCTGCAGATAAGGGCACAGCGTGGCAGTGGGTTAACATAAATGAAGTGTCTATCATAGTAGCTGCCATATAAGTGATAAACATGAACACAAAATTGGTATTCTCTGACTGCCCTTAATCTCAGAAGACAGCCTAGCTTTTAGCAAATCTCCAGGCTCAGACAAGCCACAGGAGAATCCCCAAGATCTGCAGCAGCAATTCCAAAGAGCTGACCATGTGGTAGGAACTTTCTTACTCACATCTTTATCTTTTTATTTTTACATCTTTATTATATTTATTCCATGGTCCCTTTTCCGTGCCTACCTTTGAAATTGATCATCTCAGAATAATCCTTTACATGGCAAAGTCCAAAAACTGTCTTTATAGGCCTAAAAACTCTAAACTTCTTGAAGACAGAGACGAGGTCTATTGTGTTCATTTTTGCATCCTCAGTGAGGAACTGTACCTAGCACATGGTAGATCCTTGGTAACTCTTTGTTAAATGAACATTCAGTCCAATTCTGAGGCAGAATTAGTCTGTAAGTATATGCTAATTAGGTACAATTGTGTTTAAGGAGAAGTCAGATCAATACCAAATAGTTTAATTACAGAACAACCTCAGTTGTGTCCATGCTGAAGGCATGATTTTGATGTCTGTGTAGAAAGTTAACTCAGCAGGCCTGGGTTGCTCAAACCCTGCACATTTCAAAGAAAGGCCCCTTCTGAACTGGCCCTTGACTTGGCTCCTAGGAAATAACCTTTGAGCCCTTGGAATATCCTGCTTGACAAAAAAACAAATTTTTTTTCAGTACCTGAGACCTTGGGCCACACTGTACCAGTTTGACCAGATACTTAATGCCAACAATGTAACTTTTGGCTAATACTTGTTTTTGCATGTTGAAGGCCTTGAAACCACGTGTATCAGTTTGACCTCTAGGAGGCAGAGAGCTAAAGACTGGGCAGTTAAGGTCAGCCACTGGGCACTGCATGCCTACCTTACTGGCCCCCAATAAAACCCCTAGAAGCAAGGCTTGGATATGCTCCTGACTTGGCAGTACTTTGCATGTGTTGTCACACACAGTTTCTCATCCTCATGTAACTCCAGTGGGAGGGGACACCTGAAGATTGAGCCCAGTTTCTCCTGGACTTAAACTCAGATTCTTTTCCCCTTTGCTGACCTTAATCTGTATCCTTTTGGAGTAATAAACCATAACTGTAAGTATGAGAGCTTTTCTGAGTCCTCTGGTTCCTTCCAGTGAATCATTGAGCCTGAGGGTGGCCTTGGGGACTCCCAACATAATGTCTGTGATGAAAGAAGATTCAGTTCAGTTCAGTCGCTCAGTCGTGTCCGACTCTTTGCGACCCCATGAATTGCAGCACGCCAGGCCTCTCTGTCCATCACCAACTCCTGGAGATTAGAAGTGGAATAATCTTTGTCTTCAGCTGCACTGATGCCTCTCCACAGAAATGCTTCATTCATTCATGCAACAAATATTCCCTGAACACCTGCAGTTGTAGATGCTGCCTTCCAGGCACTGGAGTACCCCGGTCAGGGAGACACAGATCTTTGCCCTCATGAAGCTTATTAGTTCTAATGAGAACAGGGGAGAGACTAGAAGCAACAGGCAAAACAAATAAGGTAATCAGTGCTATTGTTTTATACCTGCTTGAGAAAGTCAAGCAGATATAAGGGACAGAGTGCTGGGTGGGGTGGTGAAAGTGGAAAAGTGTTGGTCGCTCAGTCGTGTCTGCTTCTGTGCGACCCCATGGACTATAGCCTGGCAGGCTCCTCTGTCCATGGGATTCTCCAAGAAAAAATACTGGAGTGGGTTGCCATGCCCTTTTTAAGGGAATCTTCCCAACCCAGGAACTGAACCCCGGTCTCCTGCATTGCAGGCAGATTCTTTACCATCTGAGCCACTGAGGGAGTCAGCCACCTATGAAAATTCTATGGAGAACCCCACCTTGCCCCTGGATGCTCAGCAGTGGTTCTCATTCTTTAATGAGCAGCAGTCACATAGGGAACTTGTGAAAAAACAGATTCCCTGATTTCTTCATTGTATGTGGAGGGAAAGGAGGGTTAATGTTTTTACATGCACTTCCTGTTTGATGCTAGAGGTCTATGAACCACAGGGGGAGACTCCATAGTAAGCTGCCTGAATGGTGATTGGACTCAGCCCTGCCCTCAAAGAACTTATTCTTCAACGAAACAGAGGATCATTAGGATAAAATGTAGGTGTCTTGGAGCATTCTCTGCCATCCATACACACACGGGGCTTTTTTCTTTTTTTAAAAATTATTTTTGTTTACGCTGGGTTTCTGCTGCTGTGTGTGGGCATTCTCTAGTTGTAACGAGCAGGTGCTACTCTCTAGTTGCAGTGCTCAGGCTTCTTTTGAGATGGCTTCTTATGTTGCAAAGCATGGGCTCCAAGCACGCGGGCTTCAGTAGTTGCAGCGAGTGGGTTCAGTAGCTGCCGTTTGCAGGTTCTAGAGTGCTAGGTCAGTAGTTGTGGGATCTTCCCGGACTGGGAATCGAACCCATGTACCCTGCATTGGCAGGCAGATTCCTGTCAACTGTACCACCAGAAAAGTCCAACAGGGGGTTTCTGAAGTGACAATTGCTGGGAGTAGAGAACTCTGGCGGGATAAGTTTCGAGGAGCTGGGCAAGGAGGGATTTGGAGATGGTGAAGAGAACCCTGCAATGAAAATCTACGGTCCTGAGAGCAAAAAAAGCAGTGCTGAGATTCTGGGAAATGCCTCCTAAGGAAGGGTTTGAAACCTTCATTGGTTTCCCAGAGGTTCTCCCTGAGGGGGGGACAAAGTCCTCAGTCATGGGGAGCCTGATAAACAGAAGGGGCCTTGCAGAGAGTAGCAGATGCTGGGAGTGCTGCCACTGGCCCCCTCAGATCCCCCTCACCAGCTCCCTGTCCACCCCTGGCTGCTTGTGTTCACTCCTAAGGGTTCCTGCCAACAAGGAAGAGTCTGCAGAGTGTAACACAAGTGTTCCAGATACTACCTCACCTAGAGGCACCAAGAAGCTGGAAGTGCCTGTGAGTTTACTATGTCCCCTGGGGCAGTGGAAACCAGTGACTGATGGGTGTGGGAATAGCAAGGAACAGTCCCTTTGCCCCAAGATAGCTAGCAGTTATACTCCTGAGCTCGCCACAAGATCAGACTGAGGTTGGGACTTCAGCTGAAGTCAGACACTAGCTTCTCCTTCCCTATTCTGCTTTCCACAGCTCCTTACAGAAGTGGGAATGTTTCCTTAGTAAACCACTTGACCTAAGACAGCAGAAAGTTCAAGCACCAAAGCAATCTTCAATTCTTTATAGAGAAGGGACAACATAACGGGTGGTGTGGAAAGCTGAACCTCTTTCCATGGCAACCTAGAGAAGCATTCCTCTCACCTTGCCCAGCCTGGACCACTGAAATCTGCCTGGCTTGACTTCTCTAGAAAGGACATCATCAGTACCCAAGGAGAGGTGGTACCAGACTTCTGACTGCCCTAACCTACAGGAAACTGATAGAAAATGCAAACTCAGTGTATCAATTTCAGGCGAAGCCAAAGGTGTAAATATGGAGCACACACTTGAGTCTGATAACTCCAAAACAAGTATAGTGAGGACTCACTATTTTTAGCAAGCCTGGGAAACTGTCCAGACAGTTCAGGGAGTGCTGAGACCAACCTGAGAGACTTGACTAAAAGATAGGACTTTCTAGCCCATCTTGGCACCCCACTCCAGTACTCTTGCCTGGAAAATCCCATAGACGGAGGAGCCTGGTGGGCTGCAGTCCATGGGGTCGCGAAGAGTCGGACACGAGTAAGCGACTTCACTTTCACTTTTCACTTTCATGCATTGGAGAAGGAAATGGCAACTCACTCCAGTGTTCTTGGCTGGAGAATCCCAGGGACAGGGGAGCCTGGTGGGCTGCTGTCTATGGGGTCACAGAGAGTCAGAAATGACTGAAGTGACTTAGCAGCAGCAGCAGCAGTAGCAGCTCATCTTTGTTCAGCCTGCCCTCTGCTGGAAAGACAAATGAACAGCAGCTAGTCCTGGGGACTAGAGCCAATGGAGAAAGGACTCCAGAATCCTATTCAAATCCTAGTCAGCTTTTGGAGTCCAATTTAAATGTCACCTCCTCCATGAAGCCTTCCCAGATTCCTGCAGCTAGAAGCAAATCTTTTCACTGAGTTCTCATAGACCTTCATTTACACTTCCCTAAATGGTGCTATCTACCTATGTCATGGTTATGCAGTAGATAATGTTAGTTATCTCCCAGACTAAATTGTGAGATCCCAGGAGAAAAGAATTTCCTCTTTCTTTCTTTTTTTTTTTATAAATTTATTTATTTTAGTTGGGGGCTAATTACTTTACAATATTGTAGTGGTTTTTGCCATACATTGACATGAATCAGCCATGGGTTTACATGTGTTCCCCATCCTGAACCCCCCTCCCACCTCCCTCCCCATCCCATCCCTCTGGGTCATCCCATTGCCCCAGCCCTGAGCATTTGTCTCATGCATCGAACCTGGAATGGTGTTCTGTTTCACATATGATAATATACATGTTTCAATGCTATTCTCTCAGAATGTCCCACCCTCACCTTCTCCCTCATAGTCCATAATACTGTTCTATGCATCTGTGTCTCTTATTCTGTCTCGCATATAGGGTTATTGTTACCGTCTTTCAAATTCCATGTATATGCATTAGTACACTGTATTGGTGTTTTTCTTTCTGGCTTACTTCACTCTGTATAGTGGGCTCCAGTTTCATCCATCTCAATAGAACTGATTCAAATGTATTCTTTTTAATGGCTGAGTAATATTCCATCGTGTATATGTACCACAGCTTCCTTATCCATTCGTCTGCTGATGGACATCTAGGTTGCTTCCATGTCCTGGCTATTGTAAACAGTGCTGCGATGAACATTGGGTTACACACGTCTCTTTCAATTCTGGTTTCCTCGGTGTGTATGCCCAGCAGTGGGATTGCTGGGTCATATGGCAGTTCTATTCCCAGTTTTTTAAGGAATCTCCACACTGTTCTCCATAGTGGCTGTACTAGTTTGCATTCCCACCAACAGTGTAAGAGGGTTCCCTTTTCTCCACACCCTCTCCAGCATTTATTGCTTGTAGACTTTTGGATAGCAGCCATTCTGACTGGTGTGAAATGGTACCTCATTGTGGTTTTGGTTTGCATTTCTCTAATAATGAGTGATGTTGAGCATCTTTTCATGGGTTTGTTAGCCAGAATTTCCTCTTTCTTGAGAGACTAGACTGCCAGAGAAGTCCCTTAATTGAGTCTTTTTGAAGATCCATCTGAATTAAAAGAATTCCCTATAATGATGTAAATTTAGAACTTAGTTTTAGGAGGAATTTCTAGTCAGGTACAAAATCCTTTGGGGATTTATTTCAAGAGTCAGACACAACTTAGTGACTCAACAATAACAACAACAAAATGTACCTATACACATATAATAATCGATTTTTTACTTTGAAATAATTTTAGACTTTATAGAAACATTGTAAAGATAAAATATAGAGAGTTCCCATATACCCCCACCCAGTTTCCCCTAACTTTAGCATCTTACAATACAATAGTACTTTGTTAAAACTTTGTAAAAATGGTACTTTGTGAAAAGAAATGGACATTGGTATATTATTTTTTAAAAAATTTTATTGAATTTGTTACAGTGTTGCTTCAACTTTCTGTCTTGGTTTTTTGGCCATGAGGCATATGGGATCTTAGCTTCCCCACCAGAAATCAAACCCACAACCTCTGCATTGGAAGGCAAAGTCTTAACCACTGGACCTCCAGGGAAGTCCCAGTATATTATTTTTAACTAAGTTCTAGGCTCTATGTGGATTCCAGCTATTTTTACAGTGTTTAGTTCCAGGATCCAAACCAGGACACCGTCTTGCACTTAGTTACCATGTCTCCTTAACCATCTCTGGTCTGTGATAGTTTCTCTTTCCTTGTTTGTCATGACCTTGGCTATTTTGAGGAGTATTGGTATAAGATATTTTACAGAATGTCCCCGAATCCACAAACCAGCCAAAGGTAGGATATTTCTGGTGTTTTTCTCATGGTCAGAGTGGGGTTATGAGCTTTTAGGAAGAGCCTGAAGAGATGAAGGGCCTCCTATCACATCCTGTTAGGGTAAAAGATATTGACCTGACTCATCACTAGTGATGTTAACCTTGATCACTTGGTTAAGGTAGTGTTTGCCAGGTTTCTCCACTGTAAAATGACTGTTTCCCTCCTTTCCATTCTGTATTCGCTAGGTTCAGCCCGCAAGAGGCAAGAATTAAGCTCCACCTACTAAGGGTGTAGTGTCTACTTATATTATTTGGAATTCTTCTGTAAGGGACATTTGCCTTTTGTCCCCTATCCATATAAGGGTTTCCCTGTGGCTCAGCTGTAAAGAATCTGCCTGCAATGCAGGAGATGAAGTTTTGATCACTGAGTGGGGAAGGTCCCCTGGAGAAGGAAATGGCAATCCACTCCAGTATTCTTGCCCGGGGAATCCCATGGACAGAGAAGCCTGGTGGGCTATAGTCCTTGGAGTTGCAAAAGAGTCAGACATGACTTAGCGACTAAACAACAAGAATCCATATGCTGAATCATTAATTTATGCAAAGATGTCATGCATATTCTATGCTTTGGGTTATAATCCATACCACACTACTAATTTCTTCACCCAAATTGTCCCAGCTTTAGCCACTGGGTGTTCTTTCAAGCTAGTTCCTCGGTCTGACATCTTTTTGATTTTTGAGCACTTCCTTGCTCTCCGGCACCACAAGTTGCTGATCTTTATATTCTTAAAGTTCTGCTGCTCTAAGTGTATCACTTTGTTATTGTGTTTTTCCTTGCAAAAATGTGCATATTTATACTACTGTGTTAGACACCAACTGGAGGGTGAGAGTGGGTGGAGAATCCTGCTGTCCCCCAGTACCTAGTCTCCTCTTCTTCCAAAATTAGAGAGGTGCTAGCCTTCTTAAAGCCAGGTGCGTCTCTTGCCTGAGATCTGGCCAAGGGTTTTGAAGTGAAACACGAAGGTGATGCAGAGCACTCCTCAGCTCTTGCTCTTACAAAGAGGGAGCATGAATGAGCTGGGTCCCTGCTCCTCCCTCCCGCTGGCTGACATATGGTGAGATCCATAGCCGTCCTTTCCCATTAGCTGCAGCAGCAAGAGCCCAGACCCCATGTTGGGAAATAGTTTTCTGGCAGCTGAACAGAGGGAGTCCCCAAGCCTGTTCTCTACCCCCAGAAGTCTTCATAACTCCAAACTGGCAAGACTTACAGACAACCACCAGCAAGCAGAACGCACACTGAAACAGCACAGGGTTGAGCAGCTTGCTAAAACCAGGTCTCTGGCAAACATGCTCCAGAGGAGATGCAGGAGCTGCCTTGCCACAGCCCACCTCCTGCTAAACTAAGCAGGAAGGAGAGACAGCCTTGCCTTCTGTGGATGCAGCGTAGTGAGAGAAGATGGCACGCTGAGGTGGAAAAATCTTCAAACACCGGAAGAAAGAGATCTCACTCAGCTTAGGATTTCCCTGGTGGCTCAGTGGTAAAGAATCCGCCTGCCAATGCAGGAAACACGGGTTCAATCCCTGGTCTGGGAAGATTCTACATGCTGCGAAGCAACTGAGCCCATACGCCACAACTATTGAACCTGTGCTCTCAAGCCCAGGAACCACAACTACTGAGCCCATGTGCTGCAACTACTGAAGCCTGAGCACCCTACAGCCTGTGCTCTGCAACAAGAGAAGCCACTGCAACGAGAAGCCTGTGCACCACACTTACAGTGTAGCCCCCACTCGCTGCAACTAAAGAAAAGCCCGCATGCAGCAATGAAAACCCAGCACAGCCAAAAATAAATAAGTTAAACAGAAAGAATCTGCCTTCCAATGCAAGGGACTTAGTTTCCATTCCTGGTTGGGGAACTAAGATCCCACATGCCATGGGGCAACTAAACTCATGCACCACAACTACTGAGCCCGCAGACAATAGAGAGAGGTCCTCGCACCACAATTGGAGAAACCCAAAGGCTGCAACAAAAAGATCCTGCATGCCACAACTAAGATCCAGCCCAGCCAAATAAATAATTAAAAATAAAGGAGTCAATGTTTGCTGTTGTCTCTGGGCCACAAGAAACACATCCATCCCAGACAGGGTAAGATGGATCATTTTCACCTCCTGGAAAACATCAGAAGGAAATCTCAGAACAATAGCAAACTGAAGGAGCAAAACTGTCAGAGAACTTCAGGAAGGATGGGTGCAGGCCTGTGCCACCCAGCTGTCACTTGAGGGTTTGCAGAGCTCAGGGAACCAGTGGCAGCATAGAGGCTCTGGAAACTGCCCAGGGAACTAGCAGTTGGGTAATGCCCATATCATAGAGGACCCACGGTAACAATAGAAGGGAGTGACATCATCAAATCTCAAAGTTGAGAGGAATCCCAGAGGTCCCACCAGATGCATGAATAACTCCTACTTTCTAGAACAGTGGTCACCAACATTTGCTTCCACACCACAATGGAGAGTGGTTCACTATCTCTTGTGGTGAAAAAGTCAAAGTGTTAGTCACTCAGTTGGGTCCAACTCTTTGTGACCCCATGAACTAGCCCACCAGGCTCCTATGTCCTTGGAATTTTCTAGCTAAGAATACTGGAGTGGGTAGCCGTTCCCTTCTCCAGGGGATCTTCCCCACCCAGGGATTGAACCCGGGTCTCCTGTGTTGCAGGCAAATTGTTTACCATCTGAGCCACCAGGGAACCCCATCTCTTGTGGTAGTTCATCTCATTTATGTACGTCTCTGATTGTTAGTTCTCACTTAAATTGAGGAAAATCTGCTTCCCTGAAATGTCCACCTCCTGGTTCTAGTTCTGCTTTCTGGTGGCACACAAACAAGCCTCCTAATACATACTAGTCTTCTAGACATTTGGAATCAGTTCCCCATCTCCTCTGAGGCTTTTCATTGCCAGGACAAACAGCTCTAACTCCTTCTATTGTGTCTTGGTGATCTGAACTCTCTCCACCACCCTCACAATTCTTCTCTTGACGTTTTCTTTCTAGAAATAAAACAAAATAACCCAGATACCCCACAGACAGAAAAACAAAAACAAGTTTTAGTTCCCTTGTGTTCCCTATCCACACTTCAGCTCTGTTCTGACCCTTTTTTATATATTTGGTCTCATAGCACTTGGAGTATGCTACTATTTTCAGATCATGTGGTGGATTAAAATGGCCACAAGTTCTTTGCTGCTCTTCCTACCAAGAGATGGAGTCTAATTCTCTACCCCTTGAATCTGGGCTGGCCTTTTGATTGGCTTTGGCCAATAGAACATAGCAGAGGTTATGTATGACTTCCAAGCAAGTCTCAAGAGACCTAGCAGCTCCTATTTTGGTCCTCTTGAGATTTTGGCCTGAAACCACTATGCTGAGAAGTCTCGGATATGAGAGCCAGTGGAGAGAGAGGCCCATTTCTTTCAAACATTCCAGCCATTGCACCCAAGGCCCCAGACACACAAGTGAGGTCATTCTGTTCCATTAAGTCCAGGATGCAGCTGCATGAGTGGGGTCAGGCGAGACCAACATAAGAACTGCCCTTTCAACTCACAGAATGGGTAAATAATTAATTGTTGATGTTTTGAAAGTGTTAGTTGCTCTGTTGTGTCCAACCCTTTACAACCCCATGGACTTTAGCCCTCCAGTCTCCTCTGTCTATGGGGATTTCCAATGTTTTAAGCTACTAAATTTTGAGAGGTTTATTATGCAGCAATAGATAACTGATATGTTTACAGAAGAAATCATTGAGTGCTTTTACTTTCCACTTACCCAAAGGGTCGTCCCCTTTGCAATAGTGAAATATTTACCTACCAACCTTCTCCCCCTGCCCTGGGAGGAGAAAGTCCAGCTATCTTGTTGTGCCAATCAGCTATATCACTGCTAAGAATGCATGCCCAGCATGGGAATAAGCTGCTCAAGCCAGGAAACTAGACCTCTATTTCAAGTGACGATTGTCATAGAAAAACAGGATGTCTGAAACTGACACCCGGAATAATGTGTTCTTCAGTGGCTGGTGTCTTACTGCCTGATCCTAGGAGGAAGTTACAAGCCAAAGGGAAACACAATGGCCGATGAAAGAGGCCAGGTGGTGGACTGTCTATGGAGGCAACAGAGGAACAAAATACTAACATCCATTGCCAAGAAGTTCTTTCTGTTTTCAATATCTTTTCTTGGGTCTTTGGATTTCTAGGTGCGTGCACATGTGCTTAGTTTTTTCAGTCGTGTCCGACTCTGTGACGCGGTGGACAGTAGCCCACCAGGCTCCTCTGTCCATGGGATTCTCCAGGCAAGAATATTGGAGTGGGTAGCCATTCCCTTCTCCAGGGGATCTTTCTGACCCAGGGATGGAACCTGTGGATTTCCAGGTAGTAAGACATTAACAGAACTACAGAAATCAATTCATTCCAACAAACCATTGTGAGCATCCATTAAGTGCCACACCCTGGGCACGGGAAGCAACAACAACAACAAAAAAATACAATTTTTGGCCTCCAGGAGGTCAGTTCAGAGTGGTTCAAATCCAGAAGCCCTGGTTGCAAGTAGCAAGGTGTGTATATATGTCAAGGAATCTGCTGCAGCTATGATGTTTCAGCTCTGGAATGAGCAATTTCTCCATGAAGTGCTGATATACTAGTGGCCAATAATCACATAAAAAAGATGCTCCAGAACATTTATCATCAGGAAATTCATATTAAAACCGCAATGATATACCATTACACTCACTAGAATGGCTAAAATTAAGAGAAGGACAATAACATCATTGACAAAGATGTGGATGACTAAAATGCTCATATATTGCTATTGGAACCGCTTTGGGGGAAATTGGCAGTTTTTAAAATAAATCTGTATTATAAAGTTTTATATTTACCATGTGACCTAGAAACTTTACTTGCATGTATTAGCCTAAGAGAAATGAGAATCTGCATCCACACAAAGGCTTGTGTATGAATTTTCATAGTCACTTTATTCATAATAGTAAAAAACCTGGAAACAATGCAGATGTCCATCACTGGATGACTGGATCAAGAAACTGTGGTATACCCATATAGTGGGCCACTATTCTGTAATAAATAGAAATGAACTATGATACACATGACAACACAGACTAATCTCAAAAAACCTTGAATCAAAGAAGCCAGACACAAGGAATATACACAGACAGAAAGGAATATTCCAGTATTTTGCAGTTGTAACTTAACCCATAATGCTGTAATAAATAACCCTGTGCCTATGTAGTTTTGTATTGTTCAAGATGTCTTTTGAGCTTAAATTCTTAGAAATGGGATTTCTGGCTCACAAGGTACGTGATAGGTATTACCAACTTCCTCTCCACAGGGCTGTACTCATTTGTATTATTACCTGCAATATATGAGAGTCCCTGTATCATCACCACCTTGCCAACCATATATGTTGCTACACTTTTGAATTTTCGCTAATTTGATGGGTACAGAATGGCTTTTCACTGTAGTTTCAATTTGTATGTCTCTTACAGTGAGTGAATTTGAACTTCTTTCCATGTAAAAGTATGCGGTGCAGACTTTTGCCCTCTACCCTATAAAATCTTTCATTTGTAGGCCCCCCTTCTTGTCTGATCAAGTCTTAGCATCTTATTTCAAGTCACTGAGAGCGAATCTGATTGGCTCACCTATCTGTGATTTGGTTGCTACCCCCAGGTGCATTCAGCTCTGATCAGCTGTCTATTCATGTCCTACATGAGGGGCCTGTTGGGAATTTTAAGAAGGCAGCGAGCAGTCATTGTATGTAAGATATTGGGTGAATAGCAGTACTGAAAATGGCTGTTGGAGCCCAGATGACCCTTTCTGCTAAAGCTGATGCAGTCTGACAATTCGGTACATATTTTTCATAGAGTACCTGCTATGTGTAAATGCTGATCTAGGCACCATGAAGGAGGCAATTTTTTGTATTAAAAAGATATTATGGAGAATTTCAAGCAAAAATAAAAGTAGAGAAAATATATAATAAAACTCCATGTACCCATCACCCAGCTATAACTATCAACTCATTTGTATTTTTTTCACCTATACACCCCTCCCCCATGGCTTTATGTTATTTAATCTGTAAATATTTCAACTTGAATCTCCAAAAGATAAGAACTCCTAACAAGGGACATAACCATAATATCATTATTGGCCCTTAAAAATTAACAATAATTGCTTCATATCAAATATTCACTCAGTTCAGGTTTGCATGTTTGGTTATTTCATAGTTTGTTTAAACCAAGATCTAAATAAGGCCCACATGTTGCAAGTGATTGATGCACCTTTCGAGTTTCTTGTAATCTATAGGTTTTTCGCTTTTGTCTTTCTCTTTTTTTCCTTTCAACTTACATATTGAAGAAACCAGGTCATTTGTCCTTTAGAGATTCCCACCTATGGTATTATTTAAAATATCCCCCCCTCCTCTATATTTCTTTTAAATTCAGATTTTATTTTTCCATCTGTACCTTAAGACATGTGGGATCTTAGTTCCCTGCTAGGGATCGAACCCATGCCTCCTGCAATGGAAGTTTGAAATCTTAACTGGACTGCCAGGGAAGTCCCCAGATTATCTATTTTTGCAAGACCCTGTCAGACAGACACAAAATGTACGGTTGTTGACAGATTGGAGAGAGTGAGGAGGCTGTGTCTGGCTCACACTCTCACAGCCATTGCAGTATGTTGAGTTTCTCAGAGATGGCGCCAGGGCAAGTGAGAGCCGGGTAGCACTGGGTGACCCTGTGCATGGCTGAGGAAAAATAACTAAACGTGGGCCAAGGAGGTCCTAAGAAGCCAAGAGAAAAATGTCATCATATGCATTTTCTGTGCGAACTTGCTGGGAGGAGCCCAAGAAGAAGCACCCAGATGCTCAGTCAGCATCTCAGAGTTTTCTAAGAGGTGTGCAGAGAGGTGGAGGACCACGTTTGCTCAAGAGAAACGGACATTCATAGACAAGGCAAAGGCAGACAAGGCCCTTCATGAAGAAGAAATTAAAATTTATATCCCTCCTAAAGAGGAAACAAAAAAAAAGTTCAAAGATCCCAATGCACCCAAGAGGCCTCCTTCAGCCTTTTCCTGGTTTTGTTCTGAGTGTCATCCAAAAATCAAAGGAGAACACGCTGGCCTCTTCACTGGTGAAGCTGCAAAGAAACTGGGAGAGATGTGGACTAACACTGTGAGAAGAGGACTGCTCAGCTGGAGGAAAAGTACGGAAAGAGTCTTGCTGCATGCCAGGCTAAAGGGAAACCTAATGCAGCAACAGTGAGCACATATACTAAAACTGAAACAATACAGAAGGTTAGCATGGCCCTGCACAAGGATGACATGCAAGTTCATGAAGCTCCCATATTTTTATAGATCATAAGATAAAGTCAAGCATTTATCTGCTGATACTTTTTAAGTTGACCTGTCTTTATACTTAGAAATATCTCTTAATAGTAGGCTGCCCTGGTGGCTCAGAGTCGGGATTTGCAAAGAATCAGACATGATTGAGTGACTATCGCGATGCAGCAACCAAAGGAGTCGTCAAGGCTGAAAAAAGCGAGAATAAGAAGGAATATGAGGAGAGCCCGCGAGCCGCAACTACTGAGTCCCCTGAGCCTAGAGCCCTGCAACAAGAGAAGCTACCATAATGAGAAGTCTGTGTACTGCAACTAGAGAGTAGCCCCCACTCACCATAAATAGAGAAAAGCCTGCATCAGTGAAGACCCAGTGTAGCCAGAAATAAATAAATCAACATTTTTTTAAAAAAGAATATGAAAAGGAAGAAGATAATGAATAAGTTGCTTCTAGCCCAGTTTTTTTCTCTTGTCTATAAAGAATTTACCCCCCATGTGGACAACTCACTCCTTTCAAAGAAAAAAAACTGGAATGTAAGGCTGTGTAAGATTTGTTTTTAAACTGCGCAGAGTCTTTTTTTAATATATTTAACACACTACCGAATGTGTCTTTAGATGGCCCTGTCCTGGTGGTATTTTCAACAGCTACTAACCCTGCCTGGTACAATATGGGGGTTGCAAATTTGCCTGGAAATTTAAAGCATGTTCTTGTTGGTGCTTACCACAAGTTAGTTATATATGGAAATGGAAGTTTTTTTTATCTTCAGTTGTCTCTGATGAAGCTTATATGAAATAATTGTTATTCTGTTAACTAAACACCACTCTGTAATTGCAAAAAAATAAAAATAGTTGCAGCTGTTTTGTCGACATTCTGAATGCTTCTAAACAAATACAACTTTTTATTAGTATTGGTGTCCTTTCCATAGGTCTGAAAATTTTCTCCTTGAGCAGAAGCTAGTCTTTTCCTTTTGCCCATTGTGGATCGCATGAATTATTACAGTGTTTATCTTTCATATAGTTAGCTGATAAAAAGCTTTTGTCTACATACCTTGCATACTCATGATGAGGGTAATAAAAGTTGAATTGAGACAGTTTTCCTTCATAACTGAGGCTCAAATCTTGATCAGCTGATATCAGAGTTCACAGAGCCCAGTTACATTTACAAAGTGGAGAGTAAACCATCTACTCACAGGATCGGATTATTGAAATCAAGCATTTTGAAAGTCTGTCCCTGAGGGACTAGTAAAACAGTCCATGCACTGGGCAGTTATACTTGCAGTTTCCTTGTTAAAACCTGAGAATGTAGCCCCAGAAGTGTGAGCTTAAAATACAAGACTGACATATTAAGTTTTTTGTTGACATTGACAGAGGCTATGGGAGAAAAGTGCTGGCTGTAAATATCTTTTCCTTTTTATCTAAATATGGATTATTTAGGAAACTTGAGATGTTCCATGAAAGATACTTAATTAATTGGGTCAACTTTTAGAATTGTTTACCACACTTTAAATCAGGTATATTTTCCTATATTATGGTTTGCCCCTTTATAATCAAAGACATGAGGGAAGAAGACACATAAACTTTGTATCTCAGTGTGAATTATCTGATTTATTTGAATTTGACTTTTTAAAAATTCAAGCTCATTCGTTAGGGTCATATGTTTATCTGCTTAGCAGTTTAGAGAACAATTTGGCAATTTTGTGGTTTTCAAGACTATCATTTTCTTAAAGTACCAGTGTTTTAAAATAACACTCTTACAATTTAACATGCTTTTGTGATGGAGTGCTGTTTTGTTACATAATTTTGACTTGGATTCTTTCCATTTGCATTTGTTTATGTAATTTCAGGAGGAATACTGAACATCTGAGTCCTGGATGATACTATTAAACTAATAATTATGTGTGTACGTGCTTGGTCATGTCCAACTCTTTGTGACCCCATGAACTGTAGCCTACCAGTCTCCTTTGTTCATGGAATTTTCCAGGCAAGATACTGGAGTGGGTTGCCATTTCCTCCGCCAGGGGATCTTCCTGACCCAGGGACTGAACCCCCATCTCTCACGTGTCTTGCATTGGTAGGTGGATTCTTTACCAACTTTACCTGGGAAGCCCCCAAATTGCAGAGGTTTAAAAATGTGTAGGGTTCAGCATCGAAACATGTATATTACCATATGTGAAACAGAACACCATTCCAGGTTCGATGCATAAGACAAATGCTCAGGGCTGGGGCAATGGGATGACCCAGAGGGATGGGATGGGGAGGGAGGTGGGAGGGGGGTTCAGGATAGGGAGCACATGTAAACCCATGGCTGATTCATGTCAATGTATGACAAAAACCACTACAATATTGTAATTAGCCCCCAACTAAAATAAATAAATTTATTAAAAAATAAAAAAAAATAAAAATGTGTAGGGTTGTCTTTCCTTTTGAGGTGTCAGCAGTCATGTTCAATCCATTATTATTTCTTTAGGAATTATGAAGTGGTGATATTTTAATCCTATCATTTCTTCTTTATATATTAGCTGGAATATTTCTATAAAAGGAAATTTCTCCTTACCTGTTTGGTTATCCCTATTTATAGTTCCCACAGAAAGGCAGGATAAATACTTGAACCAATTTCAATGCAAGAGTTGCTTCCTAGCATGGAAAATGCAAACTGAATCCAACTTGGATCCTGCCCTTAAGGAGATTTCCACTTGGTAGGGGGATAAGACATGTGCACAGAAGTGATGAGAGAATCCAAGACGTACAAAGGGTTCTGAGCATGTTTTGAGGAGCATCATTGCTAAGAGGCAGAGCTGCTGGGATTCAGTGCTTCTGGATACTGGGGGATTCAGCAGGGGGACCTAGTAAAAGTGTTGGCATTTCAGTTGGCATTAACTCCAAAGATGGGGTGGCAGGGAGTGCCAGTTGCTCTCCAACATTAGCTCTCCCCTTCTTTTAAGCCTGGGCTCATGGTCTTCCAGAAATAAGATAGCTATTTATTCTTCCTTGCAGTTCAATGTGGCCATATGACAAAGTTCTGGCTTATGGGCTGTTATGAGAAAAGGTAACCTGTGCAATTTTCAGATTGTACCCTTAAAGAGAGGAACAGGCCTTTCTCTCCCCCCTCCCTATCTTACTGCTCACAAGGTCAATGTTGTGGTGCCTTATCTTGGAACATCATGAAGATGGCAGAGCAACAAGGTAGAAGGAAACTCCTGGGTTTCTGGATGCCCTCCTGTGAGGCACTATACCAGCCCTGGGTACTGGCCAACTATGACAAGAGCAAGGAATAAGCCTCTTCTCCTGATGGGGAGGCTGGGGAGATGGGAGTGCTGTCTGGGGTCCCACTGGAAGCATCTAGTATCTGCTGGTGCTGGTAAGTGGTGAGAAAGGGAATCCAGCTCAAAAAAATATAGGGAAAGGAAAAAGTGTAAGGCAAGGTCAATGTTTTCACATTGAGGAAGAGAAGAGAGCAATTAAAATATCCAAATGTCTCTTGCATGGGTGTGTGGTTAAGTTGCGTCTGACTCTTTGTGACCCTATGGACTGTAGTCTGCTAGTCATTGGATTTTCCAGGCAAGAATACTAGAGTGGGTTGCCATGCCCTCCTCCAGGGGATCTTCTTGACCCAGGGATCAAACCCACATCTCTTATGTCTCCTGCATTGGCAGGTGGGTTCTTTACCACTAGCACCACCTGGGAAGCCCAAAGCCTCTTAAGAGTAGGGTTATCAATATTTTTGAAAAGCATTGACTCTCCCTTCTCACTCTTGAAGTTTTATTCAGTGTGAGAATAGGGCTAATGATAAATTTCACAAACATGTTATTGAGTGAAAGAAATAAAAGTAAAACAATGTAAACTATCTCATTCTATTTATATAAAGTTTAAAAATGGGCAAAATGAATCTATATTGTTAGAGGTTATCTTTGGGGAAGAGAGTAGAGTTAGTAACTGGGGGTACCTGTCTTGGATACTATTAATGTTCTATTTCTTAACCTGTATGGTGGTTACTTTGTAGTAATTCTTTGAAGCATCTCTGCAAACCTTTACAATGTTTGCATTTTTTGCGTGTGCATTATGCATCAATCTAAAAGTTATTTGAAAAAAGCAGTTGGTTGCTGTTATATTCTAAAGGAAGGAAGACGGAAAGAGAGGCATATAGAGTTCGGACAGATCCTATGTGGAGATGGCCTTCTTTTGGTTTCAAAGTAGCTGTTCTATTTCTCTAGTTAAATACCAAAACATGTAAGATATTTGAGATACATGCAAAGCAATGTTTGATGATATATATCCGTGAATTGAAGAGGAAAATAAAACTAGTAATCAGATTTCAGCAAATCTCAAATTTTATTTATTCCTAGAGATTTGGCAATTTTTCCTCCCTTTATTTGCCGTATTTGCTTGGTGCATGATATTCTGATTGACATTGCTTTTGCATATATGTATGTCAGATACAAAATGGAACACAACTTCATCTAGTTGTGGGCCTCTTCCTTTCTTCGGTCTTATAAAGCTCTTGGCTGGTCTTTACAAGAGGATCAGCATTTTGGCCATTCCTCCAAAGTGAAATGTTTGGTTTATTTCTACAAGTTTGTCTCTGTTGCTCTGTTTCTGTGCCGTTCTGTGACTACAGTAACCTTTTATTTTGGCTAGCAGTCTTTTAAAGGACGTTTTAGACATCAGTTAAGCTCATCTGCAATGATGCCAATAGAAGAGGTATGGCCAAGGCTATAGCCAAGTTCACACACAGGAAGGAGTGACACAGCTGCTGCCGGGCCAACAGTGACTATAAGAGGATTCTCAATTTCAGAGATGTTAAAATGTGAAAAAAAAATTGTGCATCTTAGAACTGATGAATCAGTATGTTGAAGGAAAAGGCAGAGTCAGAAAATTACTATTTACAGAATTAGAGGAAGTCTTACATACTTGCATAATTTGGGCTGAAAATAAGAAGTGATGTATTTCAAGGACCTAGAATAAAATCAGGGAAAAGGTTAAAAGAAAATAGCACAGTTTGCCTAAAATAAGTACACTATGTTTGATGGAGGCTGGTATTCACTAACTTGATCTAGAGAAGCATGGCTGGTCTCCCTCTCCCCTTGGGAGGCAAGGTGATATGATAACTTAGAGCACTGAAGGGTTGATAAATGTTTAGCAACTGGCTTTCTAGAAAAATGTGCATATATATGTTTATTATAAATTTTACTGATAGAAAGGATAGGTAGCACACAGCTTACAAATACTGTTAAATATACTACTCTTTGTTGTAAATGACCATATAGCAGGAAGCAAAGAAGAACTAAAGTGACTCTTGATGAGGGTGAAAGAGGAGAGTTAAAAAGCTGGTTTAAAGCTCAACATTCAAAAAACTAAGATCATGGCATCAGTCTCATCACTTCACGGCAAATAAATGGGGAAAAAATGAAAATAGTGATAGACTTTTTCTTGGGCTCCAAAATCACTGTGGACTGTGACTGCAGCCATGAAATTAAAAGACGCTTGCTCTTTGGAAGAAAAGCTGTGACAAACCTAGAGAGAGTATTAAAAAGCAGAGACATCACTTTGCGGACAAAGGTCCATTTAGTCAAAGCTATGGTTTTTCCAGTAGTCATGTAGGGATGTGATAGTTGGGCCATAAAGAAGGCTGAGAGCTGAAGAATTGATGCTTTTGAACTGTGGTGTTGGAGAAGACTCTTGAGAGTCACATGGATAGCAAGGAGATCAAACCAGTCAATCCTAAAGGAAATCAACCCTGAATATTCATTGGAAGGACTGGATGCTGAAGCTGACGCTCCAACACTTTGACCACCTGATGGGAAGAGCTGACTCATTAGAAAAGACCCTGATGCTGGGAAAGATTGAGGGCAGGAAGAGAAGAGAGTGACAGAGAATGAGATGGTTGGATGGCATCACTGACTCAGTGGACATGCGTTTGAGCAAGCTCCAGAAGATGGTGAAGGGCAGGGAAGCCTGGTGTGCTGCAGTACATGGGGTCGCAAAGAGTTGGACACGACTTAGTGACTGAACAACAACAACCATATAGCCAATTAGCCGACGCATTCTCACAGAAAGCTCTTGTTGGTTTTTCCCTAACTCTGTATCCATAGCCAACCTATGGTTGCAGTTGACAAAAGAGTACAGTTTTGTCATGAATGTTGGTTGATGTTTTTGTTTACATTAATGAATAAGAGCAAAATGAACCGCAAAGACATATGTTGAAACTTCGCTGGTTTGTCAATGACGTAAGTGACTTCCTTGCTGAATCAGATAATAGTCTTCCAATACTGAAAGAATCGTTCCTCAATGTTTTTGTGTTTTGAAAAATGTGGTAGGTATAGACACAACACACTTTTAAATTTAGTCTACATTTCTAACATTTTCCCACCACCTTCTTAAATCTAGACAATTGGCAAAATGATAAATCAAGTCCTGAATTGTAATGTGTCCCATTTGTTATGTTGTAAATACTCCAATCACGGTCAATTTCAAGCTATCAACATGATCTTACTGACTGTAGTTAGGAAGAGATTCAGAGTAGCACAACATTATTTAGTATTTCCACTCTACAGATCCAAAAGATGTAAATAACCTTAAAAGCACAGACACTATCACAGGTAGTGATAGTATTTAGGAAGTGATGAATTTTTAGTATTTATTCTCTTGTTTTAAATATAATTTGAGTGTAAGTTTTGCCTCACTTAAGTTTGTATCACTTAACTGCTTGACAAATGCTCACAAAATTCCTGAAATTTTGCCTATCAGTTCTTGCAAGGCTGTATGTGTCAGTCCTGGCACACCTCTGCTTTGAAGTCAGACAAGTTCAGGTTCTGCTTAACTTTGCTGCTGCTTTGCTCTCCAGCTGTGGACAGCACAGCCTCTTCAAGTCAGGCCGTTTCTGCAACAGGGCTAATGATACCTTCATCACAGAGCTGAGTGAGAACAAAATGAGATTAAGTTTATGAAGTGCCAAAATCTACACAAAGTAGGAACATGATGTTAATTTTTTTATCAATGCATTTGGCTAGTCAGGAAAATCAAAGTTAAAATTGACCTATGACACTGTCAATTCCAGGTGCACAACACATTGATTTGATGTTTTGAAACACTGAAATGATCATCACACAGTATTAATTTTTCTCTTTCACTTATCTTTCTGATCTATCCTGAACACTGCTTATTAAAATTATCTTCCTGAAACAGAGCTATGCAATGTCATCTCTCTGACTTACACTGGTATTAATCACAAATTTCAATTTGCTGTCAGAGGCTACATCTCACCAATCTCATTTTTTCATTACTCCTCAGGAAGCTGTCTGTGTTCCAAATACAAATCTGTTGACATCCCCCACAGGGTCGTTAGGGATCCTATGGCTACACCTTTGCTCCCGGCATTCCTTCCTGTTGAGACCTTTGTATTATTTGTAACACCCTCCTCCTTTCCCATCAAAACACACCTCCATGAGCCTGCCTCTGTTAGCCCCATCTCATCTGAGATGATGTCTAACCTGTACTGAGCGCTGGGGATATGCCAGGAATGGTGCAAAGTTTTAATGTGTATTTTCCCATTTAGTTAGTCCAACTGAAAGGTGAAGAAATGGAGGCACAGTGAGAGTAAATCATTTGCCCAAGGTTGTATACTTAGTGAATGGTAGAGTCACATTGCAACTCAGGTGGTCTGAACGTGAGCTCAGAACATGGGCTCTTAGACATCATGTCCCACTTGAATAATTACCTTTAAAATAAATTACCTCTGCTTGTTTAATGCGTCGAGTATAATGTTATATAATATACCATGTTCTTGGCCTTCTTCATGTCTAGGTTTATATGCTTTATTATACTACCATCTTCTTGAGGGCAGAGTTATTCATTTTCAAACATTTATAAAGTACCCTCCCTATGTATCAGGTGCTATATTAGGCACTAGGGGTATAGGACCTGTCCCTGCTTAAAGACATGACAAAGCATCCATATGGTGGGATACTATGCAGTTATAACAAAGAATGAGGAGGCTCTTTATGTAAAGGCATTGGAAATGTCCCAAGATATACTGTTAAGTGATAAAAGCAAGATGCAGAACACTTTGTACACTATGTCAACTTTTATGTAAAATAGGAGGAGGGGGTTAGACTTTTTCTGTGTGCTCTTACCTGTTAACATGAAAGAGTCATTTCTTTTTTCTTTGATGATTATCTTTTTTAAAAATTTATTTATTTATTATTGAAGGATAATCGCTTTACAGAATTTTGCTGTTTTCCGTCATGGCTGATTCATGTTGAGGTTTGACTGAAAGACTCATTTCTTATCAATATGAAGTTTACAGTTTAGACAACATACTATAACAATGCTGTAGTTGATGTACAGTGGAAGCTTGAGGGTCAAAAAATATATATTCTGAAATTTTCAAAAATATATAAAATAATGAATACCACTATGGCAGTGAAGTCCAGCTATTTCATGGAGTCTCATGTTCCCCTCGCACAATATAGAGCTGCTGCTAACAAGTGGCTTCTAGCAAAGATCTTTGTTTTCCATCATTCCTTGCATGTCGGACCACGTGATTAGACTCTGGCCAATGGAATGTGGGCAGAAATGATGTAACCATAAAACTTTCTGTGGGGTCTGCAAGCTGATTGTTGACATCCAGGAAGTTCCTGAATGACTGCGGAGCAAAACTACTTTACTCCTCCTCCCTGCTGCCCATTAGGCTGCATATGAAAAATGAAATTGTACTGTGCTTAGCCAGTGGGATTACAGTGTACATCTGTTGTTGTAGTTTGTATTGACTTTAGTAATACACCACACTAGTATACAATTTTCAAGTATAACTGAAAATTTTAAATGACTGTTTCAGACTCTTGTTACTTTATCTCAGATGATGAGAATATTTCTGTACACTGGCTAGAATACCTGCTGAAACTGTTTTACAAATTGATTTTTCTTATTTTTACCTAGTACTTATGGTGGGATCATCCAAAACACAAAGCTATGCCACAGGCATATGTGACATCTCACTCTTTAATTGATCCAATATTTCCATTTTCTTAACAGGACTATATTTTCTTAGATGTTTTAACTTCTGTCTCTAGTGTTTACAGCTGCAAGCTTTCTTCTTCTTTTTCCACATTTAAAAATTTTATTATGAAATGCATCATACATACAGCAGAGGGCATGAAGACATACATACAACAGAGAGTATATTTCCAAGACAAATCAGAAAACAAAGACCTGTAAAATGCCATCCAAGTTGAGAAACAGAACATTGTTGGCCCCCAAGAAGCCCTTCAGTTGTCCCTTCTCGATTATAATTTCCTTCCTTCCCCCACAGAGGCAATCACTGTCCTGACCTTGGTGATAACCATTTTCTTGCCTTTCTTTATATTTTACCACCTATATCTGATCCCTAATTTATGTAATGTAGTTGATCTGTTTTTGAACTTTATATAAAGAGTAATCAGCTCTATCTACTTTGTGTCTTGCTTCTGTGTCCAACACGATGTTTGTGAGAGTCATCCATGTTGTTTCATGTGGGGCTGCTGCTGCTGCTGCTAAGTCGCTTCAGTCGTGTCCGACTCTGCGCAACCCCATAGACGGCAGCCCACCAGGCTCTGCCGTCCCTGGGATTCTCCAGGCAAGAACACTGGAGTGGGTTGCCATTTTCTTCTCCAGTGTGTGAAAGTGAAAACTGAAAAGTGAAAGTGAAGTCGCTCAGTCATCTCCGACTCCTAGCCACCCCATGGACTGCAGCCCACCAGGCTCCTCCATCCATGGGATTTTCCAGGCAAGAGTACCGGAGTGGGGTGCCATTAGTTCATTTTTATTGTTGTCGTCTTTTCTGTGACTGTACTGCATTTAACTTATTCATTCTAGGGTTGAAGGGCATTTGACCATGGTAAGCATTGCTTTTATGAAAATTTTCTCCCCATGTATCCTGGTGCACATGAGCCTGAGTTTCTCTAAGGTACACACATGAGCGTGAACTTGCCAGGATATAGAATATGCTTGTCTTCAATTTGACTGGATAATTCCATTCTGTCTCACAAGGGTGCCCATTAGTGGTATATGAAAGATCTCCCTGTCCCACATCTATGCCAACACACTGGCACTGTCAGATTTGGAATTTTTCTGTTAATCTGGTAGGCACTTCATTGAGGGTTTAATTTGATTTTTCACTGTTAATAAAGTTGAACACCTCTTTATGTGCTTATTGATCATTTAGATTTCTCTTCATGTGAAGCGCTTAAGTCTTGTGCCTAGTTTCTAATGGTGGTTTGATTGCAAGAGTTCTTAATCTTAGCCTTGTGCCAGTTATATGTGTTTCAGATATTTTCCCTATCCCACGCCTTGTCTTTCCACTTTCTTTATGGTAACTTTTGGAAAATAAAGATTCAATTTGATCAGGACTGGATTTATCTTCTCCTTTACAGATAGTGCTTTTTGTGTCTTGTTTAAGAACTCCTTCTTTTGCCTGAGGCCATGTAGTTATTCTTCAGTATTAGAGTCAAAGCTTTTATAGTTCTATATTTCACATTGAGATCTTTATTTCACATGGAAGTAGTATAATTTCATTATTTTCCATGTGGTTATCCAATTTTAGCACCATTTATTGAAAAGTCTGTCATTTCCCCATTGGTCTGCAATATCAACTATGGTCAAACATCAAGGATTTATATACATGGGGATCTGTTTCTGGGATTTCCATTCAGTTCCATGGATCTGTTCATCTAACCCTGTGCTAACACCTTATTTTTTTTTCCATTTTAGTTTCCTTCTGTCATTCATTCAATATATTTATTTTGAGTGCTCGATAGATCTTCTTCTAGGTATTGAGGATAAAGCAGTGAATAAAGCAGACTTAAAATCCCTGCCCTACCAGAGTTTATGTTCTAGTGGGAGAGTCAGACAATAGACAAGACAAATAAATACAATAGACAGTATGCTAAATAATGATATTTGCTAAAGAGAAAAATAAAGCAGGGAAGGGGGATTGGAAACATTGGGGGTAGAACTGAAATTTTGGATAGGATGACCAGGGAAGGCATCACTGCAAAAGAGATATCTGAGTTTATATTTAAAGGGAGTAAGGGAACACCCTGTGGCTGTCTGGAGGAAGAGAGAAGAAGGCTGATCCAGACAGAAGGATCAGCAAGTGCAAAAGCCCTGGCTGGTGTCTCTGAGTAATGAGGGAGGCCAGTGAGTGTGTGTGGTATGGGTACAGATAGGAGATGAAGTCAGAGACTGTTGGCCTAACAAGGGCCAATCTTGGGAGGGGGCTTCCCTGGTGACTCAGTGGTTAAAGAATCTGCTGGCCAGTGCAGGAGATGTGGGTTCGATCCCTGGGTCAGGAAGATCCCTGGAGAAAGAAACAGCAACCCACTCCAGTATTCTTTCCTAGGAACTCCCATGGACAGAGGAGCCTGGTGGGCTATAATGGGGTCTCAAAGAAGCATACATAACTTAGTGACTAAACAACAGGCAACAACTACAAGCCAAAAGTAAGTTCAACCAAAAGTAGGATAGTCCAAAAGTCCACAAGCCTACATAGTGTATATTATTGTGGGGGATTTCACACTGGTTGCAGAGAAAAGGAAGACTAGAGTGAATAATGTCCTCCACACCACCAATATTTCTGTGTGGGAGATTAGGAGTAATCTCAGAGATAAAATCTCCAGACTGGAGTCTGGTGGCATCACAGAAAGCTAAGGTATTAAATCCTGTTACCATTGAAGGGAACAGTAAATTTAGAGGAAGCAGTAATGTCTGGAATGAGGGATAGAAGATTAAGTAAATTATTATTGGGTCAAAAGGTAGAGATGAAAAGCCAGGCAGAACATTCAAAGAGGGAAAGTACTTCTGCTGCATTTCCATCAGGAAACCCTAGGTGACCTCTAAAAGTAGTGGGTAAGGATGGAGACAGAACAAGAGGGTCACAGGCTCTCAGGGTGGGAAGGGACATGTCCCACTTCACACTTTAAACATACGTGTACATCAGTCATCCTTAACCTGGGGTCAAGGATGAGTTTCACAAGAGAATGTAAAGCTGTGTGTTAGTATATGTGCATGTGTGTGCATGGATCTGTGAATTTATCTGGGAAGAAAAAGAAGTTCATAGCTTTCATCAGATTTTCGGATGGGTCCTTGATCCTAAAAATGTCGAGAACGACTGATCTAACGGTTTCTCCTTGAGCAAATGCTTTTGCCTCTTTTCTTTGGGGTAGTCTGATTTGCTGCCGATCAGCTCTATTAGAACATCCTTCCTCATACTGAGCTGGCACTTATCTTCTAGAAACTCCCAACCCTGGTCTTAGCTTTGCCCCTGGAGCAACCCTGGGTAAGTCTCATCCCTCGTTCATTTTTCTAAATGTAAACTCATTTCTAGGTGTATTAAAATTTTTTCAGACATGAGCTTATTTGTTAAAGGAAATCCTTGACATTTTTGATGCCTTCAAAGATTCTCATGAAGTCAGCAAAAATTCTTAAATTTTGAAAAGTTTGTATGGAGCTTAAAAGTAACAAATTCTATTACATGAACCCCATGTAATCCCATGAGGCTGAATTTCCAAGTTTGTTAAAATATTGGAGAAAGGATATAGAACTCTGTTCTCTCTCACTCTTTGGCAAATAATGTCTAATGATAGCTCCAAAGGGTCTGGTTTTCAGAAAAAGCCAGTTTAGTATCAAGGACATACATCCTTACTATAACAATCATAGAGTTTCAAAAATGCAAAATAAAAACTATTTACAAAGGCAAGGAAGAAGAATGAGTTTCTCCATGTCATGAGATTGAATTTTTTAAAAATCTATAACCTCAAAATTCTAACTTATTTACACGTTGGCTTTCTTATAAATTATACTACATAAAGCTTTTAGTAATTCTGCTTAGCCATTTTTGTGGATTTCATTTCCATTCCTTCTCTTTATAATTACCTCATAAAATAAATACCCATTAATCAATATAAGGCATAAAAAGAGGAGAAACAAAGAATAGAAAGATAAACAGGAAATAAACAGCACAATGTTAGATTTAACCCCAACCATATTAATAACCACATGAACTGTAAATTGTCTAACCACCCCAATTGAAAAACATAACTTGTTAGATGGCAGGTGTGGGGGACTGGGGAACAAGGCTCAACCAGATGTTGCCCAAAAGAAACCCATTTTAAATAAAAAGATATAAATTATCTTTATAATTTAAAAAATTATAATTAAATTATAATTAAACTAAAAAATTTTAAATATGAAAAGAAATACCATGCCAGTATTTGTCTATATTAGACAAAGTAAATTTCAGAGCAAAAAATATTACCAGGGATGAAGAAGGTCATTTTGTAACAATAAAGAAGTTAATTCATCAATAGGACATAACAATCCTAAACACTAATGTGCCTAAAAACAGAATTTCAAAATATATGAGGCAAACACTTCTAGAACTGCACTAATCTACAATTATATTCAGAGATTTCAACATCCTTCTCTCAATAACTGATAAACAAGTAGAAAGAAAATCAATAAAGATATAGAACAATATAGTACACTTGAACATTACTATTAATCAACTCAACCTAATTAATGTTTATAGAACAGCAGAGAATACAATGGAATATTTACCAAGATAACTCATATTCTGGGCTATTAAAAACAGTCTCAAAAATGTTTAAAGGATTCAAGTCATACAATTCATGTTCTCTGACCAAACTGCAATAAAATTAGAAATTGATAACAGAAAGATAGATGGAAAATCCTTAAATATTTGAAAATTAGATAATATACTTCTAAATAATCCATGAAACACTGAAAAAATCAAAAGGGAAATTAGAAAGTTTCTTTGACTTAATTAAAATGAAAATCTAACATATCAAAGTTTGTGGTTTGCTGCTAAAGCAGTACTTAGAGAGAAATGTATAACAATAAATGCCTGTTTTGTAAAAGGAGAAGGTCTCATATCAATGACCTCAGTTTCTACTTTAAGAATCTAGGGGGAAAAAGAACAAATGAAATAAAGTAAGCAGAATAATAACGATCAGAGTGGAAATCAATGACAGAAAACAAAGAAAATCAGTAGAGAAAAATCAGTGAAACCAAAAAGTGGTTCTTTGGGAAAGTCAGTAAAAATTATAAAATTTTAGCCAGACTAATCAGAAAAAAAAAGAGAGAGAGAGAAAAGTCATAAATTACCAATCTCAGGAATGAGAGAGTTGGCATCACTACTGATTCTATAGGTAGTAAATGAAAAATATGGGATTATTATGAACAACCCTATGACTATAAATCCAACAACTTAGATAAAATGGAAATTCCTTGAAAGACACAACTATCAAAGTTCACTCAAGAAGAAATAAAAAACCTGAATGGCCCTAATCTATTAAAGACATTTAATTTGTAGTTAAAACTTTCCTTCAAAGAAAACTCTGGGCCAAATGATTTTATTTGGGCAATTCTATCAAACATTTAAGGAAGAAATAATACAAATTCTACACAAACTCTTCCAGAAAACTGAAGAGGAAGGGCTACCTCCTAACCTATTCTATGAGGCCAGGATTACTGTAATACCAGAAATAGGGCATTACAAGAAAATTGTAGACCAAAACACCTCATGAACACAGATGCAACAATTTTTAACAAAATGTTAGTAAATCAAATCCAACAATATATGAAAAGGATAATACACCGTGACCAGTTCACTACCCTAGGTTGGTTTAACATTTGAAAATCAATCAGTGTAATTCACCGTATTAACAAACTAAAAAGAAAAACCATATGCAGAAAAAGGATTGAGAAAGTTCAATATTCATTCCTGATTAAAAAACTCTCAGGAAAGCAGAAAAAGAGGAGACACTCCTCTCAACATGATAGAGTATCTAGGAAAAACCTACAGTTAACATCATATTTAGTGGTAAAGACTAAATGTATTCCCCCTAAGGTGAGGAAGACTTTTTGCTCTTACCACTTTTATTCAATATTGTACTAGAGATTCTAGCTATTGCAATAAGGTAAGAAAAAGGAATAATAGGCATTCAGATTGGAAAGGAAGAAACAAAACTGTGTTTATTTGCCAGTGACACAATCATCTCTGAAGAAAATCTGATAGAATCTACAAAAAATCTAGTAGAGCTAGTAAGTGAATTTAGCAAAGTTGCAGGACATAAGATCAATATATAAAAGTTAATTGTACTTTATATACTACCAATAAATAATCAGAAGTTAAAATATAAAAGCACTGGGACTTCCCTGATGGTCCAGTAGTTGGGACTTTGAGCTTCCACTGCAGGGGGCACAGGTTTGATTCCTGGTCGGGGAACTAGGATTCCACATGCCATGTGGAGTGGCTAAAAGACAAAAACACTTTTTAATAGCATCAAAAATATGAAATATTTAGGAATAAATCCCAGGAAGGTGAACAAGACCTGTATCCTGAAAACTACAGAACATTGTTGAAAGAAATTAAAGAGAACAGAAATAAATGGAATCATACATCATGTTGTTATAATAATGTCAATTCTCCCCAAATAGATCTGTAGATTCAATGCAATCTTGATCAAAATCCCAAGGGCCTTTTTTGCAGTATTTGACAAGCTGATTCTAAAATTCATATAGAAATGCAAAGGAACTAGAATAGCTAAATCAATATTAAAAAAGAAAAGCAAAGTCAGAGGGCTTATATTATCTGACTTCAAGATTTATTAAAAAGCTAAAGCAATCAAGACAATGTGGTCTTAGAGTCAAGATAGACAAAAAGATCAATGAAATAAAATAGAGAGGCCAGAATTAGACCCTTAACATACTTGATTAACTGATTTTTGACAAATGTGTATGGGTAATCAGATAGTGCAGGAAAAACTAGATATCCATGTCAAAGAAAAAAAACATATATGACTCCAAAAGCAAGATCCATAAACGAGGAGAAAATAAGTCAGACTTCATAAAAATCAAGAATTTTTGCACTTTGAAAAACTTTAAGAGAATTAAGTTACGCCCAGACTGAGAGACAATATGTACAACTCTCATATCTCAAAAAAGACTTGTATCCAGAATATATAAACACCCCTCAAAACTCATTAATGAGAAACAAACACTCCAACTGAAAAAAATAGGCAAAAGACTTGAATAGAAACTTCACCCAAGAGCACTTACTGATGACAAATAAACCCATGAAAAGATGCTCAGTATCTTTAGTCATTAAGGAAATGCCAATCAAAACTGCACTAAGGTAACACTTCTCACCTGTCAGAAAGGCTAAAATGAAAAAGACTGACCACACCTAATATTGTCAAGGATGGGGAGCAACTGAAACTCTCATTTACCACTAGTAAGAATGGAAAATGACACACCTTTGAAAAGTAGTTTGGCCCTTCCTTAATATGCTTAATATACATGTACAATAGGACTCAGTTGTTCCATTCTTAGAAATTTAAACCCAAGAGAAATAAAAGCACATGTTCATACAAGGATGTGCACACAGGTACTCATGACAGCTTTATTTATAATGAGACAAAACTGGAAATAACCTATATGTCATCACCACGTGATTAGATAAACAAATTGTGGTATATCTCTATAATGAATATTACTCAGCAATAAAAGGGAAAGAACTATTGATAGACGACTGAATAATCAACAACAGAATAATTTCAAAATTATTATGCTGAGTAGAAGAAGCCATACAAAGAAAGTATATACGGTACGATCCCATTTGTTTAAAATTCTGGAAAACGCAAACTAATATACAGTAATAGAAGACTGTGGCTGCCTGGAGAGGGAGTGAGTGCCGGAGAGTGATATATGGAGGGATTACACAGAGGCCCGGGGAAACTTTTGGAGGTGATGGGTATGTTCATTACCTTGATGGTTGTTGATAGTTCCATGTATACATACATCACAACTGTTCACTCTAGACATGCAGTTTATTCTATATCAAATATACTTCCATAAAGCTATTTTAAAAGCTATTTTAAAATGTATATAGTGGGCACACTATGTGTGCCAGATAAGTGTTTTAAGTGTGTAAAATGTAACCTCCTCTTTAATTATCACAACAAACCTACAGGCTGGTCGTATGATTGTACTCTTTTACAGATGACACTGAAGCTCAGAGTTATTCACGTCCAAGGCTACCCAGTTACTAAGTGGCAGCCTGACCACACTCTCACTCTTAGCTGTGAACTTGCTGTAGAAAGAAATATCTATGAGAGGCACAATAAAGTGCTAAGAGTCCACACATTCATTATCTAGATCCTTCCTAAGAGAGTGTGGAGTAAGCAATTCAAATGATTGTGCCTACTTTACAGATGGACAAACTGAGGTTCAAAAAGATTAAGGTGAATTTTAGTTTCAGGTCTGGGGGAAGGGATGTCTCCCTCCTCCTCCTACCAGGGCTCCCTGTCTACTGAATCACAAGGCTCCAAATGCTGTTGATTGACTTCTGCGTTTTGTTTTGTTTTTTCTCCGATGGCCAAAGATCGGATAAATTGAATTCCTGGTTGTTTACAGATGTCAGAAATTCCAACTGAGCACTGCAATATTGCTGGACATTTTTTTCTGCGACTGTCGTTCAGGAAAAAGGTAAGGCTTGGCATTTACAAGGGTCACAGGACCCTCGAGTCCACATAGCACCTTTCGGGTTTCAACGCCCGCGCGCTGGCTGACAGCCCGCCAGCGTTCCGCGGCCGCGTCCCGGCGCTCTGCCCGGGTGCCCCTCCCGCGCGGCTCGGTGGGGGCGTCGGGGAGGCGGGCCCGGGGACGCTCGCGAGGCGCTCCGGCGCGGCGCCCCCTACCGGCGCCCTGCTCCCTCGCCCCGGATCCGGTCCGGGCGGCGCGGGGACGCCGGCCTGACAGCCAGCGAGCGGACGGGCGAACGGCGCGGAGCGCCGCGAGCGAACGGGCGCGCCCTGCAGGGGTAGGTGGGCCTCGGGACGCAGGCAGGAGGGCGGGCGGGGGCGGCGTGCGCGGGCCGGGGCCGGGGGCAGGCTGGGGTCGCGCGCCGGGGGTCGGCGCGGGGGCGGGGTGGGCGGGGGGCCCGGCGGCGGTGGCGCGCGCGGTGGCGCGCGGCGGGCGCGAGTCATCAATTATGCAAGGACTCGGGCGGCGCGGGGGGCGGGCGCGGGGAGCGCTCCAAGATGGCGCCCACCGCAGTCCCGCCCGCCGCATCCTGGGCGCCTCTGCAGTCCGGCCGCGCCTCCCGGGCCCCGCGCTAGGGCCGCCGCTGCCTCCCTCGCCGCCGCTGCCGTAAGTCGCCCCAGAACCTCTGCCCCGGCGCCGCTCCTCGTCCGCCGGGTTCCGTTTCTCGCCTCGGGACCCTGGAGCGGGGCTCGCCCATCTCCAGTCAGGGGCTTTGCCGCAGAGTGCGCGGCGGGGCTCTAGGGGCTATAGAGCGGGGTTTCTGCCCTCCCGGTTTTGTACAGGTGCTTGGAAGTCTTGCTTCCTTCTAACGTGTTTATCGGGGATCCCTGAGGAGAATTGAGGACCACTGGCCCCCATCCCCATACAGCCTCTCTCTCCTCCGCTCTTGGCTGCACAAGGGGACGCTGGCTGCCCTCGGCGCCCCTTCCGTGGTGCAGCACCCCCTCCTCCCTGTATCCCAGAGCCTGGACAGAGTCGGGGCCCCTTGCCCGGTTGCATTGGAAGGGCAGCGCTGTCCGGATCTTCCAGAGCAGCTCCTTAGCTCTACCCCCTCCCCCATGTCTTACTGCATCCTTCTCCCCCATCCAGCTCCAGATTGTTACCAACTGCAGAAGCCAGGGGCTCGTGGGTTCTTAGGGTAGCCGGGACTCCCCTGTCCTTTACTCGGATGCGTCCGTCCCCCTCCCGACAGGGTGCTCTGGGGCTGTGTTGGGGGCCCCCGGGACCTTCCTCGGCAGGCTAGGATTCCTGCATTAGGGAGTACATCACTTTGAGAATATCCCCTTCCCCCACCCCCACCCCTACGCCACCCGATGCAGAGCCTGTTCCTCTCCTCTCTCCTGCCCTCCCCCACCGTGCCACCGGCAGCGAGCACCCTGGGCTGCTGCTAGCTTTGGGCTTACAGGACTGCCCAGCTGCACAGGCTTGGACCCCTGCTCTGTAGTTCTCTCTTGATACTCGGGGGACTGCAAAACCTCTGCATTTTTCCTGAGAGCTCAGCTCCATCTTCTCCGTGCCAGCAGCAACCACCAGTGGAGACTTGGCAGTTAACTTTCGGGGGGCTCAGCCAGGGCTTTCAGACCCCTTCAAGGGCCCCAGTTTCGAAGTGGTATGGAGTAGGAATCATTTTTCAGTCTGATAAATATGATTTTTCAAACCATGCATTCCTTCCAGGTACCCCACCCTGTGCCCTCTTCCTCACTTACACTGCAGTTTTTGAAACATGGGGGAATACATTTTACATCCGGAGACTCCAAGGTTCAGTATCAGTATCCATAATAAAAGGATGTCATCTGTTTGGGAAGTGGGGGAGGGTTGGAGAAGAAACTTTGCATTGCATCTGGCTATTCAGGGGGAGGGAGAAATAATTAACATGGAGCAAACGCTACCAAACAGGGAAAATTGGTTTTAATGCATGCACAGTGGGCACCAGAGAAGTCGGAATGGAGGCAGGAAGTGTGGGTGAGGGCTCTGGGGGCCAAGGGGGAAGGCACTTTTTGTAACTGTTTCTCAAGTTTGAACCTGGAGAGCCTTCGGAGAGGTAGGGGTGTGCTAAGGCTGGGGGTGTTTTAGTTTTCCAAGGGAGATTTCGGGTGTGGTAGGTTTTCACTGCCTTTCTGTACTTCTCTTTTCTCCACGTGCATTAGAAGATAATGGTGGTTGGGAGACTTTTTTTTTTTTTTAAGAAAAAAATTTTTATTTTTGATGTGTAATGCAAATGGCTGGGTAACATTACCATCCGGTACCCTCCTGGTAGAAATCTTGGGGGAATCAGACTTAAAATGCTGAAAGCTTTGTAATATATTGCCTTTAACCTGGCTCTTGAAATACTGCAGCATTTTTTCTTTGGAGCCCATGACCCACAAGGCCTTCATTTCTTCCTGAAAGAGAATTTGATTGCTTGGAAGGGGGGTGGTAGTGATGGCTCGGCACTCAGTGAACATTGTCTGTCCTAGAAATTGAGGCTGTCCCTGGAGAGGGCTCTAAGCATGTTCTGTGTTCTGTGGACATCTGATACAGTGTATGTGTAAATGTGTTGTTTCTTAGTAGTGCTGCTGGTGGGTACTGCAGCGCAGTTCTTGACAGTGCAGGCCAGTTACTGGTTTTTTGGGTTCAGTTTGAGAGGCTGACTTAATACATCTTCGGTTTTCTTTTGGGGTTTTGTCAACTTTTATCAAAATATTTGAAGGATTTTATTTTAAATTAATAAAGGATTATGAAATGGCAGATAGTGTATTGAAAACAAACAACCATACTGTCTCTTGTTGCTTTCTTTGCAGGGTCTCTAACAAACGTTTCTCAGGGCCCAGCTTGCCCAGCTTTGGTTGACTGTATCAAGGTTTACGCCAGGGTTTCTTGCCATGGTGCTGAAAGGACAGTTCCCTGGCAGGCCTGCTAGTGCAGTGCATACATGCTGGACATGGTTTGGGTTTTTCTTGCTTTTAGATCAGCAGGCTCTCCTGTAGATGTGTGCGCGTGTGTGCATGCGCAGCTTGGTTTATACTTGAAGTTGCAGACCTAGTTATCATATTTTATTACTCCCACATAACTCTTCATTTTGGCTGTCCCTCATGGAGACAGTGTTTTTACAGGCTGCAACAGATCCATATGTAAGTCACACAGTGACATTTTGCTGACTGCATTATTTCAGCACATTTTGATAATTTCAAGTAGCAAGAAACTATTAATGTTATGAGATTTTGGTCTCCCAAACTAATCACCTGGCTTGCTAAGTTAAGCTGGATCAGAAGGGCATGTTATTTGGGTTGGTTTGAACAGTGAGCTAGGAAAAGGACTTGACACAGCAGAGGCTGGTATGTGATTCATTGTTTCACCAAAGTAATTTGTCAAAAAAATATTTTAAAATCCTAAAATAGTGAAGAGGACCATAAAATTCAGCTTGTATGGATCTCCCACCTAGCACAGTTCAGTTCCGTTCAGTCGCTCAGTCGTGTCTGACTCTTTGCGACCCCATGAATCGCAGCACGCCAGGCCTCCCTGTCCATCACCAACTCCCAGAGTTTACCCAAACCCATGTCCATCGAGTTGGGAATGCCATCCAACCAGCACAGGGATCCCCTTATATGAGACCTCACATAAAGCAGCTCATTCCACTGGGATTCCACTGTGACTGAAGTATTTCTGTGTCATTGCAAAGTTAAAGGACATATAAATTGGGCGTGATCAGGGGCAGATGTCATTCTTGTGCTTCTTACTAAGACAAGACTGACATTCAGTGTTCTATAGAGATTATATAAGAAACCTGCACCTGCTTGAAAAGAATACAAAGATAAAGACATATCCACCTAAAGCAAGGAAAACATTCTTGAATGGAAAGAAAAATAATTATCTTTAATGTGCTGATAGTATATAACAAGTTGTTCTAGAGCCACATGCATGAATTAATGAATACTTAATTCCTAGATTATATCTGAGAAGGAAAATAAAACCACACTGTTTAGAAAGTGTTAAAAATGCAATTTATTCAGCAGTTGCTTAAAGTAGGGTGTGGGCAGCAGCTGGCCCACCCCAGCAGACCCATGGCCCCCAAGCCTAGTGCTGGGTGCTCCAGCCCAGCCATGGTGCAGGGTTCCCCCAGAACAGATACTCATCACCCAGTGTCGTGGGAAGGCCCAGTTGCCACAGGTTATACGCCCATCATGCAGACCTCTGTGCCATGCTCCCCTAGCTTCAGCAGTGCCTGGAGGTCACACCCCCTGCTCTCTCCACACCTAGCCTTTGTTCTGGAAACCTCAGAGAGGACTGGGGCTTGACTTGTCTCAGGGAATGTTGCCCCTGGGCCCTGGCTTAAGCCTATACTCCTGACCTCTCTGCTCGCCCTAAGGGCTGCCTCCTCTGCAGCTCCTCAGAGGTACCATTCTTTCCACTCTGAGTCTTGCCTTTTCCTAGCAGTGTCCCAGCTCCTGGCAGCCTGGGGACAACTCTACATAGAGTGACCTGGGACCAGGCACAGGGAAACTTGTATAGCTCAAGCAGCGTCTAACTGTATAAACAGTAATGTCTGAGTAGAGTGCTCTGGGGTGTAGGTGGTTCCTGCAGTTGGCAAAAAACAAAACAAAACAAAAACAAGAAACAGTTTATTCAGAGATGAGTTGCCATAATTATAAAAATAAAGTATACTTATTACAGAAATATTTTAATATGTGAAAAATGGGGGAAAAGTCATTGTTAGTGAAACAATTGTGTTTTATGGTTATTTCAGTTTTGTTTTGGTTTTTCTGTAAAGAGGGAAAGGAGCACTTGCAAAAGTTATTCAGGATAATAAAAATAAGTATTTTAAAACCAAACCTTTTAAACTCTTAAGTTCACAGTCTACTAGTTAGTCATTTAGAGACTTAACTGCTAGACTGTTAGATTTCAATTTTCCTTTTTTTTTTGGAGTCATTTTTTAAAAATTTCAAGAAATTATTTTTAATGTAAAAGAATTTATTCTTAGAATTGGGCTCAAATATAGCCAGTTAACTAGAAGAATAAAGAAAACTTCCAATCAGGGACTCCGTACACATTCTCTCTCTGCATCTACTGTGTGTAAAGCATTGTACTAAGCACTAACACTCTTTAAATGGCAAGAACCAGCTTAGAAAATGATAACATGCTCAAAAACTATGACTACTAAAGTGTTAAAAGAAGGGAACAGAACTTTCACCCTTCATGTATATTAATTGCTGAAATATTGAATGGTAGCATATTAGATCTAGCCCAGTGAGTCAACCTAAAAAGAATAATTTTGTGCAGAAACATGAAGTAAATGTATGTAAAGAAAAGGCAAAGAAGAAATCTGGAAAAATTTTCTTTGTCCCTTTGTGCAGTTATAGATACACAACCAGGACTCTCAGTTAAGTACATATCAGGAATTAAGGTGAAATGAAGACCCAAGAAGGTTGTCCTGGTTACACCATTGAGAGGAAAAAGTCAGAAGCAGTGTGGTCTTTGGGGATAGGCAACACTAAAGTTCAAGTCTCCACTCTTCTACCTACTAGCTTTGTCACCTTGGATAGGTTATTTAATCTATCTGAGCTTTGGTGTTCTCATCTGTAAAAATAGGAATAATAATACCTACGTGGCATGGTTTTTGTGGGGATTAAATGAAATCTCTGTTTCCTTATGGTTTCTGACACGTAGAGCTCAGTGTATATTAGTTCCTTTTCCTCTCGGGATTTAGCAGCTTAGTGTGTATTTATATGTGTATTTGATATAGTATATATGTACTATATTAAATTTCAGTAGTCTGAAAAGCAGACGGTTGCTTTAACTTCAGTCTGGCAGAGGATAGAGTCAAGAGGTATCCTGACTTTGGATGGACATTGCTAATGTAAACGGAGAAAAGTTTTACTGTACAGTTGCAGTGCTGACCGCCACCACCTCTGTGCAACTACAGTTACTAAAGTAATTCTTTCCGCATTCATTCCCAAACTATTCTAGAATAGGACTTTTTACCAAATAGGAATGCTCTGGCACTCACCAGTTGGCAGGCAGCTGAGCTGGTTTTAGCCATGGCTTGAGATCTGAAGATGGAATGGACTCAAAGGCTGAGGTTCCCCTTTATTCTCGAGTTGGATGTCTTAATTGTGCTAAGTGATTATACAGGTTTGGAGTTGCTTTTGTCTTCAGCACTATTCTGGGTTTTCCCACTGTGTAGTCATTTTTGCGGGGAGGGGGTGGGCAGGGAGTGCAGCATGTGGGGTCTTAATTCCCTGGCCAGGGATCAAACCCATGGCCCTGCATTGGGAGTGTGGAGTCTTAACCACTCGACCACCAGGGAAGTCCTCAATTATATAGTCTTCTAACTGCTTTCTTTGAATGAGTGTCTTACATTTAGGTCTCATGGTTAACCATCTACCTAATTATTACTCTATGTTTATAAAAACTGTAAAAATCTTTTGATGAGTTGATTGTTTGAGTTAGGTAAGACAGATATTATTCTACACATTTTCAAGCTGAGGATATTGAGTATCCTAGCTTGAGTTGTCCAGGACTATGGGACCATTAAATGATGGAGTAGAGACAGGGACCCAGGTTGGTTAATTCATGCTTAAAGATTTTTTTTCTATTAAATGGTGTTATATTCTGATATTCATATAATCAAGTAATGTGAACAATTTTGGAAATTATTTTAGGAAATTATCATTATCCTAGGTAGCTAAACATATCTTAGTGAGTGGGCATAATGAAAGACTCTGGGATAGGCAGAGGGAGGGCAAGAGTACCTTTGAAGGAGAGCATTCTGGAAGCAGGAAGGATGAGGGAAAATGAGCAGAAGATGTATCTTATCAATAAATAGAGTATAGATGAAAAGAGGAGGCATTGAAGTAACATGCTTGTTTCGTTTCTGCAGCTATCCTAGCTACTTTTTTTAAAAAGTCATCATGTCTTGGGGTTTGCTTGTCTTTCTTAATTTCTCTTGCACATAAACACATGCTTGGCTCCTCATAAATGCTCCCACATGGCCAACATAAGTTATAACCAGGACCATAGGGGAATTATGGCCATTATCACCTGGACTTTTTTGCTTATGCAAGGCTGAAATTGGTGTAGGGCTCAGAGAAAAATTGCTGCTGAGGGGTGAGGGTAACCTAGTTGAAGTAGAAAAAGTTCTGGGAGGCTCTTAGTCTAAAAGAACAAAGGTGAAAGTAGATAATAGTTCTGATTTCCCCTAGGTATATGGAAATGTGTAGTACTGAGCAGAGCGGAACAGGGAAAAGCTGGGACTCTGAGCATCTGAGATGTGCTCTTAGTTTGGAACTGAAGCACTCCTGATCCTGGAAGGAGTGGATTGGGTTAGGATAACTAAAATGTTGTCTGCAGAGGTTTTATAGTCACTGTTTGCGGTAGTGAGAGGCTTCCTGCGTTCACTGGGCTTGTCCCAGGATCTGGAAATGGAAAGCACTGAAATCCCTCAAAAGACACATTAACAGGCTCCTTTCATGTTCAGTTGATTAGTGTGATTTTTATGCTGTAAAATCTTTTGAGTTCCTGGGGAGTAAGAACATCAGAGAAATACAGTGAATGCTTATTTATCCAGGGATGAGTTATCTAGACTATGAATTATACATGCCATTTATTTTCCTCCCTTTTTCTACATTTTGAGTATTTAACTGATCATTAGCATTTCCATCAGAGTGAACTTGGGAAAGGAGAAAAAGTCAAAATTAAAATGTTACTGTAAATTTTTAGATAGTGATTGATAAAGGAAGAAATCAATAAAAAAAGTAGCTCATTTTTCATCTATTCTTACTCTCTCCTTATTTTAAAGTACAGACAGTTGAAAGCTGAGCCTCCAAAAGCTTAATGCTCACCAGAAGCCAGTATGAAATAGCATTTTTCCTTCATTTTACTGAGTGACAGCCCTGTAAATAAGTAGGTCTTAATTTATTACATGGTTAGTTTCACAAGGAATTTTTCTTCAATTAAGGATAAATGCAGCAGGCTTTTGCTTCACATTCACTAGTATCTTTTTGTTTTAGCAAGCAGCTGAATAAAAATGCTTTTAAATGAAAGTAAATTGATGCATTATTATTAAATTGCAGAGAAGGATTGAGCAGGTTTCAAAAGAGACTGGTAGTGCTTTCTTGGAGGTCAGAATACCCAGAAATCTCATTTGCTACAGAATTCCCAATTGGATAGCCAGAGATTTTGGTGAAAATTAAAAGGAGAAATGTCTTGTTTCTAGGAATGATACCTTGAAGAAAATAAAGCATTTAAAATAGATTTATACTGTGACAAGGAAGAAACCATTGGGAATGTGAGAAATTATCAACGTGGAGAGTGAGAGATAGTGAAAAGAATGATTGCAGTATGTGTGTACCTATGGCTGATTCATGTTGGTGTTTGACAGAAGGCAACAAAATTCTGTAAAGCAATTATCCTTCAATTAAGAAAAAGAATGACTGCAGTGAAAATGGACAAGGGAATTTGGATGTGAACTTGGGGAGAGTTCTCTCTCCTCTGCAGACTCCTTTGGATACAGGTCTGTTCTATTCCCTGAGCTAGAGTGATTCTGAACTTCTGGATCTAGCACAGACTTTTAGGAGGATGTTTTGTGTTTTAAATGTTATTTTACCCCTTCCTCTGCTAGAACTTTGTTGCAGATTGCTTACTTTTCCTGATCTCTGCTTTGGAAAAGATGGAGAATATTTTCTTGCTTTGTAATAAAACAAACAAACAAAAAATGATAATATTCTTAAATGTGTTTTTAATTAACTTTTTTTAAAAAAGGATTTTAAGTCATTTAATATAAAAACATTTTATCAAAAGGCACTGTTGCAGGTATCTCTCCATTCTATACATAAAATTTATCTTTAACATTTATTTGTTTGAATAGTTAACAGAGGCAAAGGGTTAAAAAAATCAGAAGCTTCAAAGTTAAGTCTTCTTATACTGTCACCTTCACTCAGTGTACATTCTATAAAGATAACTACTGTTACCAGCTTCTTTGTATCCTTTCTACATGATATGCTTATAAATACTTTCTCTTTCCTGCCCCCCACACAATTATATCCATTGTCTTTTGAGAAAGACTGTTAAAATAGTTTGAGGATTTGAATTCTCAGTCTGGGTCATTTTAGATCAATTAATTCCCCCTTAGCAAAAAAATTTAGTGACATTCTTAAATGTATTTTTTTTTAATTTCTTCTTTTTTTTTTTTAAGGGATATTAAGTCATTTAATATGAAAACATTTTCTCAGGAGGCACCATTGAAGGTATCTCTTCCATTCTGTGTTATAAATTTAGGGATTTGAATATAATTAGAGTACAATTAGAATTATATTCAAATTAGAATAGAAATTTCACCAAGAACAAATCAGTAGGACTAGGGTAGGATACCCCAGTGGCAGATAAGCCTGCAAAGATGGGGGAGAGTTAGCTAAACATTATGAATTTGTTGACGTTGCAGTTATCCTTGGAGACAATGGAGAACATAGAAGGTTGTTGTTGTTGTTGTTTTTTAAGGCATGCAGAATGACACATCATCAAAGTTGATAATATTTTAGGAGGATTGGGCAGCAGTGAATGTACAGTAGGATGAAATAGAACAAGGAATGGACTTCCAGTTAATTGGCTGTTTGATTTGGCCTAGTTGTGTGGTGACAAAGGCTTGGACTTGGATAGTAGTGATGAAGATGGAAAGGAAAGAACATTAATATAATTTTTATATGTGTGTCACATGGATGTGTGTGTTTAAGCAACATTTTTTAATGTAAGAAGTAGTTTCTAAGATGGCCCAATAAAACTTGGTGAATAACTTTCCTTGAGGGGAAGGAAGGAGGAGGAGTTAAAAGATTATTTTGCTCTTTTAAAGTTGAGAGACAGAGAATCTTCTCTTTAGAAAATCTGAGAAAATAAGTTCTGTAATATACGTTGGCAGTCTAGTCCAGAGCATCTTGGTTAGCAGGCTACTGATTTCTCATTTTTAATCTTTTCTCTGCAGAGGGTTTTTCCCCTGAGCTTCTCAGGCTTTCTTTAAGGAAAACCCAAGTCTTCCAACTTTTTTATTCTGTGTGTTCTCTCACTGATAAAGATTACTTAATCTTTGTGGGTTTCTATCCTTTGCTTATTTTGTGGTCTTTCATTCTGTCCGCATATAGACACTTAGCTCACTTGATATTCTCAACTTTTTCCTTGATACTCTCGACTAACCTTTGGTTTAGTGTATAAAGAAACAAGAATTATGCGCCTTTTCATAGGACTGTTTTGTCCTTACTGAAACTCAGTGACTTTCTCTCTTTGATCATTTGCTTATATTCTCTGTGCTTTTTGGAAGCCATAGTAGTAAGTGAGTGAAATTACAGGCTGAATTAAAGGTAGCAACTGAGAGGATTTTAATAGGTGAAAGCAGAGGGAAAATGTTAGGCTTTATGAGCCAGTAATGTTGCTTGTCATTTCTGGTATTGATCTTGGACTGTCGATACAAATGTCAGACTTGACTTGCATAAACTTCCTTGGTGTAGCTGGGGTACAGAACAGTGGTGAGTGGGCCCTGATGTGTCACTTCAGTATACAGTGATAGTTCAGAGTGAAGGGTGAGCTCAAGGATGTGGGGTTCTAGCATTTTGCAGGAGGTAAAGATCTTTAAATAAGAAAAAGGATGATCAGAACATCAGAACACACACATGCAAAATAACAGACTGCATCTAGAGAAAAGCAATTTGTTGAATTTTTTCATTTAATTTTCCTTCTCCCCTCCGAAGTTACTGAGTTCTTGCAAATTCAATTAACGTTTGCTGCAATTTGCACGCAGACTGTTGGCAAGACATCTCCATGGTTTGTGTGGAACCAGTGGACCAAGCAGAGTTCATGTACAAGATGTTAGTAAATTTAGCACTCTATTTAGGGACGTAAAGGACTTCCCATGCAGCGCAGTGGTGCTGAGCACGATGTCGTTTAGGGATATAAAACATCTTTACAATAATCCCATCAGGAGGTTCTCTGTGCAATCATATTGTAAGTTTGTACCTGTTTCCTAGTTTGAATGCTCAAAGTAATAGTGTTTAAGAACAGTTAAACAGCAACCTCTTGGGAAGCCATTCTTAAAATAGTTTGGGTTGAGGAAAGTCCATAAAGACCACTTAGCTGAATGATGGCAATCTGTTTTATTAATCTATATGTTCTAGTACAAGTAATATTTTAGTAGGTTTATGTTGTTGTTGTTGTTGTTGTTGTTGTTGTTGTTCAGTCGCTCAGTTGTGTCTGACTCTTTGTGACCCCATGAACTGCTACATGCCAGGCTTCCCTGTCCTTCCCCATCTCCTGGACCTTACTCAAACTCATGTCCATCGAGTCAGTGATGCCATCCAACCATCTCATCCTCTGTCATCCCCTTTCCTCCTGCCTTCAATCTTTCCCAGCATCAGAGTCTTTTCTAATGAGTCGGCCCTTTGCATCACTCAAAAGTATCGGAGCTTCAGCTTCAGTATCAATTCTTCCAATGAAGATTCAGGTTTGATTTTGTTCAGGATTAACTGGTTTGATCTCCTTGCAGTCCAAGGGAATCTCAAGAGTCTTCTCCAGCACCACAGTTCAAGAGCATCAATTCTTTGGTGCTCAGGTTTCTTTATGGTCCAACTCATATCCATACATGACTAATGGAAAAACCATAGCTTTGACTATATGGACCTTTGTTGGCAAAGTAATGTCTCTGCTTTTTAATATGCTGTCTGGGTTTGTCATAGCTCTTCTTCCAAGGAGCAAGTATCTTTTAATTTCATGACTGCAGTCACCATCTGCAGTGATTTTGGAGCCCAAGAAAATAAAGTCTGCCACTGTTTCCATTGTTTCCCCATCTATTTGCCATGAAGTCATGGGATCGGATGCCATGATCTTTGTTTTTTGAATGTTGAGTTGTAAACCAGCCTTTTCACTCTCCCCTTTCATCTTCATCAAGAGGCTGTTTAGTTCCTCTTTGCTTTCTGCCATAAGGGTGGTGTCATCTACATATCTGAGGTTGTTGATATTTCTCCCTGCAATCTTGATTCTAGCTAGTGCTTCATTCAGCCCAGCATTTCAAATGATGTACTCTGCATAGAAGTTAAATAAGTAGGGTAACAATATACAGCCTTGATGTACTCTTTTCTCAATTTGGAACCAGTCCGTTGTTCCATGTCCGGTTCTAACTGTTGCTTCTTGACTTGCATACAGGTTTCTCAGGAGGCAGGTAAGGTAGTCTGGTATTCCCAGCTCTTGAAGAATTTTCCACAGTTTATTGTGATCCACACAGTCACAGGCTTTTGTATAGTCAATGAATCAGAAGTAGATGTTTTTCTGGAATTCTCTTGCTTTCTCTATGATCCAGTGAATGTTGGCTATTTGATCTCTGATTCCTTTGCCTTTTCTAAATCCAGCTTGAACATCTGGAAGTTCTCAACTCATATACTATTGAGGCCTAGCTTGGAGAATTTTGAGCATTACTTTGCTAGCTTGCGAGATGAGTACACTTGTGCAGTAGTTTGAACATTCTTTGGCATTGCCTTTCTTTCAGATTGGAATGAAAACTGACCTTTTTCAGTCCTGTGGCCACTGCTGAATTTTCCAAATTTGCTGGCATATTGAGTGCAGTACTTTAACGGCATAATCTTTTAGGATTTGAAGTAGCTCAGCTGTAGTTCCATCACCTCCATTAGCTTTGTTCGTAGTGATGCTTCCTAAGATCTACTTGACTTTGCATTCCAGGATGTCTGGCTCTAGGTGAGTGATCATACCATCTTGGTTATCCTGGTCATTAAGATATTTTTGTATAGTTTTTCGGTGTATTGTTGCCACCTCTTCTTAATATCTTCTGCTTCTGTTAGGTCCATACCATTTCTGTCCTTATTGTGCCCATTTTTGCATGAAATGTTCCCTTGGTATCTCTAATTTTCTTGAAGAGATCTCTAGTCTTTCCCATTCTATTATTTTCCTCTATTTCTTTGCATTGTTCACTTAGGAAAGCTTTTTTATCTCTCCATGCTATTCTTTGGAATTGCCTTCAGACAGGTATATCTTCCCTTTTCTCCTTTGCCTTTTGCTTCTCTTCTTTTCTCAGCCATTTGTAAGGCCTCCTCAGACAACTGTTTTGCCTTTTTGCATTTCTTTTTCTTGGGGATGGTCTTGATCACCGCCTCCTATACAATGTTATGAACCTCTGTTCATAATTCTTCAGGCACTCTATCAGATCTAATCCCTTGAATCTATTTGTCGCTTCCAGTGTATAATTGTAAAGGATTTGATTTAGGTCCTACCTGAATGGCCTAGTGGTTTTCCCTACTTTCTTCAATTTAAGTCTGAATTTGGCAATAAGGAGTTCATGACCTGAGCCACAGTCAGCTCCAGGTCTTGTTTTGCTGACTGTATAGAGCTTCTCCATCTTTGGTTGCAAAGAATATAACCAATCTGATTTTGGTTTTGACCATCTGGTGATGTCCATGTGTAGAGTCGTCTCTTGTGTTGTTGGAAGAGGGTGTGTACTGTGACCAGTGCGTTCTCTTGGCAAAACTCTGTTAGCCTTTGCCCTGCTTCAGTTTTGTACTCCCAAGGCCAAACTTGCCTGTTATTCCAGGTATGTCTTGACTTCCTACTTTTGCATTCCAATCTCCTATGATGAAAAGGACATCTTTTTTTGGTAGGTTTTTAGGCTTTTATTTTTTCACTTTCCTTTCATTTGTAATATTTCTTCTTCCTTGTCTCTAGAAAAGGGAGTGGTGAAAGGCACAGATTGAGTGATGAATTGAGTGATTAAGTGGAGTGGGGAAACAAAATAGAACGAGCCTGTATTTCACTCACCCCACAAGGCTTTTTTTTTTTTCTTTCTCTGACTCATACAGGAAAACTTAAGCCATAAGTGCCAAAGGGGTAAAAGTTCTTTCATTTTGGGATCTAAATGTAGATTCTTTGCATTAGAAATTGCTCCAAAGCTTTATGGGTCAAAGAAAATAAGTCCGTTTGTGTCATGAGTGGGTATCAAAGACTTGTTGTTAATTAGATCCGAATGTTTTCCATCTTTCATTTTGGTAAGCTAATATGCAGCTGGACCCTTGGGGCTAACGTGCTATGTTCCTAGCCACACACTCCTTCCTGACCATTAGGAAGTCTCTGGTCTGTATTGTCCTTTGCAGCTTGTAGGAGGTGGGCATTTTCCACTTCCCTCTCCTCAGCAGGCTGCCTAGGTTCCCAGGGCTGAGGTAAGCCATCATCACCCAGGGGTGTGTGACTCCTGTGTCCTGCTTGGGCTCTGCTCTGCAGCCCTGCCTTTAAAGGCCCAGGCTAGTGCTCAGAGAAAGGTTTTTTTAAAGAGCAATGCATTTATCACTCAGTGCAATCTACTGCAAAATCTGAAGGAGAAAAAAATCCTCCCAGGAAGCAATGCCACTTTTCTAGCCAGGTTTCCAGAACCATTAGCTCCTTATAGACACTGCTTCTGTTTATAGATGTCGAGTTGTTAAGGGTTTACCAGTTGTTTTTTCCTTCCATGGTTTAATCACAGAACCTAGTTGAGAACTCTTCCTTGTGAGAACTGAATGCTGACTTTTGCGGATGTTATAAAAATCTAGTCTGTAGAGTTCGAAGTATGGATGCTAGTCTGTATTTTAAGCAAGAGAGTATTAGATGTTCTTTTGGTAGAAACTGAGGCATCATAACTCCTGCAGTCTAGTTGTAGCCTTGGGCCAAGACACAGTGCCCCTGGGACACACGGGGTCCTTTTTCCTATTTGGAAATTTATTCCTATTAGGGTACTATAACCAAACAGAGGACTATTTCCTTCACAAGAATAAGTTCAATATTACTAATATTTGAAAAGGTTTTGAAGTTCTAGCTTATGTTTGGCAAATATGTATTTTTCCCTTTTTAACATTTTTAACAGCTTTGGTTATTTTTTATTGTTGTTTAAAAAATTTACAAGAGGACAGCTGAAAAAAATTTTGGACTAGAGTTCTATGAGTTTTAATACATGTATAAATATATGTAACCAGGACTACAGTCAGGATACAAAACAGTTCCATCACCTCGAAAAGCCCTCTGCTGCCCATTTGTAGTCAAACTCTCTCATGTGTGATCTCTGCCAACTCCCAAATGGCTCTCTGTTCCTGTGGTTTTGGTTTTTTATAATGTCATTTAAATAGAATCATGCTATAGAATAGAATCTTTTGAAATTACCTTCTTTCACTCAGCATGGTACCTTGGAGATTTATCTATGTCGTTATCTTTATCAATAGTTTGTTCTTTTTTTTTGCACAGTAGTATCCCATTGTATGGTTATATATCAGTTTGTTTATCCATTCATTTGTTGAAGGATATTTAAGATATGTCCAGTTTCAAGTGATTATTAATACTGCTGCTATAAATGTATAGGTTTTGGTATGAATCTGAATGTACAGTATTCAAAGATATCTGTAAGGGTGAATTGCTGAGTAATAAAGTAAGTATATGTTTACCTTTATAAGAAACTACTGAACCATTTTTTTCTGAGTGATTATACCATTTTGCTTTTCCATCAATAGTGTATGAGAGTTGTCGTTAATATCTTCATTTGCACTTGGTATTGTCAGAATTTTTGTTTGTTTTTTAGTTTTATTGTGGTAAGAACACCACAGAGGTCTTTCCTCTTAACAAAATTTTAAGTGTACATTGTTATTGACTATAGGTCCAATGTTTTACAGTGGATTTCTAGAGCTTATTCATCTTGCTTAATTGAAACTTTCTGTTCAGTGATAAGTAACTTCCTATTTCCCTCTTCCCCCAGCCCTGGCAAACATCATTCTACTTGGATTCTATGAATGTGCCGATTTTGTATATCTTGTATAAGTGTAATTATGTGGTATTTCTCTTTCCATGACTGGCTTATTACACTTAGTATGATGTCCTCAAGGTTCACCATGTTATAGCATATGTCAGAATTTTTCTTTTTAAAAAAAGCTGAATAGTGTTCCTGTGTATGTGTATACCACATTTTCTTTGTATGTTCATCTCTAGATGGACATTTAGGTTGTATCCCTATCTTTATTACTATTGAATGGTGCTGCAGTGAACATGGTATAGCTAACATTTCTTCAAGATCCTGATTTTAATTCTTTAGGGTAACTACCCAGAAGTGAGATTGCTGGATTGTATGGTAGGTCTAGTTTTCATTTTGTGAAGAATTTCCATACTGTCTTCCATAGCAGCTGCACCATTTTGCATTCCCACCAACAATGTGCCAGCGGCTCCAGTTTCTCTGCATCCTTTCTAACACTTGTTATCTTGTATTTTCTTTTGGTAATAGCTGTCTGACAGCAGTGAGGTGATTGTTAACTATAGTTTTTTTTAATTTAATATTTCATTGGAAGACAATTGCTTTGCAATCCTGCGTTAGTTTCTGCTGTGCAACAGTGTGAGTCAGCTATAAGTATACATATATCCCCTTCCTCTTGTACCTCCCGCCCTCCCATCCCCTCCCACACCTCTAGGTCCTCACAGAGCACCAAGCTGTGTTCCCTGTGCTATACAGCAGCTTCATACTAGCTGTCTGTTCTCACTGTAGTTTTGATTTCACATTCTCTTAATGATTAGTGATATTGAGCATTCAGATTTTTTATTTTGGCAATTTTAACAGGCATGTAGTGGTATCTCATTATGGTTTCAATTTGCTTTTCCCTAAGAGCTAATGATCTTGAGCATTTTTCACATATATATTGTCATCCATATGTCTTTGGTTAAGTGTCTTATCCAAATCTTTTATTCAAATCTTTTGCCCATGGTTTAAACTGAGTTATTTGTTTTATTACTGTGAGTTTTGAGAGCCTTTTTAAAAAAACATGTATCCTGGATATCAATCATCAAGTAAATTACTTGAACATGTTTTGCCTTAGTGTGTAGCTTTTCTTTTTCTTCTCTTTACAGTGTCCTTTATAGTAAGTTTAATTTGTCAGTTTCTTTCTTTGATGGGTCATGTTTTTGATGTAAGTAAGAATTCTTTATATAATCCAAGCTTGCAAATATGTTCTTTGCTTTCCTCTAAGAGTTTTATGGTTTTGCATTTTACACTTAGATGTATAATTCGAGTTAATTTTTACATTGGATATGAAATTTAGGTGAAAGTTCATTTTTTTTTTTATGCCCCTCACTTTATTTTTTTATTTTTTATTTTTTTAAATAAATTTATTTATTTTAGTTGGGGGCTAATTACTTTACAATATTGTAATAGTTTTTGCCATACATTGACATGAATCAGCCATGGGTTTACATGTGTTCCCCTTCCTGGACCCCCCACCCACCTCCCTCCCCATCCCATCCCTCTGGGTCATCCCATTGCCCCGGCCCATATATTTATTTTGCAGATAGATGTGTGATTGTTCTAGCACTATTACTATTACAAAGACTATCCTTTTCCCCTTGAATTGACTTTGCACTCTTATCAAAACTCAATTGGCAATATTTGTTTTGGCCTTTTTCTAGATTATTCTGTTTCATTGTCATATATATCTGTCCTGTCACCAGTACCACACTGATCTGATTATGGATATGTAACTTTACAATAAGGCTTAAAATTATGTATTGTGAGTCTTCCAACTTTATTTTTCTTTCTTCAAAATTGTTTGGCTATTAATAGTTCTTTTGCTTCTCTATTGAATTTCATAGTCAGCTTGTCTATGTCTGCAAAAAACACTGGAGGAAGTAGTGGTAAACCACTCTCATATTCTTGCCACAAGAACCCCATAAACAGTATGAAAAGATAAAAAGATATGACACCACAAGATGAGCCCTCCGGGTTACAAGGTGTCCAGTATGCTTCTGGTGAAGAGCAGAGGATAATTACTAGTAGCTTCAGAAAGAATGAAGTGGTTAGGCCAAAGCAGAAATGAAACTCAGTTGTGAATGTGTCTGGTGGTGAAAATAAAGTCTGACGCTGTAAAAAACAGTATTGCATAGGAATCTGGAATGTTAGGTTCATGAATCAAGGTAAATTGGATGTGGTCCAGTAGGAGATGGCAAAAGTGAACATTGACATCTTAGGAATCAGTGAAATAAAATGGACCAGAATGGGCGAATTTAATTCAGATGACCATTATATCTACTACTGTGGGCAGGAATCCCTTGGAAGAAATGGAGTAGCCCTCATAGTCAACTGAAAAGTCCAAAATGCAGTACTTGTACAGTCTCAAAAAAGACAGAATGATCTTGGTTCATTTCCAAGGCAAACCATTCAACATCACAGTTCAAGTTATGCCCCTACCACTGATGCTGAAGAAGCTGAAGTTGAACAGTTCTATGAAGACCTATAAGACCTTCTAGAACTAACACTAAAAGAAGATGTCCTTTTCATCATAGGGAATTGGAATGCAAAAGGAGGAAGTCAAGAGACACCTGGAGTAACAAGCAAGTTTGGCCTTGGAGTACAGAATGAAGCAGGGCAAAGGCTAACACATTGGTCCTAACAAATACCCTTTTCCAACAACACAAGAGATGACTCTACACATGGACATCACCAAACGGTCAATACAGAAATTAGATTGATTCTATTGTTTGTGACCAAAGATGGAGAAACTATACAGTCAGCAAAAACAAGATCTGGAGCTGACTGTGGCTCAGATCATCAGCTCCTTATTGCAAAATTCAGACTTAAATTGAATAAAGTAGTGAAAACCACTAGGCCATTCAGGTATGACCTAAATCAAATTCTGTATGATTATCACAGTGGAGGTGATGATTAGATTCAAGGGATTAGATCTGATAGACAGAGTGCCTGAAGAACTATGGATGGAAGTTCGTAACATAGGAGGTGGTGACCAAAATTATTCCCAAGAAAAATAAATACAAGAAGGCAAAGTGATAGTCTGAGTAGGCTTTACAAATAGCTGAGAAAGAAGAGAAATGAAAAGCAATGGAGAAAAGGCAAGATATACCCAACTGAATGCAGAGTTCCAGAGAATAGCAAGGAAAGATAAGAAGGCCTTCTTCAATGAACATTGCAGAGAAGTAGAGGAAAACAATAGAATGGGAAAGACTAGAGATCTCTTCAAGAAAATTAGCGATATCAAGGGAACATTTCATTCAAGGATGGGCATGATAAAGGACAGAAATGGTATGGACCTAACAGAGGCAGAAGAAATTAAGAAGAGGTGGCAAGAATACACAGAAGAACTACACAGAAAAGGTCTTAATGACCAGTATAACCATGATGGTGTGGTCACTCACCTAGAACCAGACATCTTGGAGTGTGAAGTCAAATGGGCCTTAGGAAGATTACTACAAATAAAACTAGTGGAGGCGATGGAATTCCAGCTGAGCTATTTCAAATCCTAAAAAATGATGCTGTTAAAGTGTGGCACCCAGTGTGACCAGCAAATTTGGAAAACCCAGCTGTGACCACAGGACTGGAAAAGATCAGTTTTCATTCCAGTCCCAAAGAAGGGCAGTGCCAGTGAATGTTCAAACTACCATACAATTGTGCTCATTTACCATGTTCATATGTCAGTAAGGTTATACTCAAAATCCTTCAAGTTAGGCTTCATCAGTACATGAACTGAAAACTTCCATATGTAGAAGCTGGGTTTAGAAAAGGCAAAGGAACCAGAGATCAAATTGCCAACATTCATTGGATCATAGAGAAAGAAGGGAATTTCAGAAAAACATCTTCTTCTCCTTCATTAACTACGTGAAATCCTTTGTGTGGATCACAACAAACTGGAAAATTCTTAAAGAGATACCAGACCACCTTATGTGTCTCCTGAGAGACCTTTATGGGGGTCTGGAAGCAACAGTTAGAACCTTACATGGAACAACTGATTGGTTCCCAGTTGGGAAAGGAGTACAACAAGGCTGTATATTGTCACCCTGTTTATTTAACTTCTATGTAGGGTACATCATGTGAAATGCTGGCCTGAATGAATCACAAGCTGGAATCAAGATTGCAGGGAGAAATATCAACTTCAGATATGCAGATAATACCACTCTAATGACAAAGTGAAGAGGAACTAAAGAGCCTCTTGATGAAAGTGAAAGAGGAGAGTGAAAAAACTGCTTAAAACTCAGTAATGAAAAAACTGCTAGCCATCTGTATGTCTTCTTTGGAGAAATGTCTGTTTAGTTCTTTGGCCCATTTTTTGATTGGGTCGTTTATTTTTCTGGAATTCAGCTGCAGGAGTTGCTTGTATATTTTTGAGATTAATTGTTTGTCTGTTGCTTCGTTTGCTATTTATTTTCTCCCATTCTGAAGGCTGTCGTTTCACCTTGCTTATAGTTTCCTTTGTTGTGGGAAAGCTTTTAATTTTAATTAGGTCCCATTTGTTTATTTTTGCTTTTATTTCCAATATTCTGGGAGGTGGGTCATGGAGGATCCTGCTGTTATTTATGTTGGAGAATGTTTTGCCTATGTTTTCCTCTAAGAGTTTTATAGTTTCTGGTCTTACGTTTAGATCTTTAATCCATTTTGAGTTTATTTTTGTATATGGTGTTAGAAAGTGTTCTAGTTTCATTCTTTTACAAGTGGTTGACCAGTTTTCCCAGCACCACTTGTTAAAGAGATTGTCTTTTCTCCATTGTATATTCTTGCCTCCTTTGTCGAAGATAAGGTGTCCATAGGTGCGTGGATTTATCTCTGGGCTTTCTATTTTGTTCCACTGATCTATATTTCTATCTTTATGCCAGTACCATACTGTCTTGATGACTGTGGCTTTGTAGTAGAGCCTGAAGTCAGGCAGGTTGATTCCTCCAGTTCCATTCTTCTTTCTCAAGATTACTTTGGCTCTTCAAGGTTTTTTATATTTCCACTGCTGGGCATACACACTGAGGAAACCAGAATTGAAAGAGACATGTGTACCCCGATGTTCATCGCAGCACTGTTTATAATAGCCAGGACATGAAAGCAACCTAGATGTCCATCAGCAGACGAATGGATAAGGAAGCTCTGGTACATATACACAATGGAATATTACTCAGCCATTAAAAAGAATACATTTGAATCAGTTCTATTGAGATGGATGAAACTGGAGCCCATTATACAGAGTGAAGTAAGCCAGAAAGAAAAACACCAATACAGTGTACTAATGCACATACATGGAATTTGAAAGATGGTAACGATAACCCTATATGCGAGACAGAGTAAGAGACACAGATGCATAGAACAGTATTATGGACTCTGAGGGAGAAGGTGAGGATGGGACATTCTGAGAGAATAGCATTGAAACATGTATATTATCATATGTGAAACAGAACACCATTCCAGGTTCGATGCATGAGACAAATGCTCAGGGCTGGGGCAATGGGATGACCCAGAGGGATGGGATAGGGAGGTGGGAGGGGGGTTCAGGATGGGGAACACATGTAAACCCATGGCTGATTCATGTCAATGTATGGCAAAAACCACTACAATATTGTAAAGTAATTAGCCCCCAACTAAAAAAATAAATTTATTAAAAAAATAAAAAAAAGAAAAAACTGCTAAAACTCAGTATTGAAAAAACTGCTTAAAACTCAGTATTAAAAAAATCTAAGGTCATGGCATCCGGTCCCATCACTTCATGGCAATTAGAAGGGGAAAAAATGGAAGCAGTGACAGATTTTATTTTCTTGGGCTCCAAAATCACTGCAGATGGTGGCTGCAGCCATGAAATTAAAAGATGCATACTCCTTGGAAGGAAAGCTATAACAAACCTAGACAGTGTATTAAAAAGCAAAGACATCACCTAGCCGACAAAGGTCCGTATAGTTAAAGTTATGGTTTTTCCAGTAGTCATGTACAGACAGATGTGAGAGTTTGACCATAAAGAAGGCTGAGTGCCAAAGAATTGATGCTTTTGAACTGTGGTGAGGAGAAGACTCTTGAGAGTCCCTTGGACCGCAATGAGATCAAACCAGTCCATCCTAGAGGAAATCAACCCTGAATATTCATTGGAAGGACTGCTGCTGAAGCTGAAGCTCCAGTACTTTGGCCTCCTGATGCAAAGAGCCAACTGATTGGAAAAGACTCCGATGCTGGGAAAGATTGAAGGCAAAAGAATAGGGCAGCAGAGGATGAGATAGCATTACTGACTCAATGGACATGAATTTGAGCAAACCCTGGGAGACAGTGAAGGACACGGTAGCCTGGTGTGCTGTAGTCCATGGGGTTGCAAAGAGTCAGATATGATTTAGCAACTGAGCAGCATTATAGTTCTTTTGTCTTTCCATTGAATTCCATAGCTTGTCTATGTCTGCAAAAACTCCAGCTAGCATTTTGCTTGTGTGTGTGCTTTGTCTCTCAGTCATGTCTGACTCTCTGCAGCTCCATGGACTGTAACCCACCAGGTTCCTCTGTCCATGGAATTTTCCAGGCAAGACTGCTTGAGTGGGATGCCATTTCCTATTCCAGGGGATCTTCCTGGCCCAGGGATCAAATGTATGTCTCTTTTGTCTCCTGCATTGGCAGGTGGATTCTTTACCACCGAGCCTCCTGTGAAGCCCTGTTTTTCTTGGGACTGCATTAAATCTGGAGATGAGTTTGAGAATTGAGAATTGTGTCTTCCAGTCAATGAATATGATAAATGTCTTCATCATTTGTTTAGGTAGTATTTTATTTCTTTTATCATTTTATATGGTTTTTCCAGTAGTCGTGTACAGATATAAGAGTTGGACCGTAAAGAAGGCTGAATGCTGAAGAACTGATGATTGGATGTGACTTAGTGACAGAACAACAACAATCATTTTATAGTTTTCAGCATATAGGTTGTCATATATTGTTAGATTTATACCTACTTTTAAGCTATGGTAGATTTTTAAAATTAAGTTTCAGTTTCTAATTCATTCCCAGGATATAGAAATAGGATGGATTTTTTCGTGTTGAAGTTGTGTCTTACAGCCTTATTCAACTCTTTAATTCTAGGAGCTTTGTTATAGTTTTTGGGCTTTTTGTTTTGTTTTGTTTTTTTTACCGTGATGTATGGTATGTGGGATTTCAAATTCCCCAACCAGGGTTAAACCTGTGCCCCCTGTAGTAGAAGGAAGCATGGAGTCTTAACCACAGGACCGCCAGGGAAGTCCCTGGATTTTCTATATGGATAGTTATATCGTCTCTAAAAAATGAGTTTTATATCTTTCTAGTCTTTGTCCTTTTTATTTCTTTACCTCCTCCACCGTTAGTATAGCCTTCTAGTAAGATACCGCATGAAAGTGGTGAAAGTGGATATTCTTGCTTTCTTCCTGATCTTAGGGAAAAAGCATTTAGCTTCTTACCATTAAGTATGATGGTAGCTGTTAGTTTTTGTAGATACTCTTTCTCAGGTTGAATAAATTCCCTTCTGTTCCCAATTTGTTGACAGTTTTTTCAGGAATGGATGTTGAATTTTGTCAGATGCTTTTTTGTATTAGTTGATACAATTATGTGATTTTTTCAAATTATTTAATCTGTTAATATAATGAATTATACTGATTGATTTTCAAATTATGACCTACCCTTACATTCTTGCGATAAACACCAATTGGTTGTGATGTGTTCTTCTGTATTGTTGGATATGATTTGCTAATATTTGTTGAGGAGTTTTGTATCTGTGTTCATGAAGATATTAGTCTATAGTTATTTTTTTCTTGTCATAATGCTGGTCTTATAAAATAAGTTTAAAAGTGTTCATTTTGGGGAAGAGAAAATGTAGAATTCCTTTTTAAAATATTTGGTAGAATTCTTCAATGAACTGTGCCTAGGGTTTTCTTTGTGTGGGAGTTTTTAACTACAAATTAAACTTCTTTAATAGATACAGAACAATACAAGTTGTCTATTACTTTTTGGGTGAGTTCTGATACTTTGTGGCTTTTAAGGAGTTGGCCCATTCATCTAAGTTGTCAACCTTATGTACATAGATTTACTCATGGTATTTTCTTAGTATCCTTTTAGTGTCTGGGTCTATATTAATATTCTTTCATTCTTAATGTAGATAATTTGTGCATGCACTCTTTTCTTTTTGTTTGGCTAGAAGTTTATCAATTTTATTCATCTTTTCAAAGAACCTGTTTCTGATTTTAATGATTTTTCCTCTACTTTTTTTCTGTTTTCAATATAATTGATTTCTACTCTTTTTATTTTTTCCCTTCTGCTTACTTTGAATTAATTTACTCTTTTTTTAAGGTGAAGAACTATGTTTCTTTAGATCATTGATTTGAAACCTTTCCTTTTTTTAAATACAAGCTTTTAATACTATAAATTTCCCTATAAGCACTGCTGTGGTTGCATTTTTACAAATTTTAATATGTTGAAACTTCTTCTTGACCAATGAATTCTTTAAAAGTGTGTTGTTTTGAGTGTTTGGAGTATTGGGAGATTTTCCAAAGTCTTATTGATTTCTAGTTTAATTCCATTATGGTCAGAGAACATACTTTGTATGATTTCAACATGTTTAAATTTGTTGAGGTTTGTTTTATAACCCAAGATACGGTCTATCTTGGTGAAGGTCCTATGTGCACTTGAGTAGAACGAATATTCTGCTGTTAGATGGAATGTTCTATAAATGTTCATTATAGGCAATTGGTTGTTCAGTTCCTTGGTATCCCTGATTTTTTTTCCTCCCAGTTTTACTCAGATATAATTGATGTGGAATACTGCCTAAGTTTAGGGTGTATAGTGTAGTAATTTGACTTATATACATCATGAAATGATTATTGTAAAAAGTTTAGTGAGCATCTATCATCTTATGTAGGTATAAAATTAAAGAAATAGAAAAAATTGTTTTTGTTGTAATGAGAACTCTTAGGATTTACTTTCTTAACAGCTTTCATATATAATATATAGCAGTGTTCATTATATTTATCATGTTGTACATTCTATCTCAAATACTTATTTCTTTTATAACTGGAAGTTTCTTCCTTTTGACTGCCTTCATCCAGTTCCCCCTCCTTCCACCTCCTGCCTCTGATAACCACAAACTGGATCTTTTTTTCTGTGTTGGTTTGTTTTTGAAGAATAATTGACCTACCACACTATGTTCCTATTACACAACATAGTGATATACTTCTGTACATTTCAAAATGATCATCATGGTAAGTCTAGTTACAATATGTCACCATAAAAAGATATTACATAGTTATTGACTATATTCCCCACATCATACATGTCATACCCATGACTCATTTATATAGCAACTGAAAGTTTGTACTTCTTAATCTCTTTTACTTCTTTCTTTCCTCCCCTCACTCCCCTATAGCCTTGATTTTTTTCCTTCTCCTTCTTAAAAAAATTAAAATGTGATTTATTTATTATTCAATTGCAACATTATATCCTACCTCTTCTTTATTTTTTGAGACTTATTGAGGTATTATTGAAAAATAGGAATTATACATATTTAACATGTACATGTTTTGATGTGCTTGATAGTTTTCTGTTTATTTGTTCTATTGAGAACTGAGAAAGGATGACTGAAATCTCTATAATTGTAGATTTGTATGTTTCTTCTCTTAGTTCTGTCAGTTGTTGCTTCATATATTTTGAAGCTCTTTTCTTAGATGCATACACATTTAAGATTGTTTTTTATTTTAGTGAATTGACCCTTTTATCGTTATTTACTATCCTTTTTATCCGTGATAATTTTCCTTGTTTTGATGTCTGCTTTATCTGATATTAATATAGCCTATTAACATATAGTTAATATAGTTCTGATAACTCTCATTTTCATAGTATATTCTTACCTCCTCCTTATACTTACACTTTTTATAATAATTTCACATTTATAAATGAGTTGCAAAAATAGTACATAGAGTTCCTATATGCCCTTTACTTAGCTTTCCCTAATGTTAACATATTAAAGGCAGAGGAACATAGAAAAGGCAGAGGAACCAGAGATCAAATTGCCAATATCTGCTGGATCATCGAAAAAGCAAGAGTTCCAGAAAAACATCTATTTCTGCTTTATGGACTATGCCAAAGCCTTTGACTGTGTGGATCACAATAAACTGTGGAAAATTTTGAAAGAGATGGGAATACCAGACCATCTGACCTGTCTCTTGAGAGACCTGTATGCAGGTCAGGAAGCAACAGTTAGAACAGGACATGGAACAACAGACTGGTTCCAAATAGGAAAAGGAGTCCGTCAAGGCTATATATTGTCACCCTGCTTATTTAACTTATATGCAGAGTACATCATGAGAAATGCTGGGCTGGAAGAAACACAAGCTGGAATCAAGATTGCCGGGAGAAATATCAAGAACCTCAGATATGCAGATGATACCACCCTTATGGCAGAAAGTGAAGAAGAACTAAAGAGCCTCTTGATGAAAGTGAAAGAGGAGAGTGAAAAAGTTGGCTTAAAGCTCAACATTCAGAAAACTAAGATCATGGCATCTGGTCCCATCACTTCATGGGAAATAGATGGGGAAACAGTGGAAACAGTGTCAGACTTTATTTTTTTGGGCTCCAGAATCACTGCTGATGGTGACTGCAGCCATGAAATTAAAAGACGCTTACTCCTTGGAAGGAAGGTTATGGCCAACCTATATAGCATGTTTAAAAGCAGAGACATTACTTTGCCAACAAAAGTCCGTCTAGTCAAGGCTATGGTTTTTCCAGTGGTCATGTATGGATGTGAGAGTTGGACGGTGAAGAAAGCTGAGTGCTGCAGAATTGATGCTTTTGAACTGTGGTGTTGGAGAAGACTCTTGAGAGTCCCTTGGACTGCAAGGAGATCCAACCAGTCCATCCTAAAGGAGATCAGTCATGGGTGTTCATTGGAAGGACTGATGTTGAAGCTGAAACTCCAATACTTTGGCCACCTCATGTGAAGAGTTGACTCATGGGAAAAGACCCTAATGCTGGGTAAGATTGGGGGCAGGAGGAGAAGGGGACGACAGAGGATGAGATGGTTGGATGGCATCACTGACTCGATGGACATGGGTTTGGGTAAACTCCGGGAGTTGGTGATGGACAGGGAGGCCTGGCGTGCTGCAATTCATGGGGTCACAAAGAGTCAGACACGACTGAGTGACTGAACTGAATGTTAACATATTACATAAAACCATAGTACATTCATCAAAAATAAGAAATTAACATTGGTATATTACTCTATTAAGTAAGCTACAGAATTTCATAGATTTTACCAGTTTGTTTACTAATGTGTTGTTTTTTTTTTCTTTTCTATAATTCAGTCCAGGCAGCCATAATAGCATTTAGTACCCTTTCATTTTTTTAACCTATGTATATCATTGTGTTTAGCAGGTTTCTGGTAGACTACATACAGTGTGTCTTTTTTGTAAATCCATCCTGATAATTTCTCTTTTAATTGATGTGTTTAGACCATTTACATTTAATCTAATTATTGATGTTTTAGATTTAGGTCTGCCATTTTATTGTATTTTTCTGTTCTATTTTGTGTTTCTTTGTTTCCCTTTCCATCCTTCTTTTCAATTATTTGAATTATTTTAGTATTCTATTTAGATTTCCCTATTGAGTTTTTGGAGTTTCCCTGGTGGCTCAGATTGTAAAGAATCTGCCTGCAATGTGGGATACCTGGGTTTGATTCCTGAGTTGGGAAGATCCCCTGGAGAAGAGAATGGCAGCCCACTCCAGTATTCTTGCCTGGAGAATTCTATGGATAGAGGAGCTTGGTGGGCTACAGTTCATGGGATCACAAAGAATCAGACATAACTGAGCGGCTGACACACACACACACATTGAATTTTTACTGCTTTTTCGTTTGTATAGTTACTTTAGTGTTTACTAGGAATTACAGTACACATATTCAAGTATTCTACTTAAAATTAATATTTATCACTTCAAGTAGAATATAGAAACTTTAGTACCATAAAGATTAGTTTGCCCTCTTCCTTTTTATCTTTTGGTCATATGCGTAAGATCTATATTCATTGAAAACCCCATCAGACATTGTTATAATTTTTGCTTTCAATCATCTTTCATGTTTTAAGGAACTTAGAAGTAAAATAGACTGTTTCATTTACTCAGATATTTACCATTTCTAGTGTTCTTCCTTCTTTCCTGAAATTCTGTTTCCCTGTTGTATCATTTCCTTCCATCCGAAGAATTTTCTTTAGCATCTTTGGCAAGTCTGTTAGTGATGACTCCTCTTGGTTTTCTTTGAGAATTTATTTCATCATTTTTGAAAGCTATTTCACTGGATATGTAGAATTCTGGGTTTGGCCATTGTTTTCCAGCACTTGAAATTGTTTTTCCACTGTCATCTTTTCTCTGTGGTTTCTGATAAGACATTCACAGTCATTTGAATTATTTTTCCCCTATATGTAATGCATTATTTTTCTCTGACTGCTTCCAAGATTTTTTTTTTCCCTTTGCTTTAGATTTTACTGGGCAGGAAATTTCTTTGAGATTATCCTGATTGGTATTCACTGAGTTTCTTGAATCTATAAGTTTATGTCTTTTACTAAAGTTGGGAAGTATTGAGCTATTATTTCTTCAAATATTTTTCTTTTTGACTGCACCATGCATCTTTTGGGATCTTAGTTCCCCGACCACGGATTGAACCTGGGCTGACCTGTGAAAGTGCCAAGTCCTAACCACTGGACCACCAGGGAATTCCCTCAAATATTATTTCTGTACCACACTCTTTCTCCTTTACTGATCGGCCTTTGATGATACAAATGTTAGGCCTTTTGATATTGTCCAGTGGGTCCTCAAGGCTCTGTTCATTTTTGTATTCCAGTCTTTTTTTCTCAGTTGTTCAGCTTGGATAATTCTGTTGATTCATTTTCAAATTCACTGACCTGTCATTTCAGTTACACTGTAGATCCCATCTAGTGAATTTTTAAATTTCTGTCATTATGTTTTCTAGTTTAGATTTTTTTATTTGGTTCTTCTTCTTCTTCTTCATCTATTCTTTGTCAAGACTGTCTACTTTTCCTTTTACTTCAAGATCATTTGTCTGTATTTCTTTGAGCATGATTATAATACATGCTTTTAGGTCAGTTCAGTTGCTCAGTCATGTCCGGCTCTGAGATCCCATGGACTACAGCACACCAGGGTTCCCTATCCATCACCAACTCCTGGATCTTGTTCAAACTCATGCCTATTGAGCCGGAGATGCCACCCAACCATCTCATCCTCTGTTGTCCCCTTCTCCTCCTGCCTTCAGTCTTTCCCAACATCAGGGCCTTTTCTAGTGAGTCAGTTCTTCACATCAGGTGGCCAAAGTATTGGAGCTTCAGCTTTAATATCAGTTCTTCCAATGAATATTCAGGACTGATTTCCTTTAGGATTGACTGGTTTGATCTCCTTGCAATCCAGTTCGGTTCAGTTCAGTTCAGTCGCTCAGTCATGTCTGACTCTTTGTGACTCCATGGACTGCAGCATGCCAGGCCTCCCTGACCATCACCAACTCCCGGAGTTTACTCAATTCATGTCCATTGAGTCAGTGATGCCATCCAACCATCTCATCCTCTGTTGTCCCCTTCTCCTCCTGCCTTCAATCTTTCCCAACATCAGGGCCTTTTCTAGTGAGTCAGTTCTTCACATCAGGTGGCCAAAATATTGGAGCTTCAGCTTTAATATGAGTTCTTCCAATGAATATTCAGGACTGATTTCTGTTAAGATTGAGTGGTTTGATCTCCCTGCAGTCCAGTTCGGTTCAGTTCAGTTCAGTCACTCAGTCATGTCTGACTCTTTGTGACTTCATAGATTGCAGCATGCCAGGCCTCCCTGTCCATCACCAACTCTCAGAGTTTACTCAAACTCATGTCCATTGAGTCGGTGTTGCCATCCAACCATCTCATCTTCTGTCGTCCCCTTCTCCCCCAGCTTTCAACTTTCCCAGCATCAGGGTCTTTTCAAATGAGTCAGTTCTTTGCATCAGGTGGCCAAAGGATTAGAGTTTCAGCTTCAGCATCAGTCCTTCCAATGAATATTTAGGACTAATTTCCTTTAGGTTGTACTGGTTGGATCTCCTTGCAGTCCAAGGGACTCTCAAGAGTCTTCTCCAACACCACAGTTCAAAAACGTCAATTCTTTGGCACTCAGCTTTCCTTATAGTCCAACTCTCACATCCATACATGACTGCTGGAAAAACCATAGCTTTGACTAGACTGACCTTTGTTGGCAACATAATGTCTCTGCTTTTTCATATGCTGTCTAGATTTGTCATAGCTTTTCTTCTAAGGAGCAAGTGTCTTTTAATTTTGTGGCTGCAGTCACCATCTGCAGTGATTTTGGAGCCTCCCCAAAATAAAGTCTCTCACTGTTTCCATTGTTTCCCCATCTATTTGTCATGAAGTGATGGGACCATAAGCCATGACCTTAGTTTTCTGAATGTTGAGTTTTAAGCCACTCTCTTCTTTCACTTTCATCAAGAGGCTCTTCAGTTACTTTTCACTTTCTGCCATAAGGTTGCTGTCATCTGAGGTTATATAATTCTAACATCTTGAAGTTGGTATCTGTTGATTATCTTTTCCCTTGTGAGATGTTGAAATTTTCAAGTCTTTTTGTACAGGTTGACCCTTGAACAGTGTGGAGGTTATGGACACCAACCCCCATGCAGTCAAAAATCCACATTTAACTTTGTCATTGGCCCTCCATATCAGCAGTTCCATATCTGTGGGTTTAGCCAGCTGGAGATTGTGTAGTATTATTGAAAACAATTTGAGTATAAGTGGATCCACGCAGTTCAAACCCATGTTGTTTAAGTGAAGAAGTGAATGTCGCTTGGTCATGTCCAACCGTTTGTGACTCCATGGACTGTAGCCTGCCAGGCTACCCTGGCATGGACTTGTCCAGGCAAGAATACTGGAGTGGGTTGCCATTCCCTTCTCCAGGGGTCTTCCTAACCCAGGGGTCGAACCTGGATCTCCTGCATTGCAGGCAGATTTTCACCATCTGAGCCACAAGGGAAGCATGTTAACGAGTCATCTGTATATCAGTTTGGATTTATATTCTGACATTGTGAATATTGTATGAGACTTTGGATCTTGTGCAAATCCTGTAGATTTGTTTGTTTATGTGATCAGGCAGTCAGTCTAGTTAGGTTCAGGCTGCAACTAGATACTTAGTTAGGTATCTGCCTTTGGGCTGGAGTTCAGTATCAGTTTAGTTTTCAAAGGGCTATTTGCTGTGTTATTTGTATCTGTTCATGTACATACCGGCCAGTGGCTAGTCTCCGACTTGGGCAGTGGTGTACCTCATAGATCAATTGTCAAAATCTTCAGTGTGTTGTTTAGGTTCAGATACTTTCATGTGCAGCCTGGGGGTGATTCCTGGAGTTCACATACAGCTTCACTGAGCTCCCTTTTCTTCCTGTTACTAACCCAGACTTTCCAGTTCCAAAAGATTCTCCTTGTTGCTCCACTTGCTAGAAAGCTGAGACTTGAATTTCTCTGCTCTGCCTTGCACATCCTGTGATTACCTTTCCCTTGAGAACCAAGTGGCAGGAGGCTCAGGAAAGGAAACAAAGCAATGGAGTTTCCTTCAAGGCTCCTGGGATCACAGTTCCTCTGGTCAGAGAAAAGGTTTTCCTTTCTAACTGCTGTTGTCATTGCCACTGCTGCCTAGTTGCCTTGAAGGTAGGGCAAGAGAGAACAGAAGGGAAACAAACAGACAAAATCAGGGGATTGCCTCTACTCCCTTTGACCTTTAGGGTCTCCCTTTACTGTTTCTTGGGCCAAAAATGGAGGTCTTTTAGAACTTTTTCTTTCTGTACCTGGTGCACAGTTCTGGGTTTGGGGTGCCTTTGAGTCCAGGCCAGGAGATATTAGAAGAAGGAAAAAGGGAAACTCTGTAGGTTTCATGATATTTTGAGCCATGGTTTGTTTTCTCATTCCACCTGCTATCAGTTATTTTTTAGTCTTTAGATAATGCATGGAGCAGCTCTGTCTATCCGTGGATTTTAGCTGAATTCCCTGGGAGAGACACTGTGGAATAAACTTACTCCATCTTAATTGGAACCAGAAACTTTGACTATTTATTAGACACATTTTAAGAGAGGACCAAGATAGGGGCAAAAAAGGCGGTGGCTTCAAGGCAGGTTATCAGTCCTGAAAGATCAAGTGACTGGACTGACAGGCCTTAGGGTCCCTAATGGAGAAGACACCCCAAGGAAGGACTCCAGTGTTTTTGGTTCAGGGTGCTCTTTCTTCCTTCTTTTTAATTTTTGAATTTAAATTAAAATTTAAAAAGAGATTGTATTTGTACTCGGTACAAAATCTGTAAGTTATAAAGGGAACAAAGTTAGAGAGGTACTCTACTTACTTATCCACTAGCTACCCAGTTCCTTCCCCTGGAGGCACCCATGTACCAGTTTCTTATGTATCCTTACAGAGATATTCCACACAATACCATATATAAAATGGGAATAAGTGTGCGTATAGTAACAAAAACAGTAGTGTGCTATGCACACTGCTCTGTGCTTTGCTTTCTCCTTAATATGTCCTGGAGACTTTCCATAGCAGTGTCTACAGAAGGCCTCATTCTTCTCAGCAGCTGTATAGAATGCCATGTAAAGAATATGTTATGATTCATTTAATAAATCCTTTATTGATGGACTTTATTCCACCAATACATGTTTATTCAGTCCTTTGTTATTACAGGAAAGTTGCATTGACTATCCTTGTATACCTATTTAACATATGTGGGGCAGTATCTATAGAATAAATGCCTGGAAGTGACATTGCTGGGCAGGAAAGGATGTGTGTTCACTGAAAGTTACCAAGTTGTTAATAGCATATTGATATCTTATTTCATGCAACTGCAAATAATCCGTCAGTTTTTTAAACCTTGGTAAGGAGAGGACTATTAGATGACGTAATAGAAACCTTCATATAATCTTAAGTCTGTCTCTGTCTCTGGCTGATATCTAACTGGTTGTGCCTGGTCTTTTACCAACATGATGTGGAAGAAAAGGAAAATGTGCTAATTGGCATTTTTCTTCTTTCTTCTCCCTTGTTACTCTAGTAAGAGACATGCCAACAAGCTGTGAAAAAAAAATATTGTAAAATTACTAAATAGGAAATACCCAAAAGGAAGGCTGTGACTATCAAGAGAATGTGGATGACCAACTGATGGGACAATCAGTTCCAAATCCTCAGATGTTGGTTTGCATTAAAGCCTTTCTTCTGAGGAACGTTTTGTCCATCATGTGTGCTTACGTATGTAACCATGCCTGTAGAGGTAGGTAGAGAGGGCAGGAGAAACCTGTTATCACTCACTGTACTGATGGTGAAACAAAGGCCCTACAAATATAATGATTTTTTTCTGACCCCTGGACCACCACATTTGATGTGAAAAAGTTGAATGTGAGGCAGTCTTGGAGACATATTTAGTATAGATACCAAAGAGTTGTCACTTCAGGTTTTTTTTGACGGTTTATGGTGTTTATTTGAAAGCAAGGCTTTATGAGAAAATCTGTATGTCAAGTTTTCCAATTTGATGGAGTATTTTGTTAGTAACCTTCCTTTTGATCCTTTTGACATGACACCTGAGACTAGAAATCAGATCAGTGAGGTGCTCAAAAATCTTCATAATTACTTGGCTTTGACTGTATCATTATCTGCTTCAATTAATTTTAATAAATAAGAAATAAAATTAGCTATAAAATTGATTTGGAGAAAAAAAGATTTTTAAAAAAATCTTTTTTGGGGTTTTTTTTGTTTTGGCATCTGGACAGGGATTTGAAAAGACTATTTTTAAAGTGAATGGTGTGTGGCTTTCCAAGTGAGAATTCTAATTGGGTAGATTATTAAGTGATAAAACTGGTTTGGGTGGCTCTTCAAATAGTCATCTTGTTTTTAATTTTTTTACCTTTAACCCTATATTGTTTGAAAATTTTGGATGGGCATGTATAACTTTTTAAAAGAATGTAATATAGTAGAAAACAAAGGAAAACAGCTATTTTGGAAGGCTGTGTGTTTAATACAGTGAAACAGTTGTTACATAAAACATTATTGGCGTTTCTTGTTTGAAATTGCCCTTCAAACCTATTCTACATCAGTCAAAAAAAAAAAAGGCTGTAGAATCAGATAGCACTGTGGGGCAAACTGGGAAAGTAAAGTGTGACAGTTCTTACAATGACTTGAGTAGAGCAGACTTACTGGAAGTTGCTGAGGATGGCTCATGGCATATCCTTGGTCTTTCCTCAGTTAGTGGCTTTCTAGAGTAATGCAGTAGAGGAAAGACTCAAGAAACTTGTGATTGTTTAAATGCTTTATCTTTTACTTTTTATCATCATAAAGTTTTGTGACCTTCTCTGCTTATCATATGAAGCAAGTTTATCAAGAGTGCTTAGCATAAACTTACCATGTCTGTTTGGGTCTAAAAATTCTCTTTTGAACATTACTAAATTTGGATTTAGAGATCAGAATCAGTATGCATCTTTCTGAGAAGGCAGCCTATGAATTCTCTGAATTTTAAATCATTACCCTAAATAGTGCTGATTTTCACTTAGGAATGCAAAGTACATTATAATGATGACCTGGTAGATAGTGAGCTCTCAAAATTGTGATAGTAGGGGTGGATGTCAGGTGTTGCACATCAGTTCAGATACTTTATGCAGAAGCTATGCAGTTATTTGACTACAGACTAGGACATTGCTACTATAAATTTATGTACACAGTGATGCTTCTGGGAATAATTTAATCTGGACACAGAGAAACTGGGATAGTTCAGCTTTCTTTAGTTCTGTGTCAGAGGCAATAGTGAATAAGAAGGAAGGGGCAGAGTCTTAGTCACAGCTCTAGGCCTCTTATAGCAAGCCGGGGTCCAGACCAGACTAGGTAAGAGTCCCAAAAGAGGCCAGAGTTCTGCTACATGGGCAGAAATGGCCAGAGAGACCTACTTACTCTCATCGGAGGTATGGGGGAGAAGGAAGGCGTTCTTAATCAAAGATAGAACTTGTAGTCCTATGTGTGCTGTGCTTAGTCGCTCAGTCGTGTCCGACTCTTTGTGACTCCATGGACTGTAACCTTCCAGACTCCTCTGTCCATGGGGATTCTCCAGGCAAGAATACTGGAGTGGGTTGCCATGCCCTCTTCCAAAGAATCTTCTCAACCCAGGGATTGAACCCAGGTCTCCTGCATTGCTGGCGGATTCTTTACTGACTGAGCCACCAGGGAAGCCCATGTAGTCCTATACCAGGAGGATTATTTCTACCTCTGGTAGAGAAGCACCAAACCGTGAATGTCCTGTGGGAATGCATTTTCTTCATTAACAGAAGTATCATTACAGTAGATTCAGTTTATAAGATAACACGTCAGGGGCACTTCATTTCCTCTCCGTAAAAAGATATGCCGAATAATGTGACCCTATATTTCTGTTATATAGAAATCTTGCAAATAAAAATTTAATTAGTAAGTTTTTCCTCACTAATTTGACCCTACATTAGCACTGCTGTTGTTGTTTCGTTGCTCAGTCATGTCTGACTCTTTGCAACTCCATGGACTGTAGCTGCCAGGCTTCTCTGTCCATGGGATTTCCCAGGCAAGAATACTGAAATGGGTTGGCATTTCTTTCTCAAAGGGATCTTCCCAACCCGAGGATTGAACCCAAGTCTTGTGCATTGGCAGCAAATTCTTTACCACTGACCCAAGTCTTGTGCATTGGCAGCAAATTCTTTACCACTGAGCTACTAGGGAAGCCCTATTAGATTATTTTAAAAAATCAATTTTTAATTTTGGAATAACTTTGGATTTACAGAAAAGTTGCAAAGATAATTCAGAGAGTTCTTGCATGTGTCACTCACGTTTCCCCCAATGTTCACATCTTACATTACCGTCATGTATTTGTCAAAACTAAGAAACAAACATTGGTGCATTACTGTTAAATTCAACACTTTGTTTGGATTTTACCCAATTTTACACTAATATTCTTTTTCTATTCCAAGGTTCAGTTCAGTGTACCTCATTGCATTTAGTCATTGTGTCTCTGTCCTTAGGCTCCTCTGGTTTGTGCCAGTTTCTCAGACTTTCCACGTTTTTTATGACTTTGGCAATTTTGAGGAGTGAGTAATTTTGTAGACTGCCTCTCAGTTGGGGTTTGTCTGAAGTCTTTCTCAGGATTAGACTTGGGTTGTGGTTTTTGAGGAAGAATACCTTAGAGATGAAATGCCCTCTTCAGCATATCCTGTTTGGGGATGTGACACTAACATGACCTATTGCTGGTGGTGTTAACCTTGATCGCTTGGCTAAGGTGGTGTTTGCCAGGTTTCTCCACCATAAAGTGACTGTTTTCCTGTTTGCTTACCGTATTCTTTGGAAATGAGTCAGTTAAGTCCAGCCCACACTTGGGGCAGGAGGAGGGAGGATTAAGCTCCACCTCCTGGAGGAGGTACTATCTGCATATATTATTTGAAATTTTTCTGTAAAGGAAGACTTACTCTTTTTACCCATGTGTTTATTAATTGTCATTAATTTATATCAGTATGAACTCGTATACTTTAGGTTATCATTCAGTACCATGCTATTTATTTTATTGCTCAGATTGTTCCAGTTTTAGCTCCTGGGAACTATTCCAGGTTGGGTTCTCTATCCCTCTGACATGCCCACGTCCTTTTGCCACTTGAGCACTTCCTTACTTTCTGAAACTAGGAGATGTTCCAAGCTCGTCTTGTATTTTCCCTGCCCTTGCTCTTGAATCAGCATTTTCTTCAGGAGCCCTGGTTCTTTTCTTTGGAGAAACCAAGATCTGAGCATTGGGTGTGTACATTGCTGGTAAGCCCTCAGCAGAGAGAGCTAGGAAATACACATATGTGGACTAACTCATGTGTATATACATATGTAAAATTATTCCTGTATATCCATCTGGATACACATTGAAGTAAACATGGATCCACACTCTTGTCTCTGACTCTAATGCAATACCACAGAGTTTATTCTACCTTTCCCCCCTTACTTATCTGCAGTTCCTTCTCTGACAGTGAGAAACCTGCCTGTCACCATCCACCCTAATAGATGGTGGATTTCCTTATTTATTTAATTCTGTATACATGTGAAACACTTTCAGAATTGTTAATCCATATTTCTCTGAGTAACAGATTTACTAACCAGGGTGCAGTGTTTATGTATAGTTCCTTTTGTCTTTAGCCTTATAGTTTCCTATTGAAACATTTTCCAGGGTTACTTTGGTTTCACCTCACTTCCTTCAGTGAGTTTATGTCAAACATTTATATTAAGTTCATTTGTGACAGTCTACGTTCTATCTTGGGATCCCTTGACATCCTTTTTGATTTAAAAAAAAAATTACGTATATTTAGGTTCAGTCTTTGTAAGGTATGTTCAGATGGTAAAGAATCTGCCTGCAATTCAGGAGACCTGGGTTCAATTCCTGGGTCAGGAAGATCCCCTGGAAAAGGGAATGGCAACCCACTCCAGTATTCTTGCCTGGAGAATCCCATGGATAGAGGAGTCTGGTGGGCTACAGTCCATGGGGTCACAAAGAGTCGGGCACAACTGAGCAACTAACACACACAAGATACAGTTTTTTGGGTTTTGTCAAATATAGAAGTCCTATATTTACCACCCTTGGACCATGTAGAACAGTTCCATCACCCTAAAAATTTCCATGTGCCTTCCCTTGTAGTCAGTCACCTCCCGTCACATTGTCTAATCTGTTTAATGCCACTTATCTGTTTTCTACACCTGTAGTTTTGCCTTTTCCAGAATGTCACGTGAATGGAATCTTACAATTTATGGTTGTTCACTTAGCCAAAATGCATTTAAGATTCATCCATATTGTTTCATGATCAGTAGCTTGTTTCTTTTTGTCACTGAATAATACTCCATTCTGTGGGTACATCAAAATTGGTTTATCCATTCACCTGTTGAAAGACATCTTGGTTGCTTCCAGTTTGAAGTCACCGGACCTTTATAGATAAAGCTGCTGTAAACACTTAAGGCAATTGCCACGCTGTGCAGCATTAGAGAATGGTCACCCATTTGAGGGCAGAGGGGATCATTAATAATTGATAAAGATTTGGGCTGAAAAAAGTCAACTAATTATTTACTTATCTTTGTAACATTCACCTTACAATGTGGCTGCTGTGTCTATAGTGTTAAATTTGGTGAGTATGTGATATAAGAGACAATCTTGTCTAAAAGGAGTTTGCCATCTAATAGGGAAGGTAAGATTTTTGTGAGCCGGCCTATAGTTTTAATCTGGGTTAGGTTCTGGTTTGTTGTGTCTGGTGGGATAGTAATAATAGTATCCAACTGATTAGTGTCTAAGTCTTAATAAAGTCTTTATAGAGGCAACTGAGTGACAGCTTGGAGAGGTCAATGCCATTAAAAGAAGAATTTATCATTTACATTTCCCAAGAGAAGGGGACATGCCCACATCACATGGGGCCCGGGAGAAGCACCAGCTTTGGTCAGGAGAGCAGCGCAAGGAGGAAGCATGGCCCAGAGCCTTTATGTTTTCCTTTGCTCTGCTCTGGGAAAGGCAAGGCAGGGCAGGGGAAGCGGCTTAGGATTAGCTAGTTTGAATAACTGCTTGGGTCTTAGGGCTCAGGGACTGTTCCTTGTGGTCTGGTACAGACATCTGTTGTCTGTCGATTGATTTAGGGCCTGGGAAATACTAGCCTTGTGTGTGAGAGTTAAAGGAGACAGTCTAGAACAGGGGGTCTTGCTGGCAGGGGAGGTATAAACAGTGCTGGCCGTTAGTCCGGCCCTGTGATTAATGAATGCCAAATAGACAAATACAAGCTCTAAGAGATCACAATACTAACACAGCCTTCCTACATGGTGCTCTCTCTACCCACCAGTCGAACAATCTAATTCAAGTGTGTTGTTGACTGACGACTTTGAAACAGGAATATAGAAGTGTATGAGATGAGGTCTTTGCCCCAAGGAGCTCATGATATATCAAGAAAAACAGATGCATTCAGTCACACTACCATGTGCCAGGCACTTGCTAGTCTCTGAAGACACAGGGCTTAATCTAAGAGATGGAAAACTCATAACCAAATAGAGTACATCTCTCTCCTCTATCAACATTAATATTTCATAAAAAAATACATCCTCTCATTTTGCTCTATGTCTCCAAACCCCTTCTACTACCCCCTATACTCCACTTGTTTTCTGAATATCCTTTAGAGGAGCTTATTTTATGGATTTGAGTTTTCACTTTCATGACAAATACAAGGATAGGCGTATGACTGACAGATTTTCTTTTAAGGATCTGGAGCAGATCTTTAAAAAACTCAGAGCTATGTTTAGGTAGTTGTCTTTATACCATTGCATCTAAAAAAGCAGTGATGGGGGAAGGAGTATAGTCATATGTGTGTGGCTGGATCAGGGAAGAAGGCGCTGTGGGGGGCTGTTTGGGACTGTGAGGACTAGGGTTCAGGAGACTTGTTCCATTGTTGGTTTTGTTGTTAACATGAGCACAGGGGGCAGATGTCTTCCTCTTTCTAAGCCTCATTTCCTCATTTACAGAATGGGGTTGATGATTACCACTTTGTCTACCTATTTTATATTGTTGTTAAAGATGAAATGAGATAATAAGTATAAGACTTAAAGTACAGTATAAATGTTAGGTATATTATAATGTCTTATACATAAAAAGCCTCAGAAAATATTGAGGGAATGAATGCTGCTGCTGCTGCTAAGTGTCTTCAGTCTAGTCCGACTCTGTGCGACCCCATAGATGGCAGCCCACCAGGCTCCCCCGTCCCTGGGATTCCTCAGGCAAGAACACTGGAGTGGGTTGCTATTTCCTTCTCCAATGCATGAAAGTGAAAAGTGAAAGTGAAGTCACTCAGTTGTTCCAACTCTTTGCGACCCCATGGACTGCAGCCTACCAGACTCCTCCGTCCATGGGATTTTCAAGGCAAGAGTACTGGAGTGGGTTACCCTTGCCTTCTCCAGAGGGAATGAATGAATATATTTCTTTTTCGTTTTGTTTCTGACGTTAACTCCAAGGAATGAGAACTGAGCGACCTTGATCTTATTTTCTGAACGTCAGTAGTATTTATCATCTATAGCTGTAATTTAGTAATTATGTTCTTTCTTATATTTAGTGATTGTTTTGCGTCAGTTTTGGTGCTTTAATGAGAGTGGGTAAAGAGTATATGTATATGTTTCCTATCTCCTACAGAACCTAGAGTGAAAAGTACATTATAGGTACTTAATAAATATTTGTTGATTCATTGATACTGGTTCAGCGTTTAGGGTATCTATTATAAATAAACCCTTTGGGGACTAATTCTAAAGAAGAGTATATGTACATGAGGGACAAGTTGGTGTACAGCCTGGGGGGCATCATCATGGAAACAATAAAACAGACTTGGTAGACGGTCTGAGGGAGATCCTGATACAGAACTTAAAGACATTGTAGGTTTAATTTGGGAAACAAAAGAAGAAGGGCCTGCCTGATGGAGGTTAGAGGTCAGAATGAGAATGGTGTTCTAGTAGGTGCATGCACTGGTGGAACAGTAATAAAGGCCAAGTTGCTGAGATTTTAAGAGTCTTTTTAAAATTGCAGTTATTCACTGTAGCTATACCTCTGTCTTAGTCAAACAAGCAACCTTAAAACTTTGTTCAGAGGTGAGTCCTTGTCATTGTATAGAGTAGCTCTTCAAGGTTGAGGCTTAATGCTTACGAAGCCTCTTGCTTCTGCAGAGCCAATCTCTTAGACTGATGATGTCATTAATAGTATAATCCATGTAGAGTGTCAGAGGTTTTTAGCAGTTTTGTAGCTCAGCTAAGCAGATAGGCCAGGAATTAGCAGCCTTTTATGGAGATGTTAGACTTCCCTGGTGGCTCAGAGGTTAAAGCGTCTGCCTCCAATGCGGGAGACCTGGGTTCAATCCCTGGGTCAGGGAAGATCCTCTGGGGAAGGAAATGGCAAACCACTCCAGTATTCTTGCCTAGAGAATCCCATGGATGGAGGAGCCTGGTAGGCTACAGTCCACGGGGTCGCAAAGAGTCGGACACAACTGAGCGACTTCCCTCCCTCCCTCCCCTTCTATGGAGATGTTTGGTTTACTTTCCTTCTGGAGGATGAAGAGGATTCCTGCTGTGTAGAGATTCTCACAGGCTGGGGGATGTGTGTGTGTGTGTCTTGCTGGCCTGAATGGTAGAGACTGTTTAAAGTGGAAAGAAGAGTCAGGTCTTGGTATCAATAGACCTATTCTTGTGTGTGTTAGTGATGTCATGTCTCCCCTAAAATAGGGTACCTGTCTGATCTAGAGGGCTTCCCAGGTGGCGCAAGTGGTAAAGAACCCACTTGCCAATGCAGGAGAGGCCAAAGACTCAGGTTTGATCCCTGGGTTGGAAAGATCCCCTGGAGAAGGAAATGACAACCCACTCCAGTATTCTTGCCTGGAGAATCCCATGGACAGAGGAGCCTCGTGAGCTACAGTCCATAGGGTCTCAAAGAGTCAGACACGACTGAAGTGATTTAGCACGCAGCACGTCCGATCCAGGAATTATATCTGGTTGGCATGTTTCCTTCATGTTTACCATGTTTACTAAACCTTCATGTTTAGTTAGTGAGTACTAGTTATATACTATTAAGTACTGGTCTGGATATTTTTACTGGCAAGCTGGGAAACACAATGCAGGTATGTTACCTGCTCTTGGGAATTTCATTGCAGGACTCTTACACCTAACTAAGCATAAAAGCAGGTGTAGACAATTATATAAATGTCCATCGACTGTGTTTATAAGATGTGGTAACTGTCTTCTGACTTTGAAGGACTGTCATGTAAATCAGAGACCTGACTACTCAAGAATTAGCGTTAAGGCTGATAGGTGAAAGCTGGCAGGGGCAAATTCTGATGGATTGTGTGGAATGGGCTTATTTGTTCACAGATGAACTGCCTCAGGTCAAAACTCTCTGTTCCTCTGAACAGCAGAGCTGTTTTTTGTCTCTTGGCAGTTTGTAAAGGCAGTGAATGTGGCATGGACTGGCTGGGCTGTCAGTGCATCTCCAACTTGGCACTTTCATTGAGAAAATTGGGAGAATTCTCTGTTGTAGTGGTGGGCTATTCTGTGCACTGTAGGATGGTTAGCTGCAACCCCAGCCTGCTGCTAGATGCCAGTAGCACCCGCTTTACCCCCAGTTGTGGCACTCAAAAATATGTGTGTGTGTGTGCGCGCGCGCACGCATGCTTAATTGCTCAGTCGTGTCTGACTCTTTGCAACCCCACAGACTGTAGCCCACCCGTCCATGGGATTTTCCAGGCAAGAGTACTAGAGTGTGTAGCCCTTCCCTTCTCCAGGGGAATCTTCCCGACCCAGGGATCGAACCCGGGTCTACTGCATTGCAGGAAGATTCGTTACTGCTAGCCACAGAGAAGCCTCCCAAAATGTCTCTAGACAATGCCAAAATTTCCGTGAAAGGCGAAACCTCCCCAGTGTAGAACCTCTGGGTCAGGTAAAGAAGTTAAGGTGCTTCAGAACTCTAGCGGTTTAAACTTTCTTTTGCTTTGCAAGTGAATTCTGCAGCATAATTTTTTCAGCAAGTAAGAACTGGTTAGAGGACCTGCATAACTGGAGTTGTGATATTCAGTTACTTTCCAATTCAGGGAGTCTTTTTAGGTTGGAAGGTTGTCAGAATCTGCTGAGTGGTGATGGTGAGCTTGGAATATACAAGATGTTCCCTAACCAGGGTATACTCCTGGGAGAAGGCTATGAGATGAAAGGAGAAGTTTAGACAAGGTTGTAGTAAAGACACCTGAATGAGGGACCAGTGAGTGGGGAGGGAGCGATGTGGATTAGCCATTACAGCTTAGTCAGCTGTGGTCAAGCAAGGTTCTCTTCCTGACCCTTTTCCTTCCCTCTGAGAGCCTGGACTGTTCTGTTAAGGAGGAAAGAGTGCCCATGCAACTTACAAGCTTGAATCTTGGTTCCTTCATTTACTAGTTTTGACCTGACACTTTTCTTAGCTTTGTTTCCTATTACATGTTTATTTCATTTTTTAAAAATTATGGTAAAATATGCATAACATAAAGTTTACCACTTTAACCAATTTTTCCGCTGCTACTTATTTATAACTGGGAGTTTGAACCTTTTGACTGCCTTCATCCAGCTTCCCCCTCCTCCCACCCTTTTGCCTGTGATAACCGCAGATATGATCTCTTTTTATATGAATTTGTCTGCTTTTGAAGTATAATTGACCTGCAACTCTAGGTTAGTTCTTGTTACACAACACAGTGATTCAGTATCTCTATACATTTCAAAATAATCATTGTGAGAAGTCTAGTTGCGATATGTCACCATACAAAGATACCACATGGTTATTGACTCTGTTCCCCACATTGTACATTTCATATCCATGACCCCTATATTTTGCAACTGGAAGTTTGTACTTCTTAATCTCCCTCACTGATTTCTCTCCTCCCTCCACCCCCACCCCTCTGGCAATAAAATGTTTGTGCTCTGTGACTCTGTTTCTTTTTTATTATGTTCATTCTTTTTTGGTTTTTTAGATTCCACATTTAAGTGAAGTCATACAGTATTTGTCTTTCTCTGTCTGATTTATTTCATTTGGCACAACAGCCTCTAGGTGCATCTGTCTTATTGCAAATGGCAAGAGTTCGTTCTTTTTAATGACTGAATGATATTCCACTGTATGTATGTGCCACATCTTCATTATTCATTCATCTATTGTTAGACACTTAAGTTGCCATTTTAGCTATTTTTAAGTGTACAGTGTGGTGGCATTAAGTGCATTCACATTGTTGTACAGCTATCGCCACCATTCACCTCCAGAACTTTTTCATCTGGCAGGACTGAAACTCTACCCATTGAAAAATAACTCCCCGTTTCCCCTCCCCCTTATCTCCTGGTAACCACCATTCTGCTTTCTGTCTGTGAACTTGACTACTCTTGGTACCTTGTATAAGGGAAATCACATAGTATTTGTCCTTTTGTGATGAGCTTATTTCACTCAGCATAATATTTTCAAGCTTCCTCCATGTTGTAGCTTGTGTCAGAATTTCCATTTTAAGGCTTTACAATATTCCATTATATGTGTATGCCACATTTTCTTTATCCATTTATCTGTCAGTAGACATTTAGGTTGCTTCCACTTTTCTGCTACTGTGAATAATGCTGCCTTTTTTTTTTTTTCCATTTAAAAATGTCAACAAATAATGCTTCTTTCGTACTGTGTGTAAAGGCTCCTTGTGGAGTGCTGGGCATTGGCACATGATAAGTGACACTTCCTTTTTTCACCTATTTTTATGCCAGCTTCTCCACTTCTGCTTCTTTTAGGTCTCCCACCTAGTACTGGTAATCCAACCAAAGCAGGGGCTAATGGATTTTTTTTTTTTTTGCCAGTTAAAGTCCCTTGCAAGACTGACATTTGCAATCACTGTCCTCTGAACTCTCTGTGTTATTTCAAGACTAGTCAGTCTCTGAAAATTGGAGTTGATTTTGAGGTTGCCTTAAGTGCTGAGGTTCTCTTTAATGGCTCTGAGAATCCTTCACTAAGCTCCTTGTCACATTTTTTCTCCCCAAGATAATTTGTTCTAAAACCTTGCTAGTGGCAGCTTGTTGTACCTAGGGTCCTGAGGTCCCTTCATCAAAGGTTTTGATTCATTTGTCATTCAAAAGACTATTGATAGCCTGAGGGTGAGTTTTAGATACACTTGGTGAGTTTCATTGCTTTGTTCCTTTGACTCCTTTCTTTAAACACACAGGCTCCCTCCCTGTGTGGGAAGAAATATTTTTGGCTGGCCCTTTTCTGTCTGTACTATGCCATCTGTCACAGGGGTCATTGCTCAGAGGCTCACTTCTTCCCTGCTGGGAGCAGGTGGTCAAAACCAATGGCTATTGACAGGGTCAGGTTGGAGCAGCTTACCGGTGTGCCCCCAAAGCTGTGTGTATGGTTGTTATCTTCAGAGGACTATAAGAAGGCCTTACTTTGGAGTCTTTTTTGCATTAAAGAGGAAGAAAGGCAGATATGATCCTAAATTGTTAGTTAATTCCTGTAGTCTAGCCGCTTATCCACTGTCCTGTCTGTGCTCCTGCCTCTCTCCACCTCAACTGGTCTTGAGTTCTAAGACTGCTACCTGAGTCCACCTACAGCGTACAGAGAAAGTACAGCCATGAAAATTGTGGACAATATAATTAAACTGATTCACACCTTAAATGTAAGAGGTGACATCCTGATCCATGTTCAAACAAAATAAAATACCCCTGAAATCTTCCAGTGCTCCTGGGTGGTAAAGACCTTAGTTTTAAAGTCTTATTTAAAGAGTGTGTGCTTCCAACTGTTCAAGATTCTGGGCCTGACTCACGGGAGAGCCAGCCCAGTGCTGAGTCACTTAGCCAACTTCATTCATTGATCATGTGCTTATGCACAGCTTGGTTGCAAGGTGGGAGAGAACTACTATTTTCAAATGTTCCTTCCTGAGGTAGCATGGTCCAGAAGTGAATTGAGAGACAGGATGCTAGGGTTCTATTCTTGGCTCAGCTATGCACCTTCAGCAAGAGACAGCCCTGTCCCGACCCCCACCCCACTGTGTTAATGTAGGAAGATCAGGGAAATAGGTAAAACCAGCAAGACAGATGAGATGGAAGACTTTTTTTATATAAAATGGTTTTCCCAGCAAGATTATGAGGCAGTATGGCCCCCTACCCCGTGACTCCTGGTTCACCAAGCTTTGCTCAAGTTACTTACCGTAGCCTCCACTTTTTTTTTTAATAAATTTATTTATTTTAGTTGGGGGCTAATTATTTTACAATATTGTGGTGGGTTTTGCCATACATTGACATGAATCAGCCATGGGTTTACATATGTTCCCCATCCTGAACCCCCTTCCCACCTCCCTCCCCATCCCATCGCCCCAGCCCTGAGCATTTGTAAGGAGGAATTTCTCCTCCAAGATAAACCCCAGCATTCTTGGTCTCCGTTCTTTTTCCAACCGGTCATGCTTCTTTCCCACAGGACTCACTGGATTGTGCTTCAGTGCATTCAGCTGTTTTAAAAGCCACAAACAATTTTTTCTATTAAGTGGGGGAAATTCAGAAGAGTTTCCAGAGTAAGTTCGTCTTAGGTGTGTGGGCTCAGGTTACGGAAATCATCTTGAACCAGTGTAATGTATTGCCGGCTTCTTTGGAGACTCCCTGGTTCCCCTCTAAATCTACTGTTTGCATAACTATGCTCTCTAGCTTGTGTCCTCTTATGTCAATCTCAATCCTAGACTTAGTTATACCTTTCACCTCTTCTGATCCCTGGAAAAGTAAAACCTTTTCTACCTCGGCCTTAGGTACTATGTACTCCTTGTCATCCTAACCTCGATATAATAGTATCTCTGAACTTTGCCCACAGAATTCTTTTGTTTTTAATAGAAATTGTTTAAGGATACAGAAAAGCATAGAAAATAATTTAATATTTGCTTTACGCCTTTTTTTGAATGTAAGAAATCATGGGTTCATTTGAAGCCCAGAGTCACTGTGTGCAGCCCCCAACTCTTTTGAACAGACCGTCTTTGCAGAGTGCGTCGCCTCCCTGCAGATTTGCCTCCCATGACCTGTATTCATTATTCTGTTTCCTCAAGTGCTTTCACAGCTCCCTCCCCATCCCTTGCTGTGACCTTGGGCAAATTGCTTTACCTCTCTGAGCTTTATCTTTCTCTTCTGTAAAATGAGAATAATAGCAGCACCTGCCTTTGCCAAGTTATTTTGAGAATCAAATGCAGTAATATATGTGGAAGTAGTTTGTATAGCTCTGTGTTACGTGTTGCATCAGTCATCATTATAGAGAACCCACAGCAATGTTTTCCAGGGCTGTGGGTGAGGGAGCCATGAGAAGGGAGATGCCAAAGGAAATGGTGTATCGGAATCTCAAGGGGCTTTTTCAAACTATAACCTATCTACCTTACCCTTGGATGTGTTTACATACATATGTACATATACATAGATAATAGTTAGAAATACATTGAAGGTACAGGCCAATGGGAAATCATTTCTATATTCCCTATCATTTTCAAGGTTCTCAGCTATTTTCTAACCCGTTGTTTTGCCGTGGAATGTCTGTTTAAGAAAATCAATTTCTTAATCTCTCTTTTCTTAAAAATCATATTTTCAATAAGAATCTTCATCAACTGTTTGGCTAAGGAGGTTTGCATTTACCAATATGCTTTGCAAAATTTCTGTTACTGATTCTTGATAACCCCAGAATACATCCTTCTTCTCCTTTGTTTTTTATCTCTCCTGCTGAATGTAGTCTGAAGAGAGTTCTGGTAAGAGTTAAGGATGCCTCAGCAGTTCCTTGATAGCACATTATCTGAAGATAATCAGGTGTAATTACTGTTTAATCATTTCTATAACACTGTGTAGGTTCTCTATGTAGATCCTGGTTGCTGCTCGTTGTCTCTTAGCCTTCCACATTTACTCGTTTGATTTTATTTAATTATGGTACCCTGACCCAAACTAGAGAAGGGATATTTGGATGAATATATTCCTTATAACTGTTTTGAAGAACTACTCAGTTTTATTATTTAAAATATTTAATGTTCAAGTGTAGAAATTAAAAATGCTTATACTCTGCTGCTGCTGCTGCTAAGTCGCTTCAGTCATGTCCGACTCTGGGCGACCCCATAGATGGCAGCCCACCAGGCTCCTCTGTCCTTGGGACTCTCCAGGCAAGAGGACCGGAGTGGGTTGCCATTTCCTTCTCCAATGCATGCATGCATGCTAAGTCGCTTCAGTCTTGTCCGGCCCCGTGCGACCCTATGGACAGCAGCCCACCAGGCTCCTCCATCCACAGGATTCTCTAGGCAAGAATACTGGAGTGGGTTGCCATTTCCTTCTCCATGCTTATACCCTAGAACCTAGTATTTGAACTCCTAAGTATATACACCCAAGAGACTTTCTCATTTGAGTGCATGGCAGCCGCGACAAGAATGTTTATGGTTGTTGATAATAGTGTGACATTTTTGGAAACAGAGTTTCATCAGTAGAAGAGTAGATAAATTGTGGTATAGTCAACAATGAGCCACTGCTATGACACTGAGAATATACATGAATTAGAGGAAAATATATCAAAAGGAGGGCTTCCTTGGTGGCTCAGTGGTAAAGAATGCACCGGCAATGTAGGAGAAGCAGGTTCTTTCCTTGGGTTGGGAAGATCCCCTGAGGAAGGAAATGGCAACCCCTTCCAGTATTCTTGCCTGGAAAATCCCATGGACAGAGGAGCCTAGCTGGCTACAGTCCACGGGGTTGCAAAAGACTCAGACATGACTTAGCAACTAAGCAACAATGTCAGGAGGAATAAATGTCAGCCTTAATAGGAAATGGGATAATGCAAGTTTCAGATTATGGTCAGTATTTTGCATTTATACAAAGTTTCAGAACATACACAACAATCCTTTATGTTATATTGGATATGTGTTACATTGGATACTTTGTGGTAATAGTACAAAAATAATGTAAAATAATAAATTTTAGAACAGTGCAGAACAATCCTTTATAATGGATACATTGTTTATGTGGTAATAATATAAAATAATATAAAGTAGAAGAATTTGAGAAACACCTAATTCAAGATAGTGGTTGCCTTTGAGAAGGAAAGAGAGGAATTATATCGGAAAAATTACACATGGAGCTTCTGTTGTATCTGTAAAGTTCTATTACTATCTGTGTGGTTTTTAAAAAAATATTTACTTATTTATGTATGTCTGTGCTGGGTCTTTGTTGCTGCACAAGGGCTTTCTTTAGTTGCGGTGACCAGGGGCTTCTCTCTAGTTGTGGTGTGTGGCCTACTCCTTCCTGGTGGTAACTTCTCTTGTTGCAGAGCTCAAGAGAGCTCTAGAGTATGGGCTCAGTGGTTGCGGCACATGGGCTTAGCTGCCCCGAGGCATGTGGAATCTTCCTGGACCAGGGATCGAACCTGTGTCTCAAGGGTTCTTAACCACTGTACCATCAGGGAAGTCCATATCTTTTTTTTTTTTAATACCTGAAATAAGTCAACTGTAATAAGAATTCAAAATGTACGTTTTAGTTTATTTAGGTTGTTGTAACAAAAGTATCATGGTCTAGGTGACTTGTAAACAACCAATACTTATTTCTCAGTTCTGGAGTTTAGGAAGTACAAGGTCAAGTTGCTTGCAGATTCAGGTCTGCCCCTGCTTCCTGGTTCATAGAAGGTTGTCTCTTCACTGTCACTTCGTATGGCAGGAGGGGCAAGGGAGCTTTCTGGGGTTTCTTTTATAAGGGACTCTATCTTTTGTAATTCAACATACAAATTTTGGGAAGACATAAATATTCTATAGAAATGTATATAGAATATGACCCCCAACTTTGTAAAATTATGGGCAAAGGAAAGAACATTTAAGGATTTAACAGTCATTCATATCTAGATGATTTTCATTTTTAATATTTTTCTGTACTTTTCAAGTTTTCCACAGGGAAAAATGATGATAAATACTATTTATTTAATATTTATTTATGAGATCACAGAATATCAAAATAAGACAGTAAGGTAGTATTGACAGCCATTCAGAGTTTTTTCTCCAGTCGACCTGAGAGTATTTTTCAGTTACCTTAACTAGCTTTAATTTTCAAACACTTTAATTTGATGAGTGCTTTACTGTTCTCTTTGTTTTATATTTTTCTTTACAATAAAAGTTAAGTTTACAGGAAAAAACTAGGATTTTTAAAGACAAAGGATGCTATTTAGTATGACGTAAAATCATGTTAAGGCAAATAATGATTTTCAAAGACTGACAGCATAATTAACAAATTGACTACTTCCTAGTTAAAATTCTCATGGGATTGAAGATGGGCTGGATCAGACTACAGAGAAATAAACTTAATTTTAACTTTTTATTCTTCTTTTCTCTGTCTTGTCCCTAGGACTTCATATTTCACATTCATAGAACAAACTTCTTTTTCTTCTCAACTTAGATATTACTTTTATAGGAAATCCTGCATCTACCCCACCCACACCCATCTGCGCCTCATTCTGGGTTAGATGGATCCCTAGTACCTTATCCTTAATACTGTTGTCACTGCATTGTAATTGGCTGATAATCTGTCTCTACTGGAATTTAAACTCCATAAGGATAGGATACAGATATTTTGTTCATTATTCAATTAATCCCTAGTATCTAGCACAATGTCCAGCATATAGAAAGCACTGGTAATTAAAGAGTAAACTGAATGAACCAGTTAATGCAAAGGTCACAGCTGAAGGGAACATTCTGGAAACTGAACCATTTGATAAACTATATTTTCTGCTCATAGGTACAAGAGAAGTCATTAGATTGAGTAATAAGAATTCCAGAATTTTCTCTGGAACTTTTAAGTGGAGAAGTGAAAAGCTACAGTTTTAAGTGCTGGTGCCTTACTTGAACTAATGAATGAGAAAGTACTGAAATGAAGAAAGTATACCTGAGATCGAAATAAATAAATGAGTTTTTAAAGTTTTAATTCGTTCCTCCTTCATCTTATCTGATTTTAAATGTTATTTTCAGACCTTGTTTTAAGCAGTATGCTTTCTTAATATTAGTTACGTTCTTTAGTCATCATTCGTTTTATAAAAACTTATTGAAAATATAGCATGCATATAGAAAATGGTAGAAACCATGACTATGCACTTGATAAGTTTTCAGTGAACATACCTGTGAAACTAGCAAGTCAAGTCTCCATCTGCCTCTTCTACCTTTCCACAGTGGAACTAATGTCCTAAGTATTCATCTTTTTAATAATACAGTTTTTATAGACTGCCTCAACCTATCATATTTCTATTAATATCAGGAGTCAGTCAGCCTGTTGGGCCCAATGATTCAAAGCTGTTACCATCTTCCACCTTCTAGTCTGAATGAAAGCACAGCCACTTCAGCCCAAAGGCGATGCTTCATCTTATTAACAAGTGCCACATTTCCAAACCGTCACTTCCTTTTATCGCAGAACTCTTGAACTATGGGTATATGGAAAGATAGTTAATAGAAAGTTAACTTATATGCAGAGTACATCATGAGAAACGCTGGGCTGGAAGAAACACAAGCTGGAATCAAGATTGCCGGGAGAAATATCAATAACCTCAGATATGCAGATGACACCACCCTTATGGCAGAGAGTGAAGAAGAACTAAAGAGCCTCTTGATGAAAGTGAAGGAGGAGAGTGAAAAAGTTGGCTTAAAGCTCAATGTTCAGAAAACTAAGATCATGGCATCTGGTCCCATCACTCCATGGGAAATAGATGGGGAAATAGTGGAAAACAGTGTCAGACTTTATTTTTTTGGGCTCCAGAATCACTGCTGATGGTGACTGCAGCCATGAAATTAAAAGACGCTTACTCCTTGGAAGGAAGGTTATGGCCAACCTAGATAGCATATTTAAAAGCAGAGACATTACTTTGCCAACAAAAGTCCGTCTAGTCAAGGCTATGGTTTTTCCAGTGGTCATGTATGGATGTGAGAGTTGGACGGTGAAGAAAGCTGAGTGCTGCAGAATTGATGCTTTTGAACTGTGGTGTTGGAGAAGACTCTTGAGAGTCCCTTGGACTGCAAGGAGATCCAATCAATCCATCCTAAAAGAGATCAATCCTGAGTGTTCATTGGAAGGTCTGATGTTGAAGCTGAAACTCCAATACTTTGGCCACCTCATGCGAAGGGTTGACTCATTGGAAAAGACCCTAATGCTGGGTAGGATTGGGGGCGGGAGGAGAAGGGGACGACAGAGGATGAGATGGTTGGATGGCATCACCGACTCGATGAACATGGGTTTGGGTAGACTCCGGGAGTTGGTGATGGACAGAGAGGCCTGGCGTGCTGCAATTCATGGGGTCTCAGAGAGTCGGACACGACTGAGCGACTGAACTGAACTGAACTGAAGTTATACAGTTGGTTTGAGCCCTAGTTCTCTTGAATATTGACAGTCTTAAGACATATGGATGCATTATTTTAAAGGTATTAGAATCAATTTGCTTTGCAGTATGGCTGTTGTCTTACTATAAGACAAAAAAACTGGAGGTTAGTCTCTCATAAATGCCATAATTATCTGATGTCCTACTGTATTCCTCTTCATGGGCAAAGCACAAGGCAAAGCGTTCGGAGGATGCAGTGATTAATAAGCGTCATCTTTGTGCTTGAGGCACTTATGATCAGGTAGGGGAAAAGAAATAGAAATATAAAACTTAAAATTGTATTTTAGGAGTAATATGCTGAGGGGGAGAGTGGAACTGTTTTTGGCTACAGGGAATATGCCTGGCAAAAGGAGTGGCACAGCCACAGGTGTGGGAATGGAAAAATACAGGAGTGAAGAGTGGTTTATGAGCATCGGATGCAAGCAGAGAATGTCTATTAATAGGCTATCAAGGGCCCTGAGTGCTTATTTAAGGATTTGAAATTTTAAGCAGTGGAGAGTCTGAAAAGCAGTGGAGAGTGAGAGTCTGAAGGTTTCTGAGCAGAAGACCATCAAACCTAAACTTCATACCAGTTTCAGAGTGTATCCACCAGTTTAGAATTACCATACTGTCCAGAGGTTGTATAGGTCATGCTTTAAGGGTTAGTCAGATTAATTTGTCTTCCGTGAGGTGATTAACAAGACATCAGGCACCATAACAGCCATGAACAGTTTTCTACTTTAATTTTTCTACAGGATTTTTGCTAGTCTCATCATCTCTGAGTAGATGAGAGGGAGAACTTTGAACATCTTAGGGAAAAGCATAAGATTAATTTTTGTTAATGCATTACAAATGAGATTAGAAATACAGTTCTTATTTTGTTATCATTGTGCTTGTCCCATTGTAACATTCTTTTCCTGAACGAGAAGCATCAACCTACAGAAAAGCACACTGAATGATGAGTTACATCCTGGCTCTGCTCCCTGCTCTCTTTGTGACCCTGAAGGTGTCATTTAACTTCTGTGAGCCCATCTTGGGGTGTAGTTGTAGGATTTCAGTTGAAAAAGTAGTTACGAAAGCATTACTAACAGTATTGGGATACATGTTGCTGTGCTATATATTCGGAGATGATATTTACAAATACTTCTGAAAAGACTGTCCACATCAGGTCCACAGTGCTTAAAGGCAGTGTGTGGTCATAGAGAAGCGCTGGGGTAGAAAGTGGAAGCACGGAGTCCCAGCCCACACCCTGCCACTTGCCGTTGTAACTCAGATGTAACTGCTTTTGTAAGCTACCCTGCTTTTGTCTTAAGGCACCATCAAAACAAAACAGAACAGCAGCAAAGCCAGCGGGAACAAAACACACTCAAATTCAACTCTAAAAGACTTAAATGAGTAATGTATGTCTTCACTGCATGCTTCTTGAAGAGGTTATCAAAGTGTGTGTTGGCCATTAAACTGCTAGACTTCCTAAAGAGTATTCTTTAGCCACTCAATATAGTAGGTGCTGTCTCCTCTTTTTCTTTCTGTCGCCAAACTTCCCATCTGCATTGAGAGCTGTCTCCAGTAGCAGCCACGTTCTCAGGGTTTTCCTTCGTGACCTCTTTACCATCACCATCAAGATCATCATCATCATCATTATTATTTAAAGAGTTTTCCCCTTTCCCTTCTTACCCATTGTTCTCTTCAGCATACAGAAGATAGCTAGTTTTAACAGGTAAGGAATTCTCCCTCTTTTGAAAATGGATGTGTGTGTGTGTGTGTGTGTGTGTGTGTGTGTGTGTGTGTGTGCGCACATGCTGTCGTGTCTGACTCTTTTGTGACCATGGAATTTTCCAAGCAAGAATATGGAGTGGGTTGCCATTTCCTACTCCAGAAGACCTTCTTGTCCCAGGGATTGAATATGCATCTCTTGCATCTCCTGCATTGGCAAACAGATTCTAGAATACCTTCTCCCTGTGACACTGGCTGTTTGAATCAAGGCAAGTCAGTTGGTCTCTCTAACCTCAAATACCTTTTCTGTGAAATTTGATCTAGCAATATTTGCTCCTTTAACCTCACTGGAGAGGCTGAGATGAGGTAAAGGAAAGAAGATGCTCTGTAAATGTTACAGCCCATACAAATATGAGGTTGCATTAATTTGTAGCCTCCGCAACTGTTTGCAGAGATTGGCCCTCTGTCAGCTCAGTCTCCTAGGATTCTTGACAAGTCTAAAATCTTGTTCAGGAAAGATCTATCCTGGTTTTAATTGTGGCTGACCACACTGGATTGTTTGCTGCAACGACCTCCTAGCAGTTCACAGGCAGGCGACTGTGTATTGGTGTATTTACATTTGTATAACACTTCTAGAGCTCTTGGCAGACACCCTCCCATCTGCTCTTCATGGTAACCCTGTGAGGAGGGTTTCGTTACCCCGTGGTTGAAGCTGTGTCTCAGACCCTTCTGTTGGGTGTGTGTCTCCCTGCTTGTAGTCACCGTGTCTGAGAGCCACAGCAGCTACTTGGGTGACCTGTCTTCCCTTCCCCCGTAGAACCTCATGGAAGTGTGAGCCTTGCTTCTGACTTTGGTAAGTAGGTGATCTTCTAGTAACCATGTAATGGGTCTCCCTGGGTATTATTGATTTTTTTTTTTAATTTATGTTTTATTTTTAAGTGTAGGATAATTACGATATTGCGATGGTTTTTTACCATATGTTAACATGAATTGGCCATCGGCATACATATGTCCCTCCCTCTTGTGCCTCTCTCCCACCCTCCTCCTCCTCTCACCCCTCTAGGCTGTCACAGAGCACTGGCTTTGGGTTCCCTACGTCATACAGCAAACTCCCACTGGCTTTCTATTTCACATGTGGTAATGTGTATGTTAGTGATTGATTCTGCAAGTGAAGAGCAAAAACCATAGGTGCTCAGTGAGACCTTTGTGGTACCCGTGTGTCGACCTCTTAGCAAGGCTTTGGTGTTCAGTGTTGCTTGAATGCCCTAGGTCTGACCCAGTTGAGGTGTTAACCTTTTTTGACCAGTGAAACAACATGTGAGTTGCCTGTGTAGCTGTTTGTTCTTGTGTTGCCATTAAAAGTCTTCCTCCTGTTTGTAGAACTTCTTTGGAGTAGGCAAGTACTTGACCTTAGTCTACAGGAGAAACCCTGTGGGCTTTGGAAGGGGGCTCTTCCCATATGACCTTGGGAATTCATATTTTTTATATAAGTCTTACTTTCTTCACTTGTGAAATGAAACTGTCAATACCTGCTTAATTTGGTGTTGTGAGAATTAAAGGTAATGTTTATAAAATGCCTGACAATGTTATAATAATCTCTATAGACACTGCACCAACCTTACATATAGGCACATATCCACGTTCATATATTTCTGCGTGTCCATATCAAGTGAACTTTATTAGTAAACAATCACTGTCCATTGCTGTTAGAGATGTCCATTGAATTCTGGAGTTGATAGAGACTCAATCACTGTTTTGTTTAATAGCTTTAGAGCCATCTTGACACTCTGCAGAAATGTCTTTAAGGTGACATGGGTGGAGCGAGGGTGGACTCCAGGCTCACTACATTCTTCAACCAGAACAGAGATGCTTTTGTCTGTATTATATATTGACATTTCATCTAAGATTTCATTTGAGAAAGACCTCTACTGCCTGAAAACAAACATGCTTTAAAGTTTTCATCCAGCTTTCTACCATCCAGTGTGGAAATTTACTTTGCAATATGGCTGCCAGATAATGACTTAGGAGAATGTGTTCTGGTGTCAGTTTTCTAAGCTGTAAGCTTTCCAGTACTTGCCATATAGTAGATATCCAAGAAGTGCTTATTGAATGAATGAATTCCTGGTCATGGTTATGGTAAGGATCAGCCAAATAGTACTTGACCTCTTTTTAGTCTCTGTGTTCATTCCTTTATTCGACACATAATTATTTGAAGATAGGTATTGAATCAGGACACAGTTCTTTCTGATTTAAGCCTCCGTACATTTAGAATTTTTGTAATTCTCTCAGAGAAGCCAACTTTGCTTAGCCTGTCAGAGTCCAGGGTAGCTAATTAGTCTATTTTTATGAAAGCAGAGCTGAAAGGGATCTCAGAAGAGGTGCAGAGAAGGGGAAAAAGTGCTGATAACGAGAAGTAATATCGTGAAATGATTAAGAACACAGACCCTGAAGCCAGACAGCTTGGATTTGAAAACCATTCTGTGATCTTAGGCAAATTACTTAATCTCTGTGCTTCAGTAATATGGGATAGTAATAATACCTACCTCACAGGATTATAGGAAAAATCAAAAGAATTATTATAAAAGCTTAGAGCTGTGCCTAGAGCATATAGAAATACTCCATATTAACTATTATTATTGTTAATATTATGATTATCATTTCTTTATTGAGACTTACTTCACACTTATCATCTCATTTAATTCTGAAATGAGGAAATGAAGGCTCCATAATATTATGTAATTTTCCCAAGGTCAGTTAGCTGGCAAATTGCAGAGCCAGCTCTAGAAATCATTTCACTCATCTCCCTTCTTTTATAAATTAAGACCAAAGCTTGGGTAGATGAATTGATTTATTAGGGACCACATAGGTGAGAGGGGAGTCTCAATATTACTGCGAAAAAATTCATAGGATACTGAAGGTAAAATCTAATGTGCATGTTGGAATTGAGGCAAAAAGAAGTAGAGAACCACAGATCACCGAAACCTTTTTCGGTTATAAAGCAATAGGCAAGAAAAATTGTTTGCCTTGAGTAACTTGAATCAGGAGACTTGTGAAGAGGATGGCAATAGATGAGAAGGTGACAACCACAGTCTACAAAAGGATGGAAAGGGGAAGGCTCCCGTACCTTGTGGAATAAATTAGAGGAACAGGGAAGGACAGTTAAATTTGAAAAAAGGAAGCTGGTGTTGGGGAATAGGTGATAAAATTGAGGAAAAATGTGACCTCTAGTGTCTGCAGAGCCAGGGAGATGGAAGTCTAATGACCTCTTGCTTGGGCTATTTATTGAGAAGCAGATAGAAGGCTAGGCTTGATAGTTGTATGGCTACATAGACAAGGAGGAAATCTGTCTTCATTTTGGGCTGATGGGACCTGCTCAGAGGAACTTTTGGTTCCATTTAAAATCATTATAATTATTGGTTTTGACTGCATTTAAAAGCATTTTTAGATCAAAATATTCAAGTACTCAAAGTCTAAGTGCTTCATATGTACCTCCTGATAGAGTTACTTACTTATGATGGTTAATCTTAAGTTTATATCCATATTAGGCCTCTTTTAAAATATTCTATAAACAAGATCTTGGGTGTCTGCGGGAAGACAGATGTAAATCAGCCAAGAGTGACTCTCCTACGAGGATTAGGAAGAGACCACTTATTGAGAATCATATTCAAGTAGCTCAGCTTTGAGAAAGTTGAGTGGGTGTGAGGCTTAAGAAGAACAAACTTTGAAGTGGCTTCACAAGGTAGAAAACCTTGAGACAGAAGAATGCACAGGGCAGCTGTCAGTTAGCATGGGTGCTGACATTCATCGGGGGTGGGATGGGTTAGAAGATATTTCAGGAGGGAGAGCCAGATTTTGATGTTATCAGGAAAGGCCTAGGACTGTAATGTTTTCTGTTTCAAATGAGTAAAATTAAGATTTGACAAAATTGCTTTTATTTCAATGTCTAGAATTGTTATAGGATTTTCCAAAATGAAATCTGTAAGTGACAAAGTAGAAAATTGGCCGCCTAGCATCTAGTTGTCATTGGAGGAAGGGGGGGGGTCCAGGGAGTGGGGACAATGTAAACTCTGTCCATCTGGCTGCTTTTCTCTCTTCTCCTGTGATAAGAGCCGCCCACCTTCCTCCTAGTGCAGAGCTGCTCCTCTGGCGCATTCCAAGTGAGCTATATATCAACTTACAAAGACTGGCTGGCAGTCCTCAGAGTCTAGCTTTAGTTCTGTCCCAAGCTTCTTCTCTCCTTTCAGCTCTTGTCCCTAAGTCTTTCCCTTGAACTTCAAAACCACATATCTACTGGCTCTTCAGAGCTTCCATGTGGATGTACCAAAGCAACTGAAACTTCTCATGTTGAAAAATGAAGTCATAATCTTAAGCCCAGAGCTGTGCATCACATCTTATTCCCTGTCTCTGAATTTTACTACCTTGCATCCATTGCCCATGGCAAAAACCTGGGCCTCTCTCTTAATTTTCCTTCTGCCTTACCTCCCGCTTCGGTTAGTTGACATTCCATTCTGTGCATAACCCCTATTGCTGCTGCCTGGTTCAGACCTTCCTTTTCTCTCAGCTGAATTACTTCAGCAGTCTTCTACCTGGTCATCTTCACTCTGATCTTGCCCCTCCTTCACCTCTTCTCCCCCCTGCCTGCCTCATTCTTTGCATTGTAGCTGGAATAATCTTCCTAAAGTGTAACTTTGATCAAGTCATTTAACCTTCAGGATCTTCATATTGCCTTTGGGATAAAATCAAAACCATTTCCCATGATCATGGTTTTGCCTCCCCGATAGACACCCGTTTACCTGTTGTTAGTTTTCTAAAGTCCAGTTACACTGAACGCTTACGCAGTACCTAAGGGGCCTGATCTCCCTTGTCTGTGGTCTGTATATGCTGTTTTTCTTCCTGCAAAGCTGTAACCATTTTCCTGCCATCTTCTACTTCACCAGCTTTGGGCTTTAGCTAAGATGTCGCTCACTGCAGGAAACCTTCCCTGATCTCTCTGAACTAGATTAGGTGTCTTGCTTGTGTATGTCTATGGAAGCCTGTTGGATTTATCTTAGTGTACTTTGCTGTTTACTTGTCTTCTGCCTCTGAACTCTTTAAGGGTCCCTGAAGACAAGGAGCTATATTGATCAGTAGTACAGTTTCTGGCATATAATAGGGGTATAGTAAATGTTTCAGTTTTTTCTCTTTAAAAATGGTAAAATATACAAAATATAAAACTTTCCTTTTTAACCATTTAAGCGTACAATTCAGTAGACTTGAGTTTATTCACTTTGTTGTGCAACTATCACTTCTATCCATCTTCAGAACTTTTTTGTCATCCCAAACTGAAACTCTCACCCATTAAACAATAACCCCCTTGCTTCCTCCCCTCAGCTCCTAGTAACCACTATTCTACTTTTTGTCTCTATGCATTTGATTATAGGTACCGAATATTCAGTGGAATCATACAATATTTCATGTCTAGTTTATTTTACTTAGGACACTGGCGTCAAGGTTCATTCTTGTTGTAGCATATGTCAGAATTTCCTTCCTTTTTAAGGCTGAATAATATGCCATTGTACATCTATAGCCCATTTTGTTTATCCATTCATCTGCCTATTGATATTTGTGTTGATTCCACCTTTTGGCTATTGTGAATACTGCTGCTGTTAACATGAGCCTATAAATATTTGTTTGAATCTCTGCTTCCAGTTCTTTTGGATACGTACCTAAAAGTAGGATTGCTGAATCTTATGGCAATTTTGTGTTTAATTTTTTGAGGATGCACCATACTGTTTCCATAACTGCACAAGAGTTCCAATTTCTCCATATTTTCCAACTCTTGTTATTTTCTGTTTTGTTGCCTTTTGTAATATCCATCTTAATGAGTTTGAAGTGGTATCTCATTGGGGTTTTGATTTGCATTTCCCTAATGATTAGTGATGAGCATCTTTTCATGTGGTTATTGTCCATTTGTATATCTTCTTTGGAGAAATGTCTATTCAAGTCATCTGTCCCCATTTTTTAATTAGTTTGATTTTTCATTGTTTTTGAGTTATAGGAACTCTTCATATATGCTGAGTATTAATCCCTTATGAAATACATGATTTGCAGATATTTTCTCTCATTCCATGTGTTGCCTTTTCCCTCTTAATTGTGTCCTTTGATGCAGAAAGGTTTTTAATTTCAATGATACACAATAAATCCGTTTTTTCTTTTGTTGCTCTGCTTTTGGTGTCATAGGCAAGAAATCATTGACAAATTCAATTTTATGAAGATTTTCCCCTGTGTTTCCTTCTAAAGAGTTTTATACTTTTAGCTCTTACATTTTGATATTTCATCCATTTTGAGTTAATTTTTGTATATGGTATAATAAGGTGAGAGTCCAGCTTTATTCTTTTGCATTGGGTATTGGATTTTCCCAGCACCGTTTGTTGTCTGTCCTTTCCCCCACTGAATGATCTTGGCACTCTTTTTGAACATCATTTGACCATATGTGTGAGGATTTGCTTCTAGGCTCTCTAATGTATTCCATTGGTTTATATGTCTATCTTTATGCCAGCACCACACTGCTTTGGTTCTGTAACTTTGTAATAATTTTTGATATCAAAAAGTATGAGCCCTCTGATTTGTTCCTTTTTAAGTCTGAGAAAGTTTTTTAAAGATTTTTTTTTTGTTTTTTTGCCTGTTCTGTGTCTTCGTTGCTCCACATGGGCTTTCTCTAGTTGCTGCGAGGTGAGGGAGTGGGCAGGCTTCTCATTGCGGTGGCTTCTCTTGTTGGGGAGCACAGGCTCTAGGCACGTGGGCTTCAGTAGTTGCGGTGCATGGGCTTAGTTGCCCCACTGCATGTGGGATCTTCCCTGACCAGGGGTCGAACCCACGTCCCGTGGGTTGGCAGGCGGATTCTTGACCGCTATACCACCAGGAAGCCCTGAGACAAGTTTTTAATACTACTTGCTATTTGATCCTCCTCGTGACATTTGTTGTGTACCCATGCCTATAGTGTTTCCCCTAGCAACTCCTCCTAGGTGACTTCTCTTCCTTCATCTATGGCATAGCCTAACTCCAGTGCCAGTTTTCTTTCCCTTTTCTACCCCCTTTTCCTCAGAGTCATCTTTATTTGTGTGTGTTCGGGCTACAACTGATGTTTTAAGGTCTTCATACTCCTGGATGACCAACAGAAGGGAGCCCTAATCATTGATCTCTACCAACTTTGAATCTGGTTCAGTCTCTTTCAGAGCTCTCAGGGCTAAAACTTGCACTTATTTTTATGATACGTGAGGTGCATTGCCTCAGAGACTGTGTGGTATAGTGAAAAGAGCCTTACACTGGAGGCCAGGAGACCTGTGCTCTGCATCTGTCACCAATTGATTAGCAGTTACATAACTTACTGTTATATTTTTTTATCTGTAAAGTTTAGGAAAGTTGGGCTAAATGGTCTCCAATTTCCTTCTAAATCTAAAAAGTTCATTTTTATTTTTATTCCTCAGGAGGAGGAATTTAAGCTGGTTTTATAGATGAACAGAATTTAGATGAGAAGGAAAGAAAGAGTCCAGGAGATTTAAAATAAGAAAATGAAAGTGTGTTTAGCAGTCAATGAAAACAACAGTAACGAGACAATTAAGTGATGCTGAGTCAGTTGGATATCCATGTAGGAAAAAAAAATGAACCTTGACCTCTATCTCACACAATATACAAAAGTCAATTCCAAATTATATGAAGTCTGAATAAGAAGGTAAAACAATAAAGCTTCTAGAAGAAATTTTAAGCTCATTGCTGCATGACCTTGGGATAAAAAAAGATTTCTTGTAACAACAATAGCATCAAACACACACACACACACACACACACGAGTGGGAAGATTGATAGATTGAATTTCAGTAAAATTAAGAACTACTTTTTATCAAAAGACACCATTAAGAAAATAAAAACAAGAAAAATATTTGAAATATATCTGACAAGAGACCTGTATGCAGGATGTACAGAGAACTCCCACAAGTAAATAGAAAAATGAAATAAATAGAAAAATGCAGATGACTCAATAGAAGAAAATGGGCAAAGACTTAAACTGTTATTCCACAAAGGAGGATATCTAAATGGTCAATAAACATATGAAAAGGTGTTCAGTATCATCATAGAAAAGCAAGTCAAAACTCCAGTGAGCTAACAAACACATGAAAAACTGCTCAACATCATTAGTCATTAGGAAAATGCAAATCAAAACCACTTCATATCCACTAAGATGGCTGTTAAAAAAAAAAAAGAAAATATGTGTTGGCTAAGATGTAAAGAAATTGGAACCTTGCTGGGTGAGAGTGCAAAATGGTTTCGCCTCTGTGGAAAAACGGTTTGGTATTTCCTCAAAAAGTAAAATACAGAGTTACCATATGACCCTGCACTTCCACTCCTAGGTATATACTTAAAAGAACTAAAAACAGGGATTAAAATAAGTACATGTGCATGTACTGTTCACAATAGTCAAGAAGTGGAAAGAACTCCACCCTAGTTGTTGCTCAGTGGATGGATGAATAAATAAATTGTGATACATGCATGTAATAAAGCATTATTCATCCATAGAAAGGAGTGAAGTACTGGTACATGCTAAGAGTGGATGAAAGAAGCCAGACACAAAAGGTTACATATTGTATGATTACATTTATATGAATTTACAGAATAGATCGATCAGTAGATTATAAAGACAGAACACCATGGTTGCCAAAAGCTGGGGAGGTGGGGTTGGGTGGGTATAGGGAAGAGGGATGGAGGGAAATTGATTAACGGATAAAGGGCTTTACTTTGAAGTGATGGAAATGTTTTAGAACTAGATAGAGGTGGGAGTTTGGGGTTCCCAGGTGGTGCTAGTGGTAAAGAACCCACCTGCCAGTGGTGCTGGGAAAACTGGTCAACCACATATAAAAGAATGAAACTAGAACACTTTCTAACACCATACACAAAAATAAATTGAAAATGGATTAAAGATCTAAATGTAAGACCAGAAACTATAAAACTCTTAGAGGAAAACATAGGCAGAACACTCTCTGACATAAATCACAGCAAGATCCTCTATGACCCACGTCCCAGAGTAATGAAAATTAAAACAAAAATAAACAAATGGGACCTAATTAAACTTAAAAGCTTTTGCACAATGAAGGAAACTATAAGCAAGGTGAACAGGCAGCCTTCAGAATGGGAGAAAATAATAACAAATGAAACAACTGACAAAGAATTAGTCTTCAAAGTATACAAGCACTTCATATAGCGTAATACTAGAAAAACGAACAACCCAATCAAAAAGTGGGCAAAAGAACTAAATAGACATTTCTCCAAAGAAGACATGCAGATGGCTAATAAACACATGAAAAGATGCTCAACATCACTCATTATTAGAGAAATACAAATCAAAACCACAATGAGGTATTAACTCATGCTGGTCAGAATGGCCACCATCAAAAAGTCTACAAACAATAAATGCTGGAGAGAGTGTGGAGAAAAGGGAACCCTCTTACACTGTTGGTGGGAATGCAAACTGGTACAGCCACTATGGAGAACAGTGTGGAGATTCCTTAAAAAACTGAAAATAGAACTGCCATACAACCCAGCAATCCTACTGCTGGGCATACACACTGAGGAAACCAGAATTAAAAGAGACACATGTACCTCAGTGTTTATTGCAGCACTGTTTGCAATAGCTAGGACATAGAAACAACCTAAATGTCCATCAGCAGACCAATAGATAAGGAAGTTGTGATACATATACACAATGGAGTATTACTGAGCTATTAAAAGGAACACATTTGAGTCAGTTCTAATGAGGTGGATGAAACTGGAGCCTATTATATGGAGTGAATTAAGTCAGAGAAACACCAATACTGTATATTAATGTGTATATATGGAATTTAGAAAGATGGTAACGAGATCCTAAATGCAAGGCAGCAAAAGAGACACAGATGTCTTGAGAAAGAAGAATGGAACTGGAGGAATTAACCTTCCTGACTTCAGATTATACTGCAAAGCTACAGTCATCAAGACAGTATGGTACTGGCACAAAAACAGAAATATAGACCAATGGAACAAAATAGAAAGCCCAGAAATAAACACTTGCACTATGGGTACCTTATTTTTGACAAAGGAGGCAAGAATATACAATGGGGCAAAGACAGCCTCTTCAATAAATGGTGCTGGGAAAACTGGACAGCAACATGTGAAAGCATGAAGTTAGAACACTTCCTCACACCATACACAAAGATAAACTCAAAATGGATTAAAGCCCTAAATGTAAGACCAGAAACTATAAAACTCTTAGAGGAAAACATAGGCAGGAAAACATAGGCAGAACACTTGAAGACATAAATCAAAGCAAGATCCTCTATGACCCACCTCCTAGAGTAACAGAAATAAAAACAAAAGTAAACAAGTGGGACCTGATTAAACTTAAAAGTTTTGCACAGCAAAGGAAACTGTAAGCAAGGTGAAAAGACAACCCTCAGAATGGGAGAAAATAATAGCAAATGAAACAATTGACAAAGGATTAATTTCCAAAATATACAAGCAGCTCATACAACTCAATACCAGAAAAACAAACAACCTAATCAAAAAGTGGGGAAAAGACCTAAACAGACTTTTCTCCAAAGAAGATGTACAGATGGCTAACAAACACATGAAAAGATGCTCAACATTGCTCATTATTAGAGAAATGCCAATCAAAACCACAATGAGATACCACCTCACACCGGTCAGAATGGCCATCATCGAAAAGTCTACAAACAATAAATGGTGAAAAGGGTGTGGAGAAAAGGGAACACTCTGGCACTGTTGGTGGGAATGTAAATTGATACAGTGACTATGGAAGATGGTATGGAGATTCCTTACAAAACTAGAAATAAAACCACCATATGACCCAGCAATCCCACTCCTAGGCATATGCCCTGAGGAAACCAAAATTGAAAAAGACACATGTATCCCATTGTTCACTGCAGCACTATTTACAATAGTTAGAACATGGAAGCAACCTAGATGTCCATTGACAGATGAATGGATAAAGAAGTTGTGGTACAAGTACACAATGGAATATTACTCAGCCATAAAAAGGAACACATTTGAGTCAGTTCTAATGAGGTAGATGAACCTAGAACCTATTATACAGAGTGAAGTGAGTCACAAAGAGGTAAATATTGTATTCTAATGCACATATACGGAATCTAGAAAAATGGTACTGAAGAATTTATTTACAGGGCAGCAACAGACATACGGAATAGATTTATGGACATGGGGAAAGGGGAGGAGAGGGTGAGATGTATGGAAAGAGTAACATGGAAACTTACATTACCATGTGTAAAATAGATAGGCAACGAGAATTTGCTGTATGGTTCAGGAAATTCAAACAGGGGCTCTGTATCAACCTAGAGGGGTAGAATGGAGAGGGAGATGGGAAGGAGGTTCAAAAGGGAAGGGATATATGTTTACCTATGGCTGATTCATGTTGAGATTTGACAGAAAGCAACAAAATTCTGTAAAGCAGTTATCCTTCAATAAAAAATGAAAAAAAGAAAGCAACACAGATGTAAAGAACAGACTTTTGGACCACGTGGGAGAAAGCGAGGGTGGGATGATTTGAGAGAATAGCATTGAAACATGTATATTACCATATGTAAAGTAAATGACCAGTGCAAATTCAGTGCATGAAGCAGGGCACTCAAAGCTGGTGCTTTGGGACAACCCAGAGGAATGGGGTGGGGAGGGAGGTGGGTGGGGGGTTCAGGATGGGGGAACAAATGTGCACCTGTAGCTGATTCATGTCAATGTATGCAAAAACCATCACAATATTGTAAAGTAATTATCTTCCAATTAAAATAATTTTAAAAAAAAGAACCAGCCTGCCAATGCAAGGGACATAAGAGACACAGGTTTGATCCCTGGGTCAGGAAGATCCCCTGGAGAAGGGCATGGCAACCCACTCCAGTATTCTTGCCTGGAGAATCCCATGGACAGAGGAGCCTGGTGGGCTACAGTCCATAAGGTCACAAAGAGTCGGACACGACTGAAGTGACTTAGCACGCACACAGAGGTGGTGGTTGCACTATATTGTGCGTGTATTAATTGCCACTGAGTTGTTCCCTTTAAAATGGTTAATTTCACCTCATTAAGTTTTTTTTAAAAAAAACTGAGATATCATTATATATATGTTCACTAGAACTGGATAAAATTAAGGGGACTGTCATTTCTCAGGGTTGGTGAGGATGTGGAGCAACTGGAACTCTCTTGTCTTGCTGGTTGAAGTGTCACTAAAGCTAAATAAACACATGCCCAGCGTTCCACTCCCACCTATATGCTGGAAAGAGAGGAGCACATATGGCCACCAAGAGGCATGCCCAAAAAGGTTCTGAGCAGCTTTTACTTATGATAGACTAAAACCATAAACAACATAAATGTCTATCATAGTAGAATGGATGAATAAATTGTGCAGTATTCTTAGGTGGGATACTATAGACCAATAAAAAGAATGAACACTGCTATACCACAATAAAGGTAAATTTCACAGAAACAGTGTTGGATGAAAGAAACCTGAGTTTGAAGAGTATATTATATTCTACTAAAGTCAAACTAATCTATGATGATAGATGTCAGAATAGCTTCTGCTGGGCAGGGATGGGCACAGAGGTTATTCATAGGGGAGCACAAGAGAGCCATTTAGGGAGCTGGGAATAAATCTGTATCTTGATCTGAATGGTGGTTACACAGATATTATATTATTATGCGGTGTACACATATTAATACATAATGTACATGTTACCAAATAACCAACCTGTGCACTTAAGATTTGTACACTTTATTGTCCTACCTTAAAAAAAAAGCTAGAAAATTAAAACAAAAATGAGTCACCAGTGTAGGGAAGCAGTATAAAAGATGTTTGAGAAGTATAAGGTTGTAGGTGAGTATTTGAGAAGCGTAAGATTGTAGAAACCTTGAATGGCAGTGAAATGGCAGGAGTTTGGATTCTGTTCTGTAACTCCAGTAGATTCAAGGGAGGGAAATGACATAATGGAAGCAGAGTTGTAGGGAAACAGGTCTTTGGAGATGTGCCCAGTGGGCTGAGGACTGGTCCCCAGATGGGAAGGTATTGCAGTAGGACCTGAATTAGGTTGAAAATGGAAACTCTGAAGGAAGAAGACTTAGTGAGGCTGGTGACTGATCGGTCAAGGACAACAAGGATGACAGGGCAAAGAGGACTGAGGTTCCACACTAGGTGGCTGGAAAAATGATGGTCCAGTAACAGAATTAAGAAAGCCAGGTGTAGGAATCTGTTTTGGAAGTAAAAGGATGAGTGGTTTCAAATGCTTTAATTGTAAAGTGGTGACAGGCAGTTGTGGGGCTCAGAAGAGCAAACAGGGCTGGTGATAGAAATCTGAAAATCAGATTTCACTCAGAAATCTGAAAAGAGATTATTTTGAGTAGATGAGATCCCTAAAAGAAGGAGGGATGCAGGGAGATTGTAGAAAGCCAGCCCTTAGAGAAGAAAAATGTGGTAGAGGAAGAAGAGACTGCAGTTTTGGATAGAACCCGGGTATCAGAAGAGAACCAGGATCATGTAAGCCAAATGAAGGTGGTGGGTGGGTGGGTGTGTGTGAAGATATAAAGGGAGAACATAGAGAAGTAGGAGAGGAAAAGTAAAGATTGAGAATGTGATGGAGAGCAGCGATCATTGAGGGAAACTGGTCTTGGAGAAGGCAGGGGTAAACAAAGGCAAAGTCAGAGGACTTCTTGTAGGATGGCATTACCTGTGAAGAACCCAGGTGTGTGCAGTCAGGTAACAAGAATTTGTCAGCATCTGCAGTGACTTCCTTTTGCGGTATTCCTTGCCCTCTAAGAGAAACTGAGGGTGACCCAGAGTTGAGAATGAGTGTGGCTATGGAAGCCAAGGAGTTCCAGGTATTGGACCAATTATGGGTTCCAGGCATAATCTTATTCTCTGTGAAAAGGATACAAAAGAAGTTTAAGATACCCCTCAAGCCCTCTGAGGTTTTATACAGTGCAGTGCAGTTCAGTTCAGTTCAGTCGCTCAGTCGTGTCTGACTCTTTGTGACCCCATGAACGACAGCATGCCAGGCCTCCCTGTCCATCAGCAACTCCCTAAGTCCACCCAAACCATGTCCATCGAGTTGGTGATGCCAGCCAGCCATCTCACCCTCTGTCATCCCCTTCTCCTCCTGCCCTCAATCTTTCACAGCATCAGGGTCTTTTCCAATGAGTCAGCTCTTCGCATCAGGTGGCCAAAGTATTGGAGTTTCAGCTTCAACCTCAGTCCTTTCAATGAACACCCAGGACTGATCTCCTTTAGGATGGACTGGTTGGATCTCCTTGCAGTCCAAGGGACTCTCAAGAGTCTTCTCCAACACCACAGTTCAAAAGCATCAATTCTTCAGCGCTCAGCTTTCTTTGTAGTCCAACTCTCACATCCATACATGACCACTGGAAAAACCATAGCCTTGACTAGACAGACCTTTGTTGGCAAAGTGATGTCTCTGGTTTTTAATATGCTGTCTAGGTTGGTCATAACTTTCCTTCCAAGGAGTAAGACTCTTTTAATTTCATGGCTGCAATCACCATCTGCAGTGATTTTGGAGCCCAGAAAAATAAAGTCAGCCACTGTTTCCACTGTTTCCCCATCTATCTGCCATGAAGTGATGGGACCAGATGCCATGATCTTAGTTTTCTGAATGTTGAGCTTTAAGCCAAATTTTTCACTCTCCTCTTTCACTTTCATCAAGAGGCTCTTTAGTTCTTCTTCACTTTCTGCCATAAGGGTGGTGTCATCTGCATATCTGAGGTTATTGATATTTCTCCCGGCAATCTTGATTCCAGCTTGTGTTTCCTCCAGCCCAGCGTTTCTCATGATGTACTCTGCATATAAGTTAAATAAGCAGAGTGACAATATACAGCCTTGACGTACTCCTTTTCCTATTTGGAACCAGTCTGTTGTTCCATGTCCAGTTCTAACTGTTGCTTCCTGACCTGCATACACGTTTCTCAAGAGGCAGGTCAGGTGGTCTGGTATTCCCATCTCTTTCAGAATTTTCCACAGTTTATTGTGATCCACACAGTCAAAGGCTTTGGCATAGTCCATAAAACAGAAATAGATGTTTTTCTGGAACTCCCTTGCTTTTTCGATGACCCATCGGATGTGCAAGTGATTAATAATGGAGAGCCAAAACAAGTGTGAATAGGATGTCTTGAATCCTGACTTTGTTGTTTTTCAGCTGTGTAACTTTGGACAAGCTATGTTAGGTCTCTGCCTCTTTTTCCTCATCTGTTAAATGGGGACAATAATAATATCTACCTTAGAGTTTGTTCTGGAGATTAAATGAGTTAATACAAGCAAGGTGCTTGGAACAATACCTGAACATAGCAAACATGTGATGAATGTTAGCTAAGATCATGACAAAGCTGTAGGAGTTCACACATGGAAAAAAATTAGAAAAGGCTGGAGCTGATGAGAAGGTTCTCTGGAGGAGTAACATTTTATTGGAGGCAATTCAGGGACTGATAAGAGGAAAGGAATTTTAGGTTTGGGGAAAACAATATGAGTAAAGTCTTAGATCAGTAGAACCATTGGCATTAGCCTATAATTTGCTTGAACCAGATTATTCTTGTTGAGGAGTAGTGGGAGTCAGAGTAGGATCGGAAGATGGGCAGCTGATACTTGTCATAATAAAAGAAGTATGAGTAGGAGGAGTTAGAGTTCTTTGTGATTTTTTTTCCCCCGGCCATGTGACTTTGGGCAAGTTGTTTCATCTCTTTTGACTGCAAATTTCCTAATTCTTGAAATTGTCTGGATATATAAAATCCCTCACAGCTCTAAAATCCCATGCCTCATACGTGAAATGATTTCTTTGACCCCACCATCTGTGGGACGGCGTTTTGTGTGTGTGCAGTGGGAGCGAACTTGTGGTTCTGGCCTCCATGGTGCCAGTCTGTAGCCCAGTGAGCCAGTCAGCCTGCGTGGATACCGTGCACTGCGTTTAGAACATGTCGCCACCACCTCGCCACTGTTGGAGAATTGGGGCTCTCTGCAGGTATATTTGTGATATGAAAAGAGCCCTTGGGTATTTCACTACCGAATTATTTAGAGTTAACTCTACTACTGTTCTCTTGAGGAGCCTCAAGTTTTATGGATACTTGCTGTGAAGAGGACCCTAAGGGCTAAGTGGGAGGGAAGGAACAGTCTTTAGCCTTTTAAGATAATTTCCTGGATGGTCTTTGTAGAGCTCACACGATGAAAGAGAGAAGCAGCACCACCGCACCGCTAGAGCTTTCACGGGGAGACTCACCTGCCTGTGGCCTTTGTAACACTGTGGCTTTGACATTAGGGAGCCTCTTGTTCTCGAATGTGTATTTCAGTAACCTAGGACTCTGTACAAACATACATGAAAATGGGCTTTTCAGATACCTGGCTCAGAAATCGTTGGCTCTAGTGTGGCACTCCTTCAGGTTCTCTGTTGAGAAGGGAGTTTGATTTGTGATTCGGTTCTCACTTCCTGCCCTTCTGGCGTGAGCCCCGCTCAGGGGCCTTTCTGCTGTCATTCACCCTGCAAGGCTGTTGCCTGAGAGGAAAGTGTCTTAAGATTCCGCCTCCACTTGCTTTCCTGTTGCTGAGTGGGAGGTACGTGGAACAATGTCTGCCCTCTCCTTGAAGAAAATTGCTTTGTGATTTTCTCTGGCATGAACTTGGTCATCAGCTTGGTCTGGACTTTTATCCCAGACCGATCTTTACAAAATTTTGTGAATTGAAAAAGAACTTGAAACAGAAGAGCCAAAGCCCATGGAAGTGCTTTTATGCTATATGTTGTGCCTCTAGAGTTTTGAAGGGTTTAGTGTTTTCAGAAGCTGAAATGTGAAAAGAGTGACAATTTGCCCTTGTGTGGTCCTAGGAAGAAAGAGTATGTCTTTAGGGAGTAGAGTTCTAGGAGAGGAAGATGACTTGAGCATAGAAGATTTCCAGAGTGGATGTGCGCCTCTGGGTAGTGTTAAATATCCTCATTTACTTAGAATAGACATTCCTTGAGAGTATGGAATTTATATTTTTTTAATGTTGTCTATAAGAAAGTCTCTTTTATTTTTTTATTATAGTTGCTGTACAATATTATATAAGTTACAGGTGTATAATTTTGTGATTCACAATTTTTAAAGGTTATATTCCACTTATAGTTATTATAAATTTTGGCTACATTCCCTGTGTTGTCCTTTATATCTTTGTAGCTTATTTTATACCTAATAGTTTGTACCTCTTAATCCCTCTATTACCCCCCCTTTCCTCCGCTTTCCTCACTGGTAACCACTAGTTTGAGCTTCCCTGGTGGCTCAGTGGTAAAGAATCCACTTGCAAAAAAAAAAAAAAGAATCCACTTGCCAATGCAGGAGGCTTGGTTCAATCCATGGGTCGGAAAGATTCCCTGGAGAAGGAAATGACAACCACTCCCAATATTCTTGCCTGGGAAATCGCATGGACAGAGGTGCCTGGCAGGCTACATTCCATGGGGTTGCAAAAGAGTTGGACACAAATTAGCAACTAAACAACAAGCCAGTGATTTCTTCTCTGTAGCTGTGAGTCTGCTTCTTTTTTGTTATATTCACTAGTTTCTTGTCATTTTTAGATTCCACATATAGTGATAGCATATAGCATTTGTATTTGTCTGACTCTTTTCACTTAAACATAGAGGGTATGGAACATATCTTTGGAGTTGGTCCCTGATGGTGAGTTATGTCTAAGTCAGTAATAAAAACTAGCAATTCAGAAGACTCCCATGTTTTGATCTCCTTGGCTGCTCATTGCCCTGAGGGGGTGGTTATGAACATCACCTTGTCCATTTGTGCCACAGATTTTCTGAAGAGAAAAATAACCATGTCATGGAAGAAATTACATGTTGCGAAGACTGTGAATAGAGGTTGAGCGTGAGATGGTTTGGTCTGGCCTCCTTTTAGAGTAGTGATTGATTAATGCTGTCTGTGTTGCTGTTTCTTCCAGAGCTGACCTGTCCTGGACGCAGCATAACTAACGAAGCTGCTGCAGGATGAGAAGATGGCAGCACGGCTGCTCGCACCACCAGGCCCTGATAGTTTCAAGCCTTTCACCCCTGAGTCACTGGCAAACATCGAGAGGCGCATTGCCGAGAGCAAGCTCAAGAAACCGCCCAAGGCTGATGGCAGTCATCGCGAGGACGATGAGGACAGCAAGCCCAAGCCAAACAGTGACCTGGAGGCAGGGAAGAGTTTGCCTTTCATCTATGGGGACATCCCACAAGGCTTGGTCGCGGTTCCCCTGGAGGACTTTGACCCATACTATTTGACGCAGAAAGTGAGTTGGAGGAGAAGCAGCAGCAGCTTCAGATGCCCCTTTCCTAAGGGGCTTAGGGGAGAGAGGAGAAAGAGTTGTGTCTCTTTGCCAGAGTTTGGATAAGTAGTTAAACTTTTGTTTCAGTTACAGTTTATGGGGGTTCTTTTTTGGTTTAATTGATACCAAGAGTCATTTTTGGGTCTTGGGACTTCTCAGTCTGTTAATAAGACTTTTGTTTTGGGCTCCATGTTAAATCAGAAAAAAGATTTATTAAAAAAAAAGAGGGGGTACATAAATGAAATGGGGACTGCTTGATATAGTGCAAGAAAAGATGGCATAGTGAGAGATGGTACAGCCCTGTAGAATCTTGCTCACACACACATTCAGAATCCTATCTTTAACTATAAAAATGATATTGTTATTGCAGTATCAACAGAGCCTGTTGTTAATATAATGGAGATGAATTTGTACTCTAACCTAGCCTCCTTTGTGACATTAGATCATAACCACTGGGGACAGGAATAGAATAGAGTAAACCAAACTGGACCAGTGAGAAGACCAGGTCTTTGGCCTTGTTACACAGTTGTCCGAGTTCCGCCAGCACTGATTCTTACATGAGAGTCAGTTCTGTTATTCCTGCTAGTGGGGAGTGTGAGTGAAGGAAATACTAATCTTCATTTGGCCAAGAGTTACAAATTTCTCTAACATATTTGACCAGACTTTGGGTTTCTTTCTCATGATTATCTTTTGAAACTAAGCAACAAGTGAAGAAGCAAAGCCCCCAGTTAATCCAATAGCCAAGTAGTTAGCCATAAATGCTAAAGGCTGACATCAGATAGCATTTTAGAGATCCCTCATTTGGCAGATGTCATTGAAAGAATTAAATCCATAGGTGTTTCCAGATGAAGGGGGAAAGGACTTTGTGTAATTATATATTTGCAAATATAAAGCTTAACTGAACTGCCTTTATTAACCAAACTGCCTTCTAAACTGACCTTAACTAAAATTGCCTTTCAGTCTCAGTTTGGGAAGAAATTTCTGTTTCTTTGTCTTAACAGTGGGGCAGAAGTAGGACTTGAGGCGAACAGATCTCTTGATTAAGCTATAGTTGTGGAGACATCTTAGTTCTGAGTGGCAAAAACAGTTGAGTAATTGTCTCCACAAAATGGCCCTTTACCTGCGTACTTCTCTTTCAGCTCAGAACAGCTGTCTGCTAGGAGCAAAGCAGGATCAGTAGCCTATAACTTCCACTGGGAAATTTAGAAAGTTTAAGGAACAAAACATCATATGATATAAAAAGTACTATACTAGAAGAAATCCTTGCTCTATCATAATTCACCATGTTTATTATTTGTAGTTATCTTTTTAGTATGTGTGTTTTTTAAGCTGCCACAAATAGTTCAAGGGGGGTAAAAGTAGTAAATAAAGAAAAAATCTTCTCAAAACTAGTTCATGGTAAGTCACTTCACCACTCTGTGCCTAAATGTCTCATCTAGAAACTGAGAAGTTGAGCAAGACTTCTAAGGACTTTGTCAAGTGTCAAATTCTAGGGCTAAGTTTTCATAAACTGTCTTTGATTTCCTTATTTACTCATCCCTCTTTTAAAATCTAAATTTTTAATCTGGGCCTTTGCTGAATTAGGGGTAGGTGGATGAGGAAGGAGACAAGGTTTAAATGTCTGGGTTAGTGAATAAGGAAACATGGAATCTTAGGCTGTTTTTAGAAGAATATTTCATTGATTGTAAAATTTTGAAATATTTTAAGATATATTTCCCTCCACTTTCCTGCTCTTGCATCCATAGTCTTAGTAGAACTTTTTCAGAAAATACTCTTATGGCAATAAAGTGAAAGTGAAGTCTCTCAGTCGTGTCCAACTCTTTGCGACCCCATGGACTGTAGCCAACCTGACTCCTCTGACTGGGATTTTCCAGGCAAGAGTACTGGAATGGGTTGCCATTTCCTTCTCCAGGGGATCTTGTCGACCCAGGGATCGAACCTGGGTCTCCCACATTGCAGGCAGACTCTTTACCGTCTGAGCCACCAGAGAAGCCTTATGGCAATAAACCGATAGGTAAAGCCCTTTGGACTCTGGCCTTTCAGGTGGCTAAAACCTCTTTGCTTTTATTTGAACTGTTTTTTTTTCCAACTCAGATACAAATTAAATTTCGTTCTCCTAAAACTGGCTGAAAATACAGAGAACTAGATTCATTGTCAGAACCTAGTTTTCCTTTGCATGCCTTTCCCCCTGGTTCCTGCCCTGTAGACAGCCTCTTTTCATTCCCAGTGCCTTAGACTTCAGTGGTGCTCACTTGGAAGTGAGGACCCAAAGACAGTGGGTCTCTGGCCCTAATGGCTACCCTTTTTTGGGTAGGCCAGATGTTAATGGCACTCCAGTAGGGGACTGACTCTTCATGATAGGAAATCTGATTTCGGCCTTTGGCCTCACCACAGGGTAAATAGTTTATGGAAAGGATAACTTTAATTGTATTTTTAAAATTTCTTTAAAAAAAAAAACCTGAAATATACCACCATGTGGAAAAATTCTTAAAATATAAATGCTTTTATATATATATAAAATATAAATGCTTAGTTTAATGATTATTATAAAGCAAATAAACACCTATGACAAGAGAGAGCATTAGTAGCACTTCAGAGGTATTAATTTTTTTTTTAAATAAGAACTTTTTCAGTTGATTAAAGAAATAGGCTTGTTCAAAGTCACTTGCATATCTTCACCAGCATTACTAATACTTCTTACTAAATAGGCCTTTCATTGGGCCAAATTAGCAAGGTCTCCCCTACAAGGAAGCACACTGGGAATCAACCCACAAACCAAAACATCCTGAGAGGAGAAATGACTTTAAGAGGACATTCCTTTCTGTTTGTTTCTCAAGGGGTGCCTTAAGTAATTCTTGCAAAGTAAAATCTCTTTTCTTTGCTTAATGCTACAAATGGATTTCTTAATTTTTTCTTTTTGGTTCTCGTTTTCTACGTCATTGATCATTTTTAGGACTTATGGAAACTGGTTTCTCATTTCCTTCTCTCTTTGTTTTAGAGGATGAAAGAAAACTGGTTCCCTGTTAGTAAAGTTCTGGTTTCATCCCACTGTAGGCTTTACAGTGTCCAGGGACACAGGGCCATAAGACATGTGTATCCTATTTTCAAGATACCGATGTACAAGCTGGTACTGGTGTGAGCTGTCATGAGTTGCTTGGGGCCCTGAACAGCGGTGTTCATTCAACATTTCACCTGACTTCCCCAGATGGTCCTCCACAATCCAAATCATCCTTTCTTTGGATTGTCTCAGACCTCCTAGTGCTACATGTTCTTCGCCTCTTGGTACTTTGTTTGGATGTCTCTGTTCTTTGACTTTCTTGTTTTTCAAGTGTTACCTGCAAATAATTGAATTTAAAGGACATTTAAACTTTTAAATGTATTTAATATTAAAAATAGGTAATATAAGGACTTCCCTGGTGATCCAGTGGTTAAGACTCCCTTCCACTGCAGGGGGTGTGGGTTTGATCCTTGGCTGAGGAACTAAGATCCCACAAGCTGTGTGGTATAGCCAAAAAATAAAAATAAAATAGGTAATATATTTCTATGGTTAAAAAGTCAGTAAAAGCTATTCAGTAAAGAAGACCTCAGTAAAAAGTCTTCCCTTTAAACCTGTCTCTCATCTGTGCATGCCCTGCCTCCCTGAACAGGTAAGCACTGTTAGTAGGATCTTCCAGAGTTTCTTTACACAATATGGTGGTGGTGGTTTAGTCACTAAATTGTGTCCAACTCTTGTGACCCCATGGATTGTATGTAGCCTGCTAGGCTCCTCTGTCCATGGGATTCTCCAGGCAAAAATACTGGAATGGGTTGCCATTTCCTTCTCCAGGGGATCTTCCTGACCCAGGAATTGAACCCAGGTCTCCTGCATTGCAGGCAGATTCTTTACCGATTGAGCTATGAGGGAAGCTATTTATACAGTATATGTACAAGCAAAAACAAACAAGTATTTTTAGGAACTTGAACTGACCTGAGTGCCTTTGTTCTTGGTTTTTTTTCTGTTATTTTTTAAAGTCAATTAAAGTCTTAATTTTGTTGTTTGTTTTCCCTTCTTTCATACTGTGGAATCTCAAGTTTTATCAGGGTAAATTTTCAGTTCATTTCTCCCCTTCCACACTTTCTTTAGTGAATCAAACCAAGCACTTTTTCTCTGTTGCTCAGAGTCTTTCTGTCTTCACTACAAACTATACTCTCCAATTCTTAATAATAACTTGTTGAATTTTTAAAAATTACTTATTATCTGTATATAAGTGGTTAAATGACTCTTGATTTTTTTGTTTTATGAAATACTATGCAAAGTTAAAAAGAATGGGCCATGTTTGTTTATAGCAATTTGTTGAATTTTAAATGGCCGTGTATATTTCTAAGATCTGTCTTAAGATGGCAGCAAGAAAAGCTATGGATTAAGTTGAAAGAAGGCCTTCAGAGTTAGCTTCTACTATTTCTCCTGTTCCTTAAAACCAATGACTGTTACATGTATCCTTTTTGTTCAGTGGATATACCCTCTTGTAAGAAGGTCCTATAGACAAAAATCCAAATTATAGGATTGATTATGTGCTTTTAAATAGGGCACATACCTATTGCATTAAAAAATTACATATGGTTTCCCAAAGTTCAGTTTACCATCAAATTTTCATGTCTGTCTTTTCCTGCAAATTGGAGTCAACCTAGAATCATAGAAAACTAGAATATGGTGGCCTTAGACATCATCTAGTTCAGCCTGCTCATTTCATAAGTTTAATAATGTAAAATAACTTTGTCAAAAGCCAATGCCTCCTGTCAATTTGTTACAACAAGTTTCTAGTTTTCCACTTTTCTAATTTTTCATTAATTGACCTTCTGTCTCAGTTGGTTCAGTTCTTCTGAAGCTAGGCATGCAAATATGGAGACAGGGGAAAAAAAACAAAATCTGCTTTTTCATTCACATCCCTGATAATTCCTGTGTTGTAATAACCCTTCTTAGCATGGGTCCTAAGAAATGCCATGCTTCTCAGGGAAAGGAAAGTCTTTGTGTTAGCTCCAGTATTTTACCTTCTCAAGTGAAGGAGCTCTAAGTAGTCTGGTAGCCCTGGACAATTTTTTTGAGAGGCTTGGGCTCAGTATCAGTACTGCTACCACTGTTCAGCTATACCTATAATTTGGAGGGAATTTATTTAACCAGAACTTCCCTGATGGCTCAGACCATAAAGAATCTGCCTGCAATGCAGGAGATCCAGGTTCAATCCCTGGGTCAGGAAGATCGCCTGGAGAAGGGAATGGCTACCCATTCCTGTATTCTTGCCTGAAGAAATCCCTGGACAGAGGAGCCTGGCAGGCTACAGTCTGTAGAGTCAGACACGACTGAGCAACTAACACTCAACACTTTTACTTAACCTGAGTCTTCACATTTTTTTACTTTTAAAGGAAATTATCTTTCCTTTCAATTATCAGTCCCCCAGCTTACCAGCAGAATGGTACAGTGAAAAGAGCACCTACTGGGAATATAAAAACCTTCATTTTAGTTCTGCCTTTGCCCCTTGTCTGCCCTTGGCCAAATCACTTAAATTCTCTGGGCTTCAATTTCCTTATCTGTAATATCTGCAAAGTAAGAGTTGGGCTTATATCTAGTTGTATTTTGCATGTATGCCTATCACATGTGTTTTAGCTGTAGCAAGCTATTCTGTTTCTCTAATGTCCCCCCTGCCTTCTGGTCTTCATTTCCTCCTCTTGGAATATACTCTGTCCTTTAACTTCACCTAGTGACACTCTCCCGATTCATCCAGGCCTAGCCCTGAGGCCTCTTCTTCTTTATAGCCTAACTTGATTCTTTACATTGGAACTGATTTCTCCTCTTAAATTTCTTTAACACATTCAGATCTCAACCCTACCTTTGATAAGAAGTGGGTTTTAGGTTTAACCTCCAATACTTTGGCCACCTGATGCAAAGAGCCAACTCACTGAAAAAGACCCTGATGCTGGGAAAGATTGAGGGCAGGAGACGAAAGGGACAAGAGGATGATATGGTTGGATGGTATCACTGACTCAATGGACATGAGTTTGAGCAAACTCCAGGAGATAGTGAAGGACAGGGAAGCCTGGTGTGCTGTAGTCCATGGAGTCTCAAAGAGTCAGACATGACTGAGCGACTGAACAACAACAGGTTAGGTATGGCAGGGCCCCTTGTTCCCAGCGATGTTGACAATTTTCTCCTTACCTCACTAGTATTATTAGTGCCATCAGCTTCCTCAAATGAAGAACTGTTAAGGCTCTCTCACAAACACAGACCCATGAGCTCCTGGCAGAAAATCCTTGCTGAATCTAGTTTCACACACTTTCAACAGGTGTGCAGAGCAGAGATAGTTAAAGGAGAGTATGTTCATTAGGTGTGATTTGAAATATTGCTAATACAGTAATACATTGCCTATTTTTGCATAATAAGCCTAGATGCTGCTTTCCGTTTTAAATAAAAATTATGTGTTTTAAAACTTTGTTTTAAAAAACTGTTTTGCAACAATATAAAAAAACAAAATGTTTCCATTATTTTATTCATCAAATCAAATTGAGGCAAATACTTGTGAGCCAGTGGCTGGAAGGTAATTATAAGGTTGATGGGTTAATGACATTCATATACAGGGTTCTTTTCTATTCCCTGAGTATCATTATCTAGACGGAAAGGAACTTAAGCATTCTTAAATCACATTCCTCTTTTATAGCTTTAGTGATAGCCCAGAAGTTAGGAAACCTTGTTTCTAAGCCCATTTCCACCTGATTCTGGAGAATCTCCGGCATGTCACTTAACCATTCACCATCTCAGTCTCCCTAATCTGGAAAATTAAAATTATGCTAATAACTGAGCTCCCAGGTATCCTACAGTGCTTTTGTGAAGAATATTTCTTGCCTAAAAAATACGAAACAAAACAGCCTATTGTACCAGCCCTGCTTCATTTTTCTCCATTATACACCTAGTATATGATATATTTGTTTGTTTATCCTCTTGTATACTCATTAGCCAGAGCAGTGTGTTCATGCCCTGTAGTAAGTGTTCCACCCATATCTGTTAAATGAATAAGTTAGTCTTATGAAATAATGCATATGAAAACACAATGTACTTTTCTAAGTGCTTTGAACATGAAAGGGTACATCATGGTTTTTTTTTTCCCCAAATGAAAAGTTTTCCCATCTACCAAACTGAATGGAACTCTCCGGGGGAAAAGACTGATTACCAGTGTATGGTTTCCTTTCCTGAAGAATTAGTTTCCTTTAGAGGCTGAGCAAGTAGATCAGGAAATAGGTGTCCTGATATTTTGGAGATTTTGGAGGACTGAGCCACTGTTAAGTGCCACCAGTCTGATCTCTCCTCTTGCAGAGCCTTAGAATTAGGAGCGATGTCATCAAAAGACCATTAGGTGATAGCCTCTACCTAGTGCTCTTCTTGATTTATTGGTCTCAAGTCTTTATTATACAAAGGATGTAATTTCCTGAATATTCTAAGTTGTTCTGTCATGTCTTCTTTTATTGTTTTGCTGCTTTCTTGGCTGTGGGAGTTGTGTTACCCTCCCAGTATTAACTGACTATAAAGGAAATGAGAGAAGCTGACATGGGATATATATTAGTTTGGGTTGTCTTGTATAAAATATGATCTGTTTATTCAATCAGTACTTCTTGAGTACTTCGTCTGTGTGAGGCCTTTAGGGTATTGGGTTCGCTTGTGGGAAACAAAGATTAATAAAGTCAGTTTTTTACCCTTATGTAGCTTACAACATAATAGTGTGTAGTGTGATATCACTTTTGATAAGGGGCCTCAGGACAGGCCTTATTTACTTCATAATAGGAATAATGTTTGGATTAGGATTTGGATTTTAGAAATGAGGGATAGACTGTAACATTATAGGCAGAGAGAAGAATATGAACAAAGACTCAGAAACCAGGGCATAGGACAGGGTAAGAGAAAACTGAATCGTCTCATTTGATTGGAATTTGGAGAGTGGGCAATGAGTCTGGGAAGGGAGTGCTGGAACCAAGTCACGGAGAACTTGTAATATTAGACTGAGAAGTCTGGTCTTCACTTGTTAAGTAATAGAGAACTACTGAAGAGTTTTGAATGGGGGTAAGGATATGTGATTAAAGTTGTGCTTTCAGGAGGTGAATGTGACAGTGATGTGTGGTATGGACCAGAGGGAAAGAGAACTTGGACAGAGCAGCCAGCTATGAAGTAGTGATAGTGAGGGTCTAAACAAACTATAGCGGTGGAAGTGAAAAGTGAGGGGACTTGGTGACATCAAAAGTGAGTATAAATTGATAGGAATTTGTGATTGATTGTAGAGGCTTGAGGACATTCAGTCCTTTATCTGACAATTTGATAAATTGTAATTGAGCAATTTCTACATACCTAGGTTCTGTTCCTGGAGAAGGCAATGGCAACCCATTCCAGTACTCTTGCCTGGAAAATCCCATGGACGGAGAAGCCTGGTAGGCTGCAGTCCATGGGGTCGCGAAAAGTTGGACACAACTGAGCGGCTTCACTTTCACTTTTCACTTTCATGCATTGGAGAAGGAAATGGCAGCCTACTCCAGTGTTCTTGCCTGGAGAATCCCAGGGATGGCGGAGCCTGGTGGGCTGCCATCTATGGGGTCGCACAGAGTTGGACACAACTGAAGCGACTTAGCGGCAGCAACAGCAGCAGGTTCTGTTCCATGCCCTTGAGAACAAAGCAGGCAAGTTCTATATATTATGTTTGGAAGTTAGTTTTTGTTGGGGAGACAGATAATAAACTATTAAAGAAATAAAATTATTGCAGGTAGCGATAGGTACATTAATAAAGTTAATAGAGTCCAAGTACTTTAAAGACTGTGGTACTCTAACCTTGGTACAGAGACCTAAACTTGGAGAATCCAGAAGAATCTAGGGCTACAATGCTGTCTTAAATATTCAGTGTCTTAAATAGACTTTTAGCAAGCACTAAATTATAATCTTTGAAAGGACCCATACCACAGATATTCTGAGTTGTGTAAAAGCCAGTATTGTCACTGTGTTGAGTTTGCCAGTCTCAGATTTTTACATAGGTAGGAGTTCAGTAGGTTTCAGCATTCATGTGAGCTATAGGGGCACCTATAGATAAACCTAGCATTTTCCCCAGAAAAGAACCTCAGGTCCTCCCTAGACCTTGTACAAGTTCTGAGTTGCAGCTCCAAAGTTCTGAGCCACATTGTGGTATAACAACTTTTACCTGAATTCTTGGATGTGTATTATTATTATTAGCAAATCACGTGAACCATAAAATCCCAGTGACTGGTAATTTTAGGAATTGGTCTCTGCTAGTTTCTCCAGAGTATAGGTCATGAAATAATTTTATTCTATTAAGAATTAACCTGTTGAATGGGGTATTTAATAATGACCATTTAAATGTTGAAGAGTGTCTCAAGATTGCAGTGATATTGATCATCTTCTCTAATTTATTAGATCTATAATTTACCATATTTTAAATCCCTTCTAGGTCAAGGAGAGTAAGACTGTGACATCATTATACAGCGGGATGCTTCTCTTACTGATTGATTCTAAATTCACATGAGCTGTAAATTCTTTATGTATGACTCTGTTTGGCAGAATTCAAGATTAAGATTTCCCCATGAAATGAAATTTCTGTCAACTCTGATTCTAGCAGCATGTTTGATACTTGCTCTGAAGAAGCAGTCATATTCCAGACACTGTGAGTCTACAAACTTTGGCCTGTGAAATTAAGTTTGAATAAAAGAGTCCCCCAATTTCAGAGGATCAGGTACCCAACCCATCTACTTCTCAAGGTCAGTCCTTCTCCTTGTGCCTTTGATCCTGCCTTTCAACCTTCTCTAGCACTTTACTCTCTCAGTTATCCCCTCTCTTTCCTCCTGTGCTTTCAGTCTTTCCCTTTCAGAGTGGTTCTTCCCCTCAGCCTATAAACATACTCAAAGCCTTCTCATCTTCATCAACCCACAGTTGACCCCATACCCCCAGGAGGCATAATCTCTCTTTCCATGCCACTGAAGCTTTTAAAGAGTAGCCTTTTCCATGCCCTCACCACCCATGCATCTCCCACCCACTCCTCCATCCTTGCAGCCTGACTCTCCTCCTCCCCTCTTGACCGCATTCTCAGTATAAGATCCTCCATGATCGCAAATTGCCAAATCTAATGGACATTTTTTTCAGTTCTTATCTCACTGAACCTCTTTGCTGTATTTGGCACTATTTATGACTCCCTGATTCTTGCAGCTCTTGATTCTTTACTTCCCTGGCCTAATTCACCTTACATCTCAGACTATTCTTTCTGTTCTTTCTCCTTCATTTCTTCCACCTTTCCCTTAAGTGTTGACATTCCCGTGGGTTCATTCCTTGGCCCGTGTTCCTCTCACTTGGCACACTCTTCCTGACTGATCTCATCCATTCTCTCACTACTCTTGAGTCTATAGCTCCAGCCTAGAACACTCCTTAAATATTCAGTGTCTTGCCAGGCATCTCTATCTGGACTTCCCGTAGGCAACTCAGTGTATTCAAAATTGAACTAATTTTCTTCCCTCAAACCTACTTATCTTATTTCATCTGCTGTTTTAGTTGATGATACCACCCAAATTCTAGGTATTATTAATGCCTCTCCAATTTTCTATATTACTGAGGATCACCAATATTAGGGAACTGTCACATTTTTGCACATTTTTACAAGTGAGAAAAAGTTTTGGCTCAGAAACATTAATGTACTGCTGAAATTCCCTCACCTAGTGTGTGGAAGAGGCAGGTTTCAGTTCCTGGGATCTGTAAATTTAATACTCATCTTTCTACCATGCCATGCTGTCTCTAGAGAGTGTATTGCAAGTTTTATTTTCTACTGTCATTTTTAGATAATTTCTGTCATTTTGCACTGCCTCAATATGAGGCCCTGCCTATGAGGCCTTGCACTGCCTCAATCTAAGATATAGAAAAGATAAGAAAACTTTTCAAACTAAAATTAATGAATTTTTATGAGTGGATGAGCTACAGAGTGGAAAAGGTCAATTAGACACCTTGCATAAAGTTGGATATAGTAATAAGTTGGTTAATTTTAGCTACATCATTTCCTCATGATTAAGAGATTCATTCATACAGTCAGCAAATATGTATGAACTGTCTACCTTGTCCCAGACAGGTATTATATGACATCTTCTGCATGCTAACATAAGAAAGTCACAGTTGTTGTTGTTCAGTCAGTTGCTCAGTCGTGCCTGACTCTTTGTGACCCCATGGACTGCAGCACGCCAGGCTTCCCTATCCTTCACCATCTCTCGGAGCTTGCTCAAACTCACATCCATTGAGTCGGTGATGCCCTCCAACCATCTCGTCCTCTGTCGTCCTCTTCTTATCCCGCCTTTAATCTTTCCCCGCATCAGTCTTTTCTAACAAGTTGGCTTTTCGTATCAGGTGGCCAAAGTATTCAAGCTTCAGCATCAGTCCTTCTAATGAATATTCAGGATTGATTTCCTTTAGGATTGACTGGTTTGATCTCCTTGCAGTCCAAGGGACTCTCAAGAGTCTGCTCCGACACCACAGCTAAAAAGCATCAATTCTTTGGCACTCAGCCTTCTTTATGGTCCAACTGTCACATCCATACATGACTACTGGAAAAACCATAGCTTTGACTAGACGGACCTTTGTCAGCAAAGTAATGTTTCTGCTTTTTAATATGCTGTCTAGGTTTGTTATAGCTTTTCTTCCAAGGGGCAAGTGTCTTTTAATTTTGTGGCTGCAGTCACCATCTGCAGTGATTTTGAAGCCCAAGAAAATAAAGTCTCTCTGTTTCCATTGTTTCCCCATCTATTTGCCATGAAGTGATGGGGCCAGATGCCGTGATCTTCGTTTTTTGAATGTTGAGTTTTAAGCCAGCTTTTTCACTCTCCTCTTTCATCTTCATCAAGAGGCATTTTATGTTCCTCTTTGCTTTCCTCTTTTGCTTTCTGGGTGGTATCATCTGTGTATCTGAGGTTGTTGATAATTCTCCCAGCAATCTTGATTCCAGTTTGTGATTCAGCCTGGCATTTCACATGATGTACTCTGCATAGAAGTTAAATAAGCAGGGTGACAATATACAGCCTTGATGTACTCCTTTCCCAGTTTGGAACCATGTTTGTTGTTCCATGTTTGGTTCTAACTGTTGCTTCTTGACCTGCATATAGATTTCTCAGGAGGCAGGTAAGGTGGTCTGGTATTCCCATCTCTTTAAGAATTTTCCACAGTTTGTTGTGATCCACACAGTCAAAGGCTTTAATGCAGTCAATGAAACAGAAGTAGATGTTTTTCTGGAATTCCCTTGCTTTTTCTATGATCCAGTGGATGTTGGCAATTTGATCTCTGGTTCCTCTGCCTTTTCTAAATCCAGCTTGAACATCTGGAAGTTCTCAGTTCACATACTGTTGAAGCCTGGCTTGGAGAATTTTGAGCATTACTTTGCTGGCATGTGAAATGAGTGCAGTTGTGTGTAGTTTGAACATTCTTTGGCATTGCCTTTCTTTCGTATTGGAATGAAAACTGACCTTTTTCAGTCCTGTGACCACTGCTGAGTTTTCCATATTTGCTGGCATACCGAGTGCAGCACTTTAAAAGCCTGTAAGGATCTCGGGGTCCAATGAGGGAGATCAGTGTGTAAACAAAATGACAATACTGTATTAAGTGCTGTAACAGAAGTAAGTACAAAGTGTAGTGGGAACACACTGGAAGGAAGGGTAATTCTGTGTGAGAAAGTTGAATGTTGAAAAGGTGATATTTGAACTGTACCTTGAAGTATTAAAGTATGTTTAATAAACATTTCACTTGCTGGAGAAGAGAAGAAAGAGTAGTTTGGGTCTAAAGAACAGTACATGAAAAGACAGAGAGGTATGTGCAACATTAAAGTGTTTAGAACCATGAGTTCACTGTGACTGGAGCGTGGGGTGTGGTCTGGTGAGACAGGAGATAAAGGAGAGAGGCAGGTTGGACCCCACTGTGTACATACTCAGCAGTTTTAATTTTCTCCTGCTACTGGAGTTCTCAGTGTGAAATAACCTCTGGGGCCCATTTTGAACCAGTGCAGTGTCCTGTGACTTTGGCCCTAGTGACTGTAGACTCTTGGTCTAGCTTATGCACAAGGGTCCTACTGGCTTGTGCCACGTGTGTGAACACTAAATAAGTTGAATATTAGCCCTGAGAGTCTCCTCCTGCCACCCTGCCAAGGGACAGAGGGAGCAGCAATGGTCTGTGTGACAGCAACAGCATCATCGTAATTCCATTTGTTTTGAGTCCTTATTCTGGGCCAGGCACTGTAGTCAGGACTTTTTGTGAATTTTCATTTAACCCACATAATCTGATAAAATAGGTACTGTCAGTCATTATCTGTATTTCATCCATAAGAAAATGGAGCCATGGCAACCTGAGTTAGTTGCCTAAAATCATAACGGCTAATAAGTAACAAAGCTGGATCTTGAATCAAGGTGGCCCCAAAGCCTCCAAACCTTTCTACTCTCCTGCTTTCTAAGAAAGAGGAGAGTGGGAAGAAATTCTAGGGTATGAGCACAGTGCAATGAAGAAAGGCATTAGTATGCTTTACATACTAAATCCACCTTCTTCTTTACCCTAGAGCAGCTGCAGGCTGGGGAACCCAAGAGCGTAAGGGAGAAGGAAATCAACAGCAAATTTGATTGAAGGATGGTGAGGAAGGGAGGCCAGGTAGAGCCGCCCTGCCTCGGGGAGCAGGAGCATTCTGGCTCAGCGCTGAAGCAGCTACTGTTCTGCCAGTATGTCTTCCTGTGATCAGGATGTAGGCAGGAATCAGTGTCACCTGATCCAGATGTGGGTTGGAGGACATGGGGGTCACAAGGTCAAAGCAAATGAGAAAGTATATGCAGAAGCACTGGGAACCAACAAAGCCACAGAGAGATGGGATGCTGGCATCATCTTCATCGAGCTTAACTTGGGAATATACCATACACAGCTGCTGTGATGTCTCTGGCATGTGCAGGGGGCTTTCTTTTTTGTCAGAGCTTAAAGTATTTAGTAAAAATGATTTCTTCATTGGTCTGAGATTTGAATCAGATGACTCAGCTTGAGCAGAGCACACTGTGTTTGATTTCTTTCTCTCTTTTTTTTTTAATTTTTTATTTTTTTAAAATTTATTTTTGGCTATGCTGGGTCTTCGTTGCTGCGTGCAGGCTTTCTCAAGTTGCGGTGCAAGGGCTTCTCATTGCGGTGGCTTCTCTTGTTTCAGAGCATGGCTTCTAGACACATGAGCTCAGTAGTTGTGGCTCACAGGCTTAGTTGCTCTGCAGTATGTGGGATCTTCCCAGACCAGGGGTCAAACTGGTGTCTCCTGCATTGGAAGGTGGGTTCTTCACCACTGGACCACCAGGGAAATCCTTGTGCTTGGTTTCTTGTCTATAAAGTGAGGAGTTAGAGTTGATAAGTAGTTTTGAAGTTTTTAAAAAATTGCAGTATGATGTGATAATTAAGAGAATAGGCTTTGGCGTTAGATTGCCTTGGTTCAGTTCTAAGTTCTACCACGAAATAACGGTGGTCTTGGGCAAGTTGACCTTTGTGTTGCAATTTCATTATTAGTAAAATATACCTTCTTTATCAAGTGGTTGCTGTGAGACAGGTATTGTAAAAGGCATCTCAGTAGGGTTCCTTCTGCATAGTAAATGCTTAATACAAGCTAAATGTTATTTCTTCAAATAGACTCACAGGTGCAGTTATTAATAAGTAAGGGAAGTAAAAATATAAACATGGAATTTAAAGGCCTCTCGCTCTGTTCTCAGTATAGTGAAATAGCCTTGGAGGAGGAAGGCTACAAATATTCATGTAGTTCAAACAGAAGTATAAGCCTAAAGGAAAAAAAAATTGCCTGTGTCCTAATGTCCTGCTTTTCGGTTCAGTATTTCTAAGCTGGGTATCAGGGCACAGGTACTCTGTAAATTCAGGCCAGTTGTGCCTTTGCTGGAGCCTTTCCTAGGGCACGTTGGGACTATAATTGTCATTTTACTTGAGGGACCCACTGAGCAGATTAGCATTAAGAAAGGCATCAGGGAAGTTCCCTGGTGGCCTAGTGGTTAGGATTTGGTGCTTTAACTGCAGAAGCCTGGGTTCAGTCACTGGTTGAGCAACTTAGATTCTGCAAGCCATGTGGTGCAGCCCACCCCCATCCCCACCCCCCAAAAAGTACAGTATATAATTTGGGATTTCTAGCAGTCCAGTGGTTATAACTCCATGCTTCCACTGCAGGGGGCATGGGTTCAATTCCTGGTCAGGGAGCTAGATCACATAGGCCATGTGGTGTGGCAAAAAAAAATTTCCAAAATATAATAAATATATAAGTAAATAAAAGACACCAGGACTCCCTGTAACATGGTATAGTCATTTTGACAGTACAGGTCATTTATGTCTGAACAGCTTCCTAGTCTGAGGTAGAATCTGTTTAGATTTAGCATCATGCTTCTCTTTATTAAAACAGGGAAATTTTGAAAGGACATTTATTTGTTGCCTGCTAATTCTGAGTAATTACTCAGAAGCGAATGCCAAATAGCTGTTGATTAGTGGACAATTGGCTACTACTGGTCACTACTTCTCTTATCACTGTTATAGCTGTTTTTCTAATCAGCTGTATTTGTATTATTGGTAGAAGAGTACCTCTGTGTGCATGCACACTCTGAAACCATTAGGCAGAGAGGATTTGCTGTTAGAAGTTACCAGAATAAAAAATTTATACTTAGGAAGGAAAGAACTAACAACTACTAAAAGTCTAATCAGCTAGTTACCTGGTTCAGAAGAGGTACATAGATCTGGGAGAATAAGGTGTGTATATATATATATATATATATATATATATATATTAGGGTAGCAGGCAAGAATTTAAGGCTAGAGAAGTCATTTAAAGATGAGAGGATTAGGCAGCTCCAGAAGTCAAAACAGTTAGGATCTAGGGTCCAAACTCTGGGAGACTGTCATAAAGCAGTGTGGATAACAGTTATAGCAGATGGAGCCAAAGGGTATTGATTCCCACCTCCCCCTTTGTAGATTAGCTCCATCCCTGAGCCCCTGGATGTTCATTAGACCCAGAAGGCCCTCAGGTGCCTACAGGTCCCCTTTGCCCTGGTGGAAATGATGACCTCTTAGGGGCGAAAGAATCTGGTTGGGTGGAGAACTGCCCTCCTGGGCCTTGTGACCCACAGCAAACCCGGACTGGATAATAAACCTCTCTCTAGGAAGCTTTCTGTTTGTGATGTACTGCAGCCATACACTGAGTTCTCTGTAATGTTCTTTCCAATTTATGCACACTTTATTATTTTAATGTGTACATTTTGAATGGCTAAAGAAATTAACCCAGTCACAGGGTGAGGGTGGGGGATAGCTCATGAGTTGGCTACATGCAGTACTTTGGTAACTGTGTGCATTTATTGCATTGTGTTCACCATGTGCTAGGATTTGTTTGGCATGAATATGAATGAGCTCGTACTTGGCCTTGCACAATGTCGCTGCTCCTTATGTAGACCCTGAAGGGAATGCCTCTTACCTGGTGTTAGCAGTGGCAAAGCTTCTTCAATGTGTGCTTCAAGCCCCACATAGCTAATTAGAAATGAAAAGCCTGCACTTTTCAGAAGGCTCATCTTATGCCAGCATGACACATTTATTAATACTCTATGCCATAACTCGTTAAGAGCTGTTCCACCGCTGCTAATGGGCCTTGTACTCACACACATTCAGTGGTTATTGTTATAAACTGATATTTTCCCCTGGGCCATAAACCACAATTCAATAGCAATTTCCCTTTTAACTCATTTACTTCAGTTCAGTTCAGTTCAGTCGCTCAGTCGTGTCTGACTCTTTGCTACCCCATGAATTGCAGCACGCCAGGCCTCTCTGTCCATCACCAACTCCCGGAGTCTACCCAAGCCCATGTCCATCGAGTCGGCGATGCCATCCAACCGTCTCATCCTCTGTCGTCCCCTTCTCCTCCCGCCCCCAATCCTACCCAGCATTAGGGTCTTTTCCAATGAGTCAACCCTTCGCATGAGGTGGCCAAAGTATTGGAGTTTCAGCTTCAACATCAGACCTTCCAATGAACACCCAGGATTGATCTCTTTTAGGATGGATTGATTGGATCTCCTTGCAGTCCAAGGGACTCTCAAGAGTCTTCTCCAACACCACAGTTCAAAAGCATCAATTCTGCGGCGCTCAGCTTTCTTCACCGTCCAACTCTCACATCCATACATGACCACTGGAAAAACCATAGCCTTGACTAGATGGACTTCTGTTGGCAAAGTAATGTCTCTGCTTTTAAATATGCTATCTAGGTTGGCCATAACCTTCCTTCCAAGGAGTAAGCGTCTTTTAATTTCATGGCTGCAGTCACCATCAGCAGTGATTCTGGAGCCCAAAACAATAAAGTCTGACACTGTTTCCACTATTTCCCCATCTATTTCCCATGAAGTGATGGGACCAGATGCCATGATCTTAGTTTTCTGAATGTTGAGCTTTGAGCCAACTTTTTCACTCTCCTCTTTCACCTTCATCAAGAGGCTCTTTAGTTCTTCTTCACTTTCTGCCATAAGGGTGGTGTCATCTCCCTATCTGAGGTTATTGGTATTTCTCCCAGCAATCTTGATTCCAGCTTGTGTTGCTTCCAGCCCAGCGTTTCTCATGATGTACTCTGCATATAAGTTAAATAAGCAGGGTGACAATATACAACCTTGACGTACTCCTTTTCCTATTTTGAACCAGTCTGTTGTTCCATGTCCAGTTCTAACTGTTGCTTCCTGACCTGCATACAGGTCTCTCAAGAGACAGGTCAGATGGTCTGGTATTCCCATCTCTTTCAGAATTTTCCACAGTTTATTGTGATCCACACAGTCAAAGGCTTTGGCATAGTCAATAAAGCAGAAATAGATGCTTTTCTGGAACTCTCTTGCTTTTTCGATGATCCAGCAGATATTCACAAAGATCTAATTTAAGATAGATTAGGTAAAATATTATTGGACTTCATGGGTACCAAATGACTGTTGCTTAAGAAATATTCTTGTAAGAATCCAAAGCTAGCTGTCCTTTGCTCTCCTCCTGGGCTTTAAAGGATCTGGTGTTGGAGCACAGGATTGAACAAAGGGTGACTCTCCTTTTCTGGGTTCTTACCAGCAGTTTAACGATGATTCAGTTCAGTTCAGTTCAGTCACTCAGTTGTATCTGACTCTTTGCGACCAATGGACTGCAGCACGCCAGGCCTCCCTGTCTATCACCAACTCCCAGAGTTTACTCAAACTCATGTCCATTGAGTCGGTGATGCCATCCAACCATCTCATCCTCTGTTGTCCCCTATGTCCCCTACTGAGATTTAACTCAACTATGCATATGACTTTAAAATGCTTTTGTGTATATATATATTTTAAATTAATTAAATTAAGCCCATCACCAATCCTCCTTATTCATTCTCTTTTGCATAGTCACTGTTCTGCCCAGGAAAGGTGATAAAAGTAGAGGATCTAGAATGGGAAAAAGCAGCCCATGGTATGATACTGCCATGGGACTGCCCCATGCTGCCTGCTGCTCACATAAGTACAATTGTCAGGATAATGTTAAGCACTGTTGACCCCAGCCTTGACAGTTTCACTCAAAAGAGCAAAATAACTAACTCAGGAGAGTTCCACCAGATAGAATGTGAGGGAATGAATAGAAAGTAGGCTTTCTCCTCAAAACTATGGTTTACCCCTTTGTTGCACTTAATTTTGGAAGGTGAAAGTGAAAGTCACTCAGTCATGTCTGACTCTTTGTGACCTCATGGACTGTATAGTCCCTGGAATTCTCCAGGCCAGAATAATGGAGTGGTTAGCCTTTCCTTCCTTCAGGGGATCTTCCCAACCCGGGGATTGAACCCAGGTCTCCCACATTGCGGGCGGATTCTTTACCAGCTGAGCCACAAGGGAAGCCCAGGAATACTGAAGTGGGTAGCGTGTCCCTTCTCCAGGGGATCTTCCCGACCCAGGAATGGAACCGGCGTTTCCTGCATTGTGGGTGGATTCTTTTACCAACTGAGCTCCTAGGGAAGCCCTTTTACAATACTGGTTGCTTCTATATATTTTCTAAATTGTAGGCTCATAGATGTCAGAGCTGGAAAGGAGCTGGGCGCACCCATCAGGCAGTCCCCTTTCTTAAGTTAGAGTTGAGGAAAATGAGATCCGGGAGCTGTAGGGGCTCCCCCAGGCCGTACTGCCAGGTAGAGACAGGTGAAGAAGGACAACCTATGTGTTTTAATACCTGAGAGGTGATGTGGCACTTCTCAAATCCTGGTGAGCATAGGTTCCTCTGCAGCTTGTTTATCAGAATCTCTGAGGTGGGACTTATGAATCTGTGGGTTTGTTTTTTTTTTAAGCTAATCAGATTATTCTTAAGCAACCAGTCTGTCTTATGTCAGAACTGGTATTCATACAAAACAGGGATTTACCAGCCTTGACCCCTGGCCCAGATCAGCTCTGCCATTTGCTTTTGTATGGCCCATGAGTTAAGATGGGTTTTCACAAGACTTCCGGAGTGGTCCAGTGGTTAGGAGGTTAGGACACTGCACTTCACTGTGCAGAGGCACAGGTTCGATCCCTGGTTGGGGAACTAAGATCCCACAAGAAGCATGGCACAGCCAAAAAAAAAAAAACAGAGAAGGGTTTTCACATTTTTAAGTGATTGTGCTTAGTCTGTGCTTAGTCTCTCAGTTGTGTCCTACTCTCTGTGACCCCATAGCCTGTCAGGCTCCTCTGTCCATGGGGATTCTCCAGGCATGAATAATGGAGTGTTTCCCTTCTCCAGGGGATCGTCCCAACCCAGGGATCGAACCCAGGTCTCCCACATTGCAGGCAGATTCTTTACCATCTGAGCCACCAGGGAAGCCCTTTAAGTAATTGGGGAAAAGTTAAAAAAAAAACAAAAAACAATATTCTGTGATGTATGACAATTTTATGAAATTAAAATTTCCTTGTCTGTAAATAAAGTTTTATTGAAGCATATATTGTCTATGGTTACTTTTGCAACTGCAGTGGCAGGGTTGAGTTGCTGCACCAGGGACTGTATGGCCCATAGAGCCTGTAATATTTGCTATCTGACCCTTTACCAAAGAGATTTGCTGACCCCTGATATATATTATTCTCTCAGATAAGCACTACAAGTCCCAGTGTAAGAAGAAATTCTTAAGCTTTGAGACCTTGTGTTGGTCTAAACACCATTTTGCTTTTTGCAAAAGATGATATTTGAAAAACTGCATATAAGTTAAGCATATGTAAATCTAATTATTTAACAATAAAGTATGCTTCATTGTAATACAGCTTGCTACTTTGAAGTATGGAGGATTCACCTTCATTTCTGGACATTTAGTGTAAACTAGAGGTTTATTCCTCTTTGAGCTGAAAAAAAGATCTCCTGTTTTTATACTTGATAAAGATAGAGGATTTAAATTCTTAGAAAGGAGTGATGGTTAAACTATTCTATATGCAGTATTCAGTATCCAAATTAATTATGAAATTTCTACTTCACACATAAAATATCCTTAAGGAAACCTTTACTCCTGCAAAACCATCTTTTTAAAATTCACTGTAGAGACCTAGCTTCCCTCAGGATCATCAGTATCATCCTTGCCAACGCATCACTGTACTCATTTAGAATCCTAGCTCCCTCCTGGTTTTCCTTCAGCCAAGCCCTGACACTGTCAGCTTCCTGATGCCTTCCTTTTCTTTTCCTTCACCTCAGCCATGCAAGCATTGGTTCAGTCCTCAGGTAGCATTTACTGAGCACCTGCTCTGTGCCTGCCATGCAGGCTCTGATCCTGAGATAGGAAATACCCTCAGCGGTTCCTCTGGACCTGTCTTGCCATCATGGCCAGGCTAAATGATGAGAGACTGGGGAGGTGCAGAGTTTGTTACTTTAAAAAACTCTGATACCTATCTTCTTCTAAGGCAGGTAGGAGGTTTTGTACAGGCCCAGCCTGGTGGTTTTAGATCCTGGGACGTAGGCCAGCGCTTCTTTCGTTGTTGCTGAGGCTTCATGCAGTGTACCTCAGGGGCTCAGGTTTCTCCTCCACCAGAGACTCCATCCCCTCACTCCCTGTCGTACTGTCACTGAATTACTTCTCCATCTGGCAAATAGAAGCTGTAAAGAGACTCTAAACCTGGCATCTTATGTTGCTCCTTGCAGCCTAACCTTTGATAGGTGGTATCATGAGAAACGCTGGGCTGGAAGAAACACAAGCTGGAATCAAGATTGCCAGGAGAAGTATCAATAACCTCAGATATGCGGATGACACCACCCTTATGGCAGAAAGTGAAGAAGAACTAAAGAGCCTCTTGATGAAGGTGAAGGAGGAGAGTGAAAAAGTTGGCTTAAAGCTCAACGTTCAGAAAACTAAGATCATGGCATCTGGTCCCATCACTCCATGGGAAATAGATGGGGAAACAGTGGAAACAGTGTCAGACTTTACTTTTTTGGGCTCCAGAATCACTGCTGATGGTGACTGCAGCCATGAAATTAAAAGACACTTACTCCTTGGAAGGAAGGTTATGGCCAACCTAGATAGCATGTTTAAAAGCAGAGACATTACTTTGCCAACAAAAGTCCGTCTAGTCAAGGCTATGGTTTTTCCAGTGGTCATGTATGGATGTGAGAGTTGGACGGTGAAGAAAGCTGAGCGCCGCAGAATTGATGCTTTTGAACTGTGGTGTTGGAGAAGACTCTTGAGAGTTTCTTGGACTGCAAGGAGATCCAATCAATCCATCCTAAAAGAGATCAATCCTGGGTGTTCATTGGAAGGTCTGATGTTGAAGCTGAAACTCCAATACTTTGGCCACCTCATGCGAAGGGTTGACTCATTGGAAAAGACCCTAATGCTGGGTAGGATTGGGGGCGGGAGGAGAAGGGGACGACAGAGGATGAGATGGTTGGATGGCATCAGCGACTCGATGAACATGGACTTGGGTAGACTCCGGGAGTTGGTGATGGACAGAGAGGCCTGGCGTGCTGCAATTCATGGGGTCGCAGAGAGTCGGACACGACTGAGCGACTGAACTGAACTGAACTGAACTGATCCCTCTCCTGAGCTTTTGTGAAATGCACAGAGGGTAATAATCCCTCCTTCACACATACTTCGTGGGAATATTATGAGGTTGAATGAGGAGGTTATTTAAAAGGCTTGACATTTTCTTGGAGGGGGTTGCTATAGAAACACAGAGGAATACAAGTACTTCAGAGAAGAGATTTCAGGGAAGTCCAGGGCTCTTTAGTTTTTATTTTTTTGAATTATGAAGTATGATAACACATTTACAAGAGACTTGGAAAATACAGAACAAAGTTACATATAGTTCCACTGTACAATTATTTTTTAAGTAGGTAAATTAAGATTTTAAGTTGGAGTTTCAATATGAAACTCTCAAAAATTAATAGAATGAATATACAGAGAAGTAGAAAGATACAGTAGACCTGAAAAACACTGTGAACCAACTCAACATAATTAAGATTTATACAATTTTCACTCAACAGTAGGATACAAATTCATTCAAGGTCCCATAGACTGTAAATTAGGAGACACTGGAATATATTCAGGGATATAAAATAAGATACAAAAACTTCATGGTCTAAAGGTATTGAAATCATACAGAGTCTGTTCTCTTATCATTGTAGAATTATGTTAGAAATCAATATCAAAAGAAATCTGAAAATAACCCACATATGTCAAGTGCAGTGTGACATTTACCAAAAGAGATCTTTGACTTAGCCATCAAAAGTCTCAATAAAGTTGACTGAAAAAAACAGAGTGATTGCAGAGAAGGAAGCATCTAAATGAGAAATTAGTATCAAAATGAGAAATTAGTATTAAACATACTTTAAACAAAATCCCATGTATTTGGAAATTGAATGTCCACTTTTAAATGATGGTATATCTAAGAAGCCATAATAAAGAAAATTAGAAAAAAAATTGTAATAGAATAAAAATGAAAAGAGAATTTACCAGAATTTGTTGTATGCTGCTGAAGCCGCTTAATGCAATTAAACACGATGTGGAGTCTTGAATAGGTATGAAAACAAATAACGGGCACTAGCATAAAATTTTGTGAAATTAGAACAAAATGTGTACTATTGTTAATAATTCTATATCACTTGTTAATTTCCTGTGTGTGTCTGTGTTGGTTTTTTTTTACAACATAGTATTTCTTTATATTCTCAGAATTGGATTAGACGTTTCAAGCAGGGCTCTTTGTTCTTTCAAGAGGCCAAAATATGGAAGAGCCAGGGCTCGGCCCTTGACCTCTTTCAGCCTAACCCCAAGCCTATTACTTCCTCTTTCTTTTAGGATTAAGTTTTCCCTGCAGTTATGCACCCCCCCACCCGCCCGACCACCGCCGGCCCAGGGCCAGTACCTTCTAGTACAGGAAGAATATGATCTCAGTGCAATCTCTCCACTGGGGATGCTTCATCGAGCATTTCCAGAAGGCATATGGCTCAACACCAGCACTGCTTTTCTATCGTGGAGAAAATGGCGTGACTCTGCCAGGAACGGAAAGAATAGAAGATGAGAGGACAGGAACTTTTAAAAAATCTGCCAGCCACTGTGTATTGGGAGTACTTGGGTGGAACATTATATTGAAACTGTGGGAGAAAGTGTGAGGTTGTTTCCTGCTCTGCAAGAGCTTGAAACCTAGTAGGGGTGGCGGGTGGAGGGGAGGGTACAAAAAGAGCTTGGAGAATAACGAAAGACACAAACTCTGAGTGTAACAGGAGTTCAGGAAAGGGGGAGGTCAGAGTAATTGCAAGTTTATCATAAAAAAGTGGGACCTTGGGCTTCCCTGGTGGTCTAGTGATTAAGAATCTGCCTGCCAGTGCAAGGGACACGGGTTTGATCCCTGGTCTGGGAAGATCCCATATGCAGCAGAGCAGTTAAGCCCATGTGCCACAGGCACTGAGCCTGTGAGCTGCAGCTGCAGAAGCCTGTGTGCCATGGAGCCCATGCTCTGCAACAAGAGCAGTGAGAAGCCTGCTCACCACAACGACGAGTAGCCCCTACTTGCCACAACTGGAGAGCACCTGTGTGCAGCAAAGAAGACCCAGCGCAGCCAAAACTAAACAAACGTCTTTTTTTAAAAAAAAGTGGGACCTCAGTACCAAATTCAAAGTAACACTGACCTCTGTGGAGGAGGGGGAGTTGGAAAGGGCTGCAGAAAGAAACCGTATTAAGGTGTTATTTCCTAGGTTAACTGATGGATATAGAGGTGTTTGTGGTATCATTCTGTAGACTTTTTAATATGTCTTATGCCTCTCATATGGTTCATTTTTGTGATATTTTTGTTTTCATTGAGATACAGTTCACATGCTAAAAAATCCACCATTTTAACATGTACAATTCATTGGCTTTTTATTCACTAGTTTGTGAAGCCATCATCACTTTCTAATTTCAGAACATTTTCATCATCCTAAAGAGACCCACTGGCTTCCCTGGTGGCTCAGTGGTAAAAAAACCCACCTGCCAATGCAGGTGACGTGGGTTTGATCTTGAGTCACAAGATCCTGTGCAGAAGGCAATGGCAACCCACTCCAGTATTCTTGCCTGGAGAATCCCATGGACAAGAGGAGCTGGTGGGCTATACAGTCCATAGGGTCACAACAACTCAGACATGACTTGTCTACTAAACAACCACAACAAAGAGACCCATTAGCAAGGAGTTCCTAATCCCCTCTCCATCCAATCATAGGCTAACCAACTTTCTATCAGGATCTGCCTATTCTAGACATTCCATGTAAATGGAATCCTACAGTATGTGGCCTTTTGTGTTTGAACTCTTTACAAGGTTTTTCAAGTTTCACTCATGATGTAGCATGTATAAATACTTAACTTCTCTTCCTTTCTTTTTTTCTTGGCCCAGATGTCTTTATTTTTCAAAAAGGTCCTTAAATCTTTCTGAAGTTCCAAATGGGTTAGGAAACACTTTTAGCTATTACTATTCTTGATTCTATTATTTGGTTTGGAATAAAACTGATTTTTAAAAATTTATCAATAACACCTTACTGGTCGCTTTTCAGGTAATAATATACCGTTAACCCTTGAACAACACAGGCATGAAGGGCCCAGTCGAAAATCCACCTGTAACTATAGGCAGCCCTCTGCATGTGTGGTGCCCTCACGCCTCAGTCCCTTAGAGCTTGTGGTTCGTTTGTATCTGTGCTTCCGCAGTGGCAGATTCCACTGACTGTGGGTCATGTAGTACTGCAGGATTTCCTCTTGAAAAAAAATCCATGTACAGGTGGACCTGCGCCATTCAAACTTATGTTGTTCAAGGGTCAACTGTATATATTTTTATTGTGGTAAACTATATATAACTCAAAATTTACCATTTTAACCTTTCTTAAGGGCACAATTCAATGGTATTAAATATATCCACCATGTTGTACAACCTTCACCGCCATCCATTTCCACAACTTTTTCATCATCTCAAACAGAAACTTATACCTATTAAAAAATAACTCTCCATTCCTCCTGCCTAAAGCCCCTTATAAACTCTCTTCTACTTTCTGTCCCTATGTATTTGCTAATTCTAGGTACCTCATGTAAGTGGAATCATATAATATTTGTCCTTTGGTGTCTGGCTTATTTCACTTAGCCTAATGTCTTCTAGGTTCATCAGTGTTTAGCTTATGTCAGAATTTCAACCCTTTTAAGACTAGATACTACCCCATCATATGGATACATACCACATTTTGTTTATGTTTTTGTCCATTGATGGGTTGTTTCCACTTTTGCAGTATTTTGATGCTTTTATGACATCCATGTATATATTTTTGTGTGAACCTGTTTTCAGTTCTCCTGGGTGTATAGCTAGGAGTGAAATTGCCAGGTCGTATGGTATCTCAGTGTTTAACTTTTGAGGAACTGTCAGCTGTTTTCCAAAGTGGCTGAACCATTTTTCATTCCTACCAATAATATATGAGAGTTCCAGTTTCTTTATATTCTTGCCAACATTTGTTGTTTTCCATGTTCTTTTAAAAAATTATTACCATTCTAATGGGTGTAAAGTGGTATCTCATTGTGGTTTTATTTGCATTTCTCTAATGACTAATAATATTGAATGTCTTTTCATGTGCTTATTAGCTGATTGTATATCTGCTTTGTAGAAATGTCTATTCAGATCCTTGCCCATTTTTAACTTGGATTGTTTGTCTCCTTACTGAGTTGTAGGTGTTTTTGTAATCTAGTCTGGCTCTAAAACCCTTATTAGATACACAATTTGCAAATATTTTCACCCATTCTTTGGGCTGTCTTTTCATTTTCTTAATAGTGTCATTTGTTGCACAGAAGTTTTCAATTTTGATGAAGTTCAATTTAATCTGTTTTTTCCTTGGTTGCTTGTGCTTTCGGTGTCCCATCTATGACACCGTTGCCTAATCCAAAAGTAAAGATTTACACCTATGTTTTCTTCACTGAGTTTTATAGTTTTAACCTTTACATTTGGGTTTTTTATCCATTTTGAGTTAATTTTCACATCGGGTGTGAGATAGAGGTTCAGATTCATTCTTTTGCATCTGTTTGTCCCACCACCATTTATTGAAGACTGTTCTTTCCCCTTTGGATTGTCTTGGCACGCTTGTCAAAAATCAGTTGACTGTAGGTGTGTGGGTTTATTTCTGGACTCTCAGTTCTATCCTATTGATGTGTTTGGCTATTCTTATGTTAGTACCAGTTTTGATTATTATAGTTTTGTCGTAAGTTTTAAAATGCAGAAGTGTGAGTCCTCAACTTTGTTCTTATTTTTCAAGATTGTAATTTGGTTCCCTTAAATTTCTATACAGATCTTAGGATCATCTTGTTAATTTCTGCCAAAAAAGGCAGTTGAAATTTTGAGAGATTGCACTGAACCATAGTGATATTAAGCCTTGTAGTCAGTGAGCATCAGATGTCTTTCCATTTATTTACTTTTTCCCCCGTTTCTTTTACTGATGTTTTATAGTTTTCAGTGTATAACTCTTATACTTCTTTTGTTAAATTTATCCCTATGTGTTTTATTGTTTTGGATGCTCTTGTAAATGGCATATTCTTAATTTCATTTTCAGATTGTTTTCTGCTAGTGTATAGAAATGTAACTGATATTTATATGTTGCTTTTATGTCTTAGAACCTTGCTGAACTTGTTAATGAGCTCTGTTTTGTGTTTATGTCTTCCTTAGGGCTTTCCATATAAGCTTATTTTATCTGCAATTAGAAATAGTTTTACTTGCTTAATTGCCTTGTCTAGAACATCTAGTACAATGTTGAATGAAAGTGGTGAGAGTGGAATCTTTGTCTTATTCCTGGTCTTAAGGAGAAAGTTTTTAGTCTTTTAACATTAAATATGATGTTAGCTGTGGATTTTTCATAGATGCCCTTTATCAGATAAAGGACATTCTGTTCTATTACTAGTTTGCTGTGTATTTTATTATGAAAGAATTTTGGATTTTGTCAAGTGCTTTTTATGCATCTTTTGTGATGATCATGCAGTAATTGTCCTTTATTTTATTAATATGTTGTATTACATTGATTGGCTTTCATATGTTAAATTATCTTTATATTTCTGGGATAAATCCCATTTGGTGGTGTGTAATCCTTTTTTTATATGCTGCCAGATACTGTTTGCTGGTATTTTGTTGAGATTTTTGTGTCTATATTCATAAGGAATATTAGTCTATAGTTTTCTTTTCTTTAAATGTCTCTGTCTGGTTTTGTATCAAGGCAATACTGGCCTTACAGAATGAGTTGGGAAGTTTGCCCTTTTCTCTTATTTTTTGGAAGAATTTATGAAGGACTGATATTAATTCTTTAAATGTTTGATGGAACTCATCAGAGAAGCCATCTGGCCCTGAGTTTTTCTTTGTGGGGGTTCATTTTTTTAATGCAAGGTGCAGAAGAGTATTTATAGTACAATTGAGGGTAGGGTAAGGGAGGGAGAGAAGAGTCTTTTTAAAGCTGTATCTGTGTGTTTTGAAAAGATATATAAGAAAAGATGATACACAAGCAAAGGTTATCATTGAGTAATGAAATGGAACTTGTTTTCTGTTCCTTTTTTTATGATTATGACCATGTACTACTTTAAATTAAAAAACAAAACGAAAACAAAAGCCTACTTAAAAGGGCCAGCATTTGACCATGTGCTTTTTCACCTGCATGGTTAGATACTAGGTCTGTGTACTTGCCACTGGCCTATGTCCTTAGTACCTCAGTCTAGTAGACCCAGCATCTCCAGCTCCACAGTTTGCTGCTCCCCCTCTCTTTAAACCTCCAGCAACACTGAATTACTTACCAATTCCCTGAAAACACCCCCAGTTCCGTGCTACTGTGCCTTTGTAATCATATGCTGTTCCCTTTCCTTGCTAACCCTTCCCCCTTTATCTGCCCAATTAATCTCTCCTAATTGGCACTTATCCTTTAAAACCCCTTCCAAATATTTAGTAACCTGCCTTTGTGAACACCTCCCACCTCCCAGCTCACTCCCCTCCCTTGAATTGCCCATCCCATGGGAAAGTAAAAAACTCTCTTCTGCTGCCTCTCATACGTTACGTATATTTTTGTTATTGAATTTTATGTTTATTATTACTGGTTCACGTATATGTCTTCCCTAAAAGTACAATTTTATTCAGTCTCGTATCCAAGAAGCTTAGCACAATGCTTGGCACAAAACAGACACTCCAAAATATTTGAATTGAATTCATGCAACATGGGGTCGCACAGAGTCGGACACAACTGAAGCGACTTAGCAGCAGCAGCAGCAGCAGCAGCAGCAGCATGCAACAGGAAAAGGCATCTGAGTAGAATGGGCAATGAGAGCCAAGGCCAAAGTTTGAATTACTATAACCTGTTCTGGTTTGGCACGACAGGAGGATTCATGCTAGGAATATAGTTGAATGAATTTGGCAGGGCTGGTAATGGAGGTTCTTAAAAGCTAAATAGAGTAGACTTGGTAGGTAAATATCGACAAGGTGAATAACTCCTCTCACCTCCTTGAGTCTTTGCTCTAATCTCTCTCCTCAGTAGGCTTACCCTGATCACCTGAGAGTGATGGACCGAGAGGTTGGGGTTGGTAGGTGCAAACTATTACATTTAGAATGGACGAACAACAAGGTCCTAATGTATAGCACAGGGAACAACATCGAATCTCCTGGGATAAACCATAATGGAAAAGAATGTATATATGTATATAATTGAGTCACCTTGCTGTTACAGCAGAGATTGGCATAACATTTCAACTAAAAAATGAAACATTCACCCATCCTCTGACCCCTGCACTCTTGAGTTGCCTTTCCCTGATCTTCCTCCTTTTCCCATAGCACTTATCACATTTGATATAATTTACTTACTCATTAGGTTTTTTATTTATTGTCTGTCGCCCCTCTTAGAACATAAGCTCCTCTCACTAGGGTGGCCTTGTTCACCGATCCTTCCCAAGCACCTGGAACATTGCCTGGCACATAGTTGGCACTCAGTAATTATTTGTTGAGTGAATGAATCCTAAATTAATAAACTTCAGAATCTTGTCCAGAGCAGGCACAGATAGCTTAGGTATAGTTGACATGGCTTGTTTCTGAAAAGTCTGGTCTTTAAAACTGCTAAGATAGTGTCATCTATTTAATGTAATCTGGAGCAGTGCAGGGGAGGGAGGTGAGGGAAAGCGGTTTCTCTTGCCTTAGTTTATTGCCTTAAGGTTTCTTGCCTTAGACACCAAATTGGGAAGTAAAACATGAGTCCATTTGAGTTTATTTCTTGCCTAAAAAAATGTTATTTCATGTGGTGATTAATTCCTGTGCTTTAATAATTTCTCTCTTTCTTTCTCCACAGACCTTTGTAGTATTAAACAGAGGGAAAACTCTCTTCAGATTTAGTGCCACGCCTGCCTTGTACATTTTAAGTCCTTTTAACCTGATAAGAAGAATAGCTATTAAAATTTTGATACATTCATATCCTTTTCTGCAAATGTGGGGTGAGTGCAGCCGTTGTGTGGTTGCTGGTATGTGTTTCTGAATGTCCACCACCTAATTGTATATTAACTATTTTATCAGTGGTGTAGCTGACTATTCCTCCAGTCAGAACTTCTGCTAAAGCCTTAGCTGAGCTTCAGCGGATTCTTGTTTCTTAGGATGATATCACGGGAATCTGGAATTTTCTGGGTATCATTAAGAGGGACAAGTTAAGATGGTAACTTTACTGAAGTCTTAATTTTTAAAGCACTCAGACTTTAGTAACTTCATAACAAGTTATATTATTTGGCTTTTTACATATTAAAGCCCATATTAGAATTTTTGAAAAGCTACTATAAATAATTGAGCGAGTGTTTTAGAGATCTGCTTTGATTTCTTAAACCACAAGCTTAGGAAGTAAGATAATCTCTCAGATTAAATGGCCTCTTTGGTGCACAGGTTTAGATCTAGATTGCAGGATTGATATGAATTTTTTATATATATATTTTTGCCCCCATTAAAAGAAAATGCCAATTTACTCATGCAGCTTGACTTTGTATCTCATTAATATAGTAGAGCATATGACAGATGAAAAATTACGTGATGGGTTTAGCAACTTCACTTAGTAACTTTAAACCTTCATGGTTGATATTTAATTTGATGGTACTTAGTCCCATGCTTCAGAGTTTTGTATCCTCCAAGTAGGATGAAGAAACCAGCAGTTGCTGCTTCATAAACAGGTTTGTTAAGCTTTTGTTCTTTTTATTTTTGTTAAGAATTTAGCAGCCTTATCTGGAATTTGTGGGTTTTACAAGCAACATAGTTCTGAAATCTAAAGGTTTATAAGAAAACAAATAATTCACAATGGAGTCCTTCCTTTCTTGTTGGATCAGAGGATGATGTTTTTTTTCTATTCTAACCAGAACATGTTATTATTCCCAGAAGGAAAAATCCAGCTGTGGGAAGAAAAAAATGCAGCTGTAAGAAGTGTTCTCCACTAATGGAATGAAGGTAGTGAATGCCATTAGCAAGAGAGAGTGAATTAGTAACAAATGAGATATGACTTCTGTGCAGTTTAAGTAACTTGTATTGATCTAAAGCAGTTTAATTCTTCTCAGTAGACAAGAACATGGAGAAGGAAATGGCAACCCACTCCAGTATTCTTGCCTGGAAAATCCCATGGACAGAGGAGCCTGGCAGACTACAGTCCATGGGGTCACAAGAGTCGGACACGACTTAGTGACCAAGCCAGACAAGAACAAGAAGGGCTGAGCAAGTCTTGGATGGAATTGAAATGGCGGCAAAATGATTTGCTACCCATAAATGTTCCTGGACACTCTCAGAAAGATCAAATGAATTTGCCTCGTTACCTAATTCTTAGGAGTACGATGGTATAGATGTCCTTAAAATCCTTACCCAGTCCTTACCACAACTGGTTTCCCAAATTTGACAGATTCAGCAGACATTAACTGTTGCCTTGCCCTGCAAGGTCACAGCCCTTTAAAGGGCTATGGAAAAAAAGTAAACTGTTAAATACATGAACATTTCCAAATAATTGGTAGTGCAAAATAAATAACAATAAATGACTCCTCAGTAACACAGATGAGATTTAATTTGTTTTTCTCATCCGATGACTTTGGCATGTGACAGACTGCAAGATTTCTGGTTATTGGGCAAAAAGGTATTTAGAGGCATAAATGGTAAGAAGGAAAAATGTTTATCCAAAAAGAGAACAGTGATAGCCCTTTTGAAAAAAAGAGTGGCCATCCTGCTGTGTCCACGCACATTCTCTGGCCGGGTGTGGATACATATGGTGGCACTCATATGGTTCATGGTGGTGGCCACAGTTTTCATTATCACCTTGCCTTTTCCTCCTCTGTGCTTTGTCTCCTTTCAGGTTACTGATTTTAATTCTCATGATACTTAATGTGAAATGTATTTGCTTCCTGAGGATAAAAGCAGGCCAGAGTTTGTATATTCTCCCTTGACTCTTTTCTACAGTATTTAGCATGATCATTATGTGCACTATTTTGACCAACTGTGTATTCATGACTTTTAGTAACCCTCCTGAGTGGTCGAAGAATGTGGAGTAAGTAGCTCATGTATTTATTTTTTGCTCGCTTGTTTTAAATATTTCTAGTCACTGCATCTTGCACTGCACGGCTTATCCATCAAGGAAGAAAATCATTTGCCCACTTTTCATGTGACAGAGATGGATGAGGATTCATGTGGAATTTAGGAAATATCCTTAAACATCAACTCTGGAAATTATTATTTCTAGGTTATTACCCATTTTTTATTTCACAGAGTGGGTGAGGGTACATCTGCAATTTAAGAAGTAAGTATCCTTAGAAATCAACTCTAGAAATTATTGTTTCTGGATTATTGCCCACGTTTTATTTCACGGAGTGGGTGAAGACACATGTGGAATTGAAGAAATATCCTTAGAAATCAACTCTAGAAAGAGAAAGCCTGCCATGGAAGTGACGACTCACCACCTATGCCCTTTCCTGTGGTAGCCTGTGTTAGCCAAAGCTTTGACTGGCCCATTACCATCTTCTACCCTCAATTCCTGATGATCCTTTTCCTGTTGTTTCAAGTAAAAATTAACTCTGGGGCCTCCTTTCCTGGTTCAAAATGATCACGTGCTAGATGGCAGTACCCAACTATTCCTTTGTGATGCACTTCAGGACCCAGTGCCACATTCCAACTTTCTTGGTTTGGGCATTTCAGTAATTTTCATTAAATGCATCCCTTTCTCTTCCTCACTCCCTTTCTGCTGCATCAGTTGTGTCCTTTCTGTTTTGTCTCTGTTACTGAGGCTGCTTGTCAGCAAGTGCTCTCTTAGAAGGTTCATTTAAAGTTCCTTTCTGTTTGGAAATTGCCTCAAGCTATCCATTTCTTCGACAGGTACACGTTCACAGGGATTTATACATTTGAATCACTAGTGAAAATCATTGCAAGAGGTTTCTGCATAGATGGCTTTACCTTTTTACGGGATCCATGGAACTGGTTAGATTTCAGTGTCATCATGATGGCGTAAGTTCTCTGCTTACTTTATTGGTGTTCGGGGTGTGATTATGTGTGTGTGGTTGTACTCTTGGGTGTGTTTGTATGACAGTGTAAGTGTGAGTTTATGGGCTTAGTTGTGTGAGGAATTAAAGGATAACCATGTAAAGTGGGTATGGACATGTGTCTGATTCTTTCTTATGAAGGCCTCTATGGGTTCAGGCAGTGACAGTGTGTGCATAATGGGAGAGGATGAGCAGATGGGAGCAAAATTAGGAAGTGATTTTCTATTGCAACTCCCTTATATTTTGTTTCTCCCTATAACATTGACCAGGGTGCACACAGTTATCACTAGGAGGCCTTGGTGAAGACTTCATATTTTTTAGGTGTAAACCTTAGGCTGGAACTCAGTTTCCTCAGTGTATTATGTTACATGTAATTTCTTGAGGCTGTCCAGATGTTGCAGAATTCAGGGCACATTTTAGAGTCAAAACATAAGCCAAGTATCCAATCTGCTTACTTCCTAAAGAATTGCTGACCAGAGCTTCAAACTATTGTTACTTGGGAGCAGTGTAACCCCACATTGGCATGCTAGCTGCTCTGTGTAATTAGTGTTGTTTTAACAACGAAAATGTATCTCTTTGGGAAACTTAGATGGTGATAGAAGAGGTGTAGCAGACTTTATTTGTATTTTCATGTTGGGGAAAGTGTTTTGTGGGTTGATAGGGGGTGAAAGTGTAGTGTAGATTGTGTGTGTGTTTGTATGTGTGCACGCAGATGTGTAAGAGATTGAGTGCATTTGTGTATGTTTGGGTCTGAGCATCTGATACAAAGATGTATTTCAACTATAAAGTGTGAATAAATGATATACACTGAACATTTGAAACTGGAACTTTGACTTTCTGTTATGTTAAGAAAATTTCTAGCTTTCCAGCATTATGAATACACACTGGTGTTCATTTAAAATGTAAGTGTCCTTGCTAGGCACAGAGCTGGTGATTAAATGAACACTTTAACAGAATATTGGCTCTGATCCCATGATCTGGATTTTTCCTGTATATCACAAGCTAAAACTTCATATGTAGGCATGACTGCAATGATATGCAGACAACTCTTGGATAAATCGTATATGCAGAGATTTAGGCATTTTTTTCCATTGTCAACTAGGAAGTTATTTTAATGTAGATTTGTTTATATGGGGCTCCTGCTGCAGAAATCTGTCTCCTTTTCCTAAGAAACTGTTCACAAAACTTGGAGACATAAGCCTTTGAATACCTCCTGGCCTTCCTTTTAACTGGAAAAAGAGAATGGACTAAGAGTAGTCATTCTGATTGGGATCTGCACATCATGATGCTTCGTGAGAAAGCCCCAGGAGCCTTTTGGTGGTATCACTTCTTTCAAATACACTTTGGATTTCTCCTTGCCCAACTGAAAAAAATAAAATGTGTTCCTTAAATGCTTGTATTTGAAACTTTTCTTTTTCAAGGAAAAAAATGAAATCATATCTTGCTTATAAGACCCTTTCTTACCCCTATTCTCAAACCCTCGCCCAGTGGTACCATTACAAGTTAACTTTGGTTTGATTCTGCAGGTATATAACAGAGTTTGTAAACCTAGGCAATGTTTCAGCTCTACGCACTTTCAGGGTTCTGAGGGCTTTGAAAACTATTTCGGTAATCCCAGGTAAGATGGCCCGGGGTTGGTGTTAGGTGTTGGGTTAGGGCCCTGACGTGACGTATTGTACTTTTTGTTTTGTTGTGGTTTCGTTTTTTTTTCCTTTGGTGTTTGTGTTTGTGTCTGTGTTTGTCATTTGTGTCTGTGCGTGACCTCCCTTACTACAGATATGTGACAGAGTTTGTGGACCTGGGCAATGTCTCAGCGCTGAGAACATTCAGGGTTCTCCGAGCTTTGAAAACTATCTCTGTAATTCCAGGTGAGAAAATTTAAACACCAAACTGACTTTGCCTCATCTCCTCTTATCTCCTCCATTTGCTCTGTCCACCACATCCTGAAGCAGCGTCAGCACAGCTGAGATGGCCTTGCATTTCGCATGTTTTTCCCAGGAGATGTTCTCTGGAATGGCTCTTTGGTCCTTAAGCCAAAGTTGCTCTGGCAGTGCTTGCAAGGCATGCAGCTCCCATTCCATCCATGCTCTGAAAAAGCACGTGCTTAAGAGTCACTTGGATCTTAAGATACCTGAAAAAATTGTCACGGAGCTACCTGTCTGTTTGAATATGAATCATTTGCTTCCTGGCCTCATGGAATTACAGTAATTTTAACATTCGCCGTCATTCCATTGCTTGTGATTTCTAGGCTTCCTGTCGCATGGTTTGCTGATGGGATGTTATTTGAAGAATTGCACTTTTACTGTAACTGTGTTAATGGAGTTATTTAATCACAGAAAAGCCCTTACCCCATTGACTAGTCCAGTGTTCCAGACAATTTTAAGAGCCTTGGTGTTAGTGACCTGAACTTTAATAATCACTGTATATTACATACTGTTGCTGCCTAATTCACTAGAATAAGAACCAGTAGATATCTACTACATATATATTCAGAGGCCATTCTCAGACATAAATCCCAATGAAAGCTTATGTGGGTGCCATTGAAAAAAAAAAAAGTCAAAGGTAAGATAAGATACATCTAAGCACATGGGCAAACAAAAAAATACAGAAACTTTACAAGGAAGAAAAAAGTAATCAGTGACTAGTTGAGAGGTAGTTGATTGACAGTCTTTACATTTTTTGCCTCTTTTTTCTTGATTCTGGTTGAGCTGCCTAATGATTCTTAACCTTTTGAAGGTTTTGTATCCATTTGAGAACCAGGTGAAATTTCACAGGCACCGCCTCCCCAGCAAAGCCCATCGATGGCCCCCCGAGGTTGAGATCTATTAATTTAATTCAAATCCTTGCTGCCTGGTAATAACTATCTTTTGGAAGACCAGTCTTGAAATCTGAAAGGAAAGATATTTTAGTTAGTAGACAAACTAACATGGCAGAAACATGGCAGAAGTCTAGACTGTGTTGTCGCTGGTTGGACTTTGGTTGTATTCAGGAGTTTTTAGGGAAGGAAGACTCCCAAGAGGCCAGGCTTTCCAATGCAGTTTTGTAGAAACAGGGACATGAAGAACAGAGGCATCCTATTCCTGACATCACATGGCTTTTCTTGTGGCTGCACCAAAAATACTCTTCTTTTCTCCTTTTCAATGGTATCTAGATATCAAATGCAGAGAGAGGAAAATACAGAGGTAGAATTCTGCTGACTGAGAACCTCAGGGTGGTAAATCTCAGTTTCTCCATTTACAAACTTGGGCCATGAAGTGGGCCCATAAATTATGGCCCTATTGAGAATGAATTACTTTATTTTTAGCAATGGTAGCTTACTCCTTGTTAACCAGAGGCTAGATGTCAGTGGATATATTCTTTTTTTTTTTAAGATTTTTTTTTATATGAATCATCTTCAAGGCCTTTATTGTATTTGTTAAAATATTGCCTCTGTTTTATGGGTTGATTTTTTTGGCAGCCAGGCATATAGGATCTTAGCTCCTTGACCAGGGATCGAACTCACACCCCACACACAGAAAGGCAAAGTCCCAACCACTGGATCATCAGGGAAGTCCCCTAGAGTATATTCTTATTGGCAAAAAACTATAACCGTGACTTATCAAAGTTTAGTTCTTAGCCATTTTATTAATAAATCCATTTGACAGAAAATCTAGCTTATTCTCTAGGCACCTTTATGAAGCTTGTTGATGGCAGCCTAACCCTTAAGCAGACCTTGTCTTTTTTTTTTTTTCTTTTTGTAAGACATCTGTACCACCAAGTCTTTACTGTCATTTTTCTTTTGGTCTCTTTCCTCCTCTGGCCTCTTTTAAATGTGATGCCATGTTTTCTGCTCACTTCCCCCAGTGTACTCCGCAAGGCATCTGTCCCTTTATGTTCTTGTGATCACAAAACTTCTCTTCCAGAACTAAATTGGAAAGCTGTGCTCTCCTCACTAACTAGGGCAGCAGATGCTATCTCTGCTCCAGCTCTTAGCCTCTGTCTCTGTCTGTGCTGTATGATTAACTTCTGACCACAGCATTTCTACAAGATAACTCTGACTGATGTCACGTTATTTATCCTTAATGGTCTAGTTTTATAGGTATATATTAATGTCTAGTTTTATATTCTATATTGTAAATATATATCTATAAACACAGTTCAGTTCAGTTCAGTCGCTCAGTCGTGTCTGACTCTTTGTGACCCCATGAATTGCAGCACACCAGGCCTCCCTGTCCATCACCAACTCCCGGAGTTTACCCAAACCCATGTCCATCGAGTCAGTGATGCCATCCAACCATCTCATCCTCTGTCATCCCCTTCTCCTCCTGCCTCCAATCCTACCCAGCATTAGGGTCTTTTCCAATGAGTCAACTCTTCGCATGAAGTGGCCAAAGTATTGGAGTTTCAGCTTCAACATCAGTCCTTCCAATGAACACCCAGGATTGATCTCCTTTGGGATGGATTGATTGGATCTCCTTGCAGTCCAAGGGACTCTCAAGAGTCTTCTCCAACACCACAGTTCAAAAGCATCAATTCTTCGGCGCTCAGCTTTCTTCACCGTCCAACTCTCACATCCATACATGACCACTGGAAAAACCATAGCCTTGACTAGATGGACTTTTGTTGGCAAAGTAATGTCTCTGCTTTTAAATATGCTATCTAGGTTGGCTATAACCTTCCTTCCAAGGAGTAAGCATCTTTTAATTTCATGGCTGCAATCACCATCAGCAGTGATTTTGGAGCCCCCCAAAATAAAATCTGACACTGTTTCCACTGTTTCCCCATCTATTTCCCATGAAGTGATGGGACCAGATGCCATGATCTTAGTTTTCTGAACGTTGAGCTTTAAGCCAACTTTTTCACTCTCCTCTTTCACTTTCATCAAGAGGCTCTTTAGTTCTTCTTCACTCTCTGCCATAAGGGTGGTGTCATCTGCATATCCGTAATAGTCCTCTATAAATGATTTTAGCAGTAGCAATTATAAAGAAGAAACTTAAATGCAAAGAAAGTTCATGTGAAGATTTAGACCCCAACTTCACAGTTTAAAATAAATTCTTGGATTCCTATTTCTAGAAGCACCTCCTAATTGAGCTGGCTTTGGGAGGTTTTTGAAATAACTTTAAGGGATAATAAAGGCAATGATATAGTCAATTCTTAAAGTGTGACTTTTTATCCCAAGTTCTTTTGCTCCCCTTCTACTTGTGGAGGGCTGTTGCCCTGTGCCTACCTGCCTGTTACCCAGGTCTCTTTCCATGGTGGGAACACCAGTCTGAGTCAGTGGACCTGAGCATCTCTTAATGGAAATCTGAGTCATTTTGACTCCACTGTCATAGAGCGGGGCCATAGTTCCCTCTGAATAAAAGCCATTGCTTTGCGTACCAAGTTTTCTCATAGGCCACTTGTGGAATTGTCCCTTTCTTTGCCTTCTCCTGCTCCCAGTTTGATTGTTAGGCTTTTGCCGAAGCTGCCAAAAACAGAAGCGAGATCTACCACAGAATGGACAAGGGACCTGTAAAATCTCACAGAATTCTCAACTTCCTTTTTGAGAGTTTTTCTTTTCCTAGAGCACTTACCCTTCTCACCTGGGCTGATGTTGTCCTCCCTCTTAGCATCTTTGTTAGATAGTCTGGATCTGTCAGGGCAGTCAGGACTTCCTGAAGATTGGAGAGTACAGTGTATCAGTTAGCCCCAGCCTTTTATACAAGATGCTTCAATTTAGACCCTTCTTGTGGCTTAGAAAAGAGTAAACTCACATTCTGATCCTCTTTATTTGCTAACTCAAGACTTGGATACCTATCATTCATGATTTCCCTTTGCTTCAGAGCACTCGACTTGAAGAACAGTGCTACTCAAACTGTGCTAAAGGGATCAGTTACAGGAAAAGACCCTTTTAAAATTTCTTTTGGTCTGGAACCTGCCAGATTCAACTTGACATTGAAGTATTCTGTATAGAAAGTTGTATGTCTTAAAACTTTGTTTTTACGTTGTATGTATCTAGGTACAAAAAGGAACTTCTAAGTGACTGTCAGAAGTTTCATCCTCTGAGTGCTTTGGCCATGTGCCACAGGACTGACATGCCCCCAAGATAAGGTGGACATCTTAAAGCATGTGTCTCAGAGTTTCCTTAGAGAGTAGCACTTACTGGTGTAAATAAAACTGGTTGGGAGGGCCTCGCTGTTGGTCCATTTTCATTTCCATCATCATTGAAATGCCCTCTGAAAGCACTCCTTCTGTTCACCATTTTGCTCTCTTTAGAGCTGTAATTTCTTGATTATTTTTCTCTTGGGTTTGATATTTCTCTTCTTTCATTTCTGTTACCTTCTCTCTCTCTTTACCTGTGGTATCAGATACAAAGCAGGGAAAATGAGAGATCCTTCTCCCTCCCACCCCAGTATTCACAAAGAAAGCATTTTTTAAAAATGTCCCCATTATGAATGTAGCAATTTCTACTGCATAGTAAAGGGGATAGTGTATTCGGACTCATTGTTTCTTTTAAAATACTCTGGTTATTAATCCAGTTGCTTTTGTATTTCTCCTTTTTCCACATTGTTTTTCTGGGTAGACAGCTGAAGTTTACCACCATGGTCCTGAGTGGAACACTGAGGGCTCATGCAATCTCCCCGCCTCACCACTGGGAGCTAGTTTCATTGTGGTCAGACTTTGTGATACGAATCTGGTCTTGAGTAAAGAAATCTAGGGCCCCTACATCTCTCCCACATTACTCTTGATCTAAAGAACCTCTAAGAACTATCATTGTGAGGACTGGATCTGCAGCAGAGAAGGTGTCTGGGCTCAACTGTACCCCAGGACTTGTCTGGACGAGCCAGACTGTGGGACTGAGGAGCCATTCCTTCACTCTTGTGAGGGCTGGATGTTAACAGCTGTTGAGGCCTGTTCCGGTGTTCATTTTGTAGGAGGAATAGCTCATGTGGCTTCAAACCCATTAGATTTCTCAACCTGAGTCACAAACCAGAAAAGATAAATTGACTATTTATAATCTGGCATCAGCCTGTTGGAAAATCTTGAGCCCAGTATGCACAGCTGATTTCTCTGGATTCAGCACGTAAGCAGGCTTTGTTCATTTATTCATGGGATTGCTGGGCATCAGGAAATGTGACAGGAAGTTCAGAGGTGCCTTTGGACATAGGGTGGAATAAAATTCTTTGGTAACAGCTTCACTTGCTTCTCAGAGTTCTTTAAGTGTCCCACTTCCTGTCTGGTAGCTGACCTTTCTGTACGTTGGGTCCAGCTGCCTTTCCCTGTTCTATAGTAAATATATGAACTGCTTCTGCTCAGACACATCCCAGTGCTAGTTAATGTTAGCCTTTTCCAAGAGTTCTCGCTGTCCAACTTGCCCCCACGTGGCTTCTGTTGCACACTCTGTTGTGTAGGAGTCATATGAAGGAGCATTCTGCTCTGTTTTGGATAGTTGGTTTTCTTGCTTGTTCTGGTATGTGGTATTGTGAACCAGCAGAGGAAGTAGACAGCTTATCCTTACAGCCAGAGCAGTGGCATTCTCCAGTCCTGCATGCTTCGGGTCAAGAATTCTGCCAGCAACTTCTTACTTTTTTTGGCCTGTGTTGCTTGGCTGCATTAACTAATATGTGGCAGCCACTGCTGGCCAGACTATGAAGGTTAAGCTTAAGAAAAGCATTGAGGGCATCATCTCCATAAATTGGCATTGATGTCTGCAGATATGGTTGTTTGCAGTTATCAACTCTTATGGAAGGAAGAAGAGTCTTGGCTGATGCCTGAGTGAATACAGTGACTGTTTACACTGAATGTTGCTGAGTCATTGTGTGCTTACCTTCACTACAAACATCAAGCTAATCACCTTTCTTCTTCCTCAGCCTCCCTCTGATTTTCTCCTAACAATCTGGATGAGAATCTTAGAGAGTAAACTTTTTGGATGGCCATTCTGTTATTTAGTGATCAGTTTTGTTTAATTAAGATTTGTTCCTTTGTGGCCCTGTGAAGTGTAAGTGACTGAATACCATTTCCAACTTAACTTTCTATTTTAAACTTCTTGAAAGCTGAAAGAACTTCACCAAGGTGTTGATCAGACCTCAAAGCAGAATACTTGAAAAATGTTTTTTAGCCTTCTGGACTCACTGTTTACAGATTTCATCAGCAATGGCCTCTGGTTTATGGAGAAGAGATGTTGAACCAGCTGATTGTGAGTGTTCAGGTCCATCCCTGGAAAAACGAGGAGTTCCATGTAGGGTTGGTGTCTTAGTTGAACATCTCTGGCTGCAAGTAGAAAGATACAGGGATCCTTCAAGGACATTGAAGGCTGGAATGTTTTGGGGCTTCTGGAAGTCAGTGAAACCAGAGCACAGAGCCAGAAAGCCCCAGACACCAAGAACTACCTTGTCTTCATATTTCTCTTCTCCTTGCATCTGTTTCCTTTTTCTGTGTCTAGGCATACTGCCTTCACTTCTCAGACATATCCTAATATAACGATAGAATATGGCTACCACCTAGCTCCCACATTTATTTATTATCATTCCTACCACATGAAAGGCTACTGGACTCTCTCTTGCCCCATTCCGAATTCCTGGAATTCAGGATCTAGATTTAGGTCAGATGTCCACCCTGACATCTAACTACTAAGAGAAGGTCATTTCCTACAAACAAGGCTGCTGGGAGCCTGGCCTTATGGAATAGAAGACGGTTTGAGCTCATTGCCTGAAATTTCCTGTTGTATGGGGCTTGGAACTGTCCAGAAAGTTTCCAGCCAAGGAAAATCAGATTAGACTTGTGCTCAAATTGTATGTTTTTAAAAATGAATCAATGTCACAAATGCATTGGTTTGACTGTTTTAAAGTTTTATCCTCTTGTTAACTGATACAGATGACAGCTAACAACTCAGTTCATGAAAATAGAAATAAAAAGTGGCTTGAAACTGTCATCAAGTGTTCAGATAGGTGATTGTCTGAGCCATTCAAAAGAGACTGCTGTATGAGCTCTTCATAAAGAAGTCCAAGAAAAGAAACTTTACAGCCATTCTTCAGTGACCTATCAACTACTCTTTTTTTTTAATTTATTTTTTATTGATGTAGAGTTGAATTACAACATCGTGTTAATTACTGATGTAAAGCAAAAGTGACTCAGGTATACATATGTATACTTTCTTTTTATATTCTCTTCCATTCTGATTTATCACCTACTCTTTAAAATAAAAATCACTCTTTTTGAAAACATAACTATGTCATTTTAGGGACCTAGAATTGAGTTATTGACCCAATATACACCTGCTTCAACTCAACCAAATGTAGCGAAGGACTTCTCTGTTCCTTAGCAACTTATTGAAATAAGTTCCATAACACGGGGACAATTTTTCCTTCTCTATAGCTGACTTTTATTTTATACCACCAATACCTTCTTACCTAGCTGCATGATAATGATACACAGTTTCCCAGAACTTTAGGAATAAAAGATTGAAACTCCAACCACTTAATCGTGAACATATATCTCTACCCTACTTTTAAAGGCTTTTAGCTTCTCCTCCACTGCCCACTGCCAGGTGCTCTTGTGCTTATCCATGTTTGGTGTATGAGAAAGTGAGACTGGGAGGTGACCTTAAGTTTGTTCTGAAACACAGTGCATCCTAAATAGAGGCTGAGCCAGGACCAGAATTCCTGCTTTCTGATTCCTGCCTTGTGCTCTTTCTGCTCAGTCCTGTGAGCAGAAAGAATCAGGCTTGAAATGCCTTATGTCCTGGAGCCCGGGCAAGCTCTTCCTAATCCCTTTGGTGGCCACAGCCTCCAGGAAAGGCTCACTCTGTGAGAAAGTACAGGCCTTTGCACACTGTCAGGTGTCTACTGTCTAACTCTTGGCTCTTTTTACTTTAATTTCTCTTCCATGTCTTTCAGGATATCTGTGTAAGAGAAAAGAAAATTTCATATTCATTTGCCCTTTCAATAACGAACTTAAAAATATATTAGTTGTATGCCCAAGACCACCGCAACATTGTAAAGCGATTGTCCTCCAATTAAATACACACACACACACACACACACACACACACACACACACACATACACATACACACAGTAAGTGCCTGCTTTGTGCCAGGTCTTGTGCTAAATAAGCACAGCATCTATTACCTCTCTTGGGCTTAACTTTGAAAATTCTAGGTGGTTACTTGCAAAATACAGCAAAAGAAGAGTCATGTCCACATCTCCCATTAGATCACCATCATACAAGGTTAGCCATGCAGTGATATTGTCCCAGTAATATCTCTTGGAGGAGGGCAACATGTGAATAACAGTGATAACTAACAAGATACAAGTACCTGGCAGTGCACTTGGTATTTAATATTCATTATCTTATTTAAACCTCACAACAAGCCAACGAGATTGGTATTGTCAATACCTTTCTACAGATGTGTAAACTGAGGTTCAGACAAAAGTGGTTAACATTTGAGTTATTTACTGTGTGCCAGGTACTGTGCTAAGGGTTTATATGCTGCTGCTGCTAAGTCGCTTCAGTCATGTCCGACCCTGTGCGACCCCATAGACGGCAGCCCACCAGGCTCCTCTGTCCCTGGGATTCTCCAGGCAAGAACACTGGAGTGGGTTGCCATTTCTTTCTCCATATGAGTCACACTTAATTAACCCTCACAACAGCCCTATGATATTTAACTATAAGTATCCCCATTTTAGAGATGAAAACACAGATCCAAAGAGGTTAGGTATATTGCTCAGGCCACACAAGTAAGTGGTGTAATTTGATTAAGATTAGTAATTATCTACCCAGACTCATGCTTTAGAGCCAGGATTAGGATTTCTGTAGAATTTCACTGGATAGTCTTGCTTTCAGAAGTAACTTAGGGATAAGATCCCTCTTGAGACCTGTATGCCAAGGCTCTGTGTCTGCCTCTGTCCGTCCTGGTGTTTCGGCCCCCTGGGAGTGCTCAGTGCTCCCTTGGCCATGTCTTACAGGTAGCTGATGTGTGGGCATGCCCAGGAGAACCACGTGTAGACTCAGTCTTGATCCAAACATCGTGAACCCACAACCATACTTTTCTTTGTCTCCTGTCACTGATCTCTCCCTGTGCAGTTAAGAAATCTGCCTGCAGATTTACGTTTGAAACAGTGGCTTGCCTTTAAGCCACCATTTCAAGTGGGTTATATGTTTTTTTAAAATCTAGGACAGAAAAAAGGTCAGTTGTAGCGAACAGGACATATATATGTGATGCAGAAAACATGTATTTTTTTAGTGAAAAGACGAACCACAAATACTGAATTGATAATAATTAACCTTTTCAATACACTGACATTTGCAGAGCTCTTGGGAAAATATTATTGTACCTTCTCACTTATTGTTGGCTTTGAAACTTCCCTGTAGTTCTCTTTCCAACCTGGACGCCTCCTCTATTCCTGATTTTCCATTTGTTTGTTCAGCTAATATTTACTGAGTACCTGCTGTGGGCTAAGCCATACAAATACAGCTCTGAACAAGACAGATATAATTAATGATAACCATGATAAATGCTACAGAGGAAACTAATAGGTGCTATTAAAATAGTAACGGTAGGGGAGGGAGAAGAGTTGTGACGTCAGAGAAGGCTTTCTGGGGGAATTGCTATTCAGCTGAGACTGGAGGATGAGTAGGGTACAGGCAGGAGGGACAAGAGAATGGAGGACGCATTCCAGGCAAAGGGAACAGCAATTGAGACACCCGGGCAAGTAAGAGCTTGACTCATTTGAGTCGCTGAGAAGCAGAGACAAGAAAGTACTTCCAGGAAGAAAAGAGCCACATACTGGAGAAGGGACTTTCTTTTTCAGAAGTATTGACTGAAAGGTTGATGCTCCTGGGAAAATTGATAATATTGCTGACCCGTTGTTATTCCCGTGGTATAAAAGATGAGGTGGCCGTGTTTCAGGGGCGGTGCTGTGGGGAAGAGTGGGAGCCAGGGCTGAGAGGGAGGCTGGGGGAGGTGGGGAGGGCTGTGGGGCGACTCTCACTCTGCGGATTCTCTCCCCTCAGGCCTGAAGACCATCGTGGGCGCCCTGATTCAGTCCGTGAAGAAGCTGTCAGACGTGATGATCCTGACAGTGTTCTGCCTGAGTGTCTTTGCCTTGATCGGACTGCAGCTCTTCATGGGGAACCTGAGAAACAAGTGTGTGGTGTGGCCCATCAACTTCAATGAGAGCTATCTTGAGAACGGCACCAAGGGCTTTGATTGGGAAGAGTACATCAACAACAAAAGTAGGTAGCCCTTTCTCTGCAACAATGGGGAGAAAGTCTGTCTCCAGTGCGAATGACGGAGCTACCCCTGGGCTGTACAAAAGTGCCTGGGCCAGAAAGAAAGGCCAGGACTGCTGGGAGGAGCTTTGTGAACTTTCTGCCATTCCTTGAGGTCAGATTATCTTCAGAAGCTTGCAAATATCAGCCCTCTCACCCCTTCTCTCTTTTCTCTCCATTTAAAAGGGAGAGAACTTTATATTTTGTTCACATGTACCCCTAAACTTTTGCTTTGAAAAATCGAGCTTAGAAACTTGATGAAAAATCCTTTTTTTCCCCTGAGATATTTAAACATTTAGAGTATACCTGGGCTTCCCTGGTAGCTCAGACGGTAAAGAATCCACCTACAATGCAGGAGACCGGAGTTCGATCCCAGGGTTGGGAAGATCCCCTGGAGAAGGGAAAGGCTACCCACTCCAATATTCTTGCCTGGAGAATTCCATAGACAGAGGAGCCTGACGGGTACAGTCCATGGGGTCGCAAAGAGTAGGACACGACTGAGCAACTTTCACTTTCACTGTTCACTTAGGTTTCTTAATATTACTAAGACCTTAGCAATCATTCTGGTCTAGGGAGTCAAGTAATCTCCAAATAACTGTTTGATCCTATCACAGCTTAGGAGTTTTAACAAGTTCATTTCAGGAACCAGAGCATTTGGGTGTTACTCTTAGGAATATTTGGTGTAATAGTGTGCATGTGTGCGCAGTCGCTTCAGTCATGTCCGATTCTTTGCGACCCTATAGGCCGTAGCCCACCAGGCTCCTCTGTCCATGGGATTCTCTGGGCAAGAGTAATGGAGCGGATTGCCATACCCTCCCCCAGGGGATCTTTCTGACCCAGGGATAGAACTCGCGTCTCTTAAAGACACATTGGCAGGGGGATTCTTTACCACTAGCGCCACCTGTACTTCTATGAAACTAGGGGGGAAAGTTAGCAGTATCACTATTAGTCACTCTTGAGGAAATAAAGGCAGTTAAGTACCCACAAGAAAGTGTTCAAAGAGGATTTCAGGGACACAAACAGGAAAGGGAAACGTGTCTTATAATTTAAAATAGGACATGGTTACTAGTGATCAGTTTATCTTTGGTAAAGAGAAGTTATAAGGATAGAAGGGTAGAGCTGTGTAAAGGGCTAAAGAACTCAGAAACCTCTCTTTTAGGCCCTTTGATTCGAATACTAGAACGTGGCATATAGATCTGAAGTATTAATACAAGTAGACATTGGATGTCTGAAAACATTGCGTTAAAGCCCACATGGCAGCACTTTTCATTGTTAAATATATACAGGAAAATAGTTAATGAGAAGGAATTCTTATCAGGTTTCGCTGCTGTCAGAAAAGATTTATATGAGCTAAAATCGATAACTGTTTCTGCTGGGCTAGTTAGGAACAGTGTAACCTTATTCTCTCATTCTCTTAAATCTGCCTTATTCATTTCCTGCCTCTTCAAACTTTTCTAGCAAATTTCTACATAGTTCCTGGTATGCTGGAACCTTTGCTCTGTGGGAACAGTTCTGATGCTGGGTAAGTAGCTCACTTAATTTTATTCTCCTCCCATAAAATAATGTGTCAGACAAAAATGAACAATATTTTCATTTTCTTGGTGCTCATGTAGTGTGTCCAATAAATTGGTTGACTCAGATTTTCTTTCTGTTTTATATTTGTCCATCCAAAGTTGACATTTGACTAGTAGGTGAAGGTGGCTATTAGTCTTAAGCCTAAATCAAAGATATAAAAGGCTAAAGATAGGATCTATAACACCAGATATCTTGCCTGTTTCTTGTAGACTCCCCTCATTCTGTCTTAACACAATTAATAAGTTATCAAGTAAGGGCACTGTTTTCATGATAGGTTAGCACCCAAGGTTGACCCAAAATATGCCAGGCCTGACAGCATGTGGGAGGGAAAAGAGTTGCAATGTATTATCTTCCCTCCCACCTTTTTTTCATTGTGGCAAAATATATATAACATAAAATTTGGTCTCTTAACCATTTTTACATATATAGTTCAGTGATATTAACTAGAAGTCCATTTAATTTCTATACTGAAGTATTGATAGATACTAGAAATTACATTGGAATAAATATCAGGTGAGTCTTAAAGCAGAAGAACTATTATAACTGAGATCACTGAAATCCCAGTATGATGCAGTTTGTCCCAGTGAGTGTTAAGAGAATAGAGATGATTAAGAGAAATGTCTAGGCATTTGTCATTTAGGTTAGTAACTAAGTTAAATTTGGTTGAATTGCACATTGATATGAATCTAGGACAGTGATTCTCAAATTTTGGCATGCCTAAGAATCATCTGACATGCCCCTTAAAAATGCAAATTCATGGATCCCATATGCAGAGTTTTTATTCCTAGGTCTTGTCTAGGACATAGGTATCCGCATTTTTAAGGTGATTCTGATCCTAGTGTCCCCAGGACATCATTTTTTGAAAAATTCGCCTGGCTACTTTGTTTCTTTCCTCTTTTCTTTTTTAAAAATTCCTGTTTGTTGGCATAGCCTCTATAGATGGCTATTTATTATCTGCAAGGTCATAGAGATGACTTCCAGCTGATGACCGGGTAGGATTACGCTGAAAAGCCCGGTGCTTCCTTTTCTTTCCTCAGGCAATGTCCAGAGGGATACCAGTGTATGAAGGCAGGAAGGAACCCCAACTATGGTTACACGAGCTTTGACACTTTCAGCTGGGCCTTCTTGGCATTATTTCGCCTTATGACCCAGGACTACTGGGAAAACTTGTATCAATTAGTAAGTAATACCACGTTTTCTGGTGATGGAATTTACATAACAATATGGGGGGTTGGGGACATTCTGTGTAAGAGACCTTTGGTGAAGACATTATACAGAATCTTAGGGTGGTATTTCTCAGAGTCAGCTGGTTTACAAAATTAAGTGAATTCTCTCAGCTCTCGGCCCTGTTTCTTTAATGCTCATCATGTATATAGCTGTAGAGGCTCACAGACTTGAGAGCCTCTTGCCTGGCCTGGGAATCTGCTATCTCTGTCCTTCCTATTTCAGCAGACCATCTTCAGTATTTCTCCTTTTGGATGCTTGAGCTTAGGGCCTCTTTAAACATGTTGTGTAAGGCACTTTGCTAGACATTATAAAGATGAGTTTTTTTGTTTTTTTTTTAAAGATGAGATTTTATCCACAAGGATCTTGGAGCCTAAATATGTCAACATTTTGAGATTTATGACACAATTGTATTTGTTCAAGAACATTGTGACAATTTTTTTTTTTAAAGGTCACTGCCATTCTGTTGGCCTGCTTTGGTGACTCTGGACAAGTCATTTAATTTTGCAGGGTGTGATGGAGAAGTTAGTCTAGATGACTGCTGAAGGTCTTCCAATTTAGAAATTCTCTGATAATCCGTTGTTTTACATTTGACTGTAAGCCTTTGATAATGCTAGTTAGTTTGATAATAAGAATTGTGAACCCCTCAGGCATGAAGGAGAAACCCTTTAATTGAACTTTTTTTTTTCCAATGGAAGTTTCTTATTAGGAGTTCCTGGAATTCTTCCTTCCTGTTGTACAGCCTAGTATTCTCATGAAATATTTGTAACGGATGCCAAGTTCCATGAAATATTTGTGGCTGAGAAGAATAAAAGTGAAAACTAAGCGATAATGGGTCCTGTGTATATGCATATAACCTAAAACCCAGTTGTTCTATGATGTCTATTTGTTTGGTGCTAGTGAAAGGAATACTCTTAGGATCCTCTTTCCTTTTTCTCCCCTACCCCACCCCTGCATCCTTTACATTGTATCCCTCTTTAAAAACTCATCCTATTGCAAAAGGCTAAGGAAGGATGTCACTCAAGATAGGAACTTCTTATGAGTTGGGCCTGATTCCAAAGATGAGATTTGTCTGTAAATGCTCTTTGAAGGCCAGTATATAAATGACCTGAGATCTTGTTTTCATTTCTTCACACTTGTTTTAAAACCAGCTGACAAAGTCAAACGTAATTCTTAGCTCAGAGCAATTTTTCCTTTTAAAAAAGTAAGCATTTTTCTATGGAAGGAGTGTATTAGGAGTATTTGGAATGGAAGAGGATTTTTTTTTTGTCACAGTAAATAGGAGGTACTACTGACATTTCCTGTGAGTCTGGGATAGGGGAGGCCGTTTGGCAGCTGGGGATGCTGAGTGTCTGCAATGTGAAGAAGTTCCACACAACAAAGGATGGTCCTGTTCAAAGTGCAGTACTGCCTCTGCAGAGGAACATCAGCCCATGCGTTGTTTTCAGCCTGATTCGTTTGATGCAGGCAACTTAGGAAGTGGTCTTTGTCTTTACAGACCTTACGAGCAGCTGGGAAAACGTACATGATCTTCTTCGTCTTGGTCATCTTTGTGGGTTCTTTCTATCTGGTGAACTTGATCCTGGCTGTGGTAGCCATGGCTTATGAAGAGCAGAACCAGGCAACACTGGAGGAGGCAGAGCAGAAAGAGGCTGAATTCAAAGCAATGTTAGAGCAACTTAAGAAGCAACAGGAAGAAGCACAGGTTGGTGATCAACTCTTTACCATAATCCTTCCTGCCAGATTGTGGTAACTAAGGCCCCATCGGATTGCCACTCCAGTTGATCTTTTTAGGCATACTGTCTAATAGAAGTCATTGATCTGACTGAAATAACCCAAATAACAACTGCAGATGGTCAGTCCAATTATTACATTTGTCTTAATGGCCAAATCTCAACCGTTCAGGGCACAACTGCTGTGATAGCTGGAGAGAGGAAAAAAAAAGAAAAAGTGACCAGAGCAGTTTATATAATGCATCATGTAAGCATAGGTTTTTTTGTTGGGGGAAACATGAGGATCTCCTTCAGAGATTCTCTGTGTTCATAATGAGTCTTGAAAGGAAGATGCAAGTAAAATATTGAAGTAAAACTTAAAAAACAAACTTGTGATTCCGCTAACACCCTAACATCTTAGTTTTTTTACAAAAAATTGTGAAAGTATGGTGATATTTACAGGAAACTTGGAAAATACCTAACAAAGTTACATATAGTTGCACTGTACAATTATTTTTAAATAGATAAATTAAGATTTTTAGTTGGAGTTTCAACATCAAACTTTCAAAAATTAATAGAACAAATAGATAGGAAAGTAGAAAGATATAGTAGACCTGGAAAGCACTGTGAACTAATTCAACATAATTAAGGTTTATATAATTTTCACTCAACAGCAGGATTCAAATTCTATTCAAATTCCCATGGACTATAAACTGGGAGACATGGGACTGTATCCTGGGTCATAAACCAAAGTGCAAAAATTTCATGGTCTAAAGGTGTTGAAATCATACAGAGTCTGTTTTTTTTTATTACTGATAATACTTTACTTTTTAATTTTTATCCAAATATACATGTATTTGTTACATTGTTGGGGCCATAATATGTAGTATTGATTTTCAGAGTTGCCCAAAAAAAGATCATTTGGTATCAAGGTGGCAGCCAAGTTCTTGTCTGAGATACTAAACAGAGTAAGTCCCAAAGCTCTCACCGTGAAGTTCCGCTCTGATTATGCAGGGCTGTGCGCCACCATACCAATGTAGCTAGGAAATGGAGATACCAGGCCCCCACCACAGTGTCCTCTGACAGACTGGTTTCCCTTCCTCCGTTTTTCCCTGTCTTTGGGAAAGGAAGGAAGTGATCTCCACCACTCTCTTAGCTTTGTGTGGCTCCAGTTAATTGTTTCCGATCTGGTCTGTTGCTGTGAAATTTTACTTTCCTAGGCGGCGGCGATGGCCACTTCAGCAGGAACTGTCTCAGAAGATGCCATAGAGGAAGAAGGTGAAGAAGGGGCAGGCTCTCCCCGGAGCTCATCTGAAATCTCTAAACTGAGTTCCAAGAGTGCCAAAGAGAGACGGAACCGGAGAAAGAAGAAGAAGCAAAAGGAGCTCTCCGAAGGAGAGGAGAAAGGGGATCCTGAGAAGGTGTTCAAGTCAGAATCAGAAGATGGTATGAGAAGGAAGGGCTTTCGGCTCCCAGACAACAGAATAGGGAGGAAGTTTTCCATCATGAATCAGGTAAACTGTTTGTGCTGGGTCACAGAAGCCTAAGAAATTCTAGGTTTCCTAATCTTACTTGATTCTCCTATTCCCCTTCAGGTTTACATTTTCCAGTCCCATCCCTGCATCCTCAGGCCACCTCCACACTCCACTTTGTTTTCCTCTAGGAAAAAGTGTTACTTGCATATAAAGGCTGCCTGTGCTCTAATACCACCCTCCCTTCTCTGCTCTAAATCTCACCCAGGACAACCTGGTCACCTTTGGCAAACTTACTGCAGCAGGAAAGTCTGTGTCACTCCAGCAAGCCTTGTATTCTAAAACACAGGTCCCCAGCCTCTGGGACCTAATGCCTGATGATCTGAGGTGGAGCTGATGTAATAACAATAGAAATAAAGTATACAGTAAATGTAAAATGCTTGAATCATCCTGAAACCCACCCCTACCCCTATCTGTGGAAAATTGTCTTGCATGATACTGGTCCCTGGTGCCAAAAATGTTGGAGACTGCTGCTCTAAAACATCACGAAGAACTTTTCTTGGGGTCTGAACTTCAGAATTTAGATCAGATACCTTTGTTTAAGAGTTGTATATAATTTTAGGTTTAAAAAAAAGTCATGAAACTCTTTAGGTCACCTTATTTGAGTGTGGCAAGTTGTGGTAATTAATTATTCTAGATTTATAATGTCATGCTGATAAATTAGCCTATGGTAGATTACAAACCTCCAGTTTTACCCAACTTTGATAAATTGGGAAGCTAAAAGAGAGAGAAGGGAGAGGACTTATGGATAATTATTGAGCATTGTGTTACTATACATTTCATTATATAATAGATATTTTTGGACTTCAAAGAACGCCACCAAAATCCAATTCTTAAGCTACTTAATACCGCATTTTAAAGAAAGTTTGTAAGGTATAGAATAGATCGCAGTTCCTGATTATGGCAGTGCAGCCAGAGTCTTTTCTTGTTTCCCAGAGATGATTCATGGTGCCTCTCCCTTACCTCCCTCACCTCCCAGTTCAGTCCTTTGCTAGTCCAGTTCGTTTTATCACAGCAGAATCTTTCATGTCCACCCTCTTCTTTTTGTTCCTATTAATCCTACTTTAGTTCAGACTTTATGTTACTTTGTTCTACTGAAGTTATCCAGTACAGCTTCATTCCCTCTGGTCTGTCTCTCTCTCTTTCATGTTTTATCTACTGTCAGCCAATCACTTCCTAAAACATATCTCTGGTTATTCATTACCAAGCATTTATAGAGTGCCTACCATGTATCAAGGATTGTGCTAGGTCCTAGAGATTGAAAGGTGGTTAGAACACCATGTCTGCCCTAGGAAGCTTACAATATAGTGGGGTAGCTAGATAACACTAAAAAAATTATTTTCGTGATACCATTGATGGTATTTTACCATAGTTGAAATACACAGAGGTGTTTTAGAAGGCACAAATCTATCTCAGCCTGGAGGTTCAGCAAAGATTTTCTGGGGAAGATCGATAAGGATAAACAGGGGTTAGTCAGGTAATGAGCGTGTGTGTTGGTGAGGGAGCAGGAAGACAGAAGAAAGAACATTTCAGGTTTGGAAGAAAAGTATGTTCCAGTTTGGACATCCCAAGTATGAATTATTTGTTGGGAAACCAATTTAGACACATGGATAGTCAAACGATAGCTCAGGGAAGAGGTCTTGAGCTAAGAGATAGTGGCTGAAACCAAGAGACTGGCTGAGACAACTTGGAGAGATTGTGTCAGGTGAAAGGACAGTGACATGCAACATGACACTGATGTTCATGGGCTTCGGAGATGGACCTCATAGAGGAAAACAAGTGAATATTGGTCATGAGGGCTGCTAAGAGAACCAAGAGTGCATGAGGGCTGGAGAGCACAAGGGTGGGAGAGGGAGGGAAGCGATCAGTGGATTGAAGCTTAACAGAGATGCATCATGAGATCAGAACTGGAAATGTCTATTAGATTTGACAGTAGAAGTCCTTAAGAACTTGAAAGACAGATTTCAGTCCAGGGTAAGGGTGGATGCCATAATGAATGGGAAGAGACTTCCCATTCAAACTTTTTTAAAGAATGTGGGTGAAAATAAGCATTTTTATAATCTATTATGTGGGGAGACCCAGAAGAAGGAGAGACGGAAGTAGAAAATGGAGTAGAGTAGAATAGAAAAGGCAATGGCAACCCACTCCAGTACTCTTGCCTGGAGAATCCCATGGACGGAGGAGCCTGGTAGGCTGCAATCCATGGGGTCGCGAAGAGTTGGACATGACTGAGCGACTTCACTTTCACTTTTCACTTTCATGCATTGGAGAAGGAAATGGCAACCCACTCCAGCGTTCTTGCCTGGAGAATCCCAGGGACAGTGAAGCCTGGTGGGCTGCCGTCTGTGGGATCGCACAGAGTCGGACACGACTGAAGCGACTTAGCAGCAGCAGCAGCAGCAGAATAGAAAAGAAAATAGAACAGTCTTGGGAGATGTGAGAATAGATGTAGTCTTGAACAGGAAAGGGGCACCTTGTCCTCCCCCCCAAAAAAAACACATAGGGCAATAAGGGTGTGTGTGTGTGTGTGTGTGTGTGTGGATAAGTTTGTAGATGGGGAGTAGGAAATGGAGAAAGATGACCCCTGACAGTGTCATTTTCAATAATGCAGGAAATTTAAAATCTTATCGAAGGGAATGAGAGGTTGAGTCAGGAGGTTGAAGAAAATAGTGACAGCTTAAAGAAGAGTTGGAGAGGGAATTCCCCCTATCAGGTTCAGTGTGTTTGCTAAAGAAGTCCCAACCCTTCAGCATGGAATTCACAGCACCCTGCTTCCCAGGACTCGGCTCCCCTTTTATGGTCTCCAGTCCCTATGCCCCATCAAGCACCCTGTACTTACACCAGAGAGAACTGTTAGATGCTTCTCATACATGATGCTTCTTTTCTACTCTCTGTTTTGCTCCAGAAACAGCCTCTCTAAGAAGCCCTGTTTTTTCCATTTCTGAATGTCCACATTATACTTAATCTTCACATCCTTCTCCCAAGAAACCTTCCCTGACCCTCCCTCATCCTACACCCAGTTAGAAATTATCATTTCATCTTCCCATTATGTTTTATATGTCCCTCTTTGTGTGTTGCTTTTTACTCTATGTGGTTTTATATTTACTAATGTTCATATCCTCTCCTCTCTCACATAAAGTCCTAAAATTAAGGCCTACTTCTGTGTACATTCAGACATTTGTTGGAAAAATGAATGAAGTACTTTTGTAAAACTGATTTAACCCCTTCTGGAACTTCTTTATGGCCTGGAACCATCTCTGTCTCACCTTTCTCCTAGTTCAGCCTCTTTTGAGGGAAATTGTGATTGTAGCTTTGTTGTAATCCAGCCCTTGCCTTGAGAGCCATCCTAAGCTTGTTAATAAATACCTTAGTGCCGTTAACACTTCGCTATTGAATGGGCTCTGATTAATCTATAGGCTTCAGCACACAGTTGCACTGATTGCCCCCTAGCTCAACAAATAAAGCTGGGCTTCTGAGATGTTCTGCTTTGCATGAAAATGGTCACTTCTCATTGCCCCACGGCAGGGGGGGGGGGGGCGGGACCGTGGATTCCTTGAGGCCACAGCTGACTGCCAAGACTTCCTTAGAAACTGCATGGTAGTGATATTCTTTGTCCTAGGACTCTCCTGCAGTTTCTCTGATTTTATCTGGAAAAATGGTTGAGGAAACTGAGGCCTAGAGAGATAAACTCTTTTATCTAAGGTTATATAGCTAGTAGGTGTTGGAGTCAAGATTTGAACCAGGTCCTTCTGACTATAAGCCTTGTACCGCGGCCTCTAGCCATCCCCTCCCCACTCACCTCCACACACACATGGTCATCTGTTGGGCTGGCTTAACAGTGGAGGTGACTGGTTTTCCCACCACACGGTTCAGGTGAAGAACATCGGTGGCCTGTACTGCAGATCAGCTGAGAGTGGTTTTTTTTTTTTTTTTTTAATTTTGCTGGAGTACAGTTGATTTCCAGTGTTAGTTTGAGATCCTCTTGAGACATAAAATTATTGCTGTGTTTTTAGGGTTTAGGTGAATTTATAAAGTCCCTTTTTGCAAAGTATTTTAATTATTTGGCTGCAGCAGTTCTCAGACATTTTGGTCTTCATATCTTTAAAAATTATTGAGGACCCCGAAGAGATTTTTTAATTTATTGTTTTAGAAATAATAATTGAGAAATTTTATAATGTTCATTTACTGATTTATTGAAAAAATGGTAGTGATAAACCTACTATGTTTAACACAAATCATACATATTTTTGAAAAAATTAACTTTTCCAGATCAAAAAAATTTAATAGAAAAAAATGGTACTGTTTACGTCTTTGCAAATCTCTTTAATCTGTGGTTTAATGGGAGATGGCTGGAATAGCATACCTGCATTTAGTCTGTTGCAATATTCCTTTTGGTTGAAGTATTTAAAGAAAATCTGTTTTCATACAGAAAAAGGAGGAATATTTTAACAACCTTTTCAGATAATTGTGAATATTCTTCTTTGATGCTATTCCAAAATTGGATAACGGTAGGTTTCTAAATGGTTAGTTGCAATGTGGAAGCTGAAACTATATCAATAACTTGGTACTGTTACATTAAAATCCTTTGTTGTATTTTACACCGTAGATATTTAATTCTTGAATGATTTGTAGCATCCTACATTGATCATTTGGGAAATACTGCTTCACTGAGTTATGCAGCTCTTCCAAGTACTAACACAGAATATTAAAAAATCACATACATTCTCGCTCAAGCTCATAAGAAAAGTCTTTAAATTCTGGGAAACTGTCAGGCTTGCAGTCTGTACCTCTGAGAAATGAGAGTGATAAAGGCAGACATCTTCTTAATATTATTATGAAGTAGTTTAATCTTGTGACCCACCCCCCGTAAAAAGGGCACAAGGACCTAGGAGGTCCCAGACCACATTTTAAGAACCACTGTTGTATTGGAAAGAAAAAGTGAAATGAAGAAAAGATGAACTATGGCATGGAAATAGGACATTTAAATCATCAGTTTCTTAAATTCCAAACATCTTAGTCATTGTTAAGCTTCATTCCAGTGGACAGCTGACATGGATGCCCTGAAATTCCCAGTTAATTTTTCTGTGTAATCTGAGGCCATGCCCTCAAATCAAGAACATCTCAGAGCTATTCTCCCAAGCAGAAACTTAGATCTAAAGTAATATTTTTAGTTAGCTGTGATGTGACTGCCTGAAAAGGACCAGAAGCTTCTTCCTGGTTTGTTGACAGGAGAGATTTTGAAAACAGGACCCATCTCATAAACTAGCTGAATCCCAGGAGTTAATAGAGCCACAGGTCCCGAGTCATCAATGAAACCCTTCAATCCAGGAAAATTAAGATTGGGAAGGAGCCAGGGTGGCTACTCTGAGGATGTGTCTCCTTAGGGAATTGGCCAGATCAGGGTTGGATACAAGAGCTACAAGGAGAAATGGGACAAGTTCATCTTTTCCCTTCTATGTTGATTGCAGTGGACTCTTTTACCAAGAATGGAACAAAGAATTAAAGAATAATAGATACACTGTTTACTTTTAGATTGTATTTTTTTCAGGATCCTGATTCCTGAGTGTCCCTGGGTCACCGAATTTGTCATTATCTTTCCATCACTTCCTATCACTTTCCTATCAGTTAAGAATAGTCAGGTATTATTATATACTATATGAGGTCTAATATAGTATATAATATTTCCTCATACAGTCCATAGTATTTTCTACTAGGCTGTAGCTTTTGAGAGGGCAGGGACCATGTTATATATCTTATTCACCACTGTATCCGTATCACTTAGCACACAATAAGTATTTGATGATCTTTTGTCAAATAAAAATCAGACCGCTTTCCTAACATGTAGACCTAATATACTAGGCAGTGTCAGCACCTAACATTTTGCTAATAAAAATCACGGATCCAGTGCACGGGTGCTTGCTGTGAGAAGGGAGGCAGATTTTATTTTCTGTATTTTATGATGCTTTGACATGCTAGGAGCCTTGCTGGGTGGAGAGAGCTGCCCCTCCCAGTGCTAGTTTAATTCCTGGAGATAGCGAACAACTTGCCCTTTGATGTGCAGATTAACCAATCCAAGACCTTTATCCCCAGCCTCCTTTCATCTAATTCACACACCAGCCAATATTTCCCCAGCCCTAAATCCACTGTGTGGATCACAGCAAACTGGAAAATTCTGAAAGAGATGGGAATACCAGACCACCTGACCTGCCTCCTGAGAAATCTGTATGCAGGTCAAGAAGCAACAATTAGAACTGGGCGTGGAACAACAGACTGGTTCCAAGTAGGAAAAGGAGTATGTCAAGGCTGTATATTGTCATCCTGGTTATTTAACTTACATGCAGAGTACATCATGCAAAAGGCCGGGCTGGATGAAGCACAAGCTGGAATCAAGATTGCTGGGAGAAATATCAATAACCTCAGATAGGGAGATGACACCACCCTTATGGCAGAAAGTGAAGAAGAACTAAAGAGCCTCTTGATGAAAGTGAAAGAGGAGAGTGAAAAAGTTGGCTTAAAGCTCAACATTCAGAAAACTGAGATCATGGCATCCAGTCCCATCACTTCATGGCAAATAGATGGGAAAATAACGGAAACAGTGAGGGTCTTTATCTTTGGGGCTCCAAAATCACTGCAGATGGTGACCGCAGCCATGAAATTAAAAGGCACTTGCTCCTTGGAAGAAAAGCTATGACCAACCTAGACAGCATATTAAAAAGCAGAGACATTAGTTTGCCAACAAAAGTCGGTCTAGTCAAAGCTATGGTTTTTCCAGTAGTCGTGTATGGATGTGAGATTTGGACTATAGAGAAAGCTGAGCACCGAAGAATTGATGCTTTTGAACTGTGGTGTTGGAGAAGACTCTTGAGAGTCCCTTGGACTGCAAGGAGGTCCAACCAGTCCATCCTAAAGGAAATCAGTCCTGAATATTCATTGGAAGGACTGATGCTGAAGCTGAAACTCCAATACTTTGGCCACCTGAAGAACTGACTCATTGGAAAAGCCCCTGATGCTGGAAAAGATTGAAGGCAGGAGAAGAAGGGGACGACAGAGGATAGATAGTTGGATGGCATCACCAACTCGATGGACACGAGTTTGGGTAAACTCTGGGAGCTGGTGATGGACAGGGAGGCCGGGCTTGCTGCAGTCCATGGGGTCGCAAGGAGTTGGACACGACTGAGCAACTGAACTGAAATCACTCCAGAGCCAGAACTTACAGGACCATTTCTATAGCCCAAAGCCTGTCTGAAATTATTCAAACTGTCCAATTTTAAACTTGTTCCAGTGTGCCTGCTCTGCTTCACCATCCCTATCTGAGGAAACCACAGCAAAGGCTCTGGGCCCGGCTTACCATACCTGATTAAAACAAAATCATAGGTACATTCCAAGACACTTGTAAGTCTTCTGGCCAGTGACATTGTTTAGAGAAGTGCTTCTCAACCTATCTGTAGTGAAGATCAGTTTTTATTTTTCCCAATTCTTCATGAACTGATAGATACTCTTATAAAATATAATAACAGTAAATTTCTAGAGAAAATTGTCCCATTCTTGGTGTTGTGAAAATGCCTAATTGCTATTAAAATTTCTAAATGCTTCTCTCAGCTTTTTACTGTCTCATTGCAAACCAGTAATGGATCATATACTAGCAGTGATCTGTAAATGGCACTTTGAGAACTGGTTGAAGAGAATGAATCAGTGAGGGTGCCCAAACATATATGTGAGATGAGGAATAGCAAGCGATAAGCTAGAGGAGGCACTGATCTGCCAACCCAACAGCATGAAGAAGGAAGTAAAAAAGTTGGCCATATGTTATTTATTTATTTTTGGTCATTTTGGGTCTTCGACACCACATGTGGGCTTGCTCTAGTTGCGATGAGCAGGGACTACTCTTCCTTGCAGTGGGCAGGCTTCTTGTGGTGGCTTCTCTTGTTGCAGAGCACAAGCTCTAGGGTGCACAGGCTCAGTAGTTGTGGCACTCAGGCTGAGTTGCCCACAAAGAACTTCCACAGTGGAATCATTTTAAAAGAAGGTTAAGGCCTAAACTCTAAGGGAAACATCTTACATAGTTAAAAGTTACTTTGAAATTTCTTTAGAGTCATAATTGGGGAAACTAATTATCTCAGGGTAGCAAGGAGGGTTATCTGAGGTCAGCTGTTTGTCAGGTTTTGTTCTCTTAGAGCAACTGTCCTCAAACTGGGATTGTATCCTTTCAGGGGACTTGAAGATTTTTCAAGCACAGTTTTAAGGAACTTGATTTTCAGATCTTTAAGTTACATATCCTATACCTAGGGTGAATCCTGTGATCTAAAGTCACACCATTTCTCCTTTTCCATTTTTCTTTTCACAGTCAGCCTTCTCCCACTTTACAAAAGGAGGGCGTGCCTTTCTGTCATCCCAAATCCTGAAGATCTTTGGGGTGCCAGACAAAGGGACAGTTCAAAATATTAGTGTCTACAGAGTTTTCTTTAAGCTGTTGTTGTTCAATCATTCAGTCATGTCCGACTCTTTGCGACACCATGGACTGCAGCATGCCAGGCTTCCCTGTCCTTCACTATTTCCCAGAGTTTGCTCAGATTCATGTCCATTGAGTCGGTGATGCTGTCTAACAATCTCATCCTCTGCCACCCCTTCTCCTGTTGCCTTCAACCTTTCCCAGCATCAGAATCTTCCAGTGAGTCAGCTCTTCACATCAGGTAACCAAAATATTGAAGCTTCAGCTTTAGCATCAGTCCTTCCAATGAATATTCCGGGTTGATTTCCTTTAGGATTGATTGGTTTGATCTTGCAGTCCAAGGGACTCTCAAGAGTCTTCTCCAGCACCACAATTCAAAAGCATCAATTCTTCAGTGCTCAGCCTTCTTTATGGTCCAACTCTCACATCCCTACATGACTACTGGGAAAAAAACCATAGCTCTGGCTATATGAACCTTTATCAGCAAAGTCATGTCTCTGGTTTTTAATAAGCTGTCTGGTTTGTCATAGCTTTCCTTCCAAGGAGCAAGTGTCTTTTAATTTCATGGCTACAATCACTGTCAGCAGTGGTTTTAGAGCCCAAGAAAATATAATCTGTCACTGTTTCCACTTTTTCCCCTTCTCTTTGCCAAAAAGTGATGGGGCTGGATACCATGATCTTAGTTTTTTTAATGTTGAGTTTTAAGCTAGTTTTTTCACCCTTCTCTTTCATGCTCATCAAGAGGCTCTTTAGTTCCTCTTTGTTTCTGCCGTTAGAGTGGTATCATCTGCATATCTGAGGTTGTTGATATTTTCCTGTCAGTCTTGAATCTAGCTTGTGATTCATCCAGCCCAGCATTTCGTATGATATACCCTGCACAGAAGTTAAATAAGCAGAGTGACAATATACATCCATGTCAGTATACACCCTTGACAATATACTCCTTTCCCAATTTTGAAGTAGTCCATTGTTCCACGTCCAGTCCTAACTGTTGCTTCTTGACCTGCATACAGGTTTCTCAGGAGATAGGTAAGATGGTCTGATTCCCATCTCTTTAAAAATTTTCCACAGTTTGTTGTGATCCACACGGTCAAAGGCTTTAGCATAGTCTCTTAGTAAAGCAGAAGTAGATGTTTTTCTGGAATTCTCTTGCTTTCTCTATGATCCAACGAATGTTGGCAATTTGATCTCTGGTTCCTCTGCCTTTTTTAAACCCAGCTTGTACGTCTGGAAGTTCTTGGCTCACATACTGTTGAAATCTAGCTTGAAGGATTTTGTGCATAACCTTGCTAGCATGTGAAATAAGTGTATTTGTATGGTAGTTTGAACATTCTTTGGCATTTCTTTAATCTGGGAAACTTAAATCCATTGTAAGGCTTTCTGAATTTACCTCTCTTACATACTTCTAATAAGAATGAAATATAGAATTATAATCAGGGGCATTCAGATGTTTTAAGTTCAGGAGCAGGATGGAAATCACTGGGATACATAGTCATACATTCATTTAAAATGAAAAATGAGGTCGTACTTTTTCCAGTGAAAATAAGCCTGATTTGGCCAATTGCTTTGATAGTGGGGACTGGCTTTACTAATTAGATCATATAGTGGGCATTTTTTAAATTAAATGAGCTAAATCTGTGGCTTTAAAGTTGTAATGAAAACATCTCTAAAGCATGTGGTAAGATCATTTTATTACACAATTAATGTTGGCATTGATGTAGAGAAATTGACAATGCTTTGATTATTCTAACCTTTTCTATTAGGTCAAGTAAAGTTCCTTTAAAAGAATAACCCCTTTAAGAGGTACTGATATAATTATTAGTAAATAATAAATAAAGCCTTTTTGATACCATCAGAAATCAGGAAATGGAACATTCTAACAACTGGGTAACAAGTCCCTTGGGAGGTTGGGTGGTTTTCAATTCTTTGCTTTCAACAATATTGAAAGAGGACTTGATTTAATTGTCAGCTGATAGATCATTAAGATAAATTTTGCTGATAGCTTGCTATGTAATTTTGGCATATAACTTGGAAGAAGTTCAAAGAATTGAGTAACATTACTATAACAGTGTTCTTCTGTTCCAAGATACCATTTATATGAATAAGGTTTCTCAGCACTGAAAATCTAATCTTAGAAAGGGAAGGGGGGCTTCTGTTGAGCCGTGTATGATTCTAATAATAAGTTATACTATCTACAAGTATTTAAACACCAAAACACCAATTGGGGGAAAGAAAAGCTCATTCATCTCATTGAGATACATTTTAATAAAAAAAAATTTAAGCTTAGTAATTACTTATAAAACAGAATATTTGTGATCAGTTGTATTAATGAGAATTGTAATAAAAGCACAATCCAGGAGAATTTTTTAAATTTCTTGGAGGCTCATGGTCATGGGAAATTGGTTTTAAGTACAGTTTACACTTTCTTGTTGCAGAAAAGTATTGAAATCAGGGGTCGATGCGATGCATTAAAGCATAAAGATACACATTAGCACAAAATTCTCTAGGGAATGTGGAATGGAAGTATGAGCTGAAAGAGAAAAATGAAAATTTTCTAAGTGATAGATATGAGTTTGACTTGAAAATGTCAATTCTGGAAACTTACAAATAGTTAAACTTCTGATGAAAAAAAAAGTTGAAAAAAAATGGAGTAGAAGGGGACAGATACCATGTTCAGCAGAACTGAAAAACCACTATTGGCATAGTTCTTAACCTGCATTGAAAGAGTAGTAAGTGACTGGGCACTTCTAAATCTCTCCTTTTGCCAAGTGTGGCACAGAAGCTAACCTGGTAGCACACTCCACTTGAGCTCATAGTAATGAAAAATAGACACCCAGTGTCTGTTTCCCAGTGGATTTGCTACACAGAGCATGAAAACATCGTTTCATTGCCTAGGTGAACAGCGCATAGAACTTGTGAATGGTTAACAGGTCAAAGACAGGTGTACCTCAAGGTTATGGGGCAAGGAGAAGTGAGTGGTGATGGGTGTTGAAGGGCGGTAGAAATTCAACATCCGAAAGTGCTTTCTGGAAACACCTGTGTTCTGATTAATAGGAATGCAAGGATGAGGCCAGACTGGGGAAGCTAACAGCCTTTGTTCAGCTTCTATGGGGTCCCTTCCTGTCTCATGCCTGCCTCTCTTGTCTTTCTCTCTCCTCCTGCCCCTACAGTCACTCCTCAGCATTCCGGGCTCCCCATTCCTCTCCCGCCACAACAGCAAGAGCAGCATCTTCAGCTTCAGGGGGCCCGGGCGGTTCCGGGACCCGGGCTCGGAGAATGAGTTTGCGGACGACGAGCACAGCACGGTGGAGGAGAGCGAGGGCCGCCGGGACTCGCTCTTCATCCCCATCCGGGCGCGCGAGCGCCGCAGCAGCTACAGCGGCTACAGCGGCTACAGCCAGGGCAGCCGCTCGTCGCGCATCTTCCCCAGCCTGCGGCGCAGCGTCAAGCGCAACAGCACAGTGGACTGCAACGGCGTGGTGTCCCTCATCGGCGGCCCCGGCTCCCACATCAGCGGGCGTCTCCTGCCAGAGGTGAAAATAGATAAGGCAGCTACTGATGACAGTGTAAGGAAGAAAACCGGTAGACCGCGGCTAGGCATGGCAGTCTCTCCCGCTCCCTTCCTCTCTTCTCTCCTTTGCTCCGCCCATCCCACTCCGTCCCATTTGCTCTCCAGCTCCTGTCTGGACTCACAGTCTCTACCGCCTTCCGCTTCTGTTTTCTCCCTTCTGATTTGTTTGTATTTCTTTCTTCGGCCCTCCTCCTTCACTCACTCTCTTTTCTCTTGTACTTTATTCCTTGCTCCATTCCCCATCCCCACCCCACCCTCATCTTCCTTTCTTGTTTCTGACTCTTGCCCTTCCCCCATCAACCCTTTATTTTATCGATTTTTCTTTCTCTCCATCTTTGCACGTTTCTGTCTGCCTCTCTCCCCCACCCCACCCCCACCTGCTTTGACTGAATGCCTCTGGCCAGCGGATCCTGCCCAGATGGAATGAGAAGGGCCTCTGCCATCACCAATGACCAAGTCTAAGCGGGGTTTGAAACTACCATTGCTTCTCTTCCCTCACGTCCTGCCTCCTCGTAGGGAAACAGCTTGGAATTTAAAGCTCTTATCTTTCTATTAAAAAAAAGTTCAAACATATCTTTGAACAATTTTCTTAGTCTCCTCTACAAGAATGAGATGTGATTTTTCCAAAGAGGCATGTGCATGTGTAATGCTGAGGGTAGAAAGTGGGCACTGAGAGAGCCAGGCAAAGAAAGATGAAGGAAACTGGTGGGGAGCTGGACCTAGACATTTAATAAGGGAATTGAGATAAATCAAAGGAGGGGAAGGTAGGTGGTTGGGGCAAGAACACATGGTACCTGAGGGAGGAAGGAACAGGAAAGGGAAAGATGAATTTTAAATGTGATCAAATGTCAGGCTCTGGAGAAGTGGCATATAATAGCTTCACTTCACAAAATCACTCGGCTAGCGGTTAGGATAATGGCACCCCTCTTTGGGAAAAGCCATCTCTTAACATTTCTTTAGATTCTAAGCTGTTTATACCTTTTTTCAAGCTTTAAATTCTTATAACCTTAATGATCCTGATCTTCCTACCTCCGATTCCTTAACTTTCCTCAGTCCCTCCTTAGCTGGTCTGAGCTTCTTAAGACAGCATGTCGGTCCGTTTTGTTCTAACACTTCAGTGTCCTCTAACACAGCATGAAGACAGCCAACCCTTTAATTAGCATGATGCATGTGTGGAGGAAAACTGGACGATCGAGGGTGGAATTATTCAGAATGACCTGTTATTTAACACTTAGGACAGTTGTTGACTGTCCTAAATTCAAAAGACAGTCAGGATGTTTGATGTTGTCCTTTCTCTTCCTACCCTTTTATTTAAAAGCAAAATATTTTCCCCCTTACATTTAGATGGTTCTTTACAAGCTACAGTTTACTTCTACATGCCTTATTTGTTCTAAGTAAAAATCCCATAAGGCTGATAAGGTGGAGCTGATATTCCTGTTTTTGAGATGGGGAAACAGGCTCAGTGAATTTGTACTCCTTGGGGTTACACAACTCATCATTGACAAACCTTTCAGAAACCTGAGTCTTCGATTTCTCAGTTAATTTTGGTGTCTTCTCTACCTGGTCACATGACCGTCGCTCTTCTTGAGAACTGTTTGTTTCCGATCAGGTGTAATAGGAACAATAATAATAACAAATATGATTCCAAAGTCCCCTGCTAAACCAGATAGTTGGCCAAAATATATGTTATGAATGACTATCTTTACTTTAAATATAACTTTTGATTTTCACTAATTCTATGTCTAGATATAAATTTTGGGCTCCACAATTAGATAGAAAATGATATTCTCTGAAAAAATAAGAGATGAAATCAATGGAGAATGACAGGTGGATCAGCATGGACAGTACAGTTGGGACAGTTCAAATGTTGAGAACCAAAGTAAAATTTGATATCCTACCAGTTTTAAAAAATATTTGAGTCAAATAATATATCTTGCTTTTTCTTTGAAGAGAAAGTATTAGAAAAGGTGTCCAGGAAGAAGGAGCTTGAACTTCAGCTTAAAGGCAGATAAGCAGGTTTGCAGGTTTTGTTTTTGTTTTTTTAGCAGCTTCTGTTATATTGTGTGGGAGAAAAATGAGAGAGGCAGCTGAGCAGATGGCTGTGGAATGTAAGGCTGTCTGCACTGCCTTACCCTGTGGCCGATGGAAAGCTACCTTTGGGATTTTGGGGGGTCCTGCATGCTCAGCACCCTGTAAGCATTTAGGAGATTTCTTTGCAGTGGTCCTGAGTGATGATACTGACAGACGTGAGCATTCCCAAGGTCAGGAGCTCAGATCCCAAAGTGGCAGGAAGATGAGGAAGGCAGGACTGTATTCTCAAGGGCTTTATAACTAGGAAAAACTGTTTTGTTGGAAGCCATAGGGAAGCACCTCCTAGTAGTTAATAGTGTGGAAAAATACCTAAGTTACACGAATAAGCTAAAAAGACCAAAACAAAAACAGAATACATATAATTTGTGTGGTATATCATCTATGTAAAGACAAACTGCATAGGGAACAGGATGACTGACTACAAGTTCACAGTGTTGGGAGGGGAAATTACTAGCAATTTTTTTTTTCATTTCTTACACTTTGTTGTTCTTTCTAATTTGCTACAGTGGGCCTAATCCTTATAGCTACCATATATTGAGTTCTGACTACACTATGCTCAGCAGTTTATACATATGTTCTTATTTAACCTCCTCATTCGGTAGGTAGTTTTATCCAATTAACAGAGATTGGTAACTTGTGGAAATGGTACCAAGGTTTTTCTGATGCCAAGAGACCTTCCTGACTGCTTATTTTGAAAGTAAGAAAACAGTCATTTATCTTAGAAGGAATTAATATATTCATGATGTTACATGCAGCCTGGGCCAAATGAGCAATTATTATACCCTTTGAGCTAGAAGATAGTGATTCTCACTGTCAAAACATTTAGGATGCATCTGCAGCTACGGATTCGGAGAAGGCAATGGCAACCCACTCCAGTACTCTTGCCTGGAAAATCCCATGGATGGAGGAGCCTGGTAGGCTGCAGTCTATGGGGTTGCTCAGAGTCGGACATGACTGAGCGACTTCACTTTCACTTTTCCCTTTCATGCATTGGAAAAGGAAATGGCAACCCACTCCAGTGTCCTTGCCTGGAGAATCCCAGGGACGGGGGAGCCTGGTGGGCTGCCGTCTATGGGGTCGCACAGAGTCGGACACGACTGAAGCAGTTTAGCAGCAGCAGCAGCAGCAGCAGGTACAGATTAACTTGTCTTCACCTGAACCATCAGAGTTCTTCCAGTTACGTACTCATGCTTTATGGACTGATATATAGGAACCATTGATAGTCCACGATTGGTCTCACACAGCATGAGTGCTTGAGCTATGCCACATATGTAGTTTTTATTTAGGCTCAAATGAAGGAATACAATATTCTTACTGAAAAAAAGACATCCAGACATCACCTCATTAGAATCTCATTAAAATTATTTCACATCTTCATTCATTATTCAGTTGTGGTTGTGTGGTGATGATTTCTTGATAGTTTGAGAATGTTTGCTTTTGCTTTTTGCTGAAACAGAGGATAAGAGGACTTTTCCCATGTCTTTGGCTCTGAGCTGGAGAGTCATTGCTCTTCACTTGTAAAGGAAGCGGGTGCTCCTGACTATCCAAAATATACGTGACTCAGAAGCCGTGTTGCAGATGTAGAAGTATTATCTCATTTCATGCTCACAGCACCTGCCCTCTGAGTTAGATCCTACTACTGTGTGCATTTTACGAGGAGGAAACCAAGGCTTAGAGAAATAAAGTCACTTGTCCAAGATTGCACAGTAAGCAGTATAGTTAAGATTTGAATCCAGACAATCTAACTACACGGTGTTAACCACTAGCCATTATGCTATGCTAACTTTGAAGCCTGGGTTCTTCATGATCCTGAAAAATTAGCATCTCTAAGCCCATATCCTTATCTGTAAAAAAAAAGTGAGATAAAAGGACCTTTATTAGACAGCTATTTGAAGATTAAATGTAATAACATTTATAAAATGTGAAGCATATTACTTGGCCCATTCTTGGTATTCAGAAATCCAATTTCTATTCCTTCCTGTGTTCATTTTTGGTCTTTTTAACTGGAAAAGTAGACAGTGGGATTTCTGCTGAATTGCTTGACTTGGAGAGAGTCAGATTTCTTCTAAGATTCTAAAAATCCTTTGAGAAGGGGAAATTTTTGTACAGTTGTTTTGAAGCAGAATACATACCACAAAATTTTAGCAGGCTTGAACTGGAGATAAATGACTAAATTCTAAGGCTCCTTCTAAAATGCTCTAAATTTTAGTCCCAAGAAAGGTGACTGGCTGATAAATTTCCAGTTATGTATTTCCATGTGAAATCAGTTTAGAATCAATAACAAGTTGAGATTCCTTGGGTAGATCTGTGGAAATGTGGTCAAAACCTGACATCGGCAGATATGGTAGAATATCTCTTTGAGAAGGGCAGCTACAATTTAGGAGGTTGGAAGTCCGTGGCTAAATGCTTAATAAACTTTGCACTTGAGTTAAGAGAAATGGAACAAATTTGTACTGGGTTTAAAGTAATTAAGGTTCTCAATTGCTTCCTCTATTACTCCTTAGGGGCTGAATTTTTAAAAGGCAGAGGCTCCTGACTTTTAAAAGTTGTTTGTTTTTCTCCTCTCTCCCCAACAAAATGAAACAAAAATACACACCTTCATCTGCCTCCCACCCCAAAATGACCTAAAAATAATCAGGCACAGGAGAAAATGAGTATGTGATCTTTCCTCTAGTCCCTGGGTCTCAGCACTCTTGGAGGAAGACGCCTTCACAGCTCCTCCCAGGTGATGAGAATTGGGCAGCTGAACCAATAGCAGAGACATACTCACTGAATCCTAAGCAGGTTCTAGATGGAAGGTGACGATGAAGCTGCTGTACCTGGGGAAAAGTCTGCTCCAGCTTTTCTTCCCTTCAATTGGCCATAGTCTGACACAAGAAACAACAGCCAACATTACTGTTAGGGAAGTAAAATGGTGCAGATACTTAGAAAGACAGTTTGGCAGCTCCTCCAAAAGGTAAACATAGAGTTACCATATGACCCAGGAATTCTACTCCTAGATGTATACCCAGGAAAATTTCAAACGTGTTCACACAAAAATTTATACATAAGTATTCTTTAAAATCTTTGTTCATAATAGCCAAAAAGTAGAAACAGTTCAAGTACCTACTAGATGATGAATGGCAAACAAAATGTGATACAATGGAATCCCTATAATGGAATCTCATTCAGCCCACATGAATTGATACACTCTACAGTATGAATAAACCTTGAAAAATTATGCTAGGTGAGAGGAGCTAGGCACATACCATATTATTCCATTTATGTGAAATGTCTGGAAAAGGCAGATCCATACAGACAGAAAGCAGATTGTTGGTTCCTAGAGGCTGGATTGGGATTGACTGCTGACAGGTGTTGTTCTTTCATATAATGAAAATGTCCTGGTATTAAATAGTAGTAACAGCCGTGTGAGTCCACCCGTGTGTGCTGAGTCTCCTCAGTCGTGTTTGACTCTTTGCGACCTTATGAACTGTAGCCCATCAGGCTCCCCTATCCATGAAATTCTCCAGGCAGTAATACTGGAGTGAGTTGCTATGCCCTCCTCCAGGGAACCTTCCCGACCCAGGAATCGAACCCATATCTCTTATGTCTCCTGCATTGGCAGACAGGTTCTTTACCCTAGCGCCACCTGGGAACCCCATCTGCATTGTAAAATATACTAAAAGCTACTGAGTCATATACTTTATAATGGTTCAAATGGTGAGTTTTATGTTATATACATTTTATCTCAATTTTTTCTAATTGGGAAAAAAAAAAAACAGAAACACTGGCCAAGTATCTGGACTTTCAGTCCCAGCTTTCATAACCTCACCTAGGGAGGAGGGACTGCTGGAGGTACCCACCCATCTTGGTATATCCTATGTACCCTGATTTCAGTGGATTAAATTTTCTTAGTAGTAGAGATGCATTTTTCTCTGGATACCATCTTAGCTTCCGACTGGTGCTTAGCACTCTTAAAAGAGTAGTGTTCCTCATAGGCTTTTTTAGATTATGTCATTTTAGGCAGTTAACAGTGATGAATATGTTTGCTCTGTCTCTCCATTAATCAGTCTGATCTGCTGAGTACTGAGAAATGCATACACAAATGGACAGTGAACAGACTATATATAAAAATAGAATTTTCATCTGCACCTTGCCCAGGGTCTATTTATCTACAGTAATTAACCTATTTGTCTACAATAAACAGGGGCTTCCCAGGTGGCACAGTGCTTAAGAATCTGCCTGCCAATGCAAGGGATGCAGGAGACACCGGTAGGATCCCTGGGTCGGGAAGATCCCCTGGAGGAGGAAATGGCAACCCACTCGAGTATTCTTACCTGGAGAGTTCCGTTGACAAAGGAGTTGGAGGGCCATAGTCCACGAAGTCTCAAAGAGGCATACACGACACACACTACAATAAATAACCAAGAAACCAGCCTGCTATAAACCAAACTTTAAGAAAGCCAGATTGCTATCTCTGGTGACAGTCCAGGGAGCTAAACAGTAACTTCTGTGACAATCAGCCCAAAGCAGCCAGGGCTCGATTACTAGATTAATGACTGACAACTTCCCTAATTTTTGTCCCTGTTTCCAATTTAGGACTGCCCAGAGAAAGCCAAATAGGGACCCCTAGCCAACCATGTAGGCTGCCTTGCTGCTACTTAGCTTGCCTGCAGCTTCCCACCAGCAGCCTTGAATTAGGCACACCTAAAGCCTTTGGTTTTTTCCTACTCCTATTCAAGACTTTGCTACTCTTCTGCCTGCCTTTGAATTTCCGCCAAAACATGCATGATGTGACTTGACTCCCTCACTACATCAAACTCAGAATAAATAGCCTTTGATTTTCTTATTTAGTTGATCTTTGTTTATTTCCGCAATACAGATAACATCTTATACAAATTTATGCACTCTGCATTCCATCTTCCTTCTCAAAGGAATTCCACTACATAATCAGTATTTCTGTAGCACATTGGGTAATTGGCACCCAAGAATTACCAAAGATGTAGGTAAAAGGGAGGTGGAGGAGGTACTCTCTGATCAGTTGAGAATTGTTCCAGATACTCCTCTTTACCATAAAACTCTCCCAAAAAGTACACTCATACCTCTTTCTAGTCAAGCTCTCTTCCCCCAAACCACCATTTCTGATTTGTATCATCACAGGTTAGTTTTCTTGCATTTTTGCAGGCCTGTTATGGGAATGCAATATGTAGCTTTTATTTGCCTTGTTTCACTCAACAGAATGTTTGGATGTACATTCATGTTGTTTTGTGTATCAGTAGTTCATTCTTTGTTGTTGATGAGTGGTATTTTATTGTATAAATACACCCCAATTTGTTTATCCGTTTTCCTGTTGTTGGACATTCAGATTACTTCCAGTTTGTGGTAGTATGACTAGCTGAGAGCATTTTTATGCAGCTCTTTTTGTAGATAAGTGTTTTTGTCTATATTGAATAAATACCTCAGAATGAAATTCCTGGGTCATATGGTAAATATATGTTTAACTTTATTTATATTAGAAACTACCAAACAAGTGTTCCAAAATAGTTATACCATTTTTTGTACTCCCACCAACAATGTGTTAGAGTTCCAGTTGCTCCATATTCCTAGCCCATAATTAGTGTTGATTTTAGAATTTTAGTGGATATAAAATGTTATTATGATTTTTAAAATTATTTATTTATTTTTGACTGTGCTGGGTCTTTGTTGCTACACACAGGCTTTCTTTAGTTGTGACGAGTGGTGGCTTCTCTTGTTGCAGTGCATGGTCTCTAGGCATGTGGACTTCAGTAGTTGTGTCACATGGGCTCAGTAGTTGCAGCTCATAGGCTTAGCTTTTCTGCAGCATGTGGGATCTTCCTGGACCAGGGATCGAACCCGTGTTCCCTGCATTAGCAGGCAGATTCTTAATCACTGGACCACCAGGGAAGTCCCTTTTTAAAACTTTATTTATTTATTTATTATGATTTTAATTTACATTTCTTTGATGAAAATGATGAGGTTATCTCTTCATATGCTTATTGGCTTCACATTTATCTTTTCTTGTTAATTATTTATTCAGATCTTTTGCCCATTTTCAACTGCACTGTTTATCTTTTGTGGATTTTTTTAGTTTTTTGTATGTTGGGGATGCAGGACCTTTATTAGGTAGGTAAATTTTTAATTTTAACGAAGTGCAGTGTATCAGTTTTATTCTACGATTTTTTTTTGCATCCTATCCAAGAAATCTTTGTTGATCCCCAATATCATGAAGATGTTTTTCTTCTATAAGCTGACTTTTACATTTTGGTCTTCAATTCAACTCAAATTAATTAATTTCAAGTTACTATTGATACTGTTGTAAAAGGTATAATTAAAATTTGTATTTTCAATTATTTCTTTCCAGAATATAGAGATACAGTTGATTTTTGCATATTGACCTTACATCTCATGACCTTGATAAATTAGTGTATTGGTTCTATTAGCCTTGGAGGGTTTTTTGTTTTAGGGGTTTGGTTTTTGGGTTTGTTTGTTTGTTAAATTCCATAGATTTTCCTACCTGCACAATATTTTCTGTGAATAGAAGCAACTGCAATCTTTATGCTTTTAATTTATTTTTCTTGCTTTATTGCACTAGCTAAGACTTTAGATACAAAATTGAATAGAATTGATAAAAGCATACATCCTTCCTTGTTTCCAGTATTAGAGGAAAAGTATTTAATGTTTTACTGAGAAGTGTAATGTTGGCTATAATTTCATAAATGTTGTTTGTCAGATTGGAACTGCTACATTGTTATTCATGGCTTGCTAAGAAATTTTATTTTTATGCAGAAGTGTTGAATTTTGTTAAGTGTTCTTTTTTCTGCATCAGTAAGATGATCATATGGTTTTTCTCCTTTATTCTGTTAATGTGATGAATAACACTGACTTTTCCTAGTATTGAGTTAACTTTGCTTTCCTGGAATAAGCCCTGATGGTCATTATATAGTATCCTTTGTATATATTGCTGGATTCTATTTATTCATATTTGTTAAGAATTTCACATTTTGGTTTATGGGAGATTTTGGTCTCTAATTCTCTTTTCTTGTAATGTTCTTGTCAGATTTAATATCAGGATTATGTGAGCTTTATAAAACAAGTTGACAAGCATTCTCTTAACCTTTGTTTTCTGAAAGAATTTGTGTAAAATTGGTATTATTTCTTCCATCCGTAACATTTGATGGAATTCACTTGTGGAGGCCTGTCTGGGTCTAGAGTTCTCTTAGTGATAAGATTTTTTATTATTATTTTGTAAATTAATATGGGCTATTTAGATTTTCTATTTCTTCTTATGTCAGTTTTTAAAAGTTGTGTTTGGATTTCATTTAAGATGAAAGAGCATAAAATTGTTCATAATGTATCCTTTTTATTTTAATAATTCCTATAGGATTTGTAGTAATATCCCCTTTTTTCATCCCTAAAGATTATAATTTGCGTTTCTCTATTTTTTTCTTGATCAGTCTTGCCAGGGGAATCATCAGTTTTATTAATCTTTTTAAAGAACCAATATTTGACCTTTTTTTAATTGTCTGTTGTTTGTCCATTTATTAATTCATTGATTTCCATTCTTACTGTTATTTCCTTTCATCTACTAACCTAGATGAAAGGTAAATAAGATGAAACCCTACTTACCTAGGGTTTAATTTGATCTTCTTTTACTAGTTTCTTAAGGTGGAAACTTAGAGCATTGATTTTATATCTTTTTTATTTTTTAATATAAATATTTAAAGCTGAAAATTTTTCTCTTAACAGTTTCATTAACTTTATCCCATAAATCTTGATGTATTATGTTTTCATTATCATCAATTAAAACATTTTTTTAGTTTCCCTGTGATCATCTCTTTGATTCATGGATCTTTAGAAGACTGTTGTTTAATTTGCAAATATGTGGGGATTTTTCTGGATATCTTATTGTTACCAAGATTTTTGGTGGAGCCATTTATTTGGATCTATGCTAAATACTCTTGCCTTTGTAAAAAAATAATGAAAGAATTTCTCTTTTGACCCTCTAAAGTTTCTTAAATATGGGCTTTGAGGTGTTCGTTTCTTGACATCTTCTTTCATTTGTTTCTTTTTTGAAACTTAAGTGATGTACAGTATGTATTATAGTTCTATAACACATTATGGATTATGGGACAAATTTTAATATTTCGAAGTTGTCTCCACATAGTCCTGCTGTAGTTTACTTTTATTTTACATAGAAAGATATAAATAATACTTGTCCCATCTTAATATTAAGTTTAGAGATTAATTTTTCTTTAATTTTTGTGGATATTTTTAACCCAAGCTAAAAATTGTTTTCTTTTGGATAGGTATCAACAAATGATAACCTAATAATTTGACCCAGGTCTTTTTAGATAGCATTTTCACTGTTTGTTTTTTAGAGTTGGTGTTATTAAAGTCTGAAGAATTTATATATTCTCATATCCAGTGTGCCCAGAAAACAGTAAGCTGCATTAGTACTAAAGCCATATTAAATGCAGTTTCATCACCTTTGATGAACCAGCCAGTCCACTAGATATTACAGTACCTTGGAGGTCAGCATTATGAAATCTATCTACTGTAGATTTGCACAAAGGCAGTTCAGTAAAAATCTAGAGTCAATAGATGTTAGAAATAAGAATGTCCATTGTATTGGGACTTTCTGTGTTCATTTTTAGATGATTATCACTCTTAAAATGTGGTAGTTTAATCTCATTTATTAAGTGTCATGAATATCAGGTTGGGAATTGTAGCAAAAAGTGATTTCTCAAAGAAATATACATTATCATGAACTGAGGTAATAGTTAAGTCATTCTTACAAATGCAGATGTTTGAATAGTGTTACATGTAGGAATTCCCAAGGAGACCAGTTCTTTTTCTTTTCCATTTCTTCTGTAGCTCTGCCAAACAAACAAAATAGAACAAATAAAACCCTAAGGTGAACCAAATCTCTGAATCTGAAACTGTCTGATAAAATACTACAATGGGATAAATATAAAGTATAGTCTGCCAGGAGCTTTCTTCAGTATGGTTCTTAAAATCTAAATATATATAAGAATAAAAAGACTTTCTGATGTAGCTCTCCAAAGACACTTGTTTTCTTTTCAGAACACTCTGGCACTGATTAGACAAATACTTCTCTAGCTTCATACAAACACATGTCTTCCCTGTCCTGTGAGGGACGGTGACTGTCTCTGCCCTCTTACCTTCACATGGAAGGAGCCCCTGGGTTTATATGGATGACATGTTACAGTGGACAACATGGTTACTAGAAAGTTGGGTTTTAAGCCACCCTATTAAGCCTAATCTGATGTAGTATATTCAGGTTGGCACAAAGAACGCAAGCGAGAGACATTAAGAAACCCTTTGCTGTAATCTGCTGTACCAGCATTGCCCAGGGTGGAGTGTGTGGAAAATACTTTAGCAGTCTGATGGTATTTTCTGCCCTTTTTATTTGGTTGGGAATCTGAACATAGCAGGTTAACTCATAAAATAAAAATGTAAAAAGGCAAGGTACACCTATATGAGGCAATGTCTTTCATTAAGATAGCAAAACCTACCATACTTGTTTATAGTGGCTTGGAGGATATTTGGGATAGACCTTCAACTTGCTAATGTTCAGTGAGGCCCAGGTTTGACATTTGAAAGTGACAGTCTGGTAGAGTGATGGTGTTCCTATACGTGGAGGAGACAACATCTGTAATATTCAGTGTGCTCAGGGACTTGGCCCTTCATGAAATTTCAAGTACAGGTGAATTTGACTTATTTTACCATATGGTCCAATTCTACCCAAATGCTGTGGGTAAGAGATGAGGGCAGGAAAACCTCAGGGTCTACTTCTGATGGCATTGCCCCAGGGAATCTGGTCTTTCTACTCCAGGCTTAGATTGAGCAGGTGAAGTATGTGGGTCCCAGCCAGGCTCTTGAGTTCATTGTAGATTTTATACACACCTAAACAACTTGGTCTTGTCATCTCTGGAACTAAGGATGACCTATGGCCAATTTGTTTCATTCTACCTCTTGAAGTGAATAGGACTGTAGGATTAGAATAAAAAGATCTAATGAAGAGCATATGTTCTTGCTCCTCTGGACTATGTCCAGTAAGGCATAGCCTTAACATTTATAAGACTTCACTCACCCAACTTCCTGTTTGTTTGTTTTTTCAGGCTACAACTGAGGTGGAAATTAAGAAGAAAGGCCCTGGATCTCTCTTAGTTTCTATGGACCAACTGGCTTCCTATGGACGAAAGGACAGGATCAACAGTATATTGAGCGTTGTTACAAATACACTGGTAGAAGGTATGTGCCCTGTGATGTTGGTCCAAGCTGCTGGGATATAAATATGTAGTGTGCGTAATATGAATATAGTCCCTTGGTCTGAGTTTTGCTTGCAAAAACTGTCTCTGAGCTTTAGGAATAGAGTCTGTTGGTTATAGAAACCAGCATCCCAAATCTGCGTGCAGAGAATCCAGTAAGGACTTCAAAGCTGCTGCCAGCACTGTGCACAGATAGGTAAGAAGTACAAAGGAATAACGTAAGAATGAGCCAGAGGATTTTGGGAAGGCTCTGTAATCATCACAGGTGAGGAACAAGTGAGATGATGTGAGACAGAGGGGAGCGTAGACTGAAGAACTGTCATGATATAAAATGACAGAGCCCCCTCATGCCCCCGACCACCAGACGTACCTTCCCCTTTTCCTTTTTAGCTACTTACAAAGCTTTTGGTTTTCCCTTAAGGACAAATGCACTGTGCATTTTAATTATACCTAATTCTGCCTCTCTTTAAACACCCCCACATATCCATAAATACACTGGGCATGTGGACAGGTAAGCCAAAACCCCTCTTACGTCGACACTCGGTGCCCCGGGGAAGAGCGGCCACTGTTGAACCATAGCGTGTCTGCAGCAGTGTGGCTGTCAGAGCCTGGCTCCATATCAGGGGCTCCTCCACACCACAGCCTGACTTACTGAGAGGCAACTGAGCATTTCCCATTACCCCGAAGTCCCCCAGCACAGGTCCCCTTTCAGTCCGATCATGGTCTGTATGCCAGTCTCTTCGGGATTTCTTTGGTGGTAGATTCAGTGACTAGATTTTTTTCTCACAGGATTCTGGTTGACTCCAAATGCTGCTTCTTCATTTGATTCATGTTAATTTAGCTGATTTGTCACTTGATAGACCCACACTGTTCCTGACTGCGGTTCATCAGAGTCCACACTCCCAGGCTACCCCATAATACTTAGAGCCCCTGAGATAAGGAGACTCAAATTATTCTGGTGTTCCTGGAACAAGTTTTTTTTTTTTAGTCATTTAAGTGAAATACCACTTCTGGTCTGTGCATGTTTGGGGGAGGGTATGTGGGTGGGTGTGTTGGACAGGAGCAGGCATCTGTGGTGCAAGGAGAATCCCTAGAAACGAACCTCAAGCTCCACTGGACTGCTCACATCTGCACACGTAGGCAAGGAGTTAGACTAAATCCAGACTGGTCTTGAGAGTGTATCAAGTAAAAGGAACACTGAACTAACTGCTTTCAGCTCCTGATTTCTTTAATTCTCGTTGAGGTCATTGTCTGATAGAACATCTTTAAACTTTATACTTTGAGATAACAGGTAAATAATTGCAAATCATAAGAATTCCAAGATAAGATATATTATTAATAGCTTAAGAACCTTGGCTAATTTTATTCTTCATTTGGAGAGCAAGATAAGGTTTCTCTGACTATCTATGGCAGTTGAGAAAGAAAAGCTAACAACCTCCACCAGGCATATTTTACTCCTGGTAAAAACATCAGAGCAGGATAACTATCCATGCAGTACAACAGTGATTTATTGATTACCTCAGGGGCCTAGCACAGGGTGTGGCAAAAACTGATGCTCAAAAGATGTGTACTGAACTGAATTTTGTTGTGCTTGAAACTGGGGAGGAGCACTGGGGCTGCAGGAGTCCTTTTGGGGGCCTTAGGGCCTGTGCCACCTTTCCCTCCCATCCCCTCTGCTAGTATTTGATTTTCTTTGCTAAAGCTGATGAGACAGAGCTGCTGTAAGCAAAGAACAGTGGTTGGCTGGAGCTGAACCATGTGAGAAAGAATTAATGGACATTAAGAAAGATCCATTCCTATTTAACCAGCGCTCCCTCTGTATTTCGTGATTGCTGCAACAAGGAAAGCCAGCATTGAATGAATAATTGTTTCTTCTTTTCAGGCCTTCAGTTAGGAAACTGACATCATTTTAGTCCAAAGAAGCAGACCTCTTATCTAATGATTTAGAAACCACAGTGGAGAATTCCAGAATACTGTAAATAATGGGATAATCCTGCCTGCTCTATCTCCCCCCCTATCCTATTGCAAACATGCTCACCAGGATCCAGTAAACTCAGTGGAATTCACTGTCAGCAGAGCCATAACTTTGGGGGATAACAAGGCATGGGATATTGACGGAGAGTGATACAGTCTTACTTCTCAAAGCAGTAGAGCTGCGGGAGAGAGTTGAAGTAAGAATGAGGAAGCAGTGATGGTGCTTAGCATTATTGATTCTCAGGTTAAGCAGTTTCAAAAGTGTCAGTGCAATTGCTTACCTGGTATCTGCCTTTCCAACTGTGGCTGTCAGCTCTGTGAGGGTGGCGACTCTTGTTCACCAGATGTATTCCCAGTGAAGTGAGCTGGGAGAGGCCCTTGCCTCCAGAAACAGCCTGGTCTGCTGAGGCTGCCATCTTGGAGGAATCCTGAGGCCTCTCTCTACAAACAGTCCCCGGTGCCCTCGAGATTGAGAAGACTACAGTCACCTCTCTGAAAATGTTCAGGAACAAACTAAGAGAAGCTCCACAAACTTTTGGACATCTCTCCCCATAGGTTAACACATTTCCCCAGACCACATTCTTCCACCGTTCCAGGCATGTGGGGCCAATAACAGTTTGCAGAGTTGTGAGTCTCTTCGTAAACCCCCTTATTCGCCTAGTCGATCTTTTCTAGCTCCTAGAGCTCCACAGCTTTACTTAGTCTCTGTGAAACAGAAAAGATTATCCTGAGGATCTTCCCATCTCTGTAAATGGGGGGAGGAGATGCCTAGTATCCCTTTCTGGTGCCCCATAGGGTAAGGAAGCCCTTTGCTGTCTGGGGAGGACTTGGAGCCTAGTTCATTGTAAAACATTACAATTGTATCAACTGTTAGAAACGTGAACAGTCACCACTTCAACCTCCACGTGCCCGTGGACAGCAGACATTTGGAGAAAGGAGGAGATTAAAAAAAGGAACGGAACCAAATTTCCAAATATGTACTATAAGAATTTATGGAAATAAGAGAACCTTTTCAATTTTCTTTTTTGGGAGAAAACTAAATTTACCTTGGGAAGGGAGGGAGTTCTGTGAGGAAGAAGCCAAAGCAAATTTTCTTCACAGACTTCCTTTCCCACGCAGACTCCCACGTGGCGCTTACTGTGGCCCTTAAATCTGAAAAACCAAGGCAACCTATTTTCTTAGCAACCAAGGAGCCAATCAGAAGCCCAACCAAAGCACCCCATCTAAAATAAAGCCATCACCATGGGCACCATCCAGCTGGTTGGAAAGGGGGGGAAGTAGACTGATACAAAGCAGCCATCTTGTTCTTGGTGAAATGTTGGGAAATTTTTTTCTGTTCCCCGAATGATATGATTTCATTAGTGGATTTGAGTAGGGCCAGGGCAGTAGGTGACACAGTTGTATCCAACCCCACAAAACCAAGACCTGGACTCTAAGGATTGTCATGCTGCTAAGTTTTCAGAGTTATACCTCTTAAAGAACATCCTTCCAGATCAAGGTTCTTGAACTTTAGTGATGCTATCTATTATATTTTATGTTTAATTTGAAGGGATCTCACACCTAGATTGTTGTAGCGGAATGGCTGTCTGTGTTTGATCATCCTTTCCCATCCTCGCTTTGTAAAACTACCTTTGAGCTCATTGCATCCAGTGACTCTCAGTCTGGTTTTATCAGAGTTCTAGGACCCTGAGGCAGTACCTCATGGAAGGAAGACTTGGATTACACTGAACTCCAAGCTCCTCTTCCTGCCTCAGCTAGAGCAGCTCCTGGTTTGTCTGTTTTATGTATTGGAGGTCAAACAAGAACTTGTTTGAAAAAACGGGTTCTGCTTTTAAAAGAGTAACAGACTAAAGAGGCAGAGAGGAGAAGACAAAAGAAGAGAGTAAGAAAAAGGAAAAAAGAAAGAGGTCAAGGGAAGGGAAGAGGAAGAAGATAGAGAAGGGAAGAGTGAGAGTGGGGATGGGTGAAAGAGCAAGAGAAGGAGAGAGAGGAGAGATGACAAAGAGGAGGGAAGGAGCAGAGAGGAACGGACATGGTTTCTGCTCCTGACGGCACTGCGAACTCCTGCATCGTCAAGAGCAGAAGAGAGAGTCCACATGGTGGCTTGATGGACGATGCAGATTCTGCTGTAAAGAAAATGTATAACAGTAGCAAATACTTCCATAGCACTTGCTATACACTAAGGTGTTCTGAGGTACTTTATATGTATTTTAGCTCATTTAATTCCCACAGAAAATTGAAGTAATTTACTCAAGGCCCACAGTTAGCAATTATCTGAGCTGATTGCACCCACATATGTCTGGCTTCAGTGTTCTGCTTCTCTGATAATAGTTTAATGATACAATGTGTATCCACCGTTTCTTGAGGAGTTACCTTATGCCAGGCCCTGTGCTGTCTGTTGTCAGCCGCTTAGTGTGTAAGTGATGGAGGAGAAGTAAGGACTCCTTTAGTCCTTTAGCCTAAAAGTCAGTGCCCTTTCAGATGAGGCAACAGAGGCGTAGAGAAGTCAGCACTACCTTGCCAGAGATCATACAGTTTGTGCATGTTAAAGGCAGTTGAACCAGGGCTGCCATGCTCCCCAAAAGGGTGTGTTGAGTTTTGTTTATAACTAGATCATTGTTAACAGGGACGTGACCTGGCGCTGATCATGCCTCCTTTTTGCCTTCAAGAGAAGGAAAACTGAGGGAAACTCTCAGGAGAGTCAGCACTCCCTGGCCACCTTCCTTCTCGTGTCAGTAACAGTGAGACCAGCCAAGCCTAACCCTTTCATTTCCTTCCCAAGACTGAGGGGCTCCCTTTGCTCTTGACTCACTACAGAGCTGGAAGAGTCTCAGAGGAAGTGCCCGCCATGCTGGTATAAGTTTGCCAACACTTTCCTCATCTGGGAGTGTCACCCCTACTGGATAAAGCTGAAGGAGATTGTGAACTTGATTGTTATGGACCCTTTCGTGGACCTGGCCATCACCATCTGCATCGTCCTGAACACCCTGTTTATGGCAATGGAGCACCATCCTATGACGCCACAGTTTGAACACGTCTTGGCTGTAGGAAATCTGGTAAGATGGAGCACAGCCTCCGGATTTCACCATCTGAACAGGTTTTGCCTGTGGGTAATATTTTTTTTCTGATACTGAGAGCTGGAGTTTAGTCAAAAAGAAAGTAATAGTTAATTGGAAGACAAATGCTCCCACATATGCCACAGCCCCAGCCGCTTCTGCTAGCTCTTGTGATCCCTTGGCTGTTTTCTCTTTCTGCAGAACTTTGAAGACGTCATTTAGGAGCTCTTGGCAGGCAACCAAACCTGGTGACAGAATGGGAGGCATGGTGCAGTGGGTTGGTTTCAGCAATCTCAGCCAAGAACTTGTGGATGTCTTTCTCTTTCTGCTTCTCACTTTAATTCTGTGTGACTCCAGCAAATCACTACCCCTTTCACCTTCAGTAATAACCACCACAAAATAGGGGAGGTCTTTTAGTGTGTTACATGTAATGATAAATTTTCCCACACTGTCAGATCTTCATTATTCATATAGGGACTATCTACAGGAAATTTTAAATTCTATGCTGGTCTCCCCACCCAGTCCAACTTCTGAGCTATCATCCAGTTTCTAACCATTAGTTGATCTGTGCCAAATTTATTTTAATGTTGGCTCAAGTCATAAATTTAATTTATATTATTTAGACGATAAGTATGCAGTTTTTTAAAAAAGATTGTACAGTGTATTCAGAAGTCAAGTAGTTGTGATTTGGGGATTATCTTTAGTATAAAAATCAGGAGTTGATTAAATTTTGATAGTAAAAAATTAGTTGGAAAGAATCCTCTAGGTCATCTGGCCTCATTATTCCTTAGAAATTGCACCATAGGCATACCATTCTAGTCGTTACCATGTAATTTGTGCATGATCACTGCCTGGTAATTGTTTTTCTCTTTCTGTCATACACACACAGAGTTTCTGCCTTAAGTCTTAATACTCTATCAGTGTGTTATAATAGTGATATCATCTTGACTTCTAATTCTGAAAACACATGGCAAAAGGGATCCCTTATCTGGTTAGTTGTCATAGCTGATTGTATTCCCTAGTACATATCCAAGATGCTGCTATAATCTTTCCGACCTCCATGTCTGAGTCAGTGATGTACTTCCAGCCCGCCACTGTGATGGGCAGTTCCATGAAACAGTCTTGAAACAGGACACCCCCATAGACTATCCAGGAAATCTGTTAAACTGCTCTGAAAGGTGCCTGAGGGTCAGCTCGCTATATGATTGACTGACCTCCGGGGCTTGGCCATCAGGCAGCATTTTTGAGCCAATCAACAACATCATATAGATATACTCTTTATGTTATTGCCCAATGGTTATGTAATGAGAAATATTACTTGATCAGCTTTGTTGTTGATAGTGGTGGTATATTTTCTACAGTTTTTTTTTTCTAAAGTCTTTACTTTTACTTGCTTTTGGCAGAATCAGTCCTTGATTTTCAAGGGATTTTGAGAGGCCTTTTCACATACTACCAACAGAATTGCCTCAGACTGGGCCAGCAAATAACATCATTTTTTCCTTCTTTAAAACCTACAGATTTAGGGTCACACCGAAATTAGAGTCGTGAGCATTCAGACAGCTTTGTTCAGAATCATCAATGAAGGAAAGGGAGAAAGAAGAAGGTCAGCAGCTGATGTTCAGGGAGCCAAGCCAACCAGTCCAAGCTCTAAAATGGGAAAGCACTCCAGGGGCAGAGTCTTCAAGGGAGAAGTAATATACAAGGAGCAGTGGGGGCAGAGAGCAGTGAATGGTCCAGGATACTCTGGACTCAGGGAGGGAGAGATATCAGGAGGGTACCTAGACTGGGGGCATTGGGTAACTGAGGAGAAAATGGGGATGACTGAGCAAGGAACTTGGTGGAGTTTAAAATCAGGAGCTCTGTTTTGGACATATTCAGTCAGTTCAGTCACTCAGTTGTGTCCGACTCTTTGCGACCCCATGAACCACAGCACACGAGGCCTCCCTGTCCATCACCGACTCCCAGAGTTTACCCCAACTCATGTCCATCGAGTTGGTGATGCCATCCAACCATCTCATCCTCTATCGTCCCCTTCTTCTCCTGCCCTCAATCTTTCCCAGCATCAGGGTCTTTTCCAATGAGTCAGCTCTTCGCATCAGGTGGCCAGAGTATTGGAGTTTCAGCTTCAACATCAGTCCTTCCAATGAACACCCAGGACTGATCTCCTTTAGGATGGACTGGTTGGTTGGATCTCCTTGCAGTCCAAGGGACTCTCAAGAGTCTTCTCCAACACCACAGTTCAAAAGCATCAATTCTTCGGCACTCAGCTTTCTTTATAGTCCAACTCTCACATCCATACATGACTACTGGAAAAACCATAGCCTTAACTAGACAGACCTTTGTTGACAAAGTAATGTCTCTGCTTTTTAATATGCTGTCTAGGTTGGTCATAACTTTCCTTCCAAGGAGTAAGCATCTTTTAATTTCATGGCTGCAATCACCATCTGCAGTGATTTTGGAGCCCAAAAAAATAAAGTCAACCACTGTTTCCACTGTTTCCCCATCTATTTCCCATGAAGTGATGGGACCAGATGCCATGATCTTAGTTTTCTGAATGTTGAGCTTTACGCCAACTTTTTCACTCTCCACTTTCACTTTCATCAAGAGGCTCTTTAGTTCTTCTTCACTTTCTGCCATAAGAGTGGTATTATCTGCATACCTGAGATTATTGATATTTCTCCTGGCAATCTTGATTCCAGCTTGTGCTTCATCAGCCCAGCGTTTCTCATGATGTACTCTGTATATAAGTTAAATAAGCAGGGTGACAATATACAGCCTTGACGTACTCCTTTTCCTATTTGGAACCAGTCTGTTGTCCCATGTCCAGTTCTAACTGTTGCTTCCTGACCTGCATACAAGTTTCTCAAGAGACAGGTCAGGTCGTCTGGTATTCCCATCTCTTTCAGAATTTTCCACAGTTTATTGTGATCCACACAGTCAATGGCTTTGGCATAGTCAATAAAGCAGAAATAGATGTTTTTCTGGAACTCTCTTGCTTTTTCGATGATCCAGCAGATATTGGCAATTTGATCACTGGTTCCTCTGCCTTTTCTAAAACCAGCTTGGACATCTGGAAGTTCACAGTTCATGTATTGCTGAAGCCTGGCTTGGAGAATTTTGAGCATTACTTTACTAGTTTGGACATATTAGCTGTGAATAAGCCATTGATTTCTGTCCAGAAATGTTTTGCATCTATAAAATGAGAGTAATACCATGTCATCAGTATTTGAGAGGATCAAACAAGAACCTGTACAGAAGTTTTGGAAATAGTGAAAAGTACTGTTCATACCTAGGAACTGTGTAAGTGTAGTTCAGTAGGAGAATTTTCAAAGACTTGGAGATGTGGATACAGCCTTTGACTGCACCTGAGAGTAAGAGAACAACAACAACAAAAAGATGGATGAATTAGCTCATGAAATAGACTAGACCTTCTCTTGTGGTTGGACAGAGAGGCTTTTTCCACAGCTGGGACAGTGAATTGGGTTGTGTTTGTACACAGATGTACACTGTTGTGTTTGTCGTTGGATGTTTTTGAGGGAAGATAAGAACAGTATTCTATAAATTAGCAATCCCTGTCTCTTCCAGCCTGTTCGTAGTAGGAGGAAGCATAAAGATAGTTCCATCCAGCCCCTGTGTTTATAGAGGGAATTGAAGCCACGGAAGCTTTTGTATTGTTTAGTAGATAAATGTAATCATTCTTTTCCTGCCTTTTTGTTGTTGTTGTTTTGGTAACCATTTGAACACAATAGTGAGTTTATAAGGTAGTTTTTTAAACAGTCTCAGTCTTCCAGAAAAGTTTCAGGTGCAGTGTAAAAAGCTATCTTTTGAGAGTAAGTTGCTGATGTAGCCTGTCCATCCCTGAATACTATAATGTGTGGGGTTTTTTTTAATTATTTATTTATTTTTATTTATTTATCTGTTGTGTATTTGGCTGGGCCAGGTCTTAGTTGCAGCACCCAAGATCGTCAGTCTGTGTTGCAGCATACGGGATCTTTTTTTTTTTTTTCTTCAGTTGAGGCATGTGGGGCCTAGTTCCCTGACCAGGGGTCAAACCTGGGCCCCCTGCACTGGGAGCACAGAGTCTTAGCCACTGGACTAGTGGGGAAGTCCCTGTAGTGTACATTTTTATAAACAAGTACATTCTCCTACAGAACCATGATATATAACTGCCAAAATGAGGAAATCACCATGTACATTACCATCAAATTCTCAGGCCCATTCAAATTTTGCTGGTAAGCCCAATAATGTCTTTATACCAAAAAAAAATAACATTCCAGAGTTACTCTTGAGTTTAGTTATCATATCTCTTTAACCTTCTTCACCCTGAGAGAGCTCCTCAGTCTTTCTCTAACTTCTATGACCTTGATACCTGTGAAGATGACTGTCCAGTTATTTTGTAGAATTCCCTCAATCTGGCTTTGTCTGATGCCTCCTCCTGATTAGACTCAGGTCATGCATTTGGCAAGACTGTGGCCCAGGTGAGGCTGTTGTTTTCTCATTGCGTCTACCAGGTGGCACATGATTTCCAGGTGTCTCATTTCTGCCCATGGTCCCTTGGTCACTTGATTGAGGAGGTTCTGCCCGTCTTCTCCCATGTACAGTTACTCTTTTTCTGTTTATAATTAGTAAGTGTTCATGAGAAAGACACTTTGAGACTATCTAAATTTCCTGCTTTTCATTAAACTTTTGATTTATTCCTTTATTATATCTGTATGGACTCCCAGTTTTCAGTTTTATTCAATGGGTTTTAATCTATTATTATCCTGTACGTAGATGTTTAAACCATTCCTGATTTGGCAGTGGGAGTCCCTTCAAGGTAGCTTTCATGTCCTTTCAACATGTCCTCATTGCCTCCTTGTTTTCTCAGAAATATTCCAGGCTAACTTTATATATTTTTTTCCTGTCTCAGGCCTGGAATCTGCCATTTCTCAAGCAGCTCTGATTGTTTTAGTGGAAATTGACATTTAGAAGTCAACATCTGTTGGAGCAATACACACAGCTGGGCCCTCTCTGTACGGGGCTCACCACTTACTCTAACCTAGCATACAGGACTCATTCTATTTTTCTTCTTTCTGTGTTTATAACCCCTTCTCCAACAAAAAGAAGCCTGGTTGCCACTATCCTTAGTATATTATTTCATTAAGAAAAAGCCACTGTTAGCTCTTGCAACATGGGGTCCCCTCCCCCTGGTCAGACCCTCAGTCCCCGTGCCAGGCCCTCCAGCATCGCCATCCAAGTGTCCTCTGCTTGGACCCCTCCTCACACTTCTCAGGCCCCATCCTCCCTGGCCAGGCGGCCCCCACACAGCCTTATTTCCCCTGCCCCACTTAAACTCAGACACCTCAGAGTGGGCCTTCCCCTGCAAGGACTCCTCCTCACCCCAGCCCAGGCTTCCACACCCAGAAGCTGTCTACATCCTGCTTGGGCTCGGACACCCCACGCCGGGGCACCATTCCTTGCCCTGCTCAGGCGCTGCCTGTCCGCTCTGTGCTGCCCGTCTGCAGGGACACTTCCCACCCCCCCACCGCACCCCCCCACACACACGCACTCACTCACTCCCAGGCTGTCCTTCCACCCAGTTCTCCTCGCCCAGCTCTGTAGCTGGCTGCAGACACTCACACACGATTACACACACACATACATGCTGTCCTTCCTCCCCAGAAGTTCTTCTCACTCAGCACTCACACTCACACTCACACACACACACACACACACCTCTGTGGCTGGCTCTAGATTCCAGGCCACATCCCCCTCAGCTTGCTTGGCCTCGCACTCTTCACTGGGCCACCTCTCTGAATGGCTGGATGCCATCTTCAACCCACTCGGGCTCTGACACCCCTCACCAGGCTAGCCTCCCCCTGGGGATCCCGTGTCCACCTGCTTAAGCGCTCACCCTCTCTGCCAGGTCTCCCACCCACTCCATGGGGGATGCCCTCCCATCGCCCTTAGGTTTCAATACCCTGTGCTAGGTAGCTATGAAACACAAATACTCTCCTTATCCTGCTCAGACACGGGACTGTCCCCCCAGAGTGGACACTCTCCTTGGCTTGCATCGGCTCTGACAGCCCACACTAAGCCGCTCTCCTGCACAGATGTCCTGCTTGGGCCCCAGCACCTGACACCAAGCCCCCCTCCATGTGGACAGGGCTTTAGGACCGAATCTTTTGAGGGGAAGGCATATGGAAGGAAGGGCAAAAGGGTAACCTGACACGTACGTTTAATTTCTGAGATTCTGAGAAAAAAAGGAAAAACAAGAAGTTGTTTTTTCCTCCTTCACCAAATACACGTGAAAGTTATGGTTTCTGAACTACAGCTTAAACTAAGTTTTCAGCCGAAAGGAATCCTTTTCATATTGTCATTTTTCTTCCTCCTCTGTGTCCCTGTAGTCCCTTATGTATACCTCTTTTTAAAGGGAAAGAGGACTCCATGCCCCTTGGAAGGGTCTTAGGGACCCCAGGGATCCCCAGCTATACCTATAGCAGCTGCACTAGAACATAAATTCTGAGGTGAATATTGGATGACATTCACAAGAGTGACATTTATATACAGTTGTTGATGGCATCAAAGGGATAGCCTTGAATCTGCTCTTCTCCATTTTTCAAAAAAGTAATTCCTTCATACAGCCACCAGCTACAAATTTATATTTATCCAAACAAGGGCAGCCCATGAAGGCATGAAGCAACATGCCTCTGTCACAGGCATTTCTTTTTTTTTTTTTAATATTTATTTATTTATTTGGCTGTGTCAGATCTTAGTTGCAGCACGCAGGGTATCTTTTTTCTTTTTTTAGTTGTGGCATACAGAATCTAGTTCACTGCCTGACTAAAGGATTGTACCAGAGCTCCCTGCATTGGGAGTGTAAAGTCTTAGCCACAGAACCACCAGGGAAGTCCCTATCATAGGTGTTTCTACCAGGCATCTGGAGGCCCAGCTTCCCATTAAAAGGCAGCACCACAGAACTGCATCTTCTCTCAGGAACCAGAATTCCCACAGGATAGCTCTTCTGAGGTTCGTAACCCTGTGCTGTTACTGAGCACTTTCTGTGTGTTCACCAGAACCAACGGGACAACAGATTCAGTTTCTACTTAGTGTGCGTTAAGTGGGTTAATGTTTCTAAGCAGAGAAACCTTTGATGGGCTGACGCTAAGGGCAAAATGTGTGTCAAGAGTTGATTTGATTAGCCACCCCTACTTGACTGACCTCATAAACAGTGATATTCCATCTGTACACACTTAGCTTGCACTATGAACTTTTGATTTAAGTTAACCAGATCTCTTCAGGGAGTATTTTCTTTCAATTTTAGAATACTGCATCTTCAGTTTAAAAAAGTGCATGTGAGTGTGCTCAGTCGTTCAACTGTGTGCAACTCTTTGCAACCCTATGGACTGTATCCCACCAGGCTCCTCTGTCCATGGGATTCTCCAGGCAAGAATACTGGAATGGGTTGCCATTTCCTTCTCCAAGGGATTTTTTCCAACCCAGGGATTGAACCTGCGTTTCTTGCATTGGCGGGCAGGTTCTTTACCACTGAGCCACCTGAGAAGTGAAAGTCACTCAGTCATGTCTGACTCTTTGTGACCCCATGGACTATACAGTCCATGGAATTCTCTAGGCCAAAATACTGGAGTGAGTAGCCTTTCCCTCCTGCAGGGGATCTTCCCAACCCAGGGATCGAACCCAAGTCTTCCGCATCGCAGGCGGATTCTTTACCAGCTGAGCCACAAGAGAAGCCCAAGAATACTGGAGTGGGTAGCCTATCCCTTCTCTAGTGGATCTTCCCAACCCAGGATGGGGGAAGCTTAGAAATGTATATGGAAACCAAAAATTTCCAAACCACTTATCCATTTTGTTTTATTTTCATCAAGTCATTCTGTTTTGTTTTTGCTATACATTAATTCAGTGTATTTCCAAACAACAAGTATAATCTAAGTATTTTTCACTATTTTTAATTCTGACCTCAGACCATATCTCTGAAGTTTTTCTCAAGCCCCTTCATATGTAAACTTGCTAACCAAGTGGTTACAATTATTAACTTATTATGAATTTTAAATCTGATGCATATAAAGTCCTCTCCTCTAAAAACAGGATATTCAGTAATAGTCAGATATTACATGGTTAGCCTAGAATGAGAGTATTGATCTTGTCAAAACTGGTGTTCATGGGATTTTGCTTTCTGCCTACATGTTATGTTACTAAGGCCCTCAGGATACAGAAGGCATTGGGGAAACACACGGTGCTCTGAAAGGCAGAAAGGTGGGAGTGAGTCAGGTAACAGAGAGACCAAATCATTCTCGTACCCAATAAGCTCCAAATCTAGAACAATGATTACGTCCTTGATTATTATATTGAAAAAATCAAAAGGAAGCACCAGAGTCTCCAACAATGAGAAAATTCTTTGAGGATGTATTTACCCAATAGAATATTATACAAGCAATGAAAGTGGGAAGTAGGAAGACTGTGTTGCAATATGAATGGAGTCATGATAAGTGAAAAATATGTGTTAAGTGAAAAGAGTCATGATAAATCAAGATAAGTGAAAAACCAAGATATTATGTAGTCTGTGGTTTTAAACTCTGACAAAATATTTTTAAGCATTTGAAAAAAAAGGAGTACATTAAAATAATTGTATGCAAGGCAGTGAGACTATTTCTCTAATATTTTGCACGCTTTAAGCAATGTTCTGTTGCTTTCACCATTTAAAATAAGAAGCTCTGCAGTATATGTCTGCATTCAAAAAGACACATAATGTTAAATCAGGAATAATGCTGTATTTTTCTAATATAATTAGAACAAAGTGAGTGATTTTTTTTTTTTTTTTTTTTTGGTCAATATCCCAGTGTTGTTGCCTGGAGAACCCCAGGGATGGTGGAGCCTGGTGGGCTGCCATCTGTGGGGTCGCACAGAGTCAGACATGACTCAAGCGACTTAGCAGCAGCAGCAGCAGCAGCAGCAAATGTGGCATACACATTCAAATGACTGCTGACTCTTTAGGAGTCACCTGTGTGATATTCCTGATTGCTTAGAATAATTTTTTAACTGCCCTCTTGAGCAATATGAATTGGGTAGTTCTGGCAACAAAGATGGGAACATTTCCTCTTCATTCAAGAGGAAAATAAGACTTTCCTGCATCGTGTGGAGTTGTCAGGGGACATCCAGGTATTGATGTCCTCAGAGGCAGAATTTAGTGAAGGCTGATGCTTGTGGCTTCTTGGACATGCCATATTCAAAGATAATGACAGAGGCATTTTCTTTCTATTATTTCTTTTTCTTACCCCTGCCTTCCCTCTCTTTAGGTTTTCACTGGAATTTTCACAGCGGAAATGTTCCTGAAGCTCATAGCCATGGATCCCTACTATTATTTCCAAGAAGGTTGGAACATTTTTGATGGATTTATTGTCTCCCTCAGTTTAATGGAACTGAGTCTAGCAGACGTGGAGGGGCTTTCGGTGCTGCGATCTTTCCGATTGGTATTCCATATTTCTCCAATTTCTTTTTTACATTTCCTGTCTTGTAGCTACTAGGAAGTATTTTGTATAAGTTAATCTGATGATTTTACAAAATTCTTAGCTGTATCCTGCTCCCAGTTTCAGTTGACTGTTTATTGGTTTATCAACTAAAATATTGAAAAACTTTTCTGCTAATTACCTAATATAGAAAGTAGTTTTTTTTAAATCAGTCAATAAACATAAATCAATTTTATGAAGTTCCTCAGAAAATAGTGGTTAATCTAAAAGATGAAGAAGGATTCACAAGAGCTATTCTGAGGTCTGATTTGAATTTGCTGGTGAGCCCATTTCTTTATCTGAACATCTCCCTGAAATGGCAAAAATTTCTCCCTTTTCCAAAGATGGCTCATTTCTTCTATCATGGTGACCCCTTCCAGAAAATGAGAATAAAATAATGTTTTTTAAAGTTATATTGAAATTAGTTGTTGAACACAGATCTTTAGCTAAGAAGGATTTTTTTTTAATGTATTTGAAGAAATTAGTGTTCAAATTACTAAAATGCCTCTGAAAGTATTAATAGTTAACAGTATCCTCAGAATAGCTTCCTATGAAACATGGGCATGAGTGATGTCCTGATTGAGTTCCTTGAGAAGCTGAGTTACCTTGAGGGTATCCCACTCAGACAGAGCATCAGAAATGGCTCAGATTTGTTTCTCTTACTGGGAAAATACCTAAGCACTCACAACTGAAAGGATTTAAGGATATTCAGCTTATCTAAGAAAGAATTGGATTAGAGTGAAACTGTTTGTAAAACAGAAATCTCATTCAATCCAAGTCACAAATAACATCTGTCACATTTCTGAAACCTCTGCTTACTGGTCTTTGGTTAGGATCCAGCCAACAGTAGACTTTTTGAGAGTAGTTCTTGTTATTTAGAAGATAAGACGAAGAATTAAGTGATAGAAGCGTTATCACTAATACTCTGAATAAATTAACAGCCAGTCAGAATGGTGAAAAACTGTGAGAGACCCAGATTACATACAGAGCATCACCTGGTAAATCTTGAACTCGCAGATTAAACTCAAATTTTCAGTAGGGGAAAAAATGTCCAAATCAACATGATTGCCTTCTACCAGAATTCCTGTTACATCCTATTACACGTACTACTACATGTGTAGTTATTCACTTAAGGCATATGATGGTGATCTCTCTTCATGGGCTTTATTCATAATTCTCAGCTGGTTAGCCAAGACCTTATAATCATTCATCACACAGTACAGAAATTTTCTGATTAACAGATACCAGAAGTTCTGTCCTCTGAATTAATATTAGTGTAGTCCCTTTTCATAAGGTTTTTGGTATATTGGAACTGCCCCTTGGAAACTGTGCTTTTCCTCCCAGTTAGTCCAAGCATATCACAAAGTTTCGTATCAGCTATTTCATATCACCTATTTATTGGCAGGCAAAAAGAGAGATATGTAGAATCTTTAAATTCTTGCTTTTTTAAAGACACAGATGATTTATTCTCACTGTCCTTACCAAGTTGATCTTTTGGTTCACTACAAATCACATTTTCCTTAATGTGACTGCTGAGAAGTCAAGGGAAAATCAGTAGGAAAATGATATGTTCATGTATAGATTTTTAAAAGGTGGATTGACCTAGAGACTAATTCAGGAGCTAGAAAAAGTATTCTTGGTTCTTAGTTCTAAATCTTTCACTTATTTTGCAGTTAATTAGTTTTCCTTCATCTGTGCCTCAGTTTCTCTCAGTTTTAAGATACTGTTAGAAAACCCTGAGAATTTTCCAAGGGTGCTCAGTAAATGTAATGATCTTACTAATTTTGTATGTTTTTATTGTAGCCATGTGATAAGAATAAATTAATTGAATTTCATTTGGGTTTTGTTTGGGTTTCTTTTCCGTAGCTCCGAGTCTTCAAATTGGCCAAATCCTGGCCCACCCTGAACATGCTGATCAAGATTATTGGAAATTCAGTGGGTGCCCTGGGCAACCTGACCCTTGTGCTGGCCATTATTGTCTTCATCTTTGCTGTGGTGGGGATGCAGCTCTTTGGAAAGAGCTACAAAGAATGTGTCTGCAAGATCAACCAGGACTGTGAACTCCCTCGCTGGCACATGCATGACTTTTTCCATTCTTTCCTCATTGTCTTTCGAGTGTTGTGCGGGGAGTGGATCGAGACCATGTGGGACTGCATGGAGGTGGCTGGCCAGGCCATGTGCCTCATTGTCTTCATGATGGTCATGGTCATTGGCAACTTGGTGGTTAGTACTTACTTGTACATCTTTTTGTTCTTTGCTCTGAACATTTTACCCTTGACCCAGAAGCCCCGTCTACTTAGTCCTTCCATGTCTGTGTTGGTCTTTATTCTTTCTTGGCCCAAGAACCTTAAGGTACAAAGGAAAAGAGACTGCTGTTTTCAGAGGCCTACTGAGTCATGAGCCTCACAACCTGTCAACCTTTTCATAATTGTGGAAACAAAATTCAGCAAAGTTAAGGCACTTTTCCAAAGTCCCACAGCTAATAAACGTCAGGGCTTGTATTAGATCCTTGACTTCAAAGTCTGTGGTCTTTCTACTATTAAAAAAAACCTCAGAACTTCTCAGCCTGATCTTTTGGGCTGGATAATTATTTGTTGTGGAACTGTCCTGTGTATTGTAAGGTGTTTGCAGTATCCCTGACATCTACTCTTTACTGGCCAGTAGTGACCCCCAGCCCAAGTTGTGAAAACTAAAGATGTCTCCAGACATTACCAACTGTCCTCAGGGGGCAAAATTACCCTCCTTTGAGAACCATGGATCTAAGCCATCCTAGGATTTCATCTGATGTTTATAAATTTCAAATCACTTCCTTGCTTCACTCTGTCTACCTGCTGTCTCTTGCCTCTGTAGATAGAATGTTCACCAACAGAAATTAACACCTTGTTTCTCAAAGTGTCATCCAAGGACTAGCAGCAATGAGAACGTTCAAGGGTGTACTAGAGATTCAGAATCTTAGCCCACTCCGCACAATCAGTATCTGCATTTTTAACAAGATCCCCAGGTGATCCACATGCATGTTATAGTTTGAGAATCACTCATCTTTCAAATCAGGCCAAAGCCCGCCTGCAAGTGTACAACAAGGAGGGCTGGAAGAAGACACACTCAGATGACCCCTTATAAGCTCATCCAGAGTGGTTCTCTTCCTTTTTCTGCCATAGAGAAGCATATGCCAGTAGGGCATTCCTACTCATCAACCTCTGAACCAGCCATGCCCACCCTAGTCTTTCATTGGGCCTATAAAAACAGGCAATGGAATGTTTCTTAGTCACTCCCATTCTCCATTCCCAGCCATCTTCCCCTCAGTCCTGATCCCTCCAGTCTTCCCACTCCTTCAGTGAAGACAGCTACTGCCTACAGCTACTGTCCATTGTAGAGTCAACATCACCAGCCCTGACCTCCCATTTCTCTAGTCTCCTGTCCTCAGTTGTCTCAGGGGAGATGTCCCTGGCTGGCTACAGACACCTGAGCACATGAAAAAATACACTGTAATTTCTGTCTGTGATGACACTTTTCCCAGTTACCCCTTGGCTCAGTCCTTCTGCCCATGTCATCTCTAGGAATTTGGAAGTCTCTTCTGACTTTTCTCTCCATTCCAGGTAAATATCTGATATCTTTCATATCTTTTTTCTTAGCATTTCTATATATGCATCTTTCTTTGTAGTATTTCTGAGATCTGCCCCTTCCTTTCCATTTCTACAACCCATCTGGTATTTCTAAAAGTCCAAGGAAGACCACCTTTGTTACAGTCACCTTGAGTTTCACTCATTAAAAAAGGCCAAGTCCCAGGACCTACACCAGATCTACTGAATCAGAATCTTTCTGGTGAGACCAAGGAGATGCTTGTTTTTAACAAGCATCCCACTCCAGAAGATTCTTCTGCTTGCTAAGGTTTGAGATTTCTATAGCCTGATCCAGACCCTTATCAACTCATGGAAGTAACAGCCTCCTAACTCCTAACCCCTCCTTCCAGCCCACCACATGTGTACCTAGTAGGAATGACTCTCAAATCTCTGTCATCATCTGTGACTCCTTTACTGAAGGGCCGATAGTGAATCCAATTAAAATTCAAATATTTCAGCCTGGCCTTCAAAGCCCTCATCAGCCGACCCCCATTTAACCGACTGTATTCCTCTGTAATGCTGCGACTGGCCAAGGTAACCCAGCTACGTAGAGTTCATATATTGTTTCTGTTTCTCCCACCTTGCACATATGATTATTTCCACCTAAAATGTATGCCTTACTCTTCTTCAGAAGTATGACAAAGTAAGGGCCAAGTGTAAATCAAGAAGTGAACATCTCTCCCACTTTTCAAAAGTAAGTCCTAATAAAAAATAAATTAATCTTAATGCCCAATGCGGTTAAAAAGATAAATAAATGAAGCTTGTTTCTAATGGCCTGACACTTAGATGTAGAACCCAAAAGTCACCATCACCCTCTTGCTAGAGCTACTTAATTTTCATAAATGTTAGGAAAACAAAGAAAATCAATTCTCAAAATAGGATAACATGGAATATATTTCATTTCCACCTTCTAGATTTGTTATATGAAAGTCTGGTTCTCCAAGCCTAATTTTTTTCTAACCTGGGTCCTCCAGGACACCTGCTGCTCAAGAACACATGGCATCTAGGCATTCTTTGATCCTTCTCAATAATCCATGCCTGCCTTTTTGTTTGTATTTTTGGAGAATTTTCTCCCAAAATGGATACAACCTTTGCTTTTTCTGATTATAAGAAAAGCAGTATGTTTTGAAGTACATATATATGTGAATAGCACTACAAAAGAACCAAAAGAAGGAGTACTAAACTCATTGTATTACAACCAAAACCAAACAAAATGTACACATAGTGACACGAGCACTTAAAACACTATGTGAGTCGAACAGTACACAGTAGACACTCTCGAGTCTTTTACGTAAGCCTGTGAGCTTGTAGTTACAGCCCTAGTGTAGTGGATAACTATACCCAACACCATTCTCCATTCACTCGCCATTTTCCTGATGCTCCTGGTGCAGGTACTGAACCTGTTTCTGGCCTTGCTTCTGAGCTCCTTCAGCGCTGACAACCTGGCAGCCACAGACGATGATGGAGAAATGAACAACCTGCAAATCTCCGTGATCCGGATCAAGAAGGGCGTGGCGTGGATCAAACTGAAAGTGCGTGCCTTCATGCAGGCCCATTTCAAGCAGCGCGAGGCCGACGAAGTGAAACCTCTGGATGAGCTGTACGAGAAGAAAGCCAACTGCATCGCCAACCACACTGGCGCCGACATCCACCGGAACGGTGACTTCCAGAAGAATGGCAATGGCACCACCAGCGGCATCGGCAGCAGCGTGGAGAAGTACATCATTGACGAGGACCACATGTCCTTCATCAACAATCCCAACCTGACCGTGCGAGTGCCCATCGCCGTTGGCGAGTCCGATTTTGAGAACCTAAACACTGAGGACGTCAGCAGCGAGTCGGATCCTGAAGGCAGCAAAGATGTAAGGTCCCAGCCGAGAAACCTGTCTTGATCCCTGTGTAAGAACAAATGATCAGCCTTGGAACTGGTCCAGCCGTGAGCCTGGCAGAGAGATTCTGGAATAGCCAACTCTCAACTTTGAACTTTTGGGCTTCCCTGATGGCTCAGACAGTAAAGAATCCGCCTGCAATGCAGGAGAACTGGATTCAATCCCTGGGTCAGGAAGATCCCCTGGAGAAGGGAATGGCCACCCACTCCAGTATTCTGGCCGGGAGAATTCTGTAGACAGAGGAGCCAGGCAGGCTACAGTCCATGGGGTCGCAAAGAGTTGGACAAGACTGAGCGACTTTCACTTTCACTTCACTTTCAACTTTGAGAACCAATTTTACCCACCCCCAGACAAGCTAGATTCCTGAAATGTTCCCAGATCTGCCTCTCTTGCTTCTGAGTCATCTGGATCAGAGGCTGGAGGAAACCCTCGAGTACTTGCCTGCCATCAGTCTGTCTGAGCTGTACCACTGAGACCAGCTATAGGTACCTTCTGCTTAGGGTGGATCCCTGTCATCCGTGAGCAGGCTGTGATGTTGTACCCCCTCCTGACAGTTTCTGAAGGCCCCGTGGTAATTGTTGGCCCATGGTGAATTGGATGATGATGAGTTTCTAGCCTGAATTGTAGCTGCTGCATCATCAGTACCAAAGGCAGCATAGTCAGCATAGAGTGGATGTGCTGCTGTAGCATTGCTTCTCTCCTTTCTCCTTATGTATCTAGAAACTGGACGACACCAGCTCCTCTGAAGGAAGCACCATTGACATCAAACCAGAAGTAGAAGAAGTCCCTGTGGAGCAGCCTGAGGAGTACTTGGATCCAGATGCCTGCTTCACGGAAGGTGAAAGGGGGCCAGGAGAGCGGATGGCATGTAGCACTTGCATGGCTTGCAGACACGTTTATGCTAGGGTCAGTGGTTGGCTGGGGAGAAGGGGGCTCTGTGGGTATCTGCAGGAACTATGTTCCCTGCCTCATCAATTTCAAGGAGGTTGATACCATTTTCCCCATTTGATTCTCAGCTGTAACAGGTTTTTATTCTCAAACTTTTCTTTGTTCATTTTTCTCGACATCAGTCCCAAGACTTCCACCATGTCTGCCTCCTGACTACCCTCTTCTCCTCCCTCTCACTGCTTCTTTATAGGATATCTTCCCATCACCAGAGGGCCCTGCCCTGGCTGCCTGGCAGCATAGCCTCAGCCCCACCACCCTCTCCACTTCTGAGTCAAAGATTCTGAGTCAGCCGCTGAACTCCTGTTGTGCTGTGTGGTGGGGCAGCACCTGGGGGGCCCTGGGAGAAGAAGGGGAGGGCGCATCTGGGTGAGGTGCGTCCCACAATCTGATCTGCCTCTCCCACTGGTGCCAGGTTGTGTGCAGAGATTTAAGTGCTGCCAGGTCAACATTGAGGAAGGACTGGGCAAGTCTTGGTGGATTCTGCGGAAAACCTGCTTCCTCATCGTGGAGCACAACTGGTTCGAGACCTTCATCATCTTCATGATTCTGCTCAGCAGTGGTGCCCTGGTGAGATCCGGGGGAAAATCTGCTGGGTGATTGACTAGGCAGGGGTATAGGGACTAATAGGAAAGACTGCATGGGCCTGAGCCCAGTTTCTCTAGCAACACTTGGCTGTAGACCAAGAGTAATGATCTACTCCAGTGCTTTGGGCTAGTGTTTTGAGCCCTGGGGATTAGAATTCACACTTATCTGTATCTTCATCCTAGACCTCAGCATGATCCCTCTTGAGCCCAAGGCCCCCTTTTCATCAGGATAAGAATACAAAGGACCAAGTATCTTCACTGCTTAGCTTGCCCCATGCGAAACAATTTCCCTTTCTCCCCTAATACCCCTGATTCACAAAGGACCGTGTGTTATATGATTCAGTTTATACAAAATGTCCAGAAGGAGCAGGTCTGTAGAGACAGAAAGCAGATTGGTGGTTGCCAGGACTAGGAGGAGATCGGGAGACTAGAGGGTGACAGCTGGACGGTGTGGGGTTTCTTTGGAGGGTAATGAAAATATTCTAAAATCGACTGTGGTGATGAATATATGACTCTGAATGCATTAAGAGCTATTGCACTGTAAACTTTAAATAGCTGAATTATGAGGTATGAAAATTACTTCTCAAGAAAACTTTTTTACAAAGAAAAGCCACGTGTAGCAAGGGATAGAGTGAAGGAAGATGGGGAGCTGATGACCGGCCATCACAGGTGGGAAGGCTGCTGGGGGTTGCGGGGGTGGGGGGTGGTACTTCCGTGTTGCTTGTTTCCCTGTAGGCGCTATAGGCAGCTGCTGCCTCTCTTCCAGGCCTTTGAGGACATCTACATTGAGCAGAGGAAGACCATCCGCACCATCCTGGAGTACGCTGATAAAGTCTTCACCTACATCTTCATCCTGGAGATGCTGCTCAAGTGGACAGCCTACGGCTTCGTCAAGTTCTTCACTAATGCCTGGTGCTGGCTGGACTTCCTCATCGTGGCTGTACGTGTCCTGCTTTCTACTTTCCTCCGCTGCCAGCAGGAAAACAAAAACAGGGACTGTCCTTCCTCTAATGGCCGGAGTTGCCTGGGGCCCAGGGGAGAGGCCAATAGGAGGTTTGGGTAGAGTTCCCTTCAGAGCACTCAGGTGGTTACTTGGGAAGCGACTCTGAAGTCCCCGCATTTGCTCCAGGGCCTAAGTCACCAGTTCATTAGTGGTTTGACCTAGAAATTTCTGAGATAAGGAATGGGAAGAGGAATCATTGGTGTCCAAGCTTTGTTATTAGACTGGGAACAGGAAGGTTCGGGCCCCAAACCAGCAGCGTTGTCCTCCTTCTGCTGCCAGGAGAGGGCTGAGAGGACGGGGTGGGTGGTGGTGGGAACTAAGTAGACTCCGCTGCTGACCATCCCCAGGTATACTCCCATCCATCTCAAGTTTTCATACCAGACTCATCCGAACAAATCTGTCAAGGAGAGGAAAGAACCCAAAAGAAACCCTCCCCCGATTCCCACTCCTTCCCACACATGGCTATTTCCACAGTGGTGATCAAACTTAAAGAATCCTTTTTTCCTCCAGGTTTTGAGACCATCTCCATGGCTCAGTGGTCTTTACCTGCTGTGCTATTTTTCAGAGTGGAGCCACATCACCTATAACTATTTCTTGCCCCACCAGGAACTGTTCCTTATTGGGCTTTCTAACCATGATGAGTGCTTCTTATTCTGTCTGATCACTGATGCTTTTTTCTTCTAGTCAAATCAGCATTTGAATGAGAACGAATGGGAATTTCTAGAGCAGGGCCGAAGGTGACTTCACTTCCTTCTGAGGGCGGAGAAGGGGAGTGTTTGGCAGCTGGGTTGGTCCATTTAAAATAGGTTTCATTGGTGAACTGTCTATGGAGCTCCTCTGGGCTGGCACGAAGCAGCACAGAAGTCAGAGGCACCTGGCACTCCACACCAGGGTGATCTCTGCTGGGTTAATGCACTCCTTTCCCAACACAGCATGCTCGACTCCTTCCAAGAGCTGTCACTGTGCTCCAATGAGATGAAGAGGTCTTGCCCCCGGGTGGCCAGCATGAGCGCCTCCTAGCCAGAGGTGGCAGCCCTTTGTGACGGAAGGGGCTCTACCTCCTCCCACAGATGGGAAGCATGAGTTCTAGGAGGTAAGGAATGGGTTTGAGATCAGACCCAGAGAACTGAGGTGACACAGGCCAGTTCTTTTTCTACAGAACAGCGGAAGTATCCTGGAGCCTTTATTTCACTGTGACTCCTCAGGACCGCTTAGAGTCAGGTGGACACCCATGGGAGACCTAGGGGCCCCTTCTCTTCTAGACGTTCCAGGAACTCAGATAGGTACGTCCACTCCCACACTTCCAGCAGCCCTAGGGAAGCTGTGATTCAGCACAAACCTTCCCCACCTTGACCTGCCTCCTGTTCACCCTAACCTGTGCCACTCTCCTCCTCTTCCCTCTGGGTGGCCAATCAAGTATCCCACATTCTGCTGCTATTATAAAAGAATTAACAGTTCTGCATGTTACTATGTATTTAACAAATACTTTCAGCACTCTTTATACTAAGTGACAGGAAAGCAAAAAACACATGAGAAAGACATGGAGCCCGCTGACAATAATCCTTAAATCCCCCTAACTTTGGGGAGTTGCTGGATTCTTACATTGCCATGAGACCTGACTCTGGTTCCTGAAACACTTCTGGACCAGTAACTAGTAAACAGAAATAAACGAAATACCATTCTCCATGTAGAATTGTCCCAGGAGCCATAGGGAGTCACAGGGGACAGGGAAGTATGGCCCTGGCCCTTGGGAAGCTCACCTTAGCTGTCCAGGCCACTCTTACCTGGTTCCAGCCTTGTGGAAATCCAGCATCCTGGGAACAGGCCTCTCCTAGGACTCTCAGGCAGAGCGGTGCATTTATTCTTCATGTATCAAATGTTTATTCAACACCCACAGCACAAAACCTCCTGCCAGGTGTTGTGGGGAATACAGAGAGTAGAAGACAAGATTACTTCTCTCAAAGGGCTGAAAAGATGAGACACAGACACACATAACCAGTGTGAAGCAGAGTGTGCCGGAGTGGGGGTAGGGGTGGCAGCCCCAGTCCATGCCCTGGCTGCACTGTTTGAGATGGAGAATAAGGCTTAGACTGACACCTGGACAGCTGGAACCATCAGAGGTTTTGCTGTCCTTTTAAATAAAATGTATGGTCCCTTTGGCATTTTAGAACATCCAGCAGGTATAAATTTTCGGTCCTAATTTAGCAGCCTCTCTGAGAAACTCTCTTTCCTCCCATTTCATCCACCAGTGACTCGATGCCGGACCTGTTATTCATCACCATGTTTGTTCCTCTAATGGATTTTCATTCTTCCTCATTGCCTCTTAGAACCGCTAAGAATACTTTTTAGAATCATGGAGATGATCTAGACAACTTCCAAGATTAACTTTGTTTGTTTATAAGCCACATGAGTTCCCAGAGACAACATTTTCTTCTGCCCAGGTCCTTGGCTGCCCTGGAGATTGTGTCCTGGAAAAGAATTTCATCATCTTTTCCCAGGGAAATTTACCCCCAGCAGATCCAGAGATTAGCCAGCATATCTGTTCCAGGGATGGGAACTTTCAGAGACCATTCATCTCATCCTGAATTCACTACTAAAAACACTCTCCGTTTGGAAATGTTCATATCATTTTTAAAAAGTCACCCAGTGTCTCCCTTTTCTTCTATGCCTGCAGCCACAGATAGCCTGGATTTTCACTTGCCCTCAATTCCTTTTCTTTTTCAGGTTTTATTCTTTCCTTAATTCTTTTAAGCAATGTTCTGATTATGTCCAGTGAGTGTTTAACATGGAGACTCAGCAGATTATAAAATTACCACTAACTACTCAGATAGGATGCTTGCCGATGCTGTCTTGGGAGAAGATCTTGGTTAGATTGGTCAGTTGAATAGCAGACTATCTCAGCAGCATTTACAGCCAGCCTCTGAATTGGCATCTGTACCTCCGCCACCCTTCTCCCCACTTTGGGCGTATTTATTATCAGATAAATCACACCCCCCGCCCCACCAAGAACCAGAATCTTCTTGCCTTGTATGAAGCTTGGCTTTCTGTAATCTTTACCTGGCATAATTACGCAGAATTGATTTGGGTATTTTGACCTCAAGCATTTGGTTGAAGTAGCTTACCTTCAGAAGTACCCATTCAGGTCTCACTTAAGAATATGACAGTTTTAGATGCTTCAGGGTTAAGAGTTGGCCGCACCTGGCAGTCGCAGACAAAAGACACCTCCGTGTAGATTCTTACTGTCAGTGATGGATGGAGGAAAATGATTGGTTGGTACTGCTGTGTTCTAGATAAAGCTTTTGAGGCTGTTGTTTTGAACAGAAATTACACTCTCAGCCATCTACCCTTCAGAGAACCTGAGTAGCCGAATAGGGCAGCAGTTCATTCCAGATTTGCTTTGGCTACCACCTGGGCCTCCAGGAAAGAGATCTCCACTCATGGATTATTAGGACAGGCGTAGCCGAAGGTTCACACTGCTTTAAACACTGAAACCTCTGAGCCTGCTCATCCCTGACCCTCACTAGGCCATTGACCTGCTACTTCTACCCCTGCCAGCCTGCTGCTTAATTATAAATATCTTTGTTTTTTAAAAAAAAAAAACAAACTTTCTGTACAGTTCAGAGATACAGAACCTTAAGAAGTAAATCCCTCAGCTAGAGATAAAAGGCATCAAATGAAACCAAGAACCAAGTTGTGGATTGTTTCTCTTTTTTTGCCTCTAAATTTGCCTTAAAATATCATCAGTTTAGGCTAAGCCAACCTATAATCATTACTTCCCAGTACAGGGAATTTAAGAATTGTTGATGAAAGCATCTTAACCTATCCCAGACTTGTGGTGCAGTATAAGGTAAATACTTCTCTAAGAAACCCAGAGCCCAAACAGTCTAACTAAAGGTATTTCAGGTCTTCTTCCCCCTGAAGAGCTCTGTGCCTCTCTCAAGTTAGGCCCAGGCAGCCCTCCGTTTAGTTAAGGGATCTGTGGAATAGCCACTCTGAGAGCTCTGGTAGGCTGAAGCGACTTAGCAGCAGCAGCCTCTGTAAAAGCAGGAAAGCATTTGACTGTGACTCCAGGCCTAGACACCAGACTACTTCTCCCCAGTATTGCAATATATCCAGCTCCAAATTGTGCAGATACCGTAATCCTTTATTGGAATTTTGTCATCCAGCCTGTCAGTGGCGGCATTGACCTGTCCATGGAAGAAATTCTGCCTGGGAATCAAGAGTTTGGGAAGGATTCTGTCTGGGAATCAGGAGTTTGGGCCTTTAATCCTGGCTGCAGAACTGCCAGTGTTGACACTGGGCAAATTCTTGTGTATGGGTCTCAGTTCCCTTATCTGTAAATAAAAAATTCATCCAAGAAGGCTTGCAGCCGTTATCCTGATAATAAGAATAAGAGAAGATTTTCCTAGAAAGGTTAGACCTGAGGCCAATTCTTTTGAGGCTTTTGTGGAGAGAAAGTATGGAAATTATAAGGGAAAATATGGATTCAGTTGTCCAGACCCACCCAAGTTCTCGTGACCATGAAGGAGCCATGATTACAGTTAAAAAGATGGAAGGATTGTTGCAGTTAAAAGTGAGAGTCACTTGAGTTCCCATGGAGCCAAAGTTCTGTAAAGAAGTTTCTTCATTTGGTCCTTTTCTTGTTGGGAACTGCGAAGTCTACTGTGGGACTCATTGAATCCGTTTCCTTGTTGATGTAGTAACTCATCCAATTCTCAAACAAATGGTTTCTTGTCAACCAGGAGTAAGAGAGCTTGTCCTTGTTGGAAGTCCGTGGTGAATGAGCTGAGGAGGGGGCAGCCTGTGTGGAGTGTGTGTATTTATCTGTATTCTTTTCCATAGGTACCATTAAATTTGTCTGGCTTAATTTAATGGGAACTTCTGGGACCTGCAGAGACTGTAAAGGGCGAGGGTAAGGTTTTTGTCATCTGTTCAGGCTCCTCTCCTTCCAATGGAACTTCCTCATTCTCCCTATCCTGTCAGCCTCTTCCCTTTGCCAACTTGTATGTTTGTTCTACTGCCCTCTCTCGACGTTCTCTTCCCTTTGTGTTTTTTCTTCTGCCTCAACCACCTTTCCTTCCAGGTCGTTTGAGTCCAAGTTGAAGTAGGCAGCTGGTGTAACACGCTTCCTCTTGGGGGGGGCGGGGCCCAGTCTGTATAATCAGTGCTAGGGGTTTTATTCTAACACTCTGGATCCTCTGTTTCTTTTTTGTTGTTGTTGCTGTTTTATCTTTTATTTCCTTTTTTTTTGTTTTTGTTTTTCTCTTCTGTTTCCATGTAGGTCTCTTTAGTCAGCCTTATAGCTAATGCCCTGGGCTACTCGGAACTAGGTGCCATAAAGTCCCTTAGGACCCTAAGAGCTTTGAGACCCTTAAGAGCCTTATCACGATTTGAAGGGATGAGGGTAAGATACTAAGAGCAGCTGATCCTTCTGCATGCCAGTGGAAACTGTTTAAGCATGCTAGAACTGATCACACGGTGGGAAGATCATTCAAACACGAATTCTGTGATGCAGCTGCTGTCTTGATCCTCCACTCTCTCTCCCCCGCACCTGCCCCGTGCGAAGGGGACTCACATTAAGCTGCCTCATCATATTAATACTGGCCCCACCCCCAACAACATGCCATCGCAGACCATGTTAACATTGGCTATTCTCATTTGGCCTGGCTTACCTGTAGCACTTGGGGCGGCTTTCTGGGCTGTTGATTTAATAGGGAGAATCACCAGGTGCAAAGAAGGGGAATTGTCACCCATAGACTCACTGAAAAGCAGAGGCCACAGACAGGGAGAGTGCTGGATAGGGGCGTGAGCCAGGTGGGGACTGTGGCCTTGGAGTCACTGAGAAAGCAGCTGAGAAGGGCCTAGAAGCTGGGACGGTAGGCTTGGAAATGGGGACAGAACAGAATTTGGCATGACCCTGGGAAAAGAAATGCTTTTCTTTCTATTCTGATTCCTCTTATTGCACCTTGTTGTTCTCAGCCCAGTCCCATAAGGACTGGCAGCCTCTGTCTGATAGCAAAGCTTTCCTCCTCATCCCCTACCCTTTTGCCCATGCTCTCTGGTCCCCTATCATAACACTGCTAAAATAATAACCAGGTTCAATGATAGATGACTATCAGCTAGTGCTTCTGAAATTTCTCAACCCCTGCTGTTACCTGCTTGGGGGATACTCCACCCAAATCCAGACAGTGCAAGGTGCTGTCACCCTGCCAACTGAGAACTAAGGCTCCCTCTTTTGGTGCCTTTTTGCTGTCTCTCTTGGTTTAAAAAAACTTTGCGTGTGGGCACATGTGTGTGCATGAGCACACACATAGTCAGTTTCCCAAAATCAAATGGACAACTGGCTTTTGGTGGTAATAGTTGTCCCATGGTAATCAGAGAGGTCTGTTATACTTAACGAGACCAAGAAAACTCACTTAGTAACTCAGATGTTGAATACATGCAGGAGAGCAAACCAGAGGATATTTTTTAAATGTGCAGAGATCAAACATTAAACTGTCGCAGTGGCCCACACAGAGCAAGACTGCTCAGGGAAACTAGGTACCAGGACGGTACTGCCTCACTCAGTTCTCATCTGTGGGTTCCTGGCCACTGTTCCATGAAGCCACCCACATCTGCCCAGAAAGATGAACATCTCCCTGGGACTTGGGGATTTTATTATTTTAGTTTATCCAGACAAATGCTTTCTATAAAACATTTGCATTGCTGCTGTAGCACAGTCACAGTTTGGTTTACTAAATATAACCTTTCTGCAGCCCACCTGAAACCATCTGCAGGAAGGTCCATTCCACAGCAGCATACATTTATTTGAATTTAAGGAACAAAAGTCGGGATTCTAAGTCTTTCTCCCACAGATAAGAGCTTTCAGAATTGTGCAATTAGGTCATTGCTATGCTCAGGCTAAATGTAAGTGGGCAGAGAGTCTATTGAAGAGGGCTTAGCATTTTAGGGGGCTCTGGTGTCATTGAAAATAGGGTTAAAATGCTCTTCCCTCCTCCCCAACCTCCCTACTATTTTCAGAAGAGGTTAGTTAAATATTTTAAAGAAGTTGTACTAGTTTTGTTATAGAGCTGATCATCCATTTTGTTGACTGAAGGCAATAATTGCAACATTGTACCTAGACTCAGTAGCCTGTGATCCTCCAACATGCCCCAGGATGGGTCCCAGATCTCCTAAAAGGAAACCAGTAATACCCAAAGAAAGCCTGAAAAAAGATGCCCAGTTGACACTTGCTACAACCTTTCTCCATCTGGGTGCCCATTACTGCCAGTCCCACCGTGTGGCCGAGATAGCCCTCATTGACCAGCCATGGCCAGTTGACTCACAAGGACCTTGTGTGAATAGTCTGAAGGACCTTGTGTGAATAGTCTGAACACCAGGGCCCTTCTGGTGGCCACACCTCTTCCCTTTAGCTCCTCCTCCTTTCCTCTCCTTTCCTGGACTCCCAGTTTCATTCCCTCAAAACTTGTCAACTTTCAAGCAGTTTAGGAACCTAGAGATCTAGAATGGGTGACCTTAGAACAGAAAGTTTTATTTGAAAAGCATTAGCAAAGGTTTTTTCAGATGAGATAATCAGGGCAGGCACAGGTTTGAACCCAAAATCAGGCTTTCAAACAATAGACATTCAGTAAGGAAAGTTCTGGTAACGGATGTCCCCACCTTTGGTTGACTCCAGTCAGCGACAGCATGGCCGTTTCTGGCTGGGCCGGAGGTGAGGGCTCATGACCCATTCCTGGGCAGCAGTCCCCCAGCCCTCTTGTGTAAGAACTGCAAGAAGGGAAGAGTAAATTTGCCTGAGCTTATCGTAAGTCCCCCAGTAATAAGCAGAGTTAGGGACTGACGTTTCGTTTGAACGTTGGTCTTCCACGGGGATGTGTTTTCCACTTCTTGGTTTGGGTCCTTGGGGGTGCCACCACTTGAGAGACTACCCCTAGAAAATGTTAAACAAGAACTAAATAACCATCAACGCAGATGGACTCAACTGTCACTGTGCTGCTCCAGTGAGAGGCTCAGACCTTCACTTGCGAGGGAACATAAGGCCCTAGCTTGTCCTGGGACCCTGACTTCAGTCTCTTCCTCAAACCAAAGACCAGAACACTGAAATACTCATGCTATTGGCAAAGGAATACTTAATGTAGTTCTTTGCTTTTCTCTCCTCCATAGTAATCTTCATTTAAGGATTTTGCTGTGCTATTAAATTTTTTGAGGGTACACAATAGTAATGCTATGAAACATGCATGCATTTTTGTTGATTGTCAGTACATAGTTGTCCATTAAAGCCATGTTCCCTCTGCCATGTATTAAAAGCTATTTGACAGGTTTTATAGTATTTAATGAGCAATAATGTTCCAGGCATTCTAGAGAAGACAAAAATACTGAAAGAATTAGTACATATTGGAATTTTTCATCAATTAAATGAGATTTGTATCAATTGCTAAATATAAACTTATATTGAAAAAAGTAGCTTTATAGATTGCTAGATCCTAGCTTTAAGTAATATTTGTATACCTAATCTTTAAAAATAATGAATTTCATCATAATCAAAAACAATATAGAGTAACTTGAGCTATTAGAGGGCAGAAGAGGAGATCCAATTTATTATGTAACTATCCTTGGAAACTTGTTATCATTTATATATATATATATATCTGTAGTGTAAGAGTCAAAATAAGAAAGCATATTTTCTTGCTCTTTGGTTGCTGAGAATATTAGCTAATGTTCACAAGGAAGAATTATTAGAAATTTCATCAACTCTCTTTACTGTTTTATTCATGAAATGAAGCTAAGTTCTTCTTTGATTATAATGAAAGTACATTTCATTATAAGTGAAAGCACATTTACATCTTTAAGTACACATTGGACTTTATGGGATTTCTGTGTCCTACGTATCACAGAACACCCAGTAAATACTTTTGTGTATTGATTCCTTTGTGCAGATCCGTGAGTATAAAAGTGAAAGTAGCTGATTATTCTTCCCTGCTGTAAATATTACCCCATACTTGACTGTCAGACACAGACACCATGTAGGACAGGTTAGACTAGGTTAAGGTAGCCAGGAGAGTTCCTGGAGTAGGTATATTCTAAATTGATATGAAAAGCAAGATTTCTAGGTTTCAGATCTTTGGGGACCAACTTCCATATTGCAGACCTGTGATGGTCTAATAGAAGGTCATCATCTCTCATCCAAGCTCTGCTGCAAAATGCTGTCACATAGACTGGAGCTTTTGAAACTTTACATAACCTACTCTCTTACTTTTGAGAAATAATTATTTCATTTGTGGGTCATCTTCCTTTTGCCTGTTCTTTTGCACATTTCATTGCCTTGTAGTGCTCCCATCAAAGGGTGAACAGCTATAGAAAGAGAAGATTAAGTCTGATCACCTGACAAATTTGGTAACATAAGTAAATATGAGTATCATTCTCAAAAATAACCTTGGGGAGTTTCCAGATTTCAGATATCTTGGCTCTCCTTGCTCAAAGTGATGAACAATGGAAGTATAATTATTTTATTATAAGGACAAAACTATTAGATCTAAAAGAGATTTCTTGGTCTAAGAATTAAGAAATAACTGCCTCTCAGTCTAAAGGCCTTCATACATGAATTGGAGAAACACAAAACTAATATTTTAATTTAAGGGAGAGTGACTCCTTAGCAGAATATCATTGCCTTTCTGATAGAGGACAGAAGAGACAGCTCTTCTCAGCCACAAGTTCCAATGAGTGGCATTACAATCTAAGGCACAACAGAAGGAAAATCGGATCCCGATCAGGCTCAAACTAAAGCCCAGAGCTGCCCCCTGGTGTTCCTTGGGCAGCACGGCCCTTTTAGCCCTTTTGGTCCTGTGCCGGTTGGCAGTGGATCCTATCTTCCTTCCCTACACTGAAAAACGGATGCAGGAGCGTGGTGATACTTGTCACCTCCTTCTAACAAAACATGAGAAGATTTTGTTTATATCCAGGATCTCTATTTTAACTCCACTTATCCTCTGAGGATGCTAGAAAAGAAAAGAAACATGCTTCCCATTTCAGGGTCACCTTTCTGGGCCTTAGTAGTCCTGCTTAAGACAACAGCAAGTAAGAATCAGGGCAGGAATGATCGCCAGCATTGTTTTCTGTCCCACTACCTGAAATGCTATTTTTGTAAGCACTTTGAACTCCTCTAGTGAAAATTGCTACAACAGTGGAAGTACTGTCTAGCTCTTCTCATCTATAGTATGAAGCAAAGTTAAAAACAACCCAGAAACTGATTCCTAATGGGACTTCTTTTCCTTTTTTTTTTTTCATTCCTGAGTCTACTGTAGTCAGTGATTTTTAACAATATGCCAGATTGGGGGGTTTCAAGAGCAGTGATCGAACCCAAAACTCTCCAAAAACCCTAAGTCACTCCTTTTTCCAATAGTACATTGTGAAGAGTCAAGTCAAACCCGGGATTGACCAGAGAGATATCAGCATTAGCCAGGCAGGGGCCAACTCAGACTGAGAAGCCTGCAAAGTCAGAAAAATAAAAAGACTGAAGAAGAATAATGAACCTTGAGTGAAAAACACAACTGTTCAGATTTTATTTTATACTGTTTGGTAGAGGGAATATAGCTTTTTTTTTTTCTTGAGCCTGCAAAATGATGCATGCTCAGCTCTTGCCTGAAATAAGATAACTGGCCTTGCATAGTCATAAAAGAGACTTTATGTACTGTTGAGTGATTCACTGCTAACCCCACCGGGTAGTTCTCTGTGATTTTGAACAATCTCACCTTGATTTGCAGAGGGGAAATGTCTGTGGAAAGGCAACTAGTGAGCTTGAAATCACTCAGATTGTCCTATGGGGGCCATATTTCATGAGTGGTAAGAAGGAAGACTAGACAATGAAATGATTTTTTTCAGTCCCAGATTGGTGCCTAGGAGAGAGACCTAGGTCAACTTGGGCAGGGGAATTTGTGTTCAGTGAAATAAATAAGTAATTTTTAGAATTCCCCTAAGTATATTTCAGAGATATACAAAATTTTGGTCCTGTTTATGGATCTGTCTGATTACCCTAATTCCAACGGGAACATAATGTTTCCATAGTCATAACAAGCCACACAGTGTCATTCCCCTCCTGGAAATCAAAAGAGTGTGCGTGCCTGTACTTCTTCCTGACACTCAGCAACCTCCCCCTTCCAATGCAGGTGGTGGTGAATGCCTTGGTGGGCGCCATCCCCTCCATCATGAATGTGCTGCTGGTGTGTCTCATCTTCTGGCTGATTTTCAGCATCATGGGAGTTAACCTGTTTGCGGGAAAGTACCACTATTGCTTTAATGAGTCTTCTGAGATCCGATTTGAAATTGAAGATGTCAACAATAAAACAGAGTGTGAAAAGCTCATGGAGGGGAACAACACAGAAATCAGATGGAAGAACGTGAAGATCAACTTTGACAATGTTGGGGCAGGATATCTGGCGCTTCTTCAAGTGGTAAGGTTGTTTTCCGTCCTGTGAGAATTAGACGGCTAGCAGAAATCTCATTTCATTCTTTTTCAACCCTATGTCCAGAATCAGGGTTGCTCTTAAGTCGGGAGTCACTGTCATTTCCCAAAGCAGTTCCAGGGAAACACCTCTCCTGAGTACTGTGAGGTCTCCAAGACCTCAGTCAAGGGAATCTGTCATTGTGCTCAGAAGTTGAGTTCTGCTTAGCAACAAGTAAGGATTTCTGCAATGCAGTAAGGTTGCAGAGAGATCACCTTCTCTCTCCAGGACATAAGTATGTAGTTAAAGAGAAAGTAGGTAAGTCACAGACCAAAAAGAAAAAAGGGGGGCAATTTTGATGGAGCAGAACAGTCCCGCATTACTGCTATGCTAGAGTTAACTGAAGACAATATGATGACAATAACTATGACAATATGATGGTGCTATGATGCTGCCACTATGTCATCTCAACCACAGAGAAAGATCTAATGTATCACAGCAAGAAATGAAGCATTTCATCACGTCTAGTTTTCTCTATCTCTCTGGCCAATTTTTTTGGAGTGTTTGACAAGATAGTATGATGCAATGAAAACTCCCGGGCTTTGAAATCAGATGTAGGTTTGAGCCACACTCTGACGTTTATTGGATATGTAACCTTGGACAAATTACTCAACCTCCCTGAGTCTTTTTCTTCATCTGTTAAATTTGAATAGTAATACCTTGCATGGTGGTTAAGAGGATTCATGGTGATTTGTTAACGTTCCCTAGCACAATGCCTGGCACACAGCAGGCACATGCTTAATTAATAGTGTTGCTATTATGTTTCTTTGTTACTATTACAACTGTTTCTATATCATATAGTTTCTGGGAGTATTAAATGTGATAGTGCAGGTGAAGCACTCAACTCAGCCTTGAGTATAGTAAACTCTTAACTGGTAGCTAGTAGAAGGAGGCGGAGTTAATGGGATGAGCAGTGGTTTATCCCATTCCACAGCTCTTTAGTTGTTCTGTCCCAGTTCAAAAATTGGACCCACAAATGGAACCAGAATTGGAGCAGCTTCAAGAAACCAGTGCCCATCAGCTGGCCAAACGTTGTATTGAGTCCCCACCATATGCCAGGTACTGTGCTTTGGCATTACCAGGGCCATCAGATGAATAAAGAACTGCCCAAGCCCTGAGAAAACTTAGAATCTGGTTGAGTTAATAAAACATAAAATAAATGATAAACATGGAGGCTGTTAAATTGGTTACCCATATTAGTTTCCGAAATCAGGTTAGGCACAATGGGAGAATTGGGTAGGGGCTGCCTAGGATAAAGCCGGTATTGCCACTACAGTAGGGTAAATGTGTGTTACTTAAGAGGAAAAGTTCTGATTGAGGTTTTTTCTTGATGCAACTATGAATTTTTCAAACCCCCACTACTTAGTTTAACACTGTTTTTAAAAATGACTCCTTCATGGAGGAGGGGTAAGTTCTAAGTAACCTCAGTAGATCCCTGCCATTCATAAATATGAGTTTGCCCTTGCTTTAGGCAACCTTCTTAGACTCATTCTGAAGAACTTTTGTAAAAGTATTGACCCAGCTACCGTTGTCTTCATGTTCCTCTGCCAGTCCTTGATGTTATACTCAGGGACTTAGACAAAGCTCCCTTGGGACCTGTATTAACAAACAGAAATTTTCTGTGTCCACATGAGGCTGCACCCGAACTCCCTGACTCGTGTTCTCATAGAACCTAAGCCTGCCTTTTCGACCCTACCTAGACTCCCACCCACCCACCCCCTAACAGGCACAGTCTAATGACCGACTCTGTTTGCCAGGCAACCTTCAAAGGCTGGATGGACATCATGTATGCAGCTGTAGATTCCCGAAAGGTAAGGATATACCTGGTGAGATCACAGCCTTCTTAAATGATTAGAAAGCTCATGGCATGGTGAAGCTCAGTCAAGAAAGAGAGAAAGGGTTAGAACAGTTACTGCTTGTCTTACTGATTATAGATCACTTTCCTCCTCTCAGTGAGTTATCGATCACTCTCTTGCAGTGGCTCCAGATGGTTAGGCTGTTGGCTTTCACCTGACCCTCATGGAGTGGTCTACTCTTCAGTGCTGATTTGAGCTAAGTGTGGCTCCTAGCAGATAGCTCTCCCTTCTCTTTCCCCTCACAATTTGCATATTCTCCACCTATGTCCTGGCAGGAATAACACCTCAGGGCAGGACCTGCCAGTGTGGAGAAGCAGACAGACAGAATCTAGGGCTCCCACCCCAGCCTGCTCAGCGGCTCAAGTGGTTGATGTAGCTGATGGCCTTGGCATGTCAAAATCTCCTACCTGATCCCCCAAGCTAGGAGCTGACTCTCTTTTCTCTCCTATCCTTTGACAGCCTGATGAGCAGCCTAAGTATGAGGACAACATCTACATGTACATCTACTTTGTCATCTTCATCATCTTCGGCTCCTTCTTCACCCTGAACCTGTTCATTGGTGTCATCATTGATAACTTCAATCAACAAAAGAAAAAGATAGGTCTCCTCCCCGCATTGCCAGTGGCCAGAGGTCAACCCAGACGAGAGGCACTTCTGTCTCTCTCTCTGGAGAAAAACTCCTGTCTTTAGAATCCACATCATGACGTCACTGTGGCACAGCCCCACAGTACATTAGCCCCAGCCAGCTCGTCGTCTTCTGTTGGATTTTGCAGTGCGAGATTTTCCACACTTATTAGACCAAACCAGCAATTTACTGGTACCAAATTTACTAGCAATTCTTGAGGCTCTTTACTGGGTTTGACCTCCCACCAGAGGGAGGTTGGGTCCCAGAGGGTCTAGCAACAGCTGAAAAGGACAGCAGCAGATGAACAGCTTTAGTGAGAAGTAGAAACTGTCTGGACTTGTCATTATCTTTGTTACTCCCTGGACCACCAGCACATTGGGATTTGAGAGATCAACCTTGGAAAGCTCACTTCCTCACTTGTCCCAGATGGTTAACACTTTTTCTAAAGCAAATTGAAAAGATTACTCTTGTTGTTCATTTTCTAAATCAAGTCTGTCCCAACAAACTCCAAGAAACTTCCCAAATTGCTCCCCCCAAGATTTCTAAATTTTTAATATTGTCAGAAATGGGCCACTAGCTAGGACTTGAAAGTCCTTTCATTTTAAAATGTCTTTTTCAAGAATTGTATTAGGAAAGCAGGCCCCCCCGCCAAAATTTATGAAGATGTGTTTAGAATCATGGCTCTCAAATTTACCCTTCCCTGAGGGTCTGTCAGTCTATTTCCTTCCTTCTTTCCTTCCTTCCTTCCTTCCCATCTCCTAGCAGGTCTCAGAAATCTCAAGCTGAAAACAAAGACAGGTATATTTTTGAGTCAGAATAGTTGTCAGGTCTTCCTCACTCTGGGACAGCCATTAGCTAAACTGACCTTTGGCTTATATTGAAGAGGGTGACCCCTGGTTTACAGTGAAGGGCGTAAGGCCCTCCGGGTTCTCAGGGCTGCACCTGCAGCATGTAAGAGCCAGTAGTAATTGCGCTTTCTTTTTTTCCCTCCTTTACTTTGGAGGTCAGGACATCTTCATGACTGAAGAACAGAAGAAGTACTACAATGCCATGAAAAAGCTGGGCTCAAAGAAACCACAGAAACCCATCCCCCGCCCTCTGGTGAGTTCACTGTGCTGGCCCAGGGCAGGGTGAGACTCCATATGAAGAAAGACACGGCAGAGTTACTGCAGGGAAAGGAGGGGGCAAATGAGGGGCGGCCTGTGCCCTCCAGTCCGCCCCTCGCTGTCCATCCACAAGATCTGAGGAAGGGAATTCCCTGGCGGTCCAGTGGTTAGGACTCTCTGCTTTCACTGTCAAGGGCATGGGTTCAGTCCCTGGTCAGGGAACTAAGATCCTGTGAGTTGTGCGGAGCGGCCAAAAACAAAAAGATCTGAGGAAGAAGGGAGGACAGGGGTTAAGGAATGGGGTGGCTTTTGCATTTGCACCCAGCCTTTTCTCTGAGCCTTCCTTGGGTGGCAACAGAGAATCGACATGTTGACCACATTGGCTCTCGCCCTGGTAGAGAGATGTTTGTTTTAAGAGACCACCTAAAAATTAACAGCAGAATGTGAAGTGAAAGCTAATCTCTTTCCTATAAGTACAAGATAGAATTTGGTCATTATTTTCACCATGCTCTCCTTAACAAGTAAGTCTTTGCAGATGTGCCTGAAAGTGAAAATAATGCTTCTTTTTAGTTATTTGTGAGAGCAGAAGAGGGTGAAACTAGGGAAGTCAGATGGCCTAATTTCCTCCCTTGAACTGAGCCTTTTGTAAAACAGACTTGGGGACAGGGATTCTGCATGGCCCTTGTGTTGGGGATTGTCCTCTTGCTTCAGAGAAGGAGATACTATGTTCCTGAAGCCATACACCCTGCTAGGTGGGATGTGACCCCCCAAAAGCCAGGCTCAAAGTTCCATCTTCTGTAGCTTTTACTTAAAGTAACTTTTTATTTAAAATAAAATTTTAAAAACCTACAGCAGAACTTTTAAAAGCATACCTAACAACCTAATTTGTAAAATAAAAGTGGAGCTATTTTGTTTGAGTCAAGAATGGGAGTCCCAGGTTCGGGCCAGTCTTCTGAGAAGAGCAAAAAACAAGAATGGGTGTCTGAGAGCCTTTTCCTGACTTAGCCCCACATCCGGTTTCTGGCGACCTTCTCTCCCCAATTTCTGAGGGAGAGGAAAGCCCTTCCTCATTGCAGAACAGTTTGAAAACCACCAAGTTAAGTAATCCTAAAAACAAGCATATGCTTAAGTGCCTAGGTACCCGAAAAAATCAGGGAGCTCTTAAGAAAGAGAATGTTTTTTTATATTTCTTTGATGTTAGTTTCCACATTGTGATAGAAGTGTGGCCAAAGGGAATGGAAGAGGGCTGACATTTCTAAAGCTCTGTTCAGTACTTTGTACATGGGACCCTGCATATATTTTCTCCCCCACTAACATAGAAATGCTCAGTGTGGTAGGAACTGTTAATAGTTATTCCATAAATAGTTACAGATCTCCTACTGTGTACCAAGCACTATGCAAAAAGTGATAAAAGTTTAGACACCACTATCGGAGCTTACAGTATAGTGGGGCTATAGATAATAAAAAAGTAACCAACAGTAATTATAAAATGTAGAATGTTGTGAGGAAAAAAAAATGCACTGAAGGGCCATGATAGAAAATAATGGAAGCATGGCATGGAGAATCTCTTCCAACAGAGTCGGGTCTATTTGAGCAGATGAGAAGGAGTCAGAATGCTGGGGAAGGAGATCCTGGAAAAGCAAATGAGGCCCTAAAAGTGGGAAATATTAGTGTGGCCAGGTGGTGATGAAGTAGAGGAGGGGGTGTGAGGTGAGCAAGACCAGACTGTGGAAGGCCCTTTTAAACCAGGTTAACCACAGGAATTTTGTTGCAAGCCTGATGGGAAACCAGTGAGAGGTTTTAAGTAGGAGAGTGATGTGATCCATTTCTGTTTTTAAGTAATCAACACTTGTTACTTTGTGGAGACTGTGTTGGATAAGGGCAAGAGAAGAAGCAAGAAGACCAGTTAGGAGACCCTTCTAGAGGTCCAGAGGGAAGACTGTGGTGGCTTAGGCTAGAGTAGGGCAACAGAAATGGAATGAAGTGGATGAATTCAAGGAAGAATCAACAGGGCCTGCAGTGCGTTGGGTGAGGGATGAGGGAAAGGGAAGAGCAAGAATGACCCTTAGATTTCTGGCTTAGATACTGGATGAATAATTGCAGTGAGAAAGGAGCAAGTTGGGGGATGGTGGGAGAAAGGACTTGTTGAGCTTGAGATGCTTATGATTCATCCAGGAGCAATGCCAAGCAAACAGCCCAGGAGTTCGGAGGAAAGATACAAGGTGGAAGAGAAAACACTTGGGAAACTAAGTATAGAGATAATGTGTGAGCAGTAGGAAAAGATAGTACATGAGCTCTCTAGGGAAGAAAGAAGAGATGAAGGGAGAGAAGAAATGGCCAGCAAATGAGACCAAAAGGGGACAGCTGGAGAGGTAGGAAGGCACACAGAAGCATGTGATGGCATAAAAGAAAGAGTGGTGATTTTAAAGAGCTCTTGATGAGGGGACGTTGACAGTGGTCTTTGTCCAACTCCTGCTGCTGGCCAGCACTGCAACTGAGAAAGCAGAGAGAACTTTTGATTCACAGGGTGGCAGCTCCCACAGTCTGCTGGGGAAGGTTTTCAAGAAGCCTTTTCTGTCTTTCCTCCCTCTCCACCCAGAACAAAATCCAAGGGATCATCTTTGATTTTGTCACTCAACAAGCCTTCGACATTGTTATCATGATGCTCATTTGCCTTAACATGGTGACGATGATGGTGGAGACAGATACTCAGAGCAAGCAGATGGAGAACATTCTCTACTGGATCAACCTGGTCTTCGTCATCTTCTTCACCTGTGAGTGTGTGCTCAAAATGTTTGCCCTGCGGCACTACTACTTCACCATTGGCTGGAACATCTTCGACTTTGTGGTGGTCATCCTCTCCATTGTGGGTGAGTGGGGCAGGAGGGGTGGGGGAAGGGACCCGGCTGACCCTGAGGATGGGATTCCTGGGAGTGCAGCGAATGACACAGGGCTGAGGGGCCTGCAGGGTTTCACCCATGGTGCCCTCAGTCATCTTGTGGGTCTGCCCCACATCGCTGACATGGGTCAGCAAGTTTCTGTGAATGTTCACGGTAGTCTTGGATTATAAACTCTGTGGTTGAAGAGAGGGGAAAGATTAGATGTGGTTTTTGCTTTCAAAGAGCTTACATTCTAACAGGGACAGTGTAAAAAAAATTCTGTTTTAAGATCTGCCTATCAATAGCAGTATAACATGGAAAAAGTCATGGTAAGAGATTGTTACATTGGATATTAATGAGAATTCTGGTGATGATGGCCATGTTAACACTTCTGCTGTTGCCAACACCCATTTGCTACAATTTTATGGTGCCAAGTAGTTTGGGAGTTTCTTCACTTGTGTTATCTCATTATGACAGCCCAGGAATCAAGGTATTTTATTATCTTTGCTGTGAAGATGTCCAGAGTCACTCAACTCAGAGGTGGCAGAGACAGAACTCAAGTTGGTTTTTAACAGTGACTTTGTGGCATTTGTTTTAACCAACAAAGGGCCTGGAAGGGCTGGTGTCCTGGCAGGCAGCGGAAATGCTGTCCTATTGACCACCCTCCTCAAAATTTCCCTGCCTTCCTCACGGGCTTCTCGAATGATGCCACACTGCCTTGGTCCCAGGTGGGTGTGACTCGAGCCAGAGTGCCCGAGACAGGGAACCTGTCCCAGAGCTGAGGTGGTGGTGACTGTGGGCACCAGAAGGCAACTGTCCTCCCACTGTCTGGTTCTGTCCTCCAGAGCACCATGTCCGAAAATGTGTTGAATCATCTCACATATGTCTCCTCAAGGAAAGAATCCCAGAATGAAGCTACTTTGGGCAACACTGTACATTGCATTTCCCGTCAGAGGTCACAGGGCACCTTAGCCCACAGGAGGCTCTTGGAAGTCTTGGAGTAAAGAATTCTGTTTAAAACACCATCCCACCTTTATCCAATCACAACACCCTGTTTTCAAGTAATAATAATGTTTCTCAGACTTAATGGAATATACTCTGTGCTGGTCATCATTCTAAGTGCTTTACATGTTTTAATTCATGTAGTCATCACAACACCCCTGTAAATATCCTGAGGAGCCAAGGCACAGAGCAATTACTGAGACATGCAGCTGATGAGCGAGCAAGCCCAGCCCCTGGCCTCAGCTCCGCACTGGAAACCTCCCACCAAACACACTTTGGATATTGCTGCCCTTGACCATTGTTCTTAAACTGTTTCTGCCCACCCATCACTGAGTGGGATGGAAAACCCACAGATCAAACCATGCCCCCCATTTTCAGATGGTACTTGAAAATAAGTAGGAAGAAGTGTTTCTCTTGATGCTTAGGATTTTTTTTTTTTTAATTTGTCCAGAAACAAAAGTGTAGGAAAAAATCTTTTTAAATTAAGAGGCATTGGGGTAAAACTTAGCCTGGCACCTCTAGAAAGTGAAAAATGAAAGTGTTAGTCACTCAATTGTGTCCGACTATTTGCGACCCATGGACTGTAGCCTATCAGGCTCCTCTGTCCATGGAATTCTCCAGGCAAAAATACTGGAGTAGGTAGCCATTCTCTTCTCCAAAGGATCTTTCCAACCCAGGGATTGAACCAGGTCTCCTGTGTTACAGTGGAAGTGAGAAATAGATTTAAGGGACTAGATCTGATAGACAGAGTGCCTGATGAACTATGGACGGAGATTCGTGACATTGTACAGGAGACAGAGATCAAGATCATCCCCATGGAAAAGAAATGCAAAAAAGCAAAATGGCTGTCTGAGGAGGCCTTACAAATAGCTGTGAAAAGAAGAGAAGCGAAAAGCAAAGGAGAAAAGGAAAGATATTCCCATTTGAATGCAGAGTTCCAAAGAATAGCAAGGAGAGATAAGAAAGCCTTCCTCAGTGATCAGTGCAAAGAAATAGAGGAAAACAACAGAATGGGAAAGACTAGAGATCTCTTCAAGAAAATTAGAGATACCAAGGGAACATTTCATGCAAAGATGGGCTCGATAAAGGACAGAAGAATGGTATGTACCTAACAGAAGCAGAAGATATTAAGAAGAGGTGGCAAGAATACACAGAAGAACTGTACAAAAAAGATCTTCACAACTCAGATAATCATGACGGTGTGATCACTCACCTAGAGCCAGACATCCTGGAATGTGAAGTCAAGTGGGCCTTAGAAAGCATCACTACAAACAAAGCTAGTGGAGGTGATGGAATTCCAGTTGAGCTATTTCAAATCCTGGAAGATGATGCTATGAAAGTACTTCACTCAATATGCCAGCAAATTTGGAAAACTCAGCATTGGCCACAGGACTGGAAAAGGTCAGTTTTCATTCCAATCCCAAAGAAAGGTAATGCCAAAGAATGCTCAAACTACCGCACAGTTGCACTCATCTCATATGCTAGTAAAGTAATGCTCAAAATTCTCCACGCCAGGCTTTAGTAATATGTGAACCGTGAACTTCCAGATGTTCAAACTGGTTTTAGAAAAGGCAGAGGAACCAGAGATCAAATTGCCAACATCCACTGGATCATCGAAAAAGCAAGAGAGTTCCAGAAAAACATCTGTTTCTGCTTTATTGACTATGCCTTTGACTGTGTGGATCACAATAAACTGTGGAAAATTCTGAAAGAGATGGGAATACCAGACCACCTGACCTGTCTCTTGAGAAACCTGTATGCAGGTCAGGAAGCAACAGTTAGAACTGGACATGGGACAACAGACTGGTTCCAAATAGGAAAAGGAGTACGTCAAGGCTGTATATTGTCACCCTGCTTATTTAACTTATATACAGAGTACATCATGAGAAACGCTGGGCTGGAAGAAGCACAAACTGGAATCAAGATTGCCGGGAGAAATATCAGTATCCTCAGATATACAGATGACACCACCCTTATGGCAGAAAGCGAAGAGGAACTAAAAAGCCTCTTGATAAAAGTGAAAGAGGAGAGTGAAAACGTTGGCTTAAAGCTCAACATTCAGAAAACTAAGATCATGGCATCTGGTCCCATCACTTCATGAGGAATAGATGGGGAAACAGTGTCAGACTTTGTTTTTGGGGGCTCCAAGATCACTGCAGATGGTAATTGCAGCCATGAAATTAAAAGACACTTACTCCTTAGAAGGAAAGTTATGACCAACCTAGATAGCATATTTAAAAGCAGAGACATTACTTTGCCAACAAAGGTCCGTCTAGTCAAGGCTATGGTTTTTCCAGTAGTCATGTATGGATGTGAGAGTTGAACTGTGAAGAAAGCTGAGCACCGAAGAATTGATGCTTTTGAACTGTGGTGTTGGAAAAGACTCTTGAGAGTCCCTTGGACTGCAGGGAGATCCAACCAGTCCATCCTAAAGGAGTTTGGTCCTGGGTATTCATTGGAAGAACTGATTTTGAAGCTGAAGCTCCAATACATTGGCCACCTCATGCGAAGAGTTGATTCACTGGAAAAGACCCTGATGTTGGGAAGGATTGGGGGCAGGAGGAGAAGGGGATGACAGAGGATGAGATGGCTGGATGACATCACCAACTCGATGGACATGAGTTTGGGTAGACTCCGGGAGTTGGTGATGGACAGGGAGGCCTGTCGTGCTGCGATTCATGGGGTTGCAAAGAGTCGGACATGACTGAGCGACTGAACTGAACTGAACTGTGTTACAGGCAGATTCTTTACCGTCTGAAGCCCAGCACTGGGTCTTGTAGGCACCTCCTAGCAAATCCCTTAAAAGTTGACTCCACTTCCTAGATAGCTGTCTGCCTATCTCTCCCCACCTTTCTCTGGCACAATAAAACAATCATCCTAGAAAACCTTACTCAAGCATCGTCTCCTCTCTGAAGCCTCCTCTCCATCAGATATGGAATGCAAACATCACCTGCATTACCTGACTTCTTAAGGTCGCTAGTTATGACTTAATTGAGAGGTAAAAAGAGGAGAGCTAAGAAAGTCCTCTCGGGTCCCAGCTGAGGTAGATTTTCTTGAAAGTTCAAATGCCTCCCGAAATTCTAGCTCCAGAAGAGACCCCAACACGTTGTCTGCCTACTCTGCACTTCCTGCACCTTGTCCCTTCCTGAAAGTTAAGATTCTTTCCTAGCATAAAACCTTCAAATAAGTCTTCTGCAGTTCACTGCCCCAGTGTTTAGGAATCCCTAGGATTGGAGGATATTTCTTTATTTAAATGAAGTCTCTTGTGGGCTGAAGCTCACACTGTCTCATGGGGGGCTTCACAGCAGGAGAGGACACTGAAGGAAGAGCACGTGGTGTCACAGCTGCCCTTCAGTTGTCATTTCCCAGCCATTTCATTGCCTCTTCCTTCTGTGACCCTCCCATTATCGCTCTGTAGTTTTAAAGGCAAGTAGTCTGGTGGAGGTGGACCCCTGGAGGAATGTGAACAGAAACAGACCCTTTGATATGTGTGTTTCACCCCCTACTTTCATATCCTATTAATGCCTTGATATTTTTATCTGCTGATACTGGTTTCTGATTTATGACTTTAAACACAAAATCTAGAAGCTCTGAGTTAAAAACCACTCCTGAGAAGTCCCTTTACTTTGCAGGCTAGTTTGGTAGGGTAGGGACGTGGGGCCATGAGAAACCAAAAATGTCTTTCCAGAGCCAGGAAGAAAATACCCTGAGAATTGGTGACCTTAGCGGACTAACTAAGATTCTGCAACCACAGGGTAGAGCCGGGACTTCTCATTCAGTGTTTGTGAATGTGGCAATTTGACAGCATTTTGGAGAAGAATCCGTAACATCTCCGGAAGTCATGCACAGACAAATCTGAAAAAAAAACCCAAATTTAACACCAGAGATCAATCTCACAAACATAATGTTAGGTTTCAAAAGCAAATTAGAGATCCAGAAGGAAAAAGAAAAATTTTTAAAGGCAAATTAGAGATCTAGAAAGATGGATATGGTATAATTCCTTAAACCTTGTAGGCTGCTACCTATATATTTCATACATAGCAAAATTATGAAGACACTGAGATGATGCATGCCATCTACAGGATAGTGGTTGCTTCTGGGGGTGATGAATGGAAGCAGACTTGGTCTCTGGGTACTGTTGTTTTCTCTGCTTTTCTATATGTTTGAAACATGTGATTTTCTTTTGAGAAAATTTTTTTTATTATGAGAGTTCAGATTGACTAGTAAGGCACTCACTCTATAAAGTCCTTTGAAGTTAAGGGTTCCATAGTGCCAGGTGACATAAGAGAAAGGGCATCTCCAATCTCAGTAACATATCTCCCGTTCCCCTTCTTAGGAATGTTCCTGGCTGATATCATTGAGAAATACTTTGTCTCCCCAACCCTGTTCCGAGTCATCCGATTGGCCCGTATTGGGCGCATCCTGCGTCTGATCAAAGGCGCCAAGGGAATTCGTACCCTGCTCTTTGCCTTAATGATGTCCTTGCCTGCTCTGTTCAACATCGGCCTTCTGCTCTTCCTGGTCATGTTCATCTTCTCCATCTTTGGGATGTCTAATTTTGCATACGTGAAGCACGAGGCTGGCATTGATGACATGTTCAACTTTGAGACCTTTGGCAACAGCATGATCTGCCTCTTTCAGATCACCACGTCGGCTGGTTGGGATGGCCTCCTGCTGCCCATCCTAAACCGCCCCCCTGACTGCAATTTGGATAAGGAACACCCAGGGAGTGGCTTTAAAGGAGACTGCGGGAACCCTTCAGTGGGCATCTTCTTCTTTGTGAGCTACATCATCATCTCCTTCCTGATCGTGGTGAACATGTACATTGCCATCATCTTGGAAAACTTCAGCGTAGCCACAGAGGAAAGTGCAGACCCTCTGAGCGAGGATGACTTTGAGACCTTCTATGAGATCTGGGAGAAGTTCGACCCCGATGCCACCCAGTTCATCGAGTACTGTAAACTGGCAGACTTTGCAGATGCCCTGGAGCATCCTCTCCGCGTGCCCAAGCCCAACACCATTGAGCTCATCGCCATGGATCTGCCAATGGTTAGCGGGGATCGCATCCACTGCTTGGACATCCTTTTTGCCTTCACCAAGCGGGTCCTGGGAGATAGTGGGGAGTTGGACATCCTTCGGCAACAGATGGAGGAGAGGTTCGTTGCGTCCAATCCTTCCAAAGTGTCTTATGAGCCAATCACGACCACGCTGCGGCGCAAGCAGGAAGAAGTATCGGCAGTGGTCCTGCAGCGTGCCTACCGGGGACATTTAGCCAGGCGGGGCTTCATCTGCAAAAAGACAACTTCCAATAAGCTGGAGAATGGAGGCACACACCGGGAGAAAAAAGAGAGCACCCCATCCACAGCCTCCCTCCCCTCCTATGACAGTGTGACTAAACCCGAGAAGGAGAAACAGCAACGGGCGGAGGAAGGACGAAGGGAAAGAGCCAAAAGACAAAAAGAGGTCAGAGAATCCAAGTGTTAGAGGAAAGCAAAAATTCCACATTGTACAGACTTAAAACTTGCAAGTGAAAGATTGTTTACAAACTTCCTGAATATTATCAATGCAGAACAGCTGTGGAGACACTTTATCCCGAAGATCTATACCAAACGTAGTCTGCTTACCACGTACCACGGTTGCATCTTGAGCAGTGACCTGCCAAGGGCAAAGGACCCTGCTCCCTGGACTCACAGATTTTCTAATGCTTGGGCAGGTGGTTACTGCATGTTCCACATCAGTCAATGCAACTTAGGACAAAACTAACAGGATACATAAAACAGAGGTGAGGCTGCCAGGACCAGTGTATTTCCGTTGCAGCCAGATGGATTTTTTTTGTTTGTTTTTCATTTTGTTGATTCTCAGAAGCAGAAAGCATCACTTTAAAAGTTTGTTTGTTCATGCAAACTCTATTTGCATTCTTACATTAGTTAAGCTAAGCAGCAAAAAGAAAACACACACACTCACATTTAGCCCATGTCATTTACTTGTCAGTTTCTTTGACATAAAGCCGCATCTTCTCCACATGGGCTTCACGTGGTTTGGAGATGGGTGGGGGAAAACAATCAGGTTTCTTCAGGCTGAGGAGAACTTGCTCAGGCCGATTCCAAACATTGTGTTCGTTCAATGCGTAGAAATGATTTGCATGATGGCATGCTGTGATCAGGAGTCATGCATGAGAACCATACACCACAGGACACTACTGATCCTGTCCCCTGCACTGGGTCAGCCTTTGGACAGGACCCAGCCCTGCACCGTTCACTGTATTTGGAGAAAAAATGGTAAGCATTCCATACCCGCTGCAATTCTTTCTGAATTCTTAGAAGTCTTTCGTACACCTTCTGGGTAGGGAAATATAACCAACCAATTGACCACCACCAACAACAACAAAAAAACAAACCCAGTCCAACAAGCAGATGGATCCGTTGTGTGTATATGTTTAACAGACATCTCTAACATACAGCCATTGTTGCACATTTTGAAAGATGAACTCTTTAATGCTGCTCTGTGTCCCGTACGTGGGGAAACTTTGATCTCGAATGGCTTGTATTAATGTCACTGTAAAACCAAATCTTAGGGCTAGAAACAAAAATCAAAAAAATTTTTTTCATTTATATCTTGCAATATTTATGATGATTGTTTCGCCTTCATACTGGAGAACTAACACTTTTTTGGGGTAGAGATAAAAGTGCTATTCAAAGTAGCATGTTATCTCTAGAAGGTCATTTGGGGAACTTAAAACAACCTTTCGTTGGGGGTAAAGGGGTGCTCACTTCATCAGTATCATGTCCTTCTGCATTGTGGCTTTCTCCAGGCTGGGGTCCACATGGAGAGGGGTTCAGATATTCCGAACGGGCCTCTCTCGTCTATGGAGTGGTTGTCACAAGCTCAGCTGCTACACAGTTCCTCTTGCCTCCATCACATTCTTCTACCATGCAGGGCTTCCTTTACCCATAGAGGTGGGTGAGGGCAGCAGCACTGAGCTACAGCTATGGTTTCTTTCATTTCTTATTAGAATAGATGGTCACTGGTGGGACCTCAGGAGAGATGGAGCCGCCCAGTTGATTTCTTTATTGCACTGGTTCTCATGATAAAGCGATTTAATATGAATCCTTAAGAACTTCCAGCTTCCCCCAGCACATTCCCTTTCGGCCAGTTTCTCCACCTGCTTAGCGACCTGCACGTTGTCATTGGAGGGTGGCTTTGGCGGGGAGCATCATAGCTTCCGTTCTATCTCCCACTTCTGGGAAGAGAGTTCTTAGTCCAGGGGTTTCTCATCCGATGACTAGATTTCAGAGCTAAGATGCTGCAGGTGAATGTGTCAGGAAGTCGATTCAAAGAATGAGGAGAGACTTCAGCATGCAAACCAAATCAAAATGAATTCTTCCTGAACCATACGGTAGAGGGGGAAAAACAACCCATAGTCAGACACACCAATCGGCCTTGCAGTAGGAGCACTTTGGATGTAATTTCGCAGTCCACCTGACTAGTTTTGTGTAGAACAAACCACAGCCAGTCAGTAAGCAGAGCTCTCTATCTTGCTGGACCATTAGAAACTCTGTCCAGTTCTTAGAAGCCTGCTTCTGTGACATCATCCATAGAACTTTTTGTACTACACCCGATTCCAGGTTGGGAAGGCATTTTCTTCAGTGACCCTGCTAACTGCTAGGATGAATGTATAGTAACATGTACAGGCTACATTGAAAACAGCACAAAACAAGCTGATGTGTGGTTATTCTTTTTAAGAGAATTATAAATACTGTAATATATCATTTTATTTTATTGGCATGCCTTTTTGTAAATACAAAGTGTTAACTTATTAAATAGGAAATGGCTTCTGGCTTATGCCATTGTCATGTTTATTTTTATTTTTTATACTTTTCTTTCTTCTTAGAACTTAGATGCTGTCAGCCAATGTACATCCCCAAACCAGACAGACAGACAAAAAATTTTTTATTGTTAATGGTCTTTTCCAAAACAACAAAAAAATATATATATTTTTGTTCCAATGTGCAATAAATTCTAACCACTTCTATGCAAGATTTGGCTAAACTTCATAATTGTTCTTGTTCTTAGGTCTTGAGTTGGGCCACAGAGCTATAAGATCCCGCTCCATCCTCCAAGTGCTCATGCTAGTGATGTCATTAAGCTACTAGAGCATATTAATGAGATTTTTTGAGCTCTGACTTTTTTCCTCCCCCAGGCCCCGGTCTCCCCACCCAGCAGGCTATCTCCTCAGTGACACACACAGGCCTTGGTATCTGACACCCATCAGCCAGCTTCATAGGAAAGAAGCCACCTCCACTCTATTTGAAGTTTCACTTTTTTTGTTTGTTTCAAAAAACTTTTCCCACCTTCTTTCTCCTTACCTGATCACCCTCCACCCACCCACTCGTTCATGCACTCTTGCACTCACCTGCCCTGCTCCACACTTCTTTGGTAGTAAGTGACACCATCACCAGCAGTTTACACCCGCAGTTAACAGGCATTGAACTGAAAGAGTCAGTGAAGGCGTTCTCATACGTCTTCACTCAGTGAATAAGTGGCAACGCTTTGCCAAATATTAACGAAGCCAATCAAAAAGCAGCAGCAGCCACAGTATCACTGCACATATATATATATAGATATATAAATACGATATAAATATTTATTTTTTGTAGCCAGGTCCTTGGTGCAGTATTTATACTCCAGAATCCACCTTTAAAAAAAGGACAAAAAGCAAAAAGACGTGTGATGCTGTTAATTTAAAATGCAGAGCCAAAGCCACCGAGCAGCAGCTGACATGGTTGCTGGTTTGTGTGTGAAAAACACTTTCCCCTCTTCTTTTCTTTAACCTCCTTGTTGCTTAGGATGAGGAGACTCCATCATTTAAAGCCGAGGGCGAGAGCAGGAGACACTTCCCAAGTCAGCTGCCTTGCACCCACCCCTCTGAATGAGCCACTCTTGGCATCAGAAGTTGACTGAGGAGAGATTAACAGAAACTCCCGGTCAAAGCCCCTGGAACAGCAATGCCCAGAGTTCTCTCATTTTTTGCTGCAACCAACGTAAGCTTGTAAAAGACCAATAGTAAAGACTAGTGTATTAGTGAATGCATGGAGGCCAGCACTGCTCTAACCAAGACGTGATGAAAAGTACATCACCTCTATAAGCCAAAAGGAAACAAAATGAAAACGACCCTTTTTACCCTACAAGGGAAGCCTGTCTTGGTGTGCATTTGTTGCTTGACTCTCCCAATATTTTTTATTCCTGGGAAGTGGGACTTTAGCGCATTTGGGGAAAGGAGGGGAACGAAAGGGAGAGAAATGAGAATTTCTCACAAGGTTCTGGCTAAAAAGCCAAGATTGGAGAGAAAAGCGAAGTCCTGATCTCCCCAGGTCCCCACTCACCCACTGCGTGTGGCATTCCTCCCCCTGCTGGGCCGCTGCTTCCAGGCCCATGATACCTATTCCACACCGGTCCCCCAGCAGAGTCCCCAGAGATGTCAGCCAACCCAGCTGGGCTGGCCTTACTCCTGCCTTTTTCACTAGTATATTAAGAAGAAAACCATTCCAATGCCCCACAGCTCGGGCGAGCACAATGCCCAACAGCCTCCACTCTGCTAGCTACTGCTGGGCCCTGCCCTCCATCTCCCCCACCTACAAACCAGCAGACTTGGCTGGTCTCATTGGCACCACCCCGCCCCGCTTTGGGGACACCCCTCTCTAGGCCACGTCTCCCAGTCCAGGAACACTCAGGAGGATTTTGAAGTGCCCACTCTAGTCCGCTCCAGCAGCTCCGCTCTGGAGAGAGATGGCTGGTAGGTCAGTCCCCATCCTCCCCTCTCGGCCCCCAGCCTCCAGGCCTGCTGTGGAGGTTAGATGGCCATGGTTGTGACTTAGTGACTGAGTCCTGGGCATCTGTAATGATGCCTCTTTCTTTTCTCAGATGTTGCCCAAAGTTTTGCAAAAAGCTTCGTTTATTTTCAGGTACCCCCACCCCCTAAAGAATTGGCTGCAGCTAGCCAGCCAGGGGGACATCAGGAGAGAAGAGGAGTCTGGGTGGGGAGGGGCCCAAGTTTTGCCATCTGGGCTGTGGCTCAGCATTGTGCTTTCTTGGATTCCCCTTCCAAGAGCACCAAGATTTCCTGTCAAAACGCTCCTGAGGCACCCCCTGCCCCTGCCCCCCACTGCTGTTTGCTGTACATAGAGGCTAAGTGGGGTGGGGTGGGCGGGTGTGCACGTGTGGTGTGTGTGTGTGTGAAGAATGTATATAGGTAAAGGGGAGCGTGGTCCAGTGGTTCCAGAAAAGGGACAGGACTCCTGTGTTCCATCCCTAGCTTGACCACTGACTCGCTGTGTGGCCTTGGGCAAGTCACTTAACCTCTCTGTGCCTCAGTTTCCCCATCTGTAAAATGGGGATAATAATACTGACCTACCTCACAGGGGTGTTGTGAGGCTTTAACTAAATGTTTTGTAAAGTGTTTTTTGAGATACAGAGGCAAAGGCACTAGGGAAGGGCAAAGTATTTATTTGGATTTCTGGAAGATGAAATGGTACCATAAATGCTGCTATTCTGAGAGCCATTTTAAACTGCACTGCTCCAACCACCCCCGCTTCTCATCACCAGGACAGCAGGTCGAGACAATGTCTTTCCTTTCACTTGCTTCTGGGGTTTGTGAATGTTCTAGACACAATTCTTTTACCCTTACTGTATCTCCTTCCCTCACCCCCTCGACTTGTTCCCTGTTCCGTTTATGCGGAAATGGCAGAAATGCTTTGAGAAATGAGAATGTATAAGTGGATTGGAAGTTTATAGTCTGAAATTTCAATTTTACTTTGTACTGTACATCTTTTTACTTTAGAATTTGCAATAAAGGGTTACGTCAATCTTGTTTTCAACTCTCCTCTTGGACTGGCCTGTCATTCTGTCAATACTCTCACACCAGAGCCCCTCGGCCCAGGGACACCCACCCAGCAGGACCCCAGGGCGTCTGCTGTCCTTCCCCCTGGTGGGAGCACAGTCTGAGTGAAGTTGGTGTGGGGGCTTACCAGGCTCAGCTCCCTCAGTGGGGCTGGCAGTGCCCCACCCACTCAGGTGGGTAGGCAGAGTTTGGGACTCCAGGGAGAGCTTCAGGAGGCCTTGCCTGAGTGGAGAGAGCAGCTTGGGGGCAGCAACCCCTGGAAGTGGGCGCAGCTCCAGGAGGGCCTCAGAGTAAACTGAAGCTCTGCATCTCTCTGTGTCCTCCTTTTTCCCCAGCTCCATTGCTGCTCACAGATCATTCCCTCTGGAGCTCAAACTTTTGGTTCAGGCAGCTCTGTATTCAAACACCTGACTATGCCACTAACTAGTTGTGACCAGTTTCCTTATGTGTAATGTAGATAATACCTTCCTTTTGGGGTTTTTAAAGAGGGTAACAAATAATGTATGTAACTGCTTAGCCTAGGGCCTGGCACACAGTTAGTGCTCAATAAATGGTAGCTCTTAGTGGAAGAGTAAGTGCAAGATGAAGAAGGAACTAAAGCTGACACGAATTGGGAGGGCCTGCCTCCCCTACCCTAGCCGGCACACTGGCACCTGAGCCCCTCCTCTTCCACTGGCAGCCCCACTGGCTATGCAGTCATTTCCAACCAACTGATAAACTGATCGTTCCCACCTTTACCTATTTGGTAACTTTTATATGTCAAAAGCGGCACGCCACCAGGTCTGTGCTCGCATTTCACAGCTGGGGTCACAGAGGCAAGGAGGTATGGGGCCCGCCTGCAGCCCAGGCCTCATGGGATGCCAGCGGCTCTGCAGTCAAGAGCGGTTCCGTATCCCCGCAGCCAGGAGCCCCGGCGGACCGAAGCAGGGGCGGAGTGGGCGGCCGGGGGCTGCCCAGCCGCACCCAGTCGCCATCGCCGCCGGTGATCCACGGAATGAGCAGGATGAGCAGCGCCCCGGCGCCCAGCGCCCCCCCGAAGCCGGTGAGGAAACCGAGAGCCAGCGGCCCGGCCCAGCCCGCGGGGCTCCGCTGATACGGCGCCTGGGGCAGTCGCTCCACGATCAGCTCCAGCTCGTCCCAGTTGGGCTCGGGGACCGAGGAGCGGCGGGAACGCAGAGGCGGGGCAGGGGCCGGGGCCGGGATGGGGGCAGCGGGGGCGCCGGCTGTGGGCATGTAGCGCTGCCCGAACTTGCGCAGCTGTAGCGTTGCCTGCTGGTGGAGGTTTTTGCCCAGCTCCCGGGCCACGTCTGGGCGGCCACTGCGCCGCAGGGCCCGGGCCACGCGGTCCCACGACAAGGACGGGGCCTCGGCAGCCAGCCAGGCCGCCAGCCCCTCCCGGCAGCCGTCGGACACATCGGCAGTCTCGGCCGCCGGGCCCGCCGGGCCCCCCGCTGCCTCGCGCCTCCACCGCCGTCGGCCTGGCATAGCCGACGTGGGCACAGGCTTGGGCTGCGCCAGCCGGTCCTCCGAAAGCCTGGCCAGCTCAGCCTCGACGTCCAGCTCCGGCGCCTTCAGCAGCGACTGGAAGTGGCTGCACTCCTCCGGGGTCAGCAGCTGGGCCAGGCGGACGGCCGCGTGAGGCCCCATGGCGTCCACGGCCCCCGCCGGAGCCAAAGCCCAGCCCCAGAGGGCCAGCGCCAGGGCCCCCACCGGAGCCCCTGCAGCCATCGTTGGGCGGTGACTGTGATCCACCGACAGTGGGGGGAGGAGCTCCGAATGCCCGCGGGTGGGGGAGGGGCGCCAACATCCACGTATGGGTGGCAGGAACGAGGTTCCCACATCCAGGGACTAGGGGCGGGGGGAACATCCAGGGATGAGAAGGGGGGTCCTCCACCACAACTTGTAGAAGGAGGATCTCCTAACACCCAGAAACGAGGAGTTAGTTACAAGGGGAGGATCTCACAAAACCCCAGGGGCTGAAGTGAGTTTTCAATACCCAGGGATCGGGTAGGGGGACTGGAGGCTAGGATCCTGGGCCCTTATATTGAAATGCCTGCTGGAGGCCTCCCGGCTGGCCCATTTCTGTCAAACTTAGCAGGTCTCCAACATCTCATGTATCCCATTTACTGCCCCTCACCCTCCACCAGAAGCCTTAGACCCCTTACTCTCCTTATTTCCTATATCCAATCAATTGCCAAATTTTCTTATTACCTTCGTGCTGTTGCTTCAGTGGTGTCTGACTCTGCAGCTCCATGGACTGTAACCCACCAGGCTCCTCTGTCCATGGTATTCTCCAAGCAAAAATACTGGAATGGTTGTCCTGCCTTCCTCCAGGGGATCTTCCCAACCCAGGGGTCGAACCCAAGTCTCTTACATCTACTTTGGCAGGCGGGTTCTTTACCACTAGCCCACATTGGAAGCCTTCTTATTACCTACTGAGTATGTACAGACTCCACCCTTTCCTGTTCTCCTGCAGGTGCATCCAAACCCTCATGCTCAGTTTGGATAAGGTAAGTGATCCTCAAGTCCCCACGCCGCCTCCACACACACGGACTGAACTCGCTTCCCTTCCCCAAGTAAGCTCAACTCAGGTGGTGCTTTAGATCTTGGACTGCACTCTCTGCTCTGCCTCAGTCACTCCTCAGCTGACAAGTCCTTTCTGGGATGCCTTCCCTGCTTCTCACCCATACCTCTGGCCCTGGGTCTTCTCTAGGCACCCCTATCTGCTCCCACAGCACCCTACAGGTCTGTCCTCATACTGTCTCCCCCATTTGACTGTGTGTGTGTGCTGAGTCACGTCCGACTCCTTGTGACCCCATGGACTGTAGCCCACCAGGCTTCTCTGTCCATGGGATCCTCCAGGCAATACTGGAGTAGGTTGACATTTCCTCCTTCACGGGATCTTCCTGACCCACAGATTGAACCTGTCTTGTGTCCCCTGCATTGGCAGGTGGATTCTTTACCACTGGGCCTGGGAAGTGGCCTCATTTGACTGTAAGGTCTACCTCTTGTCCCTGTAGCAACTAGTGCATAACAGGTGTTCAGTTAAAGATTTGTTGAATTGGTGTGTGAACTCTTGCAAATCAGTCCCTGTCCACCAGCAACTAACCCCCTCCCCACCCACCCCCCACAGGCTTCATGGAGGAGCCTCAGCTCTTCAGGGGCATGAAAGAGCCCCCTGGTGCAACCTTATGGTCCCATTGTTCCTCTCCCTTCCCCTCACTCTTGCCCTCACTTTATGCTCTTGTAACTATAGTCACAGGTATGGTACCATTTCCAGCTTCCATAGCTTTGCCGAGCTGAACCCACCCAATCCCGTCCAGGAAGTTGTTCTGACCCAGCGCCAGAACCACCACCACCATCGCCCCCCTACCTCCAGGAGTCAGGGTCTTTTCTGGGCATTCTCAAAATAACCTGTGCATCCTCCATCAGGACACTTCCTGGAAATGAATTCAAGGATTTAGTCAACCTTTATTCAGTGTCTCCTATGTGCACCAAATACTGTGCCAGATGTGAGAATATAAAATTTTTGATAAGGTCCCTCCTCGAGCAGCTTTATCTAGCTGTATTTTCAAATGACCTATTGTTGAGCTTTTCCCATCCTGTAATGTGGGCTCTCCAGAACTGAGGCTGTACTTAACCACTTCTGTATCCTGAGTGCTGTCTACACAGAGTAGGTATGCAATAAACCAACTAGAGGGCGAGGGGGGTCTGGACCTCCAAGGGCCAAGAGGGTTGGGGTCGCTGAGCCTTAGTTCATTGCGCTGGAGCCCTAATACCCAGGCACACCAGTTGTTTCTCTCGGAGCAGAAACTGCTTCATAGAATCTGGCCATGGGCGGGCTTTGACTCTTGAAAGCCCTGGATAGGCTAAGCCTGGGCCAGTGGAAGCCAGGGGGTCTGCTTCTGTGCCCTTCTGTGCATTTTTGATCATTTTGCTGATCACATTCAAGTCCTCAGGAAGTTGTGGGTCCAAACCTCTCATGGGCATCTCCATATAGCCTTTTTAACAAGATGTTCCTCCCCAGTTTTTTGTGTTCCAGTTTATGATGAGTTGTCAGAGTCTGCGGATTGACAGATGGTGGTGAATGAAGGATCCCAAGTGACCTGAAAGACCGGAACACACTGTGTCCCCGCCCTGCCCTCTGTCCCCTTTCCCTCCGTTCAAGGATGGAGTACAAATATGATCCTAGCTCTGGCCAACAAGGGCTGCTGTCCAGGTTCTAAGTGAAACTTCCTCTTCAGCATTCACCTATTCATTCACCCACTCACTCACTCAGCAAACATATGAGCCCTTCTTCATCCCTCATGCTTCAGAGGTCTGGGGCTGTTAAGTCAGCCCCTACACTGAGCCTTTAGCAGCTCAGAATTGCAGGCAGGCCTTGCCTATTGAGGGGTTTTTCCCCCTGGTGGTCTCACTTGTGTGGTAGGCACTCACAGTGCCAGAGTAACAGGAATGGTCATGTTTTGCTGAAGGAACAAACACCCCCAGGGAGCCACATCCGTGGCACCAGCAGACCTGGAAGCCCAAGCATTCCCCAGAGGGCTCCCCACATCCTGCTGCCCCCAAGAAATCCTCTGGAAACCACGTGTCATCGCTTTAATACTGTGTCATACTTTCTTTTAAAATACAGTCTCTTCTGAGGTAGACAGACCAAACTGCAGAGCATCATCAGACAGGAGATAAATACATCCATGTACAACACGCATCAAAATGAGGTAGAAATGGTTACAGCTGGAGGGGAGGACCCCAACCCTAACGTGGGTAAAGGAAGGGGAGAGCCAGCCTGCCCTCCCCCCATCCCTGCCCCTGGATTCTTTGGTATGCCCCCCCAACACTGCCAGAGCTGGACCTGCCCTTCTCCCACTCGCCCCAATGCCCATGAGGTAGGTGCTAGTAGACTGGGGGCTGTCTCCTTGTGCAAAGCTCCCCAAGGCCAGTAGAGGAGGCGGTGGGGGCCCTGGGTCTCCGTCAGTGAGCTCTTCCCCCAACCCCCAGAGCTGTCTGCCTCTTGAAGGGATGGCTGAGATCCCAAACCGCCTCCCCAATGCCCTCCACCCACCCACTCCCCTTATACATACACACACCTGAGAGAACCTGCTCACTCCCTGCTCCCCCCATGGGCTTTTCACAGCCAAGACCCTGCACCCACTGCTTCTGAGGCACCATAACCCTTCAGTCAGCCAGCTCCAAGGAGCAGAAGGAAGGTCAGGGACCAAGGCAGGGAAGGAGAAGAGAAAATAGAGCAGCTTCCTATTAGCACTCCTAGGCCAGCACAGGCCCTCACCACCTTGGCACCTGAAACATCCCCTTGGACTTCCTTCCAGCTGGGAGTGGGAGGTGGTAGAGACTGCAGGAGCTGTCAAGATGGTGGGAAACAAGGGAGGCTAGGGTGGTGGGAGAGAGAAGTGGGGTGGTGGCTTTTCCCCCCACCTCTGGAACAAAGGTCAGAGTTGTGAAATGGGCTCCCCAACAGAAGGGGGGGGCAAAATACCCCAAAGCCCCATCATAGGAAAGTTGGTGGGAAGAAGAATACAGTTCTCACAAGGAAGGGTGCCCAAGCCTGGGCTTCCGGTGGAGAGTCTGGGTGGGACTGAGAATAAAACTCCAATGTTTATTCAGGAGAACACAGCTGCCCATCTCCTTCACTCTCTCATAGCCCCTGGAGCTCTAGACCTAAGACCCTAAGAGAATAGGAGAGGTAATAAGAGTCCCCTCAGAACCTTCTCCTGCAATGGACGGAGACTCCCTCACCGCTCCTCGGAGCCTCCCGGCAGATCATGGAGACTGAGTCTGCAATGAACTTTGTGCCCAATCAGACCTGTGGCCAGACTACCTTCCCTCCAGAGGAAATCTTCTTAGCATAAGTTACAGGAGACCTCTGCCTAGACAGGGACCAGTTGGGATGACCTCCCTGGGGACTTTCCACCTGGGTCATCTTCCCATTTGGGCCCTCTCACCCTACCTGCTAGGTCTGGGGCAGGCAGTGGGCAAGGGCATCCCAACTCTGGGTAACCAACCCTCCACACAAAACACCCCACTCAGCTGAGGGGTGGGGCCTACAGGAAGAGCAGCAGGAAGGGAGCAAGACCTACCTCCTTCCAAATGCCACAACTTAGTCCTCTTCACCTCTGCCTACAACCTTGGCCCTGAGGAGGAGGCTCCTGCAATACATTCTGCTTCTGTTCCAAGAAGCGCAGGGGTTGGAGTGTGGCCTCTGTCTTCCTCTCCCCTTCCCCTCAGGTCTCACTTTCTGAGTCTTCTGAGAGAATCTGCTTCCCTAGGGCTGAAGGGGTTGAAGGGCTGGGGGTGGGGGGAACACACAAAGGAAAGCAGCCAAAATCTAACATTCTTTCTGAGGTCAGTTTCTTCCTGAGTCGTCAAAAGAAAAACAGCAAATTCTACACATCTTACAAAAATAAGAGGCCTAAAATATTAAACAAGCTACATTTCTGGAATTTTCCTCCTCAAAAACAACAACAACAACAAATACCCCTTCTTTGGGTGTTTTTCTTTTTTGCTTGACTCCCACAGACCTAAGGTTTTAGCTGGATGAGGGATAAGGGGTGAAGGGAACCCCCTCCTCCTCAGCCCCTTAACCTCCAGATCTTCTGCAAAGGGAGACTACAGTCTTTGAATGTGAGGGACAGAAGGCAGGGAGAGGGACCAAGACACAAGAGAGGCTGGAGAGCAAGGGACAGAAACAGAAGCACTGAAGGTGATAGATGGAGAGAGAGGGCGGGGAGGAGCAAAAGGGAAACAGGTCCGGATGGGGAGGGGGGGAGCGAGAGAAGGGTGTATGGTCAGTGACAAAGCGACGAAAAAGAAAACTACCAGAAGCAGAGAAAGGGAGACGTGGAGAAGGGGGAGGGAGCCATTCAGACAGCGAGGAGACAAAAGGATTGTGGCGAGAGAGCAGGAGTTCCTTAGGCCCCGGGGCCAGTCTTCCGCGGGGCAGAGATGGCGAGCTTCCCGTCCACAATAAATAGGAAAAAACCTGAGTACACAGCGCATATGGCATCTCTCTGCCTAGCACAAGCATTTTCCTTCCCACGGAAAAAAAAAAAAAATCCACCGGCAGCCCCCTCCGCTCCCCCACCCCACACCCCTCACTCCGGCACGCCCCAGCCCGGTGGGGTTAAAGAAGACCCTTCGCAAACAGAGGGGCGGGGAGTGGGCGGCAGCTCCCTCGGCCTCTCGGTGCGCCATCAGTGTCCAAAACCGTACATTTTGTCCCACTCCACGAACGAGTCCAAGTCCTTGGGTGAGGCCCTAGGGCCCACCTTGGCCAGCGCTGCCTCCATGTCCTTATAGGAGATGGGGCGCTGCAAACCCGGGAGGCCCGCCCCGGCCGCCGCCTGCTGGCACAGCTGCCCCAGCTCGCCCCCAGAGAAGCCCTGGGTGCCCTGCACCAAGGCGGCTAGCTCCCGCTCGCTCAGCGCGCAGCCCTGCTGGGCCAGCGCCCGCTGCAGGATCTGCCCGCGGGCAGGGCCGTCGGGCAGCGTCACGTAGAAGCGGAGAGCGAAGCGCCGGCGGGTCGCCTCGTCCAGGGCCGCGGGCCGAGAAGTGGTGCCCACGACCAGCACGCCGTCGGCCCCCGCACCGCAGCCGCCGTCCAGGCAAGCCAGGAGCGGCGCCTGCAGGGCGCCTGCGGCGGCCGTGCCGTCGTCCCGGGCGGACAGCAGCGCGTCAAGCTCGCTGATGAGAAGCACCGCGGGCGGGCGGCAGCGCGCAGCCGCGAAGGCTGCCTGAAGGAGGCGCGCGCCTTCGGCAGCGCCCGGCGCTACCAGCGTGCCTCCGCGCAGGCGCAGTAGTGTGGCACCCAGTTGCGTCGCCAGGCAGCGGCCCAGCAGCGCTTTGCCAGCGCCCCGCGGTCCGAAGAGCAGCACGGTCCGCGGCGGGCGCGGGCTCCCGGGGTAGGCGGGCGGCCTCAGCAGGGGCCACACCAGCTCCTCCTCCAGCGCCGCCTTGAGCGCGCCCTGACCCGCCACGTCCGCCCACTGCACCGGCGGGCCGCAGTCCACCATCTTGCTGGTCGCCAGCTCCAGAGCCCCCTGGTCCACACCTTTAGGAGGCTCTCCCGACGGCACCGCGAAGCCCCCGCGGGGAGCCGGCGCCGGGGCCCGCTCCGGGAACTTCTCAAAGGGCTCAAGTTGCGGGCCGTAGACGGGGGAGCCCAGGACTTTGAGGGGAACGCCACCAGCGTACTTGCCTGACGCCTCCTCCGCCGCTCCTGGCGGCTTCGCCCGGAACCCATTGCCCCGACACTCGCCGTTGTCCGCGGCGGGGTAGGAGGCGCCGTCGGCCGCCGGGGCTTTGGCAGGCTCGAAGGCGTACTTGCGGTAGCGGCCTTCGGCTCCCTCGTCTGTAGCTTTGCGCTTCAGCGACACCCCGGCCTCCGCTACCCCCTGGAAACCGTAGGAGGCAGGTGATGGCCGGGGTGGGGCGGGCGTAGGCAGGGGCGTGGGCGCCGCCAGACCGGAGGTCAGGTAGGGGGCCGGGGGCGGAGCAGGCGGCGGCGGGAGGGCCCCGTAACCCGGCTGCGCGGCGTAGCCCCCCGCGGGGTAGTTGTACAGAGACCCAGAGGGGCCATAGCCTGGCGGGGGCGGGGCCTGCAGGAGCGCGGCCGGGGGTGGCGGGGGCAGCGCGGCGCCGCTCTGCGCGCAGTAACCCGGCGCCAGGTACCCCCCGCCGTAGCCCGCCGCGTACTCTGGTGCCGCCGACGGGCCCCCGCACGCGTTGCCGGCGTAGAGGGGTTCAGGCAGGTTTCCGGCTAAAACCGGGGAACCGCCGAGACCCCCGGAGCCGCCCCCACTGCCCGACTTGGTTCCCGGGAGGCCCTCGTGGAGCGAGGCCAAGGGGTAAGGAGTCTCTGGCCCCGGCCAGGGTTCGGGGTCCCCCTTGGCGCCGTTGAGGAAGGCGGCGTCGCCGTAGCCGCCCAGGGTGGGGCGCTCGTAGGGTGAGTCCAGGACCCCCGAGTACTTCTCGGCGTAGCGCTTGAGAAGGTTGGAGGCAGTGAGGGCAGAGATGTCGTCGTGTGCCCAAGCATAGTGGCAGCGTTGGCGACCCCCAGGGGGCAACTCCAACTTGTGGGCCGGCGACGGGGTGGTGGAGGAGACGTCCAGGTGCTGCTCTGGCCACTGGTTGAGGGGCTGGGCGTGTTCCGGTGTCCAGTGCATCTTCGACAGAGCTGCAGGCAAGAGAAGCGGCTAGTGAGATCCTGAAGAGCCTCTAAGGACCCACCGACTGCCAGCCGCAGGTGGACCTTGTTAAACCATAACTTGGGACAGGCTGGTTTCCCCACATCCACCCACAGCGTTCCACCCTACCCGGGCCATCTTCAGGCACCAAAATCACCGTATTTGTCTTGTCCCACAATTAAAGTTGTCTGAAAATACTTTCCTCAGAACCAAGATGCATCTGAAAATGATGGGTTTGGGGGTCCTAACCTCACCTACTAGGCAGTGACTATTGTTTTGTCCTGATGCCTCCAGCCATGCTCTCTAGGACACAGGGTCCTCACTTTCAGACCTACTGTAGTGAAGGATGGTGTCTGTGGCAGAGTCTTACTGTTCCCGGGAAACCCCAGAGGCTGACCCAGAAGCATCACTTCCTTTCCACGTGGTTTCTTGTAGTATCTGCCTGATGGAGTCAGAGCACCTGGGTTCCAGACCCAACTCTGCCCGTGATGGTTGCATACCCAGAGCAGATGCTGCCACCTGCCTCATTGCCAAAATGTTTCACCACAATAGGAAAAGGTTGTTTCCAATAGACATAAATGTTTTCTGGAGAAGATGGGACAAAGTTAGTGCACATCATAGAAATGGGATTTCCCTGGTGGTACAGTGGCTAAGACTCGCAATGCAGGGGGCCCGAGTTCAGTCCCTGGTCAGGGAACTAGGTCCCACGTGTCCCACCCAAGAGATCGCATGCTTCAACAAAAGATCCCACTTGTGGCAACGAAGATCCTGTGTGTCACAACTAAGACCCAGAACAGCCAAATAAATAAAAATGAATATTACAAAACAAAGTTGGTCACAAGTTTATCTGAGCTTCCCAGGAACCTAATAACTCTGCAAAGTAAAACACACCATTATACTCAAAACAAGCAAAAATATTCCTGGCATAGAGATCATAGAACTTTTTTTCATGGACCTCAGGAAATGGCCTCTTAGGTGGTCATGATATAAACACTGCAGAAGTATTTATTTCATACACTGTCCCTCAGCACCAGTCCAGGCTTGAGCCCAACTGGTAAAAGGGATTCAAGGCCTGGGGAACGGCACTCTCCAACTGTATGGCTCCAGTTCGTTTGCCTGATCTGAGAATAACAGGTCAAAGACTAAATGGGCCCATGACATGCCAGAGACAGTTTTTGGTAATGATTATTTCTCAGTCCTAAGCTTTTGATAAGCTTACTGGTCAATATTCTTGCTTCAACAGAATTTTACTAAGCACATACTAAAAGCTGTGCCAGGCATGGGAGCAGATTGAAAAGTAAATATGTTTCAGCCAGGAGGAAGAGACAACATCCTTTATGAGGTGGAAAAACAGAGGTGTGTGCCCAGAGCTCTAAGGCTCGGGGGGCATACTGTGCCTAGTCGAGAAGGCCTCGCCAGGGAGGGGCGTCTTGACTGGAAGTTGAAGGGTGAGAGGCCAAGTTTACCTGACAGGCTAGAGGACTCCAGCAATTCAAAGACTTGGAGCACAGTGCATTGAGAAAGCTAGGGCTAGAATAGCTCATATGCCCTCTTCCCCACCTCAAGATGCCCTACTGCCACCTTCTGAGAAATTGTGATAATCAAAACAAATCTGTGTCTATGATGAGACCTGTGACCCTTTAGAAGTAGGACTTATGTGCAGTGCACAACCTATATAACCATACACTGCAAGCCTGGGGGGAGTATCAAGAACTGCTGGGTCACCAGAACCCTGGAAGTGGGTATATGTGGGGCCAGTGGTACAAGAAGAGTTTGAAATTATCAGGTTGCTTCTCAGGCAGTTGCCCTTATTGTAGTAGCTTGACTGCGCCACCTCTTATGATTGACCTGACATCAGTGAGGTGAGGTCAGTCTTTGAAAATAAACTGGTTTACCCTCATCCCTGCTGCCCTAGGGAAGGCGTGAGCCACATATACTAGAGCTTTAAAAGAGGAATTCTTTTTTGTTTGTTTTGGCTGCGCTGCACAGCATGTGGGATCTTAGTTCCCCAACAGGGATTGAGCCCACGCCCCTTGCATTGGAAGCGCCCAGTCTTAACCACTGGACCACCAGTTAAGTCCCAAAAGGGGAGTTCTTAAGAGTTGTTTCATCTCCTTCTGAGAGGTGATCCTGGCCACCAATGGCAAGAGAACAAGTAGAGACAGCAGAACTGAGGGGGAGGTGTGAGGGAGGCATATGTGCAGCTCCTGAGAGGTCTCCAAAGAACAGAGGCTTTACCTGTTGTCAAAGGAGATAATTTCCTGGGACATCAGAAATTTCAAGTGTTTCCTGTTGCAGGGTCATATGTGGTAACATCAGAATTGTATAGATTGTGTTATGACATGGGCCCTAAACCTGTTTTTTGTTGTTGTTCTTTTTCTTTTTGTTGTTTCTTTTTCATTCATTATTATGTATTCTTTGGCTCCTTAACATAGAGAAAAGAGATTTGACCTGATGAGAGCACTCTCTCTGAACTTATTAACTGGGCATACTGGAAGGAAAGGTGGTCCCTCCCAGAAGGACAGACACAGCAAAGAAGACTCTGGGTCTGGACTTGTTCACACACATTTCCTTCACCACCTGCCAGATCTGCTGCTCCTCCTCGTCGGCTTCATGGGGTATCTTCCCAGCCCCTCTCACCAGCTCCTGCCCTGGCTGGCAGTGGTCTTCACTCAGGTCCGCACTCTCCAGACCAAGCACTCAGGCCATGGTCCACACTGAAATCACTCCCATCTCAGCCCTGTGGACTCCAGAAACCCACTACCTCTGGCCCTCTAAACCTGTCCTGCCAGTTCCACACCCGTCCATCTCATCTGCTCTGGACTCAGCCCCTTCTGGGGTTTCACAGCCCTTGCAGCTCATCCTAACCACTTGATCTCTACCCTCAATCTGCTCAGACACAGAACTTCTGCTCCAGGCAGTTCCCTTCCATTGTAGCTGGGGGCACATCTCCATCACCTCTGGCCTTCTGTTTTCACCTTTATCTACATCTGCATCCATTTTAGAGACCAGGAGGCCTGAGGGTCTCTCAAGCTCAACCTCCCCAGCCTAGGCTGGGACCTTGCTCCGTTAATTGACTATCCTTCCCCACTACCATGCCCTGGCTCTGCCCCCACAGCAAGCTTAATTCTTTCCCAGCTTCAAAAAGACTTCCTTGACCCTAAGTCCTCCACTGACTACCAGCCCATCTCTCTTATCCTCCTCCTTCATTCTTCCCTGAAGCATCACCATCTACCTGCATGATATTATCTGCAGTGAGAGCAGGCAGAGCATGCTGTCTCCCTGTCCCTGCCCTCAGGCCAATTACAGCCCTCTCCTCTCACACAGAGATGTGGGGGCCTTCCTGTGGTCTGCTTCCTACAGGAGCAGGAGGGAGCTCCTCTGAAGAGGCACCCCCCCCCCAGGTTCATATGGCATGCTCCAGACCCTATATCAGCTGAGCTAGGCATTAAGACAGGCCCCAGGGACTTGAGGGAAAATATGGGTTTCGAATCAGAGAATTGGATTTGAATCGAGGCTCTGACCCTTACAGTGTTAGGCTGGGCCGGTTGTCGGATGTCACTGAAGCTCAATTTCTCTATCTGTTAAAAAACAGCATAACATTTGCCCTGCACAGTGGCCATGAGGATTTAAAAAGATTTAAAAGGATTTCCCTGGTGGGCCAGTGGTTAAAGAATCTGCCTAGCAATGGGTTCGATCCCTGGTCAGGGAACTAAGATCCCACATGCCTTGGGGCAACTAAGCCCACACGGGGCAACTACTGAGCCCAAGCACCACACAACTGGAGAGCCCAGATCTGACGTGGCCAAATAAATAACTACAGAATCCTGGGTCAGGTACAAAGTAGTATGATAAATATACAGTTAGAAACCTGAGCAGTGGCCCAACCTTGCTGAGTGAATCCAATCAAGTCACTTCCCCTTGAGGTTGGGGGAATGTGGAGAATGCTCTGTGAGTGAGGTTCCTTCCAGCTCTAATATACAGACTGGTCCTTAACGCTGGTTCCCCACTGTCCCCACTGGGGGAGAGCCAGCCCCCACTCTGCTTTATGCACTATCTGGCGGAGCCCTCCAAAGAGCCTCGTGAGAAATACTATTGTCTCGATCCCGTTTGGCAGGTGAAGCAACTGAGGTACAGAGAGATTGATACATCCTAAGGTCACCCAGCTTTTACCAAGGGGAGCAGGATTCAGACCCCAGCAGTGTTAAGTACAGACCCCAGGCCCATACCTCTTGGTTGCACTGGCTCCCTGGTCCAGTCCTTGGTACTCACAGCCAGAGAAGAGCCTGAGGCCGTGACACAGCCTCCAAGGCCCACTCCCTTGGCCCTACGGAAGCATTTCTGTGTTTGCTCGGAAATGTGGCTACACCTCAAGAGCTGCATGTTTACACTTCAAACCTGCAATCTTCCCCTGGGGGAGCCCCAGTCACCAGTGCCCCTACAGACAGGAGAATGTGTGTCCTCTCACTGTAAAGCAGCCCAAGGAAAGCTGTCCTTTCCCAGCAAACTCGCCATCTGATAAGCACCCACACCCCTAGGCTGTGCAGACAGTTCCTTATTTGAGTCTCCGGCCTTCACTGGAGGTGGCTGGGGCTCTGTGGAGAAAATGTCACTTAAGCTCTTTGTCTGTGGACCCTTGGAGGCTGGAACTCTGTGGGACTCCACACAGAGTCCAGTCCTTCTAACTCACAGGTGATCAATAAATAGTAACAGAAAGGACTGCTGGATGAAAGAGGAGAAAAGAATTCCATAAACCCTCCCCCTCATTTGCAAGAAGTCTTCCAGGATCAAAGAGGGAGTGTCTGGGCCTTTACAAATGGCCAAGGCACTCAGTGCACTGATCTCAGCCCTCATGGGCCTCTCCCATCCCTGTGGACCAGGCCCAGGACACTGCATCGGGCCTGACACAGACTGTGGTAGTGTGATTTACAATAAGAAATATATATTTAGGGTTTCCCTGGTGGCTCAGTGGTAAAGAATCCACCTGCCAGTGCAAGGGACACAGGTTCAATCCCTGATCCAGGAGGATCCCACATGCCGCGGAGCAGCTAGGCCCATGTGTCACAACTATTGAGCCTGTGCTCTGGAGCCCTCGAGCCACAACTACTGAGCCTGCATGCTGCAACTACTGAAGCCTGCAAGCTCTAGGGCCTGTGCTCTGCAACAAGAGAAGCTACCAAAGTGAGAGACCCAGGCACTGCAGCTGGAAGGTGGCCCCTGCTCGCTGAACTAGAGAAAAGCCCACGCAACAGTAAAGACCCAGCAGAGCCAAAAATAAATAAATATTTTTTGAAAAGAAGTATATATTTAGTCTTCATCCACTCCTCCTGGCTCACAGCTCCCCAAACCCTTAAATTTCCTAAGCATAAGCGTGACAGGAGCATCCTTCATAATAATATTTGGTCTCTTGTCCTCAGTTCCTAAAATAGCTTCAGAGCAATAAAGATGAAATGACTGTCTTGTTATTCATAACAAGCCCCCTTCAACCACACTTGAGTTTATATTAATGAGGGTTTTTGGAAAGCTCCTAGGAAACCTAAGGATGAAGGCTGGTGGCAAGAGGAACAGGCCATGATTAGAGGGTTGGACCCTTCAGCTCCCCCACACACACACACACTACCCCCCCACCTCCTGGGAAAAGGAGAGGGGCTGGAGATTGAGTTCAATCACCAGAGGCCAACGGTTTAGTCACTAGATGGGGTTAGGAGAGCTTCTGGGAAGGAATGGTTGGGTGGCTGCTGGGAGAGGGCATGGAAGCTCTGGGCATCTTCTCACATGCCTGCCCTGTGCATCTCTTCCATCTGGCTGCTTCTGACTTACATCCTTTTGTAATAAGCTGATAATCTAGTAAGCAAACTGGTTTCGTGAGATCTGTGAGCAACTCTAGCAAATTCATCAATCCGAGAAGAGGGTCGTGGGAACCTCTGATTTACCCCCCATCAGTCAGAAGCACAGGTAACAGCCTGGATGTGTGACTGGCACCTGAAGGGGGCAATCTTGTGGGACCACCCTTAACCCTTGGGATCTGCCACTACCACCAGGCCAGTTGTGTCAGGATTGAGTTAAATGTGTAGGACACCCAGCTGGTGTCCCAGAACGGGTTGGTGTGTGGAAAACCCTCACATCTGGTGTCAGAAGGGGAGCACCGAGGTAGAGGTGTGTGAGAGAAAGGGGGCACATGCAGGAGGAATGTGTTTCTCCCTCACACAAGCCTCAGACACTCCTCCACCCCCACTGTGGCATCAAGAGGCAGCAGATACCTGAGCAGTCCCTGTGTGTCCTGCGGCAAGACACCTCACCTCTCCAAGCCTCACTTTCTTCAGCTGTCAAGTGAGACAGTATAGACAGTGGACAGCAAACTTTCTCTCACTAGGAACTTTTAAGTTTTATACAGGCTGAGGTGTGGAAGGGACCCCAATACACCCCTCCAACTCCCTAAGAAGGCCTGTAACATCCCTTCCCTACTCATAGAATTTCTCTGGTTCAGAGTTCCCTCACCCACGGAGCTGGGGCAGGGTGGAAGGAGGGGCAGCTGTGCTGGGGCTCCAGGCCGTGAGGACAAAGGAGGGCGACATCCACACGGGCCCTTGTCCCCGTGTGGATGTCGCCCTCCTGGGCCAGCTCCTCTGGGCTCCATTATCTCAGCCTGGGACAAAGGGGCTGGAGTAGAGAATCCTATTGTCGGGCCTCTTATGGAAATCTCATTAATCTATTCACCACGGCTCCCACAGGCCTTTTGTCCTGGCTTTTTGTCTCCTGCTCACAACTGGTGCCCCGGGTGGTGGTGGTTGGGGTGGCAGGGGGGTGCGGTGGTTCTCTAGCTGCCTGGCAGAGCTTGAAGGGGACTGTTCCCCCATCCACTGGGCCCTGACCCCACCTCGTGCCAACCCCCAGTTACTGCAAGAGGAGAAGACAGGGAGGACACGCAGGGGACTCTGGAGGACAGGACGGGTCGCCTGCCTCAGCTCTTGTGCCCACCTCAGGAAGCTGTTCCCCCCAGTCTGGTCAGAGAGCAGCCCCAGCACAGCTGGGCCCCCAGCACCCTACCTTAGACACAAGGTAGGGCTCAAGAAGTGCTTAGGGGGTGAACCAAAGGAGGCCTGAAAGGCAGCTACAGAACTCTGCGGTCCACAGGCTGGAGCCCATTTTCTGCAGGTTCACTGTCTTGCTCGCATCCAGCCAGAAAACACTTCCATATATTAATACCTTCAGAGTGCTGGCCACTGAGCAGCAGTTGTCAGAGGGGCAAAATGGATCAGACTATGACCCTTCCTCATGACTCTATCATCTAACAGGGAAGATAAGGTGAGAGTGATCATGTCCATAGAAAGGAAGAGAAAAGAAAAGGAAGAAGGAAAAAAAAGAGGGATGAAGAGAAAGGAAAAGAAAGAAGGAAGGAAGGAAAGAAGGGAAGGAAGAGAAAGAAAGGGGGAGGGACTTCCCAGTAGTTAAGACTGTGCTTTCAATGCAGTGGGTGTACATTCCATCCCTTTTGGGGAACTAAGATCCCACATGCCTCGGGGCCAAAAAACCAAAACATAAAACAGAAACAATACTGTAACAAATTCAATAAAGACTTTAAAAGCGATTCACATACCAAAAAAAAAAAAAAAACCATAAAAAGAAAAAAAGAGAGGGAAAAATCTAAAGAGCAAGAAAGAAAAGAATCAATTCTGGAAGCTGGGAGGCAGTAGAGCCTATTTTCGGTGGCAGTGAGGGATCAGAGCAGCACCTAAAATGGGTCTCTGCAGGCAGAGAGCACTGGGGTGTGTCCTCGGCCGGCTGGGCTGAGCAGGGAGTGCTGGCATGTCCCTGTCATCACTTGCCGCACAACACCCCACCCACTGTGCTTAGTTGCTCAGTCGTGTCCGACTCTTTGTGACCCCATGGACTGTAGCCCCCGCAGGCTCCTCTGTCCATGGGATTCTCCAGGCCAAGAACACTACAGTGGGTAGCCATGCCCTCCTCCAGGGGATCTTCCCAACCCAGGCATCAAACCCAGGTCTCCCGTACGGCAGGCCAAGCCACCAGGAAAGCCCAACACCCCACTCAGGTAGATATTATAAAACTGAGTCCCAGGGAGGAGGTCCTACTTGCCCAAGCTCAGAAAGAGGGCCTCCTCCTTCTGGCCGTTGGTTTCCACCTCCACAGGCTGTGGGAAGGCAAGCAGACTCCAGGGGAGCAGGAGTCCAGCCAGTCGATTTGAACACTCTCTTCCCGATCCCTAAATTTGCTCCTTGGCTGGAGAATGGTGGAGAACTTGGAGCTGGGGAAGGGAGACGGGATGGCCTAGGGAGATGAGGAAGGGGATGCATGCCAGGAGGTGACAATGGTTGGAGCCAAAAGAAACCTGGAAAACAGCCCTGCTTGCTCATTCTGGCCTACAGGGCCTTGCTTACCCAAGGCCACCCACTGGAAAGTCCTCCCTCTGCCAACCATTGCTTTCCCATCTTTCAGGGCCCACGGCAGTCCCTTCCTCCTTCATGCATCCTCCTTGGCCACTCCAGTGCTAACTGACCCCTTGCCTTTTGGGGGAGCCAGAGAAAGTCCCTCCTGGCAACAAGAACAGAGATTGTTCTTCCTCTTGCTCCTGGTTCCCATCCCCTTTGAAAGCTCAGGGACTGTGTTCCCTCAAGTCTCCCCTCTTCTGTGTGATCCATCTCCCCCTCTACCGGTCATCCTCTTCAGCCCACAAACAGGCTGCTCCTTCTCCCATCTCGGGGTCAAGGGAGCTCAAAAGAATCTTGATCCTCTTCCAACTACATCCTGTTGCTCTCTGCTTGCTTTTTACCAAAATAAAAAACAAAACAAAGAATTTAAAAGATGCCTATACTACAATTTCTGATTCCTCCCCTCCCATTCTCACTTGAACCCCCTCCAACCATGTTTTCATACCCAGCACTCCAGCTGCCTGCGTGCGTGTTGTTAAATCTGACAGTCAGTCTGAGGGCCAGTCCTCAACTCAGTGGCACTGGACTCAGCTAATCACCCTTCCTTCCTGAAGCTTCTTCACTGGGTGCCCCACCCCCTCTCCTCCTTTATTTCTTTCATGCCCTCCTTTCACCCCTTCCCTTTTGAGCCTTGCTGAGCCCAGGGTTGTCTTGGATCCTTCTCTCCACATTAATTTCTTGGAGACCCCATCCAGGCTCATGGCCGTGACCTGTACATTGAGGATTCTCCAGCCTAGTTTTCCCTCACATACACCCTACTGGCACAGTCAAACTTCTCCCAGACCCTCCCACTTAAATGTTAAATGGGCATAACTGATATGTCCCAATCAAACTTCTGAGATTCTCACTCCCTCACCCCAAGTCTTCCCCATCTTAGGAACTGGCAGCCTCATCGTTTCTAAGAGCTCAGGTCAAAAACTGTGGGGTTATCTCTAACCACTCTCTTTCACACCTCAGACCAGCAGATCAGGCTGGCCCTGGCTTCCAAATCTATCCAAACTGCAACTACCTCTCACCCAGAGGACGGCAGCAGCCTGCCACCTCTCCTCCCACATCCACCCTTGTCCCCCACTTTCCAGTCTCAACACGCAGCCACAGGACCTTTGAAAACATGTCTGAGCATGTCATTCTTCCACCTGGAAACTTCCAGAGTCTCCTATGTCACAGAGAATAAAAGGCAGAGTCCTCCCAGTGGCCAACCTCGTCCTTCCGATCTGCTTCCCTTCACCTCCAGTCCTCCCCTCCGGCCACTCTCCCTAGGGCCTCCCCTCCAGACACAGTGGCTTCCTCACTGCTCCCTCCACTCTGGCTTTGCTCCCACTCAGAGGCCCTGGCCTTGTTGCGCTTGGTGCTTGCGATACTATTTCCTCAGATCTCCACACAACTCACCCTCCCTCACTCTAGGCCTCTGCTCAGCTGTCATCGCAGCAAACCCAGACCTCCCAACTTGATGTTCTCTGTAGCACTCATCATAATCTGACCTACTTGTTGCTTTATTGTCTTGTACCCACTGGAAAGTTGCATGAAAGCAGGTACTTGGTTTTGTTCACTTCATTTCCCAAGAACCTAGGTCAGTGCCAAGCACACAATAAGTTCTTAATAGACTCTCTAGAGTGGATGAATGGATGCCTGGATAAATAGATGGATGGATGGGTAGATGGATAAATGAATGGATGGATGGATGGATAAATGACCAAAGAGGCTTGAAAGTACCTCTGTGTCCAAATAAAGAAAAAAATCCAGGTGACTAAATTTGACCCCACACCAGCTGTTGAGTGGCAAGAGGCAAAGCCAGGGAACTTCTTCAGGAGTGGACAGGGGAATTCGTGTCTGTGAACACCAGAGGAAATACCCAGCCCTGATCTGACTGGAGCTGAAGGGCACTCAGCCCAGCCCCCAGGGACCCCACCTGGCCTTTTTTTTTTTTTTCCAAAAAAAACCATCTTCCTCCTTCTCTCTTCCCCCAGCCAGGCCTCTGAGAGGGGACAAAAGGGGCAATGGAATTCCCATCAAAGGCCACTGGACACATGGTAAAGAGATCAGGGCCCTTGGGATCCTGCTTCCTTGAGGTAGTAAGGCCTCCCCGCCAGTCTGGCTCCTCTCTGGGATGGGGGTGGCTGGGGTAGGGGGTGTGCTCTGGCCCTGGACTCCTCATATGTCAAATGCCAAACAGCAGGAGGCTAGCCAAGTGGCCCCCATCTGGGTTGTGTGTGTGCACATGCGCTGGGGGGAGGGGAGAGTGCAGAAATCCCTGCCTGTGTCCGCGGTCAGGGCCACAGACGAGCTATGACCATCTGTTGTGATCTTGAGAGGCCAGGCCAGGGGCCCAGTACCCTTGAGGGTAAACCTTCCCTTTCTGCCAGCCTTTTAGTGTTTGCAAAGAATTTTTAATAACTGCCATTCAGTTTTATCCTCACAGCTTCCCTGCTAGATAGGCGCATTCTCCCCATTTTACAGAAGACAAAATGAAGGCTCAGAGAAGGGGGAGTGATTCTCCCAAGGTCACAACAGCTAGTAAGCAGGGAAGCTGGGACTCTCAGCCTATGCTGCTAGCCCCCCTCCCTCTCCCAGCCTTGGCCAAGGTGTCTGGGCACCAAACACAGGGCTAGGCTCTGAGGCACAACCCCCAGCCCACTCCCCACTCTCTCTTCCAGGAAGCCTTCTAGGACTGACACCCCCAACGAAGTTCTAAGATGCCTCAAAGTGTAGAGCTCCAGAAGCCACTCCTTTCTCATTCTGGGCTGTTAGTGTGTCCCTGGGTATTGGGCCCTCTCATGGGCCAGGACCTCCTAAGGGCCGCTCAGCTACCCACAGGAGCAGATGATCCGCCCGGGGACTGAGGTGCTCTGACAGACTGGGGAGAGGGCACTGCACACTGGGAAGAACCCCGCTTAAGGTCCACACAGGCAGGAAGGGCTCTGCACCCAAGAGCCTGGCTTCTATCTCTGAACACAGCCTCTAATTCTGTGCAGTCCACATCACAGCTGTTAGTCATGGGGAACTATTTAAATGTAAATTTATTAAAATGTATTAATTATTTTAAATGAAATCATTTATTATTACTTACTATTATTTAAAAATAAAAATATATTATTAAAGTGAAATTCAATTAAAAATTCGGTTCCTCAATAGCACTCGCCACACCCCAAGAACTCACTAGTCACATGGGGTGGTGGTACCCCATGTGACTAGAGCATCCCACGAGCGTCCCCACCACCGCAGAAAGTTCCTCGGGACAGCACTGCTTTCATCCCAGCCAAGATCGGTTCCGCAGCTGGAGTGCTTCCCGCTATAGCTGGAGCCTCCACCGGCTTCTCTTGAACTTGAATGGAGTTTCATTTCTTAGGGTCTCCAGGTAAGACATCCCTAGGACTTGGGACTCTGTTGCTCAGGACTCCAGCTTCCCCAGGAGCCAGGGAGGAAGGGCAGACAACTAACTGGACCAAGCACTCCTCGCCAGCTCAGCTGTCCCGCCTGCCACCGGAGAGGAGGGGCAGGCTGAAGAGGAGGAGAGGACAGTAGGACAGGGCAGTTTGTCATCTGGCCCTTCGGGCTGTGCCTCCTTCCCTCCCCCATCAGCTGCTCGACACCCATCCCCCTTCCCCTACCATCCTCATCCTCATCAAATGCCATGGACAGATGGGGGCTGGCAGGGGAAAACCAGCAGCAAAAGCACTCTCCAGTGGCAACAGAGTCTGGGGGTCACAGCTGTGTCCCCAGGGGCCTGGTCAGTCCTTCAGGCCCGGCCTTGTGTCAGCAGTGAGAGGAAGGAGGGATACTTAGGAATCCTAGGGGGAGATTTAGGAATCTGTAGATGCTGAATTATTCGAGCACATACAACCCCAGTTAAAAATGCAGTCCATTTTGTGGTCACTCAACCATCCATCCATTCAGTGCATACTGAGTAAGTCCCACCATGTCAAGATGTAATAAGAGGATGTAAAGACAGACAGGTGAGCTCCCTAACCAGCTTGACCAGGTAGGCATGTGGCTTGTTCTGGACTTAATCCTCATTGCAGGTTAGATGAAGATCCTTTGTCTCTGCCCAGTGGTCTGAGCAGGATGGACACCCCCCAAGCCCCTCCCCTCAAACAGGCACACAGCAAGCATGTGTGAGTGCACACACACACACACAAACACACACACACACACACTCCCAGCTGCTTCCATGAACCTCCCTCCCATGGTCTCTCTGGCTAATCACAGCACTGAAGGGTAAGTCCCACCGTCCAGGGATCCCCAGGGAGTGTATTAGCACATTTGAACCGCTCAACCTGCAATGACAAAGCCTGGGGCCTTGGGAGGAGACACAGCAGGAGGGGAGGGGGCCTGAGGGGAGCTGTCCTCTGTCCTCTCCCCGGGGAAAGCTCAGAACTAAATTAAGCATTCTGGGGCTCAGAGGAATTTGGGGGCCCCAGCTCCAGCCGTGAATAAGCGATCCATAAAATCCCAATTTACACACTCACTGATCAAACAGCCCATCTACTCCCCTAGCAGTTTCGGCATGGCTCCCAGGCTTGCCTCGCTCCTACAGAAGGTCCTGGGGTGCAGGACCAGGGACATGGGCAGCCAGTGCTTTATCTGAGTAGCAGACTTAGTCCTACTCCCAGCTCCATGAAGGGCATCTGTCCCCAGGGCTTGGGGACCACCTTGTACTCCCTGGGATCTGGCTGCCTTTGGGGGAGCTCCTCAGGACTGCCCTCCATGAATGACAGCTCTTTTTCTCTCCTGAGCTGCCCTGGAGCCGCTGGGGCTGATTTCAGCCTCATCACAGAGCTGCTAATCACTTTTCCAGCTCTACTCTGCTGCCCACCCCTTTCTGACAGCGCCTCCATCATGTTTTCTCTTACCCTCCTGACGGCTGGAGCTGCTGGGAGATGCTCAGAGCCCTTTCCTTCCAGCCACATAATCTCACCTCTTCTCCGGGCTGGGAGATATCCAGAAACACGGGGCAGGGGATATTGGTTTCCTGTTACCAATTCATCTCCCTGGAGACACCAGGTAGGGAGAACTGGCCTAGTTATCACCCTTGCCCCTTCCTCTAAAGAAAACCCAGTTTGTCTCTACCTGCCTCAATTTTGTTTGCTTCACTTAGGCTGCCTGAAACTTCAGCAACAGAAAATCGTTCTGGTTAATAGGCATCCTCTTTTAAACCACTTACAGCTCTGGGAGGTTCCAGGGTATCAGTTGCTCACCCCTCAGTGAAGGTCAGCAAAGCCAATGGGCTTCTTCTCAGGTCTGTGTGAGCCACCGTATTGAGCAAATAGTTTTCATGGAGGCCAAAGAAAGCAAATCTTTGGGGCTGGTAACTACTTTAAAGACAGCACAGTCCACCCCACCACATGCCCTTCTCACTACTTGAGCTGCTCTGGAGCAGGTTAGGGTGGACTTCAACTCCTGGGCCCTGGGGCAGGACAGAAAGGAAAGAAGGGCCCACCCTATGTCTGTGTTTTCCAGGGCTGGAGGGTCAGTCTGTTATCTTGCAGAGGTCATTGCATCCTGGGCCGGGGTCTTGATCTTCATGACATCATTGAGTACCCCCAACAGACTGCTAGGAGGGGATTATGGTGCAAGCCCACTGGACAGCAGAACACACTCCTTCCCTTCTTTCTCCTTTTCTCACCTTCACTGGCTGCTTCCAGGGACCCTCAAATGCAGCCTGGTCTCACTAGTGACTTGAGTTATTCACGTATCTGAAGACTGATCTGGGATGAGGGGTGGTCTCTGAGCCCAGGGGTGCATCTGTAGGTCACAGTCCCACCTCCTTCGGGGCTCAGATGATGCGGGGAGTGGGTCAGCTTCTGAGATGTGGGGTAGGTGTCTAAACCTCTCTGTTTCCTCCAGTGTGAAATGGAGGACCCAGCATGTCCCAGCATGCCCCCAGGCCGGTGTGAAGGCAGTGGAAAAAGAGTGGTACTTCCAAGACTACCTGGAAGAGGTCCAGGGATGGGGGTGACACACCAGGTACTCCTCGGACTTGGATCCCAAGGGGGCTGGCCAAGTACTTCAGCCTGGAAAAGGCGGGGTGGGGGAGGATCTCTGGCACCAAAAGGAGTGGAACAAGGGACCCCTTGGAGAGAAGTGCAGCCTCCCAGCTGGGCCCCCTGAGACAGAGGGGCTCTGCCCTGTGGTGAGAGGCCTCTTGGCTCTCCGCTCTTGGGTATGACTGTGGGGTGGGGTGACTGAGTCCCAGACCAGAGCTTCCCTGGATGTCCTAGCCTCACCCCTGGCCCTGCTGCCCTGTGTCCTGGGGTACCTCTCACCTGCTCCTCCTCTGCCAATAAAGGGGGGAGCCCCAAGGCCCTGCCCTCTCTTCTGCCCTTTGTGCTACTTAGAAATTGCCTAGATAAGCCACATGCCCCTTCAGGTCCCTCTTGAGAGCCCTCCGTGCCAGATCCAACTTCATCTTGAGCCATACTTTTCCTGTCCCTAGGCAGGCCTCTTGACCAGCTTTCAGTCATAGGCCCCTTGTGCAGCCTAGTAAACCCATGGCCTATTCTCAAAATTACTTGTCAATGCATAAGATAAAAATACACAAGAGAAAAAAAGGTGTAACTATGTATGGTGACAGATGTTAGCTAGACTTATTGTGGTGACCATTTCTTCATATACACAAACATCAAATCATTATGCTGTATACCTGAAACTAATACAGTGATCTATGTCGATTACGCTTCAATTTTTAAAAAATGATACACGGGACTACTGCCAATTACACCTTAATAAAGCTGTAGGGGGTAGAACTTTTAAAAACATGGAGCTACAAAGGGAACTAATAACATTGGAATACAGCTCCATTCATGAACGTCTCAAGGATCGTGGACCATAGGTCTCAGCCCAGCAGAAAAAGACCCCCTCTCAAACCCCACCTCCTCCCCATAGCCTGGTTTAGGAACCAAGGTTGATTTGAGTCAGTTTGGGTGGCACTTGATCTCCAAAAGGCTTAAGCTTTAAAGCCTGGGTGACCCTACTTTCCAGGGCCCCATATATAACCCCCCCATCCCTGCATAGGGGTGGGTGAGAGCAGATGCGCCCACCGGCCTGGCCAGCAGTGGTAAGGGGGCAGGCCCAGGCAGCCCACCCTGGATTCCCCAGCGGCTGCCTCTGCCTGCTCCTTCTCCCTTCCCAGCCCTGGGGGAGCCGAGCTGAGTAACTCCAGCTATGCAGCCTGGCCGGTCTACCTGGGTGTGAGTGGGCAGGGCTGTCCTCAAGGGGGTGGCCCCCACACCTGCAGGGCCACAGGAACAGAGAAAGAAAGAGGAATTGGGGTGGGGGGACGGTGCTAGGCAAAGACCAGACAACCACGGCAACTCCTGTCTGTGCCAGTTTGAGATCCCAACACAAGAGCCAAGCGCTGCCGGAAGCACATGAGCTGGTGTAATCCTCACAACAACTCCCAGAGGAGGAAACTGAGGCACAGTTAACTTGTCGAGGTCACCAAGCTAGGACTTGGTGCCATCCTCCAGGACAGTCTGGCTCCAGAGGCTGTTCTGCCTCTCACTTGAGCAGCCAATGTTATTCCCATCTAACAGCTAAGGAAACAGTATGTTGATTCCCACCACCCTCATCAGACTCCCCTGCCCTTCTTTAGCCCCTCTTCCCTTGATCGCCCCCCCAGACTCAGCCACAAACCCACACTTTATCCATAATTTACTTTGGCACCAAGTAAGTCCTTGCAGGTCTGAGACCCCAGACCCTGGTTATAGTCACAGCCCTAAGGGGAGGGATCAGAGAGGTAGGCAGCAAGCTGCAGCAGACTGGGAATGGGGAGTGTTTACTTGGAGGGAGAGAGACTTCTGGGGATCAAATATTTCTGAATACCTGAGCCACCTCTGGGTGGCAGCTCTGTGCAGCCCCTCCCCTCCTGTCCCCATTCCCACCATCCTCAAACGAGTTGAATTTGCCATGAAAGATTTGGGGCTTAATGTTAGCTGTCTGATAACATGTGGGTTCTCTAAAAGTGATGAGCTCCCCATCAGTAGAGGCATTCAACATGAGAGATTGTCTATTGGGAGGGGTACTCCCGGGCAGGTTGATGGGCTCCTCTGCAGTTTTTCTGGGTCATCTCCACTTACATGTCTAATAGACCCTGCAAACCCAGCAAGTCCAAAAACTGAACTCCTGGCCACCCTACCCCTATGAGACAGTTCCTACTCTCCCAACACGGGGTTGAGGCCCCGAGACTCTGGCCTGAAGAGGGCTACAGTGTGGAAGACAGAGATAGGAGAATGGCCATCCTACATGGGACAAAGTCCACTTGGAAAAAGAGCCCCTTCCTAGAGGGATGAGTGTCATTGGCCACCAGTGGCTACTGTCTCTCTGAGGAGATGGATGGGAGGGGTGATACCTCCTGATGGCCAGAGTTCCCTGGAGCCCTTCTGCCCTGACAGAAACCTTCGGGCAGACCGGGTAGGTGTGGAAGAACATGATGAGGTGGGGAGATGTCATTATTCAGTATAACCCAAATCTCACTAGTTTCTTTCCCCTGCAGGCCTGAAAGAACAACAAACACCCCAGACTCTCAAGCATTCCAGGGCCCAATAGGCCAGTCAGCAGCAGGTGGACTCTCCCAGTTTCTTAATTCCCACTAAATTAGCACCTGTGTCACGTATGAAAGGACCCCTTGGGGAAAAGAAGTCTCTTTGGGAGTCTCCCGATGATGCTAGGCCCTGCTGTGAAGGACTTCCCAAGAGACTTGGGAAGTCGTTTGCCCAAGTCTCCCCTCAGCCCACCCTGAGGCCCGTCCACCGTTCCCAGCTCAACCAAACCACCCTCAGCAGCTCCGTTCTATGTGGGGAAAACCAGGAGTGTGGCTCTCAAAGCTCAGCCTGTCCTTTGGCCTGTCCGCTGGTCCCTGACTGTCTTGTAACCTCCTTGAAAGTGGGACCATGTTAGAAATAATGCTCATTGGATGAAAGACTGAGTGAGTGACAGTCACTCAGTCATGTCTGACTCTTTGCAACCCCATGGGCCAACCATAGCCCACCAGGCTCCTCTGTCCATGGAATTCTCCAGGCAAGAATACTGGAGTGGGTTAACACTCCCTTCTCCAGGGAATCTTCCTGACCCAGGGATCGAACATGAGTCTGCTGCATTGCAGGCCGATTCTTTACCGTCTGAGCCACCAGGGAAGCCCTGGATGAATGGCTACCCGGATAAAGTATTCAGGCCTGGCTCAGGGCCCTGCAGAGTGTGTGGCGAGTGTGGCCAGGCTTCATGCAGGGGCCTGCAGAAAAGCGAACAGGGCCAGGGCTTCCTGCAGACGACGTGCTCTGCTCCTCCCAGGCCACACAGGAAGTGGAGGGTGGCTCCGGGAGATTTGAGGCATGACAGCCACACTCAGGTGCACGGCGAGTGTGTGTGGAGTCTCAGGGGCCCAGGAATCCTGGCCCTGGCTGCGCACCCTTGGGAGCCTGGCCGAGATACACCCAGGACCTGGCACAGTGCCATGACCCAGCAGGTGTTTGTTCGACATGGGTTTGTCAGAGTGAAATGCAGTCTCTCTGTCACATCTTCCCCTCCATCCCCGATTGATTAATCCCAGCACTGGGCTGGGGTCAGGTAGCCTGGGTCTTCCAGACAGCAAGGGGAACTGGAGGGACTTCAGAGGTAGTAGCCAACCTGCTTCTCCTCTCACCCACTCCTGAGCCCCCTACTGCCTGGACTCAGCTTTGGAGAGAACTTCAAAGATGGCCAGGGCAAGCCCTGCCCTGGGCCAGAACTTTCACAAACATGTCCTTTTTTCTCCTTCCTCCTACGCTGGGAGGAGGTTCCCTGCATGGGTTCCAAGTCACTGAAAAGGTCACCAGAGGTAGGCATGTACTTCAGAGAAAAAGAGCACACTATGTGAAACCAAGCGCTCTATTACCTATAAACTCATTCACCAGTGTTCTTATCCCCCTTCTGCAAATGAAGATGCTGAGACACAGAGTATGTGACTTGTCCAGGCAATTAGACCTGTTTAGCAGCAGGGTCTAGTCAAAGCTCTAGTTTTGCCAATAGTCACATATGGATGTGAGAGTTGGGCCATAAAGAAGGCTGAGCACAGAAGAATTGATGCTTTTGAATGGTGGTGTTGGAGAAGACTCTTGAGGGTCCCTTGGACAGCAAGGAGATCAAACCAGTCAATCCTAAGGGAAATCAGTCCTGAATATTCATTGGAAGGACTGATGCTGAAGCTGAAACTCCAATACTTTGGCCACCTGAAGAACTGACTCATTGGGAAAGACCCTGATGCTGGGAAAGATTGAAGGTAGGAGGAGAAGGGGACAACAGAGGATGAGATAGTTGGATGGTATCACTGACTCGATGGACATGAGTTTGAGCAAGCTCTGGGAGCTGGCAAAAAGCTCAGGGAAGCCTGGCGTGCTGCAGTCCATGGAGTCGCAAAGAGTCGGACATGGCTGGCAGGATCACTGCAGCCCAGGGGTTGGTCCCTTGGATGGGAGGCAAGAATGATCATCATAAATTGGGGATGGGGCCTACGGAGGCTGGATTGAAGCCACTGACTAATGCTCTCATTCACTGAGAACTGTCCACCCCACCACCAGTCCCCAAGGTGAACTGCAAAGGCTGACTGACCATGCCTCCTCAGTACTAAAGGAAAAGAGAGCAAGGCACCTGGGTGGCTCCATTGCAGTCCCTTCTCCTTGATTGGTTCAAGCAGGAAAATGTCAACATCAGTAGTAATCAAAGACGGTCCCAACCCATGATGGTTTGACTTTAAACTTTTTGACTTTACAATGCTGTGATATTCATCCAGTAGAAACCATACTTCGATTTGTGGATGCCGATATTTTCCCAGACTAGGGATATGCAGTAGGATCCTCTCTTGTGATGCCAGACAGTGGCAATGAAGTGCAGCTCCCAGTCAGTCATGCCATCACAAGGGTAAACAAATGATACACTCACAACCATATTGCACCCATTAAGCCATTCTGTTTTTCCCTTTCAGTACAGTCTTCAATAACTAATATGAGAGACTGAACACTACTATAAAATATGTTTTGTGTTAGACGATTTTGCCCAACTTTAGGCTAACGTAAGTATTCCTGATCACCTGTAAGGTAGGCTAAGCTAAGCTATGATGTTCAGTAGGTTGTGCTGTGCTATGCTGTCACTCAGTCATGTCCAACTCTTCGTGACATCATGGACTGTAGCCCACCAGGCTCGTCTGTCCATGGGATTCTCCAGGCAAGGAGGGTTGTCATGCCCTCCTCAAAGGGATCTTCCCAACCCAGGGATCGAATCTAGGTCTCCCATGTTGCAGGTGGATTCTTTACCATCTGAGCTACCAGGGAAGCCTGTTCAGTAGGTTAAGTGTATTAAATGTGTTTCTGACCTAAAAATATTTTCAACTTACGATGCATTTATCAGGGCATAACCCTATCATAAGTCAAGGAAGATCTGTATAGCCCTAAGCACTGTCCCCTGCATTTCTGACCAGACCCTCACAGGCCCATAGTCCTTCAAGACTGGAGCTCAGGGCTTGTGGCTCCTACCTCATTTAATTGTCACGAAAATGCTTACGAGGAGGGTGCCATAATTAGTTGCAATTCACAGATGAGATATAGAATAAGATATACACATAAGTTCTAAGTGTTAGCTATGATTCATCAAGACACTTAAGAGAATGCTCAGAGAAGAGCCAGACTCTCTTGTCACTCATCCTTGGGATGAGTGGGTTCTGAAACAAAATAACCCCTGGACCTCCTCACTCCAGGTGACACACTCAGAGATGAGATGACTGGCCCATAGCCTGACCCAGGCAGGGTGAACCTTTCCCACTCAAAGTTGGGCCCAGCAGTTCTATCCGATACCCCTGGTCTCTTGGCTCATCCTGTCCTCCTGCCATGCAGAAAGCACAGAGTGGAGGGCAAGAATGCTGGGCTGTAGGCCTCACTCTGCTCTCAGCCCTCCAGGGGGGTCTGGACTAGGGCAAAGGGTTCTTGATGCACAGACCCCATGGGGTTCAGAGGGTCCAAGAGGCCTTTAAAGCAGAATGCAAAGTCTGGTGTCAACTGATAAAAGTGGATTTTTCTGGGGATGGCTTGTCGGTCCTTCTGAGGGGGTCTGTAAATCAAAAAAAGTTATGAACCCAGGCCTGGTTGGGGTGGCCTGGTAATCTTGAAGATCCCTTCCATTCCTTCTTGGGCTATATGCATTTAAACAGAAACTCCATTCCTCATCCTTCAAGGCTAACTCAGCAGCCACTCTGGAACTTCTTGATTCTTCGACTGAAACACAAGGTGGGGACCCACACAGTCTCGCAGGGTCTCTCCTGCCTTCATCTTCCTTGCTAGCCTGCCAGCTCCCTGCCAGCCCAGGGATGAGATGACAGAATACACCAGTATACCCCATGGTCAGTCCTGTGGGGCCTACTGCAGCCCACAGCCTCTGTCCACTGGAAGGCAGAAGCTCTCGGTGTTTTGGACCACAGGTGTATCTGAACTCAGGTCCACCCCTCTCCTCAGCAACCCTGTAACTTCACTGAGCCATGCTCCCATGGGGAAAGTAGTTTTCATTAAATCGGGTAGAGGAGCCAGCCAAGTCAAGAAGAAGCAAATTTCTGCTATTAAATAGAAGGCATAGGGAGGGTAAGAGAGATCAGCCTGTCCCCTGCAATCCCTGGCTGACCAATGGTGGGGGAGGGGAAAGCTGGGTTCCTAAGGGTCTAGCAACTGCAGCAGTAGGAGCTGGGGTGGAGAGTAGGGGCAGTGCTGGCCCAGATAATAAGCAATTGTTAATGTGATCCATATGGATCCTGACTGGCCTCTCTGTTTAACAGGATGATAATGGCAGAGAAAGAATGCTGGTCTGTGGGGAAAGGAAGGGGCAAAGTCCTCCCGGACTTGGGGGTGGGGGAGGGTCGGCCTTGAGGAGGAGGAAGAGACCCACCCAGAGACCTCCACCCACTCAGGAGCACAGAGCTATTTGCCTGGAAGTGTCCAGAGGCCATGGTTTGCAGGCTGCCCTTACAAAAACCCTTTTATTCAACCAACAAATATTTATGGAGCACCTACAAAGTGCCAAGCCCAGTGGGGATGGGGTGCAGGGAAGTATATGGCCTCCTGGAGGCAAAGCCTAGTGCCAACATAGCCTCGGAGGCTGAGGGGAGGCACAGGTACAGGGCTAGGAGAACATGCAGGAAGGAGTGAGTGACTAGAGCTGGGGGCTCTGGGGGAGGCTGCATGGGGGAAGTGTGGCATCCGAGTCGGGCCTTGAAGAATGAGGAGGCTGTGGAGAGACAGGGACAATGGGAAGGCATTTGGCTGAGGGAACAGCAAGAGCAAAGGCAGAGAGGCGTGAAATTGCGTGGAGAGAGTCTGAGGTCTCTGCAATAAAGCGGCAGCCCAGGCAGGGGAGGGGAGGGGATTCTTGCTCCATAAAAAGCTGCGGCCATGGATGACCGAGAGCAAGGCACTGAGAACACCACACTCGGGTCGGGTCCCTCTCCTGCCCCGTTCCAGGCGGAGCACTGGACTTGTCCATTCACCCCATCCTCAGCCCAGCCCACCCCTACACCACGGCCAGAAAACCCCGCAGGCCCTCGGAGACCAAACTCATCCATGTGTCTTTCAGCCCTCCTCTTCCCCTGAGGAGATGGGGGTCCCCCTGAAAAGTGGAGGTCACTGGGCCTCCCCTAGGAGCCACTCCACTGTCCCCACAGAGCTAATTCCCTTTGGCCCAAGAGGACTTTCCTCAAGAAGACATTACAGGGAGGGCACAAGGGTCGTTCCTTACAGCAGTGGTTGCTGCGGACTCCCAAGGAATCGAGTGGAAATAAATGAAATGGCGTTAAATATGGGCGAGGGGGATTTACGAGGCCTGTCACCCAGCGGAGCGACGCCGGCAGGCAAGCCCCGCCCCTTTCTCGCCCACCCCAGGAAGTCCGCCCCGCCCCCTGTCCCGCGGCTCAGGCGGCCGCCGGGTACCCGCGCGCGCCTAGGTCCCGCTGCGCTCAACCTCAAGCCGCCCGGCGCGTCCGTCCTCCCCGCCTACCGAGCAGCGGAGGACGGCGTTTGCTCCCGGCTAGGAGCTCCGGGAGGGGGGCTCTGAGGAACCCCAGCCCGGCCGTTTCCAGGAGGATACACCGGGGTTCAGGTTGGACTCGGGGAAGGTCTGGGGCTCCCTGTGCACGGTCAGAGTTCTTTGGACCACCGCACCACCTGGCCCACTCCAGCAACTCCGCAGGGAAGGCTCTGGGCCCCTAGACCGGAAAGTTCTCCAGCCCCGCCGCAGCCCAGAGTGGGGTTCGAACCGGGTCCCCATTCCTTGCCGCCTGGCCGAGGGCTGGAGTCCGCTTAGCCTCTGCAGCCCTGGCGGACGACAACGCAAACATTCTTCCGTCCTCTATTCTCCAAATTAGGTATCCATGGAGACAGGGCCTGGCAGCCTGACAGCCCCACGGCCTAATCCTGATTTAGTGACCGTCCCTTTAACAGCCCACCCACCCCTCCGCTCCGGGCTCCTGGCTGCCGCTGGGCGCAGGCTCCAGGCCGCTTACACTCGCCCCCGCGCAGACCCCTTCCCAGGCCTCCTCCGCCCAAGAGGCCACCGGGACTGGAGGGGCCCGAGGAGGAGGCCTACATTTGCTGCGCACCTACTGTGTGCCCAGCCCTAGCGGAGGACCCTCTACAGAGCAGGGTCCTTAGCAAGGGAATCTGTGTATAGACCAAGAGAGGGCTCTCGGAGTTGGGAAGTTTAAAGGGCTCTAGAGAGAGCCGGGAGCTTAGAGGGTCTCCCTAGCAGCCTGTAGCCCATGGGTAAAGGTAAGTGAGGAGACTCGGAGACGGGGGCTATGCTCTCCCGGGCCAGAAGAGAAGAAAGGCAGGGGGTGGGCGTGAGAGACGCAGGGCCCCAAGTGGCCTCAGTCTCCTGTCACTGCCCCGTCACGATGCTGGGGAATCTCCGGGCCTGGAACCCAGTCCCCACCCCCCTCCCTCACACACAGGGGCCGCTGGACAAAGACCTGATGGAGTGGGAGGGGCCTCGGGCCGGCCCTCGGGCTCCGGACACTGGATCCTTCTGGGACCCGAACCCCCAAATTCTGGGTCCCCACCCCCCAATCCCGCAGGCTCCCCCCAGAGCCTGCCGCTAGCTACTGCTGCAGCCTCCGCACCAAAGGGGGCGGCGAAGAGGGTGCCCGTCGGCGACGGAGAGGAGAGCCCCTTCCCTGCCCGCCCCCTACCCCCGGGAAGTGACCCTCAGCTCCCACGCACCCGCCTGGGTCTCTCGCTGGCCTTGCCCTTCGACCCCCGCCTCGTTGAACCCCGCGACCCGCAGCCCCCGCCCTCTCCGGCTCTCGCACTGCCCTGCGCCCGCGGACAAAGCTCCGGACACCCCGACCGAACGGTCACCACCCCCTGACCTCGGCCCGCCCGCGCGCTCCCGTGCCTGCCCCCGCCGGGCCCGCGGCCTCGTACCTCGGCATCCCGGCCGGGTCCTAGGTGAGTGTGCGCGGCCTGAGGGGGCGTCCGGCCCCGGGACCGGGGCGCGGGCCGGGGGCGACAGGCCGGGGCTGGGGGGCAGCGGCGCTCACCATCCTGGAGCCGCTACTGCTGCGGCTGCTGCGGCCGCGGCGGGCGGGAGCAGGACTGGGCAGTGGGGGTGGCCGGACAAGGGGCCGCCCCGGCTCCCCCCGCAGGCAGGACCCCCACCCCCACCCCCGCCTCCCCTCGCCCGCCCCCAGCGCCCTCCCTCGCAGGCCTTTGCTCCCCTCCCCTTTCCCTGCTCCTCCCATCCCCTAGTGCCCCTCCCTTCCCCCAACTCCCGCCCCTTCCCCGGCCCTCTCCACCCCCGGCCACTTCCCCGCCCTCCCCTCCTCGCCCCCGCCCCGCCCCCATCTCCCCTAGGCTCGCTGGGCCCCTCCCCTCCACCAGCCCGGCCTGGCCCCGCCCCTCTCCTCCCCTAGCTCTAAAATAAATTAGCCACAGAGGGGAAAAAAGAGCAAATGACCCTTGGTGTGGAGTGTCCTTGCGCCACTCTCAGGCCCGCCCCCGCCTCTCTTGGGCCGCTGGAGCGGGAAGTTGGGGTGGGGGTGGAGGCCGGGCCGGGTGGGGAATGGTCCCCGAAGAGGGAGGCCGGGATTGAGCAGTAGGGCGGCCGAGCGTGTCCGCCGGGTGTGAGCGGCTTCCTGGGTCGAAGGGCAAAGGGGAAAACAGCAGGCCCGGCCCGCCCTGTCCGCTAGCTGCCTTCGACCCCCACTCCCTGGACTGCCTCGGCCTCTCGGCCAAAGCCTGGTGGACTCAGTCTTTCATTCCCACCCTCCCACCTGCCCTAGGTGAACTGTTGGCTTTGCCAGCCCGTGATGCATAGAATGGGTGGGATACACGCAGCTCAGCAAGTCCACTGCTCTGCGCGGACTCCAAGTGGGGTGGGTTCGGGGGGAAGACCGAGAGCCCAGGAGGTGGGCAATGGAGGATGGGATGTGACGTCTAAACCGTGGGCTTCACTGGAGGGCTTTCCCCCAGCCACACTGAGCCAAGCAGGATGAATCCCGCACCTGTGATCTGCTTGCTACTGCTACTGCTATTGCTAAGTCACCTCAGTCGTGTCCGACTCTGTGCGACCCCATAGACGGCAGCCCACCAGGCTCCGCCGTCCCTGGGATTCTCCAGGCAAGAACACTGGAGTAGGTTGCCATTGATGAGTGTATTCATTCAACACATTGCGAGCGTCCACTCTGTGCCGGGAACACCCTAGCGTCCCGAAGGCACATCCTTCTCCCGGGGCAGCACCTCCAAGGGTAGAATTCTGTTAGACACAGTGACGCAAGGCTTCAGCAGCGATCCAGACAGGAAAGGAAACCTGCAGAGCGAGCAGCCCGCAGAACCCACTTTGCCCCAGGAGGTTGTAGGAGAGAGATCTGAGCTTAGGTTGGAAATTCCAAATACATTTCCTCCTTAGGAAATGTTGAGCACCACGGGTCCCAAGGTCATCTATGCTCCCATGCAAGGGCAGTGCTTGAGGGTCGGGTCTTCTGAGATGTTTTCTGTTTCTTTCCGGTGCTGCTCAACCTCTCTGAGCACTAGCCGGACAAGGTTACCCTTGGGCTCTCTTTCCAACTGCCCGGTAGTGTTCTGGCCTCAGTGTTTTGTAGAATTCTAAACTCTCCCCTTCCCTTCTGCTAGTGGTGGCTCCTCTGGAGTCTCACCAGCCCTCTCTGGTAGCTCTGGGTTTGATCTCCCAGAGTACCCTTAAGGGAAACCAGGAGGCTCCTATATTTTTCCCAATCCACAGAAGGAAGCAAGACTAGAACCCAGGCAGTTTCTGGAATTCACCAAAGTCAGGATCTTCTCTGACCCTAGAACTCGCTCTTCCTCTCTATTCTACATCCCTAGGACCACACCTTGGCACAGGGTCAGAATGGTCGGGCATTTGAAACTTCTGGCTTCAAAATCAGAAAGGCAGACGAAATGGACCCATAGCTGCTGTAGGAAAACTGAACCCCAAGTTGAAGGGACAATCCCAAGACAACACAGGGAGAAGGAATTTGTTGAGAATTTCTTTACTGATGGGGTATCTGAGGACCAGAGAGAAGAGACACGCTTGGGGTCAGACAGCAAAGTTGGATGTAGAATCGACTGTACTCTTGCCACCCTATCTGTCAGGGTCCCCAAGGGTCAAGGGCAGGAATAAGGGGAATGTCCACATGAGCTGAGTGACCCCAGCCAGTAGCTCTGGTGCCTGGAGGCCAAGCCTGACACTGCTAGGGCAGTGTGGCTAGGTGTCAGTGGAGGCCATGCTCCTCCAGACTCCAGGGTGGGGTGGATGACAGGAGTGAGGGTGGAAGAAGGAGTTGATAAGGTGCTCCCCTGGAGCAGGGATGGGGTTCTCCTTCACACACACCCCTCCTGCATTCCTCCAGAGCTGGTATGGAGGTGCTCAGGTGAGGTTAGACCTCAGGAAGGCCTCCCAGTAAGATAGCATACAGAGAGGCCTTTACCAGACTTCACAAGGGAAAAGGGCTGCAACTTGGAGGCACTGAATTGTTTCTGATGGGCAAACAGGCATAGGTTGACTTATGTTAGTAGATGGGGGTGAGGTTGGTCTGGTCACTCCTCTGCCCACCAGGCTCAGGCAGTGAAGTGTGTCTCCTCCTCCCCAAGCTCATTAAAGTCCTGTTAATACATCATCCAGCCTCCTGGGCTGACAAATACTCAATCCTGGCAAATGGCCCTTCATCCTGTCTGCCCTCCTGTGCGGGGCCTTGGGAGAGGGTCTGTTCTCTGAGGACTCCTGACTGTCCCCAGTCAAGGGATCTGTGCCCTAAGAGCCCCCTGCTGAGGACAGAGTTCTGGCTGGTCTTGTGATCATCCCGGGGTAGGTCAAGTGCCTGGCGATGGATTGGATAATGATAGTGGTAGCGTTGACGGTAATGCTCTGCTTGGCCTCTGCCGAGAGCCCTCCATTCTTTCCCAGCCCTTTTGCTCATGTGACATCCAAGGTGGAGGCAGATACTATGCTTGGGTGTGCTGCTGAGCACCTGTGCACGTGTGTGTGTGGGTGTGGGACGTGGGTATGTGTGCAAAGGTGTGTTTGTGTCATCTTCCTGGCCCAGAGACTTGCAGCAAGGCCTTTCTGAAAACATCAAGGAAAATAACCCCTGCTGGCCCAGGGAAAATCAGCATGCAGGGTTTTGAAGGGAGAAAGAAGAAAGTTATGGAAGATGCAGAAGCCAGAGAGGGAGGGAGGAGCAGGTGGGGTGAGGAGGAAGGAAAGAAAAGAGCCTGGGGAAGGATGGGAGTAGGGGGAGGAAGGGAGAAAGAAATGGAAGAGAGGAAGAGGAAAGGGCAGGGCGGAGAGACCTCTCTTTGTAGTCCTCTGGATCGGCCACTCAGGAGTCATTAAGAAGCAAGAAAGGAAGGAAATGTGTCCAGGCTGGGGGACTAGGGTGTGTGCCCAGAGCATACCACACCCGCTGGCTACTGCACCCCCCACTCACCCTGGGCTCAGGCTATTCCCCTACAAGTGGAGCCTTAGCCCTTCTCTTTCTGGGTGTTTGGACTTCAAGGCCCAGTTCCCAGTGCCTCCCCAACCCTGCTTATGCCTCACTTACTCTTGGTGTGCTTATACCAACTTTGCCTTCCTAGTGAGCTACAGTCTGTGTCTGGGTCCAATCCCCACCTCACAGCTAGCCAAGGGCTCTTAAGAGCTTCCATGAAAATTAGAAAAAGCACCCCTTCCTCTGGGCAGACACAGCTCTGTGCCTGACCACTTAAGTCTTGGGGGAGGAGCTGGGGCTGGCTATTAGTCCCCTCCTTTCCTCCAGAGGCTCAACACTTGGGGACCCTGGGACCCACTTCCAAAATCCTCATACCTCCTCTGGCTCTGCCATTTGGTCTGTGAGCAGTAGCGTACCCATCCCACTCCCATCCTGGCCTTTGGGCCAGCATCCCAAACTGAACTGTCATCCCACCACATACCCCTATGATACAGCCCCACAGAACCTCTCGCTAAGCACCCACACCATTTTAAAACCACAGAGCCTTTCTCCCTGGAATATCATTTCCCCTATTTTGCTTGGGCAACTCCTATTCATCCTTCAGAACCCCAACTTAGATATGTCCTCTTCTGTAAACTTTCCCTAGCTATCCCCTACTCCTAGCAGATCTGGTAACTCCTACCCCAAGGCTCTCCTAATCCTTTTTTCTAGGTTCCAGGGATTGAGCCCAATAAATATCCTGCTTCCTGCAAGAGCCCTTCCCTTCCTATAACCTATCCAAAGGCAGAAGACTCCACCCAAGCCTGCCTGGCTCACTCTCTCACATGCCAGCTCCTCTGGAACTCCACTGCCTTCTCCCTTCCTTAAAGCTTACAGATCCAGTGCAGAATGGAGAACTGGAAATCCAAGTGGTTCAGAGATCTCCCCCACCCCCACTCTGCCCTCACTGGGGCTGGGCCTGACAGGAGATTCCCAGCACATCTGGTTGTACTTAAATCATCCAGCGCCCAACTGCTCAGGCATGTTCCCTGCTTTTCTCCCCTCTGCCCTGGCCTCTCCCCTTCCTAAACCAGCCTCCCAGGTCTCTCCTCCAGGATGCCTTCCCTGATTGGCCCAGCCTCTGTAACCACAACCCTCTCTCCAACGAAAGATTGTCCACCACTCTGGGTCTGGGGTCTGGAAGGGTCTGTACTCAAAGTGAGGAGCCCCATCCTTTCCAAGCACTGGTCCTGGATAGAAACCCTCCCCCCAGGCAGGGAGGAGAGCTCACCTAGGGCTTCTCTCTCCTCTGTGCCCGTGGCCTCTAGGGTGGCTGCCTCCAGTTACTGTTGCGTAGTGGGTAGTGGGAGCCTTTCTAAAGCTTTGGTTCAGATCCAGACGAAGAGCTGTTCCCACACACTCCCTGTCAGCCATTTTGCAAAAGGCTTTGCAAGTATTAAAAACCAAAAAGGAAATAAATACAGAACAGCAAGTATAAAGAGACATAGGCTACAAAGAACTGGTTTGGGAACTACTAAGACGTGCTTCACCAGGGCTCCAGGTTTGAATGTTTGTTTGTTCATTCATTTGTTCATTCAATAGCATGTAGTGGTGCCTACCATGTATTAAGTCCTGGGAACAGAGCTTGAATAACACTCTTAAGTGCACCAGAGAAACTCACAGTCAGAGGAGGAGAGAGACAGGTGGAAGAACAAATGCAGATGCTGAAGTGGACATGCATGGGGAGGCAGTGGGATGTGGTGACTGGAGATCTGAGACCCTGGATTCAATCCTAGCTCCCCTACTTGCCTGTCGCTGCCAGGGGCAGAGGAGGAGCTCTTAGCTGCTGGAGCCTGGCTCCTCACTTGTAAAAGGTGAATGACGTGTCCAGAGAGGGTTGTGGTAGAATTCAAATAAGATCGTGTGTGTGGAAGCACTGTGTGAAGTGCTAAGCGAGTTGTTGCTATTATTACTGGGCTCAGACACATTGCCTGTCTGATGCTCACTGTTCATTTTTTCTGATGCTTGAACAGCTGTCCCTGCCTACCGTTGAGAACCGGAGAAACTTCTCCTGTGGGGGACTCCCAGCCTAAGCAGCAGGCAGTTATCACACACACACACACACACACACAATACTTTAGTTAAACAAAACATCTTTTTACATTATGTTTTAGAATTAGAAAATACAGACAAACACAAAACAAAAATTTGTTTTCAAAATCAAACACTCTTAATCCTACCACTCAGAGAAAACCACTAGTAAGATTTTGGAATAAGATTATTTTTCTAGATATGTATATATATAGAGAGAATGCCACACTATTTTATAATCTGCTTTTCTCAATAAACAAGTATTTTGAGTATTTTTTCCTGTCTGTACATATATTTATATCACATAATTTTTTATTGAAGTATGGCTGATTTACAATATTGTGATAGTTTCAGGTATACCGCAAAGTGATTCTGTAATACATATATATGTATATATCCATATTCTTATTTCTGATTCTTTTCCATTATAGTTTATTACAAGATATTGAATATAGTTCCCTGTGCTATATGACTAATCCTTGTTGTTTATATCACATAATTTTAATGACAGTTTAATATTCCATCATCTGGACATGCAAGAATTAATTTAACAATTTCCTTTGCTGTCGATTTTTTCCCCCCCAGAAATAAAAGCGTGATGAACTGACTTGTAACACCCATCTTTGCGCATGTGTCCGATTAGGATCAAATTCTAGTAATAAGATACTGGGAATGCAAATTTTTAGCTTTGAGGAGCAACTAACCCAGGTCTCTGGGTGATGTCCTCACATCTCCTCCAGGCAGCCCTCCCAGACTGGCGTTTCAGGGCCCAGTGCCTCTCCCAAGGCCCAGGCATTCTCCAATAGCTTCCTCCTTTAGCCACCCGGCCTGGAAGCCCTGAAAAATACTGGGAAGGCGAGGAGGGGCCTTCAGCGGAGAGCACAAAGCAAGCTTGTCTAGGGCATGCAGAGAGGCCCCGCCCCCCTCGGGGCTGCCGGCCGAACATTCCTCCCGGACAATGGCTCCCTCAGGGAATCCTGAGAATGAAGGAAGCCGGGTGGCTTTCCGAGACCACCTCCACCCCCCTCCCACCAAGTAAAACGCGTTCCCAAAATGGAAAGATGGGGCGCTTTGCACTGGGGGCGAGGTGGGGAGGGGCAGTGCTTTCGGGTGCCTACAGCCCCCTCCTCCGCCCCCTTCTTTTACCAGCTCTAATCCAGAGCGCCCTAGCCGGGGTCCCGCCCAGCCACGCTTCAGCGTGAATCTTGGGCAAGACTTGTACCCTGTGTGAAACCGCTGCTTCCTCAACTGTAAAATCAGGGGTTTGGATCAGGGACTGCTAAATTTCCCGCAGATCTAAAGTGCCCTAAGGCAGTGACTGAGACAGGTACAGGCTCTGGAGCCAGATTTCCTGAATTCAAATCTTGGTTTGTCCTTCACCCTGTAAATTTAACAGTCTCCCCTCAGCTTCCCAATCTGTAAAGTGGGTTGATGATAGATGCCCAGCCCTCACGCGGCTCTCCCGAGGAAGGATGAGATGTTCATGAAACAAACGATTGAGTCGTCAAGAATGTAGGAATCGCCATTCACACCTAACTCTAAAGCTATCTAGATCCCTAGCCCCAGTCTCCTCTCTTGCCTAGTTGAGATTCTGGCCTCTGGACATTTTCCCAACAACTAGCCGCTGCTCTGGGAGATGAGGGGCAACCTATGTCCCAGGGAAGCCTCTGTCTGGCATGTTTCCACTTGCCCTTGTATGAGCCATAAAGCTGTAAAACTAAAAGCATGGCGTTGGGTGGGGGAGGGGGTACGGGTGGGTTAAAAAATTTAAAATACAGGAAAACTCCTGTGTCAGGTCACATGTCTTTACTTTTGTTTGGGAAATGCAAGTATTTCCAACGCAGCCAGCAATTGCTAGGACCTTAATTACGCACTGGAGGCTTAGGACTAATGCACTTAAAAACAGTGAGCAACATGGGTTTCCCGTAAATACTTTTGAGCTGTTGACCACAGACCCCTGCCCAACCTCCCCTAGTCTCCCTCACACACTCTTCTCTCCTTCTCCTCACTCACTTCCTCCTCACCCCTCTCCTCTACAGCTGAATTAGAATCCTCAACTCCAAGTACCAGAAAACTGGCCTCACAATGGCTTGTACAATAAGCAAAACACGTGATCATATTTCATCCAACTTAGATGCCACTGATATTAAGAAGCACTGTTACTTTATGTACCATTAGAAAGAAAAAGCACTGCCAATTAAACTGACATAATGATTTCTTAGGGCTTCCTGGGTTGCTCCCTAGTAGCTCAGCTGGTAAAGAATTCACCTGCGATGTGAGAGACCTGGGTTCGATCCCTGGGTTGGGAAGATCCCCTGGAGAAGGGGAAGGCTACCCACTCCAGTATTCTGGCCTGGAGAATTTCATGGACTGTATAGTCCACGGAGTCGCAAAGAGTCAGACACGACTGAACCACTTTCACTCCCAGGTTGCTCAGACAGTAAAGAATCTGCCTGCAGTGTGGGAGACCCAGGTTCAATCCCTGAGATAGGAGGAGGGAAATGGCTACCCACTCCAGTATTCTTGCCTGGAGAATTCCATGGGTGGACAGAGGAGCCCGGTGAACTATAGTCCATGGGGTCGCAAAGAGTCGGACACGACTGAGCGACTAACACACACATACTCACACACAATGATTTTTTATCACTTAGAATTTTTATTTTACATTTATTTAAAATGTCCTTTTGAACTTACATGGAAATACACTTTTTTTTCTTTTGACTGCACTGGGTCTTTGCTGCTGTGCATGGGATTTCTCTAGATGTGACTCCTGGGCTTGCCCCGTGGCATGTGGGATCTTAGTTCCCTGATCAGGGATCAAACCTGCATCCCCTACATTGAAAGGCACATTCTTAACCACTGGACCACCAGGGAAGTCCCTACTGTTAAACATAAATTACTTTTGCACCTATAGAACAAGGAAAACACGGGTGAAATAAATTACTTACGAATTTCTTTCAGTTTATTACATCCAGAGTCTGATTCTTGGAATCATTTTTCAACTCTGAGCTGCCAGCGTTTTTCCACGTGGACTCTTCATCAGGGTAGATTTAAGGACTGGTGAGACAATATTTCTTAAAAGACTGCTCCACTGAATTAATTGTTCATTGCTCTGTAAAAAAAAAAATTACTCCAAATCTCAGCAGTTAAAAGAAACAAACATTTATTATGTTATCATTTTTATAGGTCAGGAATCTGGGAGTGGTTTAGCTGGATGTTTCTGGAGCAGAGTCTCTTACGAGCTAGCCCTCAAGCTGTGGGCAGCAGAATCTACTTCCTGCTCAGTCAGTCATCCAAGACAGAAGCCACAGCCTTTTTATATCCTAATACTGAAAGTGACATAGTGTCCTGATTTCTGCCCTATGCTAACCGGTCACAAAGACCAAACCAGAACGTTGTGGGAAGGGGCTACACAAGGGTGTGACTAGCAGAGGGTGATGACCATTGGGGACTGTTTTGCAGGTTGTCTACCATATCCGCTATTAACCTTGAGGTTTCCTTTTAAGCCACTAATATTCATTCTGGAAATCTTGATGCTGGCAGATGATCTTGACAGATAGTTGATAAAAATTTCTAGATATCAGTCAGAACCCAGAGAGTCCTTATATGGTTTATGGACTGAAACATCATTGGGTTGCAACTGTCCAATCATGACACCAGGAAAGTCACCAAAATGTGTACATGTGCAGCAAGGATACATGTACAACACACGTACAACTGTAAAGCACAACTGCTATGTGGCTGACAGCAGGTTAAGGCACTGCTGATAGTAGGATGTATACTGATTTTAGAAATGTTACAATGTGACCAAATGTGCATTTCTGAATTGACCAAATACAATATTTTACATAAGAATGAGAAATGGTAACTCCAGAGCTGATTAATTCAGAGACTCAGCACCTTCTTCAGGGACCCAGGTTCCTTCCATCTTCATATACAACACCCTCACCATCTCTGTTGTGTCCCTAGATGGTTCCCTTCAAGTCATTAAATGCCTGAATGTAGTTCTAATCATCCCTCATGGGCCCACCTATTCCTCTCGGGTGCCTCCTTTTGAGAACAAAGAAACGTCTCCCAGAGACATCCAGAAGATTTTCCCTCTTGTCTCTTTGACCAGAAATCATTATTGCCTGTGTTCATCAGTTGTAGATGTTGGCAAAATTCAGAGTGATTCAAACAATACTGAAGTTTATTCTTTTTCATATAAAAGAAGCCTGGCCGCACTCGACCTCTATGATGGCCCATGCTCTGGCTAGAGTGTGCTTCTCTCCGAATCTGAATCTGAATAAATCCACTTCTTACCTAATAAATAAATAAAAGAAGTCTGAAAATAGACGGTGCTGGTGTGCTGGCTCTGTAGTTTCAGTGTCACTGGAGGCCCAATATATCTCACATGACTTCATTCTCAAATTCACTTCATGTTCCAAAATAGCTGCTGGAGTTCCATGTTGCAGATCATGTTGGATCCATGTTGTAGACCAAAAGTAAGTAGCAAAAATGAAGGGCCAGAGGTTGTTCCTCAGCAGAATCAGCTCTCGTAAGCAACCTTCTCAGATGTTCCACCAGCATTTCTATTTATATCATATTGGTCAGAACTTGGCCACATGGCCATATGTAGCTACAAGAAAAACTAAAAACATTTTTTTCAGCAGAGCACTGTGTCACCCTAAATAAAATGCAGCTCTTTATTATTAAGAAAGAAGACAGAAGAATGGATGTTAGGTGGCTACGATCAGCGTCTTCCACAGTTCTCATACTTAAACCAATCTCTGGTTGGGTTGGGGCAGGGGGTGGGCAGGATTACTAGGACTGGCATAGACATATCAGGATTTACTCCATCAGGGTTTACTCCTTTGTTGGAAATGGGTTACATTTCTTGAGAGATGGATCCCTGAACAAAACCTGAATTGTTAACATTGAAGAATCAGATAAAGCAGAGAATACTGATTATTGACCAACAATCATTGCCCCCCCATTTCTTGCTAACAGAGCCTTGGTTTTTCTTTTCAGAGACTGGGCTGCCAGGTTCTTTATGGGAGGCCAAGCCCCTTCCCAGCCCCAGGGGTGAGTCTGGATTAGTCTGAGACACCTGTGGGAATTCTATTCTCTGCCAGTGTTTGGTTTAAGAATGGACGTGTAAGGAATTCCCTGGTGATTTAATGGTTAAGAATCCACCTTCTGGGCTTCCCTGCTGGCTCAGTGGTAAGAATCTGCCTGCCAATGCAGGAGACACAGGTTCAATCCCAGGTCCAGGAAGATCCCACATGCCAGAGAGCAACTAAGCCTGTGTACCACAACGATGAGCCTGTGTGCCTAGAGCCTGTGCTCGGTAACAAGAGAAGCTACAGCACTTAGAAGCCCGAGCACTGCAACTAGAGAGTAGCCCCCACTCACCACAAGTAGAGAAAAGCCCATGCAGCATCAAAGACCCAGCACAGCCAAAATACCCACATAAATAAAATAAAATAAAAAAAGAATCCACCTTCCAATGCAGGGGACATGGGTTCCGTCCTTGATTGAGGAACTAGATCCCATATTCCCTGGGGCAACTAAGTTACCCTTGCACCACAATGAAAGATCCTATGTGCTGCAACTAAGACCCGAGGCAGACAAATAAATTAAATAATTTTTAAAAAGAATGGCCATGTAATATGACTTACATGATTTTGGCCTATAATGCATGAGGGGATGTTCTTTGGGAGAATTCTGGAAAGACTTCTCAGAAGCCAAAGGAGAAACAGCTTTTCTTGTACTCTGAATATTGTTGTCTGTACGTGGCATCTAGTATTGCAGAGCCATCTTGTGGTTTTAAGAAAAGTTAAGAATGTAAACCAACATGATAAAAATGGCAAAGAAAAAAGAACGCAATACAGTCGAGTATTCAGAGGATGGAATCCTACCCAGCAATAAAAATGAACTAGTGATACATACAACTAAATGGATGAGTCTCAGAAACACTCTCTGAAGCAAAAGGGTCAGACACAAAAGAGTATATATAATATAATTCCATTCATAGGAAGGTCTAGAACATATAAGACTGATCTATGGAGGTAGAAATCAGATCAAGGGTTACCTATGAGGATAAGGGAGGAAGGGCCTACATGTGGACACAAGAGAACTTTCTGGCATGATATCAGTGTTCTATATCTTGATTGGAATGGTGGCTACCAGGTATATATTTGTCAAAACTCATCAAACTGTATTTTTAAAATGTGCATTCTACTGCATATAATTTCAGTAAAGTTAATAAAAGAAGTAAAGAATGAAAAAAGAAACAAACAAGGAAGGAAGGAAGTAAACCTAGCTCCTTGACAACATTGCTGTGTCACTAAATTAGCCAACAGCCCCATATATTAAGTCTAGCTTTGCAACAAAATAAACAAACATCCTACTGGTTAGGGCATATTTAAGTTGGGTCTTCTGTCACTTGAAGCCCAATTCCTCTGTCAAAGCGGGGAGAAGCACCCTGAGGGCAGGACACAGAGCCAGGCTAGGAAACCGTGAACTCCTATGAACAGCCGAAAAGGGCAAGAGATTTTGGAGCTCTGGGTCATTTGGTGGGGTCTCCTCCCCACCCCAGCATCATAGTGAGCCCAGTACAACTGAGGGTTTCTTCTGACATTTCCTGACTTTCTTCACCTCATTTGTAACATGGTGACCTAGCAATCAAAAGACCCACTCTCAGACTTCTGGTGAGGATTAATTAAGAGAAAATGCAGGAATGCTCTTAGCACGAGGCCTGGCACATAGTAAGGGCTCCATAAGGGCTCCTGTCTTACCTCACCTGGCCTGAGAATTACCTGGGCCTGAACCAAGGGGAAGAGGTGGGAACAGAATTCAGAAATCTTTAGGAAGTAGTTCCCAGAATTGTAAATTATTGATGACACCAAGGACTCAGGCTTGGGTGACAGTGTAGACGGGATTGTTTCTCAGGATTCTGGCAAAGATTTACCTGCAGTATCTGTTTTTACCACCAGTTAGAGGGAAGTTAAGAAACATGGGAGAGGGGACTTCCTGGCCGTCCAATGGGTAAGAGTCTGTGCTTCCCTGCAGGGGGCCCAGGTTCTAGCCATTGTCAGGGAACTAGGATCCTGGGCAGCACAGCCAAAAAAAAAATGGGATAAGAAATAGATTTGGAAAGTATAAGAAAGAATTATAAGTTGAATTTGCGATGCCTTTGAGCAGGATGGAGTGGGGGACAAGAGCCAAGACTCTGCCAACAAGTAGCTATGTGATCATGGGCAAGTTACCCCTTCTCTTGGAGCTTCAGAGTCCTCATCTGTAAATTGGGAGTTCTAAGAAAACTTGTTGTTCAGTCATTAAGTCGTGTCTGACTCTTTGGGACACCAATGACTGCAGTGAGACAGGCTTCTCTGTCCTCCACCATCTCCTGGAGTTTGCTCAAATTCATGTCCATTGAGTCAGTGACACTATCTAACCATCTCATCCTCTGCCAACCCCTTATCCTTTTGCCTTCAATCTTTCCCAGCATCAGGGTCTTTTCCAGTGAGTTGGCTCTTCGCATCAGGTGGCCGAAGTATTGGAACTTCAGCTTCAGCATCAGTCCTGCCAATGAATATTCAGGGTTGATTTCCTTTAGGACTGACTGGTTTGATCTTGCAGTCCAAGGGACTCTTAAGAGTCTTCTGCAGCACCACAATTGGAAAGCATCAGTTCTTCGGCACTCAGCCTTCTTTATGGTCCAACTCTAATAACTGCATACAACTCCTGGAAAAACCATAGCTTTGACTAGACAAACCTTTGTCAGCAAAGTGATGTCTGCTTTTTAACACGCTGTCTAGGTTTGTCATAGCTTTCCTTCCAAGGAGTGTCTTTTAATTTCATGGCTGTCCACAGTGATTTTGGAGCCCAAGAAAATAAAATCTGTCACTGCTTCCACTTTTTCCCCTTCTATTTGCCCTAAAGTGATGGGATTGGATGCCATAATCTTAGTTTGTTTTTTTTTTAAGGTTGAGTTTCAAGCCAGTTTTTTCACCCTCCTACTGAGAATGCTATAAAGATTAGATGAAACAATATATTTAAAGTGCTCAGCGCAGTGCCTGGCACACAGTAGTGATACGAATTTTCATTTTCTCTTCATACTCTGCCTCACCTGCCTAGGCAGGCAGGCTCATACTGATGGGGATGGACAGTTTTGAGCTTACATTTCACCTTCTCCTGATTCCAACAGGGTGTTCCCCTGCAGTTGATTTCCTCTCCTTTTCTTTTTCTTTGACCCGTCCCTCCCTTCCTTCCAGGCACTACTCTTCCCTCCCTCTTCCAGGAAGACATCCTTGACTAATGATGCCCCCCTCTCCCTGCCAGCCTCTCTACAAGCCTCCCTGTAGGAACTGGCTTCTCAGCCCAGAGCTCTTTCCATTCCCTTCCATTGCCCTTCCCTCAGTAAAGATCACTCCAGCTCAGATAAGGCCTGGACCCCAGGAGAAGGATTCTGCTTTCCACCACATTCTCAGTGGTTGAAGGCTCAGACAGGGGTGGGGGTTGGTGAGGAGGAGGCCACCTGCCAGAGTGGCAGCCGACAGGCCAGCTAAATCCTTGACCTGCGATTTAAGGGGTCGGGCATAGTTCAATAGAGCACTCCAGGCTGAGTCCCAGCTCATTCACACAGGTCAGGGGGATGAGGGGGTAGCGAGAGGAGGAGGGTCATCTCCTCCAAGAGCCCCTTGAATTCATTCCCAGGCCTCGGAGGCATAATTCAGTCCTATGAAAACCCACAACTCTCATCCACATCAGTGCAGAACCTCCTGAGAAGCAAAGGGGGTACCCGGAACCCTCAGGGGCAGTGGCTCAGGGAGGTGGGAGAGCCATGGAACACATAGAGTCACAGTTAGGACTCCTGTCTGTTTTAACCCAGAGTCCTTTGTTAGGTCCCCAGGCCCCTCAGCTTTGCCCAGAGTGCCCAGGTCAGCCCTGCTCTCTGCCCCCCCCCCCGCTCCTCCTTTGGAATTTTCCCCCCAAACTGGGCCCTACCAAGATATGAGTGTTGCGGGGGAGAGGTCCTTTGAATAATGAAATTCCACGTGCAAAACACAGCGTAGTTTTCCTTGACATAAATGCCAGAGGGCCAAGCCTGGGTCCAGTTCTCAGACAGACGCCCCTACCCTTGGGTGTCCTCACCACCCAGGTTTGCCTACTGGGAGTGCTATGCAAATGAAATGCAAACCAAGCCAAGACAGCCGTAGGGATTGGCTGACCCCCCAGAGATTTTGTCCGCCCAATCCAGGGCCTCCTCGCAGCTTGGGCTCCCCCACCACCCTCCATCAGTCCCGCCCATAAATCAGCTCCGTCAGCAGTTAATGGCTCCTGACTAATTGCCTGAACTCGGCTGGAGCTCTCGGGTCGCCAGCATTAAAATTCAATCAGGCCCAGCGCTGAGCTATTAAATATTCATTGGGAGAGCTTCCCGAAACCTGGTTGGGGGATGGGGGTGGATTGGGTTGGAGGGACTACCCGAACCTACAGTTCCGGAGGAGGTTCCTTGTTCCTCCCCTGCACTCTTTATCATCTCCTACAACAGCTGTCTGATTACCATTCTGCTGGGCCTGATTTCTCTCTGCAAGTCCCTAAGTTCTCACGCCCTGGAGATGGAGCTGCCTTGCAGGAGTGTGGTGCTAAGTTATGCCAAGGAGTTGCCCTATCCCTCTGCCCTGCATTCCCTCCGTCTCACCCCGTGGGCCTCTTACCCAGTGCCCACTGTGGGTCATTATCAATGCTGGAAAACCTTAGGTTCCCTCAGGGGTGGAATAGCTCCAAGTACAGATGGCTTCCTCCTCAGCAGAGCCCAGGAGAAGCTTCTAGGTTCCTGGCATTGCTGCCTTTACCAGGAGCTTTGCCGGCACTGCTCTGGCCATCTTCAGCAGGCTGGAGAAGAGAGCTCCAGGCTGGGCAGCCTGGGATCTGCATTGGAAGGGAGGAGGGGGTTCTGTGCAGTCCTGCTCTCTTCTCCCCTTCCCCCAGGAATGCAGCCTGTCCAAGCTCCTGGGCCCCTGGCCTGATGCTGAGCAGGCTGCCTGGAACTTCTCAAGGAGGACACCCAGGAGGAAGGGGGCTGGGCCTGTAGGGGATCACTGAGAGGGTCCTGCCTTGAGCAGGAAGTGAACCCCTCACCCCCACCCCCACATACATACACACCATTGGTAGAGGGTTATGAAGAGGGTTTAGCAGGTATGATGACAGCCATGGCCAAAAGGCTGGAGCGACCCACTCGAATAAGGACTGGGAGTTTTCCTAGACCTGCTATGTTGTGTTAAGACATCGTGAGACACAGCTCCATACCTGGGCCAGGAGGTGTTTGAGTTAGGGGGAAAAGAGAGCACAAGGAAGTATACTAGGAGACACCTGTTCCCCTAACCTGTTTTTACAGGGAATCCTCAGGAGCAAACCATCTGCTCACAAGGCTCTTGCCCTGCCCTTTGGATTGCTCCCTGCCCCGGGTGTCTGAGGTCCTGCAGGAAATGATCCCTGTGGGAGCCACCGAGAGCCCCACAGATGCTACAGGGGCAGGATGAAGGCCGAGGGCACCAGTTTCTACAATGCCAGCAGCAGGTCAGGGCTCCAGGAGGGGTGTGAAGTTCAGGACACATTGTTTTGGGGGACACTGGAATGGACTTCTGATTCTGATATTCTGAGAGCATCAACCCTTGGCCAAGCAGGAAACCTAGGATTCTGATCTGAGAATCCATACTTCTCCAGAGCTTAAGTTCTCTCCCAGCAGGAAATTGGGGAGGGGGGCGGTACTGGGAAGCACCTCCTCTCCAGGACCCAGGCAGGCCCCTGAGCTGGGTGCAGGGCAGAATGTGTCTGGCAGCGATTAGGAAGGGAGCTGGGGAGGCCTCAGACTTGAGCTGGTCAGGAGTGACCTGAGCCAAGTGTCCGATTCCAAAGCCAGACGTCACAGGCAATCCAGGATTTCAGCTCACCCCACGTGTGGTTCCCATTAGGACTGGCTGGGGTCTTCCTGAAGGCCAGGCGGATTCCTGAGCCCCTCCTCCAGCACAGCCCCTCCCTCATGGGGCTGTTTGGAATGTTTTACCCAGTTCTTCCAAGAGGCCTGCCTACCAAAGTGCAACCTTGGGGATTTTCTGGGGCATCGCACTCCAGAGAGGCCTCCCCACCCACTATATGATGTTTTTGCAATGTCTTAAAGGGGAGGCTAATTCCTGAAGACCCATACGCTGTGCCCAGCGCCTTCCCTCCTTTCCAGGTCAGCTGCTTGTGTTCAGGCCTCAGCTCTTCTGGTTCTAACACTTGCAACTGCCCCTACTGGCCAGGACTTTCCTCCATAATGCCCCTGAGTGGGCCTAAAACTCAGACCTGTTATAAAGATCATTTCCCTTTTATAAAACTTCCAACAGTTTTCCAGCATCTCCATAGCTGTCACTATTTGCATCCTCAGATATATCTGTGCTACATGTGTTTTAGACACACACACAATTTTAAAGTTTTAAAAGAGAGTTGTCAACATTTAAAAACCAGGAAGTAACCCGTAAAACTCTACATTTCTAATTTTTCTTGAAAGTAGCTGACAAAACTGAGCTCAGAAGCTGGCATGGCAACAACTGGCCAGAGGTGAGTAGCAACTATGGTCTTCAGAAGGGATCCCTGGGGCTGACATGAGAGCCACAGTCCCACTAGTCCCTATTGTCTGCTAGGTCTGAGGCCCAGATGAATGAATGGCCTTTTTAATCACTGGGCTAGTACCCACCTTTTAATCTTGAAAAAAAGTGAAAGTGTTAGTCACTCAGTCCCGTCTGACTCTTTGTGACCCCATGGACCGTAGCCCTCCAGGCTCCTCTGTCCATGGAATTCTTCAGGCAAGAATATTGGAGTTGGTAGATATTCCCTTCTCCAGAGGATCTTCCTGACCCAGGGATCACACCCAGGTCTCCTGCACTGCAGGCCGATTCTTTACCTTCTGAGCCACCAGCAAGCCCACCTTTTAATCTTACTTTCTGTCAGTTTCACTTCTTCTAGCCTCTTATGTTCCTGTCTGTCCCTCCCTGTGCTGACATGTCAGTTTGCTACAACAAACCCAAGTCTAACGTATATGCCTCTTCAGCCTCCTTTCACACACCTCTCTGCTCCTTATCCCAGTCAGTTCCTCCCCTCCAGCACTCCTGCTCCAGACACATCACTACCTCCACACTCCCGAGTCTTAGCACATGCTGTTCTTCCTGACCTTGATAACCATGATGGTGTGGTCACTCACCTAGACCCAGACATCCTGGAGTGCTAAGTCAAGTGGGCCTTACTACAAACAAAGCTAGTGGAAAGGACGGAATTCCAACTGAGCTAGTTCAAATCCTAAAAGATGATGCTGTGAAAGTGCTCCATTCAATACACCAGCAAATTTGGAAAACTCACAAGGGCCACAGGACTGGAAACAGTCAGTTTTCATTCCAATCCCAGAGAAAGGCAATGCCAAAAAATGTTTAAACTACCCTACAATTGTGCTCATTTCACATACTAGTTAGATAATGCTCAAAATCCTTCAAGCTAGGCTTCAACAGTATATGAACCGAGAACTTCCAGATGTACAGGCTGGGTTTAGAAGGCAGAAGAACCAGAGATCAAATTGCCAACATCCGTTGGGTCCATAGAGAAAACAAGAGAATGCCAAAAAAACATCTACCTCTGCTTCATTGACTACATATAAGCCTTTGACTGTGTGGATCACAACAAACTGTGGAAAATTCTTAAAGAAATGGAAATACCAGACCACCTTACCTGCCTCCTGAGAAACCTATATGCAGGTCAAGAAGCCACAGTTAGAACTGGACATGGGACAACATACTGGTTCAAAATTGGGAAAGGAGTATGTCAAGGCTGTATATTGTCACCCTGCTTATTTAACTTCTATGCAGAGTACATCATGTGAAATGCCAGGCCGAATCACAAACTGGAATCAAGATTGCTGGGAGAAATATCAACAACCTCAGATATGCAGATAATACCACTCTAATGGTAGAAAATGAAGAGGGACTAAAGAGTTTCTTGATGAGGGCAAAAGAGGAGAGTGAAAAAGCTGGCTTAAAATTCAACATTCAGAAAACTAATATCATGTCATCTAGTCTCATCACTTTAGGGCAAATAGATGGGGAAAAAATGGAAACAGTGACAGTTTTTTTTCTTGGGCTCCAAAATCACTGTGGACAGTGACCGTGGCCATGAAATTAAAAGACTTTTGCTCCTTAGAAGAAAAGCTATGACAAACTTAGCATATTAAAAAGCAGAGACATTACTTTGCCAACAAAGGTCCATCTAGTCAAAGCTATGGTTTTTCCAGTAGTCATGCATGGATGTGAGAGCTGGACTCTAAAGAAGGCTGAGGGCTGAAGAACTGATGCTTTGAAATGTGGTGTTGGAGAAGACTCTTGACAGTACCTTGGACAGCAAGGAAATCAACCCAGTCAATCCTAAAGGAAATCAACCCTGAATATTCACTGGAAGGACTGATGCTGAAGCTGAAACTGCAATACTTCGGCCACTTGATGTGAAGAACTGACTCATTTGAAAAGGCCCCGATGTTGGGAAAGACTGAGGGCAGGAGGCAAAGCGGACGACAGAGGATGAGATGGCTGGATGGCATCACTGACTCAATAGACATGAGTTTGAGCAAACTCCAGGAGATAATGAAGGACAGGGAAACCTGGTGTACTGCAGTCCATGGGGTCTCAAAGCATTGGACATGACTTATTGACTGAACAAATCTCACACGGGATCATTACCTGTGCTTCTGCACCTGTGTGGTTGTTTAGACCCTGAGGGTGGGTGTGAAGATGTGTAAGCATTTGGGCAGTGGCTCCCTGTGCCAGGGCAGTGGGGGTACTCTGCCCTGTGAACATCCCCAGTGCTCAGAGCTGTCATCAGTACAGGGATAGAGGTCAAGTGAACAATATCCAAATGACCTGAATTTGCAGAGACACCAGGAGATGGGCGTGAAACCAGCAAAGGGAAGGGAAGTCGCTCAGTTGTGTCCGACTCTTTGCGACCCTGTGGACTGTAGCCTACCAAGCTCCTCCGTCCATGGGATTCTCCAGGCAAGAATACTGGAGTGGTTTGCCATTTCCTTCTCCAGGGGATCTTCCCGACCCAGGGATCGAACCCAGGTCTCCCGCATTGGAGGCAGACGCTTTAACCTCTGAGCCACCAGGGAAGTCCGAAACCAGCAAAGCTCCTCCCATAATCTGTTCCTCAACCTCTATTCCCTAGCCCACCCTCCCTCTTCCCCAGCAGAGTCCCTACCTCCTCAGGGTCCCCAGATGTCACAGCACCTTCCCCAGGGCCCAGTCAACTCCTGTTATCACTCCCCTGCCCAGGGCCTCCCCATGCCCAGGGGCAGGCCTGATGCTCCTAGTCTAGCAAGTAGCCCTGGGTGGAATCACCCAAGAAGTAGATACTGGGGTATCCCCATTTCACAGAGGTGGAACCTATTCAGGATGAGCCACCCTTGAGGAGCAACCCTTTGAGAATTTCAGCCCAGCGGGAGGGAGGAGTCTAAGAGCCAAGTTCAGTCTCCAGCCGCCTTGCTTCCAGACCCAGCCTAGAGTTCCACACCCTCCCCTCCCCCCAACACCAGTCACAGCCCTCCAGTTCAGAGACGGACGCGTCAGTATCCTAAAACAAGCCTCAACCACAGACCAGAGCCTGCGATAGTGAGTTGAGGTAGGACAGCTCCCAGGATGCTTCCTAAGTCCCTATCCCAGAGGAGCAGAACCTGAACTCTGGGCTTCTGGGTGATTCCAGCAGGGCATCCCTCGTCCGCTGCCAGAGAGAAGGGTGGGGGCGCTCTCGTGGCCCCCCTGCATTCGCCCGAAGGCGCGTTCGCGGGTCACCCCTGAACTCCGCCTGCCGGGGGTGCGCGTAAGAGGCGAGTGTTTGACACGCCTCAGCCCCTCCCCCAGGCTTGGGGGCAGGGGAGGGGAGGAGGGAGCAGATGGCAGCAATTACCGCTCGGACCCTCCCCCGCCCGTAGCCCGAGGTCGGAAGATCGGCTTCTCGAGCTTTCGCGGGCGGGAGGGGCAGCGGCCTCCGCGGCGGGGAGAGGGGTCGGGGGCGCAGGTCCGGGAGGGGACTTCCTTCCCCCGGGAGAGGGGCCGGGAGATTCCCATAGGAAAAGCCAAGCCCTCCCTTCCCGCTCCTGCCCTGAGTCGTCCCAGGCCGGTGTCCTTACAAGCCCGTCGCCTGTAGGTCTGAGATCCGAGGATATTTCAGGCCTGGCCAGTGGTCCAGGCTGGGGACCGGGGAGCTGTGCGCTTGTGCGGGTTGTGGTCTAAACAATGGCTGGGAGTGAGTGGTCTGAAATCCAAGCTTCACCTTGGCAGGTGTTGACTCTGGAGTAAGGCATGGGGCACCTTTTCTCACCGAGGGATGGAAAGAGCGAGCCTGGACTGCCCCTGCTTTAGGGCAGACGACTGTGTGAAGGAGAGCAGATGACCTCAATGGGGCAGGGCCAGAGAGAGCAGAAGGGCTCTCAAGATCCAGGGCCCAGACAGCTTTGCAAACCCGGCTTCTCTAGCTCTTTGTCTCCTCCCCGAATTTCTCTCCCGTCCTTCCCTTGTCCAGTCCTCTAGCAAAGATTTTTCTACCTCCAAGATACTATCTTGCCACACCGCTGCGTTTGTGGGATTTCAGTTCTCCAAGCAGGAACTGAACCAAGCCATTGGCAGTGAGAGCGTGGAGTCCTAACCACTGGACCAGCAGGGAATTCTCTCCAAGATGTATCTTGGATCAGCCCCTGCTTGCCACTCTCTCCAGGATGCAAACCCCTGTTACTCCTACTTCCTTGCACAACTATAGAAGCTCCTTTCTGCTCTCTTGGCTCCTCAACAGTTAGCTCACCCAGCTGCCAGGGGCCCATTAAAGATACAAATCAGATAACAAATCAGAGCATGTCACTCCTGCTAAACAACCTTCATGACTTCCCTCGGAAGAGAGCCCCAACTTCTCACCCGGGCCCCTGCCTGTGCCGACCTCTCCTCCATCATTCCCTGTTCTGCCTGGGCTCTGCTCCCACCGGCTGCCTTTCTGCTCCTTGAACTTGACAAGCTTTTCCACGTCTCTGGCCTTGACTACGAGGATCCCTTTGCTAGGAACGCTCTGTCCACGTTCTTCACAGGGATGTCACTTCCCCATCAGCCCTGACCTCAATACTGAAGCAACCCCACACGCCATCTGCCCGATGTACTGTGTCACTTAACCTTATCTGTTTCTTCCACAGGACTTACCACTTTCTGTAACTGTCTTCTTCATTCACTTGGTTTGTGGTCTGTTTCATCTACCAGAAGGCCAGCTCCATGAATTTGGGGATGTTTCTTGTTGTCTGCTAGCGTGACACCCAGCACAAACCTAGAAAGTGCTCAACATCTCCATTCATTTCAGGAATGCGGGAGTCCCTGGGAAATGAGAACTGGACTCTGGGCCATCTGCTCACCTCTCAGGGGCTACTCTTTGCGAGGGACCTGCTGCAAACCCCTGTGTTCACCCAAATGCCTCATTCATGTGGGCTAGCCTGTGGTTTCCAGTAACAGAAATCTTAGCAACGACATTTACTGAACACTTACTATGTGCCAGGCATTAAGTGCTTCACACGGCTTGATTAATTTGTATGACGAAGTACATACTAATATCCCCCGTTTACAAGTAGACACACAACAGGACACACAGGATGTGTGCTTGTTCAGCAAACATACACATGCATCATAAGCATTGGATTCACTAATTATTATCATACAATGGATGGGTGAGATGAGTAAATATACGGTTGAGCCTGGGGCATTTAGTAACTACTGCATGAAGGTGGAACAGAACAGAAGAAGAGAAAACTGAAGAAAGGTCAGTATGGTGGCTCAGGGCTAGTTTGGGCAAGTGAATACAAGAGGACATTTAGGCCACAGCCCATGCCCTTGCTCTGGGTCCCCACAGCACTCAAAGGTGCACTTGTGATGCGGAGGTAAGGGCCTGGGTCCTGCTGTGCTGTCCCCTGCCAGAGGGCAACCACTTACCTTCTCAGGGCCATATTAGCAAAGTGTCCGGGGCACTTACATAATCCCTAACTCCCAGAGCCCTTGGCAGGATTACATTAAAAATGCTCTAACCTATAAGGGAAAAGAATCTGAAAAAAATAAAGATACATGTGTAACTGAATTGCTTTGCTGTATACCTGAAACTAACACAACATTGTAAATCAACTATGCTTCTATCAAAAAAAAAAAATGCCGACGGAAGTACATCACCTGCAGAGGACCTGCTGAGGAAAGAGAGGAGGGTGAAGGTTGCCAGCCTGAAAAACTAAGGTTAGAGCTACACTTCGGCCCCTCTGAGCCACAGCTCTACGCTGTGTGCTCCTCCAGGGCCGGCCAGGGTCTGCCCATTGTGACCTCCATCCTTGGCCTGGACACTTAGTACTCAGTGAGTGTTTGTTGAGTGAATAATGCCCGGGTGAGGGAATGACTAGGGGATGAGGACGAGAGGGAGAATAAATAAATACAGTGATGCATTGACACCCAAACCCAAAGACGGAGTGAACGAAGCAGGGACCAGAGACACCCTCCGCCTGGGAGACTCAGCTTGTTGTCTGTCAAAGGCAGAGGGAAGGCTTGGCCCCACCTTTCTCTCTGGGCCTGTGTGGAACAGTTGAGCTGAGCAGCGGCAGGTCCATGAAGATGAAGGCTCCCCCTCTTTGCTGTCTATGCTGAGCCGAAGTGACCGGTGCTCCCCTCCCCCACGTCCCTGTCTCCCGGAATTTATAGATTCCTCATTGTCCTGCACAAAGGCCTTCTTGGGGAGGAGGCGGGGTGGGTGAGGAGGCTGCGGAATTAAAAAGTCAGAGGCTGAGTAACAGCCGGCCACACCCGAGGCCCCATAAATCTGCCTCAGCTCCCTGTAAGATGGACTTACTTTGCCTTCACCCTGAGAGCGTCTGGCAGGGCTCTGGTGGCTGTGGTCAACTCACGCTCCCCACAGTTCCAGAGCCTCACCAAGGTGAAGGTGTGAGGGGCCTGAAGACAAGCCCCTGAGAGTAGGGGGCGGGGGACTGCTATTGTTGTATCCCTCCAATGTCAGAAAATCCTTTCTCCCCTCTCGCTCCACTCCCTGACACGCCCTGTAGTTCTAGGCCACTGCTGTTGGTTCTGAGCAGAAAAATGAGTTTTCTGTGGGTATTCTGAGTCCAGACCCCAGGAAAACGCCTCCTCCCCCACTCAAGCCACTCAGAGAGAGAGGGTCGGGGCTGAGAGTAGAATTGGCAGATGGTGCAGGGTTAACAGATGACATGGAAAACAGAATTACTCAGCTGTTCTGTCCCTCCATCTTCCCCTTGGAAGGGATGGCCTTCAAACTGGAAAGAGACAAAGATATCAACGGGGAGGGTTGAGGAGGGACGCCACAGTGTGTGGGGGGACCACAAACCCACCCTGCCCAGGGAAGACCTGTCTTGGAAGCCCATCTCTGTCACGCACCAGCTGGGTGATCTCAAGCAGGTCCATTAACCTCTCAGAGTCTGTGTTTCTTCATCTATAAAATGGGTCAATGAGAGAACCCTGCCTGACCTTCTCACCGGCTTTTATGAAGATGATTCGGATTTTTCCGTTTGTAAAATGGGCGTTACAGCTTGTGAAGGTGTAAAAAAATGTAAGAAGTTACTTATAAACTGTCAGCCCCTTAGTTGTTCGTAAAAATATTTTTTTAAATATTTCTTACCACAAAATAAAATGGAGTAGAAAACATCACAGTGCAGCACACGGTTTTCTTACACTTTGCTTTTATTTATTTAATTATTTATGTATTGGTGGGTGCACTGGGTCGTCATTGCTGCGCACAGGCTTTCTTTAATTTTCAGAGAGTGGGGGGCTCCTCTTTGTCGCAGTGAACAGGCTTCTCATTTCGATGGTTTCTGTTGTCGCGGAACATGGGCTCTAGGTGCATGGGCTTCAGTCATTGCAGGAGATGGGCTCTAGAGCACAAGACTTCAGGAGCTGTGGCTCACAGACTTAGTCGCTCTGCAGCACAGGGGATCTTTCCAGACCAGGGATTGAACTCGTGTCCCTTGCTTTCGCAGCCGCCTAGACCTAACCACTGGACCGCCAGGGAAGTCCCACACTTTGCTTTTAGGTGTATGCATATTCATGTGTCCTAGGGCCAGAGGTAGATGTATTTACTGTTAGTTGCTCAGTCGTGTCTCTTTGTGACCCCATAGACTGTAGCCTGCCAAGCTCTTCTTGTCCATGGGATTCTCCAAGCAAGAATATTGGAGTGGGTTGCCATTTCCTTCTCCAGGGGATCTTCCCGACCCAGGTCTCCTGCATTGGCAGGCAGATTTTTCACCATCTGAGTCACCAGGGAAGCCCATTATTTACTGTAGATGATGGTCAAAAAAGTTGGCAACATTCCAAGTGGAGGAGATTCTTTAGTGATTATCTCCAGAAATGTATAGTGGATGGATGGAAACTAACAACATGAAATGCACCAGGTGAAACATACATGTTGTCCACCATACAATCGACGGTGGACTGTGGAACCCTAGACTGGGAAGATTCGCCCTGAGCCCAGCAGTACACATGAGGTTTGTGGTGACTGGTGGAGGGGCTTATTTAGGACTCACCTGGCTACTCCCTTGGTGGGTAAGGATGCTCTCTTTGCTTTGTAAGATGCCAGGGACCTGAATCCTGAGGACGCTGACCCTGCAAACCTAATAAGCCATGGATGCTGTTCCCTCAGTATGGCCCTGGGCTGAGCCAGTGAGGATGGGCTGCTGGGTGAGAAACTTGAATTCCTGTGCCTGGATCCCTTCCCCCACAAATCCACTAAGAGTGCAACAGGTATGATGTAGTCCTCGGCCAGGATACCCCTTCCTGAACTTCACCCATGACCCTCATCCCCACCCCCACCCCAAGGGCCACAGTCTAGTGAGGGTAAACTGATCAGAGGGGGCCCTAAATCAATCCCAGACTTCCCTGGTTGGCAGTGAGTTACGAGCTGTGGGTTTTGTGATGTAGATTGTGGTTGGGGAGGAGGGGCCATGACCTATGGCAGGTCACACAGGACCCCCAGAAGGGGCCAGAGCTGGGGTCAGAGGCCACCTCCTCCATTCTCCGCCCCAGCCTGCTGAGTCTCATTCCATGTCTAGTCTTTAAGCAGGGTTGGCCCATTTCCCTACTGACCTCTGGCCCGAGCTGTACCTGCCAGTAGGCATGTAGAGTGGGAGTAGGAGGGCTCGTGCTGGAGAAAGATTCTGGAAGAAAGGAAGAGGAGGAGCTGACAAGACATTTGACTCCCAACAGGTGACTGATCTGTGCTCCAGATTGGACCCAAGAGTTTGCTGAGCTCTTTCTCTGCAAATTTGCGACTGCGCTCTCCCTAAAGCTCCCCCATTTTTATTTTTTTTTTCTGATTGAATTCCACAAGTCAAAACTCCTGAAAACCCCAGCCCAGAGGATTAGATGGCTGGAGATATGGCATGACAGTCAGAGAGCGAGATAGAGAGAGAATCAAGCTTGTGTTCTAAACAATGTATATTATCAGGACTTAAGAGAGAGAGTTAGAAGGATAAAAAGAAGGATTCAGATAATAAGATGGGAAAGATAAAAAGCTGAAAGGATGGATAAAAAGTGAAGCCAGACAAAAAGACAGACAGACAGAAGGCAGTGAAGAGAGCCAGGCTGAAGGGAAACCGGAGCGGCAAGAAAAGAGCATTCTGGCGAACTCTTGTCAGACCTCAGCAGCTCAGAGATAATAGCAGGATAACCTGCACAGTTTCTTCACTGTTAATCCTTAAGTCTGCCACATGAAGCCTCCAGAAGGAAATGTACCTGACAGAGGGTCCCTGTATCACCCAGGATGTTATCCTTATTTTACACATTAACCAGCAACCTCCATTCTGCCATCGCCACAATCATCTCTATCAGCAAAGACATATACAGGCAGGAAGAGCCAAGACCCAGGCCAGAATGCTGAGCAGGGGTTGGGGAGGGACAGAGAGTCCTCCTGAGGACAAAGCCTGGAGAGGACACCTCCAAACGGGGTACTGCTGCAGATGGAAGGTGAAAGAAACCTCACAAACCTGGGTACCCAGACCAGTTGGTTAATGTTGATCTACAAAAATAATTCTCTTGTCCTTTGTACTTTGTGCCAAAAATGGAACCCCACCCCTCTCCCCCTTTGCACTTGTCCTGCCAAGACCTGCCCCTGCGCTTCACCCTAGTACCCTCTGCTAAAGCCTCCATTCTTTTGGGCGGGGTGTGTGTAGGGGCGGGTGCTCTCCCAATTCCTGCACAGGGCTGCCACCTGCTGGCTGAGAGTGGCCTTGCAGAAACAGGACCCTTGAAGAGGCTGAGGGTGGTGTGTCCTGGACTGGTTAGACTTTCTCTAGCAAGGAAGAGAATTGAAAAAGCAAAATGTGAAAGCCCCTTTCACCTAGCTAGATGTTTTAGCTATGGGACTCTCAGAACAGGTTAAAGGCTCCTAGCCCTCTACAGTCACTCCTGAGGGGTGCTGAGGGGTTCAGACCAAAGAAGAGACTCAGGAAATTCACATGAATGTGAATTTTCTGAGTGGTGGACACTGTGCCACATGCAGGAGACAGAAAGGACCCAGGTGCAGGAAACAGTCAAGTACAAGAGTAATGATAACTAGTCTGATAACTAGTGTGAAAAGCGCCAGAGCCAAAATGTGTGCCTGACACAAAGCAGGGTTTAATGAATAGTTATTGAATGAATGAATGCGTGAGTAAATGAAGAACACAGCACTGAGGAATGATGAACTCTGTATAGGAAAGGTTGGGGAAGAAGAGGAGGAAATATTTCTGCTTCTTTTCTTTCCCCTTTTTGTTATCAAGAAATAATTATCCTGGTGGAAGTTTCAAACATTCAGAACCAAAATATGAAGATCCCCTTTCACTTCATTCCTATCCCCCTCCTTAAGTTAATTACTGCCAACATTTTTTTTTTTTTGATTGTGTGGTATGTTCCCTGACCAAGGATCAAACCCACCTTCCCTGCATTGGAAGTGTGGTGTCTTAACCACTGGACCACCGGGATGTTCCTTACCACCAACATTTTAATGAGCTTCATTCTTTACAGTAGTTCTCAACTTTGGCTGCACACTAGGATCACATGGGGAGATTTTTTAAATCCCATTGCCCGAGTTGTGCCCCAGACCAATTACCTCAGAATCTCTGGGGTGGTTCCAGGTATCACTATTTTTAAAAGTCCCCAAGCAATTACACTGTGCAGCCAATGTTGAGAACTACTGTTTCAGGCCTTTACATACATGTAAGCAGCCAACTGTGCATGTGCATGCACACACATACCACATATATATTCCCTTGGGTTTTTCTTCTTAATTAACACATCTAAGAGATGTTTTCAGAGCAGTCCATATGGATCTATCTTATTATTTTTTAATGAAAGAAAAATTTGCATATGCATATTTTTTCAAGACCTTCTTCTACTGATGAACATTTAAAAGTTGTTTCTAAATTTTTTAAAATTAATATGAATAATCTGCCTGCAATGCAAGAGACCCGGTTCAATCCCTGGGTCGGGAAGATCTGGAGAAGAGAATGGCTACCCACTCCAGTTTTCTTTCCTGGGAAACCCCATGGACAGAGGAACCTGGCAGGCTACAGTTCATGGGGTCACAAAGAGTTGGACATGACTGAGTGACTAACATTTTCAATACAAATAATGCTGCAAAGTATATCCCGTACACCTTTGTTCACAAATGGCAAGTGCTGTTTTGGGAAGGCATTTTCCCAAAGTGCTGTGTTAATGTGTACGTACATTTGTTATTTTGATAGACACTGTCAAAATACTTTCCAAAAATACTCTGCTAATTTACATTCTTCCAACAGTGTAAGCATTTAATATTATTAATGTTTCATTTTTGCTGAAATGATGGTCCAAAGTAATATTTCATTATTGCTTTAATTTGCCTTTTCCTGCTTACTGGTGAAGTGAAGCATCTTTTCATATACTTATTTTGGCCATTTGTATTTCTTCTATGAATTAATTACCATGTCTTTTGCCCATCTTCCTATTAGACTGATTTTTTAATTAGGATTAGAGGAAATTCTATTTCCAATAATATGACTGGCTGGACTCGGGGCTAATCTTTCTGAGTAAAACAGTAAAAATGCTAGTTAAAATGCAAGTGCAAATTATTTAAAAGCCAGAAGAACTGGCCAGAGAGCAAGAATTTATTAGGTTAAAATCTAAGGGAAGGTAGAAACTCAGGGAAACAGCAAGGAATGTACTTTAGTCTGAGGACAGTTGTTGAATTAGGCAAACTTAAGCACAATTTATAGTAGCAGAAACTTGGAAACACCCCAAATATCCATCAATAAGGCAGTAGGATAGCTGTGGTATATTCAGACAGTAGAGTATCACATAGCAACCAAGATAAATGGACTGTAGCACCACACAACAGTATGAGTGAGTCTTAGCAAATGTTATTCAATGATAAAAGCAGACAGCAAATGACTACCACAGCATTTACATCCTGTAAACTAAAATACTAGAATTATACATGTGTAATATACATAATGTATGTACTTTGAAGGAATATCTAAAGATGTAATAAAACAGTATATCCAGGAAAGCAGCAAAATAATGGATATGAAATTCAGGATTATAGCTGCCTTGAGTGGGGAGAGGCAGAGGGTAATTGAGGAAATCATGTAGTGTGATGTCAAGTTCTAGCTTTTGCTTGGAGATGTTATTCTGGGTGCTTATTGCCTTATAAAAAATAATTAACTAAGTAATAAACAAAATAAAAGCAGACTATACAGGCATCAATAAGGAGAATATGTCATTAACTGGGGATTGTGCTTAATCTGATTCAGCGTACGTGAGGGCTAAGAAAAAGTTGCATCTACATCAACAATAAGCAAAACAAAAACATGAGACTTTAATTATGATAGCAAGAAAAACTAGAAAGAATCTAGGAATCCCCCTGACAGTGAATGTACAAGACTGTGCTGGAGAAGAAAAAAAGTTAACACTATTGAAGGACATAAAGAAAAACCTGGAAAATGAATAAATATACCATGTTCTGTGGAGGAGAAAATTTAACATTGTGAAGCAGTCAAGTGTCTTCAAATTAATCTATAAATTCAATGCAATCCCTATCAGAATGCTGGCAAATTCTTTTCTAAAGAATTCAGCAAACTGATTTGTAATTTTATATGAAAAGATAAAAATCAATTTTGAAAAAGAAATGAAAGATGGAGAGCTCACCCCATTAGGTAGTCAAACACACTGCAAAACTGATGTAGTAAAATCAGTGTTGCATCAGCAGAGGAAGGCTCTAATAAAATGATAAAAGAGAACTCAAACACAACAGGAAACATTAAAGAGAACTCGCAGTTTATAGATGGTAAAGATGATGCTACAAATCAGGGGAAAGAGCATTGCCTAATAGATGGGGTTATTCACTAGTTGCAGAAAAGGCTGGATTTTATATTCGTCTGTTTGAGCTGCCATAACAAAGTACCACAGAATAGGAGGCTTAAGCCATAGAAATGAATTTCCTCACAGTTCAGGAGGCTGGAAGTCCAAGATCACAATGTCGGCAGGGTTGGGTTCCTGTAAGAGGTCTCTCCTTAGCTTGTAGATGGCTGTCTTCTCACTGTATCTTCTTATGGCCTTTCCACCGTCCTTACACAGGGGCTGGCGTGGCAGGGGGAGCAAGGAGAGGAAGAAAGAGGGAGTGTGCTCTGATGTCTCTTCCTTCCTTCCTTTTCTTAAAAGGATAGCAGTCCTAGGGCTTCCCTGGTGGTCTAGTGGTTGAGAACCCACCTTCCAATGCAGGGGACGTGGATTTGATCCTTGGTTGGGGAACTAAGATTGCATGTGCCACAGGGCAACTTAGCCTGCGCACCGCAAGGAGCAGCCCCTGTGGTACAACAGGAGAAGGCCACGAGCACCCTATCTAGAGACACCCGGTGCACCACAACGAAGACCCCGCGCAGACAAAAATTTTTTTTAATTAAAAAAATAAAAGGACAGCAGGCCCCTGTTGGATTGGGGCCTTACCCTATGACCTCATTTAATCTTAATTACCTCCAATATGTCCCTATCTCCAAATATAGTCACAGTAAGGGGTCAAGGCTTCAACATATGAATTTTAGGGGGACCCCATTCAGTTCATAACAGAGTCTTCCTCATACCATATATACAAGTAAATTCCAGATGGATTAAAGACTAAATACTAAAAAAATTGCAAGATTAATAAAAGAAGTGAAGATCCTTGTGATCTGGAATGGGAAATTCTTCTCAAGCAAGACTCAAAAGCACCAAGTATAAGGAGAAATTTTTATGAATTTAACCACATCAAAATTTAGGATTTCTAGCAGTAAAGTTCACAACAGATAAAGCTAACAGAAAGTTTTATATACAGTTGCCACATCCAAAACCCGTCTAACAATGGGTTTATTATCTAAAATATTAAAAGGAATTCTTGAAAATTCAATAAGAAAAACACAGGAAAATCCAATAGGACACTGGACCAACACTATCAATAGGTGATTCCCAGGAGGGGAAACAAGAATGACTATCAGGTATGTAGAGAGATGCTCAACTTGTTGATAATCAGAAAAATCCAATGTAAAATAGCCGTATCCCTTTATAGTTCTGTACTATCAGATTGACAAAAATTAGAAGTCTAAGGGGACTTCCCTGGTAGTCCAATGGCTAAGACTCTGTGCTCCTAATGAAAGAGGCCCGGGTTTCATCCCTGGGCGGGGAACATGTGGCAACTAAGAGTTTGCATGCTGCAACTAAAGATCCTGTGTGCCACAACTAAGACCTGGCATAGCCAAATAAACAAATAAATATATATATATTTTTAAATTATAAGGCCAAATAAGTACAAGGGTTGGTAAGGATTTGGGATACTTCAATGCATTGTTGGTGGGTACACTGCAAAATAGGGAGCAATCTGACAGGACCTGGTCAATAAGTATATGTATGACCTATGACCTAGCAGTCTCAGAGAAGCTCTTTTTTTCAGGTCTACAACTAGAGATGTACAAGGATGTTCACTGCAGCATTATTTGCAGTGGCATGAAGTTGGAGGCAGCATACGTATCCAACACTGGAACAGTAGATAAGTAAAATGTAATGGATGCACTCTATAGAATTCTATGCAGCAGGAATAAGAGGGGAGAAAGAAAGGTTAAAAGGTACACTGCACATATTTTATCAAGGGAACAAAGATTTTTCCAGGAGCCTCACCCATCAGAGTGCTGCTTGCATTTCATTGGCCAAAATTGTGTTACTTTGCCTTACCTAACTAAAAGGTGACTAGAGAGAATGGGGAGTTATGGATAGGGACTGCATCATCTAACCAGTGTCTAACAGATAATCTAGTAGATTTCTTCCAACTGCTGCACAAAATCCATAGTGTGCATTCACCACATTTTGCTGTGATGGCTAGAGGTATAGCAGCCATCTTGTGACCATGAGGGAAAGTCAAGCGACTCCTAGAGAAGACCTCGACATCTTAAGTTACTAAGTCAACACCAACAGCTTCTTATCCTTGAACTTTTTATCTTGTATAAAGAATAAATCTCTATTTGTTTAAGCCACATGTGTCAGAGTGTCTGTTCAATTACAGACAACAGAAATAAATCTGGCTAGTTTAAATGGAGAAGCAGGCTTTAGGTCCAGGAACAACTCCCAGCTTTGAGAGGCACATGACCTCTGCCTGTGATGGGGAAAACAACAGTCACCACTACAGGAAGCCGATGAATCAGGAAGCAACTCACCAGAATCCCCCTGCATCTATCATGATCTGTGACAGCAAAACGGATGTCCCATGCTACTTAGCTGTATTCCAAATTTATGTCTCACACAAGAGCAGAACATAAATCATAGATTCCTAGCTCATAAGAATCTGGGAGGTGTCATTTTAGCTTTCCAGCATCTGTAGTTTTGGATGGATGTTGAACAGTTAGTCTGTGGCAGCCACCACACTGCTGAGGTCAGCCTTTGATTACTTAACAACCAAAGGCACTCCTGACCGATACATTGCAAGGAATGCAACAAGGACAGAACCTGAAATCATAGCGCTGAGTGAAGAGAACAAACACAATGAGTTTAGCACAATCTAAGGTGTTAGTTAAAGTGAAAGTGAAGTGAAAGTGAAAGTTGCTCAGTCCTGTCCAACTCTTTGCGACCCCATGGACTATACAGTCCATGGAATTCTCCAGGCCAGAATATTGGAGTGGGTAGCCTTTCTGTTCTCCAGGGGATCTTCCCAACCCAGGGATCGAGCCCAGGTCTCCTGCATTGCAGGCAGATTCTTTACCAGCTGAGCCACAAGGGAAGCAAGCTGTTAGTTAAAATGTACACAAATCAACACTATCTTTCTCAATGAAATGTACATTTTCAAGGATATTTGTGTCAATTGGTAAAGGAAAGGAGAATGGGCTCTGGGGATTAGGGATGAAAGAGATAAACCAAATAAAGTAAAACAAGAGAGAGATCTTATACAGTCTTATAACTGGACTGATATAAGCAGAGGAATATGACTCGCTCCATTTTCTACACCCGAGGTCCAAAAACAATTCATTAAACTTGATATTTAATAGTAATTTAACTTAAAGAATGGCTTAACAATACTTCATTACTAATTTAATAAATAATTATAAATAAATGGCTTACATAATCAAATGAATTCATTTAGATATCAACACAATTTAAATATTTCATATTTAATTTACCACAACAAACTAATCCAGTAAACTTTCTATATCATAATTATTGTACCCTTAATTAAGCAATTCTTTATACTTTAGTTGCTCCAGAACCTCAAAAAATAGATCCGGATGATCCCTGGAGCCCCCATCTCCGCTCCAGTCCCTGTTTAGTGAGATGTCATCACTAGCACCCTCTTCCACCACCACCCTCTCACCAAGACCCCGCTCCACCAAGGAAGAAGGGACTTCAGTTTTTGAGACTGAGTTTGGGGACGTCGTAGCCCTTCCACCATCGAAGGATCGGTTTCTGAGACAGCCAGTCTCCCCTAAAGGCGTAAGGTGAGCGCGTCGGCGGAGATGGGGTGCTTACTCTCAGAACCGCCTCCGCGGGGGACGAGCTGCCCTGACTCGGGCCCCGCCCACTCTGGGCAGGCTTTTGGGGCGGGTCTCTGTCATCTTGGAGAGGAGAGCGCCGGCCCCGCCCGCCAACTAACCCGGCTTGATCCAGCTCAGCTCCGAGGTGTTTGAGGCAGCTTTTCCCGTTAAGTCGAGCCATCTGTTACCTGCGTTGCTTCCTGGGGCGGATAGTCCACCTCGAGACACTCCAGAGACTCGGTGAGTGTGCTCCCAGGAGTCTGGGGGATGCTGTGGGCTCCAGGCTGGGCCCCAGCAGTGACTGCCTGCTAGGGACCCTGCGAACCCCAGGTAAGGTCCCATGGGAAAGAGAAGACCGTCCCTCTCCTTGAATCTCACTAGGATCCTCACTTAATAGTGAAGGACTTCTGTCCTCTTAAGACTCTTGCAGCTGTCTGCCAGGGGTTGTCTTCTCTCCAAGGTGGATGGGACAGGAGACTCCAGCAAGAAAAAGCTCTCCCCAGGGCCAGTTGGGCAGTCACAATTGCTGGGATCCCTCCTGGGAGATACTGTTCCTCTCATCCTGTGTTATAGATGCCAACTGCGTGAGAAGGAGCCAATTGCCTTCTTGGCTCTAAGATGGAAGACCAGGAGCCAACCTGGCAGAAGGGAGGGCTGGATGCGTCTGAGGCCCCCTCCTGCCCGGACAGTGAGGCCTCTACCCCAAGCTGCACACTGGGGGCCCTGTACTGGGCCTGTGTCCACAATGACCCTGCCCAGCTGCAAGCCATGCTGGATGATGGGGTCTCCCCAGAGGAAGCCACCCATGTGGATGGCAATGGAAGGGTGAGCCACTCCAGGGAGCTTTGCAGGGCAGCAAGGGCACTGTGAGCTTCAGGGTCAGCACCCATCGCCTGGGTCCTCAGGAGGGAGTGGGTAAGAGTGGGTCTTCCCAGGGCCTGGGACATCTCTGAGACAGTTGTGGGTTTAGAGGACACAGGGCCCCCAAGGAGCTCCTGGAGGAAACCACAGGTGCTGAGCTGCCCCTCCTCCAGACAGGCCTCATGGTCGCCTGCTACCATGGTTTCCAAAGTGTGGTGGCCCTGCTCAGCCGCTGTCCTTTCCTGGATGTGAACCAGCAGGACAAAGAAGGGGACACAGCTCTCATGCTGGCTGCCCAAGCAGGTGAGAGGCTGCTAACCCCATCCTTATCAGTTCCCCCGCTCCAGACCTGACCATAGCCCCACACTGTCTGCAATGACGTTCTTCCACCCCAGACACAGCCTTGTTGGGTGGAGGGTGGGTTTGGGGCTTTGTCATCCCTTTCTTGAGTAGCTAAGCTCCGCCCTTGGTGCCTTGTAGGCCACGTGTCTCTGGTGAGTCACCTGATCAACTACTATGCAGGCCTTGACCTGGAGCGCCGGGACCAGCGGGGACTGACTGCGCTGATGAAGGCCGCCATGCGGGATCGCTCGGAATGTGTCTCTGCCCTCCTCATGGCAGGTGCATGGGGCCGGGACCAGGATCTGTGGCCTCGAGTCCCTCCCCCACCCCTCCCCACCAGCACTGCCTGCTATCATAGTTGCAATGAGGAGAGAGATGGAGAAGGAAGATCAATCCAGGCTGACCTCCTGGAGTGGGGGAAGGGTGCTGGGGCTTCTGACAAAGGATCCAGCTATTGAGAGCTCTGTTTACATGGTGAATGATGGTCCCAGAAAAGAAAGCTTGGGAAGATAACTGGACCAGCTGGATAACCTAATACCAAAAAAAGCTGGAGTCTGGAACCAGATTCTTGAATTCGCATCCTGGCTCTGCCACCAGCTGAATGACTGTGGGCAAACAGTTTCCCTCTCTGAGCCCACCCAGTGTAATGAGAGTGATGGCCTTCTCTGGGCTGATTTCCAGCTCTGAGGAGCCAGAGTTCCAGGGATGCAGTGATGGACGGTTGAGACGTAGGGGCAGTGTAGAGTTGTTCTGGGGTGAAATCCACATTGTCTGTGGAGTCTCAGACCCTCATTACTCCATGAGGTGGGTCTACCCTCTGTTGTTCACTCTGGGGACCCCCAGCCTCCAGCTTTTCCCTTTCCCATTGCATCAGACTGGGTTTGGGGTGAGAAGGGAGGAAGGTCTGCACCCTCTCTTTTGTTTCAAAGTGACAGCCACTCCCTGCTTCCCAGGATTAGGGGGATGTGGTGGTGAAGGGAGGAACTAGGAGTGGGAACCAGCAGGATCCCTGCCACCTGCTCCAGGGGGTGCATCCTGGGCAACCTGCATACCATCCCTCTGGTCAGTGCCTTAGCTCAGGGGGTCTCTGTTCTACGCCAGGTTTGGAGACACCCCCCCAGTAGGTCTCTCTGAAGTCTTTTCCCCTCGCTGGACTCCAATTTCTTCATCAGTCCTAAACCAGAAGTTGAATCTGGGGCTGGTACTGACCCTGGGCTGTAGCCACTGAGGATCTTCAGCTTCCAGCTGCCAACAGGATGAGACACTATGGTTTTGCATCTAACCCAAATCAGTCCTACTGCTAAAGACTCTGTCCTTCTGCAAGTCAGCAATTCCCTGTCCCACCCCATGACACCCCTGTGCCCCCTACCCCCCAGGTGCCGACCTGACAGCGGTGGATCCCGTCCGGGGCAAGACTGCCCTGGAGTGGGCGTTTCTGACAGACAGCTTCGACACGGTGCAGAGGATCCGGCAGCTGCTGCGGCGGCCCCAAGTGGAGCAGCTCAGCCGGCGTTATCAGCCTGAGTGGCCAGCCTTGCCCGGGCTCGTGGCCCAGGCTCAGGCTTCCCCGTCTCTCCTAGAGCGACTGCAGGCCACCTTGACCCTCCCCTTTGCCCAATCTCCTCAGGAAGGGGGTGTCCTGGACCACCTTGTGACCGTCACGACCAGCCTGGCCAGTCCTTTCCTCACCACCGCCTGCCACACCCTATGCCCTGACCACCCCCCTGCACTGGGAACCCGAAGGAAGTCTGTACCAGAGCTGCTAGGCACTGCCCCGCCCCCTCCCCCAGCCCCCCACCCCCCTCAGGAAGTCCCCGGCCCCCGGGACTTCATCCCCTACCAGAGCCCTCAAGGTGTGTTGAGCATGTGCCCTCAGTGGCTCCAGCCCAGGGATAGTACCAGCCCCAGGCCCCGAGCCCCCAAGATCCTCCTCTCCAAGGCACCCTCCGCTGGCTTTCAGTGGAAGCTAGAGCCCAGGTCTTCAGGGAACCGAAGGCTGTCCCTTCCTGTCTGGAGATACCAGGAGCTCAGGATGGAGAGGAGGAGACAAGAGGAGGCCGGATTGGCACAGAGCCAGGGGAAGACTGGCTAGGCTGGGCTGGGAGCAGGTAACCAGACCCCTCCCTTAGGCTCCTTTGCCCTCTAGAGGCCCTTCAGCCTTCCCATCCGCTTCTAAGTGGTTCTACTCTCAGGCTGTGTACAGGGTTATTCATACAGCATTGTTTGCAGCAATAAAAGAGTGGAAACAACCTAAGTGTTCATCAATAGGGGGCTGGCTAAATTGATTCTGAGTATAAATACTGCATAACCATATGATGTATTCTATACAGTGGCAAAACAAGAGTAAGGAAGCTCTTTATATTCTGATGTGAAACTACCTTCAAGATGTATTAAGTGAAAAAAACCAAAGGGTAGGACAGTGTATATGGCATGGTACTATTTGTCAAAGCAAAATTTGCACCAAGGTAAACTTGACTAATACAAGTATGTAGTGAGAACCAAGATTTATTTAACTACTTAATGAGTAAACCAGCAGGATGGATCAAAGGAAGAAATGAGGACTTCCCTTGTGGTCCAGTGGTTAAGGGTCTGCATTACCAATTTAAAAGGCCCAGGTTTGATCCCTGGTCAGGGAACAGATTCCATGTGCTGGGACAGCCAAACAAATAATGCTAAAAAAATAAATTTAGAAAACAGAAAGAAATGAAAAATTGTTATTGACATTCAGGGGGAAAAAGAATGCTTGAATAAGATCGCAAAGTTAGATACAAAGAAATTAATTCCTACTTAGCAATAAAACCATAACTTTTTTTTTTCTACCAGGCAAAAAAAAATTGCTATTCATCAATCTACAAGTTAACCTCTCTATAGTCTGCACACTAATCAATCAATCGCAAATCATATAGCAGTTACTTCCCCTGGCTGACCCATAGGTGGGGTTATTAGCCAATGATCTAAAATAACTCTGAAAGGACACTTAGTGATTTTTTGATGTGCCTTATTTGCAAGTTTTGGATATTTTTTATTAACATATTTGTTGCATAAATATATTTGCTTACTTATATGCAATAATAAAAACAAACACTTATAAGACACTTACTATATACATTAATACATTTAACACTCCCAATAATTTTATGAGGATTTTAGCTTTGAGGGCACAAGGCACAGAGAGGGTAAGGAACTGCCAGGGTCACACAGCTAGAAACCAACAGAGATCAAGACTGAGGGCCAGTTATTCCAGTTGTGGGGGCCAGACTCTTAACACCAAACCATGCTGCCTCACTGGAACCCTCCTGGAGAGAGGCATGGCGGTTTGGAGGGGAAGAAAACTGAGCAGATGATCAAGGGTAGAAGGGAGACTTTTCACTGAGTATTTTTTTTTTTTTTTTGAAACTTCAGGCTTCTTTAAAAAGTAAAGTTAATTTTTTTCTAGCAGTTTTAGATTTACAGAAAAATTGTGAAGATTGTGCAGAAAGTTTCCATATACCTCACACCCACTGTCTTCTTTTATTGACACAAGTATAGTATATTTGTTAATTAATGGGCGAATATTAATACATTACTATTAGTAAAGCCCATTCTTAATTCAGGTTTCCTTAGTTTTTTCCTAACATCCTTTGTCTGTCTAGAATTCCTTCCATTTAGCCATCATGTTTCCAGAGATTCCTCTTGACTGTGACAGTTTCTCAGATTTTCCTTGTTTCTGATAACCTTGACAGTCTTGAGGATGCTTGGTCAGTATTTTGTAGGTGGTCCCTTAACTGAGATTTGTCTGATGTTATTCTGAATAGACCGGGTTGTGGGTTTTTGGGAAGAAGACCGCAGAGGTTATGTGCCATTCTCTTTACATTATGTCCAGGGTACATATCCTATTATAAACATGACTTGATCACCTGGCTGAGGTGGTGTCTGTTTCAGGTTTCTCCACTGTACCGTTACTCTGCCCCGCCTTTCTATATTGTACTGTCATTATCTGAAGCCCACACTTAAGGAGTGGGGAATTATACTCCATTCTCTTGGGGGTGGAATATCTACATAAATTACTTGGAATTCTTCTGCACAAAATGTTTTGACTTTTTAGTCATGTATTACCAAATTTTGAAAGACTTAAAAATAAATCTGCTCTTGTGTCCATCAAAAAATGAATGAATAAAAATATTTATGTATATATACATACCCACACAATGGAACACCACTACAAAAAAAGAACAAAATTTTGCCATTTACAACAACATGAATGGACTTGGAGGGTATTATGCTAAGTGAAATAAGTCAGAGAAAGACAAATGCTGTGTGAAAAATAAAAAAATAAAACCAAAATAAATTAGTGAGCATAACAAATAAGAAATAGACTCACAGATAAAGAGGATAAACTAGTGGCAACCCAAGGGAAGAGGGAAGTGGGAGGGGAAAGATAAGGTTAGGCAATTAAGAGGTACAAACTACCAGGTATAAAATACAACTACAAGGAAATACTGTATAGCACAGGGAATATAGCCAATACTTTATAATAACTATAAATGGAATATAACCTTTAAAATTGTAAATTACTATATTATACAACTGAAATTTATGTAATACTGTAGTCAATTATACCTCAATTTATTTATTTTTTAATTTATTTTAATTGGAGGCTAATTACAATATTGTAGTGGTTTTTGCCATACATTGACATGAATCAGCCATGGGTGTACATGTGTATACCTCAATTTAAAATAAATAAAACAAATTTGTTCTTTGAACAGAGGAAAACACACACAGATGCTGAGGTGACAGCAACTCTTAGATAGTGTGTGATTTCTCCTAGAAACTGTGGTGGACCAGAGTGGATTCAAGGCTAACTTTGCCACACCCTACCTGTGTGATCTTGAATAAGACACTTAGGTTTCTTTTACCTCTCTTTTTCTCATCTACTAATTGCGGGCAAACAGGATTATTAGAAAGATGCATTGGCTAATAAAGGTAAAGAGGATCTGTATACTGTAAAGTGTTCCCAAGATCTGAAGTGCTATGGAAGGGCCTTGGAGAACCGAGTTCGATTGAGTTGCTTCCAAACTTCCAGAATGGAGCTAGTGCTGTTTCCTCCTCAACCACTGCTGAAATCTAAGCCCAAGAAGCCAGCCCTGGCACTGGGCATTGCAGCCAGGAAAGGAACCACATGACAGGCTTGGAACAGCATGGGGGTTACCTGCTTCAGCCTAGGAGCTCACCTTTGGGCTCTGGTAAGTTATAGGAACTTTCTAAGCCTCAAGACTCTCATATGTAGAGTGGAGGTAACATTAGCATGTAGGGCTGTTGTGAGAATTAGATGAACAAATGCAGCTGTCTGCACCATGCACTAAGTTGCTTTAGTCGTGTCTGATTCATTGCAACCCCAGGCTTCTCTGTCCATGGGATTCTCAAGGCAAGAACACTAGAGTGGGTTGCAAAATTTTCTCTTCCAGGGGATCTTCCTCACCCAGGAGTCTCTTATGGCACCTTCATTGGCAGGTAGGTTCTTTACCACTAGTGCGACCTGGAAAGCCTGTGCCTGGCCTAATTCTTGCAACCTTCCTCTTTTACAGTTGAGAAAATTGAGGCAATGTGAAGGTTAAGCTACTTGCCCAAGGTCACCAGCTGGTAAGTGGCTAAATGGTACTTGGAGTTCAAGTCTGTGGGCTCTGGATCCCATGTCCCTTCCACTGCAGCACATGGCCCCCACCCACTGCTCAGGCTCCCTGGGTCTCTGAGACTCTCCTTCCCACTTCTAACTGGCTTGAGTTTTACGAGTGTGCAGGGGTGACCATGGCATCCTCAGGGCCAGAGAACTACCCCCTGTGGCTCTCCCTCCTGGCTGGCTGGCCTGGGGTAGATCTGGGCTGGGAGGTTCCATGAGCAGGCAGTCACACCTGGGCCACAGGTCGTGCAATATTTTCCAGCAGAGGGAGCTTTTCCACCTTGGAGAATACCCACCTCTCCATCCCTGGCCATCTCCAGGGCAGCCAGAGTCCCAGGTCAAGCCATTTCTCTCTAATCCTCTAGCAGCTCCTGACAGCCCTTCAGGTCACCAGCGAGGAAAGAAGCCTAGAGGGCCGTTCTACTTGTGCCGCCCTGAGTCAAGCCCTCCACTAGCATCCCAGCTTCTCCACACCCTAGCCCGGCCCCTGACGCTTCCCAACTGAGTCCCCGTCAGCAGAGGCCAAGGAGCCCAGGACAAGGCCCCTGGCAATAAAGAACACAGGCCACGTCAGAGCCGCCCTTCTGAGGCCCACAGACCTGGGCTTGACTCCTGGCCCGGCCTCTTATCTCTGTGACCAGGTCCTCTCCAGCCTCGGTCTCCTCCTTTGTAACATCCAATGGTGATAATATCCAATCGCTACTTCCCAGGGTTGCTGTGCAGCCTAAACAGTGGGAGGCATGACAGGCATAGAGCGTGGCCTGGCTCACAGTCAGCACCTGGTAGACAGCAGCTTTTGTTACTGTGCTGGGCGGCAATGGGTAAGGAAATGGCCGAGGGGGCAGTTCCGTGGAGGAGGCCAGTGGATGTGTCCTTGGAACCCCATGGCCTCCCCTGCGAGTCTTGGATACTATTCTGGTGGCCCTTGAATGAGAACACACACTTCTCCCAGATGACCTTCTCAGACCTGCTCTCCCACACGCAGCTCTGCAGCCTAAGCCCATTCCCAACACCGCAGGGGGCATGGCCCGCCAGCCTGGCAGACGGGCTCCTCCAGAGAGGACTGCAGGTTGACTGTCCTCACTGGGATGTCAGCCAGGCTCTGGGGACTCCTGGGAAACCCTCCCCTCACTCCTGTGAAGGCAGAAACCATGTCTGTCTTCCTCACCCCTGGCTCTGTGCCTGACCCATAGAGGCTCAATGAATGTGTATAGAAAAGAACAAGTTCAGGTTCCACCAAGGTCTGGGATGCTTGTTCAGTTGCTAAGTTGTCTCTGATCCTTCTCTGGGATGCTCAGAGGGGCCGTTATCATCTCCCTCTTTTTTTCAGGGGCTGCCCTGGTTCCAGGAGTGGCAGTGTCCCTGGTTATTCCAAGACACGGCCCAGGAGACCCCTGTTAGGCCAAGAGAAGGCAAGCGAGTGCATATATGTGGGGAGGACGGAAAGACAAGTTGGGGCTCATTGGTTTCTGTCCCACTTTTCCCCACCTGGGGCACCTGGGCAGGATTCCCTCCTCTCCAGCTGTCCTATTTTCCAAATGGTTGAAAACATCTTCTATGTATCATCCACCCCACCAGTCACCAGCCAGTCATGCCTCTCTCTGCCTCAGAGGGGCCATGGCTTCCCGTGTTTAAGGAAGATGCCACACCTGAAGGGAATACTTGCGTGCAAGGCGTGTGGTTGGATAGACTCTGCATCACTCATAGTCACACATGCAATGTCACATGCAGACACACCGTCCGCCGGGGCCCACGGAGGCCTATGGGCACACAGGCACAGAAATACACACAGGCTCATTGGTCCACAAACTCCTAGTCACACACAGAGAAGCCACCCACACAAGCACACATAAACACCCCATCACACAGCTGCACAAACACATCTGCTCACTGACAAAGGAAGAGATAAAGGCAGGGTCTCCCCACTCCCTGAGGTTCCTGGCCCACCCCTCCCCTTCTGCTCCCCACTGCTCCCCAACACTTTGTGGTCCCCCAGCCACCTGGCTCCACATATGGCCTGTGTGACTGTGGTAGAGGCTGCAGAGTCTGTCTAACCATGGGGAGCGGGAGTTGGGGGGTGAGGGAGGTCCAAGCCTGACCCTCGAGTCCTCTCCACAGACCTGGGTACCTTCCTCAACTGTGAAATCCGTGATCCTCTCACGGAGAGGAGAGAGGTGGGCAGCTGAAGCCTAAATCCAGCTGTATGGTTATTTCCTTCACACCAGTCTTGGCTACCCACCCTCCCTTCGTCCTACATCTGGGATCTGCCCTGGGGAACAAGGGGCAGAGCCTGCAGATGGGGGAGTCTTGGAGACAAGAGGTTGCTGGGAACTCTCAGTGCCAGGCCCCCTGGCGCTGGGAAGGGCAGTGTCTGGGCACAGATGCTGGAAGGGGTAGGAAAGGGGCAGGATTTGTGGCATTTCCCCTCCAGCTGGAAACAAAGGCAGATTCCTGTGTCCTGCTCCAACAATCCGGTCCCACCCACCTGAGTGGCGGGAGCTGAAGGAAATCCCGCTGGCCTCTGGCCTCACCCAGCCACTCGGCGTCTCTTTCAAACAATCTCTCTCCCAGCCTCCTTGTACAAGGAGGACCCCCCTTCTCCTAAAGACACCCCCCTCCTTGTACAAATACCAAGCCCTCCCCATTGGGAATGGTTAGCCCCTCAGACTCTCTCTTCCAGCAGCAAGGATCCCCTTAGTACCACTCAAGAGCCTGGCAGGCGCATTTCCCCTTGCTGGGCAACTCTGCCCACCCTCACTCCAGCAAACTCAGGCCCTGCTTCTGTTTAGAGTGGGCAAAAGCCTTGACACCCTGGGAACTCCTATGGCATACAAAATGCTCAACCAGACCTTCAGGGCATCTTCATGTCCTGAGCTTCAATGAAACATCCTCCCAAACCAAAATCAGTGGACCCATCTTCCCTTTTTTTTCTTTGCCACGCTATGCAGCATGTGAGATCACTGACTAGGGATCGATCCTGCGTCCTCTGTGTTGGAAGCACAGAGTCTTAACCACTGGACCACCAAAGAAGTCCCCACATCTTCCTTTATTGTGGCAAAATTGCAGCTCCACTCTCCTGACTTATTGAAGAGTCAAGAGACACTGTGATACAAATAGAACAGGAGCTAAAGGTATATTGGGCTTCCCTTGTGGCTCAGATGGAAAAAAATCCACCTCTAATGTGGGAGACTTATGTTCGATCCCTGGAGGAGGGCATGGCAACCTCTCAGTATTCTTGCCTGGAGAATCTCCATGGACAGAGGAGTCTGGTGAGCTGCAGTCCATGGGGTCGCAAAGAGTCGGACACGACTGAGCACGAAGTACAAAGGTATATTATTAAATTTACAAAAAGAATAACATGATCAATAATTAGAAGGAAGAGAACCTAAGTGACCTAATTGTGAAGCTTTAAAATCTAGAGAGACACAAATACTGCATGGGATCCCTTACATGTGGAATCTAAAAGCAAGTCAAACTCATAAAAACTGAGAATGGAAAAGTGCTTGCCAGAGGCAGAGGAGTGGAGAAATGGAGAGAGGTTGGTAAAGGATACACACTTTCAGCTCTAAGGTGAATAAGGTCTGAGGATCTAATGTATAAGATGGCAACCGTGACACTGAAGCCCCCTAAAACAGAGTTCCCTTACCAAGTTTATGATCAATCTCTTTATCCAAAACTTGCTCCCTTTCTTGTTCCCTCTGACCTCAATCCTGTGCTAACTGAACACCAATCAACCAGAGTCAGATGACTAAAATTGCTGTTGCTGATAACATCGTTCATGACTAAAATTGCTAATATAAATATCACCATTAATGTACAAACTCAGGTTGTTTCTCCAGGGCAAGATGAACTAATAGACCCCAAAGCCAGGAACCACCTGGCCAGAGAATCATAAACCAGAGATATCCTGATTCTCGAAACTACGATTAAGAAATGTCACAGAACTGTCACAAGACAAGGATTAATCCCAGCCTCTTTGTTCTTCCCCTTAAAAACCCCCTAACTCAAAGACCAAGTGGGAGTGGATGGGAGGCTTGTCTTCCAGTCCCTTGCTTGGTGCCCTGCAATAATTTCTTACTTTGCTGCAAACTCCTGCTGTCAGAGTTGGGTTTTCTGCACAGTGGGCACAGGAACCCTTCACTCAGTGACAACTGTAGCTCATAATACTGTGTTGGATAATTGAAATTAGCTGAGAGAATAGAACTTAAATTTTACTTACCCAAAAAACTTCTCACCAAAAGAAAATAAAAGATAAATATGTGAGGTGATGGATGTGTTGATTAACTAGATGGAAAGAATCCTTTCACAGTGAATATGTATATCAAATCATCATGATGTACACTTTAAATATCTTTTTAAAAAATATTGCATCTTTTAAAACATTGAAGTATAGTTGATTTACAGTGTTTATACTTTAAATATCTTACAATTGTGTTTGTCAGTTATATCTCAATAAACTTGAAAAAAAAATCTAGAGATACCAGTGTAAGCATATTATTTAGAGTGATTGAAGTAAATGTCAGAGAAATAAATAGCTTTGGGAAGGGGTTGGCCCCAGCAAGAGGGTCTGGGGATGGGAGTCGCTTCTCATGGTAAACTCTTCTGCAAAATTAAAAAAAAACATATTTATTTGGTGCTTATTTGGGATTTCCTGAGTTATTTTCAGAATGGCTGCCTCATCCCTCAAAGTCCTCTGCAGTGGCTCTACACTCATCTACACAACAACCCCTCAGAGTGCTATTCATAGAGGAGGCAACATTTAGCCCTGGTATTTGAACAGGTAAGGAAATTCACCTCCCTGCCACACACCCAAGCCTCCGCACTCCTGACTGTCCGTTCATGCTGTTTATCTTGCCCCACAGCTCGGCCTCCCTCTCTTACCAGTTGTCTGTGAGGGTTTTACATCTGGAAAAGGAAGCTTGCAGGCCTTTTTTTTTTTTTTTTAATTAATTAATTTGCCTGCACTGGATCTTAGTTGCACCATGTGGGATCTAGTTCCCTGACCAAGGATCGAACCTAGGCCCCTTTCATTGGGAGAATGGAGTCTTAGCCACTGGACCACAAGGGAAGTCCTGGGTCTTTTGCTTTTATTTGGAGAATGTGGTAGAGACAGAGTTTGTATCCCCTTCATACAAATGCATCATGCATCATGCATCCCCTTCCATGTCTCAGATATGGAACCTAAGACTCACACACAGGGCCTCCAACTCCGAGCTGGATGCTGTCCTCCAACACGGGCAGTTGGGTGGAGGAGAGTCATCCTCAAGGAGGCTCATGGGAAGTGGCAATCCACAGGTTGCTGGACTGCCAAGAGATGGTGCGGGGACAGCCTCTCAACAGAGCCCAGGTCCCCCAGGCATCGTGCGGGCACCATCTTGTTGCAAACTCCTGCCCTGATGTGCTATCATTTCTTAAGAGATTCTCTCCTGAGATGAGTCATCTTTGGGGCTCTGGCTCTGGGTGTGCAAAGAGTGGACAAAGCCATCCTGAGGACATCCTGGAGGAGCTGGAGAGGAAGAGGAAGGTGACTCAGTGACTCAAATTGTGGTCCCTGTCTGCCAGCCTCTTCCTGAGGTGCCGGGCAGAGCTCTGGCTGCTACACCCTCCTCGAACTTAGCACTGGCCAAATTGCCTTTTCACCTGAACTGTGGTGTCAGATCCTGGGAGCATGTGGTTTTCTGAATCTTAGAGTCAAAGAAAACAGCACACAGCTGGGAAGAGCCTTTGGGGGTATCCAGTCTAAGTCAGGCTGGTACTGAGGCCCCACGTCCCCAGGGTTACTGCTCTTGCCAGGACTCCATGGTGCCTCTGGCCTCAGCGGAGGAGACCCAGAGAGGGAACGTCCTCTCCTTGAAGCCCACAGAGCTGAGATTCTCTCCTATGTGTTGAGTAGATGGATAAATGGAATTCACAGGAATCCACCCCGCTTCTGTGAGGAGACCCACAGTTCTTCCTTCTCTGGTACCCTGTTCTAATGTTTCCATGTCTCTCACATTTGAAAAATCCTTAGGTTGTCTGACTTTAATTTCCCACTCTACAATTAAAATGAAACCAAACCCACCTTACCCTCTGCTAACTCCCCACACACCCACCCCTACCTCCTATGCCTGGCTTTTCTTTCCTACTCATCCTGGTGTAGAACCGGCTACATAATTTGTAAGGCCCAGTACAAAATGAAAATGCTAGGCTTTCTGTTCAAACATGAGTAAGAATTCCCAAGATGGCAACAGCAGAGCATTAAACCCAGTGTAGGGCGCTGTGGGTCTGCACAGGCCAAACACCCACAAAGTCGACCCTGCCCTAGTGTCAGAAGTGATGCTTGAACTCAGTACTCAGCTGCTGATCCTGAAAGATCAGGTTGTTCGATGCCCTGCCTTCATGCCAGGCCCACATCTCCTGCCTTCCATAGGTGAGAATCTCCTTGAGAGGTCACCCCCACCTACCCTTCCCAGGATCTCTGGGCCTCAGCTTTACACACTGCTGGGAAATCCTTCTAAATGTCTAAATATAATTCTTAGCCCTTCAGGCCTGTTTCCTTTTGTTCTGTCCTCACTAAATATAAGGAACAGCTGGTCCTTTTGAGTAATTAATTCTTGTAGACTTGGACACAGTCTGTAATTCCTTTTCTCTTTCCTCATTGGGTTGAGTCTCCAGTGCTTTTTCCAACTCTGCATCCCTCCTCTGATGTCTTCCCCAGGGAGGGGAAGCACAGAGTCCCCAAGAAGCACCAAAGGGCACAAAGTCCAGAAGGCTCCATGCTCTGGAGAGGCGGAGAGACTCCAGCACTGAGGAACAGCCATTCCCACCCCGCCATCGGGCCCTGACTTCTTCCTCCAAAGCCTGTTTCATGAGCTCTTCCTAGATAAAGTCCCCCATCCCCCAACTCTCCCCAGCAGTGCTCAGTTCTTGTTCATCTCTATGTTTCTGTTCTCAGTGTGTGTTTCAGACTGAATGCTTCCCTTGGGGGAGCCCCCACTTCCATCTCCCAGGACAGACATCGCTGGGTTGGGATTGAGAAGGGTTTATCAGAAGCCATAGCAAGGCATGGGTGAGAGTGTGTATGAAGGATGGACACCAGCCACACTCCCAGTTCTCTAGCTAATAGAGTGCCGAAGCAGCCACTATAATCTGAAAGAGCAGATACTGTAATCCCATAGTACTTCCTATTGGCTGCAGGACACAGTTCTGCTCTGACACTGAAGTTTGGGTGTGCCTTGCTTCTGGAATTCACAATGCTCGCAAGTTGTGAAGCTGCTGTGGGTGGGGGCTGGGGAGGGTTTCAGCGCAGGAAGTGAGGTCAGTCAACAATTGATGCCTGTCTGAGCCTTTAGTCATTGTCTCCCCTAGCCTCTATTCCTGTCAAAGGGTGTGGAGGGGGTGGCTGGAGGAGATGTCCTGGCCCATCTTACAGAATCCCCATATTAGAGCAAGACGCCTTAGAAGTCTATTCTGCTTCTAACACCCATATCTTTCCACTTGGCTCTGAGGCCACCTTCTCCCCAGCCTTTTCATTCATTAATTTAATTATACTCTCTGATGGAGGGCTTAGCCAGCCTGTATCAGTCTCCGTCAGCTAGCGTCTTTGCTACGAGCCAAGATAAGCATCACGTCCCTTCATTCTCCCAGCAACCCTGTGAGACCAGAACTGTTTATTATGCCCATTTAGCAGACAGGAGACTGAGGGTTAGAATTAGGAGAGGTGTCACTTGTCTAGGGTTACACAACTAGTCCAGATTCAGACTTCAGAGTCTTTGTGGATAATCTAGAGGCTAGGGATAAAGTGGGCTTCCCTGGTAGCTCAGACACTAAAAAATCTGCCTGCAATGCTGGAGACCTGGGTTCAATCCCTGGGTTGGGAAGATTCCCTGGAGGAGGGCATGGCAGCCCACTCCATTATTCTTGCCTGGAGAATCCCCATGGACAGAGGAGGCTGGTGGGCTGCAGTCTAGGGGGTGGCGAAGAATCAGACATGACTGAGCAACTAAGTACAGCACAGGGATAAAGTGGAGTGCTGCCTTTAAGGTGCTCACAGTGGTTGGAGCAAAGCAAGACAACAGTGTCACTGCTCTGATCCCTGGGAAGGCCATTAGGAGGAAGGGTTTGCTTCTCTCTCTGGGAGAAGCCATTCTACTCCCCTCCCCAAACGCATCTTTTCCACCTTGTCCCAGCTATGTCCCCAGGGAGCTAGGGCTCCCCACATCTAGAGGTCCATTTGGTGGGGTGAAGGGCCAGCCTCGAAGGGGGCAGTCCAAGGCCTCTCACTCCATTCTGGCCGCCCATAGTGGGAAGAGGCATCCCTGTCACTGAGCTGCGCTGCGGCCGAAAGGATTCAGACCTGTCACCACTGACCCACAGCTGCCGCTTCTGGGCCTGTTAGCCCTGCGCTGAGCGCAGCGCAGATAGAGGCTGCAGAAGAAGGGAGGGAACAAGAGGGGGTGAAGGGGCCCCCGGGAGGAGACTGAAGGAGCTGGACGATGTAGGGAATCTCTGAGGGAGGGGGGCAGAGGGCGGAGCCAAAATATTTCAGGCTGCTAGCCCCAAAGTCTGCCCTTGCTGCTCAGCCTCGTAGACAGGCAGAGGATCCCGAGTTGTGGGTTGGGAAGACAGGTAACTTCTCTCCGTCTGCCCTCCCCCCATGTGCTTCCCTCGGTGCCCCCTTCTCGTCAGGGGTTCCTCGGCATCCCTCAGCGGCTCCGGACCGAGGGACGCCTCCACCTCCACCCCTCCCCCGGCCGGTCCACGGAGTGTGCGTCGCATCCCGGCTGTGGCCCCTATGGCTCTGGGCCTGGACCCCACGAGACCCCCCGCAGCCCAAGGCCAAGGCCCGCCCCCTCGGGGAGGCGGATGTGGGAGGCTGGAGGCGGGGGCGCGGCCTTGATCCCGGGGCAGGGGCAGCCAAGGAGGAGGCCGCCCTAGGGGTCTGCTGCCTGGCGCAGGGGAGGGTCCGGCCCTGAGCCCTGGCTAGGGGCGAGCGGGCGGCCGTCGGCTAGCTGGGCAATAGGAAACGGTTTATTAGGAGGGAGTGGTGGAGCCGGGCCAGGCAGGAAGACGCTGGAATAAGAAACATTTTTGCTCCGGCCCCTTTCCCAGTCCCCGGAGGCCGCTGCGCCAGCCGCGCCGAGCGAGCCCCTCCCCGGCCCCAGCCCCGCCTGGGGCCGCGCCCGGACCCCGGACCCCGGCCCGCTGTCCAGCGCCCGTCGTGTGACCGCGGCCGCCGCCGGGGAGGGGAGGAGGCCGCCTGCTGCACGTCCGCGCCCCGCCGACCGCAAGGCAGGCCCAGAGGTGAGTCGAAGTCCGCTGAGGGGGACAGCTGACCCCCACCCCAATGGGCCCTTTCCCACGGCAGATCCCAGAGAGACCCTCAGAGAGGTGGCCGTAGGGTCAGTCCCAGCTCCTCGTAGGGTAAGCTGCCCCTCGCCCTCCGCGAACATTTGCCCATCACCCCACCTAAAACTGCAGCGGGTTGGATCGAACCTGAACTGGGATTCAGAAAACTTTGTTCCTGTTTGGCCACTTAGCTTCGCTGTTTTCCCATCCTCATCCATAAAATGGGCAGAAGGATACCCACCCTGCTTCACTTACGGAGAAGGGGGTCACATGTCCTTCCAGGCTCCTGGCTTGACATGGGGGTGGGTGTCCACTTCCAGCGCTGTTGAGCCTCTCCTTGAAGTCCATCTTTCCCAGAGCAGCCCTTGCAGGTCTTGTTACAGGAATCTGACACTCTGGCCCCTTCCTCCAAACCTCACCTCCAGACCTGTATGGTCACATAGCTCCCATGCCATGGACTTCTTTCAGGATACAAGTCAAAGGGGATCCCACTCTTCCTCCAGCCTGGGACCCCAGATTTTCAGTCTGCCCCGGAGGCCAGTGCTGTTATGACCATCTCTGAACTGGTCACCCACCCTCTCTTTTCTTTTCTAAGGAAAGGGGCATAGTGGACAATAGCTCTCACCCTCTCTATATGGGCAGCTTCTGGCTAAGTCAAGGTCTGTCTGACATCCCTGATCCCTGACTGTTTATTTGTCCTGGTACCTGTCCTTTCATCCTATCAGGTGGTTAAAAACAGCCTCTATTTATTGAGTACTTACTATGTGGACACTTAGGTATAATACATTTTTGTTAAGTAATCCTGGCCACAACCTAGGACAAGAGGTGTTATTATGTCCATCCTACAGAAGAGGAAAGAGATTCAGATGTGAGTCATTTGTCCAAAGCTCCATGGATGGTTGGGTTTTTAGTAACTTTTGTGCTTATGGTGTACCACTTAGTACACTTATACCTATGAAATGAGCCCTATTATAATTTTTTTTATTATTTCTTTGCCTATGTTGGGTCTTAATTGTGGCACATGGGATCTTTTTGTTGAGGCATGTGAACTCGTTGTGGTGGGCTCTAGAGCCCATGGGCTCAGTAGTTGTGGTGAGTGGACTTAGTTGTTCAGAGGCATGTGGGATCTTAGTTCCCGGACCAGGGATTGAATCTGTGTCCCCTCCATTGCAAGGCAGATTCTTAACTGCAGGACCACCAGGAAAGTCTTGAAATGAGCACTGTTATTATTCTCATTTTTCATAGGGGATCTTAAGCTTTAGAAAGTTTAAGTAACTTGCCCTAACTCTCGTAGCCCGAAGTGGTAGAAGCAGGATTTGAACCTGGGTCTATATGATCCAGAGACGACAACCTGACCCCTGTGCTACACTGTGCTGCCTTTGCATTCCGTCTGAGATCCTAAACTCCCTACTTGATGCTACATCCCAGTCCAGTACTGTGAAGGGTTAATGAAGTGATGCAGAGGAAAGTGCTTTGTGATGGTTAGGGGCCACCCAGCATGAGCAGTTCAGTCTGGTCCTCTGCTGTGTGGGTAAGACCTGTTGATGTATAGAGCAAGGCACTTGCAGCCCCAGGACAGTACTGCTGTGCTGAGAACTGCTACTCATGAGAGCTCATGAAATCAATCCCTCAGGTGTGCTGGGGAGAAGGAAACTGACCTCCACTTTCTGAGCACACCTCTACTCTGGTTCTCCCCACCTAAGACTAAGGCTATAGCACATAGATGATTTCTAGACAAACACATTTGGGTACCAGGCGATGACAGTTGCAGTCTGTTAATGCAACCCCTGCTTGCTCTTTTTCCTCCTTTGAGGGACCTATCTAACACCAAACAACTGCAGAAATTAAATGACCAAGTGAGGATGTATTACGAGCAATTTAAGTCGATCAAGACGCACATGGTGTTTCTGGGCAAGAAACCTAACATCCCCCAGCTTCCGTTTCCCTATTGGATTGTTGTGAGGATTAAATGAGATCATCCATCAAAGTTCAGTGCTTAGCACGTAAGTAGTAGTCAGAGAAGGCTAACTCATTACTAAGAATTTCACAGTGGTTAAGTTAATGTTTGAAATTAGTTTAGCATTTGTGATTTCTGGCTAAAAACTGTGATGCTTCTGTCAGCAGGAGATCATTCAAGAAGTTTTGTTAGGTGGGAAAGGAGTCCACCAGTCCCCAGGACTCTGTTTGTGCTGGAGTCAGGTGTAAGGGTGCGTTATTCAGGGTCAGCTCTGAGTTGGGACTGATCTGGACTCAGCACCCTCCTGTACTGAATCTTACTCTGAGCCCAGTAAAAAATTGGACTGTCACAGCTTTCCTTCACTTCATTCCCAGTTTTAGACCAGAGGCAGATTCTGCAAATGCTGCCAGGCCCTCCCTGCACTGTTCTTGGGCCCCAGAGGCTGGAGATGGCTTGAACAAAGTCCACCCTCTCTCTGCAGCATCTCCAAGTCCTTGGTTCCAGTGTTTAGCCTTGTCTTTCCCTTCTCCCGTAGAAGCAGGCGGGGGAGAGGTCCCCGAATGGGAATCAGAATCCCTGCCCTCTGTACTCCACTCTATCATGGAGTTGTATAGGACCCAGTTCTCAAAGTGTGGTACCCACATAAACTGATCCGAATTCCCTGGGGAAATCTTAAAAAATGCACGTTTCTTACTGGTCCCAATGGACTGAACTAGAATCTGGAGCAGGAGTGAGACCAAAGAGTGTGCATTTCTAATGACACACTTGAGATGATTCTGCTGCTTAATAGTGGTAGTGAGAGGGTGCACCAGAGCACAGAGAAGGAAAAGCATGGGGAGAGGATTCTAGAAGGATGCCAGCTATCATCCTTATTGTTACCCACTTTTTCCTTCTTGCTTCATCCCCTCTCCTTTAGTTGCTTTCTGAGCAAAGACTGCCAAGGATGGATTCCCGCTCTTACCCCAGTGGGCAAAGCCAGCTTGTCTGGGGTTCCTTCTCCGGCCACCAGTCCCACTACAGAGTGCTTGCCAGAGTCCCCACTGTATTGCAGGAGGGGCATGAGACAGGAGGTCAGGCAGAGGCTGGGGACACAGCTGCAGCAGATCAGGGCTCCTGTTTCCTCCCCCAGCCCTGGGCCTCTGGGGCAGAGGAAGCCCAGGCAGGAAGACCAGAGCTGCCACCAGCCAGCGAGGCCCATGAAGCACCCCCCACCCCCTAGTCATCCTGCCCTCAGAGTCTCAGCATCATGGATCTTCTTTTGGCATCATTCTTAGCCTGGGGGCCTTCTGCAGCCTATATGGCCCTATGCCCAGCCCTCCAGCCTTACTATGTCATGCCAGAAGACAGTTCTCTTCCCTCATGTCTGCTGCCCTTACCTGGGCATTCTATCCCCAGGCACACACCTACTACTCTCCACCATTCAGAAAGTTCTTCTTGCTGTCTGACCTCAGTCCTTCTTGCTGCAGCCTCAGCCCTAATCTTTTCATTCTAAGCCTTTGAGAGATGAAGATGGGGGTCACTTCTGAAGCACTAGCTGGTCTGGGACTTGAGATGGGACTATCATAGACCAGAATTACTTCCCTAACAATCCCCACCAAACTTTTGGAAAAGTTCAGTCTTAACCAACCACAGAAGGTCAAACACTCAGTGTCTAAGTATGTTTCACTTCCCTTCCACATCACTGGCCCTACCCCCACTCTTTCGCAGGACAGCAAGGACAGAGAGAAGGGGGCTGGGGAGTGGCTCAAAGAGGACATCTTATAGTCTGATGAGGGCTCAGGGAGGTTCCTTAGAGACAATGCAGCCTAGCACTGTCCAGGCTTGGTATGGCTGATACAACCCCACAGGCTCAGACAGGGGCTGTCATCCCAGATTGGGATATCGAGTAGAAGCAGCACTGGGCTGGGAGTCTGGACACCTGGGTAGTACTCCTAGCACTGCCACTGAACCCCATTTGACCTTGGACAAGCCTCCTCTCCTGGCTGAGCCTTGATCCCCATCTTCTCTGAAATAAGGAACTGGGCTCTGTGATTCACAGGGTGTACGAGGATTCCATCACGGGGGTGTCCCAGCCCCAGGTGGCTTCTGCAGACCCTGTAGCGACTCCAGCCTGTCCTGAGACCATGTCCTGAGCTCCCTGCTGTGCGTGACTCCAGCCTGTTCTATCCAGACCCCAATCTAAACAATCTTGATTCCTGTTCCCAGCTTGGCGGGACCCTGAATGGCAGGAAGTGAAGACAGGAGCCTGTTTATGTTTGAGGCAGCCAGGCCTGAGGGGGGGGCCACTGGGAAAGGGGTGGGCAGGGGTGGAGGCTGGGAAGGGGTGGGCAAGGGACAGGGGACAGACAGGGGTGGGGGACTGCTGAAGAGATGCTCCCTCCACCCCAGCCCCATGCCCGCTGCGCCCTCCAGTCTGCACTCAGCAGCAGGACAGCTGGGAGTCCCCCAAGCTCTCAGTCACTTAAACATGGCTCCCCACCCTTTACCCCTAACAGGATGGTTTCCATGGGGAAGTGAACCAGGACTTCCCCTGCAGGCCCCGCCCCAAAGCCAGACGCAGGGAGGAGGCCTCCCTGCCCCCCCCACAAAAAAAAAAAAACTCCCAGCAATTTCCTCCGGGTGGGAGGGACCCACAGTCAGTGGCTGAAAACACTGAGGGGATCACATTTCATAGATGTTATTGCACCCCTTCTCCTCTCCAGGGATCATGACCTTGAACCTTCCCAGGAGAAGGCTTCTGATGCTACTGATGGCCTTGGGTCTGACCCAGGGTGAGTACTTGGGAAACAGGTAGGGAACAGGGGCCTGAGGGGATAAAGAAAGGGCTGTCTGGGCTCAGCTCTTGTTGGACTGAGTCTGAGGAGCTGGGAGGAGGGGGACTGGGGAGACAGGGCTCAGTGAGACTGAGCTCTCAGCTACCCCAACCCTCCTGTGCCGGCCTCTTGATCCAAACCAACAGGCTGGAGCTCTTTCAGATTTCAGAGTGGGAACATGTGTATGGGGATTCAGACAGTGGGGCTGTTGGCAGGGGTGGGGGGCCCTGGGAGAGCTCTCAGCATTGGGGCCGGGAGGCCTGCTGTGCCTGGAACTGGGAGGGGAGGTCCAAGGATCAGGGAAGGGAGAGAAGCCTGGTTCTCACGGTGGCAGCTGCCCCTGGTGGGGATAAGTCCCTGGATGGAGGGCTGAGGATGGACCTAAAGGACTGGGACCTCACAGGGCTGGTTTGAGACCTCAGAAGGGAGGGGGCAGTCGGGCAGACTTGGGGGTTAGGCTCCTCCTGGAGAGCTGGGCCCAGAGTGGCTGAGCTTCCAGTGTGTCCCTCAGGTGACCCCTTGAAACCTTCTTGGGGCCCGCTGGTGACCTGCACGTGTGCGAACCCACACTGCAAGGGGCCTACCTGCCAGGGGTCCTGGTGCACAGTCGTGCTGGTCTGGGAGGACGGACATCTCCAGGAATACCGGGGCTGCGGGAACATGCACCCGGAGGTCTGCAGGGCACGCCCCACGGAGTTCGTCAACCACTACTGCTGCTACAGCCCCCTGTGCAACCACAACGTGTCCCTGGTGCTAGAGGGTACGTCTGGCTGCCCCGGAAACCCCTCCCCGGCTTCTCCAACTCTGCCCACCCTGCCCAGCTTGCCTCTCACGCTCTGGCCTGGAGGGTGGGGGAGGCAGGGCCCTGGGGTCTGATTGGCAGAGTGGCAAGGTGGGGGGCATCTGGCCTGGTGGAAGCTGGGCCTCAGTATCCCTCTTCCACCAGCCACCCAGACTCCTCCGGAGCAGCCACAAGGAGACGGCCAGCTGCCTCTGATCTTGGGCCCTGTGCTGGCCTTGCTGGCACTCGTGGCCCTGGGTGCCCTGGGCCTGTGGCATGTCCGGCGGAGGAAGGAGAAGCAGCGGGGCCTGAACAGTGAGCTGGGCGAGTCCAGCCTCATCCTGAAGCCATCTGAGCAGGGGGACAGCATGCTGGGGGTATGGGCCTGGGGGAACCTGGGACACAGGGTGGTGGGGGGTAGACAGGAGCCACAGAGTCAGAGGGGGCACAGAGTGGCAGGTAGCTGAGAAAGGCACATGGCAGGCACTCAGAGGTTTGGCTGGGCACTGGGCAGGTGGGGTTTGTGAGTGAGAAGTGTGGTGAGATGAGACAGTGGGGCCCAGGTTGAGGAGGGAGAAATGGGTTTGGTGTGTGGGGGCTGCCCCTCAGTGGCCTCTCGGTACTCCCAGGACCTCCTGGACAGTGACTGTACCACGGGCAGTGGCTCAGGGCTCCCGTTCCTGGTGCAGAGGACAGTGGCTCGACAGGTCGCCCTGGTGGAGTGTGTGGGTGAGCAGTGGGTGAGCTTAGGGGATGGGGACCAAGAGCTCCCAGTGAGCTTGGAGGGGTGAGGGAGTCACAGGTGGGGCCAGGCCTGGGTCAGAACAGGAATTCTGCTAGTCAGGGAGGGGGTTGGAGATGGGGCAGTGCCTGATCCTTGGGCAGGAGCTGGGGTGGAACAAGAGGCAAATGGAGGTGGCCTGCCAGAGGCGTGTGGGTCTGAATTCAGTTAAACAGAATCTTCAGAGGTTCTGCGGTCGGAGCCAGGACAACAGTGTGAGGGGGGCCACTTCTGAGGGTGACTGTGCCCAAGGGTCCTGTGTGTCCAATATGTGACCCCCTCCCTCCTCTCCGGTTGCTGGATCAGGAAAGGGCCGCTATGGCGAGGTGTGGCGGGGCCTGTGGCATGGTGAGAGCGTAGCTGTCAAGATCTTCTCCTCCAGAGATGAACAGTCCTGGTTCCGGGAGACTGAGATCTACAACACAGTGCTGCTCAGACACGACAACATCCTAGGCAAGCAGGGGTGGGGTGGGGATCGCTGAACTAGAACCCGGGCTCTCATCGCCGTGCCCCACCACCTCGCCTCTGGACATTGACCTAACCTTGAAGGACTCCCAGCGGCCCTCGGCCCCAGCTTCTGACTCCAGCTTCCTCTCTGCCCTAAGCCAGACCAGCCTCCACCCCATTCCCAGCTTTGCCCTGACCTTGTCCATCCTGTCTCCCCAGCCCCGACCCTGACCGGTCCAGCCTCCTTTATCCCTAGCCCCGCGTGAGCCACCTGATCCTCCACCCACAGGCTTTATCGCCTCGGACATGACTTCGCGCAACTCGAGCACGCAGCTGTGGCTCATCACACACTACCATGAGCACGGCTCGCTCTACGACTTTCTGCAGAGGCAGACGCTGGAGCCTCAGCTGGCCCTGAAGCTGGCCGTGTCCGCGGCCTGCGGCCTGGCACACCTGCACGTGGAGATCTTTGGCACGCAGGGCAAACCGGCCATCGCCCACCGCGACCTCAAGAGCCGCAACGTGCTGGTCAAGAGCAACCTGCAGTGCTGCATCGCTGACCTGGGTGAGTGCGGAGGGGCGGGCCCTTGGCGGGGGGTGGGGGGGGTGGGGGATAGAATTCGTACGCCCTCCCTCTCCACGTGGTTCTGCCTTAGCCTGTTTGGATGCCTGGCTTCAATGGCCTGATTTGGCACGCGCGCACGCGCGTGTGTGTGTGTGTGTGCGCGTGTGTGTGCTCTGCCTTCCCCTGTTTGGATGCCTGGCTTCAGTGGCCTGATTTGTGTGTGTGTGTGTACACTGGCGCTTTGAAACTTACAGAACGTGTGTATGTTCTCATCTCACCTCCTGTGTGTGTGTGTGTGTATGTGTGTGTTCTCGTCTCACCTCCACAAGAACCCCACACTCCACAAGCGGCCTTAACACTATTTTCAAGCCAGACTCCTTCCACCACTTCAGCCAGGCTCCAGGCGTGGGGAGAAAGGGGCAGGGAGCCAGCAACCTGGGTTCTCATCCTGGCTTTGCGGCCACATCGCTCCCTGACACCATGCATTGGGTTCAGTTCTGAAATATATGCCTGCCTTGCCTACTCACATCTCACTGGATTCCTACACCTAGAGAGCGCCACACAAGTCAACTATGACAGGGACAGTGATTCTTCCTGTGTCCTGCCATCTCTTGCCCTCTCACCTCTTGCCGGGGTTCCAGCCTCCCCAGGGCCACCCTGTCTGTGGGCTTGGGTGAGCAGCAGGAGTGACGGGCCCGGTACCCACAGGCCTGGCTGTGATGCACTCCCAGGGCAGTGATTACCTGGACATTGGCAACAACCCACGAGTGGGCACCAAGCGGTACATGGCCCCCGAGGTGCTGGAAGAACAGATCCGAACCGACTGCTTCGAATCCTACAAGTGGACGGACATCTGGGCCTTTGGCCTGGTGCTGTGGGAGATCACCCGCCGGACCATCGTCAATGGTGAGCCTCCGGTGCCCCCCTGCACAGGGTTGGGGGGGGACAGGGCAGGTGGACACCCAGGCAGACAGGTGGGAGATGGGACTTCCTGTCACCGGCTGGTACCCGTGGCCTGAGGGGCCTGTGGTTAGACCTTCCAAATTCCCTTTACTGTCACTCACCGGCTGGTTCAGCTGAGTGACCTTTTAAGGTTCATCTGAGTCTGATTCTGGCTGTGAAATCTTGGGTAATTGATAATAACAAATAATAATAGCAGCTAACATTTATTGAGTTTCAGTATGTGCCAGATGCCATGCTGTATACATGTATTATCTTATTGAATTGTCCTGTGTTGGCAGGGAGGTGGTATGCTTAGTAGTTAAGAGTATGGGTGGGAAATCAGACCAAGTTCAGTTCCTGATTTTTGCCATATGCAAGGTACTTTACTTTTCTGTGCCTCAGTTTCCTCATTTGTGAAATGAGAAGAAAAATAATTTCCAGTTGTTGAGATAATCCAAATAAGGTAATCAGGGCAGTATCTGGAACTGTTGTGGAGTTCAGTAAATATTGGTGGCAATTATTGTTTTAATGACAAATACTTGACACAGCAGCATCCCCATTTTACAGATGAGGGGACTGAGGCACAGAATTACAACTGGCTAGAGGCAGCACTGGGGTATGAAACCAGGCAATTTGACTCTCAGGACCAGTGCTCTTTATTACTGTTCTACTTCCACCTCTTTGGTCCTTGTTTCCACAGAAATGCCGGATGTAATAGTGCCTGCACTGCCTGCTTATTGATGCCTTACTATTATTATTATTATTATTTTTGGCTGCACTGTGAGGCATGCAGTATCTTAGTTCCCTGACCAGAGATCGAACGAGTGCCCCCTGTACTGGGAGTGGAGTCTTAACCATTGGACCACCAAGGAAGTCCCTACTGCCTCATTATTACCATGGGTGCTACAGAGAACTGAAATGTGGAGGGGAGCAGGCACAGGGACCTCATTCTTCATATAGAGGGCCTGCCCTGTGACTGATGCCCTCCTAGTCCTGGGGTGGATGGGTGCTGGGTGGTGGTCTGGACCAGGTAGGGAGGCTGGTCAGTCTTTGTGGAGGCTGTCCACGGAGAGGGGCTGCCAGGAGTCTTGACAGGTTGGGGACCACCCTCTTGCTGGGCTCAGCTTCAGACACAAACTCCAGAGGCTGGGGCTTGTAAAGGGTGCACCTGGAAGGAACCGAGGCCCCTTGGACCCAGCCACAGGCAGGAAAGGAAGGCTGGACCAGTCTGGGCTGAAGAGGAGGCTGATTGCAGACTCCTGGGGGAGGAGGAAAGCTCTGTCAGCTCCACACAGATTCACGGCGCATTATAAACACTGTAATCTGGTGTCAGCCCCGGCACTGATTAAAGGCCCATTAGACACGCTCAGGCCTCTGTGCAGCACTGATTAGGCCTCAAGCAGCACAGGGCCTGGCCTGGACGCCCGCCACGGAGAGCGCAGCTGGCTCGGGCTCTCCCAAGGCTGTGGCTGTGCTGTATGGCTGCAGCCCCCAGCCTCAGGCTGGAAGCAGGGTGGGGCCTAAGGTGCTTTTCTGGGGTCTGGCCTCTTCTGCCCCAGTGACTGCTGCTCCACCAGCATCATCTTCAGAAAGATCCTGCTCAGGATGGCACATTTGGGATGATGAGGGGAGGGAGTGCTGCTGGCTGAGGGGGTCAGCAGAGGCCTGTGCCACCCCTGAGAGTGGGTGGATGTGATCTGGACCTGGGTAAATCTCCTTCCCTTAGAAGATGTGTTTTCTTCCCCTTCTCCTCATTCTACCTCCTCACCCAGCAGTCAGTCTGCCTCCCTCCCTTAAGTGTAGCTTGGAGGTCAAGAGCATGGGCTTTGGTTAGACTTCCTGGGCTTAACTCCTAGCTCTGTTTCTTACTATCTGTGTGATTTTAGACAAGTTTCTTAACCTCTCTGGCCTGAATCTGGCTGAATTTCATTGTCTGTGTGTGTGTGTGTGTGCGCGCGCTAAGTTGCTTCAGTCCTGTCCGACTCTTTGCGACTCCATGGACTGTAGCCTGCCAGGCTCCTCTGTCCGTAGGATTTTCCAGGTAAGAATACTGAAGTGGGTTGCCATGCCCTTCTCCAGCAGATCGTCCTGACCTAGGGATCGAACCCAAGTCTCTTATGTCTCCTGCATTGGCAGATGTGTTCTTTACCACTAGTGCGACTTGGGAGCCCCTTCATTGCTTATAAAGTGGAGCTAATAGTCTTCCTCATCTGATAGGGTTGTTTTGTGAGGATCTAATACCATGCAGTTAGGACAGTGCCTGCCACATAGTAATTGCTCAGTAAACATTAGATATTTGGGGGCATCTCTGATAGTTGGGGCCTGGAAGCAGTACCCAGACCCTGGGTGAGAGGCAGCTGTGGAAAGACTGGAACAAGATCTGTCCTGGGAATGCAATGTGTTTAAGTCTTAACTCTGCCATTATGAGCTGTGTAACCTTGGGCTCAACTTCTCTGAGCATCAGTTTCTTCATCTGTAAAATGGGTGGTCAGGTTGCAGTGAAGACTAACAGGATAATGCATGTTCAGTGTTTATAACACAATGCCTGGCATATATGGTAAATGTAAGATAAATGGCAGTAATTATTGTTTATAAATATATTTATTATATTATGATGTCCCTCTCAGAGGTAGCATGGGCAGGCAACTGGTTTCCTGGACCCTGGGACTGAGTGTGGGCAAGGCTCACTTCTGGGTGGTATGGGACCTGCTTGTGGTCCCAAGTGACTGTCCCATTGTCCTTCATCCCTAGGCATAGTGGAGGACTATAGGCCACCCTTCTATGATGTGGTGCCCAATGACCCCAGCTTTGAGGACATGAAGAAGGTGGTGTGTGTTGACCAGCAGACCCCCACCATCCCCAACCGGCTCGCTGCAGACCCGGTGAGGCTCCTGGGGGTGCTGGGATGGTGTGGGGTGGTGGCTCAGCACTGGGGCTTCTGGGCTGAGGAACTCGTGTCTGGCCTCTGCTTCCCCTGGGTAGGCTCTAGGGGGCAGATCCCAGGGGACCTCTCTGGGTACTCCCTCCCACATTCCTGCCTGTGGACCTCCAGAGATCCTCTGGTTATTCTGGGATATTTTAGAATGTTTCACCTTGCCTGCAAAGACAGAGGTTCTCTGCTATTTTTTTTGCTGTGAAGTTACTGTTGTTGTTGTTCTTTTTTCTCAAAACACTCCACATACTTTATAGAGAATGCACACATACATATATATAGGCAAATATAGGCATATACACACTTCTGTACAAACATACACACATGTACATATTCACAGGGACACGTACATGCACACACATGCACACACTCATAGGTACACGCACATGCACACACAGGTACACACACATGCACATATATACCAGACTGGTGGCCCCACGAAGACAGAGAAAAAGGCCTTTTGTCTCTGTCTTGGCACTTCTCTCCTTGTTCCCTGTCACAGTGCCTGGCACACACTGGGTACTCAACCAATGTTTATGGAATGAATGACTGAACACTGACATAAATATATACATATATATACACAAACATATGTACATTTCTGCACAACATGACAGAGCCACAAAAAGCCACTCCTATGCACACACACATACACTCCCTCCCAGGAACTGGCTTGAGTTCCGAGGCAGAGGTGAGGCTGGCTCACTCTGCGACCACTGAGCTTCCTGGACACATGCATTTTGAGGGCAGCACCCACCACCCAATCTCCCAGTGTCCACTGGACCAGACCAGGGTTGGTGGAGGTACTGGGAGCCACTGCCTTCTGCAGTGGGGTCTGGCCTCAGAGGGGCATGTGAGAGCCCCAAGGCCTGCAGGTCTCCCCTTTCTTGGGTCTTGGTGGAGTGAGGGTGGGGGTACTCACCAGAGGGTGTCCGTGAAGGCCTGACTTACATCTCTCTTCCCATCCTGCCTACCTTTCTCCATCCCCTTCTCACTCCACTCCCTTCCTCTTCCATTGTTGCCTTTCTTTTCTCATCCTTGCCCTGTTCCCACTATCTCCCTTTCACCACTGCTGTCTCTCCTCTCCTTTTCGACACTCTCGTTTCCCTCTTCTCAACTTTTCTGTCCTCTTGGGCATCCTCCTGGCCTCTTCCTTTCCACGGTCCCTGACCCATGTCTCTGCTTCCTCTCCTCTCCTTCACTCTCCCTCCCCCCAGGTCCTCTCAGGCCTGGCTCAGATGATGCGGGAGTGCTGGTACCCCAACCCCTCTGCCCGCCTCACAGCACTGCGGATCAAGAAGACACTACAGAAACTCAGCAACGGTCTCCAGAAGCCCAAAGTTATTCCCTAGCCATGGGGCTGAAGCCTGACTCCCCTCTGCCTGCAGTGTCTGTGGGGTGGCTGGTGGATAGCAGCCTGCCTGGGGAGCCGTTCTGTGAGTGTGTGTGCCGGGGAGGGGGGTGCCCCTCTATGGGCAGCTGTGCCTGTCCGACTGGGCCCCCAGCCCATCCAGCCAAAAATACAGCTGGGCTGAAACCCGATCCTCCCACCGGCTGGCCTGCTCCAGGCAGCAGGCTCTCTGACGCCTGGCTCCCTCCCTACCCGCCATACCCTGGACACACCCCCTACCACCCTCCGGACAGGAGGTGAGAGATCCCAGAGCCACAGTGGTCAAGCCAGGGAACCGTCCTGGGCCCAGAGCCTGGACCTGCACTTTACCCCCTGCCCTCTGTCAACCCCACTGCCCCACTGGAGCTGCCAGGGTGGCACAGAGCCCTGTCCAGCCTTCAGCAGACACCCTGCCCTGCCAGGCTTCAGCCTCTGGCCCAAGCCCCAGACACCCAGGGCGCATCAGCTTTTCTCTGTGGGTTTGTATTTCAGCTTCAGGCCACCTTGGGCCCCTGTCTCCTAGACATGACCCCCCTGCCCCCGTTGCCCCGCAGAGGTGGAGCCTGATCCTCGGCCCCTCTCCCACCTCTTCCTAGCTGACTTATTGTGACATGAAACCCAAGGAGTCTTGCTGTGAGTGTGGCCAGTGGAGAAGTGGCAGGTCAGATGGGTAAGGCCTGGGACTTCCAGAATAAACGAGAGGATGTTGGGGCCAAGCGTGGCCAGGGAAAGGCCCATCTGGGAGTCAGGAGACCCAGAGTCTGGTCTGGGTGCTTGCTCTCTGTGACATAAAGGAGGCCTTCCCTGTACTGGGACCTTTGTTTCTTCATCTCTATATCGAAAGGTTTTGTTCTGATGTCCTTTGAAGTTTTTTCAGCTCTAAAGTTCTTCGAAATTTCAGCCTGTGTCAGAACTCTGTTCATCAGTGCCTTGTACTCCTTATGCCCCAGCCCCTGGCAATTTGCCTCAAGATGGAAATTTGAAAATAACTTTATCTGAGGCCAAGAGTATCTGAAATGTTTCCTAGTCTAATTCTACAAGCTCCAGTTCCTGTCTTAACCCATGCCTCTGGCCATCCTTGGGCTCAGACAACCCTGGGTCGTCTGGCAGGCAAATCAGCCACTCACCTGCTCGTGGCTTCACCATGGCTTCACCTTCTCTCCCCAGGGCTGAGAGGGTCCGAGGGAGCTTCCTGCAGGGCATCCAAGGCTCAGAAGAAATCTGGCTCCAGCCAACAAGCCTCCAGCACCCAGATTCTTCCCCCATGGGCCCCTGTGTGGCCTTCCTAGTCCTATACGTTTGGCCAGACCCCAGAGTGTATGTGTCTAGGAAGAACCCGATGGCTGTAGAGAAACACATGGAAAGTTCAGCATTTGGAAATATCAAATTTTTGGTGTTCCAGGGTGTATGTCCATGCGCTGAGGAGGTTACCTGAGCCCTCAGTGGGTGGATGGGCTGGAGGGCAGTTGGGTTGGAGGTAGGGCCTGAGGGTTGGGTGGTGAGGTGCGGGGCTCAGGTTAGGGACATGACAGCCCCAAACTTGGGAAGACCTGGTCTCGCATCCCTTGGCCCTGGGACAGCATGGAGAAGGACCCGCAGTTCTCCACAGGAGGTGAAGGAAACAGCCTCCTCCCCTCCTGCTGGAAATGCCCCAGCACAGCCTCCCTGGTCAGCTTCTCGAGTGTTCCTTCCACCATCAGAGCAGCACTTTCCCAGGCTGCCTCCCAGCATTGTGCAAGGCCCAGAGGAGAAGCAGGAAGTGAAACTGGGTGAAAGAGAAAGCTGCATGAACCTGCCAGGTTCCCACAACATCGCAGGGCACTTTGCTTCCTGGCAGTGTCATATCTTCTGGGTCACTGGAACCCACCTCCACCAGGAATCCCCCTGAAGGATTTTATCTCTACTGGATTTTGGGGGCAAAAAGTCTCCTTAGGTTCCAAGCCAGAGACTGAAGGCAGCAGCTCCCCAAAGGCTGGAAAATCCCTAAGAAGAGAAAGTCTGAGGCAGGAGGCCAAATGATGGGGGAGGGTTGAGAGAAGGGGCCAGAGTTGGGAGAACAGCTATGGCCAGAGTAGGAGACATTGGTGAGAGAAGTCTGCATAATGATGCTGAGTTCAGGATGGTGTTCCAGGCCCAATATTACAGTCTCTTAGCCTGGAGGTACTGTTTGTGGGAGCGCTTAACTCCTGCTTAGCACGTGAGTGAGTGAAAGTCGCTCAGTCATGTCCGACTGTTTGTGACCCCATGGACTCTATAGTCCATGGAATTCTCCAGGCCAGAATACTGCCCACCAGGCTCCTCCGTCCCTGGGATTCTCCAGGCAAGAATACTGGAGTGGGTTGCCATTTCCTTCTCCAACTGGAGTGGGTAGCCGTTCCCTTCTCCAAGAGATCTTCCCAACCCAGGGATGGAACCAGGTCTCCCGCATTGCAGGCGGATTCTTGATTAGCTGAAGCCCAAGAATACTGGAGTGGGTAGCCTGTACCTTCTCCAGCAGATCTTCCCGACCCAGGAATCGAACTGGGGTCTCCTGCATTGCAGACAGATTCTTTACCAACTGAGCTATCAGGGAAGCCGCTTGGCACATAGTAGGTCCTCAATAAAGCATGGTTGAGTCCGGAGCTCTGGCTAAGTCTTCCCAGGTCGGTGCCTCTGGTTCTCTCTGGTTCGCTGAGGGAACAACAGGGGATGCGGGAGGAGATGGTCCCAGAGTATCCTGCCTGGCCTCTGCCCAGCAGAGAAAAGTCACAGTTGGTGGAGGAGCGTGCTTGGACCCTAAGCGGCCGCCCAAATGTCAATTCCCACTGCCGGCTGGGAGCAGCCGTCTCGCGGCGCCTCCTCACGCCCTCTGCTGGCCAAAGGGCGACCCAGCAGCCGCCTCCCGCCCCGCCTGGCGCGTGGGGCCGCAAGCCCTTCCCTGCCTGGGATCTTCTTACGCCGCGCCCAGGCGGCAGTGTGCGTGCGCTTACCCATGCTCCTGTTCTGTAGGGACTGTCCCCCGAAAACCACATCTAGAAAGGAGCTGCGTCCTCACTCACAGGCAGCTTGGACACGCCCGCCTGAATTCGCTGTTCTCAATTCCCTCTTTAAATGCCCACCCCTCCTTTGCCAGGAGTCACTCCTCATCCCCAGGATGGGAAAGTGACCGCCATCCTCCGAACCCACCTTGGCGTCCAGGGAGGACTCAGAAAGCACCTCTCCCCCTTCCCCCCCGAAATTGGGGGCGGGGACATGCCATAGGGGAGGCAGGTACTGAAAGAAGCCAAGAGGTGACTCTTCCATTTGACTGCCCAGCCTAGGAAATCTGTGCCTTTGCAGTAGAGGCTCCCTTAGGGAATCACAGTACTAGGGTACCCTTACCAAAGGATGACCTCCCTTTTACCACGGAGGGCCTCCCCTCCTCCCAGCAGCCCACAAGGTGGCTCATGCCTGGAGCCTACTACTGACTCCAGAAGCCTTTGTCCATGGACCCCCCACAACGGACAGTGCCCTCTTTCCCAGAGGACCTTTTAAACCAGCTTTGGGAAAATGAGAAAATGAGAGTGTTGAGAGCGTTTGTTTCCCCTCCTGTTACTGCCGGACCCTGATCCTTACATCCCACCGTGATGTCCACATAACGTTGACTATGGGCAGAAATGCAGTGAGTACATTGCGGAAAAGAAATCACAAGACAGGCTGCGATCTGGGAAAGAACTGGCCCATTGCCCTCCAGGGTTAGAAGGTCATGGCATCCAAGCCCCTACCTCCATGTAGAGCCTCAGGGAAACTGCCTGCCTTTGGAAGAAAAAAAATCCATCAACTTTTTCTTAGTTTTGTTTTGCTTTCCTGGGGGGACCCCAGGCTCTAATTTCCTTACCTATATAAAGAGGGAGGGGATCATCCAAATGTTAAGGATGCTCCCTCAGGGGTGATGAGTGTCTATAACATGCCCAAATGAGAGTGAAGCTTGTTTCCTGGAGCATGTGCTTTGATGACCACGACTTCCTTTGCCAAGCCCTTGTGGTACCCAGTTCTCCCTACTCTCGAAGTCACCATTCTCCCTCAGTCCTGCCTACATCTGCCCTCACAGAGGGTGGCTCTTCTTCCTCTAGAGCTTCACTCACATCAAGATTAACAGCCCAAGAGGTAGCAAATCTCCATGTCTATTCAGCCCTGGGGGGTGGTGTGGAGGGGTGCACGTCCAGAGGGGGGACGGATGCTGACTGTGCAGTCGTCACTGTGGGTGGGCGACTTGGAACGAGCTGCTTCCACCAGGACCACATTCAGTTTGCTAGAAATAGAGACAGAGGGCTTCTTGACTTTGCATACGATTTGCATAATGTCATAGACACAGTCTATTTTCAGGCAGCTTTCAGGTTAAAGTGTTGTCACTGCTGCCCTGCGGGGTGTCACGTCTGGATGAGTCTCTTCTCTGTTCTTTCTCACCCACCCACTCTTACTGACCTAGATCCCCGACTGCAGGAGCCAGTGGCAGGGTGGGGGGCAGAGTGGGGTTGTCCGGGGAGACACGGGGGCAGGGCAAAAGGCACGCTGGCATTTCCTTTGTTGCCACCACCACCCAAAGCAGTGTGGAGCTGTTCAAGGGCAACTGATAGGCAGAGGCAAGGAACGAGAAGCAAGGTGGCTGGCTCATGCTCTGTTCTGCACAAACTGCTCCCGCCTCTTCTACCAGAACAGCCAGTTCCCATACCCTCGATTTAGTCTTCTGCCAGTTTGAAGGAAGACATCTAGATAAACCTGTTCCTCTCAGCCACCATAAAGCTTGGCTTGGCCCAGCTATCCCTCTTGGGCATTTATTTTCAGCAGTAAGATTTGATCTTAGCCTCCTGTGAAATCTGACCCTCATTCTGTCCCTCTCCTGGGAGCCCCATCTAGGAGACCAGTAAGCTAGTCTGATGATCAGTGTCTGCAAAACACCTGGCACATAGTAGGAGGTCACTCAGTGCTAGAGTCCTCTTCCTCTCCTTCCTCTAGAAGTCTGTGCCAAGCACCTAATTGTCCCAGGCCTAGATGCCCAGAACAGGCACCATTCTCTGAGGGCTCAAGGCAAACAGAATAGAAGGGCCAGTTGGGGTGACTTACTAAGACGTCTATTGACCTTGGCAGGTCCCTTGGCCTCTCAGCTAGAAAAGAGGGGGGTTGGTGGGTTTTAAGTGCAAGGGCAATTCTCATGTCACAGAGCGCTAGGGCTGAAGCCCCACCTAGGCTATGATCAGGGCCTGTCTGCTGTGCTGTCTTACTGTGGACACCCAAGGATTCACCAGATGCTAAGGCAATGAGCCTGGGAGACTTGCTAGGTCTTGGGAGTCATGAGGTTGCTCAGTCAGGCTGGACAGCAGCACCATACCACCCAGAATTCCCGGCCCCTGGCGCCCAGTCCCCCTGGACCTGCCCCGTCCCCTTAGGCAGGCGTTTCCTGTTGATAAGAAGCTCAGTCAACAAACACTGATAAAGAGATGAAAAAAGGAAATTGACAGGGCTTGGGTATAATGGGCATTTTTGTCTGCCTTTTCTACCCTTCCTCCTTCTTCCAGCACTCCTCCCCCACTGCTTCCCAGAACTGAGGCGAAAACAGGCCCCCCACCTCCACTATGGGCCCTGATTTGCAGTTTCCAGGAATTTAGCCTTACAGAGCCCTTAGAAGCAGGGCCTCGTTTGACCTGGGGGGATGGATTGGAGGGAGGCGGTAGGAGCTCAGAGGCAGGAAGCTCTGGGTGCTGCAAGGCCCCCAAGTCCAGGGAAAAGGGCAGTGGCAGCAGGAAGGAAGGACTGTCAGGCACAGGTTGCATCTACGACCTTCAGTCTTCCCTTCTCCTCCTCCCCCCCAGAGGCCTGGATCCAAGCCGTGCTTAGGTGGCCGCATAGTCTATAATTAGTGGATTTTCCATCATTTTAGTCTCGGGCTCATTACTGGAAAATCTCATTAATTTTGACTCTACTAATTTGGAATCTATGATCCTTCGGGACAAGAAGCTGGACTGGTGTTTAGAAAAAGAAAACAAACAAGTTTGCAAAGTGGGTCCGACTGCCCTTCCTGGGTTTGGATTTGTAAGCTCAGCTCAACAAAGGCCCTTTTCTCAAGCAGTCAGCCTGCAGTTAACATGACCTGCCACCAGGTGGTTGATGAGGCTTTGTCCTCACTAATGCAAGTAGTCATGGATCATGGACAAGGGTGTTTTAAAGATTTGTACTCCATACTTCTTCCTTTTCCCCCAGAGAGATCATTTCTTGATACAACAGTTAGGCCAAAGTAAAAGGGTGAAATATATGGCTCTAAATGGCCAGTGTTTGAAAGAAAACCAACAGCCATCTACAACCTGAGGTCCTTCTCCTGAATTCGGAATTGTTTCCAGTCCTGGTTACACCTGATCAGGGCTTTCTCTTCTTGGCTTCAGGCCCTCAAAGCTGTCAGTGTAATTCTGACCCGTGAGGGGAGGAACAGTGTGGTGCCAAGGGTTTTATCCAAGTCCAGACTCTGGTTGGAAATTTTTTTAGCAATTCAATAAATGTATTCTAAATTTTATATGAAAAAATATAAACTCATAAAGAGCTAAGTCAGTATTCCCTTATTTTAGGTTACTTTTTGCATAGGTTATATATTCACATTATTAGGAAACAAAAGTGTCAAAAGGCAGACAGTGAAATGTCTCCCTCTCATCCTTGTTGCCCATCTGCCCAAGTTCCTTGAACCCCAAAGAAATGACTGGTTTTAGTTTCTTATGCTTCTGTCTCTCCAAAGTTTCTTTATATGGATTTAAGTGAATTTGAATGTGGATCAAAGATGGAGAAGCTCTATACAGTCAGCAAAAACAAGACCAGGAGCTGACTGTGGCTCGGATCATGAAATTCTTATTGCCAAATTCAGACTGAAATTGAAGAAAGTAGAGAAAACTACTAGACCATTCAGGTATGACCTAAATCAAATCCCTTATGATTATACAGTGGAAGTGAGAAATAGATTTAAGGGACTAGATCTGATAGACAGAGTGCCTAATGAACTATGGACAGAGGTTTGTGACATTGTACAGAAGACAGGAATCAAGACATCCCCAAGAAAAAGAAATGCAAAAAAGCAAAATGGCTGTCTGAGGAGGTCTTACAAATAGCTGTGAAAAGACAGGAAGCAAAAAGCAAAGGAGAAAAGGAAAGATATTCCCATTTGAATGCAGAGTTCCAAAGAATAGCAAGGAGAGATAAGAAAGCCTTCCTCAGTGATCAGTGCAAAGAAATAGAGGAAAACAACAGAATGGGAAAGACTAGAGATCTCTTCAAGAAAATGTGAGATACCAAGGGAACATTTCATGCAAAGATGGGCTTGATAAAGGACAGAAATGGTATGGACCTAACAGAAGCAGGAGATATTAAGAAGAGGTGGCAAGAATACACAGAAGAACATACAAAAAAGATCTTCACGACCCAGATAATCATGACGGTGTGATCACTCACCTAGAGCCAGACATCCTGGAATGTGAAGTCAAGTGGGCCTTAGGAAGCATCACTATGAACAAAGCTAGTGGAGGTGATAGAATTCCAGTTGAGCTATTTCAAATCCTGAAAGATGACACTGTGAAAGTGCTGCACTCAATATGTCAGCAAATCTGGAAAACTCAGCAGTGGCCACAGGACTGGAAAAGGTCAGTTTTCATTCCATTCCCAAAGAAAGGCAATGCCAAAGAATGTTCAAACTACCGCACAATTGCACTCATCTCACACGCTAGTAGAGCTATGCCCAAAATTCTCCAAGCCAGGCTTCAGCAATACGTGAACCGTGAACTTGCAGATGTTCAAGCTGGTTTTAGAAAAGGCAGAGGAACCAGAGATCAAATTGCCAACATCCAATGGATCATCGAAAAAGCAAGAGAGTTCCAGAAAAACATCTATTTCTGCATTATTGACTATGCCAAAGCCTTTGGCTGTGTGGATCACAATAAACTGTGGAAAATTCTGAAAGAGATGGGAATACCAGACCGCCTGACCTGCCTCTTGAGAAACCTGTATGCAGGTCAGGAAGCAACAGTTAGTACTGGACATGGGACAACAGACTGGTTCCAAATAGGAAAAGGAGTACGTCAAGGCTGTATATTGTCACCCTGCTTATTTAACTTATATGCAGAGTACATCATGAGAAACGCTGGGCTGGAGGAAGCACAAGCTGGAATCAAGATTGCCAGGAGAAATATCAATAACCTCAGATATGCAGGTGACACCACCCTTATGGCAGAAATCGAAGAAGAACTAAAGAGTCTCTTGATGAAAGTGAAAGAGGAGAGTGAAAAAGTTGGCTTAAAGCTCAACATTCAGAAAACTAATTTCATGGCATCTGGTCCCATCACTTCATGGCAGACAGTTGGGGAAACAGTAGAAACAGTGGCTGACTTTATTTTTCTGGGCTCCAAAATCACTGCAGATGGTGATTGCAGCCATGAAATTAAAAGACGCTTACTCCTTGGAAGGGAAGTTATGACCAACCTAGACATCATATTAAAAAGCAGAGACATCACTTTGCCAACAAAGGTCCATCTAGTCAAGGCTATGGTTTTTCCAGTGGTCATGTATGGATGTGAGAGTTGGATGGTGAAGAAAGCTGAGCGCCGAAGAATTGATGCTTTTGAACTGTGGTGTTGGAGAAGACTCTTGAGAGTCCCTTGGACTCCAAGTCCCTTGGAGATACAACCAGTCCATCCTAAAGGAGATCAATCCTGGGTGTTCATTGGAAGGACTGATATTGAAGCTGAAACTCCAATACTTTGGCCACCTGATGCAAAGAACTGACTCATTGGAAAAGACCCTGATACTGGGAAAGATTGAGGGCAGGAGGAGAAGGGTACGACAGAGGATGAGATGGTTGGACGGCATCATCGACTTGATGGACGTGGGTTTGGGTGGACTCCAGGAGTTGGTGATGGACAGGGAGGCCTGGCATGCTGCAGTTCATGGGGTCGCAAAGAGTGAGACATGACTGAGCAGCTGAGCTGAACTGAACTGAATATGGATCCTTGTCCCTTCCCATCTTTATACAAAAGTAACATTATATACACTATGCAACGCATTATTTTTTTCACTTAATAATATGTCTTGGAGATCTTTCCATATCCATCAGAGAGCTTTAAGATTCTTTCTTCATTTTTCTCCTTCTTCTCCTTCTTTTTCCTCTTCTCCTTCATCTTCTTTTTAAAAACAGCATGGTATTCTGCTGTTTGAATGTGCCATAATTAAACCAGTCCCCCATACTGGAAGTTTTGGTTGTTTCCAATTTAGGGCTACAGCAAACAAAGCTGCAATGACTAAACTTGTATGTGTATCATTTTGCTTCATTCAAACATATGCATAGGATAAATTCTAAAAAGTGAAATGCCTAGGTCAAACGATATATGAATTTGGCCAAGGTGGTTTTAAAATAGTGTGAAGAGTGAAGACTTGCTGTAGCAGATAATAAAACATGACAATCCATAGAAATAGAAATAGAATAGTACCAGACAATGGACACACAGACAAATGGACAAGTAGAACATAATTAAGGGCTCAGAAAAGATCCATATACACTTGAGAACTGATATGTGATAAAGATGTCATCAAAATTTGGTGAAGATGATAACTAAAGGGTATAGTGGGTTTTTTTTCCTGGGGGAGTGATGAAAATGTTCTAAATTAATTATGATAACTGTTATACAATTCTGTGAATATACTAAAAGCCACTTTAAAAGGGTGAATTGAAAAAAATAAATAAATAAAAATAAAAAAAAATAAAAGGGTGAATTGTATGGTTATATCTCAATAAAGCTGTTGAAATATTAGTGAAGACAAACATGGACTCCAAATGGATTAAGGGCCAAAATGTGAAAGTCAAAACCATGAGGCTAATAAAAGAAAATGTAAGAGGACATCCTTGTGACCCAGGTATGGGGAAAGATTTAAACAAGACTCTTAAAAGACAAACTACAAAATGAAGAACTACGGATATGATGACATCAGTATATTTTCAGAGATACACCATAAATTTAACATTAATGAATTAATAAAATTAATAAATAAATGGCAGACCAAAAGAGATATTTACAATCCCTGAAAAACTCTACAAAATATGAGAATGATATCTACAGTATATGAGAAACTCCTGCAAATTAACAAATGTCAATTTAAAAAATGAGCAAAATACATGAAGAGTTTATTCACAGAAAAGGAAACCCAAATTAAAAAAAAATTCTAAAACTCACTAGTGGTCAGAGAAATGCATATTCAAATGACATAAAACTAATATCTACCAAAATGGTAAAATCAGAAAAGTGAGTAATGTCAAGTATTAGCAAGGATATGGGGAAATAAGAATTCTTATTCACTTCTACATAGAAGTCTAAACTGGTGTAGCCTTTTTAGCATTGCTTAGTGAAAGTGACCTGTATGCAGGTCAGGAAGCAACAGTTAGAACTGGACATGGAACAACAGACTGGTTCCAAATAGGAAAAGGAGTACGTCAAGGCTGTATATTGTCACCCTGCTTATTTAACTTATATGCAGAGTACATCATGAGAAACGCTGGGCTGGAAGAAACACAAGCTGGAATCAAGATTGCCGGGAGAAATATCAATAACCTCAGATATGCAGATGACACCACCCTTATGGCAGAAAGTGAAGAAGAACTAAAGAGTCTCTTGATGAAAGTGAAAGAGGAAAGTGAAAAAGTTGGCTTGAAGCTCAACGTTCAGAAAACTAAGATCATGGCATCTGGTCCCATCACTTCATGGGAAATAGATGGGGAAACAGTGGAAACAGTGTCAGATTTTATTTTTTTGGGCTCCAAAATCACTGCTGATGGTGATTGCAGCCATGAAATTAAAAGACGCTTACTCCTTGGAAGGAGGGTTATGGCCAACCTAGATAGCATACTTAAAAGCAGAGACATGACTTTGCCAACAAAAGTCCGTCTAGTCAAGGCTATGGTTTTTCCAGTGGTCATGTATGGATGTGAGAGTTGGACGGTGAAGAAAGCTGAGCGCCGAAGAATTGATGCTTTTGAACTGTGGTGTTGGAGAAGACTCTTGAGAGTCCCTTGGACAGCAAGGAGATCCAATCAATCCATCCTAAAGGAGATCAATCCTGAGTGTTCATTGGAAGGACTGATGTTGAAGCTGAAACTCCAATACTTTGGCCACCTCATGCGAAGAGTTGACTCATTGGAAAAGACCCTAATGCTGGGTAGGATTGGGGGCAAGAGGAGTAGGGGACGACAGAGGATGAGATGGTTGGATGGCATCACTGACTCGATGAACATGGGTTTGGGTAGACTCTGGGAGTTGGTGATGGACAGAGAGGCCTAGCGTGCTGCAATTCATGGGGTCGCAAAGAGTCGGACACGACTGAGCGACTGAACTGAACTGAGTGAAAGTGGGTGTGTCCATGCGATTTAACCTTGTGATACCATCTTTGGGCCATCAGTTCAGTTCAGTTCAGTTCAGTAGCTCAGTCGTGTCCGACTCTTTGCGACCCCATGAATTGCAGCATGCCAGGCCTCTCTGTCCATCACCAACTCCCGGAGTCTACCCAAACTCATGTCCATCGAGTCAGTGATGCCATCCAACCATCTCATCCTCTGTCGTCCCCTTCTCCTCCCGCCCCCAATCCTACCCAGCATTAGGGTCTTTTCCAATGAGTCAACCCTTCGCATGAGGTGGCCAAAGTATTGGAGTTTCAGCTTCAACATCAGATCTTCCAATGAACACCCAGGATTGATCTCTTTTAGGATGGATTGATTGGATCTCCTTGCAGTCCAAGGGACTCTCAAGAGTCTTCTCCAACACCACAGTTCAAAAGCATCAATTCTTCGGCGCTCAGCTTTCTTCACCATCCAACTCTCACATCCATACATGACCACTGGAAAAACCATAGCCTTGACTAGACGGACTTTTGTTGGCAAAGTCATGTCTCTGCTTTTAAGTATGCTATCTAGGTTGGCCATAACCTTCCTTCCAAGGAGTAAGTGTCTTTTAATTTCATGGCTGCAATCACCATCAGCAGTGATTTTGGAGCCCAAAAAAATAAAATCTGACACTGTTTCCACTGTTTCCCCATCTATTTCCCATGAAGTGATGGGACCAGATGCCATGATCTTAGTTTTAGACATAGCTCAGAGAAATTCTCATACAAGCCCACAAGGGGACATGCACAAGGATGTTTAACACTGTGGGGCTTGTGGTAGCGGGGAGCTGGAGCCAACCTCGGTGTCCATTGCTGGAGGAACAGATAAGTAAAATGTTGTGGATGAATGCGTGTGTGCTAAGTCGCTTCAGTCCTGCCCAACTCTGTGCAACCCTATGGACTGTAGCCAACCAGGCTCCTCTGTCCATAGGATTCTCTAGGCAAGAATACTGGAGTGGGTTGCCATGCCCTCCTCCAGGGGATCTTCCCGATGCAGGGATCAAATAGTTCAGAGTATTATGTCATTCATCAGAGGCGAGGAACCAGATATACATACAGCAATATGGATAGATCTTTAAAATATAGAACTGATTGGCAGAAGAGAATGAAGGCTAGATCACAGTGCCTTTTATATAAATTTAGAATGCATAATAGAACTATCCTGTGATCCTGCAATCTCACTTCTAGGTATATATCCAAAGGAACTGAAATCAGAATTCCAAAGAGACCTCTGCATTTCCGTGTTCATTGCAGCATTACTCACAATAGCCAAGGCATGGAGCAAACTAAATGTCCGTTGACAGATAAATGGACAAAGAAAACGTAGTATATACATACAAAGGAATATTATCCAGCCATTAATTCATTTTAATATTAATATTTAAAGAGAAGGAAATCCTGCCATGTGCAACAACGTAGATGAACACAGAGGACGGCATGCTAAGTGAAATAAGCCAGACACAGAAGGACAAATACTGCAGGACACCACTTATATGAGGACCCTAAAACAGTTAGACTCAGGACTTCCCTGGTGGTCCAGTGGCTAAGACTCCATGCTCCCTATGCAGGGGGCTGGGGTTCAATTCCTGGTTAGGGAACTAGATCCCACGTGCCACAACTAAAGATCCCACATGCTACAACTGAGACCCAGTGCAGCAAAATGAAAACAAAATCAGCATGTAGAATGGTGGTTCCCAGGGCTGGGCTGAGGTAGAAATGGGGTGGCAGTCGTTGGAAGGGCACAACGTTTCATTTATGCAAGAAGAACAAGACCTAGAACTCTACTGTACAGCAGAGAGCCTCTAGTTAACAATACAGTATTGTAATCTTAAAAATACATGAAGAGGGGAGAGCTTATGTCAAGTGTTCTTAACACACACACAATAATAATAGAATTCATACATATTCAAAACAGTACTGCGTTCTTAACAAGGATATGCATGTACTTAAGGACATGAGCTCACTAGAATGCTTGTGTGGAGAGGGAGCAAGGTGGACAGAGATTGAAAAGGGGATTGGAAAAAGAGGTGGAAGATACAATCTGAGAGAAGACTTGCTGCTTTGCACAGGCCAGTGATAATAACACGCTACCATGTGATTAACCTGAGGCCCACACATACAGGGGGAGAAGACAAAACCACAGAGTCTGAGTCTTCACTCAGCAGTTCAGGAGTCTGTGACTTGGGCATGAAACAGCACATAATACTGGGTTTCCTCATCTTGAAATGGAAATACTCTGAGGAATCGCAATCATGTTGGATAAGGGGCCTGGCCAGAACTGTTGTTCAATAATTAATAATAATACCATTGAGAGTGCTCTGCTCTCACCAGTAGTGTTCATGGCTTCGGTTCTGCAGAGCTACAGGCTAGCTCGAGGTCAATACCTCTTACTGGGAATTCCCAGGTGGTCCAGTGCTTAGGACTCCTTGCTTCCACTGCAGGGGGCATGGGATCAATCCCTAGTCAGAGAACTAAGATCAAAGGCAGTCCCTCTCCCCAGGCCCTGGCTGGCTCTCAAATCTCCCCAGCCTCCTCATGTGGGAAGCAGCTAAAGAGGAGAGATTTCCAGGGAGATTTGAAATGTAATTGCAGATATATGTGTATATGTGTATAAGCCATATACATATATAGGTAAATGTGTATGGATATTTATGTGTACTTATTTCAATGAGAAAAAGATTCTTCATCCTGTACTTACTGGCTGCTCCTTTTGGATCAATACTTTGGTTAGGTCTTTTGTGAAATGAAATTTATATTCACGCCCACCGTTCCCTTAGTAACAATCTCTGGCAATCAGATCAGCTCTCTGGTGGAAATGGCCTTTGGAAAGTGCTATGCGGTGCACAGTTGCACAATCTTACCTTCGCCAGAAACTGTTTTCTGATGTAGCTGGTATCTTTTCCAGAAAAAAAAATTAACTACATTTAAGCAGACTTAACAAGGTTTTAAAATAGATATAAAGTGGTTTCACCCCACAAGGGGAATTCTTAAAATACTAAAGTACTGTTTTTAAGCACAGTCAAGTACTTCAGAAAAACGAATTTACATTCCAAACAATTTCTATGCTAATTGCAAATGATTCTTTTCCAACTACTAGGTAATATCTTGTGTTACTGTATGTACCTGAAATGAATAAAATTCTTTCTTTTTTTTTAAGCCAATATTCACTCATTCAAACTGGCCTTTCCACAATTCTACTGGATTTGCATTTTCCTCCCATTTCAATAAAAATTTGATTTTTTTTTGAATTTGAGAATTTTATTCCATGGTATTGAGGTAAAAACACAAAAATGGACATATCACAGATGTGTAAATGAGACGGTTGCAACTCTCAGATCTCCATCAGTTTTGCCTTTTCCTTCATAGAAAATGGAAGCGCCAAGATGCTCTCAACTGAAGACACCAAACCCATAAACTTGTTGCATCCGAATCTCTCCCTCCTTAGGTTCCCTCTCAGGTCCTCACTCTTACTTTTCAAAATGAATCCTTGACTTGCCCTTCTCTGTGGAGTCCTTCCCACCGGAGTGTGAACTTGCTGCAAACAAAATATTCTCACCCCCACCTCCCTTCCAATCATCCCGATCTCTCTCCCTTCCCTTCATGGTCAAATTTGTTGGTGAAGTCTCTGCTTCCATAGTTCCCACTCACTCCTCAGCCCACCACCTTCTGGCTCCGTCATGGAAACAGCTCCTGGAGGTTACCACTGGCCTCCTTGTTGCAAAATCCAGTGCACCCTTATCAGTCTTTCCTTTTTTAACTCGACCTCTCGGCAACATTTGACCACTGACTGCTCCCGCCTCTTGGCTTTTCCTGCCACAAGTTGCTGGTCCCTCTCCAGCTTCTCTGGTGGCTCCTTTTCAGATGTCTTTGAAGATACCTCTTTGCCTCTCTTGAAAATGCTGGTGTTGCCGGTATTCTGTCTGAGATCATCTTCTTTATGAACACATGCCCCCGTGTGAGCTCATGACACCTCTAAGGCTCTCCAATGATGACTTTCAAATCTGTGTCTCCAGCCCCCACCTCCACCCTGCGCTCTAGACCTCAAGATCCAGCTGTTTCTGAACAGCTCCTTGGATGTCTCCCAGACATTTCAAATTCATCATGTTCAAAACATAATTCCTTATCTGTCACCCCAAACCTGCTCTGCCCCTGATATTCAGAGAATAGTATTACAATCCAAGCCAACACAGGAGATTCACTCATGACCACCTTCTCCCTATCACCCTTCCCACCAATGAAACACAAGCTCTTGTCCATCCTACCTCCCAGTTACTTTACCAACTCCATCCACCTCTTTCTGTCCCCATTTCTCCTCTAGTTTAGTGGGACATCCGCCTGCTCTCCTGCATCCATCTAGCCCCTCCAGCTCATACTTCACACTGAAACTGGAGAACTTTCTCTAAAATACAAATGGACACCCCATAATGCTCTCTTCTGAATGTTGCTGCCCTCAGGTTAAAGTCTAAGCTCCTTATTAACAGGCCCCTATTGCTCGATCTGACCCAGCACACAATTCTGGCCATGTCTCTTTCCACAGCTTTCCTCCAACTGCACGTTCCAGTAACACTAGACTTCAACTCCTTAGACCCATAGTTCCCCTTTTCTGTGGGCCTTTGCACATGCTCGCCCCTCTGTCTAAGACACTTCTGGTCTGACTACTTGCGTTTGTCAGTAAATGGGTATGGTGGTGTGATGAAGTGGACTTCAGAGAGAGGCAGACGTGGGTTTCAAATTCCAGCTCTGTTGTTTTCAAGCTTTATTTATGACCTTGAGCCTGTCGACTAACTTCTCTGAGCCTATGTGTCCTCATCTGTATAAAGAAGAAGGATACCTAGCATATATAGATTTTTCTTTTCAACTACCTGGCTCACCCCACCTCTCCACTTTCACCCACTTTTTCAGGTACTACCCTTTCTTCCCTATTTCTATAAGAACAGTGGTGGTCCCTGGCAGCCGTGTTTGTACAACATGACCAAATCCCCTCCCCACAGGTTTTTGGACCAGAGGTTGACACCTGACCCAACCTGGATCATCAGTCCCTACCTCCTGAATGAGGAGTAAGGACCCATAGAGCGTCATACCAGAATCTTCCCTGAGAGTATAGACCTGATGACTTCAGGAGCCATATGTTCCTTGTGGATGGGACGCAAAGAACACTGGTCTACATCAGGGAAGATGGAAGCACAGGCATAGATGAAGCAAATCCGGGAGGGGAAGAGGGTGGAAACGGAGAGTCTTGTCCATTCGACCCCTGCTGCCAGGCACAGCCTGAGACCAGCTTCACTGAGTCTGTGAGAAACTAAAGGAAAAAAATTCTTTTTTCTTAAATAGCTAGACTGAATTTCTATTATTTAGAATCAACAAAGTCCGAAGTCATCTATCTTACAGAATTATTGTGAAAGTTAGAAATGAGGTATGTACACATAAGGTAGGTGATCAAGAAACAATGATGATAATATTATTTTTACATTCAAAGGATAAATGATTGAGGAAGGGATGTCGGAACTCTCTGCACCCATTTCTCTAGAACAGTCTCAGAAATAGGGCCTAGTGCTTAGCACTGTATCAACCCATGGGTATTTTCTTTTTAATTGAAAAGGCAAAGTATCATATTTTTGTATTTCTTGAAAAAAAGGAAAAAAATTACACCTTATCTCATCCTACCAAATTGAAGCAAATATTTGCATACATACTTTAAATGATTATAATCATGTGGCATATTCTATTTTGTGGCCAGTATGTTTCACTTTTATCATAAACATTTAAATATTTCTGTATAGAATTCATAATCATTTTAATAATTGTATAATGTTTAATAACATTCCAAAAATACATATTTTTATTTATTAAGCCATTCCAAAAATATATATATTTTCTGTTTTTTTCTGTAGTAAATCATGCTGCAATATGTATCTTTGTGGAAATGCTACTTTATTACGTAATTTATTTCTATAAGAACAGTGGTGGTCTTAAGTAATTTATTAAGCCATTAATTTATTAAGCCATTCCAAAATACTGTAATTATTAAGCCATTCCAAAAATATATTTATTTCCTGTTTTTTTCTGTTGTAAATCATGCTGCAATATATATCTTTGTGGAAATGCTCTTCAAATCAGCTTACATTGATTTTTTTTTTAGTTGAAGCATAATTGATTTACAATTTTATACTAATTTCAGGTGAGCAACATAGTGATTTGATATTTTTATAGGTTTTATTCCATTTAAAGTTCTAAAATGATTGTTTTAGTTATAAAAGTAATATATAGTCATCTTTGAACATGTTGATAATATAGTCAAGAGGAAAATATTTGTAGCTTCACCACCCAGAGATAACTCTTGTAAACATTTTGCTAAATATCCTTCCAGATCTTTTTTATAATAATTAAAAAGTAAATATTAGATTATACTATACTGCATATTTTAGAACCTTCTTTTCCCCATTTTAACTGTAGATCATAAACATCTTTAAATTTTCTACAATCCTTTATATAGATGTACCTTACACGAACAATTCTCTTTTTGAACACTTATTGTTGTTGTTGTTCATTTACGAAGTCATGTCCGACTCTTTGTGACCCCATAGACTTGTAGCACACCAGGCTCCTCTGTCCTCCACTGTCTCCTGAAGTTCACTCAAATTCATGTCCATCGAGTAGGTGATGCTATCTAACTATCTCATCTTCCACTCTCGTCTTCTCCTTTTGCCTTCAGTCTTTCCCAGCCTCAGGGTCTTTTCCAATGAGTCAGCTCTTCACATCAGGTGGCTGAAGTATTGGAGCTTCAGCTTCAAAAATAGTCTTTCCAATGAATATTCAGGGTTGATTTCCTTTAGGATTGACTGGTTTGATCTCCTTGCAGTCCAAAGGACTCTCAAGAGTCTTCTCCAGCACTACAATTTGAAAGCATCAATTTTTCAGTGCTCAGCCCTCTTTATGGCCCAACTCTTACATCTGTACATGACTACTGGAAAAACCATAGCTTTGACCATAGGGTCCTTTGTTGGCAAAGTGATGCTTATTAATGAGCTATCTAGGTTTGTCATAGCTTTCATTTGTTACCAATATTTTACTATTTCAGCTGAAGCTGTGATGACATTCCTGATTTTCAAATCATTATGCAGGTATCTGAATACAATATTTCTTTAGGATGAATTCCTACAAATGGAATTGTAGGATCAAGAAGTATATGGATATGCTGCTTGGGATAATTTCCAGGAGTGGAATTATGAGGTTCAAATATAGAAATTCTTAGGACTCAAAAAAAAAAAAAAGGCTGCCTTAATTGTTGAGTGGAATTTTAGTGGGACAGGAGAGAGGGTTTTTGTCCTCTCTGAATCACCTCCCAGAGGAGAGGCAGGTGGCAAGCACTGGGTTGTGGGACCAGCTCTTGGTCCTCCTCCCTCCTCCCCTGCTCTCTCTGGGGCAAACTCCCCTCCAGTCCCAGTCACTTCCAGGCAATGGCAAAGATCAAAAGGCTTGGGTTCCACGTGCATGTTCCAAATTTTTACTGGCTAAATGATTCAGGCAAATTACTTAAGTGTTGTGAGGACTCACCAGTTATCCCATCTGTAAAGTAAGGTTAATTATACCTACTCTGGAGCCCTGTAGTTTGTCTTGAAGGTGGAGGAGTAATATATCAATTATAAATCCCTATTCTAAGCTGTGCATTTGTTCAGCCTCAGAAAGAAACACTTGTGTTTAGTGTCAGAATCCACTCCTGACAATAGGATGGAGATGTGATGGTGGAGCATGTTGAATCATGGGATTTCACCCTCGTGACCTGCGGCAAGCCGGGGCAGGAGTAAGTCCCCATAAACCCTACCCTCTGGCACTGCCAGGATCTATTTTGGGGGGCTAGAATGGTGGCCAGCCTACTGCTGTAGTGGCTGCAACAGCAGCGGTGGGATTCTTTGGCTTTCATCCACAACCCTTTCCTCCCCCAAACCCAGGCGGCCCCTGTAGGTTCCCATGACAACGGCACGCCTGGGAAGGACCAGTTTGAGGAAAAAACAGATTTTACTGTAAGAAAAACTGATCAGAAGCCACAGGCAAGGCAAGCTGGGACAGGGGCTCTGTGGTGAGGCCAGGTCCTGAGACAAAGACCACAGAGGTGTGAGCCCAGGCTCAGTGCTAGGCAATCTATGGAACAATATCTGACATGTTTGGAGTACTTCTCATGGCCGGACACCATTAAATGTGCTTCTGTATATGTATTGACTTGTCTGATCCTCAGGACAAACCTGCAAGGTAGGGCCATTCTTTTACCTGTTTTACAGGTGAGAAGACCAGATTGTTGTTGTTCAGTCGCTCAGTCGTGTCTGACTCTTCGCAACCCCATAAACTGCAGCACGCCAGGCTTCCCTGCCCTTCATTATCTCCCAGAAGTTGCTCAAACTCATGTCCATTGAGTTGGTGATGCCATCCAACTATCTCATCCTCTGTTGTCCCCTTCTCCTCCTGCCTTCAATCTTTCCCTGTATCAGGGTCTTTTCTAATGAGTTGGTTCTTTGCATCAGGTGGCAAGAGTATTGGAGTTTCAGTTTCAGCATCAGTCCTTCCAATGAATATTCAGAGTTGATTTCCTTTAGGATTGACTGGTTTGATCTCCTTGCAGTCCAAGGGGCTCTCAAGAGTCTTCGCCAATACCACAGTTCAAAAGCATCAATTCTTTTGGTGCTCAGCCTTCTTTCTGGTCCAAATCTCAAATCCGTACATGACTACTGGAAAAACCATAGCTTTGACTAGACAGACTTTGTTGGCAAAGTAATGTCTCTGCTTTTTAATATGCTGTCTAGGTTTGTCATAGCTTTTCTTTCAAGGAGCAAGCGTCTTTTAAGAGACTAGCACGGTAAGGTTTAAAGACTGGCAGTCTGACTTCAGTGTCTGCATCAGAGACCTCTTGGAAGTCATAACTCTCCTGTCTTCAGCCTTTGGCAAGTGATAAAGGATAGCTTCATTCTATCCTCACCAAATTTTTTAAGATAAAACTCATTATTCCCATAATACAGGTGAGGAACCCAAAGGTCAGAGAGGTTAAATGATGGGTCCCAAATCACACATTTAGTAAGTAGCAGAGCTAGGATTTGAACTCAGATCTGTCTGAACCCAGAGCCCATGGTCCTTTTTACTCTTAAGGAAATCAGTCTGGACCTTCACATCTTCACCTGGGTCCATTTGTCCATAAGCCTGGAGAGACAGGTTATGATTGCTTACTATAGCTTTAGGGGTATGTGTGGTTGGCCTGTGTGTGGCCTTTCTGTGCCTTTAGCACTGTGTCAACACACACACACACATGCATACACACATATACACACATGCACACAGGCCCTGGCAGGCTGATGACGCTGCCCTCCTCCCAGCCAGGAATGGGCCCGCCCACTCACAACAGTCTTCCCAGGGGTGAGCCTGCCCACACCTGCTTGCCTCAGCTGGGAGAGGCTGCTGGAAGGCACGTCTCTCCACCCCAGCTCATGCTGCGTAACCAGGCTGGGGCTTCCCAACGGAGGGAGAAACTTCCGGAAGTCTGTGAGGCTGCTGGGACTTTTGGGGATTTTCTTTTTTCTCCTAAAGAGAGTGGGGAGCCTAAACTTCAGAGCTTGGAGCCTGGGCTCCTTAAAGAAGGGGAGGTTCTGTTATCCCTAAAAGACATCGTTCCTGTTGTTCTTCCAGTGTCCCTTTTTTACTTAATATATTTAATTACTTCTCCCCTGATTTAATTATTTTCTGGGTAGTGGTCTTTGATTTTTAAAAGTCCTGCAATCCCCGCAGTAAGTGTGGTGGCCTTCTGTCTGTCCTTCTGTCTCATCTCTGTCAGACCATGCCATAGTTTTACCTGGGAGATTACCTTCAAGGTCTTGAAGTAAAACCACAACATTTGCATTAGATCAGTCATTGAACAAATATTGATCCTATAACTTTCCCCCGAAAGGTAGAGTTTGCACCGAAAACTAAAGACACATTTAGACCCACCTGTTCCCACCTCTACAGAGTCAAGGGTGGGTGGCAACAGAACCTCACATTCTGTCAAGTTCCTCTCAGGTGGTGGGCTAGATAAGGGGCAGAGACTTCAAACTTATCTTATTTTATTATTTAAAAAACTTTTTAAATTGAAGTATCATTGATTTATGTTTCAGGTGTATGGCAAAGTTATTCAATTATATATTTTCCTTTTCAGGTTCTTTTCCATTAAAAGTTATTACAGGATATTAAATATAGTTCCCTGCACTATACAGTGTTTTTATATATACTATACAAACAAACTATACCATAAGTTTGTTTTCTTTGTCTGTGAGTCTATTTCTTAAATATAGATGATTTCGTTTCTTAGTTTATTCTCTATGATCTGTATTCTAAACTCTCAGGCTTATAAGTGATTTTAGAGATCACTCAGTAAAGCCAACTAGGTAAATTGTGGCTGGAGCTGAATGAACAAGGGAGAGAGTTGCAGGAGATGGGGTCTAAGGGTCAAAGGAGGGGTATATATCATGCAAACTTATAAGTCATATATTAGTTATCAATTGCTGTGCAACAAATTACCCCGCACTGTAGCAGCTTTCAATAGTAATAAACACTTATTATCTCACATAATGTCTGTGGCTCTAGAATTTGGGAGTGGCTTACTGGTGGTTCTGGCCCAGGGTTTTTCATGAGGTTGCAGCTATAATACTGATTGGGGCTTCAGTCATCAGAAGGTTTGACTGGGGCTGGAAGACCTACTGAAGCCTGTCTGGAGCAGGAAGATTCTGCAGTCTTTTCTGCTAGAAGCAGAATTAAGGCTCTCTCCCCAACTCCATCAGCCTGACCATCTGCCTCCATCCAGTTTCTCTCTGAAACTCCCATGGCATGTCCAAGGGGAACAACTTGGAAGCCATCCTAGGAGGCCTGGACACCCCAGCTTTCTCCAGCAGCTGGCAGACCCTGCCAGGCCTGTGCCTAGACCCTGTTTCTATTCCCTGCCAAACTGCCAGGGATCAGAGAAGAATGATGTGGGGATGGGAACACACGACAGGTAGCTCCCAGCTTCTCACCTGTGGAGAAACCAGCCATGAAGCCTGTCTTTAGAGGATGCAGATGTACAACCACAGGGCAGCACAGACTCCATAGGGGAGTGGGCAAGGGGGAGAGAGGCTGCAGGCTCAGGGAGAAAGAGAGCCAGAAAGTGAGGAAACAGGGGGCGGTGGAAGAGAGAGCAGAGGCAGGGACCACGGCCAAAATATGTCAATATCATGCTTGTTTTTTCCTCTTGAGGGAATGGTGGGCAGGGCATCTCTGCTGCCTTGAGAATGGGGCACCTGTGCATGCTCCCCGCCCCCACCAGCCTGGCCCAGGCTCGCAGTGGGCACTTAGTAAGAGCACACCAGAGCCGCTGGTTATGTTGATGAGATGACAGGCACAGCACTCAGTCTGCAAAGTCCAGACTTCTGTCTCTCCCACCCCCTGGGAATTTCATAAATAAATACCTGGAACTGTTCCAAGAAGAATTTCAAGGCTTCTCTGCGCGTGCGTGCCTCTGTGTGTGTGTGTGTGTGTGTGTGTGTGTGTTTCCAGGAGCACAAACAATTTTACATGCTGCCTGATGTGCAAACTCCAAAGCAACTCCTGGGGATGGATGAGGACTCGACATGACAAAGAGAAGGTAGAAGAAGGGTCAGGCTGGGCCGGATCGGGCCAGGCAGCCAGCAGTCCACAGCGGAGCCTCTGCAGCTGGCTCCAGGATAACCGGGCTCACAGACACCCAGCCGCCTGGGGCTCAGGTTGCTTATCCTCCCCTCCCCCACCTCTAGCTTTAGCTATAATCTCCACCAGGTTTTTGAAAAGGGCTGGGGTCTTAAAATAGCGGGAAGGCACACATACACTCAGACTATAGTGTCAATTCCCATACCATAGAGTGATCAAAAAGGGGGGAGAGAGGAGCGGGAACTCCAGAGCATCTTCTTGAGCAGAGAGAATGACAAGTGTGAGTTCAGGCCCCAGAAGGGTGGGCACTCAGCCTGAGGGAGGGGATGGATGAACCAGGAGGAGAAGGCAAGACAGAGCCCAAGTCTGGGTTTGTGTGTGACAACCTGACAGCGCTCATAGTCTCATTTGGGGAGTGTGTGTGTGTGTGTGTGTGTGTGTGTGTGTGTGTGTGTCTGGAATCGTGAAACTGGAGGCGGTGTTGGTGTGACTAGTTTGGCAAGTAGAACATGGACTTCCCTCCTGGCCTGTGAACTCCGGTTGGGCAAAGAACTAAGAACTGCCTCTGAACCATTCCCAAAGTCTAGCCTGGTGCCTGGCACAAAGACATTCAAAACATGTTCCAGGATGAATAAATGATGGCTGGACCCATGGATTTGCCAGAATATAAAATGATAGGAATAAAGATAATCCAGCTTCAGATGGCAAAATCAGAACTGGGTGCTCCAAAGTTAGTACGTTCTGAACATGGGGAGGGCAGTGGAAGAGGTGGGGTTTATGATTGTCTGGGGAAGCAGGGACAACACACCCAGGAAGGGCAAAGGCTTTCTGGAGGAGCAGGGCTTTGAGCTCGGTCTGAAGGATGGGTAGAATTCCTTGAGGTGGTGTTCTAGCCAGGGCTCCTAGGCTAAGAGAACCAACACACTCTAACCAGTGGAAGTGAGAAAAGAGGATTTCCTGGAAAGATACGTGGGAATTTCAGAGAAACTGGAGTGGGAAATATGGCCAGATCTCATGGGATCTGGACTGAGTATGTGTGGAGGATAACTTGACTGTTAAGAGTGGCTGCGGCTCGGGGATGTGTGCACACAAACACACCTTGGTGACCACCCCCCTCCTTCTCCCTGCCTCGACTCCACTCCACTCTCTCCTCCCAGTACATCCTGATACCACATGGCTTCCAGGTACTACTCTGTAGCTTCTGCCACCATTCAAGTAACTCAGTTTCTATGCCTCCTTGGTTCAAATGCTCAGCTCAGCCAGTCTATTTACCATTTTCTCTTGGTTCAGATGTCCAATACTGATGGAATCATCTGTGGCCAGAGAACAGACCGTGTACTCAGCTAGGAGAAAGGGGTGCAGGCAGGTGACAGTGATACACCCTTGTGATCCAGATGGGGAAAAAGAGGCCAGGGGCTGTGTAAGCAATGGGAAGACAATGAGTTAGGTCTTGGCAGGTGTGTTTGAAAGTGTATAAGTGTGTAAGAGGGGGAGGGATTGAGGAGGGGCAGGAGCCAGGATGAGAGGGGAGCTGTCAGAACTGGGTGATCCTGGGAGAATCATCTGATCTCTCTGCACCTCAGTTCCCCATCTCTGCAATAGGGTGAACAGTAGTACCACGTCCACTGAGTTTGTGAAGATAAATAATCCACAAAGAGGTCTTAGGAGAATACATGGTCAGTCTCTGTACACTCTTTTTCTGTGTAGGGGAAGGAAATCTGAATGAATATTAAGTGCTTGGCATGTAGAGGTCTTGACTGCCAGTTCTGGTTTTGTCCTGGACAAGTTATTGAGATAAACAGACCTCAGTTTTTCCATCTGTACCACAATGGGGTCAGACTAAATAATTTCTAAAAATCGCCTCCAGATTTAGCATGCCATGGTTTTGGCTCGGTGTTATGGGCAATAGGGAGCCTGTGTGTTCCCAGTAAGGCAGATGACAGAGTGAGAGGGAACATGTGTCTACACGGGATGCCTGGTGACTGCAGGAAGGGTGACCGGGAGGCGGGGAGGTGACAGCAGTAGCAGAGTGTGTGATATGAAGCTCTGCATGGGCCTTAATCGGGGCGTGGAGAAGAAGGGGGCACAGACAGACAAAAGCTCAGAGGTCCGCAGCAAAAGAAGAATGACCGGGAGAGCCGTCCTGCTTGCCCACTGGGCATGCCCAGATAGAGCTGAAGTATGAATCATCAAGGCCGAGGGCACTGGGCCTGTTTACCCAGGAGGTACTGGGGTGGAACGGGGTCAATGTGAGGCTTATAGTAATCTACAATCATGCAATGCCTCTGGAGCAGAAAGTGAGAGGGGAAATCCTGGGAGGGTTTTCTTCAAGAACAGTCGAGTTCAGCACCACCCCATGGGGGCCCTGAGCACAGACTGCAGTCACTGGCTTTATCAGGCCCTAAACGTGGATTGGGGCCTTCAGAATCCTCAGCCCACAACAGTGCCTCTAGCCAGCCTCTCATCCTCAGATGTCAGCCACATCACATTCAAGTTCCTTCCATTGCCTTAGCTACCCTTCCTCTGCTTCCCTCAACTCCCTGGCCAGCCCATTCTCCCACTAGACCCTGTATCGCTTCCCCCACCCCTTCAGCCTCCCAACATCCTCACTTTGGCTTCCATCCTGGGATGCTAAGCATTTCTAGAGGAAACTGTAGCATCAAAGAGGCTCGTTATGGCCTCACCATAATGTTTGGCAACTCTTGCTGGGCCCCACTGCTACTCTGGCAATTATCTTCTACTGTCTTATGTGTCTGGACACCATCCTATTCCCCACAGTGGATTTCGTAAATTCTCACTACTCTTTTCAAGCATGTCCTCCATGTCCATATTGCCCTGCCTCCTGATCACTTTGACTGAGAACATCTAGGCAACCTTCTCATGCCTATAAACTTTGTTTCACTCCCTTCCTCCAACTTCCAGCTACATCACTTTTTCTTCTTCCTATATCTTTGAATTCTTCCCGGTTCCTTTATTGTACTCTAAGTTGCAATCTCTCCCTTCTTATTAAAGCAACAAAACACACAGCAAACACTCTTTGACCTTGTAATCATCTGGAAATTCCTTTTTCTCTCTTTCTCTTCTCTAGTCCAGAAATCTGTATTTTTAGTTTGGATTATTTAGCCCATTCATATTTATTGTAATCACAGATGTATTTTAATTTACTTTCACCATCTTATTTTGTGTTTTCTATTTATCCCACCTTAATACTAACCCTTCCCCCCCTTTCTTGTCTCCTTTTGGATTGCTTATACTTTTTCATTTTGTTTTTTTCCTTCTCTTAATCTGGAAGTTATATAGTCTGTTTCTTTTCTATTAGTGAACATCTGACAATTAACAAAGTAGGCATGAATTCATATATAACTCATACATTTTTAAAATTTAACCCTCATTTTTGAAAGATATTTTCTGAGTATATAATTCTAGGTTGTTATTTTTCCCTCGACCCTATTTAGTTAATTTTGGATTTTTTACTACATAGATTATATTTCTTGGAATTTTGTCTGTGAGAATTCCTTGTTACCTAAGTTAAATATGGATTCCTCTAGAGATTATTTGCTCTTTTTCCTTACAGGTACTACCAAGGGGTCCTACCAGCCCAGCCCCACTGGAATCTAAATAGTGTATAGTTTTTCAGACCACCCAGGTAGGGTTAATTTGGAATGAAATTAAATCATGCAGGCCAACCTGTGGTTCTGAATTCTCAGGAAAAATTCCCCCCTTTCTCATTCAGAGCCAAGGTTCAAGTCAGGCAATTTTCCTGGCAGCCTTCTAGAGGAGTGAATAATATCTAGTTTATTCCTTGACCAAGTGTGTTATTATTCCTGTGAGTCTCAGATTTAAGCAGAGGGCAATTTGTTAGACTCTTCCACCTTGGGCAGGCCTGGGCTTTGTTTTCTGTCTCCTGAACCCTGCTCACCTTCAGAACACCAAAATTTAAATTCACCTAGCATACAAATGCCCTCAAGGTGAAAGCCAGCTTTGGTTCTCTGCTTTCCTCACTTTGTTCCTTAGTTTTCTGCTTTATTTTTCACTTTCTTGCTAGTTTACTGAGCATTTTGAGTTGTTTCTTGAGCAGAAGTTTTGCTTAGGGAACCAGTTTCCTCTAGAAATTCTGAAGGAAATTCAAATCTCTTCCTCCCATCACTGCCAAGTTCTTTTAAAAAACAGATGACACTCAGTCTTTCTAAGCTTTCACTTCCCGGTCACCTGTAGCCTCCTGAAGTTAGGCCTCCAGTCCACCTTCCACTGAACCTGTTCAAGTAAACAGCACAGCAGGGACTTCAAGTTATCAAATCCTAGACATTCTTTGGTCCTCATGTTACCTGATTCCTCCTCAACATTGGAAACTACTGATCTCTTGAAACCCTTGTCTGCCTTGGTTTCCATGATCCTGCTTTTTTCCCCCACATCTTTTCCTATTTCTCTGTTACTTTTCTGTCTCCTCTTTCCTGTCTGTGTTGCTGTACTTTCAGAATTATTGCACACCCCTGAGCTGTTTGAACAACTACGATATGCTGCTGATTTCTAATTCGTATCGCCATTGCTCCTACCTACAGGAGGCCCTTCAAACTCAGTATGTCCAGGGACTTCCCTAGTGGTCCAGTAGGTTAAGAATCCACCTTGCAATGCAAGGAACAATGGCTTGATTACTGGTCAGGGAACTAAGATCCCATATGCCTTGGAGCAACTAAGCCTGCAGACCACAGCTAGAGAGTCCATGTGCTGCAACAAAAGATCGTGAGTGCTGACCTGACGCAGCCAAATAAATAAACAGAAAACAAACTCAGTGTGTCCAATGAGGAACTCATTATCTTTCTTCCAAACTTGCTCTTGCTAATCTGCTGAATGAAGTCACCAAGTAGTCAGTCACCCAAGTCAGATTATGCTGGAAACTTGATGGCCATCTCCATTTCTTCCCCACTTCTCACATCCAATCAATCTTGTAGCTTCTACCTCTTTAAAATGTCTTGAATTTACTTTTTCCCCATCTCCATTGCCGCTGCCTAGGGTCAGGTCCTCCTTCTCTTTCTGTCTGAGCTACTGGAATTGCCTCCCCTTTGGTTTCCTTACCACCAGTCTTGCCTCCCTCCAACCATCTGCACAAAGTTGAAGTTCATTTACTTCAACAAAGTGGTCTTCTTATAACACACATATGATCAATTTACCCCCACCCCCTGCTTAGAACCCTTCCAGGAGTACCAGAGAAAGGGACACTTCCAAGTGGACTTCCACATCTGTCTCTCTCTCCCACACGACCTTTCAGCTCCACCACCAGCCCCCCTTTACCCTGCACCCTCTGGTGTGCTGCCATGCCTAAACATCAGGCAATTTCACCTCGGTGTCTTACTCATACTGCTTCCTCTGCCAGGGATAATTTCTGCCTCCTTCTGCCCCCAACAGGCCTGACTACCCAAGGAACACCCTTAGGTCTTCCAGGAGTCAGCTGGAGCATGGTCTCTTTGTGAGATCTTTCCCACCTCCTTAACCCTGCAGAGCTGCATCGTTCAAGCCCTCCGGAGTGCCCCTGCTGAACCTTCACGTGTGTGCAGTATAGCACATACAACATGTTGTGCCTTTTTCCTCATACTCATCTTTATTAGACTGTAAATTCAATGAGGACAAGGACTATGACTTATCCATGTTTATAAGTTAGGCCATATATACCGTAGGTGCCCAATACTCACTTGCAGAATGGTTGAAGATGAGCTATTGCCTTCTTGGAATGAATGACCCTGCTGCTCACCAAGGCAAACTGTGCTGAATCCCCTAGGAAGTGGAGTGCCTTGGTGTGTCATGACCAAGTCAGCAGCTGTGACACTGGGTGGTCTAATCAGTGGAGCTTGGGGAGTAAGACTTTTTCCTAGAGAAGTAAATCCTGGGAGCTCTGGGGACTCCCATGACAAAGGGACAGAGCAAGGCAGATGAGTAGTTCATAGAATGTGATGTGGGTCCAGTCCTAGGATTCAGGAGGCTTACAGAAATGGACACTTTGCTGAGACCTTCAGGGATGGGAGCAGAGCCAAGCTGTGGGAGGGAGCATGGGGAGAGTTGGCGGTCTGTCTCTATACAGCTTGGGATGTAAAAGGGAAGGTATATGCATCTTCCAGTAAAGGTTTGACTTGAGGAGATGCTGCAAACTCTCAGGAATAGGGTGTGAAGAATATAACTCACTGCTCCCCATCCCCATCAAGTCTAATTTCTCACCATCAGCTGGCTCTTGAAGACTAGTCCCTGGAAAAGCACGAGATGCTGCGATGTTGAAGAGGCACAGGATCGGTAAGCTAGAGTTCAACACTTAATTAGATGTGAGTTTGGGCAAGTGGCTTACCTTTCCTAGGTCTCAGTTGCCTCATTGGTAAATCGCACACACCCTGACATGCCTCAACCACTTCACAGGATTATAGTCAAGGTCAAATCACCATCATCACAATAGTTGTTCTTTTTATATCACTTCCTGTGTGTCAGAGACTGTGCCAAGTGCTTACAGACAGTATCTTCATCCATGCTCACAGTATCTCTATGAGGCAGAACTAATATCAGCTCCATTTTACAGATGAGGGAATCAAGGTTTAGGAAGGTAAAATATCTTGCCCAAAGTTAAATTCTCTCAAGTGAGCTGGCATTCGGTCTGTGGACCCAGTCTTATGATTCCCTGGGCTATGCCTTCAGCTATGTGACCATCCTTGTAAACCAGGGGTAAAGCAACCACAGGTCCCCTCTGGGACTCCTGGTCTTGCAGCCACAAGACAGCACTTAGCAAGGTATAGGAGAGGACAGTTCCTCCCTCCTTGGCATGGTGATGTGCTCCTGAGGAGGTCAGCTTTTCCTTCCCAACCACAAGGGTTGGTGAATGTCCTGTGGTGTAGTGTGTCCCCATTTTTCATGTCTACTCAGAACCCGTGAATGTGATCTTATTTGAAAATAGAAATTTTCACAGATGCAATCAAGTTACAGTGATCTTAACTCATACCGGATTAACTGGTGTCTTTATAAGAGAGAAATTTGGACACAGATGCAGACCCAGAGGGAAGACAGCCATGTGAAGATGGAAGCAGAGATTGAAGCTATGCTTCCCCAATCCAGGAAACACTAAGAATTCAGGGAACCACCAGAAACTAGAGACAGGGAAGGACTTTTCTCTAGAGCCTTTAGAGAGAGGATAGGGTTCTGACACCTTGGTTTCAGAGTTCTAGCTTCCAGTACGGAGAGAATAAATTTCTTAAGCCACTCAGTTCATGGTATAATACTTTGAGACAGTCCTAGAAACTAACCTTACACTGTAGGGCTTTCCAGGTAGTGCAGTGGTAAAGAAGCCACCTGCCAATGCAGGAGATGCAGGTTCGATTTCTGGATTGGGAAGATCCTCTGTAGGAGGAAATGGAAACCTACTCCAATATTCTTGCCTGGAAAATTCCATGGACAGAGGAGCCTGGTGGACTGCAGCCCATGGGGTTGCAAAGAGTCCCACATGACTGAGTGATGAGCATGCGAGCAGGCTATCTTACATTGTGCCCGCCACAGCTGGGAATCCTAAAGGGCGGGTGGAACAGAGTTTGGGAGATCAGTTAGATAAAATAGAGGGGAGGGGATGCCCATTTTGGGGGATGAGCACTTATAAAAATATATAGAGGCAGAGCACTATAAAAATAAGGTGTTTGATCATTCAGTCGCTGACCAATGTGTAGACAGTGCCCCTGTAAAGCTTTGCATGTGTGTGTTTGTGTGTGAGTGGTGTCTGCGGAGTGTGTCAGCAGTCCAGTTTTTTCTTTATATTAGGAGGGGTATTCTTCAGGTTGGTAACAGCTTTGAAGGTGAGGATTCCATTTGAGAAGCTCCACCCCCCCACTCCCACCTTTGGTCATCCCCTCCACCTCTAGATCTCATTTGATGAGATTCTGCTTATGGGAGTTAAAAAGTCTGCCCAAGTTTTCATGCCAGTTAGTAAGAAAACGAGAATTCAGATCCAGAATTCTGGGTCCAAAACCCTGTCCTTTTCATGATTTCAAGCTCTTTTTCAAGATAAGAAAAGTGAATATTTTCAAAAAGATATGAGCGATTCAGTTTACTGTTTATAAGCATTCTCCCCTAAATTTGAAAGTAACAGTAGTTTATTTGCAAAATATTTAGAAAATACTGAAACGTTTAAAGAAAAAGTAAAAAAAATTATTCCGGTGATAACTACGGATAATATTGACTAAGTTCCTATCAGTCTTTTTCCCTTGCAGTTATAGAGTATCAACAAAATCAGAACAATACTGTAAGTAGTTTTGTATTTTGCTTTCTCATTTAGCATTATCTCATGAACATCTCCTCACGTCATTATTTTTGCAAACATAATTTTTAATTAGTAAATAATGTTTCATCGTATGGACGGGGCATAATATGTTTTCCATACTGAGTATTTGTTTCCAGCTTTTACAGTGATAAACATGCAATAGCTAACATTTCTCACAAATACCTGTCCACATCTCTATTATTTCTTGAAGATAGGAGGTTGGGGTATGAACATTTTAAGACATCTGGTACATAATGCCAAATTGTTTACCAAAAGGTTTCTACCTACCAACAGCATGCGAGTGCTTCACGCAGCAAGCACCCTCACCAAGACTGAATACCGTCATTAAAAAGCCCTGTACATTCTAAGAAGGGGCATCCATGATTCGATCACACAGGTGGCTGTGCGTCCTGCGGATCGCAAGGGGCCACTGGGGCTGGTAGACTAATTAGGAGATGGTTGCGACGATCCCAGTGGGACGTGATGGGCGCTTGAAGCTAAGCAATAGGCATGAAGGAAACGGGAACAAGCGCGCGGGACTCGTAGAACGTTCTATGCCAGGGATGGGGGTCGGTGCTGATAAGATCACGCCGCGCTGCGGGGGGTGCAGAACTGGGCGGAGGCCGCGTGTGTGGGGCTCGGCCTCCGCGCCGCGCTTGGCACCCACGGGTGAGGTTGGCCGAGGCGCCAACCCCTCCCACCCCTTTAACGGGGACACTCCCCTTTAAGGCGGGCGCCCGCGCGCACCCGGCCCCGCCCTTCGGGGGCGCGCGCGGCGGCCGCGGCGCCGGCTCCGCCGGGAGCGCACGTGCGGGCGCCGGGTGGAGGAGAGGGAGGCGGGAGCCGGGCCGCGGGAGGAGGGGAGGCGCCGGGGGCGCGCGCGCGCGCGCTTGGCGCTGCTGGGCTGCGGCGGCGGCGGCGGCGGCGGTTACTATGGCGGAGTCGGCCGGAGCCACCTCCTTCTTCCCCCTTGTTGTCCTCCTGCTTGCCGGCAGCGGCGGGTCCGGGCCCCGAGGGATCCAGGGTGAGTCCGGGGCGGGGGCTGGGATGGAGAGGGCCGGGCGAGGGCGAGGCCTCGCGCCGCGGCCCCTGGCTACAGCGCGCCCCCTCCCCACGCGCACAATATGGCCGGGCGGGGGGCGCGGGGGAGTCGCGGTGACCCCCTACCCTGGTCGGCTCCCCCTTATCCCCGAGGCACGGCCGCCCAGCCGGGACTGAGCTCACGCCGGGCCCCTGGGGACCCGAGCCCTTTCCCAGGAGGGACTGGATTCGGGGAGCTCTCGAGGGTCGCGCTCCCAGCACCCCCATGTTCCATAGAAGGGAGTGCAGGCTTCCTTCCCCGAGATTTGGAGACCCACGTTTCTGCCGCTCAGCGTGTCCAGGGGCGGGGGTCTTCATTCCCTTCCTCCAGATGCTCCAGCGCGGGGCGGGGGGGCGCCTTTTCTCCCGCCAAGATTATGGGGCTTCGGCGATGGGGTCTTTGCTTCTCCGAGGTATCCTGACGTTGAGAGCCCTTGCGCACCATAGATAAAAGGGGAAGGGGGTCTTCAACCTTTCTGTCAGCTCCCTCCTGCAGTTGGGGTGCTTCTTCCCCTCCCTCTTCTTCCTCCCTGACGTTCTGGGAAAGCAAGTCACATTTCCCCCTCGGGCAGTCCCTTGAGTTCAGCGGGGCCAAACCCCCACCTCCAGTCCACATGCCCCGGGGAAGCTCGGTGGAGGAAATGGGACGAACAGGCCCCTATCTGGAGCTTGGCTTTGGAATCTCTCTAACCCTAGGAAACCTAGTTCCAGAACGGTTAATCTGCATCTGGGTGTATTTGCTTTCTCCCTCGCCACTCCCACCCCACCGCAGGGGGTCCATTCAGTTGGTCACTCTGTGGATGCCTTTCAGGTGACATGGTCGAACCTGGCCTCCCACCCCCAAGATTATTTAAAGACCCTACCACCGGACCAGCTCCTGGCCCTTGGTCAGGATCTATTTACCTTCCCGCACCAGCCCTCTTCCCAGCCCTTCCCCCTACGTCCTCCCCCACCCTTGCACACCCCTCACCTTCCAACTCCCACAGCCTTCTGCCCCCTGCTAGCACCCCCATCCTTCTCACTACCAAAGTGGTACCTTTCTGTGGGACACTCAGTTGGGTGTCTCGTTTGTGAGGCTTTACGGGCTTGAGGAAAGCAGATGAAACCCTAAAATATTTAAGGGAGTCGTCTCAACCCTGTGCTGGCATTGGGGTAGCAGATGAAGGTTATATTTGGCCTTTATATTGGAGTGATTATTGACCCACAGTTGGATCCGGGAGAGACAATCAGGACTGTGTTTGCTCCCCATGTACAAAGCCTGCCGCTCTGACTTCTCAGCAGCCCCTAACCTTCTAGCAGTGGGATATCAAGTGTGTGTTCTGTCGCTCTCTTCTCTCCACCAGAAAATAATGGTTCTCAGGTGGGTTCAGGCTTCTTTCAGAAATGAGACAATCAACCAAAGACATGATCCCATTTTGGAGTCTTACAAACAAGTTCATTCCCTCCAGCCTTGATGTTTGTTTCCAGTGGTGCAGCCTGTGTGGTGGGGTCTTTGTTCACTGGTTAATGCTTCTGCTAAGGCTGTCGTGTGTGTTCCTGGATCTTGCTGCTCTGTGGCAGAGGTAACACGCTGTGGGGTCTGATAGATGTGGCGAAGGTATGTGAACACAGCCTGACATTCTTGGTAAGTTAATGGTTTTCATGAATAATGTACGCTGGGCCTTATTTTGGGGCCATGCTTTTGGAGTGTGTATCATGATGTTATTTCTCTAGTAGGGTAGTAAATAAGGAGATTCAGCCTTCAGGTTTGTCATTTTACATGTGTATGAATAAATCTGTAAATTCCTTCCTTAGGAATTTTTATCCTGTTGCTAATATATCTGAGATTCTTAACAGCCATTTCCCTGTTGGTTTGGTGTAGTGTCTGGTGGGATATTTCTTGTCATGAGCCTAGTTAAGAATGTTTAATTGATGATCCAACTGGTTCTGAATGGGGCAGGTTCATTTTTTTGTAACCTTCCTGAAATGGATGTTTGTTAGGGTGAGGATGGGTGGGCATAGTAGGGAGTTGGTTTCTTTTTTTGGTTAATTGGAAATTAGGTTGTGTATCCAGCAAACATTCTCGAAGGCGTTCAAACTTGGCCAGACACTACAGTTTTTTCCGGGACACATCTCGTTGCCAATAGTGCATGCTACAGAGACCACTGTTGCAAAAGGCTTAAAGTGAAGCATCAGTTCTGGGAACATAGAGGCTGTGAGATAACAAGAAGTTGATTGCTGTCCTCCCCACACTTCCTCTGTTGTGCTCCCCTAGGTGGGCCAGGAGGAGCAGCAGGGCCAGGCAGCCCTTATGCCTGTGAAGACAGGGTGTGAGGACAGCAAGGGATAGGTGTCTGTGTTAAATAGTGAACTAGTAGCGACTTAGTAAAAGGCCAGTGGTACAGAGCTTGAGTTCCAGGTTATAAACTGCATCCATTTAATAGGTGGACCAAATTCTAAGGCCTACCTTTGGCATTTTCACTTTAGTATTTAAAAATGTAAAGCTGAATTAGTAGCAGAACATGACATTCATTTTCTTAAGACAAAAGCTACAAGGGAGACATTTGAGGTTCTGATGGGAATATTTTGAATTTCTGTGATCAAACCAAAAATTTAATCTCAGGCCAAGTCTTACACTTTTGTTGAGTGGACATGAATTTGAAATACAGCAGAAGTGAACTCTTGTAGAGAAAAAGAGAATCTCCGATCAGTTTTGTTAAGAGCTTCTGGAACAGATGTGATTAACACCATAAAATGGCTACTCTGGTTAAAGGTTAGAGCCAGGTTGGGGGAGGAGGCTGCTCTCCAGCCCCAGAACTTTGCTCCCTGACAGGTTGTCCTTGAGTAAGGCACTTCACTTTTCTGTGACTGCCTCAGTTTTGCCTCTGTGAAGTAAGGAACTGGTCTGTGTCTCTCTTATTGGGACATTTGTGAGACTGACTTACTGACAGCCAGTTGGCTGGGTGGTATTTTTAGACGCAGTTTCTGACTTCAGTGAACAGGCAATGTTGGGTTACTTTTTATCTTATGGGGCAGAGAGTAACTCCTGGGATTGAGAGAAGCAACACATGTCACAATGTGGTTAATTTGTTCTCTGTTGCATTTTTGTGGACCTCTTTCAGATTTCCTCAAGTTAATTTCTGTCTCTTGACAAGCCCTCACATCCTAGACCTGGCAGCATACCTGTGCTAATCAAAGACAGTCTGGAGGGAGTGACCTGCTTTAGGCTTTATTGGTTTGGCAACGTTTTCATTCTTACGCAACTCTGGGTATGTTTATGGCACTATGTAAATGTTACATAAGAACATGGAGGCAGAGAGGTGGCCGGAATGGTGCCTGTGAACACAGGAAGGTTAGACTGAGGACTTCATCTGAAAGGACCTTGGAAATCTGCAGTCAGTAAAAAGAAGAAGCTGCACTTCGTTTTCCTCTAAAAACCTTTTTAGATGATTATGTCTTTCAGGTGGACTGCTGTGTTATAAATAGGTTTATTCGCCACCGGTGAGCTAATTGTAACCTTGCTACCAAAATATGAATCAGGAGACAAGGAGACGATGAGGCGTGCTGCTTCTTCCAGCATGGCCTGTTGAAGCTGCTTGTTGCATTTTGGAACAGGAGTTGAATTGCGTTGCAGCCTCAGCCTGTTCTCATAATAACTCAGGAGCACAGGGTGTTGAGGTGGAATGGAATTCTCAAGTCTGCGGTGCTTGAGATCTTCTTTATTTTTGAAGGTTAAATTAGCCACTGAAGTGGCTCTTTTGTTTTAATTTTAAAATCCTTATTGTTTACGGTTCAATCTTTGCTCAGAGCTGCGGTGAACATTAATTCTGGAATCCCGCCTCTTTGTCTCGAGTCCTTGTGCTATTTGTCTGTTACAGCAGGAGTTGATGTAAGAGGGTCTTACCTCATTTTCCTCTCTGTGTTCACGAGAAGAAAATCCTGGCGTCCTCTTGCTCATCAGCCCCCTCCGATGCTGGAAGTGCTGAGGGCCTCGGGAGCCCATCAGTTCCACCTGCCCTGGGAGTGCCCAGACCTTTGAAAGGCTGTCACTCTGCAGGGGGCCTCATGGCCCGGTTGAGTCCCATGTCCCCCCTCTCAGGTTTTGCTCTCCTCAGCTTCTCTCCCTTATTCATGGTTCAACCTGCAGCTGGGCCTGGAGGCAGCATCTCTGATCTCGCCTGTTCTCTCTGCCCTCCAGCTTCTCTGTCACGGGTAAATACCATTCCTAGTGTAGCTTTCTTCTTCCTCTGTAGTCTTGGTCCACCAGCCTCCCTGGCAGTCTTACCTGCTCACAGGGCTCCTACATGGTGCCACCTCAGGCAGCTGTGGTGTTCTGTTTGGTTTTTTTCTCTCTCCATTTAGTCTGAAGCCTCATTTGTCTTGCTAAATATTTTGAATTTAACATAATGAAAGTAACTGCCTTTCCCTTTAAAGTATCAATCCCCCTAATATTTACACAATTACATATAGGAGGTTTCTTTATTCATTTGGTTGGGTGTGTGCCTGGAATGCTTCTTGGCACGAGGAAGCAACAGGGAACAGGAGGGACAAAAATCCCTAACTCCTCATGGAACTTATGATTGCAGAGGCTCAGACTGAAAATAAATGAGTAAACACAGTTATCAGTCATGAGTGCTGTGAAGGAAATAGAACAGGATGGTGTGCTGGAGTGTGCTGGGGGCTGCCACGTCATAGCCCCGTCCACTTCATTGTTTCATCTGTAAAATGGGGCTAACACAGTCAGGTGGCCTTATTTTCAGTAACTGTTCTGTGAAGCCCAGTTGAACACTGGATTAGCAAATACTGGACCGCTGCTCCTGCTGGTTGCAATGCTTTCATCAGCTGATCAGCGCATAACCTTGCATTGTTTGTGTTTCTGTTTAAAGACAAGTTATTTAATATATATTGTTGATTCATTAAAATTGAGCTCAGGGCCAACAGCACTATAATGCCTGCCTGAATGAAGCTTATTCAGTATATGTATTTTCTCTCTTAAGGCATGTCACTGTCTTCTCGAACTTGGGGACACTAGACAGCGTTTCCGCACTACTCCTGGGGCCGTTTTAAAGTGAAATCACCGGCATAAACCACAAAAAGACAGAAAGCCTGTCCCTGAACATACCATGAGAAGAACACATATTAACAGTATGAGAGCTGAAACAAGCCAGAGCGTTCTTATTCAACCTCCGTGGGGACGTGTGTGCTGGGTGACTCAAATTTGTCACCCCTCTGCGCTCACCTGTGAGTGACCGTGAAACACTGAGAGTATTGATTTTGGGGTTACAAATAAATTTTAACAAGTGGGCAGATTCACAAATACGAATCCATGAATAATGAGAATTGACTGTATTTTGTTCAAGCAGTGCAGTGATTGTGGCAGAGAGAAAAATCATATCGTATGGAATTCCCAGGACTCCTAAATGGTTTCACTGCACCGTTGTAATGTATACAGTCATAAGTCCCGTTTCCAGCCTGTGAATAAACAGATATATATGTACATATATTGAGAACTGCTGTGGTGATCTAAAGGTTCCTATAACACAGGTTTACTGAGCACCTACCATATACCAGGCACTGTTGTAGGTGCAGAGATACACCAATAAACAAAAGGAGATGAAATGCTTACCTTCACAAAGCTCACCTTCTGGCAGGTGAAATAGACGATAAAGAAATAAAATACAAGGTGATTATGTCTACCACAGCCCTTCCCACTGCTCCCTTCTCCCCATGATTTCCAGCCTTAGGTATACCCACACCTGTTCTCATTTACTCAGACATGAATGAAGATGGTACAGTTGACCCTCGAGCGATGTGACACAGTTTGAACTGCATGGGTCCACTTATACATGGGTGGTTTGTTTGTTTTTTCCAGTAAATACCAGAGTGCAGTACTATGCAGTACGAGGTTGGTAGAATTCACAGATGCGGAACTGCAGATCTAGTGGAGTGATTGTTAAGTTATCCATGGGCTTGTGACTCTGTAGCGGTCAGTGCCCCTAACCCCTGAGTTGTTCAAGGGTCAACTGTATTGTGAAGGGTTTAAATCAGTTGACCTTCAGATGGGCACGCTGTCATGGTGGACCTGACCTAATCAAGCTGGCCCTTTGAAAGCAGAGCATTTTCTCAGCTGGTTGCAGAAGAGGAAGGCAGTGATGCCCCATCTGGCTTGGGAGAAAGTAAACATTCAAGTGTGAACTGCCCATGGGAGTCGCGTGACCAGGAACTGCAGGCAGACTTTAGGAGCTGAGTGGTCCCTGGCCGTCAGTGAGTAGGGCAGTGGGGGCCTTAGTCCTTCATCCACAGGGCATTGAAATTTGCCAGCAGTGAGTGAGATTGAAAGAGGTCCCAGCCCTAGACAAGAAATCCTCAGCCAATATCAGTCATGCTATGCCTGGACTTCTGACCTACAGAAACTGAAATAGTAAATAGGTATTGTTTTTAAAAATGCATATGGGGTGAGTCAGATGGTTATGTGAGGAGAAGGAAAACAGGATTGAGGGATAAGCGTACTCCCCAAGATAGGCTTGAGGCTCCTTGAGACCCGGTCACCCTGCCATCCCATGGATGGACTTATATGTGGAAAGAAGTCCTGAGACCACATGTGGCTTTCAGCTGCTGCCTGTTACCTTTTCCTAGACATTGTGAGGTTTAGTGGAGAGAGAAGATTGTGGATGCTTTAAATGATTTTGATGTGTTGAGGAATCTATGACTTGAAGGATTTTTATTTTTTTAAAAAATATTCGTGTTGAACACCCCTGGCCCCAGATCATCATGTATTGTCTTGGTGTACGTTTGTTGTTTTTTTTTTTTTAGTTCTACCAGTTTATTGCTACCAACCCATCTCCCTCCACCCTCATGCACGCGTGCTCAGTCATGTAACCCCATGGACTGCAGCCCACCAGGCTCCTCTGTCCATGGACTTTTCCAGGCAAGAATACTGGAGTGGGTTGCCATTTCCTTCTCCATTGGTGTACGTTTGTACATTACTTTCTACACTTGCAGTAGATAAATTCAGATTCAATCAGTGTTCCTTCCTAACATCTAAGGCCAAGCTCAGTGTTGAGGGGGATACTGAGGAAAGAATCTGTCCTTGCCGTTAAGAAGTTTGCGCACAGATTGACTTCTGCTTGTTAAAACAACCATAAAACCACACAGAGTGCAGCCCCTTCTCATTCACTAGGATGACAGCAATAATAAAACCATCTCATTTCCTGAATGTGTACCATCTACTCAAGTGTTATACTGGGCATTTGTGCTGCATTGCTTACTCTGTACAGCTATTCTGTGAGTCACTGTCATCCTCATTTTACAGGTGAGAAAACTGGGGCATAGAGGTTAAGCAGTGGGCCTAAAGTCTGACTCCACAGCACATGCTCAAAATCCTGTACTCTGCTATGTGCTGTGGTGACTATTAAAGTAGCTTTCCAGCTAGTCCTGCCTTTCCATCCTACCACTGGATTCAACTCTAGAAAGTGCACCTCCTCTGTCACTTTTATGTGGGCTCCAGGATTGACTCCATACCTCTTCGCCTGCCATCACGATCCATGCAGTCTGGTCTAGTCTCCCTTATTGCCCTTATCTCTAGCTGAAACTCTGGCATTGTTGTCCTATTGTCCATTTATGTTGGACCTCGTATGCCTTGTGCTTTTCTTGATCTTGGCCTTCTCAGCCAAATCCAACATCCTCCAAGTGTGAGACCCGCTTTGTCTTCCTACTATCCCCCAGCCAGTAACTCCATCCTCTCTGCTTTTCTTTTTGGTCCATATAAGTAACATAGAGGTTCACACTGGCGTAGGGTTTTCTGCTCCTCCCACTCTCCCACCCTCTACGCCCTGAAAATTGATCCTAGGAACTGCCTTATATGTCTTTGTTCTATCACAGAGCCTTGTGTATTTTAGGTACTTAATAATTTAATTGAATTCATTCATTTCTTTCCCATTCTCTCAGCAAAATCCTAGGTAAATAATTCTAGTTCTGTCCTGCTGTAATTTCATTATCTCCTGTATATACAGTTTTCATCCTAGTTGCTCGAAAATGCCACAGACATTTGTGCGTTACTGGGAACGTCATAATCTGTACCTCACCTCTTTCATCTCTGTTGATTCCACTACCTGCCCATTTTATTTGAGATAAACTTGATCTCAACCTCATTAGTTGTCTTTTGGGGGTTTTGGTGGGGTTTTTTTTCTGGCTGTGCCACGTACAGCATGTGGGATTTTAGTTCCCCAACCAGGGATCAAACCTGTGCTCCCTGCAGTAGAGGCACTGGAAGCGTGGCATCTTAAGCATCAGACCACCAGGGAAGTCCTCAACCTCGTTAGTTTTATTCTCGGTCCTTGCTGATTTTTTTTCTCCTTCATTGTCCTAGTTGTCTGAAACAACCATTCCTATTCCTCTGTCAAAACTGTGATGTACACTGTCACCTCTCCACACATCATAGTGCAGTAAGTAGGTCAGGAAGCAAATACAAAATACCACTGATAAATACGCTCCCTTGCTCTAATGAGCCAGGAGTGTGTCTATTTAAGTACAACAAAGAAAGAAAACAGAAGATTGTACATGTCAATATAAACTTGTGGGTAAAGGAGAAATACCAAGTGACTAGCAGACAGTCTGAATGTGACGGCCGAGTTTGTACACTTAGGTCCCAGGAACACAGGACATGCTCTGTCATAGTGATGCCACTCCTTCCAGCTTTACCTTGACATTCCTCCGGGCAGCAGGTGGGCCCTTGCTGGATGTTCAGGCATTTACAACCAGCCATAAATTAAGTCGCAATGACAGGTCTCCTTAGCATAAACATCAAACGTCTCTTTTGAGTGAGAACAAAGCTTTCATTCTCTAGACCTGAGGCTTAAGGGTGAACTTGTTTAAACAGCTCTCTGGGGTTGGGTTTGTCTCCAAGTAGAATGTCAGAAAGGCAGTTTGTAGAATAGATATAGTGTGGAGCTGGCTTTTCAAACACCTTTCTCTTATGCAAACCCCACTCTGAGACCTTTTCCCAGATTGAAATTAAATACCAAGCTTATCAAATGTCTTATTGTTAAATCTGTGCATTTTTTTTTTCTTCTCTCATACAAATAGCTTCCTTTATTAAGTCAGCTAGAAGTGCTTTTTACCAGTACACTTTTTGGGTACCACCAGCTACACATATAAAATTGGACTTTATTATGGCTCTTTGGTACTTGAGAGTTTTTGTTTTGTTTTATTTTAGTGTATTTTTACAATCTAATTTTGATGATTGTGAAAACTGAAAATGCAACTCGAATCTTTGTTACCAATAGCACCTGATTGCTGTATTTCAGTGCAGCAGGACTTTACTGCCTGGTACTGTTGTCGGTTCCCCAGCCTTTCTGGAGAAACAGACATGACCTCTACTTTGTGATAGTGTGGTGCCAGACACCTCCATTTTTAAGCCCAATTCAAGATTTTCATAAACATTTTGACAGTTGTCTGGATCAGTAGTTAACTGAACAACTTTTTCTTTTTTTTCTTTCTGTCTTCTTAAAGCAGTAAAAACCTTTCAAAAATGAAAATGTGGAAACGCATATAAAACAGATAAAAGCATGTCCTCTCTGGCAGAGCCCCCTGCCCTCTCAGATTGCTAGGCTGAGAGCTGCTGAATGAGATTTATTAAGCACAGTGCTGTGTGTGGGCACCGTGCTGGATACCAGTGAGAAAATGAAAACAAGAAGGACTCTGGTTCCCTCCTCTAGGAGTTCACAGGTTCCTGGGACATATGAGAGACTACGGACTTGGGAAGGACACAGAACAACACTGTACCTTCATTTTGGGGTGTATGCATGTGTTGGGTTTTTGTTGGTTTTGTTCTGTAGTTGAGACTATATTATACATACTGCTTTTTAGAGATTTACGGTATTTTAAAAATTGTGGTAAAACACATGTAACAATTTTTAAGCATTTTAAAGTGTATAATTCAGTGAAGTACCTTCATAATGTTAGGCAAACTATCACTTCTCTAGTTCCGGAACTTTTTCTTTACCCTGAAGCAAACCAACCTAGCAACCCATAAAGCCAACATTCCCCATCTTCTTCCCTCTGCAGCCCCTAATAACCACTAATATGCTTTCTGGATGTTTAATATCAATGGACTCATACAATACGTGGCTTCTTTCAATCAACATAATGTTTTCAGAGTTCATCCACACTGTAGTAAATGTCAGTAGTCTGTTCCTTTTTATAGCTGACTAATACTCCATCTGATGAGCATACCACATTTTGTTTATCCGTTCTTTGTTCAGTGGACATTTGGGTCTCCACCTTTTGATGGTTGTGAATAGTGCTGTTAGGAACATTTGTGTACAAGTTTTTGTTTGAACACTTGCTTTCAATCTTTTGGATATATTGCACTAGGAGTGGAATTGCTGGGCTGTATGGTTATTCAGTGTTTAACTTACTGAGAACCATCAAGCTGTTTTCTATATATAGGAGCTGTACCGGTTTGCGATCCTACTGTCAGTGTATAGAGTTCCAGTTTCCTCTGAATCTGCACCAACATTTTCTTATGGCCTTTCTAGTGGGTGTAAAGTGGTATCTCATTGTGGTTTGGTTTCTGTTTGTTTTTGTTTTTCTATGAAATGTGATTTTTATTTAGCTGACAAGCACTTTTCTACAGATGCACTCTTGGGACATCACATGGCAAAAACAGAAGTTTTTTCCTCCAGTTTTTTTCCCCTCTTTTTTTACCTTATTAAAAATGAGATTGGTCCTAAAAATACAGAAAGAAATATAAATTCACCAAAAAACTGTACATGATCAAAAAGGTACTAAAACACCATATTTGGTTATATGTGGTTTTGGTTTACATTTGAATTTGAAATTCACTTGCATTTGATATGATGTTGACCACCTTTTCATGTACTTTTTGGTCATTTGTATATCTTCTTTGGAGAAATGTCTATTCAAATCATTTGCTCATTTTAAAATTATTTTTTGTCATCGAGTTTTAAGAGTGAGTTCCTTACACATTCTGGGTGCAAGACCGTTATTAGATGCATGATTTTTTAATATCTTCTCTCATTCTGTAGGTTCTCTTCACAGTGTCTTGATATTATCCTGTGAGACACAGAAGTTTTTTTAATTTGGTGAAGGCCAATTCATCTATTTTTCTTTTGTTGCTTGTGTTTTAGATGTCATATCTAGGAGCCCATTGCCAAATCCGAGGTCATGAAGATTTACCCCAATTTTCATTTTAAAAATTTTAGAATATAAACTTTAGCTCTTATATTTTGGTCTTTGACTTACATTGAATTAATTACATTACTTACATTATGTAATAACTTACATTAATTAATCTTGGTGTGTGGTGTGAAGGGTCTGTCTCATTCTTTTGCATGTGGATTTCTGTTTGTTGAAGACTAGTCTTCCCACCCCCAAAATGTTTTAGACACTCTTGTGGAAAATCAGTTGATGATATATAGATCTGTTTCTGGACTCTCAATTCTGTTTCATTGATTTATAGTCTGTACTTAGGCCAGTTTCATACTGTTTTGATAGCTGTAGCTTTGTAGTAAGTTTGAATTAGGAAGTGTGAGTCCTCCAAATTTGTTCTCTTTCTTTTCCCTCTCCCAAGATCATCTTGGCTTTTCAGGGTCACAGAGTTGTGTAGAATTGTGGTGTTTGTTCTGTCCCAGGAAAGCTGGAGGGAGTTTGGATATGGTCCAAGGAAGAATAATTAAAATGATCACAGGTTGTAATAGGCTGTTCTCATCAGTTTGGGCTGTGTAATGGATGCTGTCATCTGGAAAGAGGAGGGCTCAGAGGCAGCTATGATCAAGTTGTAAAGTCTTGAAGAGAAATGGGGGGGGGGAGGCACAGGCTTATTTGGGCACCAGATCTTAACTCTTGTGGAACTAGAAGGTTGCCCGGTGAGGTTTGGAAGAAACAGGTTTAGTATCCCTAAACAGGACAATGTTCCACCCTAAACTGATGAAACTTACCATCCTCAAGGAGTATATGTGTATGTGTGTATACACACACACGTATAAGCCAAAAATCATAGATACTGTAGCTTTAAAACATCGTGAACCTTCATGTTCCAAGACAAGTGTGGGTGTTTTGCAGCTGCCTCTTACCTTCTGAGGTTGGTGCCTCCACCTTGCCCCTCCCGCACCCTGTCCACTGGTGATACGGGCTGAAGGGCAGTGAGTTTAGCCACTTGGTTCTTGGGAATTTCTAGTTGTTAGGACAACAGCCTCGACTGAGTGTCCTCCAGAGTATGCCGTGGGCAGGAGAGAGGGGCCTGCGTGGGGTTGTCTTTGCTCAGACCCAGCGTGTTAGCGGCTCCATAACATGCAGCGAGACAGAGTCTGCCCAAGTCAGGACTTGTCAGCCTTCTTCCAAACACAGCCTCTCTCACAAATTAAATTTGCTTTGATATTCTACCACAGACCACCTTCTCATCATACTTTGAAAACACGTTCAAATCCTGCCAAAGTGTCTTTAGTTCAGGTTTGACTAGCTTGTTCGTATCAAAATGCTATGCTAGTGAGAATTTCACTCTGATCACTTTTAACCTGCTTTTGTGACTCCTGTGACTAGCTTTCCTAATTGTGTTATTTCTAACTCTTTGGTCAGGAACACAGAGAGTGTTAGGTATGTATTGTTTATGTACATGTATGTAGGCTGATTTCACCTGATGAGTCACTATGAAACAGATTATAAATGGCTGTTATCAGTAGTCCAGATTTAGTTTTTCAAAGAAATCCAAAGCTAAGTTTGTGATTTAGTGTACTAGAAAAGTTTTAGTAAATTCAGATTTTTTTTTTGGCCATGCTGCGTGGCTTGCTGGAGCTTAGTTCCCTGACCAGGGATTGAACCTGGGCCCATGGCAGTGAAGTGCAGAGTTCTAGCCACTGGATTGCCAGAGAATCCCATAATTCAGATGTTTTTATACTTTTATTATTACTTTGTTTCAATGAAAAATGAATATTAACAGAAGACAATTTAGAGACCAGTCTTTCTTGGGTCTTCCCTGATGGTCCAGTGGTTAAGAGTCTGCCTTGCAATACAGGGGATGTGGGTTCGATCCCTGTTTGGGGAACTAAGGTTGCACATGCCACAGGGCAACTACGCCCACCAGTAAATAAAAAAATATTAAAAAAAAATGATTAAGACTAGTCTTTCTTTAAAGTTCAGAAAAAGGTATGTGGAATTAAAGCAGAACTTCCCAGTGTTGAATCAGTGATCCAAGCAATGTGAATTTAAAAACAAACTAGATTCAGATTTCAGCTGGAGGATTTTGGAGCTCATCTGGTTCAGCCCCTTCTTTATGGTTAATGATGAGGAAAGTGATGTTCAGGAAGGTTAAATGAGTTGCCCAAAACCAGGCAACTAGTTACTGGCAGAGCTGAGACTCAAACAACAGTTCCTTGCTGTGGTCTTGCTGTAACCTGGCACTTCCTAATTAGTGGTTAGAGAGACACATTGTGCATGAATGTGTTTACTTGAGTTTTACACTGAAGGGAGTGATTAAAACTTATTGAATATCTATTTGCTTCGTAGTTTTTAAGTCTCGTTGTTGTTGTTCAGTTGCTATGTCCTACTCTTTGCAACCCCCGTGAACTGTAGCATCCCTGTCCTTCACCATCTCCCAGAGTTTGCTCAAACTCCTGTCCCTTGAGTCGGTGATGCCATCCAACCATCTCATCCTCTGTCACCCCTTTCTCCTCCTGTCCTCAGTCTTTCCCAGCCTCAGGGTCTTTCCCACCGAGTGGGTAAATCTCTTATTTCATGTAATTCTTACATAGTCCTGTGAGGTAATTAACAGCCCCACTTTTCAGATTAGGCAGCACCTGGGGTGCAGGAAGGTTACTGACTCGTTCAAGGTCATGTGACTGATAGAGCTGGTGTTTGAGCCTTGCGTCTGTGTGACCTGCTCCTGCCATGCTTCCCTGCTGTGGCTCTAGAGAGAGTAACAGAAACCTCGCAGGGGCGTGGGCAGTAGTGATGGCTATCTCAGAAATACCCTTTTCAGACTTCTCACTCTCTTGGTATAAAGTGGAGCTGTACACAGATGTAGGCAGCCTTCTCAGAGGACCAACAGCCCTCAGCAGATGTGGGCTGATCTTCAGACCGTCTCTGTCACATAAATGGTATTTTCTGGCTGGGCGGCCGAGGCCCAGATAGAGTCAGGGACTTGCCCAATCCCTTATCACAAAGCCGCATGGCCCCGCTCCCAGTTCCGTTCTTCATCCCGTCTAGCATAGATTTCACCACTTTTGTTCTTTCCTGTGTTACACCAAGATTGTTTAAGTACTTCCCAAAAATAATGAGCCACGTGTGGGTGTGCTCGCTCTCCAGAATGAATCACTGTGAAAGAGGCCATGAACCAGGGAAAGGGGAGTGCATGTCTGGGAGCAGGGGCTCTGCTTCCCCGGCTGCTAATTGACGGACTCCGAAGCGAGCAGCTTTTCCAAAGGCGGCCGCGGGTCTGGCCCGCGTGTCCCACTGTGCTCAGAATAGCCCTCTGGGAGTCGTTCGCTTTCCCTTCTGGCTTCCGAAAATAGCCCCGAGGCTGTGCTCATCCCCAGCCGGCCATCGGGGCGCGTGTGATGAGAGGTGTGCATGCCACGGGGACCCCTTTTGTGCCTGAATGTCCCCATTGACAGAGAGAGGAATGGGCGTTCGCGCTTACTGATGAGTAGGCAGTACTCCAGCGTGAGTCAAAGGGGTTTGGGCTGAGTGTTCCGAGAGTTGCAGAAGTAAATTTCAGTCAGCAAGAAGAATGACATTTAGAAGGAATTTACTTTTAAAATTCTTTTTGTGTTTGGGATCCTAGTCTAAAGGGTACCTGCTTTAAACTTAATGCCTTTAAAATACAGCACTCCCCAAGCCCTTCAGCAGGGAGCTGTGTGTATTGGAATTTCTCCCAGAAGAAAGGGCTCTGATCAATCGCTGTGGAAAAAAAAAATCCCACAGGCTGTGCGGTGAAGATCCACACTGTCCGAGTACGTTTGTTTCCTTGGCGGGGATGGCAAGGATCATGTCGTTTACAGAAAGCCTGCAGGAGAGGGGGGTTGGACCCAGAGATATTTCTAATCTGTCTTTGGATTTGAAAGGCCAGGAGATGCCTTTCAGTGTTTTAGAGGAAGAGACAAAGATAGACTGTTTACAGCCGAAAGGGGTGAGTTACAACAGGATAGTTTTTCACGGGACTGGTCATAAATGTCTCTTCTCCAGGAGCCATAGTTTGAATATGTTCCCTCTTGGTATCCAGATAGTATTCGCTTCGTGTCCAGCTGGGGACTCGGGTCCCCCTGCCGCTTGCATCCCTTGGGCGAGTGCTGTGTTCAGCACCGTGAGCCCCAACCTCGGTACCCTGGTGGGTCGAGCCGTTCTCCTGCCCATCCCCAGAGGTCAGGGCTGGGTTAGGCTCCTGGGAGACAGTGCTGGGGAGAACCAACTGCTGCTGTCTGTGCTATTCCTGTTAGATGGATAAATAAAGGATTTCAGATTCCAGGGCTGCAGAACTGACTTTCAGAGGCACCAAATTCATTTACAGTAATTTCCTGTCAACAGTGCACACTTAGGGATAATACACACCCAGCCAAACTTGTTAGTCCCAGAGATGATTGCATATAGTATCTATTTGGGGGGAAAAAAAAATATATATATATATATATGTGTGTGTGTGTGTGTGTGTATAGTACTTTTTAAGTGATGATATCCAAGGCCCTTTCAGAATGGGTTAGATTTGTTGAGTACTTTCTATACATTGGCTTCCCAGGTGGCACTAATGGTAAAGAACCTGCTTGCCGGCGCAGGAGACATAAGAAACGCGGGATCAGTCCCTGGGTTGGGAAGATCTGGAGAAGGGCACGGCAACCCACTCCAGTATTCTTGCCTGGGAAATCCCACGGACAGGGGAGCCCGGCGGGCTACAGTCCACAGGGTTGCAGAGAGTCAGGCACAACTAAAGCGACATAGCATGCACCCATTCTGTGCGTTAGCTTATTTAATCCTCACAGTGACCGTATGAAGTAGGCACTAATGTTACTTTCTTTGGAGGTTGTTCTTTTTGCCCCTCTTGTAAGGGGTACCTGCTGGGAGCTAAAGGGAGGAGGAGGTTGTTGGACCAGTCAGGGGGAGCTTGTCAAAGGAAGTGACGTTTAAGCTGAATTTTAAAGAACTTGTAAGAATTAGCCAGGAAAAAACCATTGCAGCAAAACCCTGTGTGAGAGAGCACGCACACTGCATTCAGGAAACTGTGGGCGTTTCTGGTGCAGAGAAAGGAGATGGGGTTGAAGATGGCTCTAAGAAGCGGTGGTGGTATTGGAAGGAGTGTGTGGGGAGGGGCCCTCTTGTCTCCCAGGGGACCGTGCTTTGCTCTCATCCTTAGACATCTAAATTCAAAGGAAAACCCCTTTCCTAGCCACAAGCCACTTAGATTTTTAAAGTCTAAGTCTAAAGCAGCCCCCCTCATCCCAGGTGGTGCAGTGGTAAAGAATCCACCCGCCAATGAAAGAGACAAGGGTTCAATCCCTGGGTTGGGAAGATCCCCTGGAGAAGGAAATGGCAGCCCATTCCCGTATTCTTGCCTGGGAAATCCCAGACAGAGGAGTCTGGCAGACTACAGTCCATGGGGTCACAAAGAGTCAGACACAACCTAGCTAGTAAACAACAACACCATACAACAGTCTGAAGCAAAGTTAAAAAGGTAGTTTCTTTGTTTCTTGAAGGCATAAACTAGAGCAATTAGAGGAAAATGGGGGGTTGCGGAGCAGAAAGCCTTGTCTGTGATCTGAATAGACAGGTTGAAAAGGTTGGGCTTCCCCTGACGACGTCATCTCTGGCCCCATCCCTGTAAAAGCACCTTGTTTTTTTGACCGCAAGTGTGCTGGGGGATTGTATTCTAACTCCAGAGAAGGACCTAGGCTGAGACCTCACCACTGACGTCAGTGTCCACTCCCAAATTCCCCACAGCTCTGCTGTGTGCATGCACCAGCTGCCTGCAAGCCAACTACACGTGTGAGACGGATGGGGCCTGCATGGTCTCCATTTTCAACCTGGACGGGATGGAGCACCATGTGCGCACCTGCATCCCCAAGGTGGAGCTGGTCCCCGCGGGGAAGCCCTTCTACTGCCTGAGCTCCGAGGACTTGCGCAACACACACTGCTGCTACACTGACTTCTGCAACAAGATCGACCTGAGGGTGCCCAGCGGTGAGTGGACACCCTTGTTGGACTATTGGCTCGTCGTGGAGGTAGGGCACCCCTGTCGTTTCATGCTTCTCTACTCTGCCCCCGCCCCTTTGTTGGAGGCTAGGTAAAGGTGCCTTTTGGATGCTCCCTGAGGTGACGTGGGAGGGCATTCCTCCCAATTCTGGTCTGTAGATCCCAGGAAAGGGAGACAGACGTGTCGAGTGCGCCACAGAGGTGAAAGCCGCATTTTGGGTCATGGCTGAGGAGCCATCCACAGCTGGTGGGGAGTGGGAGAGCCAGACAGAGATCCCCATGGGAGGGTCTGGGGTGATCCCTGAGGAGGCAGCCCATAAGCTGTGTGACGGTGATGGCAAAATGGGAAGAGGGACTTGAGCCGGGAAGGATGGTGCTCTTAAGCTGGGGAGTAGTAGACGCCAGCCTTCACAGGTCTGCCACTTAAGAGGCGTGAGTGGGGAGATCTGAGGAGGTGGAGAGAGACCGAGTCGAGCTTCAGGAGGCCGTCACAAATGGAGGAGCAGAACCTGGTGTGTGCCTGGGGCATGGGGGTGGGAAGACACCATGAAATGCTGTGAAATGACCGAGCGGGTCATGGCTCTGACCACTGCAGAGGGTGCCGTAACTAGAGAGGCTGGCATGTGAGAGTGTCCAGACAGATCCACTAGCCCAATGAGGCCAAAGAGCGGGGAGAGGAGGGGGGCATTTCCACCTGGATGGAGGAGCCGGGGAGAGGGAGGCCTTGGCAGTCCCATATTTTCACTCTCTTCTTTCCCTCTCCTCTCTCACCTGCCCCAGGTCATCTCAAGGAGCCTGAACACCCCTCCATGTGGGGCCCCGTGGAGCTGGTGGGCATTATTGCCGGCCCAGTGTTCCTCCTGTTTCTCATCATCATCATTGTTTTCCTTGTCATTAACTATCATCAGCGCGTCTATCACAACCGCCAGAGGCTGGACATGGAGGACCCCTCGTGTGAGATGTGTCTCTCCAAGGACAAGACGCTCCAGGACCTGGTCTACGACCTCTCCACGTCAGGGTCTGGCTCAGGTACCGCCTCTTCAGGCCTCATGCCAGCCGTTAGCCTTCCTCACTGCCTCCCAGCACGATGGAACGTTCAGGAAGAAGGCTTGCCATTTGCCTTCAGAATTCCCCTTCTTTGGGAGTCTTGACATGTAATAAGATGATGGGGTTCACAGGAAATCTCTCATTCTCTGGAATTCGAAGGATCAGGTGCAAAACTCTCCCTTCCAGAGTCCCTGCCTCTCTTCAAGTCTTGTAACCATGCAGCTATTAAAATTCACCTGGTTCCGCCTGAGCAGCAGAGTTCTCACTGTCAGGGCCCCTTTTGAGAAACTGGAGTGTGCCAGGTTCCTGCGAGGTGGTGGCAGCTAATCATTGATCTGTGAGCAACCGCAAGGGGAGTTTAAGGACACCGAGTAAGGCCAGAGAGCTGGGGTTGGGTAAATCATTGACTCGTACCAGTTGCCCAAGGGTTTATGGTGGCAGTTGAAATAAAAGCAGCTGGGGCTTCCAGCATGGCGTCAGTACCACTTCTGGAGCTGTTGGTGATCGAGCCTTTCTTAGATGGACTTCAACGTGAGACTAGTACTTAGAGTAAGGGCCGTGGGGTGGTTCTGGTCTCAGAGTAGAGCTGAGCTAGCTAGTAGATGTGGCTGTGAGTACAAAGCAGTCTTTTTAGGAAGATAAATAAGTATTTTAGTGACAGTGGTATTCTGTCCCTATGGGGGAAAATGTGGATACAAAGGCCACTGTTGCCGTTCTAACTCAAACTTACAGGCTTATGTCCGTGAGAGTTCCATGTGTGTTGCTGTATGTGTTTTCAGCCCATGACAGACTCTTCTCTGGGGAAATTATGCCATCAGTCATGGCCAGACATCCCTTCTTGAGCACAGCAATACTTTGAGCTCTGACCTCTTCTGAATTTCCGTGGTTTTGCCTTTATTAAACTCTGCAGTAGAGAGTGCCAAGATGATGGATATATTTAAAAGCTGCATATTTTTAGGAAGAGAGAAAATATATGGCTTGTTCTTTGCTGAAGGAGGGTAGGGCAGTGGTTAGAACTGACTGGCTCTGTGACTTGATTTTTTGCTGGAGGAGGGTCACTCGGGTTTTCTGGAGTCTTTTTTTAAGATCAGGATTAGCCGAGGCAAGGGCAGGTCCAGGGTGGTTACTCCATCATCTGGAGTGAAGTGATAAGTAACTGTTTCTCTCTAGTTGGTTTAGTCCACTCTTAATTCAGAATATGCAAAGCTTCCAAGGTGCTGAGATTTTAATCCTGTGGCCTTAAAGTAGTAAGTCCTTGCTGCTTGTGTAACTTTCAGTTCACACTAACAAGTGTGTGTTGAGCATCCTGTGGGTGATACAGGGTAAACAAGATGAGCAAGAGGCTGAGCTGGGACTGGATAGAAGAGATTGTGGGCAAGGATCTCACAGAGGAGGTCGTGTCTGAAGGGGTCCTGCGTTGGAAGTTTTGAGAGTGGGAAGAGGGCAGGGAACAGTCCAGGCCAAGGGAAAACCCTTGAACAAGAGGACAAAAAGACACAAATGTTCACTGAGTGTTTAGGGAATGATCCAGAGGCCGGCTTGTTGTCCAGGCCCTGGTGGGAAAATGCTCAGGCTGTGCTTTGTCTGGTGAGGGGAGAGGAGCTACCGAAGGCTGTCGTGTGAGAAAGCGCGTGCTCATGTTTTCCTGCGGAAGGAATTCTGTCAGTGGTGTGAAGGGTGAATTCATCTATTTAGCAGCCCCCTGTTAGGGAGGGCAGGGCGAGGCTGGCTCTGTGGGGCAGGCCAGGTCAGAGGGGAGGCAGACTGCTGGAAGTCTTCCAAAGGAGGTCTGTGACCAGAACAGGTCAGGAGGGCCGGGAGAGGAGGGGGCCCGGTTGAGAAGCATTTGGCGGCTCAGTGCTGTGGGAGTTATAGGCATAAAGTTTGGAGTTAGTCTTATGTGCTTTGCCATTTACAGCTTGTATGAATTCCAGTGAATAACTTAACCTTCCCCTTTGAGGCTTAGTTTTCTCATTTGTAAAACAGACATAATAATAATACCTACCTTATTGGGTGGTTGTGAGGAAATGAGGTCATTTATGCAAGTGCCTCATGCATAGTAAACGTGCAGTAAACAGCTTGGGGGTTGATAACACTTTGATTTGGTCAGTCAAGGAGAGGGAGGGGGTTAGTAAGAGTCAGTCACAATGGTGGGGCTGACTGGAGAGGGAGGGACACACTCCTTGCATGGATCAAATGAGGTGATAAATGAGTCCTATAAAAGACAGTGAAATTAATTTGAGAACCAACCTGGACAGTCGTCACCCCCACCCCCCCACCCCCGATCCTGTGTCTGGAGCTCTTGGTGAGCAGAACTGTGATCTCTTTGGAGAGCAGTGGGAACCTGGTGTGCCCTGAGCTCCAGTTGGCTTTCATGGGCCACGCAGCACTGCCCTCTACTGGCCAGTGAGCAGAGCCGCCAGAGGCGCTCCCCTCATTCATTCCCCCCCCCCCCCCCCCCGGCTTTGCTTTTCCACATAAAGCGGCTGTGGGTGGCCTGGCCCACGGGAGGCTGGCTGAAGAGTTAGTAAATCTGGTTAGACAGTTACATTCAGATCTGTCGTCCATACTAGCTGGGAGGAGAACCTGCGTAGATGAGAAACAGCTAATCATATGCATTTCCCCGTCTGGGCTCCCTCACTCTCAATGCTGCCCGCTTAGCCCTGGGAGGATTCCCTGGACATGGCACAGGGCAGCCAAGCTGAGCTCTCCGTGGTCAGTGGACCACTGTAGCATGGAGGCACTGTGGGCAGCAAGGTCTTCTCCAGTGTGGCAGTGAGAGTGGGAGTTGCAAAGTTCAGCAAATGTATACAATGTCGGCTTTCTTTCCCTTCTTTGGTCCCCAGGGTTACCCCTTTTTGTCCAGCGCACAGTGGCCCGGACCATCGTTTTACAAGAGATTATTGGCAAGGGCCGGTTTGGAGAAGTGTGGCGTGGCCGCTGGCGGGGCGGTGATGTGGCTGTGAAAATATTCTCTTCTCGGGAGGAACGGTCTTGGTTCCGGGAAGCAGAGATATACCAGACAGTCATGCTTCGCCATGAAAACATCCTTGGGTTCATCGCCGCTGACAATAAAGGTAAAGGGCTGGGCTTACAGACAAGGTGTCCCAGAGCCCACCACAGGCTCAGATGGAGGGATGACTGGGGAGCCTGAACAGCCACGAGACAGCACAGTTCTGTTTGCCTTCACAATTGCTCCCCACAGAACGAGAATATGAGTAAGGCAGTGGTTTTCAAACTTTCCTTCTGCGAAAAGCTTATACTGAAATCCAGGTTATTAAGCAAGTAAATAAGCAGTTATTAAACAGATAAATAAGCCCTCATCCTACCTGCTCGCTCTCCCTTCTGTGATACCCCCAAACCCACCTCCAGGGTAGTCCCTACAGGAGCTTCAGTAAACTTACGTTGAAAACAACTGGAAGGAAGAAGGGAAGCTTCAACTCCTGCAAGGAAAGGACAGCCCCAGGAAAGCCTGTGGCCCACACTCCTTGGCAGAGTAGCATCACACGCATTGTTGCAGGGGAGAAGGCGCTGCAGAGCCACAGCCTGCCTCCCACCGCGGCCTTCAAGCTCAGCTTTTGATCCACTTATATCTGACGTTCCTTGTTTCCTCCTCCCTCCTCTGCTGGTTTTGCTGTAGTTTTTTGAGTCTCTCTCATGTGCCCAGGCATGTACTCATTTTTAAGCCTCACTGACTAGCAAAAGAGAAAAGTAAACTAATGGTTGATTATAGGAAGTAATCAAATGACAGGTGTTCTGGTGAGCACAAAATGGGGGTGAGATGGAGGTCACAGAGATCATACCTGAGCTTGATTGAAGCAGAGGTGGCAGGGAGTTGGTCAGAAAGAAAAACCAATGAAGAGAGAAATCCAAACACATGTGCAGAGGGGTAGTGTCTGGGAAGCTGCAGGTGACTCAGAACGTTCCAGCCAAAGACATGGGTGGGAAGGTGGCGGAGGCCAGGTTATGAGGAGCCATTTTGAGAGGATTGTATTTTATTTTAGAGAGTAATTGACATTTCATTCGTCGATTCAGTAATATTGGTTGGCTACTGTCTGGTCCTGGGGTCATCACACATAAGACCAAGGCACAGTTCCTGCCCGTACAGTGCCCAGGAAGAGAGGACAGCAGACACCTGGGCAGGTGGAACACTTAAGACAGAAAGACTGTGGGTGGTGATGTTTGCATTTTAGAAGAGTGTCTCTGGCAGTCAGGACACAGTTTGCTCTGTGGTCCAGCAATTTTAGAAGTTGGTGCTGGCAGAAGCTACAAAAGATGCTAAGTGTTTGTTTTTCTGTCCTAAAACAACAGCAGGCTGCTTGTTTGTCACATTGCTGTAGAGGTTGTAGAGGCCTCAGCTGCCCCCAGACTGAAGAGCCTTGACCTCTCACACAAGGGAGGAGAGAATTCCTTGCTCCTTCTGAGTAAGCTTGGTGCTTTTTAAAACAGCATTACCTTTTGGTGATTAGTTTAAATCTGACATGTATTTTAAAGGCTCAAAGAGACGTCTTCCCTTTTAACTTACAAGCAGGGTCCTCTGGTCCTCAGGGGTATGTTTGATGGACCCCTTGCTCGTAATCAGAGAAGCAAAGGTTGGTGCTTTCCCAGGAACCACTCCCTGTATTGATTCTGGCAGCTCATGTGAGTAGGATCTGGCTGTTGAAACCCACATCAGGGCCAGGGGAGGAGAAAGAGCAGACTCCTTTGTTCTTGTCTTTTTAGCATGATACACATAGTGTAGTGCCCTAGAACTAGGGCCAGCCTGGAATTTGGGAGATCTCAATTCAATTTCCAGTCTTCATATTGACAGTAGCACAAGCTCATTAGATTACCAGCTTTGGTTTTCCTTTCTCTCCCTCCCTCCCTCCCTCCTTCCCCCTGTACACTGCACATCCCCCTCCCCTTGGATGAAAGTGTGTGCTCACTGCCTCCCATTGCTCTTCCGAGGCTAAGATGATAAGATTCCTCTCTGGAATCCTTGGAAAGTGTCCTCTTCATGTATTGAAAAGCATTTTTGGCCCAGAACACAGTAGTGCACAAAGGAGCTCTTTCCTCCTCTCACGGAGAGCTCGTAGCCTGGTAAGAGCAGTGGACTTCAGAGAAGCGCTGCAGATGGGCCTGGTGCTGGGATTGGGCTATGCTTGAAGGGTCTTGGAACACAGAGGAGGGCCTGTGAGGTCTTCCTCCTTGATAGGGAGGACACAGCCAGTCATGGTTTTGACGAGCAGGTCTTGTCGGGATCAGAAGCAAAAGAAACAGATGGCTCTTGTTACTTCCCCTAAGCACATGCTCCCTCTTTTTCTGAAGGCCTCACATTTCAAATCTGGAATAGGGGAGGCATGGTTCAGAATCATACAGCCAACTACCGGAAGGGAACGGGTCTAACTAAGAAAAGCTGTTCTTAGCTTCCTGGAGCCTAAAGCTGTGGACGGCTGTAGATGAGAAGGGCACCAAGGGGCCTCAGGAGGTGTGGGGGCGAGTAGCAGGAATTCGGGGGTCACGGGTGGTTTGTGTGGCACATATACTCTTCCTCGCCAACCTTGCCCCTTTTGCTGGAACTCCTCTGTGGTTCTCTGCAGATAATGGCACCTGGACACAGTTGTGGCTCGTGTCGGACTATCACGAGCACGGCTCCCTGTTTGACTATCTGAACCGGTACACAGTGACCATCGAGGGGATGATCAAGCTGGCCTTGTCTGCTGCAAGTGGGCTGGCACATCTGCACATGGAGATCGTGGGCACCCAGGGTGAGCAGACCTGCTGAGCGACTGTCCCGTCCCTGTCGAGCTCCTAGAACTGTGCACCGAGAAAGCTGGAGCTGGGCTGAGGAACGGGGGTCTGCTCCAAGGGAGAGGGGTTTGAGCTTCACTTGAGCGAGAATGAGAGGTGCCTCTGCCTTCAGAGCTCCCTGAGGGACTCCTGTGGGAAATGTTGGTTGGTTGTTCCCCATGTCCTGGCGTGGTTGTTGGTTGGGGAGCTGGTGTTAACTGAGAGATCGTCTCAGATGCCCACAGGTCACAGGTAAATGAAGGGACTGAGAAGATGGATTGAACCACTATGCCAAGATGCAGTTTAGTGAGCACATGCGCTCATCTTTGGATCAGCTGGATGGTTAGACACTGGGCTCTACTATCTGGGAGGGTTCTCCTGGAGGAATACTACCTTGGGTGTCCCTGCTTATTGACTGACATCAGCTTTTTGGGAGCTCCCAGGTCTTGGCAGGTGGCACATTGCTTCCTGGTGCTTGGTCAGTTGGGCAGGAGCTCTTTCTGTCTGTGATCAAAAACCAGCCGTGAGAGTTTGACACTATCCCTAGACTCTGCAGAGAAAGTAGTGGTTCTTACTTCCCCTGTTTGGTTCTGAGAACCTAGCCAGTGCAGCAGCTTTTTCTCAAGTCCTCAACTATTCTGTACAGGAGTATATGAGTTCAGGGAAGGTGAGCAGGAATAGCATTCATAAAGTAATATTGGCTAATCCGCATGCCCTTGTAAGCGCTTGACTCACCTACATTAATATATTTAACTTTCACAGCATTCCCGTGAAGTACTGGTGTTTGGGCTTGCCAGGTGGCGCTAGTGGTAAAGAACCTGCCTGCCAATGCAGGAGACATCAGAGACATGGGTTCAATCCCTGAGTCGGCAAGATCCCCTGGAGGAGAGCATGGCAACCCCACTCCAGTATGCTTGCCTGGAGAATCCCATGGACAGAGGAGCCTGGTGGGCTGCAGTCCATAGTGTCCCAAAGAGTCAGACACGACTGAAGCAACTTGGCATGCACGCACACACTGGTGTTTACTCTCATTTTATGGATGAGACGACCAGTGTATAGACAGATTAAGTTGCATTTCCAGGGTTACTGGGTTAGTGGGGGGCAAAACCAGAACTGAAACCCACATATCTGGCTGCAGAGACTATGCTTTAAATGCTTATGCTGTCTTTCTCTAAAGATCCCTGTTTTTCTCCTCCACCAGGGAAACCTGGAATTGCTCATCGAGACTTAAAGTCAAAGAACATCCTGGTGAAGAAAAATGGCATGTGCGCCATCGCAGACCTGGGTCTGGCTGTCCGTCACGATGCAGTCACGGACACCATTGACATTGCCCCTAACCAGAGGGTGGGAACTAAACGGTAGGAATGCCCAGGGTCTGTGCCCTTGCCCAACACTTGTACTGAATAGTCCATGTGTGCCCTTGCCCATGCGCACAGGAGAGCGAGTGTGGTCTCAGACAGCTAGCGGTTGAATTGAACTCCTGCCCCCACACTGGAAAGCCACACAGGTTGCATGGAGCAGATACAAGTGCCAGCAGCATACCTCCATAGAACCGTATACCCATAAGTACCGGTGCATTGGGCAGGTGAGGCAGCGGAGAAAGAGAGTTTGGAGCAAGGTTTGGAAGGGGAACAGGCGCCAGGCTTGGCTAGTGGAGAGGGAGAATGCAGTCTGAAGGGGTGGCCTGTGCAGGACCCCTGAGGAGGCAGAACGCATGTTTTGCTTGGAGTGTAGAGAGCAGTTTCACCTAGCAAGAGCAGAGGTATTCCAGGCTAGAAAATAAGGGGCCCCCTTCAGGACTGTGGGGCCTCCCGCCTGCTTCATAGAAAAGTAAGAAATAAGGGACAAGGATTTCCTTGGTGGTCCAGGGGCTAAGACTCCACACTCCCAATGCAGGGGGCCCAGGTTTGATTCCTGGTTGGGGAACTAGATCCCACATGCTGCAACTAAGAGTTTGCATGCCACAACAAAGATCAGAGATCCTGTGTGCCTCAACCAAGACCCAGCATAACCTAATAAGTAACTAAATATTTAGAAAAAGAACTAAGGGACAGGGACTCCCCTACTGGTCCAGTGATTAGGAATCTGCCCTTCATTGCAGGTGGCAGAGGTTTGATCCCTGATCGGGGAACTAAGATCCCACATGCCGTGTGGCTTGGCAAAAAATTAAAAAAAAAAAAAGGAATGAATGAATGCAAAACATGGGAGTTTGCAATGAGAAGAATCCATCACTTCCTCCTCCCCAAGGGGCAGTCTTGGGTGATGGCTGTCCCACATTCAGGGGGCCCTTGAACCAGTGCTTTGAGTCAGGAGAGAAGTCATTGTTTTCCATGCATGACCATATTTCCTTTGCTGTTGCAGGTACATGGCCCCCGAAGTACTCGATGAAACCATCAACATGAAGCACTTCGACTCCTTTAAATGTGCTGATATCTATGCCCTCGGTCTCGTGTACTGGGAGATTGCTCGAAGATGCAACTCTGGAGGTACCTTTCTTCTTGCCTTCCCTGCTCCTACCTCCCAGTCCAGAGTGCCTGGCCACCTGAGAGCCTGGGTTTTGACCACAGCCTCCTTTTTTTTCACAGCTTGTCACATGCTTCATGCTAGCACGCGTCACACGTAGGATTCTCATCTAAGAGGAGGGAGGTGACCTGGGAGCAGCAGTTGCTAAGAGTGTGTTTACTCTTGTTTTTGTTGTGGTGACCATTCCAGAGGCTCATTTGGCTTTTTTTTTTTTTTAAACACACTGTCTTTAGTGGTCTGTTGAAGTTGGGAAAGCCCTGGACAGGAATAGCACAGGACTGATGCAGGGGGTCTCCTTCACACAGAAGGCAGTGTATTCTGACACACTGGCTTTCAAGCCACGTGCCTGGGGAACGTGGGGTTTTATTGATAATGGTGATTTCTCAATTCATAGGAGAAAGCTTACTAACACATAGAATTTTCTCACAGTGAATTTTTTCTTCTGTAATATTTTCTTAAATCTTTGGCATTTGCAACTGCTCAGCCATGTCAGAACCCAGTGAAAAGCAGTATCCAATTTGGCAGAAAACATTTTTATCATCAGCTTCAGTTCAGTTCAGTTCAGTCGCTCAGTCGTGTCCGACTCTTTGCGACCCCGTGAATCGCAGCACACCAGGCCTCCCTGTCCATCACCAACTCCCAGAGTTTACCCAAACCCATGTCCATCGAGTCGGTGATGCCATCCAATCATCTCATCCTCTGTTGTCCCCTTCTCCTCCTGCCCCCAATCCTTCCCAGCATTAGGGTTTTTTCCAATGAGTCAACTCTTCTCACGAGGTGGCCAAAGTATTGGAGTTTCAGCTTCAACATCAGTCCTTCCAATGAACAATCAGGACTGATCTTTAGGATGGACTGGTTGGATCTTCTTGCAGTCCAAGGGACTCTCAAGAGTCTTCTCCAACACACATTTCAAAAGCATCAATTCTTCGGAGCTCAGCTTTCTTCACCGTCCAACTCTCACATCCATACATGACCACTGGAAAAACCATGGCCTTGACTAGACAGACCTTTGTTGGCAAAGTAATGTCTCTGCTTTTCAATATGCTATCTAGGTTGGTCATAACCTTCCTTCCAAGGAGTAAGTGTCTTTTAATTTCATGGCTGCAATCACCATCTGCAGTGATTTTGGAGCCCCCAAAAATAAAGTCTGCCACTGTTTCCACTGTTTCCCCATCTATTGCCCAGGAAGTGATGGGACCAGATGCCATGATCATCAGCTTAGTATGTTAGAATTTTAAGGTGACTTCCAAGTATTCTGTCATGTGATCAAGTTCAAGAGCCACTAGAACCCTACCCTCAGCCATTTATCTTTGATGTAAGAGATTCCAGATCAGTGGAAGTGAATTAAATTAATAAAAAAGAACTGGTGGGTGTTCCAGCAGAGCCCTTTTCTGTGTTGTACTACCTTTTTCCTTTTATGACATGTTTAGTAAGGTCCAAATCATAAGGAGGCATCTAGGTATTGTACATTTTAAATTTTGATCGTGATTTACAAATAAAACAGGTCAAGATATATCTAGCCACACAGATTTTAAACTGTGGACAAGTTAAATTTTTCTTTCTCCATACCATCCAGAAATTGGGGCTAAGTATATAATAATAGTACTAAGATTTATTCCCCACTTGCTATGTATAAACTCACTTAATCTTTACTGCAAACCTATGAAGTGGGTACTGTTAATTGTCACCATTTTGCAGATGAAGAATATGAGTCACAGGTTAGGTAATTTGTCCAGAGTCACACTGCTAATAAACTAGGATTCAGACCTTGGCAGACTGAGGCCAGAGTTGAAGCTAACTGCATCCTAGCTAATTACCAAGTCAGACTCCATTTAAAAATCTGTCCCATCAGCTCAGGACAGTAGAATTTTTCTGGAAAAAAGGCATGAGAAAGTTACATTTGATTTTTTGAAATACTAATAACTTTTTATTATGGAAAATATTTCCATTTGTAGCTCTAGAAGGTAAAAGACTTCAAAAATATAGTACTGTTATCACACTATAAAAATCAACAGTAATTCTTTTTTTTAAATGTTTTAGCTATTTTGGTGGGTTTACTGGCTGTTTCTCTTTCAGTTAGTTAATTAATTCGGCTGTGTCGGGTCTTAGTCATGGCACCCAGGGTCTTCATTGTGTCATGTAGGATCTTTCCTTGCAGTGCTCAGACTCTCTAATTGTGGCTCACGGGCTTAGTTACTTCGAGGCACCTGGGATCTTAGTTCCCCCACCGGGGATCGAACCCAAGTCCCCTGCATTGCAGGACAGATTCTTAACCACTGGACCACAGGGGAAGTCCCAGTAGTTCTTAATATCATTTAACATTAGTTAATGTTGAGGTTTCCTCAGTTGTCTCCTATTTTTTTTAAAAGCAGCTTGGTAAATGTCCATCCACTGCAATTGATTGATATACCTCTTAAATCTCTTATGATGTACAGCTTACTACTCCATTTTTTTTTTTTCTTCTGCAGTTTTTAAAGTTGGAGAATCCAGGTCCTTTGTCCTGTAAGATTTTCCTATGTAGATTTTCCTGATTGCTGCTTTATGGAGTTCACACATTCTACTGTTTCTGTGAATTTCCTATGGGAATTACATCTAAAGACTAGAATCATTTTCCCCAAAAAATCCTTCCGTTAAAGGCACATATAATGGTGGTTATCTCTCTTTTTGTGATAGCAGCCATCGTTGATCATTGTCCAAATCCAGATTTATCAGAGGTTGAAAAGTGCCAGCATTCCAATTCTGTCAAACTTCTCATATTAGCTAGATTTTTAATTAAAGAGAAACTTCCCCTTATTGTCTCTTTGGTTACAAAGATGTTTAATTTGAAAAGGAAAGGTGGGAAAAACACTTGATTCTTTCCATTTGTTTACCATTTTTCAAAATAATGAGTTTATTCTCTATCATCCTGCAAAGGTGACTGAAGTTCTGGTTTGTTTCTTCTTAGTGTCATCATGAACTGATGATCTAAAATATTTGTCTCCATTGATGTTATAAGTCTTACTATTGCTTAAATATTCTCATCTTTGGCCAGTTGGGAGCTTTTCAAGGTGGTACTTTTTGACATGACCTTAGTAGTCTTTGATAGTTTCCTTGCTTTTTGTTATGGAAAAGATGTTCCGGGCTAATCCTGTGTATCTGTTATCCCATACCTAGCGTTGACCAAGCTCTCCAAAGAGCCCTAGTTCCTCTTAGTGGGAGGCCAGATTTACTGATCATGACATGAGTATTGTCACTGGCTTTTGAGTAATCCCTTCCTTCTTTTGATAACTCTGGTGGATATTTTCTTTTCTCCTAGGAGTCCATGAAGAATATCAGCTGCCATATTATGACCTAGTGCCCTCTGACCCTTCCATTGAGGAGATGCGGAAGGTTGTATGTGACCAGAAGCTCCGTCCCAATATCCCCAACTGGTGGCAAAGTTATGAGGTAGGAAGCTCCCCTGTCTCCTGTGCTTTTCTGTCTGCCCTATTTCTCTACCTTAGAGAAGGGTTTCCCAAAAATGGAGCCAACCCCAGGGCTACTACCAATGTAATAATAGTTATTATATTACTATTATGTGCTATTATATACTAAACCATTGTCTTGGACACTGTAGGGTCCCCTTTGGAACCTAGAAGAAGAAAGGCTTGGTCCCAAGACACAGATCAGAGACAAAACAAAGTCTGAGTGGGGCTGTTACACCTGTCCAACTAGAAAAATGGCTTGGGAGCCATAGTGGGTGAGCTGAGCTCTATGGGAGAGTTCAGAAGCAGCATCCACAGAGGGTCAGCAAATGAGAGGTGGACTCAGTGAGAAAACAGGTCTGAGGGAGGTGGCTTTCTGAAAACTCAGAAGCGAGGGAGGGTGCAGAGGGTTTGGATTTGGGGTTAGTGGTGGATGAAGTGAGAAGGGGAAGACATTCGGTGGAAATAATAGATGCAAGGACAAATTTATGATCTAGATTCCTAATAAACCTGGAGTTGTGGGGTGCTAGAGTCTTTGGGGGCTCAGGATTTGCTTAGCTAGTTCTCCTGGCCCCCCTTTTCACTGGTGGCTCTGCTTTAAGGCATGTCACCACTAGAGGGCAGCTCTGCATTTGGGAAAAGAGTCAGTGCACATTTCAGCGGTGCCTCCTCTTTGCATGACAGAGCAGCATTTTCCAAAGTATTCCTTGGAACCTCAGGGCCTGTTTACTTCAGAGGGTGAGGGAAGCAGAGAGGCAGTCTCTAGCTGCCCCCCACACTCTGTCTTCAGTCAGGGCTCTTCGTGGGTTGGGACTCCGCTTGGGAAAACAGGTCCCACTGCTGAAAGAAATCGAAAACACTGGCCTGGGGGAGCAGTCAGGGAGCTCTGTAGCCTCCACCGGTGACCCTCCAGATCCACCCCTCACCTGTCCACTGTGGCCGCCTGTGTCATCCAGGCCCTGGCTGCAAACTGCTGCCTCTGACAAGACCCTCTTTCGGGGGCTGCCTCCTCCCCTTCCTCCTCCTCTGTGTCTCTGCGGGTGAATGTGGGGTCACCGCTGCATGTGTGTACCTGCTGGGGGTGTCCCTGCTGTGCCTGGTTCACATTGCTACTTTGAGAAAGTCATCAGCGTGGATACTCGGACCTTCCAGAAGTGGTTTTCAGATCACAGGCTGTGGCAGGTCTTGCTCTTAAGATCACCCGGACTTGGGGGAATGGCGGACCGTGCTTGCGGATAAGGCCCCTCCCCAGACTATCCCTTAAGGACTGGCGAGCCCCGGGGGTAGTGGGGCTCGCGGGCTTTTCCCCAGGGTCAGAAGGAGGGCAGGTGGGGGATCAGGCAGGCAACAGCGGGGCAGGCTCCAGTGACACCGTTTCTGTGCAGGCGCTGCGGGTGATGGGGAAGATGATGCGGGAGTGCTGGTACGCCAACGGTGCAGCCCGCCTGACCGCACTGCGCATCAAGAAGACCCTCTCCCAGCTCAGTGTGCAGGAGGACGTGAAGATCTAGCTGCCCCTCCCACAGCCACCAGGCCGCGGGATCTACAGCCGAGCGGCCGCGTCAAGCATCAGATGGAGGCCTACCTCTCGTTTCTGCCCAGCCCTCTGTGGCCAGGAGCTTGGCCCACAGAGGGACAGAGCCCGGGAGACTCGCTCACTCCCACGATGGGTTTGAGACACAGACACCTTTGATATTTACCTCCTAGTGGCATGGAGCCTCTGAGAGCGAATGGCATGGAGAACTCAACGCCGCGACCCGGACCGGCTATCGTGGGATGTCCGACAAAGCCCGGTGCCCCCGGCGAGGAGCCTGGTGTGGCGACAAATGGCCTGGGAGGAGCTGAGTGTGGCCCCGTGCTGAGCAGCACTGAGGGCTTTACCCCGGGACCAACCCCAGTGCAGCGAGCGGCCCCGGGAACCAGAAGGATGGCCCCTCCTGGCAACTCCAGGGCTCCGGCTCCTCTCCGCCCGCAAGGACCCCTGGAGGGACTGCTGGCGCCTGTCTGTCCAGCCGTGTGTGCATGTGCCGAGGTGCGTCCCCTGTTGTGCCTGGTCTGTGCCACGCCCTTACACGTGTGTGTGTGTACGTGTGTGTCTGTAGGTGCGCACTCACCTGCTTGAGCTTCCTGTGCATGTGCAGGTCGGGGCTGTGGTCGTCATGCCGTCTGCGTGCTGGTGCCTCTGTTCAGTGGTGAGCAGCGTCTCGTTTCCCTGGTGCCCCTCCCGGTGGCCTCCCTCCCCACCCCTCCTTCCAGAACCCCCACTCCACAGTGGTACCCCCCTCCCCAGCAGGCTCTTCCGCCTGCCCCGTGTCACCTGGCCCTCCTCCTCCACTTCAGACTGTGGAACCAAAGCTGGCCCAGTTGTCCGTGGCAGGCGAGGCTTTGGGGTCCAAATGTGAGGTAGGAGGGCGGGATGGGCAGGGCAGGGATCTCGGCGGAAGCCTGGGCTGTTGTGGTCAGCGGCCATTGTGGGAAATGAGCCAGCCTAAGGGCATCATCCTCGGCGGCGTCAAGGAGGGGCCGAGGAATTTAGAGCCCAGACCTGGGGAGACTCAGACTGGAATGTCACATCTGTCTTTCATATCCCAGATTCTGGAGACAGCAGTGTGTATTTTCGGTGGTGGTGGGTTTAGGGCGGGGAAGGGAAGTGGGGACAAGGACTGGGGAGGGAGGCTGGGGGGGAGGGAGGCATCTGCATGGGTCTTTTACTGGGTTATCCGATCATGGTGGAGGGAAGATGTGAGACTTGCATCCACTTCAGGGGCTTTACTAAAGGGAACAGCCTGAGCTGAACCTGTTATTTAACCTGAGTGTAGTATTTAACGACGTCTAGAAGCACGGTTGTGGGTGGTGGTTCGGTCAGCATATCTTAGGTATATAATAACTTTGAAGCCATAACTTAACTGGAGTGGTTTGGTTTTCTTCTTTCTTTTTCTTTTTTTTTTAATTTTATTGGGAGGGTCTGGATTTTAACTTTTTTTAAATATTGTTAAGTTTTTATAAAAGGAAAACCATCTCTATGTGATAATTACCTCTCAATCCATTTGTTTTTAAGGAAATCCCTATAAAAACAACCACACACACACTAAAAATGCTTCAATCAGACGCACACAGCTCAATCACACTGGAAATATCTGTCCTTGTACCTGAGCCTGCTCCCCCCTACTCAGCTGCGAGAGTTCCTCTGCCCTGGGGGTTAGTCTCGCTGGCGTCCTGCCTCCCTGCCCAGTCCCACCCAAAGTGGGTTTTGCACTGGGGCTCTAGCTTTTTGTGCGTCGCCCACAGGTTGCACCTTCTCCTCCAGGCACTCACTCAGCAGACACTCGCTGAGTGCCAGCTGGGTGTCAGGCACTGTGCTGGGTGCTGGGAAATACAGCTGTGAACAAGATAGGCTTGGGTCCTGCTCTTGGAGCACTGACAGTGGGACTGACTCAAGTCAGGGGGTGCCTATCTTGAGACCAGAAGTTTTCGTAGTTGGTTCTGAGCCTTTTGAGCCTGGAGCGATTGCTCTTATACAAGACCACTAAGGAGGCAAGGATGCACCCCTGTCCCCACCAAAGAGGCCGGTGGTAGGCAGTGAAACCCCCCATCACTGCGTTCATCCAGAGCCCCCCTCCCGCCCCCCAGGGGAGGCACAGTGTGTGTGCAGCCTCAGCGCATCCCTGCCTCTAGCCCAGTGATTCTCTGCCAAAGCTTGTGGAGGAGGGGGGGAGCCCTCCCCCCACTTCCACCCGTCTCCCAGTGCCCTGGCCTTCCTATTTATTTTCCCGGTGTAGTGCTTCTTTCCTTGCATTAAAGGAGATCTTCCCCTCACCCTTTGGGCCAATTTACTGGCTACTGACTAATTTCCCTTAAATACCAATTGTGTCATTAGGGGGATCTTCTTTCCCTACCCCTGCTGACACGCTTCCCCCTTCTTGTCTGCCCTCTGGCAGAGCTTGGCGGGTTATGGGAGCTGATGGAACTCGACTCCTCACTCCCTGCCTCCACCAGCCTCTGGGATCTGCCGACACTCCTCGACCCAGGGACTCCCAAGCCACTAGCCCACACCCCAGGTGGCCCAGCTGTCCTCACCACACACTCCTCTTCCACCTCCGAGGAAGACTGAGCAGTTTTGGGGGGAAGCTCCCAGACCCACTGCCGCCACTCTTAACCCAAGAGTTAGGAGTTAAGAGAGTTGGGGAGAAACTAAAGCTGTGGTTTTGGCTCCCTGAGGCTAACCCTGATCCATAGGGCTACCTGCACCTCTGGATTTTGGATTCACAGACCAAGTCCAAGCCCGTTCTTACGTCGCCATCAAGGCCCCCGAACGGCATTCTCGGTACTTCTGTTTGTTTTTGTACATTTTATTAGAATGGACTGTAAAATAGCCACTTAGACACTTTACCTCTTCAGTATGCAAATGTAAATAAGTTGTAATATAGGAAATCTTTTGTTTTAATATAAGAATGAGCCTGTCCAGTTTCTGCTGTACATTATTAAAGTTTTATTCACAGAGCCTCTCTGGTACCGTCTGTTTTACATCTGTAGACCGACTGGCTGCCGAGCCTTTATCAGGGGAGTTGGGCAGATGCTCTCAGGTAGTATCTTTCCCCTCCCACTTGCCAGGGTATGATGTTCATTAACATCTGCTACAGCAGCTCACATCAGAAGAGGACCTGATTGGAACATCATGGGGTCTTCCTGAGGCTATTCCTCTGCATTTCATAGAGGGAGGGCCTGGCCTGGAGAGGGAGTGGAGGACAAACTCAACACCTTCTCTTGGGCTTTGTCTGCATTTGTCTTTTAGCAGTTTTCTCTTTATATAAAAGAGGGTCTTGATCCTGGTAAGTCACAACCACCTAATCTCAGCAGCCTAGGCCCTCCTCAGTTTTCGTTTCCCCACTCCTGACTTGGAGTAAAAATGTGAATTTGGGGATGGGTTAGGGGACTTTGAAATGGGAGTGTATCGTCGTTACTCTGGGATTTTCAGTGTATGGGTGGCTGTGAATGTCTTTAAAAATCTCTAGGCAGAGGAACCCAAGAGAAAAAGTCTAGAATCATAGAATCTCAAGTTTAGACGGGACTCCAGAGGTCCACCAGCCATCAGGTGCTTGACGTCCCCACAGCATCCCCACCAAGTGGCCGTAGCCTCATGCCGTGACACTCAGGACCACAGCCTCCACCTGCTGGCCATCTGCTCAGTGGACAGCTCTTCCTTACATAGAACTGGGCAGCCTCCCTGTGAGTTCTCTCCACAGATGGTTCAGAGCACTAATTCTCTCTTCCATTTAAGGTCCCTTAAAATACTTGAAGGCAGCTGTTATGTTATCATGAATCTTGCAAAGCTTAGAGCTTCTCCCATTAATATTAGCAAATACTTACTTAAAAGTTACTGTGTGCTAGGCAGTGTGCCAAAATTGGCCTTACATACATGAACTGCTTTCCTCCTCAAAACAACATGAGGTGGCCATTATTATCCTCTGGATTAGGAAACTGACAGAGAAGACAAATCGCCCACGTACGTAGCTCACAAGGGTGGAAGAGACCTTGGGTCCACGGTGTCTGGCCAGAGACTGCAGCCCCTCAGCCTCAGCACATCCTGCCTCCATGACGCCATGTCCTTCCCCAACGCTGGTGGCTCGCCGAGAACCTGGCTGGAGCCTGGGGCCGCGGAGGGCACGAAGCACCCCACCCGGACATTGACTGACAGCCCAGACTAGGATGAGAATCCCAGACTGCTTGACACCTTCAGGTCACATCCCAGGACTGCACCTCATGTCGTGTGTTGAGTAAAATCCAGCCCCCTTCCTCCATCCCGTATGTGAGAAATTGGTGTTTTTGAACTCAAGTGCAGAATGTTATGTGTTTACCCCATTAAATTTTACCCTAGAACCTGCCCATAGCTCCAGCCTCTCAATATTTTAAAATTCTGATTTGTTACCCAGAGTTTTCTATTGTCCTGTCATCTGAGACTGTTGGGCTGGAGAAAATCAAGCAACTTTCCTCTAGAAGTTGGCTTTTAAGTTTGGCATACATCCCAGTAACCCAAATCAGCCGCTAATGAAGTCCTTGCATCCCAGCCAGAATTCTTTAATGGACAAAATAACAGCAAAGGCACAAGCACCTTGCAGAAGTAGGAAGGTATTCTTGTGTTTGTTGAAAGGTGAAGTGGCTTATAGTGGACCTCATCCCAGTTCAAAAGCTAATCAGTAGTGAGTCATCTTGCCAACTGTGAACCCCAAATCCACTGGGCTAAGAACTGCAGGTTCAACTTCCATCATTTTGAAAATCAGAAAGGCAACCACAGTGGGACCTCTTCATGTGCCCATGAAGCTTACTAACATTTCACCTTTGTAAGGCCCATGACACAGGAGACCTGAATTCACTTGAATGGTGTATGACTGGGGGTTTTGTTGCCCACATTTAAAATTTCTGTCCCTGCCATCCTCCCACCAGACCATGTCTTCTGATCTACAGTCTGGAGAAAATGCTTGCTAAATACAACCAAAACAAAATGAGGGGTGGAATAGCAAAAGTTTAAGAGACACACAGGAACATGTGAGGGACATGTAATGAAGGCCTGGGAAAAGCTTTGGATCAAGACAGGAATGGTTTATTAGGGTTCACCAGAGAAATGAAACTAATAGCATGGATGGATTGGTTGGATAGATGTTTAAAGGAATTGATTCACACAATCGTGGGGCTGGCGAGTCTGAAATCTATAGGGCAGGGTGACAGGCTAGAGAGCAGGGAAGAAGACAGTCTGGAGGCAAAATTTCTTCTTCAAGGGACCTCAATCTTTTAAGCCGTTTGACTGATTAGGTAAAGCCCATCCACCCTATGGAGGGTTACCTGCTTTACTGCAAGTCTATTGATTTAAATGTTAATCACACCTAAAACATAACTTCACAGTAACACCCAGACTGGTCTTTGACCAAACCCCTGGCACCACACCCCAAGAGGAGTTGGGCATCCCATGGCCAGACAGGATCAGATTTAAGGAATATGGCAGATAGCTCTGGATCCACCTGGGAATGGTCCTTGGAGGTCAAGGATGGGATAGGAAAGTTTAAGGAACAACCAGATGGACTGGGCTCTAAATTCATTATTATTAAGTAAGAAGCATTTGTTCAACAACCTTAGTGTGTAAAGCAGTAGGCGGAACAGAAGGACGAACAATCTGTAGCCCCTGCCCTTCAAGATGGAGAGAATCTGTACAGAGAACAGGAGGGCAGGTTTTAGCAAGTCCCACTACAGAGCTATGTGTAACGCATCACGGAAGAACAGGTGAGGTGCTGAGGGAAAGCCAGCCCTCCAGGGGCTCCCCACCAGATAGAATGGACTAGTTAATAGGTAATTACAATGGAGCGAGGTAAGTGCTATGATAAGAGCAGGCACGTAATACTCTGGGAACACAGGAGGATAGGGTCAGGAGAGGTGATGTCTCATCTATTTTGGGTTCGGCATTGGCCTACTGACTGGGGACGGGAGATTTGGTCAAAAAGAGTGTGTCACCATTCAAGAGCTATAGGTGGGACCTCCCTGGTGGTCCAGTGGTTAAGAATCCGCCTGCTAGTCCAGGGGACACAGGTTCGATCCCTAGTCCAAGAAGATTCCACATGCCATGGGGCAGCTAAGCCTATGTGCCACAACTACTGAACCCATGCTCTAGCACCTGTGCTCTGCAACAAAGACACCAAGAGAAGCCTGCACACCTCAAGGAAGAGTAACCCCTGCTGGCTGCAACTAGAGAAAGCCCAGGCACAGCAAGGAAGACCCAGCATAGCCAAAAGTAATTTAAAAAAAAAACATAAATGTTCAGTATCCTAGAGCAAGGGAGCCAGGGTGCACAGAGGAAATCTCTTAGAGCTGTCATGTGCTAAGAAGTCAGGACTGCATCCCGAGGGCCACCAATGCCACCACCTCCCTATGACAGCCACCTCAGTCTGCTAATCTCCATCATTTTCCCTCTTGAGTCCCAACAGGGTCTCCAAATTCTCAGTAGCGTGTTTATGTGGAGTTGTCCCATAAGTGAACACCTCTTTGTCATTTCGGATGTAGGAACAAGCCCTGGGTGGGTTCTGAGCAGCAGAGTCATGTGATCTTGTGTTTGCGGAACGAGGTGCTGACTTGAGAAGGCAGTTACAGGAGTGGTAGAGCAGGAAACGCTGGAGGACAGGGAGAGGCAATGGGTAGGACGCACAGGCTGGGACGGTCAGATGTGGACAGTGAGGAGGAGGCACCAACTTCAGTTCGGAGTCTACAGGAGAATCAGCCTTGTGTACAGTGCTGTCCCAGGGAGAAGGAGCCAGGGGTCGACCACCAGAGCAGCTGTGTTTGCCAAGAGGGAGGCAATGTGGGGAGTCTGGGGCCCTAAAAGGTGTCATTTTCTTTCCTAGCTATCTGTACCTGTCTGAAATAAGGCGGGATAAAATAATACATGCCCTCTGTCCTAAAAGTGGTAAGTGGATGCTGTAAGGAAAACTAGAGAGCTGACCCTTTCTCCCTTCTGCCTGTCTAACCTGTCCAAGCCTGAGATACTAATATTTTGCCAGCCCACCTAGAAGGCAAGATGGTCCGTGGCCTCTGACTGGGACTAGACTCAGAGGCCACTGTATCCAACACAAACAAACTGCCATATCCGCCTTGCTCCAGTTCCCAGACCTCCCCCCCACCCCCCGCCCCTGCTGCTGGGCCTCCCTGGACCCCAGTGCCACACACAGACACTAGCCTGTGGAAACAGTTGGGAAATACGAGCCACTAAGGAAAACAACCGCTCCCTGCCCAGTCAGCTGCCCACCAGCTGCCCAGGCCTCCCTCAGCGTCCTGCACCCAGGGCCCAGCCCCATTCCTTCCCAGCCAGCCAGCTGAGTCCCAAGCCCTCGCCCTCCCACCTCCCACTCAGAAGCAGTGGCAATACCCATAGAGGGGCCCCAGTCCTGGGATGAAATGACCGTGGGAGAGCCCTGGCATTGACTCAGACACCGGAGGGGCCTGGGTTTCTGCAGCTCTTGCCCTGAGTGCCTGGATCTCCTGATGGCAGCTGAGAGCTTGAGCAGGTGGGTGAGGACAGGACTCAGGGGACCGTTGACAGTTAGGTGTCTGGGAAAGGGCTTGTCTCAAAGAAGGGGTCTCACCTAGGCCTCGTCCATTAGCCAAGCCCCCATGTCTGTGTCCCCCCACCATAGTCCAAGCCCTGCATACCCTGAGAGCTAGGAGCCAGGACAGCTGGAACGAAAGGATGCAAAGCCTGGGAAATTATTCTGAAAGCCTGGGACTTGCTCAGGAATAAGGTACAGCTTGAGTGCAGATGTCTGCGGAGCCAGAGCAACAAGGCTTTGCTTTTACCAGGAGGCTTCCTTGGGGAGGAGAGTGGAGTGGGGAGGTATCCTAGTATGAGGCTGCAGACAGAGTGCAGTATGTCCCCCACCCCCATCCCCAGCCTTAAGGAGCTGCCAAAGATGGGATGAGGAGAGCAGATGCTACACTAGAGACTCAGGCTCAGGAGGAAGTGGTGGAGGGTTGGAAAAGGCAAAGTTTTGCGGGCCTGGTGTACTGTCTGGCACGTGCAGTTTCCTGCACAGGGGAAGCCCACCGGCTGTCTGCCCTCTCCCTGAGGAATGTCACCTGCGGCCAGGCTTAGATCACAAACACAGCTTCCTAACAGGTGTGAAACTCCAGAACTTGGTGACCAAAGCAGAGCTTGGCGTCTCAGCTGAACACAGTCCTTCTCAGGTGGAAGAGGAGCTCCGGGCAGGGGTCCTTAAAAGTGGGGCTCTAGTGCCTGACGGACAGCCCTTCCCAGATTGATTTGAAGATTTTCCAAGAGATTCATGGCCGGCAGAGGGCACCACCACCCCACAGTATTGCATCCGGGGCTCCCCATCGCCTCCCTGGAGGAACTGGGAATATTGGGAGGAGGAAGCAGACATGGATCTCTGAGCTCTCAGGGGGAGCTACCAGCAGCTGAATTAAATAGTCTCCAGAGCCAGGGAGGCTGGGCTCATGTGGGTTCTAATGCTTGCTCTGCCACCATCTTTCCCTCCCTGCTTCAGTTTGCCGCCTCCATTGGATGAAGGCTTGGTTCACTTGGTGTTCACTCCGGACCACAAGGCCCTTTTTGGCTCTGAACTTCTGGGAATTGAGGAAATCATGAGATGAATGTGACAGAAATTGCATCTTCTGGGCCCACCTTTACTCTGGGGTTCTCCAGAGCGCCCTGCCTGGCAAGAGACGGAAACTTGAGTTTCACTTCTCTGGTGCTGTTCTCTCGCTTGGAAGCGGAGAGGCAGACTGGCCTGGATGCTGACGGGAAGGCTCTGTCTCCACGTCAGTCTGAAGAAGGACTGTCTCAACAGGGGTTGCAGACACCAATGCTGTGACACCCGTGGCATCTGCTCTCCCAGGTTTTAGTCAAGGAAGTGTCCCTTAGGTACCACTGTGGGATAGGTGGGGTGGTAGTACAGAAGCACTCAAAAGACGCCCTTTTGAGAGTCCCTTCAGGGATAAGCAAGGAATGAAGAGAATAGAAACCATTGCCTCTCCTGCCTTCGCTCGCCTCCCCATCCCCACCCCCACCACAGATGCTGTCTGTCAGGAGCAGGCAGCAGACGGTCCAGGGGTCCATCTGTGCCAATGCTTCACAATAGAGTCCCGTGTTTCCCCACCAACGCCCCCTCGGCCCCTCAGCTGATGGCCACTTGGTAGTGCCAAGGGGGAAAGTGGGAGGAGGCAGAGGAAGGCTCTAAGGGAGCTGGTACTTGGCTCCTGGCCGTCCCCAATCCACCCCTGCCCCCCACCCAACAAGCATCCTGCCATCTGGACTTGTGTAATCACTGAGGGGTGGAGAAGCACCCCCTCCCACCCACACCTCCTATAGGGGCTGGGGCCCCAGGGGCCTGGGGGAGACAGAGTCAGGAGACTAGGAAGCAAGAAGACAGAGACAGACCCGTGGACGGAGAGACACAGGAGACAGAAAGCCTTTCCTAACCTTCCCAGGTTGCTGGGTCACTAGCCCCTCTGTGCTCCGCATGCCATGCATCTAACACAGCACTGGTGCGTGCATCACTCCCTACCTGACCAAGAGCCTCTGTAACCTGGCCTGGAGCAGGGCTTCAGTGTAAGGTGAATGAAGAACAGCAGAAGACCGCATCACACAGTGCGTAGATTGCAGGCTCTGCAGGCTGCCCAGGTTTGAATCAGCTCTGCCACAGAGTGGCCTAGAGCAAGTTACTTAACCTCTTTGGGCCTCAGTTTCCTTCTCCGTAAGAGACGATAATGGTATCTGTTTCATAGGGTTGTTATGAAGACCAAACAAGTTCATTCATGGATGTAATACACAGAACAGTGTGCACAGCACATGGTAAATGCTTCATAAATGTCAGCTATTAATATAAAGGCATAACGCGGATTTGGGAACACTGGAGGAGGGGACAGATGAGGACAGTGCATTCCTGGCTTCTCTTCAGCAGCAGAGGCTGGGATGTGGAGCCCTCAGCTTGTGGTGCTGACGCCCTGTGGTGGCTGGCCACTCTTCAGACGCCAGGCCTGACCTACCACTTCCTCCTCTCACTTCTTATTCAGGTACCACTGACGACAGAGACTTCGGCTGGGCCATTCCCACCTCTCCCATAGGCTGGCAGCCACAGACAACACAGCTGAGGGTGGGTGGGTGGGGTGGTCCCCAAGAAGGGTCAGAGAATGGTTGAGCACCAACCCCCAATCCTGAGCACCCCCTCAGCACACCATATGCCCTGCCATGAGTCAGCCCTACAGTAAGCATCTGTCTGCTGGAGAAAGGTTACCTGAGCTCCAACATCAGGAGGTGAGGCCGCCGGGCCAGAATTAAGTCTACTGCTTTCTGGGTTTCCCTCTCTTCCCTTTTCCCTTAACCTGGGGAGGAGAGGCAGCTCTTTTCAACTGTTCAGGGAGCTATGTAAAGACGAAACCCTGGACCCTTTCACCCCCTAGTGGCTTCTACACAGTTACTTCAGGGCCATCTTTTTCCTCCTGCCAGAGACCTCCCCCCTCCCCCTGCCTCCTTCTCCTAGCCTAAAGTCTCCTGCAGCCCCCTGGGTCTCCTCAAATCTTACTCTGGGCCTCCAAACCTCCTTCTAAAGACTCCTTACTGTCACTCCACTGCCAGACTCCTCGAATCTCTGAAGACATCCACCCCTAACTTTTCAAATCTCGTGCACAAGCCCCTTCACAGGCTCCCCGTCCCTCAGGTATCATAGAGACCCATACTCCGCCCCGGCTAGCTTTTTCCCCTACCGGGCGCTCGAGGTCCCCAAGAGTTTCCCGGGTCTAGGGCAAGCCTCCAGTGTTCTTGCCTGGAGAATCCCAGGGACGGGGGAGCCTAGTGGGCTACCTTCTATGGGGTCGCACAGAGTCGGACACGACTGAAGCGACTTAGCAGCAGCAGCAGGGCAAGCCTCAGGAGCAGTGGGCGGGACTCCGGAGCAGCGGGCTCTGCTCCGGGGGCGGAGCCAACAGCGGAGGGGGCGAGGCCCCGCGAGGCCTCTCCCTGCCCGCCCCTCCAGCCCGCCCCGCTCCCCGAGCCTATAAAGGGAGGCGACCCACCACCCTCCAGGCTGGCATCCTAGAGCCACCGCCAGTCCCGCCGCGCGGAGAGACCGCCGACAGAGAGGGGCGCCGGAGCCATGACCCTTCGCCGACTCAGGAAGCTGCAGCAGAAAGAGGAGGCGGCGGCCACCCCAGACCCTGCCACTCGGGCTCCTGACTCGGAAGCCGCTCCCGCAGCTCCGACTCCGACCCCGGCCTCGGGCCCCCCTGCTGCAGCCGCCAGCCCTGGGACCCCCGGGGACGAGCTGTACGCAGCGCTGGAGGACTACCACCCCGCCGAGCTGTATCGTGCGCTCGCGGTGTCCGGGGGCACCCTGCCCCGCCGAAAGGTGCGTACCTCCCCAACTCCCGCGGACCCCCTCGGCCCCCGGTACCCTGTGGTGTCCCTTCCTCAGGACCGGTGCTACCCGCCACAGTCCCCACGGACGCCTGCCGATCCCCACCCACACCATGCTCCTGGGATCCCCGAGTCCCCCAGTTCCTCCCCTGCCCTCTGATCCCCACGGACACGTTCAGGTCCTTCTGGGTCCCCTCGACCCTCTGCTCAGAAGGCGCAAACTCCCCCCTCCCCGGCTCCACGCCGCTCGCGAGCTGGGCGGCTCTCCATTCCCCACGCGCCGCCGCCCCGTCTCGCTGGCTCTCCTTCCTGCTGCTTCCCCAAGTCCCCTTCCCCTCGCCCCAACTGGCCATCGGCACCCCGCCCCAGCCCCGCCTCCCCTCGTCCAGGAGTATTGAGGTACCCAGGATCCCCGCGCCCGGGCTTCTCCCGTGGGAACAAGAGGCCTCGAGCTGGGGTCCGGCCGCTAGTCCAGTCAAGTTGCGAGTCGGCGGGCCCGGGGTGGGACTCTAGCCGAGGAAATGCCTGCGGCGCTGCCGACTCCGAGAGCTCACCCTTCCGAGGGGGCGCCGGGATCCCTGGGCTCGGCCGCCTCGCCCTGCGTCTGAGGTGCGGGGCGCGAGGCCACGGCTCCCTGGACGTCAGCGGCGACCGGACGCGGTGGGAGGGGTCGCAGGACGCCCGCTGGGCAGGAAGGATGCGGGCCGCGCCCGCCCTCGGAGTCTCCCCCTCCGCCGGGCTTTTCCTCTGGCCCGAGGGGGACCCCAGCGCTCAGAGAAGAAACTCAAGACCCTGGTTAAGGAGAGGGGACTGGGTGGCCTTTCCCAGCTCAGCCCCCCTCCTCTTCCTCTGGCCCCTGGCTCCCCCCCAACACAATGAACAGCTTGTTGAGAATTTGCATTTTATGAAAATCGGGTGGAAAGACAAAGGGGTCTCTCTATGCTGCCCAGTCCTTCCTCCCTGGCCCATTTGGGAACTGTCCCCACCCTTGAGGCCCGTCTGTAAGGTTCTAGAGAAGGAGGGCTTCCTTCTCTTCCTGGCCTCGGGATAGCCTGGGGGGAGCGTTAACAAGCGCACTGATCAGGAAGCTCCTGGGTTGTTTGGGGCACATGGGACAAGGGCCATCTGGAACCGGGCTTCTTCCAAACATCAGTCATTGAGGGAGGGAAAGACACTGCTTTAGTTTCTCAAGGACCCAAAAGAGGTACGGGTCCCTCAGCTCTGTCATCCCTCACACCAAAAAGCAAACGAAACCAGCCAAACAACAATAATAGCAAAACCTCCCCTTCTCTCTCCTTGAGTGTAGTGAGACTTAAGAACAAGTCTGAGATCTAAGTTTTTGTTTTGTCCCAGAAAGCAACAACATGTATCACAATGCTGAGAGACCCAGGTGGAGCTGGGCATAGCTGGCCACCTGCAGCTGGACTCCATAATTTGAGGGAGGGGGCTTGGCCCCTCTATCTCCTGCCTTTCCATGCTCAAGCTGAGATTCCAGCCCTCCAGACCAGGGCCCTTGACCCCAGCTCCTGCAAGCCACTCTCTGTGACTGAGAAATTAGGAGAGATCTGACTGGCCTTGGGGACTCTGAAATGTCTTGATAGGCAAGCCCAGGGGCCCCTGCCCTTCTCTGAATAATATCTAAGAAGAGTCCCTGCTTCACCTTTGGGGTCTAGGATACCTGAGCCCCTGCAAACAGGCACCCTGGAGGCAGAGGCTATTCTACCTAGAGTCATGAAAACCCCCACCCCCTCCAGACTAGGAACCAGGACAGGGCTTAGAGGTTCATACATCTGGAGCCCAGGAGATTGTTATGTCCCCGAGGTCCCAGTTGTGGGGATAAAGCTTAGGGAGAAAGCTGTGGAGTGATACTGATGGTGGTACTCTGCAGGGTTAGTTACCCCAGCATCAGAACAAGTGTGGAGCTGGAACAGGACAGATAGGCAACAGGAAGTGAGATGCTGGGTTTAGGACTTGAGCCCCGGCGAGGAACCCCCCAAAGGAGGGCTCTCAGCATCAGCTCCAGGACACCTCCCTCTCACCTGCTTTTTCCTGACTCTCCTTCCCACCCAGGGCTCAGGATTCCGCTGGAAGAACCTCAGCCAGAGTCCTGAACAGCAGCGGTGAGTCACCATTACCCCCGCCTCTGCCCTGGTCCAAAGGATGAGGTGCTGGGGAGGGGGCAGCACGACACAGCATCTCAGCCCACCCAGGGGGAGTCATGCTCCCACCCTTTCAGCACCGTGCCCTCACCAGGAATGAGGGGCAGGTGGGGGTGTGAACTGTGTGAAGGGGGTGGCGGAGGAAGGAGGGAGGGACTTTTGAGTCATCAGGTGCTCCTTAAACCACCCCCAGTCCCTGCCAGTCACCCCTCCCTGGAGAAATCTGGATCTGGGACGGGGGAAGCAGGAGAAGTTTAGGGGGCTCCCCTGGGCCTTCCCAGCCCAGCAAACCCTGAGGGCCCAAACCATGGCAAGCTGCATCCAGCTGCTCGACTGTCTGGCCCTGCACCCAAAACCTCAGTGCTCTGCTAGTCCCATCGGTAGTGACCTCTAAGGAAGGGCCTGAGGTGAGGGCAGAAGGACTAGCCCTACTCTGCCTGTGTCCCATCCTGATGTGAGCCTGGTTTCTAAAATGGATCAGCAGACTGTGGCCTGCTGGCCAGACTGGCCTTGAGCTGAGAGTTGTTTTGATATTTCTAAAGGGTTGTAAAAATAAAGACAAGAACAATATAGGACAGAAGCTGTCAAATAATTTAAGTCTCGAAAAGAAAGGCTGAAATATGTACCGTCTGACCCTTTGCAGAAAAACTTTGCCAACCTTTTTAGAAAACCAGAGAGCAATGGAGTAGACACAGTCACCCTGCCCCCCACTCCCACTGCCTGAATACACACAGAGGGGGAAAGGCCTGCCTTCAAAGCAGGGAGGAGCTCGCGCTGGGGTAGGGAGTTGCCGATCAGCATTTGGGGGGGTATGTGGGTCAGGCTGGGCACCAAGAGGCCTGGGTCTCCAGGGCCTTGCTGAGGCCGAGAGGCTTGAAGGGGCCTTTGGAGGCTGCTTCAACTCGGCTTCTGGCGGGGCGGGAAGGAAGGGGGTGGGAGTGGGCAGAGGAAACTCTGGGCTCCCCCAGCAGGCGAGGATCTGGAGCTGCTCCAGACCATTGTGTCCAGTGGGCAGGCCTTCAGTGCGGGAAGGGGCGGCCTCGAGGCTCCCCTCCCCCCAGTCCTCACATCTGGTGGGCTGGCCTCACCGCAGCTGGGAGGAGCAGCTGGGGTCCGGGCTGAGCCTCGTGACTGGCCTCTGGGGGTGGGGCCAGCCCTCTCCCCAAGGCTCTGGAGCAGACAGCGCTCCAGGCTGGGGCCGAATTGGGGGCCTCGGCTAGTCGGTCAGTAGTATTCTGGGGCTCACTAGGAAGCTGGGAGTGTGGCCGAAAAACTCAGCTAGTTCAACTGGCTCTGGGGGCTAGCCATTGCAGTGTGTCCCCCACTAGAGGGGACTGATTTTGTGTGGCTTGATGAAGCTGATTTCAGTATGGGGAGGCACATGCCAACAGCCAGAGATGAGTGTGGCTTGTCACTGGAGGCAGTGAGCCCTGCCTGGATGTTCCAGAGCAGACTCCAGCATCAGCAGAGGGCCACACTATGGGCCCACCAGGCTCCTCTTTAATCCTGACGGACTTGATGAGATGGCCCCTGTGTCTCCTGCAGGAAAGTGCTGACTTTGGAGAAGGAGGAGAACCAGACCTTTGGCTTTGAGATCCAGGTGGGAGAAGCTGGGTGCAGAGGGAGGGAAGGGTTGGGAGGCTGGTCTGAGGGATGGATGGATCCTGTCCCACCCCTGGGCTGAGGGTCCCCTTGCCTGTTACAGACATATGGCCTTCACCACCGAGAGGAGCAGCGCGTGGAGATGGTGACCTTTGTCTGCCGGGTTCATGAGTCCAGTCCTGCCCAGCTGGCGGGGCTCACACCAGGTGGGGCCTGAGCCCAGGACATGGGCTCTGGGAGGGGAGTATGACCTTACTCCCAAGCAGAGGGGGCAAGAAATCCAATCAGTTCACCTTCTTCCTCCTATTTTGAGAAGGCCAGAAAGAAGAATGAGTTGGATCAAGGCAAATTTAACATTTACTATATGATCTTGAATATTCCCATCTGTACATTGGGGGCAGTAACATGTCCTCATATCAGTGTGGTGAGGGGCTTTCCTGGGCACAAAGCCAGGGCCTGGTAAATGGCAGATGTTGCCACGGCTATTCCGCCTCCTCCTGGCCATCTGGCAACCCAGCACAGGGAGGAGTCTGAGAGAGCAAGTCCATCTTGTTCTCAACCTGGCCCAGTACTAGGGTACCTGTCATACTTCCTCTAACAAGGACATGGTGCTGCCAGTAGGAGACCTTTGGGACTGGCCAAATCTAGAGCTCCAAGTCCCAGGAAGGGGCAGCCTGAGACTACACGAACTGACCCCCCCCACCCACCCAATCCTATCACCGTCTTCTTCCTGAAGCCCTCATCTCCTTGCCCATTCATTAGCAGCCTCTGGTAGCTAAGTGGTATACCGCAACTTTGCAAGGTAGTTTCACATCCCCATGGTAGCCACCACAGGGGTCCACAGCTCCTTTTCTAATTGGACAGTGGGTCCTAAGAGAGGGTGGTCTGCTCTGCTGGAGGTCAGGAGGCTCTGCAGCAGCCTAGGGTGTCAGAGGTTGACGCCTCAAGCTTGGGGGCCAGTGTTAGTTCCTGGCGTGGTGCTCCTCACCCTCCTGCCTTCCTGTCTCAGCTGGGTCTCGCTGGTGAGAGCCTGTGGGCTTGACTGAAATAACCAGCTCTGGTGGAAGCCCAGGCTTGCTGGGAGGGCTCAGCATTTGGTGACAGAGCTTCCTGAGAGTGAGATGAGGATGTGGATGTTTGAGGGCCCTGGCCCCTATGCTAGGGTGCCAGGTCTGGACAAGATCGCCCCAGAACCATGAGTGGGGGTAGGGAGCTCAGGAGAGTTCTGTGGGGTTATTACCCCTACCCTTTGTGGTGAAGGTAGGGGGCTGGAATTCTTCCCCATGCCCCGTGGAGCAAACGCTGATCCCCTCTCTGCCTGGCAGGGGATACTATTGCCAGCGTCAACGGCCTGAACGTGGAAGGCATCCGTCATCGGGAGATTGTCGACATCATTAAGGCATCTGGCAACGTTCTCAGGTACATCCAGGTGCTGTGGTCCCTAGGGGACTCCTGAGCACAGCCTCTCTTCCCCACCCCATGGGCCCACTCATCCTTTGATTCCCCTATCTCCTCAGACTGGAAACTCTGTATGGAACATCAATTAGGAAGGCGGAACTGGAGGCTCGTCTGCAGTACCTGAAGGTAAACCAGCCTGGAAACCATCCAGCCGCCAGGCTCCTCTTCCCAAACCCCTGCCCCTGCAGGCCCCAGTTTTTTGTTTGTTTTTTTTTTTTCTGGTTGTTCTGGGTCTTAGTTGGGGCATGTGGGATATTCATTGTGGCACGCAGGCTCTTTAGTTATGGCATGGGAGGCTTAGTTCCCTCTGTGAGAACACAGTCTTAATCACTGAACCACCAGAGAAGTCCTCACACTCTTTTGGGGGGATCTTTATCTGCCTGAACCTCCTTTTAACCTTAAAGTTTCTTCTGGGTACTCCCGGATCCCTCAGTCTGTAGCCACCTCTGGTTAGTTTCTTGCTGACTCCTGACAGTGAGGTGGTGTGTCTCTTGCAGCAAACCCTGTATGAGAAGTGGGGAGAATACAGGTCCCTAATGGTGCAGGAGCAGCGGCTGGTGCATGGTGAGTAGATCAGTGGTGTGAAGGGCCACTTGTGCCCCTACCTATACCCCCATACCTGCTTCCCCCTAAGAACTAGTGGGTTACTTCCCCCTCCAAGTGAAGAAAGGTTTGCTGAACTACTACTCTGGGTACAATACTGCCCTGGGCTGATGCCCACATATTTTCATTCTCACAATAGTGACCTGAAGAAAAGTACTACGCAGAACCATCTCCATTTTACAGATGGGAACACCAAGGCTCCAAGAGCTTGTTTCAGGCCCCTTTCGTGACTCTTGTGTCATAAGTGACCCTCATAAGGATCTGAGTGTATAATTCGTGTTTTACAGGCCGGGGAAGTAGGGTTCAAAGTTTTGACTTGCCCAAGGGCCACACTGATGGTCAACCGGCAGGAGCAAAGGTCCCCTACCCGTGCCCTCTGACGCCCTCCGACCCCCGTGTCTTCTGCCCCCAGGTCTCGTGGTGAAGGACCCGAGCATCTATGACACGCTGGAGTCGGTGCGCTCCTGCCTGTACGGCGCGGGCCTGCTCCCGGGCTCGCTGCCCTTCGGGCCTCTGCTGGCCGCCCCGGGAGGCTCCCGCGGGGGAGCGCGGCGGACCGGGGGTGACTCGGACGATGCAGTCTACCACACGTGCTTCTTCGGGGGCGCTGAGCCGCCTGCGCCCCCGCCGCCGCCGCCGCCCCTCGCGCGCCTGCCAGGACCGGGTGCGGCCGACGCTCCGGCGCCGGGGTCCCGGGCGATGCTGAGCCGCAGCGCCAGCGTGCGGTGCGCGGGCCCCGGGGGCGGCGGCGGCGGCGGCGCGCCGGGCGCGCTCTGGACTGAGGCCCGCGAGCAGGCCCTGTGCGGCCCCGGCCTGCGCAAAACCAAGTACCGCAGCTTCCGCCGGCGGCTGCTCAAGTTCATCCCCGGACTCAATCGCTCCCTGGAGGAGGAGGAGAGCCAGCTGTAGGGGCGGGGACGCGCGGGGGAACGTATTTATTTATTTATTCTTTCCAGCCAGTGCAAAAAGGGGGCGGAGGCGGTCGCTGGGCCGCTACGGGGACCCCAAGAGCCCAGAGTAGCGGGAGAGGGTCCTTGGCAACCCCAGCTGGTCCTGCTAGTCTCTGCAGAGTGGTGAACCCCAGCCCCAGGCCTCTTTACTCGTCCTCCCCCAAACTACAGTGGGAGGTGGGCACAGGAGAACCAGAGAGTTCGGGGTTGGGAGAGGTTCGGGGGCCAAAAATGGGACGTGTCATCCTACTTCTGGGTCAGTAGTGCCTTGTGGGGTGTCCAGGAAAACTCCTCCTCCAGGTGGGGGGACCCTGTCCCACAAAGCCCTCTCCTCAGCTTTACTTGCTCCCCACCCTTGGCCTTGGGGAGAAATGGCCCCCGCCCGGTAGTTCCCCTACCCACCCCATACAGACACAGTGCCAGTTATCCAGTGGGCTCCTGAGGGGGCCCAAGGTGCTGGTCTCCCTCCTTCTCAGCCTTGACCCTTAAGGGCTTGGCCCCCCTAGGGGCCTGTAACTAAGTGGGGTCCTACTGGGCAGGGGTCCTGGGCCCTCTGCCCTTGGGAGATAGGAAAGGGCACATCCAGGTGGGGTGAGGGCAGTACAGACTGTTCCACCGTTTTGCATATTGTTGCTTCTGAACCACAAACTGTATAAAATGGACGGTTTTTTGCATCTGTGTCAGTGTGGTGACTGCCTGAGGGGGAGGATTGGGCTCCGGCAAGCTCTGACTCCACCACTCCGCCCCTCGACACACTCACAGACACACACACACTATATTTTACATCTTATTTGCTTGGAGCCTGCAGCCAGGGAAACAGACTGGGGGATTCTGACTTACATGCATGGGCCTGAACTAGAGGCCCCACACTGCTTCAGAACTTGGGCCTCTTGTTTAGTGCATCTGGAACCCCCCTCCCCAAATACCACAACAGGTGGGGTCGAGGTTCCTCTAAACCTAGCCTTGTGTAAACAACTGTTTGGAGCTCTCTCTCCTAGGAATCTGGGGCCTCCTGCATAGGAGTCCCTAGCCATCATCCACCCAACCTGTGACAGGCCAAATCACTGGTCACTTGTTGTTCTAGAACTCCTCAAAGGTGTCCCATCACTCCCAGAATAAGATTCTAATTCCTACGCAGGCATATCTGACCCCTGCCTGCCTCATCTTCTTGCCTCCCCTCTCGCTCCCTGCTCTGGCCACCTTGCCCATGGTACACTTCAGGTGTCCTGCCCTCAGGGTCTCTGCACTTGCTCTGTGCACAGTTGGCTCCTTTGGTATTTAGCATGGCCTCCCCAGGGCCCTGCTTAAAACCCATTATGGCTTCCCCTGGAATTAAATAAAGTCCACTCTTTATCTTGTTGTCCAAAATCCAAACTCCATAACGTGTTGTCCCTCTGGGAAGACAAATTAGGAAAAGACATCCCTTCCTGTGGGTTGACAGCAGCTACACAGGCTGAACAGTTTGGCAACTGTGAGCCTCTGTGCAGTGCCCAACCTCTGCAACTGTATTGGGATGCCCTGCATGAGGCTCTCTCGGATCTGGGCCCTACCCTTTTCAAGCTCAAATTGTTTCTCCCTCTATGTCACTTACCATATTTAAGCCACACTGCTCTTTCTGGTTCTATTCTCAAATATGCCAAGCTCTTTCCTGCCTCTGGCCTTTGCCCATACTGTTCCCTCTGCCTGGAAGAGTCTTTGCAAGACTAATGCCTCTAACCTCAGATCTCTGAAATATCACCTCCTTGAGGAGAAGAAATTTCCCTGATCTGATCGAAACTAGTTCCCTGTGCCCATTATTATTTATCTTGAGACCTCTATTTTTTTTTTTTCTTTATAGCACTTACTCTCAATTGGTAACTATACTGATGTCTATTGTATCTGCCTTTTGCCTTTCTAAGGCAGGAAAACTCAACTGTGTTACACTGTATCTTCGGGGCCTAACAGCCTGACACACAGCAGCTGCTCAATACACGAGAATGTCTCCTCAGGACCAACCCTGCACAGGGGTGACCACCACCTCTGTACCTCTCAGTCCTGCAGGGTGGGGTGGGGAGGCCCCTCCCCTGCTCCATCTGTAGCTGGCATCTCTGGACGCCTTTCACCAAATCCCTTTGGGGCTGGGTGTTGGCTCCAGTCAGGGGCACCTGCTCCTGGCCACCCTGCCCTCCCTGGTCCTGGGGAGGGAGGACATTTGATTAAGAAAATGGAGCTTCCCCAAGCTCCCTGTTTGAACAGCTGCTCTGCTGTGATGACAAACAGCCGCTCCCAGGGGCTCAGGTCTAGGGGAGGGGCCCTCTCACACCTTTGTTCCCAGAGCCCCAGGGTGCCAGGAGCCCAGCTGCCTGGGCATCACCTAGCACCTTCCTGGTGTTGGGGGGCTGCCAGGGCCTCCCTGACTTTCTCCTCCCAGAACAGATTCCCAGCCCCTCTCCTACTAGCCTGCCCCCCCTCCCCCACTCAGCAGCTAGTGTTGGCAGTGATGTCAGTCACCCTCACCCAGGCCGAAGGGGGCTCCTGGCTGGCCGTGTGCGCCCCGAGGAGGCTGAGGAGGTGCCCAGGGCGGGGCTGGATCCCACCTCTCAGCTGATGGCATGACAGCGCCAGCACAGCAGCCTCCTGCCGTGTAGGTGGGTGACAGGGAGTGACTAATGTGCGAGCTGCGATGCTAAAAATTAACCCAGGGATCGTGTTTGGTGGAGGGGTGGGGGTGGATGGGAAAGGAGAAGGGACTAGGAATATTGTGTGGTCGGTATTCCCCCTGCCCTGCCTCCCCTCCTTCACCTCCCACCAGCCTTCTGGTCCTCTCAAAGCCTCAGGGGACTCTGCAGGAGTCCCTCCTCCCCAGGCCAGGAGGGGCCCCTAATAATTCCAAGGAGGAAGAGAGTGGATGCCACTCCAGGCCTCCTGCATGGTAGCCTGAGGACACAGCCTTGCAGATGGAGTTCAGATCTGAGGTCCTCACAGAGCCCTCATCTGCCCCATTCCCTCAATATGGGGGCTGTGTGCCCCTGAATCCCCTGGTTCATCCCCCTCTTCCCAGGCCAGAACTTTGCCAAGGGGTGGTAGGGGGAGCAGAAGCAGCCAGTGCACAGAGACAAGGGCAGGTCCCTGCCAACAGGCTGGAGCTGGGGGACAGTGGGTGTGTCAGCGGTCCTGAAGGAAAGGACAGGAGTCTGTCTCCCAGAGCATCACCTAGGAACCAGCACTGTGCTAAGCATGTCCACATCCGTCACCTTACTCAGGCCTCACAGCATATCTGACAGCCCATTCCCCAGATGAAGAAACTGAGGATTAGAGAGGATAAGGTAGCCCAGCTGGTACCTGCCTGAGCCTGCATTCTCTCAGATCCATCTATCTCTTGAGCCGAGACTGGGGAGAGGGACGTTTTCTGGAGGAAGGAGTGAGAAGATGGGGTCAAGGTGGCAAAGAACCATTTTGAGGAATTGAACCTCCAGAGCTGTGGGACTCACTTGTGGGCAGCAAGGTGGGAGCATGGAGGGTAAATGAAAGATGGAATCCGAGAGAGCAGAAGCTGAGGTGTGCAAGACAGCAAAGGGAGGAGGAGATCAGGACCACAGGATCAAGGTTCCATGGGATCTGGGTGCTGCCCTAGAGTTAATGGGGGCAGAGGGGCTCTAGGAACCGGGTTCTAGGAGTCACAAAAGGAATGGGCTTAGAGAAGAGCTTTGTGGACAGACATAAGAAAAACTGTCAGAAGGAGGGAACCCATAAACACTCCTGTTTTCTCTGGAGACAAGACCAGAGAACTTGAGCTGAACTTGAGCAGGAGGGGAAAGGTGAAACAGTAGAAGACACTTTGTTCTCACCAGTCCATTCCTCACTCATGAAGCTGGGGAAGTGAGAGAGGCTGTGGGACTCTTCAAGTGTCGGGAAAAACGTCAGGCTGTTACGCTGGGAGGCTGCCTGGTCCTGCATTGAAGGCTGGAGGGGATGACCTAACGGAGGGAGTGATGGGTCGAGAGAAGTGAGAGAGAAAATACAAGGGACCAGGAAGGTTCCTCATAGAATAAAATAGATGAGACAGATGCTGGAGAACAGAGCAGGTGTGCCTGACCCCTGGTGGTGACCTCAGAACACTGCACCTCTCAGCTCAGAACTCCCCAAAGGCAATGGGGCAGGGGTAGGGTTCTCCCCACAGTCAAGATGCCCTGAAGGCAGCTTTCCACCTTAGAGCCCACCTGCTCAGCCCTGCTCTCATGCTCTTACAAAGCGGACCCTCCTTGAACCTCACAAACCATCTGAAGCTCTCCGACACCCTTGCTGGGCCTGGCACGGAGTAGGCATTCAAACAACACTGGAGGCAGGTATGTCTGAACGAATGAACGATGAATTCAGAACCTATAAGTCATCCAACTCCACTAATTTCAACCAATTTACCCTCTTTGCAGAGCACTCCAAACACTGAACTCAGCCCCCCCCGCCGCCCCCCCCCCCCGAGGTCCTGTCATCTGTGTTATCCTCCGGGAGCTGAGGACCTGGGCCTCCCACCTTCCACTTCATGATGTAAGTTTAGAGGTGTAAGGTAGCTGCTCCCCACAAACTGGGAGGGCTTGGAGAGCAAGCAGAGCCCATTGGACACATCTATGTCCCCACCTTGGCTGGAGTGGGGCATAGGGACACAACACAGGTATCCAGGACCTGCTGGCTGACTGGTTGTAGCTAATGCTCAGGGAGGAGGGGAGCGGACAGGAGGTGGGGGGACCGAGCAGGGCTTCATGTCTAGACCAGAATTCGGGGTCAGCAGCGGGAGGTGAGACTAGTGGTGGTGCTGAGGGGAGCAGCCCCATGAGCTGTCGAAAGCCGACCTTCAAGTTCTGGGCTTGTTTGCAACGGGGGTGGGGGCTGGAGTGCCACTTTTGGTGACGAACTGGAGTCAGCTGGGCACTTCCACCCAGAAGCTGAGAGGCTGAGGGCTGAGTTGCGGAGGCAGGTCCCAGCCTTGGGGGTGCAGCCGCCATTAGCTGAAGTGGGGGTGGAGATGAGGATTCTGGCTTGCGTTTGGCTGGGAGCTGGGAGGGAAGCAGGTGGCAAAGCCTGAGTGAGTAACCGCCTCCCCGGAGCAGCAAATCTTGCCGCCTCAGGAAGTCCCACAGACACGCTGCACCCCGTCCCCCGCCCACGCCCACCCTCGCTCCGCCGCGGTGCGCGGCTCCCCAGCACCCTTGACCTCATCGCGGACGCCCACACCATCACCCTCTCCCCGACAACCTCTCCTGCGGGTCCTCCCCTCATTCCTTGCCCCACTGGCACCCGCCGCCTCTCCAACCCCAAGGCCCGTAGACCCTTTAGAATCGAGGGAAGGCGCCCCATGCGCACCTCCCGGCTCCCTGAATCTGGGGAGGGGCGTCCGGGCGGGGGCCGTGGCCCGGGAGGTTTGCGGAGCTTGGGCGGCGTCGCCCTCTGCTGGGCAGATCCGGGAATTGCTTCGCCTCCGTCGCCGCGTCCTTCCACTGCCCATTGGCCCACCTGTTTTTGGACCTTCCTTGACTTCTCTGCCATCTCTCTCTTTTCCTTGACCTGACCCTTGCAGGACTCCGACTATGTAGATGTCAGTACTGGCTCCAGCTCTGTTACATTCTGTCTGAGGCAGAGTCGCAGCCTCCCTGGGACTTGGCTTCCTTCCCTGTGAAATAGCAGTCATGAAGTCCAAACGTGGGACTGTGAAAGAAGACACTTTGTAAACTGAAAGCGAGCATCTGAAGATGAGGTGTGGTTGCTGTTAAAGCTAAGGGCGTCCTCTCCCGCCTTCTGGAAGGAGAGGCTTAGTTCATCCCTTGGGATCACCATGTTCTGAGGCATTGCTTTTCAGTCTTTTTAAAAATTGATATATATATATGGTCATATTTGCATTAAATATATTTATTATATACTGTATATTTGGGGCTTCCCTGGTGGCTCCGTGGGAAAGAATCTGCCTGCAATGCAGTAGCCACAGGAGATGAAGGTTGGATCTCTGGGTGGGGAAGATTCCCTGGAGCAAGTCATGACAACCCACTCCAGTATTCTTGCCTGGCAAATTCCATGGACAGAGGAGCCTGGAGGGCTGCAGTCCATAGGGTCGCAAAGAGTCAAACACGACTGAAGTGACTTAGCATGCATGCACATATACTATATATTTATATAATAAACATATAATATATGATAAATATATATAATGCAAATGTAGCCATACTCTGCACACTGTTTTATGTCCTATCATTTTTTCCCCAAGTGCACAAATCATTGTAAAAGCCTGGTTTCTGGAGTCAGACAAACCTGATTCAAGTCCTTTCTCAGTGACTTTGTATTTCCGTCCTCGGGCAAACCACATAACCTTTATTTTTCTCATCCTCATTTTCCTCCTCTGCAAAATGGTGATAATGTCGGGAATATCCACTTCACAGGCTAGCGGTAAAGCCCTGGGCATAGAGAGCTCAGAACTTGTTAGCTGGTGTTACTGTGTTGCCTGTGTTTTGCGAAGCACTCTTCTCCAACCGTCTGATTCTTGGAGCACCGGTCTGATGTCTCCTTTGTACATGTGGCATAACCCTAAGAAAGGGAGAACTCTCCATCTCTGAACTTGCTGAACCCCAACACCGCTCTTGGCCACGTGGGTCTTATTATTTTTCCAGCCCATCCAGAAATGCTCCTTTTAGTGCCCTCCAACTCATCCTCAGCCTTGTTAGCTTTTTCCCCAGAAAAGGGCTACCCCCTCAGTTTCCTTGGGTTCCTGCTACCTTGTTGCTTCTTCAGAGAAGCCTGTCTGTTTCTTCATCACCATCTCTGTCATTCTCTAACTACTTACCTGCTCTATTTTTATTCATAGAATTTCTTATTACATGACATTATGTTACATGGGTTTCCCCAGTGGCTCAGTGGTAAAGAATCTGCCTGCAATACAGGAGATGTGGGTTCAATCACTGGGTGGGGAAGTGGGGAAGATCCCCTGGAGGAAGGCATGGCAACCCACTCAAGTATTCTTGCCTGAAAAATCCCATGGACAGAGGAGCCTGGCAGGCTACTCTCTATGGGGTCACAAAGAGTTGGACATGATTTACTTTTTAAAATTTATTCAAGTATAGTTGATTTTCAGTGCTGGGTTAATTTTTGCCATGAAAGTGAAAGTCGCTCAGTCATGTCCGCCTCTTTGCAACCCCATGGACTATACAGTCCATGGAATTCTCCAGGCCAGAATACTGGAGTGGGTAGCCTTTCCCTTCTCCAGGGGATCTTCCTGACCCAGGAATGGAACTCGGGTTTCCTTCACTGCAGGCAGATTCATATATGGGAAGCCCATGTATGGAAGCCCATACCTGAAAAAGAATGTATACATATGCATAACTGATTTCTGCTATACAGGAAAGGAATTCAGTTATACATATATATACATTCTTTTTCATATTCTTTTCCATTAGGATTTATCACAGAATATTGAATACTGTTTCCTGTGCTATATGGTAGGACCTTGCTGTTTATCCATTCTATATATAATAGCATCTGGAAGGAGAGGCTTAGTAATAGCATCTGCTAATCCCAAACTCCCAATCCATCCCTCCCCATCTCCTTTTCCTGGCAACCATAAGTCTGTTCTCTGTGTCTCTGAGTCTGTTTCATAGGTAAGTTCACTCGTGTCATCATTTAGATTCCACATACGAGTGATGTCATGTAGTATTTGTCTTTCTCTTTCTGATTTTCTTCACTTAGTATGATAATCTCTAGGTCCATACGTGTTGCTGTAAATGGCAATACTTCATTTTAATGGCTGAATAGTATTTCATTGTATGTATGCATCACATCTTCTTTATCCACTCATATGTTGATGGACGTTAAAGTTGTTTTCACATCTTGGCTATTGTGAATAGTGCTGCTATGAACACAGGAATTCATATATCTTTTTGAATTATAGTTTTTCCTGGATATATTCCTAGGAGTGCTGGATCACATGGAAACTCTATTTTTAGTTTTTTAAGGAACTTCCATACTGTCCTTCATGATGGCCAAACCAATTTATATTCCCACCAACTGTGTAGGAAGGTTCCTTTCTCTCCACAGCCTTTCCAGCATTTGTTATTTGTAGACTAGGAACAAATTTTTTTATTTTTAATTGAAGGATAATTTCTCTATTTGTACACTTCACGATGGCCATTCCGACTGGTGTGAGGTGGTCCCTCATTGTAGCTTTAATTTGAGTTTCTCTAATAATTAGTGATGTTGAGCATCTTTCCATGTGTCTGTTGTCCCTCAGTAGGTCTTCTTTGGAGAAATGTCTGTTTACATCTTCTGCCCGTTTTTCAAATGGGTTGTTTGCTTTTTTGCTATTGAGTTATATGAGATGTTTGTATACTTTTGGAAATTAACCCCTTGTTGGTTGTATCATTTGCAAATATTTCCCCCCATTCTGTAGGTTGTCTTTTTGTTTATGGTTTCCTCCACTGTGTAAAAGCTTGTAAGTTTGCATATGTTTTTTATCTGTATCTCCCCACCCAATGTATCTCCTTGGAACATAGGGACTTTTTGAGCTTTTCCTCCACCTCTGTGGCTCCTAGGAGACTGTCTGGCACATAGTAGGCCCTGGACAGATTTTTGTGTGAATATGAATAAATCTACCACTTGCCTTCCCTTCAGAGGCAGCAGTCCAGTAGAAGCCACTTCTGCCCGGTAGAGGGCACCACTACATAGCATTTTGGGGTCTCTAGGAGCTAGTGCTAGGAATGGAGATATTTATAAAGCCTGAAAGTCTCTCTCCTCCTACTCTGTGGGCCGCTCAAGTGGGGCTGGAACCGGAAGCAGGAGGGCCCCCTGTGCTAATCTACCCTGGCAGCGGGGAGCTGGCATGCACTGGCCGCTTCATCCGGCGGGCTCCGGTGCCCGAGGTCGGAATACCCTGACTTGACCGCTGTCCTGGACACACCCCTTAGCAGCTGAGGCTTCGAGACGGATCACACCCTGTCCCAAGCTCTGCAAAATGAGGGCAATGACAGGAGTTGGGCGGCTGGCTCCTGGCTTTGCTGTGAAGCCCAGACAGGAATGTGTGTGAAATGTTTTGTGAATGTAAACACCAGGGGAATATAATTTACACACGCCTTTATTGGTAGTGGCAGCAAATTAGCAACAAAAGAGGAGAGATTAGAGGGCACTTGCAAGGCTAAGTGAAGGTGGGTTTATGAGGGGATTAAAATAGTGAAGGAGAAAGAAGTTAAAAATAACAACTACCTTTCACCAAGAGCTTATTAGGAGCCAAGGCTGAGGAAAGTGATCTCCAAACATTGTCTAATTATAGCCAACACTTAGATGGGGCTACTCTGTGCCAGGCACTAAATGCTTTATGCATAGAAACTCCTGAGATCCTTACAATTCAGGAAGTGGGTCGTGTCACACTCTACAAGAGGACACCGAGGCATGGAGAGCTTAAGTAAACTGCCCAAGGTCACACAGACAATGTAGGATTCAAACCTGAACAATCTGCCTCCTGGCAGAATGGGTTCTTAAGTCCTCATGGTCACAACCACACGGAAAAGGAGATAAGATCATTCCATTGCCCATACAGGAAGCTGAGGCTCAGAAAGCTGACAAAGCCTGCCCAAAGTCATGATGTGAATACATGTATTTGAACCCTGCTTAATCTCCAAGGGATATTTCCCAGTCCCCACTGGAGTCAGGGAAGGGGCTTCAGGGATGGGTACAGACACTTCTGTTAGAGGGGCCAGCAGCAAACACACCTGGCTCTTGCTCTGAGCATCAGGGAGGGTGAGAGAACAGAGGTCGTGCAGGGCAGAGAGCTGGAGGAGAGGCTGCTCGGTGGCCTCACGTCCACGGGAGGATGGAGGCTGGGTCATGCTCTGGGCCAGGTTGGGAGGGAGGAAGTAAAAGTGTGCTAGGAGCCATCAGGCTCCTAGCGAGTCCACCCAGGCCTGTGAGCCTCGCCACACACATCCACACGGGGAACAGGGGCTCTGAGGGGCTGGCCTGGCTGTGGGAGGAGGGAGCAGCCCCACCCCTTGCCACAAGTGCCCCCAGCCCAGCCCCTGGCTTCCAGCCTGTTACATAAGCTGCTGCGTACCCAGGGGCTGGAAATAGCCATGGCAGGGCCCGGGCTGGGCTGGGGGCATGATGAATGGTCTTCAGAAACATCAGCTGACCTCTCCTGAAGTGACCTGAGGGACTGCTGGTGGCTCAGGTTACCCAGCCCTCCCTAGAGGAGGCCCTGCCTGTCCTCCGTGAACTTGGTGTCTGGACATTTATGGTGCGTCTGAGGGATCGTCCCACTCTCAAGCCTGAGTGGCTGAGGCAGCTCACAGCTACACCGCGCCCACTGGGGCCTCCCTGGGTGCTGGGAGCCAGAGCCTTGCCCAGAGAAAGTGTTTGGGGATCTTTGCCGCCAACTCCAAGGAGGGCTGGGATCTCTGCCCCTCAGGGTCCTCCGCTCAGGGCCCCAAGAGGAGAGCAAGAGGAGACAGAGAAACTGGAGGTGGGAAAGAGGATGCTGTGGCTGCAGGCTCCATTATTCCAGGGCTGTGCTTCACTCCCATCCCCACACCTCTATGTCACAGCTCACTCTGTCACCACACTCATGGCCCCTGGGCTCAAGGAGATGTCCGTACACTCTGGTGCCCGCGAGAAAGGACAGAGTCACATGCCCCCTCCAGAGACAAGGCACATACGCTCCTACTCCTCAGAGCACCTTGGGTAGAATTGTGAAGATCCCCCAGGGTGTTCTCCCAGGGTAGGGTGATCATGGGGTAAGACTTATACGTGTGGCTATTCCAATTCTGTGCCTTTAAGACAACTACTCCTCTAAAAACAAAATCCTCTCCCTAAATATAGGAAAATGCTTTAAATTACCTAACAGTTAAATCGCCTAATTATTCTCCCCCCACAAATCCTGCAGTGGAATGGGCACTCTTAGGGAATTAGGACTTCTTTATTCCATGACCTCAGAACCCCCTGACAGAGTGAAAAGTGAAAGTGTTAGTGCGACTCCATGGACTATAGCCCACCAGGCTCCTCTCTCTATGGAATTCTCCAGGCAAGAATACGGGAGAGGGTAGCCATTCCCTTCTCCAGGGGATCTTTCCAACCCAGGGATTGAACCCCGGTCTCCTGCATTACAGGCAGATTCTTTACCTTCTGAGCCACCAGAGAAGCCCTTCTGATGGATAGGAACCCTCCAACTGGAGAAGGGTGGGAAATTTTACAAAGGAGCAATGGAGGGCTGGTGAGTTGCTTTACCTTTTTGATGAGATTTCCTGCTTATTGATCAGATACACACACACACAGAGCTGCTCTTATTGGTGCTCGGGCGTGGGGGCAGGACCCCCTCCCCAAACTCCTATGGTAGCACTCCATAGAAGAGCCTGCTGTACTGAGGCACTGCCCCTGCCTCTGCTCCCTTCCTGTGTGCCTGGATTTCTGAGCTCGTGGCAGAGGAATACGGGAGACAGGCCCCAAGATCACCAGAGAGCTAAGGGACACCCACCCCACTGCCGGGTAAACCTGTATAGGGAAGTGCTTGGCCTCCACTGTTCTCCTCCCGGTCTCCCTGTGTCTCCAGGCCCTCCCCCAGGAGTTGTCACTGGTAACCAGAGCTGGATCATCTGGTGAGAGCTGGAGGAGCAGTGTCGCTTGGCAACCCGGAGAGCACACAAGATCCAGCTAATCTGGGCTGCTCTGGCAGGCCCCTCCGTCTCCAGGGCAGCTGCCTGCTGGCTAGCAGCAGACCCTGTTCCCCTCTCCTCCAGGGCAAGATGCTTTAAAACTTCTACCTATTTCCACTTCAGCAAACCCCAAGTTCTAGGCCAAGGTCTGGGCAGGGAAGACCCTTTCTCTCCGCACCCTCCCTCCCTCCCTCCCTCCCTCCCAACCAACTCCTCATTCTTGAACCCCATCTTCCTTCACAGCACAGTGAAAAACCTGCAGACCTCTCTGGGGATTCTAGCTCTGTTGCCAGCCGTGAAGTGCAGAGCAAATCACTTCACCTCTCTAAACTTTCAGATTCTAAACCAGAAGGCCACAACCAGCGGTTCACTGCAGAGACTTTAGGCCACACCAGCCTGGATACAAAGCATGCTCTGTGATTTCTCAGCTGTGTGCCGTTAAGCACGTTATTTAGCTTCTTGGAGCCTCAGTTCCCTCAATACTAAACAGTACCCACCTAAGAGTGCTGTTGAACGGCAAGAAGAGACAAAACAAGGAAAGTGCTCGGCACAGTGTCTGGCACGTGGCCCTCCGCAATGCTTTTCCCCACCTCCGAGCTTTACCACATACTGTTTCCTCTCCCTGGAACACTTGGCCCTTCCCCTGACTCTCCACCTCATAAATACTCCTCAGCTGAAAACTTAACTTCCTGAGGAAGGAGAAAAATTACTTTCCTTATCCACCACCCCACTTCTAAATTGTAGCTCTTCATTAAATGTGTCATTGACATCCTGCAAGTCGTTTTCTCTTTAGGGGGCTCATTAATTATTTGCAAGATGCTTTAACGGCAGCCTTTGTTGTAAGAAGGGGCAGAGACAGGGACTATGTCTGTTTTGTTCTTTGCTTTGTGTTCCCAGCGGGAGAGTTGTCCCCGATGTTCTCCAAAGTACGGTTCAGCTTTCTGTATATCTCTGTATTTATTTCTTCCCTCTCTTTCCAGCTTGACCTAACTAATGTTTGCATCGTTTCTTAGGTTCACTGATCTCCAAGAAGCACGGAATAACTGGAAAGCTAGCTCAAGAATTATGGGCGTTTATCCTTAATTACCCTCTAGTCCCCACAGGAATGGCCGGACCATATTTGAGATGGAAAGTCCCCAACCAGCTCCGCTACGGATTTCGGATTTCGGGGGCCACTCTTTTCTCTCAGCCTGGAGGCACCCCTCCCCCTGCCGCCCCGCGCCATCCTGGCAAAGAAATCTATTTGCATACACCAGACCCAAAGGCAGTGAACGCCCAATGGCTGATTTGCATGCGCTCGTGCTATTGGTTGGAAGGGCGGCACGGTAGCCAATGGTTTGCAGCGGTGTTTACCCAGCGGCGGGTCCGCGCCGCCGGGTGATGTAATGGAATCCTGGCTGGGCCCGTAGCGGACTCCCTCCGGTCCGCTTGGTGACGTAGCGGCTTCCCCGGGCCCCACCCGACCCAACCCGGCCTGGCGCGGGGTATTACGGCCGCCCCCGGGAACACGGCGTGGGGCACAGCTGAGGCCTCAGCGCTGCAGCGGGGCCCGGCCCTATTCCTTCCGGCCTGGCGTTCCGGTCCCGGCCCGGCGTTCCGGTCCCGGCCCCTCTGGGAGGGCCCGCTGGGCCAGATCTGATCTCTGGCGACGTGTAGAGAAATCTGGAAGCAGACAGCAGAGGATTACCAAACTCGACTCCTCTGGGACTAGATTACCGGTCTCTCACTTCGTAAATCATCACGCAGTTCTGTAACGTTTTGCATTTGTTTACAACGAGCTTGTTTGATTTTGTAATTTAAAAAATAAGTTACAGAGGATTTCTGTTTGTTTTTAATAAAGAGCCTGGCTTGGATTTAGGGGAAATCTTGGTATTAATTCCAGCTCTGCCACTTCCAGCCTGGTGACTTTGGCCACTGTTTCCTGTTGGCCCTGATGGCCTTCCATGGCAACTAGGGAAGAGCAAATGTGGAGACACTTTTAAAAGCACCCAGCAGGGCCCATCCTCCTCCTTATGTCATTCAGAGCATGTACTCCCATCTAGGTCACCCGTGGAAAGCCATGATCCCTGGGACAGCCCCTGAAAAGCCTGGTCTTGTGCCCCCATTTTTTGCCCTTTAATTGCTCCTAAACCTGGGGAAGGGGTGGGGGGACCCCAGCCTGGTATTTCTCTATCCTCAGAGAGAGGAAGGGAACCACGGAGGGAATCCCCTCCACAGCCCCTCTCCTCATTGAGAGCTGGGACCTGGACAGGGGAGCCCCTTCAGGGCCCAAATGGTCTGGGGCACCCCCTGGACATCCTTTTACTCCCACCCCCAGTGGGTCAGGGTGGAGGTAAGGTGGAATGGTGTCTCCCTGACTGGGCAGAGTTGGGTTTCCGGGTTCTGCTACTTTGAGATGGAGGGGCGTATGGGGAACACCACTAAGGGTTTGACTGACGGTCCTGAGTCCTGGGGCTTTGTTCCCCCAGGATCTTGACCCTATCCCCACCCCATACCTGTCAACTTTGAGGTCAGGCTTTGTCCTCCGTGGAATACGCTTCCTTCTCTCTGCCTTACCTGCCCCTGTCTGTCCGTTCACACTGTGCCCATGTTCTCTTCTTGCAGGGAGGTGTCTTGTGTCCTGCCTCCCCAGCTTTCTGTGGCAAGAGCTTGTCCTTCTCCCTTACGAATTTCCCAGAATGTGGGACAGCACTGGATGGGGTGTCTGTTTCCCCTCTAGTCCTGTCTCCTGAGCCGTGCAAGGAGTTGCCCTGCTCTCCCCTCAGTGTTCCCGTCTGCAGTGTGTGCTCTGTGGTAGTTCCTGAAATTTGTGTAGAAAGAGAAGAGGCTAAGTTACAAAGAAAAGGAACAAGATGGTGCATATAAATTAGAGCGCTGGTCTGGGAGTCGGAAGATGGGGGCTGTCGCCCTGGCTTGGCCACCACTGACTAACTGGGTCAAGGAGACAAGAGGATTGAAATTTATTGGACATCTGTCTTGACATCATGAGGTGACATCACCCTCATCTGTGCAGCTCAAGCCTCCAGATAAACATACCATCTGGGCAAAGCCAGGGTGAGTACTTTGGATGTGCAGCTTGAAGATGAAGTCCCCAGCCCTGCCTTAACACAAGTCCTCTTGTGTGGAAATGGCAGGTTTGCTACTGGGTCCCAGACTTCTTGCTGCACTCCTCTATCTGTACTATCAAAGATGCACTCTTCATGACAACTCGGTGAGATTGGTATGTTGTCATCCTTGTGTTTCCAATGAAGAAACTGAAGGCCAAAGAAGTAATTGCCCTGAAGTCTCATAGTTGGTAATAGTGGGGACCAGGGTCAGTCCCAGGCCTCTCAAACCTATGTTCCTTTGGCCACCTCAGTCAGCCACCACAAGCCACATGGTCGTGTGTGTTTTAGCATTACATATTTTAATATATTTTTATTTCATTATAAAACAGGAGAGTATATAATAAAGCCAAGTTGTGCTAAAGTATTTATAGAAGGGAGAGACCTCTGTGGGCTGGAATTCTTTATGGAAAAAGTGGTAACTCAGACTTTTAAAACATTTTATTCTTCCTGTCCAAATAAATGTATTTCTCCTACACAGGCAAATATTTTTAAAATGTATTTCAAAAGTTAGAATTCTGGAAAAAGAAAAAGAGGAGGTGGGGGGTAGTGGCTTCTTTAAAAAGCCCATTTGGAAGGAACTCCTGGGGTAGGAAGGAGAGGAGGGTGGAAGGGGGAAGGAAAAAAACAGACTGATAGCCCCCCCCACCCCCACCTTGCCATTTTTGAAGAATTGGTTTCTTTATCTCCATCTTGGCCTAATATTTGAATCTGGGAAAGAAATATAAAGGTTCTGAGAAAGTGATTTTGAGACAAACCAGAGATCATTTTCAAAAGGAAAGAGACTTGTGAGTTGCAGCAGGAGTTTAGGACAGGTCCAGGAAAGGATTTCTGGGGGTGGGCAGGAGGTGGGGAGAGGAATGTGGCCCCGGAATGAGGGCTGGGGGGGGCGCGTGGGGCCTCTTCTGGAGAGTTTTGAATGCAGAAGAGATTCTTTGCTGCGTGGGGCAGGCCTGGATGCTGGGTTGATTAGCATGCTGATAATTTAAGGTGGCTCCAAACATGAGTAGGGGCTGGTGGCTGTGACCACAGAGCACAGGACTGGTTCTGTCTGATGAGTCTCCCAGGGCCTTGTCTGCCTAGCAGCACTGGGGCAGACACCATAACCCCAGCCCTACCGCATCCGCCTTGGCCTGTCTCCCTGAACCAGCCCCTCCGAAGTGGGCTGCTGTTGGGAGACAAGGATTGATTTGCTCAAGACAAGTATAGTTTTCCCATTTCCAAAGAGTGTACCAGTCACATGGGAAAGAGAAACTTTCCAAGACTCTCATCCCCAGGAAGGTTCCTACTGGGCAGAAGAGAGTGGGCCACTCAAGGCCTCCTGGCCACTGCAGGGGCCTCTGCATAGGTATCTCTTCTGCTAAGCACCTCTTGCACTAAGCAATTCTGTGGAATGGGAAAGTCAAGTTCCTAGAGGAAAGCAAGGGGAAAGTAACTATGAGAACCTGCTGTGTACAAGGCAGTTCCACAGTTGTTCAGTCCTCCTGACTCCTGATACCCAGAAAAGGCTGATAATAGTATCATCCTCATTTTATAGGTAAAGAAACAGGCTGAGAGGTGAAATGACTTGCCCTAGGTCACACAGCAGTATGGGAGGAGCTGTCTCAGGAAATGGTTCTCTCCAAGAGAAATTTCACCTTTCCAGCAAGTCCTCTTTCTCTAAGCTGCCTTCTTGTGTGAATGCTGGACACCCTGCTGGCCGGGCCCCTTGCCCTTGAGGTGGCATGTAGGCCAAGCAAGGCTGGTGGGGGTGTCCGGGGTTCAGAGGGCCTGGGTCCTGTCCTCTCGAAGCAGTCTAATTGCTGTGTGACTTTGGACCGCTGCCGAGCCTCTCTGGGCCTCATTTTTTCCACCTCTTCGGGGAAGCCCCGGGTAAATTTACTTAGAAGTCAGCTCTAGGTTTGCAGCCTCGGTCGGAAGGTGTTAGCAAGGCCACAGACGCTTCACCTGAAAAACAGCCCCCCCACCCCGGCCACAGCCGGGCGGATTATGTAACGGGGTGTGCAGCGAGGGTTGGGGAGGGGGGCCCGCGGGGCGGGGCGCTCGCGGCTATTCCGGGCGCCGCTATTTTTAGCCCCATTGATGAGGCTGCGTCGGCCGCGCCGCCGGGATTCCGGAGACGTCAATGGGCGAGCGTCACGGTCCCCGCCTGCCTGCCCGCCGGGGGAGGCGCGCCCCGGGCTGGGACGGCGGCGCGGGCGGCCGCGGGCTGCGGGGGCGGGGGGCGCGGCTGCGGCCGGAACTGCGGGGCGGGGGGCTGCCCGAGGGCTGGGGGCACGGGGCCGCGGCGGCGCGGCGGCAGGAGCGCTAGGCGGCGGCGGCACCGTGGGGGCCCGCGCGCCGTGCCCGCGACCCCCTGCCACCCGGGCCATGGGCGCCCCCGCGCTGCTGAGCCGCTCCCCGCTGGTGGGGGCGCGACCCCGGAAGGCGGGGGCGGAGAGGCCAGCCGGGCGAGCCGGGCCAGGTGAGGGGGCCGAGGAGGGGCCACGGGGGTCCCGGGAGAGGCCCGGGAAGAGATGGGCCTGCATGGGTGCGCGTCGGGGGGCTGGGGCCGCGCCGGGAGTCCCGCTTGTAGACCAGGGTGGTAGGGGTGGTGGGGGTCAGGGACTGGATTCCCGAAGGAACCAGCTAGCTCCGAGTCAGCCCGCGAGTGAGGCGGCCAGCGCTTTCTCACACCAGCCAGCCAAGGGTGGGGTTTGGCCCGCGAGGGGTGCTGGAGGTGGCCAGGCGGGAGAAATTCCTTCCATTTACCCGTTGGCTGCGGGGAACGGGTTCCGGGAGTTCAGTCCGCGAGCTCGGCTGCCAGGACGCCGAGCCGGGAGGGACCCGAGTTGCCCACTGCAACCCCTTCGTGGGCCGCAGCAGAGAAACTGAACCTAGAGAGGGTCTCGTGGAGTCAGGAGCGGACCTGGGATTAGAAATACTGCAAAGTGGCATTTACGGTGGTTTGGAGTGGAGTATTAATTTGGGTTGGGGGCTGTGCTGGGAAAAGGAAGGCTGGGAAGGAAGACGTAGGTGGGTTCACAACAGTTATGCCCAAAGGGTGCTGGTGGAGTAGGGGGTTGATAAGAGCCTGGTGGGAGGTTTCATTGGTGGCTTCAGACATGGTCCTAGACCCTCTTGCTCTAAGTGATGTGGATGAAGACTTGAAAGGGAAGCCAGCCAACTCTTTGTATTGACCGGGAGCTGAATGGAACAACAATGACAAGTGTATAGTACAATAAAGCCAAGATTCCAAGCGATGGCAGACGGGGAAGGATGGACCAGGCCCAACAGGATGAATGTGACAGATTGTTAATTTTGAGGCCTGTGCTGGAGTTTAGAAAATTAGCTGAGAAGTTCAGCCTAGCAACCCAGGCCCCAGAGCTTCCCACTTGCTCTCTGGTGTTGGCTATCAGACTGCCCTGTGCCACCAAACAGGTCCAAGGTGGGAAGGGGGATGCCCAGGTTCTAATCCTGGCATTGTCACTTAACTAGCTGCATGACCTTGGGCAGGTTGCTTAACATTTCTGTGCCTTAGTTTCCTCCTTGTTAAAATGTTCATAATAATAATCACTTCCTCATAGTGTTGTGAGGTTAAAAGAGTACATGGGTGTAAAGTGCTTAGTAATGTGTTTAGCACATCAAAAAAAAGTGAAAGTGAAAGCGACTAATGCTCAGTACCTCTGACTCTTTGCAACCCCATGGACTATAGCCCACCAGACTTCTTTGTCCATGGAATTCTCAAGGCAAGAAGACTGGAGTAGGTTGCCATTCCCTTCTCCAGGGGATCTTCCTGACCCTGGGATTAACCAGGGTCTCCTGCATTGCAGGCAGATGCTTTACTGTCTGAGCCACCAGGGAAGTTTCTTGGTGTTCAACAAATATGAGCTGCTGTTATTATTGTTGATAAGAGTAATATGCCCACTTCTGGGTGGGGACATCAGCCAATGCAGAGTTTAGGCTATCAGGAAGACCAGGGCTGCAAAGGTTCTGTCATTCATGTCCTGTTGCAAGGAGTTTAGATAAGAAAAGTCTCAAATATGCCATAGGAGGGAGAAGGAGTTATCAGATGGGCATAGCTATGCAGGACTGGGATCCAGGGCCGGGGGCTGGACTCAGTTGTGACTCAACATAAAGAAGAACCCTCAGACTTTGGGTATGCCCCCAGATAGAAGGGACACCTCCTTAACTGCAGTGTCAACCCTCCTCCCAGCCCAGTTCTGTTGCAGGCATGTGTGAGTCCCCTTCTCCCACATTCCACCAGTACTTACTGAGCACCTGTTAGTGCTGAGCTCAGGTTTAGACACTGAACTCTGCAGTTATTGCAACACACGTGTAAACAAATGAATGGCATTAGTCCTATGGAGATAATAAAAATAGATTACCGCTGCAGGGTGGGAGTGGAGGTGAAATGGGATCACCAGCCAGATTGATGAGAAGGAACTGGCCATACAGACATCACAGGCAGTGACTTTCCTGGCAGAGGAAACAGCCAGTGCAGAGGCTCTGAGTGGGGAAAGAGATCCCATGAGGCTGGAGCACAGGGAGAATGGGGGGCTGGAGCTGGGGACTGAAGTCCCATTTCCCTTGGGAGGGAGTCACTTTCTCCTCCTCTAAGCCCACTCAGCCCTCAATTTGTCCTCTGCACAGTGCTGATGGTAATTGACCTTGATTGATTCCCCCATTGTAACCTTCTGGGGCCCATAGATCTTGGTTTGCTCCTTGGATCTCCCAGTGTTCATGGTTCACTATCTGGTTCACAGTAGGCCCTCAGTAAATGCTTGTGGAGGGACTGTTGATGTGGGACTGGAGATGGGATCAGATACCTTCTCTAAGATGTTTTGAATCACTTTCTGGGGCACCAACTGGATCCCTGACTCTGGCCCCTGTTCTCAGATACAAGTGGGGAAGACCTGGGCACTCAGGTTGGGCCTGACTGTGATAGAAGGTGTTTGGCCTCCCTTACTCCTCAGCTGTGGGCTGGAAGGGAGAAAAGGGAAAGTTGATGGGAACCGGGGGGCTAGGGCCTGACCACAGACCGTTTCTGGGGTATGGGAAGATGACAGTATCGCTCTGGGAGGCAGGTGTAGGCCGTGGTCTGGGCCAGGTTTGCAGCCTACTTTTGCCTTCTGTTTTGCTTTTGCCCTTATGATTGATTATACAGTGGAAGTGAAAAATAGACTCAAGGGATTAGATCTGATAGACAGTGCCTGATGAACTATGGACAGAGATTTGTGACATCGTACAGGAGACAGGGATCAAGACCATCCCCAAGAAAAAGAAATGCAAAAAGGCAGAATGGCTGTCTGAGGAGGCCTTACAAATAGCTGTGAAGAGAAGCAAAAAGCAAAGGAGAAAAGGAAAGATATGCCCATTTGAATGCATTGTTCCAAAGAATAGCAAGGAGAGATAAGAAATACTTCCTCAGTGATCAGTGCAAAGAAATAGAGGAAAACAGTAGAATGGGAAAGACTAGAGATCTCTTCAAGAAAATTAGAGATACCAAGGGAACATTTCATGCAAAGATGGGCTCAATAAAGGACAGAAATGGTATGGACCTAACAGAAGCAGAAGATATTAAGAAGAGGTGTCAAGAATACACAGAAGAACTGTACAAAAAAGATCTTCACGACCCAGATAATCACGATGGTGTGATCACTCACCTAGAGCCGGACATCCTGGAATGTGAAGTCAAGTGGGCCTTAGGGAGCATCACTACGAACAAAGCTAGTGGAGGTGATGGAATTCCAGTTGAGTTATTTCAAATCTTAAAAGACAATGCTGTGAAAGTGCTGCACTCAATATGCCAGCAAATTTGGAAAACTCCGCAGTGGCCACAAGACTGTAAAAGATCAGTTTTCATTCCAGTCCCAAAGAAAGACAATGCCAAAGAATGTTCAAACTACCACACAATTGCACTCATCTCACACTCTAGCAAAGTAATGCTCAAAATTCTACAAGCAAGGCTTCAACAGTACGTGAACCGTGAACTTCCAGATGTTCAAGCTGGTTTTGGACGAGGCAGAGGAACCAGAGATCAAATTGCCAACGTTCGTTGGATTATCAAAAAAGCAAGAGTTCCAGAAAAACATTTATTGTTGCTTTATTGACTATGCCAAATCTTTGTGTGGATCACAATAAACTGTGGAAAATTCTTAAGGAGATGGGAATATCAGACCACCTGACCTGCCTCTTGAGAAATCTGTATGCAGGTCAAGAAGCAACAGTTAGAACTGGACATGGAACAACAGACTGGTTCCAAATAGGAAAAGTAGTACGTCAAGGCTGTATATTGTCACCCTGCTTATTTAACTTATATGCAGAGTACATCATGAGAAATGCTGGGCTGGAAGAAGCATAAGCTGGAATCAAGATTGCCAGGAGAAATATCAAGAACCTCAGATATGCAGATGACACCACCCTTATGGCAGAAAGCGAAGAAGAACTAAAGAGCTTCTTGATGAAAGTGAAAGTAGAGAATGAAAAATTTGGCTCAAAGCTCAACTTTCAGAAAACTAAGATCATGGCATGTGGTCCCATCACTTCATGGCAAATAGATGGGGAAACAGTGATAGACTATTTTGGGGGCTCCAAAATCACTGCAGATGGTAACTGCAGCCATGAAATTAAAAGACGCTTACTCCTTGGAAGAAAAGTTATGACCAACCTAGACAGCATATTAAAAAGCAGAGACATTACTTTGCCAACAAAGGTCCATCTAGTCAAGGCTATGGTATTTCCAGTAGTCATGTATGGATGTGAGAGTTGGACTATAAAGAAAGCTGAGCACTGAAGAATTGATGCTTTTGAACTGTGGTGTTGGAGAAGACTCTTGAGAGTCCTTTGGACTGCAAGGAGATCCAACCAGTCCATCCTAAAGGAGATCAGTCCTGAGTGTTCATTGGAAGGACTGATGTTGAAGCTGAAACTCCGATACTTTGGCCACCTGATGCGAAGAACTGACTCATTGGAAAAGACCCTGGTGCTGGGCAAGATTGAAGGCAGGAGGAGAAGGGGACAACAGAGGATGAGATGGTTGGATGGTATCACCGACTCAATGGACATGAGTTTGAGTAAACTCCAAGAGTTGGCGATGGACAGGGAGGCCTGGCATGCTGCAGTCCATGGGGTCACAAAGAGTCGGACACAACTGAGCAACTGAACTCAGCTGAACTGAACTTGGCCTTCTGTTTGGGGTTGGAAGCCCTCTGACTGATCTGAACTGCCTTTCCTTTCTTCATGCCCTGCTCCCCATTGTACACCTAGGGTCACTGGAGGTGCCAGTAGCTCTGTAAGAGGAGAGTCTGAGTGCTTTGGGCCAGAGGAATACCCCTTAGCCTGTGGACCCTGGGACAGAAGTTAGGAGGTTGAAGGGGCCCATCACCTACCCTCTGGGACTTCCTCCTCATTCCCTCTACCACCCACCCTGGGAGCATCTGCTTCTCTTTTCCTAGACTTCATCTCAGCCTGAAGGGCAGCTTGATAACTAGGGAAGATCCCACCTTGACTGGTCCTGCCCTCAGCTTGGGGCCCAATCAGGAAAGGAGAGGGTTGGGTAACAGGAGGAAGAGGGTAGGTGAGAAGTAGGGTCTGGGTTGCCCTGGCTGAAGGCTCTGGCACCAGAAGAATCAGGGGAGAGCTTGAAGAGTTTGGAGAGATGGCACACACATGTGGCGTTGGGAGTAGAGCCCAGGTGCACAGAAGGGGCTTGGAATAGGGACCAGGGTCTGGGGTTAGCTTTTATGTGTCCTCATTCAGTTCCTCCTAATAACAATAGCATCTATGTATATCCAGCACTAAGTCCTTTGCATGCGAATTCATTTTAAACCTGCTGATAACCTTACGGTTGTTAATTTTAGAGACGTCAATTACAGATAGTCATTTTCACAGTTGAGGAACAGAGAAGTTATGTAACTTGCGGAAGGTTACAAGCGATGGAGCCAGGATTTGAATCCAGGCAACAGGGATCCAGCATCCGTGCTCTTCACCACTCTTCCCTAAGCTGGATCTTCCTGTTTTGTGACTAGAATCCCCTTACAGAAGATTTCCTGAAAGTCCCCATTGCTCAGATGAGAAGGCTGGGCCTCCTAGAGAGGGGAGCATGGAGTCCTTGCCTTGTGGGGGCCTCTGAGGCTTTGGGGACCAAGCTGGAGCCCATTAAGGAGAGAGAGGTGTTCTGCTCTGTCTTCGCTGTGGCTCCCTTTTCTCTACCTCCCGCTGTCCTTTTGTGTACATCAAGGAGCTGAGAGCTGGGTTGAGGTACTACCTGCCACTGCACCCAGGAGTGAGGGGCTGTAAGGTTGAGGGGCTGTGTCTCCAGCGCCTGGAGATGGGACACTGTTGGCAGCTCCTGGCCACACCCCACATTCCCAAGTTCTGTTCACTTGGGGTGTGGGCCCCCAACCTCTGATGCCCAGCTCAGGGAGCACCTTGGGCTGGCCTGTCCCCCGTCATGGCCTGGGTCCTGCCTCTGTTCCCATGTCTGTTTCTGGCTGTACTGTCTCCAGGGAATGGCCCTGCTGGCTGATTTCTCCTCTCTCACATGACTCCCTCTGTAGGCCTCCACCATGGACAGAGGCCAGCCCCAGCCTCTCCCTGGCGTCGGCTCCTTCTGCCAGGCCCCGAAGGTGCTAGGGATGGTCAACTGTTGTTTAAGGTCCGTCGGTCCATCCAGAGTGGTAAGTGCCCTGCCGTTGCCCTTTGTATGCCCCTGGGGCCTCCTGAGCAGGTGGTTGGGGGGCCAAGGTGGGTGTGGGAGCTTCCTGAAGCGGATGTGGTTTTGGGGATGGAGGGGGAAGCCCTGCAGAGGTAGTAGGTGAGGCGCTGCTAGGCACCGGGAAATCTGATTTCTTTGGTAGTGGGGGTAGTGCGGGGGTGTGGAAGGGGGAAGCCTGACTTTCTTAGCAGGACAGGCTTGGGGGGAGCCTCTGGGCCTGGGTGTCATGGGATTGTGGGGAGTGACGGCTGCCAGGGCAGCATGTGCCTGGTTCCAGGAAGTTGATGGGGTGAGGCTAGGAGTACCCGAGTCCTGATTACATCTTTACCCGAGAGAGCTGGAGTTCAGCTTGGTGCCCTGGACAGGGACCCTGTGATTCTCTTTTTCCTTCCCCAGAACTGCAGGCCATCTCTGAGCAGCAGCCCCCCCCGCCCCAGCCATTTCTCAGAGACCCCCAGGTGAAGTGGGAGCTGGCTCAGTATCCCCGCTGGAACCTCAAACAGTGTTGTCTCATGTAGTGTTGGTGTCCAGGGTTCAGAGAGTCCAGAGAGGTGGCTGGGGTGCAGAGGACAGGGTGTCTAGCCCTCCAAGCCTGCAGAGAAGGAGGGAAAGTGCTGGGAAGCAGGGTCTCCTATGCTAGGGGCTGGGCTGGGTGTGCACCTGGCCTCCTGATGGCAGGAGGTGCTGGGCCACCAATCTCAGACCGGGGCAGGGAGAGGAGTTACTGTAAGTAGATGAGGCAGGTGTTCCTGGTCAGCCGGAGATCTGGATGTGGGAAGCACGTGAGTGAAGATGACAGCAGCTAGCCGAGTGACTTTCTCTCCGCTCAGCCCCTACCTCTGCCCTCAGCTCTGACTCGGCCTCCTGAGCGCCCGGCCTTCCCTCTGGGTACACAGTGGCTCTTGTGGGCAGAATTCCTCACATTCAGTCTGTTGTCTGGATGAGGGAGGTGATTGGGTGGAATTCCCATGCCAGATATGCTGCCAGGAGCACCCTGAGGGGCTGCCAAGGGGGCCCCATGAGCGCTAGAGCTGCTGGTCTTGTGACGTGGGCACCTGTCTGCCAGGCCCGGGCATGGGCCCAGGGTCACGCTCATGCCGGGGCTCCCGTCAGCTGACTATTTTGGGCTCTCGCTGACCTGGGCCAAAGTCAGGCCTCAGCCAAGAGCGCTCCGAGGCAGCTCCCCCGTCCCCAGAGGCCGGCTCTGGTTTCAGCTATATAAACAGAGGAGGACACGCTGCTGTGGAGGCCGCTCCACGTCCTGAGCCCACTCAGCTGGTACAGGGCCGTGGCCGGCAGGACAGGCTGACTGGGCGGTCACGTCTCTTCCTGCAGGGCTCCTCAAGGCCACCAGGAAGAGGCCCCAACCAGCCCTGGGATTCTCCTTTGGTGCAGTTGTCCAGGACCTCTGAGAATCAAAGCAGGTCGTGTGGAGGAAGCTGGTGAGTCTTAGGAATGGGGAAACCAAGGTACTGGGGCTGGGCCTTTTGGATCTCTTTTCATCATGACTGTCTGAGTTGTGGTTTCTTTGGCCTCAAGAGGAGGGATGGAGGGGGAAACAAGGGTGGTCAATCCTCTCAAGGATTGAAAGTGAAAGCTTGATGGCCCTGGGATGGAAGGACTTGGACTACTTTGTGGTTGAGAACCAGGAGACGTGGAAGTCTCCTTCCTCAGAGATCTGCAACAGGCTCTTCAATCCTCTTCTCCTGTTGACCCGGCCTGGATAAGGCACTGGTCTGCTCAGGCTGGGGAGGGACGCTGGAGAGAGCTGAGTGTCAGGTCCCTCAGCACTGGTCCCTGGGTAAGGCCCCCAGCACCCTTGCTGGTTGGGACTTGGGATCTAAACCCATATATTGATGTCTCTGAGCCCTCAGCCCTTGCCCTGCTCTCCTAGCCTGGCTTCCCGACTGCTTGGGTGCCTGAGAAGCAGGGCTGAAGCGAGGCCTGGAGGAGCCGCCAACTAGCTTGCCACAAACACGCTTCCCGGGAGCCAGGCCAGGGACTTGGGCCGGTGTGGAACAAGCAGAGCTTCTTACGTGGGAGGCTCCGTGCTCTCCTTGGTTCTCGAAAAAAAAAAAAAAAAATTTTTTTTCCCTTTCTGAACGTGAGTCTCTAAACGAATCCAGAGCCTGTGACTAAAAATACTTTAACAATAGGAAAATGCATCAGTCTTTCCGGCTGGGACTCGTTATCAGAGGGTTTTTATTTTGGAATTTGAAATTTTGCCCAAGGAGGCTGGGTGGAGACCTTGGGCAGGAGCAGGAGAACTTGGTGGGTTGTTGATGTTCTGCAAGGTAGTGGGAGACCCTCCAAGGGTGGGGGAGAGAGGAGCTGGCCAGGATCTGAGCAACCTGAGGGGATGGAAGGAGAGCTGAGGAGGGTGCAAAGGAGGCGTGGGCCAGCTTTTTCCAAGGAACTCCGTGATCTTGTCTGTGTTTTTCAGTTCTGTCTGGATGTTCTTCCTGAAGGCTGGTCTTGTTCTTTTATGCTGTATGTTGATTCCTTCTTGCCTGAGAGGGGGCTGGAAGTGGAGAAATTACTTGACTGAAAGTGGCCTCTGGGGAGAGAGGTCTGATCTCCTTAATCAACGAGCTGTCTTCAGAGTATCAATTGAGCACTTGCTGCATGCAGTCTGGAATTTTCCTGGTGCTGGGTGGAGCCGCATCTCTGGACATACTCTCATTTCCTTTCACTCAGCCCTGGAGGGGAGAGGCAGGGCAGGGGTACTATTTGTCTCCGATTCTTGGAGGAGGAGGATGCGGGCCCCCCTAATCGGCCCTGGTGTCTCCTCTCTGTGCCTGCCACAGGATCCTGCTCTAGAGCCCAGGTCCCCAGACAACACTCTTCACTGTGGAGCCTCCCCCTTCTGTCAGTGAATTCTCACAGCACCAGGACTGGTGATGTTGTCAGCGTTGGGCAGATGAGGAAACGCTCTGGGAGAGGGCAAGGGACTGGCCCGGGTCACACACCAGGCTTGCTGGCTCCTGGTCAAAGATGCATCTGAGAGTTCCTGTATCTTTTGCCTTGTTGGGGGCTGGGCAAGACGTGGAGCGCGGTGGCTGACCTGTGTGTCCTTGGGAGCCAGTTTTCCTGGAGGGAACAACACGCCTGGTCATGGCAGGGCCTGGGCAAGGGCCAGGAGATCAGGCCTGGGCCTGACCCCACATCCCCAGTTCCCAGAGCCGTCCATGGCAGCCCCCTGGGGCAGTAGGCAGAGCTTCCCTGCCCACAGCGCAAATCCTCCTGCTCGATGCTGGGGCAGGAAGAGGAAGTGGCCGGGTCAGGCCTGGTGATGGGTCCTGGGGCTCAGGAGGGGAAGCTCGGGGAGGAGGAGGCAAAGCTCACTCCTTCTGCCCACCCCCCGGGAAGGGTGTGGAGGCCCATGGGTGGGGATGGTCTTGGTGAAAGTAGGACAAGTTCCTGCCCTTTGCTCAGCAGGGGCGGGGGCCAGCCTGTGTGTGTGTTGTGGGGGGGCAGTGTGGGAAAGGGGCAGTGCAGTTCCACTTCCTCCATCTCCTATTCACCCACTGTCTTGACTGGGGGATGATGGTGCACCCTGGCTGCCCATTTGGGGCCTGCCCTGGGCTACGTAACTTTGAGGATGCGTGAGGGGGCCTCCTGCCAAGGTAGGGGAGACAGGGCCTTGCTTTCATGTTCACACATTGGTTGTGGGGAGGGATGGTCTGAGCACATAAGTCCGTGGGCCGCAAAGGACTTGACAAGCAGGGACCAGGGCCTAGCTGAGCGATTCGGAAAACACACTGGGAGAGGAGACCTTTCTCGTGCTAGATACTGCAGCCTCTCCTAACCACAGCTATGCTCTTGAGTCTGTGTTGCTAGAACAAATACATGAGAAACACCCTCCGTTCCTCTGTGATTTCAGTAAATGCCAGCGGCATCTGCATCCATTTGAATCGGTATATTTCTCCCATTTAGACATGATTATTTGGGCTTCCCTAGTGGACCAGATGGTAAAGAATATGCCTGCAGCGTAGGAGACCTGGGTTCCGTCCCTGGGTTGGGAAGATCCCGTGGAAGAGGGCATGGCAACCCACTCCAGTATTCTTGCCTTGGAGAATTCTATGGACAGAGGAGCCTGGCAGGCTACAGTCCATGGGGTTGCAAAGAGTCGGACACGACTGAGCACATTTTGTAAATAAACATTTTATTTCTGAGAGCATACAAACCATAGATGTGAAATCTTGAGAGTGTATAGTTTGATGACTTTTTCACAGTGTAGACACCCAGGTGGCCATCGTTCAGACTAGGAACTGGGATGCTTCTAGTCCCCACAGAGACCTCGTAGGCACTGCTGTTTTCAGTTTACAGGCCATGTGTGTACCTGGCTCTGTGGTTAGACTTATGAGACTCATGTCTCACGGGGTCAGAAGCCACAGCTCTTGAGTTCAGAGTTGAGGGCAGTGGGTCCAGCATAGAGCTGAGAGTTAGCAGGAGTGGGGTGGGGGTTCTGATTCCTGGCCCCTGAGCCTTCATCTCCTCATTTATAAAATGCAGGTGGTAATTCCAAACATAGAAGGTTAGGGAGAGGGTGAAATGGAAGAATCCATGCAGTGTCCTAAGCCGAGGTCTGACCCTTCACTGGTATTCCCTATTCCTCACACCCCCAAATCTTCCAGTGAGAAGGTACTTATATTATGAGTCAGGCTGGTCCAGGAGGGTGGCATGAGCTGAAGTCTTAGAAGATCAGTGGGATTAGAGTAGAAGAAGGAGGAACAATGTGCCCAGTGGGTGGTGGGAAGGTTTAAGCCCAAGGTCTTTGTATTGGAGCAGTGGGGAGCCCGGTGGTGGTGAGGGCAGACTGGTGGGCTGTGCCGTGCTGTGGGAGCCTGACCTTGGGCAGCTCTCTCTTGTCTCCAGCATGACATCTTTCCCTGCCCTTCCCATGTTATCCTGGCCCTGCCTTACTTCCTGGTCCTCACCTCAAAGTTTTGGATACCTCTCCTCCCATGGGTACTACCTGTCCCTTTCCACCCCTTATCTCCCCTACAATGACCTGTTCACTCTGACCTTGCTTATCTTAAAGGCTGGACTTAGTGGGGTCCCTTGGAGTCTCCATCTGCCCTTGGACCAGCTTATGCTCTAGGTCTCCCAAAGTTTGTATCTGTTATGCCTTTTCAAGAGTTCCACCTTTGTTGGATTCTACTAAGATTTTCTGGATTCAGAGTCCAAGGCCACCTTCCCTGGAGGGCATCTGGCCGGCAGGGATGAAGCTCAAGGTCTCCCAGTCCCCCTCCCCTCTGTCTTAGGCTAGGTGCTCCTGGCTCTGTTCCTACAGAGGGACTCTGCCATTTTCTCCTTACTTATTTTCAGAGTGTAATGTGTTCTGAGACCTCGGCATTCCCCACCTCCACAAGCACGGCCAGGTGGCAGCTGCTCTTGCCTCTCCCACCCTCTGCCTTTGGGACAGCAAGACTACTGCCTCCAAACCTGCCATCTCCCACCCAGGTGGGGCCTAGGCTGCTGGCACAGCTCTGGAGGCTAGGTGTTGAGATGTGGAGATGTAGGCTGGGAACCTGGCCTGCTCCTTACCACACTTGAGTTCCCTGAGGTTCCTGGGTGGACTTTCCTATGGGAGGGTAGGGATGGTCTATGTTGCTTTTTACAAATGGAAAGTGGTGGGGTGAATAGGAGGTGCTAGGGCTCAAGGCTGCTGACTCTGCTTTCAAAGAGCTGTTAAGGCTGCAGCTAATACACCTGTTTTTGTTTTGTGTTTTTGCTGGTGAGGTTTGGAGGAAAGAACATTGACCTGACTAATCAACTTTTGCTACCATACTAGAATTGTTTTCTTTTCTGAGGAAGGCCCTGCTGGGGTGGGTGGGGTAGGGGGCTAGGTGGGGAAACCAGCCTGTGACATGACTGGATTAGTTTCACCAGCCCAGACTTGCCTGTGCTTCTAAGCAAGGTGCAGTTCTTTTGGGCGCCCTTGGGTCCTAATCTGCAAAATGGGAAGACATGAATTATATTAGTGATTTCAAAGCAGGTTTAAGCTCTGGAATTCGTGTTTTTCCCAAGTAATCTCTCAATGCAAAAGCCTAAGACAAAGAAAAAACTTTGGTTAAAGATCTTCCTGCAGATACCTCACCTTCATGAAGGTGGCCTTGAAGGGTCTTTGGAAGATGGTTTAGCAAAGGCCAGAGCTCTCCAAAGACTAGTCCGTGTTGAAAAGTGTATGCTGCAATGGGGGAGCTATGCTAGGTTCTGACTGAAAGATACTGATGTTACTACATGGAGCCTGCTCCATCCATCTTGGACTGTAGGGTTTGAAGAGGAGACAAATGGTGAAGGGGCAGTTTCTTAGTGGGTGTGGGCAGGGAGAAGGGCAAGTCACTGGCTTCACTCAGATGCTCTGCTGCCTTCAGGTGCCAGTGAGGCACGGGCCATGGCTGCAATAGGAACAGAGGAGCCAAGATTTTGGATTTTGGATCCAAATCCAAGATGTGATTTCAGAAGAAAGTGAAAAAGCGTGTGAGGCTTCAAAAGCAGAGACGGGTGGTGGGCAAGGAGTGCAGAGACAGCAGATGGTAGAGAATGGGTGATGTTTGAAGTGCTGGTGGGACCTCTGAGTGGGCAAAACTGAGGGCTGGAGAACAGGGTGTGGGAAACCTGAGAGGGAGGTGAGAATGGAAGTGAGGAGCAGGAAGTGCCTCAAGGGTAGAGGGAAGTGCTCTTGGGTGACCAGGGGAAGCGAGAGTGGGGTCCTTGGTCACAGGCTCAGTGTGGACAGGCGGAGGGGAGGGGCCCTCTTCTCCTAAATATTAGCCTTTTTTCCTTCCTGTCTTATAGAAGGTGTGGGCTCGCCAGACTTGGGGCACTCCAGGGAGGTGAGAGGTGACAGCCCCATCTAGGGAAGGCTGCAGGTGGCCTTCACCTGCACGTGAAAGACACACCGTCCACAGGTGCTGGAGGTGAGGTGGGAGGGAGGGATCATGGGCAGCAGACGGGGTGAAGGGATCCTCTAGAGATGTCGTCAGGCTCCACCCCAGTGGGCCGCTACCTTACTCTGTGACCTTGAGCAAGTGTCATTATTTCTCTGAGCCTGTTTATTTATAAAATGGGGAAGAGACGGCACAAATTCGAAAAGATTTCTCAGGCTCCACCCAGTTCTGAAATTCGATAATTTCCCAATTAGAGTGCTCTCACCCTGTCAGGGACCAGGGAGGGTAGCGGTGAGAAATATAGTTCAGCTGTGAAGCACAGCATTGGCCTGTCTCGGGCCTGGCGAATCCCTGCCCTCTAGAAGGTACTTTGCATAAGAAATTGTTGGGGCGGGGGGCGGAGAGGGAGTAAGTGTGTGTCTGTGTGGTGGTGGGGTACTGTGGTGTCTGACGTCCCTAGAAGGGAGTGTGCCTGTGTGGTGGGTACTCTGGTGTCTGACGTCCCTGGCCAACCTCTCAGCCCGAGACCCCGCTGGTTCCCCGGGACGCGTCCCTGGGTTGCCCAGCCCAAGGCCTGCCCGGGCCGCCCAGCCGGGCAGTGGCACCCCCAAGCCAGCTGGAAAGGCTGGGGAAGGTGCAGAGGCGGAGCCAGGCGCAGTCGTGGCTCTCAGGAGCACCCGGAGGGTGAGGAGATCCTCGTCCGGGGAAGCCCCGCGGCCTCGGAGCTAGAGCGCCCTCTTCTCGGGCTCTGGCCCTCGGGCCGGTTTTCTGCCCCGGGGGGCCGGGGTCCTGGGTCCGGCCAGGGGAGCCTTGCGAGTCCGCGAGCTGCTATTTTTAGCCGGCGAGGCGGGCGCGAGGGGACTATTTATAGATCAAACAATCCGCGCTCCCTGCGTCAATGGAACCCCGCGTGCGTCACGCGCGCAGACATTCCAGGCCCCCCCTCTCGCCCCGCCCCCTCGGGCTCCCCGGCCCCGCGCCTCCCCCTGGCCGCCTCTCGCCGGAACCGCGCCGCCCCCCGCGCCCTTGTATGGCCAAAGCTCGCCGGGCCGCGTGCGTCAGTGGCGCCCCCGCCCCTCCCCGTGCGTCACGGAGCGCTTAAGAGCAGGGTCCGGCGCGGCCGGGAGTCCCAGTGGTGGAGGCTGCGAAAGTTGGGGGAGTGTGCAAGACCGCGGGAGCGCACGCGGGACCAGGCTGCGACTTGGGGCGCCGGTCCCGGGCAGGGGGAGCAGAAGCCAGCCGGGTAGGTGCCCCCTGGAAAGCGTGCATCTCAGCAGGGCTCTCCGTTTTGGCTTGGGGGCGGGGGCGGGGACGGGAGGGGGGGGGGGATGTTGCATGAAGGAGATGAGTGTTTTCTAGGACCGAAAGAATGTTTTGGGGTTAGCATGAAGGAGGGCGAGTATAGGATGTAGCTCTGGCTTGGGGGTTAGGAGTTGGAACAGGATGAAGACCCAGATGGGACTAGAGTCTACTGGGTGCTGTGTGTGTGTGTGTTGGAGAGGCGGGGGTCTGTGCAAGGTGGAAGCCACAGAGTTCAGTTGGCGCCAGCAGTGGGGACTCGTTCAGTAGGAGGCTGGCTAGAGTTCAGTCTCCCAGGGTCCCTTAGTTGGCACCGGGCAACTGAGATGGGGGTCTCAGTACAGTGGGGGAAAAGGTACACAGAGTTTTGGGCTGCTGGGATCCGACTCCTACCAGGATTGGATTTCCAAAAGGATCTCCTTCTCAGCTTGTCAGCTCACTCCTATACCCTTAGATGTTTAACACTTATTCTTAATGCTGTGGGTTAGTTGCTAGGGTTCCCAAGTAGGAAGTTTCTGCCTGAACTATCTTAGGAGAGGTCTGGATTGTCCAAGCAAATGGCTTAACATTGGTGACTGAACTGTGGAGGGGGTACTGCTGTGTTGGAATAAAAGAGGCTTCTTACGGCAGAGCACAGTCTTTGGAAGAGTAGGGAAGATTGTTTTTTAACGTAGCTTGAATCTGTGTGTGTGTGTGTGTGTGTGTGTGTGTGTGTGAGAGAGAGAGGTGGAAAGCTTGGTCCTTGGGGATCCTTGATTTGAAGTTACTGATGTTGCAGTCTCTGATGGGGTACCACCTAGAGGATCCCCCTCCCCGGTCTCTGTCGGATCAGACAGGTAGGGTGCAGCCTGAGGCTTGTTTAGCACAACAGGTGCAAACCACATTGTTGCCAAGACCTGCTTGTAGCCGGATTCTCCTTGCTCCTTCCTTCAACCCCGCCTCTTCCTTCTCCTTGTGTCCCTGCCAAAGGCTAGATGGGGGTCCATATCTTGTGTCATTAAGTACCTGCATGAAGGCAGGAGTTTGGTGGGGGTTGATCCGGATGTGGGACATCCAAGTGGAGAAATGGGATTTGAATAAGGCTGGAATGCCCAGCCCAGTACTGCGTAGCTGCTGCCTCTTTTACTCCACCCCAAAGCCTTCCCTGCCAGGCTGTCGTAGCGCAGACAGACGGGGCCAGCCTTATCGCTTGCAGGTACTTTATGCCTATGGATGGGCGCCACTGGTTGGTGGGGCCAAAGTTTCTAGGGGCTCTGTTGTCTGGGTTGGTTATGGGAGTGTCAGGACAGGGGTGGAGCTGCCCTGTCCAGGGCCCAAGGAGGCGGGAGAAAGCCTATTACGGGAGAACTCTCCAGGCTCTTGGCCAGGCGGTAATGTCAGCTTTTGCCCCCTCCTGCTGTCCCCCTTGATTATGGCAATCCCTGTTTCAGCTTGCTTTCTTCCCCAGCCTCCCTCCCTGACTGATGAGGCCAGGATCACGGAGACCCCAGGCAAGGAGATAGGATGAGAGCCTCCTCTCTATGTTAGCTTTTGACTTGTCTGTGAACTTAAAGATCTCCCCTGAATGATTCTCTCTGCTCCTTCAGATGCCTCTGGATTTGAGGGGGTGTAAGCCCTCTTTGCCTGAGCTCCTGGGTTCTTCAGGGCACAGAACTCTTTAGTGGAGGGACCCAGACTTCCATCACCCCCAGCAGACTCCTCCTCTGCCCTACACAGGCACCTCCGGTGGTCTGCTGGACTCTGAGTGCTCTTGTAAAAATAATAGGGGGAGATGCTTCGGGGATAACAGAGAAGTTCCTCTTCAGGACTTGAAGTCCAGGGGCTGCTCTCTCCACCACACTCCTCCCTCCAGCATATGGCCTTTAAAGGTCTGGAGCCCGGTTACCTGATCCCTTGGGGGTACTGGGGAAGGAGGTCAGGCTCCTTTCCTCTTTGCTTCTGGGAGCATCCCAGGCAGTGTAGAGTGGGTGTCCATCCCCAGGTGGCAGGGCTGGGGTGCGCGTGGGATCTGCAGCCTTTGCTCAGTATGTAGGGTGAGGGTGGGGTTGGGGATGGGGGTAGGGACAGGCTCATTGCTGCCTAGGCTGCTTTCATAGGCAGCTGGGCATTCATTCCCAGGTCCTCTTCCACTTGCAGGATGATGTTCTTCAGCTCAGGCATTGTGGAGGGAGGAGGAGAGGGGGTTTTGCAGAGACTGAACCATCCCTGGGAATATTCCCAGAAGTGCCAGGTTGGAGCAACGGCATATCTGCTCCCGGGATTGAGCTCCGGCTTTGCCTGGCTGCCTCTCCCACCCACCCTTCTCCCAGCCCCTACCCGTGCCTTACCCAGTTAGGGAGAGGCAGGGGGCTGGACGAACACAGCTTTCCCCTGTTCCAGCAGAGAAATGCTGGCTACATGCCCTCCCTAGGGTTCCCAGGCTGCCCGGGGTGTGGCTGGCCTTCCGACTTGAGCCTACTCTTGCTGGGACCTTGCCCAGGGACTTTGTGACATGGACGTTGAGATGGTGCTCTGGCCCGGTGCCAGGATTCCTGGGTTCTGTGGTGGGCCACGGCCCTAACGCCTCAGTGTCCCATGTCTGGCTGGGAGTCCTGCCACCTGGCCACTCAGGGACCTTACTTAGAGGTCAGGCTTCAGGCCTCTCTTACTGACTTCCCCCTTCCCCCACTTTGATCTCTTCCCTCTCCAGAGATGCCCTGTATCCAAGCCCAGTATGGGACACCAGCACCGAGCCCAGGACCCCGTGACCACCTGACAGGCGACCTCCTGACCCCCGAGCTCAGCAAGCCCACCATGGACCTGGCCAGCCCCGAGGCGGCCCCTGCAGTCCCTACTGCCTTGCCCAGCTTCAGCACCTTCATGGACGGCTACACAGGGGAGTTCGACACCTTCCTCTACCAACTGCCGGGCACGGCCCAGCCGTGCTCCTCGGCCTCCTCCTCGGCCTCCTCCACATCCTCATCGTCGGCCACCTCACCAGCCTCTGCTTCCTTCAAGTTTGAGGACTTCCAGGTGTACGGCTGTTACCCTGGCACGCTGAGTGGCCCTCTGGATGAGACCCTGTCCTCCAGCGGCTCTGACTACTACGGCAGTCCCTGCTCTGCACCGTCACCATCCACGCCCAGCTTCCAGCCGCCCCAGCTCTCTCCCTGGGATGGCTCTTTTGGCCCCTTCTCGCCCAGCCAGACTTATGAAGGCCTGCGGGCATGGACAGAGCAGCTGCCCAAGGCTTCTGGGCACCCCCAGCCGCCGGCCTTCTTTTCCTTCAGCCCTCCCCCCGGCCCCAGTCCCAGCCTGGCCCCAAGCCCCCTGAAGCTGTTCCCCTCGCAGGCCGCCCACCAGCTGGGGGAGGGAGAGAGCTATTCCATGCCAACAGCGTTCCCAGGCCTGGTGCCCACTTCTCCCCACCTTGATGGCTCGGGGAGGCTGGATGCGCCCGTGACCTCTGCCAAGGCCCGGAGTGGGGCTCCGGGTGGAAGCGAGGGCCGCTGTGCTGTGTGTGGGGACAATGCTTCCTGTCAGCATTATGGTGTCCGCACCTGTGAGGGCTGCAAAGGCTTCTTCAAGGTACTGGGCCGCCCTGGGTATAGCTTTTTATGAGAAATGGGGCAGACTGGTATCTCACCCCAGCAGGCTTTGTGGTAGCTTCGCTTGGGTTCTCCTTCCAACAAGTCTGCTCTTTAGGAAGAGGGCAGGCTTGGCTCTGTGGGCTGCCCTCCTAGGAGCAGGAAACTGGGACCTTTCATGCTGACACTGGGGTGTGGTAGAGAGATGGAGAGGGGTGAGAGTGGGGCAGAAGGTGCAGGCTGCAGGTTACCCAGGAGGGGGAGTTTCTGTGGCCAGCCTCTGGTTTTCCTCTGCCTGGCCTCCCCCTACTCAAGGTCCTGGTGGGAAGGGGGGCCCAGGCACTCGTGTTCCTGGCACAAGATGAAAGGATCTGAGGAGAGGGCTTGGTGCTGGAGGGCTGGGGGTGGACTTGGGAACAGGCTGTGTGTTTGTCCCGGCGCTGGGTGCCTGCTTCACTGCCCGTCCCCACCCCCGGCCCCTCCTCAGCCCTCTCATGTCTGCCTCGGGCAAGGGGCAGGCGGACACAGGCACGTTAAGAAGTGTCAATGTCTGGGCTGCTGGGGAGCCCCTCGCCCCTAATCCTGTGTCCTGAGGGTAAGGCCGAACCCTCCCCCAGTGTCCCCAAGACTTTTTTTCTTCCTCCCCCAACCCATCCATCTTGTCCTCCCCTGCCACCCAAATGTTAGAAAAATAGTTGTGAACAGAGAGCGCTTTTGTCTGCAATGGCAGTAGGATCTGGACAGTCCCCTCCCCTGGGCTCCCCCCCACCCCACACTCTGACAGCCTGTTCCGTGTTGGCCCCCCCCCACCAGCGCACAGTGCAGAAAAATGCCAAGTACATCTGCCTGGCTAACAAGGACTGCCCTGTGGACAAGAGGCGGCGAAACCGCTGCCAGTTCTGCCGCTTCCAGAAGTGCCTGGCCGTGGGCATGGTGAAGGAAGGTGGGTGGTTGGGACAGGCCCCGAGGGACAGAGGTGGGCCGGAGTGGGGTGGGGCACACGGAGCCCCCCCGGACATCTGTCCTGGTGGGCCGCAGGGGAGGGCATGCCTGGGCCTTATGTCCTCCCCTGTCTCCAGTCCACCTGCCTGCTTTGTGGGAGTGGAGATTGCTGCAGGGTCCCCTGGGTTCTCGGGGGCTCTAAGTCCTCATACTTGGGGGTGCTTCTAGCACCAGGGTGCACAGCTTGGGCTGGGAGTCCCTTCCCTGAGCCCCTTTCTCCCTGCCTCACTCCTGCCCTTTTCTCTGCAGTTGTCCGGACAGACAGCCTGAAAGGACGACGGGGTCGGCTCCCTTCAAAGCCCAAGCAGCCCCCAGAAACCTCCCCAGCCCACCTACTCACCTCCCTGGTCCGGGCGCACCTGGACTCAGAGCCCAGCACCTCTAAACTGGACTACTCCAAGGTGAGGCCCTGCCCAGCCCACATTTGGCACTTCCTACACATTAGAAAAGCCACCCGCCCAGCCCCCAGTTCCACAAATCGAAAAGAGGGTTGGCCCCTCTAGGCTGACCAGATGGAAAAATGTACCCCTCTGGGCGGTGGCCAATTAAAAAAAAAAAATGTGCTCCTTCCAACAGCCTCAGCTCTGGGTTAATAGGCGAGAGTTGGCAAGCAATTGTAGGCGGGATCTCGGCTCCGTTCTCACCCTTGGGATCTGGCATCCCAGGGCGTGACATGGCAGTACACGGCAGCCTGGGTGTGGGGCTCTTCCTGGGGTCTGACCCCGTTGGACCACCTGGCAGTTCCAGGAGCTGGCGCTGCCCCACTTCGGGAAGGAGGATGCCGGAGACGTGCAGCAGTTCTACGACCTGCTCTCGGGTTCCCTGGAGGTGATCCGCAAGTGGGCTGAGAAGATCCCTGGCTTTGCCGAACTGTCTCCTGGAGACCAGGACCTGCTGCTGGAGTCCGCCTTTCTGGAGCTCTTTATCCTCCGTCTGGCCTACCGGTGAGCATCCCACTGTGTTCTCAGCCCTCGGCTGGCGCCCTGCCCTCCAGCCCCTCTGACGACTGTCTGCACCCCACCTGCCAGGTCTAAACCAGGCGAGGGGAAGCTCATCTTCTGCTCAGGCCTGGTGCTGCACCGCCTGCAATGCGCCCGTGGCTTCGGGGACTGGATCGACAGCATCCTGGCCTTCTCTCGCTCCCTGCACAGCTTAGTGGTCGACATCCCTGCCTTCGCCTGCCTCTCCGCGCTCGTCCTCATCACAGGTGGGAGGCCGGTCCCCAGGCCCAGGGAGATGGGGAAGACCTGAGGGCCTGGCTCTGGATGTACCAACATCTGGAGTTTCCTGGGCCCCCTGCATTGTGGAGTGAGGGTGAGGAGATGCAGATGGCTCAGGGCAATGCAGTTGGCGGTTGGCAGAGCCAGGTTTCAGGCCTAGCTGTGGCTGACTGCAAACCATCAGCCCCTGACTTAGCCCAAACTACTCAAGATCTTACTGTGTAGGTGTCATGTGTGGCCTAAAGTTTGGGTTTTGTTTTTTTTTTTTAATCTTACTGAATCATGTTGCATGGAAATTTTCACAAAGTGTATGCACATAAACAACACATAGATCAAGAAACAGACACGGGGCTTCCCTGGTGCCTCAGTGGTAGAGAATCCGCCTGCCAATGCAGGAGACACGGGTTCAATCCCTGATCTGGAAGAGTCCCACATGCTGCGGAGCACCTAAGTGCGTGTGCTATAACTACTGAGGCTGTGCTTTAGAGCCCAGGAATCACAACTGTTGAAGCCCTCCTGCTCTAGAGCCTGTACTTCTCAATAAGAGAAGCCCTACAATGAGAAACCTGTGCACCATAACTAGAGAGTAGCCCGTGCTGGTTGCAGCTGGAGAAAGCCCACATAGCAACAGAGACCCAGCACAGCCAAAAATAAATAAAATTATATTTTAAAAAAGAAACAGCCATGACCAGTACCCCAGAACCTCTCCTTGTGCCCCCTTTTAGTCATTAGCTCCCTGAAGGGTAGCTGCCACCTTGAGTGCTAACAGCACTGGTTAGCTGTGCTGGTTGTGTACTTCATGTAAATATGTAAATGTAATTGTGCAAGATAAGAGTTTTTGGCATTAAATGTGGAGGTTTTCAGGTCTTTATTTGTTAAAGCACCAGAATCTGCCCCCATCTTTCTCTCTTTTTAAAAAATATTTACTCATTTATTTGACTGTGTCAGGTCTTAGTTGTGGCACACAGGATCTTTTGTCGTGGTGCAAGGACTCTCTAGTTATGGTGCATGAACTACAGAGCACATGGGCCTTAATAGTTGAGGCATGTGGGATCTTAGTTCCCCTAACAGCGAGCAAACCCCTGTCCCCTGCGTTGCAAGGCGGATTCTTAGCCCCTGGACCACCAGGGAAGTCCCCCACCAGGGACTTCCCCTGCCCCATCTCTTTTTCAGTTAATTTTTTAAGTTTCACAAGGCTACATAGGATCAAAAAAACTGTAGGACAGAATCCGAGCTACTCTTGGCTGCAGAGAGAGCACTGGGTTTTGAGGCCTGCTTTCTCTGGAGGTGACATCTGTAATGCTGCTACACAAACCCAGGGTTTCTCAGAATAGTCTGGGGTGTTAGTTGCTCAGTCATGTCCTGCTCTTTGCAACCCCATGGACTGTAGCCTGCCAAGCTCCTCTGTCCATGGAATTCTCCAGGCAAGAATACTGGAATGGGTAGCCATTCCCTTCTCCAGGGGATCTTCCTGACATAGGGATCAAACTCCGGTCTCCTGCATTGCAGGTGGATTCTTTACTGTCTGGGGTAGGGGCAACCAAAAACCAAAAAAACAACACTGGGCTAGTCAGAAAACCTGCTTAAGGTTTTATTTCCTTTTTGTGACCTTAGGCAAGTCTTGTAACCTCTCTGGGCCTCACTTTGTCCCTTGGAAGATGAGGATGACGAGCATTGCTGCCTTGCTGGGCTTTTGGTGGGACTCCTGTGCTTGTGTGGAGTGCAGGGGGGAGTGGGAGATGATCAGTAGCAGCAGCTCCAGAGACCTGGGGACAGCCGACTGTGCAGGGGAGAGGGGCATCTGGTTCTCGGCAGTGCACCTAATCCCACACCTTGTCCCCCCTCCACCACAGACCGGCACGGGCTGCAGGAGCCTCGCCGGGTAGAGGAGCTGCAGAACCGCATCGCCAGCTGCCTGAAGGAGCACGTGTCGGCCGAGGCGGGAGAGCCCCAGCCGGCCAGCTGCTTGTCGCGCCTGCTGGGCAAGCTGCCCGAGCTGCGGACCCTGTGCACCCAGGGCTTGCAGCGCATCTTCTACCTCAAGCTGGAGGACTTGGTGCCCCCTCCACCTATTGTCGACAAGATCTTTATGGACACGCTGCCCTTCTGACCCTAGCCCGGGAACATGTGCGCACTTGGTGTGCACGCTCATCATGCCACCCCATGTGCCTTTAGCCCATGGCCCACGGACCCCCGGAGCATCACCCTGGCCTGGACCTGAGCTGCAGACTGGCTGCCCCTCCCCCTTGTTCTCCGGGAGGTCAGCAGGGAGCTCATGCCCTGGGGGAGAGGGATGCATTCACAGGGGTGACCCTTACTATTTGTCTTACCCCCCCAGCCCAGCTCTGGTCTTCATGTTTTTGTAAGATAAACCGTTTTTAACACACACACCGCCATGCTGTAAATAAGCCGAATGCTGCTGTAAATACAGGAAGGAAGAGGTTGAGGTGGGAGTGGGGGTTGGGAGGGAGGAATGGGCCCCCACCAGCTGCCTCCTACTTGCTCTCTTGCTGCCCTCCTTCCACATGTACATAGACTCACTCTAGGAGGAAGACAAATGACAGATTCTGACATTTATATTTGTGTATTTTCCTGGATTTATAGTATGTGACTTTTCTGATTAATATATTTAATATATTGAATAAAAAATAGACATGTAGCTGAAGCTGAGATCCTGTCTATATCTGGCACCCTCTACCCATACCACCCACCCCCAAAATGGCATAATAGAGACACAGGTGGCTCCTGTAAGTCTTTATTTATTTTTGGGCAACCCATGCCAGGTGGCATATGGGAGCTTAGTTCCCCAACCAGGAATCAAATCCACACCCCCCTGCAGTGAAGTGCAGAGTCCTAACCACTGCACCACCAGGGAAGTCCCTAGCTCCCATAAATCATGCATGTTACCAACTTGGCTGCTGCTGCTGCTGCTAAGTCACTTCAGTCGTGTCCAACTCTGTGCGACCCCATAGATGGCAGCCCATCAGGCTCCGCCGTCCTTGGGATTCTCCAGGCAAGAATACTGGAGTGAATTGCCATTTCCTTCTCCAGTGCATGAAAGGGAAAAGTGAAAGTGAAGTTGCTCAGCCGTGTCCGACTCTTAGTGACCCCATGGACTGTAGCCTACCAGGCTCCTCCGTCCATGGGATTTTCCAGGCAAGAGTACTGGAGTGGGGTGCCACTGCCTTCTCCGACCAACTTGGCTAACAGGCCTCAGTTTACTCATTTATAGAAGGTGAAAGTAATGACACCTGCTTCATGGGGTTGTTAGGCAAAGCACTCAGACTAGTTTCTGACATGGAGAAAGCCTCTAGTGAACAGGCCAGGCTCATGGATGGGGCCTGTGCTAGGGGCCAATTAGTCCACTGGCTTTGCCTGGAAGTTGCTAACTTGAAGCCCCAGCTCACATGTCCCCTAGGAGTGTGGGTGGGGTGCTCAGTGTAGGGCTAGGTCCAGGGCAGCCCGGGATGGTGGTAGTCACTGTCCTTACTCAGTAGAAGTTTTTCCCCATCCCCACTTTCAGTATTCCTCCCCACAAGCTTAGTACCCCAGCAGCAGGACCCAGGTTATGGTAACCCTGACCTTCTTGGCAGGAAGACTGTTCTGAGTTCCCTGCTTGTGCCCAAATGCCCCCACAGAGGTTCTCCAACTCCCAAGCCCATCAGATGCTTAGCTGGCTTAAAATGCAAATTCCTTGGCTCTACCCCAGAGACAGATTTGACAGGAGCGGGGCCCATGGAGCTCAACTTTCACCCAGCACCCAGGTGCCTGTGAGGCTGGAGGTCTGGGAGCCACTCTTTGGAGTAACACAAACGTAGAACTGACCCTATACCGAAGTCCAAGGTAGCTGGCTGCCATGCAGGGCCCGGCCCCCTACCCTGTACTTTGTGCAGGAGGGCCCTTGACCTAGGACCCCTGAACCTCCACCCCCACCGCCCCTAGGAACTGGCTGGATGAGGGCAGCCCCTGCCGGATGGAAGCTCAACAAAACGGCTCTGCTCTGCCGTAGAACAGAATCAAAGGCCTTCCCTGGTGCTCCAGCTCCCGCCTACAGGTTCCCCAGAGAGTCCCCCACCACCTGCCCTCACTCAGGTTTTGGGATGATGGTTGAGCCCCAGGTCTTCTGAAGGGTCCACGTGGGGGTAGGCTGGGGAGTCCTGGGCCCTGTGCATGATGACTGCCACCTCCCGCAGTGTGTGAAGATTCAAGCACATGTCCCTGGCAGCCCTGCCAGAGCCCCTAAGTTGTCACAGCCCTAGCACCTGGTGAGGCAGGGGTAGGGGGTGGGGTGGTCAGGAGATCAGCTTCGTTTCTCAGCCCTGCCTCCAGCTCCATGCTGCTTTCTGAGAAGCTCCCTCACTGAGCCTTGGTTTCCTGTCTGTTCCGTGTGGAGGTGAGTCTGGTGGCAGTACTCTGGTTAGGAGCAGAGCTTGCTGGGAAATCTCCCACCAGCTGTAGCTGGATTGAGTCTCTCTCCCTTTGGGTCACCCTTTGGCACAGACAGATGTAGAGCACATGGCAGGCCCCTGGGGAAGGCAAAGGTGCTTGAGAAGATGCTTCCCAGGGTCAGGAAGCAGGCAGGGCAGGGGAGAATTTTGGTCCATACAGGTATCCAGGCACCATGGTGAGGACAGCAGCTACCACACCTGCTTCATCATCCACTGAGTTCATATATTTGCTATTTCTAGTCCTCGACACCACCCTATGAGGAAAGCATGCAACAGAGGAGAGTGAAGAGAGCAAGGACTCCAGAACCGGACTACCTGGCTTTTTGAAAAATCTTTTCCTAGCTGTGGAATTTGGGGCAAGTCCCTTCACCTTTCTGCGCCTCACTGTTTTCATCTATGTTGTTGTTCAGTTGCTAATTTGTGTCTGACTCTTTGTGACCTCCTGGACTGCAGTACTCCAGGCTCCTCTGTCCTCCACTATCTCCCAGAGTTTTCTCAAATTCATGTCAATTGAGTCTTGATGCTATCTAACCATCTCATCCGTCCCCTTCTCCTTTTGCCTTCAACCTTTCCCAGCATCAAGGTCTTTTCCAATGAGTTGGCTTTTCACATGGGGTGGTCAAAGTATTGGAGCTTCAGCTTGAGCATCTATAAGTGGGGAAAATAGTTGTATCTATTTCACAAAGTTGCTATAATGATTACACGGTGAATGTATACAAAGTTGTTTCCAGCAGTGCCTGCTATGTAGCAAGCACCAATAAATAATAGGTATTGTTTCCACCAAAGAGGAGAATTCATTTCAGAGAAAAGGAAATGACTTTCCCAAGGTCACCTGACTTGTAAGTGGCTGAGCTGGGTGGGTCTAACTACTGTACTACATCACTAAGTCTCCCTGTACAGGGCCTCGTAAGTTGAAGAAACACCATGGACAGTGGCTTCTTTCCAGGACTTGGGTGATGGGGTACAGGGTGGCGGGAGCTGATTTCTACAGCCCCGCCCTGCCCCACCCAAGGCCTGGTGCCTGAAGGCAGGCCCTTTCTTTCCAACTAGCAACTGGAAGAACTGGCCTCCAAGTCTTGCTAGGGGCTGGGAGGACGAACAAGGGGGCATTGAGCCTGGTGGGGCCTCACAATGGCCGCTCTGTCCCTGAAGCCTGGGGGCTGGGTCATTTCCGTCGGGGACAATAGTCAAAAGGCAGTGACGCCGGCAGGGCCTGGAATCCCAGGCGGGATTTTCCGAGGCCTCAAAGCTTTCTGTTTGTCCTCACAGGAGACCCAGGAAGCCTGCCTCCTCTGTCCCCCACCTCACCCACACTGGGCCCCATGCCCAGAGGCCCCCAGTCCGGAGGTGCCACAGTGAAGGGGCTGTAGTTCTGAGGTCTAAAGTCTGAGTGAGTAGGGGCTAATGGCCCTTCACAAGGGCCTGGGATGGAAGAAGTTGCCGTGGTTATGGAGGGAGGTGACGAGGGTCGGCCTCAAGGAGGCAGAGAAGCTTCTGACCCTCACAGGCAACCACCTGGTACTTGAGCTGAATGGTACCTCATGGTTGCTCTGAACGTCCAGTGCACTGGGCTGGATGGTAGCTGGCCCTGTGGCTGCAGAGAGAAGCGTATGAGAATTTGTCAGAGGTAGGCAGCTAGGGACAGTCTGCAGGTCTAGTGATGTCCTTCCATGGCTATGAGGAGCTATGTTGGGCCTGTTCTGGTTGAGGGCAGTGCTGGGCTGCTTCAGGTAGGAGCTGGGCCTGGGGATTCCTGAGGGGTTTTAGCTTAAATCTAGATGAGCCCCAGCCTCACCAAGCCCCTGACTTTAGCAGTGACTTCAGGGCTGCTGGGCCTTCTCAGAACATGAAGACGAAGGGATGAGTCTCTGTCCATCCGCTTGCCGCCCCTGTCCAGGCCTGGTCTTATAGCCCTACAGCTCAGCCAGCAGCTGCTCTGTGTTACCTGGAGCCCCAAACCTCTGCTCCTCCCTGCTCTGGGCTCAGGCCACTGCCATCCCTGCCCTGGTCCCAGGCTGGGGGCCATTGGGTAAGGCCTAGGCCACCCAGTGGGACTTGGAAGCTTCCAGTCTGCTGTGGGAAGTGCAGGAAGGAGCACAAGACTGAGGAAACCCCTCTCCACCCCCTCAATATCTCCTTTGCCACGCAGCTGGGACCATGCTGACAGCAGGGGGCACATTTCAGGGTCCCCAGCTGGACTCAGAGCTGCCTGAGGGCCCTGGGGCCCTGGAGTCTCTGGCCTTGGCGTCTGCCTCCTGCCCCCCACCCCCAGGCCCATATTCCGGCCATCCTGCCCACCATTCCTGCTCCCCTTTGCTTCCTGCTGGGCCCTGACCCTGCCAGGCGAGGGGGGCCACTTGAGGTCTCCTCAAGGTTTCACACAGGTGCTGGCTCAGGACCATAAATCATGCCGGCATGGCTGTGAGGGCTGGGGGTGGCAGCTGGGCCGGGGAGGGGAGTGCGGGGGGGCCCTTCTTGGTACATGCTGCGTTAGCAGGGAGCAGTGCCCAGCTGCGAGCTGGGCGGGCGGGTGCTGACTGTTGCTGCCCTCGTCCAGGCACATTAGAGCAACAGGGCACCCACCCAGGGAGTCTAGCATCAGTGTCGCCCAAGCGGAAGATCTGGACCCATCCCAGGTAACTGGGGTACCATGAGGATAGACACAGAGGTGACTCCGTCTGACGGGAAACCTGGGAGAGAAAAGCAGTGCCCCCCTCCCCCCCAGGAGTAGGTGGAGACACTTCCTTACGAAGGGTGGGTAAACAGGCCTCTTTTCTTGCACGGATAGTCTTGCAGAATCCTCTGCCCCAAAGAACAACAGTCATGCACATACCTCCCAAAGGAACAGAGGCACAGACCTTGCAGGAAGGAGAGCTTGACCCCTTCCCTCTGGGGGACAGACACAGAATCAAAGCCCCACCCCAGTTGGCCAGAGAGATAAACACAAAGATCTGGGAGACAGAGACACACCAGCCTTCCCCATCACAAAAGGACAGAGCCCCACGCATCCCGGGGCAAAGGGCAGCCAGTGTGCCACCTCCTGCCCTGCCCAGGTCTTGAGGCTCCTGACGAGGCTGGGCTGGGAGGCCCCTCTTTCTCACGCTCTCTGTCACTCTCTCCTCCGCCCAGCCATTTCCTCTGCCTTGAAGAGGGGGGCTGGGAGTGACAGTCCAGAGAGAGTGGGAAGTGGAGTAGCCCCTGCCCAGGATCCCAGGGGGCAGATGTCAGAAGCGGACAGCTGGTCCTCATCGCCCCCGCGTCCTGGCTCGCACTAGAGGGTCGGGAGGCAGGGTGCTGGCTGCCCAGCCAAGCTGGCCACTGTCAGGAGCCCCCAGCCTGACGTCAGTCCCACTCATTGTTGCTGCTGAGGCTTGAGTCACTCCCTGTGACGCACAGGGGTCAGCTCTGGAGCGGCTGGGGGGTGGCTTCAGGGCTTAGCTTTCCCCTGGGTGCACTGGGATGGGGTGGGGCCATCTGAGGCCACAGTCGCCTTGCGAAGCCAGCTGCCTACTCCCAAGGTCTTGGGTTGGCCTTCAAGGTCCCTCCGCAAGCTTTTGCCGCAGACGTGCCTCTGAGGGCCTTCACCAGTTGCCTGTCTGCCCAGCTGGCCGTGACTCTGACTAAGAAGTCAGCTCCCCCTGTGCTGGCCCGTCCTGCCTCAGAACGCTCGGTTTCCACCCTCACTGAGACCTCTCCCTCTAGCTCGTTTCTTTCTCTTTCTTCAGGAAGGCTCCCCAGCATAATTCCCTGTGGCCCCCACTTCTTCCCGGAATTGCCAACCTCCCTCCTTGTCCATCTCCTCGGGTTGCTGTTATCCGGTTTTCTGCTGGTGCCCAGTCACCTCCCAGCTTGCTGAGAGCAGGGCCTGGGACTCCTTTTCACTCTGACTGTGTCACTTTCTATTCCAGGCCACAGGCATCTTTCTGGGATTACAGCAGTGGCTTCCACCCTGGCCCCCTCTGGCTCCTGCAGAACCTGCTGTCATTTTTTCATACCCTTTGTTGTATTTTCTCACCCAGGTGCAACTCCTGGTCCAGCTCCTCTGTGAGACTCAGGCCTTCCCGGAGGGCCAGGATTGCAACTTGTCCCTCTTGGTAGGACATGGGCCTGGCACGGGGACAGTTTCACAGGTGCAGCACGATTGCATGATTCCATCTGGGTCATCAGGAGTGCTGGTGGAGGATGGGAGAATTCATTCCACACAGCCTCATTTTGAGGGGCTGAGACCCACCCCCCATGTTCCTGACAGGACCACCCAGATGGGTGCAGGACTCAGGGTCAGAGTTACAGTGAGAATGGCCCTTTAAGGATTCAGGGAGGTATGAGGAGGCAAGGATTGGCCAGGATCTGGGCCTGAGATAGGAGAAGTGAGAGGTCTCAACCTCATCCTCAGGCAGGAAAGGCTCCAGGGACAGACGGGGTGAGGTGTGGAGGGAGGAGAATGGGTAAAGAGACTAGCAGAGGACTTATCTGGTGGTCCAGTAGTTAGGACTCCACAATTGCAGTGCAGGGGACACGGGTTCAATCCCTGGTCGGGAACTAAGATCCCACATGCTGTGCGACATAGGCAAAAGATAAAAGAAAAAAGAAAAAAAAAGACTGGCAGAATGAGGAAAGAGTAGCTGTGTAGCCTTGGCAAATGTATTAGTTAGGATTCTCCAGAGAAATAGAACCAATAGGATCTGTATATATAGAAAGAGATTTATTATGAGGAATTGGCTCATGTGATTATGGAAGCTGACAGGTCCCAAGATTTGCAGTCAGCAAGCTGGAGATCCAGGAGAGCTGATGGTGTGATTCCAAATGCTGGCAGGCTCGAGGCCCAGGAGGAGCTGATAGTTTGGTTCAAGTCTGAAGGTAGGGGGAAAAAACCTGATGTCCCAACTTGAAAGCAAGCAGGGAGGGTGAGAACCTTTTATTCTATTTAGGCCTTCAACTGACTGGTTGGGGCCCACCCGCACATAGAGTCTTCCCTGGTGGCTCAGACTGTAAAGAATCTGCCTGCAATGCAGGAAATCCAGGTTCGATCCCTGGGTCAGGAAGATTCCCCGGAGAAGGAAATGGCAACCCACTCCAGTATTCTTGCCTGGAGAATTCCATGGACAGAGGAGCCTGGCGGGCTACAGTCCATGGGGTTGCAAAGAATCAAACACAATCGAGCTACTAACACTATTACTATTACCTTCACTAGGGAAGGTAATCTGCTTTGTTGTTTTTTAGTCCCCAAGTTGTGTCCAACTCTTTTGTGACCCCATGGATTTTAGTCTGCTAGGCTCCTCTGTCCATGGGACTTCCCAGGCAAGAATCCTGGAGCAGGTTGTCATTTCCTTCTCTGGGGGGATCTTCTCAACCCAGGAATTGAACCCATGTCTCTTGCATCTCCTGCACTGGCAGACAGATTCTTTACCACTGAGCCACCAGGGAAGCCACACTAAGTCTGTGATTCAAATGTTTTTCTTCCAGAAACACCCTCATGGACACACTCAGAATAATATTTGACCAGATGTCTGGGCACTCTGTGGCACAGTCAAGTTGATGCATAAAATATGCCATCACAACTTGTCACTCTATTTCACTGAGCCTCAGTTTCATTACCTGTAAATTGGGGAGAAATTGTACTTAATTTCCAAGGCAGGTGGAGAAATCAACACACTAGTGCATGTGAAGTGCTGGTGTGGTGCCTTGTAAAGCTCAGTGACAGGTAGTTCTGATGATGGTGATGTCAGGACAGTGGCAGTGAAAGCTCCTGAGATGAGTGTGTCAGGGTACAGAAGGCCTTCAGTCCCCACACTCTCCGGCAGTCTGTGGAAGTTAGGCTGTTTTTCTTTTTTTTCCTGGCCATGTCGCATAGCATACGGGATCTTAGTTCCCTGACCAGGGATCGAATCAGCGTCCCCTGCAGCAGAAGAGCGAAGTCACTACCACTGGACCACCAGAGAAGTCCCTAGATTCTTTCTTCCTCCTCCCCAGGGCTGGTTCTAACCGCCCTGGGTCCCCCTCCTTTGCCTTCTCACAGATCCTCCCCTCTCAGTAGTTCATTGATTCCCCTACGGTTAAGTCCAGGCTCTAGAGGAGGGTGTTGGCTTGTCAGGCCGGCTGCTTTCTCCTTCCCCACGCCCTATTTATAAAGGAAGAAATCAGAAAGGATGAATGACATCAAGAGGCCCACACAGAGGCAATGGCAGAATTACAAACTTTACAAGAACAGTCACCAGACCGGTCATGGCAGAGCACCAAGAAGTGCTCCTGTGTGAAGATAACCGGGTAAGGTTAAGCCCCCTTTGCCTGGTATCTTCCATCATGCACATTGAACCAACTAAAGTTTTCCCACTCACAACACTGGCCTGAGCTCATCTCCAGGGCACGTCTCCAAATGCCATGTCCTTCATCTTAGGGGATCGGTACCTCTTCCAGTCCTCTGAGACCAGAATTGGGGACCACCTCTCGGTCCCAGGAGTGGCGCTCTGCCGATGACTCCTCTCCCCCTAGGGAGGCAGCACAGAGCTCGTCAGGCCCCTCCTTCCCTCTCATCTCTATGGCGGAAGTGAGTTGTTCCAGCCGAAACACAACAACATCCTCGGTGGTGGGGTTAAATGGACTCGTCCAAACGAGGGGGATACTTCTTACCATCAAATCTTAAAATCCGAGACGTAATCCAGAATAAAGCAATCTTCAAAGTATAGAGCACCATGCTGTTGTCTTTGTCCGCTGGTGTGGAGGTAGAACGGTCTGGGCAGCTGCACTGGTGTCAGGGCTCGACCAGCTGTGCTCGCGCCCCCGCCGGAGGCCGATGGAGCAGGTGGGACCGGCCGGGCTCGCAGGGGCGGGCCAGGTCTTCCGGCGCCGGCACCGCCTCTAGCCGAGGTGATCTGGTCTCCTCGGGGAGGGTCGTTTCTTGCCCCGCGGGTCGCAGGCGGGGATTCTGGGAGGTGGGAGACAGTTCTAGCCGTCTGACCCTTGTCCTGTGCGAACGCGGGCGCGCCTCGAACTCCCGGGCCTGGCCAGGCTGGGCGCGGGGCTCCGCTTCTCCGGCGTCCCTGGACCGTGGAGGTTCGCCTGGTCTGGCGGCGGGAGAAACTTAACCCGGACGGGAAGTCCTTCCTGCGTCCGACAGGGTCTCTCGATGCGGAGCCGAATAACTTTGTGTTTTTGCGTTCAGCCTGTCTCTTGCGGCTCGTGGCGCGCGGGGAGGTTTCGGCGTACCTGCGGAGATCGTACCTGCGGAGGGCGTACCTGTGCGTGAGGAGAAAGGGCAAGATCCAGCCTGAGTGACCCGCGTAAGGTGAGGCTGGGGTAACCCTGGGCTTCGGCCTGACTCAGAGGAGGCATCAGTCAGCGTCTGCCCCGGTAGTCTGCAGACCTGGACCTTGGGGGCACCGAAGGGACGAGACTCCCCAGGCACTGCCCTGGTACAGTCCCCTGCTCACGGGGGGTCGAGGGTGAGGGAGCAGACAAGCTCATCACAGAGCAAAGGTGGCCGCGTTGGGAACGAGGCTGGGGTTGGTTCGTGTTGACTTCCTGAAGAAGTGGAATCTTGAATAGCACTGAGAATGAGGGAAGAACCTGGGTTTGGGGCAAAAGTGAAAGAGGGGTGGCCTGTTTGACGGTTTGTGGGGGGACACCAGAGAGGGTTTGTGGAAGAAAGGAGAGCTGGACCAGAGCTGGGAGTTTTCAGATGGGAAACTGCTGGATGGAGTTATACTAGAGGGCAGAAATGAGCAAGAAGCCCTGCTCATCCTAAGAGTATATGTAGGAGAAATCAGTCCAGCATTCCTTTCAAGATGAATTGAGCGGTTGCTGTGTACTAGGAACCAGGTATACCGAGATTCCACTGATGAATAGGATACAGTCCATGCCATTAAGGAATTGTCTGCTAGTAGGAGAGACCAGACAAGATTAACACCTGTGAAAAGATAACTGATGATGCAGGTAGTCTTGGGCTGATTGCCGGGTGAGAGGCAGAGCCAGCTTGATCTCTGAGTGGTCTGTGGAGTGCCTCCCTGACTTCAGGGGCAAAGAGACAAACCAGTACACTTTGAAGAGAGTTGCCCGCCCCTGAGGAATTAAGATGTGATGTGAAGCTGGAATGTTTATGCGGACTGGAGACCTTTAACCTGTAAAAGGGGTAAGGGGGTGATGGCAGAGTTGCCTTTGAATATCTGAAAGACTTCTTTGTGGGAAACGGGTGGGACTTATTCTGTGTGTGACTCTTGGTATCAGAATTAAGATTAGCAGTTTAAAGCACTAACAGACAAAGTCCTTCCATAGAGGGAGTCTCTGAATAGAACTGTAAAAAGACTGGAATGACCTGCTGGGAGAAGTGGTGAATTCTCTGTCAGGGGAGGTGTGTAAGCTGAACCTTCTCAGCTAAGAAATTTGACTGTTCCCTCTCCTTCTCATATTCAGTTACTGATAAAGTTCTGGTTCTCAAGTCTGTTCTTCTCTTCCCACTCCCTCCACCAGTCCAGTCGTAGCCTTGTGTCATCTCAGCAATAACAATGTAGTAATTAGAGCAGCTCATACTGAGTGCTTAGTGCTTGCCAGGAACTGCTTCAGGTGCTTTACAAATGCTAACTCACCCCATTCTGGAGACCCCTTCAAAGTAGCTATTGTGAATATCCCTTTTTTATGGACTGGGGAACCTGAGGCACTTAGGGGTGAGGCAACATGCCCTCGATCACACAGTGAGCTGATGAGAGAGCTGGGGTTCCAACGCAGGCAGTCTGGCTTTAGAGTCCCTGCTCTTAACCACCAGCCTGCTGTGTTTTACATGTGTTATTTTATTCCATATTTACAGATAAGAAAATAGACTCAGAGGTTGAGTGATTGGCTTAAAGTCACAGAGCAAGATACTGGAGACCTGGGATTCGGACCCTGGGCCATTGGATGTGGAAACTCCACACTCTGCACGTCACTCTCCCACATCCCATTGCACTGTCTGGAAATGGCATGACTGTGGTGGCCTCTAACTGGACTCCTTGCCCAACCCTTTCTGCCTTAAATTGACAAGTTTTTTTTTTATATTTATTTATTTGGCTGCACCAGGTCTTGGTTGTGGCATGCAGGCTCTTCGATCTTTGCTGGGGCATGTGGGATCTAGTTCCTTGACCAGGGATCGAACCTGGGCCCCCTGCACTGGGGGCACAGAGTCTTAGCCACTGGACCACCAGGGGAGTCCCTTAAATTGGCAAGTTTTTACTTAAGAGTCTGTGAGATTTGGTGTGTATGTATCAGTCAGGTTTTCCAGTTCAGTCTTCTTAGCTTTCACTGACTTCTCAGAGCAGTCTGTGACCCCTCAAATAGTGACAAGCCATTCTTCACCCGTTGGCTGGAGTTAACTTTCTGATGCGCAGATTCAGTGTTGGACAGTGATGCATGGACTCTTCACTGCCCTTGGGACAGAGTTCAGATGCCTGGTCATTCAGGGTCCCAGGAGATCAGATTCCAGTCTTCCTTTTCTTCTCACTCCTATCATGGAGTCTCACTACTCGGATGACGTTTACCTGCCTGTCTGTCCTCCATCCTGGCAGCTTTGCAAGGGCCGGGGCTGGCAGGGGTTCCCAGTGAGCATGTGCTGTAAACCACACTGGATGCCGTCACGGAATTCAGGCCGGGGCTGGGTGTTTGGACTGGTAGCTTTGAGGCTCTCCCCGTCTCCCATCCTAAGAGTCTGTGGTCCTCTGCCAGCATGTGTGGCTGCAGAGCAGAGAAGGGCCATGATGGCAGGGGACAGGGCTGGGCCTGGAAGGATGTGAACAGGTGGCACGCCGATCAGGCAGAATGTCTCCACATTCTGACCTGGCTCCTCTTGCAGGGTGGCCCCTGGGTGGGGTGAAGCTCCGCCGTCTTACCTCTGGTCCCTGACCTCAGCGTGGGCCACCAGCTACAAGATGAACTGTCGATCGGAGGTGCTGGAGGTTTCGGTTGAGGGGCGGCAGGTGGAGGAGGCCATGCTGGCCGTGCTGCACACAGTGCTCCTGCACCGCAGCACCGGCAAGTTCCACTACAAGAAGGAGGGCACCTACTCCATCGGTACCGTGGGGACCCAGGACGTGGACTGCGACTTCATCGACTTCACCTACGTGCGCGTCTCCTCTGAGGAGCTGGACCGCGCTCTGCGCAAGGTCGTCGGGGAATTCAGGGTAAGGTGGGGTGCAGGGGGCGGCAGGTGGCTACTGCGTGTCGTCCCCTCCTTGCTGTTGGACCAGCTTACCCTTCCTGGGTGTGCATGTCAGGTTCTTTCAGGTTCTCAGGAACAGGTGTGTTCAGAGCTCCTCTGGGTGGGGAGTGCTTGGTAGGGGGGTAGGTGAGGGGGCCTTATAAAAATACCAGCAAGGAGAGCAGGAAGCCCTTGGAGCACTGACGCTCAGGGCCCCTGGGCTGATCATCACCTCTGCACTTTTGACCTTCTCTCTGCTGACACCTCTCTGCTTCCACATTTGGGTCTTTCCCTGAGAGGGAGGGCTGCTGGGCTCAGGCAGTGGCTGTCCCAGAGAAGGGTCCTGTGGGCGGTGTGGCCGGTGTCTGTGTGGGCCTGTAGGGGCCAGGAGAAAGGTGGAAGGGACACGCCAGGCTGCTCACATTGGTCATCTCAGGGCAGGAATGGAGGTGTGATTTTTAATTCTGTCTTCATTCAGGGTTGCAGTGTTTCACTCTTTTCAGTGAGTGCATATTTTTAAAATTTAAAGTAACGAAGGGACTTTTTCTTAAGGTGCCCTCCCTGAGATCGGAGGAGGAGGGTTGTCTGTCTGGCTTCCATTCCACAGACATGTGATCCTCATAGAGGGTGGACTCTCTATCAGCTACAGGGTACTCCCCACCCTCCCATCTCTCCAAGCCTAGAAAGGGCAAGTTCATGAGTTTCCCCATCCTCCTTCAGGGGAGGCAGCGGTATTCAGACCCCTGTCCTCCAGATGCCTATGAAAGGCACATGAAACGCAGTGGGCTCTTAAGGGCATGGACTTGAGCCAGGCTCTACCACCCACAAGTGTGTGACCTTGGGCAAGGGACTCTGCTCCTCTGGACTGCAGTTTCACTGTATGTAAATTTGGAATGAAAACTGTACCCATCTCATAGCGTCTATGCACCATGAGGATTAAGTGAGTCAAATATGTCAAGTGCTGGAGAGCCATCACACAGGAAACACGGTAGAAGCGGTAGCTGTTGTTACTGTCAGCAGAGGGAATGGGAGCTTGGTTTGTCAATAAAGGAGAGACTCACTTCCTGGTGGGCTGTTAGAGTTGAGGGAGGCATCCTTACCTTTGGGTTGGGCCTAACTCAGAGAGAAAGGTAGAAAGGTGCTTTAGGGTCTTGGCTACACTGGGAGGAAGAGTGTGGGCCATCGCACCCCATGGGGGGACAGGCAGATTTATTAGACCAAGTGGCCCCATTTGCTTCTCAGAGGAAAAGAGGGAGTAGCTGTAGATGTGGTCTGTCCTTCCCCTCCCACCCCGCTCTGTTCCTTGGTGTCTGTCTGTCTATTCAAGGGTCACTGGGCTTTTCTTGAGAACTGTGAGTTTAGGTTGTCTTCAAGGGAAAGAGAGGATTCTGCTTAAGAGGAGCCATTTGGGTCACTTTACACAAGTCCTTTACTCTCTGGGTCTCGTTCTCTGCCCTCCCCGGAGGTCTGATAAAGAGAGTGATTCTCTGGGGCATCGGAAGCCGGCCCTCACAGGGTGAGAACCCAGTGGAAGCCTTGGCCTGCTCACTCTTGCTCCTCCTTCCCCAGGATGCTCTGCGCAACTCTGGGGGCGATGGGCTGGGGCAGATGTCCCTGGAGTTCTACCAGAAGAAGAAGTCCCGCTGGCCTTTCTCCGACGAGTGCATCCCGTGGGAAGTGTGGACGGTCAAGGTGCACGTGGTGGCCCTGGCCACGGAGCAGGAGCGGCAGATCTGCCGGGAGAAGGTGGGGGAGAAGCTCTGCGAGAAGATCATCAACATCGTGGAGGTGATGAACCGGCACGAGTACCTGCCCAAGATGCCCACGCAGTCAGAGGTGGACAACGTGTTTGACACGGGCTTGCGGGACGTGCAGCCCTACCTCTATAAGATTTCCTTCCAGATCACTGATGCCCTGGGCTCCTCCGTCACCACCACCATGCGCAGGCTCATCAAAGACACCCTGGCCCTCTAGGTCTCTTCAGGGCCTCGGTGCTCCTTGATGGCTTATGGACCTTGGCTTCTGGGGATCGCACTGATAGGCCCTTCGGGCTCAGGAACCCTCTCCGGGTCCTTGATGAGACTTGGTAGGGCCGCCCTGGCTTCCTCGTGGTGTGGTTGCCAGTCTCTGGTCGTCCTTGTCACCTTCACTGATGGTCAAGTCTGACCTGTGCTGTCTTTCTGTACTCCTGGTTTCGGGGGGGGGTCCCCTTTCCTACACTGTACAGAGGAGCCATCACTAGGATGGTGAATAAAGCTGAGAATGTGAGTTTGGGTTGAGCTGTCTCTCCCTTGACTGATGTTACACCCTGAAACATTTTAACACTTTCTGGCAGAACTTCGAGGAACACATGAGTGTGTTGAGGGCATTATTCCAAGATGGAGGTGCGTGATGGGATTGAAGATAGTTTAAAGCTGATCGATCTTGTACTTTGTTGGACATTCACATAAGCAGGTGTGACCACGGTCAGTCCCATAAATGATGACACAGATCAGGATCTGCTGCTTTTGGATATGGCTGTGCTATTTCTCCTCCCTTCCTAAGGAAGCTATGACCTGCCTTTTATATTATCAGATGACCCCAAAGACTATCTCTTCTGTCTCCGTAGAGCACACACAGGCCCCCACTTGCACAGAAAGCTCATTTGACTTGGTGTCTTCTCCCTCTGGAGAGAGATTGGCCACCTTGAGACTGGTGTCCTGTGACATTTCTGGTTTGGGCTGACATGGGCTTCTGTGGTGGCTCAGACAGTAAAAAATCTGCCTGTAATGCAGGAGACCTGGGTTCGATCCCTGGGTTGGGAAGATCCCCTGGAGAAGAAATGGCAACCAACTCCAGCATCCTCGCCTGGAGAAGTCCATGGACAGAGAAGCCTGGTGGGTTACAGTCCATGGGGTCGCAAAGAGTCAAACACGACTGAGCAACTAACAGTTTCACTTTGGTATCTCACATTCATTTCTAGGCAAACATTGTCAAGATCAGTGTGCTTTTCATTGATTTATTCTTCCATATTTTACAATGCTTTTTGTTACACAAGGGCAAGCTCTAACCAAACTAAATGAACAGTGTGTAAGCAAGCAGCAGTGCTAAAGGAGAAATGGTCAGGGTCTGGGGGTCTTGTCCATGGTCCTGGAGCAGATAGGTGCCAGGATGGCCAGGAAGTGTTTGCACATTTTTCTCATTTCAGGTCACTTTTTGGCCATGTGTAATTTCATGAAGGGTTTTGTGATGTCCTACCCTTGCCCTCTGGGGCACTGGTGAATTGGAGAACTGAGGAGGTTCTCAGGGGTTTGGAGATGGGGAAGGCCCATTGTCAGCAAGTCCTTAATGAGATCCTACCTGGCTCACTGCAGTCTGGGGGGCCTTTTTCTCCTTAGACCAGCTCATTTCCTCTGAGGAGTCGGCTGATTCAGCTGTTCACTAACAGTGACTTTGTTTTAAACAGAGCTCAGGGTTGCTACAGGAGTTCTCAGGAGACCTGGGCAGGAGGGTCTTTCCTCCATCCCAGCTTCCCCAGACTTTGTGCTTTTCTGCAGCCAGGCTCTGCTCCAGACTCTCATCCTGGCTTGGCTGTGGGACACCTAGTGGCAGCAGGCTCCCTTTAGCGGGCAGTTCAACAGCATCTCTATCCCCTTTGGCATTGTGACTTCCCAGAGGTAGGGGACTGGTTTATTCAAGGTCAGGACAGGAGCCCTGGTGACTCAGATCTTTCCCCTTGATCTGTAACTCTCCTTGACCTCGGGCCTGAGCAGAGGAATGGGGGCAGGCCTTAAATTCCTCCTCCCCTCCATCTCACCTGGGACCAAGGGGGTACTGGCCCGCTTATCCAGCCCCAGGAGGCTCCCAAGGGGGTGATGAAGGCTATGCATCACTAAGGTTCTAGACATGGCTCATTTGCCTTCTGTCCCAGTGGCACCTAGATCGTTGGTTGTTTTTTGTAGCTAAGTTGTGTATGACTCTTGTGACCCCATGGACTGTAGCACGCCAGGTTCCTCTGTCCATGGGATTTCCCAGGCAAGAATATTGGAGTGGATAGCCAGTTCCTTTTCCAGGGGATCTTCTGACCCAGGGATCAAACCCATATCTCCTGCACTGGCAGACAGATTCTTTTCCACTGAGCCACCAGGGAAGCCCAAGCAGCATTTAACTTTGGCCCAGGGACAGAAAGCCTAGGAGCAGGGATGGCCCTTGCTTGTCCTGTGTCTTGCTCAGTGGGGGCAGCACCGTGGCCAGCACCTGGAATGTGGTCTAGAATGGCTTAAGGGTTCTGAGAGAGGGCTATATCCTGACCTTTTCTAAGGGGGAGGGAGAGCCCTGGGGACAGGACTCCTGGCTTTGTCTGGTTGGGTGCATGGGCCGGTTCACATGAGTGGGTGTGTGGGCCTTTGGGCTGAGAGGTACACCGGTCCCGGGATTCTGGGCGGTAGCTACGAGCCCTTTGTCTAGAAAGAGCCTCATCGCTCGGCGCCAGGGGTGGGGGCGCATGGCGTCTGGGATCCGCCCCTAGGGCCCCTCCCCGACGCAGCCACCGCCCACCCGCCGGCCTTGGGCTCCCGCACATCTGGCGGTCCTCAGCACATCTGGGCAGCCGGCGCCGAAGCATGAACAGCTCGCAGGCGGGCGCCACAGCCCGGGGCGCCTGGCAGAGCTCCTGCTGCAACCAGTCGGGGGTGCCGCCGGAGCCCCCCGAGGGGCCGCGCGCCGTGCAGGCGGCGGTGCTGGGCGTGCTGTCGCTGCTCGTGCTCTGCGGGGTCCTCTTCCTGGGCGCCGGCCTCCTGCTCCGCGCCCAGAGTTTAACGGCGCTGCTGGCCCGAGAGCTGCGCTCGTCCCTGGAGGGCGAGCCCGGCGGCGCCAGCGTCGATGACGACGACTCCTAGGCGCCCGGCTGCGTTCGGGGGTCGCGGCCTCCCGGTGGTACGTGGACTCCACGCCAGACTTTGAGGGAGAGGCCCCCCAGCACCCGACGTCGGCAGCAGGGAGCCCTGCCGCGCTGCTGGTGCGCTCGCACGGGTGACCGAGACGCCGCCATCCCAGGCCCCCGGCTTCTTCTTTCTACCCTTCTCTCTTTCTGGAAGCCTTTCCCCCCAGAGGAGATTCGAGTAAGATTCCTCACTGTGGCCTCCCTCTCGAGGTAGGGATGGGGGTGTGGGTCGAGTCTTAGGGCAGAACAAGGAGCCTGGATGACCCTGGGGGATGGAGAGGTGTGCTGCCCCTCCCCCTCAGGTTGGGGGGAATGCACGTGGCCCAGAGCAAGCAGCTTTGGGGTGTGCTTGTGGGGGTAGGTGACAAGGTTCCTAACAGCCGGGGGGCCTCAGAAGCACGTTCCTCCAGGAGGCTGAAGCTGAGGGTTCCCAGCTGTAGGAGCTCCATCTGGCCCTCTTGCCTCTCTCTCCCCAAGGACAGGAACCATCTGGAGGGAAGGGCCTGGGTGGCCTAAAGACAAGGTAATTCTAGGCCAAGGCTGTCTCGGGCCGAGCCACAGGGGCCAGCGAGGGAAGCCTTCTCTGCCTTTCTCTGTTTAGCGTCGCACCTAGGGGTTCCTGGGAGGTTTTTGTGGGTGGGGCTGTTCACCGGTGGTGCCTCTGATCTCTCTTGCCCCTTCCACTGTAGAGCCCCTCTCCTGCCTGCTAAGGCAGAGGCAGGGTCCTGGCTGGCCCCTGAGAGGGGAGGGCAGGGTGTGTGAGGAGGGGCTGGGGGGGTGAGGGGCCTGAGTGGGCAACATGCAGCTAAGCAGCTGTGAAGGCGACGACGTGTGATCCCTCCGCAGAGGAGCCCAGGATTTGGTGTTAATCCCGGGCAGCTGTGCGCACTGGACTTGCTGAGCTGTGGACTTCTCACCTCAGGCACGCCGCCCCCACCCCCTTGGAGAGAGGGCTGGCCAGGGCAGTGAGGGGGGTGTGTGACTGCTCCTGGCCCAAGGGCAGCGGGGCTGGGCGCAGGGACATTCCCCACCGCCCTCTGCTGTGTCCTGGGGGAGGGGCTGGAACTCCTCTTTACTGTATCCAGTTCACCTGCCCCCTGGCCCACAATATTCTGCTGTATTGCCTTCCTGTCTCCCATCTCCAGCCTGTGTGCGTTCCTCCTTCTCCAGCTGGGCCAGAGTCTCCATGTCTGCTGTGAGGCCTTCATTTTACAAATGGGAAAGCTCAGAGAGAAGAAAGTGACCTGCTCAAGTGAAGGACAGAGCCGAAACTGGACACTGGGGCTCCTGATTGATTTCGAGCTCGGGCGTGGGCGTGGTATCCCTGAGTGAGGACCCTTTGGGTCGCCCCTTTTGCTCTGTTCTCTCTTCCCCTGATTTCTCACCACTCTTTGAGATGCTGATGCAAAATATTGCCTCTCTCCCCAAAAGAATGAACCTTCACACCACACATTTGGCATATGGTTTCTGGGACTGGCACCCCGACTCCCCCCTCTCCCTTAGTGTCCTCTCTCCCTACTCCCCAGCAGCCTTGCTGTATACCTTCTTGCTGCTGCAAATGGCCTCCCAGGTGCCACAACAACTCTCAGGCAGCTGGGCTCAGCTTTTCTGGCCTGAACATGAGGGTGGGGTGAGCTCAGAGGGTCAGCTGGAATTTACATCTGTGGAAATCCAAGTGGACAGGGCAGAGGGACCAGAGGTCAACTTGGATTGGCCTTTGGATTCAAGTCTGGGTGATGTTAGGGGTGTAGGGAGATTTGATGGCAGGAAAGGCTGTGTCCCCAGCATCGTGGTGTCTGCTCACACCCAGGCAGGGCTGGGGACAGTGCGGTGGAGTGAAGAAGAGGGGTAGGCAAAGACTTTCTTCATCCAACTTCCTGTCTTTGCTGTCCCTTCAACTTAGTGCCTGGGAAGCTGGCCCATGGTGTATGCTGTGGAGGACCTCAGTGTTCCTGGAGGAAGATCCTGAGATGTTTGCTAAGGAACTCTGATCCTGGTCAAGGCTGTCAGACTGAGTGGGGAGGGAAAGAATTCAGAAAATTGGGAAATGGGTGCTGTTGTCACGCCATCTGCCAGGCTCAGGTTGGGTGTGGCAGGGGTGATGACTGCAGGTCGGTGTGCCATGGAGTGAGGCCAGGCATTTGGACCCCAACAAGCTCTATCAGCCTGTGCTGTCCTTGATGGAAAGGCTGGGTCCACACGTGCGTGGACATCTTGGCTTACTTTTCCTCTAAACCCTGAGTCTCACTCTGAGGTGGAAAGGGTTGTCATTCCTTGGCTCCCTTTCCAGCAATGACGGGGGCGGCTATCTATTACAGATTCCTGAACCTTGCATGGTCTGTCTCCCAGTGTGCTTTCCTCCAGTCCTACCAGCCACACAAGGAACCTTTGATCCGTATACGGTACAGATGACAGCCTGGACTGTGGTGAGACCTCAACCTGGGATTCCTGCACACAGCTGCTGCCTCTGACCTGCTCCATGCAACCCCCTGAAGTGCTCATGGTGTAGGCCTGGGTGGTCAGCCCCCCAGGAAAGAATGGACCGCCTGGCAACTGTTGTGCGTTCTGGGCACTGAAGCGGCCACACCCTTAGGATGCTCCGTGCTGCAGACGCTGACAGACTCATGCCTGCTGGGCCTAGTCCCATCTCTGGTGCTGGGTGGCTGTGGTCTGACAGGCTAGTGACTTGTCCCTGCTGAGGGTGGTAGGCCAGTGTCCCAAATTTGAAGGTCTTGAGTGCCCCAGCAATGCCTCATCACTGCCCCGTCACTTCCTGTGGCTTGTTATTAAATATGCTGGTAATGTAAAGTTGGAGTATATAGTCAATGTTTCCAGCTCCTGACTCTTGGAATTAGTGGTAACTCTGGGCCAGTGGTAAAGAACCCACCTGCCAGTGCGGGAGACATAAGAAATGTGGGTTGGATCCCTGGGTCGGAAAGATCCCCTGGAGGAGGACATGGCAACCCATTCCAGTGTTCTTGCCTGGAGAATCCAACGGACAGAGAAGTCTGGTGGGCTCCATAGAGTTGCAAAGAGTCGGACATGACTGAAGTGACTTAGCACGCGGCACGTTGGGCCCGCTCCAGTTTGGACTGTTTCTGGCAGATCCTGAAATAGCAACCCCAGCCACAGCCCCTCTCCTTTGGTCTCTTCTCAGTGTTAGCTTTTCCCTCTCCACACCCAGATCCAAATCTACTGGTAGGTAGGAGGTGGGGCAGTGACTCTCACACTGAGACTCTACTGCCTCCCTGTGGTCAGTGTGGGCAAGATTGCCGGGAGAAATATCAGTAACCTCAGATATACAGATGACACCACCCTAATGGCAGAAAGTGAAGAGGAACTAAAGAGCCTCTTGATAAGGTGAAAGAGGAGAGTGAAAAAGCTGGCTTAAAACTCAACTTTCAAAAAACCAAGATCATGGCTTTCGGTCCCATCGCTTCATGGCAAATAGATGGGGAAACAATGGAAACAGTGACAGATTTTATTTTCTTGGGCTCCAAAATCACTGTGGTTGGTGACTGCAGCCATGAAATTAAGTCGCTTGCTCCTTGGAAGAAAAGCAGTGACCAACCTAGACAGTGTACTAAAAAGCAGAGACAAAAAAAAATAAAAAATAAAAAAAAAATAAAAAATAAAAAGCAGAGACATTACTTTGCCAACAAAGGTCTGTCTAGTCAAAGCTGTGGTTTTTCCAGTAGTTGTGCATGGATGTGAGATTTGGACCAGAAAGAAGGCTGAGCACCAAACCATTAATGCTTTCGAACTGTGCTGCTGGAGAAGACTCTTGAGAGTCTAAAGGAAATCAGTCCTAAATATCCATTGGAAGGACTGATGCTTAAGCTGAAGCTCCAGTACTTTGGCCACCTGAGGCGAAGAGCCAACTCTTTAGAAAAGAAGGGGATGACAGAGGATGAGATGGTTGGATGGCATCACTGATTCAATGGTCATGAGTTTGAGCAAACTCTGGGAATTAGTGAAGGACAGGGAAGCCTGGTGTGCTGTACTCCATCGGGTTTCAAAGAGTCGAACATGAGTGAGTGACTGAACAACAACAATTGGGGGTGTGATCAAGTTTGACCAGAGCTTGTGCCTTGAAGTGAGAGTGAATTTTGTGAGCATATGCATGGAATTCTATATTATAAACCTTCATGAATCTCAATCTCTTCATCTCTAAAATGGAGGCAACAATGTCATAAGGATCAAATATATAGTGTGCTTGTCCGTAGATAAAAGGCTTTCTACACTGTGATTATTGTGTGATGTTATTGTTTTCTCCAAACCTGACCATCTCCAGAGAAAAGGTGTAGAGCCACCCACCCTGTTTCTGGGAACATGTCATTTGTCTTTTCCATGAGTGTTTTTTTTTTTTTACTTTTTACTTTGTATTCAGGTATAGCTGATTAACAGTGTTCTGATAGTTTCAGGTGAACAGTGAAGACAGAGGAGAAGATACATGGCATCACTTATATGTACAATCTAAAAAGAAATGATACAGATGAACTTTTACTTACAAAACAGAAAGAGACTCACAGACTTAGAGAATGAACTTATGGTTGCTGGGGGAAGGGATGGAGGGGAGGGATAGTCAGGGAGTTTGGGATGGGTATGTACACACGGCTATATTTAAAATGGAAAGCCAACACTGTACAGCACAGGGAACTTTGCTCAATGTTATGTGGCTGCCTGAATGGGACGGGAATTTGAGGGAGAATGGATACATGTATATGTATGGTTGAGTCCATGAGTGTTTATTTATTTATTTTTTTCTCTTTTCGGCTTTTTTTTTTATAAGCAGTTGCATTGCAGGCTCAATGTTAACATGTTCCACCAAACATCAAACTGGTGTTTCTTGAAAACAGGGCCCCTGGCTAAAACGTGTCTCCAGGTTCCCTGGTAATTGGCAAGGTAGTCACATGAGTGTTTATTGAATGACTGCTCTGTGCCAGGCCTGCTCTGGGGCTGGGGATGAGATGAATGAGAGGGAGGCCCTGCCTTCAAGGAGCACACAGTCCGGTAAGAGTACTGCTCACAAGACTGAAGTTAACACAGTTAACACAGACAATAAGAAGTGCCGAGTGTCGACAAAGCCAAGAGCAGAGAGTGACTGGCTCGGCTCTTAGAGGAAGGGGTACTAAATGAGCATTCACCGGGCAAAGAAGGGGAGGAAGAAAATTCTGGGCAGAGACACAGAGGGGCATAGGGCTGGAGGTGCCCTAGAAGCAGGTAGGTAGAGTAGGATGTGAAGGGGCGTGAGACCAGAGGGGTGGCAGCCTGGATGGGAGAGTTTATCCTGGGGGCAGCAAGGGGTCTGGAGGGTTTTAAGCTGGAAATGACATGGTAAGATCTGGATCTTAGGGAATTGGGGGTAAGTCTGTGGGTGGGAGCAGGCTGGACGTAGAGACAGCAAGGAGGCTGTGGTCACAACCTGGCAAAAATGATGATGGCCTGGACTAGGGTAGAAAGAAAAGGGGACAGATCCAAGTGATGTTTGAGATTCAGGTTTTGGTCACTAGTTGGATGTGGAATGAAGTGGGGTGGAGGACGAAGCCCCAGCTCCTGGAATTAATTACACGTGGTGGTGACGCCTGCCACCCACTGAGGGGCTGTGTTATCAGTTAGGATATTTTTGGTCTGAGTTTATAGGAAACCCTAAAGATACTTGGCTTGAGCAGAGGGTAATTTATTGGCCCACATAACTGCAGAGCCTAGGGGCAGCTCTGGCCTCAGGCTGGCTGTGACTCAGGTCTGACTGTGAGAGCAGCCCTGGCCTCTCTGCCTTCCATGTCTTGGTCTGCAGCCTCTGTCAGCCTCTGGCAGGGTAGTCTAGTGGTTGGGGCAATGGCTTGAAATCTCATGGCTGGACTTGAAAGCTGGCACCACATTCTCTGGCTATGTGACCTGGGCAAGGTGCTTAATCCCTTGTGGTTCAAATCTCTCCTCTTTAGAGTGAGGAGAAGCAGGGTGTTAGGATAAAATGAGATCCATACACGTAGTCAGCCTGGCCCAGTAAGAGTGCCTATTATCAGCCTCAGCCTCCACGTGAGACAGGAGGCGTCTCAGGTTCAAATCTATCAGGGAAGGACAGGTCATCTCCCATGTCCCTCAGGCCAAACCCCGCAGCAGTTGTGACTGTGTGCTGACCCTGGTAAGGAATGTTCTAGGCCTAGGTCACATGCTCTGCTCAGACATCCCAGACCACAGGGCCCAAAGGAAAAGGATGTCTCCTCACCAGATCCAAGCCTGTTTTAGTGCTGGGGTGAACAGAGTCTCGGTGTCCATAAACTGACTCATGGCGGGCCATGGGCAGAGGGGTGGCGGATGAGTCCACTTCGGGTGTGTTGAGTCTGAAGCACGGCAGCAGGGTCATCCAAGGTATACAATTAGTGTATGGGGCTGGGGCTCACCAGAGAGACTTCCGGGCCAGGGTGTTGCTAGGGGCAGAAAATGGAGCTGTGGGAAGGGCCCATGTAGGGCTGAGAAGAGAGGAGGCCAGCAGGCCACCACTTAGAGGTGGGGCGGGGTCCAGGGAGGTGGGCGGGAACACGGGGAGCCAGTTCTCTTGCGAGTCAGGGAACAAAGGATTTCGGAACTGGGGAGTGTCTAGGAAATGGCAACACACTCCAGTATTCTTGCCTGGAGAATCCCAGGGACGGCGGAGCCTGGTGGGCTGCCGTCTATGGGGTCGCACAGAGTCGGACACGACTGAAGCGACTTAGCAGCAGCAGCAGCAACATGCTCCCCACAATTCTGAAGGCAGAAGGCTTCTTTCTGGACCACCTGGCTTCCCTGAGCTACCCACCCCCACTTCCACTGCCTTAAACCTGGGTGATGGGGAGGGGTGGGAGGAGCCCCCATACAGAAGAAAGTGGGAACGTGGTCCCTCTGGGCTAGCAAACCCACTGTAGGGAGAGAGGTGGGTTTCTTTTCTTTAGTTTACTGCTCTGTATGTGTGAATGCTCTAACACACACACACACACACACACACACTCACACGGCTCACCTAGGCAAAACAAAACAACACAAAGCCCGCACAGATGAGCTCATCCAACTCCACAGCTCCTGTGCCTCCCTTCCAAGTGCAGGGACTTCTGCACTTGCTGCATCCTGCTGGGCAGGCAGAGTTTGCAGCCATGTCCTCCATGCCCATGGTTCCTCTGTTTACCAGACCCCCCAGGACCCTCTCCTTTGTCTGGTTGCTCTCTCCCTCCTCACGTACTAACTGCTACTAACTGCAAACCACAACCACTTTCAACTCTTCCTCCATGCCCTGCCTCTCCCATCTCCTATACTCTGCTCAGATGCCTTCACCTTCTACTTTTCACAAAAAGGAAGTGGCTTCAGACATGACTCCCTCTGCTGTGTCCCCAGAGCTCCTCTGGAGCCAGGGGCTTTCCACGTGTCCCCAGGAGAGGACCACCCTCCCACCCCACCATACCACACACACTGGATGCTGTCTCCACCTCTGTACCATACCCCCCGCACTTTAGTTTCTTTAATGCTCCTTTAACCACTCCTTCTTTGCTGGCTCCAGCTTCAAACCACTCAGGTTTCTTCCACCTTAAAATAGCCCTTCTCTGTGCCTGGTGCGTGCACCTCCAGTAACTACCACATGTCTTGCTTCATCTTTATAGCCAACCTTCTCCAAAGTTATCCACACTGGCCGTACCCCCCTCCCCTCCCCCTGCCTCCTTTAATCCTCTCCCACCTGGCTTAGTCTACACTGGCACTGCCTGGTCAAGATCAACCACGGGATGGTTACTTGAGCCTTCTTGTCCGTTCTTTTCTCAGCTGCTCTCCTGGTCACTCATCCTGCTGCCGACTGCTCCCTCCTCCTCACAGCATCCCGGTGACTTCTCTGACAGCTCCAGAAGAAGCTCAGAGAGAAGCTTGGTGATGTGCAGAGGAGAGGCCGAGACTGTGGGCTCCAGCACAATACTGGGTCCACACCAGGGGGCAGCCACTCACTGGGTAACTGAAACCCTGTCCCTCGTTAGTGAAATGGATAACACTCACTTTGGGAAAGTCCTGAGATGAAGTGGATTTCAGAGGGTGGGTCCAGGGCCCTGGAGCACCTGCCTGGGTTGAATCCAGGCTCCCCAGCTCCCAGCTGCATGCCCTTGGGGAGGTCTCGCTTGGCCCTGTTTCCCTGCCTCACCTCTCTCTGAGGGTCCCAGGCCAGCACTTCCTCTTTCTCTGCCCAGGGCTTGCATGCTGAGTGTCTCAGAATGGTCTGAGGGCTTCCTCTTTCCCTACCTTCTTGCTCTGGGTGCTCCTTACCCTTACCTGGCACTTAAATCTCCAAATATAAACCACGGCTCTGAAAGCTGCAGCCCCAGCTGAACCTGGGTGCTGAAAGTCACATTAATGCCTTGATCCATTCTGCAGTGATTTCCTCAGCAGCTACTCTGGCAGCCGCAGAAGAACATGTGGTAAATGAGACAATGGGGCCCCTGCCACAGAGCCTGCATTCTGGTGGGAGGGGATGTTTGATGGACCGGTGAGCAAATACATGAATGAGGTCACTGCAGATGGTAATACAACAGGGCAATGAGGAGGAGACCTGTGTGCTGACTTTAGGCGCAGGTGGTCAGGGCAAGCCCCTCCAAGGAGGCGGCATCTGGGTCAAGACCTGGCCAGGAGGAGGACGCAGCCAGGCTAAGGGCTGAAGCACAGTGTTCCTACCAAAGGGACCATGGGTCAAAGGGTCCTGCTGTGGGAATGAGATGGGCCTGTCTGAGGGACCAAAAGGAGGCTGGCGTGGCAGGAGCTTAATGAAGCAGTCGGGGAAGAGGGCCTTTGCTCCGGGTGCACCATCCTTGCTCCTGGCCTGACTCCTGGCTTGGGACCACTTCCTCCCCAGCAGGTGTCCTCGACCCACCCCCCTCCTTCCCCTGCACAGCCAGACCACAAATGTGGTCCATTCTACCCCTTAGAAAGCTTTGCTCTGCCTCTGGCTGCTGGCTCACCTCTCACCCAGCCTCCATGTCCATCGGTCCTTCTTGGACCCCCCTTTCTCCATGGGCACCAGAGTGGTTCTTTTACAAAGAGGTAGCCTGTCAAGCTATTCCCTGTCAGGCCGGAGTCCAAAATGTGGTCCCCAAGCTGTTGCCCTCTTGGGTCTCTGCCCCCCTCCTCATTGTCTCTGTCCACTTTCCATCGGGTCCTCTGGGCCTCTGACCTCCCTCCTCCCATTGCCCAGCTGGCCCCTTCCCCTCCTTCAGGCCTGGGGCTTCCTGTCAAGCAGTCCCACAGCTCCAGGCTCGCCCCTGACAGTCTTCCTCCAAGTGTTCAGTTACACGTCCCACATCCCCTTGTCAGGTAAGCGCTGCAAGAACAAGCCTCACTGTGTTCATTCCCTGCTGCCTTTCCAGTGTAGTTGTAGTGCTTGGCACATAGTAGGTGCTCAGTAAATACATGTTGAATGAATGAAAGGTTGAGTTCTACAGAGAGACTGTGGGAGGAGAGGATGGGGCTTCTCCCTGGCCCACCCTGCCTTCGAAGCTGCCTACCCACCCGTGCACCCACATAGGTGCCTCGGCCTCACCCAGCAGCGTGAGCCCTGCCCACCTGGCATTCTCTCTGCCTCTGTCTGAACCATTCATCCCCGACCCCTCCAGCTTCAATTCCCTGCCTGCTCCTGTTCTATTACACCCACTGGGCCCTTTGACCTGCGGGTGAAGGAGGCTGCTCCCCTGCCCCAGGCCTGGGCTCCTTCTTGACACATTTGTTCTCACTTCTCAGATTACAGTAGCTTCTGTGGGAGTCATCTGCACCTGAGACAGCCAGACCCTGGGTCTAGCCCTGATGCTGACCCAGATGGGGCAATTCCAGGTGATACAAAGTTCAAGGTGGGCTCAGGTAGCTCGGGTAGGGTGGATGGCAGGTGACTGGAGTTTCATTAAAGGGCAGTGTGTTGGAGGGTCATCCATGCTTCACAGAAGGTACCCAGAGGTGGAGAGGGAGAGGGAGAGGCAGCCACGCACCCAGTCTTCAGTGGGTACAGAACACCAAAGGTTTCATTCATTCATTAACTCATTCATTCCACTAATGTCATAAAACAGCAGTCCCCAATCCCTGGGCCATGGACTGGTACCAGTCCCGTGGCCTGTTAGGAACTGGGTCGCCCAGTAGGAGGTGAGTGGCAGGCGAGTGAGGGAAGCTTCATCTGTATTTACAGCCATTCCCCACTGCTAGCATTACTGCCTGAGTTCTGCCTCCTGTTGGATCAGCAGTGACATTAGTTTCTCACGAGAGCTCGAATCCTACTGTGAATTGCACCTGTGAGAGATCTAGGTTGCATGTTCCTTATGAGAATCATCCTGAAGGCAACCCCATCCCCACCTAGCCCGTGGAAGAATTGTCTTTCATGAAACCCGTCCTTGGTGCCAAAAAGGTTTGGGACTGCTGCTCTAAGGACTTGCCCCCATGCCAGGCACTGCCCTAGACCCTGAGGACGCAGCAGTGAACAAAGCAGATAAAAGTCCCTGCTCCTTGCTGCTGGCCTTCTTGTGAAGGGAGGCAGATGATGAACACTACATGTAATATCAAATAGATATAAAATAGAATCCCGGATGTGTATGGGTTCCTAGAGCTTCCATAACCAAGTTGCTCAGTTCTAGAGGCCAGGCATCCAAAACTGAGGTGTCAGCAGGGCCCTGCTCCCTCCGTGATTTTCCAGGAACCTTCCCTTGACTCTCCCGAGCTCACGAGGCTTTCTGGCACCCTTTGGTATTTCTTGGTTGATACCCACATAACCCCAACTTCTGTCTTCAGTGTCTCGTGCCATTTGCCTCGGGACACCTGTGTGCCTGGCTCCAAATGTCTTTCTTCTTAGAAAGACACCAGTCACATTGGAATAGGGGCCCTCCCTAATCCAGTGCGGTCTCACTTTAATTTGCCGAATTACCTCTGCAGCGCAAATCGGGTCACGTTCCAGGTACTGCGGCTTAGGACTTCAACACATCTCTTTTTTGGGGGGTGGGGGGGGATACGGTTTATAACAAGTGGTAATAACGAAACAGGGAGGGTGCACGGAGGGTGTGGGGGCAGGGTGGAAATGATCAGTGAAGTCATGGGGAAGGTGACGTTTGAACGAAGAAGACCTGAGTGAGAAAGAGCGAAGACCGGAGTGAGAAAGAGGGTTAGAGCTAAGTGGGGAAAGGCCTCTGGGCAGCAGAACAGCAAGAGCTGGCAGCCTGAGGAAGGAGCCCGCCCCCCCAGACAGCGGGGAGGCCGAGGGAGCAGGGCCGTAGTGAGGACCGAGGTCAGGGCTAGAGGAGGCGAGGAGGCGGGGGGCGGGGGGGGGGTGGTGGTGGTGAGTGAGAGGCTGATCAGGCCTTCCACAGAGACCCGGGACGTGCCCCCTCTCCTACATTTTCTCAGGAAATCACCAAAGAACATGCCCTACTCAACCAGAGAGCAACTGGGAAATGATGGCGCAGGGGTGAAGGAAGGAGGGCTCCCCCCAGCGGTGTTCGGGGAGACAGGGATGCCTCGGGGACTGGGCTCCCGAGCGCTCAGGCCCGAGCATCTGTTGACTGATGCTCTTCTCATCCGAGACGGCCAGCAAGTCACACAGCCTCTTCTGGAATACTGTCCGTGTCCCTGGCTGCCACCCTCCCCTGGCCCAGATCACACTGAACTTTGCTGGAGGCCGAAGATATCTCTGTCTTTTTAGAATTTTATTTATTTATGGCTGTGCTGTGTATTTGTTGCTGCGTGGGCTTTTCTCTAGTTGCAGCAAGCGGGGGCTATTCTCTAGCTGTGGGGCACGGGCTTCTTGCGGTGGCTTCTCTTGGTGCAGAGCGTGGGCTCTAGGGCAAGCAGGCTTCCGTAGCTGTGGCTCCCCAGCTTTAGAGCGCAGGCTCAGTAGTTGCGGTGCACCGGCTTAGTTGCTTCGTGACATGCGGGATCTTCCCTGATCAGGGATCAAACACATGTCTCCTGCATTGGCAGGTGGATTCTTTACCACTGAGCCACCAGGGAAGCCTCTGAAGAAATATTTTAGCAAAGCATGCCATTAGGGTTCCAAGCCGTGGGGGTAACGTAACTAACTTGGTGCCTTGTTACTACATGAGGGTCCCTGAAGTTCTCGCCTCACTGTGCGCCCTCTGTGTTCTTCTCCGATCACCTCATCTTGTGTAGATCTGCTCCACTGGCTCCAGGGCACTGTCATGGAGGTGTTCGCAGCCAGGGCCTCTGTAGCCTCCACAGGGGGCGGGGGGAGATCCCAGGGCATTTCTGTGCTAGGGTCTCTCTCCTCAGCAGCCTGGACCCCTCAACCCTAAGATAGCGGCTCTTCACCCACAGTTAACAGCCCATGTGAACCCTCCTATTTTCATGGCTCTGAGCCTCTTCCTTGCCAAACAACAACCTAGCTAAAGGTAGATTTACCTCCTTCCTGGACTGGCTCTCATGACAAGAGCCACCCTCTCAGCCAGAAAGTTCTCTGCCCAAGCCATCTGCTCAAATGTCAGCTCCAGTAGCATAGGGATTTTTGCTGTTTCGTTCACTGCACACAGAAGGCTATGAGGAAATAGAGTTTGAACGAAAGGGATCGTCCCTTAAATTTTTTCTTTGATCGCGGGGTGGGGATGAGGAAGAAACTATAAATGGATCCTAGCCCCTTAGTTTTCTCAAGTGAAAGATGTGTTAGTTCCCAGCAATGTGCTAGAATCTAGCTGGGGCACCTGGGAGTTGGATCATGTGATGTGCTGCTGGAATGTACAGGAGCTTTAGAGAAGTGACAGTAAAGTTTAAGGGGGATAGTGGGCAGACTTTTAGCTGTTGTCATGTTCATCTTTTGGATTTAGCAGCAATGAGGTTTTGTGAGGAAATCCAATAACTCCAAAATGCTTTCAATGCTGTTTGTTCTTTAGACTTCACTGTTTGTGGGTTTGCAAAAAAAAAGAGCGAGAGAGAAGCACATTTCTTCCCCTATGTGCAAGCAGGGTGGAGAGGGGAGGCCTGTGTGACTGGTTGAAGATGGGAGCAGCACGTTCTAGTGCCTTGAAGCTCGGTCCAGAGGCTGTGGATACAGCAGGAGCAGAACCCACCATTTCAAAGGCACAGGTGGCAATGAATAGGAACATCATGCTGCCAGTTGGGTCCCAAATCTGAAAGTATCTTTTCGTTTAAAATGTCTTGATCAGACACCAAATGTTACAGGAATTGTAGGAGAAATGAATTAAAAGTAGAAACAATAGTTTATCCTTTTGTCATTTGACAGAAATGATGAATATTTCAAAACCATTTGGTGGGAACCAGGGACTGACGCCCCAGTTGCCCTCCTCTCAGTGACTAAGGTGGTGTTTCTTAAAGTGGGTGCCATGGTTTTCCACCTGCAAGAGACTTTAATTGGTGTTGCTTGAAAACAGGGTTCTGTGGTCTAATAAATTTGGGGATTATTGTGTTAGGCAAAGTTAAAGAGATTTCTTTATTGCACTTCTCGTAAGAGGCATTGCTATGCCAATATTATGATGAATCTAAGAGAAGCGCAAAGTGCTTCCCAGCAGATTTGACCAAAGAATTGATTTTTTCCCCCTCCTCCTCTTTTTTTTTTTAAAGAAGCCTCCCATGGGATCACCATTCCAGCCAACAAAGCTCTGGGGAAACATTGAAAACCTTCCCTTTGGAAGAGAAGAAAAACTTTGGAAAAAACCATAGATCATTCCACTTCGGATCGTGCATTTCTCTTACTTTGTCAGAACAACAGTATAAAATTAATTTTATTTCCAAGGACTGTAATGCCACATTACTAAATTTAAATTCACATTTTTTTTTTTCCAAAGAGAGTTTTAAAAAACATTTCGGAACTATTACTTATGTGAAACAAATCTCTGCATGGAGCAATGGCCAAATATGTACAAGAATTTTGTACATGATGAACATGTGATGCCAGAATTTCAATTTGCCACAGCTATTTTACCCAAAGTTCACCATGCTTCATGGTTCCTGTGACATGATAGATCTTGGCTGGTTTCCCTTCAGCATGATTGTCATGAAAGAAGCCCATTCCTTGAAGAGCTACTTTGTCTGCTTTGATTTGATCATTCTGCCCTGCGGGTCAGCTACCTTGTTGCCTAAAATGGATTGACTCAGAGATTGGGACCAGTGGCCTGGGCTGTTAGCTGAGGAGTGGAGATGCAGGGGCGGAGGGCAAGGCTCAGAAGCTTGAAGGCCTGATGGGCAGGCTCCATGGGGGAAATTGGCTGCCCTGGTTGAGAGATTGGTAATGTTTCGTGGGATGAATCTGAGCTTACCCGGCTACGTCTTTTCACCATGTTATACGTTCTGAACGTAAATTTCTGAGTTGTAACTCTGGCTGCTGTGGTTATGTCTGGCGGTTGTCATGTTGGCTCTGTGGCTGGGCTAAAATAATCAAAGTGAAGCGATTCTGAGTGAAAGGTGTGGCAAAGTCACATTGTACAGGAGCCTGTAGGATCTCAGGATTCTTGTGAGTTTCTTTTGAAACAATCTACTGTAACTACCAAATATACTATTGGGGGATCAAATACGATACCAAGAGGGCAAGGCAGGAAAACCAGGGTGCCCTTCCAAGTGACCTGAGATGATGGTTGCATGAGGGATTCAGGCCTGACGGTGTCAGATCTTCTGATTGTTTAAGAGTAGATGGAAATCCAGATTTGGGGGGTATATTTTGGCTGTGCCATGTGGCATTTTCCTGACCAGTGATCAAACCCACGTCCCCTGCAGTGGAAGTGCGGAGTCTTAACTGCTGGACTGCCAGGGAAGTCTGAAATCCAGATTTTTCTATAAATTCTACTGACTTTAAAATGGAGGCTCCATTAAAGAAGTGGTGTGAATCAATCCCAACTTCCACCTGTGGTCTAAGCTGGCCTGTGGGCTACCAGTTAGTGACCAGTGGTGACTGACAAATCTCTATCTCCAGCGCTAATTCTTTCCTGAGCACTACAGCCACATACAGAACTGCCTACCAGATGTCCATACGCCTGGATGTCCCAAGGCATCTCAATTTCCCATCGTCCAAAGTTGACCTTGTCAGCTCCTCCATGCCTCTTCCTCCTGGGTCCCTGAACTCACTGATGATACAGTAAGGCTCCCATCACCCAGGTCACTCTGGGAACCCTCCTAACATCCATCTCTAGCATCTGTACCCTCCTCTCCATTTCCTTGCCACTGTCTTTGGGTGCTTATCCTCTCTTACCTGGACCACTTCCATAGCCACTTAACTGGTGTTCCCTGACTCTCAATCTTTTCCCTTCCTGTGGAGCTGCACTGTGTGGACACTCTCCAGCCTTCATGCCTGGCCACCTTTGGTCCTGCAGCCTGGAGCCCCTTGTTGACATACGTAACCCTGGGTTCAGCACAAACCTCGCTCCTGTTTGTATCGCCCACCCCAGGGCCCCACACCTGCCTGTATCATGCTCACAATAGCACAGCTGTACCGTAGCACTTTGCACTCTGGTGACAACTTGTCTGTCTCTTTGTGAGTCTGGCTGTGCTTCCTTCCTGTCAGCACTGCCATGTCTAGCTCAGGGGTGGTGATTAGGGGTGCGATCAGAAGAGACTGGGGAACACCATCCTGAGAAGCACCTGGAGTTAGCAGGAGGCTTTGCCTGCAAGGACACACCTTAGTCACACTGGGATAAGCAGTAAAGAGGGCTTATCAGCTCAACCAACTGGTCAGTGTGGAGGAAGGATGTGCCTCAGAGCTGGTTTGGTGCAGGTTCAGCCTGTCAAGACCTGGGGAGTCAGTCTCTCTCCAGGCAGATGTGATGCAGCATCCACCCGAGGCTTGCGCCCCTGTGTGGCCGAAGAGGGCACAGCAGCCTCTTGGGCTGTGGCTTCCCCATCTAGGTCATGGGAGATGGAGGATGGTTTGGGAGGCTCTCCTGAAAGGGCGAGGAAGCCACTTTCCAAGGAGCCCAGCAAAAGTGTTCTTGTCCCACGTTCCCTTTACCATGTTCCCCCGACCCCTGTGCCCCTTTACTCATGCAGTAGTGGAAGTGAGGGAGGGCCATCTGTCTCAGCTCAATCTCCCCCGTCTAAGCCCCCAAACTTTGCAAATGTGGAAATGCTCTTCCTCTGAATTTCATTTGTGTAAACTAGTCCCAGGGAGCTGCTTCAATTCTTCTAGGCTGGAACCACCAGCGACGGCACTAGTGAATGTCTAGCTCCCTCTAGTGGGGGTTCTGAAAAGGAACGGAATGAGAAGATTTCTGTCACTGTCAGGTGGGACAGTACCCCACCTCCTCTAGCTCCCTCCCCAAGGGTGGGTTGTGATAGACAGCCTGGCATTGCCTCCTCTCTCTGTCCCACTGAAGCTGAGGATGCTTTTCAGGGCTGCAGAACCCAGACCTGAGGCCCTAAGAAGGAAGGCACAGGGGTAGTGGGGTGGGTGTGTAGGGAGGATCCCCAGGGAAGGAGTAGATACCCTTAAGGAGAGGGAAGGACCGGGAGGGAGAGGAAAGGGGAGGGAAGGAGAGGGAGGGAGCAGTGGGAGGGGGAACTCTTTGGGGAAGTCCCTTCCTTGGAAAGGCCCAGTTGTTAGGTACATTCCTTAGTGATCCACAAGGGAAAGTCCAAGTCAGTTGGAGAGTTAACGGTTTCTCTCAGAGAAGTTAATTCCCTTTTACAACACTTCAGAATAGAAATTTGCATATGGAGTAAATGTGCCTTTGGGGGAGATTTAAGGGATATGGTGGCAAAGGAAGCTGGTGTCAACCCCTCTCCTTCCAGGAAGTTCCCAGGGCGACTGATGGCTCCAAAGATGACACAGCAATAGCAGGAAAAATAAGCCAGAGGACATGTGTTGGGGAGATGAGAGACCCCACCTTCTGATGGTTCCCTGAGAGAAGGGGATGCCTCCAGCAAATGCCTGCCTTTTCGTCAGTGCTGGGTCTGGTGCCCTGGATCTCAACATCTGTTCCCTCCTCCTTCAATGTGCCCTTTGCACTGCTGAGGCCAGAAAGCCAGAAATCACCCTCCTCAGACTCCCTTGCAGCTAGAGTGTACTCTGTGTGTGTGTGCGTGCGGGTGTGCACATGTGCACTCAGTCGTGTCTGACTCTTAGCCCGCCAAGCTCCCCTGTCCATGGGATTTCCCAGGCAAGAATACTGAAGTGGGTTACTGTTTCCTCCTCCGGGGGATCTTTCCGACTCAGAGATCAAACCCTGTCTCCTGCGTCTCCTGCATTTCAGGCGGATTCTTTACCACTGAGCCACCTGGGAAACCCACAGAGTGCATCAGGTGTGGCCAAACGGATGCACTTGTAGAGGATTTGAAAGTGCAGTGAGACCATTGCTGCAGTAATTCCTGATCTGTGGATGGGGACATGATGGTATGTGTGTGTGTCCTTGAACTCAACAATTCCATTGGAAGCCTCCAGCTTCCTACCTCTCCACCTGCCAGCTGCTGCTTCCACCCATGATTTTATAAGCACCTAATTCCCTGAGTCCCACTCCTCCTTTTTAAAACCTAGATTGGCTTGTTCCCTACTCTGCTGGTACAGTAAGTATACAGAAGAAGCTGGTTTGAATGGAAAACAGAATACTGAATCTGTTCCTAACAGAGATCTTTGACTCTGAGAGAGAGAGAGGGACACACTAGATTGGAGGAGAGGAGGTGGTGGGGGGACTCTCAGAGGGACAAGGTTGGACAGGAGTCCTGTTTCTCTGAAGCCAGGGGGATGTGGGGCAGTGGATACAGGTGTAGCTGAGGCAGAAGCTTGGGAGAGGACAGACAAATGGTGACCTTTCCAAGTTTACCCCAGGACCTCTGATGCCCCCCTTCTTTACTTCCCTTCCTCTTTCTGGGCATCCAGTCAGGATGGAGTTTTGGTGAAACCCAGGGGTCCACGTGTTCCCTCCGCTTCTCAGCCACTGCTGCTCTCTGGAAAGATGTGGTGGGTTTACCTGTTGATACTGAGGTATAAGAAGGGTCAGGCCTACAGCACAGTCTGGAGGGCAGCTGGGGCCAGGGGGACTTGTTTTAGAATAAAGTTGCTTCAAGATTAAAGACCTGGAACTTCTCTGGCTGCCCACTGGTTGGGATTTTGCCTTCCAGTGTAGGGGGTGTGGGTTTGATCCCCGTTCGGGGAATTAAGATTCTACATGCCTCATGGCCAAAAAATCCAAAACATAAAATAGAAGCAATATTGTAACAAATTCAATAAAGACTTTAAGAATGGTCCATGTCAAAAAGATCTTAAAAAAAAAAAGAAAGATCAAAGACTAAAGCTCTTCAGGGGAATTTGGGCATCTGCTATTGGAAAGGGAGTTGTTTTTTGACATTCAAACACTCTGGAATCAGAGACATAAGTCAACTGGAGAGATACCCTCAGGTATTATGGGACTTGGCAGCTAAAAATATGGCCTCCAATTCTTTGACACTCTTCCCGTTGAAATAGGATTTTCATTCGTTTCCTCCTTAAAACTGGATGGGCTTGAGACCACTTCACCAATAGGCACGGTGGACACAATACCATGTGACTTGTAAAGTGTTAGTCGCTCAGTTGTGTCTGACTCTTTGCGGCCCCATATAGCCTGCCAGGTTCCTCTGTCCATGGACTTCTCCAGGCAAGAATACTGGAGTGGGAAGCCATTCTCTTCTCCAGGGGATCCTCCTGACCCAGGGATCGAACCTGGGTCTCCTGCATTGCAGGCAGATTCTTTACCATCTGAGCCCTTGTAATCTTTAAGGTTAGATCATAAAAGCCAGGCAGCACTAGCTGAATCTCTGGGAACACTGCTTTTCTGACATCCTTCTCTGGATGCTTCCTCTTGGGACCCAGCCGTCATCTGTAAACAGCCACTCGAAGAGGCTTGAGAAGATCCTCCAGTGGAGGGGGCCAGCCCAGTCCAACTTTTGAATCATCTGGTCCAGACACATGAGGAAAGAAGCTGGAGTGATGATGACTACACCCCCAGACACCTATCTGAACCCCAGCCTCCACTCCACCACACACCCTGTCCCAACCCCCTGACCCACAGATTCTCTGAATACAATAAACCAGAAGATGTTTATGCTACTGACGTGGAAGATGTTGGAAACGTTGTGGCAGCAGACTGCAGCCTGGGGTCACTGCCCTCATAAGTGCCCTTCTTCTGTGGGGACCCTGCCATGTCCCACACTCGGTGGGCTGTTGGAGAACCAGGCCTTGATAGAATCATGAAGTTCAGTTGCACTTTGTGAGCCCTGCAGACTGACTGTCACAAACCGTCACTCCGACTTGGGAGATCTGGGCTTGGACTGCTGGCAGACTTATTAAGACATTTCCTGCAGACTGGGTCTTTCCCACCAAGAGAACAACTTGTCTGCATTGGGGTCAGTGTGAGTAATTCTCATTTTAGTAGAGGGAGCAGGCAGACCTGGATTTGAGACTGGCTCCACCTCTGCTGCCTCTGAGCCCTTGTGCAGATTTGGTCACGTCTCCGAGCCTCAGTTTCCCCATCTGTCAAGTGTGTGGTCCCTTGTGGAGTGGCTGTGAGGGTGAGGTAATGTGTCAAAAGCTGCGGTGGGAACAGCCATCCTTCTGCGTGGGAACTAGCCTCGGGGGAGACCGCTTGGTTGAACTTGGTGCCCAGGGACAAAAGGCAAGGGCTTTTCCCCCGAGTTCCTGGGTTCGCTGGGGTATTAGTCGGGTTATCCATTTGCCATGCATCAGAGACTCAAAATAACAGTGACTTAAACAGATGAAACATGATTTTCTGTCCCATATCATCTGGCAGGAACATTCCAGGACTGGTGGAGCAGCTACACAGAATCGGGTCTCAGGCTTTTCCTGTCGCTCCACAGCTGCAGGCGAGCGCCATCCATGCTGACTTGTCTCCATGCTGACTTCCACGTCTGGCTTCCAGCCAGTGGAAGGGGACGTAGTGGAGAGAGGGTGTCCCCCAACGTGGAGGATGGACTCACGACTTCCACTCACGTCCTCTTGGCTGTACTCAGGCACGTGGCAATTGCCAGGTGCCTGGGGTGCTGGGAAGCACAAGGCACCCATGTGCCCAACAACAGATCAGGGTTTCACCGCTTCTACAGAAGAGGAGAGCAGGCATGAGGGCGGAGCAAGGAAAGTGTCTACTGAGCTGGGCATGGGGGCCGTGGGGCCCGGCTGCAAACATCCTTCTGCCCACCTTTCCAACCAACTCGGCTGTTGAGGGCATTGAACCAGGAACAGTGTTGTAGATATGAAAAGACTAGACTCTGCTCTCAGGGAACACAATTTTTCACAAACTGAAGCTGCTGGAGGATGTTTAGGGCACAGCTTTGAAGGGCTCTGTTGTCCATCCAGGCCCAGGTCTCTGAGTTCTGGCCACTCTGTTCCTGGAACACGCTGGTCCCTCCCCTGGAGGATGCTCCCTCCCTGAGTGTGGCTCAGTGCAGTGCCCTTGACACTGACCAACAGTTGCATAAAATACTTTCCTTTTCTGCAAAAACAGTTTTTCAGGACATAGTCAGTGGATCACATCACTCAGTGTTCCCAATACCAAGGACCATGTGAGCAACTTTCACTAGAGTTCATTATAAAGGAAAACTGTTCCCACTGAGAAAAGAGCCTGCTTCCTGCAGATTGTAACACATCAGACTTCCCCTTCCGCCCTGGCTGCCCGGAGCCTTAATCACAGCATCTGTGGCCACTCAGTCAGCCTTGTACAATCTCTATTTCCTGTGGGCCCAGCACTTTAGTTCTCTGTGTTGGTCTTACTGTTATGTCTTTAGTACTTGTTGCCTCCCACGTTCTCTCTAGAAAGAAGCAGGTTATCATTAGTGATGAAACAGAAAGCTAGGGCCCCTTAATTGGGAAGAACATAAAACTGGTGGCTCCGAAGGTAGTCCTACTGCTGTACTTGAGAGTCAGTGTTGACTCCAGTTTCCCAGCAGCTGGGGCAGAAAAGGGGTGGTTACCAGGCCGTCCTCAGAAAGAAGGAAACAGCAGGGTTGCGAGAGAGGCAGAGCAGGGAGCCCTTAGCGGCCCCTGTAATGATTCAGGGTATAGGCACTGATCTCAGCTCCATCACTCAGAAGCTGTGTGACCCTGAGTGAATCACTTAACTTCTCTGTGCATCAGTATAGTAATAATAATGGCTTCTGGTTTCATCACTTCGCTCTCTGCTTCTGCCTTCACGTTACCTTCTCCTTTTCTATGTGTCCGTGCCTCCTCTTCTGTATCTAATCAGGACACTTGTCGTTAGATTTGCGGTCCACCTAGATAATCCAGGATGATCTCACTTTATGATCTTTTACTTAATTGTTTGTGCAAAGACACTTTAGCCAAATATGGTCAGATGCACAGATTCTGGGATGTGGGCATATCTTTTGGGGGCCACCATTCAATCCACTACAAGGACAAAAGTTTGGATCTGAGCAATGCATCTCTTAGGGTGAGACCAGTCCTTAGACAGGAGATGTGTGAGGGTGCTTTTCTGGTGGGAGGAGTGGGTTCCTAAAACCTCCACCTTGTAGAGGCAGCTTTCCATGGAGCTGCTGCTGGCCTGTGGAGACACAAGCTCCTATGGGTGGAGATTGGGCTTCTTGTCCTGGGTCTCTTGTGGCCCCTCAGGGCCCAGTGGGTGCTCTGTATACACCACTCTGGACTGATTAACTCCCACCTTCTTTGGCAGGGGGAGAGTTGGCCACATGACTCACTGGACAGACTCACAACAGAGACAAACTCAATTTCCCTCTACTCACCCCTCCTAGCATAGACCTATGCGGCCAGCTCACTGGCCAATTTCAGTGCTCTCCCTACTCCTAGCACCTAGCACACAGCGACCACTTTGATGGGGCATTCTCCTGCTCAAACACCTGCCATAGCTCCTCCTGAGTCAAATCTAAACCCACTCCAGACCTGCCACCATGGTGGACCAAGCTACTTGTCCAGCCTGAGAATCCAGGATTCCTTTTTGTTTATTCGCTTAGTCATGACCGACTCTTTTGCAGCCCCCATGGACTGCCAGGCTCCTCTGTCCATGGGATTTTCCAGGCAAGAATACTGGAGTGGGTTGTCATTTCCTCCTCCAGGGGATCTTTCCGACTCAGGGATCGAACTTGCTTCTCCTGCATTGACAGGAGGATTCTTTACCACTGAGCCACCAGAAAAGCCCCCAGAATTCCTTTGTAAAAATTGATCTCTTTCTTGCTGTTCTCCAAGCCTCTGTGCTTTTCCTGACCCTGTTTCCTCCTCCTGGAATGAATCTCTTCCTTCTAACAGTCAATCTCCAACGCTCTTAAAGGCCCAGCTCTATGCCTCTTCCTCCTGGCCACTTTCCCAGCTTTTCCAAGATAGAAGTGATCATTTTGTCTCCTTCCTTCCCTCTTTGACATCTCCCTCTCTCCTTCTTGTCTTGTTGTTGTTTATTGTCAGGACTCATTTCCCATAGAGTCACCTCTCTGCTGGAAGGAGCCACGTCTAGTTCACTTTTGGATTCCCAGAACCTTACACAGGGCTTAGCACATAGTAAGTACTTTTGCTGTTGTTTAGTCTCAAAGTCATGTTGGGCTCTTTTGTGACCCCATGGACTGTATCCTTCCAGGCTCCTCTGACAATGGGATTTTCCAGACAAGAATACTGGAGTGGGGCTGCCATTTCATCCTCCAGGGGATTTTTTCTGACCCAGGGATCAAACCTGCGTCTCCTGCATTGCAGTGGATTCTTTACTACTGAGCCACCAGGTAGCCCTCTTACTATTTTTCAAAATGTGTGAAATATCCATTGTAGATTTTCACATTAACCTTTGGTAACTCAAAGGCCAGAGTTCTCAGGACAGAACTGCCTGCAGCTTCCTGACCTTGGGGCTTAGTACTCTTCTCTGGTGTGTGGTGGTTGGGTGTGGCCTCAAACTGAGATTTTCCTGTGGGGCTGTATCCAGGCTGTTGGTGGTTCCTTGTGGGTACACCTGAGTACCGACAGAGTAGGTCTCAAACACCGTGAAGTTTGTCAAAAAGAAGTAATATATTTTAAAGAAAATATTTCATATCTATCAAAATTATATACAAAGTTAAACAGAGAATAAATTGAACAGCCACGTACCTGCGCCCATCCTAAGGAAAAGAATATTGCCTATATTGTGAGTGATAACACCCTTACATGCATCCCCCAACAAGATCTGTTTCAAGCCTACCAAACTCCAGAGGCAGGGACAATTTAACAGTGTTCAGGGACTGTATGAAGCTGTCTGGCGGAGCATCAGATTTCAAAACTCTTACAGTCACCTGTGTTCACATAAAGAAGAAACAACAACGTTTTAAGGACACAGTTCTACAGGGAGACGTGTTCTGGTTGGCAACTAGATGAAGCAGGTGTGCAGTCATATTGCAGTACTGACACCTGCGTGGTGGGAAATGGTTCGTGCTTGACACTTGACATTTAAATATGCAGTCCCTCTGAATCCCTACAAAGCGGCGGGGGTGAGGGGTGGGAGGTGGGGGGCGGAGGTGTGTGCTTAAACCTCTGCAGTGCATATTTCTGCCCCTAGATGGCGCCACAGGACCGTACCCCTTCCCACCTGTGCGAGCCAGTTGGGGGAGACGACTGAAGACAGAAACCCGAGAAACCCTTTGTAACAGAGAAACCCTTTCAACTGAGGAAGGAAACCCTAGCCGACACTCAAAACAGGCAGTGAGTTGCTAATTCCCGCAGCTTGGTCTTCTCAGCGTGAACTCTGGCTGACCATAGTGCCTGCAGGACTTTGGGCCAATACATAGGTGAAGATAAGAACAGACCCCAGTTTTGAGGACTTTGGGGAGAACAAAATGATTTTATTACACATAAGTTGTGTTCAGATACTGGAACAGTGTCTGACACATAGTAAATGCTCGATAAAACTCGCTGTTCTTTTCCTTTTCAATTTGTATTGCAGGAACTTGTCATAGCCCCTGAGGGCAGGGACCCCAGCTTGCTGCTCACCTCTACTGGGTGAGCACCTTGGAAAGGGGTGCTCTGCACCCCAAGTGCCAGGCACAGAGCTGGTGATTAATTAGCTCATTCTGTCTCCACCTGCTCCCATCTCACAGAGGAGGGAGCTGCTGTCTACCATGTGGCTTCAGAGAAGACCAGGCTGGGACCAAGGTGGAGGTGTAGGCTGGGCTTCCTGGTGAGAGATTGAGCTCCTGGGTCCCGGAGGTGTGCAAGCAGAGGGCACCTGCTACACAGAAGGCTGCAGAGGGGACCCTGGTGGACAGCTGGACTGGGTGGCCCTGCCTGGTGGCAGTGTTTCTAAGTGAAAAGCAGATTAACTATTGTTGGAGCCTTTGCCGTCCTGTGGTTGTGAGAAGGGCTGGGGAGGTCTGAGGGGTGCAGGAGAAGAAGCTCCCTCATTGAGGGTGGGGAGGGTCAGGGAGCAGGGAGACGAGGGGAAGGGCAGGCCTTGAAGCTCCTGCAGCAGCATCTAGGCATGGACGAGCTCAAGGGTGGGTGGGCTGGGGTATCTGTAGGTGGGCCCCTGACCCGACTCGGCCTATGGGCAGCTCTGAGGAGAAAATTGTGGCCATGGCCCCTCTTTTCCCCACCCACTCTGCCCTCTTGTGATGGTCCCTGTCTCGGTTTGTGGGATGGCTCCTCTGCCCATCTGGTTGCCCAAACCAGACGCGTGGACATCACCCCTGTGGCCTCTACTTTCCCTCCCAACCCTCAATCCTCCAGGTCTACTGGGGAGACAGAAAAGTATGAGGAGCCCCATCAAGCGTCAAGTGGTCTCCCTGCTTCTGCCATGGCCCTGCAGGCTTTCCTCAATGCGGCGGGAGGAGGTTCTTGGTACGTCCTTGAGTCAGATCATGTCAGCACCTTGGTCTCCAGTCTCCGTATCTTCCTGTCTCACGGTAAAGCCAAGTCCTGAGTGACTGGCCCACGGGGCCTCTCGAGCCTCACCTCCTACCGGCCTTCTCTCTGTCACCCTGGCCCCCTGCCTCTCCTCACAAACCAGCCATGTCCCCTCTCTGCGCTCGCCTTGTCCTCAGCCAGACAGCCACTGGACTGGCTCCCTCACTTCATTCTATCTTCACTAACATCACCTATGGATGAAGCCTTATTTAAATTTATCATCTCCCCTCCTTGCCACCCCCATTCCTTTTTCCTGTTTCATTTTTCTCCACGGCAACGACCATCTAACATACTATGTTTAGGACTGGCTACGTTATTTGCAGGCTCAATGCAGCATGAACACGTGGGTACCTTGTTAAAAAAAATTATTGAGAATTCCAAGTTAGTGACAGCAGTGTGTTAAACCAACTGCGGGGCCCTGGGCAACTGCGTGGGTGTCACACCCATGAAGTGGCCTCAATAATGTTGTACATATTTGTTTACTGTCCTTTCCCCCCAAATGAAATGTAAGCTCCATGAAGGGAAGGCTCGGGCTTGACCACGGTGGTACTGTAGTGAACAGAACATAGTAGGGGCTTCCCTGGGGGCTCAGTGGTAAAGAATCTGCCTGCCAAGAAGGAGACATGGGTTTGATCCCAGGGTCGTGAAGATCCCCAGGAGAAGTAAATGGCAACTCACTCTAGTATTCTTGCCTGGAAAGTTCCATGGACAGAGGAGCATGGTGGGCTGCAGTCCATGGGGTTGCAAAGAGTTGGACATGACGGAGCACACACAACGATGGTATAGAGTGTATTTGGTGTCCGGGCTGGGGGAGGAGAGGGGGCGTCTGTGCACAAGGTGTCTGGGGAGAGAGGGGGGAGGACAGAGAGGATGGAGCAGACTTGGTGCCCATCCCACCACCTGGAGGGCTGCTGTGAGGCCCTGCAGAGAGAGGCATTCAGAGGAGCAGCACCAGGGGATGAAGGAGCCTTGGGTTTTGAAGATCTCTGAGATTCTGGGCCAAAACCGTGTGACCTCGAGGACTGGGGAGATGGTGGTTGGAGAGGGAAGTGCTGCTCTACGCCACCCCAATTCCACCCCCTCAGGACCCTGCCGCGGACCCTAGAAGGCTCAGCAGGCCGTGGACAGAGAGCTCATGGATGACACTGGCCACTGAGGTAGGGCGCCTTTACGTGCTCCTGTCTGGCAAGGCAGCATCCCTGGGAGACCCTGGAAGTACCTCGGGAGCCACACAGGTGGGGCCCAAGAGCCCCTTTGACTTGGCACTGATGTCAAAGTGGCCAGTTTTCACCCTCAGGCTGGTAAGGCCACTCAGCCCAGTGTCTGGCACTTAGTATGTGCTCAATAAATGGAAGTTAGCACTGTGTCCTCAGTGTGTTCTTAGGAGGGCTCTGCAGGGGGCTGAGGGCCAGACAGAGGGAGGCCGGGCAGGTGATGACAAGTACAAGGGCAGGAAGGGACCCTAGGAGCAGCTAACCCACACTAATCCCACTGTGAGAAGAGACTTGCCCAGGGATGGGTCAGAAGCCAGTGAGGGGGGACCCGTGCTGTAATGCTGTCCCTGCCTCCCTGCCGTGTTCATGGACTCTCCAGATCACCTCCTGCTGGTCTCTGCTGGTTGCTCGGGTCCCTCTAAGCCTGCATGACCAAGACAAGTCCCTTTGTCGCTGTCCCAGGCCTGGAGCTCTGATCTTCATCCAGCCGGTGCCAGAAACCTAAGAGGACCTTTCGATTCTCCTTTCTCCAGCCAGGGCCCGCTCCATCCCCAAGTTCAAGGCCGGAGCACACGATCCAGCCACCCATTGACCTCCAGCTCTGCTGTTCTTCCCCTCCTGCTGCTGCTGCTAAGTCGCTTCAGTCGTGTCTGACTCTGTGCGACCCCATAGACGGCAGCCCACCAGGCTCCCCCGTCGCTGGGATTCTCCAGGCAAGAACACTGGAGTGGGCTGCCATTTCCTTCTCCAATGCATGAAAGGGAAAAGGGAAAGTGAAGTCGCTCAGTCATGTCTGACTCTTAGCGACCCCATGGACTGCAGCCTACCAGGCTCCACTGTCCATGGGATTTTCCAGGCAAGAGTACGGGAGTGGGGTGCCATTGCCTTCTCCGTTCTTCCCCTCCATGTTTGTGCTAATGTGGCCCCCAGACCTGCCCTTTCCCTCTCTTCTGCTCCTGACTCAGCCGCTCCGACTTGGTCCTGGGCACTCAAGAAGGTCATGGAATAGGGGATCCTCGCGGGACTCCTCTTTCTGGCCTGGGGTCTGGATGGGTCCTTGTGCCCTGCCTGTCCCACACTGGTCAGCTGGGGGCGCTCCTGCGCCACGGAATCCTTTCACGCAGGCTCGCGGTGGGGGCGGGGAGCCTCCGGAGCCTCGCTCAGCCGCGGGGCCGGCTCAGCCGGTCTGGTTGGTCTGGGTGTGGACGGCGGGGGCGGAAGTGGAGGCGGGCGTGAGGCGCGTCGGTGCGTTCTGCGGCGGAGGGGTTGCGGTGCTGGGTTTGCACACGCACTTGGAATGTGTGTGTGAGGTGCGGGCGGGTTGCAGGGTTTGGTTGGCTGTGGAGGTGCCCTGGGGTACCGGCTGCTCCCCTAGATCCCGGGACCCCGCGGTAGGGTTTCAAGGACTGGGGTCTGGTCTTGGCCCTGCCACCCTCCTGACCATTCCCCAGGGGTCCCCACGTCCACATCCACATCCACGTGGGGCAATTTCTCAGTTCTTTGGAGGGTGGGCTTGGAGGTCTAACACGCGCTCTGCCACTTGGGCAGTCACTTACCCTGAGGTAGCCCAGTTAGTAAAATGGGGACGAGAACACCCACGTCACAGATTGTGGTGAGAACTGGAGCTCCAGGTGGGAAGCACTAGCTCCCCGCTGCCGCCTGCCGGGCTGGGGAGGTGGGGAGGTGTCAGACAAGACCACCCTGAGATCACAGCCCCAAGACCACCCTGAGCCCCAGGGATGGAAAGTTGTGGCAGATAGTTTATGCTCTCAGCAAGCTGAAGGTGGAGGGTGGTAAAGACCCATCACTATACAGCAGGTCAGGAGGTGGGCCCGTCATCAGAGAGCCCCGCGGTCTGGGCTTCTGAGCAGGGGACTGCTTTTGGAGGAGTGGGGGCTCCTGTTGAACCCGTGCCTGAGGGAGACAGATGGGATTTGCTTCCACTTTGGAAGTGGAGGGGAGGGCTCTCTGGACTGTGGAGCACTGGAGCAAAGCCAGGAGGCTGAAACTGCAGGGCATCAGGGGCCAGCATGGCCCAGGGAAGGGGCAGGTAGAATGCAGCAGGTGTCCAGTTGTTGGGGTGGGTGGGCTGGCACTTTGTGGGAGTCTGGCTGTGAATTCCACAACCAGCAGGGGAGCTTTGGGAAGACTCTGGGCAGCTCGGACCCCTGGAGGCGGGCTGGCTGGGTCCCTTTGCTCAGTGTGGGGGCTGGGGTGGAGGGCGGGCTCAGAACCCGGGAGAGCAGCAGGAGTGGGGCAGAGGTGCCTGGGTGGGGACCTGGCTGCCTCCTGGAGGGATTGTTGCTGGTGTTTAGCTGCTCAGTCGTGTCTGACACTTTGCGATCCCATGGACTTGGAGCACACCAGGCTTCCCTGTCCTTCACTATCTCCTGGAGTTTGCTCAGTCTTACATCCATTAAGTCTGTGATGCCATCCAACCATCTCATCCTCTGTTGCCACCTTCTCCTCCTGCCCTCGATCTTGCCCAGCATCAGGGTGAGATGGAAAGGAGGAAAAGCCCTTGGATGGTGTTGAAGGGTATCAGGTTGGGTGACTGCGAGAATTTCCAGGGCAGAGGTCTGGGGGAGCCCTGGCCTGGAGGCTTGGTCCTCTCTTACCTGTACCTGAGCCCTGCCCCGCCTCTCCTGGTCCCCATTGCCTCCACATGCCCCGTATGCTTATCCAGGCTTCTGGGCTAGCCCTGGACTGGCTGAGGTCTGAGACAGGGTAAGGCCATTTCAGCCCTAACCCTACTAGGCGATATGTGATGAGGTAACGACCTCTCAGGGTCTCCTCTGTACACTGTGGTGGTGGGGAGGCGTGGGGCCGCAGCTCCTGGCAGTCCCCGTAGGGGCCAGATCTTCAGATGGGGAGAGGCAGGTTAAGGAAAGGACCCACTCAGGATCATTCCACTGTGGTGGGTGCAGGGCCTCTGGGGTGTGGGCCTGCCTCAGAGGGGTCCTGGGCAGTCTGCAGCATGAGGCCCTGAGGCTAGAGCTGTGGGAGAGACCTCATCTGACTGCAGCAGGCACCTTGGAGTCTGGGAGGACAGCGGAGGAGAGTGCTGAGCTCGGCTTGTTTACCCGAGAGGCAGGTCCTGGCTTGCTGGGAATGCAGCCTGGGCCTGGGGGAAGGCGGTGGGGGCTGATACCAGCCGGCCAGCCTTGCTCCATCTGCCCCAGACTGCAGAGGGAGGGCCTCAAAACTTGGCCTACTGGGCATGTAGACCAGGGACAGGGGGTGGCAGGTGGGAGTGGGTGTTTGAGCTCTCTAGGGGGTGTTGGCACAGGCCCCAGGGCCCTGGGTTTGACTCCCTTCTCTGCGGGTACCCCAGGGCCTGGGGTAGAGGAGTGGGCTGGGGGCTGTACTGCGGTGCGTTCCTGAGGTGGGTGGGCCGACCACCACTCCAGATGGGAGGACAGGCAGGCAAGGGCCAGCCCAGAGTCTGAATGACCCCCCATCCCCATGAAAGTCCTAATATGGGGCCACTGGGGGCAGGTGCTCACAGTGCTGGCAGAGGGCTTGCTGTTCTTATTGGGGGTGCGTCCTGTCCCCGGCCTCTGCCCTCTTACCTTGCCTTCCAGCTTCAGCAAATGGGCTCTGACCTACCACTGTGGATCTATGCCCCGCCTGATGCTCCCAGTCCCAGCAGAGATCTCTGATTGTCGGACAGTGGACACAGAGTGGGCTCAATGGGAGCATTTGGGTTAGACGTGGGCTTGTGGGGACCTTGGGGCTTGGGGAGGTTAGGGTAGGGCTGGGGGTGAGAGTGGATGCAGGGTGTGGGGTGCTGCTGAGACGTGGAATAGGGTTTGGGGTTAGGGGAGGGCCTGGGAAGGCAGAGTTTGGAGGAATGTTATGGGTTTGGAGCAGAAATTGGGCTGACGTTGGCATTTCGGGCAAAAGTCTGAGCGTGGGTACAGGTCAGAGCTGGGACTCCGGATGAGATGGCTTTAGGCCCGGGTTTTGAGGATGGGGTAGGTTTGGGCATAGGGAAGCACCCAGGTTTGGAGTGAATTTGATTCAGGGTAGAGTTGGGGTATGGTTCAGACTTGGACTTAGGGTTGGGGTTTGTGTAGTGTCACATCAGGCCGTGGGTCTAAGGTCGGAGGACAGGCCCAGGTCAGTGTTATGCACAGTTTGGGGTTAGGTTGGATTGGGTCGGGATCAGAGTTTCCATGTTAGGGGCAGATATGGTTGCAACTGGTTGAGGGTTTGGGGGATCTGGTTGTCTGTCCTGGGTCTGTCCCAGGGTGTACCCCTGGGTCTGTCCTCTCCTTCCTGGTGGATTGCTCTCAGCTGAGACCTTGGCTGGAGACAGGGTCCTCAGGCAGGGCCCCCTCCAACATCTGCACCCAGGTGGGGTCCCAAGGTGGTGGCATTCTGCACCTGAACCTCAGACTTTCTGGGGCCTGGGTATCAGCTAAAGCAGGGGCTCCATGTCACACTGGGCTGGCCTGGGGTTTGAGGCTCCTCCTTGCCAGTGAAAGCAGTCCCTAATACTAACCCTAATCCCAACCCTAATCCCCTCCCCCCCCTTGTTAGTGTGAGGGGCTCCTCTGCTCTCCACGGCAGATCCCTTGGGGGGGGACAGGCCTGGGAGGCAGGGGGGCAGCTGCGCGGGTGTGTTTGCCTGTGACTCAGCCTAGATGCCAAGGCCCTGAGTTGGTGGCTTTGTTCTCCTGCTGGCTGGGCAGGGTACATGCCATAGCCCTGAGTCACCAGGGTGTGGCCCAGTGGGCCAGGTGGCACTTTGGAGACACACAAACACACACACACAGAGCTTTGTGCACAGATGGCACTGGGGCCTGGACACCGGCGACCTGGGGGCAAAGGGACCCGCCCAGTGTGGGGCTTGTCCTCAGTGCCTTTGCCTTGGTAGTGCTGTGAGCACCTCCCTTGATGTTCCTCGGTGACCAAGGGCCCTGTGCCCCTGCACTCCCTCCAGTTAGGGCCTGGAGGAGCTGAAATGGGGTTTAGCGCCCACAGCACAGCCAGAGATCCTGGGGAGCACCCTAACCCTTCCCCAGCTGCCCAATAAAACCTGTTTGCAGGACGTTATATGCAACTAGACATGGGAGGTAGGCATGGCAACCCACTCAAGTATTTGCCTGGAGAATCCCCTGGACAGAGGAGCCTGGCAGGCTACAGTCCATGGGGTTGCAAAGACTCGGACTCAACTGAAGTGACTTAGCAAGAGCATATCCAAACCTTCAACCAGTGGAAACAACTTCAGGAGGAGGAAACTATCACCCCCATTTTACAGAGATGAAACCAGGGCTGAGGGAGGCTCATAGCTGCCCAAAGTCACACAGCTAGAGGGTGTGACTAGAGGGCCAGCAGGCCTTAAAGCCCCTCATCGGATGCTCATGGTGCCTGCCCTGTGTGAGGTGTGGGAGGCATCAGTGATGGTGGCCTGGCCCCGGTCCTGAGGTTCATTGCTGTTCTTCACTGGGACCCCTTGGACTCCACTCCTCACTCAGAGTCAGGCAGGGGTCCCACAGCGGGGGGTGATGAGTGAGCAGCCCTGTTGCCCCTCCCAGCCACTAGGCCTGGGTCCTAGGCCCCTCCACGCCTCTGAGGATGGAGACAGACACAACCCTGCTGGACTCGTGGGCAATGCCCAGCCTGCTTTCTCTGGGCAAGAGAGGCCCATTTGCCTCACAGTGGAGGCTCCTCCTCTCAGGAGGCCCTGAGGCCGTGAGAGGCAGCTCCCTCCTTGGGGAATCAGGCCTCTCTGTCCCCAGGAAAGGACAGAAAGTGCAGTCTCTACATGAACACCAGCCTCCCTACTGTCAACACTGTGCTCCCCTGTCCCACCGCCTCTGGCCCCCAGGCTCTGCTGTGGGTATGTCCGGGTGTGAGGGGACAGGAGAGCCAGATTGGCTGTAAACCAGGGGTGTGGGGGAAGCAGTGCAGGTTAAGGGCAGGTGATGAGGGTGGGAACTCAGGGGTCTTGGTTCCCAGGCCAGGCTTGGGGCCTGCGTGTTGGCCGCCTTTCTCTGACAGGCCAGGGGGCTGCTTTGGACCCCGAGGCTCAAGAGTTCACTTGGGCGAGTTGGTAGGTGCGGCTCCACCCCTCCACCCAGAGCCCCACCTGGTTCTGTCAGAAGCTGTTTGAGAGAGAAGAGAAAGCACCTTATAAGGTAACAAATGCTGTCTGCCAGGTGGAGGCCAGGCTACCTCCCTGCCTCCAGGCCTCCCCACCCTGCTCAGGAAGAAGCTGGCGTCTGTGGTACCCCAGTCCGGCCCTGAACCCTACAATGCCTCCCAACCCCCATGGAGACCCTGGCTCCTGCCCGAGACCTGCTGTGGGGGAGACCCGGCCTGCCCCACCTGGGAGGCAGACAAGGCAGTCGGGACTCAGAGAGTCAGCTGTGTGACCCTGGCTAAGTGACCGCTCCTTCCCAAGCCTCAGTTTCCTTGTCCTCACTTTTAGGGCGGTGGGCTAGGGGCTGTGAATTTCCCTGAGGATCTTCAGCCCCATGGAATGTCCCTTCATTCACAGACACTTAGCAAGCCAAGACTATATCCACCCAGTCCTGACCCCCTTCCCCAAAGCCAAGAGGCTTCACTGGGTGTCCCTTCTTTGTCCCAAGGGAGCTGAGGTTCCAGGGCAGTTCTCCTGGCCTGTTCTCCAGGTGAGGCAGCCTGGCTCAGCCTGCTTACTTCCAGCAGGGGGGTCTGGTGGAGACAGCCTGAGGAAGCAGGCACCCCCTCTTTAGACCCGTCTCTGGTCTGTAATGCCCTCCATCTTCAGCTCTCAGCCAGCGCCTCCCTGGAGGAGCTGACCTTCCCGGAAAGCCCCCAGCCTAGCCCTGGCCATGCTCTCCCCAGCCCTAGGGGCAGTATGTGTTGTATCTTCCCATGCCACTCATCCTGTGTGTGTCGGATGTACCATCTTGGAATTTCACTCTGGAGATGAAAGATGAGAGCACTGACTGTTCCTGGAGCAGTTTTCAAGCATTATCTCATTTGACTCTTGCAACAGCCCCTCTGCCAGGACACTTTGGCAGGTGGGTTCAACAGAGGGGTTAGAGGCATAGTAGGGGCAGAGCCCCAGGCCTGGAGGCAGCCCCTGGGCTGGCTGTGGCCCCCTTGTGGGCACAGTGAAGGAAGGGAGTGTCTCTTCCTGTTGGTCCTAGATTTCGAAGCTGGGAGTGTCCTTGGATATTATTGAGTTCAGCTCCTCACTGCAGAGTTTAGGGAACTGAGACCCAAAGCTGGGACTAGAGCCCAGGACTCCCGATTCCCCAGCCCCACCCTGTTTCCCCAGGGGCAGGCTGTGTGCTCTCCCTGCCCCCTCCCCGTGGCTGGGCCTGGGCCTGGCGGGCTCTGGGGTCTGCGCTGGCTGACCAGTGCACCTGGATGGCCCAGCTGGGAGAGGACAGGGTGAGGGCGGGGTCCCAAGCCTGTGCTGGGAGCAGGCAGGTCTGTGTTCCTGCATCAGGACAGAGGGCAGAGGGGGAGGGAGAGGCCTGGGGCAGGGCTCCTCCACCAGTGATTGCACAGAGGGTTTTCAAGGAGCTGACGAAGCAGTTTCTGCTGTGTGAAGAAAACAAGGCCAAACCCGTGAGAGACTCTCCGCGTTTTCCTGTTCCCAGCCTCCTGCCTTGGTGCAGAAAAGACCCTCCTGAAGCCCTAGGTGGCTCCCCTTCTTAAAAGGCCTGGGGATCAGGGAACCCCTCAGTTGCTTGCCAGTTTGGAATTTGGACAGTTCTAGCAGGAAACTCTGCCTGGTGCCTGGCTCTGGTCTCTCCTGCTGTGTTTAACCCCCTCTCTTCTTGTCCTGTCCGCTGGAGGGTGAGACTGTCCTGTGCTCAGGCTACAGTTAAGTTGGAGGTCAGGATTACAGGTGTCCTTCCCTCCTCTCCACTGTGAGGTCTGGGGAAACCTGAGGCTCTATTCTGAATTCCTAGGGGGGTGCCCTTCTCCTTGCCCCTCCCCAGCCAGCTGGCCCTGCCAGGGCCTTCCACAACTCAAGCAGGCCCCCCTCTCCAGGAGGAGAACCTGCTGCCTCAGGTTCTGTCCCTGCCTCTGCATCTGAGCCTGTTGCCATCATTTTCTCTGTGTCTCGCACTAGCCTGTCTTTCCACTGCTTTGAGCAGTGCCTGACACCAGTCAGTGCTCAATAAGTGTCACGAGTTTGTTTAGGGCAGTTCTTCAAGTATTAGCACATGCTGAAAACCATGGTCAGCTGACTCTTCCCGACTTTCCAAATGGGAAACTCCAGGATAGACCCTGTAAGTCCAACCCACAGGGACTTTTGGTTCAAAATGCTTCAGTGGGGCATCTGAACACGTGTTGAACTTGGACTGTCTTTCTCTTCTGGCCTGTACCTGGTGCCAGGCCCTGGAGAGGAAAAGAGGGAGGAGGAGACTGCCAGGCCTGTTCACGGCTCATCACCCCATCCTGTTACTGACTTCTCTGGGCCTGGACCAAGATTTATCAGGAGGTTCTAGAGGCCAGGAAGGCCAGGGCAGGGGAGGCAGAGGGCGCGGTTCCACCTAGGTCCTGGTCTGAAAGTGGGGCTGAGAGCGGGGTCACAATCTGTGAACATGCATTTGGTGAGCACTTGCTGTATACAAAATCCCATACGGGCAAGTCTGATGTGGACTCAGAAATGGCCTTTACCTGCAGCTCAGAAACCTGGGGCTCAGAGAGGGTCCTGTGCTGCCCTGGGTCACACAGCAGTGTATAATGGGTGGGACTAGAGTCTATGTTCCTTCCTCAGCAACTCAGCCCACAGAGCTGCCTGAGTACAGGGCACAGTGGCGGTAGGGAGGGGATTCCAGAGAAGGGAAGGACAGGCAGTGCCCAGTGTTCTGAAGCACAGCTGCCAATGGTGGGGGGACCCCGATAGGAAATCCACAGAAACCCAGACCTGGGAATATGAACTTATTGACAGCCCCAAAGTGTTTGTGTGTGTGTGTGTTTGTGTGTGTGTGTGTGAGGCTCTGGGCAGGCTTGTTAAATGTATGTTTATAAAGCAGGAAGAATGGTGTTTGGCCATAGTAGTTGCTGCACAAGCATTCTGCTGTTGCTACTCTGAGGGGTCTTAGAAAAGACAGGCAAGGACTGCATGGACATTCCTGGTTGGGTTGAGGGCAAGAGGAGGGGTGGGCATGGAGAGTAGCATAACAGATGGGCCTGGAGTGTGAGCAGCTTGGACGTCGCGGAGAGAAGGAGACTCCAGCTCTGCTCACTTTCTGGGCCAGGGAGTCCAGGTACTGGAGGCCACTTCTCCAGCCTGGCTGCAGGGCGTACAGCCGGTGCTCTCTAGGAAGTGTGGGGCGTTGCCGGGGTGGCTGAGAGCCTTGGCAGGTAGCCAAGACGGTAGAGGGCTAAACCAGGCTCTGGCATTTGTCCTCTGCAGGACCCCCCAGTCTTAGCCCCAAGCAGGAAGTGTTTGATGAGTGACCCAGGCGGGTGGTGGGACCAGGGAGGCGCCCCCTTCTCCCGGACCTGCATCCGCCTGCGGCGGCCGGCAGGGGACGGTGCTCCACCGGCTTTGGGAGCCCCTCCTCCGCTGCCCCGGGCGGGGCGCCCCGGAATGCGGCGGGGCTCAGATGTGGCGGCGCCGCCCGCGTCCTGTCCCGTCCGGTCCGGGCGGCCCCCAGCGGCCTCCCTGCCCGGGCACGCCGATCCGCGGGCGGGCGGACACCAGGTGTCGGCGCTGCGGCAACAGAGGCTTCCGAGCCCCGCCCTGGATCCTGGCGCCACACCCGGCCCTGTCCCCGTCGGGCGCCGTGGAGGGTGGGCGCCGAGCGACTGCCGAGGACACAGGCCTGTAGTTCCTGAGTTTCCGAGTCCAGGGGGTCCTCCGCCTGCAGCGACATAACACACTTGCCCTGATGGTGGGTGGCTGAGGCCCACGTGCTTAGCCCCCTTCTGGTGCCCGCCCCCCCCCCCCCCCCCGCCGTCCTGCTGGAGGTCTCCAGAGCTGTGTTGGAGTCCTGGCTCTGGGCCTCAGTTTCCTCATCTGTAAAAGAGGGCCATGACTCTGCCTCGCAGTACTGTTGCATTGACCCATAGGAGACACTCATGGGTAGTGGCTCAGGACAGTGCCAAAGAACGTTCTTGCCCACCTCCCCCTGTTAGACTGACATTTCCCCAGTCTAGGGCAAGACTCCTCAGGAAGGGGCCCCATAGTCCCCCCACCCCATCCCACCGCAAAGAGGCAGGCTCTGGCAGTGTGGGTAGTGGAGGCAGGGAGGGCACAGATCCCACTGCTGTTTCACAGATGGGTAAGGAGGCTTCGGCTTCCCTGGCTGCTCAGTCATAAAGAATCCATCTGCAGTGTAGGAGACCCAGATTCGATCCCTGGGTCTAGAATATCCTCTGGAGAGGGCAATGGCTACCCACTCCTGTATTCTTGCCTATAGAATTCCACGGACAGAGGAGACTGACGGGCTACAGTCCATAGGGTCCCAAAGAGTCCGACAGGACTGAGCACTTAACACTCACTTTCAAATGGAGGCTCTAGTTCCTGCAATGAGTTTAGAGACAGAAACAAGACCAGAACCAAAGCCCCTAATTCCAAGTCCAGTACTCCTTTTCCGTGTTTTTTTTATCTCCACATTTTTTGGGGATTTACAGCTGCAGAGTCACAGTGGCAGAGAGGGTGTGGGTCTCAGAATACATTCAGGGTCCCTCTTTCCAAACCCAGGCCTATCTGTGGTCACACCAGTGACCTTCTCATTCTGGCCATGCCCTAGGCCCTTGCAATTCCAGAAGAGACCCTGAGTGGGCACTATTCCTCCTGTCAGCCTTAAGGCTAGGCCCTAGGAAGAACCTCTTTGCAGCTTGCCCCTCCTCCCAACATATCAGCTCAATTGGGGGTGTGCCTCTCCTCTTTCTCTCTCTACCCCACCAGTCAGGCAGTCCCAGGATGCAGAGCAAAGCCCTGAGTGGGAGATTTGCTAGAGTCCTGAAGAGGGTGGTGAGTGGTCAGAAGGCCCGCTTCACTGTGGGCCTCGAGCAAGGCCCTTCCTCTCTGGGCCTCAGTCTCTCCGTCTGTGGAAAGAGACTGTAGACTACATTCACGGTGCTGTGTGTCACCCCGGCTGTCTGTCTACCATCCACACCCCCACACCTGAGGTGTGAGGTGACCTCGACCTATTTTGGAGGGACCTGGAAGTGGAAGGGCCTGGGTGGGTTGCACCCACTACCTTTGGGCCAGTTTACCAAAGGATGGGCTCTCACAGTCCGCAGTACGGGATTATGTATGTCACTGTCATTGGATGACATTGATGTCCCTGCCTGGTGCCCCCTGCCTGCCTGGGGGTGAGGACAGGCAAGGGGAGGAGTCCCAGTCATCCCTTTGGGGCTTGATGGTTTGGGGGCTTGTCGATAGAAAGGCACGCTTTCAAGGGATGACCTGCTGTGTGGCTGTCCCTGATCCCAGGAGGGTCTCCAGAGCCAGCGTTGAGGCCAACTTGTTCTCTGCTCTGGACTCAGGACAGTGAGTTCCTCTCCCTCCACCCCCACCCCCACCCCTGGCCTGGGCACTGTGGTGGCCAGGGGGGTGGCCTGGGGGACAGGATTTTGTGAGGGGACTTAGAATGCTAGAGAGAAGAGCTCACGGGGATACTGGCCAGCTGGGAGAAGAGCTCATGGGATACCGGCCGGCTTCCTTCTCCCAGGAGGCCATATGCATAGAATGTGTAGGGGGCGGGGCATCCCACCTCTCAGCTCGCTGAGGTCTCAGCAGCCTTGGGCTTGTGAGGAGATGGGGTTGGAGAGGGGCTGTCAGGCAAGCTGGAGAGCCCCCAGGAGGGCCCCAGGGTCCCCCTGTCTCAGGGAGGGCCCCTACAGCAGCACCAACTTTACTGTGGACCGGGCAAAGCCTTTGGTGGCTTGGAGGGTGAGCAGCTCCCTAACTCCTCCATTTCATACCCTAAATGTGGCCAGGAGGAAGAGGGAAGGCAGTAGGAATGTAGGAACCCTGGCCAGGCCCTGTTCCAACAGGCTAGGGTGGTAGGACCAGGCTCCCGTGTGGGTTCACGTGCTCCTCAGACCGGCTGCACAAACAGCAGGAACACAGAGTGGGCCCAGTGCGCAGGCACATGTGTGTGCCTGTGCTGGGGGCCTCCTTGCCTCAACCCCCAGATGGGGATCCTTCTGGTTACCTTATGGTCACTGTCACTCGCAGGCCTGAGGATGGAGGTCTGCCTGCTGCTTTTGTATTTGGCAGGCCTGATCCATTTATTAGCTCCTTTAATCTTTGCAACCCGACAGACAGGCACCCTATTACCAGCTTTATAGACCAAGAAACAGAGGCTCTGAAAAGCTGCACACACAAAAGATCACGGAATAAGAGAGTGGTAAAGCCAAATCAGAGTTCAGACAGGTCTTTCTGACTCTAGAGTCTAGTTTTTCCCCAGGCAGGTGGAGACATGTGTGCACATGTGGGATGTGTGTTTGTCTATGTGTGCAGATGTGGGCTTGGATGGCAGACCTGTATCAGTCTATCTAAGGATGCTATCTATCTACACCTATAGATAGGTATAGGCGTGGATACCTGTGCCTAGGCATGGAGGTGTGCGCGCAGTGCATATGTGTGAGCATGTGACTCACACATGTACACAGAGGCATATTTGTGCATATGTGTTCACATATACACACACTCGAGTGCACATGTGTGTGTACACATGCACATGCTGTGTACCTGTGTTCACATCTGCACACAGCTGTGAGCCTGTACATGTGAGGTCCTCTCCAAAGGCTGACCTTGCCCTCCTGCTCACCCACCTTGTGTCCCCTTCTCAGGCTCCTGATTCAGTACCAAGATGGGGTGCGTGGGACTTCCCTGGTGGTCCAGCGGCTAAGACTCTTCACTCCCCACGCAGGGGCCCTGGGTTGATCCCTGGTTAGGGAAGTAGTTTTCTTGGTGGCTCAGCTGTAAAGAATCCACTTGTCAATGAAGGATGCGCAGGTTCCATCCCTGGGTCAGGAAGCTCCCCTGGAGAAGGAAATGGCAGTCCACTCCAGTATTCTTGTCTGGGAAATCCCACGGACAGAGGAGCCTGGTGGGCTACAGTCCATGGTGTCGCAAAAGTGTCAGACACAATTAGCGACTAAATATCAACAACAAACAGGGAACTAGATCCTGTATGCCGTGACTAAGATTTTGCATGCTACAGCTAAAAGATCCCACATGCTGCAACTAAGACCTGGGGCCACCAAATAAATAAATAGTGAAAAAAAAAAAAAGAGGGATGCACCATGGCCTTGTTGATGGCACCACATCGTCTAGGGATTTGGAAGGAAAGCCATTTTGGAGAGGGACAGGATTGACGGGGATAGGGGCTGGATATGAGGAAGATAGGGGATAAGAGGGATTAAGGCTGGTGGGTGGGGACCAGCCTGGATTTTCTTCAGTCCCAGGCAGGGCAGGAGCCCCTCTGTGGGCTGGCCCAGGGAGCCCCTGTCCTGTATCTCCCTGCTGGCCTTCTCTACCCTGCTCTCTCAAGGCTCAGCCCCCTACTACCCAGGAAAATGCTCCAGGGGGCCTGCAGGAGAGTACCACGGCGGGGAGGAGGTGCCTGTGAGGTCTGTGCCCTGTCCCCATATTGTGTGTGCCAGGCAATCCCCCTTCAGGCCAAGATGGGACTCCCCTGTGCCTCCTGGGTGTGGAGGAGAAGGGCTGAGGCTCAGCCCCAGCCCCAGGAACTGACCACTACACCGCCCTCTTGCACCGACGCCCTCGGGCTTCTGAGCCGTGGACGTGCAGGCGGAGCAGCGGTCGGCAGGGGGCGCTCGGGGCCCGCGGATGGAGACGCGAGGCGCGCCCCGAGGGGGATGGATACTAGCAGGGCGGGACTGAAACACAGGTAGGACTCACCTGAAGTGGGAGGGGCAGTGAGAGGAGAGCACCGACTTTGTGCCAGGAGGAACATTTTCCAAAGAGGGACAGATATACACCCTCTTCATGAAGGATCTGACCCTCCCTGCCCCCAACAGACTCACAGACCCTCAGAGGGGTAGGCACAGGGATGCCCCCTCCCAAGTCTGGCGCCTTCTGGGCTGGTGTTTGAGGGCCCTGGGCGAGCCAGAGGCAGGTGGGGGTGACCCACGGTGCTGACAGGGTGTGCTGGGCCTCTGTAGCAGTGAGAAGGGGGCAAGGGCCTTGGACTCAGATTGGCTGTCTGATCCAGTTGGGCCTCACTGGGACCCTAGGCAGGGTGCTCCAGCTCTACTGAAAAGGGGGCAATGTCTGCTAGGTGCCCAGAACTGGCCTTCACACAATGGCCATGGAGCTTAATACAAATTGCCAGAATCTCCCTCACGGCAGGTCTGCACATTTCTTCCATAGATCTTTAATGAGCACTTGCTGAGTGCCTGGCCCTTTGTGGGACCCTCTTGGCACAGCGATGAGCACTGTCACATGGGATAGCACCTGCCTCCAGGAGCTTTGGTTCTAGAGGGAGTAGGCGTCCTATGGCTTGTCCTTTGATTCTCCAAAAATGGAAAGAAAGTGAACGTCGCTCAGTCGTGTGCGACTCTCTGTGACCCCATGGAATTCTCCAGGCCAGAATACTGGAGTGGGTAAATTTTCCCTTCTCCAGGGGATCTTCCCAACCCAGAAATTGAACCCAGGTCTTCTGCATTGTACACGGATTCTTTACCAGCTGAGCCGCCAGGGAAGTAATGATGTAAAATAAAGGTTGGCAGGGAAGGTTCTTTTATTTGTCAAATGCCGGGCTGGGAAGATTCCAGATCTTACTGTTCTGCTCTGATCCTCTGTCTCTGACCAGAGAAGTCAGAATCTGACTCTCCATCTCAAACTCTACATCTGACTCAGTTGAGGCTAGAGTCTAGGAATGCCCTCAAGGCCGGGCACAGCCTGGCCCCCAGCTTGACCAGTTTCCTCTCATTCTACCCCTCGCCCCTCCACTGTTGCCTCCTCACTGGCTTCCTTGGAGGTCCTCAAATATGCCAGGCAGGTCCTGCCTCAGAGCCTTTTTGCCCTTGCTGTTCCCTCTGCTGGAATGCTCTTTCCCATCCATGTGGCTCCCTGCTTCACCCCTATGTAGGTTTTGATGAAATGTCCCCTTCTCACCGAGGCGTTCCCTAATCTCCTGTGACTCACCCCACCACCAATGTTAACTATGCACATTTCCACTTAATTTTCCTCCATGTTGTTGTTATTTAGTTGCTAAGTTGTGTTTGACTCTTTGCAACCCCGTGGACTGTAGCCTGCCAGGCTCCTCTGTCCATGGGATTTCCCAGACAAGAATACTGGAGTGGGTTGCCATGTCCTTCTCCAGGGGATCTTCCTGACCCAGGGATGGAACTCACGTCTCCTGCATTGGCAGGTGGATTCTTCATTGCTGAGCCAACAGGGAAGCCCAGTTTTTCTCCATAGCATTTATCATTTCCATCTGGCCACCTATATCTTTTATAATATGTTTCTTTCTTATGTATCTCTCACCATGAAAATGTAAACTCCCTGTGAGCAGGGATTTGGGCAGATTTGTTTATGCTGTCTTCTCAGAGCCTAAAATATGTCTGGTACACTAGGCGTCAATAAAATATTTATCAAGTGAGTGTTGAGAGCTGGCTCTGAGTGGCACGCATTTCTTGGTGACAGGGGCTGATGACAGGGAGGTGCCTAAGTTGTAGCTGAGCCGAGTCGTAGCTGCCACAAACCTGTCAAAGGCTGAAGGACTTGGGGTGGGGAGGAGGAGAAGGCAGGAGTGTTTTGGTTCTTTCTTGCTCTTTTTGGAACTGAAGTTGAGTGGCTATGGTAATATCCACCAAACACGCCTTAGTTGAAACAGGGAGATGCAGGTCTCTCCCTTTGAAAAAAATTAAATTAGTACAAAAATATAGCAATCAAAGTGGGGGAGGTGTTCTCTTTCTTTTCTTTCCTTCCTTCCTTCCTTCTTCCTTCCTTTCTTTCATTCTGTTTTTCCTCAACTATCTCCCATCTCTAACAACCACCAATCTAGTCTCTGTTTTGGTGAGTCTGGTTTTCTTGAATTCCTCATGTGAGTGAGATCATGTAGTATCTGTCTTTCTCTGTCTGACTTCCTTCTCTCAGCATAATATCCTCACGGTTCATCCACATTGTTGCAGATGGCAGGATTTCCTTCTTTTTATGGCTTGGTATATATACCACAACTTTATCTCTGCAATAGGTTATTTCTATATCATGACTGGAAGAAAGTTGTCTGAACTGCAGATATCTCTTCAAGATAGTGATTTTGTTTCCTTCAGATAAATATCCAGAAGTGGATCATGCGGAAGGTCTATTTTTAATTCTGGAGAACCTTCCAAGCTGTTTTTTACAGTGGCTGCACCAATTTACATTCTCACCGACAATGTACAACCTTTCCTTTTTCTCCACATCCTTACCAACACTTGCTGTCTTTCTGATGATAGCCATTCAGGCAGGTGTGAGATGCTACCTCATTGTGGTTTTGATTTGCATTTCCCTGATGAGGAGTGATGCTGAACATCTTTTCAGGTGCCTGTTGGCCAACTGAATGTTTTCGTTGGAAAAGTGTCTATTCAGTTCCTCTGCTCAATTTTTAATTGGATTATTATTGTTGTTATTTGCTAATAAGAAATCTTATTGGGGTATAGTTGATTTACAATGGTGTGTTAATTTCAGGTGTACAGCAAAGTGAATCTGTTATATATAGACATACATCCACTCTTTTTAAGATGCCGTTTCCTTATATGCCATTACAGAGTATTGAGTAGAGTTCCCTGTGCTACATAGTAGGTCCTTCTTAGTTATTACTGTTATCTGCTATTGAGTTTACATGAATCATTCATATATTGATAATTCAGATATTAACCTCTTAACAAAGATACGAGTTGCAAATATTTTCTCTCATTCCCTAAGTTGCCTTTTCATTTTGTTGATGGTTTCTTTTGCTGTGCAGAAACTTTTTAGTTTGATATGTCTCACTTGTTTATTTTTGGGAAATGTCTGTGTTTCTGAACAGAGGGTTCCCAACAGGGGGCTCGTAGGATTATACATTCTCCACTGGGTCACACGTGCAGTACACCTTCTGGAAGCCAACAAGGGCCTCGGCCACCTTGTCAGAACAATAGCCTGGTCTTTAAGTTCCAGCTGTTCCCAGTAGAAGGGAAACATTTCACCTGTCCATTCCCTGCCCCATGTCCAAGAACCAGCCTCTGGGGCCCTCACTTGAGCTCTTGGGTTTGAGTAAGGCCAAACTTTCAGCCCTAGGGATGGTGTTGAATCTGTGTTTACTTATCTCTAGAAGGAAATGGAAACCCACTCCATTATTCTTGCCTGGAGAACCCCATGGACAGAGGAACCTGATGGGCTATAGTCTGTGGGGTCGCAAAAAGTCGGGCATGACTGAGGAAACAACAACAGTAAGTCCCCTACATACGAACCTTCATGTTGCGGACTTTCAAAAGACGCAAACATGCATGCTAGCCCCTGTATGCCAGCTGTTGTACTGTACTACTGTATTTTTCAAGGTACTGTACTGTAAGATGAAAAATATTTTCTTTATTTTTTTGGTTTGCTTTTTATGTATGTATTGTTAGTGTGAAAAGTATTATAAACCTATTAGAGTACAGTATTATATAGCCAATTGTATTAGTTGAGTAACTGGGCTTAACTAAGTCCAGTTGGACTTACGAACAAATTGGACTTATGAACCAGGTCTTGGAATGGAACTCGTATACAAACAAATGCCAGGGACTTACTGTATTTCAGCTCTCTTGCTTTATTCTTTACACCTTCAGTACCTCGTACACTTTCAGTTCTTTGCATTGAATCCTGTCCGTGAAATGCCTAGTCTGGTTTCCTGACCAGAATCCCAGCTGATACATTAAAGAAAGGAAAATCAACAAGACAAAGCAAGTTGTGCTAAACACTAGGAAGAACACTGCTGCTGCTGCTGCTAAGTCGCTTCAGTCGTGTCCGACTCTGTGTGACCCCATAGACAGCAGCCCACCAGGCTCCGCCGTCCCTGGGATTCTCCAGGCAAGAATACTGGAGTGGGTTGCCGTTTCCTTCTCCAGTGCATGAAAGGGAAAAGTGAAAGTGAAGTCGCTCAGTCGTCGGACTCTTAGCGACCCCGTGGACTGTAGCCTACCAGGCTCCTCCGTCCATGGGATTTTCCAGGCAAGAGTACTGGAGTGGGGTGCCATTGCCTTCTCCGAGGAAGAACACAGGAGAGGGCAATAATGAAATAGAAAATAAAAAGTAGTGTGGAGGTAGTAGGGGGTAGGGGCTATTTTCAATGGGCAGGGCTTTCTGAGGAGGTGATGTTTGAGTTGACAAATGAGGAGGAGCCAGACCTGGGGGGTGAGTATTCCGGGTGGGGTCAGGGTCTCTGGGGCTTGTGGGCTGTGACAGCCCCTCAGTGGAAGCCTGTCCTTGTGGGTGATGATTGAGGGAGTGGCGGTGAAGAGAAAGAGATGGCTTAGTTTGTGGCCCCAGCTCCGAGGCTTTAGCCCTGGGAGCCTCTGAGCAGAGGCCAGACATTTGGTTTAAGTATGTGCTTGGAAACTTAGTCCCGCCTCCCTTCTTCCCGCCCAACCCTACCTGGGGGAGGGAAGCCTCTGCGCGTGGCTCCGGCTCCTTAGAAGTGCTGATCTCGTCGCGGCCAGTAGAGGGCAGTGGTTGCTGAGGTGCGCGCAAGCTGGCGGCCGACCTTTCCCCTAGTGTTAACTTGGGCGGTCAGCTTTCCCAGGGCACCGGGTTGGGTCACTTCCCTTACCTTCTCTAATCCCTAGGGCCCCCAAACAGATCTCTGAGCCCTGGCCTCTCCTTGGAGGGGGTGGGAGTAGGGGAGGGAGATGCAGGTGAGGCCGGGCGGATGTGCAGACCCTTGCGTAACCACTCCTGGCCGAGTTCCAGTTCCAGTGGGCTAAGGGAAAGGCTCTCACAATTGGCATATTTGCTATTGTTTCAGGAAAGGGAGCCCCCTTTCGGGGCCCTAGAGTGAGCTCTTGTCTAACACTAGGAAACGAACTGTCCAAGGAGACACACGAGCTGACACAGCAAGAGAATTTACTGGGAAGGGTCGCCGGCCAGGATGGAGAGGAGGAGGGTAAGGGAAACCAGAGGACTGCTCTTCCATGTGGCTCACAATCTCGGGGTTTATGGTGATTGGATTATTTTCCAGGTTGCCTTTCGCCAATCATTGTGACTCAGGGTCCTTCCTGGTGGCCCACATATTGCTCAGCCAAGATAGGTTCCAGTGAGAAGGATTCTGGGAGAACATGTGGACTGGCGTCTCTCCTGTCACCTCTTGACCTTTCCCAAATTCTTCTGGTCTGAGATGGCTTGTTAATTCCGTGTTCCTTACCAAGATCACCGGTAGTAAAATAACTCATACCAATGCTTATTGTCGTGCCTGGCCAGGGTGGGCAGTGTCATGTTTCCCCTAACACTATTATTTTTATTTTAAAGCATTTAGCATGTGTCAGGCACCGTTCTTTTATCATGCGTCATCTCTTTAAAACTTCACACCAGATCTATGAGGCAGGTACTCAGTCTCCTGGAGGTTGCCCAAGATCACACAGCAAGAACTAGCATTTGCTCTACTCGCCGCGTCTCAATTCCTCTCCTGCTGCCTCCAAGGAGGGCGTGTTGCCCAGGGAATTGAGATGAGTAGGGAAGGGATGAGCAGAAGGGGATCATCAAGGGGCTGACCTGCTGGAGCACTCATCTGCTCCTTTATTCTGCAGATGAAGAATCAACTCCAGAGAGGGGACAGTGCCTTGCCGAGGGTCCCCCAGAGATCACATGGTTGGCCACACAGAGGGGACTTGGGCACTACAGGGGACCATGAGCTGGATCCTGAGCAGAAGCCAGAATTCCCTGGAGGGCAAGGACCCCTCTATACCCCTTTATACCCCACCCTTCCCTGCTGTCCCTGGTACCGGGGCAGCACATAGCAGATGCTCATAGTCCTCCACAGTGAGTCAGTCTTGCATCCCTCAGTAGCTGTAGTCATCTGCCATTCATGACTTCATTCATTTACTTGGCATTTAGTAAGCGCTGACAGTGCTCGGCACCCTGCTAGATGCTGGGATGCACAATTGAATAAAACACAGTGCCTGCACCTGTTGGCATATCTCCTGGTTACAGGGGGTTACTGCGGGTTACAGGGGTTACCCCCCATTACGACTTGTGCACCCGTAGTTTTCCTCATTCCTCTGTTCAGCCTGGCACTTACAGCTTGCTCTCTGCCCTGGCCAGAGGCTGAGCAATCTGCTCCACTCCCTCCCCCAAGCCATTTCCACTCCCTTCTTCTTTGCCAGCCCAGACACTCCCTCCTCCAGGAAGCCCTCTTTGACTAAGTCCCTCAGCTGCTCAACAGACCCCAGTGCTGAGGTCTTGAGCTCTGCCCAGGTATCTTTTGTTCTATCTGTCTCTGTTTCTGTGTGAGGCACTTCCTGCCTCTCCTCCAACATCAAGCTCTGGAGTTTCCCAAACACAGGGACTACCTCCCTTCCAGCTGTTTTTCCTCAGGTCTCAATAGACCAGAAGAGGCAGGAGGGGAGGTCATGCTGCCAACTTTCAGCACACAGAGGCTACCTTGGCTCTGGACCCCAGAGCCTCTTGGAGGAAGATTTCTCTGGAATCAGCAGGGCACTCACTTGACAGTCCTGACCTGAGACCCCTGAGCCCTAATCTTTCATGCTGAGCCTGGGGACTCAGGCTGGGCTCCAGCTGTTGGGTACCCACTCAGCCCCAGCACCCTTTGAGTTTGAAGGTGGGGGCCTTCAGTATCCACTTCACCAAGTCCCGGCCTTGGCTGCTGTATGTCCCTGTGGCAGACAGTCTAGAGGTGAAAAATGGTTCCAGTGAACCAACGTGCTTTCTTTTGCCTGCTGGGTGACCGGAGTTACAGTGCTTGGCCTCTCTGGGCTTCTGCTAATGATACCTGTCCTGCTTGTCTCACCAGTGGTTGGGAGGACTAGAGATCAAGGAGAAGAAAGAGCCAAGCCCACGTAGGGGCTTATTTTTGTTGTTGTACTCAGAACAGGGGTGGTGCCCTTGGCCAGGTGTTCACTGATTCACTCCAGAGGCTAGGAGTGGGAAGGAGGCGGAGGGAGCTCTCACGAGGAAGGGGAATCTGGCTCCAGACTTCCTGACAACTAGTCAGGATCTGCCAGCAGGAAAGGGCAGGAGAGTTTCTTGTTTGAATAGGGAGGTCATAGTTTCTCTCCCTCCCTTCCTTCCCTACCTCCCTCCATTTCTTCCTTCCTTCCTCTCTCCCTCTCCACACCCTCTGCCTTCTTTCTCTCTCCCTCTCTTCACGTAGTCACAGTGCTGCTTCAACAGGCCAGGCATTGCATTGACACCTGGGACACAGAGGCCAAGGAGATATGCCCTCCCCTTCATGGGACTTTAAGACTAGGAGACCTAAGTTGGAAAGTACACCATTCATTTATTCTTTCTTTAATTTTACTTTGACTGAAAACTTGCTATGGGCTGGGCACTGTGCAAAGCCCTGGGGAGGTAATGGGATACAGTCCCTGCCTGCAAGGAGTTTAGAGGATAAAAGACACAAAAAGAGGCAAGAAAGCACTGCTAAAGTAGAGGATTAGGGAGGCTAGGATCCAGAGATAAATTCTGCTGGATTTAAGTATGTATTCATAAATGTTTGTGAGATGAGTGACCCTTATGTAGAGAGCTTTCTTAACAGCTTATGAGTCAAAGAATAAAATTGTATTAACTAAAGGCTGATAAAAAATGCTACATATGAAGTAGTCAAAATAGTACATAAAAGGAAATTTATGGTCTTTAAAAAGAAAGATGGAAAGTTAAAACATTCAACTCAAGAAGTTGAAAGCTGATAAATTCAAAGAAAGCAAAGGAAAATAAATAACAAATAGGTTTTTAAAATGTAATATTTATTATGAATTCAGTGTCAGAAATTCAAATTAGTGTTCAGAAATTCATAATTCAGGAGTTAATAGAATAGAAAACAAAGATAATATAAGTAGAGAGCTGGGCTTGGTTCCAGGATCTTCCTGCATAAGAATGGGGTTTGTTCATCATTTCTTCTGAGTTTTGAGAGCAGAGCCCAGGAGAATGGATAAACCCTGAGTGGAAGTCTCTAGTCTTTTGGCCCTGGGGCATGGCTATGCTGTTCCCTGAAAGAGCTAGCTCCAGGCCTGATTTTAGTTTCCCAACTAGTCTGTTGTCTTTAGTCCATAATATCTGCTGTAATAACAATAACGACATCACTAATAATCCTTTGTTCTTGTTGAGCTGTTACAGTTCAGAGTCCTGAAGCAAGATGTGCTACTCCTGGTAGGAATGAGCCCAGCTATCTTGTCTGATCCCCAAACATCCTTTTAGGTAAATAGGGAAGCTATGTGTTCCATTTTACAGATGGGGAAACTGAGGTTCCATTTGTCTCATTCCAGTGAGTGGGTGAGCCAGGACACAAATGCTTCGAAGGCCCTACTTCACCCCCCAAATTTCTGTCCTTGAGACACCTCTTTTTCCTGTTCCGATTCCTGAGTTCCCTGACAGTGCCTTCCTCTCTGCCTTCTGCACTTGGAGAGAAAGTCCAGACTGCTACCTTGAGCAGAGAGCACCTCTCTTGACCTGATAGTGAGTTTCTCCAGCTGGAAGGGTGGGGAGCACTTGTAGGTGTTTTACTGCAGGGCTGGGCTTGGAGAAGGCCCTCGATCCTTGATCGCTGATCTAGAATTTGGTTTGGCAGGATTAGGCCTGTACCTATCAGAATATATTCTGGGCTGTGCCAACCCACACAATCAGGCAGAAGGGCTTCAGAGGGAATCCGCCACCACGTGGGGAATGCCCCATGTCTGTGCTTGCTGAGGTGGTCACATGGTTCCTGGGCATACTGGGAGGTATTGGAACATAGGTCAACACTGGTATAGCCTCCTTGTAGGATGGCAGGGCAGGAGAACTTTTCCATGGCCAAGTTGCACTGGTTTGAAGGTATAACTAGGTCCTTGGATGCCCTTTCTCATAGCTGGAGAATTTCCAAAGTCCTATGGTTAACCTGTTTGACCAATAACTGACCAATCCTCAGAAGGGATATAAAAGCAGACAGACACACAGCTCTATCCATGAACAATCTCAGCACTTTATTTCATCCCTTTGCAGGGAGAAGAGGGCATTACCCCAAGAAGTCAGCCAGTCAGATGGGTTGGCTGGAATATGTGCTGTCTCTCCAGATAGTATAATATATAGCATTGATTATGCAGAAACAGGAAGGGAAGCAATAAGTTAAAAGCTATATAAGTTATGAAAAAATAATATATATACTTTTAATATCATATATCCCCATTGAGGATTTGCTCCCATGGAAACCAATAAATAGGTGGAGAAAAAGCAGCAATCAGCACCCTTTTGAAACTTGAGGGATAAGTATATGTCTGAGTTCCCTCAAGCCTTAGTGTTAGTGGCCCTTCAGCACCCCCAACAGGCCCAGAGGACCTTCTGGCCTAGGAGAGGGCCAGGGCCTTGGCCCACCCTGTCCTGGAAAATGAGATGAATGAATTAAAGACTGGGTCCAGCAGAGGAGGTGAGGCAAGGGGGAGGTAGGGAGAGGAAAGGGAGGAAGAGAAGGTGGAGCTACCAGATTCCCTGTAAGGCCCTGAAGATGAGAGCCACGAGGATGAAAGAGGAGCATTCATTCCTCTAAGCCCCAAACCTTCTTGTTGGGTCGCTGCTGCAGAATTTCTCTTTAGTAGTCACTGGGGCCCCCCAACCTGACCTCAAGGGCTCAGAAGTTCCCAGACCTGAGTGGACAGTGCCTTCTTCATGACCCTGATGGTAGCAGAAGGGCAGGCGTGGAGGAGGAAGAAGGGAAGGACCTCTGATCCACAAGTGTGGATGCAGAGGAGGGGAGGGCCAGGCTGCTTGGCCTGATGGAGGGAACAGAGACCCTCAAGAGTGGGATTCATGGGAAATGGGCCTGGGGTTTCATGGCAGGGGTGGTGATAGGAGTCTCCAGGGCCTGGGGCATACCCAAACCAGGTTTCAGTCTGGGAAGCATCTGGGTGGGAGGCAGAGAGCTCAGACCCCAGGCAGGATGGTGAATCCCAGGATGACAGAAAGGAGAAAGGAGGGTCCAGTTTTCTTGCCCGGTCTCCCCCACTTCCCACTTTCCCCATCAGGGAGTTTGTCATGGCAATAAAAGCTTCTAGAAAACGTGCTTGGGAGCTGGCCGGGCAGCTGTCCAGTTCTGACCGTGACCTGCTGGGAGGGACTCACAGGAGGACGGGAGGGGCATGGGTGTCTGGGCTGGTCTCAGAGTTCTGGGCTCAGGTCCCAAACACCCAGGGAGCCTCCTCCCCTCACTTCCTAATACTGTCAGGTCTCCGGGAAGCCCAGGTGGTGCAGGAAAGCCAGGTGTCCTCAGCACCCAGCCTCCCCAGGAACTCTGGATACTGGAGGGTGCCCACGTGGTCCCCATCAGCCCCTGGTTCGAGGCTGGCCGGGGCTAGGGGAGTGAGGGCACTCACTTCGGTTCCTAGTCAGAGGCAAGGCAAGACTTGAGATGTGAGTTTAGGGCAGGGGTTGGGCAAAGGGTCAAAGGCACCTTGGTTAGAGCCCCCTGTTGTGCGAGGAGCAAGGAGGTGGAGGCAAAATCCCAATTCCAGTTTACCCAGGCAGGAAGACCTCTGGCCAGATATTGGAAGGGTGAGACTGTGAGATATTGATATGGAGCCAAGTGACTTTGAGTAGCTGGTGACAGTCCTGTCCCATTCCCGCAAAAAAGCAGTCACTGTTTTCAACCCTCTTCTCCATTCAGGATCAGATTTGCCTCCCTTCCCAACCTAGAGTCTCCAAGCTGCTTTCTTGAGTCTAGCTTATGTCCTTGCTGCTGCAGGGGAGTGACCTGGAGCTCCTGGGGTATGGACAGCGGCCTTACTCTGAGACCTCTGACTCCTGCGAGAGGAACTTTTCTGACATTTCGGTGATTTTGATCACAGGGCCTTTCCTGTTCTTCTTTTTCCGAGAGGGAGCTCTTGAGAGGTTGGACTTGGAGACAGCTACAGGGAACATAACGGGTGGGGCAGGGTAGGGGCTGGAGGTTTGGGAGGCATTTAATATCATGCCTTTAGGGCCATGATCCCCCCACTTTCCCCCTCCCACCATGGGTTCTTGGGGCAAGCAGGCTCACCAGTTCTGTATCTGGCCTGCACAGCGCTGACCACGGTGGCTGAGGGCATGTCCATCCTGTGGGAGGAAGAGATGGTGGAATGTGAAGAGAAGCTGTGACTCAGCTCCCCTGGGATTGGAGGCCTGGGGATTGGCAGGCAGAGGCCACCAGCTCCAGGCTGCCCTGCTGTGTGACTTTGGCTAGCCAGCTCTGTCCCCTCTCCCCTGCATGAATGGCTATCGTTTGCTGAGCAGTGATTTGTGGCAGGTATTTGCACATGGGATTGTACGCACAGATGAGGCATACTTATGATCAGTCCATTTTCCCAATAGGAAAACTGAGAATTGAGTAAACTGGACTGAAGTTCCAGTTTGTAAGTGGCTGAGCCAGGACATGAACCCAGGCCTGCCAGGCTCACAGTATCACGCTGGGAGGTGAGGGAGTGGTACTGGTTTCCTGTGGGGCTTCCAGTCTTCCCCCTCTCCCAGGCCCGCCCTGCTGGCCCTGCTCCTCACCGGCTCTCCTCGCCCTCCATCAGCTTGCGGTAGGTGGCGATCTCGATGTCCAGGGCCAGCTTGGTGTTCATGAGCTCCTGGTATTCGCGCAGCTGCCGCGCCATGTCCTTCTTGGCCTGCTGCAGGGCGTCCTCCAGCTGGGCTAACTTGGCCTTGGCATCCTGAAAGGCCAGCTCACCCTGTTCCTCGGCCACCTTGATATTCTCCTCCAGTTTCAGGCACTGAAAGTTTGGGAGGACAGAGAGAAAGGGGGGTCAGTGAGCAAGGAGGGAGGGAGAGAACGGTCAGGGCCAGGAGCCCACCTCTGTCCTTGGTGGGAGTGTGTGTGGGAGGGAGGACTCGGCACTGCGTTCCTGACGTGGTAATGGAGTGCATCGCAGCAAGAGGCCATTCAGTTAGACCTAAGGAGACACTTTCCCAAGGCTACCAAATATGGCAGGGCTCCAGGGAGCCTGTCCCAGCTGTCCTTCCAGGATGGCACTTCTCTGAAGGCTCGTCCTGTCTGGAAGCTGGGGCTTACACTTCCCTTCGCTTCTCTCCATAGAGTTGGTGGGAAACCTGGGGGGAGGCGGTGGGCTCTAGGTGTGTGTGTAGGGGGCCCTCCAACGTTCCAACAGCCCTGGCCAGTTTACAGAGCACTTTCACCGGCCAAGCTCATGTGGTTCTCAGAGCCGTCTAAGGACAGATGAGGAAATTGAGGCACGGGGATGCTACGTGACCTGCCCAGGGTCACAAAGCCAGGGCTTACATGGACACAGCCTGTGTTAGCATGTGTGTATGTATGTGTGTGAAGGGTATGAGAGAGCATGTGTCCCGCACTCTGCCCTGCTCCAGCCCAGGTGGGTCCTCCAAACACTCACGTGGCTCTTGATGGAGAGGATCTGTGATCGGAGCTTCTGGATGCGCACGTTGAGGTCAGCGATCTCACTGCGGCTGCTCTGGAGGCTGTTCCCAAACTCAGCCGAGCAGGCGGCCCGTTCCTCCAGCTGGAGGCCGGGGAGAGGGTGGCAGTCAGGGGAGCTCACTGTGTCCCCCCAGGACCCCTGGCCCCGCCTTCTTCCTCACTCTTGGCTTCATCCCCTCCTCTGTGGCCCACCACTCCCAGGCCAGCATCTCCCTCCTTCCCTGCTCCTGTCCCCACCATGTCCATGTCTGGATCCCTCTCTTGGTCGCCCTAGACTGAGCCCCACGGGCCGTGCCCACACTGGGACTGAAGTCACTGGGTGGCAGCACTGCCATGAGCCTCTGAAGGGTGCAGACTGTGGCTTGCCCCTGTCCCCGTCACCCCTGTGGCCTGGCACATCGCTGGACTCTCACATTCTCCGTCCCTGCCTGTGAACTCACTGCTGTGGGCTCCATCACCCCTGTGTCTCCCCATGCATCTCTCCTGGACTCTCAGCACCCAGAGCTGCAGGCGGCCTTAGCCATCTCTGCTGCTGCCCATCTTGCCCTGGTTGCATCACCCCAGGCTGCCTGCCAGCCCCAAACCTGGCTCCGGGAGTACGCTTCGGCCTCCTCCAGGCTGCGAGCCGCGATGGCATCATATTGGGCCTTCACTTCCTCCACGATGCCGCTCAGGTCGATGTGGCAGCGGCTGTCCATACCCACGGTCACCGACACATCCTTCAACTGGGCTGCCAGGTCCTTCAGCTCCTGACGGGGCACAGACATGGGGGCTCAGGGCTGGTGGGGGGATCTCAGACCCTCAGACATAGTCTCCATAGTCTCTTCGTTCCCTGGTGGGTGGAGGGCAGGCTTCTCTGTCTCCCTGGAGAGATGATCAGAGGATAAACGCCTCCCTGCCCCGCCTCTGCAGCAGCTTGCACTCTTGAGAAGCAGTCCCCCCAACTCCCAACTCACCTACCTGTCGGTCTTCCTGTCTGATTTGGCAGGGAGGGACCCTCGGCTCTGGAGGCCCACCTGCAAGCCTTATTCCTCTTCAGTCCCCCTCATCCCCCCGACCCCTGCCCCGCAACACACACACTGTTGTATGCTCCCAGGGTGGGCCTCCTTCCTCTTGGCAGAAGAGGAAAGGGCCCAGGACGTCTGAGCCTGAGGGCATTCTACCATTAGGCTCACTGCTGTGCAGCTTGGCCTCCCCCATCCCTGCCCTCCCAGGACGCGAGTTCCTCGAGGGCCTGGCTGAGGCATTTTCACCTCCAGGCCTCCGTATCTGGCAGAGGAGTGTCTCTGTTGAATGCATGTGGGAATGGAAGCCCGTGAATGATACGGGCAGGAGGGGACCAGAGGCTGACGATCATGCACCTCTGCTCTCCCACCAGCAGCGGAGGCTCAGGTGACTTCCGGGTCACCCTGGAGACTCACTGCCTCTCCCCGTCTAGCTGAGGGGCTTGCCCAGCCACAATGACAGGATTTAGCCTCAGTGTCTTTGTCTTCTTGTTGTCCTTTGGGATCCTTCTTTCCCCTCCTCTCTGTCTTCCTCTTTGCCTAGAAAATGCCAGCCTGTGTCCTCAGAGACACCTGGAAGCGGTAAAACTTCCCATTTCTCTGGGGGCTCCCGAAAGACCAGGCGGTGTGTGTGCTAAGTGCTTTCCAGGCACATCCACGGCTCATCCTCACCAGGCTGGCACGATTGTCAGCCCCAGATTACAGACAGGGAAAAAGCTGGGGCACCCAGAGTTGATGGAAACAGCTGTGAGGGCAGAGCTGGACCCAGAGCTTTGCTGCTCCTGCTCAGCTCCCTTAGAGGGGCAGGGACGGGAGCTGAAGCCCCACATTTGCTTCCGTCATGCCCTGCAGTCTGATAGCTCTCCAGAGTGAAGGCTCAGAGGTGTGTAGCAAAGCCAGTGGCGACAGGGGTCTTTGGAAGGGCTGCATGGTGTCATCTCCAGGCCCTGGGCTGCTTCTCCTGGAGGTGCTGATCAGTAGCTTGGGCCTGGGCGGGGCCCCGTGTGGAAAGGAGGAGTGAGTGGGTGTAAGCAGGGTGTCCGTGGCCAGCATTGTACAGAGTGAGTGAGCTGGCTGAGGAGCCTGACAGGCAGGGAGAGGGGCCAGTCACCCAGGGAGGGGTGGTGGGGCTCAGCTGGGGGAGGGAGGGGTGGGATACGGATGGCACAGTTACTACTGCTGGTGTTCACAGTTCATCCCCGACCCTTCCTTCAGTCATCAAGATTTGGTCAGTGTTCTCATTTTACACACACCCATATATATATGGGTGTGTGTGTGTATGTGTGTGTGTGCGTTAGTTGCTCAGTCGTGTCTGACTCTTTGCTGCCCCATGGACTGTAGCCCACCAGGCTCCTCTGTCCATGGAACTCTCCAGGCAAGTATACTGGAGTGGGTTGCCATGCCCTTCTCCAGGGGGCCTTCCCTGGGTCTCCTGCATTGCAGGTAGATTCTTTACCACTGAGCCACTAGGGAAGCCCTATATAAAATTAAAGAAAACTAAAAAAAGACCTTTTTTCATTTGATTCAGGATCCAAACAAGGTTCATGCACCGCCATTGGTCCATATGTCTTTCTTATTCTGTAGATACTCTCTTCATCTCTCTCTCTGTCTCTTTTATTTCCCCTCTGTCTTTTTCTTATTGAAAACCTCAGGTTGCTTGCCTATAGTCTGAATCTTCCTGACTGCCCCGCATGCTGGTGTTTAGCATGCTCCTCTGGCTTCTGTATTTCCTGAAAAGGGGCAGTTGGATCAGGAGGCCCGCTCAGATCCAGGTTCTGCTTTTGGCTCATGACTACATTCCAATCTTGCTTTCTGACTCTGGGCCCCCTCCTGGCCCTCATCCGTCTTTTTGCTCCAAGAGGCTGTGGCTGAACCTCTGGAGTCTAGACCTGCAGAGCTACTACTTCTGACCTGTGGCTTGTGTCCCTGTGGCTGGAGACCACGGGGGTGGGCAGCTGTGAGGCCTGCAGAGGAAGGCCACCCCTTCCCTGTCTGCTTGCCACCTGACCCTGCCCACTAGCATTCCTGGTGATCAGGATCGCCTCCTGGAAAAGGATGCTTGAGCAGTGGCAGGCCACCCATCTCCACCCTGGAGCTGGTGGGACCCTGAGCTCAGTGGCCAGCTGTCCTTTAGAGGGTCTCCTGATGGAGGATTTTGGTTGACCTTCAAATACATCTAACAGAGATCTCTGAGCAAGAGCAGGGGAAGGCCCCAACCCCTGCCAGAATAGACTCATGCTCCACCTCTGCTCCCTGGGTCCTCACTGGAGATTGACATTTTCCAGATGGAACTGACATCCCAGCTGGGGCTTGGCGGCAAACCAGTTTCAGAGATGCAGCTTGGGGCCTCCTTGGTCACCATGTGCTGGGGGTTGGCAGGCATGCGGGTGTTTCAGACAAAGTTCTCCAGGAACACTTCTTCCCCAGGCTTAAGGTGGAATTTGTTATGGGCAAGGAAAAGGCCAGGGCACTGTCAGAGCACAGGGCACTATTGCAGCAAAAGGATGGGCGAAACCCGGCTGATGGGGCAACTTCAGGTCCTTTCTGGAAAGAGCCAGTGTAAGCATGAGCATGGTAAACAGAAGCAGGAAGTGGAGGGCTTGGATTATTTGCAGACCTGTTCAGACATGCTGGCCCTGCCAGGCTGCAGAGGGCATAACAATGCTGACTTGTGTGGTGTGGAATTGCCACCATAGTGGGGTGTGGGTGGGGGGGAGCTGGAGAGGATGTGCATCTCCAAGCTGGCAAGAATCAAGTTGATTCAAGTTTAGAGCTTTTCTTAGGAGCCAGAGTCTGAGGAGGCCGCCATATGTGTGACTATTGTCATCGTGGCCCCCCAGGTCAGGGAATATGGTGACTGAAGGGTAACAGTACTGCTCAGTAAAATATAGTGTTCAATGACACTGAGCTCTGAATAATGTCACCTCTTATTAGCTGGGTTAACCCTGGCCAAGTCTTTAAAACTTAGCTGAGCCTCAGTTTTCTCATTTGAAAAATGAGTATAATTATGGAATTGAAATCAGCTGACATTTATTAAATACCATGTGCCAGACACTGTCCTAAGTGCTTTAGGATATACCAGCAAAATAAATCCTTACAACAGGCCAGTGAGCTAGGTAATATTGCCCTCTCCATTTTACAGATGAGGAAATTGAGGCATAGAGAAATAAAGGAACCAGCTCAAGTCCATATAATCATGGAGCCAGGATTCAAATCCAAGCCGCTCCGAAGTCTGTGCTCTCTTAATAATCTTCCCTACTTTATAGGTTTATTGGAAAGATTAAATGAGATTACATCTGGAGAGCACTCAGCCTGGTGCCTGGAATATAGTAGGTGCTCAATAAACAACAGCTGGGAAACTATTGGTGTGATTGGAAAATGTGATGGAGCTGGGAGGAAGTGTCCAGGGCTTGAGCAGCCTGTTTCTGGAGTGGCCTCTGGGGCACGATGAAGGCAGGCACTTAGACATGCCAGGTCCTTTTTGTAGGGGTCAGTATCCCAGGAAGTATGCTGGCTGCAGGGGCTTGTCAGTAGATTCCGTAGCTAATCTCCCTGGAACCAGAGTTTGCAGGTGGGGCAGGTGGCTTTCTGGCTGGATGCAGCCAGGCCCCAGTGCACTTGGGAGCTGGGGTGAATCCTGGAAGCCGAGGGGGAGCGGGAGCCCCAGGGTGCTGTCACCAGTCAGCATCCCTGGAGGTGAGGGGAAGGGGTGTTGCCCAGGTGGTTGCAATGTGTAGATGAGGCCCTGAGTAGCCTATAGCCATTGGCTTCTGGGAAAGGCTTTCCATAACTATCTTGACCTGTGTGTGTGTATGTGTGTCTTGGGGAGAGGGGAGGGCTGTTTCCTGGAGCCCTGGGGTGGGCTATACAGTAGTGCTTTTTTGGTATCTACTCCAAAGTTGAGACTAGTGCCTGGCCCTCCTTGGGCTACTCACATCCCACCATGTTTTTCTTCCACCCGAGGTGGCATGGCTGGCACCTTTCTTTACTTGGACCTGCTCTGTCTGATGTGGTAGCCACTAGCCCTGTGTGGTCGTGAGCAATTGAAATGTGACCAGTCAGAACTGAAATGAGCCGGAGGTGTAAAATACACACCAGATTTTGAAGACTTACAATGGGAAAATGTGTGTGAAATAGCCCATTCATTTTTTGTAATGATTACTTGTTGAATAATCATACTTTTGATATATTGGCCTAATAGAATATATTAAAATTATTTTTTTCTGTTTCTTCACTTTAAAAAAAAAATGTGGCTCCTAGAAAACTTACAATTACCTATGTGGCTTGCATTATATTTCTACTAGGCAGGGCCAGCTTAGAGACCCACTGGTATGGGGAATCTTTATGGGTCAGTGTTGCCCTCTCAGCCTGCAAAGGTACATGGAGGGAAACTCAAACCTCAAGTCCCGACACCAACTTGCTACCTTGCTGCCTCCCAAAACAATAATAACTGCTATTGTTTTATATATATATATATAGGATATATATATATATGCATTATATAATGTGTAATAATAATAAAATATTATTTTCTACATTATACACTATATAATCATATTTTATTATTTCAATTAATATATTAATATATTATAATTAAAATAATTAAATATGATTATATAGTATACAATATAGAAAATAATATTTTATTATTACACATTATATATAATGCATATTATATAATAATATATACTATACATATACTACATTACATACATTATGCTGTAATATATGATAGTATCAATATAATATGGTAGTATCAATATAATACAGTATAAATACAATGTGATATGATATGATATAACATAATAGAATGTGTATGTAATAATTGGGTCAGGAAGATCCCCTGGAGGAGGGCCCAGCAACCAACTCCAGTATTCTTGCCCGGAGAATCCCATGGACAGAGGAGCCTATTGGACTATAGTCACTGGGGTCACAAAGAGTTGGACACGACTGAGTGACTGAGCATGTACACATATGTAATAATGCACTCTTGCATTCACTGTGGCCCCTTCTCCACAGCAGCCCTCCAACAGCATCCCGCCTCCGTCTCCACCAAGGACTGCCCATCCTGCTTAGAATAATGTCCACACTCCATCCTGGGCCTCCGGCCCTGCACGACCTGGCCCTTGCCCACTCTGTCTTAGCTGCACTGGCCACTTTCTCTCCCTCCCAGGATCACATCACTCCCGTCTCAGGTGTTTCACACAGCCCTTCCTTCTGCTGAAGCCTTTTCAAGTCTCTGCTGAGTTGGATCTTTCCAGGTTGGGGCTTCACTCTCTTGGGCCTCCTCAGAGACGCACGGCCCCCAACCCCTCTAGCCCTAAGGCATAGCCCAGTTTCTTTGCATACTAGCAACTTTTCCCCTCCAAAATGATCTTGTCCAGATGTGTGTATTAGCCTATCACCTGTGCCCTCTTAGGTAAATTGTGCTCTCCTGAAGGCAGGAAACTTGCCCGCCTGGCTCACAGCTGTGAGGTCAGTGCCTGGCACCTAGCAGGCATGCCATAAACATTTGTTAAGTAATTTACCCCATCACAGCATGATGAACCTGCTACTATCACTCTCCCCATTTAACAGATGAAGAAAGTGAGGCACAGAGAGGAGAAATAACTTGCCCCAAGTCACAGAAATGGTGGAAAAAAAAAAAGGCAGAGTTAAGATTGGGGCCCAAGGGCTGCCAAGTCCAAATGGAGTCGGCAGCCTGGCTATGGGGCGGAGCCCAGAAGTTCAGCAGGTGTGTCTCCTCAATGCTCAGGTATATGGCTGGATATGCCCAGCCTTCCTCAGCTATGTCTCTACACCTGTAAGGCCTCTGCCTGGCCCTGGGCTCCCTGAGATGTTGGTGAGCAGGATGGACTGGAGGTCCTGAAACTGTGGCCCTGCTGACGTCTGCTGGGTGGTACCAGCCCTGGTGAGTGTGGGCAGAGGAAGCTCTCACCCACTTCCCAAGCCACTCAGTGGGCATGGTGCCCTGGAACCCCTTGGGGCTTGGGCCGGGTGTGGAGGACCCTGCCGGGGACAAGATGTGTTTCAGGGTGGTCTGCCCGTGAGGGCTGCCTCCCTAATGTTGGCAAGGGTTAGGAGGTTCCCTCTATTCTGCTCCCTCCCATGGCTGCACAGAGGTCTCAGGTCCATGTGTAGCCACGAGGCCCAATCTCCCTCTCCACAGGGCGAGGCCCTGAAGCCCTGGTCAGCAGCCCCTCGGGCCACCTTAACAGATGTTCCTGGTTGCAGTGGTGACTTTGACCCCTGCTCTGCCCTGGGCCACGTTGCCGTAGCTTGGCACCAGCAGCTTACAGCACACAGGCTGCTGTGCCCTGTCACTCTCAGTAATGGTCCTGCCTGCTTGTAGCTGAATCAAAGCATCACCCCATCAGCCTCCTCACCCCTGAGAAGATAGGGAATGTAGAGAGGAGAACACACATCCCCAAGGAAGCCCAAGAGGCAGATGGTGCCGAGGGGCAGAGTCCAGAATTCATCTGCTGGTGGCAATGGCTGTGGGACATGCCTTGGTGGCTACTGTCCCCTCAGGGACAGTGAGGACCTGGGGACAAATGAGAATGTGTCCAGGGGCTCCTCTGTCTGCATTTACTGGGACTTGAACTTTTTTGAAGTTGAACTTGAACTCCCACCCCATGGCTTGTGGGATCTTAAATTCCCTGACTAGGGATTGAACTCATGCCCCCTGCAGTGAAAACAAGGAGTCTTAACCTCTGGACCACCAGGGAAGTCCTTCCTGAGTCATTTTTGTCTGGAAGAAATTTGTATTGTCTGATTACCAGAGAATCTGTCTATAGATCTTCCTTGTCTGAGCCCCAAATGGGGGAGGGTGCGTTGCAGGCCTACGAGAGCTAGAGCTGTGGGTGTTTGCAATTTAAGCTGCAGGGATGAGAGAGAAATTAGTTCAATAAAAACTACTGTTCAGAGCTTCCTGGTTCACCGCTCCAAGGCCACCTCCTGATCCTTCCCTGGATGTACTGGGGCCCCTTCACGCCCTCAGTGCCCCCCAACACAGGAAGGCGGGGCTTTCCCTGAGAGAGGCTTTGTGGGAATCTGCCATACTCCATGAGATGAGTAACGAGGGGACACGTTGGGTTATTGACTGCAGCACAAAGGGGTTTAGGAAATTGTTGCATCTGTGGCCAGCACAGTGAGTGCCTACTGAAGTTTCCACGACCCACTGGATACCTTTGCCTCCCCTGCATTGCTTACCCAGGGACCAGTTGGCTTTTGGCTCAGTGGGACCCTGGCCCCGTCTTCTCACCTGCTCATAGATGCTTTTCATCAGCTCCACAAAGCTCTGCAGGCCTTTTAACTTGGTCTCCAGTTCCGTCCGTCGAAGACATTCTGCATCCAGGTCCTGGGGGTGGGAGCAGTGGTGCATGATGGGAAAGGGAATGGAGGGGTCCCAGGGCAGGGGTACGGTAAGGGGGGACTTTGCTTCCTGAATATGATGGGGGAGATTCCCAGAGGAGACCTGGCTCAGAGCCTTGGAGGAGGGTGGGGACATGTTCTTAGCTCTCTGCCTGTGGTCTTGGGACTCAGCCTGTGGGGCCTTTGTTTGGGGATCCTGAACAAAAGAGGGCAGAGGGTCCCTGAGGAAGGAACCCATGGGGTGGGCTGAGGAGGCTACCTTCTTCAGCTGGACGAAGGTGAACTCCATGTCCGTGCGCTTGGAGATCTCGTCCTCATACCTGGGAGGTGGGGAGAGAGGAGAAGGAGAGGAAGGGAGACAGACAGACAGACAGACACACACACACAGACTGCTCAGCTGGATGTGGTGGACTTGGCAACGGTTTGCTTAACCCTCCTTGGGTGGGGCTCGGGGCCTCTGCAATCCCTTTGGTGCCTTGTGGAGTTAGAAAAAAGTGGTCCCTTCCTTGAGGAGAATGCAGCCCCTTGTCTCTATGACATGTCCCCTCTCCTCCCTGATACCCTAGTGTTGGCTCTGGGCAATCAGGCATCCCGCTCCCCATGCTAACTCCTTCCTGATGACCAGCCATTCCTCTCTCAGGGGCATCTGCCTCTTTCCTGGCTCTGCTCCACATTCATCTCCTCCAGGAAGCCTCTCCTGATTGCACAGTCCCTTTACCCTGACGTTTTGTTCCCTTATCTTTATCGCATCTCCTCCCCCGAGAGTCTCAGTTTCAAACAAGCTGTGCCTTTGTTAGTGTCTTCTCTAAGCATCTTGCTCACACGTCATCCTCTCCTAACTCCATCCTTTCCTGAAGCCCCAGGCTTCTCCCACTGCTTTGCTAGACAACAGGACACCATGCCATCTTCCCTCCGGAGAGAGGGCAGGAAGGGTGTGGGTTTTGCAGTCAGATGGGACCCCCATATGTTTCAGGGCAAGAAACTCCTCCCCTCCCTTGTCTATTGGGGTGTGCATATGTGCACGTGCATGGGTGCGTGCGTCACGGGGGCTGAAATTCACCAGCACTCCAAAGTTGTGTTCCCTCTCTTCTCAGATGTGTCTCCTCCTTACACATGTGATGAGATGTGTCGAGGCCACCTCGTGTTCAGAACCAGGGCATTGCTGGGTGGGGAGACGGGATCCCTGGATCCTTGACCTTACCCTCTGGGGCCCCAGGATGGGTGTCTGCCTGCTGCATGCTTCCCATCCCTGCTCTGCCTGCCCAAGCCGACATGGGGCTTCTGTGGCTTCCTGTTGCCTTCCCTCCTCTCTAGAGAATGCCTGAATCATTGGCGGCTCTAATTACAGCCGCCTGCCTGCCCCAATCCCTGACCTCACAGAAGGGGCAGCGTCACCCATCACCCACGTCAGCTAGCTGGACCTGCCACCCCCAGGCCTTCTCTTTCACTAGCCTCCCAGAGGGACTAAGGGGAGCAGACCCCAGGGGACGAGAGCCCACAGAGCACTCAGGTCCCTGAAATTCAGTATGTGGAGGGTCCACACTCTCCCTGGCCACTGCCTGGGCTTCCAGAGTCTTTGAGGATCCCTGAGGGTGCAGGCCATGGGGACAGGGTGGTGGGGTGGGTCAGGGAGACTGGTCTGCAATCTGGAGCCTGCCAAGGCAAACAAAATGCCTCTCCTGTGACCCTCAGAGCCCCCAGCCAGGGATGTTCTCTTGGTCTTGTTTCACAGATGAGGAGATGGAGGCTCAGAGAGAGGCTTGGAAGCTTGAGTCATGTGCTGGTTAAGAATGGGGTTCCAGAGCCAGACTATTTGGGCTCAAATTCTGGCTCTCTTGCTAACTAGCTATGTGACCTTGGATAGGCTCCTTTTATGTGCCCTTGTCACAATAATGTTGATTTCATGAGGATTAAATAAATGAACACATAAAGCATTTACAAAGGTGCGTGACACCCACTAGAGCTACTGCTATTATTATCACCATCCTCTCCAACACCAGGGCTTCCGTGGTGGCTCAGACGGTAAAAAAATCTGCCTGCAATGTGGAAGACCTGGGTTTGATCCCTGGGTTGGGAAGATCCCCTGGAGAAGGGAATGGCTACCCACTTCAGTATTCCGGCCTGGAGAGTTCCATGGACTGAGGAGCCTGATGGGCTACAGTCCATGGGTTGCAAAGAGTCGGACACAACTGAACTACTTTCACCTTCACCAACACCATGTCCCAGCTCAGCCCCTCTCTTCCAGCGTTTCCAGACAGAAACCATAGGAATCCTCACTGCAGAGGGAGTGGGCAAGTCTCTTCACACTCTTCACAAATGCTCAGGGTTGGGCTATCCGAACAAGTTTCCTTCTGGGATCTGGGGGCCTCTGAAAAATTTCCTGACTTGAGAACGGGGTCTGGGGGGCCCCATGCCGAGAAGCCCAAATTCACTGGCGCTCCCCAAGTAAGCCCTGTGTCTAGCCCCTCCCCTCTCCTCTGGATAACAGAGTTCTACCTGCCTGGGAACAGGACATTGGAGAGAGCTGTCCAGTGGGAGCCCTCTGAGGTGCCAAACCTCCTCTTACCCCTCACTGCCCTTCTCAGCTTTCCCACCTTCCTTCTCATCAACTCCACTGCATTTCAATCCCAGTTCACCCCCAGACAGCTTGCACAATTGTACACAACATTCCTGAATCACTTGCTATGTGGCCTTGGGCAAGTTGCTTCCCCTTGCTGGGCCTCTGCTTCATCCCTAGTAAATAGAGGGGATAGCCAGCTGATCCTTGGGGTCCCTGCTACATCAGAGCTTCTAGAAGTCTCCATTCCTATAGAGGCTTATGTAACACCATGTCCCCCATTCACTTCCAATCCCCTGCCCGTATGCTAGCCGCCAGCTCCCAAACCCATTCTCAGCCCTTTTTTAGCTGGTCACACCCGTACCCTCTCCACCCCCCCCAAACTTGTTTATTTCTAGGAGTGAAGCTGATCTCATCGGCCTTGTAGAGGCAAAGTACACCCCTCCCTGTCAGGGCTTGGCCTGGCGTCTCCTGGCTCCTGGGGGCCTCAGGCTTTGCACAGCCAGGCTGCAGCTTTCCTGGCTCTGGCCTGCAGACCCAGAATCCCTCCAGCCTCACCTCCCCCAATTCAGTGGGCTTCCTACCCAGAGAGGGGGAAGAGAGGCCCTGAGCCTAAACAGTAAAATCAGGCAGCAGATGGAAACCAGGAAGCAGGCCAAATGAGGGGGCTGAGCCAGATTAAAACAACAAGTAGTGTTTGTACAGAACTTCCAGTTACAAAGTGCCTCCACGGATGCGATCCAGCTGCTCTCATGGAGCAGCTTCACACAGTAGTTTGCCAGGTTAGGGATGGGACTTTGTACTCGTGGCTGTGTGACTAAGGACAAGCCCCCACCCTCTCTGGGCCTCTGTTTCTGTCTCCATAAAAGGAGAATCCAAGTCCCCACCCAGCTCTGCTATTCTCTGATCCTTTGTGAGCCAAAGACCTGCTAGCTATCAGTGCACTGAGTCTTGGGTTCTGGCGCACCAATGTGATTTCCCTCGTCACCATCAGAATGGGCAGTCTAACTCCCTGCGTATTTCCCAAGGACCTGGGAGGGCAGGGTAGGGGGAGAAGTGCCCCCCACCCCAGGTCAGGGAGGGGGCCAGCCAGATCCACAGATGAGGAAACCGAGGTCCCCAGAGAGGGAAAAGCTTCTTGTGTGACCATTCCTTCTGCATGTGGTCTGAGCAGGGGAGGCCATGCAGAGAGGCCACCGGCAAAGGCGGCGCCACAGCCCAGGACCCTTGACAGGCTGCCTCCACCCTCTGTCTTGGGAGACTTTGGGCCTCACCTCAGATCACAAGGCTTGGATCTGGCCCACGTCCTGCAGAAGGTGGGGGCTGCTTCAACCGCACCCTGTCCTTCCTTCACTCTGGCTGGGGACCTCCAGCAAAGAGACCAGCCTCTCTTCTCTGGCCCAGCTTCCCTGTCCTTGAAGCCCTGATTGTTGACTGGTCAGAAAAGGTCACTTCTCCTCTGAGCTACTGAAGTTAACTGGTCTGCCTTTCTAGACTGGCCAGTTCAATTCAGCAAACTGCTGTGTGCTGGGCGTGGAGCCTTCTTGGGGGGCAGAAGAGTGGCCATTTATAACCACCAGTAGCCATGCCAAACTCTTGGCTTCCTCCTCACACCAGCCTTAGCTTGGTATCAACCATCACCATTCCCACTCCACACAAGAGGACACTGAGGTTCATGTGTGAAGCAACTTGCCCGAGGTCACAGAGATGGTGAGGGGTATAGGCAAGGAGTAACCCCCTTCCATGGGGCACAGTCATACCCAAGCCCAGACCCTTAACCACTTGGCCGTACTGCCTGCCAGCTGCTGGTCCCCCCAGTCTGTGTTTTCCTTGTCTCTCTAGACCCCAAGTCCGCCATTGAGGTCAGGTGTGTCTTACCTCTAGGCAGTTGCTTCTTTATGCAAACAAACCTCATCGTTTCTGCCCCCTGCCTTCCCCTACCCCCTTCCCTTTTCAGCTCAAGAGAGATCAAAATCTCAAGCTACAGCCAAAGCAGGAGCCCATCTATTGCTCTCGCTAGTGACACAATTTCCTGTGGACTTGGGCGCAAGGGGAGGGGGCAGGGGATGGGGCTGCGATGTTCAGAGGCTAGCAAGCACAGTGTAGCTGTCAGCCAGCGTGAGACTGGCTTCATTGTAAGGGTACTTGGGATGTAGCTGTAGATTCACCGCCTTGTCTTCCCAGTATTTAGAACACTGCTGGCATGTTGCAGCTCTTTAGTAAGTATGGACTAAAGACTGGTTTTTCACAGAAGTTTCCTCTTTTTTCTGGCCTGGGCCCCCGGACCTTGCCCCCGTGCGTGAAGGTTGGTCCCCACCCTTGGCCCTCATAGGGCACCCCTACCTGATCCGGAACTCCTCCACCTTCTCCAGCACCTGCAGCAGGTTGGCCTCGAGCTGGCCCCGCTCCTTGCTCACTTTGCGCAGCTCCTCCTGCAGCCGGCCTTGGTACTCCTCATAGAGGTGCCCAAGGTCAAAGGTGTCCGAGTCCTGGCTCTGCAGGAAGTGCCAGCGGGTCTCCAGCAGCTGGTTGCGCTGCTCCAGGGCTTGCACCTGGGAGAGAGGGAGGGTGCTGGTGAGAGGGCCAGGTGTGGCCCAGCCAGTGCCACCCGCCCCCCAACCCTGGGGGCCTCCCTGGGATGTGGCAGCTCATCTACTCAGAGGCACCCGCCTGGGGCTCTCACTCAGCACCTTCAGGTAGCATCTCCAGTACTGATTGTTCAACTGCAGATGGTGCGATAAGGGGGGGAATCCAAGAATCCCAGAGAGGCGCGGCCAATTAGCCAAGGTTTCCTACAGGAAGGGCAGGACCAGCGAGATAAGGGAAAAGGGACCAAGCTGTGAATGTGCCCACATGTGACAGGTTCTCCAGGCCGCCTGGGGCTTGGGTAGGAGACCCCAGGGAACGTGGGGTGTCAAAAGGCCTGTCTGCCGCACACCTCGACAAGCCTGGTCTCATCTAGTTTTGGAAACAGCAGGGTAGGGCCTGGTTAGTTCTTAAATGCTAATCCTCCTAACATCCCTGGATTTGAGGTCTGTCCAAGCCTCAGTTTCCCCAGCTGGAAGTCAGGGATGATGTCACTTGCCCTGCCCACCTGCAGAGAGAAAAACTGGGGAGGTGTTTTGGAGCAACAAATAGCAAATGCTCCTGTGGTCCCTGCTGTGTGTGAGGCCTTGTTCTATGAGCTGGACATCTTTAACTCAAACCCCCAAACAACCCACCGGGGAAGGTACTGTTATCAGCTGCATTCTACAAATGTCGAGACAGGGCACAGAGAGGGGAAATTACCCTCCCAAGGTCACACAGCTAGCAAGTGGCAGGCCTCAAGGTGGAATGCAAGCACTTTGAGGTTTAGAATATTTGAGCCACTGCCCCACAAGCCTCTGGTCTGCAACAAGTTCTCTGCGGGCCCAGTTGCCCTTGCTGGGCTGGCTTCTGCTTCTAGCTGGGGCTGGACTTGCCTTGAGGACAAAGCCTGGGAGGGCTCTGGGCCCAGGGCTCCTCTCAAACTCTGCATCCTTCAAATCCTCCTGCTCAGACTTCTGCAGGGATTTGCACAGCTCCCACCCCAGCCACCGACCAGCGGGTGGGCAGAGTCCCTCTTGGGTCCTCTTATTCCCTCCATCCAGTTCAGCCCAGCAGAGCTTGGGAGTCCCCCTCCCTCTTCTGCACCCTGCCTGTCCTCTCCAGGCCCAGCCTCTCTCTTGAGCATCATTCTCCTTTCTACCATCCCAGCCCGCCCCCACCATGTGCTCCCAGCACCCCACTGTAGGAAGCCTCCCCTCTTCCCTCCAATATCTGACCCTTGGTGTATCTGCTTCTCATCTGTCCTCATCTACCACCCTCAATGTCAGACTGAGAGCCATCTGCATGCCTCTTGGGATGTGGCTTAGGGCCACTGAGGCAAGATGGGTGGCTGGGGCTGGGCTCCTGAATGGGGCAGGCTGTTGTCATGAGAGTGTTGTGATAACCAGCTCAAACCTATGACCACAGTGAGTAGCTGAAAGTCTTCACATCCACTGCTGGCACCAGCTCCCAGAATCACAGCCCGAAAGAGCCAGAACCACAGACAGGAGCCTTTTGGATCGGCTGGTCCATACCCTTCATTTATAGAGGAGGAGATGGGGACCTGGGGCAGTCAGATGACTCGTCCAGGCTCACATAGCAACTCCATGGCCCAGCTTCTCGACAGGCCCATCGGATGGTGGCTGCCTACTCTGGACCTTCGTGTTCCTGTTCCTCCTGAACCTGGGTGCTAGGTGGGCTCTCCCCTTCTCTGTCTGTCCTACCCACATCCCTCGGTTTCCTTGAGATCTCTGATGCCCTGGGGGAGGCCCCTTTGACACTTGCAGGAGGCGACATCTGTGGGAACACTGAACAATGGCATTTGTGGGCTGTCATTTCCCTCCTTAACTCCCATTTGTACTGGTAAATTCTGCCTGAAGCAGACTTTAAGCCAACAGTGTGCTGTTGTCGCAGCCAAACAGGTTCAGTAGGGATGTGGTCAAGAGGGTTTCTGTCCTACTTGCATGTGTGAGGGATTGCTGGGGGTGGTGGGAGGCTTCTGCTCACTCCACCTGCCCTGTGTTTTGACAAGTAGGAGCCCCATGTTTATACTGAGGGTAGGGTGAGACAAGAGATGTGAGGCTCCCTCCTCCACCTATAAGCAACACCAAACCCTTTAGACCAGGAAGTCCTCCCCGTAGTCTTACTTCGATACCCTATGCTTCAGTATTTGTCTGCTGGGAGACGGTATCCATTTGGCCAGCCAGTCTAGTCAGAGGGCATTTTTGGTTGCAGGGGATTTAGGGAAGCCTCCTCCCCCTACTTGGGGGAGTTGCTTGTTGTCTCAGTGGGTGGGGATAGGAACTCACCCCCCACCCAGAACCTTCCATACTGAAAGGCTCCTCCCTCTGGGAACAAAGGCGAGGGAGGGCCGGAAATCCCAGTACCCTGTGAGGTGCCAGCTTCACTTCTTTCAATCTGTCAAGGCTGCCAAGCACTCCCCTCTCATTCTTCTTTCTGCCTCTCCTGGCTGACCCCCTGCCCTTCCATCTAGGTAGCAGCTCTAGGAGGGGCCTCGGAGAGCAAGCCCCTGGTCTACCTGCTTCCCATTTTACAGATAAAGAAACTGAGGCTCAGAAGCACAGAACTCACTGTGACCCAACTCCAGGGTCATGGGCCTTCCGGCTCAAAAGCAGGCCCAGACGAGGGTAGAGAGAGATGTGCTTTCTGTTGGGAGGAACTGAGCAGCCTGGGCTGGGCTGGGGCCCTCCTGTGGGAGCCCACAGCCCAGGGAGGTGAGTGTGCAGAGTGATGCCTCTGGTGTTTGCAGGTCCTGTTCCTCAGGAAGGGGACGGTATCAGATCCCCTGCCTCCAGCCCTAATTTGGCTTTGCCCAGGAGCCTCAAGTTCTCTCCATCAGGAAATGCTGTTTTGTGCTTTCCTTCGTGCAGGCAGGGGGATGGCCCCGGGGACTTCCAGAGGCTACACAGGTCAAGGGAAGACGCTGTGCCCACCCCTCTGGGTGCCACTGGCAATCCTTCCTCTTGTCCCATCTCCATCCCCTCTGGTGTCTGCAGTTGAGGGCCCAGCCTGCAGCCTCTGCTGTTGTCAGCGTGGCCCTTGTGCTACCCGCTTGGCCTCCTTTCCTGCTGCTGCTTCTGCTCATCCTCCTCCTTCATGGCTGCAGCTGTACTAGTCTCTTGACTGGCATGAAGTCAAGGCTACCCTTGGAGCAGGCACAGAGCAGGGAGTTGGAATCTGAATCACAGAGAGGGTAAGTGGCTTGCCCAAGGAAACACAGCCTGCAAGTGAAAGAATTGTCACCGCTCCAGGGCCTCTTGGGGGACTCCTGTGGGTCTCCTCACCAACCCTTCCCCTCTTCCTCCTGCTCTTCCTCAATGATCTCTGATTTCTCTGGGTGCCTCAGAGGGCCCAGGATGGAGGGCCACCCTGTCAGTCTCTTCTCTTTGCCTAGAACCCTACCCCTGCACTGGTGATGGCATCTCACCCTGGGCTCCTGCATCTCTTTCCAGCTCCATGCTGCACCCCTACCCACGAAGCTCCTCCACCCCACCCTCCAGCAGGGCCCTTCCCTTCTTCTTCCCAGGCTTCTTCCTGCTTGCACGCGTGCTAAGTCGCTTCAATCATGTCCAACTGTTTGCGACCCTATGGACTGTGTAGCCCGCCAGGCTCCTCTGCCCACGGGATTCTCCGGGCAAGAATACTGGAGTGGGTTGCCATGCCCTCCCTAGGGGATCTTTCTGGTCCAGGGATTGAACCCATGTCCCTTATGCCTCCTGCATTGGCAAGTGGGTTCTTTACCACTGGCACCTCCTGGGAAGCCCTTCCTGCCTGGCAGGGACTAAATGCCCTGGGCTGGAGTTCTCTGGGCTGGACCCGTGTATGGTCTTTTCAATATAACAAACAGAATACACCTGGTACCTGGTGAGGCCTTTCTACGTGATTTTCAGAAATGATCCCATTTGATTCTGACAAGCCCATGACAACAATGTATACTGAGGCCCAGAGAGGTTAAATGATTTCCCTGAGATTACACAAACGTAAGAGGTGAGGCCAGGATTCAAACCCAGAAATGTGACTCCGGGTTTCATATTCTAACCTCTGCTTGCTTCCACTTGGGCCCTCGTGGTCTTTTCAAGGAGGGATATGAGCGAATAACAGACTTTCTCCATAGAGTTGGTGGATCAGTTGGGTCTCCTTGGGCAGAGCTCCAGCGATCAGGATCCCCAAGGGGCTGGCAGCCCCAGTTCCCTGTGTGCCACCATGGAGAGCACCGGTCTCAAGGCCAAGGCTTGAACTGGGGGTTGGGAAACTCGAGTTCTTCTAGACCTTCAAGGGCAATGCCCTGGCTCTGGGAACAGAACCCAGACCCCTCGGGCCCCTCCCTGTGCCTACACACCCCTCCTGTCCCCATGGTAGAGGCACAGGGTGATATCAGCCCTGGCGTTCACGGAGAAAAGCCACCCATCGAAGCCAAATTACATAGCTCATGAAGCATTCCTTTTAAGGGATTAAGCTGTGTTTGGAGAGGAGGTGGTTCTGCAGGGACCTGCCTCCCTCCGGCAGCGGGCCCTTCTCCTAGGGTGGACCGCCTGGCAGTCTGAATGCTGCGCAGCCACCGGGGCTGATGGAGGGAACGCTCCCCCTCAGGGGATGGTTGTCCTCCAGCTATCACTTCCCCTACACACCCCCACCCCAGGCACCCCAGGTGTGGGTGCAAGAATGCTGGTCTGGGCACTCGGATCTGGGGGCGAGGTGGGGAGAAATGACTCCCATTTCAGAGGCTTTGTGTCTCACAGACCTGAGTTCAAGTCCAGACCTTGCTGGTCGTGTGACCTTGGGCGAGGCGCTTTGCCCCTGGGCCGCTCCATCTCCCCATCCGCACGTCAGGGGAACCGGCCATTGTGGAGTGCTGGGCAGTGGGGGCAGAACACCAACTGGGGCTCCAGGTCTGTTACTTTATTCCCCCTGCCCCCCTGGGTGAGCCCCTACCTAGTGGAGGACACCAACCATGTGTAGAGGGACACAGAGGCAGGGAGAGCAAGGGGCCGAGAAGGACCCAGCCCGGGGCAGAAGGATGGGGGAGTGAGAAAGCTGTAAAATGGGCATAGAAGTAACTTCTTTCCTAAGGTTGAGGGAAATAGAAATAAATATGCACTCAGCACAGTTCCTGGCACAGGGTAAGCAGTTAATCAACAGTAGCTGTTACTATCTATTCTTCTCAGTCAGGGCGGGAGGGAGCAAAGCTGGGAGGGCTGGTCATGGGAGGTTTCTTGGAGGAGGTGAGTGAGGAGCAGGTTTGGAAGGTGGACAGGACTTCCTTGGAGCTCTTGAAGCCCCTGTTCTGGGCCAGAGCTTGACACTAGTGCCCAGACCAGAATGCTGGCCATGGCAATGGGTCCAGGAAGTGAGGTGCGAGGGACTCAATCACTCTCCTCTGGTCGGGGCATGGAAGACTGGCAGGCCACCTGTTTCAGGCTCGCAGCACCCATCCCCCGCATTCCTAGCTCCTGAGGAACCACAGCTGTACCCCATGCCGCTCAGCCTCCTTCCGGCTGCCCTACACGCCCCCTTGCCCATGTCGGCGCTTCTGACCCTGGGAAGCTGAACAGATCCAACGGCCTGGACAGGAAGGTGAGCCCTGTCTGTCCACCGTGGAGTCTGACTGCAGCACATGCCTCCATCAGCTGTTCCCAAGAGAGGGCCTCCTCTTGGTCACACTCAGAGCCCCTCCCTAGTCCCTGCCTGCGGGGAGGGTGACCCCAGGCCATGCAGCGCGTTATTATCCAGACACCCCTCAGAGGCAGGCCATCCTGAAGTCCTTTTCTCCCGCGTGTCAGGATGGCGTAGGGACTTCCCCCTTCTTCTCTCTGCTCAAAGCTAGCCCGGGTAGTTGGCAATGCTGGCGTCCCATTGGCTGGGCTGGGGGCGGGGGTGGGGCATGATGCTGGGGGGAAATACATGGCTCAGCCACCTGCCCCAGCCAGACTGGCCTTAGTTTGGGGACCCCTCCCTCCACTTCTGCTCACCTTGCCAATCAGGGAGGCGAATTTATCATTGAGGACCTTCATTTCCTCCTTCTCGTTGTTCTTCTGCTGCTGGATGGCTGGGTCCACCTTGAGATCCAGGGGTACCAGCAAGCTGGGGTTCACGGTCACCTCGGGGACGGTGCCTGCTGTCCAGCAGCCTGTAAGGCTGTGGGAGCTGAAGCCTGGCCCGGGGGCCGCGCAGCTGCTCCATCCGGAGGTTGCAGGCCGGGGGCTGCCCGCTGGGGTCACCTCACAGCTGCTCAGGCTGCTGAAGCCGACGACGCAGGAGCGGCAGGCCATCGCCGCCCCCGGGCCCCAGAGCGCGCAGGGCACAGGGACCGGCGAGCGAGCCTTTGAGGGGTGGCGGCGGCTTGCTCCCGTCGCAGGCAGGGCAGGCTGTGGACTGAGGAGCAGACACCTGTCGCACAGTGCTCATTAGCTCCACGAGGGCGGGACGCCTCCCCTCCCAGCCCGACCAACCTGTTAGATGATGCGGCTCCCGCCCCTCCCCCCGGCACCATGTACCCATCTCCTCCCCGGGCAGGAATCTACCAGGCTGAGGGGGCTGTTCATTGGCCTCCCAACAAGCCTGGCCTGGCTCCAGGGGAAGGGGACACGGGCTGGGCTGAGCTGGCTGGTTGGCTGGGGGTGGGGAGGTAGCCAGAGGAAGGACAGATTCAACAAGGAAGAAGAAAGAGAGGAGAGAGAGAGAGAGAGAGAGGGCGAGAGCAATGCCTCTCACCGCAGACCTCATTGCATACCTGAAGGCTGACGTATCTAGGCTTACATACCTCTGGAAAAGATGAGGCAAGAGCAGTCCCTGGGCTCCCAAGTGCAGGGCAGCCGTCCTGGGCACCGTGCCAACCTGGCATTGGTAAATAGCACCTTGACTGTTTATTTTCTATCTGCGTTTAAGAGTCTCCCTGACGTCTCCTCTCTTCTTTTCTTCCTCCAGCTCTCCCTTCTTCCTGCCTTTGATCTATTATTTATCAGTCACCTATTACGTTCATCCCCCTATCTCGGGGGCTGGAGAGGAAATACAAGGTCAAGAGCAGTTGTCTTTGGATGAGTGAGACTTGGTTCGAGACTCAGCATTCGCCCCTGGCATGGCCTCCAGCAGGCTCCTTGACTTCTGTCCTTCTGTGTTAAATGGGGGTGAATATACCAACCCCACAGGAGATGGTACATGCAGAGAACATGGGAGAGGGTGGGCACTCAGCCCTCTGTGGATGGTGGCTGAGACCCGAGCCCACCTTCTGGGAGCTGAGCCTGGAGGGCAGAGGGCCCTGGCCAAGTGCAGGTCTGCTCCCAGGGCTGTGAAAGGTACCTCTGTCTCCTCCCTCCCCCTCCTTCCCATTCTTCTGGCTCTTTTTCTCTTTTCTCCACCCTGGTTTCATCTTAAATGTGAAGTGTAAATAGTGCAGACTGATTTGCTCCCCCAGAGCCTCTGATGGGGTGGCAAAGGGGTCAGCTGGGGCCAGGGCATTCCTTTCCACCTTCCTGGATTTCCAGAGGCCCCATTCTTTCACTTCCTAGGAGTTGCCATTTCTCTGGGGCCTCTCTCTTCCTTCCTCCCTGCCCTGATGTTCCTGGATGATCTTGGCTTGGCTGGATGGCTCTGTATGCCCTGCCCTCCCTGGACCTGGCACACCAGCTTGGGTGATGGTGCTACAGAAGAGAGAGGAGTGTGTCTGGGAGAGACTCCAGTGTTCAGGGGTGGAGAGATTTCAGTCCCCTCTGGGACTGAGGGAGACAGGCTGGAGATGGGAGCTCATGCCTGGGTCACATCGCCCCGTCCAGGCCCCCTGCCTCCCAGGCTAGAGCTCTGTCCTGCACAGTGGGCATTTCTGGCTCACTGAGACACAGGAATCTGTCCTGAAGCTACGAGTCTATCCCTAGACTGGATCCCGGGCTCTGATGCTGGGGGTGGGCTGCTGAGACACTTCTGGGTGATGGGGTCACTGCAGGGGTGTCTGTGCCTCCACCCCTGAGATATGCTAGCCCTCCCCCCATTCAGCACGCACCTGTATGGTCCATCCAGCCTCCCTACCTGATATCTGAATGGTATGTGGTTGAACTCAGCACCCTACCTGCCCCCACCTGGCCGCCTCTGTGTTCTCTGCAGGGAGAGGGGAAGGCAGACAAAGGCATATGGGCTCTGCTGGTGCCAAAATAGCAGTAGACAGGTCAGGTATGCCCTCAGTACATGGATTAGCTCCCATGTCCTCATGACACCCATCCTTTGTAGAAGCTTTAATTTTCATCAGCCCTGATTTGCAGAGGAGGAAACTGAGGCTTGGAGAGGTTAACAGCCTGATCTTTTGTTTGTTTGTGTGCATGCTCAGTTGTGTCTGACTCTGCAACCTTTGGACTGTAGCTCTCCAGGCTTCTCTGTCCATGGAATTTTTCAGGCAAGAATACTGGAGTGGGTTGCCATTTCCTTCTCCAGGGGGTCTTCCTGACTGAGAGATCAAAACTGCATCTCCAGTGTCTCCTGCATCGGGGAAGCCTCAACAGCCTAGTATGTTGACAGCAATTTATAAGTAATGGATTTGAATGCAGATAATTGGAATTATGGGCCCTTCTTCTTATCTTAGCCTCTAAGCCTGGTGGCTCCTGGAAAGAGCAATGGGACAGAAAAGGAAGCTGTCTCCTTACCATTGGTCACTTGATTCCATCTCCTGTCTTTAAGCTGGATGCTCGATTCTTCAGAGCACCTCTGGATAACTCAAATCTGCTACTCCAAGTGTTTTGACAAGTCACAGTTAATTGCCTAGTCTGTGGCTTTAAGGCTGGCCTTGCAGGACAGTCTCTGGGGTCCAAACACTGGGCACCTGCCTGGTGGGTGGTCTGGCTTCTTGGAGCCATAGAGGGCACACTAACCTGGGATGCTATGGGTAGGAAGAAGGATGTGGTCCCACCTGCTGCTTCCTCTCTGACCCAGCAGTCTCCCTTAGGTGCAGTCACAGAGGTGTCTTTGGCTGTCACAGCCTTGGCTGCTGAACAGGAAGAGCAGCAAAAAAGCCCCAAATGTAACTCCATGGAAGTTCTCAGCCCCATTTCCTCCCCTTCTCCTTGTCTCCCCTAGCTTCACCCATGCCCCCCTGCACTCCTGAGTTAGCATCCTTGGGGTCCACTGTACAGGCCTGTGCCTCTCCACCCTCACTGAGGACCTGACATGACCCTCTTCTGGCCTTGATATGAAGCACAAATTTCCTAGGTGTTCAGGTCCCCAGGGAGCAGGGGTCCTGGCAGGGGTTGGGAGGGGGGAGATGGAGGGTGAGTGAAACTTTTAGTCTCTCTGGGGATGTCTGGGTACCTGGGCAGTCTCCCAGCCATTCCTGGATGTACTCATAGACAAACCAGCTTGGGGCTTCTGGTAGGGTATGAGCTTGGGTGACCCTGCTGGAGACAGCATCTTTTGCCCCTTTGGAATTCTAGAGCCCTGTCTTGGTTGATCTTTACATGGTCCAGGAACAGAAATCTCCATTCTCCACCTTCCACCTCAAGTCTACATCCTTTGTTCCGGTCCCCTGTAACTGGCAACAGAAGGCAATTCTGACCATCCAGGGGGCAGAGAGAAGAAGGAAGAGGGATAAGAGCTGGCCAGAGGTAAGAATTGGGGAGGCTGGATCTCCTGAAATTGGTCCTCAAAGAATCAAGGGGGGGCTTTCTTATTTTCTCTGCTTCCTCTTGCCTACTATTTCTCTCTCCAAGTCACTACCTCCCAACTGCTGATGTGTCTACTGCTCGCTTCCTTCCACCTCTTCTTTCTTGCCTCCCTGTCTCCCTGTCCTCTGGGAGAGTCCTGGTCCGGGGCTCCTCCAGCTCTCAGCCCCGGGAGAGGAGAAGCTCCCTGGCCCCACAACCCAGCTGGATGGTCTTGTAGGAATGGCATCAGTATGTCACAGTTTCAGGGCCTGTCTGTGCCCTTTGCCCATTTGGCCCAAGGCCTGGCCTGTGGAGCAGGCACGCCTGGGATAATGCAGGACAGCAATACATAGTTGCTGGATGAATATTCCAATGAGCACATCCCAGCCTGGCTGGGGCTCTGGAGCATGATGTGGTTCCTGGGGAGACAGACAGTGACTCCGGGCAAGGGACTCTTAGCCTCATTCCAGCACATGGTGGTAAGGCTGGGACACTCCTCCAGGAAGCTTCCCAGAGGAACCTGCACAGGCTCCTGCCCCCTCTCCTCCTCTCTCAGAAATGCACACCCACACCTATGCCCTCACCTGGGGCAGTGCCCTCTCTGTTTGAGCAACCCATGGCTGGCTGAAAAGAATTACTGAGAGCCCCAGAACTGGAGACTAGGGAGCTGAGAGCATACTGGGAAGGACCAAGGCCAAGAAAGAGGGACTAACAGCAAGGATGGAGACGTTAAAAGGGTGCCTGGTGGTCCAGTAGTTAAGACTCTATGCTCCCACTGCAACCAAAAATAAATAAATAAATAAATAAATAAAAAACAAAACCACCCCGAAACAGTGTCTATGAAGCTCCTTCCATGTGCCAGGCAGGCTGTGGAGACATGGGAGAGGCACTGACCTGGGCGAAGGTGTTTGGGGCAGTGAGCAAAGGCTTGAAGGAAGTGGAAGACTTGTCCAGGAAGGGGAGGGAAGGTTGTTTCAGGCAAACTTTCTGTGTAGGACAGTGATGATGACGGGAGCCAGTGGGACCGGGGTGTCGGAGGCACTAGGAGCTCATAGGAGCAGCAGTTCTTCCAGGAACGCCACAGTGAGGGCATCTCATCACTTGGCATAAAGCCCTTCAGTGGCTCTCTGTGGATTAGGATCTAGAAGATTCCTTGGACTGTCAAATAAGACCCTTTGCGCCTGCTTCCCCTCTTCCTCTCTGTATCTCATCTCCCCACATCTTCCTGTTCTCTGTAGCCCCTGCCCATTCCCACCCCGCCAAATAGGCCCCATTTCCTTGAACCTGCCAAGTGATGTCCTGTGTCCGTGTTGGGCCCCACGGATAGGGAACATTTCCATCACTGCGGACAGCTCTATCCGCCAGGGCTGATACGCAAAGAAGGCATTTGAGATGGGCCAGCAGGCTGCTGGGCCCTGGTGGCTGTGAACTGGGTCAGGGTAGACCAGAGGGCAGCGTGGGATCAAGGCAGAGCTGGTTTCTGGTCTGGGCTCTGCTACTCCCTAGCTGGGTGGTTTGGGGACAAATGCTTAGACTTTCTGGGCCTCAGTCGCTTGTAAAATTATGTTGTACTGGATGGTGTGAATTTTTTTTTAATTAAACTTTTTTTTCCCCCTGGTTCGATTCAACAAGTATTCCTCATACTGTGGTCAATCCCCTTGTTATGCCACGTACTCAGTGGTTTCCAGAATGATCCAAGGTCTTTAGCCAAGCTGTGTGCTGGGGAGGTCAGGCAGGTGTGGGCATTCTCTAATGAGGGCTGGCCTCTGGGGCCAGGGAGAGGTAAGCATAAGCTAATTACACTTTCTTGTCTTCAGAGCACTTAGCCCAATTTGTAATGATTTGTTGTTAGTTGTTTACTTGTACCTGCCTCCCCTGAGAAGCTCAGTGAGCACCGGGACCACGTGATAGTTTTATTTCTTCATGTCTCAAGGCCTGGCACAATGCCTTGCACATAGTAGGTTCTTGATGACTACTTCCTTCTGGAATGACTGCAAGGCCACCCTTCCACATGGGGCACTTGTTATATGATGTTACAACACAGGATGCAACGTCAAAAGCTTCGGATGGTGTAGAGCAACAGACGCTAGGTGGGTCATGGAACAAGTGAGGATGGGGAGACACCCCATAATCTTGAGGCTGGCTCCGGGCCCCTGCCCCACAGGACCTGGCTGCCTCCTCTCCAGGCTGAGCTGGGCTAACTGGGACAGGCCTGTGGTTGATGCCGGGTCCTCCGCTTGGGGTGTGTCATGGGTCCCATCACAGGTGGACTCCCAGAGGCCTGGCCTCCTTTTCCTTTGTTCCTGCTCAGCATAGGAACTCTGATGCCCTCCTGTCACGGCCAGGTGCCTCAGACGGGGGAGAAGATGGATGGTCCTCTTCATGAAAGAAAGAGGCAGGAGGAAGTCTCCATAAGCTGGTAGAAGCCTCATTAGGCTTAGACTTCAGTCTGGCATGCATTCGGGGCGGGGCAGGGCAGGGACCAAGCCATAAGCCTCCCAGGTCCCTCTCCCTCCACATAGGACCTGAGGATGGAACACATGGGGCCAGAATCCCTGGTCCAGGTGGAGGGTGGGCCCTGCCTTCCCTGGGAACCCCAGCCTGTGCCCAGGTGTGGGTGCTAGGCTCATGCCCATGGCATCTGGCAGGGCTGCCAGGCCTGCTTCTGGGCAGAGGGGGCAGGAAGGAGGATGGCACAAAGGAAAACTAGCAGAATGGCTCCACTTCTGGTGGCTGCTCACTGCCTCCCAGGGAGGGCGCGGCGGCGGCGCAGGCCCTGTTCCCCAGGAAGCACTGCACCTTCTCACTTGCTTCCTCCTCCAGGAGGAAATGCCAGGTCTCAGCAACAGGGAACTCCCAGTGGCCTGCTACCCACTCTCCATCCACCTATTGTGGCTCCAACCACCCCCCCCACAGGGATGGTTCCTCCCAACAGCCCTCACTTCTCAGGCCTCAGACGCTCATCTTTCTTCTTCCCTTCCCCACACCCCTCCCTCCCCCAGCTGCCTCTGAGCCTTCTTGCTGACCACTCAGCCAGCCCACCTGCCCCCTTCCTCCAGGAAGTCTCCCCAGATAGCCCGCTCACTTGTCTTGGTGGGGAGAGTGCTCAAGAGCAGCCTCTGTGGTGGCCAGACTTTGCTTAACCCACTGTTTCATCACCACTGGCCCATACTAGGTTCGCACAAAATAGTTCTTGTATTAATACAGGGAGTGTCCTCTATTATTTAGCGCTTGTTTCTATGACCCTCTTAGGCAAGGGTCTCTCTCTTGCAGTACCCTCCCCCATTAGACAGGACCTGGGAACCCCAGTTTCCCCTCCAGCGAGTCTCCCTTTGTCTGGTATCCTGGCCACTGGGGAAACTGTCTAATCTTACCTACCCCGGCCAATTGGGCCTTCATTGAGAAAAGGCTTTCTCCACCTCTCCTGGGCGCAGAGCAGGGGGATGTGTACAAAGATCAGTGAGGCTTTCTGAGCTCTGGACTCTCTTTCCATCTGGCCTCTGCCTCCAGGCCAGCTGTCCAGTTGGTTCCAGCCTCCTCACCCTTCCATCGCTGGCACTGTACATAGCTATTTAGGAGGTGTCCATCTCCCTGGGGCTGCTTTCAGAGAGGAACAAAGAGGGACTGGAAAGCCGGGGTGGCTGACAAAGGCAGAATGGGGAGGGGTAGGGCATCTCGAGATGCTCATTTGTCAGCTCAGACTGCGCCCTGAGCTTCAGCGGCTGCTTTATCTGCCCTGATAATAGACCGAAACCATGTTCTGCTCCCTGTGGAGCGACCAGTGCCCAGCCTCTGTGAGCCTGCCAGAATGGCAGCAGCCCCAGGTGGTGCTGGGGCCCTGTGCCAGCTGACACAGGCCGGCTGGCACTGAGAGACTGTGGCCAGGTGGGTAGCCACCAACCCGCAGTCCACTCCCTAAGGCAGGGATATCCCACTCATCCAGTGGTCCTCAGAGCCCATATGGGGCACAGGGAAGACTCTCAGGATGAATCTTGAGGACTGATGCTTGAGTGATGGTGGTTTATGGTTCATTTATCTTTGTATCCACAGCACCAAGCACGATGCCTGGCGTACAGCAGGAGCTCAGTGGTTGAATAGTGTGCACTCAGCACCTATCTATCAGAACCTATCATGTGTAGGCAGCTGTGTCCTCCCTTTCCATCCTTTTTATTTTTTTTATTTTTTTATTTTTAACCACTCCGTGCAGCATGCAGGATCTTAGTTCCCCAACAAGGGATTGAAACTGTGCCCTCTGTAGTGGAAGCATAGAATTTTAACCACTGGGCTGCAAAGGAAGCCCCCCTCTCTAAATTGAAGATCCAGTTGGCTTTATTGGTGATTCATGAATCAGGCAGCATCCCCCTCTAGGAACTAGAAGAGCCCTCCCTCCCTCTCCATCCTTCCATCTCTTCCCCCTAACACCTGTTGGGGTCTCTGGATGCAGTGAGATGTGGGGTCTCCAAGGCAGCTGTCTATGAAAGGCTGATCCAAGGTCATCAGCCCTGCCCGATGCATCCCAGGGAGAAAGGGAGGAAGAAGTCCTTCCGTGTGTCCCCAAACCCAAATTAGTACCCAGGCTTACAAAAAGCGCTCGAACAGGTGACCTGGTTTCATGTCCCCAACACTCTCGTCAGCTGAGCATCCCTGTGCCCTCATTGTGCAGAGGTGTGGGATTGAAACTAGTCTTCTGCCTCCAAATGCAGCTCCCAGCCCAGACTTCCTCTAAGTTCTGAAGTTCTGGGGGAACTGGAGTGGGGATGGGCCAGGGAGGGGTGAGGAAAGGGAGGTGGGCAGAGGAACGGTGCAAGGCTGGACCCCCCCGCCCTGGGCCTGGGCTGCCAGATGGAGCCGGACTGGCCAGTGGGTATCTGACAACCTCAGCTCCTCTCTGAGGTGCCATGTTGCCTACTGAGTGGACAAACAGTGCTGGGAGAGATCGGAGACTAATGAGTGTTTTCCAGCGGGCGATTCCTCTATGTGGGGTTTATCTTCCCAGGTCATCGTTCTGCACTCTGCACTTAGCAGGTAATAGCAGCCTGGTCTGGGGCTCCTGCCTGCCCGCTGGCCCCAGGGCCCTGCAAACAGATGGCAACCGATGCGGGAGAGAAAGGCAGGAGCAAGCAGGAGTGGCAGCCCAGTCCCGCCCTGCTGCCCTGTCCCCGGTCACTGCAGGTATGTGTGCCCACAGCCACGCTGGGTGACTGCCCGGATCCGGGGACCCTCACAGACATCCATACCTCCTTCCCAACCTGCTGGAGCCTGCAAAGCTCCCTCACCAGCCTGTGAGGTCCCTCACTCAGCTTTCTCGTCCTCCTTTGTCCTCAGGAAGTCAAAAAGGGAGATGACAGTGCTGCTGGCCAAGGACCCTCCCACTCACCATGTGAGGCACCGGGCTTCCTGTTCATGTGACTTTCCAAGTCCCCAGGACTATCCATGTGGTAGGAGTTATTGTTAGATTATGGTTGAAGATGCTGGACTCTGAGAGGTTAAAGGACTTGTCCATGGTCACCAGGTGTGGTAGATAGAATAATGGACCCCCAAAGCCTGAGAATATGTTACCTTGCCTGGTCATAGACTTTGCTGACATGAATAAGTGAAGGCTCTGGAGATGGATAGATTATCCTGAATGATCAGGGTGGGCGAGTATCATCACCGGGGTCCTTTTAATGAGGAAGAGGGTGCTGAGAGTGATACTGTGAGAGACTCCTGGTGCTTTGAAGAGAGAAGGGGACCAAGGAAGGTGGGTGGTCTCCAGCAGCTGGAAAAGGCAGGGAAGTGATCTTCCTCTAGGACCTTCAGAAGGAAGGCAGCCCTACTGGCACCTGAGTTTTAGACTACTGAAACACATTTTGGACTTCTGATCTCCAAACTGTCAGACAACAAAATTATGTTGTTTTAAGTCACTAGGTTCATGGTTACAGGAGAAGCAGGAAATGAATATGTCCAATCGGTAGCAGAGCTAGGATTTGAACCCAGGACTCAGCTGGCCCCCCGCTCCCTTCTACCTTACACGACTGATGTAACTGCTACTTTTTCCACCTCCCCACCCACATCCACGTTTTCCAGACTGAAAGCTGGGTCCCACAGCTTGACACATGAAAGCCAGTTGGTGAGGAGGAAAGAAGGAAAGATTCAAAACTGGGAAGGAGGCTAGATTTCAGACATTCCTCTCCTCTGATCCCAGCCTCCCTTTCCTGTCTCTTTCCTGCTAGGGAGTCAGGAATGCTTAGAAACATGCCTATGGTAGACCATTTCTTGGGGGTGCAGTAAACCATTTTTGGGGGTGCAAGTAAGGCAAGGGTTGTTGTGGGTGCTGCTCCTTTGAAGCAGAGTGGGTGGGATGGGAAGGGGTGTCTGAAGTCTCCTCTGGGGCCCCTAGAGGTCTGTGTGTCCATCTCAAGCAGGGGTGATATCTGTGTGTCTGGGTACCTGGTTGTGGAAGGATCCAGGAGTCCAGCTCCTTGTGTGTGTGTGTGTGTGAACATGTTGAGTGTGAACATGTGAGTGAGCAGGTGTGTGAGTATGTGGGAGTATTTACTCAGACTTCTGTTGTGTGAATGTGTGCTTGAGGGAGTGGGTGCCTGGTTTCTCCTTGGTGTGAGTACACAGGTGAGTGTGCAGGAGCTGGACTAGGGGAGGGCGGCCAGCATTGCCTCATCCCCGTGACACAGCCACTAATGACTGTTTGCCATTGTCTGTGCGGCGGTGGCATCACCATTGCACTAATGACAGTCTCTCCTGCCTAATGACCTGGCTTCTGCCCCATCATTTAGGAGCCACAGGAGCACTGGGCCCCCAGGGCACAGAGAGATGTTGACGAACTCAACACATTTCCCACTGGGGTGTCAGTGGGGGTGGGGAGAAGTGTAAATCCCACCCTCCCCCGAAGCCCTGGAGGGTGCCTGGTACGGGCTGGGAATTTCAGCTGGCCGATGACATTCCTGGGCAGGAAAGGTGGGCGGCTGCAACCTGGGCCCAGCATTGCTCCCTGCTGCCCCTCCCCACCAGTTGCCCTTGACCTCTGGCAGCCAGACCTACTTCAGCTTCCATGGGCCAGAGTCAGCCTTCCAGTCCTTCCTCAGCTCTGTAAATGAAGACAGCCTCTCTCAGCAAGCCTGTCTGTGTCTGGTCTGGGGGTGCCCCTGTGGGGAGCAGCTAAGGGGTCTGGGGCAGCTCAGGGCAAGTTACCCTCTGGAGTCCCACTAGTGAAGCCTCATTCACTGACCTTACCAAACTGTCTTTTATGATTGAAATGAAGTTAGAAGAGCCCTCTGGGGATTTCCCTGGCCATCCAGTAGTTAAGACTTTGCCTTCCAATGCAGAGGGTGTGAGTTTGATCCCTGGTTGGGAAGCTAAGATCCCATATGCCTTGTGGCTAAAAAGCCAAAAGGTAAAAACAGAAGCAGTATTGTAACAAATTTGATAAAGACTTAAATGGTCCACATTAAAAAAAAAAAGTCTTAAAAAAAGAGCTTTCTCAACTGAGAAGCAGATGCTGGGGAGGGGCTGTTGGTCCTTTTCTGTGAGCTCTCAGAAATTTGTTCACGTTCTCTCATAGCTTTGAACCTATTCTATCCTACTGATGTTTTCTATTCACAGGTCTGCCTCCTCCTACCGTAAGTTTATCTAGATAAGCAGGTAAACTTAGTCCTCTGCCCGGTTTCAGTAGGGACTCACCAAAGGGTTTCCGGCTTAATGAGTGCAGCCCCAGGACTAGCTGTGTGACCTTGAAGTGACTTGCAGCATCTTCCTTTGCAAAAAAAGGGACTCCTGCTTCAGCCTGGTTTATGTCTATCAACTCCATCTTACTATTTTGCCCATTTTATAGGCAGAAGAATCAAGGTCCAGAGGCACTAGTCCACACAATTAGTGTAGATTCAATCCCACATCACTCTCTTGCCACATCTTACTGCAGCGTCTAAGGGACCCCAGTGTGGACACGGCATTAGCTCTCAGCCTGGTTCTGGAGGCCAGGGAGAAGGGAAATGATCTCAGAAGGGTTTGCAGTGCTCCAGAGCAAGAAGATCCCCTTGAGGAGGAGCTGACCTCTTCCAGATACTGCCTAGAGAGTCCTGCTTGGAAACAACCTTATCAGGGGCATCCCTGGCAATCAAGGCAAGAACTCGGCCATGGGGAGAAGCTGCCCATTGTTGGGAGTTTCATCTGTGACATTGGTTGATTGTCAAGAGGTAAAAATTGCAGTGAAAGAGATATGACTTGGAGTTTAGAGTCTTTGTTGACACTCGGTAAGGTCAGGGACTAATCCTCTAGCAAAGTAGGCTTAATTAACATGGGAACTCACAACTAGTGACAACGCTAAGAAATATAGCTTTATGAGAACATTTGCAAAGCAACACATGAACAAGGGCAACTGAATACAGGGAAAACTTTGTATCTAAATGCGTAGGGTGGCAGAATAAGTGGCAGTAAGAGCTGGGTGGGGTTGTCCAGGGAAGCTTTTCCGGAGCAGTAGGGTGTGGACAGATTGAGGAGGGGCAAGTTTGTCTTTGGGGTGGGGGCAGGTAAGGAGAGCAGCGGGCACCTAGCATCCCAGAGGCATCGTTACTCTGGAACTAGCCAGTCCCCAGGAGCTGTGCCCCGGAGCTCTGGCGCAGTAACCTGCTACCCTTGAGCCAGGTCCTCCTCTCCAGGAAGCCCGGCTGAGTCTTGGCCGGTGGGCTGTCCAGGTGTCTCTCTTGGGATGTCTGGCGAAAGAGATGAGGGAAGAGTGTGGAGCCTCTGAGAGGCTGAGGAAGGTTCTGAGAAGTGGAGATAGGATGCTAATAAGGCCTCCTATCTCCTTCTCAAGAACCAGGGTGCCAGTATGGAGGACAGCAGATCTGCGGTCAGTCTGTCTCCAACCTTGACTGCTTTGGGCCTGGGCTTGAGGCCCTGGAGAGAAACCTCAGATTCACAGAGCTGCTGAATGGGAGGGGCCCTTAGTCCACCCCCTTCCTGTACACAGAGGGACCTGGAAGGCTAGAAGCTGGGAGGATAGATTGTGTAGATGGGGGAGGAGGTGGGACAGACCCAGGATTTGAGGAAGAGGTGCTGCTATGGCTTTTGAGGCATTCCCTGGAGGGTGACCGGCACATCCCAGGCTGCCGTCCACAGTGGGAACAGCAGACACACCTCAGACACTAGTGCTGGGAGAAGCAGAGGGGCAGATCTGGGGTGGTGCCCTGTGGGAGGGGTGAGCCATGAGCAGGACTGAGCACCTAGAAGGGGCAGGCCTGGCTAGGGTTCCCTGGTTGCAGGGAGAGGGAGATGTGTAGAGGGAGGGTGGCTGAGGTGAGAGCAGAATGGAAAGAAGAAAAAGCACCCTGAGGGACGGCTGTCTCCCAAGCTGGGGGCCTCACCTTTGAATCAAGAGGTGAAGGGAGCCTCTGACGGCCCAGCAGAGCTTTGACTGCAGTCCTAGGACTCAGGTGACTCTTCGCTCTGAAGCCTGGGGTTTCCACCAGGTGTCCCCGTCCTGAGCCCAGGAACTGCAGCCTACTGGACCAGGGCTGCGTAGAGGGGGTCTCTTGACTCCAGAGGTGGATTTCATGGTGGATGGAGGGGAGCTAAGACACAGGAGAAACTTGGGTCTGGGGTTGACACCTCTGGGGATGCCCTGAAACTAGGACAGAAGCATCTATTTAGGGATCCATAGTCACTTTTAACTGGCATTTAGATTCGTGCCTGTAGTAGCCTCAGGAATGACAAAATTTGAACATCTGTCTACCGCCCAGCAAATTCTGCCTGCTTGGAAACAACATTCAGGGCCATTTAACAATTTGGAACAGAGAGAAGCCAAAAGAGGTGCAAATGGAGAGATTGATGCTCAGGGAGGAAGGAGTCTCTTCTCTCCTAATCCATTGTCGTCTGGGGGACAGGTGGGCAGTGGGGGAACTTGGGAAGAGGAGACAAGATGGGGTGTCAGTAGCCAAAGGCAGTAAACAGAGATTGGAGGGACCTCATGTCTGAGCCCGGTGGGGATGACTCTGTTGTTGGCCCTCGCAGCCTTCCCGCCTTCTTGTCCTTGGGCTCTGTGCCCAATCCATGCTGTCAGCACCTGTTCCCCTGAGCCAGCGCCTGGCAAAGACAGCTATGAGATCATGGGGTGGGGTAAGTTGGCAGGCCCCCTGATCTCCCTGTTGGAGCTGTGGCAGGTGGAATTGTGGAGCCCTGGGCCCGGCGCCGCTGTAATCTCCCTCCTGGCCTCATCCCCTTCCAGGAAGGCGGCTCCTCTTCCCTACCTGTGTAGCCTCATCCGGTTTGGTCCCCAGACTCCAACAAAGGTGGAACACTGGCTCATACCATAGCATGAGGACTTGAGGCTAGACTTCCAAAAGGACTTCCTACTCAAGTGATGGGATGGTGGGATAATTAAGGACACACATTAAACAGTCCTCACTGAGGACTTACTCTGCATGCTGTTAGTCTAAAGCTCTTTGATATATCTTGAGGGTCCAGTGAGGTGGGCCGCTGGAGGATCAGGTGGGCTCCCAAGGGCTCTCTCATTCCCTCATGTAGTGTTCAGTGGTGAATAAGACAGCCTTCTTGAGGGCAAGAGATGGAGGTCAAAGAGGCAGGAAAGATAAGAGGTGAGCTCATGTTCCAGAGGGTGGAAGTCAGCACGCAGAGGTGGGTGGGCCTGTTTCTGTTTGACACCTCTTGAGTCAGAAAGGAAGCAGGCGCATCAAAACTGCAGCAAGAGGGATAAAGGTGAGGCACTGAGACCTTCTGACTTCTGGGGATGTGTGTCATCGGCACGTGAAGGGCGTGTTGTCTGTGTAGGGAGAGCAGTTTGAAGGGCTCAGTCTGGAGGTGGGGGGGGAATGGATGACTTGATTTGGGGGTCTTTGTGCAGGAGTTTGTGTGTGTGTGCATCTGCATGGGCATGTGTGTGCGTGTGCATGGGCATGTGTGTGCACACAGCCTCTAGAGACACATTTTCTGCCCCACCTGACTCTGAGCCCTCTAGTGCGTCTCTGTGGTTGTACCACAAGCACCCAAGGAAGAACATCCCCTTTGCTGATGGTCTGAAATGTACTCTAGATTTGGGTGCAAGTCTTGATTGGGGACCATCCTTGTTCCCTAAATGTCCTCCAGTTGGACAGACCACTTATTCTAGGCCTGAGATCCTCACCCTTACCCACAGGATGTTTTCTCTGCCCCTTCTTCAGGGACCCCTACTCCCTTCCCCTTTCCTGAGGAGGAGCTAGAGTCAGGGCTTTTAGCTAATGCTGGGCATGTCCTGAACGTTCCCTGTAAGCCCTCAGTTCCACTTTGATTCATTCATCCCTGAGTGAATTCACCCCTCATTCACTCATTCCAACTTCCACAATATCAACACTGCTGTAGTGAGTCTATATGTACAACACGCATGCATGGAGAAGAGGGATGCATGCGCCATCCCTGGTGTGTAACTGGGGCCAACCCTTGGTGTACCCTGTTGGGTACTGTTGGCCGCTGTCTGCTCTTGGAGTTCAAGTCTGTACCCCTTTTCAATAGTTCTGGGGTCATATCCTGTGTTTAATGCTCAATGGCAACATACAGGGTCAGAATCCTAGGATGTCAGGGCCAGATTAGACCATAAGGATCATCAGGGCTCATCTACCCTTCATTTATAGACAAGGGGTCCCTCAGAGAGGGAAGGGCTTTGCTCAAGGTCACACAGGAATTTGGAGTGCATGGTGGGCTTCCCCATGACACAGCCCTTTCCACCATGTACATTGCCTCCCTTATTTTCACCAGCCTTTTCTCTCTCTCTCTCTCTCTTTTTTTCTCTTGTCTGTACTTTTCTTAGACTTCCCTTTCAAATTCATCCATCCAGACCCTGCCATTCCTGAAGGCCTAGCCTGCCCTCCTTCATTCTGGAACCGACTTGAGTATTCTCCCCCAACCTTCTTCTGCACCATCGGCAGCATGTCCTGCTAATTCCCAGTCCTTAATTGTCTGTAACACAAATTAATGCTTGAGTACTTGATGCTCTAATGACCTGGGTTCCAATCAGGCTCAACTGCTTCCCAACTGTGTAACCTTGGGCTAGTTACTTAACATTCTTAATCCTCTGTTTTCTCATCTGTACAATGGGGCAGGTGTTTGAGCCTGAGTGAACAGTGAAGCTCAGAGAGCTTGACTTAGAAAACACCAAGATTGCAATCTGGAGTGTATGGGTGTGGGTGGTGAAAGGCAGGCAGCAGCCAGATAGTGGGGCCCCTCAGCTGGGAGAGATTATGCTCTTGGTGGTGGGGAGCCCTTGAGGTCTTTCTGGAAGGAAAGTGACAAGTCCCCACCTGGAGTTTGGGGTGGCTGTAAAATGGGGTGGGAAGGGCATGGCCTTAGGAATGGGTGGATCTGGATTTACATTTCAAGTCTTCCACTGGTTAGCTGTGTGATGCTGTTCAGATTGCTAGATCTCCCCGAGCTTCCTCTTTCTGTCTGTAAACTAAGAAGGATATCTACTCCATAGACATAAAGGGGAGGATTAAATGAGAAAACATCTATAAACTGCTCAGCTTGGAGTCTTGCACTTAGTAAGTGCTTAATGAGGAGTAGCCATCGTGACTGTTGTGGCTGTCACCATCCACCAGCTGGTGTTCACCTGCATCCTGGCCTAGCTTTGTCCCTGAGTCTGTCTGGCCCCCAGGTGACAGGTCATTCCTCGATTTCCAGCCTGGAAGCTTCCCAAGGGCTGGGCCCACACGCATGGTCTCCCTGCTGTAGCTGCTCCAGGAAGTGAAGGTGCTGGGAAAGCTGCTGAGGAGGGGTTGCCCTTGGGGTCCTCTGGGGGGCTCTGCAGAGGCCTCAGGGACCTGCAGGTAGGAGGAGTGGAGTGCTGGTGTCTCAGACCCTCCTGGCCACCCATTGCCCTTGTAGAGTCTGAGAAGATTAAGGTGAGCAGGGAGCTCCATGTCAACAAGATGTACATCCACCCTCCTCGCTGGCATGTCGAGCCAGCTCTCCCAGAGATGGTCCTCGGGCCCCAGACACTTCAATGGGTCTGCTGCTGCTTGTGGTGTGGGGTGTTGTGGGGAATGGATGGAAATGAGGCCAGAAAAGTCTGCAGGGGTCTTGAATGCCATGCTGAGGAGTGAACACTCTCCCAAGGGGAGGGGCAGCCATGAAAGGGTTTTTAGGCAGGGGAGAGATGTAGTCAGGTGCAAGGGCTGCAGCGCTATGGGAACAGGGGGAAATGGGGGAGTCTGACTTCAAGTTTCACGGAGGAGGGAGTGATGGGGGCTGGTGTGCTCCTGGGGAGGGGGGATAGAACGGGTTGGTTGTGGAGTGGGTGTGCGGGTCTGGAGCAGGGTGTTGAGGTGCCCCTGCATATGTGGGAAGGGTGGGAAACCTGCAGGGGTTGAGGCCGTGCTCTGCTGGAGGGGGAAGGCTGAACACAGGGCTGAAGCTGGAGGAAGAGCAGGCCAGGGGCCTGACCGTGGCCTTGGCTCAGCCTCCTCCTCCCTCTAGGCCTCAAATGCTGGTTGGCTTCACAGGCCCTCAGACAAGACAGGCCACTTCTCTGAACCCCAGTATTCTCATCTGAGAAATGGAGAGCACTACACATTTCTGTTTGTCATGTGGAGTATCCAACTGATAAACAGTCACTGTTCCTCTGTCTGGTCCTGAATTCTGGGGCATGGAAGTTCAGAGAGGCAGAATCTGTGGCAAAGGAACTTCCCTGAAGGTCCAGTGGTTAAGACTTCACTTTCCAATGCAGGGGATGTGGGTTTGAGTCCTGATCAGGGAGCTAAGATTCCTCCACATGCCTAGAGCCAAAAAACTCAAACATAAAAAAATAGAAGCAACATTGCAACAAATTCAATAAAGACTTAAAAAAATGATGCATATAAATAAAAAAGAGAAAGAATCTGGCAGAAGCCTAGGTGGGCTCTGGGCATGATATGAAGCTCTTGGAGTGCTTTGGGAGGGGCTAGAGGGACAGGTGTTCTGGGAGTGTGTCCAGGGTGAGGAGCTGGTGGACAAGATCTGGGTCCAAGGCCTCCTTTGCTCCTCTGTAATCTGAGCTGGTGTCTCAGAACATTCCAGCTTATTAGGCTCACTTCCTATCCTGTGAGAGTGGGACCAAGAGTGGGACCTGGGTTGGATGGGACAGGCAAGATTGGGTGACCGCTTAGGCATAAAGGGGTGAGAACCTGAAACTTTCCCAGCTCCAAAAGTCTGCAAATCTTGGCGTTTTTACAGCACGACTTCTTACTCCACAGAGCCCTGAGCAGGAGGCAATAGGCCTGCGGTTGGCAGGAAGGATTCCAGCAACAAGAAATTCCAGCTCTGTCTCAGGGGTCCCAGCTTTCTCCACACCCCAGGGGAGCAGTTGGGTGAGTTGAGGTGAGAGATGCTCACACCCTAGTGCCCCTTCCTGGGGCACCTGCCATCTGGGTCTTGTTGGAAGTGGTCTTCACGTGTCTGGTGTGTGGCAGGTTGGGGCTGGCCAAGGCATCGAGGTGGAGTACGCCCTCTAGGTGATTGCTGTTGGTGAGGGTAGGATGGAGGGTGGTCCAGCCAGCCTAGGAGACAGAAAGAGCCACCCCTCTTTCTGGTCCTGGAAAAGGTGTACTGAGCCCTGTCACTGTCTCCAAGTATCCTCGTTCCTTCTCATCTCTCACACGCCTCCCTCACCTCCTTCCTCTAGTTTCCCCCCCATCTCTGGCACATCCTTTCCATCTCCCTCCGTTTCTCTCTTCTTCTTTCCCCAGTCCTTCCCTGTCTCCTGTGTCCCCCCAGGACCCTCACGTCTTCATTTTACCTCTGCTCCCTGTTCCCTGTGGTTCTCTTCCACTCACTTGTCCCCATTCAGACTCCCCTCTTGGAGTCCTTGCCCACCTCGGTGAGAGGTCACTCCATACACTGTGGGAAGTTCAGAAGTTCGGGGCAATCTTCTCTCCAGAAAGTCCCTCTCCTCCTGACGACGGGAGGACCGTGCCTAAGGCCACTTCTGTCCCTACCGCTGAGCCAGGGCTTCGGGCTGGGCAGCGGCCCCTGGAGGTGAGGCTGGGGATTGCAGCTTTGTGTAGGCTTCCGCTCCCTGCTGGCTCACACTGTCACCCCAGACATCGTGAAAGTCACACTTGTTTGTGTGGGGTGTGCCTGAGTGTGTGAAGGTGTGTGCAGATTTGGGTGTTGTGTGCCTGGTGTGGGTGTGTGGTTGGAATGTGTCTGTGGTTGTGTTGAGTGCATGCAGTAGTGTGTGTGTGTGTGTGTGTGTGTGTGTGTGTGTGTGTGTGTGAATGGAATGCAGGCCCCTGTAGATTGTTGCTCGTAGGTAAGCCCCTTGGATACTAGGGCTTGTGCATGTACACACTCCAGAGTACATGTGATAGTGGAAAGACACATATTTTTGTGGGTTCCTGGAGGAGCTTGAGGGCTCTGACAGGTAAGAGTTCATCTGTGCTTGGGGACACCACTGAGCATGGGAGTAGCATGAAGACACAGAGTGCGAGTGTGAGTGAGGGGCTGTGAGCACGTGCATGGGTCCGCTTATAGCATGCACCTGTGTGTCCAAGACAGGCTGGCTGCCTGTGAGGTAGGTTGGTGTGTGTATATGTTATCACTGCAGCGTGGGGGAGAGGAGCCCCACAGGAGGGTGACTGTTTGGATCCAAGGTGTACATGACACAGGTGAGCAGCACGGAGGTGGGGGGCAGGGGCAGACTGACTCTGTGTACCTGCAGAGCAACTCCTCCTAGGCCACGGGTGGGGTTGGGCTGAAAGGGGAAGTAGTTAGTGATTTATATGCTTTGAAAGAAATGACTCCACCCCCAGTCAGGCCCCAGACACAGTGAGTCCCACGCATCACGCAGGCCTGACATCATCCAGGCACCTGAAACCAAAGGAATGAGAAGAGACTGCCTCCCTTACCTGCCCACCTGCCGCAGGCTAAGGCTGGGAGAACAAGCACATTTCCCACACTGAAGCACCTCCTGGGTGCAGGAGCCCACAGCCCAGCTGATGCCCCAGTCCCAACCCTCCTCTGCTGCCAAAGAAGTACGCTGGCAGGGAGTGGGACACCTGGCGGATGCCTTGGTGGACCTGGGGGCCAGGAACCCCTTTCCCAGTCAAGCCTGGCTCCTCCAGGAGAGCTGGGTGGGCCTCCTGCAGGCTGCCCTCAGGGACTGAGAGGCCTTGAAGCAGAGGGCAGGAAGCCCTCGATAAATACTGACTGGGGGAATGAACAAACAAATGGTGGTTCCAGGGTGCTGGTGGGCCCCAGGGAGTCTCTCAAGGATAAGTGGGAGGCCGGCTTAGTGCATGATCTTTTCTGAACCTCACTTTCTTCCTTTCTAGGAATTACCCAACAGTGTCATTATACCGATGAAATATGACAGTGTGCCTGATGCTTGGCCCATGGTAGGTACTTAGGGAACCACAGGTAGCTCTTCTTTAAGAGCCGACAGCTGCCCGGAGCCCCTTCCAGAGTTACCCCTGGGCCAGCTATGAGTCAGCTACCATGGGGCAGCAGGAATCCCCAGGTTCCCATTCTGGAAGCATGAGTCAAGCCCAAGTCCAGGAGGAGGGAGGTCACACTGGGGTCAGAAGCTGGACCCAGGCAGGAGCAGGCATGCACCTGGTTGCTACCTTATCATGATGTGATGCCCATTGCCAGTGATGGAGCTGGGAAGCCAGGGCCCTAGGGCTGAACTGAGTACCCCCAGGTCTGTGGGCTGAAGGTGTTGTTGACATGGGCTCTGTGATATGTAGATGCTTTTCAGATAAAATAGCCTGAAAAGGACCCAGCCAAGTCCTGGAAGGCTTTGCTTTCATAGCTGCTGCTACTGGGGGTGGGGCCTCTGGCCCTGTGGCTGGGGACTGCCTCATTTCTATCAGAGCTCCTGAATCCAGCTTGCAACACCCAGAGCCCTATCTTGATTCCTCGAGAACCTCTCTTCTTCATCTAGATTTTAGCAGTCTCCAATGAAGACCCAGATGAACTTTCTCTAGGCTTTGGTGAACATCAGAGATGTGGAAATTCCTACTTTGAACTCTCTCTCCTACGCCTGTGACTGGGCAGGAGGTTCTGTCTTTTCCTGTCTCTGCAAACTGTGACCATTCAGCACAATGTACAGCGCCCATGTATTAGGTCGGCTTAGGTGGGGATGAGCGTCTCTTGCAACATTTGGTATTTTTGCTACACTATGTAGATCCCCTGGGCTTCCCAAGTGGCTCTAGTGGTAAAGAATCCACTGACTAGTGCAGGAGATCTAAGAGATGCAGATTCGATCCCTGGGTCCTGAAGATCCCCTGGAGTAGAAAATGGCAACCCACTCCAGTATTCTTGCCTGGAAAATTCCACGGACCAAGGAGCCTGGTGGACTACAGTCCATGGGGCCTCAAAGAGTCAGACAGGACTGAGTGATTGAACACACACATGCGGATCCCCAGTGCCTGGTTTCTTATCTCTAGGAGCCACTGCTTCTCTGAAGCTGGGAGTTACTGATTTCTAAGGACAGCAAACTACGGCTTACCCATTCTCAGTAGCTAAACACACCACTCTAGACATCCACATACAACACGTGATTTGGGATAAGATGGCTCAGAGAGCCTTTGCATGTGGAAGAATAGGGGGAAGTTGTGGTGATGGGACTTGTCTCTGCTACTCAGACATGAAAAAAAAAAATCCATTGAATCACATACATGCACACACACACACGCGTGCACATGCACACACACACAGAAACAGAGCATTCACTGAGCACTGGCTGTGGCCCAGCCCTTATTAGAGACTGGGACAGAGTGGATAAAGCAATGCCACTTGAGGATGACTTTGCACAGCTTTCACCTACAGCAGCTCATAGTCACTTGGAGGAGATGTTGTTGTTGTTCAGTCGCTAAGTTGTGTCTGGTCTGATTCTTTGTGACTCCATGGATTGTCACACACCAGAATCCTCTGTCCTCCACTGTCTCCCAGAGTTTGCTCAAATTCATGTCCATTGAGTCAGTGATACTATCTAACCATCTCATCATCTGCCTCCCACTTGTGCCTTAAATCTTTCCCAGCATCAGGGGCTTTACCAATGAGTCGGCTCTTTGCATCAGGTGGCCAAAGTATTGGAGCTTCAGCTTCAGTCCTTTCAATGAATATTCAGGGTTGGTTTCCTTTAGGATTGACTGATTTGATCTCTTTGTAGTCCAAGGGACTCTCAAGAGCCTTCTCTAGCACCACAATTTGAAAGCATCAATTATTTGGTGCTCAGCCTTCTTTATGGTCCAACTCTCACATCTGTACATGACTATTGGAAAAACCATAACTTTGATTATATGGACCTTTGTCAGCAAATTGCTGTCTCTGCTTTTTCATACGCTATCTAGTTTTGTCATAGCTTTTCTTCCAAGAAGCAAGCATCTTTTAATTTCATGGGTGCAGTCCCTGTCCTCAGTGACTTTGGAGCCCAAGAAAATAGAACTTATCACTTCCACTTTTCCCCCTTCTATTTGCCATGAAGTGATGGGACAAGATGCAATTTATCTTTTGAATGTTGAGTTTTAAGCCATCTTTTCCTCTTCTCTTTCACCCTCATTAAGAAGATTTTTAGTTCCTCTTCACTTTTTGCCTTTAGAGTGATATCATCTGCATATCTGAGGTTGTTGATATTTCTCCCGGCAATCTTGATTCCAGCTTGTGATTCATCCAGCCTGGCATTTCGCTTGATATACTCTGCACAGAAGTTAAATAAGCAAGGTAACAAGATACAGCCTTGATGAACTTTTTTTCCCAATTTTGAACCAATCCGTTGTTCCATGTCTGGTTCTAACTGTTGCCTCTTGATTCACATAGAAGTTTCTCAGGAGATAGGTAAAATGGTCTGGTACTCTCATCTCTTTAAGAATTTTCCACAGTTTGTTGTGATCCACACAGTCAAAGGATTTAGTATAGTCAATGAAGCAGAAGTAGATGTTTTTCTGAAATTCCCTTTCTTTCTCTATGATCCAGTGAATGTTAGTAATTTGATCTCTGGTCCCTCTTCCTTTTTCTAAACCTCTGCCTTTCGTATATCTGGAAGCTCTCAGTTCATGTACTGCTGAAGCCTAACTTGAAGGATTTTGAGTATAACCTTCCTTGCTAGCATGTGAAATGAGTGTAATTGTATGGTAGTTTGAATATTCTTTGGTATTGGAAACAAACCTGACCTTTTCCAGCCCTGTGGCCACTGCTGAGATATGTATGTATTGACAAACATGTATTTCTTTTCCATTTTTTGAAATTTGCAGAATTAGCTCAGGAAAAACATTAAATCTACTAAAATATGCAAAAAATGAAGCAGCAACTTTGCTGGGTAGCCAAAAAATCCCAAACCTCCCAATCCTTCAGTGACTGACTACTGGGACACCTGCTCCCAAAATAGCCCTCTCCTGGGTCCCTAGGCTACCACATCAGCAGGGTCCTGCCCACTGCTGCTGGGGACAGAATGCTGGGCAAAAGGCATAGAGGTCCAAGGACAACAGAGTTTGGTGACTTTATGGACTAAATATATATTTATTGTATCAACAATGTGACAATACCAGAAATTCTAGGTCATTCTCTCTTCTCTCTCCTTCTCCTCTTCTTTTCTCCAAGCTCCTCCTTCTCTGAGCCTTTAGGGTCTGATGGGAGGGGGCTTGGTGCTAACGAGGTGTGGAAAGTATCCTGGTTTGCTCCTCCTCTTACCCCGAGTCCCAGAGATCATAAGCTTCTGAGCTCTTCCTGAGTGTCCCAAGCTGAGGTTCCTCACATAAGGCAGGGCTGAAGCTGCTGCCCCAGCCCTTGCAGCCTCTGGTCTGATCCCTTGAGCTGTTTGCCCAACCCACGCCTGGCAGTCTGTCCCCAACCATCAAGACAAACAGGTTTGGCTGACCGAACTGGCTGCAGCCTTTGCTTTTAGTAAGATAAACAGTCAGAGCTTTTGGCCACAGCTGAAATAAACTTTTTGAACTTAATTTTCCTCTGACTCACCTCTAACTTATGGAAAAGTGGCAAGGATAGTAAGAAGAACTTTTTTTTATGAACCATTTGATGGTGAGTTGCTGACCTGATGCTCCTTTACCACTCAAATATTTAATGTGTATTTCTTACAAAGACATTCTCTCTCACTCAACAACATTAGAGCCATCAAAACCAGGAGATTAGTATTGATACACTCCTGCCACCTAATCATCAGACCCCAATCTGAGGGGGTCTCATATTTTACCAGTTGTCTCAGTAATATCCTCTGTAGGGAAAGCATCCAGTGTTAACTGCATTTGGTCATCACATCTTCTTAATCCCTTTTAATCTGGAACAGTTTCTCAGTCTTGATTTTCATGACCTTGACACTTTTGAGGATTATAATAAGCCAGTTATCTTGTAGCATGACCCACAATTTGGGTTTGTCTGGTGTTTCCTCATGAGTATGAATTATGGGCAAGAGTACCACAGAAGGGATGTTGTGTGTCTCCTTCTGTATCCTGTAAGGCAGCTTATGATTTCAACTTGTCCCAATATTGATGATGCCAACTTTGATAATAGTTGGCCAGGTTTCTCTACTTTAAAGTATCTTTTTTCTCCTTGTAAATAAAATGTACCTTGTGGAGAGATACTTTGAGATCCTTACCAAATTTCCTCCCACTAGGTCCGCTGCTGTTTCTTGGCTTATTACTATACTGATTGCCAAATTCAGGATTACTTCTACATTTATTAGTTGGCATCATCTGTATGGGAAATAAACCTTCTCTTCTTCATATTTATTCATCCATTCATTCATTTATTTATATTTGTGGGGTCTGATGATTAGGTGGCAGGAGTGTATCAATACTAATCTCCTGGTTTTGATGGCTCTAATGTGGTTGAGTGAGAGAGAATGTCTTTGTAAGAAATACACATTAAATATTTGAGTGGTAAAGGAGCATCAGGTTAGCAACTCACCATCAAATGGTTCATAAAAAAAGTTCTTCTTACTATCCTTGCCACTTTTCCATTTATTTACTCTTTATTTTGAGGCTCAGATTATCTCAGCTTTGGCCGGTGGGAACCCCTTCAAGTTGGTTTTTTGTCCTTTTGATATAGTCCCTCCATTATTTAAGCACTTCCCAAATTTCTGGAACAAGGTAGTCCTGACTCATCTTGTGATTTATCTGTCCCAGCCCCAGAACTTGTCATTTCTCCAAGGCAACTTAGCTTCCTTTGGTGGAGAATGATGTAGAAACCAAGATCTTGGCACTGGGTATGCTCATAGCTTTTGAAATGTTGCCAGTGATTTTCCAACTCTTCAGCCAGGGACAGAATATTACCTTCAAGCTTTAATCTTCTGGACTGGGTGACTACGAAACCTGTTCAGGTGGTGGACAGCATGGACATAATTAAACTTTTAATGCAAATATATGGGATTTCCCTGGTGGCCAGGGGTTAAGACTTCGCTTTCCAATACAGGTGGCAGGGATTCAATCTCTAGACAGGGAGCTAAGATCACACAAGCCTCATCATCAAAAAAACCAAAGCACAAAACAGATGCAATACTGCAACTAATTCAATAAAGACTCCCACTGGAAATAATTAAAATAAAAAATAAATATATATTTATTGAATAAACAACAGTTTACTGAATCTAAGACATCAGTGAACAGAGGTAAGGAATATATATGTATGTGTGTGTGTGCTTCAATACTTTGGCCATTGGCCATCTGATGTGAAAAGCTAACTCATTGGAAAAGACCCTGATGCTGGGAAAGATTGAAGGCGGAAGGAGAAGAGGGTGACAGAGGATGAGATGGTTGGATGGCATCACCAACTCAATGGCCATGAACTTGGGCAAACTCTGAGAGATGGTGAGGGACAGGGAGGCCTGGTGTGCTGCAGTCCATGGGGTTGCAAAGAGTTGGACATGACTTGGTGACTGAGAAACAACAACATTCACTTGAACACAACTTAAATCTATGTTTTTTAATTTATCTGACTAATTTGAAGGCCAGGAGTCCATATTTATACCTTGAATATCAATCCCAACACACCACATGGGTCATTTTAGTTTTCACACTTCCATCATCTCCTCTTATAGCCACTGCCCCTAGCAAGGATGCCGTCTTCTGTGTAGAGACAAGCAACCCCCATCCCCTGCCCATCCCTACTGCTCTCTGGCATGGATGCCTGCTTCCTCTGGCCCCATCTTACAGCACTGGGACTGAATTATACAGGCAAGTAAGCAACATTTTGGACTTTTCACTGACTAATGAATCACTATATTTCCCGATCTTTGGGAGGTTTTTCTCAAAACTTGCCCTTCAAAATGATTCTTGTTTTGCCATTGTAAATGTTCCAGACCGCATGGTTAATATTTGGAAAACAGAAAAAAAGTCATGCATAATTTTACCACTCAAATGCAACCAGTATGTAGTATGTTAGTGCATTTCCTTCCAGTTTCTCCCCAGCATGCACCTGTTTTCTCTTAAATATAATTACAGCTTTAATGTTGCTACAGCTTTCAGTCTGCATGTTTACCTAAGGCATAATAAAAACACTTACTACTTATGAAATATGTAGTGTGTGCCAGGATCTGTATATGTTGTTTTCTCTTTAATCCTTACTGTATCTGCAAAGTAGATATTTTCCTGATGTTAGAGATAAACTGAGGCTCAGGGATACTGTTAAAAGTTACACTTCTAGTAAATGATTGAGCTAGGACTGGAAACCAGATAGCTCTGACTTCAAAGTCTGGTTTGCTACCAACCTCCCTGAAGATAAATATTTTTGTTTTACATAGTACAACACTAGTTCCATAACTCTGATGTTAAATGCAGGCATGTACTAATGAGAAATTCTTCCATAACTTACACATCTGCTCCACTCTTGTAGGATATGTGGGATGCTGGCTCTCTCTCCCCCCTCCTCCCTTCTCCTTCATCTTCCTCTTTCCTCATCTTCTCTCCCCACTCCCCTCCCCAGCACACACTGCCTTAATGAACATCTTCACGGATATGTTTTTTTCACTAATTATTTTCTAAAGTTTTGACCTAGTTTGAATGCCACACTTAAATGACACTGGCATATTATCATTTTAAAAAGAGAGCCTATACTTTAATAGGCAAAAAAAAAAAAAAATCTTACTTGATTTAATTAGTGTATATTTGAATACACTTTTGTTTGTTTGGTTTTTTTTTGAATTTTTTATTCAAGGAGCATTTAAGCTGTATCTGCTGTTTACTAGGACTGATGGTAGGAATGGAAACAACAAAAATATTTTTATTGCACAACTCAGTGAGAAAGCCAACAGCAAGGCACGTGAATTCATTCAACCCATGGCTAAGTTGATTGTTTCAGGGACTCGGTCATTGCACCTAAGACCAAGGGGGTGATGTGTGGCAAATGCCAAAACAATGATTTGGTTTAGTCAGCTCAGAAACATGTGGTGTGGGCTAGATGGGATTCCCAGTTGATGGGTGTAATCAGTTCAGTTCAGTTGTTCAGTTGTGTCCGACTCTTTGTGACCCTATGGACTGCAGCACGCCAGGCTTCCCTGTCCATTACCAACTCCTGGAGTCTATTCAAACTCACGTCCTTCGCATTGGTGATGCCATCCAAACATCTCATCCTCTGTTGTCCCCTTCTCCTCCTGCCTTCAATCTTGCCCAGCATCAGGGTCTTTTCCAATGAGTCGGTTCTTCGCATCAGGTAGCCAAAGTGTTGGAGTTTCAGCTTCAGCATCAGTCTTTCCAATGAATATTCAGGACTGATTTCCTTTAGGATTGACTGGTTGGATCTTCTTGCAGTTCAGGGGACTCTCAAGAGTCTTCTCCAACACCACAGTTCAAATGCATCAATTCTCTGGTGCTCAGCTTTCTTTGTGGTCCAACTCTCACATCCATACATGACTACTGGAAAAACCATAGCTTTGACTAGACGAAACTTTGTTGGTAAAGTAATATCTCTGCTTTTTAATATGCTGTCTAGGTTGGTCATAGCTTTTCTTCCAAGAAGCAAGTGTCTTCTAATTTGATGGCTGCAGTCACCATCTGCAGTGATTTTGGAGCCCCCCAAAATAAAGTCTGTCACTGTTTCCATTGTTTCTGCATCTATTTGCCATGAAGTGATGGGACTTGATGCCATGATCTTAGTTTTTTGAATGTTGAGTTTTAAGCCAACTTTTTCACTCCCCTCTTTCACTTTCATCAAGAGGCTCTTTAATTCTTCGCTTTCTGCCATAAGGATGATGTCATCTGCGTATCTGAGGTTATTGATATTTCTCCCACCAATCTTGATTCCAGCTTGTGCTTCATCCAGCCTGGCATTTCGTGTGATGTACTCTGCATATAAGTTAAATAAGCATGTAACAATATACAGCCTTGACGTACTCCTTTCCCAGTTTGGAACCAGTCTGTTGTTCCGTGTCTAGTTCTAACTGTTGCTTCCTGACCTGCATACAGATTTCTCAAGAGGCAGGTCAGGTGGTCAGGTGGTCTCTTGAAGAATTATCCACAGTTTGTTGTGATCCACATGGTCAAAGGCTTTGGCGTAGTCAATAAAGCAAAAATAGATGTTTTTCTGGAACTGTCTTGCTTTTTCGATGATCCAAAAGATGTTGGCAATTTGCTCCCTGGTTTCCCTGACTTTTCTAAATCCAACTTGAACATCTGGAAGTTCACGGTTCATGTATTGTCGAAGCCTGGGTTAGAGAATTTTGAACATTACTTTACTAGCGTGTGCTGCTGCTGCTGCTACTAAGTCACTTCAGTCGTGCCCGACTCTGTGCGACCCCATAGACGGCAGCCCGTCAGGCTCCGTCAGGATTCTCCAGGCAAGAACACTAGAGTGGGTTGCCATTTCCTTCTCCAATGCATGAAAGTAAAAAGTGAAAGTGAAGTCGCTCAGTCGTGTCCGACTCTTCGCGACCCCATGGACTACAGCCTACCAGGCTCCTCCATCCATGGGAGTTTCCAGGCAAGAGTACTGGAGTGGGTTGCTAGATGAGTGCAATTGTGCGGTTTTTTGAGCATTTTTTTGGCATTGCCTTTCTTCTGGATTGGAATGAAAACTTACATTTTCCAGTCCTGTGGCCACTGCTGAGTTTTCCAGATTTGCTGGCATATTGAGTGCAGCACTTTCACAGCATCATCTTTTAGGATTTGAAATAGCTCAACTGGTATTCCGTCACCTCCACTAGCTTTGTTTCTAGTGATGCTTCCTAAGGCCCACTTGACTTCACATTCCAGGAAGTCTGGCTCTAGGTGAGTGATCACACCATTGTGATTATCTGGGTCGTGAAGATCTTTTTTGTACAGTTCTTCTGTGTATTCTTGCCACCTCTTCTTAACATCTTCTGCTTCTGTTAGGTCCATACCATTTCTGTCCTTTATTGAGCTCATCTTTAATTTTCTTGAAAAGATCTCTAGTCTTTCCCATTCTATTGTTTTCTTCTATTTCTTTGCATTGATCGCTGAGGAAGGCTTTGTTATCTCTGCTTGCTATTCTTTGGACCTCTGCATTCAAGTAGATATATCTTTCTTTTTCTCCTTTGCCTTTAGCTTCTCTTTTCTCATCTATTTGTGCCTTAGCTCCAACGTGGAGTGAGACCTGGCTTTTCAAGCTCGCTCAGTTAGGACCTGCCGGTAGGGGGCGCGAGAGGGAGACTGCGCGCTGCATTCTGTGGGCTTCCGGTCCGCACTCAATGCCCCAGTAACGTGTCTTCACCCTGACAGCAGCTCTGTCTTCCTGTAGTTGTGGGTGAATCTAGTTAGCAGTTTTCCCAACACTTGAAGAATCACTCAACTTCATTGTGCCTCCTACTAGAGGTACCAGCGCCAGCCACGCAGCGCCTCCTCCCCAAAGTTCTTTGTTTCAGGGGCCCCTCTTCTAAGGTTCTGAGTTTTAACACTTCTAACCTCTTCCCTTTGTTCCTTCAACCCTAGTTACACTATCTACTTCTGTCAGTGCCAGTTCCGTGATATCTTAGGGTACTCTTTCATTCTCCCAGTTAACAACTCTAAATTTAGTTAACAATTCTTGACATTAAATTCTTTCTGTATAGGTTTTCAGATTTCTTTCAGAATTCTTTCTGTTCAGAAAATTAGTGTGACCCTTTTCTCCCTATTGGAACCTGACTGACAAACGGCAGGCCTAGAGCTCCTGAAGTTCAGAGGCCCTTGCTGTGCCTACGTGATTTCTTTTAAATTCTGTGTACACAGAGGTATGAGGAAGAGATAGTTCCCTGGCCAGTGGGGCTGTGGGGGCTATAGTGTTGGCTGAAAGAAAGTGGCCCCTTCCAGAACATTCTTGCTCTCTCTTGACAAGTTTCCAATAAGAAGTGTCTAGCTGCATTGAGGAATTGCTGACTGGAGAAATTCCAGTTAGAATGTTTGGCTGTTATATGTTCCATGGAGTTAAGGGCATTTCCTGAAGACAGTCTATTTTAAATTGTCTTCATAAATTCACACAAATATTTCGTCTGTTTGATGTATTAAACGGCCAAAGAACAACTTTCATTTGAACTCTATTCAACTAACAATAGTGAGCCCCTAAGGAGGGTTGGGGGGCTACCCTGATGGCTCAGTGGTAAAGACTCCACCTGTCTGTGGAGGAGGTACGAGAGACACAGGCTCGATCCTTGGGTTTGGAAGATCCCTTGGAGAAGGAAGTGGCAACCCATTCCAGTACTTTTGCCTGGGAAATCCCATGGAGAGAGCAGCATGGCGGGCTACAGTCCATGGGGTTGCAAAAAACTGAGCAGCTCAACAACAATAACAGTGAGAGTCAGATCCTGGGCTAGAGACTGGGAGAATGGATATAGAGTTACTAGTCCTTACCCTGGAAGATCCCACTGTCCACTTGGGAAGTCATCATGTAAAGAAATAAATATGGCAGATTGAACACGTCTTTACCTCTGTTTCCCTCTGAAACCCACAAAAATTGCAGTGAAGGTGGTTTCTTTGAATACAAACACAGTTGGTTGTTTTGAAAATGTATGTATATATATATAGGTCTCTACCTTAACCTCCCATTCCTGGCACAGAGCTCCTAAAACCCTTGTAATTCCCTAAGTGATAGGAACCTTAGGAGCATCTTTTGTTGTAAAGTTTGGTCTTTGACTCTGTCTCTGACATAGGGCTCCTAAAGCCCTTGTATATTCCTAAGTGATAAGAGCAGTAGAAGCATCTTTTGTTCTTTTGAGGAGACTCTGGGTGAGCTCCTGGATGTCAAGTCATGATTAGAAGCTTGGAATTTTTGTTTCCACCCCTCATTTTCCAGAAAGGGGAGAAGGGCTGGAAATGGAATTAATAATTGATCATGCCTATGTGAAGTCCAATACTTTGGCCACCTGATGCGAAGAACCAACTCATTGGAAAAGACCCTGATGCTGGGAAAGATTGAGGCAGGAGGAGAAGGGGACAACAGAGAATGAGATGGTTGGATGGCATCACCAACTTGATGGACATGAGTTTGAGCAAGCTCCGGGAGTTGGTGATGGACAAGCGAGGCCTGGTGTGCTGTGGTCCATAGGATCGCAAAGAGCTGGACGTGACTGAGTGACTGAACTGAACTGAACTGATGTGAAGAAGTCTGCATAAGATCCCAAGAGAAGGGTGTTTGGGAAGATTCCAAATTGCAGAAAACATCCATGGATAGGGCTAAAGGTGACGCAATCTATCTTCATGGGGACAGAAGTTCCTGCTCTTGGGACTTACCCACACCTCACCCCATGTGTTTCTTCATCTGGCTGTCTACTGTATTTTTTTTTTATCACCTCCTTTAATAGACAGGTTGACATAAATAAGTGTTTCCCTGGGTTCTGTGTGTCACTCTAGGAAATTGATGGAACCTGAGGATGGAGTTGTGGGAACCTCAGATTTATAGCCAATCAATCAGAAGCATACCTGACAACCTGGACTGAAAGGAGGGGGCAATTTTGTGGGACTGAGTCCTTGATCTATAGGACCTGATCCTATCTCTAGGTAGATTAAGTGTCAGAATTGAGTTAGATTGTAGGACCCGGATGGTGTTGCAGAATTGCTTGGTGTGGGGAAAACTTCCCACACATTTGGCCACCAGGATTATAAAAAATGAAGTGTCTGTGTGAGTAGTAAAGGAGACACACAGGAGAGGAACTCTAGGTTTTTTTAATACACTATCTTAGACCCAAGAAAGTTGACTGTTAAGGCAGCTGGGAGAAAGCAGAAGGGATCTACAGAGAGAGAGCCTCAGAAATCTGCAGGAGTTCTCCCTGAGTACATGGTTGAGTAACCAGTCTTGTATGTGTAGAATGATGATCCATGAGATTAGGCAAAGAATGACTGGGGAGTTGTAAGCTGAACAATTTTCAGAACTCATTCAAGTTAGAACCAGTCAGAGAGGAGAATCCTTAATAACCACCCTGGGCACTCAGTGGAGGCCCCAGGAGCATCACATACTAGTGGAAAGCCTAAACTAGTCCATAGTAAAGACTACCCTAAACTTACCCTTAATACTGAGCTTAATACTAGGGGACTTGTGCTACCAAATTCCAAGACTTAATATAAAGCCACAGTAATTAAGACAGTATGATATTGGCAAAAGGGTAGACACACAGACCAATGGAATGGAATAGAATCTAAAAACAGGCCCATACATGCATGGTCAATTGATATTTGACAAAGACAAAAAGGCAATTAATTGGGGAAAGAATAGTCTTTTCAACAAATGGTCCTAAAAGAACTGAGTATCTGTTAGAAAAAAAGTAACTCAATGCATTACACAAGAATGAACTATAAATGGATCATAAACATTATCACAAAAGCTAAAACTATATAACTTCTAAAGAAAACATAAGAGAAAATCTTTACAGTCTTGGGGTAGAGAGAGAGAATTCTTTGATAAGACATAAGAAGCATGAATCATAAAAGAAAACATCTGATAAATTAGACTTCCTAAAAATAAAACTTTTTGTTTTTCAAAAGATGCATTAAAAAAATTAAAAGTCAAGTCATCCTTGAAAATATAAAATGTTCATAATTCACATACTTGACAGTGGGCTTGAATGTAAAATACAGAAAGAACACTTATTAGTACAATTCAATAAGAAGACAAATTGTGTGTGTTTAGTCACTCAGTCGTGTCCTACTCATTGTGACCCCATTGGACTGTAGCCCTCTAGACTCCTCTGTCCATGGGATTTCCCAGGCAAGAATATTGAAGTGGGTTGCCATTTCCTTCTCCAGGGAGTCTGCCCAACCCAGTGATTGAAACTGTGTCTCCTGTGTTTCCTGCATTACAAGCAGATTCTTTACCTGCTGAAAACAAGTAGCTCAATTTAAAAATGGGTAAAATATTTGACCATACACATCACAGAATAAGCTGCATGAATGGCCAATAAGCACATGAAAATATGTTTTGTGTTATTAATTATTAGGGAAATCAAATTAAAACCACCATTAGACCCACCAAACCCCATTAGAATTAGTGATAATATCAAGTATTAGTGAGTATGTGGAGCAACTAGAATGTTCATGTGTTGCTGGTAGAAAAGTGAAATTGCATAACCACTTTGGAAAACCACATTGTAGTTTCTTATAAAGTTAAACATCTATTTACTTATGATCCAGTAATTCGACTTCTAGGTATTTACTCACCCAACAGAAATGGAAATGTATGTCCATAAAAATGTATATGCAAGAGTGTTCATATCAGGTATTCAAAATAGCCTCAAATTGGGAAGAATTCATATGTCCATAAAAATTATGGATTGTGCTATAGTCATATGATATAATGCTGTGTGTGTGCATGCTTAGTCGTGTCAGACTCTGTGACCCTGTGGACTGTAGCCCACAGGGCTCCTCTGTCCATGGGATTTTCCAGGCAAGAATACTGAAGTGGGTTGCCATTTCTTCCACCAGGGGATCTTCCCGACCCAGGGATCAAACCTGTGTCTCCTGTATCTCCTGCATTGGTAGGTGGATTCCTCACCACTGTGCCATGATGTAATGCTACTCAGCAATAAAAAGAAATGAAGATTTATCCATGCAACAGCATGGATGAATCTCAAAAAATTTATGTTGAGCAAAAGAGCTTCTGCTGCTGCGGCTGCTAAGTCGCTTCAGTCGTGTCCGACTCTGTGCGACCCCATAGACGGCAGCCCACCAGGCTCCTCCATCCCTGGGATTCTCCAGGCAAGAACACTGGAGTGGGTGGCCATTTCCTGCTCTGGCTAAACAAAAGAGGCTAGATACTAAAAAGTACCTACTGTAGGATTCCATTTATATGAAATCCTAGAAGAGACACATCTATTCTATAGTGACAGAAAAGAGATAAGTGTTTGCTTGGGGCCTAGGGTTGTGGGGGGTGATTATAAAGAGATATAAGGAAATTCTTTGGGGGTCATGGGTATGTTCTTTATTTTGGTGGTGGTTACACGAGTGTATACCTTTATCAAAACAGATCCAACTTACACTTAGAGTGGATGCATTTTATTTTATGTAAATTGTACTTCAATAAAATTGATTTGAAAAATCTGGATGATTGGTCAAAATTTATTCAATGAGCCATTGGACTTTGGAATCTCCTCTTATGCTCAGAACAGCCAGACACTGTTCCTCCCCACCTCCATGGAGGACTTCAGGTTTATTCTCTGGAGGGTTAAACAGAGGGTCTTTATAACAAGGCACAGTAGGGCACAGACACCTTACTGAAAAAATGGTGAATGGAGGAAAGTTTACAAAAAAGGGCTAAGATCTCCAAGCCTCTTTTCTCATTTGATTTCCAGAATGCTAGAAGTCAGGCTTGTGGATGCTTAAGAGGGAATTTGGAAGATTTTTCTACTAACTGCAAAGGAAAGACCCAAAACACTGACATTAGAATCTCTCCATGTGAATAGCTTAGCAAACATTGTACAGAGAGCCTACCATTGACATGCTTCATCCACACTCATGGAGTTGTTGGTGCTGCCCCTGGAAATGTGAGTTGTCAGCCATGTCAGTCAGTCATCTGAGAAGAGCCTCCACATAAAAACTGAAGCTCAGATAACAAACATGAAAAAAAAAATGTGGAGGAAGCAGAGACTAGGGAGATGAAAATATTAAAATTAATTTTATTAGTATTTTCAAAAAGAAAGAGAAGATACTTCATTCCTGAAACAAAAACATGATACAATAAAAAATGCATACTCAGAAAAGAAGTCAGCTCTTGGAAATAAAAACTATGATAACAGAAATGAAAACTTCAGTAAATAATTTTGAAGAGAATATGAAGGAAACATAGAAAGTAGAGAAAAAGGGTAAAATATGAGAAATAGGAGATCAAAGATAAGAAAATTAGAGAACCAATTCAAGAGGTCCAGTGTTTAAATAAGGAGAGTCCCAGAAAGAGAGAACGGGGAAAATGTAAGGGGGAAACAAAAGAAGAAATATTCCCAGAAAAACTTCCAGAACTGAAGGATACGAGTTTGCAGATTGAAATGGACCACGAAATCTCCAACAGATATCAAGGTATTTTACTGGGGACAGAACAGACTCTACAAACTTATAGAGTGGAGAAAAAAACTTTTGTATAAAGAATCTAGAATCAGAATGACTTCAAACTTGTCAGCAGTACTATTAGCAGCTAGAAGACAATTAAAACCTTGAAAATTTTGAGGGAAAACATTTTCCAACTCAGAATTCTATAGCTTTACAAACCATGAGTTACTCTTGAGCACAGGGAATATTCAGACATGCATTCCTATCAGCACATTTACCTCACCTTTCTCAGAAATCTACTGGAGGATATGCTCTATCAAAACTAAGGGGTAAGACTGTATAGCACAGGAAGCTACATTCAATATCCTGTGACAAACCAAAATGGAAAAGAATATGATAAAGGATATATATATATGTATAATGAGTCATTTTGCTGTACAGCAGAAATTAACACAACATTGTAAATCAACTATATTTGAATAAATGTTTTTTAAAAAGCAAAAAAAAAAAAAGAGAAAACTAAGGGGCAGGGGACTTCCCTGGTGGTCCAGTGGCTAAGAGTCCCTGCTCCCAATGCAGGGGGCCCAGATTCCTTCCCTGGTCACAGAGCTAGACCCCATATGCTGCAACTAAGAATTCGCATGCCACAACTAAAGATCTCGCATACTGCCACAAAGATCAAAAATCCCATGTGCCAAAGCTAAGAATTGGCACAGCCAAATAAATAAATAATAAATAAATATTTTAAAAAGGAATAAAGAGGTAAACTTGAGAGGAAGAGACAGAATGCAGGAAACAGGGATTCAAGTGCAAGCGAGAAAATAAGAGATCCATTCATTCTTCAATTTATCTATGTCTGGGGCATACTGGGAAAACAGTGGCTGGAGAAGGGTGATTTTCTTTTTCCCATTGTCCTTTTGGGAGACTCAACCAAGAGGATAAAAAGTGAACCAGCTAATGAGAGTGGCCGGGGGAAGTTTGGCTTCTTGTGGGATCCCAGAGGAGATATATCAGAAGATTTGAATTCTTTGAGTTGCTAGAACCCTAGACCCTAGTGAAATTTCAGAACTTAAAAAAAAAAAGAATGAAAATCCTAAAAGTCTCCAGACATAAAAACAATCCAACAATTCACAACAAAAACAAGTTATCTGCAAAGGAAAGAGAATTGTACTGGCACTGAAATTATCACCTGCAACTTGGCAAGCCCCAGAGCCTTGGAAAAGACTCCTAGCTTCCAGGGGAAAGGAATCTTGGCCAAAATGTTGTTTAAGTGTGAGAACAGAAGGCAGATATTTTCAAATCTGCAAGATCCATGATCCATTTCTCAGGAACCTAATCAAGAAGGTAGTTAAGACAAATGAAAGTTACATTTGAATGAAAACAGAGACATCTCAAGAGAAGACAAAGAGCATGTCAAAGCAGTGGAGAGCAATGAATCTAGTAAAATCTATAGCAAATAAATGGATGATGATAAACTGACTTTTAACTATGTTATAAACCAGAAAAGATCTTTGAAATAGAAGCCAGAGGGAAAATCCTTACTAGTAGGTTGAAATTAAAATGTCAGATTATTTTTAACCAAGCCCAGGATATGGGATGGAGAGATTGATGGAGTTGAGAGGAAAGAGGGGATGAAGACGAGGAGATAGAAAGCACAACAGGTGTGCACTAAGTGGAGGGCATCATATAATGATATCATTTTGGTATGTTGATAGGGAAGTATGGGTTCAGATATAAATTGAAAACTTGGACTTCCCCGGTGGTCCAGTGGTTGGCGGTCCACCTGCCAATGTGGGGGACATGGGTTGGATCCCTGGTCTGGGAAGATTCCACATGCCTTGGGGCATCTAAGCCCAAATGCCGCAACTACTGAGACTGTGCTCTAGAGACTGTGAGCCACAACTACTGAAGCCTGTGTGCCCTAGAGCCTATGCTCTGCAACAAGAAAAGCCACTTCAATTAGAAGCCTGCAGACTGCACCTGAAGAAAGCCTACATGCAGCAATGAAGACTCAGTGAAGCCAAAAATAAATATAATTAATTAATTAATTTAAAAATAAAGAGATACTAAAACATAAATTGAAATCTAATTACTAATAAACTTGAGATACATAGAAAAAAATTCCAAACACCAGGGACGAGAAAAATGAATTTAAAAAAGAAAAAAACTGGAAGGACAGTCACTACTGTAGTGACCTACAGGGACAGGTCAGGGAGTGAGATTTAGGGAAGTGAAGAGAGGACGTTCATCTTTCTCTCTATGTGCTTCTTGAGTTTTTGTGTTGTTTTTACCAAGTAGGATGTATTGATTAACAGCCTTTATAATTAAAGACAATGAAGTAAGAAACTCTGAAAAGTTAACAGTGATCAAAGATGCAAGCTGATACCATCTGCAATGCTTTTGGAGAAAACTGTGCTGTCCTGATTCACGCTTTTTTAATACTTATTTTTATTTATTATTAATTAATTAATTAGGCTGTGTCAGGTCTTAGTTGTGACACATAGGATCTTAGATCCAATCTTCGTCATGGCATGCAGGTCCCTGCATTGGGAGCTCAGAATCTTAGCCACTGGACCATCAGGGAAGTCCCCTTGACCCTCCTTTTCTTTCTCAGCATAACTGTTCATTTCCTACAAATGACTAAGGAATTTTGCTCAAGGAAAGGGTTAGGGAATGGTATGTAGATAACTCTTGAGGCCCCAGGGTGAAAAGTGAAGACTATATGCTATAAATGAAGGTGGCTACCTGTGTACTTACACGTTCTGGCTTGTTGCAGAAGGAGATGATCTGGTAGCCCTCCAGGGGATTCAGTGTTCTTGAGGTTAGAAAATCAGACTCTGATGAGACTTAGGTGACCCCAGATTGGAAGCCACTAAAGGAGTGGCTTGGTAAGGAGATTTCTAGTCTAGGTCTTCTTAACCTAGAAGTTAGAGTGCCTGGATTTTTGTTGCATCTCTGCCATTTTTGTGAGCCATCTATCTTTGTGTGAGTCACTTGACCCTCTCTGAGACTCATTTCTCATCCTGGAAATACTGCATTGCTACACAGAGTCAACATTCTCTAAATGTCTAAATCAGAAAAGAATGAGAGAAGTGACTTGCCCAAGGCCCATGGGAGCTGTGCCTAAAGGCCACAGGTGTCTATGCAGTCCCATGCTCTACAAGCCGAGCACACAGTGAAAATGATCCCTTCTGTTACTGAAAGTGGGGGTCCGGGTCCTCGACACTCAAAAGCCAATAAAGTCAGGTGGGTGGAAACAAAAGTTTGCTTTATTTTGGATGCCCGCAACCTGGGGGTGGGGAGGGTAGACGCCTGTCTAAAGGCTGACTTTCTCCTCCCTCTCCCACAATCATGGGGCAAGAGCTTTTATTGACAGAGTGAGGGGGTTACATGCAGAAACAGTACAGTCAGCTCAGACAGTCATCTTGGAATTGGTCACCGGTGGTTTGACAAGCGTTACCTACCAAGATGATTCTGCTTTATCAGTCTGCTCCGTCTTGTCTCAGCTCTCAACACTTGCAGTCCCATTTTGGGAACTGGGGAAAGCTTTGCAAAGAAGAAGAGCTTCCAGCCTGGGAGAGGTGGGCACACATCCAGGGTACAGACTGACTCAGAGATGGAGAAAGTGACAGTGTTAGTGGCTAAGTCAAGTCCAACTCTTTTCAACCCCATGGACTGTAGCCCGCCAGGCTCCTCTGTCCATGGAATTCTCCAGGCAAGAATACTGGAGTGGGTAGCCATTCCCTTTCTCCAGGGGATCTTTCTGACCCAGGGACCGAACCTGGGTCTTCCACATTGCAGGCAGATTCTGTACCATCTGAGCCACCAGGGAAGCCCCTAAAGGAGATTAGGGGGTAGAAAATGGAATAATTGGATGCAGGACTGGAGACACTGCTGTGGCTAAGAGCCCACCTGCTGCCAGTGGCAGAGTTATGAACGGTCCTGTAGTGTGAGGTCAGGGTTTGAGGTCTCAGAGACAGAAGTTTGGGGTGTTGAGAATGGACACAGGCAGAGACGAGAGAAAAAGGATGGACATGGAAGGCACTGGAACTGGGGAGGCTGGATCAGGCTAAGATGCTGAGTGGGTCATATGCCTGGAGATGAGGTTGCGGTGGGAGGGAGGGGAGAGGTGCACCCAGAACCAGGATCCAGAGTCCTGGATCCTGCATGTGAGGGAGAGGCCAGGGGATCAGGAGGTGACTGTGGGGCCCGCTGGGACCAGCCACAGGGTAGAGGGTGGATGTGGCATAGCTGATAGCATGAGCCTCCTGAGAGTTTAAAAAAAAAAATCACAGTGATTTGTACGATCAATATATAAAGGTAAAATTTCAATCAGTGTATAAAGGCTTTTATTCTTTTCAATAGATAGCGTTTCTCTGAATGTGTGCAGCTCAATGCATTGAATCAGGTCCAACTGATGGGCATTTATATTGTTCCCTGTGTCTCGCTGATATAAAATAATGGCAACAGAGACTCTGTGTGTGTGTGTGTGTGTGTGTGTGTGTGTGTGTGTGTGTACTTTTGGTGAGAACATCTGTAGGATAAGTTCCTGGCAGTGAATGTGCTTGGCCAAGGACAAGCGTATTCATTTCATTTGTTTTGGTTATGGAGGTAAAGGAAATGCCTTTAATTTTGATAGCTGTCGCCAACTTACTCTCTAAAGAGGATGCACCAATAGATGACAGCTAAAGAGGATGCGCCCATAAAGGACAAAACTTTGTTACCCACACACTTCCTAACACTGTTAGCAAATGATTTAATCATTTGATAACCCAACAGGTACAAATGGCTTTTTATTGCTACTCTAGTTGTGTTTCTTTAATTTGAGTGAAGTTGAACATTTTTTTTTTTCATATTTAGTATTTGATTTTGTTTCTTTATCTTCTTTTTTAGAAGTAATCCAGCAGTTCAAACTGCCAAAGTTCAAATCCTGGCTTTTCTGCATACGAGCTGTGTGACCATGGTCCATTTACTCAAATTCATTCGCTTTATCTCTCTTAAAATGAGATAATAACATACACTATGCAAGTGCTTAGAACAGAGTTGGGCGCAGGTAAAGTAAGTATGAGGTAAGCACTGGCTGATATGATCCATGTTTGTTGCCCACTTTTCTTTTCCTTATGAATTTGTCTCTTTTGGAAAGTTGGCTGCCATATATGTGTTTCGTCAATTGACTTTATTTAAAAAAATTGTTTTGGCTTTATTTTTAAAGTATTGCATTGCATGTGGAAATGTTAAATGGCTTTTGTTATGATTGCAATCACTGGAATTCCAAGATAATGAAAACAAATTATGTCTTAAACATTTGTTTTCTTTAGGAATCTAAGGAGGTGTTTGGAGGGAATGGACAATGAGTAATAGAGCCAGAAGGAATGACTACTCCACTTCTCACAGAGCTCCAGTCTGTTCCAACTTTGAGGGCTACGGGACTGCGGTTTCTGGGCAGGTTTGGTGAAGCCAAGCAGGACTGTGGACCTGGTGCGGCTTGCTTGTTTACAGCTGGGTCCAGAGGTGTAGGGGAGGTCAGGTGGGCAGTGGAGGACAAGTGATGTGCATGGTGTACGCATGCGTGTGTGTGTGTGTGTGTGTGTGTGTGAGATAGAATGTTACAGAGATGAGGCGAGCTGGGGTGGGGAGGAACAACTGAGAAAGGTTTTGGAAATTAATTCATCTCAAGATTCTACCCAGAATCTCCTAAGGAGGTCTCTGTGAGACCAGCAGAGGCATCAGCTGGCAGGAGACCGGATGTAGATGAACCCCTGGATGGGGCACTCTTGCGGGGCAGGAATTTGACCCTTGGCCTCTCAGTGTCGACATCTCCATGTGAAGCCCTCCAGAAGGTGTCTGTGTGGGCAGCCAGGCACCCAGTGGGCTCATGGTGCTGGTCTGGGAATGGAGGGACAGGAGGAGACGGGGGGAGGGCTGGAGCAGCCCGAACACACGAGGGAGGAGATGGGGAGCTGAGGGGCAGGTCCAGGGCAGGTCTGGAATGGGGAAATGTGGCCAGAAGCCAGGCTGCGTTCTGGGCCTGAAAAGCCCACAGGCCTTTTCTCCTTTGTTGCGTCCTCCCAGCTCCCTCTCCCCATTAACCTGCGGGTTTCACCTCTGGTGAAGACGCTGTGGCCCAGGGTGGGGCAGTGACTTGTTCAGGGTCACCAGCGTTGCCCAGCCAGAGATTTCCCAGGCCAGGGAAGAAGTGGGGGTGTGGGGTATAGGAGGAGGAATTCCTGGCATGGGTGGGGCGTAGACTCCAGAGGGCAGATCCTGGGAGGGGGAAGCTGCATCTGGAGGGGGAGGAGGGGCCAGCTGTGGAACTTGGGTGGGTTTAGGAGGTGGAGGGCTAGGGGGCTGGGGTGGGAGGTAGCGGGGAAAAGAATTGAGGATGAACACTGAGGGATAAGGACTTTAGAGTGTGTGTGTGTGAGTGTGTGATGTGGTATATATGTATGTATGTGCATGTGCTCATGTGAGTGATATGGTATGTGTGTGTATGTGTGTCTGTGACATGGTGCACATGTATGTGAATGTTTGTATGAATGTGTATGAGCATGTATGTATATATGAATATATGTATGTGAGTGTGTATGTGTGTGTGTGTGTCTCTCTCTCACACACACACAGGCACACACCCTGCAGCAGACACACTGAAGGTCTCCTTGGGCATCCCTTGGCCCGAGCTGTCCCAACACCAGTGTGGAGCAGAGGGAGGGGAAGGGGCCTGGGTCTCCACTGAGATCACTGAGAAAGGGTTGCTGCTGGTTAGTCCTCCTTGTCTAATTGAAATGAAAACCAGGAAGGGCATTCCATGCCTACCCTCCTCCACCCAGGATACCCTCAAAAGCTTGGTCTGAAGTGACAACTTGGCTTGTAGGGCTAGAAAGGGGCCTAAAGATGACAACAGTCCTGTCAGTTGTTTTTTCCAAAGGCTCTTCTGGCTGCCTCTCTAGCAGAGCTAAAAGGGCAGCAGAGCCATGCAGAGGGTGTGGCATGTATGGCTGCAGGAGACTAGGAAGTGAGGCCAGTGCTTAGCTCCTTGGTCCAGAGTTCCTCGTTTCAGCACATTTATCCCCATCTCAGGCTGGGTTTGAAACTGCTGGGGATTGTTTGGTGGTGGCTTCAGCTGGAGGAGATGATGAGAGCTGGGGACCTTTAAACAGGAAAGTGGCAGGGGTGGGGAATAGGCAGGAGTGTCTGAGTGCAAATACAAGCACATTGCACAGATGTGCTTACAAAAGTGTGCAAGTGTGTATCCACAGACGCACCTGTCCACTTGCTCCCCCAAAATAGACTCCAGTTTGTATAAGTTCATTGCCAATCATGCAAACACATATGTAAACACAAATGTCTAGATTGTATATACAGCCAAGCCCAGGAACCTGCAGGCATGTACACACAAAACACACAAAACATTAGTGCAAAGTGTCTCACACACAGGTGTTCCCTTCTTCTCCTGAGACAAATGAAGTAAGTGGACAGGAATGTGATTTGGGAGTGGGGTGAAGGGAAGGCCCAGGGTAACTATTATCAGAGGCCTCTGGGCTTAAAATGTCTCCTGAGTGGGGAGGAGAGGGGCAAGAACTGGGGTCCCACCACACTTGGCCTAGTCTCTGTATAGAAATGAGATGTGGGGGCCTGTGGCCAGGGAAACCAGCTCTGGCAGGCCCACCTTGGGGTTAGCTGACTCAAGAACTGAGCTGATTGATCTCTCAAGTTGGAGATGAACTTGGGTGGGAATGATTTTCTGGCTTTCAGTAGCCTGGGGAGGGGACCGGGGTGGGGGTGGGGGGCTGATTCCTGGACTAGAACATTTTGTTCACCTCTTAGCTCAATCTTTTACCGCTTGATCTTTCTGCTGTCAGAAATTTGGATATTCTTCACCTCTTCCCCAAGCCTCCTCCAGGAAGCCTTCCCCGACTCTCAGATGGACTGGGCCCGCTGTCTTCCACCGCTTTTTGCATTCGCCTGCATCAAGGGGTCTGGGTGTCTACAGCCCTCCTGCCCAGTCTGGACTGGCCCAGCTGAGACCGAAAGCCTCGGCTGGGTGGACCGCGTGGAGGGCGGAAGCGCTGTCCCAGGAGAGGCCAGCGGGCAGAGAAAGGTGGCGCGCGGCCAGCCCCGCCCCTACCTGTGTAAGCCGATCCGCTCGCGCCTAGCGGATAAAAGCGGCCCTGTTGCCCCGGAGGTCAGCGAGTTCAGCTCCCTGTCTCTAGCTGCTCGTTCTATCCCTACCCAGCTCAGCATGTCGCTCCACTTCGGCTCCCAGGTCTTCAGCTCGCGCTCTGCCGCCTTCCCGGGCCGCGGCACCCCTGTGCGCCTGAGTTCCGTGCGCCCCGGCGGCTTCGGCAGCAGCAGCAGTCTCTATGGCTTGGGCGCCTCTCGGCCGCGCGTGGCCGCGCGCTCATCCTACGGGGCCCCCGTGGGCACCGGCATCCGCGCGGTCACCATCAATCAGAGCCTGCTGACCCCACTGCAGGTGGACATCGACCCCTCCATCCAGCAGGTGCGCCAGGAGGAGCGCGAGCAGATCAAGACCCTCAACAACAAGTTCGCCTCCTTCATCGACAAGGTGAGCTCCCTCACTGCCAGGAGCTAGGATCCAGGCCCCAGCAGCCGCCCCGCCGTGCCACACGTGAGCCGGGCGCTGGGAGGGCTGGTGCCGGCTCTCTTTCCTCCAATATCGGGGACTGAGCCCTCCCCATGAATCCTGAGGCTGTTCTGTCTACCTCAGCCTGTCTCTTCTGGCAAGCTACCCAAATCAACCTCCTCCCAGAATGTGTGCCGGGGGTTGTCCTGTGAGCTGGAGTTCTTGGGCTGCTTTTAACACCCAGTTTTCGAGCTCCAAACGCCGGGGCCAGAACTTCTTTCCCTGGGCCCCTTTCTCTGAGAGGGGGCTGTGTGGAGTCGGAGATGGGGTAGGTTGAGAACCTCACCCTCCCACCTGTCCTCTCCAGTTATGATCTAGCAGTTGCTGGAAATAAAGGGCTGGAGAGAGGGAGGCTCCCAGCCCTGCCTTCCCCACCTACCTGGTCTTCTAACCCTCTGTTTGGTGGTGGGAAGTGAGGCTATTCCTGCCCTTGGAGAGAGCCCGGGAAGGGCCATTTAGGAGGTGTTTTTCTCGGTTGTTCAAGTCCCAAAAGAGTGGGGCATGGAGATGGGGGTGCAGACTTGTGGGGCTGGACCCAGGAGTTAAGGGCTAGTCCCCTGGAGCAAGGCCAGGGCCTCCTCCCTGGGCATGGAGCAGGCTTTTCCTCTCCCGCCCTGTGTACCTCTCCGCTTTTCTGTCTCCCATCTCCTCCTCTCCTTCACCCTTCAGACCATACGCATCCTTCAGGTTCTGGGGCAGCCTCCACAGGAAGCCCCAGGCCCAGGCTTCCTCCCCCTGCTACTTAGCTGCAGCCCCCGGGTCCTGCTGCCTGAGTGGCTGATCTTGAGGAGGCTGGCTTCACACCACCAGTCATACTGGTGCCTCTTAGGGCTCCTTTTACACTGGCTTGATTCTGGCATCTGTCCTGAGGCCTTGTTGGACAGAGGGAAGAGGGGAAGGGAGGATATTGAGAGAGGAAGAGATAAGGTCCCAGCCTGAAGGGAGGGGGCCTAAGTCAGGCTCAGGATGAAGATAGGAAGGAGGCAGCCCTTCCGAGAGGGAGGTGGAGACCATCACCTGCGGTGTGATGGGGAGCAGAGAAAGGAGGAGACCCTAAAGCATAAACACTGGGACATGTCAGTGATCTGAGCCCTGGACACACTGGAGACAGAGAGTCCTGGAGGAGAGGCTTGTTCAGGGTGGGCTTCCTGGAGAAGAAGGCCAAGGGCTAGGGGCCCTTGGGGGAAGAGCCAGTGGGAATTCAGATTCTGCCAGGTGGCTGGAGACCCTCCCAACTGCACTGAGTGGCACAGTCTGCCCTTCATGAGTTTCCTCCTCCTGCTCCTTCTAGGTGCGGTTTCTGGAGCAGCAGAACAAGCTGCTGGAGACCAAGTGGGCCCTGCTGCAGGAGCAGAAGTCTACCAAGAGCAACCGCCTCCCGGGAATTTTTGAGGCCCAGATTGCTGGCCTGCGGAAGCAGCTAGAGGCCCTGCAGCTGGATGGGGGTCGCCTGGAGGTGGAGCTTCGGAACATGCAGGATGTTGTGGAAGACTTCAAGAATAAGTATGGTCCCCCAGTGCAACCTCTGGGGATCTGTGCCCTGGGCCAATGTGCCCCTCTCAGCTCACGCCCTCATAATCCTTCTGGGATCAGAAGTCAGGGGGTGCAGCTGCTCAGTACAATAACTCCCGAAAGGGAAGGAAGGTCTGGACTCACAGGTTCCCTGCCTTTCCTCCACTTTCTTCTCTTTGTCTCTGGGGGCCGTTTCCAAGTCATTCTGGTCCTCTCTCCCGACTTATTCCCAAAGAACTCTCTCAACCCTGCCCTGATCTGCACTGTTCCCTTTGGGAGCCTGACCAAGGCCCAGGAGACAGCAGGACAGGGAGAGTCCTATGACAGATGTGCGTCAGAACTTGTATGACCATCAGATTATTCTACAACTCCATTTTGTTCCTGTGAGGATTAGAGTCCAGCAAGTTTCAGGGACTTGATTGAGATTGCAGAGTAGATCACTGGGAGTGCTGGGTCTTGTTTTCGGGCCCCTGACTCCCGAGAGGAGACATACATGGAGCCAACTTGGGAAGGAAAGAAGCAGAGAGGATGATCACTGTGAGCAATGGGAGCGGTTGCAGAGGCTGGGGTGGGGGTGGGGGTGGGGGTTCTGGCCAGAGCAGGAACCAGAAAGGAGGCTATGAGGAGGGGCAGGGAGTGTGGAGGCTGGTTTTGAGGGCAGGTCTTTGAGGTGCCCGCTGTTCTCACTGAATGGAAACCAAAGCCAGAGGCTGAGTGGGCATCCCTGCCTTGTGGGCACAGGGGTGGTGGGTGGGTAATGAGTGAGTTCTGTGCTCTGCCCGGGGGTGTATGACTAAGCTGGAGCAGGGCCACTTCCTCTGACTGGAGGCAGAACAAACAAAGGCCTCTGAAGGGAGTGCCCCTTCCCCCCTCCCCCAACTTCCCTAGGGCAACAGTCAACAGGATTAATCCCACAGCAGGTGGAACCAGACAGGTGCAGGGCAGGGAAGGCCTGGGACAGCCTGTGAGCCCCTGCTGTCAGGTGTGAATGTGTGCACACATGGTCCCCCCAGCCAAAGCCCCAGAGCACTTTCCTGGGGAGCCAGGCTGAGCTCCGGGCCAGGCTGAAGGAGGAGCTGGAAGGGGATGTGGGGAGGGGTCCTGATGCAGCTGCTCAGGGAGCCCTCATCCATACGCCCTCTGGGCCCAGCGGCACAGATATGCTTACACAGATATGCACAGCAGGAATGGACAGACAGCCTTGTAGATATTTTTCTAACTATTCTAGAGGCTAGGGTAGGGGCAGTGGACTTTGGGGGTCTGGGCTCCTGGAGGGCCTCTGCCTGCCCAAGCATCCTGCTCCCCACTGAAGTTGCCCCACGTTGCTCCTGTTGTTCTCCAGAAGTTTGTGTGCACTGTTGAGTTTCAGTTTCCGACACCTGTTTTGAATCCTCAAGTAAACACTAGGTCAGGCCCACCTGCCCTCTTGCTCTGTGCCTGGCTTTGCTGGTGTCCTCCTATGGGCATGGGGCTGGCTCCTTGAGAGAAAGAAGGATGGGAGGGGGCCTGTGAGAGTAGGGATGGGGGCTCACCGCCTACTTGGGACTTGGTTCTTCTTCCTGAGTCCACAAGGTACCTCTTCTTCAGGCCCCTTCTTTACCCTCAGCCAATGGGATTAAGCAGGTTAAGCTCAAGGGTCAGATGACCAGGCTTTAAGTCTGGGCATTGCACTAAGCAGCTTGATGAATGGACAGAGTACTTTGCCTCTCAGTGCCTCTGTTTGTTTTCTTGTGAGTCACAGCACCATTGTTACAGGGTTGTTGTGGACATTAAATTAGCGAATGCACAGGAAGCACGTAACGGGGCAGGGCCATATGAAGCGGTCCATAAGCCTGGCTGTTCTCTGCCTTCTCACTCCCAGGATATGCAACCTCTGTCCTTTAATTCACGTATGTTCCCTGCTCCCCCACCCCCACCCCCTGCCAAGACTCAAAGTCCTAGGAATAGCCATATGGATGAGTCAGGGACATTTTGTGTCATAAGTGAAAGTGAAAGTCGCTCAGTCGTGTCCAACTCTTTGCCACCCCATGGACTATACAGTCCATGTAATTCTCCAGGCCAGAACACTGGAGTGGGTAGCCATTCCCTTCTCCAGGGGATCTTCCCAACCCAGGGATTGAACCCAGGTCTCCCACATTGCAGGTGGATTCTTTACCAGCTGAGCCACCAGGAAAGTCCAAGAATACGGGAGTGGGTAGTCTGTCCCTTCTCCAGTGGATCTTCCTGACCCAGGAATTGAACCAGGGTCTCCTGCATTGCTGAGATTCTTTACCAGCTGAGCTACCGTGTCATTAAGGAGGGAGTGAAGGTGATGCAGGACAGACCTTCACACTAGGATACGAGGGGATAGAGGCAGAGCTGCACCAAAACCATGCTCCCCTTCTTTGCTGCAGGTATGAAGATGAAATTAACCATCGCACGGCTGCTGAGAATGAGTTCGTGGTGTTGAAGAAGGTGAGGGGGGCAGACACGGAGGGTAGGGGACGCTGTAGAAACAGAGGGCCCAGGGGACCACAAGCCTCTCACCAAAGCAACCAATAGGGACCTGTGGTCAGAGTCTGGCTGGGTCTATAAGAGGGAAATGATGGGCTTGGAGAAGGAGAGATCTGAAAGCCAGGCCTTTTATAAGGCTATAACATTGTGTGCGTGCATGTGTGTGTGCGTGCATGTGTGTGGTGTGTTTGTGTGTGTGTGTGTGTGTCTGGCAAGTCAGTAGACTTGTTTCTGGGCTTGGAAGGATTAGAATTAAGACTACAAGTTGGAGGTTAGAGAGGGCAATTTCAACCCCCCAATAAGCAAGTGTTCTATCAGTTAGAACATTCGGTTACAGATGAGGGTGGCACATGGCAGGCCTGAAATATTGAATGAACGCCTTGAGGCAGAGTGAGCCTCCCATACCTGGAGGTGTGCAAGATGAGTTTGGAAGGCCTTAGGAATATCTTAGGAGGGATTGACTTAAGAGTATGATTCAAAGTACACTTACTCAGTGTCCCAGGCCCATCGACAGAAATGTAACCTGCTCTGGAGTGCTGGGCCCTTGGAGATTCTGGGATGAGTGGAATTGAGCGCTCCCCACAGGAGCTAACCCACAGCAGAGGATGAGGCCCAGACATCATCTGGACTTGTGGTGCTATCTGTGGCCTGCCTGCTTCAGTATCACCCAAGCTGCCAGTTACACATTTGGGCTGGAGATTTCTCATCTCTGGGTGTGGTATCCTGGAGTCTGCATGATTTCACACTCTCCTATTTGACTAATGAAAAGCTGAGGGTCATGGAGTTGTAGTGATTTGTTCAAGGTGACATAGCCACTAGGGGGCAGAGCCAGGGCTGTGTCTAAACCACTGAAGCCTTTAGGAACCGGTGAAGCGCTAGGTTTTGGGCTTCTGAATGCTCTGGGCTGTCAGTGCTGAGAAGGCACCTCCAGTCCTGGGGATGAGTGGAGATAATGTCAATCTCAAAGCCTGGGTGGGTCCACTGGAGGGAACGTCCCTATGTGGATGTGTCAGGCGGCATGGAGGTGCTGTATGTTTCTTGGTAGGGCAGTGGGGTTTGGTCCTGGGGTTGGACAGTAGTGGCTGCCAAATGTTTCACATACTGATAACATGTTATTCATCTACGCCTTCTTGCCACCACCCCTCCCAGGATGTGGATGTTGCCTATATGAACAAGATGGAGTTGGAGGCCAAGGTGGATGCCCTGAATGATGAGATCAACTTCCTCAGGACCCTCTATGAGCAGGTGAAGACCTCAGGGGTGGGAAATATGCCACATTCTACATGTCCTAGCCAGGGGGCCATCTGGTCCACCCTCTGTCTCTGGGTCAGTCTGGGTGTGTGTTGAGTGCATGTAGGGGAGATGATCCTACTCTTTACTTTTTCTAGATTCAAGAATCTGTGGTGGGCAAGGAGCTCAGGAAGAGCTGAGGCAGTGCAGCAGTGGGGTGTGGGGGTGGGAGTGGGGGATGGGGGTGTGCGTCAGTCAAAATTGGCCTTCTAGAGACATGGGATGACCATTTGTTAGGAAGGGAGATTGGGAGGGGCTGGAAGAAAGCAGGAGGATGTCGAGGGATCTGGGACGTGACAGGGTTCATGGGTGGGCTGGGTGGGCTGGCAGGGGAGCCAGGTCAGGAGAGACTGGAGTGCCTGAGGGTTTACGCCCACCACCCAGCCTCTCTCTCCGCCTGCCCCTCCCATCTCCTTTCCTGCTCACTCTGCCCTGAGCTTCCAGATCCTTTCCCTGAAGGGGATTAAAAACCTCTTCATCCCATCAGTGTGAGGCTCTGGCCTTAGGCAGAAGACAGTATGGCTGATCATCTGGCTGGTCTGGGACATAGTTACACAAGAGACAAATTACAGACCAGTTCTCACTTCTCTTCAGTCTCGTTTTTTCCTGAACATCCAGCTTCCATTTGCATCTCTGAGAGAATTTCCACGTGTGTTAATTTCAGGGGCTGGATCCTTGAAGTTGATTTTGGGCCCTCCTAGTCTCATTGTGGGCCTTTATATGTCTATCACATGTTATATATATGTGTGTGTGTATGTATATACACGTATATATAATTATTTTCCTCTTGTTATAAAATACATACTCATTGCAAAAAATCTAGAAAATTAAGTAAAGCATAAAATTGAAAGCAAGTTTCTTGTACCTGCTCTTATCATCTTGATAGCTACCTTTTCAGGCTTTTTCTGTATATATACATAAAGATACAGAAGTAAACATATTTAATAAAATAGAATCATATCTTTTTTACATAACTGTATATCATGGATGTAGTTCCCTGTTCATAAATATGGCTGTATCATCAGTGTTAAAGGCTGCAGAGTGTCCCGTCCATAACAGGGTGGAATATAACTTTTTTCACCCACCCCCTAGTGATCCGCTTCATAACAGAGCTCAACCAGCACAGCAACTCACAGCCAGGAGCCACCGCCGTTCACCACACTCTGTCTCTTGTTTTTCCTCTGTGATCTGACCAGCCTCTTTGATTTGAGAAGTTGCTGGTGGGCTCCTCTGGGAGCCAGGGCTGGCGGAGCTGTTTAGCAGGTGCTGGGTCTGTGGTGCGCTCGGGCTGCCTGGTGACTCGCTCCCACTCTGGCCTCCTCTTCCTTTATCTTTCCCTAGTGCAGGGGATCCCAGGATGGGCGTGGGGACAGGAATGTGTCACCCAAGCCTTGATGCTCTGTCTGGTCCCTACAGGAGCTGAAAGAGCTGCAGTCTGAGGTCTCAGACATGTCCGTGGTCCTGTCCATGGACAACAACCGCTCCCTGGACCTGGACAGCATCATTGCTGAAGTCAAGGCCCAGTACGAGGAGATCACCAACCGCAGCCGGGCCGAGGCCGACGCCTGGTACCAGACCAAGGTGTGTGGTCACTGGAGACATATTTTCTCTTCCTGGCAGCGTCCTTGGTGGTGGCTTCCCTTACTCCTCACCCTGTCTCGAGCCTCTGGGGCCTGTGTCTCACTGTGCTGACAGGCACCAGGGATTAAGTCTGTGGGGGACTCCAGTGTCCTGGGAAGAAGAGGAAGAGAAGGCCAGGCCCTGCCCAGGGAGAGATTCCAGCCTGATGTAGGGGGCAGGGCAGAGGAAATGGACATGGAGTAATAATTATTATAGCTGAAACTTGGCGAGTAAGCACAGTGCTAGGCAACATTTCAAATGTTTTACCTGTATTGACTCATATAAGCCACAGAACAGCCCATTAGGTAGGCAACATTATCCCCATTTTACAGATGGGGAAACTGAGGCATGGAGAGGTTAAGTGATTTTTCTAGCTCCACACAGGTAGTAAATGGAAGAGCAGAGACCAGATTTTGGATCCAAGGGCTCCAGATTAGGTTTAACCATATGCACAGGGTGAGGGCAGGGCAGCTGACAGGGCAGGTGATGAGGGGATGGGTGAGGCTGGGGTGGGGTGGGGGGTGCTGGGGTAACCAGTGTTCTGAGGGAGGGAGCCTGAGGCTTTAAAAGCGGCATAGAGTGATGTCCCTGCAGAAATAGGGGGTCATCCGTAGTGCACGTGAAAACACAGGTATGTCAGTAAGGACTTGCTGTGTGACTCTCAGGCAGTCCCTTCCACTCTGGGACTCATTCTCTTCATCTGTGAAATGGGTGATGCTGATGAAGGGGTTAACAGATGAGGACCTCAGACTTCCTGTGGTTCTCCAGCGTTCGGACATGATGGAAACGGGAAGAGCACTGGTATCAGTGGGGACGGGTCTGGGGAGCCATCCTTGTCCTCCCTGTCCTGGCTGGGGGGAAGCTGAACCCCTGCCCCACCCCACTGTCCAGGAGTCTGGCCTCTGGCATCGGGCAAAGCTTGCTGGGAGTCAGACTGCCCCTCCCTGGCAAGATAAGCTGGGAGGCCTTGTCACTCAGAACCTGGGGCCTTCTTTGGGTGGGGAGAAGACGAGCCCCCTGTAATCATAGCCCACTCCTGCCATACCCTTCTGTGTGGTCCCTCCAGTTTGAGACCCTCCAGGCCCAGGCTGGGAAGCATGGGGACGACCTCCGGAATACTCGGACTGAGATTGCGGACATGAACCGGGCTATCCAGAGGCTGCAGGCTGAGATCGACAGCATCAAGAACCAGGTGGGCACCAGTGCTTGTCCTTGGGGCAGGTGAAGGGCAGCCAGCTGGGACCATGCTCAGGATGAGAAGCAGGAGGCAGGGGCATCAATCCTGCCCCTGCTGCCCTGGGGATGAGGCTGGGGTAGCTCTAGTCTCTCAGACCCACCTGTGAGCTCTCCAGGATGAAATGTTCTTGGCCAGGTGCTGGTTTGGCCAAAGGGGGAACAGGAGTCCTAGCAGGGCATAGAGCTTGTGGAGGGAGCCTCAGGCTGCTGGCCAGATGAGAACCACCATTCATTACCACATTGGTCCTGAGCCCTCTTCTTGCACCTAGCTCTGGATGCAATGTATACCTGGGAATGGGGACCATGGGGCCTGGGGCCAACTTGCTGTGACTCCCAAGGCCCTGCCACATCCGCTGACCTCACTCCCCCCCGCTCCCTCCCTGGCCGTGCTCTTGCCACTTCCTGGAGATGATATTTGCCAAGCATCTTCATGCTTCAGGGCTTTTGCACTCGGTGTTCCCTCCACCTGGAATGTGGTTCTCCCAGCTCTGCACATTGTGCCCCTTTCTCATCATCTTTTGTTGAGGACAAAAGACCTCTTCTCAGAGATGGCTTCCTCAGCCACCTAGCCACTCTCTCAGCAGTCTGTGGGAAGATCCCTGAAACACTTAACACTCTCTGAAATGTTCTGTCTTATACTGGAGTGGGTAGCCATTCTCTTCTTCAGCAGATCTTCCTGACCCAGGAATCAAACCCGGGTCTCCCACATTGCAGGCAGATTCTTTCTGTCTGAGCCACCAGGGAAGTCCATTGACTTACTAGGTAAGTCTTATTAATTAGGTGTAAGTAAATATTGTCCCCCACCTCCACTGGGACATTAAAAATGCCATAAGAGCTGGGCCCCCCTTCCATCTGGCTCACTGCTCCTCCCTTCCCAGCACGTGACACACAGTAGGGCACAGGTCTCAGATGACAGACTGATGTGAGGAGATCCTGTGAAGCTGGGGTGGAGGGCACTGATGAGAAAGGGTCCCCTGAGATCTGATGAAGGCATGGAAGTGGGGGAGGCAGCTAAGCTTCAGCAGGCATCTACAGTGGGAAGCGAAAGAAGCTGATGGATGACGGCCGGGGGACGGGATGTGAGGGTGATCTACCCAGAAATGTCCTCCCCTTGGAGCCCTGCAGGCCTGTTTACATGTGGGCGAGAATGGAGGCTTCCTTCTGGCACAGATTCAGAGCCATGAGTCACTGGTGCAGTGAGCCAGCATCCAGGCCAGGAGGGGAGGCACAGAGCAATGAATGGCAGTTTCCCGAACCCCACAGCTTCTCCCACACCCGGTTCTCCTCTCACACAGCAGGGTAGGCTCAGGCCCTGAAGCTGTGGCTCAGAGGCAGTGTGGCATGACCCTGCCAAGGGGGCACCAATGTGACGGGGAGGATGATGACCGATGGATGGGGGCAAGGGCATCAGCCAGCCTCCAGGGCAGGATTGGGAGGATCGGGCAGAGAGGCAGAGTGCATGCGCTGAGGCGAGAGGATCTGAAGGCAGAAGGTGGTTGTGAGAAGGAAGGAGGAGGAGCCCTGGGCTAGGGGATGGGATGGTGGCCCTTGGAACTGAATAAGGGGTAGCTCAGGCTTCTCAGGTGGTGCAACCATAAAGAATCCACCTGTCAATGTAGGAGATGCAGGTTCCATCCCTGGGTTGGGAAGAACCCCTGGAGAAGGAAATGGCAACTCACTCTAGTATTCTTGCCTGGAGAATCCCATGGACAGAGGAGCCTGGCAGGCTACAGTCCATGTGGTCACAAAGAGTCAGACACGACTGAGCATACACACACACACACACACACACACACACACACACACACACACACACACGACACTATAGGCTCCTCTAGTAGGGGATGGGCCACAAGAGAGGGAACACTAAGGCCAGGCAGGAAGTGACAGCTGTTGCTCAGGTCCCTCTGAATAACACCACCTTTACCCACACCTGGGGGGCTGTTGACTTGGAATCTAGGGGTTCCAAGAAGCATTTCTGCGTTCCAAGTCTCCCTGTTCTGGGCCTGTTGCAAAATGGCTCCTGTTTTCAAGGTACCTGGAAGGTGCCTGGTCAGCTGCCTGAAATTTGAGTACTACACTAGAATCCCATGGCCTTGGAGCTCCTCCAGCTAGGGGTTGGGTATGTGAGCATTTGTAAATCATAATTGCATTTACTCATAATAGCATTTATTAAATGCTTACTGAATACTAGACATTGTGCCAAGGACTTGTGTATTATTTCATTTCATTTCTTGAGCTATTCCCATCTATATTTATATACCATGATTACTGTTATCTTAGAAAAGAGGAGACTTTTGGCTTAGAAAGGTTGATTCATACAAGATCACATGGCTTATAAGTGGCAGAGCCAGAACTGAAAGCTAGGCATTGGGTATCAAAGCCCATGTTTTATAAAATTAATTAATTACTGGCTGCGCTGGGTGTTAGCTGCTGCACACAAGCTTTCTCTAGTTGTGACAAGCAAGGGCTACTCTCTAGTGGTGATGTGTAGGCTTCTCATTGCTGTAGCTTCTCTTGTTGCAGAGCACAGGCTCTAGGGCGCACGGGTTCAGTAGATGTGGCACACTGGCTTAGTTGCCCCTTGGTGTGTGGGATATTCCCAGACCAGGGAGGGAGCCTGTGTTCTCTGCACTGGCAGGTGGATTCTTAACCACTGGACCACCAGGGAAGTCCCTCAAAGCCCATGTTTTAAACTCTTGGTATTCCCTGGTGCTTGGGGGAGAAGGCTGGTGCCAGTGAAGTCACAGTAAGCAAGTTGCCCAGGTGCTCACTGCAGGATGGGGAGGCAGGAAGGCAGTGACTGATGAGGCCTGCGACCCCTGTTCAGAGCCCTGCTATTCCCCACAGCGCGCCAAGTTGGAAGCCGCCATTGCTGATGCTGAACAGCGTGGGGAACTGGCTCTCAAAGATGCACGGGCCAAGCAGGAGGATCTGGAGGCTGCCCTGCAGAAGGCCAAGCAGGACATGACCCAGCAGCTCCGGGAGTACCAGGAGCTCATGAACATCAAGCTGGCCCTGGATATCGAGATCGCCACCTACCGCAAGCTGCTGGAGGGCGAGGAGAGCCGGTGAGGACACACAAGCTGGCTCAGTGGGGCTTGCAGCTTGACACCCATCCACCTGCAGTCATTTCCTGTATCCCTCCTTCTGCAGGGGACTGAGGATGGGAAGTGCAGGGAGGGTACAGATAATGCTTGCTTCTTTGCCCTTGATGAGATGGCTTTTTGGAGGGAAAGACCTTGTGGTATAAGCTCACTGGGAAAGTTGAAGTAATAACAGCATTTTTGTGTGTTAACAAGGTCATCTTATTTGATTCTCAGAACACATCAGGTAAGCAAGACAGGTATTATTGACTTCTGGGTGTACAGAGGGGAAACTGGTTATTTTATTAACTGAGAGGACAGAGCCAGTATGCAATTGAGCTCTGCTGATTCCTGGTCCAACCATCTTCCTTGGCAACAGTCTGCTTCTCACTACATAATTGAGGGCTAAGTCATGTGGTGTTGACTGAGCATGGTGAGGAGGTAAATTTCCCCTGTCCCCAGAGATATTTGCATGCTTACCTGCAGCCTGCGATGAAGCTGGGCTGGGTTAGTCTTATAGGAAATTCTTCACAAAAGACCCAAAACCTATGTCCATAAAGTTGGGTCTTCATTCATACCTTGATAGCTTGATTGACTCATTTTGTCAACAGATAAAGGGCCTGGAAGCTTTCTAGTGTCTGCTTCTCTTGTCCTTGCCATTTGCTCTATCCCCTTCCAGGACTTGGGGCTGCTGAGGTCAGCTGGGCTTCCTTCACTTGCTCCACTAAATTGAGGCCTTCCCTCCTCCCTGCAGCATAAACGCATCCTCACGGCCAAGGGCTTGGTGACAATGGGGCTATGAGTCACAGAACAAATATACCTATCTGTCTCAGATAGATTTTTAATTTCCAGTACAAGACCTGTTTCAGCTCCTCAGGCTGCTTAAAGCCACCGCTGCCTCCTCCTTCCCCTCGCAATTCGCACTGTAGCTGAATTCACTCAGTCAACACTTACACTTCATTAACCATTTCAACCCATATTAAGTAATTAGCATGTGCCAGACCTCATGCTGGTGACTGGAGATGCAGGAATCAATAAGCCACAGCCTTCTTTGAGGATTTTATGATCTGGTTAAGGGAGGCAGCCATCTACATAAACAATAAGAGCAGCTACCATTTACAGAATCCTGTGTGCCCAGGGCTTTAGGTAAGTTATGAGTTTAACCCTCACAAACAACCCTGTGAGGTTGGGACAGGCTAAGACCCCATTTACAAGTGAGGAAATGGAGGCTCTGAGACATTCCCAAGATTGTGTAGTCAGAAGTGAAAAGGCTGCAGGAAGGCTGGATGTGTGGGGACACAGGAATGAACATGAGTCCTGCTTGCGGCCTGAATGGAGGGGTGCAGGAGTGCCTCCTCCAGTGCTGAGGAGAGAGCAGCCCTCCCTCACAAGTCTCTCCTCTGCCCCCAGGTTGACCGGAGATGGAGCGGGAGCCGTGAACATCTGTAAGTCCTTGGCTGCGGCCCATCACCTGTGCTGTCCAGACTAGGCTGGGTCTATTAGATGGCACATTGGCCTGAAGACCTGGCCTCATGGAGGCCCGGAGCCTCCTTCCCTTAAACAGCTTTCAGCAGGTGCCTGGAGATTCCATCCAGACAGCCCAGCAAAGCCATGCATGAGGGCATGGTGGGGCGGGGGCAGTGTGGAGCAGCCCTCATTTCTGTCTGAGGCTACTTCTGGGTTGGCCCTTGGCTGTTGGTGGGGGAAGCGTGGTGGGTAGAGGGAGGGAAACAGGCAGCTATGGCAGGAGGCTGGGGGCTCAGGTAGTGGGCCTCACACACTGATGGAGACCTCTCCTCTTCTCTCTCAGCTGTGGTCAGTTCCACGGGCGGCTCTGGTAGCCGGCTGACCTTTGGGGGAACCATGGGCAACAACGCCCTGAGATTCTCCAGCGGTGGAGGGCCTGGGACCCTCAAGGCCTACTCCATAAGGACCAAATCCGCCACCAGCAGGAGCACCCGCAATTGAGCCCTGGATGTGGGGAGATATATACCCCCTCCTCCCATAGTCACAAGGGGACCCCCAACCCTGGTTCCACCCCTCATCCCGACAACTGCAAGACAGTTTGAAAAAAGATATCAGAATAGCTTCCAATAAAGCAGCTGCTTTCTGAGGCCTGGATGAGCCCCTGCCTGACACCTGGTATCCCGGCTTCATTAGGCCCCGAGGGGAAGGTGTGGTGAGGGAGGGGCTCTAGAGAGCACTGGGAGAGGGGCGCTGCTCAAAGGAAACTGGCTCTTACCCAGAGTGAGGCCGTGGCCCCTCTCAGGGCTGGGGCTGATTCCAGCTCCTCTCCTGCACAAGCCAGAAAGCCCTGGAAGTTCTGGTTCTGCCAGGAAGTGGGCACTGGACTCCTCTCCTGCTGAGGGGGTGGGAGGGCTGTTTGCACACCTCCTCCCCCTGCCAATGCCCTGTGCCGTCAGAGAACATTCCTCAGTGGTGAGAAGACCACAAACATTTAGCTGCCTCGGGCCTGGGTTTCGGGTGGACCAGCCAAGTGGCAATTCAGCCCTTCCTGGTGCTGAGTCGGCCAGGCCCTGGGCCCTGGATGGTGTGTGTCTGAGGTCCTGGAGGGGCTCTGGGATTCTGTGGGAGTGATGGCAGTGGGACGAGGTCTGTGTGCGTTTGGGAGGACTTTAGGGTGAGGGGGTCCCAGAGTCTGGATCCCTGGTAGGGGGCTGTCTCAACCCCCTCACCTAGGGATGGGCTGTGGATCTGGATCCCTGATGGGGTGCGGGTGGGGGAGGACATCAGTATGTTAAGGCTCTGCTTGATGGGACGTCTGTATATGTCAGGGTCTCTGATGTGGTGTGTGTGTCTGTGAGGGTGTGGGGTGTTTGGGGGTCTGTGCTTGGGTGTATCCATCTCTGACGGACAGCAGCTGGTATCTTGGGTACTGGAGGGGAGGTAGGAGGTCTCTGGGATTCCTTGGAGGTGATGGTGGTGGTGGGTGTGGGGGCAGGGTTGGAGGGGACTATCTAGGGAGTGTTGGTTTGTGGGAAGAGGTGAAGACTGTGTATTTGATCCCATGGTCAGGAATTTTCAAATACTGAGGTGGGGTTGGAGTGAGGGAATAGAGGAAGTGGACCACTGGTGTTTCAGTGGCCACATGTGGTAAGACCCTTCCCCTGCTGGCTACCACTCCTCCCTGCAGCCCCTCTCACTTCCCTCCCAGCTCCCCCTTATGCCTCTGTGTGCCTAGATTTTGGGGGCTGCCAGACATCCCTAGGCCCCTTCAGGATGTATAGTGTGGTCCTAGGGGCAGGGTACCTTAGAGACAGCCCTCTCTCCCTCTTTGCTTAGAATAGTTCCTCTGTTCCTTTGGAAGAGGGCAGAAACCGAGCTGGCAGTCCACATGTGTAGGGAGATTCTCAGAGAGCGTTATATTCCAGTCATGAGCTTAATTGGAAACTCGGAGACCAAGCACAAGGGAGAGAGTAGGAGGGAGGCAGGGGCATAAAATTATCCACCCTCCCCGCCCCCCACCCCGGGGACGCAAACTCAGGCACCGTGGGAGGGTTTAGGAGGCACTGGAGGGGCCCTGGGGCCAGTCTGTCCCTTAGAAGCCAAGGGCGTCCAAGCCCCCAGAGCAGCCCAAGTCAGGATGGGCTCTATGCCCAGGGCTGGAGGAAACCGGTCATTCTGACTCTGGTGGGTGGAGGCGAGTAGCCCGCCCCTCTCCCTGAAAGAAATGAAGAGACAAGCGGGAGGAGAGATGCAGAAGGAGAAAGCAGCCGTTGGGACAGGTCAAGCCGGCTAGTTCCAGAAGCTCCAAGACCCGCCGCCGCCCGAGTCAGGTACCGTTGGCTTGCGGAGCGGTGAATTTACAAAGCGGAAGGCGCTATGCAAAGCGCACCAGGAGGCTGTTGCCACTGCTCTGGCCGCAGGGCGCGCACAGGCCGGTGCTCACCGCCAGGTTCCCGCTGCAGGGGGCGCTGCAGACACTGCCCGTCACCGGCCGAAAGCCCGACGCGCAGAGGTCCCCGCAGACCACCCCGCCACTGGAGCTGCTGACACCTGCGGGGCGAGGAGATATAGCTTAGTCCTCGTGCAAGGTCGTCCTCAGCGGCTCCTGCCTGCTAGCCAGAGTCCCCCCACCCATTCTTCTTTTGCTCAGAGCACCTTCCTTTCATTCTATTCCCCCTTCCCCCTCAAACACCATCATACTCGGACACTCTTTCCTGTAGTCCAACCTCAAACATCCTAGAAAAACTGTTAGACCAGGCCCTCCCTATAGGCAGGAACAGCTATTTAAGTAATTACAGTCATTCCCTGCCACATCCCTCTCCTTCTTTTCAGGGTCTTAAGCTGTGGCCCCTTGAGGCCCTCCTGTTTTTGTAAATAAAGCTTTACTGAAACCTAATCACATCTATTAAGTATTGCTATGGCTGTGGCTGCTTTCACATTACAACAAGCTGAGCAGCTGAATAGAGACGGCGTGACCCACCAGGTCTAAAATATTTACTACTTGGCTAAAAGTTTGCCCACCGGGAACCCCAGGCTCTTATTTCAGGACCCACAGTACAAATTACTTACAGACATTCAGAGCACCAATGCCTTCACACAACCTTGTGGGGAGAAGAAAGAGACAAAAATTAGTTGGGGAGAGCAGAACCAGCAAATTCCCTCCTCCAAATAATCTTGATGCAAATTAGATGTAAATAAGATGCAGACACGTCCCTGGCTCTGAACACAGGTTGGAGGGTGAAGAGACATCCTCTGCACAGATGTGATCCTCACCTCTGCTCCTCGCCTTCCAGCAGGTGCCTGTAGGTGGCGATCTCGATGTCCAGGCCCAGCTTGGAGTTCATCACCTCCTGGTACTCCTTGAGCAGGCAGGCCATGTTCTGCTTGGCCTTCTGCAGAGCCTCCTCCAGTCCTGCCAGCTTGCAGCGGGCATCGTTAAGGGCCACCTCCCCCTGCTGCTCAGCTTGGGTCACTGCAGCCTCCAGCTTGGAGTTCTGGGGGTGGGGGTGGGGGGTAAGGTTATTAAGGCTCCTTCTTTTGGACTTAGGGTCAGAGACCAGGTATCCACTGGCCATTGACTGTCAGGGGAAGAAGGGACCTTACTGGTTTGTTAGGTCAGGGGTTGCAAATTAGTGCTGTTTGGGAATGTTGGCACAGTGTCCTTAACTTTTTGATATTTAACGTATAAACCCACATTACTGGCCTCTCTTGAAATATCAGAGGATCTGACCACACTGGGCCTGCTTTTCCATAGGGCCTGTCTCAGTTTGATATGATGAGCTCTGCCCATTGTGCTTTCCAGTTTACCGAGCCCTAGTGCCTTTGGTACAGCCTGCTTCACTCATTCACTAATCTCTGGGGACATCTCAGTGTGTGATCACTGACCTAAAACAATGGGCCAGAGAGATGAAATGCCCCCCCCCCCCAAATCATGTGACTAGCTAGTGGCAGGGCTGGTTAGAGAGCAGGTTTCCAGCTCCTCAGACTCTGCTATTTCCTCTGCCTCATTCTGCCTCAGAGACCGTGAAAGACCAGGTCATTCCATTCTTCTCCATAGCCCTCCCCCCACAACCCACATTCAGGGGGAATGGAGAGTATTGTCTATGGAGGGAACTTGCCTGAAGTTTCACGTTGCTCCTTTTCCCACACTTTGGCAAGGTATCTGACTTCAATCTCCCTGCCTCAGGCCAACCCTGTTCTCTTTCTATACTGAGGGGTGGGCCAGGATCCTGTACCTGGCACTTGGCATTCTTGACCTCAGCCATTAGCCTCTGGATCATGCAGTTCAGCTCGTTGATCTCCTCCTTGGTGAGGCACAGGGTCTCCCCATGTCGGATCATCATGGCCTTGATCTCCTCACACTGGGAGGAAGCACAGATGCTCATGAAACACAGGATATGTCATCCAACTGAACTCCACAGCTTGCACATCTGCACCCCATCCCAAGAGCTGCCTGCCCTTCCCTTGCCCACCCAGACAAAGGTCAACGCTTTTTCAGCATACCTCCCCACCCTGCTAATGCATTCAGATTTTAGCATCCCTGTTCTGGGAAGGGAGTGCTGGACCACTCACCTTGCTGTGGTACCAGGACTCAGCCTCAGCCCGGCTGCGACCGGCAGTGTCGTCATACTGAGCCTTGATCTCAGCCACAATGCAGTCCATGTTCAGGTCCCAGCTGTTGTCCATCTTGATGATGACTGAGGTGTCTGAGATGTTGGCGTGGAGAACTTGTAGCTCCTGAGAGGAAGTGGGGGAGTGCTAAGAGCCCCTTGGACCATAGCCCCACTCCCGACAGCCTGTTTTCTCACCTCCTTTCCTGTCCCCTGCCCCTGCTTCTTCCACAGCCTTACTGTCTGAAACCCCAATTCAAAGGTGACATCTCCCGTTCAACCCTGGAACCTCCCAGTGCTCCTCAGGACTAGAGTCCTGAGGCTGAGAGGAGTCCAGCTCTGAGGCCTGCTAGCTGACTTCAGTCAGGGCCTCCTGTCTTGATCCTGGATCTAGGACTAGAACTTAAAATTTGTGATAATTGTCACCACACTAACTGGGAGCACCAGCTTGTCTGGGCTTGGCAGATAAGACACAAAGCTATGCCTTTCACCTTCTGACAGTAAACCTGCCTTGGGTCCCTCAGCTCTGCCCTGTGTCCCCAAACCAAGAGTTTCAGGAGCCAAATGGTGGCAAATACTTTCCAATGTCTAACTGCCATCCTCCTTGCTGCCCAGCTGCTCTGTGGCCCCTCACCTCCTCATACATCTGCCGTAGGAGGTCAGTTTCCTGGGTCAGGGCCTCCACATTGGCCTCCAGCTCTGACTTATGGAGGTAGGCGCCATCCATGTCCTAAAGGGAGAGGGAGAAGCAAGAGTCTCAGTGGGGAGACAGCAAAGAGCTCTTCCCACCAGGGAGGGCGCACTCCTTGGACCCTCCTTAGCCGCTCATTCTGGTGCCTGGTGTCATGGTGTTGGTGAAGTCCTTTACTCATTTTGAGGGGTCAGGAGCAGGTCTGGGTGAGAGAGGGGGTCCCAATGTTTCCAGGCATTCTCCTTGGTATTAGGATGATCCCTCTAGAATGCACTATCATGAAACTTAGGATCTGATGTAAAATAGCTCAGTTCTAATGATGATCCACCTCTCCCTGCTCTGGAATGTTATGGAAAGAAATCTAGAGATGTGTGGTCAGAAGTCATCCCAGGGATCAACTCTGCTCCCAAACCAATGTGACTCAGGGCGAGACCCGTGCTTGGTCTGTGTCTCAGTGTACTGAGGGTGGTGTTGCTGAGTCAAGTCCTAAGAGGTGAGGAACAGCAGCTCTGTTCACGCCAGCATTTCCCAACCATTGCCGGCCAAGGATAGAGCCATCCCCAAGCATTCAGTTGCTCTTCTGTTCAAAAAAATTTAAGCTCAGAGCAGGAGGAGGTGGGAAGCCATTGGGCAGATGGGAGTTAGCTTGGATGGTGGAAGATTGCCCTGTTTGAAGCACTGTGCTCTGATGTCCAGGGCCACCCAGGGAGCACTGGGACATTTGGAGAAAGAAATAGGGGAGAGGTTGGGCTGTGTGATTCTGGGGAAGTCACTTAGCTTCACTGAATCACAGAGTGCTCCCTCCACCTCTGTCCACGGTTCTGAGTTGTGGGATGTGTATTCTGGGGCCACTCACCTTCTTCAGGGCCACAAATTCATTCTCAGCTGTGGCCCTGAGGGCCACCTCCTCTTCATACCTGGGGACAAAAAGGGCACAAGTTTCAGTGGCTAGAGTTTCAATAGGCTGGGGTTTGAAGAGAAGCAAAGAGAAGGAAGACTCAGACAAACAAATTGCAGGAACTGGATCTTTTGGACGTGGTCGTGGAATCAAAAAGTGTCCATCCCTCTCCTCTGGGCACCCAAACCAGCCATGTCACCCACTGTTCTTCCTGTTTCAGAGGTAGGGTGGGGGCCATGCACATGTTTGTAGGCCTCCTTTCTGTTCCTGAAGCTAACTCCCTGGTGGTGGTGGTGGTGGCACCCTGATCTAATTCAGGTGTCCTCCTTTCCTGTCCTCTTGACTTTCTTATCCTTACCCCTCTTCAGGGCCCAACACAGCACCTAGAACATAGAATAAATGCTCAATAAATGTTTGATAAATCAAAATAAAATAAACACAGAATGATGAGGTGGCTGGAGAAGCACAGACTCGCCAATGTTTCCTCTCCCATCTCAGAAAAGAAAAAAATTTCCCCACAGGCATTCTGTCACTCTCTACTTCTAGTGGAAAGTTCTTCTAGGGGTCTAACCCAAATCTATCCTGCTTTGATCTCACCCCATTTCCTTTCTCCACAGCCTCCTCCCCGGTGCACTCACTTCTTCTTGCAGCCCTCCAGTGCCTCCTGTATGTGGTTGGACTGCGAGGCCAGCCTCCCACTGTCAGCCTCCACACGCTCAGCCTCCTGCCTCAGTGTTTGGATGTAGCCCTCATAAAGGGCCTCCAGGTTGCTCTTGCAGCACTCACGGTCCTGGTGGAACTGCAGCTTGGTCTCCAGCAGCTTGTTCTGCTGCTCCAGGAAGCGCACCTGGTGTGGAGGTGGCAGAAACAGTGAGAGGAGCCAATAAGTCCAGCCCTCCTGCAAGAGCAGGCAGAGTGAGACAGAACTGGCGCTCATAGCGAGGTGTGCAGAGGCAGAGGGTGGGTGGACGGCATAGTCCTTGCTGGGCTCTCCTGGCCTTAGGAGGCAGCTGGAGACTCCTTGTTTTCTGGTTGCTTGCTCGGGTCTGAGTGAGGGTCTGTCCACTTGGGCCTGGCTGGGGTGAGTGAGACACTGAAGGGCATATGGGTTGTGCTGGGTTGGGTTGGGGGTGGGGACAGATAGGGGTTGACAGTAGTGACAGTCAGGGAAGGTTTCCTGGAGGAAAGGAGCGTAAAGGAAGGTTGAGAGGGTTAGAGTAAGAGGAAAGCCTTTCACTGTGAACCTCACCAGTGCAGGGGAGCTCTGTCCTCAGTGGCCAGCCTGGGGCTTGAATGGATGGTCAGCCTGGGCAGGGCTTCCTAGCTGGGGAGGGAGGTTGGAGAGGGCAGTTTCTCACCAAGTAGGATGGCTGGGATCTGAAGAGGCCTGGTGGGGGATGACACACACTCCTGTGTGAGGAGACACACACTCTCCTGTGTCTGGAAGCCAGGCAGGTAATGTGAAGGGGGGATGATTTTCAAAAATAGGGAGGGTGGGGGCTGTAGGGAAGTAAAGCATGCAAATCTCTGCTGGGAATCATTCAAACTGGAAAGATGTGACAGCAGCAATCACTGTGCTGCCAGAAAGGCTCCCTGGTCTCCAACTTTCCCCTTTTCAGATATTTTTTTAGCTGGATTTGAGACATTGCCTTGCCTTTTATAGACCTGGTATCCTTTCATCCAACCCAATGAATGCAGCTAGGGAATCCCTGTGGAGCTCCCAGAAATGGGGAAAGGGAACTGCTGATATTATGTGGGATCATTTTAGGGGGTCTTAGCTGGCAGGGCTCAAGCCATGGTGGTGAGTTGCTTGCCTGTCTTGATCCCTACATTTCCTTTCAGAGTCATGGCCAGCACACACACTGCACCTAGCACAGCTTTGGGGCTGAGAGGGGAAGCCACCGGCCAGCATCACACAGAGAATCAGTGGAGAAACTGGACACAGAGCCCATGCTGCCTGCTCCTGGGCCAGGACCCTTTCTGCTCCACTCCCTGGCCACCCTTCCCGGGTGTGAGCTCCAGCACACTCAGGATGGAGTGCCTGCTGAAGTGGGCCAGCTCTTGCTCAAGGGGAGTGGGAGAGCTGGGCCCCCAGCTTTGAACTCTCTAGCCTCAGGGACCTGGAGAGCCTGGAAGAGCCAGGCTTGGACTTCTGCTCTGCCACCCACTCTCGGGGAATGTGAGTGGGGGCTGGGGCTGGTCCTGCCGTAATTCCCCGTCTCCTTTCTCCTCTATGTGCACTCAAAAGGCTACACTGGTGGCAGTGATTCTCAAACATGAACCCTTCACAGGCCAACTTCAGGATTTTGCCTGTTTTACTCATGATTTGTCTACAGATGGATTTGTTCAGCATTTCACTAAACACTTAAATAGGGCTTAAAGGGGTAACTTTATATTAGCACTATAGCTGTAAAACCAGTATCACTAGGCATACATAAGAGGAAGACAGAAAGCATGAAATTCTAGCTGAAACTGTTGCCCCAGACAGCTTTGAAGCTGATGCTTCCTCTCTTTCGTTAAAAGCGTGAGAGTAGCAAGTATTAGAGGGATATTAAATACATATTAATACCTAATGAGATTTCCCCCATTTGATCTTAAGGATCAAATTTAATAAATTAAAGAGATGAATTTTCTCATTAGGTGTTTTGATGTTATTTAATGCTTCAATGGAACATCTAAAACTATCACATAAAATATCAACACTCCTCATTCCCCATTTCCAGGAGACTTCTGTTCAGTCACTCAGTCGTGTCTGACTCTTTGCAACCCCATGGACTGCAGCACGCCAGGCCTCTCTGACCATCACTAACTCCTGGAGCTTGCTCAAACTCATGTCCATCGAGTGGGTGATGCCATCAACCATCTCATCCTCTGTCGTCCCCTTCTCCTCCTGCCTTCAATCTTTCCCAGCATCAGGGTCTTTTCCAACGAGTCAGTTCTTCTCATCAGCTGGCCTAAGTATTGGAGCTTCAGTTTCAGCATCAGTCCTTCCAATGAATATTCAGGACTGATTTCCTTTAGGTTTGACTGGTTTGAGCTCCTTGTAGTCCAAGAGTTTCTCAAGAGTTTTCTCCAACACCACAGTTCAAAAGCATCAATTCTTTGATGCTCACCTTTCTTTATAGTCCAACTCTCACATCCATACATGACTATTGGAAAAACCATAGCTCTGTCTAGATGGACCTTTGTTGGCAAAGTAATGTCTCTGCTTTTTAATATGCTATCTAGGTTGGTCATAGCTTTACTTCCTAGGAGCAAGCGTCTTTTAATTTCCTGGCTGCAGTCACCATCTGCAGTGATTTTGGAGCCCAAGAAAATAAAATTTCTCACTGTTTCCCCATCTTTTTGCCATGAAGTGATGGGACCGGGTTCTATGATCTTTGTTTTCTGAATATTGAGTTTTAAGCCAGCTTTTTCACTCTCTTCTTTCACTTTCATCAAGAGCCTCTTCAGTTCTTCTTTGCTTTCTGCCATAAGGGTGGTGTCATCTGCAGATCTGAGATTATTGATTTTTCTCCCAGCAATCTTGATTCCAGCTTGTGCTTCATCCAGCCTGGCATTTTGCATGATGTACTCTGCATAAAAGTTAAATAGGCATGTGACAGTATACAGCCTTGACACACTCCTCTCCCAATTTGGAACCAGTCTGTTGTTCCATGTTCAGTTCTAACTGTTGCTTCTTGATCCACATACAAGTTTTTCAGGAGACAGGCAAAGTAGTCTGGTACTCCCATTTCTTGAAGAATTATCCACAGTTTGTTGTGATCCACACACTCAAAGGCTTTGGTGTAGTCAATAAAGCAGAAGTAGATGTTTTTCTGGAACTCTCTTGCTTTTTCAGTGATCCAAAAGATGTTGGCAATTTGATCTTTGGTTCCTCTGCCTTTTCTAAATCCAGCTTTAACATCTGGAAGTTCTTGGTTCACGTACTGTGAAACCCCACTTGGAGAATTTTGAGCATTACTTTGCTAGTGTGTGAGATGAATGCAATTGTATGGTAGTTTGAACATTCTTTGGCATTGCCTTTCTTCTGGATTGGAATGAAAACTGAACTTTTCCAGTCCTGTGGCCACTGCTGAGTTTTCCAAATTTGCTGGCATATTGAGTGCAGCGCTTTCACGGCATCATCTTTTAGGGTTTGAAATAGCTCAACTGGAATTCCATCACCTCCACTAGCTTTGTTCATAGTGATCCTTCCTAAGGCCCACTTGACTTTGGACTCCAGTATATCTGGCTCTAGGTGAGTGATCACACCATCGTGGTTATCTGGGTCATGAAGATCTTTTCTGTATAGTTCTTCTGTGTATTCTTGCTCCCCAGGCAAGAATACTGGAGTGGGTTGCCATTTCCTACTCTGGGGGATCTTGCTTACACAGGGATTGAACCAGGGTCTTCTGCATTGCAGATGAATTCTTCACCACTGAGCCACCAGGAATGAATTTCCAGGAGAGACTGGCCTTAAATTCTCAGGTTCTGCCAGGACTTCCAGGCTCAGGAAGTGTGGGATCTTGTCTGTGGGGACCCTGCCTGTCTGGACAGAGGTTGTATATAGTAAGAGTACTCTAATCAAGAGCCCCTCTCTGGTCTCTCTGTGCCCTGGAAGTGTGTCCATCTCCTCCATCAGCCTGGGGGCTCACCTGGACCACATGTCTCCTGCACCCTGACTAACCCTTGAGTGCCCACTCAGAAAGGGAAGGTTCAGGAAGGGTGTGATCAAGGACACCTACCTTGTCGATGAAGGCAGCGAACCTATTGTTGAGACACTTGATCTGCTCCTTCTCCTCTTGCTTCACGCACTGCGCATTGGGTCGATCTCCAGGTTGAGGAGCGTGAGGAGGCTCTCATTGACTGACACAGCGGTGATGCAGGGAGGGCTGGGGCCGCCCACGCCGCCGGAGCGGTACCCGAAGCTGCGGTCGCAGGACCTGGCGCGGAAGCCTCCGCAGACGCTGCGGCTGCCGAAGCCCCCGGTGAGGCTGCGGTAGCAGGAGATGCCGCGGTAGGGGGCGGCCGTGATGCAGCAGCGGCCGGGCCGAGGTCCGCAGGCAGAGACGCAGCTGAAGGCTCGGACCCCGCCGGGGATGCTGACGCGCGATGAGAGGCAGGACATGGTGCGGTGGCGGCGAGCGGCTGTGGCAGAGGGCAGCTGGACCCAGAAGCCCACCATGTGCCTTATATCGCGGCCTGTGGGCCGGAGGAGGAAGCACGCGGCCCGCTCGTTTATGAGCTTGGAGGTCGGGCTGCGAGCCTCTGCGAGCCGGAATTAAAGTGAACCTGGCCTCCTGGCTGCCTCCATAAAACGGCGTTCGCCTCCCGCCCGCGCGGGTTTTATGGGGCCGAGTAGCGCCTGCTCAGCTTCGCCGGCCGTGCGCTGTGGGCTTGGGGCCGGCCACCCGCGGCCCTAGGCCGGGACTTGGCCGGGAAGCGCAGGGGCATTGGTTCTAGTCCCAAACTGGGCAGCTAGGCACCCCCGGCCCCACCAGCCTGAGCTACCGCCCTGCAGGCTGGGAAGCTTTGGTCTTAGTTGCCTGTGCGGCTCTGCGAGGTCTGTGTGTGAGTGTGTGTGTGTGTGTGTGTGTGTGTGTGTGTGTGTGTATGTTGAAGGGGAGACATCTTAGAGATCAGTTCTGGAGATTCTTGTCATGACCTGGGACAGGTGAATAACCTTTCCGAACCTCAGCTTCCTCATGTGCAAAATAGGGGTCCTACCAGCACCCGCGGCAGCGCAATGGACAGGGTAGTATTTAGGGCCCTACTTAGCTCTTAATAAGAGCTTCATAAATGTTTGTTTGTTCTGTTTATTCTATTATTAATTTGCCATTCATCTTGTTTCCCCTGGGACAAAAACTCTCTCCTCTCTTTGTCAGAACTCAGCCCATACATAGCCCCTCACCTGGTAAGGTTGGATCCTCCACTCCCACCCCTCATACCTCTCTCCATTCTACTGGCCAGGAGAAAGGGAGTTTACATTTATGGAGTACCTACAATGTGTGGGCTTCCTGGGTGGCTCAGCAGTTAAAGAATTTGCCTACAATGCAGGAGATGAAACAGAAGCGAGTTCAATCCCTGGATTGGGAAGATCCCCTGGAGGAAGGCATGGCAACCCACTCCAGTATTCTTGCTTGGAGAATCCCATGGACAGAGGAGCCTGTTGGGCTACAGCTCATGAGGTAGGAAAGAGCAGGAGATGACTGAAGCGACTGAGTACACACGCACATACAACGTGTGAGGAATTTATACTGCATGATTTCATCTAACCCCCGGGGCATTCTTCTGAGGTCAGAATTACTGTGCCCATTTACTTGATTAGGAAGGTGAACTCAGAGTGAACCAATGGCTCATTTAAGATCAAGCATGGGGGCTTCCCTGGTGGCTCAGTGGTAAAGAATCTGCCTGTCAATGCAGGAGACACGGGTTTGATCTCTGGTCTGGGAAGATCCCACATGCAGTGGGGTAACCAGGCCTGTGCGCCACAACTGTTGAATCTGTGCTCTAGAGCCTGAGAGCCACAACTACTGAGCTTACTTGCTGCAAGAGGGGGCTGCTAGAGAGTAGCCCCCGCTCTCCACAACTAGAGAAAGGCCCTTGTGGCAACAAGGACCCAGCACAGCCAGAAAGAAATAAATAAAAATAACGATTGAAAAAAAAAAAAACAAGGTAAAGCACAGAAGGGTCCATCAAGGGGCAAAGTCAGAATCTGGAAGGAGGCTCCCAGCCCTCCGCCAAGACTCAGGGGTCTGAGTCTTCAGGACTGAATGAGAGTTAAGTTCCTCATGGAGGCAGGAGCCCAGACTGCTAGGCTTTGGGGTCTTAGAGAAATCAGATCCAAAGTCTGATCCAAAGCCTTCTCCTCAACTGATGCTTGCTCATGGCCACCAACCCTAGATGGCTACAAGCCGTCATATAATGGTAGTTAATTATGTTTCCAATTATGGACAGAGGAAACCAAAGTGTGAACTCAGCAGCTAGCATTAAAGAGAAATACGCAAATCATCTTTAGCTTCCTTTGCTTTTAAATATGACGTGTTATTATGCAAGGGGGTAATTAAATCCTGGAACACCAGAGGTCACCCTGGCCAGCCATGCCTGGCTTTGGCTGCCCGTGTCCCATTTCTAGGGAGTGCCTTGCTGCCCCCTTTGCTGTTTTCCCAGTTCTCTTGTGGGCCTGAATCCTTTGGTCCAGCTTTGATTTTGCAGGGGTTTCAGTGTAACCTTAGTGCCATTCTCTGCAGAAGACGGAGCCCACCTCCAGTGTCTGTGCTTCTGCTCCCAGCTCCAGCTGTGTGACTAATGGCTTCAGGATTATGAATTTCTACTCCAGTTTTCTTTCTTCCTTAAAAAATTATTAATTTTTGGCTCGGCTGGATCTTCATCACTGTGTGAATTTTTATCTAGTTGTGGAGAGAGGGGGCTACTCTCTAGTTGCAGCAAGTGGGTTCAGTAGTTTGTGACACACGGGCTTAGTTGCTCTGTAGGTGGGGTCTTTCTGGACCAGGAACTGAACCTGTGTCTCCTGCATTAGCAGATGGATTTTTTACCACTGAGCCACTGGGAAGCCCTGTACTCCAATTTTCTTTAGGGAATAAACTGGTATTGAAGAAATCTTCCCTTGGTATCTCCCTCACAAGAGGAAATGGACTTACTCCAGAGTATTTAATTTCCTTAATTTAAAGATTTAAATTAGACTTACAGAAGCACTTTCATGATGCTTGCTTGGATCTCCTTCTGCATTTTGGTGGATGGATGGAGCAGATTTTCTGTGCTATCACAATCAATGAGGAGGTTAATAATCAGCTTTTGTTCATACTGATTTAAAGTGCATTTAAAATCCCAAGAGACCATAGGGCTGCAGGCTGAGTTGTGCTCTCTAACATAACTGGAAGAGGATGGAAATGACAGGTTTGACAACTAAAGCACAGTGGTCCCCCAAGTGTCAGTACCAATCCCTGACCCAGCACCAATTTCAGATACATTCAAGGACAGACTTCCCCATAAAGAGTGTTGGTGGTCACAGTGATGGGGAAGAGGGGGCCTGCTCCATTTTCAGCCAGATCTTCTAGAAATTGTTCCCATGCCCCCTTTATCTCCAACCCACCAGTCAACTGATGGAAAGCTAACTCTCTATCTTGGTGTCGCGATTCTTCTTTACCCCCATCCTAGGCCCCTGGAGCCGATACAAGGCAGGGAGCAAATAGGTACCCAACAGGAGTCAGGCTCAGAGTTGGAAGGAGTCTGCAGTCCCCATGCAGGGCAGGCACACACAAAGGACTTTAATACAAGGCTGCAGGGGGTCTGACTTTAATGTCAGGGTACTCGGTGGGAGAGTCAGCCTCCAGGGCCTTGGGGCCAGAGGTCAGGGCATGGTCTAGCAGGAAATGACAGCTTGATTGGGGATGAAGAACACTGAAGAGCTGGATGTACAGAGAAGAGAGAGGGGAGGAGGGTTCAGGCAGAGGGAACTGTGTAAGCAAAGACATAAAACGAGGGAGGCCAGAGGATGTGGGGGGAACAGCTGGCAAAGAGTCCACTTTGGTTGGAAAACAGGGGGTGGATGAGGTTAGGGGGAAAAGAGGCAGGGGGATGGTGAATATGGTGGATGGGTAAGGTGGGCTTAGATTGTCAAACTGAGTGTGAGAGGTAGTTGACCAGAAGGCCATATTCACCGTGTGTGAGCAAATGGGATGTAGGGATAGTGCATGGGGGGGTGTGTGTGTTTGTGTCTACTTTTGGTAACCCATGGCATCCTTATGAAACATCTTGAACATCAGCATGCCCGTTTCAGAGACACACTTCTTTTTTCTCCGTGGTATAATGGTCAAAGTGTTTCTGGATTCAGACATACGTGGGTTCAAGCCTGGGCTCTGAACCTTGCAACCTGGGTGAAAATTCCATAACCTCTCTGAGCCTCAGTTTCCTTTGTATCTAGAATGAAGATAATAAAACTTATCCGGGGATGTGATATGGATAAAGTGAGTGTATATGTAAAGCATTAATACAATGCCTGGTGCATAGTAAGTGGTCAATAAATATCAGCTGTTATTATTATTATTGTTGTTATTATTTCCCCTCTATGGCCCATTGGTTGCCCCAGGTATCTTCCCTTCCAACCATCCCAGCTTCCCCACTCCCCTCACCCCCACCCTGGGCCTGCCTTGTCTTCCAGGTCTGGGAGCTGGGGCATCCTGTCCACTGAAGTTTCTTGGAATGGATCCCAGGTCCCACCACTCAGTCCAGGCTCAGAGTTTATTGGAGAAGCTCTTCTGAAAATGCCCCAGAAAACAGGGAGGCCTTTGAAAGAGACTGTCTGGGGAGTGTGGCCTTGCACTTAAGGTTTAGTTGCGGAAGACACTCTGTGTTAGGTGTGGGTGAGGAATCTTGAAGGCACACAGAGAGGGATGGAGGTGGGTGGACAGAGGGGGTTTTAGGGATTCAGATGCTGAACTCTCACACCACACTGCTCACATACATCTACCCACTTCATGGATCCCCCAGCATGAAGTGGCTGAACAAATACTTTTTTTTTGGTTGTGTGACTGGCTTTTCCATGTCTTGGTGGGAGTAAACACAATCTCCTTCTGGCCATGCCAAGGGTCAAGTGTCATAGGTTGCCCTGAAGAGTTGGCCCCCAAGACTCTACCTGTGAAGCCCCTGGAAGGCTCTTGCTCTCAAAGCTGCCAGGGTCCACCCCCACCTTCCCACCCTTTGTCCCTGGTCTTAGTGCATCTTGTGACTCAAACTAAAAGTTGGAGTTTATGAGTCCAGCTGACCTGAAAACCATCATCGCAACCTGGCTTCCCTTCCTTTCCTTAATTATCTTGCAAAATGTAGAGTCCCTAGGCCTTGGTTGACCTAGGCTCCTTGGCACCCTCAAGCCCTGAACTATGGAAAAAATTCTGCCAAGGCTTCAGAGTTGCCTGAGTGTAGGATTTTCCAAAGCTCCATCTTGATGATATTATCCCAGGAGAGGAGAAATGACTGAGAAATTCCTCAAGCCCATAAAGGTGACAAGAAGGTTGCTCCACGTGGCGACGCAGACAGCCCCAGGTGTCTGGGTTTATAAAAGGCACAGACAGTGAGGGAGAGCTCAGAATCCTTCTCCTCTTCCTCTGGCTTCATCTCCTCCAGCCTTGAGTCACTATGACCTGTGGATCAGCTTGCTTTAGCTCCTGTAGTGGAGTCCGCAATTCCAGCTCCAGTGTGACCACTCAAAGGTGCGGTTCTGGTCGCACCTTCAGCTGCGTCTCGGCCTGCGGGCCCAGGCCGGGCCGCTGCTGCATCACGGCTGCCCCTTACCGCGGTGTCTCCTGCTACCGTGGTCTCACCGGGGGCTTCAGCAGTCGCAGTGTCTGCGGGGGCTTCCGTGCTGGTTCCAGCAGCCGCAGCTTTGGGTACCGCTCTGGCAGCCCCAGTCCTCCCTGCATCACCTCCGTGTCAGTCAACCAGAGCCTCCTCAAGCCCCTCAACCTGGAGATCGACCCCAATGCACAGCGCATAAAGCAACAGGAGAAGGAGCAGATCAAGAGCCTGAACAGCAAGTTTGCTGCCTTCATTGACAAGGTGGGTGTCCTTAATCACATCCTTCCTGAACCTTCTTTCCTGGGTAGGCACTGAAGGGTTAGTCAGGGTGCAAGAGAGATGTGGACCAGGTGAACTCCAAGTCTGATGGAGGAGATGGACACATTTCCAGGGCACAGACACACCAGAGAGATGTGAGCATAGAGCAGGGGCTCCTGGTATGATAGCACTGTTATAATGTACAAGAGAGACAAGAACGGGCTTGGAACTGCATGTCAGAGGGAGGTGGACACAGACCTTTGTTCCCCATGGGACACATAAGAAATTTACATCAGAAATAGAAACAGAAGAAAAAAAGAAATAGAAATAGGACTATAGGGTCATCCTTGCGGATGATGCTGCCTGGAATGCTTAGTTGTCCCCCCCCACCCCAGTCTCTCTCTCCGCACCCCACCCCCTCACTCACTCACTCACACTCTCACATTGAACCCTGGGGCCAGCTGAGGTTTCCCCAGTAATGTTCACTTCAGACAGGAATGGGCCAGCAGGAGACCTAACTAGGGAAGGTTTCCCAGGGGAAAGCTTGGTCATTTGGGAGGGGATTCTGACCCCTGGCACAGTGAAGCCAGGCATGAGAAAGGCTTTTCCACTTGATCATGGATAGTTGGACTCAGATCTACAGCCATCTCAGTGACAGAGATCCTCTGTCACTAATGTATGTGTTGGGGTGGGATGGGGGAAAGGAATGGGTGGAAGTTCTGGGGGCTGGATCCTGCAGGATGCTGGAATTACGGCTGTCTGGTTGACTATTCCTCTGGGTGGCAGGTGCGCTTCCTGGAGCAGCAGAACAAGCTGCTGGAGACCAAGTGGCAGTTCTACCAGAACCGCCAGTGCTGCAAGAGCAACCTGGAGCCCCTGTTCAATGGCTACATTGAGACGCTGAGGCGGGAGGCTGAGCGTGTGGAGGCTGACAGTGGCAGGCTGGTCTCAGAGCTCAACAGCCTGCGGGAGGTGCTGGAGGGCTACAAGAAGAAGTGAGTGCATTTGGGAAGGTCCACTTCTCTCAGAAGGGTTGACATGATACGACAACTGGGGAACCACTGAGCGCACTGGCCTTAGAAACTTCTTTCTTCATTAACTCACTTTTTGCTTTTGTCAGCTTTAAAGGCAGTGACAGGAAGACACATGAAAAGAAGAGAAGCTGAAATGTCAGCAAAGAATCTTTTTCTATTGCATTATGAATTTCTTAGGATAGGGACCATATCCCTGTTCATCCGTCCATCTATCCATCCATCGACCCAACCCATAAGCCTGTTCTGAACACTTACTCTTTTGCTTTACTGTGCTAGGTACTGGAGGTACAAAGAAATGACACTATGTCTTCTCTACTGTTCACAATCACTGGTTCAAGTCACTAGTTCCATCCACTTTCCAGGCAGTTTATTATACTTGAGTAATGGGCCAAATAGCCAAAATGAATATCTTTAAAGTGAATCATGTCTAAGTTAGAGAAATGTGTAATTAGGGATGTGGGTGAGAGGGATGTGGGTGAGAGGGATGTTTCAGATATCCTGGGGGGTGGATGTGATGGGTCGGGTTGAGCCCTCCTTTCCATTACTAGCTAAATCTCTTGTTTCAAATTACCTTCCTTTGTGGAGATATGAAGAGGAGGTCACCCTGAGGACTACGGCAGAGAATGAGTTTGTCAAAATCAAGCAGGTGAGTAGGTCTGCTTGTGGGATAGTCGCCTGGGAGTCTGGTAGCCCTCAGGGCATCGGTATGCCCTTGTTCAGTTAATAAACTTTTATTTTATTCCAACCGATAGAAGGACATTTCCCTTCTCACACTCTAGGAGATCTACAGGTCAGGAATTCTCTGGCTGTTCCTTTATAGGGTGGCCCAGAGTGATGGAAGGACTTTCTAAAGTCACACAGGACATTTTGCTAGAGTTGGTGGGAGACCTTAGTTTCCTTATTCTTGACTTTCTGATGTATGCCTATGACTTGCTTTGCAGGGCTGGAAATGGGGTTGGGGGAGGTGGAGCCTCCCTGGAAAGCCTCTGCAATGAACAGGGACTGCTGTCTGTTTGTATCTCTAGGAGGTTAACGGTGTCTATGTGCGCAAGGGAGATCTGGAGGCCAACGCACACAGCCTGGTAGAGGAGGTGGCCTTCCTGAAGACCCTGTATGAAGAGGTGAGCACCAGCAGAGAGGACACTCAGCCCTCCTGATTCCCAGGCCGGCCTGTGTACAGAGGAAATAGACAAGGGTGCCTGCAGCCGTGAGGGTTTTGGAAATTGTGGGCTTGTGTGTGTGTATGTGTGTGTAAAGGAGGAATGTGAACTCTGTTCTACATGGCTTTGGATGGTGTATGTAATGTGAATGACTCTTGGCCCCACAGGAGTTGAGAGTCATGCAATCCCACATCTCAGACACCTCAGTTATCGTCAAGATGGACAATAGCCGGTACCTGAACATGGACAGCATTGTTGCCGAGATCAAGGCTCACTATGATGAAATTGCCAGCCGCAGTCGGGCCGAGGCTGAGAGCTGGTACCGCAACAAGGTGAGTGGTCCAGGACACCTGCCTCCTAGACGTGGTGCTGGGAGGGATTCAAGGTATATATTAAAAAAGGCTACTTTTGTCTGGGGATTCTGATCCTTAGGGACAGTAAATAAAGTATTGACATCTCTCAGGTTGGGGTAGAAAGGCAGGGCTGCCGTATATGGTTGCACAGGCTGAGCACTGGACAACCTGAAAATCATCTACGTTGTCCTGAATGTGTGGGAGGTCCTGTCCTGAGTTTCATGAGCCTCTCTGCTTCCTCTCTCAGTGTGAGGAGATCAAGGCCACAGTGACCCAGCATGGGGAGACCCTGCGCCGCACCAAGGAGGAGATCAATGAGCTCAACCGCCTGATCCAGAGGCTGACAGCTGAGATTGAAAATGCTAAGTGCCAGGTAGGGTGTTTTTGAGGTCCACCCAGGGTCCCACAGGCAGTGGATCTCACCATTCATTCTCCAACCCATTTGTATGACTTGAGTCTTAGGTTATGGCCCCTCAGGGAGCCCCAGTTGATGAAGGGGAGAGGTCTGTTCCTGGGATGATCTCATCTGGGTGGAGAGACTGGACACATCCGGGAAATGGACACAGAGACCCAGGGACCATAACTCACCTTGTTCTCTCCTGGGCCCTTAGAACTCCAAGCTGGAAGCTGCGGTGATCCAGGCGGAGCAGCAGGGCAATGCGGCCCTTAATGATGCCCAGGGCAAGCTGGCAGGGCTGGAGAAAGCCCTGCAGAAGGCCAAGCAGGACATGGCCTGCCTGCTCAAGGAGTATCAGGAGGTAATGAGCTCCAAGCTGGGCCTGGACATCGAGATTGCCACCTACAGGCGCCTGCTGGAGGGCGAGGAGCAGAGGTGGGTACAGTCTGCACAGCTGGGGCCTCAATTGCACAGACCTGGCCCATTTTTTTTTCCTCTACTACTTCTCCATTCTTTCTTCTGCTCGCATCTTGAAACCCTTTCTGGCTCCCTCTCTGTTCCAAGGAGAGACTAAGGAGAACAGTCTCAGTTGAGCCCACTGTCTGATTTCCAATGGGCTCCTACATCATTTGGTTAGGGACAATAGTTTGCTGGTTCTCTGAGGGAATAACAAGTCTATGATGTATAACATTTGCGTCTTTTAGTGGTATAAATACTTCTACCATGGCTGGGCTCAAGCTACCACTGTGACTTCACGCAGAGTTGGCTAGAAATGTACAAAACAGTATCTGTGAACTAACTGGTAGGAGCTGGTGCCAGAACATCCTTGCTTAAGGGACAGGATAAAAATGGCCTCAGACTGAAAGGGCAAATAGAAAAATACATTTCGATTAGAGAGATGAAAAGCTTGTGGCCCAGGGAGACTGGATTGTTCAGGATAGTAGAGCCAGTCAGTAGGAGTGGGGTAGGCAGTCTGAAGCTGGAGTCCTGGGGGCAGTCCCACTGTACTTCAGTGGGACCCTCTTCCTGGAGGGACCTGGGAGATCGTGCCCCCTTGTGTTCCCTTGGAACAGAGCCGGGGAGATGCTGAGCCTCTAGAGGTGCTAGACCCCAGACTTTCTCTGACCTTCTGGGGAGGGACTTGGGTGGCTCCTTAGGTGACTGGGTTCAGAGTGGGTGACTATGTGACCTCAGGGATCGTTGTCAGATAGTAACACCCAGTCCCAATGCTCTTTTCTCTCCCACATCAGGCTGTGTGAAGGCATCAACGCTGTGAATGTCAGTGAGTAATTCGGGCCCTGAAGGGGAGACACTGAAGTGAGACAGTGGGAAGAATGTCTTAGCTCTGAGGGTGAAAAGACCCAGGGAGAAGAGTTCCATTCATTTCCAGCCACACAGTTACAAAGAGGGAGCTGGTTGACAAGTTATGAGTGGAATAATACTTCACCCCAGGCCTGTTGGAGTGTCAGTCTCCCTGTCATAGGAAGCTCTGACTTTCTCCTTGTCCAAACACACTTGTCCATACCCCAGTTGTCTTGTTCTGGATCAAAACAGATATTTTATCAGCGTGGTTGTCCCCATGGAGGTCTTCCTGAAATCAGCTACAGAAGAATAGATTAAGAAAGATTGAGGTCATTCCCGTCCAGCAAGGATGGGAGTCTTGAGACCACACGGGAGTTCACATTGTCTTTCTCCCTGGAGATGTAGATGATCCAGAGACATCCTCCTGGGTGTTAGGGAGGGAGTTGTGTTTGGGACCAGCTCCCCGTCACCCCCAAAGGTTCTGACTTACCATTATTGTCTCTGTGCAGGTGTCAGCAGCTCCCGGGGTGGAGTTGTATGTGGTGACCTCTCAGTCACCCGTACCTGTGGCATCAGTTCCTACGGGGTGGGAGCCTGTGGCAGTAGCTGTAAGAAGTGTTGAGTTGGCAGGACTTGAGAAGACACCCAAGCCCCAGCCCAGCTCTCCCTCTCCGAGCCTCCCAGCTGGCCCGTCTGCCCAACCCTACCATGTGCAACTCGTCATTCAGACTCACCTGTTCTACTGTCCATCTCTCAATTCTTGTGTGGGAATCCCCTCCTCCCCTCCTTGTCTCCTGCCTGCCTCTGGCTGAGAAAGGCTGCTGGGAGGAGTGATCCATGGATGTAGTCTATTTGAGGATTCTGAGCTCTCTGATCCCATGAAGAGGGCAACACCTGAGTCCCCCTCCCACCTTTCTTTCCCTTGTATTCTTGAATGTCCGTCACTTTCTTTCCCAAATCTTCTTTCCTCCTTGCTATCTGTGCTTAAAATAAAGTCATCTAGTTTCCATCATATGTGTGCATCTCTCCGTCCATTATTTCAGGCCTGGAACAGGTGGGTGGGATCTCCAGGAAGCGGGGGGCGGGTATGGGGGGCGAGCCTGCTGCTCAGGCCATGCTATTGTGTGCTCAGGGCTGGGGACATTGAGGAGGGGCGCTCTGATAGCTCAGGGCTCTCTGAAGTAATTCTCTAGTGCTAGGAAGTGTCTGACACAGAGTTGGCACTGAGTAATGTTAAGAGAATGAATGAGTTCATCTCTGAGGTTTCCAATTGACCACGGGGCACCTCCATGTGAATGTTGCACTGATAATTGAAATTCAAAAAGCCTTAAAAACATCTCATCATTTTTCCCGTCTACAGATGCCCATTCATCAACTTTACTTCTATCAGTTCTTTCTAATATTTCCAGCTTAAAATTCTTTGGTACCTATTTTCCCTATATAATGAGTCACCAAACTTTGTGAATTGTTTTCTCTGAAGAATGCCACCAGCAACTTCTTTTCTTGCAATAAGTCAGACTAGGAACTCTGAATAAACTTTTTGTCATTAAAATTCTAGATAATATACTTAAAAAATATTTTAATGCATCATGAGCTAGCAAGAACATAAGGGAGATGATCAGGGTTGGATAACAATAACAATAAACATGACTCCAGGGAAGTATGTGAATGATGGAGCCTGATGGCATGGTAGGGACATCTGTTGGTCATTGGCATTCAATAGATGGAAGCCCACTATGGTTAGGGGACAAGACACAAAGCCTAGGCCCATAAAAGGGAGAATTGGATCCAAGGTCCATAATAGGCAACTGGATGATCCTCAGTGAAAGGGGAAGCAGGAAAAGAATCTGCAAAAAGAGAGGAAAGAAACATGCTCGTCTTGACCTTGGCTTTGGTAAAGAAAAGTTTTTCCTGATAACTTTAAACCACAAGTTTGCCCTCATCCAGCTCTGGGCTGGAGTTGACTTTTTTTTCTTTTGGTGGCAAATGCCCACAGTACCATACATGAGAACATAGTTTAAAATGAGCCCAGGTTGTTGGTTCTCCCCTGAATCTGGCAAGAGCTAATACAAATCCTTTCTAGAAGAATGCCATTTAAACCCAGGCTTCTAGGAATTCTTTCAGAGAGTGTTACAACAAATGGAAGCTCACAATTAATCAAAAATCATGAAATGTGAACCAAGATGCTATCATAAGAGGGGTGAGCAAAAGCATCTCACATCAGCCTAATCCCCGGGAAGACGACTTGTGTGTGTGCTCAGATGCTTCAGTCGTGTCCGACTCTTTGCAATCCTAGGGACTGCAGCCCGCCAGGCTCCTCTGTCCATGGGATTCTCCAGGCAAGAATACTGGAGAGTGGATTGCCATGTCCTCCTCCAGGGGATCTTAATTGACTTTGATAAATCAAGGATACTTTTTTTTTTTGGATCAAGTTGCATGGCTTGTAGTATCTTGGTTCCCTGACCAGGGACTGAACCTCAGCCCCACCAGTGGAATCAGAGTCCTAGCCACTAAACCAACAGGGAAGTCCCAAGGATGCACAATCAGTTTTAGCTCTAGAGCAATCACTAAAACAGTGTTTATTATAAAAAAATAAAATAAAATAGTGCTAAAAATACAATAGAATAAATAATCTTGAAATATTTAAAAAAATGTTTGATTAAATCAAAAGAAGGCAGGAAACGAACTTTAGAGAACAAAAAAAACACACCAGACAAATGCAAAACAGACAACAAAATTATTGACTTAAAACCAATCATATCAATGATTACATTAAATGTAAAGGTAAAGAACTCAGCTCTCAATAAGAATGAAATGGAGCAGGACCCCATAGTCCTTGCTCCCTCATGTCCTCTGCCTGCATTTTGTCCATGGAAAACTTTAGCCAAAGAATAAGTTTAATCAGAGAAGTCAGAAAATGCAGAAACAAAGGAACACAATCAAAGGAGACAACATAATAATAATGTAGTCATTAAGCATAATCAAGAACATTTAGTTCCCTCTCAACGACAGTGAATAACATGCTGAGCCATACCCTGTGAACCATCTTATGGATACTGAAACCCTCACCAGGTGGACGAAGTTAACTATATGATGACCAGACTGTAGCCATGACATAAGCTGCTGTAATTCCAAGAATTGGCCTCAAGGAAATGAGAACCAACCAACTATGGAAATGAAGATAAACTATACCTAAAACAGTCAAGTTGACACTGGTCAGACCGCTGATGACCAACCTCAAGATGACTGTCAGGGCTGACTGTGTTATTTCTGCACGTAACCCCCTCCTTCTGTCTATAAAAGGTCTTGCCCCCTGTCAATGGTGAGTGGAGTTGGCTTTTGGACAGGTGTCCACCTCCCCCACGCCCACCCTGCCTCCTTGCTTGCTGGCATGCAAAATAAAGTTTCTTTCCACCAGCCTGGCCTCTTTGATAGCTTTTGAGCATTGAGCAGTCAGACTTGGGTTCGGTAACTAGAAGACAAACGACTCAATCAAAATGGGTAAAAGACTTCAATCGACATTTTACAAACCTAATACAAAGATGTATTAAGGTTCAGTAAGTATGTGAGAATCAAGATTGCCGGGAGAAATATCAATAACCTCAGATACACAAATGACACCACCCTTATGGCAGAAAGTGAAGAAGAACTAAAGAGCCTCTTGATAAAAATGAAAGGGGAGAGTGAAGGAGTTGGCTTAAAACTCAACATTCAGAAAACTAAGATCATGGCATCTGGTCCCATCACTTCATGGCAAATAGATGAGGAAACAATGGAAATGGTGAGAGACTTTATTTTGGGGGGATACAAAATCACTGCAGATGGTGACTGCAGCCATGAAATTAAAAGACACTTGCTCCTTGGAAGAAAAGTTATGACTGACCTAGACAGCATATTACAAGGCAGAGACATTACCTTGCCAACAAAGGTCTGTCTGCTGCTGCTGCTGCTAAGTCGCTTCAGTCGTGTCCGACTCTGTGCGACCCCATAGACGGCAGCCCACCAGGCTCCGCCATCCCTGGGGTTCTCCAGGCAAGAATACTGGAGTGGGTTGCCGTTTCCTCCTCCAGTGCATGAATGGGAAAAGTGAAAGTAAAGTCGCTCAGTCGTGTCCGACTCTTAGCGACCCCATGGATTATAGCCTACCAGGCTCCTCCGTCCATGGGATTTTCCAGGCAAGAGTACTGGAGTGGGGTGCCATTGTCTTCTCCGAAAGGTCTGTCTAGTCAAAGTTATAGTTTTTGCAGTAGTCATGTATGGATGGGAGAGTTGGACTATAAAGAAAGCTGAGCGCCAAAGAATTGATGCTTTTGAACTGTGGTGTTGGAGAAGACTCTTGAGAGTCCCTTGGACTGCAAGGAGATCCAACCAGTCCATCCTAAAGGAGATCAGAGCTGGGTGTTCATTGGAAGGGCTGATGTTGAAGCTGAAACTCCAATACTTTGGCCACCTCATGCGAAGAGCTGACTCATTTGAAAAGACCCTGATGCTAGGAAAGATTGAAGGCAGGAGGAGAAGGGGACGACAGAGGATGAGATGGTTGGATGGCTTCACCGATGCGATGGACATGAGTTTGAGTAGGCTCCGGGAGTTGGTGATGGACAGGGAAGCCTGGTATGCTGCAGTTCATGGGGTCGCAAAGAGTCAGGCATGACTGAGCGACCTAACTGAACTGAACTATGTGAGAAGCCATTCATCATTATTAGTCATCAGAGAAACCTAAATTAAACCACAACGAGAAAAGACTTACCCACTAGACTAATCATTTAAAAGACTAACCATTTAAAAGACTGATCATCAAGTAGCTGGAGTAGCTGGAACTTTCATGGAGGATAAAATGATATAGTCACCTCTGAAAACAGTTTGCCAATTTCTTATAAATTTAAACATATATTTGCCAAATGGCACAGCAATTCCTCTTTTGGGTATTTATCTACAAGAAATGAAAACAGGTCTACACAGAGACTTGTACATGAATTACTTAGGAGCTTGAATCATAACAGCCCCAAAGTAACAGTAAAAAATTTTTATTAATAGTTAAATGGATAAACAGAGATATATTCATGTGATGATTATCACTCAGCAAGAAAAAGGAATGAACTACTGATTCATGGATCAACATAGATGATTCAAAAACATTATGCTAAGTGAAAATAATCAGAGTATATACTGTGTGCTTCTATTCATAGGAAGTTCTCCAACTGGCAACACTAATTTCCATTGCTAGAAATTAGATCAGTAGTTATCTTCGATGAAGTGGGAAGATTGCTGCAAAGGGGTATGAGGGAAACTACTGAGATGCTTGCTGGAATGTTGTTTATCTTCATTCAGTGATGGTTGAACAAGGGCAGACATCTATCAAAACTTGTTGAACTGTACACTTGAAATGTGTGTATGTTACTATATGTGAATTATCTCCCAATAAGATGGGTAAACTAATGACTTTAAAACCCGTAAGATACTTAGAAATAAGTCTGACAAATATGTGAGAGAACTATGCCTAGAGAAATACAAACATTTTATGAAATGTTATAGGAAATGAAAGTTAAAATGCAGACCTAACTAAATGAAGAGATACAGCATTGTTCAGAGAAAAGAAGACATTAATCCTCCTTAAATTTATTTACAGTACCAGTGCCACTACAATTGAATTCCAAACAAGGGTTTACATAAATATTAATAAGTTGTTTCTAAAATTTATGGTGAAGAGAAAAGTTTGAGAATAGTCAAGGCACTGATGTAAAAGAAAGAATGAATATTTTCCCTTTCAGAAAGCTACAGAAATTCAATGCAGTATCTATACAGGATTAGACAAATTGACCAATGAAACAAAATGCTGCTGCTGCTAAGTTGCTTTAGTCGTGTCTGACACTGTGCGATCCCATAGACGGCAGCCCACCAGGCTCCCCCGTCCCTGGGATTCTCCAGGCAAGAACACTGGAGTGGGTATGAGACAAAATAGAGAGCCCCTAAATTGATGTGTGTTGTATACATACATATATAAAACATATGTATTGCATAATTTATTCTTATGACATACTGTATAATATATTGCATCATATATGTATATATGACATATTTATATATATACATATAATACATATCAATTTGGGGGCTCTCTGTTTAGTTATGTTGGTCAATTTATTCTTGTGTGTGTATATGATATAAATATATTAAATAAATATGACATAAATAAAATTATATATAGTATATAAAGTTAAATATACCTTATATCTGTATCTATATAGATATATACCTATATATATATCTTTGATCCACAATAGCTATGGTATGACAGATCAATAGCAAAGAAAGAACTATACATTGGTTAGCCACATGGGAAAGGATGAAATTGGATCCCTGACTTCTATGATACACAAAACCAATTTCAAGCAAATTAAAATTATACATGTCAAATGCAAAACTTTAAAACTCTAAGAAGAAAAAAAATGAAGAACACCTTTCTGATCCTGGTATAGAAAAGGACTTTTAAACAAGTCACACAGAGTGCTTAATACAAAAGCTTGATAAGTTAGACTACATTAAAATTAAGAACATTTATTGATAAAAATATGCCATAAAGAAAGTAAAAAGATGAGCTATAAATTTGAAAGTGCTATTTGTGATACATGTAAGTGATAAAGTAGTAATATCTAGAAATATAAAGAACACTTGTAATCCAATAGGAATAAGGCAAATAACCCAATAGAAAAAATGGTCAAAAGAAAGCAAATCCATATGGATAATAAACATTTAAACAGCTATTCAACCTCAACAGTAATCATGAAAATTCAAAGCAAGGTCAAAAATAAGATTGATTATACCATTTAATTGTTTTTAAAAAATATTTATTTATGTATTTGACTGTGCTGGATCTTAGTTGCAGCAAATGGGATCTTTAGTTGCTGTATGCCAACTCTTAATTGCAGTATGTGTGATCTAGCTCCCTGACCAGGAATTGAACCCAGTCCCCTGGCATCGGGAGCATGGAGTCTTAGTCACTGGACCACCAGGGAAGTCCTCATTAAATTGTTGAAAATTAAGATATGTGGAGAATATATGAATCTTTCATACAGTGCTGTCATGCCATGCCATGCCTGTTACTCGGTCGTGTCTGACTCTTTGCGACCCCATGGACTGTAGCCCATCAGGCTCCTCTGTCCATGCGATTCTTCAGGCAAGAATACTGGAGTGGGTTGCCACGTTTTACTCCAGGTGATCTTCCCAACTCAGGGATTGAATCTGTGTCTCTTGATTCTCTTGGATTGGAAGGCAGATTCTTTGGCACTAGTGCCACCTGGGAAGTCATATAGTGCTGACCAAAGTGTAAATTGTTACTATCACAACTTTGGAAAATAATTTTTGTTTTGTCATGTTGAACATTTGACCATCCTAAGATTCCCCAAGTTCCACTCCTAGATCTTAGATGTGTATCAAAGAGAAATTCTCACACATGTGCATCAGGGGTCATTTAGAAAAATGGTTGCAGAACCAACTTTGTAAAAGGAAAAAATAGAACAGAATAAAAACAGAATAACATAGAAGTGTAGTATATTCACTTGATAGAATACTATGAATGCTAGGGGAGGAATCCTAGCTATATAATGTTAAAAGACAAAAAAAAAAAAAAAGCAAGCCTTGTGTAACTGATACCCTTTTTATTAAAAAACAAACAAGAAAACCTTACAGATATATTTTTAGATATATGTAACATATGTGATAAAACTTAAAAAAAAAAAAAGCAAGGGGATGTTGACACAAATTCAAGGAAGTGGTTGCCTCCAGAGTGAGAGGGAGAGAACAGAATGGGTTCCTGTGTTAGTAAGTTAGTTCATGGATATTTCATTTTCATTATTCAACAAATAATGAGATTAATATGCTATTTATAAGAAATGAAACCTAAACATAAGGCTTTGTGAAAAAACTAAAACATATGAAAACCTAAACATGAGCTCTTACTGAAAACCTAGGTCCATAAATTGAAAGTGAAACATTAAAGTGATCGATTAGAGGATCAGAGGGCACTTTATAGTAGAAGTAATTTTTCATAAAATTTATTTCAGTGTATGTGTGTGGATATGTACATAGGTACCAATTCATGATATAAAATATATATATTTTAAATTTATTTAATTTTTATTAATTTAACTGGCTGTGTTGGGTTTTAGTTACAGCACATGGGGTCATTGCTGAGTCATGTGGGGTCTTTGGTTGTGGTGCGTGGGCTCCAGAACCTGCGGGCTCAATAATTGCAGCACTTGGATTTAGTTGCTCCCATGGCATGTGAGATCTTAGCTCCCTGACCAGGGATAGAGTCTGTCTTCCCTGCATTGCAACACAGATCTTTAACCAGTGGACTGCCAAGGAAGTCCTTAAAATGTATGTCTTTTTTCTTTTTTTTTTTAAATTAATTTATTTATTTTAGTTGGGGGCTAATTACTTTACAATATTGTAGTGGTTTTTGCCATACATTGACATGAATCAGCCATGGGTTTATATGTGTTCCCCATCGTGAACCCCCCTCCCACCTCCCTCCCCAGTCCATCCCTCTGGGTCATCCCATTGCCCCAGCCCTGCGCATTTGTCTCGTGCATCGAACCTGGAATGGCGTTTTGTTTCACATATGATAATACACGTTTCAATGCTATTCTCTCAGATCGTCCCACCCTCACCTTCTTCCATAGAGTACATAAGACTGTTCTATGCATCTGAGTCTCTTTTTCTGTCTCACATACAGGGTTATTGTTCAGTTCAGTTCAGTCGCTCAGTCGTGTCCGACTCTGCGACCCCATGAATTGCAGCATGCCAGGCCTCTCTGTCCATCACCAACTCCCGGAGTCTACTGAAACCCATGTCCATCGAGTCGGTGATGCCATCCAACCATCTCATCCTCTGTCGTCCCCTTCTCCTCCTGACTCCAATCCTACCCTCATTAGGGTCTTTTCCAATGAGTCAACTCTTCGCATGAGGTGGCCATCAGTCCTTCCAATGAACACCCAGGATTGATCTCTTTTAGGATGGATTGATTGGATCTCCTTGCAGTCCAAGGGACTCTCAAGAGTCTTCTCCAACACCACAGTTGAAAAGCATCAATTCTGTGGCGTTCAGCTTTCTTCACCATCCAACTCTCACATCCATACATGACCACTGGAAAAACCATAGCCTTAACTAGATGGACTTTTGTTGGCAAACTAATGTCTCTGCTTTTAAATATGCTATCTAGGTTGGCCATAACCTTCCTTCCAAGGAGTAAGCGTCTTTTAGTTTCATGGCTGCAATCACCATCAGCAGTGATTTTGGACCCCCCAAAAATAAAGTCTGACACGGTTTCCACTGTTTCCCCATCTATTTCCCATGAAGTGATGTTATTGTTACCATCTTTCAAATTCCATATATATGCATTAGTATACTATATTGGTGTTTTTCTTTCTGGCTTACTTCACTCTGTATAATAGGCTCCAGTTTCATCCATCTCAATAGAACTGATTCAAATGTATTCTTTTTAATGGCTGAGTAACATTCCATTGTGTATATGTACCACAGCTATTTATCTTGAGCTGTGGCTACAAAAAAAGTTTGACAAGCCAGTACCCTAAAGAAACTCTTGCCAAAGTACACTAGCAAATACATACCCCAAAGTTCATAGCAGCATTGTTTGTTATGACCAAAAAAAAAAAAGCACACATGTGTATACCCCTAGGAGCAATAATCACATTGGGATACTCTACAGCACTGCAACACAAACTAAGCTACATGCATCAGAATGGTTGAATCTCACAATTAGAATGTTGAGGAGGTAGAAGCAATTCATAGAAACCTGCATATAATTCTATTTATAGAAATCTTAAAGGAAGGCAAAACTAAACCAGTTGCTTAGGGATTCATACACATATGATACCACAATAAAGAAAACACAAGGGGGTGCTTAACGCAAAAACCCAAGATAGTGGTCACCTTGGAGACTGAATGGAGTCAGAGGGAGAGGATGCTGTAAGCAGGAAGGGTTGGTCCCACAGCGGGCTTTGAAGGTACTGGTGGGCACACAAGGGCTTGTTTTATTATGTCGCTATTTAAATCATTAAATGCATGTTATATATACTCTTGCATGTATGAGAAATTTATCAAACAGAAGAAAATGCCAATCAACTTGTGCTCTCTGGTCCCTGTTACTCCTTCGGCTTGGAGTCCTGTCTTTCCTCAGATTTCCTGCCTACTAGTGGAAATGGACTCCCAGCCATAGTCTCTCTCCCTCCTATCTGTCTTCTGTGTTGCTACCAGACAGGCCTTCCCACACTGCATCGTACGCCGCTGGCCTCTTCAAGCACCTTCTGTGGCTCCCTGTTGCCCACTCCCAAAGCCCAGACTCTCCAGCTCCACACATTTTCCCCACCTGAAGTCCTTTTCCTTCCCCTACCCCGTTTCCTCCTCCTCCTCTTTCCTTCCAGCTCCTTCCAGGTCCTTTCCAGCTCAGAGACTATCATGTTCCCCTCTGGGCTCACAGGATGGCCCCTTCCACCACTCCTCCCCATCAGAACACTGCAATTGTAACAAGATGAGGTCACAGAGCCCCCAGGAAGAAGAGGCTTTGTCCCTCAGAGCTGAGCATTCTAGGAGCTCTCTGGGCTAGAGCTGAGCTTCAGGGCCCACGGGAGGCTTAGAGGAGAGAACAGCTCTGCTCATGATGGTGAGACTTGTCTACACGCCTCATTAGTTCACACAGGAGGAGGGGTCTTGAACTCCACCCAGATCTGTTGGACCCAGCCAGACACGAGCTTGCCTGCTGCATCTTCAGCTTTTGGGAACGAGAGGGGTTGCAGGCAGTAAGAATAGGGCAGAGATTGGTGGGAGATGAAGTTCTGCAGTCTCTTTTCATCCATTCTGCACACCCTATCTATCAATACCTTGGAAGGAAATTTGCACTGGGCTGGAGTGAACAGTTCCTATTCTCTGTGTTGAAGGGCCTGTGTGACTTTATCTGTTCCTTGGGAGCAGAGCAAAGTGCGTGGACTTAAGATGCAGCCAGGCTCAGCCATTGACCGGCAGGGTCAGTTGTATCCCTCAGGGTCCCAACTTCTTGCATGGTGGCTGAGCATCAGCTTGCCCGAGGGAAGATAATAGAGACAGGAACATCTCCCTGGCGTACTTCACAGGTGGTCCTAAGCACCAGGGAGATGGTGGAGGGAAAATACTGGGGAGTGTAAGGCACTGTGAAAGTGTCAGTCACCGTACCCAACTGGTTAGATGTTGGCATGTACAGACAGGAAGCAGGAAGGGTAAAGGCCCACTGTCCCTTGTCATCCCATAGTGTTGTCCCAGAGCGGCCTGGGGTTTGGGGAAGTAGCTGGAAACTGGATCTCTTGTCACTGATTAATAACTTTCATCAAATTAGGAAAGTTCCTTCATATTCTTAGATTTGAAAAAGTATTTTTAAAATTTGGGAATGTTGAATTTTATTAACTGCATTTTTTATTCATTTAGATGATCCTATGTAGTGAAGGATGAGAATTGATTTCCTAGGTTAGCTACCTTGATTCTCGGCATCAGCTCTGTGTGGTCACAGTCCAAAGACTCAACAGACTGCTGCACTGTTGCCCTTTGTGGCTGAGTTCACACTACCTTTGGCATCCGCAGACCTGGTGGCCCACGTGCCATGGTGTCAGCCAAGTGTACTTCCTTCTCTCAGCCACCTCTGGGGATAGAAAGGATGACCATTCCTATCTTATAGATGGAGAAGTAGAGGCTCAGAGGAGTCAAATGACCCACCCATGATAGCAAGTGGGTGGGCGGGTGCTGGAACGGTCTTGCTAGTCTCCAGTGAGTGCACCTGCTGCTTTCCCATCTTCTTGATCAACCCCTCACCCTACTTGGCTGTCTCCACCTCACAGTGCGAGGAGATAAAGGCAACAGCGCAGAAATACATGCAGAACCTGCGACACAGTAAGGAGGAGCTAAACAGGCTGAACCAGGCCATCCAGCGGCTGACAGTCAAGGTGGACGGCAGCAAGAGTCAGGTAAGGGGCGGGAGAGGGGGTGGCTGAGTGGTGATGCTGGTGATGCATCCTAGACTTGACTGGACCTTCCCCCTATCCTTTGGATAGAGTTTCTCTGTGAATGTTTGAGCAAACAGGAATGTGGTTATGTGTATATATACCATGGTTCCATTCGCCCAGGACTTTGAGTTTTTTTTAATGTGGATAAGTAATTAACATGTTGGTAAAAATCTATGCATATGGATGCTTGTTTGTATACCATTTTTATGTATATGTATATTTTTAAGTCTGTATGTTTTGTGATTGTCCTACAGTGTGAAATTTGAGCCCATCTTCAGAAATGGCAAGATCTTACCTAGAAATTCAGTATCATGGATTCCCTCTAAAAACATGCAGATCTGGCAATATTAAACTGGTCTCACATGGTCTCACATAGTAACATCTGGTGAGAGAAGAGAGGCCTCTATCTTCTCTTTCATCTTCAAATGGGGTTCATGTTCCTGCAGTGTGCTGCAGAGTCCACCACTCCAAACTGCATCCTTTGACACTGAGGCAGAGGGATCTTTGCCATTTATCTTCATCTTGGCTAGTACTCTTGTCATCCCTGTCAAAGAGATATAGCTAGGCTCTGGATCTAGCTCTCTATCTAAAGTGAAGAAATGAAAGACTGAAAACAGGAAAGACATCCTTGTGATTTCAGGAAAATTAGAGTGTGTATATTTCTTTGTGGAGCTGGGTACTATCCATATATACTTCACATTTGGCCTTTATTCCCTCTCTCCAACCCTCACTGCGCCCATTCTTAGTTACAGCATTCCTAGTTCCCTGATCAGGGATGGAACCAGGCCCTGGGCATCAGAAGTGCAGTCTTAACCACTGAACCACCAGGGAAGTCCCTGGCCTATATTTCTTGATGTCTCCAGCTAGGCTCTGTAGGCACTTGTGTTTCTCAGGCTTTAGGCTCGAGAAAGAGAAGGTTCCCACATGAATGCCCTCTTTCTCCCCACCTCTCTCCCTCTCACCTGCTCCTCTTTCCTCTCAGCTGCCCTCTTGGTCAAGCTCCTGCCCCGGCTCATGCTCCACCCCACAAAGGGAAGGAGTTCTGCTTCCAGTCAGTTCTTGTTTTCTGCAGAGACAAGTGTCTCAGGCTCTGCAGGATATTTGTGGGTGTTCTCCCTTCTCCAGGAACCCCTGACTTTGAGGAGGGACAAACTGTTCAGGTTCCAGGGGTGACAGAGTGGTGGCTGGGTGGGCCCAGCAGCCTCAGCTGCTCTGATTGCCTGACTGGTTTCCTAAGCAGCAAGCATGCCTCACCAAGGCAGGCCTTTATTATCAATAATTTTTTTCCCTTGAGACTACAAATTCCAGTCTCTTATGAGGAAAGGATACTCTTCCTGTTCATTTCCCTGATGAAACAATAACCCCAGAATGACAAGCTAAAATGTATTTGATGCTTCCCAGACCCTAGCTCATTTTGGAAGTGTCACTATACTAGATGTGGGCTTCCCAGGTGGGCTAGTGGTAAAGAACCAGTCTGCCAAAGTGGGAGCTGCAGAAGACACGGATTCAATCCCTGGGTTGGGAAGATCCCCTGGAGGAGCACAAGGCAACCCACTCCAGTATTCTTGCCTGGAGAATCCCATGGACAGAGGAGTCTGGTGGGCTACAGTCCATAGGGTTGCAAAGAGTTGGACATGACTGAAGCGACTTAGCATGCACACACACATACTAGATACGAAAAGCTCTCAGTCACCTAAGATGGCTGGTCCCCAACCTCCACCCTGGGAGCGGGGCAGACACACAAACACAGATTTCAGAGCAGGCAGGCACACTCACTCCTCATAACGATCTCTAATTTCTCCTTGGCCCTCCGGCTACTGAGAAAGGTCTGGATCCTTGAGTGGGGAGGGGCTGAGGATGTCCTCCTGTCTGTGGTCTTCCCTTTGCCCCCAGCCCTGTGAACCAGAGAGAGGCAAGGACCCAGCCGCTCTGCAGGAGGAAAGTGCCTCAGGAAGCGCCAAGGGCAAGCTGGTCTGGCTGGAAGCTGCCCTGCAGAAGGCCAAGCAGGACATGGTGCGGCAGCTGCGTGAGTACCAGGAGCTCATGATCGTCAAGCTGGGCCTGGAGTTTGAGATCGCCATCTACAGGAAGCTGCTGGAGGGAGAGGAGAGCAGGTGAGGGCTAGGTGGTGTTTCAGATGTGGTCAAGGCAAGGAGTAGAGAGGCTTAGGGAGGATATCGCCTGGGTCCTCGCTAGCTGGGGTGGGGGATAAGGTGAGGAGAGGTGAGCTGGGTATCCAGGGATCTGTTCTCCTGGAGTCAGTTTTTTTCCCTCCATCTCACAGACCTTTAGACCAAGGGTCCCAGCTAACAAATAACCTTAGCACCTGTGATGAGTGACTCTTTCATTCCCAGGGTCAGAAAGCAGGGGCCAGTTTGTCTATTGAGACAACTGCAAGGACCAAGGCCCAGCCAGGGGGAGTAAGATCCCTGGTGTCGGTGCCTTCAACTCTGCTCCCCTCTCCTCCAGGCCTGGGGAGGCAGGGTTTATGGCAACAGGTAGGGCTTGGCTTTTAACATTAGGCAGGTAGACACCCAAGGGCTTCCAGCTCCAGCTGGGCCCACTAGGCTGAGGGGAAGGAAAGGGAACCCATCGTGCAGCAGACAAGCTGCATTTTTTGTCTCCTTTAAAATCCTGGGAGAGAGGTTCTATTATCCCCATTTTACAGATGAGGAAACTGAGTCTCAGAGAGTAAAAGACCACCTTAAGGACCCACAAGTAGAAACAGACTGGGTGAGGCTTGAACAATATTCTCCAGACAACTGACCTATCTCCTCTGGGATCTGCCTTCAAAATGCCCCCATCATGGGGTCTAATTTCAAGATAAGTTTAAGCTAAAGACAGTGTAGATCTTCTGCCTTCTCCCTTCTCTAAGAATTCTTCAATAAAAGAATTATTTGAATTTAAGACAGGAAGGGTTGAGTGTAAAGGTCCAGAAGGAGTCTTTACTCGAAAGGGCTGAGGGGATCTGAGAGACCCAAGTAGCTTTCAGAATGGAAGGATTTCTGCCTGTCGGGAGAGGGCCAGGAGTGCTTTGTTTTGGAGAATGGTGAGTATTCTGCCTGGTAGATGGATTCACTCACCTGCTCCCTCCTTCTCCCTGCAGGCTTGGTCTGGGATTTGGGGCAGGAAATGTCAGTAAGTAAATAAGAGAGTAACTTGGGGTGAGAGGGGTCACATGTTATCCCCTTCCCACCCTGGGTATTCTCTCTGGCAAGGGAGTAGGGAGCCGCTTCCTCTGTGTGTCTCCCATTTGTGAGGGCTGTTTTTTCTCTTGGGGGTGGTTTATTGGTGTTTGTGTGTATCGGGGAAGGGGGTTCTCTGGTCTGTTCTTTGGCGGGGGATCTGTTGGTGTGTCCTGGGGTGTGGGAGGAGGGTCTGTGGGTTTATCCCCGTGGAAGAGACTGTTTTATTCTCGCGTGGGGGAGAATCTGGGGCTGACTCCAGGGAGGGGACATTCCCGAGTTTGTTTCTTAGGGGATGGGGTCTATGTATCTGTTACTTTGAGGAGTTTGCACGTCTGTTTCCTGGTAGGGGGAGGTGTCTGCGCGTCTGTATATCTGTATGTTTGTCTTCTGGGGCAGAAAGGGCAGGGGAGACGATAGAGTTTTTTCCTCCAACAGCCGGCCTCCGCTCAGCCCTGGCAAGTGCTCCGACCGGCGGGCCGGGCTCAGCCTCGGACACCGAGGCACTGCTGCCGCCCGGAGCGGGTCCCAGCGCCGCGGAGACGAGCGCCCCTGGCGGCGGCTGTGCGCTCTGCGGCTCCCCCGGCTGTGTCGGGGGTTTACGATGCAGCGGCTCACGCGGATGCTGAATCCTTCCTGCCCTACTCCGGAGAAGTCAAGGAAGCCTAGCTTTCTCCCCAGTGACTTGGACCTGTGTCTCAGATGCCCTCTCCCACGGTTCCGACCCTCGTCTTACCTCTGCCTCTTGTTCCCCACCTAAGAGTATAAAGTCTTTGAATGTAGTTTACTGGACCATGGTAGACCCGTCCCCAGCGTGGGGATAGGCTGAACGCTGTGCCACTGGGAAGCATGGTGTTTGTCTTCCCCGCATCCAGCACCCCTCCTCTCTGAACTGCCCCATCCCCTTCTTTTCCTGGGAAGACTCTTCTGCAATAAAAAGTTATGTAGCGTTGGAGCCTTCCTGCTGTTTGTGCCTAGATTCTTCAGGCTCTCTATCCCCAGAGCAGACAAAGCTGGCTGGATTTGGGGGAGGGAAAAGAAAAGGGGAGACATTACCAGGAAGCAACCCCCCTTTGGGTGTGTGGGTTCACATGACTTCAGTTGATGGTGATATCAGAGGACCAGGATCTTTAGGGTTGGGGATGTGTTTTGTGTGTGTGTGTGTGTGTGTGAGAGAGAGAGAGTGTGTGTGTGTGTGTGAGTGTGTGTGTGAGTGTGTGTGTGTGAGGGCCCCTGGAGCTACCAGGGAAACCTAGTGAAAGGGAAAGAAGGGGTTGATTCATGCATGATGGTGGACTGATTCCCAGCCTGGGGTCCACAGGCAGCTGATCTTGCCAGAGTTGCTGAGAACTGCATTCATTGATCCACTCACTCTATAAGCGCCAAATGGCCACTGAGGGTCAGGCATAGTGCTTGGTGGGCAAGGCATTCTAGTCCTGGGCAATGGTCTGGTGGTGGTGGATGGGGGCAGGCCATAAACCAGGAAATGGAGCAGAAAGAAATACAGTGATGGGGTTGAAGCTAAGCCTCCCTCTACTGCCCTGGTGCAACCACTTGAGGACAGGCCCTGGGGAAAATGACCCTGGCCGATTAGGTCTGAAGGACATGGACACAGCTGGGTGGTCCAGGCTTAAAATAAACAAATCATCTGACCACGGGCTGGGAACAACATACCACAGAGGAGGAAAACATGAGCTTTGGAATCAGAAGTTTCAGTTTGGCTACTTCCAGGTCTCTGGTGTAGTTTGGTCTGCGTTTTCACAAGGCACCTTTGGGAGGGGGTGCAGAAGGTAGGCCAGTTTGTGGCGGTGGGGTGGCCTGAGAAAGGCTGGGTTTCTGGGTTCTTTCCTTGCCACACAGGCCTGAGAGAAGCATCCATTCAAGGAGCTCACATTCTTTTCTGTTGCTCAAAGGATTACATCAGCAACCTAACTGGCGGACAATGGTCCCTGCTTTCTCTGTCCCTGGGTGGGGCTAAGGTGAGTCACTGGCCAGAGGCTCCAGGTTTACCTTTTAAGGTTCGCTAGTGCCAGAATGTCTGCTATGTTTTCTGGGTTCCTGCCCAGAGAACAGGTACCCAAAAGACCTACCTCCTGGATAAACAGAGCAGTCTCATGCAAGAGGAATGGGACCAGAACTTGGCTGGCAGCCTGCCATCCACCTGAGGAACAGGGAACAGGGCCCCACTGGACTCGTGGATCACCCCCCTTGATCCTTTCTGACCGACACCAATGGTATAAACATTCTGACCAACACATCCAATGCAAAGCAGCTGCCTGAAAGCAGAGCCGCTCCTCCACACACTTTTTCAGGTAGATTTTGTGTTCCCTGCAGTTTGCTAGGAGGTGATGAGATTCTCTGATATTCAAAGTCAGGTTTTTCCACGTTCTGCCATGCTGATCATGTCAGTGAAGGAAGATTATGGGAAGTGCAGAAGGAAGAGCTATGCCCCTCCCTGCCTTCCACCCCCCACCCCCACCCCATGTGCCCCAGGAGCTGTAGGCAGGATTGATGGTGAGCATCCTGCATCCAGTATCACTGAGGACTGGTTGCAGACCACAGGTTTTCTTTCCAAATCCCAAGCCTGATGTCAGGCTAGAGACACCAAGGGCCATAGGGTCAGATTTTAGTCACTTGTTGGGCCCAGGCCAATGTTTGTAGTCTGGGGACCAATTTTCTGAGTGGCTTTCCAGCCTGGGGCATTTATGGAGAGTCAGTCCTCGTCTATTTACAAAGCTTTGTGAGTTGAGTGACTTCTGAAGGGAGGAGAGGTGTCACCAGTTGCTTCTCAGCGAAAGAGATCCTGAGGGGTCAGCCCCCATCTGCCCCCACACCTGCTTCACACTTGATAGCAGCACTTGGAGTGTTGAATGCAACTTCATAGCATCCCTTGAGGACCGTGACCTATCTCATCCATCCATCTCCAGAGTCTGGCATGTAGTAGATATGAATGGGTTGAAGCTCTGTGATCCTGTGTGGTCCACTCTGTCCTTGGATGAATTGGCCCCGTTCTTCCACTGTTAACCCTAGGGACCTCCTTGGGAGTCTCTTGATGCATCTAAATGCAGCCCTTCCTGATGTGATTCTAGCTACAGTATATCAACCAGTCCGATCTGGAATAAGAAGAAAGGGCCCAGATTCTGTCCCCAATCTTGCTTTTACTTTTCAACTGTTTCTGGGCCTCAGTCCTGCTCTCTCTACACCTAATGAAGATTCATTTATCACTTGTATTTTTCCTCCCTAATTAATCTCTCTACTGTTGATCTGTAAAATAAGAATAGTACCTAACACAGGGAGGTTTCAGAATTAAATATATTACTATACGTAAGGAGCTGAAAACATAGTAAGAATTCTATGAATATAATCAATATTTCACTTACTGGAGTTCTTGGGAAAAGTTTTGAGCACCATTGAAGAAGGCTGTCCAACTTCAAGAAGGCCAGCTGATCTCCCTCTGCCCTGGCTGGAGCTGCAGTAATTGCAGGGCAGGAGGGGTAGGTAGAGGAGCCCAAGTCACAGCTAGGGTTCCCCAGTCAGAGGGTACCTCCCCAGTATGACCCCCAGCAGCACCTGCCTATCACCACTCCCCCATAGTGTGGAGTCCAGTTCTTCATATGTGACCCCGTCTCACCAAAACTAGTCCACTTGTGTACTCACACTGCAGTCATACCCTCATGTAACCACAAATGTCCTCTCTTCAGCACATATACACAGGTATACACATATTCACACATGTACATGTTTCCACACAGATGCCCAGACATGTGCATGTACCTGGATGCAATCATTCTGTTCCACTCAGACAGAAACCTACAGACAGTGAGCTGTGAGGGATGAAGCACAGTGCATGGCACCGTGGCTCCCTACTTCCCTCCAGCTCCTTGTCCTGTCCTATGTCCACTAAAGAATAATAGAGCTTTCACTGATTACACTAGCCAAGACATGGAAGCAACCTAAATGTCCATCGACAGATGGATGGATTATGAAGATGTGGCATATATATATACTAGAATATTGCTCAGCCATAAAAAAGAATGAAATAATGCCATTTGCAGCAACATAGATGGACCTAGAGATTATCATAATAAGCGAAGTAAGACAGAGAAAGACAAATATGATACCACTTATATGTGGAGTCTAAAAAAGTGATCCTAATGAACTTATTTACAAAACAGAATTAGACTCACAGAGTTAGAAAACAAAGTTGCAGTTAGCCAAAGGGGAAAGATCAGGGGGAGGGATAAGTTAGGAGCTCGGGTTTAAGAGATACCAACTACTATATATAAAATAAACAACAGGGATATAGCATAGGGAACTATATTAGATAACCTGTAATAACCTAAAATGTAAAAGAATCTGAAAAATAATATCTATCTATCTATCTATATACTGAATCACTTTGCTGTATACCTGAAACTAACACAACATTGTAAATCAACTATATTTCAATTAAAAAAAAAAATAGAACTTTAAATGGCTAAGAGACCTTAGCGTCTATCTGGTCCAATCATTTTTTTTTTTCACACTAATAAATACACTGAGGCCCAGAAAGGAGAAGTCACACAGCAGGATGTTTCATTTTCTTTACTATCCTGCATCATGGGCAATATGTATGTGATTCATTCACCCTTGCTCCTCTGCCTGAGCTGGTCCAGGACTGGGAACCTATAGGGAGGTGAGGACTGTGGAGCTGAAGTAGGTAAGAGAAGGTCAGAGCCAGAGGGAGTGTGAGAGAGTGAAGTATGACAGATCATCAAGGTCCAGCTGGGCTGATGAGACTAGTGAGATGCAGAGGGAGGGGTCAGTTGACAGAGATGTCTCTCAGTACTGGCGGCTCCTGAACTGGGGGTGGGGGATGGAGTGATGCTGGGGCTTTGGATCTGGACTCCAGACAAGGTCTACTTCTGAGCTGTGTGTTGTCACAGCACAGAGGGCTGGTTAGAACAGTTGTGGATTTTGGAACTCTCCGAGGGCTCTGTCCTCAGAATTCCATTGGAGGGTGGAGGGGACACATTGGTGGCCAGAAGACCTAGGATTAATCTTGTCCTTCAAAAGAGCCTGTGTCTTTCCAGACCTCTCACTTCTGGTCTCAATTATTTCTATTGCCCTTAGTGATGGAATGGGGACTTCCATTTCTGTTAGCTTCCTGGCCTCAGATCCAGAAGTTTTGAGATTCAACTGTGCTGTACACATGTATATTCAGGTACTCAGTTCAGTCTCTAGTGGAACTGAGGGGCCAAAGTCCCACTGGCACCAGCACTTGTAATATCCTCATCAGTATAGGGGGGACAGTTTACTGCAGGGAGGAGCTTGATGGCCCAGAAGATGTGGGGATTTCTCTCTATGCTTGCATCTCTGATCACAGATATAAGCGTAGTGATAGGCAGGTCATGGCCCTGATTTCAGGAAGGATTTCTATTTTATACTCTGCAAAAGAATACTACCAACAATAAACACATGTTGCTGTTATTTTGTGGCAAGCATGAATCATTTTACATATATAAAATTCTTTCATCCTGCCAACAACCCTAGGAGGTGAAAGAGAGGTGCTCTTTTTATCATTTCACTTTAGTCATATGGAAACTGAGGCACAGAGAGGGTAAGTAAACTGCTCAAAGTCACTCAGCTACAAACAGAGCCCAGTTTTGGACCTATGCAATCTGGATCTAGGGTCTGTGTACTCACCTCTGGGCCACATCATCTTTTTGCTCATTGTTGTTGTCTAGCTTTGAGGTAATTTATCAGTGATGGCAGGTCTCCAAACCCCAAAAGGACTCCATTAAAAAAAAAAAGTAGTCATATCAAAGGCTTTTTGAAAGCTTAAGTCATGTTCATATATTCATTCCTTAAAGAATTCTCATGAATTACTCAGGCATGAGTCTTCTCCACCAAAGCCAAGAGTGATGTTTTCTTAAGCTCTGAGTGACTGGTGAATCTATTCTTGTTTACAGATGTGCACAGAGGTGATTTCTGGGAGGCAGCTGTGGTTTAGTGACATGACCACTAAACATGCACATGAGGTTTAAACCCCAGCTGTGGGCCACTGAACTCAGGGTAGGGCCTGGCCCCTGCTACTGTGGGTCCCTGAGCTCGAGTTTCTTCCTCTGCAAGATATAGCGTGAAAGTGGTGTGGATAAAATTACAGGATATAGTGGCCTAGCACCGTCCTTGGCTAAACCCGAGACTGCTGTGAGCCCAGGGACAGAGGACTCTAGTGGAGACCCCGGATCTGGGGCTTTCTCCGTTTCATGTTTGGGGACCCTTCCAAACCTCGACCCTGAGGAGGATAACAGAAGTACAGACAAGGCTCAGGGTTGGCTACATTGGTTTATTGGGAACATAGATCTTGGAAGAGATGAACACAGCAGAGAAGGAAGGGAGATGCTGAGACAGGGTGGGGACTCTGGCCATTGGCCCCATGACAACCCAGAGTAGGGTTTTGGTCCTCCCTGCCCTGGGATCCCTTCTTGTGGTGGCCAAAGGGACTTTTCTCTAGGGTTGCCTTTCCCAGCGCGGGTGGCAGAACCCAGGAAGAGGGCATTAGGCACGGGCGTGAGAGGCCAGGAGTGGGACGGACCTTTAGAAGTACGAGAGAGGTAGCATAGGGCCTGCTTCACCCAGAGCTGGGGTGGAGGGGGAGGGGGCGGGACCATGCAGGGCGGGCGCTGCCGGGCTGCGCGGAAGAGATGCCCGGGCTGGGCCTGACTTGGGAGGTCTAACATTTGCGACAGATGCTGGCGCAGGAACCCACGCCGCAGGAGCTGATGCCGCAGGAGCCCACGCCGCCCGCGCCCAGGCCGCAAGACGTGACAGAATTGCAGGGGCCGCAGGGCGCGCACAGGCCGGTGCTCACCGCCAGGTTCCCGCTGCAGGGGGCGCTGCAGACGCTGCCCGTCACCGGCCTGGAGCCCGTAACGCAGAGGTCCCCGCAGACGACCCCGCCGCGGGAGCTGCTGACACCTGCGAACCCCAAAGACTGAGTGAAAATTCTGGGGGGCCGAGGGTGCCGCCTCCCTGGCTATGACCCTCTCCAAGCATCTTAACAACTTGAGTCCAAAAGAAGTGGTCCTTCCTGCTGTCTGACCCCAAATCCCTCTTCCTGTGATGCCAGCCCACTCATATTTAGGTGTCAGAGAAAACACTCCTTCCATCCTTTACAGGGAGGGAGTAAACGCATCCACACAGGGCCGAGGATACTCACAGACATTCACGGACCCAACGCCTTCACACAGTCTGAGAGGGAAGAAGAAAAAGGCAATATTAGTGACTGAGCCAGAGCTGCAAACAGAGCTCCACAAATTCTTGGAGTGGGGTCCACGAATGGTAAGAAGGAGGAGCAGAGTGTCAAAAGGAAGAGTTCTCAGAATACCCCACCCCATCTCAAAGTGATAAATGATAGGTTTGCCCAGACCTGGCCATTGCTCAGCCAGGATCAAGGGAGGTATTTGTGTAAAGGGTGGGAATGGGTAGTCAGGGCCAAGCTGAGATGGTCCTCACCTCTGCTCCTCGCCCTCCAGCAGGCGCCTGTAGGTGGCGATCTCAATGTCCAGGCCCAGCTTGGAGTTCAGCACCTCCTGGTACTCCTTGAGCAGGCAGGCCATGTCCTGCTTGGCCTTCTGCAGCGCCTCCTCCAGCCCGGCCAGCTTGCACTTGGCATCAGTGAGGGCTGCCTCACCCTGCTGCTCTGCCTGGGTCACTGCAGCCTCCAGCTTGGAGTTCTAAGGGCCCAGGAGAGAACAAGGTGGATTATGGTCTCTCCACACAGCAGGGATCACCCCAGGAACAGGCCTCCCCACTTCATCACCTGGGGCTCCCTGAGTAACCACAAACAGGGTCTCAATTTATGCAAATTGACTGGAGAATGAATGGTGAGATCCAGTTGGGCATACACACTGCCTGTGGGACCCTGGATGGGCCTCAAAAAAACCCTACCTGGCACTTGGCATTCTCGATCTCAGCCGTCAGCCTCTGGATCATGCGGTTCAGCTCATTGATCTCCTCCTTGGTGCGACGCAGGGTCTCCCCATGTCGGATCACTGTGGCCTTGATCTCCTCACACTGGTTGTGGGGGGAGGGGACCGAGAAGCAGAAAGGCTCATGTAACTCAGGATGGGATGTACCACCCACTCAGAAGAACACGGATGATTTTCAGGTTGCCCAGTGCACAGCCTGTGAAACCATAATGGCAGCCCTGTCCTGCCACTATAACCTGAGAGCTGTCTGTACTTCTTTCACCACCTCTAGGGATCAGAATCCTCAGACAAAAGAAATCTTGTTAACATATACCTCACATCCCTTCCATAATGTCTAGGAGGAAGATGACTTGGACCACTCACCTTGCTGCGGTACCAGCTCTCAGCCTCGGCCCGGCTGCGGCTGGCAATGTCATCATACTGAGCCTTGATCTCAGCCACAATGTTGTCCATGTTCAGGTCCCGGCTGTTGTCCATCTTGACGATGACTGAGGTGTCTGAGATGTGAGCTTGGAGAACTCGGATTTCCTGCAGATGGTGGGGCGGGAGGATGGAAGGGTTTTGTTTACACCATCGCTTCCCCCACCACAGTGTTTACCAGCCTTCCCAGCCCTTCCTGGTCTCCAGCCCTGGCCCCCTCTGAAAGCCTCATGGACTGTAGCTCCTGCCCAAACCCTTGTCCAACTCTGATCACAGAACAATGCCCTCTCCTCCAGGCCAGCCGCTGCTTTCTGCCTGGACCACAATCACTCACCTCCTCATACAGTCGCCGAAGGAAGTCAGTCTCCTGAATCAGGGCCTCCACATTGGCCTCAAGGTCTGATTTGCGGAGGTAGGCACAGTCCACATCCTGGGAAGATGGGGAGTCTTTGAGCAAAGAGGACCCCTGGTGATCATCACCTGAATTCCTCTCTCTCCTCACACAGTACGTGCAGGTGAGGGGGAAAGGATTCCCTGCGTTCCTCTTCCTGTCTTATCTCCATGCTGCCCTTCCCTGGAGGCATCTCATAACCTCGCCTTCTAAGAACAAATGCCTTGTGCCTTGGAGGTGGACCACTAGCCTTTCACTCCTCCTACCTGAGATCTCTTACCTCGCATGTCTCCTTCTTACACTAAGTCTGCCAGACTGGCTCCCTCGCTCAACCACCTTGACCTTTCCCTGTTTCCCTATAGTCCTCCAAGACTCCACCTGGCCACTGTTGGCTCTGCCCCACCCTCCTCCCAGACCCTGGGACTGTGCTCCTCCTCTTCACCAGACTCCTGAAACACTAGACAGGACACCATCCCTCAACAGAGAGACTGAAGCTACCATGCCTCCATGGAATCCCAGCCACAGACTATCAACTATGAAACAGCACAGAACATCCAGAGATCAATTCAGTCATACCCCTGCCTCAGGTCAGGGTGCTAGTGAATTTTCCAAGGTTACTGCCCTTGTCAAAGGCTTGAATGTGCCTTTCATGACCTGGTCTATGGGAATTTCCCATCCTGACTCGGAAAGGTCACTGAACCCCACAGGGAGGTGGAGAACATGGATGTCCCCAACAAGATCCTATCATTCTGATATCCCTCATGTCTGTGCTTCCCAATCCCATGTTACTCACCTTCTTCAGAGCCACAAACTCATTCTCGGCTGTTGCTCTTAGAGCGACTTCCTCCTCATACCTGCGGGAAGAGGACAGAGGGAGGTCACCACCTCACAGGAGTGAAAGGGACAATGCTAGGGACCTCCCCACACAGCCAGATCCCTGGCAGCCCTGCTGGGTCCTCTCTGGTTGGACTTGAGGTGTGTCTGTGATTCTCCCTCCACTTGGAATTGAGGGATCCAGGGGGTGACTCTTGTGGAATCTCACAGCCCTGCTGCCCAAACTGCTCTGAGGTCACCTCTGGAGGAAAATAAGGACTCAGCACCAGCCAGAAGTGGACAGCAGCCCCAGCCTACCCCCAACCTAGCTCAGCTGGGGGAGGACCTATGAATCTCAGAGGCCATCAGCACTAGAGCAACCTAGACAGTGGGACACCCAGAGACCCAGGACCTGGCAGCCCTGAGAGACACTGAGACTCATATCACATCCAGGTGCTACAGGTGGGAGCCTGAGGGGCCAGGCCTGGGAGAATGCAGATTCCTCCTCCCCACAGAGCACAGGGCACTGCTGCTGGGTGATCAGGCTTCAAGAAGAGAAGCCTGAAGGAGGAGAGAGAGACCTCCTAGGGAATCACCGCCTACTCATAGGCATCTGAGCAATGACTGCCTGATGGGAAGATCCTGCTGCATACCACCAACTTGCCCTGCATGGTCACATCCCCTTCTTTGAAATTCTTCAGTCTCATCAGTGGGTTGAATCCATGTCCATTTCCTGTGCCCAACATCACCCCCAGCCACACTCACTTCTTCCTGTAGCCCTCCAGCACCTCCTGCAGGCTGTTGAGCTCTGAGGACAGCCTTCCACTGTCGGCCTCTGCACACTCAGCCTCCCGCCTCAGTGTCTCGATGTAGCCATTGAACAGGGGCTCGAGGTTGCTCTCGCAGCACTGGCGGTTCTGGTAGAACTGTAGCTTGGTCTGCAGCAGCTTGTTCTGCTGCTCCAGGAAGCGCACCTGCCATTTGGGGTGGGAGGAGGGGTCAGATGGCTCCTACTGCCCCAAAGCCTATTTGGGGGATGGAGGGGATTGGGGAGGGTGCTAATTGCTTTAAGGTAAACTCCAAGACCATTACTTTTTCTGACAAAGGTCCATATAGTCAAAGCTAAGGTTTTTCCAGTAGTCATGTATGGATGTGAGAGTTGGACCTTAAAGAAGTCTGAGTACCAAAAAATTGATGCTTTTAAACTCTGGAGATGGAGGAGACTCTTGAGAGTCCCTTGGACTGCAAGGAGATCAAACCAGTCAATCCTAAAGGAAATCAACCCTGAATATTCATTGGAATGACTGATGCTAAAGCTGAAGCTCCAATACTTTGGCCACTTGTTGTGAAGAGTTGACTCATTGGAAAAGACTCTGATACTGGGAAAGACTGAGGGCAAGAGGAGAAGGAGGAGACAAAATATGAGATGGTCAGATCACATCACTGACTCAATGGACATGAATTTGAGCAAGCTCTGGGAGATGGTGAAGGATAGGTAAGCCTAGTATGCTGCAGTCCATGGGGTTGCAAAGAGTTGGACAGGACTGAGTGACTGAACAACCACCCAAACCAAGAGCTCAGCAGAGATTAGACAGAGGGGACTGTGAAAGACAAGGCAACTTCTGGATTTCAAGATAGTGATCATGTTTGGATTTTCCATATTAGAGGTGAGAGCAAGGGGTTGGTAAAGGTCATTCCCTCCTCAGGTCAACTGAGTTATCCTGATCTGCTGAGTCTAGATGGCATGTGGTCGGGAGCCAAGCCAATGCTCTTTTTGCATTTGACTGCCCCATCAGTGCCCAGCCCAAGTTTAGTATGGGTGGGTTCAGGAAAGGTGTGATCAACGACACTCACTCAAAGGCTGGACTGTGGTTCTGTTCCTATATCTTGTGTGCATTTCTTGAGTCTTGTTTGCATGTATGCCTTCTTCTCTGACATGTGGTTCCAAACCTTGTCCTTGTCTGTGTGTAGGGACCCTGCCTGTCTGGACAGAGGTTGTAAATAATAACAGTGCTCTCTAATCAGGAGTCCCTGCTCTAGATTCATCTCTCTGGTCTGTCTGTGCCCTGGAAGTGTGTCCATCTCCTCCATCAGCCTGGGGGCTCACCTGGCCCACATCTCTCCTGACCCCCGACTAACCCTTGAGTGCCTACCCAGGAAGAAGGTTCAGGAAGGGTGTGATCAAGGACACCCACCTTGTCGATGAAGGCAGCGAACCTGTTGTTGAGACACTTGATCTGCTCCTTCTCCTCTTGCTTCACGCACTGCGCATTGGGGTCGATCTCCAGGTTGAGGGGCGTGAGGAGGCTCTCATTGACTGACACGGTGGTGATGCAGGGAGGGCTGAGGCCGCCCACGCCGCCGGAGCGGTACCCGAAGCTGCGGCCGAAGGAGCCAGCACGGAAGCCCCCGCAGACGCTGCGGCTGCCGAAGCCCCCAGTGAGGCCGCGGTAGCAGGAGATGCCGCGGTAGGGGGCGGCCGTGATGCAGCAGCGGCCGGGCCGAGGTCCGCAGGCGGAGACGCAGCTGAAGGCGCGGCCACGGAATCCTGATCCGCAGGTCATGATCCTTCTGGAGGTGTAGGTTGCAGAGTACACGACAGGTGAGCTGGAGTCTTGTGGAAACTCCAATGTCCTCCTCAAAGAGCCAGGGTCCTATTTATGCTCAGGTTGGAAGGGGCTTGGCTATGCAGATGCGGTTGTGGCAATTTGTGCTTTATGGGCTTGTGTGGCTAGCTGAGTTCAACGCCTCTCTAGAATGTGCTTTAATAGTGGCCCGCACCCTCCTCTGTGTAAAGGATGCCAGTCCCTGGGCTGTAAGGGACTCAACATGTTTCATCTTCAAAGTGCCTTGCCAGCTGGGCATGCAGTCATCTGAGGAGATTGGAATGAGAAGGGCAGGGCAGGAGAGTGGAGGGAGGAGAAGGGAAACCAGACGTGGCAGAAACAGGGGACCTCTATGTGTGCAGGTGTGAGTGGGGGGCCTAGGAGAGACTGGAGTATTAGCAAATAACTTCTGGAAGTTTTCATCCCAGTAGTGAGCAAGGCCCTACTGTTACATAAAGCTGTATTTTCCCAATCACCAGAGAGTCCAGCTGGCTGCTGAAAAACATCTGACTTTTCCTGCCATGACAGCAGTCAGTAGATTATTAAATATTTGTGTTTTATGTTTTCTTTCACTTTTATTATGAGAATTTTCAAAATTAAGAAAGTTGAAGAAATGGTACCTGTATAACAAACACCCTGATGTGTTCCACCCGGGTACCCACATTCAAGAGTTTTTAATATTGTGCCATATTTGCCTTCACATTTGCCCAGTTATTTGATGATTACAGAAAGCATAGCATGGAACCCTTAAATACTTAAGTGTGCATTTCTTAAGAATAGAGACAGTACCATTTTTTCCATGCAAGAAGAAGAATGATAATTCCAAAAAATCATTTACTATCCATTCATATTAAAATTTCCTAACTGTCCTATGATTTTTAAAAATAGGTTTTCTTGATTTAACTTATGGCTATATCTCTTGTATTTTCTATATACTGAAAATTAACTCTTGAGCTGGGCTGTTCAACATGGTAGCCAATAGACACATGTGGCTATTTAAATTTAAATTAGTTAAAATTAAATAAATTAAAAATCTAGTCTTTCAGTCACATGCCACGCTTGACTAGCAGTTACATTATTGACAGCATAGAAACAGAACATTTCCACCATCACACCAGTGTCTTTCAGATAGTGCTGGTCTGGAGGCTTGATGGGGTTTAACTGAAACATTTTTCGGCAGCATACATCATAAACGATGCTTTATAACTCTTAATGTATCACCCCAGAGAGCACAATCAAGCTGTCCTGTTACTGGTGATGCTAAATCAGATCACTTGAGTATGTTTTCCCCTTTACAATTAGAAAGATCTCTATAGGGCAATATAGGTTCTATTTCCTTTTTACTGGCCATCTACTATGTTACCAACACTATATGCCATAAATGATCTCTAATTCTCACGTCCACCATATGAAGTAGGTATCATTATCCCTATTTTACAGATGAGGAAACTGAGGCTTGGAGAGGTTAAATAACTTGCCCCAAACCTCCCAGCTATTAAGAAGTGGAACTGAGGAGATGCTATGCCTTCTCACCTATAGGTTATGACAACCCTTGGATTTCCTAGTCCTTGGAGAATTTCAAGAGGGTGGAGAAACTTATTGGGAGAGGGTTTCTGTGGATATAGGGCTCCTCTGGTGGCTCAGTGGTAAAGAATCCTCCTGCCAAGGCAGAAGACTTGGGTTCGATTCCTGAATCAGGAAAATCCCCTGAAGAAGGAGATGGCAACTTACTCCAGTTTTCCTGCCTGCAAAATCCAATGGATGGAGGAGCCCTGATGAGTTATAGTTCATGGGGTCACAAAAGAATTGAAAATGACTTAGCAATTAAACAACAACAGCAATCTGTGGATATAGGATTGAGGAGAGTCAGTCTAAGAAAAATGGGCAGAGTCAGAGGGTGTTGGAATGGTTGGAACTAGGAGGGCCAATGGTCATGCGTGTGACACAGGGCAATGAGAGGCTGCGGAGAAGAGACCTGCAGGATCCTGTGGCCGAGAGTTGAAGGAAAGGGATGGAGAATAGCAGTTTTAGCTATTTTCTCTCCTCTGGTATATTGTAAGTACCTTGATAAGATTATACTGTGTTCTACATACATGAAACACCCCATTCCGACAGAGCAAGACTAGAAAAATCCCATAAAAGTACAGGGGTTTGTTTTAAATGGATGGGAAGAAAAGAGAAGAGAAACACTGCAGCTGGCAGCCCCTGGTAGCTGGTGAGCTTTAGGGGCAAAGGGCAGGCAAAGCAGCTTAGGGCAAGAGGTGAGGGGGTTGGTAGGAAAAGAGGAGGAAGGAGGAGAAGAGAATAGTATATCCATGTAGAACATTCAGGAATGGGGACTTGCGATAGGATAGACATGGGGTCACGGACCATGTCAGCAATCTGGCCATCCCAGAGGAGGGTGTGGCTCCTGATGTCACTTTATGTGTTTGGGGACATGGGCCGGCTCTCCTGAGGCCCTTTATGCCCTCATCTGCCACTCTGGGCACTGCCCACAATGGAGTTGTGGTGCTTCCAGCCAGCGAGCTGGCTGGGTGTCCCAAGGAGAAGCCCTGTGAGTCAGAGTGCAGCTCACACACACTTTGCCTTTTCTACTAGTGTAACTCCCTATAAAAATGACACGCATAAACATAAGCTAATTACTAATGGCTGGTCTTTGCTAAGCAATTTGAAAGAAGCAAGAAGCAATTTAAACCAGGATACAAAAAAATTCAAATGTGACACCATTTCATTGAACTCAGGTATTACTAATGGCTGCTAATTTTGAGACCTAAAAAGACATTCTATCTGTAGGTTTTCTTGGAATGAAAAAAGCTCTTGGTGAGGGAAGGGGAGAGGGGAGGGGGAAGGGTTGGCAGAATGACTACTCTGTGGTCTTGGCTCTGGCAACGGGAGCTTTATGGAAGTTAAGCCTAGTCAATTGTTCTCAGTTGTGTCCAACTGTTTGTGACCTTTTGGACTGTAGTCCACCAGACTCCTCTGTCCATGGGATTTTTTCAGGCAAGAAGACTGGAATGGGTTGCCATTCCCTTCTTCAGGGGATCTCCCTGACCCAGGGATTGAACCCATATCTCCTGAATCTCCTGCATTGCAGGCTGATTCTTTACCCGCTGAGCCATCAGGAAAGTTAACATTGCTTTTATTGTGAAATATACCACCCCTACAAAAGAATGTATAGGTGGTATGCCTACCACCTGTGGGAAGAAATAGAACATATGTATAACTTAGGAACTTTCTCTGATTCTCATTTTCACTGCACTCCCTTCCTTCCTGAACGAGGATGGTTCTTCTCTGGGATTTTGCGTTGAATGATTCCTTTTCTTTTCTTTTCTTTAGTTTAAGGACCAAGGAATGCATCTCTAAACCATATATTCCAGTTTTTGAACTTCATATAAATGGAATCATATTATATGTATTCCTTTGTTTAAAGTTGCTTCCTGTAGCTGTATTGTGTTCACATTCACTGTGGATTGTACTCTCTGTATGAATATGTCATAGTTTATTCATCTTTCCACCTCCAAGTCCTGGTGGCTGTTCCCAGAGTTTGTATTATGAACAGATCTGCCATGAACATTATTTCCCATGTCTTCTGGTATATCTGTACAAGAGTTTTTCTAGGGTATGTGGTTATTTAAAAAAAATTATTCAGGTAGAACATGCTTAGAAACCTATTTTATGAACAGTCTTCCAAACTTATAACAACATTTGTTGATGTTCATCTTATTTCATAGTAGATACTATACTGATTGTCCAACTTGCATTAATGCATTTAATTTTTACAAATTGCCCTTTGAGGCTGGTGTTACTATTCTTGTTTTACAGATGAGGACACTGAGGACTAGAGGGTCAAGAGATTTGCTCAGGTTGTAGTTAGAGGCAGAGCTGGCACTCATAGCCTGGTGTATTTGATCACAATGGAAAGGCTTGATTGTAGTCCTGTCCATCCACTGTCTTCCATCACTAAAGCATCACGTGGTACATGGTAGATTCACACAAGCTCCTCTCCCTCCAGTACCCCTTCTGGGTCCTTCAGCATGTTCTCAGGGTGCAGGACCACAGGATGAGGAGAGCTCACTCTTATTTGTTGTGAGCTTCCAATTCCAAAGGAAAAGCTGTACATATACCCAGATCATGAACAAAAATGCAAACCCTGCCACATACCAATGGGTACAAACATTGGTTCATGGCTATATTCCAAGGACTTGGCACACAGTAGGTGCTCAATAAATATTTGTTGCGTGAATGAAATGAATCCCAGATGCACATTAGGTGCTGAGTAATAGAGCCATCAAAGCTTGATGGTTAATTACATAAAGCTTTTTTTGGTAAGATGGGGTGGGGACCAGATGAAGCAGACCGAATGGCGGCCATTCCTAAGGGTGGGGGTGGGGTGGGGAGAGGTTCTTGGCTGGGGCCTGAAGGGAAGATGAAGTGAGTAGATGTGTCCTTTACCAAAGCAAACTCCTCAACCTGAGTGATGATGGGAGTGGAAGGGAAAGGCAGACAACAAGGCAAGAATTCTGAAGGCCATGGGCCAGAGTAGAGATGGGGTAGGGTTGAGGAAAGAGAAGTGGATGGAAGGTAGTTTTCTAGAGGAAAGGAGGAAGAAAGATGCTTACTTTTAGATTACTACTCTTCAGGGCCACTTGGAAGAAGGATGGAGACTGACTGGGGTGAGGAGAATGGCATGGAAGGGAGACTGGGGGAGACAGAGGGGAGAGGAGGGAAGGGGAGGACAGTGGAGGAAAAAGAAGGGCAAGACCCATGGGAGAATAATGGGGGGACACTCCACAGTGGAAGAGCAAAGGAAGTTCATGGGGGAAGGGGCACAGATATAGACCTGCCTAAAGGGTAGTCTCCAGCTCTAAAGAAATGAGCCCTCATGGGGCAGGGACATGGGCTGGGGGAGGTGCAGGGGCTCAGCCTGTTTGATGGGAATGCACCTCACCAAGGGTGGAGCTCCTGAGTCAGGCTTCCTCCTCTGCCAGATTCTCTAGGACTGCCTTTGGCCCTCCCTCCTCTGGTGAGTTCTCATGGACAATTGGTCACTGTCCCAGGCTATCTTGGCTGAGGAGCAGAGCTCTGGCACAACCTCTTGGATACTTGCAAGCCTAGAGTTTTGGTATCTTCCAGATATAGAGGTCACAGGCTACTTCCCAGTCTGCAGCCATGCAGCAGAATGACATGGGCTCTGCTTCGAAGGTCTCTGTCTCCACTGGCTCTCCACTGTCACAGCATCTCATGATCCCTTCCTCTTCTGCAAGGGCCCTCAGATTGCCCCCACTGTCTACTCTCTGAAACACCTCCATGCACATCTTTTTACCAACACTGTCCCTCCTGCTGCTTTGTGAAGCCTGTCCTCACCCTTTTCAGGGATCTGTTCTTACCTTTCTCATCAGATGAACTATATTTCACACTGTCCCAGAATGGGCACTGTCAATAGGCATTGAGCTCCTGAGGATCTGATGGTATAGCTAAAAACAAGCACTCTTCAGACTTCTGCCCTTTCTCATGAAATTCTGAACTTCTGGGTCTGTCTTCCCCATCAGATCAGGAGTTCCAGAATCCATATTTCCTTCCTCTTCTTAGTGCTTTCCTCTCTCCTTCCAAACTTAAGATAGGGTTCAGCATATCACAGGGATATATCACAAAATTCTTGAATCTAAAAAGATGTTACCTTGTCTAACCCACCGTCCATCTTGGGGCATCTGCTTTGCAACATCCTTCACAGGAGCAGGATGGACTAGAGAGAGTCTGAACAAGAACTTCTCAATGTTAAAATTACCTGATTTACCCCTTCTCTCCAGGCATCCCTTGAAACAAGATCTACTTGGGCTAAAAGAAGAGGCTCTGATCTCCAGATATAAAGGTCTTTTGGTTCACCCTGTCTCCATAAACATGATGGCTACTCCAGAATAAAGAATGTTTCTCTTTTACATAAAGCTCCCCTAAATGGGAGACATAATGCAAGCTCCTTAGGAAGGCATGACTTGCCCTCCTTCTGGCAAGTTTTTCTCCAAATCCAACTTCCATTTGTCCAGCCACAGTAGAAGTCCTGCTCTCTTTAGAGTTACACTATACTTGGATTGTCAACCTCAACTCCATGATATCCCTGGGCTACTGACCAGTCAGGAGGTTTTGGAATTAGGCAAAAAAAAAAAAAAAAATCACCATTAGGCTAGGTGAATGAGCATGTCATTGATTTGTGGCTAAAGATTTCTGATGGTCTGTTAAGGCCAAATAAGGAACATAAATTTATCAATTATAACAGATAACATATTTTTTGGACTGTCCAATCTTTTCTTTTCACCCACTAGTGTGGTTGCCTGAGGATTGATGACACTTTCCCTTTGCCTAAGAAGAGAGATTCTCATTGGGCCTTCCCTGGGGTACTTGGACTTGAGGATGGACCTTTGATTTTGGGTTCTTTTTCAGGATAAAGGAAAGGTCTCCAGTTCTACTTGCCCCTAAGACTAACCCCATGGTAGAATAAGAGTTGATAACATTTGTTGAGCACTTGCTATGTGCCAGCTGTTGTGTTAAGAATTATCCATGTATTTTTAAATTTAATCTGTCTATTCCGCCTGCAGTGTGGGAGACCTGGGTTTGATCCCTGGGTTGGAAAGATCCCCTGGAGAAGGGAAAGGCTACCTACTCCAGTATTCTGGCCTGGAGAATTCCATGGACTGTATAGGCCACGGGGTCGCAAAGAGTAGGACACGACTGAGCAACTTTCACTTCATTTCACTTCATTATTCCTTTAAGATTGGTATCATTAGTGGGTAATTTATATATGTGGTTTAGTAATGTGGGTTGTTATATTCCATCAAACCTGCTGATGTATCCACATCAGCAGCAGTAGCAACAACAACAATAATAACACATATCTCTACTTCCCCATCAAACCTGACATTATAACTGCAGCAGCAGCGACACCTACCACTAATATGATTACATCCTTAAGAGTGTGTCAGGCTATATTTTAACTGCTTAACATGGATTAATTCTTTTAATCCTTATAAAAACTTTATGAGGTAGGTAGCATTACCCCTGTTTTACAAATCATGAAGTGAGATAGGGAGAGGTTAAGAAATTGCCTAAAGTTACATAGCTAGAAACTGGCAGAGGTGGACTTTGAAACTAGGCAGTTTGGACTCTGGGTCTGTATTCTTAACTGATAAGCATGTATTTAAACTTTTTAGTTTTAATTATAGTAAGAAATAATTTTGTATGGTGATTAAGTGCACACATATGTACGTATCACATACTATTGAAATAAAAGACCCTGAAATGTTTTTATTATGTATGCTACACTCTTATGTCTTCTACTATATTCTACTCTACTTGATTTTGTCCTAACCTCTTTCATTAAAATTCTGGTTGCTTCTATTTGTGGGTCATGATGTGAACTCTGAGAAAATGCAGTCCCAGAGCCTCTTGCTTCTTAGTGATTACAACAAAGCACATCTGCACAGTCCTCTGGAGTTTATTGAGTGCATGCACATCTCTGTAATTCTCCAAGGCAGCCCTAGGAAGAAGATGCTTAATCCATTTCCCAGAGGAGTGAACTACCTCACCCCCTAGATCACAGAGAGCTAGTCATGGAAGATCCCTGGTTCCTACCCAGCCTTTTAGGGATCAAGGACAAATCTAACTATGTTGGATGGATGGCACACACCAATATGGATCTGACAGTATGGATTAGCATCTTCCAATGCTATTGACAAATTTCTGTAAAGGGAAGGATGTTGCAGGGTTGTTAGAACATGGAAAGCAATATAGGCTCAGGGGGGTGATGGCAGGGGGCTGGATGCTCCCCCTATATGGCTCTATCTAGAAAGATTCTCTTGTATTCTGAGCCAAAAGCTATAAAGACTTATAATAGCTGTGTCTACCCCAGTCCTTCTGGGCCCTGGAGAAATCATGGAGCCTGGAGGTGAAATCTAGACAGGCTATCCTTGCTTGGGGCCTTGTTGGAAACGGTTGGGCATTCTGGAGGCCGCTGAGCCAAGGTGTGTCCCCTTAGGCCTCGTGGAAGACTCTGTGGGAGGGAGCGCCTCCTCTCAGCGTAGGCTGACAGATAAGGTCTAAGAAGTGGGCTTGTCAGTGTGCAAGTGGAGGTAGGTGTATGTGTGTATGAGCACGTGTGAGTATCTGTGAGATTGCTGATGGGAAGTCCAGCATGTGAGTTCTCAAGTGTGTATGTTTGTGTGTGTGTGTGAGAGAGAGACAGAGACAGAAACAGAGAGACGAGATACAGAGAGTTGGCTGATGGGTGCAGGTGAGGAATTTGGGAGCAGCTGTGTGAGGCTTTGATGCTGTAAGAACAGCCATCCCTGTGAGGGAAATCACGAAGCGATGTCAAGTTCCCCATCTACTGATCTTACGCTCTCCCAGTGTTGCAGTGCCGATGTGATCAGCACCACGGACAGCGGCACGAGCACATCAAATGGGTGGTACGGAAGAAGCCGCAGCCCCGCCTTCCCCTGCCCTCCTTTCCAACGTGAGTCACCGCTCCCCTATCCTCAAAAACCTTTCCCCCACTGTGTACGAGTTTTGGGTGGGGTGAGGAGAGGTGAGCTGGCCCTTTGAGGACAAAAATTGTGCAGTTTAGGGTAAAAGGCCATAAACATCTGGCACCCAATTAAGCACATTAGGAAGGAGCAACAGCAGCTAAACAACCCAAGCCCATAAACATGTCTAATTGCTCCTAACACGTGAATACATCAGGCTCCTCACATATATAAAAGGCCCAATGATGTTCAAGAAGGGAACACCTCGTCCACTAGCCCTCCATTAGGCCATCTGCCTCCTGAGAGCCTCCCGTGCCCTAAAGAAGCACCATGACTTGTGGATCTTACCGTGCTCTCCCATCATTCAGCTGCGTCTCCGCCTGCGGACCTCGGCCCGGCCGCTGCTGCATCACGGCCGCCCCCTACCGCGGCATCTCCTGCTACCGCGGCCTCACCGGGGGCTTCGGCAGCCGCAGCGTCTGCGGGGGCTTCCGTGCTGGCTCCTTCGGCCGCAGCTTCGGGTACCGCTCCGGCGGCGTGGGCGGCCTCAGCCCTCCCTGCATCACCACCGTGTCAGTCAATGAGAGCCTCCTCACGCCCCTCAACCTGGAGATCGACCCCAATGCGCAGTGCGTGAAGCAAGAGGAGAAGGAGCAGATCAAGTGTCTCAACAACAGATTCGCTGCCTTCATCGACAAGGTGGGTGTCCTTGATCACACCCTTCCTGAACCTTCCGTTCCTGGGTAGGCAGTGAAAGGGTAGTCAAGGGCAGTAGCGATGTCGTCCCTACAGGTCCCAGTCTGATTGATGAAATGGACACACATCCAGGGCACAAACAGACCAGAGAGATGAGTATAGAGCAGGGGCTCCTGAATAGAGCACTGTTATTGTATACAACCTCTGCTCAGACAGGCAGGGTCCCCACAGACAAGGACAAGGCTTGGGACCACAAGTCAGAGAAGAAAGCATACATGCAAGCAAGACTCAAGAAATGCACATAAGATATAGGAAAAGGACCACAGTTCAGCCTTCAAGTATTTGTCCTTGATCACACCTGTTCTGAACCCTCCCCATGCCCAGGGCTGGGCACTGATGGGGCAGCCAAATGCAAAAAGAGCTCTACTTAACTCCTGATCACATGCCATCTAGACTCAGCAGGTCAGGATAATCAGTTCACCTGAGAGGTGAATGATCTTTCCAAACACCTTGCTCTCACCCTAATATGGAAAATCCAAACATGATCACTATCTTGAAATACAGAAATTGCCTTGTCTTCCACTGCCCCCTCTGTCTAATCTCTGCTGAACTCTTGGTTTTGGAGTTTACCTTAAAGCAATCAGCACCCTCCCCAATCCCCTCCATCCCCCAAATAGGCTTTGGGGCAGTAGGAGCCATCTGACCCCTCCTCCCACCCCAAATGGCAGGTGCGCTTCCTGGAGCAGCAGAACAAGCTGCTGCAGACCAAGCTACAGTTCTACCAGAACCGCCAGTGCTGCGAGAGCAACCTCGAGCCCCTGTTCAATGGCTACATCGAGACACTGAGGCGAGAGGCTGAGTGTGCAGAGGCCGACAGTGGAAGGCTGTCCTCAGAGCTCAACAGCCTGCAGGAGGTGCTGGAGGGCTACAGGAAGAAGTGAGTGTGGCTGGGGGTGATGTTGGGCACAGGAAATGGACATGGATTCAACCCACTGATGAGACTGAAGAATTTCAAAGAAGGGGATGTGACCATGCAGGGCAAGTTGGTGGTATGCAGCAGGATCTTCCCATCAGGCAGTCATTGCTCAGATGCCTATGAGTAGGCGGTGATTCCCTAGGAGGTCTCTCTCTCCTCCTTCAGGCTTCTCTTCTTGAAGCCTGATCACCCAGCAGCAGTGCCCTGTGCTCTGTGGGGAGGAGGAATCTGCATTCTCCCAGGCCTGGCCCCTCAGGCTCCCACCTGTAGCACCTGGATGTGATATGAGTCTCAATGTCTCTCAGGGCTGCCAGGTCCTGGGTCTCTGGGTGTCCCACTGCCTAGGTTGCTCTAGTGCTGATGGCCTCTGAGATTCATAGGTCCTCCCTCAGCTGAGCTAGGTTGGACACCCAGGTTGGGGGAGGCTGGGGCTGCAGCATTCCAGAGGGGCTGCTGTCCACTCCTGGCTGGTGCTGAGTCCTTATTTTCCTCCAGAGGTGACCTCAGAGCAGTTTGGGCAGCAGGACTGTGAGGTTCCAGAAGAGTCGCCCCCTGGAGCCCTCTATTCCAAGCGGAGAGAGAATCACAGACACACCTCAAGTCCAACCAGAGAGGACCCAGCAGGGCTGCCAGGGATCTGGCTGTGTGGGGAGGTCCCTACTATTGTCCCCTTCACTGGTAAAATGCAGAGGGGGTTCTGGGGAGAACTGCTCTGCCATGATTCCCCTCTCTGCCCTCTTCCTCAGGTACGAGGAGGAAGTTGCTTTGAGAGCAACAGCCGAGAATGAGTTTGTGGCTCTGAAGAAGGTGAGTAACATGGGATCAGGAATCAGAGCCATGAAGGACCTCAGAATGACATGCTCTCATTGTGGAGAACAATGGTCTCATCCTCTGTGGGGAGCAGTGACTTTGCCAAGTCAGGATGAGAAATTCCCATAGACCAGGTCATGAAAGTCACATCCAAGTCTTTGACAAGGGCAGTAACCTTGGACAATCCACTAACACCTTGCCCTGAAGCAGGGGTATAGCTGAATTGACCTCTGGATGCTCTGTGGTGTTTCAGAAGTAGCAGTCTGTGGCTGGGATTCCATGGAGGCATGGTAGCTTCAGTCTCTCTGTTGAGGGATGGTGTCCTGTCTAGTGTTTCAGGAGTCTGGTGAAGAGGAGGGGCACAGTCCCAGGATCTGGGGGAGGGTGGAGCAGAGCCAACAGTGGCCAGGTGGAGTCTTGGAGGACTATAGGGAAACAGGGAAAGGTCAAGGTGGTTGAGCGAGGGAGCCAGTCTGGCAGGCTTTTTGGTACAGGGAAGGGGAAAAGGAGAGCTAGAAAGTGAGAGGTCTCATGTAGGAAGGGTGAAAGGCTGGTGGTTCATCTTCAAGGCACAAAGCATTTGTTCTTAGAAGGGGAGGAGGTTATGAGATGCCTCTAGGGAAGGGCAGCATGGAGATGGGACAGGAAGAGGAACACAGGGAATCCTTTCCCCTTCACCTTCTTGTAATGGGTGAGAAGAGAGAGGAGTTCAGGGTGATGATGATCACCAGGGGTCCTCATTGCTCAAAGACTCCCCATCTTCCCAGGATGTGGACTGTGCCTACCTCCGCAAATCAGACCTTGAGGCCAATGTGGAGGCCTTGATTCAGGAGATCGACTTCCTTCGGCGACTATATGAGGAGGTGAGTGATTGTAACCCTGGTAGAAACCAGGATCTGGAAGAGAGGGTGTTGGTTTGGGGTTGGAGTTGGACAGGAGTTTGAGCAGGAGTTGCAGTCCATGAGGCTGTCAGAGGGGGGGTCTCTGGGAGGCCCAGGGAGATCAGGGAGGGCTGAGAAGGCTTGTACACACTGTAGTGGGGGAAGCCGAGGTGTAAACAAGACCTTTCCACCCTCCCGCCCCACCATCTGCAGGAAATCCGAGTTCTCCAAGCCCACATCTCAGACACTTCTGTCATCGTCAAGATGGACAACAGCCGGGACCTGAACATGGACAACATTGTGGCTGAGATCAAGGCTCACTATGATGACATTGCCAGCCGTAGCCGGGCCGAGGCTGAGAGCTGGTACCGCAGCAAGGTGAGTGGTCCAGGACACCTGCCTTCTAGACATGATGGAAGGGATGTGAGGTATACATTAACAAGGCTTCTTTTGTCTGGTAATTTAGATTCCTAGAGATGATGACAGAAGTGCAGACAGTTCTCAGGTTATAGTGGAAGGACAGGGCTGCTATTATGGTTCCACAGGCTATGCACTGCACATCTGTGGTGTCTTGAATGGGTGGAATGTCCTGTCCTGAGCTTCACAAGCCTCTCTGTTCCCCACCAGTGTGAGGAGATCAAGGCTACAGTGATCCGACATGGGGAGACCCTGCGTCGCACCAAGGAGGAGATAAATGAGCTCAACCGCATGATCCAGAGGCTGACGGCTGAGGTCGAGAATGCCAAGTGCCAGGTAGGAGCTGTTTGAGGCCCACCCAGGGTCCCACAGGCAGTGTGTGTGCCCAACTGGATCTCACCATTCATTCTCCAGTCCATTTGCATGACTTGAGACCAAGGCTGTGGTCACTCTGGGTGATCCAGGTGATGAAGGGGAGAGATTCCTGCTGTGTGGAGAGACCATAACCCACCTTGTTCTCTCCTGGGCCCTTAGAACTCCAAGCTGGAGGCTGCAGTGACCCAGGCAGAGCAGCAGGGCGAGGCAGCCCTCACGGATGCCAAGTGCAAGCTGGCCGGGCTGGAGGAGGCACTGCAGAAGGCCAAGCAGGACATGGCCTGCCTGCTCAAGGAGTACCAGGAGGTGCTGAACTCCAAGCTGGGCCTGGACATCGAGATCGCCACCTACAGGCGCCTGCTGGAGGGCGAGGAGCAGAGGTGGGTACTGTAGCCAAATTTCTCTACCAGGCCTGCCTGGGTTCTCATCATGCGGTGTCCCTGACTTTCCTACTTGACAAAGCTCCCCATCCTCCAAATGGACAGGTAATTTGAGTAATTTCTTTAGGTATGTTTCTAGCCCCATTTCAGTTTCTCATGCCCACTTAGGTGCTGATCTGGGATTGGTGCCTTTGCAAATCTGTTTCTCACAGCCCAGAGTCAGGGTCATAGTAATTGCTGTTCCTGAGTAGCCCTGTCTGGGCTGGGTCGCCTTCCCTCGATAGTGATTCTTCTCTTCTGGCCCTCACTGCACATGCCCCTCAGGGTTCCAACTCTTTTCTCAAGCCTGGCCCTGGCCCCAGCCCTGGGAGTTCAGATTTCCTTCCAAATGACAGCTTCAATAGAGGATTTTATCAACACACTTATATATTCTAACTATATAGTGCCTTTGCCTAAGTGTTTTTTCATTGCAGCAAGTGAAATTAAGGGTAGACAGATAACAGGGACTGGTCCCTTGAAGCAGCTGTAGCCTGCTCTGGGCATTTTTACTTGTTGCTTCTTTTGAGGGCAAAGGGAGACCCACTGGTCATTAGCCATCTATGTTCAAGTGGAGGGCAGCTGAACAGCTTCTTGAGGGCAACAGTCACAGGCTATGTCCTTTGGTTCTTTCCCCTGTAAACAGAAAGGTCCATCCCTCTGCCCCAAAACACTCTTGGAATGAACTCAGAAGCTTTGCTGTGGATTCCCTAGGAAACCTGGGCCTGAGAAGGTAGATTATGAGCTGCAGACTTTCCTCGTTTCTGAAGCTGATTAAGACAACCCTTTGCTTTGGTCTCTCAGAGGGACTCTGTGTTTTCCTTAAGGAGACAGCATCGCGTGGGAAGGAAACCCAGGCTGGATGGAGTTAGGTGGCTGGAGTGGCACTGGTTATTTCCTCTTTCTGGGCCTCAGTTTATCCATTTGTTAAGTGAGGGACTAGATGTAGCTAATCTCTGAGTCTGCTCTCAATAGGTTCTAACATCCCCTCCATTTATGCAAGTTATTTATTGAACCAAGCATCATCTGGGGGCACTGTTGGTTCTGCAGCAGGGAAAAAGGATAGACAAAACAATTCTGTCCTCCCGAAGCCCATGTTTTAGTTATACCAGTCAGATTTAGGAATTTAAATCTGCTGCTCCTCAGATACATTTACAAGTCAATCAGAATGGAAAGAAATAGTAGGAGCTACCTTTCCTGAAGCACTACCATTTCTGATGGCAGAAATCAGGCATTTACAGGCATAGTTTGAGTTCATCCTCACAAAGTTCAGGGAGCAGATTTTCCCCAGGAGGCTGGCTGTGTGTGTGCTAAGTTGCTTCAGTCGTGTCGGACTGTTTGCGACCCAATGGACTGTAGCCTGCCAGGCTTTTCTGTCCATGGGATTCTCCAGGCAAGAATGCTGGAGTGGGTAGCCATGCCCTGCTCCAGGGCATCTTCCCGACTTAGGGATCGAACCTGCATCTCTTAATGTCTCTTGCATTGGCAGGCGGGCACTTTACTACTAGCACCACTTGGGAAGCCCCCAAATCCGAGGTTGCTCAGCTAATAAGGGCTAGAGAACCAGGTGATCTGTCTCCAGAATCCATACATTGACCCGGAGCTACCGCTTAATGGCGCCTTTCCGGGGCAACTGCTCAGAATGAGGGCCGGGGACCTCACCTTTCACCTTGGCTGTGTGGTCCAGTGTCTTTTCAGGGCACTGACTTTTCTCTTTTCCCTTCCCCGCAGGCTGTGCGAAGGCGTCGGGGCTGTGAATGTCTGTAAGTAGCCCTCCCCTCCCCATTCTCCAGCCGGGTGGTCACAATGCCTTTAGGGAGGGGGCATTTTCCCCGCCCCACGCCGCCTGGCTAGGACAGTGTCTGACCCGCGTCTCTGCCTGTTCTCCTCCCATTCAGGCGTCAGCAGCTCCCGCGGTGGCGTCGTCTGTGGCGATCTCTGCGTCTCCGGTGCTGCCCCTGCTGTCACCACCAGCGTCTGCAGCGCCCCCTGCAGCGGCAACGTGGTGGTGGGCACCTCCGACGCCTGCGGCCCCTGCTCTAGGGTGGGCGGCAGCATCCTGGGCTGTAAGAAGTGCTAAGGTCGCCTTCCGGTCCAGCCGGGACCTCGCGCCACTGGAGCGCCCCTTCCGTTGCACCCCCCGCCCCTCGCCCCTGGGCCACCCGCTGGCCTGCACGGTCTGCCCTCTCTGCGTGCCATCTGGCAGGCACCTGAGCCCGGGGGAGGCTGGGGCGCACCCTGACCTCTTTCTGTAGCCTTTCCTAGTAGTCGTTTTGCTGTCTTGAGTATTCATGCCTTCTCCTGCCTTCTGTGTTTTGCTGGATTCATTGGTCCTGCCTGATCCCCTTCACCTAATCTTGGAGGAACACGGGACAGGCCCCAGAATCTCCTGATTTGCACATCCTGGGGAATCTGTGAGTGTGCTGTTACCTGTGGAATGGACATGGGGAAAACCGATGGTGGTTTTCCTATAACTCTCTGAGGGCTGTGCCCGGTGGGAGGGGAGACCATCACCTTTCAAGGATGCCCACAGAGGCTTCTACAAAGCCAGTGAGTCAACTGCCTGCAAGCTCTTTTGTCTTTGTTTCACTCTTTGTTTCCAATAAACTAATTGTGGCTAATCAGACCTGGTGCCTCAGAGTCTCATAAAAGCCAGGGCCCTCCTGAGATAAGTGCTCCCTGCCAGAGATGTCCTCAGGACCTCTCATGCACTCAGTTATTTTTCGTTAGGTGAAAATGATGTAGTAGAAGCTGCCCATCTGGCCTTGAGCAAGCGGAGCCTTGAGAAAACAAGAGAAGACCCATGGAGACGGGGAACCCCTCCCTGCCTTGTGTGGTTATGGTTTCTCTAGACCAAGGATTTTTGACTTCAACACTACTGACACTTTGGGCTGGAGACTTCCTTATTGGGGGGCAAGTATCCTGTGCATTGTAGGATCAGTGATTTGCTCACAATTACTGAACTAGTAAATGACTGAATCAACATTCAAACATAGGTTTAACCAGCTCTTTAATACATAATTTTACTTAGGGAGCCAGAAGGGCAATAGACAGCTGAAATCTACCTATAATCCAATAGGTATCATTATTCCACTTTACAGATGAAGAAGCTAAAATTTGGTGAGGATCAGTGACTTGCCCACCGGCCTCTACCTACTACATGGCAGTAATAGTCCACTCTCCCCCAGCTGTGACAACCAAAGATGTCCCTAGACATGGCCAGATGTGCCCTATGGCTTTTCAACCAGCGTGATCCTTCTGTCTACCCTGCCAAGGACATTCCTGGAGGGGAAAAGTACCTGGGTGAGGGTAAGAATGAAAGGAAGGCATGAAGAACAACAGTGTGAGGGAGAGGAAGAGCTTCAGGTTGAGGGTCAGGAGAACCAGGCTTCTAATTCAGAGTCCTGACTCTGCCATTTCCTAACTAGGTGACTTTGGGCAAGTCACTTCTGCCCTCCTAGCTTCAGTTTCTTTGGCTATAGAATGAGGGATGTTGGACACTATTCCTAAGGCTCCTTCTGGCTCCCTAAGTGAGACTGTGTATTTAAAAGAGTTTGGTTAATACAAGCCTATGTTTGAATATTGGTTCAGTTCTGTATTGGCAAGTTCTGTAATTGTGGGCAAGACACTGTCACTGAGCTTTATAGTTTATTCATCTGTAAAATGGAATAATGACACCTACTGGGTTGTAGGGAGGTTTCAGGTATCTATTGCACATAACATATGACTCCAAAATTTAGAGGCTTGAACCACAATGCTTTATTTTTTCAGTATCCATATTTTTCAATATCCACAATGCTTTATTTTTTCTCATAATTCAATAGGCTTACTGGGCAGTTATTCTACTTTATGTGATGTTATTTGGGATGCTAGGACATCTGGAAGGTCCAAAATGGCCTCATTTCACATGGCTGGATTTGGTGCTGGATACCATGGACAGAGGAGCTTGGCAGGCTACAGTCCATGGGGTCACAAAGAGTCGGACATGACTGAATGACTAAGAACACACACTAGCTAGGAGTTCAGCTGGAGCTGTTGGCCAGGACATGTCAGTCAGGAGAAAATCATTTGAACAGATGAAGTTTAATATAAAGAATTATTAACTGTAATAGGTGATTGAGGCATGAGAGTTTGGCTAGTAAGAAGCAAGAAATCTAAAGCATACATGGGCTGGAGTTATAAGGGGCAGCCCCTACCTCTAGACCTAAGGGAGCGCACCCAAGAAAGTGGACCCTGTTGCCAAGATCTGGACCTCAGATCCAGGGAAAACTAAGGAGACCTGCTCATGAAGACATGTCTCCACCTCAAAACCACCCGAGGGGGATACTGGAGACTGCTGGCCACTGTGCACTGCAGTGGTAAAGCTATGGCAACACAGGAGAAGTTCTGGAGAAACTGTGGGTGCTACAGGAGTCTGCCTGGAGGAACCTGGAGCCAGGAAGGAAAGCCCCTTCATCTTGTGCTATCTCTCCATCACCCTCTACTGACAAAGCTCAATCTTGTTCCAGTAAACAAAGGAAAGTATTTAAAGGGCCCCTCTAAATTTTCTAGACTTCCCTGGTGGTGCAGATGGTAAAGCACCTGCCTACAATGCGGGAGACCTGGGTTTGATCCCTGGGTTGGGAAGATCCCCTGGAGAAGGCAATGGCAACTCACTCCAGTACTCTTGCCTGGAAAATCCCATGGACAGAGGAGAGCGTGGTAGGCAACAGTCATGGGGTCACAAAGAGTCAGACATGACTGAGAAACTTCACTTTCACTATCTAAATTTTCACAGAGCAGGCCATGACAGGTGACTCTGGAGCTGAGAGACAATACATTGATAACTGGAGTCCAGGGACTTGGTTCTCCTCCACATGAGCCTTTCTCATATAGCTGCTTGGTGGCTGGGTTCTAAGAAGGAAGGTAGGGAGCAGAAGCAGCCAGGCCTCTTTAGGCTTGAGCTCAGAAGTTCACTTCCACCATATTCTACTGGCCAGAGCAGTCACAGGGCCAGCTCAGATTCAGGGGAGGGGAAACAGGCTCCACCTTGTGATGGCTTACATGTGAAGAGAAGAACAGAATGGTCAAGTCTTCTTGTGGACACTAGATCCCACAGTGTGCCCTCTGGTCACAACAATTCACGTCCCTTCCACAAACAACATATGCTATCTCCTCCAAACATCCTCCCCAAATTTCATCCCATTATTACATCAGCTGGAAATTCAAGATCTCACTGGTTGGATTAGATCCACTAACACTTGAGACTCTTGGGATATGGTTCTTCTGTTGTAGCTCCTCCATCATTATCTACCTCAGGCTGAAGTCTTATGAATTAAATGGCAATTATTTATGTCCACCACACCTATCATGCAATCACCATTACATTCAGTTATTACAGAATCCTCGCTAAGTCCCGGGGAAGGAGGTGTTACAATCCCAGAGCAGAGTCCAGAGTCACTTCCCCAAAAGGTCAGAAGTAAAAAGGCCCTTTGTAGAGCCTCTGGGATAGGATAGCCACAATCTGCACTTCTGTTTAGAAAGAGGAAAAATTTGACACACTGAGCAGTCCCTGATTTATAACAGTTCTAAGTACAGTCAGGCACCCATTGCTAATTTCTCCTGTTGCAGAGACTGGGAGTGTATCTGATTAGTGCCTAGTTTTGCTCCCTGGAATTGGTTCTCCTCTGCCCTTGTCTCTATCCTTTGGAATCGTGGCTTCACCTTCTGTATCATCCTTTCTTTTCCATGATAAACAGCCCATGTGTTCTTAGCCTGCTTCTTGTCTGTAGGAGGTTAGGAGCCCAGAGGCCTCTTTTCACTTTGAATGGTTTCTATTCCTTGCAGTTAGATCTGCTATAATTCTTTTAAAAATTTTGTAAGGTGTGAGGTGGGGCTCAGGGCCTAAGGACATGAAGCTCTTACAGAAGTCGAGTGTACAATGTCAGTCCTGCTTTGTCCCTTGAGCTGGTAGGTGGGAGGCAGATGCATCACCTCCAGAGGCATGGGGTGTCCCTGGGCTCCCCCAGGTGGCACCTGAACAACTTCGCAAGGTTATTACAGAATCCTGCCTAAGTACCTGGGAAAGAGGTGTTACAATCCCAGAGCAGAGTCCAGAGTCACTTCTCCAAAAGGTCAGAACTGAAAAGGCCCTTGTAGAGTCTCTGGGCAGGCCTCAATTTTTCAATACTGATTTTTATGGCAGTATAGCTGTTTCACAATGTTGTATTAGCTTCTAGTGCAGAGGAAAATGAATCAGCCCTACATAATACATAAATATATGTCATCCCTTTTAGATTTCCCTCCCATTTAGGACATCACAATGCATGAAGTGGAGTTCCCCGTGCTATACAGTATGTTCCCATCAGTTGTCTATTTTATACATGGTATCAATAGTGTATATGTGTCAATCCAATCTCTCAGTTCCTCCCACCCAACCCCCTTCCCCCTTGGAAGCCATTCATTTGTTGTCTACATCTGTGTCTCTATTTCTGCTTTGCAAATAAGATTATCTATACCACTTTTCTAGATTCCACATGTATGCATTAATATACAATATTTGTTTTTCTCTTTTTGACTTACTTCACTCGGTACGACAGTCTCTAGGTCCATCCTAAAAGATGACGCTGTTAAAGTCCTGCACTCAATATGCCAGCAAATTTGGAAAACTCAGAAGTGGCCACAGGACTGGAAAAGGTCAGTTTTCATTCCAATCCCAAAGAAAGGCAATGCCAAAATATGTTCAAACTACTGCACAGTTGCACTGATCTCACACGCCAGTGAAGTAATGCTCAAAATTCTCCAAGCTAGGCTTCAACAGTACGTGAACTGTGAACTTCCAGATGTTCAAGCTGGATTTAGAAAAAGCAGAGGAACCAGAGATCAAATTGCCAACATCCACTGGATCACAGAAAAAGCAAAAGAATTTCAGGAAAATATCTACTTCTGCTTCATTGACTATGCCAAAGCCTTTGACTGTGTGGATCACAGCAAACTATGGAAAATTCTTAAAGAGGTGGGAATACCAGACAACCTCACCTGCCTCCTGAGAAATCTGTATGCAGGTCAAGCAGCAACAGCTAGAATGGGACATGGAACAATGGACTGGTTCCAAATTGGGAAAGGAGTACGTCAAGGCTGTATACTGTCACCCTGCTTATTTAACTTATATGCAGAGTATATAATGAGAAACGCTGGGCTGGATGAAGCACAAGCTGGAATCAAGATTGCTGGTAGAAATATCAATAACCTCAGATACGCAGATGACACCACCCTTATGGCAGAAAGTGAAGAGGAACTAAAGAGCCTCTTGATAAAAGTGAAAGAAGAGAGTGAAAAAGTTGGCTTAAAACTCAACATTCAGAAAATGAAGATAATGGCATCCAGTCCTGTCACTTCGTGGCAAACAGATGGGGAAACAATGGAAACAGTGACAGACTTTATTTTCTTGGGCTCCAAAATCACAGCAGACGGTGACTGCAGCCATGAAATTAAAAGCCACTTGCTCCTTGGAAGAAAAACTATGATTAACCTAGACAGTATATTAAAAAACAGAGACATTACTTTGCCAACAAATTTCGTCTAGTCAAAGCCATGGTTTTTCCAGTAGTCATGTATAGATGTGAGAGTTGGGCCATAAAGAAAGCTGAGCACCGAAGAACTGATGCTTTTGAACTGTGGTGTTGGAGAAGACTCTTGAGAGTCCCTTGGATGCAAGGAGCTCAAACCAGTCAATCCAAAAGGAATTCAGTCCTAAATATTCATTGGAAGGACTGATGCTAAAGTTGAAGCTTCGATACTTTGGCCACCTGATGTGGAGAACTGACTCACTGGAAAAGACCCCCATGTTGGGGAAGATTGAAGGCAGGAGTAGAAGGGGAGGACAGAGGACGAGATAGTTGGATGGCATTACTGACTTGATGGACATGAGTTTGAGCAAGCTCTGGAAGTTGGTGATGGACAAGGAGGCCTGGAGTGCTGCAGTCAATGGGGTCATAAAGAGTTGGATATGACTGAGAGACTGAACTGAAAGGCCCATCCATGCCTCTAGAAATGACCCAATTTTGTTCCTTTTTATGGCTGAGTAATATTCCATGATATATTTGTACCGCATCTTTATCCATTTCTCTGTTGGTGGACATTTAGGTTGTTTCCACGTCCTGGCTGTTATAAATAGTGCTGCTACGAATATTGAGGTGCATGTGTCATTTTGAGTTACCGTTTTCTCTGGGTATATGCCCAGTAGTGGGATTGCTAGGTCATACGGTAGTTCTATTTTTAATTTTGTTAAGGAGCCTCCGTATTGTTTTCTATGTGTCTGTATTAACTTACATTCCCACCAACAGTATAGGAGGGTTCCCTTTTCTCCACCTCCTGTTCAGCATTTATTGTTTGTAGATTTTTTTAAACATGGCCTTTCTGACTGGTTTGAAGTGATACCTCATTGCAGTTTTGATTTGCGTTTCTCTAATGATTAGTAGTGTTGAGCATCTTTCCATGTGTTTTTGTTGGCCATCTGTGTATCTTTTTTTTTTTTTAATTTCTCAGTTTTAATTATGCAAACTCCAAGAACATAGTGGCTGTTTGAATAATATCCTAAAGTCCACTTGATTAACTCCTCAAACCATGACTTTCAATTTTCATAACTATTTCACATTCAAGATTTTAGCTCTCACCTCCCCACAGTTGAAATAAATGAACTGCTTTCATAAATAAAAGGCTAAAATCTAACTTTTCAATTAAGAAAATAGTGATCATCATCACTATTGATGATGTATGTCTTCTTTGGAGAAATGTCTATGTAGTTCTTCCACCCATTTTTTGGATTGGGTTGTCTATTTTTTTTTATATTGAACTGCATGGGCTGCTTGTATGTTTTGGAGATTAATTCTTTGTTAGTACTTCATCTGCAAATATTTGCTCCTATTCTGAGGGTTGGCTTTTCATTTTCTTTATGGTTTCCTTTGCTGTGCAAAAGCCAGCTCTCATTTAAGAGGTGTTCAGGGCTCCCAAGTCAGAGCAGGGGAGTGATGAGAAACACTGAGAGATGGGTCACAGCCAGATACACAGGACTGGCATGCCATGGTCAAGAGTCTTGACTTCATCCACTGACAGGTCAGACCTATGTTTTGGAAAGATGTCTCTGGCTGCTGCACAGTGTAGATTGGAAGGGGAGAACAGCAGGTCTCCAACCAAGATGGTGGTGGCCAAAATGTGGATGGTAGCAGCAGCAGAGAGAGGAAAAAGATGGATGAGAGGAATACTTAGGAGGTAGAAAGGAGAGCACTTAGGGGTTATTTGGTTTTGAAGGGGAGAGTTCAGGCCTGGGCAGATCATAGAGGCTCAGATTTGGGCAACTGTGATGATGATCTTTACAAGTGAGGCAGGAGGAGACCCCAGTGGATGGAATGAAGAATAGTGAGTTCAGCTGGAAGGTCTGTTGGGCTGGAAGAGTCTCCAGGACAGCCAAGTGGAGAGGTCTTGGAGGAACTGGGATGAGTGGATCTGAAGCCAAGGAGTGAGGTCAGAGCAGTGGAGAGCCATGGGGACTCGAGCTGGAGGATTTGAACCAGGGAGGATGTTAACCATGGTGGGGAAGGCAAGGGGTGGAGGTAATTGTCTGGGGAGTGTGCTCAGAGTGGTGAGGGAAGGGCCCTGAGGCATTTTTATGCTTGAGGGTGAGTTTGTCTGGGTGAGGCAAGTGAGCCAGGGAAGAGCTGAGAGCCTGGCCAGCAGAGCAAGGAAGTGAAAGGTCAGAGACTCAGGGTTCAAGAGAAGGGAAGGCGGTGAGGGTGACGGAGAGCAGAGGGGCTTGGGTGAGGAGCCAAAGGGACCCTAGACTCCAGGAGGGAGTGAGGGAAGGTTCTGGGTCCTCCAGAGATAGTGTGGTGAGCTGGGTAGAAAGGTCAGGGCCTGAGGAAGGACCAGCACTGGGCTCTGGGATAAGGTGGGGCAAAGGCAGACAAGGAGAGGGCCAGTGGGAGGGAAATGGGCAACACAGAAGAGGGATTACTACAGGCCTGATGCTTCCAGAATGGGGCTGGGGCTTCTCAAGGTCTTCCTCCTAAGACCTCCCAGACACTTCCTGAACAGAGAACATGCAAAGTCAGGCCACACAGGGGGCAGGGGAGCCATCTTAGCCTCCAAACTGAAGGTATATGGGGTGAGGGCAGTGAGTGGGGCAGTTGGGAGAGTCAGTAGACAGTATCCCCTTACCAGCTACAGGGCTTTGCTGGGAGGCTGTTCCAGGTGCTGAGGAGGGGTGTGTATGGGGGAGGGGCCAGTGTCAGGGTCTCATCTCCCCTTGTTTGATGGACAGCAGTGGGGATGAGGTGGGGTAGGGTCCGGGCTGACACAGGGTGGCCCCCTGAGGTGGCTGTTGGCACTTGTGACGGTTACTGCTGTGGTGCATTGTGTGGTGGAGGTGGGTGAGCAGAATGAAGGTGTGCCCAGAAAGCACGGTGGGTGGGAAGGGGGCTAAAAGTGTGCACGCAAGCGCACAAACACACAAACAGACACAGCCTTCCAGCGGATTCCCATGCCCTCCTTTGAATGTCTTCAAAACCAGTCGGAGAAATAAGTCCCCAGCTACCCCAGACCCAGAGATGTGACTGAGGAGGAAGGTCAGCACTGCCTGGCCAGGGGGAGGCCGGCAGCGTTCGGGGACAGGCCCTGCAGGAGCACAGGCTGAGGGCAGGCCAGAAGCACGCCAGTCCTCAGGCCTGCTCCCTGGGCTGGGGTACTCACCAGTCGGTGCATGGGGCTCACACCTAGAAAGCCAGACATCACAGCACAGAAAGCGGGTCCCTCGGTTTATTGGAGAAACGGGGGCGGGGGAGGGGGAGCGGCGGACAAGAGGCCAGAGAGTCAGGGGACATGGGAAGGAGCGCTCTTCTTCCTGGGCGAGGCCAGAGGCCAAGACAGCGGAAGGGAGGAGTCCCTCCCCAGGCTACATCCCCTTCCGGTGTGACAAGATGAGAAGAGCGGAGAAGAGGCTGATGGGAAGAAGGGCGTGCTGTATTCTCAGACCACGAGGTGGACAGCTACCAAGGCACTGCAGTTCTCAGCCAGCAGTGGGGGCGGTGGGACTTCTGGCAGGCCGAGGGGCCTCTCTGGCTCTCCCTGGGGGCCGCCTAGCACCTCCCCAGGCTGCAGGAACCCCCTCCGCAGGTGGTGTTGAGCTGACCGCAGGGCGCACACAGGCCGGTGCTGACCGCCAGGTTCCCGCTGCAGGGGGCGCTGCAGACGCTGCCTGTCACCGGCCGGGAGCCCGACACGCAGAGGTCCCCGCAGACAACCCCACCGCGGGAGCTGCTGACACCTGCGGGGACAAGGGCAGTGTCAGGAGGCCTGCTAGCAGCCACTGCATCTGGCCACCTTCCTCTGGCCTCTCTTATCTGTTCAACCCTCCCAGGAAGGACAGAAAGGGCCTTCAGTTGATGTTCTGAAGGTGTGGAAGTCAGGAGCCCTGGCTTCTGGCCCTGCATCTCCTTTGTGACCTTGGGCAAGTCCCTTCCTTTCTCTGGGCCTTAGTGTCCTCACTATACAAGGTGAGGGTAGTACAGTGTGACATCTGAGGTCCCTTCCTGCAGTGATATATTATTCTTCTTTCCAGTCTCATTCATGCTGTGAGTTTCTTCCAGTTAGCTAACCTCAGTCTCTCCTACTGTATGACTAACCTACTCCCATTTACTGAGGGAATTATTTGAAACACTCCTCCTGGTATCTCTATACACTCATAGCCTGGACACTCTTGTTGCCCAGTCTAGAATTTTCCTTTTCATGGCTCAGAATACTTACAGACATTCACAGCTCCAACGCCTTCACACAGCCTGAGTGGGGAAAAGGTAAAAAAGGGAAAGAGAAAACAGGTTAGAATAAGATCCTCAAGTTTCCCCTGGGTGCCAGGATGGGTCAAATGGGCTATTTCTGGCCTATATTTATGCCCTTGTGTTAACTTTTATAAAGTGATGTTCTGGCAGTTGCAGGACTGCCAAGGCCCACTATTTAGCAAACAGAGTACATATTGAATTTCAGCCTCACTTGCCCCTCAGTTGGCTGCTTTTGTGTAGTGCACAGCCAGAGCAACAATACCTGGCATACCTGGCTGGGCTCAGCTTTAGAAAGGGGAAGTTTCCTTTGGGGAGTCATAGGAGGCCAGGATCAGAGTTTGGCCAGCATCTCCACCCTAGGGCAGGATGACTGCCAAGAAACCTGGCAGGGAGTGGATCTTGCAAGAGCTGAGGATGGAATAATTTGAGGATGTTCTGAACTAGGAGGTAGGGCACCTAGGTTCTAAATCTAGGAAGGCCCTGGGCTCTCTGGGACTCTGGACATTATTGTGGCACTGGCCTTCATTTCCTCTCTGTATGCTACTGACCATGTTCTAGTCCTTCGAGATATGGGTTTCAAAGACCTCAGAGTCTAGCTTGGGACCAGTTCTTAGGACTGAGACTAGGATGAGGAAAAATCAGAAGTGGGAAGACTTTTGCAAGTGGAATTCATGGGGCAACAGAGATGATCCTCACCTCTGCTCCTCTCCCTCCAGCAGGCGCCTGTAGGTGGCAATCTCAATGTCCAGGCCCAGCTTGGAGTTCATCACCTCCTGGTACTCCTTGAGCAGGCAAGCCATGTCCTGCTTGGCCTTCTGCAGGGCCTCCTCCAGCCCGGCCAGCTTGCAGCGGGCATCATTAAGGGCCACCTCGCCCTGCTGCTCAGCCTGGGTCACTGCAGCCTCCAGCTTGGAGTTCTAAGGGCCCAAGAGAGAATAAGGTGGGTTATGGCCTCTGGGTCTCTGTGTCCATTTCCTGGATATGTCCAGTCTCTCCACACAGATGAGATCACCCCAAGAACAGACCTCTCCATTTTATCATCTAGGGCTCCCTGAGTGGCCATAACCAAGGACTCAAGTCATCCAAATGGGCTGGAGAGTGAATGGTGAGATCCAGCTGGGCACACACACTGACTGTGGGACCCTGGGTGGGCCTCAAACACTCCCTACCTGGCACTTGGCATTCTCGACCTCAGCCGTCAGCCTCTGGATCATGCGGTTGAGCTCATTGATCTCTTCCTTGGTGCGGCGCAGGGTCTCCCCATGCCGGATCACCGTGGCCTTGATCTCCTCACACTGGAGGGAAGCAGAAAGGCTCATGAAGCTCAGCATGTGACATTCCACCCACTCAGGACAACATGGATGATTTGCAGGTTGTACAGTGCTCAGTCTGTGTAACCATACATGGCAACTCTGTCCTGCCACTATAACCTGAAAACTGTCTGCCCTTCTGTTATCATTTCTAGGGGTCAGAATCCCTGGGAAAAAAAAAAGGTTTTTTTTTTCACCTTGCTGCGGTACCAGCTCTCAGCCTCGGCCCGGCTGCGGCTGGCGACGTCATCATACTGGGCCTTGATCTCGGCGACAATGCAGTCCATGTTCAGGTCCCGGCTGTTGTCTATCTTGACAATGACCGAGGTGTCCGAGATGTTGGCTTGGAGAACACGGATCTCCTGTGGATCGGGAGTCAGGAAAGAGGAAGTGTAAGCAAGTTATCTGAGCTTTTCCTCACCCGCCAATGGCTATAATCTCTTTGGTCCATCTGGAGCCAAAGTCTCGTTTGGAGCAGTCAATTCCCTGATGAAATTGCATCACTTTCCATGCAGGTAAGAAATCCCATTTAGAAAAAAGTGCAATTACTTCTCAAATGTTTGCTTTGGGGATATTTCAGGGCCCTGTAAATCTTGTCCCTGCAGCCAGCATGCTGGGGACACTTCCTTGGGGTCCAGGCCCTTGTGTTGTGACCCATTTCATGTTCTCATGTACCAGCCACAGGCTCCTGGCTGCCAGAGAAAATCTGATCTAGAGAAAATGCAGTCAAGCTGTGTGCCTGGGCTTTGGTTTCCCAAGGCACAGCTGTTGTAGAGGTTGTCACCCTTCCATGCTCCTTACTAATTCTGTCCTGTTTTGCTTCTCCATTCCTCTGCCTAACCCTTCAATCTCAGCCCGTGTTCCTGCATCAGCCGGCCAGTGGGGGGGCTGGACAGGGGCTCAGGGATGCCCACCAGGACCGAGAACCCTCTCACCTCCTCATACAACCGCCGCAGGAAGTCGATCTCCTGGATCAGGGCCTCCGAGTTGGCCTCCAGGTCCGACTTGCGGACGTAGGCGCAGTCCACATCCTGTGTGGGGTTCAAGGGGCCGTGAGATTCAAGGGCGCTCTGTGGGCTTGACTGCATTGTGTCAGGACAGAGAGGACAGGGTGGCCAGGGCCTCAGGGAGGGGCTTGGCTCAAGCACTTACCTTCTTTAGAGCCACAAACTCGTTCTCCGCTGTGGCCCGAAGAGCAACTTCTTCTTCATACCTGAGGGGCATGGGGAAAACAGGGCCCCTTCTGAGCAACTCTCAACTTGGCCATGAAGCAGGCAAGCAAACAAGCTTGATTCCTAGTTCCTCCCTCTACTCCCCGCCCCCACCCCCTTCCCCGCCCCCAGCCCATTTCTCCACCTCTAAAAGAAATGCAATGGGACCAGGGAGGAACCAGGTGGTTGGTCCAGGCCTCCTGGGATACATGGGACTAATGAAACACCCACCTTCACATCACCTCTGAGCTCCTCAGTGTGGTGGGAGGGGTGGAAGGGGGGCCGGGGACAGGATCTAGAAACTGTGCGTGTGTGTGCATGTGTGCATGTGTGCGTGTGTGTGTGTGTGTGTGTGTGTGTGTGTGTGTGTGTGTATGTGGCTGCGGCTGGGAGATGCCTTCTTTTCTCACCTGGGTCTGCATTTCCCTCTCCTCTGACTCCTCCCATTGCCCCTGGCTTTGCTACAGGTGGTGGGATCTCCCCTCTGTCATCCTCCTCCTGGCTCAGCCAAGAGAAGTAGAGCCTGCTATTTCCTCCTGCTCTGTGGGCAGGCCTGCTCAGAGCCAGAGGCAGGGAGCACGGTGGCCTGGCAGCGCATGGCTGAGAGTGTAACTGAGGGAAGGTGGCCAGCTCTGGAAACTAGATTCCTTTAGAGTATCCAGTGCACGCCTTCTTATTCTGTGTCACTCTTTGTCATCGGAGGTCTCTGTCTGTGACTGCCATCTCTACCTACCAGGGGACTATAAGCCCCACAAAAACACGAGTTGGGTCTATCATTCGCCCTCGGATTGCTAACACCCTGTCCAGATCTGCCTGGTGCCCGGTAGGTGCTCAAAAAGTCTTAGCAGAGTGAAGGGGTGAACTTCAGAAGAAGGTCCAGGACTTTGAAAGCTAGACTCAAAGGTATCAGCAATGTTAGTTTTTCTGGGGTCCTAAGAGAAGGATCTATGGGTAGAAGAAAGGGAGAGAACATCATTTCCCTGACCTGCTGGTAGGAAGTCAAACTGAGCTCCATTCCCAGGGGGCCAGGACCCACCCACGTGCCTCGAGGAGGGGCAGAGAGCACAGGCTCTTCCTGAGAGGGCACAGGCTCTTCCTGATCCTGAGGCAGAGACCCAGCCACAGGTCTGGACGCTCCCCTGTTCTGGGAGCCACCTTCAAGCCCTTCCAGGAGCTGGCCCCTTCCCGCACTCACTTCTTCTTGTAGCCCTCCAGCACCTCCTGCACGTGGTTGAGCTCCGAGGACAGCCTTCCGCTGTCAGCCTCCACGCACTCGGCCTCCCGCCTCAGTGTCTCGATGTAGCCCTCGAACAGGGGCTCGAGGTTGCTCTCGCAGCACTGGCGGTTCTGGAAGAACTGAAGCTTGGTCTCCAGTAGTTTGTTCTGCTGCTCCAGGAAGCGCACCTGCCCCACAGAGGCAGAGCCTGAGAACCTCTTCTTGTAGGACCAGAGGGCAAGAGGGGGGAGACCCAGGATCCCTAACTCTCTGACCCAGAGTCCTCAGAAGCATTATGTCCCCTCTCTTAAAACCATGTTAGGGCTTCAGAGGCTCTCCTGGAAGTCCTTCCTTGGAGCTAATGTCAGTCTCTTCTAAGGTAGTGTACCTACTGTCATGGAAAGCACTAAGCCATGCAGAGTCCAGACCCTGCTGCTCTTGTTAATGTTGTGTCCTTGGGCCTAGCACTTAACCCTTGTCCTGAGTGCCTGCCTTGCTAAGAGCTTAATGAGCTCTGGTGCAGAAAAGCGCCCGAATGCAGAATGTCTACTATTCCAAGACAGGTGTGACTGTCAGCGTGCAAATGAACAGGTCAACCTTTTTAGAAAGACCAACTGTAAAAGTTAAAAGATAAAGTATGTGCCAATAATCAAAGTCCTATGACAACAATGCAGTTAGAATAATAGTCACCTGGACTATTAGTGCAGGGATGTGGTGTGTGCCAACCCCCTTGTTTTACAGATGAGGAAGGTTTATAGAATTGAGAGGTTCCCTAACTGCCTGAGATCTTATAGTGGCAGAAGAATTCAAACTTTGATCTTCTGCCCTGTGGGAGGGTGGGGGGAGTGGGCTTCTCTTACTACAATCATTGCCGACAATAGTGCCCAAGAAAAATTTCACATCCATTCTTCTTCCATGAGGTTGGCCCACCACCCCATTCAGATCCTTTTGTGTAATAACTTTGCCACATCCCTGGTAAGTCCTTTCTTGTGCTACTCTTGGTCTCTCATACTGTTAAGAGCTCCAGATCCTTTTGGTCCTTCCTGGTGGGTATCTCTCTAGCATCAATTCTCTCAAGTTTGGCTCTGGACAACCTTCCCTGGCCCCAGAACTTTTTCCTCGACTAAGCCTTCTCCCTGGGCCCTTTGAACCACTGCCTCATGGCATTTGCCTGGATTCAGTGGAGAAGACTTGAGTTGGACACTGACATCTGCAGAGGGTTTCAACCAGACCACATACTGCTTTCCTCTCCACAAGGCCAAGGAGAGTGGGGACCAAGTCTGTTGCTCACCCCTGGATCCCAGGCACAGAGACATGGACAAACCACACTGGCCCCTGCTCAGTGGCCAAGTAACCAGTGGTATATAAAGGGCTCTGTGCAAAGCAGGAGATTCCCTCTGGGCAGTCTTCCAGTATTGCACTCACCAGCCCTGCTTGGACATGGGGAGCACCTCCTTGCCAAGTAAGCAGCTGCTAGTCCTCAAATGCATTGAACACCCACACAGCAGCCCTTTGCTCACAAGATGTTATGTCTCAGCACTAGAGTTTCTGCCCTTAGTTCTGTTTCTGTGTTTCCAGTTTGTCTCCCTCATTAGACTAGGCAGCTTCTGAGTCTATTCTTGTCTTTCTGTCTGTGTCCAAGAGGTATGACTTCCTTTCCTTTTGGACTGAGCACTTCTGTGGGCTTGTCTCTGACTCCTTCCTCAGTGCCCAGCTGGGGTCCTGAGCATGGGTGGGATTCAGGAAAGGCATGATCAAGGAGACTCACCTTGTCGATGAAGGCAGCGAACCTGTTGTTAAGACACTTTATCTGCTCCTTCTCCTCCTGCTTCACACACTGTGCATTGGGGTCAATCTCCAGGTTGAGGGGTGTGAGGAGGCTCTCGTTCACTGACACGGTGGTGATGCAGGGAGGGCTGGGGCCGCACACGCCACCGGAGCGGTACCCGAAGCTGCGGCTGAAGGAGCCAGCACGGAAGCCTCCGCAGACACTGCGGCTGCCGAATCCCCCGGTGAGGCCGCGGTAGCAGGAGATGCCGCGGTAGGGGGCGGCCGTGATGCAGCAGCGGCCAGGCCGAGGTCCACAGGCAGAGACGCAGCTGAAGGTGCGACCGCCGAATCCAGAGCCCACAGTGCTGAAGCCACAGGTCATGTTGGAGACAGGGAGGTGTCTGAACAGTGGAGAAGCTGGCAGAGGATGGAGCCAAAGGCCTGTGCTCCCTGAGCTTCAGCAGGCCCTTTTATGCACCAGGGCAGCTGGCAGTAAAAGGGGCAGCAAAGAGACAATAGCTGCATTTTATTGGCTTGGTATCACCCTGGCCTCTTAAGAGCCAACTGTTTGCCTATTCAGTAGAGCTGTGTCAACAATCTTGGCCTCAGGCCTGTTTCATCTTCAAAGCCATTTACGAGCTTCCTCATGGCCTCTCCCCCTCCCATTGCTACTGGAAGTGGAGACCTCCTAGAAGTATCTAGCTGGACTCCATGCTCTGAGTGCAGGCAATGGTTGCAGTGACCTGGGGTAGAGCCTGCTCCCCGAATCCTTTTCTGGAAGGCACAGAGCTGGACTATGGGCCCTGGACCCATGACCTGGCCATGGGTAGAGTGGTTGGCCTGTCCCATAGAGAGGGGTTGGCTTGTCCCAAACAACCTCTCGTTCTGGGCTTCTTTGCCTTTATCTCTTAAAGTATGTCCCATTCTTCACCATCAAAATGAGCTTCTCTTAAGCTATTCCTACCCAGAGCCTATTCAGTGATGGAGGTTGGGGGAGAGATTTGGGAGAGTGCATAGCCCCTGCACTTTGGATATTCCTAGGAAGGCAAGAGCCATGGGGCATCCACTGGGACATAGGAGAACCTGAGACAGAGAGTTCAGGAGAGAACCAAGGTTGTTCTTCAGAGTTTTAGCCATCACTACTGGTGGGCTTCCCAGGTTAGCACTAGTGGTAAAGAACCTGCCTGCCAATGCAGGAGACTTAAGAGATGCAGCTTTGATTCCTGGGTCAGGAAGATCCCCTGGAGAAGGGAATGGCAACCCCCTCCAGTATTCTTGTCTGGAGAATCCCCAGGGACAGAGGAACTTGGTGGGTCCATAGGGTCCAAAGGGTCACAAAGAGTCGGACATGACTGAAGCAACTGAGCACTCACCGGTGGGCCAGGGAGCAGGAGTAAGAGTAGAACACCCCAGAGCTGCAGGATCAATCCAAGGAGCATTCTTGGAGGTGTGTTTAAGGAGGACCAGGGTGGGGTAAGGCTAGGGTTGGTGGGAGACAAGGAAGGAGTTCAGTTCTGATTTGGAAACTGTGCTATCACTAATTCTTTCATTCATTCGGTATATTCTTATCCAGTGCCAACCATGCACCTTGCTAGGTCCTGAGAATCCAGTAGAGACTGGAGGTGTTTGGAGGTGGGAGAGGGTTGGCATGGACACACGGGTGCCAAGGTTTGTCCAGTGTGGGAAGGGGAGAGGTCACAGATAGGAGGAAACCCCTGATGCCCAGGTTGAGTTGGGGTCAGATGTTGGTGGGGCGGAAGTCCTTCGGTTTCCTAACAGGGAGGCTGAGTGATGACTGTCGGTATACCCACTCAGAAGAGTGAAAGGTGTTGGAGGTAGAGACCACCAGAGTCCTGAAATGGTGTCACTTCTTCCCTCAGAGGATCCTTGGGTGAGCAGAGGTGGGTTCACGTGGCTGTCCCGAAAGCTAAATTCCCTTATTTTGCCCCCCTCCTTTTGAGCCTGGACCACTGATGACTTTGATGGGTGGACTAAGGGACTGAGCCAGGAGGTTTCCCTAACCCGAGGATTTGAGCCTATAAACAGTTCCAAGCGTATGTCTCTTAACCACCTTTGTACTTGAGGATGACTCCTCTGATGAACCTGTTTGCTGACCCACTGCCACCAAATGCTGACCCAGTCTGGGCTAAAAATAGCCTTCCAAGCATCCTCCCAGAGCCTCACCTTTTGCCCTCCCTGCCACCTTTCAGGTGAGTGTTCAGTTATGTCCCGGGGTAAGGGAGGGGCTGTCTCTTCTGGGAGGGCAGGGAATGGGTGGGCTGTGGAGATCTGGCAGAGAGCTGGGCGACATACACATGGAACTGAAAACAGACTTTCCCAACCCCTCCTCTTGAGCCCTAGGCACAGATTTCCACAGACTCCTGTGTCTGGAGTGGGCTCTGTGGGATAGGGGCATCAGCTGTGAGAGACATACAGGAGGCAGCCTGGGAGTTTGGGAGTGACTGAGTCCAGCTGAATGGCCAATGGGACTTTGGGGGTGCTTCTGTGGGAGGCGTGCTGGTTGGTACTTTCTTGCTCAGCCCTTGCTGGCTCAAACATCTGCCAAGAGAGAACAAGATATTTCTCTCCTCTTGTCTGAGCTGGAACTGGTGAGCATCTAGAAGGTTCTCACTGCTTGTCCAATGGTTATGTGAGATTAATTCTTGGTCGAGTGCTAAGGGATGCAAGACGGTGGATCCTCCATCTGTCGTTGCACTCCTAATTGCGCCTCTGTCCTCTGATCCTGCTCATCTACCCGGATCCAGTGGGCACGGTATCCAAATTGGACTCTTCATTGAGGGTCTCTGGGTAGATACACCCATCTCCTTGGGTTGGGGGAAGCCATGAGTGTACCCCAGCCCCGGTCCTGATAGGAGTGTAGACTCTGGAGATGAAAAGCATGGTTGGAAGCTCGGCTCTGCCGCATACTAGCTTTGTGACCTGTGGTAAGTTATCCTTCCCCAGATTCCTTATCTGTAAAACATGTATGCAATCCAGACCTTGCTGGGATGTTGGGAGGATGAGGAGTGTGCCTGGAGGCAGGAGGTGCTCCCCCCTATACTGTGTACTAACAGGGGCCAGCAGGACCTTGCAAAGGGCCAGTGAGCATTGGCTGTGAAGTGTCATCCTTGTGTGAGCAGAAAATAGCCAGGCAGCTTTATGAGGCAATTAAGACCATCTCAGCAAGCTTTAATTAAAGCACTTATGTGTAAGTGGTCCAGAACAAAGAGAACTGAGACCTGGTGATCCCCTTCGAGAGGAAGCAGACAAAGGGACAGCAGCATCCTGCCAGGCTGCTTCCACCTGGGCTTCCAGCTGGATTGGGCCCCGCCCTCACCCTGAGCTATAAAGGTTCTGGCTGAGCCCCAGGCTGGTTCGGTCACCAAGGCCTGTGCACTGTGTCTCCCCTTCACACAGCTGGCCTGGGTCCGCCTGGGGACTGATCCGCCTGGGGACTGATCCGCCTCTGCTGTCTGGAATTACAGCTCACCCTGTAGCTCTGATTCCTGCCTACCACCCTGGGATGGCTAGCATCACCCAGCCTTATTCATAACTGTGCAGTTTCCTGGTGGTCACCTGCCTGTCTGCCTGACATTTGACCCATGGATGCCCTGACTTTGGTCATTTCTTCTTGCCTCTATACCATGAGTCCTTTCATTCTTTTTACTTTAGGTAAAATCACTAGGTGCAAGAGGGCCATCGTGGCTCAGGTTGTGCCTGTGTGCTGCCTGTCTGGAAGCGACGAGGCTGCTGCAGTGAAGCCGAGGATGTGAGAGTCAGGAGATGTGGATACAAATCCCATTTCTTCCTCTGACTAGCTGTGTGACAAGTAAGTCCATCTCTGTGTGCCTTGTTTCTTTGGCTATAAAGTGAGGATTGGAACTCTGGCCTCCTGGGCCTCCCTAAGGATGAAACGAGATGGTCTATGTGAAAGCTCCTGAGGCTAAGCCTGCACTGCCTGCGATCCAGGAGGGAACTGCCTCCCCTCCCCTTTGCCTGCTTTGTTCTCCAATCTTGCCGCCTCCAGTTTTGCCTTCCGGCCTTGAACTTGCAATACGCTGAGTCGTAGCGGCTGGAGCTGATAAATCGTGGCATGTCACATACTCTACAACTGTTTATTCAGCGAGTACTATGTCCTGTAAAGTAATGGCACCCCACTTCAGTACTCTTGCCTGGAAAATCCCATGGACGGAGGAGCCTGGTAGGCTGCAGTCCATGGGGTCGCTGGATCGGACACGACTGAGCGACTTCACTTTCAATTTTCAGTTTCATGCCTTGGAGAAGGAAATGGCAACCCACTCCAGTGTTCTTGCCTGGAGGATCCCAGGGATGGGGGAGCCTGGTGGGCTGCCGTCTATGGGGTCGCACAGAGTCGGACACGACTGAAGCGACTGAGCAGCGGCAGCAGCAGCATGTCCTGTAAGGGATGAGGAGACATTTTACACACTTCCCTGTCCTCCAAAAGCTGACTGTTTAATCAGGTAGGTTTGGAAATAAGAACATGTTAAATGGATAGTAGATACAGTCATTTTTTCAAGTCAGTTCGAGATTGATTATGATTGATTGTCAATTGCCTGACAAAGTGCGTCTGTTTCAGGGACTGAGCTCACTGTAGGCTGGTGCAATCAGGGAGGCTCTGTGGGAAAGGCCAAGCTTGAGTTGGGTTTTGAAGGGTGGATAGGGCTTGGGGAAGTCAGAACGGTAGAAAAGGGCAGAAAAGCACAGAAATATTCAAAGAGCACCGGTGGATCTCAAAGGGTGTCATACCTAAAGAGTGAACTTTGGGCTTATTTCAGTGAAGGCTGGGAACAAGACAAGGACACTGGCTCTCAAAATGCCATGCTTGCTTGACATACTGGAGTTCCTGGCCAAGAAAATAAATATATGCGATTAATGTAGAAGAGAAAGGACTGGTATTATCTGTAGACAGTGGGATCAGCTGCGTAGAAAACTCAACAAAAATCAACCCAAAAGCTCTAGAAATGACAGGATGCGTTGAACAGTACGGCTAGTTACAAGATCAACTTTCAAAAATTAAAAGTGTGTTTCTATATCAGTGTCACCAATGAGAAAGTAAATAGAAAAATAAAGATACGATTCCTAAGAGTGATAAAAACACAGTAGTTGCCATGTAGCAATAAACTATTCATACAATCTTTATGGAAGAGAAGGTTAGACTCTGTCAGATGAGTGTATGCTCCTCGGTTCTGTCTCATCACAAGAAAGATTTGGAGTGACGGACATTAAAGCCCTCGGCGTGTCACAGCTCTCGGGTCTTGGACAGACCGTGTTATAGCTCTTAGACAGATCAGTGTTACAGCACTGTGTTATAGCTCTATTTTATTTAGAAAATAGCAGGAAAATCCATCCTCGAGGCATGAGGGCATGTTGACCCAAAGACACAAAGAGAAGAGTGCCCCAGAGCACGGGGGAGAGAGAGAGAGATCCCCTGGCCCTTTGACTCCTCTTTTTATATGTTTTTTTTCCTCCCCCTGGGCCTGTCCTATGTAAATTGGGCTAGCCAGGAGTGTTGTTTGTTCTACCTGAGGTCCTCACTCCGGTCCTTGGACCTTCCTTTGTTCTATTTTCGGGAGCTTTTCCCTTCCTTATCTTTTAGCCACCGCCATTCTGGACTCCTGTTTCCTATTCTAACTACCTAACAACTCTATTAGAAAAGAATATAAGAAAATCTAAGCAGAATTATATCATATTCAGAAATAATCTCACCTAATATTTTAAAAATATCAATTCCCTCTAAATTAATTTTAAATATAGTGCAATACAATTCTAGCTGAATTTCTTTTGAGGGGCTTGATAAAATCAATCTAATTTTTATGCAAAAGAATAAAGTCCATAGTCCATACAGTAAGAAATAATCTCACCTAATATTTTAAAAATATCAATTCCCTCTAAATTAATTTTAAATATAGTGCAATACAATTCTAGCTGAATTTCTTTTGAGGGGCTTGATAAAATCAATCTAATTTTTATGCAAAAGAATAAAGTCCATACAGTAAAGTTGGTTATAAAAAAGGAAAGCAAAGAGAATATCTGAGGATAGAGAGTCACAGTAATTAAAAAGCCTAGTACCTGTGTAGGGGCAGGTAAATGGACCATTGGAACAGAAGAGAGAGCTCAAAACAGGCCCTTTAATGTAAAATAAATTTGGTATTTGATGATGGTGGCAACAAGAGTTGTTTACTCAGCTGGTGAGATAAGTAAAAATAGACCCACTATATGGAAAGCATAGAGCTGGTGTCCAGTTTGTAGCATATGCCATGGGAGACCTCAATGAGTGCAAGGTCTGGACATGAAACATGCAAGTATAAAGCAAACAGAAGATATAAAAGAAAATCCTTGTAACTTAGGGGTGGGAAAAGACTTCTTAAGCAAATTTTAAAAGTCAAAATCACACACACACAAAAGAAAAAATCAAAACAACAAGAAAAAAATAGCTTGACATAATCACATCAAAATTAAGAATTCTACTTCAACAAAAGACTATAGAGAAAAAGTGGAGAGCCTGGGAAAAGGTTAATATCTGCAATATACAAGGAGCCCTACAGAACAACAAGTGAAGGACAGGAAAGCCAGTGGAAAGCTAGCCAGATTCTGCACAGACAGTCCCCCAAAGGGAAAGACCAAATGGCTTTGAGGATGCACCTGCCAGTGCTTAGAGGATGCAGACCAGAACCATGAGATATCCTTCTACCATCAGAATGGCAAGGATTGAAAAGGAGGTACTACCAACAATGAGTGGAGAGTTGGGAGAATGGGGACCCTAGGGCACCGGGGGTGGAATAAGAGCTGGTGCAGGCATTCTGGAAAGCAGGGTAGCATTGTGCAGTGTATTTAGGCATGTGTAAACCCTAGGACCTAGCAACCCCACTTCTGAGGGAAGTCCAACCCCGCATCTGAGAGCAGTCCCTCTGCCAGCACCAGACAATTCATGGTGGCATTGTTTGTAGCAGAAGGAAGTGGGAGGCAGCCTAGATGACATAAAAGGTGATAAAGGTGTATTATGGAAGTTAGAAGCAACAGAACTGATGCACTTACAGACAACACAGTATTGAGTTAAACAATGTCAAAACCATACCATTTATGTAAATAAAATATTCACTGTCCAAAAGCACTGCTACTTACTTCACACTGTGTGTGTGTATGCTTAGTTGCTCAGTCGTGTCCAACTCTTTGCGACTGCATGGATTGTAGCCCACCAGGCTCCTGTCCATGGGATTCTCCAGGCAAGAATACTGGAGAAGGTAGCCATTCCCTTCTCCAGGGGATCTTCCCAACTCAAGGAGCAAACCCAAGTCTCTGGCAACGCAGGCAGATTCTTTATCATCTGAGCCACCAGAGAAGCCCTACTTTACACTAATAAGGCTATAATACTTTATACAATTTGGAGACATCATCACATACACTACAGTGGGTGCCTTTGGTGAGGAGAGTGAGAGGAGGGATAAGAAATGAGGTGGAACAGACGAATAAAAGAGGGAAGAGCCTTCTACAGGCTGGTGAAGACACTGTGCCAAGAACTGGTAAGTGTGATGAACTCAACTCTGGCCAGGAGGCCTAAAAGAAAAACCAGAAACGAAACAAAGAAAGTGGGAAAGACCTAGGAGATGAGAAAGAGTGCTTCCTTGGGGCCAACCTGAGATGGGCTGAGGAGCCTTCAGACATCTTCTGCTGAGTCTTTGGTGCCTAGGTAGATGTGTCTTGGAAGCAGATTTTTAAGGAGCTAAAATTGACAAGGGATAGGAAGGACCAGAGGAAGGAGGCCTGGTACACAAGATCTGTTAGAAAGTTAACATGTAAGGGTGATGACTGTGGATTGTCCAAGGAGGTTACACCATGAGGTATTGAGCACTCAGAGGGAAGCTTCTGGGAGAGTGAAAAAATCCAGGCTGGGAAGAGTCAGGGAAGATGCACTTTGTGTCCAACAACCTTTGAAGGCTTCATGGAGGAAAATGGTTTTTCCCCAATCACGGCATTGGGTGTCTTTGGTAGCCAGACTAGGATGCCCTCTAGTGGGGAAGCATGGCAGTGCCAGCAGTCCAGGAGCAGATTCTCTAAGGCACCTCTGGTCTCAGAGTGGGACTCACGCATCTCTGTCGGCTGGTCTGAACCGCAGAGCTCAGAGCTTTGATCTGTGAAATGGATTACACATCAGGCTAGTATGATGCAACTAGATGAGAGCCTGGAACTAGATAGGAAAGGGCTAGTTATAAGTGCTTCTGGGCCATTTTTTTTTTTTTTCTTTTTCTGTTTGGCTCCTGAAATTTCTCCTCTGGCAAGCCTCCTGAGCTGTTGGAGTTGGGGAACTCCAGAGGACACAGAGTCCCACTACACCCTCCTGGCAGTTAGCTTTCTCCCTGTCTCATGACCAGCTTGGGCAGCCCTGGAAGTGACCCCCTAAGTGGAACCCGAAGCTGAGTCCCCTGTCACTGCAGCCCCCTGGGTGTCCTCACCTCTTTGGAAACCAAAGCATCAGCCCTGTTCCCTAGCAGCCTGACAGCATCTGTGGGTACAGCTGCCTCTCATATCCCCATCAGCTTTCCCTCACCCCAACACAGACACCAAACCTCTTCTTCTTCGGGACTCCTCAGTTGCCCTCAACCCCCATGGGCTGCTGTCTTGGCCACCAGTGTTCCTCCAGAAGCAGTGAGGGGGCTGAGACTGGGCACTCTTCTTCCTGTGTGGTCTGAGCAGCAGAGGGAAAGGATGGCTGCCACTTTGGGCACAGAGCATCCATGGGTGCTGCCTGAGAATTCAGGAGCTCCTTGAGACAGAACGTGAGCTGACCCCGCTGATTACTGCCCAGACCACAGATTCATAAGTAAAACAAATGTTGGCTTTTAAAACTGCTGTGTGTTAGACCCACAGACTTTGTGAACAAGCTTATGGTTGCTGGGGGTGGGGAGGATGGAGGAAGGGAGAGGTAGGGAGTTTGGGATGGACATGTACACACTGCTATATTTAAAATGGATAACCAACAGGGACCTACTGTATAGCACGTGAACTTTGCTCGACGTTAAGTGGCACCCTAGATGGGAGGGGAGTTTTGGGGAGAATGGATATAGGTATTAATATAAGTATGACTGAATCCCTTTGCTGTTCAACTGAAACTATCACAACATTGCTTGTTTATATATACCTCAATAGAAAATAAAAGGTTTTTAAAAAGCTGCTATGTTTTGGGGTGATTTACTACACTGGCTGGATTCCGTAATTTGCAACCACTCTTCATGATTAGAATCATCTCATTTCAGAATTTAAGACATTTTAAATTCATTTTAAGATTTCAGTTTTAAGCTCTGCTCAAACCTATTCTCTCACCCCACTTTTAAACCACCTCCCCAGGGCCCAGCCAGTCTGCTTACAGCTATAAAGGCTTGGCTGGGTGGGGCAGGTTTCTCATAACACACCTCCATCTCCTTCTTTGAGGAGATTTTCAGTGTGTGTTGCATCAAGGGAAGCATTGTTGAGCAGGCCTCTGCCTAGGTGACAGCTGGTAAGGGTGTAGGTTCCATGGTTGCCTACAGTTGAGTAGTGGTCCCACAAGCTCGTTTGAGGGTTGATTCCTGTGAGGTCCCCCAATACTGCTGCTGCCTGAAAACATTTGGCCACACTTTGCCTTCCATGCTGCTGGGCACTGGCAAGACTGTAGCCCTTCCACCTCAGCTTCCTCCTAGAACATCTCTGGGGCCTGTGACCATGAGGAGTAATGGCCAGGTCCAATATGCAGCTCTGTCAGACCTTGGGGACTAACATCCTTTTGTGCTGAGCTTTGGGACTTGGCTGCCATTTTGGGGTCTCAGGAAAAATCCCCTGGATCTCCATTCCTCATGCAAAACCATAATGGATAACTTAGTTTTTTGTACATCTGAATCATAGCTTTTTAGCAGCTATTTCGCCCCAGAAATCAGAACAGCCTGTTTCTCCCTCTGGCATCAGATACAGGAGACTCAAAGCTGTTCCCCCAGGTCCCCTTCTGTTTTCCCCAGTGATATGATGTTCTTCTGATAACCCCACACCTCAGAAACCCTGCTCCTGCCTTCCACCTGCCTAGGACACAAGCGGGCCCCTGCCCTTCTTGTCCCAGTTCCAGGCTCTTTTTCTATGCCTGTCTGCCTGTCCTCTCCCCATCTCAGCACGTCTCACTTAGCTTGAAAGCATCTTAGAAACAGGGATCTAATCTGCAGGCAGGAACCTTCTGCTGATCTGGAATTGTGAGGGAAGGAGGTGTTACACTTAGAAAAACTCTAAATACTTGAGGGTTGACCCAAAGCTTCTGCATGTATGGAAGGATTTCTAAGTCTGGTCTGTTACATTAACATGTATCTAAGGTGATGTGAGGTTGACCCAGCCCAAGGCCAAGATGGAATCGGAAATGCCAGCCCCCTCCTGGCTGTGAGGTCAGGCCACCTCATTTCACATCTGGCAGCAGGAGTGACTAGTGACTGTATTCCTTGGTGGTTGATCCAGCATCCAACACCCACGTCTCAGCCAGGTGAGAACTACAACACTGATCAGAGCCTGGGTCTCTGAATTCCTGTGTAGATGGCTATCCTACTGACCGGTTTACACCCTCAATGGTGTTAAGCGATCAAGGAATCAACTCTTACTGTATTTCAGTCACTTGGTGATGTATGGGGTGGAGTGAAGGATACAGTGAGACTGATCTCCCCTGGGTGTAGGCCATAGAGGTGTATTTTTTGGTAAGGAATTTAAAAACCAACAGTAAAACTGACTAAAAATCAGTTTGTTCTTATTATCACCAAGCACAAGCAATTCTAAACAATGTCAGTGCCAAAATACTATTCCCCACCAGAGTACACTGCTGCCACTCACCGCCTCCCCCCACCTTGGGGATACATCACTGGTGTGATTATCCACATTTCCCTTCAGCTCTGGAAGCTAACCTTCTTTACAATACAGGAATATAGGAATGCACCCAGTAATCCTGGAAGTTCTGCCTTCCCTGCCCTTAGGTCCTTCTGGGGCAAGAAGGCTCATCTCTGTGTCCTGTGACTTCGGCTGCAAGATTAACAAGATTAGGTCAGAATTTGTAATTGGGCCAAAGGTATCATATATCAGGGAGCAAGCCAGGCTCCACGAGAAACTCCATCCAAGGGATGCTCCATGTGAGATGCTGATGAACTAGCCTAATCTTCTCTACCCTTAAGAGTAAACACGTGAGGCCCCCTGAGAGAAGGCAGCAGGGACTACTTCTGAGAAGCCGCCATGCCTGGGTCACCACTGGTCCTAAACAGTGGGAAGACTTCTGCCCCGAGTCCCTGCAAGCCCCGGAGAGACTCGGTGCCACTGCTGAGATGCAGCCTGTCCCCCTCTAACGTCCTCCTAGGAAGCCACCATGGCCCAGACTGCTGGGACACGCATCTTCCTTAAATCCTGAACAAGCACAACAGATACAGGGAATTAACCTAGACAAATGTTAACAAAAGGAGATAATTGTGAATTCACCAATTGTTGAGATGGAACTCAGGACTTAAAGGGCAGTTGACTTTATATGGAAGAAACAGCTTTAATGTAAAGGGAGGAAGTCACACTGTGCATAAGGCACTAAAAAACTCCTTGGCGTTAAGGAAGGATGTATTTCAGTGAAAAGGAAAGAGGAGAAGAAGCAAAGTTGGATGGAACCAGCCATCTCATCAGATGGTGGAGATGATGCTTTACAAACACAGATGGTAAGACTTGAATATTGTTGAGTGAAGAATTTCATGTGTTGGACACCTGCCAGGTACATGAACACAGACGCTCAGATCAGAGTGTCTGTGATTTTTGGGGTCCCTCCTCAACAGTTCTGTCTCCTGAGGGTAGAGGAAACCATAAGGCTTAGTTTTCTTGGTCCAGGAAGCCCTGGTTGGTGTGTGAACAAAGCTAGCAGGAAGAGATCTTGTCCCTTGCCAGTCCATGATAGCAATGGAAGGACATTTTTTTTTAAACACACTCATCATTTAACAAGGCTCTAGAAAAGTATATTGTAAAATTAAATTTCAAGAAATTATTGGTATGAATACATACTCAGAGCCCTAAGAAGGAATAGAAAATGAAATTCTGACAATACTGTCACGAATAATTTTAATGGAAAGAGACAGAACTAGGCATTCAAAGAAATCAGTGTCACTAAAGAGAGAGGTATTTTAACTCAGATTTTTTTCCTTGTTTTTATTTATATTGTGCATGAGATCGGCTGTTTTTCAAAAAAACACTTTTTATTTTGTATTGGGGTATAGCCGATTAACAAACAATATTATGATAATTTCAGGTGAAACTCAAGTTTTAAAAGATCAGCTTCACAGGAGTTTGAGGGCAGGTCACATTATTTCAATTCCAAAGACAACAAAGTTGGTTTGCTCTTGATTCCCCCAAGCAATGCTTGCGACCAGAAGCAGCTCAGGTGCACACAGGTAAGTGATGGGACACAGTGAGAAATAGGCCTGATGGCTGGAGAAGAGTTCAGCATCTGCCTATCTATCTATCTATCTATCTATCTATCAATCTATCATCTATCTATCTCTAAGTATTCATTATCTATCTCTTTATCTATCACCTACCCAGTGTACTTAGCACGGGCCCTGTGGAATGATGAACTCTAATGGATTCCTGACAAAACTGAGATCCCATGGCTTCCCTAGGAAGTGTTGAAGTCCATCCAGTCTGACCCTGGCATGCTCTGTTGGGAACATGGGGGACGAGATAGGGTGGGAGACTTGTGCCAGGGTATAGAGTCAGCAGAGCCAGGATGAGTGTTTGGGGCACTGATCTTGGCATTTTTCTCACTGCTTCACTGCTTTTCTTTGTTGTGGAGACGGCTTTGCGTGCACGTGAGCTCAGTCGTGTCCGACTCTTTGCGAACCTATAGACTGTAGCTCACCCGGTTCCTCTGCCCTCTTCTCCAGGCAAGAATATAGGAGTGGGATGCCATGCCCTCCTCCAGAGGATCTTCCTGACCGAGGAATCAAGTCCACGTCTCCTGCACTATAGGCAGATTCTTTACTGCTGAACCACTGGGGAAGCCCAGAGACAGGTTTACCCCACCCGAAAACACGGAGACATCCTTGACTCTTCCCTTTCTCTCACATCCTGAATCCAATCTGTCAAGAAATCTGGTTGGCTCTTTCTTCAGATTCCATCCAAAGCTGGTCGCTTGCACACCCTCCGGGGCCTCCTCCCTGGCATGAGGCTCTGTTATCTCCTAGGGTTCCCACTGACCCTTCCCCCTCCTTCCTCTGTTGCCTCCCTCTGCAGTCTGTTTTCCAGGCTGCCGTCATGTCATGGAGGTCATCTAACACTTCAGCTCATGTCCATCCTCTGCACAAAGCCCCCCGGCTCCACACTGCCCTCAATGGGAGCCCCTTGGCTCCATGATTGGGGTGGAACTCTCCGCTCCCTGTATCTCCTAGACTTGCCCACACCCAAAACTTGCTCCTGCCCCACAAACCACACTGACCTCCTTGTTCCTGGAGGGAACCAGCCAGGCCTGTTTACACCTTGAGCAGCTGCCCTGGCTCTTCCTCTGTCCTCGTGGCTCATCCTCTTACCTCCTCAAAACCTTCTCAGTGCAGCCCACTCAGACCACCCTGCTACGAATGGCCCTATCTTTCTCCCTACTCTCCTGATTCCTCTTGTCTTGTTCTGTTTATTCTTTCCATAAGACTTATCATCATCTAGGGTAGTCACTCAGTCGTGTCCGACTCTTTGCAACCCTATGAACTGTACTCCACCAGGCTCCTCTGTTCATGGAATTCTTCAGGCAAGAATACTGGAATGGGTTGCTATTCCCTTCTCCAGGGTATCTTTCTGACCCAGGGAGTCAACCCGGGTCCCTCACATTGCAGGCAGATTCTTTACCATCTGAGCCACCAACTTTATTGTCAATCTCTTTCCACGGAATGGAAACTTAAAAAAAATACACGTCGTTGTGTGCTTTATTCACAGGTGTATCCCAAGTTCAAAGAATGGTGACTGGCACTGGTGCTCAATAAATTCTTGTTGAATGTAAGAAACATACAGAGAGCAACATGAGACCCTTCCAGAGCATCCATATTGTATTGCAGTTTCTATTTGCTTCCCTTAATCAGCAAGTCCACGTGGAGGAGCAGCCTGGCCTTCTGGCCCAGGCAAGTCTCCTCCCACCAGTCAGGGTTGGTGTGGGAGCTGTGCCAGCAAGTGAGGAGGGGGAGGCAGTCTTGTGGCCACAAGAGCAAAAGACTGGAGTTGGTTGTTTCTGTAGGAATTCAGTTTGTAGGGTCTCCTTATCCCATCACTGACCGGGTTCACCCTGGGGACTCTGCACCTTTGCTCCTGGGGCACGAACTGCTCCCTCTGGATATATCCCTGTGTTCCCCACATAGAGTAGGACTCTGTGCTTCCTGGTGTGTGTGTGTGTGTGTGTGTGTGTGAGAGAGAGAGAGAGATAGACAGACGGAGAGCAGAGACGACCCTCCCCCCCAACCTTATTCTCCTTGTCCTGTTTCTCTTATGTCCCTTCCCCAAGCCTACTTCCTGAAGAGGGAGTTCTGGAAGATTAGTCCTTGTTCTTGGCTTTGTGCAGAGATTCTTGTAATGAGTGTTTTACTCAAGACCCTGGCGAGCTGAGGGCTTTGGCCTCATAGCAGTCGGGGCAGCGAATGGCACTTGATCCAAGAGGCAGGCCCTTCCCCACTGGGCCCATTTCCCCCCCGTTCTTCTGGGAAGTGGCATCTTATGAGGTGGGGGTGGAGGCCAGGGCTGAGGGCCTTGGTTTGTCGAGGGGCCTCAAGCACTGTGCAATTTCTCTGGGTGTCTGGCTTGCCCAGTGCCTCTGCCTGGCACCCCTGCCTCTGTTCTCTCTGCCAAATCTTACTGTCTGGACCTGCCTTGGCTCCCACCTCCTTTGTGATCCCCCCACCTCACCCCAGCCTACCACAAGTGAATGGCCCTCATCAGAAGTCCAGGAGCACCCCCTTTACCTGATCGGTCCTCTTTCCCTCCTTGCCATTGGTCTTTCCTGCCTCTGTTTGGTCTTCCCATGAGAACCAGGTTCCTCAAGGCAAATTCTGTCTATTCTCCTTACTTCCCACAGCATCTAGACCAGGGTCTTGCTCTGGTGGGACATCAGCCCTCACCCCAAGAATGAAGGCACCTCCTCCAGGCTGGCTCCCAGGCTTGGCACACAGTGGAGGGTCAACTAGTGTCTGTGGACTAGATGGAGGAGCTCTCCACACATTGGCCCTTCCCTCCTGTGTCCACACTATTCAAGCAATCTTTCCTGAGGAGCTAGTATGTGCTTGTTGCCATGAGGGCTATATAAGTGGGTAAGGCATGATTTCTAAATTGAGAGGCCACTAGCTTCAGTAACTCTACTATAAGAAGGGATGTTGCTGTGCATGGAATGACCTGCATGACCCTGCAGTTGTCTTCCTTGTGCCAGTGGAAGGGATTAGTGGCTGGCCAGCCAAAAGCATGTAAGAAGAGATGCCAGCACCTTTATCCATGCCAGGCTTCCCTGGTGGCCCAGCTGGTAAAGAATCCACCTGCAATGCAGGAGACCTGGGTTCGATCTCTAGGTTGGGAAGATCTGGAGAAGGGAATGGCTACTCACTCCAGTATTCTGGCCTGGAGAATTCCATGGACTGTATAGTCCATGGGGTCACAAAGATTCAGATACAACTGAGAGATTTCACTTTCATCCATGCCAGGGAAAGGCTAGAAGATGACCCCTCACTCATGCTCACCCAGAAGGATGCTCCAGGCATCACGTGCTCTTCTGAGAAGGACGGGCCCAGGGACCTGAGTGGGATGTGGGACCCTTTGAGTCTCAAGAATGCACTAGTACAGGCCTCCACTCGCCCATTTGGGATCATGATGTCAGGTCTGCTCCCAGGGCTCCAGGGGAATTAGGGGCTTCATGGATGTGTCTAGGCCTGTGGGGCTGAAAAGGCAGGGGCAGGTTTATTGTGATGTAGGGTCTCCTTGATACATCTATTAAGGGAGGCAAGTTTCAGCTCCCCTCTCAGCCTGCCTAGCGGGAGATTCCCACGCTCGTAAATGGTGTTAATAACTTTCTCCTGACTTTTATGTTGTCCGGAGGCCTGCTGTCTGCCCGATAAAAGGTGGGAGGGCTAGCGGGTCCTGGCGTCCTTGGATTCTCCCCACCTCTCCGTCCTGGCTCTGGCCTGGCGAGCAGAGGCATGGCGAGCCGTTCCTACCGCAACAGCTCCAGCTACAGGGTCAGGGACTTCAGCTCCTGCTCAGCCGTTGTGCCCAAGCCTGGGGTGCATGGCTTTGCCAATGGCCTGGCTTTCCGCAGGGGCAGTCCAGGGGGCCCTGGCTACCGGCGTCTCGGGGGCTTCGGCAGCCGGAGCCTGTGTGCAGTGGGGTCCCCGCGAATCGCAGTGAGTTGTGCGTGGCCCCTCCGAGGAGGGGGAAGCTTTGGCTACCGGGCAGGGGGCCTCTGCGGGCCTACCCCACCCTGTATCACCACCGTGTCAGTCAATGAGAGCCTCCTCACACCCCTCAACCTGGAGATTGACCCCAAGGCACAGTGCGTGAAGCACGAGGAGAAGGAGCAGATCAAATGTCTCAACAACAAGTTCGCTGCCTTCATCGACAAGGTGGGTGTCTGGGTTGTCCCCTGGGCTGTGGCTTAGGAAGGGAAGGGTACTTGGAACCTGGTGACAGACTGGCTTCAAATACCTGAGGACTGCCCTGTTCCAAATTAGCACATGGCCCTGAGAACATGACTGAATCAGGGTCTCAGTTTTCAAATGTTGCCACAAGATTCCAATGTAATCATGGATGTGAAACCACCAGACAGAAAAGGAAGGTTTATCACTGCTGCTCACCTTGCCCAGCAGGAGCTGACTGTGTGTCTGGGGCCCCATCTTCTGGATCTCAGCCATCAAGGGGGTTGGGTGGGGTGGGCCTCTCTACTGAGGCTGGTGTCTCACCCTCTCCTAGAGGAGATGCTGCCATCTCCCTTGTGGACAGGGGAGCCAGGACAGAGAGAGAGGCCAGAAGCTCCTGTCCTGCTCCTGTCTGGTGGGCACCTTGTGGGAAGGCTGGGAATTTCTAGGACTTCAGGCCCTCATGCACTCCCCCGCTCAACACATACACAGATTAAAGACAGTGAGGTGAGAAACAGGAGATCCATGGGGGCCGGGTTGGGGGGTGTAGCACGGTGCTGTTCTGATGTTGCAGTCTCCAAGCCAGCCTTCTGGTTGGATATATCGCTCTGGTTTCCCTTGTCCCACTGAAGCTCCCTCTGTGAGTCTGATGGCTCTGGGAAGGACAGCCACCCTTGTCCATTGGAGGAAAGCCTCCCCTTCCAGGGTTTTCATGTGCACGTCTGCATCTTGGACTTTGTAGTAAGGTGCATTCAAGGGGATGGGAGCAAGAGGGGTGGAAACTTTGTTCTCAGACAAATATCCTCATCAGGAATAGTCATGCCTGCTAGCAAAGGTGCTGGACACCCATTCTTAACATGCTGTTGGCTGTCCAAACCATTCTTCCCCTCACATCGGCAAAATGAAGGTGACGTTGGATCATGCAGATCACTCCTTGCCCAAGGCCACCCACCAGGGGTTGGGCGAGGTTAAAATCCAGCTCATACCCAGCATCGTCCAAGTTTCAGGTTTGTTAAGGTGAGGGAAAGCCAGATTCTTGCCCCAAATCACTCACTTATTAAATGCTGGTGATGAATCGGATTTTTATAAAACAATGTGCAGGCCAAATAAAACATGCCTCTGGGCCAGATAGCACCTGGGGGCTGCCAGTGTGCCATTGCTGATGTGTTCTCACTGCCTCAGTTTATGAGGCTCAGAGGATTTCCCTGGTGATCCAGTGGTTTAAGAACCCGCCTGCCAATCCTGGGAACACAGGTTCGATCCCTGGTCCAGGAAGATTTCACATGCCTTGGCACAATTAAGCCAATGCGCCACAACTACTGAGCTCAGGCTTTGCAACAAGAGAAGCCACCGCAAGGGGAAACACATGCACCACAACTAGAGAATAGCCTCTGCTCACCACAACTAGAGAAAGTCCTCAAACAGCAGCAAAGACTGAAGGCAGCCACAAATAAATAAATAAAAATAAAAATAAATAAATTGAGGCTCAGAAAAAAATGAGGCACAATGACATGATGAGTGGCAGAATTAGGCAATGAGAAATCTTCAAATTCCTGGTCCAGTCCCTCTGGACCCCTTGCCTTGGGGTCAGAGTGAAGGAGAGTCATGATGGGTGCATTTCTGAATCACTGCCATAAAAATGCCCCCAAACTTAGCAGCTTAAAAGAACACAAACCTATTACCTAGTGAGGCCAAAATCAAGGTGTCAGTAGGGTTGTACTTCCTCTGGAGGTCCTGGGAAAACTTACGTTCAGGGCCATGCAGGCGTTGTACAGAATTGAGGTTTGTGACTGGAGGACTGGAGTCCCTGTCCCTTGCTGGCTGACTGCCAGAGGTTGGTCTCGGTGTCTAGGGGCTGCCATATTCCTTGACTCAAGGCCTGATCTCTATCTTCAAAGATGATAGTGGTCCGGAGCTTCTCATGGTTCAAATCTCTTCTCTGCTTCCTTCTTTTGAGGATCTCTTTTACTTTTCTGCCTTCCCTTCCAGTTTAAAAGGCCCTTGTGACTATCTTGGGGCCACCTGGATAATTCAGGTTAATCTCTTAATCTTCAGTTTCATAACCTTAATTCCACCCACAAGGTTTTCTTGCGTGTAATGTGACCTATTCACAGGTTCTGAGGATTGGGACATAAACATCTTTGAGGGACCATTTTTGGCTTGCCACATGAGGTCTGGGATATTTTTGTAGGATGAGAAGTTATTTCATTCTGTGCAGAATAAATAAGTCACAAATAAATTGTGTATTCTTTCTGGAAGGAGGGATGGAGTGAGGGGAAGTTTTTTGGGGGAAAAATTGTGTCTTGCATTTTCTGACTTGGCCAGATCATTTGGCCTCTGGGGGAAGGTCATGGGCTGCTGCAGGTCAGGGATCATCCCCAAGGGCAGAGGGAGTGCTAGGGGACCAGTCACCTCATGGGGCTCCCCCTGAGTCTCTTTCTACCACTCTGGATGGCAGGTGCGCTTCCTGGAGCAGCAGAACAAGCTGCTGCAGACCAAGCTACAGTTCTACCAGAATCGCCAGTGCTGCGAGAGCAACCTGGAACCCCTGTTCAACGGCTACATCGAGACGCTGAGGCGGGAGGCCGAGTGCGTGGAGGCTGATAGCGGGAGGCTGGCCTCAGAGCTCAACTACGTGGAGGAAGTTCTGGAGGGCTACAAGAAGAAGTGAGTGTGGCTGGGCTGGGAGTGGTTATAGGTGTGGAGTGGGTCTTGACTGAGTTCATACAACCTTCCTGGAGATGGAGGTGGCTGAAGATTAGGGTCATCCCAGCCTACTTACCAAGTTGGTTCTGCTTTATTAGTCTGCTCTGTCTTGAATCGGCTCTCAACACTTGCAGCCCCATTCTGGTAACTGGGGAAAGCTTTGTAGGGAAGAAGAGCTCCCAGCCTGGGAGAGGTGGGCACACATCCAGAGCGCAGACTGACCCAGTGATGGAGACAGTGACAGTGAAAGTGTTAGTCACTCAGTCGTGTCCAACTCTGTGTGACCCCTGGGCTGTAGCCTGCCAGGATTCTCTGTCCGTTGAATTCTTCAAGCAAGAATCCTGGACTGGGTAGCTATTTCTTTCTCCAGGGGATCTTCCTGACTCAGGGATTGAACCCAGGCCTTCTGCATTGCAGGCAGATTCCTTACCATCTGAGCCACCAGGGAAGCCCAAGAGAGATGGAGAGTGAGGAACAAAGGCAGCAGGAGGATGGAGAACAGACACTCGGGAGCAGTCAGCCCTAGGGCGGGAGGAAAGGAGAGGTCTCTGGGGAGTTACCTTGAAGATGATTTGGCAGATACCATTCAAGTGTCTTGGATCATTCTTCTATTTACTCCGCAGATAAGTTATCAGGCTCTTGTTCTGCCAGGCTCCACAATTCAAAGGTCCATGTAAATCTTTTGTTTTAATTTGATTTATTTAGTCTGGCCATTACCTTGTTTAAACTTACTGGGTCACTGTCAACTTACTCTTCTTTACTTGGTAGATATGGACAGAGTGATGGGTGATTTGGACATAATTGGTGCTGATAATTTCACTGGGAAGTAATTGAAATTCTGGTCTTGGAAGATCAGGCTCTACCATCCAGATGGATCCAGCAATGGGTTTTTAAACTTTGCCTGGGGGGATGCAAATGCAGATGCAATTTTGTTTGCAGGTGTCAGGGTCTGTCTCCCACTCTGGGGATATGAGGGCCGGTAATTATAGAGCTCAGAGTTTACAGCAGTCCTAATTACCCTGTCATTAAAAAGTTGTGAAAACCGTGTTCTGGGAACTCTGGTGCTCCTCGTCAGGTTGGGGCAGGACTGCTCCAGAGGAGGACTGCTCTCTCTCACAGGCAAGAGAGAGAGAATGGACCAGGCTGGCAGAAGAGGGCTGTGGAAACGCTCCCAGCAATCTGGGCACCATAGGTGTCTTCTCTGATTTCAAGGTCTTGGATGTTGGGGGAGGGGGAGAGAATGGCCTCCTGGGTCGCTACATTTTGTACAGTTTTAGGGTTGAGAGGCCCCCTGGAGTATCTTTCATTCATTTGAAATGAACAAATAATTACTGAGTACCTGATCACATACTGGGCAATTTAACCCAAGACGCAGAGAGATTCAGTGACTTGCCTGAGGTTTTGCAGTGACTTCAGCCCAAACTTGGACCAGAAATCAGGTATCTGGACTCCTTTGGTGGGTTCTTTGTGGCTGAGAAACAGAAGTCTAGAGAGGCCAAGACACTTCTCCTAAGACACAGAAAGTCCAGGGCAGGACCAGGGAGTTTTGGTAACCTAGGCCTCAGCTGGCTAGCCCGGGGCCCTCACCCCTTGGGTGGGGCCCCTCCAACTGTGCTGCCTCTCCTCAGGTATGAAGAAGAGGTGGCTCTCAAGACTACGGCCGAGAATGAGTTTGTGGTGCTGAAGAAGGTGAGTGACTCGTTGCATATGGAGAGGAATTAAATCTTGGATGCTGCATGCTTGGAAACTGGGCGTCTTGCTAATTTCGAGTCAGTCCCATTGCCATGGTCAGACCAGGTTCCCCGGCAAACGGAGGCTTGTCAATGGGTCAGGCTGCCAAAGCCGTCTTGGCTGCGGTGCAGAAATCCAGACTGTGTGGATGGAAGCGTCTTTAAAAGAGACCTCATCATGCTGCTGTTTGGCTTTTTGTAAACTTCTCGAAAGCTGAAATGGCCGCTTTCAAATCAGTTTCACTCTCCTATGGCGTTTGCTTCCCAGATTGGGAGGCATTGGTTCTCAGCTTGCTAGTGACTATGGGAGCTGTGGTCCTTATTCGGTGCAAGTAGAGACGGTGGAAAAACCAGGGGAGAAAACTACTAATGATTTCTCTTTGATTTCAAGTTGGTGAGTTGAAGTGTATGTTAATGCTCTTCATAAATACTGTGCTTACCAGACACACCTCATTTGTCAGTAATAACGGAATGGAGAGAGGGCTGGTAGAAAATCCGCCAGGACAGGTGTGGCCTTGGTTTCAGATGGGAGAGCCAGCTGCTTGGGTGTTGAGTGGTGCCTGACCTGGGCGCCAAGGACCACCCCTGGCTCTGTGGTCACCTCACGGCCATGCTCTGTGGACCAGTTTGGCTTGGCGGCTGCAGCCTGACATTTTGGGTTGTCATCTTAGGCTACCTGCTTCTGCGGGATCCCTAGTTCCGGAGGAAGCAGAAAGAAGTCTGTAGGAGTCCAACTCCTCCCCACTTCTATCCCAGGGGGTCCCACTGATGTTTATGTGATGGGAAAGGGGTGGGCTGGGAGATGGCCTCAGGGCCTCCACAGAGTGCAGAGGTCCAGGGGCGCTGAAGGCTCCCCTCGCCCACTCTCCTGTCCCACCTTCCTATGTGTCTCCACCAGGACATCGACTGTGCCTATCTGCGCAAGGCTGACCTGGAGGCCAACGTGGAGGCCCTGAAGGAGGAGATGAGCTTCCTGCAGTCCCTGTATGATGAGGTGAGCCTCTTCCCATCTCGCGAGAAGGGCAAGTGAAGGAGAGGGTAGAGGAAGGTTTTCTAGGTTTTCTGTCATGGGTCCTTAGTTCTAGGAAGTTATGCATTCCTTATTCTTCTAGGGCCTCAACATACTTTCCTTTTATGACAAGAGATTTTTCTCTTGCTCAGATCTTTCAAAATAGAAATGAGTAATGCCCTTCCTTTTTGGAGTTAACAGATATACACTACTATATCTAAAATAGATAACCAACAAAGACCTACCATGGAGCACAGGGAACTAAACTCAACATTTTGTAATAACCTATAAGAAAAAAAATCTGAAAAAAGATATATATGTATGTATAACTGAATCAGTTTGCTATACATCTGAAGTGATCATAACATTGTAGATGAACTATACTGCAATTAAAAAAGACAAGGAACAAAAAGTAATTTGAAAGACTGATTCATTGCCTATCTACACAGGATAACAGGGAGATTTGACACTGTAAGTTTAGGTATATGAATATAATAATCATATCTTATTAATTCAAACAGTGTGAAAGCCCAATTAGAAAATTCAGGACTCTGAACCTATATGTTATCTGATGGATTAGGTTTATACAGACAGTCACAGATGATCTGGGTAGTTGAGGCTCCAAATGGAGTGACCCAATTTAACTCTATCCACAGAAATCTACCTCTGTTGATCCAAGCATTAATGAAATTCCACCTTACTCACTGCCTTGATATTATGATCCAAATTCTAGCCTTTTATTCTTAAAGCAGCACTTAAAAAAAAATTTCCTGACTTGTCAGAAGTTTTCTAATTAATTTTCTAAAATTTCAGAGTTGGGGTTTGTGTTTTGAATTACCTGCAGAGAGGAGAATCAGAGAGGGCTTTGGAGATGAGGGCACTGGTTGTTGTCTCCTACAGGAAATCTACCTCCTTCAGTCGCAAATCTCTGACACCTCGGTGGTGGTCAAGATGGACAACAGCCGGGAGCTCAACATGGACTCGGTTGTGGCTGAGATCAAAGCTCAGTATGATGGCATCGCCAGCCGCAGCCGGGCCGAGGTTGAGTCCTGGTACCAAACCAAGGTGAGCTGGAGGGCAGACTGCCCCACTGGGCAGAAAGGACCAATGGAGCTGGAGCTTCCCTGGAAAATGCACCCATGCACTCAGAGAGGCTATGGTGGAGGTCCATGCAGAGCAGGGCAGGAGGTGGGACAATCCTAGAAGAAGTGTGGGTTGACTCTGCATGACAACATCTCAGTACCTGCAGCCACCTTGCAGTCATTGGTTCTTTCCTCATGTCTGTCTCCCAACTTGCAGTGCGAGGAGATGAAGGTCATAGTAACACAGCAGGGTGAGAACCTCCGCAGAACAAAGGAGGAGATCAATGAGCTGAACCGCATGATCCAGAGGCTGACAGCTGAGATGGAGAATGCCAAGCAGCAGGTTGGTGGTCTGCTGGGGTCTGCTCTCTGCTTTCCTCCCGCTGCTGCTAACTTTGGAGGGACATAAGCATATATATGCAGGCTTTCCAGGTGGCGCTAGCGGTAAAGAATTCACCTGCCAAAGCAGAAGACATAAAAGATATGGGCTCGATCCCTAGGTTGGTAAGATCCCCTGGAGGAGGGCATGGAAACCCACTCCAGTATCCTTGCCTGAAGAATCCCATGGACAGAGGAGCCTGGCAGGCTATAGTCCATAGGGTCGCAAAAGAGTTGAACACAACTGAAGCAATTCAGCTCATGTGCACAAGCATATATATTTCATTTCCATTATAGTTTATTAAAGAATAGTGAGTATAACTTCCTGCACTATACATTAGGACCTTGGTGTTTATCTATTTTATATATAGTTGTTTATATCTGCTAATCCCAAACTCCTAATCTATCCCCTTCCTCATCCTCTTCCCTTTTTGGTAACCATAGTCTCTATGTCTGTGACTCTTTTGTAGATAAGTTCACTTGTGTCATATCTTTGGTTCCACATGTAAGTGATATCATATGATATTTGTCTTTGTCTGACTGACTTCACTCAGTACATAGCCTCTAAGTCTGTTCATGTTGCTACAGATGGTATTATTTCACTCTTTTTTTATGGCTGAGTAATATTCCTCTCTCTCTCTCTCTGTATGCCACATCTTTATCCACTCATCTGTCGACAGACATTGAGGTTGCTTCCATGTCTTGGCAATTGTAAATAGTGCTGCAATGAACATTGGGGTGCATGTATCTTTTCAAATTAGGGTTTTCTCCAGATATACACCCAGGACTGGGGTTGCTGGAGCATACAGTAACTCTATGTTTAGTTTTTTAAAGGAATCTGCATACTATTTGGGGCTTGCCTAATAGCTCAGCTGGTAAAGAATCTGCCTGCAATGCAGGAGACCTGGGTTTGATCCCTGGGTTGGGAAGATTCCCTGGAGAAGGGAATGGCTATCCACTCCAGTATTCTGGCCAGGAGAATTCCATGGACTGTTTAGTCCATGGGTCGAAAAGAGTTGGACACAGCTGAGCAACTTTCACTTTCCATACTGTTTTCCATAATGGCTGCACCAACTTACATTCCCACCAACAGTGTAGGAGGGTTCCCTTTTGAAGAGGCTTGTGTTTTAACAACCTGCATCTGAATGACCAAGAGTGCACAACACATTCAAAGAGAGGATGCTTGGTCTACCTCCTCTGAATTCTGTTCTCATTGCCCTCTATATCCCTTCACAGTTTCTCTCCTTTAAACACACCTTAGACAACATAGTCTAGTGCTGGGCTTGTCTCCTGCTTTCTCTCTCTCTCCCCACTTCTCTTGTTGGACTTGGGGTGCATAGGCCTGAACTAGTGACACATCACTTTGTTCAAACGGAGCACTACCACCCTCTGTGCATTTCTCTCATTTAAAACTGTCCATCCTTCATCTTAAGTTCCATTCTCCTTCTCCCAGCACTCACTCTCATGCATTTAATATAGTTCTTTCTAGTCTCTCTTTCATCTATATATTTCATATGTATATTAGATTTATTTAAACCTCTTAGTGCTTTAAGTTTACAAAATGTTATCATACCATAAATCTCATTCAAATTCTGCCCCTTGCCAGTTGGAAGTCTTTGAAAGCCACGCACATCACTATAAATTGTTTGTTTCATTATTTCTGTCCTATTTATAAACCATGGTTTCCTATCCATTCCCTTATTGATGGATGCTTGCTTAGTTTGCCTCCAAGACTTTGCTGTTACAATCAGTTGTATCATGAACATTTAATACATATATCTATAGGTTTCCATGTGTAACCACATGAGGGATGTTTTAAAGGTATAAAGGAGGTTTCCAAGAAATGGAATTGTTGAGCTGTAAGATATTCACTAATTTACTTTCCATAAGTGCCCTCGGAGTTCTGGGCCAGAGTGTGCTCCCAGTATGGGCAAGCGAGGACTTCTGTTTCAGAATTTGCTATTAATAGACTTCGGAATTCTTGTGGAGTGTAAATGGCATCTAGCTGTTACTATAATTTTCTTTTCTGTCGTTAACTAGAATGACTGTTTCTTCATTCACTTACTACTCATTTGCATTTTCCTTTCTAAGTGCTGCCTGTTCAGATCATCTGCCCATTTTTTTTTATTGTGATTCTGTCTTTTTTCTCAGTGATTTCCAGTATTTCCTTGTCCATTCTATGCAGACATTAACCCTTTATATTTATACATTTTGCAGTTAATCTTCTCTCAATCTGTCACTTGTCTGTTTTGCTCTGATTTCCTTCACTGAATAGAAATATTTAAACTGTATGTGGTCAAATCCATCACTTTTTGCTTTAACGGTTAATACTTACAAAGGTTTGAGGTCATAGAGATCTCCCGTTACGATTTTGTCTTCTACTGGTTTTATACTTTTACCTCTCAGATTTAGGTCTTTAATCCATCTGACCTTTATTTTTGGTATATACAAGGAGTAGGTTTTTAATGAAATTTCTCTACATATAGTAAGAAAATGTGTTATGTAATCCATTTCTTTACTCACTGGTTTGTGATACCACCAGTATCATAATACTGAGTTCCTGCATATACCTGGTTTAAATTCTGTCCTCTCCCCTCGGTTTAGCTGTTCTCAGCCACTGTGTAAGACGTATCAGAAGTAATTTGTTACTATTAGTAGCCAAATAATGGAATATGAGAATGATTTACTTTCCCAAAGTGAGGTTAGAGAAAGTTAGAAGTCTTCCTCACTTGCATTCTGATATGCTTTTAGAAAAATATCTACTTTAATGTGGTTAGAATGAAAACTTAAAGGTTTCCTGAAAGCTCAGAAGGTAAAGAATCCACCTGATATTCGGGAGATCCTATCTTGATTCCTGGGTGGGGAACATCCCCTGGAGAAGGGCATGGCAACCCTCTCCAGTATTCCTGCCTGGAGAGTTCCATGGACAGAGGAGCCTAGTGGGCTACAGTCCATGGGGTCATAAGAATTGAACATGGCTGAGCGACTAACAACAAGAACACTTAACATGAGATATACTCTCTTAACAAAATTTTAAAGTGTACAATACATTATTGTTAACTCTAGGTACAATGTTCTATGGTGGATTTCTAGAGCTTAATGTCCTGCTTTATGCCCACTGATTTGTAACTCCCTATTTCCTCCTCCTCCTCCCAGCCCCTGGCAACCATCACTCCACTCTTTTATTTGTTTTTAAATATGTGTTTATTTGGATGCTTCAGGTCTTGGTTGCCACACGTGGAATCTTCGTTGCCTCATTCAGAGTCTTGACTTGCGCCGCACGGACTCTCGCGTATGTTTTGCAGGCTTAGCTGCTCGTGACATATGGGATCTTAGTTCCCCGCCCAGGGATTGAACTCTCACCCCTGCACTGCGAGGTGGATTCTTTTTTTTTTTTTTCATTTTAGAGATTTTATTTTATTTTATTTTTTTTTAAGGGACTTCAAGAGATCATTTATTCCTTCTATGTTTCCAGGCAGTGGAAAAAATAACTCTTAATAATGTCAAAGTCCACCTATCTAGCCAACACTAAATGGAGAGTTGTGTAATATGCCAGTGAATTTTGGTTGACTTCACAAGCGATGTATAATAGGTATCTTTTTTTTCTTTTTCTTTTTATAAATTTATTTATTTTAGTTGGGGGCTAATTACTTTACAATATTGTAATAGTTTTTGCCATACATTGACATGAATCAGCCATGGGTTTACATGTGTTCCCCTTCCTGGACCCCCCACCCACCTCCCTCCCCATCCTATCCCTCTGGGTCTTCCCATTGCCCCGGCCCTGAGCCCTTGTCTCATGCATCGAACATGGAATGGTGTTCTGTTTCACATATGATAATATAGATGTTTCAATGCTATTCTCCCAGAACGTCCCACCCTCACCTTCTCCCTCAGAGTCCATAAAATTGTTCTATGCATCTGTGTCTCTTATTCTGTCTCGCATATAGGGTTATCGTTGCCATCTTTCAAATTCCATATATATGCATTAGTACACTGTATTGTTGTTTTTCTTTCTGGCTTACTTCACTCTGTATAATGGGCTCCAGTTTCATCCATCTCAGTAGAACCGATTCAAATGTATTTTTTTAATGGCTGAGTAATATTCCGTTGTGTATATGTACCACAGCTTCCTTATCCATTCGTATGCTGATGGACATCTAGGTTGCTTCCATGTCCTGGCTATTGTAAACAGTGCTGCGATGAACATTGGGTTACATGCGTCTCTTTCAATTCTGGTTTCGCGAGGTGGATCTTAACCGCTAGACCACCAGGGAAATCCCCACTCCACTCTAATTCTACGATTTTGACTTAATTTAGATACGTCCTATAAGCTGAATTGTGCAGTGTTTGTCTTTCTGCGTCTGGCTTATTACACTTACTTAGCATAATGTCCTCAGGGTTCATCCGCATTGTCACACATTGGAGAATTTCCTTCTTTTGAAAGGCTCAATAATATTCCATTGTATGTATATACCACGATTTCTTCATCCATTCACCTGTTGATGGACATTACATTGTTTTCATTCTTGGCTATTGTGAATAATATGAACATGGGAGAGCTAATATCTCTTTGAGATCCTGCTTTAGATTCTTTGGGATAAAATACCCAGAAGCGAAATTGCTGGATCATATGATAATCCTATTTTTAAGTTTTTGAGGAATCTTTAAATTGTTTTTCAGAACAGCTGCACTACTTGGATTCCCACCAACAGTGTACCAGAGGTTCAATTTGTTCACATCCTCATTAACACTTGTCTTGCTTTTCTGATAATAGCCAAACTGACAGGTGTGAGGTGATTCTCACTGTGGATTGGTTTGCATTTCCTTGATGATGGGTGATGTTGAACGTCTTTTTTCATGTATCTATTAGTCATTTATTTGTCTTGTCTGGAGAGATGTCTATTTAGGTCTTTAGCCCATCTAAAAAATTGGGTTAATTTTCTTTTCTGCTATTGAGTTGTAGAAGTTCCTTATACTTTCTTAAGTTGGACAAAAGGAAGGCGCTACAGTTAGTGGACAAAAGCATTGGAACGGGAGCTTCTTCCAGCATGCTGATCTCAGTGGGCCAAAGAATGAGATCCCATACAGCAGCCTCTGAAAATCTGGGCTTGGCCCTCACTAATCAGGTAGCTCAGAGCAAGTGACAACCTCTCCAACTGAGATTCAGTGTCTTCATCTGAATGATGGAAATAACCATGCCTGTTCTGACAAGCTCAGGAGTAACTTCAAGGTCAAATTAGATACCATCTGTGAAAGTGACTTGTAAACTAACAACAGTAATGTGAGATAATTATCTAATATTAGCATTAGTCTGATTCTAGTGCTAACATTTCCTTCCCCTAACAGCTCACCATGGACTTGAGTCTTTACAAGGTAGTTTTAAAAAATGAAGGGAGAAAGCTCCAAATGGATGTGATTTCCCTGCCTAGTTAATTTAAAAATTGACCATTTTGAATTGAGGTAAACTAGGATGACCAAGGCCATGGGAGCCTTAGTTCCCACAGAGACCCAGAGTCCCCACAGCCTGCACTCTTCTTAAGCTCCTTTTCTCCTTTCCTCCCCACAGCGCTGCAAGCTGGAGGCCGCCCTGGCCGAGGCGGAGCAGCAGGGTGAGGCGGCCCTTAACGATGCCAAGTGCAAGCTGGTGGGGCTAGAGGAGGCCCTGCAGAAGGCCAAGCAGGACATGGCCTGCCTGCTCAAGGAGTACCAGGAGGTGATGAACTCCAAGCTGGGCCTGGACGTGGAGATTGCCACTTATCGCAAACTGCTGGAGGGCGAGGAAAGCCGGTGAGGACGGGCCCAGGGCCACTTCATATCCCCACGTGGGGCTAGAAGAGTGTCTCACTGACTCACCTCCTGACAGAGAGCATTCAAACTGGCCAAGTCTCTAGAGACCTAGAGAGGCCAGCCATTGCCCTATTCCCAGATAGGGAAACTGAAGCTCAGAGAGGAGAAAGGCTTGTCCAAGACCACAGCTTGTTGTTGTTGAGTCACTTATTCGTGTCTGATTCTTTGCGACCCCATGGACTGCAGTACGCCAGGCTTCCCTGTCCTTTACCATCTCCTGGAGTTTGCTCAAACTCACGTCCATTGAGTCAGTGACGTCATCCAACCATCTCATCCTCTGTCATCCCCTTCTCCTGCCTTCAATCTTTCCCGGCATCAGGGTTTTCTCTAATGACTTGGCTCTTTGCATCAAGTGGCCAAAGTATTGGAGCTTCAGCTTCAGCATCAGATTGCAGCTAGTTAATGGCTAAGCTAGAACTACACCAGCCTCCTGGCTAGCAGTCCAGTGATCTCTCTCCCTTCCTGTGCTGTCCCTCCAGTGCACCTACAGCTCATTCCCAGGCAACTACTTTACCCTGTTGGCTGAAAGGGTGTTTTTGCAGTCATATCTCAGTGGGTTGTGAAAGCTGGAATCATTCAGAAGGTTTGTTAAAGGCCATTCTATTCAACTTGGGATGCACAGAATGCAAGGAATTCTCTCAGCCCAGAGAGTCTGGTGTTCAGAAACAGTGAATAAACAGAAGTAGCACTGCATCCTTGCCCAGCAGAGAAGACAGGGGCAGGCATGGATCCACCCATCCTCTAGGTGACTGGGCTTAGTGCCCCAGGAAGACTGTCAGAGGCTTCTCAGGGGAGGAGGTAGAGGAGCTGAGGGGGGCGGGAAAGGGATAGGTCACCTCAGGCAGTGCTGACAGTTTGAGCCAAGAATTGGGGCCACGGGATGTCAGCATGGGAGGGAGCAATGCAGATTTACTTCTCAGGTGGTACAAGGGTCTCTAGCCTTGAGATGGCCACGTCACCATTGCCTCTGAGCTGGGTCCCATTGTGGGGAGCAGGCCAGGCTGGGGAATAGAGTGTAGAGGTTACGATAACAGGCTGTGAGCCAGATCACCCGGGTTTGGATCCCAGCGCTACACGTACTAGCTTCAAAGTAATGTCCTAACCTGTAAAACAGATAATCATAAAATCCACTGCTTCAGGGTATCACAAAGATTCAACAGGTAACGGAACGTAGTAAGTTCATACAGGAAGAGGTTATCATCAGAATTAGAATAATTCTGCGGTGGGGTGGCCCAACAGGGCTGCACCCACAGAGAGACTCCTTATTAACCCTGTTAGTGTTAGAAATCTGACAAGAGTGGCCACACCTGACCAAAGCCGGTGAATTTCCTGTCCATTTCTCAGGCCTTTGGGTGAAGCCAACTGTGCTATTGCATCTGTAAATCCCTAACCCGCTTGCTAGCACTCAGTGTGCAATGTGAACCTTACTTTCGTTGTAGTAATCATCAATCATCATTAGTGTGTTGATAACTCAGTCATATAATAAATGATGCACTGTTCCCTACACATGAGCTTTTAAAAGGTTGCTTAGTATATTTGCATATGGTGGCCATTGCCTCTTTGATAGACCTTCTTCTCTTACATATGGGGCTTCCTTGATAGTTCAGACAGTAAAGAATCCACCTGCAATATGAGAGACCCAGGTTTGATCCCTGGGTTGGGAAGATCCTCTGAAGAAGGGAATGGCAACCCTCTCCAGTATTCTTGCCTGGAGAATTCCAAGGACAGAGGGGCCTGGCGAGGTACAGTCCATGGGGTTGCAAAGAGTGAGACACTACTGAGCAACTAACACTTTCACTTTCCTCTTACATATAACATATGTAATTAGATTATATGCTCATTCATTGCAGAAAGCACAGAAAACAAGAAAATAAAAGCAGGCCTAATCACTCAACTTGAAGATAGCTGCTGGTGGGCACTGGCTAGCATCTTCTGGAAGGGCACAGTTCTGAGACTGTAGCAAAGCCAGGTTCATATAGCGAGAAGGTGAGCTGGAAGCATATATCCCCTGAGAAGACGAGGAGTGGAGAAGGGTTCTGAGTCAGGCAGAATGAATCAGAGTAGAGCATTCCTGGAGGAAAAGTTTTGAAGTTGGGAGGTTAAAAAAAATGAGGGAGACACAGAACAGAAAGCACAGGTGTCTAAGAAGCATGCAAGGTCCTGGTATAATGACTCATCATAACGACTTTTTTATAGTGTTCAGCAAAGTGTACCGAAAACCCTTACATCAGGTTTACTGAGTGCCAGGCTCTGTCTGCAGGCACTTTACACAGAGAACTTAAAACAATCTAGTTAAAGCTGAGGAAACTGAGGCTTGGAAAGGTTAGGTGACTTGCTCAAGGTCATCCAGCTAGTAACTGGTTCAGCCGGCTCTACGGTCCAGGCTCTTAACTACCATACTCTCCAGCCTCCCTCTGAATTTATCAAGTCAGGTGCGTGTCTGGGGTAGCATTTAAGAATGTGAGATAAAAATGGATCCATTTGGATGCTAGGCAAGCTTCTTCCCACGCGGAGGTGTCCAGTTAGGCAGTAGCTGCTCCCATCACCTATTTTTTGGCTTTGCTGAAATTTTAGCAGCAGGACAAGAAAGGTCATCCCACCCCTACTCTTCAGTATCCCAAGTTTCCATAGCCTGAAGCAAACAGGGAATAAAGTGGCCTTTTGGATCCTGCAAACTAACCTCCCCCTGTCCTTTAGGGATCCTAGGAAACAGTGCTAGCACTGATGCCTCTGCAGAAGGCCCCACCCCTCATCTCTCCTCCCTGCCTTCAGGATGGAGAACAGGCATGCCGCAAGAGCAGAGGAACCAGGGTCTAACTGCCTCCTCTCCTCTCCCCTGCAGGTTGTGTGAAGGCGTGGGCTCTATCAACATCCGTAAGTTTGAGGGTGTGGATGGGCATGCTTCTTTGGGTATCTATGGTCTTCATATTAGGTTGCTTGTGATAGGGGACTGAACCTCTGTCCACAGGACACTGAGTGAGGGAGATGGGAGCTGAGAGAAATGGATAGCCCCAAACATCTGACCACCACCCAAAATATGGACCCAAAATATCAGGAGCATCCATGAAGCCTAAGCTTACACATGTGGAAAATTCAGACATGCTAATTGGTTCTTTAAAAATCACCCGAGTCTTTCAGCCACACAGAATACTCCTCAGGTGGTACAATGTTTTATGAGAAAACAAACAAACAAACCATGAGCGTATATTCTGATCACTTGGGGCTACTGAAAACATCTCTTAAATCTGTATCTTTAACAATTCGATGTGTATGCTGCCTCCAGCCTAGATGTCATCTGTTCCCCTCACCTTTCCAGCAGTGTTGTTTCTAGATGATTCTGTTCTCAATCAGTTTTTGCCTAAAGATTTCAACAGTGCAATGTAGTCAAGTAGAGTTTAGTGTCCAGCTTGCTAACCATACCCCTTCAGGAAGATGGCAATGGGTTTAGATTTCCCTGTAGTTTAAAAGGATTCATGTCACTAGTCCCTCAGTGTGTAAAGAGAGTTAATCATTGGTTCTAGAAAAATTCTGGGTCATGCCATGTCTGAAATGGAGAGAATTCTTAGTTGGCATCTCCTTACAGGTGTGAACCGTTCCCAGGCTGGTGTGATCTGCGAGGACCTCGGTTCCACCATCCCTCGTGGTCTGGGTGGCATGGCCATCAGCAGTGGTGCTCATTGCTCCCCCTCTGTAGGGAGAGTCTGTTCCAGTGTGAGATCTGTGAGGTTTGCATAGTAGGGGTTAGGACTCTGGACAGATGGTGTCTGAGGGGACCAGGGTGGAAAGTGGGGAACAGGGAAAGCTTTCCTCTCTCTGGCCCAAATGTTAGTTTAGTGATTGTCCCTTACTGGGGAGCCAGAACTAACTCTCCAGGTTCCTTCTCACTGGAGTTATGGTTTACTGTTTGTGTGTCAACTCTGGGTTTGGCATTCTTGCCACCTCCATTGATTCTTCCCCCTCCCTGCGGTCCAAGAAAAGATGTAAAGACTTTTTGATATAAACTGCTTAGTCATTTTCTTCCCTAACTTTAGATTAGTAGACATTTACTAAGAACTGACCATGTGCCAGGCCCTCTGAGCAGGGGCCCAGGTAGCAGGTGGCAGGGCATGGATGCCTCCTTGTGCTTTGCCCTTGGACAAGGGACAGTTTGTGGCCCATCAGCACTGAGGGGGCAGCAGAGGGAGTGGGGCTGGGGCTCTAGGAGTCCCCTCACTTGCTCTGAGAGATTGTATGTTCCCAGAGCATCCCTCAACCATGTAGCAGTCAGGATGGAAAGACTGAGGCTAAGCCTCCCAGGTTTTTATTATCGGTGGTTTGTAATTTTGTTGTGTTGGGGGTGATTCCTGTATGGCTTCTTCTCTTTTGGTGTGCATGATTAAATGTCAAGGTAAACGTTTTCTCCTATAACCAAGTCAACGCCTGTACCCTTCCTTGTTTTCTCCAATTGTTTCAGTGCTTCTCCAAGTGTGGTCCATGGACCACCATCTACATCAGGATCTCTAAGGAGCAGGGGATGAGGGGATTGTTAAATATGCAGATGTTGGGCTCCATCCAGAACCACTGAATCAAAAGTTCTGGAGATGAGCCCAAGAATCTGAATTTAAGCAAGCTCCCAGGTGATTCCCATAACAATTAAAGATCAAGAGTCACTGGTTTGTATGGGTGGCTCAGATCATTCTGGCTGTGGAGGTGACTTTCCCTCTGATTTTCACAGGATCAGATTCAACTCTTTGCCTTTCTCCTCTGATTTTGTCAAAAGATCAGAGCCAGTCTGGGCCACCCACGGTCGGTGGGGTGGGGGCAAAGGTAGAAAAGAGGAGGAGAGGGGAGCTTGTGTTGACGAGCACTGGTTAGATGTCTGGAACATCATATATGTATTTCATTCATTGCTTACAGCAACAGTATTATACTGATATGGAAATTAAGGCTGTGAGAAGTTGGGTAACTTCTCATACAGCTAGCCCAGGATCCAAACTGAGGGCTGTGTAGGTTAGTCACTAAGATGTGCCCGACTCTTTGCAACCCCATGGTCTGTCCATGGAATTCTCCAGGCAAGAATACTAGAGTGGGTTGCCATTCCCTTCTCCAGGGGATCTTCCAAACCCAGGGATACAACTGGGGTCTCTGGCATTAAAGGCAAATTCTTTACCATCTGAGCCACCAGAGAAGCCCCAATAGGGAATGTCAATGCTCATACACTTTCTGCTCTCTTGTCTTGGTTTTTCCTGAAGAATAAAATCATGGCCCATGCTGTTCTAACTGATCCTACCTTACTGATGCTCCAGAGAAAAGAGAAGGAAGGTGACATAAATGAGCCTCCTGGAAGTGTTTGTAGAAACATCTCACAGCTTCTGTTCTCTAAGAATCTTGGACAGACCTTAGTATGGGGCAGTTAACCCAGGCCTCTTACATGGGGATCCAGAATGAAAACTCAGACCTCTGGTCAGAGGACATTTGCCTCGATGGCCTGGACAGGGACAGTGGACTCTGTGGGGACCTCTGGTGTTGCTGTTGTTTAGTCACCAAGTCATGTCTGATTCTTTGCGACCTCATGAACTGTAGCCCGCCAGGCTCCTCTGTCCATGGGATTCTCCAAGCAAGAATACTGGAGTGGGTTGCCATTTCCTTCTCCAGGGGATCTTTCCAACTGGGGATTGAACCCATGTCTCCTGCATTGGCCAGGTGATTCTTTACTGCTGAGCCACCTGGGACTCTCTCCCCCCGCCGATTCCTGCACTGACAATCCCCAAGAAGTGCCCCCGGGGAAGTTGGTTCAGAGTCCCCTCAGATGCGAGGGTGTCCTCCCTGGATGTGATGAGATGGAGAGAGGGGTTTCAGTGGATGACTTTCTTTCACTTGTTTTACAGGAAGAACACTTATTTCTCCCACCTTATGGTATTTGGGACTTTTTTTTTAAAAAAGGATTAAAAAAAAAAAGACCTGATGGGATGGAAGATATCTTGCCCCAAGAATACATATTTGATCTCAAGACATAGAAACACCTTTGAGTAGTTCTCCCTGGCAGTGCCCTCCTGATGCCTTTCAAAATGTGTCCCCACGAGACTCACTGGTCCCTGGGGAACCTGGGAGGACCTAGATCCTTTTTAGTGTGGTGGCTCCTGGTCTCTCCTCCTGGGCTTAGAGGGTCTTACAGGGGCTTCATCTTGGGCACTTCCTTGGTCTAGATTCCACCAAGTCTGAGCAGGGGAGAAAACTGGGCTCAGGGAGCCACTAGATCGCCTCTGTGGAGGGAAAGGAGTTGTACCAGGCTCCTTCTGCCCCAGAATGGGGAGGGGGAGGTGGCAGAAATGGGGGAAGGTCTGCCTTTCTTTTCTGATGGTGATGGTGGAGGGTGTGTATATGCAGATTTGTGCCTCCAGTGTTTCCTTCATTTTCAATGCAACAGCTCATCCTCTGAGTGCTGCCTTGACCCGCTCCCTTCCCTGGCAACTGACCTCTCACCACTACTGTCCACTGCCCACTAAGGGAATAAGAGCGGGGCATCCAGACAAGGGGTGCTTCCCAGAAATGGTCATTTTTAATGTCCATGTCCGTTCCAAAGAGGGTTATACTTTGTGATTTCCTTGGTCATGTGGTTAATCTGCTTTTCTCACCATGCTTGGCTCAGGTGAGTAATGGCTTCAGTTTCTGTTTCCCAAGATCCCAAGGACTGAGGCAGAGAGCAGTTGGTGACACTGAGGCCTGGGCGTGGGTGTTTGTGAGGATGACCCAAAGCAGAGAGGATTTGCGACTTGGTGAAAGAGTGCTTGTGGCCTCCAGAAGGAAGAGAGAAGACCCTGAAGTCTAAGCATACCTGATTTTTTTGAAAACACTATAACCCATACATTCTCATCCTTTGGAGAGCCTGTATATTTGAGGGAAGGGCATTGAATGTTTGAATAAGAGTAGAAAATGGACAGAAGATCTGATTTTCTCTTGAGGGAATTCTTAGCTTTTGTGGAGCTTAAAACAAAAGGGGAGATTCCAGGAAAGCCCTGGAACCACCCACATGGGCTTGCTTTATTGTCTGGGCCCCTTGCTCTTCTGGCTTTTTCTTAATCAAGAGATTTAGATCACTTGACTTTTCCTTAAATTTTTTTTTTTTTGTAATGAAACTTTAATCCTCAGTTACTCTTGGAGTGTATCCTTGACTTTCTGCAAGGAATAGCTCCTTTCCTTTGAAAAGAGAAGAGATAGCTCTGCATTTTTGCTGTTGAATGCAAGGGCAGGGGAGGGGAAGTTTCATCTTCATAAGCTGATGGCATCTTGGGCTGCTATGCACAGAACATGGAAACTTATTAAATAGCTGCTAACTCCCAGCTTCTGGTTGTTTGACTTTTCAATGCATGGTGTTATATTTTTGTTTATCAGATTTAACTTTTTAGTTATACTTGGCCCAGACCCATGGTAACATCAAAGCGTTTTCCCCAAGCACAGGCTACTGCAGAGACCAAGGAGCACAGGAAGTGGCAAGGCTGGAAAATACTTATCTCACTCACCCCCAAGCTGATTCCCAGAGCATGGAGGCCACTTCTTGCACAGCATCTTACTGAGACATGGCAGAGCTGATGCTCAAATTTTGATCTCCTGACGTTTCAGCCCTGGTGACTTAACCTTTCTTGTAGATGAATGATGTGCCCTAAAATGAATGTTGGCCTACTGTGACTATGACCATGCCCTTAAAAACCCACAGAGGTGGGAGAAATAAGGGGAGGGGGCCAGAAACTTGGAGGAGGCCTGTCTGGTATCAGCCAGCAAACCTTAAACAGCAGCTGTCTCGGCACTCAGGAAGGGCCAGCAGTCTCCCTGGATTTGCAGCCCTTTGGGCCTGAAGTGAGGATTCATCAGAATGCAGGGGACCTTAACTTTCCTTCCAGGGACAGGCTAGGGGATGGGGCGGCAGAGGAGGCCAGCAGGTGGTATAGTGATGGCTAATCTGTTCTCTAATGGAGAGATGATGAGTCCAAGAAGGCTGATGTCTACACTTCTGCTCAACCAGCCTGTGTTCACCCAACCATCCCAGGCCTGACATGTTCTGGAGTCCCATCTGGGGCTTAGTTGGGGGCAAAGCCAAGAAGAGAAATTTCCTGGAAGTTCTTCCAGAAACTTCCAGCTTGATTTAGTGTCCAGACACACCCAGTGACAACCCTGGTCTGAGCCACAAAGAATCAGAAGTCCTCAGGGTTTGAGACACTGTTGGGCAGGAAAGGGAGACGTGTGTGTGTGTGTGTGTGTGTGTGTGTGTGTGTACATGAAGCAGGAGGGAAGGTGGGCAGAGGGAGCACTGAGCAAAGGCAAGTAGGAAGAAGGGTGAGGAGTATATGTCCACCTATATGTCCAGGTGGGATGGTCCCTGGAGGCCTCAGAGAGCAGACTCTCCAAGTAGAGCCTGCATCTGAGAAATTGAGCATCCAGGTGGAGGGGTGGTACAGAATTGAGGAGCGAGCGAGTGCGAAAAGACAAGCTAGAGGAGACTGTGTCTGGCATAAGGAGCACATGCATATGCTGGGAAATTGTTTGAACCAGGTGGTAGGGGATAAGAGCCATGAGTTTGGGATTCTGGCTGCTGGGGGGAGGTGTGTGTGAGTAATGGGGAGAAAGTGGTCATGTGGGAATCTGGAGCTGTGGTCAAGGACTGAGGGGTCTGAGCTGGAATCAGACTATGGAAGTGGAGAGGAAGAGGCAGAACCACTGGGGGACTGAGGCTGGAAAGGACTGGTCAGCTAGAGATGGAACAAGTGGGAGCTGAGTGTCAGATATGTTGGACGGTCAGATGTAGTGGGAATTCCTAAAAATGTGCTTTCCCAAGAGAAATTTCACAGAAATAGCACTTAGAAAAACAGCATATGTTAAGAAACTGTGTTATGATTATTCTTCACGTTTTTCTTAGAATAATAGCCTTGTTACAAACCCCAAGGCCAGACCCAGAAAGGAGTATGACTGGGATCATGAAAGCATGGACTTTGGAACACCAGGTCAGCATCAGGTATGAGCACTGCCTATGCACTTGCTGATTGTTCCTGAGACTTTCCCAGAAGGGAACAGCCTGGGGTAAAAACAAGGAGATCTGGACTATGTCAGGGTAGTGTCTTGGGGAAGAAAGATCAAAGAAAGCTTTGTAGTCTGCCATTAGAAATAAAAGCTGGACTCAGAGTGGACTCTGCACCTCAGTCCAACAGAGGCTGCAGGTCCTCTGACCCATTGCACCAGATATCGTGTTCTGTCTTCATTCTCATCACTCACTCCCGGACCATTAGGGCAACAGACTGAGACATTGTCGTTCACAAGATCACATGTCTTTGCATCGCAGCAGCATTTATTGAAACACAGATTGAGACAACCCAGAAGGCACGGCACCCACAGACAGTCATAATACGGGGGAGACCCAGAAAGTGGCCTCCCCTTCTCCATCCCACCTGCTCTGGATTGGACAGGTTCCCCCTGCACCGGCAGGGGGCGATCTGGAGCAACCATGGCGTTTTCTTTGAAATCTGTTAAGGTGTATTGAATAGCAAGACCTGTCCAAAGTCAAAAGAATTCCCCCCACAATAGGCCTCTCAACTGGGAGGTCACAGGAGGAGTTTGGCTGAAGCAGGTTAACCCAGAAGAAGGCAATCAGTTAGAGAGACAAGCAAAACCCAAACCCAAATGACCAAGGGGCAATTCCTTCCTGCAGAGAACTTCCCAGCCAGGAGAAGGGGCCTGCTGGAGTAGGGGCGGCTTCCTCTCCGATTCTCAGGTTGAGGGAGACCTGACTGGATGGTTAGTCTTATTCCTTGTGCCAGAGGAAGGCTGAGTTTTCATGATGCCCAGCTGCCCTGGGTGACTGGTAGGGTCCCAGAGAGCTTAGTGAATAACACAAGCTGGCTGCGGGAATCTAGGAGTCAAATCGCAGTTGAGTGAAAGGGCTGGGAATGGCTCTTTCTAACTGAAGCCTGTTGGAGAACCAGGAAAACAACTCCCTAAAACGAGAAGGTGGCGCGGAGAGTGGCGGAGGGCCTTTCCCTTGTAGGAACACATGGAAGATTCTGGAAGCAAGCACACATTTTTTTTTCCCATTCACACATCCTTCCGTGCTGGGGGGGTATGCAGGCAGGGCCTCCGACTCTATGCAAAACGGACCGACCGGCTGCTCCCGCAGCTGAAGCTGGAGGCACGGGGCTGACAGGGGACACAGGAGTCGGGCGCCAGCACTGTGATGCTGCCCCCGGTGGCCACGGGGCCCGAGGAGATCTGGCGGCCTGCGGTGGTGCTATACGTGAGGCCCCCACAGGTGACTCCACCGCGGGAGCTGCTGACACCTGTGGGAAGAGAGGGGACAGGGAAGGCTGAGTGGACCACAGTGATGTCGCCAACCCCAGGACAGGCCCAAAGGGGCTTCTGCACGCATGAGCTTCCTCCTCCCCGATGAGTTTAGTGGTTCATAACTCAGATCCTGTTCTCAGCATTTCAGCCTTCTCGGGCACCCAGGTGAGAAGGAAGCTAGGACCCCCAGACTCAGTGGCAAAGCTGAAGTGAAGTGAAGTCGCTCAGTCGTGTCTGACTCTTTGCGACCCCATGGACTGTAGCCTACCAGGCTCCTCTGTCCATGGGATTTTCCAGGCAAGGGTACTGGAGTGGGTTGTCATTTCCTTCTCCAGGGGATCTTCCCAACCCAGGGATCGAAACCAGGACTGCCGCATTGCGGGCAGACGCTTTACCATCTGAACCACCAGGGCAGCCCAGTGGCAAAACTGCAGCACCCTTATTTCCCTGGCATGCAGTTCACATATCCACCAGTGGAGGGCGCCCAACGATGCCTTTGCTTATTGTCTCCAGGGAGAAGGGGTGGGGCGGGGCGCGGGTCTGAACTTTCCAGGTCCAGTAGGTTAGGCTGTCAGGCTCAGATCTGCCCATCAATAAAGCCAGTTTTCTAGGGGGGTTTCAAGCAGATACTTACAGACATTCACAGAGCCCACTCCTTCGCACAGCCTACGGGAAAGAAAAGTCTGTTTAATTCCAAGCACTGAGTGGGATTCCTTGAGGCACATTCCTTGAAGCTTGGGCACAGAGAGGGCCCTCCTGTGTACAGATCCAATTCCCCAGAGGTAGGAAGTGCTCCCTCAGAGTCTGCCTTAAATGCTCACGCTTCTTTAACTATTCACTGACCACAGAGACAAGGCCTTCTGCTTTTCAGCAGAGGTGAGTGAGGCTACGAACTCCACGCACTGCTTCCAATCAGAATGACTTGGCCCACCCTGGATAGTGCCGATCACGCTCACAGAAAGCGTGTGAAAGGGCCTGGTGCCAATGAAGAGCTACAGCATAGACTGCATCGACCTTATAATGTACCCACCTCCGGGGCAGGCCAAGTGGCAGCCTCCTGTAGGAAGCTATTGGAAGAGAGTGGATTTCAGAGCCACAAGTCTTGAATGAGGGTCCTGGCTCTTCTTATTATTAATTGTGTGGCCCCAAGAAAGTCACTGAACACTGGGCCTTATTTCCTTATCTTTGGATGGAAAAAATGATACCTGGATTGTGAGGATTAAAATGAACACTGAGCACAGGCCTAATAAAGCATTCATAAATTATTATTATTATTGAAGCCTGAACTGTACTAGCAGTGGGCAAAGATGCAGTTCACACTTGGGTTCAGGGAAATTCACCCCTAGAGGACCACAGCCTCCTCCTAGATCCTCAGGTCTAGAAGGACTTCCTCAGCCTCACCTCTGCTCCTCGCCCTCCAGCAGGCGCCTGTAGGTGGCGATCTCGATGTCCAGGCCCAGCTTGGAGTTCATCACCTCCTGGTACTCCTTGAGCAGGCAGGCCATGTCCTGCTTGGCTTTCTGCAGGGCCTCCTCCAACCCGGCCAGCTTGCAGCGGGCATCGTTAAGGGCCGCCTCACCCTGTTGCTCAGCCTCAGCGACCGCGGCCTCCAGCTTGGTCCGCTGTGGGGAAGGAGATGTGAGGATGGGAAGGTGCAGCTAGGCTCACCTGAGCTGAGGGAGCTGGGGCAAGGGTCCCAGAGAAAAGTTAGGTTAACCTTCTATGAGCAGGTAGTTAATGGGACTATGAACACAAGGGAGGTGATGGACACTTTTCATCATTTCTTCTTGATGGTGCTGCAGGGTGGCCAGGAGGGGGATATCAGTGATCTGGCTCATCTCCGCTCTTGTGCTGTGTGAAGTGCCAGGGCCCCGGCCCCCTCTCTGGGCCCCTGCTTCCTCATGGGCACACTCTGAGGCCTGATTAGGGCTAGACCTTTGCACTTCCGCAGGCAAAGGGCCTGGTGCTAGTCTTCCTGTGCTGGGTATTCAAGCCTTCCAAGAACCCATACCTGGCACTTGGCATTTTCAATCTCAGCTGTCAGCCTCTGGATAATGCGGTTCAGCTCGTTGATCTCCTCCTTGGTGCGGCGAAGGGTCTCCCCATGCCGGATCACTGTGGCCTTCATCTCCTCACACTGGGAGGAAACAGAGAGGCTCCTGAGGCTCAGGATGGGACACTTCATCCATTCAGGACAACTTGGATAATTGTGCAGGTTGTACAGTGTTCGGCCTGTGCAACTATACACTGCCACCTTGCCCTGACACCCAAACTGAGATCTGTCTCTTTCTCACCATCCCTATAGATCAAAGTCCCCAGACAGAAGAAGCCTTTTCTAATACACATTTCATATCCTTTTCAGTGCCATGTCTAGGAGGCAGGTGTTCTGGACCACTCACCTTGTTGCGGTACCAGGACTCAGCTTCAGCCCGGCTGCGACTGGCAATGTCGTCGTACTGAGCCTTGATCTCAGCGACGACACAGTCCATGTTCAGGTCTCGGCTGTTGTCCATCTTCACGATGACCGAGGTGTCTGAGATGTGGGCGTTGAGGATCTGGATCTCCTGGGGGGCCAAGAGCCAATGCATTTGGTTCTAGTGTCTGGTCTGGGTCACATGCTGTACCCCTGGGGGCTGTCCACTCCCTGGAGGACCCACTGGTCACACATGATACATGACTCCCACTCGCCTTCATTCACACACAGGTACATCATCAGTGAAGCTGGAAGGGGCTCTAGAGGTCAGCTGGGGACAGCCTGTGACTTAACAAAAGGGGAAACTGAATCCCAGTGTGTGAAAAAGGCCTGACTTAAAGTCATTCAGCAGGGAAGCTGGGGTATGAATGCCAGGACTAGTGATCTGTCTAGGAATTAAGACCCCTCTCTCACTGGAAACCCACCCTAGCCACCCCCTGCACTCCCCTCCCACATATCCATGTAGAGACCTACATGCACTCAAACCAGCGCACAGGCACACACACTGCAATATACAGAGACCACAAGCAGAGAAGCCCAAGCACACACGTGCTCCACAGTCTTCGATGCTTACGTGCACGTGCCTGTGACAGCCTCACAATATGCCCACTTGCATGTGTGTGCATGTTCTTTACATGCTATCACCCTCAGGGGATGAATGTGCACATAATCTCTGCTCTGAGTCCCCACACCTTCCCTCCCCCCTTCCAGGCTGGTTGGCAGGGGCCCCCTCACCTCGTCATAGAGGCGCTTCAGGAAATTAGACTCCTCCACCAGGGCCTCCACGTTGGCCTCCAGGTCTGACTTTCGCAGGTAGGCACAGTCCACATCCTGGTGGTGGGGTGGAGAGGAGGGGGCAAGCGTGTGGGAGGAGGCCCCGGGAAGGTGCTCGGGGTGGGTGTGGCGACCCATCCCACTGGAGGTTGTGTGCACAGAGGTGCCGCTCCCAACCTCCCAGAGCCCAGCCTCCTTACCTTCTTTAGAACCACGAACTCGTTCTCCGCTGTGGCCCTCAAAGCCACCTCCTCTTCATACCTGGGTGTGAGAGAGACAGAGGCTGGAGCTGAGGAGTCAGGGTTTGGCCGCCATCCTGGGCAAGCTCTTCTGGGGGTCAAATGGGGTGAACTCTGCAAACGTCATCCCGTTCTCTCCCCACTCTATTTTGTGCATTGTTTGTGGGCTAACCCTGTCCCAGCCTGGCTATTCCACCTGAGTCCTGCTGCCTCTGGGATGAGATCAGAGAATGCACACTCCATGCCCAAGCCTACAATCATCTTTCCATCCTAGATCCAAAGAGAGCTGGTGGCATGGGCAGGGAGGTCATGGAGCCCAGGTCAAGAAGGGGAGCGAGAGGAGCAACAAAGCTGTGGAACCCCATTGGGCTTCCTTACTCCCCTGAAACCAGCTCTAAGACTCATGGGCCTCCAAGGAGTTGAGGTGGAGCCAAAGAATCTGAAGAAACCTAGGCCCCTACTGCCCATCCTCTTGGGTAGCGGGCAGCCCTTCTTGGCAGACAGGCAGGAATCTTAATGAAGCTGCTTCAAGAGGGTTGTGGGCAGAGCCTTCCCCCTTAACCCTGTTATTCCAGGTGGTGCCACACTCACTTCTTCTTGTAGCCCTCCAGCACCTCCTGCACGTGGTTGAGCTCTGAGGCCAGCCTCCCGCTGTCAGCCTCCACATGCTCAGCCTCCCGCCTCAGTGTCTCGATGTAGCCATTGAACAGGGGCTCCAGGTTGCTCTCGCAGCAGCGCTGGTTCTGGTAGAATTGCCACTTGGTCTCCAGCAGCTTGTTCTGCTGCTCCAGGAAGCGCACCTGCCACCCAGAGTGGGAGAAAGAGACTCAGGAGGTGCCCCGGGAGGTGTCTGTTTCCCTAGAGCTCTCTCTTCCCCTGCCCTGGTGCCCGCTGAACAGCCGTGGCCAGGTGGAAGTTGAGCTGCGGAATCCCTGCGACTCAGGGGGTCTTGCTCCCAGCCTCCCAGGGAGGCGCTGTGGGTGAGAGTGCCCCAGGCTTGAGGGCAAAGGTCAGATTCACATCCCAGATCTGCCACTGTAACAGCAGCTTGTCTCACCTCTGGGTACTGGGTTTTCTCATTTCAAAACAGAGATGATAATAGTACTTTCCTTAAAGTTGTAAAGATTGAACAAGTTGCTACATGTAAAGTGCTTAGAAGAGTTTCTAACACACAGGAAGTGCTCAACCAATTTAACTATGATTTTAATTACAAGTTCTTCATTTATGCAACAAACATTTATTGAATATTTACTGTGTGGTCCCAGAGCTTGTGCTAAGATACACACACACACACACACACACACACACACACACATCTTTATCTATGACTGTACCTACCAATCAATTTTATTCAATTCTCACAACCCTATGGGGGGGAGATCTTATTTCCCCTATAATACAGGAGGGGAAAAGGAGACCCCAAGGTATGAAATGACTAACTTATCACCTCATAATTAGTCAGGAGTCAGGATCCTATGTTCCTTGAGTCTCCTTCACCTGCCTGTCACCATGATCTATCTAGTTCAGTTCAGTCGCTCAGTCGTGAGAATCCTATGAACAGTCTGTCTAAGCAGCTCCCTAAGCTCTCAGCTTCAATTTGTTATTAAAAAAATAGAGATGATAATATCTACTCCAGTGAGTCATTTCGAGGATTAACTGAGATCACTAAAGAAAGTGATAATAAGAAGGTCCCCCCTACTGTCCCGTCACCCCGGATCCCAGACCTGAGTCTGGTCCCATCTTCTCTGCTGGAGTCAGGCCCCGTGGACAGAGGAGGGGCCCACACGAAGGGAGGTCAGCGGTGACCTTTCTGGGAGGCAGCCAGAGGGCAGTTGGGGATTTCTCACCCTCTGCACCGGTGGGTCTCTTCTCGACAGTCTAGTGGCCTCCCCTCCTCCATTCCCAGCTCTGCACCCATGAAGCAGCCTGGCAAGCCTGGTTGACTGCCTATCACATCTCCTTGCCCACTCCTGTCCCTGGAAGAGTGCTAACAGCTAACATTTTCAGCCACTTTCTATGTGCCAGCACCGACTGCACAGGAACCCAGTTAATCTTCAAAGCAAATGTATAAAGCCAGTTCTATTAAAGGGACAAGCAACAGGCCTGAAGATTTGCACTGTGAGGGAGCAGGGGCGGGGAGGTGGGGAGGCGGCAGGGCTCTGAGCAGAGCCCCAACTGCTTCCCAAGCTGCCCCACCACAGGCTTCTTTTCTCCCCACTGCCCCTCTGCTCTTCCGGCACCCAGTGCCCAATGTTTCAGCGGCAGCTCGGATATTCCCATGTTGTCTTGTCTCCGGAAGCACAAACCCTTTACAGCACAGACTCAATTTCTGCACCACGCTAGGCCGTGGATATAGATACACTTTGCTGGAATTACACGAAAAAAATAGATCCTTCTGCGCAGATCGGCCTGCATTTCTCTCCCGTGGCTGGCGGCCATACGCTGGCTCCCCTACAGACTGACACCTTCCCGAGAGGAAGGCAGGGCCGGGGCCATCTCTGGACCATCCCAGGCCTCACTGACCTTGTCGATGAAGGCAGCGAACCTGCTGTTGAGGTTCTTGATCTGCTCCTTCTCCTCATGCTTCACGCACTGCGCACTGGGGTCGATCTCCAGGTTGAGGGGCGTGAGGAGGCTCTCATTAACTGACACCGTGGTGATGCAGGGAGGGCTGAGGCCGCCCACGCCGCCGGAGCGGTACCCGAAGCTGCGGCTGCAGGAGCCAGCTCGGAAGCCGCCCACCGCTATGCGGGGCCCACAGGAGCCCAGGGCCGAGACGCTGCGGCTGCCAAAGCCCGTCAGCCCCCGGTAGCAGGACACCCCTCGGTAAGGGGCGGCGGTGATGCAGCAGCGGCTGCCCGTTTTGGGGGCCACAGCCGAGCAGGAACTGAAGGTCCTGGTGACGGAATATCCTGGACTGATCCTGTAGGAACGGCACGACATGATGTGGGTCTGAGCGGATGGAGGTTTGAGCAAGGGAGTGTTGAGGGCGGCGGGTGCGCTGCGTACGATGCTTCTGGACCCTCTGATCCTCCTCGGTCCTTTTATTGGTGGGGAGAGCTGGGGTTGGCTGCATAAAAGCAGTGAAAAGTCATTTTATGTTGTTTATTGGCTTGGGGAGTTTGCCAACAACTCTCCAAGGACTCGTCTTAAAGGTGAGCTCAGCGGTGACTCCCGGCCTCCGTAAAAGTACTGAAGATGTTATTAGGGACACTGTGCGTTTGCACTTTTCATCTTCAAAGCTCGTTTACATACATTAGGGTAATTAATTTTCTTGCAGTCTCCTTGTGAGATGGCCTCAACCCACACCTGGAGACGGGTTTGAACACAACAGTCTGGAGTGGCTGAGTGTGGGGTAGGGGCTGGGGCCACCATCTCCAGGGAGAAGTTCTAGGGCTCCAGATTGGGGGAGACCACCAGAGGTCATCACCTCTGTCCTCCGGGCTCCATACAGGATACATTCTCGGGTATATCGTTGTGTTTCAGGGGCAGATGGATCAAGAGAGCCCAAATCCACTCAAGCAGCGTGGCTTGGAGGTGGTTCAGGTCCAGAGAGGCCATTTTGATCATGCTCCCTGCAGGGCAGAGGGTTGAGCCCATAGTCTCCTAGAACCTTCTGGATTCCAGCCTGAAAGGTTCTGTTCCAGGGCCTTCATTTCTCACCCACAAAACTGCAAACCACTTAACTCTCAGTGGCCACAATAATGGCCTCTTGTGGATAATGGGAAGCATCCCTTTAGACACTTTCTCCCGCTTGACTGAAAGGATGGGAGAACCCAGTTCCGGGAAAGCCCTGCTGCTTCGAACTTGCTCTGGACACTATCTCTTGGCTCTTTAAGAATAAACAGGTCCTGTGAGTCCCAGTTCCTTCCAAGACCACCAGCCAGGAGAGGGGCTCACCCTGTTTGCCAGCCTTGGAATTGTCACTCCTGGAAGAACATTCAGAGACTGCCCTGCACAGAGATGGGGGAGGAAGGTGGCTTTTCTTGTCCAAGGACACTGTGATTTCTGGCTCCCACAGGCTCTGGAATCTTGATTCTTTCCAAAGTCCCCACTTCCCTATGTGTCCTGGGGCTACTTATTAACATAATGATGGCTATTCTTTAATGTTCACTGAGTATAGACCTGGGGAGGTCGTCTCTGCCCCCAGGGAGGCTCACCAGGCCCCTGAGGGCTTAGGAACTTCAGGAAGAAGGGCAGAGGAACTTCCTCTGAGGGTGACAACTCTAGGGAGCCTGCCAGAACCGAATGCTTCCCTGTGCTGCTGTTCCTGAATCCTCCCTAGACACCCCACACTCTATATTGGGTCTGCCCTTGTCTTCCCAGCCAGGCCCACTGCAGGTCTTTGCCCAGCACCAGGCTGGCTGATTTCTATCTCCACATCCCACACCTGTCTTTCCGAGTAGGGCAGAGGCCTTGGGGAAGGGAGGAGCAGGTGGCCTCAGCTGACACCAAGTAATCTTCAGATCATAGTCACCCATGGTGAAGCAGCGGGCATTTAGCAACCTGGGCAGTGGAGTCCAAATCAGAGGACCTGGTTTAAGTGCCAGCTTGGACACTTCCTAGCTGTGTGGCTCTGGGGATGTTCTTAACCTCTCTGAACTTCTGTTTCCTTGGCTGTAATGTAGGATTCATTCTTGTCTTCCAGGGTTGTTGGGGGGATTAAATGGATAATACACAAGAATGTACTTTGGGGACCAAAAGGGTCTGTTTAAGGGAAAGGGACTCTTGCTTCCTATCAGAAATGCCGCTGGCCCCCCCTCCCCTGCCCCCTCTCACTTAGCAGAGAGTGGGCCTGCTCCTTGCCCCACCCACCGGCTTCACTTCCTCTGCACATTTATGATTTCATAATCCTTTCAAGCCTGCTTTTAATGCTTTCTTTAACCTGATTTCACTAGTGTAAAAATTTGGGGTGGAGTCTGGGGTGGGTAAAGGAGGCTATACTGGGGATCAAGGAGAGGATGGTTTCCCAGCCCCCACCCCTTAAATGGGGGTGCTGCTGGCCTGGATCCAGGGATGTATTTTTGTGCCTTGGCCAGATGGTGGTGTAGACCTGGAGTGGCGTGGTGGGGCCAAGAGGGTTTTGGGCCTTTTGAAGGGGAGGAGGGTCAGAGCCGAGCATGGGAGATGGAGGATGGGTGGGTCCTCTGCTCTGTCAGCCTGGAAAGCCCATTAAACCCCACCTGCTTCTCCACTCCTGTAAGCTCAGCTCTCCTTCAGCTTATTGAAGGGGATGGAAGACCCATTTCTGGCTCTTGGCAGCAGGAGGGAGTGGAGGATTTGGTCCAGAGGGAGATGCCTGTGTCAGCTGTACCCCATGCTCCCAGCACACACACACACACATGCCTCCACCTCAAATTGGGCCTGGGCACTGAGGATGGAAAAGGGGAACCAGGGATTCAGGGGACCTGGGAATGCCGCATTGCCTTCAGAAGTAAGAAACCCATCCAGGACCAGCAGGACAACTTAGAACAAGGGTGAGAGCCCCTGGGCGGGTGTGCTGGGAGTGAGGGCAGGCCCACCAGGTACAGGGATGTGCCTGTGGGTGCTGGGTGAAGTTAGCATTACTGGAGGTGGCAGCAGAGCCCAGGGCGGGTGGGGTCTGCTGAGGAAGTCCATCCACATGGTGCTTTAGATGGAAGGGACTGGGCTGGAGGGAGAGGCTGGGTCCTTATGGGGCTGTTTCAGGGTCATCTCAGGCAAGTGAGAAACTCACAGATCAGGTCAGTCTGGCACAACACCCTGGGGAGTTTGTGTAGACCTATGGGGAAACAATGGAAACAGTGGCAGACTTTATTGTTTTGGGCTCCAAAATCACTGCAGATGGTGACTGCAGCCATGAAATTAAAAGAGGCTTGCTCCTTGGAAGAAAAGCTATGACCAACATAGACAACACATTAAAAAGCAGAGACATTACTTTGCCAACAAAGGTCCGTCTAGTCAAGGCTATACTTTTTCCAGTAGTCATGTATAGATGTGAGAGTTGGACTATAAAGAAAGCTGAGTGCCAAAGAATTGATGCTTTTGTACTGTGGTATTGGAGGAGACTCTTGAGAGTCCCTTGGATTTCAAGGAGACCCAGCAAATCCATCCTAAAGGAGATCAATCCTGAGTGTTCATTGGCAGGACTGATGCTGAAGCTGAAACTCCAATACTTTGGCCACCTGATGCGAAGAACTGACTCATTGGAAAAAACCCTGATGCTGGGAAAGATTGAAGGCGGTAGGAGAAGGGGAGGATGGAGGATGAGATGTTTGGATGGTATCACCGACTCAATGGAGATGAGTTTGGGTAAACTCCGGGAGTTGGTGATGGACAAGGAGGCCTGGCGTGCTGCAGTCCATGGGGTTGCAAAGAGTCGGACACGACTGAGCGACTGAACTGAACTGATCGAATGTTGGATGATGGCCTTTGCCATCTGGTTCTATCCCAGGGAGAGCAGAGAATCCATAGAACCACACCCATCTCTACCCGTCCCCCCAAGCAGTTGGCTTAGTGAGACCAGATCCTTGTCTGGGTGCTGGGGTGGGAGCCAGACCTCCTTTTACTGGCCCTTCTCCTGCCTTACTGCCCACATGTGCCCTATAGTTTTCCTACACCCCTTTCCCTATCTCCAAGCCTTCTCCCCTGTCACACCTTTGCCCGAAATGTCCCAGAACAGCTGGCCACTTCCTCCAGGAAGCCTTTGGGGACTAGTCAGAGGGAGGCTGTGATTTCTCCTCCTCTGTCTCAACAGCAGTGCACCAATACCCTTCCCAGGGCTCCCCATGTAACTCCAGTTACTCTCCTTTTGTCCTGGGTGCTGGCTTTCATCACCCCTTTGGTTCTGTCCCCTCCTGCACTCACGCCTTGTGAAGGCCACACCCAATATCAGGAATGTCCATTTGAGAATTCGTGGCCCTCCCATAATTTAAAATGCTCCTGAGAGGCCACTTCTTCCAGGAAGTCTTCAAGAGCTAATTGGGTGAGAAGTTTTCTACTCCACCCTGGAGTCCTTGGCAGCTTCCTCGACTCTTGAAGTCCATCTACTGGGCTTTCCCCAGAGGCGTCACTGCTCAAACTCACACCCGCCACAGATGCTCCATCTTCCTCCCACATATTACCTAAGCTGGGATGCTTGCCGGAGACACACGTGCTGTTCTCCATATAAGGAGTCATGATTTCCCTTCCCTTCTGCTCTCTTTCTTGTGCTTACAATTCCCTTGCTTCTAGGTGGGCTTCCTGGACTTATCCAAAGATAGGGAAGTGCTGATACTCTCTCATCTTACCCTGTTTGTCCTAGAGCTGCCTGTTTAGTTTCATATATGTATGACCTTTATAGTTTCATATATGTATCTGCCGGGGTTCTCAGAGACCATCTCACTGTTCTTCTTGGATAGAGGGATTCTCTGGGATTTATCCTGATGGCTCCCTACAGGCCTGTGATGAGAGCAGGGCCTTGATAGTTTCCCACTCAGATCATCTACCCTGGGCATTGCCCATCATCTCTGCTGGTCTTCTCCACACTTTTATTATGTGTCCAGATCTATGCCACCTCCTGGTGGTGGGACACAGTTCTGGGAGGGTCTTTTAGCCCTAGGACAGCTTCTCTGGCTTTTGCAAGACCTGGGTGTGACTCAGAGACCCTCTGTGAGATGAGTGAGGCCAGAGCAACAGGGAGGCATTGGATGAATGCCTGACCCTTCCCATTGCATCCGGGGCTGGGTCCTTCATCCAGCTGGCAAAGCTGCTGCTTGCACTGCCCCATCTTTCCTCTCTTGGGCTTCCCTGCTAGGAACTCTAGACTTTTGTCCCAAATCCTGTCCACATGCCTTCCTGCAGGCAGCTTTCTCTGGTGGCTTTACTGTTTCCTGATGGCTACTTTGGGTCAGAGCAGATGCTCAGTAAATACAGAGCCTCGAATTTCAAAACTGGACCATATTAACGGTTTTGAAGTTTTCTTCCTCTCCTCCTCCTAGTCCTCTTCTACCTCCTCCCCATCCCTTTCCCCTCTTCTTCTCTTCCTCGTCCTCCTTCTCCTCTGCTTCTTTAGCAGTAGAATCATTTCTCCAAATCTTAGGAGGAAAGCAGCTATATAAATCTCTCTCCATATATATCTGCTAAGTCACCTCGGTCGTGTCCGACTCTGTGCGACCCCATAGGTGGCAGCCCAGGAGGCTCCGCCGTCCCTGGGATTCTCCAGGCAAGAACACTGGAGTGGGTTGCCATTTCCTTCTCCACCATATATATCTATTAGGTTATAAAAACAGGTAAGATGGACATGCTGGTCTCTTTGCTTGCTTTGGCCCCCTCTACTTCAATTATCCCCTTAAGACATTGAGTTGTGTCACTCCTCTGCTCAAATGCCCAGATAATTCTCCATTTCACTCAAAGTAAAAAAAAAAAAAAGAAAAAGAAAAAGTCCTAATGCTGCACTGCCTGTCCTTGTTATTACAGTTCTCAACTCATCCCCTTGTTTTGGGCATCCACTCTGGCCTCCCTCTGCTCCTCAGACACACACACTGCCTACTCCTGACTCAGAGCCTTTGTCCTTCTGACTGGCCCTTCTTCCTTGAATGCTCTTCCCTCTGCCGCATGGCTTGCCCTGTTGCCACCTGCATTGTGGGTCTTTGCACAGATACATCTTCTCAAAGAGGTTTCTCTGGCATTTCTTTTAAAAATGGCAGGTTGCCTTTCTCTCTTAGAGCATTCTCCACCCAGCTTACCTGGCTCTAATCCCTTTTTTCCGTAGCACTTAACACCTTGTAACATACTGCAATTGACTTGTTTATTCTATTTCTTGATTATTGTCAGTTTCCTCTCACTCCAAAATAAACTCTATGGAAGCAGGAATTTTGACTCTTTTTGTTCATTGATGCTTCCCAAGCACTTAGAACAGTGTTGGGAATGTAGTAGGTGCCCAATAAATATTTGTGGACTGAATGAATGTGCAAATGAATAGGTGTTTTGGATACTTTAAATATTTTATGCTTGGCAGAAAATGCCACAGATGGGAAGCTCTGGCCCTTGAGCCCCAAGGAACATCCTTGGTATGGAAAGCATGGAACTCAGAGCCCTCCATGGCTCTTTTCTGCTTCAAGGTTGTGGTTTTCTGAGCATCTGTGAGAACCAAGACCGAAAGAGACACAGAATAGTGAAAACAGCACTGTGGTGGGCTGGTGAATGAGGGACGGATGCCTTTTCTTAAAGTTGCTATTCAGTGTTGCAGTGTTTGTGTCCTAAACACAATTTTGGAGGAAAAAATTTGTTTTTAAAAGACTTCCCTCTCATAACACAGGGAACTACACTCAACATTTAGATGGGGGAAACAACGGAAACAATGACAGACTTTATTTTCTTGGGCTCCAAAGTCACTGCAGATGGTGACTGCAGCCTTGAAGTTAAAAGACGCTTGCTCTTGGAAGAAAAGCTATGACCAACCTAGACAGCATATTAAAAAGCGGAGACATTACTTTGCTGATGAAGGTCTGTATAGTCAAAGCTATGGTTTTTCCAGTAATCATGTATGGATGTGAGAGTTGGACCATAAAGAAATCTGAGTGCCGAATAATTGATGCTTTTGAACTGTGGTGTTGGAGAAGACTCTTGAGAGTCCCTTGGACTGCAAGGAGATCAAACCAATCAATCCTAAAGGAAATCAATCCTGACTATCCGTTGGAAGGACTGATGCTGAAGCTGAAGCTCCAATACTTTGTCCACTTGATGTGAAAAACTGACTCATTTGAAAAGACCCTGATGCTGGGGAGGAGTGAAAGCAGGAGGAGAAGAGGACGACAGAGGATGAGATGGATGGCATCACTGACTCGATGAGCATGAGTTTGAGCAAGCTCTGGGAGTTGGTGATGGACAGGGAAGCCTGGTGTGCTACAGTCCATGGGGTTGCAAAGAGTTGGACATGACTGAGCGACTGAACTGAACTGAACTGATAAAGGAAAAGACTATGAAAAAGAATCTATCTATCTATATTGTGGTGTGTGTGTGTGTGTGTGTGTGCGTGTGTGTGCGTGCTTAGTTGTGTCCGACTCTGCAACCCCATAGACTTGTTGCCTACCAGGCTCTTCTGTCCATGGAATTCTGCAGGCAAGAATACTGGAGTTTCCATTCCCTTCTCCAGAGGATTTTCCTGACCCAGGAATTGAATCTGGGTCTCCTGTATTTCAGGCAGACTCTTTACCAGCTGAGCTACCAGGGAAGCCATATATATGCATATATATATATACACATACATACACATAAACAAGTTGCTGTATACCTGAAACCATTGGAGAAGGAAATGGCAACCCACTCCAGTATTCTTGCCTGGAGAATCCCAGGGACAGAGGAGCCTGGTGGGCTACCGACTATGGGGTCGCACAGAGTCGGACACAACGTGAAGTGACTTAGCAGCAGCAGCAGCAGCATACCTGAAACCAAGATGATATTGTAAACCAACTATACTTTAATTAAAAAAATAAGCGTAAGGAAATTAATAACAAAAGGAAGAAAACAAAAGACTTCCTTCTCTTTCAACAATATCCTGCCCTGGGAATGCTTTGAAAAGGCCCTGCGCGGTGTCTCCAGGGAAGCTGGTGGCCAGCAGAGGGCAGCAATGCCCCACAGGTAGCCAGGCAGAAGCTCAGTCCAGGTTGCAGGAGCAGGAAAGGCTAGGGAGCTGCCTGCTTGCCTGCAGATCAGGGGTGAGGGCTTTGCATGCAAACACTGGCAACAGTCTGCTGACACTTGGGCATCCACCCGTGTTTGGTAATGGGGTGACTGATCTGCTGAACACAGCTCTTCTCCATTAGCAGTAGAACTAGACCTACCACCATCATCACCATCAAAACAATTTATTGTGCACCACTGTGTACCAGGCTATGTGCTAAGCACTGTAGTTATGCCATTGTGTGTAATCTCCACAACAACTTTTTGATATAGAAGCTATTTTCCTATTTTATAGATGAGGCAAGAGACAGAATAAATGACAGATCGAACAGCATGGTGGTGATGAGTGTGGGTTCTGCACTCAGAATGCCTTTCCTTTGACCACTGGGCCTTGATTTTGTAATCTGTCAAAAGTGCAGTTATTAAGGTGCCTACTGCATAAGATTGTGGAAAGAATCAAGTAAGTTAAAACACAAAACACACTAGAAACCCTGCTCAATTCAATCTATGTTAAGTATCATTCTTGCCTGTTATTACTTTTGGTCACACAGCTATTAAGTAGAGAACCTGGGATTTGAACTGGGGTTTGAAAGATGATGCTGTGAAAGTGCTGCACTCAATATGCCAGCAAATTTGGAAATCTCAGCAGTGGCCACAGGACTGGAAAAGGTCAGTTTTTATTCCAATCCCAAAGAAAGGCAATGCCAAAGAATGCTCAAACTACTGCACAATTGCACTCATCTCACATGCTAGTAAAGTAATGCTCAAAATTCTCCAAGCCAGGCTTCAGCAATACGTGAACTGTGAACTTCCAGATGTTCAAGCTTGTTTTAGAAAAGGCAGAGGAACCAGAGATCAAATTGCCAACAACCACTGGATCATAGAAAAAGCAAGAGGGTTCCAGAAAAACATCTATTTCTGCTTTATTGACTATGCCAAAGCCTTTGACTGTGTGGATCACAACAAACTGTGGAAAATTCTGAAAGAGATGGGAATACCAGGCCACCTGACCTGCCTCTTGAGAAACCTGTATACAGGTCGGGAAGCAATAGTTAGAACAGGACATGGAACAACAGACTGGTTCCAAATAGGAAAAGGAGTACGTCAAGGTTGTATATTGTCACCCTGCTTATTTAACTTATATGCAGAGTACATCGTGAGAAACGCTGGGCTGGATGAAGCACACGCTGGAATCAAGATTGCCAGGTGAAATATCAATAACCTCAGATATGCAGATGATACCACCCTTATGGCAGAAAGTGAAGAGGAACTAAAAAGCCTCTTGATGAAAGTGAAAGAGGAGAGTGAAAAAGTTGGCTTAAAGCTCAACGTTCAGAAAACTAAGATCATGGCATCTGGTCCCATCACTCCATGGGAAATAGATGGGGAAACAGTGGAAACAGTGTCAGACTTTACTTTTTTGGGCTCCAGAATCACTGCTGATGGTGACTGCAGCCATGAAATTAAAAGACGCTTACTCCTTGGAAGGAAAGTTATGACCAACCTAGATAGCATATTATAAAGCAGAGACATTACTTTGTCAACAAAGGTTCGTCTAGTCAAGGCTGTGGTTTTTCCAGTAGTCATGTATGGATGTGAGAGTTGGACTGTGAAGAAAGCTGAGCACCGAATAACTGATGCTTTTGAACTGAGGTGTTGGAGAAGACTCTTGAGAGTCCCTTGGACTGCAAGGAGATCCAACCAGTCCATCCTAAAGGAAATCAATCCTGGGTGTTCATTGGAAGGACTGATGTTGAAGCTGAAACTCCAAATACTTTGGCCACCTGATGCGAAGAATCGACTCATTGGAAAAGACCCTGATGCTGGGAAGGATTGGGGGCAGGAGGAGAAGGGGATGACAGAGGATGAGATGGCTGGATGGCATCACCGACTCGATGGACATGAGTTTGGGTAAACTCCGGGAGTTGGTGATGGACAGGGAGGCCTGGCGTGCTGCGATTCATGGGGTCGCAAAGAGTTGGACACGATTGAGCAACTGAACTGAACTGAACTGAACTTGCACAAACCAGTGTTCACAAGTTTGACTGAACCTTGTGCCATCTTTGTGGGAGAATCAATGTCTTAACAATATTGAGTCTTCCGATTCAGGAACATAGTATATATCTCCATTTACTTGTCTTCTCTGATTTCTTTCACTATTGTTTTGTAGTTTTTAGCACACTGATCCTTTTTAAAGGCTTATGCTTAGGTATTTCTCTGTTTGGATGCTATTATAAGTGATACTTAAAATGTTTAATTTCTAACTGTTTTTGCTAGAATATAGAAATGCAGTTAGTTTTTGTATATTGACCTCACATCCCTTAATCTTACTAAACTCACTTATTAGTTCTAGCAGGTTTTTTAAAAAGAGAAATTCCTTGGGATTCTCTATGCAGAAAATTATGTCTTCCAAAAATAGAAAGAGTTTTATTTCTTCCTACCCAACCCATTTGACTCCCTCTGCCTTTTTTTATATGTCTTTTATTTCTTCTTCTTGCCTTAGTTAATTGGCTAGGCCAGCTTGTGTCATACTGACTAAACATGATGTGAACAGATACCCTTAACTTTTCCCAGTCTTAGGGAAGACATCATTCAGACTTTCACCATTAAGTAGCTTGTTAGCTATGGGATGTTACTTTGTTGATGAATTAATTTAGTAGATCCTATGTAGATTACTGAAGTTCTCATCTATTCCTAGTTTGCTGTGAGTTTTTTGTTTTTAATTGCGACTAGATGTTGAATTTTGTCAAATTGTTTGGTGTATCTATTAAGGTAATCATGATTCTTCCTTTTCAGTCTGAGTGGGGTTTTATTTATTTTTCGCTGCACTGGGTCTTTGTTGCTGTGTGGGCTTTCTCTAGTTGTGGCAAGCGTGGGCTACAGTCTAGTAGCAGTGTGTGAGCTTCTCGTTTTGGTGCATGAGCATGGTCTCTAGTGTGCAGTCTTCAGTAGTTGCAGCGCATGGGCTTAGTTGCCCTGTGGCATGTGGGGTCCTGGTTCCTGGGCCAAGGATTGAAGCCACATCCCCTGCACTGGCAGATGGATCCCTAATCACTAGAGCACCAGGGAAGTCCCATTTTTCAGTCTGTTGATATCATAAATTACATTAGGCTTTTGAAAGTTGAACCAGCATTCCTAGGATAAACTCTACTTGTCATGATGTGTTATTCCTCTTCTTTGTTGCTGTGTTCAATTTACTAATATTTTGTTTTACATTAAATTTCATAACATGTATTGATTTGTAGTTTTTTTTTTCTTATTGTCTTTGGCTGTTTTCGGTATTAGGGTAATGCTGGTCTCATGAAAGGAGTTGGGAAAATTTCCCTCCTCTTATTTTTTCTGGAAGACTCTGAATTTTTCCTTAAATGTTTGGTAAAATGCAACAGTGAAGGTATTTGGGCCTGAAGTTTTCTTTGTAGGAAGATTTTAAACTGCACATTCTATTCCCTTAGTAGAAATACAGCTATTCAGGTAGGACTGGCTATACAGTTTATGGGACTTAATGTAAAACAAAAATGCAGAACCCCTTGTTAAAACTATTAAGAATTTAATGATGATGAGAATAGTCATTAAACCAAGTGTGGGGGCTTACTATGTTGTGGGATCCTCTGCTGTTGCACAAGACACACACCAAGAGTTCTGATCACAGTTCCAATGTGTGTGCATGCGTGCGCGCACACACACACATGCACACGGGATTTCTTGTACCAATAAGCAGCTGGGTGTCCCACAGTTCAACTCAGTTCTGACACTGTCTACTTGGAGACAGCATCAGATTCCACATGTAAGACTGCCCACCCCAACTGCCCACCCCAACTCTGCTTTAGATGCTAGTCACAAACCCAGGTTATCACCCAGACTTCTGACCAACTGGTTATAGATTGAAAGTTTCAAAACCTCTCCTTGGGTTTGATTACTTTGCTAGAGTGGCTCACAGAACTCAGAGAAACATTTTACTTAATAGATTGCCAGTTTATTATGAAAGGATAAAACTCAAGAACAGTCAGATGGGAGAGATGTATAGGGCAAGGTGTGGGGAAAGGGTCTGGGGGCTTCCATGTTCTCTCCAGGAACACCACTCCCCCCTATATCTCCACATGTTCACCAACCTGGAAACTCTCGGAACCCCTAGTCCTTTTGGAGTTTTTATGGAGGCTTCATTACATAAATCATGATTGATTGACTCAATCTCCAACCCCGCTCCCTTCCCTGGAGGTCAGGGAGGGTGGATTGAAAGTTCCAACCCTCTAACCACATGGCTGAGTCTCTTGGCCCCTACAATGATCCCAGAGGAACTGGGGGTGGGGTGAGACCTGGGGAACAAATGGAAGGTTTTGCCTTGGTGGGAGGAGGGTGGAGGGCAACACATGGAGAGAAGTGGGCTGCTTGGCATTCTTTTTCAGAGCTTTTGCTGTATGTCTCATCTCCCTTGCTGAACTGCCTGAGGGCTCTTTTCTTAGTACATTCTCTGTCCCAGGATACCAGCCTCTGCCCTTAGCAAGTCCCCAGGGGAGTGGGCTAGTGGAATCTAGGAGGCAAGATCCTCCACCCCCAGCATGACTGGTAAAGAGAGGCCAGAGTCCTAGAGATGTTAGCTTGCAAGTTTATTGAAATTCCAGCATCACAAAGAGCAGTACAAACAGGCACCCATCCCAGCCCAGCCCTCCTTGGAGCTTGCAGACATAAATCCTCTTGCAGTGGAAGGCTGGACTTCCCTCACATCACCAGCAGGGGCATGGAGTGTTGCAGGGCCCGCCTCTCCACCAGCACCCATCCACCTCGTGGACTCGCATGCTGGGGTTAAATCAACACCCCAGGAAGAGAAGCAGCCAGGACCTATGCCACTTGGAGAAGAACCATCTCTGGGGACTCAGGGATCCCTTGGGCCACTGAAGATGGTGGCTCCTTCTGCGTCAGGAAGAGGAGGAAAGAACCTTCTGCCAGGGAAAGTTAGGAGGGAAGCAGAGGCTGGTGGGCTGAGGACCCCTGCTCTGTGGACAGCCAGCTCTCCATTCTTGAAGTTAATCCAAAGCTAGGATGGTGATGGTGCCCAGACACATTCTTTCTGGCGTTGAACTGGTCCATTTCTCCCCCAGCACATTGGTTTTTGTGCTTTCTTTAGGCTGTTGGGCTGGGTGGTAAGGAGTGACTCAAAGTTAGGAAACGGGGAGTCAGGGAGAAAGCCAGTCCTCTGGGGCCTGTGGATGGAGCGTCTAAGAGGTGAAAAAAATCCGCCCCCCACCCCCCCTCCAGAGGACAGAGATCAAGCAGAGCAGCCCCTGGCTTCTCGGCAGGAGGGGTACCTAGAGCGCCCTCCAGCCTGACTCTGGGCACCTTGGGGACAGAAGCAGAAGGCGTGGAGATGGTTCTTCTGAGGGCGGTGGCTGGCCAGCTGTTGCTCTCAGTGTTTGGTCCGGTGGGAGGTGGTGGTGGACACGAAGCGGACGGTGGAACTGTGGCTGCTGCGGCCGCCGCTGCAGCTGCTGAAGCCGCCTTCGGTGGGCAGCGGGCAGGGGACGCTGGGAGCGCAGGCTTCGCCCACCAGCACCGAGCCCCCTCGGGAGCCGGAACCCAGCAGGTCCCCGCCGCCCACGACCCGGGCCCCGCCCACGCTGGAGCTGCAGAAGCCGCTGGACCGGATGTTGCTGCTGCTGCTGCTGCTTCCGGAGATGGTGACCCCGCCACGGCAGAGGCTGGAGCTGCTGAACAGGGACTCGGGCCGGCACACCAGGCCGCCCCGGGAGCTACTCACCGCTGCAGGAGGAAGAAACCCTCAGCGAGGCTGCCTCACCCTCCACGCTCCCTTTGCGGAGGGGAGAGGACAGGCAGAAGCGGCCTGGGTCTCAGGGGTTCCTACCATCTGCACAGTCAATACCCACTTTTCTGTCCTTTTGCCTGGATGACTCAAAGGCTGTGACTTCACTAAAGTCCAAATGGACTTTGACTTTAGTGCAGTTACTCAAGTGGCTAAAATGGAACGTTTGGCCTAAAATGGAAGAGTTCAGCCAGTTCCCCAGGTGTTGGCATACAGCCATAGGTCCACTGTTATTTATATATGGCCAAAGTCTGGTTGGGTTGTGTGAGGGTGCTCCTGAGCTGGATTATCCAGCAGCCTTCAGCCAGTAGCCTCCATAATAAAGCCACAGGGCTTCTTCCAGTTACATCTTGCCCCTTGGAAATCCCCACATTGCCCACCCCTAAAGAGGGTCTGTTGTCAGTTCCTCCTGACTCACTAAATGGCTGTGCTGTCTAGCCCTCTAGTCTCCACTGGACACACCTCCATGATCCAGGACTCTAGTCTGATTAAGCCTTACTTAGCTCAACCCCCCATTGTTGGAGGGCCCCCCTTTCTTCCTTCTCCTCTCACCGGAATCCTTTCTGCCATCAGTGACCCACTCAGTTTAGCATATACAGCTGTGTATATTTGCACTCTTGGATCAGAAGTCTTGGTTTGAATTCCAGCTGTGCCCCTGACTATCTTTGTGACTGCTGGCAAGTCATGTATTTTTTTCTGTTTGAGTAAAAGGGAGTTTTCCAGGCCATTCTCCCCCTGGGGCTTTGAGGATTAGGTTGACAGTGGATAGGACTCATCTCAAGAATATTATAAATCTGGAGTGCTGGGTCTGGGTCTTGTCTTCTTTGTGTCCCTCCCCTGCAGCATCCAGCACAGGTCCTGTGTGCTTTGGGCACAACCAGTACTTTGGCGGCAGCAGCAAGGGGACTTGCGTTCAGCCTTGTCCCATTCCCTGCCATCAGTAGAGGAGGGAACTTCTTGGCACAGGCCTTTTCATTCCTTCCTTGGTCTTTGCCCTTGAAGGACAAGGCCACTGTTTTCAAAAAGGCTGACTTCCTGAGCCCTCTCCCACCTAGCAGGCCCTACAAACCTTTGTGATTGCTTAGCTCTGGGGATGAAGACTCTGTGGATGTCTAAGACCTAAGTAGGCTAAGGATGTTCTCAGTCCAAGGGCCAGATGGTCCCTGCTCCCCTGGCTGTCATGGTCAGTCCAGCCATGGGCTACTGACCTCAATGTGGGCTTGAGTTCAAAGGAAATTTGAAGGGTCCTAGGAGAGACATGTGTGAAGAAGAAGAGACTGAAGGTTCTTACCTATGTCTACTGGTCCAACACCTTCACATATCCTGGAAAGAGAAAGAAGCAAGTCAGTTCACAACCATGTTGTTCTTTGAAAACCTCCCTGCTATCAGAGGGCTTTTTTGGCTATGTGGACAGTGGTTCTCACCCATGTCTGCATAAGCATCTGGGGAGTTTTCAAAACTTACATGTCCCTAAATTCTCTAAAACTATTGAAGCAAAATATTTGAGAGAATGTCTTCTTTTTCTTTTTTTAAACAAGCTGATCAATCAGGCAGAACTCTCTACGATTTGATACATTCTGTCTACAAGCTTGCATTTAGAGGCACAGAACTAGAGCCATCTTCTAAACTCCTGCCAAGGGCAATCCAACAAGGTTTGCAGGAAAAATTGTTCCTGGTTCCTTCCCCCACTTAGACTTTCTAAGAAGCCAGAAGTCTGACCTCATCCAGTCGATGCAATGAGAGCACTCACCGGATCTCCTCGCCTTCTAGCAGGCGCCTATAGGTGGCGATCTCGATATCCAGGGCCAGCTTGACGTTCATGAGCTCCTGGTACTCCTTCAGCTGCCGCGCCATATCCTGCTTGGCTTGCTGCAGAGCACCTTCCAGCTCCGCCAGCTTGCATTTGGCATCATTGAGGGCAGCTTCTCCCTGCTGCTCAGCCTCAGCCACGGCCGCCTCCAGCTTGCTGCGCTGTGGGGAGGGCAGTTTGCAGATGGGCTCTGGCAGGGACTAGGGTATCCTCAGGTTGGGCTAGAAACACTGTCCCCTGTCTGTGGGGACACAGCCTGGTGCCAAGCAAGGGATGGAGCCCATGGAGGGGCTTGTCATCCTGTAGTTTGATGTTGCCTGGGAGTGGAACATTGCTTTTCTTCCGTTTTCATCCTCACTGATTTTGCACTTACTGATTTCTGTTGCTTTAAGACCCAGGAGGTCCAGAGAATAAAACCATTCTTTCTGCCTCACCTACCCCTTTAAATGAGCCCAAGAGCTTTCCTTCTACGTTTTTGGAGTTTAAGAGAATCTCTCCTTTCCTTCCACATTTTCCTCCTCCAGGAAGTCTTCCTGGACTAATTCATCCATCCCTCTATTGCTGGGTCCCAGTGGCCTCCCCCACATCATCCAACTCAGGCTCCCCAAAGCTTGGGGCTCTGCCTGTCTTCCTTATGGGGCTTTCTTTTTCCTTTGCCCACCTGAGCCTTGGCATGCTCGATCTCTGCCTTCAGCCTCTGGATCAGCCGGTTCAGCTCATTGATCTCATCCCGAGTGTTGCGCAGGTTGTCACAGTGCTGGCCAGCTGTCACTCGCATCTCCTCATACTAGGGGTTGATGGGAGAAAGGGATGATTCAAAGATTGGGTCAAGTTCACAATCCACTTTGTCATCCCAGGGCTGCCTGCACCCCTTCCCCAGCACCCTCCTGCCCACCTTGGTCTGGTACCAAGCCTCCGCATCAGCCCGACTGCGCCTGGCGATCTCTTCGTACTGGGCTTTGATATCGGTGATGATCCCATCAACGTCCAGGTTCCGGCTGTTGTCCATCTTCACAATGACTGATGTCTCTGAGATGTGTGACTGTAGTAACTGGATTTCCTGTGTTGGAAGATCAGTGAGACAGATGGACTGAGTCCCATCAATGGGTCCCATCAATGGCCTGAGGCTTTGTCACAGGGTCCCCAGGACTTGGAGTCAGGAGACAGAGCATTGCTTATTTCTTCAGGGCAAAGCAACAGAGCAGATCATGCAAACTGAGGGCAAAGAAGAGGAGGTGACCCCAAACCATTTCAGCTTGACTTTAAACCCTTGTTGTATACTAGGAGACATCCCTTCAACACCCTAACTTGTTTAGGTAACTAGTGAAACTGAGGGAGCCTAGGGATTTGTGGAGGGGAGTAAGAACCATGCTAAAGCTTAAACTTTTCTTTGGTTTAGCCACACCATGACTGTGCCAGTCGTGGATCGTTGAGAGCTGACAACATTTTAGAACATGATGATCTAAGAGTTCCTATATCCCAAGTCCTGAAGAGACTTGGCAGTGAGGATGGGAGAGGGCTGAGAACTGGTCTGCAAGGCGAGGGCCTCAGAGGGAGATTTCTTCAGCCTTTCCACTCAGAGCCAGACATTCAGTTCTGAAATTAGGCCTATCCCAGACCAAAAAGACCTTATGAAGCAAAAGATAGCTAGTTCATTTGACTAATTAGGTAACACACCTTACATCTCTGAGCAAGTCAGTTTTCCAGAGTCTTCTCTTCAGAAGATAGGAAGTGACATTCTTAGACTTAAAACTTTCCTGGCCATCAGTAGATTGGCCAACAAGGAGTTGATTCATAGACCTGAGTCAGGCTCCCCTTACCTTCTCCACTTGTACATTTATCAACATTTAGAGAATATAGATTTGATGGGAAGAAAGATGTATGATACCAAATTTTAGAAAATACACTAGTCCAATGAATCCCCCAGGGAGCCCAGGCCACACAGTGATCTCCTTGGATGGCTCAGAGGGGATGAGCCCTTACCGCCATGTATAGGGTTTTCAGGAAGTCGATGTCCTGAGTTAGGGTATCCACATTGGCCTCTAGATCAGCCTTACTTAAGAATGCTGTATCCACATCCTGCATCAAAGAGAGAAGGATAAAATGCTCATTATCTGTGTACTGTTTAACCTCCCCACCTTGGCAGGGTCTGGAGATGGGTGGGAAGATCAGACCAATCTCCACAGGGGCAGGCCAAGTAGGACAGGTGGGAGGGTCATGGGGTGGAAATACAGCTTAATGACTCTTGTTCTCCCTTGGACAACATAAAACCCCCAGGGATGCTGGAACTTTCTCGATGCTCATTTAGAGGCAAGAAGAATCTGGATAATCCAAGACTCCTAAAATGTCATCTCTTTAAACCTCTCCTCTCATGAAGACCCTAAGTCATTGGAGACCAAATCAGAACTTCAAAGGGAAGCAGTTGTGACCTTAGGGAGTCCACTGTGTGTGAGTATTCACAGGGCTGCCCAGGCAGCGTCCTGGGATGTGGAAAACATTTGTCTGTCTGGAGGGGAAGTCTGCCTGGGCCTGTTGTTCTCCTTACCTTCTTCAGAGCCACGAACTCATTCTCAGCACTGGCCCGAAGACCCACTTCCTCTTCAAACCTGAATGATAAAGATGAAGAGGGTGCGTTCTCCCCCTGAACTAAGAGCTGATACTCCCAGCTCCCCAGTTATCACCTTTTATGACCTCTCTTGCCCCAGCCAGGAGCCTGGCTCCTTGTTGTCATCCTCATGTTCTCCACTCTGTCCCATCTTTAAGACCTTTTAGACCCTTGATTTCTCCAAATCCCTTTTACTTTCTCAAATTGGGTGCAGGGTCTGAAAATCTGAACCTTGGCTGTGGTTCTCTGCTAGAAATGCCTTAGGGTCATTGCACTTGACCTTAGAGGAAGTAGCATCCTGCTTGTAGCTGGACCTGGGCACTGTTTTCAGAACCAGGGTTTCCTTTTTCTGGGGTCAACTCACCCATGTGCACAGGCAGGATTAGGGACAAATTGTGCCCAATCCCAGGTCTCTTTATTCCTCAGGACCTACAGGGGACCTCACCCTCCCATACATATCACTGCCCTGCCCCTGTCTCCAGACTAGGAATTGAAACCAGCATTCAACTCTGATCCTTCCAGTGGCTCCCATCTGAGCTTGGCTGCTGCATTAGGGACCAGCCCTATGCCCGTCCTTGGTCCATAAGGTCCAGATGCCACTCACTTCTTCTTGAAACCCTCAAGGGCATCCTGCATGTGGTTCCTCTCAGCCTCCAACCGTGCCCGGTCACTGTTCACTACATCCAGCTGCCTGCGTAAGTTGGTGATGTAGTTCTCGAAGAGAGGCTCCAGGTTGCTCTTGGCACATTTCTGCTCTTGGAGGAAGTTCCACTTCGTCTCTAGGAGCTTATTCTGCTGTTCCAGGAACCGCACCTAAATCCACAGAGGCAAAGACATGGCAATTGAGAGCTCAATATGATCAGCTACGTATCGACTAGTTGCTCAGATGGTCAGAGGTGACAACCTCATGGTGACCATTGTTCCCTTTTTTGTTTGACTTTCAGTCTTCTAACTCAGAAGAATCTGGCAGAGCAGGCCTGGGACTCCTCCTCACACTCAGCCAGGCTGAGCTACAAACAGAAGCTTTGAAACCAAAATCTTCAACCTTTTCCCCTTTAACACTCTGAGAATGGGGAGGGCCAGCTCACTGGGAATTCAGAAATCGATTCTACCTGAGCCGAGGTTGGCCTACATCTGAAAACCAATGTCAGTTACCTCTGGCAGGGAATGAAGAACAGAGTAAAGTACATTTGGGCTGTGATGTGGCTTTAGGAGGTGGGAACTCTCAGGTCGTAGGTCATACCCATCACTCCAGATATTCTATCAGCTGGAGGAGAATGTAGAGACCATTTGCTTCAACCCGTCATTTCACATGCAATGAAGCTCACAGAGATCGAGTTTACAATCACAGGCACAATCAGAGAATCCCCACTTCATGGAGACATGAGTCCCTGCTTCTGGGATGTCAGTTCCACCTCTTTGCTCCTCTCATCAACCTGAAGATCAATGACCACCAGTGATCATCCCCTACTGTTTCCCTCAATCTAGGTGACTTGGCTGAATCTGGATATCCCTCTTGGGGGAGGAGTATGAATCCCTTGTTTTGTACAAAAATTACTCAAAGCCACTCTCCATTTCTTTAGGCCTGAACAGATGTGGCCACTCATCCTCAGAAACCATGAAAACTTCAAAGAGAGCATGAGGCTATCAAAGGACAAAATCTTTTAAACCTGTCCCAGCCAACACCTGGTGGAGGTGTTCGTGTTTCTAACCTGTTTGGAAGATATTTCTAAATGACTAGGTTGTTCAGATCCCTTTAGACATCCAGTCAGTGGCTGGATGTTCCACCACCACTGTCAAACTATCCCTCCATGTAGTGCTTCCTCAGGCTCACCCTTGCTCTGCAGCAGATTGACCCAGAAATCATACTGCATGCCTTTGGTTGATCCCAAAGGATGTGGGGTCAAGATCTGTGTCCTGGGTCTAGATCAGTTCTTCCTGAGGGAAAGTACACCCCAGTGCATTTAGCTCTCATCATCCTAGACCCAGAGGCTGAGCTGTCTCAAATACCTTGTCGATGAAGGAGGCAAATTTGTTGTTGAGGGTCTTGATTTGCTCTTTCTCATCCCTCTTCACTCTCTGGGCGTTGGGGTCAATCTCCAGGTTGAGCGGGGTCAGCAGGCTCTGGTTAACAGTCACGGCTGTGATGGATGGGGCTGCTGGCCCTCCAATTCCTCCAACTCGGTAGCCAAAGCCAGGGCTGCAGAAGCCATAGCCGAGGCCACTTCTGGCTCCAAACCCCAGGCCAACACCACTCCCATCACCGAAGCCAACTCCATAGCAGGTGGGTCGAGGGCACACAGCTGCTATCCGGGGTGAGCACGATCCAAAGCTGATGACGCTCCGACTGCCAAAGCTGCTAAGACCCCGGAAGCTGGGCCCACTCCTGCAGGAGACAGAGCTGGCCCGGAAGCGGTTCAGGTTCTGAGGGGTCACTGCTGAGCAAGAGCTGAAGTTGCCCACACATCGACCAGAGCTGACTCTGTAGGAGCGGCAAGACATGATGGTGTCCTGGGCAAGAGCAGAGTGGCGACTGCAGAGCGGGGAGAGCTGGAGCTGGAAGTCCTCTGGGGCTAGTGGATCACTCTCACCCCTTTTATGTGTGTGGGGATCTGAGGATTGGTCCCATAAAAGTGAAAAAAAGCCATTTGGAAGCATTTATGAGCTTGGGTAGTTAGCAGAAACTCTCCATGCCTGTAACCTCCTTCACAGTGAACTAATCTCAGACACACCTATTCCCCTCAGAATCAGAGCTATAACATCAAACCTATAAACATTAAAAACACATAAACACATAAACATTATTGTCCTATTTTTCCCGCAGGTCCACCATAATTGCCATTATGGGGACATTAATTTTCTTTGGTCTCAAATCCAGTAGACTTTCCATTGCAAGTGTGGCTAACCACCAGAAAGTTAGAATGGTAACAACTCCAGCAAGAGGCTTGCAAGGAATGCAGCTATACAGATAACCTCTAAATAGATGAGGAGTGTATAGAAGAGAGGCAGGGTCTTCATAGCTCCAAGTAAGAAATGATATAGTGAGAACACAGTTTACTGCATCCCTGTAGATGGATTAAACAGTCCAAAAACCTATTGCAGTGTTTCATCTATCCTCTGTAATCTGATTTGACTGTTCACATGAGAATTGAATCATCAGTGAAGCTCATTTGGGTTAGTGTAATACATGTCTGATTTGACTTCCCTGGTGGCTCAGATGGTAAAGCAGCTGCCTACAGTGTGGGAGACCCAGGGTCGATCCCTGAGTCGGGAAGATCCCCTGGAGAAGGAAATGGCAACCCACTCCAGTACACTTGCCTGAAAAATCCCATGGACGGAGGATCCTGTTAGGCTACAGTCCATGGGGTTGCAAAGAGTTGGACACGACTGAGCGATTTCACTTCTTCTGTCTGATTTGAAACTCTCAAAGGACATTCATTCATTCATTCAGCAATTACCAAATACTCTATCTCAGGTAATGTGCTTGGTGCTGAGGGTACAGAGATAAAAAGATGGTCTCTGTATTCCTGCTGGTGTGGGGAGATTATCTTGAAGACTCCCACCAACCAATACTTTTGTGACATAATTTGAGGCCAAAACATGCCAATGATTTGGCCATGTATCTGTGTGGAAAGTTAACCACGTGATTTTGAACCCCTAAAATACACATTAGGGATATCTGTAGTCTTACCTATGCAGATTCCTTGCATTATAGATGGAGAGACAAATGTTGACATTTTCTGTTCTAGAAAGTGGCATGATTTGTCCTACTTGTCTGTGCTTAGGGGAACTTGTGCTTGATTGGATGCTTACTTCGGATTCTGTCAATACTTTGGAAGGGAATATGAGCTTTTGACTAGAGCCATCCATCTCAGGTCTTCACTAGTTCCTTCCTTCTGGTCTCTATACGTTTTAATTCTTTTTCTTGTCTTACTGTATTAGCTAGGATATCCAGTATGATGTTGAAAAGCAGTGGTGAGAGAGGACATCTTTGCCTTATTCCTGATTTTTGGTGGAAAAGCTTCAAGTTTCTCACAGCTAAGTACAATGTCAGTTGTAGGTTTTCTGCATATAAAATTTTTTTTATCAAGTTGAGGACGTTTCCGTCTGTTTCTAGTTTACCACTGTACTCCATAGATCCAGGTACCAGGTGCGTGTCTAAAGGGAGAAGTAGAAAATAATAATAACACAGTAGTTCTTGTAAAGATTGCCAGCAACCTCCATGTTGCTAAATTCAGTGGTCCATTCTCAGCTATCATTTAATTTAGCAGAATTTGACATAGTTGATCATTCTCTTTTCCTTGAAATAATTTCCTTTTTTGGTTTCCAGACACCACATTCTCTTGATTTTCTTTACATATTATTGACTGCTTCTTTTCTTTTCTCAACCAGTTTATCTTCATATCCCGATCCGCACACACCATGGAATCCTTGGGCTCAGCTCTTGTACCTGTTCATGTCTTTATCTACACTTGCCCCCTTTGTGACATCATACAGCCTCATGACTTTAAATACTATCTGTCTGTTGATGGCTGCCAAAGTGTATCTCTATTCTGAGCATCCCTTTGAATGTCCCTTCTGTGCCCCACGCATGTATTTTGATCAACATCTCTATTTGGATATCAACCACGTATCTCAAATTTAATCTCTCCAAAACTGTTCTCCCAATTGCTTGTTCCTGTGAAATACATTCTACTTGCCAGTCTTGCTATCTCTGTACTGGCTCAGGCCAAAAACCTGGGGGCCATTCTTTGTTCATCAACTTTTTCCCATATCCCACATTCAGTCCGTTGGCAAGTCCTACCTTCAAAATATACCTGGACCCTTACTACTGCTCACCACACCATTGTTCCCGTATTGGTCCAAGTTCACCACTCCTCACAGGGTGTGTTGAAGTATCCTTCCAGCTAGTCATACTGCTTCCTCCTCTGCCCCCTCTGTCTTTCCTTAACACCGTTCTCAGAGTGGTTCTTTAAAAACAAAACATGTCAGATCATGCCATTTCTAAGTTCAAACATCCAGAGTAAATGCAGACTCTACATAGTCTGCCCTCCTCTTTCACTGACCTCCCTTCCCTCTATCTGTTCTTTACTCACTCTGCTGCAGCCACTCTGCCTGTATGTCCATCAGACAGGTAGGAAAGCTCCTGCTTAGACACTTTCCGCATTTACTGCTTTTTATTTGTGCTGGGAAATCTTTTTTCCTCAAATGGCCACATGGCTGGGTCCCTCAACTCTTCCAGGTCTTTGCTCGTAGGTCCCCTCTCTTTAAGTTCCCCTCCCCCACGTACTCTCCATTCCCTCTCCCTGCTTCCTCCTCTCCTTAGGAGTTCTCACCATCTGAGGTCCTTGCCTGCAAGGATTTGCCTGTTTAACATTATCATCCCAGGCTGTAACATAAGCTCCAGGAGGCAGGCACTGTTGTGTATGTGTGTGTGTTTTTCTCCTCTTCATCCCTGCTTAGGAGAGTGGAGGCATGTGGTAGGCAGGCTGTGTGTTTTTGTTGAGTGAATGGAGACACTGCAAAGATTAAAAGCAGGAGGAAAAGGGAGAGAGGACAGGGGGTAAAATTTTATTATCACTGTGCAAACACTCACCCTCCTTGGCACATAAATGACCTGGGAAAATTGTCTAACCTCTCTAGCCTCAGTTTCCTCATCTGTAACATGGAATTATACCTATCGCATAGTATGTGAAGGTTACATGTGGAAATGTTTGGGTGGGGTGTACGTTGTGTGGAGCCTCGTGTGGTTATCCATTTCTCTCCTCTCCTCATCCCCTTCTTTTCATCTTTTCCTCTTTCCCCCTCCTTTGCCTCCCTTCACCTGTAAGCTGTCATTCCTGTTGTGGTCCAGCACCCCACCTCATTCCCGCTCCAATGGTTATGGCATCATTACCCCACCAGCCATTCCTGGGGCTGACCTGTGTCTCAGCTTCCTTCAACCCTAACAGCCAGGGCGGGATGGGGGTAATTGAGACTAGTCAAGCATGACCCCTGTTCTGAGATGAGCTGTCACCATTAGCAGTTTATAGTTCTGAGGAATTATTTCGCCAGACGATGCAAAATACAGTCCTCAGCCATTTTTAAAGGGTGGCAGGTGGGGAGAGGGGAGGAGTCGCCCTGGAAACTCTGGGCTGGGGCTTTTGCTGCTCTGACAGTTTCTTCTTTCTGTTGAGAGTCGGTCTGGATGTAATCCTGAGATCTGCTGGCTGAGCTAGTGTAGATGGATTGCTGGCTCATCTTGATGCTAATTGCCCTGGGAGGAGGGGGAACTGCTGATGAGGGAGGGGGCCAGGCTGGTTGGCTGGGCGGAGCCTGGGAACCCTGGCTGCTCTGTGTGTGTGTGTGTGCGCGCGTGCCTGTGGGTGGGGAGGAAGGTGACAGGGAAATCCCAGAGGATGAGACGACTTTCTAAAGCCACCGCCTCCTTCAGAGTGTTTCCATTCTGCCTGGGGACAAGTCTGCACTGGAGAGAGGCACTCACTGGGACGTGTTCATGCTGAGACCTGCCCCAGTGGGAAGGGAGACTCAGGAATCTCCCTGCAGAAGGAGGGGGCCATGGGAAAGAGGCAGGCCCTCTAGCCCTATGTCCTGTCAGGTTAATGATGCTGAGATAGAATCTAAACACCTCTTGGGAGAGACAAAGCACCCCTCTTACTTGAGCCCATCCCCACCTTTTCAAGCAGGATCATTTTTCTTTTTTTTTTTCAGGTTTAGCCTAAATTCCTCACTTGCCCACACAGTTTCAGGGTGAAATGATGCTCTTCGCAGGCATGCAAGTCAGTTCACGTCAAAAAACCTTCACTGGATGCTGATGTGAGCCTGGCATCGAGCTAGGTGTGGGGATGCCGGCCAGCTGGGTGCAACCCTCTTCCTTCTACCAGACGCAGTGATCCTAGGTCCCCTCCTCCACTTACAGCTCCATTTCTGTGGCCATTTCCCCCAATCCGAGCCCCAGGAGGAGAGTGGCAGTAGTGAGTCTCCCTGGAACCCCTGATGGGACCAGGATGAGGGAGGGATCCCAGGGGACCTGGAGTGTGGGGCAGAGCTCACCTGAGGGAGAGGGCGGTGGGGCAAGAAAGGGCCTCCCGGGGGTGAGAGGAACAAGAAAATGGGAGACATTCTGGGGAGACAAACAGAAACAAGGCACCTCAGTCCGGGTCCTCCACCCAGGCCTCTTTGGGCTGTTCCCCACCTGTCCTTGCGGGGGCGCTCTGGGAAGGGCTGCGTCTTGGAGACGGAGTGGAACACAGGGAGGCTCTGGCTTCAGCAGATATCTCTCCCTTCCTCCGGAGGGCAGGGCGGGGACCTAACCCTCCCTGTATCCCTGCACCTGGCGCAGGGTGGGTCCTGGGAGAAGCTTGGAAGGTGTTTGCCCAGCTGACGGAGTGAAATGCTGGGGCACCACCAGGAGGCACTTTCATCCCGCCTGCCTAGTGTCACCTCCTCTCTGGGGAGAAGAGAGTGAGGGCACAACTGCACAGCCCTGAGGGGGATCTCCTGGGGAAGCTCTGAAGGGGCATGCCGGGGTCTCTGGCTTATGTCCAGGACAGGGCCACCCTGGGATGCGAATTCCCACAGGGGTGGTCACCAGGCCGGTGCCCACCTCTCTGTGAAGGTGGAGGAATCTTCCTTTCTCCTCCTTTACTCCACTGGGGTGTTTCCTGGGCCGTGTATAGTTGTCTGTAGGACAGAGGTGGCCTATTGTAATCTCTGTTTTTGCTGACTCCAGGCCGGGGTGTGTCTGTAGTTTTGGGTTTTTAATCAGCAAGCACCTTACTGGCTCTAGGGCAGGTCCAGGGTGACAGGGCTTCAAGCAGGAATGGAGGCCATGAGGCCCTCGTTGTCCCACTGGGTGTGGGTGTGCGTCCCTGAAGTCACCAGCTCTCACCTGTCTGACTCCGCATGTGCCCTGACTCGCGGTTGCTGATCCCTCAGCCTTGAACCCCCGCCCCTCCACCACAACCCTGCCGCCACGGGCTTCCTTGCTTCCTCTCAGTCTTGCTGGCTTTTGGGGTCCAGCTTACCTGCCCCTCCTCAGGGGACCTACCTGAGGCCTGTGACTAGGATGGGACCCTCGGTTCTGTCCTCTTTCACAACAAGCCTGACATCTGTAATTTCATGTCTATGTCTGTACCCTCAGATAGGTTGTAAGCCCCAGAGGCATGGATTGGAGCCAGGGCCCCATTTTACAAAGACAGTTTTTTTAAGATGTAATTCATGGATTGTATAATTCACTCATTTAAAATGTACAAGTCAATGGTTTTAGTATGTTCCAGATAAATGCAACCAACACCATAGTCCATTTTAGAATATTTTCATCACCTCCAAAGAAACCTTTGTCTGTCACCCTTACCCCATCTTCTTCTTCCTCCAGGCCTAGGCAACCACTAATCCGCCTTCTGTCTCTATAGGTTTTCCTAATCTGGAATTTCATATGAACGAAATCAGACTATGTGGTTTCTGGGTCTGGCTTCTTTATCTACCTTATGTTTTCAAGGTTCATCCATGTTGTAGCACGTATTAATACTTCACTCCTTTTTATGGCCAAATAATATTCCATTGTATGGACAGATCAAATTTTGATCATCCATTAGTCCATTGATGGCCATTTAGGTTGTTTTCACCTCTTAGGGATTGTGAATAGTGCTGCTGTGAACATTCACGTATGAGTTTTTATGTGGACATGTCTTTTTTTTTTTTAATTTTTATTGGAGTATAGTTGCTTTGCAGTGTTGTGTTAGTTCCTACTGTACAGCAAAGAAATCAGCTATATGTATACATATATCTACTCTCTTTTGAATTTCATTCCCATTTAGGTCACCACAGAGCATTGAGTAGAGTTCCTTGTACACAGTAGGTTCTCATTAGTTATGTTTTATACATAGTATCTGTAGTGTGTGTATGTCAATCCCAATCTCCCAATTCATCCTGACTCCCCTCTCTTCCCTTGGTGTCCATACATTTGTCCTGTACGTGTTTTCACTTCTCTTGGGTATCTACCTAGGAGTGGAATTGCTGGATCACGTGGTTACTCTAATGTTTAACATTTTGAGGAATTGCCAGACTGTTTTCCATAGTTTACAGTCCCTACTGTGGGCTCTAGGTACCATGTCTACTGTCCCTACTGGTAGGTACCATGTCTATTGTCCCTACTGTGGCTGCCTTGTTCATCACTGTGACACCAGCTGCTGGGTGGCCTGACCCATAGCAGGTGCTTGATAAATACATTGAGTGAATGAAAACTGAGTGGATGGGTCCTTTGGAATAAGATGCCCATAAATCAGTAACCCTTGTCTCTTCAAACCCTGTCCTTGCAGTCTTCTCTGGGAACCTCTCTCTGACCCCCTTGCCCGGCATAATAATCAGTTGCTTTTTCTTGTCACTTCCATCCTCTTTGGCTGTCACTACTTATGACTTGTCTCTGAGGCTGAGTCCCTTCAGGGTTCTGAGGGTGTTATAGTCACCTCCCTAATCACCAGCTCCTAATGCAGGGCTTGGCACAGAAGAGATGCCCGGTGAGGCAGGGCTGTGGGGTAAGGGAGTGCTCAGGAGAAGGGAGCACAGGGGGCATCTATGGTGGGGGGATTGTTACAGGGGGTCAGTGAGGCAACATGGAGGGTATTAGGGCCCCTCTGAGGGTAGAACTGCTGCCAGCAAGTCTGAACTCCTGGTCTTGGGGCTGCGGAGAGGGAGAGGAGCCTCGAGGATGCCCCTCACTGGCCTGACTGCTACCTATCTTCCCTGCCAGCGCCAGGCCTGAATCTGTCCTGCACCGAAGGCAGATGTGGTACACATAGTCCAGGCTGGGGAGGCAGAGTCCAGGCCTGGAGGCTGCTGAGTACAGACATGATATAAGGGGCCCCACGGACTTTCTCTAGGACATATGCAGGGGACCATGTGGTGAGGAGCCCTGTGCAGAATAAGACCGTGGTTTTTAACATAGCAAGTGACTTGTAAACTCTTGTGGTATGATGTGCAGCTTTTAAGTGTAATTTGTATGGCTCCACATTTACTCCATAGGCCACTTGCCAATCATTCACATGTAGTTTTCCCGTTTGTATAATAACCTCTGTTTCCACTCCCAATGCCCCCAACTGGCCCCCAGGTCCCCAAGGCTGTTCATCAGTTTCCCTTCAACCTCATTGTCCTCAGAGCAGGGTAGACAATCCTGATTCCTGTAGCCTGGGAACAGTTTATTGGGAATAGACAAGCCCAGAGGCTCATGGCAGAAACGTGGATCCCTGGGTGGGCAGGAGGCAGCACTATTAGGAAGGGGTGTGCTCTGGGGAGGTGAGGTCAGTTCAGTACCTTCTCCTCCCTCACAGCCCCTGAGGCAGAGCCTCCAAGTCTGCTGATGCAGCCCCTTATCACTGTAGCCAGGAAAACATGTTCACATCAGACCCAAAGCAAGAGGAACTCAAGGGAGAGGGAGCTGGCAGGGGGTGGCTATGTACAAAAGGTGTGGGCACGACTGATTCCATTAAACGAATAATGTCAGCTCTTGATTGTCCCTTTGTTTTAGGCATTTCTTTGCCGTCAGCTGCCAATATCAGCTCAGGAAAGAGATGTATTTTTATAATGCCAGTTCAACACAGCTGAGCAGGTAAATCTATTGCCCAAAGACCACCTCTTGATTCTGTGTGCTGAGAGCAGCATCAACAGATTTCGAGTGATCCTGAAATCCTGGCATTTGGCTTGGGAATTCGGGATGGGATTTTGGGGTGTCTCCTTTTGATATTTGCAATAGCGCGTGTATTAGGTGGGTGCTAGAAGGAGTTCGCTTTTCTCAGGTTCATGAGAGTCCAAAGTAAGAGAGGAGGAGAACGTCTGGGGGTGAGGGGAGGCAGAATTTGTGCGGCTATTTCCATGGGATGATCCACAAAGCAGAACTGTGATGTGCCCCTTTGACATCCTGGGGAAGAGAAGTGTTAGGGGGCTATTGCCATTTTCTTGGCCACACTAGAGCCTGACTGTCAGCAGTCAAGGGAGATGGGAGATGTGTTTTCTTCCTTTGTACGCTACCCTCACCCGAGGGCCTCGCTCAGGATCTGCACACAGCTAAGTGAAAAGAGACTCTCAAAGATACCTGAGGGGCAGCTCCCAGTGAAAACTCAAGGGGAATCTTCGATCAGTAGAGAAAGGTGGGAACTTGGAACAGCCTTGTCTTGAACCCTGGTTGTGGGGGACAACATCCCAGCCTGGAGCTTGTGCCCTGTCCCCTGGGCTACTGGCCTCTGGGGACTGTACTAACACTTGTGGCAGGAGGAGCTGCCCCCAGCCCCTAGCTTCACACTGGAGCTCCGCCTGCTCCCACAGACGAGGAGCCCCTGGGGCTCACAGGGGATGTAGATTTCACTAGGGCCCACGACGCCGCAGCCCCCACTGCTCTTGAGGACACTGGTGCTCCCTGGACAGTACACAGGTGTGCTGACCACACATGGCTCGTAGAGGACGGCACCTTTGGAGCTGCTCACGGCTGTGGGAACAGGAAGGGATGTTCAGGGCCCTGCCAGGCCAAGCCCCACACTCCTCCCCACACCTGCTGTCATCATGTCTAAGGACACCCCCATCTCAGTTACCAACTTCCAAGTCTCCCATTGTTGTTTGGTTGCTCAGTCGTGTCCAACTCTTCTGTGAGCCCATGGCTATAGCCTGCTAGGCTCCTCTGTCCATGGGATTTTCCAGGCAAGAGTACTGGAGTGGGTTGCCATTTCCTTCTCCAGGGAATCTTCCTGACCCAGTGATCAAACCTTGTGTGAGGAGTCACTTGTGTCTCCTGCATTGGCAAGCAGATACTTTACCACTGAGCCACCAGGGAAGCCCAAGTCTCCCATTCCAGTCACATAAAATGCTTAGCAGTTCCCCACATGTCCTTCCTATTACCCCAGAGCTCTGTCTTCTGCTTTACCCTCTCTTTTTATTTGTCTGCATGTGTGTGTGCATGCTAAGTTGCTTCAGTCGTGTCTGACTCTTTGTGACCCTGTGGACTGTAGCCCACCAGGCTCCTCTGTCTGTGGAATTCTCCAGTCAAGAATACTGGAGTAGGTTGCCATGTCCTCCCCCAGGGGATCTTCCTGACCCAGGGATCGAAACTTTGTCTCAGGTGTCTCTTGCCCTGGCAGGTGGGCTCTTTACCCCTATCACCACCTGGGAAGCTCCCTATTTGCCTGCTTCAAGTCTTGTTTCTCCAGGAAAACATCCTCTTGTCTATATGGTGCCTGGCAGACAACGCTGGGTGTCTGCCCCTGATTCTGACTCCCATAGACCTGGGCAGCCCTGAGGGAGAGCCTCTCCATCCACCAGGAGCTCTTTCCTTTAGGGTGAGGGAGGCAGGCTGAGGTTTGGGCAGGGGCAGTGTGGTTTATGTTTGGGTGGATCAGTTCCCAAGATCCCAGAGCCCCTGCAGAGTGCTCAGTACTCACAGATATTCACGGGTCCAACACCTTCACACAGCCTGGAGGTGAGAGGGAAAGGAGATACAAGAGAACTGCATCAGAGAATGAGAAAAACACAGCAGCCCCTCCTCCTGCGCACGCCATGGACCCTGTCAATGAGGAGGGACTGCAGATGCATGCTGTCTCAGATTTTCCATGGATGGGCTGAGGGGTGGGCAATGGCTGCAGCAGCAATCGGAGGGCAGGAGGACAGACATCCCTGACCCACCTTTGCTCCTCTCCTTCCAGCAGGCGCCTGTAGGTGGCGATCTCGATGTCCAGGCCCAGCTTGGAGTTCATCACCTCCTGGTATTCCTTGAGCAGGCAGGCCATGTCCTGCTTGGCCTTCTGCAGGGCCTCCTCCAGCCCGGCCAGCTTGCACTTGGCATCATTGAGGGCTGCCTCGCCCTGCTGCTCCGCCTGGGTCACTGCGGCCTCCAGCTTGCAGCGCTGGGGGAGAGGACACAGAAAAGTATTACAGGGGCCCTGGGACCCTGGGCTGACTCTCAGAAGAACAGAGAACATGGTCATTGTGAGATAATTGAAAATAACATATATTGGTCTCTTCCCCCAGTTCCTGGCACAGAACTCCTCCAAACCTTGTAGTTTCTTAAGTGGCGAGCACACCAGGATCATCCTTTGTCCTAACCTTTGGTCTCTGACCCTCTGTCTGACACAGAGTCCCTAAACCCCTTAGAATTTCCTGAGTATTGACAATGTCTTTTGTTTAAGTAAGGTGACTCTAGGTGGGCTCCTGGGTGGGGGCTGGTCACCAGAAAAACCAAGCCTTGATTGGAAGCTGGGAATTTTCAGCCCATTCCACCATTCTCCCAAGAGGGGAGAGCAGCTGGGAATGGAGGTGATAAATGATGATGCTGATGTGAGGAAGCCTCCATAAAATCTCAATAGTAGAGGATTCAGAGAGCCTCCAGGTTGTTGAACAGGTGGAGGTATGGGGAGAATAGCATGCCTCGAGTGGGCATGGGAGCTTCGTGCCCCTCCCACACACTTTACTTTATTCATCCCTTCCACCTGGGTATTCATTTGTATTCCTTATCATATCCTTTTATAATAAACCAGGGCGTGCATGGGTGCTCAGCTGTATCTGACTCTTTGTGACCCCATGGACTGTATCCTGCCAGGCTCCTCTATCCATGGGGATTTTCTAGGCAAGAATACTGGAGTGGGCTGCCATTTCCTCCTCCAAGGTATCTTCAAGACTCAGGGATTGAACCCACATCTCCTGCATCTCCTGCTTGGCAGATGGATTCTTTGCCACTGTGCCAGCTGGGAAGCCCATAATAAACCAAAAAAGTAAACTATTTTCCTGAGTTTAGTGAGAGACTCCAGCAAATTAATTGAATCCAAGGAGGATGGTCATGGAGACCTCCAATGTACAGCCAACTGGTCAGGAGCACAACCTGGACGTGTGATTGGCATCTGAGCTGGGGGCAGTCTTGTGGGACTCGGGGGGCAGCCCTTAACCTATGGGATCTGAAGCTATCGCCAGGTAGGTAGTGTCAGAAGTGAATTCAATTGTGGAACACCCAACTGGTGTTGCAGAGCTGATTGGTGTGGAAACACTCTTCCCCGACATCTGGTGTCAGAAGTGTTGTGAGTGTGACTTGTGTGAGAGTGAAGGAGGGACACAGAAGGAAGAGTGAGTTCTTCCTACAGTCATGGTTATGTGCCAGGTTCATATCTGCTGTGAGTATCAGCCTAGAATTGTGATGTCTGGTTCCCCCAGGGGATGGAGGCCAGTTCTCCTGTCTATGACACCTCAAAGAGATCTGAGAGTTTCCTCTTAGTTATGCCAAGCAATTACTTCATGGCTAATAGACTTTCAGCATCTGCCTGGTCTTCACTAGCCTGGGAGGAAAGGGTGGGTCTGATTTTGTGGACTCTGCAGTGTCACCTTGAATTTCAGGATCATAGAATTAGAGTCTTTGGTTGGAAGGGGGCATGGAGGACACCTTTTCTACACTCCCACCCCGTGAAGCATTCTTGCTATTTCATCTTGATGAATATAGGCTGCCTGGTCTCTGTTGGGGGCCTCACTGTTTCCTGACCCTGCTTATCCTGCTGTGGATCAGCTCTTCTGAAGAAAGGGCTCGCTCCCTCTCGTGGGAAACAGTGCAAATTTATTCCCTCCTCCTCAGGTCCCCCAGGGAGGATGAACCTGCCCTGCACAGCCAGGACCAGATGGCAGGTCAGCCTGTGATGGCCTCACCTGGGCTTTGACATTCTCAATGTCTTGCTGCAGCCGCTGGATCAACTTGTTTATTTCCAGGATCTCGTTCTTGCGGTTGCGGAGGTTGTCACAGTGATTCCCGGCCGTCAGCTGAAGCTCCTCATACTGCCGGACAGGGAGGTCAGAACCTGGGCACCCACGCTGTGGTCCTTCTCCGCCCTCATTCCCACTGTCCCCAGGCTCTTCTTTCCTGACTTCCTGCGTTGGGTGCTCTGGATTCTTATACTTGTTATGTTTCCCCAGCCCCTTTCCAATTCTGGTCCTTTTCTGGGCTGCTTCTTATTCCCTTCTCACCTCCCAGCCCTGAACCTTCAAGCTTATTAAATTCTCCCCTAAGCTCCAAGCACCATTCCTCTCTGTCTTGTGATTCTGTGTCTCATCCTTTTCTCTCTGCCCTGGAATTTCCCTCCCTTTTGCTCCATCTGTGCTCTGGACCTTGGAAGGGGTTTCTGCCCTCACCTTGGGGCACCTAACAGGCCAAGGACTGGGAACACAGAACATCTGCCCCCTCAGGGTAGACATATTTATATGTTCTCCCTCAAAACAATTGAAAACAAAATTCAACGTTACTTCCTATTTTGGCTTAACACTTTTTTTTTTAACCACTGCACATAAAATCTAATTTCTTACTAGTGTATTATAGATTACATCAATAGATTTTAAAAAATTAGCCAATTGTATGTTTTCTGCATATAATGGATAGGAGTGTTTTGCAGAGAAAATGCAAAACTAGACCAACATAAGTCACTCTCCTTGGTTTTTGTGAAAAAAACGGTAGTTGCCTAATCACTATCCATACTTCTTTTCCTCAGACAGAAGCCCAGATAAAAGAATATTTCTCAGCTTTCTCTTCAATGAGGTGTAGACTGTTGCAGGGTAGGGCTTCTAGGAAAGCTGTTTAAAGTCAGGGATGATTCAGCCGGCGTGTTCCTTTTGCCCTCTCTTCTTCCTTCTGCTTGGAATGGACATGTGAGATTGGTGTATTGCAGCCATCTTAGGGCATGAGGATACCATGAGGATTAAAGCAATGTGTTAAGAATGGCAGAATAGCAAGCTCGAAGGAGCCTGTGTTTCTGATGGTAACTTGGGGTCATCTGTGGCAGTCTATTTCTGTACTTCAAGTTATTTGAGAAAAAAATAAAAAATCAAATTTGTTTTAACTATTATTATTTAAAATTTCTGATCTTCACAGCTAAGTACAGTTGATGAATAATAGAGTTACCATTCTGGTTCTAACTTAGAAGGATGGGTAATTAAGATTGTTTTCCTTAAGGCCTGATGGGTGGCCCAGGAAGCAATCAGAGGAGGAGCCCGCCAGAACAAGACCTGGCCATGGATGGGCCACAGACTGACTTACAGGGAGCTGACCCCAAGGTGGGGTTTGATACTTTGATCACCATGGATTTGCAGGAAAAGGACAGAATATTTCTTGGGACATTTCCTGAAAATTGGTATCCACGGCCTTCAGAAAAATGTCTAAAGCATTCAGGGCAGCTCTGCAGATTGCTGTGATCTAGCTGTGTTTCCAGCCCCATATCCTTCATGGTGCTTCACACTGGGGACACCTCCCTTTCATGCTTCTTTGGCCTGCTCCTGCTGGCTCTCAGCCAGACACCCTTCCCCCATGCTCTGATTATGGAAATCATACTTGGCTTCCAAGATCCAGATCAAATGCCAGTGCTCCTGAGTTTCCATACACAATTTGTTACTTCCAGCATCATCATACTATACCCTTAGCCTATGGCTCGACCTTTGTGGTCACTTCATGCTACCTCGTATATCCTTCTGGCTGTTTACATCTCTCTCTCCCATGGACTGTAACTTCCTCGAGGATGGGGATGGTCTGACTCTTTGTATACTCATGGTTCCACACACCCCAGTAAGGCCCTCCTTCCCTGGCCACCCTGTTAACCGAATTCCTGCCACATACCCTATGCTTCACCCTGATTTATTTTTTTCCATAGCACATGTCCATCTAATATACATCCGCTGTACTTATATGTCCTGTTTGCCTGTCCTGCCCTGCCTCTGGAAAATGAAAGTGACATAGAGGCAGGGATTATTGTTTGTTCTGTTTCCTGTTGGATCTCCAGCATCTAGAATGCTGCTTGGCACATGATGAATGTGCAATAAATGAATGAATAAATGAGTGAGTGAATGAATGAATGAATGGTACCTTTCATAGATGGTGTAGATGAGACTGAGATGATAGTATCTGTTAAGTCAGATTGCCCTTGGGGGCACAACTGCCCTCCCAGCAAGCGCCTAATTACCTAAGTCTGGGGCCACCTTAATTCCAGTTTCTGTTCCACCATTAGTAACCATTCCATGCCATTAGCCTCCTCCCACACCCGGAAACTCTGAGCCCTCTTTGCCATCACCTCCAATTAGTATTCCTTGAATGCTACTTAGGGAAGCACTTCCTATGAGTCTATGAGTGTATAAAGCTGGGGACCTCTGATGAACAGGTCTGGGCTGTCTGTGGGGTCTCTCCCACACTCATGGGGACCTGGCCTGAGGCTTGGTCGAAACAACAGAGGCTGGCGTGGCATGGCTCACATTTTCTCTCCTGATTCCTGGAAGAGAGTGGTTCTGGGGTCTCCGAGGCCCTGCCCAAGACTCACCCGGCTCTGGTACCAGGCCTCTGCTTCGGCTTTGCTGCGGTTGGCAATTTCGTCATACTGGGCCTTGATCTGGGCAATGATGCCATCTGTGTCCAGCTCCCGACTATTGTCCATCTTCACAGTGACTGAGGTCTCTGAGATCTGAGACTGGAGCAGGTTCGTCTCCTGGGGTGGGGGCCCCAGGTGAGAATGGGTGAGCTCTTTGAGGATCAAGTTGGTGAGGGAGAGGGGAAGAAATGAGGAGACCCAGCTCTGACATTCCCATGGCAGATTTGCCTAGCTGTCCCGGCCCTCAATCACCAACCTGCTCCAGTCCCCACCCTTCAGTTGCACCAAGATCTAAGAGCCAAGGCGTGGGCCCTCTGACTTCTGGGAGTCTCTCTGCCTGAGAACCAGCTGTTCCACATTGACTTCTTCACTTGCCCACTTTTAAGCCACAAATGTACCCACAGGGCAGGAGCTTTCCCCGCCCATCATCCCTCCAGAACTGGCCCCTGGCCGACCACCTGTGGGCAGCATGGCTGCAGGTACCTCGGTATACAGGGTTTTCAGGAAGTCGATCTCGTGGATCAGAACTTCCACATTGATCTCCAAGTCAGAATTTATCAGGAAGGCAGTGTCCACATCCTGCAGCCAGGAAAGTGACAGTCATAACCTGAGGCCACCCCTCTGCCAGCTGGGCCACCTCCCAGGCAAGCTGGTGGCAGGTGACAGGTGTGGGACCCACTTTCCTTACTTAAGCCCACGTGGAAGTGAAGGGGGTGACAAAGACAAGGACTTCATGCCTGGGCCTGGCATCCCAACGGGGAAGGATCTGAAGGGAATGGGATTAAAGGAGATGGGAGTCCATTCCTCAGAGCTCATGGACCCTGGGCAACAAACACGTAGCTGTGTATGTGAGGGACCGTCAGGATGGTTTTCATCTCTGGGGATTTGAGTCAGAGCTTTTGTCTTTTGATTTGGCATTGCCACATCTCCAGCTTCTTGGACAGATGTAAATACAACACTTAACACGAGTTGGGTGGTAGAGGCATCAGTCACTGCCCTCCTGGGGCAGGAGGCTGGCCTTCCTCTCCCTTGAGGTCAGTGGGGCTGGCACCCGGGTCAGCAAGGTGGGCTGGCTGCAGGCCCGGTCCAGGGGTTGAGTGTCTCCAGGCCCACTAGGCCCGCTCAGAGTGCCTTCTCCCTTCATGGGCTACCCTCCCTCACCTTCTTCAAGGCAACAAACTCATTCTCAGCACTGGGCCGCAGGGAGAGCTCCTCTTCATATCTGGTGGAAGGGGCAGAGGGAAAATGTTTTAGTCACGGTGGTGGGATTTGGAAGGATGTGGGCATGGGGTCTGAGAGTAGGAGCTTCTGGGAACAAGTCTGTCTCTCACAGACTGAATGCCCTAGGGAGGCACCAGGTCTGGCCCTGTCTCTAGTCACCTCCGGCCCCTTCAGCCACTCAACACAGATGATTTTTTATTATAGCCTCTTATGAGCCACTTTGTAAGTTTATGTTCCACCTCAATGCCTGGTAGCCTTTTCCTATAATGAATCATTCTCTAGAAAGTCCTTTTTTTTTTTTTTAATTAAAAAAAATTATTTACTGGCTGTGCTGGGTCTTAATTGCGGTATGTGGGTCCTTAGTTACATCATATGGGGATTTAGTTCCCCGACCAGAGATCAAACCCAAGCCCCCTGCATTGGGGCATGGAGTCTTAGCCACTAGATCACCAGGGAAATCCCTGGGAAGTTCTTCTTAAAGCTACCTTTATTCTATCTTGCTGCTGAGGAAGCTTACTTCATCCAGTCATTTCCTCTGGGAAAATGGTGAAGAGTTGGCTGGCTGTTGCTGGCACACCTGTCTTTTCTTTTTGAAAAAATATTTATTTATTTATTTGGCTGTGCCAGGTTTTAGTGGCAGCATGTGGTGGTATCTTTTAGTTGCAGCATGTGGAATCTAGTTTCCCAACCAGGGATTGAATCTAGGCCCCCTGCTCTGGGAGAATGGAGTCCTAGGCACTGGGCCACCAGGGAAGTCCCACAACTGTCTTTTCTGAGTTGTTCTGAGAGTTGGCTGCAGTCACTGCAAGCCCAGCTGACCCCGTGCCCCTCCTTGCCAGGAGAGCGCTAAGCCTGGCCTCTACCTGCAGCTCACTTGCAGAGGTAGCAATTACCCACTTTACCAGATCCTCAGAGAGAGCCGGCCTATTTCCTCTAGGCCCCAGGGAGCCCTTCGCCCACTCACTGCACCCCAAGGCAACGGAATCAGGGTCACGGGTTTAGTCTGGCCAGAATGACTCAGTTTGATGAGCGACATCAATCCATTAAAAGCTTCTCTGTGCTTCCTGACGCCTGAGCTTCCGTTTTCCTGCAGAACTCAGCTGCTGCACAGGCACTGGATGCTGAGCCTGCCGCCTGGGTTTCAATCCCACTCTGTCCTGCACTTGTCATATGACTTTGGGTAAGTGGCTTGGCCTTTCTTGGCCTCAGTTTCATCATCTGTAGAATGACAATATCACTGGTCCTGTCTCATAATTACAAACATCACACAAGTTCATGTCTGCAGAACACCAGGTCAGTACCTGGAACAGGGTACTGTGTGTTTGCTATTGGTGTTAAAATACCATTTGGCCTCATCCTTCTCCAACAGCCCCACTTTTAAAATTCAAAGTCCTAATCTTGAGCTGCGAAATATGTCTCCTGACCACCTTGTATCCGTGAAGAAAGGCATCACTCCTGCTGAGAGGGCTGCTCTCGCCGCACCCACAACCTTGCCACATGTCGCCTACCAGTCTGCTTGAGTCGTCCTCTCTCACTTGCACACTCTGGTCCTTCCTTGTCACCTGCTTCTGCCTCACCTCCTTTTCTGTGGTCTATTCTGAACTCCTCTTTTAGAAGAAGCAACTGGAATGAAACATATCCTTCAAGGCCTTGAGCAAACTGACACCTCCCCTGGGAAGCCTTCCTGGGCTGCTTCTGCCCTCTCACTCTCTTGGGCTTCCTCTTCCGTTCTGCCTTGTACCATGCTGTAGCCGTTGGTGTGCAGACCGGCGCATCTTGCTGACGCTACCAGGACATCTTTCGGGAAAGAGCCAGACTTCCCCAACTTTATCAAACCCAAACTGCCCAGCACAGCATCTGGCTTGGACTAGACACGTGGGTGACACCTGCAGCGTGTGTGTCCCCAACATGGCTCCACTCCACTGAACCCTCTTTCTTAGCATATTCACACTGCCTTTGGAGACGTGTCTCTCTCAGCCCTCTCCCACCAACATGAGAGGCTCACCCAGGACCACGAGGCAATTTATCTGGGCCTCAGCTTCTTGAAAGAAGCACTGGATCTGTGAGTTCTTGCAGATGATGATTTAGAGTTGGACCAGGAAGATGTGGAGTAGAATATATTAGCCCGGATGTTACAAAGAAATGCCAAGGTAGGACTTATCAGGAAGAAGGAACAGCAGGAGTCCAAGCTGGGAGGAAGGAGGGCTTGGGAATCTGTTTGGAGGCTAAGAAGTGTTCAAGATCTGTCAAGGGACTGATGGAAGATGAGGCACAACAAGTATGAGGGCAGAGCCTTGGAGCACTGGGAACAGCAGGAGAAAACTTGTTTTACATGAAGAGAGGTAGAGTGTGGTGGGAAGGGGGATGCATACACATCTAAAATCTCAGAGCTTGTACGATGTGCCTAATGGGTAGTAAGGATGCTCTGCCTACATTATCCCACCTGGCTGTGTAACCACCTAAAGGTCTACGTTTTCAACTTCCCACTTTATAGATGGGGAAACCCAATGCCAGGATTGTTTATGTCACTTGCCCTAGGTGCCTGGCTGGGTAGCAGTGGGGCAGACTCACTTTTTCTTGTAGCCCTCCAGCGTGTCTTGGAGGCAGTGGAACTCTGACTCCAGCCGGTCTCGGTCCCCGGTCAAGAAGTCCAGCTGCCTCCGAAGGGTGGAGATGTAGCCCTCGAAAAGGGGCTCGATGTTGCTCGAGCAGCACCTCTGCTGCTGCATGAAGTTCCACTTGGTCTCCAGCAGCTTGTTTTTCTGTTCCAGGAACCGGACCTGCAGCCAAGAATAGGATGTCACGGGGTGGCGAGGACCCTGGGGACCACAGCTGGCGAGATTAAGTGCTGGTGCAGGCAGTGGAATCCGTCTGTGCTTCAACTGCATCACATTGCTGCTGTGTCTCTGTCTCTCCTGCCTGGGGCAGCTTAGGGGACCCCCAGCTTCCACCAGGGGTTGTTGTAGTGGAAACAGGGCTGCCCCAAGAGGCCTGGGGTGGTTCCTCCTTCCAGCCCTGCCTGCCTGCCACCAGCCTTGTAACCTGGGCTGAGCCACCCAGCCCCTCAAGCTTGTTTTGCTGCCTTCAAATCCTACTTAGGATTGCATAGGGAGCACTTTGTACATCTTCATGCTAATGGAAGCTGGTGAGGATACTGGAAATTGGGGTTTCTTTAATTACAGCCCAGGGGTACTCAGGGAATAAAGCTCAAAGTTCGGTCTTAGCACTCATTGCTACTCTGCCTCATCCTCATCCTACATGGCCAAGTCCAAACCATGTCCCTGTCACAGTAATGTGGAGAGCTGCTGGCCTACCCTTCATTTCCATGGCTTGGAGATCGAGGTTAAGAGACACTGAGTGAGCTGGCCATGGTCACCCAGCTAAGCCAGTCACTGGCAGGGCACACACTGTCTCCAGTCCTCACCCTGGGATTTTGCACCTTGTGCACCATCTCTCAAGAAAATGATAGAGGAAGTCACGTCATCTTCCTTCTGGTCAAAGGCCTGGTCACCAGAAGGCCCCCAGCCTCACAGATGGAGATGGGATGCAGCTGACGATCGGGGCTCACAGTGTTGGAATGAGTTTACAAGCAGAACTTAATGAGCTTTCAAAATAAAACTGTAAGTTTTACATTTTCCATTTGCTAAAACAAGTTCCTTTGGGGAGCACTTTTGTGAGTATTTCCTCCTTTAATTCTCCCTCCATCTCTGCCCGCTTTCCTGGGGCTGGGAGTCAGGGTCCAGTTCTCCTGATTGCCAGCCCAGGACTCTGCCCTAAACTTGGGATCATCAGGAACACCAGCTTAGCCCTCGGTGTGTATCCTGATCCTAAGAGCTTCCCTGGGATACAGGGACAGGCCCAGAAGCAGCCGAGGTGACAGGTCAGTTCAGCGTCTTCCAAAGACAGCACATCACCCTTCTCTCAAGGCTTTCAGAGCCGTGACTTGCGGGTTGAAAGATGTGAGATTTGGTCATGGCCACTTTGTGTCCCTAGCTCTGACTGCTCCGCCTTCTCCTCATCACAGACCTAAGCTGATGGCAAATTCCAGGGTCACAGTGCCCCAGTTCATGGGTTCACTGGGTCTCGCCCCAGTTCTTGTCATCGGAAGGAAGGTCTTTCATTAAAGCCTCATGAAAGGGCAGGTCTCTGCCTCTGATTGTCCCGTTCAGTATCTATCATGGCTTTGGGAGTTCCTCATATAGTCTGACCTCAGGCCCTCTTAGTGAGTTTATCAGATGATACCCAGAAAGAAAGACAACATATTATAAAAAAGACAGACAAGCAGAAATGTCTACTGCTGAGCCTGATCTAACCAGCTTTCAGTGACTAGGGGTCATGGAGCAGCCACACCAGCAGCCCCAAGTTGTGGCTCCTGGGGCAGCCACAAGGTACTGTCTGTCTCCCATAGCCCTGGACCCCGGCACCCACCTCCTACCTTGTTGATGAAGGATGCAAAGCGGTTATTGAGGCACTTGATCTGCTCCTTCTCATCCCTCTTCACCCTCTGGACAGTTGGATCAACCTCCAGCTCGAGTGGGACCAGCAGGCTCTCATTGATGGTCACAGGGGCGATACAGGCAGAAGACCCGAAAGTGGCTCCTGCTCGGTACCCGAAGCCAGGCAGGCCACACCTGGAGGCGACCCGGGGCCGCCCGAAGCCCACGTTGCACAGGCTCCGGGAGCCGAGGCAGCCCAGGGCACGGAAGCTCCCACTGCCCCCAGTCCGGCATGGCGCCTGGCTCACTGCACAGTGGGTGACCACCCGGGGGAGGATGGCTGAGCAGGAGCTGAAGCTCCGGCTGCCACTTCTGAAGCCCTGCTGGAAGGAGCGGCACGACATGGTGGATGTGAGAGGCAGAGAGACGGCGCCCTGGAGGGAGGACAGAGACCAGAGTTATTGGGTGAGCTCAGCCTCCACCCTTTTATCTGGTCAAGGATGGAGGGCTGAGCTGGGCCGAACCCCAAATCACTGTGAAATCAGGTTTATGAGCTTGGCGTATTGGCAGCTGCTAAGTACCGAGGTGGATAATTAGGGTAGCAGAGAGCAAAGAGTAGGAGCCAATTGTCCATGGGGGTCGGACCCATAAAAATCCTATTTGTCCTCTTCCTTGCTTACAGGGGTGATGAAAGGGGCCAACCAGACAGATACGGGGTTGGCCAAAAAGTTTGCTTGGTTTTTTTCTGTAAGATGGCTCTGGTAGCGCTTAGTTGTCTTTAACTTCATTTGAAACAATCTTGTTTGATTGTATTGTGACAGCTGTCATATCAGCCTGCATTAAAAAAACTTACCAAAACTAGTGAATTTTTGTGTAGCCATTTTAATATTGAAGATGGAAGGAAAAAGCAGCATTTTCTGCAAATTACTCTTTATTATTTCAAGAAAGGTAAATTAACAACTGAAATGCATGAAAAGACTTGTGTAGTGTACGGAGAAGGCAATGGCACCCCACTCCAGTACTCTTGCCTGGAAAATCCCATGGACAGAGGAGCCTGGTGGGCTACAGTCCATGGGGTCGCTAAGAGTCGGACGACACGTCTGAGCGACTTCACTTTCACTTTTCCCTTTCATGCACTGGAGAAGGAAATGGCAACCCACTCCAGTATTCTTGCCTGGAGAATCCCAGGGATGGCGGAGCCTGGTGGGCTACCGTCTATGGGGTTGCACAGAGTTGGACACGATTGAGGTGACTTAGCAGCAGCAGCAGTGTATAGAGAAGGTGCCGTGACTGACTGAACATGTCAAAAGTGGTTTGTGAAGTTTCGTTCTGGAGGCTTCTCACTGGATGGTGCTCCATGGCCAGGTAGACCAGTTGAAGTCGACAGTGATCAAATTGAGACATTAATTGAGAAAAATCAACGTTACATCATGTAGGAGATAGCTGACATACTCAAAATAACCAAATCAAGTGTTGAAAATCATTTGTACCTGCTTGGTTATGTTCGTTGCTTTGATGTTTGGATACCATGCAAGTTAAGTGAAAAAGCTTTTTGACCATATTTCTGCATATAATTCTCTACTGAAATGTAATAAAATTGTTCCTTTTTAAAACAAATTGTGATGGGTGATGAAAAGTGGACACTGCACAATAATGTGAAATGGAAGAGATTGTGGGCCAAGCAAAATGAACCACCACTAACCATCCCGAAGGCCAATTTCATCGAAGATAATGATGATGTATATATGGTGGGATTGGACAGGAATCCTCTGTTATGAGCTCCCTCTGGAAAACCAAATGATTAATTTCAACATGTACCGTTCCCAGTTAGACCAGCTGAAGCTAGCAATCAATGAGGAGCATCCAGAGTCAGTCCAGAGAGAACACAAAATCTTCCATCAGGATAGTGCAAGACTATGTTTCTTTAATGACCAGGCAAAGACTGTTACAGCTTGCACAGGAAGTTCTGATTCATCTGTTGTATTCACCAGCCATTACACCTTCAGATTTCCGTTTATGTCAATCTTTACAGACTTCTCTTAATGGAAAAAAATGTCAATTCCCTGGAAGAATGTAAAAGACATCTGGAACAGTTCTTTGCTTAAAAAGATAATAAGTTTTGGGAAGATGGAATTATGAAGTTGCCTGAAAAATTGCAGAAGGTAGTGGAACAAAATGGTGAATATATTGTTCAGTAAAGTTCTTGGTGAAAATGGAAAATGTGTCCTTTATTAATACTTTTACTTAAAAACCAAAGGAACTTTTTGGCCAGCCCTATATGTTGGTTTATTCAGTTGCTTGGCCTCAAGGAAAGTTAGAGTTGGGACTTTATGCCCTTTTGTGGGGTTGGGGCAGGGGGTGTGAATTATCTGCCTGGCTGCTCTGGGATGGATTTTCCTGGTGGCTCAGTTGGTAAAGAATCTGCCTGCAATGCAGGAGACTTCAGTTCAATTCCTGGGTCGGGAAGACCCCTTGGAGAAGGAAAAGGCTACCTACTTCAGTATTTTGGCCTGGAGAATTCCATGGACTGTAGAGTCCATGAGGTCACAAAGAGTTGGACATGACTGAGCCACTTTCACTTTCACTGCCCTGGGATTAGAGGCCAAATTAGATGTGCTTGAGGATTCTCATTCCTCTAGGTCTCCTGAGATAGAAGGCTCTAGACACAGACTCTTGTCTCCAGGGGCCTGATTAGTCCAAAGAAGGCTGCAGGGGACTCAAGAGAAGGTGCCTTATGCTTGAGGAGGGGAGAGGAATGGATGGTCTCCCTAAGACTCTTTGGGCCCCAGATGGCTGTTGGCATAACTGATGGCATCTTGATCCTTACAGTTCCTCCTGTCCTTTCCCTGACCTGACCTAGGACCGTACTGTGTGGTAAATCACGTCTTTGCCATCAAGGGCTTTGTGGTTAATAGATATTGCTTAATAATCATTAAGGCCAGGTGGACCCTATGCTCTGTTGATCCTCAAGCAGTGATGACAACCTTCCCTGAGATATTCTGGGGCCCACAAGACTAGTTATCCATTCATAAACCTTGACTTAGTATTACAGGAGCTATTTCCTGTTTCAAGCACCTACTTCTGAACCTCGAGTTAAATATAACATTGTCCCTGGGCTACTTGGTGGTGTAGAGCAGTTGTGAAAACTTCCGTATCGTTGTCAGCCAGATCTCACCGTGTGAGTAAGTAAACCTGTAATAAACTGATCCATTGATTATATGGAGCTGCTTGCTTTTTTTTATTTTTTTTGTTTTTGGCTTCAAGATACCTTCTCAGTTAGGTGGGCATGTTTTGTTCCCTCCATCCTCCAACAGGCCCCCCAAATATGTACTGATGTCAGTCATTAGGTCAGGGCTCCTTTCCCTGTCTCTGCCCTCCCTATCCTGAGCCTCCCAGAGGATAGATGCTCTGACCTGAGGACATTTCTGGGAAGGGTCGTTGCCCTCAGTAATTGTTCAGGTGGAAGCAGTTTACAGGCTTTCTTCCTAGCACCTAAGACACAGCTCTTTGCCAATGCCTGAAATGCTGCCTTCTTTCCATCAGTCCCATCAGTGAAGCCACTGTAGCCAACTGGTCTTTCCCTTCCACACTGTGACCTTTTGCTAGGTTAAAATCAAGTCAACAATAATAATAGTAACATTTACTGGGTGCCTACTATGTGTTGGAACCACACTGAGCTCTACAACCATTATCTCATTGAATTCTAATGATAACCATAATATAGTTTATATTTTATGGACAAAGAAAGTGAGGAGGAGAGTGGTGGAGTAAAATTCCTGAGCCACACAGCTTGTCTGGAATGGGAGGGGATCCAGTCCCATCATTTCTGATGTCACTGTGCTCTACTGCTCTGGTGGGGAGGAGCCTGGGTTAGGACTCAGGGATCTACTGTTAATATGCATTGTATCCTCTCTGTTTCTTGGCTTCCTCACCTCTGGATTAGGAGACTGAACTCAAATATTCTTGTGCTTGGCAATTCTTAGTCTAACTGTGACACTTCACACTGGCGCCTTTTGCATTGTCTTGGCTTGGGTCCTGGAGTGCTGGTGAGGGAAACCTGGGGCTTGGGGAGGTAAGGGGTGTAACAAGAGAGTCTGGGCAACGGCAAGAGGCAGAGGTAGGTGGAGGTCCTGTTGCATGATATCCGGGGGAGGGGACTCTCATTCTGCCCTGGGTAAGCCCTGCGGGTGGATAGAACCTGCTCCCAGAGAACTTCATTTCTGAGATTGTCCTCTGAGTGTGGGATAGGACACAGATTCAGTCGAGACCTAGAGAGCTCAGTGACATTTTTATTGAAGCAATTTGAGGGGATAGGCAGGCACCGGAAGCAGGAGAAGTGTTCTGTTTACGGTGGGAAACGCAGGCCTGGACTGCACTCAGCGTCTCTGGGGGCACCAAGGTCAGCTCTAAGCAACCCCAGAAAGGACTGTGGCTGCCGAAGATCTGGGTCAGACAGGAGCAAGTTCCTGAAGGAATGCCCCAGCCCAGATCTTGGCATATGGCCACTGGAATGGATGCTCTGGGCCCTGGAGGGCTCTGGGATGAGGAGCAAGTGGGGTACCTTTGCAGGGACCTGTTTGGAGGCAGAGGGATGAACAGGCGAGCTGGGGACTCACAGGCTACTTTCCTGCTCCCGGTGCCTCTGGTGATTCAGTGCATGGGGGTCAGCAAAGCGGCGGGTCTTAGGCCTGGGGGCCAGGGGCCTTAGAGGGGAGGCAGTGGGGCCGGGGCCCTTTAGCTCCTGTAACTCTTGCTGGACGAAGTCTTGGAGATGATACGCACGCTGGAGCTCGTGCCGCTCATGCCGCGGCCGCTGGTGGAGCTGAAGCTACAGCCGCTGCTGCCGAAGCCACTGCTGCCAAAGCCATAGCCGCCCCCGGTCATGCAGAGGCCGCCGCCCCCGCTGTAGCCCGAGCCCCCGGAGGAGGAGACCACGGCTGTGGAGAGAAGGCACAGGTCACACTGGCAGCCTCCTCCCAGGGTCTTGTGTCCAGACGCCTCCCTCCCACAGGCTCCCCAGGGAGCCTCATGGTCCCCATCACCTGCTGCCTCAACGAACACAGGACATGGCAATTTTCATAGCCTGCCCAGCTGTGACCACAGAGGTCTCCTCGACAGGCCTGAGAGGATGCCCTTACTATGATACCTCTATTTTTCAGGGGAAGAGACAGGTGCAAAGACACCAAGTGGCAGGCCCAAGGTCACACCTGCCAGAAAGCAAGGCTTGCGGCCCCTGAGCTGTGTTCGTCCCTCCTCTCTACCCGGGGCTTTCCCACTGGGTGAGACAGGAGGCCCCAGATATTGTGCGGGCATCACAGCTTCCCAGATGGGTAGGGCCCGAAGGCGATCCAGGTGAACTTCCTCCAAACTGGAATCCCCTCTACTGCCTCCTTGAGAGGTGATCCTTTTGTTTCTGCTCAAATCCCTTCTGCAATGGAAAATGCAGCTTGCCACATCCTGTGGAACATTTGAAGATGCTTCTTCAATCTCCCCTCTCAGGGTCTGATTCTCCAGGCGAGGCATCCCTGTTTCTTTAACTCACTAGTTTCCAGCCCTCTCTCATCCTGGGTTTCCAGCCTCCCTCCCATGGCCGGACCCACAGGGGCCCCAGGGAACTCTACATCCCATGCCTGGGACTCCACACTCCATGGCTGCTGCTGGAGCCTGCTGGGTCCTTCTGCAGAATGAATCCTGCTGGCTTCCTTCCTGGGACCTGAGGGCAAGCCTCTCTGCTTTCTTGTTCAGTTAATTTGCTTCAATTCTCAACACAGGTCTTCAGGTCTTTAATAGCCTCTTGTTAGTTTGAATTTCTGCCAGAACTAGCTGAGAAATCAGGTGTTCAAATGAGGGATCTGTTGCTTTGTGAGTAGTCCTGTCCCATAACTGAGGTCCTCAGGGATTTGGGTGGAGTTGGATTTGTGACCCCACGACGAACCTCTCTTGACCCCACTAGGAGGAAGGGCCAAAGAAGAGAGGTGTCTCCACAGAGCCCCTCAGAGGGTCTTAATGATATCCCTGCCCCTGCTCATTCACTATCTGTTCACCAAAAATGATGCTGTTAGCTTCTGTTTTGTCTCCCACTTTTCTGTCATCCCAAGACATTTACTCACAGATATTCACGGGCCCGACACCTTCTCCAGTGAGTCTGTTGCAGGAGGGGAGAGAAAGACATATTTCATTTGCTGAGAAGTTAGAGAACCCTGGGTTCTTTGTATTTAAAGCTATCAGCACAGAGGGCTGGCTGTGCTCTAGGCACTGTGCTGAACAAACCTTTTAATCATCCTTTTAGTTGTAGGAAGCTGGTGTGACTCTGGGAGGGGACATTAGAAGAGAGATCAAATCCAAATATATGGCGAAATAGGGAGACAGACTTGTACTGACTATATTGGGAGGGACAGTCAGATGGTAGGTCTTTCTGGGCAAACACAGAGTGACTGAGCCTCGCCTCATCCTGAGTGTGGCCTCATTGATCACAAGGCCTGGGCAGAAACGACCCTGCCGATGGCCTTCCAGGTAGTCATGGACCACCTCCGCCTGACACCTTCTATCCTGGCCCCTGCTCTGGGTCCCAACAGAGCTCTGGGAATGACTTCAGGACGCCTCAGGAGATCATCTGAGTTTTAAGTCCGTTTCTATTCTGAGCATTTCTATTTGGGGCCTGACACTGTGGGGATCTTGGCCACTGTGGCATTGCTACAGTGCTCTGGTGGCATCTGTCTGAACCACGAGAGGAGGAGCTTGCCTACCTGCACTCCTCGCCCTCCAGCAGCTTCCTGTAGGTGGCGATCTCGATGTCCAGGGCCAGCTTGACATTCATCAGCTCCTGGTATTCACGCAACTGCCGCGCCATGTCCTGCTTGGCCTTCTGCAGGGCCTCCTCCAGCTCGGCCAGCTTGTGCTTGGCATCCTTAAGGGCCAGCTCCCCACGCTGCTCAGCGTCAGCGATGGCAGCCTGGAGCGTGGCACACTGCCAGGAGGACACAGGAATTTATGAAATTGTCCACAAGGAAGGATGGAAGATATGGGCTTTAGGTTAAAAATACGGAAGAATTTCCTGAAACGGATTTCATGCAAAGGAGGTTGGAGTATCATCGTCTTTAAAAATGAGATTAATCTATGTTCTCCTTGGATACTTTGCAACTTAGGATGGAGAAATGGTTTTCGGGGTCCCGTTCAATATGAACTTCTCTGAATTATGGGTAAGTAAAGTGAATCAGTTTTGCCATGTATGCCTCCAGAGGACAGCATCTTTCCAAGAGGAAGTGATGTTGGACAGATCTCAGAAAGAAGCTCCTGGCCTCTCTGTGGGGGCAGAAGACTACAAGTTTATATTACTGGACGATCACTCATCTGGGGAGAACTCTCTGCATGGGCTGAGGCAGGGGAATGGATAAGATGGCCAATGGTTGCTCAGCCCCACCTGCTTCTTCGCGTTTTCAATCTCAGAGCGCAGCCTCTGTATCACCCGGTTCAACTCAGAGATCTCCATCCTGGTGGAGCGGAGGTCTTCCCCGTGCTGGCCGGCAGACCGCTGCAGCTCCTCGTACTGGGGGTAAGGAGAAGGAGGGGAAGGGCAGTGAGGCCAGAAGGTGGTGGCTTCCCAGGGCCCAACAGGGCTTCTGAGGCAAACCTTAGAGTCACCTCTCTTTGCACTCAGCTCTCTCCATCAAATCCATCGCACTGTCTCTTGGCTCTGCCCTTCACTCCCCATATCCAACGTCACCACTTCACAGGTGGACCTTCCTATGTCCCAGCTTTGGTCCTTCATCTTCATGTTCAGGTGCCTCACCCCCACAAACTCAGCATCGTTCGGGGGTGCTTGCCACTTTCTAATTTTAAAGCTCATTCATATGTTTTTCCTGGCACCAGGTCTTGTATCCCCAGGGACTCCTCCGTTCTAATCCGGAAAATGTCATTGGGTAACCCCTAACCAGCCTTTGCTCAGCCTCTCAGCCCCAGCTGTTTCTACCTCTCATTTCTGGATGCAGGAAGCTAAACCTACCTCTTGTTCCTACCTTCCCTCTCTTGCACCTACTGGTACTAGTGGCCGGTACTGTCCAGCTGTCCCTTGTCTCTCCTCTACAAGGCATCAGAGGGGTGTCCATCCTCCTTGGGGCAGGACTGACCACCTCTTGCCTTTGCCTGGCTATTCCCCTGGGTCCTGACGATGCTGCCTGAGGAGTGCTCTGACAGAGTGAGCCCCAAGCTGAATTTAGATCCCTCCAAGCCCATCAGACTGGGAGGACAAGGCTCTTATCAAATCTGCCTTTGAAATCTCAGTTCTCTGAGACTGTTTCATGAAATTGACCTTAACACCTCACCTTGATCTGGTACCAGGACTCAGCCTCGGCCCGGCTGCGGTTGGCGATGTCCTCGTATTGGGCCTTGACCTCGGAGATGATGCTGTCCAGGTCCAGCTTGCGGTTGTTGTCCATGGACAGGACTACGGAAGTCTCAGAGATCTGGGCATGAAGCTGAGCCAGCTCCTGCGAGGAGGCCCACATGGGAAAGCTGAAGTTGGGTGTGTTTGTGTGCTTGTGTGTGTGTGTATCTGCATGTGTGTTGTGTGTGCATGTGTGCACTTGTGCGTGTGTGTTGGGAGACTGTGCCCAGCACCCCAGAACAGACCCTGGCACTGAGGGCCTCCCTTGCGCCACAGGATGGAACAGTCTATTGAAGTCTGAAAGGGCTGGGGGGACAGTAGACAGGTCACTGGGTTAACACCTGTTCTCCATCTGCACAGAAGGAGCAGCAGCTCAGGTAACTGTAGCCAAGATTCTCTAGAAGTCACTCCCACTGTCAAGGGCACACACCTTGTTATAACCTGTCAGTTCCACAATGTCTCATGTTCTGAGAAAATGCAACCTTTCATTCCAAATAAAGTAATTATCTTGGGAAAGAAAGCTGAGTCAGAAAGAGCCGGAAAGCTGTTCTGTCCCAGCCCCATTTCCTAACCTTGCTCCTCCCTGCTCCTCGGGGAAGGGAAATGGAAACCGCCTGGAAACAGCAGAAAGACCTAAAAAATTCAAGCCGAGGATCTGCCAAGCAGGTTAGATGGCACCTTTGAACCTCAGAGAGACTAGTCCTACTACTGCCTCCCATGATTTCTGTGAGCATTAAATACATTCACGTTTGTTTGTATGGGGCTTCCCTGGTGACTCAGATGGTAAAGAATCCCCCTGCAAGGCAGGAGACCTGGGTTCGATCCCTGGGTCGGGAATATCCTGTGGAGAAGGGAATGGCCACCCACTCCAGTATTCTTGCCTGGAGAATTCCATGGACAGAGGAGCCTGGTGGGCTATGGCTATGGAGTCGCAAAAAGTCAGACACGACAGAACACCTAACACCTGTATAAAATGGGTTTTGAAGCAGAAAATCCACAAGTAATTTGTTAATGATGACTTTATAGAATCATCTAAAACAGTGGTTCCCAAAATGTGATCCTCAAACTAGCAGTATCACCATGCTGAATCAGAAGTGGTGTTCTCACAAGATCTTTAGGAGATTCTAATGAGCTGTAAAATCTAAGCATCACTGATCCAAAGCCCAATTCTTTAAGCAACAATATCAATTGTTAATTCCTTTCTTTATTAACAATTGGTTCATGCATTTCCTGCTTCAAGAAGTTATTCTTTTGTTGCTGTTAGGTTGCAATTTGCGTTTCCAAAATAGTTTTTCCTGATAGCTGACCTAGCTGGGGGAGTCTCAGCCCACAGGATTGCTGCTCAGCATTGGGAGCCAACATCACCCTGGTTTTCAGCATTGAAGTGAATAAGCAGAGAAAATGATGGGTTTTTTTTTGTCCCCAAGTGGGTGGTCATTGAAGCCACCTGAAGACCCAGAGTCCATGTTCCTGCTCCTGGAACATGACCAGATTGTGTTGGGCATCACACACGTGCAACCCCGTGAGTGGATCACCTGTTGTTACCAGGCCTACCTGCGATGCACCCTGCACCCTGCATCCCTACCTCCATATCACTAACCTCATCTCGGCTGCTCCCCACTCACTCATTCTACACTGGCCACATGGGCCTCCTTCTGGCATTTCTGGATCCTCAGTTCCTTCAGGTTATCACCCACCATCTGCCTGCCACTACTCCCTGTTGTCTATTTCTCCATCACCCCTGAAATGGGGTAGTTATTTGATTCTCTCCATGCTACCCATCTCCCAGAAGCTCCAAGAAATTAGGGCCTTGATTGCATTTGCCCAGCACTGTATCTTGCAGCCTTGAGCTCAGCGTTGGGCTTATAGAGGCACACAGCGAAATGGCTCTTCAGTGGAGCCAGTTAATTATTTTGTGTGCTTCTAGAAGCACCTGAGGGCTCACTAGTTGCCACTTGATCTGCATAATTGCATCATCCTGCAGTTGCCATAGGAAATGTAACAGGTAAATCTGAACTGGGCTGGGTGAGCTGGGTTTCTCAGATCATTCTATGGAAACTGCAAGTAATTCGCTGGCAGGCAGCTCTTTTGTCTGACCAACAGAACATTCTCAAATTTCTCACCTTATCTGACCCACCAGCTGCCCTGGGAAAACTCACATTCTCCCTTGGTAGGGGAAGCAACATCTACTCCATCAATTCCAACTCAGCCATGGAGTGAGGAGCAGAGGGGAGACCAGGGAAGGGGCCAGCAGCCTCTGTGCTCAGCCGCAGCCTCCAGCCTCCAGCCTCCAGCCCTTCTGGGGGGAGCCCCTGGCCCTACTTACCGCTTCATAGAAAGACCTCAGGAAGTTGATCTCGTCCATTAAGGCTTCCACCTTGGCCTCCAGTTCCACTTTGTTCATGTAGGCAGCATCCACGTCCTGGGCACAGAACATGCAGTCACTCTGAATCCCACCCATCTTGGGTTAGCTGTCCCCTCTGTCTGTGAGTTAGGTTGGAGAACTTCAGCTCCCGGGGATGAGAGCATTTCCCTCTCCCAGGCTATGGATAGAGTGGAACTTACAGGGGGATCCAAACTGTGTGTGGACCAGGTTCTTGGGGATCGCCCATCTGCTCATCAGCTGGTGCTACGTAGAAAAACCTCTCATGTCACCTCCATGAGGTGAGGACAACCTGAATTATCCTGGGCCCTTGGGACTCCACTGCCTGTGGCCTCTCCTTCTGCCTGAGGCTTCCCTGATCCTCGTACTCTGTCCCTTCCTCCCCTTTCCACATTGCTGTTCCCGTTCTTCCTCCCTCTCCAAATTAGCTCCAGGGCTGGATCTCCCCCTCCTTCTGCCCATCCACGCTGAGCAGAAAGGTCCACAGTTTCTGGGGCTGGTCCCTGTCCTATGCCCATTCCTGAGCCTGACTTGAGGATTCACAGACTCAGCTCAGCACAGGGCCCATTTTGCTTCTACTTTCCCTGCATAAGATCCACGTTGGAGAGGGGGCTGGTGTTAAGATTTACAACTCAGACTTGGGTGTCCTGGATCTTGACTCGCTTCTGGTTATCTGGGTAACCTGGGGCAACTTATTTAACCTCCACGAACCTGAGTTTTCTCACTTCTAAAGTAAAACATGCTTCCAAGATTGGTTGTGCAAATTAAATAAAGCCTCATATACAGGGCCACACAGGCTTATGTGGCAGCTGTCACTCCTGAGAGGGGCTCCCTGGGCCTGGAGTCAGGTCAGAGCACCCCTGTCTCCTCACCTTCTTGAGCACCACGAACTCGTTCTCAGCTGCTGTACGCCTGTTGATTTCCTCTTCGTACCTGCGGGGAGAAGGAAGTGGATGGATGTTCAGAGCAGGGCTTCTAGGAGTGAGGTCCAGTTGGGGGGTGTAGGTGGGAATCCAGAGCAGACTTGGAAAGAGCACTGTTGAAGTGTTGCTCTCCTACTACACATGCTACCCAACCCCAAATCCATCACACAACCACCCCTGTCCAAACAAAACCCAAGCTGAAACGACACAAAACAGAACTGCCCCTCATTCTTTCTGAGGTCTTTCTCACAGCTGTATTCTCAGAGGTCCCATGAAGGGGTGTGATCCTTCCTTTTACCCCACGGTCTTGCCTAAGCCAAGGGGAGGGACAGAGAACAGTAAAAGGGGGCAGGCTGGGCCTAGACCGGAGCCCACCTCTTAAGCATCAGCCAATCCCACCCTCTCGGAGGCTCAGGATGGCTGGGCTGTGGAGGGGGATCCATCCCTTTTTCCTGAATAACCTGAATTTGGCTGAATAACCCAGGGCAGGTCCCTTAACCTCTCAGAGGCTCTTTCCCATCCATGAGTCAGCTTGTTGTTATGCTATATACTAACCCACGGGATGGATACCACCAGACTCTCTCCCACTTTTCTATTGCACCTTTTATCTACAGAATCTTCAGTACTGTGCCTTCTTCCAAGTTCTCTGGGAAAACAAATCTGATTTTCCTTATTGTTTCCTAAAATTGTCTTTTCATTAAACATCATCTTTTCTTCACCCAACTCCACGCAATTGTCTTTCTCTGTTTCCCAGTTCACAGTGCGTCTGCCAGAGGGCAAGCCTCAAGTGGCCCTGCACAGGCCTCTTAGACACCTACCACGGCAACATTCCTGTCCTTCAACCAGCAGCACACTCTCCAACAGATCTCCCATATCCCTCCAATGTGCATCTTTTCTTTGCAACCTTGAGTTTTTTTGTCTCTTCCTCCTGGAAGCCTTCTTGGATCGAAATACTGTTATCCCATATTTGCATGATATTATAAATTATCTGTCAGCACTTGCTTCTCTTGTCTATGTTTGCATCACTACATGCATTATACTTAATTGTCAATATAATAAAAATAGCTAACACATGTTAACAGCTTACTACGTACCAGGCATTGGCTACCCTATTGAGTACTTTACAAGCAAGTGTTGCTTTAATATTCTCAGTCTCCCTATGAGGTGGGTACTATTAATATCTCCTTTAACAGACAAAAGAACTAGGACTTAGAGAATTTCGCTTTCTTTAGATATTGAGTCAGTAAATGATTAAGCCAAGATTGTAAATCTGAGGATTTCTCTAGTGGTCTAGTGGCTAATATTCTACACTCCCAGTGTGGAGGGATCCGGGTTCAATCCCTAGCTGGGGAACTAGATCCCACATGCCTCAACTAAGACCTGATGTAGCCAAATAAATATTTTTAAAAATCTTAAAGAAAAATTATTGTCAATCTGACTAGGTTCTCTAGCACTGTTTAGCAGAATTTTCGCGTTGATAGAAATGCTCTATACCTGCATGTATTATGGGACCCATTAGTCATATGTGGTAACTGAGCATTTGAATTGTGGCTAGTGTCATTGAGGGCTTGAATTTTAAATAGAATTTGATTTTAATTTAAATTGTCTCATGTGGCTTGTGGTTACCATGTTAGAGCAACTCTAAAATCTGGGCTCTCATTACCTTATATAAGTGGTAACAAAAACTGATTTGTTTGGCCCAAGAACAAACATTAAAACTAAATTAAAACTGTAGAAATAAGAAATTATTTGTATCTTTAGATATGAGCATACCATTATGTTTAGCATGGTGTGTGTGTTTGGTTCCAGGGAAAAGGCAGTAGATACACTTCCTTGTTCTTCATACCCCAGCCTTGGCCAGGGTTGGGGTGGACACATGAATGTTGTGTAAGTCAGTAATCAGATTGAGTTGAACAAATATGAGCATGAGATTCTATGGGTTCAGTTCATCACTAATGCGTTTCTACTTGTATAACCCTGGATGGGTCTGTTGCTATCTCAGAGCCTCACTTTCCTCATCTCCAGAGTTTTCAGGATTGTATGTATCACACTCTGTGTGCCCATATGAGTTATCGTTTATAAGCCCAGCCCCTCCCCCAAACCTCAACATTCTTTTTTTTTTTTTTTGGCTGCACAGCGCATGTGTGGCATGCAAGATCTTAGTTTCCCAGTCAGGGATCAAACCCCTGCCCCCTGCATTGGGAGCATGTAGTCTTAACCCCTGGACCTCTAGGGAAGTCCTTAAGAGTCCCAGTTCTTTTCCTGGGTCCACCTCTGTGCCCTGAGTGTGTGCCCTATTCCCCACTGGCTTGGGCACTTCAGGAGAGCCCAGGGCCTCCCCCGGAGCCTCAGGGCTGAGCTACCACTCACTTGTTCTTGAAGTCCTCCACCACTTCCTGCATGCTTTTCAGCTCCACCTCCAGCCTCGAGCGCTCTCCCCCAAGGCTGTCCAGCTGCCGCCTCAGGTTGTTGATGTAGCCTTCAAACATGGGCTCGAGGTTGGCCCTGGTCGCTTTGTGCTCCTGCAGGAGGCTCCATTTGGTCTCCAGGACCTTGTTCTGCTGCTCCAGGAACCGCACCTGCCACCGCCAGAGGTGAGAATCCATGAGTATGTCTTTACAGCCGTTGGCTCGCAGAGGGCTCTGGGATACAGGACCCCCGACAGTGCAGGGGGAGCCCTGCAAGATCTCAGAGTCCAGGTAGCAGGCTCCTCCTCCTTGTCAGGCTGGCAGGAGCCTGGTATGGAAATAGCCAAGCCCATGTTGGTGCAATGGGGCTGGGAGACTGGCAGTGGCTGGGTTTGGAGGTGAGACTAGGCAGGAGGGCCAGAGGGCCAGAAAACCATCTGAATACATCAAACCGTGCTGATGTTTGGTAGCTGAAGAAAAGAACACTCCACCATGAGTGAGATCTTTGGTTCCCAATAAATGGGCAAGAGGTTCTTGGCAGAAAATTCACCCTTTTGCTTTCAACATGATTTCTCTAGATCTAGAATCTGGACTCAGTTGCCACCACAATCCAGGAATGCTGGAGTAGATCACTCTGGAGTCACCCTAGGGGGATCTGGATACAATTTTAGCCATGTCCCTCATGAGCTGTGTGGCCTTGGACAAGCTCCTTCTTGTCTCTATTCTCTCAGACCTCAGGTTCCTGTGGTCTTGTGCTACTAATCTGGTTTTCCTGAATTGCACTCAACAGCTCCTCAGACTGGGAGATGGCCTTGGGAACATGCAAAACCTTTTTCTCTAAACCAGTCCCTCTGTTGGGAGCAGTTGGAGTGACACACAGCCTCAGAGAATGAAGGAACAGAGCCTCCAAGACTTTGGAATTGGCAGTGTGCCTACAGAGGGTCTTTAACAAATGCATCCCACTCCCACTTTCTCTTCCATTGTCCTGGCTCCAAGTGCTCCCCAGCCATATCCCCTCATTCCCCAAGACCTCTCCTGTTGAACTGTGGAAAAGTAGGGCCCACATCCTTCCCCTCAGAACCAGGCTCCTGGAAGTCTCACATCTGTTGGTGCAAACATCACATCAAGTGGAGGACATGAGTGATAAAGGCTTCAGCAGTCCCTGTGGTTAGGTTTATGCATTCAAAGGTCTGAGTCCATATGATGAGGCATTTCATAGCCTGTTAGACCTGCAAGAGGACCTTGGAGTCCATCTGTTCAACCCAACTGAGGCCTGAGAAGTTAGGGATTCTCTCAGCAGGAGAGCTGATGATAGGAGCTGGTTACCCTTCAGTTTAGCACTCTTTCTTTCAGACACCAGGATTGGAGCCTGAATGATCTAGATTCTTGAGCTGGTTCTTCCCAGATGAAAGCAATCAGCTCTCGTGTGAACTGGAAGTAGTGCACACTGGACTGTTTCTTTCCCCAGAACTGGGGAAACCCCTAGGGTTCCAGGCCAACAGCAGGGGAGACTCAGGGCTGACATTACAGCTTTCTTCTCACCAAAAGGAAAGTCTGAAACCCTGAGCGCATCACTTGCCAATCACATCAATAGTGAGGCTGCCACAGGTCTTGCCCTTGTTGACTGGCAGGGAAAAGTGACCTCAGCCCACTTCTGTGAGCTGAACTTGTAACCTTCCATTCCTTGATCCTCTGCTCTCTGAACCAATCCCTTTTTTGCTGTCTAATTTTAAGCCAAGTTCATGGCTATTTATCAAAAGAGCAATATTCTCGCGATGGGTCAGAGACAGCTCTGGTGTCCAAAGATGGACATTTTTCTCATCTCGACAAGGTGGGAAATCACTTCCTCCACACCTCTGGCCCCCAGGACCTCAGAAAAGAACAGAAAGCTGAGATACTCCTGGGTGCCACCTGCTTTCCTGGTGGGGACCCCATCGCCCTCTCACCTTGTCGATGAAGGAGGCAAACTTGTTGTTAAGGGTCTTGATCTGCTCCTTCTCCTCCTTCCGCACCCGCTGGAGGGATGGATCGATCTCCAGGTGAAGGGGGGTCAGGAGGCTCTGGTTGACGGTGACCTCATGGATACCTCCAGCGCCAGGCATCATCCCACCTCCAAATCCATAGCCACAGCCAGCTCCTCCCACTCTGTACCCTATGCCCCCAAGACCCAGCCCATAGCCAGCACCCCCGAAGCTGGTCCGGTTGGAGCGGTAGCCACTGCTGATGGAGATTCTCTTGTTACCCCCCAAACTGTGGAGGCTCCTGGTTCCAAAGCCACCTCCAAAGCCACCCCCGAAGCTCTTCCCACTCTGGATCATGGAGACGGAACTGAAGCTGGGCCGGCAGCCTGAGAGGAGGTTGGCTGAGGAAGCACTGAAGTTCCGAGAGCCCCCTGACTTGATGGTGATAGAGGATCGTTGGGTCATGGTGGGAGCCGGTGTCAGCGGGTCAGAGGAGTGAAACTGTCACAGGGATGAGCAGCCTTCCAAGTCTACCTCTCCACCACTCTCCTTGACTTTTATCCCTTTCGAGAACTGGGCTTGGCCAGAGAAGATCAAAGACCACTCTGTTGAGTTCATCTCAATGGTATGTCTGGCCACGACCCATCTTCCTGCACCGCTCATCATCACAGGCAGCACCCCACCCAGGGCAGGACCAGGCCTGGGAATTGGGAACTGGGGCAGGCCTGGGTCCCAAGCCCCCCCCCCCCCAAATCATCCCACGTTCTCAGCCACACGCTGCAGATATTCCCATGGCTTCCCTTCTCCTCCTCTTTTCTTGAGCCTTGGACTCTGAAACCACACACTTGATTACGGCCTTCCCATCATGGTCACTTATAAGGGAAACATTTTTTTTATTGAGGATTTCATCTGTGCCAGACCATGTGCAGGTCAGTCATAAGCATTAAGTTATTTGATTCTCATTGTAAGGTTGGATGACAAGAATAATAATTGCCAATATTTATAGAGCAGCAATTATAAGTAGTGCTTTACACCTGTTTCTCATTTAAACTTCACACAGCAGGAAGGGGGTAGCTCTTATTATTCTTATTTTGCACATGAAGCAATTGAGGTGTAGAGTAGTTCAGAGACTTAGGACCCAGTGGTCTGACTGCAGGTCACCAGCTCTGCATCACTGTTCCTCATACTGATGGCAAGGTGGCTTGTTTGAGGGAAGGAGAAAATTCAGGATTTCATTCCAAATTCCTGTGCCCTCTACCGCTCATCCCAAGGTCTCATCCTGTGGTCACCCTGAGGACCAGGAACATATTCTCAGTGTCATTTCTCTCCTTCCTTCTATCCTCTCCCTCCAAACCTTCCAAATTTTAGCCCCTGGTTTTACACTCATCTTTTCTCATCTTAGTTCATGGCCCCTTCCTTCCCTTCCGTTTAACTTCCTGCTCTTTCACCCTGGAGAGCTCTGTTTGAGATCCCTGGTTCCCAGAGCGAACCGGTGTGGTCCTGAGCACTGACCCCATCCCTTCAGGCCCACTTGGGCTGCCCCACCTCTGGGTGATGCCAGGGGCTGAGGTCTGATGGGAGGCGTCCAGAGGCTGTAAACTCAGGAATGTGGGAGCTGCCTGCAATTATGGGCCTAAATGGCCCTTCTGTTGGGTGAAAGCATTGCCCCCAGGACTGACTTTTAACTCCTCTCCTGGCCTGTTATTTTCCTGCTCACATGTGCAAGTTGGAAGCTGTCAGGAAACAATCGACCCTTTGCTGGCAGAGGGCTGGGCCACCCACCCTACGTCAGTGTCCTCGGAACTCTGTCTGGTCTCGGGAGGGGAGGGCATCGCCCTGCATGACATACAGAGTAGGGAGTCTGAGCAGAGCTTCCACCCAGAGGCTTGGGCTTCTCAAAGAAGGCACCATGACAGGAGGAGGGGGGAAGTGGGCAGAAGGAGGGAGGGAGGGCATCTGGCCAGTGCTTGGCCCTCTTGCCCCTCCCATCTTCTCAGCCCAGTCTTCTTAGCTCTGAGGGAAAGGGAGGGAGGTCAGATGTGCTGAGCCCGCCCTGTGCCAGGACCCCATGCTGAGAGGAGGTTTGGACAGGGAGAAGGATCACTCTGTGCTCCATCACCATTCCAAACAGAGGGCTGGACACCAGACACATTATACATGCATTTAATAGACACGATCCTGGGAGGAAAGAGAGAGAGGCTTCCCTCTCGTCTAGCAGGCAGCTCGTAAGCACCGTGAGACAGGTGGGCTGACACTGAGATGGCCTGGGAGATACAGACTGCATCTGGAGGAAGGGAGGAGGGAGGCAGAGCTGATGGGGAGTCTCTGAAAGACTATCTGACAGTGAATTTTGAAAGAGAGCGGGATTTGGCACAGAGAGGGTACTAGGAGAAGTCTGGGGACTGAGGGAGGGCAGAGGCTGGCTTAGGCTGGGGAATGGGGTTTAGCCAGGATGCCAGGCCTCCTGGCAGCACAGGTGGACCTCGAGGAGGGGAGACAAGGAAAAGCACTTAGGTGAGCAGGGACAAGCACAGACAGGCCAGGTGAGCCGGCGGAGCTGGCTTCAGGGTAGGGGTGAGGGAGCAGGGTGACTGCATTTAGTGCTTGTAGCTCTTCCGGCTGGAGGACGTGGTGGAGACAAACTTGACGCTGGAGCCACTGCCCCCGAGGCCCCGGCTGCTGCTGTTGCTGATGCTGGAGCCGCCCAGGCTGTGCCCACCACTGGTTGTGAAGGAGTAGCCGCTGCCCCCACCGAGGCCCAGGCTTCCACTGCCAATACCGCTGCTACCTCCGTAACCACTGGAGATGGTGGAGGTGACCACAGCTGCCGGAAGAGAGGAGACGTGGTCAGAACCAAGAGCAGGAGAGAAGACACCTGGGGCATCATGGACCTCGAAATCCATGGGGTGGGGATGGGTAGTTTGCCTCCTGCCCACTAGGTGAGGTCACTGTCCTGTGTCTCAGTCTAGTTTTATCTGCACCCCAGCATCAGGTGTCCTCCCAGTCCGAATGGCTTCCTGCCTCTCCTCTGCTACTTGGTGCCTCTCTTCTCCTTCCAGAACTTACTGGGATGCCCGTCCTCTGGGAAGCTCTCGTACCCACCTGCCTTCCCTTTGATTTCCCTGCTGTTCTGTCCCCACCTCCCTCTGGCCCTGGTGTCTCCCTTCCTTCTGGAAGCTCACAGCTGGGTGTGGATACATTTCCCTTTGTGTCCTCCAGTCCACACTCTCTGAATCCCAAGGCAGGGCTGGAGTATTCTCGATAGACCAAGTGACAGATGACCCATTGGCTGGCTAACTCTGTCCCTTTTCTCCTCCCAAACTGCTCTCTCCCTAACTTTCAAACCACCCATCATCTTAAACATCTAGTACCTTACTTTGGGCTCTTCTGAAGGAAAGCTGAAATAAAATATAGACTCTGTTATGGGATGAATTGTATGCTCTCCAAAATGTGTTGAATACCTATAAAGTGTCTTTACTTGGAAATAGGACCTTGTGGATGTAATCAGGTTAAGATAAAATCATTAAGGTGGGCCCTAGTCCATTATGACTAGTGTCCTTTTAAGAAGAAGGAAGATGTCCAAGTGAAGACAGACACACAGGGAAATGGCCACACGATCATAGGGACAGAGGCTGGAGTGAAGCAAGGAACACCAAGGCTGGACAGCCACCACCGGAAACCAGGAAGAGGCAAGGAGGGTCCTCCCTACAGGTTTTAGGGACACATGGTCCTGCTGACATCTCCGTTTGTAATCTCTAGCCTCCAGAACCATGAGATAGCACATTTCAGTTGTTTTTCGCCACCCAGTTTGTGGTACTATGTTATGGCAACCTTAGGAAATAAGCACAGACTTTAGGTGCTTTCAAGAAAGGAAACTTTATGCCATCCAGTCCCCAAATTAGCTTTGAGGGTCTCTGGAGCCACTGGACAAGGACTTTAGGGAAGGAGGACCTCTGGGTGGTTCAGAGGGATCTACCTTATTGAGTCATTGGTTAATATCATCAATCGTTAAGGTGACTCTCACGTCAAGAAAACTGAACTCACTTGCAGAGTGTAAGTTTTAAGAATCATCTCTTGGCCTCACGATGCCAGCACTGAGCTCTGTAAATGGTGACTTCTGTGCTTACCGGTGCAGGCTGTGCAAGCTTGCTAATGAATGCCTCTCTTGTTGTGGGGAGTGGCACCCAACTGCCAGGTCTCTTGGAACTCTCACTGCCTTGAAACCCTCGATAGCTTTCTGTGTTATATTCTATAGAGTTAAGCCGAGCAGTGGGGTTTCTCCCAGATTGTTCTGGCCCAGACTCTTCTGGAAGAGGCTGCCTAACTGGCAATGCCCTAGTGCCAAGCATGAAGGTTCTCTCCAATGCTTGAGAGCAGACAGGATCTCTCTAGTGTGATCCAGTTTTAGTAGGGGAAGGTGTGGCCTGAGGATCCTGCAATCCATGTAGAAGGATGAGAGCAAACTTCCCATTACTCCCCTTGTGGTGCCCTCTCACTTGCAAAGAGGTAAGGTCAGTGACTTTAAGGTCTCTCCTAATAGAAACTCAGAATCTCAAACCTTCTCAAAATCGACCTCCCATCGGTGGGATCCCCTCCAATGCCCCATACATCCCTGGCACCCTCTGGCATGCCCACCTTCTCCCCAGTCCCCAGCCACATACACTTCAGATGACAAGAGAGGATGTCATACTCACAGATATTAACTGGAGAAATGCCCTCTCCACTCAGCCTGATGGGGAGGAGGGGAGAGAAGGAAGGTTACTGTGGTATCCAGCAGTTTGTGGTCATTTGAAATGACATTTGTACAATTGTTTTAAATTCACTGAGAAAGCCTTCAATTATTTTTATTGCAAAAGTAATGGAGGTTGAAATCATTTAAATACCAGTAGTATTACAAATAATAATAATAATCTGACGAATGAAATAATGCAGACTTGGGGTTCATAGGAGTCAAATCTGTAATCTCAGAATTTTTGGTGTAAACAAGATAAACACCTTAAGAAAATTAAAATTAAAGCGAATCATATGCTAGTGTCAGCTGGAAAGGCAGGGCTATCATAGAACAAGAAAATCGCTCTTTCAACAATGGCCTATTGTCAGGTACCGAGGTTATTACAAGTGTGGAGAGGAGTCTGAGTCATAAATGTAACAATAGCAATCATCGGTCTACCCTTGTTGTAGCAACTAGAGCAGTTTTGCTTTAGCATCTTGAGGACAGAAGTGGCATTCATTATAAATGCAGACCTAGCCCTTGAAAAGGGCTACCTACCTATTACCCACATTATGCCACATAATTCTCTCAACAACCCCTAAGTAGGTATTACAATCTCGGTTTTACAGATGGGGAAATTGAAGATCAGAGAGGTTAACTAACTTGCTTGTGATCACAAAGCTGTATTTGAGGTCAGATTAATTTGACTCCAAAGCCCACATCTTTGGCCATTAAAATGAGAGGGAGCTAACCATTTGCTGTGTCCCATCCATTGTTCTGAGAGCTATACTGGTAGTCCCTCACTTTAGCCCTCTTAATAACATAGAAGATAGAAACTCTGGTTGTCCCATTTTACAGATGAGGACTGGAGAAATCACAGCTGGTCACACAACTGGTAACTGGCAGAGTACAAAGCCCCCACTGGGCTTTGGGGATCATGTGACCTGGCCTCTTTATTCCATCACTAAAGACATAGAAAGCTGAGGTGGGGAGCGTTGGTGGGAGGAGGATGCTGAAATTCCTAAGCTTATGTAGCTAGTTAGTGGTAGACCTGTTGGCCCAAATCCTAGGACAATTTATTCTCAATTCAGAGTCTTTCATACTGCATATCTAGACCCAAATTTCTCCTTTGATTTGATTTTACTTAGATCAAATCAGCTTCTAGATTTCTACGGGGTGCTAAAAGCAGTTGCACCTCAAATTTGGGATTGCTGATTATGATTTCCCTGGAAAGAAACTGCACCTGTATTCTTTGTCAGAGTCCAGTTCTACCAACATTTTGCTCCCTTTTCCAGGCAAGGAAGGGCCTGTATCAACATGTGTGCATGCCTGCGTGCTAAGTCCTTTCAGTCATGTCCAACCTGAGCCCCTAGGAATGCCCAGGCTGCTGGGATGGGTGATCTGCCCTCACCTGCACTCCTCGCCCTCCAGCAGCTTCCTGTAGGTGGCAATCTCCACGTCCAGGGCCAGTTTGATGTTCATGAGCTCTTGGTACTCACGCAGCAGCCGGGCCATGTCCTGCTTGGACTTTTGCAGGGCCTCCTCCAGGTCCACCAGCTTGGCCCGTGCATCCTTGAGGGCCAGCTCCCCACGCTGTTCTGCATCGGCGATGGCTGTTTGCAGGCTGGCACACTGTAAGGAAAGGAGGAAGCCATGAACCTTACTGATAACCCCTGGAAATCTGGTGCTTCTTGGGTAGGAGTCCTGTAAGTGAGACAGAATGACCCGGAAGACATAAGTGTGTGGGGAGCTCTGGGTCCTGCCAGATGTACCTGCTTCTTGACGTTGTCAATCTCGGCTCTCAGCCTCTGGATCATCCGATTCGTCTCAGAGATCTCTTGTTTGGTGTTGCGGAGATCATCGCCGTGCTGGCCAGCTGTGACCTGGAGCTCCTCATACTGACAGAACCAGAGCAGAGTCAGTCAACACATCAAACTCTGGCCTGGGCACTACCTGCATGCCCAGCCTGGCCCTTGGTGCTCTGAGCAACCCCATCCATGCACTCATCATTCACCCATCCCCTTGCTTGTTTCTTGACCACATCTACTCACCAGGCATGTCCTGGGCTCTGGGAATATCATGAAGAGCATCAGACTCCTGCCTACCGTTGTTTGTTTGTTTGTTTTTTGAGATGGAAAATAATTGAACCACCTGGCATTTGATACCAGCAGTTATCATTAAGGCTGATGGTTTTTTCCTTTCCTTACCAGCCTGCTTATTATTGAATTTATAGCTTCAAATTGAGATGAGTGTCCCTTAGGAAGTAAACTGAGTCCTATGGGGCTGTGATAAAGGAATCTGACTTAGATATAGAAGTGAGGGATGGAGTGGGGAATGGGCAGGAAAGTCCCTCTAGAGATGGAGATATTCAAGCTGGGCACTGAAGGCTGGGAAGGATTTGACCAGCTCAGGGGAGAATATTCCAGACAAGAGAAACAGCCTGTACATGAAGCCCCCAGAGCATGCAGAGCACGAGGAGTGAGAGATGATTTGGCACTGTCCTTGGGGAGTTCTTGGTCATGGGGCATACGTCAAAGACCAACTGTGACCATGAAGTTTGGTGGCCCTCCTGATGCCAGTGCTGGGGAAATGGAGGCACTGCAGAGAAACACCATTGGAAGGAGCTCAGGCTATAGAGGACCCCATTCTGAAGACTTAGTAACAGAATCCTTCATCGCAAGTGGCTCTCTGTCTAATGATATGGGTCTAGGACACCATCATTTAGGAGAAATAAACGTACCCTGTGTCCTCCAGCAGACTGGAGGAAACTCACACCTTGCCCAGTGGAAGAAGAGCCCCTGCCTGAGCGAAGATCTGTGCAATTTAGAAAGCGCTGAATGGTTCAGCTTCTTTGTTTCTGGATACACATGGTTAAAGGCAACAACATTCTTCGCCAACACCACACATTGCAACCACCCCACTTGGAGTTAAGTGCATCCCACCTCCACTCACTACCAAGGAGCTACCTCCACCCTTGTACCCCTGGCACCTGACACCTGCTTCTTTTCTACCACTTGCAGCGGCAGGGACTAAGGCAGTGCAAAGACCAAGGCAAGGGATGACAGCCAGCTTGTAGGAGAGCAGCTGCCCTGGTAAAGCATCCGCATTTGGCTGATAACTAATCTCGTGGGTTGGACCATTCAGGGTGCTACATCCCTCCAAAACCAAACCTTCTGGCCATCTGCACCTTTGGACAATAGTTCTCTGCCGTCATGCCAACCTCCCTCTTCCCAAGGCAAGCTCTCTTGTTTGGCAAAGTGCTCATTTCTGCCTCCCAGCCCCACAGGACTGCTTGCTCAGCCTTTCAAGCCCTCCCTGCTCCTTGGCAATCTTTTGTCCCTCGCCACTTCCAAAACAGACTAAAGCCCACCTCTTCTTGGAAGTGTTTTATTAATGCTTTTCCCCTTCTATGACTGTTCATTCATCTCATGGCCTCCCAGACCTTGGATTCCTTTTGTAGTTTGTTCATTTACAACTTGGTAATCCTGCTTGGCATACAGTAGGAGCTCTGTAAATAAACAAGCCCTTTGGAAACAGTTTTATGAGCATTTCTTGGTTGTTTGAGTCTCATCCAGCCCCCTGTCAGTTGGTAAGTGGTGGGGGGACTGTGTCTGTCCTTCTGAGCACCCAGCATTGCCTGACCACTTATCAGTGTATGTGTGTATTGGGATTTCCACATGCATTTCAAGCTAAGTTTTCATAGCCTCCAAGACACTTCTGCCAAGTTGAAAGAAACGGGAATGCTCACATGACTCCTGAGGCTTGTGGTAAGTAGTTAAACAATGATCTAAGGCTTCAGAGAACACTAGACCCGCAGCCTATCACGGAGGTGCCCATGCTCACCTTGGTCTGATACCAGGACTCAGCCTCCGCCCGGCTGCGGTTGGCGATCTCCTCGTACTGAGCTTTGACCTCAGCAATGATGCTATCCAGGTCCAGTCTGCGGTTGTTGTCCATGGACAGGACCACGGACGTGTCGCTGACCCGCGTCTGCATCTGACACAATTCCTGCAGAGCCAGTTAACTCAGCGTCACCGCCGCAAAAAAAGAAAGGGTCTTGAAATTACACAATTGACCACCCATCTAAGTCAGGAATCCTTCTTTGGCATCTCCAGCAGGGAGTGCCCAGCTCTTGCTATGCCAGCTGATCCCTGAGGAGTTTCTGGGTCATAGATCAGTGGAATGGGAGTGTGTCCCCAGCATTCATTCTCAAGGCTCCCCTCTGTGTTTTTTCCCTGAATATGAAGGATGAGCAAGTGTTCTCTGAATCCAAATTAGATCATGTTGAATATGACGTATGTGATTCACATGCCAGCATTAAAGTTTTCTTCAGGATGGGGTGATTTTTAGGACCCTTCCCCCCAACACAGTGTGACTTCATTGCTCTCTACCCCTCTGTCCCCTTCCACAGGCCCAGGTGTCTGCATCAGAGTGGAGATGCCCAGAAAGAGGCATCTTTAGGGGCCAGAAAGCACCCTGACCAATGGGCTGAGGGGCAGCTTGCCTTCTGAACTTCTCTGAGACGGGGAAGAGAGAGATGGGTCTTGATTCCTTGGGAATGTTACCTGGTGACATGGGAGTTAAGGAATCAACATTTGCTCCTTGCTCAGCCATGGGATTGCAGGGAGAAGACTCAGAGCTGGGGTGGGGTTAAGTGCGGCAGGATTTCAAGCAATTCTTCCCAATCTCCATGACCTCTCCAACCCTCCATCCCAGGGAGAGACACTATATAGATAATACTCTGCAACATCCTTTTCTTGTCAGGCTTTAGACATAGGAGGGACAAACACATGTGTAGGATCTTACTGCCTCAAAGAGCATCTGGAGGAAGTTGATCTCATCAGTCAGAGAGTTGGCCTTGGCCTCTAGGTCCACCTTGTTCAAGTAGGCAGCGTCCACATCCTGAAAAAACAGCACAAGATGCTCCTCTGAGACCCTGGCCCCAGGCAACAAGCCCACAAGAAGCTGGGTAGACTCCCTGGCCCTTCTAGTTTGGATTTTAGCAAACTCTGTATCTGGGGTTTGGGGCTGGGGCTGGGTAATTGCTGTGAATTGTGGCTTGAGTCTCCTGGGCTAACAGAAAACAAGCAAGGTCATTGGGGCCATAAACACGGAGGGAGAATTTTGGCAGGTCTGAGCTCTTTAGATATTCTAAGGGCTGAAGTCACTTTTCTTGGGTGGCCCAAGGGTCTGTCACCCCACATTCCCAGATTCGGTTTTGAATCTTCTCCTTTGAGAGACATTTCCACCCACCTTCTTTAGAGCCACAAACTCATTCTCAGCAGCCGTGCGCTTGTTAATTTCGTCCTCATACCTGTAAGCACAGAGGAGAGGGGGCGAGCGGTGAGTAAGGGTTTGATTGAACTCTTCTCAGGCTGAGGTGGACAACTTGTGTAGCAAGAGACCTCTGTGTGACTTCAGGTGATTCACTTAACCTCTATTTCTCCTCCTATAAAAGGAGAATAATTTCTTCTGCCAGTTTCTTTTTCCTTTTTTTGCTTTTGTAAGACTGGAAGGTAGGCATGGGGCTGACAGGGATAGTAAAACATATTTATGCAACTCCATCCTCTTAGAGATGCACAATTCCAATCTTTAAAAAATTTTTGCTGTCTTAAGTGCCTGCTGGAACTGTGGGATGAATTTTGTTCAGGACACTGTTTCGGTTGATTTTGATGTATTTTCACTGAACCTCAGGGTAGCCATTTAAATAGCGTGTTTTTTTAGTAAGTAGGTGTTCCTTTAAAACAGAAACCAAGGGTGAGCCACCTAAAGGGTTGGTGAGGACCATCTTTTCTGTTGGATACCTCACCTACTGCAGCCTGGGTGATGGCAAGTCAAAACTGACTCCCTCAGGAGGATCGGATTGCCTGGTTCATACTCTAAGGTACACCTTGGCAATGCAGGCATCTCAATAATAGAGCCCACGTCCAGTGTAGTTAAATAATAAACTGATTGTAAAATAGCACATTGCTTTCAGAGCTAGAATGTTTTGTTAGATGACACAGATGTCCCTTTGCAGTCATGGACACAGATAAGTGTAGGCTTCTTGTTTGTAGTGATGCATGAGATGAGAGTCCCTTTGTTACCCCACACCTTGCTATCTTCTTCTCATGAGATGATGACTGCAAGTCCAAACGTCTCTGACACGGGCATCTGCTCCTTTGCTCTCCTCTGGCCCTCATAAAGAGGAGTTTGGGGATGACTGCGTGTAATCAGAAGGGTCTCTCACTCTCACCTGACTTTGAAATCCTCCACGACATCCTGCATGGTTCTCAGTTCAGCATCCAGCCTGCCTCGCTCGGTGGTGATGCTGTCCAGCTGCCGCCGGAGGTCAGTGATGTAGGCTTCGAAGAAGGGCTCCAAGCTCTGCCTCACAGTCTTGGTACCCTGCTCCTGCAGGAGGCTCCATTTGGTCTCCAGGACCTTGTTCTGCTGCTCCAAGAACCGCACCTGGATGGGAGAAGAAGAGAATAAATTCTGGAGAAACTGGGGAGGCAGAGCCAGACACCACCCCAACGAATATAGAAGAGAGGAAAAGTACTTTTCACCTGATACCTGTCTGCCAATGATGTAACTGACAACTCCTGTCGAGATGGAAAAGCCCATCAAGTTACCCTGACATTCTCTGGGGCTCCACAGAACTAGGGTAGTGGCTCCTTGATGGGGAGCCACCATTCTTAAAAGTGTCTCTACCACCCCTGCTCTGGGTTAGGTTGGTTTTCTCAGGGAACTTAAGAACTTCACATTTCCCTCTGTGTTGGCTGAACTAGCCAGCATGGCTCCCAAGGAGAATGAAGGGAAATACCCACAAGTCTGTGGGGCAAGCTGGCCCCACCTGCAAATACTTCTGCCCCTGGGGGATGCTTGCTGAGTGAATGTGCTTTCCCACAGGGAGGCTGTTGGGCAATGGCTGCTCTCTGGACTGGGGCCTCCCCAAGAGTTCCTGGCACCCAACCCCGTGGACCAGATGCAGCTCCCAGCTCACCTTGTCAATGAAGGAGGCGAACTTGTTGTTGAGGGTCTTGATCTGCTCCCTCTCCTCTTTCCGCACCCGTTGGATGTTGGGGTCGATTTGCAGGTTGAGGGGAGTCAGGAGACTCTGGTTGACGGTGACCTCTTGGATGCCTCCAGGGGGACAGACGGAGAAGCTGCAGCCCCTGTGGCCCCCTCCAATTCCACCCCCATAGCCGAATCCATTGCTGACCCCAAACCCGCTGCTTGCCCTGCCACCAAAGCCACTTCGGAAGTTGCTGCCACACCCACTGATGGAGACCCGCTTGGTTCCCCCCAGGTTGTAGAGGCTACGGCTGCCGAAGCCGCTGATCCTTCCCAGTCCTCCACTGCCCCCTGGGGAGTGGGTCACGGAGACGGAGCTGAAGCGAGAGCGGCCGGTGGCTGGGGTGGTGGCTGAGGCTGTGCTGAAACCCCTGCGGCTGCTGGTCTGGAAGGTGATAGTGGACTGTCTGGACATGGTGTCTAGGAGAGGCTGGTGAGGAGCGCTCCTGCTGTGGGTACGTGTGGAGGGGGATGGAGAAGACAGGGTGTCTGGGGTGCCCCGGCCCCTTGGGCTTTTATGGGCTCCGGGAGGGGGGCAGGGCACGCTCCTGCAGGCCTCTGATGGCATTTTCTCGGCATCCACCAACCCTGAGCCCACACTCAGCTCCCCTCCGAAAAAGGCGTAAAAGCCACGCGCTTGTTCCCTGGCATCCCTCCCCCACATGGAAACTCCTTTCCAGTTGCAACTTGATCAGCAGACGAATGAGAAGCATGTTAATTGCCTTCAGTCATGTCCTAATCATGCATTTTAAAATGGACTCAGAAAACACTGCCTCATTTCCAAACAGCTCTCTTAGGCCTGGGACCAACTCCCTCCTGTGCAAACATCTTGTGTCAGCTCCAGTGACTGTGGTTCACTGTTTCCTGTTCCTTCCTACCCCTTAGGTGTGCATCTTACTTCTAAACTCTTTCTCAGCAATTATCCCCCAAAGCCCCTACTCCCTACCCCAACCCTGGCCTAAGCTGTCCCTCCAGATCTTGAAAATCCTGCTCTCCACCCATCTTTCTCAGGCATCCACCCCATTTTGATGGCCCCTTTGTTTTACTCTGAAGCTGCCATCTGTATTGTGCAGGTCACACCGATGTTCTGGGGCATGAGTGTGTGTGTTCGTGTGAGCACGTATGTCCTGTCCACTCCAGTGTAACATGACCATCAAGGTCAGGTCCTCTGCATACGTGGAGAGAAGCTGCGAGAAAGATGGGTTTGAATCCCAGCCCTGCCACTTCCTAAAGGTGAGACGGGGGGCCAGTCATGAAACATCTCCAGGCCTCAATTTGAGTGTCTGTAAAGTGGGGCTTGTGATGACTGTTCACGGGAAAATGGATTTTGCAATGCCAAGGACATGCAGATGCTGAGCCAACTCAACAGAGTCTTCTCTCCTGATATAATCATGTGTGTGTGAAGGAAATGCCAGCAAGGTACCCATGAGGCAAGTACTCAGGATTTGAAAGCAACACAATACACATTCTTTTTTCTTTATTAACAGGCTTATGGTCCTTTTGGGAAGACTAAATCGAGACACATTGAGGAACTTATGAAATTGTGATGCTCCATAAAACACTGCCTCTTGTCTCTGTTTGAAGCCGTCTTATCCCAGAAGTCTCCTTGACCAGCCAGTCCTCCTGTTGGTGGCCAAGGATCCTGACCCTTTAGTCCTTCATCAGAAAGTCCCATGACTACACTAGATAGAGGGCTTGTTTATTTTCCCCCGTTAGTCTTAACATTTTTTTTAAATTTAAAACTTTTATACAATTTTAAAAGGTTACTTTTCCAGTAGTCATGTATGGATGTGAGAGTTGGACAGTGAAGAAAACTGAGTGCCGAAGAATTGATGCTTTTGAACTGTGGTGTTGGAGAAGACTCTTGAGAGTCCCTTGGACTGCAAGGAGATCCAACCAGTCCATCCTAAAGGAGATCAGTCCTGGGTGTTCATAGGAAGGACTGATGTTGAAACTGAAACTCCAATACTTTGGCCACCTCATACGAAGAGTTGACTCATTGGAAAAGACCCTAATGCTGGGAAGGATTGAGGGCAGGAGGAGAAGGGGACGACAGAGGATGAGATGGCTGGATGGCATCACCGACTCGATGGACATGGGTTTGGGTGGACTCCGGGAGTTGGTGATGGAGAGGGAGGCCTGGCGTGCTGCGATTCATGGGGTCAGAAAGAGTCGGACACGACTGAGAGACTGAACTGAAAAGGTTACCTTGCATTTGCAGTTATGAGAAAATATTGGCTATATTTCTCACGTTGTACAACACTTCCTTGTAGCATATCTTACACTCAATAGTTTGTACCTCCCACTTCCCAACAGCTATATTGCCCCTTCCCACTGGTAATCACCGGTTTGTTTTCTATATGTGTGAGTCTGTTTCTTCTTTCTTATAGCCACTAGTTTGTTGTGTTTTTTATATTCCACATACAAGTGGTATCATATGGTATTTGTCTTTCTCTGTCTGACTTATTTCACTTTAGCATAATGTCCTCCAAGTCCATAAACATTGCTGCAAATGGCAGAATTTTGTTTTTCTTTATGGCTGAGTAGTATTCCATTGTATATATATGTTCTTTATCTTCCACATCTTCTTTATTCATTAATCTGTTGATGTGCACTTAGATTGCTGTCATATTTTGGCATTTGGAAATAGTGCTATGAACATAAACGTGTGGAGGCTAAACAATATGCTACTAAATAATAAGCAATCAATGGATCATGGAAAAAATTAAAGAGGAAATCAAAAAATTCCGAGAGTTGAATAAAAATGAAAATAAGGTGATTCAAACCCTATGGGACGCAGTAAAAGTAGTTTTTTTTCATGCCTTAAAAATTGGAGTATAGTTGATTTACAGTGTTTCAGATGTACAGCAAAGTGATTCAGTTTTATAACTGCAAAAGCAGTTAGAAGGGGGGAGTTTATAGCATCCCCGCTGGTCTTATTGACTGTGTCTCCAACCTCCATCAGTCTCAATTGATAAGAAGTCTCCTGGTTCCCTTTCTTCTGCATCTCATATCCCCATGGACGGTGGAGGTGGAGTCAGACAGAAATTGTTAGATATTCTTTTGTCTTGCTGACTTCTTGCCTCTTGCAGTGGCTTTAAAGGATGGGAGAGGGAGAGAGGAGCTGAAATGTATTCTGTCTGTGTTTTGTGCATGAGAAACCAAGTCCCCATGTGGTAAATGAAAGAGATCAGCATTGTCTAGCTAGAGAGAAGCAGAGCCACATTCTGTGGTCTCTCCACACAGGGGTCCTTTCAGAGGTGCAGCCAGTGGGTTGGCAGATGCTCACCAGCCTGGAACGGCAACTTGGCACTTGGGGCTGTGGTTCTCTGTTCTCTGTGCTATTTCCTTATTGGAGCTGAGGCCAGAGAGTGGGCCTCTCCTCTGTCGAGAGAGTGTTTGAGAGTCTCAGTTTCCACGGGGAAACTGTGAATCATAGCTTTTGTTGATACAGGCCAGGAGGAGCGCAGGAGTTTTCTCGCTTGGTTGCCAAAGTGTCCAGGTCCCAGCTGGGGTGGTGCATGTGTCTGTGGTGGAAAGAAAAATTGTCTTTGTTTTCTGTACTCATGGCATGATAATCTTTCTCCCAAAAGAAGGGATACTTGTTTTCTGAGCCATGCTGAGTAAGCTCTTCAGAGTTTTCCATGGAACAAAAGCTGGTAAAGGGTCAAGGCTGGGAGGGCCCTCACTGACCCATCCATGAGAATAGGGTCACCACAGCCCTTGCCCATTGAGCTTCCCATCTGGAAGCTGCTCCAGGCTGCCTGCCCTCCTGGGTCATGCCTTTACCCGCCAAACCCTCTCCTGGGAGCCTATTCCAGGTGTTGCGATTCATCCCATTTCCAATCTTGTTTCCCTCGGCCGTCACCTCTTGTTTGGGGTTGCCCACTTCCTTCCTTCCCTCCTTTCTCTCTCTAATTCTCCCACCTGGACCATTGTTTCCAAAGCTAGTTTGTCTTAGATGCTGACTTTGGTGAAGTAAATGGAAATGGATAAGTCTTACCCCTCTCCCTTCTCATTCCCTCTCCTGTAACCTCTGACCTTCACTGTGACCTTTACTCTGATGGACGATGTCTATATGAATGCCTAGGACACCCCGGCCCCACAACAGCCTGTGTAAACTTCAGAACTTAGAGACTACGAACACCTCTGCTTTCCTTCCTGCCAATGAGGTTTTTTGTTTTGATTTTTAACCTCCTTTATAATTCTGCTTTGAACCTTCCCCCAAGAAGACTTCCTAGTAAACTGCGCCCAAGGACTGCCCCTTCACACCTGTTCCCAGAGCAGGCCTGTGCCTGTGCTTGGCTTACACGTTGGCATGTTTTTCACTTGCTTTGGCTTCTGGTGGTCTCTAGAGGGCTGGGTGTGTCCGCTTCCCCTGCCCTATCTCCTAGCCCCCTACAGGGAATTTTGACTGCAGTTCACTGGATGTAGGTTGTCTAGTTTAAAAAAAGAGCTTTAAGGAACACATTCCTTTCTGTTCTCTGAAACTTCTGAATCTCTCTAACCCTGTGTTGTTGGGTTTGTCTGGGAGGAGTTCTCTTGAGGTTTGGGGAGTGGTGGATTCAAAAGATATGGTAGGGGCTCTGGTGCCTGAGGCTGGGAGTGGCAAACTCTACTCCCTGATTCCTGCACCTCTGCTCAGGGTGGTCTCTCCTATCCTCAGAGGGACGCTGTCACTCTTGGCTGTGGTAGATTTCAAGGAGACTGACCTGTAGTGGCAATAGGGCTTGAGGTTGGTGGAGCAGGGGAGGAAGGCATGGAGGCATGCCTCCCAATGCTATGGGAGTAGAGAACACGGCAAAGAGCTTGGGTTTCCGGCCAGGCCAGAGCCAGAGGAGGGCAGGCTGGAGGGGGCAGAGGGGACTGGGCTATTCTCTAGAGCAGGCTGCCTGATGCTTAGAGCCCAGGGTCCTTGGGCACAGTGTCTCCTGGGACTGAGAGTTGGGAAGATAATTCTGTTGGATGGTACCTGAGACATCCCAATGGAAACACTCTTCAACCTTGACTGTCCTTGCCTGTGCATCTGACTTCCTCTGCCTTTGGCATCTCCAACAGGCACCACCCAGCTTCCCTTTACAGGTGTCAAACCCTCCAGTGCATGGCACCTTTGCTCTTACATTTTGTGAAAACAATGCAAGGATGAAATTTGCCAGTTGACTTCAAGAAACTACCAAGATTCAGGGCTTGAAACATGTACTTGTGCACAGCCAGACCTCACCTGATCTGCTCCCCTCCACTGCCCACATAACCAGGCTTTCACTCAAGCCCAGATTTGATGGGCAGGTAGAGTCTAGTGTAAGTAAGCAGGTGGCCCTCAAGGTCCCTTCACCAATTTTAGCAGCGAATTAAGGTGCTCTTCCTATTCAAACTTGTGCTGAACAGAGGTAAGATGGAGCAGCCCCTTCCTTCCATGATCAAGTGCTTCAGACACACCCAACAGATGTGCCCGTACAAGGCACAGATGGACACAAAGACACTCACGTCTTAAGAACATCCACAAAACAATGATCTACACGTGAATGTAGTGTATACTGAGTGTGTCAGGATCAAGAGGTGAAGCAAAGCAACAGAGGCAACGTTTAGAGTTGCAGAAGACTTAGAAAGGAGGAAACCAAGGGCAGGAACCATCAAAGGTCACACAGCCATCTGGTAGACCAGCCAGAGCTCCCGCTCCCTTCTGATGCCACATTTGGCCTGAGCCTCCTTCATATCACAGTGCCTGTGAGAGAAGCTCCCTGTTGCCTGGGCCACACAGTGGGGGTTCTTCCTGGAGGAAGGGGGTGGTACGATGCCCGTGTCTCAAGGGCTCTTGCAGTGCAAACCTATAGGAAGCCTCTGGAAGGATTCCAATGTGTCTTGGCCATCTGCCCCGACCACGCTAATGTCCGCCCTTGTCCCCAGGAGGGGGCCCTTCACCAAGTCTCTCTGGTTGGTGCTGAGGAGGAGCTGCCAAACAAGGACGCTGTTGTGAGAGGAAAGTGGGGGAGAAGAACCCCTGTGGCTTTTCCTGGGCTGTCGGTGAAGAGAGGAGCACACTACCCAGGAACTCCGGTGAGGGAATCATGGCTCGTTGCCATGGCCTGTGGGCACAAGCTGGGTGGGCTAGACAATACTTGAGCACCGAGGGAGACTCTTTACACCACTCCTTTGCGTCATTACTGGGCTTGGGGCTTGCTGTCGAGGGTGGGTGTGTGTGTCACTAGCTGGGAAGCAATAGCAGAAAGTGTCAGCCTTACCCCCGCACTGAGTTCAGTACCACCTCAGTGTCTTGTGAACTTGAACATCACAGAAACGCTCTCCTCCTTCCTGCTTTCTAGCCTCATCCTCTCAGCCCTAGTTATTCTGAAGTGAGCCATCAGACAAGGTGTAGTTGTTCATTTATTTATTCATTCAACAAATTTTTGTGGAATTTACAATGTACTCAGCACTGGGATATGAGAGTGAAGAGGGTCTCATCACTAACACTGCATCCAGGGGACAGACCATTATTATAGTGTCACCATATGGATAGGAGTAGGCACAGGACATGTCTGGGGGAGCTCTGACAGACCTGCCAGGTGTCTAGGAGGCCAAATCAGGTCCCTGGGATATAGACCCCAGGCCCTTGATGTTTGCCTGGGATCCAGAAAACTTCACAAGGTATGGTTACAGAGGTCCCTATTTTATGGATGAGGAGAGTGGGGCCCAACATCCCATGGGAAGCTGAGAGTAAATCTGGAGCTGTCACTCTTGTCCCCTGTCCCTTAGCATAGGGTTTGTGCCCATGCCACCCTGATCCAAGCTGAATAAGAAGTTCTGCATGATTCCTGCCCCCAGGTGCTTGCTGGGCTATGAGGAAGATAAAATTGGTGTATGTATATGAAACAATAAAAATCATACAAAGTGGCACATAGAATTTAAAAAGAAGAAATTCTGAGCAGCATGATTGAAGACAGGATGGATGCTGAGGGATGCAGAGGAGCCTCCTAAGCATGGGAGGGTAGGCTGGGGGAGCTGGCTTGACCTAACACTTCTCACTAAGAAATTGTAGAGTGAATCCATCCGTGGATCCTCGAGATGGGATTGCAACGATCTGCTGAATGCACACCCACCTGATCTGTAAAGCTGTGTTCCTGTCTGAGACATCTCGGTGTCACATTATTTACCTGGGTATTTCCATGGGCAGGAGCTTCTGGATGCGGGGCTGTGTTTTCCATCATCCCCTGGAGGGCTGGGCACGTGGACATCCAGCCTGAGCCTTGGAGTCTCTGCCTCATTCTGGACTCTCTGATACCCAACTGACTTGCTGGCACTGAGTGAGTACACGCTGATGATGAGGATGGCATTGGGAAACCTAGAGCCATTAAGCTAGGAGCGATTGCCTCCAGGTAACAGGGGAACAGGTAGCTCTCCATGCTCTGCCTTAAGAGGGTAAATTTCCGAAAGCCCAGACACAAAAGGGATGAAATATAAGACCTGTAATTTGGTACTGCAAATCAAGTTTTCTTTTCGAAGGACTCAGCAGAAGACACCTCCAACTGGTCGGCTCTCCCTGTGTACACCTGAAGTGTGATTGGTTGATACGCAACCACCCAGGAGGGCTTCTAGGAAAAAGCACACTGCAAAACTACATGTTTTTCTGGAAAATGATGGGATGAAATAGTTTTCACAGAACAGACCAGCACCATATTTGTGATACAAGTTTCACTGAGTGGCCAGAACATCGCTCTCATCTCCCTTCCTGGAAAAGGGCTAAAATGGTGTGTGACCCCACTGGCAGATGCCCCGGCACCCTCTGTGATTCTCCCCGGGGGATATTCTGAACACGCTCCCATCAGGCCAATGAAAGACACTCATTCCTTTTAAAGGAAGGCTTCAAAGTGCTTTCCATTTGCCCCGAGCACTGGTTTGTTAAGCAAGAGTTGGCCAACCTGGAGTGAGCCCAGAGACTAATGCACATGACGAAAGAGTTGGGAAATAGGAGGTGTGAGGAGAGGGAAACACAGGATGTGAGGAGGCCAGTCTGCTTCTTGGACTTTGTTGTAGCCACCAGGGAATACACTTCAACTCAACAAGAGGAATTCAGCTCAGTATCAAAGGGCTTCTGTGATCTAATGGTAAACACAGAAATCCTCTCTCCGGAGAAATCGTGAGATTTCTGGAGATTGTTTCAGGAATGATTGAGAGGGTGTGATTCTATAATAAATGGAGCTCTTTTTGTTTGCTCATTTTGTTTTTCTGGACATTAGTCTCTTTGACTTTAGCACCTATATGCTTCACCTTGATAAGGTTGTTTAGATACTGTGGCATTTTATGGATTTAGTTCTAAAATGTAGCTCACCCATATTTTAAAAAACTTGCCCTTCACTTGAAGGAATTGACACTTATGCAGCCTCTCTGAAGTTGGACCTGCCACTGTTCATGTACCTTCATATTTTGCATTCACCACTTTTGCCTTTTAGTTCACATGTTGTATAGTGGATATGTGTGTTTATGGGTATAGTTCTGGCTCTGCCAGATGAGAGAGTTTTTTTCAAGAGTAGGCACATAATTCAGTTGAATCCAACATGTGCTTATAATGTACTTGCATATGTGTGCTAAGTCACTTCAGTTGTGTCCGACTCTTTGCAACCCCATGAACTGTAGCTCACTAGGCTCCTCTGTCCATGGGATTCTCCAGGCGAGAATACAGGAGGGGGTTGCCATGCCCTCCTTCAGGGATCTTCTCAACCCAGGGATAGAACCCATTCTCCTGGGGCTCTTGCATTGCAGGTGAATTCTTTACCACTGAGCCACTAGAGAAGTCTAACAATGCACTTTCCTGCCTTTAAATTATCTGCAGTGTCAAGAAGCTAGCTCGACCACAGGTAACCTTACACTGTATTGCTGAGTGACTTTGCTGGGTTGCTGAGTGACACAGAGCATATATGAGCAAATAATGAGGTTTCGAAAACATGTTTTTAAATAAGAGTAATACAGGCTAAAGATAGTCACACTGCACTCATCACTCCCCCATCACTGAGGAATAAATGAGAAGTCAAAGTGGAGAAAATAGGCTGCAGAAACTGGTAAGGCTCTCAGGAGAAGGAAAGACAAAATAAAGCTTGGATGGAGTTCAGATCCAGGGGAGGAGAGAGCAGGGCATTGTGCCAGCTTGGGCAAAAGCAGTCATTCCTCATCTTGCCAGTGTGGGCTGGCAGTCTCAGGCCCAAGGGCAATACAGCTTGGTTTTTGCTGTTGGGGCGGGGTATGTCACCAGCTGATGTCATGATCCAGCAGACATCCCATTGAGGTGAAGAGCCCAATCCTGGGTCTGCTCTTAGCACCCCAACTAAGCAATGGCATCTCTACCAGATAGCAAGCAAAGCCAGGAGGGGCTGGAACTGTGGGAAGGACCAGTTGGTCCTTCCTGGTCCACACCTGCACCTCTCCCCACGGCCAGAGAGAGGACTGATGCAGCCAGAGTCCATGGGCGAGACTGCACCACCCTAGCACTGGGGAAGGGCACAGATTATGAAAAGAGGCAGGTCAGTTCTTGGATCCTGGCTCTGTCTCTTTCTTGCACTTCATCATTAGAACTGGGAAAAAGTTTAACAAGGTGGTTGGGTACAGGAATTAGTAACTCTCATTCACTACCTTCCAGTGATTAGAAAACACTACAGAAAAGAAGAGGTTCTAATTCACAGCTGTGAAAGGAATTGACACTCGCGCAGCCTCTCTGAAGTTGGACGTGCCATTGTTCATGTACATTCATACTTTGTATGCACAACCTTTGCCTTTTAATTCCTGTGTTGTGTGAGTGTATGTGTGTGTTTATGGGTGTAGTTCTGGCTCTGCCAGGTGAAAAGGTTTTTTTTTCCAAGAGAAGGCACATAATTCAGTTGAATCCAACATGTACTTGGATTCAAGCACGCACGCACGTAAGTGCATTGTTAGAAACTGTAAAATCCCTAGGGAAACTTATTAGCAACAGCAACCACAAAACAAAACACACAATAATCACAAGAAGAACAGTGAAAGGAAGCAATGAGTAGAAATCGCTGTATCAGAAGCCATCGTGGAATAGAAAGACTTAGTAATGACAATGGTGTGATTGCACAAAGAGGTAAATGGGACAGTACAGAAAAAGTATGAATTCAACACGTAATAAAAGTAGTATTTCAATGTGGTAAAGGAGCATATATATATCTATATATTATAATGTAGCAAGAAAGTACAAAAAGGAAAAGAACATTTACTCAAATTTCCACTCATTGGAATCTATCACTATTAATAGTTTGACTTACATGTTTGCTTTCACCCTTTATCTGAATTAACATCATTTAATAAATCACATACATAGTAAATAAGCACAACATCCTTTAGAAAACTCTATGGCTAAAGTTCTGGCTAAAATGGCCAAACAGCTGTACTGCTGTTTCCATCCTCCGGGATCAAGTCTGAGCAATTATAGAAACAAATGGAAGCCCTGATACTAGGGATCACCAATGGTGACATATAACTGTGAGAAACCCAGGAAAGCCCAAGGCTGTTTGAACTGATCTGTGTGGGAGTTTGGTCTTTACCTATTGTCTGTCCCTTCCCAATGGGAATTTGGAGCAGCAGCTCAACCACCTGTGCCCTTATCTGTGGTTCAATATGTCTGTAGTTCACAGGTAGGATTGCCCTATTTAATAAATAAAAATATAAGATATGCAGTTCAATTTTAAGCTCAGAGAAACAGCAAATCATTTTTTTTAGTATAGGTAAATTCTCTACAATATTGGGGACATGTGTGGGTGTGTGCTAAGTTGCTTCAGTTGTGTATGACTCTGCGACCCTATGGACTGTAGCCTGCCAGTCTCCTCTGTCCATGGGATTCTCCAGGCAAGAATACTGGAGTGGATTGCCATACTCTCCTCCAGGGAATCTCCCTGACCTAGGGATTGAACCTGTCTCTTACATCTCCTGCATTGGCAGGCAGGTTCTTTACCACTAGCGCCATCCGGGAAGCCCCACTGGGGACAAACTTATGCTAAAATATTTTTGTTGTTTGTGTGAAATTCAGGTTTCACCAGGCAGCCTCTGTTTTGTCTAGTGGCCCTATTCACAGCTGACGGGGATAGTGATGCCTACCCCCAGTGTCAAGCTGCTAGTATGTAGCTGGCTTCCACAGAACTGGGGACATACCTGACCCTCATTCCAGGGTGGTGAGGAGGGCCTGTAAGTTAGCTGTTATCATGGAGAGCGCCACGTGGGGAGGGGAAGCAGAGTCTGTGCCTGGCTCATTAATAAGTTTCTCCACCAGCTTTTGGGATTTTATGCTGCTTGGCAGTTCCTATCCTCTGCTTCCATCACTCCCTTGACTCAAACCCTACAGCTGCATTGTGGCACGATAGAGAGGTCACTAATCCTCAGAAGTGTCAATTTAAAAAAATTGCACAATGTGAGCTGTGAGTTAAGTTTTATTTGGGGGCAAAATGAGGACTACAGCCCGAGAGACAGCACCTCAGCTGAGAAACTGTTCCAAAGAAGCAGGGTGGAAGGTCAGTATATATGTGATTTTGGTCAAGGGGGAATAATACATGCAATCAAGCACATATTTTTCCAGAAGTTTTCTGCTAGTCTCATGAAGCTTTCTGCTCATCATGGGAAACAGTCATCACTGTGAAGGATTTTAGTGCTTTTCTAGATATAAGGAGATACAATAATTGGGCTCATAAAATCAGCTCCTGAAAATATCTAACTCTCTGAAGACGTGCCCTGCCAGTTTCTCCCCAAGCACAGGGTACCTTGTTTCTGCTCTCCACCCTAAGCTCTTTTCAGGGAGTGTTGAAGGTCAAAAGCACACGACTTAATCCTTGCAGAGGTAGATGGCAAGTGCCCATGGCAAGTGCCAATTTGCAGTTGACAAGAAGTCTCCCGTAGCTCCAAAGTTTCTGCCTAGTGACCTGCTTAGCTGAAAGACCCTTGCCCACCTGTAGACAACCACAGAACAAGACTAGATTGCCGCTCGATCCATGACCGAGGGCAGAGGGTCTCTGCCGTGGCTTCAAAGTAGCAAAATTATTATAACAGAATTGGCTCTTGTTGTTCTTAGGGAATTTTCCTTTACTTTTCATTCTTTTGCATACAGATAGGACCTGGCTGAGAAGCCTGATTAGCCAAATTCTAGCTTGTGTGCACCTTTCATGCACTGGAGAAGGAAATGGCAACCCACTCCAGTGTTCTTGCCTGGAGAATCCTGGAGACGGCGGAGCCTGGTGGGCTGCCGTCTATGGGGTCGCGCAGAGTCGGACACGACTGAAGCGATTTAGCAGTAGCAGTAGCAGCAGCTTGTGTAAACTTGGCCTAAAAGTCTGTTTCTAAAAGTAAAAAATCATAACCTTGGCACAGATATCTGGGAAGATTTGAATAAACCTCTAACATCAATCTTGCTTGTATAGAATTTTACAGTGAAAATAGTTTTTGGATATGCTGTCACAAAAGGAAAACGTTCCCAACCAGAACCACCTTCATGCTAATCTGAATGTTATACGTCAACTTGGACCATTTTTCAATCTCTTTTTTCTTTTTTTTTTGCCAATAGCATTTCAAAGCAGTCTCTAAACGATACTGTTTGGAGGTTTTATTAATTTATTTCATTGACTTTTTTGATAACATCATTTTATTTCAACATTATGGAGATACAATTTATAGACAATCAAATGCACCGTTTTGAAGTGTACAGTTTTATGAATTTTAATCAGCATGTGTTGAAAGTTCTTCAGTTCAGTTCAGTTCAGTTGCTCAGTCATGTCCGACTCTTTGCGACCCCATGAATTGCAGCATGCCAGGCCTCTCTGTCCATCACCAACTCCCGGAGTCTACCCAAACCCATGTCCATCGAGTCAGTGATGCCATTCAACCATCTCATCCTCTGTCATCCCCTTCTCCTCCTGCCCCCAATCCTACCCAGCATTAGGGTCTTTTCCAATGAGTCAACTCTTCGCATGAGGTGGCCAAAATATTGGAGTTTCAGCTTCAACATTAGTCCTTCCAATGAACACCCAGGACTGATCTCCTTTAGGATGGACTGGTTGGATCTCCTTGCAGTCCAAGGGACTCTCAAGAGTCTTCTCCAACACCACAGTTCAAAAGCATCAATTCTGCGGTGCTCAGCTTTCTTCACCGTCCAACTCTCACATCCATACATGACCACTGGAAAAACCATAGCCTTGACTAGATGGACTTTTGTTGGCAAAGTAATGTCTCTGCTTTTAAATGTGCTATCTAGGTTGGCCATAACCTTCCTTCCAAGGAGTAAGCGTCTTTAAATTTCATGGCTGCAATCACCATCAGCAGTGATGTTGGAACCCCAAAAAATAAAATCTGACACTGTTTCCACTGTTTCCCCATCTATTTCCCATGAAGTGATAGGACCAGATACCATGATCTTAGTTTTCTGAACGTTGAGCTTTAAGCCAACTTTTTCACTCTCCTCTTTCACTTTCATCAAGAGGCTCTTTAGTTCTTCTTCACTTTCTGCTGTAAGGGTGGTGTCATCTGCATATCTGAGGTTATTGATACTTCTCCCGGCAATCTTGATTCCAGCTTGTGTTTCTTCCAGCCCAGCGTTTCTCATGATGTACTCTGCATATAAGTTAAATAAGTAGGGTGACAATATACAGCCTTGACGTACTCCTTTTCCTATTTGGAACCAGTCTGTTGTTCCATGTCCAGTTCTAACTATTGCTTCCTGACCTCTATACAGGTTTCTCAAGAGGCAGGTCAGGTGGTCTGGTATTCCCATCTCTTTCAGAATTTTCCACAGTTTATTGTGATTCACACAGTCAAAGGCTTTGGCATAGTCCATAAAGCAGAAATAGATGTTTTTCTGGAACTCTCTTGCTTTTTTGATGGTCCAGCAGATATTGGCAATTTGATCTGTGGTTCCTCTGCCTTTTCTAAAACCAGCTTGAACATCTGGAAGTTCACGGTTCACGTATTGCTGAAGCCTGGCTTGGAGAATTTTGAGCATTACTTTACTAGCATGTGAGAATTTTGAGCATTACTTTACTAGCATGTGAGATGAGTGCAATTGTGCGGTAGTTTGAGCATTCTTTGGCATTGCCTTTCTTTGGGATTGGAATGAAAACTGACCTTTTCCAGTCCTGTGGCTACTGCTGAGTTTTCCAAATTTGCTGGCATATTGAGTGCAGCACTTTCACAGCATCACCTTTGAGGATTTGAAATAGCTCAGCTGGAATTCCATCACCTCCACTAGCTTTGTTCGTAGTGATGCTTTCTAAGGCCCACTTGGCTTCACATTCTAGGATGTCTGGCTCTAGGTGAGTGATAACACCATTGTGATTATCTGGGTCGTGAAGATCTTTTTTGTACATTTCTTCTGTGTATTCTTGTCACCTCTTCTTAATATCTTCTGCTTCTGTTAGGTCCATACCATTTCTGTCCTTTATCGAGCTCAGTGGATCCCAAATATCTTTGGGTAAAAGGAAATCCATTCCAACTCATTAAGCACCACATGGTTTTAAGCCCATCCACCAAGATCTGGAATATTCCTTTTCTGTACCCATCAGCTTGACTTATACATCTCAGATGTTGTAACAAAGTGATAGCTTTATGGCAAAAGTTGGTGTTATCACAGAGAGGGATCAAACATTTCACCTTCCTACCAACTATCCTCTGTTCTATTGGATCAGTGCAGAGGTTCCCCAGTGGTGGGTGGGGGCTGTGAAGGGTATCTCTGAGAGAGTCTCAGAGATCATATGGGGACCAAGTGATGGAGATGGAAAAACAAACACCTCAGTTATCAGATCATGCTGATCCAGTTTCCAGGAACCGAGCTTCATTTTCTTTCCTAATATATTTTCAAAGACTCCATTTTAAAACTTATTTTTTATTGAAGTATAGTTAAATTACAATGTTATGTTAATTACTGCTATACAGCAGTGACTCAGCTTTATATGTATACATATACATTCTTTTTCATATTCTTTGCCATTATGGCTTATCATAGGATATTGAATATAGTTCCCTGTGCTATACAGTTCAGTTCAGTTCAGTCGCTCAGTCGTGTCTGACTCTTTGCGACCCCATGAACCACAGCATGCCAGGCTTCCCTGTCCATCACCAACTCCCTGAGTCCACCCAAACTCATGTCCATCGAGTCGGTGATGCCATCCGGCCATCTCATCCTCTGTCGTCCCCTTCTCCTCCTGCCCCCAATCCTTCCCAGCATTAGGGTCTTTTCAAATGAGTCAGCTCTTCGCATCAAGTGGCCAAAGTATTGGAGTTTCAGCTTCAACATCAGTCCTTCCAATGAACGCCCAGGATTGATCTCCTTTAGGATGGACTGGTTGGATCTCCTTGCAGTCCAAGGGACTCTCAAGAATCTTCTCCAACACCACAGTTCAAAAGCATCAATTCTGCGGCACTCAGCTTTCTTTATCGTCCAACTCTCACATCCATACATGACCACTGGAAAAACCCTAGCCTTGACTGGACGGACCTTTGTTGGCAAAGTAATGTCTCTGCTTTTTCATATGCTGTCTAGTTTGGTCATAACTTTCCTTCCAAGGAGTAAGCATCTTTTAATTTCATGGCTGCAATCCCATCTGCAGTGATTTTGGAGCCCCCAAAAATAAAGTCCGACACTGTTTCCACTGTTTCCCCATCTATTTCCCATGAAGTGATGGGACTGGATGCCATGATCTTAGTTTTCTGAACGTTGAGCTTTAAGCCAACTTTTTCACTCTCCTCTTTCACTTTCATCAAGAGGCTCTTTAGTTCTTCTTCACTTTCTGCTGTAAGGGTGGTGTCATCTGCATATCTGAGGTTATTAATATTTCTCCCGGCAATCTTGATTCCAGCTTGTGCTTCCTCCAGCCCAGCATTTCTCATGATGCACTCTGCATATAAGTTAAATAAGCAGGGTGACAATATACAGCCTTGACGTACTCCTTTTCCTATTTGAAACCAGTCTGTTGTTCCATGGCCAGTTCTAACTGTTGCTTCCTGACCTGCATACAGGTTTCTCAAGAGGTAGGTCAGGTGGTCTGGTATGCCCATCTCTTTCAGAAGGCCCTTGTTATTGTTGTTGTTGTCCAGTCACTCAGTCATGTCCAACTCTTTGCGACCCCATGGACTGCAGCACACCAGGCTTCCCTGTCCTTCACCATCTCCTGGAGCTTGTTCAAACTCATGTTCATTGAGTCAGTGATGCATCCAACCATCTCATTCTCTGTCATTCCCTTCTCCTCCTGCCTTCAATCTTTCCCAGCATCAGGGTCTTTTCTAATGAGTCAGCTATTTGCATCAGGTGGCCAAAGTATTGGAGCTTCAGCTTCAGGATCAGTCCTTCCAATGAATATTCAGGATTGATTTTCTTTAGGATTGACTGGATTGATCTCCTTACAGTCCAAGGGATTTTTAAGTCTTCTTCAACACCACAGTTCAAAAGCATCAATTATTTGATGCTCAGGCTTCTTTATGGTCCAACTCTCACATCTATACGTGACTACTGGCAAAACCATAGCTTTGACTATATGGGCCTTTGTCGGCAAAGTAATGTCTCTGCTTTTTAGGATTGCTGTCTAGGTTTGTCATAGCTTTTCTTCCAAGGAACAAGTGTCTTTTAATTTCATGGCTGCAGTCACCATCTGCAGTGATTTTGGAGCCCAAGAAAATAAAGTCTGTCACTGTTTCCACTGTTTCCCCATCTATTTGCCATGAAGTGATGGAACTGGATGCCACGATCTTTGTTTTTTGAATGCTGAGTTTTAAGCCAGCTGTTTCACTCTCTCTTTTCACCTTCGTCAAGAGGCTCTTTATACCAGTTTGCATCTGTTAATCCAAAACTCCCATTCCTACCTTCTGCCACCACCCACCCACCCTCTTGGCAACCATATTCTGTATGTCCCTGATCTTGTATCTGTTTCAAAGATAAGTTCATTTGTGTCATATTTTAGATTTCACATACAAGTGACATCATATGGGATTTGGCTTTGTATTTCTGACTTATTTCACTCAGTATGATAATCTCTAGTTGCATGCATATTGCTGAAAATGGTATTATTTTATTATTATTTTTTGGCTGAGTAGTATTCCATCATATATATGTACCACATCTTCTTTATCCATTCATTTGTCGATGGACATTGAGATTGGTTCCATGTTTTGGCTATTGTGAATAGTGCCACTATGAACATAGGAATCTACATAAGAATCTTTTTTAAGTATAGTTTTGTCTGGATATATGCCTAGGAGTGGGATTGCTGGGTCATATTGTAATTATATTTTTAGTTTTATGAGGAACCTCCATACTGTTTTCCACAGTGGTTGAACCACAAACAGTGTAGGGGGGGTTCCCTTTTTCCACTCCCTCTCCAGCATTTGTTATTTGTAGACTTTTTAATGATGACCATTCAGACCATTATGAGGTGGTACCTCATTGTATTGATAACTTTGATTTGCATTTCTCTAACTATTAGTGATGTCGATCTTTTCATTTGCCTGTTGGCCATCTCTGTTTCTTCTTTGGAGAAATGTTTCTTTAGGTCTTCTCTCATTTTCCAATTGGGCTGTTTTTGTTGTTTTTTTGTATGAGCTGTTTGTATAGTTTGAAAACTAAGCCCTTGTCAGTCACAGTATTTGCAAATATTTTCTCCCATTTGGTAGATTTTCTTTATATTTTGTTTATGGTTTCCTTTGCTGTACAAAAGCTTGTAAGTCTGATTAGGTTCCTTTTGTTTTTGTTTCTATTGCCTTGGGAGACTGACCCAAGAAAATGTTAGTACTATTTATGTCAGAGGATGTTTTGCCTGTGTTCTCTTTTAGGGGTTTTACGGTGCCATGTCTTGTGCTTCAGTCTTTCAGCTATTTTGAGTTTTTTTGTGTGTACGGTGAGAGGGCATGTTCTAACTTCATTGATTTACACATAGATGTCCGAGCTTCCCAACACCATTTGCTGAAGAGACTGTTTCAAAGACTCCATTTTGAGAAAAAGCCGAGTGGCAGAGAGCTAAATAGCAGTTGATAATCATCCACCCACAGGATAACTGAGTATCACATGATGTTGACCAACAGATTTGGGTTTAAAACAGGTTAAGTCATCAGTGAGGCTGAGAGGTAGTTCTACAAAGATGAGGATCACTGTGTGGGATAAGAAAATTTCAGAACCAGTACATGATCAATAGTACAATCTAACACAGAATCTTTTTATTAGAAATCTGCTTTCTTCAACACAACAAAAGAAAGCAAAGAGAACAGAGAAAAGCATCACAGCGATATAACTGCACCTGAGAGGGTGGCGTCAATACCATTTAGGGATTCTGCAGAAGAAAATAACTTATTCATTCTGCAGGGAACTCTTGAGTCTTGTTAGAATGGATAGGATAATTAAAATTAAAGGGAAGAGTCCCTGCTCTGATAGCATCATGTGGATTGAGTTTCAGTTTTCAATGGGGACATAAGTCATTTTCTTCCCAGAATCATGGTAGACTGATGAAAATGATGATAAGATGAGAACATCAATAGTATGTCCACATATCTCCATGACACTGACTGTTGGCCTTCTGATGGTGAATAAGGGAAGCTCAGGTGAAGTTGGTATAGACAGAGGAAATGAGAACTTTGCAACTTCAGCTCTAACTCATAGGCCAAGAGAAGTCAGAGAGAGGAGAGAGGCAGCATCCTAAGAAATGAGCAATGCAGCTGGACAGGGGACCTGAGACAATGTGGGACCAAATACCAATAGAATGACTTCGGTGCTTTTAGATCTTCCTGCTGGAGGAGGAGGAGGTGGTGGTGTATTTGATGGTGGAACTGCTGCCCCCCGAGGAGCTGAAACCAGCCCCCTATGGCTCTGCCACTGCCAGAACTGAAGCCACCTCCAAGGCTGTGAGTGCTGCTGTAAGGTTAGCCACTGCCACTGCACAGGCCTAAGCCACTGCTGACACCACTGACACTGTCGTAGCCACTGGAGATGGTGAAGTGCACGTGGCCATTGTCTATCTCAGATCGGTCTCTGGATCATGTGGGTTGAGCTCAGCATTTTCCTGCTTGATTTTGTGCAGTTCATCCCTTTGTCTGTCTATCTTGACCTGCAGCTACTTAGACTATAGTCCAGAAGGACAGAGAAGCTGTGTGCATGGGGGCAGATGCAGTGTTTCTGGACTTTCATGTGCCAACAGTGGCTTTCAATTCCCAGCCCTCTAATAAACTCATACCAAATGATGTGACTTCTTCTCTAGAAAAAATAGGTGGCACAAGATTATTTGCTGCTGCACAATTGAATAGTTCTGTTTGATCACTGAGCATCTAGTTTTTCAATTAACTAGTGATGTTCTTTGTAATATCTAAGGAATTTCATAATCAGAAAGAGGTTGAAGGCAAAACTCAGTAGGGCAATGTCATTAAACTTTTTTCATTTTGTTCAATAGGTTGTACTGCAAATTCTTTAATTGTCTACGTGAATGGAGCAATGACAGACATCCTATGAGATCACCCAGTGTCTTTGTATTTCAGACTCCACTCAGAAAGCTGCAGTTAAGCTGGTGCAGCTGAGTGTAACCAACTGTGGGCAGGGAGTTGGGGGCACAGAATTCCTCTCCCATTGCTGGAAACTGCTCACCTTTGTCTGGTATAAGGACTTGGCCTCATTTGAGCAATCTTCCCTATAGGCCTTCGCCCTCAGAGATGATGCTATCCAGGTCCAGATTATGGTGGTTGTCCATGAAGAGGATCATGAAAATGTCTAAGCTCTGAGATTGCATCTGAGGGCACTCCTATGAGATATGCATTGTCAGTACCTATGCTTCCAGTGATACGTCTATGAGATCCACCCCGCAGCATTCCATCCACTCAGACCCTTAAGCAGAAAAATAAACAAACAGGGTGAAGAGCTCACCATCTCAAAGTAAGACTGTAAGAGAACAACTTGATCGCTAAAGATTACTTATCTTGGTGTGCAGTTCAGCCTCATTCACGTAGCATCTACCTCCTGGGAGAGGAAGAACAACTCAGACTCAGCTGACCCCCACTCCCAGCCCACCCAACATCTTCTCTTCCCAGATGTGGGCTCTTCTAGCCTTCAACAAAAGGATGGGGACATCTAACCTTGCTAAGCTCACTTTTTTCAGTGTTACAAATTGCTTTGGTGCTTATTTATTTCTTCTTCATTTCAAGAGAGGATGAGGAGAGATGCTTGAACCAATTCATAAAGGATTTTGAAGGAACCTATCCTGGCCCAACATTTTTCATTAAATGGATAATTAGTGAATGGAACTATCAGTCCGAGGAGCCTAAGAAGTGACTATTCCCTCATCTTTTCTCCTAGTATTGGGGATATGTACTTGATCGTATGAAGTCTATTACCCATTTTGTTCATTCATAGTTTTCTTAGGCAATGTATTTATTTTTAATTAATTTTTATTGGAATAAAGTTGATTTACAGTGTTGTGTTAGTTTCTACTATACTGCAAAGGGAATCAGTTATATGTATACATATATCCCCTCTTTTCTGGATTTCTTTCCTATGTAGGTCACCACAGAGCACTGAGTAGAGTTCCCTGTGCTGCACTGTAGGTTCTCGTTAGTAATCTATTTTTTAAAGAACTTTTTATTTTGTATTGGAGTATAGCCTATTGACAATGTTGTGACGATTTCAGGTGAGCAGTGAAGGGACTCAGCCATACATATACATATATCCACTCTCCCCCAAACTCCCCTCCTATCCAGGTTGCTACATAACATTGAGCAGAGTTCCATGTGCTATGCAGTAGGTCCTTGTCAGTTATCCATTTTAAATACAGCCGTGTGTATACGACCTTCCCAGACTCTCTTACTGTCCCTTCCCCCATCTTCCTTCCAACCCCGGGAACCACAATTTCCTTCTCTAAGTCTGTGAGTCTGTTCCTATTTAGACAACAATTTACAATTTTCATTTCCACTAGATATTTTTTCCTAGGCAATCATGCCCACAACTGAACCTAGTCACTCAGTAGACTAAGTGTGGGTTTCAGAAAGCGGAACTATTTCTCTCCTGTAATTTCCTTGTTCTTGAAGTTCTCCACCAGATCCTGCATGTACCAGTTCTCCACCAGATCCTTCATGAGCTCTGAATCTGGACAGTCACTAAAAAAAGAGAAGATAATCCTTCCACTCCCTGAGGTTGTTGATGTACTGTTTAAACATAGTCACTAGGGTCAGCCTCACGGGCTTGGATCCCTGTTCCTGAGGGAGGGTCCTCTTGGTGTCCAGGCCCTTGTTTCTCCAGGAACTACATCGGGAGGAAGGCAAGAGAGTCATTTGCTGGACATAGAGAGCAACAAGTGTCTGTATTTCTAGGTTTCCAAGAAGGCTGGAGTGGTGTCATGGTGCTGGGCTACTAAGAGAATACACAGAAACTCAGATTGGGAGGTATGCTCCCCTAATCTTCTTCCTTCTAAACTGACAGATCTCACTGATGAAATTCCCCCATGGATTTTTGACCTGTTCCTGCCCTATAAGTAACTGTGCCTATATTAGTGAATTTTCATTATTTATTCTCTTTATTTTGGCAAGCAGAATAAAAATTTCAGTCTAAAATGGTTTTTATCCGATATAATACACAAAGCTTTTCTAAAGCATTGTTGTAGGTAGCCATGCTCTGTTTCTAGAATAACTTCTTTTTAAAAGCAAATTATAAATATTTACAGATCTCAAATATTTCTTTTTCTCATCTGTATGGAAAATTATTTTTTATTTTTCTTCTTTTTTTTTTTTCTTCCTACTAGAAAGGTGGGCCAGAACCTCAGAGTAGGTAGTGACTGGCCTTTTCTTTGTATCCCATTGTAAACTCATTAGTGGTAAGTGTTAATCTATTTCATTCTTTCCTTTCTTTTTCTTTGCCTCGGGGTTTTCAAGAGTTGACAATGTTTCCTAGGCAGGAATGAGAGAAATTTGCAGGATCTAAATGATTTCCATCATCTGCCTGTGATACACATGGAACCTGTCCTGCATGCCAGTAGAGAGCTCCTCTGAGTCCCCTCCTCTCTTTTCCCCGAGTCTCCCCCTACAGGACATTAGTTGGGTCTCTTGGGCACTCTGCAATCCCCACTGGGAGCAGATGCTCCCGGCTCACCTTGTCGATGAAGGAGGCAAACTTGTTGTTGAGGGTCTTGATCTGCTCCCGCTCCTCAGTCCTCACCCGCTGGATGGTGGGGTCGATTTGCAGGTTGAGGGGAGTCAGGAGACTCTGGTTGACGGTGACTTCTTGGATGCCTCCAGGGGGGCACACAGGGAAGCCAGAGCCCCTATAGCCACCTCCAAAGCCAGTTCCACCACCGATCCCAAAGTCACTACCAGCCCCAGCACCGAAACCAAATCCTCTCCCGGCTCCACCTCCAAAGCCATAGCCAACTCCAATTCTGCCGCCATATCCACCACCAGTGGCACAGCTGCCCCCTGCGATGGAGATCCTCTTGGAGCCCCCAGGCCATAGAGGCTGCAGCTGCCAAAGCCAGCTCCTCCACACACTCCAGCGAGGCCGCCACTGCCCCTGGAGTGGGACAGGGACACGCTGCTGAAGCCAGAGCGGCAGACCCCAGGGACTCTGGCTGAGCCAGCGCTGAAGCCCCTGCGGATGCTGCTTTGGGTCTTCACAGTGGATTTGCAAGACATGGTTCCTGAAGAAGAACAGGTTAGGAGGAAAAGTATGAGATGGGTTTCTAGTAGCTAGTGTACAAGGAAGAACGGGCTGGGCTCAGCCCTGGAAGGTGAGCCTGAGATTGGGAAGGGCTGGGCTTTATAAACAATGAGATGATACTTTGGTTATTAGAAAAGATAAGAAATAAGAAGGCTGCTTTTTGGCTTCCTTTAACAAAGGAAAAAATTCTCCTGTCTTTGATCTTTGATATTAGTATGAGAATATTCTCAATTAACTGAGGCTAGGAGTTAGACTTTGTCTCAAAGTTTCAATATGCATTGAATTATGGATTTTATGAATTTTATGAATTTATGCATTCAATATGCTTGTGTATCAGAATGTACATGCCCATTACCTTGATTTTGCAATTATTATGTCAAGGCCAGCTTTGCTTCATTCATAATTCCAATCTGATCTTTTGTAATAGCTGAGAACTTGAAAATCTAAGAGCAGTCTATTGTTTATGCCCTAACAGAAAGATTACCATTTTCCCAATGATTACAAATATGTTAAATTTGACTCGCTTTTCCCATTATGTAAAAATTAACAGATAGAAAAGTATAAGAACAGCATACTAGGTCCTTATTGATCTATTATGGGTGGGTCCCCATTACCCAGATTTTGCAATTATTATCTCAAGGTCAATTTTATTTCATCCATAACTCCACCTACTTTCTTCATCCATCTTAAATTATTTGAAAGGAAATTCCAGAAGGAAGGTCATAGAGTTTCATATTCAATTCAGTGTTTATGTCTAAACGATAGACTCTTTAGAAAATGACCAAAATGCTATTTTTATGCTTTAAAAATTTAACAATAATTCTTTAACATCAAGAAGTTTAGTGAACATTCAAATTTCCCTTTATTCTTATTTATTTTTATAATTTGTTCAACTCAGGGTCTAAATAAGGTCCATGCATGTTTATTTGAGTGATAAATCCTTTAAATAATACATCCTTTATATCATTTAGCTCTTAATTTTTTGGCCATATATTTGTTAAATAAACTAGATTGCCTGTTTACAAAGGTCCGTATAGTCAAACCTATGGTTTTTCCAATAGACACGTATGGATGTGAGAGTTGGACCGTAAAGAAAGCTGAGCATCATAGAACTGATGCCTTCAAATTGTGGTGCTGGAGAAGACTCTTGAGAGTCCCTTGGACAACAAGGAGATCAAACCAGTCAATCCTAAAGGAAATCAACCCTGACTATTCATTGGAAGGACTGATGCTGAAGCTGAAACTCCAATACTTTGGCCACCTGATGTGAGGATCCGACTTATTAGAAAAGACCCTGATGCTGGGAAAGATTGAAGGCAAAAGGAGAAGAGTACAACAGATGATGAGGTGGTTAGATAGCATCACCAAGTCAGTGGACATGACTGAGAAAACTCTAAGAGAGAGTGAAGGACAGGGAAGCCTGGCATGCTTTAGCCCATGGGGCTACAAAGAGTCAGACATAACTCAGTGATCGAGCAACAACAACAACCTATCCTATAGAGTTTTCCACTCTTTGGTTTTTGTGATTGCCTTCTCTGATATCATTCCATATGAACCCGGGTCTCCTGCATTGCAGGCAGATTCTTTACCACCTGAGCCACCAAGAAAGCCCTATATAGATATATAGGTATAGGCAAATGTATAATATATATGTATATATATTTGCAGAATGCTTGCATCATTTTGTGTTTCCACAGCAGTGTACGAGTGTTCCAATTGCTCCATCTTGTTGCCTTGGTATCCTCCATTATTGTGATGTTAGCCATCACATTCTAAGAATATATGATTGTATCTCTGTGGGGGTTTTTAAAATTTAATTTATTTAAACTTAAAACCTACAAAGACATTTCACCCATTTCTCTCACCTCACCCACCTCTCCCCACCTCTGGTAACCACCAATCTGGTCTCTGCATCTATGAGTTTAGTTTTTAAATTTTTGAAAATGCATTTGCTTTTTGGATTTCACATACGGGAGATTTACAATACTTGTCTTTCTCTATCTGACTTATGTCAGTTAACGTAAAGCCCTAGAGATCCATCCATGTTGTCACAAGCTTCAGGACTTCATTCTTTATACCCATATATGATATTTGTTGTTGTTGTTCAGTTACTAAGTCATGTCCAACTCTTTGCAACTCCATGGACTGCAGCACACCAGGCTTCCCTGTCCTTCACTCTCACCAGAAGTTTGGTCAAACTCATGTCCATTGAGTCAGTGACACCATCCGACCATCTCATCCTCTGTCTTCCCCTTCTCCTCCTGCCTTTGATCTTTCCCAGCATCAGGGTCTTTTCCAATGAGTTGGCTTTTTGCATCAGCTAGTCAAAATATTGGAGTTTCAGCTTCAGCATCAGTCCTTCCAATGAATATTCAGGATTGATTTCCTTTAGGATTGACTGGTTTGATCTTGCAGTCCAAAGGACTCTCAGGAGTCTTCTCCAACACCACAATTCGAAAACATCAGTTCTTTGGTGTTCAGCTTTCCTTATGGTCCAACTCTCACACCTGTACATGACTACTGGAAAAACTATTTGACTAGATGGATCTTTGTTGGCAAAATGATGTCTTTGCTTTTTAATATGCTGTCTAGGTTTTACATATTTTTGAGTGACTAAATTACTCACATTTGCCTATATTTATTTGTCAAAATGAATGTCAGCGCAAATCCCCAACCACCTAATTGAGGATGTTTCTGTGCTTCGGGAAGGACCCTTTGTGTGTGTGAGGTTGCGTACGTGTGTGTACACTCTTTTCCATTAGGTGTTCAAATTATGCTTGTGTTGAATCTCCTTTGTATTCTTTGTCTATCCTATATCCTCTTGACCTTTGTTTAACCTCTTGTTAACTCCCACTAAGACCCCTGATTCTCTTTTCTCAATATTCTCCCATATGCTCTTTGGTGTGCATTCAGCATGTGTATTGCCCTTTGTACTGACATCAGCTTGGCCTTCATCTCCCTGCTAGTTTTATTTTTATTTTTTATCTTGCCTCATATCTGACTTCTGTAAGTAATGTTTTATATCTTACTCTCTCATTATATGCTTTTTCTTCTTGAATTTTATAGAGGATTTATTTTATTTTGGCCATATTTTATGGTGACTTTGTTCTGAGTGATCATTATCTGCCTTTTGATTTTCCTATTCATTTTATTTTTGAATGTGTATCTCTTTTGTTGGTCCTGGAATGGTTCCCTTCTGACTAGTGTTCATCTTTGAAAAAGGTGAACTCCTTCTAGATGAGTTGTTGACAGAAATTATTCTGGGGAGTGAGCTGGGGGCATATTCAGGCTAACAGGCTATGTGAATAATTCTATTATTCCTTAAAAATCTTGCCCAATGAATCATTGCAGAATAACTTACAATTCACAGTCTCTGCTTTTTTCCCTCTTGTTTAACAAAATGCTGCCAATAGGAACAATCAAACGTCTCTGATTTGTTATCCAATTCTACTTCCCAGTTTCTAGAAAGCTCATGACTAACAGGGTCCTGCCTTAGGTCATGCACCCCATGACTTTTGCAAACAAGAGATTCTTGGATTTGCGCCTGAGGCCCTATGCTTCACGTTGACCTAGTAGTGTTAAATGAGTCAACAGCGCCTGGCATGCAGAACACCTCAACATCAGGCTGCTCCTATAGCTTGTGTTCAGCTACTGCTTTTGGTGAAGATTTTTTTGTATACCAGGAGCTGAAAAACAACAACAATAAAAAAGCCAAAACAGCAAACTGAAAACAACCACCTCTCCCTGTGATGGGACACTAGTCACCACATAACAGAGCTTGCTCTGAACCTAGAGAGCAGTCCCAGGTGAATGCTTAAGACTTCTCAAGACATTTCTGAGCATGTGTTTTGCCTGGACCTAGGCACAGTTTTCTAAATGTTCTCCTATACACAGCTGCCTTTGAGTGTCCTCATTTCCCAAAGAGTCTCACTGCAGCTTAGCCTCTGGACCTTAGATGGTCAGAGGGTCTATTGTGTATCTTCTCCCGTAGTCTTTTGCCCCAGGTCTCTGTGCGTTTGTAGTCTGCCCTGTAGTTTTTACTGAGTGTCCCTGCTACTTCTCTTGCCTGCATCTGAATTTATGGGAAACAAAGATGAGAACCTTGCAATAGTTCTTCCCAGATGTTTTTGAAGAGACTTGCACTGTAATTTGCAAATAGTCTGCATCTGCATCTTCGATTCAAGATACATGTGCGGGGTGGGGGCGGGGGGGTGGAGGGTGACCAAGAGGAACAAATGGGTTTGAGGGGAGACTGGAGTGTGGGAGGGGGATTGGAAAAAAGTTTACGAACAAGGTTGCTGTCTGCTCAAGACCACAACTGTACCACATATAGGGGAGGGAAAGTGCTAGGAACATTGTCATGAAATTTTGCTGTAATATGGAAGATGCATTTTCTTGACAGGGCACTTGCTTGGCTATTGCAAATTTTGAGTGTTTTCCAGAGCTCCTACAATGTTCAGACAGCTTCTGGTTGTTTTCTCAATGTTTCTTTAGCAAAAGGAGAGTTTGGTGCTTTCCAGTCTGCTATTTTGCAATCAACACCGGTACCTTAAGATTTTAATTAGATAAATCCATGTCTACATATTATTTTGCAATCTGTTTATTATTCATTGTTGTAGTCTATGTATTTTTCCTAGTCAGTATTTTCTTTCCATTACTGCTCATAGGTATATAATGATACAGACACTAAGTGGGCATAGATTTTGGAACCCAGTCATCACATACCTGCTGTTGGGGAAGTTCTGGGGAGAGTGAGGAGGTACCAGTATGAGAAGCTGCCTACTTCGTTGGGGGAATGGTTATATGTGAACATAGCAGTATACTGATAAGAGGATCCAGAGGCACCCTCTCCATGCTATTGAAACCAAGAAACTTTCTCTTGTGATGTAAGAGCCTGGGGGCAAAGGAGATAATGGTCACTCATGAGTAAGTAGGGACTGGTATGGCCAAAAGGCAGCACCAATGAATGAGGAGCCTTGCACCATATCTTGAGTTTAAATTATCCCCATTCAGAGAAGTCACAGCAGCCAGAGACACCAGAGAGATGAAAGCCTCAGGTTCATCCATCTCCTAGAGAGTGTTAGGGTGTGAGAAGGTGGACATTACCATTCTTATTTTGCCTTCAAACTTTAAGAAACCAGCATATGAGTTCTCTGCTGAATTTGACCAACTATCCCATCTTCAGTTTTTCCATGCTGGGAAGATGGTTGGAATTCACATCCATGTATATACTTCTTCCTGTGTTTGTACTATTTCTTCAGGATACATATACAGAAATAGAGTTTCGGTTTAGAAGTATATACACTTTAATTATCCTTGATATACTTTCTCAGGCAAGTTTGTTCGTCAGGAAGTTAACTCTAACTAAAAATCAAATATCTTATTTAATTGCTAAATGTTGTTCTGCTCTGATGGGCCAGAAGCATGATTCCTCTAATGAACATTAAGACTTGATTCCTTGAGTGTGGGTTGAGTGGTCTTAGGAGGAGAAACTAATTCATTACAGTTGACCCCAACAATAAAAAGCAGAGTATACATGATGCTGGACCAGAGTCCTCCCATTACACTTGCCAAACATTTGGATTAAATTGTATCTGTGAGAGAAAGCTGATTGTCAGTATCCCAAGCTGCTGTTTGTTGAAGTTCTCTACAGGAAGGAGTGAGGTGCATGGGGGTGGGGAATGTGCTTAATGCCTGAGAAGTATGCTTCATTTGTCACATGAAAACCTCAAGAACCATTGGTGACAAAGAAAGGCTATGTGAAACCACACATTATATGATAAATCTGCTTTATTTAGCAATACAAGTGAGCAAAGAGCAGAGGAAGCAACACAGAGATACAAACCCTGTACATCATAGAACTAGTCACTTGTGCTTTCACAATAACTGCAAGGGAGGAACACAACATCTCTGAGATGGGATCTCCTGAGCCAGTGGAAAGTAAGTGGGATAGCCCTGTCTGGCCTAGGAACCAAGTAGCGACCTTCCAATGGTGAACAATGGAAGCTCAGTTGCAACAGGTTTTGGGAGAGAGGAGATGAGGACACTCAGTAACTTCAGTTCTAATTCAAGAAGAAAGAAAAGGAAGCAGGAAAGAGAAAGCAACTGGAGGAGAGAGCAAAGCAACTGAGGGAGCCTGAGACATTGTGGGAGCTTGAGCCCATGACAGGACTTCAGTGCTTGTAGCTCTTCTTGCTGGAGGAGGAGGAGGTGGTGGTGTATTTGATGGTGGAACTGCTGCCCCCAGAGGAGCAGAAGCCACCCCCTATGAGTCTGCCACTGCCAGAACTGAAGCCACCTCCAAGGCTGTGACCACTGCTGTAGGAGTAGCCACTTCCTCCGCATACGCCTAAGCCACTGCCGAGACCACTGGCACCGCCATAGCCACTGGCACCGCCATAGCCACCAGAGACAGTGGACTGCACCACGGCTGTGGAGGCAAAGGGACAAGGTCAGGACAAGATGGTGAGCTCACTCTGTCACACAGAGTCCAGTCAGAGGGACACAAGGGCAAGGGATGGGGCAGGTGAAGATACTTACAGATGTTGACTTGCCCAACGCCTTCCCCACTCAGCCTAGGAGAGAGAAGACACAGCCATGATGAGACCCAGAGCCACAGCTGGGTGGCTGTGGGAAACCTCCGAGTGAGGAGAGTCCCCAGGAACCTGCCTTCAAAGTGCTCTTCTGGGAGTAGCACTATGACCACCACTAGCGTGCCTTCCACTTGGGCTCATTGGCTGGACTTCTTGGAGATGGAGCCAGATGATTGAGGATGTTGTGTGAGTTACTCACCTGCACTCCTCGCCTTCCAGCAGCTTCCTATAGGTGGCAATCTCCACATCCAGGGCCAGCTTGACATTCATGAGCTCCTGGTACTCCTTCAGCAGCCGTGCCATGTCCTGCTTGGCCTTCTGCAGGGCATCCTCCAGGTCAATCAGCTTGCTCCTGGCGTCCTTGAGGGCCAGCTCCCCACGCTGCTCAGCGTCGGCAATGGCAGATTGCAGGCTGGCGCACTAGAGGGGAGGAGGGGCAGATTAACCTGCATCTGGACTCCAGGGGAGAGGAAGCATAGTTCTACTTTCCCAGAGAGGAAGAGCTCTAGAGGCCAGATCTCATGGAAATGGAGGTTTGATTCTTTTTGTCCAGTCTTTCTCCATTCTACAAACCTTAACTAATCTTGGAGTCCTTTAAGAAAAATCTATTCCCTTCTCTATTAACCACCCAAATGGTGATGGGGCTGGAAGATACCACAGCAGACTGAAGACCAGGGAACATGGGAAGAAATGGACCTACTGTCCAGTTTTGAATGTTGACACTTAGGATAAGTTCACATGGATGTACAATAACTTATACAAAACCACAAACATCCTCACTGAAAGACGATTTTATCTCAAACTCTTGAGACCTCACCTTCCTTTCACTTTACAGATTTTTTTGAACAACTCTCATTTGTCCTGTGTCTTTTCTCAGATTCTTTTTTCACATGGAGTATGAGCATATTTGCAGCATTCTTTCCCACATTTTCTAGCCTGAGCTTTTCTTTGCCAACCTGTGTTTTGCATCCCCAACTCAATCAGTCTCCTTATGGAATCTCATTTCACTGCCTCTAGACTGCGTGTATGAACCTCTGACCAGCTGAGGCTCGTCCTATCCTGAGTTTGTTTCCAGCTCTTGAGTTGGGCTCCATCTCTCTAACCTAGGGAAACTCAACCATGACATGTCCTTCTCTCTCTGCTTTTCTCTCAGTGCCCAAGAATTTCCCATATGGTGTTTGATGATACCTGATAGCCTAGGAAGGAAAGGATGTTTTCTCTTCCATGGTCCCCACTGTACCTGCTTCTTGACGTGGTCAATCTCAGATCTCAGCCTCTGGATCACGCGGTTGATCTCAGAGATCTCCTGCTTGGTGTTGCGCAGGTCATCGCCGTGTCTGCCCGCTGTCACCCGCAGCTCCTCGTACTATAAACCAGGGGGAGACAACGGGGGTGTCCATGGGCTTTATATGACACTAATCAAGGTTTTCCAAATTGAATCTAATGGTTTTCCACAAGACATTTAAAGAAAACTGGTGTTACTAGGTCATTGACACTCTTCACCAATCACACACCATCCTTGATAGGACCACTGACTGACTGGTTCTCTTCAGGACAAGCAATGTTCTGTACTGTTGCTGAGAGTCAGCATTGAAAGAAAGCTAAAACAAAGGTAACTGACCTTGATCTACATTAGCTTTCATCCTAACTTGGGTTATTGACCTACGAGATTTGGACATAATTACCCAAAAGATCTACCCTGTTAGTTCAGGGTACATGTTTTTTGAGAGGTCCCCCACTTCTTAGTTGTAGCTTAGTTGTAGCTTCCCCGCTGAAGTCTCTAGCTGCATTGATGTTCACAGAGGAGGCACAGGGATTCTTCATCAGCTGCCACCTCACCACTCACCTTGGACTGGTACCAGGACTCAGCCTCAGCCCGGCTCCTCTGAGCAATCTCCTCATATTGGGCTTTGACTTCAGCAATGATGCTGTCCAGGTCCAGGTTGCGGTTGTTGTCCATGGAGAGGACCACAGAAGTGTCTGAGATGTGGGTTTGCATCTGAGCCAGTTCCTGAAGAACAAGAGATCATCCGATCATCTTTGGTCATGGTGTTTAGAGAGGTACCTAGACCAAAGATATTCCACTCTTCACAAATCTCTTTAAAGGCAATAAAACAGAATGTGGAGAGATACTTACAGCATCATAGAAGGTTCTTAGGAAGTTGATCTCATCTGTGAGAGCGTCTACCTTGGCTTGTAGTTCAACCTTGTTCATGTACGCAATATCCACATCCTGGGGAAGAAGCCAACAGACTGCGATCAGATGAGCCCTCCTGCCCAGTCTGCTCCTGTTTTAGTGTCCTTGATGATTCTTTTCTCAGAATCATCTCCTTCAGGAAAGGAGCATGAGCCCCTGATCTGACCCATCTTACCTTCTTCAGTTTCACAAACTCATTCTCTGCTGCCGTGCGCTTGTTGATTTCATCTTCATATCTGGAATTAAAAGGAATAAAATCCTATTGAGTCCGGGGTGAAGATGATACAAGAAAAAGCAGCCTGGGATCTCCACTTCCCAGAATGGATATATACAAATGAGACTTTTGTCAATAAGCCTAAAGTATATAGCTTGTGGTTTCTAATTTCTTTACTCCATTACTCTTCCCATTCAACTTTTATGGCCCTTTTGTTCTTCAGGGTTTGTGTTTAATAACAACTGTAATGTCATGTCTGTTAACATGTTTTACTAAGAATCATGCCCTCATTTGGACCTGGTCATCCAATAGACTGAAGTGTGGGCTTCAGTAATCTAAGGTGTTTTCTCTCCTGTAACTCACTTGTTCTTGAAGTCCTCCACGGTGTCCTGCATCCCCCTGAGCTCCGAGTCCAGGCGGCCTCTCTCCCCAAGGATACTATCCAGCTGTCTCCTGAGGCTGTTGATGTACTGCTCAAACAAAGGCTCCAGGTTCTGCCTCACGGTCTTGGTGCCCTGCTGCTGCAGCAGGGTCCACTTGGTGTCCAGTACCTTGTTCTGCTGCTCCAGGAATCGGACCTGCAGGGAAACAAGATGGTTATCTGTGAGTTGACAAGTCCCCAGGCCGATCTGGTGGTCTGGTGGTGCTGGGCTGCTCCAGAGCCTGTACAGAGGCTGACAGTTCTGCTCCCCTGACTCCTTAGCTTCACACCACACAGGTCTCATGGCCAAGTTTCCCCAGGGAGCTGTCAGATGTTCCTCCCTCTGTCTTATGGAGACTGTCAGTGACTTTCACCCCTTCCTGTCTTCCTATTGACAAGGACAAGCACAAATGTAATTTATCATTGCATTTTTCTCATACTGCACAGAGTTTTTACAAAGCACATGCTTCAGTTAAAGGGATATCAGATGTTTATAATCTAATGATTAGATTCCAATTCTATTAATGGTTGGATTTAATCTTGTTTCCCATATAGTGCATGAATCCTGCTAAAGCAAAGTCCTTTAAGGCTCATTTTCTGGTTCTATAGGTGAGTATTTCTTTGGATATATACTTGAGTTGTTTCTCCTCAAATTCCCTTTTGCTTTTTGCTTTCTTTCCTCCCTCCAGCATCCATCTATGACTCAAATGCAGTTTCCACTGCAAAACCCTTTCAACTTTCTTAGACCATCCAGAAGATCAAGCCATCTGATTGCATTCTCTCATTTCCTGTTCTTTCCTTCAGGATTATCAAAAACTGTGACTATTCCCTCGGCAGGAATAGGGCCATGTGAGGGATGAGTAGTTATAAATGATTTCCATCACCTTCTGCCTGCAGTCCACATGGAGCCTGTCCTGTATCCCAGTGGAGAGCTCGCCTGAGTCCCACCACCCTCTCCCCCGAGTCTCCCCCCCGGTAGGACATTAGTTGGGTCTCTTGGGCACTCTGCAATCCCCACTGGGGGCAGATGCTCCCGGCTCACCTTGTCGATGAAGGAGGCAAACCTGTTGTTGAGGGTCTTGATCTGCTCCCTCTCCTCAGTCCTCACCCGCTGGATGGTGGGGTCGATTTGCAGGTTGAGGGGAGTCAGGAGACTCTGGTTGACGGTGACTTCTTGGATGCCTCCAGGGGGGCACACAGGGAAGCCAGAGCCCCCATAGCCACCTCCAAAGCCAGCTCCACCACCAAGCCCAAAGCCACTACCAGCCCCAGCACCGAAACCAAATCCACTCCCGGCTCCACCTCCAAAGCCATAGCCAACTCCAATTCTGCCACCATATCCACCACCGATGACACAGCTGCCCCCTGCGATGGAGATCCTCTTGGAGCCCCCCAGGCCATAGAGGCTGCGGCTGCCAAAGCCAGCTCCTCCACACACTCCAGCGAGGCCGCCACTGCCCCTGGAGCGGGACAGGGACACGCTGCTGAAGCCAGAGCGGCAGACCCCAGGGACTCTGGCTGAGCCGGCACTGAAGCCCCTGCGGCTGCTGCTTTGGGTCTTCACGATGGATTTGTAAGACATGGTTCCTGAAGAAGACGAGACTGAGGAAGGAGCGAGGGGTAGATTGTAGGGCTGAGAGGAGCAGGTCTGTGAGAGGAGCTTCCCGGCAGCAGCTTATATATGGAGAAAATGGGCTGGGCTCAGTCCTGGAAGGTGAGCCTGCAGGTTGGGAAGGGCCAGGCTTTACAAAGAGTGAGATCACATCTGGTTTATTAGAAAAGTTATGAAATATGAAGATTGCATTTTTGGTTTCCTTTAGTCAGGGAAAATTTCTCCTGCCTTCCAGCTTTGACAGCTCTGAGAACAGTAAGACGAGTCTCACCTCCCTGATCTGGGAGTTAGTCAGCACCTCACACAAATGTTCTCCACGTTATGCTCGTGCATGAAATGTAGAGTTCTTCTCCTGTGGTGTTTCACCCACCAGCCAGAGATCCTGGAGAGCAAAATACCTAATGCTTTTTCTGTGACTGTAATTATTAGTGTTTGTCATTAATTACAGAAGTTAAACATGACTTTTTTTGCTTTCCCTAAAAATTTCCCACAGGTAGGTATGTAGATTTGCAATATAAATGGGTCTCTGTATACCTATCACTAGATTTTATAAAAATTAATTTCTCATGGTCAGCCTTATTTCTTCTACACTCTTATGCAATTCCCTATCAACTCTAATACCCTGAAAAGCAGTTCCCAAATATCGTGTTATATCTTTAGAATACAATTCAATATTTATCTGTAAATGAGTTGTTCTTTTACACATACTGTTTATATATCCTTAATACTTAGATGTTCATTAATATCCAGAAATATTTATTCAATCTTGGAAAAGTGTGTTTTTGCTATTTATATTTTGCGTTTGCTTTTCCAAATCAAGATTCTAATAAGTTCCATACATCTTATTTTTGGGTGATATATTTAACATATTATATCTTTATAATATTTCAGGTCATTAAATCTGCCTCCACCTTTCCACTTGTCGTTTTTTTTGTGAAAAAAAGGAAAACAGTTTTATTTATGTTTTTCAGTTGTCCAATCTGGGAGTGTTAATTTGCATAATTATGTCATCTTCTTTAAGATGGTCTCAAGTCCTTCTGTATCCTATGAACTGACAGTTCAAACTAGAAGCTTAATAAACTATCTCTTTAAACATTTCAAATATAAATGTCAGAATGCCTGTTTATATACATAATATTAATATTTACACATCTACTTATTCATTTTAAAATATTAAATAAGTAATACATGGTTAAGGAAAAAATTACATGCTCAAGGGCATTCCCCAGTCCTATATAGTAAGACAGGTAAAGGTGTTACCATTCCCTGTGTATCCTTGTAGTCACCTCACTTAAATATTTCTGTGCTTCTCCTAGGGCATGTGTGAAGCATGTGAGAATATATATTGAATATATACATACATATATACATATATATGAGATACATATGTATATATATACTCTTTTACAATTATGCTTATGGTATATGTACTTTGTCCCCCTTATCTCTGTTCTTTCTCAGTTCTCATGCAGCATTCTCTGAGTGCTATTTCCTATGGGTTGTTTTCTTCACCTTTACCTGTGATCCATTGTTGTGCATCAGCAAGGTCTTGTGCTGTTTTCAGCCTGGCCTTCATTTCTATAGTGGCTTTATCTTCTTTCTCTACTGCTTATCTGTGGTTTACCAGCTAATATTTTAATTTTTTTATTTCTCATTCTATTGCCCCTTGGCTTTATTATTTCATTATGTTTGTTTCTTTGCCTCTTAGGAAATATTTTACCGTGACTTCTTCCTGTTGAATGTTTTCTAAGTGCCTCTTGCTTTTCCTTTTCCTTGTGTTTTTTGTTTGCTTGTTTATTTGTTTGCTTTCATGTAAAGTGTCCTTCGTGGGACTTGGAATGGTTCCTTCCTAATGAGGGCTCATCTCTGAATGATTTGAGATCCTTCTGGACTTGCCTTTATGCCTTTACAGACAGTCTTCTGGGAGGAGAGGCCACAACCAGAATAACAGGAATTCTCAGTAGGACACAGGCTGTGTAAATAGTTCTTTTAGTTTTAATTCATCCAAGCCAAGGAAGATGTCTGCAGAGTGGCTCACAGTTCAGTCTCAGTTTTCTTTGCTTCTCCGATGACAAGTTGCCAATAGGCATTGCCTCTGATTCCTTACTCAACCCTGCCTTCCCTGTGTCTTGAAACTTCAGGGCAATTAGGCCCTGCCTATAGCCCACACACCCACTTCTGACTGTTGCAAAGACTGATTCTTCGATTCTTGGATATGCACCTGAGGAGGTGTTCTTCACATTCACGCAGTAGGAGTTGCATGAGTCGTAGGTGCCTGGCAACAGGAAGACCTAAGGGGTAGCTTTGTGTGCTGTTCTTCTGTGTTTCCCACGTTGTTTAGTTTTGATTTGCCTGTTTTCGAGAGTGTTCTTCACTGGATTTTCTGAGATGTGCATTGAGGACATCTTCTCTCTGAATTTTCCCAACATCTGTGATTGCTTTCTCTCTTTCTGTAGGAAGGATTTTCTATTTTTTTTTTTTTTTTTTGATTGAAAGAATTTAAGATGTTTTCCTTTTGGAGGTTGAGGGTGGAGATAACTTTTATGATTCTTGTTCTCCCTGTTTGGTTTAAGCCAATTTCTAAGAAGGAGAGAGGCCTCCATTTCAGCTACATTCAGAAGTCTCCCATTCATATATTTATATTTAAAAAACATAGCATTTAAAATATTAAGCAATAATTGATACTAGAAATATTACTTTTCCTTTCTTGCACTGCATGGAAGCTATTGGGTTCAATGAAGACATCATTGCTCAGGGCCCCCCTCCTGAGCCTCATGGGGTCACCTGAAAGTTGTCTAACAATACATCTGATTTACCATCATCAGAAATTTCATTCACAAATATATTAGTGTTCTTCTCAGTGGAACAATCTCCTTTACTGCTTAATCAAAATTTGTACCATTGGAAGTCCAGTGGATACAATGAGAGAGAATAGTATGTAAACAGCTATGTACCAATCTCCCAGATTAAACACTTTTCCATATTTCTCAGTATTGTCTCATCTAATTCGCCTACTTCTTTTGAAATCTTCTACTTTTTTGTTGATGTATCTTCAAGAAAATTAAGACATTAAGTCATTTCAATTGTCAGTATTTGCAAGCATGCCTGAGAAAGGATGACTTTTTAATCTAACTGTATAACAGTTTTGTATCTGCAGCAACAGTTGCTTCTTAATGAAACTGAATGCCCGTTTATGTTCACACTTCTCTGATTATTTCAAAGATGTCTTTTTATGCTGGTTTACTTGAAGCAACATCCTAACTAGACTCTTGGGTCTCTTAAGATTCTTTCATACTGTTCAGTTCACTTCAGTTCAGTCACTCAGTCGTGTCCGACTCTTTGCGACCCCATGAATTGCAGCATGCCAGGCTTCCCTGTCCATCACCAACTCCCGGAGTCTATCCAAACCCATGTCCATCGAGTCAGTGATGCCATCCAGCCATCTCATCCTCTGTCTTCCCCTTTTCCTCCTACCCCCAGTCCTTCCCAGCATTAGGGTCTTTTCCAATGAGTGAACTCTTCGCATGAGGTGGCCAAAATGTTGGAGTTTCAGCTTCAACATCAGTCCTTCCAATGAACACCTAGGACTGATCTCCTTTAGGATGGACTGGTTGGATCTCCTTGTAGTCCAAGGGACTCTCAAGAATCTTCTCCAACACCACAGTTCAAAAGCATCAATTCTTCGGCGCTCAGCTTTCTTCACCGTCCAACTCTCACATCCATACATGACTACTGGAAAAACCATAGCCTTGACTAGACGGACCTTTGTTGGCAAAGTAATGTCTCTGCTTTATAATATGCTATCTAGGTTGGCCATAACCCTCCTTCCAAGGAGTAGGCGTCTTTTAATTTCATGGCTGCACTCACCATCAGCAGTGATTTTGGAACCCCAAAAAATAAAGTCTGACACTGTTTCCACTGTTTCCCCATCTATTTCCCATGAAATGATGGGACCAGATACCATGATCTTAGTTTTCTGAACGTTGAGCTTCAAGCCAACTTTTTTACTCTCCTCTTTCACTTTCATCAAGAGGCTCTTTAGTTCTTCTTCACTTTCTGCCATAAGGGTGGTGTCATCTGCATATCTGAGGTTATTGGTATTTCTCCCAGCAATCTTGATTCCAGCTTGTGTTTCTTCCAGCCCAGCATTTCTCATGATGTACTCTGCATATAAGTTAAATAAGCAGGGTGACAATATACAGCCTTGACGTACTCCTTTTCCTATTTGGAACCAGTCTGTTGTTCCATGTCCAGTTCTAACTGTTGCTTCCCGACCTGCATACAGGTTTCTCATACTGTAATAGATCCCTTTTTAATAGAGCCCATTGATTTATGGACAAATTGTTTTTTTCTCTTGTATGTCTACACTTGATTTGGTTTGTTGTTTTCTGTTGGTGCCACATAACTTCTAACCCCAGTTTTTCCTATATAGTAGTTACATGAGTTCATTAGACTTTTCCCATTGTTTCAGGTAAGATTATGTCCCAGTTGGTCCTATGTGTCCATATTGCCTCAGCTTGTGAGGCACATAATACTAGTTGCCCAGTTTAGTGATGTTAAGACTGATCTGTAGTATAGCTATAGTTCTGGCCTTCAGTTCAATTCAGTCGCTCAGTCGTGTCCGACTCTTTGCGACCCCATGAATTGCAGCACGCCAGGCCTCCCTGTCCATCACCAACTCCTGGAGTCTAACCAAACCCATGTCCATCGAGTCAGTGATGCCATCCAGCCACCTCATCCTCTTCTTCCCCTTCTCCTCCTGCCCCCAGTCCTTCCCAGCATTAGGGTCTTTTCCAATGAGTCAACTCTTCGCATGAGGTGGCCAAAATATTGGAGTTTCAGCTTCAACATCAGTCCTTCCAATGAACACCTAGGACTGATCTCCTTTAGGATGGACTGGTTGGATCTCCTTGTAGTCCAAGGGACTCTCAAGAATCTTCTCCAACACCACAGTTCAAAAGCATCAATTCTTCGGGGCTCAGCTTTCTTCACCGTCCAACTCTCACATCCATACATGACTACTGGAAAAACCATAGCCTTGACTAGACGGACCTTTGTTGGCAAAGTAATGTCTCTGCTTTTAAATATGCTATCTAGGTTGGTCATAACCTTCCTTCCAAGGAGTAAGCGTCTTTTAATTTCATGGCTGCACTCACCATCAGCAGTGATTTTGGAACCCCCAAAAATAAAGTCTGACATTGTTTCCACTGTTTCCCCATCTATTTCCCATGAAATGATGGGACCAGATACCATGATCTTAGTTTTCTGAACGTTGAGCTTCAAGCCAACTTTTTCACTCTCCTCTTTCACTTTCATCAAGAGGCTCTTTAGTTCTTCTTCACTTTCTGCCATAAGGGTGGTGTCATCCGCATATCTGAGGTTATTGATATTTATCCCAGCAATCTTGATTCCAGCTTGTGTTTCTTCCAGCCCAGCGTTTCTCATGATGTACTCTGCATATAAGTTAAATAAGCAGGGTGACAATATACAGCCTTGACGTACTCCTTTTCCTATTTGGAACCAGTCTGTTGTTCCATGTCCAGTTCTAACTGTTGCTTCCTGACCTGCATACAGGTTTCTCAAGAGACAGGTCAGATGGTCTGGTATTCCCATCTCTTTCAGAATTTTCCACAGTTTATTGTGATCCACACAGTCAAAGGCTTTGGCACAGTCAATAAAGCAGAAATAGATGTTTTTCTGGAACTCTCTTGCTTTTTCGATGATCCATCGGCTGTTGGCAATTTGCTCTCTGGTTCCTCTGCTTTTTCTAAAACCAGCTTGAACATCTGGAAGTTCACAGTTCACGTATTGCTGAAGCCTTATCCCTCCATTAAAAAGTGCCGAATAAATTTGTCACCTAATATTTTACCATTCATTGGTCAATTCTCACATTGATTATTCATTAGAGGTTGCAAATTTGTAATTTTGAATTTAACATCTGTCCTCCTCATTTATCAACTGGGAGTCATCTATAAAGAAGAAATCTTTATTGTTTACTTTTTAGATAGTAATATGTATTTTATTCAAACAGGAAAGGCAGAATAAGTGCTTCTTTCTTATAATTTTGTAATTTTCATAACAGTGAATTGGAACCACCATAATTTCCAACTATAATGAGGAAGTTTTGTTTGTTTTTTATTTTGGTTTGGTATGATTATAAATCCACAGTTCAAAAAATATATTCAATATGTTTCTGTCTACTGCAGGCATTAAACCTTTTGAGTACTTAAACTGTCCCATTTTACGCCACTTGAGTTCTTCAGATTTTCTTCTGTGTCCTTTTGATAGGGCCCCATTGGGTTTTGAAAGCTTCTTTGTTGACAAGGACAAGAAGTCTCAGGTTACCTTGTACTTATCTTGCAGCAGACATGTAATCAGTCATTTCTGTGAGTAGCTGAGGTGCCTTTTATTAGGAAATGATATTTATAAGCTAGAATTTGTGTGTATGGATGTTCATTGTTACTGGGTTCTTCTAGGTTTGAAGTATTTTCAAAATACAGATCTAGAAATATGTAAAAACATATTAGAAAATATTTAAATCGGAAGTTTATAGATATATTTCAAATTCAAATGGGAGAATATAGGATGGTTTTATAACTGTATTTTTTTTTTTTTACTATATCTGAAAAGCTTAGCTCTGAATGGCATATTCTTTATTCACTCTGTCCTACCACAAACCTGATATCCGGGCTTCCCTGATAGCTCAGTTGGTAAAGAATCGGCCTGCAATGCAGGAGACCTGGGTTCAATCCCTGGGTTGGGAAGATTCCCCCAGAGAAGAGAAAGGCTACCCACTCCAGTATTCCGGACTGGAGAATTCCATGGACTGTATAGTCCATAGCGTCGAAAACAGCTGGACATAGCTGAGTGACTTTCACTTTCATAACAGTATGAGAATCCAGATTAACTCTAGCCTTGTGGTTGCAAATAGAAGCAGGAAAAAAAGATCTTCCATTATTACATGGGTTTGAGAGAAGTTTCTTAAGTAAGGGAGTACAGATATGGATGGCAATGTGCTTCAAAAAGGGGCTGCTACAGTTGCATGAGAAGACTGGGGACAATAAGAGTGTTGGAGAAAATGGCACATTTGAGTGGACCTGCCTCTAAGACTAAAGAGGATGATTTCCCACCCATTTCCCTTTCTAGTGTTGAAGGGACATCCCTGGAGTCTTCAAGGTGACAGCCTTGAAGAGAAGAGATGGCCTAGAGAAAGTCATGGTCCAAGATATCCAGTTGCTCTCAAAGACGGACTCCTCAACACATTTTTCCTCCCATCCTGAGGTCTGCTGTTAGCTATTCTCAAGGACAAGTATGATGAAGAGTTAGTTAGCAGGGAGTCTGTAGGGAATGCCTCTTGGGGCATGCAGCAGGCAGAGAAGATCAATCTGCTCTCAGGACCTTTGGAAAAGTTCCCTTTTCTGCTTGTGCCACACTCTGTGCCCTCATGAACTGTGATGTCATTCATTAGTCTGTGCTGGTGATTCTAGCCAACATAGCTAGAATCTACCTTGTATGGCTCACAAGTGATCATCCTGGGTCACAGAAGATCCAGGTAAGGTGAACTTTGGATATAGCTTCTAAGTAGGAAATGTTCTTCTATTTGAGATTGTTATGAAAAAGGTGTATTTTCTGTATTTTCCAGGCACCTAGACACCATACTGGAGGAAGCAATTGACTAGCCTCCTTAGGAGTCAAATCCAGTATCTAACAACCTTTGGTACTGCCCAGTCCTTCCTTGCTTCAAAAGCAAGACTTTACTGTTTCAATAGAAAAAATATTTCTTCCTATTCAGCCCTCAAAGAGCAAAACAAATCAATCTGAAAGTTTTAATCTCATGCACATTAATCAAGAGATTGAAACTTTTCTTCCTTAATACCAAAATTGTAACCACATTTAACTTCAGATGTCACACAATGAGGACATCACGGGGAACACACTTTCTCTTTTGAAATAACAAGGTTCAACATCAAAAGATTTAGGAAGTGCACAGATTAAAAAAATACAATTTACTGGAGTTAAAACCAACATGAGATTGTCAATATTATTGTTTTATCATTAGCCATTCAATGATTTCTCTGTATCTCTGTTCCTCCAACTGTCTTTCTGTTTTTTTTTTTTTTGTATGACTCTGTCTCTTTCTTTACCTAGCTTGTTTTCTAATTTTGTATGAAAATTAGTAAAAATATAGATGATACTTTGAACCCCTTGCCTCAAATGTTTTCCATAATAGCTATGTTTCATTTAGTCATTGTGTCTCCTTAGACCCTTCTTGGTTTAACAGTTTGTCAGATTTTCCCCGTTTTCGTGACTTAGAAAGTTTTGAGGAACTCTGCCGGTCTGTTTTGTCGATGTCCAACATTGGGCTTTTTCTGATGTTGTCTCATGAATAGACTGGAGTTGTGGTGTTTTGGAGGAAGAACATAGAGGTAACCTACACTTTTCATCACATCATCACATCATCGTCATCTTAGCCTACATGCTTTGAAAGTAACTTATCGCTTTAATATTAGCCTTGATCATCTGGCTGAGGAAGTGTTTGACTAATTTCTCTTCAGTAAAGTCACTCTTTTCCCCCATTTTTAGACTGTACTCTTTGGAAGGAAGTCATCGTGCACATCCTACATCCCACATCCCTTAGTGGGGAGTACTTATTCACTTGTTCGCATGGGGACCATGTATGTAACTAAAAGAAATTCTTTTGCCTGAGACTCTTCAATCATCCCTCATGAATTAATTTAATCAATCACTCATTCATGTCAGTAGATACAGTGAATAATTATTGCATAATTGGGCTTTAATCCAAATATTATTTATTTATCTATTTATTTATGGCTCAAGAAGTTTCAGTTTGTCTACTAATAGCTCTTTCAGTGTCTTCTATGACTATTTCTTCACTTTTTGCCGCTGAAAAATGCTCCAGAATCACCTTTGCATATATTCCTCCCCATTCGTAGAATCAGACATATCTCCTCAATTCTTCAGAAGAGGACTTTCATGGTATTAGATGGATTCTCCAGAGAAATCATCTGAGATTAGGGCCATGGACAAAACAGACTGGAAACATTACTGGATCTCAGGAACATTGTCTGACTCTCAGACCAACCTTGCACTGTATCATGAGATTTCCTTACCCATTCAGAAAGTCAAAGGAAGCCAAGATACAGCTGAGAGAGAATGCAACCATGTCTTTGGAGTGGCAAAGACTCGACTTCTTTGAGTCTCTATGAGAGGCTTTTGGGGTGAGGAAAAAGGCCTTCCCATTTCTATTTTGTCTCCATACTTAAAAAAATCAGCACCTGCATTTTGTTTCTGAGTCTGTAGATCCTGAAATTAACCAGTGTTTCCATTATTTCCCAGGTGAAACTTTATTGGGATTCATATCCCAGAAGTACAAGTTCTTACATTTGTACTGTTTCCTCAGGATACGTTGCTAGAAGCATACTTTCAGTTCAGAAGTGTGTACTTTTAAATTACACCTGATACATGTTGTCAGGTACACTTTTGTGGTCATAAGACATTTTAAAACATAAATCAGACATCTTACACTCTAGTCAATGTTCTTCTGATCTCATTAGACTGTAATATGATTCTCTGAGGATGATGGATGACTACTGCGGCAGAAGGAGGTAGAATCATAGAGACAAGTCAGAGAAACTAAACTGCTGAGACCTAATCTGAGCAGTAAAACCGGACTTTACTATGATGGACCCAGATCCCTTCCACTCCACATGCCAAGCTGTTCTGGGAGGACTGCTGGCATCAGGATGTTAAATTGCTGTCTGTTGAAGTTCTCTAAAGGAGGAGAGTGAAGCACACGGGGACTGGGAGTATGCTTCATCCTGAGAAGGCATTTATCAGACGAAAACCTCAAGATTCATTGGCGACAAAGAAAGGCTATGTGAAACCACACATTATATGATAAATCTGCTTTATTTAGCAATACAAGTGAGCAAAGAGCAGAGGACGCAACACAGAGATACAGACCCTGTACATCAAAGAACCAGTCACTTGTGCTTTCACAATCACTGAAATGGAGGAAAACAACACCTCTAGGATGGGACTTCCTGGGCCAGTGGAAAGCAAGGGGGATCCCCTGTCTGGACTAGGAACAAGTAGTGAATTTCAGATGGTGAACAATGGAAGCTCAGGTAGAGTAGGTATTGGCAGAGGGAGACGAAGGCACTTAGTAACTTCAGTTCTAACTCAAAGTAAGAGATGAAGGAAGCAGAAGAGAGGAAGCAACTGGAGGAGAGGGTGGTGAAACTAGAGAGGGAGCCTGAGACACTGTGGGAGCTTGAGCCCACGACAGGACTTTAGTGCTTGTAGCTCTTCTTGCTGGAGGAGGAGGAGGTGGTGGTGTATTTGATGGTGGAACTGCTGCCCCCAGAGGAGCCGAAGCCACCCCCTATGAGTCTGCCACTGCCAGAACTGAAGCCACCTCCAAGGCTGTGACCGCTGCTGTAGGAGTAGCCACTTCCTCCACCTACACCTAAGCCACTGCCGAGGCCGCTGGCACCGCCATAGCCACCAGAGACGGTGGACTGCACCACGGCTGTGGAGGCAAAGGGACAAGGTCAGGACAAGATGGTGAGCTCACTCTGCCACACAGAGTCCAGTCAGAGGGACACAAGGGCAAGGGATGGGGCAGGTGAAGGTACTTACAGATGTTGACTTGCCCAACGCCTTCCCCACTCAGCCTAGGAGAGAGAAGACACAGCCATGATGAGACCCAGAGCCACAGCTGGGTGGCTGTGGGAAACCTCCGAGTGAGGAGAGTCCCCAGGAACCTGCCTTCAAAGTGCTCTTCTGGGAGTAGCACTATGACCACCACTAGCGTGCCTTCCACTTGGGCTCATTGGCTGGACTTCTTGGAGATGGAGCCAGGTGATTGAGGATGTTGTGTGAGTTACTCACCTGCACTCCTCGCCTTCCAGCAGCTTCCTATAGGTGGCAATCTCCACATCCAGGGCCAGCTTGACATTCATGAGCTCCTGGTACTCCTTCAGCAGCCGTGCCATGTCCTGCTTGGCCTTCTGCAGGGCGTCCTCCAGGCCCGTCAGCTTGCTCCTGGCGTCCTTGAGGGCCAGCTCCCCACGCTGCTCAGCGTCGGCAATGGCAGATTGCAGGCTGGTGCACTAGAGGGGAGGAGGGGCAGATGAACCTGCATCTGGACTCCAGGGGAGAGGAAGCATAGTTCTACTTTCCCAGGGAGGAAGAGCTCTAGAGGCCAGATCTCATGGAAATGGAGGTTTGATTCATTTTGTCCAGTTTTTCTCAGTGCTGCAAACCTTAACTATTCCAAGAGCACCTTAAGAAATTCTATTCCCTTCTCTATTAACCACCCAAATGATGATGGGGCTGGAAGATACCACAGCAGACCAAAGACCAGGGGACAAGAGAAGAAATGCACCCACTGACTTGTGTTGAATGTTGACAGTTTGGGTAAGTTCATGTGGACGTACAATAACTTATACAAAGCCACAAACATCCTCAGTGAGAGATGATTTCATCTTAAGCTGTCAAGACTGCCTTCTTTCCTCTTCACAGTTTTGGAAAACCCTCATTTTTCCTGTGTCTTTTCTCAGATTCTTTTCACAATGAATCTGAGTATATTTGCAGAATTCTTCTCCATACTTTCTGTCCTAAACTTTTTTTTGTCAACTTGCATCTTGAATTCTCAACTCAACCACTCCCCTTGTGGAATCTCATTTCAATGCCTCTAGACTGTATCTTTGTCCCAGGGATCAGTAGAGATTCAGCCCATCCTGAGTTTGTTTCCTGTTCTTGAGTTGGGCTCCATCTCTCTAACCTGGGGAAACTCTCCCAGGGAGGAAATACATGTCCTTCTCTCCCTGCTTTTCCCTCAGTTCCCAGAAATTTCCCACATGATGGTTGATGATACCTGATGGTCTAGGAAGGAAAGGATGCTTTTCTCTTCTATGGTCCCCACTGTACCTGCTTCTTGACGTGATCGATCTCAGACCTCAGCCTCTGGATCACGCGGTTGATCTCAGAGATCTCCTGCTTGGTGTTGCGCAGGTCATCCCCGTGTCTGCCCGCCGTCACCCGCAGCTCCTCGTACTATAAACCAGAGGGAGACAAAGTGATGTTCATAAGCTTCAGAGACACTAATCTAGGCCCTCTAAATGGAATCTACTGGTTTTCCATAAGACGTTTAAAGAAAACTGGTGTTACTAGGTCATTGACACTCTTCACCAATCACACACCATCCTTGGTAAGACCACTGACTGACTGGTTCTCTTCAGGACAAGCAATGTTCTGTACTGTTGCTGAGAGTCAACATTGAAATAAAGCTAAAACAAAGGTAACTCACCTTGATCTACATTAGCTTTCATCCTAACTTGGGTTCTTTGACCTACGAGACTTGGACATAATTATCCAAAAGATCTACCCTGTTAGTTCAGGGTACATGTCTTTTTTTTTTTTAATAAATTTATTTATTTTAGTAGGGGGCTAATTACTTTACAATATTGTAGTGGTTTTTGCCATACATTGGCATGAATCAGCCATGGGTTTACATGGGTTCCTCATCCTGAACCCCCCTCCCCAGGGTACATGTCTTTTGAGAGGTCCCCCACTTCTTAGTTGTAGTTTCCCCACAGAAGCCTCTAGCCGCATTCATGTTCACAGAGGAGGCACAGGGATTCTTCATCAGCTGCCACCTCACCACTCACCTTGGACTGGTACCAGGACTCAGCCTCAGCCCGGCTCCTCTGAGCAATCTCCTCATATTGGGCTTTGACTTCAGCAATGATGCTGTCCAGGTCCAGGTTGCGGTTGTTGTCCATGGAGAGGACCACAGAAGTGTCTGAGATGTGGGTTTGCATCTGAGCCAGTTCCTGAAGAACAAGAGATCATCCGATCATCTTTGGTCATGATGTTTAGAGAGGTACCTAGACCAAAGATATTCCACTCTTCACAAATCTCTTTAAAGGCAATAAAACAGAATGTGGAGAGATACTTACAGCATCATAGAAGGTTCTTAGGAAGTTGATCTCATCTGTGAGAGCGTCTACCTTGGCTTGTAGTTCAACCTTGTTCATGTACGCAATATCCACATCCTGGGGAAGAAGCCAACAGACTGCGATCAGATGAGCCCTCCTGCCCAGTCTGCTCCTGTTTTAGTGTCCTTGATGATTCTTTTCTCAGAATCATCTCCTTCAGGAAAGGAGCATGAGCCCCTGATCTGACCCATCTTACCTTCTTCAGTTTCACAAACTCATTCTCTGCTGCCGTGCGCTTGTTGATTTCATCTTCATATCTGGAATTAAAAGGAATAAAATCCTATTGAGTCCGGGGTGAAGATGATACAAGAAAAAGCAGCCTGGGATCTCCACTTCCCAGAATGGATATATACAAATGAGACTTTTGTCAATAAGCCTAAAGTATATAGCTTGTGGTTTCTAATTTCTTTACTCCATTACTCTTCCCATTCAACTTTTATGGCCCTTTTGTTCTTCAGGGTTTGTGTTTAATAACAACTGTAATGTCATGTCTGTTAACATGTTTTACTAAGAATCATGCCCTCATTTGGACCTGGTCATCCAATAGACTGAAGTGTGGGCTTCAGTAATCTAAGGTGTTTTCTCTCCTGTAACTCACTTGTTCTTGAAGTCCTCCACGGTGTCCTGCATCCCCCTGAGCTCCGAGTCCAGGCGGCCTCTCTCCCCAAGGATACTATCCAGCTGTCTCCTGAGGTTGTTGATGTACTGCTCGAACAAAGGCTCCAGGTTCTGCCTCACGGTCTTGGTGCCCTGCTCCTGCAGCAGGGTCCACTTGGTGTCCAGTACCTTGTTCTGCTGCTCCAGGAATCGGACCTGCAGGAATACAAGATGGTTACCTGTGAGTTGACAAATGCCCAGGCCGATCTGGTGGTCTGGTGGTGCTGGGCTACTCCAGAGCCTGTACAGAGGCTGACAGTTCTGCTCCCCTGACTCTAGCTTCACATCACACAGGTCTCGTGGCCAAGTTTCCCCAGGGAGCTGTCAGATGTTCCCTCCCTCTCTCTTATGGAGACTGTCAGTCAGTGACTTTCACCCCTTCCTGTCTTCCTCTTGACAAGGACAAGCACAAATGTACTTTATTATACCATTTTTCTCATACTGCACAGAGTTTTTACAAAGCACGTGCTTCAGTTAAAGGGATATCAGATGTTTATAATCTAATGATTAGATTCCAATTCTATTAATGGTTGGATTTAATCTTGTTTCCCATATAGTGCATGAATCCTGCTAAAGCAAAGTCCTTTAAGGCTCATTTTCTGGTTCTATAGGTGAGTATTTCTTTGGATATATACTTGAGTTGTTTTTCCTCAAATTCCCTTTTGCTTTTTGCTTTCTTTCCTCCCTCCAGCATCCATCTATGACTCAAATGCAGTTTCCACTGCAAAACCCTTTCAACTTTCTTAGACCATCCAGAAGATCAAGCCATCTGATTGCATTCTCTCATTTCCTGTTCTTTCCTTCAGGATTATCAAAAACTGTGACTATTCCCTCGGCAGGAATAGGGCCATGTGAGGGATGAGTAGTTATAAATGATTTCCATCACCTTCTGCCTGCGGTCCACATGGAGCCTGTCCTGTATCCCAGTGGAGAGCTCGCCTGAGTCCCACCACCCTCTCCCCCGAGTCTCCCCCCGGTAGGACATTAGTTGGGTCTCTTGGGCACTCTGCAATCCCCACTGGGGGCAGATGCTCCCGGCTCACCTTGTCGATGAAGGAGGCAAACTTGTTGTTGAGGGTCTTGATCTGCTCCCTCTCCTCAGTCCTCACCCGCTGGATGGTGGGGTCGATTTGCAGGTTGAGGGGAGTCAGGAGACTCTGGTTGACGGTGACTTCTTGGATGCCTCCAGGGGGGCACACAGGGAAGCCAGAGCCCCCATAGCCACCTCCAAAACCAGCTCCACCACCAAGCCCAAAGCCACTACCAGCCCCAGCACCGAAACCAAATCCACTCCCGGCTCCACCTCCAAAGCCATAGCCAACTCCAATTCTGCCACCATATCCACCACCGATGACACAGCTGCCCCCTGCGATGGAGATCCTCTTGGAGCCCCCCAGGCCATAGAGGCTGCGGCTGCCAAAGCCAGCTCCTCCACACACTCCAGCGAGGCCGCCACTGCCCCTGGAGCGGGACAGGGACACGCTGCTGAAGCCAGAGCGGCAGACCCCAGGGACTCTGGCTGAGCCGGCACTGAAGCCCCTGCGGCTGCTGCTTTGGGTCTTCACGATGGATTTGTAAGACATGGTTCCTGAAGAAGACGAGACTGAGGAAGGAGCGAGGGGTAGATTGTAGGGCTGAGAGGAGCAGGTCTGTGAGAGGAGCTTCCCGGCAGCAGCTTATATATGGAGAAAATGGGCTGGGCTCAGTCCTGGAAGGTGAGCCTGCAGGTTGGGAAGGGCCAGGCTTTACAAAGAGTGAGATCACATCTGGTTTATTAGAAAAGTTATGAAATATGAAGATTGCATTTTTGGTTTCCTTTAGTCAGGGAAATTTCTCCTGCCTTCCAGCTTTGACGGCTCTGAGAACAGTAAGACGAGTCTCACCTCCCTGATCTGGGAGTTAGTCAGCACCTCACACAAAGGTTCTCCACGTTATGCTCGTGCATGAAATGTAGAGTTCTTCTCCTGTGGTGTTTCACCCACCAGCCAGAGATCCTGGAGAGCAAAATACCTATTGCTTTTCCTATAACGTTAGTATTTGTCATTAATTACTGAAGTTAAATATGACTTTTTTGCTCCCTAAAAATTTCCCACAGATAGGAGTATAGAACTGCAATATAAATGAGTCTCTGAATGTCTATTACTGGATTTTATAAAAATTATTATCTCATGGTCAGCCTTATTTCTTCGGTGCTACCATGCAATTTCTCATTAACCCTAATATATTGGAAAGCAATTTCCAGATATCTTGTTATATCTTTAGAATACAATTCAATATTTAAATTTAAGTGAGTTGCTCTCTAAAACTACTAATGATATACCATTTATATATCCTTAAATACTAGATGTTCTTTAACATCAAAGAGTATCGATTCAACCTTGAAAAAAATCTGTGTGTTATTTATATTTTATTTTTTGTTTTTCCAAATCAGGATCCTAGTAAATTCCATTCATTTTGTGTTTGGGTTATATGTCTTTAACATATTATGTCTTTATAATATTGCAGGTCATTAAATCTGCCTCCACCTTTCCACTTGTAGTTTATTTGTGAGAAAAAAAACAGGTTATTTATTTTCTGCGGTTGTCCAATCTTGGAGTGTTTAACCTGCATAATCATGTCATCTTGTTTAAGGTGGTCTTATGTTTTTCATGTATCCTGTGGAGTGACAATCAATGTAGAAGCTTAACAAGCTATCACTTTAAACATTACACATATAAATGTCATAGAATGCCTACTTATATGCAGAATATTGATATTAACACATCTACTTATTTATTTAAAATATTTAATAAGTAATACATGGCTGAGGAAAAAATTACATGCTGAAGGCCATCCCCTCTTCCTGTATAGGAAGACCATGCAATGTTGGTTACTTCCCTGTGTATCCTTGTAGTGACCTCATTTGAATGTTTCTGTGCTTTTCCTGAGGCATGTGTGATGCATATGGTTTCCCAGTGGCTCAGTGGGAAAGAATCTGCTTACAATGCAGGAGCTGCAGGAGATGCTAGTACGCTAGTACGAACTCTGGGTCTGGAAGATTCCATGGAGAAGGGCTTGGCAACCCACTCCAGTATTCTTGCCTGGAGAATTCCATGGACAGAGGAGCCTGAGGGGTTACAGTCATTGGGGTAACAAACTGGGACATGACTGAAGTGACTTAGCACAGCACGTGTGATGCATGTGAGAATGTATTTTGAATATATACGTACATATATACGTATATATGAAACACATATATATTCTCTTTTGCAATTATGCTTATAGCGTAAGTACTTTTTCTCCCATATCTCTGTTTTTTTCTCAATTCTCATATAGCAGTCTCAAGTGCTATTTCCTATGGGTTGTTTTCTTCACCTTTAACCTGTGATCCGTTGTTGTGCATCAGCAAGGTCTTGTTTGTTTTCAGCTTGGCCTTCATTTCTCTTGTGGCTTTACCTTTTTTCTCTGCTGCTTATCTGAGCTCTACCTGCTAATATTTAATCATTTATTTCTCACTCACCCTTGGCTTTATTATTTCAACATGGTGTTTATTTCACTGTCTTTTAGGAAATACTTTATTCTGACTTTTTTCTGTTGAATGCTTTCTAAGTGCCTCTTGCTTTTCCTTTTCCTTGTGTTTTTTGTTTGCTTGTTTATTTGTTTGCTTTCATGTAATAAAGTGTCCTTCGTGGGACTTGGAATGGTTCCTTCCTAACGAAGGCTCATCTCTGAATGATTTGAGATCCTTCTGGACTTGCCTTTATGCCTTTACAGACAGTCTTCTGGGAGGAGAGGCCACAACCAGAATAACAGGAATTCTCAGTAGGACACAGGCTGTGTAAATAGTTCTTTTAGTTTTAATTCATCCAAGCCAAGGAAGATGTCTGCAGAGTGGCTCACAGTTCAGTCTCAGTTTTCTTTGCTTCTCCGATGACAAGTTGCCAATAGGCATTGCCTTTGATTCCTTACTCAACCCTGCCTTCCCTGTGTCTTGAAACTTCAGGGCAATTAGGCCCTGCCTATAGCCCACACACCCACTTCTGACTGTTGCAAAGACTGATTTTTCGATTCTTGGATATGCACCTGAGGAGGTGTTCTTCACATTCACGCGGTAGGAGTTGCATGAGTCGTAGGTGCCTGGCAACAGGAAGACCTCAGGGGTAGCTTTGTGTGCTGTTCTTCTGTGTTTCCCACGTTGTTTAGTTTTGATTTGCCTGTTTTCGAGAGTGTTCTTCACTGGATTTTCTGAGATGTGCATTGAGGACATCTTCTCTCTGAGTTTTCCCAACATCTGAGAGTTATTTCTCTTTTTGTGGGGAGAGTTTTCTGTTCTTTCATTCTTTTTTTTTAATTGAAGAAATTTAAGATGTTTTCCTTTTGGTGGCTGAGAGTGGGATTACTTTCACGATTCTTGTACTCCCTGTTTGGTTTAAGGCAATTTCTAAGAAGGAGAGATTCTTGTTTCCTCCATTTGGTTATGTTCAGAAGTCTCTCATTCTTATATTTATATTTAAAACACATAGCATTTAAAATATTAAGCAATAATTGATACTAGAAATATTACTTTTCCTTTCTTGCACTGCATAGAAACTATTGGGTTCAATGAAGACATCATTGTGCTCAGGGCCCTCACTTTTCTGAGCCTTTTGGGGGTCATCTGAAAGTTGTCTACAATACATCAGATTTACCATCATCAGAAATTTCATTCCCAAATATATTAGTGTTCTTCTCAGTGGAATAACCTTCTTACTACTACTTCTTTACTACTTTAGTCAAAATCTGTATCATTGGAAGTCCAATGGATACAATGAGAGAGAATAGTATGTAAACAGACATGTACCAGTCTCCCAGATTAAATACTGACCCATGTTTCTCCGTATTATCTCATCTAATTCCCCTACTTCTCCTACTGAAATCTTCTACTTTTTGTTGATGTATCTTCAAGAAAATTAAGACATTAAGTCACTTCACTTAATATTTGCATACATGCCTAAGTAAGAATGACTTTTTAATCTAACTATATAACAGTTTTATATCAATAGCAACAGTTGCTTCGTAATGAAACTGAATGCCCATTTATGTTCACACTTTTCTGATTATTTCAAAGATGTCTTTTTATGCTGGTTTACTTGAAGCAACATCCTAACTAGATTCTTGGGTCTCTTAAGATTCTTTCATACTGTAATAGATCCCTTTTGAATGCCATTCATCTGTGGACAATTGTTTTTATTTTTATTTCTCTCTAGTATATCTACACTCTGGATTTGGTTCATTGTTTCCTGTTGGTGTCACATAACTTCTAACCCCAGTTTTTCTTGTGTACTAGTTCTATGGGCAAATTAGATTTATTCCATTGTTTCAGGAAAAATTATGTCCCAGCTGGTCCTATGTACCTTATATTGCATGAAATTGTGAGGCACATAATACTAGCTGTCCAGTTTAGTGATATTAAGACTGATCTGTAGTTTAATTGTATTTCCAGCCTTGTCCCTCCATTAAAAAGTGCCAAGTAAATCTGTCATCTAATATTTTAACATTCATTGGTCAATTCCCACATTGACTATTTCTTTAGATGTTGCAAATTCACAATTTTGAATTTAATATCCATCCTCTGCATTTATCAACTGGGAGTCATCTATAAAGATGGAATCTTTAGTGTTTACTCTTTAGATAACCTAGTATATATATTATTCAGACAGGAAAGGCAGAATAAGTGCTTCTTTCTTGTACTTTTGAAGTTTTTATAATACTGATTTGGGACCACAGTACTTTCCAAATGCAATCAAGGAAGTTTTGCTTGTTATTTTGGTTTTATATAATTATAACTCACGGTTGAAAAAACATATCTGATATGTTTCAGTCCATTGCAGGCATTAATCCTTTTGGTGCATAAACCATCCCATTTTAGGCCACTTGAGTTCTTCAGATTGGCTCCTGCATCTTTTTGACAGGACCCCATTGGACTCTGAAAGCTTCTTTGTTGACAGGGACAATTGTCTCAAGGTTATCTTATACTTATCTCACAACAGACATGGAATTAGCCATTTCTGTGAGTAGCTCTGGTGTCTTTACTGGGAAGTGATATTTATAAGCTAGAATTTTCATGCTATGCATGCTTTTCATTACTGGATTCTTCTAGATTTGAAGTCTTTTTCAAAAGACAGAGGTTGAAATATGTAAAACCTTCTTAGAAAATACTTAAATCAGAAGTTTGTAGCTATATTTCAAGTTTTAATAGAAGAAAACAGAATGATTTTATAACTGTATTTATTTTACTAGATTTGAAAAGCTTAGCTCTGAATGACATATTACTTATTTGCTCTATTCTACAACAAACCTATGATAGTAGCAAAATAACAGTACTAATATTAAGACAAAAGAAAGGTCTACTAAATGCAATTTCTAATTTCTTTGTGGTTACACTCTCCATGTGCTATGAAGAAAATCAGACTAGGCAAGAGGAATGGAGAGACAGACAACGGGGGTGAAGGGAAACTTTCATGAGAATCCAGATAAACTCTAGCCTTGCAGTTGCAAACAGAAGCAGGAAAGAAAGGTCTTCCATTATTCATTTTGATGGAGAGGAGTTTCTTAAGTGAGAGAGTACAGATACAGATGGCAATGGGGCTCAAGAAGGGGCTCTATAGTTACATGTGGAGTCTGGGGACAGTAAGACTGTTGGGAAATAACACATCTGAGTGGACCAGCCTCCAAGACCTAAAGAGGATGGTTTTCCTCCCCTACTCACTTTCTAGTGCTAAAGAAATACCCTTGGAGTCCAGTAGGTGACAGCCTTGAAGAGAAAGGATGACCCAGAGAAAGTCATGGTCCAAGGGATCCAGCTGCTGTCAGAGATGGACTCCTTAACCCCTTTTTCCTCCCATCCTGAGGTCTACTGTTAGCTTTTCTCAAGGCCAAGTATAATGAAGAGTTAGCTATCATGGGAGCCCATAGGGATGCCTCCTGGTGCATGCAGCAGGCAGAGCAATCAGGACCTGTAGAAATGTTCCCTCCTCTTGCTGTGCTGAACCCTCTGCCCCCACCATGAGCTGTGATGTCATTCATTAATCTATGCTGGAGATTCTAGCCAACATAGCTAAAATCTACCTTGTATGGCTTGCAAGTGATCATTCTGGATCACAGAGGATTCAGATAAGGTGAATTTTGGATATAGCTTCTAAATGGAAAAAATTCTTCTATTTGAGGTCGTTATTTAAAAGATATATTTTCTGTATTTTCCAGGTGTACAGACCCGATATTGAAGGAGGCAATTGGCCAGCCTCCTTAGGAGTCAAATCCAGTATCTAACCACCTTTGGTACTACTGATTCTTTCCTTGCTTCAGAAACAAGTCTTTGCTGTTTCAAAAGAAATACGTTTCTTCTTATTCAGTCCTCAATGGGCAAAAGAAATCAGTCTGAAAGTTTTAATCTCATGCACCTTAATCAAGAGATTGAATCTTTTCTTCCTTAATACCAGAAAGTGTAACCACATTTAATCCCAGATGTCATAGAATGAGGACATTGTGGGGACTACACTCTTTTGAAATAACAAGGTTCGACATCAGAAAATTTAGAAAGTACACAACTTAAAAAAAGACAGAAATGGAGTTAAAATCAACACGAGATTATCAATATTATTTTTACATAAGTCATTCAATAATTTCTCTGTATCTCTGTCCCTCCAACTGTCTTTCTGTTTCTTTGTGACTCTTTCTCTACCTTTCTTGCTTTATGATTTTGTGTGAAAATTAGTTTAGTAAAAAATACAGATGATACCTTGAGCCCCATAGCTTAAGTGTTCTTCATAATAGCTACTTTTCATTTAGTCATGTGTCTCTTTAGACCCTCTTTGGGTAACACACTTTGTTAGATTTTTCTTGTCTTCATGACCTAGAAAGCTTTGAGGAACTCTGCCCAGGTGTTTTGTAGATGTCCAAAATTGGGCTTTTTCTAATGCTGTCTCGTGAATAGACTAGAGTTATGGTGTTTGGGAGGAAGACCACAGAGGTGTCCTGCACTTCTCATCACATCATATCAAGATACATGCTATGAAAAAAACTTATTACTGTTGGTATTAGCCTTGATCACCTGGCCGAGGAAGTGTTTGATTAATTTCTCTGCAGTAAAGTCACTCTTTCCCCCCCAGTTTTAGACTGTACTCTTTGGAAGGAGTTCTTTGTGCCCAGCCCCCACAGCAGGGAGTACTTATTTACTCCTTCTTTGAATGGGAACCACATATGTAACTAAAGGAAATTCTTTTGCCTGAGACTTGACAATCATCCCTTATTAATTAATTTAGTTAACCACATTCACATCAGTAGGTTCCACTGTTGTGGTCCTTTAATGGACCAGAACTTGGGGGTACAGAGTTGACCGATAAGAAAGTGAAAGGAGGGAGAAAAGAGGCTGATATTCCCTGGTTTACACAGTATGCGAATATAACTCTAGGACAAAGAGCTAGCACCGTCTACATAGGCTCAGGGCACCCTCTTGAAGAGATCTTGAAAGCCTGGGCAAGTAAGTAGACACGGTGGACACCTGTGCTCCGTGGAAGCAGCCTGAAAGGGAGAGGGGGAGAGAGCAAGCGAGAGAGAAAGACACGGGGACCAGTGCTCTCATGGAACAAAGGTGTTTATTTAACATATTATGGGCATATATATACTCTCTTACAAGATAGCCCTTTTTAGCAGAGACAGGGATCAAAAATCTAACAAGTCATCCAGAAAGCCAGAGGCTAGAATCATTCTCAACAGAGGGGGTTGTAAAAGTTACTTTACATAACAGAAGAGAAGAGAGTTGTAAATGGCTGCTGTTCACCGTATGGAATTTCCATACGAATGAGATACATGAATTTCTATTATCCCCAAAAGCTGGCTTGCCAGCTCTCTGGCACCTGTATTCAGGTGCTGTTAAGAAACATAGAATTCATGGAAGACTGAAAACAGCACACAGGAAGCCTCCTGTTAAATGTATCCTGACATTCCAAGAATAATTATTTCACAATTTGTGTTTTATTCCAATACATTATGTTCTATCTATTTATTTATGGCTCACGTTGTTCCACTTTGTCTACTAAGAGTTCTTACAATGTCTTTTTTGACTATTTCTTCACTTTTTGGCACTAAAAGATGCTCCAAGGTCATTTTTGTATATATTTCACCTCATTCCTAGAATCTCCTTGACTTCTAGAATCTCCTGTATCTCCTTGATTCCTCAGAAGGGAACTTTAATGCCTAAAGGTATTAGATGGAATTCTCCAGAGGTATAAACCTGGAATTAGAGACACCGACAAAACAGTGACTGGCTCTCAGGAAGAAGATGACTGATCTACCTTGCACTGTATCCTGACATCTCCTTTCCCATTCATAGAAGTCAAAGGAAGCCAAGACACAGCTGAGAGAGGTTTCAAGACCACGTCTTTGGAGCAGCAAAGACTCGACTTCTTCGAGTCTCTGTGAGAGGCTTTTGGGGTGAGGAAGAAGGCCTTCCCATTCCTATTTTGTCTGCACACTTCAAAAAATTAGCACCTGCATTTTGTTTCTGAGCGTGTGGATCCTCAAATTGACCAGTGTTTCCAATATTTCCTGGTAGAAAGTTTATTGGGATTCATATCCAAGAGGTACAAGTTCTTGCATTTGTACTGTTTTCCTCAGGATACATTGCTAGAAGCATACTTTCAATTCAGGAATGTGGGCATTTGAATTACTCCTGATACATGTTGTCAGGCACAGTTCCTTGGTCATGAGGCATTTAAAAATATATCAACCATTTTACCCTCTAGTCAATGTTCTTCTGATCTAATTAGACTGTAATATGATTCTCTGAGGATGATGAGTGACAACAGGTACAGAAAGAGGTAGAATCATAGAGACAAGCCAGAGAAACTGAACTGCTGAGACCGGATTTGAGCAGTAAAACCAGTCTTTACTATGATGATGGAATCAGATCTCTTCCAGTCCACATGCCAAAGTGTTCTGGGAGGACTGCTGAGCATCAGGATGCTAAACTGCTGTTTCTTGAATTTATCTAAACAAGGAGAGTGAAGCACATGAGGACTGGGCATATGCTTCATTCCCGAGAAGGCATTTATCAGATGAAAACCTCAAGAACCACTGGTGACAAAGAAAGGCTATATGAAACCGCACATTATATTATAAATCTGCTTTATTTAGCAATACAAGTGAGAAACGAGCAGAGGAAGCATCACAGGGATACAAACCCTGTACATCAAAGAACCAGTAACTTGTACTTTAATGATCACTGCAAGGGAGGAACACAACACCTCTGAGATGGGACCTCCTGGGACAGTAGAAAGCAAGTGGGATTGCCCTGCTATGGAGTAGGACCCAAGCGGTGACCTCCCAATGCTGAACAATGGAACCTCATGGGTAGCAGGTTTTGGGAGAGAGAAGATGAGGGCACTCAGTAGCTTCAGTTCTAACTCAAGGAGTAAGAGAAGAAGGGAGCAAAAGAGAGGAAGTAATTGGAGGAGAGGGCAGTGAAGCTGGAGAGGGAGCCTGACACATTGTGGGAGCTTGAGCCCATGACAGGACTTCAGTGCTTGTAGCTCTTCTTGCTGGAGGAGGAGGAGGTGGTGGTGTATTTGATGGTGGAACTGCTGCCCCCAGAGGAGCCGAAGCCACCCCCTATGAGTCTGCCACTGCCAGAACTGAAGCCACCTCCAAGGCTGTGACCGCTGCTGTAGGAGTAGCCACTTCCTCCGCCTACGCCTAAGCCACTGCCGAGACCGCTGGCACCGCCATAGCCGCTGGCACCGCCATAGCCACCAGAGACGGTGGACTGCACCACGGCTGTGGAGGCAAAGGGACAAGGTCAGGACAAGATGGTGAGCTCACTTTGCCACACAGAATCCAGTCAGAGGGACACAAGGGCAAGGAATGGGGGCAGGTGAAGATACTTACAGATGTTGACTTGCCCAACGCCTTCCCCACTCAGCCTAGGAGAGAGAAGACACAGCCATGATGAGACCCAGAGCCACAGCTGGGTGGCTGTGGGAAACCTCCGAGTGAGGAGAATCCCCAGGAACCTGCCTTCAAAGTGCTCTTCTGGGAGTAGCACTATAACCACCACTAGCGTGCCTTCCACTTGGGCTCATTGGCTGGACTTCTTGGAGATGGAGCCAGATGATTGAGGATGTTGTGTGAGTTACTCACCTGCACTCCTCGCCTTCCAGCAGCTTCCTATAGGTGGCAATCTCCACATCCAGGGCCAGCTTGACATTCATGAGCTCCTGGTACTCCTTCAGCAGCCGTGCCATGTCCTGCTTGGCCTTCTGCAGGGCATCCTCCAGGTCAGTCAGCTTGCTCCTGGCGTCCTTGAGGGCCAGCTCCCCACGCTGCTCAGCGTCGGCAATGGCGGATTGCAGGCTGGCGCACTAGAGGGGAAGAGGGGCAGATGAACCTGCATCTGGACTCCAGGGGAGAAGAATCATAGTTCTACTTTCCCAGGGAGGAAGAGCTCTAGGGCCCAGATCTCATGGAAATGGAGGTTTGATTCTTTTTGTCCAATCTTTCTCCAAACTTCAAACCTTAACTAGTCTCAGTGTCCCTAATGAAAACCTATTCCCCTCTGTGTTAACCACACCAATGAGGATGGGGTTGGGAGATGCCACAGCAGAATAAAGCCAGGGGACATGGAAAGAAAGGGACTTACTGCCTTGTTTTGAATGTTGACAGTTTGGTTAAGTTTATGTGGATGTATAATAACTTATACAAAACCACAAACATTCTCACTGAGAAGACGATTTCATCTCGAACTCTTGAGACCTTGCCTTCCTCCCACTTTACAGTCTTGGATAACCCTCATTTGTCCTGTGCATTTTCTCAGCTTCTTTTTCATATTGAATCTGAGCACATTTACAGTAGTCTTCCTCACACTTTCTGACCTGAAATTTTCTTTGCCTACATGTGTCTTGCATTTCCAAATCAATCATTCCCCTTACAGAATCTCGTTTTAATGCCTCCAGACTGTATCTTTGTCCCACTGACCAGTGGGAATTGGTCTGTCCTGAGTTTGTTTCCTGCTTGTAAGTTGGGCTCCATATCTCTAACCTGAAGGAGCTCTTCTTGCTTTTCCCTCAGTGCCTAGAAATTTCCCACATGATAGTTGATGATACCTGATGGTCTAGGAAGTAAACAATGTTTTTCTGCTCTATGGACCCCTCCATACCTGCTTCTTGACATGGTCGATCTCAGATCTCAGCCTCTGGATCACGCGGTTGATCTCAGAGATCTCCTGCTTGGTGTTGCGCAGGTCATCCCCGTGTCTGCCCGCTGTCACCTGCAGCTCCTCGTACTATAAACAAGAGGGAGACAAAGTGGTGTCCCTGGGCTTCACAGGACACTAATCAAGGCTTTCTCAAATCAAAAGTAATGGTTTCTCCACAAGGCATTATATGAAAATTGGTGTTACTAGGTCATTGACACTGTGTACCCATCACATACCATCCTTGGTAGTACCACTGACTGACCAGTTCTCTTCAGGCCAAGCAATGTTCTATACTGTTGCTGAGAACCAGCATCAGGGTAAATCTAAAGCAAAGATCACTCTTCCTTTATCTACAGTAGCTTTTGTCCTACATTTGGGTCTTTGACCTGCTAGACTTGGACATAATTACCCAAAAGATCTACCCTGTTAGTTCAGGGTACATGTCTTTGGAGAGGTCCCCCACTTCTTAGTTGTAGCTTCCCCACTGAAGTCTATAGCTTCATTGATGTTCTCAGAAGAGGCACAGGGATTCTTCATCAGCTGCCACCTCACCACTCACCTTGGACTGGTACCAGGACTCAGCCTCAGCCCGGCTCCTCTGAGCAATCTCCTCATATTGGGCTTTGACTTCAGCGATGATGCTGTCCAGGTCCAGGTTGCGGTTGTTGTCCATGGAGAGGACCACAGAAGTGTCTGAGATGTGGGTTTGCATCTGAGCCAGTTCCTGCAGAATAAGAGATCATCCAATCATCTTTGGTCATGCCGTTTAGAGAGGTACCTAGACCAAAGATATTCCACTCTTCACAAATCTCTTTAAAGGCAATAAAACAGAATGTGGAGAGATACTTACAGCATCATAGAAGGTTCTTAGGAAGTTGATCTCATCTGTGAGAGCGTCTACCTTGGCTTGTAGTTCAACCTTGTTCATGTAAGCAGCATCCACATCCTGGGGAAGAAGCCAACAGGCTGGGATCAGATGAGCCCTCCTGCCCAGTCTGCTCCTCTTTTAGTCTCCCTAATTACACTTTTCTCAGAGTCCTCCCCTTTAGCAAGGAAACCTGAACCCCTGATCTGACTCATCTCACCTTCTTCAGATTCACAAATTCATTCTCTGCTGCTGTGCGCTTGTTGATTTCATCTTCATATCTGGAATTAGAAAGGATAAAATTTAATTGAGTCAGAGGTGAAGATGATATAGAAAAGACAGCTTGGAATTTCAGCTTCCCAGAATGGATATATGCAAATGGGACTTTCCTGCCAGTAAGCTTTAAAGATGAATTTTGTGGTCACTATATTATTTACTCCATTACTCTCCCCATCTACCTGCATGGCCCTTATGTTTTCCAGAGTTTGTGTTTAGGTAAGAATTGTGGTTTCATTTTCATGAACATGTTTTACTAAGATCATGCCCTCATTTGAACCTGATCATATAATTAGCTTGAAATGTGGGCTTCAGGAAACTGAGCCTTTTTGTCTCCTGTAACTCACTTGTTCTTGAAGTCCTCCACCGTGTCCTGCATTCCCCTGAGCTCTGAGTCCAGACGGCCTCTCTCCCCAATGATACTATCTAGCTGTCTCCTGAGGTTGTTGATGTACTGCTCAAACAAAGGCTCCAGGTTCTGCCTCACGGTCTTGGTACCCTGCTCCTGCAGCAGGGTCCACTTGGTGTCCAGGACCTTGTTCTGCTGCTCCAGGAATCGGACCTGCAGGAAGACAAGATGGTTATCTGTGAGTTGACAAGTCCACAGGCTGATCTGGTGGTCCTGGCTGCTAGGCTGCTCCAGAGCCTGTACAGAGGCTGACAGTTGTGCTCCCCTGACTTTTTAGCTTCACACCACACAGGTCTCATGGCCAAGTTTCCCCAGGGAGCTGTCAGATGTTCCCTCCCTCTCAATTCTGGAGACATCCATCAGTGACTTTTCACCTTTCTGTTCTTCCTTTTGATAAGCACAATCACAAATGTAATTTTAAAATAATATTTCTCTCATATATTGCACAGAGGTTTTTAAAGATCATATCTCAGTTAAAGGGATGTTAAAATGTCTATAATCTAATGATTAAATTCCAATCCTATTAATAATTGGATTTAATCCTGTTTCTTATTTAGAGTATGAGTCCCTCTAAAATAAACTCTCTTAGTGGTTATGATCTGGTTCTACAAGTTGAGTATTTCTATGGGTATTCACATATTTTTGAGTCTTTTCCCCCTGGAATTTCCTTTTCTTAAAATATTTTCTTTCCTTCTGCCCCTACACCCACCAGCTCAACTAAGGCTGAAGTACATTTTCCACTGTAATTCCCTTTTTAATTTCTTACACTGTTCAACAGATCAAGCTAACTCATTCCATTCTTTCATTTCATTTCTTTGCTTCAGGATTATCAAGAATTGTGAATGCTTCCCTCACGATTATGGAAGACATTTAAGGGATCATTAGTTGTAAATGGTTACCATCACCTTCTGCCTGTGGTCCACATGAAGCCTGCCCTGCATCCCAGTGGAGAGCTAGCCTGAGTTCCCTCTCTCTTGAATACCCTGAGGCTCCCTCTGGTAGGACATTGGTTGGGCCTCTCTTGGGCGCTCTGTAATCCCCGTGGGAAGGGCAGGTGCTCCCGGCTCACCTTGTCGATGAAGGAGGCAAACTTGTTGTTGAGGGTCTTGATCTGCTCCCTCTCCTCAGTCCTCACCCGCTGGATGGTGGGGTCGATTTGCAGGTTGAGGGGAGTCAGGAGACTCTGGTTGACGGTGACTTCTTGGATGCCTCCAGGGGGGCACACAGGGAAGCCAGGACCACCGAAGCCTCCAAAGCCAGCTCCACCACCGAGCCCAAAGCCACTACCAGCCCCAGCACCGAAACCAAATCCACTCCCGGCTCCACCTCCAAAGCCATAGCCAACTCCAATTCTGCCACCATATCCACCACCGATGGCACAGCTGCCCCCTGCGATGGAGATCCTCTTGGAGCCCCCCAGGCCATAGAGGCTGCGGCTGCCAAAGCCAGCTCCTCCACACACTCCAGCGAGGCCGCCACTGCCCCTGGAGCGGGACAGGGACACGCTGCTGAAGCCAGAGCGGCAGACCCCAGGGACTCTGGCTGAGCCGGCACTGAAGCCCCTGCGGCTGCTGCTTTGGGTCTTCACGGTGGATTTGTAAGACATGGTTCCTGAAGAAGAATAGGTTGAGAAGGGTGTGAGAGGTGGAGGGCAGAGCTGAGAGGAGCAGATCTATGAGAGGAGCTTCCCGGCAGCAGCTTATATATGGAAAAAATGGGCCGGGCTCAATCCTGGAAGGTGAGCCTGCAGATTGGGAAGGGCTGGGCTTTACAAATAGTGAGATCACCCCCTGCCTCTAGAAAGGTATGAAGTATGAATATTGGTTCTTTGGCTTCCTTTAGTCATGGAGAAATTCTTCTGGCTTCTAGCCTTGACTTGATCCCAACACAATACCACTGGATGTAAATTCACTGAAGTCATGAGTTAGTCATGATCGCAAACAAAGGAGACAAGGAGCTGATCTGTGATAATTGTCCCCTCCTTCTGCTTACTCAGACACTCTTCTCTGTGCCCCCTTCCCACACAGGTTTTCTCCTCCACTCACACCACCCTTCCCATCAGGTTGAACTGTCTCTGAGGACTAATAGGCATTTGCCCCGTGGTCTGAGCAAGAAGTGGCTTGCGGTGGTTTTTGGCCATGTTTGAACATGTCCTTCTGGATCTCCTGGTTGCCTTCCTGGTGGCCTGGTCTGGGAATTGGGGGCTACTTTGGGGACATGACCCTCCTTTGAAAGGCAAGAGGGACAAAGGAGATGAGTTGTTACAGCATAAGAGCAACCTTGTCTTGTGTGGAATTGGCAGTTTCATGATACAGGATAAGAGATCACCCAAGCCCACCCTGCCCAAAGAGCTGACTTCTCATGGTTTCTGCCCTTGCCTGCACCTTCCTCCCAAAGTGTTTGCTTTCCCATTGAGCTGGTGACTGCGTACAAATTTTTTCCTACCAATGGAATTCATAGACACCCTTTTCTCCAGTTTTTTGGAATGTTCACTTAGAGCTTAATTTTAAGAATCTAAAATGAGTAGGACAAAAATCATTAAGGGAATTCACTGAATTTATATGCTCATAGATTCTGACATTTCTCAGGAGTCAAGATCAGACACCTTAATGGAGTGTGTACAGAAAGTAGAGGGGCATATAGAAACAGTGAATCATAAAAATGTGTCTTTACAGGTGTGATGATGTCGCAAGTAACTTTCAAATTTATATTCCTAATCTCAGTGCTTGAAATCTTAAATCTCCAGACACATTCTTAGAGAGAGGGAAGGCTGTCAAGTGATCATGGTGTTTGGTTTAAGGGGGAAGGAGATTCATTGTTTTGGTCCATAGATTAAGTACTATGGAGGAGTATTGAGAGCAATTGTAGACAGGGTGTTTTATAAGACTATCTGGTTAAATGGATAGCCAGGGGAGGAAAGACAAACTCCCACACTGAGATGAGCCTGAGAAAAGCTCTTGTGACTATTTTACAAGCAATTCAATCTCTCCAGTGTTATGGAGGCAGTTTCCAGGGGAGTAGGGCATTCCGTACCCAAAGAGGTGCTTATTCAGCGTCTGGCAGGAAAGAGATACCTTCTCAAGGCCATGGAAGCAGCTCCTCTTCCTCCACCCTGGTTGCACAATGCCTTACCAAGAAGTATTCTTCCACCCAATTCTGAGAAAGAAGTTTTCCTTCCCATGGCATGGTGTTCTGAGCTACTTTCTTGGGATAGAGTCTTTAGGCTTGGCAAGGATGAGGCCAGGAGGGGTAGGAAGGGCTAGCAAGTCAAGTTGGAACAACATCCTGTTTTTTTCAATGCCCTGTTGTCTATGTCAATGTCCCATGTCTGTTTCTGCTTTCACCTTGTAACAGAAGAGTTGAGTAGTGGTGGCAACAGAATGGTATATGACCAGCAAAGGTTAAAAGATTTATTAGATGGCCCTTTAAAGGAAAATTTGCCAACCCCTGGCTAAGAGCAAGAGCTCTTGAGACAATGAAGGTATTTAGGTTCACAGGCTCCTGTGTGTCTTTATGCAAATTACTCATTTTTAGAGCTGTAAACTGGGGATGAAAATAGGACCTATCTCACAGTGCTGTGAGGATTATATGAAATAATTCATGTAAAGGTCTTTGCACTCTGCGTGTGTGTAAGTTCTCAATGAAGATGAGCTAATATCATCATTATAATGGAAGTATGAAGAATCTTGGTGTGTTCAAGGATCCACAAGAAGCTTTAAGAACTGAACACAGAAGCAGCCTGTAAGTGTCTAGGGAGGGGAAGAAAATGCAACCAGCATTGCCGGTTTGTACCACATTAGTAAGGACCAAAAGCCACAGATAAAAGTTTGCTGAGTGTTGCCAGAGGCCATGCAGAGGCATGAGATCAGAAGTATGATTTACAAGCTTGCTGGCACTCACTGCAGCAGTCAGAGGAGAGTTCTACTCCAGAGCGGATGAGGCTCCCAGCCCAAGGGACTGAAAGAAAACCGGTGGTCAGAGGGAGGGAGAATCCGAGTCCTTGGAAGAAGCTTGGCAGGCTGCCCTCTCCTTCCTGTGGAGTCAAGTTCCCCTGTGCCACCCTCTGCTGGGTCCTTGTCTGGGCTGTGCACACTGGAATAGGCTTCTATCAAACAGCATAGGTGATCAGATTTGTCTGTTCCTCTTTTAGGACTAAGTGTGTGTCTTTTCCAGGGTGGGAGCAGACTCACCCTCAAATGAAGTATATAATTCAATTGCAGAAGGAACCTCACATTCACTTCAAGAACTGAACACAGGAGCAGCCTGTACGTGTCTATGAAGGGGGAGAAAATGCAACCAGCATTGCCGGTTTGTGCCACGTTAGTAAGGGGCCTATCAGAGGATGATTTAACTTCAACATATTATCCAATGAGAATTTTGGCCTGTGTGCTAGATAGCACCAGCAGTGTAAAGCATAGTGTTTCTTTCATTTTCTGACACAAGTATGTCTCCTACCAGTAGATGTATAAGTCATTTATATATATATATACACGTATATATATATACGTGTATATATATATATACATGTATATATATATGTTCTAATATGCTATATATATATATGCTCTAATATGCTATATATGTGTTCTAATATACTATATTAGATTACTATATTAGAACATATATATGCTCTAATATATACTCTCTCTATGTGTATATATGTCCTAATATATATAAAGTCTTTTTTCCCCCCAAATCTCCATCACCACCTGCCAGGGAATGATGTCCTGGGAACCAGTTCCAGGGACCCTGACCCTGAGTGAGGTCTGCTGACAGGGCTCATGAGAGATGATGAAGGCTCCTGAGACCGTGGAGGGGGCCTTCTTAATCAGTAGAAATTGATCAGAGGTCAGACAAGAAATTCAGTGGAGGAGGGGAGTCAGAGAGCAGAGACCCTGTGACAGATCCATTCCTGTCCCTCTTTTCCCAGTCCCACTACCCTTATAAGGTCAAGTTTGAGCTTGGTTCACTTGCCCCTGATTTTCTCTGTCTTTGTCTGGGTGTGGGAGGGGCCCTGTGTCCCCTAACCATTTTCAGACTGCCTGCTGGACTAAACTGTACCTCTTTCCTCCTCTCAAGTCTGGTCCTCTGCGCTCTTCCCCTGCTTTAGTGCCCAGGAGAGGGTTGTATTCATAGGCAGTGGGGACCCACTGGATGGTTAGAGAAGTGACTTCCCAGATGAAATCTCCTTGGTGATCCTGAATCATGTCCCATAATGGAGCCTAGGGGAGTTATATTTTCCCAGAGGAGCAGGGTAGGGAAGCCAGACAGTCGTAATAAGATGAAAACAAAGAGTGATCGTTCAGGCAACTATGTGAGAGAAACTAAAGCAAAGCAGCATGAGTAACTCTGACAATAGCCAGCCTCCTCCTCAGCAGGCTGCCAAGTCCAGGCTCTACTCTGTGCCCAGGGAGCCTCCATCCAGGCTGGTGCTGTCTTTGAATGGCCATGGAATGAGGAAGGCTTTTGTTCTAGGATCCAGGGATTAACTTGTGTGTACTCTTTGCATTTTTTTCCCAGCATGGAGAAAGGTTAGAGGGATCCCCTGAAGCCTGAGCCCATGGCAAGTCTGCATCAAGAGGATTTACTTTGTCTTTCTGCCTCCCTGGGTGGAGCTGACAGATGAGAAGGAGGAACAGGCCATTGTCACATTCCATCAAAAGCTCAAGACTAAGTGCCTAATCCTGCAAACTCCAGAGTAGGATTCCTAATCTTAATCCTACAAACCCCAATGCGGGATGATATCCTTCCAAAGAAACCCCAGACATAATCCTGTCCCTGGGGAGCACCCATTGAAAGAGAAACACATGCAGCCACATGTGTGAAGGATGGAGACAGGAGCACTGTTGCTGATCAGGGTTCTTGGCCTCCTTAATCAGTAGAAACTGATCAGAGGTCAGACAAGAAATTCAGGCAAGGCTTTCCTGGGGCTCCTACTGCAGCAGGGAAGAATGAAAACAAGTAATAGGTTTCCTTGTTAGCCCAGGGGGCAGCTGGTTTCTTAAACAGAGTGAGAGTAGGGGTGTGTCCAGGGGTCCGGCCTGAGGGGTGGCTTGGGTGGTTTGCCTCCCTCGCTTCTGGTGATGTTGTATGCAGAGAGCACGCACACTCTACTTTTGCTCTAGGTTTTCAGAAGTGGCAGTTGGGGTGTGTTTTTGGTTTTTTTGTATCTAGTTGTTCATAATTTGCCTCAACTGCCCACGTGCACAGTTATTTTTAATCTCTTTTAGTTTCTTTGTATTTTGTTGCCATGGAAGCTGTTTGTCCAGGTGCAAACAAAGGGTCCCGGGTCCCAGGTCCCAGCCTGCCTCAGCACCAAAGTTGGAGTGGAAAGTGCAGCCTTCTATGATATACAGAGTGGTTCAGAAAATACTGAAACTTTCAAAATTATGTTACTTAGCAACCAGGCTGTTTATGAACATGTATGGTAGAACATCCCCCTTCTCAATTTTCACACCCACAGACCACCCATATTTGGCAGAGAACACAATGGAAAGGTCACATATCTGGATATGATATCTGCGTGGCTTTATCCACGGCTGCAGATAGTTTCTGTCAACTCCTTCTTCCAGCAGGATGGGGCTCAACCATAGGTTGATCTTGGGGCCCAGAGATGATGGAGAAACACCTCCACCATGCTCAGTGGGATGCTCAGTTCAAAGTATTGACTTCTGGAACTGCGGTCCCAAATCCTGAGATGTTACTCCACATGACTTCTAGTGGGATAAGTCAAGAACCTTGTATTTTTCCGACCTCTTCCTCATAGCCTGGAGGAGATGAAGGGAAGCATTGTGGCTGCCATTTCAACAACCAAAAGTAATATGCAGCAAAAGGTCTGGAATGAATTGGGGTGCAATATTAGCTTATAGAATTGGGGCATGTCATGTGCCCTGAGGGACACAAATTTGTACAGTTATAGAAAAAAAAAAAAACCTGATTATTCCCTTCAACTGATTTTAGTACATGTTCTTATAAAACCTAGTTACTGAGTTATATATTTTTGAAAGTTTCCATTTCTTTTCAACTCGCCCTGTACAATATCCTATACTGGTATTGGGTAGGTATTTGCACTTGAAAGTGTAAGTCAGGGATAAGTACATCGTTGTGCTGGGACTGAAGGGCATATTTGGATGAAGAGACAACCACTGGCTTTCCTAATCAATGTGGGGAAACTAGTTGGAGGAGGAGCAATGGATACCTTGTGAGTGAGGCACTTTGATGCTCTGAGGCAATAGTGAATCTAGAGATGAGAAGTGTTTAAGAGAAGCTGTAAGGATGGGGAGAGAACAGGCTGAACTCCAGGGCTAGTGTGGAACATGGGTAGGATAAGCAGCAAAAAAGAGCATGGATGCTCCTTCATCATGTGTCCTCAGTTCTCAGTAAGAACAGGGGTTAAAGAGTCAAGCCAGGGCTCCAAGGGGGACCAGGAAAGTGTCCAGGAACTCACCAGTGAACTAGTTTCTTACTCTCTCCACCACCTCCCTCACATGCCTATCTCCCTTCTTATTTCTGCCTCCTCTTTGAGCTTCTGGTTTTCACCTCCTCGCTTCTGCAGCAGCCACCTCACTACACTATGTTATTAAAAGAAAAGTATAGTTGGGTGAAAATACTCCAACACTTTAATAAGACACACCAAATATCTGACTCAAATAACATGATCGGATGAGATGCCACCTTATGCCTGATGTCTTACTACCTCTGTCTTCTGATTAAACTCCCTTTCTTTTAGTACAGGGAAAATATTGATTAATTGTGAATGTACTGGATAATCCCTCCTACCAATTCAGGATGATCTGGAGTAATTCTTACCTCCCAAAAAAAATTTATCTCAAAATCATCTGAATGTCCTAGAAAGTAAGCATGCCTCCATCTCTTCTGAGATTTCTTGGCATTCAGTGGCTACTTCCATTTGTTAATCCTTTATAATCTCACTTTAAGCCTGGGGTTGGAATTAGTGACAGATCAAGTCTGCACAACTAACATTGCACAGGAGGCCTCAGGGAGATCTGATACATTTAACTTCCTTCCGTTTTTCCTCTGCTCTTCCCTCAGCCACTCCCAGCAAATACCCTGGATTTTCCTGATAGGCCCAGAAGAGCGCTTAAGATGGCTAGAAAAGGTTGGACTCTGTGGCAGAAATTGTTGATTTGGCTAGTCTAGATTCCATTCCCAATTTACTTTTTTCTTTCCATTTCCCCTTTAGAAATTTGAAACATGAAATATTCTTTGTCTTAAAATCTGTTTGTTTCTTGAGGTATAATTTGTATACAGTGAAAAAGCACAGAACTCAAGTGTAGTGTTCAATCAATTTTGACAAATTTGCACACTTCGGTATCCACACAATATCAAGATATATAACATCTCCATTTCTCCAGAAAATTCTTTTGTGCCCTTTCTCTTTAAGCCCACTGCCCCTGAACAATCACTGTCTTGATGTTTACACATTGAATTAATTTTATTTTAGAATTTTATATAAATGGAATCATACAGCCTATACTTCTGTATTTATAAATATATATGTATATATTTGTGTGTCTAGATTTTTCAGTCGACAAAACGTTTTTGAGATTCATCCAAATGGCTGTGAATATTGGTAGTTCATCCTTTTTTTATTGCTGAGTAAAGTACCATTGTATGAACAAACCACAGTTTCTTTACCCGTTTTGACAGACAGCTTCCTAAAATACTTCCAGTTTGAAGTTACCTTCCATAAAACAGTCTTTGTGTTGACATACATTTTCATTTTGCTTAAATAAATATCTAGGAATATGGTTGCATCAACAGTAAATGTACAACCAGTCCAGCCAGGCACATGATATGTGTACATAACCAGAACCGTAGTAAATCCCATTCCTCTCTGTCTCTCTCTGTCTCTGTCTCTCTCTCTCTCAAATACACACACACACAAGTAAATGTCTATGTTTTCTAAAACGATTGAATCATTTTTAAAATACACTTTAATTTTTAGAGCTGTTTTAGGTTCACAGCAAAATTGAGCTTAAAGTACAGAGTTCCCATATAGTCCCTGCCCCTTCACATGCATAGCCTTCCCCACTATCAACATCCCACATCAGAGTGGTACATTTTTTACAGGGGATGAATCTATACTGCTATACACATCACATACTGATTTTCATGTGAACAAAACTTCAGCTCACTTGGATAAATGCTAATTCGTGCAATTGCTGGGGTGCACGGTAAGAGTATGTTTTTTAAGAAATGCCCAAACTGACTCCAATGTGGCTGTATCATTTTGCATTCCCGCCAACAGTGAATGAGAGTTCTCATTCTACATCCTGAACAGCATTTGGTATTCTCAGGGTTTTGGATTTTTACCATTCTAGTGAGTGTGAAGTAGTGTCTCATTATTTTAATTTTAATTTCCCTAATGAAATGTGATGTGGGCATTTTTTTATATGCTTATTTGCCATCTGTATATTTTCTTTGGTGAAGTATCTGCTAAGATCTTTAGCCTATTTTCTAATTGGGTTATTAGTTTTCTTATTGTTGAGTTTCAAGAGCTCTTTATGTTTCAGATAACAGTCTTTTTAAAGGATATGTATTTTGCAGATATTTTCTCCTAGTTTGTGGCTTGATTTCTCATTCTATTGACAGTATCTTTTGCAGAGCAGAAGGTTTTACTTTTTTTTAACCCTTTAAATTTTTTATTTTGTATTGGGGGTATAGCCAGTTATCTGCTACTCATTTCTGATTTATTTATATTTTTGATATGAATATAGATTGTACAATTTCATTCTTTCTACTCTGATGAATGTTGACAGCTTCTAAGCCCCACCCATCCTCCTTCCTCTTCTACCTACACGTGAGAAAACTGGTAAGAAAGCCCAGGTGATCCCTCCTTTGTAACTAGTGGAAATTTTGAAGTATGTGCGGTTCCTTGGCCTGGCCCCATTCCTAATCACCGTAAAAAACCCACTCTGGTCTCTTTTAAACAATAGCGAACCCGCTTGGGAGGCCTGCCCTGCTCTTTCCAGAAAGCCCTGTTATGTGAGTAATGTCATTTTCATACCGTCTGTGTGTGTGTGTGTGAGGTCATCAGTCTCAACAGTGGAACTACATTTTGAGTGAGGGTGTTCACAATAATTGGTGTTGTGAGCAAGATGTCTAGATGATGACTGCTATCACTGGGATCTCTTTTCTTGTTTTGGCTTGCAGCATGGCAATACGCACTTGGAGCTGCTGCATTCTGACTAGTGGGCTCTTTGAGCTGTGTTGCCACCTTCTGTCAAGCTTGCACTTGAGCTGTACTGCTTTGTGCTCCATTTACTGAATTCTATCACAACCTCTGTTATAGACTTAGCTGACCTATATCAGAAGCTTCAGTCATTGTCATTTGGAGACAATTATGGGACGGGAGCCCTCCTTAAAGTGTCATGTGTCTCAGCCCAGACCTATCTGTATGTCTCATATTGAATTGTGTTTCTTGATTCCTTTATGAACAATGACTGACGCCAAGCTCAAGGGAATGACTCTTGTCCTGTGAAGACTTTTGAGTGTCTTAAGCAGGTGTTGGCCCGCATTCTATGAAGTACTCAGGGGAAAGACTGTGCAATATATGATCCTATCAGGTGATCACTCATTGGGTGGAAGAGCAATTACACTGTAACATACTGAGACCACACTTTTAAAGGCAAATAGTGTACGAGAACCCTACAAAATGCTTTGCTGCTGCTGCTGCTGCCTATGCCTCTGTTGCCAAGAAAATCCTCTTCTTGCATTTGTATTTCCCCGTATACAAAATTGTATTTTCCCAAGGAAAATACATTGGGCTCCCTGGTGGCACAATTAAGGGGTTAAACAAACTGTGGGAAAAGTCTCAAACACTGATGATACTGATTTGAGGCCTTCTGAAGAAGAAATTTATAGATATGAGCAGGGTAGCAAGAATTCCTCTCATAAGTAAATCTAGTAATCTTAGAAAAGAGAGGGGGCATGGCAAGGGAGGGAAGAGGTAAGTGGGAGGAGAGGGAAGGAGAGAGGGAGGAAGGAAAGAGGAAGGAAGAGAATCAGAGTGAGGAAGCAAGGAAAGAAATAAACCTGAAAACAGGGGGAGGAAACAAACAAACAAACAAAATATGCACACACAATTTGATCCAATTGGAAATCCAAAATTTACAAAAAGAATTTATACATCAAAAAGATCAAAAGGGATGTGTACTGGCTCTGCACCTCTACCACATAGGTTCTAAATTGACTTTAATGTCTGCTGAAATACACCAGTTGGCCAGTCTTCATGGCCTTAATCCATCAGTTCAGTTCAGTTCAGTCGCTCAGTCGTGTCCAATCATGAACTCCTTATTGCCAAATTCAGACTTAAATTGAAGAAAGTAGGAAAAACCACTAGACCATTCAGGTATGACCTAAATCAAATCCCTCGTGATTATACAGTGGAAGTGAGAAATAGATTTAGGGGACTAGATCTGATAGACAGAGTGCCTGATGAACTATGGATGGAGGTTCGTGACATTGTACAGGAGACAGGGATCAAGACCATCCTCATGGAAAAGAAATGCAAAAAAGGAAAACGGCTGTCTGAGGAGGCCTTACAAATAGCTGTGAAAAGACGAGAAGTGAAAAGCAAAGGAAAAAAGGAAAGATATTCCCACTTGAATGCAGAGTTCCAAAGAATAGCAAGGAGGGATAAGAAAGCCTTCCTCCGTGATCAGTGCAAAGAAATAGAGGAAAACAACAGAATGGGCCTTAATCCATACTGGAGCTCAAATTATACTGGTAATCTCACTAAATTTAAACAAGTTTCCCCTGTAATCTTGAAGAAGTTATTGAACACCAAAGAGAGAGCAAACAAGTACGCCTCACCTTAATCATCAGAACTACTGACTTACCTCAATTTCACATGATTTTACCACTCATTGCTCCCCACCCCCAATATATCTCACAGTAGTCATGGACACTCTGATCCAATGAGCAACACACTAAAATTAAATTAAATCCTGACACTTAAAAATCGGTTTGTCACAATAGGACTCCATGGACTTTTGGGTATAGTTAATATGCTCCAGTGTAAATGAAAACAGGGCCTTCAAAAAAGTGAAACCCATTATAGGGAATATATTTAGAGAAGGGGTGATTATGACCACTGTTTCTCCATTCAACAACTCAGTTTGGCCTATTTTTAAACTCGGAAAGAATAAAGATGCCTCACAGTGAGTTACCAAAACCCTAATGCCATTGTCATACCTGTTAAGGTCCCTACCCAATATTTTTGAAATTGTTGGCTCTGTTCAATCAGCAAGTGGTAAATATTTCACTCTTGTGGATTTGGCTGATAAATGTTCTGTTCAGTACCCATTGCAATAGCCTCTTTGTCACAGTGCTTTCATCTCTGAAGGGGCACAATCCCTCTCCCCCCACATGCTGGTGGGGTACCTCAGCAACCCTACCATCACACACAGTCTTTGCAGGCAAGATCTTAAATGCATACCAGGAGCACAGGCATGACATTGCACTGATGAATTCCTGTTTGAAGAGATTCATTAAACACCCTCATTCAGGATCAGCAAAGACAAGCTCTTGAAAAGAGGATGGGCCATGATCCCACACATAGTGCAAATTCTGACCACCTCCATTAAATTTCTGAAATTATTTGCTAATCTGAGGGCCACTGCATCCCTGACACTATTAAGTAACTATAAGCTATTGACCCTGTAAGCACCCACATTATTAGAACAGGACCAACATCTATAAAAAGTATCTATATGACTTTTGGAGGCTTCAAGGCAACAAATTCCTTATTTTGCAAATTTGACTTAAGCCAATTTGCAAAATCAGCCCACCTTGAATGGGCCCCCCTCCAACAAACAGCTCTACAATCTATACAAGCTACAAGTCAAGGAAGCTTCCCCTTCAAGCCCTCCAGAGACTCCTTCATCCTAGAGGCTTTAGCATCCACCTCTCGTGCCTCCTGGAGTCTCTGGACCACCCACAATGGTCACTTTCCTTTCAAGCCCATTCTGTCCCCCTGTGAATCAAAGGAACCAATCACATCTGGACAGATGGACCCTCAGTGTATCTCTAGGTCGGTTGTAGATCTTGAAAAAACAGTTCTTCCCAACCGCTTATATTATGAAAGCATTTTATTGAACACATTCTGGAGATAGTCAGACCAGATGAGATGGGTGGGGACTCCGTTTTGATGGTTTAGATACCGGAAAACAATTGGATTCTTCTGTCACCAAGGACCAGGCTATAGAGACTCAAAGGCTGTTTGGGAGCAGAGCATAGAATCGGGACACAGCAGGCTAGAGACTAGGGGTTGGGCCTTCCAGGAACCAAAGAATGTGGGTCTGCGATAGGCTTCATTGACTAGACTCCAGAAAAGGAGAAAACTTGGCTCGAGACATCGCCTAGAAGAGGTGGATGCCACGGCTGGCTGCTGGGCTTGGGAGGCAGTGACTTGCTGCAGGCTCTTAGCTCTTGAAGCTCTTCCGAGAGGAGGAGGTGGTGGAGACAAATTTGACGCTGGAGCTGCTGCCCCCACCACTGCCAAAGCCCAAGCTTCGGCCACTGCTTGCACTGAAGCCAGAGCCCCCGACACCGAGCCCACTGCCTAGGCCGACACCCCCACTGCTGCTGGAGTAGAAGCTGCCACTGCCGCCTCCACCAAGACCACCGCCCAGACCTCCGCCCAGGCCACCGCCCAGGCCGCCGCCAAAACCACTGCCACCACCGTAGCCCGAGGAAACGGTGTTTGTGACGACAGCTGCAGAGAAAGGAGGGAAAAACTTGGTGAGATCAGTCTGGCAGATTGGTCCTATGTATCTAATTTATTTGATCCTGCTGCTGTTAGCACTGTATGTGGCCCCTTTTAGACGGCTGCAGATGAAGCCCAGAAGAACTAAGTCATTTAGTGAAGCTCCCTAATAGAAAGCTGGTGAACACAGTAGGCAAGGGACAGTGCTAAGTTCCCCAAGGGAATGGGGGTCAGGGCAAGGCTGGAGGACAGAGTCCAAGATGGGTAAGATACAGGGCCCACCCTTTAGGAGATAAGACATGAGCCCTGTTGCTTCCTGTCTCAACCTGTGTTTTTGTCCCTGCACCACCTGCTCCTCACTAAGTATATTAAACAACCATTTGGGAGATGGGCGTGTCTGGTAGCTAGAAACAGTGGGATTCTGAGTCACACCAAATACCCTGTATTGTCATCATTGTTAATGTCTGTTCCAAGTTACTTACAGATGTTGACTGGTCCAACTCCTTCTCCACTCAGTCTGAAAGGGAAAAATTGAAATAAGAGTTAAAATCCCCCCAAAAGACAGCAGTAGTCTACGTGGATAATTCCCATAGTCATATTTAGAGCTTGTTCTCTGAGCTAGGAGACTGCATGCCTAAAAAACCACTTAAATTAGAGAAAGAGATAGCTCTCTGGAGAGACTTCCCAAAGGAGTAGGTCTCAACCTAAGAAGAGGTTATCAAAGGAAGATTATAGTTCACACTCTCTCCTACCCATTACATGGAAAATGTGAAGAAGAGGCTGTGGGAACTATGCATATGTATGAAGCAGTTGTTGCCTTATAGGAGCTACATCCTGTGAGAAGACTTGGCTTGGACAGAAATACGTCAAGGAGTAAGTAGGCAATGGGCAGTGTCAGAAGACTAAAGAAAATGCAGTAGTTTGAGAATCCAAAGGCAGATGAGTTTAACTCAACTGGAGTAATCATGAAAGGCTTCCTGAAGGAAGAAGCACTTGAAGAATGGGAAAGACATGTGTGGGGTTGCTTAGTTGTTTGAAGGAGAGGCAGCATCCAAGAATACTGGTGGTGGATCAGAAAAGTGAGTTGAGGTCACATTGTGTAGGTCAGCTGTATGTCCACGTGTCAGATTGGGCTGGATTGGATCATTGGATTCATGATGGATAATCATCATGTACAAGGTAGTGTCCACCTGTGTGAGTGTTTTGACACCCAGTAGTGGAGCAGAAGCTCTACTTTATCAAATGAAGCCACTGTGGATTCGTGATGTCAGCCGTGTCCCCCACCTGCACTCCTCGCCCTCCAGCAGCTTCCTGTAGGTGGCGATCTCCACGTCCAGGGCCAGCTTGGTGTTCATCAGCTCCTGGTACTCCCTCAGTAGACGTGCCATGTCCTGCTTGGCCTTCTGTAGAGCGTCCTCCAGCTCTGCCAGCTTGTTCCTGGCATCCTTGAGGGCCAGCTCCCCACGCTGCTCAGCATCAGCGATGGCGTTCTGCAGGTTGGCACACTAGAGGGGAAGGAAGGAAGGGTGGGGACACTTTAGAGGCTCACCTGGGCCTGAGGTGTCTTTTTCTGAGATTGCAGAGGGAAGCCAGCACATTTTCCTTGGTCATTGTGGATGGTGGAACACTGAAGTGCTGGTACCTGCTCCAGCTCTGTGTGTATATGTTTAGAAAGCAAAACAAAGCTGGTTCCCCTTTAAGAACTCAAGCTCCTCCCCTGCCTTCTTTCCCTACCTGTTTTTTAACGTTGTCGATTTCAGATCTCAGCCTCTGGATCATCCTGTTCATCTCAGAGATCTCATGCTTGGTGTTACGGAGATCATCGCCATGGCGACCTGCAGTCTGCTGCAGCTCCTCATACTGATGCCAGTGGAAAAGAAGAAAGAGTCCATTACATGAGGGTGGAAACACTTCCCCAAGTTCACAGGTAGGAGCTACCACAAGGTGGTAAGTGGCATAGTTATTGAGAGCCTGGAGCTGGTCTTAGATAGTTTCCTCTTTAGCCCCTTTGCTTTTCTGTAGACACTGGTGTGAAACTCAGTGAGATTCTCTTTAAGGCTCTTGAATTTATGTGGCAGATGTATGCATGTCTCATAACTCCTCCCAAAAGGCCTCAGCAGGTCTCAGGAGCCCCATTCTTAGCCTTTGGTCAAGGCTTGGAATCCTTGACGTGTGTCCTTCCCTCATTCAGGACACTTTGCCACAGCACCCACCTTGGTCTGGTACCAGGACTCAGCTTCTGTGCGGCTACGGTTGGCAATGTCCTCGTACTGGGCCTTGACCTCAGCAATGATGCTGTCCAAGTCCAGGCTGCGGTTGTTGTCCATGGACAGGACCACGGATGTGTCTGAGACATGTGTCTGCATCTGGGACAGCTCCTGCAGGGAGATTTGAAGTCAATCATGTGGGTGCATTTTATTTAATATCATTCCATTCAAACCTTCTATTCATTGTCCTATGTCAACTTGAGAAAAAAAATAATAACCTCCTACCTATTAATGAAAAACTTAGGTCGGTTAATAAATAATTCAAATCACCATGAAATCTATTTTTTAAATTTAATAACTCTGAACATCAAGAAATCCCTACCATGTAACCTCTTAGACTTGACTCTTTCTAGGTCAAAATTGATCTGAAAAGAACCTGATGGTGTAGTTTGCCATGCTGGGAGTTAGCACAGACAGGATGGTATTCCAGAAAGGAGAGGTAGCCAGGAAAAGTATACCTGGGCTTCTAATAACCCACTCTAAATCTCACTCTGCAGACTGATTATTGTAGAGGTCTTTTGCTTTAAATTTGACTTAAAAAAAGAGAGAGAGAATTAGCTTTATTAAGTAATAAAGTGTGAATAGTACTGAAAGAGTAGAAAAGACAAATATGTGCCCACGCCACAGGAACCACTGAAAGTCACTTAATCCTAGAGACCCTAATCCCTGGTGATGTCCCAGTGACCATCTCTCTGGCTCCTGAACAGGGGACATTTCTTACCGCATCAAAGAACATCTTCATGAAGTTGATCTCATCCATCAGTGCATCGACCTTGGCCTCTAGTTCCACTTTGTTCATGTAGGCTGCGTCCACATCCTAGAGAAACATGGATGGTTGGCACTGCACCCCATTTCCACCCTTACTTCAATGAACAACACCTTAAATGAGCATAACCACAGGCGACAGTTTCTCTGCTACCCACATACCTTCTTCAGCATCACAAACTCATTCTCAGCAGTGGTACGCTTGTTGATTTCATCTTCATACCTGGTGGCAAAAAGGAATGGGAAGTGCTTATCAGAGGATGAGGCCTAGGGCCTGTACTGCACATAGTCAGCTGTGAGCCTACCTTCCCACTGGAAGAGGCCTCTCACATCATATGGACAGAGAGGGAGGGACACCAGGAGCAAGAACCTTTGGGCAAGCTCCCTACCCATTAGGATACTGCTTTCTCTGTAATTGCCTAGCAGATAGCTATTCTATTAATGCTGTAATTCAGTCGCTTCAGGAACATTCCTGTAGAAAAACTATACAGCTTCATTCAAATTCCACACCTAGTCCATTTCTCTAGGGCTTTATTTTTCAGCTTTCATGGCCTTTGAAAAACAAAAAAACTAGCAGCCCGGCTGCTGGTTCATAAGGACTAAAGAAATTGTTTGGTCCTTAGACCAACCTAGGTTATATCATCAGTTCCTGCTTTGAGGGGAATCCATCAAAAAGTCCATGTTGTGTACTTTGAGTGTATTGGGGAGGAAGGTCCCCCAAAGCAATGATTATATGACTGCTTTTTTCACCAGGTCATGCCAAGGGCACTGAGCTTGTTACTCTGGTTGGAGGCTAAGTATCTTGCAGAGGGACTGAGCTTGCAGCTAGAACTTTCTAAACATGGACCTGATTTTTTTCCCAGCACTTTAGATGTCCATGAAATGTATCTATTTTCAGTCCTTGGGAAAGGCATAAGCAGTGGTCTGGTTATAAAGTATATCTGGTACAAAGACTCGCCCTGTCTCCATTCTACCCCAGCTCACTTGTTCTTGAAGTCCTCCACCAAGTCCTGCATGTTCCTGAGCTCAGAGTCCAGGCGGCCTCTCTCCCCAACGATACCATCCAGCTGTCTCCTGAGGTTGTTGATGTACTGCTCGAACAAAGGCTCCAGGCTCTGCCTCACGGTCTTGGTACCCTGCTCCTGCAGCAGGGTCCACTTGGTGTCCAGGACCTTGTTCTGCTGCTCCAGGAACCTCACCTGGAGGGGGCAGAGTTTGAAGATGGAGACATCTGAATTTCATGTTTCAATGATCAACTTTCCAGTTTTCCTCCCTTCTCATGCTGTCCCCCTAAATCTTTCCACGGGCAGTGCTTGGACCTGGGCCACAGACGACAGGTCCAGAGTGAAGCGTCTAAACTCATTCTTCTAGGGGAGACAGGATACTTATCCAGGGCACAAATTGCACTGGCCGTGGCTGGGCAGAGAGTGGCCCAGGGCAAGGGTGGCTGTAAAGGCACTCAAGCTACTGTCCAGTGAACTTATCTACCTTTCTACACAATCAGCCCCGTTACAATCAGCAAAGAGCCTTCAGGGGGTCAACTCTGAAGGGGATGAATTAAGACCCTCTCTTCCAAGCTGGCAGTCTAATTAAGAAAATGAGCCACCAATCCAGGACACAGAAACAAAGAGAAAAACATAGGAAGATATTTGTACAAGGTCAGGAAATCTCCCCTCTTCCCACTTCCTTTAGCACATATCCCACACTCATGGTGGTTTTCCACCAAGAATCAGGTCTCACCTTGTCGATGAAGGAGGCAAACTTGTTGTTGAGGGTCTTGATCTGCTCCCGCTCCTCAGTCCTCACTCGCTGGATGGTGGGGTCGATTTGCAGGTTGAGGGGAGTCAGGAGACTCTGGTTGACGGTGACCTCTTGGATGCCTCCAGGGGGACAGACCGGAAAGCCAGGGCCACCGAAGCCACCTCCAAAGCCAGCTCCACCACCGAGCCCAAAGCCACCACCGCCAGCTCCACCGCCAAAACCAAATCCACTCCCGGCTCCACCTCCAAAGCCATAGCCGCCTCCAGCACCAGCACCAAATCGGTTCCTGAAGCCACCGCCGGTGGCGCTGATGGAAATCCTCTTGGAGCCCCCCAGGTTGTAGAGGCTCCGGCTGCCAAAGCCACCGGCACCGTAAGCACCCCCGAGGCTGACCCTGCCAAAGCCGCCACCGCCGCCACCCCCGGACCGGGACACGGAGGTGAAACTGGTGCGGGAGACGGACGGGGTGATGGCAGAGGCAGTGCTGAAGCTGCGGTTGCCCCCGCTCCGGAAGGACACGGTCGACTGGCGAGACATGATGGCTGGTTCCTAGTGGAGTAAGAGTAGCGGAAACTAGCGGTCGGGAGGTGCTGGAGAGAAAGAGCAGAGCGGGACAGGACGCGGAAGGCGGCTCTGTTACCTGGGAGCCGCAAGCCCCGCTTTTATCCTCTAGACCTGGGTTGGGCGGGAGAGTTGTCGAGCTGTGAATGATTAAGTGGGCTGGGCATGCCTGGGGGGCAGCTGTGAGCTCACCGGCACACCTGTGCAGCGGTGTGGGGTGCAAATGCTGTCTTCCTGGCAGGCTCTGCTCAGCTAGGGATAAACTTGCCTCGCAGCCCTGATGTCTTGGCAGCGAATAGGCCATGCTGCCAGCAAATCTTTCTTTACGGCCCGGGCCTAGGGCTGTGAGTAGCCCAAAGAAGGGTGCTGGGAAGCAAGGGGACATTTGGCCAAGGTCCTGAAGGATCTTTCCAGGACCAGGGATGTCATCAAACATTGCAGCACATTGCACACTGTCCACGAACAGGGGGCAGAGCGAGACCCCCACTGGCAGTGGTCTGGTCTGCTTACTCCTCTAGGCAGAGCTTGCTTCAGGGACTTCAGCCTTTGGAAAGCCAGCTGTGGCCTGATCTCTCAACTCTCTGTCAGAGGGGAAAATAGACTTCCATCATTTACTGCAGAACTCTGTTTCTTAGAGGAGGCGCAGTTACACTAGAGCCCGCCGGGCAGATTCTCCTGCAACGTTTTTGGGCCAGAAAGTCTCCCCAAGAACGAAGCTCCAGAAACAGAGACTGTGAGACACCCTCAGCCCCCGGCCTATCCCACTTTGCTCTCTGCGGGGACAGACCCATCCCACCACAACGCCTCCTAATTCAGCCTTTTCTGCAGCATTGAACTCTATCCTTGCCCTTTGGCCCAGGCAGGCCCCAGAGGGGGCCTAGCAAACCCAGGGCCCCCTGCCATCAATCCCTCCCCCAGAATCCTGTGACTCCACCTGGCAGTCACGTCTCTCTTCAGGGGGAGCTGCTCTGCCCGCTCCCCGGCCCCCCAGGTGTGTTCCAGCAAGCCCTTGGTGATTCCACCAGGGAAGAAATGAGTCATCGTATCTGTTGATACAGGCTGAAGGCCGCCACAAACACATACCTGCAGGAGTTCCTAATCTTGTCAGGAACATGTCGAGAGTCAGCTAGCCTGTTATAACGGCAAACCACCCCGTTCCAAGCAGCGGGAATTGTTGGGCTTTCTCTCAGCTCCAGCCTGAATCCTCCTTCAGGGCCGGAGGGATGGAAAAGGAGTTCTAAATCTATGGATCATCCTGCCAGAGAGACTAGAAGGGGCAGGTTTGAGTAACCAGGCAGCTGGCCTGACTATCTGCCAGTTGTTCTAGGAAGCACCCTCAGCCCAGCTCCCAGTTAGTCCTCTCTGCAAAGCTTGTCTGGGTGGGCTATGGTATTAGATGGAGGAAAAGGGGCCTGATTGGGTTTTACAAATTTCTGTCTTAAATTACACCCCCCTCTTTTTGGCTGCAGACCTGAGTGGGGCCTTGTATCTGCCTCATCAGAACAGAAATAGGAATCTCAGGCAGTGCTTGGGTCATTAAGAGTTGTTGGGGTAGGGGAGATCCCTAGGCTAGGGCTGGAGGCAGGGGTAGGGTGGGGATGGGTTTGAAGCCGCAGGACTGAGCAGCTATGTTCTCGAGAGCAAAGGAATAAGGACCCGGCCACGGCTTAGGAACCTCTAGTCAGGGCCTGCAGTCGGCCACAAGGCAGCCACGGCTGTGAGAAAATGACTCGGAGCCGCTGGGGATCAGCCGAGAGGTGATTGTTCACCTGAGGCTGTGATGAGAAAGCAGCAGTGGCCAGGTAAATCCAGACAGACAGACAGACAGATCAATGGCCAGAGCTGGCCTTATAAGTCTTGGGCAATGAATGAGGTTTTGTTGCCTCCCTCCCTGGAGAATTCCTGAGGCACTCAAAGGTGAGTTTTACAGAGCTTGCCAATTTCACACTTGCCTCTCACGGAACAGACATGGGTATCTTGGGGTCCCTGAGACATAGGGGTGGACCCTCATTCCTCGACAGAACAGAAGCAGCCATCTGGGAACTCCTAGCATGAGTCCTCTCTCTTCCCTGGAAGTCACTACCAGGGCATGGTCCCTCCTACCCTCCCCGCCCCCCAAACACACACACACATGACCTGAGTCTGGTCTCCACTGCCCTTGGGGAAGTCCCACCCTCCCAAGACACTGGGACATTCTTTTATCTCCATTCCTCCTCGTCCAGGAAGGAGAAGGACTCAGGGGAACAGGAATGCATTCTGGCCAGTCTGAGAAGGGCTGGAGTGTGCCAAGCTCAGATTCAGATGCCAGGGACCAAAAGGATGTGGGTGGCAAATCAATGTGGTCGGGCGTGTTTGGGTGCCTCACTGGGGGAAAAGCACCTCTCTCTGTGGGAATTCTCCCCCAAGCAGATAGGGCCACCTCCTGCACCACCCCTTTCCCCCCACCCCCATAATGCCAGAGTGGAGATGCTCCCCCGGGGAACCAGGGACCAGCATCACTGCAGTGAGGGAGAGTCCCACCCCAGCCTGGAATTTCAGCCTGGCAGGAAGAGAGAGATTATACAGAGCTCCCTGAGCCTCTCTGCAGGCACCTACAGAGAGAGTTATCAAGGCTTGGAAGGACATGGTAATTAACTTCTCCAGGCATCATTTTCCAGCAAGAGATGAGTGCAAGACTGAGGGAACTGCAGTGGCCAGTCCTGCTGGTCTCCGTGTCAAAGGGGGACAGGGGTGACTGCCCTGTCCATCCTCACGAGGTATGAGAACACAGAATATGTATAGCATTTCATCCACAGGGACACATCTCACACACCAGGCAGGAAGTAGGATTGGTCCAGGTGACAGTGGAACAAAGACTAGGCAAATCCCATGATCCCAGCCCAGGGCTCCCTCCATGGGGCCCCCACCACTCTTTGGGTACCTTTCATAGAAGACCATGCGATGGATAAATTTAATGGGAAATGGTTTTGCATATGGCCTGCAGGTCACCCCAGACAATAGACTCCCCCAGGTTTAGGGAGCACATCTGGCTTGCCTTGGTATCGCCACACATTCAGCCCAGCTGGGCACACCAGTACTGCTCAGCAAACAGTTTTGAATTGAATTGACAGACGTAAGGTCATCTCCCTTCCCTAGATCATTGTGGAAGGCCTTCCCCAGCCCCATCCTGAATCCCAGGGTCCTGTCCACCCACTTCTGTCCCTGGCTTCCTGTCCAGAGAGTAGATCTCTTATCCCCTTTAGCCTGGGAATCCTCTGAGGACAGAGTTCATGACTCTTCATTTCTTGGACTTCCCTTCATTCCCCGCCTCCTGCCCTCAGCCCCAGCCCCCACATCCCCTTCCAGGAGAGAAAGAAAGAGGCAGTGTCCCTATTTTTGAGGACCTTCTATCCCATGCATATTCAGCACAAAGAGTGGGGAACAATGGTTGAGGCATGAGTCATCTCTTCACTGGATGACGGTTGGCAGCCTCATCCGAGAGTGCATGGAGCCAGATCCAGCAAGATGGGGAAGGGCGGACAGAGCCCAGAGCCAGCCCTCGCAACTCCCTACAAAGCCCTAGCCTCAGGGAGGAACTGAGGGAAGAATTCTCCTGCCTCCACCCAAAGTCGTTGGGAACTCTGGGTCCCAGCTTTGATCTCAGATTCAGGATTTTCAGAACTGCAGGGGCAGAGGGGAGACGGCCCTTCTGTGGACAGTGGGACTAGGAGAATCCTCCATCCCTCCCCACATGACCACCTCTGGTGGCTGCTGCCTTGTGATGCTGCGAGTGCCACTCTGCCTCTCTAGGACTCTCCAGAGCCCACATCTGAGAAGAGGCCCGGGTAGAAATGCAAAAGTCTGCTAGAAGAGGAACCAGTCTCTCCTGGCTTTGAAGCAGCTGTGGAGGGATACCCTGTTGCCATTATTTGGGTCATGGTGACAAGGGGGCCTTTGGACGTGACACAAATTGTGGGTCTCAGCATAGGTACAAAAGCCCATGGCCCCGCCCTGTGCTGTGCCTTGGTCTTAATCCAGCCTTTGAATTGCTGGAACCCCAGATAGGAAGCCCAAAATCTCATCTCAGCTTCCCTCACTGGGGTTGGGAGAAGCAGCAGGAAAAGGGTCTGCGCTCACTGGAGGAGGAATTGTAATTTGAAGCTGGCCCGGTTTGGCAGGAAGGGTGGGGCCCACATGCAGGGGGTTGTGGGGAGCAGCCTCAGCCCCCACCTCTCAGACTGAGTGAGAGATTGGCTCTTGTGGGGTGAGAGCCACACAACAGAGCTCTCACCTCCCTCTGACAGGTCCCTGCAGGTCTGCGGAATGTTCTTCCCTCATTGGAAGGGTGTTTTGCCAATGGCATACCAAAGTCTTTGAAAATCCCCCTTGGTTGATTGAAACCATGGGCTGGAAATCAACAAATACTTTAATTAGTCAGAGGCACTAAAAAAGGGAAAAGCAGGAAAAACCTCTGGGTTTTGCTTTCTCATGGAGGGAGGTTTTATTTTTCTTTTAACAAACACTCATCAAAATTACTGTACACCAGACACTGTCCTACAAACTCTGCATCGATGAATCCAAAATTGCAAAAAAGGGCTTTTACCATTTTCTTGGCCTTTGCTTTGTCCCTTACATGTGGGTGTGGGTGGACCCGGTCCTCTGGGAGTCTGCAGAGTTTCTCTACAATGGAGAGACATGGACATGATTCATTCACACCAGGCTTCTATCCTTATGGGGTCAGAGGCATGCCGGGAAACTTTTTCACACCCTTAACCTCCCCCATGGCTTTTTTTTTCCCCCTGCTTCTTTCTACCCCAAGCATACTAGCAACTTGTCACCCAGGGATGGAAAGATGGAGGTGGAGATGAGAGCTGCTTGGTGGACGGCTTCCTCATCCTAAGGAGGGAGGCCCAGGTGCAGGGACCGAGTCTTGTTTCCATCTCCAAGGTGTTGAGCTCCCGTCACTGGGGCTTGAGTTCAGATGGTGATGATATGATGCAGAAGAAAAAAAAGAGAGACAACAGTGCAGAGGCTGGAGATGTTATCCCTCCCAGGGCTGGTTTCAGAAACACTCCTGGAGATTGGACAGTCCTGGGGGCAAATGGACGCCTTCCCAGCCCAGTTGTACTCTCTGCACGCATTCTCAGCTTCTTCACATCCCCTATGCACACAAACTGCTGGCCTTGCTCCCTGTCTACGGGACCAACAGGCACTGTCCAGGGCTCATGAAAACAGGTTAGTTTTGCCAAGAGAGACACAGGGTCAAGATACTTGAGAAAAGAAAGAGCGCAGGAACTTGTGCACCAGGCATTTGATCATTTCTTCATCCAGCACATGTGTTTTGAGCAATCGTGGGGGCACCATGCACTAGGCTACAGAAGAGGGTACAGCCATGAACAAGACAAGCCCATGGAGGACACACAGGCTCTAAGGACAAGCCTGAGTTCTTCCAGGCCCAGGATGGTTAACCCACACCACTTGCCTGGTGACAGGAGTACCCATGCCAAGGTAGGGTTAGGGAATCCTGCCTGACTTGGCTTCAGGAAAACTCAGTTCCCACGAGCCATCACAGGGAAGCCTTGGCCAGACTTGCCTGTGGGCATCTTCTGACTCTGATTCCTACTCCAATCCCCCCCTGCCCAGCCATGCCCAGATGTCTACCAGTGATCCATTCCTAGACGAGGAAGCTGAGTGCAGAGTGGAGGGAACCTAATCCAGAATGCATCATCCTGCTACGATCAGAGCCAAGACCGAGCCAGGACATGCTCCATTGCCCTGCACTGCCTCGCCAGCACCCTAGAAAGAGCCCATGCACACTGCACTCAAAGCTGCATGTCTTGACCCCCTTCAGAGAGCCACTTCCCCCCACCCGTGTGGAAGGAGGCATGTGTGTATCAGGGGGTGCTGACCAATGACTGCTTATGGGTGATGCAGTTTTACTGCTTTCCACCTCAGTCTCATCCAGAGCCCCAACAGCTTCTGACATTGACCTGCCTTTCCAGGGTGAGACCAGCCTCAGCTGAAGTCAGCACCGTAGCCCTTCACCAGGGCCCTTGCCTGTGCCAGGCTGCCAGGTCCCACAGGCTGTGGTTCTGACCACAGATGAAAAGAGGAGGAGTGGTTGATGGGAAGCCCTTTCTCTCCTGTCCCTCTCCCCACCCCCTACTTCTACCGAGTGAGAATTCACACGTCACTCCTGTGTGCCAGTGTTCAGAGGCCCACCGTGCTCTCCGCTGCCTCTAGACAAATCGTATCCTCTGAAGCAGATTCAAGGGCTTCCCACTCCAATCACCCACCACTAGTTACCCATGGCTGTTCAGTCTCAACTCTGTTCCCCAGCCAGGGGTATCCACCCACACCATCACTCCTGAGCTACCCACACCCCTGCTTTCATGCTAAGAGGGGCAGCTATGCTGAGTGCTGGCTCTGCCTCTCTCTGCCTCTCTCTCTTTGTCCTGACTTCCCACAAAACATGAAGCAAAGACCCAGATGCTTTCTCAGACAGTCTCTTCCAAATGGAAGAGACATATCTGGTGATTGCTAGAGGGGGTGTCTCTCTGAAACTCTGAACTCTCCATGATCCTAAAGCAGCTCAATATATAGGTTGGATCAGTGCCCAGGAGGTGATTTGTAGCACGATAAAAAAAAAAAAAAAAGTAACAACAGCCACACTTATAGAGCACTGACAGTGTGCCAGGCATGGTTCTGGAGATATCAACTGACTTAATCCTCATTCACCCTAGGAGATGGGACTATTATCCATTATCCCTATTTTTCAGATAAGGAAACTGAGGCTCACAGAAGTTAAGTAAATGGTCAAGTGACAGAACCTAGATAGGAACCTAGACAAGTGTGTGTCCTCACCATTGTGGATACTCAGGTTGTTGGCCCATGACCCTGACTTGACCGTGAAGAGGAGGCCTTTAGCTTGAGGCTCTGGTCCCCAGCCAGCCTGTGAGGACAACAGACACAGAGGGCCTTAGATGGTTGCTAGATGACTTGACAGTCAGTTTTCTCAGCATCTTCCAGCAACCCTGAAAGAGAAGCTCTAGCCTGGAGTGGTGATAAGGGTGATAGGGGAGTGAATCCTTGGGGAGACCCTTCCTCTCTCTGAGCTGTCAGAACCTGGGATAAAGCAGCTGGGACCCTGGGGCAAGGTTCCAGTGAATTGGGATCACTCTATACAATGCTCTTAGGGATGAAGCTTGGCCTACTGCCACACTTCTCACCTACTGCTGCTCCTCTGCCTACTTCCCTAGCACCAGACACTAGACAAAGGCTTACAAGCCTCTAACGGAGTCTCTTCCAGAGGGCCCAGACATGTCTGACAACCTCATGTGTGGACTGGTGTCTTGATTCAACCTTCAGCTTTTCCTTTCCTTTCTCATCTTTCTCATCTCTTCCAGCCCTGAAGCCCCATAGCCAAGACTCTCAGACAGGGCCCCCCAGAAAAAAACATACCACCTAAATAAAAAACCATGTGCTCCCAGGCAAACCAGCTCTGAGACAGGTCTGCCATACCATTGTCTCTCTCCACCTAGATCATAGCTTCTAAACTTCAAGCCCTACCCATGAGAAAATTCTGGAGGAACCATTAGAGCCATCAACACCACAATGCCTCAGCAAGATGGAACTTCTCAACTGTCTGGATCTATAGGCCTTCGTGTTCTCCACTGATCCATCACCACCCCAGGCATGGTATGTGCCAAGGAATGAACAAAAGCTCCTTTCACATTGACTCTCTCCCTGCCTCCACCATGCTCTGCTTCCCTCCTCAGCAGCCCAGGAGGCCCAGCCAGTTCCTGAGACTGCCCTAAAGACTTGTCCTACCTGTTGGCCTCCTCACCCTCCAGCCCTCCCCAGAAGGAGCAGCCTCACCATTCAGAGCAGAGGAGACACTCAGCAGCTCTCCATGCCTTGCAGCCCGAATGTCATGACCTATCCAGCCTCTTGGGAAGCCTCCAGCCGCCAGCTGACCTGGGCATCCCCGAGGGCTGGGCCCCCTCACTCTGGCGCCAGCCATGGCCTCCTTCATGTTGGCATGCTGCCATCAGCAGAGAACAATAACACGTTATGATCTGCAAGTGATCAGACAGAACGTGACTTCATTGTTCTGAGTCTGGAAAATGATCTCAGGACAACCCTTTGAATAGAGGTTAGCCCCAGTTCCTCAATGAAACATGGCCTTCTTTTGCTAAAGAACATAAAGTAGCTTCTTGTTGGCCTTAAACTCACCTCCACATTTCTCTGGGTCCCCTTTCCTCATCATCCCTCCTACCATCTATGGTGGGCAGAACAATGGTGCTCAAAGCTGTCCATGCCCTAATCCCCAGAACCTGTGAATATGGTGATCTACACGGAAAAGGTAAATTAAGATGCAGAAGGAATTAAGGTAGTTGATCAGCTGACCTTAAAATTGGTGCCAAAGAATTGATGCTTTCAAGCTGTGGTGCTGGAGAAGACTCTTGAGAGTCCCTTGGAGAGCAAAGAGATCAAACCAGTCAATCCTAAAGGAAATCAACCCTGAATATTCACTGGAAGGACTGATGCTGAAGCTGAAGCTCCAATATTTGGCCACTTGATGTGAAGAGCTGACTCATTGGAAAAGACTCTGATGCTGGAAAGATTGAGGGCAGGAGGAGAAAGGGGTGACAGAGGATGAAATGGTTGGATGGCATTATTGACTCAATGGACATGAGTTTGAGCAAACTGCAGAAGACAGTGAAGGACAGGGAAGCCTGGCATTCTGGAGTTCATGGGGTCACAAAGAGTTGGACACGATTTGGAGACTAACAATGACAACAACTATCCTAAATTATCTAGGTGGGTCCAATGTAATCCCAAAGGCCCTTAAATGTGGAGGAAGGAGGCAGGAGAGGGAAGAGGTCAGAGTGACATCAAGCGAGAACTTGACTACTATTGCCAACTCTGAAGAAGGGAGTGGGGGCCATGAGCCAAGGACTGTGGCCGCCTTTGCGAAAAAGAAATGGAGTCTCTTCTCAAACCTCCAGGAGACATGCAGCCCTGCCAATACCCTGATTTTAGCCCAAGATAGACGGGTCATAGTGGAGCTAACAAAATGTGGTCCACTGGAGAAGGGAGTGGCAAACCACTCCAGCATTCTTGCTTTGAGAACCTCATGAACAGTATGAAAAGGCAAAAAGATATGACACTGAAAGATGAACTCCCCAGATTGACAGGTGCCCAATATGCTACTGGAGAAGAGCGGAGAAAGAGCTCCAGGAGGAATGAAGAGGCTGAGCCAAAGTGGAAACAACTCCCAGTTGTTGATGTGTCTGGTGGTGAAAGTAAAGTCTGATGCTGTAAAGAACAATATTGTATAGGAACGTTAGGTCCATGAATCAAGGTAAATTGGAAGTGGTCAAATAGGAGATGGCAAGAGTGAACACTTACATTTTAGGAAATCAATGAACTAAAATGACCTGGAATGGGTGACTTTAACTCAGATTTTGGCCTAGTGATACTCATTTCAGACCCTGATCTCTAGAACCATGAAATAAAAAATCTGTGGTTTTGGCAATTTGTTACAGTTGAAACAGGAAACAAATATCCCATTGCTATCCAGATTCTGCTTTGACCAAGGGAATCTACCCTGTATCCTCATATCCAGGTTACCCTTCCCCAACTTTAAGACATCTTCCCTGCCTCCTCCACACAGCCCTGCCTGCCCCTTCCTCTTCCTGAATTCTGCTCCTCACGGCTCCCCTCCAAAATCTGCCCACTGCCCAGGCTCACTGGTCACCTCATTTACTTGTCCATCCCACTAGTTGTGTTAATACCACCCGGCACTGGACTAGGCTACATTCCCCACCTACAGACCGTCCCCTGCAGATGCCTGTTTTTCTGCCCTAGGATCTGTACACATTTCATCCACTGCTCTCAGCTTGGAGTTTAGTAGGGATTAGGTCCCTAAGTCCACCTTCCTCAGGACTGATCTTTCCTCCGACCTCTCCTCATCCCATTGCCCAGGGCTCAGCAGGGACCATGCCTGGTGCAGACTGACAGGTGCAGGAGCTTGCCCACTGGCTGAGGGCAGAGAAAACCAGGGCTGGAATAGGCCCAGTCTTGGCTTCCTATTTGATGAGAATGAGCCATCAAGCCATGCCTGCTCCACCCTGGGGCCTGGCCTCTCGGGACGGGCACAGGCTGCTTGGTGAAGATCACCACTTCTTGCCAGGCTTTCTTCCTGTCTTTTTGAGAGGATTGGTTCCTCAGCAGCTCAGTTAACTTGGCCTATTGTTCCCTTTGTCCACCTTGGGATCTCCCCTTATCACCTTCCAGCTCCAGGTCTTCATGCTGGTGAGGCCAAGAAAGGCAAGATGATGATTCTTAGGGAAGAGTCTCTGCCAGCTGGTAAGAAATGTGTCTGCCCTAGTAGATGAGCTTGATCACTGCCTCCCTGAGGATGTTGACCTGGTGGACAGATGCTGACATTTCCCAGGGGTCCAGCTGCTTGAGAGGGAGGCAGTCACCAGCTCCTTGAGAGGACACCAGCCTCATCCTTTCCCTGGACAGGCCCCAGAGGGCTTTCCTTAAATAGCATGGGCTCTGTCTATCTGTCCAAAGCCCCATAGCCTTCCTGGTTGGCTAGAACAGAGAGCATCTTTGTGTTAGAATTGGAACAGAGGTCTAGTCCTGGAGGAGAACCGGGGCGTGACCAATAGGTCTATCTCATAATGACCTCAGCTGGGAGTGCAAGCTAACACAGCTCTGGGCTGCTCCGGAATCATGCCCTCCCCTTGACCTGAACCCTGGTGAGTATTCCCATGGCCTGTGTCCTCCCCACATCCCTACAGATAACTGAGCAGCTGGGCCACGGTTTCCCTGTGGATGGGGGCAGCCCTGAGGTCAGTGGACAGGAGAGTAGGTGTTGTCTTGGGTTTGCTCCCTGAAGAAGCTGACACAGTATGCATATCCTAACTCCCATACATCAGGTTCATGGTACCATTGGGCTCCACCTGGTGAGTCAGCTGGGCAGGCACCTCCGAAAGCCTCCAGCACCATCAATTACCTGCCTCACTCTGATACCCGATTCCAGCAGGGCCTCGGGCTGGCATCAGGTTGGCCACGTGCTTCAAGTTGACACACTCTGATCCAGGCTGCGGTTGTTTTCCATGAACAGGAATCCTGACGTGTCTAATGCAAGATCTGCATCCAAAAATATCCTGAGGGATTGGGAGGGGGGATTGGGGGAGAATGAATACATGTATATGTATGGCTGAGTCCCCTTGCTCTTCACCTGAAACTATCACAATGTGGTTAACCAGCTATACCCCAATACAAAATTACAAGTTTTTTAAAAAAAAAAAATCTCCTGAGGGCTGAGGCAGAGAGCACCTTCTATCAGGTTGCAGAGTTTCTATCTCCTTGTTCTCCTTCATCTACTCCCAGTCACCAGAACTCGCCTTCAATTGGCCTGCCGAACATCTCCCCTTGGGCACCCGGGAAGGATGGCCAAGGAGCCACCCTGCCCACCGGGTCTTCAGCCTGCTTCTGAGAACCTTGGTGATCTACCATCTCCCCTGTTGGAGGGTCGTCTTGAACTTGCTGGGAGGGACCAGAGAGGACACCCTTCCCCAGCCCCACTGGAGGTCAGGGAGGGCAATGTCCTCTCCCCAGACCCACCAGCCCATTTCTGACAGGTCTCACTAAAAGAGAGTTCTTCCTCACTGTGAGCTGAAATCAGTCTCCCTCCAACATCCTGTTCTGTTCTATGGAGCTACACTGAAGAAGATCATTCTCTCCCTTTGGCGAAATATTTTTATGTTGGAGGTCATTTCTCAGTCACCTTCTCTGTGACTCAGAGGACACCGACTTTCAGGAAGAATTATCTGGTTACCTCCCAAGCTATCTGCACTGTGGCAGCCTGTGCAAGACTGCGCTTCCCACTGCCTCAGGAGCTGGCCTCAGGGTCCTTGGCCAAGCCAGCCCTGGGCTGGGACTCTGGCCTTTCTGCCTGTGCCTGTTTGCTCCTCTCTAATAAAGGAAATGGTAACCCACTCCAGTATTCTTGCCTGGAAAATTCCATGGACAGAGGAGCCTGGTGAGCTACAGTTCATGGAGTCACAAAGAGTAACTGAGTGCCTGAGCACAGTAAGGATACAACTCCTTAAGAGTTTCCCAAACTATAGTCATTCAAGTGCCACCCTCAGCATTTTGCCCACGTTTCCAAACTGTTCCTTTAATATTTTTTTTTAAAATAGCTTGCTTAATATATTTATTTTATAAGGCAACTTTGTTGACTAATGAGTGACATCTTTTCTAATACACATTAAAACAGCACCAGAACCACAAAAGGGCCTGAAATGACTCTGTGTGCCAGCAGCGCTAGCTGCCAGCCATCTCTGCTTTGGAACAGGAAGAGACCCCTGCCCCGTTTCTTGGCTCCCTGTATCCATTCTCCAGCCATATAGCCAGGCCTTGCTCTCTGCTCTTGGGGCTCAACTCTCACCAAGCGAGGAGCTCCCTGGGGGGCAGTTAGGAGAGACAGGGCCAGAGCCATAACTGGGCTGCTTTACCCTCTCAGAACATCCAGCTGTGAACATGGGCCAACAGGTACACCTGACCTAGAGTCAATGAGGTGGAGAGTCCATTTCTGTAATTACACCACTGAGTGTCTGGAAACCACAAATGAACACTTAGAAAACCAAATTATAGTCCTTAGAGGGTGAGTGTAGCAAGTGGCAGCTTCTGACCAGGCAGTCAAAACAACGGGCTGTGGGCAGTTCAGCCCAGGTGTTTTTGAGAAGATGGAGGTAGCTGAGGCTCCAAAGCCCATCCCCACCTGAGACAGGTAGCACCTATCTAGAGATGCTGAGAAGCACTCTGCCTGGCCTCGAGAGAAATTCCTAAAAAGCTATTCATCTCAAGGCATCTGCCACCTCCCCAGGGCACCAGGCTCACAACCATGACCACGCTGGCCAGCCCTCAGGGCGCCCCTGATCACATGGGCATTACAAGCATTGCATGGCCTTGACTGTGTCTGGCAGCCCTGCCCAGTCCACAGGGCTGGCTGCCACCTCACCCTTTGCCCTCCCAACCCCGTATCATTGGTCCCATATGGGGGTCCTCCACTGCTCTGAAATGCCTCTCCAGTGCCACGGTCTCAGACCTGGCTCCTGAAGACAGACTCAGGCTCTGCAGCAGACACAACATGAGGACAGCAAATTTCCTGTCCCCACTCGAGCACTCTGTACCTCATCAGGGTATGAGAGAGTGTGGGGGGTGCTTCTGGCTGGTGACCAAAAGCCACCTCTCCAGCCCTATGTCTCTTTATTTATATACAGAGGGGGTGATAATGGTGCTGCTGTTGAGGACTGAATAAGGAAATGTCCTTAAAAGAACCTAGCCCATCATCTGGCACACAAGAAGCCCTCAATAGACAATAGCTCTTATTGTTGTGTGCTATGTGCTAAGTCGCCTCAGTCATATCCAACTCTTTGCAACTCTATGGACCGTAGCCCACAAGGCTCTTCTGTCCATGGGATTTTCCAGGCAAGAATACTGGAGTGGGCTGCCATACCCTCCTCTAGAAGCTCTTATCATTATTCCTACCTTCAATGTTCTCTCTGTACTTTTTTCCCATCTCCTTGATGGGCTCAGCATCACTCCCTGGTCTGCTCCATTCTTCCAGCCTTCGACATCCAGAGCTTGGCCCAGGAGCCTAGTTCTGCTCCAGGTGGTGTCACAAATGTGAGTCCTATGTCCAGCACCTTACACTTGAACATGAAGGGCTCCTGCTCTGGACCTCACTTTAGTGGGCCCTACTCTGGCCCCTTCCAGCCAGCCTCTCCCCACAGAGCAAGGACTCTGTAAGCCCACAGGGACAAGTTCATCTGAAGTCACACTCCCCTTCTAGATCAGCTTAAGCAACCAAGACCTTGGAATTCCCTGCCCTGTAACCCCAGCCTATGTGGGCCTCCTCCCAGCACCATCCTCAGAGCACAGACTGCCTTGCTGGTGGGCACTCGTCCAGGTTGTTTGCAGCTCCAACTGGAGCTTGGGAGTATAGGCTGGGATTTACATGGAGTCCTTGCAGTGAGGACAGAGCCAGGGGAAGGCAGGGAAAGGGGTGGACTACAGACAGGAGCTGGAGTGCTGTCTGCAACCTCATTCTGACCTGGGACTCTGAGGAGTCCAAGAATACTGCATTTGAGCCTGGCCTGCCAGTTGTTGTAGAACAAAGTCTGGATATATTTGCAGGAGCAAGGTGATTTCTGCCAGCTCCTAGATCACCAGCCTGGAGACATTTTGGAAACCTAGTCTTTGGCTCAGTGATTGGTGCTACCCGAGTGCCTGGGGAGGCTGCCTGGAGCTCTCAAGAAATCTCCAGATGGTGGAACTTGTTGACTGTATTTGGCTTGATCCTTCAGAGTCTCTGAGCTATGGTTAGGATATGAAGGGAAGTTTCTGGGATCTCCCTATCATGACAGTAGATGCAAAACTGACGTGTCCAAATACCTGGGCCCTCTCTCAGAGGCTAATGCAAACTAGTAATTTTGTCATGTGTTTTCACTATTTTTTCATAGGCATTTTATAGTATTCTCTCCATTTTCCAAGCCCTTTACTAAAGATGGCTTTTTGAGAGTCCTGAACCCAAGCATCTTTGTACAAAGAGAAAGATTTTAGGTTTGTTTTCATCAATGATTATCCTACACTCAAGCATCTGGAAATAAGTATCTAAGTGGGATAATTATACAAATGGGTGACTATGGACATGAATGCATTAATTACATATATCCTTATCTATATCCTTTCACATGATCTGATTTTCCCATCTGCTAGCTGTGTGACCTTAGGCAAGTTACTTACCCCCCTAAGCCTTAGGTTCCTCATCTAGTAGCTCTCTGGATAAACCCTAAGAACCCTTCCACCCCTAACATCCTGGTATTTACCCTCTTTGGTCTTCCTTCCTCATTCTGCCATCACACCAGGGCACTTGCCTCCTTCCAAAGTGTTCTTCCTGTTCCTGCCCCTCTTCTTTTGCCTTCACTGTTCCTGATACCTCGGATTTCCTTATTCCACATCTCTATGCATTGAGAAAGGCATTTTTCAAGGTAACACAAATGCCACTTCATCCAGGGAGCCACTCCTCCCACTCATGCAAGAGAACTCATTCTGGAAGCTGGAAGGGAACCATTCACTCAGCCCAATCCTTTGACTTAACGGACAAGGCCAATGAGGGCGAAATGAGACAGCGACCTAGAGAAAGAGGCAAATGTCCTTTTAACTCTCCACCTCTGGAGTCCACAACCCTTGAAGCCACCATTATAGCTTGACTTGTTATTGTTTCTGTAGATCTCTGAACGTCCCTTAGATCACCAGACTTCTGAGGGCCAGAGTCACATTGTGTTCATTCTATTCGTCACCACCATTCCCACCCTGCACCAGCTATCTGTATATGTGAATAGCATTAGCTCACATGAATAGATAGACTGACAAGACCCAAGATCTGCAGTTGCCAAGCTGGAGATTGAGGAGAGCCAGTGGTATACTTCCAGTCTCTTTTTGAAGGTCTAAGATCTAGCAAAACTCATGGCATAAATTCCAGTCCTAGAAAGAAGATCAATGTCCCAGCTGATATAATCAAGTTTTTTTCTTACTCAGCATTTTTCTTCTATTTGGATCTTCCACTGATTGGATGAGGCCCACCCACATTGGGAAGAACATCTGCTTTACTCGGCCTACCAAAGATTCAAAGGTAAATCTCATCTAGAAACGCCCTCACAACAAGCCAGGAATAATGTTTCACCAAATGTCTGGAAACTTTGTGACCCAGTCAAGGTGATTCATAAAAGTAACCAATAAATGTCTGTTTTGTTTAACAAAGAAAAATCTCATTTTGATCCCTGCTAAAAACTCATATGTCCCATTTGAAAGCTCCCTTTGTTCTGATCTCTGACTAGTGTTATGCTGTACCAAGTTCTGCTGGCTTATAACAGCCAACTGGTAAATTTTCAAGAGCTTCATGAGTTGGTTTTCAAACACAGCTGTAATTCAAATTAAATTATATATACAGACTGGTTCCAAATAGGTAAAGGAGCATGTCAAGGCCGTATATTGTCACCCTACTTATTTAACTTATATGCAGAGTACATCATGGGAAACGCTGGGCTGGAGGAAGCACAAGCTGGAATCAAGATTGCCGGGAGAAATATCAATAACCTCAGATATGCAGATAACACCACCCTTATGGCGGAAAGTGAAGAAGAACTAAAGAGCCTCTTGATGAAAGTGAAAGAGGAGAGTGAAAAAGTTGGCTTAAAGCTCAACATTCAGAAAACTAAGATCATGGCATTTGGTCCCATCACTTCATGGCAAATAGATGGGGAAACAGTGGAAACAGTGTCAGACTTTATTTTTCTGGGCTCCAAAATCACTGCAGATGGTGAGTGCAGCCATGAAATTAAAAGACACTTACTCCTTGGAAGGAAAGTTATAACCAACCTAGACAGCATATTAAAAAGCAGAGACATTACTTTGTGAACAAAGGTCCGTCTAGTCAAAGCTATGGTTTTTCCAGTGGTCGTGTATGGATGTGAGAGTTGGGCTATAAAGAAAGCTGAGCGTCGAAGAATTGATGCTTTTGAACTGTGGTGTTGGAGAAGACTCTTGAGAGTCCCTTGGACTGCAAGGAGATCCAACCAGTCTAAAGGAGATCAGTCCTGGGTGTTCATTGGAAGGACTGATGTTGAAGCTAAAATTCCAATACTTTGACCACCTGATGCGAAGAGCTGACTCATTTGAAAAGACCCTGATGCTGGGAAAGATTGAGGGCAGGAGGAGAAGGGGACGACAGAGGATGAGATGGATGGATGGCATCACCAACTCAATGGACCTGGGTTTGGGTGGACTCCGGGAGTTGGTGATGGACAGGGAGGCCTGGCATGCTGCAGTTCATGGGGTCACAAAGAGTCGGACACGACTGAATGACTGAACTGAACTGAACTGAACAATTAGATAAATTAAAGCAAAAGTAAAAAATGCTTAAAACTTATAACTTCCTATTTTACTACTCTCTAAGTTCTTGAGGTTATTTACATCTATGGAATCTGTAGAGTGGAAATACTAGGTTGGCCAAAATTTTGTTCAAATTTTTCCATAAGTTGGCTCTAGTAACACTTGGTTGTTACAACACTTAGTTGTCCTTAACTTCACTCAAAGTAATTTTGTTAGACTGTATTGTGACAGCTGTCATATCAGTGCACATTTAAAAGGATTATCAAACTTGGTGAATTTTTTTGTGTAGCCATTTTAATTTTGAAGATGGAAGACAAAAGCAACATTTTTGGTGTATTATGCCTTATTAGTTCAAGAAAGGTAAAAATGTAACTGAAATACAAAAGAAAAACACCACATTTGTACAATTATGAAGAAGATGCAGTGACTGATTGGGCGTTTCAAAAGTATTTTGGGAAGTTTCATGCTGGAGATTTCTCACAGGACAATGCTCCACTGTCAAGTAGACCAGTTGAAGTTGACAGCAATCAAATCAAGACATTAACTGAGAACAATCAACGTTATACCACTCGGGAGATAGCTGATATACTCAAAATATCCAAATCAAGTGTTGAAAATCATTTGCACCAGCTAACGTTAATCTCTTTGATGTTTGGGTTCCACATACGTTAAGTAAAAAAAAAAACTTCTTGACCATATTTCTGCATGCAGTTATCAATTGAATCACCACCAACCACACCAATGGCCAGTCTTCATCCAAAGAAGGTGATGCTGTGTATATGGTGGGGTTGGAAGGGAATCCTCTATTACGAGCTCCTTCTGGAAAATCAAATGATTAATTCCAACAAGTACTGTTCCCAATTAGACCAACTGAAGGCAGCACTCTACAAAAAATATCTGTAATTAGTCAACAGAAAATGCATTATCTTCCGTCAGGATAATGCAAGACCGTGTGTTTCTTTGATGACCAGACATAAACTGTTACAGGTTGGCTGGGAGGTTCTGATTCATTCACTGTATTCACCAGACATCGCACCTTCAGGTTTTCATTTATTTTTGTTTTTACGAAATTCTATTAATGTAAAAAAATTTCAATTCCTTGGAAGATTGTAAAAGGCACAGAACCATTCTTCACTTAAAAAGATAAAAAGTTTTGAAAAAATGAAATTATGAAGTCGACTGAAAAATGGTAGATGGTAGTGGAACAAAATGATGAATACATTGTTCAATAAAGTTCTTGGTGAAAATGAAAGATGTGTCCTTTATTTTTACTTAAAAACCAAAGAAATTCTTTTGGCCAATCCTATACTGTACAATGATGAACTGTTGCATATTTCTGCAGCTCTGAGATCAGTGACATCATGTTGGCAGCTTGAAACCACCACTGTGGGAGGATTCACACCAAAGGAATCATCAAACACTGCAAATCAGAGCTTAGTTTACTGTTTTTCATTTTTTATTTTTTGTATTTTAAGTTGAAATATATATGACATATAAAATTATATTTGTTTTAGGTGTACAAAAAGTGATTATATATCTATATATACACACTACATATATGTGTGCATATATGCACATACCTATATGTATCAACGGAGGAGCCTGGTAGGCTGCAGTCCATGGGGTCGCTAAGAGTCGGACACGACTGAGCGACTTCACTTTCACTTTTCACTTTCATGCATTGGAGAAGGAAATGGCAACCCATTCCGGTGTTCTTGCCTGGAGAATCCCAGGGACGGCGGAGCCTGGTGGGCTGCCGTCTATGGGGTCGCACAGAGTCGGACACGACTGACGCGACTCAGCAGCAGCAGCATATGTATCAATACATGTGTGTACAAAATTGATTGTTTTGTTAATTGTCTAGAACTATACTGTCTACCACAGTTGCCTCTAGCCCCATGTGACTACTGAACACTTGAAATGTGGGTGGTTCAAATTTCAAAATGTTGCATATGTAAAATACACATTGGATTTTGAAGACTTAGTATGAAAACAGAATATAAAATATATCACTAATCATTCTTATATTGGTTACATGTTGAAGTGATAATATTTTGCATATATTGGGTTAAGTAAATATATTATTAGAGAGAATTTCAGCTATTTTTCTAGTGTGGCTACCAGAAAGTTTTACATTATGTATCTGGCTTGCATTGCACTTCTGTTGGATGGCTCTGGTCTAGGTTTAATAAAGTGATGGTAAAAGTGTTATGCAGATTAAACTTAAAAATGTGTCATGTTCATAACCATTACATTATGGACAGCAAAAAAAAACAACCAAGTAATCTTCCAGGATTTAAAAACTTTTACCTGATTCAGCTATTCACATCACTGGGTAGCAAGGAAAGCTCTAAAACCATGTTCATTGTTCTTCTTTAATCTTAATCATTAGCATGAAAATATGAACCAACTAATGTTCCTGTCGGAGCTGTACTTGTTGGTAAATTGTGGTTAACAGGCTGGCGGTTAGGCAAGAGCTTAGGCAAAATCAATTGAAAGTATTTCATGAGATTCAGGAGGTTTTATAGTTTATAATGAAGAGTATTGAATATTTTATTATTATTTATGAATTGCATGTTATACACCTCGTTGTTGTTGTTCAGTTGCTAAGTGGTGTCTGACTCTTTTGTGATCCCATGACCTGTAGCCTGTCAGTCTCCTCTGTCCATGGGATTTTCCAGTATCCAGGCAAGGATACTGGAGTGGGTTGCCATATCCTTCTCCAAGCAATCTTCCTGACCCACAGACCAGCATCTCCTACATTGGCAGGTGGATTCTTTACCACTGAGCCACCCAGGAAGCCTCATTACACACTTTATGTCTCACTAAAACATAAAATTATGTATGTACATGTATGTGTTATACATATGTACATATATGCATTTGTGTGTGTATATTTGTGTGTGCGTATTTACGTATATACACTTTTTTTTGAAGAGCTGATTAAGCTTTAACCAGCACACCACTGTCTCTGACCCTCCTGCACCCAGATCCTGCCTGGTGTCCTTCCCTATCCTTCACTTTCCAAATCTGCAGGCTTCAACAATGTGGACCCTCCCCCTCCCTTCTCTAGACCCTCTACCCTCTTCCCCACCAGGCTTTGTTCCTCTCAGGATGTCTTTTTTCAGTCTGTTTTCCTCTTACCTATCCTGGCTCATAGCCCAGTTTCCAGACACCAGCCCTGAATAGTCAATCACAGTGTCACGGAGATTCTGTTCCCAGGCTTGGTTCTTAGCTCAAGCCCTGCCTACCTGCTCTTGCCCTGAGACCCTCACCACTGGAAGTCAGCTTTAGCAGTGACTTCTGGCACACCTGGCCCTCGGGGATGAAAGGTGGCCATTCCCGGTCCAGTCAAAGCCAGGTCTTCAGTGAGGCAGAGAGGTGGGCTGAGCTGCAGCGAGGGGTGTGGTGAGGGGGAGTAGCCTTCAGAGTCCTGCAGGCACGACTCTGTGGGTGTCTTCTTCCCACCATCATCAAAAACAGCGAGTTCACCTGGAGACAGTTCTGTCCTGATCACTGTACAGGGAGACATGGACCTCCCAGGCTCTGCCCACCAGGGACCCTGGAGAAGATACCTCCAGCACTGAGACTACTAATAAATAACCAGGAGGATTGAAAGAGCAATCCTCCTTCAAGTAAACCACAAACTTAGCAACATCTACATGTTAGGAGAAAGGCAGAGTTTTAGGAGGAAACTCCAGAGGTTTGGTTTAGGAAAAAGTCCAGGGGCAAAAGCCCCATTCTGGTGGGATGAGACTGAGAAGGAAGCCATGGGCTCTGTAGACCTGGCTTAGTTCCCTGGAGGAGGCAATTTCAGAAACAGGCTCAAATATATCAGTCTGGTGTGTGCAGGGCTAAGTCGCTTCAGTTGTGTCCAACTCTTTAAGACCCTATGGACTGTAGCCCACCAGGCTCCTCTGTCCATGGGATTCTCTAGGCAAGCATACTGTGGGTTGCCATACCCTCCTCCAAGGGATCTTCCTGACCCAAGGATCAAACCCACATCTCTTATGTCTCCTGCATTGGCAAGTGGGTTCTTTACCACTAGCGTCAACACCAGTTTGGGAGAAACACCAAAGAAAGGACTAGTTGCTGGGAAATCAAATTAGGATCGGGGTCCCAGTGAACCTCTAAAAGTTATCGGTGGTTTCCTAGCTATCATTGTTCCTAATAATAGTAATAGTAACAATAATAGCTGACATTTATTATGGGCCTAGCATTTTTATATCTCAGCCACTATAATAACAGGAGGTGGTTATTATTATTTCCATTTTTGCAGAAGAGGAAGCAGGCATAGAGGACAAGTTTCTTGGTGTGGGTGCAGCCCTGCAGGGTGGACCAGCAGCCCACTCCTCCCTTCCCCTCTTTGCCACATTCCTTCTGCAGGATCATCATTGTCATCACTCCTTTCATCCTGCAGCTCATGCTCTTTTTCTACAGACTTCCCCTTTACTGTTCCTTTTGATGATTTTCTCAGTGTTGTGCCATTGACAGAGTGCTTTTACTCTCATCGTCTGGATGAGATAGGAAGAGGTTGTACAATAAATGCTGAAGCAGTTTTCACTTGTCTGGAGCTAAGGGAGAAAGATAAGTATGGTGTAGTAAGTTTCTTGTGTGGCTGACTTTGTTTAAACTCAAGGACTGATCTTGTTCTGAGAGCGTGTCCCTCTTACTGTTAAATGGTCCCTTTCTTTTTTGAAACAATAAAGGCAGTCGATGGTCACTGATCCCATTTTGGCCCAATTAGAGGCTGACAGCCTTAGCATCTTATTTGAAATCCTGCTGGATCGTGGACTCTGGACCGTTCACACTCTCACCACTTACCTCTTTCAAGCAGGCGGCAATTAATCAAGTGTTCTTAGGGCCTCTGAGAAACTGCAAAGGATCCTCAAAAGGTTGTACCCAACCCCCACCACCTCTGACTGTGGAAGAAGGGGTGTCAGAGGGAACGCTGGGCCTGGGCTGACCTGCCAGCTGAGGACGTGCAGAGAGAACACCCCAATCTTTCTGGCTCCAGAGGGTGCGGTGTCCCCACCAACCCTCCTTTGCAAACCTGCCTCAGCCTGCACGGGGCCCCTTGCCCTGACGCTCTATTTGCTGACTTGAAATGTGGGGACTGGGGAGGGTGGGGGCGGATGGGGAGTCAAACAGGAATCTTCCCACCATCTACCCTGTCCCATCCGTCCTTTGCACAGTCAAAGCCATGATTCACCCACCTCTTATTTGCTTTGAGGATTTTCTATGACAACCTGGAGGCCCCTCTTTCCTGATTTGGCTGGATTCCAAGGCTATCTATGAGCTATTCAAACAAACAAAAGAATCAGGACAAGTTGAGAGGAGCTAGTTCCTAGAGCATAAATTTATTTTCTATTTCTCCTAATGGAAATAATCCTTGGATCCTCTATGCTTCTCAGTTATCTGCTCTGTGGCCTATTCTTCATTTTTGGATGGCTTTTTCTCCCTCTTCCACCAGCACTGGCAGTGCACAGTGATTGTAATCAGTCTAGAATGGTGGGACAGAAATAGCTAAGGCAGAGAGACTCTCAGACTTGAAAATGTCCCATCTCCTCAAGTGGTGTTGATAAGCCCTCAGTTGATGAGATTTGGGCCAGTGAAGTTAGGCTATGGGACCCAAGGATCTCCAGCCCTGAGAAGCAGCAGGTGAGTAAACCAGAGGAGAAACAGTCTTCACTGTTGGGCAAGATAACACACGTGTGATAGGGAGCCAGGGTCCTGAATGGCGGGAGGGGCAGTGGTCAGAGAGGAAGCAGAACTTTTCCAAGGTCAGGTGGTGAGATATGAGGTCTCCCAAGTCTCCTCAGAAGATGCTCAGGAAAACTAGAGATACCTCTGTCATGGTGGTGGCAGAGGTGGCAGCTATCTTCAGCTGGCTGGACTGGCCACCATACTGATGTTTAGGCAAGCGACAGTGACCAGAAGCACCAACTTGCATGGCCGGGCCATCTCCTTCTTGTATCTCCAGATTCTTCTTGCTGATCTAGGATTTCATTTTGATGCTTCTGCTCCCAGAGCCCAGTCAGATTTTCAAGATAAACTGCCCACTCCAGTCTGCTTCAGCTCCATTCCCTCCAAAACCCCCTCCACCCCTGTCCACTTAGCCTACCTCCACCACCTCTTCAGGGCTTCCCTGGTGGTTCAGATGGTAAAGAATCCAGCTGTAATGCCAAATACCCAGATTCGATCCCTGGGTCGGGAAGATCCCCTGGAGAAAGAAATGGCAACCCATTGCAGTATTCTTGCCTGGAGAGTTCTATGGACAGAGGAGCCTGTCGGGCTACAGTCCATGGGGTTGCACAGAGTCGGACAAGACTCAGCGACTAAGCACTCACCACCTCTTCACCCCCACCTGCTTCTGATCCAGGGCCACTGCCACCCCTGGCTGCCTCTAGCATGGGAGACCAGGATCAAGAGGAACTTGATCAAGGCACTGCCTTAAAGACCCCCAACATTGAGGGGATGGGCTTGTGACTGACCAGTGACTGTGGGGCCACAGCCTCTGCAGGAAGCCAGCAGTATGTAAAACTGAGACGGTTTAACGGCAATCAGGAGGTGAATAGGGAACCTAGCCCAGTGCCAAGGACTCAGAGACATCAGGCTTCAGATGAGAGAATATGATGAAAGTTCCAACAGAGAATGGGCAGGGAGCCCGTGGGATATCAGGGTAGGGTGGGAATGAATGCACAGCAGCTGGGTGGGCAGAGGCAGGCCATTCCCACACTAGGAGGCAGGGTGGCAATATGGAAAGAGTGTGGGCTGCTCTGGGAGACAGAGCTCATGGAATCCTGGCTTCAAGTACTGTTCAGTGGCCTTGGATTTAGCATGTCTGTCTTAGGAACAACAACACCTGCCTCGGAGAGGTGCCCAGCCGAGGTCTAGGGCTCCACAATCGGTTTCCAAATCCTGTCCTAGGACCCCTACCTGGTACTCCGGACCTGAGTATAGGAAAGGGGCTAAGAGCTGAGACTCCACAGATGAAGAAAAGGAGCAGAGCATAGGTCGGTGTCAGGAGGCTTCAGCCCCTTGGCAGGACCCCTGGATGCCATGTGGAACCCTCTTTGCTCTCCTTGCTCTCTAGAGATGTCCCAAGGGTGCCAATGTCCACATCTACAGCCAGCCTGACTCACACAGCCCCCAGCAGTCCCCCAGCTGGGCCGCTGATATGTCTGGCCTTCCTGTACAGGGCCTTCAGTGGGTTGTACCAAGGACTAGCTCCTGTCAGCACCCACCATGGCAGCCTGGAGTCAGAGTGTGTTGGGGGTTGGGGGGCAGTTAGTTCACCCACTTGTGCTGAGTGCAAATTGTGTGCCAGGCACAGGAGTATACAGGTGAAGACGATTCAGTCCCTGTCATTGGTCTGGGAGGAGGTGATGAGTCAGGTGGGTAGGGGAGCAGAGACAGGGTCTCAGAAAGCAAGGGGCACTTGCCAAGTATCAAAGGCCTTCACTATGCATCTGAGGAAAAGAATGCATGATGACTCCTCTCTTTCCTCTTCTCCCAGAGATATGGCCAACCATAGCCTCTATACCCTTGGGATCCATCTAAGCCCAGCCCTTGCCCCTCAGCTCCACTCCAGGCTCCCTCTGACACAAGCCATCCTGGGCAGTGGAGCTGTCCAGTAGTTTCTAGGCTGTCTCTGGACCACTCTCCAGCCTAAGAGCTGCCCCAACATCTCCATCACCCCCCGGAGATTAACCTCCTATCATTCCAGTTCCTGCCTGCAGCCTCAGAGACTGGCTGAGAGGTGTTAGGTGGGCCCCCTAGTCATCCCCTTCTCACTCTGGGAGCCCATTTAAAGTGTCCTTTGCCCTGGACCTGGCCCTTTAGCCAGAGAACCCAGCTAGAGAGTACTACAGGGCTCCTGGTCTTCCAGGACTTGGGCCTCCTCCCCAGGGCCATCATGTTCTTCTACTGGAATGATGCAGCCTGGCCCAGGAGCTGCTTGTTGCCCGTGGACAGAAACATGCACGTGTCTGAGGCCCAGGCCTGTTGGTTCCCTCCTGGAAGGCTGTGAGAAGCTCAACCCCAGGCCTGCAGGCCAGCTCTTGTGACACTGTAGCCTGAGGAACTCCCTGACTTAGAGCACACGTCATACTCCGAGTGCACATGACCAGGCCTTTGTCCTCATACCAGCTGGGTCTGGGGGTCCAGCATGAATTGTTCTGACAGGGAGGAACCCTCCAGGAGGAATGTTTGGAGTCAATGACCTGGGCCAGGCTCCATCACTTACCCTTCCTAAGGTTCAGTTTTGGTGTGTGTGTGTGGGAAGTGGGCATGAAACGTGATCCTGGGGATAGGAAAGATGGAAACAGCTCAGCAGGAGAGGAAACCCAGGCCATGTCAACTCCAAGGGCACCCTCAGCTCAGTGTCATCCTGGAGAGACCAGAACCGACTCAGTCGCACCTCTGACCCCCAGAGCCAGCCCCGATGGGACCCCTATACAGCACGTCCATCTGGGCCTTCAGCTCCACTGAAGTTCCCTCCACACCCCGAGGGTAGGAAGGACCCTGGACCTCATCCCTGTTACAGTGAGCCCACCGCTTTTTTCCTGTGTCTCCAGGGACCCCGTTTCTTCCCTCTGCCCCTCCTGGGCTTCCAGGAGCAGAAGCAAAAGCCTACACATGATGCACCATCTGCTCTCCAAAGCAGCCTCTGCCTTGCTGACCCCTCTGCTGCCTCCTCCCCTAGCCTTCCTGATTTGCCACAGGCCCACCTGCACTGCTCTGCCCACTGATGCCATTGAAGGCTGTAAAGTGCTCACCCTTCTCTGACCATCCAGAATCCCCTATACTCCCGAGGCTACTCAGGTCCCTAACCTGCCCACCTTCGGGCACAGTGCCCTCACCCATGTTGTAGACCATTGACATCCTGTCATGGGTGTGTTGACCAGATCATAGGACCTTGGGGTCTAAGCCTGGTTCCACTCCTGATGATATAGGTGACATTATATGAGGCTCTTGCCCCTCCCTGAGTCTCAGTTCCTTCACTGGTGAAAAAAAAATAAAGCAGTTCCTGCTGTGTAGCACAGAGCGCCCTCACATTAGGATATTGGGGTCTTGCGACGTGTCAGGGCAACTCTGAGCCCTCTTCCACACTGACCCTGTGGTTGATCTCCCCCTGGAACCTGCCAGGATGGGGGAGCAGGCAGGTGGCAGCACTGTCAAGCACCTACTCCAGTCCAGACTTGTGTGCTAAGCTGGAGCCCTGCCTCCACTCTCCACTCAGTCCTTTAGGCAAGACACAGGGTACCTCTGAAGTCTTCTCCAGCCTAAGATGGTTGTTAATAGACAGAGGATCTGATCCTCAGTTCTTTTGTATGTAAAATGACAGTAGTGGCATTCCCTTACTCTCAATGCTGTTCAGATAATGGGTGTGAAAGTACTTGGCAAACCACGAAGCAACAGGTGGGCACCAACGAGAGAGGGCATCCTATGCCACGACTCCCTCCACCTGCCGCCACAGCAGGCGTTACTAATCGATCGTGGCATTCTTCCTTTCTGGATCCCTAAGACCACATCTTAGACCAGTGGTTCTCAGCTCGAGCCACTCCCTAGAATCCCTTCACTAACTTTCAAAAGATACTGGTGAAACTTGGACCCCCACCCCAGTAGCCTGACTTAATTGATTTGTAATAGAGGCTCAGGCAACAGTATTTGTTTTGAAATTCCCAGGTTATTTTTCAGCCAATGTCAAGAACCACTGCTCTTAGTAACCACAATCCAATGACCTTGTAGACTCATGTAACATAGTGGCCACCCTACTTGCTAGTCATTGTCATTAGTCCTTCCCCAGAGCCCTCTCATATTCCCCAAATCAAGTCTGCGGTGCACATTCAGCCCAGCCATCCCACTCTCAGACCTGCCAAGCTGATAACTTAAGTCCTGACCAGCGGCCTCAGTGTGGGGCTCCTAACTGCCTTCTGCAAGAAGCTTCACTCACTCTCCAGCACCTTGATCTGCTGTCCTAGAAAAGGGACCCAGAACCCAGAATCACCCTGCCCACCCAGAAGACCCCTCCATGAGCCCTGGGACAGAAAGAGACGAGGGAGTGGTCTTCACTCCCTCCCCCCAACCTGGGTGATAAAACAGCAGCATCTAGAGAGGCAGTCTCCATCTCCACATTTGAGAATCAAGCATTTCTTCTAAACCTCTCAACTGGAAAGTTCTTTCTGCTGTCTCACCTCAGTCCTTACTGCTGCAAAGGGAGCAGAGTGGCAGAGGCAGCAGGTGTGTGTGACTCCTTTGCTGAGGAAATGGTAATGTCTCTACCCAGTTTTGGAAGCACACATACATACCAGCCTCACCTTGTCAACCAGGGAAGCAAAACTTGCTTCTGAGTCTTGATCTGCTTGCCCCTCCTCCACCCACACCTGCTGAAAGGTGGCATTGACTTCCCAGTTGAGGGCAGCCTGGAAGCCCTCGACGATGGTCACTTCCTGGGTGGTGGCGGGGTTCAAGCCCAGCCTTGTGGCCTTGCTCTAAGCCATAGCCACTACTCTCAAGTTCTATCTGCCAACCTAGCCCATCCATCCTATTATCCAATCTCTCCTCCTCCATCTTTGGAAGCCCTTGTGAACTCCAGGGACTTCCTGGCTGAGGTTTGCCAGCTTTCTATGGTTGCTGTGAAATCCATCCATCTGCCTCCTTACAGCCCTTCCCACCACAGGGCAGGAATGGCCTCCACCACATTGTGACCAGGATAGACAGGTGTCTGGAGAAATGCCAACTGCACAGTCACTAAATCTCAGTATGCCCCACACCCAACTCACTCTGCCCCAGCCTGGGCTCAGGCTATGAAAACTTGTTCCCTATCTTAGATTTTCTAACAGAGGGGCCAGGGGGTTAGGTCCCCACCACCTCCACCCTTCTTGGGAGATCCCCCGCCCTGCCCAGAGGCCAGGATTGTGAGAGTGAGGCACAGGTTGAACAAATGCAGATAACTGCCTGCCAAGCTCCCACCGTCCATCTAGGAAACAAGCAGTTCTCAGAAAGAGACCAGAGTCTCTGTCAAGAGCAGGACCATTTCTGCCAGTGGACACAGGCAACACTTTTGTTGAAAGCCGCAAACAAGGCCACACACACACCCTGTCTATGCTTTCCCTTTCTTTCCCCAATGCCCTCTCCCTCCCTCTTCCCCACTCTGCTCCACACTTCATGTCCCTGCAGCCCAACATGTGCTCCCAGCCCCTCTGCCATGTGGGCTCAGAGAGTATCTTCTTTTTCTGCTCTGCAGAGAAGATTAACCTGGAAATATGGGCTGCCCAGGTGATATGCAGTGGTGTAATGTGTGTGTCCGTGTGCCTGTGTGGTGTCTGCTCACATGAGCATCTGAACTGAGGTCCATGCACGCACCTTGACCACTCAGAGACCAAGCCATCAGATCGTGCTGTTTATTGAGGATGCAGTGGGAGAGTCTTTAGGAGAAAGGAAAAATGAAGGGGCCTCCTCTTCCCTGCTTGTGGGTGCAGGACAGAATGAAGAAAGAGTCCCTGAGTTGCACTCGGTCCACTCAGAATGAGTCGTGAGCCAGCCAGGGTAGGGTGGGGATGGTCTCGCTTGGTCGTCTGTCCTTCAGCCCTCCTTTTCCTGAACGCAGAGCCAGCTCCTACCACAAGCAGGAGCTGAGACAAAGGCCCCAGTGTGAGAGGGGGGCCTCGGTCTGAGACCCACGGAGCCAGACAGAGTAATTAGTGACTGAGACAGAGGCTGTGCAGAGGCCGAAAGGCTGGGAGCCCATGGCATGGTTCAGGGACCACAGCCAGGGAGGCAAACCCCAGCATGTGCAAGGAAGAATTTCACCAAGCTTAGTTGTCCACACCCGTCCAGGTTCAGGAAGACACAGTCTGGGAGAAGTGAGCGGCCAAGGCCAGCACCGGAGGTACAAGAGCAGGCTGGGCGGGGTGGGGGTGGGGGTGGGGGTGGGGCTGACAATGGGCTGGGGAGAGCGCATGTGCGCGGGCCAGAGCTGGGACGCAGGGATGGCGGGAGGGCAGCCGTCTCTACCGACTGGCTTTCTTGGAGGGGGCACTCAGGCTGGAGCCCTTCCCCAGGGCATCCTTGTAGTCGGTGGTGCTGCTCCGGCTCCGGCCCTCTCCGCCACGGACACTGCACACTCCGGAGATGCAGCTGCCGCTGTTGGCCACGTAGCCTCCACTGACCGAGCTGGGCCGGAAGCCATAGCCGCCGCTGCCGCTGGTGCTGCTGATGATGGCTGCAGGGGGAGAGCAGAGAGGAGAGCAGGGTCAGCACCTCACAGGCACACCTAGGGGCTGGGCCAGAGGAGGCCGGCTTTCCCCAGGATAGGTGCGGCTCTTGGAATAATGGGTCGGCTGGAGGACCCAGTCACAGTGAACTCCCTCCCCACTGGGGACAATATCTCAGAGACAGCTTTCCCCATGCCCTACCCTTGGTTTGCCCAGCTTATACTCAATCCAGCCGATTCTTAACTCTCAGAGGTCTACCTCTTTGGTCCAGGTACCCATGGACTCTCGTGTCATTCTGGACACCTCCTGCCTCTTCTGTTAGCCTTTTCTCTAAACTTCTCAGCCTCCAGCCTATTCCTCCTGCCTCCTGCCAGCTGTCCTCCAGGGGCATCTTTGGGAACCTACGATTTAACTCTTAGCCCTGGTGAGAAATCTAGAGATCTAACAACTATCAACTTGACCTCCGAGGTCCGCCATTCACCAGTCCCCCAGCCCGGGTCTGATCATAACCTCGCAACCCGGTTCTCTGGGCCTCTCACCCATACTCATTTTCTTGCACCATGTCCTTTGTTTCCCCATTCCCATGGTGAGAGCCTTCCTAGCTGTCATCCCCTGGGAACAGGGAGACAGGGATAAGTGGGAAGGAGCCCTGGGCTGGGAGTCAGGAGGCCTGATTGCTTGGCCATGCCCTGCTATCTGGCTGTGTGAGCTCAGCCAAAGGTTTTCCCTCTCTGGTCCTTAGATTGCTCATCTCCACACCTGGGGTGTAACTAAGGCCCTTTCAAGTTCACAGAGTGTGCAGTTTTAGGTCCAAGCATACAGGTACTTACAGATGCTGACAGGGGAGGGAAATTCTCCTGACATCCTGTTAACAAGGGGAGAAATAAGAGCAAGCAGTCATTCAACCTGCAATCTATTAACCTCAAAGCTTGTGTCCCCACCAGACTAATGTGGGTTTCTGAACTCAGTAGACACTTATGGAAATCCCAGGGCTCCTCTGGCACAAACAGAGCCTGAGAAGCTATGGGGGACACTCTTGAATCTTTGGGGTAACCAGGCAGCCATCCAAGTTAAACCTAATGAGGTTTAACATCTGAGAGACAGCATGACACCTCCCAAAGGTCAGACCCAGGCATTGATCGTTTCCTTCTCCCAAGAGCACTGGGGATGCTGGAGTGGCCGTCCATCTCTCACATGCTTATCTTGGACCTGGGCAGTTAAGGAAGATGGAACAAGTAATGGGTTTTTCTTTTTCTTTTTGGTGGGAATGGGAGTGTGCCAGGTACACACAGGGAAGTTGTGAGGATTGAATGAGCCAATCCATGTAGCACAGCGCCTGGGATGAACTAAGCACTCATATCTGGGTAGGTATTATCAATTCTATTATTTTTCCTAACATCACCACCTCTTCACCCCCTAAGAACTCATCTTTTCTGGATTAGGATGTGTTGAGCTTTCTCCTTGGGTCCTTAACCAAGCCCTAGGGCCTTCCTGCCAGAGCAGCCCTCGTTACCTGCACTCCTCACTCTCCAGCAGCTTGCGGTAGGTGGCGATCTCCATGTCCAGGGCCAGCTTCAGGCTCATGAGTTCCTGGTACTCGCGCATCATCCTGGCCAGCTCCTCCTTGGACTGGTGCAGGGCAGCCTCCAGCTCGTCCAGCTTGGCCCTGGCATCCTTCAGAGCATTGTCACCCCTCTGTTCAGCGTCAGCAATGGCAGTCTCCAAGTTGGAAGCCTAAATGGGGAATTGGAGAGTTGGAAACCAGAAGGGCTCCCTGGAATCATCCTCATCCAAGTCCCACTCATTCTCTGAGATTCTGAAGCAGACACGCCCACCTCTACCTGTCAGACCTCCCCGTTCCTCTTCTAGTTGGAGCCCTTTCTGGCACTGGCAAGTCCTTCCTTAGCTTTAGCTTCACTAAAGCTAGACGTTGGTGTTTAGACATTGGTGGATGAAAAACAGTGCATTCTGCACCCCTGATAGATTCAGCACCACTCAGTTCCTTGCAAAGTCATATATTTGGCCAGCCTATACTGAGAATACAAAGTGAGTGAGAGTAAAGCTCAGCCCTCTGCTCTTGACTTTAAAGTCTGGGAGAAGAGACCACTGGAACACTGTATTGAAGGTACAATGTCAGTGGCTGCCCAGGTGTGTGGAGTCAGAGACAAGGGCATGGGGAAGGAGATGCTCTAGGACCAACTATTGTTTCCCAAGTGCTTGCCATACCCCCAGCACTTGAGCCACAATTGAGACACCCCAGGGATGCCTGCTCTAAGAGTTTGATGCGGTGACCTCTTTGGCCCCTTTCCTTTCCTGGGCAGAGATTTGGGAAGCTGACATCCTCAGCCCGTTCATCACCTCCCCCACCCCGTCCAGTTGTGCCCGTCTGCCCCAGGCAAAGGCAACCAGCCATCTCACCTGCTTCTTCACATTCTCAATCTCTGAGCGGATTCTCTGGATGAGCCGGGTGAGCTCCGAGATTTCATTCTTGGTGTTTTTGAGGTCGTCCCCATGCCGGCCAGCTGCCAGCTGCAACTCCTGGAACTGGGGACCCAAAGAATAGAGCCATGGTTAAGGGTGATGAGTGTGTCATGGGAGTGCATGGTGGCTCAGGTTGGTGATGTCATGAGGACAGGCCATGCTGGACACTTAACTGGATATTGTCTCCGCTCTGAGAATGATCTGGCCCAGCCCTCCTATCTAAGGGGGTCACCCTCCCCGGCCTAGCCTCAGCCCAGCTCACCTTGGTCTGGTACAGTGCCTCAGCCTCAGCCTTGCTCTTCAGGGCAATGTCCTCATACTGGGCGCGGACCTCATCAATAATGCTGTCCAGGTTCAGGTCACGGTTGTTGTCCATGGACAGGATGACAGACATGTCGCTGATGTGGGACTGGATCTGAGCAATCTCCTGCAGGGGAAGCAGGGATGGTCTCGAGACGTGACTGATGAAGGTCAACAACCTCCCTCATAAGGTGAGCAAATCCTGGTGATGCCATTTAGAGGCTCCAAACCAAGACTGCTGCTCATGGTGCATAACGAGTTCCCTCCAGGCCCCAGACAGAGTCCCGCTGCCATGGAGGTAAGGCCGGGACCATTTCCCTCCCACCCAGAGAGTGGAGATGAGGAGCCTCTCGGGGCCGAAATGAAGATGAATAGATGAGAGCAGGGGCCTGGGTGTCCCTCCTGGTCTCAGAATAGAGTCTTACCCTAATGGTACCCCTCAGAGGGGTGGAATGGAAAAATAGACTTACGGCTTCATAGAGACACTTGAAGAACTTGATCTCCTGGTCCATGGAGTCCACCTTGGCCTGCAGCTCCACCTTATTGGCATAAGCCGCATCCACATCCTGAAAGATAGCCCAGCCATCCCCAGGTCACTGCCACTGCAGCCAAGAAGGAAACACAGACCGTAGGCTGCTCCCTTGCACAGGGAACTAGCCACCTCTCCTCTTTGGGAGGCTCATGAGAAAGGGGAGGAAGGAGCAGAGGGCCCAGCCCTGCCCCATCCTGTGAATGGGCTCCCTCAGCAATAGGGATGGGGTGCCCTGCTAAGAAAAGGAGCCCCAGCCAGGCTGCTATCAGTCATCCTGTGACATCCGAGCCAGGCCTGCAGCTGCAGGGGACTTCTGTGTGTTGTCCTCTGCTGTTCTTCACTGTGGAAGAATTCTGCCCCCATTAAGCACTCAAGAATGCCCCCATCCTCTCTGTCTTTTTCTTCCCTTCTCTGGATAGTCTTGCATCGTGGTTTTCCCCTGCCTTCCCCTCACCATTTCGGAATAAACTACTTTCTTTGAAAGCAGAGCACACTGGCAGGCTCAGCTCCACCAGGTCCCAGGCCAGCCCCAGACCTGCCTACCCCCTCACCTTCTTGAGCAGCACAAACTCGTTCTCTGCCGCTGTCCGCCTGTTGATTTCTTCCTCATACCTGTGGGAATGCCAGAGCTTTTTTGGTTAATATTTCTCACTAAGAACCCTCGCTTGCCCAGGGAAGATCCTGAGCTGGGGGCAGTGTGCTTGACAGAGGGCACAGATGCTGGAGGGCCTGCAGAGTCCAGGGCCCTTGGGGCCAACCAGGCAAGAAGGCTTCCTGGAGGAGAGGATGTGATCACCAATTTTGGAAGAAGGAGATTGTTGGAGATTCAGCTTCAAAAATGAGAAAGGAGCATGTGGCATGAACATCCTGAAGGAAACCACCCATCTGTCCCTAGTGCCAGGCTGGAGGAGCAGGGAGCAAGTCCCAGAGCTTTCTTGGGGTGATTCTGCTTGGTATGACAAGGAACACTGCCCCCTGCCTCCAAAAACTTCAAGCTGGGGTAGCTGCCCACTCCTCCTCAAAAGGGACAGGGACAGTCATGTAGCTACAGGGAGTCCCCTCCCCACTCACCTCTTCTTGTAGTCCTCTACCACATCCCGTACGCTCCTCAGCTCTGAGTCCAGCCTCACTCGGTCCCCGGACAGCGTCTCCAGCTGCTTCCTCAGGTTGCTGATGTAGCCCTCGAGGATGGGCTCTAGGTTGTTCTTACAGTTGTTCAGATCCAGCTGCTGCAGCAGCTCCCACTTGGTCTCCAGCACCTGGTTCTGCTGCTCAAGGAACCTCACCTGAAACCCAATGCCCGGAAATATTGAGCCTCCATGGAAACCATCCCACCTGTCACTTCTAGGGCGCTGGGCAAAGCGGTCCCTGTGCATTTTCTCCTCTACCCCTCACAACAGCTATTTGAGGTGCGTGCATTCTTAACCTTATTTTGTGGAAAGGAAACTGAGAAGTTGACCTCTCCCAAGGTCCAGTGGTTTAATAAGTATCAGAGCCCAGAACTGAACCCAGATATATGTTCCAATAACCCGTGCATCTGATCACTCTGAACCCACTATGGCCAAACCAGTCCAGGGCAAGGGTGAGCCTGAATTTACTACAACAGAATCAGGCTGAGTTCATCTTTGGAAAGGCTGACCACTCAAAAGACAGGAGTCTGCTCTTCATTTTCTAGTATTTCATGATAAAGAGGCTCAATGGACCAAGCAAGAACTCCTGGGTGTTCTAAATTCCTACATCAGAGTCCAACTCCATCCTTCTCAAGGCCTCTTCCTTCTCCCCTAGTCCTGGTCCTCAGAACCATCTTCCCTAGAGCAAACATGGCTCATGGAGCAAAATGGACAGACAGAACTCCCATGCCATTGTAGCCTCACTGGGCCAGGAAACTGACCAGAGCTGGTGAATCTGCAGCCACCACTCTTGTTTGGTTTGGGTTGATTTTTGGTTTTTTGTTTTTAATGTGACTTCTCTTAATCTTATGTGAGCACACCTACTTTAAACAAGGTTGTGTTCCTTAAAGTCAGAAACGCGGGACATCAGAAAACTGTCTGGGCTTCAGTGTTGAGGTAGGATTGGTCACCAAACAGCTTGCCTCCAGCAGATCCTCCAGCATTTGGTTTGGTTTAAGCAATCCTGACTTTTTCAAGTCTATCCATAAAACTGGGTATTCACCACAGAAAAAACCCTACACCCAGGACACCACAATGCACATCTAGACTCCACATCTGGATGGCTGATAGGATGTACCCATCATCCCTGGCTTCCTGGGCTTATGGGATTGTACTCCTCTAGAGACTAAAATTATTTAGGAAACCTCCAGGCTTTTGAGCCCGGAGGCACCCCAGACAAACCACCTTTTTCACAGAGGTGACTGTCTTCATGTTTGTCTTTCTTTCTGTGTCTCCAGACTTTTACTCCTTAATGAGATTTGACCAACTCAGCCCAAGGTCAGTCGACTCCCATCTCCCCAGACCCCAAACCTCAGAATACTTTGACCTTTTAGATGTGAAAAGACTTAGGGGGTAAGAAGCCACAAAGACCGTGCAGCCCCTGAAATGAGCAGAGGCAGCAGGAACTGCTCCAAACTGGAGTCTAGAGCTGTGGGGAGGCAAGGTTTTGATGGCCGTTGACTGTCACAACATAGGCTTTGTCCTGGGCTGACCCATATTTGGTGCCTGACTGTCATGTAGCCAGCAGAGCCCTCCAGTGCCCAATGGGGTCAGGAGGCTGAGCCTTCAACTGCACCTTCCCTCGCCCGGAGATGACCTTGGGTACGGCATTGCCTCATGCCTTTGCTGACTTGCAAAATGGGAGCAATCATTTCTTATCTACAAAAAGGCAGGACCTGTCTGGACTGGATGATCCCATGAGGCTTCTTCCAGACCTTTGATTTTTCTCCTTCTCAACACCCTTCCTTCAGCTTTCGGAGATAAAAATGATAATAACAATAACCGCCATCTGGGGAGTACTTAGCATGCATCAGGCATCATGCCAAGATCTTCACATGCATTTTCTTTCACAAATCTGATAGTGACCCCAAGAGGTAGGTTATTATCTCCATGGTGGAGATGAGGAAACAGAGGCATAGACAGGGTGGATGACTCTCCACCTGTTCACACAGCTGGCTACGTGACTGACTTAGCCACACGAAGTCACATAGCTGGTCAGTGATGAGGCCAAGGTGGAAGTCACACAGCTGGTCAGTGATGGGGTCAAGGTGGAAACCAGGTCTGACTTCAGAGCACTGTGGAGACCTCGTCCCCACCATGCTCTTCTGCCTCTCAAGAGAGTCCTCACCCACAAAAACTAATGCCCATGGCCAAGCCACCCATGAAGGACCATTCACTGATGCTCCCAGTCCTTCTGTCAAAGGACTAGAGGACAAGATCAGCTTGCAATGATAGGAGGAGGACAGCTTCCCTGGCCCCTTGGTGGCAGATTCCTTGTCACAAGCTCTCCCTGCATATAGACTGCTTGGGCCCAGGCTTAGCAGTAGCACCAAGCCGGCTCTCAAGAGTAAGAAGCAAGGGTCTGTCTTCTCTTTGGAGCTCCTTTCAGTAACCCTGACAAGCCTCTGCCAGTAGAGATTGACCTATCTTTTCTCAGGGAAGACTACACGGGAAACCTTAATTTGGTCACCCTGGATTCAGTGCCTCCTCATTTCTAACCTCAATCCCTCTGGCTGCAACAAAAGCACATGTTCCAAGAAGAAAAAACAAGGGCTGTTCGCAGGTCCCCAAGTCCTAGCAGACCCACCTTGTCGATGAAGGAGGCGAACTTGTTGTTCAGAGCCTTGATCTGCTCCCGCTCCTGGGCGCGCACTTTCTGGATCTCGGGGTCCAGCTCCACATTGAGGGGGGCCAGGAGGCTCTCATTGACGGTGACCTGGTGGATGCCTCCAGGTGGGCACACAGTCGGGCACATGGGCCCCAGGGTCACACTGCCAAACATGCTGCCAGCAAAACCACTGGCCCGGCCCCGGCCAAATCCATAACCTCCACTCTTCCCACTGCCGCTGGCTACGTTGAAGGAGATGCTCCGGACACCACCCAGATTGTAGAGGCTCCGACTTCCGAAGCCCCCGCTGAGCCCTTTGCCTCCTGCCCGGTAGGAGGACGCGCTGCCTCCGGAGAGCACAGCTGAGCAGCCGCTGAAGCCTCCCTTGGCAGCAGCTCCCGACTTGCAGGTGAATTGGCGGCTCATGCTTCTGGTAGAGATAGAGCTTGGATGCTGGAGGAACGAAGGCAAATTCCCACACGATTCTGCAGGTTGCAGTGAGGACTGGCAGGTGCCCTCCTTTATATGTGCTTGGCACTGGGGCTCGTGGCTGGCCAGTCAAGAGCTTAATTCATGGGTTTGGCTTGCCTGGGAGCAAGAAGTCATTTTCTCTGTGCTGAGCTAGAGATCAAGCCTCCCCACCTCTGAAACAACATGAAACCATCAAATTGCTGGGCTTGCAAGCCTTGCTCATGTAATTTGGGTCTTATCTAATTAACATGCTGTTATAGGGTAATTTGCCCCAGGCCCCAGCCTCTCTAGGGGGGTGTCATTGACTCTTCATCATCTCTATCCTGATGAATCTTCTCTTGGCTGTGGGTTTCCTCTTGGTGACCAGGGGGAGCAGATGAACTGCCCTGGCAGGGAAGGTTGCTGGGTCGAATATCTGGGAGCTCCAACCATAGCTGTGTCTTCTTCTTTCATGGAAAGGGGCCATTCATTGAGTTATTCACCCTTCCCCCACGTCCCCTGAGACACACCCCACCCCCATGGCCTCATCTCCTAACCCACAGAGGACAGTAGCTCTCTCTGTGGAGTATCAGGGGTGGAGTGACCCTCTCCCTGGCAAGGAACATGAACAGCCCAGACCAGAGTCAACACTGGACACAGCGGGTCCTTGAGCTTCTGTAACTTCTCCAAGAAATGGGATTGCCACACTTCACCTCTCTCAAACTCTCAAACTAAGACAGGTTAGAGGCTGTGCAAGGGATGTCTAGGGCTTCCAAGGTGGCTCAGTGGTAAAGAATCCACCTGCCAATGCAGGAGCAGCAGGAGACACAAGTTCAATCCTTGGGTCCAGAAGATACCTGGAGGAGGAAATGGCAACATGCTCCAGTATTCTTGCCAGGAAAATCCCATGGACAGAGGAGACTGTCCGGTTACAGTCCATGGAGTCGCAAAGAGTCAGGCATGACTTAGTGACTGAGCATGCCTGCACACAGGGATGTCTAGCCCTTCAAGTACCTGGGCAGAATGAAGAACATGAGGAGGAGGATGTCAGGCAGGTGGGAGAGAAATTCCCAGAGTCCACTGGGAAGAGATATGGACACAGTGGACAGAGGCTCATCCAGGGCCTGGAGGTTTCAGGGGAAGCCTCCTGAACATCCATTTTGTCATGTATGTCTCTCCTTCAATGTGTATTTGCTAATAAGATGTGGAGCAACTTGGTCAGGAACCATCTGTTTAGAATTTAAATGAAGAAGTTACTGTCAAGATGAGACTGGACTTCTATCACATCCCTCAACACCCAGGCAAGACAAGGGTGAAGGTCTGGCCCAGAGCAGGGCCCAGGGAACACTGCATCTTGCTCCAGACACTCCTGTGGTCCCTGCTCCAGACTCTGCCTGTTGTCCCCTCCCTCCTGGGTCCCTGACTCCCGCAGTGGACCCCAGTGCTCCCCCATGATTGTCACTGCTACTGCAGTCCCAGCTCTGCCCATGGCCAGCTCTGCCTCTGGAGATTGACATTGCCCAAAGATCCCTGCTGGGGCCCCATGGGTGGACTGTGACTCTCAGCTTGGTGTGGACACAGGAGAGAAGAGAATCTGGGGCCAAGCTGGTCTGGGGCTCTCTGTCACTTTGTTTAGGTGATTGACCTGAAATCCCTCACCCCACCTGCCCTTCTCTCTTCCCATCTCCTGTCTCCATCCTGCATTATCCCTCCTCTCCATTTTCCATCCTTCCTTTCTTCTTTCCCTCTTGCTCTGCTGCTCCCTCCTCTCACCCTCTTCCTGGAGGTCTTCCTGGGCCAGCATAGCCCATGTCTGACTCTCCCATCTCCCTCAGCCCTTGGCATGTTCTTGGCATGTGCCAGAAGGACAGGGACTCTGCGGGCAGCTCCCATGAGCTTCCTCTGAAGCCTGCATCACATGTCATTGCATCTTCCTTCATAAGGAGGGTAGAAGTTTCCCAGACACCCTCTGGAAGGCACCTCTGTCCCTCCTCTTCTCCCTCAATAAATCTCCATTGTGCACTGTGTGTCAGGCAGTGTGCCCAGGAGTTCTTGGTATAGCACTCAAGGCCTTTTTCAGCTCTTGGAACCCAGTCCTCACATGAGGGTAGTCCCCTCGGTGGTTTCGCTGGCTGTATGTTTCTCTGATAGGCATGGTGGCTCCCTAGCACAGACTTCAGGGTCCCTGCAGCTGCCACCCCACCTCCACCCCATCCAGCCAGCTCCTTTCTGGGTGCTTCTTTGCTCCACCAAGGACACCCACAGGGCTCATCTTCAAATACCTCCAAAACTTTACCAAACTGTTCTTACCCAGCCTGAAACACCCTCTCTCCCCATCTCTTCTGGTCCAAATCTTTCCAGTCTTTCAAAATCCTGCTTAAACTTCTGGATTTAGCTCCATATCCAGGACTCCTCTGTCCATTGACAGCTATGTGGAGGCTGCCATGTCCCCTAGGGCCAGGGGCCTGGGAGAGGGTTCCATGGCCCCCAGTCGACTCCTCCCTCTGTATTTTCCCTCAGGACACAGGACTAGCCTCTGGACATCCTTCCCAGGTGTGAGAGGATTGACAATGGTTGGAACAACCACAAAACTGCTGGGATGGTGCATCTTCAGGGATCCTCTGCACTTGCATCTGCCTCAAATGGCACCAGGTAAGAGCCCAGGCTCCAGGAGCTGGCTCCCAAGGTCTGTATCCCATGCTACCACCCAGCGCAGCTTCACCTCTCGAAGCCTCTTCTTCCCAGCTCTAAATGGGATCATAATTCTTCATGGAGGTACTTCCCTGGTAGTCCAGTGATTAAGATACCATGCTTTCACCACAGGGGGTATGGGTCCAATCTCTGGCCAGGGAACTAAGATCCTGCATGCTGCATGTTGTGGCCAAAAAAAAGAAAAATAAATAAATTTAAAAATAAAAACCAAAAAAGACTTCTCATGAGGTAGTTGTGATGCTTGCATGTATTAATTCATGTAAATCCTTAGTAACTGCCTGGTGTATCTCAATGCTCAATACATATAGATCAATGACCAAAAGTAGAATTTAGGAATCAGCCTGTCCTCTCCTTTCCTCCTCTCTCCCCTTCCTTTCCTCAGCAAGAGGATGTCTGGATTAGCACATTCCCATACAGTGTTATCTGCTGTTGGGGGACCTGGAGTAGGTGGTGTTTCCAAAGGTCCCAGGCTCCGGGAATCTCTCTGTTCAGACCATCTCTGATAAAGAAAAATTCTCCATTAGAAATAATAATAGTCACTGTCTAATAAGTGTTGCCAACTACAAGACTTGACAGAAAGCATTTTTCAAATATCAAGTATATTGATGTGTGCATGCTAAGTCACTTCTGTCGTGTCCAACTGTTTATGACCCCAGGGACCATAGCCCTCCAGGCTCCTCTGTCCATGGGATTCTCCAGGCAAGAATACTGAGCTGGTTAGCCATTCCTTTCTCCAGGGGATCTTCCCAACCCAGGGATCGAATCTGCGTCTCCTGTGGGTCCTGCATTACAGGCGGATTCTTTACCACTGAACTACCAGGAGAAGCCCAACTATATTGATACTGAGCACCTACCAAGTGCTGAGGGAGGCAATAAAAAGCATTCTGCCCTCAGAGAACTTAGTTTCTGGATTCCTGGAAAAAGCATCTCATCAAGCTATTAACAAGTCATTAACACCTTAGTATAAATTAGTTAATTAGATACTGACCATTAGGAATGAAACACCCAATGTTGTTGATGAGGATGATAGAAGAGGAAGGAGGCACATTCTGGGCCACTCACAGGAAGGGTGGGCCCAGGTGGGGCTCCTGGGGTGCTTACTGGTGTTTTTGCCGGAAGGATAAAGGAGGAACTAAAGAAAATCAGCACGGAGCTGTAGTTCACCAAGGTTATAAAGGCCCTGCCCCAGACGCAATTGAAATCTGGGGAGACTTAGGGGTAAGAGGAGGCTTGCCTGGGGAGGCTGGTAAGGGAGACAGGATGGGGTCTACCACGTCCCATGTCCCGTCTTCATCTTCCCCTCACGCCCTTTGCAGTATTGGGGTGGCCCAGTTTTCTGTCTGTATGTGTGTGCTCAGTTGCTCAGTCATGTCTGACTCTTTGTGACCCCATGGACTGTAATCTGCCAGGCTCCTCTGTCCGTGGGATTTTCCAGACAAGAATTCTGAAGTGGGTTGTCATTTCTTTCTCCAGGAGATCTCCCCGACCCAGGGATGAAACCCATGTCTCCTGCATTGGCAGGCGGATTCTTTTTACCACTGATCCACCTGGGAAGCCTTGCCCAGTTTTCCAGGTGGGAATTAAATTCTGAGAGATGATGGGCCAGGCATGGAGGTCTCTGAGCCGCAGTTTTACTCACCTGTGAATTGGTGGGGAAAGTGTGTCCGATCAGAGACTCAAACCCTCAGGTTACCAGGAACATCTAGCTTGAATGTTCAAGGAAATTTTAAATTGCTTGTTAAATGAATTACATTTATATGGCTCTTGGTTTTATAACCAAATGTTTTGTTCAATTTACACAAATAACGTGTAGCTTTCTTTATGTTTTTGTTTCTACATCTGTGAGAATGATCAGTTTCACTCGTTCATGTGATTTCATGGCCTCCGTAAGATCCATTGGCTCCCCATTCTCAGCATTCTGGGGCCCTATAAGCCTCTAGAGAAGGTTTGAGAGAGATAAGAGTTAGAAAACCTAGTATAATCCAAGAGGGTATTTGCTGGATGAGAGGAAAAGGGAATGCACAGAGGAGAGGCAAGACCTGCGGACACTGAATCCACAAGGGCTACGTGGAGGAAGGGGTTAGAATTCCAGTCTTTCAAGGAAAAAAGGCTTGGGTAGACTCTTACTGAGGAGTAGTAAAAGCAACACAGGCTGGCAGGAGGAAGGATATTTGTGAGGAAAAGACCCTTCAGGCTGGAGTGATTATGAGTGAAGGGCGACCATGGGTTGGGGGACCCTGGATCCCACGCTGTGCACATGACAGGGCGAGTGATAGAGCCATTGAGGGCTCTTGAGCCAGACAGAGTCTGAGCCATACATGTTTGAGGAAGCAGAATCTAGCTGATGTAGGAGTGGGGTGGGGGAGGCTGGAGGTACTGAGAAAGGGGCAGGTGGTTCTCGGAGCAAATAATTGTCTCCAAAATTAGAGAGAATGAGCTGGGCTATTTGGATGACATCAGCTCCAGTCCTGCCACCCCTGCTCAGCAGATGGACTCAGGAAAACAGCATGTTGTCCATGAATCCCACACAAGTACCCCTTTTATCCCCCTACATCCTCCTATAGTTTCAGGCAAGCAGGGCATTCAGTCCCAAGCCAGACAGTTGGAGCACAGTCCCTGGGGGACTTGGCCATGGTCAGAGCCATCCATCTGGGGGCAGGACAGCTGTTTAGCCGGTTTGCAGCTGGCCAGGCCGAAGGTGAGCTCACGCCAGAGAAGCCGGGGTATAAAAGCCAAGGAGGACTGTCCTCCCAGACACTTGGCTCTGCTCCTGCCCTGCCGTTTGGTTGCCAGAGAAGTGCTTTCCAGGGCTGCCCCATCCCCCTCACTTCCTCCTTGCTCAACTCCATGGCCAAGACCATCTCCTTTGAGCTTTGCTGGTCATCTCCTTTCTCTAGCCTCTCCACCCCAAGCCTCTGGCAAGGTGTGTGGACTCAGAACTCTGTGCATCCAGGCCCTGGTCCTGCCATGTGACCATGGGTAGGTCTCCCAACTTCCTAAGCCTCTGTTTCTACATCTCTAATACAGGGGGTACTAATACCTGCTCTTCCTGCTCCCCGAGGTGGATGGGAGGCATCTTGTAAATAATAATGATGATGGTAATGATACTGGCGAACACACAGCACGGGCTCTGCAGGACACTGCTCTAAGCACTACATACATATTAACTCATTTAATTCTCACTGCAGTCCTGTGAGGCAGGTACTGTTATTATCCCCATTTTACAGATGAAGATACTGAGGCACAGGAAGTTAAGTAAATTATTGGAAGTTGCACAGCTAGTGAGTAGTTGAACCAGGATTTGAGGTAAGCTGCCTGACTGCCATCTGTGCTCTTCGCCTCTGCACGGTCCTGGCTTTCCTGTGTGCAAATGTCCAGTGTACATGCCTGCCCTGAAGCATGGTGTGAAAAGCTGAGCTCACCAGCACCAACTCCTCCTGCACTCTTCTTCCTGTCCCTGACTCTCCAAACAGCAGATCTGACCCCTACTCCCCTTAGCCTGTTTTGCTCTTTTGAAGACAATATAATTTCAGGACTTAGATGGAGTGCTTATGAGACGATTGCGTGTTTCTCACATGCATCATGCTTTCCCCTGATGACATGCTCTGGGCTGTTCTCCCAGCCTCCTGCCCACCAAGGCAGACTGGGTCTATCCTTTAAGACAAACCAAAACACCCTTCCTCTAAGAAACCTCCCCTGAGCCCTCTCTAGGGCAGCCAGAGCTTTCTGCACACAACCCTATTGCCCAGGTGCTGTGTGCATCCTTCTAGCCTAACAGGTCCCCCCGAGGCTGGACGATGCTCTCTGCTCCTTGGCCCCAGTCTCCGGGCTTACTGTGTGAATTATAAGCACTGCTCACCAGCTCACAGACGTGTTCCCATAGGTGTCAGAGGCCATTTGGGGGCCCACATCTGCATATGGGCGGTCGTGAATACAAACTTAAGCAGAATGGTGTCCAGCCGGTAGGGACCAGCATGGCTGTCTCAGTTGCCTGTGGCTGAAACCTACTGTGATGGGTTAGTGCCTAATTAAACCAGTGGTTAAATATTTTGAGTATCTTCCATAGGCTTGAGTCTGTGGGCTGATAAGCACATGTCTACACCTGTGTACCCAGGTTTCTGATGACAGTCCACCTGACAACGGGCCCCATCTTAGATTCGCTATCACTGTCAGACCTCTCAAGTGTCCATTCCTCTCTGTTAGTGGCACACACGTGAGAGCCGATTGTTCTGTTTCTATTATATTCTTTTTTAAGAACGGAGGAAGTGGTGACTCCCAGCTTTTGAGTATGAAGTAGGTCCCATTTGTTTGTTTTTATTTCCATTATTCTGGGAGATGGATCAAATAAGATATTGCTGCAATTTATGCATTTTATGTCAGAAAGTGTTCTGCCTATGTTTTCCTTTAGGAGTTTTAGAGTGTTTGGTCTCACATATAGCTCATTAACAGTTTTCATTTTCTATTATTTTTTATTACAATTATCCTCGTGGATGTGAAGTGGTACCACTTTGTGGTTTGGATTTGCATTTCCTGATGATTAATAATGTTGAGAATCTTTTCATGTGCTTGTTGGCCATTTGTGTATCTTCTCTGAAGAAAGGTCCATTAGACTCCTCTGCTCATTTTTAAATTGGGTTGTCTTCTTGTTATTGAGATGTCAAAGTTCTTTATATGTTTTGGGTTCAGTTCAGTCACTCAGTCATGTCCGACTCTTTGTGACCCCATGGACTGCAGCACGCCAGGCCTCCCTGTCCATCACCAACTCCCGGAGTTTACCCAAACTCATGTCCATTGAGTCGGTGATGCCATCGAACCATCTCATCCTCTGTCGTCCCCTTCTCGTCCTGCCTTCAATCTTTCCCAGCATCAGGGTCTTTTCAAATGAGTCAGCTCTTCACATGAGGTGGCCAAAGTATTGGAGTTTCAGCTTCAACATCAGTCCTTCCGATGAACACCCAGGACTGATCTCCTTTAGGAGGGACTGTTTGGATCTCCTTGCAGTCCAAGGGACTCTCAAGAGTCTTCTCCAACACCACAGTTCAAAAGCAATGTTTTGGGTACTAGACCCTAATCAGATACGTGATTTGCAAATATTTTCTCTCATTCTGTAAATTATCTTCTCACTTTCTTGGTAATGCCTTTTGATGTGTACAAATTTTTAATTTTGGTGAAGTCCAATTTCTGTATGTTCTCTTTGGTTGCCTGGGCTTTTGATGCCATATCTAAGAATCTACTGCCAAATCTGTTCACCTCCCACCCACACCACCCACCAACCAACAAAACCAGCACACAAAACCTAAGCCAAAACTTACTGTGATGGTGTGCTTTAAATTCTTTTTAAGAATCTATACTCTCACTTTTCTAGTTATTTGATTAAACTCTCTTCCTCCAGGAAGCCTTCGTTGCTTAGCTTCCCTGTTCTGATCACTTCTCTGCATTGCTGCACTGGGCTGCCCTTCCCTGATTTGTATGAGTGCGTGACTTTGTGTGTGTGTCTGTTTCTCCCATTGGTCTGAGTTCACCTCCAGAGCAGCCTCCAGGTTCCTGAAAGTCTTGTGCCCATGAGTGAGATGGAGTGTATCATCATCAGAGATGGGCAGTTTGGAGAAATTGAAACATTGAAAGGCATGCACCTCGGACATTACTCAAGGACAGTTTATTGAACATATGGCAGAAATTCAGAATCCTTCAGTCAAGGCAAGGAGGAACTGGGTGTCTCCATCCTTAGGAATATTTACAACAAGAGCCAGGACTTCTGGGCTGGGTGGTACCACCAGAGACAAAGCAAGCTTCCCTCACTGAATACAGCTCCTAGCAGCAGGAATTGAGAATCAGAAGCTACTGCAGGACACAGCCCCAGAGAGAGACCCAAAGATAAACACATATCCACTGACAGAAAGGCAACTTAAGTCTGCTGCCCTGATCAAAATAATAGTGAGTATGACATTCCCTTCATTAAAGAGAGAATGGCATGTAAAAGCACATGAACCCTGGAGTCAACCAGGCCTGGGCTCAACTCCTGACCCTAGCACCCAGGGAGTGAAGGGGGCAAGTTCCACAGCCACTCAGAGGATGGTGGGGGAGGGGGTGATGGTTCTTCTGTCCTGAGGATGCTCATTGCATCTACTTTGCATGATTGGATGAGAATTAAAGGCAATAGATGTAGTTGGTGCTTAACATATAGGAGTTGCTATCACCTCTGTGTTGCAAAGTAAGCCTTCGGACAACTGCTGACTCCACCGAAGCATAGAGAAAACTATCCTGCCCTCCTTCGCCCTCTTCCTCTCTCTTTCCTCCCTCCTGTCCTCTCTCTCTAGGGATGTTCTAGGGGCAAGAAGATAATTATAGCTTTTGTCCATAAGCCTCCTAGCAGCTGAGGGCAGCAGGGAAAAAGGAAATCACAAATTCCAGATGGGACCTGAAAACAGGAGAGGATGAGGCCAACCAGAACTTGACAGTGAGACAGGCCACAGTGCATGTGGGTGGCCACATGTACCACAGGTGGTCTAGGACTCTGGGGAGAGAAGGGGTGTGGCAGACATCTCCATGTGAGGTGGCAGCGGCAAGAGCATCTCTTTTCCCAGGAACTGAGAGAACCCTTAAAGCTGATGGGCTTTACCGGGCCGCTTTCCTTGCCCGGCCACTGACTGGGGCGCTCTTGTCTTGGGAGTCCCTGGGGTCTCCCACTAGTGCCCCTTTGGCCCTGGTCTGCCCACTTCGGGTGCTGCTGGAGCTGCTGGTCACTGTGCTGGCCATGGTGGTGGCCCCGAGGTCAGTGCTGGCCGAGGAGCCAGGGTGGTAGCCGAAGCTGCTTGCACTGCTGCTGATGACGGCTGTGGTGGAAGGGCCCAGAACAGAGGAAGAAGGATGAGCGCATCACTCAGCGAGCCACCTCCTTCATCCCACAGCGGCCCTCGGCAGTCAAAAAACACCACAAGGATGGGTCGAGACCCAGTTACACCGCGAGCTCTGTGTGAGGTGAGGACAACTCGGGACAGAATGGTCCCTGCCCTCCTAGACAGTCTAGGACCATTTGTCTCACAGGTCCGTATTCTCAACCCCTTCTTGTGATGACGATGCCCAGGAGAGAGACACGGGAAGGAAATGGGGTTGGCATGACTTCAGTCACTGATTCCCTGGGACAGAAGGCAAATAGGCTTCCTTTGAAGCCAGAGAACCTTCCTGAGACAGTACTAGGAGCCCCCACATGAGGGGAGACAATGATTGGAAGTGGTATCACATTATCTTGTGGTCCCCAGCTTTCCCATCCAGTCAGAATCCCCAACTCGACCCGTCCCTCGGGGATACTCACAAATGCTCACAGAGGAGGGATTCTCCCCAGACATCCTGTAAGACAGAAAGTTAGAGAAGGATAAAACCTCAGAGAGGTGTCTAGATTCGGCTGAGCCTTTTGATAGGTTCCTACTTTTATATGCCTATCATTTGAATTCATCCTTGAAACAACCTCTGAGGTGGAGATTACAATCCTCATTTATAGATGAGCAAATAAATAAAATTTACAGATACCAGGACCATATAGCTGACATATGGCAAAGCGAGTGATTAAAGCCAGGTCTGTCTGACCCCACTGCCTCTTTTCACACCACCACCCAACCACTTGTGCTTCATGGTTCATATCTGACCTCCTCTTGCAGGAAGCTGAGCTCAATCAACAAACAGCCCCCTTGTGTGCTCATGTCACGAGCACTGCTGTCTTTCCTCTTTTACCTCCCAAATGGTCCCTTGGCCCAGCAGGGAGCCACCCACATTTCCTCCCCACTCCCCCCAACCGTGGCATCTCCCTTGCCCCGCTCACCGGCACTCCTCGCCCTCCAGCAGCTTCCGGTAGGTGGCGATCTCCATGTCCAAGGCCAGCTTCAGGCTCATGAGCTCCTGGTACTCACGCAGCATCCGGGCCAACTCCTCCTTGGCCTGGTGCATCGCACCTTCCAACTCATCCAGCTTGGTCCGGGCATCCTTCAGGGCACTGTCTCCCCGCTGCTCTGCATCGGCAATGGCCGTCTCCAGATTGGCACACTGAAAAGCAAAGGATGGATAGGAAGGCCATCGGAACCCAGAATAATGTTTAGATCTTAACGGTTAGGTCCCAAACCCCCTCACTTTCCAGATGAGGTCCAAGGTGGTAGCGAGTAATTGCTGCAGAGCCAACACAGTATCTGAGTCGCCTCTATTTTCTTTTGTAGAAGGGTATTTAAAGGCCTGTGAAAAGCTGTCAGAGCAGTTGCATTTCAGGACGGCAAGAAGAGACTTGGATGTTTGCAAGTTGTCTAGTGCCTGAGGTTTAAACCAGTGGCTGTCGGTTTCAAGTCCACCTTGTCCTGGAGAATCACACTGAGATACCAACCTGGAGCCTCCAAGAATCTGACAGTGAGCCAAGGCACCTCTGTGATCGGAGTGCTACCTACAGGACGTCTCCCAGCAGGGACCCTTCCTACCCATTAGCACCCAAGAGTGTACATCTCTGGACTATTCTAGCACTCTGCAGGGAGGGTCTGTCTAAATGCTCCCCAAGTCTGGCCGGAATGGATTAGGGGAGCCTTCCCATACAGCAAGAGGTTAAGGGCCTGGGGTTATATCCATGACCTCAGACAGAGCATTTGGGTCCTGAAAAACATCCAGCAGCACTGTGATGGCAAATACTACCAGGAAGAGAAATGGTCCTCATAGAGTTCGTGAATCAGCCACGTGTCGAGTTGGAAAGCAGGCCCCGTATTTCCCACATCACCCGGCTTGGAAGGCTGCAGGGGTGCAGGAAGGAGAGCCGGCTCAGCTCTTCCAGGTTTGGCAGTTCTATCACTGGCAGAGTTGACCTGCCAAGGTCAAGTGGGGAAGGATTCCCTACCCCCTTAAAATCATCTCCCCAGAGATATGATGTTTTTCTGCTTTCAGACAAGACAGAGTCCCCCAGCTGGAAAGGCAATGGGTACAGGGCAGACAACCCAGAACATCTTCATCTGCTATCATCCTCACTGGTCACCCAGTGAGAGCAGTTAGAGGAGGACCTTACCTTGGCCACTGAGGGTCCCAAGGAGAGGCCCCCCAAACCCTACATGTACTGAGTGTCCAGTGGGAGAAAGCGGTGTGGGACCTGCCCTTGTGGGGGCATACCCCAGGGGACATGGGGCAGGTTTATTGCACACAGAAAAGGCCTGAGAAAGATGGAAAAAAGAAAGAGGAAACCTGAATTCCAATCCTAATAACCAGCTGGACACCCTGGGAGAGTCCTTTCCTCTCTCCAGCCCAGTTTCCTTATCTGAACTGTGAGAGAAAGGTGAAATAAGTGCAAGGGCCCTCCAGTTCTGAGCAGGGTGCCAGCTCGGAGTGTACGGGTCCCAAGGTATGGCGAGGAAGAGGGACCACTGATGGTCCAGAGAGTCCCAAGTCAGGCAGGGGACATCTGCTTTTCACTCAAGGATGGGCTCCAGTCTCTCCATCACAGAGGGTGAAGTCCAGCCTCCGTGCTCTCTGCGGGCTTGCTGCCCACCTGCTTCTTCACATTTGCAGTCTCACAGCGGATCCTCTGGATGAGCCGGTTCAGTTCCGACATCTCGTTCTTAGTGTGTTTGAGGTCGTCCCCGTGCCGGCCGGCTGCCAGCTGCAGCTCCTGGATCTGGAGACAAGAAGTTGGTGTTGAGACAGGACTCCCCCCATATCCCCCACCACTCAAGGCAGAGAAAGTGTCCTGAGCAAACCCTGCCACATTGGAGCGAGCCAGGGGAGATAGCTCTGCAGCAGGAGGTGATGGAGCCAAGACCTGGGTTATCCTTCCAGGTGTTTGGAGCTGATTCTGACCAAGAAGTCCACCTGTTTCTCTAAGCAGAAATCTATTTGCTGGACCTATCCTCCTTTCTCATCTCCCTGACTAATCTTTTCTGGGGGTGGATAAAGGGAAAATGCGGTTTGCATGTATTAAGGACTTCCAAAGTAAATAGGGCTTCCCTGGTGGCTCAGTTGGTAAAGAATCCACCTGCAATGCAGGAGACCAGGTTTGATCCTCGGGTGAGGAAGATCCCCTGGAGAATGGAATGACTACCCAATCTCGTATTCTTGCCTGGAAAATTCCATGGACAGAGGAGCCTGGAGGGCTACAGTCCATGGGATATCAAAGAGTTGGACATGACTGAGTGACTAACACTTTCACTTTCCAAAATAGAAGAGTTCTGAACCTCTCCATTGATTTAGCACCTCTTTATAGAGGAATCCTTTAAAGGCCAGGTTCTGTTCTAGGTACTAGGGATACAGAGGTGAGCAGCATAGGTGAGGTCCCTGGTCCCATGAAACTTACACTCTCCTACAATCCTTTCTTAATGACGGGTGAAGGGCCAGGGCTAAGGACCGCATGCATGTACACTGGAGGTGGTAGACTTGTTGGCTCAGGACTCGTAGCTCAGATCTTCCCCTCACCCTTGGCCAGTCCTTCAGAAAAGAGAGGATGACACAGCCCTGGACAGGTAACAAGGAACCTGTGGTCCTTGCTGTTGGTGGGATTTAATGGCCAAGAAAGCTGGGAGGTGTGAAGCCCCATAGGGTGCCCAGGTAAAGAGTCTTCTCAGTGACAGCCCAGAAGAGTTTTACTTCAAAGCATAACTGCCATCCCCCAGAATGCTCCTAGAATCCCACCTTTTCTTCTTGGAAGTCCTTCCACACTGATCAGAGGGAAGCTCATGACATCTTCTTCTTCACTCTCTGTCCCACTATAGGTCACCCATAGCTACTCTCCTCCATATTTATTACTCTCCCTCTTTCCCATGGTGACATGACCTAATCCCTGTTTTATAGCAAGAGCAGCTCACTTTGTTCCTCCATCAGAGGATGGCCTGTCCCTCTCTGTTGGAAATGCCTACCCAGTTTTATGGCTTATTTTTGATAATAATTTTTGCCAAGAATTCTTTTTGAGTAGAATGTCACTATGGCATTGATTATAACCCTTCTTTCATTCAACTCATCTACAAAGGAATGTCTCACATCCATTGATGGAGGTGTCCCTTCCCAGGAAAGGAAGGCTGGTGGAGGAGGGAGACCCAATTGGTCCTCACCTTGCTCTGGTACAGCGCCTCAGCCTCAGCCTTGCTCTTCAGGGCGATGTCCTCGTACTGGGCTCGGACCTCGGTAATGATGCTGTCCAAGTCCAGGTCACGGTTGTTGTCCATCGACAGGATGACAGAGGTCTCGCTGGTGTGAGTCTGGATCTGGGCTACCTCCTGAGTTGAGAGGTGAGGACAGAGTTAGGGTCCTTCTCTCTCCTCTGCCCATCAGACTTCTGGGCCTGTGGCGCCTGGCAGAATGGGCCAAAGTAGAGAGAAGAAATGCCTGCTGGAGCCAAGGAAAAGGTTCACACAGCAGGATACACCTCATGTGGGTAGCAGGCCATGGGAGGCACTTCTTGCAATTCACAGTATCAGGAATCTGTGCTTCAGTAGGACCTCATGGTGTCATTTTTACCTGCCTGCTGCCAAGGTCATTATCACAGTCCCCATAAGATTTTTTCCTGTGTGGCTTCTAGGGACCAGAATCCTACACTTTCATGGCCTCCCAGTGCATGGTTTTGCACCTTCCCATCAAAACACTCTTAATTCTGTTTATCCTAAATCCTTCTTATTAGCATCTCCCTGAAAGAGCCAGGGAATCTCTCAGCTGGAAAGAAGTGGGGTAGGGGAGGGGGAGGGGTGTCCTCACCGCATTGTACAGACACTTAAGGAACTTGATATCTTTGTCCAGAGAGTCCACTTTGGCCTGGAGCTCCACCTTGACCATGTAGGCTGCATCCGCATCCTGCCGAGAGGCACCCAGAGCCATTGGTCAATATCACCCACGTCGCACCAGGTGCCCTGTTCTTGCCCTCAGAGTCAATTAACTTCCTATCTTTTGCCCACCAAGGGAAGCAGGTTGGTGAATAAAAGCCCTCAATATTGCCTTTCTCTCCTATGCATCTTTGGGGATAAATAAAGAAGTGGGGGCTGCTCTTTTTCTGTTACACCTGGAGAAAATGAAGCCCAGAGAAGTAGAATGAGTTTCCTCAAGTCACACGGGCAGTCTGAGCTGAGCCAGAGGTTTCCAATTCCCAGACCATGATTGTCTCCTATCTGTCTCTTCCCATATCCTAGGCGTGTGTCCTCTCCACCTTGCTAGAGGCCAGAATATGACTCCATCTCCATTCAGGTACCAACCCCTCCCCAGAAGAAGGCCAAGGCTGGAGTCCCGGGTAGGGTTGGTTAGGATGGGGATTCGAGAGAAAACAGAGTCCATAGGCTCTTCTCTCTCTTACCTTCTTGAGCACCACAAAATCGTTCTCAGCTGCTGTGCGCTGATTAATCTGCACCTCATACCTATGGGCAAGGAGAGAAGACAGCGGAGGTCTCAATCCCCTTGGCCATATGACTCCCTCTTCACACTGACCAGACAAGTGCTGGTATACAGATCTGCTGTATCTACAGATCCACAGGATCTGCTGGAGCACTGCAGGGGCTGGTGGTGGCAGTCCTGTGTCCCTGAATTGCCTCATTAACATTCCATTCCCTGGACCCTAGGAAAATATCCAGGTGCCCCAAACCAGTCACTGAACCCATTGGTGGATCAATGAGCAAAGGAACTCCTTCCCATCAACCAGGTAGGAAGTTCTCATCAAATAGGGGTGGTCCTTCCTTCACAGTCAGAGGAGGGGTGTGAGCCCTTGACCCAGATGCTTGCTCCCTCCCCTCGTAACAAGTGGTACAGAGATTGGATGATTGCAGGAGCCTCTGGGAACATGACCCATGACCTTGGCTGGACCCACTCACCGCTTCTTGTAGTCCTCCACCAGGTCCCGCGTGCCCTTCAACTCCGAGTCCAGCCTCACCCGGTCCCCGGACAGCATCTCCAACTGCTTCTGCAGGTTGCCAATGTAGCCCTCAAGGATGGGCTCCAGGTTTTTCCTACAGTTGTTCAGGTCCAGTTGCTGCAGCAGCTCCCACTTGGTCCCCAGCACCTGGTTCTGCTGCTCTAGGAACCTCACCTGGAATTAGATGGATGCTACCAAGTCCCGTGGAAAAACACCATTGACCCTACCAGGTTATACAGATTTTTCTAAAGACATTTGGCTCCAGTCCTGACTCTCCACTCATGGAATTCCATGCAAACAAGACCCTTTACAAGGGTTCATTCTGTAGCCTTTCAGGCAAAACTAGTCACTGAAAACTCACTGAAGAAGGAGATTCCACAGCCGGCTTCTGTTGCCTGACCCAACCCCAGGAGATGCTTTTCCTCTGTCTCAGCTAAGTGTTTCCTCTGTCTCAGCTAAGTGTTTCTTCTGTACCATGAGCCCTTACCTCTGAATAGTGCTGATTCTATCAGCCCTCCATCTGCCTTGAAGGGCTAGAGGTCCAGTTGACCTCCAGATTCCCATCAATTCTTCCTCAAGGTATGGCTACCCTTTACCAAAATTTCCACCTTTCTCTGTAAAAGCAAACAACACATTCATTTATTCCTTCGTGCTATCTAGCTCTCAGGTCGTGCCATGATCATGGAGCCCTTCATGAGGTCCAGCAGCAACCTTTCCATCCACAGTGCCCTGTGCACTGCCAGGCATAAAGGGATCACTCACAACTCACTGGACTGTCTTATCCACCTGGGAGACCCACCTTGTCAATGAAGGAGGCGAACTTGTTGTTCAGGGCCATGATCTGCTCCCGCTCCTGCGTGCGCACCTTCTGGATCTCCGGGTCCAGCTCCACATTGAGGGGAGCCAGGAGGCTCTTGTTGACCATTACCTGCTGGATGCCCCCAAGTGGGCACATGGATGGGCACACAGGCCCCAGGACCACACTGCCAAACATACTGCCGGCAAAGCCGCTAGCCCGGCCCCCGCGATACCCAGAGCCAAGCCTGAAGTTGTAACTTCCAGTCCGAACACTGCTGCCAGCCACCTTGGGGGGAATACAGAGATTCCCTCTGAGACTGTAGAGGCTTCGGCTTCCAAAGGCAGCACCAGCTCCTTTGCTGGGTGCATAGTGAGAAGCCGTGCTGCCCCCAACCTTCCTCAGCACCACCGCCGAGTGCCCACTGAAGCCCCCCTTGTCACCACCAGACTTGATGTTCAGTTGCTGGCTCATGGTGGCAGAGATGGAGGTGGCAGAGCTGGAGTCACCAATGGAGAGAGAACTTTTGATGGGGCACCCAGAGCACTGCTCCCTTTTATTCTGTCCATCCCTGAACACCGGAAAAGGGTGTTTCTCCTCTATCTCCTTTCTCCCTGCTGAAGGTCCTGAGGCCATGGGCAATTTGTGGAACAGACATCTCCAAGCCCTTTGCAGCAACAAAGTGCTTCTGATAGTGAGCAGAATATGCTGTCCTTGCATACTGGAGTGGTCTAATCAGGCATTTATCTGTGCTCCTAATTAGGGGCCTGGAGAGTTATCCCCTTCAGAGATCTCCTAGCTTAATTTTTTTCAGGGCTGCTCTTTCTTGCTTATCTATCAGTAAAGAGCAGGGGAAATGCTGGGCTTTGTCCAGAGAAAGCTCATCAGAAAACCCCAGGTTTCTGCCCTAGAGAACCTATCCCTCTCTTTGCTGGTCCTGTTAAGGTACTGGGGTGTTTGCACCAGAGAAGATGAAATTCAAAGGATATGATGCATGTCTTCAAAGATCTAAGTCCAAGAAAGAAGTTCCAGGGCTCATTCTCTGGGTCACTGTAAGAACCACAGCTGTCTAGTAACGGAATGGACCCCAGGAAGGTAGTGGAAATGACCACATGGAGTCTGCATGCCACCCAGCAGGGGACTGTCTGGACATTTCTGTACTGGGCAGGGAGGGACTGGGTGGCGATTACCTTGACGTTGCCTTCTCAACAGACAGAATCTTTTCAGGCAGCTGGTAGTTTCTGCAGCTGAATTTTTTCTCCTGGACAAGGTTATCTGCTGCATCCTAGGAGATGAGCCATGAAGCAGGCTTGAAGGTGGGCCATTGACTCCCCTGGGGAGAACGTCTCCCCTAGCGCTCCCTGGGGACATGTTCCAAGCCCAGTGACCAAGGCACTGGAGCCCATGGGTCTCACTCTGGAGTCAAGGTAACTGTTCTGCTCCTTTCTTGATCACTTTAGGAAACCATTCAATTTTGCGTCAGGTGAGACCAGCTTTTTGTAGCTCAGGGAGCCCTGGTGGAGGTAAATGTTTACAAATTACTCCAAAAGCAGGCATCTCCTAGCTCTGACTCTGACCAATTTTCCAATAATGAAATTCAGGAGCCTTGACTCATTTGAAGCCGGTGATAGCAGACAGCTGCTCCACAGCTGGGAAGGGGGAGTGTATGAGCGGAACAGCAGGATGTGCATAGCCCTGGACAGCTTCCTCTGAGGGTTTCCTCTCATGAAGTTCTCCGCACAGCCCCAGAGGCAGAGGTGGAAGCTTCTCCAAGGTCCCTGTCTCCCATCCTTCTTGGCAGGGCCTAGCCCTAGGGCATGTGTGCTAAGTCGTAACTGAAGTGGTTTCTTGTGGTTTTCTAAACCAGATTGCAAGTGCTGTTGAATGAATGTCAACAAATAGTGTAAACCCCTTGACCAGAGGCGGCTATCATCTGGTCCCAGCCCCCAAGGAGCCTGCAGACCAATGAGAGGAATCTATGCAAAGAACTTAACCTTGGGTTAAAGCTCTGGAATATGAAAAGTTGGGAACAAAGGATTGGAGGTGTGCTGGGGAGTTAAGGACCTCTGGAAGGCTGGGCTTCAATTACTTGTGGCAGGGTGATGGACTAGGAGCTCCCAGGCAGTGGGGGGTTGAGATATTAATCGCAGTAATGGTAGCAGTGGTGGCAGCAACAGTATCTGTTGTGGTAACAAAAAGAATCAATGTTGATTGGTCACATCACATGTGCCAGACATTGTGTGAACACGACAAGGATTTTTAATTTAATCCTCATGTTACTGAATTCACCCTACAGTTAAAGACTGAGGATTATGGATGCTAAGGAACTTGCCCAAATTTACTCAGCTAGCAAGTCAGAGCTGGGTCTGGAATTCCAGTGTGTCTAGTTTCGAAGTCCATATTCCTAACCTTTACCATCCTGTTATGTGATAGAGATGAGAGTTAGAGCCATAGATGCAAGACTTTCTGATGCATGAGGCATGCGCAGCAGCTACGGCTCTGAGTTCCTCATACTCATGATTCTCTATATTGTTGAGATAAGCAGATGACATGAGAGGAAGGGGAGGTTATCCCTGAAATGGGGGCTTATGTAAGGTGGTTGCTCTAGATGAGACATCACTCTGAGGTTGAGAGAGAAAGTCAGCCAAAATAGGGGTGGGCAGAGGGAGGAAAAGACTCACTTTCATGGGGGCTATTTTATTCTACAATGTCCAATAGCTGGGCCTTCACTGAGAGGCTCCAACTGGGAAATCAGCATGACTCTGGGGATCTGACTCTTCCTGGGCCAAGGGTGCACCTCCACTGTCTGGTGGAGTATGAGTGCTAATCTGTTAGGGGAGCTGGACCTCAACAAAAGAGAATTTACAGGAAAGGCATGAGACTAGGTCTTCAAAGCTGGAGAAGATTTAGAATAGATCAAAAGCAGCGTTTCAGGTGCCCAGGAAAACACTACAGAATGAACTGGGCCCATCCATGTCAGAAGTGACAGGCTGGGGAGAGCCAGGGGTAGGGCTAGGGGTCCCCACACTCTCTGTATTCATTCCACAAGCAATCAATGAGTGCTGGCGTGGGCCTGGCCCAGCACTGGGGGCTGAGCAGTAAGAGTCTAGTGATGGTGATGATGGTGATGGCCGTGACGGTGGTGGTTGTAACACAGAAGGAAGGGGTGGAGGTAGAGGGGAATTTCCTGACGACGGTGTGGCGATCATGGCCAAACACAGGGGCCTCTCCTTGGAAATTTAATTGCAGAGAATTGCCTTTACCACACAGTAGGATCTCTGACAGTTCCAATCTTTACCATGCGGGCTACCCTCCAATTACTCATCATAGTCCACACCCCAGTCTTTGCGTTCACAGGACTAATGAGTGTCCCAAGGCTTGAAGAGATTGGTTCATTCAATAAGTAGAAAATTGAGCGTTACTTGGTGAATTGCTCTAAGCTAAGCTAGACGTCGAAAGAGAAACAGGTAAGATCTTCTCCTTCCTTCTAAGAAATTGAAATTGAACAGGAGGAGAAAGAATATAAGCACATGAAAGTGGTTTTGCTGTTGTTATTGCTATAGTTTAATTCCTTGTGTTTAAATGAGTAATTCAGATAAGCTGTTACTGAAATTCTGCTTTTAAAAATAAATCAGAATAAAATATATTGGTCTTCCTAAGGTGGGGGTTGGGAATGGGAAGGTGGATAGATGCACAAGCATCCCAGAGGCAGTGAGTATCCCAGGTGGACTGTAGGGGAAAGTTTGACTTGGGAAGCAGAGGTTGCTAGGAGAAAAATGACAAAACAGGCCAAGGTATTTCCCTTCTCCCGGAGGATAGTGTGGAATCATGTGAGGGTCCTCAAGGGAAGAAACTTCACAGAGCGTGTGCTTTAGATTAAAGAACAGGCTCTGGGTTGCATGAGGAGAACTGTGCCGGGGAGACAAGTACCCCAGGGAGACCAGAAGGAGCTGAGCCCATGTGCACCATAATCTCCCGCCATCTTGGTTAAAGCGGCTCCTGGAGGGGAGAGGTCTGCAGAGCACCCCACACAGGAGGGGAATAGAAAGCAGTGCCACAAATAATCCCAAATGGACATAACTGGTGTCATGTCAAATTGATTTGAGAATGGATGTCAAAGGTCTTTTTTCTCTAATCCATTGTCCATTCGACTACTCCTAGACATAGTCAAGGAAGCCGGCATTCGTAGAAGGTAATTAATGGGGAGAAGAAGAAGTTTGACGGATTCTTGAAGGAAGCTTGATGGGTAATAAGACTTGGGGGCAAACCACAGCACCTCAGAATGGAAAGGACACGAAGCTGAGTTCTCTGCTTTCCTTTTGAAAATGAGCTCAGGCTTGAAACCAAATATTCTCAGCCTGTCTGAACCAGTTTGAAAGGAGGCTGTTTTTCCATCCTCATCCAAAGTTAACTAGAACAAGCAAGAAGAGTTCACCTGCTTTTCTCCTTCTCTCCCCATACCCTCTCCCAACACCCTTCACCTTCCTGACGTGAAATTCCCTGGGTCTTAGGGTATCAAGTCCAACAGCAGATGGGACTGAAGCTTGGGTCGAGCTCACTGCTGCAGTCTGGGGACCTGGGCGCCTGGCTGGGGTACAGTGGGTGCAAGAGGATGTTCAGAGACTGAAGCCAAAAGTCCCATGTTTGTAAGATGGGAAAGGAGAAACTCTGGGCACAAAAGATGAGGACCAGCACCCCAGGCCAGACGACTGAAGCAGCTAAAGACCATTTTGTAGGGTGACCAGCTCTTCCAGCTTGCCCAGGACTGAGGGGTTTTCTAAGTAGGACATGGGACTTTCTATGTTACAACCTGGACTGTTCTGGAAAATCTGGACAGTTGATTGCCTGACCATTACCCACCACACCACAGAGTAAATAGTATCAAATTCTCTAGTAGTTTAGGGGGGTCCCTGAAGTTAGAACATCTCTCCAAGTCTGAAACTTACATAGTCAAGCAATTCACTGGCCTCTCACCATCCCCACGGTTCCCTTGCCTCCTGCCCCCAACACACACCTATTAACATGAATTTCCCAGATTATTAAGAAAACAGATAGCTAGATGGCACCAATATAAATTCAATTCCACTGTCATATATTCAAGTCCTGTTATAAGGCACTGTATTGAATGAAAACCCAGACAGGCAGTCAACAGGGTCAAAATTTCTGCTTCTTGGTGCCACATTAGTATAAAGGACATTGTGTAGTAAGCTTCTGTTTATTAAAACTTAGCAGAGGCTGTTCAGTGACCTGAAATCTGGCAGCAGCTTCCTTATCACAGCTGGTCTCATAGAACTTTCTACCCATCTCTCCGCACACCCCATCTCTGAGTCTGGGGCTTTCCCCACATCTTCTTCTCAGCACCAGCATCTCCTTCCTTCTCTCTGCCATCCAGCTCAGGAGACAAATGTCGGAGCAGTTTAGCCAAGAGGCTGCAGTGCCTTTAAGATGCTTTTGTGCCAGTTAGAAAAAGGTGCCCCTTCCTCTGGGCAGATGCAGCCCTTTGCCAGGGTGCACAGCTGGATTTCAGGCCCCCCACTCGCCCCCTCACCAGGCACCATTGCTGGACATTACCCTCGCAGCCCTCAGGACATCCGTGGGTGCGTGCCCAAATCTCAGGGACAGACTTGTGTTATACAGGTGAGTTGGAGCCTTTGGCCAGCATTCTTCCTGCTCCTAGGGGAAGGGTCATCAAGGTCTCCTGGCCTCCTCCCCACCACCCTCAAGCTGGAGCCTACTTCTCCAGGCCTCTACTCTGACTTCCAGTCCCCTGGATCTTTCCTCTTTGAGCTCCTGAAAGTAAGTAATGGTCCCCTCCTCCCACCTCTGCCCACTCTGGCCTCTCTCCACTGGGAGCCCTGCCCAGCTCCGCTTCCCTCTGACTTAGGGAACTGCAGACCTGTTTTCACTGTTCCCAGCCTGAGTGTCCTTTGTATTCAGCACTTCCTGGATGTGCCTCACTAAGCTCCCCATTTTTGATTCTCTTTCTCCTCTTGCTCTGGCTCCTAAGACTTTTACAGCTGGAGAGACCCCTGGTCCTGAGGTGGACATCAAGTATGCTTTAGTTCTCTGTCTCTCCTCTTTTTAGAAAGAAAAGCTCTCTGGACTCTTTATAACTCCACCCCAGCCCCTGCCCAGTCATCACTGGAGCTTTCCTCAGCGCGAAAGCACTGAGGTATGTGGAGACAAGCACCGTCTTGCTCTGGGAAGGACACGCTGGCTTTCATTTGCTCTTTTCAAAATACCACCAGCCCCCATACCTCCATTATTTCATCCATCTCCTTACCTCAGACCTCCCCCCACCCCCCCACCCGCCCTGCCCCGCAACTCCCAGCCACTTCTGGAAGAAGTTTGTAAGATACTTTTCCAACCCTCAAACCTCTTTATGGTGTGACTTTTTTTTTTTTTTTTTTTTAAAGAGAACAGGCAGGCTGGGGGCAAGGCCTTAATCTTTTTATCATGGCTGTGAAGTCTGATGCTTGATCCGCCTCTTCCTTTGCCCATTTCCAAAGCAAACAAGCGGGCTGCGAGGCAGGCTGTAATTAAGCCAGTTGTCCTAATGACAAGCCCTCTATCTCCCGTCGGAGCCTCACGCAACCTGTTCCAAACAGGACAGAGCAGCCCACTCTCACCCTATCCAGTAGGGGGAAGCTGGAGTGGTGGGCTGGGGCTACCTGCCTCAGGTGTGGGGAAATAGCCATCCCCCCTTCCCTGAATCCACATTGTAACTAAGCCTGGGGGCAGGAGTTAGGAGAGGGGTGGGAGAAGGGGAGGAACACCCGGTAGGGCAGGAGCACCAAGGGGCCAGGATGACCACAGGCAGAGCAGGAACCGAAAGGGGAAAAAATCTGAAAGTAGGATGTCCAGAAAGAAGTATAAGAAATAAGTGTGTGTTTTCAGAAAAGGAAGCTTGTCTAACTCCCTGGGTGGTGGGGAGGAAGGAGTTGGTCCTGAGGGGAGGAGCCAAAGCCTAGAGAGGGAGGAAGATGAGAGGGTGGGGGAGGATCGGAGGCAGGGGCATGGCCTGAGCCCCCCATGAATCCATGACAGCCGCCTCATTCTTGATTCTCTCTCTCTGCCTACTCTGACTCCTAAGGTGTTTATGGCTGGAGAGACCCCCCAGCCTCGCAGTGGAGACCAGCCTGGGTGGAAGGGATGAGTTACCTGTTGGCTACAGGGAACCCCCTCACTGCTGGGAGGAGGGGCCTAAGCTCCATCCCCCAGGATACAAGCCTGCCACGGACTTAGAGGCTCAGGCAGGGTGGGCTGAGGCTGGGGTCAGCCTGTGAGCTTCTCCATCCAGAGCTGAAACCACAGCCAAGCCCCTTCCAAGAGTTGTGTCCACTTGCCCTTGTGGAGAAGGAGGCCTCGAGACCAAGCCCCCTCTCCCCACTGTCATGGGCCGCCCCACACTGAAGCAAGTGGGATATTATGTCTGGACATAATGGTGGTACCAGGACGTGAGTGATCTGCAGTGTGGGCCAGAGAACACGGAAGACTGGGCACACTGGCTTCCACTTAAGGGGAAGGGAACAGAGGGGTAGCATGCGGCAAGAGTGGGGCTGCACATCATAACGGAGAACCAAGGAGAGGGCTGAGAGGGACCAGCAGCCATGGGAGAGAACCTTCTGGAAACAAATGTGGGCTGGGAGAGCAAAGGAGAGTGAGGGAAGAGCTGTCAGCCTGGGATTGGAATCGAGCTGGAAGCTACTCTGACAGTCATGCCTGGGGTGTAGACATGGAGGAGTCACTGGGTGAGGGCTTGCTGAGTACATTTTAATTCATTTCATCTTCACACCAATCCTACTAAGTAAATACTCTTATTTTTTCACTTTATACATGAGGAGGGGCCTTCCTGATGGCTCAGTGGTAAAGAATCTGCCTTGCAATGCAGGAGATGCAGGAGATGCAGTTTTCATCCCTGGGTCGGGGCGATCCCCTAGAGGAGGAAATGGTGACCTGCTCCAGTATTCTTACCTGAAAAATCCCATGGATGGAGAAGCCTGGTGGGCTACAATCCATGGGGTCACAAAGAGACAGACATGACTGAGTGACTGAGCACTTTGCACATGAGGAAACAGGAGCAGGGAGATTAAGCTGCCCAAGTTGTAATAATGAGTGGCAAAAGAAACAAACTCTCAACTGGCCGACTGCCAGCGTGTGTCCTCACAGACTGGGTGATCCCTCTCCAGCCTGGAGTCACCAAGCTGTGACTCTTTTGGGTCCAGTGAGTTGGGAGTAGCTTTAATCTAGAACTTGGGGCTGCATCTGCTGTCTCAGCCAGAAGGATCTGGAATCCCTGAGAGAGAGGATGGATGGGTTGGAAGTAAGACGGAGGGATTCCAGTGATGAATCTCTAAGAGGACCAAATCTACATGGTGGTGTGATGTGGATGTGTACCAAGTGAGGAGGGAGAGGCAAGGTGGTGGAAATTGGTCTGCAGGAGAGGAGACCCTCCGCGTCTCTGCTGGCCTGTGCAACACTTGCTAAACGTGAGTGTAAGGGCTGAGGGATGGTGCCTTAAGCAAGGGGCTTGTCCTACAAACGGGAGTGGTAGCGGCCCTGGAAGGGAAACGAGGCAGCTGGCAAAGGGCAGCTCAAACCTCAGAGCAGCTGCCAACAGTGACTTAAAAAGTCTGTAAGACACTCCTGGTCTCCAGCAAGTCATTTCCCCTTCACCTCCTCCAGGAAGCCTTCCTAGACTGTGTTCAGTCTGATCCCTTCCTTCCTCTCTAGCCCCTTGGCTGTGCCTCACCATGCCTCCAAGCCCAGATCATCCTCCAAGCACCTCTGCACTAGAGAGTGAGAGGTCTCAGAGGGCTCCCCTTGCAGCCGGGACAGGAGCCTGCATACAGTACAGGTGAGGTGAGGGCACAATACTGTTGAGGGATGGGAGATTTCCCTCCCAGGACTCCTGGATCAGCCCATCGAGGAAGAGCTGTCGGAAGGTCTAGAATTCTCTGACTAGATGTAAAGAGATTCAGGCTGTGGCAATGCCAGCACTACCACAACCCCAACCCACCCCCTCAGTCGTGTGAAAGGAGGGATGGGAAAGAAGGAGGGGAGACAGAAGCCAGGGCCTGGGCAACACGGAGGCTGGGGCCTGCCTGGGCATGCCAGGGAGCGAAACAGCATCTCCTCCAGCTGGCAGCTCCGCGGTGGGCACAGAGCCTGACCAAGGTTGTCTCACACCCTCTTGGTTTTACGAATCTTTCCTCCAGAGCCACCGGGTTGGAAGGTGCAGTACCTGGGGCTGATGGCAGAGGGCAGTGTAGGCACAAAATACCAGCACCAAGGAGTTACTCTTCCTGCTTGGAAATGAGCAGTTGGTGACTGAATGGGACCATGTGTCAATGAATAGACCCAGTGTTTGCCCTGGTCCTGCACTTAGCCCACCTGAGCCAGGTCTCTGGGCACAGTGCTGCTCTGGATTGACTGCTCATGGACCAGTGCACAGCTGGTAAACACAAAGGCCCTGTGAACACGCATTAACAGTGATTATTATAATAACAGCTAACATCTGTTGGCTGCAAACTGTATTCCAGATGCTGTATTACTCGCATTATCCCTTTTCATATTCTCAACTCTCCTCTACAGTGAGGACTCTGGCAGGTATGGAGGCACTGTGCATGGAAAACATGGACTGGACTCTGAGAGCTGGACCCCCAACTCTGCCATTTACTGTGTGACATTGGGTGGATTATTTTACCCCTTTGAGCCTCAGCATATCATGAGTGAGATTCACATTATAACAACAATACCTGTTGGATTGTTGGGAGAATTCATTGTTGCCAGATATAAAGTGTTGAGAGTAGTACCTGGCGTACAGAAATCACTCATCAAAGGCCAGCTTGTATCAACCGCATTTTACAAGGGCAGGATCTTGTACCCAGTCACAACCAGCCATTAGAAGAGCCAGGATTTGAAGCCAAAACATGTGGCGCTCAGCCAGGACGCCAGACGTAAGATAGGATGTGCCTGACACAGTCCTGGCTTATGCCTGCTATCTGCAGATCCAGTTTAGCAAATGTCCAGGATAGAAGTGTCTCAATTAGGTTAATAAATTCTATAAATAGCATACACATGGATGAATGTAAGACACAAATCTCTTAACACAATTGTAATGCCACTTGCATGTCAAATCATCAGGACACACGTGTGTTACCTGAGCTCTTTCTCCCCAGTGAAGGTGGGTGAGACGGAGCCATGCATACCTGTGACAAACATTACACTGAGTACTGACCATGAGCCAGACTGAGGGCCCCAGAACAGAACACGGGGCTCTGAGGAGTAGGGGAGGGGACAGACATGTGGGCAGCTAACATGACACCAGGAAAATAGAGCCTCAACTGTAATATGGGTTCGGGAACAGTGCTATGGATGTGCAGGGCCCTGGTCCCCCCTCTGCTGCTCACCAGGGCTGTGAACGTGAGCAGAGTGCTTAGCCATCTGGGCCTCTGTTTGCTGGCCTATGAGAGTGGGGGGATTCAAGGAGTTATTGGCCACAAGCTCTAATGTTCCTTTTCATTTATGCTTTTATGACTTGATAGAGGGACCAGAAAACACCTGCCCATAGGAAGTGGCAATTCAACTGGACCACCAAGGATAAGCAGGCTTTCAGGAAATGGGGCATGGGCACTCGAGATTGGAAGTTATATTTGCCAAGGTCCCGAGGTGTGAAAAGTCCTGGCCTCCAAGAAGAAAGACTGGAGTATGAGGCTGGAGAATGACAAGGGGGAGAAGGGGTCACAGGCACCCTGAAGGTCACCCTCAGCCGAGGCTCATCGTTGGAAGGTGGCCTTGCCCTGGAGGACTCTGCTCTTACGCACCTTGTTCAAGGCAACTGTGTCAACTGCTTCTGAGAAAACAAACATTCTTACAGAAACATACACATGCGTCAAAGAACACTTGTCTTACTCCATGTAATTTTTCTTCACAGAAATCATCACTGCCTGACATATCCTGTGTTTCTTTGTTAATTGCTGTTTTTTTCTCTCCCCACCAGACTGTGAGCTCCCCAAGGACAGGCTCTATGTGCCTGTTTGCTGACTCCTGTATTCCCTGTGCCTGACGAGGCCAGACTCACCAGAGCTCATGAGCCACTGCTACATGGTACACCGTAGACACAGAGGCATACACAGGCAGGTGCTGGCCTCAAACTTGAGGATGGGAAAGAATCAGCTGGAAGAAGAGGACAGCAAGGCTGGTGTGGAAGACCAAGATAGGAAGTGGGTTGGCAGGAGACTGAGGAGGAAAGGAAGAAGAAGGAATGACTCTCTGGTAACAAGAGACAGTTGTAGGGACACTGTGGGAGCTTTTGAGAGGTGGAGCAGGAAGCTGCGCTGAAACTCAGACACCTGAGGGTCCTGGGGTGACTCAGCTCCTTGATCACAGCAGCCTGAGCGTCTTTGTACGGGGGGCGACTGTTCCCATCTCACAGGGCCATTGTGTGGCCTACCTGGAGTAAGTGCCCAGGTGCCCAGGAAGACCCAAGCCTGCCTAGAGGCAAATCTGTAACAAATCTCTGCTGTTTACAAGGAGCAGCTCTCAACCAATGCCTGCCTGGCGAGGACCAGACAGCAAAGATCCGTATCAGACCAGGGACCCAGAGGGAAACAAGAGCTGGACCAAGAAAAGTTGGATGGGGCAACTCAGATGTCAGTATGCTGGGCAACAGATTCAACACTGAGAATCAGATGGTATTGACCATTTATTGCAGAGAAGCAGAGAACTGGGCATGACCACAGTCAGAGGACAATGAGAGCCCCTTGACTGTGAAGACCCAGAAAGGTACGAGGACAGAGGGGCTTGCCCCTGGTCACAGAGAAACATCCTGGGGATGTGTGTAATCTCTGCATACAGGGAAGTGACCCAGAGAAAGGTGCCCAAGGAGGAGGTCACCGAGAGAGCTCGTGGCTGGACGCCCTGCATCAGAGCATCACCCCACTGAGAACAAGGAGCAGGGATGGGACCAAGGCTGTGGTTATGGAGGAAGCACTTCCTGACTTGGGAAGGGGACCCACAAGAGGAGATGAGGACATGGGGAGATGGGTGAGGTTTGCAGCTTTCTGCTCATCTGCCCTTCATCTCGAGGCCTTTTTGGTTGCACAGCTACTGCCTGAGGTTTTGGCAGGAGCATCCTTGAGCTCTCTGCCTCCGCAGCTGCCTTTGGTTTTGACATCCACCGCTGAGGATTTATAGCTGTAACTGCTCGAGGCACCAAAGCCCATGCTGAAGCCAGCGCCTCCTGCCCCGGCACCGGTGTTGCTGATGACGGCTGCAATTGGCAAGAAAAGACCCGGTTCATTCAGCCTCCTGGGACATCCTGATCATTCTCTTAGTTCTCTCCCCTGGGGTGGCTTCACATGGAGACACAGTCTCCATTGTCTATTTTTAGTTTACTAAGAGATTTTCCTCAGCACTGGTCATTTTTCAGGTACTTGACCCCATGTATTTGACCTTTTCCTAATTAGTCTATGTTGATCTATCAATGTCAGACTGTAAGCACTGCTGCTGCTGCTGCTGCTAAGTCGCTTCAGTCGTCTCCGACTCTGTACGGCCCCATAGATGGCAGCCCACCAGGCTCCACCGTCCCTGGGATTCTCCAGGCAAGAACACTGGAGTGGGTTACCATTTCCTTCTCCAATGCATGAGAGTGAAAAGTGAAAGTGAAGTCGCTCAGTCATGTCCGACTCTTCGCGACCCCATGGCCTGCAGCCTACCAGGCTCCTCTGTCCACAGGATTTTCCAGGCAAGAGTACTGGAGTGAGGTGCCATTGCCTTCTCCACTGTAAGCACTAGCAGACTTTATCAGTGAATTTCTGTCTGGATAGGACCAGATGAAGAAAGGCACTTCAAGGAGGCCTTCTGATGCTTCTACTAAAGAAAGGAGCTGCTGGGAGTACCCTACAATAGAACCCTGTGCTCTCGCTAGCTTTTAAATCTGCAGGAGATTATTTCTGCTTTTTTCATCATTCAGCCAGTCAGGCTCCTCTCATTCCTTCTTACTTCAATCCAGTACCTCTTTTATGGACTGGCCTCAAAGAAATGGAATGTAGTCATTAAGTATCATTCTTACAGTAGACTTTGGGACTATATACTGTTGGCATCATTTGATCTCTCTACAGGTTATACTTTTGTATAACCTGTATTAAAATAGTATTTCACGATACCGTTTTTCTCCTTGGTTACTAAATCCAGCTCCCTCTTTGTGCCCCTAAGTGTCCCCTTAACCCACTCTGTTATTGTTATTCTAACTTTTCTTTGGTGTCATGAAAACAGAGAGACTTCAACTTCTGGTAGGTGACCAAGGGCAGAACTAGGTACTGCAGATACTTACAGATGCTCACAGAATTTGGATATTCACCAGACATCCTGCAGAGGGAGAAAAAATCAGATAAACCTCCCTAAACCTCTTCGATCCAGGGAGATCCTTCTGTGAATCAGCCTCTCCTCTCAGAGCAACCTTGAACCTAGGTGATTCTTGGAGACCACCTTGCCCCTCCCACTCGCCTCAAGAATAAATCATGAAGGGCCAGGGATGCTCTATTTCTCAATTTCTTCAATTCCTCCCCTACCACCTCTTTGGGATGTTTACAATCCTGTCCTTCTTGCTGTCTAACTCTGGTCTTTCCTACCGCACCATGTCAAAGCCATTCTTTGTAGAGTTTCACCTCAGTAGGACCTGAACAAAACCAAACTGTTTGCCCTCAACCTTCCTACTAAAGCACAGAGATAACGCTCCAAACAAAAGACATCCCCGCCCCCCACCTCACCTGCACTCTTCGCCCTCCAGCAGCTTGCGATAGGTGGCGATCTCCATGTCCAGGGCCAGCTTGGTGCTCATCAGCTCCTGGTACTCACGCATCATCCTGGCCAGCTCCTCCTTGCCCTGGAGCAGGGCGGCCTCCAGCTCATCCAGCTTGGCTCGGGCATCCTTCAGGGCACAGTCGCCCCGCTGCTCAGCATCGGCGATAGCCATCTCCAGGTTGGAGCACTGAGGGGCAAATGGATTCAGTGCTTTGGGTCAGAGCATAGCTCTGAGATCCTGCTCAGAAGACCTCCCTTCTTTTGATCCTGATTGATAGTAAATGCTTTGAGGTCCTTCTGGTTTTCCCATTTTCTGAACATCACTAGAGGTGATGTCTAGAATCTGTCTCCCCCACCCCTCGCCCCCACTCCAGGCACAGTTCAGTCCAGCTCATGCCATGGCATGTAAAGGTGGAGTGTTCTTACCTTGGGAGAGAGGAGGGGAAAGGTATTGATTGAGAAGGTGGCCACCTGGGCACATGGCCGCATCGTCTCCCTCCTAGTCTGTAACATTGGCTGTTCTGCCAACCCTAAAAAGTCTGCCAACCCTAAAATGTCTCTGGGTCACTGGCCTTAATTCTGCCCCATAGTATAAAAGATATCTTGGGAGATGTTGTAAAGAGTGAAAAAAATAGGGACCGATAAAGTTCCTATTAATAAAATGTCTATCCAATAAACCTACCCCATGGAGGATCTGGCCTCCCAAATTGCACAGAGACTCATGCTACAAGGCAACAGCCTTCAATAATACTTTTGCATAACTAACAGGTTTTACTAGTTTACAAACATCACTTTTAGGTGTTACTTGCAGAAGCAAACTGCAGGTGGGGCTCAGCACTGCATCCAGGAGAAGCTGGGCAGATGGAGGGGGTGTCTTGGACCTTTCAATCATGAGCATGTTTGCCAGTCACTGGGTTAGGCTTTGGTGGGATCTAAGGATCTGTCCCCTTTTTCTGGAGTCAAAGCTGCTTCACCCCAAGGAGAGCAGCTGGTCCTGAGGCCAGCTATCCAGGTGATGCTACCCTCCTCAGCCAGGCAGGCCCCCAGCCATACAAGTATCCACAGTGTTTCGGGTGAGTGTTTACAGCCTCAGCAGAAAAACCTAGGACCCAGCTATTGAACCAAGGAAAAGCATTGCCATCCTCAAGACTGTGGAGACCTAATTATTTAGGAGGATGCAATAAACTCTACAACTCGAATTCCACCAAACTGTCCTCTGTTCTTTCTCACTGACCAAGATCCTGTAGGTGAACCTGGGGGACTCCAGAAGCTTGGGTCTTGTGAATGTGGCATGAGTTGAAAGGAGGGCCTGAAATGTTGGTTTCTTTGAAACAATTAGCAGCTGGATTCTGGAGCCACTGGATGCAGAGTCTGCATGTTTAACTGTGGGCTTCTTTGGTGGAGAGGTCAAAAGGCAGGAAAGCACCTTGGCTGAGAGCCCTCAAGAGGAGCCGCCTTGGGGACCAAGCATCAACAGTGACCCCCACTGGCTCCCCAAGGAGGACATCTCCCCTGACCTCCAAAGCACGGTAGCCTTTTCATCACAAATGTCATTTTCTGGTAATAAGTTTGCCTAAACATGTACACAGAGCATTTTATCAGATAAATAGGGTAATTGGGTACCAAAGGTAGCTTCAAACACCTTGTGTTTTTCTTTCATTTATGCAGAATTTGATTAAATAAAAACACCATAGGTTCTTAATTAGTCTATTGTTTTTCTTTCCACTGTTGGGGGGGGGGATGTGCACGTGCAGGGCAGAGGAGGGAAGGAGATAGGGAACTTGACTTGCCCAGGAAGCTGAGACCTTAAATCCTTGCACCAAACTCCACAAACTTTGGGAGATTCATGAGTTTGCTTGCTTTGGAATCACAAGCGTGGCCCCGTGCTGTGTTCCTATGGGCTGCGTTCAGTGTAGTGCCCCCCACAGATAACCACAGGAAAGGGCAAACACTGGGCAGAGCCCTGAGCCAAGACTAGTGTTGGGTGTGTGTGTGGCGGGGGTCAGGGTGGGCTAGCGGTCTTCCTTCTCCACTCTCTTCTAAAATCCACTGCTTGTTCTCCTTCCTCCGGCACAGATTCATCATGGGAAATTTCCAAACCCTTTCACCAATTGCACTGGGTCTAAGGTCCACTGCCCTCTTTGAAGACTGCCCATAATCCGCCCATTCCTACCTAGGGGTGTCCTGCTCCCTGCTACCCACCCATCATGGACCTTCTGCTTAGGGTAGGCGTCTTTCCTTCTAGCACACATGCCCACCTCACATCCACCACTCCTGTGGGTTCCTTCACCAGACCCCCTTCCCTCACTGTCTTCCATCCCAAGGTAATCCACCTCCTACAGGAAGCCTCACTCAGGTCCCCGTTCATCCAGAGCCCCTTGGAAGCCCTATAGCACTTAGGGAGTGTGATGCCCAACAAAGGATGCTACATCCTTCCATATGGATTCCTACTGTTCTCTCCTGAGAGATCTTGTTTTACCCTTTTTAATAATGAGTCTCATACAAATTGGTGCAAGATCCTCACAGTGCTGGGAAGGGCAGGATGGTCTTCTCATTTGTACAGTCTGGTGTAACTGTTCTCATACTGACTATACCAAACCATAATTGGTCTCAAACCAATGAGTGCTGTCAGCTGACTCCTTTCATAGAACCTACCTGCTTCTTCACATTCCCAATCTCTGAGCGGATCCTCTGGATCATCCGGTTGAGATCTGAGATCTCAGCCTTGGTGAGTTTGAGGTCATCCCCGTGCTGGCCTGCTGTGGCTTGCAGCTCCTGGATCTGAGATTGGGGGACAAGAGATGAGGAGCACGAGAATTCAGCCCTTAGGGTGTTCGAGGAGAGGGAGAGTGCCGGGGTACGTTCTCACTATCTAAGCAGCACAGGCACAAGAGAAGGAGGGAAGGGGGAGAGGGAGGGGGAGAAAGACAGTCCTTTCTTTCTGGATAGGAAGGCCTGGCCCTGGTTCAACAAGATCCTCAGATTCTCAAACCTGAGAGCCCTAATGGAGTCTGAATTTCCTGTCCTTGTTTTGACAAAGCTGGCAACAGAAGAAAAGCTGAGATAATGGATTGTCCGCAGAAATGGCGTCAGAATCTTATTGAAGCTGTGACTGATGTGGCCTCAGTTGTCAGCAAGGGCCTTGGCTGGGGAAGAGCTAAGCCCATACACGGCCCCCAACACCTGCCAAGACTGTGGTAGATCCTCTGGACCACAGGATGGCATTTCCACAAGGCCCAACTCCAAGAAACAGGAAGTCTCTGCCCAGCCCCAACACACATGCACGCACACACAAGTACACACGTGCATACATGATGACAGAGTGGTAGCTGTGGTCACTGGGCCTCTGCGCACCTGGCCCTCAGCTTACCTTGGTCTGGTACAGCGTCTCGGCCTCGGCCTTGCTCTTCAGGGCAATCTCCTCGTACTGGGCGCGGACCTGGGCAATGATGCTGTCCAGGTCTAGGTCGCGGTTGTTGTCCATGGACAGGATGATGGAAGTGTCACTGATGTGGGACTGGATCTGAGCGATCTCCTGGAGGACAGTTAGGGGAGGGGAGTCAGTTAAAGGTTTCCCATGAGAGAGTCCCTTTTCTTGATCCTCTCCGGTAAATCCCCTGCTTCCCTTTCCTGCCCCTCCTCGGCACATGAGCTTTGCCTTCAACAGAGGCCTGCAGTGCTCAGGCCTGTGGGTGTGAAATGAAAACATGGAGCTTTCCACCCAGCATGGGACTGCCTTCTCCATCACACACGCAGGACTCCTCCCACCCTACCCACTCTCTCCGCACCAACAGCCACCATGGATCAGTCTGAACTCCTTACGTGGCACTCAGTCCTCTAGAGAGTCACCAATGAACCCCCAATTCTCCAGGCCCCTCATACTTTAGCACAACTCCAGCTCCAGGTCTCCCCTCATTCTGCCCCTTCAGGCTGGAGTCCAGGCCCTTCCCTGCACCCACGGAAATCTTGCTCACCTTTCTCCTGGAACCTTCACCGACACCTCAGGCAGAATTCACCATTCCGCTGCTCTCCCAAAGCCCATTTACATGCTGTTTCCCCTACCGGACTATGGATTCCTAGAGGACAGGAATCATTTCTCCTTCATCACGGTCTCCTCAAAGCCTACCCCCACTGCTCAGCACTTAGTAGGGCCTCAGCAAATGGCAGCTGTACTGACAATGTGGGTCAATACAGAGGTCAAAAGGCCTCTCTGCCAACCTTTGGTCATGTGACCATCCAGGCCAAGGGCCAGAAACCATTTGCAAGACGAACAGACCACACCAGAGAGCTCAGCAGGGCCCTTACCCCTTCGTAGAGGCACTTCAAGAACTTGATCTCCTCTGCCAAGGAGTCCACCTTGGCCTGGAGCTCGACCTTGTTCATGTAGGCGGCATCCACATCCTGGGGAACACAGGGAGGGACCAGCTGCCTGCCTCTTCCCCTGCCCTTCCTCCTGCCACAAGGAGCCCCAGGTTCCCTGCTCTCTCCCCTTCTGCCATGCTTCACAGGGAGGCCCGATCCCTGAGAGCAAACCAACCAATCTGCAGGGCCACGGCTGCACATAGATCTAAAGCTGGTAGCTTCTGGAAGCTGCACGCTACCCAGGCAAGGGACTTGAAGAGATGAGTGGGAAATTAGAATCCTAGCCATCTCTGTACTCGAGACTAAGTGACCCATAAGGGCCCTTTCCTCATCCTACAAACATCCTCATGCCAGGTGCCTAGGGAGCCCCCAGGCTTCTTCCAGCCCTCCCTACCCACCTCTTACCTTCTTGAGCACCACAAACTCATTCTCAGCAGCTGTGCGCCTGTTAATCTCCACCTCATACCTGCGTGGGGCAAGAGAAAGGAGCGTCACCAGTGGGACAGTTCTGTTCTGCAAATGCTCACTGAGCAGTGAGCAATCGCCTCTGTGCCAAAAGCTGCAGGGCAGTGACCCACAACCTGGGCTTTACGTTCCCCCGGGGCACGGAGAGTCTTCTCAAAGGGGATGTGACAAGGACAGGTTTAAAGGAATCAATGTGCAGCTCCTTCACTCATAGTCAGGCTACCCTAAAATGTATCTACTTGGGAATGCATCTGTGATGGAGACATCATGCACATTTTACTGTCCCACCTTCCTCATGACAACTGAAAGTCACCCCTCTCCCCACCAGCTGGCACCTTAGTACGAGCACTAGCCGGAGGAGAAACCTACCAGGCACCAAACAAAATGCTATTCCCACCTTCACTCTGTAAGTTATGCCTGTTTCTTAAACAGGTGAAGCAAGGTCTTGGAAATAGGGTGTTTGGATGGGGGTGAGATATTCTCATTACACATATATTGTAGCTTGGAGGGTCAAGAGCACTGATCATTTCACTTAAAGATCTCACTATTCCATCCCTTACTATTATCAAAGAACACGTCACCTCCCCCCCAGGGGCTTGTAGACAGAGTATAAATATATAAGCAGAAAAGGGGTAGGTGGGGAAGGAGTGTGGGGCTGGGGTCTCACATTCCCTCTTCCCCTCTTGCCTTGCCTCCTATCCATGGGGCCTTTTGTTTAAAAAGAAGAATAAAAGGATTCTTTAAAGAACATAATACAGGATATTTGTGAAAGCAAACAAAATAGAGCATTAGAAAGAAACGATTTGTGCCCCCAAAAGGGCTATTTTTCATACACATTAACTTGAGCAATTCTTTTCAGCTTTTTACTTCCTAAGTCATGTCACTGGCTGCCAAGAAAATAAAGTTTTGTTGGGTGGCTGAAGTTGTACAGGTTAGTGAAGTGGGTTATTTAAAGTATTTAAACAGTGGGACTTTTCTGAGACTGCCAGATTTTTCTAGCTGCACTGGGTAAAACATAGAAAATAGTTTATATGATTTATCTCAGATTCTATGTGTGTTATTCAAAAGATAATTGAAAATTCCTTTCTACCAAATTATACTATGAAATAGTTGTTTCTATCACAATTTTATCTCATATTATCTTACATGTTGTCACATTATATCCATCCTACTAACAAAAATAAAAGTATATGCTAACTGAGGACCAATCAGCTTTTAGCACCTTATATCTTTCTACTTCATAAAATACATTGGAAAAGTTTGATCATGATGGCTATCAAAATTGATGACATTCATGTATTATAAATAACTTCTCATCATTTACTTCTAAAAATTGAATATCAGAGTTCAATATACACATACAATACTTACAAATAAAAACAGCATTTTACATTACTATGGACTTAATAAATAACATAATTTTTAAAAACAGATTAAAATATATAATTAAACCATGACAAAGTACACATGGATTTATCTTGTTTTAGAATATAGATGTATTAATTATGTTAAATCTACATCATTTTAATCTTTAATGTTTTCAATAACCTACTGTACAAAATGTCACCCTTAGTTTATTGCTGAGTGGATTTTAAAATAGTCCTCAGGGCGTGTTTATATTTTGACTTGAATTTAGATATGAAGCCACACTTTTTCTGATAGAAAGCAACTCTTATTTTTCTGGTTTGACAACAAAAGCTAGATTTCCAATTAAGCCAGATGGTAGGTGCTTTCTATAAATTAAATGAACCAAAATTTTGGGAATTGTATTTGAGTGTGTACACATATTTAAAGAGGGGGCTCTCTGGAGGTATTCTTTAAGCCTGTCCCCACAACCTGTGTGCTTTCAGAAGTCCAGGACTAAGTCACCGCCACCTTCAGGGGCCCCATACAGGGCTCAGGCCAGAGTTCCACTTTAGCGGGACTTCAGAATAGAGACAGATGGGCAGATCAAAAGTGAACCAAGGAAAAGAGCCCAGTTCCAACCATCTTCACCACCTTGTGGAAGAAGTCATCTATCCCCCAAAATCCTAACACTGGGAAGCAAACCACCGAAATATCAGATCACACCAAGCATGGGGCATCACTCTCCTCATAAGTTCAACTTAGAAGGAGAAACCATCTCCCATCCGAGCACACCTTCAACTGTTCTCTTTAACAGTGGGATTCAGCAGCATGGAGATGCCTCACCATGAAAAAAAAAAAAACAAACTTAAAAACTCACTTTTGCTTAGCTTTAAGATGTGTTCTGAGATTGGAAGGATGTCTCCTTCTATAGGAGTCCTGGCAACTCCTATAGAAAATCTCACTCAAGAGGAGCTACAAAGCCATTTGGGTTGTTCATCTGATTTTAAGACAATTCTCTCCAACCCACCATTCTTCCATTTCCAATGTTTCAAATGAGCACATCATCTCCTGGGCAATTTGGAATACCATTTTGGGTAGATTTTTTCTCTTCCTACACTTCATCCTGTCTAGATCTCTCTCTCCTTCCCTTACAAGAAAGAGTAGTAATGATATCAGCAAAGGATTCAAGAAGACAAAATTGCTGGCTCCAAATCACAACCTCATCTATAATCAAGACCTTCCAGTGGTGTTTCTCCACCTCCCCACTCACCTCTTCTTGTAGTCCTCCACCACATCACGCATGCTCCTCAGCTCCGAGTCCAGCCTCACCCGGTCCCCTGACAGCGTCTCCAGCTGCTTCCGCAGGTTGCTAGTGTAGCCCTCGAGGATGGGTTCCAGGTTGTTCTTACAGTTGTTCAGGTCCAGCTGCTGCAGCAGCTCCCACTTGGTCCCCAGCACCTGGTTCTGCTGCTCCAAGAACCTCACCTGAAAACCAAAGCTGGTCATAGCCCCCCAAGTGCTCTTGCCTCTCAAGAGTGAGGACAGGGTCCCAGAAATCAGAAGGTGTCATCCTGCAGTGGGAGTCAGGAAAGAGCAAGGTTAATCAGAGAGTGGATTTGGCCAGAGGAACATGCCCACCTTGTCTCTAAGACAAGAAACAGTATCCAGTCTTAAATGAAATCAGGAAGTGGGTGTAAGCAATGCTGTCTATCATCTGCCACCATGACTTACTATGTGGTTGAGGCAGCATCTTTTGCTATAAATGCTGGTGTTTTTGGAGTGAAGGGAAATGAGAAGCAGGAAGAAATAGTGACTGGGAAACGGCACTGGAAAGTCACTCTAGTAATTTGCATGTTCTTTCTTACATGCAGTCTAAATTGCTCCTGGTTTGTTTCTTTCATTGGTTTTGGAATCAGATTGTCATATCTTTAAACTCAACATTCAAAAAACTAAAATCATGGCACCCAGTTCCATCACTTCATGGCAAATAGATGGGGGGAAAGTAGAAACAGTGACAGATTTTATTTTCTTGGGCTCCAAAACCACTGCAGACAGTGACTGCAGCCACAAAATTAAAAGACACTTGCTCTTTGGAAGAAAAGCTATGACAAACCTAGACAACATATTAAAAAGCAGAGACATCACTTTGCCGACAAAGGCACGTATAGTCAAAGCTATGCTTCTTCCATTAGTCGTGTACAGATGTGAGAGCTGGACTATAAAGAAGACTGAATGCCAAAGAATTGATGCTTTCAAATTGTGGTATTGGAAAAGACTCTCGAGAGTCCCTTGGACAGCAAGGAGATCAACTCAGTCAATCCTAAAGGAAATCAGCCCTGAATATTCATTGGAAGAACTGATGCTGAAGCTCAAATACTTTGGCCACCTGTTGCAAAGAACCAACTTATAGGAAAAGACCCTGATGCTGGGAAAAATTGAGAACAGGAGAAGGGGATGACAGAGGATGAGATGATTAGATAACATCACTGACTCAATGGACATGAGTTTGAGCAAACTCTGGGAGATAGTGAAGGACAGGGAAGCCTGGTGTGCTGTAGTCCATGGGGTCACAAAGAGTCGGACATGACTGAGCAATTGAACAACAACAATCACATCTTTACAAATCTATTCATACTTGACCGAAGGTTTCTCATTTTTGTACTGAATAACGTCAGGCCTCTGCTACACCAACATTCTTCTTCTTACCAATCTCTTTAGTTATTTCTTCCACTCCTGCCCTCTGTCCTCCAACTATTTCACTTCCTCTTCCCAAGTACAGTAGTGAGGGACACAGACTACTGTTGCTGCCTCTTCTATCACCCTGGCACATTTCTTAGCTTCCCTCTACCTTAATTTGAGCTTCTGCAAGATAGAGGGATCATTGAATCATGGGTTGACAAATGAGAACCACTTGGGTCATCACCAGGCACTCAGGAGTGTCAGCTATTATTAGTATCATATCCCTCATGGTCTAGATCTTTCCAAGTGGAGACAAGAGAAGCCCATTCTTTGTCTCCTCCCGTTCAGCAGGGTCACTGCCTGTGACTCCAGAGCCACCTTCTCTGTTTCCCCAATTTCTGGACATACACACACCTACACAACATATACACATAATTTGACATGCCCTCCTTCCAAATCTTCTCCCCCCAGCACCTTCACTGTTCTAGCCCTTTCCTCTCACCTCCCCTAAAAACCTTCCTGGTTTACATCCTTATCCCACTTCCTACCTTCCAGGTCTTCCTCACCCACCAGGCATCCTGTCCTGGGACACCCCCTGTCCTGGAACTACAAACCCATCTCTCTGGTAGTGAGAGCCCTCAGAAGGACCATTCCATGCATCTCCTGCCCCTGACACCTCCCTCCCTTTCCTGTCTTTTCCTGCAAGGAAGGGATGAAGCTCCTCTTTAAGGGGGAGGGGCAGGGTGAAGGTGTGCCAGGCACTGTTTTAAGCGTCTTAGAAACATCCAATTCATCCTCATTATAACCTTATGGGGTTAGAGCTACTCTTGTGCCCATTTTACACAAGAGGCAAGGGAAGTTCAGAGAGCATAACTAACTTGCCCAAGTTCTCACGCCAGTGGCCAGGGCAGAGTGAGACCCGCATGTACACTGGTCACCAAGACAGGGACCGGTAGACGCTGCAGCACCAACCTTGTCAATGAAGGAGGCGAACTTGTTGTTCAGAGCCTTGATTTGCTCCCGCTCCTGGGCTCGCACTTTCTGAATCTCTGGGTCCAGCTCCACGTTGAGGGGGGACAGGAGGCTTTTGTTGACGGTGACCTGAGGGATGCCGCCCGGTGGGCACACGGACGGACACGCGGGCCCCATCCCCGCACTGCCGAAGACGGTGCCCACGAAGCCTCCCCTGCGGCCACCGCCCGTGGCCGCGCAGGGACCCAGCGTGGAGCCGCCCCGCCCAGCCGCAGAGCTCAGGGCCAGGCGCCGGCCGCCGCCGGAGTTGAAGAGGCTCCTGCTGCCGAAGGTGGCCGTGCCCTTGATGCCGCTGGCCCGGAATGAGGCGGTGCTGCTGCTGACCCGGCTGGAGATGATGGCAGAGCAGCCGCTGAAGGCCAGGCGCTCCCCACCGGGGTAGAGGTTCAACTGGCGGCTCATGGCTGGGAGGTGGAGGTCACTGGTTGCTGGGTGGACAGGCGAGGGGCACAGAGCAGCTGGGCTTTCTGTCCCTGCTCAGTCCTTAAATAGTCAGAGGGCTGGGCCGGCTGGAGTCAACCTAATATGTAGTTCGTGAGTATCTTTCCGGCTACCTAGGGCCTCTTGGTTCTCTGTTTATGAAATTACCATCTCCCCTCTGAGATTTTTGTCTCCTCCACCCTGAACTCCCCATGAATTCCCTATAAAATGGTCCTGAACCCTGCATTTGCTCTTCTTACCTCCTGCATTATAGTAATTTGGCTGCCTTATCTTCCTTCGCTGCCCTGCAATCACTGGGGTTATCCCTGCCCAGATCTCCAGTGGAAGTTCTCAGTGGGTCTGTCCTCTTTGGGTGGAGGAGGGGCCAGGGTAATAGGGTAACAGATGTCCAGGTTGGTTCTGCTTCAGAAGAACATGAACAAGGTCAAGAATATTCCAGAGAGTCCTCCTTAGTCTGTCCCCTGCTGTCTGTCCAGGCCTCTAGATGAAGCTGGCTCTGGCCGGTCCTGGAAGGAAATTCCAAGGAAACTTCTGGTCCGTCTGCAGGGACTTCTCAATCTGGAAAACCAGACACCGTGACAAACAAGGCTAGTGAGAGCTCTGGTCACAAGTGCTGGCAGATGGTTTTGGGCCAGAGCTAAAAGCTTTTTCCAGAAAAGCATTTCTGGAACAAGAGTTGGGGAGATGTTGTCTAGGACGGAGAGAAGAAGGCGGCCTGGGGAGATGGCACAGGAGAACTTTAGGAAGACGGCCTTTCCTGAGGTTTCGGGGTTGTTTCATTGTTCTTTGGTTTGGTTTGGAGGTTTTTGATTTGTTTTGTTTTTGGTTTGTTTGTTTGAGTTTTATGTTTTGTTTTTAATAGTAGAAGAGGATCATTCCTCCAATCAAGGAAACTTTGGTCAGGACATTTGCTGCCCTGACATCTCTGATTATGGATCAACACATGATGGACTCTCAGAAACAGGTCAGAAAAGGCCAAGAACGACTCCCCCAGTCTAAAATTAAGAACTCAGCTCTAGAACCTGATTCCATGTAAGCTCAGGAGCATCTTTCTTCAATCTAACTCAACTTCCTTTTTTCCAACTTGAGTTGCCTTCAATTCTTCTCTTCCCTGAGAAACAGCACCCTCCTGCTCCTCTGGCATCCAGGTAGTTCTGTTTCATCACTCTTATAACTTAGTCTGTCTAAGTCCTAGAACTCTATCCCATTCCTCCATCGGATTGACAAGTCCCTCTGTATTAAGATCCTTCCCTTCCTACTCCCCCGGGGTTCAGCCAAGGCCTTGGCATCAGGGACATTCAGGAAAAATGTGAAACAAGCTACAGGTCAGGATGAAGTCTTCTATTCTTCAGTGGAGCCTCAGGTTCCCTTGGGACCCTAGTGGGCCAGCCAGATAGCGCCTAGGGGTAGATGACTGACATAGCCTCCGCTGAACCAATCACAGAACATAATAACAGCCAAGGTGTTTACCCCACAGGGAACAAGGCTCTGGGGACACTGGTGAGTGCTGGAGGTGGCGCCAGCCACAGATAAGCAGATAGAGGAGTCTGAGGTGTCCTGGGAGGCAATGGGTGGACTCTTTTTGCTACCTAAGAGGAGATGCTATAGTCCATTCTCTCTGGAGAGGGGAGGACATCAGTGTGACTGGATGATCATCAGACCATTCAAGAAACTCAGGATTGTGCTTTCTATTATTTCATGAGATTTCTCCCTCTGCCCCATGATTTTAGCCAGTGTTTTGGTTTGGTTTTTTCCCCTATGAACACAAAAATTAGTTTATAAATTCTGGCCACTGAATTTAAAAAAAGGTTTTAAATTGAAGCAGGAGAAACTTACATAGAATTGGCTTTCAAAGGGAGCCTTTGAAGTCTCCCTTTTCCTGGAAGCCTTATAAGAAGCTGAGACACTTAGCCATCTGAGACCAAGCCATTTCTGCCCAGAGTTAGGTGCTGGCATCCCTAGGCAGGAACAGGTAAATGACCTTTTCTTATCCTCCAGTGAAGGGTCAACTGGCTGGATGAATCAAGAATTCCTCAACCTTCAGGCTCACCTTAGAGATTATTAAAAGACAAAAGTGACACATCCAGGTTTCAGAGACATCAGATATGTGAGGATATGGGCAGATCAAAATGTGGCTGAAGCCTGATAAGCAGGGTTCTCATTGCACCTGTCCCTGACAGCAGCTCACTGTGTCACCTCAGGCCCTGTAACCATCTCTGCCATTAGTTCTGAGAGATAGCAACCCCTGGACTGCTAGATGGGGCCAGAAACAGCACCCTTTGAAACGAGAGGTCAGCAGCCTAAGATGGACGAAACTCTTTAAGCAAGGATTTGCCAGTGGGCCTCTTTTGCCCCAGAACACCAGTTCTAAGGAAATTAATAGATATCATGTAGAAAAAAAAAAACTGTAGGAGTGGGTTCTATGCTGGGTTAAGAAAAAAAAAAAGAGTTAAGAAAGCATCTTATTGCAGGATCCATGAATACATTTAGTGCTACTGCTACATCAAAGAGTGAACAACACTCAGTGCTTTCCTGCGTGGTGACTGGGAAGTGAAATTCTAATTCTTTTCTTCTACTTTTTAATATTTTTGCATTTTCTAATATAAGCATCTAATTTTTATAAGTGAGTTTTTTAAAATTTTTACTTAACATTTTCAATTATTACAGAATACTGGCTATCTTCCCCCGTTATACAATACATCCTTGAGTCTACCTTACACCTGAAAGTTTGTACCTCCCACCCCATCCTGATATTTCCCCACCCCCTTCCCACTGTTAGTATGAGTGTTGTTTTTTATTTTTCCAAAAAAAAAATTGGAGAAGAAAGTAGAATGCTGATTCCAGTATCAGAAATAAAGTACTGTTATAATAAAAAAACTCAAGGCTTTCCAAACCTTTTTTAGGTCATAGAGCCCCTCTCCTTGACCAAATATAGGAATCAGGGTTTTAAGGAATATACTTTAAGAAATATTGAACAAGTTTTCTCTAGTCCACTGTTAAGCAGACAAATTTCCAAATCCAAACAAATTTACAGTATCTCCTTAAAAACCTGAAGGAGATCTAAGTATAATAAATATAATATGTAGACTGATCTAGTTTATTGCAACATGTTTCCGGTTACACTGTCAAAACCAAAGGGAAGTTATTTACGTAGACTGGAGGGCAGATGCCAGCATCACCCCAATACCACTCAATGGAGTTACCATCTGGTGGTAACTTATGTCGGTCCCTACATTGAGGAAGGCTGTACCAGAGACTGCCAGTGCTTACCAAGTGCCCTTGGCTCCTCCCTATTTCCCAACCTCCTTTGGGATTTGGCTGGAGATTGGGCCTGTGGTGGCCAATTAAGTGTGAGTGGCACTGAAGTGTGTCATTTCTAGAGTGAGGCAGTCAGCAGCCCGCATACTTCTTGAATCTCTCTTTTCTCCTATCCTAGTAACTCTGGAAACCGGGTGTTCCAAGTGACAGGGCTACAAAACACAAGAGCCTAGGCTCCTGAGACATCCACTGTCATAACCATATAGATGGGATGCTTTAGACTGGGAATGAGAAATGAACCTTTTTCATGTTAAGTTAAACCACTGAGATTTCAAGGTTTTCCCATGAAGGCAGTCAGTGTTAATTACCTGAATCCAAGCGTAGAAGTTAAGTAATAGAAATCTCTCTTAATAGCCAATACTCTTTATCCTTAGTTCCTGTTAGTGAAATGTCTTCTCATCACTATTAGAACTTCTCTACTTTCCCTCTCACTTAAGCTTCTTGAAAGAAGAGTCTATCCTAGTAATACTAAGAGCTATAATAGTAACAGTGATTTCTTAACAACCATTTATGGAACACATACTATGTGGCAGTCACTAAATTAAAGAATTCTCCTACATTCTCATTAAATGTAATTCTCATGACAGCTTTACGAGGGAACTACTATTATTAACCCCTTTTTACACCTGAGGAAACTGAGACTCATGGGACAGAAGCAGCTTGCCTAAGTCACACAGTGACTGGTGGAGGAGGACCTCAGTTGCATCTGACACCCAAGATCTAGGCTTCTCCCATGAGCTCTACAGCATGAAATCCCAGCTCCTTAGCAGACATAGGGCCTCTCTGTTGTGGCTGCTGCCCATCTCCTCAGCTTCAGATGCCACTGCCCCCTCCTTCTCCACCTTCAGAACCTCTTCAGCCTTCCTCTTCACACTCGGGCAACCGTGACCTACTTATACCATCTAGTGCCTCTGGGTACAATGCCCACTTCTTCCTCTTGTCTGCCTATTAAGCTCCATCCTCTCAAAACTCCATAGGTGATGCTTCCTCTGCCAGCCTCCCCTGACCTCCCTGAAGTTCCCACTCTCCTCTGTGCTGCCTCTGATTTCTTATGTTGCCCATATCCCACCTGGGTTATAGTTACGTTTTTTTGTGGTTACATCTTCGTTAAAAGTTCATACTAAATCGCTTCAGTTGTGCCCAACTCTTTGCGACCCTATGGACTATATCCCACCAGGTTCCTCTGTCCATGGGGTTTCTCCAGGCAAGAATACTGGGGTGGTTTGCCATTTCCTCCTCCAGGGGATCTTCCCAACCCAGGGATTGAACCTGCATCTCTTATGTCTCCTGCATTGGCAGGTGGTTTCTTTACCATTAGCGCCACTAGGAAGACCTTCATTAAGAGTTTGGACCCTTTTCTTTTTCTTTTCCCCAAATAATTTTTTGTTGACTTTATTCCCACCTTTTATGATAAAGTGGTTTTCTTTTTCACATTAGAAATGAAAAAGTTGTATATATTTCATTTAAATGAATTTTTTTTTCCTATTTGAGAATATGTAGTGATAATATTTAGATATGTACCTAAAGATCAAGTCATAGCCTGGAAATGCCATTGCCTTGCTTCTTTGACAGTACAAGAGGATACATTCATATATGTATTCCAAGCTCTTTGAAAGAAGACATAATCATTTTGTTTGAGACTTAGTTATAATCCTCCAACCCTTTCGTTTTGTGGGATTAATCAACAACTAGGATGATAGATGCAAAGAACAGACTCATTGGAAACTACTCTGATGCTGGGAAAGATTGAAGGCGAGAGGAGAGGATGAGATGGTTGAATGGCATCACTGACTCAATGGTCATGAGTTTGAGCAAGCTCCAGGAGTTGGTAACGGACAGGGAAGCCTGATACGCTGCAGTCCATGGTGTCTCAAAGAGTCGGACACAACTGAGCAACTGAACTGAACTGAACTGAGGATGATAGATAGATAGACAGAAATGGATATATATATTTATATATATATATATATATATATATATAAATATATATGTATCTGTTTTGCTGACATTATCTGTACTATACATAGACCTTTTTGCTGTATATGTATATTCATTTTGTTTCCCTTGACATGAGGAGAGGGAAAACCTATTTAACTGCCAAGCACAGCCCTCATTTCTAACAAAGTGCTTTATATATAATGGGCAACCAGGACTTATTTGATGGAGCATGGACCTTTTTCTATATCACTATATCCCCAACACTAACTCATGCCAGGCATGTGATAGCTACTTCCTAAATATTCCTTGACTTGACCACCATTTCTTTACTGGCCCCAAGAGTGTCTTCCCTGAGACTAGCTATTCAGCCAGCCAGTTCTCCTTTGGGCAATCAATAAACTGCATACAGTTTATAAGATGGTTTCTTTAAAGTTTAGATTTTGTTAATTGCTTTACCAGCAGCTAAACACCTCTTTCAGTGAGCTCATTATGTTTTGAACCACAAAGATCAAGAATAAGATTCTGTTTCTACTTAACATTTATTAAGCGTGAACTTAGTACCAGGAATTGCACAGAACATCTTCATATTGCCTCATTTTAGCCTACCTACGATCTGGTGGTTAATTCTGCTAATTTTATAGCTACAGAAATGAGGCTCAAAGGGATTGAAAGCTTTGCCCATGATGACCACTTAGTTGCAGGGATTGAATCCGAATTCAAGGCTATCAGCTTGAACTCTTGGACTCTCTCTGGACCCATAGTGACCCTGTTCAGATGCACCTGTGAGCCCTGGTCTCAATGTGTGCTGACCTCTCACTTTTTGCTTCCTGTTGCATGCTGCCAGCATGATTTTGGCCTGGGGGCCTATGAGAAAGCTCTAAGCACAGGAGTGTTTTGAAAGTTGAGTGACATGTAACAGAGATGGCCCCCACGCTTAAACACAACTCATACGTACATACATGTACATTCACATCCATCTCAACCCAGTAAAACTTCCCCAAGGATCAAGAGAACATGGGTCATTAATTAAAGCAGAATCTGCCTTTGATCTTTGTCCAGTGAACAATGAACAGCCAAAACTTGAGCCCCAGGCTTTCTGGAACTGGCCTTCTGCTGCCTCTTGGCCAATTTTTTTTTTTAATTGGAATATAGTTGCTTTACAATGTTGTGTTCGTTTCTGCTGTACAGCAAAGTGAATCCACTATGCATATACATATATCCTCTCTTTTTTGGATTGCCTTCCCATCTAGGCCGTTTGTTCTCTATGACTGTGTTTCTATTTCTGCTTTGCAAATAGGGTCATCTGTACCATTTTCCTAGATTCCATATATATGTGTTAATATACGATATTTGTTTTTCTGTTTGGCCAGTTTTAAATTTTGCCACGAGGTAAATGTTGGCTCCCTGTCTGTCTCAACAATCTGAATGTTCTCAAAGATTTTCCATTCACCTGTGCATTGACCAGAGAAAAGCGTGACTTCAAAGGTTCATCTGCTGGAGGTGGGGACAGAGATGAATCCTCAGTATCACAAAATCCAATGAAGGTGACCGTGGGGTCCTGCCATCCATGCAGGGATGTCTTTCACTCAGCTCAAAGGTTACTTTGGGGTTCTTTGAAAGACACTGGGCCTCGGGTTCCAGGACATTGACCTCTATTTACAGAAGAGATTTTGTCTAAGAGGTAGATTCCCTTAGGAGAGAGAAGCAACATGAGTTGTATAAATTTATTGGTAAGATGAGGAAGCAGGGAAGAAAGGCCTGAATGAGGACAAGAACGCACATGCTGAGAGCACAAATCCCTTCACCGACGGGCCAGTCAGCAGGGGTTCTCCTGTCTGTAGTCTGCAGGGACCATGCGAGGTAAACTAATGACCAAGGGATTCCCCAGAGCTGATGCTGATCCAAAAAGAGATAGTCCTTGCAGGTCTGTCAGTGGACCTGTAATTGTCTGTACCCATGGAGCACATGGCCAAATAACTACCTAAACCAGGGCACAGGAGGGGAAGCAGGAGGACTGGGATGCCCTTGAGACAAAAGCTTCATCTGCGAGGGGCTTACAGCCAGGGAAGGATCAAGTCTTTACGCCTGGCAATTCTGCAGGAAGGGGAGGCTGCATTAAGAAGCTTCTTAGTACGGAGGCAGAAGGATGGGGTAGCATCCTGACTCCTCAATAGGAAAGACTAAGGTAGAGAGTTGCAAGACAGGAGATGACAGTGGTGAAGAAAAGCAAGGAGGAAATGATGACAAATGTGATGGAGGAATTTCCTGAAGAAGGGAGTCCAGGAGAAACCAAAGCAAGCTGTCTGGACAGCTGTCTTTCACTTTATCTTGGGGTCTTCTTGGTGGGTGAGCTCAGAGCTAGGGTCTTTCCCGGCAGGTTCTTGATTTCACTTGTACTCCCCAACCTGGTTTTGGCCTCCCCTCGGGGGCTGCAGTTCCCACTGCCAGTGACACAGCCCCCCGGCAGGAAGCCATAGCCCCCGCCGACCGAGCTGGGCCGATAGCCATAGGTGCCGGTGCCGCTGTACCCAAAGCCGATGCCTGTGCCTGCAGTCCCGGCCATGGAGCTGCTGAGGACGGCTGTGGAAGACAGAGAGAGGACTAATTAGTGCATGTCCCAGGACAGGGCTGACCCGAAGTCCCCTCCAGCCTCCCAGCTCTAACTAGATTAAATGTGTCCCTCCTAAGTAATACTCCACATCAACTGGGGACTTGGCTTTAGTGACATATGCTCAATTCCTGAGCAACTCAAGCACCAGAAGAATCAGCCCAGATCCCACAGGACCCCCAAGCCCAGAGCCTTCTCATTCTTTGAACAGGAGTAGCAGGGGCTTCCGCCAAAGAGCAGATGATGCCTAAGCATCATGTAAGCCAACAAGTCTTGCGTTTAACTTAAGAAGACAGTCTTAATTTTTTCCAAAGAATTTCCTGAGTGCTTAATACAGGAGAGTTTTTGCTGGCTTCTCTCAGGAGACCAGGCTGAATCCTTTGGGGCAGCATCGAAACTGCTTGTACATGATTTCTGTGCATATCCGGGTCTCACTCCGGGTGAGGAGGTGCCCCTTTTCCTACTCACAGCTTCCGGCATGCAGGAAAGCCAGGGTGGGGGGTGGCAGAAGAGCGTGGAGCTGAGAGTCTTATGAGTGAGGTTTCTGGGGAAGGGGCCAGAAATGGGGAAGTGTGAAATGTCAGAATGTGATGGGAAGCTGACCCCATCAAAGAAGAGGCTGCAGGTCTCAGCACAGGAGGTGATTAGGACAATGTTGCTCTAGCAGGCAGAACCCAGGCTGTTCCGTGGGGGTCCTGGTGGTAGGGGACCATTCCTTTGTGTTCATTAATGGGCTAAAAATACTCTTTCAGGGGTGTGAAATACTCACATATGGTCACAGAATTGGTGTATTCTCCAGACATCCTGCAAGGGGACAAAAGCACAGGTGAATCTCCATCACATGGAATCTGAGTTACCTTCACCCCAGCCTGCAACCATCAGCCAGGCTAGCGCAGCCTCCGCAAGTCCACCAGCTGGCCAGGTGGCATGAACTGCCCTGGGTGACTCTAAGCACCTCTCTCTGGTCTTTCCCCTTCAGAGATGTGTGAACTTGCAACCCTGGAGCCCCTGTGGCAACACCACCTCGCAGGGGCCCTCCTGCTGTGCTTCTGGTCAGCCTGCTTCTTCATCCCTGTGGGGCTACTGCCTGAATAAATACATGTGTAGAAATACTAGCATCAGGAGTTGCCGCTAAGGAACTAACTCTATGATTTTAGGACCAATAACTTCTCTTCTCTGGGTCTCATTCATAAAATGATGCTAGGTTGTTAGAATAGGGATTTTCAAGTGTCAACACTTCATGTACCACCCTTTCAATTGTTGCTATTACCACATATAACTCATACTGTTGTATGTTTAGTATTTTTCATTGACTGTCTTCTATGACCAAAAAAAAATGTATTTCTCTTAAAAGGAAGTCTTATATCAATAGGGTGCATAGAAAACCAGTATTGCTGGACCAAAAGAAGACAAAAACAGTAGCAGTGAAAATAAATAAAACAAAAAAGTTTTTGACTAGATATTGTTGTCTGCTCAGAAACTTTGAACCTAGGGTCTACCATCTCTTTACTAATAGGGATATTTGCAAGTGTCAAGTCAGTGTGAAATATACAAGAGCACCACACTGAAGCTTTCTCCTTGTTGTTTCTGGAAGACTGGAAAGAAAACCATAAAGGAAATTACCTCTTATTATCTGACTGGATGCTGTTTAAGGCTATGTTTGTAGGTGACCTAAAAAGTATCCCCAACCCCTCCAACAGCCTGTCACCCACATCTGGGAAATTAAGTCAGAGGATTCCAAAAGTCCTTCCACCCCTAACATTCCAAGAACCCTCCCATCACCTACCTGCACTCCTCGCCCTCCAGCAGCTTGCGGTAGGTGGCGATCTCGATGTCCAGAGCCAGCTTGCTGCTCATCAACTCCTGGTACTCACGCATCATTCTGGCCAGCTCCTCCTTGGTCTGGAACAGGGCAGCCTCCAGCTCATCCAGCTTGCCCTGAGCATCCTTCAGGGCACAGTGGCCTCGCTGCTCAGCGTCAGTGATGGCCGTCTCCAGGTTGGAGCACTGAGGACCAGGAGGTGGCATTGCCCCCTGAGTTCTAAGGTACCTCGAGCCTCCCTTCACTGCCCCCCTCCAAGTGCTTGCTGTGGTTGGACCATGCTCTATCCTGCCCCACTTCCTAGAGCAAAGCCACATCCATGGAGTTAGTGTCCTGTCAACCTGAAACTGAGAGGCTTGTTATTCTCAGCCCCTTGGCTTTCTGAAAAGGCCTTTCCAATTGTTCCAGGATTCAGGTGAGAGCTAAGTGTGGAAGAATGAGAACAGAGGCTCCATCTGAGGAAAGGAGTTCTGAGACCCTGAAAAGAAGGGACATTGGGGGAGAGTTTGTGATTGAAAGTTCACCCCTCCCTTGGGAGTGAGTCAGAAACCCCAAAGCCCCTTCACCTGCTTCTTCACATTCTCAATCTCTGAGCGCAGCCTTTGGATGAGCCGGGTCAGCTCTGAGATCTCATTCTTGGTGTGTTTGAGTTCATCCCCATGTCGACCGGCCGCCAGCTGCAGCTCCTGGAACTAGGGTGAGAGGGGCCAACACAGGAACCTAAGCTCAGCCTAGCAGGCTATGCCTTTGCCTGGGGAGTGTGGCAGAGGTGGGTAGGGGTCCCCAGCTTCACCAGGGAACACCTATCAACAACCTCCCTCTCAGACATCTGTTCTTTGGCTTGATTTATCTGCCTTCAGCAGAGATGATCTCATTGAAGGTTTTGGCATAAGGACAGTCGAAAGTCTCACACCCTCTACACTGCAGCTTTGCAACATACAGCTTTGATTATGATACTCCTCTGCCTATAGCCGGAGAAGGCAATGGCACCCCACTCCAGTACTCTTGCCTGGAAAATCCCATGGACGGAGGAGCCTGGTAGGCTACAGTCCATGGGGTCGCTAAGAGTCGGATGACTGAGCGACTTCACTTTCACTTTTCCCTTTCATGCACTGGAGAAGGAAACGGCAACCCACTCCAGTGTTCTTGCCTGGAGAATCCCAGGGACGGCGGAGCCTGGTGGGCTGCCGTCTATGGGGTCGCACAGAGTCGGACACGACTGAAGCGACTTAGCAGCAGCAGCAGCTGCCTATAGCTCCTCAAAGTCAAGGTAAAATTCAAACAACTCCTAGCCTGGCATCAAGGTGCCTTGAGACCTGACTCCATTAGGCTCTTTAGGCTCAGTTCTTACTGCCCTTACCCATCACCTACCCGGTTCCCCACCTCTACCAAACCGTTCCAGGTTCCATAAGGAGCCCATGTGCTCTCAAGTCTCTGAGTCTGTGCACGAGCCCCTCCCTCCTGCTAGAAAACCCTCCCCCATTCATCCTCTCTTTTCCACTAATCAGGTCCAACTCAGCCAGGGCAGACTCACTTTCTCCAGGAGGCCTTCACTGATTCCCTGCTTGGGTGCCCATCTGTGCCCATAGCCCCTGGCATGCCAGTCTGTAGATCTTACCACTCTGTCCTGTGACCACACATTTCAATGTCTTTCCCATCAGACTCAGAATGACTGGGTGGCAGGGACATTTAGTTTTATTTCTGAATTCCCAGTATGTAGCACAGAGTCTGGCTAGAAAAGAGGTCTGGTGAATGAATGAAGAGATAAGAAAGCCTTCCTCAGGGATCAATGCAAAGAAATAGAGGAAAACAACAGAATGGGAAAGACTAGAGATCTCTTCAAGAAAATTAGAGATGCCAAGGGAACATTTCATGCAAAGATGAGCACAATAAAGGACAGAAATGGTATGGACCTAACAGAAGCAGAAGATATTGAGAAGAGGTGGCAAGAATACACAGAAGAACTGTACAAAAAAGATCTTCACGACCCAGATAATCATGATGGTGTGATCACTCACCTAGAGCCAGACATCCTGGAATGTGAAGTCAAGTGGGCCTTAGAAAGCATCACTACGAACAAAGCTAGTGGAGGTGATGGAATTCCAGTTGAGCTATTTCAGATCCTGAAAGATGATGCTGTGAAAGTGCTGCACTCGATATGCCAGCAAATCTGGAAAACTCAGCAGTGGCCACAGGACTGGAAACGGTCAGTTTTCATTTCAATCTCAAAGAAAGGCAATGCCAAAGAATGCTCAAACTACCGCACAATTGCACTCATCTCACACGCTAGTAAAGTAATGCTCAAAATTCTCCAAGCCAGGCTTCAGCAATACATGAACTGTGAACTTCCAGATGTTTGAGCTGGTTTTAAAAAAGGCAGAGGAACCAGAGATCAAATTGCCAACATCCGCTGGATCATCGAAAAAGCAAGAGAGTTCCAGAAAAACATCTATTTCTGCTTTATTGACTATGCCAAAGCCTTTGACTGTGTGGATCACAATAAACTGTGGAAAATTCTTAAAGAGATGGGAATACCAGACCACCTGACCTGCTTCTTGAGAAACCTGTATGCAGGTCAGGAAGCAACAGTTAGAACTGGACATGGAACAACAGACTGGTTCCAAATAGGAAAAGGAGTACGTCAAGGCTGTATATTGTCACCCTGCTTATTTAACTTATATGCAGAGTACATCATGAGAAACACTGGGCTGGAAGAAGCACAAGCTGGAATCAAGATTGCCGGGAGAAATATCAATAATCTCAGATATGTAGATGACACCACCCTTATGGCAGAAATTGACGAGGAACTAAAAAGGCTCTTGATGAAAGTGAAAGAGGAGAGTAAAAAAGTTGACTTAAAGCTCAACATTCAGAAAACTAAGATCATGGCATCTGGTTCCATCACTTCATGGCAAATAGATGGGGAAACAGTGGAAACAGTGTCAGACTTTATTTTTGGGGGCTCCAAAATCACTGCAGATGGTGATTGCAGCCATGAAATTAAAAGACGTTTACTCCTTGGAAGGAAAGTTATGACCAACCTAGATAGCATATTAAAAACCAGAGACATTACTTTGCCAACAAAAGTCCATTTAGTCAAGGCTATGGTTTTTCCAGTAGTCATGTATGGATGTGAGAGTTGGACTATGAAGAAGGCTGAGCACCAAAAAATTGATGCTTTTGAACTGTAGTGTTGGAGAAGACTCTTGAGAGTCCCTTGGACTGCAAGGAGATCCAACCAGTCCATCATAAAGGAGATCAGTCCTGAGTGTTCACTGGAAGGACTGATGTTGAAGCTGAAACTCCAATACTTTGGCCACCTCATGAGAAGAGTTGACTCATTGGAAAAGACCCTGATGCTGGGAGGGATTGAAGGCAGGAGGAGAAGGGGACGACAGAGGATGAGATGGCTGGATGGCATCACTGACTCGATGGACATGAGTTTGTGTGGACTCCGGGAGTTGGTGATGGACAGGGAGGCCTGGCATGCTGCGATTCATGGGGTCGCAAAGAGTCGGACACGACTGAGCAACTGAACTGAACTGAATGAATGGATGAATGAGTGAACCAAAGAAGGAGCTGATGAGCCACGGATCTATTTTTTCTGGGACTTCCTCCCCTTCATAACTCAGCTGAGTTCCAGGCTACTGGCAGTCTTGCTCGACATGGAGGCACATTTTGTGTGTATGGGAGTGTGGGGGTAGATTTGGTTATATCCTATCACCATGGGTCATGAATTTGGGGTCATCTATTAGTTTGGGATTATTCCTTCATTGGATGTCATCCATTGAATAATCAACAGAAAGAACTCCATTTTTACCCCAGAATATGATCATCTCCACCACTTACCAGCTAAATGACCTTGAAAAGTGACATAAGGGAAACACAAAGAACATGTGACATTCAGGAGTCCAGTGACTATGCACTGCCTGCCTGTCTCTGAGGGGTTGGACCTGCCAGATGTCTAATATCTGTGGGTTTCCCTTGAGAAGGAACCTGATAAACCTCAAGGACAATTAGAAAGTCGCCATCTTGATCTGAGAAACTAAATTATCTGAAGACTCATTTCCCCACCCACAACCCATTAGAGAAGTTAAGATCTAAGGGACTCAAACCTCCCCCTTTCTCCTTGGAGTTGGACTTGAATGAAAAGATAGGAGTGACCTGATCTCAGATGAGATCCCCTAATTAATTGTCATTAATAAGGGAGTTGAGATGCTAACTACCCATGTTTTCCTTCTTTCCAGAATTAGTTCAAAACTCTCTGCCTCTAAGGACATGGCTCCTGACTTGCCCCACCCAGTCCTAGTTCCCTAACCTCTGTCTCCCCAAGGTTCATGCTTCTGTGACACACTCATTTGCACTCAGCTGTGTGTTTTCTTCATGGTTCCTAAGGACAGAGCTGCAGTCTCTTCCTCCTCTGGGGCTTCCCCCAGCACCCTGGACAATGCTGTGCTCCCCGAGAGCATGTGGGCCATGGTAGGTCATGGGATGGACCAGAGGCCCCACAACACATGACCTTGGGGAGGTGTGCAGCTCACCTTGGTCTGGTACAGCGCCTCAGCCTCTGCCTTGCTCTTGAGAGCGATGTCTTCATACTGGGCCCGGACCTCAGCAATGATGCTGTCCAGGTCCAGGTTCCGGTTGTTGTCCATGGACAGGATGACAGATGTGTCACTGATGTGGGACTGCATCTGAGCAATCTCCTGCAGGGGCAACAAGGAAGCTTGAAATGCCTTTTGGGAGCAGAAGAATGTACCAAGGTGATGGGCCTGCCCCAGCAGGGAGTGCCCCAGACCCTCCCAAATAGACTCAAGTTGTGGTCCCCAAAAACTTCCAAGAATGGAGTTCACTGGTCCAGAGGTTCCAACACCACATCTAAAACTGCTGGATGGTTTTGAAGTAGCCCAAGAAGAAAAGAACAGGGGGTTGACTGTCACCTGAGATAGGTCAGAAGTGCAGAAGGTGGAGGGGAGAGAGCCTGGCCACCACACAAGGGACAGTAAGGACATTTGAGAGCCCATGAATGGGCCAACAGGCTGAGGCTTGAAACCAGATGGTCACAGAGGCAGTAGAAAGGGTGTGAGGACTTTTACCTCCATCCCTGGGGACTCATACCTAAGACACAAGGAAATTCCCAAGCCGCAGAGAGAAGACAAGCAAAAGTGAGAATATGCTTGGCTGAGGGTCAATGGGGACCTCTTAGGGCCCTATGGCTTCCTGAAGGATGTGAGAGGGGACAGCTGGTGGCCAGGCTGGGGTGGATGGCACACATCATCGGATGTACCAAGATTGATGTCACTCTTGCTTTGCTCTACAAAGTTCCCAGCATCCCAACACTGGAGATTCCCTGGGCTCTTAAAATTCCTGATGAGTTAGTAACCACTCATTCACATGTCTATCCTTCCAGACGATGGAGCCAGGATGGGGACAAGAACGAGGGGAGACTTACCCCCTCATACAGGCACGTAAAGAACTTGATTTCTCTCTCCAGGGCATCCACCTTGGCCTGCAGCTCTACCTTGCTCATGTACGCTGCATCCACGTCCTAGGGGAATCCAGAGAGCCCCTGACGTTGTCCTCCTTCAAGCCCAGGCAGGGGTCTCCCAGGCACTGGCCCCCCACAACCAGTTCAGTGACTAGCTGCCCCAGAAAATGGAGTCAAGACACAGGGATCAAGAAGTGACCCCCACCCAGAATTCACTGCAAGACCCTGAGCAGGTTCCTTATGCCTCCGGAACTCCTCTTGCCCCATCCAAGAATGGAATCTTTTTACTGCCTACTCTGTCTCAAAGAGAGTACGGGAGCGAGCCCTACCTCCCTGTGGTCAATCACACTGTGGTCAGTCACACTGTGGTCAGAGCTGAAGGTGGCCAGAGACAGAGTTGGAAGGTGAACCTGCAGCCCTTCTCAAAGCATATGCTCTTCCCCCAGGCCACTGTGGGCGTGTCCTGGGAGTGACTGTCCACGTCTGCACTCCTGCCCATTTACACAAGACATGGGCCTGGACAAAGTGAAGTGTGCTAGATAAACATCAAGGTGTCCCCAGGCTGCAAATCCCTCCACTTTCTCCTGTGGCCTTTCAGCTCCAGACCCATCTGCAGTGGGTAGAGACTCCAGTCTTTCCTCTGATTCACCTCCCTCACCCCCTACACTCCTCACCCTGCTGGACTGAGGGACATGCATCCTGTCCTCACCTTCTTAAGCACCACAAATTCATTCTCAGCAGTTGTGCGCTTGTTTATTTCCTCCTCATACCTGAAGGAGAAGCATCACGATGAGAAGAGTGTGTGTGGGTGTGGGTATGTGTGAGTGTGTTCTCATCATGAAAGAAGAGATGCGATGCCCATGTTATGTACCTTTTAACAGATATTATTTTACATTTTTGCAAATCTGTCCAACTCATTAGGACTATGTGGCCAGCATCATGGGCAGGGTTTGAAGCAACCTCCTCCTGGACCTTGGGACCAGATGGCTTGGGTCTAGATTTCCTCTGAAGCCTGGAGAGTGAAAAGGTTCTTCCTCCTCCCACTCTGTCCAAATCACAGGAACACACCACTGCCCCTCTCTCAGCCGTGATTCTTGTGTCACCCCAGCTGCCTGACACCCCTACCAATAACTTCACCCTATAGCCAAGTGTGAGTCCCAAGGAAGTCAGACTGTCCCCTGGGACAGGAGGAAGGAGCATGGCCTAAATGTCTAGGATCTGAGGGAAGTGAGAGGAAGCCCAATGGAAAGTCCAGCTCCCTGCCCAACTGGGAGATTCCTGGGAACTCGGAGCCAACTTGAACGAGCTTAGGACCCAAGAGGCTATGGTATGCACGCATGGGCTCTCGTGAATGGGGAGCAAGAAAGTTACCAACCAGGGCAGCCTCACCACTGCCCGAAATGCTGGCTGTCCACTCTCTAACCCACCTGGCCGCGCAGAGAAGACCCTGATCCTGTCCGGGCAGAGGATCTCAGGATGGGTCACTTTCACCTGAGCTCAGTGCCCCTGAGGCCAGAGGCATACATCCCAGTGCCTGTGGGGAAAGCCCGGGCCCAGGAGGCAGTCAGCTTGGGCACAGGGTTAAACTCACCTCTTCTTGTAGTCCTCCACCGCATCACGCATGCTCCTCAGCTCTGAGTCCAGCCTCACCCGGTCCCCTGACAGCGTCTCCAGCTGCTTGCGCAGGTTGCTGATGTAGCCCTCGAGGACGGGCTCCATGTTGTTCTTACAGTTGTTCAGGTCCTGCTGCTGCAGCAGCTCCCACTTGGTCCCCAGCACCTGGTTCTGCTGCTCCAGGAACCTCACCTGGAATCCAGCCAACCAATAGTCAATGGCAAGAGGCCAGGGAATTTTCTTTTCTGGACAGTAGCTGTGTTCCCTTACGTTACGTAGACTCATGCCTCAGAAAATGACTCTCCTACCCCTTCCCACCCAGGTTCTTTGCCTGACTGCAGTTCTCTTTTGCGGAGCAGCCACTGACGTCAGGAGGGGCCTCACCATCCTCCCTTGCACCTCATCAAGATCTGTCTCCTATGCACCTGTCCTTACCTGCCTGGACCAGTGTCAATGGTTAGCCTGATCCACCTTTCTTGGGTGCCTTCGCGCTCTTAGGGACCCCTTCTCTGGGTTTCTGGTGGCCTGGCCTGTGCTCTGCCTACTCTGTATTCCTCATCACCGTCTCTCCCAGCCCAGCCAGAGGCCAGTATCCAATTGATCTGGGGTCTCAGGCCCTCCCATGTTGCCTTCATTTCTGGCTGCCTATGATCTCAGAGCATTTCCCCAGCAGGAGAACCAGCCTTCTCAATTTGCAATCTATGAACATTCCACCATTCCCTTGCACAAAACCCTCCAGTCATTCCACATCACCTACAGTGTCAAGCCCAAATTCCCTTCTTGTGCTTTTCCAGTATGCCAGTGCCTCTCCCACCATTCACCCAACACACAAAAACCCCAGTTCTCCTCACTCTTCAAGCAAGTCCCATCAGGCTGCATGTGACTCTTTCCTCTCCTTAGGTTGCCTTTCTCCACCTCTGTCTGGCAAACTCCTACTCATGCATCACTGCCCTACCTCACTGTCACCCATGGTGAGCTTCCGCTGTTCCCCTAAGCTTGGAAAATGTTTACTCCCCAAACTCTCCTACCCCTTTGCTCTTCAGTGGTCCTCAAACGTGAGAGTGCCTTGACACCACCAGGGGGCTTGTTAAAACACAGATTGCTGGGCCCCACTCCCAGAATTTGTGGTTCAGTAGGTATGAGGTGGAGACTGAGAATGTGCATTTCCAACAAGTGCCAAGGTGATGCTGGCCCTATCGGTTCATGGACCCCTTTTGAGAACCTCTGTTCTAGCGTACCACTGATCCCTGTCTGCCTTGCCTTATAGTTTAGGGTGTATTATAAGTTATGAGTCTGTCTTTCAACCAGAATCTGAGCTGTTCTGGGTCCCATGAGAGGAGGAGCTGGCCTTATGAATTTCTAGATATTCAAAGCTGCCACAGACCTTGTCTTTCTCCAGGAATTCCCACCTTGTCGATGAAGGAGGCAAACTTGTTGTTCAGAACCTTGATCTGCTCCCGCTCCTGGGCACGCACTTTCTGGATCTCGGGGTCCAGCTCCACGTTGAGGGGAGCCAGGAGGCTCTTGTTGACGATGACCTGGTGGATGCCCACAGGTGGGCACAGGGATGGGCACACGGGCCCCAGGACCATACTGCCAAACATGCTGCCGGCAAAGCCGCTGGCTCGGCCTCGGCTAAACCCATAGCCCCCTGCCCGCCCACTGCCACTGGCCATGTTGAAAGAGACGCTCCGGGCACACCCCAGGCTGTACAGGCTCCGGCTTCCAAAACCCCCACTGAGCCCCTTGCTCCCTGCCCTGTAGGAGGGTGAGCTGCTCCCAGAGAGGACAACTGAGCATCCACTGAAACCCCCCTTGACAGCGGCTCCCGACTTGTAGGTGAATTGGCGGCTCATGCTGGGGAGGCCAGCGAGCTGGAATGAGATGCCAACCCTTAGCTGAGATGCAGCTCCCAGCCTGCGGTCTCAGATGCCTCCTTTATAGGGCTCAGGAGGGAGCCACTGCCCTAATTTGTGGGCTTAGTTTGCCTGGAGCAAATCATTTTTTCCCAGCAAAATCAGAGACACCGGGCAAATAACTTAAACCTCCCAGAGTGCAAGGCTTGCAAGCCTTGCTCCTGTAATTTGAGTCTTATCTAATTAACATGGGATAATTAAGCTGACTGAATTATCCCTAGAAAGATCTTGGGAGGTTTGTCACAGCCTCAAAATTGCCCTTCCTCAGGGCGTGGGAGTGGCGGGACCAAATTGTGGGGGAGCAGAGGGGAAACCTTTAATTGACAGCATCATCTGTGAGAGATTTCACGACTGTACCAGAATCAGATGGGCTGCATCCAGGACCCTGGCTAAGCTGCTTTTATGTGGTTAGAAAGAGACTCCGTGGCCTGGCCTCCCAGGGTTCCCAGGGGCAGTCCTCTTGGCTGGCCTGGGCCATGGGAGATGAGCCCACCAGGAATCCAGGCCCAGTCCTCTGGTTGCAGGGCCCTCTGTGCCCTCCCAGGCTAGTCTTCTGCTCCTCTGTGCCAACCAGGCTGCCCTGTACACCTTTCCCTACACATACTGACTTTGTTCCTGGACCCTCCCATCACTGCCACCCTTAACCTTGAAGTTATGGTATTGTCACCATTCACAGTGGCTAACACTGGTGCAGCACCTTCCAACATTAAAAGAGCTCCTCATACACAGAAGCTCATTTAATTCACTAGAACTGGAGAGGAGCTGTGAGGGTCCACCTTTCACAAATGGAAAAATAGGATCTCATACGTGTGCTGTTATAGTTGAGGATCACATTTCATGAGCCTTTCTTTGTATGAGTCCCAGAGGAAACAAACACCAGGCCCTGGTCTTGAGAACCCCTTTGGCTGGTCTTCTGACCCCACATTCGAAGCTCTGCAGGCCCTCTTTGTTTGTCCGGCCAGCCAGCCAACCATTCATGTGTTTGTTCATCCATCTGTCTGTTCATTTAACACACTTCTGTTGAGAGCTGACTCTGTCCCAGGTCTTAAACTAGGTTCTGGGGTCATAAATTAATAAGACAGAAGCCTAGTTCACAATTCTAAGGGAGAGGGGTAGACATATGAATTTTACTAGATCTTTGATATTACCAAAGTATATGACCCAAGAATTTCACAATTCCCAGTTTCAAATACATTCACAGTATGTACTTTCCTCCATAAAAATGCAATTGTTTCACTAGCCAAGTGCTCAAATGAACAGTTGCCAATCCCTCTTTTCCATTTCTGTGCAGAGATTTTGGCGTTACTCTGTATTATAATATAACAGTATGATGCTTCTACAACTATTATACCAAGCAATTGCCAAATTCAACCTCCTCTTCTTTTTTATACAAAAAAAAAGCTATCTTCTAGTTAAGAAAAATCACTTCCTTGGATAGTCTCAGTTTCACTATCAGCAATGGTCCTTAGCAATCTTTTCAGTCTTCTTTCACTAGACACAAAGGTTTTTTCCTCTGCAGTTTCTTCACAGCCATGAAACAAGGCTGTGCTGTGATGAGGATAGAGAGTGTCCTAGCCAGGAGCACTCCCTAACTGACTCCTTTCCACATGTCAGTGTCATGATTCAGACCCATAGTGTCTCAGCAAAACTGTTCAATACAGACTGCTGTCATGGGCTTTGAGCTCATTCTCTAAGGGCTGAAAGCAAGTGTTCGCACTCAGAAGGCAATGCAGTGTGTGAGTGCCTCCCTCTACATGACCTTGACTTCCCCTCTCCCACACTGGCCTTCTCTCCTTGGGAACCTGCCACAGAGATACCCTGGAAAACCTTCTCTGATCACATCCCAGTCTAGCCACTCCTCTCTGGCCAGCTTCCCCAAACTGTACCAATTGTCTATGCTAACTCCCTATCTCCACCTGTGTTCCAGGTGTATGCCAATCCTCCCAAACAGCCAGAAAGTTTCCTGAGGACAAGATCCAAATCCCATCTTCCCTCTACTCCTCTTTAGTTACTGCGCAGAACTGGGGTGGAGGAAGGGTTCCCAGGAAGTCATGAAGGAGACAAAGAGATGCTTCAGTGACCCTTGAAATCATTCCTCCTAAGGACAGGATCCTGAGCACCTACTTTTAAATCTCTCCTAAGTGGCTTTTTGAATAGTAGATCCCTTGCATTTCATATCCTGGCCCTGCCCTCACCTGGGGAATCAATGTCCACTGAACCCTTATCTAATTTTCACACAGTTACTAAGTCAGCCCCATTTCCCACAGAGGGGCAGTGCTACCATGACCCTTTGCCCAAGTGTCTGGGGCAGGCACCTCTGAGGAATCAGCCTAAAGAAAGCAGAAAGCCAATCCCCATCACCCTCATGAGCACTAAAATCATGTTGTAAAAGAATATTTAGTATTTCTCATCCAGAAAGATGGAGCAGGCAGACTTTCTTCTGACACTGCTCTAGCAAGAGAAATGGTGTGAACTCACTCCACTTACCACAACTAGAAACTTGGACATCACATATACAATAAATATAGGAAGATCTTAAAGGTGGAGAGAAGAAGGTACAGCAACTAGGGGCTTCAGAAGCCAAGGACGGTGGGATTAATGTATAAACACTACTATACATGAAATAGATAACCAACAAGGACCTATTGTATAGCACAGGGAACTATACCCAATATTTTGTAATAACCTATAGGGTCAAAGAATCTGAAGAGAATATATATATGTATGTATAACTAAATCTCTGTGCTGTACACCTGAAACTAACACAACATGCAAATCAACTATACTTCAGTTTAAGAAAGAAAACAAACTGAGAGAACTAAAAGAAGAAATTCAAATCATGTGGAGTGTATTCTCTGATCACAAGGAATAAAACTGGAAATAAAACATTTCTTTAATGTTTAAAAAACAAGATTTCAGGAATTCCCTGGCAGTCCAGTGGTTAAGACTGTGTGCTCTCACAACCAAGAGCCCAGGTTCAATACCTGGTTGGGGAACTAGGATCCTACAAGCTGCATACTGTGGCCAAAAAAAAAAATTGTAAAAAAACAAAATTTTTTCCAAACACTTGGAAACGAAACAATTTACATCTAAATAACTCACGGGTCCAAAAAGAAGTCTCAAGGGAAATTTTTTAAAAACTTATTTCCAAACGAGATCACATTCAGAAGTACTGAGTGTTAAGACTTCAATATATCTTTTTTGAGGACACAATTCAACCCATAAAAGAGATCAAAATCACAATCAATCAAACAAAACCCTCAAGTTTCACACTTTAGACAAAAATTGACTCATAATAGACAATAGACTTAAAAGGTAAACCTAAAACCTTTTGGAGAAAATCTTCAGTATGCAGGACTATGTATATCTGGAGAAAACTATAATTTGAAATGATACATGCACCCCAGTGTTCATCGCAGCACTGTTTATAATAGCCAAGACATGGAAACAACCTAGATGTCCATCAGCAGACGAATGGACAAGGAAGCTGTGGTACATATACACAATGGAATATTACTCAGCCATTAAAAAGAATACATTTGAATCAGTTCTAATGAGGTGGATGAAACTGGAGCCTATTATGCAGAGTGAAGTAAGCCAGAAGGAAAAACACCAATACAGTATACTAACACATATATATGGAATTTAGAAAGTTGGTAAAGATAACCCTGTATGCGAGACAGCAAAAGAGACACAGATGTATAGAACAGTCTTTTGGACTCTATGGGAGAGGGAAAGGGTGGGATGATATGGGAGAATGGCATTGAAGCATGTAAATTATCATATGTGAAACGAATCACCATTCCAGGTTTGATGCATGATACAGGGTGCTCGGGGCTGGTGCACCTGGATGACCCAGAGGGATGGGATGGGGAGGGAGGTGGGAGGGGTGATCTGGAAGAGGAACACATGTACACCCATGGCAGATTCATGTCAATGTATGGCAAAACCAATACAATATTGTAAAGTAAAAAAATTAATTAACTAATTAATTAATAAAAAGAAGATGTAGTACATAAATGCAATGAAATGTTACTCAGCCACAAAAAGGAATGAAATAATGCCATTTGCAGCAACATGGATGGACCTAAAGATTGTCGTACTGAGTGAAGTAAGTCAGACAAAGAAAGACATATATATATATATGATATCACTATATGTGGAATCTTAAAAAGTGATACAAATGAGCTTATCTACAAAACAGAAGTAGTCACAGTTGTAGCAGACAAACTTACAGTTACCTGGGGGAGAAGTGGAGAGGGATAAATTGGGAGACTGTGATTGACATATACAGACTACTATATATAAAATAGATAACTAATAAGGACCTACTGTATAGCACAGAAAACTCTACTCAATACTCTGTAATGACCTATATGAGAAAAGAATCTTGAAAAGAGTGGATATATATATACATATATCTGATTTACTTTGTTGTACAACTAAAGTTAACACAAAATTGTAAATCAACAATATTCCAATAAAAAAAAAACTTTTTAAAGACTTTTAAGAAGAGAATAAGCAATGCAAAAGGAAAAATTTGCATATGAAAAGGTTACTTCAGTAATAAGACAATAATTAAATAATTCAATAATTAAAACGAGGGAATATTGCTTCACCACCAAATTAGAAAATATTGATTACTGGCCAGGATAAAGTGACAAGAACTTTCTTGTAGAATGTCACTACTTTTTGGAGGACAGTTGAGCATTATAAATTAGGAACTTTAGAAAGACATTGTGTTTGAGCAAGTATTCTTTTCCTACTTTGAGAAATTTATTATTCATTTTTGGAAAAAAAGGAAATATGGCAAAAGATGTTTGGTGGTAGTTTAGTTGCTAAGTTGTGTTGGGCTCTTTGTAACCCCATGGACTGTAGCCCATGGACAGAGGAACCTGGTGGGCTACAGTCCATGGGATCACAAAGACTCGGACAGGACAGAGTGACTGGGCATGGACACACACCAGTGAACCACAGTCATGATTCAACTGTACTTGATAAATCTCACAATACTTCCAGAACTGAAAATTCCTAAAACTTGCCTGTGTCCTGGTTCATTATTTTACTGTCAAAAAAGAACTCTCCTAAGTACAAATTCCTTCCACCAATAACTTTTCCTAGTTAAGGAAAAGAACATCTAATCCTTGCCCTAATTCTCATTCTTTTTCCAGTCGAGGCTTATCCTACTCAGTGTGTGTGTGTGTGTGTGTGTGTGTGTGTGTGTATGTTCAGTTGCTAAGTTTTGTCTGACCCTTTGCAACCCCATGGACTATAGCCCACCAGGCTCCTCTGTCCATGGGATTCTCCAAGCAAGAATACTGGAGTGGGTTGCCATTTCCTTCTCCAGGGGATCTTCCTGACCAGATAGCAATGAGTAATAGCTCCTGGCTACTCACTTCTGCCAAGGCTTGACAATAAACACACATCACATGCTATGAGTTGCAAATGAAGTTTATTGTGCAGACACCAAGACCACAGCACTTTAGATGCAGAGCCAACAAGAGGATTATACACACAGAAGCATGTTTCCCTGGGGGCACCACCAGGGGAAAGGCAGAGGCTTTGAGATGGGGTGTGCTCAACAGAATACCCTTTGGGAGAAGGACCACCGAAAGGGCAATTGTAAGAAGGGGCAGGGAATGGAGGCAGGGCTGGAAGCACAAACCCAAACAATGCAGACTCTTCCCCTTGGGACAGAGGGTGTTACTGGCTCCAGCTGATTGGTTAGCTGTTTTTTTTTAAATATTTCAAAAACCATATATGGGCATCCCTTTGCCCCACAATGCCGTGAGAGGTGGATAACAAGATCTGACTTGCTGTCAGTTAGATGTACAGAGACAGGCATTCTGGAGGGGGAGGGTCAAGGGCAGACTCCATCTTTATCTGAATGAGAAGGTCACGCTGGAACTGCCACCTTCATATGAGCCAGAACCACCCCTCTCAGAGCCATAACCGCCCACTCCAGAGCTGGACCCTCCTCTGGAGCCGCCTCCAGAGCTTTGTTTTCCTCCAGAACTGTATCCTCCTCCAGAACTAGAGCCTCCTTGAGAGCCAACTCCAGAGCCATAGCTCCCTCCATGGCTGCTTCTGAAACCGGATCCTCTGCCTCCAGAGCTGTAACTGCTGCTTCCAAAGCTGAATCCTCCTCCAGAACTGGACCCTCTACCTCCAGAACCATAACCTCCAAAGCCAGCCTTGGAAGCCACATTTGAAGAAATGCTGCTGCTCGTCACAGCTGCAGAGAGACAGACAGCATTACACCTCAGTTCCAACTGCCTCGGTGCCTCTGCCCCGCCCCACCCCCAGGACAGGACCACCTCCCCGCCCCCCGCACTTACACACAGTCACGTTGCTGCTGAGTTCTCCAGACATCCTGCCAGAGAGAGAGGGAAAATAACTCTGGGCAGAGCACTTAGGGACTCTGCCCACGTGGTTTTACAACTTCCACCTATGACCACCCACATCAACCTCAAAACTCAGCCACCACAGCCTCATACAACCCACTTTCTTTGGTGTTGCCAGATCACAGAGATGGGGACGAGCCCCATGTTTTCCACACAGTCTGGCATCCCAAGTCATCTCAATTTCTTGCTCTGATAAAACTGATCGAAAGCAAATTCACTTCTGAACTGGCAACCCATTGTTTTATTTAAATTCATCCTAGGGAGTCTGATATGCAGACTCCAAGCCACATCAGAAATTCTCAAATGATGACTGTTCTGTGAACACTCAATTCAGAGAGAACTGCGACTCTGTATAGCCTCCCTGTCCTGCACTCCCACCCCTCCCTCCCCTGCTTCATCTGAATTCTTTCCCACTTCATCTTGCAAGCTGGGGAGAGGAGGCCCGGCCTCCAGACAGGTACCCAGCAGCAGCCCGGACAAAGCCAAAGCCTCTCCCTCTCTGTAACCCTGGCTCTCTGGTGGACCAAGGAGCTTCTCCCGTCTAATTGCTTCAGCCAGACTAAGTCACCAGGGGTGCTGAGGACACTGACAAAGGTCTTAGACCACAGAGGTAGGAAAGGTTCCCTTCGGGAGGTTAACATGTGGTTCTGTATGTCACTCAAGAAACCTGCAAAGAGCTAGATCTGGTGCCTGCTCTGTGGGCATGCCCCAGCCAGTGATGTCAGCTGTCAGCTGTCAGAAGGCCCTGCCCCTCCCCCTGCTTTCTCTGCCTCCACCTCCAGCCCTGGCTCCAGGAGAGGAGAGGGTAGACCAGGGTACCCTCCGGCCTCCTGGGGCCCCTCACCTGCATTCCTCGCCCTCCAGCAGCTTGCGGTAGGTGGCAATCTCGACATCCAGGGACAGCTTGGTGTTCATCAGCTCCTGGTAGTCACGCAGCAGCCGGGCCAGGTCCTCGCGGGCTTTTTGCAGAGCCTCTTCCAGCTCATTCAGCTTGCTCTGGGCGTCTTTGAGGGCATTCTCTCCCCGCTGCTCAGCATCTGCAATGGAGTCTTGTACATTCTTACACTAGGAGAAAAGGAGAAAAGGTTTCTGTTGGGACAGGAAGTGCAATCTGTCTTGGCAGAGGAGGAGAGGGAGGGAGCAAGGATGTATAGGGTGTGAGAAGCCAGGATCACTGGCCCTGGAAGTGTGTCACCAGAGAGTTAATGCAAGTTACAAACAACTTGCTAAGACTTGCTGCTGTCTCTGAGTCTCTGTCTTCCCAAGTCTCCTTTGACTGGACCCTTAACCCTTTCCCCATCATGACCTCTGATGCTCACAACCTAGGACCAGAGTCGTTACCCCATTTTACAGTTGCAGGTGCAAACACTGATGTGAATGGCTTCATAGAACTTCTGTTGCTTGTGGAGTCAGTTCTCTGCCCCACATTACCTCTTCCAGAGCTAATGTCCAAACCTGACCAACCCCCTGCAGCACTCCCTGCCCCTGCATCACACAGCCAGCTGTGCAAAGAGGTACAAAAGGGAGGCGATGCCTGTGATCCTTGGAGAGCCACGACCTCTAGCTTTGTAAGGCACTGTTCCATTTCACCCGTGAAGTGATCAAAAAGTTAACACAGTTCTTTCCCTGCACTTAATCCCTACTTGAGAATGAGTCTTGAAAGTGAAAGTGAAAGTCGCTCAGTCCTGTCCGACTCTTTGCAACCCCATGGACTACACAGTCCATAGAATTCTCCAGCGGATCTTCCCAACCCAGGGATCGAACCCAGGTCTCCCACATTGCAGGCAGATTCTTCACCTGCTGAGCCACAAGGGAAGACCAAGAATACTGGAGTGGGTAGCCTATCCCTCCTCCAGCAGATCTTCCCAACCCAGGAATCAAACTGGCGTCTCCTGCATTGCAGGCAGATTCTTTACCTACTGGGCTATCAAGGAAGCCCCAAGAATGTCTCTTAATCAGTTAAAATTGTTCTAAGTCTTAATTATGTCAAGCCCAAGGTTTTTGTGATCAACATATGCATTATTAGAATTTCTCTCTCTCTCTCTCTCTCACACACACACACCCCTGCACACAACCTCCCACCCCACCCTGAGCTGCACTCAGCCAGGAGAACTGCAGCCATCCTAGGGCGCACACCCCACCTGCTTCTTCACTTGGGCGATCTCCCCTTGCAGCCTCTGGATCACGCGGTTCAGCTCGCTGATCTCTATCTTGATCTCCTTCAGGCTGTCTCCATGCTTTCCAGCAGTTATCCGGAGCTCCTCATACTGCACGGGAAGAGGAGGAGAGTTGCAGTTCGGAGAAAGCTCAGCTTGAGCCAAGAAAGTCTGATCTGACCAGGGAGGGTCAACCAAGCTGAATGTCATGTCTGCGTTTGTGGGAGATGGGGGACCAGTGCCATACTTGACTGAGGGCATTGGGGTATGATAGACACCCTTTCTTGGGAATAATGCCCAATTTCCACTAGACAAAACCACTAATAACCTTACTGTGCACTTACCGGCTGGGCTGGAACCCAGCTCATTAGAAAGAGCTGCGGCTCTCCCTGCCCACCCAGAACTTGCCTTGCTGTGGTACACCGCCTCCGCCTCAGCCTTGCTCCTCTGGGCAATCTCCTCGTACTGGGCCCGGACCTCAGCGATAATGCTGTCCAGGTCCAGGCTGCGGTTGTTGTCCATGGACAGGATGACAGTGGTGTCGGTGACACTCTGTTGCATCTGGGACAGCTCCTGCAACACAGGGAAGGTCTGGCCACGACGTCCCTGCCCACAGTCACAGGCAGTGAGGAGGGATTCCCCTCTCCTCGTGTCAGGGAAATACAGACTCTCAGACTGACCATGCACTGGGTGGGATGTAAAGTGATATAGCCACCATTCCCATTTAGGTAGTACTGAGAATTATGGGGAGGGGTCTGCATTTCTGAGCCTCCTAGTTAACAGCCTTCACCACTTATGCAGCTTAATAAGTACCCCAGAAAGAACCCAGTTGATGGCAAATGCCTTAAATTGTACTTCCTGTTGCAAAAGTCATGTGTGTGCACTTGGGCCGGGAAGGGGGGAGTACATTATATTTTGACCTCTGAAATATATTGGATATAAGAAGAGAAACAGGGTGAGTCTCTTCCTAAGGGGAGCTGGGGGTAGGGAATTTGTCCTAATGGAGCTTTACTTCCTGTGACATCAGAGGAGAAAGCTCCTTGCCTCCAAGACCTACACCAAAGACACTCCCAGTGGCCTAGACATTGGTCAGTTGAAGTCAGCCACCCATAAACCCCACCCACAGCCCCTTTTCCCCAGTAGGAGAGGACTTCCTTTGGGGTGAAGGGTAGGTAGCAACGGTCCATTTAAGAGCAGCCTACTTACTGCGTCAAAGAGCATTTTTGTGAACTCCACTTCCTGTCTCAGCAAGTCCACCTTGGCCTGCAGCTCTACCTTGTTCATGTAGGCATGGTCCACGTCCTACAGGGAAGGTCAGGGTCTCTGGTAAAGCTCACAGCCCCGCCACCCCCACCTTGCAGTGCTTTGTGTATGGGCCCTGCCCTGCCCTCTCTCTGCCACTCCTCCACCCAGTCCCTATCAGTTGCTCTCCAAAATCCCAGGCACCTCAGATAATCCACAACCCCACAGGACCTTATTCGGCATGAAGTCCACAGTGCATCTCTGCAGGAAGCTACATGCCCATGTCACTGCTCATACTCCCCCAAGACAATCAGAGCTCTGATGGGACCGAGCTTTGTCAACCATTCTCTCCTTCCTGCTTGAGATGCTCTGTGTTTCCACCAAAGAGCATAACAGCCTCTGTGGCTTTTAACAGTCTCCAACTCTCCCATCCTATCTATCCATCCCACCTCTCCGGTATTTCACACCAAAGCCTCTGCAGAAACCAGGCTGAGAACCCACACTTCTGCCTTCAGGCTCAAACCTTTGTCAGCCCAACTGACTACATCTTTAAGCAGGCAATCTAAGGAAGTCCCATGCCTTTCTCGGCCCTTTAGGAAAAAAATCAAGTGCTTTCTATGGTCATAGCTTTCAAGATCCAAACATTCTTTGAGTAGGTAATTGATGAGAAATGCTCTAGCAGAAGTGCAGAAATTGCCTGAAGCTTGAACTACAAAGACACCTTTATTTCCAAGAGAACCAGCCATGGATATGCTTCACCCCTTCTCTAGCTAGTGCTTTTTTCACTCAGAGGTGTGCTCCAGCCTGTCCATCTGAGCACAACGGGCTTTGATGCATCCTCACTCCCACCCTGACCATGACATCCTCTCACTCACCTTTTTAAGTGTTACAAACTCATTCTCAGCAGCTGTGCGCTTGTTGACTTCATCCTCATACCTGTTGGTACCCAAGGACACTGAAGTTAGATTGGTACTAGTTTGTTTCCCTTTTTATTTTCCTTTTCCTATTGGGTTCACCCAAAATACTCCATTTCCTGGGACTATTGAATACTTTTGTCTAAATTGAAATGATGATAACCCAGATGAGGATGCTTTTCTATAAATTAACCATCAAACTTGTCAAAAACATGATCTCTAAAGCCCTAAATGTCTTCCTCCCAAACAATCAGCAAAGATACAGAAGGCTCTTCCCTTTATCCCCACAAATGCAACTGGGAGATGAGTGGTTTTCTGGGGCAATGATTGGATGGGCTCAAATCAATGTTTATCTCCACTTAGTTTTTACTCTGCCACCTACTTCTTCTTAAAATCCTCAACAAGATCATGCATGTTGTTCAGCTCTGACTCTTGTGACATTCTTTCTGAAGAAAGCTTGTCCAAATAACTCTGCAGCTGGCTGATGTACCCCTGGAAGAGGGGTTCCAGGTTGGTGGTACGGGTGCCCACATCAATTTGTTGTAGCAGTTCCCATTTGGTCTGCAGCACCTGGTTCTGCTGCTCCAGGAATCGCACCTGCGGGGACCAGAAGGAAACCACATGAGCTCTGGGTTGTCCTTCCCACCAGCAGGCCAGGGTCAGCTCTGATTCTCCTTCAGGAGATAGGGAAAACCGCATGGCTCCATCCTCACCAGCTGCATGCCGGATCATGCTGGGCAGAGCTTCTGAGCTCTCTGTCTCCACACTTGGAAAGTTCTGTAGGCTCCTAAATGTTACAACTGGCACTCTCCACACAGAGAACTCTTTTTCCTACTTTCCTACCCACTATTTCGTTTGCAGCTGCTTTCAAAACTCCAGGCCATCTCCCTCCCTGATCCTACTTGAATTCCCAGCAAAGGTCCCAAAAATTCTGGGGGAAACCAAAAGAAGCTTTCACTGGCACTGCTCCTAAGCACTATGAGTATAAGGGCAGGGTTCCTCCATCTGGTTTTTAAGAGCCTTGTAAATTTCTTAGACAGGTTCCTCTGCCTTGAAACGGGAGAGAACCCTATCACACTCCAAAGTGACACCAATTAAAAACTTTGTGGTTTATAAAACTAAGAAAGCTTCTCTTGAAGGCAGAAATTTCATTCATTCCTAAATAGATATTTCAGGCTTAGCTTCCCAGAATTTAATAGAGCAATAACTTCTAGGGAAGGAAGTAGTCTCAGAAGACGTTTTACCAATCCCCTCTAAAACACTTGGCTTCAAATAGTCCATTTCTTGTCTGTGTCAGTTTTTTTATGATTTTCAGAATTTTCCATTAGTATTGTTTGTTTAGGCTGAGACAATAAAGCCAAAGTCACAACTAATTCCCAACCTCAGACTATTATGGAAGATGGAGCCCACGAAGCTTGCATCTTTCCCCTGTATCAGATACTGCCAATTACCCAGGACAGTGTGACTGCACCTATGGCTCCTTAAAAAACGAATCTCTATCATTTGCTTTTCAATTAGCACTGGAAGAAGGGCATTCTGAGCCTCAGACGAAGCCAGCTTCTCATGACTCACCTTGTCGATGAAGGTGGCAAATTTGTTGTTGAGAGCTTTGATCTGCTCCCGCTCCTGAGACTTCACGTTCTGTATCTCCGGGTCAACTTTCACATTGAGAGGCTGCAGAAGGCTCTGGTTGATAGACACTTCGTGGATACCTCCACCAGGGAATCCTCCAGGTCCGAAGCCACCAGGACCCCCAAAGCCACCAGGACCCCCAACACCTCCAAAGCCACCGCCACCTCCAAAGCGGCCTCCACCAAAGCCGCTGCCACCAAAACTGCCTCCTCCAAAGCCACTGCCTCCTCCAAAGCCAAGGCCACCTCCAAAGCCACCTCCTCTGCCACCAAATCCTCCATAGGAGCCAAAGCTTCCACCTCCTCCAGCCACGCTAATGGAGGTGCTCCTGGACCCTCCAAGGTTAACGAGACTCCGACTGCTGAAGCCACCTCCGCCGAAGCCCCCGCCGCCACCGCCATGGCGGCTCAAGCAGGAGAAGCTGGTTCCTGATCGCCGGCTTCCACCGGAGACCACGGCCGAGCCGCTACTGAAGCTCCGGAATCCTCCTCCACCTCCTCCTCTTCTTCCTCGAGACTTGTAGGAGATCTGACAGCTCATGATGCCTTTGCCCGAAGAAGGAAGTTGCAGGTTTCCAAGAGGAGTTCCGATGGGAGACTCAGTGCTGCTGTTGGAAGACTGTCATGGTCCCCTTTTATACCGGCCAACTAACTAGGTGTTGGTGTGCATGGGTGTGGGCCCACGTATGCAAGGGTTTGGTCTGCCTGGAAGCAACTCCTGGTGAGTGATTATCAAGCTAATAGCCCTTTAAAAATCTATTAATCAGCTCCATCCCAGAACTTGCTTTGATTGCAAACTTCTGTTTATCTGAGCATCTGTCATGCCATTTGATTTTTGTAAAATCATCAAAAGAGGAGGTCAGGATGAGAGTTTCTCAATCTGGAAAAAAAAGGAGGGGGTCATTCTGCAGAATGCTGCTCCCTGCTCTGGACCAATCCAAGGGAGGCCAGCTGCCCCTAGGGCCTCTGGAGGCTCGCCACCCAGTGCTGCTGATGGAAGAGATGACAGGCTTAGAGACTTCGGAGCCTGCTCAATACTAGCCTCAGTGTCCCCCCTTGCTTTTTCTTCTGTGCCAGGAAGAGTCTCAACAAGGGATTTTTCAGAGCATGAATGTGATATGGGGAAACACACAACCTCTCACAGAAAGAAGTTGACCAAGGAAGCTTCAAAAGAGTTGTCAGTTTGGGATTTCCCTGGTGGTCCAGTGGTTGAGATTTCACCTTCTAATGCAGGGGGTGAGGGTTCGATCCCCTCTAGAGGAGCTGAGATACCACATGCCTCATGGCCAAAAAGCCAGAACATAAACAACAGAAGCAATACCGTAACAAATTCAATAAAGACTTTGAAATTTAAAAACAAGAAGAGAATAAAGAAAAAAAGTTGTCAGTTTGCAAAATATCTTAACTGTTTCCTTCCCATGCCACCCCAGGACTCCACAATAGCCAGTCACTGAGAAGAGGAGAATTTTCCTTCCTGTAACCATGTCTTTATAACTATCAACTCCATGATTTTTCTACATGAAAACCCAGAGAATGAGGGGCTCCAGGGGAGTTCCTCTGTCCCTGAGTCTGTCTAACTCTGGGTACCCAACAAAAGATTGCAATCATAGGCTTTATGCAACTCCAAGATCCAAGTGTACATTGATTCAGCCATTTAGTAATCATGTATTACTCGGTGATCATGCTAAGCAGTTTGAAAGCTGGGCTCTTCAATGATACCCAGAGGTGGATGAACATCAGAAGACCCATCAAGTCACCAAGTACACAGCGTCTCCATGCTTAAACTCAACCAGGGTCCTTCCTTGGTCTATGTGGCCATGTACATGGGAGATGCAGTATGCAGTATTAGAATTGAACTTAATGTCAAACATTCTGGGTTTGAGTCCCTAGTTTTCCCATTTACTGGCTCTATGACTTTGAATTAAATGCTAAGTTTCTGTATTCTTACCTATAAAGTGGGAAGTTCATTCAAACTGTTTTGAAAACCATGACACACGATACAAGTGTTAGGTCTCATTACTGTTTTGGGTGAAGCATAGATACCTTCTTTTCCTTTCACCCTTAGCATCTTATTCTCCCTTCTGATGGCTATGACTGTGCACCTCCACAACCATGCCACAGGGTACAGATTTCCCTAGGATTTCTCAGATTCTAGGGCAGAGTTAGCATAAAAGAATGCAAAAAACATATGCTTTGAGACTAAGTTCCAGTTTCATTGTATTTGAGTTAAATGACCTTGGATAATTCATAATACTCTTGAAGTCTTGGTTTCCTCATCTAGAAAAGTGAGTAAGAAGAAGAACATAACTATTGTAAAAGCAGAACAAGATAAGCTCATGTGCTATGCATAGTTCTTGTTAACAGCAGAAACTCAGTAAGTGTTATTTACCTTCTCACACCCCCTCCCCAATTCTCCAATCCTATGTCTCAACTAAGTGGCCAAAGTAGGGAAGAGATGGCTGACACTGAGCTATTCAGGATATTTGGTTTGCAGTAAGACAACACTGAAAGGAGTAAATGAGTGTGTCTGCTTGACTTTTTTCCCCCCAGTCTGGCTTATATAATCATGCATTTAAACCATAGGCTAAAAGCTTTAGAGTGAACCTCAGTCCAATGTCAAATGTTATCTGCAGGTATCTGAACAATGCCCTAATGGTCCATTACACCACTGTGACTGTGCCAAGGCCATGCCCAACTTGGTGGGGTTGGGGGAGGGGGCTTCTTAATCCTCCATGAAGGAAAGGAACAAACATCTGTGGAGCCTTTACCATGCTCCAGGCTTGTGCCAAGCACACAGCCTAGCCTCCATGCTGTACTGCTCTGTAATTCACCCCGACTGACTCTGCCTCCCATGCTCACTGCAGGGCACCTTCCCTTTCTAGATCTATTTGCCAGGTTTTGAAAGTCAGGTTTAAGAAGGAAGCACCCTCCTCTTCTCTTGAAACATGAAAGGTAGAATTAATGCAGATTGTAGTTTTAGAACATATTTTATTTCCATTTTAAATTTTACCTTTTATATAATCTGAATATGCTTTTCTAGATAATCTGTTTTGCGTTTTTTAGGCAGTGAAATCCAAGTTAAGACTCTTTGTTCTGGTTATGATTTTGTGACTGACTTCCATACAGCCCTCAATTTCTTCATCTATAAAATGAGAACATTTATCCTAGATGCCTAATGGGCCAGAACAACACTAACCTCTTGGTATAAACGGTTTTAAGCTTTGCTATCTCTGAGAATAGAACAGGGATCCTGTAGGATAAAGTCCTTCTTCCAGCTCCTCAATTCTTCTTTCAACCAGTTGCCGGCAACTCCAAGCCTCTAAGTGTTTAGTTTTTCAAAAGCACATCCTTTGGCCAGTGGAGCAGAAAAGCAAACCTCAGTGTTAAGCAAAAAAGGGGTGAACTGTTTAGCCAGTGGGAAATTGGTATGGATGCTAACCTCAGATTCTCTCACTGGAACTTAATTTCCCCCTCCCTAAACTCCCATACCTGCCTGTGTATCTCTCTCACAGTCACATCACCGTCCTCCTTGGGTTACCTTTAGCTGCATCCTTGGGCTTCCACAGGGAAGAATATCACATCCTTTCCTGCTACTGTGGCCTCAGATGTCCCCTGCAGTTCTAGTATTCTAACTGGGAATTTTCTAATTTCCAGCAGATCTGATCAGACAATGCAAGATTACACATCCCAGCTTTGTTTTCCATAGACTCAACCAATAGTTGAATGAACTCAGCTCCTGTTCATTCATGCTACCTACAAGTCACTGGACGTGTGCCTTGCGGGCTAAAATGCTATCTAGTTAATACTATCACTCCAAAGTGTGTGCTTGTGTGTTTTCACCCATAAAATGTCTTCATTCACACAGAAAGAGCCAAAAAAGGGTCTTCATGAAAAATTCATGTTGTCCCCACCCCTTGTTCCAGCTAAGCTATTTTCTAAACTAAGTTCTCCCCCTTCTCTGGCATCAATATTCTTGCTTACCCATTATCCATATAACCACCCTGATATGGAAGGATAAGACGGCCATCAAACTCCCCCTCCCATTCTGGTTAAGATTTCAGAAAAACAGAATCACCATCATTATACTATTCACTGCTTCCCCACAGTTCAGAGATTTCCCCAGGTTTCCCCAGATTAAATCTGCCCCCCTTCTTACTCACTCTTGGGGAGCCTTCCTACTAATCCTAGATTGCACTGCTGCCATTCACAGCTATAACTCACCTGCTGTGCAGTTCCCTGTGCCAAGTGCCCACTGGAAAATGTTTCCATTTGGATGTTTTCAGCCCACACTTTTCCTCCTACCCCCAGCCTCCATCTCAATCCTTCCCCGTCTTTTATCTCTTTCAAGTCTCCTGTGTTGGGTTGACTCAGAATAATACTGGGAGGAAGCAAGTGAAGAAATACTGTCCCTCTTCTAAAAAGTGAGAGAGAGAAAGAGAAAAAGCATGGCTGAAAAAAAAGTGGAATTGTAGAAGACCAAATTCAAGAGACTCTTGCTCTTCAGTCTAGCAACAAAGTTCTCTGAGGTGCCTTCAGAACTGTAACCACTGGGATACCTTGTTTTGGAAGAAATGGCCATGGGTCTTGATTCTAGTTGGTACCTTTGCTACAGGGATTTTTATCAAGGGGGGGAAAAAAGAGGATAACTGTTCAAAGCTCTCTGGACAGCTTTTTGCTTTCCCCATCAGAAACCATGGGTCTTTCAAACTCTTCTGTTTTCTTTTTCCAACACTTTATTTGGAAAACCTATCAAGCCTACCTAACATCCACTAGAAGAGCAAATTAACATCTATATTCCATTGTAACATTTGCCATAGCTCTTTATTTATATAAGTATTAATTTTTTTAACTCTTGAAACTTTTGAGAGTAACTTACTCTCAGATTATGAAATTTTACCTTCAAATATTTCCTCATGCAACCTGAAGAATAACATAATTTTGCTATATAAGCATGAGATAATGATTGAATTCAGGAAATCTAACAGTGGTATGTAATTTTCTGATATATGGTCCATATTCAAAAATTCTCGCCTTATTCCAATTCAGTCCTTTATAGCTTTTTTCCTTTTTAAATCAGGATCCAGTTCAAAATCTCACATTCTATCAATTTGTCTAGAGACAAACTCTTCTTTAAAAGCATTTTAAATTCTGAAAATGCAAGTCATTGCTAAAGAAGCAGTGACTGTTTACTAGAGTTAGTACAGTCACTCATGTGAGATGTATTAAATTCATGACACAAATTATATTTTTATGAGCCTTAGACACACTTAAATTCATGAAGTAAATTATATTTTTATGAGCCATAGCTCACATACTGAACCCATCAGGCATTCAAAACAGCTTATTTGTCCCTATTTAGCGGTACTTTTATAAGGGAAGCAGTTTAATGAACTGGGAAGACTGTGTTTAGTTGTAAAGGTCAGGTCTCTCTGCCAGAAACTAGCCATGTGACTTTGGCATGTCACCTCTCTTACCAGACCTCCCTCTTCTCACCTGTGGACTGAGGGGTCTAGAAACCAATAGGAATGGGAAGAAAATCACGTGTGGAGTCAGAGAAGCTGCAGCCAACTGACTCCAGGACTTCAGGACAGCCCTTCGCCTTTCTGAGTCTTGGTTTTCTTGTCTGTAAAAACAGCGATCTCCGACATTTTTGGCACCATGGAGCAGTTTTGTGGAAGACAGTTGTTCCATGGATTTGATTCAAGCACATTACATTTATTATGCATTTATTTCTATTATTATTACATCAGCTCCACCTCAAATCATCAGGCATTAGATCCCAAAGGCTGGTGATCCCTGTGTAAAATGGAGTCCCTGGGTTTCAGACCCCTAAGTGTCCCTCCCATTCAGAAGTCAGTTTGTGCTTCAAACCAACATTAACAGGAAGTAAAGCCCTGACTGCTGAAGCCAACTCTGGGGGAACTTGGAAATCAAAATCCACACTCTGCTTTCAATAATTTTTCTCACAGAGGAACAGGGAGGCAATAGCAGTAGCAAAGCAGATAAAAGGCAGCCAGAGAGGAGAAAGAAGGGCAAACAGCTATGACTTCAGCTAACAAAGGGGTGTTTGAGCATCAGGAACACCTGCCAGGTTGAGCAACTAGGATCTGAATGGCACAATTTTCTTATGTCTTGATTCTCCACTGTGAGTTCCTTCAGAGTTCATATTCTGTTTTTCAAAGGTACCTAGAAACAAAGTTGATTGAGAAAGCAATTATCTCTTTGGGCTTTCTCAGCAGCTCAGCGGTAAAGAATCCGCCTGCAATGCAGGAGCCACAGGGGACCTGAGTTTGATTCCTGGGTTGGGAAGATCCCCTGGAGGAGGGCGTGGCAACCCACTCCAGTATTCTTTTTTTTTTTCTCCAAGTCTTTATTTTTTAAATGGAGGATAATTCCTTTACAAGGTTGTGTAGGTTTCTGCAGTACAACGATGTGATTCAGCCATAAGTGTATATATGTATGTCCCCTCCATCTGAGCTGCCCTCCCACCCCAATCCCATCCCACCCCTCTAGGTTGTCATAGAACACCGGACTGAGCTTCCCATGTTATTTTTAAATGAAGAACTGAAATCAACATATACAGTATGTGGACAAGTTCCATACATCCTCAATAAAAGTGAGGGATAATGATATTTATCATTTGTAGAGTATTTACTATGCATTATGCTAAATTCACTAGACACTATGCTGAGTTCACTAAGCATTGTGTTGAATATCTTATATTTGTTTTGGTTTTGTTTGGGGTTTTTTTTTTATTTATTTATTTATCTATGTTTTTACTTTACAATATTGTATTGGTTTTGCCATACATTGACATGTATCCACCGTGGGTGTACATGTGTTCCCCTTCCAGATCCCCCCTCCCACCTCCCTCCCCATCCCATCCCTCTGGGTCATCCCAATGCACCAGCCCTGAGCACCTTGTATCATGCATCGAACCTGGACTGACAATTCGTTTCACATATGATAATTTACATGCTTCAGTGCCATTCTCCCATATCATCCCGCCCTTGTCCTCTCCCATAGAGTCCAAAAGACTGTTTGGACATCTGTTTGGATACATCTGTGTCTCTTTTGCTGTCTCGTATACAGGGTTATCTTTACCGATTTACCAAATTCCATATATATGCATTAGTATCCTGTATTGGTGTTTTTCTTTCTGGCTTTCTTCACTCTGTATAATAGGCTCCAGTTTCATCCACCTCATTAGAACTGATTCGAATGTATTCTTTTTAATGGCTGAGTAATATACCGTTGTGTACATGTACCACAGCTTCCTTATCCATTCGTCTGATGATGGACATCTAGGTTGTTCCATGTCCTGGCTATCATAAACAGTGCTGCGATGAACATTGGGGTACACGTGTCTCTTTCAATTCTGGCTGCCTCAGTGTGTATGCCCAGCAGTGGGATTGCTGGGTCATATGGCAGTTCTGTTCCCAGTTTTTTGAGGAATCTCCGCACTGTTCTCCATAGTGGCTATACTAGTTTGCATTCCCACCAACAGTACAAGAGGGTTCCCTTTTCTCCACATCCTCTCCAGCATTTATTGCTTAAAGACTTTTGGATAGCAGCCATTCTGACTGGCATGAAACGGTACCTCATTGTGGTTTTGATTTGCATTTCTCTGATAATGAGTGATGTTGAGCATCTTTTCATGTGTTTGTTAGCCATCTGTATGTCTTCTTTGGAGAAATGTCTGTTTAGTTCTTTGGCCCACTGTTTGATTGGGTCGTTTATTTTTCTGGAATTGAGCTGCAGGAGTTGCTTGTATATTTTTGAGATTAATTGTTTGTCTGTTGCTTCGTTTGCTATTATTTTCTCCCATTCTGAAGTCTGTCTTTTCACCTTGCATATAGTTTCCTTTGTTGTGCAGAAGCCTTTAATTTTAATTAGGTCCCATTTGTTTATTTTTGCTTTTATTTCCAATATTCTGGGAGGTGGGTCATAGAGGATCCTGCTGTGATTTATGTCAGAGAGTGTTTTGCCTATGTTTTCCTCTAGGAGTTTTATAGTTTCTGGTCTTACATTTAAACCTTTAATCCATTTTGAGTTTATTTTTGTGTATAGTGTTAGAAAGTGTTCTAGTTTCTTTCTTCTACAAGTGGTTGACCAGTTTTCCCAGCACCACTTGTTAAAGAGATTGCCTTTTCTCCATTGTATATTCTTGCCTCCTTTGTCAAAGATAAGGTGTCCATAGGTGTGTGGATTTATCTCTGGGCTTTCTATTTTGTTCCATTGATCTATATTTCTGTCCTTGTGCCAGTACCATACTGTCTTGATGACTGTGGCTTTGTGCTAGAGCCTGAAGTCAGGCAGGTTGATTCCTCCAGTTCCATTCTTCTTTCTCAAGATTGCTTTGGCTATTCGAGGTTTTTTGTATTTCCATACAAATTGTGAAATTATTTGTTCTGGTTCTCTGAAGAATACTGTTGGTAGCTTGATAGGGATTGCATTGAATCTATAGATTGCTTTGGTTAGTATACTCATTTTCACTATATTGATTCTTCCGATCCATGAACACAGTATATTTCTCCATCTATTTGTGTCCTCTTTGATTTCTTTCACCAGTGTTTTATAGTTTTCTATATATAGGTCTTTTGTTTCTTTAGGTAGATATATTCCTAAGTATTTTATTCTTTTTGTTGCAATGGTGAATGCAATTGTTTCCTTAATTTCTCTTTCTGTTTTCTCAATGTTAGTGTATATGAATGCAAGGGATTTCTGTGTGTTGATTTTATATCCTGCAACTTTACTATGTTCATTGATTAGCTCTAGTAATTATCTGATGGAGTCTTTAGGGTTTTCTATGTAAAGGATAATGTCATCTGCAAACAGTGAGAGTTTTACTCCTTTTCCAATCTGGATTCCTTTTACTTCTTTTTCTGCTCTAATTGCTGTGGCCAAAACTTCCAAAACTATGTTGAATAGTAGTGGTGAGAGTGGGCACCCTTGTCTTGTTCCTGACTTTAGGGGAAATGCTTTCAGTTTTTCACCATTTAGGATAATGTTTGCTGTGGGTTTGTCATATATAGCTTTTATTATGTTGAGGTATGTTCCTTCTTCCTTCTATTCCTGCTTTTTGGAGGGTTTTTATCATAAATGGGTGTTGAATTTTGTCAAAGGCTTTCTCTGCATCTATTGAAACAATCATATGGTTTTTATTTTTCAATTTGTTAGTGTGGTGTATTACATTGATTGATTTGTGGATGTTGAAGAATCCTTGCATCCCTGGGATAAAGTCCATTTGGTCATGATGTATGATCTTTTTAATATGTTGTTGGATTCTGTTTGCTAGGATTTTGTTAAGGATTTTTGCATCTATGTTCATCAGTGATATTGGCCTGTAGTTTTCTTTTTTTGTGGCATCTTTGTCAGGTTTTGATACTAGGGTGATGGTGGCCTCATAGAATGAGTTTGGAAGTTTACCTTCCTCTGCAGTTTTCTGGAAGAGTTTTGAGTAGGACAGGTGTTAGCTCGTCTCTAAATTTTTGGTAGAATTCAGCTGTGAAGCCATCTGGTCCTGGGCTTTTGTTTGTTGGAAGATTTCTGATTACAGTTTCAATTTTCGTGCTTGTGATGGGTCTGCTAAGATTTTCTATTTCTTCCTGGTTCAGTTTTGGAAAGTTGTACTTTTCTAAGAATTTATCCATTTCTTCCAAGTTGTCCATTTTATTCACATATAGTTGCTGATAATAGTCTCTTATGATCCTTTGTATTTCTGTGTTGTCTGTTGTGATCTCTCTGTTTTCATTTCTAATTTTGTTGATTTGATATTTCTCCCTTTGTTTCTTGATGAGTCTGGCTAATGGCTTGTCAATTTTATTTATCTTCTCAAAGAACCAGCTTTTGGCTTTGTTGATTTTTGCTATGGTCTCTAGCCCCACTCCAGTATTCTTTTTGGGAAAATCCCATGGACGGAGGAGCCTGGGGGGCTATATCCCATGAGGTCGCCAAGAGTCAGACACAACTAAAGCGACAGAACAAGCATATCTCTTTGAAATGGGCACAATCTATTAGGTATAAAATAAGCTACAGGGATGTGGGAAATATAGCCAATATTTTATCATAACTATAAATTCAATATAACCTTTAAAAGTTGTGAATCACTGTATTATACACCTATAACATATAATATTACACAGCAAGTATACTTCAATAAGAAATAAAAACACTACTGATAGTTCATTTTAAAGAAGGAAACAAATAGCATTTCACCACCTCCAAATTCTGACTCTAGCAGCTAAAATTCAAGTCTACTGCTTCTCCTTTCATTCTTTCTCTCTCCTTGGTGTCAGAGCTCACCAGCAGACCCGGGAGCAGATGGAGAACTTGGCCTCTTCTTCTAGGACTCCACATTAGCCATAAAACTTCTTCTTAGAGATTTTGAGAAAAACATCATTAATTAATTTAAAAATGTTTTTGATTCTGAGAAGAGTCTGTCTGAGATTTGTAGTCCCCAGGATGTAAAATCTCCAGAATTTTTCTCTTTGCGGGGAGGTAGGAATATATTTGCTCTTTCTGGCACTTCCCTGACACCCTGATTGTTTAGGTTTGCATCTTTGGAGTGAGGGTGGATTGGAGGAGAGTCTGTGTGGAGCCCACCTTCCCCACCAGCCCTCCACATGAGGACCTCAACTGACTCTTAAATACTAAAGTGTAAGATGCTGAGGGTTTCCTGGGCTCCATTTTCCAGGGTGGGTCCCACACAGCCACACCTTCAGTTCAGGGTCCATCCTCTGAGACCTGTTACTATAGCCATGGCATGGGTTCACTGTCCATACACTGGGTGCCCCCAGAGGGCCAGAACAGTGTCTGTACTTCACTCTGTAGGTTTAACTCGATGCCATTCACTCTAAAACAGAAATACACTTTTCTGGTAAGAAAAAGAGATGATGTGCGGATGCCAAACTGCTTTAGTCATGTCCAGCTCGGTGCGATCCCATGGACTGTAACCCACCAGGCTCCTCTGTCCATGGGATTCTCCAGACAAGAGTACTGGAGTGAGTTGCCATGCCCTCCTCCAAGGGATCTTCCTGACTCAGAGATAGGAACCCACGCCATTCACTCTGAAACAGAAATAACGTTTCTCTGGTAAGAAAAAGAGATAACAGTGTCAGACTTTTGTGCTGGGATATTGAGGAAATGTTGTCTAGGCAAGTCCCTGGAGGCACATCATTGCCAACATTTTCCCTTGCCCTGTTCTGTGCAGATACTGAGCAATCACAAGTCCTCTTGTCCATGGGCAGCAGAGAGGTGTGTCAGGTTTGGCCAAACGAGTCTCCCTGGAGACCCCCTCCCTCTTGGGCAGTAGACGCAGCATCCGGAGTTACTGGCCCTTGGAGGGAACAGGAGTAGTTTCTCACTTCGTTTGGCCTCCTTGGCAGGATCTTAAATATCTCCCATCCCACAATACTTTGTCCTTCATGGGATGTTGTTTACGTTCCTGGTCTCCAATCTGCTAACAGTTCTATGTGATGAGAATTATTACAGATGGGGAAACAGAGCCATGGGAGGGTTTCCTGTAATGACACAGGGCTTGTGCCCAGGACATGTTTTCTTTTGTTCATCACTGGGATCCCAGCATCTCTCCAGATACCAGAGGATCCGGGTCAGTCCCCTTCCTCCTGCTCATGTCAGATTCCCCTTCACTGGAAAGCTTTTGCTGATCCATCCCAGGGGTGCTACTCCCCCTAACGCTGTGCTCCTTCACTCTGTCACACCTGTGCCCTTGTTTCCCCATATCCTTCTGTTTTCTTAGATCACTGTCTCAAGTGCTCAAGCCATGTTTGTGGGTCTTCAGCCCACAAACTCCCAAGCTGGGATATTAAACCAGAGCCCATGGAGCTGTCCATGGCTGGGCTCTGGGCAGTTCTGGCAAAACTGGCTGCTTGCCTGGGACGGTGCAGTTTCACTGAGGAGACAGAGCACAGACATAGAGAGCTCTCCCAGATTCTCATCAGGGCCCATGACCCAAATATCTCACGCACCACTATCCTGCACTGATCTCGCCTCCTTGTATCATGAACCAGCCCCAGGCCCGACTCCCAGAACCGGCTTCGGCACACTGTTGTCTCCAATGTGCCAGCTGACTCATCTCTCTCAGGCCATTGCTTCCCAACTGTGCATGGAAGCTGCAGAAAGAGGACTTTGCTGCGTCGGGATGCTCAGGGTTTCTGCTCACACCCAAGAGGGTGGAGATGCTGGGTAGGGAGCACAGAGGAGGGGAGGGCTGCTAGGGGTGTAGGCAGTCAGGATGAGAAGGAGTATGATAGATGATCAGACAGAGTGTGAGAAAGAGGTGTGGTCCCCTGCCCCCTCTCATGTTCCAGGAAGTCTGTATGTCACCAGCTAGAAAGGACAGAATAGCTTGGCATCCTTCCCCTCTATACAAAGTGTGGACTCAGCTCACAGCCCCCTTCACGCATCATTGCAAGAGACAGCAGGGAGCTGCCAAGGTCTCTGTAAGAACAAGTTTCAGGGACCCTCCTGTTTCTCTGTTTGAGTGCAGAGGCTCAGGAGGCCTCAGCATTGAGCCCAGATGTGCCTTGACAAAAAGCGAGAGGGGTGTTCACTCCTGCCCAGTCCCTGGGAGCCCTGCTCCAGGGGCCATGGGAAGTGAAGAGTGAATCAAAGATGCCATTTGGGAAGTTGTCACCAGCACTGTACTGGAGTCACCAAACTCCCTAGGGTTGGTCTTAGCAGTGATGGGAAAGCTGGGAGCTAGAGGGTGTCCTAGAGGCTGGAGGGTCCTCCAGGGGCAGACACTGGGGTGGGCCTGAAGCCCCTGGGAGGAGCAGCACAGAGCAGTAGAGAAGTGGGGGGGTAAGTATCCTGTCCTGCTTTTGATCTCAGTGTTGTTGAAGCAGCGCCAGGCTGTCTGCACAGTATTTTAACAGTTCCCAAACCCTTGGAGGTTGATCTCTTCCTCACCAGTCATCTTCCTCCTGTATTTCCCACCTCCACTTCCCTTCTGCCCAGATCAGCAGCTGGGAGATGGAGCTTAGCTGGATGCCAGGATTATTCTGTACCTTCCTGCTCCTTGTTCCTGCAGGAGGTTCCTCCGGTCCCTCCCTTCCACAAGACTCTGGTGCATCTCTGGTGTCCTAACCTTTGTGGGGCAATGGCTTCCCCAGCAACAAGTTGAAGACCATCGTATTCCAATGGGCTAGCTGCTTAGATGATCCTGGAAAAGCAAACTCTGCCTTTGCCCTAAAGCTCAAACAACCATCTGCCCAGGGATTGAGCAAGTCTCCACCAGTTTCACCGGAGAGCCAGAGGAAGGAATAACACCGGGCAGCGGAAGGGGGAAGGTCTAGGTTATCCTGATGATAAGGCAGGTGGGAGAGGCCAGGTGAGGTTTCCTCACTGGTGTTTTAGCAGCAGCACTCAGCTCTCTATCTGGCATTGAGAGGAGCACTTCCCCAGTGCCGGGCAGACCAGGGCCCTCAAAGGAGAGAGGAGGGCTCCTCACTATCTTCTGTGCGGATCCTGCTGGGGAAGTGTGGAAAGGGAGCTCCTGAGGCTGCGGCGAGGCTGGGCCAAGCCTGAGCAGCTTCCAGGTGCTGGGCCTGTGGGGCCCCTTCCTGTCTCTCAGGTCTTCTCCTTGACTTCTGTCTCAGCATAAAAGTGACCAGATTATCCCAAGAGAAAAGAATCCAAGGCATTCTCTGTTGAGGAAGAGGAAAGCTCAAATGCTAAAGCACCCTTGAAGGTGATTCTATGTGCTGGGTGAGGACACGGATTTGTGTGCCACACCTGGGTTGAATCCCAGCCCCAGTGCCTATTAGCTTCTTGACCTTAGAAGGATTACTTATCTGTTCATGGCCTCTAGTTCCTCCTCTGTACAGTAGGCATAATAGTACTATTTACTTCAGAGAGTTGATATAAAAATAAATAAAATAATTGGGATGAAATATTAAAATAGATGAGTGTTTCTTTTATATAATCCTGTTGGGGTGTGTTTTTTTTTTTTTTTTTTTTTTGGCTTCAGCATGTGGTATGTGGAACTTCCCTGACCAGGAGTCAAACCCCGGCCCCCTGCAGTGGAAATGCAGTCTTAACCACTAGACCCCCAGGGAAGTCCGAAAGAGTATTTCTTTTAAAAGGAGGACTCTTGAATGCATTAAGACCCAAAGAATGAAGCTATAGAGAAGAATGAGAGTCAGGACTCCACTTGTCCCCAAGGAAGCTGCCCCTCCCAGGTCCCCCAGCTGCACCTCTGCTTATGCCCCACTCCCACTCCAGCCCATTCTCCAGAAAGAACAACAGTGGAAGGAATCTCAGAGCACCCTCGCAGATGGAACTTCATCTCGACCATCTCTAGCCACCCATTGCACACATGAGCAAACAGCCTCTGAGATAATGCTGAGATCTGCCTGTGGCCGCCAAACAAGTCACATGGCAGACCCAGGGCCTGCACCAGCGTCTTCAGGCTCCACAGCCTTCTGTGACCCCCCCTTCTGCCCACTCCACCCTCTTCTGCTTGATCCTCTCTCCCAACACAGAGCTTGCATAAGGCTGCTCTGCCCCTCTGAAAGGCCCTCCAGCCCATTCTAGGGTCTATATTAGTAACAGCTCAGAAACATGTTAGAGACCACCTGATGGTAACTTCCTTCTTTTTCAAGATGAAGAAACTGAGTTCAGTGACCTGTCAAGGCCATGTGACTAAGGGGTGCCAGAGCAGGGACCCACCAGCTCTGCTACCCAGCCACCCTACCCCTGACAGCATGGGAGTTCAGAGCCAGAAATATCCCTGGAAATACCAACAGCGGGGGCTTAATAAATAGCCCCACCCCAAAAGCTCAGTTATCCACAATGATGAAAAATAAGAAATAAACAGGGGCAATGTCCTTCCCAAGCTGCTAAATCTTCCACTGCAAAGATTCCTCCAGGCTGTTAAGGCCTCAAACTGACTGCTCCTTCTATTCACTTGTCTGTGGGTGGTCAGGGCTAATGGTTTGTGTCCAGAGTCAAATAATCCAACCCTTGCTCCATCAGACCCTCAATAACCACAAGTTGGTAACTGTCCCACCATGGTGTGGACTGGCTTCTTCCCCTGGTCCTGCCAGGTGCACACCTCTCCATGGTGGCACATGGCAAGTCACAAGTGACAATGAGGTGGCAGAGGCTCCTGCCACACCACCTTGTCTCAAAGCCTCACCATGGCAACATGTTGATGCACCATAAGGCCAAGAGAGATTACTGAGGAGAAGGCAGCCAAAAACAGGGCACTCCTCTGGAGCCCAGTGGGGTTTCTCTAATCCCAAACACACCTTTGCAATTAGCAGAGTGTGAATGGAGACACTCAAATGTTAACCTGTTGATCAGAGTAATTTCAACTGCAGGACCATCTCCTGCTTCCTTGAGGGACATAGAGTTGGTACGCTATGTGTCCTCTCCACTTGCGCAGAACATTCTTCCAGCTCCACTAGGTGTAGAACAAAAGGAAATCAACTGTGCTGACAACAGGAGAAATTAAAGCTGACACCAAAAGGGACTAATCAACAGCCTCATTGCACACAGAGCAGAGAGGAGGAATGTATAGGTTGTTGGATCTATAAAGCTAAACCAGGAACCTGCCCCCACCCTGGACACACCCCTCTCATCTTCCAAATAGTTGAGGTTAATTAGGGAACTATAACTTAGAGGATGGGGCAATAACAGCCTCACCTCAATCCTAGTCTCATGCACACCCTGCCATGAACAATCCAGGGTCAAGGACTGAACTTCAGTGTTTTCTTAACTGGGCAAAGATGTTCTCCAGATCACCTATCAGATCAACTCAGACCAAGACCAAACTTTTATACTTCTTAAACAGTTGGTCAAAATATTTTGGAAGTTGACTCTGAAACTTAGGGAAGGAAAAGAAAGGAAAATGAATATGGAGTCTTTGGGAAGGTGATGGGGAGACAAGGAATGGGTCTCAAGTTGGAAGTGGTTCCATCCAGGGTTTGACTTTTCTGAAGCACGCCTGCCTGGGGAAAGGCTAGTCTCCTCTAGTATGTCCAGTGGAAATTAACTCATCATCACAGGACAGCCCCTCCCACCATCAGACAACTGGACCTTGGTGAATATTGTTCAGAGTGACTTTTATCACTTCCAGGCAAGAACAGCCCTGAACTTCTACTCTGCAACAGTGGTGTGGTCCATCTTCAGTGAGGGTGGCCTGCATCCTCAGTCACCTTGATTAATTCTCTTCTCTGCCCCTGTTCTTGCCCCTGAACTCACACTAGCTCTTCAGTGGATCATTTGGACTTTCCAGATACTCAGGACTGAACTCAACACCCAAGTTCAGTCACTCAGAAGTGTCCGACTCTTTGTGACCCCATGAACTGCAGCACGCCAGGCTTCCCTGTCCATCACCAACACCCAGAGCTTGCTCAAACTCATGCCCATCTAGTTGGTGATGCCATCCAACCATCTGTCCCTCTGTCATCCCCCTCTCCTCCTGCCTTCAATCTTTCCCAGCATCAGGGTCTTTTCTAAAGGGAGAGAACTTACTCCCACCAGAGATCTCTGTACCAAAAAGGATTTAACTACTTCTTTATGTCTTTACAATCAACAGAAGAGAACCAAGAAAAAAATCTTTTTATTATTTTTATTCTGTTATTATTCCCAAGAAGCTTTCTGGAACACTCAGATTACATACTCTTCACTCCCACTGTCCCTGGGAGCTTCTGCTTTGTGGTAACCAGCACAGGTTCCAGCACTGTGTGTAAAGGAGCCTTCATACCAGCAGAGGACACTCCAAACTGTCAGGACAGAACTAACAGGGCCTATTGACAAATTGGAAACAGGGCGTGGGCACCAGGGAGGGGTGGGATAACCCTAGGATAACCCTGGGTGAACCTGGGAAGGTCACAAGTTAACTGAGATGGCGCCATTTTTCTGATAATGGGCTGGCAGGGAGTGCCTCGTTCCCTGCAGCAGATATGGGAGGGGCAAACACAGTGACACATAGCATCCCAGGGCAGCTTCTGCATCCATCTTTCCAAGGAACAACCAAATATTGCTTGCACCACCCAAATGTCTCTTGAGCATCTTTATCCTCCCTCAAGGAAGCAACATTATAGACCTCTTCTCTGACCTCCAACTGTAGTCAGCCTGTCAGCCATGCCCTCTTCACAAAGAGAGGGGCTTGGAGTGTCCCCTGCATCCCTTGGTGGTGGTGGTTTAGTCGCTAAGTCGTGTCTGACTCTTGCGACCCCATGGACTGTAGCCTGCCAGACTCCTCTGTCCACAGGATTCTCCAAGCAAGAATACTGGAGTGGGTTGCCATTTCCTTCTCCAGGGGATCTTCTCAACCCAGGAATCGAACCTTGGTCTCCTGCATTGCAGGCAGATTCTTTACCAACTGAGCTACAAGGGAAGCCCTGCCCAAACTCCATCCATATTTCTAAGGTCCTCTCAACTTGTAGCTTCCTCAGAAACCTTCCACTCACACTTGACTCTTCTTCCTAAAAAGTGCTTGTCATGGTTTCCATGACACCATGCTCTCTTGCTTCTCCCATAAATGGTGACTGTTCCTTTATGCTCTTTTCTGATTTCTCCTTCTTACTCTGGTCCTTAAGCAGAGTGGTCTTGAGATTCTGTTCTTGAATCCTCTATCAAGAGAATAAATTTCTTTAATGTCAAATGAAATAGAAATTAATAATAATAATTAAAAAAACAGTTTCACAAATCAGGGGTGCATTTAAGATACTCTGAGAAGGAGATATGGCCTTTCCACAATCCCTCCTCCTCAACACACAGTGAGAGAAAGAGGGAGAGAGAGTACAGTTGAAAATATGTGCCTCATATTCTCCCCTGGATGCTCTAAAAATATTCCCATTCCCAAAATTCCCTAAAGCAGCAGTGTTAGCATAGGGATCTTTTGGAAATCTGTGGAGATAGTTTTTTGCTTGTCACTGTGATATTGGCGGCGGTTGTCGGAGCAGGGGTTGTGGAGCATTTAGTGGTTTAGTGAGTATGACCCAGCATGACCCTATGCTGGACCTCCTGAATAGCTTTTGAATGCTCCACCTTTTATAATGGTTCAGTTCAGAACCCAACCCACTGTGTCTGTCACATACACAGACACAGTGGCTATGCTCAGTTTGCAGATATATTGAGTTGTTGAGGAATGCTACTACTGTGTAAATCAAGAGAAGTCTGTGTTTTCCCCTCATTAGGAAGTTTATGGGAGTTTTCACTTTTTTTGGAATATTGTGTCATCAATGGTATTTAGATTGTATATACAGCACACCTGCATCTGCCTGCATTTGTAGCTGGTTGAACACATGGTGATTCTACCTGTCAGTGCAAACACCTTATGCTTCCTTACATTTCTTAATAGAGCCCTGCCTGAGAATATACAAAGTGAAATATATAGGGTATTACTACCAGGTTTTTTTTTCAATTTGTGTCTCCTTTGCATTACAGTTAAAGCATTGTGTTAATTTGTTTTAATTGTGTACAATTGTAAGATAAACCGTCTAAATTTTTCCTAGCACCGTAAAAGGGTGCTATTTTATTTTTGTTATAAAACAGAGGGCAATGAGACTGATGCCCTTAGAATGGCTAGTCTAAACAAAGAGTATTCTTTTTCAAAATAAACTTTCAGCAATGTCACAAAGTTCCTGTTAAGATTTCCATGCATGTTTTTGATAGAATGGGGCACAGAACTATGAGACTTCCTCTTAGTTCCTCCAAGGGACCAACAGAAGATCCCCCTTCCAGTTAAGACTGTTCTGGAAAGTTATGGTTTCTAAAATTTAATGCAAAACCATGGTCTCTGGTTCAAGGCCACCTTTTGGAATTCTCTCTTCCAAGGCCTAATGAACAGTCCCTTGTGAAGGCTAGTGAAGACCCTCCCACATGGAAGGAGTAAAGGTGGCAGAATTGAGCTAAGCTGAACTAGGATCTGAGAAGCAAAGGCTGTAGAAATTGTTGCTGGATTCTATTGTTTTCCCAGGGGGGTTAGACAGTTGTCTTAGGCCTAGGAGTGTGGGAGAGGAGGGAGTTACTGTGTGAGGAGGAAAGTCCTTTCTTCTCTAGAGTTAGATGACTCTCAGAACTCTATTGTAGAGGTGGCTGTGTAACAGCCACACAGTTATGGAAAGAAACTTGGACCAGTTATGGAAGGAAGTCTCTATCCACTGACCTAAAGCCTGCAACTTAGTGACCATTCAAGGAAGAATAATGGCCCAAGGGAAGCCCCAAGGCTCCATCAGCCAATGGGCAGAGGGAAGGACTCTGTTCTTCCAGCTGAAACTCTAGGAGCCAAGATACATGTATCCAGACCCAGAGAGAGGAGGTGTGTGCAGATATCTCTAGGTAAGGGTGAAATGCTGAAACTGGGTCATAGGATGTGGCATATGAACAGATTCCACAGGACATATGAGAAAGGAGGATAAATACATATGTACATTTTTGCCTGTGTGTGCATGGATACCCAAGGAACTATGGTTGCCACATAGAAAAGGATCTTGGTGATGGAAGATAGAAGACTTTTTATCACACAGTTGTATTAGTGGGTTTCCCTCCTGAATATTATTACTTGAATAAGCTGCAAGCATCTAATCCACACTGCACCTACCCAGGGATGAAATAAGGAGTCTAAGATTTTGAGATGTTATCACTAAGACCAGGGGACCTCAGTATCTTGGCTGAATAACTCATGAGGAATTATGACTGGTTTTGTGGTCTTCAAGTTTTCTCCATTTTAGCCCATTTCTCTCATGTATTTTTGGCTTTCCTCCTGGAAGTTCTCTGTAGTTCTCCCTCTATTCCTTCTTCTGAGTTATCTGATGGTTTACTCTAACTTTCAAATTTTGATGACTTCAGTTTATATCCCTAGTCCCAATAATTACATGGATAGAGTGGAGACACCTCAAAAGAAGTAACTCAGCATTTCTCCCCACCTGCTCTCTTGCTGTATTCTCTGTTATTATCCAAACCAGGAACATGGAACCACCCTCTGCTCCTCCCTTTGCCTCACCCACCTCCTCAACCCATATCCAATCCATCACCAAGCCCTGATGATTCAGTTCCTAACTACCTCTGGAATGCAGATCCTCATCCTCATTTCTGGCCACTCTGCCACCTCTAAGGACTTGAGCCGAGATGCAAGCCTTGATTGTCTTTTGCCTGCACCTTTGGAATAATCCTCTGACAAGTCTTCCTACCTTCAATATGGGCCTCTCCAATTGGGTCTGTGGAGAAGGAAATGGCAACCCACTCCAGTATTCTTGCCTGGAGAATTCCATGGATAGAGGAGTCTGAAGGTTATAATCGATGGGTCTGCAAAGAATCAGATACAACTGAGCAACTATCGCTCACACTCACTCAATCTGGTCTGAGTGATCCCCCTAAGATACCAATCTAACCATGTCACTCAATCATTAAATTCCTTTATTGTCTCTTCCTTATCCGTCACAGCTTCTCAGCCAAAAAATATCTTTAAAAAATGACACTTCCACAAGTAGATCTTCCATTGGCAGACCAAATTTCTTAGGGTATACTCATGAAATCAACCCTGAATATTCATTAGAAGAACTGATGCTGAACCTGAAGCTCCAATACTTTGGCCACCTAATGTGAAGACACAAATCATTGGAAAAGACCCTGATGCTCAGAAAGATTGAGGACAGAAGGAGAAGGGGATGACAGAGGATGAGTTGGTGGCTGGCATCACTGACTCAATGGACATGTTTGAGCAAACTCCAGGAGAGAGTGAAGGTCTCAGGAAGCCTGATGTGCTGCAGCTCATGGGGTCACAAAGAGTCGGACACAATTTAGCAACTGAACAACAAAAATACTCAAGTACGTTGACAAACTGTGGTTCATGCTCAATTCTTATTCAAGTATCATAATGTAACCCCTTTTCCTCCCTTAGTAGGTTGTAATAAGCCAGTAGATCCCAAAACTCCATCTGAGAACTTCTGACCCCACCGTCTAAAGTCTAGACTCTATTGAATGAGTACAAGGCCTTTCTTGATTGAATCTAACTCTTCGCCTTCATTTATTGTCAGTAACCTTATGATCCTTCAGATGTTTAATTATTTCATGCAATTTCACTCTTCCTTGTCTTTGTCTTTGCTTGTACTCCTTCTCCCTGGAATGTCCTCTACCTTAAATGTCATTGTCTGTCTTGACCTTCTTTGTCTGCCTGAAAAACTCCTATTTATCCTCTAAAACCCTGCCAGGCATCACTTGTTATCACTCTCACTTCTGTATGTACCATTTCCATACCTTGTGTGTGTTTCTATCATTGCGTGTGTTGTGTGCATCATAATGACATGTTGGCATACTTCTTATCACCCAAGCCTTTGAGGGCAAGAACCATGTCTCACTCATCAGAGTATTTCCGATGTTTGACTTGTCCCTGACATACAGTATGTGTGCGGGAACTATTTGTTGAACTGATAAGAATCTAGATTTTTCCTTTGCTGTCCTTCTAGTACTAATGCATATGAGTGCTTGATCATACTCATTTTAGTTCTTTCAGTTTAGTTCAGTTCATTTGCTCAGTCATGTTCGACTCTTTGCAACCCCATGGACTGCAGCATGCCTTTCTTCCCTGTCCATCACTAACTCTCAGAGCTTGCTCAAACTCAGGTCCATCGAGTTGGTGATGCCATCAAACCATCTCATCTAGTTCTTTATTATATACTAACACAGAGATTTCATATAGTCCTGTGACCTAACAAGTTTTGATAAGTTTCACTATAAATTGTAGTGGTTTCATGTCTGACCTTACCAAGAAAACCTCGGGTCAAAAGAAATAAGCAAGGGTATCCCCAATACTGACATATGACTAAAGAAACTTGTAACTTAGAGATTAAGAAGTGTTTGCCAGAGTGCCAGAATACATCACTATTCATTCAACAGTGTACCCAGAACTGTATCTAGTGACTTCAGAGGTCTATTCTCCCATGGAGGAGAGGAAGCCATTTCCTTCAAGGCCTTCCAACTCCCATTGTTCTAAATTCACAAGAACCAAGCCACCCCTTGTGACTAATTTAGTTTCCCAGGCATCTTGATAACAGGGTGGGGTGGCTCTGGTATTTCAGCCACTGAAAATACGGGTTTCCCACAAGCTAATACACAGATATTGGTTCATGTTCCCATCTCTTATATGTTTGGCCTACAAATACTAGGCCTCAGAAGTAGACTCAACTTGAGTTCACTAACAAAATCAATGTTTTGTCCCTACAAGCTATCACTGTGCCACAGTGACCTTGTCAAGGTACTTCTCCCCTTGGTGGCCCTGACAACCAACCATGTTCTTCTACTCATTCGTCACTTCCTTTTAATTTCATTTAAATACTGTTTGACAAGCTCACAGTTCACAAAGCATTTCTACATTGCATATCTTATCTTCTTGATGTCTAGAGGCAAATGTCCTCACCCCCACTTCATCTACAAGACTCTTGAGGCTCATAATGGTCAAGTGAATTGTCCAAGGATCCACCTGTCCAGTAAGCTGTGGATTATCTTCCTTTGTCTGCCCCATAAATACCACAGTGGATTAAACCCAGGTTCTCTGAATCAAAGTTCATTGTTCTTTCTATCCACCATAAAGCCTTCTTGACTCTCACATAGTCAGACAAGAAGCAGCTCTGATGGAGAGGTGATCAGGAAGAAGGGATAGAGTTCAGTGATAGATACTTAAATGATACTCATGTTGATCTATGCCCTCTTTATTCCCTTCAGCCCTGGCTAGCACTGGAGCTAGAAACATTTTTCCTAATAGGAACCTAAGAAAGTTGATCCTCAGAAAATTGACGGACTTTTACATGGTTTCTTTTTTTTCAGCTTTTGCTAGGAAGCTGATGCTCCTTAGAACAAACATCGACTGAGTTATGTGGAGGCCAGTAAGCACGGTTACAACAACCAGATAATCACCATCACCACCATTATCATTAAAACTCACTGAGGGCTTATTATATGCTAAGCCATGTTCATTCAGCATCTCATTCTGTTCTCACAGTAATTTTCATGAGGAAGGCATTATTATCTCCATTTTAGAGATGATAAAACTGAGGTGTAGAGAGGTCTATAACTTACACATTATCACAGAGTTCGTTAATGGTGGTGGTTCAAACCCAGGAATATCTGATTCCAAACATTCATGCTTCTGGCCACTATGCTATCCCATTGTATTACTTTGGCAGTATGGGCTATATATCCACAAATGAACTTCTTACATTAAGCAGAACTTTGAATGGTAGCCTGAAAGAGAGAGGATATGAATGTCTAGCTCTCCATTAACACTCTTGGTTCTTAAACTCCCCATACCTAAGTCTGTATTCCGACTATAGTAGCTGTGGACCCCATGTTACTCACACCCCTCTCATTGTAGCCAAGCAAGACTCTAGCAGGGGGCCTTCCCATGACAGAACCCTCCCCTAGGTCCTCTGCCTGCCTCTTGTTTGCAGAAAAACCTTAGCGTCCTCCTAGGCTAGCCTCCTAACCCTTCCCCAGATTCTAAAGATCAGTTTAATTAGAGAACTGAGAAAATGCAAAAACAAAGAAAGAAGTCCAGCAAGAGAAAATAAGACTAGTTTATCCATTAAACAAAGTCAAGGACCTTTAGTTCCTCCTCAAGGATTGTAGATAATACTCCGAGTCATACACTTTGAGCTGTTCTACAAATACTGAAATACCCACCAAGTGGAAGAAATCGGACTGTGTGCTGACCACAAGCATGGAGATCCCACACCAGTTGGAACCAGAAGGTTAATGATGTTGTCTCCCAATTACCTCACCACCAACCAATCAGAAGAATGTCCACAAGCTGATCACATGCCCTGCAACCCTCTCCCTCAACCTATCTTTAAGAACCTTTCCCTGAGAACTCAAACTAGGGTTCTGTAACAACCTAGAGGGGTGGGAAGAAGTAGGAAGGAGGTTTAAGAGGGAGGGGACATATGTATACCTATAGCTGATACATGTTGACGTATGGCATAAACCAAAACAACATTGTAAAGCAATTATCCTTCAATTAAAAATAAATTAATTTAAGAAACTCCACAACTTCCCCAATTTCGCTGTTGGGGGAGACACTGCTTTAGGAAACATCTCTGATATTCTCCTTACTTGTTGCAAGTATTAAATCCTTCCTTTTCCTGGAAAAAAAAAGACCTTTCCCAGAAAGCCATCAGAAAGTCTGGGCCTTTTGAGCGTTAGTTGCCCAGACTCCTTGTTTGGCACCTACCGTAAACACTGTACTTTCCTTCATCATAACCTGGTGTCAGTACATGGGCTTTACTGCACAAGGGCAAGTGGACCCAAGTTTTCTTTGATAACATCATCGCTGGGTATTCCACATAAACAATTGCTTTTCCAATAATACTATCCCCCTCTTTTCAATGCCAGATTCCTCTTTCCCAACCTGCTTGTTCACTGCCCTTTTCAAAAGAGCCCTCTCAGATGAGTAAAAGCTGCTACCCTAGTCTCTCTATTTCTCATGACACCTCCACCCCCTGGGCAAGAGTTCATTTGAGTTAAATGTTGAATGTTTAAAGTTAAATGTTGTCTGACCAGCATCCCCACATTGCTCATGTTCATGTGCCCCAACCTGCTCCCCCTGCCACACACACACACGCCACAGGGCTCCAGGGTCTTCTTCTCCCCACAGAACACCCATCCAGGATGGACAGTGCTATGAACAAAGGAGATGGAGACACAAAGAGAATTTCAAATGCAGTTTATTGCAGCAACACAGGAAACAGGGAGTTTAAGACCTCTCCACAAAAGACAACTGGCTTACACCTTATGTACAAAACCAAAGCAGCACAGAGCTTGTTGTGCGAGTTAGGATTCTAGGGAGCTGTCCAGAGCTTGTGCTCTGTCCATAGCAAAGAAGCCGTGGGTCTGACCAGCTCTCCTTTGGCTGACTTGAGGTGCTTTGAAATGTAATGTGTGTAGCAGTGATTGTTGAAGTGTTTCTTGGGCAAAGTACAGAGCAGGATCCTAGCTGAGGGACTGAGATTGTCGCTGATTTAAAATTTTTCTTTGGAAATCAGAGCAGAAAGGACAGAGTTAGGGGATAGGATGAGCCAGTGTAACCATAGCTTTTTTCCTCCCGTAAGGCTGGGGCACTCGGAAGCATATTTGGTAGTGATGGAGAGAGAAAGCTAATGGAGGAGAGGGGACCTCTTTATCTGGTCCCTCTGGAATAGCTGGTGGAAACAAACTTCACGCTGGAACTGCCACCGGAGGTCTTGGTGCTGGATGCCCGACCTCCAGAGGAGCTGAAGCTGCCTCCAGAGCCGCCACCGCCTCCTCCAGAGCCACCTCTACGGCTCCCACTGCTGCCTCCTCCAGAGCCATAGCTGCCGCCACCTCTGGAGCCATAGATGCTGCCGCCTCCGGAGCCGTAGCTGCCGCCACCTCCGGAGCCGTAGCTGCCGCCACCTCCGGAGCCATAGCCACCGCCACCTCCAGAACCATAGCCTCCGCCACCGGAGCTAAAACCACCGACTCCTCGGCCACCGCCGCCGCTGATACTGGTGTGACTGGTGCTCACAGCTGCAAGAGAACACTTCGTTATCATCAACCCCAACTCACTTTCCAACCCAGCAAGACCAGCAAGACCTGCACCCGAGAAGAAGCCCTGAGAAATCAGCTTGTACTTACACACACTCACGTTCGGGACACACTCTCCAGACATCCTGAAGCAGAAAGAAAAGCATAATATTCATGATGCCAGCTTCACAGACTGCCTCCCCAGGCCCTCTCAGCCATCTTTAAAGAGTCTCCCCACCTGAGAGTCCCCCAGTCTGCTTTATCTGAAACCTAATCCCATTCCCTCTGGCCTCCCGAACTCGGTCATTTTTCTCAGCATCAGTACTAACAAGGCAAAATCTCCATGTAAATTAGACAAGGTAAATATACCCACTACATCCAAAGGCATTGGCTTTAGGTCAGATGACATTTGAGCCAGCCCAGGTGTGGCTCAGACAGTAAAGAGTCTGCCTGAAATGTGGGAGACCCAGGTTCGATCCCTGGGTCAGGAAGATCCCCTGGAGAAGGAAATGGCAACCCACTTCAATACTCTTGCCTAGAAAATCCCATGGACCGAGGAGCCTGGTGGGCCCCAGTCCACGGGGTTGCAAAGAGGTGGACACAACTGAGTGACTAACACACACACACACACACAGGTGAAGAATAAATTGCTCTATCTCAAAGAGTTCAGAGAGATGCAACAGCCTTCAAAAAAGGAAAAGCTTGGGACTCTGGCTCCTAAAGTGAAACCAAGCCTTTCTGCCTGTGCTGTGTGCTCTTCCTTTCCCCATACCTAGGACAAGTTGCAGTCACGTGGTTTCATCTTCAACAGCAACCAGTGTCCAAGGGAGGAAGCACATAGGAAGTGGCCAATTGCCCAGGGTCCCTTCCTCACCTGCTTTCCTCTCCTTCCAGGAGGGTCCTATAGGTGGCGATCTCCACATCCAGGGCCAGCTTGGTATTCATCAGTTCCTGGTAGTCACGCAACAAGCGGGCCATGTCCTCCTTGGCCCTCTGTAGAGCATCCTCCAGCTCATTCAGCTTGTTCTGGGCATCCTTAATGGCGTTCTCACCACGTTGCTCAGCATCACTAATGGCCTGCTGCAGTGAAGAGATCTGGAAAAGGAGAATCCAGCACATTATACACTCTCTGATTACCTAATTCCATCTTGGCTTTTCTGTCTCAGATTGATCTCTCCACCCCTGTGAGGCCAGTACTCTGGCTCCCAGAGAGTTACAGGACCTGCATTCACCTGTCTTGAGATAATACATCACTGTGTCAACTTCCTTAAATAAAGATGATGCAGCAGCCTCTCTGGGCCCTAAATTGAGACTCTTTCACTGCCTACAGACTTGATGTTCTTCCAGATGCCTACTCTCCTGGTTGCCTTTCCTCTCACTCACCACCTTTTAAGTCTCACTTTGAGCCATGGGCTAGACCTCTCATGACCACTATATCTATTTCTCTACTAGGTCATTTTCATAAATTTCCCCAAAGAGAACCTAGCATCATGGCCGAACTCTAGAAACCATAGTCTCCAAAGAACTAGGGATAACAATACAACCTTCATATGGATTGTAAGCCTCAAAATTAGGCACACATCCTCCAATAACCTGGACACCCCATCCCATTCCATATAACTGAGTAGTTGAAGGAGGAAGCAAGTACCTGCTTCTTGACACTGTCGATCTCAGATCTAAGTCTTTGGATCACCCGATTCAACTCAGAAATCTCCATCTTTGTATTTTTCAAGCTGTCTCCATGTTGCCCAGCAGTGATCTGGAGCTCTTCATACTAAATGTGGTAGACCAAGTCATTCAGAGGTGGCAGAATACACCATGACTCATGCACACAAATGTAAGAGAAAAATCATGATATCAAGAAAAGACATTTTAGGAAAACTGGACAAACATCAGCCCATTCACCTTAGTCTGGTACAGGGCCTCAGCCTCAGCCTTGCTCCTCTGGGCAATCTCTTCATATTGGTTTTTGACTTCATCAATGATGCTGTTCAGGTCCAGATTGCGGTTGTTGTCCATGGAAAGGATAACATTGGTATCGCTGATATGAGTCTGCATCTGAGAGAGCTCCTGCGAGGCATAACAGTTGAGTGACTTACCGTGTTAAAACTAAAGAACAACTTGGGACAGGGAGAGGGTTTCAGGAAAAGAAAGGTATTTCTCTGTTCTTCTGAATAGGAGTGGGTTTGGGCTTAAAGGCTCTCTATTTCGGTAAACCTGGATGAAACTAGAGAACTTACAGCTTGGTAGAGTGTTTTGAAGAAATCAATTTCCTGAAGCAAGTTGTCAAGTTTGGCTTGAAGGTCCACCTTGGTGATGTAAGCAGCATCTACATCCTAGAAGAACCATGAACATCATGAATTCAGAGTCTTTTCAGGGCAAGTCCCTCTCACCTGCTAGGAGGGGATTTTCCAAGAGGTCTTCTTCACTTCTTTATCCCTAGAATGCCCCACCCCTTGGTATCACAAGTGATCTTGTCTGACTTGCTGAGAACTGCCTCCTTACTCCAGGAAGTCCTGAAGGATCTGGAGAAGCAGAATGTCTGGACAAGTCCAGGTCTGTGATAATATCAGGCAGGGGGAACCTCTACCTCGGCTGTTCCTCAGGCCCACTACCTGATTCTCCACATTATGACCTCTTTCTGCTTAGGTGTTGAACATCCTCCACTCTTACTTGTTTCAAATGCGATAGGCATCCTACAGAATTGTCTCACCTTCTTGATGCCCACAAACTCATTCTCTGCATTTGTCCGCTTGTTGATCTCATCCTCGTACCTGCAAGGAAATCAGAAGTAAGGAGGAGATTCGGGGAAGTGAGGCCCAACGTCTAGCTTTCTAGACTAGAAGTGACATTGCTTATCATTGTCCTTGCCTGTCATAACCAGCCTAAGACATCTTACCTCCTAAGCAATAAAACCAGTGAACTATTACCAGCATCTGAGAAAAGTAAGATTTCTGAAAATGCCAAGTTGACTTTCCTCTAACCTATGAAAAGGTATTGTTACATGCTATTTGTAGTCTTAGCTTGTTATTTTCTGGAAATATTTTAGAACAAAAGCCAAGAGTAGCCCAGCCAGTAATCCTTACTTGCTCCTGTAATCTTCCACCAGATCTTGCATGTTCTTCAATTCTGAATCCAGCCGAGATCGGTCGCTCTTCAGTTGGTCCACAGTCCTTCTAAGATTGCTGATGTAGGCCTCAAAGATGGGCTCTAAGTTGTAGGTCCTAGTGGAGGTGTTTATCTGCTGCAGCAGTTCCCATTTTGTTTGCAGCACCTGGTTCTGCTGCTCCAGGAATCTCACCTAAGAACACAAGACCCCATTACCCCCTGGTACAGAAATGAGTCCTACGGCCACTGAGTACCAAGGTCTACCACATAGCCAGGCCCGACCACTTGGGAAAGAACTTCAATGCTTATTTTCCTAGTCATGGAAGAGGAAAAAAGTAGGAAGAAGATGATCAAGTTAACATCATCTTCATAACAAAACCCAACTCACTGTGAACTCAGAGAAGCCTCAGTTTCCATGAGATTAGAAATGGCAATTAAAAGTTTCCATTGGAACTTTGGAAGAGAGTAGCTACCCAAATAGCAAAGCACATATAAAATTACTGCAATTATACTTTGAAACAGATACTTGATATTTAAGAGATTTACCTTCCTTTTTTCTTTTGTTTTAGGTTCAGTTCAGTTCAGTTCAGTCGCTCAGTTGTGTCCGACTCTTTGCGACCCCATGAATTGCAGCACGCCAGGCCTCTCTGTCCATCACCAATTCCCAGAGTCTACCCAAACCCATGTCCATCGAGTCGATTATGCCATCCAGCCATCTCATCCTCTGTCGTCCCCTTCTCCTCCCACCCCCAGTCCTACCCAGCATTAGGGTCTTTTCCAATGAGTCAACCCTTCGCATGAGGTGGCCAAAGTATTGGAGTTTCAGCTTCAACATCAGACCTTCCAATGAACACCCAGGATTGATCTCTTTTAGGTAGAGTACCATAAAAATTGTTTTGCCTTCCCTGAGCAAACATATAGTTCAAAAGTATGTTGGGAAAATCCAAAAAGTGAATTCCAAATCTATTGTGTTGACATTATTGATGATCAAGTAAAAACTAGTTTACATTCTTTTCTAGAGCAGATACTTGGAAATACAAGCACAAAAAGTTCTCCACCCTGGATCAGTATCAATGGAAAATTCTCAGGGTGCAGTTCTCCTCTGACAGCAAGAGAAGCTTGACCCTGACTTACTGCACACTTTTGGCTACAATATCACCATGCGCTCTGTTTATACTCAAGTAATTCCCTTTTTATGGTTAGGAAGGCCTTTCCAGAGTTCTGGTTTGCATCCTAGAAGGTTGAATTAACCTCATTTCTGTTTTCTTTATTCCACATCTATGAGGCCAAATTCAGCTCAGGAGTTGAATTTTAAAAAATAGCACTTCGTGGTGAGGTCAAATTGACCTTCCTTTATGTGGACCACAGACCTTTTTGCCCAAGAGAGAAGTCAGTCATCAGCATCATTGCAAACATACTTCTAATGTATCTCCTGAAGACAGTTCCACAAACTATCCTTTTAACCATCCAACCACAGAAACCTGAGACTCAAACTCAAACAGTCCTGGGCAGGGCCAGTCCCTCATGGAACAGGGGCAGCTCTCCGGATGCACTGAGGGACAGACTCACCTTGTCGATGAAGGAGGCAAACTGGTTGTTGAGGGACTTAATCTGCTCCCTTTCTTGAGTCTTTATTTTTTGGATCTCAGGGTCAATTTCCACATTGAGGGGTTGCAGAAGGCTCTGGTTGATGGTGACTTCCTGTATGCCACCAGGGCAGACAGGAAAACCGCCCCCACCAAAACCACCTCCGCCAAAACCACCACCCCCAAAGCCACCCCCAATGCCACCACCTCCAAAACCGCCGCCCCCAAAGCCACCACCACCGAAACTGCCACCTCCAAAGCCACCACCGCCGTAACCGCCGCCATAACCACCACCGAAACCGCCACGTCCACCTCCTCCGGCCACACTAATGGAGATGCTTTTGCTGCCACCAAGGTTAACGAGACTCCGACTTCCAAAACCACCACCAGCACCACCGCCACACACTCCACCAGAAAATCTCCCACCGCCTCCCCCGCTGCGGCGCACAGAGCTGCTGGTGGACCTGCGCTGGTAGCTGACCACCCCTGCAGAGCCAGAGCTGAAGCCCCCTCCTCCACCGCCACAACGGTACCCGGACCTGGAGCTAAAGCGTCGACTCATGTTGACGTGGAGAGAGAAGGAGCCACGTCAAGAAAGGAAAGAAGCTAACACTCCTCTACCTGGAGCACAGAGACTTCCCCTTATATACAGGCAGCCAGCTGGGCTTGGCCCTAGAGTCAGCGAGATGCAGCGCCTTTCCAAGGTTTGGCTTGCCTGCAGCCATACAAGTTATTTACGAGCCTCAACAGTATGATAAACACTACACACCTAGCTCCCAGGATGGCTCTCAAAGTTGCTGCACACGCAAGATCACTCGTGTGGTAATCATGTTATCAGGCAAAATCTCTCTTTGAGAGTTTGCGACTTAGGAAAATGGGACCCCACATCTGCCACCTGCTGCTTCCTGGTAGGATTTCATAACCTCCTGTCACAGAGATAGGGAAGTTTCCATTCGTGCCTTGCTCGCAGAAGCTGCTCAGCACATTCTCCTGGAGCCTGGCAGGTGCAGCTCCCCACACTTGAGTTTCAGAAGGAGCTCTTCAGCCTATTTCTGAGATCTGTCCTCCAAACCTCAGAGCTCATCAAGTGCTGTCTTTAATAAATGAAAAATTAAAAGAAGCTCTTTTGTTAAATGTAAACTTTATAAGTGAGCTGCGTTAATGTCAGAGAAGTAGGAACTATCATGGAACAGGATGGGTGGGTGGGTATGTGCTCTGAAAAAAACCAGAAGGGAGATGCTTGTTCTTTTCTAGCTTTCTGGTTTTTCCTTCTCCTCAGAGATTGACCAGAGCAGGAACAGAACAAGGGCAGAATCAGCAAGAGAAAACAGGTGCAAATGGATGGCATGCAAATACCAGTCGAAAAAGTGTATGGCAGGAATTCCCTGGTGGTCCAGTGCTGAAAGCGCAGGTTCAATCCCTGGTCAGAAACTAATATCCCACAAGCCACAAGGTATGGCCAAACACAAACACACACACACAAGCATATGGAGAATGAAATAAACAAACAGATGTTATTTCATACATTCTGTAAAACAAAGGAGTGGCAGTGAGATCTGATGAGTGTTTCAGGACTCACACTAGACTGTATGAGGAGACAGATGTAGATTTGAAAGACAGAACAATGATGGAAGTCAGGAAAGTTGGCCTGAGAGGTTAAAATTGCTTCTGGACAACAGTAATGTCCATAGGAATAACATCAATAATAATAATGATAGTAATTATAATGGCAAGCTAGAATAAAAATAGCTAATTAATAATAATGTATCAATAACTGACCAGGTACCAGGACTGGTCTACATGTTGTTGTTTAGTTACAAAGTTGTATCCAACTCTTTTGCACCCCCATGTATCCCACCAGGCTCCTCTGTCCATGAGATTTCCCAGGCAAGAAGACTGGAATAGGTTGCCATTTCCTTCTCCAGGGGCTTTTCGTGACGCAGGGATCAAATCCACGTCTCCTGCATTGGCAGGTGGATTCTTTACCACTGAGTCACCAGGGAAGAGCTTTATATATATTAACTTTCAATAAATGCTTTGAGATAGACACTACTATGCTACCCACTTTTAAAATGAGGAAACTGAGACACAGAGGTTGGACAGCCTGCCAAGTTTACATAGATGGCAAACAGCGTGGCTGGGATTTGAATGGGGGATGCCAAGCTGCAGCGCACAAGATCCTAACCCACATTATATGACAGCACAGAAGCTGAATTCAGGCTGTGCTGCCCACTGTGTGTAAAATCAGATAGTATGGGAAGCCACTCCCTTGGAGAGAGCTCCAACGGCAGAAGGCCTGTTTTATCCCTTTGAGTCCATGGCTCTAGACACGTGCACATGCTTGGAAAATGTTTCTCCAGTTTACTCTGAGAAGGAGAGATTCAGAATTCAGTAGGGATTTTGCTGCCAGTTCGGTTATGTCGCTCAATCGTGTCTGACTTTTTGCGACCTCATGGACTGCAGCGTGCCAGACTTCCCTGTCCATCACCAACTCGTGGAGCTTGCTCAAACTCATGTCCATCAAGTCGGTGATCTGGATTTTGCTGCCATTCAGATGCAAAGGGACCCAGCATGCATTGCAGTGGGTCAGGAAACAAACCCCAGGGGCCTTCCTGGAGAGCAGCACTTGGTTAGTCTTAATGGGCAGTAGTGGCACTGGGATCTGGGAAGACCTGGACCCTACACAGACTTTCATTCTGACGCTTCTTAGAAGCCAGGCATGCTCCTCACCCTGGCATGTAAATACAGAATTGAAGACTCTGAGCAGTGGATTCTGACTTCAGCTGGCTTTAAGCTACCCTGAGTGATATTGATCAGTCCTAGACTTAAGTGTGAGGGCTCCACTGGGGAATACAAACTCTGCAGGAGAGAGGATGTCAGTGAAGACCATCTGGCCCCATCACCCTGTGGTTATGAACCAGGACACCCTCTCCAGCCTGCTCCTCACCACTGTGCTTTTTCCACCTTCTTTTTCCACAGTTTTTGCCCTACACTCTCCTCCAGAAAGTGCCCCTCACCTCCCCAGTGCTCCCCTTCCCCTCATCTCCATGGCACTGTTGTCTCAGACTCTGTCCCAAAGCTACCATTCTTGAGCTGCTACAGCAACCATCTCTTAAGGGAATGAGTAATCCAGATCTTGTCCCTCACTGGGAACAATGGGACTTGGGATGGTCTTGGCAGGGTGATGCCTGTTGCCTAATCATCTTTTAACAAGCAATCAAAATCCTTTTAGCTCAGCACACTCCCTCATGAGACATATCACTGCATAATCGATTCCTTCTAGCAGTTTGGAGGGGTGTGTATATGTGTATGTGTGTGTGAGTGTGTGTGTTCATTCTTACCTCGGCCAGCCCACAACTGATCTTTGCAGAGATCCATGTTCCAACCTCAAACTAAGAAACTGACATAGAGAAGAATCAAAGAGTCAAACAGTCAATAGACAATTTACAGAACTGCAAAACTTACTCTAGCTGCTACTAGAAGCAACAAGAAGGCATAAAATAACCGTCAGCTTATATCTGCATCCTACACCTCACCAAGAACAGATGCAGACACGATTCCCACAAGAGTCCTGAGAACTAGGCAGTCATGCTGTTTTCAAGCCATTTTATGAAACATAAAACTGAGACTCAGAGGGATTCAGCATCTTAAATACTCCAGCTCGGAAAAGAAACATCTGGGACTACAAGTTGAGTTTTCTGGTTCTGATTCAAGTGTCCTTCCTCTGAAACTGGAGAAGAGCTCAAGGATGGGCTGGAGGAATTGGTTCCTATAAATGAGTGGGAAGAGAATCACTCCAAGATGCCACCATCTAACCTGCCTATCAAAAAAGTGAGAAGGCAGACCCAGAGATGTCAAAAAAATTTCCCAAGTCATACAGTCAATTCCTGGGAATCCTGCAATTCCTGATCAAACTTCCATTCTCTTTTCACTGCTTACTTTTGAGGTCACCTCAAACGACTGGAAACTGAAATGCTGCCTGCTAACCAAGTTCAAGTCCTTCCAAGTCCCCAGGATGGTGATGAGTGTGTGGTGATATTAAAAAGCAAAGATGGGAGAAAGATGCTAACCACAAGCCTTCATTTCTGGCTTGTTTGTGTTCCCTACATTTATAAAAGTAAAGGCAAAGTGCAACCATAAAGAAACACTAACACTGACAGGCACCAGTCATGTGTTAGGAGCTACAATTCATTTAAAAATCACAAAAAGTCCATGTGGCAGGAGTTATTAGCCCCATTTTAAAGAAAGGACATCATAGAAATCTGTTGTATAGCACAGGGAGCTCAGCTTGGTGCTCTGTGATGACCTAGAGGTGTGGGAGGGGGTAGGAGGACAGAGGTTCAAGAGGAAGGAGATACATGTGTACATACAGCAGACTCACTTTGTTGTACAATAGAAATTAACATAACATTGTAAAATTATTATCTTCCAATTTAAAAAAAAAGACATTTTATGTTCATAAATATGTGCCCAGGTGGTAACTGACAAGGCAAGCTCATTAGACTCAAGTACATGCCTGCCTTCATCCATCCCATGGGTCTCATCTTGCCATTGGCCTGCCTCCACCACCTGCATCACTTTCAGCTTTATCACCCTCTTACCAGGGCACACATGTTGACCTTGCCATTCGCTTGTTTTGCCCAGGCCAAATTCTCTTGTTCCCTTTTTCTCTGTGCCACTCCATCTTCCAATCCTACTTCTACTCTTCTCTGAAAGACCTTCAAGTTGTCTTGGCAACTGTCTTCAAACTCCTGCCCATAGTCAAGATCTCAATTCTTCAGCATCGGGGCCTGAATATCTGTTTTTGGTCTAGCAGGCCTTGAAGACAGATGCCTATATCTCGTCTGTTCCATTGAGCAGTGGACAGGCCCACTCCTCCAGGGAGTGTTCCTTGATTAACACCACTCAGCTGCTCCACTGGTTTCTTTTCCTAAGCTCAGTTGCTGCCAGATTCAAATGCATATTGATGTATCAGTTGGCTCATTTTCACTTGTGTGCATATGTGTTTGCTGTCTCCCAGTTGCTTTGTAAACCTTCTGAAAGCAAGACTAAGTCCTCTGTGCCTTTGGGTGCCTTCTCAGCCCCGTTCTTTCCCCAGCTTCCCACAGGATTTCCTGTCCCTGAAGGGTAACCCCACCAGTGCCAGACAGAGTGCTGGAGCACCTCTAATCCCCAGGATCTTCACACACACTGCCCAGAACTGATCACCCAGATGAGGCTGTCACAGGCAGGCTGAGGGGAGAGAGAAGGGCAGTGTGGTGTTATTTTGAGAGCTTTTCGAGGGATGGGACTGAGAAAAGCATCAAAGAGAGACATGCAATGACAAGCCACCCAGCCCTGTGGGACTCCACCAGGGATGTGGGAGAAGAAAATTGCAGGGCAGTGGGGAAAGCTAAAGGCTGGGAGGCCTAAAGGAGAATCACAGACAATGGGGAGGCGGGGTGAGATGTTGAAAGCTGGCTGTCAGCAGAGCAAGGGCCGAGGCTCCTTACACAGGAGAGACAGGTGAAGAGCTAGGGGCAGCCTGTTCCAAGACTGACAGCAAAGGAGGCCCCCAGCAGTCACCCACTGGCAATGCTGGAGCAGAGTAGAGGCCAGAAAAGAGGAAGTTCAAGATGAGTATGTGGAAGAAGAGAGGTAGAGATTGTCTTACTTTGAGGCATAGAGTCTACCTCCTGACTGCAAATTTCTAGCTGTGTGACCCTAGGCAGGTCACTTACCCTCTCTGATCTTTCTTTCCTCATCTATAAAATAGAGACTATATCTAACTTACAGGGAAACTGAAGTGTAGTAGATGATAGAGAGAGGGAGCAGAGATTCTCTCTCTCGCTTTCACATTTGGAAAGACCTAAAAGAAGACATAATAATCAGGAAAAGCTTTGGAACAAGCCCCATCTTTCACTGAAAACAGTGAAAAGACCTGGGAAGGGAGTTCAAGTTCTTGAAATGAGGGCATCTTGTGGGTGGAAACCTAAGGGAATCATGGGGTCCACAAATCTGTAATAGGAAGCTAGGGGCCCATCACTACAGAAAGGAACACTGAGTGCACCTGAGCTGAAGGGAATTAGACCAGGCTGGTAATAACCCCCCCGGTGGGATGCCTGCTTTGTTGGGCAGGGACGATCCCTGGGGCCGGGCACACTGAGACAGGTGTGGAAGCCGGGCCACATCACCGGAACACCCCTAAAAGCCATTCAGGCATAGCACTGGGATGTTCGGAACAGATCCTCCAAGCTGGAGAAGCTCCCAACATCCCAAGTTCCCAACTCAGCCTTGCAACATAGCATTAATCAATTTGAAGACATACAATTTCCAGGACTGATCAGAAAGCTGATAAAAACCAGGGCAGTGATTCTAACAAAAGAATGGGAGTTACACTGAGCTTGAAGAGGAACCATCAGAACACCTGGCTTATAATTTGTAGACACCTCCTGGGCCAAAGGGCCGGTCACTGAGGATGAGGCAACGTTCTTGAGAGACTTCCTTAGACCAAAGACTTTTCCAGCCCAGAAACATACGCCTTGTCAGACGGAGTGAGAATTTTATTGAGCCATGGTTGCTCCTCCTCTTCACCGTGTCTCAAGATCGAAATCTATGTAGATAAGAAGCTAGTGGAATTACATTTAGATTCCCAGAGCTCCCCACCCTGTCCCAGCCTCTCAGAGGGAGGGTCAGCTGGCACACTTTCCCTGGGAGTCTTGCTGCCCTGGGTGCCGTGCCCCCGCCTGTCCGCCCCTCTGCTGGTGGATGGATGGGTCTGCTTGGCTCTCCCTCTGAGTATCTGCCTTGCAGAAATAGCATGGACCAGAAGCAGGGATGGCGCACCTTATGGCCTGTAGAAGGGACCACATGTGATCTCCACAGCACTTTCCCAATGTCAGTGAGGGTCATCTGAGAGAATGCATGTGAAAGCAGTTTGTACATAGTAAAGGGTTGTGGACCCATTCATGTTTTTCACCAGGATGAGCTAAAGATGAGAGGCATTTGCTCCTGATGGGATCTCTCCTTGTCTCTAACAGGAATAATGTTTGTACCAGGAAACCTCCTCTGATCTCTTTTCGTGCCCAGCCCCATTGCTCAGCCCCAGAATATCACGTGAAACTTCTCCTTAGAGTCCAAGATCCTTCCTTCTCCTTTGCCTTCACACCTCACTGCTTTGTGGAATCTCTGTTCCAAGAATCCTAGGATTCAGGCACATAGTTCCCTCCATCTGCCCCCGAGTCTTCCATGATGGGGATGGTCAGGGCTTCTGAAAAGAAAAGGCAGGGCTGTGTTTTCTGAGTCAATCCCAACTCCTGCCCAGAAGGAGAAGTATGGGAAAGACGGCCTCTGGTTGGCCTTGCCCTTGTATTTTTTTCCAGAGCCAATTTGGATTCCCTAAGAACATCATACACATCATACACACGTGCATGATCCCAGGGATAATCAAATCCACACCCTGAAATAGGTCTGGTGATGCCAGAAAACAGTCCTAGTTAGAGAGCTCTTGGCCTCTCCATGACTTAATCCTTCCTTGGCATCTGACCTCAGTTTTCCTAAATATAAAATAGAGAGTAGAATTCCTTTTTTCTCGGGCTTCATTGCACAAACTCTTAGGGCAACAAAGACATGAAATGCTGCCATACACACAACCCCACCCATCCTTTACTCCATCCCTCAACCTCCTGCCAAATGGTTAGCCAACCTCAGCTTACAATGTGCTAAGTCCATGTGGCCTCTCTCACATCAGGATTGATTAAAAAATGCTTCTAATATTGAGCCAAATCTGCTGCATTCCCACCTGTCCATCTTAGTCATCTCTTCTAGGCTGTTTCTACAGATGAGAAAAAGGAGGCTCTGCACATTACACCCTTCCTGGTCCCCATGCCTCTCCTCAAAGCCAGTGCACCCTACTCTCTCATGTGCTGTCACTTTCAGCTGAATACTTTCAATCATGTTTCTACTCACTGCTGTTTATCCATGTCTTCCCATCCTGGTCTTTGTGCTCTTTTGACTTTTAAGTGTAGAAATTGTATTTGTCTGCTCCCTTTATCCCTCCCTTTGGGCAGCCCCTCTGCCCACATTTCCCTTTCCCAGTTCTTGCCCCACAGGCCCGCTTCCAAGACAGGTGAGATGGGGAGAAACTTCTCCAAGAGAATGTAGGGGTAACATGCGGACACGATGTCTCATCAAAATGAGTTGCAGTTCTATTTAAATGAATCCCATATCCAGATTCCATCTGTATTCCTTCAGAGAATGAGAAAGCAGGTCACATCTTTTACGTGACTCCTTCACATGGACTCAGAAGTATCACAGAGGATAAGATGATGGCTTAACCTGCTCCATCCTTTAATTTCTGCATCTCTGCCTCCCTCGGGGACATAAGTTAAAGACACCCCTGACCATAAGCTCTGCTGAATTAATGGCCTCAGCTTTTTCTCTCTCCAGTTCAGTTTCTCATACCTGGCTGTCCCCTGTCATTCACACACACTTTCACACTTTCTGATCTTCAAAACTCTGAGCAGACCATTTCCCTGTCTGGAGGGCCCCTTCCTGACTCCATGTCCACAGCTGCTCTGACTCTGCTCCCCTACTTGTTCTACTTTCCAGCCCTTCAAGAGCCTGTTGAGACCAAACTTCCCTTCCCCACTATGTGCACCTCCTACGGTCCCCACTGCTCCTGTGCAGTGCGTCTGCCTCTGTCCTCAATATGGCCTTGCTTACACCCTCAGGCCAGGGGGTCCATGGGGGCCCAAACTCCAATTTCCTCTCCCACTGAACCCTCCCCGTTTGTGTTGTGAGTGCCTTCAGATTCCGAAATGTGTTCATTCAACATCACATTCCCAGTGCATAGGCCGCTGCCTGCCACACAATGGGAGCAAAACAAATTCCTCCTGAACAAATGTGTAACTGACTTTTCAAAGATTAGCCACTTTAAGGCTTATATTAGTATGATTATGTGTGCAAGGTTTTTGAGAATCAACTATTACTCATGCAATAAAAAACTAATAAAAGCTGTAAACTTTACTTTTCAATTATGAATAATTTCAGAAGCTTGCAGAAAGTAAAAAAAGAATAAACTCATGTGATCAAACAGCAGTTTGGAGAGCACAGAAAATTTATTGTAGAGACACCAGAAATGTCAAGCCCTTCAAGGTATAACCTTCAACCAGGAGATGATGAGGTCACAGTACTTCCTAGGGAACCCACACTGAGTCCAGCAGATGCCTCAAGAGTTTCACTGACATGGACATCGTATTAGGATTCCGCGAACAAGCGGAAGTAAATCCAGATCTAAGCAGCAAAGCCGGCTCTCTCTCAAGGCCCACAAGGCCCCATTAGTTGGTCATACTTTCCCCATCCTGTCCCCTCCAGCATATCTCAAGTATCTTATATGAGACACAAAATAAACAGAGTCTCACAAAGAGAGAATCACAGAGAACAGGAGTCAGGAGGGACTTTACAGTCTGGGAAGAGCATGAAGCTGTACCTTGCAAACAACCGGCAGCTTGCAGAATAGTTCAGGGTTGAACCTTCCCAAGACCCAAGCGTAATTCTCAAACTCCTCAGGGCTTGGGCACCTGGACAGATCAGTGCTGGGCTGCACGTGCCCAGCCTGCTGGGCAATTCTCCAGAGGGTCATTATGAAGCAGAGCAGGAGGGGCCACACTTCCAAAGAATGGAGCTTCCAAAGGAAGTCAGGACAGAATGAACCAGACTGCTGTCCATCGACTCCTTCACTCACTGCTAGTTACAGTCCTCCCTGTGGACAAGCATTTCTGCTCTCTGGATACCCCGTCTTGGGCTGTTAACCCAAGGGATAATGTTTCCTGACACAGAGATTCAGAATCAGGACCAGACAGGACATAGAGATGTCTGATGTGTAAATTCACACTCTCCAGCAATAGCAATGGATGGGGCTACAGACTAAGAGGCAGGAATTGACCCCTGGCACAGAAGTTCTCCTTACCAAGCTGGCCTGCCTTTTCCTCAGCTACTCACCCAAAGACCTCATTTTCAAGTCCCCTAAGGTAGCATTCCCCAACATTTTTGACACCAGGGATTGGTTTTGTGGAAGACAATTTGTCCCTGGACCAGAGGGTGGGGGGAAATGGTTTCTGGATGATTCAACTGCATTACATTTATTGTGTATCTTATTTCTATTATTATTATATCAGCTCTACTTCAGGTCATCAGGCTAATATTAGATCCTGGAGATTGGGAACCCCAGCCCTAAAGAACGGATTATTATTCACAGAGAAGCCCAGGAGCAAGAAGGGGAGCCTGGAGTGAGAAAAAGAGACTGGGGTGAGAAACTTGGTATAGTGACATCAACTCTCCATTATCTGCAAGTGTCCTCAAGGACAGAAGCAGGGCCAGCTGAGGTATCTGACTTGAGAATGTGCCTGGCTGTTGTTTGGACTACCGGTCAGTGTCCTCCAAATACAGATCTGCCGTTTGGGATTATCCACCTGATTCCCTGTCTAGAGTGGAATTTATTGGTGAAACTGCTGAGACCCATCGGGAAAAGGTAAGGGGATGGGGGTCAGGAAGGGCGTGGCGGGTGGGGGGCAGGAGGTGGTGCTTGTGAGCCACGAGGCGTTGCAGAAGCCTGACGTCCCAGACGCCGCCGGGCGCTCTACTCCAGAATTCGCCTGTGGGAGGTGCTGGTAGACGTTTGGATTATCTGTATTCTGGAGGCGCCGCCGCTTCCGCCCGCGTACTTGCTGCTACTTTTGCTACTCCCTCGGTAGCTCCCACCGCCGCTCCCATAACCGCCTCCACTGCCCCCTAGAGAGCCCCCTCCGTAGCCGCCCGAGACCCCGCGGGAGCCGCCGCCGCTGTAGCCTCCACTGCTGCCGCCGCCTGCATAACCTCCGCCGCCTCCGTAACCTCCGCCTCCGCTGTAACCTCCAGAACCCCGGGCACCTCCACCGATGGTCAGCTGGCTGCTCTGCACAGCTGTGGGGGCAAGGACAGCCCACAGCGGGGTCAGAGGACTGGGCAGGGCGGACCCGCCTGCACCTACCCTCGGAGCAGCCCCCTACATCCTTCATCACTGGCAGCATCTGACTTGCCAAAAGGATGGATACAAGTCTCCCCATTTCAGAAGTATTCCTCCTCATACCAAGGGATGTCAGGGCGCATTTTCATTGTTGCTACACCCTGAGGAATTCTAAGCCACTGCTGATTATTAGGCATCATAAAAATCATAATAAAGGAGAACTAAGGTCGAATATCATTTCAACCTATTTCTCTGGGCTGTGCAGTTGTCCTTGCTTACTTTGCTCTTCCTTGTGTAGTACTGGACACAAAAATGCCCGCTGCCAGATTTCTGCTGGCCAGTCTTCTCATGGGCCCTCCCTCCCCCAGCCCCAACCAGCCCCACTCCTGGGCTCTGCTACTTACAGATGCTCACTTGGCTCTGCAGCTCCCCTGACATCCTGTAAAAACCAAGGTGCACACAGTCAGCATTATCCGCAAAGCCTGCAGGAAAGCAATCATCAGCCAGGAGACATCAGGAGCAGGGGAGGTGTGTTGGGAGCAGGAAGGTCAGGGAGTCAGTGCAGGCAGAGGGGATTTGAAGCATTTTCGTGAAGCTTTTTAGCATTGGGGGTCACCACCTAGCTGCAGTGGCTTAAGTTGTGGTATTAGGGACGTTGCACTGGGGAACAGGACAATGATGACAATGACGCTGCCCACTCACACGTCCTCTGCTTCTGACTTGAACCACCAGTCTTCCCAGGAAAGCTAGGATTGTATAAATAGGGACTCTAAATAATCCCACTGCTCCAGGGCTGCAGCCTGCCTGCGCTCTGGCCAGGAAACACAGCCCACCTGCTCTCCTCGCCCTCCAGCAGCTTGCGGTAGGTGGCAATCTCCACGTCCAGGGACAGCTTAGCTCCCAGCAGTGCCTGGTAGTCACGCAGCAGGCGGGCCAGCTCCTCCTTGGACTGCTGCAGGGCAGCCTCCAGGTCCTGCAGCTTCTGCTGTGCATCCTGGAGGGCCTGGTGTCCCCTCTCCTCTGCATCAGAAATGAGCGTGTGCATCTGCTCAGTCTACTCGGGAGACAGTCAAGGAGAAGAACCATGTGGGGCATGAGTTTCCAGAGCTTCATGAGGCAAGGCGTCATGGGATGTAGAAGCTCTGATCAGCCCCTGAGCATCCATCTCACCTGCTTTTTGATGTTGTCAATCTCTGCCTGCAGCCTCTGGATGGTGAGGTTGAGTTCGGTGATCTCCGTCCTGCTGGTCTTCAGCTCGTCTCCATGTCTTCCCGCTGTGATCTGGAGCTCCTGGTACTGAGGGTCAAGGGCAGCATCATGGTCAGCCTGCTGCTCATCACACACTCCTCCAGGAAGGAGTGAGTCTGCCTTTCCAGAACCTGTCCAAGGCTGCTCTCCCCTAGGGAAGGTCCCAGAGTAAGCCTCCCAAGAGCTGTGATCCCCCATACACACACTCACACTTGTACCAAACCTCCTTCATCTGAACTGTGACACCACACACACACACACACACACACACAGAGACATGCACACACAGACACACACACATGCACACACAGACACACACACCCACATACACACACACACACACACACCTATATCTCAAGACAGAGATTCAGAATCAGGACCAAACAAGACAACCAGCTTCTTAATGCCCCCTTTTACCTCCTTTTCCCACATCTAAACTTTTGCCCACCATTGATTTGGTGATGCCATCCAACCATCTCATTCTCTGTTGCCCCCTTCTCCTCCTGCCCACAATCTTTCCCAGCATCAGATTCTTTTCCAATGAGTTGGCTTGTCTCATCACGTGGCCAAAGTATTGGGGCTTCAGCTTCAGCATCAGTCCTGGGCCCCTCTCACTTTTCCCATCCCACCATATTCCTTCTTCCTCTTTTCCAGAATGACTTCTCTAACACTCAGGACCTTAATTCTTCAGAGGCCCTCAGCATGTTCCCTGTTTATTTGCATTTTCCTGTCTATCTCCATTCCTGTATCTATGGGCCCCATCAAGAGGACCTCCACCTGCAGGCCATCAACAAAACCAGGCTCTCAATGACTGTTACAGAGGAAGCAGAGGAGGGTGCCTCTGAAGAAAACAAGGGAGAGGGTGGGCTCAAGTGCATCTCTGCATTCTGAAGTCTTCACTGTTGACCATCTATCTCCCCAGTCTGTTGCCAAACCCCATGGCACTCAGAACACCTGCCTGCAGGACAGTGGGTTAGAGGCCAGCCATGATTGGAGTTGGCCACAGGTAATCCACAAAGCAAATCTCAAGCGCCAGGTGTTCAGAATTTAGTGACTGGCCTTTGACTCTTAACTGCAGTGTTCACCCTCCAGAAAGTTCTGAGTCCATTTATGTTAAACAAGTCACCAAGGATGTACCCCAAAACTTAGCTACAAAGATGTTTATCTGAAAACTGGAGACATATTCTTACCATGAAATACCACACTACTGTTAAAAATTATGTCAAATAGTTAATGTCAGAGAAAGATATTTGCAAGTAATAAATGAAGAGAAAAATATAAAAAGATATTTTTAAAGATATCATTATGAAAAAATAAGAAAACATCATGGTGGCTGAGAACATGGATGTGTAGATGGTGCACCTGAATTTAATTAAATTCTGCCTCTGCTACTTCCCAACCTTATATAAGAGCCAAGGGAAATTGGTAACGTCGTACTCTATTATTGGTAAAACAATAAATGAATCTTTACCTCATAGCATTGTTGTAAGGAGTAAATGAAATTCTATGTATAAAAGCACTTAGTGCAGTGCCTGATATGTGTGAGTTTTCAATAAAGGCTAGCTACAAAGAACGAGTGGAAAATATGCTGACATATTCATAGTGGTAGTGGGATATGAGTAATCTTTAGCAGTAATCTTGAAATTTTCTATAGTAAACATGTTTTACTTTAGAAATAAGGAAAAGACAATACAAGTTCTGGGGATATGCTTGGTTCAGGGTACCAGGCCTGGTCTGGGGATGGTGATGCTTACCTTGGTCTGGTACAGGGCCTCAGCCTCGTCCTTGCTCCTTTGTGCAATCTCCTCGTACTGGATCCTCACGGCATCGATGATGCTGTCTAGATCCAGGGACCGGTTATTGTCCATGGACAGGATGACATTGGTGTCGGTGATGTTGGTCTGTATCTGAGACAGCTCCTGCAAGGCATGGAACACAAGCTGACTCCTTCCACTCCCCTCCTGGGACTTCAGTTTCTCTCTACTGCCCCCCACAAGGCTCTCTGGGGAAGCCTTGAGAGAGAAAAGCTCTCTGGGAAAAGCTCTTAGAATCACTGTTGTGTACCCAGAGGGAACTTCACTAAAGACACAGGCATCTGGATCTAGGCTCGGAGGAGAAGAAGGGAGCCTGAACTCAGAGCCACCCATCATGCCTTTTCTAGACCCTCCATCCCTCCTTACTCTGGCTTGGCCAACATCTTGAGCTGGACCTCCAGCCAGGCAGGCTTGTTCCTTGAGATCACATGAGCTCCCAGAGGCAGCAGAAAAGACTCCATGTGTGTAGATGCTCAGACTCGCTTTAGCATCTGGGCTCCACCACTAACCAGCTGGGTGACTGAGCAAGGAACTCAGTCTCTCAGTGTCCCTGTTCTCTTGGAGATACCCAAGACCCAGTAAAGCTCCCAGCACAGCATCCAGTCCAGAGAAGGTGCCTCCAAGTTAGACCAGGGTTGGGAGGAGTGTGTTTCCCCACCTCTCCAGTCTTCATCTGTGTTCCCTTTAAGACCCACACTGCCCTCTCCCGCAGAGTTCCTTGATGGCCCCATCTGCTCCCCAGTGCTGATGAAGCTGTCTGGTTGGTTTTACCTGATATGTCCTGGGCATTAACCTTCCTTTCCAGACAGAAGCAGAGACTGTTTCACCATCTCCCACCTCCTATCTCCAGGGCCCCACCCAGAATCCTGAACTTTGGGGGTTGAAACAATAGCTGACTCCAGGCCCGCAGACTTGAGGTGACTGGGGAGAGGCATCCCCAGGGGGCAAGGTTGGGTGTCAGACCTCCCCCTCTTACAGCCCACACCCCCAACAGATGTAGAAAAGAGAAGGGTTTCTTATGAGGACTGAGCTCATCATCTCACAGAAATATTTAAGATATTCACTTACCGATTGAAATAAATATTTCAGGAAATCGACCTCCTCAAGCAGAGTGTCTGCCTTGGACTGCAGGTCTGCTTTGCTCAGATAAGCAGAATCCACATCCTGAACAGCAAGCAAAGACAGTCTGACTTGGTTGCCCTGCCACCAGCTGTCTGGGCAGCCTTGGGCAAGTGGCAAAGCCTCTCTGGGTTTATTTCCTTGCCTGCAAATTTCCTCTCCTCACTCAAATAAGGGGCCAGCAAACCTGGGCTTTCCTGGCCAGAAGGAAGTGTTCATCATCTCCTCATCCTGGCCAGTCATGCAAAACACCCCAGGTCCTAAGGCCCCCACACAACACACTCACATGCTGCCCATTCATTTAATTCCACTTTCAGGACTCTGGAGAGATTAAAAACTCAAAACCTTTTCAAGATTCATATTAGCAACACACTTTTGAGACTTACTGTTTCAGGGTCAGGGCCCCAGCATTTGGGAAACACTCTCGACAAGCTGGCCCCCAAGCTCACCTGTCCACCCCTCAGTTCTACTGCATCCCAAAGGAGTCCCTGCCTCTTCTCAGCCTCCTGAACCCACAGTCCCCCTCTGAACACCCCCATCCCTCACCTTCTTCAGGACAACAAAGTCATTCTCACTGCTGGTCCTCCGGTTGATTTCTTCCTCATACCTGTTGGGGGGAGGTCAGAAACACAGATAGGTTGCAAGGGCTGACCTTGGCTCCTTGAGATTTTTCCTTGCAGTGGGAGGCTTGGAATTGCCCAAACATTTATGGTCCTGGACTCTGGCTGTCCCCTGCCAGGGCCTGCCACTCTCACTGACAAGCAGCTGGAGCCACCTCCTGGCTCTCCAGGTCAACAGAGGGCACAACCCCCCAATGTGGAAAATCCAGAGCCACATAGAACATCCCCAAAATGACCTTTTTATTTTACTATCTTACCTTTGTAAATGTGTCCAGTTCAATCATTTTTTTAAATAAGAACCTAAATAACAACCACTTTTACTAAATTTTTTAAAAGAGAAAAAAATTTCACCTGCCATTCTGCCTCCCCATCACCTTCAGTGTGCATTTCGCTTCCCCCTTGTTGACTCACACACATGTGACTCTACCCACTCAACGCAGTAAGCACGTCAAAGTGATGTTAAGAGAAGCACTCTACACCCCCAGCAAGGGGGGCGGGGGTTGGGGGGAGGCTGCTCAGTTGCCTATATGGGTCAGGAGCAGCTAACCTAGAATTAAGCAAGTCATGTCACTCCTACCATTATTACTAATAATAGCTAGTGCTTATCGAGTGCTTCATATGTGCAAAAACAATCTAAGAACTATTAAGAATATTTTATCTAAACCAGTGGTTCCCCATATGTGGCTCCCAGTCTACCAGCATCAGCATCACTTGGAAACGTATTAGAAATAAAAGCCCTCTGGGCTCATTACAGACCAATCTGATTTCAACAAGCTGATGCATGCTCAAATTTGAGAGCCACAGATTCCCCCCCCCCACAACAGTTCAACAAAGAGGGTACTCACTATCCCTACTTTACTAATGTGAAAAACAAAAGCTTAGAAAGATGACCTTGCAGGCAGTCAGAAAGTGGCGAAACCCACACTGGAACCCAGGCTTATGTGACTCCAACATCCATGAAGATCCTCTGCTTCCCCTCCCCACCCAGTACAATTGAGAGCTGACTGGCAATACCATCACTCCAGGGCTACCGTGTGCAAAATGGTGCCCATGCAGTTGTGCAGTGGTGCAGAGCCTGCCTGGTGCAGCCTGGTGCAGCCTGGCTGGCTGCACCTGATGTCCAGGGCCCCACCACCCCTCACCATTCACAGTAAGCCTTGCCCCATAAACCAGTCCCCTGCCTTGTTCCTCCCCACCCCTTTGCTCCTCCTGGAGCCTCACTTGTTCTTGTAGTCATCCACAACATCCTGCATGCTCTTGATCTCCAAGCTCTGGTGCATCTGCTCCGCTCTGAGAAAATCCACCTGCCTCTGCAGCTTGCTGATGTAGCTTTCAAAGATGGGCTCCAGGTTGTTGGTCTGAGTCGACGTGTTTACCTGCTGCAGTAGCTCCCATTTTGTCTGGAGCACCTGATTCTGCTGCTCCAGAAATCGCACCTAAGAACAGAAAACCTCCAAGTTCACCCCCAAGCCGTGGGTCCAAGAAGCACTCCCACGGTTATAAGCAGGTGCAGTTCCATAGCATATCCAGACCTCAGAGCATCAGGATGCCCCTCTGGGGGTCAGAAGGCTCTCTTTCTCTAGGACCAGGATGCATGAATACAGTATGGTTTCTGATGGTTGACCAATGACTGTAAGGTCAACCTGCTGAAAAATTACACTAATCAAACTGTGCTGTTGAAGGCAAGTCCCCTCCGAGTGGTACCCTGTTTCCTTTGGTTCTATCAGCTCACATGGGAGAGTTGTCTATCTCCGCCCTCAGCTCCCCATGACAACCTCAGGAAATGGTGACCCAGAGCATCTGAAACACTGGCACACCCACGGCTCATGTCTCTCTGTGGCTGAAACACTTTATGTGATTGAGGAGAAGAGAAAATAAGAGGAGGGGAGGAATAATTTTGGCTTCGAATGTTAAACAGATTCCTGAACACTCTAGCCCAGGTGCCCCCATCCTGCGACCCACCACCTCTACTGCTGCCCAGTGTGTTTTTCAGGAAGGTCACGTCATTTAAATGTTCTCATAACCCAGACAGAATTTAAAAAAAAAAAAACATGAAATTTTAGCCATGTTTTTATATTGAAGTGTAGTTGATTAACAATGCTGTGTTAGTTTCAGGTGTACAGCAAAGTGATTCAGTTATACATATACATGTATCTATTCTTTTTCAAATTCTTGAATCAGGAGTTTGGGATTGACATCTACACGCTACTATATTTAAAATAGGTACCAACAAGGACTTACTGTATAGTACAGGGGACTCTGCTCAATACTCTGTAATAACCTAAGAGGGAAAAGAATTTTGAACAGAATTTTTAAAGTAAGTATATTTTTTAAGTTATGTGATTCGTTCTAATGCCCCAAAGTAAGGACTTTGACAATGCCGGTGTGCGAGTTGTGTGTGCACTCAGTTGTGTCCAACTCTTTGCAACTCCATGGACTGTAGCTCACCAGGCTCCTCTGTCCCTGGAATTTTCCAGGCAAGAATCCTGGAGCGGGTTGCCATTTTGTCCTCCAAGGGATCTTCCCAACTCAGGGATCGAACCCGGGTCTTCTGCATTGCAGGCAGATTCTTTATCATCTGAACCATAACTAATGTCATTACTGTCCAATAAACGCTTTTATATTTCCAAACCCAGGGCTCGAACTAGTATTTGGGAAATCCCCATGTTGCAGTTTCCTTCATTAGCACAGACGATGGAGAATAGGCCTCACCCTGTGTTCTCACTGTTTCTTCCCCCAAAGCTGTGCACATGAAGGTCAAGTACAGGCTCCAGAAAGCTGGCTGGCTATGCAGATCCAGTCCCGGACTGTCCTTCCCATGATGATATGTTTGCGTCCTACCTCCACCGGTCACCTGCAGGGGGAGCCTCCACTTCTGTGCCTTAAGTGAGGACAGTGGATTTCTCCATGTTTTGCTCAGGTGTGTGTACACACACATACACACATACACATACCCACCCACACATACCCACCCACATACACACAAACACATACACACATGCCCTCCAGGAGCCGCCCAGGAGATGTGGGGAGTGGTGGGGGAGGAGGCTAACAAACTGTTTTGTGTTGTCAAAACAGAACCATGAAGATAGTTCTCCACAATGCTTAAGGTGTTGAGGGGAGACAGAATTCCCAGCCTTGAGACTGTCCATCTGAGCAGCCAGCCCTTGTTAACTTCCTTTGGCTCTGACTCTAGGCTGGAATGTGCCCAGAAAATACTCTTTCCCATGGCTCGTTTTTGTTAGCTTTATCAAAGCAAGAGATAAAGCAGCCGCCCTCACAGCTTATCCACCCAGTTTGTGACATCCCCATGAGAAATCCCTGCCACCTGGCCAGTTGTCACTCTGGTGACGATCCCAGGGAGGGGAGAGACTGGGCGCTCGTTCGCAGCCCTGTGCTCTGTGTCGTGGGGACCAGAGGAAAGGATCTTATGGTCCCACAAGGAAGCTCCATGTCAAACAATGAGGGGGCAGTGGGACAATTCTGAGTGCTAAGGGTTTAGCCCGAGCCTCCACCCCAGGCAAAGAAACTATGGCTTTCATTGGTCACCCAAACTGCAGAGTCAGAGGCTGACTTCAGGCAGTGCCAGGCAATTTTCATGAGATTTAACCACTATAAAAATCACTGAAAGCCATCATGATCTTTCCCCAGGGGCCCCCAAACACTGCTGGGCTGTGTCCCAGCAGCAGTACTCAAGAGAAGCCCAGGTAACCCAGATCAAACTTAGCATCATGCTGAGTTAAGCTTCTTCCTGGATAAAGCACACCCTACTCGACCTCCTGTGGCCCTCTCCCCCTGCAAATGACACTCCAATCACCTCTTAGTGCCTCCAGCAGCCTAGGTCTCCCCAACCCTTCACCTGGTGAAGTCCTAGTCTCCCTTTAGATCTCAACTAGGGTGGCACCCCCTGGGGTCTCCCCTTCATAAGCCCCTGTTCTTTTCCCCTGTGGCATCTATCGTGATTTCAGTCTTTTGTTTTTTAGCACATTCCTCTCCACAATGGGATGTGAACCCCAGGAAGGCAGGCTTTGTTCTCCAGTGGACACCAGGTGCTGAGACCCATAGAAACATAGCTCCCAGCACAGAGAAGACAGTTCATAAACACCATGGACTAATGAAATGCTAAGACTTTGGCATTGCTGCTAGTGTAGACCATCCACCTTGCTCATTACCCTGAACAGAGGATTCAAGCTCAGCTGAACAAAGCCAGGGCACTGTCTCTGTAGGAAGAACTGGGTCCCTGATCCTTTTTTCCTGGGATCCCTTTCCCTTGCCGTTGATTCTTAAAAAAAAAACAAAAAATAGCCTTTGTCTCCATTCCCACTCTCTGAGAGCCCAAGTCTGACACCTGAAGGGTTGACTCAATTTTTAATTCAACACATATTTATTGAGCAGCTATCAGATGCCAGGCAGTATTCTGGGTGCTGGAGATACAGCTATAAATAAAACAGACAAAATCTCTGCATTCCAGGAGTTCACAATCTGTTTGAAGAGATGACTATAAGGAAACAAACGTGAACTACACAGTGTGTTGAATGGCTGTAGGGGCCATGGAGAAAAGTAGCACACCGATGGGGGGTGGGGATGCTGATATGGGGTACTCCTTTAAGTAGGGAGATCAGGGAGGCCTCACTGAGACAGCAGTGTGTAAGCAAAGACCTGAAGGAGATGAGGGGTTCAGCTGGACCACTCCTTGGAGGGAGGAGTTCCAAGCAGAGGGAAGGGCAAGTGCAAAGCCCCTGAGGCAGGACCATGGTGGGGTACAGGAGGATGAGGGATGTAATAGTGTGCCAGTGAGCAAAAGGAAAACAGGAGTAGAGTCAGAGAAGGTGTACAGGGTCACTGTGTTGAGTTGTACCTTGGTGAGCTAAGTTCCTGCTTTCACTCTGTTCACTAAACCTTGCAGCTTGAGAGTGGTTCTACCCAGTAGCAGCAATGTGGCCTCAGTCTCACAAATGCAAGCCAGGAACTAACAGCAGCTGTAGGTTAGAGGGCCAGATCATATAGGGCCTTATAAGATCATGGCTATTATTTCTGATGAGACAGGAAGCCAACAGAGGGTTCAAATGGATGAGTGATGTGGTATGTTTTTAAAGGATGGCACTAGTGTGGTGCTGAGAATAGGCTGTACAAGGTTAAAGGTAAAAGCAGGAAGATCAGGTCAGAAGGTAGGGTCAGAAGCCACTGTGATAGAAGCCTTCTCTTCTTCCAGCTAGGCCAGAGCCCTCCTGGATAAGTACTCTCCTTGTGGTCATCACAGTCCAGGCCCTTAGGGAAGGGCAGGAAGCCATAGTCACTTGAACCTTGGCCTGTGCCCTCAGCCACATGCCATAAACCTGAACAGATGTCCTGTTAATGACAGGAACCACATCAAATCAGAGTCTCAGAAGATCAGCTGCCCATGGCCATTTCAACAATCCCCAACACTGTCTTCTTCCTGCCTTTGATCTAGCCTTGATCTTTCAGTGGTGTCTCCTTCATCTGTCATCTCCTTGTTCCCATCAAGCCGTCTTAGTCCCTGCCTATACCTGAGGTGTGATGATATTCAGCCAAATGTCTCATCCAAGGTGATCAGAAGCAGTCAGAAGCACTTTGCTCTGTTGGATTCCTCTTTGGCTGCCTCTGGACCTCAACATTCTTATCCCTCCACCCCCAACTCACCCATTGTGTCCTGGCCCCAGCTTTCACCCAGATATCAGAGGCCAGGTACACAGACCAATGGTGGACTTTGGCGATAGCTACCCTGCAGTCAGAGATAGGTCAAGCTTTGGCCTCAACACTGAACTCCTATGAGGCCTGAGGGAATGTCACTGAGCCTGCAGGGGTCTCTGGATCCCAGGGTGCTTCCCACTACATCCCCAAAGGTAAAGAAATTTCTGGGGAGCCTCCAGTGGCTTCCATGCCTCCACCACCTCTGGACAAAAGGAAATGCTGGTGGAAGGTCTTTTCCATATCTCTCCTGCTAGCCCCTGCTTGGTGGTTTGGACCTGACCCAATCTAATCTGAGGTTTAAACTAGGGAGAAGGGTTTTTTGTTTTTGTTTTTTTTTTTTGGCTCCATCTGGCCTATTCTTGGCCCTGGATGAGCTAAAATGAGAAACTCAGACAGAATCCTATATAACAGGGTATTGACTTACACCCCCAGCAATGCCCACCAGAGTCCTCAACTTGGTTCTGCTGCAGTGTACCCATTTTGCTTCTCTCTCCCTGCTCTGTGTCTCCGTCCCCACTTCCCTCCTCCTTCTTCTCTTGTGCCATGTTCTCCAGAAATTGTAACCATTTGAAATTTCCTAAAAGCGTCAAACTCTCAGGCCTCCTGGTTCTTCTGCCTGGAAACTGCCTCTGCCTTGAGAACCTGTTTGACTCTTTCTCCACCTTCAAGACCTTTACCAGCCCAGAGCTCATCACACCCTCCTTTGCGCTATGGCCCAGAGAGCGATGTCTCTATCAACACACTTCCCACACACTGTCACAATCCTCCTCCCTTTAGATCTGGGGCTCCTTGAGGGCAGGACCTGTGTCCTTGTCACCCTGCAACACCTGGAGTGTCTGGCATATAGTAGATGCTTAGTAAATGTTTGTGGGTTGTATAATTAGGTAGGTGGGTAGGTGGATGGATGGATGGAAGAATGGGTGGGTGAATGGGTAGATGGGTGAAAAGGTATATGGATGAATGAGTAAATGGATAGATGGGTGGGTGGATGAATGGATGGATGGATGAATGGAAAGTGAAAATGATGAGTGAGATTACATCATGTATTTTGTCTGATGGGTATTTTCATTCCTTGGATCTGCTTTCCTGCCAAAATGAAAAGATAAAGATGAACCCTCAAGAAGTCAAATTGAGGTCTAAATGAAGTCAGTGCTTTCTTAAGGTCCCAGGACACACACACTGGTAGTGACTGTCAGCACCAGAGACAATGTGGTGAGAGGTGGCAGAGTACAAGGTCATTTGGTCAGAGCCCAGAGACTGCCTGCCCCTGGGGCACTCACCTTGTCAATGAAGGAGGCAAACTTGTTGTTCAGAGCCATGATCTGCTCCCGCTCCTGCATCTTAACCCTCTGAATTTCAGGGTCCACCTCCAGGTGAAGTGGTTGTAAGAGACTCTGGTTAATGGTCACTTCTTGGATACCCCCTGGGGGACAAGAAGGACCAAAGCCCCCAAGCCCCAAATTGCCACCCCTAAACCCAGCACCCCCAAGACCACCTCCTCCATAGCCACCACCTCCAAAGCCACGACCCCCAAAACCACCACCTCCAAAGCTCCTGCCTCCTCCAAACCCCCCTCCTGCTCCCCCACCATGGCAGAAACCACTGGCACTTCTCCCCACTAGGCTGATGGAAATGCTTTTACTGCCACCCAGATTGTACAGGCTCCTGGAGGTAAACCCCCTTGCATGGCTCCCATACCCACCACCACCACTACCACACCTCCCTCGAGCCTGACACATGGACCTCACAGCCCGGCTCCCACCACCAGAGCCCACAGAGGAACTAGTGCCGTAAACCCGCCTGCTCCTGGAGCTGAACGCTGACTGGGAACTAAACTGGTGGCTCATGGCTCCTGGAGCATCCAGAGACTCAGATAAGAGAAAGGGAATAAAAGGAGGCAGAGAGCAGGGAGGGAAGGAGCTATGACTCCTTTGGCGGGGGATCTGACTCAGTCCTTATATATATACATGCATTTGCTGGGCTGGGCACCTTCTGAAGCCTGGGAGGGGAGTATTTATGTTTAGTTTGCCTTGCCAGCAATATCTGTTTAAAATCTCACACCTATGAGTTGCAGAAATCACACTGCAGACAAGCTTCCCCAACTCGATTATTTATCATTCATCTCTTGCCATTTAAAGATCAGAATGCAATAGTCTCTGCAGGTCAAGTAGCTGGAAACTTCTACAGTTTTCCCCCCAGATCTTGGTATCTTCTTAAGAAACTCCACCACTGAGTTGTTGGTTTGGGGGGTGTGTCCAGGAGATCTGGGGCAAATCTAGGGGGTGTCCAGTCGCCTTGCAACTACAGCTGGGACCAGGGTGGAGACTTCATCAGCATTATCCTGGTGGGGCAACAGTAATGATCTTCCTACACCCTGGTTCTGCTCCCCACTGTTATCATCACCCAAATCTTGATCACAGAAAAACACGGTATTGTGGTCATTGAGTGCGAGTGAAAGTAGGGGACTCTGCCCAAGGCTGTCCACACTTTCTGGGTGCATCATGTGTCACTCCATACACTCAGGCTGCTCAAGTGCAAGACAGATGAGGTCCTGTGGCACCAAAGGTCTGTGGTTGTAGATTCATTGAGTATCTCGCAGGACTTAACATGGTCTTCTATACCAAGAGACAAACTATCCTCAAATCTCTCTTTTTTCTTTTTCTTTTCCCATCCTAATCTCTTGTAGACCAATGCTTTTGTGAGATAGGATAAAAATGAATTACCCTGAAAGGGAGATTTCTTTTGTGCGCACGTGTGCTCAGTCGTGTCTGACTGTTTGCAACCCCATGGACAGTAGCCTACCAGGATCCTCTGTCCATGGAGCTTTCCAGACAAGAGTACTGGAATGGGTTATCATTTCCTTAGCCAGGGGATCTTCCTGACCCATGGATCAAACCAACATTGACCCTCATCTTCTGCATTGACAGGTGGATTCTTTACCACTGAACCACCTGGGAAAACCAAAGGGAGATTTTCTTTAAGGTATATGAAATACAAGCCTCATTTTTTTTTATTTTTAGATTAAATGGACCCAAAACTGTTCCATTGCTAAAAGGAAAAATATTTGCAATTTGTTTCTAAGTGATTATTCTCATATTTTGTATGTGTCTCCTCTCAAACCACTAACAAAGCACCTGTGGACCATGTTTTGGAAAGCACTTGCCCCAGACAGCAAGTGTGGGCAAAGCTCATTCAACATGCATCAGTGTCAGCCTATTAAAAAAATGTGTGTTTGCCTCTGGAACTAAATGGATGGTGACTTTCATCCAAAACTTATAACAATGACAAATATTATTGAGCAGGAAAAGCCCTAAACGTCCAGACTCAGAAAAATGACTAAATGATGGCTTGCCACTTTGATACAATTATCTAAAATTATCATTACAGAATGATACAATGCTAAATGAGGAAATACACAATGGTATCTGTGCTATGAACCCATAAAAATTAAGAATGCTAAGAAGGCAGGTTTAAAAAGTAACATAGGAAGTTAACTGGTTTATTAAAGATTGAATGTGGATTTTTTTTTCCTACGTCCTTCTTTGTTTTTGTGCAATAAGTAAACACTTTTGCAATAGCTGAGACTGAAGTCCCAGCTGCCAACAGCTAGAGCAAGACAAGTGCTGGGGAGCACCAGTGAGCAGCATCCCAGGGCTGGGAGGGGCTCCGTGGGCAGCCTCCATGCCTTCCTAAATGCTCAGCAATTGCTTAGTGGACAGTCTCCAGTAGATTCTATGTAAAAGAGAAAGTGAGCTTAAAATTTACAGTCACAGAGCTGGTTGCAGCACCCAGCTCTGCTTTCACTGACCTGTAATCTTAGGCAAGTCACCTCCTTTAAAACCTCAGAAATGTAAAGAAATCAGAGTATCTATTCATCACAGAGTCAATCCCATAAGGCAAGTGAAAAAACACAAAGCACTATAATATACTAAACAAACATAGATAGAGCTATTCTCGGATCCTGGCAGGTTGACCAATGGCCCCTCTTTACCTGGACTTTCAGTGCTTAAACCAGGACAGTCCCAGTCAAGTCAGGATGCTTGCCACCTTAGTCTGGGCACCTCAGGTCTGCACAGCCCTAGTCCTGATCCTAACCCCCTCAGGGAACTCTTGGTAAGAAAGATGAGCCAAGCCTCAGCCTCTGGGCCCAAGAGACAGGAGAAAACCAGTAGAGTCAGAGGAAGAAAAGGGGATCCAGGGATTGGGATGGATCAGAGTGGGAGAGTGGCCTGAAGGCAAGGATTTTGAGTCAGGTCGAGGCAGAGAAAGCAGGATAAGTGGAGAAAAGATGATGGGACCCAGGTAAGAAGCAGCAATGGTGTGGGGAAGATCCTTGGGTTGGGCATCTCAAAATCCGGCCTGCCTCTGCCTGCTCCTGGTCCCATGACTTGAACACTTAGCTCCTTGAGCCTCAGTTTCCTAGTCTACAAAATAAGGATAATCACCCTAGCTTCACAGGGTGACTCTAGTGAATAACTGAGATCAAATATGGAAACTCCAGAGTCATACAAGTGGGTTCAGGCACCCCTGCCCCCTCACCTCCACATAGCCTTTCCTGAAGCCTCTAGACCATGTGAGCCGACTTGTCACCTGCTGTGATGCTTTTTGCATCACTCACTTTCAACTCTTATTATGAAGAATGCCCATAATTAAACCTTTCATGTATGTCTCTACCGCCAACTAAACAGGAAGCTCAGGTTTATATTTACTCCCATACTGAACACGGGTACTTGGTCAATTGTGATGAAATAGAAGAGGAACCCCCAGAAAGCAGAATTTAGAAAACCCCTTTGGTCTCTAGCTGTGACTAGCTGCCAGCATCCAGTGTCAACACCCCTGTCTAACTCCTGACAGCTGGCTGACCTCTGGTGAGCAACTGTCACTCCCTTGAAGGGCTGGGGCAAGGGGAGCTCAACAAATACTACTATCCGAGCCTTTGGTATAGGCTGAAAACTATTCTACTCCCTCAGCATAAAAGAAAACTGGCTTAAAGTGAAACAAGAAAGATTTTACTTGTCCAGAAGATTGACCTGGGGAAAATGTTAGACGGTAGATGAGGTTTCTAGGACGAATTGCTATCCCCAAAGAAAAATCCTTCAATTGGTTGGACAGCACAGAGAAATGGTTTCTAAACTTGCTACACATTGGAATCACCTGAGGAACTTCAAAAACCACTGATGCCCATGTCCACCCATAGGGACTGGTTCATTCATTTGGGGAGTAGTGTAGGCTTTGGAATTTTTAAATTCCAGGTGGTTTAAATGGGCAGACAAATTTGGGAACCATTGACCTGGAGGAAGCAGAAGGATGATTGAGAATATTGAGATTCCATTCAGTCCGAGGACAAAAGAATAACGATCATAGCACTAATAGTCAACCTCTCACCGAGGGCTTTCAATGGACCAAGCACTGTACTGGTTCTGTAATGAATCTCATTAAATCTGTAAGTCAACATTATAAGGGAGGTATTCTTATTCTTACCCTCACTTTACAGTTGGGGAAGAGGAGACTTGGAGAGATAAAGTAGCTTATCTGAGAACTTACAGATGAAAGTGGTGGAATGGAGATTTCAACCCAGGCACTCCTACTCCAAAACCCAGAGGTACTGCAGAAGAGGTAGGGTCTTTGGAGAGACAGGTTCCCCACCTCCTCTCCATATCTCTTCTCACCTGCCATCAATGCTGTCCTTAAAAGGAAAGTAGGAAGTCAGTTGAGGGCTCCAGCTGGCCCTCCCTGTCTCCCAAGTACTGAAACCCAGGGGATGCCAAGAGGGTGAGGCCCAGGGCAGTTATCAGCTAGCAGATCACAGCCTCTGGCGGCAGTGGGAGGCAGAGTTTAAGAGGAGTTGCTGGTGTGACTGGCTGAGACAGCCCCTGCAAAACCCTCCCCACCTCACCCTGCATCTCCTAGGTCCAGAGGTGGATATTACAGGACAGCAAGGAAGAGGGGCAGGACATGAGGACAGAGGCAGGACCCCTTGGGCAGGGAAAGGAACAGAGGGAGAATTTCGATACCAGCCCCTTGGGGAGGAGGGGAGAGATACAGTCCTAGTGTGGCTATGTGGGCCTTTAATCTTGAAATCAGAGCCTTAGGGACCCTGAGCACCAGAGGGAGGCAATAATGTGACAGGGATCAGGGAGAGCAGCCTCTAGGATGGATTTGAAATTCCTAGCCTGGGTTTCCCACACCCTCAGAACAATATTCTGCCTGTGGAGTATCAGACCTAGACAGATGACAAAGACCATCAGCCCAGCACCTTAATTTTATGAGGAGGAAATAGGTACAAAAAAGAAAAGGACTTGGTATTATAGGCTACAGGGGAAAGTTGGTGGGGCAGCCAGAACTATAGCTTGAATAGCCTCCCTCCCAATCCAAAAAAGAACCAGAGGCCTAGGAGAAATTCCTGGCAGCCTCTTGGCTCCTGAAGCCTGGGAAAGATGGGATCCATGGGGAACTTGACCTCCAGTCTCCAACTGGCCCTCCTGCAGGGATGGGAGGATGGAGCTAGACATGCAGGAACACCCATGTGTTCTCCTGATTTTGGTTTAGAGTGAATGTTTGGGGCAGCAACTAAGGCCTCAATCTCCTCCTGAAGCCCCAAATCAGCCAGGACCCCACTTCTGACATCCTTTTGACTAGAATACCATCCTGCCCTGGAAACTAAGGACCAGTCTTTCTTTCTCATAAAATCTAAGAAGTATTCTTGGGCCTGAAGCCCTCACAAGGTCTCAGAGCAGCCCTGTACATTCTCTTGGCTAAGGTCTAGAGATAATATTGTTTCAGGAAAATTAACTCCTCCATCCAACATGCTGGAAGCCTCAACTATGTATACACACGTTTGTAAAGCTGGCAACTCTCTCTTGTCTCTGAGGGAGAGGGAGCATCTGTGCAGACGTGGGCCTGAAGGGAAATAAGGCTGCTGGTTACATGTGGATTAAATTCCAAGAGAAACAGAAGGGCTCCTGCCATAAACAGGGGTTGTCTAGGCAGAGGATGCCATTATATGTTGGATCAGATTGAGAGACAAGAAAGACTCAAGGTCTCAGGGCTAGGTAGTGGTGGTGGCGGAGTGAGCACCAGAATCCCAAGTTATTGGGGGAAATATGATACTTGTGGGAAACTGCAAGTAGTTAGGATGGATCACACCCAGGCAGCCTGATTCCAAAGCCTGGGTCTTAATCACTGTACTTGCAGCTTCATGAGGCAGTTTGGGGCGGCTTTGGTGTTTGGCTGCTGGAGTTTGAATTATCTCACTCTAGAAAAGTTCATTTATCTTTCTTGCCTCCGTTTCCTCATTTGTAAAGTGGAAGGAAGAACACTGTCTACCTCTGTGAAAATTAAATGAGTTAATTCTTTAAAAACTGTTACCAGAGTGCTAGCAAATAAGAAAGCATCCGTTTTTACAACTATTATGGTACTGCACAACATACACACATACCCATTAACCAAATTGTATTTTCTATCCATCTTCCCTTAACAAATGGGAAAGTCATTGTGAGCAGGAAAACATGTATCTGTGATATATTGTGGGTTTTGTTTTGTCTTGTTTAAAAAAAAAAATTCAGCTTTTTTTTTCTTTTAGGCTACAGTGCACGGCCTGTGGGATATTAGCTCCCCAACCAGAAATTGAACCTGCACTCCCTGCATTGGAAGCGCTGAGCCTTAACCCCTGGATCACAGGGGAAGTCCCTGTGATATATTGCTAAGCCTGCAAAAGATACAGGAAAGCTTTTCTTTAATCATGTACTTAAAGGAACATGGCAAGTTTTTAATCTGTTTGAAATAAATCAAAAGTATCTCTTCTGTCCTTGGGCTAAAGGTGTGTTACACTGCATCACTGCGTGGGGGGATGTGTAGCCAAAGGCGGGTTTGCTTTTGAAAGGTGAGGCCACACCCCCTTGGAGCACAGGCTGCCGTGGGCAGTTGCCAGGCTTCTCTCTATCGGCCCCAGACTATTGCAGGTAAGCTTTTCACTTCAGAGCTAGAACATTCACTGTCAAAGCTGTAGTTGTATGTTGTGTTTTTTTAGGCAGTGAGCATTTGGCAGCTGTGTGTTTACTTAACAAAGAGTTTCTGGGATCACCAGAAGGCGAGTCCTCTCTTTCTGTTTATCCGACATTCTTTGTCAGTCATCTATGCTGATGGGGACCACACTTTAAAGAGAAGGTACTCAGGCATACACTCACATTTGTCTACCTGCATGTCCCTGGTTTGAGTTGAACCTCCCAGACCCTGCATTGAACCTGTGTTCTACACAAGTCCTCCTGGTTCTGCCTTGATTCTGTGCTGTACCTGGGGTAGGGGTCAGGGATGACCTGTCACAGGGCCATTCAGGGTCTTTGACAGTTCTCCTAACTTTATATTTGAAGGCTCCATGCTCAGATGGTAAAGAATTCACCTTCAATGCAGGAGACCTGGGTTCAACCCCTGGTTCAGAAAGATCACCTGGAGAAGAGAATGGCAAACCACTCCAGTATTCTTGCCTGGAGAATTCCATGGACAGAGGTGCCTGGCAGGCTACAATCCGTGGGGTCGCAAAAAGTTGAACACGACTGAGAGACTGACGCTTTCACTTTCACCACTTCATAGCAAACGTGTTAAAATACATATGCAATTTTGTGTTATAAAACACTCAAATTTTTACAATTGCTTCTGAAAATATACGACTATCAGCAACTCCATCCTAAAGGAGATCAGTCCTGGGTGTTCACTGGAAGGGCTGATGTTGAAGCTGAAACTCCAATACTTTGGCCACCTCATGCAAAGAGTTGACTCACTGGAAAAGACCCTAATGCTAGGAAGGATTGGGGGCAGGAGGAGAAGGGGACGACAGAGGATAAGATGGCTGGATGGCATCACCGACTCGATGGACACGGGTTTGGGTAGACTACGGGAGTTGGTGATGGACAGGGAGGCCTGGGGTGCTGCGATTCATGGGGTCGCAAAGAGTCGGACACGACTGAGGGACTGAACTGAACTGAACTGATCAGCAACTAATTGAATTATGATGAGCTGTAATGACTGGACAATTTCAGACATTTCTGGAATGATTCTAAAGCAAAGAAATCAAACCTACAACTTTTTTTCAAGTGTAATGAAACTTTTATGAATTGAAAATCTGATCAACGTAGAAAGTTGGTACATGTCATGCATAGTCTTCAGTGGATAAAAGACCCAGCCCCTCCCGCCTGGGAACTCTCAGAACTTCCTGGTAGGAGTCTGGCTTCAAGCTCAGGCGAAACTCTGTATGGGAAAGACATTGCGGTGAGCCACTGGCATGCATATCAGACCCAATGACCTTGGAATCCAGAAGGAAAAGTCTACTACTGTGTCTGAATCAATCCGGTTTATTGAAGATACAGAACAGAAAATTCATACATATCTTGGTGCCAAGAAAGGAAAAGTACTGCTCAAGGGAAACCAAAACATCAGCAGGAGATTGCAGGGTGGGTGGGGTGGAGCGCCGAGAGAGGGAGGGTAGCCGGGTGTGCATAGGGCTGGCTGGGGCTTTCCCATAGGACAGTGGAACATGGGCTGGGGTGGGGACCCCTGCGGGGGCGGGGGCGGTGACACAGCCCAGCCCCTGGGCACTGCCCCGCGGCTCGGCCTTATGCGAGTAGATGGTTTTTCCGCCAGATCACCCTTCGCAGGAAATTTTGGGCTGCGATGCCAGCCGCAGAAGCTACGTAGGGAAAGGGTCCCACGGGTATGTGAAAGGGCGTACAGAGCTAGAGTGTGCCGGCAGGTGAAGGGGGCTGGTGGGTCCGAGACAACGTTCAGAGTTTGCGGTGGGACCGCTGGCTCTGGGAGGAGCTTTGTGTGACCCGGACCGAGCTGCGACCGCCGCCCCCGCTGACGGCGCACGAGCCCCCGGAATTGGAGAAGCCCCCGCGCACCGCGGAGCTCCCGCCGGAACTGCCCTTCAAGCCCAGGCCCCCGCGGCTGGCCCCGCTGCCCCGGCCTCCGCTGCCCAGACCCCCGCTGCCCAGACTGCCGCTCCCCAGACCCCTGCTCCCCAGGCCTCCTCGACCCCCAGCTCCTCCTCCCAGGGCGCCGCTGTCGCCGCTGCTGCTGCTGGTGGTGGTGTGAACCATCTCTGCAAAGAGCATTTGGAGTCAGCTAGCTTCGGGGAAGCCGGTCCACCGCCCACCAGTCCCGCCCACAGTCCGGGAGCCAATCCCCTCCGCCCACCGGTTCTCCCCTGGGTACCGCCCACTAAGGTTTTGCGGAGTCGGGTGAGGGCAGGCCTCAAGACAGCCGGGCAACGGAGGTTGGCCTCCCCCGCCGCCACCCTACAGGCTCTTCTCAGCCTGCAAATGGTGCAGCCCACCAGCGCTGGCCCACAGTCTCCCCCGTCCCCGCCCCACCCTCGGTTTGAGAAACATTATCCCAAGGCATCCAGCCCCTTTCCAGAGAAGGAACCCGGTACTCACCGATGCTCACAGAACTCGGGCACTCCCCAGACATCCTGTTGGGGAAGACCAGACCTCCGTGTTAGCATCTGTGCCGGAGCCTCCTTTGCTTAAATACACCTTGCTTAGGTCAACAGCAGTGAAAGCCTTGGTCCCCCTAGCTCCTTCCTGACTGATGCTGACTGTAAGAAATAGGTGCTCAAAATGCCATGACATGCATTCCTCCTCCTGTTGGGTAAAGTTGGACTTAAATTGTTACCTTTCCCCACTAACATCACCTTCAAGAGGATCAGAGCAGAGGGTCATTCGGGTGTCTACCCATACTCTTCCTGCTCCTCAGGAGCCTATATGGTAAATAATGTTTATATCTGTACTTTTAAAGGCCAGAGCCCTATAACCAAGTGTCAGCCTACAGGAACCCACTCTTCAGAAACCTACTATTAAGGCCTTAAATAATAAAGAAATAACCTAGAAATAGTATTTATGCCTGTGAAAGTGAAAGTCGCTGGGTCATGTCTGACTCTTTGTGATCCCTTGGACCATACAGTCCATGGAATTCTCCAGGCCAGAATACTGGAGTGGGTAGCCTCTCCCTTCTCCAGGGGATCTTCCCAACCCAAGGATTGAACCCAGGTCTCCCGCATTACAGGTGGATTCTTTACCAGCTGAGCTACCAGGTAAGCCCAAGAATACTGGAGTGGGTAGTCTATCCATTCTCCAGGGGATTTTCCCAACCCAAGAATCAAACTGGGGCTTCCTGCGTTGCAGGCGGATTCTTTACCAGCTGAGCTACCAGGGAAATCCTTATGCCTATGAGTCCTCCTCTTTTCATACATGTATGTTACAGCTAAAATATGAGAAAGATGGGAAAATCTGCCCGAGATAAGTTTCTGGTGGTGTCACTATTGCGTAGAAAGCACAGTTCTCCTGGAGGATTGGCAGCATCTCAAAGCCCTTAAAGGGGTGGGAGGGAGGGTGGGTGGGTGGATGGGCCTGCTGAGGGCTATCACCATCTCCAGCAGTGCACATGTGCGTGCTCAGGCAGGAAAGCCACCAGACCTCTCAGCCTCCTGGAAACCAAAGGGATTCCAACTAACCTGCACTCCTCGCCCTCCAGGAGGGTCCGGTAGGTGGCGATCTCAATGTCAAGGGCCAGCTTGACATTCATCAGCTCCTGGTACTCCTTCAGCAGCCGGGCCAGGTCCTCCTTGGCCTGCTGCAGGGCAGCCTTGAGGTCCTGAAGCTTGGCGTTGGCATCCTTGAGGGCCACTTCCCCGCGCTGCTCTGCATCACCAATGGCTGTCTGCAGGTTGGCATTCTGGGTTGGAGGGGACCAGAAGTCCAATTTAGGTTCAGGTAGATTCACTGAGAGCCTGCCTGTGTGCTTGGCTCTTACACATGGATCACTTCATGTTGGACAAATGAGGAAACTAAAACCCAAGAAGATGAAGCCTGGGCTTCAGTCAAAATCCTAGTACCTCAAGGATTGAGATTAACACAATCTGGCCTCAAGGACCTAGGCCAGCTCAGGAGTCAGACTCCTCCTATACCTCTCTTCTCTCTCATGGTAGGAGTCTAAGCATCTCCTGAAAGCTCTCCTCCTCCAGGAAGTCTTCTTGAATTATCCAAAGAATTATCTCTCTGCCCTAATCCATGTCGATGTGAGCTACCTTGGCTATTCTCCCAATTTGGTCTTCACACAGGTTCTTTCTCCGACCTCCCTAATTATGTCTGAACTCAACATTTCTGGTCCACATCAGCCTCCAGTCTCCAGGCAGACAGGATATGGGTCCATAAGACATAGTCCAGAAGCACACAAGTGGCTGGGATGTGAGTGCTGAGCCCTGAGTTTATGATGCAGGCATCAGCCTGCAGTCTCAGGTGAGTGCTCCTTCCTCCTTCCCACCTGCTTCTTGACGCTCTCAATCTCGGCCTGCAGCCTCTGGATCATCCGGTTGAGCTCCATGATCTCACTCTTGGTACTCTTCAGGTCATCCCCATGCATGCCGGCTGTGGTCTGCAACTCACCCAGCTGTATCCGAAAAGAGTCACACATTCAAAAGGCCGGCAGGGCCTACTATGGTCCCCTACTCCAAACCTTCTGCATCACAAACAGGAAAACCAAAACAGAGTTAGCACCTGTGCAAGGTCACCCACTGGAGGAATCAGGTGCTCTGTCCTCTGTGTCAGGGACACGTCTTCCAGCACAGTCGCTGCTGGGATCTTTTTGAGTGTTTACTTTGCCCCAAGCCCTGTGCTTTACCTCATAGAACCTCACAGCTCCCTGGTGAGGAAGGAATTATTATCCCTATCTTATGAATGGGAAAACTGAGACACAGATTGCTTGAGTACCATGACTAAACTCTCCGAGGTATCAAGTAAGAGGGCTGGAGCGTGAATGCAAACATTTTAGATGCTGGAGCCATCTCTTACCCAGCAGGCTATACTTCTGGGGCAGAAAACTCAGAAGAGTCTGATGCTTAAGGGCTAGCTTGGGCCCCACTCAGATTTGGGGATGGGAGAAAGGTGTACAGAATTCCCCTGTCCTCTAACTTTCCTCAGTCTCCCTTGCTCTCCCGCCACTTCCTTTCAGACACTGGCTTCAACCCCTCAGTGTGATCAGATCAGAAGCAAGCATGACAGGGCCCAACTGGGTGCAAGCACAATGGAAGTATCTCCAACAATAAAAGATATGCAGCCAGAGGGCTTTAGGTTAAGGATTTCTCAAGCTTGGCACTAGTGACATTTCAGACAGAGTAATTTTTTGTTTGGTGGGAGAATGGTGTCTCATGCATTGTAGAATGTTTAGCAGCATCTCTGGCCTCTACCCACCACACTCCAGTAGCACCCTACCCCCACCCCTAGGTGTGACGTTCAGACCTGTCTTCACACATTGCCACGTGTCTCCTGGGGCAAAAGCATACCTTCCCCCCTGGTTGAGAAGCACCAGGTTAGAGCAATGTCCGAGCTCTCTGATTAGGAAGGGAGATGTCTGGTAGCAAACCAGCCTAGTAGGAGGGAGATGAGCCACCATGCTGGAAATGCAGAGAAGAAAGACTCTGGAGCAGACGCGGCCCTCCTGGGGAGGCGTGATGGTGTCACCCACCTTGGACTGGTACAGAGCCTCAGCCTCAGCCTTGCTCCTCTGGGCGATGGCCTCGTACTGGGTGCGGACCTCGGCGATGATGCTGTCCAGGTCCAGGCAGCGGTTGTTGTCCATGGACAGGACCACGGACGTGTCGCCCATGTCTGACTGCATCTGGGACAGCTCCTGCAGGGCCAGGCAGACATGACCCCTCCTGAGCTCACCAGGGGACACAAGCCACCAGCTCAGTAGGGAGAGTTCTGGGCCAACTGAGGGACAGGTGAGAAGGTGTCACTTTTGTCAGAAGGACAGAGAGGTGAACCTTTTTCTCTAGGAGGTAGAAGGCAGGTGGGTCATGAGGCTTGGGGTGAGGGGCAGATTTACAGCATCATAGAGGGCCTTCAAGAAGTTGATCTCATCTGTCACACTGTCCACCTTGGCTTCCAGTTCCACTTTGGTCATGTAGGCAGCATCAATGTCCTGGGAGAGAATTCAGTCATGGTCCACTCTGACCTGTGGGCTTAGCCCAGTCCTGGGCACTGAGGGAAGGAGCGGGGCAAAGGGGCCACAGGGGCCTGCCCCCTGCCCCCCGGAGCTCCCACTCAGGGGAAATGAGATGCCCACCTGGGCACAGGCAGACCTGGCCTAACATTACCAAATAGGCTGCCTTTCAGGCTGGGCTGGAGGACCCTTCTCAGAAAACAGCCAAAGAGGCTGTGAGGGTAAAAAGAAGAGCAAGGGCTGGGCCGGGGCCGTTACACTGAGACTGGGTGAGGAGAATTTGTGAGGAGGGTCTGGGGGAGAATCCACATCAGCAACACTCAAAGGTTCTCTTTTTTTTCCCAAAGGCTCTCTTTAAATTGCCCCTGGGAATACACTCCTGGGGTCGGGGAGGGGGTGGGGAATATATATACTAATATATATTCCTTCCCTTCGTCCATTTTCTGATCACAACTCAAGATCTAATGGGATTCATAGACCCACAGGCCCATCTGGAGGGAGCCACATGGCAAAGTCTAGTGGACCCTTTGGACCCTCCTCCCAGGAGGGGAGCCACCAGGCCCTGAGGCGCCAGGCCCAGCCCCTCCCAGCTTGCTGGGGTGGAGGGGCTCCCTGGCTCCCTCTGTGGCTCTCCCTCACCTACATGGCCTGAAAGAGACCCTCAAAATAAGAGGACTGGACTTTTTCTCCCCTTATCCTCATAGCACCCTATTCAGCAGGGCTCTGGGGTGGGAGGTGGGGGAAAGACCCTTCACCTTCTTCAAGACGACGAAGTCATTCTCTGCCGCAGTGCGCTTGTTGGTCTCCTCTTCATATCTGTGAGAAAAGAGGCACTTTCTGGCCCATCTCCCCCAGGAGGTAACCATGGCCTCAGAGCACTTCCCATAAGTAACGCAGACTCAGCTTCTTGTCCTGCCCTTTAGCTCAAAGCCTGTGCCCTTGCAGTGCACCACCTTCCAGGTTCAGGTGAGACCTGGTTTTTCTACAGGCTTCACTGAGCTCTGTGTGCTCTCAGAGGGTAGGGCCTGGAACCAGCTCTATGTGCAGCAAGAATGGTAGCCTCATGGGCTCTTGGTAAGTACTTCCTGAATTCATGAAAACCAAGAATGGCACTACAAATGTGCCAGGTCTTGTTCTGTGAGTGACACTTGTATTAACTCATTCAGCCCTCACTACAGTGAATAAATACTATCACTGTCTCCATTTTACAGATGAGAAGACTGAGGCACAGAGAAGCTAAGGAGTTAGTCCAAGATCACAGAGCTGAAAGTGGTGGAATAGACCTTGCCCAAGGCACTCGGACCCCAGAGACTGTACTCTTAACTTTAAAGTAAGCTGCCTCTCATTCAGAAGCCTATTGACAAGGGAAATACAACCCATATTTGGAGAGGAACTTGGAGATGATCTAGTCCAGGGAGGATGGAGGGTGTTGTCTGAGTCTATGTGGTTTGTGAATGAACTTCAGAGTGTCTTGGAACATCCCCACCAAACTTATACAGATACACCCTTTCATTAAATTCTTAAAAGGGTTTCTGCCCCAAACAAACCATGAGCCATTATTTTAAAGACTGGGATCTTGAAAGTCGAAGAAGGTGGGGGGTAAATTCTGCCCAACATGTAGCCAGCTGGAACAGAGTTGGCCCCTCCCACCCTCCAACCCACCCTGCCCCACCCCCTGCCCCAGGAACTGAGCAGCACATACCTCTTCTTGAAGTCCTCCGCCATCCCCTCCATGCTCCTCAGCTCCTCGTGCAGCTTGTCCTTCTCAACGTGCAGACCATCCAGAAAGGCCCTGAGGCTGCTGATGTAGTTCTCAAAAAAAGGCTCCAGGTTGTGGTTGTTAGTGTTAGTGCCAGAGCCCTGCTCCTGCAGGAGGCTCCACTTGGTCTCCAGGACCTTGTTCTGCTGCTCCAGGAACCGCACCTGCCATCCAATAGGAAAAGGACATCAGGGAGCAGTCTGCAGCCAACTCCAGTCTTGGATGACTTTCCTAGAAACAAAGTTCCCCGGGGTCTCCCAGTCCCTCCTGTTGGGTTGCATTTTGCCTGCTACAATATTTCAGTACTAACCCCATGTAGATAGCAGCATCAGTGTCCTACAACGGAGGTGGAGCCCTGCTGTGCAGATAAGGAAACTGAGGTCCAGGGTAACCACGGTCACACTACAAGCTAGTAACAAACCAAAACTGAGGTTTCTTGATACCCAGACTGGATGATCTTCCCACTGTATCATTCATTCATTCATTCCTCAATCATTCAGTACTCAATAAATAGCAGGAGATCTGAGAACCTACAGCAGATGTAGTTTCCAGGAAGAGGGTGCCCTGCACTAAGGTGAGAAGTAGAGAAAACCATAGAGAAATGGCACTTGGGTTGCCCTAGTCCTAGGAACAAGGGCCCAGATGCACTGAGAATGGGCCCTTGCTGCCAAGTCTGGTTAAATGTAGGGCTCAGTTGCATTTAAATTGAACCACTAGCTAAAGATGTCTCAAACTTTCATTTGCTACAAAACATTTCTGTACACAAGCTCAAAGCCAACTGTATAATAAACAGATGGAATAAATATCAATCAATTGACCATTCAACAAACATTTTCAGAGCACCAGGCATGCACCATGCCTTATACTGGCCACTGAGGACCCCAGGACCTGGGAATCCCCCTTCAAAGATGACGAGAAATCCTGCTGAGAAGGTCTTGGACAGTTCTCCACCTTCTGTGGAGAACAGTTTTTTCACATCACTTTCTACCTCTCTGTGAATAATTTATCTGGACACCCAGGTGTCTGCCAGGAACTAGTGGGTCACTAGGCTTTGAAGAGCTTCCCCTCTGCAAAGTGTGATATTCCAGTGTTAAGATCAACTTCAGCTTCAGCTTTGCCCATGCCTCTTACGTATGGTGAGAGGACCCCCAACAAGTCCCTACAAACCCTTTCTTTAAGACCTGATACTATCCCATGGTCACAAAGAGATCGCAACACTTCATGCTCAGAAATACTGCTAAAACCCTCAGTTAGCAGCTGATCAAGCCTGAATACTCTCTAGTCACCACAACTGTTGTCGTAGTGTCCCCTGCATGGAGCAGTCAGAGCACAGAAAGCCCTATAAAACCTCGCTTCAGCCTCACCTGCACACAGACACTTGTGTACAAAGGTCAGTGGCCTAATATTCACAGCTCTTCATGCCGAAGTCTTCCTATGAGAACCACCCAGGTGGAGGTACCCCTTACCCTTACCCCCTCCCACCCCCAAAAAACACTCTGCATCCCTCTCCTTAGGCTGATGGTAGATTAATTCATCACTCAGGTAAATATCCAGCTTTGGCAGAGTTGGTCTCTCTTTCAAAGAGGAGCAATTCACAGTTTTCCTGAGATGGAGAAGGAGTTCTGTGTTTGGGTACAGAAGGCAACAGTGAGGGGACATTCATGATGGCAACAGTCTCAGCAGTTCCAGAGGCACTTCACAGAGTTGCAGTGATGGGACTTATAGAAAAAGTAGTAGCTCCATCCACTAAGGAACCTGAGATCTTTTCATTATCTGCCACTCCCTTAAGCGGGCCCACCCCAGAGGGCTGGAGGTAGAGGATGAACCTGCAAGTCCTTCCTTGATTGCAAAAGGAAAAGAGGAAGAAAAGGCCAACCTCATTAGGACAAACTTTCTCCCTGTCCGGCTGTCCCGAGGTGGGCTCACCTTGTCGATGAAGGAGGCGAACTTGTTGTTGAGGGTCTTGATCTGCTCCCGCTCCTGAGCCTTTACTTGCCCAATCTGGGGGTCAATCTCCACATTGAGGGGCTGCAGGAGGCTCTGGTTGACAGTCACTTCCTGGATTCCCCCAGGGAAGCCACCTGGGCCAAAGCCACCAGGGCCACCAAAACCACCGGGTCCTCCAAAACCACCAGGACCACCAAAGCCACCAGAGCCACCAAAGCCACCAGCCCTTCCTCCAAAGCCACCAACTCCCCCTCCAAAGCCCCCAGCTCTTCCACCAAAGCCCCCGCCCATCCCTCTTCCACCACCTCCAAAACCGCTGCCTCCTGAATATCCCCCACTGGTGCTCCCAAACCCTCCAGCCCGGATGCTGCCTCCAGCAATGCTAATGGAGATCTTCTTGTTCCCCTCCAGGTTGTAGAGACTCCTGCTGCCAAAGCCTCCTCCCATCACAGCACAAGAGGCAGACCCACCGCCACCCTCGCCTGAGCGGGAGGCCAAGGAGGACTTGGTGGAGGTGACCCGGCTCTGGCCTGACACCACAGCTGAGTGCCCGCTGAAGCCCTGACGGTGGCTCCCACTGGAAGACCTACAGGACTGTTGGCTGTAGCCGGCCTGATGACTCATGATGGGCAGCAAGGTATTCCAAAAGGAGGGCGGACAAGAAGTTTGGTGGAATCTCGGAGACCTTCTGAAACCCTGGGCCAGAGATGGCTCTTATATAGGCCTGGGAGCTTGGCTGGCTGATGGCGCCAGCCAACTAATTGAGGTATTATCAGCTTTGGTTTGCCTGGCAGAAAGAGGTCACGTTCAAAACTCGAAACACACCTTGGTAATCACCCTAAACTTCCAAATTGCTTTGTCTCCCCACGGTTACTCATCTGAAGTAAGCTTAAGTTGGGAGAGGGGCCATCCTGCAGGGCTGGACACAGCCCTAATCCCCAAGAGACATACCCTCCCATCCCGGGAGTGACAAATCAGCATTTCCATACCTCCTCTGTGTCCCCACAGCCACTCTGCCAGCCCATCAAGCCTCAGAAGTTTACAGGGTGGGTGCAGAGCCTCAGTGAGGACCTGAGGGAAGAAAGGGGAGGGCTGTGAAGGAGAAGGAGGATGAGGAGATGGAAAATGCAAGAGTGAGAGAAGCTATAGCATCCCTCTGGGGCTCTTACCATCCAGGCAGGAAAAGGTAGACATCTGAATCACACAACAGGATGTGTTCTTGACCATGTGGGCCTTGGATGGAGAGCTGGTTGGGGAGTTGGGAAAATAGGGTGCAGGGGGCTCAGGCTGAGAAACAGAGGGATATACAGTGGACTGAAAGGAAGTACAGACCATAGCCAGGGCTTTCCCAGTGGCTCGGCGGTAAAGAATCTGCCTGCAGTGCAGGAAATGCAGGAGACAGGTGTTTGATCCCTGGGTCTGGAAGATCCCCTAGAGGAGGCATGGCAGTGCACTCCAGTATTCATACCTGGAGAATCTCATGGACAAAGGAGCCTGGTAGGCTACGGTCCTAGGGTCTCAAAGAGTCGGACATGACTGAAGCACCTAAGAACACACACACACACACGCACACACAGACCATAGCCGAGGACTTTGAGGAAGGCAACAGATAGGGAGGGGGACCTGTGGGGAAAAGAAAGCTGGGGGAAGACCAATCCGGAAGGAAGAGTGTGCAGACTACCTGGTCCAGGTCAGAGAGACCACCAACCTTTCCTATTCCAAGCTCACATTAGAGAAACTAATCCAGGAGTTCTCATTTCTCCTCTCAGCTCCCCTAAGATACACCACCTACACCACCTAGGAAGCTTGAGTGGCTCCCTGGGATGGCTATAAACAACATCCACCTGCAGCTGGGCAGGGTCCATTTAACTTGACTCAGACCATAGGCAAGTGAAGGCTCTTTCCATCATCAGTTTTCTAAAATGTATTTCTATTTATCATCACGATATATATGATAGAGCTAATTACTTCCAATCACATCATGATCTTGTAGATTTTTTCCCCAATATTCTTTGCATTACTCTGTATTTCATATTAGAAAAAAAGTTTCAGGTATCTTTTGACTCAGTGTTCCAAGTTCTCGGGATGTATCATCAGTATTTCCCACTGTCCTGTTGTGTTCTTTCCTCTTATCTCTGACTCTTTTTCCAGGGTACATTGTTGGCTAAAATCCATGAATTCTACAGAAAAATCATTTAATCTGCCAATTTCCCTTTTCTTATCACCATCAAGGTTCTAAAAAAAAAAAAAGAATGATTGCTATTTGTAAGGTTATTGAGAGGATGATTATGAGAAAAGCAAATTGTCATATCACTTATCATGTGTGGTATGAATGTTTAATCACTGTTACAACATTTCAAAGACCAGTCTTAATTATTCCGAGGCTGAAAGCAGACCTCCAGGTGCTCCGGAAAATGTCTTTACTTAAAGAGAAAGAGAAAGGAGACTTCTCTTTCCTCTTCTAATTTGGCCTTCTGTGTCCCCAGATACCTGCTCCTCCAGGAATCCCTCCTCATTTATCTCACCCAGCCCCTTTGTTCACCCCTCACCTTCTGGCTGCTCAGCATATGTGCTTTCAACCAAGAGTGCCGGGTAATTGCTCCCCTACAAGCTCACTGGGAATCGAGCCAGTTTAAACCAGTGACCCATCAAATCTTAGTTCTAGGAACTTTGCTCCTGTTTCCTTCAAGCACACAAAGACCCTCAAGTCAAGTGGCCTCAGACAGGGTGGCAAGTGGAAGTTCTGTGTGATCCAGGTCTCCTTGGATCACAGAATTCAGTGTCCTCAGACTACTGAACTTTCTACATACACACATGCGCACACACACACACACACACACACACACAGGAGCAAAACACAACATGTACTCTGCATTCACAGTAACCACACATACATGTGTACATACTCACAAAGCCACTCACATACACGCAGACACATGCTCTCAACACGGTTCCCTGCCCAGCACTCTCTTCCCCAAGAAGCCCTTGATGTCACAAATGGGCATCCCCCGCTTTGTCTTCTAAACCTCGTTGCCTGCCTCGTTCCCTCATGGCCCTGATTCTTGCCCAAAGCATCTCACTAATCTGAGAAACCAAGATACAGCAAGTGGGTCCAAACAAAGGCACAGGCTGAGAGTTAGGCAGCCTGGGTCCTACCCTGACTCAGCCACCATCCGAGTCTTCTCTCTGCTGCTCAGCCGCCTCTTCCACACAAGGAGGGAGGCACACCTGAGCAAGGGATTCATGCAGACCTACTGAAGCCCAGGGTTCAGAGGAGGACGGGGGCAGGAGGAAGGGGCAGCAGCGGGCAGTGCCCTAGTGTCGTGGCCACTGCCATCTCAGTCTGCTGACATCCATGAAGGATAGTCCACTTGGCGAGAGTGGGGAGGGTGGCCTGGTGACTGGGTTGGGAGACAGGGACTTTACAACACAGCACATAAAGTCACTATCATTGCTGACAAGTGAGGTTGATCCTGACTCCAAAATCCAAATAGTGTTTTGGATTCAAGTGTGGCTGATGCCCTCATCCAAAAAGACCCTGAGAATGAATGAGGAAATGTCCCACACGTCTTCCTGTCCCACCTGCCGTGGTTTTTGGTGCTATCACAGAGAAATTCTTCAGAACAATTAGTTGATTTCCACCCCTTGGCGGCTGCCAATGCCAGGGCCCAGTTTGAATATGCTGAGAAGTCAGTTTGCATTTTAAACATTGAGAACAAAGTCCAAAGAGCTTGAGGTGGAAATCTGGGACTCTAATGAGGGCCCAGCCCAAATCTCTTATTCCTGACAAATCCCACTCTAATCCCCCACACCCACAGACTATAAAAGCCCAGCCGCTCTCCTCTGACACCTCTTAGGGAGAGAAATGGTGTGCTACTGCCCGGGAGGTGCCACTACTGAAAGCAGTAGGTGGATCTTTCTAGGATGTGAATGCACAGGGGTCCCAGGACAGACACGGGGCCCTGCACCACCTCATCTCCATGGTCATGGCTGTGCTTCCCAGGATGGCGCCATGACCAAGGCTGCCTCTGCTATGGGGAAGCTGGGCCCTCACTGGGAGAACTAAGGAGGAGGAGGAGGAATTGCTCCTGCCCACAGGCAGCCCCGGCTTTTCCAGGGACCAGTGCACTCAGATGCGGGTGCTCAGGGCTAAGGACAGGCTTGGCAACATAAGGCACAGCAGCTGGGCCAAGGACAGCAGGTGGGAAAGAGCCAAAGAGGGAGAAGGAGATGGGGCTGCACCAAGATGGGGGACCACAGGCCGGGAAGCCTGACAGGAAGGGCTGGGTGGATGGTGTCTTGGGCAGAGTCGGCCCTAAGGTCTGCAGTCGGAGAGCACGCTGCTCCACAAGGAACCATTCCTTGACACCAGGTGAGCGCTGAGCCGAGTCTCCCCAGGGAGGGGCCAGCCCTGTAGCATCTGGAGCTCAGGAGAAAAAGTCTAGGGCTCAGCAGCTGCAGTCTTCAACTTAGCTTGAAGAAGGAATTCATGGGGCCTGGACTCCATCTCAGGCCTGTTCGTGCTGATCATGCTTGGCCACCTCTCTAATGGACTCTGAACTCTGTGCTTAGTGCCTGTGGAAACGACAATAGAAGGATAAGACCCCCTCCGGACAGGGGAACCTTGAAGATCCTATCCAGGTTACTCATCGCCTAAGAGAAAACATACACTAATCACCCCTGTCTCTGGACAGGCCGTAAATTTTTCTGTACCTATCAGAGTGTAACCTCGGGCTTATTGATTATTGGCCAATTGTTTAACTGTTTGAACACATAACACCTAGATGATGAGATTATTGTGATCGTATTTACCTTTCCTTTGTTTATGTCTCAAGGAATTTGGGGTGGTGAGTTCGGACACGTACACATGGGGTATAAAAGATTTTCACAAATTCTGGTCAGGGTCCTTGGCTAAGAGGAGACTCTGCCTTGGGCCCGCCGGTATAATAAACTGCACTCCATTACCTGCATTGTCCTTCTGAGTGAGTTTGTTTCCCAAAACGCGTGGCTATAACAAGCTCAGTCCTGAAGGAAAGGGCCCTGAGGGACAGGATGGCTTCCTCACAGTGCCCAGACTCTCCTACCCAGGAGTCTGTCAGAGCGATGCCACAGGAGGCTCCCGGCCAGAAGCAGGAGGTCTGAGCCCCAGGCTCCAGACCCCTCTGGCCCTCCAGTTAGCCAGTCATGAAATAGAGCTGATACACCTCTGCTCTCTTGATTGAGTAGAGAGGATGGGAGGTGAGTTAAGTACAGTAAAGGGCTTTATAAACTGAAGAGCAGGAGTCCTGTGTTAACTCAGGGGGTTCTAATAGCAGAAAAAAAAGTCATGGGGGTGCTGGCTGGGTGGCAGGCTCCATAATCAACACTCTACAGACTTCTCCCCACTTGACCCTCATTGCAATCCTATAGGGAAGATTTGTGGCTCCATTTTACAGATGAGGAAAACTGGGGCCTGGAAATTAAGTAACTTGTCCAAGACCACAAGTGCAAAGCCAAGCCTCCGACTCAGTTCTGTCCCAATCTGGAGGCCATGCCTGTGGCCCCACAGGGCATTCTGCGTCTGTTCCTGCCCAGAGCTCAGTGCATGGAGCAAGCCCTGACTCTGAACAGTTGATGGGATTTGATCACATTCTGGAAATGGCAGGTAAAACCAGAGAGTGGAATGGGGAGAAGAGTCACAAAGACCACCACACATTTGTCCAGCGATGGTCCCCAGGAGGGCGCTTTGCGTTATTTCTCCCCGCAGAGGCTACAGTTTGTGCTGAACTATCCCCCTCCTTCCTGGTCAGGCCCATGGGCCAGATTTTGCAAACTGGTGGACCCCAGTCTGGAGCCATGGACCACTGAGACACTAAGCAGTTCACAGCTGGTGACCGTTGCCTCCCTCACCCTCTGAATGAGGCCCTAGTGCGAACCGCCCCCCTCACCCGTGCCCAGCCACCACTTCCTGAGCACCTCTCTGTGCCGAGTACTACCCTGACCTCTTCTCACCCACTCTCCCTCTGTCCTAGGGATCATGAAGAGTCCTCAGACTTAAAGCCCCCTCCCCCTTCCCTTTACACCCCAAACTGATACATCATTTAGGAGCAGCCCAGCCCCATCACAATGCTTCATATGACCAGGCTGGCCCCTTGGCCTCTTCAGTCCTATAGTACCTGGCACGCCTGTCGCCCCTACCACATCCATAAGTCAAATGAGAGCATCTTCCCTCCCTTCAACCAGTGTGAAAGCCCTTGGAGGGCAGCCCTCATACTTGGGACAGTCCTCTGTCCCCCAGCACCCAACCAGCTTTGTACAACTCGGGAAGTTCTTGGTTCCCTGTAAAAGCCAAGCCACAGCCTCATAGGCATACCTGCCAGCACTTAAGAGTATCTGACATTTGTAGAGTGTCTTCAACTTTTTAAAACCCTGTCACTTATCTGACTCGACAGACAAATGGGCAAAAACACCACTTAGAGATACACACCCTCCTGTGACTCACAGACAAAGCACTTTCATACAACCTGTGACCCCAAATGGAAATGACAAAAGCATTAAGCATGAACTGAGTTTGAAGACTGATGCAGTCAGGAGGTAGATTCTGTCCCAACCTACCCGCTGATTCTGCTTTCTGCTAAAAGGCATGAAGATTAGAACAGGAAGTGAAGGTCAGGCACAGTGTTCACAGGACCCAGAAAGTGTCCAGACTCTGTTTCCTTAAGACTTCATTCTCTCCAAGGGATCCAACATGGACGACTATCCATTCAGTCATCTCTCCAAACATCCATTCATTCTCTCAGTAATCATTGTTAAATGCCTACATATAGCTGGTCCCAGGCTACCCAATAGGAACACAATGATACGCAAGACAGGGTCCAAGATTTGGAAAAGCTTCCAATTGTATTGAAGGAAGGGATCAGTCACGTAAACAACTCCTTATAGTACTTTGGGGTCAGCATTTTTGACAGCAGATCAAATAGAGTGCTATGAGCAGAAGATGAATAAAGGCTATGGACGGCATCAGAGAGAAGGCCATTTTGAGTGGAGTGTTGAGGGATGAGTAGGAGTGGGTTCAGTGGGTGGACAATAGGAGAAATATACCCCACGTAGAGAGGAAAACATTTCAAATGTTGGTGAGGGGAGAGAGTTGGTGAGAGATCCCACATGCTTGTAGAACAGGAGACATGGAGGAGGGGGACAGGTGATAAGAAAGAGCTGGATGTATAGGTTGAAACTGATGGTAATGATCTCTCTGTGCCATGCTGCAAAATTGGGACTTCAGTCTGTGAACAGTGGCCCTCAGTGCTGAGTGCACATCAGACCACTAAATAGCTTTTTTTTCTTTTTTTTAAATTTATTTTTAAATGAAGGATAATTGCTTTACAGTATTATGTTGGTTTCTGCCAGACATCAACATGAATCAGCCATAGGTATACCTATTCTCCTTCTTGAGCCTCCCTCTCCATCCCACCCTTCCAGATTGTTACAGAGCCCCAATTTGAGTTCCCTGAGTCATACAGCAATTTCCTATTGGCTATCTATTTTATGTATGGTAATGTATGTTTCCATGTTACTCTCTCCAAACATCCCACCCTCTCCTTCCTCCCCGCCCCCCGCACCGTGTCCATAAGTCTGCTCTCTATGTCTGTGTCTCCATTGTTGCCCTGCAACTGGGCAACCTGAAAGAAATGGATAGCTTTTTTATTTTTATTTTTTTTAGTTGGGGGCTAATTACTTTTTTTTTGCCATACATTGACATGAATCAGCCATGGGTTTACATGTGTTCCCCATCCTGAACCCTCTCCCACCTCCCTCCCCATCCCATCCCTCTGGGTCATCCCATTGCCCCAGCCCTGAGCATTTGTCTCATGCATTGAACCTGGAATGGTGTTCTGTTTCACATATGATAATATACATGTTTCAATGCTATTCTCTCAGATCGTCCCACCCTCACCTTCTCCTAGAGAGTCCATAAGACTGTTCTATGCATCTGTGTCTCTTTTTCTGTCTTGCATATAGGGTTATTGTTACCATATTTCAAATTCCATATATACGCATTAGTATCCTTCCTCAGCGATCAGTGCAAAGAAATAGAGGAAAACAACAAAATGGGAAAGACTAGAGATCTCTTCAAGAAAATTAGAGATACCAAAGGAACATTTCATGCAAAGATAGGCTCGATAAAGGACAGAAATGGTATGGACCTAACAGAAGCAGAAGATATTAAGAAGAGGTGGCAAGAATACACAGAAGAACTGTACAAAAAAGATCTTCATGACCCAGATAATGACGATGGTGTGATCACTCACCTAGAGCCAGACATCCTGGAATGTGAAGTCAAGTGGGCCTTGGAAAGCATCACTATGAATAAAGCGAGTGGAGGTGATGGAATTCCAGTTGAGCTATTTCAAATCCTCAAAGGTGATGCTGTGAAAGTGCTGCACTCAATATGCCAGCAAATTTGGAAAACTCAGCAGTGGCCACAGGACTGGAAAAGGTCAGTTTTCATTCCAATCCCAAAGAAAGGCAATGCCAAAGAATGCTCAAACTACCGCACAATTGCACTCATCTCACAGGCTAGTAAAGTAATGCTCAAAATTCTCCAAGCCAGGCTTCAGCAATACGTGAACCGTGAACTTCCAGATGTTCAAGCTGGTTTTAAAAAAGGCAGAGGAACCAGAGATCAAATTGCCAATATCCGCTGGATCATCGAAAAAGCAAGAGAGTTCCAGAAAAACATCTATTTCTGCTTTATTGACTATGCCAAAGCCTTTGACTGTGTGGATCACAATAAACTGTGGAAAATTCTGAAAGAGATGGGAATACCAGACCATCTGACCTGTCTCTTGAGAAACCTGTATGCAGGTCAGGAAGCAACAGTTAGAACTAGTCATGGAACAACAGACTGGTTCCAAATAGAAAAAGGAGTACGTCAAGGCTGTATATTGTCACCCTGCTTATTTAACTTATATGCAGAGTACATCATGAGAAACGCTGGGCTGGAAGAAACACAAGCTGGAATCAAGATTGCCGGGAGAAATATCAATAACCTCAGATATGCGGATGACACCACCCTTATGGCAGAGAGTGAAGAAGAACTAAGGAGCCTCTTGTTGAAGGTGAAGGAGGAGAGTGAAAAAGTTGGCTTAAAGCTCAACATTCATAAAACTAAGATCATGGCATCTGGTCCCATCACTTCATGGGAAATAGATGGGGAAACAGTGGAAACAGTGTCAGACTTTATTTTTTTGGGCTCCAGAATCACTGCTGATGGTGACTGCAGCATGAAATTGAGAGACGCTTACTCCTTGGAAGGAAGGTTATGGCCAACCTAGATAGAATATTTAAAAGCAGAGACATTACTTTGCCAACAAAAATCCGTCTAGTCAAGGCTATGGTTTTTCCAGTGGTCATGTATGGATGTGAGAGTTGGACGGTGAAGAAAGCTGAGCGCCGCAGAATTGATGTTTTTGAGCTGTGGTGTTGGAGAAGACTCTTGAGAGTCCCTTGGACTGCAAGGAGATCCAATCAATCCATCCTAAAAGAGATCAATCCTGGGTGTTCATTGGAAGGTCTGATGTTGAAGCTGAAACTCCAATACTTTGGCCACCTCATGTGAAGGGTTGACTCATTGGAAAAGACCCTAATGCTGGGTAGGATTGGGGGCGGGAGGAGAAGGGGACGACAGAGGATGAGATGGTTGGATGGCATCACCGACTCGATGAACATGGGTTTGGGTAGACTCCGGGAGTTGGTGATGGACAGAGAGGCCTGGCGTGCTGCAATTCATGGGGTCGCAGAGAGTCGGACACGACTGAGCGACTGAACTGAACTGAACTGATACTGTTTTGGTGTTTTTCTTTCTGGCTTACTTCACTCTGTATAATGGGCTCCAGTTTCATCCATCTCAATAGAACTGATTCAAATGTATTCTTTTTAATGGCTGAGTAATATTCCATTGTGTATATGTACCACAGCTTCCTTATCCATTTGTCTGCTGATGGACATCTAGGTTGCTTCCATGTCCTGGCTATTATAAATAGTGCTGTGATGAACACTGGGGTACACGTGTCTCTTTCAATTCTGATTTCCTCGGTGTGTATGCCCAGCAGTGGGATTGCTGGGTCATACGGCAGTTCTATGTCCAGTTTTTTGAGGAATCTCCACACTGTTCTCCATAGTGGCTGTACTAGTTTGCATTCCCACCAACAGTACAAGAGGGTTCCCTTTTCTCCACACCCTCTCCAGCATTTACTGTTTGTAGACTTTTGGATAGCAGCCATTCTGACTGGCGTGAAATGGTACCTCATTGTGGTTTTGATTTGCATTTCTCTAATAATGAGTGATGTTGAGCATCTTTTCATGTGTTTGTTAGCCATCTGTATGTCTTCTTTGGAGAAATGTCTGTTTAGTTCTTTGGCCCACTTTTTGATTGAGTCGCTTATTTTTCTGGAATTGAGCTGCAGGAGTTGCTTGTATATTTTTGAGATTAATTGTTTGTCCATTGCTTCGTTTGCTATTATTTTCTCCCATTCTGAAGGCTGTCTTTTCACCTTGCTTATAGTTTCCTTTGTTGTGCAAAAGCTTTTAAGTTTAATTAGGTCCCATTTGTTTATTTTTGCTTTTACTTCCAATATTCTGGGAGGTGGGTCATAGAGGATCCTGCTGTGGTTTATGTTGGAGAGTGTTTTGCCTATATTTTCCTCTAGGAGTTTTATAGTTTCTGGTCTTACGTTTAGATCTTTAATCCATTTTGAGTTAATTTTTGTGTATGGTGTTAGAAAGTGTTCTAATTTCTTTCTTTTATAAGTGGTTGACTAGTTTTCCCAGCAGCACTTGTTAAAGAGATTGTCTTTTTTCCATTGTATATTCTTGCCTCCTTTGTCGAAGATAAGGTGTCCATAGGTGTGTGGATTTATCTTTGGGCTTTCTATGTTGTTCCATTGATCTATATTTCTGTCTTTGTGCCAGTACCATATTGTCTTGATGACTGTGGCTTTGCAGTAGAGCAGTCAGGCAGGTTGATTCCTCCAGTTCCAAGAAATGGATAGCTTTTTAAAATCCAGATCTGCAAACTCTAGTCCTGACTTCTGGAGTCAGAATCTTAGGGAATGTGGCCCAGAAACTTGTACTTTTGTAAAGCTCCAGTTTGCTTTGCTTTTGATGGACTAATTTTCATAACAAAAGGAACTTTATCAAAGGAGGAAAATTTCATGTTTTTATGAAGGGCTGGGTAACAATAAGAGAATCACCTATTCTGCCCTCAAACCAGACACAGAGTTTCATCTAGTCCAAGAGGCTGGACCAGACACTCAGCCTTTAGATACAGCTGCAAATGCTGATGACTGCAAGGCACCCAGAGCTGTTAAAAGGGGGCAGGGAGCTTCAAAACACATCGTTGAGAACAAGAAAATGCAAACCAGAGCCCCGGGCAAAATATGCATGATACATACATCTGATGGATCTCAAAAACATCCTAATGCAATGAAGAAGTCAGACGTGAAAAGAATATGTGCTATATGATTCCGTTTGTATGAAATTTTAAAAGAGACAAAACTAACCTACTGTGACAGAAAGCAAGCCCAGCCTGGGCCTGAGGGCTGGTGGGTGAATGACTGCAAAGGGGCAGGGGAGCATTTTGGAAGATGACCTAGATTTTGATTGTGGCAGTAGTTATCCTGGTATATACATTTATCAAAATTGATTGAAATGGGTGCATTGTTACTGTATGTAAATTGTACCTCAAAGAAGTTGATTTTAAAAGGGAAATAGGAAGAGGAGACAGGAAGGACAGAATACTCATGTTAAAGATAAGATGAGCTCTGGGCTATTCTTTAGAATAGTATTCCAAGGAACTTTGCTTTATTGATTTGTCCCTATATATACCAGGCCATGGTTCCTTAAGGCAACAGCCATGTTATGCTTCTCCATAGCCAGGCAACCTCATGGTACATTGGTACTCAATGAAATTTAAGTAAATGGATAAATAACTCACCCAGGAAGAATATGTAACATGAAAAGAACAGTAGATCAAAGAAGGCACCCAAGAAAACATCAGTACTTAAATACTTTTCATTTTATTTTTAACTATAAAATATTTAAATCATACAGAAAACAATATAGCAAACACCTATGTGTTCACCATCAAGGTTAACCAGATGGACATCTCTCTTTTAAAGTGTTGTAGAATCCTCAGTTTGATGACCATGTGGGGGAAAAAAGCGTACACAAAAGTCAACTGCAGATCTGAATGTGAATGAGATTTACAACAGTAAACCTTTTAGAAAACACCAGAGAATATCATCATGACCTTAGGGTATAGAGCAGAGTATAGGACATGAAAAGCACCACGCAAAAGAAAAATATGATGAGCTTATGAAATAAAGTAACTATTTTATCAAAAAGCTCCACTAAAGAGTGAAAAGGTAACCTACAGAGTGGGAAACAGTATTCATACATAAACAAAGGGCTAATATCCAGAACATATAAAGAACCCCTATAAATCAACAAGACAGACAGACAACCCACTCAATAGAAAAATGGGCAGAAGACAGGTATGGAAGATGGTATCCGAATGGCAATAAATATGTAAGAGGAGCCCAGCATCATTAACCACTATGGGACATACAAATTAAAACCACCAAGACACACAATAATGCTTCCTTTCAAACAGCTAAAATACAAAAGAAAAGTGAAAGTGAAAGTCGCTCAGCCGTGTCTGACTCTTTGCCACCCCGTGGACTATACAGTCCATGGAATTCTCCATGCCAGAATACTGGAGTGGGTAGCCTTTCCCTTCTCCAGGGGATCTTCCCAACCCAGGAATAGAACCAGGTTTCCCACATTGCAGGCAGATTCTTCACCAGCTGAGCCACAGGGGAAGCCCAAAATACAAAAGAAACTACCAAATGTTAGCAAAAATATGGAACAACTGGAACTCACGTGTACTACTAGAATGGCTATCTAGGGAAATTATTTGGAGTATCTATCATAACTTAGCACATCAGTACCCTATGAACTTGGAGATCTCACTAGTAGATATTCACAAAGCCATCGAGAGCACACATGTATTCACCAAAAGACATGGGCTGGAATATTCATTGACATGTTGTTCATAACAGCTGAAAATATGAATCCAATGCCCCATCACAACAGAGAACACAAATAAACTGGGGATAGCATGCTGATTAGAATGAACGACTTTCAACTGCACAACTGGTTTGGGATGATTCTTCATATATTGTGTTAAGCAGAAGAGTCCGGGCACAAACCATATGCTTCTGCTTATGTAAAATACAAACACATTAAAACTTAACCTATGGGAATTCCCTGGTGGTCCAGTGGTTAAGAATCTGCCTGCCAAGGCAGCGGACATGGGTTCAACCCCTGGTCTAGGAAGATTCCACATTACACAGGGCAACTAAGCCTATGAGCCACAACTGCTGAAACCCATGACCCTAGAACATGTGCTCTGCAACAAGAGAAGCCACTGCAGTGAGAAGCCTGTGCACCAGAACCGGAGAGTAGTCTCTACTCACTGCAACTAGAGAAAGCCCACACATAGCAACAAAGATCCAGCACAGCCAAAAATAAATAATACATTTTTAAAAAACTAACTTCTGCTATTAGAAATCAGTTTTTTCTTGGGGTAGGGTGGGAGAGGAAGTGGTTGGAAGGGAGCTGGGCATGCGGGCTTCTAGGGTCATGGGAATGGATGTTCTATGCTGGTTACATGAGTGGGTTCAATTTGTGAAAACTCATGAGGCTGAATACTTGATGTCTGTGCTCTTTTCTGTATGTATATTACAGTCAAATAAGAAGTTTTTTTAAATGTTGCAGAACTCCAGCATTTAATGAGTAGACTGAGGAAGAGAAAGCCACAGAAGAGATTGAGAAGGCAGGGCAAAAGCAGCCACAAGAAAATAAGGGTAAAAAGGGTGAACAGAGTCAGAGCTTCAGAGGGTTTAGGGAAATGACTAAAAATAGGCCACCATGTGGACTATGAGGTTGTCCCTGGAGACTTTAGTGGGTGCACAGTCAGTTTGGTGGGCAGAGGGAGATCCTGATGGTAGAGGGCAAGGTGAATGGGATGTGCTGGGCAGATTCTCATCTTGCATATCCCCGGGTCTCCCTCCAACTCTGAAAGAAGGTCTTCCAAAGCCACCTCTCATGTCCCCCACTCCAGCTCCGTCCGAAGGCACCCAAACACCTCTGTGCCAAGCTCCCAGCCTGGACAGCACATCCAGCCACACTGAGTAAGAACTTCTATCACCCTCTCCTGCCAAGGTTATACTGGCTTCTGCTACCAGAGGCACCCTTCTCATGACGCAGGCTGTAAAGACTGACTGGGATGGTAGAAATGACAGCTCTGGCCAGACACTGGAATTGCAGAGAGACAGCTGGAGCCCTTAGTGGCCTGGGATGGCCTGCTGGATGGCTGGCTTGTTTTCAGAAAGTCTTCGAGGAAAGGGCCTTCTGACACAGGGAGAAGGGTGGGCATTTTTATAAATTCCAGTGAATTGATTCATTAACTGGATAATTTCTTATGCTTGATTTTTCTAGCTAGAATGGGTCAGTGTCTCAGATCTTGAGCATATCTTAGCTGAAATCCTGGAGTCACAAGATGCTTTGATTTCTCTGACATTAATGCTTCCCTGGTGGCTCAGACATTAAAGAATCTGCCTGCAATAAAGGAGACCCAGATTTGATTCCTGGGTCAGGAAGATCCCCTGGACAAGGGAATGGCTACCCATTCCAGTATTCTTGCCTGGAGAATTCCAAGAACAGAGGAGCCTGGAAGGCTACAGTCCATGAGGTCACAAAGAGTTGGACACGACTGAGCAACAAACACTTTCACACTTTCACGCCGACATTAGTCTCATTTTGCCTTCACCAGATCCAAAGCAGAAAAGCACTTAGGCTGTCTTATGGATGAGCTGCTCCCTAAGGGGGTCCAACCCTAAACTTCAAGGGATCTGCTTAATGACTTTCCATGCTCGTCTCATCTTCAGTGACCTGGATCATTGGCTCTTGTCACTCAGATCCCAGCTTTTAAGGAAAAGGTTTGTAGGAGAACTTTGTCTCTAGAAATTGTGTACAAAGTATGGTCCTCCTTAGAGAAAGTCCATGACTACTGGGTCCACGCACTCTGGAGCCCACTCATCACAATTAGAAAGAAGCCCACATGTCCCAACAAAGAGCCCGCATGCCGCAATGAACCCTACCATGCTGCAACTAAGACTCAACACAGCCAAAAATATAAATAAATAAATATTTTTAGATAAATAAATTACAAGGAATGAAAAGGAGGGGTGGAAATCTGTACCTGTGAGCCAGTGACAATGCATAAACATTATTTAGGACTGATTCAAACACGCACTTTGAATGAAAACATTGATGAAGCATTATGGGAAATGTGAACTGAGACTGAATAGTTGATCATATTACTAAGGAGTTAATGTTCATCCCACAAAGGGTCATAATGTTATTCAGTCAGTTCAGTCACTCAGTCATGTCTGACTCTTTGCAACCCCATGGACTGCAGCATGCCAGGCTTCCCTGTCCATCACCAACTCCCAGAGCTTGCTCAAACTCGTGTCCATTGAGTCACTGATGCCATCCAACCATCTCATAATGTTACTATGGTTACACTATTTAAAGGGTCCTTATCTTTGAGAGAAACTTACAAAAAACTTTATGAATAAAATGATATGACATCAGGATTTGCTTCACCATAATCAGGAGGGGTAAGAGGAGTGGGTAGAATAAAGATAAAACAAAATAATGAGTTGACTGCTGACCTGGATGAAGGGTCCAGAAGCACTGACTACTCTACTCTCATTTTCATAAGAGAAATTTTGAAATTTGTTTGAAATTTTCCATAAGAAAAAGATTTTTAAATAGCTACTTCCCATAAGACTAAATACAACACTTTTCTTCTCTATGATAAAAGAGCAATTTTTGCTTTAAATAGCAGTTTTCCTTCCAGTACACCCAAATGAGGACATTATTGCATATAACTCAAATTTGTAACTTGCCCAAACCTAGCCACTATAATAAGAAGTTGGGTGGTAAGGTCAAAATCCAAAAACAATTTGGCAGTTTGGGGCTTGAGCCAAATCTAACAAGAAAGATTTAACAGAGATTAATGTAAATCAAAACCTTAGATATTAAAACAAAACAAGCTGTATGGTTCAGCATGGGGAGATTCACAATAGCTTTTATAAAGTGGCGCCAGCTCAGGATGACTCAGCAGCAGGAAAGGACTGCCAGACTCACCTGTAAGGCTGGAGGATGCACAAAAAGTAGTCCCCATGTTCACGCTTTTCATGAGCTAGTTAATCCTCATCTAGCGGGTTGGGCTGTATTCCCAATATCCACAGTATGACATGCCTGGGAGGGAGCATGCCAAAGCATAGGAGGAAATGGAAGTGTTCAGCTTGGAGAAGGAATCTGATAAACAGACAACCATCCTCAAACATTTAGAGATTCTCATGCACAGGAAGACTTGCTCCCTATGGTCACAGAGGGGAAAGCTTGGACCAATGGGTAGAATTTACAAGGTAGGACAAAGCTTAGCATCTTCTGTGAGAGAGAGGAGGACCCCACCAAGGGTGGATTGACAGTTAGAGAACTGGTTTTGGTGAGGACTCCAGCATCTAAATGGGGCTCCTCTTAATGGCCTCTGAAGTCATTTCTAGCCTTAAGAGTCTGATTCTTCAGAAATCAATAAACAGAAATAACTCTAAAAATAATGATGGTAATATCATAGATTTATTGAGTACTTACCTTGTTCTGGGAGCTGTGCCAACTCTAGCATGCATTCAATTATTTAGTCAGTTCATCAATCATCAAGTGCTATGAAGTACACATTTTCTATCCAGTAGTAAGCAAGATACAAACAGTATATGACATAGTCCCTCTCTTTAAAGAGTTTGTAATCTAGTTGCTGATCAAAATTTTCATATCTGTAGTACAATAGCTGTATAAATATCTTTCATTCTATAAAGTGCTTTTCATGTATTCCTTGAAACATCCCTGAAGAGACAGATTTTATTTTTATTACCACATTGTTGCTGTCATTGTTCAGTCGCTCAGTCATTTCCAACTCTTCACAACCCCATGGACTGCAACATGCCAGGCTTCCCTGTCCACCACCATCTCCCACAGCCTGCTCATGTCCATGGAGTCAGTGATGCCATCCAACCTCTGTCTCATCCTCTGTTGTCCCCTTCTCCTCCTGCCTTCTATCTTTCCCAGCATCAGAATCTTTTCTAACGAGTTATCTCTTCACATCAGGTGGCCAAAGTATTGGAGCTTCAGCTTCAGCACCAGTCCTTCTAATGAATATTCAGGATTCATTTCCTTTAGGATTGACTGGCTTGATCTCCTTGAAGTCCAAGGGACTCTCAAGAGTCTTCTCCAGCACCACAGTTCAAAAGTATCAATTCTTCAGCACTCAGCCTTCCTTCTGGTCCAACTCTCATACCCATACATGACTAGTGGAAAAATCATAGCTTTGACTAGATGGACCTTTGTCGGCAATGTGATGTCTCTGCTTTTTAATATGCACTCGACATAAAAGCTAATAGCTAATATTTTTAATTGCTCTCTTCTGTGAGTGTCTGTTTCTTGTGTTGCTCAGTATGATCCTATCCTCAAACAAGAGAAGATTAGCTTTTTATTTTTAAACCCCTCTCACCCCAATAATAAAGGAATTAAATTAAAAATTATAATCTAAGTTTTAAAAAAGGATTCTAATCACCCAGTGATATATATTCCCTAGCAGATGAAACAAAAAATAAAGTTGTGCTAAATTATCTAAGTTTTATTATCCATAAGAACTGTGAGAGTCTTTTGGGTATTTTTGTTTTTGTGTTTTGTCTTAGTTTTAAAGTAAACATAACAAAATGGACAAAGTCTGGGACTATTTTAAAGTTGAGCTTTGAAAAAAAAATTAAAAAAAATAAAGTTGAGCTTTGGAGCAGACTTTATTTGATTTTAAGCAGAAAATCTGTGAGCAGATCCAAGCTAAAGGAGGGGCTGGGAGAAATCAAGTTTAGAGGGAGCAATGGTGAGCATCAGCTTCCCAAAACAGAAGAGTCCCCTAGGCATCTGGACCAGATTTCAGCACCAAGGACAGAGCAGGGCTCTGAATAAAAGTAGGCCACTGCAAAGACTGGCAGGCTACAGTCCATGGGGTCACAAAAGAGTCGGACATGACTTAGAGACTAAATAACAACTGCCATCAAAAGGTTTCCCAAGTGGCGCAGTGGTAAAGAATCTGCCTGCCAGTGCAGGAGACACTAGAGATTTGTGTTTGCCTGGCAGATATAGTCCATTGGATCCAAAGAGTTGGACATGACTCAACATGCATGCAAGCAGGCTGCCATCAAAAATCAGAGACACCTCACTGCCCAAACTTATTGTGAAGAAATAAAACTACATATGTGTTATTAATAAAGTATGGAGGTTACAAGCAGGGATTCTGGGGTCCAACAACACTTGTTCAAACCCTGGCTCTACCACTTGCTAACTGTGACCTTTACCACAGTGTGAACTTTATCTCTCTGTGCCCCCTTTCCTCTGTGTAAAATGAGGATAAACACACCTACTTCATGGGATCATTATGAAGACTAAATGAGTTATCTCCCAAACTCCCCTCCTATCCAGGCTGCCACATAACATTGAGAAGAGTTCCATGTGCTATACAGTAGGTCCTTGTTGGCTATCAATTTTAGATATAGCAGTGTGTATGTGTCCATTCCAAACTCCTGAATGGATACATGTATATATATATACACACACATAACACACTGGTCATAGCAAACACCCTCTTCCAATAACACAAGAGAAGACTCTACACATGGACATCACCATATGGTCGACACTGAAATCAGATTGATTATATTTTTGCAGCCAAAGATGGAGAAGCTCTATACAGTCAGCAAAAACAAGACCGGGAGCTGACTGTGGCTCGGATCATGAACTCCTTATTGCCAAATTCAGACTGAAATTGAAGAAAGTGGAGAAAACCACTAGACTATTCAGGTATGACGTAAATCAAATCCCTTATGATTATACAGTGGAAGTGAGAAATATATTTAAGGGACTAGATCTGATAGACAGAGTTCCTGATGAACTATGGATGGAGGTTCATGACATTGTACAGGAGACAGGAACAAAGACCATCTCCAAGAAAAAGAAATACAAAAAAGCAAAATGGCTGTGTGAGGAGGCCTTACAAATAGCTGTGAAAAGACAGGAAGCAAAAAGCAAAGGAGAAAAGGAAAGATATTCCCATTTGAATGCAGAGTTTCAAAGAATAGTAAAGGAGAGACAAGAAAGCCTTCCTCGGCAATCAGTGCAAAGAAATAGAGGAAAACAATAGAATGGGAAAGACTAGAGATCTCTTCAAGAAAATTAGAGATACCAAGGGAACATTTCATGCAAAGATGGGCTCAATAAACGACAGAAATGGTATGGACCTAACAGAAGCAGAAGATATAAAGAAGAGGTGGCAAGAATACACAGAAGAACTGTACAAAAAAGATCTTCACGACCCAGATAACCACGATGGTGTGATCACTCACCTAGAGCCAGACATCCTGGAATGTGAAGTGGGCCTTAGGAAGCATCACTATGAACAAAGCTAGTGGAGGTGATGGAATTCCAGTTGAGCTATTTCAAATCCTGAAAGATGATGCTGTGAAAGTGCTGCGCTCAATATGCCAGCAAATCTGGAAAACTCAGCAGTGGCCACAGGACTGGAAAAGGTCAGTTTTCATTCCAATCCCAAAGAAAGGCAATGCCAAAGAATGCTCAAACTACCACACAATTGCACTCATCTCACACACTAGTAAAGTAATGCTTAAAATTCTCCAAGCCAGGCTTCAGCAAGGTTCACAGTTCACGTGGACCATGAACTTCCAGATGTTCAAGCTGGTTTTAGAAAAGGCAGAGGAACCAGAGATCAAATTGCCAACATCTTCTGGATCGTTGAAAAAGCAAGAGAGTTCCAGAAAAACATTTATTTCTGCTTTATCGACTATGCCAAAGCCTTTGACTGTGTGGATCACAATAAACTGTGGAAAATTCTGAAAGACATAGGCATACCAGACCACCTGACCTGCCTCTTGAGAAACCTGTATGCAGGTCAGGAAGTAACAGAACTGGACATGGAACAACAGACTGGTTCCAAATAGGAAAAGGAGTACGTCAAGGCTGTATATTGTCACCCTGCTTATTTAACTTATATGCAGAGTACATCATGAAAAATGCTGGGCTGGAGGATGCACAAGCTGGAATCAAGATTGCCAGGAGAAACATCAATAACCTCAGATATGCAGATGACACCACCCTTATGGCAGAAAGTGAAGAACTAAAGAGGCTCTTGATGAAAGTGAAAGAGGAGAGTGAAAAAGTTGGCTTAAAGCTCAACATTCAGAAAACTAAGATCATGGCATCTGGTTCCATCACTTCATGGCAGATAGATGGGGAAACAGTAGAAACAGTGGCTGTCTTTATTTTTCTGGGCTCCAAAATGACTGCAGATGGTGATTTCAGCCATGAAATTAAAAGACGCTTACTTCTTGGAAGGAAAGTTATGACCAACCTAGGTAGCATATTAAAAGGCAGAGACATTACTTTGCCAACAAAGGCCCATCTAGTCAAGGCTGTGGTTTTTCCAGTGGTCATGTATGGATGTGAGAGTTGGACTATAAAGAAAGCTGAGCGCCAAAGAATTGACGCTTTTGAACTGTGGTGTTGGAGAAGACTCTTGAGAGTCCCTTGGACTGCAATGAGATCCAACCAGTCCATCCTAAAGGAGATCAGTCCTGGGTGTTCATTGGAAGGACTGATGTTGAAGCTGAAACTCCAATACTTTGGCCACCTGATGCAAAGAGTTGACTCATTGGAAAAGACCCTGATGCTGGGAAGGATTGAAGTCAGGAGGAGAAGGGGACGACAGAGGATGAGATGGCTGGATGGCATCACCGACTCGATGGACATGGGTTTGGATAGACTCCGGGAGTTGGTGATGGACAGGGAGGCCTGGTGTGCTGCAATTCATGGGGTCGCAAAGAGTCAGACACAACTGAGCGACTGAACTGAACTGAACTGAACTGAGTGGCTCAAGTGCTGTTGGAATCCTTGCCTCAGACAAGCAGATTAATAAGAAAAACAAAATATCCACCCAAAGAGAAGATGGATTAAACAAAAGAAGAAAAAATTCACGGAAAGTGAAAGTTAAAGAATTAATAAGCAGATTTATAATATTCAACCTCATTACTAATCAAAGAAATGAAAATAAAACCTGAAAAAACAGTGAAAAATTCAAAAAGAATATCACAAAGTGTTCATAAGACTGGAGAAACAAGAAATCATATATTATTTATAAAAGTATCAATTGGTACAATGTTTCTAGACAGAAGTTTGACAATATGAATCAAAATTTTAAAGTGTCCTAGAAATTCCACACCTAGGAAGGTATCTTAAACAATGAACAGGATGAGTGCTCAGAGATATGTGTTAATTGCAGCCATGTTTATTATACTGGAAAATAACAGAAATAACATATGCATCAAAATGCTATGCTACAAGCATATAACAGAATATTGCTCAGTCATTAAGAACAATGTGTCAGCTGTGGTTACAGGAAGCAAGGCGTGAATCCCGGAAGTCAGTAATGGGAGCCAGGCCCAGAGTGGCGAGTAGGGCATGGAGTTCCTGGGTGCGCTGCTCAGACCCAGACTTGGCTGGGCCTCAGACTGGCGAAAGGCCATGGAATGGATAAAGCGGAAGTGACGGAAGTCTTGAAGGAACAGAGTTTTGCAGTGTCCGCTTCTTCCGCCACTGAAGCTGAATTTGATGCTGTAGTTGGCTCTATGGAGGACATTATCATGGATGCCAAATTCCAAGTACTGCAGAGAAATTTCATGGACAAATACTACCAGGAGTTTAAAAACACAGAAGAGAATAAACTCACCTACACGGCAATTTTTAACGAAAACCTTTCTTTCATAGAAAAGTATATTGAAAATCAGCTCCTGGAGCAGATACCCGGATACAACATGGCAATTTTCACCACAACGTTAAAGCACCATAATGATAAAGTGATTCATGACATATTCAACATGATCACATTCACAGAGTTTCTGGCATTTAAAGAGATGTTTCTAGAATATAGAGCAGAAAAAGAAGGCCGAGGACTGGACTTAATGCAATGGTTTAGTGGTGACTTCCTTGTGCAAATCAGCTTCCCAGAACAACACGCAGCACTAGCTCCTCCCTCCAGGCAGTGGAAGCCTTCTGACATCATGAGCCAAATCATCTGGAAGAGACTTCTGCTCGCGATGACAGGAGAGTACATCTTGGAGAGACTAGCTCTGTTCTGCAGCAATTTATTAATTTTAGATATTAATGGGTCAAAAAGATAATTACCTGACTTTCCCAGGACTTTTTCTGAAACATTTTCCATTAAATAATCCCTGCTAAAGTGAATAACTTCTTCATGTGCTGTTGAGAATCTGGCTGCTCCGGAGCAAGGCTGTGTCAAGCATTCCACCTGGAAGGCCCCTACTCCAGCATATATGTACCTGTGTCAACAAAGTGGAATAACACCATGTCCCAAACACCAAACACTACAGGCGGGCTTTGCCTGAACCTTTCATGTACTCATAGCTCCTTCACTCGGGTAAACCTTTCAGTCCTTCAAATGCAGTGGCCCCCTATGTGGGATCTTTTGTGATTTGGGCAGTACTTACGTAGGGTGTTAAAATAACTGCCCCTGTCTTCAAAGTTCTGAAACTCTATTTTCTGCCTGCCATCATGGGGAAATTAGAACTAGCTTTGGCTGTGGAAATAGACTGGAAAAGATTTCCTTTATCCAGAAGCTGCATGTGAGAATCAACTTCCTAGTCTTGGGTTTGCAGTTCTTCTATCACTGTCTTCTAGTTCTGATATAGACTCCGTGTTTTGAGAGAAGCCTCTTTTTTTCTAGAATCATTTTTGGAGAAAAATCGTAGATGAATACTCTAATTCATCTATTAGATTTGATCTTAGAATTTCTGTGATTAACCACTTTCAATCTAAGTATTAAGTGGTTGTAATTTTTAGGTGTTAGTGCTATGATGGTGTTACTGATGTTACTGGTGTGATGTTATTCCCCGGTGTTACTACTTTCCCTAATGCCAATGAATATATGCTATACTCTGTAAATAGACTAAAAGACATCCTTTTCTTGTAGTATATTAAGTGTATTTGTGCAAGTTTACTTAGAATCCTTCTGTATAAATCAGTTGGTTAGTTTCAGATTGAGTTGGGAATGGTGGCAGTTGTGGTAGTAAGTCACTTCAGTCATGTCCGACTCTTTGCAACCCAATGGACTGTAGCCTGCCAGGCTCCTTTGTCCTTGGGATTCTTCAAGCAGGAATACTGGAATGGGTTGCCCTGCCCTCCTCCAGGGGATCTTCCCAACCCAGGGATCGAACCTGCATCTTTTATGTCTCCTGCATTGGCAGGCAGGTTCTTTGCCACTAGCACCACCTGGGAAGTCCTGGGTTGGGGATAGGTTTGATAAAAATGTGATTCTTCAAGCTCTGCACTTCCAAGTCTATTCTTCCTATCAAAATCATGTTCCAATGGTCTAACCCAGCCAGAGAAAGAAGGGAGTTTTGATTTTTGATCTTCCGTCTGGGTTTGGTTTAGGAAAATGTTTGGTAGAATATTACAGACCAGAAAACATGTATATCACACCTCTAGGTAGAAAAAAATATAGTAGTTTAATTCCCAATGTGTGCCTTTTATTTTTTAATGTAAAAATTAAAATCTGCATTGAAAAAAATAATGATTTCTATCCATATTTACTGTATTGTTGTTGTTCAGTCACTCAGTCATGTCTGACTCTTTGCAGCCCCAAGGACTGCAGCACACCAGGCTTCCCTGTCCTTCACCATCTCCCAGAGCTTGCTCAAACTCACATCCATCGAGTCAGTGATGCCATTCAACCACCTCATCCTCTGTTGTCCCCTTCTCCTCCTGCCTTCAATCTTTCCCAGCATCAGGGTTTTTTCCAGTGACTCAGCTCTTCGCATCAGGTGACGAACGTATTGGAGCTTCAGCTTCAAATCAGTCCTTGCAATGAATATTCAGGGTTGATTTGCTTTAGGATTGACTGGTTTGCTCTCCCTGCAGTCCAAGGGACTCTCAAGAGTCTTCTCCAGCACCACAGTTCAAAAGCATCAATTCTTTGGCATTCAGCCTTTTATATTTATTGTATGGAAAGATGTTATTCAGTAAATTTCTTCCCAGTTAGACTATAAATTCTATGAGAGCAGAGGCGTTTTGTGTTCTCTGCTCTATTTCTGGGCCTAGCATAGCGACTAGAAAGTGGTAGGCACTCAATTCAGCCATTGAGTGACTAAATGAGTAAATTTCACAGTAGATTAAATGAAAACCAGGTTATAAAGCCATATGTATTGTAAGACTCTCCATTGTAAAGTGTATTTACATGTACATTTTGTATATGTGTGTGTGCATACACATGATTACACAAAGGAAAATATTACAGGGTGGTAGAATTACAGATCATCTTTTCTTTTTTTTACTTTGTTAAATGTTTTGCACTTTTGCTATATGTTCCTTTTTTAATCTGGGAGAAGATCTTTAGAAGGAGAGGGTGAAGGGTGAAGGATAAAAAGGATTAACAATAAAGAATGGAGAAAAAAGAAGCATTGACACTAGGAGATAAATTTACTGCTAAAGGTATAACTGATAGGATTTCAAGAATCCTGTCACCCTCTGACCATTCCACATGGGTAAGTACCTACTCTATCTACCCTGGCTTCTTTCAAAGACAAAGAGCTTTAGCTTCAAATAGGAGGTGAGTTTGAGGGACTCCTGAAGGTTCAGAAAGCCTGGAATTGCCAGCCTCCAATAGACTTAGAAATATTCCATCCTCTCTCACCCTTACTCTGGCCTGAAACATCATGCCCTCACCCTGAAAGCCTCCATGGTCCACTAACACATGGTTTAGTCCCAGTCTATGTCAAGAGCATGGGACATGATGCCAGTCCTGGAATTCTCCAAGGAGTTGGTATGGTATCTGCCCTGTATCTCTGTCCTTCCTTTATGTGGCCCAAACTCTCTCTCCTTCCTAGGCCAGCTCCAGGCTTCCTCTCCCAGTCTTTCACCACCTCCCTCAAGAGCCCCCTCTGCCAACTCTTCTCAAAAGAGTTTACAAGAGGGTCCTAGGCTTAACTTTCAGCTCCATCCTGCCTTGCAGTGTGATCTATCCCATCTTCCTGTCAGCCTGGGAGGAGGGAGGTTCTGTTCTCCTTATTCATTTCAATTCATTCTTTCAATTGACCACCAAACTTTTACTCAGTGCCCCACACCCTGTGCAGGGCCCTGAGACAGCACACCACACCAAGATTTTCACACATGGAGCAGATGGATAAAGGACTACAGAGACTCGTGGAACTCTGTTCAGTGTTATGCGGCAGCCTGGATGGGATGGGAGTTTGGGGGAGAATGGATACACATATATGTATGGCTGAGTCCCTTCGCTGTTCACCTGAAACTACCACAGTGTTTTGTTAATTGGATATAATCCAATACAAAATTAAAAGTTTAAAAAGAGACAGAAAGACTGCAGCGTCTACCCTCGACCCTGCTGCTCCAGTGTAGTGAAAAGCTGGGTTAATCCAGGACTCTTCACAGTAAACTAAGCAACACATGGAGCAGAGCATCTGGGGCGTTTTCCTAAATTAGTGAAGTTTCTTGGAATGTCTCTAAAGGGCCAGTAAGAGCAGTAATCCAGAATGGCCTGCCCTGCTCCCCAAATCCCCAGAGCTGTTCCAGGGATAAATGGAAAAGAGGTCTACCTTCTGCCTGTAGACCTTAAAAAGATGGGCATAGATTTACTGAACTCTCAATTGTAGGAACTTTGAAATGTCTCCTTCTCCAGAGCTGCTATACTTGGGGTGAACATATGAGATCAGATCAGGCTCTAGAACATGAATCTTGAGCAATCTCCTGGTAATCTCCTTGGACCATCAGACAAATGTACCATTGCCTTCTCATTAGTTCAGCTCTGATCTCACTTCTGGGTGGTAATGCATGACCTACAGTGACTTACAAACCAGAGTTTTATCACACTCAAAGGCCTGCAGAAGGGATTGGTTTGGCAGGTGGGGGAAGGAATGGAGACTCTAATTGCCATCTCCACAGACTCTCTCAGTCTCTCTGGTTTCCATCAATGTCTGTCTTATTCCCCTGATCCTTCCTGGGTTTGGGATTCAGCTTTCTGAGAATGACTGGGAAATGTTGGTGTAAGGGTAGACATGCATCTTCCCCATTCGTAATTTTACATCTATCTGGTGTGAGCCTCACTAGTGTAGCACTCCTGCCTCTTACCTGAAAGAAAGTGAAAGTGTTAGTGTCTCAGTTGTGTCTGACTCTTTGTGACCCCATGGATGAGGTTCCTCTGTCCATAGAATTCTCCAGGCAAGAATACTGGAGTGGGTTGCTGTTCCCTTCTCCAGGGGATCTTCCTGACCCAGAGATCAAACCTGGGTCTCCCGCGTTGCAGGCTGATTCTTTACCATCTGAACCACCAGGAAAACCCTTGCCTCTTACCTGGAAGGAACCAAATCCCACTGGAATCTATTACATTGATGAACTGCAAAACACTCCTCTACCAAGACTGGGTCTTGGAGGCCCAGTGGGGGCAAGAGGGTGGATGGGAAGGCCTCCTTGGGAGTGGGCAGTCCCCACTGAAGCAACATAAATGCTCTTGACCAGACCTATCACAAAAACACAACCAAATGGATAGAGGAGAAGCCAAGACTATGCAGTGTCCTTTATACCTACTACTAACCTTCTAGGAGATCACCATCCATACCTGATTGCCATCTATTCTTGGACCTTGGTTTATTCTATGACTCCTTGAAAGCCAAACACCAGAATATGAAATACAGTGCAATTTATTGGGAAAAGAAAGTGCAACAACCATCAGCAGAGGATCCACAGCTCAGGGAATTAAGGGGCCAGAGGTGAGTCAGGATATGATGTCCAGTTGTGGGGCGGGAACCCTGAGAACCAACAGTCCGGAGATCTTAACCATTTACCCTCTAGCAGCAGCCCCGCTGCACTGCCCTCCTCAGGCAGGGGCTGAAACATTCCAGCCTCAGACCATCAACTCCGAAGAGAGATGGGCCAGGGCGGGAACAGGCCGTGCTGGGAAGACCCACACTTGTCCAGGCTGAGGTGCTGCTGTCCAAAGTCAGGGGCCTTTACAAGGGTGCATCTAGTGGCATCATCATCCCAGACTAGCATCTGGACCTCCCTAGCCTAGGAGAGGTCTTGGGGATGGAGGAGCCAGGAAGAAGTTCAACCGCTTCTCCCAGGAACTTGAGGAAAAGCAAAGTTGGGGTTGGCATTTGTCGATGCCAAGCAGAGAGGGGAGAAGTGCTGTCACAAGTGAGGGGAAATCAGTGGGCGTGGAGATTGGGCCCCCCCAAAGGATCACTTGCAAAGCTGGTTTGAGCTGGTGGTCTGAGTGAAGCAGATGGTGGTGCCGCCCCCACCGCCAGACTTGTAGCCAGTGCTTCCTGGGCTCTGGATGCTGCTCTGGTTCACAGAGCCACTCCCATTGCTGCAGGCCTGGTAGCCCCCGCTGCTGCCTCTGCCCCCACCACTGCCACCGCTGACTCCTCCGTAGCTGCCACTGGTGCCTCTGTTGCTCCCTCCTCTGCCGCTGCTGCCGCCGCCACCTCTGTATCCACTGCCACTGCCACCAGTGACCCCTCCAAATCCCCCTGGGCCTCCACCAGGGCTGGTGCCTGTGCTGGTGACGTTGCTGACCACCGCTAAGGAGAACAAGCACTCGACTCAGGCGCAAGCCCTGGGCCTGTATCCTAACTCTGCTTGGCTGTGTGACTCAGAAAAAGTTACTCAACTTCTCTGAGGCCTCAGTGGGTAAACAGCCCTGGCCTTCTGGTCCCCTTCCCCAGGAATAAGAGCCAGAAGTATCCTCAGGAATTTCTGGTTTCCAACCTAAGGAATTCCCTGGGACCGCAGGGGCTTCAGCTCTGGCCTGCCAATTGCTCAAGTTCCACTAGGAGCAGAGTAGTGTGGCCATGGCCTGAGACCCTGGACGCTTTGGTGGCCTGGCCACCTTGCGTGGGTCAGGCTCTCCCACCCAAATGTCGGTCAGGATGTTTCTAGTTGCCCTTTTTGCATCCCAGGGAGAAAGTTTTTGAAAGGCTACTTACAAATGCACACAGTGCTCTGACACTCTCCAGACATCCTAAAAAAGCAAGAGGAGATGAGGATTATTTCTGCAATGAGTCCTTAGCGGAAGAGCTCAGGGTTCATAACCCCTAGAGCCATGTCCTTCTGTTTGTCCTCGTAGGGGTCAAGCTCCCAAAAGAAGAAAGGCTATTCCAAGTCTGTTTCCAGACACAGATCTCCCCAGGAAAAGGGGCTGCTGCAGGGGAGTAAGGCTTCCAGCAGCTCCACCAATCACCGTCTCTCCATCTTCCCATCATCTTTCACTAATTTTCCAGATTATCTTCCAGACACACTACTCATCACCCAACAGCCCCATCCTCACCTCTCCTCCCCTGCTGAGACCGTGTTCCCACCTTAGCTATGCCCTTCCCCTCCTTCACCCAGGCCTGGCTTTCTTATTCCCACCTCTCTTCTTCCGGGAAGCCTTCCCCAGTGAGCCCTCCTGGGGAGGTGGTGGCGGTAATGGTTATGCAAGATGGGTAGTATGTGAGAGGGGCTGACACTCAACACATGATGGAAATGTCCTGCCCACACTCCCCATCTTCCTGTGCCTCATTCTTGTTCACGGAGCAGGCATGACCACATGTTTGACATAGAACATGTCCGCACACCTTGCCAATGTGGCCCCCCACCGGTGTCGTTCACTCCTTCCTCATCCCACAATTCCCAATACACGCAGCTCCATCTGCACTCTCACTCCTTTTCTTAGAGACATAAGAAATCCTTAAGTTTTCTTCTCGCGTGTGAGTTCTGCTTCCTCCATCAGATTGGGAGCTGCCTGAAGACAGAGGCTCTGAACACAGGATTCATGGAGCAGCCAGTCATTAGAAGGATCTTTCAATTCTTGACACCCCTTTGGCATTTGACATCCACTCACTGAGCCCTTATCTGCTACTTGATATTGTGTTATTTTTTTCCAGAGTATGTATGTATCAGCCACCTTCCCATCTAGACTCAGCCTCAGGGATGTGGGTATTCTAGCTCAGCTATACTGAGCTGTCTGGCATGGTAACCACTCCCCACATGAAGCTATTTTATTTAAATTAAATTAAATGTAAAACTCAGCTGCACTAGCCACGTTTCAAGTGCTCAAGTGGCTAAGGGCTACTGCATTGGATAGCACAGGTATAGGACATTGTCATCATCTGAGAATGGTCCAGTGGACAGCACTATAACTTTTATTATAAGCCCAAAGGACTTTCCCTTCCACTTGCATATAGGAGGCTCAACAGAGGTGTTCAGTCACTTAGTCATGTCCAACTCTTTGCGACCCCATGGACTGCAGCACACCAGGCTTCCCTGTCCTTCACTATCTCCTGGAGTTTACTCAAACTCATGTCCATTGAGTCAGTGATGCTATCCAACTATCTCATCCTCTGTCACCCAACAGAGATATGTAATGCAATATTGATGTCTAAGGTAAATCAGAGTGTGAGATAAGCTTGATTGTATATGTGTATATATATATATATATATATATATATATATATGTGTATATATATATATATATATATATAGTGGGGCCTGAATCCTCAACTCTGTCATTCAAGAGATTCCTTACCTATTGTCCTCTCCCTGTAACCTTGTTCCCTTTCTCCACTATCAAAGGTCACTCTGAACTCACTTCTGGAGGACAATGACCCCACAGCACCTCACCTGCACTCCTCACTCTCCAGCAGCTTGCGGTAGGTAGCGATCTCCATATCCAGGGCCAGTTTGATGTTCATCAACCCCTGGTAGTCACGCACCAGCCAGGCCAGGTCATCCTTGGCCTGCTGAAGGGCATCCTGCAGTTCTTGGAGCTTGGAGTTGGCATCCTTGAGGGCCAGCTCCCCACGCTGCTCAGCATCAGCAATAGCATTCTGCAGGTTGGCATTCTAGGAAAGAGGGAGTTAAGAGACTGTTTAGCCTAGTGACCAGAAAGCAAACAGCTGATCCTCCCAGCATCTCTTACCCACCCAAGAAATTTCTCCCTTTCCCTTCCTCCCTCTTCTTAGAAATTCAGTGGAGCATACTCAGATAACAGAAGTCAGTTTCACAGTTGGTTCATTCTTTGACCCTTTTAAATTAACTCATGTCTCATCAAGAAAAGGAACACCAATTTGCTGGTTAAGGTGGTGGTAGTGTGGTGAGTGGTTCTTTTTTTTTAAGATTGTTAAAAGACTGTCTTTCCTAATCACTTCATTCCAGTGATACAAATTAGTCTTCGAGGTTACGTGAAGTGCGTGATAAATAGCTCATTGAGGGCAGATCCTACTGAGAGCTGAGTGTTTAAGGCCACCCTTATAGTTGGAAGATTTGGTGCTGGGTAAACCAGAATGGACAACCGTCTCTCCTTAGGGAGCCTTCTGAGAAGCCCAACCTACAGGAGGAGAATCGAGGAGAACAGAGTGTTCCAGAGACCAGGCTGTCCCACAGGCAACACCACAAAAGGAGAGAGAAGGCCTGTGGTAGAGGCCCAGCTGTTGCTTCTCCTCCTCCCCAGGGCCCAGAAGACCTCCAGGACTTTCCATTCAGCCCAGACCCACCTGCTTCTTGACATTCTCAATCTCAGCCCGCAGCCTCGGGATCATCCGGTTGAGCTCCATGATCTCGTTCTTGGTGTTCTTCAGGTAGTCCCCATGCCTGCCAGCCTTGTTCTCCAGTTCTCCAAGCTGACAGAAGAGAAACCAATCATCACGACTTTGCAAACTGTTGGAGCGCTTTTGATGGAGGTCAGTGGACCTAAAGCTAGAGTGTGGAAACAGAGGAGAGCTCCCACCTTGGTCTTGTACAGGGCCTCAGCCTCGGCCTTGCTCTTCTGGGCGATGTCCTCGTACCGGTCCTTGACCTCATTGATGATGCTGTCCAGGTCCAGGCAGCGGTTGTTGTCCATGGACAGAACCACAGACATGTCATTAAGATGATTCTGCATCTGGGTCAGTTCCTGTGGGAAACATGGACCTTGCTTTCACCATCTCCTGGCCTCAAGAGATGCTGAGAATAAAGAAGTCCAAGAATCTTCTACCCTCCCAACAAGGGGGCCAGGAGTGAGAGAGTTAGAAATATCAGCTTGCATTTCAGGCCCAGCTGCAGCTTAAAGGATATCAGACAACAAAATAAAAGGAAAAAGGAACAAGACTTATATAATAAGATTGTCAGCCTGAAAGTATCAGTGAAATTTCACTGAGGAAAGTCAGTGAACCCTACTGGATGGGTTTCCAGGGGACTGCAGTAAGGAGGGGTCCTCTGGAAGAGCTCACTCTGGTACTGGGTTAGGAGCCAGAAGGTTAGAGCCAACTACAGAGGGTAAGTAGGGGACACAGAGGAACCCTGGCCCTGTGAGCCAGGTCTAGGCAACTGTGAGGAGTTAAGCTGGCATTTCCTGGGTGGAATAGAGCTGAGGTCTGAGCACTACTGCTGATTTTGTGAGTGTCCTGCCACGTGTGTGCATGTGCTCAGTCGCTCAGTTGCATCCCACTCTTTGTGACCCCATGGACTGTAGCCTGCCAGGCTCCTCTGTCCATGGGATTCTCCAGGCATGAACACTGGAGTGGGTTGCCATGCCCTCCGCCAGGGCATCTTCCCTACCCAGGTATCAAACCGGCATCTCCTGCATTGCAGGCAAATTCTTTACCACTGAGCCACCTGGGAAGCCCCATCCTGTCACGTGACTCTCCCCTGATATCACACTTGGGAAGCATGCTTGGAAAGATGCAGATAAGAAGGCTCTGCGGCTTGGCCAAGCAAGGAATCACCGTCTCATAGAGGGTCTTCAGGAAGTTGAGTTCGTCTGTCAGGCCGTCCACCTTGGCCTGAAGCTCCACCTTGTTCATGAAGGCTGCATCCATGTCCTGAACAAGAGGAAGGGAGGAGGGCAGTCAGAAACCCAGAAGAATGTGATCGTCAGCTCCCCCTCCACCCACAGCACCGTTCTGAGTCTTCATCGTTCTTCTTTGCCCCGCCCCCCGCCATTCCTCTTTCTAATTATGACTTCTCTTTTCTGAAAAAGAGAAAAAGTGGTTTTCTTCCTTTTAATTGCCTCGGCCAGTCAAATCCCAATGCTTTAACAAAACATAAACTCCATCAGCCAGGTACGGAGTAAGGGTAGCAAAATCACATTTATCCAATATGTGACTTTGGTTAGGTAGGACCAAAACCCAGCCTCCTGAAGAGAAAGGAAGGCATTCTTCTCACAACTTCATCTTTATGATGACTGGCTGACACAAGCTACCAGTATTTGCTGATTGTTTTTATTAATAACATCCAGGGTACACTTGTAGGCTGAAAACCTTGGTTAATGCTATAGATAAAGCCTGCATTATTACTTCACATCACCAATCAGCTCATTGGTCACATTATAAGATGTCATCCCCACCAGCAACATACTCAGAGCAGCTTCCATTATCAAACACCTCATTCCCCAAAAATACAAGAAAAGATGTAAACAGCCCACAAGTATAGGGTCACAGGGCTCCAGAGAAGTTGGCTCTGCTCTCCCTCTGGGGGGGGGTGTCCACACCCAGAAAGGGAGCCAAGGTCCCCATTGTCCCAGATTCCTCACCTTCCTAAGCCCCACAATCTCATTTTCTGCAGCAGTACGCTTGTTGATCTCATCTTCATACCTGGGACAGAAAGAGCCACACGTTTGGACATTGACCTTTCAGAAGTTGGAAAAAAACAAACAAAGAGGCTCCTAAGAACTCAGGCAGAATCTCACCAGGAGACGGGACCAGCTTCAAGGGTGTGTGACCCATGCAGTTACACAGAGCTCTGGGTCCAGAAGGTCCTTGTGCTTGGTTTAAAGCTCTGTTGACCCAATCTTGAAATTCTTAATAATTTTTTGACAAGGGCCCTGAGTTTTCATTTCACACTCAACCCACAAACTGATGTAGCCAGTCCTGCCTAGAGGCCTTTCAGAGCTCAGGCCGCTACCTCGACCACCTCCCTCTAGGTCTGAATGACACGCCCAGAAGTGGCAGGGAGGGGAGGGGAAGACTTCGAGGAGCTCAGCTCTAGAGACATCAAGAAGCATGTGGGCAGATAAGCCCAGAGAGGTATTTGCTCAGGCTGAGTGTTTCAACCTCTGTTCTCTCTGTTTCTCTTTTCATTAATCTGAGCAGGTGTCCACAAGCTTGTGCATATGGAGTGGAATGGGGCCTCCCCAGAACAGGCTTTCCCCTTCTTGCAGGTCCTGACCCCCGGGGATGTCTGGAGCCCCCTTCCCATCTTGAGAGGTCCCGTTTACCTCTTGCAGACCTCAGAGGATGTCAGCCATAATTGCAAATATGCAAGAGGGAGCTGACTGAAGCTGCAGAAATGGGACTGGGCTGGACACATTGGAAGAGCACTTTACAGCAGTCTGCCTGGAACCCCTGGGACCTGCCCCACCCACCGGTTCAGAATCTAGGACCAGAGCAAGGGAATTTGCATTTTTGATGGGCTTCCAGGGTACTGCCTTGGTACAGTAAAGTGTGGAGGGCTCTCCAGCCTAAAGGACTCTGAACTCTGGGAGGACTCTCTCGTCCATCTGGGCTGGTGTAGAAGGGCCCTGCCTGGAGACTGACAAATCTGGCATCATCAACCACTTGGAAGTCTCAGTCCTCACCCTCTCACACACTCAATAAATCCATCCATAAGTCCTGACTGAAGGTACAGTCAGGAACAGTTAAAAATCCTCAGTTGGGACCACACCTCCCTACTAATCCCCCAGGAGGGGAAACTCCCAGGCTGGGGCCCTCACTTCTTTCTGAAGTCTTCCAGCAGGTCCTGCATGTTCCTTAGCTCTCCTTCCAGATTCCCCTTCTCCCCCAGAGCTGAATCCAGCTGCCTGCGCAGGCAGTTGATGTAGCTTTCAAATAAAGGCTCCAGGCCTCTGGAGCCCAAGGTGGAGCCCAAGCCCGCGGTCCGCTGCTGGAGCAGGTCCCACTTGGTTTCCAGGATCTTGTTCTGCTGTTCCAGGAACCGCACCTGCAGCAGAGGAGGTACAGAAAGAGTCAGCTTCTTGAGTTAGGCAGGTGGGGCCATCCAACCCAAAGGGTTCGAGATGTGGAAACTCAACCTGGTTGTCCAATCTGCAAGAGCCTCTGTTTTTTCAGGAATTTGAGAAGGATGACGGCTTAGAAAAGGAGGAAGAGATACATTGAATGCTGTTTTCACATAGTCTAACTCATTTAATCCTCCCATACAACTACCTATAAAGGAGGTGTTATCCCCATTTTGTAGATAAGGAAACTGAGGCTCCAAGTTGCCCAAAGTAAGGTGGCTACTAAGTGACAAAACTAAGAGACAAACCCAGCCCTCATCAAGTCTATTGGAATCCTTCAGCATACACCTAAAAGAGACCTACACAAATAAAGGTGTTTATCATCGTCTTTTAAAGGAAAGCTTTTTTACCTCCCTTCAAGCAGGAAAAATAGTCAACGAGGTCTAACTTTTCCTAAGTTTTTCTTATTCTCCTTAATTGTTTCCCCTTTCAGTTACTCAGCTTACAGCAGACTTCAGTTTAACTTCAAATCCCAGGCTCTTTCCTTCACATCCAGCACACCTTTCCTTTCCCGAGCGTGGACAGCTTGGTGTAATGTGGGCTGAAACATAGCATCATCTAGAATGTAAGTCAATTGCCACTACTCATCACTGAGGGGCAGTCCTGAGATTCCTCCTAGTGCAGGTTTGGTTGTCAGCTAGTTTGGATTACCAAGCAATTGCTCCTCAAGAGTCACTGAAAGTTAGCTATAATAATATCATGGTTAATGCCCCTTTCTTAAAAAGAGCTAAGAGCATTCCTGGACTCTTACTTCACTTTCTTGGGCCCTGTCCCAAGAAGAAAATCAGGAGCTGAAACCCTTCTCCCATTTCACAGCTGGGAAGACAGGGCCTACAGAGCAAGAGAGGCATACTGACTGTCCTGTAGGGGCCAAAGTAGAACCAGCACAAGAAGCTGGAACCCCTGCCTCTAAGCCTGGCAGGTCCCATGGGCATCTTCCTATACCATCCCCCTGGGCAGCCAACCCCTCCAGGACACCTCTGGGCTTTGCCTTCACCTTGTCGATGAAGGAGGCGAACTTGTTGTTGAGGGCCTTGATCTGCTCCCGCTCCTGGGCCTTTACTTGCCCAATCTGGTGGTCGACCTCCACATCGAGGGGCTGCAGGAGGCTCTGGTTGATGGTCACTTCCTGGATTCCCCCAGGGCAGACACTAGAGCCATAGCTACCAGGCCCACCAAAGCTACAAGTCCCTCCAAAGCCACCAACCTCTCCATAACCACTGCCCATTCCTCTGACTCCACAAATGCCACCTCCATAACCACCTCCATAGCCACTGATGCAGCTGCTGCGCCCTCCCCCAAAGCCACCAGCCCGGGAGCCGCCAGCCACACTGATGGAGATGCTCTTATTGCCACCCAGGTTGTAGAGGCTGCAACTGCCAAAGCCGCCTGCTCTGCCACGGGACCCACAGGCCCCTCCACCAGCTCCTCCAGAGCAAGCCACACAGCTCATCCTGCTGCTGCTGCTGGGGACCACGGCAGAGCAGATAGAGAAGACCTGGCTCCCTCCACTGACGGATTTCTTGCAGACTTGTCTGTTCATGGTGAGAGAGCTCAAAGGCAAGCTAGCAATCACTTAGCAGGAGCTGCGAGAAGGATGTGGACAGAGGATGGGGACAACAGAGGAGACTGGTCTTTATATACCAAGGAGTTTGGCTTGGAAGAAGGAGAGGCAAGCAATTAGCTGAGAGTCATCTTGGGTTTGGTTTGCCTCCCAGGCAATAAGTTACTTCCACTTTGCAAACACACCTCAAAAATAATCCCCCAGACCAAAGTGACTTTGCTCTCTTACCTTAATCATCCAAACTTGCCTCAGTTGACAAAGGACTGGAGCTCTCCTCCCTCCATGGGTTTCCTCAAGGGTCTCAGGGAACTCAAACAGCACCTGATCCAGCAGGATGAACGGGGGTTTGATACCAGGGGATCAGGAGCTACTGAGCTCCATGACACCAGGCTGAGGACCAGACAACATTTTCCAGGTGACCTGAGTCCCTCCCTGCAAGCAGAGTACCACCACTCCATGGCATGCCCATGATACTTCAAAGAAATATCCAGAGGAGGGCTTAGGGTCGGATGGATGGAGGGATGAGAGGTGCACTGACCCCACAGGATCCACTCTGGCACCACCTCTGCCAAATCATCCCTTAAGCCAGCTTGTCACTTGAGCTGAGAGATGCTTCTCACGGGGGAAACACAAGTGAAGATAAAATGTCTGACCTGTGAGAGCAATGAAGGTCAGATATGCAGCAAGTGTGAAGTTTGCAAAGAAGAAGGGGATGCATACGGAGAGGAGTCTCAGACCAAGTCCCTCTCCCACCATCCTAGACCAGCAGCAGGTGATTTCTGGATCCAAAAGCAAGGGAGGGCAGAATGTGGGACCAGTTGGCTGATGGAGTCAGCTCAAAGACCCCATTCATCATCTTAGAATGACAGTGCAAGCTGTATCAGATCTGGTGGCCTTTGACCCCCTTCCCCCTCCACCACCTGGTCTGGGTTAGATGCCCCTCCCTCTTTTCCCACCATACCTGTGCTTTTCACACCAGGCCCTGATTCAGAGTATCCTTATCTGTTTATCTGTCAGGACCCCTGTGGGTCCTGAGCTTGTCAAGAGAAGGAGTTGAGTCTTACTCATTCTGAATCTCTAGCCTGTGCATAGGGCAAGCACACCAAGAATGTGTGTTAACTGATAACCAGTATCTAAGTATATAAATAATCTAGACCCAGCCTTATGGGATGTAAATCTTCAGAGGAAGGGTTTGGATGTCTCTATTCTTAACAAGCCCTTCAGGTAATCCTTATGATCAGGGAAGTTTGGGAAGCCCTGGTCTAGAAGATGGGTGTTCCTTCTGGGCTCAGTGAGTAAGGGGAATGGAGGACCCTTGGCAGTAGAGAGGGTACACTGATGCATTACTGCTCTAAATTTTGACAGCTCAATCATCCCCCATCCCTGGACCAACACATCTCCACACCCAGCCACACCACACATGGCAAGAACAAATTCTCATATTGTTACCTACATATGGGACTTCACAAGCTATGGCATAAATAGGAGCGACAGATTCTCACACCCCGAGAAATAGGTGGTGAGTCTATCTCCAGAATTCTGTCAAATCGACAACATGCACTCTGTCTTTCTGGGACGGTTTCCAGACAACGCAGTCTGGTGCAGAGGACTGGTCTGAAAAACCCTCAAGGACCTCAAGTTTAGCAATTTTAAGTGCTCTGCAGCTAATTCTCAATTCTCTACTCTGCTTCTTGTCTAAAGTTATTCCACTTGGTTAGAAGCTCAGTAGCTCTTTGACCTTGAACAAGTTACTTAATTTGTATGTGTCTTGGTTTCCTCAACTATAAGATGGGGATGATAATAGCAGGTACTCGAGCATTAAACAAGTTAAATAAATATGAAACGCTTACTATGGTGCTTAACACGTGGTAAGCACTCTATGTTCATTTATTGCTAATATTCTACTTGGGAACATGGCGAAGGGAGTAACTTAATGTTTGGCCTCGACTGTCCTCAAGACAACTTTCACCCCTGAGAAAGAAGCTGAGTGTGAGTGGAGAGTAAGATAAACAAGTTGGGACAGTAGAGAGCAAGACCTCTGCTAGAATGGTTTGGATTGGGTGACCTTGAGCAGTGATTCAACACACAAGTTTGTATTCTAATCTGTCAAATCCCTTCCAACCTAATTGGTTTGTGATGAGCCTCGAAGGAAACAATGCAAGTTGAAAGTCCTTGATAGTTACAAAATGCCACACAAAATAAGGTAACTGGGATCTAACAGAAAGCCTGTCATCATGGACTTCAGAAGACCTGGGTTCAAATAACCTCTTGTCTACCTCTTACCATGTGATGACCTTGGTCAAGCTACTTGACTTCTTTGTTGCTGTTGTTTAGTTGCTAAGTCTAGAATTCTTTAGCCTCCCTTATATGTAAAATGAGGATTCTTTTTATATGTAAAATGAGTCCCTCTCACAGGATTGTTTTGAGATTTAAATCGCGTCCAGCAACAAACTGGGTTTTTAAGTCAACATTACCCATCCATAGACAATTCATGAAGGGGATCTGTGTCAGGTTCTTCTTTGAGACATTTACTCCATCCATCAGTTGAATGCCAGTCCTCTTGATGAGGTCTATGTTCATAATCTTTGAAACTCCTTTAAAAGCAGAAGATGAAATGCCCTCCCTGGGAACAAAGCTGAGCCAGGCTCACCTAAAGCCCCAAGTGAGAGCTCAAAGCAGACAAGTACAAACATCAGTGTCTCTGACTCCCTTCCCCTCGCTTGGCTCCAGTGATGAGGCAGCAGGTGGCAGCCTCCTGTGTGGCTCATTTCTGCCATCCTGGTAGATACTGCAGAAGAGGGATAAAGAGAGGTGATGAGCAGGTCACCGAAGCACAGTTTTGAGTTGGATTCCCCCAATCCACATACCCTGAGCCTGCCAAAGACCACCTTATTTAGCCGGTTGGGATTGTTTTCTCAGCAGTTGACTAAAGCTGCTGAAAATATCCAGAGTTAGCATCCTGGGCCATATTTCCTACTGATCTTCTAGGGCAGTTCCAATGAACTACCTGCTGCCAACAGTATGAGTTTTAATACCTCACTTGCTGGAACCTTCTGTGTAAGGTTGTCAAGTGGCAGAACACTCTGAATCCTTATTTCCTCACCTAGAAAATAAGACGGTTTTCATGAAGCAGAGTTGTTCCCTGTAACCAAATTGTTCTCTGGTACTCAACTGCAGTGAGAATGCTTGAGTTTCCTATAACGTAATTGTGAGAGGAAGAATGAATCATGAGACAGTAGTCATTACCTCTAGGTCAAAGTGAGCAGACATCCATCTCCATCTAGGAGATAAGGATGAAGGGGTGATACTTACATGCCCTTTTCTACATATGGATTCACAGATCCAATTTTCAAGATAATCATTAATTTGTTCTTCAAAAAAAAACAGTCATTCTGGATCTGCTGCCCCTGGACTAAGAATTATTATTTTCTCCTTTTTACCATGTTAAAATAAAAACTTGGCACTACTGAAATAACTTTACTTAACAAATGAACAGCAAAAATATATTACTCTATAGAACTAGCTCCCCTTAACCACTTAAGCTTAATAAAGAAGTGAATGCCTAAGTACAGCTAAATCCTTTTGTTACTAAACCTTATTAGCAATCACAATTTATTCTAATTCTGGTTCCCTCTCCAGATTGGATTAAAATACTCTTCAACTCACCCCTAAATCCTTATCTAGTACTAGATTCTCTCCAAGGGATTATCTAGGGCAGAAGTCTAGCCCCAAGTTAGCCTTGATTAAAAGGTTTTGTGGTTAAATAAATTTGGGAAATGAAAATTGTTTAGCTTTCTCTTAGGTTTTTATTAAAGCTTATTTGCCTATTAAAAGCCTATTTCTTGTGCAAAGAATCATTTACTTTTACTAAATCAGAGCTTCCCAAACAAACCTAGCAACAAAATCTTTCTATCTTAACCCCTATTAACTTGCTGTTGAATATACTTTTGTTGTTGTTGTTGTTGTTGTTTAGTCACTGAGTCGTGTCCAGCTCTTTGTGACCCCATGGACTGCAGCATCCCAGGCTCCTCTGTCCTCCATTATCTCCCAGAGTTTGCTCAAAAGAAACACTAAAAAAATAAATAAATAAAATAAAATAAAAGAAGCACTAATGCAGCCAGGCATCCAAAATAAATAAGAATGCAAAGAACTAAACAGACATTTCTCCAAAGAAGACATACAGATGGCTAACAAACACATGAAAAGATGCTCAACATCACTCATTATCAGAGAAATGCAAATCAAAACCACAATGAGGTACCATCTCACGCTGGTCAGAATGGCTGCTATCAAAAAGCCTACAAACAATAAATTCTGGAGAGGGTGTAGAGAAAAGGGAACCCTCTTACAGTCTTGGTGGGAATGCAAACTAGTGCAGCCACTATGGAGAACAGTGTGGAGAGTCCTTAAAAAACTGGAAATAGAACTGCCATATGACCCAGCAATCCTACTGCTGGGCATACACACCGAGGAAATCAGAATTGAAAGAGACACGTGTACCCCAATGTTCATCACAGCACTGTTTACAATAGTCAGGACATGGAAGCAACCTAGATGTCCATCGGCAGACAAATGGATGAGAAAGCTGTGGTACGTATACACAATGGAATATTACTCAGCTATTAAAAAGAATGCATTTGAATTAGTTCTAATGAGGTGGATGAAACTGGAGCCTGTTATACAGAGTGAAGTAAGCCAGAAAGAAAAACACCAATACAGTATACTAACGCATATATATGGAATTTAGAAAGATGGTAACGATGACCCTATATGTGAGACAGCAAAAGAGACACAGATGTAAAGAACAGTCTTTTGGGCTCCGTGGGAGAAGGCGAGGGTGGGATAATTTGAGAGAATAGCATTGAGACGTGTATATTACCATATGTGAAATAGCTCACCAGCCCAGGTTCAACGCATGAGACAGGGTGCTCAGGGCCAGTCTACTGGGACGACCCTGAGGGATGGGATGGGGAGGAAGGTGGGAGGGGGGTTCAGGATGGGGAACACATGTACACCCATGGCTGATTCATGTCAATGTATGGCAAAACCCACAATATTGTAAAGTAATTAGCCTCCAATTAAAATAAATAAATTAATTTTTAAAATTAAAAAAAAAAAAGAATGCATGGAGACGACAGTCAAGGGATGGTGACTTAAAGTCAAGGAGACTCGCCTCATCCCTGGAGAGAAAGCACTTGCTCCCAGTGATACAGAGAAGGCTGTGGGCAGACTAAGGCCTGCGGGACGAAGAGGCGGGAGAAGCACTCTGGGATGCTGGGAAATAGAGAAGGTCTATGAGAACCAATGCTCCTCCTGTCAACCGCTATTTCTCACCAGCCACAGATTTTGATGGGTCTTTCCAAAAGCCATGGACCTTCCCTAGGGAAGCACCCTGGGCAAGGGGCCTCATCCCCTTGGATTTTCCCTGTGCTGGATTTTCTGAAACTCAAATGATGGCAACTCCTCCCTCTCTTTTCTTGCAGTTGGAGGAGTGAAAAACGTGGAGGCCTCGAAGGTAGACCTGTGTTCAAATCCCAGCCTCGCCACTTTCCACTTACATGGAGTCCAGGGAGTCTGGCCTCAGTTTTCTGTTCTGAAAACTGGGGTGACCACAGCTTCTTTGTGAGGTTGCAGTGAAGACCATAGAAAGCGTGATGGAAAGCCCTTACACAGGGCAGGTCTCCCCATACAGCAGCCTTTGTGATGATGACAATGATAATGTCAAAATACGGAGCCCTCCTGGGAGTTGTCAGTTTGGAGGCTGAAGAGGAAGAAGGAGTTCTAAGGGGTAGCCTATCTTAGGGTCCATGTGACACTAAAGGCTGATGATTTTGGCATAAAATTGCAAAGAATCTTTGTGAGTCATCTAAAAGTCATTCTTCCATGCCTGACCAAGCCAGTTTCCCACTACAGGGGCTCATTAGTAAAGCAGTTCATCAATTAGCAAGTGTTAATTGAGGTACTGAATACTTCTCAGAGTTGGAAGGACTATGATTTAGTAAAAGTAATTTCCTCTTTCAAATCTTTACTCCTTTCGCCTGTCTGTGAAAGTATATAAAAATGGCTAACATTGAGTGCCAGCCATATACCAGCCACGGAGTTAGGTTATTTACAAATATCATTTCTAGCTGTCCTAAAAACTCTGCAAGATTGAAATTTTCATTCATATTTTACAAATAAGGGCATAAGCTTAATGAAGCTAATTAACTTGTCCCAAGACAATCAGCTGAGTGAGATGGGATTTTACTCAGACTATGCAACTCCAAAGCCTGTCATAAATCAATGGATCATTTTTATCTGTGTGGGCTTCAACAAATCAAATGACACCATCCCAGAGTGGAAAGTCCACTTTGACATTTAAAGAACCCATCACAGAAGGTGATGGATAGATATGCCTCAAAGCAACCACTTGTGTTAATGAAAATAGCTTTAAATCTTACAAATTCCTCTTTGGCATCAAGGAGTGACACCCATCATTATCAAGGTATTTCCCCCAATCAGTCTGTCTGACTCCTCTACTGGAGACTGGAACTCTCCAGAGCTGAAGGTGGGCCCGCCCACAGCAGACACCTGGGAAAACCTCTCCTGCTAACATCAGAACTTCAGGTTTGGTTTCTGGCTCCTCGAGACTCCATTAAGCTGTTAGCAGCACATGTCAGAGATGGTGGAAGAGAGGGCCTCCAGGAGACTGAGAAGAAGTCAGCCAGCATCATCCAGCAGCATAGCACAGGGGTTATGGGTGTAGACTTTGGATTCGGGGCCCAGATCTGCCATTTCCATCACTGACTTGGGCATGTTACCCTGCCACTCTGAGCCCTGCTTCCCTCATCTGGAAAGTGAGGATATTTACTACCTGCCCCCTCCGGCAGTGATGAGGATTACCTGAGATGACTTGCACAAGCTGTCTGGTGTATGACTTGCCCCAAATGAAAGTGAGTTGTTTCAGCTGTGTTGTTTTTGTTAAGGCTGTCAGGACAGCCATTGCATTTTAGAGTCCAGTCCTCTCCTTTTAAAATGCCCCATTAGCTCACTGAAATTCTCAGCGCCTAGGATGTGCTGGGCAAAGAGCAGCCCGGAGATGAAGGCGGCACATCCCACCCTCCAAGGAAATTCCATTCTAGCGGAGAACAGCCACTGAAATGAGTCAGTTTAATAGAACAGGACAAGTGATAAACAGAGATTAACAGAGCCTGACAGGAACCCAAACAGACATTTAGTGCCATGTGTGCAATCCAGGAAAGCTTTCAGGAGGCAGTGCTGGTGTGATCTGTGGTGAGAAGTAAGGGTTGGCCCAGTAATTGGAGGTGGGGTGAGCATTCCTGGCAAGGGGAACAGATTACCAGAGGCACAGAGGCCTAACACAGCCAGGCTTGTTGCAGAACAGCAAGCACCTCACAGGCCATTGGTTTAGGTCTTGGAAGGCTATGCTGTCTGCCTGGCTGGTTTCCCATGTCCTTGCCCAGGGTAAAAGGGCATTTCCCATATAAAACCAACAAACTTCTAAAAATGTGTACATTCATATATAATAGATTCACTTTGCTGTGCACCTGAAACTAATACAACATTGTAAATCAACTATACCCCAATAAAAATTTTAAAATAAAAATATGTACTTCCTTCAAATTTAGAATGGACTGTGTTCAGCTCAGTTGCCTGCACTATGACTCCAGCCAAGGCTCCTTTCCCAAGGAGAGAGGACAGTAAAGTGGCCTTCTGCATGGCTGCAGTTTTCTCAATAGCAGCTCTGTTGACATCTCAGGTTGGATGATTCTTTGCTATGGGGCCTGTCCTGTGCATTGTAGGATATTTAGTAACATCCTGGCCTCTACCCTCTAGATACCAGAAGTGACTCTCCTACAGGTTTTTTACCACTGGCTTCCCAGGTGGCACCAGTGGTAAAGAACCCCACCTGCCAATGCAGGTTAGACATAAGAAATGCGGATTCAATCCCTGGGTCACAAAGATTCCCTGGAGAAGGAAATGGCAACCCACTCCAGTGTTCTTGCCTGGAGAATCCCAGGGACGGCGGAGCCTGGTGAGCTGCCGTCTATGGGGTCGCACAGAGTCGGACATGACTGAGGTGACTTAGCAGCAGAACCGACGTAGCACACACACACTTCTCCAGTTATGACAGCCAAAAATGTTACTAGACATTGTCATATGTTCTGCGGGGTGAGGGAGGGTGGGAATTGCCACCACTGAGAATCACTGTTTTATTGCATCCAGAATCATCCTTTCAAGCCCCCTGTCTTCTCTCAGGGTTGATAAAGCTGTCACCATTTGGTGATGTCACCATGGATTCCAAGGTATGAATTGCTCCCACTATACCTTTGTCAGTAGTTTCCTAGGAGGACCAGCTAGCCTCCCAACTTGGTCTGGGCTGGAAAGGCTGGTGCTGATGAGCTTGATCTTAACCACAGCAGAGATGTGCATCTGTGCGATTGGCAGGCCAGAAGGGCTTGGGTGTGTTAGTGAAGGAGAGTCTGGAGACCCCGCCTCCCATGGGCCTCGGTTTTTGGTAAGGACGCAAAGAAGAATCTGAGTTCTTACCCATTACAAGAGAATTTACTGAAGACAAGGAAAGAGAGACTACCTCAAGAGAGAGACGGGCTGGGCCAAGGGAGACAATGGCCCTGGAGGGCTGGGGTGTAGAGTTTTTAAGGCAAGGTTATGTGCATAATCCAGGAAGTTGCTGATTGACAGTCTTGATTGACAGCTGCAGGTTACATAACAAGAGGTTCTACTGTGCATATACTTCTCATAATTCAGTCTGTTATAATTAGATGTGTGTATCCATAGAATATTTATGATTATTTAATGAGCCAAATGGCTGCCAAAGGTTATCTAAGTACATGACAGTGTGAGGTGTGCGTTTATGTGCCAGAGTAGAGAAAGTTCCTCCAGTCAACCAGTGGGGGATTTTTCCTGTCCCCTGACTATTTTGGAGTGGTGATGGGGGCATTTGGTGGTGGGGTTGGTAAATAATTTGGTGGGATTAGGTGGCCCATTGGATGTTCAGCCAGAGGGGCCACCTCTCATTGCTCTTGATCATTCCTGCCTAACAGGAGGGATATAGATAAAATATAGATGAAATATGTAAAGTATTTTCAGAACTCAAATGAGTCTTTTTCAGTCATCCTGAGACTTACAAAGGGTCCACATTTCTGGTCTTGGTGGCAGAATGTTCCTGGATTAAGGTGTTGAGAAGGCAGAGGGAAGGGGCAACCCACATCCCAAAAGATGAGATCTCTGATGATTGGCTAACAAAACCCCACCCAACTCTAAGGCAAAACAGGGGAGAGTCATATAGAGATTGACCTACCAAGTACCCAGAATTTTATATGCAGACTTGATCATCAGCAGTCAAGTCTGGATTATCCACAGACAGATTCTTTTGGGAAGCAATCCCCTGATTTCCTTCACGGAGCCTTCTATAGCTGTGTCACCATCGCTGTCGATACTTTCTCTGGCACGTAGCCCACATCCCAGGAGGAGATAGAAGGGAATAACCTGAAATCTAAAAATATGTCTTGCTCTCCTTAACATCAAGATGTGAGTCAATAAGCTCTGAGAACAGGAAGGTACTGTCTTGAGCATTCTTTCCAACTGAGGCATGAGGGGACTAGGCAGAGAGGAATGGATGGCGATGGGAATATGGTGGAGGATACAGCTGGGGTTCTGTGTGTCCTCACAGGAAGTGATACCACTCCACGCCCAAGCAAGAGAGAGATGGAGCAAAACAGAGGAGCAAGGGAGGTGGGAGGGAGGTTCAAGAGAGTGAGAACATAGGTATACCTATGGCTGGTTCATGTTAATGTTGGGCAGAAACCAACACAATTCTTTAAAGCAATTATCCTTCAATTTAAAAAAAATTTAAATAATGAAAAAATAAATACTTGATCATTGACCCATGAGTGTGTGTGTGTGTTAGTCACTCAGTTGTGTCCAGCTCTTTGCAATCCCATGGACTCTAGACTGCTAGGCTCCTCCAGGCAAGAATATTAGAGTGGGTTGCCATTTCCTTCTCCAGGAGATCTTCCAGACCCAGGGATCAAACCCAGGTCTTCTGCATTGCAGGCAGATTCTTTACCATCTTAGCTACAGAGAAGTCCCTTTAAATAATGAAAAGAAAACATAAATACTTTATCATTGACCCATGACCCTAAATCCCGGTTTAGGATCCAGCACACAAGTCAGCATCATTCAACAATCTCTGTGGGTTCCTCTGTGGGCAAGAAAATATGCCTTAGAAGACAGGAAATGGAACGAACGACACAGCACCAACTGGCTGCATGCTCAAAGAATGGAGAGTCAAGTACAAGCAGGCCCAAGGCCAGGGATTGAAGAGCACTTGAAAAATCAACATCAATCTTCACAAACAAATGATGTGTATGTTGAGGTGAAAGAAAGAGGATAATAATCAGGCAAAGTTCCCTAGAGGTGCTGTCAGTCTGGATTAGAAATGGGCTGAGATCCAGGCAAGTATGGGATTAACTCCTTCTGTCTCAGGTCCCGCACCAAGCTCACCTGTCTGGCCATTCCTCTGGGACAGTGAATGACACAACAGGGAGATAGCCCTTTCCATGGTGCCATCCCCTCTGAGCTAGGCAACACTTGGTTATTCTCTCCTTTAAGAAGCTGCATGGGGTGGCAGAGGGAGGGGCCTTCCCTGGTGGACCAGCAAAGAATCCACCTTGCAGTGCAGGGGACACCGGTTCGATCCCTGGTCCAGGAAGATTCTACATGCCAAGGGGCAACTGGGCCCATGCACCACAACTACGAGCCCATGTGCAGCAACTACTAAAGCCCACACGCCCTAGAGCTCATGCTCCACAACAAGAGAAGCCACCTCAATGAGAAGCCCACACCCCGCAATGAGAGAGTAGCCCCTGCTCTCCGCAACTAGAGAAAGCCTGCACACAGCAACAAAGACCCAGTACAGCCAAAAGATAAATAAAATAAATGGATTCTTTTTAGAAAAGGAAGCTGCAGGGGGACTTCCCTGGTGGTCTAATGGTTGAGAATCCACCTTTCAATGCAGGGGATGTGGGTTCCATTCCTGGTAGGGGAACTAAGATTCCCACATGCCTCAGGGCAACTAAGCCTGCATGCCACAACTAAAAAGAAGTCTGAGTGCCAAAACTAAGACCCGACACAGCCAAAAATAAACAAACAAATGTTTTATTTTTAAGAAAAGAAGAAACTGCATGGATTTCTCCCATGGTCTCCTGTAAACCACCCGCCCAGGATGAACAAGGCCCTGTGGATATAAGTTAGAGTCTAGAGAGAAGCAGCAAAAGCAAGAAGTCCCCATCTGAATATGAGACTTGAAACTAGTGGACGGTGTCCCCAGGAAGACTGGACCCAATCTGGGCTTCCCTTAGAGCCCATTTAGAAACCCCTTGACCTCTTAGATGGAGGCATTTTGGAAAACCTGGACCAGGCTCTATAGCCTGGCTCTCTCCTCCTCTTCCTGATTCTGAACGCCAGGCTTTCTTGGAGCTCACCTGGGCCCTCTTCCCTCCTCTCTCTCATCAGTTCCCACGGCTTAGGAACCACTCTAACCAGCCTGATGCAGTGCTGTCCAAATGGGAGTCTCCAGCCCTGACAGGCTTCCCTCTAAATCCACAAGTGCAGTCAGGAGATCTCCACTCAGCTGTCCCATAAGCAACTCAAACTTATCTAGAGCAGAGCTACTGAAGTCCCTCCTCAGACCCATCCCACCTCCACACACACCCCTCTACCTCAGCACTTGGCATCACCCCAGCCACCCAGTTGCTCCTGCTGGGAAACTGTGCATCACGATGAATCTTCCCTCTATTTACCGCCTCATCCACTCCATTCAGAAGTCCTCTCATTCTCACTGCAGCCCCCAGTTTCTTCTCTTCATAGTCTTATCACAGCTTAAAGCTATTTTATTTGTTTACTTTGTGGTTGTTTGGGGGCTCCCTTACCAAAATGAGAAATGATATTTCGCTCACCAATGTAAGTCCAACATTTAGCCTAGGGCCAGAAAGTAAACACTTAACTTAATGAAGACGAGCTGAAGGAAGGAAGGAAAGCATCCATAAATGATGACTTCATCCAGGGTGAAGCACTTGCCCCATAGCTGGCCTGGCATCAAGTCTGGGCAGGGCCAGCATTGAGTCTCCCCACCTATCTTTCCCACTCCTTTTCCATGGAGGGATACCAACAAGAAAAAGTTCCACCCTGCCCCAGAATGGAACAGCAATGACTGAATCCCATCTCCTTCAGAGAGCCTCCTGGGAGATCAGAGAATTGCCACTGACTGCATTGCTCTGCCAAGCCTGGATGTGGAATTTCTATATGAATCTCTTTGCACCCCAGTAGCCAGTTTTATTTGTTTCTTGAACTGTCATTTCCATCCTCTGAAATAAATTCAGCTTTGGCCTAGGATGGAAATAACTGCTTTCCTGGCCTGGCCAAACGTCCCACTCCATCATCTGTATCTTCCCTGGGTACCCAGGCAACCAGCCTTGCCTGGAGGGCAGCAGCCACAGCCTCACAGATAAGTGTGAGGAAGTGGAGGAGCTCCAGATTCAGGATCCTCCTGTGCGCTCGCTCCCAGCTCAGCCCCTCGGATGCTCTTGGACCCTAAGCAGGCCACTCCTCCTGCCTAAATCCCTTCCAGCCATGACCTTCCAGACAGTCCTCCCAAGGCCAACAACCACATTATCAGGGCTTCCTGGTGTAGGGCAGCCGCCGGGAACTTCCACAGCTGCCACACACACCCCAGGGACCCAGAGTGCATGCCTGCATGCTCAGAAACAGGACCTTTTCTGAGGGATGTTAATAATTGTTTACCAGGAAGGGAGTGTAGAAAATTCTGGGTTACAGATAACAGGTAATTCTTTCCTACAAGACTTCTCAGAACCTCTAATAGGTGCTCCAAAGACGAAAGATTCAATGAACGTGGAACCCTTTGTGTGTGTGTTGGAGGGGGAGAGGGCGGCGGGTTGTGGGTCAGACTTTGAAACAGGTGGCCGTTGGGAAGTAGCCCTGGGGTTCTTTCAGCTCACACCTTCCCAGGTGCACCTTGATAGGCAGAAAGGTTTCAGGGGGTCAGCTGGAATGGGGACCAGCACCAAGGAAAGAAATCTGTCCCCAAGCACCTCAAGGCCCTCTTAGGTTCCCCCAAACTGGAGAAGGAATGTCTGCACGCTTGGGACTCCACCAAGAACTCCCCGCCAGGCTCCTGGAGTGTGGCCCCATCCTCCCCCTCCCCACTCCCCACTCCCACCTCTCCCAGCCGCTCAGTCGTCCCAGTGCTCAGAGAATAAAGGAACAACCAGATCTCGCCCATTCAGATCCCATACGATGGACAATAGAGAGTAACTGTCTGGGTTTCAGAGTAGTACTCAGCCATCCTGTATAAGGGACGGCCCACATGGGACAGGATGGAAAAAGTCAGTTCAGTGGGGGAGAAAGGCATCCAGAGGGACTCAGAGGCCAGACTTAAACACAATGCACTTTATTGGCGACAGAACGGATGGGCAGAGGGACCTGTGTGTTATATACATCAGAACTGTGGTGACCATTGCACCCCGGGAGGAGGCCCCAAGGGCAGCGAAGATGGTGGCTGAGGCCACATCTAGACAATCACAGGCTCAGGCTGGGGCCAGAAAGAGAGTCTGAAATTCTCCTGGCTGTTCTTATTCCGGAATCTGGATGCTTGAAGGACAAGAGGCCCCGTCTTTTAGCCCCAAAAAGCGGCTGCCGGCGGGGACTGGAGTGGGAAGAGGCAGGGGGGTGGGAGGGCGCTGAGGAGGCTGCAGACGTGAGAACTGAAGAGCGGATGGGAACGACGGGCGGCGCTGGGGCGGCTGCGGTGCCCTGCGCAGTATTTTATTTGGAGGTGCGCTGGGAGGACTGGGAGAACCTGACGCTGCCGCCCCGGCTGCTGCCAGAGCTGCTGAAGCCTCCACCGCTGACCCCAGAGCGACCCCCGGAGCCAGAGCCGAATCCGCCGCTGCTGCCGCCGAATCCGCCGCTGCTGCCGCCGAATCCGCTGCTGCCACTGAATCCGCTACCTCCGCCGAAGCCGCTGCCGCCCGCCCGGCCGAAGCCGCTGCCTGCGCCGCCTCCCACGCCGACGCCACCGCCGTATCCGCCTCCGAAACCACCCGCGGAGGCGGAGGTGGTGCTGCTGCTGCTGACCACGGCTGCAGGGGAGACCACAGGAACAGCGATCAGCTCCCGGCCACCACCTCCCTATATCATAACGATCCCCTAGGCCCAGGATGATTGGGAGGCGATCAAGGCAGCTTTGAACCTGATGATCACTGTTTTGCGTTCTGATGTGGTGAGGTGTTCACCTCCACAGTGTTAAGTCAGTTTGAATTTTCCAATGTTTCCTTCTACCTACGTACTGTCAACTCTTGAAGACCCCCCCAAGGAGATGATCCAGAATTTCTCCTCCCATTAACAAGCTCCCTATTAGATATCCCCCCACCCTCCATACAGTACTATTAATAGTGCTCTGAGCCCAGAATCATTACCAAAGCATATCTGCTGCCCCTTCTGCCCCCCAGGAAACGCCTCCAACCGCCATGGAAACATTGTTTTAATTAGGTACTATCGCCTTGAATTAGTACAGATATTTCAGAACCAGTTCTCACTGTGTGGTTTCTTTGGCTACTTACAGATGCTAACAGCACTCGGGCACTCTCCAGACATCCTGTATGAGAAAGCAAGAGAAGGCTAGCTCAGTCGCAAAGCAAATTTCCAACAAGTCCATGAATGAAGGTGACAACAACCAGAACAGAATTCAGCAGCCTGGCACATCAGTACTCTTTCTCCACTGTTCATGGGCCAACACAGAACCCCTATGCGCACTGGTTACCTATGCACTTGGCCATCTATGGAGGGCGTGAACTGGCAAAGGCAAGTGGTTGCCTATAAGTCCTGTGCAATGTGGGGGCCTCTCTCTATAACAGGCCTCCTCCCCATTCCCTTGGTCACTTATCTGGCCCTCAGCCTGTGACTTGGGGCAGGAGAAGCAGGGAGATGGCAGTAAGAGGCCTACCTGCACTCCTCGCCCTCCAGTAGCTTGCGGTAGGTGGCGATCTCCACGTCCAGGGCCAGTTTGACATTCATCAGCTCCTGGTAGTCGCGCAGCAGCCGAGCCAGGTCATCCTTGGCCTGCTGAAGGGCGGCCTGTAGCTCTTGGAGCTTGGCATTAGCATCCTTGAGGGCCAGCTCCCCACGCTGCTCAGCTTCAGCAATGGCTGTCTGTAGTTTAGCGATCTGGAGCAGGGGGAGGGAGGAGGAACCATGAGCCCAGTAGGAGGGTTCTCTGAGTCTTAGACTAGATTATCCCAGAGCAAGTCAGTCAACCTCACCCCTTCGTTAGCACCTCTGTCTGTCTTCATGCACAGAAGACAGATGGATGACTGTGGCTTACCAGCCATCTAAACTGGCTTTGTCTTTGAACTCCTTGAAGGCCAGTGCTGCCTGAGATAACCCCAGAAGTCCCCTCCCCCAGACTAGGAGTCCTGAGATCCTAGCCCCCACCCCTCACCCGTCAGCCTAGACACCAGCATTCGTGGCTGTCCTACCTGCTTCTTGACATTCTCGATCTCAGCGCGCAGCCTCTGAATCATCCGGTTGAGCTCTGAGATCTCACTCTTGGTGCTCTTCAGGTCATCCCCATGCCTGCCAGCTGTGATCTGCAGTTCTCCCAACTGGAGAATAGAAGGGATGGTCAGGTGTTGATGCAGCTTTGCCTGGCTCATCCCTAATGTCATCCAGCCAAACTCAAGGTAGTTAGTAAGCACTTGTGTTTAAATGCATTGAATTATGTTTCTGCAGGGACATCTCTGAGGCAGTAGGGAACAGAACATCTGGTTTGCTGTAGAAGATTCTCCCACCCCGAAATCCCTGAGCAAGCTGGAGTGGGTCCCATGTGGTCTGGCAGGGGACAGTGGAACCACTTCCCCCTAGGGGGCAGCACTTTCTGCAATTGAACAACCTTGACAGGATGTCTCCCGAGAGGAGAATTGAGAGGGGCCACCCAATGGCTACCACCCAGCCATCCCATGGACCACAGCCTCCCTGGGACCTTCAGTGAATCCTCTGAGAGGTGCCTGGCTCTCACCTTGGTCTGGTACAGGGCCTCGGCCTCGGCCTTGCTCCTCTGGGCGATCTCCTCATACTGGGCCTTGACCTCGGCAATGATGCTGTCCAGGTCCAGGCTGCGGTTGTTGTCCATGGACAGGACCACGGACGTGTCACTGACATGGCTCTGCATCTGGGACAGCTCCTGCCAATGCAGAGGGGCCTAGTCACTGTTGGGGCCTCTGCAGCCAGCACACAGAAGCCCCAAGAGACTCCTGATCAACGGACCCATCTGCTGAGTCAGCTCAGAAGGTGGATCGGCTCTGCCCTGCCTGCCAGCCTCTCAGTGACCCCATGCTTGCAGTTCCTCCTGGGGAGCCCCAATAAGAGGCCTTATCTCAAGGCTCAGTCTTCCTGAGCCCTACCTATCAAATCTGAAAATATCTCACCCTCCCTCTTGCCCCCTCCTAGTAGGAAACATCCTCACCATATCATAGAGGGTCGTCAAGAAATTGATCTCATCTGTTAAGGCATCCACCTTGGCCTGAAGCTCCACTTTGTTCATGTAGGCAGCGTCCACATCCTGAGAAAGACAGATAAACACATAAGGCCTTATTCCTCCAAGAAATGCACAGCAAGCTGCAGCCGCAGCAAGACCAGTACTTGTCCGAGGCTGGCCTCCACATGAAGGATTCACATCAAGGGGATGGCAGAAGTTCAGTCCTACTCAAAAGCTAAAAAATGAGTGAACTGACTTCTTGAGGCATCTCTCCAGACTAAGATGCACTTGGCTTTTATTTTTGGTCCCAACTGCCTGAACTTGGCAGCTCTGTGGCAGTGGAATAAGGATTCCCCCCAGCCCAGCTGGAAACCAGTGCCTACAAGCCCTAGAAACCCCACACTACAGCCCTTACCTTCTTCAGGGTCACAAATTCATTCTCAGCAGCTGTGCGCTTGTTGATCTCATCCTCATATCTGTAAGAGTTAAAAAGAAATCACTGTTTGGAGTATAAGGTAGTCATAAATGCCACTGTTCTCTCGAACTCTGAAAGTACCTCTGTTCTGTCCTCTGTCCCTCTCCCACCCCTCTTAAAACACACCCTCTCACTGTCCCCCTGTTAGTTAGAAGGACCAACCATTCCCATTCATTCAGGCAGACTGTCTGGTTTTAACACGGCAAGTTCCAAGTGCTGGGAAACCCCTCCATTCCCAGTAGACTGGATGTTTGGTCACCACCCTGTGAGTTGTCCCAGCATCCTTCAGATCCTACAACCAGGATCTTCCCCAGCCTGGCTCATGAGAAAGTGCTTCTTCAGCTCTAGCCTTCTAATTTTCTTTGTGAAGGACTATCCTTCAGGAAAGAAGGTGAAGAGGAACCCAATGAACCAAACTGTCCTCCATGAAGATATAGGAAAGTGGGCTAAGTGACAGCCCTCTCAGTGGGCAAGGGGAAAGCAGTGAAAGCTGGGATTCCAAGACAGGGTGGCCCACAGCATCTTCCGACCTGCGCCTGTCACTCACTTCTTCTTAAAGTCTTCCACTAGGTCCTGCATGTTCCTCAGCTCTGAGTCCAGGCGGCCTCTCTCCCCCTGAATGCTGTCCAGGTAGCTTCGCAGGGAGCTGATGTAGTTCTCAAAAAGGGGCTCGAGGTTGTTGGTGCCTGTGATGGGATGTGTGCCCTGCTGCTGGAGCAGACTCCACTTGGTCTCCAGGACCTTGTTCTGTTGCTCCAGGAACCGTACCTGAAATGCATTGGGAGAAGCAAACTCAGGCAGTGCTTGGAGCAGAAGGGTCTTGCCTTGGGCAGAACTGGGTGTCTGCATCTCCCCATTTCCCAGTACAAAGGCCTAAGAAAGCTCCCGCTGTGGCTGGAGAGGGTACAGACAGACCATCACAGCAGTCAGGCCATTGAAGATGCAATATGGCTTCTTTACAGAAGCAGGAGAAATGGGAGGGGAAACTGGAAGTAACCCCTGCCTGGAAGTGAGAGACTTGACCCTTCAGTATTCCTGGGGACTTCATGATTCTAGCCCAATTACAAAAACACAGAGCATACCGCAAGAAGGTGCTTAAACCTCAACAGCATTGTTTCCATCTAAGACACCATTGACACCCCACTGATATTCACTTCTAAGGATGTGAATGGCTAGGAACTCACATAGTTGAAATGCTAGTGATCGTTTTGACAGGAGAGAGACAGCCAGTGTGAGCTACCCTGCTCTGGAGGTCCCCGAGCACCCTCCTCTTCCCGATGAGGTTAATTGGGGTGCAGACTGAGTTTCTAGGGTCTCAGCAGCCCCTTGGGACTCAGGTTCCCCCTTGAGCCTCTTGAATTCCTTCTCTAGGGTACCTGCCTCCTTTGCCTGGCACATCGCCATAGAGAGACGAGGCCTCCTGGAAAGCCCCAGAAGGCAACTCATGTTTGAATAGCCCCCAGTTCTGGGTCAGACCCTTGCCTGTCAGAGGTTATGACCCCCGCCCTGCCCTGCCAGCACTACGTGCCCAGGCTGGATAAGGCAACAGGTGGAAGTCTTGAGCAAAGAGGCAGACAAGCAGGACTTGGGGATGTGGGGGTCCAAATAGGGGACCATCATCTTTCCCAATCACATGACCAAGTGGGCAGGTTCATCAGCCCTGAACATCCTCATAAGAGCCAAAAATGCTGCCTAACCCTTTCCCTCCAGCCTGGACCACTCCAGATTGATCCTAAACACTGTATGTAAATATCAAACTCAAAGTCCCCAACCTAGGAATGGGGGCTGCATCAGGGCTTCCTCACCTTGTCGATGAAAGAGGCAAACTTGTTGTTGAGGGTCTTGATCTGCTCCCGCTCTTGGGTCTTTACTTGCCCAATCTGGGGATCGATCTCCACATTGAGGGGCTGCAGGAGGCTCTGGTTGACAGTCACTTCCTGAATTCCCCCAGGGAAGCCACCTGGGCCAAAGCCACCAGGGCCACCAAAGCCACCGAGTCCACCAAAGCCACCAGCCCCACCAAAGCCACCAGCTCCTCCAAAGCCACCAGCCCCACCAAAGCCACCAGCTCCTCCGAAGCCACCAGCCCCACCAAAGCCACCAGCTCCTCCAAAACCACCTCCCATTCCTCTGCCACCACCAAAGCCACCTCCATAACCACTCCCAAAGCCACTGACATAGCAGCTGCGCCCTCCTCCAAAGCCACCAGCCCGAGAGCCGCCAGCCATGCTGATGGAGATGCTCTTATTGCCACCCAGATTGTAGAGGCTGCGACTGCCAAAGCCACCTGCTCTGCTCCGGAACCCATAGGCCCCTCCGCCGGCTCCCCCAGAGCGGGCCACACAGCTCATCCTGCTACTGCCAGAGACCACGGCAGAGTGGCCTGAGAAGCCCTGGCTCCCACCGCCAGATGTCTTGTGGACTTGTCTGTTCATGGTGAGCAAAGTCGGTGAAGGGAAAGTGCAAGAGTTAAGCAGGGCCACTCAGAGCCAGAGGAAGAGAGAAGCAAACTGAAGACCTGTGCGGGATAAATCCCTTTATATACATCTAGGAGGCTGCTGCGCTCAAAGGAAGGAGAGATAATTAATCTCAAGTAGTCATGGGTTGGGTTTGCCTTCCAGGCAATATTAGTTCTAGGCTACTAAACACACCTTAAAAATAATCTGAAATGGTGAAAGTGCTAAGGTGGCAGGCTTACCTGGCAGGGAGAGGTGCCTGACTTGGCCCCGTGCTTGGGCATAGCCACCTCCTAGCTTTGTCTGGCAGGACCCAGGAGGCACACTAATCTGTCTACTGGCCAGCTGTCCTGGGTCCTACCAGAGCAGGGCTCAGCTCTGGAAAGGATGGAGTGAAAGGAGGGTTGGAGTGGTTCTGGTTGTCTGGGTGGTGGAGACAGTGAAGCCCATCCAAGGGCTCAGGGAAATATCTCAACAGGAGGGGTGACACAGTCTACTTCACAGAATGCACATGGCCACAGAGCACCCACTGTGTGCCCAGCTCTATGCCGGATTTGAGGATGAATTGATGACCTCTCCTCTTCCCTTCCTGGAAACAAAGACCAGAACCATCACAAAGCTGCCTCCTGGGTTCCCCATGTCTCCTAAGCTGTGGTTCAGGAGGCTGCAGCATTTGGATTCATGACTCTTCTTGAAAAAGAGGAAGGAATTAACACTGTGTGTTTGATAAGCCATCAGCAAAATTCAACAAGCCAGTTCATTTCAAAAACTTCCCAGGAAAGCCATACACTATTCCCTACCTTCAGAACATCTCTAAAGCTTCCTTTCTTGCTTCCCCCATTTTTGGCACTTGCCTGGTTTCTGTCCAAGTCCCAGGTGACTGGAAATTCAAACATCAATTATAACACCAATGTGACACCTATTGACAGATGACCTAACTCGTGTCAGGCACTGGATGAGCCACCGGAGACAGACACAGGAACCATTCTGTGGTGAAGGGAACAAGTGCTCCTGGGGGGTCTGTGACCTCAGTGTCAAGACACCCACCCCCACCCCCACTCCCAGCAGGGCTGGCAGCACTGCCACACGTGTCTGACTCTGAAAACCTGAGAATCTGCCAGTCTAAAGTTTTTCAGAGGCTTAGGGACTGGGCTTGTCTTGTTCAAGAGGAAAGCCTTTCTGCGCAGGTTTGGAGCCTGCCAAGTCAGCCATGGATCGCTCCAGCACAAGACTTTTTCCTTCTGTCTGCTGCACAGATGGCCCTGCCATGGGTATGGCCTCTGTGGCCTTGGCAGGAGCCTCCTCAGAATGGGGGGAAGGAGAGAAGGACGGTGGATTCTTCAGCACTCACTGGGCTGGGCTGGGGGTGGCCCACGTGCAGAGAAAGTGATACTCTTTTCAGTGGCCTGATTCTCCCACGTGTCCTCTCCCTACTTCCTTACCTCCAGGCTCTGCAACATCGTGGTCCCTTCCGTGGAATAAAACCATAAACTTTTCAGGAGCTTACAGTCTTGTCAAAATACTGGACCCTCTGATTCTTAGCACAGCACTTTGCCAATAATATATGCTCCTAAAGGTTGGTTGGTTGAGTGAATGATCAGTCACTCAATGGAACAATTGATGAATGAATTAAGCCTGTTTGCTGGATTACAGCCAAATAAAACTAGTCAAAGGTTAATTGAAATCCCATTACATAAAGCCCTGGAGAAGGAAATGGCAACCCACTCCAGTACTCTTGCCTAGAGAATTCCAAGGACAGAGGAGCCTGGTAGGCTACAGTCCATGGGATCACAGAGTCAGACACGACTGTGTGACTTTCACTTTCTTTCTTTACATAAGGTAGTCCAAGCTAACAGAGAAGGTCTCAACATAAAGAATCCAGACCTCTTGAATTTGGTGTTCAGGTTTAAGAAAATATATGTGCAAATGAGTGCCATCTCCTCTCCAGCAAAAAAAAAAAAAAAAGGCTATATAATCACAGTATCAAGAATCAGTTGAAGAATCTGTCACAGAATCACGTTTAAGTGGACTGGCCCTTTGAGTCACATAATTTGCCTCCTACCCAGTACTGAGATTCCCTCTGCAGCAGGTCTGACTTACACCCCTGATCTTCCACAACTGCTACCCAAGGATTATTGGCAGGAGAAATTAGCTCAAGGCCTAGAGGGTGGCTGTACACACACCCTCCTCAGCTTTGCTCCCTCAAAGGAACCAGAGTTTAAAGAATGAACCAAACTGAGAGCTGGACCAGCCAGCCTCTCCCCATGACTAACCATGACCAAGGCTATTTAAATTCTGTGTGTGTCAGCATTTTTAACCGATAAAGATGGTCAGTAGTCTCTACCCTTCTGGTTCTCATAGGATAATAGATGGATGAGTTTTGTGAAACGTATAGCAAAAATTAGGTCATACTTTTTTCTCTCTTAGTGTTTAAGTGTATGCACTTTAGAACCAAACAGACCCAGCTTTGATTTCATTTTTTTTAATTTAAGTATAGTTGATCTATAATGTTGTGTTAATTTCTGCTGTATAGTAAAGTGATTCACCTATACATATATATACATTCTTTTTAAAATTCTTTTTTTGCATTATAATTTATCACAAGATATTGAATATAGTTCCCTGTGATGTACAGTAGGACTTTACTGTTTATCCATTCTACATATGATAGTTTACATGTACTAACCCCAACCTTCCAATCCATCTCTCCCCTGCCCCCTCCCCCTTGGCAACCACAAGTCTGTTCTCTATGAAACAGTCCCAGTTTTTGAATATCAGCTTTGTCTCTGTGTGTCTGTATGGAAATTCATTAACTTCTCTGTGCCTTGGTTTTCTCATCTGTAAAATTAAGTTGCTAAAAGTACCTCTCTCATAGTCACTGTCATGTCCGGAAAGTACCTAGCACAGTGTAAGTGTTCAGTGTTCACTGTTAATTTTAGCTATTTTTGTTTGCAAATCATATGGAGAATTTCAGCTTTCATACCTGTCAAAAGAATCAACCCAATGAAGTAATGATTCCATTTGCTAATTAACCATTGAGATTCCCCAGGGAAATTCGAGAACAGCATGGGGCCAGATAGCTAGAACCACATCAACTCCATGATGAGGTGAGAGGAAGCAGGCCTCAGCTTCTGGCCCAAAAAAGAGAAATCCATGAACAAATAAGAGATGTGTTTACCAAGCATGGACTCTCCGGATCACTATGTGGTAAAAAGAATGGTTTCCAAAGAACTTGCAGTGCAGAAAAGCCAAACATTATAAGACTGTGCAAAACTAAGTCCCAAGTTAGAGATGTTTTGAGAGTATGGAGAATCAGAAATGCAATGAAAAAGGGGAATTGCATGGTAAGGCTTCAGGAAGAGACATGAGCTGAAACTTTCAAGCAGGGCAGAATTTGCTAGACAGAAGGAAAGACGTTCCAACCCAATTGGTCATGAGCCAAGGCTCAGCATGAAAGCAAGCATGGTTGGGTTCAGGATCTGGTGACCTGGGTAGACTTTTGTCATCTGTGGCTACACAACATCTTTCAATGTCTTCCCTTCATTTTGGTCATTTCCCACAGTGAGATCCCCACCTTCTTAGAGTAAAATCCAGGAAACACATTCCCAGACTCCTTTACAGCTAGAAGCCAGGCCTGTGGCCTGGAACCTTTCAATGAGAGACACCCTTGTGAGACCTAGATTCTGATGGAGACATCTGAGTCCTGATGGACAGAGGTGGCGGCTTCCCCAGTGGCTCTGAGGTGAAGAATCTGCCTGCAGTGCAGGAGATTCAAGAGACACAAGTTCAATTCCTAGGTTGGGAAAATCCCCTGGAGGAGGGTGTGGCAACCCAATCCTGTATACTTACCTGGAGAATCCCATGGACAGAGGGGCCTGGCAGGCTACACTCCATGGGGTCGCAAAGAGTTGGACATAACTGAAGTGACTGAGCACACCTGCACGCACGGACAGAGGTGAAGTTTTGTTACTTCCCCGGAGCATCACAGGTACAGCAGCAATGGTCAAAATGTTTGCTCCAGAGCAGCCTCTAGGGGTGGCTGGATGTGGTTCCAAGCTGCAGAACCCCCAGAGAGGCCATGAGCAACAATGTGCTTTAATAAATTATTTTCTGTTTACATCTCAGGCAGAATGGATGCTCATATATGCAAATATGAGTGGTGATAAATACAGAGATGAGACAGGCCTGGCTAGAGCAGGATGAGATTGTAGAAGATGTAGGGGACGTGGGTGAGACAGGATGGAGGGCCTGCCTTTTGTGCCAAAGAGAATGAGACTGCTGCATGACCAGGTATGGGGCCTGAAGTGAAGCAAGGTACCTTTCTGCCCCACACTGGGTCAAATAGAGTCCACTGATCCTAAGTCACATTTGTCATTCCTCCAAGTGAATTACCTTGAAGAGGGATCTTTGAGAAGGAAAGTCACAACCACCATTGTCATCAGATCTGGAAACTCTCCAACAGGTGGTAGAAGAAATGGGAAAAAGAGTTTAATCTATTTTCTTTTTTTAATTGAAGTATAGTTGATTTACAAGGTTGTGTTAATTTCTGCTTCACAGCAAAGTGTGTTTAGTCTATTATTCTGCACCCGGGATTGCAGAGAAGACATTGTCCACTAGGGGACGGGGAGTAAAATAGGGGTCGGGAGTCCATTAGCAGGACAAGGGTGTGGATTCTGATTGGAGAGTCACCAGGGGTGCAAATGATAGAAGAGGAGGAAGCAGTCCATGAGTTGAAATTCTTGATGGTTGGGCCCAGCCCTCCAGGCTTGAGGGACCTAATAAACATTTTGAGAAATCAGAGTTGGCTTACACTCATTTCAGCACCCGGATTATGAAGCTTAAGTAAGTAGCCTAAGTACCTTCTCCCTAGAGAAAAGAGTGAGTCACTGTGTTGCAATGTATAACATCAAAGCCTCATAGGGCTCTGTAGCCAAGAGGCTAGCCAGTCCATGCCTCTACCTCAGGACAGTCCCGCATACACAAATACACACATACACACGCACACAAGCAGCCTCTCCTATTCAGGATGCCCATGGAAGGCAATTCGTCAAATCTTCTTGCTTGCCTAGGCCAGCCAGGCACCATCCTGACCTAAAGAAGATCTTCTTAGATCTAGTTTTAATGCCTTCTGATCCAGTGGGAACTGGACTCCTCTTCATGGGATCAGTGAATTTGGAACCCAACCCTCTCTGGAACTGAAGGCCCCTTTGAACATCAGGAATGATCCTGACCTTCAAAACTTACATTTTCAGTATCTTTTGAGAATGTATTTTTTTTTTTTACTATGAATTCAGCAATACTTTTAAATAAAACTGCATCTTATAATCACATACATTTGAAAATGGTAACACATATATAGGAAGACATACTGTTTATTCCCAGGTGGCACTGGTGGTAATGAACCCACCTGCCAATGCAGGAGACATAAGAGATTCAGTTTCAATCCTTGGGTCAGGAAGATCCCCTGGAGGAGGAAATGGCAACCCACTCTGGTATTCTTGCCTAGAAAATCCCATAGACAGAGGAGCCTGGGAGGCTACAGTCCATGGGGTCACAAAGAGTCACACACAACTGAAGCAACTTAGCAGATACTGTTTATTCAATCTACAAATGTTTGTGCACATGTGGATGCTCAGAACCCTGACAATAACACAGCAGCCATCCTAACTGAGGCCTGTCAGCCTCTGGTCTCAAACTCCTGCCAACCAGACTCTTCCTCTGTTGGACAGCTCTGTCCTTTAGACAGGGCTCACGGTCCCCAGCTGAAATGCCCTGCTGGACTGTGACCCTCTACACTGCTGTCACAGCCAGTCTTCCTTGCCTCTGTTGTCCATCAGCATCTGGTCCTAGCAGGCCTTCAATGTGACCTGAAGTGAAATGGATTTGCTCTCATCTGGCCTTTCAGAGTCACACAGACTAGCTTCCTTGGTTTCTGTATTTTCTTCCAACATTAGAAAATACTATTGAATTTCCAGAAACTGTCCTCTCAGTTAAATATCCCCAATTGCTTCTCCCGATCTTCAGGACACATGGTTTCTCTTCACTCCATTTTGCTCTTAAAATCATGGTATCTAAATAAGATAAAATAATCAGAGGTGGGTAATAACCTATAATGGAAAAGACTCTGAATCATTTTTCTGTACACTTGAAAGTAACACAACATTGTAAACTAACTATACTTCAATTTTTTAAAATCAGGGATGGTATAAGGTGCACTGAAACTATTAGGGGGACACCTACTGTCTGTGATGTGGGCACTGCTTCTTCCAGCAGATGAAGATTCCCTGCCCTTCTTTAGCAGTAGGCTTCTGTCAATCCTGAGCCGGTGGAGGGGTTAGACGTGGACTTTATCATGTAAGTCAGGCCGTCCTGGGTTTGAATCCTGGCTCTGCCTCTTACTCACTTACTGTGGGATCTCAGGCAAGATCACACAGTAAACCTTCTAGAACCTAAGTTTCCTCATCTGTCAAATGGAAATAACAGATTAATCTTCCATAGCTGTTGTGAGGGTTGAATTAAACAATGTATGGCAAACACGAAGAATGCTGCCTAGACATTGTTAGTACTCGGGGGACCCTGGTTATTACTTTGTATTGGTCATTTTATGTCACTTTGGAGTGTACTTCTGTCCTAATATGATAATATAGAATCTTCTGTTGCTCTGGACAAATCACAGGTCGATTCAGTGAATTGACTGCTCCTGTGATGACCCAAGCACTTTATTTTCTTCATGTTTTTGACTTCATGTTCTTCTTTCTCAGATGCAGAGCATCAGCCCCAATCAGCCTTCCCTGGGACTATGAATCTTTATTGAACACTTGCCATTTTCCAGTCACTGTTTTCAGGCACCATGAATGCAGTGATGAAGTTCCTGCTCTTCGAGAGCTCACATGCCAGCAACAAACTGACAGTAAAGCAGTAAATACAGGGGCTTCCCTGGTGGCCCAGGGGTTAAGAATCCACCTTGCCATGCAGGGGACACGGGTTCAATCCCTGGTCGGGGAACTAAGATCCCACATGCCACAGAGCAACTAAGCCCTTGCACAGCAACTACTGAGACTGCATGCCACAACTAGAGAAAAACCCCACATGATTCAGCAAAGATCCCACAGGCCACAACCAAGACCCAACACAGCTAAGGACAGTTCCTGGAAATTCAACAGTATTTTCTAATGTCGGAAGAAATACAACTAAAAGAAGTACTTACTAAAAGAAGTAAGTACACGTTATACCAGGCTGTGAAAAGTGCTATAAAATAAAGGCAGCAGAAAAAAAGGTGGGTAGACATGAGAAGGGTGCTATTTCATTGAGAGTCGTCTGAGCAGACAGCTGAGCACAGTGAGGTGGCAAGGACGTGAAGACACCTGAGGAAAGGGTGTGCTGGGCAGAGGAAACCGCATGTGCAAAGGCCTTGAGGCAGACAGGTGAGGAGTGTGTTGTGGAGCAGCAGGGGACCAGCAGAGCTGAAGCAGAGTGAGGGAGGAGAACAGGCATCAGAGATGAGCTCTGGGGCTGGGGGCGGTGGAGTTGGGGGGGAGTAGAATCCAATCACACATGTGGCTTTGACATGCTAAGACTTGCTTTTACTCTGAGAGGCGAAGCCATTGAAGGGTTTCAGCAAAGGTGGGCCACAAGGTGACTTTTAAACAAATGAGTCCGGCTGCTTTGTGGATAGATTCTAGGGGTCAAGGGGGAACTGATGAGACCTACTCCACCTTCCTTACCTTACAAAACAGAAACCCGCCTTCTGCTTTTAAGCAGCTCACTTCTACCTTCTGCTAGAAGAGGAAACTGAAGGGCCAGCAGCGACAGAGCATTCCAGCGACAATCAACAGGACAGTGAAACTGGAGGCAAAGCAAATATACTCCAATAAAAATTAATTAAAAAAAAAAACTGAACACGAGATTCGCCCTATAGAGCCTTTTATTTATGAAAGATTCCTCTGTGTAATAGGAGCTCTCCACCATAATTGTGCTGAATCTTGTTAGTCTGGTGTGTCTCCTCAAACCAAAAGTTATAAATAGCAGAAATCACATCTTGTCCTTGCTGGGAAATTCAAAACAAAAATGGGAATTTAGTAAATAAATTGATTGAAACAAAAGGAAAAAAGAGGAGGAGGAAAAAACATTAAGCAATCATTTAACATGGGGTAGAGAAAGTCAAAGGGAAATTTAAATTGATTTTTCAGTATGATGATTTTTTAAAAGCATGGCTCTTTCTCTCTTCACTGCAGAATTTCAGGGAGTCCAGCTGGACATAAAGCAGAGGCTGTGATCATGAGAGGAAATAAGGTGACCATGAGATACCATGTAAGTTATCGAAGGAGATTTAGGAATAGTGATTCAGTCTCTGGCATAAAGCAAATGCTCAACAAATATTGAAGAAATGACTATCACTATGGGGAAGACAGAAGACAAGGGAATGACAGCAAAGAACATTTCCTCCTGGTAAACAAGACTGGGGAGGGAGGTGGAGCATCACAAGGCTTAGCCTGACAGCCACGTGGAAGGGCAGTGAGATGCAGAAGTGGCCATTCCCAGACAGGAGTCCAAAGCATGTCCTGGGCCTAAAGGCCACTCCCTAAAGGCAGGTGCCCCAGAGTTCCCTCTGTCTCTTTCAGACCTGCTGTCTCAGACAAGCCTTGTTCTGAGCTTGCCTAGTCTTGGAACACAAACCCAAAGCCCCGTACAAATCAGATCATGGGCCAAACCACCATTCTCCATGCCTGGCCTGGGCCTTGCTTTCCAGCCTCCCTCCCACCACTCTCTGTTCCTAATTCGGCGTGATGTCAAGCTGCTGTGGGTTCTTATACATGCTGCATGGTGCCTCGCTTCCCTGCCTCTACTCTGGTATTCTTACTGCCTAGAGCACCCTACCTCCCTGAGCCCCTCACCCCAACTCCAGGTCCACAACCCTTTCACCTGGTTAACTCCTTCTCAGGCTTCAAGATTAATCTCAGGGGTCACCTCCTCCAGGAAGCCTCCCTTGATTCTCTTGGCAAAAGTGAATGCTTCTGGGACTTCCCTGGGGATCCAGTGGTTGAGACTCTATACTCCCAATGCAAAGGGCCTGGGTTCAATAGCTAGTTGGGGAACTAGATCCCACATGCCACAAATGGGAGTCCACATGCCACAGCTAAGAGTTGTCATGCCAAAATTAAGACCTGGAACAGCCAAATAATAAAATATTTCTTTTTAAAAGCTGAATGCTTCTTGCCTGTGATTTCAGAGCTTCATTGTTCACATTTACCATTGCTCTTGCTTCAAGGCAATGGCACCCCACTCCAGTACTCTTGCCTGGAAAATCCCATGGATGGAGGAGCCTGGTAGGCTGCAGTCCATGGGGTGGCGAAGAGTCGGACACGACTAAGCGACTTCACTTTCACTTTTCACTTTCATGCATTGGAGAAAGAAATGGCAACCCACTCCAGTGTTCTTGCCTGGAGAATCCCAGGGACGGCGGAGCTTGATGGGCTGCCGTCTATGGGGTCGCACAGAGTCGGACACGACTGAAGCGACTTAGCAGTAGCAGCTTGCTTCCCTGTAGCTCAAATGGAAAAGAATATGCCTGCAATCCAGGACACCCAGGTTCGAAGCCTGGGTCGGCAAGATCCCCTGGAGAAGGGAATGGCAACCCACTCCAGTATTCCTGCCTGGAGAATTCCATAGACAGAGGCGCCTGACAGGCTACAGTATATAGGGTCGCAAAGAGTCAGAAACGACTGAGCAACTAACACATACACCATTGCTGTTACCACTCTCATGAAAGTATGGGAAGTCTGAAATTAGCATGTCTGCCTCCCCAACAACCCCCATACTCATGAGCCCACAGTCACATGAAACTATGTCCTCCCCAAGGGAGAGAGTCCCGCAGTGATGCCTGTCCAGCTGAAGTCCTCAGATTGTGGATTTTCAGACAGAAAGCTCCAAGTCTGATGAGAGAAAGGCTGCAGGCCTTGGAACAGTATGCAGGGAAGGGAGTGTGATCAGAAGGAGGCCCCAGGAGGCCTAAGGGAGACCGAGCAGCAGGGTGAGCCAAGAGGGTGGAACGGCTCCCAGGGGACTTCCTAGAAGAAAGGGTTGCCTCTTAGAAAAGATTAGAGTCCTGCCCTCTGTCAGTTCACCTACATGTCCCCTTCCACCACCTCACCAACTTGGGAGGAAGAGTCTACTGCTGAGTCTCAATCTTCAACACAGTGAAAGATGGAGCTGGTGCTAAAGTGGCACCTTTTTCTCTCCGCCTACCCTTCCCTTTGTCCTAGCACCGAATCCTGAGGGGGCCACAAAGGGGGTCACAGGTCCCTCAGCCACCTCCCTGAGCGGCTCTTTTATGTTAAACAGGAGTCTTCTTAAATAAATTTAAAAAACACACCTGCGTAGCTGCTTGCCTGCAAATGCAAATATGTTTACGCTAAGATACACACGTACATGTCTCCTCTACAATCTAACTTTGCAAGTCGTCAAATTCAACTGAGGAGGCCCTGAGAGGCCCCGCAGTGACACGCCTGTGCTCCCGCCCACTCAGAGCACAAGAAAGGCATTAATCTGCCAGGCTTCTGGGTTTCAACTTCTGGTGTGGCTCACTGTGACCTGCAGCTTCCTGGTGGGTGAACTTGAGAAGCCCCTCCCCTGCTTTCAACCCTTGACTCCTCCTTCCACCCCAGAAACTCGGCGAAAAGGCCTATTCAGCATCCTCCCAGGGGAGGGGTGCAGTGAGGGGAAGAAGTCCAAGACTTCCTGCTCTGCCCACGGTGTGAGCCCCAAGACAATGCGGAGATTAACTTGTGAAGGAGCAGCCAGCCAGCCCAGGGAGCGGCTGTTCCTGGCAGGAGGCCCCCGCCAGGGAGCACAAGCCCCTGAGGTGCACCCTTCATTGCTCTGCCCTGCTCCCTAAGCCTGCCTGTGAGCAGAGATCGGCCTGGACAAACTGTGTGCCCTCCGTCTGCACACAGTAAGGGCCCGTGGGAGGCACCATGCGGAACGATTGGGGTCTGCAGACACTCCCTGGCAATGGAGGGTGGGAGGCACCAACTGACAGCCCGGCGGGGGTGGGGGGAGTGCAATCTGCAAACACAGCAAGAAGGATACAGGTCAGACCGCACACGGGAGCTTCTGCTGAAGAAGGGAAGGTGGTAATGCTTCAGGCATCATGGAATCGGTCCAGAAACAAAGGGTCCACAGAGGCTATATACCCAGACCCCCACCTCCGATTGTCCAACCAGAACCTCCAGGGCTGGCCCCAGTCAGGCACCTTCTACTGCCCCTACTCTCCCACCACACAGGGGCAGCCATTCAGATAACCCTGACAGAGTCACCTGAGGACAGAGGCAAGTGAGCTCAGCACGAGAGCTCTATTAGAGCAACATGCTTTCACGGCTCCATCCAACAACCGTGACCTTGTTGATTATGCCAACAAGTTCCTGAAAGCCTTGCTGACCTGGAGGGAGAGCCGGTGCCTGGAGTTCGGTGAAGACAGGGAGGCCTTGCTAGACGCTGAACATAAACTCTCCATAAGCGCCATAACCTCTTGTTCTGTATTCAGTGGAGACCCGACTGCCTGACCCCATACCTGCCCTACGCCCCACGCCTCCACACTTGCACCCCTTCCCACCTGGGTCTCAGCACTGAGATGGCACTGCCCTGCTTGCCTGTACAACTGTTGGCTGTTTTGAGTCTGTGCTCCTATTCTGTAGGCAACCTTCAGGCTCCACACACCACACTTCTCTCCCAATAATCTGGGCAATTTAAGAGAAGAGATCTGAGATATTAGCGGATGACCTTAATAGAGACAGACAGATCCCTTGGGCCCCGGTCTCTTTCCCTTTCACCACAATTCTGGGGACTTCGCCCAAGGAACAACACAACTGCTCAAAGATGAATGTCAAAGGTGTTTTATTGAAGATTCACCAAAGATGGATAAAGGGAAGGAGAAGAGTGGACAGGGTACTCAGGGGTTCTTGTCCCAACCTTGCAGGGTAGGTTGCTGCCCAGTGATGGAGAAGGAGTTTTGTCCTGATGTAGAGGGAGACGTGGGGTCTGGTAGGAGGCAGCGGTGGGCTGGGAGGGGACATATGACCATGATAATCCTGGAGATGAGGCACCTGGTTGGATTCTCCTCTCTCCATGGGAGGTAAAGAGTCAGCCGACACCTCTCCCATTCCAGCTGGATCACAAGCCAAAAAATCAGGGGGAAACTACCAAACTCTAAGAGAGCAGAGTCCATGTCCTAGCACTGAGGTGACACTGGTGAGACGAGCCCCAGGAAAGGAGAGTGGAGGTGGGGGTGAAGGAAGCAGAGACACCAGGGCTGGACAGGCTGGCTGCAGAGGGCTGCAGGGCCCCCGTCTCCTTTATCGGAAGGACTTCTTGGTCACGGTGGTGGTAGAGATGATCTTGCCGCTGGAACTGCCGCCGATGCCACCACCGAATCCAAAGCCACTTCCGGAGCCAGAACCCAGGCCAAATCCAGAGCTGCCTCCTAACCCTCCACCGAGGCCTCCTGCGCTGGAGCTAGAGCCCAGGCCAAATCCAGAACTGCCTCCTAACCCTCCACTGAGGCCTCCTGCGCTGGCAGCACCACCAACCACAGCTGCGGGAAAAAGGCAAGGACAAGGTTACTCCAACACCATTGGTACCAGGAATCTCACCCCAAACCAGGGTGAACAAATGGCCACAGCAGGGAGCAGACAGTACTTACAGATGCTCACAGCACTCTGGCATTCTCCAGACATTCTGTAGGGGAGAGAAAGAGCAGTGAACCTCGGCAAGCCTGAAGCCATGCTTCATTCAACAAGCCGGTGGCAAGCACCCTCCCTCTTGTTAAGCAACCAAATTGAGGCTTGACTGTGAATCTGTCATGTAATAGCATCCGGGTTCATTACACACCAGCACTGAAGCAAGCAGTGCAGCAGAGGCGTCCTGGACTGGCCATGGCTCTGGACCCTCTCCATTTCCCCTGTTCCCACCCTGCCTTCCCCACTCACCGGCACTCCTCGCCCTCCAGCAGCTTGCGGTAGGTGGCGATCTCGATGTCCAGGGCCAGCTTGACGCTCATGAGCTCCTGGTACTCTCGCAGCACCCGGGCCAGCTCCTCCTTGGCCTTCTGCAGGGCAGCCTCTAGCTCTGTGCGCTTGCTGTAGGCATCTTTTAGAGCCACCTCCCCACGCTGCTCTGCATCGGCCACAGATCCCTGCAGAGTCTGGCACTGAAGACAACAGCAAGGACAGGCAGTCAGTCATTAGGGGCCTGTTGTCAAGACCTCGAAATCTGTCCCCTCTCCTGTAGCCACTTTACTTGGCTTAGGATGTTAGGATTCTGTCTGTCCTTCTCCCCACCTTCCCTGACTCTTGCATTTTATTCACTCCTGCTAGAGTCCACCAATGCCCTCACCTGATTGATTCAACAAAAATGAATAAAACCAATGAAAAAGAGCCAAGAAACCTTATTTACTGAGGTATCATATCATGTTAACTAGGTTACTGCTGAAAAGATTTGGGTATGACTTGTTCGTTTTCAGTAACTAAGTCGTGTCCGACTCTTTGCCACCCCATGAACTGTAGCCCGCCAGCTCCTCTGTCCATGGGATTTCCCAGGCAAGAATACTGGAGTGGGTTGCCATTTCCTTATGCAAAGAGCTACAAATCCCCTGCAGACCAGCTCAAGATCTTCCAGCCTGATGCCTTGTCTGCTTGTCTACTCTGGAGACATGTCTTGGGCCCCTGGCCCTGTAGTGAGGCTCTCAGGTAGAGGTGACACCTACCTGCTTCTTGACATTCTCGATCTCAGCCCGCAGCCTCTGGATCAACCTGTTAAGCTCTGAAATCTCATTCTTGGTGTTCCTCAGGCTGTCTCCATGTTGGTCCACTGAGGTCTGGAGCTGCTGGACCTGAGACCCAGGGAAGCAAGGGTCAGGGCTGTTTGAGTGTGGTCTATCCTCCAATGAACTCAGCAGAAATAGCCACAGGTGGCAAGGGTAATACAAAATGTCATGTAATCTCCAGGCAGACCAGGATCAGTGATGCCCAGAAGAATCAGTTTACCTCTGACCTCTCTTGGGCTTGAGCTGATGATGGCTTGCTCACAGACATCAAAAGCAGAGCCCCAGAAGCCACCCTCAACTCCGGAGAAACCCCCAGCACTCACCTTGGTCTGGTACAGGGCCTCAGCCTCAGCCTTGCTCCTCTGGGCAATCTCCTCATACTGGGCCCGGACCTCAGCAATGATGCTGTCCAGATCCAGGTTGCGGTTGTTGTCCATGGATAGGACCACAGACGTGTCACTGACCTGGGTCTGCATCTGGGACAGCTCCTGCAGGGAAAATGTCTCATATCAGGCCTACCGGAGGGTCTTCCCTAATCTCTGACACCAGAGACCCACCATCATCATGGAAACGGCCATGCCACAGGCTCAGATGGGAGCCGACTTGGCATTCCCAAAGTGTACAGAAGAGGAGGAGGGTAAATTTCCATGTAGAAATCAAGTGGTTGGTGACATCTCAGGACAGAAGAGCAACACCTGTAGTCTTCCCTGCTCCCTGGGGGCCACAAGTCACTCCAGGTAAGGGGGCTCAAGTATGTTGGCATGGAAGGGAAGATAACGATCTATCTCACTGGGGAAATGCTAGTCGGCAATCACTTCTATCCCATGCAAACTTTAGATCTAATCCTCTAAGACAACCTCTGGTTTAGAGAACCTCTCGGTTTCAGTTGAATCTCTCACTTCAACCTTTTCTATCCATGACCTTGCTGAGAGCCCATGGCCCTGAAGGGAGTTGGAGTTCTTTCAAAGGACTGTGAATTCCAGCCAGCAGCCTCATAGGTGGAGGCCTTCCCTGAATGGAGGGGATTGGAGATGGAGTCCTCACCGCAGCATAGAGGACCCTCAGGAAGTTGATCTCATCGTTGAGGGCATCCACCTTGGCCTCCAGTTCCACCTTGTTCATGTAGGCAGCATCCACATCCTGCAGAGAAGGGAGGATAAGAGACAAGGTACAAGCATTCCAGTGAGGGGCAGGGGGCATTATGTGACACAAAAAGGTAGCACCAGGTGAGGTGGTGAGGGCCTCACCTTATTTGGCCTGTCCTGCCCCTAAAGCCACCTGCAGACATGGAAGTTAATTATCCACATGGGCTTTTTTCACAGCCTTAATTCCTAGTTCAATGAGATCTGGAGAGTACCAAGGAAGGGGCGGTGGGGGAGAGACGGTCAGGATGAACCAAACCCATGATTCAAGCCAAAGACCACTCCTGAGAGAATTGGAAGCACATCCCTACCCTCCTTCAACCCTCACCTTCTTGAGGACCACAAAGTCATTTTCAGCAGTTGTGCGTTTGTTGATTTCATCTTCATACCTGGGAGTGGGAAGATGAGAAAGAAAAGACAATAGCTCCACAGGGAGCTAGTGTTTCTCACTCTTTCCTGCTGGTTTTCAAACATCTATTGGAAAAACTCCATCTAATTGGCTACGTTTTCCCATGTTCATGCAGATATTAATTTCATTTACATTTGCTGAGTAATGACCTTGTTTGAGATACCAGTCTAGATTCTAGTTTATTCAGACAAGTGAAAACTAAATTTTTAAAAGATTGTTTGCAAGAGGTAAGATGTGAGGAGGAGAATAAGCATGATCTGGTTGATTTTAATTTCAGTAGAAGAGCTGTCCTTTGGCCATTAGGTGGACTGAATTCTTAGAAGAGTTGCCAATGCTCCAGTTCTCTTTCTTTAGTATGAGAGTGAATTGAGAGAGGGAGCTGGTATTTTTCTCAGTTTCATCCCATAATGAGCATAATAAGAGCTACTATGCATTCAATGTTCATTGTATGCCCAGCATTATGCTACCTGCTTTCTCTATCTCATTTAATGACATTTAATTCTCACAACCTATAAGGTGGAACTATTATTCCCATTTTAAAGATGAAGAAGAGAATTTGAAAAATGGTAACGATAACCCTATATGCGAGACAGAATAAGAGACACAGATGCATAGAACAGTCTTATGGACTCTGAGGGAGAAGGTGAGGGTGGGACGTTCTGGGAGAATAGCATTGAAACATGTATATTATCATATGTGAAACATAACACCATTCCATGTTCGATGCATGAGACAAATGCTCAGGGCTGGGGCAATGGGATGACCCAGAGGGATGGAGTGTGGAGGGAGGTGGAAGGGGGGTCCAGGAAGGGGAACACATGTAAACCCATGGCTGATTCATCTCACTGTATGGCAAAAACTCCTACAATATTGTAAAGTAATTAGCCCCCAACTAAAATAAATAAATTTATTTTAAAAAATAAATAAATAAAATAAAGATGAAGAAGGACTTCCTTGGCGGTCCACTGGTTAAGACTCTGCACTCCCTCTGCGGGGGGCATGGGTTTGATCCTAGGTCAGGAAACTAAGATCCCACAGTCTGCACAGTGCTGCCAATAAATAATAATAAAGATGAAGAAAACCAAGATTCAGAGAGGTTAAGCAAGTCAGCCAAGATCACACAGCTTAGTAAGTGGAGGAATCAGTATGCCAAGCAGGTCCATCTCTCTTTACAGCCTGTATTCTTCTCACCCTGCTGTGTAACTTTTCATCTGTTTGGTATATGTCAAGCCCAGCTCCCTAAATCTATCACTCATTTGCTGTTTGGGGCAACTTAGAGTTGATGTCATCCTATTTTAAAAAGTGACCATGTAGATGCAGGAGAACAGACTGGAGGTCGTCCCTGACTCTTCAGGGTCTCTTCTGAGCCTGAGATTCTAAATGACTGAAGAGGAGCCTAGGGTCTAGGGCATACTCAGATAGGTTTGTTGGATGGCGTTCTCTCCCTACATACTTGGTCTTGTAGTCCTCCACGCTGTCCTGCATGATCTTCAGCTCAGACTGCAGGCGTCCTTTGTCATTGGCTAAGGTATCCACCTGCTTCCTCAGGGCATTGATGTAAGCCTCAAAGAAGGGTTCAAGGTTTTTGACAGATGTGGTAGTCGTCTGCTGCTGGAGGAGTTTCCACTTGGTCTCTAGCACCTTGTTCTGCTGCTCTAAGAACCGCACCTGTATTTAACAAAGGCACCAATCAACTGATGAGAGCCTGAAACTCTGGCAGGAGGGCTGGACCACACCAACCCAGTCAATCCAAGCCAACCAGGCAGCCCAAGAGCCGTTGGAGTAAGGCCACCACCTTACAACTTCAGGCACCATCTGCTGGAGTCAATATAGCAACCCCCCTCCACAGAAACAAGTAGGTCACATGTGTTGGGAAGAACAGAGCAGAGCCCACACATCGGGGCCTGACTGTGCAGCAAGAACAACTGGACCACAGGGGTCCAGTAGCCCTAGGAAGAGTTGCTGAGAAGAACAATGGACTTCTATGAAATAATAAAACAAATTCAGGAAATACAACCAGAGCCTAGGTCCTATTGCATTCAATGTGACCTCACCCAATGTGATAAACTCCCTGAAGATGTTTTTAAACAAGCTTTCTTATAAATGGACCTCGTGTGTTCCTGTGAACCTGTGCACGATGGCATATAAAATGTTTAAGATCAAGCCCTAGACATATTCTGAGTCTCATAGACTCAGTCCTACAAGGGAACTTCCTTGAACTTTCCCTCTAGGAAGAGATCTAGCCAGATAAACCAAGGTGTAGCATGACATTTCCACTTTATGTGCCTCAGAATAGAAAAGAAAGCACATAAGGGTGACTGATCATGATTTGAACTTAAACCGATGATGGGAGATAAGACAAGTAAGCACCCAACGGTCAGTCTTACTTTTACATCTGTAGGTCCTAGAGTCACAATGAAAGTAGCCCTTTTAAGCTACTAGGGATTTCTTCAAGCTAGCAAGAACAAATATTCCCATTCAATCTACTCCAAGATCATTCATTCTTGCCCCATTCATCTAAGAGAACTAAGACTTCATTGAACAGAGAACCAGGGCACCCTGGGCCAAATGTGTTACACCCATCCATTCAATCATTCATCTTTGGATTAGTGACTCTCTGGAACTAATCAGTTTGCTATCATCCATCACACATAAACATAGCATACAGCGTAAAAGTCTTGAACCTCTAGACCTTGCATGGAGAAGGAAAGTAGACTACAAAAAAAAAAAGAGAGAGAGACAGAGATTCGGCCCACCCCCTCTTCAAAAAGACCCCAAAATGAGCAATTTTGCCCAGAGTCAGGAGGATGGACGCAATGACCTTCTGAGGTCCTCATGGGACCTGGAATCTATCACTGGAGTCAGTCCCTTTCTCATTTGAGAAAGCAGCCTGGTTTTCTTCTGCTCCAAAATCAGAAGTGCCAGTAGTTAAGCAATCATATTAACTAGAATGAATTGACTATATTATTAACCATGTAATTTCTGAAACCAAAATCTAGAGAAAAAGCAGAGAAACGAATAACCCACTTTATAGCTGGGGTGACTGGGCCCAGAAAAGTTGAATGATTTGCCCAGAAGCACATAGCAACCTCAGGGAAATTCAAACATTGAACTGCTTTGAGCAGCCTATTTTCCCACCAGCCACAGGACAAAAGAGAAAGAGTAATGGTTCTCCTTAACTGGGTAGGAAACAGAGGCCCAGAGAAATTCACAGGTTTCCCAAGTCTACAGCAGGCTTAGGTATGAGATGCTGGGACTCAGAAACCCTGGCTTCTACCACCTTATCTGACCAAGGGGCCACTCACCTTGTCGATGAAGGAGGCAAACTTGTTGTTGAGGAGCTTGATCTGCTCGCGCTCTTCAGTCCGGACCTTCTGGATCTCAGGGTCAATCTCCACGTGGAGTGGGGTCAGCAGGCTCTGGTTAATGGTGACCTCCTGAATCCCTCCAGCAGGGCAGACCGGGAAGCCAGCACCACCTCGTCCACTGAAGGAGCCCCCGAATCCACCGCCAAAGCCGCCGGCACCAAAACCAGAGCCAAAACCTCCAGCAGCCCCAAAACCTCCAGCAGCCCCAAAGCCACCTGCAGCCCCGAAGCCGGCACCCTGCCGGCACCCGGCCATGCTGATGGAGATGCTCTTGTTCCCCCCGAGGTTGTAGAGGCTTCTGCTGCCAAAGACCCCAGAGGAGCAGCGGCCTGCACCCCCAGACATGGAGACCGAGCTGAAAGCAGCCTTCTTGACCCCACCTACGATGGCCGAGCCACAGCTAAAGCCACGGGGCCCGCCTCGGACACACTGTTGTCTGGCGATCATGACTGGAGAGAGAAGAGCAAGCTCAGAGTTGTCAAGGAGAAGCGAGAAGGGCCAGGTCACTGACTGCAGCAACACCAGCCTGGGTCTCTTATATGTGCTGGAGAGCAGGGCTTGGTTTCAGGGGCATAAAGGGAAAAATCTGAAACATCTCTGGGCTTGGCCTTTGGCACTGGCCCATCCTTCTTGCACCTGCTGAACATGTCACAAACACACCTACAGAAGTCATTCGGAGGGCACACTCTCTTCCCCGAGAAGCTGAACCAGTGTCCCAGGGCCTCCTGGGTCACAACCACCCCCCCACCCGACACTGCACTCTAATCTCACCAGCCTCCAGGGGCCTCCCTGCTCCAGACAAGACAACCGTCGCTCTGTAGCTCACTCCACAGAATTTGGAACCTGAGAGCCTGACTTCAAATGCACACTCTGCAAACCTGCAGCAAGCCATTCTCTGGTGCTCAGTTGCTTCACCCATAAATTGGAAACAATACAAATATTTGCCTTCACCTTCTGTCAAGATCCTGAGATTACAAGGAATGAGGGCTTTGTAACCTGTCAGAGACTGCACGTATATTTGTCACTAGCATTACTATTCCTCTGTGTGCACTTGGCCCCAAAAAGGGCATCCCTGGTGTCTCAGATGGTAAAGAGTCCACCTGCAATGCAGGAGACCCAGGTTCAACCCCTGGGTCAGGAAGATCCCCTGGAGGAGGACATGGAAATCCACTCCAGTATTCTTGCCTGGAGAATCCCATGGACAGAGAAGCCTGGTGGGCTACAGTCCATGGGATCACATAGAGTCAGACACGACTAAGCAACTAACACACACACACACACACACATATATATATACAAAAGGGGAAATCCATAGTCCAGCCTTCTAGACTTCCAAGCCTGTAGATCAGGACTCAGCTTGGGACTTCCTTGGTGGTACAGTGGTTAAGAATCCACCTGCCATTGCAGGGGACATGGGTTTGATCCCTGGTCCAGGGAGATCCCACATACCACCAGACTACAAGCCTGGGCACCACAATTACTGAGCCCGAGCTCTCGAGTCCATGCACTGCAGCTACTGAAGCCCACATGCCCTAGAGCCCATGCTCCGCGACAAGAGAAACCACTGCAATGAGAATCCCACGCACCCCAACAAAGAGTAGCCCCAGCTCTCTGTAACTAGAGAAAGCTTGTGCACAGCAACAAAGACCCAGGGCAGCCAAAAATAAATAAATAGTTTTTAAAAAGACTCAGCTTGACTTGATACACAGTTATTGAAAACCTACTATCTGCCAGGCATGGAGCTGGAGGCGAAATACAGGTGACTCTGCCTCGGGCTCTCCGGACTTACATTCCTTCCTGGGACTCCAGCCTGCATTTACCAGATTCTAAGTCAGCATTCTCCAGGCTGGGTCCTGATTGTGTGTGCCGTGCTACTCCACTTGCTGCCCAGTTATTCGCTTGGCTCACCAGGACAGGCCATGTTCTGTTTTCCCATAACAGTCTCAGCATTCTGGGCAGGAGCTGGAACAATGGGGTGATGGGGAATCCCTTTGGCAGAATAATGAAACCTGAGCCCCTTCTCAGAGCAATGTTTTCAAATATAATACCCTAGTTTTAAGCTCAAACTTAAAGTCTTTCCCACTGAGTGCAGTGGATCTATGTTCAAATCCCACCTGTTGCTACTAACTGGCTGTGCAGCCTTGGGCAGGTCACTTAACCTCACAGAACCCATAGATCATAGATGATCTCATAGATCATGCGATGATGTACCTACAGTGCCTGGTACACAGTAGGTCTGGAGACATTCATTCTTACATCCTGCCCAGGCTTTGGTGTTGTCACTTTTGAGGAAAAATCAGATGAATTTTCATCTCTCTTCTCAATCCCTAATGAGACTGCTATCCTGAATCTGGGGAATGGCAGTGATGAGGGCCTGCATGATTCCCACAGGCCCGAGCTGACCCTGACCAAATGAAAGCTGGCTACTGCAAAAACGAGCAGCCCTAGACTTCCCTGGAGGTCCAGGGGCTAAGAATCCACCTGCCAATGCAGAGAACATGGGTTCGATCCCTGGTCCAAGACAATCCGCCATGCCACAGAGCAACTAAGCCCGTGAGCCACGACTACTGAGCCTGCACTCTAGAGTCCAGGCTCCGCAACAAGAGAAGCCATCACAATGAGAAACCCTCACACTGCAAAGAAGAGTAGCCCCCACTTGCTGCAACTGGAGAAAGCCCTCACAGCAACACAGACCCAGCGCAGCCAAAAATAATTAAAAAAAAAAAAAATGAGCAGCCCTTTCCATGCAAAGAGACTGTGAGGAGGCCCATGGGATGAGAAGGTGCTGCATGGATCCAAGTCATGGGAACCAGGCTGCAGGAAGACTGGACTGGCTGGGAGCTCTCTCTTCCAGCCAGCTCCTCTCTTCCCACCCCCACCTTCATTGCCTCTCCCTGCCCTCCTCTTCCTCGACTTCTCATCCACACCTCACCCTCTGTCCCCATCTACCTCTGCCTTTGCTGGGCTCTCTATGCACCTGCCCAGATGGCCTCTAAGTAAATGAGTGGATGGAAGGGCTATGGCAGGGAGGATAGGAGACACCCCCCTCCACCGGGGCTCCATCACAGGTCCACTGGAGAAAGCCCGAGCCATGGTCCATCCACCTGTAGTAGGTGAGCATTTTAGAGCCAGGACCATCTCCTGTGAGGGTCAGGGCTGGACATCCTTTCATCCTCTCAGTGAGTATTTATGGAGTGCCAGCTTTGTGCCAGGCTCTGTGCTGACTGCTTTATATACATGTGATCATATAATCTTCCTAGAAGCTCTCTGTAGTCAGCATCACAACCGTGCTTACAAATAATGACTTGGGAGACCCTGGGGAGGTGAAGTAAACCCCAGGGTCACACAGTGATGGAGCTAGGACCCCAACTGACATCAGTCTAGTCCCAAAGGCTCTGCCCTCCCTGTCCTCTCACGCATACCATCCTGCCTGATATAAAGTCAATTTGTCTAATTTGTGCAGCAGTCAATCCAGAATTGGGCACCTGAGCAAACCTTGAAGCAACAGTTCAGGTCAAGGGGGCTCTGAGTGCGCAAGTATCCCAGGGTTTACCAATTTCCACCCTAGTGGGCATGGCTGAAGCTGTAGCTAAAGGAGCAGGAAACACCTGGAGCCACCCTCTTGGGGAGCTGGGGTCTGATTGTCTGCTTTTCTGCCCCGAGGGTGGGAAGGGGCAGGACCCAGGGCTCAGACCCCTCACCTGCCTCACCTCCCACTCATGGCTCCATCCTCCTGGCTGCCCCTAGGGGTTGGTGAGGACTTTTGTAGGCTTGGAGGAGGGTTTTCCTCCCCAGAGATGTAACCCCATGGTGTCTTGTGATGTGTCCATTGCGTCTTATAGTCTATAGTTCTGACACCCCAATACAAGAGAATGCTGTGTCCTTAAGGTGTGTCTAAAACAGAAAGCCGATGGAGGTGGAAGGGACTTTAAGGGAAATAATCTATAATATATAATCAATCTTATTTTGTGCCTGTGGGACACCCAAACCATGGATCTTCAATGGAGGTACTTCTCGTCACGCAAATCCTAAGTTAAGGCAGAGGTCATCCCTCAGACAGAAAGATGAGGGAAAGGCTGCTTGGCTTTCCAGGTAGCAGTCACTCTCCCAGAGAACTGCCATCATGTGCTGAACGCTGAGTGCTTTTCATGTAAGAATTCCCTTCCTCACAACAACCCAGCTAAAGGGGGTCGCCAGGCTGTTTAGAGCTACAGACAACCAAGGTTGAGAGAGGTTATGTAATTTGACTAAGATCACACAGCTAGTAAGTGGTGGAGGTAGATGGCCAGCCCTGTCCATCTAACTTCAAAGCCTGTGACCTTGATCTCTACACCCCAATGGTTTATATCAGAATCTGCAGGAAAAACAATTATACGGAACTTTGACCCATAGCTTGTGGTCCACCAAAGCAGCCACAGGTCTCGGCCAACACGCTAAACGTTCTGTCCTTGCTTTTGCCAAGGAATGTTGATCGGATCATGTGGCCCTGTCCTTACAAGTACCCAATAAGATAGGACCCTGTCCTGGGGGGCCGATTCTGTGTCCTCCAACTAAGTCCAAACTAGTTAAATGACAAATCCTACAATGAATCCAAACCAAATAGAAAGAAAGTTCTAACTAGAGCCCTATTCTGTGGCTCATTATAAAGTCAGAATTCCCAGAAGTTCACAAAAGCCTCGGACTATAGCCTGAAAAACTCAAGGCAGCATGCCCTCAGTGTACAAGAGAGCCCTTTCCCCTGAGAGAGAAAGGCAAAGAAGAGTTTCCATCTGTGAAAAAGGGAAGGATGCCTCCTGCAGCCCTGGGCCAGAGGCAGGAAACTGGACCAGGTGACTCTACCTGGCAACAACAGCTAAAATCCAGTTCCTGCCCCACCTCCACAGCTTCCGCTCTTGTCCTTGTGACCCTTCCTCAACTGGCAGCTGTTCCCCATCTTGTCAAAGAGGGATGAGCAGCTGACAGGGGTGTGGAGCAGAGCAGAGGGTGTGTTTGCCTGGGGCTTTGTGGGTGAGGGAGGCAAGCCCTGGCACTCAGTCCTGGGATTACAGGGATCCCAAGTCTTTTATTCTTAGCCCCAAACCTGGTGTGTGGTGTGGGAAAGCACCCCCACCTGCCCTGACTGGGTTGATGCCCTCACCTTGTTCAGCCACCCAGCTGTGGCCACCCCTGAGTCATTCCGTGGGGAGCCAGAGCCAATTTGGGGATCAGAAACTCTACAGAAAGGACAGAAGGACTCTACAGAAACTCTACAGTCAGCATTCCGGGATGGGGACAGTGAGGGCAGAGAGAGGGTGGGGAGCCCTTAGAATAGGGAAGCAGGGTCTGTGCACAAAGTCTCCCCTTTCCCAGAGGCGGAGAGCATTTCTGGTCTCCCCTGCCCCCCAGGCATGTGTCAGCAGGGGTAACCCAACATGTTCTGGCAGCAAAACCATTCTTGTCATCAAAAACAAACGCACAGCCCCATTTGTAAAACAGGTAAAAGAGGAGATGCTCTGATTGGTGCAAAGGAAGGAACTGTGAACCTTCTTGCCTGCTGGCCTCTCCCAGACCCCTTGAGAGCAGCCCCTGGGGTCCTGAGTCTAGAAATTCAGCCTGGAAACCCCTGTGTCTGGGCCGTTCCCAGATTTACACAAGTATTTCTAAGTAACATAACACATTGTCCTTAGTGGATCTTCCTGACCCATGGTATAATCTTTGAGTTTTGTTATATGATGAAACTGTTTCTATTTCTTAAGTCCTAAATATAATTTCATATCTTTTTGCCTTTTCATATTGTTCATGGGGTTCTCAAGGCAAGAATACTGAAGTGGTTTGCCATTCTCTTCTCCAGTGCATCACGTTGTGTCAGAAGTCTCCACCATGACCCGCCCGAGCCTACACAGCATGGCTCATAGTTTCATTGGGTTAGACAAGGCTGTGGTCCATGTGATCAGTTTGATTAGTTTTCTGTGATTGTGGTTTTCATTCTGTCTGACAGATAAGGATAAGAGGCTTATTATGGAAGCTTCCTGATGGCACAGACTGTCAATCCTAAAGGAAATCAGTCCTGAATATCCACTGGAAGGACTGATGCTAAAGCTAAAAGTCTAGTACTTTGGCCACCTCATGCGAAGAACTGACTCATTGGAAAAGACCCTGATGATGATGCAGACCCCTGGGTCAGGAAGATGCCATGGAGGAGGGCATGGCAGCACACTCCAGTATTCTTGCCTGGAGAATCCCATGGACTAAGGAGCCTGGCGGGCTACAGTCCATAGGGTCGCAAAGAGTCAGGCATGACTGAAGAGACTTAGACAAAGCACACACATAGAGATGATCATATGATTTTTTTATTTTTTTATTCTGTTAATGTATCACACTTATTGATTTGTGTATGTTGAGCCAAACTTGCATCCCAGGGATGAATCCCACTTGATCATGGTGTATTGTCCTTTTAATGTGCTGTGGAATTCAGTTTTCTAGTATTTTGTTGGGAATTTTTTTGTATCTATAATCATCAGGGATATTGGTCTGTAGTTTTCTTTCCTTGTAGTGTACTTATCTGGCTTTGATGCTAATCCCATGAAATGAGTTTGGGAGTTTTTCCTTCTCTTTGGGGTTTGGAGAAGTCTGAGAAGCGTTGGCGTTAATTCTTCTTTAATATTTGCTAAAAAATTTACCAATGAAGCCATCTGGTCCTGGAATCTTCCCTGTTGGGAGACTTTTAATTACTGATTCAATAGCCTTATTGGTAATTGATTGGTTCAGATTTCCAGTTTGTTCCTGATTCAGTCTTGGTAGGTGATATATATCCAAGAATTTATCCCTTTCTTCTAGGTTGTCCAGTTTATTGGCATATAGTTGTTCATAACAACCTCTTATGATCCTATGCATTTTTTTGTAATTTTATTTATTTATTTTTGACTGAGCTGGGTCTTCGTTGCTTTGCACGAGATTTATCGAGTTGTGACAAGCGGGGGCTACTCTTCATTGTGGTGTGTGAGCTTCTCATTGCAGTGGCTTCTCTTGTTGTGGAGCACAGGCTCTAGACACATGGGCTTCAAAAGTTGCAGCACGTGGGCTCAGTAGTTGTGGCACACAGGCTTAGCTGCTCTGCAGCATGTGGAATCTACCCAGACCAGGGATCCAATCCATGTCCCCTGCACTGGCAGGCAGATTCTTACACACTGTTCCACCAGGAAGTCTGATCCTATGTGTTTTTGTGGTATCAGTTGTAATGTCTCCTCTTTCTTTAATAATTTCATTGATTTGGGCCTTCTCTTTTTTCCTGGGTTGGTCTAGCTAAAGGTTGTCAATTTTGTTTACCTCTTCAAAGATCCAACTCTCAGGGAGTTTTGTCTTTTCTATTATTTTCCTGTTTCCTGTTTAATTTACTTCTGCTCTAATCTTTATTATTTCCTTCCTTCTTCTAAATTTGGACTTACTCTGCTCTTTTTCTAGTTCCCTGAGGTGTAAAGTTAAGATGTTTATTTGGGTTCTTTCTATTTTCTCAATACATGAGTTTGTAGCTATCAATTTCCCTCTTAGAACTTCTCTTGCTGCATCTCATAAGTTTTGGTATGTTGTGTTTCCATTTTCATTTGTCTCCAGATACTTTTTTATTTCCATTTTTAAATTTCTTCTTTGATCTATTGATTACTGGAGTTGTTGTTTGGAATGTACTGTTTAATTGCCATGTACTCATTAATTTTCCACTTTTCCTTCTGTTATTGGTTTCTAGTTTCATACTTTGTGGTCAGCAAATACGCTTTATATTATTTAAGTTTTCTTGAATTTGCCAAGACTTGTTTTATGTGCAGCATTGGTGATATAGTGGTGAGCATAGATGCCTTCCAAGATTTATTTTGTGGCCTAACACAGGATTCATCCCAGAAAATGCTCCATGTGTACTTGAGAAGAACATATATTCTGTTATTGGCAGGAAAATGTGGGTTTTTATGTGAGGGCTGAAAGAGAAATCATCTCACTCCAAGATGATGAGCTGGGAACCAGAAGCCAGAGGTAAGGGAAGTAGTTCCTGCCAAGGCTCTTCTAAGCCAGAAGCTTTACACACATTTCCATCACACCCGTTTTTACAAAGGAGAAAGTTCAGTTGCTCAGTCATGTCTGATTCTGAGACCCCATGGACTGCAACACGCCAGGCTTCCCTGTCCATCACCAGCTCCCAGAGTTTGCTCAAACTCATGTCCATCGAGTCAGTGATGCCATCCAACCATCCTCTGTCTCATCTTCTGTTGTCCCCTTACAAAGGAGGAAAGTGAGGCCTAAAGAGGCTAAGTAATTTCCCCAAGGTCACACAGCTAATAAGTGGTAGAGTTGGGATTTAAACCTACTGTGAAGCCCAAGACCTCTCCACTGAACACATGCTGCCTGCCCAGCAGAGTTGGCAGTAGCATTAGGGGAGGGGCTGGGCAATAGACAGCTGCCAGGAGCTGGGTCCTGCTGTGAGCTACTTACATAGTCCCTCCAGCTTTCTCCAGGAGAAGAGTAAGAGCCAAAGCCTACGGTGGTGATGGTACTGAACTAATGTGCTTTTAGCATGATTGAGATAATGTGAGCATGTGGTTGTTGCTGCCTAACCATCACTGAGTTAATCAGTTGCCAGTTTCTGTTCTCTGGGCAGGACAGACAAGCCCCAGACAGCTAGCTGCAATTGCCATTTATTGAGATACATCACAGCACAGACAGGGGAGGGAGATGTAAGTAGATTCAGGGAGGGGGTGGTCTGGTGGGAGACGGGAGACCACTTCTGACTTTCCTTTATCCTCCTTCAGCCTGACCTGAGCCCAGAGCAGATGAGCAGAAGAGGTGAGAGAAGCCGAGATGGCCTGGGGAAATCCAACCTCCTCTCCGTGGTCAAAATATCATCCCCAAATCATCCAAACACATCCCGCAAACTGGTGGCCTTAACCACCCCTCCCATCCTGTTGCAGAACCAAAGAGGAAACCTGGGTAGATTTGAGCCCTTCCCAAAATGCAGATCCCATGTGCAGTCTGGCATGCCTGTACCCTGGGTCAGTGGTCCTGGGGCTATTCCTGCTCCTGAGGATGGGGAGTGGGGAGAGAAGTACAGGGGCCCCGACTTGCAAGACAGCAGCTAATACCTCTGGCTGGACGTCTTGACCGTGGTGGTCTTCCGCAGGATGGAGGTGCCCCCAGAGACAGGCCCTCCCTTGACAGTGCTGTAGCCTGCATTTGTGCTGAATCTGCCCTTGCTGGCCCCCCCACCCCCACCCAGGGAGATGCCACCCCCGAAGCCAGCCGTGCCGCCTCCGCACACAGTGGTGGAGTTGCCCGTCACCGCTGCAAGAGAAAGGGCCTGGGTGAGGCGGGGCAGCCATGTCAGGAGAGAATCCAGGGCTTCCAGACATCAGTGAGTGATAGGAATGAACTCAGACAGTGGTGCCCTAGGAAACCGGGGCAGGGAGCTCATTCTCTGGGACACCCCCCCAAACCTGTCTCCAGGGCTCAAGGACAGATTGAACGGACTGAGCAGAGGACTGGGGGCGGGCCTGGGGCAGCAAAATACTCACAAATGCTGACAGCACTGGGACATTCTCCAGACATCCTGGGGGAAACAGACAGGCCAGGCGAAGGATCAGTGGTCCCAGGAGCCCAAGTGAAAACCCTCTCTCTCCCTCTCACTGTCTTTGCAATAGATCAACCCAGTGGGCCTTGAGACTCTCAGGAGCTGGGGCCACATGACAAAACCAGGGGATCAAACCTTGGCCCAGTGCTGCCCTGGGCCAGGCACCCTTCTGCCAGGTCCTAAAGCCAGTGTAGCAGAGAAAGCAGAGATTCAGTAGGCCAGGCAGCTCCATCCTTCTTCTGCCCTCTCCTCCCTCCACACTTGGACCATAAACAGCAACCCCTGCTCCGATGGGATGGGAAACAAAACCCACTCCACAACAGAGCTGCCCGCTTTCTGGCTAAGATGACTTTCTCTGCATCTCATGCCTTCCACAAGAACAGAGATGATGAATTTTTTTTCAAAGCTTCTACTAGGGTCAGAATCGGGTGTTGGAAAAGAAAACCCTGTCCACTGTTGGCAGACACCATCAGGATTACTGATGGTAGTGCCAGCCAAGGAGACACACAGTGAGGCGCTGAACACAAGCAGGAGAGCCTCATGTGATGAGTTACGAGCCCAGCTCCATGGTTGCTCCCTTACCCTTCTACCCTTGGCACAAGAACCAACTACATGGGATCTCCCACAGGGCAGGGCTGGGAGCCCTCAGAATCAGGAAGGGGAAGAGGGGGGCACCCACCTGCTCTCCTCACTCTCCAGCAGCTTGTGATAGGTGGCAATTTCCACATCCAGGGCCAGCTTAACATTCATGAGCGCCTGGTAGTCACGCAGCAGCCGAGCCAGGTCCTCCTTGGCCTGATACAGGGCAGCATCCAGGTCCCCCAATTTCTTCTGAGCATCTTTTAATGCCAGCTCCCCGCACTGTTCTGCATCCGCGATGGCTGTCTGCAGCTGCTGGCACTGCCCAGGGCATGAGAGGTATTGGGCACACCCTCCAGGGTCATTGCATCCATCTCTCTGCCCTTAAACCAGACATCGCCATCCCCAGCTCCCCTGACTGCCGCCCCAACCAACTGAGAATGAAGGAAAAGAGAAATATTCCTCTGAGAGAGGAGGTGATACTATACTAACAAGGTCATGTAGCCCCACTGGGAAAGTTCTTACTGAAGTCTAATCTTAAGACCCTCCTGGGGGCTTTGCTGGTGGTTCAGTGGTTAAGAGTCCGCCTTGCAATGCAGAGGACGTGGATTTGATTCCTGGTCTGGGAAAATCACACGCGCTGAGGAACAGCTAAGCCCTTGTGCCACAACTACCAAGCCTGAGCACTCTAGAACCCGTGTTCCACAACAAGAGAAGCCACCGCAATGAGAAGCCCATGCACCGCAATGAAGAGTAGTCCCTGCTCACTACAACTAGAGAAAGCCCAAATGCAGCAACAAAGACCCACCCAAAAATAAAAGAAAGAAAGAAATCTTAAAAAAAAAAAAACCTTCCTTCTGCAACTCACCCCAGTGCCACAAAGAGATAAAATAAATCATACAAGCTCACCATTAATCAAATGCTTCATTCCCTCTTAGGAGGAGCCCATGCCTTAGATGAAGTCAGCAACTGTGACCTGGACTCTTGAATGCTCAGACTCCTGCTCTGACCTTCTGGAGATGGGATCAATCTCCTTGGAAGGGGCTACTCAACCACTAATATGCTGTGTGAACTTGGGCAAGTCCCTGTCCCTCTCTGAGCCTCAGTTTCCTCTCCTGTAAGAGGAGCTTCTTGATCTTATTGGTCCAGCATTTGAGCGTATCCCATCCATGAGGAGAACAGGCCTCAACCCTGAGCACACCTCTGCCAACACCCAGGCCTGACTCTCAGGCCCCCCACCAGAGGCTCACCTGCTTCCTGACTGCATCTGCCTCCCCCTGCAGCCTCTGCACAGTGCGGGTGAGCTCAGCGATCTCATTCTTGGTGTCCCTCAGGTGGTCCCCATGCTTCCCAGCAGTCACCTGCAGTTCCTCATACTGGAGACCAAAGAAATGGCAGTGAGCTGTCAAATCATTCCAGGCCCACCTGGGTAACTGCTGGCCCTTGGACCCACCTTCACAGCTGGTTGAATAGGCTGGATGTGTCTGACTCCAGCCTCCGAGGAGCCCAGGGGTCCAGGCCTCTCACCAAGGGGGAAGGTCTGGGTGCAGGCCCAACCCACACCCCTGAGCCAGCCATTCTCTCACCTTGGTCTGGTACCAGGACTCAGCCTCAGCCCTGCTCCTCTGGGCAATCTGCTCATACTGGGCCTTCACCTCAGCAATGATGCTGTCCAGGTCGAGGTTGCGGTTGTTGTCCATGGAGAGGATGACACTGGTGTCAGACACGTGAGTCTGCACTTGGCTCAGCTCCTGCAGAAACAGATGTAGCTGTCTCCAGCACCCCTGTCCCAGGCCAGGGGAGCAGGGGGTGGGGGAGTGATTTTGGCATCAGGAGGCCATGCTCCCACCCCTCCAGGATCCACCCTTGAAGGAATCTATGGCTTCCAGCAGAGCTTCAGTCTTTCCAGCTGGGCTCCCAGTTGAATAGACCTCTTTCTTGGTGTGGAATTGCAGGCTTTCAAGAGCCTAAAGAAGGAAGGAGAGCATTCTAGCTGTTGCCAGGCCCTGAGCCAGCAGGCTCGCCTTTAATCCTCAGAACCCCTGGGAGGCAGGCAGGGCCGCAGCTGGCCCGCAGGAGGCTGTGCTGTGCTGTGCTGTGCGGTGATAAGTCTCTTCAGTCGTGTCCAACTCTTTGCGACCCCATGGACTATAGCCCACCATGCCTCTCTGTCCATGGGATTCTCCAGGCAAGAATACTGGAGTGGGTTTCCACTTCCTCCTCCAGGGTATCTTCCCAACCCAGGGGTCAAACCCACAACCCCTGTGTGTCCTGCATTGGCAGTGGGTTCTTTACCACTAGTGCCACCTGGAAGCCCATATATATACATATATGTGTGTGTATAATCAAACCACTTCACCATATAACTGAAACTAACACAATATTGTAAATCAACTATATTTCAATTTAAAAAATAAGAAAGAACTACCAAAGCCAAAACTGATATCTGTATAGACATAGATTTAAATGTTCAAATTAGACTAGCTTTTTAAAGGTGGAATGGGTTGGAGGTGGGGGCCAGGCAGAAAGACACAAGCTCTGAAGACAGACAAAGCTAAGTTCGAATGCCAGTCTGACATTCACCAGCTGTGGTTCTGAGGTCCTCACTAAGCCTTACAAGGCCTCATTCCTCTTCTGTAAAATGGCCGTGATAATACCTTCATGATGTAGTTGATCTGAGGATTCAGATTAATACATGACCCATGGTGGGTGCTCAGTAAAGTGCATTATTTGCCCAGCCTTCGCCAAAGGTCAGTCAATATGCCCATGAAGCATGTGCCACAGATAAAATCATCGTCACAGTCGTGCATTGCCAGCATTATCTTGCAGCATCACTCATCACCCTCCCCGGCTCAGGGTCCCTCTACAGCCCCATGCCAGAGTGTGGTCCTGAGGAAAATTAACTTGGAATTTTTCAGACAAGAGGCAAACACTATCTACCAGACACCACCAAGCATGGACAAGGATGTTCTTGCTGGGACTAGAGGATAGAAAGGGCAGGCTTTCCAAAGAAAGAGCTAATGCAAGTGGAGAAGGAAGAACTCTGGAGTTAAGATGTGAGCTTTTTATCTACCCATGGGGAAAGGAGCCAGAGAGATGAAGTGATGGCATTGGAGCAAGGGCTGGATCCCACAGGGACCCCCCAGGCCAGAGGGAAGCCACAAGGTAATTTTCCTGCCCTGTATGACATGCCAGGGATTGGTGGTTGGCCTTCTGAATTTCCTTAAGATCTGGCTTGACCAAAACCAGACCATAAAATCGATTACTGAGTGCTGTGTTAGCCATCACAACTGGTATGCAAGCAAGGAAACGACTGCTCTGGTCTTCACTCTTACCTCCCAAGGAGGCACAGGAAGCGACCCTGGCTTGGTCACTTGGTCAACTCACCTTCCTTGTTCACCTCCTCACCTAATTCTCCCGCACACTTGATGCCTGGTTCACCTGCTGCTCCCCAAACACGCTGTGCTCTTTGTCCCTCAGTGTCATGGTGCAGGCTGGGACCCTAGTTGGCAGATTCTACTTGCCCCTTCTTTAGAAGTCCCGTCCTTCCTTCAAAATCCAAACTGCTCTCTCCTCTGAAACTCTCCCAGCCCTCCCAGGAAGAGTCAGCCACAGCCTGTCCCATGCACCTCACCTGTCCCAACACGGCTCTCAACATATCATATGGAAACCTGCAAAGGCAGACTGTCCTTCCGTGGTTGTGCAGAAGGTACTTAGCAATATGCAGCAAAAGGACAGGGAACAGCAAAGGAAAGGAAAGCTTTTTGAGATGCTAGGAAAGCCAATTCCTCCCCATTGAGAGAAAAGGGCCTGGGCACCCTTGACCTGTCCTAAAAGAGAGACCATCCTAAGAGAAGAGAGTGAGGAAATCCCAGATGGTAAATGACCATCAATGATCCCAGTAAAGAAAAAGCTAAGGAGACACCTAAGAAATCAGCAATATGACACAGAACACTCCCCAACAAGCTCATCCTAAAGGACACACAGAGATGTTTGAAGGAGAGCAGCACAGCCAAGGAAGAACATGGGGAGTTCATCCTTGGGGAAATGCAAACAAAGGTCAATGGATAGAGGCCTTTAGATAAGCTCTAGACAAGAAGAACAAGAAGGCAGCATTGGGCTAACCCTACAGACAATCCAGGCAAAGCCAACAATTCTACTCCTACATCGTTTGCTCTTGCCTATCAAGGGAAACAGTCATAAAACTGAAAAGGGCAGGATGCTTGGAAAGAAATGAAAGCCAAGACAGATACTGAGAGTAGGAAAGGCGTTGGCCTTGTTGAGAACATCAGTGGTCCAGGCCAGAGGAGTAAATACTAGGACCTCATGGCCATGGCCAAGGAAACAAATACCCCTGGAGATCCATGAGAGATATGGACAGTAGAAGAGATTTCAGAACCTGAGACATAGAAATGTCCTCATTTTCAAAGGGGAGAGATTTAGACTTCTCCAAGTTAAACTTCACATAAATCTCCCATGAGCCTCTAGAATGAACTCTAAGCTGTGTGTGAAAGGCATGGAGCCAACAAGACACCCCTAAGGAAAAATCAGGCCAAATAGATTTTCTTTTATGTCTGCATTACCAAACTACTAAAGGATACCATGGATGTTGTTTGACCAAGACTCTTTTTTGAGGGGGCAAGTGGGGAAGACATCTTCTTTCCTTCTCTTTGGAAATGCTTTTACCTTAGTCTTCAAAGCCCCCTTGTTTCCTGGAATCCCTCCTAAATTCTGCGATCTACCTGCTACCCACACCTTACCTCCTGCTCTAACTTGGAATTTCAATCCCCACTCTCTGCCCGTCTCAAGTCCTCCATCCTTTGTTCTGTCGGGCAATAAGGAAAACAGTATAACAGTCCAAGGATGAAGTTTTAATTCCACAACTGCCTCTAGCTAGCTATGAGAACATGGACAACTTACTCAGAGCTTCAGTGTCCAAGACTATAAAATGGAGACAATAACAGTACCTATATTATGGAGTTGTTGAGGGGATTATATAAAAAATTTAGCCCAGTTCCTGGCCCATCATAAGCACATAAGACATGGATGCTAGTATTGATTAAGGGTCCAGGTGCTATAGTCTACCAATGAAGTTGCACTGCTGAATTCTGGTCAGACTTCCAGGAGGAATCCCCAAAACTGTATGTGAATATAAGTATCCCTGTCCATTGGCTCTCTCACCTCTTCATAGAGATGCCTCAGGAAGTCCATCTCCTCCACCAGGCGGTCCACCGTGCCATGCAAATCCATTCGGCCTATATATGCGGCATCTACATCCTGGGGGAGAGAGAGAGAAGGGCAGTGGGCTAGCCCCCAGGACTCTTGCCCCTCTCCAAGTCAGCCCAGCACACTGGCAGATAAAGAATACCTGCCCCCACTCCCTGCCACCCTGCTCACCTTCTTGAGGACCACAAACTCGTTCTCTGCAGCAGTGCGCTTGTTGATTTCATCCTCATACCTGTTACATAAGGAAGACTCAGCCCAGAACACCTTTTAAGACACTGAACCTAGTTGGCTTTAAGGAGTCCCTAATAGGTCCTACGATGGCCAAGAACACCTTTGGGGAGCAGTTCTGTAATGCAGCCAACCAATGGAGAAACTGAGACACAGTCTTTAAACAATCCACCCACCCTCTTTGAGAAAGTGAACACAGTATTTGTGCAATAATATGGCAACTGAGAGCGGCCATCTCTTTGGATCAGAGCCCTTGGGAGGCTTTATGGAAACAGGTGAAGACGTGTCAACAGTGGTTAACCTTTGCATTCACTCTCTACAACAGGATGTCGTTGAAAACGCCAACTTCTATCCAACTGCTTTTGCTGAGACTTTTAAGATTTAAAAATTGCCAGTGTCAAGCATTGGGGAAAGTTATGAAAGTTTATACCTTAAACTCATAAATGTGAAATTGCGTAGTACATTATTTGCATCTTGATTCAAATAAACTGTATTTTTAAAATTTATGACACTTATGGAACAAAGGCAAATTCAATCATTGATTAGATAGTTGATGATACTGAGGATTACCATTTTAAAACATTTAGGTATTCTTAAGGCATTGCGTTTGTATATTATTAAGTCAAATTACACAGATGAACTCTATGAATACATCCAGTAAAAATGCTTGTGAGTGAAATGACTTGGATGAATGAGATTTGCTTCAAGACAATAAGGGAAGATGGAAAGGGAATGAGTAGGGATATAGACAAAACAAGATTGGCTGTGAGTTGATAATTATAAAAGCTGGGTAATGAGACCATAAAGGTTCATTACACTTTTCTCTCTATCTTATAATAGTTTTTAAAACTACTATACACTGTGACAACCCTCCAGGAGGCCATGGGTCCAGAGCCTGAGCCCCCATGGGAAACAGCTCTGTCTGAGCACCCAGCCAGCTGGGTCCTAGGACCCAGGAATGGGGTGACCCTCTCTTGGGAGATTCTGCATGCTGCCCCTCCCCATCCACACATGGCCACAGTTGGTCCAGCCCTCCTCACTTGGTCTTGAAGTCCTCAGCAAGATCCTGAACGTTCCTCAACTCTGAGTCCAGCCTCCCCCGCTCACTCTGGAGGTTGTCCAGCTTCCTGCGCAGGTTGTTGATGAAGCTCTCAAAGAGGGGCTCCAGACTGTTTCTGGTGACGCCCGATTTCTGACCCTGCTCCTGCAGCAGCGCCCACTTGGTCTCCAGCACCTTGTTCTGCTGCTCCAGGAACCGCACCTGAGCCAGAACAAGAAGGGTGGGCTGGGGCCTCCCCCAGCCCCAGGAGGGACCAAAGACCAGGCCCATCGTCACCATCCATCCTGACCAGGACACACCGTGGGGCAGTGCAGGGTCTATGCCTTGCTTTGGGGAAGAGTTCCTGAGGGAACCATCTTTGCTGAAAAAGACAGTTCGAGCCAATGACAAGGACTCTAAAGAGTTAATCACCATAAAAGGTCCACCTCGGTCATTTACTGGTTGGTGAGTCAAATCACTTCTCCCTGAGTCTCCTCTTCTCATTTATCCTGGGTAAATCAGACTAAATCAATGTTTCTGAACCCCAATTCTGCATCAAGATCAAAAATTTTAAATGCAAATACATCTGTAGTATGTGTGTATATATATGTGCTGCTGCTGCTGCTAAGTCGCTTCAGTCGTGTCTGACTCTGTGCGACTCCATAGACGGCAGCCCACCAGGCTCCTCCGTCCCTGGGATTCTCCAGGCAAGAACACTGGAGTGGGGTGCCATTTCCTTCTCCAATGCATGAAAGTGAAAAGTGAAAATGAAGTCGCTCAGTCGTATCTGACTCTTAGCAACCCCATGGACTGCAGCCTACCAGGCTCCTCCGTCCATGGGATTTTCCAGACAGAAGTACTGGAGTGGGGTGCCATTGCCTTCTCCGTATATATATATGTACATATGGATATATACAAATATACCTACAAAGAGGGAAAAAGAAAGCAAAAGTGACAAAATGCTAAAAACTGGTAAAACTGGGTGAAAAGAATTATAGGAATATATTGTACTATTATTGAATCTTTTCTGAAAACTTGACATTTTTTAAGTTTTTAAAATACGGATGTCCAGCCCTATCTCTATAGACTTAGAAGGGTCCTCATGGTGTGAGTTTAATGGGCCCCCAGGGGGGTTCTCTGCCCAACCAGGGTTCCAAGACACCAGACACAAACTGACAGGCCCCCAGGTCCCCAGCCATGATTCTGAGACCCTGAGAGGGGTTTGCCTCTTTGACCTCTGGGACAGTCCCACAGAAGAACCAAAAGTCACTCAGGGAGATGGTGAGGGGTTGGGCAGAACAGCTTGCCTCATCCTTTGCCATCTGGTCTCTCCGGATCCCACCTCCACAGCACCCCAGGCCCGTGGTTCCATGGCCCCAGGGCACTATGCAGCAGGTGTACCTGCCAGGAGCAGTGACCTCTTAAAGCCATGAACTTGAGTCCCAGGCCCACCACTGCCTCCAGGTGATCCTGGGCAAATCACTTCGTCTCTCCAGACCTCAATTTTCTCTTTTTGAAAATAGACACACTGTCGCCTAGACTGACTTCTCATGAAACACTGTGGGTATCATATGGGAAAGGGAGCATCAGGGTCCTTTGGAAACCTACAAATCACTGAACCCAGTACGGTCATCCACCAGGTTTCTCCTCATCAAGGTCCCACTGCCTGGAGGCCTTGGGGTAGTGGTAGACAATGCAGCAAAATGGACCCGGAAATACCAGACATTAGTACAAGAGCTTGTCTCATTGGCCTGGGGGCCAGAGAAGGAGTCAGGACACCCCTGATCTGAGACAGATCAAACTGCATATCCCTGAGTCATGGTGACCTGTGACCACTGAACTCATGTCCACCTCACACTGAGCTTCTTGGTTGGAACAGCAAGGAAGAATTAGAGAAGCTGAAGGGAAACTTCCTCTAGAACTCCCCACCGCTGTACTGTGTCCTGATAACATTTTTGTCCTCAGACCTCCTCCAAAACTAAGAGAACAGGCAACACATGGGGTTCTTGGATACTTAACACTCAAGCCAGTCTTTCCAGTTAAAAAATGACAAGAGGCAGGAAGGGCCACCCTACTAAGAGGAACAAATGAGGACAATCCACTATTTAATTGTACAACAGAGAGGCTGTGTAACCCCATTAATGATGACTATAAGAAAGGCTGCAACACCATCAAGCTGGGTGGGCCAAAAGGCCTCATGAGTGCAACTCAAGAGTCATCATCACTTACAGTGAAGACCATCCAGCCACTCAGGTCCAGGCATTCCATGCTCAGGCCAGAAGGGCTTCAAAAGTCACTCCATCCATCCCTGCCCCAGTGCACATGGGTTGCAACAGCCTCCGCCCGGCCTACCCTCTCTCAGGGGCCCAGCTTGCACTCCTCAGCCCCTTCCTTCCTCCTTCCACCTGGGCCCACCTTGTCGATGAAGGAGGCGAACTTGTTATTGAGGGTCTTGATCTGCTCCCGCTCCTCTGTGCGCACCCGCTGGATCTCCGGGTCGATCTCCACATGGAGGGGGGTCAACAGGCTTTGGTTGACAGTGACCTGCTGGATGCCACCAGGAGGACAGACGGGCCCCAGCGTCGGCCTGCCAGCCCCCAGGCCCATGTAGGCCCCGCCGCCAAGGCCGAAGCCTCCCAGCGCTCGCCCCACCGAGGCCCCTCCAGCCATGCTGACCGAGATGCTCTTGCTGCCCCCCAAATTATAGAGGCTCCGGCTCCCAAAGCCACCCATGCTGGGGCCACAGTGGGGCCCCCCGCCGCTGCCACTGTTCCGGGACACAGTCACCGAGCTGAAGCTGGTACGGGCCCGGGAGCCACCCCCACCACTGGCTGAGCTGGAGCTGAAGGCCCCTTTGGTGGAGTACGTCTGCCGAGACACGGAGGATCTCATCGCTGCAGCAGGGCCAAAGCAGACAGGAGATCTGGGAGGGAGAACAGTGAGTTGCTGGGCCACTGATGGGCTTCTTATCTTTTCCCAACTGGGTTGGCTCCTGGGTTCCACAGACACTCTTGCCCCATCGCCCCAGGAAGAGAGGGAGGGGCCCTGAGGGCCGGGGGTGTTCCTCTCCCACTGCGGGAGGGAGGGGCTGCTCCCACCTGAGCCCCAAAGCCAGGGCTGAGCCGACTGTCTGGGGCCGGATGCCATCTCCTTCTCCCCCCTGGGGCGCTCCTGACTTGGAACAGGATGATACAGGCTCCCAGGGCCACCCCCACCACCAAGTGGCAGACTGGTCTCCTCCCACCCAGCCCTGGTGGCCGCTGTCAATGGGTCTCTGTTTTGGCATTGGTTCCAGGCCCCTGTGGTAAGCCCAAGCCCCAGGGCCCGGGCTGTGCGGGTGGTAGGGGCGGAAGCATTGAGCAATGGGCTGTGGAGAAGGTGCCCGGGCCTGCCCCAGTCCCACTCTCCCGGCCCACAGCCTCGGTGCCTTCTGGCAGGTCCAGGCTGGAGACACAGGTGCCAGCCCGGGTTGGGGATAGCCTGTTCTTTTGTTGTACGCAGGCAGACTGTCTGCCCAGTAGAGAGCCTATGCTGGGCAGAGGAGACACAGGACAAAGAGGGTCCCTGCCTGACTCAGAGGCCTGGGCACTTAATAATAAGGAGGTAGAAGGGCCAAAGCCAGGAGATGAGGGAGGCAAAGACCAGGAGCTTTGACAGCCACCAGAATCCCCGTTGGCAGCATTCCCCCAGCAGGGCCCAGCCATTCTGGGAGGAGTTGGAAGTGGATGGAGGACACACCCCACCCTGGCTGGACATAGTACAGATTCAAAAAGTGTCGGGACTTCCCTGGTTGCCCATTAGTTAAGACTCCATGCTTCCACTATGGGGGACACCAGTTCAATCCCTGGTCTAGGAACTAAAATCCTGCATGCTGCAAGGTGAAGCTGAAAAAAACAAGATGTGCCCAACAAAAGCCCCATGAAGCCTATAGATACACCCAGCATCCCATCTTCCCAGCCACAGAGCCCAGGGTCTCAATCCAGAAGAGGCCTAGGGTCTCCTCAAATCACTTCACAGAGTCTCATCTGTACCTACCACCTTGGGCTGCTGGGACCAAACACATCCCTGAGGAAGGACCTGGAGATGTAATGTTAGCCAGGGGTTAGGACAAGGAAGTGGTAAGGATATGCCACTGATTACCCACCTCAGCTCTCAGCAAGGAAGTGGTCCCAGAAGGAGAGAAACTTGCCTGAAGAAAGGAGCAGGGACAGCTCTTGCTGTGGTCCCCACACAGCTGCCAGGGCCGGGGTTGAGGTTCAAAGGAGAGGACAAGGGACCTCCCCTACTGCCCAAGGAAACAGGTAGAAAGCAGGTGCTCTGGGCCCAGAGGAGGCTGTGGGATGGTTTCTAGGCAGCTGGGAGGCTATAGTGGCTCCCAGTTGCCTGAAGGAGTTGAATCCAGCCTCCTAGGGCTTCCCTGGTGGCTCAGATAGTAAAGAATCTGCCTGCGATGCAGAAGACCTGTATTCAACCCTGGGTCAGGAAGATCCCCTGGAGAAGGGAATGGCTACCCACTCCAGTATTCTTGTCTGGTGAATTCCATGGACAGAGGAGCCTGGCAGGTTCCATGGGGTTGCAAAGAGTCAGACACGACAGGGCAACTCACACTTTCACTTTCCCACACCGGATGAGGGTGAAGATGCTCCCAGAACTAGTCCCTCAATCCCCAGGAGGGGTTTTTTTCTCCCTGCTTGGAGTCAGGACACCAGGCATTTGGGGGAACTGGGCTGGGAGGTGAACCCCCACTGAGTTGTGTGTCCTTGGGCAACATTCAACTTCCCTGGGCCCCCTCGCCTCTGCTTATGACCAGGGCCCACCAGGGAAGTCCTTTCAAAAGCGCTGGCCCTCCATCCCAAGACTGAACCATCACTTCCTGCTGAAGTTTCTGTCCTGTCCCTGAGGCTGTAACCCCTTTTTCAGCTCCCTTATCTCTTCCCCAGGGAGCATGGGAGGGGGAGACAGCAGCAAGTGGGGAAAGGAGTGACGTCAGCCATCTGAGTCAGGCACAGCAGGGTGGTAGGAGTAGAGTTGGCCGCAAACACACCCTCCACCCCTCCCCAGGGACTGACACCCTCCTGTGTTTACCTGGCACTCTGTGCCAAGCTGTGTGCTGGGGGCTGGTGACAGCTGCGGAGGAATCCCGCAGTTACTGTCAGAGACAGTCTCACCAGCCCCAGCCCAGACGGCATGGGAGCCACTCTGCCTTCTCCAGTCTGGCTCTCCACTCATCTTTATGCAGGACGCCCAAATTCAGGCCTTTCTTCCGTAGCTGAGGAAGTGTGGCTCCCTCCCCACCTCTGCTGCTTGGACCAAGGGCCTCCATCTTTGGAGACTCTCTCCTGTCCAGGACCCCTCCCTGCACAGGACACAAGAGCAAAGGGGACAGAACACTGCTGCTGATATAGAAGGGATGAGGCAAGATAGCCGATGGCATCAACCTGGCACCCAACATGGGCTGAACGATAGGAAAGATGCAGCAGTGAAGAAAACAGTCACTGCCCTTGAGGAGCCCCATCCAAGGCAGGGTTTTCTCATCTAATCAGAACAATTATTATAGTCGGCATTTATTGAGCACTTACTACAGGGCAGATACCTTCGATACAAAAACACCTTAGAAACAAAAACATCCAGTCCCCACACTGGGGATTCTCCATATGCATCCTTTCTGCTCCGATTGATTCCCTGACCTCCCTGATCCCTGCAGGCCACTCCCTGGCTCTCTGGCTTCCAGAGGTAGGTGTTGGCCAAGGAGGGGGGACATTAGTAGGAGATCTGGGAGACATGGAAGGTACTTCCTCCCAGCCCCCTCCCTGCTCTAGGGGTGGCTGCCTTCCTCCATGCTTACAGCTTCTTCCTGTTCCTACATCTCTATCACCCAGTCATCCACTCTTTCTCTCATCTCTTCAGCTCTACACAGAGCCACCATCCCCTCCTGATTTTCCTGGGACTATCCCACTTTAGCCCCTTCCCTGGTAGCTCAGATGGTAAAGAATCTGCCTGCAATGCAGGAGACCCCGGTTCAATCCCTGGGTTGGAGAGTTTCTCTGGAGAAGGGAATAGCAACCCACTCCATTGTTCTTGACTGGAAAATCTCCATGGACAGAGGAGCCTAGTGGGCTATAGCCCATGGTATCGCAAAGAATCAGACATGACTGAGCAACTAGCATGCTTGAACATCCTCCTTTAGCACTGAAAATCCCACACCCCAGAAAACCTCTGTGCCCTGGACAAATCAGAGTTTGGCCACTGCTGCCAGAGGAGGGGAAGTGGGGGTGATGGGAGCAGCAATGGCTTCCCACCACTGCCTGCCTCTGGACTTTCCATCCCATGTTTGTGTCCTTAGCCACACCTACACCTCTGTAACGAATCCTTTCATTAAAGTCCATTTAGCTGAACCATCTTGAGTACATTGATTTCCTTCTGGGAAGGAGGAGAAAGGGACGACAAAGGATGAGTGGTTAGACAGCATCACCGACTCAATGGACATGAGTTTGGGTAAACTCCAGGAGTGGCGATGGACAGGGAGGCCTGGCATACTGCAGTCGATGGGGTCACAACGAGCTGGACATGACTGAGCAACTGAACTGAAATGAACCTGCAGCTCAGGCCATAGAGTTGGGAGCCGACCAGGAAGAGAGCAGGAAGAGGAAAGAAGACGTGTAGGAGTCTATGGGCTGATGGAGGATGAGAAGGTAACTCTCCCACCCTCCTAGCACCTGGTTCTGAGACCCACACTCCCGGTTTCCTGCAGAGCTCCCTGAAAAAGAGGGAGGGAGAAGTTTCCAATGTCATGTTCACACAGCCCAGAGATGGGATGAGCACCAAGAGGCAGGAGAGATGGGCATAGTTTCTGTCCCAAGTCCCCAACAAACTCCAGACACAAGCTGAGCTGCTGATCCCTACCAAGGGTGCAGATCACCCAGAGGTCCCACAGGTCTCAGACTAATACAGAAGCTGGGTTCCAGACCAGAACCATGTAGAAACAGAGCTAAGAACAGCAACAGGCTGTGCCAGGAAGTGTCTGGCACATTCTGACATGGAGAATTAGGGAAGGTTTCCAAGGGAGAGAAAAATGGGCCCAGTCTTGGGAAAAAGGAAGAACAGGGATGAATGGAGCTGTCGTTGGTTGGGAATAGAGCCTACACATAGGCAGTTAACTAGGGAGCAAGCTATGAGAGCTACTAAAACATCAGTGGGGATGGAGGAGATGGAGGGCATACCAGGGAGCATAGCAGAGGGTTGGAAGGAATCCCTTAAAATCTGATTGGTGTGAGGTGTGAGATGTCCACAGGACCTACTCAAACAACATAGATACTCCATAAATTGCCTTCGGAGGAGAGTGAGCTGGGTACCTGTGTAGCTTTTGTTTTGCGGGGTAGGGGTGGGGGAAGTGAGCTATGCAAGCCTGGGGCAGAGCAGAATTGTTGGAAGGAGTGGCAGAGAAGCTGCACATTGCCAAAAGGAACCTTTGTCTCTGCTTTGCAGCCTGTCCTCTAAATGCCCTTTGAACACATGTATAAGGCTATGGCTTAGCATCAGTGCTGAATTAACCTGCTCAGGAGAAGCGGAAGGTTAAAGTTCCGAGGTGAGAGATGGAAGTGAGATAACAAGACCTAAGCTTACCACCCTGGGTAGAGCTAGAACCAGCACATCACTGGGAGGAGACTGGAAGAAGCAAGAGGACACAAAAGGATCTCAGCACAAATCCCAATCTCCCAACTCCAGGTATGTGAATTAGCTGTAAAAGGCCAGTTACAAGGAAATGGCAACTCACTCCAGTATTCTTGCCTGGAAAATCCCATGGACAGAGGAGCCTGGCAGGCTACAGTCCATGGGGTTGCACGAGTCAAACATGACTTAGCGACTAAACCACACTCTGGCCCTGGAAACCAAGAGCTCCAAGAAAGAAGGTGTTGCTCTTATGAATGAGAGGGGTTATACTGGAGACAGAAGGGGTAAGAGACACATTAGGAGGGCACGACAGGTCTGATCTTACTTACCAGAGTAACGCTAGTCCTGGCACTCAAAAAAATTTATGGGAGGGAAGGAGTGGGGAAGAGGGAGGGAGAAAGAAAGGAAGACTCATCACAGGGAGAACAAGGTGCTGCTTTATTTCACAGAAAATAAATGGACAGAAATATAGAAATGGAGGCCCAGAGGCAGGTGAAGAGGGCAAAGGTGTGGCCCTCGGTTCCAGCCCTCAGGTTCTGGTCAGTGGGCCTCGAGCCTCTCCCTTGGGATGGAGATGCAATCTGGCCAAGCCCAGTCAGGAGTTTTCCCAGCTCGATCGAAGGCTGTGGAGAGAGGGGAGGACAAGGCTGGCTGGTGGGCTGAGGCTGGGCACTGTGCTCCTCGGTTGGGGCCGGCAGCAGACAAGTAAGCTGCAAATTAGTACGCAGAGCAAGGCTATGTTGGACGAGCATTCAGAACAGCAAGCACGCATGACCTGATGACTTCTGCAGAGTCCCCTGTGGCCGGCTCAGGCTGTGGGCAGTGGACGTAGAGTCGGCAGTGCAGAGGTGGGAATGACGAGGATGAGAAAAGACCTAAAAGGGCTCAGGAAAGCAGGGGTGAGTAGGTGGCCTCTGGGTCACTCAGTATGTGACAGATGTTTTCAGACTTGACTCAACCGTCTTCTTCAGGATAGTGTGGCTGGTGGAGCTGGAGGAAGAGCTGGACACAGAGCTAGAGCCCAAAATGGGGTCCTGCCCAGAGCCCAGGATGATGCTGGAGCCACCAGTCACAATGCTGGAGCCTCCCTTCACGACGCTGGAGCAACTGGACCCAAAGCTGCCTTTCCCACCTCCAAGTCCACAAGTGCCCGCCAGGCCACCATCTGCTCCTCCAGACACAACGGTGCTGCCTCCCCCAACAGCTGCCGAGAAAGGGGCCAGGGTCACAGCAGAGTCCTCGATTCCCCGTGGGAACCCCTCTCCCAAAGTCCCCTGATACTCACAGATAGCGACCTGGCTGGCGCATTCCCCAGACATCCTAAAGGAGAAAAGACAAGAGGAAGAAACACTAAGAAGGGCTGCAGAGAATGTGTCCCAGGGTGCTTTTCAGCCTCTTGGAGCAGCACCCACTGAGCAGATAAAGTCCCCCAATTTTAAATCCCTCCCAGCAGAATGGGTGGCCCTCAGCAGTTCAGAGTATGGAAAAATCTCTCAGCATCCTGTGTTGACCTTGCATCCCCCACCCCCACCTCGCTCACACATCCCCAGGGCCCTGACCAGCCCCTCACCTGCACTCCTCGCCCTCCAGCAGCCGGCGGTAGGTGGCAATCTCCACATCCAGGGACAGCTTTGCACTCATCAGCTCCTGGTAGTCACGCAGCAGCCGCGCGATGTCCTGCTTGGCGGTTCTCAGGGCGGCCTCCAGCTCAGCCAGCTTGGTCTGAGCATCCTTGAGGGCCAGTTCCCCACGCTGCTCAGCATCAGCAATGGCGACCTGCAGGCTGGCATTCTAGCGAATCATGGAGATAAGGGAGAAAGTGACTGTCAGCACAGCATGGGCTCCCAAAGTACCTACTATAACTTAAAAGCTGAGATGGACTGTAATCTCATGAGCCCAAAATTATTCTTGGCCACGCCCAGCTCTTCTCATTCTAAAAGGAAGTGTTCCTCTTCTGCTTCTTTAAGTTCCGGAGCAGGTAAAGTAGTGTCCTCAAAAATGTCATGTCCACCAAGAACTTCAGAACATGACCTTATTTGGAAAGATACGGTCTTTGCAAATGTAATGAGTTAAGGATCTCAAGATGCTATCATACTGTATTTAGGGTGAACCCTAAACCCAGTGACCGATGTCCAAGAAAAAGATGAAGGAATACCGACACTGAAATAGATGGAGGCAGAGATGAGAGTGAGGCAGCCACCAGACAAGGAATTCCTGGAGCCACCAGATTTCAAGGATTCCCCCACCTGCTTCAGAGGGCACAGCTGCTGACACCTCAGTTTAGACTTCCAGCCTCTGGACCAGACAGAACAGTTTTTCTCTTCTTTCAAACCATCAAGTTTGTGATACTTTGTCACAGCAGCCACAGGAAATGAATCTATCTCCTTTGCCACTTTCCCCAGTGATTTTCCGGTATTTCTTCCCCTAGCCCTATCCCTCAGCACCATCCCTCAAATAGTTTCTCTCTCCCAGGGTACTTACAGCTCCTCCTGTCCTGGATGGGTCATTACCCATGTGTTTTTTAGAACAGCCCCATTTCAAATACTTTGTCCCGATGTTGTCAGAGTCTGTCAAACCATAGGCCTCAATTTGAAAAACAACTTTCTCTGGGCTCACTTCTCCAATCCGATAGAAAACTCCTAGCAGAAAGACTGCATCCCTGTCTAATCAGCCATCTAGCTGATTTACCCTCACGTTCGGGTCAGGAAGGAAGGCATTCCCTAAAGGCTCTCATTATTCATTTTCCACAAAGCACCCCATGGATGGGGACACCGCCTGCATTCTCCTGATGAAGAAACTGAGCCCTGGAAAGGAGGTGAGAGGTGGAGCTGGGACCCTAACCCAGGACATCTGAGGTCCAGTCCACTGCTCTTACTTTGGTCTCTGTTCATCAGGCTTGGGCATGAAAAGGAGGAGTAACAGGGGGTGGGCCCCCAAGAGGGATTCTCCTAGGAAAGACACCTTGCTGTACGGGAGGACTGTGGTTCCCAGACGTGGGCACACAGTGACTCTTTCACCAATGGGCTCAGACTCCATGCGCTTCGTCACTACCTGGGTGAGCTTTGTTGAGAAAGCAGGTTTCTGGGCTCCACCCTTAGAGACTCTGATTTCCTGTTGCCAATTTGAGGCCCAGGAATCTGTATCTTATCAGACACCCCAGAGAATCCCCAAGCTTCCAAAGCAAAAAGTCCAAAATGACAGGCAAAACAAAGCGGCAGCAAATTGAGTAATAGGACCTGGTCACCTTCACCTCAGGTCCTGCCTTGCACTTCAAAGGAGAGCAGGTCAGGACGTCTGGAGACTGAGTATGGCCTTTGAATGATCTGTTCTCCAAGAACTTTCTCCAAGATCTGTGCCCTGCTGACACGTGCACGGGCCACGCATGACTTGGGAATCAGGCTGAAGTGCTTGAGGAAACCCTCTGACTCTGTGGCCTCAGCTCTCAACCCTCTGTTGATCCCAAAAGAACAATTCCTTGGGCTTGGAGAAAGTGAGGGCAAAGACACTTGAAAACTTAAGAATCTGTAATCCTCACATCCGGAAGCGAGGTCTCCAGGAGGAGCAGGAAATCACCTCCCTGCCCTTGCCATCCTTTCCTCCACCTCTCCCCGCTCCTCCCACCCACAGCATCACCTGACCCTAAGGGGGCCTCGGCACCCCACCATCCTGCCCATGTCCGCCGCTCCCTGAGATCCTGGTTCTCTCCTTCCTCAACAGGGGACCAGGAAATTCAGTGCATGGCGTTAGAGTCCTTGCTGGACTTGAGGAGTAAGTGTCAAAGCAAGAGATTAGAAAAGAGATGAATTAACCCTCTCCCCTAGGAGCCGAAAGCATCAAGCGCATATGGGCATGGAATGCAGTGAGAAGGCTGGGCCGGGGTTAGCAGTGCAGAGCCCGTGCAGCTAGAATCCCCTGGAGGAGAGCCGAAACCCTCTGACGTGGGGCTCAAAGTGCTCTCGACCCCAAATTATACAAACCTCCAACGAGTTATCAAAATTTCACACCAAACCCGCAGTGACCCCTGCACAAAGAGGGCTTGGGGGCTCAGGACCCTTACCTGATTCTTGACATTCTCAATCTGACTCTGCAGCTTCTTAATTGTCTGCTGCAGCTGAGTGATCTGGACTTTGGTCTCCTTCATGCTGTTCCCATGAAGCTGGGCACATGCCTGAAGCTCCCGGTACTGAGGGGGAATAGAGGTGACACCGTCAGTGAAGAGCACCCCACCTTTGACCTTTGACCCTCACCTTTGACCATGGCCCCCAGCTCTCTGCCTCCTCACATCCTCTTCCGGAAATGCAGGTGAAACGCTGAGACCAGGACATGGTGGGATGAGGTTGTGGAACTCCAGGCTCATCTCCCATGGTTTCTCTGCATTGCCCCCCTCCCAGAGAGGGGGAACATGGTACCCACCCAGCCCTGGTGCTCCAGACAGGTTATCAGAACTTCCCCAACCAGACTGAGGTGGACAACAACCCCAGGGGGACAGGCAGGGAGACTCAGTCTTTTCCAGCTCAGTGCTAGCCCCCCAGCCCTGGCACCTTGGTCTGGTACAGAAGCTCAGCTTCAGCTTTGCTGGTCCGGGTGATCTCCTCGTACCGGGCTCGGACCTCGGCAATGAGGTCTCTGAAGTCCAGGCAGCGGTTGTTGTCCATGGACAACACCACGGACATGTCACTGGCCTGGGTCTGCAGCTGGCCCAGCTCCTGCGAGGAGGACTGACTCAGTGTCCCATGGCTTCCCGGCTCCCCTTCCCCTTGGAACCCCAGGGAAAGTGGGCAGAGTGCCTGACTTCCTGCCCCCCTCCTTCAGAGGCAGCCCTCATTCATGCCAGCTGGCACTGAGTATACCCTGTCCTCTTATCTGGAAGTAAGGGCAGTCCAAGGACTCCTGGACGTTAAAGGAACGTGTCCTCAGGGCCCCAAATCACCTGGCCCACATCACTCCCTGACCTCCTATCACATCCCCTCCCTCTTCCTCCTTGCATTTCCTCAAAGACCAGTAGGCTCCTGGCTCCCTCTGCCTGGAATCCCTTGCACCACCCCCCACCATATGGCTAACTTCCTCACCTCTGTCAGATCTTTGCTCCAATTTCATCTTCTAAATAAGGCCATCTGACCACTCTGTTTGAAACTGCCACCTGCCCTACCCCTCCACGTTCCCAATCCTCCTCTCCCTGTTCTGGTTTTCCTTTTTCCATAGCATTTATCACTTTCTAACATGCTATGTAATTTACTTATTTACCAGGTCTACTGCTTATTGTGTTTATTATCTCCCAGCCTCGTGATTTTGGTCTGGTTATTCATGGGTGTATTCTCAATACCTAGCAATTCACCTGGTACATTCTCAGCAATTGTTTGTCAAAGGGCTGAATGACCAGTGTCTAAGTCACCCTAACCAGGCTTCACCTCCCAGACACTCCCACTATGCTGTGGCCACAGGGAGCCTGCCTGTGCTATCCCCCTCCCTCATCCCGCCTGCCCTAGGCAGGCCATTGCTTCTGCCCCTGGAGAATCCTCACTTCTTCATAGAGATGCTTCAGGAAGCAGATGTAGTCTTTCAGATCCTCCACCTTGCTTTCCATCTCCATCTTGCTCAGGAGAACCCCGTCTGCATCCTGGGGACAGAAAGACAAAAACCATGTACCCCCACACCCTCTTTGGGGGTCCCACTCTGACCCAGGAGTTCTGTTCACACACTGCCCAGCACACACACCCCCATGGCCCTCTCCAGCTCCTATTCCTTCCTCTTTTAGCCCCGCCTTGCCCTGTTCTTTCTTTTGTCTGACATTGACCCACACCACCTTCAGGAAGCCTTCCCTAATTGATCCCAACCAGTTCGGCTTCTTCCACTCCCTCCCCACCCTCTCCCATAGTGACTCCCAGAGCTCATCACATAGTCCCTCAATCAGATCTTGTTCAAGGGTCCCTGTATCTATGTATATGTTCCATTTCCCCACAGGGTCCCTGTAGACATGTGACAGCATGTCATGCATGAGAATCCCCCCAACACACACACACACACACACACACACACACACATGGCTCTCGCAGCCCAGATTCTGTGCACAATGAATGGCTCAGGAGTCAGGTAGAGGGACTTCCCTGGTGGTCCAGTGGCTAAGACTCCGTGCTCCCAAAGCAGGGGGTTGGGGTTCAATCCCTGATGAGGGAACTAGATTCCACATGCCGCAACTAAGAGTTTGCCTGCCACAACTAGATATCCCACATGCCACAATTAAGACCCAGTGCAGCTTAATAAATAAATTTTTTTTTAAAAAAAGGATTCAAGTAGAGCAGTTGAACCCACTCACCTTTTTGAGGACCACAAAGTCATTCTCCAGTGTGGCACGCTTGTGGGCCTCACGCTCATACCTGCCAAGTAAGCACAGAAAGATGCTGCCTAGGGTGCTGGCATCAGAGCCCAGGAGCCTCTCCAAGCACAGTCTCCAAGAGAAGGTCACTCTGCTCTAGATGCTCCAAAGTAGGACCCACCACCAGCCTGCTCCTCTATTCTTCCATCAGGAAGTTTTGTCATGTCCTATGTCCCTCTTCACTCTCTCAGCCCAGGTCCACTATGACGTTGGGTCACTTAGCTTCACGTCTGGAAGGCACTTTCAAACACTTTTCACTTACCACTCACAATCATCATCTGAAGCAGGCATTTTGGATTTAATCAGAGAGATTATAAGATGTGCCCAGGTTGTAGATAATTAGGTGGCCCATGCAGATCTAAAACCCAGGTCTCGACCCTCCCCCTGGGCCCTGGAGCCAACCTCCCAATGGCTCTGGAACATGAGAAAGGCATTATCCCAGTCTACAGATATGGAAACTGAAGCTGGGAAAGGTAAGACTCTTCGCTCAAGGCCACACAGCTATTCCTTGCTCACAGTCACCAAACCTGAGCGTTCTGTGGCTTCAGGGCTCTCCCCGTACCACCAGGTGACCTCGTGGTGAACCCAGAACTGCAGCCAGCTGTGAATCATGCCACAGGCCCGGGATGGTCCCACTAAGTGAATTCCCTTCTACCTCTGAGACCAGAGAATATCTGAGTCACTTTAGCCCACAGCCTGCTCAACAGGAATTTCTTAAGAAAAAGTCCACAGGAACATTCTTTAAATAAGCCCCTTCCCACCTTGACCAGAAACATGGCCCTCATAGTCAGGGCCTGCTAGAATCGAGGCTCTCCAGTCCTGGGTATCAGGGGCTGGGGGGCCTCTTACCTGCAGCAGATGGGGCCCCCTGAGAATCAGAGAGAGTGGGGATGCAGAAGGGCTAGAGGGGAGGCCTGTCCTGTGACTCCAGGAGCTCAGAGGAGGGACAACTTCCAGCAGAGAGCCTGATTCAAGCCCTCCCAGCTGCCACCCAGGCCCCATGGGGATGCTGTGGTTCACATACTTGGCTTTATACTCCTCCTCCTGGCCCTGGCAGGACTTCAGCTCGGCATCCAGAGACCCTCGTTCCCTCTGCAGCTGCTCCAGCTGTGTCCTGAGCCGGACCAGATAGGCCTCGAAGAAAGACTCCAAGCCCTGGGGTCTGTCACTCAACCCCTGCTGCTGCAGCAAGTGCCACTTGGTTTTCAGGACCTTGTTCTGCTGCTCCAGGAACCGTACCTGCCGCACAAGCAGAGAGTTCCTGAGGCTCCTGCCAGACTCCGTGCCTGGGCACAGCCTCCGGGAAAACTCTCTAGCCTGAGCAACCCTCTAGCCGGCCTGGAGCCTTTGAGGCCTTTGATAAATATTTGCCCACACACTCAATGAATTATAATGACATTTCTATAAAGGGAATTTCAAAACACCAATTAAACATAGCCTCGGCATTCCCAGAGAGACTCCAGTTAGACCACAAGAGGGACTTCCTTGCTGTAGAAGTGATTAGAAAAGGAGTAGGAGGCTAGACTGCCTCATTCCCAAGTCCATCGGAAACAGTTCCTCCGAGGCAGGCACAGAGACAGGGGCTTAGCTGAGTGGACCCTCACCTTGTCAATGAAAGAAGCAAACTGGTTGTTGAGGATTCTGATCTGTTGGGTCTCCTGAGTCCGAACCACCTGGAACTGGGGGTCGATCTCAATCTTCGGTGGGGTCAGAAGACTCTGGTTGATGGTCACTTGCTGGATGCCTCCCGGAGGGCACATGAAAAGCCCAGGCCCACCACTCCCCTCCCCAAGCTGCACCCCTAGCCTTCCCCCCAAACCCCAGGTCCTTCCACGAGAGCCTCCTCGGCACCCCCTAAAGGAACTGAGGCTCCTGCTGCTGAAACCAGCTCTGCCTCGGCCCACCGATTGGGCAGAACAGGCTGAGCGTGCGCTGAAGCCCCTCCGGGCCCGGCAGGGAGAGAGAGACATGGCAGTGACTGAAGGTCTCAGGGCTGCAAAGGATCGTCAAGAGCGAGTTCCTGCCCTGAGGCCCCGGCACGAGACTTTTATCCCCTCCCGTGCCTGGGCTGGGCCTTGGAGAGCAAGATGCTCTTGGCCTGACTGTGTCTGTCACTGGCTCCAGCTGACCTCTTCTGACACGCCTGGGAATAGATGCCTGGCACGTGCAGAGCCCAAGGAAGAGACCCAGAGCCTGCCCTCTGGGCTCCCAGGCTACAGGAAGGGTGGGCACATTCTGAAGACCAGAAAGCAGCCAGAGACTGGGACTTCAGTGCTGGGGGATGGGGAGAGAGGCCCCTGAGCAAAATCACTGAGGGTCATTCAAGGAAGGCTTCCTGGAGGAGGAGATGGGTAAGAAGGGAGGCACATTCAAGGGGAGAAGAAAATGGAGGGGGTTCAAATGGAGCACTTGAGTGCCCTGCAGATGCTGGACAGGGGAGCACAGCTTCTCAAAGGAGGATCCACATATAAGAGTAGGAGAAGGAAGGCATTTTGCAGCACAGGAGAAGCCAGGAGGTTAATAGAGGTGTTACTGTCATCGTCAGCTCAAAGACACTGCAAGATTTGGAAATGAAACAGAAAAACAGGGTATCCAAGTCCCTCCTCTTGCCCAACCCAGCAATCATCGACAAGGTGCCACCCCACTCAAACCAGGCCTCTCCACCCGGGATGGCGGCAGATGAAGCATTCCTAAGCCCAACCTGTGTCCCTTCCACAAACACACAGCACCAGGCCCATCAACCTGGGTCTCACACTGTATTTGTCAAGTTACTCATTAGAGCTCCCAGGCTCTAAAATAAAATGTACATTTAGAAACACCCTTCCCCTGGGGACTGGGAACAAACATAGGAGCTTTGGGGCAGCCGCAGGACAGAATCAATCCTTGCCTGAGAGTTTGCTAACTGGAGGAGCCCCAGGGTTCATCACTCAGTGATTCTCCCACCCGGTGGAGGACCCAGGCAGCATTCAGCTGCCTCTCCTGTTGCCCTCCCACTGCGGGCAGGGAGGGCAGGCAGCCCTGATTTTCAGAAATTTCCAAAATGTCTACTTTCCATGGTGGGAGGGCTATTTCACCCTCTTCCTTCCCTCATTTCCTAGAGCCTGATGCACCCTGAAGCTGGGGTACTGGGGTCTTTGATAATGCAACTCAAAGCCAGTACAGAGACTCACGGAATAACGAATACGCAAGAGATGTGCTATGAGGAAGTCAGTCCTAGCAATGCAAACAATCCCATAGACGCTCCATCCCCGGGACCAGACAACGGTGAGCGTGTCTCCCCTCCCTCTAGAGGATTAAAAGTCCCTTCCTCCTTCCCCTAGAGCCTCATCCAGCAGACAACTCGGAAGGAAACTGAATGACAGATGACCTCAAGGGTAGGAAGAGGCCAGGCCTCCTCTGGGGAAAACAAAGGAGATCAAGGGACTGAGGACTCAGGTGAGAAAGAGAAGAGAAGGAAAACAATCCAAGAAGCGATTCAGGTACACCGAGAAGAGAGGAGGCAGTGTGGGTAGACTTGGAGCCTAGAAAGAGAATCTGGGAAATGGGTTGAATCCCACTGAGGACCCACCTCCAAACCCTACCCCCTGGGGACCACTCCACAGAGGCACATTCCTCCCACAAACATTGTTGAAAAAGATCTCTGTGGGCTGGATTCAACCACTCCCTCCCCACCAGTATTGAGGGTGAAGGGCAGAGGTCACATTTGAAACTTCCCCATAGTTGTAATGTTTCAGAGTATTAAAAGGGCTTCCCCAGTGGCTCAACACTACAGAATCCACCTGCAATGCAGGAACAGCAGGAGATGAGGGTTCGATCCTTTACTGGGAAGATCCCCTGGAAGAGGGCATGCCGACGGACACCTGTATACTTGCCTAGAAAATCCCATGGACAGAGAGGCCTGGCCTGCTACAGTCCATGGGGCCGCAAAGAGTCAGACACGACTGAAGTGACTGAGCATGTGACAGAGTATTAAAGCCAGAGAGCTTCAGGGTCCTCTGGTCCAATGCCCTTGTTTTTCACTTAAGGACTCTGAGGTCCCATAGGGTTTAGGGTAGGTGCAGAGACTGTGCAACCATGAGTAATCTAAGAGATTGCACCAGATGACCTCTAAGCCTGCTTAGACCCATCACTCTGGTTTGAGAGACTTGCTCAAGGCCACCCACTCAGCTGATCGGCTTGGAGCCTGAACCCCCACCCAACTCAGACCACTGTCCCAGGAACAGCTCATAAACAGACCTTTGATCATGACTCCACCATGTCTGCCTTGTCCACCCCTCCATCCAGCTCAGGGTCTGGCTTACACTAGGCATTCAAAGTACTTGTCTAAGAGATGAATTCTTACCCATGACAGTTATAACCAGGGACCTTCTTGAATCCCCTTAAATTCTCAAACACTACTGTAACATGTTTTCCTCTATTAAAAAAAAAATTATGCCATAATGGAGAGAATGACAAAATGATTTGGAGATTTGAATACTAGGCCCCTCAGAGGCTAAGTGGTACACACGTGCTTGAGTAATGTCTGACTCTTTGCGACCCCATGGACTGTAGCCTGCCAGACTCCTCTGTCCATGGGGATTCTGCAGGCAAGAATCCTGGAGTGGGTTGCCATGCCCTCCTCCAGGGCATCTTCTCCAAGCAGGGATTGAAACTGCAAGTCTTATGTCTAACCTGCATTGGCAGGTGGGTTCTTTACCACTAGCACTACCTGGGAAGCCCAAGTGTTACACACAAAGGTACACAAAGGGGTCCCACTTATGGGGCAATAAAGTACAAATGGCTCAAATCGTGGACTTAACATTAAGCCCAGCGTGTGATAGTTCCAGTGGGTTTTACCCATTGGGTTAAATCTCCCGCTCCAAGTCAACCAGCCTCAACCGTACCTCAAGCCCAACAATCCCTGCCTACCCCAGTCCTGCCTTCGAGGATACCCAGCCAGGACAGCTACTTGTATTAACCACTCCCCAGTGGCCCCTTTTCTTACTGCTCCACCCTGAGTTCACCTCTGGCTGCAGCTACAACTCCTCAACCTCTTTCCCTCTAATTGCACTCAAGCCTGTTCTGCTTGTGCAGTGAATGCTTTTACCCAACAGCCATTTATTCACGCTGAACTTATTTTTTTAATCTTGGCTGCACTGGATCTTTGTTGCAGCACAAGGGCAGAAGCCCTTGCAGTGCTTGGGCTTCTCTAGTTGTGGCCCGTAGGCTTAGTTGCCCTGAGACTTGTGGGATCTTTGTTCCCTGACCAGGGATTGAACCCGCAACCCCTGCATTGGAAGGCGGATTCTTAACCACTGGACCACCAAGGAAGTCCCCACATTTACTTATTGACTCGACAAATTATGATTAAACACCTCCTGTGTGCCAGGATCTATGCTGAGAGTTAGGAATTTAGCAGAGAACAAGGCCCAGCCCCTGCACTAAGAAAGCTTAGAGTCCAGTAGAGAAAGAGACATTGAACAGGTAATTAAGCAAGTATTTAATTGCAATTATGATAAGGAGAGAAAAGTACAGGGCATGAGAGAGTCCTAACCTAGTTTATCCCCTAATTTTTTCTCGAACATGCCAGGAACACCCCTGCCTCAGAGCCTTTGCCCTTGCTATTCCCTCTTTCTAGAATGCTCCTTCACAGAACCCCATAGAGCTACAAGTCACCGTCTCTGGCTGCTCCAAACCAAAACTGAAACACCAAGTGGCACTGACACTTCTTACCCCCTTCCCAGCTCTATCTCCTTCCACTCAACACTTGGCACTTTCTAACATGACGTATATTTCACTTACTCATTTTGTTTGTCAGTCTTCCTGCTCTACAATATCATTTCCATAAACTCGAGGATTTGGTCTCTTTGCTCGCTTCTATATCCTCTGTACTTAGAACTCTGCTAAATACAGTAGGTGCTCAGTAAACACTTGTTAAATAAATGACTCCCCGTTCAATTTCATCTAGTTGATCTCCTTCATCTTTCAACCTCTGGCTATCCTTGTAACTCTCAATTCTGTTCTCCAAAGCACCTCACTTCCTGACAAGGTTGGGAGCAAGCAAACGTAGTCATGTGTGTGTGTGTGTGTGTGTGTGTGTGCACAAGTGTGATGTGTGTGTGTGTGTTGCTGAGCTCCTGCTGTGGGCTGACCACTGAGCTAAATGATACAGGTGACATAAGATGGATAAGGCCCCATTCCCATCTTAAAAGAATACACAGTTATACATTGCCATGGAGAATACACATATGAACGTAGAATGGAGAGGAAAATCTGAGAGACTGCCTTGGGGTGCAAGTAGACACGTTGTTATGATAGTGAGGGATTCCTCTTTTGTCTTGAAGGAAAACAAGGACAGAGCCTTGCAGCATGCCACCAGAAACCCTTCCTCTGCCATTGTATCCTCTCAGTGTATGTCTTTTGGAAAAAGTACAGGGCATGAAAGAGACCTAACTTAGTTTATCCCCTAATTTTTTCACAAACATGCCAGGAACACTCTTGCTTCAAAGCCTTTACACTTGCTGTTCCCTCCTTCTAGCATGCTCCTTCACAGATCCCCATATAGCTACAAGTCAGCTGTAGATCTATGCTCAGCTGTTTGGGAAACTACCCAGCTGTCCTTTATCTAAGCCATTTACATATAGCAACCATGTGATCCTAACAACCCAATCCTATGAAGTAGGTACTAAGATTATCACCACCTTACAGAGGGAGGCACAGAGAGAAAAAATAATTTCCCCAAGGCCACACAGCTAGTAGGAATGGAGCCAAGATTTGAACAAAGGTAGATAGACTCCGGGGCTTCCCCAGTGGCTCAGCAGTTAAGAATCTGCCTGCAATACAGGAGATGCAGGAGACTCCGATTCGATCCCTGGGTCGGGAAGATCCCTTGGAGGAAGCAATGGCAACCCATTCCAGTATTCTTGCCTGGACAATCCCATGGACAGAGGAACCTGGTGGGCTACAGTCCATAGAGTTGCAGAGTCAGATGTGACCGAAGTGACTGAGCATGCACGCACATAGATGGACTCCAGATTCTTTGCCGTTAACCACCTCACTGCACTCCTCTAGGAGACCTAGGAATGTCCATGTTGAAGGACACCTCAACCAACTAAAGTCTAGAGAGGTAGAATGACTTGCCCAAGGTCACACAGCAGATCCGAAAGTGAAACTCATTCCTCCACATTCATCTCTGATCAACATTAATTAAACACTAGCTGGTGCCAGACACTATGCCAGCCCAAGTTGAACAAAATTTAATGAAAGTTCTTGCCTTCAAGGTGTTTGCAGTCTGGAAAGGGAGTAGGGAAGAAGTGGGGAATTTATTTTGAAGACCAGTAAGGGTCCCTTGGACTGCAAGGAGATCCAACCAGTCCCTCCTAAAGGAGATCAGTTCTGGGTGTTCATTGGAAGGACTGATTTTGAAGCTGAAACTCCAATATTTTGGCCACCTGATGTGAAGAGCTGACTCATTTGAAAAGACCCTGATGCTGGGAAAGATTGAGGGCAGGAGGAGAAGGGGACGACAGAGGATGAGACGGTTGGATGGCATCACCGACTCAATGGACATGAGTTTGGGTAGACTCCAGGAGTTGGTGATAGACAGGGAGGCCTGGCGTACTGCAGTTCACGGGGTCGCAAAGAGTCAGACACGACTGAGCAACTGAACTGAACTGAACTGAACTGAAAATGTAATAAAGGGTTGGAGGAGCCACTATAGATGCAGGTATAATTCTTGTGGTTCTGGCGTTTTCTTGAAAAAGCAGGTGTGCTTATTTTGGGCACATCCCCAAAGAACGGAAGTCATCGCCTGGGGTCAAGGTGAGGCACAGCTACCCACACCCATTTGGGTCTTCCTGGCTTTTAAAAGTCCACAAAGGGGTTGGTTCCTGTCCCATCCTGTTTGAGGGGAACTGGACCAGAAAGGCTCAAATGTCTCATGCCTGCCTTTAGTCAGTCTCCCTTTCCTGATGACAGACAGCCCATGACTTCCTCGATCTAGGCACCATGGACCCCTCCCTCAGCTCAGCCTTTGCAACTGAGAAATACATACCAAATTCTAACCCAGAATCTCCCAAGTCTCCCAAACATCAGGCACTCACATTCAACCTCCAACATCATGCCATTGTGTAATGCCAGACATACTGGTATGTCCTTAATATATTCTTAAAATAGAATTTAAATGGATTCACCTCTTTCTTATCCTGACCCTAAACCACAATATCCTTGACAATGTAGCTTTTGTGTGCTAGTTCTAATCTTTTTCTAATTCATATTCACATAAAACATAACTATTAAAATGTAAAACATTCTTCTGTGTGCTTTGGTTTACACAGAACACAGGTCAACCTCAACCCCATTCAAAGTTTCCTAAAGCCAGTGAGGTAGAGAGGGCAGCACCGGTGGGATATGGCTGATTCCTATCTTACCTGTAAGACAGCTGACAGATCTCCTGGCGTGTCGGGGCTGGAGGGGAGGGGGGAGATGAAAGGCCTGCCCTTCACTCTCCCCCGGGCCAGAGAGAGCACCCTTACACCAGTCTGCTCTGCCCTGGCACCCTCCTGCCTGCTGGGCTGGGGTGAGCAGCCCCTGCCCTCCCCACTGCCCTGGTGATGAAGGAAGGTGATGCCCACCCAGAGATGGGCTTCCTGTGACAGGGAAGGGTGCCCCCAAGGTGAGCCAAGCTACTGCCTCTGAGGGCCCTCTGTGCCCAGGCAGTGAGCCCCCAAAACCCACAGGGAGCACATTCCCAAGAATGTGGAAAGGAAGGATTTTCTAAGCTTTCCCGGGAGCTCCGAATTTAAATGTGTGTCTCCAAGTTCTAGGTTGAGGGTGGGAGTGAGGAGGGACAACACTAAACTCTAACTTTGAAGTGATAGCCATTTTCCATGTGTAATGTGCTCATGTTTTTAAAATTCTGTTGAGGCACCCCAGTGTTCATTGCAGCACTATTTACAATGGCCAAGACACGGAAGCAAACTAAAGGTCCAGTGACAAAGCAATGGATAAAGAAAATGTGGTACATATGTACAATGGAATATTACTCAGCCATAAAAAAGAATTTGCAATAACATGGGTGGACCTAGAGATTGTCATACTCAGTGAAGTAAGCGAAACAGAGAAAGACAAATACCATGAAATATCTCTTACACATGGAATCTTTTTTTTTTAAAGTTACAAATGAATTTATTTGCAAAACAGAAAGTCACAGACATAGAAAACAAAGCAATGGTTACCAAAGGCGAATGGGGGGAAAGGGATAAATTAGGAGTTTGAGATTAATAGATATACACTACTAGATATAAAATAGAGTGGCCAATTCATGTTGATGTATGGCAAAACACCATCATGATAGTGTAAAGTAATTATCCTCCAATTAAAATTAATTAATTAATTAGAATAAATAAAATAATCAACAAAGACCTACTGTATAACACAGGGAAATATATCAACATTTTGTAATATCTATAAAGGAAAATAAATATATATACATATATACATGTGTGTGTGTATAACTGAATCACCATGTTTTATACCTGTAACTAGCACAACATTGTAAATCAACTATATTTTAATAAAAAATTAATTTATTACATAATAAATTTTATTGCAGACTCTCTGAGTGCCAATCACTGTACCAGGCCCTGTAGAGACTTAACCTTCTTTAGTCTTCACCACAATCTAAAAACTGGGTATTGTTCTTGTTCACAGACAGAGAAACAAAGCAACTACCCAAGATCTCATAGAGAGGAATATGTTCAGCCAGGAGGAGAACCCAGCTCTTCTAAGGATCCTGTAGTCTTCTCAGGAGGGCTGCAGCCTCCACTGAGAATAGGCCTGTGCACATGTTTCCCTAGTCAACAGAGAACCAGAAACCTCTGGTTTCCTCCTCTGCCAGGAGCTGGGGAGAGGGGCCAGGGAGGGGACTGGCTGAGCTTCACTGAACAGCGGGTGCCGCAGGATAACAGCCGGCTGTCTGCAGGGCTGTGAGAACACATCTCTGTTTTGTAGTGTTTGCCATCATTTTCTAGGGTATAAATGTTCCCACCACGGCTGATTTCAAGCTACCAGCATTATGTCACTGACTGCAGAGCTGGGAAGAAGTGAACACAATTAGCTCTCACGAGTTTGCACAAACTGGCTCCTGCACACCACTGGCCAAGGGTGAGGAAGGTGGAAGCCCTTCTGTGGAGCACGACTTGTCCCAGGCTGTGGAAGCCAGGAACACCCCTTTAGGAGTAAGCTAATGGTATCTGGAGAGGAAAGAGGGCTGGGCTGAGAGGGAAGCGGAAGAGTACAGATCAGAAAACACGAGTTGAGTCCAGACTTGCCCATCAGGGCCCAGCACGCAGTCACTGCCACTAAGACCCAATCAGGTTCAGCCAGTTAGGTGTCCTGCTTCTAGCAACTGCTCCTGATTTGGCAAATATTTATGTGGCATGTTACTAAGGACAGCCTCCTCCAACACCTGAGGGTGAAAGGCCCATGAGGCAACTTCTAGGGGAAAGGTCCCAGGAGTCCTACAACCCTGGGAAAATAAGGTCTGGGGCCCAGTAAGAACTCCTAGACTGGGAGATGAAGTTGGGGATTTACCTGGATCAGCTCCCTGCCCCTCTTCAGCCCCTCTCACCAGCATCCCTCTCATGGCCATGTGAAGCAATAAGTCCTAGGGAGGAGGTTGAATCTTCTGCCTCCATCCCCAAGGAACTTCAGCCTGTGGTTGTTCAGTCACTAAGTCGTGTCCAACTCTTTGCAACCTCATGGACTGCAGTATGCCAGCCTTCACTATCTCCCAGAATTGAGTCGGTGATGCCATCCAACAATCTCATCCTTTGTCGCCCCCTTCTCCTCCTGCTCTTAATCTTTCGAAGCATCAGGGCCTTTTCCAATGAGTCAGCTCTTCACATCAGGTGGCCAAAGTATTGGAGCTTCAGCTTCAGCCTCAGTCCTTCCAATCAATATTCAGGGTTGATTTCCTTTATGACTGACTGGTTTGGTCTCCTTGCTTTCAGACTTCAGCCTGAGAGAATAGTATTTTCAAAACTGCAAGTTACAGGACTTCCCTGGTGGTCCAGTGATTAAGAATCCACCTTCCAAAGCAGGGGACACAGATTCGATCCCTGGTCAGGATGAGATGGTTGGATGGCATCACCAGCTCAATCGACATGAGTCTGAGCAAGATCCAGGAGTTGGTGATAGACAGGGAAGCCTGGTGTGCTGCAGTGCATGGGGTCGCAAAGAGTCGGACACGACTGAGCAACTGAACTGAACTGAACAGGGAACTAAGATCCCATATGCCGTAGGGCAACTAAGCCTGTGCCCCACAACTACTGAGCCCATGCTCTCTAGAGCCCACGTCCCATGACAAGAGAAGCCCACAAACTGCAACTAGAGAAATCCACACACGCCAATGAAGACCCAAGGCAACCAAAAAAAAAAAAAAACCGCAAGTTACAGTTCACTAGTAGGTTGTGAAATTAATTTAATCAATGTCAACCAGCATATCAGAGTGTATCACCATAAAATTGTGTTCAGTGTGCATTATGTCTGTATAAATGTATACAGTACTGTGATATAAAGTGCATTTCTTACCAGGGATCATGGTCCCAAAAAGCTGAGTAACCCTCTGATAGAGGAGGTGGTCCCAACCCCAGACACACACAACCCAAGAAATAAGACCAGAACCCGGAGTGGCATTAGTTGTCAGGACTGGGGGATGGGAAAAGAGAGGTTTAGTCTGGGAAGCTTTTATAGATGGAAGAAGTAACGAAAGCAGGATCGGAAGCGGGGACTCAGAGAGTGAAGACCTTTCTCAATCTATCCTGAAAGTTAGGAAATTCTAAGACCGAATCTAATCCCTCAGCTCATTGATGCCTGCTCTGCACTGCAGCCCACCCACTCTCCAAAAGGAAGAATCATAGCTCCCTGCTCCACGTAACCTCTGAGTCACAACAGTGACAAGGACAGGAACCACTGGTTGGGCCCAGGGGAGGGAAGGTTAGCAGAAGTGGGGAGTGCAGACAGCAGCGTGCTGACTGCCAACAAAGCAAGGCAAGGCAGGCCAACCTGTGTGTGCTGCAGCCACACAGACCAGGTCTCGGGGGTTGTAGAGTCTAGTTAAGACCAGAATACTCATAACTGGAGAATGACCTGACAGCAAAAAACCCCGACATGTGCATAATATCTGCCTGTTATTATAGGTCGTCAGAGCAGGGAGACCTGAGAAGTCATCTTATCCTACACTCTTGTTTCATAGCACAAGAAACTGAGGTCCAGAGAGGGCAAGCAACCTGCCCAAGGCACCCAGCAAGGGTAGGACCAGAGGCCACTAAGCCAGACTCATTCCACCTGCACTACAATCACAACTAGGACAGAGATCATAGAAAAGGACCATCCCAACAAGCTCACACACACTATCATCGACCCATAAGACCTCCTGGGCACTTCTCAGCACCAAGCACTGTGCTCAGTATGCAGAGATACACCAACTAATCTCCTCCAGGTAAAAAGGAAGTGCCCCTCCTGCCCTCCAGGAAAGGAGACTGGCTCTAAGACCTCTCTGACCTGCTCCAGACTCTTACTACTGTCAGGAAGGTCTCGGGTCTAACCTCACTCCTTCCTGCTGCAACTTCAGCCTGTCCCTCTTGGCCCTAGAAGCACCTGCTTGCTAGCCTGGCCTGGCAGGGAGGGAGAAGGCTGATGCTGCACAGGGCCCACTCCTGGCTCCTGAGTCAGCCTGTCCATTGTTGCAGTGACTTTACCTAAACTTTATTATGCTAAGGTGGCACAAAAAAGCCTGGGTAGCTCTGCCAGCAGAAGCTGGTGGGTGGAGAAGGGGCAGAAAGAGGAGAGGAAGGGCAGGAAGATGGTGAGTGGGCAGGTGGAAGGGGAAGAAAAGGCAGATCCCACCCACTGCCTGGCTTCTTAAAGTCTAGGCTCCTGTTTTAAAGATGTGGAGGAAGAAGAGTTCAGAGCTGGTAGCACTTCCTTTTCTTTACACAAATATTACAAATTTATTGTTGAAAAATTCAAAGCAGCACATTGCAAAATTAGGAAAAATAACACTCTTCTGTTACCTCCTAGAAGTAGTCACTATTAATATTTTGGTGCATAATCTTCCAGACTTTTCCATATGTAGATATGTCTCATTATGCATTCAATCTATGTTTATTGGACACTTTCTATGTGCGAGATATTTTTCTGGTGCTAAGGATAAAGTAGTAAATGAAACAGATAAAAACCCATGCCCTGGGAGCTTCCTGGTGGTCCAGTGGTTGAGATTCCACACTCCCAACGCAGCGGGACCAGGTTCTTTCCCTGGTCAGGGAACTTGATCCCACATGCTACAACTAAGAGTTTGCATGCCTCAACTAAAAACCCAAATGCAGCCAAATAAATAAATAATAAAAAATAAATATTTTTTAAAATATCCAAGCCCTTATGGAGTTTGCATCTCATGATGATATATATGTGTATGTGTGTATGTATATTCATATGTCTAGTACAGGGCTGTATTCTACCTAATGTGAGCACCATTTATTCCTGCAAATATGTATTTCCCAGAAGTGGGATCATATTACACATACAGATTTCTAGCCAGTTCCCACCCCCGCCCCATCTATGTCAGTAAATATACCCATAGATTATCGTGACTGGCTCAGAAGTATTCCCTTGCAAGGGGTCTCAGGATTTTTCACCAGGTCCACTATCTGATTTCTTTCCCACAAGAAACCTGAACCTTGCTCTGGAAACCCAGTCTACACACGCACATGCATATACACACGCACGTACACACACACACACACAAGAGGATCCTGCACCTGCACACTGCAGAAGTGGAAGACAGCTCTCTCCTCAACTGACTGTGAGGTCTCAACTAGTCCTGGTCCCAGACCTGTTTCCATGATTCTCCAGGGCACAGACTCATTCCCGGCTTTCCTTTTCAGGCAGGAGCTGGAGCCTGGCTTTTCCCAGTCTTGACTCCCCCTGCAGGCCACCTGGACACCTGGAGCCAGGCCTGGGAGTTAGGCAGGAACCAGTCCTGCAGCAGTGGAAAGAACAGAAGGGGAGGCTGATCCTGACTTCCCTGAATCCCTTCTCTGCCACTGCCTCCCTGGTGCCTAGTGGTGATGGAAGGCCAGAGGTCCCAAGTTCAGTTCAGTTCAGTTGCTCAGTCATGTCCGACTCTGCGACCCCATGGAGTGCAGCATGCCAAGCTTCCCTGTCCATCACCACCTCCCAAAGCCTACTCGAACTCCTGTCCATCACGTTGGTGATGCCATCAAACCATCTCATCCTCTGTTGTCCCCTTCTCCTCCTGCCTTCAATCTTTCCCAGCATCAGAGTCTTTTCCAATGAGTCGGTTCTTCGCATTAGGTGGCCAAAGTATTGGAGTTTCAGCTCCAACATCAGTCCTTCCAATGAATATTCAGGACTGATTTCCTTAAGGATTGACTGGTTGGATCTCCTTGCAGTCCAAGGGACTCTGAGGAATCTTCTCCAACACCACAGTTCAAAAGCATCAATCCTTTGGTGCTCAGCTTTCTTTATAGTCCAACTCTCACATCCATACATGACTACTGGAAAAACTGTAACTTTGCCAAGATGGACCTTTGTTGGTAAAGTAACGTCTCTGCTTTTTAATATGCTGTCTAGGTTGGGTCATAGCTTTTCTTTCAAGGAGCAAGCATCTTTGAATTTCATGGCTGCAGTCACCATCTGCAGTGATTTTGGAGCCCAAGAAAATAAAGTCTCTTACTGTTTCCATTGTTTCCCCATCTATTTGCCATGAAGTGAAGGGACGGGATGCCATGATCTTAGTTTTCTGAATGTTGAGCTTTAAGGTAGCTTTTTCACTCTCCTCTTTCACTTTCATCAAGAGGCTCTTTAGTTCTTCGCTTTCTGCCATAAGTATGGTGTCATCTGCGTATCTGAGGTTATTGATGTTTCTCCCAGCAATCTTGATTCCAGCTTGTGCGTCATCCAGCCTGGCATTTCACATGATGTACTCTGCATAGAAGTTAAATAAGCAGGGTGATAATATACAACCTTGACGTACTCCTTTCCCGATTTGGACCCAGTCTGTTGTTCCATGTCCCATTCTAGCTGCTGCTTCTTGACCTGCATACAGATTTCTCAGGAGGCAGGTCAGGTGGTCTGGTATTCCCATCTCTTTCAGAATTTTCCATAGTTTATTGTGATCTACACGGTCAAAGGCTTTGGCGTAGTCAATAAAGCAAAAGTAGATGTTTTTCTGGAACTCTCTTCCTTTTTCAATGATCCAGCGGATGTTGGCAATTTGATCTCTGGTTCCTCTGCCTTTTCTAAATCCAGCTTGAACATTTGGAAGTTCATGGTTCACGTACTGTTGAAGCCTGACTTGGAGAATTTTGAGCATTACTTTGCTAGCGTGTGAGATGAGTGCAATTGTGCGGTAGTTTGAGCATTCTTTGGCATTGCCTTTCTTTGGGATTGGAATGAAAACTGACCTTTTCCAGTCCTGTGGCCACTGCTGAGTTTTCCAAATTTGCTGACATATTGAATGCAGCACTTTCACAGCATCATCTTTTAGGATTTGAAATAGCTCAACTGGAATTCCATCACCTCCACTAGCTTTGTTCGTAGTGATGCTTCCTAAGGCCCACTTGACTTCACATTCCAGGATGTCTGGCTCTAGGTGAGTGATCACACCATCGTGATCATCTGGGTTGTGAAGATCTTTTTTGTACAGTTCTTCTGTGTATTCTTGCCACCTCTTCTTAATATCTTCTGCTTCTGTTAGGTCCATACCATTTCTGTCCTTTAATGTGCTCATCTTTGCATGAAATGTTCCCTTGATATCTCTAACTTTCTTGAAGAGATCTCTAGTCTTTCCCATTCTATTGTTCTCCTCTATTTCTTTGCAGTGATCAAGACCATCCCAAAGAAAAAGAAATGCAAAAAGGCAAAATCGTTGTCTGACGAGGACTTACAAATAGTTGAGAAAAGGAGAAGCTAAAGGCAAAGGAGAAAAGGAAAGATATACCCATTTGAGTGCAGAGTTCCAAAGAATAGCAAGGAGATAAGAAAGCCTTCCTCAGTGATCAATGCAAAGAAATAGAGGCCCCAAACAGGCCCCCTAATGGGGACCTAAGCCCTGGTGATTTCTGGGCATTTTTCTGGTCTTTTAAGAAGTCCCAACTGGCCCAGACTGCTTGGGTTCAGATGCTGTCTCCACTACTGACTAGCTGTGTGACCTCAGGCAAGTGACTTAACCTCTCTGTGCCTCTGCATCCCCAACTTTAATAAGAGGATAATCATTCCTATTTCAATCAATCCAATCCTAGGATTGCTGCATTATGTCAAACAACTGATACACGAGGAATCCTCAGAACAGTACTTAGCACAGGATCGTACCTATCAACTATTAGGGTTTTTTTTTTTAATTTTTATTATTATTATCATTTTCTGAGCCTCCACTCACCAACCAGGCCTAGCCTACTAAATAAAGGCTGACTTTCCTGGGATTCCTCCTGCTCTCGCTGCTGTCCAAGGACAACTGCCCTTCTCACCTCCCAGGGTAAAAGAGCGTAGGGACAAGCATGTGAATACACGTGGGGAGTGTATCACCAGGAGCTGATATGATGTGAGGGAGTGAGTATGAACGTAAAAAGGGATGGGACATGATCATGCAAGGCCACATGTGTGTGCATACAAGTAAAAGTGTAGGGAGCTGTGAAAGCAGAGTTTGGGTGTGAATGTGTAAGCTAGCAGTGTGCATAAGGTAAGAGTGTGAATACACAGCTTCTGTGAATATGAATGGTAGAAGACACTTGTGTACATCAACGTATAAAGGTGTGCAAAGAGGGGAGAGAGGAGTGTGACTGTGTGATGAGGTTGTATGTGATGATGTGTGTGTATGAGGGTTGTGTGTGAATGTCCCCAGTCCCCAGCCCCACCCAAGGCACACATCTCTTGGAGACAGTGCTTCATCAGAAACAAAAGTTCCCCAGCACCCCTGACTTGATGTGGAACAGACTTGTTTTTCTCTTTTCAAAGCTCTCAGGTTTCCTAGAGAAAAGCTGCTAGCTCATCAGAGCCCAGCCTTAAACCCGCGCCACTGATCGAAACTCCAGGAAGGAAACCAGCACCAGCCATCCCCACCCTGCACCCCCATCTCCCACTGGCTGCTCAGGCCGCACCCTCTCCCTGCTCTCCCCAGCCCCTCCGAGGGTGCCCGGGGCAGCTTCCAGGCACTGATGAGATCGCTTAAACCCCTCTGCTGGCTTTGAGAGCACTCTGCCTACCTGCCCAGGCAGGCCCAACCAGGGGCAGCTGGCAATTTCATGAAGAGAGGAACTGGGGCTGGGGAGGGCAAGGGATCATCTTCAAGCCCACGACCAAATGCCCTCCCAGGAGGCAGGCACTCCACCCCACCCTGTCTCTCCTAAGAAGACAAAATCCCAATAAAGGACTGGATGAGAAGGGTGTCAGAGAGACAGGCTACTTGGGGGCAGGGATTTGACATCAAGAAGGGTCTTTCCTTATATTTAGGGGTTCCAGAGAAGACCTCTCTTCCGGGAAGTTGTCTCAATTTTTAATACTATTATATGTATCATGTATTATATGAATCATTAGAGGATTCCTGATGGTCTAGTGGTTAGGATTCTGGGTTTTCACTGCCATGGCCCAGGGTTCAATCTCTGGTTGGGGAACTGAGATCCTGCAAGCCACACAGCATGGTCAAAAGAAGAAGAAGAAGAATTACCATTTAATGCACAACTACTACATGCCAAGTGCTTTACATATTGTGCTTCCAATTAATCTCACTGTATAGACAGGGAAACTGAGGGTCAGTCAAGTTTAATTACTTGTCTTAGCTCATACAACCAGTGGTGGTGGAGTCAATATTTGAACCAGGTCTGTCTATAAAACCTGAACCCTTTCTCAGGTCTATGCCTGTATCTACCTGTTCTCAACCTGAATCAGCACCTCTATTCTTCCCCCTCTACCTGGGGAGATGGGGAATCTAAAGAAAGACAGAAACCTGCTCAGACCAGATGGAACAACTCCAGGAACAGTGGGCTGGGGCAGTTGGCAGCACCTTGCAGAGGAGGGGAGCATGGAGGGCCTCAGGAAGCAAGAGGGAGAGATTGTTGAGTGAGGGGTAAGAAGGGGGACGCAGACCTCTGTGACAGCCAGCTGGGGAGGGCAGCACTTGATTGCATGCATGGGCAGAGTAGGGAGTGGAAATGGTAGAAATTGAGGCCTGGTGTCTGAGCCCCCCAAGGTGCTGTCCCCCTGTGCCATCACTACCCCAAGGAGGCCTGGGCCATCTGCCTCGTGGCTCCTGCAGGGCCCGGGGTCTCAGACTCCAAAGAGCCCAGGTGCTGGGCATCTGAGCACCTCCAAACTCTGGAATGTGCCAGACCTTCATTCCTCGAACCACCTCATCCCTAGCAACCAGGAGGAGCACTCAAGGCCCCAGGCTTGCAGGAAAGAGAAACTCAGGAGGTCTCCAGGGTGAGCAGCCAAGGTTCCCAGACGGTTAGGGACAGAGAAGGGACGCCTGGCGGAAGACCCAGGAGAGAGAAGATGGGCGGGGGCCACAGAGGAGTGGGAGGTGGGAGAGATAGCAGGGCAGGGTAAATGAAGCAGATGTGGGGGAGGAACTGGGTGTGGAGAGGGGAGATTCTATCCTGAGGCCAGGATGCTGTCAGGCACATGGAGGAGGGGAAGGAGGGGCACACCTCCCCTGGCCCCAGCCCCAGGACCAGCTAAGTGCCAAGGAGAACTGTGCCTACCCCCTGGGGAAGAGGGCTTCAGTTCCGCTTTCTCTGGGACTCTACTCTGGGAAAGTGATCAGTGTCACCCACAGGCCCCCAGCTCCATGAAGGCCTTTCGTAAGAAAGGGGTACAGAAACTGCACCGAAACCCCCTTTAAAAGTCCCTTGGGAAGCCTGGCCCATCACCAGGGGAACGGGCCAGTGCTGCAGAGAGGGGGATGGAGTCAGACCCCTGACACCATTAAGGAAAGGACAAAGGACATGTGCAGTGTGGGTCACTGATGCTCATGGTCCCCTTGACCCAGGCCCTGCAGGGAAAGGCTGCCCCACAGAGGCAGAGAATGCTCCAGATGACTTCTTCAAAGTTCTGACCTAATCCTCAGGGAGTCCTTTTGTGCCAAACCACAGGCCAGGATCTCCATTCTCAGGGACCTCTCGGGAGGACCCTGCTTTCCAGAGGCTGGGGATGGGGGATGGGTCCTGTTATATTCTGTTCAAGTTCATCTGATACCTGGTGATTTGTGAGGGAAAAAGAGGAAAAACTGGGAAACATTACTCCAAACCCATGGGAACCATATATAAATGAGGATGATGGTCCCTGCCAGTGGCTTATCATGACAGCTAAGTGAAGTAGCCAGAGCACTTAGCACAACACTGGCACAGTTACTTGGAGGGAGGGAGGAAGGATGGGATCCTAACGCTCATTGACAGGAAGAAAACCGGAGACAAGGTCTCGCCCCCGCCCAGTCAAAACAGGCCGGGCTCTGGCCAGGGCGGATTAACTGGGCTCATTTGCATGCCGTTGGCATGAGCCCTGTCGGGCCAACGACACTTGTCACTCCGGTCGCTTCAGAGCCATTGGACCCCACGTTGTCTCTGTCCCTCCCTCGTGGCCTTTCCCAGACTCCTGAGGGCTGGAGGACCCCGAAGGGAGAAGAGAGCCCGAGTCTGAGACCTGGGGTCTGACCTGGGACCCGGCTTCGGGAGAGAGCCCGCACCGCCGCCGGCGCCCAGGAGCCTGGCTTAGGGCGACCCCTGCAGGACGTTCCCAGAACAGAGGCGAGGGAACCGGCCGGCGCCGGCTCCGCCCAGCTCCATGCGGGGCGCGGCCGCCCAGTCCCTTGGCCTCCCACGTGCAGCGCCGCTCCCCGGCACCTGGACTCCGGGGGCAGACCCCCGCACCATGCCCCGATCCTGACAGGATCCAGAAACTCGCATGCCTCCTCCCAACTAGCCGAGACCAAGGAGTCCATGGGGGTTGTAGCAAGCACCAACGCAGGAACCTTTGGGAGTTCCGGGCAACACTCCAGCACCCCCCCTAAGATACCGCTGTTTCTGCGCCAGTGCCCACCTGGGGCATCAGGCTCCCATCCTGCAGCCCAGAATGGAAGGGATCGTGGTTTTATCTTTGGAAGAATTTAGAAAGCAGAGAGGACTGTGAAGTGGGGAGAAGCCCTCTCTGCCTGTACTGAAGGTGGACCCACTAAGAGCCCCCTTGCTGCACCCACCAGGGCTGCAGCTAGCTGGACTGAGACCAGGCCTCAGTGTTTCCCCACAGTGGGGCTCCTCGGGGGCCCCTCCCCATCCAGTTCATCTGGGAAGGGAACAGGGGAAATGCTGAGACTGCAACATTTGACTAAGGGGAAAAAAATGTCAAAAATGCTCTGAGCCTGCAGTTTGCTTGTTGACAGCCACACAGGCTTACAATCCTGCTTTCCCTGTGGGGCTCCCTTGCCGGCCTCCCTGGCCTTGGCTGGGCGTGTGAATGGGGGCAGAAGAAAGGGCAGGGCGCAGGGTGTGTGTGTGAACAAGTGAAGTCATTCTCTCTGGGTGGCTCCTTTTAATTAGCACCTGAAAAACTCCCAGCCAGCAAAATTGGATCTTGGCAACTGGGATCCCCACCCTTCTGGCTCATCCCGGCCCTGGAGGGCAAAAGGGGGCAGGAAATTTGAAAGCAAAAAGAAAAGGGTCTGTTGCAGGCCAGTGCATTTGAGAAGTCTTCCCAGTCCTCTGGGCACCCATTGGCAGGACATGGCCACACTTGAGGGCCAGCTGGTCTCTAGGAAGCTTAGGCTGGGTTGTGGGCAAGTGGAGGTTGGCAAGACATTGTTGAAATCATCCCCTCCCCCCCCCCCAATTCCCCCCAAAGGAGACCAGTCTCTGAAGGTGATCAGTGTCCCCGCCCTGGAGGTTACATTACAGGTCATTACAACCACATCCAGTCCTTGCAAGACTTTCTGGCCTCCCTTTGGTCATTTGCAACATTAAAGCAGAGCCACCTGGTATCTCATGGCAACCCCCACAATCCAGTCCCCACAGTGGGAAGCCGAGGTTTACTCCATGCAGGAGCAAGCCTCTTCCAACCTCCCTCAAGACCCCTACTCCCACGGTCCAGAGGCTACCCCCGCTGGACCTGCCCATGTACCTCTTCTCCCTCAAAACCCTGCTCCAGGCAACTGCCTGATAACCTCCCCAAGTCTGTGAGACCTTCTGGTCTGGTGTGTTCAGGTCCCATATATAGCATGAGCCTCTCTGTTCCCTGGATCTGACACCCTCCTCCCCATCAGGCTGGAGTCCCTGAGGACACAGCCTGAGTCCCCTTCCCAGCTCCTGGGATCAGATGGCATACAGGAGGGACACAGCCCCGTGAAAATGGACAAGGAGGACGGGGGTGGGGAGGGGTACCGCCAGCAATGAGACTCGGGCTTTTCTGCAAACAGAGACAGGAGCCCTGGGTCAGTCCCACTGCTGCGTCTACACACTCACAGTGTGACCTCAGATCCAGGGCCCTCCGTCTTGGGTCTTGGGTCAGTAACCTTGAGGTGCCCTTTCAGCTCTGACAGCCTATGCTACTAGGAGTATCCGGTATCCTTGTGTGTTAATGGAGGGAGGGGACTGGAGGGCAATGAGAACCTGCTTAAAGTAGAAGACCAGTATGCTGTGGCCATGGTTTCTCAGAAAAGAGCTGGAGGCAGCATTCCCTCTAGCTTTTCCTGACACCCGAAGAGCCACTCACAAATGTCCCCAGCTCTGGGGACAGCTGAGGGTCCAGCAAGAGCTGGGGACACGGAGCACAAGACGAAGTAGAAGGTGGTCCAATTTCTAGATGAGTAGGTTCTAGATGCTTCAGCATGGAGCCTGTAGCAGTACTGTGCTGTATAGGTAAAATATAAGAAGGTAGATCTCATGTTAAGCATTCTTATCGCAACAAAAATAAATCGTAGAGAGAAGCTTCCTGAGAGCTGTCCAGAGTCCAAGGGAATCTGAGCCCAGGGGGGTATTCCCAGCTCCAGATGGTCCCCTTCTGGCTGTTTCCAGGGCCCAGCAGTCAAATGCTCACAACCACTACCCTCCAGGATCCACCAGCCCAGAGAAGTGGTGGGTACAGGGCCCTGCCGGCCTTCAACCCCTCCCCAGAGAGCTAGGCCACCATGCTCCCCTCACCGACCCCACGGACCACAAATCCTTGACGGCCCCCACCTGGGGCTCAGAGTGTTGCCAGAAGGTGGAGCCTGATTTCAGGTGACAGTGGAGAGAGGATGGGGTGACTGTTCTCAGGGCACAGAGAGGGGCGTGTTGGAAGAATGAAAGCGTCCTCTCCCTGGGGCTGAGTGGGAGCCTGAGCAGGGCGGGCACCGCCCGACGCTGAGGCCTCCGCCTCCCGCCCAGCTGGGCTGGCTGTTCCCATCACACCCTGGGCAGTAAAACTTGCTTTTATGGTTGTTGCGGAGGTTGCTATTTTTCTGGGGGCGGCAATGGGGGCGAGGGGGTGGCTGTTTGTGTTTCTATGTGCAAACACACCTGGTGCTTGCATATGTATTGATGTCTGAAGTTTGGTGTGTGTGTGTGTGTATTGGTGTGGGTCTATGAGTGTGCTTGTGTGGATATATTCTTGTGGTTCTGGGAGATCATTATAGCTACAGTTTATTGAGTTATTACAATGTATCAGGCACTCTCTAGGTGGTTTATTTTTTTTTCCTTGAATCCTCCCTGTAAGGAAGGGATTCTAGCTATCCCCATTTTACAGATAAACAGTTGGAGAAATCTGATGACAGATGCAAAGTCAGGAAATTAGTAAGGAACAGAGCTGTGATGCTTGCCTATTGTGCTGAAAATGTCTCTGTGTTACATGTATGTGAGGATCTGGACAGAACATCTGCAGGTCTGTCTCTGGTTGTCTGTGTGTCCGCATAACCTCTAGCTGCTCAGGGGAGTTGTGCATACCTGCCTGTGTGTCTGGATCAAGCCTGGGCCCTGGCCAGGCTGGGCTCAGTAGCTGGGATCACCAGAGTCTTAGGAAGGACGACCTAAGAATAGTGACTGTCTTGTCTGAAGCAGAAAACAGAGCTTGTGATGTGGCTGACTCTGGCCAGAGAACTTTTGCCATCAAGACTGTGCCACTGTGGCCCAGAACAGTCCCAGACCCTGAACACAAAGCCAATCTAGTCCCTTCGAGGAGGGGACAATCTGGGGAGAGCTCACAGGGCGGCCAGAAGGAAGCCATTTTGCCACCCCATGGGGTCTCAAGAAGAACACGACTGAGCGACTGAAAAACAACTCCCATCCCATCACTGTCACTGACAGGGTTACTCCTGCCCCTAACCAGCAGGTGGAAATGGCAAAGAGGGGAACCCCGGGGGAGGAACTGAGACTTCCTGGCTGAGAGCTCTGGTCCCTGAGAACCCCCTGCTCTGTCTTCTGCACCTCGCTCCCCAGGCAGCGACCACGGGCTCCTTCTGGTCGGGTGCCAGGTCGGGGGTCCATCCGGCCACCTGCGAGGCGGCCCTGGGAACCTAGAGGCCGGCGCCCACGGCGGGGGCGGGGCCAGAGCGCTAGGCCGGGTGGCGGCCGCCGATTGGCTGGGCCCTCGCGCTCCCACGGCCGCCGCCGCCTGGGGGCCCTGGGCGGGCTCCGGAGGCAGATCTGTGACTCACCCTCCGCCCCACCCCTGGAGCTGGACTGGCGCCCAGCGGCTGCCACCCAACACCCGCCGGCTAAGCTGGGACAGCCTGACTCAGCAGGGGGAGCGGGGCCTCCTGCCGCCCTCTGCGCGTCCTCCCCAGGGGCGAGGGGGTGGGGAATGCGTGTCCACCCTTCTGGGAGAATCGAGGCCCTCTGGAGGGGAAAGTTATCTGGTGTGTGTACTTCAAGGGTCGTCGTTGGGGTGCTGGGGACTTCTGTCCCTCTGAAATGGGAGGCTGTGTCCTGTCGTTTTAAGCGTGTCTTCCTCTCCTGGATCTTTGTGGGTTCAGCTGATGGACGGTGGTCTTTTGGAGCCTGCAGGTTGACTTTCTGTGGGTATCACTCCATGACCACCATTTCAAGATCATCTCTATAGCCCCCTCCACACACACTCTGGGTGCCCCCCTCTATGCCACTCTCTCGGAGAGGGATGCAAGGCCCAAGGCTCTCTGAGACAGGCGGGACCATGGGGGTCCTGGCAGGGGCTGCATGTTTGGAGAGTTCTCCAGCCAAGGCTTTGCTCACCTCCACACTGCAGGGCCCCAGACGGTCAGATCTCAGATGCTACCTAGAGACCAGGCTCCAGACACCCACTCCAGCCCCTATGGCTCTTTCCTGCAGGATCTCAGGGTGATCTTCAAGTGTTCTCAAAGCGATCCCTTACACCGAAGAGGATCCACATTTGTCCAGAGACTTCTGTGTCTGTTCACCTACTGCCAAGAGCATCCTGTTTACCTGTGAGCAACTCCAAAAATAAACAGGAGAAACTGAGGCATAGAGCATGACTTGTCCAAGGTCCTACAGGTGTGGTGTGTGAGTCTGAATTTGAACCCAGTTCTGCCTGGCTCTAAACCATGTGCTCTTTCCACTGGCCCTGGCCGTGGCCACCCCCTGAGCTCCTAGCTGGTATGCCCTCTGTTTGGCCCCATGACACTAAAGGAGACTTGGGAGGCAAATAGCTGACTCCTCAGGAGGCCCAGTTCTCAACTTCACCACCTAGGGTTCCCGTCTCCAGGGAGGATCCCTGAGGGCTGAGAAGGGGTGGGGTGGGGAGCAGAAAGTAGCTGAGTGTCAGCACATGTGGGCTTTTCAGGAGGCAACAGGAGGTATGTGCCAGGTCCCAGGGCTGAGAAGAGACCAGGTCAGCTCGCACCTACATGCACAGTGACTGTGGGACCCACACACACCAAGGCACATATCCAGTGGCTTGTGAGGTCATCACACACAGAAACACAGACACACATAGGAGTATGTCACACTTACACATGTATGTTTCACATGGTGCACACATGGGCTTTAGGATTGTTCTAAACACAAGCACATTGTAATGGGTCAGTGGAATGGTTACATAGAGTTGCATTGGTTTGTGGATCATTACACACACACACTATCAGAACGTTTAAAGCAGGAGTAACAGGGGAGTGGGAAGAACACGTGACTTTGTTGCAGGAACAGATTGGTCCCAGAGCCTGGCCAAGCCCCAGTTCAGGAAACCCAGACCCTTCCCCTCCCCACACCACCTGCCCTGAACAGGCCACTACCAACCACTGGCCCTCTGCTCTCCAGACGCAAGACCTGAACTACTCACATACACACACAGAGACCTGCCCACACATGTAGCCTTGGAGAAAGCCTGCATTGACTGAGGCAGATGTCTGCCACAGACATGACCTACAGAAGTCACGTGCGTCTTTCCAAAAGGGGCCACAGCCTTCCCATAAACACATCTGTGCAAGACCCTCACAAAAACATGCCTGGGTGCCAGTCACACACACACAGAACCGCCCGTGGCCCTCACACAGGCCCATGGATCCATGCATACAAGAGAGAAATTTGCTAAATCAGGAAACTCAAACTGAGGCTCTGTAACAACCTAGAAGAGTGGAAAAAAGTGGGAGGTGGGAGGGAGGTTCAAGAGGGAGGGGACATATGTATACCTATGACTGATTCATGCTGATGTATGGCAGAAACCAAAGCAATATTGCAAAGCAATGATCCTTCAATTAAAAATAAGTACTTTTTTTTAAAGAGAGAAAAACATGCATAAGCAAATCAGTCACACAGGCACCCATAAGGCTAAGCAGGCACGGACACCCTGCCCTCAGCACAAAAGGAATTCCTTCAGCTGCCCCTCAACCTTCCTTCTTGGCCAGACAAGGCCCAGGCTTGCCCCATCAGCTTCATCCCCTCCCTGGCCCAAGACAGACCCTGCCCTGCCTGCCCTGGCCTGCTTAGGTGGGGCCCCGCCTGCTCTCAGCTCCAGCTGCCAGCTCAGCACAGGGCAGGGTGCCCCATGCTGCTGGCTGCCGCTCTGGCATGTCACTGGCCCCACCCCCTCCTCCCAGGCCTGCCTGCCACCTCAGCATCTGGGCCACAGCCTGGGTTCCACCTAGCTTTTTACTGCAGGCAGTGGGCAGGGCGACTGACCCCAGAGCTGGGAGCCAGGAGAAGGGGCCCACTGGCAAGAGCCACGGGAAAAGGAACAGTTCATCCGCAGCCTCCCACCACCACCCGCTGTCCCTTCTTCTTCTCCAGATGGACCTCTGGATAGAGTTACAGCTCTCCTGGCACTGTCCCCTCACCCACAGACATCTGTGCACAAACACAGGCTCCCAAGCATGCAGACACAACCAGCCCTTCTCACAGCCCCACATACGCAGCCCTGCACGCACAGCCGCCCAGCCACCCACTCCCAGCCTGTCACACCCAGCACCTCAACACCACCAGACACAGCAAACCCCCACCACACACAGGGTTCCATGCAGTCTCCGTAAAATATGCACAGTGGGAAACGGTGTCCCTGTGCCTGTCCAGTCACTCAGACCTGCACGGCATCCCTGGGCGTTTATAATTGTCCCAGACATAATCAAGCCAGTTCCATCCTGGGAGTGCTGGTTTTAGGGGGCAGGTCTTTGTACCCTCCTTGTGTTTGCAGTTCTGGGACATTGCGGTGGACTTCATTAATTCTTGTTCTGTCTGTATGCTGGAGCTATGACAAGCCTGTCTGAGGCGGATATCACCCCAGCAGCTGTGCCCTCCCACAGTCTGGCCCCTTGGGGAGACAGGCAAAAGTCAGAACCTCCCCCCCAGCCTCTCTCCTCCCCCAGCCCTCTGGAGACCCCCTCCCAGCTTCAGAGTCAAGGCACAGGCATCTAAAAAGGCCCCACTGTGGCCTCCAGTGCTCGCCCTGCACTTTCCTCATCTGGTGCTGGTAGCATAGTGTGTCCAGTTTGAGAAAACCCGTCAAGCTGTGCACTTCTAAAAATTATATTTTATTATTTATTTATTTGGCTGTACTAGGTCTCAGTTGTGGCACATGGGATCTTTTGATGTGAGTGCGTCTTGTGTGTTTGTATTTATGTACTTCAATGAAAGAATTTTTTTTTAAGTAGACCCCACACAGAGACATTACTTTGCCAACAAAGGTCCGTCTAGTCAAGGCTATGGTTTTTCCAGTGGTCATGTATGGATGTGAGAGTTGGACGGTGAAGAAAGCTGAGTGCCGAAGAATTGATGCTTTTGAACTGTGGTGTTGGAGAAGACTCTTGAGAGTCCCTTGGACTGCAAGGAGATCCAACCAGTCCATCATAAAGGAGATTAGTCCTGGTTGTTCATTGGAAGGACTGATGTTGAAGCTGAAACTCCAATACTTTGGCTACCTCATGCGAAGAGTTGACTCATTGGAAAAGACCCTAATGCTGGGAAGGATTGGGGGCAGAAGGAGAAGGGGACGACAGAGGATGAGATGGTTGGATGGCATTACTGACTTGATGGACATGGGTTTGGGTAAACTCCGGGAGTTGGTGATGGACAGGGAGGCCTGGCATGCTGCAATTCATGGGGTCGCAAAGAGTCGGACACGACTGAGCGACTGAACTGAACTGAACTGAACACTGCATACACTGCATATAGAGCTCTGTCTTTCCGGGTTGATGTGAAAGGCCTGTCTGTGCCTGTCTGCGCCTGCGCACATGTTACCTCCCAAGTGGATTAGTCTGGCCTCTACCGCCTGAGGCCCTCTGTATGTGTGCTTACTATGCACACATATGAGCACACACACACATACAAACATGTGTACATATGCACACACATGACCAGCTCCCTGCAGGTCTTCTGTGATGGTGAGGCTGCCGCTGGGAGCAGGGAGAAGGGATGTAGTCACGCCTTCCTGCCAGGAACAGGGATACGAGAGGCATTCCAGGCAGACTCACCAAGCTCACCATCTGCTGGGGCGTAGAGGTTGGGGGGAAGAATTCAATGCAAAGAAAAGAGCCATGGGTTAGAGTACAGGGGAGCCTGGAGCCCAGCCTCAGACAAGTCAGGATTCAGAAGCCTCAGGAGGACTTAAGACGGGAGCCCCATGCCGGCACACTGCCCCAGGGGAAAGCTCATGCGAAGAGCCAGGGGTGTGAAAATGCGCTTACTCCAGGAACCTGCAAGGAGCTGAGCTGCTGGGGGGGTTGGAGGGGGGCTGCTTTTCATGAGGGAGGTGGTGGCATTGTGGCTTCCAAGGCAGTCTTCAGCCAGGGCAGGCAGGACCCTGAGTGCCAAGCTCAAGGGTTTGGGTGATTCCCAAGACGGGTTCTGAGCTGGGCTGTCACAAGATCAGAAACAACCCAAAGGAGCACTCCGGGGACATGAGCACTGACTGGGAGCAAGGGCCCTGGCTCTGCCCATATGCACAGTGATATCCATCTCTGAGCCATCAGGACAGAGCACCAGCCTTTGTGCTGCTGACCCAGCTGCCAGCTGCATTCCAATGGGGCAGGCGTCCCTTTTCCAGAGCCAGGAATCCCACCTGCCTCTGATACCTGCTCCTCCTGGATCCTGCCAACCTCATCTGCCTCCCCAGCTTCACCTGCCAGCCCCTGGTCCTTCCACAGCAGAGCCTCCTGCCTCAGCTTCAGCTGGCTTTGCCTATGGAGCTTGGAGCCTGGAGCCTGCCAACTGCCAGGAGAGGCAGGAGCCAGCACCTGGCACCTGGCAGTGTAGCGCCCTCTTGGGGAACCCCCGCTACCTCTCACCTGGAACTCAAAGCTTTCGAGCAGCAGAGAGGACATGCATCCACAAGAACAAGGCTGCCCAGCTCCAGACCTTGGTGCCCTCAGCCCCCAGCTCCTCCACCACCACAACCACACCACAACCACCACAACCATGACCCCTGGGTTGCCAGGCATGTAGGACAGAGGTCTGTGTGTGTGTTAGTCACTCAGTCATGTGTGATTCTGCAACCCCAAGGACCATACCCCGCCAGGCTCCTCTGTCCATGGAATTCTCCAGGCAAGAATACTAGAGTGGGTAGCCATTCCCTTCTCCAGGGGATCTTCCCGACCCAGGGATCGAACCCAGGTCTCTTGCATTGCAGGCAAGTTCTTTACCATCTGAGCCCCCAGGGAAGCCCATAGCACATAGGTGGATGCAGACTAAAATCCACCCCTAGCTCCACTCACTTAGCAAGCCAGACCCTGACCAGGGATGGCAAACCCCCGGAGGACAGGAGCTTCCTTTGATCTGTATGAATCAAATCACGGTGGTGGGCTTGATTTGACCTGGGAGGTGGGCTTGTGGTGGCCTGCAACCCACCTCCCAGGTCTGGCTCCTGAATGGGGAGGATGCCACCGGCAGGCCAGCTCTGCTCTACTTCCCTGCTCCTCTGCTGCCCCCCTGTGGACACCTGATGAACCTCGTTTTTGCGCAAGTACAACCTCCTTCCTCTAAGCACAGCCCAGTCTTTCTTCCCATTCTTCAGAGGTTCCGACAGGCTGAGCAACAGGCTGCAGGGAAAGAGTAAAATTTAGAGCTCTCTGGTCCCTTGGGTCTCCATAACTTCAGTTCCCCGCAAAACAGATGCTGGACTGAGGTGGGAGCTGGTGATGGAGATTTTACAGCCCCTTTCATCTGCTTCCCCTCAGTCCTTTTAAAATATGTATATAATTTTATTTACTTATTTACTTTTGGCTGTGCTGGGTCTTTGTTGCTGCATGGGCTTTTTCTAGTTGCAGCAGGCGAAGGCTGCCCTCCTATCGTAGAGCATGGGCTCAGGTGTTCATGGGATCAGTAGTTGTGTCTCCCAGGCTCTAGAGCACAGACTCGATAGTTGTGGCTTACGGGATTAGTTGCTCTGCAGCATGTGGGATCTTCCTGACCCAGGGATTGAACCCGTGTCTCCTGCATTGGCAGGTGGATTCTTTACCACTGAGCCACTGGGGAAACCACCCCCTGGCCCAGTCCTTCTTGTGGTGGTTTGGGTTCCTATGCTGTGGAAACGAAGTTAAGTTTTGTCTCTCCCGACCTCAGTCTCCCTACTTTTTTGTTTTCTTTTGCCTGTCTCTCTTTCTCTCTTTTTTTTTTTTGACCGTACCTCGGATTTTAGTTTTATGACCAGGGATCCAACCATACCTGCTTCATTGGAAACTCGGAATCTTAACTACTGGACCACCAGGAAAGTACCTCAGTCTCCCTCTTTTGAACCAGAGCCCAGAGATATGTTTTCTGTGGCTTGTGTGGTCTTGGCCTGGACAATGTTTTTCCTAAAATTTTGAATTAGTTAACTTTTTTTTTTAATTTTTGGGTCACCCATGCAGCATGACGGATGTCCCCTGACCAGGGATCAAATCTACTTCTCCTGCATTGGAAACACAGAGTCTTAACCACTGGAGCACCAGGGAAGTCCCAGTTGTTAACATTTTTAAATCAAGAGAGTTTCTGTAAAAATTCAGATTTCTGATTTTTGTTGCCAAACTGAAAGTGCTGGAATCCCTGATTGTCTGCATCAGGCAGAGGCTGAGGAAAGAGGCTGCCCTGGGCCTGGCCCAATTGTTTGGGGAGCCAGGGCAGGACACAGAGAAAGGCCCACAACCCCCTGTTCTTCTAACCCAGCTGCACCCTGAATCTCACCCTGCATTTGAAAGGCCCTCATCCACAGACCTGTGAGTACCCTAAAAACTCTTCCAAAAGCCCTCTGTGCCAGCCCAATAGAAATATAATGTGAAACCTAACAACCAACATTGTCTCCAACCATGGTACCAAGAACCCTCTCAAGGGCAAATACCCTCTCAACCACCCAGCTAAGCAACACTGATATAAAACAGAAGAAGCTATTATGTGGTTACAGATACACTTTGCTCTCTCTTCAGTTTGATGCTTTTGATGATCAAGAAAAATACAGTTTGATTTCATCTTTAAATTATTTTTTAATTTATGATTCTGTATTTTTGTTCTTTTTACCTTTGACTCCCCTTTGTCCATTTTTTTTTTTTTAAATTATGACCTTTATTTGCAAACGCTCAAGATTGACTCAATGATGCAAAAAAGCCAACATTTGATTGTCTGATAATGATAATTTCACATTGGGATATGCCTTGTTTCACATTCATTAATTAACCTTTTCAATAAAAAAGGAATAATAAATAAAGGAAAGCTAAAAAGGAATAATGATGGATAGATCTTTTAACGTTTAAAAAAAGAAAGAAATATAAGTGAAGTGAAGTGAAAGTCACTCAGTTGTGTCCGACTCTTTGTGACCCCATGGACTACACAGTCCATGGAATTCTCCAGGCCAGAATACTGGAGTGGGTAGCCTTTCCCTTCTCCAGGGGATCTTCCCAACCCAGGGATCAAACCCAGGTCTCCCACATTGCAGGCAGATTCTTTACCAGCTGATCCACAAGGGAAGCCCTGAGAGATGTAAGGTGAACTACAAATGCCAATCACATATGGAATATTAAATTTTCTAGTAGCTACATTCATATAGTAAAAAGGAATAGGGGGATTCATTTTAATAGCACATACATTTAACTTTGAAGTAGAAAATAGCACCCCACTCCAGTATTCTTGACTGGAAAATTCCATGAGCAGAGAACCCGGCGGGTACAGTCCATGGGGCCATAGAGTCAGACACAACTGAGTGACTGAGCACACAGCACACACATATTTAACTGCAGTTTCAGTTCAGTCGCTCAGTCTTGTCTGACTCTTCGCAACCCCATGGACTGTAGCACGCCAGGCTTCCCTGTCCATCACCAACTCCTGGAGCTTACTCAAACTCATGACCATCGAGTTGGTGATGCCATCCAGCCATCTCATCCTCTGTTGTCCCCTTCTCCTCCTGCTTCAATTTTTCCCAGCATCAGGGTCTTTTCAAATAAGTCCGTTCTTTGCATCAGGTGGCCAAAGTATTGAAGTTTCAGCTTCAGCATCAGTCCTCCCAATGAATATTCAGGGATGATTTCTTTTAGGATTGACTGGTTTGATCTCCTTGCAGTCCAAGGGACTCTCAAGAGTCTTCTCCAACACCACAGTTCAAAAGCATCAATTCTTTGGTGCTCAGCTTTCTTTATAGTCCAACTCTCACATCCATACATGACTACTGGAAAAACCATAGCTTTGACTAGATGGAAACTTTGCTGGCAACGTATTGTCTCTGCTTTTTAATATGCTGTCTAGGTTGGTCATAGCTTTTTGTCCAAGGAGCAAGTGTCTTTTAATTTAACATACCCAAAATATTATTTCAACATGTAATCAACAGTTTGAATCATTAATATTTTATATTCCTTTTTTCTCATACTGCCTGCAAGATGTGCCTTGCATTTTATGCTAACAGTGCATCCCAATTCAGCCAGACCACGTTTCAAGTTCTCCATTGCCACACGTGGTGCCTGATGGGATGTGGCAGCTCTGGACACCCCTCCACCCCTAACTCAGCCATCCCACAGCCACTGTCAGAACCAGAGGTTCAGCAGCAGACAGAGCCCAGGGAAGATGCCCAGCAGTTCCTGGAAGTGCGCTCATGGCCGTCTGGATAGGAACAAGAAGACACAGCTCTGTCTGGGTGGGCACTTCCTTGGTCCCTTGGACTCCTCACCAAGGGTCAAGAGTCACGGCCAGAGGGTAACAAAGCGATGCCCGATAAAACAAGAGCCCCATGGCAGGAGTGCCTCTGGCCCAGGGATTATCAGTAATTCTAGTTGGCATAGTCCTCACTATTCCCTTTTTTTTTGTTGTCTGTGCTGGGTCTTTGATGCTGCATGCAGGCTTTCTCTTGTTGCAGTGAGCTGGCTCTAGGCACTTGTGCTCAGTAGCTTCAGTGTGGGGCTCTAGAGTGCAGGCTCAGCAGTTGTCACTTGAACTTAGTTGCCCCATGGCATGTAGAATCTTCCAGTACTAGGGATCAAACCTGTGTCCTCTGCACTGGCAGATGGATTCTTAACCACTGAACCATCAGGGAAGTCCACCATTCCCTCTTACTGTCCCAACAATGAATCCAAATAAATGGCAGATGTCTTTTCTACACTTGGAGCACCTTATAAATAGGGATAAAAAGAAAATTAAACTATCCCTGAGTTCGTCTTTCAGTCTCCGGTGGGAGAATGAAAGGCCAGCAAGTATCAGAAAAAGACACTGGAAAACACAATTCTTTGTGAGCAGAAAAATATTCCAGTGTTTTGTGTGTGTGTGTAAATAGCAGGTGTCTATTCACAGTTTCCTACCCCAGACCCACTTTCCTCTTTTGCATTAGTGGTCTGACCCCTGTAAGCAGTTGAATTTTGACCTCCTAAACCAAAAAAAAAAAAAAAACCTCCAAGTTACCTACATTCTCTGTTCCAATAAGCTCCCAAAATAGACCAGTATCTAGAAGGAAAGGGGGTTTTACAAGAAACATCCAGAAGCCAGGAGCAGGCTAGCAGGGAAGGCTAGTCTGGTTGCACTTCCCAAATCTTTCTCCAGGTGGCGCCAGAAGCCTGAGTAAAGTTACCTTTGGATCCCGCCAACCTGAAGCTGTACTGCCCTCCTCTCCCCTCTGGAGAAGGAAACGGCAACCCGCTCCAGGATTCTTACCTGGAGAATCCCAGGGACAGAGGAGCCTGGCAAGCTTCAGTCGCAAGAGTCGGACAAAACTTAGCAACTAAACCACCACCACCACCTCTCCCCTCACCCTAGGCACACCCACCAGTGTGGTCCATTCCTCAGTCCTCTCCTGCAATCCTGCAACTTCTCCCTAGGTTAAAAGAGTCTGGGCAAGTATTAATAAAATAATCTGGGAAAAACAAGTTGAGGTCCTTCTTCTGATCCAAGTTTTGCCCCCAAACAGCCAGGCAACCCTGAGCAAGTGTCTTACCCTCCCTGCTCTTGGGTCTCGTCCTTCACCTATAAAATGAGACTTGACAATATCCTGAGGATATTTCTGAATGAAAGGGGTCACAGTAGAAGGAGACTGAGTTTAGAGACTCACAATTGTATTAAATAAAAGGCACATCCTGCACAATACAGTTCTATTATAGTGAGCTGGAGTTATTACTTCATGTAACGAGGGATATTTTTATCATTAAAAAATTTAGGATTTGTCGTTTAAAAACATAAAATGAGACTCGAGCCTTCCTCACAGAGAGGAAAAGAGAGAGAACCAAACCCAAACCAAGTGAAGTCACTTTGAAAATTGCAAAGCCCAATACACACAGAAGTGAGGAGGAAAAACCTAAGAAAAGTGGGGAGGGAGTGGGCAGCAGGGATATGCTTTGGGACCTCTTTGCCTTCTTCTCAGCCCCAGGCTGCTTCTTGAGTCTCCCTGGTCTTATGGGGAGTAGTATAGTGCATGGGGTGGGTGAGAGACACAGAAGGGGGACCAAGAGCATTCACCCTGAGAGGGACAGGGAAAGAGCAAGTGTCTCCATTTACAGTCCACAGGACACTCACATGGCTAACCGGTTCGTCTCACAACTGCTCTGGGCGGTGTTGATTGTCCCGCGAAAGTGACTGCAAACCGAGGTTCGGAGAGGGGAAGCAGTATGCCCAAGGTCATAGACACCATGATTGGCAGAGCCAGGGTGTCCACCCAGGTCTTCTCATCCTCACCCAGTGCCCTGTCCCACCTAGTCACATGTCCCTGTTGGGAGCTGCCAGGTTCATCCTTCTAAAGCACTGCCTCCATCAATTCACTTCCTTGCTCTCCACCAAAAAAAAAAAAAAAACTTTAGTGACATTAGTGCTTCTGAGATCAAGTACAAATTTCTCAGTTCAGCATTCCAGGTCTCCATGACTCACCAAAATGTCCAGAAGAGAAGATGGCAGAGCTAGAAGATATCATAGCAACCCTAGAGTCCAGCCCTCTTTGTTCAAGAACAGGAAACTGAGGCCCAGAGAGGGGAGGGCTTTCCCAAACATCCCAGAGCAAGTCAAGCGCAGGAAGCAGGCCAGGGCTGGAAGCCAGTTTGCTTATCACAGTGTGCTCTCTGTTCATCCTTGGGACTCCTCTAGCAGCTACCCACCTGAGACAGGCAGATATTCTTACTGTATTAGAATTAGCTTAGCTGGGAGTAACAGAAAAAAAAAGCAAAATAACAGTATTCCAATTCAGACAGAAGCTTATTGCTCTTTCAATTTTCCAGACACATGGAAATATTCTGTCCAAGGCAGGAATGACATTTCATGGTGCCATGGACCCAGTTCCTATCCCTCTTCTGCTCTGCCAAGGGTGGCTTCCATTCCCCAGATCACCTCATGGTCCTATATGGCTCCTGAATTGCAGTCATTATGTATGCATTCCTGCCAGCAGAAAACAGAGCTCAAATAGCTCATGCTCTCTCCCTCTAAGAACACTTCCTAGAAGTTGCACCTTGCACTTCCACTTCCATCCCTTTCTCACATGGCCACAACTAACTGCAAAGGACACAAAAAAATTAGTCTTTTTTCCTGATAGCCATTGGTCCAACTAAAAAGCAGAGTTCTATCTACTGAGGAAAAGAGGAGGAACAGGGATTCGGGAGCCACCAGCAGTGAAGGGCACTAAATCACTGCTGAGACCACCATACACAGCAGCTCCTCACCTTGCCATGTGCCAAGCATTCAGACCTTTTTCCAGTGTCTGGCTCACCCCAGATCACCAATAAATGTTTGCATGACTGAACATACTGAGAGGATATCTCTGAGATGTGTATTGTGTTTTCCCAAGTAAGCTGGAAATAGACTAAGATCTAACTTAGTTCTTTTGTATTCACCTCTGCCATCCCCCTCCCCACCCTCCAGGTACTAGGCACGCTGCTAGGAACATTTAGGCCAACCCAGGCCTCACTCTGTTCTTTCCACTCCTGCTCAAACCATTACAGAGGACTGGCTATTGCTCACATGGGGCTAAGTCCACTTGGCAGGGAGACACTTGAATAAATCAATACATAAGCTGCTCATGGACTAGGCCTGAGCAATTGGATTTTTTCCCCCAAAAGGAAGGAGTTTTAAAAAGGTTAAAATGGCTGAAAATATGGCTTTCCTGGTGGTTGAGTGGTAAAGAATCCATCTGCCAATGTAGGAGACACAAGTTCGATCCCTGGTACAGGAAGATTCCACCTACCTAGGAAGCTCCTACACTGAGAAAAGACATCCCATTCCAAGCAGAGAACAGCATGTGTTTAATGGCCCAGGGCAGAAGGAATGTGATGTGAATGCTGCAGAGCTGCACAGCTGTGGGGGGTGGGGGAGGTGTGTGTGGGGAAGTGCTAAGGGGGGTGGGGGCTGAGCTGGCCCAGGCTGTGGGCCAAGGCAGGGGGGGCTTGGGGTTTTATCCTGGGGGGTCAACATTCTGGGGGTTAAGTAGGAGAGTAACTGGATCTGATTTGCATTTTCTTTTGATTTGCATTTTTTATGTGTACTCTGCAGACATAGGAAACGAACTTACTGATTACCAAATGGGAAAGTGGGGGTGGGGCGGAGGCAGGAATAAATTAGGAGTTTGGGATTAACAAATACACACAACTGTATATAAAATAGATAAACAACAGTTTCCCACTGTATACTACATGTGTGCCAAGTTGCTTCAATCCTGTCCAACTCTTAGCAACCCCATGCGGACTGTAGCCCACCAGACTCCTCTGTCCCTGGGATTCTCCAGAAAGGAATACTGGAGTGGGTTGCCATTTCCTCCTCCAGGGGATCTTCTGAGGGATTCAACCCTCCTCTCTTAAGTCTCGTACATTGGCAGACGGCTTCTTTATCATCTGGGAAGCCCACTGTACAGTACTGGGAACTATGGCTCAGAGATAAAGAATCCGCCTGCCAATGCAGGAGATACAAGTTTGATCCCTGGTCTGGGACGATCCCCTGAAGAAGGAAATGGCAACCCACTCCAATACTCATGCCTGGAGAATCTCATAGACAGAGGATCCTGGTGGGCTACAGTTTGTGGGGTCGCAAAGAGTCAGACACAACTTAGTGACTGACCGACAACAATAACCTATAATGGAAAAGAATCTAGAAAAGAATATATATGTGTATATATTTGAGTATATAGATAGATAAATTGAATCACTTTGCTGTACACCAGAAACTAACACAACATTGTCAGTCAACTATACTTCAATTAAAAGAAAAGGTGTACCCTGGCAAGGGGCCCAAGGGACTCTTCTGTGACACAGGCCATGTTCTCCATTACAGTATGAATGTCAAAAGAAACCCATTGAACACTGTCTGCATTTTATTGCATTTAGTGTTAACCTCACAAAGGGGCCTGTGATTGGCCAAGCCTGGCTCCCTCCACCTTTCTGGCCCCAGAGAAGAGGTGCTATTAGGGGCATGCTATCAGAACCACGGGGTTGGAGCTGGAAAAACAGCTCCTGAAAGAAGGGGGGATTCTAATGCCTGCCTCCCTGGATCCCCGGAGGCTTGAAATGTGATGAAGCACAAGATCTACCACCAGACAAGTATGAAGGAAATGTGAGCGTCCATCCTTCAGCAGTGTCTCATCTAATGAGAACTGGAGGACCCGGCTCTTTTACGGGATTAAATACAGAAAGCCAAAGGAGATGGTGTCTTAGATACACAATAACCAGGAAAGGCAGGAGTAGGAGAGAGAAAAGGAATTCTCCCTGGGGCTTTCTTTCATAACCAAACAGCGGAGGGAGGGGTGGAAACTCCAGGAGAGCTTTGATGGGACCTTTTATAGCTGCCCCCCCACCACCACCACATGCCCGATGCCCCAGGGCCAAGGCCTGAGAAGACAGGTGGTGGGCTTCCACCAGTGGGGCACAATTGAAAATAGTGACTTGGGGCCTCAGTGGGGGAGAGCTCTCTCTCACTGGGTGTTTGCTGCGCCTGTTCGGGTCCCAACACCATCTTCCAGGCTCCCAGTAAGACAGCCAGTCACATGTGAACAGAGGGCAGAGGGCTGATACTGTCTTATGAAATTTTTCTTTCATTTGTATAGATATAAAGGTCTGCAGGTCTTGATAAAAATGAATTTCGTACTGAGAGCTGCTGCCACAGTAGTGAAGAGTCGCTGCCCCGGAAAATGGTGCTGTTAAGTTTTATCATCAAAGAGTGAAGTCCTCTCGTGTGACAGAGGACGGAACCCTGGCCCTGGTCCCGGGCTGGGTGGAGGGGGTGGAGGAGGCAGATTGCCTCAACTGGATCTGGAAGCAGCTGTATTGAGGTGGGCAGCAAGGGAGGTAGTGAGACAGCCCCCACCTGTTCATTTTCATTTGGTGTTTGGGAAAGTCTGAAAATGCCCCCCATCTAAGCCATGCTAAGTAAGGATTCACTTAGTCCAGCACTGGGGGGCCAGCAAATCTGCCCAGAACTCCAGGAGTGGTGGTAGTAGTTGCGGAGCCAAGTACCAGAGACGCCCTGCTCCACCCAGCCCTGCTCCTGCCCTGAACCCTGGAGACCGTGTTCCCACGAGATAAGCAAAACCCCTATACACACTCCACAGAACCCATCCACACCCATATACACACAACACACCCTCCATGTGCAAACAGAACACACACGCCCTTTACATACTCCACTGTATATCACATAACCACTGCATGTAAATGAGTGGCGAGGAGCTACGGGGGGTGGTTGTGACTGTGAGTGGAACAGGGAAGGGTGCATCAGTCCATGCCAAGTCCCTATACCATCTTGGCTTCTAGAAACTGCGGGCGTGACACACCCAGCTGCTGAGAATGGACTCTAGATCTCTGAAGGAACTTCCTGTGTCCCTAGGGATTCCTTGTCCCCAGGTGCTAAGGAGTGAAGATGGTACAAAGGCATCTCTGGCCACCGAGAAAACGCCATGTGCCTGGTTAAGGAGTACAGGCTTGAGAACTTGGTCTGGGGTTCAAAAACCTGATTTTTAGTTAGGCCAATTACTTGGTCTCTCTGGGCCCAATCCTGATGCCAATCACCTGTGAGGTCTACAGAAAGGAAACCCTCCTGATATTCCCACCCAAAACCTGCTCTGCTCCCCAACAGGGTTTGCTGCACAGATGAAAGTCAAGTGGGGTATTTGAGACCAAGGCATCAACGAGTTTTTCAGCAAAAATAGTCTCTCTGGGAACAGCCTGGAGGAGGCCAGACTCTCCTACATGTGGCCCCCCACCCCAGCTTCTGATCCCAGAGAGAGGCCTCCTGACAACCTCTCTCCCACCTCACAAACAAGGGCTGCATACAGCATAGCGGGTTGGCAGAGCCAACTGAAGCTTTATTCTGAAAAAAGATACTCGAATTGGATTTATTCTGAAAAAGACGCTTGCATTGGCTTTTAGTTGGGGTCATGGGCAAAAGGGCAACTCCAGGCAGTCAACTCCCCCCAGGTGTGGGCGGAGGATGGGGTGGAACTTCAGGTCTCCCATGCAGATGCTCCCCTGCACAGCACCATCTGCAGGAGCCAGCGAGTGGGGGAAGGCTGGGAGGGACCGCAGGAGCCTTTCACTTGGACAGGACATCAGAGGACTCAGACACCAGCTTCCCATCGCGGGTCTCAATCTTCTTCACAACCACAGCCTTGGAACTGGTGCGGCTGAAGGAGCCGGGGCCCCCACCAGAGCTCAGGCTCAGGCTGTAGTTGAAGCCAGGGGTCCCGTAGGATGAAGTCAGTCCACCTGGTCGGGAAGAGACAGCCGCATGAGTATAGGAGGCTATGCTCACATCAGATGCTATTCCCCTATCTCCCTGACACTCCAGAAGTGGTCCCCAGGGAGGGGGAACTGCCCTGGTTCACTTCTCCAAGATGACTGGGCGAAAACCAGGAGCAGGGTGGGACAGGGCTTTGCTATTAGCTATGTGACCTTGGGGAGATGTTAGAGACTTGAGTTCGAGTCCTGGGTCGGGAAAATCCCCTGGAGGAGAGCATAGCAACCCACTCCAGTATTCTTGCCTGGAGAATCCCATGGACAGAGAAGCCTGGTGGGCTACAGTCCGTAGGGTCGCAAAGACTCAGACCCAACTGAGTGACTGAGCACACATGCACGCATGCATGGGACCTTGGACAGGACATTTAACTGGGCCCCAGCTTCCTCAGCTGTACCAGAGGGAACCGTATAGGAGCTGCCCTCCTGCCCTGGCCCCCAAGACGAGGACACTCACCTGCGTAGCCACTAGTGGTCTTGGTGTGGATACTCATGTTCTGCATCCCAGACTCCAGCCTGTACCCAGAGGACACATGGAATGTCAGGACCAACCCTTGGCCCTGAGGACCCAGGTCCCATCTCCCGCACTCCAGGGACGGTGCACCATTGATGGTCAGAGAACCCCCACACCCACCGGCTCTCCTCGCCCTCCAGCAGCTTCCTGTAGGTAGCAATTTCCACGTCCAGGGCCAGCTTGACATTCATGAGCTCCTGGTACTCGCGCAGCTGCCGCGCCATGTCCTGCTTGGCGTTTCTCAGAGCGGCCTCCAGCTCAGCCAGCTTGGCCTGAGCATCCTTGACAGCCATCTCACCACGCTGCTCAGCGTCAGCGATGGCAGCCTCCAGGGAAGCCCTCTATAGGGGGAGGGGACAAGTAAGCAGGTAAAGCAGAGTCTGGTTGCCTCCTCTCCTTCTCCCCCTGCACCCACTCTCCCTTTCCCCTCCTTTAGGGACCCCCTCTCCCTGACCTGGACCTACCAACTCCACCTGCCTTATTCCAAGAAAATGTTAGAGGGGACTTTCCTCATGGTCGTGGTTAAAAATCTGCCTTGCAATGCAGGGGATCGATCCCTGAGCAGGGAACTAAGATCCCACACGTCAGCGAGTGAGCCAGTGTGCTCTGGAACCCACGAGACACAGAGAGTCCATGTGCCACAACTAAGACTCAAAGCAGCCAAATAGATAATTTTTTTTAAAAAAAGGAAGAAAATGTTACTGGTGGGTGAGATTCGGGAAGCGAAATGGGAGAATATGAGCAGCTTCCAAATCCCTCCTGCACACACTTCTCACCTGGGATGCTGTACAGTATTATCCCCACTCCCAACGGGACTAGATCTCTGCTTTCTAAACCCCCTTAAGGCATCTGATAGATAAGCACCCTGATTTATAAGACAGATAAAGCAAGCCTGGGGAACCCATCCTGGACCTCCAACCTACCTGCCCAGCCCCTGTGACCGCTGTTTTGACCCCTCAGCCTACCAGAACAGTCTGGACTATAGCTATCCCTCCAACTCCCAGGATCCTTTCCCTAACCCCCAGACACCTCACTCCTTTCTGTACTATCTCCTCCCACCCAGAGGTGTCCCAGAACCCTCTCCCACTCCCATCCCAGCCCATACCTGGCCTTTGAGGCCCTCGATCTCAGTCTGGAGACGGTTGATGTTCCGGTTCATCTCAGAAATCTCCGTCTTCGTGCGACGGAGGTCATCCCCGTGCTTCCCAGCCAGCGTCTGCAGCTCCTCATACTGCAGAGGTGAGATGAGAAGTGAGGTTGAGAGGGGACTCCTGGTCCCTCTGAGGAAAAAGTACCTTCAGCCAAGTCACCAGAGCCCAGGTCATCTCATGCCTGCCCGCCTCCGTACTTCTGGGCCTGGAACACCCCATCCTTATCCCCCAGCACAACTCGGCAGCCCCGCTCCCAGTAGGCAGAGTTTGAAATCTTGCTTCTCCCTCAAGGAAGGACTAGCACCCAGAACTACCCAAAAGGGGAGCACCAGCTTGTGACCCTGCTGTTTACCTTGATTTGGTACATGGTCTCGGCCTCGGCCCGGCTGCGGTTGGCGATCTCCTCATACTGGGCCTTGACCTCAGCAATGATGCCGTCCAAGTCCAGGTTGCGGTTGTTGTCCATGGACAGGACCACGGACGTGTCAGAAATCTGAGACTGCATCTCACGGATCTCCTGTGGCAGGAAGGGGAGGTGGTGAGGCCCTGGCCCTGCACACAAGGAGTCCCCTTCTGTAGAAGGGCCTTCCACAGAGGTCAAGACAGTTAGGGCGGGAGAGAAGGCAAAGTTCCTAAAGAAGGAAGATGGGTCGAAGACCTGGAACTTGGAGGGAAGTAAAGATGAAATGAGGCTAGGATAAAGGAAATCCGGGTTTGGGTGAGAGATCAGAGGGGCAGAGCCCTTCCATGCTCTCAGCTACCAGTATGGCACCCCCAGAGGGCTCCCATACGGCCCAAAGGATCTATCTAAACCCTAGGGACAGAGCAGGTCTGAGGTAGCTGGGTCACCACTCTGCGTTATGTATGATGACCTTGGACAGTCTCTTTCAGTTCTCTGAGCCCATTTTCTCATCTGTGAAATGGGGTAATAAACCCTCCCTCATGCAGGGAGACAGAACATAAAGGACATCCATGCCAGGTTACTACTGGCAGTTGGAATTATTTCGGGTTGGGCCCTTGTCCGTTGGTGCACTGGCGGGGCTGGAAGGAGCCTCTGACCAGGCCAGGGAACTCCAGTCTCCGGCAACGAAGAACGTACCTCTTCATACAGCTGCCTGTAGAAGTTGATCTCATCAGTCAGCCCTTCCAGGCGGGACTCCAGCTCTACCTTGTTCATGTAAGCTTCATCAACATCCTGTGGGGTGGGGAAAGGGGAGCCAGAGCTGAGTGCCCACTCCTGACTCCAAGCTGGGGACACCCAGTGGCCTATACTTAGAACTTTCTAACTGCCTTCCCACCTCAAAGATCCAGTCCTGTCTCTGCCCCACCACACCTGTTTTCCCAGCCCCTTTACCTCAGCTTCCTGCTCATTCCTCCTCCTCCTGCCCTCTCTCCCCCTCCCCCTCGTCCTGGAAGCCTTCTATAGCTGGACCTCCAGTTCTACTGCTCCATTTTCTTAACCACGTCCCAATACCCACAGTTCTGTCCGAATGCACTTAACTCTGTCCTTCTATGTTCAGTACCTAGGAGGCACCCAAATGTTGTCCCATTACATAGAAACATTTAAGAATAGAAAGCCTCCAGCCTGAGTCTCTAAGCGCCAGCCTTCTGTGTCTGGTGGGGGGAGGGGTGCTCCCTCACCTTCTTGATGATGACAAATTCATTCTCCATGTCTGTGCGCTTTTGGATTTCTTCCTCATACCTGGTAAGGAAGAGACATAGAATCAGAGGAGGAAAGGAAAAGGTGAGGTTGCCATGGGTTTTTTGAGGGGGGCAAGAATATCTAGAAAATTCAGTTACTGGAAATGGAAAAAGATATGAGATGGTTGGTCCGGTCATTCTGCCCCAACCAGCTACTGTCTCCCCAGCCTTACCCCACGCCATCCTCAGTCAGTGAGGAAGCCTAGAGCAGGAAGTGTCTCTCCAAATCCATGAATATATATTGGATTAGGTGTATGAGGAGGGTAACAGTGACTGACATGAGACCTTTGACAGAACTTTCTGGAATGTGCCGGAAATCAGGGATAAGGAAGAAACAGGGGCCAGGGCTGTTAATATACAACAGAGGCCTGTTTGGCTACCTCTGTCTCCCATCTTAGATTTACTATGCAAACTCTAGAAGATAATTTGTTGTCCAAATCAAGACAGTTCTGCAACTGAAGGGGGAGGGGAAGTGCTATTAACAATGGACATAAACCTAGACTGTCCTGGGGTCACCCTAATTATATAGGACTGCACTGCCCAATAAGCAGAGGGCCTTGGGGTCTGAAACCTCTGGTCCCAAAGGGGCCAGACAGGGTGAGATGATTTCAGTTAGGGAGGATGGAGGCTCACTTGGTCTTGAAGTCCTCCACCAGCCCCTGCATGTTGCCAAGCTCCACTTCCAGCTTCAGCTTCTCCTGGGCCAGAGTTTCCAGCTGCCGACGGAGGTTGTTGATGTAGCTCTCGAACATGTTGTCTATGTTGCTCCGGGCAGTCTTCTGCTGCTGCAGGAGGTTCCATTTGGTCTCCAGAACCTTGTTCTGCTGCTCCAGGTGCCTCACCTGTATGATGGGGCAGAAAAGTCCACAGTCACATCAGGCCAGGGCTCAAAGTCTGGTGCAAAGCAAGCACTGTGTTTTCCCTTAATCCACTCCCCAAGCAGTGGAGTCTCTGGAACTCCGTTAGTGCTGGGCTGCGGGGAGACAATGGGGTACATGGTTGGAAGTAGATATCTAAGAATTATGTTGAAGTTATACTTTCGGGGGAAAAAAAGGTATTATTGACTGAGATTGTATATTGCTGCTAAGTCACTTCAGTTGTATATTACACATCAGTAAAAGTAGCCAAGTTTTGATTAGCACTTTTCATGATTGAAAGAAATATAGATGGTTCATATCAAACAATCATGATTATTATTTGGGGTGGCTTTGAGAGACTCATAGATTACAGGGAAGCTACTGATCTTGAGTTGCTTTCCCTCTGAGCCTAGGTCTCCTCAACCCTGCAATGGCCTAGAAGATCTCAGGCAAGCCCTATCCGAACCCCATCTCTGTGCCGAAGGCACTTTTAGCAGGGTAAGAGCAAGAAACTAGGTAAATCTGTCTGCAAACTGAAGACCTTCCTCCCCACAGCCCTCTCTTTGAGTTCTCCAACATCCAACCCCACCCTACTCCACCCTGAATCCACAATCCAGTTTTCCTGTCCAAAACACAAAGGTCCTAGGTTCCTTGGGTTTGAGGAATCCAGATTTTAGGATGTAATTAAGCCATGTTGGAAGAGAAATTTTTTTAAAGAAAGAATAATAAACTGTTTCCAAGAAGAGAAATGCTTTTTTTTTTTATTAACCCAAAGTTGGAACTTCTTTTAAATTAGGAGGACTTAGAAGAGAAGTTTGACTTAAGGGTTTGGTTCAGATCCAGCAAATCCATCTCTGTAAATCCCTTTCTTCCTCAGCTCATTCTGTGCCAAAATTATAAAAAATAAGTGATTATAACATTTACCCTTATTAGACTGCTTAATGTAGGCCAAGCACTGCTAAGCTCTTACATACATTATACGCTTGAATAGGCAAAACCTCTTGGATATAGGGGATTAGGGAGCCCATTTTGTAGATGAGGAAATCAGATTTAGCAAGTTAGTCCATCAAAGGAAAGGGTAGAGCACTCGGGACCTTCGGCCTCTGCTTAACTACTCACTGGGAAGACCCCAGAGCTAGCAAAAGGCAGTCAAGAAGTCAAGTCAAGGGTCCTTAAGGCCAGGGAACCACCGAGCCCTCCCGCCCGTTTCCCAGGGAACTCCAATTCTTAAAGGAGTCAATCTGCCCCAGGATTTCCCTCCTTCCGCTCCCACAATGCCTCCCAGGAGCCAGTCAGCAGAGAGGAACCCGTCCTCCAGCTCTGGGGGCCCTGGGGCCTTAAAGGAGCAACAACCCCCTCCCAACCCCAGGCTGCAAAAGCCGGCCTGGCGCCTTCCCTGGGAAAGTGGAGCCAGGTCACTGGGGCGGAGCCGAGGAGGGAAGAGTTGGGGGACAAGGGCCGAGAAGGGGGGAGAGGGGCGTTGGCGGATAAACGCCTTATCTGAAACCATAAATCCTGGGTTTAAAAGGACGTGAAACGCGGGTAGGGTGTCCCACGCCCGCAGACTTTGAATCCTGCATGGGCTTTCCTGAAGCCAGTCCCTGGCGTCCCACCCCACCCCACCCCTACCCTTCTCCACCCCTACCCTTCTCCACCCCGACACCCCCCCCACACCGCCTAACCCCCAAACCCCAGGTACTAAGTGCTCCCCAGGAGATTAGGTGCGGGTCTCCAGCGCGCAGTCTCGGCCCCTCACCCTTCCGTGGGGGCGGGTCTCTGCTCCGCCCGGCCACGCCCACAAGGTCAGCTCTCGGGGCCCTGGCCAAGTTATGACTCATCTCGATGCCCCCTACTCTCAGATCCCTGGGACGCCAAAGGCCTGGATCAATATTTGCCTGCTTGAGTCAAGACTGCTGCTTCCTTCTCCTAGACTCCTATCAAATTCCTATTAAAAAAAAAAAATTTTTTTTTTTAAGCACAGGAGCACTACTGGAAAGGCCCTTGGGACCGGGATAGGGAGAAGGGTGCCCCTGAGGGAGGAACTCCCCTCCCACCCCACAGCTAAACACCTAGAACACTTCGAGGCTGAGAGCTTTACAGACTTGGGGTGAGATGGGCGAGTGAGGCAGGGGGCCCCCAAGATTTAGAGTCAGAAGCCTCCAAGATCCTTCCCTATCCCTTCCCCTGCCCAAGCCCAAGTGCGCAGAGGGGCCAAATCACTGGTTGGAAGGCACAATGTTGCCAGAGTGGGTGGGGCCCAGCAGGACACCAGTGAGGGGCTGGAGATGTGCCCATGGAGGGTGGGGTGACCAAGAGAAAAGGCTGGGATCCTGGTCCAGCCCCAGGCACTGCCAGCCACGCAGAGGGGAACCCTCACCTTGTCGATGAAGGAGGCAAATTTGTTGTTGAGGGTCTTGATCTGCTCCTTCTCCTGGGTGCGGACGGCCTGGATGTTGGGGTCCACCTCGAGCTTGAGGGGGCTCAGCAGGCTCTGGTTCACGGTGACAGCTGTGATGCCCCCCAAACCTGGGGCCCCACCGTAGCTTCCAGCCATACTCATGCTGGTGCCCAGGCCGCTCCGAAAGCTGCTGCCGCTGCCCACTCGGGAAAAGGCCGAGGAGCTGATGCGGGAGCCGGGCCCGCTGGTGTAGGAGCGGCTGCTGAAGGACCTGGGGGCGGAGGTAGACACCTTGTAGGACTTCTGGGTCACCCTGATGGACATGGTGGAGGCTGGAGAGGAGGCGAGGAGGCCGAAGCTGAGTAAGAGTCAGGAGTTGAGAAGCTGCTTCTCGGTGGGGTACAGCTCCCTGATGGCCTTTTATAAAACAGAGCCCAGCCCATGAGGAGGGGATTGGCCTTGTAGCTGAGTGGCTAGGCCCTGAGGGGGCAGGGCCTAACCTGACACCTGCCACCTACAGGCCGGACTCAGGTGGGGGCAGCAGAGAGCTGCTCCCTCCCCGGAGCCCACGCCTGCACCACCCTGGAGCCCAGGAAAAGGCAATTCTGTGAATGTGAAAGTGCAAGGACTCTGCCAGCCTCTACAAGCTCCCTGTAACAGAGCTTGCCCAGGGCTGCCCAGCCACTGCTGCCCCAAATCCTGGGTCTTATCTCCTTCCCTCCCATGGGAAATAAATGCACAGACTGGGGAACAGGGCCAGCAAGGGACCCCCTGGCATTTGAGTCTCCTCTGAACAGCCGATACTCCAAAGACACCACCCTGTGTTCTTTCCTCTACTTTGTGTGATTACAAAGGTCTGCCCAGGCTAGACACTTGGGTTCCAAATCATTGAACCTGAGGTCAACCATTTGCCTGGTCTTTCCTCAGTTACTGTTGTGCTCTCAGCCCCTGGTGCAGTGCCAAGAGGCACTGGGAAAATATTCATGGAATGAATGAATGAATGAATGAACACACACTGTCTTAGCTATGGGGTTGTATGTGAAAGTTAAAGTGAGATCCAACACAGTGCTTTTCCAGGACACAACTCCGTGGTGTCTTTCTCTCCTCCCAAGATCACAGGATTCTTGGGACTGAAAGGCAAAGAGAAGGATGAACAAGAGCTAAAGGGCAGGCTGGGGGGAGGTCAGGAGAGAAGGTGGCTGCATTGGGCGCTTCATCTCATCGCTCATCACTGCTTGCAGGAGTAGTTCCCATAGCCCCCAGTGGGTGAATCACAGGAAAGAGGCAGGACTGTGAGGTAGGGTGAGTCAACCGGCAGCCACATGGGCCCTCCTCTTTCTCTTCCCCAGCCACCCCCCTGTCCCCCGCTGGCCATAGGAGAAGGAAAAGAGTCCCTGCACCTGTCTCCCCAAACCCATTAAGAAAATGAGTCAGGAGAGCAGGTTGGGGCACTGCATGCACCTGCCGAAGGTTGGAGAATGGGGAGCTGAATAAGGCACCCAGGGCTTGGGTGGGGCAGGGTGGGGCAGGCTGTGGGTAGAAAACACACGTTTTGGGTCCCCAAGGCAAAGATTCCAGTAGCAATTACCTAATGGCTGATGCTGGATTCTCTGATAGATCCTGCGGGGCATGAAATGGAGAGGAGTGGGTGGCTGTTCACTAGAAACCAACAGATTCCCTGGAGGAGAGGAACAGGCGGCCCATAGCCCCCAAGCCTGAAACAAGGTGACTGCTACCATGCCTGTCCCCAGGCCAGATGAGCAGATGACTCTCCGTCCTTCTCCAGCAGGCATCCCAGGCACCCAGAGCACAGGCACAGAGACCCTTACAGAGGCACAGCGAGACCCAGAAACCCTCTCCCTGGGAGACGGACAAATCCCAAAAGACAGACATGCAGATAAGCTCCCCTCAGATCACACATACCAGACCATGCACACATACACAAAAGAACGTACTCTGAAGTCCTTTCCGGAAAGACAAACCCAGAGACTCTCAGAGGGGACACAATGACCACATCCCTTTCTTCCCTCCCCTCTTTTCTCTTCCCACCCTCCCCAGGCCTGGCCTCCTGCCACACAGAATCAGGCAGTACCTGTTTGTACCAGGCCCTCTCTCAGCCCCTTTAAACAATGCTTAGTTTTCCAAGAAGTGATTTGAATGCAAGTTCCCCCCTCCCCAACAAATACCCACACAGAGCAGAACTGAGAGACTTCACTTTCCTGAGACCAAAGGGAGGGGAATGGGCCTGGTGCCAAACCAGGCACAGAGAAGGCGGAAGGAGAGAGGGAGGGGCTGGTCAGACAGGTATGGCAGCCCAGAGGAGGGAGGACGGGCAGCTCCCTGCTTCTCCTCCCCCACGCTGTGGCCCACACAGCAGACCTGGGCTCACTCAGAGGGGAGAGACCTTACCTAAAGTCTTGAACACAGAATTGCAGCCCAGAGCCCTCCCCTGAAATCTCAGCCCTGCCACCCACAGCCCCAGCCCCAGGTTCCCTGGTTGCAGGAGTGCCTTTTGTTTAAGATGAAGACAAAGCGGGCTACAAGGACCCTGTGGTTTTCAGGCTGTAAGAAGGCCCAGATCTCACCCAGGGGGAGTTCCTCTTTACTGGGGCAGCCCAGAATGATCCAGGGTGGAAAGTGCTTGCATCTTTCTTGTCAGCTCCCTGTTGCCCAGAGCCCCAGCCAACCCCTCCCCCATGCCTGAAACCCAGCTTGGGGTGCAAGAAGAGGCCAGACCTGCCCATTCCTGTGGCCCCTGCCTGGGATTCCAGCTTGAAAGCAATAGAGGGAAGCCCTGGTGGCTCAGATGGTAAAGAATCCGCCTGCAATGCAGAAGACCTGGGTTTGATCCCTGGGTCGGGAAGATCCCCCGGAGAAGGGAATGGCAACCCACTTCGGTCTTCTTGCCTGAGCAACTTTCACTTCACTTCACTTCCAGGACTAGGGCTAAGGAACAGAAAATGGGACCAAGGTGGCCTGGGGGGACAACTGGTAAAGCTGTCTCTGGCCACTGAGGTCTGCACACTGCTTCCTACCCAACAAAAGGGAAAGTGTTCTTGGTGACTGCCCTACCCAGACCCAGATTCTGCTCCAAACTGCCTTTCCTGGAAATCAGAAGAGGGAGGGAGGAGATGCTCGCCCCCTCCACCTGATGGTGATTGCGCAGGATGGCACCAGGGAGGTCCAGAGGCCTCAGGTCAAGGCTGCAGGCAGAGATGGGTGAGCAGGGTAGCTCTTATCATACGTCACTCACAATCCTCCGAAAAGATGGTCTGAACACATTCGTCTCAGTGGTCAGGACTGGTGACACAAAAACACCTCATTCAAAGCAGCACTACTCACAGAAGCCAAAATGGAAACGATTCAAACATCCACCAGTTGATGAATGGAGAGACAAAATGCAACATCCCCCTACAATGGTATACCATTCTCAATAAAAATGAATGAATCACCCATACCTGCTACAATTCAGATGAACCTTGAAAAACGTTATGCTGAGTGAAGGAAGCCAGTCACACAAGATCACGTATTGCATGATTCTATTTGTATGAAATGTCCAGAAGAGGCAACTCTATAGAGACAGAAAGCAGATCCATGGTTGCCAAACTACCTCCAGGCTGGGGGGAATGGAAGTGATTGGTAAAAATATGGAGTTTCTTTTAGGGCTGATGAAAATGTTCTACATTCAATTATGGTGATCATTGTACAAGCCTGTGAAAATAGTAAAAATCATTGAATTGTACATTTTAAATGGTTGAATTGTGTGGTATGTGAATTATAGCTTAATAAAGCTGTCACAAAAAAAGGCAATCCACAAAAGCATAAATCAATCACATATATAAAGTAGGGACTTTCCGGACCAGCATAGAATTCAGGGGACAGAAGGGAAGATTTTGTTTAGATGCTGAAGGTAGATTCCCTGCCTCTAGGTTAGCAACCAGAGCAAAGTCTCCAAAGAACTGAAGTCACTTTAAAAGATGAGCATTTGAGTCTTACTGTTGACATGGAAATATCTGAGTTTAGTGCTGAGGCATCAAAACCAATTTAAGTGGAAAGCCACAGATGGTGGGAAAACCCATCAGTAAGCCACATCATGAATAATAAAGTTGATCTGATTGTTCATTTTTGTGCCCTGTGCCTCAAGGCCAAAATTGTTCATAGTCAGTGCTCAGTAAATGGTGACTATTTGTCATTGTGATAAACACAGCTCTGATGACTAAAGCCAGTCTGAAAGGGAATAGACTGCCTAGAGAGGCAACAAGCTCCTGTCCCTAGAAGTCTGGAGAACAAGGTGTGCTAACCAGCTGTCCTCTGGGTTCACTGTAGGAGGATTCCTAACTCAGGTAGAGGTTTGGACTAGAACTTCCAGATCCTCCCCACTCTGAGAGCTTTGATCCATGTTCTGCTGTCACGGAACTTACATTTTGATTGGACAACCACGAACGTCCTCCAAACCAAACTTTTTATTTTGACAGAAGATGTAGTTAGAAATTATTAGAACAGGCACAGGGAGAAAAGTAGGAAGGTAAGCCTCCTAATGGAGGAAAGGAGACAAGCGTACAGCCTGGAGATGATGAGGTCTCCAGCCTGCTCTCCCTTCTTTATACCCTCGTCTCCACTGATACCAAACTGGAAGCAGCCGTCTACTGGACAGACAGTCAAGCGTAGCTCAGTCATTGGCATCCTTCCTCTTAATTCTGGTTCTCTGTCTGGAGCATGCACACCAAAATCACCCAGGCTGCCCCTGTATTTCTTTTTAATACAATAACTCTTTTATTTTTTTAATGATTTTATTAATTTATTTTTGAGTGCACTGGGTATTCATTGCTGTGCGGACTTTTCTCAAGTTACGGCGAGCAGGGGCTACTCTCTAGTTGCAGTGTGCGGGCTTCTCATTGCAGTAGTTTCTCTGGTTGCAGAGCATGGGCTCTAGGAATCACGGGCTTCAGTAGTTGTGGCATATGGGTTCAGTAGTTGCAGTTCTCTGGTTCTAGAGTGCAGGCTCAACAGCTGTGGCACATGGACTTAGTTGCTCCAAGGCATGTGGGACCTTCCTGGATCAGGGATTAAACCCATGTCTCTTGCATTGGCAGATGGATTCTTTACCACTGAGTGACCAGGGAAGCCCACCTGCACGTTTTAAAAGCTTTCTTGCAGCAGCCAGGGTTGAGCTCTTGGCCTTGGCTCTGCTCTCACATGAAGACCTCCAGGAACACACCTTTCTCCTCTCCCAAGAGGATATAGGCTACAGCCCAAGTCCAGAGCACTTCAGGGTCCCTGGTCAGAAAGAATGAGATACCTGCCCTTTAGGAAGGAAGATAGTGACCAGTCCCCAGAGCCTGACACTCCAGGGACACAGAGACTGAGAGAGGAGCCAAATGGGTCCCTCTCATAGAGGTGAGGACAACATGCAGGAGGTCTGAGTGATGGGAAGGGGGAGACAGGGAGTCACTGGCTCCCCAGGAGGATGGGTCCCTAAGGAAGGAGTTGCACAGCCCATCCACCTACATACCTCCACTGCAAGAAAAAAGCTTTCCTAAAGATGTGTTCAGGTAACCAGGCAGGAGTGCAGGAGGGGGAAAGGAACTGCAAGGACCTGGGTCTCCGCTACAGCCCCCATGCCTACTCTCACTCCCAGCCCTGAGAATTACCTGTGGCCTGGGTTGCTTGGCAATGGAGCTATTGTCCAGAGGTCTTTTGTTTTGAATTTCCTGCCCAGCAACCTGAAGACCAAGGCAGGGAGTTAGGGCAAAGGACCCCAAGCCTTTATTCCCTCCTGTTTTTATTCACACATTCATTCACTCGTCCACTTAGGGTATTTGCTTATCAGACAATATCCTAAACAGTGTGGTGTTCCTACCCCACAGACTATAGCCTGCCAGGCTCCTCTGACCATGAGATTTTCCAGCAAGAATATCGAAAGGGGTGGCAATGCCCTCCTCCCAGGGGATCTTCCCAACCCAGGGATCAAACCCCAATCTCCTGCATCTTCTGCATTGTAGGTGGATTCTTTACCACTGAGCCACCAGGGAAGCTCCAAAACAATGTGGGGAGATAGCTTTTTGGTTCCTTTCATACCAGTGCAGTGCAGGTAGCAGCCTCCTATGAATTAAGCAAGGTATAGCCTGAAGGTTTCTGTTGAAAGGTGAATATTAGGAGTCCTTAGTCACTAACTTGGTATATTGACGGTTTAGCAGCCTGGAGACCATTCTCAGATCAGCAAACTGACACTCCCAGGGTCAGGGCCTGAGAGGGGATGCTGAGGACAGCAGCGTACTTTGATGGGAAGAAGAACAGAGTGTCAACACTGAGTCCAAGTGCCCTCTGGGGAGGCAAGAGGTCTTGTGGGGAAGGATACTGAGGTGAGCTCCCTTACCACAACATTGCCTGAAGTTTCAGGCTGCAATGGACTTCTGAGTATTGATTTTTCAGCCCACATTCCCCAGCCTCAGAGAAATCTAGGGATCTGCTTGAAAAGAGCCCTTTGTGGCCTGAAAAACATCCCCTAGTTTCCCCCTTAAAAACCCACAACTAGTGGGGTTGAATAGGAACCTTTGGAGAGGAATAAATTAGGAGTTTGGGTTCAACAAATACACACTGTTGTTGTTCAGTCACTAAGTTGTGTCCCACTCTGCAATCCCACGGACTGCAGCATGCCAGGCTCCTCTGTCCTCCACTCCCTCCCAGAGTTTGCTCAAATTCATGTCCATTGAGTCAGTGATGCTGTCTAACCATTTCATCATCCATCGCTCCCTTCTCCCCTTGCCCTCAACCTTTCCCAGCATCAGGGTCTTTTCCAGTGTGTCAGCTCTTCGTATCAGGTGGCCAAGGTATTGGAGCTTCAGCTTCAATATTAGTCCTTCCAATGAATATTCAGGGTGAATTTCCTTTAGGATTGATTGATTTGATCACCTTGCTGTCCAAGGGACTCTCAAGTCTTCTCCAGCTCTACACTTCAAAATCACCAGACGCATACTACTACTGTATATAAAATAGCTAAACAACAAGGATGTTTTCTATAGCAGTGGGAACTGTATTCAATATCTTGTAGTATATTCAATATCTTTCCTATATTGGAAAAGAATCTGAAAAAGCATATATATGTCCATGTATAACTGAATCACTTTGCTGTATACCTGAAACTAACACAACACTATGAATCAACTATACTTCAATTTAAAAAAAAAGAACCTTTGAATGCCTTGATACTTCATACTTATCAGAGTCCCAGGGTAGGGCACATTCTGACACACTAGCCCATGCACCCAGTCCAGCCCTGAGTTAAGAGGAAAGGCCCCTTCTTGCTCTCCTGATACACAGGAGCTGTGACCCTTCCACACCTGGTTCAGAAGAGAAAGTTGCACAATGTAGGTGGAGTGGTGAAAAGTCATGGGCAAGGCGTGATCCTCTGAGAGCTCTCCTGGTCTCCAGATCTCACCACTTCATCCTAGGAAACAGCCACTTAGGTCATTCCAAACCTTCTCCGCAGTCAAGAGTCATGGTCCACAGGAAATGATCATTTGTGCGTGGTAAGCTGGGGTAAATGCTTGGGACTAGATGTGCTCTGGCCATGCAAAACCTCCCTCCGACATTCAGAGAGCTGGTGGGCCCAATGCATCACACAGCTATAGCTCACTCTTGGCACACCTGGTATGACCAGACACCCTGGCGGGGAAGCTCTGGCTTGGGGAGACCATTCTGTTCTGGTGAAGTGAGGAGCTGAGGGAGGAACAGAAAGAAATGAGATGCAAGCAGCTATGGCCCAGCCCACCTCGGAGAAAGGGCTCAGAGATCAAGATTCATGGGAGCTGGCAATAAATTCCCAGAAATTCTACCATAAACATCCAGCGTGAGGTTAATCACCTACCATAAACGCAACCACAGCCCATGGAGAAGCAGGACTGGGGGTGGGGGGGGTCTCCTCAAAAGTGCCCAAGGCCAGCCCCGCCCGCCTCTGTCACCACCTGCTGGAGAAAAAGGAAGTAAAGGCTCCACCAGGCGACATCTGGCTGTGCCTCGATAAATGACTCCTATATGGATCTGTTTCCTCTCCTGTTATTAGGGGTGGGGATAGTCAGTCGTCAACATTAACACAAGTTTTATGATTCTATATATCACTCAAGGAGTCCAAGGAATTTGGCTTCAATCTGAAAACAATGGGGATTTTCTCCAGAGGGTAGAGCCTAATGATGATAAGCAGGTATTTTCTGAGCACCTGCTGGGTTCTCCCTGGATACATGCAATTCAAACTCAGCCCCTGCCCTCAGGACACACAGGAGTCAAGAACAAACAGCCACTCACATGCCCACCCTGTGTGCATACATCCCCTCTGATCCTAACAACTAGTCAGCCCCTTGCCCTCCCCGCTTAGACACACACACTTCGTCCAAGGGTGAGTAGTGCCACCTCTCCCACCAGTCACAGCCACGTGCATGCCACCCTTCAAGGCGCATCACACAAGTCCCTGTGCACACACAGCTAAATCATCCAAACCAAGACACTCAGGTACTCATTATTGCTAAGGACTCCTGACTGCAAGTGACTGAGATCCAAGTCAAATGGGCTTAAGCATGAAATAGCATTTATTTGCTTACATAATTGGGAGGTTCGGGATGTATATTTGGCCCCTCATAGCCAGATGAGGTGCTTGATGATGGCATTGGATTTTCTCTCCTTCCCTTGACTATTTCCTTCTGTGTGGACTTCCTTTTCAGCTGACCATGTCCATGCTGCAGCAAGGATGGCAACCAAGGAAGAGCCTCTTTCCCAGTCTTTATGGCTTAAGTTCCAAAGCTGACTCCCATTGGACTGACTGAGGTCACGTGCTCCTCCTGGAACCAATCACAGTGGCGGGGGGACTGGGATACCAGATTGTGAGAAAGGTAGGGGACAAGGTGGTCAGCCCCTCCCAAACTCTATAGAAGAAGGGCAGAAGAAGGTAATTCACCAAAAGAAGAGGAAGAGATGCTGGGCGGGTAAAAACAACAGATGTTCGCTACTTACTGTAACCCCAATGTACACAAAGGAGATGTGGAAATACAGAGGCTATAGGGGTATAAAGATATCGGTGTACACAGCCATTGTATAAATATAAATCCTGCCTGGTCAAAGTCTACCTTCCCTACTTATCAAGGAAATATTGATCTCAGATAAATGAGTGATTCAGACATAGGATATAGGAATTCAGAGGATTTGAAGAGCTGTTTTAAATGAGTTTGAAAAAAAAAACAAAATGAGTTTGGGCTTGATAGAAGTGAGTTTAGAAAAGAAATATATGAAATGCAGTGAGTTATTGGATAAGAACAGGTTTCCTATGAAACAGCAAGGCCAAGTGGGGAGGAAGGGATGGGATTGAGGGTTTCGAAGGCCAGACAGTTTATCCTATAGGTCACAGGGGCCAAGGAAGATGTGGGCCGGGAGGAAGACACGGTTAAAGCAGTGATTTAGGAAGATTCAGGGGGCTGCAATGTGCAGGTTATATGGTAGGGGCTAAAACTGGCAGGAGACTAGACAGGGGGCTGTTGTAGCACACAAGTGAAAAGGCTTGTGGGGTGCCAGGAGCAGGATGGTGAGAGAATGGTAAAAGGAAAGAACCAACAGGATATGGCAGTTGATTGCCTGGCAGAGTCCAACATGAAGGGAAGCGAGAAGGTGACTCAGAGGCACTTCCAGTAGCTCCCTTCTGACCCTAGCACCTTCTGCTCTAGCAGACTGCAGGTCACACTCACCACGAGGTGCTGGACCTTAGCGTCTGACCACAGCTTCTCGCAGACGGGAGAGCATCCGCTAGTGTCTATGTCTGGTTCCCATCCCTGCGCCAGCCTCTGTCTGGCAGAACATCCACCCAGAGAAGATGCCGCAGAGGGAATGTGTAGACTCTCCCCTTGAGCACACGCAGTTTACACCCATCACCTTACCTTTGTTCATCACACATGCACGCACACACACACCTTCACACCAGCAACAGGGTGATGAGGCCACCATGAAATCCTCTGTGGTCCTCAACAGGAGATCCAAACCTGGGAGAACCTATTTTCTCCCCTCCCATCATGCCATGCTTGGAGAACAGGGTTTGGCTCTTGTCTGACTCTGTCGAGGGACCTGGACAAAGGGGAGTCAATGCAAAGAGATGTCTGGGATAAGGAGATGAATGCAAACCACATTCTGCAGGCCTCTTAGGTAGCTGGCACTGAGAGTATGCTCCCTGGAAAAGAGGCACAGACTGCCAGAGGAAGAAGGGACATCTGTATGGTGGTGGTGGTGGTTTAAGTCACTAAGTCGTGTCCGACTCTTGCGACCCCATGGACGGTAGCCTGCCAGGCTCCTCTGCCCATGGGATCCTCCAGGCAAGAGTACTGGAGTGGGTTGCCATTTCCTTCTCCAATTCATCTGTATGGCCCGTAGGATATGACCAGCACTAGCAGGAAGGAGCCCCCAGAGAGAGACTTCTACTGGCTGTGAGAAAAGACTCCCCCAAATCTCAAGCTTTGGACAAGTGCAGTCTGCATTGTCACCTGGGAAGTGATGGCAGAAGTTCAATAGATGGGTTGGCAGGGCCCCAGACACACATCCTAAGACCTACTATGTGCACTGTGAACTTCACCTCATGGAAACTTACAAAGAGTTTGTAAGTTTATCCCTCCAGGCAGGGATGGGTATGTGCCCAAATCCACATGGCTCTGAAGAGGCCTGGACCCTGAACGTGGTGGACTCCTCACTGGTGGGACTGACCAAGCCTGTTGATGCATGTCCTACTGCAGCCAGTGTGACTGAAGGCCAGAGGATAGTGAATGCGATCAAAAGAATTTTGTAACCACTTCTCAACTGTGTGAAGCTGGACACACTACTTAATCCCTCTGAGGTTCCTTTTCTGCAGCTGAAAATGCAACTACCTAAGGACTGGTCTGACGATCAGGTAAGTTAACAGTTGTAGATTTTCAATCAATGTTAGCTCGACTCTCATCACCCTCCCCCATGTGCAGCCTCCCCATTCCTTTACCATCTTCAGGACCAGCGGCCCATGGAACTTGTGTTCACACCCACTTTGACTCATTTGCCTGGTGAAAATTGAAGTCCTTGAAGGATGGGACCATGTCTCATGCATCTCTGTGTCCTCTGCAATGTCTACTCAGCCCATGGGAGGTGTTCACAAGGCAGAGAGTGATCGTTAAGAAGGGTTGAGGGTAACTAGAGAGAGGTGGTGATTGCGAGTATAAGAAGGAGTCTCTGGGACTGTAATAAAGGGGTAACATGCAAAACTCTGCTGCAATGCAAAACAGAAGCTTGCAAATCCAATTCCAAGGGAGCCAGCCATGCAAACTGAGCTCTGCCTGTGACACCCCCTCTGCTTCCCCAGCTCCCAACCCAGGGCTCTTTTCCCTGCCATCCTTGATGATGGTGAAGGTGATGATGTGGGAAATGAACAATGGTGATAATGATGTCAGCTTTCATTTGTTGGGTTCCCACTAACGGTCAAAGTGTCAGGTCTCTTACATATTTATAATCATAAAATAACCCAGGAGGAAGGTAACATTACCCCATTTTACAGATAAGGAATCTAAAGGTCCTTCAAGATTTGACCTCAAGTCTGGGGTAAGTGCAAAGCCTGGGCATGCTATTTTCAGTGATGCTCTCTCATGCAGTCTGTGTGAATAACCTAGAAGAAATGTCCCCCCCAAAATTTTTCTTCTTTTATTTAGCAATCCAAAACATATATATTATATTCATTCACTGAACATCTAAATGACTTCTACTACTTAGTAATCCAGACAGACCTAGGGGACTCCTCCCCAAAAAAAAGAAAGCCCATGAGAGCAGAGACCTTGACTGCCTCACTGACTGCTATATCTGCAGCCTTAGAAAGTGCTTAGAAAGCACCTTCCAACATATGATGAATGAATTCACTAATCACTGACTCAGTCCATGCCATCGTGTGTGTGGGTATGTGTGTGTATTAGAGAGGGTAGGAGAGCAGCTCAGGTCAGGTCAGGTTGGTACTACCTACCACCCAATATCCAACATACCTTCCGGGATTCCTTGGTCTCTAAGGGCTAAGACAACTCCAAAACAGATCACAGTGACACAACCCTAGCTGACCTGGAAGGTGGAATTGGGCTTGGTCCCAGCCAGCCGGAACCTGTTTAGCCTCAAGGAGTGTTAGGCAAGCTTCTATGGCAACACAACGCAGTATGTGTTTTTGCATTCCCAACAGAATTCCAGCCTGAGGCCAGGATTCCCCACGGCATTGCTCCTGTACTGCCCTCTCCTTCCTTGGTTTCCCAGGTGATCATCTTGGAAAGCTAAGAGAAGCACCAAGTGACCAAGTGAAGTCACTCAGTCGTGTCTGACTCTTTGCGATCCCATGGACTGTAGCCTATCACCCTCCTCCATCCATGAGATTTTCCAGGCAAGAGTACTGAAGTGGGTTGCCATTTCCTTCTCCAGAGGATCTTCCCGACCCAGGGATTGAACCCGGGTCTCCCGCATTGTAAGCAAACGCTTTACCATCTGAGCCACAGGGGAAGTCACAAGCCACAGAAACAGCCTCCATAACATGGGAGACAAAAGTGAAAGTGGCTCAGTCATGTCCAACTCTTTGTGACCCCATGGACTATACAGTCCACGGAACCCTCCAGACCAGAATACTGGAGTGGGTAGCCTTTCCCTTCTCCAAGGAATCTTCCCGACCCAGGGATTGAACCCAGGTTTCCCACTTTGCAGGTGGATTCTTTACCAGCTGAGCCACAAGGGAAGCCCAAGAATACTGGAGTGGGTAGCCTATCCCTTCTACAGTGGATCTTCCCAACCCAGGAATTGAACTGGGGTCTCCTGCATTGCAGGTGGATTCTTTACCAACTGAGCTATCAGGGAAGCCCAGAATACCGAAAAGAAAGTGCAAATGAAAGTCGCTCAGTCGAGTCCGACTCTTTGCAACCCCACGGACTATACAGTCCATGGAATTCACCAGGCCAGAATGCTGGAGTGGGTAGCCTTTTCCCTTCTTTGGGGATCTTCCCAACCCAGGGATCGAACCCAGGTCTCCCACATTGCAGGCGGATCCTTTGCCAGCTGAGCCTCAAGGGAAGCCCTGGGAGACAAAGGAGAGGGCCATTTCCTTACCAGATCAGAGCTTCTGGCTCAGGAGTATCCCGCTACAGAAGTCAGAGTCCCCAGGCCTCCTCCTAGTCCCATGGGCCCACGGCTGCCATGGCCCCCCACATTTGCAGCCACAAGAACCCTCCATCTCCAACCACCCCTTCCCACCCACAGCCTGACCCTATTTCGCATGACAGCCAGCTCCTACACAAACTCTCTCTCCACCTGGTTTCCTCCCCAGACTCTCCTCTCTCTGGCTCCACTCTAAATACCTCCTAACAGGAAGCCCTCCCAGACTTTCCCTCTCAGACTTCTCCCCGGGTTTCCCATCCAGGACTCTGATCTGGTCTCCTAGAGTTGGACATGGGTCTAAGTACCCCCCCACCCAATGACTTAGGAGTTTCCTTAAGGCAGTAATGACAGCTTTTAATCCTTAGAGAAACTATGAAATCAGCACTATCTCCATTTTACAGCTGAGGAAACTGAGCATGGAGGTTAAGAATAGCTTGTGCTCTAACAGTAGAACTTGGCCCTGTCTGCCTCCCTGTCTTACCCCTCCCTCTCTCCCCATCCCTTCAGGGTCTTACCATATGCACTCCCTGAATCATAGACTTTTTATAACCCCATTTAATCCTCACAATTAAACCTATGAGGAAACTACAGTTAGTCTTATTTATACATTAAGATGCAGAAGTTTAGAAACTTTAGATCCATTCTGTAAGGTCACGTAGCACCTAGGTGTCAGGGTCAGAATTCAACCCAATTCTTCTAGCTCCGAAACCCAGTTAGGTTTCCCAGTCCAGCTGGGTTTGCCCGTCCTGAGTCTGACCAGACACAGAGACACAGGGGATAGGGTACAGATCCTCCAGGCCAGCATGAAAGCATCCACTGTCATCAGCCAGCACCTCTGACAAAGGAAGATGACTCCAGAAGGACTGCAGAAGCTGCCCTGCTGATCTGTGGAGGCTTAGGAACCCCAGGACAGCTGAGAGCGGGCTCCCTGGCTAGCTGACCTCCTGTTCCCATTCCTTGCCCAGCCCATAAAGCCTGTGAGCTGACACACCCTCAAGTCCTTTCACTTCTGCAAATTCCTCCACCACCTCCAAAGTGCACTAGGCTTTGTCATGAGAATTCTTTTTTTTTTTTCATTTTCATTTTAAGAATTGTTTCCAGCAGTTCTCAAAACAACACACAGGGCCGCAGCAGATTAAACTGGGGAATCAAATAACCCGTGCTCCAGTCTCAACTCAGTCTCTAAGATGCTGTATGACCTTAGACAGGTCAATTTCCCTCTCAGAGCTACAGTTGTTGCATCTGTTCAATGAAGGAGCAGTCCCATTTATTTTTAAAATTCCTTGAAATTACATTTTATTGTTAATGACATTTAAATTCATTTCGTTTTTAGAACTTTGATCTTCCCAAAGTGATTGCAATGTCTTGGGGAAAACATTAAGCTTGAAATCACACCTGATTTGGGCACTCAGCTTTTGTTCTCTCCTATATAAAATCAATTATATAATGCTAATGTTTGCAGGAGGTTTACTTTGCCCCTGTGCAGTCCCCATATAGAACTACTGCTGGGAAGGATGGGGTACAGGATAGTTGGGGAGTTGGGGATCAACATGTACACACCGCTCTATTTAAAATGGATAACCAAGAAGGACCTATGGTATAGCATAGGGAACTCTGCTCAGTGTTATGTGGCAGCCTGGTGGGAGGGGAGTTTGGGGGAGAATGGAGACAAGTATATATATATGGCTGAGTTCCTTTGCTGTCCACCTGAAACTATCACAGCATTGTTAATTGGCTATATTCCAATACCAGATATAAAGTTTTTTTTAAGTTAAAAAAACCTATCACTCTGATGGGTGAAAACTATAAACTCTCCTCCAAGAATTCACCCAGCCCCTGTCTGTTGCCTCCTTCTCCTCCGTTAAAGGGCTCCTGTGATAAGTTCACTCTCACCTGCCCTCCGGAGTCTACCTCCCTGCAATACCAACCCTTGAACAAAAGAGCATCAGCTCCTTTAAGTAATGCCTTGATGTGATGATTTAATCGCTAAGTCGTATCTGACTCTTGAGGCCCCATGGACTGTAGCCTGCCAGGCTCCTCTGTCCATGGGATTCTCCAGGCAACAATACTGGAGCGGGTTGCCATTTCCTTCTCCAAAGTAATGCCTTCCTCTCTTTCAAAGGAGCATCACCGCCCTACTTCACTCATTTCTGCTCCTGCTATTCCTTGAATTAGCCAGTCTTCCCTTCAGTCTAGTCTTTTCTCCCTTTCAATAAGGCCCCAGCGATGGTATTTCAAAGCTTGATCCTTTCTGTGACTCTTCCTCTCTGCTATGAGCCCTGAGCTGTCTCGTCTGTGCTTCTGACATGTCTGCTGTTTGTTCTCTGTGTTCTTTATTACTTGGGTGTATCTTTCTCTGTGCATCTCATCTTTCAAGGTGTGTAAAGTTCACTTTTTTCTCTGATGGTGTAGGGGATATGGGAAGTGAGTATGATTATATATAAATTTTCCCCAAATCCAAATTTTTTCAGTATCTATGAAGTCTTTTATATATATATATATATATATATATATATATATATTTGGCTGTACCAGGTATTAGTTGTGGCATGTGGGATCTTTAGTTGTAGTATATGGGATCTAGTTCCCCAACTAGGGATGGAACTCAGGCCCCCTGCATTGGGAGCCTGGAATCATAGCCACTGGACCACCAAAGAAGTCTCAATACTCACGAAGTCTTTTTTAATGCTGTACAGTATCATACAAGTTAAAGGCATATACAATATAGTTACAATTTTGAAAGGTTATACTCCATCTATTGTTATTATATGACTATATTTTAATATAGAAAATGTGACCTGGAGGTAAAATGAAAATAAATATTAAATTAAGTGGAAGTTTAAGCATTGAAAGTGAGAAAAGGCTAGACTGAAGAAAGGACCGGCTAATGCAAGGAGGAGAAGTAGAATGAGGGAAAAGGAAAGGAGGGGATGTTCCTTTGCCAAAGGAGTGGTGCAGGGGCAGGGGCAGGGGGTGGGGTGAGTCTTCTTTTCACTCAGACCTACAGTGGGACAGGGGGCCCAGAGTCCAAGGCCCAGAGGAGAGTGGGAACAGCACGCCTCGAGGGGACAAGAACAAGCCACAGTCTGGATGGTGAGGAGACCTCCTGGAGGAGGAGGTACCAAGGACCAGATTTCTGAATATGGTGCTGAGATGCCTGAAATTCCTGGAAAAGTCTGTGTACGCAAGGTCAGACCCAAGAAGAATGCAATTGGAGGTATATCCGCACAGCCCACCACCTTGCAGAGAGCCAGCTGTAAACCTTATCTCTCCGCCTCCGGAGAGCTAGGGAGAGCTATCTCCGCATTCCCAGGAGTTCAGGCTGAGTCAGACCTGGGGGTTGGGAGGCCTCGGCCATACACCTTAGTCACCCCAGCATGGGTGGTCCACCCGGAAATGAAGTGGGAGCAAAGGGTGGCCAGGATGGCTGATGCCAACAAAGGCTAAGTGTCTTAGATTCCTATCAGCCAGCCCCTAGCCAGAAATTTCCCTCCCAAGAAAGTTAGGTCCCAGGGCTGGACAGCACTGTATTGCAGGCAGCAACTTTGGACATTTAGGACAGTGAATTTCTTGTGGCCTGTGGGCTTTCCCTCTCTCTGCCACCATCAACTACTTCTCCAGCTTCAAAAATGGCAGTTGACTCACCCTCTTTTTTGGGGGATTGGAGCAGGACCCAGAAGGGAACCCAATCCTAATCTTAGTCTGTCCCCTTTCCCCCCTGAGCGGAGCCCTGGTTTCCGTGGAGGAAGGAGGAGAGAAGAGGCAGTGTTCCTTGCTGTCTGTGTCCCTGAGAGATTCTCCACCTCCCTGCCATGTTCCCTCCCGCCTCCTGGCAGGCAGGTGAGAAGGGCCCCCAGGGACAGAGACGTGCAGCCACAAACGCCCTCCTCCTCTCGGAGTTGGGGGAGAGGTGACCTCACTGCCCACCTGAGGCTCCTAGACATGTAGGCTTCTTCCCTGTGGCCCAGACCCCCTCCGCCTCCGCACTGCGCTCGCTTTGCTTTGCTCCAAGTTGTCCTCTCCCAGGGCCCAGGGCCCAGCCAGACTGTTTTACAAACACCACTTTGATCCTGGCACTCCCCAGCTCAGAACTTCCTTTGCCTTCAGAGTAAAGGTCAAGCTCCTTGTGAAGGATGGAGCTGAGTCCTTCCTGCCTGGCACTAGCTGCCTCCTGCCCCAGCCCCAGGGCCCTGCCTGTCCCTTCTCCCGCCATCCTTGGCCCTGCACCTGCTGAAACCTTACCCTCCCTGCAGGCCCTGGCTCCAGCACACCCCAGGCACTCTGCAAACATTTACTGAATGAAAATCACACAGCAGGCACCTCCCCACACCGACCCACCACAGTCAGCACAGTAGGAAGTGGCCCCTCCCACAGAGACCCCAAGAACCGACCTTTGTTACACCCTGGGCTGGGTGATACCTGTCTGAGCACCCCTCCCTGATTGTAAACCCGAGCCACATGCATCCAACAGGCAGTGGATGAGGGCGAATGAAGCAGTCGTCCATATTCGTCTCATCTTGGGAGTAACGTTGGGAGTTCAGTATCTTTATCCTCATTCACAGACTTAGAGAAGTGATTTGCCTATCCAGCGGTATTTGGGGCTCAAGCCAGGGCCCCCAGACTCCAATCCAGGGCCTTCACACCCGCTCTAAGGCGCTTCCTCAAAATCAGGGTGGTGGGACTTCCCTGGCAGTCCAGTGGTTAAGACTTTGCCTTCCAGTGCATGGGGGGCAGTTTCAATCCTTGGTCAGGGAGCTAAGATGCCACATGCCTAATGGCCAGAAAACCAAAACATAAAAAAAGAAGCAATATTGTAACAAAATCAATAAAGATTTTTAAAAATGGACCACATCAGAGAAAAAAAAAACAAACAAACAGGGTTCTGTGTTTCAAGTTTCTATTTCCCTCAGCACCCAGCACAGGAATTTGTTTGATTCACAGAATGAGAGAATGAGTGAATGAATGAATGAATGGTTCCAACAGTCAATTCTACCCAGGCGAATCATTTTCTCCACTCTGATCCCTATTCTTCTCCACATTTGTTTTTTCTGTCCTCTCCTCTCTCTCATCCTAGGCCCTAAGGATCCAGCAGATAAGGAGGAAAGAAGCGGTAATTGTTCTCATTGATTCCAGGGATTGGATTGAGGCCCCAGGATCCAGGCCCCTAGATTGGATCTTGCTGGAAACAGCCCAAAGGAGGACAGGAAGGCTCTGCCCTCCACCCCACACCCAGCTTGATAGTGAGACCCAGCCCTCACCCCATCCTCCCCGATTTCTCTCAACACCCAGGTGGGGCAGGAGGGAGAAGCAGGGCGGCCTGAGAGCAGTGAGGGGGTGGAGAGGGGCCCAAATGCATGACTCACCGCCCTTGTGCCTTCCGGGAAGGGAAGTGAGGGACACCTGGACGCTTGAAATTCCAAACCCTCCCCAGAGAGACACTTAGGTGTCTGGACAGGAGGAGGAAGAGCTCTGTTTACCTCAAACTAAAAAGCAGCCATGGCAACGCAGGCCAGGGCCATCTGAGCAGGGAGCAAAGGTCTTGACCAGAGTGAGGGCCCTGCTGCCAGCCTGCCAATTGGGCCATTTGCCCAGATGGTGCCACGCAGGCCTTCTCTGGCCGAGCACCCCCTTGTGGGCACAGCCTGTCCTGAGAGCTGGGGGGAGAGTCCTGAGGGAGAAGCCACCCATTTTACAGATTCACATGTGTTCCCGTCACCTTCTCACCTCTTGCCTTGAGCCTTCTCTCTGAAGACCAGAGACAGACAGACAGAAAGACACTGAACCAAGGGGAGCTCTTGGCCTCTGTCCTGAAGGCAAAGAGGGAATGGGGAGCTGAGGCAGGTACTGGGAAAGGGCAGAGTGGAGGTATCAGTCAAGGAAGCCTTCCAAGGCCCCATATAAGGAGGAGGGTGATCCAGGCTAAGGAAAAAGTAGTGTCCTCTTAGCTAATGTGAGGCCAGATGCACCATCACTCTCCTCTGCTAGTCGTCAGAATCATAAACTCCTGGTGCCCAAAGGGACCTCCATGGCTGCCACCACCAGCCTTAACAACATCCCCTTACCCGCTGTCTGTATCCATTCCCAGCCTTTCCTCCTCCCTCTGGGGTATGGCCCTAGCTGTGCTCTGAGTCAGGCCCTTCAGCTGCACTTCAAACTCCACCCCTCAGAACCTCACTACATCAACTGGCTTCTCTCTCTGGTCCTGCTCCCCTCACCTTCATCCTAGGAGGGATTTTTCCTCTCTATCTGTATCCCTGCTCAAGACCCTTCCTCCTTTAAAAAAGCAAAGAAGGGGGCTTGCCCAGCAGTCCAGTGGTTAAGACACCGTAGTTCCACTGAGGGGGCACAGGTGCAACCCCTGGTCAGGGAACTAAGATTTCACATGTCATGCAGACAAAAATAGAAGAGAAAAAAAAGGTAAGGAAGAAGGGAAAGAGGGAAGAAAGGAGGGAAATTATCCTTGACCCCTCTCTTTGCTCTTCCCCTAAAAGAGAGGCCATATTCGTTCTCTATTTTCATCTCATCCTATCTACTCTGACCCCAGCCACCAGCCACAGAAGTTATTAAAACCATCCATGATCAACTGAGAGCCAAATCTGGTAGACCATTTCAAGCTTTTTCTTATCTGACCTCCTGAAATATTAGAGTGGATACTCCCTCTTTTTTGAAAGATGATTTCGTTAACCTCCTGACATCTCCTTCTGAATTTCTTACTATCTCTCTGGCCACTCCTTTGCACTCCTGAATTCACTTTATCTACCCATCATTTGTATCTGTAGCCCTTAATCTTTTTGATGGGCCGTGCCACAACAAACTGTGGAAAATTGTTCAAGAAATGGGAATAGCAGACCACCTTACCTGCCTCCTGAGAAATCTGTATGTAGGTCAAGAAGCAACAGTTAGAACTGGATATGGAACAACAGACTGGTTCCAAATTGGGAAAGGAGTATGTCAAGGGTGTATATTGTCACCCTACTTATTTGACTTGAATGCAGAGTACATCTTGTGAAATGCCAGGCTGGATGAAGCACAAGCCGGAATCAAGATTGCCAGGAGAAATATCAATAACCTCAGATATGCAGATTACACCACCCTTATGGCAGAAAGCAAAGAAGAACTAAAGAGCCTCTTGAGGAAAGTGAAAGAGGAGAGTGAAAAAGTTTGCTTAAAGCTCAACATTCAGAAAACTAAGATCATGGCATCCGGTCCCATCACTTCATGGCAGATAGATGGGGAAACAGTGGAAACAGTGGCTGACTTTATTTTTCTGGGCTCCAAAATCACTGCAGATGGTGACTGCAGCCATGAAATTAAAAGACACTTACTCCTTGGAAGGAAAGTTATGACCAACCTAGACAGCATATTGAAAAGCAGAGACATTACTTTGCCAACAAAGATCCGTCTAGTCAAGGCTATGGTTTTTCCAGTGGTCATGTATGGATGTGAGAGTTGGACTATAAAGAAAGCTGAGCGCCGAAGAATTGACGCTTTTGAACTGTGGTGTTGGAGAAGACTCTTGAGAGTCCCTTGGACTGCGAGGAGATCCAACCAGTCCATCCTAAAGGAGATCAGTCCTGGGTGTTCATTGGAAGGACTGATGTTGAAGCTGAAACTCCAATACTTTGGCCACCTCATGCAAAGAGCTGACTCATTGGAAAAGACCCTGATGCTGGGAAAGATTGAGGGCAGGAGGAGAAGGGGACGACGGAGGATGAGATGGCTGGATGGCATCACTGATTCGATGGACATGGGTTTGGGTGGACTCAAGAAGTTGGTGATGGACAGGGAGGTCTGGTGTGCTGCAGTTCATGGTGTCACAAAGAGTCGGACACTACTGAGAAACTAAACTGACTGAACTGAACTGATGGGAAAGATTGAAGGCAGAAGGAGAAGGGGACGACAGAGGATGAGATGGTTGGATGGTATCACAGACTCGATGGACATGAGTTTGAGCAAGCTCTGGGAGTTGGTGATGGACAGGGAAGCCTGGTGTGCTGCAGTCCATGGGGTCACAAAGAGTCAGACACAACTGAGCGACTGAACTGAACTGAACTTAACTGCACCCTTTTGAGATTCTAAAACACAATCACAGATTGTCAGCATCTCCCATACAACTCAGGGGGCTCATGGACTCAGGAAACCGTCACAAAAGCCAGACTGAGAGCCTCGGCCTTGGATGTTAGGATCCCCAGCATGGTACTTCAACCTCCTCTCGCCAATCCCATCCACTCCCAAAGATGACAGCTCCTGGACCCACATTTCCGGACTCTCAGGAAAGTTTCAGACCCATATTTCTGATTGCCACCTGGATATCTCTCCCAAGTCCCAAAGTCAGTAAGTTCCCAAACTGAAGTCATGCCTTAACACCACCCTCCTGGCCTTCCTTTCATAATCCTTGTCTGGTAGACAGCATTACTGCCTCCAAAGCAAGAAAATTTGGAGTCATCCAGGGATGATACTATATAACGTGCCTAATATGGTTGTTATGAGACTAAATAATGTGATATGTGTAAAGCACATAGGATCATGCCTGGCACTTCTCAGTAATTGTTCAATATTATGGTTGTTATTCTTCTGTCTTTTTTCCCCTTATATCCAATTAGATACCAAAGCTTGCCAGCCCTAACTTCTAAACTTTCCTTGAATCTATTTTCTACTCCGTTTCTCCACTAATTCTCCCCTAATCTGGGCATTCATTATCACTTGCCTAGATGACTGCAGTAATCTCTAGTCTTGTTCTTTCCTATCTTTCCAAGTTATACAGCTAAAATGGTCTTGCCAAAATGCAATTCTGACCATGACACTTCCCTACTTAATCTTCATTGTCTTCCTAGATCCTAAAACAGCAGCCCACACCCTTTGGCGCACTCCTAGGGAGCTTGTTATAAATAGAGGTTCAGACCCCAATCCTTTGCAGGCCTAGGGGGTACCTTGGCACATGCATTCATAACATATTCCCTGATGTATCTGGTGTAAAATAAAATTAAGAAGCAAAGAAGGAAAAATTCTATAAAGCCTGCAAGGTCCTCCTTGACTTGGCCCTCGGCAACCTTTCCCACTTCATCTTCTGCCTCTTCCTTCTATCCACTATACATTGACTCCCCACATATTCAACAAATATTTTTTGAGCACCTAATAAACGCAGGCATTGAGGACACAAGGGTAAGCAAAATAGACATGGCCCCTGACCTTACAATTTAGTTGGAGAGAAAGATAGTAACCTAATAATCACACTAATGAACATGTAAATATTGAGGCTTCCCAGGTAAAGAATCCACCTGCCAATGCAGGAGACACACATTCAATCCCTGGTCCAGGAAGATCCCACATGTCATGGAGCAACTAAGCCTGTCCGCCACATCACTGATTCTGTGCTCAAGAGCCCAGGAACTGCAACTACTGAGCCTGTGCGCCCCAACCACTGAAGCCTGAACACCAAGAGCTCATGCTCTGCAACAAGAGAAGCAACTGCAATGAGAAGCCCAAGCAGAGCAACAAAGAGTAGCCCCCACTCTCTGCAACTGGAGAAAAGCCCTCATAGCAACAAAGACCCAGCACAGCCAAAAGCAAATAAATAAAATTGTTTTTAAAATATAAATAAATAAAAAGTGGGGAAAAACAGTCACTTAGGTAAAATGGACAAGATTTGACCCTAGGCTGATATGGTGATGGAGGGTGAGAAGTGTCAAGGATGACAATTCAGTTTTTGCCCTAGACACCTCTTTGGATGGTGATACCGTTTCATGAAAAGGTGAAAATGAGAAGAAAGTCACAGGAATATCAGACAAAAGGGACTTCAAAACAAAGAATATATCTGGGATAAAGAAGGACATTATAGAATGATGAAGAGGCCAATTCATCAAGAAGCTACAGTGATCCTAAATGTGTGTGCACTCAACAACAGAGTTTTAAAAATCATAAAAGAGAAATTGAAAGAACTGAAAGGAGAAGTAGATAAATCCAAAATTATACTTGGAGGCTACAATATTCCTATCTCAGTAATTAATAAGATAAATAGAAAATCAGTAAAGATGTAAAAGACTCAAAAAATGTCATCAACCAATGTGATCTAATTGATACATAAAAAATTTCACCCAACTACAGTAGAATATATATTTTTTTCAAGTGAACATTTACAAGAATAGCCCATATTCTGGGTCAAAAAAAAAAAAAACAGATCTCAACAAATTTAAAAGAGATGAAATCATACAATCTATGTTCTCTTACCATAAGAGGCTTAAAAATAGAAATTAATAGCAGAGTATATCTGGAAAATCTCCAAATATTTGTGAATTAAGCTACATACTTATAAATAATCCATGGTTAAAACAACTCACAAGGAAATTTAGAACATATTTTAAATTAGTTAAATATTTTGGGACACAGATAAAGCAGTGCCTAGAGGGAAATTTATAGCATTAAATACTTACTGTTTTTAAACCCTTGAAATAAAAACCTAAGCCTCCAAGTTAAGAAACTGGAAAAGAAAGCAAATTAAAACCAAAGCAAGAAGCAAGCAGAAGACAGGAAATAGTAAATTAAAGAGCAGAAATCAATGACCTTAAAAATAGAAAAACAGTAGAAGAAATCAGTGATACCAAAAGCTGATTCTTTGGAAAACGAAAACTATTGGTAAAACTCATATATCAGGGAAAGAAAAAAAGAGAGAGAAGACATAAACTACCAATATCAGCAATGAAAGAGGGGATTACAGCTCCTGTAGATGTTAAGAGGATAATAAGGGAATATTGCTGCCTATAAACTTGACAACTTAGATGAAGTGAACTAATTCCTTTAAAAATGTAAAATACCAAAGAGCATGCAAAAGAATTAGAAAACCTAAATAGTTCTATATCTATTTAAAAAATTAAATTCTTAATTAAAAACCTTCCACAAAGAAAAGTCTGGACTCAGATTGCTTCATTAATGAATTCTAGCAAACATTTAAAGAAGAAATAATATCAATTCTACACAATTCTTTCAGAAAACAGAAGAGGAGGACCCTGTTCCTAACTCATTTTATAAAGTCAGCTTTACTCTGATACCAATACCAGACAAAAACATTGCAAGAAAAGAATAGATCAAAATCCTCCAGGAACATTAATGCAAAATCTTTTCCAAAATATTAACAAATCAAATCCAGCAACAAATAAAAAGAACAATACATCACAAATCAAATAGGATTTCTCCCAGATACAGAAGATGGGCCAAGTATTTAAAATCGATATAATTTATTTTACTGATAGACTAAATAAGAAAAATTGTATGTCCATCTCAATCAATACAGAAAAACATTTAACAAAGTTCAATATTTGTTTATGATTAAGAACTCTCAGCAAAAATGACCTTCATCAGATGATCTGATGAAGAGCATTTACAAAAAAGCATGATTAACATCACTTTTAATACTGAAAGAATTAATGCTCTCCTCACAAGATCAGGAACAAAGCAAAGGGCCTAGACTAGTAAAAACAATTTTGAAAAAGAAGAAGAAAGTTGGAGAATTCATGCTACCTGATTTCAAGACTTACCATAAAGCTACAGTAATCAAGACAGTGGAGTATCAGCATAAGTATAGATATATACATCAAAGGAGTCCAGAAATAGACTCACACAATGGACACAGTGGTATCAAGGTAGATCATTGCAGAAAAGATAGTCTTTTCAACAAATAGTGCTGGAACAATTAGACATCCTCATGTCGTAAGAAAAAATTAACCTCAACCCAAGTGCTCTGCTTGTCAGTGACAAGAATCAACTCAAAACAAAAAACCTAAAAATATACAACTTCTAGAAGAAAACATAAGAAAAACCTTAGTGATCTCAGGTTAGATAAAGATTTCTTAGAACACAAAAAAACATAAACCATTAAAGGAAAATCTGGCAATGTAATTTTACCAAAATTAAAAACTTAACCTATTGTGATGACACTATTAAGAAAATACAAAAATAAGCCACAGATTGGGAGTAAATGTTTGCCAAACACATTAACTTAAGTGAATCTTAGGCCAAAATATAAAATCTAAAATCACAAATTTTCTAGAATAAACAGAAAAAAAATCTTTGTGACTTTCAGATAAGCAAAGATTTCTCAAATATAGTACCAGAGTATTTCTCAAATACAAGGTAAAAACTTGATAAACTGGACTTCTTCAAAATTAATTAATAGCTTCTCCAAAAGAGAAACCATGAAGAATATAGAATTATACAAACACAAAAGGAGAAAATAGTTGTAGATCATATATATGATGAAGAACTTAAATCTAGATATATTTTTTAATCTCAAAAATAAATAATAAAAAAGACAACTCAATATTTTTTAATTTAATTTTTTATTGAAGTACAATTGATTTACAATGTTGTGCCAGTCTCTTCTGTACAGCAAGGTGACTCAGTTATACACATAGAGACATGCTTTTTTAAAAATATTTTTTCCATTATAGTTTATGAAAGTGAAGTGAAAGTCATTCAGTCGTTTCCGATTCTTTGCGACCCCATGGACTATATAGTCCATGGAATTCTCCAGGCCAGAATACTGGAATGGATAGCCTTTCCCTTCTCCAGGGGATCTTCCAACTCAGGGATCCAACCCAGGTCTCCTGCATTGCAGGCAGATTCTTTACCATCTGAGCTATCAGGGAAGCCCATGGTTTATAAAAGGAGACTGAAAATAGTTCCTGTGCTACACAATAGGACCTTGTTGTTTATCCATCCTATATATAATAGTTTACATATGCTAATCCCACATATCTAGTCCTTCCCTCCCCTAAGCCCCACCCCCTTGGCAACCGGAAGTCTGTGAGTCTGTTTCTATTTCGTAGATAGATTCTTTTGTGCTGTGTTTTAGATTCCACATGTACGTGATATCATATGGTATTTGTCTCTTTCTGACCTACTTTACTGAGTGTGATAATCTCCAGTTGGCTCCATATTGCTGCAAATGACATTATTTTGTTCTTTTTTATGACTGAGTACTATTCCATCATGGCTGTGGTGCATGGGCTTAGTTGCTCTGTGGCATGTGGGATCTTATTAAATCAGAGCTCAAACCCATGTCTCCAGCATTGGCAGGTGAAGTCTTTACCACTGAGCCACTAGGGAAACCCTGTAGACTTCTTTAAGATGGCCATTCTGACCAGCGTGAGGCAGTACCTCATTGTAATTTTGATTTGCATTTCTCTAATAATTGGTGCTGTTGAGCATTTTTTCCATGTGTCTACTGGCCATTTGTATTTCTTCTTTGGAGAAATGTCTGTTAAGGTCTTCTGTCCAGTTTTCAGCTGAGTTGTTTGGGATTTTTTACTGTTGAGTTGTATGAGCTATTTGTATATTTTGAAGATTAAGCCAAATATTTTGCACAGAGGTATACGCAGCAACAAAGGTACATAAAAAAGATGCTCAATGTCATTAGTCATTGCTGCTGCTGCTAAGTCGCTTCAGTCGTGTCCGACTCTGTGCGACCCCATAGACGGCAGCCCACCAGGCTCCCCCGTCCCTGGGATTCTCCAGGCAAGAACACTGGAGTAGGTTGCCATTTTCTTCTCCAATGCATGAAAGTGAAAAGTGAAACTGAAGTCGCTCAGTCGTGTCTGACTCTTCGCCACCCCATGGACTGCAGCCTACCAGGCTCCTCCGTCCACGGGATTTTCCAGGCAAGAGTACTGGAGTGGGGTGCCATCGCCTTCTCCACATTACCAAAATACAAATTAAAGCTACCATGGGATGTTACTATGCACCCACCACAAAAAAAAAACCAACTATAATTAAAAAAAGATAAACAGAACATTCCTGGTAGTCCAGCAGCTAAGACTCTGTGTTTCCAATCCCAATGCAGGAAACACAGGTTTGATCCCTGGTCAGGGAAGATACCACATGCCACATGGCACAGAAAAAATAAAAGTAAAAATATTAATAATAATAATAGGACTTCCCTGGTGGTCCAGTGATTAAGAAGCCATGTGTCACTGCAGGGGACATGGGTTTGATCCCTGATTGAGGACAATTCCACATGCTGTGGAGCAACTAAGCCTGTGTGCCATAACTACTGAGCCCATGCCCTGCAACTACTGAAGCCTGTGTTTTAGTGCCCGTGCTCCACAGCAAGGGAGGAGCCTTCACTCGTCACAGCTAGAGAAAGCCCGAGTGCAGCAATAAAGACCCAGAGCAGCCAAAAATAAATAAATAATAAAAATCTTTTTAAAAAAGAAAGAAATTGATGAGACATTATCACCAGGGAAGGTTAATTTTTTAAAAAGAAAAGAAAAAGAAGATAATAGAAAGAGCAGGTGAGGGTGCAGAGCAATGCAAAATGGCACAGCCACTTTAGAAAATAGTTTGAACACAATATTGTAAATTGACTATACTTCAATTGAAAAAAAATAGTTTGGCAGTTTCTTATAAAGTTAAACATATACTTATCATACAACCCACCATCCCATTTCTCTTATCCGAGAGAAATGAAAACATAAATCCACACAGGGAACTGTACACAAATATTTATAGCAGCTTTATTCATAACTACTAAAAACTCGAGACAACTCAAACATCCATGTACTGGTGAATGAATAAACAAGTTGTGTACTTCCACAAAATGGAATACTACACAGCAATACTCCCTGGTGGCTCAGTGGTAAAGATTCTGCCTGACAATGCAGGAGACACGGGTTAGATCCCTGAGTCGGGAAGATCCCCTGGAGTAGGATACGGCAACCCACTCCAGTATTTTTGCCTGGAACATCCCGTGGACAGAGAAGCCTGGTGGGCTACAGTCCACAGTGTTGCAAAAAGAATCAGACACAACTTATCAACTAAACAACAAATACAGCAATTAAAAGGAACAAGCTACTGATACACACAATAACATGGATGAAAGGCAAAAGTATCATGCTAAGTGAAAGATATGAGACAAAAGGCTACATATTGTGTGATTCAATTTACATGGTATTCCGAAAAAGGAAAAATGATAGGAGCAGACTGATGGTTGCTGGAGATGGGGATGGGTGAGGGAGACTGACTATGAAAGACTTTTTGAGGTGATTAAAACTTTTATATCTTGATTTGTGGTGGGAGAGCTACAACTGTATTATTTGTCAAAACCTATCGAACTGTATCCCTAAAAGAGTGAACATTATTGTTTGCAGATTGTACCTCAATAAATCTGAATTTTTAAATTTATTTATTTATGAATTGAAGGATAATTGCTCTACAGAATTTTGTTGTTTCCTGTCAAACCTCAACATAAATCAGCCATAGGTATACATATAATCCCCTCCCTTTTGAACTCCCTCCCATCTCCCTCCCCATTCCACCTCTCTACGTTGATACAGAGCCCCTGTTAGAGTTTCCTGAGCCATACAGCAAATCCCCGTTGGCTACCTATTTTACATACGGTAATGTAAGTTTCTATGTTACTCTTTCCATACATCTCCCCTCTCCTCCCCTCTCCCCATGTCCATAAATCTATTCTCTATGTCTATTTCTCCATTGCTGCCCTGTAAATAAATTCATCAGTACCATTTTTCTAGATTCCATATATATCCGTTAGAATATGATATTTCTCTTTCTCTTTCTGACTTACTTCACTCAGTATAATAGGTTCTAGGTTCATCCACCTCATTAGAACTGACTCAAATGTGTTCCTTTTTATGGCTGAGTAATATCCCATTGTGTATATGTACCACAACTTCTTTATCCATTCATCTGTCGATGGACATCTAGGTTGCATCCATGTTATAGCTATTGTAAATAATGCTGCAGTGAACAATGGGATACATGTGTCTTTTTCAATTTTGGTGTCCTCAGGGTATATGCCTAGGAGTGGGATTGCTGGGTCATATGATGGTTTTATTCCTGAATTTTTTTAAAGAAAGAAAAAAAATAAAAACAGATGCCTTAGATATAATAGCCTTAAGATTTCTTTGGGAATTCCAGTGTTTAGGATGCCATGCTTTCACTGTCGAGGGCATGGATTCGAATCCTGGTCTGGGAACTAAGATCCTACAAGCTTACAGGTGAGGCCAAAAATTAAAAAGTAAAAACATGAAAAAAGATTTATTGGAAATCTCCAGCTGGCTACAATACCCAGTGATGTTCAGGAGGTACAGATCTGAAACTCAGAGGAGGGGACTCTGTTGGATACTGTAACAGGTCACTGTGCTGGTTGTTTTATCTGGAAAGAATTCTCCTTGACCCCCTTGTTTCTCTAGCAAGTTCCTGTTCATTTTTTGAAGTTTGGCGCATTCCCTCCTACATCAGGTTCTCCATGATCCCCATCATTCAACACATAAAATGTGACCTCTGTAAGAGCATCAACCTCACCTGACTTTTCTTTGCTGTACCCCCAGAGCCTAGAACATGGCTGGCACAAAACAGTTGCCTTACAAATTGTTAATGAATGGATGAATTATTCTATCCTCTGATAGTACTTTAGGACTTTTCATAGCATCTATCATACTGGTTTTTTCTTTTTGGTCCAGTTATCTGTCCCCTCTAATAGTCTTCTCCTTGATTATTGTTGTTAATTCTTATTTATCTCTGTATCCCCAGCTTACTGTGGAACTGAACCAAAGTGAGAGACTTGAACCTCCATGCTGATAATTCTTCCAGGAGAAGGAGGCAGGGGAGCACCTGTGATGCTCCAGGCCCTACCAGGCTCTTTAATTCCCGCAACACCAGATGAGGAAACTGTTACACGGAGAAGTTCACTGGCTTGGGCACTTGAACGAAGTCACTCAGCAGGGAAACAACAGAGCTAGAACATTAGATCTGTTTGATTCTAAAATGTATGCCTTTTTTCCTATCCTTTCTTTTCCTTAAGATGCTTAATTTGGTGATTTTCAGCATCTTCGGCCACGCTAGAATGATATCATCTGCTCTGACCTCAAACTCTGACAATCTCCTCTCTGACATGCCACATTGCATGCTCCTTTGTTTTCCAGACAGCTGCTGCCATCCATCATGTCAGCTCCCAAGCCCTAAACTCCTTTTCCTCTGAGGTCTTCTTTGCCTTAGCTTTCCCACTCAACCCACCCCAAGAGTCTATTTCAACAATGTGGTAAACCTAGATTCCCTTGCTTCTGAGTTTCCACCACTCCCTCCCTCTCATCTCTCAGCAAGATATTCCCCGAGGATACAGATTCTTATGTGGCTGACCTCATCACAGCCATGTGATGTGACTTTCACTGGGACTTCAAAACCATTCACATAACCTAGTGTACCACATGCATGTAGATATAGACTCCTTTTGTCTCTGTCCTGTTCTTCACATTGATAGGGAGGCAGAAACATGTAGAGGTTCATATGACAAACCCCAGGTCTGCCACCTACTAGTACTAGCACTCTTCAGGGTTCAGCTGAAATGTCACTTCCTCCTGCCTCTTAAGCACAGCACCAACCTCACTCCATTGTCATTACTTATTTAATTGTTGATCAGCCTGGCTAAACAGTACCAAGTACCATCCTGAGGACACCTTTCATCAACCTTGCTACTTACAACAAGATATCACCCCATTCTCTCCTTTCCATCCCTGACAAACTTAGTTGAATCCAGTCTCCTACATTGCAGGTGGATTCTCTACTGTTTAAAGATACACACACAGGGGGTTTCCCTGGTGGCTCAGTGGTAAAGCATCTGCCTGCCAATGCAGGGGACACAGGTTCAATCCCCCGTCGGGAAAGATTCCACATACTGCTGGACAACTAAGCCCATGTGCCACAACTACTGAGCCTGTGCTCTGCAACAAAAAAGCCACTGCAATGAGAAGCCCACGAATTGCAACTAGAGAAAGCCCATGCAGCAAGGAAGACCCAGTACAGCCAATAATAAATAAAACTATTTTTAAAAAAGATACACATACGGAGCTTCCCTGGTGGCTCAGATGGTAAAGAACCTGCCTGCAATGCAGGAGACCCGGGTTGGATCCCTGGGTTGGGAATATCTCCAGGAGAAGGAAATGGCAACCCACTCCAATATTCTTGCCTGGGAAATCCCATTGACAGAGGAGCCTGGAGGGCTACAGTCTATGGGATCCATGGGGTCACAACTTCACATGGCTTAGAGACTAAACGGCTAAACAAACAAAATCTACACACACACATATTATATATACATATATATATATATATACAAAAAAGTTTGTGTATACATACATATATATGTTTATGTATGTACATACATTTTTTTTGGCAATGCCACTCAACCACTCAGTCCAGGATTTTAGCTCCCTGACCAGGAATTGAACCTGGACCTCAGCAGTGGAAGTTCAAAGTCCTAACCCCTGGACCACCAGGGAATTACCCCAAACTTCTTAAAAAGAAAAGTTTACATTCTGCTTCCACCTAGCACTAACCACTTACACCCTGTCCGTTCAGCATCTGGCTTTGATCTCCATCGCTTTATCGGAAGTACTGTGCTTGTCCTCAGCCCCCTTGATCTCTGTGTGTGTCTGCCCCTCCTTGAAATTCTTTCTCTTTGGCTTTCATGACAGCCCTCTCCCCTGGTCTCTTTTGGGAGCTGACAGACATCTGGACCTCCTCTCCTTTCTCCTCTCTTTTCCCTCTGTCTCTTCCTCCTCTTCTTGCCTTGGGTCCCTTTGTGCACTCTGCCCACTTTTTTTGTCTGATCTTTTATCACAGGCCAGCTCATCCACACCAGGGTTTTCCCCAAATCCCCAAGGGGGGTGGGCTTCAGACAGGGCTACCACATCTGCCTGTGCAAGTCGGTCAGTGCACAAGGGCACCAGGCCAAAGAGACAAGGAGGCTGACTTCCTCCAGTTTGTGCAAAGGCCCTGCAGGCTAGCCTTGGCCCCACAAGCTGCATTCCATACCCCATGCCTCACTCAAGCTGTATCCTTGCCTGTCTTGCTACTCACAGGACAGTTTCCCCAGACATCGCTGATAGATCTGCCAGGTTCAAAGCCAAAGGGAGAGAGGCTGATAGAGATGTGGACGTTGATGGGATGAGTTTGAGCTGGGTTCTCAGACACTCTACTTTTCCATTTCATCCCTTTTCCATAGACTCAGTTTTAGTCACTCCTGCCCCATGCTCAAGATGAAAGTAAAAGAAATAGTGATGAGCAGGGAGCAGAAGGCTAGAAGGTAGTGAGAGTGAAATAAAGGGACTGGAAAGAAAAGAAATAAATGCAGGCAAACCAGACAAGAAAGGAAACTGACTAGCTTATTCTGCTGTCAAGGGTCTTCCAGGCAGACTGTCACATTTGATCCTCATGAAAATCTAGTTGTAGATATAACTACTATCCTTATCCTACAACTAAGGAGACCAAGGCAGGTAAATTTGCCCAAGCTCACCCAGCCAGCAGCGGAACTCTGAGCCCAGGTCTTTGGACACCAAGTGCCATACTCACTCTATGCCCCACCCACCTCTCAGCAGACTGAAAAGAGGTGATGGGCTGGGGGATGGCACTGAGGTATCTGTAGAATGACCAGGAGCACTAGAGTCAGAAGTAGGGAAGGGGAAGAGGTTATAAGAATAGGAGAGGCCACCCCTGCCCTGGTAGGTGACAGTTGCTTTGTCAGAGGAGACCGCAGGGGACCCCAGGGAGATGAGGGGACTCTGGAAGGGCCCGATTTCTCTGAGCTTTATCAGTGGAGATTCCTGGACAGCTAAATGCTTCTCAGAGCTGACCTTTATCCCTGGAAAATAAGCCAGGATACAAATCCAACTGAACCAATGATATGAAAATACCAGAGCCTTCTTTAACCTTCCGAACCCTGGGGACAGGGCCTGGACAGAACCCTCAGAAGCCCTCTTCCACTGACACTGGGCAGGCAGGTCCAGGGCCTCCACAGGGGGTAGGGACACTTTCAAAGAAATTCCCAAAAGTCATGAGGGATTCTCACAGGTTCCTGCTCCCAACCCAGTTGCCATCCCCATCATCCCACCGGCCTCCACAGCCTACCTAACCACATTTCCTGATCCCCCTGCCTCTCCTAGAACCCCCTTTTCATTAATGGTTTGAATCAAAGTCATTTATGGAGCTTCCCTTACATGCCAGGAATTCTTACACAGCCGCAGACTCTTTTCCCTCAGGTTTCACTCCCTCCCTCCCTCTGTCTGTTCTCTTCCTCTCAGGCTTTGCCCCTGATTCAGGACCCCTTGCAGTCCTCCTGTGGGCAGCCTGCAAGCTAGGCCCTCCACTGAGGGGAGCTGAAGGGAGCCTCCCAGGCCAACTGCTCACCCGCCTCACTGCCCCCTACTGTCCCTGCAAGGACCTCTCACTGCCTGCAACACACACACTTTTGGAAATCCTTTCTGGAGTCATTCTCTATCCTTCAGTTGTTGGAGAAGATGAGAATCAGACATGTGCCCAACGCTCACCCCACCCCACAACTCCCAGCTATAGACCCCCACCCTCACATTTCAGTTCCTTTTCTAAACAACCACCTCCTCAGGGTTGGGTACAAAATTTATAGCCTAAATGATAAAGCAAAGCCTAAGGGGCTCCTGGCCCTCATGATCCCCCAATCCCTTAATCCCCCCACTATCTAGTTCTCCCAGGGCTTTGGCTCCCGCTCTCCGTGGGAGAGTGTGGGGAGGGGGAGGAAAGAGCTGACCCGTCCTTATCAGGGTCATCTCAGACTTTACTCAGGAATTAAACCTGTCTCTCAGGTTCCCAGCTCCCCAGTGACCCCTTAGCAGGACACCGGAACCCAGGACAGGGTGGGGGTGGGGACCATTTCCCCTCCTTCAGGACCCCCCTCAGCCAAGTCTCTTTACTCAGCTAGCCTTCTCTTCAATGTCTTTGTTCCGGCCTCTCTCACCAGGGCCTCTCCTGCTCCTCCTTCACCAGGGACTGGCCTCACAATCACCCAACCCCCTTCCTACCTAGCCTCCCACCCCCAACTCAGAGCCTCAGTGTTGGGAACCAGGGTGCTCAAAAATGCCCCCTCCCCAGCTCTCCCAGAGACACTCAGATAAAAATGAAAAGGCTCTGAACCACAGAGGAATCTAGATGTGGTGGAAAAGGGCAGGCTGGTGCTGGAAACCTGAGGTCGGTATCTGCCCCAGTGCTGCAAGAGGTCAGGAATGTGGTCACTAACATCAGCTATGGGAGATAAGACCCGACTGGCAGTGCTCCTTCCACCACCCCCAGACAGCGCCTCCCTCCCCAGGCCCCAAAATGTCCCAGGCTGTTGGAGTCAGGCAGCCGTCAGAGAATGATCTGGAAAGAGCTTAGATAAGAATCCTTAGATCTGGACCTGATCCCTGTTGGAATTCAAAGTCCCCCAGGGATCTTAAGTGACTTAGAAAGAGTCCCTATATCCTGGAGACATCTGTCCTTTTGGAGATTTACCCCACAGTAAGTAATCAGCATTTGTTCAGTGAATAAGTGAGTGATAATTAACATAAGTATCCACTGCCATCCCAGGAGACAGACTGGTCACGCTTTTTTGCTTTTTTCTCCTTTTACGAGAGAAGAAGCTGAAGTGCCTAGTCAAGTGACTTCCCCAAGGTCACACAGCTGGCAACATACCCAAATTGGCTGACTTCAAGTTAAGCAAAAACAGCAAAGGCAATACACCACATATGTAATCTTTATACCTTATTGTGCAATTCTGCACAACAAGACAATTCTGGAACCTTGTGGGAGAATGTGAAGGTGAAAGCAAGAGAAACCCCTTTGACTGGCTGGGACTTCTAAGCTCCCAGAAATCTTCCAGGCAAATCTAGTGGTCATTCATTTGTATGCAAGTTTGCATCTCATTTGCCTCTTGGCCTTCAGCAGACCCTAACCCTCCCCTGGCCATTTTTTACTCTAACCTCCCCCGGCCAGCTCTCACTGGGTGCAGGGTGCTGGGTGGGGGGCCTCTCCCCGACAGAAGATGCCAGGACTGGGATGATCCAGGGCCAAGTCCCTCATTTGAGCTGTGCCTGCCTGGTCCACTGACCTAGTTATTCCCGGGACCCCTTCTCTTCCCAGGCCTCCTTTCCTGTCTGCCCCCTTCTCTTCAGTTCAGCTGGCAGCTTGATAAGAATCGATAGGTCCACTCCAGAGCAAAGAGTACAGACAGGCGTGTAATGCCAGGCCCTGCCAGACAAACAAGCTGCCGGTGGTGACAGACTTGAAGGCCCAGTATCTCAGGATTCCTCCAGCTCATTCAGCAGAGGGTCATCATCCAGGTTCTGAGGTGAAGGGGAGAGAGGGTACTTCCCTACCTCCATCGGCTCACCCATGTCCTGACATAAGCTTCCTGGAGGGCAGCCCCCTGGAGACAGGAATGGGATGCAGAGAGCCTTTGGAGGAGAAGCAGGGGGCCTGCAGGAAAGTCCTGGTAAGGGAGGAAAGAGAGCTGGCCACCAGGGCTGAGTCTCAGCTAAAATGTTTCTAGCTGTGCACATCTGTCCTCTCAGACAGTCTCCATGAGGGATTACTGGTCTTATCTCACTGCTGTTGTCCCGGCAATTAGAACAGGGCCTGACACACAGTAGGTACCTAACAAATATTTGTTGAACTGCCAGTGCTCAGAAATTATTTGTTTACCCAAGGGTGTGGGTAAGGCTGATACACAGGTGTGTTGAAGTGAGGACTCCAGCTGAAACCACAAAGCACTCCCAGGAGATCAGGCCTCCATGGGAGTGAGCTGAGGCACAGGGGAGGGGAGGTTCAGGGTGAGTTTTCGGGAGTCTGAACGTAACTGGTGAGTGAGTGTGTCTGTGGGCAATGACAGCACACGTCTTGAGTGTGTGCTAGGGAACAACGGGCAGGAGGGGCGAGAGTAAACCAGCCGGACTTGAGGCTCAGAATGGCGTCTCTCTTCCTCTCCCCCAGCCCCCAACTTTTCTTCCCCAAGACTCCTGGGGCTTTGGGATTCCCCCAAGACGCCCCCTGCAGGTGGGAACTTGGCCTGCAGGCTGAGGACAAGGACACACAAAACTCGACACTCATCCCCCAAATTCTCTATGAGGCCAGTACCTCCTCCACCTGGCAGAAGGGGGTACAATAACGTCATTTCCTGCCCTGAAATCCCAGCTGCCAGAGTCAACTTCATTCACCTTCTGCCCTTGGCTGGCCCGGTCCCACTCACTCACCCCCTCCCTGGGGGGTGGAGGGAGGCCTTGGTGGGGCGGTGCAGAGAGGGCGGGGAAAGGCCGAGAGGGTGAGGAACCAAAGGCGCCAAGTCCCCGCGGTCCCACCTGTGACCCAGGCTTCCGCGGCGACTCTGAAGGCGGGGGCGGGGCTTGCTGGGCCGGACCCAACCCCCACCCACCCAACCCTGGAAGCTATAACTTGAGTTGCAGACCTCACACACACCACGGCCCAGCACTTGAGTCCTGGCCTCGCTCTTTCCTCGCGAACAAACATCATGAGCTTCAGCACCCAATCCACCTTCTCCAACTACCGGTCCCTGGGCTCCATGCAGTCGTCGGGCCACCGGGTCCGACCGGTCAGCAGCGCGGCCAGCGTCTATGCAGGCGCCGGGGGCTCGGGCTCCCGGATCTCCGTGTCCCGCTCCACCAGCGTCCGGGGCGGCTGGGGGTCCGGGAACCTGGGCGCCGGGATGGCCGGGGGTCTGGTGGGTGTAGGGGGCATCCAGGGCGAGAAGGAGACCATGCAAGATCTGAATGACCGCCTGGCCTCCTATCTGGAGAAGGTGAGGAGCCTGGAGGCTGATAACCGGAGACTGGAGAGCAAAATCCGGGAACACCTGGAGAAGAAGGGACCCCAGGTCAGAGACTGGGGGCATTACCTGAAGACCATCGAGGACCTGAGGGCTCAGGTAAGTGGGCACCGAGGGAGTGGCTCCCACTCCCAACCAGTGTGACCCTCCAGTTACCCACTCCTTTCTCTCTCCTCCCCTTACCCTAAGGGTAGGAATTTTAGTAGGGGGAGGTGTATGCACTCCTTTTCTCTCCCTATCTCCCGCCCCGCCCCCAACTCCACCCGGCGGGGATTAGAGATGTCCGGGATTTCCACACACACCGCCTCCCCACCCCCGCTTCACTGGGACCCCAAGGGTGGGTGAATGGGCACGAAAGAGCTTCCCCAGGGGAGAGGGGGAAGAGGAGGGAGGTGAAACAGGCCCACACAGAGGACCCAGACACTCCGGCTTCTGGCGGGAGACAGTTGGAGGGGTTAAGCGGATATTGCTAAGGCTGAGTCATCCTGGAGTAAACAGGCGGCCTACCTGTGGGAGAGGCCAATGGGGACGGCGCTGAGCAGGTGCACTAAAAAATAGCAGGAGAGAACCTGGGAATGGACTTTTTAGTAGCTGCTCACTTAGTAGACAGGCCAGCCAGCAGAGGCCTAGAAAGAGAGGCAGTGGGAGACGGGGAAAGCTGGGATTTGGGAGTCCAGGAAAGGAGGGAACAGTATGAGGAGCACAAGTGGAAGGGCCTAGGTATACAAGGAGAGCCTCTGGTTGTTGCAGGGACCAGGAAGGTGTTTTCAGAGACACATAACACCCTCCACTCAGCCCACCCCATCACTTTACTCCTATTCATGGAGCAACCTGTGTTTACAATATCCCCAGATTTTTGCAAATTCTGTGGACCCATCACTTTACTCCTATTCATGGAGCAACCTGTGTTTACAATATCCCCAGATTTTTGCAAATTCTGTGGACAACGCCCGCATCGTTCTGCAGATTGACAATGCCCGTCTTGCTGCTGATGACTTCAGAGTCAAGTATGGCTGGGGGTTTTGGAAGCTGGGGTCAAGGGGATTTTGTTCGGTTGTGGGTGGAGCTGGGTGGATGAGAATAAAGCACCATCAATTTATTCTTCATGGAACTCAGTGTTAAGAACTCTGCCCCCCAAGTGCCAGGAACGGGGTTCAGAGGATTAGTGCCTGATTCCTGACCCAGGTGGCTGGTGTGCAGTGGGCATGAGGCTGCTTTTAGGAGGTGGCATGGGTTGAGAAGGTTTGGGACCAGAGGCGGGGCCCTTCTGATCACCTCCACTCCCCATAGGTATGAGACGGAGCTGGCCATGCGCCAGTCTGTGGAGAGTGACATACACGGGCTCCGCAAGGTCATCGATGACACCAACGTCACCCGGCTGCAGCTGGAGACTGAGATCGAGGCTCTCAAGGAGGAGCTGCTCTTCATGAAGAAGAACCATGAGGAGGTAAGCAGGGGCCCCTGGCCACCAGGGGGTCAAGACAAGTCAGGGTGGGCGAGTAGATGGAGAAAGCCACGAACAAGAAGACTTACAGGGAAGTTGAGAACTGCCAGCCTGAGCACTTCTTAATCAGACTGTTGCCATGGTCAGTGGTTCACCAGAATCAGAGGATGGTGAGATCAAAAGGACATGGGTGAGAGGATGAGATGAGGACCAAGGTGGAAACAGCTAGTAGTAGAGGTGAGATGTGATAGAGGATGGTAAGGGAGGAAGGTACAAGGAGTAGTTCTGTAGATGGAGGGACAGGGTGAAGAAAGGAGAGAGAAACCACCACCTGTGAGCAACAGGCATGGGTGGTTAACAGTGGGCATTTTATCCATATGGAGTAGAAGGCCAGAAGTGGTGTTGCCCAGAGAGCAAAGTCAAAGATTCCTCAGTTCTGTTCCCCAACTGATCTGTAGGACTCCTGGAAGAGGCAGTCACAGATAGAGGCTTCCTGGAGCTCTGACCCTGAGACCCTCCTCACATTTGTCCCTCTCTCTTTTAGGAAGTAAAGGGTCTACAAAACCAGATTGCCAACTCTGGGCTGACCGTGGAGTTGGATGCCCCCAAACCTCAGGACCTCAGCAAGATCATGGCAGACATCCGGGCCCAGTATGATGAGCTGGCTCAGAAGAACCGAGAGGAGCTGGACAAGTACTGGTCCCAGCAGGTACAAGAGAGACAGTGATGGATGCCAAGCTCGGCACAGAGGCATGAGGGTGCGGGAGGGAGGCTAATGGAGAAGGAGGAACCTGAGGACTGTACCCACCATATAGATTGAGGAGAGCACCACAGTGGTCACCTCGCAGACCGCTGAAATAGGAGCTGCTGAGATGACCCTCATGGAGTTGAGGCGCACCGTCCAGTCCCTGGAGATCGACCTGGACTCCATGAGAAATATGGTAAGAACCCTCAGTTCCTTTCACTGGAAACAGTTGTTTCTCCCATTGCATTTCCCACTGCTCCTACCCACTAGCCTAGTGCCTGGCAAATAGTAGGCACTCAACAAAGTTTCAAAAAGGGCTGAAAGAAAGCTGCAGTCTCTCTCTCCACTCTGCCTCACCCCACCCTCCTCCCTGTGCCCCTGCAGAAGGCCAGCTTGGAGAACAACCTAAGGGAAGTGGAGGCCCGCTACGCCATGCAGATGGAGCAGCTCAACGGAGTCCTCCTGCACCTGGAGTCAGAACTGGCCCAGACCCGGGCAGAGGGGCAACGCCAGACCCAGGAGTACGAGGCCCTGCTGAATGTCAAGGTCAAGCTGGAGGCTGAGATCAATACCTACCGCCGCCTGCTAGAAGATGGGGAGGATTTCAGGTGAGTGAGGCTCTCTTCTTACCCCTAGAAACTAGGAACAAGCTACCACTTATCCCCAAGCCCCCATATGCCTGTTCATTGGCCCACTGAACACTGGGCTGGTCCTCTGTGTGTGCCCCAAGAAGAGAAATGACTAAGTGTCACCCCTAGCTGTTCTTAAGGCACAGGTGGAATTTGGCCTAAGCAGCTAAGGGGGAATTAGGAAATAAGGTCAGGCTTATTTTTTTTCACTTTCCTTGTTTCTCTTTTCGCTTCAGGGCTGTTTATAACTGGGGCTTTGTCTTCTGTTACAGTCTTAGCGATGCTTTGGACAGCAGCAACTCCAGGCAAACCATCCAGAAGACCACCACCCTCAGGCTCGTGGATGGCAAAGTGGTGTCTGAGACCTCAGACACCAAAGTTCTGAGGCATTGAGGCAGCAGAAGCAGGGTCCCCTGGGGAGCAGGAGGTCAATAAAAGTTGAGATGTTATTGCATATCACTTTGTGTCTTCCATGTCTGTTTTCATACTATGAGCATACAAATGCCCTGACCCATACAAAAGCCCTGACCTGATAGACCTGTCTCTCTGATCAGGCAGAAATCACCTCTAAGCTCAAGAGTTTCATATGAGTGGGGGTGTGGGCAGAGGAAGCATCTGGGCCCTTGGAAACAGCTTCTCAGAGAAATAAGAGGGAGCTAATAGATGAGATGGGCCAAGGGCAGTGGGAAAAATTGCAATAGAATTGTGAACCTAAGGTTAAGAAAACTGGTGATCATAAAGTTCCCACCTGACAAGTGCTCCTTGGTACAAATCTGGGCCTGAGGAAGAAGTGGTGCCAAGGACAGATGTGTCTGTGTGTATGTGTGTGTAAGTGGGTTTCTGGTAAATAACTGTAATAATTACAGTTAATTGCTACTATTGAAAGTTTGCTTCTTGCTTGGCCCTCTGCCAGTTTGTCTCACGTAATGCTCACGATCAACCTAATGGAGTAGATATCCCATTTTCTTTTACTTCATAGAGACATTTTTTAGTATTTTTATATTCTTTTCTATTATGGCTTATTACAGGATATTGAATATAGTTCCCTGTGCTGTTCAGTAGGACCTTGTTTATCCATCCTATATATAATAGTGTACATCTGATAGTTCCAAATTCCTAGTCCTCCCTCCCCCATCTCCTCCCTTGACAACCACAAGTCTTATCTCTATGTCTGTGAGTCTGTTTCTGTTTTATAGATAGGTTCATTTGTGCCATATTTTAGATTGCACATATAAGTGATATGGTATTTGTCTTTCTCTTTCTGACTTATTTAATATGATTGTCTGGTTGCATAATTCTGTCCTTTTCATTGGAAATGTGTCATATCATCTAGTAGTGAAAAAAAAGGATGGCTAAAACTAATCATGCCTTGATTGGAATGGTAATTTATTTTTTTTAATTAAAAAGTATTTTTAAAATGCACAAAATCCAAAAGGAAATAAGGAAAGAAAATTAAATATGTCCCATTCCATTCCCCAGAGTTAACCACTATAAAAGTTTCTTAAACTAGACATGTACAAACACATTTTATATTGTATATGTAGGATCATACTGTTCTGCACCTCGATTTCTTAAACTCTGCTTTCTTAATTTCACAGTGTATCTTGAATACCTTTCTGAACCAATATATGTAGACCTACCTTTTTGTTTTTTATCCAGATGAGTGAATTTGGAATCTCTTCTACCTTCATTTGGAATCCATATGCATATTCCATTTACTAAAAAAATTGTTAGTCCAGGATCGAGGGAGAAAAAAGTGCAAAACTGCAATGATTATGCATTCTGTCACACATCCTGTTTTGGTGCCAATTTCAATTAACTTTTTCTATCCATCGTCCAGTTGAATGTTTATATCACATAAATCTGCTTTTAATCTGCAATATAGAGTAACTACTACACTCTACAAATTCTTTCAAAAAATCAGAACCTTGCTCTGTATAAGGTTCAATCATGCTCCACAGACCAATTTGAGAAATGATATTTAGATTTTTCTTGATCCTTGCCTTAGTAATTTGTCATCCATCTAGCTTGAGAAACATCATACAAAATACAATACCATTTTACATAAGACTTCTTATTGCATCTGTATAGGAATGATGTTGGCATCATGATTTTAAAAGAATCCTCAGTAATTTTCTCTCAGGTCTCAGCAATTCAAAAAAAAAACCTGTCATTTGATGGGAAAGGGGCTATTACATATGATCTCACATCATATGTCTCATTATTTTTAACAGCTGTTTGGTATTTTAGTGTGTGGAGTATGAATTTACTTAACCCGGGTCTTCTAGCAATGAATGTCTTGGTCTCCAGTAGTTTTGTTTTTGCAAAAATGCTGCAATTAATGTTGATTATTATGCAATTAATATATAATTAATTTGTCATATGTCAGCATATCTAGGAATTTATCTATAAATTCCTAAAAATGAGATGTTGGACTGCCATATTACCAAACATTAACATTTATGCAGTGCCTACTTTGTGCCAGGCCCTGTCAGCATGTATGTGGTAAACAAAGTGGGTATTACCCCTACCTCGTGGGGCTCACATCCTAATGATGAAAAGGATGTGCATTTTTATTTATTCTTTCAACAAATACTTACTGAGCGCCTACCATGTACCAGCCTCTCTTCTAGGCACTAGGGATTTTCAGTGAACAAAATAGGCAAAATATCTGTCCTCATGGAGTTTATATTCTGTTGACGGGAAAGAGATAATAACTGCAATACAGCATGTTAGCAAGAAGTTAAGTGTTATAGGCCAGATAGAGCAAGCCAGGAAGACTGTAATCAGGAAAGTGCAAAGGTGGTGCCCCCAGATAATGAATCTCTGACTAAAATGGAAAACTTAGTTTTTACTTAAGAAATACAGTGTGTTTATTCTACAATCTCTAAAAACATGAAGGTCCTTGAAGAAAAGCTAAAGATAGTACTGTTGGAGCCCCTTTGTCCTTGAGAGGTCCAGAGGACAACGGTGCCAGGACAGGCAGCCCCTGAGGGCACAGAGAAGCCCCCAGAGGAAGGGATTGGGCGTCTTTACCGCAGTAGGCTCCCCGAGAGAAGATGAGTCAGAGGGTGGGTGAAGTGAGCAGAGCAGGGGTCATTCTTCCTGAGTCACAAGGATAGGTCATCTGGGAGCTTCTGCAGATCACTTGGGTCCTTCAAAACATCCTTCCTGAAAGCAAGGTGCCCTAGTGAGGTGTTTCTCATCCTTCTTAAACCTACCTTCCCTGAATAAACATAACAATCTCTTATCCCACTTTTTCTTTCCCCATCTCTCTCCAACCGCTATCATCCCCTCACCCTAATCTTCGCAGGAGTCTACAGGAAATGAAACCTTGGGGCAAGATGGTTGAGCTTTACTTTCTGAGATTTGTTATAGGAAGGCCATCAGGGTAGTAGTCTGGAGTGGTCCTCTCCACCATTTTCCACATGTGTAAGTATGACATGGCAAGTGCTCCCCTCTGACCACACAGGTGCCCCAGAAGGCTGATGAGCCTCCTACAAAGTGTTCCACTGCCCTTGTGGGCCATCATTGGAATTCTGGGGGGGGCCCGCTGCACAGCATGTGGGGTCTGAGTTCCCGCACCAGGGGTCAAACCTGTGCCCCTGCAGTAAAAGCACAGTGTCTTAACTTCTAGACTGCCAGGAAAGTCACCTCACTGAAATTTAGTCAAGAGGAATCTAGCTTTTCTCCGGCCTCTAAAACAAAGAGACTTATGTGGGATGGCGAGTAGACAGGCCTGAGACTAGACTAAACTCAGCAAACAGTATATGTACCTGGTTCTCTGGTGGCTCAGATGGTAAAGAATTCACCTGCAATGCAAGAGACCTGGGTTCAGTCCCTGGGTCGGGAAGATCCCCTGGAGAAGGGAAAGGCAACCCACTCCAGTATTCTTTCCTGGAGAATTCCATGGACAGAGGATCCTAGTGGGCTAGAGTCCAGGGGGTCACAAAGAGTTGGACACGACTGAGTGACTAACACACACACACACACACACACACACACACACACCTGCCCGAGGTTAAAGCAGGAAGTCCCTGGCAAAGCCCAAGTAGTGCTTGCATCTGAGGCAAATGATCGAAGTAACCTGAGATGAGACATCTGGTATGACTAGCCCTCCCGTTGGACAATGTCTTACAGTTCCCAGGGCGCTCACGCATTTGATCCTCATTAAAATCCTGTGAGGTATGCAAGGCAGTAGTTATTACTGGCTCTGGCCCAGAGAGGTGGGCACTGAGGTCCACAGAGATCATGTGGCAGATCTGAAGCCACAGAGCAAGAAGCTTAACACAGGAAACAACATTTCCAGATTCCCAGTCCCAAACTCTTTCCTCTGTGGATTACAATTTAAAACTGGGGTTTGGGTGAGGGGTGGGGGTGGGGGGTGGGGAGGTGGGTAGGGGCTGGAGTCTCAGCCCTTGGATGCACATTTGAATTACCTGGTGAGATTTATAAACAATACCGAGGCCATGTCCCATCTCCAGACATTCTGACTCAGTTGTTCTGAGGTTGGGGCACAGTACTCAAGGCAAGTGTTAAAAGAGTCTTTCGTGCGTGCTCAGTCGCTAAGTCGTGTTGACTCTTTGTGACCTATGAACTGTAGCCCACCAGGCTCTTCTGTCCATGGGATTTTCCAGGCAAGAATACTGGAGTGGGTTGCCATTTCTTCCTCCAGGGGATCTTCCCAACCCAGGGATCAAACCCGCATCTCCTGAGTCTACTGCATTGGCGGGTGAATTCTTTACCACTGAGCCACCTGGGAAGCCCCAAAGAGCCCTTAGGTGATTCCAATGGGCAGGCAAAGTTGAGAGTCAGACCTGGTCTGTACGGAGGGTCAGCACCATGGCTTTCCCTCCTAATGCAGGAAAGGAAAAGGAGATCAAGGACTCTGGTGTGGTCTGGCTGCTTTGGCGGTACTAATGAGCTTAAGGAAAGGAAATGGCAAGCTTGACCTTTTAAATTCTTGGCTTAAGAGGACCAGGCTGCTCCTAAGAAAGACTTCCTAAGTGAATCTCTTAACTCCTGTAGCCATGGGGCTGTTGCAGCTGAAGCCTGATTCTGCAGGTTGTTGGATTACATATGTTGAAATCACAACCTTGCCAGGTCTTATGAGAAAAGCCCAGAGATTAAGGAGGAATTCTAAGAATGGGCAAAGGGGCTTGGGATATATTTGAGGATGCTGAATGCCCAGGCCCTGCTATATCTCACTGGCTGGCAGAGGCAGCCCCTCTTTCTCTGTTTAATGAGGCTGGTTTTGTCTTACTTGGAAACTCTGTAAAAGCCTCACTTGCGGCAGTCAATGTGCTATGGAGGCCTCAGACACACAACTAGAGGGACAACACAAAATCTGACCCCAGAGGAGAAAACTCACAAAAATTGCAAACATTTACTAGTTTACGAAGCACAAGTTGGAGAATATGTATAGAGTAGGATTCTAAAGATATTAAACCAGAGAGGAAGGAACACAGTTTTAGAGTTGGGTTGAATTTTTTTTTTTTTTTTTTTTTGACCCCACTGCATGGCTTGCAGGATCTTAGCTCCCAACCAAGGATTGAGCCCGGCCTTCAGCAGTGAAAGCATAGAGTCCTAACCAACGGACTGCCAGGGGGAATTTCCTGGGCTGAATTTTTTAATATGGGTTCCAAGATTCCAAACTCAGTGTGCTAACTCCAGCAGTTAGGAATGATTTTTATCTCTTTCCTTAATTTGTTAAAACCTGGATTCAGGAGTGGTGCACAACAAATGAAGCTGTAATATGAGAAATCCTATTGTATAACACAGAAAAAGAAATCCAAAGACTTAGACAGGAATGTTAAAGGGGATTTATCACGTACAATCCATTCACTCACCCCTAAATAATTCCCCCAAGAGGGCCTAGGGGAAACGTCCTTCACTGAGGCACTGAGAAATATACTGGTGAGAGAAGCACATCATTCTTTAAAAGTGCTATATGATTTTTCTCTGCACTCAGGAATGAAGATGGACAGGCTGCTATGGAAATGGGCTTCCTGATTTCCATAGCAATGATAGATACCAGCATGGAGGGGCCAGAGGCAGCAGCTGACCACCAGAGGCAAAGTGGGTTTGGTTACTTTAAAAGGTAACAAGGTCAGTGCAATAATCAGAACGGTCTGACTTTCAGGAATCTTTGGCAGTAATTACCTTGTCACACGGTTCCAGTTCTAAAATAATTGGGCAGTCTATTAAAATCATCTTTTTTTGTTATAAATGTGTCTATAAGAAATTCACTTCTAAACAGAGTGAAGTAAGCCAGAAACAGAAAGGTAAATATGGTATATTAATGCACATATATGGAATCTAAAAAGATAGTATTGATGATCCTATGTGCAGGGCAGCAAAGGAGACACAGATATAAAGAACAGACTTTGGACACAGTGGAAGAAGGAGAGGGTGGGATGATTTGAGAGAAGAGCATTGAAACACATACATTACCATATATAAAATAGGTAGCCAGTGGTAGTTTGCTGTATGAAGCAGGGAACCCAAAGCCAGTGCTCTGTGACAACCCAGAGTGGTGGGACAGGGAGGGAGGGGGCAGAGGGGGTTCAAGAGGCAGGGGACATATGTATACCTATGGCTGATCCATGTTGATGTATGGCAAAAACCATCACGATATTGTAAAGTAACTATTATCTAATTAAAAATAAAATTTTTAAAAAAGAAATTCACTTCAAGGACATAAAAATATTAGAAATTTTCAAAATTTTACAATGTCCTGAACTTGGAAATAATCTATATGCCCAACAATAGGGACTTGGTTGAATACATTTTTGAACGATTGTTTAATGGATTATTAAATCTAACGGGTTGTTAAATCTATTTAGAATATTGACATGAAAAATTTTTCTACAGATAAATATATCAAATTTTTTAAAATGAAGGGTATAAAAAGTAAAAGAATGAAAAAAGAAGATATGTAATGGAATATCAATCCAGAGAAAGCAGAAGTGGCAGTATAAATATAAGATACAGTAGACTTCAGAGCAAAGAAAATTGCCAGAGATAGAGACACTATACAATGATATGAATTCAATCTACCAGGAAGACACAGCAATCCTAACGTGTATGCACTGAACAACAGAGTTATAAAATACATGAAGTAAAAAAATTGATTGAAATGAAAGGAGAAACAGAAAAATCTACAGTTATGGTTGGAGATTTCAACTTTCTTACTAACTGATAGAACAACTAGACAGAAAATCAGCAAAGCTAAAGAGAAAGGAACTCAAAAACACTATCAACCAATAAGACTTCACTGTCATGTTTAAAACAGTTCACCACCACCAACAGCAGAATACACATTCTTTTCAAGTGCCCACTGGACATATACCGAGACCGGCTATATCCTGAGCCACAGAACTAACCTCAGAAAATTGAAAAGAGTTTAAAAGAATTTAAATCATATAGAATGTTTTCTTTGACCACAATGGAATCAAACTAGAAAACAACAACATAAAGATAAGAGAAAAATCTCCAATTTAACTTGGAAATTAAATACCACATTTCTAAGTAACCCATGAGTCAAAGAAGTCTCAAAGGAAATTTAAAACCACAATGAACTGAATGAAAATTAAAATACATTATCTGAAAAATGGTAGGATACAGATGAACCAATGTTAAGAGGGAAATTTATGCTCAGCTCCCATTTCAAGAATATAGAAAAAGAACAGCAAAATAAACCACAAGCAAGCAGAAAGAAGGAAATTTAAAAGGAAGAAATTTTGAAAACAGTGACACTGAAAACTGAACCGCAATAGAGAAAACAATGAAACAAAGGACTTTTTTTGGCTGCTCTGGGTCTTCTTTGCTACACTGGGGCTTTCCCTAGTTGCAGTGAACAGGAGCTACTCTTCATTGCAATACACAGGCTTCTCATTGCAGTGGCTTCTCCTGTTGCAGAGCACTGGCTTTAAGTACACAGGCTTCAGTAGTTGCTTAGTCACCCCATGGCATGTGGAATCCTTTCCAACCAGGTATCGAACCCATGTCTGCTGCATTGGCAGGAAGATTCTTATCCACTGGATCACCAATGAAGTCCCAAGAACTGCTTCTTTGAGGGGCTTCCCTGGTGGCTCAGTAGCAAAGAATCCACCTGCCAAAGCAGGAGATACAGGTTCGATCCTTGATCTGGGAAGATCCCACCTGCTGTGAAGCACTGAAGCCCGTAGGCACAATGAGAAGCCTGAGCACTGCAACTAGAGAGCAGCCCTTGTTCACCGCAACTAGAGAAAGTCTGTGTGCAGCAATGAAGACCCAGACAAAAACAAGTACATAAATAAAAATTTTTTTAAAAGAACTACTTCCTTGAAAAGATGAACAAAATTGTCAAATCTATAGCAAGACTGACAAATCAAAGGAGAGAGAAGAAACAAATTGCCAACATCAACAATGAAATGGGATTGTGTGTGTGTGTGTAGAGACAAGATTATTTTAAAATTTACATCCCACTGCAAATATTCTTGCCTGGGAAATCCCACGGACAGAGAAGACTGGCGGGCTGCAGTCCATGGGGTCTCAAAGACTCAGATACGACTTCACAACAACAACAACCCACACATTTAATCCTCACAACAAACCAGTGAAGCTGATATTATTAGTTTTAATATCTTTGCAATCTTTTTACAGTCACAAGACTATTTTTTCCTCTATAGTAAAATAAGAAAAGCTTTTTAAAATAAAAATATAATGTATATGGAAAGACAAAGAAACAAGAATAGCTAAAACAATTACATAAAAGTAGGAAAAATCAGCCCACATGATGTGAACACATTATTTCACTGTAGTAATCAAGACTGTGTGGTACTGGTGGAGAGACAGACATACAGCTCACTGGAATGACATACAGAATCCAAAAATAGATTCACACAGATATGCCCACTTTTTGACAAAAGCAAAAGAGCAATTCAATGGAGAAAAAAACAGCCTTTTCAACAAGTAGTACTGGAGCAACTGGACAATCACAAATCAAAAACAACCACCACCATCTCAACCTATGTCTTACACCTTATACAAAAACTAACTCAAAATTTATCACAAACTTAAATGTAAAACACGATACTAAAAAACTCTAAGGAAAAAAAATATATAGGAGAAAATATTTGAGATCCAGAGCTAGGCAGAGCTCTTAAACTTAACATTAACAGCAAGCTCCATAGAAGGAAAAAATTGTTAAATAAGACTTCATCAAAATTAAAAATGTTTGCTCTGTGAAAGAAGCTGTTCATACAGACTAGGAGAAATTAGTTGCAAACCGTACATCTCCCAGGTACCACTGTCTAGAACATATAAAGAATTCTCAAAACTCAACAGTAAAAAATAAACAATCCAATTAGAAAATGGGTTAAAACTTGAAGAGACAGTTCCCTGAAGAGGATATACAGATGGCAAATAAGCATATGAAAAGATGTTCAATATCACTATTGGGAAAATGCAAACTAAAATCATAACAAGATATCACTACACACCAATTAGGATGGCTAAAAATTTTTAAATGGACAACACCAAATGCTGGAGTGGATGTGGAAAAACTGGAACACTCATACATCGCTGGCAGGGATGGAAAATAGCACAACCACTCTGAAATCCAGCTTGGCAGTTTCTTAAAAATCTCACACACAATGCAGCCTTGCACTCCTGGACATTGATCCTAGAGAAACAAAAACTTTATCTTCACAAAAAGAATCTGTACTGGAAAAGCAACTTTATTCTTTTTTAAAAATTTTAAATTAATTTATCTGTAAAGATTTATTTATTACTTGTGGCACACAGGATCTTTTAGTTGAGGCATATAGGGTTTAGTTCCCCAACCAGAGATTGAACCCAGGCCCCCTGCATTGGGAGCGCAGAGTCTTAGTCATTGGACCACCAGGGAAGTTCTGCAACTGTATTCTTAAAAGAGCTAAAAACTAGAAACAGTATAGATGTCCTTCAACAAATAAATGGTTAAATAACAGTACTACATCCTTGCAGTGGAATACTTCTCAGCTATATGCAATAGCCCAGGTGAATCTCCAAGGAATTATGCTGAGAAAAGTCAGTCCCAAATGTCACATATTGTACGATTCCATGTCTATTTCATTCTCCAAATAACAAAATTATAAAAATGGGAAACAACTTAGTGATTTAGTGGTTAGGGGGAGGGGTGCAGGTGTTAAGGAGGAAATGGGGCCAGAGCAAAATGTGTGGCCATACAAAGATAACACCAGAGATCCTTGCGGTGATGGAAATGTCTTGTATCTTTACTTCATCAAGATCAAAGCCTTGTCTGTGATCTATAGTACTACAGTTTTGCAAGAGGCTACCCTTTGGGGAAACTGGGTAAAGAGTGTGTGGGATTGCCCTGTGTTATTTCCAACTGCATGTGTCTACAATTATCTCAAAATAAAAATTTAATTTCTTAAAAATGGGTTTGTAAAATGTTTCTCATTTATTCTCTCCAAAAATAACCTTAAGATTACTTTTTAATACTGGATCCTTACCTTAAACATATAGGCACTCAACACACACATACCTGAGATTTTTTCCCCCTGAGTTCTATGTGTAATGATAGGAAAGTGCTCCTCCTTCTTATCTTAGGAGACTGAGGCGTTGCAGGTGCCCCGGGACTCGCCCTGGGTGCTACCAGAAGTTCCAGAATGAACTGGAAACCAGGAGACTCAGCTGAGGGGTTCTGGGGATACAGCGGCCCTGCACCGGGCGCGAACCCACATTTGCAGAGGCCACGGGACAGGGACAGGCGGGACAGCCCTGAGCCCTCGGGGCTGCAGACACCCAGGCGCCCTCTGCTGACTCCATTGGGGACTGGTGATAGGAGAGGCAGACCCGAGGGTGTGGGGACGCAGTGGGAAAAGGAGGGAGCGGGCCGGAATGCAGCTTCCCCACGCGGTTTGCTCGGGAAACGAGCCGAGACGGCAGCGCAGAGCTGAGAAGCAGCTCCGCCAGCTCCAGAGAGTCCTTTAAGGAGAATTTTTGAGATTTAGGGTCCGGCTTCCTGCCCGCGGCCTCACGCTCTGGCGCCTTCTCTGCGTCCTTCTCAGCACCCCCATCCGTTCCACTTTGGCTGTGGCTTTAAGGGGAATCCCACCCCGACACAAAGCTTCTTTTGTTCTCACATTTCTCACATTTCCTCTTTGCCCCTCAGCCCCACCCACAAGGACTGCGGCCCTGGAGGAGGCCTTGGATGTGATCTGGTTTGAATAGGGCCCTCTGGGTGCCAGGGAAGTGGGTTGGCCAGGTGCCAACTGAGGGAGCTAGGGAGGGAAGACAGCTCCAGGACCCAAGAGGCAGCCCCCTCACTAGACAGCCCAGCTTCAAATCCCAGGAGAACCACTCACAGACTGGGTGACCCCTGGGCAGATTCCTTACCTATCAGTGCCTTAGTTTTCTTGTTCCTAAAATAGAGCTAAGGGTAGTGCCTGCTTCTTGGGGTTGCTCAGTTCAGTTCAGTCGCTCAGTCGTGTCTGACTCTTTGTGACCCTATGAACCGCAGCACACCAGGCCTCTCTGTCCATCACCAACTCCCAGAGTTTACCCAAACTCATGTCATTGAGTCAGTGATGCCATCCAACCATCTCATCCTCTGTCGTCCCCTTCTCCTCCTGCCCTCAATCTTTCCCGGCATCAGAGACTTTTCCAATGAGTCAGCTCTTCAAATCAGGTGGCCAAAGTATTGGAGTTTCAGCTTCAACATCAGTCCTTCCAATGTTGGGGGGAATTAAATGAACTAACACATGTAAAGCTTGTTGGACCCGTCTAACCTATGTTGTTGTTCAGTCCCTAAGTCTTGTCCAACTCTTTGCGACCCCATGGATTGCAGCACACCTGGCTTCCCTGTCCTTCACTATCTCCCGGAGTTTGCTCATACTCATGTCCATTGAGTTGGTAGGTGATGCCATCCAACCATCTCATCCTCTGTCGCCCCCTTCTCCTCGTACCCTCAGTCTTTCCCAGCATCAGGGTCTTTTCCAACAAGTCAGCTCTTTGCAGCAGGTAGCCAAAGTATTGGAGCTTCAGCTTTAGCATCAGTCCTTCCAATGAATACTCAGAGTTGACTTCCTTCAGGATTGACTGGTTTGATCTCCTTGCTGTCCAGGGGACTCTCTAGAGTCTTCTCCAGCACAGTTCGAAAGCATCGATTCTTCAGTGCTCAGCCTTCTTTATAGTCTAACTCTCACATCCATACATGACAACTGGAAAAACCATAGCTTTGGCTCCATAGACTTTTGCCAGCAAAGTGATGTCTCTGCTTTTTAATATGCTGTCTAGGTTTGTCATAGCATTTCTTCCAAAGAGCAAGCTTCTTTTAATTTTGTGGCTGTGGTCACCATCTGCAGTGATTTTGGAGCCCAAGAAAATAAAATCTGCCACTGTTTCCACTTTTTCCCCATCTATTTACCATGAAGTGATGGGACCAAATGCCATGATCTTAGTTTTTTGAATGTTGAGTTTTAAGCCAGGTTTTTCACTCTCCTCTTTCACCCTCATCAAGAGGCTCTTTAGTTCCTCTTCTCTTTCTGCCATTAGAGTGGTATCGTCTTTGTATCTGAGGTTGTTGATATTTCTCCCCAGCTTGTGATTCATCCAGTCTAGCATTCTGCATGATGTACTCTGCACATAAGTTAAATAAGCAGGGTGATAATATACAGCCTTGTCGTACTCCTTTCCCAGTTTTGAGCCAGTCTGTTGTTCCATGTCCAGGTCTAACTAGTTTATTGATCTGCATACAGGTTTCTCAGGAGGCAGGCAAGGTTGTCTGGTATTCCCATCTCTTGAAGAATTTTCCATAGTTTACTGTGATGCACACAGTCAAAGGCTTTAGCATAGTCAGTGAAGCAGAAGTAGATGTTTTTTGGAATTCCCTTGTTTTTTCTCTGATCCAGAAATGTTGGCAATTTGATCTCTGATTCCTCTACCTTTTCTAAATCCAGCTTTGTACATTTGCAAGTTCTTGGTTCAGGACTGCTAAAGCCTAGCTTGAAGGATTTTCAGCATCACTTTGCTAGCATGTGAAATGAGCACAGTTGTACAATAGTTTGAACGTTCTTTGGCATTGCCTTTCTTTGGGATTGGAATGAAAACTGACCTTTTCCAGTCCTGTGGCCATTGCTGAGTTTTCCAGATTTGCTGGCATATTGAGTGCAGCACATTAACAGCATTATCTTTTAGGACTTGAAATAGCTATGCTGGAATTCCATCACCTCCCCTAGTTTTGTTCGTAGTGATGCTTCCTAAGGGTCACTTGACTTCACACTCCAGGATGTTTGACTATAGTTGAGTGACCACACCATCATGGTTATCTGACCCCATAGACTGTAACCTTCCAGGCTCCTCTGTCCATGGGACTCTCCAGGCAAGAATACTACAGTGGGTAGCCATTCCCTTTTCCAAGGGATCTTCCTGACCCAGGGATTGAATCCGGGTCTCCTGCATTGCAGTCAGATTCTTTACCTCTGAGCCACCAGGAAAGCCCTTGTCCAGATCATTAAGACCTTTTTGTGTATATTCTTCTGTGTATTCTTGCCACCTCTTCTTAATCTCTTCGGCTTCTGTTAGGTCCATACCATTTCTGTCCTTTATTGTGCCCATCTTTACATGAAATGTTCCCTTGGTATCTCCAATTTTCTTGAAGAGATCTCTAGTCTTTCCTATTCTATTGTTTTCCTCTATTTCTTTACGTTGTTCACTTGAGAAGGCTTTCTTTTCTCTCCTTGCTATTCTGTGGAACTCTGCATTCAGATGGGTGTATCTTTCCCTTTCTCCACTGTCTTTCACTTCTCTTCTTTTCTCAGCTATTTGGAAGGATTCCTCAGACAACCATTTTGCCTTCTTTCATTTCTTTTTCTTTGGGATGGTTTTGGTCACTGCCTCCTGTACCATGTCTAACCTATAGTAAGTGCTATCTAAGGCTGGATATTATTATAAGCAGGTGACCACTAGAATTCCCTCTTCTCTTCAGTTTCCATAATTGCCCTCCCCTGCCCTTTCCCTCTCTGTCACAATCTGCTCATGCCGACTGGTCACGAGGAATCAGAAGGGTGGCGCACAGACTCCTCCTATTTAGTGAGTCTCCTCACTCTGGCCCAGGTCCTTCTCCCATCTCCCCACCCTGGGGCAAGTCTCAGCTCTCCTTGGTGAAGAGGGGTAAGGAGAAAGATTTTCCAACTCTGCTTGGGCTGGGTCACCCACTGGGGTGTGAAAAGCAGGGAAGTTCTAAACTCTGAATCCTTGGGACTTCTCTGGTGGTCCAGAGGTTAAGGACTTTGCACCTACTGCAGGGGCCCAGGTTCAAGCCCTGAACCTAGTTAGGAATCTGCAATCCCACATGCCATGGCAAAAAAAATCCAAATCCTTGTCCCAGCCCTGTCACTACCTCTGTGACCTTGAGTCAGCCACCTTCTGGGCCTTAGTTTTTTCATGAGTGAAATAAAGATATTGCTTTCTTGAGCACACATTTATTAGGTGTAGACAACTGGTCTGCCCTGCCCTAACTACTTCATGGGCGGTTGTGAGGATTACTTGAAATAATACAGGTGGAAGTGAGTCATGATGTTCCATAGAATTCCACACATTCTACAGACCTGGAGTTTTAGGAGGCGGACCAGGTCACTCAGTGCCTGACTTCCCACTCCTCCCACCTCCCAGCCATGCTGGCTCCAGGAGATTAGGGATTTTGGTCTGCTTTGTCCTCAGAAGTAACAGAGGTTCAAATTTGGTCTCTCAGGGTAGGAATCTTCCTTGTGGCCCTCCTGACATCTGTCCTCTGTGTGAAGACTTTAAGATAGCCTGTAAAGGACTTCCCCCATAGTCCAGTGGTTAAGAATCCACCAGCGCATGGGACACGGGTTTGATCCCTGGTCTGGGAAGGTCCCACATTCAGTGGGGCAACTAAGCCTGTATGTCACAACTACTGAGCCGCACTCTAGAGCCAGAGAGCTGCAACTACTGAAGCCTGTGTGCCCTAGAGCCCATGCTCTACAACAAGAGAAGTCACTGCAATGAGGAGCCCGAGGACCACAACTAGTCAGTAGCCCCTGCTCACCACAATTAGAGAAAGCCTGTGTGCATCAATGAAGACACTGAACAGCCAAAAATAAATAAATAAATAATTTTTTTAAAGATAGCCTGTAAGTATCTGAAATCACTAATATAATATTAGAAATCAACTATACTTCCATTTAAAAACAGAAAGTGTTTTTAAAGATAGCCTGTAAGTGACTTAAGATAGTGCCCCATTAAGGGATAGTTAGGGAATTTGGGATAGACATGCACACATCACTATATTTAAAGTGGATAACCAAAAAGGATCTACTGCATAGCACAGGGAACTCTGCTCAATGTTGTGTGGCAGCCTGGATGGGAGGGGATTTTGGGGGAGAATGGATACATATATATATATGGCAGAGTCGCTTTGCTGTCCACCTGAAACTATCATAGCTTTGTTAACTGGCTATACTCTAATATTAAAAAAAAAACTTAAAAAGATAGTGCCCCCATTGGGCACTCTAGTTACTAGAGCATTATTGCCACTGATACTGGGCTGAAATCTGCCTTCTTGTAATCTTCAAGACACAGCTCTGCCCACTAGAATTACACAGAACTCCCTTCTCGGTGAGATATTATCTGTGAAAGTGAAAGTGTTAGTTGCTCAGTCATATTCGACTCTTTTTGACCCCATGGACTGTATCCCACCCAGCTCCTCTCTCCATTGAGTTCTCCAACTAAGAATACTGGAATGGGTTGCTATTTCCTTCTCCAGGGAATCTTCCCAACCCAGGGATCGAACCCGGGTCTCCTGCGTTGCAGGTAGATTCTTAACTGTCTGAGCCATCTGTGAGTGATTATTATTCTCCTAACCTGTGTAGAGGGAGCTCCAAGCACTGTGTACAGATTTAGCTCCACTGTTGGCCTTGGACTCCCCCTGCTTGGGACTGAGCTGGGAAAGCATTGCTCTACCTAAGAACATATCAAAGAATTTGAATGAATGAATGGTTTTAGTGATCCTCAGCTCTTGGGAGGAGAAGACAATGGCAACCCACTCCAGTACTCTTGCCTGGAAAATCCCATGGATGGAGGAGCCTGGTAGGCTACACTCCGTGGGGTCTCAAAGAGTTGGACACGACTGAGCTCCTTCACTTTCACTTTTCACTTTCATGCATTGGAGAAAGAAATGGCAACCCACTCCAGTGTTCTTGCCTGGAGAATCCCAGGGACAGAGGAGCCTGGTGGGTGGGCTCCCTGGTGGGTGTGCAACTCTATGGGGTCGCACAGAGTCGGACACTACTGAAGCAACTTAGCAGCAGCAGCAGCAGCAGCAGCATCTCTTGGGAAGCTGCTTCTCCCAAAGGCTCTGACCAGAACATGAAGAAGTGGCTGGTACTGCAACAGGAGGGATTTAGGGTAAACTTCTAGGGATTCAATGCCCTGGACCTAAAGCAGGCAGAGTTACCCCCAACCCCACCCCAGGCAGTAGGGTCAGCAGGTCCCTACCAAAGTAGCTGACCTTTGTCCACCAGCCAACCCCTCAGGATCTGAAGACACTCATTTACATTATTGACTTTCCTCCAGGCCTTTCCCACACATACCTGTGTTAGAGTCCTGTTTTGTGTCCCCTGCTAGAGCTAACGATTTACACTCAAGGCCAGATGAAAGGGCTTGGGAGCCCGCCAGGGGAGGGAGGAGGGCGGGAAGAGACTTTGAAGCCACCTAGATTTGGGGAATGAATTATAGTCCCTTGTGGCCCAAGTCCTCCACCCCAACTTAGTTCACTTTGCCAGACTAATATTCCTCCTTTCCCTCTTCTTCCAAAAGTCACTACAATCTCTTCCAGAAAGCCTTCTTCACTCTTCCATCACTCTTCTTTTCTCTATCCCCGTCACCTCACGCTACCCTCACTAATGTCTAAGGCAGTATTTTTCAAATGGAGGGATATGAGCAGAAGAGTTTTCTAACCAGCATATACATGTAATTTTTTAAAAAAATTAATAGAATAGGGTAATATAAACTAAGTTGGAGTGCATCCCATGTGGTAAGGGTAGATACTGTCATACTGTTTCATGAAACTCTTAATGTGAAGAGAGAGATCTGTTTTATAAATATATATATGCATACTTGTATATATATATATATATAACTGTGGATTTTAATCAAAAAAAAGTCTTAAAAGCCACAGTCTAAAGCACTTGGTTCTGTCATTTTGATGACATATATCTGGACCTGGATATATGACCCATCTACCTTACCCATCCCTCTTCCTCCTTCCTCCTCTAGAGAGCATCCAAAAGAACTTTACTTTCTGCAGTTTAGGAAGTATACTATATCTGTCCAGTATGGTAGCCACTAACTCCATAGGGACTACTTAGCACTTGAAGTATAGCTAATATGACTGAGGAAATTTATTTTTACTATATTTAATTTCGATTAATTTAAATTTGAATAGTCATAGTAGTGGCTAGTGGCTAAAGACTACTGTATTGCACAGCGAAGTTCTATACTGAAAGCTTCCTGTGGGCAGAGACTAAGCTGTCTTGCTCACTTTTGTACCTCTGAGACTTGGCAGAGTTCCAGCACGTGGTAAGTCACCTATAAACAGCCAGGTGTTTTTGTTTTTGAGACAGAATAAAGTGTCCCTGACCTGTAGCATTTTCCAGTTTGCATGGTATAAATACTCCTACCCTGGTCAATTTCAAGCTACTAATGGTTTAATTCTGGCAAGCAAAATTCCTAAATTTATTTTTATTTTATTTTTTAATATAAATTTATTTATTTTAATTGGAAAAATTCCTAAATTTAGCAATCAACTTTCATTGGCTTTTTTAAAATTAATTTATTTGACTGCACTGGGTCTTATTTGCAACATGTGGGGTCTAATTCCCAGGCCAGGGATGGAACCCAGCTCCCTGCACTGGGAGCTCAGAATCTTAGCTACTGAACCACCAGGATAGTCCCCTCATTCGCGCTTGGCTTGAATGAATGAATGAACAAATAAATGAGTGAATAACCTATCAAGATGGGACGCTATAAGCAGAACACTCAAGGGAAAGATTAATAAGGAGAGTGAAAGTGTTATTCCCTCAGACGTCTCCAACTCTGTGAGACCCCATGGACTGTAGCCCACCAGGCTCCTCTGTCCATGGAATTCTCCAGGCAAGAATACTGGAGTGGGTTGCCATTCCCTTCTACAGGGGATCTTCCCGACCCAGGGATCAAGTAAGGGAGATTTTTTAAGTTGTCCACAGTCATCTTTTGGGAATTTCTTGGCAGTCCGGTGGTTAAGACTCTGTGTTCTCACTGCCCCCAGGGCTGGGTTGAATCCCTAGTCAGGGAACCAAGACCCCACAAGCCTTGTGGCATGGCCAGAAAAAACAAACAAAAAATAATCTTTCTCCCTCTGTAATCCCTCTTTGTACAAAGAAATAGAACCCATTGGGAGAATGGTTGAACTTCCTCAGTCTGTGGCCCCACTTCACAACCACAGACTGTTAGGAAACCTCAAAGACTTTCCAACAGGCCCCAATCTAAGCCATTCTAGCCAGAAGAAAATCCTGTGTATTACAAAAGCTATTGAATGAATATTAAAGCATGTGGGTTGAATACTAAGCTCATGTAATATAGTTATCATTTTTTTTAATTTCCAGGTACAGAAGTTATACAGCCTCCCCCAGTCACGTAAATAGCCTTTGTAATGGGATGTGCTAAAGCTATAAATCTTGCTGTCTTTTAGGAATGCTCAGTGCGAATGTTTATTGGCCCCAGGCACCATTTTCCACCTCTCCTTTGAAGGGCTCGGCAGTTCTCCCCTGGGGTCGATCCTGCATTCCACAAGTGTTCAAGAAAGGAGGGGCAGGTTTCCTACTTTTCAGATAGCCTGAACTCCCAGTGGAGACCTTAGCCCTAACTGACTCAAAACAACAGAGTGCTCAAATAAAAATTCAGTCAACAAAGTATGAGACAAGGATATGAGAAAGGTCATGAGCTGAATTCAAAGCCAAGGAATGGCGGGGCAGTAAATGCTACAGCTACAGGCATTCGGAGCAAAGATGATGATTGTGATTCAGGCAGAAGTGGGATCTGAGGGATGCCAGGGCTTATGCACTGGGAGCAGTGTGCATTCCAGATGAGAGAATAATGAGAACACAGTCCCCAAGGTCAACCATGAAAGTGACACTAACACTAGCACATAGTGTCCTCTGGCTCCTCTGTCCATGGAATTCTCCCCCAACCCAGGGATCGAGCCCAGGTCTCCTACATTGCAGGCAGCTTCTTTACCATCTAAGCTATCAGGGAAGATGTCCTCGTAGTAGGTATTCAATAAACACTTGTTCTTAGCATCCCAGAGAACCTGCATCTGCTCTTGGCTATGGCAATGGCAAGAGAGCATGGGTGGGCAAATGCCAGGTGTCAGGCAGTCAGTCCATCTCCAGGGAGATAACCTGAGGCTGCCAGGAGCATATCTGAGGGCTGAGCTGAGCCAAAAGGACAAACAAAAAAGGTCTTGTCCCTGCAGCTGCTATCTAGGATGCCAGCCCCCCAGCTGCTCCAAAATCTCAGGTCTAAATAAGGAGGCAATATCCTGCTTGCCGAACATGGCTCTGCTCAGCCAGTGTCTCAAAGGCCTGCTGTCCACCTTAGTGCTTCCTTGAGCCTGCCTGGCACCAGGCCCAGCTTCTCAGAGCTCTCAGATCCCTCCGCTGGCAGAGCTAAGGGTGGATGGACCATGAGAGCCCTGGTCAAAGCAAAGCCTCATTGGGGTACCCTGAAGCTATCTCTCATTTGCCACCCACTCCTAGGCCTCTATCACCTCTCCTTAGCCTTTCCTCGCAACTTCTTTGACTTGTTCAAGCTCCCACCAAGTAACGAAAAATCATCCTTAAAAGGCAGTATCATAATGTTCAAGCCCTTAACCAACAGTTTCAAATTACAGAAAACTCTGAATACCAGAATTTTGTTTTGCTTGGCTGCGTAGCATGTGGGATCTTAGTTCCTTGACCTGGGATCAAACCCACACCCCCTGCAGCGGAAGTGTGAAGTCTTAACCACTGAACTGCCAGGAAGTCCCTAGAAGTTTTTTGTAATTTACTTACCTGAAACCCTGACATGAGGCTGTGTCTAGGTTTTATATATCTCACCTGGGAGGAATGTTCCTACATCTCCCTGATGAAATAGTAAAAGTATCTGATTTCATGATTTCAGAGGCCACCTCAACCCCCACTGTGATTTTCTTTAAACATTACATGCACTGCATTTCCTTTCTAAAATCTAAAAGATTCTGAATTCCAGGCGTCATCTGGACCTCAGGGTTGGGTTCAGTGGTTGTGGACTTGTCACATCAGCCCAGGCTTAAATTTAGAGCAAACAGATTCCAAGCCTGAATACCTACTCCTTAGAGCTGATGAGGGGTAGGGACCCCAGGAAGACAAGACAGAGTGGGGGAGGACAGGGACCACTCAGGCGGTGACTATTTCCCAACTGAGACACAAGTGCAGTGTTTTCATACTTGAACAACTACGAGGCAGCCCAGGGGCATACCTGCTGCCCAGCAGCCGTGGCCTCACCCTTTCCAGCAGTCCAGCCTTGAGCAACACCCTCATCTCCTCACCTGGGTTTCTTCACCATTTAAGTGAACCCACCTTGGAGGAGCTCCAGGTGGGGACGAAAGGAACTGAAACTGAAGGAACTCAGAGGGTAAGGACTACTTGAAGGGTTCCTTCACCCAGTGACGTCTTCCTGGACCACCCTGTACAGCTAGGCCCCTGTGGGCAAGACAATGTGTAAGTTACAGGGTGAACTCAAGGAGAGAGAGGATGTGCACACACAATTAAAAGTGAAGATCAAAGTAAGATCTCCAGGGAGAGGAGAGTTTGGCATGGAGAAAAGAAAGCTTGGGAGGTAAGAAAAGCGCCCTGGGCGGTGTCAGGAGATGTGGGTTGGGCCAGGCTGACTCACTAGGCAACTCTAACGTGGCTCTTTTCCCTCTGGGTCATTTTCCTCACTGACAAAATGTAGGTTAGCCTCCAGTATCCTCTAAGTTCCCTTCTCCTTTCTATGATCTGAGGGCCTGTCATTTAGAAGAGAAATTAGACATTGTCTTTGTAACTCCCTGTGAACAGCCTTCCCTTGTGGGTCAGCTGGTAAAGAATCGGCCCGCGATGCGGGAGGCCTGGGTTCGATCCCTGGGTTGGGAAGATCCCATGGAGAAGAGGAAGGCTACCCATTGCAGTATTCTGGCCTAGAGAATTCTCCATGGAAATGGAGAATTCCATGGACTGTATAATCCATGGGGTCGCAAAGAGGAGTCGGACATGACAGAGCTACTTTCACTTCACTTGTAACTCCCAGGGGAGCAAAGCATATGTATCGCAGGGGGCAGATCTCTGCTCACATGAAGGACTGGGTGAGGTGCTCTCCTACATGAAGGCTTTCCACCTCCTTCTCACCCAAGTGAGGCAGCCTGGGGATTGGGCACTGGGCAGGGAGTCAGAGAAGGGGATCTTGGCACCAAAAAAGGCAAGTGAGCCACCCTGGGATAAGTAGAGGGAGGAATGAAAATTCAAGGGTCTGGGCTCCCAGCACGATTGCTAAATGCTCTCTGCCTTCCTGTAATAGCAGCTGCAAGCGGCCCAGGCCCAGACTCCCAGAGAGACAGCAGTCCAAGAGGCCAGCCAGTGGCCCCACAAGAACAACCCTGGAGAGACCACTGCTTCCATCCCATCTCAGGGATAGGGTCTCCCAGGCCCAGTATCTGCATTCCAGTGAACAGTTCTCTTCACTGACAGTTGACCCCCAGAAGTCAACAAAGCATGGGTCTGGGGGCCACAAGAGAGAAAGGAGATATTGTGGGGAGCCTCTGTGAGTAGACTGAGCCTCTGGGGTGTACCCCTGAACCCAGTGAGCTAGCCCTAAACCACCTACCACCTTGCTCTTGAATTTCTGCCCTCCATTTCTCCATTCTCCATCCCCCCTTTCCCACCTCCCTCCCAGTGGACTGAGGTCAGAGTGTGCCGTGCACAAGTCAGGTGGTACCAAGGAACTGAACCCTTCCCTGTAAGGTGCCAGGTCCTCTGGTCCAGAATAGTTCACCCTGTCCTGTGCCACCCAGGAGGCAAGGAAGCTCCACTGTGGACAGAACCATTTGCGCAGTGTAGACCCAAGGTCTGGAGAATCCCTGGATTGAGAGATGGGGGCACGTGTCTCTCCTGGCTTCCTCAGCCCCGTGCCTCCTGGACCTTTACTCCAAACACTCCTGGGCCTGCTGGGACAACAGCAACTGCAGAGGGTGAGGAGTAGGGGAGATAAGAGTGCATGGGACCCTTACCTCTCTACTCTGGAACACAGTCCACACTTCACTTCCAGAATTATCTGTAAATCCGCACCTGTCCCCTATCACCACTCCCTCCCCTAACAGATACCTTCAATGACATCCCATTGTTGAAAGTATACAATCCAACCTCCTTATCCTTGCATTCCATCTCTCCCACCACCCTGTGTTTATCTCCCTACTTAACTCGACTCCTCCTTCAAACTCTTTGCTCCCTCACGTTTGCTCAGCTGCCTCCTGCCCACTTCTCTGTTCCCCCTACTCTTCTGTTTCCTATTCCACACGTCCCTCAAGGCTCAGCACTAAGGACACCTCCTCCCTGAAGCCTTCCCCATAGCTCTGGCATTGGATAACTGGTGCCCTCTCATTAAGATCACTCATTGAGATTGTTCTTTTAGTATTTGGGGTGCCTGGTCCCATATGTTGGCTGGAATTGATTCTTTGAATGAATGTTTTTTGGCTCTATGATGGCGTCTGCTCTACTCTCCAAGAAGAAAGAGGGTAGAAAAGCCCATAGCAGGGGTCAATGGTCCCCAGGCCAAACCCAGGAGATGTACATATGGTGATGAAAGTGAGATGTCCCCCTCCAGGTTCAGAAGCACAGGCCCCACATAAAACGAAGAAGACAGAGATGCAAAGAGACCCAAAGTTGGAGGCAAAGCCTGAAGCTGGGGGCAAGGAAAGCACTTGGGAAACAAAGATTCACTCTCCCCAGGAAAGAGGATAAACTGCAGGGACTAAAGGGGGCAGAAACTAGTTCCTGGGAAAGAATGTGTTATTCATGCTAGAAGAAAGAAAATGGGAGCTTCCTGGAGGGGAGGGGGTACCGATCTTATCTGACGTTTACATTCCAGAGGGCCCCTGCTGCTGCTTCTCATCTTAATTAGAAAATACCTGAGGAGCCCCCGCTAAGTGCTCTGAGAAAGGAATTCAGGCACCTCTCCTGACTCCCACCCCAGTCTGGGCCCCCTCACCTCTGACCTCCAGGCTTGCTGTGTGGATACACTGGTGGGAGCAGGCATAGTCTGCATTTCTGTTTCTTCATCCACATTGGGGGGATCCTTTAAGCTCCTTGAGAGATAATATGAGGGGGTCTGGGAACTGTCAGGGCTCCACTCCTGCAGGAAAAAAAAAAACAGTGCCAACCCCCACGTTGCCCTTCCTTCACCACCGTGGTATAGGGTGCTGACACTTCACCCATCCATCCATCTGGCTGTCCATTCAAAGTCATTTATTAAGGCCTGTTATATACATGCCAGACACAGTGCTGGGGTACAGATGCTTCTGTGGCAACCTCTGTTTTCAATAATATATGACAAAAGCTGTAATCCAGCTATATACATGCTATGAGTGAATGGAGACAAAACTTTGTCTTACAGATGTCCCAGAAGCACTGACAGCTGAGCTGGTCCTTGAAGGATCCGTCCAAGATGGCAAGGCGGTGGTAAGATAGGGCACTGCTTGTTTAGGGAAGAGCATGAGCCAAGATCTGGACTTCATCCCTTCTTAAACAGTATCAACTTACCTTCCTCTCTCTCCAAAAGATTTCTTTCTCACTCTCAAACATGTCCTAGTGGTGCCCATCTTAAGACAGGCTCCCTGGACCACTGTCCCAGCATCCCCTTCTGGAGTTCTCTGCTCCTTTCCACAGGCCCTCCCCTCCCTTGCCCCCGCCCACTCCTCAGCCTGGTCCAAGCTGGCCAGGGCTCCCATGAGGGCTGCACTAGTCAGGGTTCCGAGAAACTCCACATTATCCAAATCAGTGGATGCTTGACACTCCTTCTATTCCTTGACCTCTTAGCTTTCAGCTGCCGAACATAAACACTCCCTCCTTCTTGGAACACTCTCTTTCCCTCGTCTCCTTGAACCTCACTCCAGGTTCTCCTCCAGATGTAGCTCCTCAGCCTCTTTTCTCAGCTCATCCGTTTAATCTGCTCTATATACATTGGCATGCCTCTGCATTTATTCCTGTGTATTATCCCTTGAGTAATCTCACCCATACCATGGCTGTAACTCCATCCTCTATAGACCAAAGGCTTCCAGTCTCAGATGTCCAACCCAGATCTTCCTTCTGAGCTCCTGACTAGTCAGTGGAACTTTCTACTTGATGCCTCCTTTTAAATGTCTCTTAGACATCTTGGATTTAACCTGTTCAAACCCGAAAACTGACCTATTGATCTTAACTCCTCACCAGCTCCTTGTTAATTATTGCTCAGCTTAATAAGTGACACACATTCAACTGCTCAATCTCAAAACCTGGGGATCATATTTGACCTCTTCTCTCTTACCCCATCCGTCTGCACCTAATGAATTACTAAGTCTACTTCCAAAATAAATCCAAACCTATTCCCTTCTCTTCTTCTATACTTGGTATCCAGGCTGCAGCCATCTCTTCCCTGTACTACACTGTCTCCCTAAGTAAAGGCCTTCTTGTGGCCACCTATGACCCATTAGCTTTCTTTGATATGCCAGCCAGCACTGTCTTCTTTGAAAATAAATCTTATGGAACTTCCCCAGCAGTACAGTGGTTAAGATTCCAGGCTTCCACTGCAGGGGGCGAGGGTTCGATCTCTGGTCAGGGAACTAAGATCCCACATGCTGCTCTGAGCAGCCAAAAAATAAATAAAAATAAATAAATCTCATCATGTCTCTCACCTACCTGGAATCCGTCAGTGGTCTTAGAAATGTGCAAACTACGCTCAGATGGTAAAGAATCCACCTGCAATGCGGGAGACCTGGGTTTGATCCCTAGGTCAGGAAGATCCCCTGGAGAAGGAAATGACAACCCAGTCCAGTATCCTTGCCTGGAAAATCCCATGGACAGAGGAGCCTGGCAGGCTGCAGTCCATGGAGTTGCAAAGAGTTGGACACTATTGAGCGACTAACACGGTTTCTCCAGCCTTCAGGGACACTGAGCTTCACCGAGTTCTCCTAACCAGGCACACTTTTCCAGCCCAAGGACCTGAGAGTGTGACAGCCACACTTCACCCACCCACACTACTCATATGCATTGCCCCTCACTTAGCTCCCTCCTACCTCATCCTCAAGGGATCTGTCAGGCTCTGGCTTCCTCTCCAGGCTCTGGTCAAGTGCTCTGGTGTCCAGCAGGTGCTCAGTGAACATGGGGTAGGGAGGGAGAACAGAGAGGGGAAAGGAAGAGGTATGGTGAGGGAGGAGGCTCACAGCCAGGAGTGTGTGTGGGAGAAGGGGAGGGCTGAGGGCAGTGGCTGGACAGGTCCTCTGAGCTCCCTTGAGCATTTAGCATCAAGATCTGCACCTGTTTGAATTATTCTGGTTTGTCCCTGGCACTTCATTGTTATAATGATCCGTTTTATTGAACGGTATTGTACAACGGTGGCTCCAGCGGGCCCTTCGGAAGCAGCACCCTCTTAACCTTCGACTGCCCCCTGGTGGCTTTTCAGAAGCAGATGACTGTTTTCAGCCTAACCCCGGACTACTGCGCTGTGCTCTGATTCTCTGCCTTTTAGCACAACCATCTGGCCAAAGCTATTAATAGTCGGCTTCTCCACCCACATTCTTTTCATTTCAATTACAAAGAAATTAAAAGAGGCTTACTCCTTGGAAGAAAAGCTATGACAAACCTAGACAGCATGTTAAAAAGCAGAGACATCACTTTGTCAACAAAGTCCATCTAGTCAAAGCTACGTTTTTTCCAGTAGTCATGTACAGATTTGAGAGTTGGACCATAAAGATGGTTGCACGTGCATGCTCTGTCGCTTCAGTCATGTCCGACTCTTTGCAATCCTATGGACGGTAGCCCACCGGGCTTCTCTGTCCATGGGATTCTCCAGGCAAGAATACTGGAGTGGGTTGCCAAGAAGGCTGAGCAATGAAGAATTGATGCTTTCAAACTATGATGTTGGAGAAGACTCTTGAGAGTCCCTTGGACTGCAAGGAGATCAAACCAGTCAATCCTAAAGGAAATCAATCCCGAATATTCATTGGAAGGACTGATGCTAAAGCTGAAGCTCCAATACTTTGGCCACCTGGTGTGAAGAGCCAACTCACTGGAAAAGACCCTGATGCTGGGAAAGATCAAGCATAGGAGGAGAAGGGGGCAACAGGGAATGAGCTGCTTGGATGGCATCACCAACTCAATGGACATGAGTTTGAGCAAATTTCGGGAGATAGTGAAGGACAGGGAACCCAGGTGTGCTGCAGTCCATGAGGTCACAAAGAGTGCAACACAACTGAGCAACTGAACAACAACCATCACCCACATTCACCTCTAATTTCTTTCCGTCCTTCTCATTGGGCAGAGTTCATAGAATCATGGCCTTTTCGAATGCAAATGACCTCAGTGGACAAAGTCACATCCAGAGTTCATCTATGCTTGAAGTTCATTCTTGCAGGACCATGCAAGAGGGATGGACAGGGAGGCAAAGACCATAGTCCAGCAGTCAAGGGACTGGTAATATGCATGGCAAGTGCAGAGCCCCAGTCCCTGACAGCTTCTTTGTGCCCAAACTATCCCAGCTTTCCTGGTCTGGCCCTCCATCTCCTCACCACCCTACCTCGGCCCCTCCTCACATAAAAACACCTATCACTGTCCTTCATCCTGAGTGGAAAGTCATTGGCCTTTTACTGAGTTCACTTCCAGATTAGCTCAGTTGCTTCCCTGGTGGCTCAGACAGTAAAGAATCCACCTGCAATGAGGGAAACCTGGGTTTAATCTTGGGTTGGGAAGATCTCCTGGAGGAAGAAATGGCAACCCACTCCAGTATTCCTGCCTGGAGAATCCCCATGGACAGAGGAGCCTGGGGATCTATAGTCCATGGGGTAGCAAAGACTCAGACTCGACTGAGCAACTTTCACTTTCATTAACCTATTAACACAATCTTTGATTCCTATCCAGTGACTCTCACCATCTTTAAAAAAAAAAATGTGGTTTTTCCTTATTATACCTAAGTAAGATGTGTTCACTGTAGAAAATTAGAAAACACAGATGAGTAGAAATAAGAAAAATTTTAAACCTTCAGATTACCACCACCTAAAGATAACTATTGTTATTACCTTGATGTGTAGCTTTCAAGGTCTTTTATTAATAGGGCTTGTGGCTATTGGGGCTTGAGCCTTGTGGCTTAGCTGGTAAAGAATCCACCTGCAATGGGGGAGACCTGGGTTCAATCCCTGGGTTGGGAAGATCCCCTGGAAAAGGGAAAGACTACCCACTCCAGTATTCTGGCCTGGAGAATTCCATGGACTATGTATACAGTCTATGGGGTCGCAAAAAGTCAGACACAACTGAGCAACTTTTACATACTTGTTTTAATTTCACAAAAGTGAGATTGGATTGTACCCACTGTTTTATAATCTCCTCTTCACATATCACACATATAATGTGAATTTCTTTCCCTGTCATACATTCTTCTAATAATATTTTTGAGGATTGAAGAGTACACCTTCATTGAATGGATATAGAGCAATTTATTTAACCATTCCCCTAGTTTTCGATATTTACATTGACTTTAGTTTTCTGCCATCATAAACTGAATTGCAACAAACATCTCTCTGATCATTTAAAAAATAACTTCACATTGTAAATGTTCCCATAGGTGGGCTGCTTACTCTGTTCAGCTGTGAGGACCCCATAGATAGAACAACCCTGCACCTTTTCCCCTCATACAGAGCCACCCTTGCAGCCCCTGTGGTCCATCCCCTTCTCTCCTTCTGTATCACAGGGGCCAGTAGGTGCCTCTCATCTAAATCCCACCTGCTTCAGCTCTCTGCTTCTCCAGGGCTCTCTCTTGTTTATTTTTCTGACTTGGGACATAAGTCAGTATCCACCTATGAATTAAAAGTAAGGTGATATTTTTACTATGGTATAGTGGAAAGAGCTTTGAAGTCAGCCCAGATCTAAGTCTGAATTGTTTATTAGTTGTGGGTGTCATAGGCTGTCAGCCCACCCCATAGACAGACGGACCTCTCTCAGAAAAGGAGACTGAGGGCTTCCCTGGTGGTCCAGTGGTAAAGAACTTGCCTGCCAATGCAGGAGACACAGGTTCGATTTCTAGTCCGGGAAGATCCCACATGCCAGGGAGCAACTAAATCTGTGCACCACAACAATTGAGCCTGTGCTCTGGATCCCAGGAACCACAAGAGAAGCCACTGCAATGAGAAGCCTGGGTACCACAACTAGAGACAAGCCCACCCAGCAGCGAAGACCCAGCACAGCCAAAATAAATAAATTTTTAAAGGTGTTTCCTGCCTAGCTCACAGGATTGACATGACTTAAAAAAAGAAAGAAAGAAAGAAAGAAAGAAGACTGATAGTGAACACCTCTAGTCAGGGCATGCCCTCCTGGTCTTCCACGGACTGCACAGCACTCTGTGACGTACATCCCTTTACAGACATGCCTCTCGGAACTCTGCAGCATTTGAATTTGAGACCCAGGAGGATATTACCCCATTTGGTCCTTAACAAGGACCTTGTAAGGAGAGCAGGGCTGTGGGAACCATCCACCCTGAATTAGGCATCAAGGTGGCTGTCAGTGGAGAATTAAAAAAAAAATAAAACTGACTAAAAGCCTGTTTTTTTCCTCATTTTCATGTGTAGACAATTCTAAACAAGGTCAGTAAGAGAATTCCCAGGTGGTACAGTGGTTAGGCGGAGAAGGCAATGGCACCCCACTCCAGTACTCTTGCCTGGAGAATCCCAGGGACGGGGAAGCCTGGTGGCCTGCCGTCTATGGGGTCGCACAGAGTCGGACACGACTGAAGCGACTTAGCAGCAGCAGCAGCACAGTGGTTAGGACTCCTTGCTCTTACTGCCAGGAGCCCCCGGTTTCATCCCTGGTCGGGGAACTATTAATAAGAATCTGCAAGTCATGCTGCCTGGCCAAAAAGTAAAAAAATAAGGTCAATGATCAAATATTTCATAAGAAAATCTTTTGTTGGTCCAAGTGCTAAATGATTGCCATGATGACTGTTGAGTTTTGATAATAAATGTGTAAACTTCAAATGAACACTTTCATTACTTATCTTTCAATAAACATAATATTCTTTACCCAGCAAAAACCCTGTTCATTTTGAGAGAAGTTTGTAACAGTTCAGAATTCTCCAAGCCTTTGGTTGAAGCACAAGCTGGAATCAAGATTGCCAGTAGAAATATCAATAACCTCAGATACACAGATGACATCACACTTATGGTAGAAAGCGAAGGGCCTCTTGATGAAAATGAAAGAAGAGAGTGAAAAAGTAGGCTTAAAACTTAACATTCAATAAACGAAAATCATGGCATCCAGTCCCATCACTTCATGGCAAATAAATGGGGAAACAATGGAAACAGTGAGAGACTTTATTTTGGGGGGCTCCAAAATCACTGCAGATGGTGACTGCAGCCATGAAATTAAAAGACGCTTACTCCTTGCAAGGAAAGTTATGACCAACCTAGACAGCATATTAAAAAGTAGAGACATTACTTTGCCAACAAAGGTCTGTCTAGTCAAGGCTATGGTTTTTCCAGTAGTTATGTATGGATGTGAGTGTTGGACTATAAAGAAAGCTGAGCCCTGAAGAACTGATGCTTTTGAACTGTGGTATTGGAGAAGACTCTTGAGAGTCCCTTGGACTGCAAGGAGATCCAACCAGTCCATCCTAGAGGAAATCAGTCCTGAATATTCATTGGAAGGACTGATGTTGAAGCTGAAACTCCAATACTTTGGCCACCTGATGTGAAGAACCGACTCACTGGAAAAGACCCTGATGCTGGAAAAGATTGAAGGCAGGAGGAGAAGGGGAGGACAGAGGATGAGGTGGTTGGATGGCCTCACTGACTTGAAGAACATGAGTCTGAGCAAGCTAGGGGAGTTGGTGATGGACAGGGAAACCTGGCATGCTGCAGTGCCTGGGGTCACAAAGAGTCGGACACGACTGAGCGACTGAACTAACTTGCCCAGCCAGCCTTTGTGATAATACATCTTCTGGGTTTATTTAGATGGTAGATGAGAAATAGACAATGACCACACACAGTGATTATTAAGAAACAGACTTTGGCTTACTCCAACTCATCATTCTGTGTGGACATTTCAAAATTTTATTTGTGCTTAAAATTAAAAATAATGACTACAAACTGCAATGTAGAATATTTTGCTTGATAAGTTGTAAACTTTAGTTCATACATAAAATATTATACTGAATTTGAATAATATCTTGTGTGTATAATATATATATATGTAAAATTGGCTGTACCTCATGGCTTATGGGATCTTAGTTCCCTGACCAAGGATCTAACCCATGACCCCTGTAGTGGAAGCATGAGTCTTAACCACTAGACTGCCAGGGAAATCACTTAAATGATATTTTTAAATTTCTAATTGTTCTGAAGCTAAAAAATGAATAAAAAAAAATGATTCTTTCTAACAATAATTTTGTTCTGTAGAGGAAGGAGTGTTCAAGTATGCCACTGGAGAAAGACATAGGTTTTTTTTTCTTAAGATATATTTATTTACTGGCCTGAGGCTTCTCAGGTGGCACTAGAGATAAAGAGCCCGCCTGCCAATTCAGGAGACATAAGGGACTTGGGTTTGATCCCCAGGTCAGGAAGATCCCCCGGAGGAGAGCATGGCAACTCACTCCAGTATTGTTGCCTGGAGAATCCCATGGACAGAGGAGCCTGGCAGGCTACAGTTCATAGAGTCGCAAAGAGTTGGACATGATGGAAGTTACTTAGCACTCATGCACATTTATTGGCTAATTAGAATTATTATGAGCTAATAATTTATTTCTTGGTTAATTAGCATTGTTATTGAATTAATAACATTTGCCCTTCAATTACTGTATCAGTCAGAGTTCTCCAGAGAAACAGAACCAAGAGGAAATATAGAGAGATACGTAAGACAAGATTTATTTACTTATATTTGGCCATTCCTCGCAGCCTGTGGGATCTTAGCTCCTTGACCAGGGATTAAACCTGGGCCCTACGCAGTGAAAGCATGGAGCCTCAACCACTGGACCACCAGGGAATTCCCAAGACAGGAATAATGGAAATTGGCTCACATGGTTATGGAGGCCAAGAAGTCTCACAGGCTACTGCCTACAAGTTGGAGACCCAGGAAAGTCAGTGGTGTTATTCATTCTGAGTCCAAAGGCCTGCAAATTGGGGCCCAATGGTCTGATGGGGCCCATCAGTCCTGGTCTGATACAAGGACCCATTGAAGCACTAATGTCTGAGGGCAGAAGTTGGACGTCTCAGCTCAAGTAGAGAGAGCAAATTCACCCTTCCTACACTTTTTGTTCTATTCAGGCCCTCAGCAGACTGGATGATTCTCACACAAATTGGTGAAGAGGATCTTCTTCACTCAATCTCTGGATTCAAATACTAATACCTTCCAAAGATACCCTCACAGACACACTCAGAAATAATTTTATTACCAATCTGGGCATGTCTTAGCACAGTCAAGTTCACATAAACTCAATCATCACAACCACAAATTTGAATGGTAAAAAAGATATACAATGAAAAGTATGTCTTAACATGGGTACATGCTAAGTCCCTTCAGTCGTGTCTGACTCTTTGCAACCCTATGGACTGTAGCCTCCCAGGCTCCTCTGTCCACAGGATTCTCCAGTCAAAAATACCGGGGTTGCCATCAAGAATTGGGTTGCCATTTCCTCCTCCAAGGATGTCTTAATGTATGATCCAGGAATTCCACCCCTGGGTATATATCCAAAGAAAACAAAAACACTAATTCAAAAGATACACGAACCCCAATGTTCATAGCAGCATTATTTATAATAGCCAAGATGTCCATTAACAGAAGAATGGATAGGGAACTCCCTGGTGGTCCAGTGGTTAGGGCTCAGTGTTTTCACTATCGAGGGCCCAGGTTCCATCCCTGGTCAGGGAACTAAGATCCTGCAAGCTACATGGCATGGCTAAAAATAAATAAATAAAACAGAAAAATGGATAAAGAAGATGTGGTGTGTATACACACACACACACACACACACACACACTGGAATACTACTCAGTCATAAAAAAGAAAGAAATGTTGCCATTTGCAGCAACATGGATGGACTTGGAGGACATTATGCTAAGTGAAATAAGTCAGATAGAGAAGCACAAATACTGTACGTTACCGTTTATGTATGTATGTGTTAGTCGCTCAGTTGTGTCTGACTCTTTGCGACCCCATGGACTATAGCCCACCAGGCTCCTCTGTCTGTGGAATTCTCCAGACAAGAATACTGGAGTGGGTAACTATTCCCTTCCCCAGGGGGATCTTTCCAACCCAGGCATCAAACCCCAGTCTCCTGCATTGCAGTCAGATTCTTTACTGTCTGAGCCACCACTTATATGTGGAATCTGAAAAATAAAGCAGCTTTCCTGACAGTCCAATGGTTAAGACTCCAAGCTTCCACTGTAGGGGGCACAGGTTCGGTCCCCAGTCAGAGAATTAAGATCCCACATGCCTCAAGATATAGCCAAAAAATAAATAAATAAATTTTAAAAATAAGATAGAACAAACCAGAAAATAAAGCAGCAAAAAAGAGTAAGTGTTCACCCTACCCCAGATTCCCAGCCTCATACCTTATTCCAGATGTAGCCATTGTTTACAGGTTTTTTAAGTTTCTGTAATTTTATAGTATAATTTAAATCTCATTTTACAAGTAAGGAAATTGAGACTGAGCATGGTTGAGTGACTGCCTGAGATCACACAGCGAAAGGGGCTAATAGAACGGAATAGAGGTCTTCCTGGACACCATACTGCCACCGACATCATCTCAGGAGTTCACACGTATGTCCTGGATGTACAGCCTGGATTGAGGGCCATCAGAGAGACCGGGCTGCCCAGGAAACCAGCTCTAGGTAGTTTCTGGCACTGGGTCAGTAGACACTACAGCAGGAGGCCTGCAATCTGGTCCGCAATTAAGCTGCTGTGGAGATTTCTCTTGATTTCCTCACCTGTTCTTCCTACTCACTGGGCTATGTGGGACTGAAACATGCTAAGTAGAAAGATATTTTGAAAGTAAAAGTGTCACCTGACACATTTGAGGAAGGGAGGAGGCCGATATTGACAACAGGTTTAACTTTATACCTTAATTTGGACGCACATGTTCTCATTAGATGTAAAGTTCCTAGAAGAAAGTTGCTTGCTCACTGCCTCTCTTCTTTTGAAGAGGGTGGACTCCTGCTGCTCTGAGTCACCAGCCCCCCCAGTGCAGACAGTGCTCCTGTCAAAGCAGGTGTGTGCACACCTAGAAGGTTTGGGGCCAAACAGCATACTTAGGTAGTGATATTTCTGTCAAGGAGCAGCACAGGGGTGCCAGTCAGCTAGGGCACAAGATAGTTGAGCCAGAAAATTCAAGCCCGGGGAGTAGCATATATCTGCTACTTGTCCCCTGTCCCCAGCTGACACTCTATGACTGCAGAGACACCTCTCCGTCAGTTTAGACATCCCTACATAGCAAAACATGGTGAAGGACAGGGAAGCCTGGCGTGCTGCAGTCCATGGGGTCGCAGAGAGCTGGACATGACTGAGCGACTGAACAACAACACAAAACAAAACACCCAAGACTAGAGGCTTAAAACAACAATCATTTATTAGGTCACAATTTTAGCTGGGTTCAGCTTGGCAGTTCTGCTGGCCTCACCTGAAGTTGCTCAAATGGCTACAAGTCACCAGGACCAGGATGGTCCAAGTTGGCCTCACTCACATACACGAGGGTTGGCTGGGACTCTCAGTCAAGGCTCCTTGGTTCTCCTCCGTGTGGCTCTCCAGAAGAAGAGCCTGGGTTTCTTACCGGGCAACAGCAGGTCCCAAGACACTGAAAGTGGGAGCTGTGGGGTCTCTGGAAGTTTAGGCTCCAGAAGTCACTCATTGTCACTTCTAACTTTTTACTGGTCAAAGCAAGTCACAAGGCAATTCCAGATTCAAGGAGCAGGACATTAGACTCTACATCTTGATGAAAGAGATGCAAAATATTTTGGTCGTGGTGTTCAATCTACCACAAGCTTTATAATTATTTAATAATTCTCATCAGGACTTCCCTGGTGGCACAGTGGATAAGAATCCACCTGCCACAATGCAGGGGACACACGTTCCATCCGTGGTCCAGGAAGATCCCACATGCTTTGGAGCCACTAAGCCCATTTGCCACAACTACTGAAGCCCACACACCTAGAGCCTGTGCTGTGCAACAAAAAAAGCCACTGCAATGAGAAGCCCGTGCACTGCAATGAGGAGTAGCCCCTGCTCTCTGTAACCAGAGCAAGCCACATGCAGCAACAAAGATCCAACCCAACCAAAAATAATAAATAAGTAATTTAAAAAGTAATTCTCGTCTATCAACAAATCTGCACTCATGGAAAGTCTGACACGTACTAGGTGTTGTGCTCAATACCGAAGTATGAAAGAACTCTAAGACCCGTCAACGTAGGAAAAATCGTAGACCAAAATGAGCAAGAGATTACTGGGTGCCTTTCGGAGGACTGCTGGGCTTTGTCTAGGGACCTTTCAGCATTACTTGATTCTGTTCATGTCTACGCCTTTGATTTTTTAAGTTTGTAAAACTATTTTAAAGACTCTCAATAGGACGTCATATCTTATTTTCAGATGGGCCAAGAAGATAATGTGTTCAGTACAACCTCTGATGGCTTTTGTTTTTCAATTTTTTAAATTAATTTATTTGTGTCTGTACTAAGTCTCCGTTGCTAGGCTCGGGCTTTCTCTAGGTGTGGTGAGTGGGGGCTGCCCTTCATTGTGGTGCACGGGCTTCTAGGTGGATTCTCTTACTGCAGGGCACAGGCTGTAGGGCCTGCAGGTTTCAGAAGTTGTGGCTCACAGGCTTAGTTGCTCCGAGGCACGTGGAATCTTCCCAGACCAGGAATCGAACCCATGTCTGCTGCATTGGCAAGCAGCTTCCCATCCACTGTGCCACCAGGGAAGTTCTTTTGATTATTTTTATTAAATTCATTTATAGCTCTGCAAGTTGGAAAAACTGACAGTAACGCAGATAATGTGCGGCCGTAGAAATGCCAATGAACACTGAGGTAAACAGTGAGATAAAACTGCTTTCTGAATTAAAGAAGAAGAAGACACGTTTGTTAAAGGCTTTTAAGTAGCTCACAGATTTCTAAGAAGGACAGTGAGATAGGCTCTATGGCTAAATATCCAGGGGTAAGGTCGCCAAAGAGTCATACATGACTTAGCTTATTTGCTGATTGGTAACACGCTGCTCTCCTGGAATAGGAAACGGCAATCCATTCCAGTATTCTTACCTGGAAAATCCCATGGGCAGAGGAGCCTGGTGGGCTATAGTCCATAGGGTTGCAAAGAGTCTGACACGACTGAAGCGAGTTAGCACGCACTCACGCACACAACATGCTGCTGGTGCATGCTCAGTTATATCCGACTCTGCCACACCATGGACTGTAGCCTGCTAGGCTCCTCTGTCCATGGAATTTTCCAGGCAAGAATACTGGTGTGGGTTTCCTCCTCCTGGGGATCTTTCCAGTGCAGTGCAGTGCAAGTCGCTCTTTGCGACCCCATGGACTATACAGTCCATGGAATTCTCCAGGCCAGAATGCTGGAGTGGGTGGCCTTTCCCTTCTCCAGGGCATCTTCCCAACCCAGGGATTGAACCCAGGTCTCCTGCATTGCAGGCAGATTCTTTACCAGCTGAGCCACAAGGGAAGCCTGGGGATTTTTCCAACTCAGGATCAAACTTGGGTCTCTGATGTCTCCTGCATTGGCAGGCAGGTTCTTTACCACTGTGCTACCTGGTCCCAGCTGGGGCAGCTGTAGAGAAAACACCATCGCTGCTTCTGTTCAGCACTGATGGAGCTCCAGGCTGAATGATGGCAGTTTTGCTACTCAAGTTCTTTAATAGACAGACTCTTCTACTGCCTTGCATGCCAGAAGACCAATTCTTTCCAGTGTCGCCATCTCCTCCCTCTGCTAAATAAATAGATTGTTCATTAAAAAAATTGATAATAAAATATATTTTAAAATAAAATTGGTTTCTGGGCTTCCCTGGTGGCTCAGTGGTAAAGATCCCACGTGATGCAGAGCAACTAAGCCCATGTGCCACAACTACTGCGCCTGTGTTCTAGAGCCCGTGCTCCACAAAAGAAGCCACCACAATCAGAAGACCCCACCACAACTATAGATGAGCTCCCGCTCGCCTCAACTAGAGAAAAGTTCTCGCATCAGTGAAGATCCAGAACAGCACACCTTTTTTTAATTAAAAAAAATAATAAAATTGGTTTCCGTCCAGCAGAAAAGATAATTCCAAATTTTAGTATATATTGGAGACGGCAACTTCATTTCAGTATTCTTGATTGCCCATAAATTTGTCTGCTCTTGAGTCTCCTTTCAGTTGGTTTTTAACAAATTGCAGGTTTTCTCTTTAATTAAGGGAGTTAAATAATATCTTTGATGTGTATTCACTCCATGTTTGTGTGAAAGTCATTATGTTACCTTTTTGAAAATTTATACTATAACACAGCTTCCTCAATTGTAAAATGGCAATAATAATAGAACTTCCTCATAGGGCTGTTGGACAGATGAAATTACCTTAAATACATAGATATATTAGCAAAGTACCAAGCTCACAATAAATGCTTAATAAATACTAACTGCTTTATTGTTGTTATTCTTACTATTATTCAAAGGAGTAATCATTTAGTTGGGAACTCACACAAAACAGCAGCAAAGAGTTTAAGGATATCTTCAAGCTCTAAACTTGCTTGGCAAAGGTTATTAACCCTGGTGTTCAAAACAGCTTAGTGGATTCTGGAGTCATCCAGGAGGCTTCCTGAAGGATGGGCAAGATCTAGAGAAGGAAAGAGAGGCGGAGGAGATGGTCCCAGGCCAGGCAAGGTCAAGGTGGGAAGAAGTATAATATGACCAGGATCTGTGACAAGTTCATCCTCAGCTCCTTCTTCTGTTGTGTTTACCTTTGATTTGTCTAATAAAGAACATTTCACTATCCATTTCTCCACAGAAATACAATAAAAACATTAATCAGCTGAATTATATTCTTACCAATACCTGTCAAGAGCACACAATTAACTACAGCTTTGTAAACTCCTCAGGAGCAAGGGTTGGGCCTTTAGTTGTTTCTCAAACATTCTTCAGCATTAAAAAGCTTGAACTGATAAGTGAGAAGGAAAAGAAGGGGAATTTGAGGCTGCTGCTGTCAAATAAGACTGTCCTAACAAGCAACCTGACTGCTTTCTTACCAAAGTTCACAGTGAGTTTCAGGTTTAAAACACTACATGGCAAATCTCTAGCCAAAGCCCTCACCTGCTCCTCCACTGACTAACAACTTCTAACCCAGGAAGTGAAACTATGGCATCTTTGGTGTCAGAGGTTGGATTTGGGCAAGAAAATGCCCACCCACAATTGTCAAGCAGAAATTCTCATTTAAAAAAAAACAAGGCCTTGGAGGAGGAGATTGTAAAATAGCTCCTGGAGTTTATCATCTAATGAGGAGGATAAAATCAACCAAGTGTTAGTTGCTCAGTCATGTCTGACGCTTTGAAACTCCACGGACTACAGCACACCAGGCTCCTTTGGAATTCTCCAGCAAGAATACTGGAGTGGGTTGTCATCCTCTTCTCCAAGGGATCTTCCCAACCCAGGGATTGAACCCAGATCTTCTGTATTGCTGACTATGCCAAAGCCTTTGACTGTGTGGATCACAATAAACTGTGGAAAATTCTGAAAGAGATGGGAATACCAGACCACCTGACCTGCCTCTTGAGAAACCTGTATGCAGGTCAGGAAGCAACAGTTAGAACTGGACATGGAACAACAGACTGGTTCCAAATAGGGAAAGGAGTACGTCAAGGCTGTATATTGTCACCCTGCTTTAACTTCTATGCAGAGTACGTCATGAGAAACGCTGGGCTGGAGGAAGCACAAGCTGGAATCAAGATTGCCGGGAGAAATATCAATAACCTCAGATATGCAGATTACACCACCCTTATGGCAGAAAGCAAAGAAGAACTAAAGAGCCTCTTGATGAAAGTGAAAGAGGAGAGTGAAAAAGTTGGCTTAAAGCTCAACATTCAGAAAACTAAGATCATGGCATCCGGTCCCATCACTTCATGGCAAATAGATGGGGAAACAGTGGAAACAGTGGCTGACTTTATTTTTCTGGGCTCCAAAATCACTGCAGATGGTGATTGCAGCCATGAAATTAAAAGATGCTTACTCCTTGGGAGGAAAGTTATGACCAACCTAGATAGCATATTAAAAAGCAGAGACATTACTTTGCCAACAAAGGTCCATTAAGTCAAGGCTATGGTTTTTCCAGTGGTCATGTATGGATGTGAGAGTTGGACTATAAAGAAAGCTGAGCGCCAAAGAATTGATGCTTTTGAACTGTGGTGTTGGAGAAGACTCTTGAGAGTCCCTTGGACTGCAAGGAGATCCAACCAGTCCATCCTAAAGGAGATCAGTCCTGGGTGTTCATTGGAAGGACTGATGTTGAAGCTGAAACTCCAATACTTTGGCCACCTGATGCAGAGCTGACTCATTGGAAAAGACCCTGATGCTGGGAAAGATTGAGGGCAGGAGGAGAAGGGGATGACGGAGGATGAGATGGCTGGATGGCATCACTGACTCGATGGACATGGTGATGGACAGGGAGGCCTGGCATGCTACGGTTCATAGGGTGGCAAAGAGTCAGACACGACTGAGCGACTGAACTGCAATTCTGTATTGCAGGCGGATTTTTTACCATCTGAGACACCAGGGAGTGCAAAATCAACCAAGTACACAACTAAATAGGAGCCAGGCCAAGAAGTCTTGGGACAATGTCTTGGAGTGGGTAGGGCTTCTCCTGCAAAACTGAGAAGGTACAGGCTATTCTAGGTGAAGAGAATTGTGAGCAACAGCAGGAAAGCCCAGCATCTGCTCTGAGCAAGACAAAAGTTGGGGGCAACATAAAGTTGGAGAAACCAGCTGAAGACAGATTATGAAGTGCTTTCAGTGCTAGGGAGGAGTGCCTTGGAAAGAAATGGAATGTGTATTAGTCAGAGTTCTCCAGAGAAAATGGAAACAACAGGACACACAGAGGTAAATATAAAAGGAGGTTTATTATACGAATTGGCTCATATTATTATGGAGGTTGAGAAGTCCCATGATTTGCTCTGTGCAAGCTGGAGAGCCAGGAAAGCTGGTGGTGTAATTCACTCTGAGTCCAAAAGCCTGAGTACCAGAAGCACAGATGTCTGAGGTGGGGAGAAGATGGATGTCTCAGCACAAGCAGAGAGAGCAAATTTGTCCTTCCTCTGCCTTTTTGTTCCACTCAGGCCCTCAGTGGATTGAATGACACCCACCAGAATCATTGGTGGAGGTTATCTCTACTCAGTCTAGCGATTCAAACTCACATCTCTTCCAGAGATATCCTCACAGAAATACCAAGAAATGATGTTTTACCAGCTATCTGGTCATCCCTTAGTTCAATCCTGTTGACATATAAAATTAATCATCACAGGGGCTTCCCTGGTGGCTCAGCAGTAAGGAGTCCATTTGCCAATGCAGGAGACACAGGTTCGATCCTTGGTTCAAGAAAATCCCACACGTCTTGGAGCAACTAAGCCCATGTGCCACAATTATTGAGCCTGTGCTCCAGAGCCCAGGAGCCACAACTACTGAGCCCATGTGCTGTAACTACTGAAGCCCGCATGCTCTAGAAGAGCCTGTGCTCCACAACAAGAGAAGCCATAGCAAGGTGAAGCCCTTGCACTGCAACTAGAGAGGAGCCTCTGTTCTCCACAGCTAGAGAAAATCTGAACAAAGACCAAGCAGCAACAAAGATCCGCCACAGCCAAAAATTTAAGAAAAAAAAAATAAACCATCATAGAACCCACGTTTAAGAAGATTCATCCAGGCAGCTTTTGCTGGGTAGACTGGGCAAACTGGGACAATTTCTGAACCAGTCCAGAGGAGAAAGGACAGTCACAGCTGGAACAGAGGTGGTGGGAATGGAGCAGAAGGCAAAGATGAGAGAGGTGGGTAACCACCCCTATCACCCTCTCCCCTCCCCACCAAGCTCCAGCCACAATAGTCTCCCTGTTGGGCGACTCCTTCCATGGACCTCAAAACACACCACGCCTGCCTCCACCCAGGGTCTCTGCCTTTGCAACACTCTTGCCCTGAAGTACGTTAAGTCTCATTCCCTCTTTTCTTTACTTCTTCTCAAGTCCCCTTGACCCCCTTCCCCCATCATGGCACTCCCTATCTCTGTTACCTTTCTTCAGTTTTCTCCAAGGCACTTATCACTCACTCCCAAATGGATGCAAGCTCCATGAGGACATGGACTTTTTTAGTTCACTATCATAGCCTCAGTGCCTAGATCAGGACACACTGTATGAATACTTAACATCTGGGTTGATTTTAGATGGGGAGGTTAACTTGACACCAACAGCTTGAGATTGTGACATGGAAGACAGCAGTACCTTTAGTGAAGATAGGAGAATTGAGATAGAAAAATGTTTGTTCAACATGAGATATCTATGAGATTAACTGGGCTTCCATGGTGGTTCAGCGGTAAAGAATCCACCTGCAATGCAGGAGCCACAGGAGATGTGGGCTCGATCCCTGGGTTGGGAAGATCCCCTGGAAGAGGGCATGGCAACTCACTACAGTATTCTTGCCTGGAGAATTTCATGGACAGAAGAGCCTGGCAGGCTATACAGTTCATAGGGTCGAAGAGAGTCAGATACAACTGAAGTGACTTAGCAGGCACGCACATATGAAATTAATTGAAAATCCAGGACTATTCCAGAGCAAACCCACAGGGTACTGGAAGGCAAAATCCCAATCTCCAAACGGTTAAAAAAAAAAAAAAACTGAGAGGAAAAAGGTTGAAAGGAGGAGGGTTAGGTACAAAGGGCACAACCATAAATGGGCAAGGCCATATATGGGAAAGTATATCACTAGGTCAGAAAGCATAAAGAAACATTCAGGTTGAGCATGAAATATGTCAGGCAAAGGTGACCGAGGTCAGGGCCACGAGAAAGAACCATCTAGGACTCTTACAGACTGCATTTATCAGCTGTAGGGAGCCAGGTCAGACTCGTGACTCAGCAATCAGTAGCTGCCCCCTACAGTTTAGACCAGGGCCAGAAACCCAGAGTTGGAGTCATCACTGAGCTCATCAGGTGCTGTGAATCAAAGATCTGATCTCTGCCCCATTTGAACAGGAGTGACAACAGAAGCTTTGAGTCACTGATGAGAACTGATGAGTCACCAAATGCAGAGCTCAAGTTGCAACTGAGTAGCCCCGGGGTTAAGCTGATCCCCAAGAAAGTCTTATTTGGGGTACACAAGGTTTTACTTTTCAGGTTCTGGAAGGGGAAACCATGTACACCCATGGTGGATTCATGTCAATGTATGGCAAAACAAATACAATATTGTAAAGTTAAAAAATAGATAATAAACTAATTTTTTAAAAAAAGGTTTTACTTTTCTAATTAACATCTATTTTCAAATGTTGACATTTTCACCAAAAAACCCATATTTCTGGTTTATCTTGCAGAAACTGGAAGATCTGGTGACATTAGGCTTACGTTTCACTTGCTAGTAAGAGGCTGAACTGAGCTGTGACTGCTGCCTTTAAAGAAAGTATGTGGGATAGGCCAGGCTACAAAATAGAGGAAGGGGCTTAGAATGAAGACTTATTTCTTGTTCACTCCAAGTCCAGGGTCGGTCGGGCAACTCTCTGGAGCAGCTCTCCTCCTGGCAACATCGCAGGGATCCAGGTTGCTTACACCTTTTCGCTCTACTTCAACTTACGTTCTCCATGATCAGCAAGGAGCAGCAGCTGTTCAGATGAAGCTGCTCCATAGCTTTTAACACGCTTCCTACTTGATGGGACACAGCTCCTCCACTGCCAGTCCGTCTCCCTCCCCACCCCTCAGCAAGGAGCTGAGAAATGGGGAGTTTGTGAATCCGGGTGAGCAGTAAACATCTCTGCCACACGGAGCAAGTGCTCTGCATGAAGTTCGCCACAATGCCTGCAAGGCTGCTAAATCATTCCCATTAGCTGCTTAGCTCCTGGAGGCATCTGCCTCCTTAGCCTTTGGGCAAAAAAAAAGAAAGGAGGGCTGGGAGAGAGCCTCCTCAAATGCTAGCTCACAACAGAACCCTCAAGTGGCAGGTGTCTTTCAGCTTTTCCTCTCCTCCCCAAGGTAGCTGGCTGCCAAGAGAACACACACCCACACCTAGCCATCTCTTTCCCACTCTTCTGGGTACACCACTGAGGGATGCCTGCTTCTTCTCCAGAGATGATTCAAACTGGGCCTGAGCCATTGCATATTTCAAATTCCTCACAGTCAAGAATACTCTACTATATTCTATCCATTTGACTCCCCCTTGCGTTGTGTTTGTTTACTTTTGTTCAGCAGAGATGAGTAGCAACAGAGTTGCAACAAGAATCTGCACTCCTAGGCTCTAGAAAGTACAAATCCCCATGTAAACTGTTATTCAGGAAGACAATTCATGTGCCATCCCTTTAAAGTGCTTGCTTTACATATCTTATTTTTCCCCCGGCTAGTTTTTAAAATTATTATCATCTATTCCTCTTTTTTTGCCTTCTTTTTGATTAAATGTCTTTTTAAATCCCATATTAATTAATTTTATTTTAACTATATTTCTTTGCATTATTGTTAAAGTTCCTGTTCTAAGGCTTAGAATATCTATCTTTAACCTTTCATAGCCTACTTAGAGTTAATATCGTATTTCTTCAGACAGAACCATCATCCTTTACGCTATAGTTGTAAATAATACACACATTACACCTAAATACATTACAAATCCCACAAGACAATATTCTAAAATTTGCTTTTGCTTTTAACAATCAGATGAATTTCAAAGAAATTAAAAGGGAAAAAAGTCTTCTTTATGCATCAATTTACTATTTCTGAAACTCTCCATTCTTTCCTGAAGATCTGAATTTCCTCTGGTGTCATTTCTTCTCAGCTTTCTTCTGGCATGCTAGGAATCTTGTTTCTCTGTTTTTAGACCTCTATAGTTCATGGAAAGCCCATGGCCATTCAAATCACTGTTCCCCTATACACAATGTCACTTTTTTTTCTGAATGCTTTCAAGATTTTTCTGTTATCATTGGTGTGTGTTCAGCATTTTGCCTATGATACACCAATGCAGTTTTCTTTATATTTACACTATTTAGGGTTTGCTGAGCTTCCTGAATCTTAACCAAATGTGGAAAGTTTAGGGGTACTATTCCTTCGAATATTTTATACCTCAACTCTCTCCTCTCCTTTCGAGACTTCAACAACACTCTATTTTTTTATATTCTCCACAGGTCCCAGAGAGTCTGTTCACTTTTTTCTCCAATCTTTTTTCCCTTCTCTTCAGATGTGATAATTTCTATTGATCTACCTTCAAGTATAGAGACTCTTTCCTATCATCTCTATTCTGCTTGTAATGTCATCCATGAAATTTATTTCAGACATTGTATTTTTTTATTCTAAAATGTCCACTTGGTTCTTTTCATATTTTCTATGTCTCTGCTGAAATTTCCTACCTTTTCACTCATTACAAGCATATTTTACTTTAACTCATTGAGCAGTGTTATAATAGCTGCACTAAAGTCCTTGTTTGATGATTTCAACATCTGGCTCATCTCAGGGTTGGTCTCTGTTGTCTTGTTGTCACATTTTCCATTTTCTTCACATGTTGAACAACTTTGTATCATGTACATCATGTATATTATGTTTTGAAGACTCTAGATTCTGTTATATCCTTCTGAGGAACGCCACAACTACGAGTTCCCAAAACTAAAAGATCCCTCCAGCTGCAACTAAAACCCAGTGCAGTCAAACAAATAGATGTCCACATCCAAACCTCTGGAACCTGTGAATATGTTATATCACCTGGCGAAAGGGAATTATGGCTGCAGATGGAATTATGGTGGCACACTGGAAGACCTTAAAATGAGATTATACTGGATTGTCCAGGTGGGCCCAATTATATCACAGGGGTCCTTAAAAGTGAAAGAGGGTGGCAGAAAAGAAAAGTCAGAATCAAACTGATCAATAAAAGAAGGATTCAACCCAACGTTTCTGGCTTTGAAAACAGAGGAAGCAGACCATGAGCCAAGAAACATGGAAGGTGGACAAGGCAAGGAAACAGAATCTCCCACAGAACCTCCAGAAGGAATGCAGTCCTGCCAACACTTTCATTTTAGCTCAGTGAAACCTATTTCAGGCTTCTGACCCAGAGTCGTAAAAGAACAAATTTATGTTTTTTAAGCCACTAAATTTGTGGAAATTTCCTACAGGAGGAACAGGGAACAAATGTATCCTCCAAAAATGTTTATGTTTTTATTTTAGCAAATGATTAAACTAGTTGGACCCAAACTACCAACTCTCTTTCTCACACGAGGCGGACATCAGCTTAGATCTCAGTTCAATTCTTTTTTTGCTTTCCTCAGCTGAACTGTTCATGCATTCATGCTTCAATGACCAGTCAGCGGTTTGGGTAAAGTCAACAGCAGAATTCAGGCTCTCTTCTTTACAGGATTCCCTAACAACTTTCTGAGAAAAGAAACTAAACGCATGGCATCACCTAAGTGTTCATACCAAAAACTTAGGAGAGTTTCTTCTCCTGTGCCCTTTTACATCTAGTCCACTTTCACAATCTGCATCCATCTCTTTCCATCTCTACACTCATGTCTAAAGCACCAGCTTCTTTCACCAGGATGACAGCAGCCAGGGTTGACTTATTCAGAAGGCACAGCAGACACAGTGCCTGGACACCACCATACTTTAAGGGCCCCACAAAACATTTTAGCTTATTTTTAAATTATAAGAAGAAATAAACGTTCAGGTCAAAGAAAATATATTTTATCAATATGTTGGTTTTTATACCAGGACAATCATAAAATACAAATTTTAATTTTAGGACTTCCCTGGTGGTCCAGTGGCTAAGAATCCTCCTTCCAATGTAGGGGGCACAGGTTCAATCCCTGGTTGGGGAACTAAGATCCCACATGCCATGGGGCAATTAAGCCCATGCTCTGCAACAAGAGAAGCTACCATGTGCCGCAACTAGAGAAAGCCTACATGCCGCAAGGAAGACCCAGTGCAGCCAGTAATGTTAATACTGTTTTAATGGAGATAAGGGCCTATGAAGGCAAAAGTGCCTAGGGTCCATGAAGACATTATGAGGTCCTGGTACCAAGAACCTTTTAACTGATCTTTCTCTTCCATTAGTGCAGGTGTATAACCCACTTTCCATTCAGTAAACTGAGTAATCCTGTTGTTGTCATCACTGTTGTTTAAAGTATGACGTCTATACACTAAGTGCACAATTCTTGAGTGTACAATCTGATGTACATAAATATACACTTATGTAACCATCACCCACATCAAGATGCTAAGTAACCCTTTACAAAACTATTTCAAGTCCTGACATTCCCCTGCATAAAATCTTTCCACACTTTCCCAATCCATTTGGAATAAAATCCAAACTCCTAAACCTGATTCACAGAGCCTCACATGATCCAACCCCAACATACTTCTCAAACCTCATCTTTTACCACTTTTTCCCCCTCCCTCACCAAACTCAGACTCCAACTTGCCAGCATGTTCCTGTCCTGGAGCATTTGATCTAGTTCTTCAGGGGGCTGGCTCTCTGTAACTGAGATCTCAGTTTACATGTCACTTCCTCAGAGGCCTTCCCTGACCATGCAATTTAAGTTGCACAAAATCAGTTTTATCAAATTACCTTAATTACCTGTAGAGTGCTTAACATTTCTAATATTTCATTTAATTACTGCTTATTGTCTGTCTTTCCCTCACTGAATTATGTAACATCCTTTGGAGCAGTTTTGTTCCCCAGTTGTACCTAAAATGCCAATAAAAGCGCCTGACACATGGTAGGAGCTCAAAGCATATTTTCAATGAATGAACTACTACCTATGGGGTTTCCCTGGTGGCTCATTGGTAAAAGATCGTTTTTCCTATGCAGGAGACGTGGATTCCATCCCTGGATGGGGAAGATCCCTTGGAGAAGGAAATGTCAACCTACTCCAATACTCTTGCCTGGGAAATTCCATGGACAGAGGAGTTTGGCGAGCTACAGTTCACCGGGTCCCAAAGAGTCTGACAAGACTTGGCAACAAGAGGAAGCGCAGATAGCATTAGACTGTGAAATCCTAAGGGCCTGAGTTTGACTGAATTTAGTTTGCAAGACGAAGGATTAAAAGACTTTTAGTAAAAGATCATGGCAAGTAAGTGATGAATGTTACTTTCTTCTCCTTCTAAACATCCCCAATTAAAACCATCCATAAGCAGAAAGATGGGTTTATTTTGCTTTAACAAAAAGCGATTTACAAAGAAACTCAGAATCTTCCCAGGAAACCAATTGTGGCACGCCCATTCTGGATTCCAGGCCACCTCCAATCGGTGCCAGAGAGGTGGAACTTGACAGCGCGGCGCCACCCCTTCCGTTTACCGCACCGGCAGGAAGTCTGTGGATCAGGAGACTCCGCCCCAGGCTCAGACCTGCCCCTCGTCCGCGCGTCGCCCTACGTAAAGCGTGAGGGGTTTCGCGATAGCGAAGGCCCCACCCCTTTGGCCACATGTCGCGCAGGTCTTCCCGTCGGATGCCGCGTCACCTCCTCGCGCTGCTTTACGAACCTAGAGAAGCGCCGCTCCGTCTCCTGTGTCCCTCCTCAATTCCCCGCCCCCTCCCAGTTTCGCGTCTCCTAGCCCTACGCGCTCGCTATAATCACGTGACTGCCTCATCCGGGTCCTTTGCGTTCTCTCTCCCTCTCCCAACATGGCGGCCTCAGGTGAGTGAGCGGCGGAGCGCGGCCAAGGACCAGGCTCCGAAGCGACTCTCCGAGCCTGATCCACTGATTCTTTGGAGTCGGGGAGTGGACGGCACCTCTGCCCTTCGGATTTTGGGGCTTCGGCAGGCTGGCGACTGGGCCATGTTAGGTTATTGCCTCGGGATGTCTAGGGGGAGGGGAAGGACACCTTCCCCTCCCCCCTCACACCCTTTTCACCCCATCTGCGCGAGGTTGGATTGGGGAGTAATGGTAGATTCTGGCTTGAGTTGGAGTGAGGAGGAGGCGCAGAAAGATCAGCGGGAGATGTAGGCCTTCTCATAGACGTGAAGCACTGTGCCCGCGTGAAAGCGTGGAGGAAGGAAGGAGGCGGTTGGCGCGCGGACGAGTGCACTCTGAACTAGGTCTCCAAGGCGCGAGGCCGTTGCGGACGGGAGTGGGGGCAGGGAATAAAGGGGGGGCAGTTAGAACCCGAGCGCGAGTTGCTGGAGGGGCGGAGGAAGGCGGCGGTGCGCGTGCGCGGTCGGAGAGCCTAGGGTAGTGGAGACCGGCGCTCCTGAAAAGCACGCGCGAGAGCCCAGATGGGAAGGTTTTACGCGTCTGTGTTGCTTTCCCTTTAGGTCCTTCCACTTTTTGCTCTTCCCCTTCTAAAGTGTGATCCGGCCCCTATGTTCTTCCAAGAGTAAATGTGTTAGGTTTGGAGGTTGGCACTACTAGAGTTAGACGGGGGTGGGAGTCCGGTGTGGTGCGCCCACGTGTTGGAGGAGAGGAAGCAGGGTGGAGACCTAGATTTCTTCTGGACTTTTTCTTACTCAGTCAACAGTTTTACTTGAGTGTGAACTGTATATTTGTCAGGCATGGTTCTGGATATTGGAGATCCAGTGGTGAGCAAGATCAGAGCCCTTGACAGCTTCCGTTTGGGTTGAGTTTTGATAGCCCTAGTAGTAGGGTAGGGCCCCCCCCTTTTTTTAAGGTAACTGCACAACTGCTAAGAGTTGCTTTTAGAAGAATACTAGTGGCCGGAGTTGATTTCTTGTTTAAAATTTGAGAGGAAATACCACTTTCATGTAAGTCTGCTTGCACTTCTGATGGACTTAGTAACAACTTTTCTCTGAACACTCATTTCTCACCAAGAATTTCTCTTCTCTATTACATAGAGATGTATGTCTTTGGAAAATGTTGAGGGAATTGAGGTGCAGTTGAGGAAATCTTTTACTAGTGTAGCACTTGACAATTGACCTGGCACTTTTTTGTGTGTGTTGTCTAATTTGATGTTCTGTGAGATAATGCAGATGTCGGTTATCTCCTGTCTGAGGAAGATGAAAATTACTGGCTCAAGGTCACTGTATGCAGATGGCAGAGTAAGGTCGAAATCTGTGAAACTTCTCATTCTTCCCCATTGTCAACTTGGGACTAACAAGGTTGGTTTCTGTGTCATCATAAGTTTGGGATGCTGCCCAGGAGCTTCATCTGAAGTACTTTGGCCTGAATTTGCCATCTTGATGTCTTAGTGTCATAATTAGTGAAAAGCCTGTATTCCCTTTCTGTATAACTTGTGTGGAATTTTTTTAGAGGTGGAAGACACTGATAGCATTGTGTTCGTTTTGCAATGTTAAATAAAGTCCAGACTGGTAAAACAGATGTGTTTAGTGAGGTCTCTTCTTCCCCTCTACCCGATTGGAAGCCTTCATCTCCTTTAATTCAGTTACATGAATCTTTTAGCTTGTGTACTATATGTAAGGGACACTTAATGCTAGTATCCGGGTACAGTGGTACATCTGACAGTCAGCCCTTGAGAAATTATCAAATTTCTTTCCCCACTTTGGATCTTTTCCCATCGTATTGATTTGGTTGAGTGACCAGATGACTGTATTAATGGGTCTATAAAACTAATGTATTTTCAGTATACTGCTTGATGGCCCCTGAAAAAAATCTGATATTTTCTTTATGAAAATACATGATAAAACTTAACAGGCCTCTTTTACTTTTTTTTTTAATTAGAGGAAAATTGCTTTATGATGTGTTGGTTTCCGCTGTACACAGGTGAAACAGCTATAACTGTGCATATACTTTTACTTTTAAATGAAACCAAAAAATTCTTTGCAATAATACAGTATCCAGTGTGACCCATCATTGACCTTCAAGAACTGGAGGTGTCCCAAAGCTAACTATTGCATCTGTGTCCTTACCTATAGGGGATCAAATGTGTTTGACACAGGTTAACAGTTTGTGAGACTAGACTGCTTTGGGATGGTTAACAGTGCACCCGTGTGCACATATGTGGCATCTTGTTTGATTATTTTTTATGGTAAGATAGTATCCAGTGGCGGTTTTCATACAGTGCTGACCCCTATAGTTAAAAACAGTTTCACTGGCTGCTGTTATATGCTGTTCATGTATTACCTATCTTCATATCCCTTCCTGTACCATATGTTTGTTATTCTGGCAGTAAGATCCCCAGATTCAGAAAGTCAAGGTTAAAATGTCTTACGAAAATTCAAGTACAAATACAAAGAGAAGTATTAAGATAAAACATTGTATTTTTAAGTAATGTCATTTTTAAAGAATGTGTACTTTCAGAGAATCTTGAGGTATAAGTCACATACCATGTATATATCACTTGAGATAGAATAACCTACTACATTGTATTCATTGCAAAACATCTTAGAATTTGTTTTCCTGATCATGGGGGAAGGAATTAACTTTAGAGTTTTGGGGGTTTTTTGTTTTAACTGGTTGTTTCCCAAAACATCCTAGAATTTGTTTTCCTGATCGTGAGGAAGGGGATTAACTTTGGAGTTTTGGGTGTGTTCAACTGGTTGTTTGTAGTTAAATATATGTATGTACATTTATAAGTGCACTCAACCAAAGTCAGTTTCTTAGATTTGTATCGGATATTGCTGTGGTCCATATGTGATCAAAATTGAGTATGTGTGGAGAGGTAAGGAAAAAAGCATTGTGGCGTTTTCCTCAGATTGTGTCAAGATGAAATTGGACAAAGAGATCCCGTAACAATTAAACATAGGGGTCAAGGTGGTTCCCAGGTGGCTCAGTGGTAAACAAAAAACAGCCTGCCAATGCTGGATATGCAGGTTCAATCCCTGGTTCAGGAAGATCCCCTGGAGAGGGAAATGGCAATCCACTCCAGTATTCTTGCCTGGAAAATCCCATGGACAGAGGAACCTGGCAGGCTACAGCCCATGAGGTTGCAAAGAGTTGGACATGACTTAATCATGAGCAAGATGGTGAAGCTTGTTGATCCTGGCTCTGTCTTTATTCTCTGCTCTGCTAAACAGCACAGTAAAGGTCGAGGACTCTTAATGTTATGATACTGTGCCACACTGTATGAAACATCTTTTCATGCTGTGCTCTAAACAGCAGTAAATAAGTCTAGCTCTAGGCACTCTGGTATTTGGGCAGATGGCATTTTTTTTTTTAATTGTTATTGGCTGCATTGGGTCTTCATTTGCTGTGAGAGGGCTTTCTCTAGTTGTGGTTCACAGGTCTCTCTTGTTGCAGAGCACAGTCTCTAGGTGTGTGGGCTTAAGTAGTTGCAGCTCACTGGCTCTAGAGACAGGCTCAGTAGTTGTGGCACAGGCTCAGTTGCTCAGTGGCAGTGTGGGATCTTCCTGAACCAGGGATTGAACCTGTGTCCCCTGCATTGGCAGGCAGATTCTTAGCCAATGTACCACCAAGGAAGTCCAAGAAACTTAATTTTTTTAACAATGCCTCATTTAATTATTAAGAACTATGTGAATTCTCCTTCCTGAATAAAAGATACTAGGTTGAGAAAGAAGGAGAAGTAGGGCTGCATTGTACAACAAATAAGCTTTTATTGCTTAAAGTACTTTAAGGTGTCTACTGTTTTATTTAAAGAACTAACAGCCTGTCCATAGATTTTATCACTCCAGTGTATGTCAGTTGGAGCTTTTATTACTAATACAATGGAGTTAGAACAGGAAAACATTCCAAGAAAACTAAAGGAAGCGTTTTTACTTTCAATTAGCCTGATAATCCTGAGGATTTGGTTTATTGTAGTCACTTTTCTGCTAATGTGCTTTGTATAGGGCTAACATTTCCTTTTGTTTGTCTACTTATTTATTGATGTGAAAATACCACTTAGAACGCTGGTTCTCAACCATGGACAGTTTTGTCTTACCCACCTAGGACACTAAGTCTAGGCCCTGAGATTGCTGTATACATGTATACAATACACGGTACAGTGTCTCCCCGCCCTGCCCCCAAACAAAGGATTACCCAACCTAAAATGTCAGCCAGCAGTGCAGAAACTGAGAAAGGGTTAAGCTGGTCAGTTGTAGTATTTATTTTTATACCTATCATAACAAAGCTTAACTAGATGAGTATATAAAGAGCTTCACAAGTACCTAGTATTTAGTAGGTAAATTACAATTATAATGAGGCAAGCAGGCAGTTAGAGGGTTTAATAAAATTTCTGGGACTTGTGTTCTTTTTCCTTCTTGTCCAAGTGGATTTGGTCTTAAGTAATTGAGATGTGTTTTATTACGTGGTTGAACTTTCACCAATTCATGAAAAATTTAAAGACATTTAAGAGTTGGATCAGCTCAGTCATTGTGTCAGGGGTTTGATACTGCTGGAGCATTAAAGGATGCTTTACTTAATAAAGAAGAGAACATCACTGAAGTCCTAAACATGGAATGGACATAGATATTGTAGGAAGAAAATGTGCATGAAGGATTTAGATAACATTGTTTCTCAGTTAGAATAAAACAGAGTGGAGAGAGCATTTAGGTTTGTTAATTTTACTTTTTTAAAGGCTTGTTCTGTTAAATCTGCTGCTTATATTATGATTGAGTCAGTGCTGCTACTAGATTTAAAGAAGTTAGAGGTCTTGAGGAAGAGTTTTGGTCTGTCTTTATATGAGGGCTATCCATCATCCAACAGTGATTTCTCAGCCAGAAGTTTTTGGAGGGGCCAGTCACAGAATCAGAGGGGAAAGGGGTATGTATCGTTTGAAAAGATATTCTAAAACAGTGTTTTAATCTTCTTTTTTGGACACACTATTTTGAAATTTCAAATGACACTAAAGGAGAATGTGAGATCAGTTTGTCAAGAGTCAAGGAGTAAAAACTGAGAAAACCTGATTTAGAAAATTGATTTATGCCAAAATCAAACAAAGGGCAGATTAGTTTTTATTTTCTCAGTGACCAGACAGATCGTGAAGCCCCATGAAGGTAACGTTCTCTAGCTAGCATCATACTAATCCCATTTCTTTTCTAATTGAACAACTAAAATAAGCCTATACGCTATCATTCTACCACAGAGGTATGTTCTATGTCTTATTCAAATTAAAATTTCCCCCAGGCCTTTGCATATGAGCTAGGAGCAGTATCAGTATTATCAAACTTTGCATAGCTACTTTCTTTCAAAGCATAGAATAGATCCACAATATAACCTGGTGATCATAAATGAGTTTTGGAACAGGGTTACTATTAAGTCACTTGAGAGAAGCATGAAAACTTCACATTCAGGACTGTATTTTCCCTGTATAATTGTAGCCAAGTTTGTCTGTTTTGCACACCGAGGCCATAATTCTTGAGGTTCATTTTGTGTCCAGAAGGTTCATAACATTCATAGCAAACAGGTCTTTAGTTTCTGAAAATTGTATTTTAAAGGAAAGGTAAGTACCAGGTGAGAGAACAGCCTTCATTCAGTTAAGCAAATGGTGCATCGAGTTACAGACTCTTCATCATTTTGGATTGAAAATTGAAAGTTTGTTGAGAGTTGGAACACGGAGAAAGAACTCATCCTTATAAAAGGCATGAAACTCATCTTTGTTACAACAAAGCTGCTTGTTATGGTTTTCTGGGGGGTTTGTTTTTGTTTTTTTTCCTTAACCGTGTCACAGCTGCTCTGAAGGGACAATTCTAGAACTTCAGTTAGTCCTTTCAGCTCTTCTGCATTAGCTGCTGACTGGTGCCATCTCAGAAGTAGTTCTAAGGACTGGAGAGTTTAAAGAGACACGGTCAGGATTCCTAAAGATTTCATAACTGGGGAAAACATTTAAATTGCTGGTTCTCAGGGATTTCTTATGTTTTTCCTTTAGTATACTATCTCATTTTCATATGTGGTGTTAAGGTAGGGAAGGAGATCTCTTTTTTTCTTTTCCTCCTAGGGGACAGAGGATCACTGTGTATATGAGTCTTACAATTTGAACAGTTTCAAATGACAATGAGTACATTTGCCCTGGTTGTGATAACCTGCCATAGAACTAATAACAAGGAGACTGGGACTCCTATGGGAAGAGCCCTAGACTTGGTGTCCAAAATCTTGGGTTTAATTCTAGCTCTGACATCTGACTGTAACTTTAGGGGAGTCATTTAACCTCTTTGAGACTTGGTTTCCTTCTCTGTAAATTGATGGCAATGATTTCTGCCTCGTGGTTATTTACAAGTATCAAACAAGTCTCGAAAGTGTCAGAATATTAAGAGTAGGGATACCTCATTTTATTTTTCACTTCTCATTGAACTTTCTGTCCCAGTACATTGTGCTTTCTCCTTTATATCTGCATGGAATTCTTTCATATAAATGTACCACAATCTAAACCTTTGATGGGCCTTTTTTGTTGCTTTCTTATAAGTACATTTAACAATAGTGCAGTGTACAATTCTGTAAAGACCCAAGTATTGATGGATAATCTTTCTCTTGTCTTTTTGAAACAGCAAAAAAGAAGAATAAGAAGGGGAAGACTATCTCCCTAACAGACTTTCTGGCTGAGGATGGAGGGACTGGTGGAGGCAGCACCTATGTCCCCAAACCAGTCAGCTGGGCTGATGAAACAGACGACCTGGAAGGAGATGGTGCGTTTCCTTCTATTTTTCATCACGCCTGGAACTTCTGGACAAAATCTATTCCATAATAATGGGTCACACTTGCAATTTGTAAGAAGCTTACTAATTTTGTAGAACCTGAAATCTTATGTTTATGTATTTGTACATAACAAAATAGGTTAAGCCTATGAGTTTGAAATAGAGATTATTTCAAATTGGCCTTAGTGCCAATTCTGGCTATTACAGTATTAGAGTTTTGTCAGGGTACTGTCCTTTTAAGCCTTGTTGTCTTCATTTGGAAAGTAAGGACTAGATTTCATTTTGGGTCTAAAATTCTGTGATGTCTTCATAAAGTAATATGGCAGTATAATCTATAAGCTGCTTATACTTAACAGTCAAGGAATAATTTGTTCTAGGAGCTATTAGTATGAAGGCATGGTGTTCCTGGGTAAACAAAAATGATCTGAGGGAAAGGAATGGGAATAGTAATTATGGTGGGAAAATATTTGAAGTTTTGTGCCTTCGCAGAATAGCTGGCAATAGGCAGGAGCTATAAAGTTATCTGGCCTGACAAATCTGATCACCCATCATTTTTGTCTAAAAGCCTTCATTGCAAACTGAAAAATACTTTTTCTTTTGTGACCTATTTTTGTATTAAAAAATTTCATCTAGATCGTACCTTCTGTAAGTGTTGATACCTGAAGTACAAACTCAGGGGCAGTACCGTAGGGACAGTATATCCTAGGTCCACTAGGATTACCATCCTGCTGGGCTACCATCTGTGTAACCTTGGTAGGCAAGTTACAAAGCCTTCCCAAAATCTTAGTTTCCTTTAGTAAATGGGGAACAAACTCACAAGATTACTACAAAGGTAAGGTGGAATAAAATGATTTAACACTTGGCACTTAGTGTAGGTCCTCTTATTCTACAGTGGTACTAAGGGAAGTTTCTTCTGTTGTTTAATGTCTACTTTTCTACCCTAGTTTCAACCACTTGGCATAGTAATGATGATGATGTGTATCGGGCACCTCCAATTGACCGTTCCATCCTGCCCACTGCTCCACGGGCTGCTCGGGAACCCAATATCGACCGGAGCCGTCTTCCCAAATCTCCACCCTACACTGCTTTTCTAGGGAACCTGCCCTATGATGTGACAGAAGACTCCATTAAGGAATTCTTTAGAGGATTAAATGTAAGTGTAAAGGATTTAGGTAATTAACTAGATAGGGAGGGTAGCATAGTGACTGTCTCTTGAATTCCTGTGTTGAGAAAAGTTCTGAGGTTATATATAGACTGAGAAAAAAAAAATGGGTATATAATTAAGTGGCATTTAGGCCCTTTGGCTGAGAATGTTCTCGTCCAACACCAGTCGGACAGTCTTATCAGCAAATTTAATAACTTACTGATACAGGGAGAATCTGTCAAGAACATATACCTGTCTCATTAAGAAACTTAAAGGTGACAGTTGAATGTTGAAAAGTGGGAAGAAAGTTTCTCTGAACTCAGCTATTCTGTTAATGACATTCAGGCTTATAGCAAAACTGCATTTAAAAACTACATTTTAGTTCAATGCATGATACAGGGCGCTTGGGGCTGGTGCACCGGGATGACCCGGAGGGATGGGATGGAGGGAGGTGGGAGGGGGGTTCTGGAAAGGGAAAACATGTACACCCATGGTGGATTCATGTCAATGTATGGCAAAACAAATACAATATTGTAAAGTTAAAAAATAGGTAAATAAACTAATTTAAAAGAAAAGAAAACCCATATGGTAAAACAGGAGAAAAAAAATACATAGCACAGGGGCGCTCCTCTTGATGCGCTGTGGAGACCAGAATGGGAATGAAGTTCGAAAGGAAAGGGATATATGTATATGTATGAATTTCCCAGGTGGCACTAGTGGTAAAGGACCCGCCTGTCAATACAGGAGACCTAAGAGACTCAGGTCCAATCCCTGGATCAGGAAGATCCCCTGGAGGAAGGCATGGCAACTCACTCCAGTATTCTTGCCTAGAGAATCCTATGGACAGAGGAGTCGGGCAGGCTAGAGTCCACAGGGTCACAACTGAAGTGGCTTAGCACATATGTATATCTACAGCTGCTTCACTTTGCTGTACAGCAGAAACTAAGACAACATTGTAAAGAAACTATACTCCAATAAAAATTAATTTTAAAAACCCTTATAAGCATTAATGATTCTCAGGTTAACAAGGAAATCAAAAGAACTCTAAGCTATGTATATCTAAATGACAAATTAAATATAAAGACCTGAAAATTATATCCAAATTTATAGCATAGTTATTAAGAAAACAGTAAGAATAAAAATAAATTTGAATGTAAAAAAATAAAAATAAAAACTACATTTTAATATTTTATATGAATACATTTAACTGAGCAGATATGTAGTTTATATTAACAGAATCTGTTCACATATAATTCACAGACTTGCTTTAAAAGCTTAAGGCAAGATGTTTGAAAACACTGATCTGAAAGTTTCTAGAAAGACAAAGTAAGTATGAGGTGCTTAAAAGTCCTTTTTCCAAACTTTGATGAAAAAATACTTAAGATTTCAAAAATGGAAGAAGGAGTAATAATTTCCAATTCTATTGGGTTTTTCTCCAGAGTCTTTGTCAATGAGAAGACATTAAAAAGTAGGTTTCTTAATTCCCTTTTATTTTGTTCCTTTTCCTGCTCTACTCATGAGTGAAGTTAAAATAGAATTTGAAAGCAACTAACAGAATCCATATTTCAGAAGCCCAGAGTAAAGTATCAAATCAGTGATGCAAAAGATAACTTGAATATATGCACAGTATTGGAGAAGTGAAGAAATAAATAAAAAGGGTTAGAAAACAGACAACAAAAGGTGACAAGAAAGTAGTTAGAAGTATGATTTAGTGCTTTATCATCTTAGAGTTTGGCAGAGAGGGTAAGGATGGTGAGTGTTTACAATTCAGTGTTTGATTCAGCCAAGCTATAAATGTGTTAAAACAGTAAATAATGTTTCTCAGATAAGTCAGCTTGTCGTAAAATATACTGCCCAGAAAACCTTTTGGCAAAAACTGAGTCTAGTTTCTGAGAGAGAAAAATTGAAAATCAATTAATTGTGAAATAGGCAATTCCTCTTAATTGAAAAACAACTAAAAGATAGAAGTACAAAATGAGGCAGAAGTCAGGGGTACAAGGAGTACACTGAACTTGTCCAAGTTTTTTAAAGGTTAAATTCATACTGTTCAAGTTGAAAAGATTTTAACAAGGTATATAGTGAAGTCTCTCTTGTATCAGTTTTCCTCCTGGAGATATCTAGGTTCTTGTGTACTCTTCAGAGAAATCCATTGTCTACACAGTGTCAAGAAAAGAAGGCAAGTGAACAAGAACATTGAATTTGGAAACTATTTTTTGTTTCTTCTTTAGATCAGTGCGGTGCGTTTACCGCGTGAACCCAGCAATCCTGAGAGGTTAAAAGGTTTTGGTTATGCTGAGTTTGAGGACCTGGATTCCTTGCTCAGTGCCCTGAGCCTCAACGAAGAGGTAAATAAAATAAGGGTGGGTTGAGGGCTGGGAGCTAACAACGCTTATGTTTATAGTCTGGGTCTGTAGCTATTTTAAAGATTCCCACATAACCCTATATGCGAGACAGAATAAGAGACACAGATGCAAGGAACAGTCTTACGGACTCTGAGGGAGAAGGTGAGGGTGGGATGTTCTGAGAGAATAGCATCGAAACATCTATATTATCATATGTGAAACAGAACACCATTCCAGGTTCGATGCACAAGACAAACGCTCAGAGCTGGGGCAATGGGATGACCCAGAGGGATGGGATGGGGAGGGAGGTGGGAGGGGGGTTCAGGATGGGGAACACATGTAAACCTAGGGCTAATTCATTTCAATGTGTGACAAAAACCACTACAATATTGTAAAGTAATTAGCCCCCAACTAAAATAAATTAAAAAAAAAAAAAGATTCCCACAATATCTACAAAGAAAAGCCTAGATTATTTATCAGTATTCCAGTTAACTTTCAACATCTAGCAAGTCACACTTCCCTTCAGCAAGTTCATCAGGGCCTAGTAATAATTTTAAGGTGGCTCAGAAACATTTCTAAAATGTCATTTATATCAATAATACTTGCTCCTAGGAATGATAGTAAACATTCAGTCCTGCTTTTTTACTATTGCCTGTAGATGTTTCCCTATCTAGACACACCAGAGGTTCAGTAGGGAAAGGAAATTCAGCTGTTAATACAGGAAGGGGAATGGAGATGAAATAAAATTGTGATCAGTTATTTAAGGCCATGTATGGATTGTTAGACTTGCCCAAACAGGAATATTAAAAGTTAGTTGCTTATTAGTGATAAAAAGTTTCTAATCCAGAAACTGCTTTTTTACCTCTAGTGACTTTAGAAATCGAACTGATTATATCTGAAAAGGAAAAAAGGCTCTTTTTTAAATTTTAGAAACCTCTCATTGTTTGTTGAGAAGTGACATTTGTGGCATAATTCTGTGGTCGAAATCTGACATTGGACGTGATTGAAAGCAACTCCTCCTAAAATATTTTTCCTGTCTCAGGTTTAAGTACCACCATGATAATCTGAAGCAAATGTCACATAGGAATAAAATTTGTGTTTAGTTAAATATTAATGTATGAAAAACGAAAGTTGTTAGAAGTTTTTCTTTTCATGTCATTTCTAGGTTTCATTAACATGACTAATTTTTAACTTCTCAGCCTGGATAAGGAAAGGATGCCATACAACTGTTATTGTCTGAAGTTTGCTGAATTGACTATAATGTAAAAGGATTACACTTAATAAATTGCCTGTGATAGTTAAAAAGTTAAATCTATTCTGTGAGATTGACTTTATAAAAATAGTAAGGTAATTGAGTTGACATTTATGTAAGCCCAACTTAAATGTTAATTCTACTAGGTTATTTTATATTCAAGTCTTTATAGAGGATTCTTGAGCCAACAGAGTGTAGTGTTGGCTAGATTACAGTGTTTTTCCTTTATCTTCCTTCCCCCAGTGCTTCTGCTATGCCCAGACGTTCAAGGTCACTCATGGGATTTGTGCATAATGGGGCAAAAGGTTGGTTAATATGGTCCTATGCTCTCAGTCTCTAGGTAACAGGAGAATTCGAGTGGACGTTGCTGATCAAGCACAGGATAAAGGTGAGAAAGCTGACTGAATGTGTTCAAGTGTTGTGTTTCATCTGGTCCTAGGATGACAAACCAGAGGTGCCCTCCCCCAGAAATTTTTAGTGGAGGCCTACCTTAATCTCAATCAGTAATTGTTGACTGAGGTGGTTTTGCTTCACAGGGGACATTTGTCAGTGTTGGGAGACATTTGGGTTGTCACAAGTGTGGGGAGGGCTGACATCTAAAAGAATCGAAGGGCTGTTCTGTAGTGTGTATGATGGTCCCCCACAACAAAGAATTGTCCAACCCAAAATGTTAGTTGTGTTGAGACTGAGAAACCCTGATTGACCTATATGAACATTAAATATATACTAAATAAATTACATACCTAGCACTGTGGACACCAAAGGAGCCTGATTCACATATATTTTAGAGGCTCCTGGCCTATATAGAAGATGAGACAGGTAAGCATTAAACCAGTAGGAATAAGAGTGAGGAAGGGAGTCACTTGGTTGAGTTGAAGAGTGCATTTACAGGGCTGAGATGACTTCATGACAACGCTGTGGTATAAGCAGGTAATATATGTGCGGCAGCAGGGGTTGTCTACACATGCGAGAAATATTTGACAACAGTTTTTGTGAGCTAACCTGTGGTTTTTTTATTTGATATATCCGTAGACAGGGATGATCGTTCTTTTGGCCGAGACAGAAATCGTGATTCTGACAAAACAGATACAGACTGGAGGGCCCGTCCTGCTGCAGACAGCTTTGATGACTACCCACCTAGAAGGGGTGATGATAGCTTTGGAGACAGTAAGTTCATTTTCATCCCATTTCTTCTGTGTTCTGGGGGTGTTTTGTAATTGGACAAATAACAGAAAATTCATTACCTTCAAAAAATCCTAAATGTCTACCATACACCAGGTACTTTTGTGAGCTCAGGATATAGCAGTGAACAAAACATAAAATACTGCTCTCTGGACATTATTTAACAGGGGAGAGAAATGGTATGCAAATAAAATGTATAATTTAGAGATGACTAAGTAGTGGTTTGTTGATATAATGGAATACTTGATAGCATAACATACATGTGATGACAGGGATAAAATTCAAAACCTGTTTGGTGTGGCCGAGCTTCATGGCTTATGGGATACTAATCCTCCTGACTAGGAATTGAACCCAGGGTCCCGGCACTGAAAGTGCCGAGTCCTCACCACTAGACCGCCAGGGAAGTTCCGAAACCTGTTTGGGTGAGGAAGAAAAGCAAAAATGGAGGAATTTTAGAGCAGTATCATGTAGTGTAAACATGTAAGTTTGTAAAGCTGTGTGCATGGTAACATAACCGCCCTCATGATTATGGGTAGAGGGTGGAAGGAATTCTTTCACTACGTTTGTAACATGCTACTTTTAAATTTTAAAACTGAAATAAACATGGCAAAATACTGACATCCACTCAACCTAAGTAATAGATTCAAAGTCAGCTATCATTTCTATAGTTTCTTGTATGTTTGGAATATTTTGAAGTTAAAAAATGGAAAGAGCAACTTAAATCCGCGAACATTTTGATTTTTGTGAGACATTAGTGAACCCCTGTGCCAAATATAATTGAGGAAGCAGCGATACATTCCCATTTTAAGAGAGTCCTCCTTGACATAGTTAAGATGTAGAAGGACAGAGTCACATTTGTATCTGATTTTTAGAAGTCTTTATGACTCAATAGAGCCTTGGGAGAACTACCTAGGTACTTTTACTTCAGTATCTATGCAAGAGGTTCTATTATTAACAAGGAGAAATGGCTCTTGAAAAGCAGACAATCAGACCAAGGGGTCCCAAGAATATGACAATTTTCTCACCTCAGATATTAAATTTAGAGCAAGCAAGATGGATAATAACAAGGAAAGACTAGGCCAGGGCCCCAAAGTTAGCCCTGCCAACATGGTGGAGGTAGGTCCTGCACTGTGCCACAAAGGGTAAAGACCCCTGTCCCAAGCAGGTAGCCCATAAAAGATACCTTGGGAGTGGGACAAAATATTAAGCTAAATGTTTTGTATATTTCCAGAATATGTTATCTTATAACATATTATAATACGTTATGATAGCATTAACTCCTGTGCTTGCTTCTTTTCACTGGATCTTTGCTCTCTTAGTGCAAGTTTATAATTTATAAAGTTTATCTGTTTAATTTTTTATTTTGGCCATGCCACGAGGTATGTGGGATCTTAGTTCCCCATTCAGGGATTGAACCTGTGCCCCTCTGTGTTGGAAGCGCAGTCTTAAGCCACTGGACTGCCAGGGAAGCCCCTTAATTTATAAAACCTAAACTACCTGTGGATGAATGTTCATGTAGACAAAATGATGACCTTTGCAAAATGAAACCATTGTTTAAAATGAAGCTGTCACAAAAATAATTTCTTTCTTTGACCTACTCAATGTAAACTCAAAACATCTTTTAAGTTGGCTGTTTCATTTTTTAATTAATTGGTTCATATTGAGATGTTAAGGTGTTTTAATTAACCAGTTGTCATATGTTGCATATATTTTTCTCATTTTGATTTGTGGTATATGTAATTATTTTTCCATGCCAAACTTTTGTTTCCCACCACCACCACACCACATGGCTTTCAGCATCTTTTTTCCCTAACCAGGGATCAGACTCATGCCTCTTGCTATGAAAGCTTGGAATCCTAACTACTGGACCACCTGGAGTTCCCGCCATGCTAAACTTTTAAGTAGTCTTTGATATCAAGTGTGAAAGATTCCAGCTATATTTTCTTCTGGTGTTTTGTGCTTATATGGTTTAATATTTAAATTGCTAATCCTGGAAGTTTATTATGGAATATACAACAGTCCATGTCTCCTCCCCCCCATATCTGTGGGGATACATTTCAAGACACCACCACCCCACATGGATGCCTGAAACCTCAGATATTACCGAATCCTGTGTGTGACACTGTGTTGTTCCTATACATACATACCTATGATGAAGTTCAATTTATAAATTAGGTATACTAGAGATTAACAATAATGATTAATGATAAAATAGAACAATTATAACAGTATACTGTAATAAAAGTTACATGTGTTGTCTCTCTCAAAGTATATCTTACTGTACTATACTTAAACTGTGTGGGCACGCTGGACAAAAGGGATGATTCGTATCCCGGACAGGTTGGAGGGAGAGAGCATAAGATTTCATCATGCTATTCAGAACAGCACACATTGCTGTTACATTTTAAAACTTAAGAATTGTGTATTTCTGGAATTTTCCATTAAAAAATTTTGGCTGTAGTTGACCACAGGTAACTGAAACTTCAAAAAACTAAACCACAGATAGGGCAGGACCACTGTATATTTATCTCCCCCCAACTTCCTCCTAAATTGTTACCCCAGGAACATTTATTGAATCACAGAATAACTACTGAGAAAACTTAATTCAATACAAATTATTCTGCCTTGGATATAATATTTTTGTTGTTAATAAAAACAGACACCTCAGTGAATATGAACTCGGAACCAAACTGACCTAATGGGCTGTCATGCTGCTTTTTATTAGTAGTGTCAAAGAAAAAGGAATGACATTACCTGTCTCTTCTTCTCTAGAGTATCGAGATCGTTACGATTCAGACCGATATCGTGATGGGTATCGGGACAGTTATCGTGATGGCCCACGCCGGGACATGGATCGATACGGGGGCCGAGATCGCTATGATGACCGAGGTGGCAGAGACTATGACAGAGGTCATTATAAAACACAAATTATATGGCCTTCTTCTAAGAACTTCCTGCTTCCCTCTGGTGTGATGATTACAATTTGGGATCTGTTTACAGGCTACGATTCCAGGATAGGCAGTGGCAGAAGAGCATTTGGTAGCGGTTACCGTAGGGATGACGACTACAGGGGAGGCGGGGACCGCTACGAAGACAGATACGACAGACGAGATGACCGGTCGTGGAGCTCCAGAGATGATTACTCTCGGGATGATTATAGGCGGGATGATAGAGGTAATCATCTTGTCTGCTTTCTTGATGGAGCATTACAACTAGAGTAGTAACTGGTTGAAAATTTTTCCAGTTATGGGCACAAATAGAATCTGCAGATAGTTAAAAAAAATGCATCAGAACAGGACTGAAAGAGCATTAGATTAATGTGAACACGATGAAAATAAAGTCTGGTTCTAACCTGTCTTAGGGTATAGATTAACATTTAATTGAATAGACAGAAAAGGAAAAAACCATTTGCCAGACTCTTACAGTAAGGTCTTGCTTAAAATAGGCTGTTTTAGCCCCACTTTTCAAGTGAAGAAATGAAACTCAGTCACAGTCTCATAGCCAGAAATTGGTAGGTGGTGTGGGTTGAAAACCAAGTGTTGCTTATTTCAATGCCATTATACCAAATGGTTGGTATTCATTCATTAATGGTAAGATGTCAGTGTACCTATTGTAAAATTAATGCCCCCAACGTTATGATCACTTATATAAAACATGCATTGTGTTACAACTCTATCTCTCAAAAAGCATCGTAAATGGCCACCATTTATTGTTCTGACTTCAGCGATGTCATTTTAAAAATAATATATTTGGGAGCTCCGTAGTGGCCTAGTGGTTAGGATTCTGGGCTTTCATTGTCCTGGCTTGGGTTCAGCCCCTGTTGGGGAACTGAGATTCCGAATGTGGCACAGCCAAAATTAAGATTTAAGTAAAGTATCTGGTCCAGAATTCTTCTCTGTAATTCTATTTAGACAGCATACCTAGAGTTAATGATGAGTAAAAATCTTTCCTCCTCCCTTAAACGAAAAGGTTTAGAGAGCTAATGATTAGTAAAATCTTTCCTCCTCCCTCAAACAAAAAGGTTTTTAATGTTTCCAGTTAAGTATTCAACGTGGTAGAGGTAGAAGTATTGTCTCCACTTTGACTCATGAGAAAAGTAGAGGCTCAGATGCAGTCTTCGTTGGCTACTGACCTTTGCCTTTCATGCCATGTCCTTCCCCAATAGTTGATTTCCACCCCCTATCACCTCCAACTCCTAAGATCTGCCCCCTTTCCTCCAGGGTCACTGCCACTGTCACTGTTCAGACATCGTTGCTGTGCCCATGTTACTAACATTTCCCTCTTATTTTCACATTGGCTTGGGTTGTCTTTCTGGAGCAATATCTAATTAGGTTATTATTTTTCTTCTAAAACCCTTTTTTTGTCTCTTTATGGCCTTTTGTACTTCTGACATAGACAAGGGCCTTCACCGCTCTGCCTCTTCATATTCCTGGCATTGATATGGTATCTGAAATATAAGTGTTCAGATTATTTGTTGAGTAGGTAAATGAAATTATCAAAGAAGAAGGGGATACTGTGTACCACAATGGGAGGAGTAGTAGAGTTGCTTCACTAACGTGGATTTCATTGTTTGGTCCACCAGATATTAGGTGCGTGACTTCAATGAGTTCTTGTTTCTGACCCCAGTTGTACCCTATTCACATTGGTTATAGCCCCTTGACAGAGTTATACAGATGAAAAATGTTACCTTAAAAGTTACATAAACTATTAATGTAAAACCTTTATAGAAAATTTAAATTTTGCTAAACAATACCCTCTTTGTTTGCAAATACAAAATATGTACTAAAATAATAATAAAGACATGCATGAGAAGGATAAATAGCAAATTGAGCATAGTAGTTAGGAGAAGACAACGCAGCTAAGCATGTTATCGGAGAAGGCTTTGGTAATTTTTGCAATGTTTTAAGTCGGGTGGTTGATGTGCACAAGCTTTCTTTATATCTTCTATATCTTTTGTATGTTTGAAATGTTTAGGATAAACACTGATTTTTGAGAAATACAATCTCCTTGAAGCACTCAGGTTTATCTTGAAATACTCTGAACAGCTTAGATCCAGGAAGAAATCAGACTTCTTTAGAGTTGACATTGTGGTGTTCACTGTTGCATGCTTTGCCCTATGAATCCCCATCAAATTTATATATTATACACAGAGATAAAGAATATAAGAGCTGGAGTCTTCCCCAGCATAGTGTTACAAGTTCTTCTTAACCTACTGAAATGATTCATCTTCGAGACCACATATTTTAACAAGATACTTTCATCCAATATCTTATCATAGTTAAAAATCCCCCCAAATAATAGTGATCATAGTAAATGATCATTTTAGTGATATGCCTCCTTACCTTTGCTGGATTGGCTAGGCCACTCTTTAATCTGAATACTAAATAGCATTTCATAAGAGATATGACTGGCAATCTGATTTTTAGCCATCAGCTTCTGATGATTTCCAAAAACTATTACTTAGAGTTTTATTTAACTTAGGTCCCCCCCAAAGACCCAAACTGAACCTAAAGCCTCGGAGTACTCCTAAGGAAGATGATTCCTCCGCTAGCACCTCCCAGTCCAGTCGTGCAGCCTCTATCTTTGGAGGGGCAAAACCTGTTGACACAGCTGCTAGAGAACGAGAAGTAGAAGAGCGGCTACAGAAGGAACAGGAGAAACTGCAGCGTCAGCTGGATGAGCCAAAACTAGAACGGCGGCCTCGGGAGAGGTGAGGTGATCTTCAGTGACGGATTTCCCATCCAATAATCCCATGACTCTTAATGGGGGCGTTGTAGCTCTAGGACTCTTGGGAAATTTGTGTGAGTATTACTGGTTGTCACTTACTAGCATTTAGTGCTCATGGGCCGAAGCTGCCAAGTGGCAGTGAGTGAGACAGTTTCTTTAGTCAGGGAAGAGTTGTGGCCTGTCCCTCATGATTTTCAAAAGGCCTCCTGGGCCCTCACAAGCGTCTGCAAATTTTGGCTGACCTTTAAGGAAAAATTTGCCAAACCCTGCCTTAGTGTATAGAGTAAAATCCCACCAAAGTGAGGTGAATGGATTTATCTTTTTTCAAGTTATTGGAGATGGAGTAGAAAGAATGATTTCACTAAGTACTAGTACTAAGTATAGGCTGTGAATTATTTTCCAGTTATAATCTGACAAAACTAGGCCTGGTTTTTTGATTGATTGGCAGAATTGTGTTGTCAATAAGGGAGCACAGAGTTACAGATTCTGTAGGAGAATGTTCTTAACCCTAGCCAACACTTGGTAAAGTACAGGTTTCCCCGATGTCCAAAAGTAGAGCATTCCTACAAAACTTTTTATAAGCCAAAATGGTGTAAATCAAAGAAGCAATTATTTTAGGACATTTTGCTAACAGATAAAAAGCTTGCTGGAAAACCAACACTGAACGCTATTTTCATTTTTCATCTTTTTTATAAAAGCAGAATCCTCTTAGGATTACTTTCTGGTAGCAGCAGCATATATGGGTCTTTTTGTAAAAGTAAAGTATCATAAGGGTAACTTTGAAGCAAGTGATACTTGTATTTAGAACCCAAGTGTGTTAAATGTCTGCCACTTTTAAATGGTTTGAGCAAGAGAGACAGGTGATACACCCGCAGATAAAGCCAACACGATAAAAGTTAAAAAGTGATAGCTCTTGAGGGGTCAGCATGGGTCCAAGGTAGCCATCACTGAGCTAGACGTGATGTATTTTGTTAAATCTCTTTTATACAGACACCCAAGCTGGCGAAGTGAAGAAACTCAGGAACGGGAACGATCGAGGACAGGAAGTGAGTCATCACAGACTGGGACCTCAGCCACATCTGGCAGAAGTAAGTCAGACCAGGGTGGGTATCTCACTATTGCCCTTTTCCATAACCTAACCTATCCATAGCCAAATTATACATAGACTTTGGAATATGAAATTTAGTTATGGAGTCTTTATTTGGGTTATCATGGATTGGTCTGACTTTCATATCTGCTCTGAAAAAATCTGGGTAATGGTGCCAGAAGAGACTTCGTTGATCAGTTTAATAACCTCCCACTGAAAAGTATATTTGACTGTTGGGTTTGTCCCCTCATCTTAGGTCCTTGTGTCTCTTTGTTGTTGTTGTTGTTGTGCTGGGTCTTCATTGCTGCAGATGGGCTTTCTCTAGTTGTGGAGAGCAGGGGCTACTCTCCAGTTAAGATGCATAAAGACTTCTCATTGTCGTGGAGCCCAGGCTTTAGACGATGGGCTTTGGTAGTTGCGGCACACAGGCTCCATAGTTGTGGCGCACGGGCTTAGTTTCTCCACGGAATGTGGAATATTCCAAGACCAGAAATGAAATCCGTGTCCCGAGTGGGTTCAAAGTCTTGTATCATGAGGTCCAAAGTCTTATATCACTATTTTATCTGTTGGGAGCCAAAATTCAGCTCTGTATTTAAGAATAATGATGGAAAGCAGTATACTTGGATGTGGACCATTTTCTACTCTTGAGGTCCTGACAGATTGTTATCAATAAGCCTTTTTTCCTGATGGTTTGACCTTCCCATTTCTGACCTCACAGATGCACGAAGAAGAGAGAGTGAGAAGTCTCTAGAAAATGAAACCCCCAATAAAGAGGAAGACTGTCAGTCTCCAACTTCTAAGCCTCCCAAACCTGAACAGCCTCTAAAGGTAATGCCAGCCCCTCCACCAAAGGAGAATGCTTGGGTGAAGCGAAGTTCTAACCCTCCTGCTCGATCTCAGAGCTCAGACACAGAGCAGCAGTCCCCTACCAGGTGAGTCAGCTTGGAAACATAGCAGTTGGTTGGCTATAGGCTCTTCGGTGCTGTGTTCTCGTGGTGGAAGGTGCCCTCTGGGGTGCTGGCCTTATGGCATCTGATAAGTCCTGCCATCTTGGCTTTCATAGTGCAAATTCTGTGGTGTGCTGGTGGTTCAGTTTTCTGGAGTTTTGTTAGTTGGTTGACATCACTTTGGTGACTCAGTCTGCACACACTGTAAATCAGAACCCGCAAGTGCCACATTTTGGCAGTATGGCCTTGGGGGATCACATCATTTCCCTTAGTTTTAGGATTCTCATTTGTAAAGTAGAGGGATAAGATTAACCTAACATGACTACGATGATTCTAAGGATGTGACACTTGGTCAGATTCACATAATTGCTCTGATTGTTGTCTTTTCCCATATTTTAATGTTTAAAAGCATTAAGTATGTATTTTTGGTTTTCTGTAAGACTTGACATAGACATTTCTGTTCCTTTCCTAAGATAAGCTGATGAATGTGATTACATGTTTTCTTTCTAGTGGTGGAGGGAAAGTAGTTCCAGCTCAACCATCTGAGGAAGGATCAGCAAGGAAAGGTAAGGCCAAGAGGGAAGTAGGTCATTTGCCAAGATAGAGACCTGAATTTAAAAAAAAGATTCTATAGAGGAATTGAAAAATACTGAACTTCATTGTATTTTGCACCTTTTTTGTTGTTGATTGTCTGCCTTTTCTTGCCAGTAGAGGGCAGGAGTGGCTTGTTTGGAGAAAACATTGAGCCCTGCCCTTTCCTGGTAGAACATTTCTTTGAAAAGGGAAAGAAAAGGGGGTGGGGAGGAAATTGACATGCTTGGTCCAGATTAGAAATGTTGCCATCTGCAAGGCCAAGGTCACTACACGGCGTCATAGTCCTTATTTCCACTTTGCTTTTCATGATGGCGTTAACCCCATGGCGGAATTTTTTAGTGGATCTTATTTAGGGTGTGTGACTGATGCAGAGGACGTGGAAGAAGAGCTTAGGAAGGAAGTCTGGATCAGGGGTAGTTTTCATTTCCCTCAGTACCTTTGGGTACACTTCTCTTCAGCTTCAGGGAAACCTGAGAGAGTGGGAGTGTTTATTTTACTTGACTTCCATTTATTTTTGTGTCCCTCAAGCAGATGAAAATAAAGTAGATGGGGTGAGTGCCCCAAAAGGCCAAAGTGGGAACTCCAGCCGTGGTCCAGGAGATGGAGGGAACAGAGACCACTGGAAGGAGTCAGACAGGTATGCATGTCCCTTCTTCATTTCTAACCTCTGACCCAATGCTAGATAGCTGTCTCTTTGTAATTAAGTTCTTCAAGCATTGCCAGTACCCACTGTGAGTGAACCTGTTAAAGTCAGCCAATATAGTCAGTTACAATTCTGAGAAATTACAAAAGGTCCACATAGCCAAAATTGTTGATGTGCCTATTCAGTATCTGAAAACTGCTTGTGGGTATTGGGAGAGTCCTCCCCTAAAGGTATTTCTGTCTCTGCAGGAAAGATGGCAAAAAGGATCACGACTCCAGATCTGCACCTGAGCCAAAGAAAGCTGAAGAAAATCCAGCCTCGGTGAGTGTCAAAGACTTCCTCAACTTCCTGTGGCCCACTTTCACCACTGAAATTCTGTACAATGCTGCAGAGGGGTTGAAAGTGGGCATTGCTGCTTGTTTGAAATAGTGAAAGCAGCTTAAGCTAGCTTTTTTTCCTTCATTGTACCTTTCACTACTCTGATCTCCTCTTCAAGATAAAAGGTGGTGTATGCCTTCCATAAGAACACACCTGCCTCCAATCAACTCTCCTCAGCTACAGCTCCATCAGAAAAGCCCGATAAGCAAACAAGTGGGTGTGGTCTGGACATCCACCTCCCATCTGCCACAGTATCCTGGTCCTTGGTTTTTGCTGTGAGAATTCAAGGCCTTATCTATCTTGTCTGTTACAGAAGTTCAGTTCTGCAAGCAAATATGCTGCTCTCGCCATTGATGGTGAAGATGAAAATGAGGGAGATTACACCGAATAGACCTCTGCATTCTGTGCTTTCTCCTAGTCTCTCTCCACCCTGGAACATTCGAGAGCAAATCAAACCTCTATCCAGACAAGACAAAATAAAACTCACCATCTCCTGGAGACCTTTCTTAACTTTTTTTTAAAACACAAAATGAAATTCTTTTGCATGCTGCTGCAGCCTTTAAAGCATTGAACTAACAGGAGAATCACCAGTGTAGCCAGAGAAAGAGACATACAGCTTTTAATGGAAAAGTTGTGGTGTGTTTTTATGACACATGTAATTGCTTGTATGATTAGTGCCTAGGGGTCTCCGTTTAGCAAAATGCAGTGACGGTGATGCAGTGTCTGAAATCTAGTTGGACAATAGACAGGTATAAGGAAGAGTGAGGTTCCTACTTTTAGTTCTTATTATCCTGTTGTGGCATACATGAATTCTCAAATATTACCTGAATAAATTCTCCATCCTCAGCAAGGTAGGTTTAGTCTCCAGGAGGCTGCCAGCCCCTCCTCTCATTTAGTTCTGAGTTAGTGGGGCCAGCCTACGGGGAGTTCCTTCATTTGTACCCCCCAGGGGGGTAGGTGGAAGTGAGTCCACAGGCCACTGAAGAATAGGACTGTTTGGTGACCAAAATAAACGGGGAAATCGTGGTTTGAAAAGAAGCTTGGGGGTTTGGTGAATTATTTTGCACCAGTAATAGAGAAAATGGTATATGACCTCCAGTAAACACATGAATGGTTTACTTCCTAGAGCAGGAAGCACTTAGGGCTCGTGGGAATTCCCAGATCTTTTATGTGTCCTGGTTTCACCCTTTCTTAAACACTATCCCTTCTGAAAGTTCAAATAAATCCACATTCTGTTGAAATCTTGAAGTTTTAAAAATTCAGACTCTTGTCATCATCTTAGGTTCCTCGTGCTAGTCTTTGTTGTTACCTTCCCACAGACGACTTGGACTTCAGTCACGCTCTTGATCTCCTAGGCATCCTCTAGAGCCCCCCCGGGAGCTGTCCAATGAGGAATCACTACTGCTTTTCTTAAGCAATTCTTGGCTCCTTCATGTCTTGAGTCTCACTCCTTCCCTCCAGCCGTTCCTGCTCCTGCTGCTTTGACCCCTTTTACACCTCAGAAAACTTTAGAATTACCAGTCTTAGGTGGTGAGTGTGGTTAAATTTGAAACCTTTCTTACAACCTTGATTGGTGTTGCGGGGGGCGGGGGGAGGTGGGTGCTTTTTAAAAAGGTTTCCATCTCTGCACTGAAATCCCACACAAATGTTTGGGTTTATAATGTGGCCTAGACCAATGTGGGGGGGGGTTCTTTTTATTTTTTGGCATTCCTTGCGAGAATAAATGATAATGGAGAACAATTTAACAAGGTTCTTGCTTAAAACACAATAGCTTTACTTGCCTGCTTTTATGTGCACCTTGGTACTGTCAGCTCAATAGATGGTGTCCTTATGGACAGTATTGGTACCTACAGAGAAAAGACACCTTGGGTCTCTTTTATTTGCAAGCTTTTTTCCCATCAATCCTAGGTTAGACCCTGTCCAACCTTGCAGGGTGTTGGTTTATGAGTGCTGCAGCAGTGAGCATAATGAGTCATTTACCCAGTGGACATAAAGGACATACCAAGTGAGGTAACTTTAAATAATTGGCTTGGAGTGGCTAGTAGCTAGGAAGTGGCTTTTAGAGATACCCAAGGTTGAGAGGGTATTTTTTAAACCATTTGCTATAGATGTTGAAAAGGTAGGGTTTGCCCTCTTCATGTCTACTTCCAAATAGATGTATACAAAAAGGCTGTTTTTTTCCCCTGTTCCTCTACTCTGCCACCCTGTTAAAACAAACAGGGATTTATGACCCGCTCCTCATTACATGTAAAATTTGTACAAAAATATCTTCTATGAAAATGATTTGTAACCTGTAGACTTAATACCTGGGAAATGTCTTGAGATGTAAAATCCCATCCTTTGGGTTTTGGGGTTTTTTTGTTTTCTCCAAATAAATCTGATCTTTAAAGTTCACTTTAATGCTTAAATTTCTTGATATGCATACCACATTCTGTCCACTGACAGTCTGCTATCCACACACACACCTTGCTGAAGTTTTCTCTCAGTACTCAATACCACTTTATGCAGCTGAAGTGTGGGACTACAGAATCTGTTGACTAAGGCCCCAGAACTGGAAATACGTATCAACTCCCCCTCCATCATTTTTGCCTGAGAGTATCTGCCCCTCCATCATTTTTGCCTGGTGTTAACTTTTTAATATCTGAGAGTATCTGCATCCCATTGCCTGTACTGTTTATTTTAATCATAACATGAAGCAGGAACTCTAGGGCTACATCTGCAGGTCCTTGAGGTGGTGTCTCTGCAAACCTGCACTCCAGTCTGGAAGGGTGCTGTGTCTGCTCTCCTAGCTGCACTGTGCAGGCGGAGGGGAGTTAGGGTGGTCCAGGTTACAACTGAGGCTGCTTTTAAAGCACCAACGGTGGGAATTTTCCAAACAGCTAGGGACAGACTGTTCATTGTTTGAAGGCAGGAAAGAGGTTAGAACAGTGGCAGAGAATCCTTAAGGTCACAAGGGGGTGGGGCATAAAAGCCACAGAAACCACAGTGGACAATTTTGGGGACTTGGAGCCAAGAGGAAGTGTGGGGTGGGAGATGGGAGCACAGTTAAAACAGGTGGCTTTCCTGGGCCAATTCCAGCTGCAGCGGCTCGTGTAGTTTCCTGCTGGTGCGTTGACTTCGAAGTTGAGGGATAAAGGGGCGTGTGCTGTGCTGTGATCCCTGTGGGCAGGGAGGAAAAGCTCCCACCCAGGCTGCCTGTATAACCTGCCTCAGTCACATCCTCCAAAGCCTTCATCTCAAGCCACCCTTTCCACTGTAATACTGAGGTCTGGATAAACAATGATGGAAAGAATTGTGAAGATGGGAAAAAGGCTGACTGGAAAGAGGTTCATGTTGGTTGTGCACAGAAAAGGCAGGGAAGAAGGAACTCCCCGTTCTATGTCCCAACAGGGTAAGTTCACCGGTCTGCCCCCCAGCCTCAGTCATGAGAATGTGTGGACTCTCAGAAGCCCAACTGTGGAACTGGGTTTCAAGATGGGTCAGCCCTGTCAACCTGCCGTCTTGAGCAACCAGAGGCTGCAGGTTTGGCATCAACTTGAGTCTGGCCAGGTCCCGCGTGTATTCCAGTCCACGTGGCCTAGTTTCTCCTGAACAGAATTAAGCATTAGACTCCGGATCCCAAAGCAGGGTCCCAGTGAGTGCTAAGTAAGTGCACAGCATCTGGTTTCTCAGGAAGTAGGAGACCTACACATCTTCTGGGAAGCTGTTGCTCAAATAAAACCTTGTTTCTCAGCAACCATTGTAACCCCCAGGGCCACAAGTGTGGATGAAAGACTTTGCCTTCTCTCACCCCCAGTCTCACCAAAAAGAAAAGTTTGGAAGAGGCAAGCTGTGCTGCTTCCCGCCCAGCAGCAGCAACCTCCCAGTTGGACAATATACCCTCTGTCCTCAGCCAGGAGATCCGCCTCTGGAGATAGCTCTGCCCCTCCCCTGCCCTTCCTGGTTCCCAGAGCCCAAACTCTTCCTTCAAGTCCCCCTGACCTCTTCATGCCAGAACAGCCTACTCTTTCAATGCCCTCCTCCTGTAATCCCCCACCCCAAGGATCTGAGCACACTCGGTCACAAGCATGGGATCACCCCAGACCACGGAAGAGGGGCTTCAGCCTTCCGTGCCTAGATGGGCTGCCCTCTGCATAGTTAAGGTAAGGAAAACCTGCAGGAAGGGTCAGAAGGGACAAAACTTGATTCACCTTCACTGAAACCATCTTGGTTTTTTTCCTCCCTTTCCCCTTCCTTTCTAAAGTTCCCTCTGCTCTCAGCTGGTATGATAGGCAGGATGCCTGGCTGGCCCCCCATGCCACCCATTATAATTTCACCCTCTCCAAGCCACCTTCTTTATTTTTTCACTGTCCACTTTCCTCAGCTTCCCTCCTGCAGCCCCCTTCCCCTGGGCTGCAAGTTCAGCTACCCATCTTATGACCTCCCCCAATGCTTCAGCACCTCAAAAGTTCCTTGTAGTGGGAATTCCCCGGTCATCCACTTTCACTGCCAGGGGCCAGGTTTGATCCGTGGTTGGGGAACTAAGATCCTGCTGGCTGGGCAGCATGCCCCCCCCACCTGCCAAAAAAGTTTCTCTTAGGGGCAGCAATACCAGCATGAGTGTGAGGCTCTAGCCCTGCCCACCGTTCTGGGATCCAATCAAGGATGTTTTCTCTGAGTCCCAGTCTCTCCTTTGGTACCTCTAGAACCTACCCACTTTGGTGTGCATCCCAGGGCCCAGCCAAAGACCCTAACAAATTCTGGAAGAGGCAAGATTTTGTAAGAGCTAGCCTTAGGTTCCAAAGAAGCGAGTGAATTTTCGTATCTCGGTATCTCATTACATAATCAGATCTGGCCAAGATACACTGAATGATCTTCAGCCCTCCCCCCCCCAGTAAGTTCTGATTCCTGTCCTCTGAATTCTAGCCCCTCCCCTTCTCCTCGTGCCTCCTGATCTCTTCCCTCCCCTGCTCCATTCCAATCCTCCATCCCTTTCTCCAAAGCCCAGTGACTCCTGCCATTCTAATCTGAGGCTGCCTATTGCACACCAGTTCAGTCAAGAGCAGTAAGTTTAAGGTTCCCAGGTCCCAGCCACACCTACCCCTCCCAAATGCCAGTCTCTGGGGGCCCTGCACTGTCACCATCCACCACTTTCCAACCTCTTCCCTGCCGCCAGATTAGAATCAGGTGCTCCACTCTCTCGTAATCAGAACCAGACTTCTCAGCCTTTGCCAAAAGCTAGATGAACACAGAAAAGACCCAGATGAGAGATGAGCCAGTGAGGAACAGAGGGCCTTAGTGCTTGGCGTTGGGCATTGAGGCTTGGGCACTGGCTCCTCAGAATCCACCTGACCCCTTTCCCTCCCTCCCCCTGGCCAGTTTTCATCATGGAAAATCCAAAGGGGAGGAGGAAAGAGGGAGAAACTTTCAGAAACCGCTCACTGCTAAAGCACAGTGGGGAATCTGGGAATGGGAATAGATTGAGCTTCTAGAAATACATACCTTCCCTCTACCTTCCCCTCCAGGGCAGCAAGACTCAAAGCAATCCCAGAGCCTCAGTTCCAGGAAGTGCCAATCTAGTACCAGATCAGACACTGCAAAAGTAGTGAATGAGATCAGAATGAACTTCCGTGTCCACTGGGAAGCCAGGAACTTGAGTTAAAAGTGAGGACTTTTTAAACAGAATTCTCCTAGGAAACAGGCCAGGCCAGGTCCAAAGCAGGGGATGTTTGGGCTCACTTGTTAGGGTTAGGGATGGGGGGTTGAACTTGACCTGGAGGTCTTCAGCTCGGAGTCCTTTGGGGGAGCATAAGTGGCATCCAAGAGAGAAGTCTCCCGTGGGGCAGAGGACAAGGGAAGTATGTCCAGTGACTTGGGACACAAGTGACACCGGGTGCCTTGTCTGAAGCCCCAGTGGGAAGGTGGCACTAGCTTCACTAGGCCAGGCCGCGGGTGTCCCCTAATTTGAGGGTCAAGCCCACTCTCAAATACACTTCTGAGAAGGGGCCGGACTGAAAGAGGCTGAGGCAGTCCTCGCCGTCCTTGCTTCTGGCGCCTTCTGTTCACCTTTTCTTCTGCTGGCTCATAAGTTTCTTTGCCTGTCTCCCTCTGGATCAGTCTCTGCGAGAGTCTATTTCCTGTCCAGGTGTTCTCCGTGTCCACCTCTCTCCCCGATTTCTGTCTCCGAGGGTCTCTGCCAGTCCCCGCATGCCTCCTTCCCAGCTCCTGGGCGCGTGGACTCGCCGGAGAAGGTGGGGAGAAGAGGGAGAGAGGAGGAGGGGCGGGGAGCGGGCGGCACGTGGGGATTGGAGCCCAGGAAGGAGGGAAAGAGGGAGGGAGGAGAGCACGCGGGAGGGAGCAGAGGGCGGCGCGGGGAGCGGCGGGGGCGAGCGCGGCGCGCCCGTCCGGCCTCCGCCTCCTCCGCGTCCGCTCGGCGCGGGCCCGGGGCGGGATGGGCTGGCCCGGGGGCTCCCCCTGTTGCTGCCCCGCCCCGCCGCGCCCCCGCCCCGCCGGGCGCCCCCCGCAGGTGAGTGGCCGCGAGGCCCCGGGCGGGAGGGCGGCGGCTTGTGCGTCACGGCGCGGCTGGCAGTGCCGGTGGTGGTCGCCAGGGGGCGCGGGGCCGCTGCGAGGGGCGAATGGGCGCGGGGAGCGGAGCGGGCGCGCCAGGTCGGGGGTCGGGAGCCCGGGGGCCGGGGGCCGCGGCCGACAGAGGCCGGAAAGGTGACCGGGGGTGGGGCCAGCCCACGGCCACTCCCCGGCCGGCCGTCTCGCCTTCGCGCGTCGGGAGAGCACTAGCCGCCGCTCGGTCCCGCCACGCACGCGCACCGCCCCCGCAGGCCCGGGACTTGGGCGGGAACTGGCCGGGGAGAGCGTGTGTCAGGGTTTTCCTTTTCCACTTTACATCTGGGGAAACCGAGGCACATTCGGCCTCCATCGTCAGTTTTCCAGATCACCCTGGGCACTCTCGCGCACCCCTCCTTCCCTCCCTGTCTCCTTCCCTGGGCCTCAACCCCTCCTCCGCGGCTGGGCTCCCAGCCGCTCATCCAACCACAGCTATTTCCAGGAAGGGGGAGTGTGGGTGGAGGGGTTTCTCCAAGCAAACCCAGGGCTTCGGAGTGAGAGGGGGCCGGGCTAGGGGAGAGGCTGACAGGCTCAGCAAAGTTGCGGGTAGAAGAGGGTGAGGGTCCCAGGGCTCTGGCCTGGCTTTCCCAAGCCTGCCCCAGGGAGCTGCTTTTCCTCTCAGCACTAGCAGCGGGCTCAGCGCTCTCCTACTTCCATCTCACTTGAGAGGTGCTCCAGAGGGTGGGGAGGGACTCAAAGCCATCTTCCGTGGCCACCCAACACAGGGGCTAGTGAACCACCCACGAGGTCAAGAACGAGGGTCCAAGGAGGTTTGGGGACCCGTTGCCACGTTAGAGGACTTCCAGCCCCTGCGGAGGCAGCAGAAGTAGAGACAAGCCTGCTAGAGGAGTTCTGGTCAGGGTAACTGCAGTAGGAGGGGAGAAAGACCATCCACACCCGCACCACCACCACAGCACCTCACCTGCTCCCAGCAGAGCTGGGGACTGGACCAGACCAGGGCCGATTGCCCACACTGGCCAGGGGCCTGGAATGTCCTGGGACCCAGCCAGGGCTGGGGGTGGGAGTGGGTTGCAGAGCCAGTGCCCCTCTCCAGTTACTGGTTAGGCCTCCCTCTGGCCAGGGTACCCTGGGGACAGACTTCCTGACCTGGAAGGGAAATTAGAGCTTCAAGGGAGAAGTCTCGGGCTAGGCCCAGCCTAAGGAAGTGTCCTGAGTGGGCTCATGGCAGAGGAGGCAGGGTTAGACCAACCCTGATGGGCACAGGGGAGGGAGAGGGAAGGCTGAGGACCTGGTGGGAGAAGCCAGAGCTGGGGGAGCTGCCAGAGCCCTGGGACATTCAGTAACTACCGTGCAAATGTTGGGAGAGGGGAGGGCGGACAGGACACACACATTTGCACATTCTTTCAAGCAGCTGGACTGTTCCACTGGACTGCTCTGGGGGGCTGTGATCCAAGACTTGGGGCTGAGGACCCCCAGGCTGTTAACCCCTAACATTTTTTGGAAGATTACTACCCCCCCCCCCTTCCAATGCCCCAGTCCATCTCCTTCCCTTAACTCCTGGGACAGGAAGCTGGCTGTGTTCCCAGGAGGGAGGCCGGAGGCCCGCGGAGGGGGGTGGAGTATGTGTTGGGAGGGGGGCCTCCTGTCCAGTCCTCCGGCCCTGGGACAGCTGCTGAGGAAGGAGAGCAGAGCTGGGGAAGCCATGAAGGTAGTACTCAGGCTAGGGGTGGGGGGAGGGCTGGATAGGGAGGAGGAGGGCCCAAGTGGCAAGGCTCCAAAGAGGAGCTAGGGACCCAGGGAGTAGGTGAGTGAAGGACTGTGTCCGGAGCAAGGCAGCTGGGGTGCTTTCAGTCGAAGAGCCTCAAATGCCTTGGGCTAGGGCAGAATAACTGACTCCTGTGGGCAGAGCAGTCTCCAATGGAATTTGGCCTTTCCGTGTAGATGGTGGGGGCAAGGGGCCAGTGCATGTTTTCCTTTTCCTGTTGCTTCACAACTAGTGAAACTGAGGCAGAAAGCTGACCCTCAGGATGCAGTCCAGGTCCTGAGCTGGCTGGGACAGCAATTCCCAGCTCCCCCTCCCTCCCACTAGAAGGTCCCCAGAGAGCCTGAGAGTTCAGGCGGGGAGGCTGGCCTGGCAGGGACGCAGCATTCCCCTCTGGCCCTGGAGCCGAGGCCCTGAGACCTAAATTCCCACCCCGCCCCTGCCCCGCCCCACTAGGGGCTGGACCTCAGGATCCCACAGATCCCTGGATAGGGTAGATCCCAGGCCTGGGGGCAGCTCCTGAGCAGGATCCGGGTGGGGGCAAAAGATCCTGGGCTGACACTCCCAGCAGGGTAGATCCTGGGAATCTGATCTCCTGGCCTCCCCCACATCCTCCCCCCACCCCACTTCCTGGAGCAGCGACCTGCCCCCTTCCCGCCTGCACTCCCCTCCACTTCCAGGGCTGGGCTTCTCCTCACACCAGCCAGACAGCCTACTCTCCACCCAAGGGAAGCGGCTGCCTCCGCCAGGCCGCTTCCAGGAAGCCCCGGGCCAGGCCCCAGCATTGTTCGGGCCCCAAGGCCGGCACCCCAGACAGCCAGACACCATGAAGTCCAGCGGCCCTGTGGAGAGGCTGCTCAGAGCCCTGGGGAGGAGGGACAGCAGCCGGGCCACCAGCAGGGTAGGAGTGCCCTTGACTGGGCAAAGGGGTGAGGGTGGAGGTGTGGGCAATGGGGGAGGGGGCCAGAACTCCAGCCAGAGCTTCCTCCCAGTTTCAGCTTCCTCAGCCTTCTTCCCTAGTCCTGTATCCCCTCGTTACTCTGTCTCTGTGGAGTGGCCAGGGCTGTGACATGAGCAGCAGAAGTTTGGGTGAGAGCAAATCCTCATCAGCTTGCCTGTCACCTTCCCTGCCCTAGCCCAGGCCAGCCCTGCCTGCACGGGCAGGTATACATTATGGTAGGACCTTCCCGGGTACTATTTTGGAGCCCGGGAGAAGACTTCCCTAAGCTAAGAAGTTTAGGGGAAATGGGGTAGGGGTGGCAAAGGAAGGAAGGGAGGCGGCCAGGTCTCAGAAGTGCTTTAGACAAGGGAGCTTGACTTGCTTTCCACTGACATCATCTGCCTGTGCCATTAATACCAAAATGCACCCAAGTTTCCTAGTGGGTCTGGCAGAGGTGGTCCAGCCCAGAAGAGTTCAAGTTGGGTCTAATCCAGCAGCTTCAGGGACAGCCAAGAGACCAGAGGTGCTGCCTGCATCCCCAGGCTGGGGGGCCTAGAGGCCCCATCACTGCCTTTCCCCACATTTTTTCCAGGCTTACCCCTCAAAAAGGCATCTTAGGGCAACATGAGACAGTACTATGGGGGAGGGAGGCAGGAACTTGAATGCCAAAGGAGAATAAAAATAGGTAGGAGAGGAGACAAGGAGGTAAATGGTCCCCAGAGGATGGATGAATGGGAAAGGTAGTTCTGGGCCATGGGGGACATCCCAGCCTCCTCGTTCACTGCACTCTGGGAGGGGAGAGGCCAAGGCCGGAGAGCATCGGGTCCACCCTCTCCCCCTTCAATGCTGGAATCCCTCTTGAACCTTCTCAAGTGACTGGGTACTTACTACATCCTGGAGCAGTAAAGCAGCTAAATATTTCCATGTCATGCCTCCATCTGCCTCTCCCTCCAGCATTACCGCCCCCTCCTTACACAATTGCTGCCTGCTGCCTTGGTGCACAATGAGTAAACATGTTGTTCTGACAGTGGGGGGGGAGGAGGGCGTGTCAGCTGCTGGGAGGATGGGGACAGTGGGAGCCAGGGAAGCAGGCCTGGCTGAGGACACTCCTGCTGGGTCATCTGGGTGCTCGTGACTGACACCCTACATTCACGTCTGACCCCCTCCCTGCTTGCTTTCTACAGGCACCTCCCGCTAGGGAGGGCAAGATGGGAGGAGCAACAGGTTGCCTTCACAGAAGAGTCAGGGAACGCCATCCCCCACACCAGAACGGAAGCTCTAGGGTTTGGGTAACAGTGACCACAAGGGTATCACACACCAGGGCCACGTGAGGGGCCTAAGTGATCCCTTGGGGAGGAGCCGACCCAGCTAGGGTGACGCAAGGGGCCAGGTTCCATGCACTGTCGAGGACAAGCACTATAACTGCTTGGAAACAGCTGTGGCCAAGTGCGTTTGACAAGTTTGGGGGCTATATCAGGATGGAAGAAGACAGAAAAAGTGCTGCACTCAGGCCCAGCCCAGTCCTGGAGATGGACCCGTGGGAACTGACACCTCTGTCTTTCTGTCTGTCCCTCCACCCGTCAGCCTAGGAAAGCTGAGCCACATAGCTTCCGGGAGAAGGTCTTCCGGAAGAAACCACCAGTCTGTGCCGTGTGTAAGGTGACCATCGATGGGACGGGCGTCTCATGCAGAGGTGAGGTGCCCCACCCTAGGCTGTGACTCTGAGAGCATCACCCAGCGCCACTGGGTTGCACAAGCCCAGCAGGCAGACCCCAGAACAGAACGTGTACTACTGGGCAACATGGGGGCCAAGAGGAACTGCCTCCCCTCCAAACAGCCCTTGCTCCCCCAGCACCCCAGGAAGCCTAGTGCTCTAAATTACCCTCCCACCTAACCTGGAACTGGAGGCTTCCCTCCGTGCCTTCCTCCTGTCCCTTCCTCCTCACCCGCATCCACCCTAGCACATCACCCCCGGATCCCCCACTCCCTGGCCTGGGCAGTAGCGCACCACTGCCATGTGCTTCCCTTGAACTCTGCTCCTGCTCCCGGACTCCAGCCAGCTCAGTACAGCTGGAGTCCGGGAAGTTCCAGGACCTGGGGAGACAAGAGAGCCACCCCTTCCACTGCCCCAGTAGGCTCCTGCTAACACCTCTCCTCCCCTCCATCCCCTCTAGTCTGCAAGGTGGCAACACACAGAAAATGTGAAGCAAAGGTGGGTAATCTGATGTGGGGAGAGGGGCCTGCATTCCTCTGAAATGGGCTTCTCCTCCCCTCTACCCCTCTCATCATTGGGGAACCCCTGCTGGGTAACAGAGGGTACTGTACTGGGCCCTTTAAGAACCACCCTACTCCACCCCCTGGAGGACTGGCCCAGGCGGGTGGACAGCAAGACAGCACGTTTGTCTTGGTGCTGTGCCCAGGCTGCAGCTGGCGCGAGGATGGGGGGTGGGGAAGAGGAGGAGAACGAGGAGGAGGAAGGGTGGGGTGGGTGGGGGTCAAAGCAGAGACTGGTGGCCGGATGGGCTGTGCCTTCCCTCTGGGGAAGGGTCCTCAGGATGCCTGAGTGGGTCTTGTCCTGGGCCTTGGAAAGGCTGGGCAGAAGAAGATGCAAGATGTAGGCAGCACCCACTATCCATTGGGTACCTGAGACAGCCCCATCTCTGGGGTGCCCTAGTCCTCCTCCTGCAATGTGAGGGGTCCTAGGGCCTTGGAGCTGGCTTTGGGGAGCTGTGTGCCCAGGGGCGGGGTCTCCCAGTGAAAGAGGCCAGTGTCTGTCCCTGGCCGTGGCCTGCCTGCATGGCTCTATATATAACTCCTGCCCTGCAGCTGGATGAATGGGGGTCTGTGTGGGCAGGGGGCTGGGAGCCAAGAGTAACATGTTGGGGGCCCAGGGGTGGGAGACCGAGAGGCCAGAGGGGAGGCGCCCTTAAATAGAGGAACCTCAGTTGCAGCCTGTGCCCGTCTGCTGACAGCCCCTCCACCTTCTTGCTGAAGCTGAGGGGTGGCCCCATCCTTAAGCCCAGGAGAGCCCATTTCACCAGCAGCTCAGCTCCTCATTCCAGTCTCCTTCCAGGTGACTTCGTCCTGTCAGGCCTTGCCTCCCGCGGAGCTGGTGAGTATGTTCTGGGATGGGGGTGGCGAGGGGGATCTAAAGAACCTGGCTGCGGTTTCCAGAGGTCTGGTGGCCACAGACGGGGCCCCAAGAAGTTACCTTGAATGGACTGCTGTGCATAGTGGCCATCCTGAGACAGTGGAAAACTTGTTGAGCCCTCTGCTCTTATGTCTTGGGCCTGCTCAGGGTTAGGACTCCTCCCTCTCTCCCTGCCCCACCTAATACAGCCCTCACAGGGACACATACAAGCCCTCCCCACTGCCCCCAGGCCCAGACTGGTCCTTGCCCCTTCCCTAACCACTCCCTTTTCCTCCGCCTTCTCCCTCTAGCGGAGAAACACGGCCCCTGTGAGGCGCATAGAGCACCTGGTAAGGTGATGCTGCAGAGGTGAGGGGGCGGCAGCAGATAGCTCTGGGACTAAGGACCTAGGTCTCTCCTGGAGCAAAATTCATGGAACTCTGGAGTGGGGAGGCCTAGAGAGAGGGGCACAAACCATGTGTGCAAAATCTCATCTCATCCACCAGGGATCCACCAAGTCCCTGAACCACTCAAAGCAGCGCAGCACTCTACCCAGGTAAGTAGGGTGCGGGGTGTGGTCCCATATGAGCCATTTCCTCATACCCCACACCTCAGCCCAGGGCAGTTACCCCCAGCAAAGCTCTCTAGGCCAGCCCCACCCCCAAAAGATCAGGACCCAGGAGGCCTCACCTATAGTCGGCCAGACACCTTTCCATCACACCAGCTCCCGGTGCCCGCCCCACACCCTCTCCCCGCCCCATTCCTAACACAGCTTCGCCCCCTCTTCCCCAGGAGCTTCAGCCTGGACCCGCTCATGGAGCGCCGCTGGGACTTGGACCTCACCTACGTGACAGAGCGGATTCTGGCCGCCTCTTTCCCCGCGCGGCCCGACGAGCAGCGACACCGGGGCCACCTGCGCGAGCTGGCTCACGTGCTGCAATCCAAGCACCGCGACAAGTACCTGGTGAGAGGCGGGACCTGCTTCAGTCAGCCAATGAGAGGGCTGGAGGGCCAGAAGGGCTCCGTGACGTCACACCTGTGGAGGCGGGGCCCCGAATGGGCGGGGCCCCGGACGCTCCAGGGAGCAGACCTCGAAGGCAGACAGCTGATGCGGCTGTCAAAGTTAGGTCGGGCCTTAGTCACTTGCTCCTTTTGGAGAAAGACCCTTACTTAGGGTCACAGCAGGTGACACCTCCAAGAATCACCACGCCTCGCTGCCTGGGGTCACTTCACCTAACGGCCCCACTTTACTTGCAGCTCTTCAACCTTTCAGAGAAAAGACATGACCTGACCCGCCTAAACCCTAAGGTAGGAGGGAATTAAAACCATCACCCCCAGCCTTCTCAGTATTAATAGTAGCACTTGGCATCTACTTTACTCTGAGACACTTGCCCATATGACTTGTCACTTGGGACAGCCCAAAGCATGGTGCAGCAGGTATCAACCTATCATCTAGGTGAGGAAAGAGTTGAGGCTGTCATTGACACAAGCAACAGGCCCCTGACCTTGTCTCCAGGCACCTAAACCCTATCCCTCTTCCACCCCACCCACCTCTTCTTTGGTGGCCACCAGCCCCATTTCCACCCTTGTACCCCTCAGGTCCAGGACTTTGGCTGGCCTGAGCTGCATGCGCCCCCCCTAGACAAGCTGTGCTCCATTTGCAAAGCCATGGAGACCTGGCTCAGCGCTGACCCACAGCACGTGGTTGTATTGTACTGCAAGGTGAGCTCGAACTTCAGGTTTGCAGGACTGGGGGCTCTCAGCAAAGGGCCCCAGCAAGTCCTCTATCCCTCTTTGTCCTCAGGGGAGCAAGGGCAAGCTCGGGGTCATTGTCTCTGCCTACATGCACTACAGCAAGATCTCTGCAGGGTAAGGTGCCCCAGCCCCAAGTCCTCCCTTCCTCAGGGACCCTCCCTCTAACTGGCCCTTGACGAGCCCCCCTTCCTCTGAAGCCCACCTCAGGGTTCAGAGGCATTTACTATAAACGTGAGCTTTCCACCTCTTTTTTCTCACTTGTACTTCACCACTTTCCTAGGGCTGCTATAACAAAGTGCCACAGACTAAGTGGCTTAAGACAACAGAACTTGGTCGTCTCAGTTCTGGAGTCTAGAAGTCTAAAATCAAGGTGTCAGCGGGGTCACACTCCCACTGAGACTCTGGGAGTGGCCTCTTCCCAGCTGCTGGTGGTGGCCAACAGTCCTTGGTGTCCCTTGGCTTACAGATGTATCACTCCAATCTCTGCCTTCATCATCACATGGCCTTCTTCCTGTGTGTCTGTGTGTCTGTGTCTCTTCTTCTCTTCTTCTAAGGACACCAATCACATTGGATTAAGGGCTCACCCTACTCCAGTATAACATCTTAATTAATTACATCTGCAACGACCCTATGTCCAAATAAGGTCACATTCTGAGGTACATATCTTTTGGGGGGACACAATTCAACCCGTTGTTGTTGTTTAGTCGCTAAGTCATGTCTGACTTTTCTGCGACCCCACGGACTGTAGCCCGCCAGGCTCCTCTGCCATGGGATTTCCCAGGCAAGAATACTGGAGTGGGTGACCACTTCCTTCCCCAGGGGATCTTCCCGAACCAGGGATCAAACCCATGTCTCCTGCATTGGCAGGTGGGTTCTTTACCACTGAGCCACCGGGGAAGCCCCAGTTCAACCCATAGCATGGTCTTGTTGTCCCATTTTACAGAGAAAGAAACTAAAACTCAGGGAACAGTTGCTGCAGTCCAACAACTAGTAAAGTGACTGCTTGTGGGGTTTCTAATTCTCTTCACCACCACTCTGGACTTCCTCTAGGCTTGTGGGGAATCACACCTCTCTTCCCTCCCCTGGAGCTTAGGAAAGGGAGACCAGGATGTAAACCACCCCCTTAGCCCCCACACTGGCCCCTCTCTCCCTAGGGCAGACCAGGCGCTGGCGACCCTTACCATGCGGAAGTTCTGTGAAGACAAGGTTGCCGCAGAACTGCAGCCCTCCCAGCGCCGGTGAGCAGCCTGGGTGGGGACGGGCCAAGCTTATCTCATTCATGCAGCACACCTTCCGGGAGCACCTCCTGTGTGCTAGGGCTTGTGCCAAGTGTTGAGAATGCAGAACAAATCCCAGGTCCCTGCTCTCATGGGGCTTATTTGCATGCTAGAAGGTAATAGACCTTCTATTAGAAGGCAATAAACCTATGAATAAATAGACAAAACCGTTTTGGATGTTAGCAGGAGCTATACAGAAAATAAAGCTGAGTCTTGAGATAAAGAGGGACTCACGGGATAGTCAGGGCCCATTGCTGTATCATGTGAGATCGAGATCTGGAAGGGGCTTACGTCCACCTTGACACCCTACCACCAGGTATATCACCTACTTCAGTGGTCTGCTGTCCGGCTCCATCCGCATGAACAGCAGCCCTCTCTTCCTGCACTACGTGTTGGTGCCCATGCTGCCAGCCTTTGAACCTGGTGCAGGTGAGTCTGCCTGGAATGTGCTCCATGAGGGGGGCTGTCCCCCACCCCCTCCACTCAACACCCTCCATGTACCTTCTCTTTTTTGCCCCTCTAGGTTTCCAGCCCTTCCTCAAGATCTACCAATCCATGCAGCTTGTCTACACATCTGGAATCTAGTGAGTGCTCTGTTCCCAGGCCCCCTCTCCCTGAATCCCTGTTTTTCCAGCCTCTCCCAGACAGCTGGGCCTCCGGCTCTAGCCACTGCACCCCAAAACTAATAGCATCATAGAGTCCATTTTACAGATGGGGAAGCTGATGCTTAAAGGGCTCGTGCTCAGGGAGGGCTCAGTCTCCAGTCTCCCAACTCCCTCCGGACTCTTCACAGCCACCAGTGCACCCAAGTGCCCTGCTTCAGCTCTGCCCTCTCTCTTCCCCAGTCACGTTGCAGGCCCTGGTCCCCAGCAGCTTTGTATCAGCCTGGAGCCAGCTCTCCTCCTCAAGGGTGATGTCATGGTGAGGAGGCCTTAGCCACAGGGAGAGTCCTGGGGGTGGGGTCAGGGGTGGTGGTGAACGCTGCCAGCTGCACCATCTCTGGAGAGCCGTCGATTCAAGGCAGGTTGGAGGGCAAGGAGGGTGTCTTCCTGATGGGAAGGTCACCTTGGAGTTGAGGCAGAGCAGAGCCACAACCGGATAGTCCCCAGAGCGAAAGCACAGAGAAGATGTGTGTGGACACAGAGCCTGAATGCTGGTCTCCCTCCCCTCACCCAGGTAACATGCTATCACAAGGGTAGCCGGGGGACTGACCGGACCCTCGTATTCCGAGTCCAGTTCCACACATGCACCATCCATGGACCACAGCTCACCTTCTCCAAGGACCAGTTGGATGAGGCCTGGGCTGGTGAGTTGGAGACAAGTGGCGTGGGGGCTGGAGCCCGGGTGAAGGCAGGCAGGTGGGTAAGGGCAGGGAGGCAGGCTCCTGGCTCCTCACTGTCCACTCCCCACAGACGAGAGGTTCCCCTTCCAAGCCTCGGTGGAGTTCGTCTTCTCCTCCAGCCCAGAGAAGATCAAAGGTAAGAGCCAAGCCTGGGATGGGGCAGGACTCAGGGGTTGTCTCTCCCTGCTCCTCACCCCCGGGGCACCCTTCTATAGGTAGCACCCCACGGAATGAGCCCTCCGTCTCCGTCGACTACAACACTGCAGAGCCCGCAGTGCGCTGGGACTCCTACGAGAACTTCAACCTGCACCATGAGGACAGTGCAGACGGTGTGTGGGGTGCCCCCAGAGGTGGCGGGAGGTGGAGTTTCGGGAGGGCACATGCTTCCCTCCCTAGACAAACACCCTCCCAAGAGACACCCCCTGAGCTGGAGTCTCTGGCACCATCCCCTATTAACATACACGCTTTATCTGTCTCTCCTTCTCTCTCTCCCACTTCTGCCTGCTTGCTCTCCCACCCTGATCCTCTCCCCACTCAGACTCTGTCACCCACACCCGGGGGCCCCTGGATGGCAGTCCTTATGCCCAGGTGCAGCGAGCCCCCCGCCAGACCCCGCCGGCCCCATCTCCGGAGCCACCCCCACCCCCGCTGCTTTCTGTCAGTAGCGACTCTGGCCATTCCTCCACGCTGACAACGGAGCCAGCCGCCGAGTCCCCTGGCCGGCCACCCCCGACGGCTGCCGAGCGGCAGGAGCTCGAGCGCCTGCTGGGAGGCTGTGGAGTGGCCAGTGGGAGCCGGGGAGCTGGGCGCGAGACGGCCATCCTCGATGATGAAGACCAGCCTGCTGCAAGCGGAGGCCCCCACCTCGGAATGTATTCGGGACACAGGCCTGGCCTCAGCCGCCACTGCTCCTGCCGCCCGGGCTACCGGGAACCCTGCGGGGTCCCCAATGGAGGCTACTACCGGCCAGAGGGAACCCTGGAGAGGCGGCGGCTGGCTTACGGAGCCTATGAGGGGCCCCCCCAGGGCTATGCCGAGCCCTCCGTAGAGAAGAGGCGCCTCTGCCGCTCGCTGTCCGAGGGGCCGTACCCCTACCCACCTGAGCTGGGGAAACCCGCCAATGGAGACTTTGGCTACCGCCCCCCAGGCTACCGGGAGGTGGTGATCCTGGAAGATGCTGGGCTGCCCGCGCTGTGCTCGTGCCCCGCCTGTGAGGAGAAGCTAGCACTGCCCACGGCAGCCCTCTATGGGCTGCGGCTGGAGAGGGAGGCTGGAGACGGGTGGGTGAGTGAGGCTGGCAAGCCCCTCCTGCACCCGGTGCGACCTGGGCACCCGCTGCCCCTGCTGGTGCCTGCCTGCGGGCACCACCATGCCCCGATGCCTGACTACAGCTGCCTGAAGCCACCCAAGGCAGGCGAGGAAGGGCATGAGGGCTGCTCCTACGCCATGTGCCCTGAAGGCAGGTATGGGCACCCAGGGTACCCTGCCCTGGTGACATACGGCTATGGAGGAGCGGTTCCCAGTTACTGCCCAGCATATGGCCGGGTGCCTCACAGCTGTGGGTCTCCAGGTGAGGGCAGACGGTATCCCAGCCCTCGTGCCCACTCCCCCCGGGCTGGCTCCATCTCTCCGGGCAGCCCGCCCTACCCTCAGTCCAGGAAGCTGAGCTACGAGATCCCTGCAGAGGAGGGAGGGGACCGGTATCCGCTGCCTGGGCACCTGGCCCCAGCAGGACCCTTGGCATCTGCAGGTGAGGCCCTGGGAAGGGGGGTGCCCAGGGCAGAAGAGGGTTCTGGGAAATGGTGGGGGAAGCACAGAGTGAGGAAGAGCTAAGCCAGGCAGGAGGGGCTTTTCCTGGCCCACAGCCCCTTCTCTCCCCACAGAGTCGCCGGAGCCCGTGTCTTGGAGGGAGGGTCCCAGCGGGCACAGCACCCTGCCCCGGTCCCCGCGAGATGCCCAGTGCAGCGCTGCTTCTGAGCTGTCTGGTCCCTCCACGCCGCTGCACACCAGCAGCCCCGTCCAGGGCAAGGAGAGGTGCTTCATGGGGCTGGGCAGCTCAGGGGCCTCCTTGTCTGGGTAGACACTGAAGCCTGGGTTGGGAGGCAGCTCACACAGGGCTCTGCAACCCAACTAACTCCCGCCTGCCTTCCCTCCCTGCAGCGCCCGACGGCAGGACACCCGGTCCCCCATCTTGGCACCCACTCAGAGACTGAGTCCTGGAGAGGCCTTGCCGCCTGTTTCCCAGGGAGGCGCTGAAAAGGCTCCAGAGCTGCCTGCGAGAAGTGGGCCTGAGCTTCCAGCCCCTGGCACCTTCTCCCCAACCTCCCCACCCAGCTCTCCCAATGACTGGCCTCAGGAGAGGAGCCCAGGGGGCCGCTCGGACAACACCAGTCTAAGGGGCCCTGTACCCAACACCCTGCCCGGCCTCCGTCATGCCCCTTGGCAGGGGCTGCGAGACCCCCCAGACAGCCCGGACGGGTCCCCCCTCACCCCTGTGCCTACTCAGATGCCCTGGCTTGTGGCTAGCCCAGAACCCCCTCAGAGCTCGCCCACACCTGCCTTTCCTCTCGCTGCATCTTATGACATCAACGGCCCCCCCCAGCCCCCTCTTCCTGAGAAACGCCACCTGCTGGGGCCTGGGCAACAGCTGGGACCCTGGGGCCCAGAGCAGGCATCACCACCAGCCAGAGGCGCTAGTCACCATGTCACTTTTGCACCTCTGCTCCCAGATAATGCCCCCCAACCTCCAGGTATAAAGGCCTTCAGGAGCCTGGGGCCACCTTGGGAGAACCCTTGGTTCCAGGGAGGGGCATGGCATGGGGACTGGGGAGCCCTGGGGTCAAGCTTAGTCCCTCCGTGTTCTAGAGCCCCCGATGCAAGAGAGCCAGAGCAATGTCAAGTTTGTCCAGGATACGTCCAAGTTCTGGTACAAGCCACACCTGTCCCGTGACCAAGGTGAGAAGCCAGCCTGCCCCCACCCCCTCCAGGCCTTTGGCTCAGCTTCTGGTTTGTGCCACTTCCCCATGTCAGCAGGCCTCCTCTGGGCTGAGCCTCTCTCTAGCAGGTGATTCTGGGTTTTAGGCCCAAGGAGGTCTCACACGGTCAGAGCCCAGTGCACTGACTCCCCAGTGGCATCCTGGGTGCTGACACCACAGCTGTCAGGGCCAGAGGTCTAGGCGGCTCAGGCAGCAGAGTGGAGGGGCTACTTGGGGCTTGGTCAGCCGCTGTGAAAACTTCTCCCGCCTCCCCCAGCCATCGCCCTGCTGAAGGACAAAGACCCCGGGGCCTTCCTGATCAGGGACAGTCATTCATTCCAAGGAGCCTATGGGCTGGCTCTCAAGGTGGCTACGCCCCCTCCCAGTGCCCAGTCCTGGAAAGGTACAGAGTGGCCCAGCCTGAGGGGGAAGGGGAAGGGGAGTGGGGTGAGGGGAGGCACAGAGGCAACACCAGGCAGGGTGGCCCGTGTCACTTCGTAGTGGGGAGGAGGAGGAGATGAGCTTTCCTGCTTGGTAGAGAATTCCAGCAGAGAGAAGCAGAACCTGGAATCTTCTCCCCTCCTCTCCACTCCCATCAGGGGACCCCTTGGAACAGCTGGTCCGCCATTTTCTCATTGAGACTGGGCCCAAAGGGGTAAAGATCAAGGGCTGTCCCAGCGAGCCCTACTTTGGTGAGCTTTCTACTTTGGTGAGAAGCAGGGGTGGGGAAGGCTGCACTTGGCATTCCAGGGAGGCCAAGAGGTGTCAGGAGGGAGGTGGAGGACTGGAGGTATCTCTGGGCACCTTGGGACCCCGCTCGCCTCTCCCCTGCAGGCAGCTTGTCAGCCCTGGTCTCCCAGCACTCCATCTCCCCACTGTCCCTGCCCTGCTGCCTGCGCATTCCCAGCAAAGGTGGGTGTCTGGTCATCTGTCCTCCCACCTCTCCCCTCTCACTGCGGCCAAAGGCAGAATCTCCGGTCCTGGCTCCCTGCCCCCTGCCTTCCCTTGGGACGGCAGAGGGCGCCCTCAGCTCCTGGGACTGCCACTCCCTGCTGACCCCCGTTTTCCTCAGATCCTCTGGAGGAGGTCCCAGAGGCCCCAGTGCCCAGCAACATGAGTACTGCGGCAGATCTCCTGCGTCAAGGCGCCGGTATGGGCCTCTCCCTCCTTCCCTCCCCCAGGCACCAAAGGGGAGACCCCTGACACATGGGGAACAGAAAGGCCTCGATGTGTGTGGGCGGGCCCTGGCAGAGGCACCTCACCCAGGAAGGCAAAGGAGGCCTGTATCCATAGGCACGATGGGACAGGGAATCCTCCTAGGCTGCAGGGGGTTGGGTCTTGCTAGAATGCAGCTTCTCCGGCCTCTTTCCAGCATCTCTGACTATAGATCTTGTGGAGTCACCAAGTCTACCTTTTTAACAGGTTACCTGTGTGATGGATGCATTTTGAGCAGCACTAGCTGGGCAAAGTGCGAGAGCTGAGCGGGTGGGAGGAACACGGAGGGGAGATAGAGCTGGGGATTGGCAGAGCCACTGCTCCCTGCTCCCTTCAACCCAGTCCTCACCCTGCAGCCTGCAGCGTGCTCTACCTGACCTCAGTGGAGACGGAGTCACTGACGGGCCCCCAAGCGGTGGCACGGGCCAGTTCCGCAGCTCTAAGCTGCAGCCCCCGCCCCACGCCAGCTGTTGTCCACTTCAAGGTCTCAGCCCAGGGCATCACACTAACAGACAACCAAAGGAAGTGAGTATGTGTGCTGGATAAGCCCCTGGGGGACCCCAGGCACAGACCCCAGGGGCCCCAATTTCTGGATGACTTTCCCCACCCTTGTCCTTACAGGCTCTTCTTTCGCCGCCATTATCCAGTGAACACCATCACCTTCTCCAGCACTGACCCTCAGGACCGGAGGTGACCCTCCTTCCCAGCCCTTTAATCCCACAGTCCCCAGCCCAGCTTCTCCATTGGTAGCTCTTCCCTGGGTGCATCCCTTCACAGTTGTTCTCCTTCTGCAGATGGACCAACTCCGATGGGACCACCTCCAAGTAAGCCTCCCCCAGAGTGCCACGTCCCCTCCCAGCATGGCATCAGCATGGTGTCTAGGCGCCTCCTTGCTCCCCATCCCTGGCATGGCCATCCCTGAGGAAGGGATGCTCAGCCCTCCCCACCCTGCCTTTGTACCCCCAGGATCTTTGGTTTCGTGGCCAAGAAGCCGGGAAGCCCTTGGGAGAATGTGTGTCACCTCTTTGCAGAGCTTGACCCAGATCAGCCTGCAGGCGCCATTGTCACCTTCATCACCAAAGTTTTACTGGGCCAGAGGAAATGAAGGAAGGCCACAAGCTCCAAGCCCGCGTCGACACTGTGCCCCTCTCAGCACCACACAACCCTCACTTCCCCTGGCCTGGACCCAGGAGACCCGGGAGCCGGCCTCTCCTCTAGGAATGGGGAGCGGACACACCGGCCTGGGACACTGCTCTCCTTCCCCGCCCCCAGCCTGCTAAGTGAAGTGGATGGGCCCACGAGATGACCTTGCATGTGAGCAGAGGGCAGAGACGGGTGTGTGAGGGTGAGGTGGGGAGCCTGGAAGGGGTGATCGGAGGCCCCACCTGCAGGGGAGCATCAGCGCTGACAGGGGAGACAGGCCTTGCCTGCTTCACCGGCTGCAGGTCCCAGCACGGCAGGGAGAGGGGAGAGGTGTGGGGAGCAAGGCACTCCCTCCTCTGCCTCCCCTCTGAGCAGAGAGATCAGAGTAGGATCACATGAAAAGGGGGGGAAAAAAAAGAGTCTATTTTTGTCTAATAATAAAGAGTTTCTATAATGTTTAGTCAGAGTTGGACTCATGCTTGTTTCCAGGAAGGTCAAAGCCTCGGGTCTCCCAGGACCACACCTGTGTTTCTTGGGGCGTCCCAAGCCCAAGCCATGTCCGTGGGACACACACAATCCCTCTCCCTGGCCCCACAGCAGCCCACACATGCCTCGTGAGCAAGTGCCCTTCGCTGCCCCCTCCTCAGCCCTGTCCCCGGCCCTGTGTACCAGAAACGATTCCCCTGTCCCGGCTGTACTGATAAATATGGAAACTCCATCTTTATTGGCTGTATAAACATCTCTGGTCTGTACATACATTTCATACATCATAGTGCAGGGCCTGAAGGGATGGCCAAAGTGGAGGCCCCCGCAGTACAACAGCTCACTGCTTCTCCTAAAGCCCTGCCCACTCTCCTCAAACCAAGGCCAACAGCTCCTGCCCCCTCTCCCTCCCGGAAGTCACTGTGTGGGAAGGGGTCGGGGTCAAGAGGCTAGGAGACAGGAGGGCTTGGTGGGGGAGGACACGTGTAAGTGCTAGATCAAACACTGAAGCAAAACAGGCAACTGGCACAGGCAGCAAGCAGGGTGTAGGTGGGGCAGGGGAGCATGGGCTCTCACTGGGCTCTGGGGTCCTGCCCTCACCACATGGGGGAGAGAGGCTCTGGGGTCTCAACCTGCATCCTCAGGAACTGAAGACAAAGGTGCCACAGGTGAGCTGAGGAGGGCCAGAGGGAGACAGGAGCAAAGGCTCCATCCACGGACCTGACAGCCTCTCTCTCACTCTACGTGAGATGGGCACCATCTGCATGTGTACAGCTGGGGGAACCAGAGACGGGGGTTCTCAGGGGACTGTGGTGCCCCAGCAGGTCGTGAGGGAGGAAGCTGACTCTGGGGAGAGAAGAGAGGCCCTCGAGTAGTCTTCTAGGGACAGCATTCAGTGAAGGAGAGCGAGAGCCCTAGAGAGCCCCCCCCCAGCCCAGCCGGGGGGGTGACAGCAGCAACTGGTTCACAATGACGAGGACAGGGAACAAGAGGAGGTGCCCCAGGAACACCGGTAAACGAGGCAGGGGCTGTCCGGCTTCACCCTCTCAAGCCTCAGGCCCAACAGCAGCTGAGACAGAAGCACTCACTCCTCTCCCCTCACATGGGCCAGTACCGAGGGGGGACACAGGAGCCCCACGTCCAAAACCAAGGGGACCTGGCCACAGAGCAACACCATCCTTCCTGTCCAACCAGGGTCTCTCGCCCAGGGACTGACGACTGGGGCAGCCCCAGGTCAGAAACGTGGGCATGGAGGAGCTTGGCAGGGGCCTGATCTGGTAGGGGCAGAGTGCCGACACGCCCCCTGGGGCCTGCTGGGTAGGCAGATGCTCAGGGGGTCAGGAACTGGGTACCTGGTTCTGCAAAGGGAGGGGAGAGAGGGGAGGGGCAGGTCCGGGGAGAAGGCCTAGCCACTCAAGGGGTGCAGATCCACTTTGACTTTTTCCCCACAGCTCAGCATCCCAATGGTGGGGAAGAAGCCCCCAGAAGGTACAACAGCATCCTTCTTCCCAATGATCTTGCCATTCCGAGTGAAGAAAACCTAGGGGTGGAGGAGGAGAGTGGGATGGGCAGCAGGCTCTACATGATGCTGGGGCTACACAGGCCTGAACCCCATCCCTCCCAACTCCCTCCACCGCAGGAGAGACGGAGAGCGATGCAGGAGGTGACCACGAGAGGGCATCCAGAGGCCGGAAACCAGCCTCTCGACCAGTCTCCCCACTCACCAACGCTGCGCCCCCTCCCCAGGTTCTGCCCTCTCTTCCGCACGGACACCAGCCCCGGCCCAGCCCCAGACCCCCGCACTCACCACCACCTTCTTGCCCTCGTGCTCTTGCTCTATCTCCTCCCCGTCATCTTCCTCTTCCTCCTCTTCCTCTTCCTCCTCCCCTTCCTGGTGCAGATACATGACGTTCCGGACATTCCGCACAGCTCGGGCAGTTGGGGACAGGATCACTGTGTCACAGCTGTCATCGCTGTCACCTAAGAGGCCAGGAAACCTGAGCTCCTGCGGTTCTGCCCACAGAACTCACCCTCTGCCCGACCAGCCAGGTTGGCCACGGTCCCCCCCAACTCACCCTCACTGTCCAGAATGTAGTCCCGGGGGAACATGATTCCACAGCCCATTATGTCCCCTTTGTAACAGCGTGGCCCGAAGGGGTCCCCCACGCCGCTGCCATGAAAGATCTTCCCGTCGTCTGTTGGGAGGAGGGGAGACTACACGTACCTGCAGGAGGGGCTGAAACCCTACACCCCCAGAGAGCGCCCCTGCTGGAAGCCCAAGTGTCCCTCCTTCCCTCTCTGGCCCCAAGGAAAGGAGGAAAGACGATGAGGGCACCAAAAGAAAGACACACATCTGTCCCCTCAAAGGGCTAAGAGGGGACTCCCTTGGGAGCTGGTCAGAGAGCGGAGAGGAGCCTCGGAGGGGAGGGAGAGGTGGGACCAGGAACTCAAGGCTCGTCCTTCCTAAAGAAAGCTCGCAAGGAAATCGAACCAGTCAAAGGAAGAAAATGCAGAATCTGCAGGAAGGGAGCAGAGGGAGCCAACTCAGAGGCCTGGAATGTCCAGTTTGGGCCCAGCTTCCCCGCCCCTGTTCTGCTCCCCTGCCTTGTAGGGCTGGGAGGAAAAACAGAGAAAGCGCTAGCAGCTTGGGAAGGGGACAGCAGGGGGCAGCAGGGGAGAGTCTCTCAGGTCAGATGCTAGAGGAGAGGCCCCTCGTAAGGGGTCAGGAAAATGGGTGTCCCTGCACCCCCCAACCCCCACAGCCCCTGCTTCCCCAGGGCAGCCCCTCACGCACCTGCATGATAAGCCACAGACCCTCTGCTCCAGCCAGGGTGCCTGTTCTTGGGATAATCCTATGCCAACGTGAAAAAAAGAAAGCTGTGGTACCACGCAGAAAAGAAGATGGGAGAGTGGCATCTGAACCCTCACCTTCTGGAACAAGCTACAACCCAGATGGCTGCCCCACCCCGGCAGGCTCACACTCTCAGGCACTGGAGGTTGCGGGGGGGGGGGGGGGGCAGAGTGAGAAGGTGCTGGAGTGCCAGAGTTGTGGGGTGCCCTCACCCCCCATCTAGGCCCTGGTGTGTGTGTGTGTGGTAGGCTCACAACCTTCTTTCAGCCCCAAGGTGACTGGGGGTCTGTACCCTTACACAGTGGACACATACGACCTTTCTGTCTCAGGATAAGACCCCTCTCTGCAGCCCAGCCCCTTCACCTCCCTAGGATCTCCCAGCTCTAGACCAGAAGTGCCAGAGCTGAGCATCCCCCCAGGCAGAAAGCCAGCATTAGTGCCCACCTTCCGGGCCAGCCCCAAGGCGATGTAGCATTTCTCTCCAGGGTCCACGATCTCCACCTCAAAGTAGTGGCTACGGGTGCTGAGTGGGCGCCGGGCCTGGGCCAGCCCTACGTCCACGATGCTCTTGCCCTTGCCCAAGTACTCCAGCAGCTGTGGGGAGAGAGCCAGGAGTGGGGGCCAGGCTGACACCCTGCCTGGAAACCTGGTTCCAAGGCTGTCTGGGGACCAGTTTCCTGTCTCTCATAGAAAGCCCGGCTGAAAGGGAAGTGGTGCTGGAGGCACAAGGAGGGACTCAGTGTTCCCAGCAGGCAGGGGAGAACAGGGATGGGGCGGGAGAGTGGAGGTAGCAGCAGGAACAAGAGGGCTGAGCCTCCTACTGAAGACTGCACCCACCTGCCTACTGAGCCAAGGACCCTCTCCTTGCTGTGGGGAGACAGGAGAGCAGCCCCAAGATCCCAATGGCTGGGCGCCAGGACCACATAGGGCTCTCTAGGCCATCACTTCCCTCAGTCACCGTGCCTGCTGGGAAAGGGCCACCCAGAGGCCCTGAACACAGAGAAGAGGAGAAGCAAAGGCTAGACTAAGAAAGCCTGACGGCTTTCTCAGGGTGCCTCGGGAGGCCGAGGAGAATGCAGAGGTTAGGGGCCAAGTCTAGACGTCTGGGGGAGGGGAGACAGCGCAGAAGACAGTTCTGCCTGGGATGGGACTGATATAGTTTCTCAAGGTCTTTGTTGTACTTGGCTTTGAACAGAGCTGTTTGTAGCCGGGTCGGGGAGGTGCTGGGGAGCCAGGGACCAACCAGCTCTGCTCCTGCATTCAATGTGAGGGAGGGGGGCAGGCAGAGCAGGGCTAGAAAGGCAGGCATTCCTGCTCCCAGCCCCTCGTGGCTCTTTTAAGCTGGAGCAGGGGTGTGGAGGGGAGCTGACTGATGGGCTCCTGGGGCTCCTCAGACCCACAGTGATCCTGTCTGGGCAAGACAGGGCGGCAACCCCCAATCTGGGAGGATTTATTTATCAGTTGTCATGGTAATAGTGGGGCTGTGACTCAACCCTGTCCCCTCTGTCCCCCACCCTCAGCATCACCTGGGATTCCTTAATCCCTTTTTAATTAGCCAAACTGCCCCTCAAGACTTTCTTCTACCCTCCCACCCTTCTGGTCCTGAAGAAAACTCACTCCCTGGGGACTTCCTCCATTTCTCCCTGGCACGCCTTGGGACACTGGCCTCTCACCCCGCAAAGAACTCCTGCCTGAACAGGAAAGGCATCACGCTCGCTGGCATCAGCGCCCAAGCCTCCATGTGTCTTCAGCAGAGGGATAGGCCACATCCTCACCACCCTTTCAGGGAGGCACTGGCCCCTCCTCACCCTGGATCCCCGAAGCCCTGGCACCGCAAGTCCATCCTCCCCTCCGCCCCAGAGAACCGCAGGCAGGCGGGGGACAGGGGCACCAGGAGAAAAGCTGGAGGTGTGTGGCAGATCACTGGACCTTTCTCCCCTCCTGCCTCCAGCCAGGACTGTACACACTTCAGGGCACCCTGGCTCTGTGATGTCACACTCCTAGCCCAAGTCTCCATTATCTCACACTGCATTCTTCCATCAGAAAGAGCCCCCCTGCAGGTAATCTTCTGATTTACCGGGTATTGTGAAGGCCCACCCTGTCTAAATTCTACTTCTGGTCCTCCGGGTGGGCTCGGCTTGGCCTGAATTCCTCCACTTGTCTCTCTCCCCACAAGGCCGGGGGTGGGCATGCGGGGTTATGAGTCTGATGCACACTAACTAGCATGGACTCCACCCAGTCTGAGCAGCCCCCAGCCCACCCTCTCCTCTGCATTGCCGAACTGGGTGGGGGACCCCACAGCTGCCCTTGACCCACGGCATCCAACTGGCCTCAGCGTAGGAAACACAGTGTTCTCCATTCTCAGAGCCAAAAGACAGCGGATCCAGATCCTGATCCTTGGGAAAAACCCGCCCAACCATTCCCTCTGCCTGAGGAGGGCAGGCTGCCTCTTTGTCTATGGATAGGGTGGGGAGGCTTCCTTAAGCTACAAGGCCAGGAGGATGAAACACACTAATGCAACACACTAATTCGGGGCTCTAAAACCTACTCCCCACCCTGCAGAGCAGCTCAGAAAGCACAGTGGCTCACCGCCCAGAAGCCTAGGCTCCTTGCAGTCAGGAGATAAACCACCACCTGCATCTCCAAAAACCGGTGACAAAGTGAAGTGAGTGCCAAGGGCTTAGTCTGACCCCCGGCAGGTGATAAATGCACATGTCAGCCTTTCCCGAACTCAGGAAATAAGGGTTATACTAGAATACCCCAATGTTCCACTGCTCCCTAAACATTAACAATCACCCCAAAGCTACAACAGACTGGAACTGCCAATCACAAAGAAGGAAAGGATCTTTCATCTCAGCCCTTACCCCCCTCCCCCGCACCAGAACGGCCCCTGAGGCTCTCAGGACTGGTCACTGTTTCCCAAGGATACACCCCACATGACTCCGCCCAGATGACCAACTGTCTTCCTCCCAGGCTTTCTCCTCTAACAATGCCCCTATCAACATCTTTGGTGGGGTAGGGGAACTCTTTCCTTAAGGCTCTCAAGACCCCCTACACCTCACTCTACACACAACAGAAGCCTTGAGAGGCCAAACAGTTCACCCCCACAGAGCAGAGGCTACAGAGCAGAGGCTGCAGACCAGAGTGCAGAGAGCCTCCCGCACCCCACCCCTCCCTCATACCCGCAGCACCTACTCTTTGCCTCCTCTCCTGCTGCAACCCGCCCTCGTCTTGCCAGCAGAGACCCTAATCCCTCTTGACAGGAGCAAGGGAGGGCTCAGCGCCCAGAGGGCCTAGAAGCAGCTGAAACATGAACCAAGAACATGCTTCCCACCGGCCAGCTCAGGCCCCAACACGGTCTCCTCCTGGGTTGGGTCTGGGGAGGACCCCTGAGAGGGTGGGGCCTCATTCACCCCACTTTGTGTATGAAAGCTGTTGCCCTGTCACTAAGGAACTGTCAGAGGAGCTATGAACAGAAATGAGGAACAAAGACAGAATGAGTCTAACCCCCCAGCCCTACCTACTGCCCCTCGCCCTCAACATGTCACGTAAGCACACTGCACAAGGCCTGGGGATGGGGATGAGGGGCAGCCTCCCCCATCTCAGAGCGAACATTGCAACAGCAACTCTTCAGTATCCCAGAGCTCTGGGAAGGGGGTGCTCTCTAGGAGGGGAAAGTAAGGCAGCAGGAAGCACAGAAAGACTGCCCTCTGGAAAGAGCCAGGTCTGTCCATACGTAGATCCTCAGATCAAACAAACACAACTAAATATTAACGATTGTTAATCTAGGTAGTGGAGACCCAGTGGATGTTTACTGTGCTACTTTTTCAGCTTTTCTGTATGTTGGAAACTTCTCAGAATGAATTGTTAGGGTTAAAAAAAAAAAAGTCTGGAGTTGAAGTCTCTCTTCTGTCTGAGAAGAACCAGTGAGAAAGGAGAAGAGAGGATAACTGACACTCCAAAACTGAAAGAAAGACCGGAGTAAAAGACTTCCAAGGTGGCCAAGAAGACTCACCTAGGAAGCCCCTGGCTAATGACACTAGACAGGAAAATCTCTGGGAAAGTGGGCTTAAGCCCAGGAACTCTGGACTCATCCTGTGAGGAGGAGGCAAGAGAGACTGGTTACAGTAGAGTGGGCCTGGGTAGAAGGCAGCATATATCAGACAGTGGGAAAGATGGGGGGAGGGGTCACAGAATGAATATCTAGGCTTAGTTCTGCTACTAATTCACTGTGACATTTGATCAAGTCTCTTTAATTTGCTCTGGGACTGTTTTCTCAGCAGTACAAGAGGATACGTGGGAATGTGCGGGCAGTCACACAGCTGAGGGGAAGGGGGGCGTGGTTTGAGGATCTACCAGCATCTTGGGTCTTGGACTCAGGGATGCTAAATGTCCTGCCCATCAAGAAACTGTCTCACTTAAGATGCCCACAGCCTCCACACTGAGAAACCTGGGCAGGATGGCATCAAAGCCTGCCCCAGACCATTATGGTTCCACAGGGTGCTCTCCTGGGAACATCATCAGGGCAGGAGAAACAGGCTGCAACCACAGCAGAGGTCGAGTTCCCTGGGAAGGGCTCCACACAGAGGGGGATGTAAAAACAGGAAGAGCAGAAGAGAGAAGCAGCTGCACTAGACATCTTTAGAAACAGGAGGCACAGGCACAGCCCAGTGACCTCTCCCAGGCTCCTGAAGGCTGACACCACTCGGATCACCAGATCAGAAATACAGTGGATGGTCAGAAGGGACGCGAAGGAGGAGGCCAGGAGGCAAGAGTGGGGATGGCGGGTCAAAGGGCTGGAAGAAACTGGGTAAGTCACCCTCACTTGAAAGATGGGGTGGTTGGCAAGACTAAGAGAGGCGTCCCTCAAGAGGCTCATGTCCAAGGCAGCCCCAGAGGAGCAAGTAAGCAGGGAACAGCATGCCTACCCTACCAGCTGTCCCAAGCTGGGGTTGGGGCTTAAGAGAAGAGTTAAACTCAATAGCTTACATCTAAGAAAGAAAAAAAATTCTTAAATGTGTGGCCTGAGGGCACTGGGGGAAGGGCAGAGAGGAAGGAAGGCTATTTATAAACATCTACAGGATTCCGCATCAATTAGAAAAGATTGCCTGGGAGGAGCAAGGAGCAGAGTGGGGACAGGTCCAGGCAGGGAAAGGGTGCCAGGAAAACTCTTGAGGAGAGGTCAAGGATGAGAGCTGGAACATCGCCCTGGCTCAGCCCCAACTTCAACTCTGTAGATGTTGTCAGAATGATGGTGGAAGGGGAAAAGAAAGGAGAGATGAAGATCTGGGAGTGGGCATCTGAGGTTTCCGGGCTGGTGGCCATTGCAGTCCCTAGACCCCAGTGCCAGAAGGGGGTGCAGAGTGTGAGAAGCTGCAGGAGTGCATGCTTCCTGCCATTTTCCCTGGGTTGGACGCACCTTGCACTCCAGAAGTGGAGAGCCTTGCTCATAACCCACCCCCACCCCCCACTGCTTCTGTTTTGCTATCAAAGGCTGAGCTGAAAACAGCCTGGCTTGGGGTGAGAAGGCCAGAGGGTGGAGGAAAAGGTTGAGCCAGGAGCGGGAGGGCAGCAGAGGGACAATTCCAAGTGGGAGGCCTGAGCAGCCCACTAGAGGTCAGGGCCAGACCCCTGACTCAGCAGCCATCCACTTCCAAGCTAGCATGAGGCACAGAGGGTAGGTATGAAGAATTTCCCTCCCTCGAGGTCTATACACTTCCCAACCAAGTTTAAAATCTAGTCAGGGGACTAACGCAGGTATGATGAGATGTATGAAAAGGCCAGCTTTGGAGGGTCAAGGACTTTCACTGAATCATCATTCACCTCTATTCTCATTCTCTATAAAATGTAGGAAGGCCGAAAAGATTGACATGGATGCTTACTCAAAAAAGATCTTGAAGAACCTCTCCCAACACAAGTAGGATTTACAATGACACCTGTCCCACATCGCAGCGAATGGAAAGCTGGGCCAGCTGTGCTGGGTTCAAGCCAAAAGGGAGGTCCAGCATCCGGCCTCTCCAAAGTCAGCCCAGCCTCTCAAAGGCACACAGACGTTCAGGGCAGCAGTGTGCACCGCCCTGAGGACTGAAGGAACCAAAGAAGGCAAAGGAGAGCTCCTGTTTTTCCCAGGGTTGAGCGATGAGCCTGAGCTCTCAAACAAAAGGGAAGGCGGGAAAGGAGGACCAATGCTAAGAGAACACACACCTGGACTCAAGGATCGTGTTGGGGTGCCAGGCCCTCCTGCCCAAATTCTCATGTTCCAAAACCCTATAGAAGACACTGTCTTCACTGCCTATTCTAAGCAATCCTAAGAGCTGCTGGGGCCCTCGGAGTTCCACCCAGTGCCCTCTGCCCACCGCCCCTTACTTACGGTTCCACAGACTCGGACGTCGTGTAGCCGGCCCCACTCGTCCTCGTAACTATCCACCATCATGACGCTGTCATCCTCGCGGCCCAGCTCAGCGTTGAGGTGCAGCCGCACCTCCTCACCCAGCGAGTGCATGCCCACTGCCGGAAACAGCCCGTCCGGGGACATGGGCATGATGGTGGAGCCCACCTGCGTTGTCGGGAGGGAAGGAAAAGGGAGCTGCCGCCTGGCTCACCTTTCCCATGGCTCATCTAACTCTCACAAGGGGACTTTTGAGAATGATGCAACCAGTCATCATCACACATACTGACAGGAGAGCAAAAGAGAGGTACAAAGAAGTTTTAAAAAAGCTGCTGAGCAAGGAATCCACAGAGCTAGAAGGCAAACGCCAAGTCTCTCGACGTGCCGCCAAATACTTTTGGTACATGTTGAGTGTGGACTGGAGCAGGAAGAGAGCTCAGGATAGATGCTAAGGGAGGAAAACCCCTCAGTGGAGAACTGAGAAAGCGATTTCCCTGGGCAGGAGGTGGGGTTGGGGAGGAGAAGGAAGACAGCCCGGGTCTCTCTTATGTGTTCTTATCCCAGCCCTCCAACATCACAAGCCTTTGAAGAGGGAAGGAAAGGAGAAGTGAAACAAGCAACACAAAACAGAAAAGACATATCCTCAAAAGCATTCAAGTCAAAAGTCCCAAATCGACCTCCAGCTTACAGAGCCAGGCCATAAACTCTCCCTCTTTTTTCCTGCTCAAAACCTTCCCCCATATCACCCCATTCTCTCCCCCACAAATCCCACCCCCTCCTCCACTGCATAAACTTGCCCCTCTGTGTCTATCACCTGGGGACAGTCCCAGCTTCCGCTGGGTGAGGGGAGGGTCTTCTACATGCAGAAGAGCCCAGGAGAATTTAAGACTGAACTAAAGAAGATGGGAAATGAGCCTAGGGGACCCTGGGCCGGTCCCAGCCAGCAGACTCTTTCACAGCACTCACACAAGTCCCTGGACAGCTTCAAGCCATTTAAATCCCACTCAGGATGTCCCACTTACCCGCTTCCCATTTTTAGTGAAGAAGATCTGGGCAGTCTGCACATCAAAGGACACTGGCTCAATGCCACAACCAATCCGGTCCCCAGAGTTGCACTTTGACCCAAACTGGCGACCCTTGGCTCGGCCATTGTAAAGCCTGTGGACAGGGCGGAACAACACACGATCTGAGCCTGGCCTCCCAACTTCTCCCCAGTGCTTCTGCTCCTGATCACTCCGCAACGTCATCTACCTGCGTCCTCGTATGAGCTCCACCCTCCCCTTTAAGTCTACAAACCTCCAAGGAGAGTCAACAGGCCACCTTCCTGACCTGGCCAGAAAAATCTACGAAAATACCCCAAGACCAGTGAAGGAATGGCCAAAGCCACCCTGAGGTAGGCCATTGTATCTAAGACTCCCAAATCCGCAGAATAGGGGTTGGGTGCCACAAGAGGCAACTCACTTGCCATCATCAGCATGGTAGGCCACAGAGTCAGGCAACCAGCCAGGCTGGTGATCCAAGCTGTAGTACTGAGGGACCAGTCCCACAGCAATGGTGCCCCGGACCCCACTGTCCACAATCGACACCTGGAGGGAGGAGAGCAGGACACAGTTAGCACAGAGAGGAACAGACCTCAAAAGGGGTTGAGGCTCAAAGAGCCAGGAGACAGGGGAATCAAAGAGAAAGGGCACCCAGAGGGAGAACTGGGGAAAGTGGGGGCCCACTTTACCACAATTACTTAGAAAATAATTTCCAAGCTATGGAAAAAGATAGGAGATGGAATAGATGCTGGGCTTGGGTTAGGGGATGAGAAAAGACATGGGTCAAATTCTACCTAGGTGAAGGGCAGGAGAGCCAAAGGGACAGGGTGACAGGACTCTACGGTGCCTCTCAGATTAGGCATCATGATATCCTGGGCCCTTTTCCCAGCCAACAGGATAATCCTGATGGAAAATTTAAAGAACTAGGTCAAGAATCCAGTAAAAGAGCTCCCTGGAGCTAAACCATTTTACCCCCTGCTCTGCCCACCCATGGCCTTGATCACCTCAAAATAATTGCTGTCCTTCGTCAGGGGTCGAGAAGCCACATAGCAGCCAACTTCACCAGAGTTTCCATGGTAACTGAAGGAGAAATGAAGTGGGAGGTCCATTAGCATCCTAGCCCAGGAGTTTGGGGGAGCACCTTAGTGTCCCCAACCCCCACCCTGTGAGGGCCAGCAGAGAGGAGAATCCATCTGGTCACACTGGGGACATCTGCACAAACACCATAACAAGATACTTGAGGTCACCTGCTGCCTCCAGCCAGGGTCCAACCCATACCAGACCACTGTAAGCCTGGCTTACGCACTGCCAGTGGGGAAGAAAAGGCAGAGCCTCCCGCAGTTGCCTATTAGGCAGTCTCACACTCAATCCTTCATGCTGCAGCTTCAGCCCTTTTCCTCTGGCTCTGTCTTCAGTGGAGTTTGAAAATGGCTAGTCTCTATCCTCTGGACCAAAGCCGTTCATATATTGAAAGAGTTATTCACTCCCCACTCCTCAACTTTCTTGTCTCCAGGCTAGATAGCACTACTTCTGTCCCCCTTCCAGTGACAACTCTGTGAGAGAATTAGGTTCCAATGGAGTCAGGGGAGAGTTTCAAGCCAGAAAACAGAGAGAAAACAAACACACAAACCAAAGGGTTGGAAGGCAATGAGCAGGATGCACTACAGGACCATCCTTCCCAAAACAGGAAGTCCATTGCCTTTGAAATGGTCATTCTTCCACCAAACCCAGCTCAAGAGATGCAGGCAGGAGATCCAGGCATCGCACAGACTCACTGGAGTCCTCTCAACAAGACAGTTGGGCAACTCCTAAGACCCCAGCAGCCTCCATCTCTGACATGACTGCTTCCAATGCAGACCAGGACAGAGCGACCCAGAGACACAGGCACAGATGGGTGCAAGGTGAAGAAGCATACACTGCTCCATTCAGAAAGGCCTCCAGAGTCCACTGCATCCCCATGCAGTGTAGACAGGTCTCTGCTTCTGCAAAAGCCCCTTTTCATCTCTAAGACCTGACATAGAAAGGAAAATGTGAACGCCCTCCCTGAAACTCACCTCAAAGTGTCTCCATCTACAAGAATATGCTTGAACCTCTCCTGATATCGGAAAGCCCGGACCTCTCGAATCTCCCGGATCCGCCGGCGCCAATTTAGAAACCGGTAGTGCAGGTTGAGGTCATCCATCTTGTTCATGAGAACAAACCTGCCAGGGGGAGAAGGGACTTAAGAAAGAGGAAGCAGGACCTTGAGCACCTTGGCCGGTTCTACCCAGAATGCAGAAAGGACACTGAACTTGAAGCCAGTTGCCTAGATTGACCTTAACAATCCCCACCCTCATCCTTTTATTCAGCAAACATTTACTGAGCTCCCGCTATGTGCTCCTGCTATCCAAGGTGCTATGGATACAGCTGTGAACAAGATGGATGGGCTGCCGATTCTCATAGCGCTTCCATTCTACTGAGGGAGACATGACAGACAATAGACAGACATGACAATGTTAGACAGTGCAGGAACAAGCAGAGTGGCGTTACAAAAGAATAACGAGTTGAACTCTATGAGATGAAAAGGTCACTGGCATTTGACAAACCCAAGAAAGAGCATCCCAGGCAGAGGGGACAGCCAGAACACAGGTCCTGAGATGCAAGGCAGCTGGTGTGATAGGAAAATAGAAAGGACGGGTGGCTGGTGTGCAGGGAATGTGAGGCAGAAAAAATGTACCAGAAAAGGATGGAAGGAAGGTACGGGCCAGATCAATGCTCTACAGACCATGTTAAGGAGTTTGAATTTTATTCCAAGTATGATGGGAAAGCTCTGGAGGATTTTAAGCAAGGAAATGATATGTTTCTAAGGCTTATCTGATTGTAAAGATCATTCAGGCAGTTGGCTGGAGACTAAACTCATCACAAGATGAGCAAAACAGAGTGGCAAACAATTAATCAGGTGGCTGCTGCTGCTGTTCTAATGAGAGATGGCATCCACAAAGATGGTAGCAATGAAGATGGAGAGGAGTAGGATGACCCAGGTATTTAAACCACCAACAGTGCTAAAGCATAAGTGAATGAATTTTCCCCAAAGTGACAAAAAGAGGAGTTACTTTCTCTTCCCATATCCCAAACCCTGGGACAAGAGTTCCATCAAGGCCTGACAGTGTCCTGCACACAGTAGGGGCTTAGGAATCTGGCTAGGCTAAATTCACTCCCCATGCGCATATTACAAGCTTCTGCGGTAGCTACAAGCCACTGTGTGGCTCAGGAGGGCAGGCACCTGCGGGGAAGCCCTAGGACTGGCCTCCTTGGCACTCGGTAAGGGCTCGACCCCAAGTTGATGCTGGCGCCCCAGACCTAGGGGCATCTATCTGCTTGCCTAGAATCCCATAGCCTTGGCACCAGCGAGAGGAGGCCGCACCGGGCCCGGCCTCCACCCGGATCACTCAGAGGAGACCCGGAGGAAAGAAGCACTGGCCCGTCAGTGTGATTACGCCCAGACTCCCCAGGCCCTGCACTGGGCCGAGAAGGGTCCCCAGAGAGGAAGCCCAGCGACCAGAGCGCAAGGCCCCGCCCCTGACTCCGAAGCCTCCGCCCAGGACCCCCGCCTCCCGCCTCCCGCCTCAGGCTCGGTGGAGACCGACCCGAGGCCTCCGGGACCCCGCCCCCGATCCCCGCCTACCGGGGCCGCCGCGTCCTCCTCATCCATAGGCCTCTCAGCTCCGCACACTAGCTCTTCGGCCGCCGCCACCACACACATCCGGGTCCCCGCCCTTCCTACGCTCCCCAGCCCCGCCCCTTTGCACCCACACCAGCCAATCTGCAGAGGCCGAGGACGACAGGCACCTGCAGAAGCCAATCGAAGGAAGCAGGCCGGACTGGGCGCGGCCCGGTGAACCGGGTACCTAGCGCCGGGTAGGGGCTGGTAAACCCGGGTGTCTAGAGGGTGGTAGGCGGTTACGTGGCGGCCCGGACGCCGCACTGGGCGCCCCGGGCGCTGACTGGTCGGTCAAGGGGCGGCTCCCGCCCCGGGCGGGGGGTGGGGGCGGGTAATGTCGCTGCGTACCCACAAATACTGTGACTATTCCCTCAGCGCTAGTTCCGTGTCAGACGTGATGCTAAGAGCTCTGTAGGAATGTCCTTTTAATCTGCTCAACAACCTTATGAAATAAGTCTTATTATTAAATCCTATTTGCACGTCCAGAGCCTGAGACTGGTCTCCATAACGCGTGTGCCTGTTACCATATGTTTTGTATTCTCCAGAGTTATACCATTACCGTGTGCTTTATATTCTCCCGAGCTCCATTTCATGTCACCTTGCCTTCATTCTGGGCAAGGTAGTCCTACCAGGAGAAAACTTCGAATGTAAAAAGCAGAGGGATTGGTGTGACTTAAGGAAAGTTACGCTGGGGCCATAATGAGTAGGGAAGATGAATATGGTACTGACCTTCATCGCACACCTACTGGAGGTTGATTATTTCCCTTCTGGGGAGGACTTTCCAAACCATTTCCTCCCATTACCAAATTTCTCTTCTCTGGGTAGGAAGGTTTTTTTCCCTCCTCTGTATTTTTTTTTTAAGTCTTTATTGAATCTGTTACAATATTGCTTCTATGTTTGGTGTTTTGGCCATGAGGCATGTGGGATCTTAGCTCCCCTTCCAGGGATGGAACCCACAGGCTCTGCACTGGAGGTGAAGTCTTGACCACTGGACCACCAGGGGACATTCCCCCTCCTCTGTATTCTTATACCATTTTCTTTGTACCTCATTTACAGCACTTATTACAGTCTTACTTTTACTATTAAAGTAATCTATGTGTGTAGATCTCTCTCTGCTGGAGTGTGAGCTCCTTCTGACCCGTGGGAGCTATCCTATTCTTATCATAAAGAGGTGCTCTACAGATGTTGAATGAAATGGAAGCCATGCTCTCCTATAACATAAACAGTGGTCACTTGGCATAATGGAAATAGATGTAGACTGGAAATTAGGAAATCTGAATTAGAACCCAGATCTGTGACTAACATTTACTTGTCATGTTTCCTTAGGCTCCTTAATCTGGGACAGTTATTCAGTCTCCTGAAAAGTAGATGCCAATTATTTTGTATAATGTCCCTCAGTTTCATTGTATCCGACTATCATTTTACTCATTATTAGATTGAAAAAGTTGGCTTAAAGTTCAACATTCAGAAAACTAAGATCATGGCATCCGGTCCCATCACTTCATGGAAAATAGATGGGGAAACAGTGGAAACAAAGTGTCAGACTTTATTTTGGGGGGCTCCAAAATCACTGCAGAAGGTGATTACAGCCATGAAATTACAAAATGCTTACTTCTTGGAAAGAAAGTTATGACCAACCTAGACAGCATATTAAAAAGCAGAGACATTACTTTGTCCATCTAGTCAAGGCTATGGTTTTTCCAGTAGTCATGTATGGATATGAGAGTTGGACTATAAAGAAAGCTGAGCGCCGAAGAATTGATGTTTTTGAACTGTGGTGTTGGAGAAGACTCTTGAGAGTCCCTTGGACTGCGAGGAGATCCAACCAGTCCATCCTAAAGGAGATCAATCCTGGGTGTTCATTGGAAGGACTGATGTTGAAGCTGAAACTCCAATACTTTGGCCACCTCATGCGAAGAGTTGACTCATTGGAAAAGACCCTGATGCTGGGAAGGACTGGGGGCAGGAGGAGAAGGGGACAACAGAGGATGAGATGGCTGGATGGCATCACCGACTCGATGGACATGAGTTTGGGTAGACTCCAGGAGTTGGTGATGGACAGGGAGGCCTGGTGTGCAGTGATTCATGGGGTCCCAAAGAGTCGGACACAACTGAGCGACTGAACTGATACATTAACAACTTTATTCAGATCTACGAGTAATTTTAAGTTAATTTTTGTATATGTTATGAGGTATAAATAAAAGTTATTTTTTTTCTTTTTTTACACATGGAGATCCAATTGTTCCAGCAGAATTTGTTGGAAAGATTGTCCTTTCTCTACTGAATTCTTTTGCATCTTTGTCAAACATGTATTGAACAACTGTTATTAAAAATGTCTTTAGGGGATTTGCCTGGTGGTCTAGTGGTTGGGACTCCATGCTTCCAACACAGGGGGTGTGGATTCAGTCCCTGGTTGGGAATTAAGATCCCACATGCTACGGGGTGTGGCCAAAAATAAATAAAATTTTAAAAGTGTTTAAAAAAAAGAAATCAATTAGCCATATTCTTGTGGGTCTATTTCTAGACTCTCTGTTCCACTGATCCGTTTTTTTACCTTTATGTTTTGATTATTATAATTTTATAATAAATCTTGAAATCAGGTAGTATAACTCTTTCAATTTTGTTCTTTTTAAAAGTTGGTTTGAGTTACTCCAGGTCCTTTGCATTTCCATGTGAGACTATCAGTTTTCCAATTTCTGCCAAAAAACACTCTGGGAATTTAATTGGCATTACACTAAACCTATTTATCAATTTTGGGAGAATTGACATTTTAACAGTATGGAGTCCAATCCACAAGGATTGTAGTGATGTCTTCCACTCTAATCCAGTACCACAGGGCTCATTCTAGCCTTCCTCCCTACTTCTCTGTAACTTCTGTCTCAGACAAAGAGAAACCCAATATCCATTACTTATTTGCTCCACCCTAGTCTACATGAAGCAGTTTCAAATAAGCCCATGAGAAACAAGTTTATCAACTAGAATACAGTGTTTATGTAGCGTATAGAGCATGCCATTCCATTTATCATTAGCCTTACAGTTTCCAGTCAAAACACTGTTACTTAGGTCACCATTTTTTTCCCCTCACCATCTTAGTGTGTTTATGTCATACATGTATAATACAGTTAGATTTACCTGTTACAGTCTGCATTCTATCCTGGAATACCCTACCATCCTGTTTGATTTTTTTATGTGTTAAGCATGTGTTGGATGGACAGATATTAATTCTAAGCTCCCTGTGAACACAATTCCTCCTTAATTATGTCCATGTCATATAGTTACATCCACATAAATAAATGCTCTATCAATCTATTGACTTTTATTCATGTAATTATCAAAAAGAAAAAGCAAACTTCAGATCTGCAGTTATTACTCCTTCTTCACTAATGATTCCCAGTTCCTAACCATCTGGCTAATTCCAGCCCAGTCTAGAAAACTCTGTTCCCTTTCTAGTTCACCTTTCTCTGGTATAACTGGGACACTGGGAATCTAGGCAGAACAAGTCATGCACACACACCCGCTACATGACCCTATACTCTCATACCTCTTACACAAAGATGTGCTTTTCTGAGATGGCCTCCACCCTTCCCTCTCTTCAACCTATCTTAACCTATCTTTTCTAGCCTAAATTCTATTTTAAAGACCTATTCTCCAGGAAACCCTCTTTGATTTATCCTGAGGCCAGGTCTCCCCTCTCTTATTGCCCCCTGACCACAATGGGCCTCTCAGTCTCTTTGGCCTTTACTCTGAGAACAACAGGAAGGACAGGGAAAGTAAGAGGAGGGGCTGAAGGACTGAGAAAGCCAAGAGCTGCCCTGGGTGGCCTGGACTAGCTCAGAAGCATAGAAGCACCAATGGAGCCCCCAGACAGTTACAATGTACCCGCTTCACCTCTCAAGGCCCTCCCCCAGGACTGCCTGTGTTGGCACCCAAAACAACCTTTACTTGTATCAATTCCAAACATGAGCTAGGAGCTGGGGGGTCCAGAGATGAAGAAGGTATGGGGCTCTTGTTCTCAAAACATTCATAATCTAATTGGAAAAATAAGACACGAGAAAAGATAAGCAGACACTTAAGACAGCAACACAATAATATGGATGAATTCAGAGAAAGGCAGACCGCTGGCCAAGCAGGTGGGGAAGAGGTGGCAGAATCTGGTCTGTAGTAAGAGGAATGGCGGGGGGGGGGCGGGGATGTTTCATCCTTATGAGTTGAAAACTTGTAGTCCAGATTACCTCTGAGCATCACACCTTCACTTTCCCTAATCTCAGTTCAGACTCAGAGATGAGAAACTGCCAAGGGGTTCTAGGGAGGGTGATTCCACCAACTGGTTGAACCAGAGTGTGCTTCCAGGGCCAACTGTCCACGGGGCCGTGATTGCCATATGGGAGCACAGGTCCTTGGGCAGGGGAGAGGGGCATAGAGTACCACCAAAGACGTTTGAGGAGGAGAGCCACAGGAGCAAGACCAATTGGGAGGCTGCATGTGGGACAGATGGCAGAAATCAGAGGCTGGAGACCAGCTGAGGTTATCACAACAGTTCCCATCAGACCCATACCAGACTTAGGCCATGTCATGATGTGGTCATTTAGCCATCTCTCTGGGGCTTTCCATCTGTAGACTATGCTACCACTTGTCTTTCTGCAGACTCAACACTCAAAAGGATCCAGGCAGGCCCCCTCCTTTACCCCTGGTTCTCAAAAGGAAGTCAGCACATGATGGTGCTGTGGGTTTGGAGGGACTGGTTTGGGTGAGAGAGTAGGAGGACAGAGTGTAACCTGCAAGAGAAGGAGGAAGTCGTGTCAAGGTTTATTTATAAAAAGCCTAAGTAACAGCCCAAGCTGTCTAGCCTTTCACAGCCCCGACAGAAGCTTTCTCTCCACAGAGGCCAGACAGGGTCCCAGGGGTCTGTTTTGACCCACACTCCATCCTGAGCACCTACTGTGACCTTCAGACCTCTGCTCTGGGTGCTAAGGTGAAAGGCATCCCAAAGTGAGGAAAGCAGAGTTTGAGAGTCTCAGTCTGCAAGAAAGAGCCTAGTTAGATCTCAGCACTGGAAGCACATAGCCCTGGACACCTAGGCTGGAGGCATGGGGAAGAGGGAAGAGCAGTGCTGGGGAGGCAGGTGGGACTGGGCTGTTCAGGGCTGTGCTGAGACTACGTGGCAGGATTAAGCTGGGCAGTGGAGTATAACCAGGGGAAATCTGTAGAGGTGATGTAGGCGGGTGCATGGGGGAATTTGGGAAGGGAGTGGTGGATGTGAGAGGCTAGCAGAGTATTGGGCTTCTGTGCAATATAACCTGCAAAATCACTTTACCCAAACTTCATTTAAAAGCCACACTGAGATCCTGCAGGGAGCGTGGCCATCTCTTTCCCATCCCAACTTTCCACAGAACTTTCCATCTTATTCAAGAGCAACAAGGTGGAGTCAGGAGAAAAGCCCTAGCCAGAGACATATGCTGGGCAAAATAAAGAGTGATAAGGACGGAGGGACAGGATGGAACGCACTACCCTGGGGTCAGAGCTTGAAGCAGGAGGCCCCAGAGCCTCCCAGAGTAGAGGAGAGCTGCCCCTCCCCACTGCCCCAGCACCCTCCTCCCTGCCTGCCCAATCTGCGTCACTGTCTCTGGGCCACTGGGATATACTGCTTCCCAAAATGTCCTAGGGTCCTAGGGTAGCCCTGAGGGGAGAGGGCTGGGAGTAACTTTTTTTTTTTATTTCATTTACTGAAAAGTTCAGGAAGCTCTCGCTGACATTCTTGCTTGGGGGCCCAGAATTTAAACTTAGTCACTGCCCAGAGCCCTTGTTTTAGGAAAGAATGAGATGGCCAGTGTTGCATAACCCAGAGCTGTGTGGGTGGGGGTTGCAGAAGGAAACAGTCCTTCTTCCTCCCTCTAGGAAGGCTCAGCTAGGAGTTCTGGGGTTGGGCAGGGCACTGCCTGGGGAAGGGAGGCCACGGGTAAGGGAGGTGGGGTGGACACACCAGTGGAGTGAAAGCCCTGGAGAGCAGGCTGACCCGAAACACTCAGCCCCATCACCGTCCAACCCCCCTTGGCATAGAACAGCTTGAATAATCCAGAAAACCCAATGGATGATACTGGGTGGGGATGGAGTGGGGGCCAGATTCTGGGAAAGGAGAGGAATGGAGGGGTGGGCTGACGTGGATGAAGGACAGAGGTTGGCTGAGGTCTGCTCTTTGGCCACTGTCCCTTAGAGCACCCAGAGTATGGGTTCCACTACCTCCCCACCCCCACCCCCCATAATTTCAGCTGGTCAGTCACCCATCCCTACCTCCCAGGTGTTCAGCCAGTTCTCCTGTTGCCACACTGCCGCCTGGCTGCCTCCCCCCAACCCCGCCATGCCCCACAATCCTTCCAGACTCTCATGGCCCCAATATAGTCCTAGGATTTCTGACAGTTCATTCAGGGTGTACTTCCCCCTCTCTTCCAGCATTCCAGCATCCTACCCAAGTCTGGCCCCATCTCCTGCCTTCCCCTCAGTCACAGTCTCAGGGAAACTTTCTCTTGCTCCTCCCTTAGCTTTGCTCTTCCTCTCCTCGCCCTCGGTTTACTCTCTCCCATCAGCAGTCGGTTCTCCCAAGACCCCACTGCTCCGTCGTCTCCGCCTTTTCTCTCTTTTCTTCGCCCACATCCTCCTCCCGACCCCCACACCACCCCGTCTCCGTCCACTTAAGTCCGCCATCTTCTCCCTCCCCACGGAGTCCCTGGGTCTCCTTCACCCGCCACACACACACCCGAACTGGCTTTCAGGTTTCCCCTTCATCCCAACTCCGGTCCTCTCCTGCTTCCACCACTTCCCACCCTCCAGGGCCCCAGCCAGCTGTCCAGCTCCCAAATTCCGGGCGAGATTCCCGGGAACAAAGCAAGAAAAATCGAGTAATTTGGGAAGAAAACAGAAACTGGGAAGGGAGGAGGTAGAGAAGAGTGGGGAGGACCCAGGTGGAGGGGGGGCCTCTCCAGTCCCACCCAGTTTAGGGAATGGCCCCTGCCTTCTCCACACGCCCCCCCTTCACCTGGCTCTTAAAGGGCCCGGCCCCTGCCGGCGGCTACTTAAGGCAGAGGGGCGGCGGCGGGCAGCAGCTGCGCTACGACTGCTCTGGGAGGAGTGGACGGGGCAAAATTCCTGACCATGACCCCCCACAGACTGCTGCCGCCACTGCTGTTAACTTTGCTGCTCGCTGCCCGCCCAGGAGGCGCCTTGGCAAGGTGCCCAGGCTGCGGGCAGGGGGTGTCGGCGGGTTGTCCAGGGGGCTGCGCGGAGGAGGATGGGGGGCCGGCGGCGGAAGGCTGTGCGGAAGCTGGGGGCTGTCTCAGGAGGGAGGGGCAGCAGTGCGGGGTCTACACTCCCAACTGCGCCCCAGGACTGCAGTGCCAGCCGCCGGAGAAAGAGGATTTGCCTTTGCGGGCTCTGCTGCAGGGCCGGGGCCGCTGCGGCCGGGCGCGCACGCCCTCGGGTGAGTCCGCCGCGCCCCGCCCCTGCCCTGCCCACGTGAGCCCCGCAATTCTGCAGACTGGGTCCCCGAGGGATGAGCTTGGGCAGATGGACGCTTCCTTCTCCCCACCTCTGGCAGATTCCAAGCAGTGCCTGCTCCTCTCCCTGACTTTTCTTCGCCCTGACACCCTGACTTTGCCTTCCCATCCTGAGCTCCGGGGGTGGGGGGTGGTATATTTTTGGGGGTGAAAGGGCAAATGCGGGGAGCTACTACAAGGCTGGAGTGAGGCTGACGGCCTAAGGGATGAAGCAGGGAGATGTCTGACCCTGCAACCTTTTTTGCCCCCTCTGCCTATTTTCTCTTGAGGGGAAAAGGAGGGTTGGAAGGGTTTAGGGACTTGCTGTATGCCATAGAGGCCCAGCTCATTCAGCCCTAGACCCCCAAGCTGGAAAAAGGACCCAGACATTGTTCCCAGCTTCCACTTAGAAAAATAGGGAAGAGAACTCCAGACTCCCAAACCCTGAACACACTGAGAAATATCTCCTTTTAATATCAGGGTGTCCAAAGCACCTGAACATAGAGTGAAAAATAGAAGATGGCTCAAATCCAGAGCTGTTTTAGACTAGACGAGGGTCAGAGGGTTGGCGCTGGCCCTCTCCCTCGCCCCCAGGGGGAGGGTTAGAGGTGGGAAAAGAAGGAATCTGCCAAATCAGGGTTATGATTTAAAGCTTTTCAGAACCCTCCACCCACCTCACCCCACCCTAAGCCAGAGAGGAGAATAGAAGGCTGAGTCACTGAGTGGGTGGGACAGAAGTGAGTCAGAACCTGAAAGATGGGGGGCAGCAGGGAGATGCGGAAAGCAGGAAATGTAAACGGCCCCTACCCCAGGGACATCTGAGCACTTCCATGGGAAGGGATGGGAAATCAACTTTCAGTTTCTTTCAGTTCCAAATGCCTGGGTCCAAGCTGCTTGGGGTTCTCCTGGAAAGTAATGGTCTGGGTGGGTTAGAGGAGGCAGCTGGGAGCATGATCATGGTAGGATACTGAATAGAGAGGCAAGATCTGAGAAGTTGCAGAAGAAATAGTTCTTGGGTTTTGAGATGGGAGCAACTATCTAGGCTTGAGGTCTGGGGGCTGAGCAGAGCTTGTCTTTGTGCATGGAGAGGGAGAGACATCACTTCAGGGCTCATAATTTCGCATTTCTAGCTGGGGCAGATTCCGAGCAGCGCCGACTCTCCTCCGTGTCTTGTTTTCGCACCGACAGTCTGACTTTCCTTTCTCATCCTGAGCTCTCCCCAAGCCCCCCAGTACCATGCGTGAGAAGGGAGCAGCCTGCAGGTTGGAACCGCTCATTCCTGCACCTTTGCAGCCTGCCCGCCTTCCACCTCCTGGTTAAGGGCTGAATCGCACAGGTTCCTGGGACCGCGGGAGTTGAGCTTGGCTGAGCCTCAGGGGACCAAAAGGCCTCCATTGCAGTGCCCCCAAATTAACTGTGTCTCCGGCCTGGGAGGGGTAGGCTGAGTCACATTAGGGTCACAGCGGGGACACACATTCCACTTTGGTCCCTGCTGACCCCCTCGCACCGCCGTTTCTCTTCTGCCCCATCTCCCTGGTTTCGTGCGTCCCCTGCTGGCCTCCGGTGGAACAACCAGGCCTTTTTACCCAAAGCCCCAAGGCTCTCTATCAATGCATGTACGGTATTGATTTTCGCTTTCCAAAATACTTGTCTTTTATAAGCCTTAAAACTAGCCTGAGGATATTATCATGAAAGGTAATATCACCATTTTTCAGAGAAGGAAACCGAGGCCTGGAGGAGGTAACCGTGGAGCCAGACTCTAAACCTCATCACTGCTCTGAAAGCCCCACTCCTCTCTACTTAACTCTGTTTGACATCTGGTTGATTTCTGGGCTCTTCTTCCCCCATTCCTCTTGTGGCTGTAGGGGAGAATCCTAAGGAGAGTAAGCCCCAAGCAGGGACCGCTCGCTCGCAGGACGTGAACCGCAGAGACCAACAGAGGAACTCGGGGACCTCTACCACTCCTGCTCGGCCCAATTCTGGGGGCATCCAAGACACTGAGATGGTGGGTTTGGGGCTGGCAGAGTGCAGAAGGGGTGGGGAGCCCTGGAGATTCTCCTCTGAGACCACTCACTTGGGCTTGGCAAAGTCTCCCATCCCAGTCCTGGGAGCCTGGCTGCTGGGCCCAGCAGGCTCTGCAGTGGGGCTGTCCCTCCCCCCAGGGTCCCTGCCGCAAACATCTGGACTCCGTGCTGCAGCAACTCCAGACCGAGGTCTTCCGCGGGGCTCACACCCTCTACGTGCCTAATTGTGACCATAGGGGCTTCTACCGGAAGCGGCAGGTGAGGCCATTCCTCCCCAACCATGGCCCATCGTACAAGACGATTGGGTAGGAGGTTTACAGAGTTGTATAAATGAGTCGCTGCCCTGCCTTTAGGGCTCTCCCAACTTTAGGGCTACTCATAGAGAATAGCCGATGGCAGCTGTGGGAGGGGTTAGATTATCTAAGGGAAACTAAAAGTCGCTCAGTCCTGTCCGACTCTTTGTGACCCCCATGGGCTCTATAGGCTGCCAGGCTCCTCTGTCCATGGGATTCTCCAGGCCAGAATACTGGAGTGGGTAGCCGTTCCCTTCTCCAGGGGATCTTCCTAACCCAGACGTCGAACCCAGGTCTTCTGCACTGTAGGAGAATTCTTTACCATCTGAGCCACCAGGGAAGCCCTTAGATTATCTACAGAATGTCTAACTCTGAGAGAGGTTCACATAAGAGGAGCATCAGAAATCACCCTGCCATGAACACCGGTGGCAGAGCCCCACCCTAAGAGCCTGAGAATTTGCATTCTAACGTGGCCCCCAGTGATGCTGATGCTGTTGCTTCAGAAACCACACTTTGAGAACCACGGCTCTGGCCTAGAAGAACAGGCACTCTCTGGTGGGTGGAGAAGAGAAGCCCCGGAAGGGAAAGTGGGCCTCACTATCCTGAGAACACTCAGAGGTTTCTGCAGACTCAGACTCAGGAGTCCACAGCACGTTCCCCACCCCGGGGGCCCCTCCCATCTCTCCCGCTAGAGCCTCGCCGCGCCTCTGATCGTGTGCCTCTCTCCCCAGTGCCGCTCCTCCCAGGGGCAGCGCCGAGGTCCCTGCTGGTGTGTGGATCGCATGGGCCAGCCCCTGCCTGGGTCCTCAGAAGGCGGCGATGGAAGCTCCCTCTGCCCCACTGGAAGCAGCGGCTAAGCCTGTGTTGGGGGGCTGCAGGGCCACTGGCAGGAGCATGGGGCCGTCCTCTTGGGTTATTTGTTGAGTGATGGGCAACTACACATTCAGGCCCTGCCCCACTGTCCCCCTCACCCCTGGGACCTCACATGTGGAAAGATTGTTGGTGTCGTCTTGGGGTGTTAATAAAGCTGTGTTGAGGGGGGATCTCTGGTTTATGTCTCTGTGTTCACCTCTCACATTTATGGAGTCACTGGCCCTTCTTTCTACCTCTGTCCAGCACCCCCATAGAAGCTCTCCTCTCTTGTGGACTGCCTTCAGTCCTTCCTTCCACACTTGGAATGACAGAGACAGCCACCGGTAGAGGTTTCACAGCCTCAAGCCTCACCCAACTGCCCACCAGGGAGTGGGAGGCAGGAGATGGGGGTGGGGAGACACTGAAGCCTTGACAGGCCTTGGTCTGAAGTTGTGACCTTGTTTCTACCATTGATCTTTGGACATAAAGGGAGAGGAAGGATTAATAGTTAATCCCCACCAGGAGCTCAACGAAGAGAAATTCAAAGCACTTACCCTTCTGTTACTTCTTATTAAAAAGGGAAGGAAATTAGTATTCATTGTGCTCTTGCCATGGGCCATGCCCTGGACTACCTCATTTTGTGCTTACAATAACCTTGTGAGATAGGGACTTTTGAACCTGTTTTTCAGAGGAGGAAACTTCAGCTTAAACTATTTGGGTCCTTTGCCTGAAATTCCACAGCCAGCAAATGATCAAGGGAGGATTGAAATCTGGTTCTTCCATACATGATAACGCTGGGCATCCCTCAAGTGCTGAATAAGTTTTTGTTTTGTCTCCTTTCTGCTTACCTGCTAACTCAAGCAGGTGTAGGGAAGAGCTGGTGTCCAGAGACCCCAGCACCCAGCCCTCCCTGGAGGGGCCACAGCCCCGCAGTTGTCGCAGGTACCCACCTCAGAGACTAGTAGTCATGTGCACAAGGCTCTTTCACACACCTTATGGTCTCAGGGAGCTGAGTGCCCTCATACCTGAAGATGTTGCTGACTCCTCCCCAACCTTCAGCCTACTGAGCAGGTGAAGCGGCCATACCAGGTGATAAGCCTCAGAGGGGCAAAGTCCCCCTCCCCATGACGCGTATGGGTGCAGAGCCCCCATTCCTGTGGGAGAGAGCTGAGCATCTGGATGGTGGCCAGAGGTGTTTGTTGGTGGGGGTGGGGTGGGGTGGGGAATGTCTATCCCTGTGACAGCCAGCAAAGCAGAGCCTGTAGCTGAGATGGGGCTGCCTTCTGGATGAGAATAGGGGATCAGATAACCTATAACCCCTCCTCCTGAAAGGACTTTAGTCTTTGGTGCTGCCAGAGGTGCCGAGATAAGCGCTCAGCCAGGCAAGCTTGAAGGAAGGGAGAAAACACTCACCAGCCGCCACTACCCGGTCAAGACTCACATCATGGAGCCAAGGGTGGCCCAAGTGCGGAGGAGAGAAAGACTAGGAAGACAGCAGGAGGACCGGCCCTCCAGAGAAGGGGAGCCCCGCTCTGGGGGTGCAGAACGCCCAGGAGGCATTGGAGGTGGGGATGCGCTGTCGAGAGGGGGCTCCTGCTATCTACCTTCAATCCTTCCTGCTGTCCTGGGAGGCCAGTAAAGGCAGACCCCAGCCTCTGCCTCCTAACTCCCCAGCTGGGGAAGTAAGGAGAAAAGGGCTATTCAATGCCTTGCCTTCTCTTTCTGACTCTTTTTCACCCCAGTCGGTGATTAGAGTAGCTTCTTATTCCCTGGGAACCCTGTTTCCAGTAATGTCATCAGGCTCCCCACTTGCCAATGGCCTGCTCACCCCCTGCAAAAATACCCTCCTTCTGATTATTCCCACCCCTGTCACCCTCCCTACCCCGGCCATGATACTAGATATTGACTGGTTGTGGGGAGGGGAGGCTGTTGAGCACACAGAAAGCAAACTTGCTGGACAGAGAAAGCCTCTGGGTCTGCACTAGACAGCAGAACCCTAGCTCCTCCTTTTCCTAGGAAACACAGAGGTGCACAGAGGGCCAGATTTGGTACAATGGACCCAACATATGCAGGTGAGGATGTCAGAGGTCAAACGGACGGGTTCTGGGGTAGAGGGAGGAAAGGATGAGGACTGGTTTGGTGATAAAGACAATTTGTTCTTGGGTTCAAACCTCTCAGAATGGGGTAGAGCTAAGGGTTAAGACGGAGGAGTTTGAAGCACAGGTTATCAGGGCAGGGGCCCAAAGTCAGCTGGTGAACAGTCTTCTGTTAGCAGGACTGGAGGTCAGGAGAGGAAAGGCTGGGGTCAGGGAGAAGAGAGTAGGATCAGAGATGATGAGGTGGTTGGGGGTCAGATCCAGAGACTGAAAGTATCTTTGCTGGATCCTCACTGCTGCCCTGGGAAACCAGAAGGAGTTAAATTGGGGGTAGGGGGAACCTCTGGGCAGGAACTGTGCTTGTTCTTCTGTCCATCTTGGGCACTTAGTAGTGTGCCTGGCATGGAAGGAGGCTCAGGAATTGTTTGGTGAATGGGAGGAAGGCTGAATGGATGGAGGGACCGTGCACCCTGCCCTGCTTCGTCCTGTAGGCTGTAAAGACACAGTTGCTGCAGCAAGCGCAGGGCCAGCTGATGGAGCTGCTGGATCAGGCCATGTGGGAGGCCGTTCAAGCTTACCCACCGCAAGACAGACCAGTGCCCTCCATCCCTCCACACTCCTTGCGCAAGTAAGAGTCTCAGGAGCCGGGGGCTAGGGAGCGGCTGTGCAGCCTCCTCCATCATAAGGACTATGAGCTACAGATGTTATCTCACGTGCCCTTTACCAGCACGGATGTAACTTCGACTTCAGTCTTCCCTCTTCTTCCCTTGTCGCCTCTGTCTTCCTGATATTGACCTCCACTACTGGGCTTTGCTCTCCCTTGGCCATGACCTTTTCACCTCGTCCTGCCTGCTGGCCCTAACCCTGACCTTCCCCTACTACTGCCCTCGGCTCCCAAGTAGTGACCTCCTGCAAAGCCCTACGCTCTGCTTATAGCCTTCTGCCTTTGGTTCCTAACCCAGAATAACTGTCTCAATTCAGGACCCGGGAGCCATCCTTCAGGAAACGAAAAGTTTTCATCATCCGCAAGTCCCTGCTTGAGTAAGTCAGGGGTGAGGACACAGGATGGGGAGAAAAGAAAGAGCTTTGTCTGGGGGTCCAGGACACCTCATTTGTCATCCTCAGGCTCTGGGTGGTTTGGGAGAGGACGTGGAGATGGTTTCTAAGATTCCGTTTCTCTATTTGCCCGGGGTGTAATCGTGCAGGAAAGGCCACCAGGATGAGAGTTGTCTGGGCTGGAAAGGGCTTTGGACAGAAGTCCTAGCCGTACCATAGCCTGTCGCTTCAAGTTCCCAGTCACTAGGCCCCATCCCCACTGTGTACAGCGCCTGCGCTGGTCTGCACCACCTCAAGGACTCTCCTCCTACTGACATTCAGGCCCCTGTCCTTCCAGCGAGTTGATGGAGGTGCCGCACTTCCGCACCATCTACCATATGTTTGTCGCCGGCCTGTGTGTCTTCATCATCAGCACCCTGGCCATCGACCTCATTGATGAGGGCAGGTAGGCACCCCTCCCTCTCATAGGCCCACAGACCAGGTCAGACCACCTGGGCCCCTAGAACTCCACCTGCCACTGGGGCCCCATAGAGCAGGTCCATTTGATTATTAGACACACATCAACATTGTTCCAACCACCTTCCTACCCCAAAGCCCTCTTAGATTTCTCTGCACAGCCTTGGATGGCCTTTGGTCTGTTTACCCAGGATCAGTCCCCTGGGGACACTAGACCCCACTCAAATCCTCTGGAACCCTTGTCCTGAGGCAGACATGCATGTATATGCACTCGTAAGTATTGTTCCCACCTCACAGCTCTCATGCACTCCACTCCAAGACAGTGCTGTTCAGTTCAAGCAACCTCCAGTGAGTCCCCTAAGTACCAGACCTGAGGGCCAGAGAGATGATGGGCCATGCCTCTGTCTGTGAGGCATTCCCAGCCTTGGGGGGAAGACAGACGTGTGCACACAAGAGCCCAGGTTTCCCTACAAAACCCCTTCCCTCTCTGGGATGAGCCTCAGGGGACTGTGGACCCCTGGGGGTCTGGATTTGCATGATCCCACCTCACCCTCCAGATAGCTTAGGAAGCAGTAAAAGGAAGAGGACCAAGGATTTGCAGGTTCAGCAACAGCACTTCCTTTTGATAAAATTGTTGTCAATCCTTATAATTAAGGATCAAATCTCAGTAAATTTTCAAATACATGCAGAGTGACTCCTCTACCATCCCCTCTATCCCAGACCGCTCCCCAGAGGTAACATATTTAACAGTTGTAAGAGTTTCTTTCCAGGGCATTTTCCACACCTCCACTTCCAGATGTATGTAAGAACCAAGGGGATGTATTTGGGGGGGTGGGGAGGGGCTTACATTACTAAGATACTTCCTGTAACTTTTGTTTCCTTTTCACTCCCTAAAGACCCACCTTAGAGATCTTTCCATGTTGCTCCATTGATTTTAATGGCTGAAGATTCTAGAAGTGCCAGCTTTTGATCATTTAGTTCTTTACTAATGGACTTATAAATCGCTTCTAATTTACCATTACAAGCCATGCACTCTGTTTTGGCTACACTGCGTGGCTTCCTGGATCTTAGTTCCCCAACCGGGGATTGAACCTGAGCCACCGCAGTGAAAGCGCAGAGTTCTAACCACTGGATCTCCAGGGATTTCCCAAACTATACACATAAAATATGTTATATATATATATAATTTTACACTTATTATTTATAATTTTATTTATTTATTTTTGGCTGTGCTGGGTCTTCTTTGCTGCATCTACTTGTGGAGAGCAGGGGCCACTCTAGTTGTGGTGCAAGGGCTTCTCACTGCAGTGGCTTCTCTTGCTGCAGAGCATGGGCTCAAGGGCCTGAGAACTTCAGTACTTGCAGCACGTGGGCTCAGTAGTTTGTCTTCTAAGAGCTCTGACTGCAGAGGAAGGGGACAAGGATGGGCCTCACGCTTGTCTATTTTGTCGCCTTTCCCACTCCCAGGCTGATGATGGAGTTTGATCTACTGACCTTCAGCTTTGGACAGCTGCCCTTGGCTCTGGTGACGTGGGTCCCCATGTTCCTATCCACTCTGCTGGTGCCCTACCAGGCCCTGCGCCTGTGGGAGAGGCCCCAGTCTGGAGGGGCCTGGATCCTGGGGGTGGGCCTGGGCTGCTTGCTGCTGGCTGCCCACACTGCGGTGCTGGGCATCCTCCCAGTCCACGTGGCAGTGGAGTATCAGCTCCCACCAGCCTCCCGCTGTGTCCTAGTCTTTGAGCAGGTAAGTGATGGGCGGGACTAATGGTGGGGTGGGGCCCCTAGGAGAGAGGGCATTGGATGCTGTATTGGTGGGGGTGGAGCTAATTATCAGGGGCAGAGTCCTTTGCTAGAGATTTGAGCCAACCAGCAGTTCCAAAGAAATGTAAATAAATGGACACAGCTATGCAGATATAATCATATAATCAAAGGGAGTTGGCCGGCTAGAGGCTCTGCCCTTTTTGGTACTCCTTTACCCTAGATTCATCCCAGCAGCCATCTGTGTTAGGCTATAAGACTGTCCAACAAAAAGATAAAAGTATGGGCTTTGACCATACAAAGTTTACAGTCTGCCTGCCCTTCTCCCTGTGTAAACATGAGCACAGAGAGGTTAAGTGATCTGTTCAAAATCCCACAGCACCTTAACCTCTTTTCTATTCCACCTCAGGTCAGGCTCCTGATGAAAAGCTACTCCTTCCTGAGAGAGACGGTACCTGGGACACTTTGGGCCAGAGGAGGTGAGGCCTTCAGCGGGCGCTGCTGTGAACTCAGTCCTCTTGGTTGGTTGAATGAAGCCAGCAGGTGCAAGAGCCTCATAAAAGCTCCAACTTTATAAGCCCATCTTGCCCACAGAGCACACCTCCAGCCACCACCTGGGCTCTCTGGGCCTTAGTCAATCGGCGTTCTCTTAGGTCCCACTTCTGAGAAGGCTGCTCTACTGCCCAGGACTTCTGGCTCATCCTTATTTAGACCCAGGGTATGAGAGCCTTATACGAGAAAGTCAAACCAGAAGGAGAGAGAATCGGGTGGTGGGACTGGTGGGTACCAAATGAAGCTCTGGCCACAGCAGATCTTGTGCCAGAAAAGGGGGGTAACTGGAACGGAAGCAAAAGGCTGTTAAAAAGCAGGTTCAACTCCTGCCCAGTTTCACCTCCTCCCCCCGCCTTCAGATCCCATAGCCAGGTGCTCACCCATCCCTGCACCTCTATCCTACCCAGTTCTATTCACCAGTCCCACTGCCCTTCCCGAGCACCCCACTCACCTGTGTCCTCTCTCCCTTCCCTCTTCACTGAGAGACCCCTCTTACTCCTCTTCAGGTAAGAGGATCCGGGCCCCCAGTTTCTCCAGCTACCTCTATTTCCTCTTCTGCCCCACACTCATCTATAGGGAAACCTACCCCAGGTAAGAGCCTGCACCCCTTTCCCCACATGCCCAGGCCCACCAGGGAACCAACCCTTCTTCTCTCCTCTCCCTGAGGTGTTTAGTCTCAACCCAGACACTGGCCACTTTCTCAGGAAGCACCTCACAATAAAGATGGGAATAAGGGACAGATACGTTGCCCCTTCTTCTTGCCCCAGCCCATGGTGATGCAGGGGTGACTGACTGTCCTGGTTTGCTCAGGACTGCCCCAGTTTGCCCAGGATTGCTCCAGTTTTAGCACTGAAATTCCTATGTCCTGGGAAACCCCTCAGTCTGGAGCAAACTTAGTGGACACTCAAGCTAAAATTCCACTTGTCATCTTTGTTAAGGAAGATCCAAAGTGTTCTAGATCCCCACCTCCCCAGGTAATCTTCCCAGGCCTGAGCAATTGAGGGAGCTGTGGATAGAGGGCCGCGGATGCTATGTCTGCCCTGGGGAAGGAACAAGACAAAAGGATGAGAAACATATTGTCTCCATTGCTGCGACAGGACACCCAACGTCAGGTGGAATTATGTGGCCAAGAACTTTGCCCAGGTCAGCAGACAGAGTCAAAGCGTGGACTACCTGTGGCTCATGGTGGCTGAGGGGGCATTTCTGGGAGTGAAGTAGGGGAGGCCGGGAAGAGGTCAGAGGGTTATGCAAAGAGAAGGGAAGGCAGATGCTGGGCCAGAGTCCAGTTCCAGAGGAAGGGGGCAGTTGCCAGTGACTCCTCTCAAAGTTATGTGTCCTCTGCCCCTCTCCAGGCCCTGGGCTGCGTGCTCTACGCCTGTTTCATCCTGGGCCGCCTCTGTGTTCCTGTCTTTGCCAACATGAGCCAGGAGCCCTTCAGCACCCGTGCCCTGGTGCTCTCCATCATGCATGCTACCTTGCCAGGTATCCCCATTGGAGACAGAGCTGCGGAAGGCTGCACCCTGGAGAACGCTTAGCAGGGAACTTCTTCCTCCTCTCACTCTTAGTTTCAACACCTTCTCCCTCTGACATCTGCTCCCTCCTATGGTTGCTCATTGTCAGAGTCTCACTTCAGATTGGGGCTTCCCTGGTGGCTCAGTGAGAAAGAATCTGCCTGCCAGTGCAGCAGACACAGGTTCGATCCCCGGGTCGAAAAGATCCCCTGGAGAAGGACATAGCAACCTACTCCGGTATTCTTGCCTGGAGAATTCCATGGATAGAGGAGCCTGGTGGGCTACAGTCTATGTGGTCGCAAAGAGTTGAACACAACTTAGCGACTAAACAGCAGCAGCACTTCAGATTGCCGTCCTCTCCCCAACCTCTCCCAACAGGCAGAGGTTTTAACATTCATCTCTATGTTCCAACACCAGGGATGGGCTTCATGAGCAAATGGATTGAATGAATGAATGCATAAATTAGTGAATGATTAATAAGTGATTGGTAGGTTGCTGGGTGAGGGCTTCCTGGGAGGACCCTAGAGGTTCATGGGGGACCAGGGGGACCAGTCTGACTTGCAGCCCCTTGTCTTCACTTCCCAGGCATTTTTATGCTGCTGCTCATCTTCTTTGCCTTCCTTCACTGTTGGCTCAACGCCTTCGCGGAGATGCTACGATTTGGAGACAGAATGTTCTATCGGGTGGGGCCTGGACCTGGGCTACCTGGGAGCTGGATGCAGGGAGAGCTAGGGAAGGACCTAGGGGAGGATGGTGGCTATGTTGGTTGTCCCCTTGTTACCGAACCAGGTGCCTTTGTCCAATTCTCACTAAGTCAAACACTGAGATACCGAGATTTACAGCAGAGAAACAGTTTCTTCAACAAGGCAGCCAAGTAAGGAGAAGTGAGAACAATCTCAGATTTGCTTCCCCAAAGGCCAAAGGCTTGAGATATTTATAGGATAAAGAAGCAAGGAGATCTTAGGCTTGGGAAAAGTGATTGGAGGTAGAGAAAAGGTGAGGTAATCAGTGTTCTGCACAGGCGTATCTGAGTTACATGCTTCTTCATGGGATGCATGTTAAAGAACGGAGGCACTTGGCATGATCTGAGGGTGGAGTTTTTGGCTCTCTGATGTCAAAAAGTCATTCATCCAACAGCTTTACAGGCCCAGTTTTAGGGTCAGTGGTCCTAGCCAGTCTTAGCCCACTTGAACTAGACAGGAGCCAACTTCAAGTTCCTGGAGAATGTATGCCTACTGTTGCTAGAGTGACCCATACATCAGAGATGTTATCTGTACGGGATGGTTAAGGAGTCAAAAAAAAAAAAACTAAGACTTTGTCAGTGAAGGCAGGTTACAGCAGAAGGATTTTTAACAAACTATTCCCTTACCTGCTATTCTGTAAGACAAGCTCAAGAATTTCTGTTAGTCACCAGTTTCTGTTAACCCCAAGGGGCACGATTTCAACCTCAGCTGTGCTGTCAGTCTGCCACAGTGAGAAATGTGCTCCTCTGGGTATGCTTATAATGTCACCCGTCCACCTCCTGACCAGCCAGGGCTCACTGCTTTTGTGGGGATGGTACTTTGGAATCTTCTTCTCCTGAGAGTAGAAAGGGAGGGAGAGTAGGAGGGAAGGCAAGGGCCCCAGGGCCTGAGGAGGGAATTAGGCGGATGCTTGCTGTCTCTCTCCTGGCGGGAGCCAGCCCTTGCAGAGAACAAGGACAGGGAGTGGGGAGCAGGGAGGGGCAGCTGGGAACTGGGTAGAGACAGGGCCTTCATGCTCACCTCCTCCCCCGCCCTGGCCCCATCCCACCCCACCCCCAGGACTGGTGGAACTCAACATCCTTCTCCAACTACTACCGCACATGGAACGTGGTGGTCCATGACTGGCTGTACAGCTACGTGTATCAGGATGGGCTTTGGGTACGGGCTCAGCTCCCACAGTTAATAGAATCTCTCTGAGATAGCCTCTCTTTCCCTTTCTCTGCACACTCTATTTTTTCTAGACCTAAGGGCCCCTTTGACTTTCACCTCCCTCATTCTACCCATCCCAGTGGGCAGAAAGAAAGTCCTTCTTATGATCTGACTTCCTTCCTTCCTTGTCCTCAACTACACCTTCTCCACAGGGTAAGTCTCCCCTCCTTAGCCTTCTAAGGAACACTTTTCAGTTACCAAGAATTTTCCCACACTGTATAATCTGCACTGTAAGCCTGAGAAGTAAGTATTATTATATCCCCCTTTTGAAAGTTGCCTCTAAGCCCCAATAGGCTAATACAATGCTTTTAAGTAAGACATGTCAGCCTTTCTGATCCCAAACCTCATATTCTTTCCACCATACTACATACCCTCTGGCTTCCTTAAGGAGGGGGCTCTTTGCTGAGGGGGCTTAGGGAGACTCACTCTACCCTCCTCCCTCGACCCCTGCCAGCTCCTTGGTGGCCGGGCCCGAGGCGTGGCCATGCTGGGCGTGTTCCTGGTCTCAGCAGTGGTCCATGAGTACATCTTCTGCTTCGTCCTGGGATTCTTCTACCCCGTCATGCTCTTGCTCTTCCTTGTCTTTGGAGGTGAGCTTGGCCTCTGCCTGCCCCTGTAGAGGGAGACATCCCGAGATGGAGATTCCAGACTGATGGGAGAGGCCACGTACCCAAGACAGAAGCGGGGTGTGCATGCCTCTTGGGGGAAGGCATGAGTGCTGTGTGTGAGAGTTGAGGGGGCAGGGGACTTGGAAGCTGGGAAGGGAGGTGGCATTGGGAGGCAGCACAGGGGTATCCTGGAGGGGGGTGCAGTGGGAAAACACTTCTAACTGGAGAGGAGCATCTGAGCAGGGCACACATAGAAGGAGACAAAGCGGGAGGGGAGGTTGGGTTGGGAGGTTCAGTAAGGGAGCCAGGACAGTGAAGTGAAAACTGAGGAATCCTGAGGAATGCCTGAGACCTCCGTGGGTGCCTGGAGTTGGGCTCAATATCTTCCTCAGTCTTCCTGTTCCAACTCTCCCCTGTGCCCTGAGATAAGAAGGCAGCCAGGAAGATAAATTACAGGTGTCTGGAGCTGAGGTGACCACATTTCCTCCTGCATCAGGGCCACTGAACTTCACGATGGATGACCGGCGCACGGGCCCAGCGTGGAACGTGCTCATGTGGACCTTGCTCTTCCTGGGCCAGGGCATCCAAGTCAGCCTGTACTGCCAGGAGTGGTATGCACGGCGCCACTGCCCCCTACCCCAGGTAAGCGACCATGACCCCTCCTCTCCCGCCCGCTTAGCTCCTCACCCAGGAGGACACGCCTCCTCTCCCCAACAGTCAGCCCCCTATTGCTGCCCCATTCAACAGCCATGGTCAGGGGCCAGGGCCTGGTTTGGGGATGATGGGTTCCCATGTCTTATATGCACAGGGTAAGCCCTGGGAGGAATCTTATTCACAACTCACTTTTCTCTGGCACAGACAACCTTCTGGGGGCTGGTGACACCTCGATCTTGGTCCTGCCATACCTAAATGCCAGGGTACTGTCACTGCGCAGATGATACCACCAAGTTCTTCTCTGCCTGCAAAGTCTGGGACCAGGGCTCCTCTCTGCATTCTCAGACCGAGCTCTGAGTCAAGGGGGCTGCCATGCTTGACCCCACCAGGGAACTCCAGGGACTGAGATCTGTGGACCTATGCTCATAGACTCAGAATGGTGATGCCTCTTGAGCCCCCATCCCTGTGGACTGGGCAGAGGGCCCCCTCTCACTCCATGGCTGTTCAGACTGGCAAAGACACGAAGGATCTTGGTGAATGTGGCTTGACTTAAAGCAAGCTGAGGTATCAAGGTCTGAAAAGGATTTGTTTCTTTGTACTCTTTCCAATACAATAATAAACTGTATGTATCACTTTTTATTCATTCATTCATTTGTTGAAGACCCATTTTTTTTGGCCACACCACACAGCATGTGGGTTCTTAGTTCCCCGACCAGGGATCCAACCCACACTCCTTGCATTGGAAGCACAGAGTCTTAACCACTGGACCACCAAGGAAGTCCCTTGAAGACCCACTTTTAAAAACTTTTTACAATTGAAGTATAAGTTGATTTACAATGTTAATTTTTGCTGTACAACAAAGTGACTTCTTTATATATGTGTGTGTGTGTGTGTATACATTCCTGTTTATATTCTTTTCCATTAGGGTTTATCCCAGGACATTGAGTATAGCTCCCTGTGTTATATAGTAGTACCTTGTTGTTTATTCATTCTATATATAATAGTTCACATCTCCTAATCCCAAACTGCCAGTCCATCCCTCCCCAACCCACCCACCTCCTTGGCAACCACAAGTCTGTTCTCTATGTGAAGACTCATTTTTAAAAAAACTTTTATCTTATACTGGAGTATAGCCTATTAACAATGTTGTGATAGTTTCAGATGGACAACAAAGCAACTCAGCTATACATGTACATGTATCCATTCTCCCCAAATTCCCCTCCCATCTAAGGTTGCTACATAGCATTGAGCAGAGTTCTCTGTGCTGTGTAATAGGTCCTTGTTGGTTATCCATCTTAAATACAGCATTGTGTACATGGTGACCAAACCAGTCAATCCTAAAGGAAATCAACCCTGAATATTCACTGGATGGACTGATGCTAAAGCTGAATCTCCAATACTTTGGTCACCTGATGTGAAGAGCCAACTCACTGGAAAAGACCCTGATGCTGGAAAAAATTGAGGGCAGAAGAAGCGGGTAACAGAGGATGAGATGGTTGGACGACATCACCAACTCAATGGACGTGAGTTTGGGCAAACTCCAGGAGATAGTGAAGGACAGGGAAGCCTGGAGTGCTGCAGTCCATGGGGTCACAAAGGGTCACACATGACTTAGCAATTGAACAACATGTTGACGGCCCACTTTTGACAGGCATAATTGAAGAGTGTGCCTGCAAAGGCAGGACTTTGTGATGGGAGGGGCTGAGGGACTGAGTGATATCCTCCCTTATCTTTTCTATGCCACCCCAATCTGCCCAAAACTCAGATCACTCCTCCTTCTACCTCTACTCCTTCAGATCATATTTCCACAACCCTTTAATCCTTCTAATCCTGGCAATCTCCAGCACGTTTTCAGAGAGCACATAGCTGACCTCCTTTCCTTCTGAGGACCCAGGAGAAGAACTTCCTGTACAGACTTTAGCCAAATCTTTTAACTTCATGAGCTTCAGCTTCCACAGCTATAAAATGGACATTTAGGGAGTTCCTTGGTAGTCTAATGGTTAGGGTTTGATGCTTTCACTGCTGTGATTTTCATTGCATTTTACTTTGCAATTGTAGTTCAATTTCTGAACTTTCTATTGTGTTCCATCTATTTATTTGGTCTTTCTTTACACACCACCACACTTCCACGATTACTGTAGCTTTATAATGTCTTGAAAACAGGTAGTGTAAGTCATTTAACCTTCTTTTTCAGTCGTTTTGCCTATTTGAAGTCCTTTGAATTTTCATTATAAACTTTAGAATAGGCTTGTGAGTTTCTTTTAATAAAAGAAAGAAAAGTCTGCTGGGATTTTGGTTGGAATTACACATTATATCTGTAGACTAATTTGGATAAAATTGACATCTTAACAAAATTAAGTCTTCCCATCCATTGATAATGCTATATCTCTCCATTTATTGAGATCTTCTCTAGTTTATTACAGTAACATTTTGTAGTTTTTAGTGCACAGGATTTGCACAGTTTGTCAGAATCTCTCCCCTAAGTATTTCACATGTTTTAATGATATTTTTAATTACAATTTCTGATTGTTAATTGCTAATATAGTGAAGTCAACTTTTTTTTTTTGGCTGCCCTGGGTCTTCATTGCTGAGTGTGGGCTTTCTCTAGTTGCAGTGAGCAGGGGCTACTCTCTAGTTGTGGCGCATGGGCGTCTCATTGCAGTGGCTTCTCTTGTGGAGCACAGGCTCTAGGGCATGCAGGCTCAGTAGTTGTGGCACAGGGGCTTAGTTGCTCACCCAGATGTGGGAATCTAAACTCCCTGACTAGAGATCAAATCTGTGTCCCCTGCCTTGGCAGGTGGATTCTTAACCAGTGGACCACCAGGGGAGTCCCAATCAACTGATTTTTGTGTATTATCCTTGTATCTTTAAACCTTGTTAAATGTACTAATTATTTCTAGGAGTTGCTTACTTTTGAAGACTCCAAAGGATTTTCCACAGAGATGGTCATGTCATCAGCAGATAATTTTATTTCTTCCTTTCCAATGTTAACGCCTTTTATTCCTTTTTCTTGCCTTATTGAACTACTTAGACCCTCCAGTGTTGGAAAGAAGTAATAATAGTAGACATCTTTGCCTTGATCTCAGGGAGAAGCATTCAGATTTTCATATTAATGTTAGCTGTAGGTTTTTCATGGATGCCCTTTATGAAGTTTAGAAAGTTCCTTTCTGTTTCTAGTTTGCTAAGAGTTTTTCTTTTTTTTTTTTTTCCCTACCAGAAATGGATGTTTAGCAAATTCCCTGGCAGTCCAGTAGTTAGGTCTCAATGCTTTCACTGCTGTGGGCTCGGGTTCAATCCCTGTTCAGGGAACCAGGATTCTGCAAGCCATGTGTCATGGCCAAAATATAAAATAAAAATAAATGGATGTTTAATTTTGTCAAATGCTTCTTCTGCATCTACTGAGATGATCATATTTTTTCCTTTTTTAAACTTTCAGTATGTAAATTACATTGAGTTAACATTCTGGAATAAATCCTACTTAATGATGTTACATTTTTAAATGTATCATTTGTTTCTATTTACTAAACTTTAAAAATAATTTTGCATCTCTGTTCTGAGGGACTATTGATCTGTAATTTTCTTGTAACTCCTTTACTTTGATATGAGTGCAATTCTGGCCTCAGAATTAGTTGGGAAATACTCCCTTCACTGATTTTCTGAGTTTGTGTAGAAGTGCCATTTTAAAAAATTAAATGTATGGTAGAGTTCAACAGTAAAGCCACCTGAGACCAGAGTTTTCTTGGAAAAAGGTTTTTAAAATTCAAGTTCTTAAATATATTTAGGGTTTTTCAGGCTACCTATTTCCTCTTACCTGAGCTCTAGTAGTTTGTGACTTCCAAGGAAATTGTCCATTTCATCTGTATTGTCAATTTATGGGCAAGATTCAGGACTTTCCTGGTGGTCCAGTGGTTACGAATCTGCCATTCAATTCAGATGACACCAGTTCGATCCCTGGTCAAGAAACTAACATCCCAGGTGCTGCAGGGCAACTAAGCCAGTGTGCCAAACTACTGAGCCTGTGTTACCCAAGCCCGCACGCTACAACTAGAAAGCCTGTGGGCCACAAGGAAGGTCCCAAGTGCTGCAACTAAGACCTGACGCAGCCAAATACATAAGCATTTTTTTTAATTTATGAGCAAAATTTTATTCATAATATTCCTTTATCCTTTTCCATATCTGTAACATTTGTGGTTATGTCCATTCTCTCATTTATTGTCTTTTTTTTTTTTGGCCATGCCAAGGGACATGCAGGCATGCGGGATCTCCCCACCAGGGATCGAACCCATACCCCCAGCATTGGGAGCATGCCGCCTTAACCACTGGACTACCAGGGAAGTTCTTTCATTTCTGATATTGGTAATTGGGTGTTCTCTTTTTTTTCCCTTAATAATGTATGACTTTGGTTTATCAATTTTATTCATCTTCACACAAAAAACTTTTTGGATTCATTGAGTTCCTCTACTGTTTTCCTGTTTCCTACTTCCCTGATTTCTGCTATGATCTTTTTAACTCCCTTGTTTCTTACTTCGGGCTTAATTTTCTCTTCTTCTTTCCAATATCTTAAGGCAAAAGCTGAGGTCTTTGAAATCTTTTTTTCTTTATAATATAGGTATTTGGTGTGTAAATTTCTCTCCAAGCAGTGCTTTAAGTGCCTTCCACAAATCTGGATATGTTTCATTCAGTTCAAAATATTAATACTTCATATTTTCACTTTTCATCTTTGGTCTGTGGGTGGTTTTGAAGTATGTGCCTTAGTTTCCTAATATTTAGGGGACTTTTCAGACATCTGTTTTATTTTTTTTTAAATATATCTTAATGAAAAAAAAATATATCTTAATGTTTATTTATTTTGGCTGTGCTGGGTCTTTGTTGCTGCACGCAGGCTATCTCTAGCTGTGGCACAAAGGCTTCTCCTTGCAGTGGCTTCTCTTGTTGTGGAGCACAGGCTCTAGGGTACGCAGGCTTCAGTAGCTGTGGCACAGGGGCTCAGTAGCTCTGGTGTACGGGCTTAGTCATTCCGTGGTGGGATCTTCCCGGACCAGGGATCAAACCCATGTTTCCCACATTGCAAGGCAGATTCTTAACCACTGTACCACCAGGGGAGTCCCTCTGTTTTATATCTCTAATTTAAATCATTTTGATCAGAGAACATACTTTGTTTGATTGGCATTGTTTTAAACTTACTGACACTTGTTTTACTGTCCAGAATGTGGTCTATCTGTAAATGTCTAGTGGGCACTTGGAAACAATATGTTGTTGGGTGGAGTATCTATAAATGTCAATTAGGTCAAATTATTTACTGGTATTGTTCAATTTTCTATGTCCTTACTGACTTTTTAAATGTTCTATCAATTACTGAAAGAGAGATGATAAAATAATTGTGGGTTTTTATATTTGGCTTTAGTTTCACATATTTTGAAGCTCTTTTTAAAATAATTTTTAAATTATTACACAATTCTTAAAGGTTACTTTCCATTTACAGTTATTGCAAAACACTGGCTATATTCCTCATGTTGTACAATACATCCTTGAGCATACCTTACACCCAATTGTCTGTACGTCCCACTCCCCCAGCCCTACACTGACCCTCCACCTTCACTGGTAACTGCTATTAACTGTTGTATCTGTGAGTTCGGAGAAGGCAATGGCACCCCACTCCAGTACTCTTGCCTGGAAAAATCCCATGGATGGAGGAGCCTGGTAGGCTGCAGCCCATGGGGTCGCTAAGGGTCGGACACGACTGAGCGACTTCACTTTCATTTTTCCCTTTCATGCACTGGAGAAGGAAATGGCAACCCACTCCAGTATTCTTGCCTGGAGAATCCCAGGGGCGGCGGAGCCTGGTGGGCTGCCGTCTGTGGGGTCGCACAGAGTCGGACACGACTGAAGCGACTTAGCAGCAGCAGCAGCAGCAGCAGCTGTGAGTCTGAGAAGCTCTTTTTGAAAGTACATAAACATTAGGTTATGCCTTTTTAATGAACTGACCTCTTTTTCATTATAAAACAGCCGTTTTTATCCCTTGTAAAATACTTTGCTTTGAAATCTATCTCACCAAATACTATTATAATCACACTGCCTTTCTTCCAATTTTGCCTCTTCTCTGTGTACTTCTGAATTAATTATGATTCCACAAGTGGAATGAATGGCACATTTGATTTCATCTCTTTTTTCTTTTTTTGGCTACACCTGGCCTCATTCAAGGTCTTCATTCTCCTACCAGTAATCGAACCTGCGCCCCCTGCAGTTCAAGCGCGAAGTCCTGGCCACTGGACCACCAGGGAAGTCCCAGGTTTTATTATATTTTATTGTTCTTCAATCTATGTTTTTGCTGTTTTGAGCAAGTCATTATTCATTCCATTTCCCCTCCTTCCTTGCTATTTTGAAAGTTCTAGTAATACTATACTTCTCCATTCCTTTGATAGTAATCTTCCTTTCCAGCACAGATAATAAAATATGTATTTCTTTACCATTATTTGAAAATATACCAATTATTTCTTCCATTAATGTGTTTTATTTCCTGTCACTTTCACCTCAATAAAAGAAACCTTTAGAATTCTTTTACTTACCTCTCTCACTCTGCTTCTGATTCCTAGGTTTTGCTGAAATCGTATATTTATGGTTCTAGATATAATTAGATGCCTATCAATCTCCATAAACATGTAACAACAGTATAATATTTTACCAGATTTGTTGCTCACTCTGTGTTCTTTCTCCTTTTCATCTTCCCCTATCTTGACTTCTCTGTTCTCTAACCAAAATTTTCTTGAGTATTTTCCTCAGGTGAGAAATGGAATTGATATACCCTCTGAATCCTTTATATCTCCATGTATCTTTCTTTTGCACTAACAGTTGAATGCTTCCTCAGCTGGGTATGAGATTCTGGGGTAGCCATCCTTTTCTCTCAGTATACATGCACTGTTAGATTTCAGTGCTGCAGATGAAAAGTTCTGTGTCAATCTGATTCTTTTTGCTTTGTAGATAACTTGTTCTTTCTGTCTAGATACTTGAAAATGTCTTTCTTTAATCTTGGAATTCAGGAGTTCCAAGCATAGATGTCTCCCTTCTCTTTTTGTATCTTCCTGTGTGCACTTTCAGTCTGCAAGTCAGAACTTTCTTCGGGTCAGCAAAATATCCTATTTTTAAATTATTGCCTCTCCTTCTTTTATGCCTTTTTTTTTTTGGAACTAATATATTTGAATGTTAGGATTACTGGGTCTATCTCCAAGTCTCATATTTTCCTCATTATTTCCATTTCTTTGTATTATTTGCTCCGTGCTTTGAAATATTTTTCCACTTGTTCTGCCAAGCCACTAATTTGAGTCCCGGCAGTGAACAGACTTCTTTCTTTCAATAAGTATGCTGATTCTTGTTGTTGTTGTTGAAAATACTAGTTTTAGTTTCAGAAAGTAAATTTTTAGTACACTACTTGAATCTTTTTAGCTGCTCCTGATGTTTTCTTGAGTTGTCCCATACCTCTTCAGTGGTTCCTGCGCTGTCTGGTAGGCAAGACCAGCTGTAATGACCTCATTCCTGTAGGGCCACGGCCCTCTGAGTCATGCTCTTCCAATATGCCCACTGTCCTCACCTCTGCTCCAGGGCTCTCCAGAGCTGCTCTCCAGGCTCCTGTGTGGTGAGAATGAGGAAACTCCTCACCTGTCTCTATACCAGGCCTTCCCCAGACTAATGCCAAGTCCAAGCCTACACTTGCATACCCTGCCCACTGGCCCCAGCAGCAATATGGCTAAAGAGAGAGAAGTGTTCAGAGATGGGAGTAAAAAATTCCCTTAGAACGGTGGTTCTCAAATTCAAGCGTGAATTAGAATCATCTCCGGGGCTTGTAAATATGGATGGTTGAAACTCATCCCAGGAATTTCTGATTCATGTGGTCTGGGGTGGGGCTTAAGAATTTGCATTACTAACCAGTTCCCAGAGAATGCTATCGCTGCTGATCCAGGAACCACAATGTGACAACCTCTGTGTTAGAATATATCAAACCAAGCCTTCCTTCTTCATCTTCTTCAAAATGATACTGTTCTGGGGGACAAGGAAAGTAATCCAGTTCCAGGGAGGTATCATTGCCTCATCTTACATTGGGTTCTCCCATTTGTTCTTAATACCGACACTTGTACACAGCTGGGCTCAATCCAGGCCACCTCCTCCACCAAGGTTACAAGTACATTTAGTTAATTTCTGCTGACTGTTCCTTCCATCATACTTATGCACCACATTTTATATTATGTCTCTTGGACATTTGAAGTGATGTGAAGTGAAGTGAAGTGAAGTTGCTCAGTCATGTCCGACTCTTTGCAACCCCATGGACTGTAGACTACCAGGCTCCTCCATCCATGGGATTTTCCAGGCAAGAGTACTGGAGTGGACTGCCATTTCCTTCTCCAGGGGATCTTCCCAACCTAGGGATCGAACTTGGGTCTCCCGCACTGCAGACAGAGGCTTTACCATCTGAGCCACCAGGGAAGCCCTCCTTGGACATTTAGTAGTGGACATTTATTTTGGATGTGGACCATTTTAAAGTCTTTATTAAATTTGTTACAATATTGCTTCTGCTGTATGTTTTGGTTTTCCAGCTGCAAGGCATGTGGGATCTTAGCTCCCCGAGCAGGGATCAAACCTGCAACCCTTGCATTGGAAGGCAAAGTCAACCACTGGACCACCAGGGAAGTCCCTGCAGTGGACATTTAGTATGGGCCTGAGGAGACTGGGGTTCTCTTTGGGATTTCCTAGGAACTAGTTCTTAAGACATATTTAATTTTACTAAATTTACTAAGAGCAGCCAAATATTCTCCAGGATAGCTAGACTTGGAGTCATTTACATGTTCACCATCAGTGCATGAGATTTTCTCACATATTAAGAGCAGGAGATATTTAGCTTAACTTTGTATATAAACAGCCAGTTCCATTTGTTGAAAAACACTAATTTCTCCACTGTATTGCCTTTGCAACTTTGTCAAAAACCAACTGATCCTATATGTATGGATCTATTTCTGGACTCTGATTTCTGTCCCATTGATCTATTATTATGCTAATACCATACTGTCTTTCTGGCTTTACTCTAGTTGCAGCGCATGGGTTTCTCATTGCAGTGGCTTCTCTTGTAGCAGAACACGAGCTCTAGGCATGCAGGCTTCAGTGGTTGTGGTGCGTGGGCTCAGTAGTTGTGGCGCACAGGCTTAGCTGCTCCAAGGCATGTGGGATCTTCCTGGATCAAGGATCAAACCCATGTCCTCTGCATTGGCAGGCAGATTCTTAACCACTGGACCGTCAGGGAAGTCCCTCCACATGAATTTTTGAATCAACTGTTAATTTCTACAAAAATAATGCTAGGATTTTGGTTGAAATTACACTTACTTTCTAGATCAGTTTGAGAATTGATACCTCAGCAATACTGTGTCTTTCAATCCATAAATATGGTATACCTTTCCATTTAATCTTCATTTCTCTTAGCAACGTTTCTAGTTTTCAGTGTACAGAATTTCCACATCTTTTGTCAGAGTTGTCCCTACGTATTTCATTTTTGGTGATATTGTAAGTGATACTGTCTTTTCATTTCAACTTCCAATAGTCTGTTGCTAGTATATACAAAATCAATTTCTGAATTTTGTATCTTGTGTCTTCTAATCTTGCTAAACTAAGTCTATTAATAGTAGCATTTTGCAGCTTCATCAGAATGTTCTACATAGATGATTTTATCACCTGAAAATAAAGACAACTTTTCTTTTTCCTTTCCAATTGCCATGTCCTCTATTCTTCTCACCTAATTGCCTGGGTAGAACCTCTAACACGACTTTAAATAGAATGAGTGAATGTGGACATCTTTGCCTTGCCCCTGATTTAGAGAGAAGGATATGTGTAGATGAGTTTTTCATCAGCTTTATTCAAATATAATTCACATACCATTCAGTCTATCCACTTTAAAAGGGTAGAAATTAATATTTTAGTACATTCACAGATTTGTGCAACCATCACCAGAATTCATTAATTTTAGTACATTTTCATCACTGTCTCAAAAAATCTTGTACCCATTCCCTCTAAACCCTCCAGTGTCGGGCAGTTGTTTTCTAAAGTGGCTGCACTAGGTTATAATTCCACCAGAAGTGTAGGAGGCTCCAATTTCTCCACATCCTCATCAACACTTGCTATTTCTCTTTTTAATTATAGCCATCTTTGGGGGTATGAAGTGGTATCTTGCTCCCTGATAATTGATGATGTTGAGCATTTCATAATGAACTTATTAGCCATTTATGTATCTTCTTTGGAGAAGTGTCTATTCAGATCCCTTGTCCTTTTGTTTTTGGCTGCACCATGTCTTAGTTGCAACAAGCAGAATCTTCAGTCTTGGTTGTGGCACACAGGATCTTTAGTTGCAGCGTGTGGGATCTAGTTCCCTGACCAGGGATCTAACCCAAGCCCTTTGCATTGGGAACGCAAAGTCTTAGCCACTGGACCACTAGGGAAGTCCCAATTCTTGCCCATTTTTAAAGTGAGTTATTTGTCTTTCATTATTGAGTTGTAAGAATTTTTCATCTACTCTAGAGATAAGTCCCTTTCAGATGTATGACTGCAAATATCTTCTTCCATTCTTTAGGCTGTCTTTTTATCTCCTTGATGCATAAACTTTGAAGTATAAAATTTTTAAATTTTGCTAAGAAAAATTATCTATTTTTTCTTTGGTTGCTTGTGCTTTGGTGTCATACGTAAGAAGTCTTTGCCTACCCCAAGCTCACAAAGATTTACTCCTCTATTTTCTTCCCAGAGTTTCATAGTTTTAGCTCTTACATTTCATAGCTCAGGTGGTACAGAATCCACCCTAAATGCAGGAAACCTCGGTTTGATTTCTAGGTAGGGAAGATCCCCTGGAGAACGGATAGGCTACCCACTCTGGTATTCTTTGGCTTCCATGGTGGCTCAGACAGTAAAAGAATCTGCCTGCAATGTGGGAGACACGGGTTCGATCCCAGGACTGGGAAGATCCCCTGGAGGAGAGCTTGGCTCCGGTATTCTTGCCTGGAGAATCCCCAGGGACAGAGGAGCCTGGGGGGCTATAGTCTATGGGGTCACAAAAAGTTGGACACGACTAAGTACAGCACAGCTCTTACATTTAGTTCTATGATCTGTTATGAGTTAACTTTTGTGTGTAATGTGACAAAGGGGTTAAACTCTGCACGTGGATATCCAGTTGTCCCAGCATCATTTATTGAAAGACTATTCTTTCCCCTAATGAATTGTCTTGGCATTGTTGTTGAAAATCAATTAAGTGCAAATGTGAGGGTTTATTTCTAGATTCTCAGTCTATTTCATTGACCTGCATGTCTATCCTGTAGCCCGCACTGTCTTGATTAATGGATCTTTGTGGTAATCAAAGCTTCCATTGTGATTGAAGTTCCGTTCAGGACATGGCCCTGTCTCAGCATTGATGTGTGACAGTATGTAGTAGAAGGGAACGGCACAACACCTCCAGTTGACAGTAAAAACACTTAAACCTCTGAGCCAACTTTAAAATGTATATGGTAATAAGAAAGAGCTAAAAATAACATGCTACAAACTAAGGAAATGTGCAAGCTCATTATGTTGGCACCAGAGAATTTGCTAAAAATGAACTTCAGGAAATTTTCAAAACTAGGCCATCAGACTACCGGATTCTTCTAACATGCGGAAACTGGATCTCAAGAACTAAAAGAGTATCAGTGTAGAAAAGAAAGCACAGAACTATTGCATTGGGGGTATAAAATTAAAGAGATGGTAGCTTATACAAACAAATCATATTCCTCTTTAGAACAAAATGTAGCCTCTGCTTAAGAGACACTTTCATGACCTTGTTAAGAATCTTAACTTTGCCCAGCCTCAGCTGCCTTATTTGTAAAATATGGGTTTTAAAAATCTACCTACAGACTGAGGTTGTACTAGACGAGTTCTTGTGCTGGCCTCTCAACTCTAAGACGGAAAATTCTATGACACTTGGAATGCCAATGCTAAACCAGGGTCTGTAAGAGAATTGCCACTTTATACAAAACCCAATTGGCAAGGTTCTTCACTTAACATTAAAAAAAAAAAAAACCTCTCTAAAAAAAGAGATGAATCATGGTGAGATGTGGGGAATGGGAGGGAGGCTCAAGAGAGAGGGGATATACGTATACATATAGCTGATTCACACTGCTGTACAGCAAAAACTAACACAACATTGTAAAGCAACTATACTCTAATTTTTTAAAAAAATTTTTAAAGATTTGAAAAATCTAAGGGTCTTCCCTGGTGGTCTGGTGGCTAAGACTCCATACTCCCAATGCAGGGGGCCTAGGTTCAATCCCTGGCTGGGGAACTAGATCCCATATGCCACAGCTAAAGATCCTGAATGCTGCAACTAAGACCTAGTGCAGCCAAATAAACAAATAAATATATTTTTTAAAAAAGCAAAAAGATAAAGATGAATAAACTAAGCACCCTAACTCTGTACCTCACCTCTCCCACTACCATCCTAGGTTATCAATCCATTCTCTCTGCTGTTCCCGTGCCAGCTCCCAGGGGTACATCACTTCCCCCTTTAAAGCTCTGGTCCTTTGTTTCCCTTAGCATAGTTAAGATGGGTTAGGAGCTCCCAAGGATGTTAGTATACATTTTAAGAGTACATGCATATATCCAGTGTCAATGAACACACCTGTGACTAGGCTGTGGTTTCTAAATGCTGCTCTCCACTAAAAGGAATCAGGGCTCCTTGCAGATTGCAAGACTGGGCAGAGAAGGGACGAGGTTTTTGCTGTGCCAGAAACAAAAGCTGTGAGTTTTGGGTTTTTTTTTTAAGATATGTCTAAAGGACATGGGAGCCAGATAAAAGGAGCTCTCAGTGGTCAAACTGGGACAATTTGAGCATTAAAAAATAAGTAAGGATAGAAATGGATTAGAAATGACTGAATAAAACAAGGGTCTATATTGAAAAAAATATAGACGACTAAATGAGTAAGGAGAAGGGAGGGCTCTTTATAGTCAAATCCCAAACTGTAAAAGTGAAGGGAATGTTGGCGTTACAAAACCACCATTTGGCAACCACTACACTAAAAGTTGGCTTGGCAAGATTTACGAGTGGATGCTAAGTCTAGGTGGGGAAAATATGAAGAGGAACAGGGTATTTGCAAAATCTCAGAATGTCTCCTCAGATTATTAGTTGCAAAGGGAATAATAGTAACTATGCCATGAAGAAACCAGATACCACCTTGACCACTACTGACCTTGATGAAAATTATATCACCAATAAGGAGAAGATGGACAGTATAGACCCTGTGATGTGCTTCTCTGAAAAGGACACACATGGCAAATCATATTACAGCTTAGAATGCATAACTTGAATCCAGCTGTGAGGAAGCAGCAGGAAAAAACAAAGTTGATGAACATTCTATAATACAACTGGCCTGTATTCTTTTAAAATGTCAAAGCTAATGACAAAGAAAGGCTGAGGAACTATTTTAATTAATTAGTTAGTTTCGTTTTTGGCCATGCCACACGGCAGGTGGGATCTTAGTTCTCCAGCCAGGAATCAAACTTCTGCATTATAAGCTCAGAGTCTTTAACTACTGGACCCACCAGGGAAGTCTTGGAGTTATCCTAGAACAAAGCAGACAAAAAGACATGACAACAAAATGTAATACATGATCTTGGACTGGACTCTCATACTGGAAGGAGAAAAAATGCATTGTTGGGACAATCCACAACTTCGGAATATAGACTTCAGATGTAGAGTGTCATGTTAAATTTCCTGAATTTGATCATTATATCATGGTTAAGATAATGTTCTTGGGAAATATACACTATAATATTAAGAGATAAAGAGTCGTATTGTTTATGACTAACTCTCAAATGGTTCTGAAAAAAAAAAAGATTATAGTACATATATAATGATGAAGAAAATTTCTGAAAATTATACATTCAGGTAAAGAGTATACTGAAGTACTTGCAGTTTCAAATTATTTCAAAATAAAAAGATTTTTTTAAAGTATATAAACAGAAAAGAAATAGCCAACTGAGGACCTAGGATGCATTACACCAGTTCTAAGTATCCAAATACTAACTTTACTGTAGTTTGGTCCCTTTCATCCACTCTCCTAAAAAGACTCTCACCCCAGTCTCAAGAGCTGCCACATCCATTGAGCCCCACCTAGCTTTTAGTTCCCCAGATCTTGGCCTGCCACCCTGTAAAGTCACCATCTTCCTTCCCGAGCCATGGGGAGGCTAGCCTCTTTAATACTTTGACCCCTTTAAACAAAAACAAAAAAAAACCCATTCCAATACTGTAATTCACTCAGGTGTTCCCAAAAACCTTATTTCCTGTTTGATAGAAATATGATTTGTTGAGGCCAAGGGCAAGGTGAGGGACCAAACCTGCACATGCCTTCATCCTTTCCCACAAGCAGTAGATCCAGGCACAGGGTTAATAAAATAGCCCTGACATGCATACACCTGTCATCGGAAGCAGACTAGACCCACGGTTAACAGCCAGAGGAAGATGGTCTGAATTTAGCTTTGACCCACCACTTAAATGTTTCGTGACTGGGGACTTCTCTGGTGGTCCAGCAGGTAAGGTCCAAACTCCCAATGTAGGGGGCCTGGGTTCAATCTCTGGTCAGGGAACTAGATTCCACATGTCACAACTGAAACCCCACACAGTCAAATAAATTAAAAAAAAAAAAAAGTTATGTGACTGAGAGTAAGCCGACTAGTACCTGGAGTTCATTAAACACTTACTCAACATTGCCCACCTAGGAAATACCAGACTCCAGTTTGGGAGGCAGTGATACAAAATCTCTGCTCCCAGAGCTGACATTCTAGTTGGGTGAGACCCAGGGGGACGGAGGTGTTGCGGGGCTAGGGGAAGTAAGTAAATAAGTTAATTAATTAATTATAGTGTACGCCAGATGCTTATACATGCTATAGAGAAAAACAGGGCAGATAAAAGAATAGAGGGTGAAAATGTAATTTCAAATAAAGAATTCAAGGAAGGCTTCACTAAGGATATAACATCTGAACAAAAATATAAAGGCAATGAGGGAGCGAGAACCATGTAGACAGGTGAACACTGAGGCCAAAGGGGACAGCAGTGCAAAGGCCCTGGAGCAGGGATGAGCCTCAGTTGAGGAATGACTGCTTCAATCTTAGGTAGGCTCTTGGAAGGCAGGGAAAGGAATTACAACACAGCGGGAGCTCAGTAACTGTGGATGGGAGAAGAAGAAAGAAAGAGGTTACCATATTGTATCCAGAGATTTTGAGGTTGAATTTTGGGAATGGAGGAAATAAGAATCAGTTTCATAAAGCTGGAGAAAAATATTTGACTGATTTTATGTCCTGTCTTTCTACCCTTAAAAAATACTTTGCTGATGGAGATGAGTCAAGAAATTTGAAGATTTTTTTTTTTTTTTGCTTTCTGGTTTTGCTTTGAGTTAAAAAACAGGGATTTTTTTAGTTTGCTTTTACAATGTTTAAGACATTTTTCAGACAAATAACTCTTTAAGATTAGGGCTTGGGAGGCGGTGTGGGAGGGGCACAAAAAAAAAAAAAAAGATTAGGGCTTGGAGCTCAGATTACTAGTACTCTTAAAAAAAATTTATTGTTTGGAATAAATTAGATATCATTTATAATAAAAATAACAAATTTATAGGGAAATTATTAGTAATTTATGAATAGAAAATCTTTTTCCCCCAAATGGTCAAGAGAATTGGGTTTGAGATTTGGATGTTCTTTTACTATGGTTTGTACAGTCTGTATTTGCCTCTTCAAATAATTTTGGATGACTTTTACATGACCACATTATTGTTTTCATAAACGGTATTTTTAGGAATTGGAAATAACAGAAAGTTCTGGAAGACTTGCCACTTGTCCTGAATAACTTGTGTAGCTAAACGCCGCTTTCCAAAAAAGTGACTGAGAAGCAACACCAGCTTAGGATTTGAAGTGTTAAATGGATGTTTTTATGTAAGAAAATAGCAAATAATAGAAGACATAACAGTGGCTGGTTTCGTCGCTGGGCTTTTTTTTTTTCCAACTTGGTCTCTGTTCTTTAAATTAGAAAAGGAGGATTCTTACCTTTTTGGTGTATGTGAAGATTTTTTTCAAGAGTGATTAGTGGACAAGGTTCTGGTCTCAAGATACAATCAGTGCCCATTTTGTTTTCAGTGTCATTAAAGTACAATTAACTTCAGAGCAACTCCACTTTTGGTCTTTCTCCTCCCACTCAAGATTTCTGGGGAAAAAAGAATTTTTTCCCCTATTTTTAGCCTCTATTATACCTTTTTAATGAATTTGCATTCCCCACTATTTTGTTGAAAGGTAACAAACTTTACAATATACCTAAATAATATGGCTGAAAATTTAACTTTTATTATTTTCCTATTATAAAATAGATATTCATTATAAAAGGGGGGAGCACAAAAAGCATAAAGAAGTTAATTTTAAAACTGCTTATAATCCCATCCCAGGTAAAATTATTAATATTTTGGCATATTCCATCTCATCAGTCTTTTCCTATATATTTTTGAATATAGCTCAAATATTACCATATATAAAGTCACATCCAGCTTTCTCAACATAACATTGTATTAAAATTATTTTTCTCCTATCTATAAAAGTCCTCTTTGTAAACACAATTTAAATGGCAGAGTAATATTCTACCATATAGATATCCTACCATTTATTTAAACATCCTCTTAATATCAAACATTGGGTTGGCCAAAAAGTTCATGTTACAAGGAAAAACCAGAATGAACTTTTTGGCCAGCCCAAAATTTACAGGAGAGCTAGTGGGTCAAAGCACATAAAAATGAAGACAGTTTTGTTTCCTAGAGAGTTTCTTCTTGAGAACGTAGGGAGGAGATACAGGGAGATGGTGACGGTGGGGGGAGGGGTCCAGGCCAGCAGCGAGATGGAGCAACTCAGAGATCCTGGCCCAGCCGTTCCAGCTCGTTCAGCAGGAAGTCCATATCAGCCCGTGTCAGCGCAGGGTTGGCCACGACCATGCGGAAGAAGTTGCTCCGGGTACCATGGGGCTGGTAGCCAATCATCATGGAACCCTTCCTCACCATGCGCTCCTTGAGGACTGGGGCTACCTACGGGAGGAGTGGAGGGACCCTTTAGCTGCAGCCTGGGGTCAGGGGAAAGGATGGGTTCCCCGACTTGCAGCTCTCTCCTTCTAGCTGCCTTCCAGAGACAGCAACTCACTGCTTGGATTCTGACCGTGGCGCCAGTTTACCTTTGCCACCACACCTGGCCCACTGGACCTTCTCTACCTCCTGCATTCTCCTCCATCTCATCATTCTCCAAATTGTCACACGGGCCATTTTCTGCTAAATCCTGACTTTTCACTGAATCTCAACAACCGCTTTTTCAGTCTAACCTCAGGCCTTCATCATCCTTGACACCTCTTCTCCCTTCTCTAAATTCCTGTAACATTTCTGATCTGCACCCTGTGACCTAATATGTAATTTCCAAGATTGCCTTGAACACACAGGTTTCAAATAGGTAATGCTTGTTTTCTAAATGAATGACTCCTTAAGGGTGAGATTCCCTGGTGGCTCAGATGGTAAAGAGTCTGCCCGTAATGCAGGAGGCCTGAGTTCGATCCCTGGGTCAGGAAGATCCCCTGGAGAAGAAAATGGCAACCCACTCCAGTATTCTTGCCTGGAAAATCCCATGGACGGAGGAGCCTGCAGGGTTACAGTCCATAGGGTCGCAGAGAGTCAGACACGACTGAGCGACTTTACTTTAAGGGCGAGAATATTCTTATCCTTTTGGATCATCTGCCACCCCTAGTACCGATCTAACCTTAGGGGCCAGGACATATCTCCTAGCCTGACAGGGTTGTTCTGTACCCAGAATAAGTGAGTAAAACTTCTGAGACCTTTCTGCCTCACTCAGCTCCCAGAACGCCCCACAGAGCCAATCTATGTACTGCACACTGGTGACTTCTGTAATGCCCCTCTCTGTCTTCTTCTTACTTTATAGAAGCATACCTTATCCTCCATCCCCCAGGCTCACAGAAATGGGGACAAGCGGGTGTCATCTTCTGGTTCACTGTCCCCACATCAGAGCAAGAGACTAGCAAAGGTAGCCGCCATGCCGCTCACAGCCAGCAGGGGGCGGAAATGCACCAGCTGCACTGGTTAACCAGAGCAGGGAGAAAGCCTACCTTAGACAGCCTTTCACTGTAATCTGGACTCTCCTTCTTCCCCCGCAGACTGGGGGGCACGAACCAGAAACACACATTGACAAATTCAGGCTGGGAGGAATAAACAGGGGGAAGGTGTGAGCAGAGGAAGAGGGACCGTTCCCCTCTCACCGCCCCTCTTCTCCCATCTGGGTTTTGCGTGAGACACAGGCTGGGGGCAGGGGGCCGGAGGATGCAGAAGAGCACAAGGTGGGTCATACCTCCATGACCAACTCAAATCCCTCCCGCTTCTTCAGCTCCTCCACCAGATACCTGTGATCAGAAAGTGAGAAATCATGGGTGGAGGAGGAAAGGCGGAGATACAGAAACAGAAGCGACCCAGAGAGCGAACCAAGAGAACACCGAGAGCAGGAAAGGGGTGCGGGGCTGTAGCCCCCACTCCTACCGGGCAAGGGCAAAGGCCTGGTCCACACGGCGCTCCAGCCCCTGCCTGCCCTGTGCCTTCCACATGAGCCACAGCTTCAGACAGTCCACACGGCGGCCACACTGCACCACCTTGTCTCCAGTATCCAGAGCCACATCGTAGAACTTGTCCTGCTGGAAGAGGTAGCTGGCCTGGGACCCGTGACAGCGCTTGAGCAGGTTCTGCGGAGGGTGGGGGGACAGTCAGACTCACTCCACCGAGCTTCCCTCCAGGGCTGCACTAGGTGATTTCTTAGCTCAGTCCACGTGTTTCTTTCTCTGGGACCAGGCAGCATTGATGGGATGGCTGCTGGCTGAAACCTTTTCTCTGGGTTTTCTTCCAACACTCAAGAGTTCTTCCCAAATGACCCAGGATCCCTCTGATTACAACTTATGTTGGGAAGTTTTTCCTTTGCCTGAAGACAGGGGGAGTGAGAGAGCCCACTACCGGGAATTAGGGTTGTCACAGATTTTCCACTTCAGATGGGATGGTAAGAACATTGGTAAGGCCTGGAGCTCCCCTCCAGTGAGACAGTAGAGAAAACAGAGGTCCATGTTGGGAGGGGGCCCAGAGCAGGGTGGGGGCAGACCCACCGAGGTGTCCCGGAGAAGAAGAGCTGAGCACTGCAGGCCTGTGGAGAGGAGCTTGTGGGGATTCCAGGCCACGGAGTCAGCCCTGGGGTGGGCAGAGCAAAGCAGGGTCAGCCAGCTCCCAGTCAAGCTGCCCAACTGGAGCCCCCCCGCCCCTTTCCAGATCTCCAGTAAAAGGGGCTTTGGTCTCACCTCAGCCCAGAGGAGAATTCCCAAATCTGACGTCTAACCTCCCAGCCCCAATCAATCATCTCTCCCACTTCCCTCCCACCAGCCTCCTTCCCCTATTCCCATCTGAGTTCCCCGGTCCAAGAGTGTTCTCTGGATCAAGAATTTGAAGGGTGAGATTCAGGGTGTAGGGGGCCATTTGCACCTCTGGATCCCAGCCAGGAGATGTCTATGTGTCTCTGACAGCAGGACGCTCCCACCCCAGGCAGCCTGTGGAGCAGAAGGAACAATATGGGCCTTGGCCTTGGCTCAGCCCACCCCATTCTCAGGCCCGTCCCAACTCACGTCCACGTGTAGCCATAGCCCGTGATGCTGGCACACATCCGCGATTGCCTCCAGGGGGTCAAAGGCCCCCAGCACGGTAGTACCAGAGGTGGCACTGACCAGGAATGGCACAGCACCCTGTGGCAAAAATGAAGAGGGAGACCAAGGCTGAGAACTCATCTGAAGAGCTATCCAGAGCCTGGTGCTGAGCTCTATAAACTCTTCACAGGCCTGACCTGGGCCCTGGCAACCTTACTATGTGTTACTGCCCCTTTTAATTTGCAAGTAAGGACACTAGGGTTCAGAGGTGTTAAGAAACTTGCCCCTGAGCTGAAACTCCAAGAGATGTAATTCAAACCTATGTCTGTCTGATAGTCTATCTCCAAAGCTTATACTCTTTCAAAAAAGTTGAATGTCTTACTGGAAGATCAAAATACTATTTTAAATATTCTAATAGTATAAAATTTATGAGGAAATTGAATTAGTATTCAAAAAACTACTACAAAGAAAAGTGCAGGCCCAGATGGCTTCACTGATGAGTTCTACAAAACATTTAAGAAAGAACTGATACCAGCTCTTCATTAACTTACAAAAAAATAGAAGAGGAGGGAACACTTCTGAATTCATCCTATGAAATGAGTTTTACCCTGATACCAAAACCGACAAAATATCACAAGAAAAATACAGAATATATCCCTTCTAAATAAAGACATAAAAATCTACAAAACACTAGCAAACCAAAATCAGCAACATAGAAAAAGAATCATATACCATGACAAAGTGGGATTTGTCCTAAGAGTGCAAGTTTGGTTTAACATCTAAAAATCAATTAATATAATATATCCTATCAATAAAATAAAGGAAAAAAAACCCACATCTCAATGTGGTATAGTAATCATCTCAACAGACATACAAAAACACTTGACAAAATCCTCATGACAAAAACATTCAAAAAAAAAAAAAGGATTTGAAGGGAATGTCCTTAACCTGATAAAGGGCAACTATCAAAAAACCCACAGCTAACATCATACTCAAGTGGTGAAAGACTGAAAGCCTTCCCCCTAAGACCAGGAACAAGATAAGGATGTTCATTCTCCTCATTTCTATTCAACACTGTGCTGAGGTTCTAGCAGGGCAATTAGGTAAAAAAAAATAAGAGGCATCCAGGGACTTCCCTGGTGTTCCAGCGGTTAAGAATCCACCTTCCAGTGCAGGGGACATGGGTTCAATCCCTGGCCCAGGAACTAAGATCCCAGATGCCACAGGCAACAAAGTCAGTGCACTGTAACTACGGGGCCCGCTGAGCCCACATGCTCTACAGCTCCGGTGCCACCAGAAGAGGAACCCCGGAACCGCACAAAGATCCGACACGGCCAAGTAAATAAAACAGTGTTGATGCCAATCTTGTCTAGTTTGTGATTAAAGAGAAAAAAGGTCTTTTTTTGTTTAAATAAGAGGCATCCATATTAAAAAGGAAAAAAGCAAATTATCTGTATTTACAGATAATATGATATCTAGAAAATCCTAAGGAACCCATTAAAAAGACAGAGTTAATAAATGAGTTCAGCAAATTTGCAGAGTACAAGATCAATATTCAAAAATCAGTTGTATTTTTATACATTAGAAACGAACAATCAAAAGTGGAAACAAGAAAATTTCATTTATAAGAACACTGAAAATAATAAAATACTTAGGAATAAATTCAACAAAAGAAATGCAAAACATATACTGTGAAAACTACAAAGAACTGTTGAAAAGAAATCAAAGAAGACCTAAATAAACAGAGGCATTCCATGTTCATGGATCCACAAATGGCACACATCCCTATCAAAACCCCAACTGGTTTCTTTGCAGAAATTGACAAGCTGAGCCTAAAATTCAAGTGGAAATTTAAGGGACCTAGAAAGCCAAAATCATCCTGAAAAAGAACAAAGTTGGAGGACTCACAAACGCTGATTTCGAAATTTACTACAAAGCTACGTTAAGACAGTGTGGTCTATAGGATAACCATGCAGATCAATGGAATAGACTGAGAGTCCAGAAATAAATCCTCACACTTAAACACTCACTGGGTTTTAACAAGGGTGCCAAGACAATTCGCTGGGGAAAACAGACATTTTCAAAAACTGGTGCTGCACACTGTTTACAATAGCCAAGACATGGAAGCAACCTAAATGTCCATCGATAGAGGAATGGATAAAGAAGATGTGGTACAGGGACTTCCCTGGTGGTCTAGTGGTTAAGACTTTGCCTTCCAATGCAGGGGGTACAGGTTCAATCCCTGGTTGGGAAGCTAAGATCCCACAGGCCTTGGAGTCAAAAAACCAAAACATAAAAACAAAGGTGATATTGTAACAAATTAAACAAGGATTAAAAAAAAAAAAGATGTGGTACATACACACAATGGAATATTACTCAGCCATTAAAAAGAATGAAATAATGCCACTTGCAACAACATGGATGGACCCAGAGATTGTCATATTGAATGAAGTAAGTCAAACAGAGAAGAAGAAATACCCTATGACATCCCTTATATGAGGAATCTAAAAAGAGATGATACAAATGAACTTACAAAACAGAAAGAGACTCACAGACTTAGAGAACAAACTTATGGTTGCTGGGGATGCGGGGAGGAGGATGAGCGAGTTTGGGATGGACATGTGCACACAACTATATTTTAAATGGATAACCAACAAGGACCCACTGTATTGCACATGGAACTCTGCTCAATGCTAAGTGGCAGCCTGGACAGGAGAGGAGTTTGGAGGAGAATGGATACATGTATCTGTATGGCTAAACCCCTTTGGTGTTCACTGAAACTATCACAACACTGTTAACCCCAATACAAAATAAAAAGTTAAAAAAAAATGGTGCTGCAACTATTTGCATGTGGAGATATAAACATATTTTTAAAATTTATATTTAAGTACATAGTTGAGGCATTTTCATGTTAATACATATATTCCCATCTTATTCTTTTAAATGGCTACATACTACTCTAACAATAACTATAACAACAATGGCAGCTAATATGTATATACTGCTTCACTGTTTCAAGTGCTATGCATACCATTAATTTCAGCCTTATAACAACTTTGTGATCAGTTCTATATCATGCTTATTTTACAAAGGAAGAAACTGACATAGATACACCATAATTTATTGATATTAAATTAAAAAAAAATTTTATACTTCATCCCAGTGCACACAATTCTAAGCACTTATAATGAAAATGTATAGGCTAATCCTAGTAGTAGGACTCTGAGTCAGTGGATAGATACATTTAAAAATAGTACAGACAGTGCTGAAATGCCCTCTAAGATGGCTGCAGCAGCTCTTTGTTCCCCAGGTGAAGAGGCCTCCACATCTCCCATCACTCCAAGTCCACGCTGCTCGCCCTGCACAGACCCTCCCAATTCACAGAAACCTTCTGCGCTACCCTCCAGATCCCCGACATCCTCCCTGCAGTGCCCCCTGGGACTCGACTCAAGGACTCAGTTCTGACCTTGTCCCAGGGTCTGATCCTGCTCGTCAGTCTCGGCAGGACTGGGATCACTTGCTCGGGAGGGATCACTTCAGCCCACCAGGGAAGACAGGCACAGAGTGCAGGGGGAGGGAGGAGGGGAGCCTTGAGTAGGGCCAGTCAAAGACCCCTCCAAGAAAGGAACAGAGGGGCCCTGCTCCACTGCCCCAGCGCCTCTCACTCACTCACCTCGGCCTTGGCCAAGCTGATCTGCCTCTCCAGATCCTCAGGGATCATTTTCCCTCTGGAAAAGAAAACTGAGTGGGTAGAGAAGTAGTGGATTCTCTAGGCTAGGCTGCAGAACTTTCAAGAGCAGGGTAACATGTGGTTAGCAATGCGGAGGCTACAATGTTGATTTTTCCCTAAGAGGGGTAAACAGATCTCAGGGGACAGGGCGGAGACTCTAGCAGGCACTGGCAGACAGAAGAGACAACTCGGAGGGAAGAGACTGGGGAGAGAAGTCCACCAGGGCGTGGCCCCAAGGCCAGCACCTCTGGCGAGGGGAAGACATGTTGTGCCAGGCTGGGTCTGAGCCATGCAGACAGAAGGACCTTCACCTCTCATCTGCCTTGACTATTCGGACACTGTCGGTGCCAAGTCCCAGAAAAGCGGCTCCTTTCTTGACGGAGTAATGACACTGTGGGGGAAGGAAGAGGGCAAGGAGGGTGGGGAGGAAAGAGACTGGTTAAATGGCTGAGACCCTGCAGACCAGGACTTCTCAAACATTCACATGCCTACAAATCACCAGTGTGTCTGGTAAAGATGCAGATTCATATTCAGTAGGTCTGCACAGGGGCCAAAGATTCTGCATTTCTAACAAGCTCCCAAGTGATACTCATCTTCCCTGGTGGCTCAGTGGTAAAGAATATGCCTGCAATGCAGGAGACACGGGATCGATCCCTGCGTGGGGAAGATCCCCTGGATAAAGAAATGGCAACCCACTCCAGTATCCTTGCCTGAAAAATCCCACAGACAGAGGAGCCTGGTGGGCTACAGTCCACAGGGTTGCAAAGAGTCGGACATGACTTAGGGACTAAACAACAAGAAGTGATAGTGATGCCACTGGTCCACGGACCACACTCTCAGGAGAAAGGGTGTGGTCTGTGTACACTGCACTGGATGCCTCTCCGCTACCCCAGACAGCAGGCAAGGTGAACAAGGGCGTTCACACAGCTCCTTTGGTTGGAAGGAAGCACATCCGCCTATGGGGGAGGCCAGCCTCGGAGGAGATGGGTCTAGGCAGGCTGAATTGCGGGTCTCAGACTCAGCTGGCTAGAGATTAGAACCAGGAGCCCAGGGTTGGCCTGTGCCTCTTCCCACCTCCTTCGATGTGAAGAGGGCCAGGGGCGGCAGTGCCCGGAGGCCCCTCTGTTTGCAGTCTGGGTATCGCTGATAGCGGGCCAGGTTCACAGCATACATGTTGGAGATGGAGCCACCTGTCACATGGAAGGAAGGAGTGGTGGCAAAAGGGAGTGGCAATGGGTCAAAACTGGAGCTTGGCTCTCCTGAACTCTCCACCCAGAAGCACAAGTGACTGGCTACCCGGCCATGGGTTCCGAGGACTTGACAAATGGCATGCTGGTGACCCAGAATGGCAGGATCTGCAGATCTCCTGATTACCCCTGCTCCTCACCCTGGGCCGATCCAGGATCCACCCTCCACCCCCACCCCCCTGCCAGGACGGCAGGCACCAATCCCATGGACTGTTTGGCAAACACGAGGATATAGGGGACTGGGCAGCTTCTCTCTGGTTTGGCCCAAGCCCAGTTGGAGAAGAAACAAAGGCGAATCACCCCTCCCAGCCAGCCCAGAGAAAGAGGATGGTGGGGGAGGAGGAACTCTCGAAAAGGCCCCCTCCTCTTCACATACCAGGACAGAAGACCCCGTCCCCAGAGCTCCAGCCCACCAGGGCCCGGAGTTTCTTCAGCACCTCCTCCTCCATGAGGACAAACACAGGCGCGATTTCGTACGTGTACCTGCCAGGAGAGGGAATGATGAGAATGGGAAAGAGACTGGGAGGGACTCTCAGAGAAGGTGAAGAGTGTGAGTGCAAGGAGGGACCGAAGAGACAACTGAGTTGGTGACAAAGAGCCAGGAAAGAAAGAGTGAGAAAACACTGGACCTGGAATACAAGAGAAAGTTTGGGAAAGGAAACCCAAAGGGTAGGAGGGGAAAGACTCTGCCAGCAGAGATTCCCCAAAAAGAGAGGGGGCAGACACCATTCTCCTCTCCTGTTCCCAGGGTCTGTCTCACGTAAACCCAAATCCTTTGTGGGGTAGTGGGCGGGGGTCCTGGGATGGCTCACTGGCTGGTGTTGAGGCTCTCTGTGACAATGCGCCCGGCCAGGGCATGGGGATCCAACCCTGAGAAGAGCTGGTTGAAGAAACGAGGGTGACCTGGAGAAGGGGGACGCAGGCTCAGAGTGGAGCTGGGCACAAATTCCAGACACGCCTCCCCCAAGCCCCTAACGCACAGGTCTTCACGCTGTAGCGGATCACGGCCCGGCAGTGCTCCAGGATCTGCTCCTGTGACTCGCCCTCATGCCGCAGCTCCAAGTCCAGCAGCTGCTTCAGCTCCTCGGGCTCCTTCCACTCACAGACCTAGGAGGAGCAGCAGGAGACTCTGGGGACACTGACGCACCCAACTGACCAGTTGCCCAAACCACATCTCAACAGACAATAGACATCACAAACTGATAACACCAGTTTGGAACATTTTCCAAGAAGCACATGAACAAGGGTAAGTAAACATAGTCTGATCCAGTATGCAATCCCTGAGGGACACAGTGAGGCGGTGATGGGTTCTGGGGAGAAGCCTGGACAGAGGAGGAAAGTTCTGAGTCAGGTTTGATGGACAGGAGGAGGAGAAGGGAGAAAAGACCCACCTTCTCAGAGGCACTGGTCCCTTTTCGAATGACCTCATCCACCACAATCCCAAACACATCCTGGAGCAAGGATTCTGCAGCCACAGGGTCCCCATCAAGGGAGACAAGCGGTGGGGAGTCAGCCATCAGGAGAAAATCTGTGAGCAAAGAAGGAGTTATTCCCTACTCAGCCTGTGGACCCCACCCAGACCTAACCAGTGAGACCTAACCTAACCCATTCCTCAACTCTGGAATGGGCCTAAGGCCCAGCCTTCATTGTACAGATAAGGGCAAGTGAGAGCATCCAGGGAGAGTCAGCAGACACAGGCGGGAAAGAAAAAGGAGGTTAGTGCTTAGCAGGTAGAATCCAGTGGCCACTGTTCACCAAAGGCAAAGGTGAGAAACTTACCCTTCTGCTCAGGTCTCTGTCCAGATAAACTGGAGGTAGGGGACACAGTTGGCTTTTTAGAGGGTTAGGACCAGGGCAGCAGAGGGGGCAAGGTATAGGCAGCAGTCACATGACCGTGACATCACGCTCATGACCCTTGCCCTAAAGATTTGGGACAAGGCCAGCAGGTAAGAGATAAGTTTCCTGAATAATCGTTAGCTGACACGATGAAGGGAGGAGAGACAATACAAGGCAGAAACACGGGCCACCTCCACTTCAGGCTGGAGAGGAGCAGAGAGGAGAACGAGCAGGACGTCGGACTTCCCACCAAGAACCAAAGGGCCTGAAGAGGGGATGAGAGAGAGGGCTGCTTGGCTAAGAGATAAGAGTGGGGAGTGGGGCAGAGGCAGGAAACTGCAGCAGCTGACCCTAGAGGCTGAGGTGGGGAGCAACCTGGAGCAAGACTAGGGAGGTAAAATGGTTTAGGCAGGCCTCAGAGGTGGCTCAACTGGTAAAGAATCCGCCTGCAGTGCGGAAGACCTGGATTTAATCCCTGGGTTGGGAAGATCCCCCGGAGAAGGGAACAGCTATCCACTCCAGGATTTTAACCTGGAGAATTCCAGGGACTATACAGTCCACGGAGTCGCAAAGACTCGGACACGACTGAGCAACTTTCACTTTCAGAGGCCAATCTCTTTGCATCCCAACCCCTGGAGTCTTCTCAGACTGTCCTGATTCCTAAAGCCCTCTCCCTTGAAGAGGAGGAAGAAAGAAGGGCACACTGAGGGTAGCAGTTCGCTAAACAAGTAGAGTCCTGTGCCTTGCAGGCTGAGCCGCTCAAGAAACAGGGGGTGGCGTCTGAAGTGAGCACCAACTGTGTTCACACCAGGGTGCCAGGGGAGGGGGCACTGTCTAGATGCTGATCCCCAGTGCCACTCAGGAGAAGAGGAGATGGATGAAGGCTGAAGACAGGGGAAGATCTGCAGGGGAACTGGGGGTGTGTCTTAAAGGAGGAAGGGAGGCATGCAGTGCCAGGGAAGGAAGGCCACGAGCTGACATTGGGAGTGAGTGTGGCTGATTCTCGGGGTCAGTGAAGGCACCTGGCCACTGGAAAGATCTGCAAAGACATCATGGGGAGAAAGCCAAGGGGGGCAGGGCTACATGAATTACGGAGAGCCTTGAGTGCCAGCCAGGCCAGGAATCTAGATTTTATCTGCAGAAAATGGAAAGTCATTGAAAGATTTTGTGGCGAGTTAACATGATGAAAATGATGCACTCAGAAGACCAGCGTATAGCAGCCGGATGCAGAAAAATGAACAGGCCGTTGGTGTAAGAGGGAAGAGGTGACCCACATGTGAACAAGGGAGGTGTGGGGAGGAAAAGACAGGTAGAGGAGCATGCAGGCTTAACCACTTGCCGGTTTACACTCAATTCAACACTTACAGAATCTACACTGGAGGGGAGAGAAGGGTCAAAGATGACCCTGGGACTTCAAGCCCCAGGAAAAAGAAGAGAGCCCCTGAAAAAAATAGGGATGCACAAAACGGAAGCTAGATGGAAAGCAAAATTGTTATTTCTTGGAAATACTCATCCAAGTGGTGGGGACCGGCCGGGGCTACAAACACTCATTTGGAAGGAAGTCAGGTCCAGTGCCCTGATGAGGTGTGAGAATGAAAAGCACCCTTGGGAGCTGGGGTATAACTGAAGCCTGGTGATGGGCTCCATTCCCCCCAGGGAGAGAATGCTCAGAGACATGGCCAGGGAGAGAGGGGCAAAACCAAGGCCTAGGGAACCCCCCAAATGAGGAGGCAAGAGGGTCCAGAAAACATGGTAAGGAAGAACCAACCTCAAAGTGGACTGATCTGACATAATCCATTGTCACAAGCCACTGGACCCCAAGGAACCAGTGGTCCTACGCTTAAGACTTCTCCCCAGTAGACTGGGTTTGGGGAAACCAGAGGAGCTGGCCAGCCTTGAGAACGAGACTTGATCCTTCATCAGCACTCACTCTGGCTCCCCTGAGGGGGCGTTTTGAGTGCAGAGGCTAGTAAAAATAGGCACCGTAGAAGTATTCACTACATGCCTCACTCTTGAACTTAACATGTGTTAATCTAATCTTCACAATCATCGAGGGTAAGTTTATGACCCACATTTAAAGATGAGGAAATGGGGCAGGGGAGGGATAAATTGTGAGATTGGGACTGAGATATACACACTACTATACATAAAATAGATAACTAATAATAACCTTCTGTATAGCACAGAGAACTCTATTCATACTCTCTAATGGCCTACATGGGAAAAAGAATCCTATTTTAAAGAAAAAGAGTGAATATATGTATAAGATTCACTTCACCATACATACCTGAAACCAGGGCTTCCCTGGTGGCTCAGATGGTAAAGAACCTGCCTGTGATGCAGGAGACCTGGGTTCGATTCCTAGGTGGGGAATATCCCTTGGAGAAGGGAATGGCAACCCACTCCAGTATTCTTGCCTGGAGAACTAGAAGAAAAGCTATGATAAACCTAGAGAGCATATTAAAAAGCAAAGACATTCCTTTACCAACAAAGGTCCATCTAGTCAAAGCTATGATTTTTCCAGGAGTCATGTATGGATGTGAGAACTGGACCACAAAGAAAGCTGAGTGCTGAAAAAATGATGCTTTTGAACTGTGGTGTTGGAGAAGACTCTTGAGAGTCCCTTGGACAGCAAGGAGATCCAACCAGTCCAACCTAAAGGGAATCAGTCCTGAATATTCACTGGAAGGACTGAGGCTGAAGCTGAAGCTCCAGTACTTTGGCTACCTGATTTGAAGAATTGACTCACTGGAAAAGACCCTGATTCTGGGAAAGATTGAAAGCAGGAGGAGAAGGGGACGACAGAGGATGAGATGATTGGATGGCATCACCAATGGACATGAGTTTGAGCAAGCTCTGGGAACTGGTGATGGACAGGTGTGCTGCAGTCCCTGGGGTCGCAAAGAGTTGGACACAACTGAGCAAATGAACTGAACACCTGAAACTAACACAACATTATAAACAAAATACACTCCAATAAAAAAAAAATTTTTTTTAAATGAGGTAACAGATTTCAGAGACAGTGTGGATATAACCTGTCCAGGTCACACAGCCAGCATGTGTCTAGAGTTGGGTCTGGACTTTGAAGCCCCCACTCCTAATTTACCATGCTCTAGAGCCTCACACAGGGCTCCCTCGGCCAGAGCTTGCTGTGGTGCAAACACCTCTGGGACAGGAGTGAGGACACCTCAGGGCCTGTTTTTATGAAATAAGGGCTTCAAAGAGAGAACTGCCAAGGCATCTGCTGGTATTGATCAGCTCAAGCCATTGGATACGGCAAGCAGGCCAGTAGGGCAAAAAACAGGCTGCGAGAAGGGAACGACTAGTGAAGAAAGGAAGACCCCAGCCTGGATGGAGGCTCTTTCCAAAGCTCTGAAGAGAGGTCTGCATGAGAGATGTGGCTCTGTCCACTTGGGCCAAAGTGACTGCTCAGAAATGAAAGCTGGGGGCTTCCTGGTGATTCAGTGGTAAAGAATCTGCCTGCCGATGCAGGAGACACTGGTTTGATCCCTGATCCAGGAAGATCTCACATGTCTCAGAGCAACTAAGCCCCTTGCCACAACTATTGAGCCTGTGCTTTAGAGCCCAGGAACTGCAACTAAGGAAGCCTGCATGTCCTAGAGCCTGTGCTCTGCAACAAGGGAAGCCACTGCAACGAGAAGCCCAAGCACTGCAACTAGAAAGTAGCCCTCGCTTGCTGCAACTAGACAAAAGTTTGCACCACAGTGAAAACCCAGCACAGTCAAAAATAAAAAAATAAAACTAATTTTTAAAAAATGAAAGGTTGAGGCGAGGGCTCTGAACAACCAGTTTCCTCCAGGGGTAAATGGGGAGATGAGGCATCTGTACCCTCACACTCCGTACAGAATCCTGTCCTGGGGACCTGAGGAAGGGAACAGCCCTTGCCCATACACAGTCTTCTTTTTAAAAAGCAAGGGTGGGGGGGAGTGGCGAAGCAAGAGGGACATTAACCCCTAAAATAGAATAACAAAGCCAAGAAACAATAATAAACTTAGGGAGAGCGCTTTCACCCCTGGCTGAGAAGATGCTGCAAGGGCCAAATAGGGTTCATTTGAAAACTGACAAGTTTTTCTGACTTCATGGGATCTCCAGTTCATAAATTCCTCCAACCATCGACTTGTTTGTATCTTTATTTCCTTTATTTACACAACCCAGGTTGTACAGTCTGTTGCTTCAACCACGCTTTGTCCAAAATCCTCAACTCCCTAGCCCTAATGTCCTTCCACCAAACTCACCTGGCAGAATCCCACTCCAGCTGGCCAGTCCTTATCTTACCAAATCCACCCAGACTGTGGATTCTGCTAGTGAAAACCAACTAAACATTCAAATTGGTTTTGCTATAAATCCATGGTCTCTGTGCTCATTCCAATTAAACATGGCAGATTAAACACATATGTTTACCACTACTCCTTCCTGAAACCCCACTAAAATTACATCAGTGGAATTTTAAATCCTGAAGAATAAAACAAATGAGAGACAGGAGGTGAGAGATGTCAATAACTGTAGAGGAGAGAAAGCAGATGAGAAGTGGTAACTGGTTCAGCAAATAGCAGAAAGTCAAAGTCAGTCTGTCTGTAGGGGGCTATGCCAGAGGGATATAAACTGATTCTTAGGGCAAAGGCCCAGAAAGGCTCAGGAATTTATAACGCTAGGTATCCTGGAAGACAGGAGGGAGAAGCACAACTAAAAACATGAAAATTAGATGAAAATTTCTATAAGGAACATTTAGACCCTCACTCTCCTCCCCTGTCCATTCAGCCAAATGACTCCTCTCTCCTCCACCTGATTCCAAAGAAGCAGGAAGTAGAGAAACTGAAAGTCTGGGACTGAAGGATGCCAAGCACAGCAGGAGGTGAGGATGAAGCACTGTAATGAATACAGGAAGATTAGGAGGAAGTAACCTATCAAGTCAACTCCTTTCTCCCAACCAATGTTCAGAATCAGTGGCCAGGGGTAAATCTTCCAAGAGACTACAGTGTTCCCTCTCTGGAGATATTGACCTCAATGAGACTCTTCTTTCAGTCCTTGACTAATCACCTACTCAATGATGCTCACAAGTCAGTAAATACATCCTATATATGCACTTGGGCCTTCCAATATGCCTTAATGCCCCACTCTTAAATGAAAGCAGACACAGTCAGGGACTACAGGACATCTGAGGAAAACCCCTAACGTGAACCACGGAAGCAAAAACAGACAAACTGATAAAAAGGCATTTGGTAGAAGAGGAGAAACATAGGAAGCAGAAGAAAACTTCAAAAATTCAGGAAGATATTGAATCCATTAAGAAAAAACAGATTGCCATCATATGTACTCAGAGAAGCAGCAGCTCTAGAGTTTTAAAAATACGACAACTGAAATGACAAAGTCAAGAAAATCACACAGAAAGATAAAATATAAAGAGATAGACAGTAAAAGAGAAAAGAACTTTAGAAGATCAATCCAAAAGTCTCAAGAGTCAACTAACAGAAGTTACAGAAAGAGAAGGGCAAAAAAATGGAGGAAAATAATAAAAATTTTAAAAAAGAAAAACTTTATAGAACAGAAGGATAGACCAAAAGGATCCACTGAATGACCAACAGAAAGACAGATTATAATACTGTTTCAGAACAACAGAGGATCCAAAGACTTCCAGAGACACGACTAAACAAACACACCCAAAGCAGGTCATGGACAAAGGGCAGAGAATCAGACCACATCAAATTTTGCCCAACGCAGAAGACAGGTGAAGGGAATTCCCAGGGCTGTAATGAGGGTGGTAACCATCTTCAGAGGCAAAAAGCAGCAGTGACTCTGCTTGGCTGAACACACAACACTGCCTGGCAACATTACTATTCTGCTATTGACAGCTCTATCTCCAAGTCTCTGGAGCTATTATTTCAAAATCTTCCACACCTCTCAAATGACTGACCCATCAATCTTCTCTCTGTTTCCCTCTCACTTCAAATTTTTCATAACAAACAAAAAGCCATCCAAATTCACTCTGTCACCTGCATTCTGGAGCCCTCCCTTTCTATAATATTTATTCAGTGTCTGGTATATACATTTCAGGCTTCCCTGCTGGCTCAGCAGTAAAGAATCCCCCTGCCAATGCAGGAGCCGCAGGAGATGTGGGTTTGGTCCCTGGGTTGGGAAGATCCCCTGGAGAAGGAAACGGCAACTCACTCCAGTATGCTTGCCTGGGAAATCCCATGGACAGAGGAGCCTGGCGGGCTACAGTCCATAGGGTCAGAGAGAGTCAGACGTGACTGAGCGACTGCACACACACACACACACACACACACACACACACAAAGTAACTTCACATTTAACTTTTTGAGGAACTGAAGTGTTTTCTGAAGTGGCTACACTATTTTATATTCCCATGAGGGTTTGCATTTCTCTGCATCCTTGCCAGACTTGTTATTGTCTGTCTTTTTTACTACAGCCATCTGCATTTGTAACCTCAGTAAGCACTGCCAACATCCATAGAAGTGATACCAAATGTATGAAAGAGCCTGTGTTCTCAGCCTCAGCAAGAGTGTGCTGTCAAACTTCTGAATTTTTTAAACTGTAGGAGTAAAAATTACCTTAATATAGTTTTAGTGGAACTCTTGTATTAGTTTTGCTGTGATAAATAATGGATTCAAAACTCCACTGTCTTGAGACTTCCCTGGCAGTCCAGGGGTTAAGACTTGGTGCTTCCACTGCAGCGGTGCCCTGGTTGGGGAACTAAAATCCCCCAGGCCTCATGGCACAGCAAAAAGAAAAAACACACAAACATTGCTTTATAACAGAGATTTATTTCTCTTTCATGGCTTACACTGGATTAGCTATAGCTCTGATTCATGTACCTTTATTCCAACACCCAGGCTGAAGGAACAGCCCCTACTTGGGACACAAAGTTCTCACTGCAGAGGGAAAAAAGGCAAAAGGCAGAGAATACCATGCACCAACTCCTAAAACTTCAGCTCAGACCTAGCACGTGGCACACCTGGTCAGATCCACTTGACCAAAACAAGCCCTGGGGTGAGTGGGGTGAGGATGTATAATCCTCCCACATGCAGGCACTGCAAAGTGCAGGGCGATGGTTGACAACTGGATGACAATCCTCACAACTGGCCACAGGCCCTTAGGATTTTGCATTCTGTTTCCCCTTAGTCCACATAGCCCACCTCACTCATCTGCTTTACCAACCTGGCCCTGTAGATGTCTGAGTTGGAACCACTGATCTAAAGACTTTCTCTCCTCCTCCTTCATGGATACCCTCTTGATTACCCCCTCCCATTTCTTCAACTCTCCTTCCCACTACCTCTTTATCACAGCATTTTAAATTGTCTAAACCTCTCACGTTCCCAACTCCAGCTACCTCCTCTTCTCAACCAACCTTCTTAAAACAGTTAGCTCCACTCCATTTCTTTCCTCTCATACTTTCCTGAGCCCACTACTATGCAGCTTCCACCTTCAAGGCCACCAAGAATGTCCCTGCATCCAAATCTAACGGATACATATCTTTATCCTACTTGACCCCTCTGGAGCCATTAGACAGAGTTTGCATTCCATCTTGAAATATTTTTTCAGTGGCTTCCATGTGACTACCCTGACCATTTTCTTAGTTCTCTTTGCCGCTTCACCTTCCTCTGGCCCTCCCTCGGGAGCCGCTCAGGGTTCTATTCCAGGGCCGCTTTCATTTGTGTTTTGCACCTCTCCCTACACACTCATCCACTCCGAGAGCTATAGGTTGGTGACTCCCCCATCCAAGAGCTCTCTCGCCAGCCCAGATCCATGATGCCACCTGCCTAATTTGGAAGTCTCACAGGACTTTACACTCAAATGGTCCAAAAGTGGACTCATTATCAGCCTTCTCAAATCTTCTCTTGACCTCGAGTTCCTTGGTTACATGAATGGTACCATCTTCTGAAGCCTAATGAGTTCCTCCCTCCTCCTCCTCAGTTGATTTTTTTTTTCCTTTTTATTTAATCTTCAAAGGTTACTTTGTCTTTCTCATTCAAAACATCAAGGTAACACTAAAACCTGGATAAAGCTTTTTCCTCTGGGTGATGTTGTAAAATTCTTTTCCTTAAAAGCACTTCAAAGAGAAGTGGTAACTTTACAGCAGAGAAACAAGATGGACACCACCTTACCCAAGTAATTAAGGATAACATCACCAATTGTGGGGTAGACAGTCATTGTAGGTCTCCTGACGTGAGGCATGGAAAAGCTCTCAGCATCACTGCTGCCAAAAATGCACCACCTGAATTTAACTATGAGGGAACATATCTAAATTGAGGATCATTCTACAAAACAACACAGCATGTAATCTTCAAAAATGTCAGTATCACGAAAATCAAAGAAAAACTGAGGAGCTGTTCCAGATTGAAGGAAACTAGAGACATTACAAACAAAAGGAATACGTGATCTTAAATGGGCTCCTGGATAAGGAAGAAAAAAACTGCTGTAAAGAAAGTCACTGGAAGAACTGGTGGAATCTATGAATGGCTTGATCACTGCATTGCAGTTATGGAAGAGAATGTTCTCATTCTTTGGAAACATATGCTGAAACATTTAGCAGCAAAGGAGCATAGTATATGCACTTTCTCTCAGTTTAGAAAACAATGCTACGTATACGCACCTACAAGTTTTTTTTTTAAATATAAGAGCTTTATTGAGATATCATTCACATACCACAAAGTTCACCTTTTCAAGTGTACAATTAAGTGCTTTTTAGTATATTCACAAAATTGCGCATGGATCACACTATCAAGAACATTGTCATCATCTCCAAAAGAAACCCCATTATCTATTAGCAGTCACTTCCCATGCATTTTTTTAAAGAACTGGAAAAGTCTTCAAAATATTAACTGTGGTTATTTCTGGGTATTGGGATTATAGATGATTTTCATTTTCTTATTTATGTACTTCTACATTTTTATAATTTTCTGTGATAATTCCATTGACTTACATAATTAAAATAAAGATTATTTTTAAGCAACATAAAAGAAGGAACGAAGGGGCAACAAAAATTCCAAACTGTATACCAGGCTCAAGGAATGACCCCATTACATAGCGTGGTTTCCCAACTCCTAAAATTCACTCCCATCTAAAAGGTCTACCAGGTGACCAAGGTAGCCAATACCGCTCATTTCTACTATACAGCCCAAGTGGCTCTGAGAGGAACGGGTTCAGCTAGTTCAACAAACAGTGACTGAGTATCTGTTGCCTGGCACTGCCCCAGGTGCTGTGTGTTTGCTTTGCTCACTACAACTAACAAGTCACGAGGAAGGCCAGTGTGTAAAATTAAGGCACGGTCGCTCACTAGAGAAAGGGAAGGCTGGTTAAGTCCACTCAATTGGCCCAGGGCAGCCTTCAAAGAGAAAACACTCCAACATTCCTTAAGGTGACAGAGAGCTGGAGCAGAAAAAAAACTAATCTGAAAAGACCAATCTAATCGGTAATCTTTAAAAAGTGATGGGGTGGGCCTGAAGGGAGGGTGTACCAAGGAAGCTGAGGAAGGTTGCCCAGGAGGAAGCCTGCATGAGGGCAAAGGGATTAGGGCACTTGCTTCTTAAAGCACTTTCAGTCAGGTTTATTTATTGTTAGAAAGTGAAAACACCGACCTCTGTGCTGTCTACCTATTACCCCACTGACTCAACCCCTACGTTAATAGTGGCTCCAGTTCCTGTGTGTACAGTGTTTTCTGCCCTTCTGAAAGACTGTAAATTCCTGGGCGGGGAGAGGTCTAAGTCTTATCCTTCTTTAAGTAAAGCATGTGCATGCATGCTTAGGCGTGTCCAACTCTTTGCAACCCCAAAGACTATAGCCCACCAGGCTCCTCTGTCCATGGAATTCTTCATGCAAGAATACTGGAGTGGGTTGCCATTTCCTTCTCCAGGGGATCTTCCCAACCCAGGGATCAAACCTATATCTCTTGCATCTCTTGCATTGGCAGGCAAATTCTTTACCACTGCACCAGCCCTTTAAATAAAGCACCAAATACAAAATAAGCATTTGGGAAAATATTCGTCTTCATCTCTCCCACTCTCCTCTTCCTTCCACCAAGCAATAGTAGTAGTTGGAAAGATGAAAATGAATACTTTTTCTGAATGCCTATTTTCTACTTGGTGCTTTACTTAAGGATAAGACTTAGACCTCTCTCCCTCACCCAGGAATTTACAATCTAGAAGGGGAGAAAACACTACACACAAGAACTGAAGCCATTACTAACGTGGGTGTTGAGTCGGTGGGGTAATAGGTAGACAGCACAGATGTCTCTTGCACAAACCTGAATAAACTATTTCCAAGTTCTGAAAAATGAGGCTGCACTTCACTTACATGTGATGTGTATAAACCACAAATCAGTATTAATGATACTTTAGAAGATGTGCAAAGAGTTTTTTCTTTCTTCTTTAAGACTTTTCACCTAAGATCTCACTTGGGATTCACAGTAGTGCTAGAAATTAGCGTGACTCTCATTTTCAAGTCAAGGACTCTTGAACCAGACAGAGTGAAATTAATTTGTCCAAGATTACAAACGTGACATCTAGGCTAGGACCTTTCCCACTACATTACTGGTCCCTTTTAAGTTTGGCCGGAGAAGGCAATGGCAACCCACTCCAGTACTGTTGCCTGGAGAGTCCCATGGATGGAGGAGACTGGTGGGCTATAGTCCATGGGGTCGCAAAGAGTCGGACACGACTGTGCGACTTCCCTTTCCCTTTAAGTTTGGCATTTCTCACTACTTCTCACCACACACAAAAATAAACTGCAGCTGAGGTAAAAGCATAAAACTGAAAATATACAATTCTAAGAATACCAGAAGGAAATACAGGGAAATATTTTTATAATATTGAGGTAGCATTTCACAAAAACCCCAAAACCACAGGCAGATTTGACTACATAAAACTTTAAAAATTCTGTTTAAAGAAAGACACATTAAAGTAGTTAAAGATGATTCATGGCTTTTCTCTCCCTGCCCCATCATCATTTTACTTACTCACTGTTTTCCAAAATGGCCTTTGCTCTCTTGCAATTATTCCTTTCCTTGCAAATTTAAAAGTCACTTTAAGTTCCATGCAAAGTCCTGTTTTAATAAGAATCTAACTTAATCTAAAGCAAAAACTTTGTCTCTACAATATTAAATCTTCCTATTCACAGACATGATAAAACTCCACTTAATCAAGCATTTGGGGATGTTCCTGGTGGACCAGTGAGTGGTTAGGACACGGTGCTTTCACTGCCCTGGTCCAGGTTCAAACCCTGGTCAGGTAACTAAGATCCCACAAGCCATGTGGCACAGTCAAAAATCATAATAATCAAGCCCTTTTTGTCTTTCACTAAAATAATCTGATTTTCTTAATGCATAACTTGCAATTTCCTGTTACATTTATGTCTATAAATGTCAATTTTTATTATGAATGATATCTTTCTACAATATTTTTATGGCTGGTTATTGTTCTCATATTTTATTTATATAAGTCGTTTGTTAACTGTACATCTGGCAATGCTGCTGAACTCACTGGCTTTAGTATTTTGTCAATTTGATTCTCTTTGTGAATGGATATATCATGTGAAAATATTGAATATAAAAATATGAAAATTGGAGTTTCCTGGTGGTCCAGTGGTTAAGAATCGCCTGCCAATGCAGGGGGCAGGGGTCCCATCCCTGCTCCAGGAAGATTCCACATGCTGTGGGGCAACTAAGCCCTCACACTGCAACTACTGAAGCCCACACACCCTAGAGTCTACACTCTGAAACAAGAAGCCATCACAATGAGAAGCCCATGCACTGCAACTAAAGAAAGCCCACCTGCAGAAACGAAGACCCAGTGAAGCCAAAAATAAATAAATAATAATAATCACTTTTGGGTGGCCAGTAGCTCTAATAGAATATTAGTTTTGACTGTAAACATTCTTTTCTTGTAACTACTTTCATACAAATGTTTCAAGTATTTTCCCACAAAACACAACTTCCACTCTAAAAAAAAGTTCAAAAATCAATGAAAAATAAGAGAAAAATATTTTAAAAGCATATGACAAATGAAAAGTTAGTGTAACATGGAGAAGATTTCTACCAATCAATACAAAACAGAAAACCGATCTACTTTTTCCTTAACAGGCAAGAGATGTGAACAGGCAGTTTACAAAAACAATTAAAATGGTCAAAAAGCAACAAGAGATGTTCAACTTCACTATTAATGATATGCAAATTAAAATAATGAAATTACTATTTTTTACCTATCAAGTTGGCAACTGTATAAAAAATTCATAGCATCCAGTATTGCCAAGGTTGCAGAACTGGGGACTTTCACACATGGCTCTGAATGTGTAAACTGTTACAAAACCCCTGAAATTCAATTTCATGGGACCTATTAAAATTTTAAATGCCCATTTCCTACCTATAAATCTATCTATAAAAACAAAAGGATCACTATAAGGATGTTCACAGCATGGTTTATAAAACAAAAAAACTGGAACTAACCTAAATGTTCATTGAGGATGGGCCTAGACAAACTAAAATACAAATTGCTGAAATACTGAAACAATTTTTAAAATGTGAAATTACTTAGAAGATGTGTAAAATACATTTGTCTGGTCCACTGTGGTGCTCGGAAACAAATTCTGGATGAAAAAAAAAGTTTTTATGAACATAGAAAAAAGTCTCGTGGTATATACAACAAACTGATAAAAGTGTCTACCTTCAGGAGCATGGAGTAGCATACAGATGGCAAAATTTTTTTTTGCCTTTTTTTTGTGCTGTGTGGATTTATTAAAATAAGCATGAGCTATTTTTTTAAAATATTTATTGGCTGAATCAGGTGTTACTTGCAGCAGCCCGCTAAGGAGTTGCAGCACACAGGCTTAGCTGTCCAGTGGCATGTGGGATCTTAGTTCCTCCACCAAGTATGGAATCCACATCCCACTCCCTCCGCATTACAAGGCTGATTCTTAATCACCGGACCACCAGGGAAGTCCCTGAGCTAATTTTTTTTCTTAATTCAAGATTTATTTCTGATAATCTACTCAACTTTATCTGTTCTATGATGATCTTAACACCACAAAGATTTGCTGTCAATTGGTCAAATAAATGGAGTGCTCACAGAAATGAAATCTATGTACATAAAGTGGCTGGAAATTGTCTTCATACATAAACAAAGATTTTTTTTCTTTAGGCATCTCTGTTAATTCCCCTACACCCACAACCTGACAGCATCTAAATAAAATGGACATTTCCCTCCATCAAGTGCATTAATGCATAGTCCATCTCTAGCAGAAAGTGAAAGTGTTAGTCCCTCAGTGGTATCTAACTCTCTGCAACCCCATGGACTGTGGCCCACCAGGCTCCTCCATTCATGGAAGTATCCAGGTAAGAATACTGGAGTGGGTTGCCATTTCCTTCTTAAGGCGATCTTCCCAACCCAGGGACGAACCCAGGTCTCCTGCATTGCAGACAGATTTTTTTACCCTCTGAGTCACTGGGGAAGCCCATCTTTAGCAGGAAAGTTGGGAACAGAATTTAAAGATAGGCTCGAGTTTTCCTAATGTAGCCGGGCCAACGGGCCACCCTGCATTGCCAAATCTCCAACGAGACCACAGTTTCCTACTGAGGAGAGCCCTATGCCTTTTCTGGGAGGAAGCCAAAGTTAGATGCTAGATGGTCTAGAAATAAAGGCGGAAGCGCTATGAGGAAACCAAAAACTCAACATTCAAAAAACTAAGATCATGGCATCCAGTCCCATCACTTCATGGCCAACAGATGGGGAAACAATGGACATAATGACAGACTTTATTTTCTTTCTTTCAAAATCACTGCAGATGATGACTGCAGCCATGAAATTAAAAGATGTTAGCTCCCTGGGAGAAAAGCTATAACCAACCTGTACAGCATATTAAAAAGCAGAGACATTACTTTGCCGACAAAGATCCGTCTAGTCAAAGCTATAGTTTTTCCAGTAGTCATGTATGGATGTAAGAGTTGAACCATAAAGAAGGCTGAGCGCTTGAAGAATTGATGCTTTTGAACTGTGGTGTTGGAGAAGACTCTTGAGAGTCCCTTGGACTGCAAGGGGATCGAACCAGCCAACTCTAAAGGAAATCAATCCTGAATATTCATTGCAGGGACTGATGCTGAAGCTCCAGTACTTTGGCCACCTGAGGCGAAGAGCCGACTCTTTAGAAAAGACCCTGATGCTGGGAAAGACTAAAGGCAGAAGGGGACGACAGAGGATGAGATGGTTGGACAGCATCATGGACTTAACAGACACGAGTCTGAGCAAGTTCTGCGAGACGGTGAAGGACAGGAAGCCGGGGGTGCTTAAGTCCATGGGGTCCCAAAGAGTCGGACACGACTGAGCGACTGAACAACAAGACAGTCCTATGCATTTTCGGAGGCGAGGAACCCAGTATTACATACTGGACGGTCTAGAAATAAAGGCGGAAGCGGCATGAGGAAATCAAAAGGCTTCGGAGTGCGCCGAACATGCCAGGGAATCCTTTCTCCGACTGGAGTTGAGTGTACTGAGCTGCTGCTGCTGCGTCGCGTCAGTCGTGTCCGACTCTGTGCGACCCCATAGACGGCAGCCCACCAGGCTCCCCCGTCCCTGGGATTCTCCAGGCAAGAGTACTGGAGTGGGTTGCCATTTCCTTCTCCAGGGCATGAAAGTGAAAAGTGAAAGTGGAGTCGCTCAGTCGTGTCCGACTCAGTGACCCCATGGACTGGAGCCCTCCAGGCTCCTCCGTTCATGGGATTTTCCAGGCAAGAGTACTGGAGTGGGGTGCCATTGCCTTCTCCGTGTACTCAGCAAGAGCGTGCAAAAAAGTTAACTTCCCTCCCACCCGACGGGCGGCCCTCGGAATCTGCAGATCTGCGCCTGGTGGAAAGCTCGGGTAAAGATGATCTCGACAGAGCTACGTGAAAGGCCTGGTACGAACTATTCTGGCACTATTTGGGGCTCCAGGCATAAGCGACAGGGAGAGCATCTGCGAGGAAGGGAGAGTGATGACGCTTCTTCAAGGAGTCCTAACCAACTCACCTAGCAAAACCCTCAACAAACACTCCGCACACCAACATTTCAGGGCCTTCTTCCCTGCCCTGAATCAAGATGGCCGCGGGGGCGCGTCCGCAACACGGCGCAAGCGCCGTACCGCCGGTCCTCCCTCTTCCCGTCCTTCAGCGCGCCGCCGGCACTGCACACTCACCAGCTGCACTCCCTCGGTGCGCCCTCAGCCTAACCCCCTGTCTGCCCCTGCCCGGAAGTGGATAGTGCTGCACAGAGGAGAGGAGACGGGGGAGGGGAAGTGCTTCCGGGGAAACGGGCCCCGGGTTGGTGTTTGTAAACTTGCCTCGGTCCCGGCGGGGGCAGCGGCGGCCACGGGGTTGGCACGGAGTGCTGCGGCCTGGAGGAGGCGCCTCGCAGCGGGGGAGACAGCGAGAGGCCGCGCCTGGCAGGTAAGAGCACGCCCCAGGGAGCGCAGCGTTGTGGAGGCAGGCGGCAGCCCTCCAGCAGCTCGCAGGCCGTGGGGCACCGCGCGGGAAGGGGGAGGGGAGGGAAGGAGGGGCCCAGGACGAAGGGAGGGCGCTCCCGAGGAGAGGTAGGGGCTACGCGCACACCGCCGTGCGGTCGCGTCACCGGCCGGACTGAGGGGGCTTGCTCGGAAGGGACGCGGGCGCGAGCACGCACCTTGCGCGCTCCTGGGCCCTCTTCTCTGGGTGCGTGCGGCGGGCGCAGCGGCTGGCTGGCTGGCTGGCTGGCTGGCTGGAAGGAGGGAGGGAAGATGGGAGGGAACGCGCAGCGTTGGGCTTCGCCTCCTTGTCTTCCACCTCCGCAGCGAGTTTACGTACCTTGGGGCGGTCTCGGGGAATGCACACGTGTGGGCCGGCCTGGGCTCGTACTGCCGGTCCGGTTTCTGCCTGCTGCTCAGGCGCCCAGCGTTAACTCCTGAGCTTTTCTCCACCCCACTTATGGTCACCTTAATAGAGTGCGAGCTTCGCGGGCCGGCCCACTGGACACAAAAGCCCTAGAGGGCCTCCGCCCCCTTCTTCCAGTCCTAAGTTGGCAAATCCTAGCAATTGGCCTGCTGCAGTGCCTCCACTAGAGGCCGAAGTTACTTTTGGTCCTGTCGATGTCCTGGAGACCAGTTTCTTCTCATGACCTAGAAAGAAGACTCTTATGTCTTCGTTTAGAGTCGCACAGAGAGCGCCTGGCAAAAGAGTTCAGCCCACTGAAGGTTGTATGGCCTGAGGATGTTGCACCTAACAGCTCCATTTCCCTTTCTGGTTTCAGGTTTCTGAAACAGATTGTGAATTTCATTCAGAGAATTCAGCTGGAAAACCAAGACTGGCAGACTTTTTCTTCAGACAATAGGCAGGAGCCAAGCAGAGACCAAGGATTCTTGGAACATCTATCTTTACTTTGGAGGACACTAAATTCTATTTGAAGACAAAGGCACTTCAGTATGGCAGCAGGACTAAAGGGACACGAAAGAGTTGTTACAGTGATTTGGTGACAGTTCTTCAAACTACAGTGTCTTAAGGAAAGGTGAAGCAAGAAACTCGAACTTTTGAGTTGCATAAAGTGAGAAATCAGCATGGCTCAGGTAAAAAGCTCTAGAGTCCTCCTCCTTCAAGATCACTGGGAAGCGTGTTTGCAGTTTCACTCTTGAATGCTGCCTTAGTCAACATATTGACCAACCCAGTGAGCCAAGCTCTGTATTAAACACCAGGGGGAGATCTAGAGGAAGGAAAGGAGACAGGCCACAGCCCCTGCCTTCAGGGAGCTTCCAGTCAAATGAAGGAGGTAGGCTATACTGCATCACAGGCCCTGATGGGACATTTACAAAGCAACATGTACTCAGTTTACACTTGGTACAGTAACTGTTGAGGGGCATGAGGGAGTAAACAGTCTGGTGAATGCTTCATTTGTTTTTTTTTCAACAGGAATTTATTGAGCTCCTGTTACATGCGAGGCATTGTGCTGGGGATATAAAGATGAATAAAATTGACCCTGACCCCAGCAGCAGGCTTCCAGGCTAGTTGGGTTGGGGTTGGGGGAGATGAAGAGACAATCTGTTATTTATCTTTATATACACAACACTGCGTGGTGGCTGGCTAGTAGTACAGACTCAATGAGTCTGTTGATTGAAGGAATATGCAATAATAGAGGTATGTACACTGTAGAGGAGGGAATGAGCCTTCTGCCTGGATGAAGAAAGAAGTTGAAGGTGGAAGGATGCATAGGATTTTGCTAGATAACCAAGTAGAACAGGGCATTCAGACAAGGACAACTGCATGGGCAGAGACTTAGAGTCCTGGGAGGATGTGGTGAGGTGGGGAGTACTGTGGGTAGTTTGCTAGTTGAGGAAAGGATTGGGGTGGGGGGGGCAGATGGTTAAAGACAGGAGATAGTGATAGACGGCCACGTTAGGCTGAGGGAGTTGTTTCTTGGAAAAGTAAGCTGAGTGTAACTGAAGGGCTTTTTATGCCTTGCTGAGGAATTAGGCTTTATTCCATAAGGAATGGGGACTCTCTGAAGAGTGTTAAGCATGAGAGTGACATCAGATCAGTGTATTTGGAAGGTACTTGTCCTTCTAAATCCCCTTGTGGGGATGCGAGATGGATTGGAGAGACAGGATGGCTCAACAGGTTATTGTAGTTATCTGGGGAGAAAAGCTGTCTGTAGCATCCCCAGAGCTTTTGCCAGCTTCCTTCTAGGGACCCTGCGCTACCAGCCTCACCAGGAAGAAATCACTGGCTTTCTTTGGCTGCATGCGTAGCTTCCTTCTTTTCCACGCAGAGGAGGAGCCGTGCAGTTTCTTCCTCCTTTGTTTGCAACCCACTTCACAGCATCCTGTTCACTCTAGCTCTGAGAAGACTGCTTTTCCCTAACTGCTAACTTTGTACTGGGGTGCTGCTTTTATGTTAACTTAAGTCTCATCAACCCTGTGAGGGTAGATACGTTGGTAAACATTTTGCATTTAAGGAAACCGAGGTTTAAAGAGGTGGAGTAATCTGCCTGAGATTGTACAATGCAAACAGCAGAGTTACGTCTTGCCTCCAGACCTTTCCCTCCGAAATCGTTGAAGATGAGAGGGGGGGTTCCTGGGATGTACTGATCACCTGAAAGGAATTTCTTTTTAAATTACTTGTGGAAGTTTGCTGACCAACTGTTTCTTGAAAGTGTTTCTTTAGTAAGAAAAGGATATTGTCTAGTGCTGGGTAAACAAAGTCAGTTTGAAGAATGCAGCAATTTTCCTAAGCATTCCTTACTTAAGTAATTTTTAAGCTATGTGTAGCAAGGATTGTGAAAAATACGAACATGCACACATATGAATGTTGAGGACGAGGGGAGGAAGAGAAATTGTATGTTCAACTCCACAATCCTTCCAAGTGGTTTAATTTTTATGTTTGTTATAAAATATAAAATTTTTAAATTTGACAACACTTAGAGAATTTTAAATCTAAAGGGAGAAATGACCCAATTTTACTGATACACGTTTGTAGAGCTTGATAGACTATACATTTGGCACCAGTGAGATCTGCCAGTCAGAAGCAGGTTCTGTGTAGCCAAGTGTCATCAAGACAGAAAGAAGGAGGTTCCCCTAGAAATCTCCCATGTCAGTGGGTCAACAGGACGGACTCTTGGTATTTCTAAGCCTCATGTGGCTTCAAAGTAACATACAGATACACACTTTACCTAGCACAGTGTTAATGACAAAAATGTCAGTAGCATCTGATTATTCACTTGGTCTGTGTCTAAATGCTGACAGCTGACAAAATGAATAACTAGTCCTGGTGAGATGAGTTAGGGAGGACTCTTGAAGGAAGCAGGGTTTTGTGGTGAGGAGGGACGCTCCTTGGAGAGAAGCCGCACATTAGTAGCTGGGTGTTTAAGGTAGTTCCTTGGAAATTGGCAGTCTGTTTTTGCCCTGCCCTGCCAGGTGACCTGACACCTCATCTCCTTTCAACTTAGGCAAGTCTCCTGGCTTGTGAAGGCCTAGCAGGTGTGAGTTTGGTTCCCACTGCAGCCAGCAAGAAGATGATGCTGAGCCAGATTGCCAGCAAGCAGGCCGAGAATGGAGAGCGGGCAGGTAGCCCTGATGTGCTGAGGTGCTCGAGTCAGGTACAGCACTTGAGTCCATTGCGGCACCTGGGGGTCGGGTGGCCCAAGCTCTCTGCCAGGAGATGCCCAGCTTTGAGTCCTCAGTGCTTCTGTTTAGGGAAGTGGGAAAGGGGATACAGCTGGGGCATGAGTGTGGGTATTTTAGAGGGTACAAGAAAGGAAGGTCTTTTCTGTACAACAGCTCGTTAAAACCAAGGTACTTGGAGAGGAGATGGATGCGTACTTTCTCTAAACCTCTGGGGCAGGTGATTTACAAGTTGTCTCAAAGCACCTTTTTGGCCTCCTGTCTTGTGTTCTGAGATTGACTGTGCATTTAGATTTGATTTGTATTTAAAGGGCCACCGAAAAGACAGTGATAAATCCCGGAGCCGCAAAGACGATGACAGCTTGGCTGAGGCCTCTCATTCAAAAAAGACTGTTAAAAAGGCAGGTAATGGGGAATTCCTTGGCAGTCCAATGATTAGGAGTCCACGCTTTCATTATTGAGTGTTCGGGTTCATTCTCTGGTCAGGGAACTGAGATCCCACAAGCCACGCAGAGCGGCCAAAAAGGAAGAAAAAGGCAGGTAATGGGGAAACCCCCAAACTGGTTCAGTTTGGGAATAAGGCAGCCCTCTTCTTTCTTCCCTCTCTGGCTCAGCACTGAGGTCTCCTCAAAGCTGGTGAGTGAGTCACCCTGGCTCCATCCAGAGACCACTTTGGCAATTTATCTCTGCCCTCTGTGAAACATCCTTGGTAAGGGGAGGGTCGGGGCAGCATGAGGTCCTGTGGCAGAGGGGCAGGCAGCCTCCCTCTAAGGTCAGTTCAGAGTGTGAAGTTCGACAGTGCAGGCAGCTTGCTCACCCTCCCTCCTTTCTCCAGGGGTCTCTTAACTCTGAGGGAAATGGGAGATGACAGCATCAAAGAAGTTATTTTGTCCAGCAGTTGAAAATAGGGCCAGGGCAGAATGGAGGCAAGAAGGGGGCAGAGGGATAGGAGAGCCTCATGACGTGCCTGACTCTTGCCCCCAGGTGGTGGTAGTGGAACAAAATGGTTCTTTTCAAGTAAAGATTCCCAAAAATTTTGTTTGTGAACACTGCTTTGGAGCCTTTAGGAGCAGTTATCACCTCAAGAGGCACATCCTTATTCATACCGGTAAGTCTCTTGCTCACATTCAGAGGGGGTGCATAGTCCATAGTTTTATTATGTTTGTGTGTAGCTCCTGTTGGATTTATTTTAAGGAGTAAGTATTAGAAATAGTGGAAAAAGGTAAGTGAATGAGGCAAAAGAGATTGTATGTGTCTGGTGTTGCTGAGACCAGCAACTTTGAGGACCTTTCCCCATTAGCACATTACTAAAAGATAAAGATTTCTGGGAAAATAGCTGGAGTGAGGTCCCTGCTGTGTGTACCTCCTGATGTTCCCTTCTCTCTGATTGGGCCAGGTGAGAAGCCATTTGAGTGTGACATATGTGATATGCGTTTCATCCAGAAGTACCATCTGGAGCGTCACAAGCGTGTACACAGTGGGGAAAAGCCCTACCAGTGTGAACGGTGTCACCAGGTAAGCTCACGTGTCATGCATTCACACCCACACACAAACGTTCTTCCCCAGTAGCCAGGGCTCGCCCCCACTCCCTGCCTGACAAGGGGCCACCTCGCATTCCTGGCCATGATGGTGTTAGTACATCGGGGCGAGGTATATCTTTCTGGTCCCTCGGGGAGGGACCATTAGAATAATGGTAATAATAATAATAGCGTTTCTTGAGTACTTCCTGTGTACCAGGCACAGTGAGAGCATATGTGACGTTACCTTCACATTAACTCCGTGAGGTAGCTGTGTTGCCTTCATTCCGCCCATGGGGAAATTGACATTTACAGAGATTGAGTTTCCCAAGGACATAGCAGATCAGGGATAGCGACGCACTGAATGGAACTTCAGAACAGGTGCACTTAGGAGGAAGAGATAAAAATCCCTGCCCTGGGGGAGCGGTCAATATCTGATGTATTGTGACTGTAAAATCCAGGACCAAAACGAGACAAGAACAAGAGATGAAAAATGATAACAATGAACACTTTCTGGATGCTTTACTGGGTCTCAAGCTTTGCTCCACGCTCTCGGGTTGTATCTGCAGAACACTAGAATGAAAGCTTTGTGGGGCAGAGACTTTGTCCCTCTGGTTCTCCACTCTGTCCTCAGCCCCAGGAACTGTACCTGCCTTGAGATAATGAATAAATACATGATAAATGAAGCAGCTGCTCTGTGAGTAGGTACCTTTAGCCCCATTTTACAGATGAGTGGACGCATTCAGGGCTCAGATAGCTTGCCCAAGGTTGCATGGCTACTGCGTGCTAGGCCAGGATTTAGACTTCAGAGTTGTGTTCCTAACCACTGTGCACTCATGCTGTCTGTGTACATGCCAAGGGAATGTAGAATGGGACGTGCGCCTCTTCCATTTGGGAAGGACAGCTCTAGCCAATAGGTAACCAAGTTTCTTCTCTCAGGCACTTAACCCTCCGTTTCTTCTCAGTGTTTTTCTCGGACAGATCGATTACTCAGACACAAACGGATGTGCCAAGGGTGCCAGTCCAAGACTTCCGACGGGCAGTTTTCTCTCTAGGCGCAGGGGCCCCGGGTGGTGGGAGTGATCAGAAGAATCCACCGAAGAGTGCACCCCCTCTGGTCTGATGGTCCCACCACCGCCCCGTCTGTACCTGTCTCCCTCCTGGAGGAGTGGACCCAGGAGACCGGAAGAGTGCATCAGGGGACGGCAGACCCCAGAGCTTCAGCTCTGTAAATAATCTGAGACTCTGAGTATCTCGGGGAAGTTCCTTCAGCATTCCTGGGTAGGGAAGCTAGTCCCCAGACCTTTGGCTGAGGTCACAGGTGGGGACTCAAGGTACAGGACCAAGACTGAAGTATGGTTCCCACAACTCTGGACTCCCGCTGGCAGCTGAAATGGAAGAGATTGGGGAGAGGGATTTGTTTGTTTGTTCTGTTCTTGTTTTTGTTTATCCAAAAGCAGTTTCAACAGGCGCACTGTGGAAATAGATAATATGGAGGTATAGAGTCCTGGTCAAAGCAGGGACTATGGCTGGTCCAGCCCTCCCCCAGATTGAGTTTTTAGTTGCAGTTGATCCTTGATGTTCCATAGCCCTGTACCTCACCTCCTGTTTGAAGAACAGGATCAGGGATGGCAGCTGGGCTTGCTTTGGCCTCGTTATACACTGTAGGGACAAAAGGAAGAGCAGTGGGAGGAGCAGACAAGGGCTGGATCCAGGAAGAGTGGCCAGGTACCTCTCATTTCCTTCAGGGAAGAGCAGGAGTTGTGGCCCAGGCTATTGCAGTGGCCAGTACCACACTGGTACCTAATGGGGTCAGCTCAAGTGCCTTTTGGAAGAAACTTGGGTGAGAGTGGCCCTTGAAGCCCTTTCCTTTCTCTCTTTGGGTAGTTGATCTTGGAGATAGTTTTTGGCTACCTCGCTGATACTGACTGACTCCTAAGCCAGACAGAGGTGTTGAACAGGGAGTCGTGGATGTTACAGTGGGTTCTTTCTCCTTGTGCCCTCTTAGGAACCACCCAAGACTAGCCCCAAGTTGGGTGACAGCTGTTCAAGAAACAGAGGAATTTGGTGTCCCCTGACGTGACTGTTGAGCAGCGTGAGCTGTTCTCCTGGCTCACGTCCTGTCACTATATTCAGGTAGAGGAGATAGGGGTCTAGCTTTTGGTCCCAAAGGAAAAGATCTTGGCTTCCTTCTTGATGGCCGTCCCTACACAACAGAGAAGCGTGGGGGGGGTGGGGGGCTGCTGCGGAGAAAACACCGAAGAAGAAACCTGATGTAGGTTTTACTCTTAACTATATTCTTTGCTCTTCTCTGCTCCAACACCACCACCTTATCGACACCCTCCCCAGAAGTGATCAGGGGTGTGTGTGTGAGCGTGTGTGTGGTATGTGACTGTTCGTGTTTGTATGCTTGGAGATGGCATATTATTGAGCCAAACCCTTCTCTAGCCCCAGCTCAGGAGGATGAACGTGAAACAGCTTCTCCTGACTGCCCCTCCCCCAAAACCTGAAGGCCTGAACCTTGAGGTTCAAGAGGAGCTGAAGAACTCAGCTTGAGGGGACTGGAGGGCTTCGTTTTGGAGGGTTTTTTTAGGATTGATTCAACAGACTGCTGGTTAGGATGTTGCTGACCCAAGCCAGGGCTTGTGAATATGAATTTTCTAAAGTGAAATAAAAACCCTCTTTCTTCCTGCTAAGGAAAGGATCCTTATGGGAGGTTCTGGGGGTTTGGTTGACTCCCAGGTTGTGGGCTGTCCTGACCTATGGGGGTGTGGTGAGTGATTACAGAAGAATCATGGAGACTTGGTGAACCTGACCAGGCTGTCAGTGGGGGGTCTGAGATGGCAGTCTGCAGGAAGTGATTTCTCTTCACAGAAAAGGTAGGCAACAGCACACTCCTGTTAGCTGTTCTGAAGGAGGTGGGGGGGGCAGAGGGGGCGGTCTCCATACCTCTGAGGTGTGAGGATTTGGGGAAAAGAAAGGAAGCGTGGCACCCTTTATCTCTTCCCTGACAGCATCTGAAATCCTATGGGGAAATGCTGGGGAATGTGCCTGCAGCCGGTTCTCTCCTAGTTTTGTATTGGCACGTTTGACGTGGTCCAGAAACTAGACGGCGAGTCGTGAAACCAGCCCTTGGTCCCTGCAAGTCAGGCCTCTTTCTGCCTGTGAGCCAGTTCTCTGTTAGAGAGCTCTGCTGGGGGCTGGGGTTTGTCTAGGACATTTAGATAACTGTCCTTCCAGACAGTGCTTTTGAAAGGAGAAGACTTCACTCCCTGCCACCTGCAGCTAGTCAGTTTAGGATTGGGGGTGTGTGTGGAGAGAATCATATTAGTGAGGTGTGCCCTTGCATGTGCGAATGTGTGTTTAGGTCCGAATGTGCCCTAGCCCCCTTCAGGCTTCGGCTTCCTGCTTGGGTGTGCGGGGGAGAGGGAACTTCTAAGCATATGTGCAGAGAGCCATACCAGAACCACCCCTGCCGAGGACTGGGTGAGTGGAAACTCAGGAGCAGGTGGTTAGCTCAGTTTTCCAGGAGCTGATGTTCATGAGGCCATGGATTTGTGAGGAGAGGGGAACTGAGAGGCAAAAGGAGTGACTTAGTGCCCAAGAGTCCCACTTACACCCCAGGGAAATCACAGACAGACCGCTGCAAAGGCTCCTGGGCCCAACATTCCACCCTTCTGCTGGGTGGGGTCTAGCACTGGAAAGATGCCTCAGGTGTGTCTGGAGTGAAGGGACGGCAGTGGGGCCAGCTCTTAAGAGACCAGGACATGGGATCTGGGGACCTGGGAAAGAGCGCCAGTTCCTGGGTGGGCTGCTGGACCGGCCCTGCTGGCACCAGCCCTGCCCTTCCCAGCACCTCAAGTCTTTTCCGTCCACCCCGCCTCCAACAACCTCTTGTCATCACTTAGCTACTGATTGTGCCCCGTGGCTTGACATCGGAGGGTTAAATGAGGTGTGGGGTCCCACCACAACTTTTAACCCCCCAGATGTTCTCTGCCTCTATGTGGCCCTGGGGCTTTTATCTTAATCCCTCCCACCCAACCCTTCCTCTCCACCTTTTTTTTTTTTTAATATACTTATTTTGCTATTAGGGGAGGGGAATATCAAATGAACAAGATCACTTTTAAATGGTAGTTTTTATAAGATGTTATAAACTTGTATCTTTTTACCATTAAAGTGCAGTGTATGTTCCTTCGTGATATATTTAGGATATTTAAATAAAGAAAAATGGGGCTTTTGTACATACTATCTCTTTGGGAAGGATATCCTTGGGAGAAGTTTTTTCACTGGGGCCAAAGTAGTTTTCTTTTTTCCCACCAAATGTAACAACCACCCCACAACTTCCAGCACCCTGTGAGCTCCCCTTCGCAGAGGAACAACAAGGAGAAGTAAAAACAGGCTATCAATTCTGAATAAGGAAAGAAAATACATGGAGCAGGACAGAACGAGGCTAGACACCAGCCAAGACAGTGTCTCTCCAAGTGTGGCCTGTGGCACTCCTCTGTCGGCTTTACCTGAGGATTCACTAGCCCACCCAGCCCAGTGCTGCTGCTCCCCACGCAGCCCATAGCGGCTCTTGCGTACTGTTAAGTCTGAGAAACTCTCCCTCACCCTGCCCTCAGGTGGCAGGAGGAGGAATGCATGTGAGGCCCAGGCTCCACAACCTGTCCTGGCCTGGGGTAAAACAAACTGACAGGTGCGTTCTCAGGTAAGACTTTATTGTATACTTGGGTGGGATAGCCCCCACTGCTTGTGAGGTAGTGAAGCAAGGTTGCAGCAGTAGGCAGCCCTTTCAATGTTGCTCTGAGAATGAAGTAGAGGGGCCTGCTCAGCAGGGCATTAGCCCCCTGCCAAGCTGTAGCCTGATGGACCCTACGCCTCAACTCCTTTCATCTCAGAGAAGAGCCCTGCAGTGATTTTCTCTCCCCACTTCAGAGAAGGGAGCTGTCTGCCTCTTGAAAGCGGGGGTTGACAGTGGTCGTGATGGCACTTTGGTAGAGAGGATTGTGGTCCTGTGGAAAGAAGTCGCCAGTGATGAGGAAAAGTCCCAGGACTCCTCTTTTATCTAGGTCTAAGAGGCCAGCCTAGAACTTGAGCAGGAACCCCAGGAACTGATGGAAATGAGCAGAGGAACCAGGGTAAGCCTGCAGAGGAGGCATAGGCCTGGGGTGTGGGGTGCTAGAAGGAATGGGGTGGAGTTGGGGATGGTGAAGCAGAAAGCAAAACCCTTGTAGCTAGGGGAAGCATGGAAAACCCCACCCAGTAGGGGAGGAGGCAGCCTCGTCACCTGCTTCCAGTTGAGATGCTGCCGCTCCTTTTCAAAACGATGGAATTCTCGGCGGTCGTAGATCTCCACTGAGAGCCGATAAGCGAGGACCAATCCCAGTCCCACCGCCACGATGCCCCCCACACAGCCCAGCACAATGATTTGAGTGTGGTCTGCTCCCTCTATGGGGAAGAAATAATGGACTTCTGGGGGCCAGGGCCTAGGAATTGATAGCCCGTCACCCACAATGTGTCCAGCCCCATCCAGCCTCCCTAGTCCTGCCTGTCACTGAAAACAAAGGGAACTTCCACAGGGTCAGGGTTATCCCAGCGCTCAGGGCCTTAGCCAGGTCCACTTGATCCAGCACCTGCACTCTTTCCTTGGTTTACAGCTCTGCTTCAGTCCCCAGCCTGATTGCCTGGCATCTTCACCTCCAGGGTTCTGGCCCCCTACCCATTAAACTTGCCGGGCTTCATGTGGCATGTCCACAGCATCCCTGCCCACTTACTCTCTGGAGGTCTCACTGTGAGCACAACTCTGCCTCCAGCTTCATCCTCTGCCAGAAAGAAGAAGAGCTGGTTGTCCTGGGTCCTCTCTTTGCACCAGCTGTCATCCAGGGTAGAGGTCAAAGCCAGAGTCATGTTGGCGTGGGCACATGCTGTGCTGCAGTTCGTGGCCAGGGGACCAGTCCCAAAGGCTTTGCACTCTGCACAGTCCCTGTCCAGTGGGTGCCAGTAAGTTACCAGCTGGACAGTTGTCACCCAGATGACCCACAGAAAGAGCAGGTGGGCAGGAGGGGCTCAGTGAGCCCTGTTCCCAAGGTGCAAGGCCTGAGGGCTCACCTGTGTGTCTCACATGGTGTCTTGCAGCCTGAGCATTGATCACAGAGGGCACCATAGTAGCCATCGTTGCAGTGGCAGCGGTTGCAATTGCAGTGTCCGTGCCCGTTGCAGAGCCCTCCCTCAGAACTGACACAGTTGTCCGTGTCGCCACTGCATTCACATGCTCTGCCCGTGCGGTTGGCGTGACAGTGACACACTCCACATTGGCAACGGCCAAAGCCTGAGGTAGGGCCACATGTAGGGTGACAACCATACTCCCCACAGCCACTGGGCACCACATGCTATCATGGGCTGCCTAGAGCTGATCTGCTCCTGTGCGTCCATTTCCCTCTCGAGTGTGTCAGACAACCTCCAACCCCTGCATCACAGCCTGATTCCTGCCCTTAATATCAAGAAGTTCCCAGAGCCTCAATGCACTTGGGGGGCCACTCTGACCCCACCCTTCTCCCCAAGTCTCCAGGTACCTCCACAGAGGATGCCCTCATGTCGCTCACAGCTGGCATCGTCACACTCGCACAGACGTCCAGAGCTCTGTCCGCTGCAGGCGCAGCGTCCACACTGGCACCGTCCCCTCCCGCTGCACAGGGGCCCTGTGCCATTGGGGGCCCGGCACCCAGACTCCAGATCTAGGGAGGACAGCTCAGCCTCTGAACACTCACAGAGTCGACCCAGGCGGCCGGGGACACAGCTGGGAGGGGAAGAGAGGAGAGGGAAAGGGAGGGATCAGAGAATCTGACTATGTCTTGACCTGCCTTTCCCCAAACCCTCTAAACTTAAGATCTCAAGATAGCTGGAGAGAGAGCAGAGGCTGAGAGGAGTATGGAATATAATGGAGTACCAAGGAGTAGACGAGCAGGGAGAGTTCCAGTGGAGGGAAGAAGCTTCAGGAGGTGAAAATCAGGGTGGAGTCTTGGGAGGTCTACGAAAAAGATGCCTAGAGACAGAGTTGCCGGTGGAGGGATGGAAGATGAGGTGGGAGGAGTACGGGGGTGCCATGTGGGTGAAGGGAAGTGGGCCCTCACCTGCACACCCCACACTGGAGGTGCCCCTGGCCATCACTGCAGTGAGGAGCCTGGGGCTGGGCGTCGCTGCAGTTACAGTCACACAGTGTGTGCAGCTCCACAGTCAGCTCCTCGGAGAAGCCACGGGCTCGGAACCTCAGCAGATGAGACTCTGGGAGGCAGCGGGTAGCTTGGAAAGTAACCAAAAAATTCACCTGAGGACAGGGCAGGCGGAAATCATACTAAGATCCTGGGCGCATACACACTCCTGTTCACATACACACACCCCAAACCCACTGGTCATCCAGAACCCTACTTAGCGAATGAAGGGACAGTGTCCTGCTAACACCCATTTCCTAGAAACACATTTGAGGAAGCTGCTCATTAAAGTGTCTCAGAAAGGACGGGTGGAGGGCTACCCCAGGCTTTTAACATTGTTTCCCAGGCCTGTTCCCCCATCCCCTCCTGCCTGCTCAATTTCCCCCTGCCACCCCCACACCCTTCCTTCTTACCATCTGGTTGATTCGGACGTGGTTGCACTGGCCCCAGTCTCCAGCTTCACCCTGCCTCTTCTCAGAATCCCCACACTGAGATTCATAAGAGATGTGGATCCCCGGAGGGAGAATAGAGTGTTCGTGTTCGAGGGTCACAGTGGATGACAGGTTCTGGGGAAAGTGAGAGTGACCATGTGAAAGCCAGTTACACCTCATGCCCTCTCCAGCTGTTCCACATCCTGCCAGAACCCCACCCTCAGCCCACCTGGGGGCTCCTTCCGTTCTGCCCAGTCAGGAGGAGTTTCTGCAGGAAGGACCTGGGATAGCCTCAAGCGAGAACACAGGGCCCAGAGGTCTCTAACACGGCCGTTGCAGCAAAGACTTGGTGGGGCTCAGGGGCTAGCCAGCGCTGTAAACATGCAGTAGCTGTGTTTTTCAAACCTCATGTCTGGACATGTAGTCTGTGAGCATACAAGGTCTAAAGAACAGATTCTTTCAATTGAGTTTGTCCTGGGAAATTTGATATTGTCTCACATTTTCTCACCATGGGTTTAGAACACAGTCTCTGTCGTCAAGAAGCCTACAGTCAAGTTGCAGAGATAAGACCTACACCCAAGAAACATGACTTTTTATGGTTCCGTCTACCTGTAAAATTCTATGGTTCCTGTGAAGAATATCTCTGAATTATTGATAAGCTTATAGTGAAGGCAGTCTCCAGATATCACATTCTTTATGGGACAAGTGCCAGCCCTTTTGTCTGTTATCTGTGTGACCTTGGGCAAGTCACTTAGCCTCCTTCCTACATCTGTATCCCCATGGATAAAACTAGAATAATAGTTTCCAAGCAGGGAGGGGTTTTAGTGGAGTAAATGAGACAGCAAACAGTGTGTACTTGGGATGGTGCTTGGCATGAAATAAAAATCAATATTAATTCCCTTTCTTGCCCAGAGCAGTGCTTCATGCTCTGCACAAATCAGGCACTTAAGATTTATGAATGAGTGCAAGACTGAGTGAATGAGCTGTTAATGACAGCCACACACAGACTGTAGGCAGGAGCTGTGGGGTGTGATACCAACAGGTGATTGTCCTCTTAGTTCTGCCATCCTACCTGGGGGTCCCTTTCCACTTTCCCCAGTGCCCCCCCCAACCCCTCACATTATAAGCATCCATGATGAGCTGCACCACGTTGCTGGAGTCCTCACTCAGCTCCCCCACTGCAGACTTGGGAATCAGCTTACTCAGCTCCTGTGACAGGGGGCGGGGAGTTGAGGGAAATGGTGGGTCACAATTCTCAGGAAATAAGCTTGCGGGTGGGGGAGGAGTCTGGAAGGAGGGCATATAGGGGGAGGAAAATGGGCATTTGAGGGAGCTGATAAAGGCTGGGCATGGGAGGGTTTGGCATTCACACAGCTCTCACCTGGTAGACAGGCAGTGTGGCGCTGGTAACAGCAAAGATGGGCTGGATGTTTGCCGCAGAGAGGGCCTGGGCTACTTGACCCACGGATGGGTAGTCCTGGAGCAAGGAGTGGGGACAAGATGAGTACCCCAGGCCCCCCTCACAGAATGCAAATCCAGGTGCCCAGCAAATCCAGGGTTCCACCAGCTAGAAGAGGGGAGGGGCTGGGGAGTGGAGTGACTTGGGTTTGTCTGAGGCGTGGAGGGACATGAAGAGGAGGAACTGCTGGGGAAGATGGCAGGGTGGTCACCGTAAGGACAGTGAGGCTACAGGGAGATGTCCTGGGAGGAGAAGAGGTGTGGCTCCATGGGGAGGGCGGGGAAGGGTGGCGACTCACAAACTCTGGGCTACGACTGTAGAGGCCATTGCTGTCCAAGTGGCAGTGCCCATCGCTGGGCATGAAGATGCCGCCCAGCTTGCCATCCCCAGCTGTGTGGAATGTGTCATCTGACGTGAACACCAGCAGGCGGGACACATTTCTCCAGCCAATCTGCTTCTGGAGTGGGGTGGGTGGTAGGCTGTGCACCTGAGCTGGGAGGGCTCTTGAGCTACCCCCACCAGCTCTACTAGCCAAGGATTTGGCCGGCGTCATTCTGACTCAGTTTGTCCATCCCCCTGTCTCCAGCTCCTTGCTTCTCCCCAAATAGGGTTGCTGCTAGTGGAGGCTTTGTAAATTAGAAAAGTATGCCTCTTCCTCCAGACATTTCACTCCAACCCACCAGGAAACTGCCAAAATAAATGTGCAAACTACCAGGACTATAATACAAAGCGCACCCCTTAGAATTGTGCACTGGCTAACCACAGGTGTGCATCTTGACTCCTACCAGCCCATCCAACTCAAAGACCCTCCCCGCCCCCTCACCTGGCAGAGAGCAGCCTGCAGAATGGCATCAAAGCCACCTTCAGGCAAGTCCAGGTTGCCGGACACATTCTGGCGTCCCACCTCCCGCTCGAAGGCCTTTGCATCCCCAGTGAGGGACAGCACATGGTGAAAACTGAAGGGTGACTGGCAGCTCTCCAGCCGAGAAGGGCAGGGGTGGCGAAGCTTGGAGGGCACTGTGCTCACAAAAGGCAGCACCGTTTTGTCCACGAAGGAGCCAAAGCCTGGGAAGAGTCATGAAGGTAGTGCCAGACGTCACTGGATGGGGGGGCCACTGCTGAGGACTCAAGAAGACAGTCCCCAAGATCTGGTGGTGGGGGACAGTCACAGAGGAGCTAATGAGAGACGGTCCTCCTAAAGGGCCAGGGACCCAGGACCCAGCAGGGGCAAAGGGGAGAGTGCACAGGCTCAGGGAAGTGGGGGATGGATATGAGGAGGAGGACATGGTGGTGGCAGGCAGGGGTTTGGTGAAGGCTAAAGAAGGCTCGAGCGTGCAGCGTAGTAACAGCAGCAGCAGCAGAAGATGAAGCAGGGGATGGTGAACAGAAGGGATGAGAGCAGAAGGTGTAGCAGGGATAGTGCATTTACACCTTGGCCAGGAGACGTGGCATCAGGGGAGTGTCCAGGTGGTACGTCTAAGGCATGTCTGACCCTGGGAGCTGTCTGAACACAGTCTCTCCAGATTCGGGGCCTCAGTTACCCTTCCAGTAAAATGAGGGGTCCTACAGGAACGACTCTTAAACCTCCCCTAGCTCTGACCTAGAAGATGTCTCTGGGGATAGATATCAGGAACCTGTGGCCTGGCCAGGTCTGTTAGAAACCAGGAGAGGGCATGAGTGTTCTGCCCCTTCATTTCTACGCCCCAGGTAACAGGTTTGCAGGAAAAAAAAAAAAAACCTCAGGGCAGCCTCTCACCTGAGTCTGTCTGCTCTCTCTCCCCTTGAGAGCACACTTTCATTTAAATAAACCCTCGCTTTACTTTCTTGTCCTGTGTTTAGTCACTCAGTGGTGTCCGATTCTTTGCAACCCTATGGACTGGAGCCTGCCAGGCTCCTCTGTCCATGGGATTCTCCAGGCAAGAATAATAAGTGGGTCGCCATGCCCTCCTCCAGGGGATCTTCCCAACCCAGGGATCGAACCCAGGTCTTCCTCATTGCAGGTGGATTCTTTTTGTCTGAGCCACCAGGGAAGCCCAGGAATACTGGAGTGGGTAGCCTATCCCTTCTCCAGGGAATCTTCCCGATTACTTTCTTGGAGTGTGGGGGGTGGACAGGAGAGGGCAGGAGAGGCCCTTGTGTGTCCTAGACATTGGCAGAGGCTGGGGTGTGGCTGGTTGGAGGCAGAGGGCAGGCAGGAGCGGGCAGGGCTCCGCGGGGCTTACCGATGCGCACGGAGTGGGTGACCTCCTGCAACCGCACCAGCAGCGCGTGCCCGAGCTGTCGCACGCGCTCCAGGTCGTCCTTCATGGAGTAGCTCAGGTCCATAAGGTAGTACAGGTCCACGGGGTATCCCTCCGCTCGAAGGAAGCGGACCCGGAGCTGTTGGGGCTCCCCTGTGGGTGGAGGTGGTGGGGAGGTCAGCGGGGTGCGGTGGAATCCCAGCCCCCGGCCTGACTGCCCACCACCCCCTAACTCACCCGGCCGCAGCGTGACCCGGACCCGCTGCGGCGCCAGCTGGGTGGCCCCCTCGCCGCGGGTGCCCTGGCTGAGCGGGTCGTCCTGTAGCACCTCCTGCCGGCCGCGAGGCTCCACCAGCTCCCCCGGGAGGCAGCCCCAGGCCAGCAGCTCATCTCGCCGAGCACAGCGCCGCGCCTCCGCCTCCCCGGACGCCGTGAAGTTCTGCGCGGCAAGGGGAGGAGTGTGGGGAACCCTGGTCCCCCGAAACCCTCAGCCCGGCTCCCAGAACCACCCTGCCATCCTGGCCACTTCCAAGCCCTCCCCTGTCAGGCAATTCCCTGAGCCCCGCACCCACCCCCAATTCCCTCCCCTCCTCCTTCCACAGCTACACTCGAACCTCATACTTGCTTCCTTGTCTAGAGCCCACTTCCTACAGCATCCCCCTTCTCCTACTCTTATCTCGACACCCCCTTTCCGCCAGATACCTACCTCTCACCTCCCCAAGCAGGACAGAGTTCCTGCTGAGATCTTAGGGACCTCACTACCATTAAAAAAGGAAGAACCTGTCCTCCTAGTCCAGCTTCCCCTGCCAACTCAGGCCAAAATGGGAAGGGGGTCAGATTAAGACAGTTCCTGGGAAGGGGACCGATAGGGACAGAAGAGGATACTCCCTTCCCCTCAGTGTGTCTGGTACCCCTGGACTGGCTGGGGAGCCACAGGGGAAGGAAATGGTTAGAGCAGCTTCTCAGCTGGCCCAGGTGCCAGGCTCTGGTCTGGGGACTGGAGGAGACTGAAACGTATCCAGCTGGCCCAAGAGTCCCTGCCTGGCTCCTCTGGCCTGGCACCTCTGCTCTCTGCCTCCCGCTGACTCTGAGTCTTCCCCTTCCAGGCCTCCCAGATTCACTACGTGCCTTTCTCCTGGACCCACTCAGCTCTGGAGCTCTGTCTTCCCATGAGCGTGCCCGCATTTCTTATCTCATCTAACTCCCCATTTCCTGTGAGACACTTCTGCCCCATCCCCCCAGCTCAGGCACCCCTGTGCTCTGCTACACCAGAGCCCTGTCTCTTTAAGGCATGAACAAAGAGCAGCTTTGTTTGATCAACCAGGGAGACACCCTCTCCCCTGCATCCTTCTTGCCACTTAGGTAGTTCAAGCCTTTGCCCAAAGCCCACAGGCTTCCAGCTCCTTCCAGCCTACCCTCCCAGTCATAGGCTGCTGCATATCCAGGAACACACCTCCACCCCCAACCCAGATCCAGAAACCCAATCACACACTTTCTGCAGTGGACTGACCCCCAGCATGATAGTATGTGGAGTTGGGGCCTTAGAGAATAAATTAAGGTTAGATGAGGTCATGAGAGTAGAGCCCTCATGTTTTATTGATTAGATCCCCATAAGAAGAAACACCAGACAGCTTGTCTGCAGCCTGTCGGCAAGCCAGGAAGAGAGCTCTCACTAGGAACTGAATCAGCTACCACCTTGATCTGAAATTTCACATCCTCAATCAATTTGTTTGTGAAATAAATTCCTGTCACTTAAGCCCCCCAGTCTAGGTATTTTGACAGCCCCAAGCTCTCATGGGTATACCCACAAAAGATCCCTCTCGCTATACACAAACAAGAGTTCAGCAAGAACATGCTTCCTCCAAGTTTAAGGTCACAAGTCTTCTCCATGTATACACAGATACACAGATGCAGACAAACATATATGCAGAGGAATCTTACATGCATGTGTGTGCCCACACACATACAATCATAGACAGAAGTCATGTGCACAAACTCAATCATATACAGGACTACAGAGTGTACCCAGAAAGTCACACATGTGCCCACACAATCATACTTGTATATCCAGGTTGCGCGCGCACACACACACACACACACACACACACACACACGGTTCAGAGGCCACAGGCCCATCTTTACCAGTTGCTTGCACCATGCACAGCTCGGGTGTGAGAGGATGCACTTTTGGCAGGAGGGAGCTGGCTGGCAGGACCCTGGCAGGGACAGATTGGGATCCCTCCACTCTGTGGCATCCTGTGGGGATGAGCTCTTGGCGTCCAACTCACTTTCACCTCTGCTCAGGGCCAGCAGGAGAACAAGGACCACTGACAAAGCCACCATAGTCTGTAATAGGATATAAAGGGGGTCACGTGGGTCCTCAGGAAGGGCCCCCAAACTCTTGGTCCTCTAAACTTAGCCTGTGGTTGTCCCTCTCAAAACTCTACTCCAACTCTTTATCTCACCCCATAGTTTCACTTCCTCCTGTGGATTCAGCAGTTTCTTCAAAATGGCAGGAAAGGGCATGTCCCAGGCTGAGGTAGGAGCCTTGGAAAAGACCCGTTCCTCCTGTGTACAGACTTTTTTTTTTTTTAATATTTATTTATTTATTTGGTTGACCCAGGTTTTAGTTGTGGCAAGCAGGATCTTTAGTTGCAGTATGTGGGATCTAGTTCCCTGGCCAGGGATCAAACCCAGGACCCCTGCATTGGGAGCGTGGAGTCTTAGCCACTGGGCCAACAGGGAAGTCCCCTGTGTGCAGACTTTATGAGGCCAGAGTGGGCAAAATGGCCTAAGCAAGAGTCTGGAGAGGGGACATGGATGCACGAAGGTCTGCATACAGGGCTATTCACCAATTCCAAGCTATAGTGGAAAGAGAACAAAGCAGAGAGGAAATGGACCAGATCTGATCCAGTCTTAGTCACTCACTGGCTGGTGTCAAGTCAGACTTTCTCTCTGAGCCTTAGTTTCCACAACTTAAAGTAACTGAGCTGCAAAAAGTAATCTGACAGTCCTTGTAGCTTTCATAACCCTGGATTCTAAAGGAAGAGGGCCAGGGGCTCTAAATAAGCGGGGTTGGGAAGTCAGGGGTTAGCAATGAGAGGAAAGAATGCTGGAGCAGTTGAGGGAGTATGTGAAAAAGGCAGGGAAATCAGCTGTATTTGACCAACATGACAGCAAGAGGAATCACAATCAGCTCTTAAGAAGAGCTGTCTAAAAGTCTGGGATAATGAAGAAAGAAAGGCCAGAGTTGGTAAATTTTTCTCTTTACTGTACATTGCACAAAGGGGATCTAGATTTTTGGAGAAAGCTTGAAGTCAGGGTAATTCCTGGAATGACCTGTAGGGAAGACCAGGCAAATTTGAGAATTTTAAAAGCTTATTAATTGGGACTTCCCTGGTAGTCCAGTGGTTAAGAATCTGCCTTCCAATGCAGGGGATGCAAGTTTGATCCCTGATTGGAGAACTAAGATCCCACACACCACAGGGCCACTAAGCCCACACGCTGCAACTAGAGAAGCCCCTGTGCATTTCAAGTAGAGAAACACCTACTTGCTGCAACCAAGAAGAGCCTGCGCTCCGCAATGAAAACATAGCACTGCCGAAACAAAACAGAAACTTACTAATTAAAATTTGAATAGGCAATTCAATATAACGTTTCAAAAATCAAAAAGTTAATTCCAGTGGCCATTTTTATAGAAATGCAAAAGCTGATCCTAACATTCATACAGCATTGCACGAATAGCCAAAAGAATCTTGAAAAAGAAGAACAAAATTGGAAGACTCACACTTCTAACTTTCAAAACTTACTACAAAACTGCTGTAATCAAGACAGTGTGGTATTGGCATGCGTGCATGCATGCTCAGTAGCTTCAGTCGTGTTCAACTCTTTGTGACTGTATAGACTATAGCCCGCCAGGCTCCTCTGTCCATGGGACTCTCTAGGCAAGAATACTGGAGTGTGTTGTCATGCCCTTCTCCAGGGGATCTTCCCAACACAGGATCAAACTCACGTTTCCTGTATCTCCTGCGCTGCAGGCATATTCTTTACCCACTGAACCACCTGAGAACCCCATAGTATTGGCATAAGGACAGGCAAAGAGATCAATGGAATAGAATTGAGAGTTCAGAAATATACAAATCTAGACTCTCCTGGTGATCCACTGATTAAGAATCTGGCTGGGGACACAAGTTCAATCCCTGATCCAGGAAGATTCCACATGCCACGGGACAACTAAGCCCGTGTGCCACAACTATTGTGCTTGAGCTCTAGAGCCCACAAACTGCAACCACCAAGCCAGTGTGCTGCAATTCCTGAAGCCCATGCACCTAAAGCCTGTGCCCACAACAAGAGAAGCCACCTCAATAAGAAGCCCACGCACTGCAACAGAGTAGCCCCTGCTAGAAGCAACTAGAGAGAGCCCTTGCAAAGCAATGAAGACCCAGCACAGCCAAAAGCATTAAATAAATAAAAGAAAGAAACATACAAGTCCATCCCTTTATGGCCAATTGAGTTTCAACAAAGATGCCAAACCATTCAATACAGAAAGAAGTCTTCAGCAAAAGGTGCTGGAATGTCTGGATATCTACATTTAAAAGAATAAAGTTGGACTTCTACCTCACAACATACACAAAAATTAACTGAAAATGGACCAAAGACCTAAGTATAAGTTCATGAACTATAAACTCCTAGAAAAAAATATAGGGGTAAATCTTCATAATTTTGGACTTGACAATGGATTCTTAGCTATGACATCAAAAGCACAAGCAACAAAAGAAGGAGATAGATAAACTGAACTTCAAATTTTTAAACTTTTGTGCTTTAAAGGACATTATCAAGAAAGTGAAGAGACAGACCACAGGATGGGAGAAAATATTTGCAGATCACGTATCTGTCAAGTATCCAGAACTTGACTCTGGATGTTCTTACTCTGGAACTCTTACACCTCAACAACAAAGAGAAAAACAATCTACTTTTATTTTATTTTTTTTCTACTTTTAAAATAAGCAAGGGACTTAGACGTTTCTTTAAAGGAGATTGATAAGTGATGAACAACAGATTAAAAAACGCTCAACATGATTAGCCTTCAGGGAAATGCAAATCAAAACCACAGTGAGATACCACTTCACACCCACTAAGATGGCTAGCATTAAAAAAAAACATAGAAAATAAGTGTAGATGAGGATGCAGAGAAAATGGAACTTTCATACATTGCTGGTGGGAATGTGAAATGGTACAGCAACTGTGGAAAACAGTTTGGTGATTCTTTATGAAGTTAAAGCACAGAATCACCCTGGCACTTGACAATTCTACCCCTAAGGATATCCCTAAAAGAACTGAAAACGGATGTTTAAGGAAACACAGACTTGTGCAGGACTCTTCATCGCAGTACCATTTACAATAGCTGAAAGGCAGAAACAACCCACATGAATGTCCACCAGAAATGCCCATCTGATGAATGGATAAAATACGGCATACCCATACAATGAAATATTATTTGGCCATATAAAAGAATGAAGTATTGATACATGCTACAACATGGATGAACCTTGAAAACATGATGTTCAATGAACAAAACTAGTCATGGACAAGCACACATTATACACCTCCATTTATATGAACTAGCCCAACTAGACAATTCCATAGAGACAGAAAGTAGCTTAGTGATTGCTGACGGTTGGGGAGGAGAGGAGGATGAGAAGTGACTGCTTAATGGACAGTTTCCTTTTGGAGTGAAGAGAAAGTTCTGGAACTAGATAACAGTGATGGTTACACTACATTGTGAATGTACCTAATGCCGCTGAATTATACACTTAAAATGGTTTAAATGATCAATTTGATGTGTTTTTTAGCACAATGTTAAAAATCAAAAAGTTAAGATTGTGAGAAATGTCCCTCTCCTATTCCCAATCCACCCCAGTTCCCACAGTTACACCAAGCAAATAACCATCATTTATTAGTATTTTTCTTGGTTGTCATCTTTCAAGAGATTTTTAGTGTATATACAAACTAACATGAACATACATATAGTCTTCAAGTGATAGAATCAAATGACAGAATTCCACAAATGCTAGAATACTTTGCACCCAGTTTTTCATCTTCCTCAGTTTCACTACTTAGAGTTCCCACTACCCAAGAAATAAAGAATTCCCTTGTTCTGTATAGATTTCCATTGCACGGATATGTCATGTTGTATTTAGTTTTTGTGATGAGAATTTATGTTGTTTCTAATTGTTCACTATTATAAACAATACTGGAGTGAAAATTCCTGGATTTATCATTTCACAGGTGTGCATGTTGTATTAATAGGATAAACCCTGGAAGAGGATTTGTAGAGTTAATAAATAGGAATCATTTGTAATACTGGTGAGCAGTGCAGACATAACCGACATAACCTCCTGAAGGGCTGTAACAATTCACACAACTATCAGCGGTGCATTTGAAATGCCAGCTCACTCCTTCAGGAAGCATCAACATCCTTCTCAGCCTGGGCTGAGACTCAGTACCAGACACTCGACATGGGGTGTGGGGAAGGGGTGGGGTGTCAAGCCGCTGACCGCCTCCGTCCTGCTCCCCACCACCTGTGACCTCAGGCGTAGTAGATATATATTTAACAGAGCCTCCACCCTCTGCAAGAGAGACCAGCCCAGGACTCATCCTCTGCTTAACCTTAGGCTTGCCGGCTCGGCTTGCCTGTGGTCGCCCAGGCTGGGGATGCTGCAGCATGAACAGAGACCAGTTTTGACTCATCTCTCACAGGTGGGGCTCCGGACCACACTGGTTCCCCGGGAGTTGCTCATCTCCCCTAAATGGGGCCCTGGACATGTCCCCCCAACCCCCTTCTCCCCTCCTTGGGATGCAGGACTTACCACCAATTGTATCTTAATCTCTTTGCTTTTCTCTCTCTCCCCTTCCTATTCAGAAATCTGATTACACCTCTAGTCTGCTTTTCTCTCCTCCACTTCTTTACAGTACTTGATTTTACTTCCGTTCCCCCTCTGATCCTAAACATAGAATGGAAAAATCTATTTCAACCCCATCTTTTCGCAGATGGAAACCGAGTCCCAGAGTGGTGAGTGACTTGCCCAGGGTCCCCAGCGAACCTGAACAGAGGCAGGGACTGACACCGATCAGGTCTCTCCCCTCCAACCCAGGCCCCATCTTCATGGAAAGTTTCACCTTCTCCACACCAGTCCCCGTGGGCTCTACCTAATCCCCTTTCTGTTTCCTTGGGGTCTTCTTTGATCTTCCCTTCGCTCCCTCTGGGTTGTCCATTTTCCTGGACTTAATTCTAACTCCAATACCCTATTGCCCCCTCAGCAGCTGAGAAAGAGAGCATATTCCCCACCCATCCAGAACTCCCAAGTCAGGAGGAACCTCTGCTGCCCACTCAGCGTCACAAGGAGACAGAACTGAGCCACTGAGCCACTGTCTCCAAGGAGTGTGGGATCTGCCCAAAGGGAGGAGGCCTGAGGGAGCACAAGGCATTAGGCAGCAGGCGCAGCACCTGGGGAGTAATATGGGGAGAACCTTACCTTGTATTAGTCCTTGACACGTAGCTGTAAAGCAAATGATGGCACTCATACATCCCCTACCTCCTTTCCCTGTCTCCAGTCCCACTCTTGGGAAACCAACCCAGGAGAGATGGGTGGGGGAAGGGAGGGTTTGTGAAACTGGATGAGGGGAAAGGAACAGAAGATCTTGGGGATGAAGAGATTTCAGAGCCCTTCTCAAGACTCAGCTGAACCCTGGGTGTCTTCAGGCCATAGGCCTCTTCCCAGGAGGCTGGGACCAGGTGGGGCCTGGGCGCGTAGCGAGAGGCAGAAAGGCTGGTGCCTTGGTACTCACAGGTGCGTGCTTGCGTGCGGAGCAGCCCTTCCTCCGGCAGTAGCAGCAGCCTTTGTGTACTGATCTGGGAGGCTGCAGAGGAGGAAGTGACACACCCCGGGGTGGGGGAGACTTGGGGGTGGTGGGGGTGACTGATCTAGGAGACTACAGAGCAGATAAGGGTGAAAATGGGTCAAGGGAGTTGGTGACACAGGGATCTGGAAGAAGGAAGCTCGTCTACTGAGTACCTATTGTGCGCTGGATGTATCATCATAATGTTATAATTCATCCTCACAAGAACCTCATGACATGGGTGTGAAACTTCCCCCAGCCCCCTAATTTTACAGACATAGAGGCTTAGAAGTACAAGGCAAAGAATTTTGCCCGAAATCACAAAGTTAGCAAACTAGCTGGTCTGGATTTAAATCCAGGTCTGCCTGCCTCCCAAATTGATGATCTCTCTACTTCCTCATATAGGAACATGATGAGAAGGAAGAAATATGGAGGCAGTAAGTACTGTAGGAGGGGGAAGTTAGTGACTATTGTTCTTTCTGAAAACCTGGAGCCCACTGTCTTAGAGTGGGTGCTTAACTACATTGACTCTGGAGCCAAACTGCCCAAGTTCAAATCCCTGGCTCTGTCACTTACCAGTAGTGGGGCCCTAAGTTTTTTACTTACCCTTCCTGTGACTGTTTCATCTGTCAAGTGAAGCTCATATGATTGTTGTGAGAATGAAATGAGATTATTTGTATTAATTGTTTAGTGGAGAATGTGGCACTTACTAGGGGCTGGATAAGAGTGAGAATTGATGGGTGAGAAGTAATAGAAGTGGGAGAATGAAAAATTCAAAATCCAGACTCTGGAAAGTTGGGAGACATTGGCACAGGGCAGGCTCAAAGGATGAGGTTGGGGGTCCAAGGAGTCAACAGCGGTGGAGGCTGGGATGGGGGTGGCAGAGGTGAACTGGGCAAAAATGAGCACCCACATGGCAACTGGAGCAGGGCAAGGATGAGGCTGCTGGGAAAAGAGGTTGAGGCCTGCAGTTGACCACAGGGTGTTTTAAGAAGGAACTGGACGTGATGTCTGTTCACAGGTCTGTCTCTACTGTGCAGGGGCCACAGAGCTCATCTCCTGGCAGGTGTTCAGTGAACATCAAGTGGGTGGCAGGGGTGTAGCTGCCAGAGGAGCAACTGGGGAGAAGGGGGTCCTCCTCTGGGTGGGCTTCAGCCAGCCTCTGGCTCTCAGACCTCTTGCCCTTCCCCCACAACCAGGGTTGCCACAGAAATGACCCCTCCTTCCCTACAGGCCCTGTGGTTTCCTCTAGAGCTTCTTTCACTTTCTTCTTCTGCTTTTCCCCCTCTTCTCTCTTCCCCTGCTCCCACATCCTCAACCTCTCTCCCCCATATGCACAGGTCCTCGGTAAAGACAGCCAAGCACAGGTAGGCAAGGCGCTATCCCAGGGAAGAAGGGAGGGGTGGGTGTTGACGGGGAGTCACAGGGGTCCAGGGAGAGTCTAGGGGCACAATGGCAGAGGTCAAAGGCAGTGGGGCTGAGGTTGGGGTGCTGCAGGGGCTAGGGCATGCAGGGGCAAGGAGAGGAATTAGGACAAAAGGTAAGAGTGGGGTTGTGGAGGGCAAGCAGGGCCATGGAGAGAAGGGTGGGCTCAGAAAGGGTAGACGGATTGACTCAGAAGGTGATCCTGGGGTCACAGTGCAGGTGGCTCATGGGGTGAGGGGTTGGCGTAAAACAGACACACTGTAACTGAGATGTACACCGTGCTTCTTTTCTTCTGGGGCCAGGGACCCTCCTGAGAACCAAATGAAACGGCAACGACCCCCTCCCCAGAGAAGGGCAGATGTGCACAGTCTACAGAACTGGGGGTGGGGACAGCTTAAAGACCTCTGAGGCCCAGCACCTTCCTGGAGGTTCACAAAGTCCAATCTAAGCACCCACACCTGGTGAACATGGGAGGGCCCTTGTGGACTCCCTTTGGGTCCCCCTCCCACCATGCCCACCCAGTGCATTTCATCCTATTTCCCAGTTGCCCTAAGAAGCCTGCATGATCCACCCTCCCCATCCAGTCCCTCTCCAGGTCACCTGGTTGCTTCCCCCACCCCAGGGAGCCACATCCCATGAGTTTCCATCACTTTATTTTGCAAAAATAGAAAACTCAGCAATATGCGATACAGCGGGGCTGGGGTGGGGGTGGAGGAGAAATGTAAACAGAGGGGAGGGGACAGCACCCGGACCCCCCAGAGAAAAAGGGGAGCCAGTGGGAATCTTATTTGGCAGCTAAATACAAACTGGGGATTGGAGGAAGGGCGGGGTCACAGGGGCCCTGGGCTCCCCCTCCCAAGTCCCCTGGAGGAAGGGGTCAATTCCAGGGTGTAAACAAAAGCTAATAAATAAATAGAGGCTTCCTCTGGGTCAGGGCGGGATCAGCTAAGCAGTGCCCACCCCACCTCTCCCTGGGCCAAGCTGCTCTGGGGGGTCAAGGGGGAAGGCACTAGGGGGAGAGGGATCCCCTGGCCCCTCTGTAGTGTAGGAGGGTCCCTGCCCCATGGCTGAGATGAGGGGCAGGGAGGCCCAAGGCACGTGACAGGGATGGGGGAGGGGCTTGTAACGGAGGCCCGAGTGAAGAGGTGCGGAGCAATCCACATCTGTCCCTTTCACCCTCTGCACCCCCCCAACAGAAATGCAGGGCCCGGGCTGCCCCACTCTGACCTGGCATGAGGACGGGGCACAGCGGGCAGTATGCACCCAGCAGGTGCCTCACGCAGCATTAGGCACCAAGGACAGGGGCAAGAAGGTGGGCTCAGCCCTCCCCCTACGGCCCCCTTTTTGGTCTCTAGTGTTCCTGTTTGCTCCCAGAGGCCTAAGCACCCAGCAGAGGAAGGGGCTGTGGAATGAAGGGTCTTCCTCCTACCCTGGGGACCCTGGACCCTGGTGTCTGAGGGGCAGTGCTAAGATTTCAGAGTCCAAACCCAGGCTCACCCCTCTGCCCTCTCTCCTGGAGGGAACAGGGCAGGCCCCCAGGACTAGAGAGGGAGCCGGTTAGAGCAAGATGGGGATGAACACAGAGGCACCCCTGGAAACTTTGGCAAAAACAAGGAGCTCACTGGAAGGGGTGGGGAGAGGGCAGAGCAGGTCCTCCCCCAGTCACTGGCGGTGTCTGGGAGATGGTCAGTCTGCTGCCTGGAGCCCCAACCCCCAAGGCAGGGGAAGTCAGGGACCCTGGTCAGGACGGGGGCTGCGGCCCCCTCTGCCCTGGCCCCCGGGAACCTCATCCTCGCTGGAAGCCTTGGGGTGAGGGCCAGGCTGCGAGGAGTCGTCCTCAAACATTTCGGGGTTCTCCAGCATTTCTCGGATCAGGGGAGGCATTGGGCCTGGAATCTCCATCTTCAGGGTAATGGCCCTTTCTGCTCCTGCAGTGGAGGAACAAGAAGATTCAGGGGGGCTGAGGTACAGCCCCTACGGCGGCCTCCCTAACTCTGCTTTACTGCCCTCTGGGGGCTCCCAGCACAGGCCTGTTACCTCTGTCTGCCTCTTTCTCACCCTCTTTCTACTCTAAAGCTCCTAGGGACCACTCCTCTGCCTGGAGACTCTGCCTGTCTTCTCTGCCAAGCCCACTGCCCACCCTTCCTTTCAGGCTGTCTCCTCCAAGATCATACAGTGCCCACCTTCCAGCCACACACCCTGGACCCCCTCTGTAAGCCCATAGCTTGCCAGCTGTTCTTAGGGCTGTTCTTAATAACATTTTATCACTAGGACTAACATTTATCAAACACTGTCTGCCAGGCATCCTCCTGAACCAACACTGTCCAATCAACCTTCCTGTGATGATGGAAACATCTCCTCTGTCCAGGGCAGGAGGCATTGAACTTTATAACTCAGCACAGTTGTAAGCCTGTTGTGTGTTAACTTGTTTCATCCTCACAAACAGAAAAACAAGGTACCAAAAGGAAAGGTATTTTGCACCAAGTGTTCCCACTAGCATGTAGCAGAGCGAGGATGCGAGTGCAGGCTACCTGATTCTAACCCACTCTGCTCTTGTCTCTGCCTGACCTGGGAGACCAGCAGCTCCAAGAAGACAGAGGGGAGGCTCGCTCCCGACTAACCCTTGGTGCTGATGCCCCGGAGGTCAGTGATCTTCATGAGCATCCTGGGGAACATATAGGGCTGACTGGGTCGCCGGCGCCGGGCATAGAGCCTCAGGGCTTCGAGCAGCGGTTCCTGCAGCTTGTCTACTTTCTCAGGCTCCTCCAGGTCCATGCGGTCTGTGGGGACAAGCACAGGTGAGTGAGAGAGATGCGGAAGACAGTGACGAGTGGCTGATCCCAAGGATCCCTGCCCTATGGCCCTCCAGGCCCCAAACCCTGACCATGAGCCCCACTCAAGCCATCTCCCCTGCTCCAATCCCTATTCCTTCCCGCTCTGGCAAGAGGTTTTCTCTGGTAAATCATTTCTGCCCAGGGCGTCCCTTAGTGGCTCAGTCGGTAAAGAATCTGCCTGCAATGCGGGAGACCTGGAGGGAGACCTGGGTTCGATCCCTGGGTAGGGAAGATCCCTTGGAGGAGGGCATGGCAACCCACTCCAGTATTCTTGCCTGGAGAATCCGCATGGACAGAGGAGCCTGGCGGGCTACAGTCCATAGGGTCGCAAAGAGTCAGACACGACTGAGTGACTAAGCACAGACCTCTATGTCAGCACTAGTACCGGGGGTCTCCTCAGCTCCCTATCCCCCGTCCCAGCTCTCCCCCTCTTCTCGTTGCTTGTTCCAGGCTGCTGGGCAGTCTGTAACTGGAGCTGAGGAGTCTGGGGTAGGACTAAGGTCTCCAGCCAGGCTGGAGATCAGGTGTGGGGTGCAGTGGGAAAGTAATCTGAGTCAGCACCAGGGGGCGCCCCTGCACCTCCGCAGATGAGGCAGATGGCACTGAGCAGGCCTGTCTCTGTGTCGTCCATCTCCAGCGGCAGGAGCTGCCCAGCGAAGGCAAAGACGAGGTCTGTGAGGGGCCCGAAGCCGGCGTTGTGCATCTGAGTCCGGTTCAGGGTCAGCCCATCAGAGAAGGTCATAGTGTCCTGCTCTGGGGTGTACCTTGTGCAGATCCGCAGCATCTGGGGGGGGGGCGGGGAGGGTTAGTGCTGTCTCTGGGAAGGAGCACATAGGGTGGGAGGGAAAAGAGGATGAGGTGCAGGTAGAAAGCGAGGAAGTTAGGTCCTAAAGGAGGGCCACCTAAAGCAGGCAGGAGAAGGAAGGAAGACAGATGGAGGGTCTGAAGTTGGGGGAAGAGAAGAGAAGTCAGAAGGCAGGGCATTCAGAAGTCTAGGATCAGATCTCAGGGGCAAAGATTAAGATAAAAAAGAGCTTGGGTTTCGAGGCTATCTGGGGCAGTCCCAGATTGGAGATAACAAAATCTTTGTGTGGACCAACTCCATGTTCTCGTCTGAGGGTCAGGCTATGATGGAAGACAGGGCCCAGGGTTTATCTTACCAGGATGTCCAGGCAGGCGGCTTTGAGCAGAGTGATCTGGTCAGCAATGCTGAGCCCAGTGAAGCCAGGTAATCGCTTGGCAAACTCCACGATCTTGATGATGCACTTGGTGGCCAGCTCGCTGAACTTGTCCCACAGCCCCAAATCCAGCTGCACCCTGTGGTCTGCACTGGAGTTCTGCAGCAACAGCAGGTTAGAAAACAAACTAAGGGTCGTCCTGGGCTGTCTTCCTTCTGCCAAAACCCCTGGCTCTCCCTTCTGCATCCAGATGCCCTCATTGTTATCAGCACCAGCAGCACCAGACCAAGGCCTCCAACACCATCCCTATCCATTCTCCAAAGTCAGCAGTCCCCTGCCCTCACCGGGGCCCTGCCCACTCCTCACCGTGGTGTACTTGCCCAGCTGGCAGAGCGAGGGGAAGGTTTCCTGATGGGCCTTGCTGACCTTGGTGATGAGCTCTTCTAACTGAGGGCTCAGCTCATAGCTGTCAAGCGACCCTTCTTCCTTCACCTCTTTCTTCTTCTTGTTGCGATCATTCCTTACGGCTTGGGGGTAGAGGCAGATCAGGAGAGGGTCAGGACCCTCAGAATCTCCCTCCCGTATCCCCTCTCACGCTAACTCAATACACTCAAGAGCACCCATTCCCTGGGACCCTAGGGCAGTGCCTCGGGTTCCCAGTCTCTTACACGAGCTCCCATTACCAGGCTGGCTCTCCCCAGCCCCACCCAGGGCCTGCAGCCCCTGCTCCCTCTCCAGGCCATTCGGCTCCATCCTGCCCTTCCTGTCACCCTGCAGGAGCTGGGGAGGGGGGGCAGGATATGCAGGCGGCAGGATATCCACTTATAGCCTTGGCAGCACAATGGCGCAGGGGAGGGGGGGCACCCCAGATCCACCTCAGGCTGAGTGCTGGGAGCAGGGGAGGAGACTGGCAAGCCCCCCAACTTGCCCATGAAACAAGGAATGTGCAATGGTAACCCCCATTCCCTCATTCAGAGGAAGGGTTAAGCTCTGAGAAGGGGGAATGGGAAGGGGTGGGGTCTCCTGGGTGAATGGAACTAATCAAATAGGACTGGCCCAGGAGGAGGCAGCACTCCAGGGCGGCTGGAGGCTGATCACAGAGGTCAGGGAAGTGGGGGCAGCCAGTGGGAAGAGTGTGGCAGCCACAGGCTAGGACAGGAGTGCTCCTGCCCAGGCAAGCCTAAGGGCCTACCTTCCTTGGACATGCCAACTTCAAAGCATTTCTGTAGCCGGCAGTACTGGCAACGATTCCGGGTCACCTTGTTGATGATACAGTTTTTGTCACGGTGACATGTGTACACCATGTTCTTCTGGATGCTGCGACGGAAGAAGCCCTGGGGTTGGGGGTAAGGGAGGAGGGTCAGTGAAGCAGGATGCTGGGAGTACCAGCCTCTCACAGGCCTTGCAGGTGGTCCCAGGCTCAACCACATCTGTGCAAAGCAGCCAGCCCCTCCCACCCCAGAGGGATACCCACCCACACACAGTCTCTGATCTCACTCAATCAACTCTGGATGCCCAACACACCCACATCCACCCCATACACACCTTGCAGCCTTCACAAGAGCTGACCCCATAGTGGTAGCCAGAGGACTTGTCATTGCACACGAAGCACGGCTTGTAGACCCGGGGAGGTGGAGGGGGCGAGGGCGAGCTTGGCACCATCTCCTCTGAGCTAGTGCTCTGTGTCTCCACCGCTGGGGAGAAGCAGTGATGTGAGGGTCAGGGGAGAAGCCCCCTCAGATCTCTAGGCATCCTCATCAGATACACACCCCACATTCCCACTTCTTCCTCTGGCTCAGCGATGACACCATTGCCACCACACTGATTTAAAGTCCCAACAACCCATATACAGCCCCAGAGTAAACACTTCCAGAAACCCTCAAATGACTACTATTACCTCCCAACCTGGCCATCTCCCCCTATAATAATGTCCTATACAACTGCTCAATTCTCCAAATTCTGGGTCCAGGCCATTTCGGAAGTTAAATTCTCTGGGCCTCAGTTTGCTCAGCTACAAAGTGGGTGTGTAAAGGGGTATCGGCCTGTGGTTCTGAACTCTCTAGTCACTCCCTCTCACTTTGGGTCCCTGTCAGAAGACTCCCTCCTACCCTTCTGCTCAAGAGGCCACAGATCTGGGGGTGAAGAGGCAATTCCAGGCCACCTGTGGCTAGCACCTGGCTAAATCACCTGCTAGGAGACTCAGAAGGTAGAAGAGAGCCTCATCTTCTCTCAAGCAGCACAGGGTGGACAGTCCTGCATCTTTTCCCCCCTCAAGGTGTATGTGCGCGTGCACTCTCAGGTCATGTCCGACTCTTTGCACTCTCAGGTCATGTCCGACTCTTTGCACCCCCATGGACTGTAGCATGCCAGGCTCCTCTGTCCATGGAATTTTCCAGGCAAGAATACTGAATGGGGTTGCCATTTCCTTCTCCAGTCCCCCCTCAAACCATCCCCCAAATAACCACCAATGTCCTTTTCCCTAGAAACCGCTGCGACGGTGGAACAAATGGGACGCAGGGATTGGGAAAGTAGGTTAGGGCACATGCAAAAGCCTTATTTTACACCTGAAGAAATGGAGGCCTATGGAGGGATGGGGCCAGCCCAGCGCCACATTGCCAGCTATGGGGGTGGGACAGGCGTGGGGGTAGTAGGGAGTGGGGGGGAGCGGAAGATCTCAGGTCTAGATCTAACTGACCAGGCTAGGAGTGAGAGAAGTTAGGAAAGGGAGACAGGTATTTGCTCAGATTCTCAGGTCTAGAAGTTGTTGGGGGTGTAGCAAACCAGAAGTCAGGTGACAGTGGGTAACCGGGGTTGATAGGGGAGGGGAGTACCTCTGGACCATCTCTGAGCTATGTCTTCACTCCTAAACCTCCCCTGCAAAAGCCACACACTGCTCAAAAAAGATCTCAGCCCATGCCACGCAGAGAGTTTGTGGGGAGGACACCCTCTGTTTAGGAGGCTGCTGAGTAAACCTCTTTTGAGTGTGTGGTTGGTCTTCAGAGGGTGAAAAAAAAAAAAAATCTTTTAATTATTCAACCTGTAGGACCAGTTGCCCAAACCTGGAAGGCCTAAGTTAATGCAAGAAAACCCTAAAACCCTCCCTAACAAGTGTCCCTTGCTTGCACCCACCTCACGAACACCTTCTTCCTTCCAACCTGCTGTAGCCCATCTGGTCAGAAGTCCACCCAGGCTGCCAGAAGGACAGAAAGGCCTGGGATGCCAGGATGCTGGGGTTCCGGACTAGCTCCACCCTCCCCACAGGAGGGAAGCCCTCTCCGCCCCCCAACACACACAGACACTCAATTAGCATAAGAATCCAGCTAGAGTGAGATTCCCCAAAGAAAAAGGAGAGCGAGGAGTGGAGGATAGGAGGGTGCCTGGAGCCTATTCAGAACCGGGCAGGAGATGGGAGGGGGGCTAGTGCTGAGAGATGGGGGGTGGGCTGGAATGCCTTTCTTTCAGGATGGTCCCGGTGTCTGAGGGCACATGTGCTGCCCACAGGCCGGTGCGTGGGGTGGTGCTTACCCGCACTGACGCCCTCCCTGCCCGCAGAGCGCTGCCTCATTTCCTCTCTTGCGAAAGGGCCTGGGTGCGGTCAGACTGGCATGGGCCCGTGCCAGCCAATCACGAGAGTGGGGGTGGCAGGGAGACAGGCCAGGGGCAGCTTTTCTCGTACTCATGGTACTGTGGTCCCTTCTCGGTACCCCTCTGACACACCCTCACCCTTGAACCCTAAAGTGCAGCTCAGTGGCTCTGGTCAATCTGGAGCGAAGGGCACAGGAAGGCTAAGTGGGTCAGCTCTGCTCAGATTCCTTTCTCAGCCCTGGGCAGAGACCCCACCATGATGATGCCTGGTCGGGCTAAGCAGGGGCCCCTGCTGCGGAGGAGGGGGTGGGCTCTGGGTTTTTCTCCTTTTAAAGCCCAAATTGCTGAAATTGAGGAAATTCCTGGCCAGGCTGAGCGGAGCTTCAAACAAACTCTTTATAACCGGCTGTAAACACTCCCAGCTGCGAGGCCCAGGGCTGAGAAGCCCGGACTCACAATCTGACGACACACACCTCCTTGGAGACACTCTCACACATCAACAACACACAGGGCACAAAAGCAGGCACATTACCAACCAGCTCCTATACCCCAACGGGGACCCTGCCACAGAGGCACATGTACTCCAGCCACACTGTGGAGGTGGATGCACAAGGTAGATACACAACATCCAGCATTTGCTTCACAGTTGCAAGCAAGAAGCTCTGCCACCAGACAGACACCCATGGCCTGCCAACGCAGCACCAGAATACTGGAGCTGCCAAGCACTCGCAGACACACCAAAGAACTTCTTTCGTTCCCTAGTCTAGACACATAGGTCTAAACTACTTTCTCTCTGCAAGTGTGTGGAGCAGGCCCGAAGCCCCGCCAAGACCCTAGAAGCCAGAACTGTTGGTCCAAACTGACTTGCCAGCCAAGTCCCATGGGCTTCTCTGGGCCTGAAAAAAACCAAGTCGTTGCCCAGTCCCCGCAAAAACCCTTCCTGGGAGATTCTTTCCATCTCAGTATACTTCCCAACATACCCCAAATCCCCATCTTGTCCGACTATGAGCGGAAAGTTAAGAATTCACAAGGATTTGGTTTGGTGCAAGGCACTAGTTCATGTTTTCCCCGCCCTTTAAATGCTACACTTTTCTTTCTTGCCCCACCCCACCCCACAGTTCGGTCTCCTATTTGCCACCTCCCTCTTCCAGTCTCCCAGTTGTTAAATCTGAGCAGCTCTGCCCTGCAACCAAAAGACCCAAAAAAAAAAAAGCGATCTCGTAAACAGCGCTGCCGTGTGCCAAGGAGCGAGGCGCGTTGGCGGGGGCTCAGTGACCCCGCGCGCACACTCCCCGGGCGCCCGCCTCCCGCCCCTTCCCAGAGTGCCCCCCAGTCCCGCATCCCCGGGCTGGAGCGCCGTCCCAGCCCCGGGGAAATTCGGGGGTGTTCCAGGCTCCCCTCCCAGCTCCTCCCCACCCCCCCACCAACCCCCCCACCCCCGCCCGGCACTTCGGCCCGGGCTTCAAAGCCGCCTCTCATCTGGACTTCATTTTTACTGCCTCTCAGTCCCCGGCTTTTTATTACCGCTCTGGAAAGGGGTTCCAGGGCCCCAGGCCTGGCATCTCCCATTTCACAGAGAGGGAAAGATGTGTATTGGGGACCCAGGAGTCCTGCTTCCCCAGCCGGTGTTACCTCCAGGCCCCTCCTCACCATACACAAACTTTGCTTGAAACTTTTCCCTTCCTACTGAAGTTGTGGGCTGGAGCCATAGGAAAAAGTGCACACAACCCTATACACATTTCCTAACATTTCTTTTCTCAGTGGGGGAGGGGGGCGCCAGAACCCAATCTGGCCGCCTTAGTGTGCACAACCCCTTCCACCCCGCACACAGCACACCCAGAGGATGCACGCTCCAACACAGCCCTTTCCAAAACCGCCCCCGCAGCCACGCAGGGCACACACCCTCCCGGCCTCACACCACAAACAATTCCACACGGGGCCAGCCATGCGGACCTGCCAAAGCAGGCGGAGGGTGATGCTGCGTGGAGAGACCCCTGCACCCACACTCGCACCGCCTAAGCTAGGCGCTGCACACACAAGGGATGCCCACGCTCCGCAAACGATATATATATTTTTTACACTCGCAACTTCCCACATGGACTTTACAAACGCCACCCATGGTCCTGGGTGCCATAGCCCTCCGGGGCCACGAACCTGCCGACACAAACTACCAACGCACCTCGGCCTCTCCCTATCTCCGGGAACCCTGGAGGGGCATCAACCACAGATCCTAGCTATACACCCACCATCGAAACCACACACACACTCCAAACACTACTGCCCACACCCAAAGGAGTCGCTGAGGCCCCCACTTTTAAAGGGCCAGTACTTCTCTTTCCTACACACCCGACCCTCACATGGAAACGGTCAGAATGCCCCCTTGCACCCCGGGTCCACCTTTTACACATGGAGAGAGAGAGCCGCTGCCTGTCCTGCACCCCACACCCCACCCCCAGGCTCGGGTACCTACACTGCAGACTGGCGGGTTGCGGCCAGGCAAAAGACTCGAGTCCGGCGAAACAGGAGCTGCCGGCGGCTCTGCGCAGCAAGCCAGCCCCGGGTCCGCCTGCCCCGTACAGCCGTCGCGGACCCGGGACAAATGTTTCCATGCAGTCGTACATCGCGACCCGGCTTGGAGGGAAGCTGGGTGCTGGGAACACCGAGAACCCGCGGCCGATTCCCCCTCCTCCCCCGGCGGCGCCCCGCTCCTGGAGGGGGGGAGGGGGAGGGGGAGGGCTAGCGTAGGGCGCCGGGCTGCATGGGGGGTAAGGGGTGGGCGGGGAAGAGGGGGATCCCCAGCAGGGGAAAGGACTGGGCGGGGCGCAAAGCCGGGGCTGCCGCTCCAGCCGCGGTCTAGCTCACTCTGGGCGCCTCGGCAGCTAGCACTGGGGAGACCTTTTGTAAAAGCGAAGCCCAGAGGGGTGGGGGGTGGGGCTTGGAGAGCTAAGGGGGCCGGGCACCAAGATGAGCAGAGCTGGGAGTGGAGCGCACACACACACACATACACACACACACACTCGCACCGCCGCGCGCTTGCTTGCTTAGACACACATCCGTGCATGCATTTATCTTGGCAGGCACCACGCATTTGCAAATATGCAATAGTGCACATGCATGTCTGCACGCGCATAAAATCAGAGGTGTACACACACGTTTTTGCAGACACACCTGGCTCGGGAGAATGCTTGCAAGGATTTTCTCTCTACAGCCGGGAGGCTTTGCAAGCTTTTGCACTCAGGCGCGTGCCCCGATCGGGGATGGGGGAAGGAGTGGAGGAACCAAGCACACGCATTTCCTTTCGAGTTTCCCCCTTCCCCCAACAGTCCTTTTTTTTACACAAGTCTATACAGGCAGGGGTGTCACGGAGGACTGGGGAGAGGGGAACATGGAGGTCCCCTGAGCGCGGCAGTTCTCCAGAGCCCAGGGACCTGCACTACCTCCACCCCCTCATTCCCAGGCCTGGCTCCTCCCTCTCCCTCCGCGCGCGCGCCGCAGGGCCGAACAGTACATTCCTGCGGCTGGGCGCGCGCAGCCTGCTCCTTCCTTCCCGTCCTCCCCACCCCCGGTCCGAGGGCCGGAGCGCGCTCCCGCCGTGAACTCTCCGGGAACCCCCCTCGGGGCGGGTGGCCGGGCGCGCTCACCTCCCCCTGACCCGGCCCCGCCCCACCCCGCCCAGGCCTTAGCCAGCGCCGCCGCGGAGTCCCCCTCGCCCCTCCTGCGCAGCCGGAGTCTACCCCTCCTAGCCCGAGCGGTCCTCCCTCCGCCGTGGCCCGGGCCGCCTCCCTCCGAGTCCCGCAAGGCCCATCCCGGGGCTGACATCCCCGGAGCGCCTCCACTGCCTCTCCCAGCGCCCCTTCCTCGAAACTGGCATCACTTGTAGGGCGCAAGACTGCTCCCACCATGCCGTCTGCGTCTCAGACCCCACTGCCCTCCTGAGTGCCAACTCCCCTCCCCCAGAGTGCCAATCGCCCCCAAGTGCCCAGTGCCCCTCTCGGCAATAACTGCGAGTCCTGGTCGGTAACTGTTCTCCAAGCCATTCGATACCCCCACCAATGGCAAACTGCCCCTTCTCCCCTTTAGTGCCACACTTGGTGCCCTTCGGATCTCCTAGGGCCGCCCCACTCCTTCCTCGCGGGCCCCTTCCGGGCACTGAGCGCCCTCGCCCGGCGAAGAAGGGGGTGAGGGGGCGGGGGTTTGGCCACGTCAAGAGTTTGCCCTCGTCGGGCCGGGCCGACTCGGGGACCCTGGCCCCGGGACAGCGCCAGCGGCGGCGACTCCCGGAAACCGCCCCCTCCTCCGCGCCCCGCCCGCCGCCCGGCCGCCCGGCGGGCCGGCCCAGCCGGCTCTGTCAGCGCCGCTCGCACGGGGAGCGCCGGGGGAGCAGGAGCGGCGCCCGGCCCGGCCCATTCCCCCGCCCGGCGGCGGTGGCTGGGCCAGGGCGGGGCGCGCTTTTCTAAGAATCTGTTGTACCGGGTGGGGGGCGCACTGGGGTACCGCTGGAGTGGGGCGCCAGTTTGGAAGAATAAAGAGCAGGAAGGGGTGCCAGAGTAGGCGAGGGAAGGGAAGGCAGGCGCGGAGGAGGGGCTGGGGTGGCTGCCGGGGACTGAAGGGGGCTGGGCTGGGAAGGAGGGCCTGGTTGGCGGATGGGGGGGTCTGGGGTGGCAGGGCCGACTGGGGGGCTGGAAGCAGGGATGAAGACGGAATGCATTGGTCTTTTCCAATCCAGCCTGCCTGAGCTCCCAGTTCTTGCCCTCCACCCCAAATACACCATCTCTGGATCCAGCCATTCCCCACGAAGAGAAAAAACGGGTGACAGATTTCTGATTCAGAACCTGGCCAGTGGCAAAAACATCAATTAAGTGCAAAATGAGGAGTACCCCCAAAACAAGGGGGGAAAAGCCCTGATTAGTCAACTCCAGGCTGTCAGTCCCCCCCACCCCACCCTTCCCCCTCAGAAATCTGAAAGGTCCCAATTAAGTCAGGCCTGCCTGGTTGGTAATTAGAACCAGAAGTGGCCAGGCCTGTCACAGGGAGGGGGGTTGGGAGTGGGGCACAGGAGGTGTGGGGGGAGGGCTCCGAGAAGTTATGAGTCCTCAATAGCCCCCCTTTCTAGTCACCAGATGCACCCCACTCCTCATCACCCCATCTGTGTGTCTTTCCCAGGCATTGCAGGGAGAGGGGGCCTTAGAAGGGACTAGACAATACGGTGTCAGGGCCACCCTAACCCCCAACCCCAACCCCCATTCTAGACAGTCTTAGCCTTGAGGAGAAGGTAAAAGGATGGGGGAATCTAGTGCCCCCTCTTTTCCCCAAAGTCCCCCCAGCCCTTATTGCAGCAATTAGACCCATTAGCCTTCTAGCATTTCATGGGAACCAGATGTTCTCCACCAGCCTGGTGGGAGTATAAGGGGGGGCTGCTGCCTGACTCACCCCCTTCCCTATGATCCCCGCCACCAAAGCGCACCCCTCCCAGCTGGAGCCCCACAAAGCATGGTCCCAGAGGCAAGGAAGAGCGTACCCCCTCCCCCACTAATGAAGCCATTCACACTGAGCCTGGCATGGTCACCCCTCAGAGCCCCGACCACCCTGGCAAGGATGCATTTGGCCATCAAGGGGCTGTGGGGGGGAGGGACAGCTAGCTCCTTCTGCATCTCTCCTTTGCTCCCCTCCTGCCACCTTCTGGAAGGGGCTTGAGGATAACTGGCTCTGAAATCCTCATGCTAAATTCTCCTTTTCTTCCAAAACCTTCCCTCAAAAAACTGAAAAGAGGGCATTTCAAAGCAGAGAAGGCCCCACCCCAAGGGTAAGTCCTAACTTAGGAGTCCCACCTGAAGGGCAATGAATGGGAGGGGTCTCCGGAGGTGGGGGCAGCAGTGGAGCCGAGGGATAGGGAGGTGTGAATGAGGACCGGGGCCCAAAGCAGGGCGGTAAGGAGCGCTGGGCAGGATGGGGGCTGGGACCGGGTAGGGGGCCAGGAGAGGGGGGTGCAGCCTGGGCCCCAGCGGCGGCGGCTTGCCCAGCTCCCCCCGCTAGAGAGGTTTCCTGTTGCAATCAAAGCCCCGTTTGTGTCGGCCTGGAGCTGGAGCTTGAGCCTGAGCAGGAGAGACCAGGAGGGGAGGGGAAGGAGGCAGCGGCTGGGGTTTTTTCCTGGAGGAGGCCTCGCTGCCGCCTGCTCACCACCAGGCCTGCCCGCTTGACAAGGCCCCTGGCCTCTCCCGGAGTCTGGGTTCTCTCTGTGTCTGCGCCTTCCAGCCTGTATATTTCCCTCTCATCTTGTTTAGATCTCTGAGTCTCTCTTTTTCAGTTTCTTTTAAGTAGAACTCTTTTTCTTCCTGTGCCAGCCTGTCCTCAGTTTCTCCATGTGACTTGGTATGGTGCAGCCTGGGCTTTGTGACCCAGAGACACTGTCACCAAGTTCAGAGGACAAGCAGCGCTAGGTTGTCAGGACACCAGCTATCTTCTAAAGAGGGGGAGGCGGGCAGAGCAGGCCTTCCCTTCCCTTCCATCACACTCTGTTCCCTGCAGTCTTGATAAAACATAGACCACACCAGTGGTCATAACACTGAGATACACAGGGACACAGACACCAGGGTTTCATGTGTATGAGTGAGCAAGCACACTCAAACCTTCGCACATGTATACACACACACACACCCCTCCACTTTTCCACACACGCAGGCCTGTGCTTGCCTTGGCAGCACATGTTCCCTTCCCCTCCCCTCCTCCAACAGGCGGTTCTGAGATGCCTTACCCACTCAGGGCAGCACCCCAAGAGATGAAACAAGACTGCCCTTCTCAACATTAATGTCTCCAAGGTGCTGGGGACCCAGCAGTTGGATCCAAGAGCCAGCCCCAGGGTGAAGCTCCAGAGTCCTTCACAGACCACCCTCCCTCCCACAGACCAGCAACAGAGGCTGAGGAAAGAGACTCAGCCACCAGGTGAGCATGGCTTTGACTTAGGCCTCCAGTCCCCTTCCATTAGATGGCCCAGTCACAAAGGGAAGGGAAGTGAGATTACACTTTGCCCTTCAGCCACTGCTGCCCCTCTGTGGGAGGTCTCTCAGACTCTCCCAGCTGCCTCCCTTTCCTCCACCACTAGGTGCTTCGAGCCCCACTCCCAGGTAGCTGTCTGGACCCAGGCCTTCCCCTCCTCCCCTCCCCACCGCCACCTCTCTGCCCAGGCCTGTCCCCCTTGCCAGCCACACCCTCCCCAGCTACCAGCCCAGGCTCTGGCTTCTCCCTTGGATTGCTTCTTTCAGCCCCCCTCCTTCAGGGCAGCATTTGGGGATGGAGCTTAGTCTGACCCCTTCCCCTGCCTTGACCTCACTTTGAACCCTGACCTTGCTCTCCATGTGTCCAGGGCATAGGGGCACATGGAGAACTTTGCTGGGGGCTGGCTCCTGGCTCTCCACACTCTCGCCGACACCATTCTGTCTCCTCTGCCTTCTACCCCCACTCCCTTAGTTGCCTCAGAAACTTGGGAAAATCAAGTCCCAAGGGACTGAGTTGTACTGCTCTTTGCAAGAGGGGCATTCATGTGGGAGGGTGGTTCCCTCCCACCTCCAAGACCCTGGGACAGATTCATGGGGTGCAAATGAGGTAGGGGAAGCCCAGCTGAGGTTTACAATAAGGGGGGCTTTGTGCTCTCTCCTTCACCTGCATGCCACCCAAATAACCCCTGTTGGACTACAGACAGGCCACCAGCAGGCCTCACCAAACCCCAGACACACCGTCAGCAGCCCATGAAATACCACCTCACTCCTCACACTGACTCTTTGTTGCAACCCTGGAATTCTGTGTATGAGCAGCGTCTCAGGGCCACACTGTGCATACAACTGCATATGGCTTTACACACACACACACACACACACACACACACACACACACACACACACACTTGCCTTCTCTAGGTGAGCTTGCTCTTTCCAGCAGAGCTGCCAGCCCCAGTCCTGTTTAATCACCCCTTCGCACACACACACACACATACACATACAACCCTCCAAGTGCCAGCTCCTGAACACAGGCCCCTTCTCTCCACCTCTCTCTCTCTGAGCTTGTGGAGCTATAAAGGATGTATCTTTATCTTTTGGTCTTTTCTTCTCCCTCTCTGTTTCTCTCTCTGGAGCTGCCCCTCTCTCTATCACCTCCCCTCCTTTCCAGGTGGGAACTTCTCTACACCGGCTCCCATGCTGACCCTGTATCACACGGAGCCAGCATCCTAGCCCTCCAGCTCCTGGGCACCCATGCCTGAAATGACCCCAGCGAGGAGGATTCACTACCAAGAGGAAGGAAAGGGGACCCAGAGGGAAGAGGAGAGGCCTCGGCTTGCTACTGTCAGCTTCACCCAAAGAGGGCAGGCCTGAGGGACAAGCAGGGATCTGCACAGCATGTGGGCACCGGGCCAGACCAGAGAGAGAGAGAGGGAGAGAGAGAGAGGAGTCCACAGCCCACATGGCTGGAGGAGAGGATGCTGATGGGACCCCCCCCTCCACTTCCCCGGATTACTTATGAGACAAGAGCTACCTTCCTTGCGGCTATTTCCACCCTTCCCAGAAGCAAGGGGCTTCCCTGGTGGCTCTGCTGGTAAAGAATCTGCCTGCATTCCATGGGGTCACAAAGAGTCGGACATGGACACTGAGCGACTTTCACTTAACCAGAAGCAAGAGGGAAGTTTCCTGACCCCAGACATCTCTGGGTACCTGGCACTAGATTCCATTCCTCTTTTTTGCAGCCTCCCCCTAATTCAGGACAATTTCACCTCTTGATCCAAGAGTCAGCAGATTGTCCTCCCAGGCTCCTCCACTTCACAGCCTGACTCCCCATACCCCCCACTGCAGGCAGGCAGCAGCCTCAGACTTCCCCAGACCCACCCTTGGCTGCCCATACAAAGAGGTTCTCCCTGCTAGCTGATTCACTCAGGAGGCAATTGCAGAGTCCCAAATTTTAGGCTTGCCACTTTCCTATCCTAGCTGTACAGGAGAACTCTCATTCGCAAAGATGTTCATTTGCTCATATCCAAACCCCCTCATGGCTACTCCTTTAGATCAAAGCCATAAGCCTGCCTGCCTTCCTAACAGGGACACCAGTTTTCTCGCTCATCCACCCACTAATGCCCTCCTGTTTCCACTTGCCCTCATCCCCCACAATCCCTGAGACTCACACAGAGAGGCCATCTCCTTGGGGAGGTCAGGCTGGCCCAAGCCCCGGAAGCTAGGGCTCAGCATCTCAAAAGGTGGAGACCCCCTGAGTGCCCCTGGGAAGGCGAAGGGGAAGCCAGCCCCTGGGTAGCCAGAGCCAGGACCCAGGGCACCAGGCACAAAGAGTCGCTCCTTATTGGTGGCCATGGCCGCGGCAGTGTGGGAGGCTGAGTCCCCTGGGGTCTGCTGTGGGCGGGGGACTTCTTCAGCCACAGCCCCCGCCCATGCCCACTGCCCTGGCCTGGGAGGCTCCGTGCCCGCCCTGCCTGGCCTGCTCACTGGGTCTCCAAGAGTCCTAAGGAGAAAGAAAGGAAAAGGAGGGATGAGAGAATGATCACTTTGAGGTTCCAAGCCCCATGACCCTCACCCAGCTAGTCTTTTCTCTCCTTGCTGCCACAGTTCATACTGCTCAGGGCACTCAGTGTGGGGACACAGGGTGGGAGCTGATGCAGGCTCAGAGAAACTCTCCCAGAAAGGGTAAACTGAGTTTACAAGGTGACTGATAGCCTCCAGACTCACAGCAGAATGGACTCCTAAGCTAGGTAGTGACCACTGAACACCATCATGGGCTGAACACTTGATTTAACACTCACATCAATCCTGCCAAGTAGGAATTATGATTCCCATTTCACAGATGAGAAAACAGAGGTTAAGGGACTGATTAAAGGTCACATGGCTGTAAATGGTAGAGCCAAGATTCAAACTCTCTACCACTCTGGAGAAAGTGATCATATCTGTTTTAACACTTTTATCAAAAAATGTTACACCTCTCTGGAACACAGATCCTGGAGCCAGACTATCTGAATTGATCCCCACCACTTCCAAGCTGCAAGACCTCTGATGTATTAGCGTTACTTAATCTCTCTGGGCCTCAGTTCCCTCCTTTACCAACTGTGAATAATAAGGCCCACTTCATAAGGTTATTACGAGGATTAAATAATTTACCATATGTAAAGTGTCTAGAATAATATAGGACACATACTAAATGCTTTGTGTACCTCATGTTCTTTTTCCTTGCCCCTTCTCTTCCGCCATACCTCCTTTAATTTGCATTCCTTTCTTTCCATCTTCTTCAGTGCTCCCTCTCCGAGAGTTTCCCCTCCTAGTCTGTCTCTGTCTCCAATTATGCCTCACTTCCTAACCTCTCTTCACATCCACGGAGGTTGATGGAAGCCCCGCTCTATGCCAGGCATGATGCTAGGAAGCTCCTCTCTCTGTCCTCAGTTTACTTTGCTTCTCCATCTCTTCTCTCTCTTCTCTGAGCCCTCCACATATAGGAAGCCCTCTCTGCATCCCCCCTTCCTCTAATATAGCCTGACCCCTGAGCCCAGGGGAGGGCGAGGGGGATGGAGGGAAAGAGGAAGTGGGAATCCTAGGTTAGGCAGGTGGTTCCTCTCCTGATGCTCTGACAAGGGGAAGGTTGGCTTTCCTAGGAGTGCCAGAATCGCCCACCTGTCTCGGGAGTTAGGGACTGGGAAAGGAGAGTCATCTCAGCCTAGGTGCCTCCTCTACCAGCCAGAACCATAATGGACTACATGAAGAAGGTCAGAGAGCAAGGACGGAAGAGAGTGAAACACAGAGTCCTCAGGGTAGGCAGGCCCAGAGGTAGATAATGGGTATTTTACATCTCTTTCCGTCAGTCTTTGCTTCTACGATCAATATCTTTCCATCTTTGTACCTCTGTTTCTTCATTTTTTCCCTTTCTTTTTTATCTCTCCTCTGCCTTGGCTTTCAAGTTCCTGAAGGTAAATTGTCATGGAGGTATCAGGAACTCAGACCCCAAGCCACCAGCCATCACTCAGTCTCAATGCATAAAGCAGCCACTGCCCCTCACTTGGCACCACTCAGATCCCCAGCACCCTGACTCTTCAAACCAGTGTCTCCCCAAGTCCTAAAACCCTGAGCTCTGAGCCCCCAGGGTTCATCTCCTTCACCTTACCCTATTCCCTGCAGTCCTCTTTCCAGGTTAAGCCAGGGTAGAGCCAGGAGTCCAGGCCCCTGAGGCCCCTGGGCCACAGCTTAACAGGCTGGGCCACATTCCAGGTGGATTAACCCCTCCAACGCCAAGGATGAGAAGCTACTAGAGGTCCCCCCATCTTCCCCAGACTGTCTTAGGCTGATAAGTTGGCTGTGTGGTCCAGCACTCTCTGTCTTTGCTTCTCACCTGTGGGTGGGAAACAGAGACCTGAGGGCAGAGCAGGAGAGCTTTGAGGGTCCCAGAGAAGGATGCTCAGACTCCTAGTCCTTATGGAGGAGGGAAGCTGTGAGTGAGTGAAGGACAGCCCAGTTCTCCCGAGAACTTCCTCTTATTTTGCCTCAGAGAAGGAACTTGAGAGTTGAGTGAAGAGAGGAAGGGGAAAGAGATTCATCCCAGTTCTGAACCTTGGTTTCTCTGCCTTGGCTGGGAAGAGAAGGGGAGGGTCCTAAGTCTTTGGTAGAGGAAGGGACCAAGGAATTGAAGACATTGGTACACAGTGTAAAAGGAAATCCTAAAGTAGGAACCCAGAGACCATGGTACTTCAGGGGGACCTGAGGAAGGGACAATGGACTTCTTTCCTCCCAAGATGCCACCTCAGGTGGAGGGGGCTGACCAGGGGAAAGTGGTCCCTTACAAAGCTGCTTCTCTTCAAGTTGAGGTGGAGTTGAGGGGAGGGCATGGATGAAGGGGGCTGCTGGATGGAGGCAGGGGTGTCTCTCTGCTGCCTTGCCCGCTCCAGAGCCTGGAACAAAGCTGCTCTTGTCGGCGGCTCTCCACCCGCTGCCCCCCTCCCCTCTGTATAAACACGACCACCTTTTTCCATGACCCCATCCCCAGCCTGGGCGGAGGACCCAGGCATCCTCTGCTCTGGCCTGGGCCCCCAGCCTGCTCCCCAGGAGGCAAGAGCAGGCCGGGTTTCCCTGGTCTTCTGCCACCCTTGGGGGAGTCCAGACCCTTGAGTCTCCACCTCCCATCCCCGTGTGCCCTCCCTCTACCTCACTGGCCCCAGGGAGGGGCAGTACCCAGGAGGCAGGCAGGCAATGCCAGTGGAATGTGTGTGGGCATCGGAGGGCACGGGTAGGGTGGGGCAGAGGGGGGAACTGGAGGTGCCAGTTGGGTGGCTTTCTGAGCCAGGGGTGGGGGTGTGCCGGGATGGGGGTGTGTGCCCTGTGCTGCCTACTAGGCTCCAAGCATGTGTGTGTGTGAGAGTGTGTGTCTATTTGGGTTACCCAAGCTCCAGGACCCCTCCCACACTGCCTCCTGCCCCCTCCTCTGCCCTCTCTTTTCTCGCCTCAAGGGAATGAGACACTACCTGTGGTCCTCAACCCTAAGTCAGCATCTGAGCAGTGATGGCAAGGGTACAAACCTCAGACTTCGGGACTCATACCATAACTGCCCTAGATGTGGACCCTGAAGGGGCACGACCATCTCAGCTTCTTGCCCCACAGACCCTTCCTCAGGCTACTTGCCCCCCACCCCGCCCCCAGCATTCTCTTACCCTCTGGCCACCTGCAGAGATTCCCTCCTACAGACTGGGTCAGGTCAAGGGAACTGGGCTGTAAGAGCTGGAAACAGGGAGGCAGCGCCAGTAAGGCTCTGGGGCTGGAACTCCTGGGTCCCTGCCCCAGTCTCCCTGCTCTGCCTTTGTTCCATTCAGGCTCCCCTCAAGAATACTCCGGAGGAGCTCCCTACCTTGGCTGGAGGGAGCCAGGACTCACACCCAAGGTTGCAGACATGAGAGAGTGACTCCTGCACTGCGGTTCAAGGCGGTTCAAATTCACTGAGGTTCAGCTATACAGATCCCTATCCTATCCACTTGTCTCTCCAAACTTCCGGACTCAAAGGGACAGAATCATTTGCCTCTGGCCCTTCTGATGTCCAAGTGGTGCCATTCCACTAGGGAAGGAGGAACTTGGATCAGCGTGGACCAAAAATCCTCCCCTCAGATTCCCCAGGGGAAGCCTGAGGGGAGGCGGATGGTGGACTTTCCCCGCAGGAGAGGACCCTATCTCCCCTCACACTCCGGGCACAAAAATAAGGATAGAAGCCCCCTGGCTGAAGACTCTTCTCCCAAAGCTCTCCCAGAATACTCACCTCAATGAAGGGTGAATACAGCCCAGCCCAGCCCAGCCCAGCCTGTCTTCCCCAATCCCTTCCCACCTCAGGGCTGACCCCCAAGTCGGGGCCAGGAAGCCCCCCTCCACCCCTGCGGACAGCCAGACCCGCGCGGGGAGGAACCGAGCCGGCGTGGCTCCCGGCGCCCCCGCCCCCAGCCCACCTCGCCCGAGGAGGACCCGGGCGTCCGCGGTGGCGGAGCCTACTTCCCCGCCTGACTCACCTGGAGGGGGAGGGAGGGGGAAGGGAGGCCGCCGAGCCCCGAGGTCCCGGCGTCGGGCGGTCGCGGGGATGGAGCGTCGCAGTGGCAGGGGCTCGCGGTGATGGGGGGTTCTCGGGGGGCACGGACTCTAGGCTGGGACGGTCCCGGGGCCTCTCGGAGCCCGCCCGCCCACGTGACCGCCCCAAAATATCCGACACATTTTCTCCCAAACCGCACACTGACTCTGCAGGCGGGGACACGGAAAATATTTTCTTTCTTTTTCTCCCTCCCCACCCCCCCACCTCCCTCCCAGCCCGGCTCCCTCCTCCCCCTCCCGCCGTCGCTCCTCCCTCCCCTGCCGCCTGCCCCTGCCCGGCTCCCTCCTCGGTGCCCTGGGGCTGGGGGGCGGGGGGCGGGGGGCGGGGCGGGGCGGGGCGGCCCGGGACGCCTGGGTCTCTGCCCCTCCCATTTGCTGGGCTTCCGTGGCTCCGTCCCCGGGAGGCCGGGCAAGGCTGGCAGAAGAGGTCAGTGTCCTGGGCCCATTATGCCACCCTTTCTCTCTGGCACTGTTCCCCTTCCTGCCATTTGCGGGGGGAACTGGTTGAGTCCTCTGGCCGGGCTGTGGTTCCCGGAGGCCAGTCTCTGTACCTCCTCAGGACAGGCAGTGAGGGCTGTCTCCACGTCCTCCCAGGGGTGGCTTGACCGCGCAGGGATCCGCCAGAGCAGAAGCCACTGTCTTCACCCCGCGCTTAGCCTTCACCTGCGTGTCAAAGTAGACTCTTCTTCCCCATGCCTACCCCAGCCGGTCCTTAGGTCCCAGGAGCAAACTGGTTTAACTAGTGGAGGTTGTAGGGGTTCTAAGGCTTGGGCTTAAAGACCTCCTCCTCTCTCTGCCTTGATTAAGCTGTGGGAGCTAGGGCTCCTGGGTCCCCGGCTGGCTGCCAAGGCCATCCCCACCTTTAGGCTTGGGTCTGGAGGGGAGAGGCTGAGGAGGAGGGCCGGGGAACTGTAGCTGGGGGTGGGAGGAGCCTTGCGCTGAGTGTGAGAGAGAAAGCCCAAGCCGAGGGTGTGTGTCTGCCTTAACTAGCGCCTGCCTGCCTACCGGCCTGGTGGATGCGCCACGAATGTTGTTGACGATAGGGGTGTGTGTGTGTGTGTGTGTGTGTGTGTGTGTGTGTGTGTGTGTGTGTGTGTGTGTGTGTGTGTGTACGTGTACGTGTGTGTGCGCGCACGCGCGCACCCAGTGTGAATGTCAGTGTCTGATGGGGACATTCCTCCAACTTCAACGTGACCACCACAGACTCTCAACCCTAGAGTGGGAACACCCAGGGTGTCAGCATCCATCCTACTGATGACAGAGCCAGAGAAGAGGAGGGAGTGTGAAGTCCAAGCTCTGTGCGCAGAGCCCCAACACTCTTACAGGGACTAGGGTGGGAGTGAGAGAGTGGAGAAGGGCAACAGCAGGAGGGAGGGCTGGGCTGAGCGGGAGATGCACCCAAAGGACCTTCCCAGTAACAGTCCCAAGTAGCCGGCACTGGGGACATTGACTCGGTCGCGTCACATTTTCCGTACTGGAATTACCTTGTCCACACTGCTACCCTGAGGACCAGGTACCCTCCCTCCCAGGAGAGGGAAAGGCCACTTTTGGTAGCCAGAGTCAGATGAAGGGGAGGGGGATGAGGGAGCCTGCTGTGGCTCTCTCGGGAGAACAGGAGATGCTGATGGGGTGCTGACAGGCTCCCCCTTCCACTCTGGGGGTGGGAAGAGCTGGGAATAGATACTCCAGGGTCCCGTCCCCAGGTGGCCTGGCTGCTGTTGACTTTGCTTGGTTACCCTGGGAGCAGCTCTCAGTAGTGTGGGAGGGGCGGGTGTTGGGGAGTTGGACCCATGAGTCCAGGCTGGGGTGGGATGGCACTCAGCCTGTGTGGCAGGGATCCTGCCAGGAGGCTGCGAAGTTAACCCCTCCTGCCCTGGTGATGGTGGCGGCTGGCGGAAGGAGGGCGGGCCCAACTGCGGTTAGTGAATGTGGCCCTGATTCCCCCTCCCCCTCCCAGCACATCTGTACTTGGTTTACAGTGAATGAGTCTCCTGTCCTCATGAACCGGGTGAGGGCACCACTCCCTCTCTGGCCCCTGGCCGGGCATCCTGACACAGAATCAGGCGCCACCCACCCCTGGAACGCTCTCCCTGCTGGGTAGCCCTTTCCCAACTCTTCCCCTTACCCTTCTTAGAGGGGCTCAGGGGCTGGTCCCCCAGAGCTAGAGCTCTGAGACTACGCAGCCAGGACAGCGAATGGGGCCAGGGAAGCTAAGGGGGTGAAGGGAGGGGGCGACAAAACTCTTGGATGGCCTGGAAAGAGGGAGTGGTCTGGAATTCCATCTGTCTCTGCCTTCCTCATTGTCTTGGTTTGTCTGTCTGTCTGCCTGTGTCTTTGTCTCTGGTGGGTGGTGGTCCATCCATCCGTCTTGGAAACTGTGGCTCCGCCTTTCTGGCCTCTGTGATCCCCAGCCAAGGACAGCAGCCAGGGGGCGATGCCCAGGAAGACCCGCCCTGCGCCGGTCCCTCCCCTAGGGATTGCCTCGCCCCCGCTCCTCCCCAGGACCCAGTGAACGACTGGGGTCTGTGGCCTGCAGCGGTCTGGAAGTCAAACCAAACTGGCAGATTGGGGAGCAGAGAAGAGGGGTATTGTGAGGGGTTCAGTTTCTTCTCTCCGTCTTGTGCTGCAGTCTGTGCTCTGTCCAGTGATTCCAGGAGGAAGCTTGAGAAGAGGGCCTCCCACTCTGGAAACTGGCGGAGAGAGCTCCCCTCGTTTCTCCTCTTCGGTCATCCCTAGTTCTAGGCTTTGCTCTGTTTGTGGTTGCTCCACTTGATCACCCTGGCAACTTGAGAAATGATATCTTGGGGGCCCTAGAACCAGGCTTCCTTACATCACAAAAAGGAGAGAAAATGGATCCAAACTTCCAGCCTACCTGCCCTGATTTGCCATGTAGCCCACCCATAATTTTCACCCTTGCCTCCTCCCCAGCAGCATCAGGACACTGAATAGGTAATCTGCCCAAGCCCAGTCTGCTACTGGGTGGACGTCCCACACCACCCTCAGAGGTGGCTGGCAGATGTCTAGGGGTGGGGGTGGGAAGGGGTTTGAAAGGGAGGGGAAAGCTCTGTTACAACCCCCAAGGACATCATTAAAGCACGGAAGTGCCATCGGGGCTTGGAGACCAGGGCACCCAGGGAGAGCATGATGAAAACATGTTTTGTACAACACGTGTCTTTCTCGTCCTCCACTCCCCTCCGACCTCCTCCCCCAGGACTGCTCTGTGCCGAGGCTGGTGCCGGCCTTGCCCTGAGTGCTTCTCAATTCTACCCCTTGAATCAGGCCTATTTTGCTGCTTGCCACTTTGTTGGTTCTCCCAGTGAATGACTTTGTGTGGAGAAGGTCTTACCAGCATCAGAGATGCCCAGATCCCCACAGAATAAGGCCTTGACTTTGCAACACAGGATTTTAGAACTAGCCTAAACAACTCTAGGAATTTCTTCCCTGAGCACGCAGCACCATTCATTAATTCAACAAATCTTTATTATGCACCCACTGTATGCCAAGCAATATGCTAGGCCCTAGGAATCCATAGGGATCTCCTTGGGCCCAAGTATTCAAGGAAATCAGGAAAGACTTTGGGGAGGGGAGGAAGTGAGGAGCAGAGGGGAGAAAAGGGAGGGCAGCAGAAGAGTATGTGCAAAGGCCCTGGAATCAGGGTCCTGGCTCCCAACCACCCTGCTCCCCCCAAAAGAACAGGGGCCCTCCATTCCTGCTCCTCTGCTGGACTTTGATACACCACAAGGGAGGGATGGTGAGCACCTCCTACTAGCCAAAGCGCTCTAAGACCCTAGGATATCTGGTGCTCCTGCCCTGGAAAGATTCCATCCACTCCTTCATCTCTTCCTCCAGAAAGGGAAACAGAAGCACAGATAGAGAGGAGCAATCCACAAGCTTAGGCCCCAGATTCCATACAGAAAACAAGGCCCCATGCTGAGGTGGAGGGACTCTTGAGTTTGCCCTGCTGTAGCCTCACCAGACAGAAAACCTGTCTACTCTGAGCTGTTCGATGGTGCACCCTCCCTCTCTGGGATCCAGCCCTGACCTGTCCCGCTCCCTGGAACAAGGAGCAGGTCTGCCTCCAAGGTTGCCTGGAGCCTGTGAGCTAAGAGCTCCAGGTGTCTGCCAGTCTCCCTGTGGGTGGGTGGAGCAGTCTGTTTGGTACAGAACTTCCATCCCGGATTACAGGGTTATCTCTCCTCTGTCCACTGGGGGGCTTCCAGCTCCTCCAGCTTAGACACCAAGGTTCCAAGCTTCTTCCTTTCTGAAGAAAAGGGATGGAGGGTCCTTTGAGGACAGAATAGGCTTCTTTGTGGCTGTTCCTCCTCCGGAACCGGCACAGAGGTCATGGGACCAAATGGGGTTAAGTTCTAGACCTGTTCCAACGACCCATTTTTTCTCCCTGTGTCCACACCCCCTGGGGCCAGGGTGTTGGGTGGGGCCAACCTGGCACCTCCACGCCCACATCTGGGACTTCCCCTAGATGGAAACTCCCAGAACCCTGGTGTCCTGCCTCCTCTGCCAGCTCTCCCACTTCACTTACAGGGGGAGCTCCCTGTCTGCCAGCTCTCCTCCAGACTACATCTCTGCCTTAGCCCCAAGGGGCCCTGTGGATGTAGGACCACCTTCAGGGACCACCTTTGATGTCTGGCTGCCCTTTCTAGTGGATTCCTTTGAAGAAAAGATGGGAGGCTGTGGGGAGGGAGTTGGGAAGCTATCCTTTGTTGAGCACCTACTATATGCCAGGCATTATGCTTGGCATGTACATTACTCACTTAATCCACACAGCGGTCCAGAGAAGTAGCAGTTATCATCCCATTTCACGGAGGAGGGAACTGAGAACCAGAGAGGTTAAGCAGCTTGCCCAATATCACACAGCTAGGATGTAGCAGAGCTAAGATGGGAACCTAGGTCTTGGTGGTCCTGAGCTCTCCTCACCACCACAGGCTTCTTCTTCTTCTGTAGCTGCCCACCTCTCCATGAGATGAGACTTGGAAAATTCAGTTCAATTCAACCCAATTCAGAAAACAGTTATTGAACATCTGCTCTATGCCAGCCACTGATAGGTGCCAGACCAGCAATCTGGAAGGTTGCTGACTCAAGGTCTGGTGGGAGAGATAGGTGTGTGAATTAGGCAGTATCTAACTTCAGCAGGATGATATGAACAACGTGGCATGGAGTAGAGAATGAAGTAGTACAAAGGAGACACAGACGTAAAGAATAGACTTTTGGACTCAGTGGGAGAGGGAGGGATGGATGATTTGAGAGAATAGCATTGAAACATATACATTACCATATGTAAAACAGATGATCAGTGAGAGCTTGATATATGAAGGAGGGCACACAAAGCTGGTGCTCTGTGACAACCTAGAGGGATAGGGTGGGGAGGGAGGTTCAGGGACACATATATATACCTATGGCTGATTCGTACTAATGTATGGCAAAAAGCATCACAATATTGTGCAGCAACTATCCTCCAATAAAAATAAATAAATAAACTTTAAAAAAGAAAAGAAATAGTATTTCTATTTTCTGTTCATAAAAGAGTATAGAAATATATTATGAACAGTATACAGAATAAATTGGAATAAAGTGAATACCTACTCAACTGCCATCCAGCTCAAGAAATAGAGTATTTCCTACTCCAGAGGTTCCCGTGTGACTCTCCCATCATCCTCTTCCTCTCTGAAGAAGTAACCACCATCCTGACTTTTGGGATAATTATTTCCTTTTTTCTCTTTATAGTATTAGCACCTATGTATGCATCCCTTTATAATATTACTTAATTTTGCCTGTTTTTGAGGTTTATATAATGACATATATATATGACACTGTATTACCCTTTCCTGTCTGACTTATTTTGTTCAACTTGTTTGTGAGAGAGATACAAATTGTTGCACATAACTGTCTTTTTCATTGTTGCAGAGTATTCAGTTGCATGAATATACCACAATTTTTTTTTTTTATTCTACTGTTGGTGAAAGTTTGAGTTGTTTCTAGTTTGGGCTACCATAATGCTACTAAGAACATTTTTGTATATATTTCCCAACACATACATGCAAGAGTTTTTCTAGGCTATAAAGCTAAGAGTCAAAGTGTATGTGCAGGCAATCTCAATTTTTATCAGATAATCCCAAACTGTGTTCCCAAATGGTTGTACCAGTTACACAGGAAGTAGAACATTCTAATCAGGAGCAGGTGTAAAATCAAGAAGACCCATACTCCTTTCTTGCCTAAAACTCTCAGTGGTTCTCTCTTTTCCTTGGAGTAAGATCCAAGTTACTGCTGTGGCTCCCAGGCCTCTACCTGGCTCTCTACCTATGCCATATGACTCTCCTCTTTGCTTTTTGTACTTGCTGTCCCCCTCTCTGGAATGTTCTTCCACTAGCCATCTCCATCACTCTCTCCCTCACTTTCTTCAGGTCCTTGCTAAAATGTCACTTCTCAGTGGCACTGTCCCTGACCACTGAATTTTCTTTCTTTCTTTCTTTATTTGGCTGTGCCAGGTCTTAGTTGTGGCCTGTACATTCTTACTTGAGGCATGCAAACTCTTAGCTGAGATGTGGGATCTAGTTCCCTGACCAGGGATCGAACCTGGGCCCCCTGCATTGGGAGCGCAGAGTCTTAGCCACTGGACCACCAGGGAGCCGGGCCACTGAATTTTTCTATCACAAATTTTTCCAGGCCTCCTTACCCTCTTCTCAGCTTTTGTTTTCCGCACAGTCCAGCCATCTGGGTTCCAGTCAGCCTCAGGCTGCTCTCCTGTGATCTGCCAGGACTTTTATCTCCTCCCAAATCCTTAAGGGCCCTTGGAGCTGACTGTGTGGTGGCAGTCTAGCTGCTCCTTCTAAAGGATCCACCTCTCTGAGTCACTTTGTATCACATCACTCTGGGTTTTTTTCACAGCCATTCCATGCTCCTAGACAAGCTAATGTATTTATTTGTTTACCTGTTTGCTTTTTGTCCCCACCCAGCCCCACCCCTCACTTTAAAGGGTACTCCATAAGAGGAAACCTCACTATCTTGCTCTGTAACATGACCAGTACCTGCTGCATGACAGGCCCTCCAATAATAATTGTCCAGGCTGGTTGTCAGGCTCCCAGAGACAGCCAGGCCCTCCTCCTCTCCCTGACACCTGGGACTTGCCCTGTCTGGAAACTCCCAGAACCTAGGTCTCCCCCCTCCCCGCCAGCTGCCACCAATATCCCAGGCAGAGTTTCAGAGCATCTGCTTGTGCTGCTGCCACTGCCCTGTGTCTCTGCTGGGGACTGTTTGGAAGTCTGAAGCAGTCATTCTGGCTATCAGGACTGGAGAGTGATGGGCAGGTGTCAGGTGCCCGGAGCTCAAGAAATACTTTTTGATTGAATAAAGGGGAAGTCTTCAGAGATGAAAAGGATCTTGCCAGGTAGAGAAAAGAGAAAGGGCGTTCCGAGCAGAAGGAACAGTAAACAAAGGACAGAGGCGTGACGAGTGCACATCATAGAGGACTTGGTCTAATCTGGTGCCCATGGAGGGTTCTCTGTGGAGGGGAGGGGAGCCAGCAATCAGGAAAGGGGAGGGCTAGCTGGGGAGGTCTGAGCTCCTGATGGCTCAGAGAGGCTCAGCAGTGTCTTAGGTTTAATCCTGCCCCCACCCCTGCTCCCCACAGTCCCTACTCTGACCCCACCCCTACCCTCCCCTTCACCCAACCCCCAGCCTGGCAGCTCCCTGCCGCTGAATGGACTTCTCTCTGGGCCTACGTCTGGGACCTCGGAACAAGAAAGCCAGCCATCAACAGCCACCTGCGCCCTCTGGACACGGCCCACCAGCTGCCTCCCCTTGTCCATCCTGCCCCCACTCTGCCTGTGCCTGCCCCTGCCCGGCCTGTCCCCCTCCCACCTGCTCCTGCACCGCCTATCCTTCCTACGCAGCTCCCTGCCCCTCCTGTCCCGGCCTCCCGGGCCCACCCTGTACCTGCTCCTGCCCTCCCTGCCCCGCCTGTCCTCCCTTGACTTATCCCCACAGTGCCTGCAGCCAGTGCTCTGGCCAGCACTTGACCTGCTGCCGCCCCTCTCCTTGCCCCATGTACCCTTGCTCCAGGGGTCGAGCCACCTGTTCCAGCTCCTGCTTGGGCTGCAGTGACAGCTGTGGCTGTGGTCGAGGGGCTGCCTGGGGACCTCCAGCCTCCACTGGCCGCTGCAGCTGCTGCTTCAGGGGACAGCGCACCTCTCGGCACTGTCTGATTGTCTAGGGGGCGGTTGCCCTCTGGGAGAGTGCCCATCTCCTGGAGCACTTCTGCAGGCAGAAGATCAGCTGGACCCTCTCCCAGGTGGGGAGAGGGGCAGGCTGCTCAGAGCCCCCCGGCCTCCTCAGTCCTGGGAGCGAGAGTCAGGCATCTGTTTTGAAGCTAGTTTCTGGACACGCTCTCACTGGTTCCAGAACCTCCTCTTCTGCAACTTCTGCAGTGGAAAATGTTCTTCTCAGGGCCTCCCCTGTGGTCCCTGAAGGTGAGCAAGTTGACCATTTCCCCCTCTAGTTGACCTCCCCAGAAGACCCTTCTTGGCTCGTCTTCTCTGCAGTTTGCATGGATAAGATGGCTTCTTCATCCAGGGACCACTTTTTCTACCCTATGGACCTTCACTCATATCCCTGAATAACCCAAGAATCTCTGAACACTTTACCTCTCATCGTGAGCCTGGAGGAAGGGCAGTGGCTCTTGAAAGGAGAGGCTGAACAGAGGATTCTTGGTTCCTCCCTCCCCTTGGATATCATGACATCCTTTATGGTCCTTTACTTCTAGGAACCTGGCGCTCTCCACCTGAATGTCTTATCTTATCAAATCTCTGAGTGCTTGCCCAGCCTCATGACCTCAATCTTCCAGCAATAATCCTATCTGTTATATTCATGCTCATCTGGCAAGGGATGATGGAAGCTGGGAGCCCTCGACTGAGGTTCCCAATGATTCCATCCACACGTAGCTAGTCATAGTCCCCTGTCCCTGGGAGTGGGGCTGGGGAGTTGGAGAAGCCACAAAAAGGAAGATGGAGCTGATAGATGCTGTTATCTGCCTGGGATTGGATCTTAAGCTGAGAGCCCCTAAGCATCCCATCATATTCTCCAAGTTATGTGACACTCATCTGCTTCAATCTTCTCTTTCTCTGCCTCCTTCTCTGGGACCCTTTGTTCTTTCCTTTCTATCTCTGTATATCTTTCTGCTTATCCTTCCTTCCAGCTTTCTACACCACTCTCTCCATTTCTGTTTCCTTTTTTCTATCACCTGGACACTCTACCTCCACCTAACTTGGGTCTTTACATTTGTTTCTCCCACTCTGTCCCTTCTTTTCCCCATCTAATTTAAAATCTACTTAACATATATGTCTTTTTCTTTCCCCTTTCCCTGTCTCATTTTGTATCTTTATGTTTGTTTTCTTCCTTGGTCTTTTTTTTTAAACAGGACAAAGTTACATATAGTTCCACTATATGTTACAATTATTTTTTAAGTAGATAAATTAAGATCTTTTCCTTGGTCTTTTGACTCACCTCCTATTTCTCTCCTTTTCTGTCCTATTCTGCTTCTGGGAGCAAGTCATTCTAGATCTTTTCCATTTCTATTTCCCTTCTTTGTCTTTCTGTCTTGTTCCCGTCTTTCTGGGTCCAATTCTGTTCTTCTGTTTTTCAATTCCTATCTCTCTTTCTGTCTCCCCAGTATCTGGCTTTCTGTCTGTCTCTTCCCATCTCTCTGGGTCCTGCAGCTTCCTGCACACAGGCCTACGTCATACCCATCTCATTGCTATCCAAGGGGCAGGACACCAAGTCCTCCATTGTCCCCCAAACAGCATATGTCCTGGACTGAGCAAGGGCTGGACATAGCTACCAAACAGTCCCTTTATCCCCTGCCCACTGTCCAGGCCATCTTATCCTTACTTAGCTCTAAGTCCAAACCTTTTTTTCTCCCAACTTCATATTCTGAAAATTGGCAACTAAAAAGAAAAAGAATTATGCATTTATGCTACCTGTCCTGCGTAAACTATATTTCAGGGTGGTCAAATAGCTCTAAGTGGTGAAGAAAATTTCTTTTTTACAGAAGAACTCCAGCTAATGTAGAAGAAATATGGAATCAGGAAAATCACCGTTTTGCAACCCCTAATGAAATAATTGATCAAAGCAAGACTCTTCAATGGATGAAGCTAAGGATGGTGGTTGATGGAGAACTTTATGATGGAGGAATGGAGTTGTAACTACCTGACCCCACTGATGAATCTTAGCATCACTAAAAAGGGCACAACCACATAGCCTGTACCTTCTGATATGATGCAATCTGAAGCACTCAGCACCACCTGTAAAGGACTCTTGCCAAACAAAGAAACAAACAAAAAAACTGAACATGATTCTAATCAAACCCTACCGCTAACCCCTACTTAATAGGAAATATGGGGGGTGGAGAACAAATTAAATGGCACAACAAGGAAGTAAAACAAAATATCCAGAATGTGGGACATTCTAAAGGAAATCTGACCTGATCTCTTTGACTAGTCAATGGCTAAACAGGAGGGTCAATGAGAGGGGGCGTACAAAGGTAGCTACTACATAGAATAAGTGGACCTTGTTTGATTCCTGATGGGGACCTCCCAATTGTAAAAAGACATGTTTAGACTGTTAAAAACATTTAATTATGAACCGAGTACTTACAATGCCAAGGAATCAGTGTTGATTTTGTTAAATGTGAAAATGGCCTTGAGGTTATGTAAGAAAAGGTCCTTATTTCCTAGAGATGCATACTGAAGCATGGAATGAAGTGATGTATTTAAGTATTTTGGCAAATAAAAAAAGAAAGAAAGGAGAAGGAACAAAGGGACAAAAATCAATATTGTTGAATTAAGTATATAGGGTTTCATAGAACCTCTCTAAGTATATTTGAACATTTTCATAATAAATGTTTTAAATGATGCTCCTCTAGTAAGCATGGTTCCTAGTAATTCCCAGAGCATCCTCCCTGCCTGCTCTGAAAGCCAGACTTCCCCTGTAACTCCCCACATACAGACCCTGGTCCTCCTTGCCCTCTACTAGAAGTGGGTCCTAGAGATGGATTTGCCCTCCCAGGATATTCTCTATCCCCTCCAGTCCTCTGTGGCTCTCCTGGCACATCGCCCATGTAAAGGATCTTTCTCAGCTGTGCTTCACAGCTCTGAGGGGTCAGGGGAACCTTAAAGAGTAAACGTATTTTGAATAGGTCCTATGATAAAAATAATCCAAAATAATGTTCAGTTCAGTTCAGTCACTCAGTCGTGTCCGACTCTTTGCGACCCCATGAACTGCAGCACGCCAGGCCTCTCTGTCCATCACCAACTCCTGGAGTCTACCCAAACCCATGTCCATCGAGTCGGTGATGCCATCCAACCATCTCATCCTCTGTCGTCCCCTTCTCCTCCCGCCCCCAATCCTACCCAGCATTAGGGTCTTTTCCGATGAGTCAACCTTTCGCATGAGGTGGCCAAAGTATTGGAGTTTCAGCCTCAACATCAGACCTTCCAATGAACACCCAGGATTGATCTCTTTTAGGATGGATTGATTGGATCTCCTTGCAGTCCAAGGGACTCTCAAGAGTCTTCTCCAACACCACAGTTCAAAAGCATCAATTCTGCGGTGCTCAGCTTTCTTCACTGTCCAACTCTCACATCCATACATGACCACTGGAAAAACCATAGCCTTGACTAGACGGACTTTTGTTGGCAAAGTAATGTCTCTGCTTTTAAATATGCTATCTAGGTTGGCCATAACCTTCCTTCCAAGGAGTAAGCCTCTTTTAATTTCATGGCTGCAATCACCATCAGCAGTGATTCTGGAGCCCAAAAAAATAAAGTCTGACACTGTTTCCACTGTTTCCCCATCTATTTCCCATGGAGTGATGGGACCAGATGCCATGATCTTAGTTTTCTGAACGTTGAGCTTTAAGCCAACTTTTTCACTCTCCTCCTTCACCTTCATCAAGAGGCTCTTTAGTTCTTCTTCACTTTCTGCCATAAGGGTGGTGTCATCCGCATGTCTGAGGTTATTGATATTTCTCCCGGCAATCTTGATTCCAGCTTGTGTTTCTTCCAGCCCAGCATTTCTCATGATGTACTCTGCATATAAGTTAAATAAGCAGGGTGACAATATACAGCCTTGACGTACTCCTTTTCCTATTTGGAACCAGTCTGTTGTTCCATGTCCAGTTCTAACTGTTGCTTCCTGACCTGCATACAGGTTTCTCAAGAGGCAGGTCAGGTGGTCTGGTATTCCCATCTCTTTAAGAATTTTCCACAGTTTATTGTGATCCACACAGTCAAACGCTTTGGCATAGTCAATAAAGCAGAAATAGATGTTTTTCTGGAACTCTCTTGTTTTTTTGATGATCCAGCGGAGGTTGGCAATTTGATCTCTGGTTCCTCTGCCTTTTCTAAAACCAGCTTGAACATGTGGAAGTTCACGGGTCACGTATTGCTGAAGCCTGGCTTGGAGAATTTTGAGCATTACTTTACTAGCGTGTGAGATGAGTGCAATTGTGCAGTAGTTTGAGCATTCTTTGGCATTGCCTTTCTTTGGGATTGGAACAAAAACTGACCTTTTCCAGTCCTGTGGCCACTGCTGAGTTTTCCAAATTTGCTGGCGTATCGAGTGCAGCACTTTCACAGCATCATCTTTCAGGATTTGAAATAGCTCAACTGGAATTCCATCACCTCCACTAGCTTTGTTCGTAGTGATGTTTTCTAAGGCCCACTTGACTTCACATTCCAGGATGTCTGGCTCTAGGTGAGTGATCACACCATTGTGATTATCTGGGTCGTGAAGATCTTTTTTGTACAGTTCTTCTGTGTATTCTTGCCACCTCTTCTTAATATCTTCTGCTTCTGTTAGGTCCATACCATTTCTGTCCTTTATCGAGCCTATCTTTGCATGAAATGTTCCTTTGGTATCTCTAATTTTCTTGAAGAGATCGCTAGTCTTTCCCAATCTGTTGTTTTCCTCTATTTCTTTGCACTGATCGCTGAGGAAGGCTTTCTTATCTCTCCTTGCTATTCTTTGGAACTCTGCATTCAGATGGGAATATCCTTCCTTTTCTCCTTTGCTTTTCGCTTCTCTTCTCTTCCCAGCTATCTGTAAGGCCTCCTCAGACAGCCATTTTGCTTTTTTGCATTTCTTTTCCATGGGGATTTTCTTGATCCCTGTCTCCTGTACAATGTCACGAACCTCTGTCCATAGTTCATCAGGCACTCTGTCTATCAGGTCTAGTCCCTTAAATCTATTTGTCACTTCCACTGTATACTCATAAGGGATTTGATCTAGGTCATACCTGAATGGTCTAGTGGTTTTCCCTACTTTCTTCAATTTAAGTCTGAATTTGGCAATAAGCAGTTCATAATGTAACCTTCCCTAAAGTCTTTCTTAGGTGCTCCTGAGAAAAATGCAACTCAGTAATGGAGAACACTGGCCTCCATCCTGGAAAACAGAAGACAAGGCATGTAAGGCCATCCTGTCCCACTCCCTGCTATCATTCAGGGTGACCTCCTCCCTCAAAGCAAAGATAACCAGGAACTGAGAGACTGGGTGTCAGGAGATCAAGGATTTTCAGTCCAGGACCAGGATGGAGGGCATTTGGATTCCCCCATGCCCTCACTCACTGAGTAACCTTGGGAAATCATGATTTTTGAGCTTTGTGTTTCTAGACGAAGCATGGAAACCGATTTTCTATTTCCTATTCTATTTTCTGTCTTTTATATTCTCTTGAAGTTTGCCAGTTAGGGATAAAGGCACTTTGGAAGTTGTGGAATATAAATCTTGGCTGTTTATCATAAAAAAGTATTTCTCAAGATATAATTCCAGACTCTCCCACCCTTCTTTAGTATAAAGAAAACCAACACTTACTAATCACTTGTGCAAGTGGGTGAACACATTTAATCTTCTCAGCAGTCACAAGTGTGGAATTGGGAAGATCTGGGTCCCAGTTCTGACTCTACCTCTTACCATGTGAGTCCTGTCGTGTTACTTAACCTTTCCAATTCTGAAGTACCTACCAACGAGTTGTTGTGACAGTTAAACACTTCATCTATAGCAGTTGGCCCAGGACTTCCTAAAACAGAGCTTAGATATAATACATAATAACTGATGGACTTCCCTGGTGGTCCAGTGGTTAAAGAATCCACAGGCCAATGCAGGGTACACAGGTTCAATCCCTGGCCCGGGAAGATTCCATATGCCAAGGGGCAAATAAGCCCACATGCCACAACTACTGAACCCCACATGCCCTAGAGCCCATACTCTGCAAAAAGAGAAGCCCTCACACTGCAACTAGAGTAGTCCCCACTGGCTGCAACTAGAGAAAGCCCATGCAACAATAAAGACTCAGTCCAGCCAAAAATAAATAAATAATCAGAAATCTGTAGGGAGAAGAAACAGTAAGTGAAATATACAGTGTGCCAGATAGTATTAAGTGCTATGAAGAAAAGGCAGCAAAGGAGAATAGAGAGTTGGAAGGGAAACAGGTAGGTTACTGTGGCAGAGGTCGTGCTGCCTTTTCAAATAGTATGAGCAAGGAAAGCCTCTCTGATAAGATGACACTTGAACAGAGAATAGTAGGAGCTGAAGGAGGGAACCATGTGGATATCTGGGAGAACCAGAGCTTCACAGGGCACACTGTGCAAAGGCCCTAGTGATAGCCAGTGTAGATGGGGTAGAAGGCACAGCAGGGAAAATGGTGAGAGATGAGGTCAGAGAAGTGGCAGAGGAAAAGAGGACAAAAGATTTTGTAGGCTATTATGATTTTGGCTTTTTTGCTTAGTGAGATAAGAAGCCATTGGAGGGTGTGTTTTTTTGTTTGTTTTAAAATATTTATTTATTTATTTGGCTTCCTCGAGTCTTAACTATGGCAGGTGGGATCTTCCTTTCAGCATGTGGGATCTACCAGGCCCCTTGCATTGGAAGGAGTTTTAGCCACTGGACCACCAGGGAAGTTCCCCATTGGAGGGTTTTGAGGAGATAATACTAAAGCTGGAAAGAGGTTAAATAACCTTTGCCAGGTACCACAGCTGGTAAGTAGCAGAGGGTGGGCGTTCAACTCCAGGGCTGAAGTTCTTAACTCTTGACTGCCACTGAACTTTAGCCTTTTTCAGTTGGGCGCTGCTCTTCTATGATGCAGACCAAGAAACTGGGACACTGAGAAGTCATATGGCTTGCCCGAGGCGACACAGCTGGTAAGTGACAGGAGTGGGGATTTGAGCCTTAGCGGTCTGCAAGCCAAGTCCAAGTCCTTTACACCACACTGCCTCCCTCAGGTGTCTGAGCCATACTGACTTCGGGCCAGGAAGTCACTATTGTGGGAGAAGAGAAAATCAAGAAGCCCATCTCAGCTTAGGGCGACGATGTTCCTTAAGAAGATCAAACCCCCGACTTCGCGGAACTGCTGGCATTGTCTTAGGCACAGCAGCGCTCCGTAACCCACGACACGGAGAAAGAGACTGAAAATGGGTCTTTATTTCCAGGGGGCTCGGTAGGTATCCGGGAGTCGAAGAAGCGAGTGTCATGGGAAGGCCACGGATGGGGGTGAACCAGCAGCAAAAACCGCGACCACCATCGCTTCCAGTCTTGGCCCCGCCGGCGTCCGGAGTTTGTCTTCAAGTCGCGGCTAGAGGGCGGAGCAGGGGCGGGGTTGGAACGCCGCGCCCCCGTCACGTGACGGGGCCAGCATGGCGGCGGCCAGAGGCCTCCCCGGCTCCCGGAAGCAGGCTGTGAGGGGCGGGCGCGCTGGTGGAACCCGAGCCGGAGCCAGAGCAGGAGGTAGAGCAGCAAGGGCGGCCGGGCGGCCTGGAGCCGGACGTGTCCGGAGCGTCCCCGCAGACCGGGGCAGCAGGTGAGACCAGGGTCTGGGCAAGGCGCGAGCGTGTGTGGCGGCGGCACGCGGGGGCTAGGGGGCGCAGGCGGGGATGCCCAGACTCGAAGGAGGGGGAAATCTGAGATGCACGCGAATGACCGGAAGCAACTCTAGAGGCCTGCGCGGGTGGTAGGGATGCCTGGGACAGATGACGAGACCTCGAGGGCAAAAACAAGCTCCCCAAAGAGGATGGGAGGTAACAAGGAAGTACAGTGTGTAAACGCTGTTGTGGGGGAGGGCAGCAGCCCCTTAACTTGCGGCGCTGGGATTAGGTACTCCTTCTTTGCCTTGCCAAGCAAGGGTGGGGCGAATGCTCAATCTTCTCTCCTCTCACACCCCTCCCTGCCCCACAGTGTCCTTGGAGACCGCTCTGGCGGGCCACTCCTCCCACCCACCCAACTGGTCCCTCCGGTCTGAGCTCTGGGGGAGTGGAGTTGAGGGGTGGGGGAGTGCTGTTGGCAGGGGGGTTGGGTGGATCCGCCTTCTGCTTAGACAGGCAGCCCCTTGACAGCGCTACCCGAGCAATGGATGTGACTCTGAAGCCCCCTTCTCTTCCCAGGTCGTCCGGGGGCCGGCCATGCTGGTGACTGCTTACCTTGCTTTTGTGGTCCTCCTGGCCTCCTGCCTGGGGTTGGAGCTGTCAAGATGCCGGGCTAAACCCTCTGGAAGGGCCTGTAGCAATCCCTCTTTTCTTCGGTTTCAACTGGACTTCTATCAGGTCTACTTCCTGGCCCTGGCAGCTGACTGGCTCCAGGCCCCCTACCTCTACAAACTCTATCAGCATTACCACTTCCTGGAGGCACAAATTGCCATCCTCTACGTCTGCGGCCTTGCCTCCACCGTCCTCTTTGGACTGGTGGCTTCCTCCCTGGTGGATTGGCTGGGTCGCAAGAAATCTTGTGTCCTCTTCTCCCTCACTTACTCTCTCTGCTGCTTAACCAAACTCTCTCGGGACTACTTTGTGCTGCTGGTGGGCCGAGCACTAGGTGGGCTGTCTACAGCCCTGCTCTTCTCAGCCTTTGAGGCCTGGTATATCCATGAGCACCTGGAACGGCATGACTTCCCCGCCGAGTGGATCCCAGCTACCTTTGCCCGAGCTGCCTTCTGGAACCATGTGCTGGCTGTAGCGGCTGGTGTGGCAGCTGAGGCTGTGGCCTGCTGGATGGGCCTGGGGCCTGTAGCCCCCTTTGTGGCCGCCATTCCTCTCTTGGCTCTGGCTGGGGCCTTGGCCCTTCATAACTGGGGAGAGAACTATGATCGGCAGCGTGCCTTCTCTAGGACCTGTGCTGGGGGCCTGCGCTGCCTCCTGTCGGACCGTCGTGTGCTGCTGCTAGGCACCATCCAGGCCCTGTTTGAGAGTGTCATCTTCATCTTTGTCTTCCTCTGGACGCCTGTGCTGGACCCACATGGGGCTCCGCTGGGCATCATCTTCTCCAGCTTCATGGCAGCCAGCCTGCTCGGCTCTTCCCTGTACCGAATCGCTACCTCCAAGAGGTACCACCTTCAGCCCATGCATCTACTCTCCCTCGCTGTCCTCATCGTCGTCTTCTCCCTCTTCATGTTGACTTTCTCTACCAGCCCAGGCCAGGAGAGTCCAGTGGAATCTTTCATAGCCTTCCTCCTTATCGAATTGGCCTGTGGACTGTACTTTCCCAGCATGAGCTTCCTGCGGAGAAAGGTGATCCCTGAGACCGAGCAAGCTGGTGTCCTCAACTGGTTCCGGGTGCCCCTGCACTTACTGGCCTGCCTGGGCCTCCTGGTCCTCCATGACAGCGATCGCAAAACGGGCACTCGGAACATGTTCAGCATCTGCTCCGCCGTCATGGTGATGGCTCTGCTGGCGGTGGTGGGACTCTTCACCGTGGTCAGGCATGATGCTGAGCTGCGGGTGCCCTCACCCACTGGGGAGCCCTACGCTCCTGAGCTCTGACCCTGTTCCAGGACCAGGGAGCTGGGATGGACCCTTGAACCCCACCTCTCCAGGGCTGAACAGATCTCTCTGTGACCCTGCGGCTCTTTGGCCCCTCAGCCTGTCCAGGGGCTCCTTCTGCCAGTGCTTTAGGTTGGGAAGCACATGGGGTGATGGCCTGGAAAGAAGATGCCAAAAGTTGCCTCTGTGTCACTCCCTTCCCCCTTTCCACTTTAAAATAAACAATTTTAATTGATCATTGATCTCATTTACTCATTCTCACCTGTACCCACCTCAGTAGTTCTTATGAGGGGGCAGCTGGAGGTTGTGAGGAGAGAGGTGGGATTACCAGTGGAATGTTTGTCTTTCTAGCTTCACTAAGACTTGTTGTTTAGTCGCTAAATTGTGTCTGACTCTTTGTGACCCCATGGACTGTAGCCCACCAGGCTCCTCTGTCCATGGGATCTCCCAGACAAGAATACTGAAGTGGGTTGCCATTGCCCTCTGCATGGGATCTCCCTGACCCAGCGATTGAACCCGTGTCTCCTGCATTGGCAAGCAGATTCTTTACCACTGAGCCACCAGGGAAGCCCTCTCTAAGACTGCCACCACCTTAAACTGAGAGCTGTGGAATTGCCTTTCAACAGAAATGGGTGGGAAAAGCCTGAGGCTCCAAGGTCCTCCATATCTTGTTACCCTGGGGGACAGGCACCCTCCCCATTTGCCAAGCAAAAACCTTACTTCACATCCAGCGTGAGACAATCTCTGGAGCCTATGGAGTGGATGTCCAAGCCACTGAACAAAGATTCCAGGGGCTCGAGCTGCTTCTGTGACCACTCATTGCAGCAAATCCAGAGGCTTGCTGCATGAATAGGCTTGCAGCTCAGCACATGCGTGCCACTTGCCTTCTGCCTCTCTGGCCACAAATGCACCCCTTGTCCACATCACCTGGGCCCATCAAGGCCTGTATGCTTGCATGAAACCCAAGTGAAGGGCTGCAGAGGAGAGAGCAGTGAATGGCTGACAGACTGTGATCTTGTCTGTACCTGATTCTTCCCCACCCTGAGTGAGTGAGGGTGAGGGAGCCATCAGGGCAGGAAACAGTACCAGTACCAGGAACTCAAGTTCTGTGAGCCCCTCCCTGCCTCTCCTCTGATTGTATCTGCCTTTCCTCCTCCCACCCAAACTTGGGCTTCTCAGAGGAAGCAAAGCCAGCAGTTAAGCAGGGTGGGGATGGAGGGAGGGTCGGCTCAAGGGTGTGTCCTGGAATGTGCCTGAGGTGGGCAGGAGGGATCTACCTGTCCTAGAAAAGAGGTTGATGACCTTTCCTTGGGTCCCAGACAAATTCCCAGACAGGAAGAAGCAAAACTTTCCAGGACCTGCAAGCCCAAACCTGTGTGGGGAGATAGCATCACCCACTGGGGGAGGAATGCTGATGGATGGGTGCCTGCAGGGTGAGGCCAAGGAGAGGGAAGAGTAGTGGTCTCAGGTCCCTGCTCAGAGAAGGAAAAAAACACATTCCCCCACCCAGCTGCAGGGAATAGAAGCTGAGGTTAAGGATGAAAAAAGCAGCTATCTTTTCCTTCCCCCATCTTGAGGCTAAAACAGAGTCTGTTGCAGTAACTCCACTTCCCCTTTCTGCCTGTATTTTATAGTTATTTGTAGACTCTCCGTCCTTGAAGACAGGAAGAAATTGTGTCTTATATGCCCTTGTCTCCCCCATATATACACACAAGTGAGTGCTTGGCCCATGGCTGTGCTCAGTAAATGGAAAGGAGACAGGCTAACCAACTCCGGGCTTTTCAAGAGTAGCCCGTTTGGGAAGTCTATTAGACTGGAATCCAGAGGCTAGTTAATGATTTATTGTTTTGAATGAGAGTATTTACTGATGGAAGCATGAGGGGGGCAGCATGTTCCTAAGTGAAAAGGAAATAGGGAGGTAGAGGAGCAGACTAGTGAAGTTCCTTCAGCTTTGTCCCTGCTGAGTTCTCTTCAAAGGAGCTGGTAGATGATAGAGTGGGGAGGGTTCTTCCTGGCAGACTCATTGGGTGTGACAAGCTGGCAAGTATCTTTAAGATTGTCCATTTAGCTGTAAACATTTTATTGAGTACCTACTATACACCATGCATTGTATTACTAGGTGCTGATGAAGGTTTTTTTATCCGAGAGGAAAATCCACTTACAGGGCATGTAGCAAAGCCAAGGCTAAACCTTGCCTCCTGCTGCCCACCCCGTGCCCCTTCTATGGCATGTACTGACTCTCTCCCCTGGGCCTTCACCTACTTGACTTTCCCCCTCTAGCCCTGCTCCTTTCTCCCAAGCCCTGTCCCTGGAGAAGGGCATGAGAGTGGGAGCACTTAGCCATGGCTACCTGGCCCACCTCTGGATATTTGCCCATATGAGGCAAATGAGGGATTGATTCACCAGGTGCACGGTGCCTGCAAAGCACTGCTCATGATGCCTTGCTGAGAGGCAGTGCAGGGAACTGGTGAAGAGCATGGAGCCAGAGCCCAACTGCCTGGGTTCACATTTGTGCCTCAGTTTCCTCATCTATAAAATGGGGGTGATGGTATAGTATCTACCCTGAGGGTACTTGTGAGGGTTAAATTAAGCGCTTGGAACAGCAGTTGGCCTCCAGTGCAAGTACTACTAAGTGTTTGCTTTCATATTTTATTTTTTAATTTTTAAATCCAGCTGAGCCTACCCAGATTTGGGTGTGAGAATGAGTGGACAGGGCTGTAACGGGGTTGTAACCGGGATTCCAACACATCCCTGTGGTTGGACTCACCCCTGGGTGATTCCCAGCAGTGTTTATGCTTGGTCCTGGCCCAGAGAGCAGGATCAGGCTATCTGAGAGGCCTTCTGCTTTGGGGTGTGCGAGTAGCTGAGGAGGGTGTCAATGTATTCCACTTGAACTCATTTCCTCTTCCTCAAGTGGGAAGGTCAGCTTGGTGTCAGATTTGATATATACCACCATTTTTCCCTAAGAGAGTTTCCTGATTTTCTGCCTTTTCATCCAGCTGGATATATAATTATTTTATTTGGAGCTTTTAAGTGATCCTGAGGAGAACAGAAACAGTCCAAGGAACCAGGAGCCAATGAACAAGAAGGCAGGAGGACTGGGGCATGAAGAGAGTACTGAGTTCTGAGGCTGGAGAGTGACCTCTTCCTGGAAATTCAGCCCCTGCTCAGGGAGGGAAGAGGGCTGCTCCCAGCTGATGGCCATGATCCTTCTACTGGGTCTGGGTTCCACTTCCCAATACACCCTTCCCCTAGCCCCAATCCTGCGGTTCTCCCTGTCTGTTTATTATTTTTTGTCACCACTTCCCCACAGAACCACAGAATAGAATTATAAGACAAGTGAAAGTTTGTCATGCTTGGGATCAGGCCTAATGTTATCAAAATGTCACATTCACTTTAATGATTTTTTAACAATAAATATGGGCTAATTATAAAAGAGTCAAAGGCAAATACAGATATATTTAATGTAAATATGTGAATGTAAATACATGTCCATGTGTTAAAATAGATTGATATATATATTACAAATATACATATAGACATATAAAATATAAAAAATTATAGGCTCCCTTAAGCCCCCCTTCATACCAGTGTCAAATGTTTGTAGTCTAGGGCATATATTTAATTTTTTTAATAAAAATGAATCATACCATTCATGCTGTTCTCCAACTTGTTTTATTTTTTATTTATTAAAGTATACCTTATTTTTCTCTTTTTAAAAACAATTGAGGGGATGGTACTGATGAACCTATCTGCAGGGCAGACGTAGAGAACATACTTGTGGACAGAGTGGGGTAAGGAGAAGGAGAGGCGAATTGAAAGTAACATTAAAACATACACATTACCATGTAAAATAGATAACCAGCGGGAATTTGCTGTCTGAGACAGGGAGCTCAAACCAGGTGCTCTGTGATAACCTACAGGGGTGGCATGGGGTGGGAGGTGGGAGGGAGGTTCAAGAAGGAAGGGATATATGTATGCCTATGGCTGATTCATGTTGATGTATGGCAGAAACTGACACAATATTGTAAAGAAATTATCCTCCAATTAAAAATAAATTTATTAAAAACAAAAACAATTGAGGGACTTCCCTAGTTGTCCAGTGGTTAAGAATCCACCTTGCAATGCAGTGGACTCAAGTTCAATCACTGGTCTTGGCTGGGGAACTAAGATTCCACATGCTGAGGAGCAACTAAGCCCAAGCAATGAAAGGTCCTCCGTTCTGCAACTAAGACTCAGTTCAGTTCAGTCACCCAGTTGGGTCCCAGCTCTTTCCGACCCCATGGACTGCAGCACGCCAGGCTTCCCTGTCCATCACCAACTCCTGGAGCTTGTTCAAACTCATGTCCATCGAGTTGGTGATGCCATCCAACCATCTCATCTTACTGGATACAGTCAAATAAATAATAAAATATTTAAAGATAAAAAATTGAAATCCACAAGAAGACTGTAACAATCATTCATATATCTATGACATCTTTATATGTCAATATATATATAAAACATGCTTTTAATGGCTGCTAAGCCTTGTTGGGCCTTTGGGAAGCATTTCAAGGCTTTTCTGTTGGAGGCTGGCAAAACCCCTGAGAGAGAGTGAGGCTTGATGTTACTACCCCATTTCACAGATTAATAATAAATTGAGCTGGGACTAGAACCTGGCTCCTCTGTCCAGGCTCGACTTGAAAACTCTTTCCACCATCCCATTACTGTCTCTTTATAAACATCAGGGATTTTGTTGAGTGTTTGAATTATGTGACTCAAGTTGACATTGGTCAACACTTTTTGATCTCTAAAGAACTTCCTTCTTCATGTTAGAAGTAGAAGATGCATAAAAAAGGATGTTTTCTTCCCTTGAAGAGGGAAAAAATTCTAGAACATTGTCAGGGCACTGTTAAGGTGTAAACAAAAGAAATAAATATTGAGAGAACTGATGTATCACTAATTATTTATGGACCTCTCATCTCTGCTGGTTCCCTCACTCTATGAGAGATAGGTAACTTCTGCAACACACATTGAACCCCTGCAGTAATATTACCATGTCAACGCTGAGATTCTCGAGTCATTCTTTTGTTTTGTTGGTTTGTTTAAATAGTCCTCCCGGCTAGATTCTCAGCTCTTAAAAGCGGTTAACGGTGATGAAGAAAACCAGTAACAGAGAAGGATTAGTTATCCAATAGAGTAAACTGGAACACAGAGTTCTGAACTGAATTCTTTAGAGGAGGAAGGGAAGAGAAGCAGTCAAGTGAATGTGCATGTTTGGGGACGTAGTTTGTACTCACCGAATACAAGCCATTCAAAACTGTGAAATATTCCACTGAATGAATTTTCCTGGTTCTTCACTCATAGCCCCTATCCTACCCATCTACCCTCCACCCCCATTAAGAAAATCCCACTGATGGAAGCAAGGCTGGACGGCAGAGAGAGCTGGAACTCGCTTCCGTCAGTGCCCCTCGGAAAACTACAGTTTTAAAGAATTCCTTGAAAGGCTACGCCCTTTTTTTGCTAGTAACCCAAATCGAGAGTTTCCAAGTAAGTTCTTTTTGTTGTCTAGTCTACTTCTCTTCTCTGGAAATTTAAACTCTTTCCGAGCTCTGACGATAAAGGGGAGGTGACAAAGGCAGGGGGCTGGCCTTCACGACTGCAGATAAGCGGCAGGAAACTGAGGAGGTCAGCCCCAACTGGAAAAGGTGGGGAAATCCGCGCCCCCAAGAGGTCGTAACGTCCAGAGCAGCGGGATCCCGTCCGCAGGCATCACGTGACGACGCAGCGCGGCGGGTAAACTACAACTCCCAGAACGCCTCGCGACCCGCCGGCGTTACGCAACTCTCGCTGATTGGTCGCTGGGGATATTTGAAAGGAGGGGCTGGCGCGGAAGGGAAGGTTACATTTTGGATCCTTGCGGAGTACTCAGTCTGGTGGGTAAGTCCTGGCCCTGGAAAGAAGAATGATCTGTAGGACGGTAAGGCCTGGAGGTACTCGTGAACGGGTGTATGCGCCGAGGTGAATGGAGCCCCAGCGCTGACTTGAGGGATAGGCCAGGCGGCTCCACTAAGGAAAGTCGGGAGTCCTCGGAGCATCCTGGTGGGCGCCGGAGAGCTCGATGGAGGCCTCTGTTGTGGGGCGTTGGTTGGTGGGATGAGTAATGAGGCCGGGGATAGGCTAGGAGGAAGGCATAGCAGAAGCGTCGGTTTATAATGGGAGCCCGGCGTCCTGGCATGGGATTTTTTTCCAACAGGATTTCTGATGACTTTCTTTGCCCTCCATCTTCCGCACCTTTAAGCCCTTCTCCCGCCCTTCATTTAGCTCATTTACAGATCTTCTCTGCCTTCCCTAATCCGTCTCCTTTCCCCCAGCCCTCAGGCACCATGAGGAGCTTCAAAGGAGTCAACTTTGGGACCCTGCTAAGCAGTCCAAAGGAGACTGAAGAGCTGCTGCCTGACTTGAAGGTGGGCGCGCTGTTCGACTGTCGACACACCTGGCTAACCAAGCTGAGCTGTTTTGTTTTTTAACTTATTTGAAGAGACAGATGAGTAGGAGATCCTCTCTTGGGCAGTCCTGTTTCTATTTCCTTTCCCCATCTCTTTCTTCTTCGTTAGCCTCATTCACATCTTCCTCTCCTCCTAGGAGTTCCTGACCAAGCTTCCCAGCTGCTGGTCTGATTCCGAGAGGAGACAAGCTTGTGATGCCATCCTGAGGGCTTGCAACCAGCAGCTGACTGTCCAGCTGGCTTGCCCTAGGCACCTGGGAAGCCTGCTGGAGCTGGCAGAGCTGGCTTGCGATGGTTACTTGATGTCTACACCCCAGCGCCCACCCCTCTACCTGGAACGAATTCTCTTCATCTTTTTGCGGAACGTTGCTGCACAGGGAGACCCAGAAGCCACTCTCCGACTCGCTCAGCCCCTCCATGCCTGCTTGGTGCAATGTCCTTGCCAAGCTGCTCCTCAGGACTATGAGGCTGTGGCTCGAGGCAGCTTTTCTCTGCTTTGGAAGGGGGCAGAAGGCCTGATGGAGCGGCGAGCTGCGTTCTCAGCTCGGCTAAAGGCCTTGAGCTTTCTAGTACTCTTGGAGGATGAAAGTATCCCTTGTGAGATTCCTCACTTTGCTTCTCCAACAGCCTGTCGAGTGGTAGCTGCCCATCAGCTATTTGAAGCCAGTGGGCATGGTCTGAATGAAGCAGATGCTGATTTCCTAGATGACCTGCTCTCCAGGCATGTGATCACAGCTTTGGTGGGTGAAGGAGCCTCTCCTGGTCCTCTTTCCCCCCAGAGGGCCCTCTGTCTCTTGGAGCTCACCCTGGAACACTGTCGTCGCCTCTGCTGGAACCACCACCACACCAGAGCCACAAGTACAGTGGAGAAGGCCCACGATTACCTAAGGAACACCAGTCTGGCTCCCAGCCTCCAGCTGTGCCAGCTGGCAGTTGAACTGTTGCTGGGTGGGGAAGGAGGACCCCAGGCAGTGGCCAAGCTTCTGATCAAGGCATCAGCTGTCCTGAAAAACAGCTTGGAGGCGCCATCACCCCCACTGCGGGCATTGTGTGACAGCTGCCAGTTCTTCCTCTCAGTCCTGGAGCGAGGCACCAAGAGGCGCTATGGACTTGATGCCATTCTGAGCCTCTTTGCTTTTCTTGGCAGCTACTGTTCCCTCATCCAGCAGCTGCAGGATGATGTGAGTTCAGGACCTAGAGGTCGGGTGGGAATGTGGTTCTGTGGCCTCTCTATCGGGCTAGGTTCTTTGGTAAGATCTAGAGACCCTGGGTTCTGCCTTGGTAAGCTGCTCTTTGGACCGTGCCTGGCCAGCCAGCAAGCAGCCTAGTATATGCTGGCAGAGGTCCATTCTGATGTCCTTCCTACTCCCCAGGCTGTGTCAGCTCTCCAGAGCTCTGGGCCAGGCTTCAGCTTGGAGCTCCCTGCCGCTCAAACCAACCTTTCCCTTCCTTCCTTAGGTCTGTGGGGACTCCTCCAAGCAGCTGCAGGCTTTGGTTCAGATACACTTTCAGGGACTTCACCTCTACACTGCGGTGGTTTATGACTTTGCCCAAGGCTGTCAGGTACCATCTGGAATCAAAAAACCTGGACAGGTCCTAGGATCTGGGGTTGCTTGACTGTCCTTGGTAGAGCTTTGAAGTTGCTTTGGGCATGGAGTGGGGTGGACATCACCTTGGACCTCTTATGTCTCCTGTCTCCTCTCACCTTTCTTGTCCCTTCAGGAAGCTAATTTGGCTGACCTGGCCCAGCTAGTGGACAGTTGCAGATCTACTGTTATCTGGATGCTGGAGGCCTTACAGGGCCTGTCTGGCCGAGAGCTGACTGACTACCTGGGGATGACTGGTTAGTACCATGGGTGTCAGATGCAGGGTTCTTAGGAGAGTCATCACTTGTTAGGCAGGCAAGTAGCACTTGCTAGATAGTTCTGACCTCTTTGGGATTCCCTGTGGTTTTTGGAGGCAGTGAAAAAGATGTTTATAAGTATCCATTACTCTGTATTTAATATCAGTAGAGAAGTGATGAGACTAATTTACCAGAGCAGATATGAATTTTTTTTCTCATTGACTTTGAAATCTGACTTGGCATGTGTTACATGAACAATGTGAAAGTGAAAGTTAGTCTCACAGTCATGTCCGACTCTTTGCAATTCCACGGACTGCAGCCTGTCCTGCTCCTCTGTCCATGGAATTCTCCAGGCAAGAGTACTGGAGTGGGTTGCCATTTCCTTCTCCAGGGGATCTTCCCGACCTGGGGATTGAACCCGGGTCTCCTTCATTGCATGTAGATTCTTTACCAACTGAGCCACTAGGGAAGCCCATGTAGAATGGTCATAACTTAAATTTTTTAAAACTAGGCAAAACATTCACATGATTCAGAATTTGAATTGCACAAAAGGGCAGACAGTGAAAAGTCCCTCTGCTCCTCCTAATCCTAGTAACCCAAATCCCACTTTGCAGATGCAGTTAATATGGTCAATTTCTTATGCATCCTGCTAGAGATATACTATGTATATGTACTATATATATATATATATATACTATGTAATATGTATATATTAGCCAGCAGGCATATATATCTCCCCACCTTTTTTTTTCCTCCCCACCCTTTTTAATTGAAATAAACATAGGGAAAAATACTAAATTCATAAGCAAACAGTCTGATGAACTTCTTCAAAGGGAACATGCTTTGTAACCAGCATTTAGGTCAACTCAAAGAGTATGACTTAAACCCCCTGAAGACCCTTCTGTTCCTCCTTCTGGTCCACACACCCCAACAGTAACTAGTATCCTAACAGCATCGGTTAGTTTTGTCTGTTTTTTGTATTTCATAATAAATTTCCCCCTTAATTTACAAAAAGCATGGCCCTTTAGTTTAAATTATATAAACCTAAAGAGTTCAGTCACTAGAAGGTTTTGGAAATTTTTCATATTCATATTTTCAAGTTGAACCTAGCCACAGAAGTAAAAAAAATAAGGAGTCACAAAAATTAACAGTATGAAAATTCTTCCCACAGAGTATTGATGATCTACTTTATTTTCTTCCAGCCATCTATGTCGATAGCCAGGAAGCTGCCTAAACTAGAATTTAGGAAGAGTGTATTCATTCAGTGACTATTTATTGAGTACCTACTATGTGCTGCTAAGCACTGTTTCAAGTTCTTAGGTATGTCAGTAAACAAAACAAAGAGCTCTGCTGTCATGGAGCCACATTGTGGGTGGGGGAGAAAGATCATAAACAGTAGGATAACTGAAGTACAACTTGTTAGAAAATGATCAGAAATATGAAGAGAAAGGAAAAGTGGAACAGGAGAAGAAAGGGAATTAGGAGTTCAGGGTAGATGAGAGGGCAAGTTACCATATAAATAGGTGGTCAGGAGAAGGCAATGGCACCCCACTCCAGTGCTCTTGCCTGGAAAATTCCATGGACGGAGGAGCCTGGTGGGCTACAGTCCATGGGGTCGCGAAGAGTCGGACACGACTGAGCGACTTCACTTTCACTTTTCCCTTTCATGCACTGGAGAAGGAAATGGCAACCCACTCCAGTATTCTTGCCTGGAGAATCCCAGGGACGGCGGAGCGTGGTGGGCTGCCGTCTATGGGGTCGCACAGAGTTGGACACAACTGAAGCGACTTAGCAGCAGCAGCAGCAGGGTTGGCCTCATGAAGAGGATGACATGAGAACAATCTGGAGTGTGGGAGGGAGTTGGCCAAGTAGGCACCTGGGAAAGTACATCCCTGGCAGTGAAAGCAGCCAGTGCCAGGGCCCTATGGCAGGAGAGAGGTGGTGTGTGTTCAAGGACTAGCAGGGAGGCTAGTGAGGCTTCAGTGGACTGAGGGAAGAAGAGGGAGGTGAGGGACAGGCCAGAGTGTTTCCCCAAAAATGCTGACCTTTGGAGCAAGATGAAGACAGATCAGTGTGTGAGGAGGGATGGGCCCTGTATGGGAATGAGGACTTGGCTCGTAAAACAAGGGCAGAGGTGGGACTTCCCCAGTGGTCCAGGGTAAAGAATTCGCCTCGCGATGCTGGTGATCTGGGTTCAATCCCTGGCCAGAGAACTAGGATCCCAGAGCAACTAGATCTGTGCACTGCAACTAGTGAGCCCTCACACCACAACTAGAGAGTCTGTGCACCGCAACTAGAGATCCCACATGATGCAATGAAGATCCCACAGCTGGCAACTAAGACCTGACACAGCCAAATAAATAAATATTTCTTTAAAAAAAGGTACAGAGGGGCTGGATGATGTGAGGTTGCCTTCCAGAATGGAGGGCTCAGGCTGACTTGAAACTCGGAAGGGGAGAACAGCCCCATTCTCACTCCCTAGCAATGGGCGTTGCTGTCTAATCTAGGGGCTGCTGAGCTGATCACACAGGTTAAGCATCTCTCTACTGCCCCTCCAACAGCAGAGGGCATGGGGCCATTCCTGCGGTCCTCTGTCCTCTCTTTCCCCCGCAGCCTGTTACACCAGTAACCTGGCCTACAGCTTCTACAGTCACAAGCTCTATGCCGAAGCCTGTGCCATCTCCGAGCCCCTCTGTCAGCACCTGGGCTCAGCGAAGCTGGGCACCTATCCTGAGGTGCCTCCTGAGAAGGTAGGCGGGTAGGAGGGAGGTGATGTTGAGAGGGAGGAGGGGACTCGAGTGGCATGCAAGGGCCTGGTCAGGACCTTAGAGTAGAGAGTCAGGAGCTGCGTGTTGGCACCGGTACCTGGGCAGTGTTTCCCAGACCTCACCTGTACTGTTATTTACTTTTTTTGATTGACTCACTTTTTATATCTAGCCTTGTCCCAAGCCAGTGCTTTTCATCCTGGCTAGATGTTAGAATCGGGTGAACTGAAAAAATTCTGAAGCCTGTCCCAAGCTAATTGCCTTAGACTCTCTGGCACTGGAGCCTAGGCATCTGGATTTTTTTTTTTTTTTTAAGTTCCTTAAGGGGTTCTTTTGGGCAACCAGAGTGAGAACCACTATCATAAAGCTACCCATGAAATGATGGGCTGGCTGGTTTGGCAGGCGAGATGGGTCATAGAGGGCCTTGGGTTTCATCTGATGAGCCTCTCAAGGATTGATGTGGAGGCCTTGGGTTTTTCAAGGCCACAACCCAAGATGTGGCATCTTGGGTTTCTCAGCATCACTGTAGTGAATGATTGGAGAGCAGGGACAACACTGGGAACCCAGGTGACTCCAGCAGATCAGGCAGGAAAGGGCAAGCATCTGAACTGAGGCAGCTTCCTGGGGGATGGACAGAAGTGGGTGGGTGCAAGAGGTCAAGGACTAACCGGAGAGTGACTGGCTGTGAGAGAGGGGGAAGGAAGAGGCCAGGATGGTCTCGCCTTTCCAACTCAGGAGAAGGTGGTGATTTGCTGAGAGGAGGGGGAGAGTCAGGAGGAGAAGCAGGTTTTCAGGGGAGTGGGCAATGGATATGTGGGTGGGATGGGTCGAAGCCTCAAGTTGAGAGCACCCAGGATATTTAGTTCTTAGGCGTCTCCTGCTGTGGGGCGAGTCTGGGGACAGGAGAACCGTGGGCGTGCACACACATACTCTCCCGTGGTATGTACTCCTTGCACCCCTCTTCAGTTTGGTCTGTTTTCTTCCTCTGGTCAGTTGCACAGGTGCTTCCGGCTACACATAGAGAGTTTAAAGAAACAGGGTAAACAGGCCCAGGGCTGCAAGATGGTGACTTTGTGGCTGGCAGCCCTGCAGCCCTATGGCCCCGAACACATGACTGAGCCAGTCACCTTCTGGGTTCGGGTCAAGATGGATGCTGCCAGAGCTGGAGACAAGGAGCTACAGCTGAAGTGAGTTGGTGGGGAAGGGGACGACCCAGTCTCCTGGCCACAACTGCTTTTGGCACTCAAGGTCACGTTCATTCTCATGTCTGAGAAAGGCACTGTTCTCTCCATTCACTGTGATTGATTGAGTGCCGAGTATGTGCAGGCACGGGGCTGGGTTCTGGGGAGACAGCAGTGACAGGCGGTGTTCTTGCTTTCACCTCTGGAAACTGAGCTCAGCAAACCAAGGTGGGGACTCCTTGGTGTGGGGCCAAGTCTCCTGGGTGCTGAGCCTGCCCTCTCTCAGGACGCTGCGAGACAGCCTGAGTGGCTGGGACCTGGAGACCCTGACCCGCTTGCTTAGGGAGGAGCTGCAGGCCTACAAGGCAGTGCGGGCCAACACAGGGCAGGAACGGTTCAACGTCATCTGTGACCTGCTGGAGCTGAGCCCCGAGGAGACGCCAGCCGGGGCCTGGGCCCGAGCCACCCACCTGGTGGAACTGGCTCAGGTGCTCTGCTATCACAACTTTGCCCAGCAGACTGACTGGTGAGGAGGAAGGGCAGGGGAGGCCACTCCTGCTTCTGGCCCTGGGTCCTCTTACCCTTTTCGGAGTCTGTTTCCCTATCCACGTCCCTGAGCGCCCCCTGTAGTTTGTGGTCATGGGCACTCTTGAAGGGTGAGGGCAGCTTGCTGCAGAAGGCCCTTCCCAGGACACTGCGGCCAGATCTCATGGTTAAGCCCGGCTTAAGTGCATCTTCTCTTGACAGCACTGCCCTCGATGCCATCCGGGAAGCTCTGCAGCTTCTGGAATCTGTGAAGCCTGAGGCCCAGGACAAGGATCAGCTTTTGGATGATAAAGCCCAGGCCCTGCTGTGGCTCTACATCTGTACCCTGGAGGCCAAAATGCAGGAGGTGAGCGCAGTTGCTCTGGGCTGAACAGAACTGGGTACAGGGATTATTTTCCCTGAACCCCAGCAAGCTAGATGTTGTTCAGTCACTAAGTCGTGTCCGACTCTTTGTGACCCCATGGACTGTAGCACACCAGGCTCTTCTGTCCATGAGATTTCCCAGGCAACAATACTGGGAATTGCTGGTTCCTTCTCCAGGGGAATCTTCCCAACCCAGGGATTAACCCCCCTCTCCTGAGTCACAGGTGGATTCTTTACCACTGAGCCACCCGGGAAGCCCAGTAAGCTAGTACCAACCCTGCTTTTCACCCTGATCGCCCCATCCAGAGTATTGAGCGGGATCGGAGAGCCCAGGCCCCTTGTAACCTGGAGGAGTTTGAAGTCAATGACCTGAACTATGAAGATAAACTCCAGGAAGATCGCTTCCTATACAGTAACATTGCCTTCAACCTGGCTGCGGATGCTGGTGAGGGCCGTGAACTTAGTGAGGTTGGATGCGGCATCCTCGATGGCCTCCTTACTAAGAACAGGACGGGTCCCCCAACTGTGGGAGAGGCTCCCTGTGAGTGGGAGGTGGGCACAAGGCAGAGGCTGTTATGGGAAAGATGACCACATTTCCCCAGATGGCTCACCCTGAGAGAATGGCTGCTCCCTTTCTTCTGATTTACAGCACAGTCCAAATGCCTGGACCAAGCCCTGGCCCTGTGGAAGGAGGTGCTTGCTAAGGGGCAGGTCCCCGCTATACGGTGTCTCCAGCAAACAGCAACCTCCCTGCAGATCCTAGCGGCCCTCTATCAGCTGGTGGCAAAGGTAACGGGACAGTGTGTTGACACAGACCAGAGACTCAGCTCCTTCACCTTCTTTGGCCTGTGATGCAGCTGAGAAGTCATGTCACCCAGTGTGCACTCTGTCACCAACCTCCCCAAGTCTAAACCCAAGGCCTTAGGCAAGTTGCTTAACCTTCCAAGCCCTCGTTTCCTTATTTCTAAAAGCAGAGTAACAGGACTTCCCTGGTGGTCCAGTGGCTAAGATTCCACTCTTCCATTGCAGGGGAATGTGGGTTGGATCTCTGATCATGGAACTAACATCCTACATGTAACACGGTGCAGCCAAAAAAAAAAAAAAGATAAAATGAGGGTAATAATAATATTAACTCAGCCTTTTAATATTTATTTTTATTTATTTATTTGGATGCCCAAGTCTTTAGGTGCGGCATGTAAACTCTTAGTTGTGGTATGTGGATATAGTTCCCTGACCAGGGATCGAACACGGGCTCCCTGCATTGGGAGCACAGAATCTTAGCCACTGGACCATCAGGGAAGTCCTAATTATCAGAAGATCTGAAAAGTGTATACTCAGGAAAAAATACACAAACACCTGTAGACACAATTTTACATTTTTACATGCAATGCTGGGAGGTGTCAAGGACTTCCTGAAGTTCTTCTCTGGACCCCACACTAGGAACCTACGAAAAAATGAAAAGGATCTTTGTACAATGGGTGTTAGGCCACATTCCTAGCAGGAGGAGCCTGGGGAGGCTGCCTGAGCCCTAGATTTGAATCTTACCTCTACCACATACCTGTTATGTGGGCTTAGACAAGCAGCTTAACCCTACATAAGTTTCAGTTTCCTCATCTGTAAAATTAGGATTAGAATTGTCATGAAGATAAAGTGAGCTGGTACGGTGGCTGGCACATAGTAAGTGTTCAGTAAATCCTGGCTATTGATGATGGCTGGCATGCAGGCTTTACAATAGAAGGGAGGGGGCAGGATGGCTTGCACACACCCCCGGCTGCCCTTCTCTCTGGCTCTTTAGGGATGGCCAGTGGTTACTCTGTCTGGGTGGCCTCATTCCAGCCAGGCCCTCAGATTAGACCACAGGGCCGGAGAGGAGGGGGTGGAAATGAAGGCTTGAGTACCAGCTGGGTAAACGCATTGCTCCTGGCCTACCAGCCCCTGCAGGCTCTGGAGGTCCTCCTGCTCGTCCAGATCATCTCACAGAGACTGAAGGACCATGCGAAGGCAGCCGGCTCTTCCTGCCAAGTCACCCAGCTCCTCCTGACCCTCGGCTGTCCCAGCTACGCCCAGGTACGAGTGCCAGCCACCCCAGCTTGCGGACCTGGCTTCAGGGACTGGCTTCTTGGAGAAGATGGGACACTCAAGGGGCAGCTTCTCTGCCTTCTGCACCACGTTTGGCTGAAGGATCGTAAAGGGTAGCTGGGAGGCGGCTGTGCAAGAGGAGGCATCTCCCTCCATCTCCCAATTGTTCACTGTCTTACATAGTCCAGTAAGATAGAACAGCAGTAGGCCGTTTACTAATCTTGTATTTCCCAATGGTTTCTGGTGCCCTAGCTTGTTCACTGAGGGCTGTTACAGTGTGTCCTAACCTGTCTCCTGGTTTCCAGTTCCTCCCTTTTCCACTCCATGTTCTAGCATGATGGTTTCAGGCACAGATCTGATCTTACTACCTCTTTCCTGCTTAAAGGATTTTGTGGACTTTTCCATTACCTGAGGGATATGGTCCAGATCCTTTACTCTGAATTGCATGCCTTCTGTAAACTGGTTCACTCTTTTTCTGGCCGCTCCCTACCATGAACCCCATCTGTACCACTATATTCCTTGTATGGGCCTTGCTGCCTTTGCCTATGTTAATCCCTCCACCCTAAATGTACCCTCACCCCCATTTTTTTTTTAATTGGGGTATGGTTGCTTTTCTCCCATTTTTTTTCTTTTTTTTTGTTCAGCAAACATGTACTTTCTTTTCAAGGCCTAGCTAAATGGTCTCCTCCTTCGTAAAGCATTTTATATGTCCTCTTCCTCATGGGCAAAATCAGCCACTCTTCCTGTGTCCCCACACCCCTGATGGCATTGTATCATGATGAGATAGGTATGCCCTGCCCCTACCCCCCACCCCCGCCTTGTTGGATGGAAGGGCCTGCTTACTGCTTATCCAGCTTTCTCTCTCTAGCTTAGTGGTTAACTGAAAGGTACTAAATGAGCATTTTAGTAAGAGAATAATTCCTGCGTATGTGTGTGTTAGTTGCTCAGTCGTGTCTGACTTTTTGCAACCCCGTAGACTGTAGCTCACCAGGCTTCTCTGTCCATGGATTATAATATTTGAGATAATTTAGTATTTAACTGGATGTATTCAACATTTTGCTTGCGAAGGCTTTAATCCACTTTAATTTGAACAGTCTGGCTGCCTCGTCACCAGCATGCTCACAGAAGCCCTGATTGCTTCCTCAGGTGCACCTGGAAGAGGCAGAGTCAAGTCTGAAGCTTCTGGATCGCACAACAGACGCATACCTGCTCCTCTCCCTGACCTGTGACCTCCTGCGAAGTCGACTCTACTGTGCTTGCCAGAAGGTGCTTCTCACTTTCTTGATCCCCGAAGGTCCTGGGGTTTGGAAGGATTTTAGGATTCTCCAGATATCTGTCTGGCTCCTGAGGTTTCTCTGGAGCTGGGGAGAACATTCCTGGCCCTGAGAGGCAGAGCCATCTCCTCACCTTACCCTCTCCCAAGGATCATTCACCAGTGCTTCTCTAGGAGCCATTCCACCATTTTCATCCCTTTCTAGCTCTCTCGGGGACAAGGGGCAAAGTCCGTCCGGTGACTAGAAATTGGGATGACACTGACACCCTCAACTGGGATCCAGCTGAGGGATCCAAAAGGCTGGGATTTCTCACACACGAGCTGTGTGACTGGGTATCTTGTCCCCTTTGTGACTCTGGTTTTCTCTCCAGCTTTTAACATCTGAGAAGCAGGGGGTTGGGCCACATGATCTCTAGGGGCATCCCAAGCTCTGAATTGCTGATCCGACCTCACTCACTGCTCTCCTCTGCCACCCTACCCTCTATCCCCAGGTGGCCGAGGGCGCTGCTCTGCTGCTGTCTGTGCTTCAGGACCCTGCCCTGCAGAGGGCATCCAAGGCCTGGTACTTGCTGCGTGTCCAGGCCCTACAGCTGGTGGCAGTCTACCTGAGCCTCTCATCAGACAGCCTGTTGGCCCCGCTGTGGGAACAGCTGTGTGCCCAAGGTGAAAGAAGCGGGTGGGTGGGCCTCCTTGCTGGGTGTGTGTGATTTGTCCACTGTCCCCTCTGCTGTCCAACTGCATGGACGAGCCTGCCTAGAAGCTGCCCAGAGTAGGCTTGGGATAGCCAATGAGTTTCAGTTCACTTGGTGACTAATCGATTGCTCAGTGACTGCCCTGAACTGACAAGGATTCTGAGATTCTGGTCTTAGTGGGGAGGAGTTCTGTGACTGATTATTTTTGACTGCCTTAAGCACGGAAGGAGAGGGTGAGAGCCTGCTTTGCATTTGCTGTCTTAGTATTTGAAGGTGGTGGAAGCTCTGGCCACATCATCTCCCTTCTTGTCCCTCCCACCTTCCCCTCACGCTTGCCCAGGCTGGCAGACACCTGAGATAGCGCTCATCGACTCCCATAAGCTTCTCCGGAGCATCATCCTCCTGCTCATGGGCAGCGATGTGCTCTCAATTCAGAAAACAGCTGTGGAGACGCCATTTCTGGACTGTGGTAAGCCCGAAGAGGAGAGCCACTGTGGGAATGAGCAGACTAGTTGGTAGGGCTGGTGGTTTTGTCTCCAGAGGATTCAGGCTGTGGATCCTGGTTCCACGTGATGATGATCTTGTCTCCTTTGGTGCAGGTGAAAATCTGGTACAAAAATGGCAGGTTCTTTCTGAGGTACTGAGCTGCTCGGAGAAGCTGGTCTCCCGCCTGGGCCGCCTTGGTAGTGTGAGCGAAGCCAAAGCCTTTTGCTTGGAGGCCCTGAAACTTACGACAAAGCTGCAGATACCACGCCAGTGAGTACAGGGCCCAAGAGCCTGGTGATTCCCAAACCTGAGTGCCTATGCCCTTGACCATGGGTTCCCAAACTGGTCCAGATTTTAACATGTTATGTTTGGAGGGGTTGGTGGAAGAATGCATTCCATGGCAAATAAGTGGGAAATGCTGAGTTAATCAAGATTAGATGTTTTTATTTCCTATTGTGATTGTCGTTGAGTTGCTAAGTCGTGTCTGACTCTTTTGCGACCCTGTGGACTGTAGCCCCCCAGGCTCTTCTGTCCATGGGGTTTCCTATAGGACTTATCATATCCTCCAGTATGCTAATACACATAAATCTGCAGAAGGTAGGTCCAGCATACAGTGATTCCCTAAATCTCTTTGCCCAGAGAGGATCTTTTCAGTGAGGAATTCGATTTGGGAAATCCTGTCCTTAGGCTCCGGGATGGGCTGGGTTGAGAGACAGAGGGTTTCCCCAGGGAGTGCCTAAAGTCAGCTTTAGGAAGTAAAGGCTTTCTGGAGGCTGGAAAAGACTATGATGGCTCCGCCTGGGATAGGGCAGAAAGAGACCCTCCAGGGAAACAAGGAATTCCGCCGATGGGTCTGTCATCACCTCTCCCAACCAGGTGTGCCCTCTTCCTGGTGCTGAAGGGGGAGCTGGAGCTGGCACGCAACGACATGGACCTCTGTCATTCGGACCTGTATCAAGTTCTGTTCTTGCTGGAGTCTTGCACAGGTGAGCAGCCAGGCCCCCACGCCCATGGGTGGTGGTGAGAGTGATGCATGCACTGTAACACAGCTTTACATGTCAAGATTTGGTTCCCTTCTAAATCATGGACTGACTTCTGGTCCCAGGGCAAAGCTCCCTTCACTTCGGTCAGACCATTGGTGTCCTCCCTCCTTCAGATGGCCTGTCCAGGACTAACCCTACCTGCTTCTTAGTTGCAGCGCCAATATATTTTAATTTAAATAAAATTGAATATTCAGTGCCTTGGGTACTCACCACACTTCCCATGTTCAACAGCCACGTGTGTGGTTACTATATTGGGCAGCACAAGTGTAGCATCCTCAGAAGGGCTTAGGGCTAATAATAAAATATTGTATTTGTGGTGCTTTTTTTTCCTTATCAACTACTTTTACCAGTAGTATTTCACTGGACCCATACAAAACCCTGGGAAGTCAAATGGGAATGTCGAGTTTTTCCATTTATAAATTCAGAAAAGTTGAGAAATTCAATGTTTTGGGCCAGGATCATGGGGCTAGTCAGGGACAGGAGCCAGGATTAAGACTTGGGCTTCTGGGTGCCGGCCTGGCAGCCTGAACCATGCAGCCTTCTGAGCTGCAGATATGGGGGCACTGTAGGTTGTGCTGATCCATTGTCAGAAGGGAAGAAACTGTTAGGATTTCATCAAAAACCAGTAAGCTATGGGTCTTCCCTGGTGGTCCAGTGGCTAAGACTCCACTCTCCCAATGCAAGGGGCCCAGATTCCATCCCTGGTCAGGGGAACTAGAGCCTACCTGCCACAGCTAAGAGTTTACACACCACAGCTAAAGGATGCCACATGCTGCACATAAGATCCTGCCGCAACTGAGACCTGGCACAGACGAACAAATAAGTAAATACTTTAAAAAACAGTAAGCTATGCCAATATCTAGTGTTAGTACAGTAATATATATGAGCCATTAGTAAGTATTAAAATAATGCAGATGAGGGAATCAGCCGCTGGGGTAGCTCAGGACATACTGGTGTCATTTCTCCTAGTTTTGTAATGTTTGTTCCACTCTCTGCTCAGAGTTTCTTGGACTAGTGCAGCACCCGGACTCTGTGAAGAAGGTCCACCTGCAGAAGGGGAAGCAGCAGGCCTGGGTGCCCCATCCTCCAGAGCTACTGGAAGAAGAGCTCATTCTAAAAGGCCCTGCCCTGGAGCTGGTGGCCACCGTGGCCAAGGAGCCTGGCCCTGTAGCACCTTCTGCTAACTCCTCCCCGATCCTGAAAACCAAGCCCCAGCCCAGCCCCAGCTTCCTGACCCACTTGCCCACCTGTGACTGCTCGCTCTGTGCCAGCCCTGTCCTCTCGGTAGTCTGTCTACGCTGGGCATTGGTCACGGCGGGGGTGAGGCTGGCCATGGGCCATGAGGCCCAGGGGCTGGATCTCCTGCAGGTGGTGCTGAAGGGTTGCCCTGCAGCCGGTGGTCGCCTCACCCAAGCTCTGCAGGCTTCTCTGAATCACACAGCGCCCCCCTCCGCTGTCCCAGGCCTCTTCGATGAGATCTTGGCTCAGGCATATACACAGCTGGCACTGGAGGGGCTGAGCCAGCCATCAAACAAGAGCCTGGGAAAGGTCCTGGAGTCAGGGTTAAAGTTTGTGGTGGCACGGATACCCCACTTGGAGCCCTGGCGAGCCAGCCTACTCTTGGTCCGGGCCCTTGCAAAGCTGACCAGCCTCAGCTGCTGCACTGCCCAACTTTTTGCAAGCTCCTGGGGCTGGCAGCCACCATCAATAAAGAAGCCCGCAGACTCAGAACCCTCTAAGCCTCGGAACCAAAAACAGTCAGGACAGTCCAGACGAGGATGCCAGCAAGTGGGCTCTGCTACCCTGCCCCTCTCACATACCTCTCTGAAAGGTCTGGAAGGTGGAGGACCACCCTGTACACCTAAGCCCCCAGGCCGGGTCAGGCAGGCCGGCCCTGGAGTACCCTTCACTGTGTTTGAGGAAGTCTTCGTTACAAAGACCAAGCCTGAGGTTCCCATGGCCCCCAGGGTACAACGGAGGGTCCAGACACGCCTCAAGGTGAGGTGGGACTGTAGCTAGGTGGTACTGGTGTTGGGTTAGGGTGGTCCTGGAGAAGAGTTCTGCAGGGCAGGTATTTCTATGGAATAGCTTCCCAGGGCCGGGTGGGAACTGTAGCTCTCCTGTTACTTATCACAGGAGCCCTTATATCTTCCATAACAAGACCTAGTTCAAGACCTCATTTGTTTCAGACAGAAGGGACTTTTCTTAGTTCTAGTCTGTTCCTTTCCCTTTTCATCTTTCCTCTGGATCTTCTGTTCCTTCTCCCTCGCCCTCCTTCCGCACCGGGGTTACTGCTCCTGATTGAGTTTGGCCAATTATGCAGGAGGTTAATTCTTAAATCTTTGTCAAGGGCCTGGGTGATGGTGCTTCCACAGCGCCACCTCCTGGCAGACCATGTCTTGTCACTGAAGGCCCCCTGGCCCTTTTCCCTTTCTCACCATTCTAGGTGAACTTCAGTGACGACAGTGACTTGGAAGACCCTGTCTCAGTTGAGGCACAGCTTGCAGTGGGGTCCAAGAGACAGGGCACTGCTTCCCGGGGCCGGGGCCGGGCCAGGAAGGGCCCGAGTGTGAAGACTAACTCAGTGGCCGCGTCAGGCAGTGCCCCCGGCCTCAGTGGCAAAAGCCGGAGGGTCAAGAAGGTGGCATCAAGACATTGTGAGGAGCTGGGCCCCGAGATGATGAGGACCATCCCTGAGGAGGAACCGACTGACAACCAGATGGAAATGAGCTTTGAGATCCTCAGGGGCTCTGATGGGGAAGACTCAGCCTCAGGTGTGAGGGCAAGGGTGGGAGGCAGAGGTCCATTTTTTTTGAGGATTTCCCTGGGGACAAAACACAAGCAATAACGGGGGCCAAAGATGGAACAGAAAGAAAGTTCTTTTGCTGGCTCTGGGACTGGACCCTAGAAGGGAGAGCAAGGGGATGGTAGGAAGAGGGAACTCTATAGAAAAGTTGTGTTGTCTGCCTAGGTGGGAAGACACCAGCTCCAGGGCCTGATTCAGCTGTAGGAGAATGTGAGGTTTTGAGACGGGATGCCAGCAAAGAGAAGCTGCCCGTCCCTGGCCCAGACAAGGAGAGAGACATGGATCTGGGTCCCCAGCACAGACTCCCTTCAGTCCCCATAGCCATCGGTAAGTATATTGACCACCAAGATCTGATCACTTGATCCCAGTACCTTTCCATTCTGTCCTTGGTTCTGGATCCAGTAACCCTGAACCTGGGTCTGAATCCCAGCACGCTCTTTACTAGCTGAATGCTAGTCACTCCGCCTCTCTCAGCTTCAATTTACTTAACTGTCAAATGGAATTGGGGGAGGGTGGAGAGAGTGGCTGCGAGTAAATTGCACAGCACCACACTTGGCACACTGCCCTTCAGAAATGGTAGCTGCTGTTTTCCACATGGGAGGGGAGATGGGCACTGGTTCTTGGAAAGATTTTCTCAGTCAGTCAGGGATTCATCTATGTCTTGTCCTTCGTCTAGGTCTCTCTACCCTGGATTCCATCTGTGGCTCACTGAGTGGTGCTTTCCGTGGCATCAGTCACTGCCCTCCTAGTGGGCTCTACGCCCACCTCTGCCGCCTCCTGGCCTTGTGCCTGGGCCACCGGGATCCCTATGCCACCGCCTGCCTTGTCACTGAGTCTGTCTCCATCACCTGTCGCCACCAGCTGCTCACTCACCTCCACAGGCAGCTCAGGTGAGTGCCCCCCATCCCTCAGGCTTGTGCTGGAACAGACTAGAGGGGAGGCTCCAGACTTTGAAGGAGGGAGAACTCACCTTCACTTGTGTCGCCTACAGCAAGGCCCAGAAGTGCCGAGGATCGCTGGACATAGCAGACCAGTTGCAGGGGCTGCACCTCCAGGAAAAGCCTGGAGACATCCCTCTGGCACGAATCCAGCGTCTCTTTTCCTTCAGGCCTTTGGGATCTGGCCACTTCCCCCAGCCTGAGAAGGACAGCTTCCGGGAGCGTCTTGCTCTGATTCCCAGTGGTATGGTGGCAGGCATCATTGGCTCTGCTGTTCTTTTATGCATCTTCTTCTTAGGAAAGAGTTGGGTGAAGGATCTTCAGGCATTAGTTAGTTCACACACAGATTTATGATCCTTATAGTAGAAGGGCATGTCATACTTTGCCACTGATTAGTCATTTTATTACTCTCACCAAATAGACATAACCTTAAATCATAGAAGTCTTATTTTTTTTTTTTTACATCTCAAGTTTGAGTTACCTGCAAATTCAGTGTCTTTCTTTCTTTAGAACTAAGTTCAGGTGTCTGGAGTTTTCCTATGCTAACATGAAACATGTTCACTGATGATTTGAGTGCCTCACTGTGAGTGGGAAGTGGGGAAGGGGGCAGATTGGAGGAAGCAATTTTGTTAGTCTCTGTAGGGACACAAGGAAACACAAAACATGGTCTATCTACAGGGACTTGTTAGAGCAAGGGAGAGCACTTTGAACTCCAGTGATCAGGGAAGACTTCTAGGAGTTGTCTTGAGTGATGGACAGGGACTGAGTGCAGAAGACAGTGAAAGGAATTCCATGTAACAGCTGAAATAACTCGGGACATGTCCTGTGTGCCAGGGGTGACCGTGTGTGTGTTGGCCCTGGCCACCCTCCAGCCTGGGACCGTGGGCAACACCCTCCTGCTGACTCGGCTGGAAAAAGACAAACCCCCAGTCACTGTACAGATCCCCACTTCCCAGAGCAAGGTAGGTTTCCTGGGGTCAGGGAGCAGAGTTGGGCTCGGGCAGGCTTCTGGTCTATCTGTGGCTGGGGGATGGAGAGATGGTGGTCACATGGACAAGCAGAACTTATACAACCCCATCTCCCAAAGCTTTCTGTGAGTTCGGCCTTGAAAGAGTTTGACGCCATCCAGAAGGAACAGAAAGAGAACAGCAGCTGTACTGACAAGCGAGAATGGTGGACGGGTCGGCTAGAACTGGATCGTAGGATGGAGGTGTGTGTTCCCAGTGTAGGATGGGGTTGGGCCTGCCCTAGAATATCTCGTCTCTCAGGGGTCCGTCCTAGGTCTGTGCTGAACTACCTTGAGTCTTTTCTGGAGGTGTTGCTGTTTTTCAGTTGTGTCAGACTCTTTGCGACCCCATGGACTATGGCACGCCAGGCTCTTCTGTCCTTTGCTCTCTCCTGGAGTTTGCTCAGATTCATGTTCATTGAGTCAGTGATGCTATCTAACCATCTCATTCTGTGCCACCTGCTTCTCCTTTTGTCTTCAGTCTTTCCCAGCATCAGGGTCTTTTCCAATGAGTTGGCTCTTCACATCAGGTGGTCAAAGTATTGGAGCTTCAACTTCAGTATCAGTCCTTCCAATGAATATTCAGGGTTGATTTCCTTTAGGATTGACTGGTTTGATCTCCTTGCAGTCCAAAGGACTCTCAAGACTCTTCTCCAGAACCACAATTCAAAAGCATCAATTCTTCTCACTCAGCCTTCTTTATGGTCCAACTCTCACATCCATACATGCTGCTGCTGCTGCGTCACTTCAGTTGTGTCCAACTCTGTGCGACCCCATAGACGGCAGCCCACCAGGCTCCACCATCCCTGGGATTCTCCAAGCAAGAACACTGGAGTGGGTTGCCATTTCCTTCTCCAATGCATGAAAGTGAAAAGTGAAAGTGAAGTCAGTCGCTCAGTCGTGTCTGACTCTTCGCGACCCCATGGACTGCAGCCGACCAGGCTCCTCCGTCCATGGGATTTTCCAGGCAAGAGTACTGGAGTGGGTTGCTATTGCCTTCTCCGATCCATACATGACTACTAGAAAAAGCTTAGCTTTGACTGTATGGACCTTTGTCAGCAAAGTGATATCTATGCTTTTTCATACGCAGTCTAGGTTTGTCATAGCTTTCCTTCCAAGGAGCAAGCGTCTTTTAATTTCATTGCTGTGGTCACCGTCTACAGTGATTTTGGAGCCCAAGAAGAGAATCTATCACTGGTTCCACTTTTTCCCCTTCTGTTTGCCATGAAATGATGAGACTGGATGCCATGATCTTAGTTTTTTTCATGTTAAAGAGTTTGAGGCCAGCTTTTTTACTTTCTTCTTTCACCCTCATCAAGAGATTCTTTAGTTCCTCTTCCATTTCTGCCATTAGAGTGGTATCATCTGCATTTCTCAGGTTGTTCATATTTCTCCCAGCAATCTTGATCCCAGCTTGTGATTTATCCAGCCTGGCATTTCGCATGATGTACTCTGCATATAAGTTAAATAAGTAGAGTGACAGTATACAGCCTTGTCGTACTCCTTTCCCAATTTTGAACCAGTCCATTGTTCCATGTCCAGTTCTAACTGTTGTTTCTGGAAGTGTAGGCCTAGATAAAAATTGTGTTACTTGGGAAGCACTTTCAACAAGCGCACAAGGGGACTTCCCTGGCAGTTAAAGTTCCATACTTCCCTCCAAGGGGTACTGGTTCAATCCCTAGTCTGGGAACTAAGATTTCACATACATGTGGTGCGGCAAAAAAAAAAAAAAAAAACAACCAAATAAGAGCCTGAGACTTGAAGGGGTTATGGCAATGAAATGTTTAAAGATAAGTACAAAATAAGAATTTAAGGCCAAATATCAGCCTCCCAGGGCTCCCCAGGTAGCTCAGCTGGTAAAGAATCTGCCTGCAATGCAGGAGTCCCCGGTTCGATTCCTGGGTTGGGAAGACCCCCTGGAGAGGGGATAGGCTACCCACTCCAGTATTCTTGGCCTTCCGTGGTGGTGGATAAGACGGTAAAGGATCTGCCTGCGATGCAGGAGATCTGGGTTCAATCCCTGGTTTGCGAAGATTCCCCAGAGGAGTGCATGGCAACCCACCCCAGTATTCTTGCCTAGAGAATCCCCATGGACAGAGGAGCCTGGCGGGCTGCAGCCCATGGGGTCTCAAAGAGTTGGACACATCTGAGCAACTAAGCACAGCAGCACATCAGGCTCCCAGCCTTAATTTTCATTGCATTTCCTGGCTTAGCTTTTGCCCACCTGTTTGTATTTATCCGAATATAGTGATTTATTACAAATCTTATCAATACTCCCTTAGAGTCTCAGCAAATGAAAAATGTTTCTCTCTTGCCGCTTATGTTGGTCATAAGGTAAATAAGACACATCCACTCATTGGAAGACCCATTTCTTTGTCTTCAAAATGGTGCCTGTGGGGAAAGAAACTTGGCTTCCTCTCTCACTGATGGTTCTATTCTGCATCCAGGTTCTCACCACTTCCCTAGAGAAGTACGTGCTGGGCTGCTGGCGGGGGCTGTTGCTGCCATCCAGTGAGGACCCCAGCCTTGTCCAGGAGGCCTCCCATCTACAAGAGTCACTACAGGAATGTGGCTGGAAATATCCCGACCCCACTCTGCTGAGAGTGAGTTGAGATTTCAGGGAAGAGGATGAAGCTAGCCTTACCTCTTTCCCACCTGCCACTGCGGGTGGAGAGGGGAGCTCTTGTACTCACTGACCACTGGTCCCCTGCAGATCATGCTCAGCGGTGCCAGTACCCTCACCCCGCAGGACGTGCAGGCCCTGGCTTATGGGCTGTGCCCAGCCCGGCCAACCCGAGCCCAAGAGCTCCTGAGTGAGGCAGTAGGGCGTCTCCAAGGTCAGACGGCAACAAGTAGTAGGCATCTCGTGTTAGTGCTGGACAAGGTAAAGAGCCAGGGGCCACATGGGTCGCATCTGGTGGGCAGTGGGCACCTCCTCACAACCATGCCCCTTCTGCCTCCTGCATACCCCTGGCTCAGGACAGTAACGTCTGAGTGCTTTTTGCCCAGGACCTACAGAAGCTGCCGTGGGAGAGCATGCCCAGCCTCCGGGCCCTGTCTGTCACTCGGCTGCCCTCCTTCCGATTTCTACTCAGCTACTCCATCATCAAAGAGGTGTGGGGTTCAGGGAATGGAAGGTGGGGGTGATGGGTAATTGGACAAGAAGAAGCAGAGAGACGTGGCAAGAGAGGAAGGTGGTCTTAAGAATGGAAAGGGACTTGGGGTTGGTCGGAGCTTGGGTGCTCCGACCAAACTGGGATGCTGAACACCGGTGTCTCTCCATCAGTCCAGGACCTCATCAGTGCTGAGCCAAGGAGTGGATCCTCGTAGTACCTTCTACGTCCTGAACCCTCACAATAACCTGTCAAGCACAGAGGAGCAATTCCGAGCCCATTTTAGCAGGTCAGGGGGAGAAGAGTAAGAAGGGTGGTGGGGAAGGGTAGACACAACTCAGGGATAAATGTCCTTTTCTCTAGAATCAAATGTTGCAGCCCACCTTCTTCCTAGTGTCTCTTCTGCCCTTTTTGCCACATGACCCATCTTACTCTGGCTGCACCACACAGCGTGCGGGATCTTAGCTCCCCGTCAAGGGATCGATCCCCTGCCCCCTGCACTGGGAGTGCAGTCTTAACCACTGCACCTCCAGCTAAGTCCCTTCTCACTGCTTTTTCCCTGCAGTGAAGCTGGCTGGAAAGGGGTGGTTGGGGAGGTGCCGAGCCCGGAACAGGTGCAAACGGCCCTGACAGAGCGTGACTTGTACATGTGAGTGCTCAGGGCAGGGAGGTGGGAAGAGGGACAGTCCCAGAGGGTGGGTATCATCATGATCTGCTCTGGGGCTTTGGAGCCCCTCGCTGACTCTGGACAATTCTGGAGGCAGTGCAGAGACCTGGCCCTGTGAGATCAGTTTCATCTTACCTCCTTCTGCCTCAGCTATGCAGGGCATGGTGCCGGCGCCCGCTTCCTGGACGGGCAGGCTGTCCTGCGGCTGAGCTGCCGGGCAGTGGCCCTGCTGTTTGGCTGCAGCAGCGCAGCCCTGGCTGTGCATGGAAACCTGGAGGGGGCTGGCATCGTGCTCAAGTATATCATGGCTGGCTGGTGAGTCTTGAGGGGCAAAGTCTGTTCAAGGTCCCCACCCCAAGTGCTTTCCCAAGTCTGAACCCTAAATCCTTGCTCTTTTGTGCCCCATTTTCCTCCCATCCTAGCTCCCTGGCATGCCTGGGCCTTTACTCCTTCGTCATCGTCTATCCTCCTCCTGGAACTATGGGCCAAGGGACTTTCTCATTGGTTTAATCCCTCTCAACTCATTCACCACCACTAATCATGCTGTCCTAGGTTCTGTTTTTGAGCCCTTACTTTGTATTTTTTCCTTCTCTTTTCTCAGCCCCCTATTCCTAGGTAACCTCTGGGATGTGACTGACCGTGACATTGACCGCTACACAGAGGCTCTGTTGCAGGGCTGGCTTAGAGCAGGTTCAGGAGCCCCCCTTCTGTACTATGTCAGCCAGGCCCGCCAGGCTCCCCGACTCAAGTACCTTATTGGGGCTGCGCCTGTAGCCTATGGCTTGCCTGTCTCCCTGCGGTGACCCCTTGGAGCTCTCCTGTTGCTGATAGAAGCTATGTGACTATTCTACCTCCAAACATAGGTTTGGCCCTGAAGATAAATATTTTAAGTGATCTTCCCCAGTGTTTTACATGAAAGATTTCCTTTTGATTTAATTTTAATATAATAAAGATACATTACTTAAAATCCTGTTTTGTGTAGTTTCTCTGAGAACATTTGAAGATAAGACTGTTGCCCACTTCCCACTATGTGGTACTATAGATAAGAATAACTTGCAAGAGTCCACGTCTGAGAGCATTGGGAAGAAAGGCAAACCACAGGAAAAAGATGGACCTGACTTGGCCTCAGCAGACAAAGCTAAAAGAGAGCAGGGCATCAAAATGATTTAAGTGGGGACAAAGCCCTAAGGAAAGGTAGAGATAGATCCATTGAGAATGTCTTGACCAGGTACACATATCTATCTTGACTTCCTGCCTCTGGTATCCGGAGAATGACATTAGCTTTACTGCCTCAGTTGCCCTGCCCCCTCTTAAGTGGATACTGTCCTTCCCCCACATTCAGTTATTACACTTATCAGTGCCATGCACTTTAACAGCAGGTTCTGGGGAGTTTTTGTAGCTCAGATGGTAAAGGATCTGCCTGCAATGCAGGAGACCTGGATTCAATCCCTGGGTCTGGAAGATTCCCCCAGAGAAGGAAATGGCAACCCACTCCAGTATTCTTGCCTGGAGGAGCCTAGCGGGCTACAGTCCATGGGATCGCAAAGAGTTGGAGATGACTGAACAACTAACACACACACACACATTGGGAAGTTTTGCTACTCACGTATGGTTTTCCTCTCCCCAACTAGATTGTTAAGCTCAGAACTATGTGTCTTACATTTATGTATCCTTCACTTCTAGCACATGGTAAAACACTGTGTTGATTAATAAAGCTACTGCTGTACTCTTTGGTTAATAACGTGCCTCCTTCCTGTTCTCTCAACCGCCAGACTCTGGCTTCATCTGCGCGAGGCATCCCTTTCAAAATGCTACTGTCCCCCCTGTCCCTTGCTCCTTGAACTTCCCAGGCTTCTTCCTTGCCTATTGTCACCAAGTTTATACCACCGCTGTGGTTATGGTGTATCTGGGCGTCTGTGCTGGGTCTTCGTTGCTGCGCGGGCTTTCTCTAGTGGCAGGGAGTGGAGGCTATACTTCATAGTGGGCGTGTAGGCTTATTTCGGTGGCTTCTCTTGTTGCCGAGCACAGGCTTTAGGCGCCCAGGCTTCAGTAGCTGCTCCTTGTGGGGGCTGTGCTCAGCAATTGCCGCACAAGGGGCTTTGTTGATCCTTGGCATGTAGGATCTTCCTGGACCAGGGATGAAACCCGTTTCCCTTGCATTGGCAGGCGGATTCTTAACCACTGGAACACCAGGGAAGTCCCATGGCCTGAGTAAGACTGTTTCTTGAGCATAAGAATCCTGTTCGTTAGAACTTGATTATGCGAGGTTTGGGATATTTTGTGAAAAGAAAACGCCTCAATCCTTTCTATTGCAAGGGGAGTCAAGCAGAAGATTCCGCACACCCCGCCCCGCCCCGTCGCGAGCTTCCCTCTCCTCTGGGTTGAAGGACCATAGAGATGTCTAGCGCTGCGAGGCCTCCAAGCGTAGCCATCGAGATACGCAGAGGACGGCTAGAGCGTTGCTCTCCCGGCGGGTTTCCGCTTCATAAGCCCTCCTTCCCAACATGGCGCAGTCGGTTAACATCACGGAGCTGAATCTGCCGCAACTAGAAATGCTCAAGAACCAGCTGGACCAGGTGGGGATGGGCTCTGAAAACACCCCTTTCCCGCCTCACTTCCCTTCCCCCCCAACGCGTACTTCCTTGCCCCCCATTCCTCCCTTCTTGGGGAGAATTCCCTCCCCAGGCGAAACCCGCACCCCGTCCCAGGACCCGCCCCTTCTCTGGCGGTGCCCGCTTCTCCCGCGAGCCCCCACCCCGACCCTCATTCCTGTTCTCTGTAGGAAGTGGAGTTCTTGTCCACGTCCATTGCCCAGCTCAAGGTGGTTCAGACCAAGTATGTGGAAGCCAAGGACTGCCTGAACGTCCTGAAGAAAAACAACGAGGGTACGGGGTAGGCGTGCGAAGGGAACCTGGGAGATGCGGCGAGCCGGCTTCTCTCTTCCCGCCTCCTAATCCAGTTTTCTTACCTGAGACGAGAGAGCAGTCCATTACGTATTGTATACCGCTGCAGAAGCCCTTTGTATGTTGCTTATCTAGAGTTGAAATGTCCAGGACATTTTTCTGCTCCTGTTACCCTTGTTTTCGTCCTTTTCATATAGTTTTGGGCGCCGTGCCGTTTTGAAACTCCTTTAACGTCTAAAAGTTGGAGCTGCCAACCTTCCCCACATGTGTGTCTTAATTGCTTTCACAGGGAAAGAATTACTTGTCCCACTGACGAGTTCTGTATCCTTTCCTCAGGAACCTCTTCCCTGCCCTCTCGTTTTCTCCCTCACACCTAACCTTCAAAAAAGAGCGGGAGATTTTGATTATTCCAGAGTGCCTAGATGAGACTGCTATTAACACAAGCTTAGCTTTGCTGTCTAACCTAAGGCCAGCATCTAACTAATGCTTCGTGAGCACCCAGGTGTATGTGTTTAGAATTAAGGTGTGATTATTTCCCTTTGCTCTTTGAGGATATAACCTAGTAGGGAGGTAGAACTGGCGGTTTATGTTTTTACTATAACTTAGAAAACATAAACAACAGAAGAATAGAGGATATGGAAACAAAGGGGTTGGTTCTGTTTATTAATCCTCAATTTCAGTTTAATTATGGCTCTTACCACTAACTGTTTTTACTAAGAAAACTGGATTGCATCTTACCTGTTGAATGTTTTACTTGAGTGAGCAAGTTATGGCAATAGGGCATGCATAAACTACCTGAGAATGGACAGGCTTGAAAAGGAAACACAGGAATAGCGTAGTTGGGATTACTTAAATAATGAACATTAAATCCGTCAGGAATTAGCTAATTCATGTTTGGGAGTGTTAAAGAGAAAGTGAGGCTGGCTTTTCACTCTACTACCAACAGCAGCAGGAAAAAATCATCCTGTTAGTTCTGTCATTCTAATGATCTATCTATCATTCTAATTGCTCTAATATCTAGTCTTTCTGGAAGGAATTAATGGTAAGAATTGTAAGAACTGCTTGCAGGATGGCAGATGGAATCAGGGCAAGATCAGCACATGTGATTTTTCTCCATAAGGAACCTACTTCCCTGTCTCTCCTTATGTGGAGTTTGTAGGCCTTCAGATGTGCCTTGTAGCTTATTTCTTTTAAATTTTTGTTTATTTATTTTTTTTGACTCCGTCCCATGGCTTGTGAGATCTTACGTTCCCCTACCAGGGATTGAACCCAAGCCCCAGCAGTGAAAGCAGTGACTCCTAGCACTGGACCTCCAGGGAATTCCTGCCTCCTTTTTAGAAAAGGAGGGTGTTGGGAGGTCAAGCTGAACTAGCTGACAGGGAATCATGACTCTTACTGGGCTAGTTTTCCCTTAACCCTTGCTTCTCAGATGTATGTCCCGGGGAAGCTACATGATGTGGAACATGTGCTTATCGATGTGGGAACTGGCTACTATGTAGAGAAGGTGAGTGGAAGGGAACATAAGAATCCATCTCTGAGGGGGAGAGCTAGTGTGCAGAATGGGTTACCTCTCATTCACTCTGACCTTGCAGACAGCTGAGGATGCCAAGGACTTCTTCAAGAGGAAGATAGACTTCCTTACCAAGCAAATGGAGAAAATCCAGCCAGCTCTGCAGGAGAAGCACGCCATGAAACAGGGTAACCTTGGCCTTGGCCACCTCTTCAGACCCTTTCTACCTCCGTAATAACAAATATGGATTGCAGTGTGAACCATGGGAGGGAGTATCCCCTTTGCTGGATTAAAACTGTAGTTTTCTTTTTGGTGTCTTGATGCATTACTCCTTAGATTCTGTGTCTAACATATCCACTGCCTTTGGTGCTTGAGAAATTTAGAGAAAGGAAATCATGTGTTTTTGTGTTTCAGGTCCTATTTAATGGGGATGGAATGAGGGAGCAGGTGCATGTAAATGAACACACAGCAAAGAAATATAGCCATAACTAGCCAACTACTAGCAGTTGAAGCCCTGGCTGCATATTAGAATCACCCAGATAGTTTAAAAAGAAAACCTGGGCCTCTCCAAACCAGCTACAGTTGACCCTTGAACAATGTGGGAGTTAGGGGTGCCAAACCTTGGTGAAATGGAAGAAAATGTGCATATAATTTATAGTCTGCCCCTCTGTATCCTCGGTTTCAAGTTTGCAGATTCAACCAATTGTAGATCATGTAGTATGGTAGTATTTAGTATTGGGGAAAAAAAAGACATGTAAGTGGACCCACACAGTTCAAACGGGTATTGTTCAAGGATCAACTGTGAATCAGTAGGGTGAGATTCCAGAGAACAGTGCTTGTTTGTTTATTTAAAGCTCCCTGTGTGATATACAGTCAGGATTAAGAACCACTGTTCTAAAGGCAAACATCTTTTCCACATTATTATTTTATGGGTATATCTGACTCATTTGAAACTGTATTTTATTCATTTTTATATCCCAGTGGTTCTCATATGAGCTTCCCTGGTGGCTCAGATGGTAAAGAATCCACTTGGTAATACGGGAGACCTGGGTTCAACCCCTGGGTTGGGAAGAGCCCCTGGAGAAGGAAATGGCAACCCACTTCAGTATTCTTGCCTGGAGAATCCCCATAGACAGAGGAACCGGGTAGGCTCCTGTCCATGGGGTTGCCAAGAGTCAGACACGACTGAGCGACTTTCACATCTCATATTATTGACAATTTAGATTCTAAATTGGTGTTGTGTTTGCCTTCTGCAGTGAATCTCTGTGTTGAAAGTTAATTGACTGTAGTAGTATACCTGTCAATTTTCCTTAACCCTGGACTCGCCCCTTTAGCTCCTGCCCAGGGTCTGACGCTGCTTTTATTCCACAGCTGTCATGGAGATGATGAGCCAGAAGATTCAGCAGCTCACAACCCTGGGAGCAGCTCAGGCTACCGCCAAGGCCTGAGAGCTTGTTTCAGAAATGGGGCAGAGCGTGCCTGCTTCTGGGGCCTGGGACTTTGTGGACGTGGTTTCCTGGAATGGGGGAAGAAGAGGGTCTGTGTTTAATGATAATAAAGGAGCCAGCTAGGCAGAGTGGTGGTCTTTTCTTGCATAAGACAAGGGACTGGTGATGAGGTGGGAGGGCGGTGGTGAGAGGGTGTGCCCCTGCCTGGAGCCTGATAAGCAGGAGTGATGCAGTGTTCATCTTGGGGCCTCCACTTGGGAATCGGCGAGAAGGAACTGGAATCGGAATTCAATGCTGGGCGACCTAGCCTGCTTTGCGCGGCCCCCGTTGCCATAGGAACAACTGGCAGCCGGAAGTGGGGCTGCTCAGGCGCTTCCCCTTCCGGGTCGGCGCCCTTAACTCCTCGTGGAGAAAGCTGCATGGGCCACCGCGTCCTGCGCGGTTTCCTACGTGTACTGTTCCTGCCGCCACCCCTCCGGAGCCCGAATCTCAAGCTCAGTCTGGAGCCCGTCCCATCTTCCAAACGACCCCGCAGCCACCTCATGGCCCCACCCCGAATCGGGACGCACAACGGCACCTTCCACTGCGATGAGGCGCTGGCGTGCGCGTTGCTGCGCCTCCTGCCGGAGTACCGGGTAGGTACAGGCCGCGCAAACTGACCCAGGGGCTGCCGTCAAATCTCCCGAGTGGACCGCGTCCTCCTAAAGGTGTCCTGCCCGAGTACCCCTCTCCCTTCCTCTGCTCCTTGGGAGCCCAACAGTAATCCCCTACCCCTGACAACCCCCTCACTTCCTGTGTTCCCTGCAGGATGCAGAGATTGTTCGGACCCGAGACCCCGAGAAACTGGCTGCTTGTGACATCGTGGTAGACGTGGGTGGCGAGTATGACCCTCAGAGACACCGATATGACCATCACCAGAGGTGAGTACTCACTACCATTTCTTTAATTTTTTTGACTTCAACTCCTCAGTGCCCCAGGCCACTGCCGTGGTTCTTGTCAGCGAAGGGAACCGCCTCATCCTTGAGCCCCATGGGATTACTGTCTCCCATGCTTCCAGTGCTCCACCTACTCTGCACCCATCTAGTTGGCTTTGTGCTTCCCTCTGCCTTGGCCTCCCTTGGTCACCCCTGGGGCCCCTCCCGATTCACTTCCTTCTTTGGCTCAGTCAGGCTTTTCTCCCAGGAGCCTTATCATTACCCCACTGAATACCCCAGCAGGGATTAATCCATTCATGTGCCCTTGCTACCCTACCTCAGACTGCTGGGCCCACAGGATTGTAGTAGGTGGTGATAGTTCAGGTGTGTGTTGTCTTCTATGTCACTGACACTTTACCCCTGGGAAATTGTTCTTGTCCACAGAGAGGCCAGAATCTATAGTACCTCTCCAATCCTTTTCCCTCTCCTCAAGCCCCTGCCTCATCAAACTTTCTCAGTGAGTGATTCTGTTTCTTTTCTTTAAAAAGAAATTGAGCTTTTCCTGCGTGTGCCTCCTCGGTTTCTCACTCCTGAATCAACTCCCTCTTTCCAATTCAGGAAACCCTTCTGTTTGCCCCTTTTCCAATGTATCACTTCCTGCTCTGGGACTCCGTATCTCAGCGTTTCTACTTGCCTGAAGAAAGAAACTCTGCTTACGGATCTCCCATCTTGAAAACAAGGGACTGAAAAAAACCCAAAACCCCCTCCCTCACATACACCACGCTGTTTAAAGTGGTTATCTCTGGGGTATCATGAGGACGTTTTAGATCTGTTTCTTTCTTTCTCTCTCTCCTTCCCTCCCTATCTTTCTCTTTTTTATTTAAGTATACATATGACTTTTCATAAGTGATGTGGGGAGGGAATGCTCCCAGTGTGTACAACCTAATCTCACCCTCACTTCTCAAGCACTCTTCAAAAGAAGAGCTGACCCTGGCTCCACATTTCTTTCAGTTCATCCCATTTATCTATCCTATCATTCATTCAGCCGGGTCTTTTCCAATCTCTCTACTGGAAATGCTGGTGGAAAGGGCACCAATGCCAAACTTTCAATGCCAAACTCAGGTTGCTGGTTGAGGGTTAACTGACTGACCTGTCACCTTAACCCTCTCACCTTAACTGACCTGTTTGTGGCACTTGACGTAATTGACTGCTTCCTTTTTTGCTGATGGTTTTATATACTTTTTAAAAAATTGTGCCATATTTGACATGTAAAACAATATATTTAATATTTCTGGAATATAAAACATAAAATGAACACCCATGAACCGATCTCCCAAAGAAATAGACCATTACCATTATCTTAGCACCTGTACCTCTGTGCCTTTTTCCCATCCCATTCCCTACCTCCCCCAAGAGTAAGCAACATCCTGAATTTTGTGTTCATCATGGCCTTGCTTGCTCTTGTGTACAGTTTAGCATGTATGTCTTATCTGTTTGCATCAACTATTTATTTAGTTTTGCTTCTTCCTGAATCTTTTCTGGGACATTATTGCTATTGGTCTTTATATCTTATGAGTATTTCATAGGTATTTTTGTGTTTACTTAATATTTAATAACAAAAATCATTAGAACGAAAAAATGAGCTTCCTTGGTGATTCTGATGGACTGGTATTTAGAAATTACAGCTGTGGTTTCTACTATTCTAACAACTGTCATACCATTTCTGTACCCTCTGTCCCAAGGCTGTTCAAATCCCTGCCTTCCTCACTCACCTGGAACATTGCAGGTGATCTTGTGTCTTTTCTCCATGCTGGCTGGCACAGTGCTATTTCTGACATGCTCTGGCCTGCTTAAAGTCTCTCAGTGGCTCCTCCTTACCTACAGATAAACTTCAAACTCTGAAGTGTAACATTCAAGGCCTGCCCTGGTCCTGCTCCTGCTTTATCTTTTGCCTCTCATTCCTCATCCCAAGCTGCTTTCTTGCAGTTCCATGGATACCTTTCTCTTAGGCATTATACATGTTGTTCCCTCTACTTGGAATCCCTTTTCTCTTCCCCTTTTATGTGTCTGGCAAACTCCCGCTAATTCATCTTCCAAGAATGATTCTCCTGAGCCCTTTCCTCTCCCTCCCCCTTTGCTTGTTTATAACTAGCTGGAGCATTCCTTTGGTTGTTCATGCGAGCTTGCGTGGGGGTGTGTGTGTGGCCATGTGTGTCCGTGTGTCCCTGTCCATCCGCCTTAGGAAGATAAACTTGAAGGCAGGGACAGAGTTTTAGTTTTTTTCATCTCTAATGTTTACAACAAAGTCTGGGCATGTTGTAAGCACTGAGTTAATCCTTGTCAAATGACATCTGAGCCACCAGGGAAGCCCGATGGATGCATGGGGACTCCAAACTCAAGTCCGTGTTAATCCCTGAGGACAAGCCAAAGCCTCCCTAGCCGGGCCCTCTCCCAGTTCCCGTGGTATTCCCCAGCCTCCCCACTGCACTGTGCCTACAGTGCACACACTGTGAGTGAACTGGGGCGGTTGGCGTCAGCCCCACCTCCTGTGCTCCTCAGGTCTTTCACAGAGACCATGAGCTCCCTCTCCCCTGGGAAGCCGTGGCAGACCAAGCTGAGCAGTGCGGGACTCATCTATCTGCACTTCGGGCACAAGCTGCTGGCCCAGTTGCTGGGCACTAGCGAAGAGGACGGCATGGTGGGCATCCTCTATGACAAGGTGGGGACCCAAGGACAGAGATGCCCCCCACGTGCATCTCCACCATGTGGGCTAGACTGACACTCAAGACCACGCTCAGGTCAGGGTTCCTGACCCGCACTGGCCCACCGCCCTCTCGCTCAGTCAAGCCCGTCTTCTCACAGGGGCATGGGTAATCTTTCCTGCCTCCATTCTAGGGTGGTTGTGAGACATGGATGAGGTAATGTATGGGGAAGGGCTTTGAAAACTGTAAAGCATGCCCTGACACACATAAAACAATTGTTCAACAACTTGGTAGTAGACCAGGCTGCTTATGTTTGGCAGCATGTGACTAAGGTGCTGGCTGCCCTGAAGATGGAGGGCAGCGTGTCTCAGGCACCGCTGTTTTCAAAGGTACAGTGAGTTGGGAAACTGGGAAGGGTTTGATTATGAAAACCTCTTCAGGTTCCACCAGCGCCCCCTGCAGGCAGTTCAGCAGGTGCCTGTGGTTGGGGAAGCAACAGGGGCTAGTGGCCCTGGCATGCATGCTGGATCCATGATTCTGAGGTCACCTACTTGACCCTGCTCCTGTGAAGTTCACAAGTCAAACTTCAGATGCAGTCAACTCTGTTTTTCACAGATGGGGTGTTGAGTTCAGTTCTCTATCCTGGCTTGTCTGTCTCCTCTATGACACAGCATTAGTGTGATCCAAAAAAGTTGAATAATGTGAATGTTTAAATTGGAGCTTCCGGAATAGGTTTTAGACTGCCTGGGTCAGTTTTCCCTTCTACTGCTGAGGGGTTTCAGTTGTTTCTAGTGTACTACATAGTGATTCACAATTTTTAAAGATTATACTCCACTTACAGTTATAGAATATTGGCTATATTCCATGTGCTATAAAATATTTTCTTGTAGCTTGTTTATTTTAAGCATGTTCTCTTTTTTTTTTCAATGTTTACTTATTTAATTTTTTTGGCTGTGCTGGGTCTTAGTTGTGGCATGTGGGATCTAGTTCCCCAACCAGGAATAGAACCCAGACCCCCTGCATTGGGAGCTTGGAGTCTTGGCCACTGGATGACCAGGGATGTGCTTATTTATTTTACACATAGTAGTTCGTACCTCTTAACCCCACCCCATCTTGCTCCTCCTCTCTTCCCTCTTCCCATTGGTAGTCACTAATTTGTTCCGTGAGTTTGTTTCTTTTTTGTTATATTCACTAGTTTTTTAGATTCCACATATAACTGATATCATACAGTATTTGTCTTTCTGTGACTTATTTTACTAAACATAATACCCTACAAGTCCATCCATGTTGTCGCAAATGGCAAATTTTCATTATTTTTTTCATTTTATGGCTAAGTCATATTCTGTTGTATACTATATCTTCTTTATCCACTCATCTGTTGATGGACACTTAGGTTGCTTTCATACCTTGACTATTGCAAATAATGCTGCTGTGAACATTGAGGTGCATATATCTTTTTTAATTAGTATTTTTGTTTTTTTTCAGATAAATACCAAGGAGTAGAATTGTTGGGTCATATGATAGTTCTATTTTTAACTCCTTGAGGAACTTCCATATTGTTTTCCACAGTGACTGCACTAATCTACATTCCCACCAACAGTGTACAAGGGTTCCCTTTTCTCCACATCCTCACCAGCATGTGTTCCTTGTGGTATTTTTGATGATAGCCATTCTGACAAGTGTGAGGTAATATCTCAGTTGTGGTTTTAATTTGCATTTCTCTGATAATCAGTAATGTTGATGGCCTTTTGGCCATCTGTATATCTTCTCTGAGAATATCCAGTTCTGCCTATTTTTCAATTGGGTTGTTTGGTTTTGATGTTAAGTTATATGAGCTGTTTTGTGTTTTTGGTTTGTTTTTTTTTAGTATTCATTATTTATTTATTTGGCTGTGGCATGTGGGATCTTAGTTCCCTGACCAGGGATTGAACCCGGGCCCTTTGTACTGTAAGTACAGAATCTTAGTCATTGGACCACCAGGGAAGTCCAAGCTGTTTGTATGTTTTGGATATTAAAATGACACCCGTGAAAAGACAGCCTTCAGAATGGGAGAAAATAATAGCAAATGAAGCAACAGACAAACAATTAATCTCAAAAATATACAAGCAACTCCTCCAGCTCAATTCCAGAAAAATAAACGACCCAATCAAAAAATGGGCCAAAGAACTAAACAGACATTTCTCCAAAGAAGACATACAGATGGCTAACAAACACATGAAAAGATGCTCAACATCACTCATTATTAGAGAAATGCAAATCAAAACCACAGTGAGGTACCATTTCACACCAGTCAGGATGGCTGCTATCCAAAAGTCTACAAGCAATAAATGCTGGAGAGGGTGTGGAGAAAAGGGAACCCTCTTACACTGTTGGTGGGAATGCAAACTAGTACAGCCACTATGGAGAACAGTGTGGAGATTCCTTAAAAAACTGGGAATAGAACTGCCATATGACCCAGCAATCTCACTACTGGGCATACACACCGAGGAAACCATAACTGAAAGAGACGCGTGTACCCCAGTGTTCATCGCAGCACTGTTTACGACAGCCAGGACATGGAAGCAACCTAGATGTCCATCAGCAGACGAATGGATAAGGAAGCTGTGGTACATATACACAATGGAATATTACTCAGCCATTAAAAAAAAAATACTTGAATCGGTTCTATTGAGATGGATGAAACTGGAGCCTATTATACAGAGTGAAATAAGCCAGAAAGAAAAACACCAATACAGTATACTAATGCATATATATGGAATTTGAAAGATGGTAACGATAACCCTATATGCGAGACAGAATAAGAGACACAGATGCATAGAACAGTCTTATGGACTCTGAGGGAGAAGGTGAGGGTGGGACGTTCTGGGAGAATAGCATTGAAACATGTATATTATCATATGTGAAACAGAACACCATTCCATGTTCGATGCATGAGACAAATGCTCAGGGCTGGGGCAATGGGATGACCCAGAGGGATGGGATGGGGAGGGAGGTGGGAGGGGGGTCCAGGAAGGGGAACATATATAAACCCATGGCTGATTCATGTCAATGTATGGCAAAAACTACTACAATATTGTAAAGTAATTAGCCCCCAACTAAAATAAATAAATTTATTTAAAAATAAAATAAAACAAAATAAAATGACACCCAAGTTTTAACTGAGCTTCGGGTTGGGGGTTCAGACCATTTGGTGCTGGGCACAGAGGAGTTTCTTTTCCAGCTCTCCCTGAGTAGCACTTTTTCTACATACCACAGATGTGTCTAAATGTAGGCCTATTTTGTAAGGCAATTTAAATACTGATATCCCATGTCCTTTTCTGCCCCCAGATTCTTGAGGCATCCTACCATTTCTTTAGGTTCAGGAGATGCCATGTGGTACATCATGGGCTTCCCTGGGACCACATTCCAGCCCTTGATGTCTAGTACTCATCTTCTCCCACTTGATGGGTGTGCTTGACCAGACCCTCCTGTAGCTGATTAAGTGGATCAGTGAATAGCCTACTCAGCCCACCTGGAGATTTACCTGCCCACAGCCATGAGGATCCACCCCACAGAGCCTGTCATGGAACTCAAGACCTTCCTTGTTCAGAACACAGCAGCCCCTTCCCCACACATGCTGGCTTTGGCTCAGGCTTTGAGCTGTAGTGGAGTGAGCATTGGATCAGAAATCAGGTGATCTGCATTCACCCCCCAGCGCTGTATGCTTTCTGCCTTTTAGGAAGTTGCTGAACTCCCCAATTCCCCCTCTCGTCGTCCAAGTAATGTTGGGAGATCCTTGCAGGATCCTTATGAAGATGAAAGACTGTATATGCATACATTTTGAGATCTATAAATCTTTATGCAAATAGTCAGTGCCCTCCAGAGCCTTTCTCCTACTGCTGCCTTAGATGTACGAAAACTTCGTGGAGGAGGTGGATGCGGTAGACAATGGGATTTCCCAGTGGGAGGAGGGAGAGCCTCGGTACCTGCTGACCACCACGCTGAGTGCCAGGGTTTCTCGGCTTAATCCCACCTGGAACCAGCCCAACCAAGACACGGAGGTAAGGAGGGCCTGGGGAGACGAGACTGAGGTTTTCACACCTGACTGTGTGAAAACCAGGGGAGGAAGTGAGCAGGCTTAGCCTGTTGAGCCCTAGCAGAGTTAGAAGTTCGGGCCAGCATCATGGTTCTCATTCCCAGGCTGGGTTCAAGCGTGCAATGGACCTGGTTCGAGAAGAGTTTCTGCAAAGACTAGATTTCTACCAGAACAGCTGGCTGCCAGCTCGGGCCCTGGTGGAAGAGGCCCTCGCGAAGAGGTTCCAGGTATGGGCCTGGGAGAAGGCACTGTGGCCCTGGTTAGTGAGTGCTGGCAGGCTGCTGGCCTGCTGGGGCTCATGCTCCTACCCTGAGCCTTCTGTCCTGGCTCCACTTCCTTTTCAGGTGGACCCAAGTGGGGAGATAATAGAACTGGCCAAGGGTGGCTGCCCCTGGAAGGAGCACCTCTATCAGCTGGAATTGGGGCTGTCCCCTGCAGGGACCATCGCCTTTGTTATTTACACAGACCAGGCTGGACAGTGGCGGGTACAGTGTGTGCCTAAGGAGCCCCATTCGTTCCAGAGCAGGTGAGGGCCTAGGGGTCCACCCTGCAGCCCTTCAGGCATGTTTCAACCCCATCAGAGGAGGCAGCCACTAACCTAGGCCTCTGCTCCCCCTCTCCCTGTTCCTCACGACCTCCATTTGCCTTCACCAACTCCCCCTTTCTGCTCACTCATAGGCTGCCCCTGCTAGAGCCATGGCGGGGTCTTCGGGATGAGGCCCTGGACCAGATCAGTGGAATTCCTGGCTGCGTCTTTGTCCATGCCAGCGGCTTCATTGGTGGGCACCGTACCCGAGAGGGTGCCCTGAGCATGGCCCGTGCCACCTTGGCCCAGCACCCAGCACCTACGCCTGCCCCAGATCCCCTAGTCCAATAAAACTTCTTCCATCTCATACTGACTAAATGTTCTATTACTGCCCTGCATCATGCTGGGAGCTTGGTTAAATTTGGGGAAAATGCAACATCTATTATGTGCCAGAGCTGGTGCTAGGTATTTTCTCAGTTTTGCTTTCAAATCATTTGTAAACTATCCAGTTCTTAAGGGTAAATAACGACCAGATTCACAAGGAGTGACTAAAAAATGAAAGAGCCAAGATCTAAACCCAAAGTCCATGCCTTTTTTTTCCTTCAGTGCACCCCAGTGCAACTCATTGGAAAAGAGAGAGTCTCATAATTAAGTGGAAAACAAGAAAGGACACTTTTATTATTGAAAGTGGGAGTGAGGGGAGTGGGGCCGCGCAGGGGGTGGCCCTGGGAGAGGGTCCCAAGGGGCAGAGGTTGGGGATGTCTCAGTAAACAGGGGTAAATCATGAATAGAGCCTCCACCCCCAGCGGGGGGCTCTTGGGGTCGGCCAAGCACTGGGCTAAAGCGTGGAAACTGGGCATTGACAAAGTACAGAGGGATGTGGGTGATCCGGCCTGTGGACCAGCACTGCAGAGAGAGAGGGAAGCAAAGTCAATCAGCCTGGGCCCAAAGAAGGGGTATTTACAGCAGAGCCACCCAGCAGCCATGGCCCTCAGCTCCTCCCCGCTCCTGCAGCCCAGCAGCTGGCCTACTCACCACACTGAGCAGCGCTCCTTTGTTGAAGGAAGGATGGAAAGTGATGAGCTGGGCCTGGGCTCCTGGCTCCCCCTGGATAATGCCGCTAGACAAAGAAGAGGAGGTGAGCAGGCAGCTGGAGGCAGAAGGCAGGTATAGTGAGATGTGGGTTTGGTATAGGAGGGCCAATAAGGAATCCAGCACTTACCAAGGAAGTAGCTCAAACACGGGGCTGTTTCGAGTGCGAAAAAGGAGGATAACTGGTTTCCCATTCTGGACCCGAGGATTGCCTATAAGAGATGGAGGAGGGATAGGAACTCTGGAGGCCGAATCCCAGGGCAGGGGTACAGCAGAACTGCTGCCAGGACATGGATACACTTGATTAATGGGAAGATGGTGCATCCTCAACAGAGGCCTTCCTCTCCACCTCTCACCTTTCATGAGCACAGCCAGCCGCTCCCCACTTGGGTCCCAGACCATGGAGTGAGCCTCTCCCCCAAGTCTACGAGTCAGAACAGCATGTTGAGGGGCTCTGCATGGTCCCTCCCAGCTTTGTCTCACCACCCCTTCCTCACCCACCCAGCTTACCTCTCTTCGCCATCCGGCGTCTGTATGGTGGTCTCAGACAGATCTGCCACTATCGTAGCGGACTTGGCACCTCCAACATACCCCTTTCCCTCACCTGTGGATCACAGCAGGTGCTCTTAAGTATAGGAAAAGGTCCCCCCTCCCCCGGTCCCCCGTCTCCTTTCCATCACAGGCATCAACGCCTCTCAAGTCTTCCGAGCTTCTTTACTTCCCTTTTTCCTTCAGAGCAGCATACTCCAGATGGCTCTTTCCTCCCTCCGACTACCCCAGCTATTGTGCATCCGAAAGTGTTGCCCCTGACTCACCACAACGTTCTGGGAATGACAAGGAGTAAATAAGCGGTTCCCCCAACACAGTGAACAGCAGGCGGTTTCCACTGGGGCTCCAGCAGCCAGTCTGGGGTCAGGGAGCAAAGGGCAGGAAAAGGGTGGTCTATGGGAATACAGGAAGGACGCACAGGAGGAAGAGAAGTAGAGGAGGTAGGGGGACACGCCTGGGGAAGTAGAGCCAACTTCCCCAGCTCCTGCACCACACACTCCCTCCTACCTGGCATCGCCCTGAGAGGGTAGGCCACCGCTCGCAAGTCCACATCTGGGCCTCCCAGACTCTGTGCCAGAGAGAAGCAGGCCACAGCTTAGAGTTCCAGGTGTCACGGCTCGGAGCTCCCTGCCTGTCAGTCCCAGGTTCAGGTGAATGGGAATGGGGACAGGAGGCTGTGCAGCTGGAAGTTCCAGGAGCCTAGTCTGTTTCTCCACTTCCTTCTTGCCCACTCTCGCTCTCCCCACACTCACCGAAAGACAGCTGAAGGAGTGGTAGCCAAGACTTTGCTGCCATCTGGGGACCAGAGCAGGTTCGTAACCCCACCTCCCCGAAACCAGGGAAGGGGAACACAGGTCTCTGTTGAGACATCCCATACCTAGGAGAGACGGCAGGGGAGAGAGAGAGAGACAGTATCCCCAACAGCCCACAGACCCCCTTCCCTGAGGTACAAAGAACCAGAGAGGGGAGGAAGTGGGAAAGGGTTCAAACAGGAGGAAACAGCAAGCAGAATTTTACATCTGAGGAGCAGGGCTGGTGCTGCACCTTGGATAAGTTTAAGACTGAATGGATAACTATTCCTCTCCTCCCCCAGCGTACTTCCCACCACCAGGCAAAGGCACCTCTTCCCTCAAGTCTGAGAGGTATGGCTGAAGTGACCCCAAGAGGCATGGGGACCAACTCACCAGGATGGCAGCGTCCACGGGGGAAGCTGAGAGCAGCCGCCCCCCACTAGGGGCCCAAGCCAAGCTGGTAACAGGGGCGTGCCCAGGGTGAGAGAGCACCTGGGCACAGCCAGAAGAGGGTCTGCAGAAGGGAAACACGGTGTGGGGTCAGAAGACGAGAAGAAAGCCTTGTGCTTCTATTCCCTTGCCTCCTCCTGCTAAAACTGCCCAATCCCTTTGGCCCCTCTGAGTTCAGGAATAAGAATCATGGAAGTCAAAGGAAAACCAGACGGAGGCAAGGGCAATCACTACCAGGAGGTCCAGAAAGGGTGAAAGGGAGTAAACCTGAAATAGACAAGAACTTCATCATTATTATTATTCATTTATTTATTGGCTGTGCTGGATCCTTGTGGCTGTGTGGGTTTTTTCTCTAGTTGCAGTGCACGGGCTTCTTGTTGCAATGGCTTCTCTTGTTGCGGGCTGAGCCCAGGCTCTAGGGCGCGTGGGCTCAGTAGTTGTGGTTCCTGGGCTCTAGAGCACAGGCTCAATAGGTGTGGCTCCCAAGCTTAGTTGCTCTGAAGAATGTGGGAATCTTCCTGGATCAGGTATTGAACCCATGTCTGCTGCATTGGCAGGCAGATTCTTTACCATTGAGCCACCAGGGAAGTCCGAAAGAGACAAGAACTTGTGACAAGTAAAGCTAGATGGTGCTGGGCTGGGGAGATGCATGCGCTGCTCTAGATGAGAACCTTCTCTCCACAGGACCATCCTGCCTGGAGGCCAGGATAACCCATGACATCACCTCACAGTTCCAATCTCTTATCTGCCACTCCTCAGAACTCATCCTGTGCTCCCAAACCTGTCTCTCTGTGTTTCCTTGTCACAATTACCTTCCCTCCTCGGTGCTCTGCCTCGTTTTCTGCTCATCAAAGATGGCGCATGTGGCGACCTCCCCAACTAGGCTGGGAACTAACTGAGGACGCCAGCTGTGTCAGTCGGCTCTCAATCTCCAGAGCGACATACTTGGCTCAAAAAGTGCAGGCTACTATCTGAATTAATGCCACTCTGTCCCTTTTCCTCCCAACTATACACCCACCTTTAGCTCTAATGAGGTCTTAGGTCACCAGTCTACAAGTTACTCTCTTGATTTTACAATACATCAGTTTACAGAGATCCATCTCATTCTTTTCAGTGGCCTCACTGTATTCCACTGAATAGATGAACTATACTTTATTCAGTCGTGCCTCCACAGACATTTCAGTTGGTGGTGGTTTTTTTATTACAAATTAGTACTGCAAAAGTATTCTTTATATCTTTATGTACTCATGTCATTATTTGTGTAGAATACAGTATTAAAATGGAATTGTGGGTTAAAAAAGACTTGCACCTTTCAAAAGATGCCAACAAATTATTTTCTGAAAAGTTTGTGGGGCTTCCCTGGTGATCCAGTGGTTAAGAATCTGCCTCACAATGCAGGGGATACCAGTTCGATCCCTGGTCTGGGAAGATTCCACAGGCCAGTGCACCATAACGACTGAGCCAGAGCTCTAGACCCCGGGAGCCGAAACTACTGAGCCCATGTGCCACAACTACTGAAGCTTATGTTCCCTGAAGCCTGTACTCCTCAATAAGAGAAGCCCCTGCAATGAGAAGCCCGCACATTGCAACTAGAGAGTAGCCCCTGCTGACTGCACCTAGAGAAAGCCCACATACAGCAACAAAGACCCAGTGCAGCCAAAATAAATAAAATAATTTTCAAAAAAGAAAACTTTGTACCACACTATGCCATTTTTCCTTCTCTTGCTAATAATGGATGTTATCAAACATTTCAATTTTAATAATACTGTCATTCTGAATGGGCAAAAAAAAATCCTATTTTTCTAGTCCTTTTAATTATGTATTTTTACACTTAGTTTTTTTATCGGCTTGGAATTTATTTGTATATAAAATGTGAAGCAAGGCAGAACTTTATCATTTTCTAAATGGATAGCCAATTATGTCAAAACCACTAAAACAAAAAGAAATCTGAACTTGTCTATTGCAATGCAAGCCAAATTCATCATATATTAAATTTCCATAAATTCCTAAATCTGTTCCTTAATGTTGTTTTGATACATTGTTCTGTTTGTCTGATGACAATAACTTTGTATTACTGTAACTTCATAAAACATTTCGATACCTAGAGGCAAGTCTCCTCTCAATATGCTTCCTTTTCAAACTTCTCGTGGCTATCCTTCCACATTTATTCTTTCATAAAAACTCTAAATACCATTTTGTCCAGTTCACAAAAACAAACAATTCAGTAGAATGCTAACCGGAAATACATTTAACTTGACATCTTTATGATTAAATTTTCCTCTCCAGGAATACAGCATGTCCCATCATTAATTAAGCTCTTGTTTAATATTCTTGTTTAATATTGACTTCCCTGGTGGCTCAGACGGTAAAGCGTCTGCCTACAATGTGGGAGACCTGGGTTCAATCCCTGGATCAGGAAGATCTCCTGGAGAAGGAAATGGCAATCCATTCCAGTATTCTTGCCTGGAAAATCCCATGGACGGAGGAGCCTGGCAGGCTACAGTCCATGGTGTTGCAAAGAGCTGGGACACAACTGAGCGACTTCACTTTCTTTCTTCCTTTAACATTCAACCACTTTCTTTAGATGTCTAACATTAAATAAATTTAACAATTTATTCCTAGTAACCTATAGTAATTATTGGACCTGTTGTAATAGAACATATTTTTCATCACAATTTCTCAGCTGATTCTTATTGGTACAAAGGAAAGCTATGACCTTTTCAGTTTCCTGGATCCAATTACCATACTACTTATACTTTTTACCAGATTAAACAGGTTTCTTTTAGTTGAATCTCTTGTTTTATCTAGGTGTAAAATCGTATCTCCAAATAAAAATTAATTTTATCTTCTTTCTCAAGACTTTACCACCTTCCCTTTTCTTGTCTTCCTGTACTCACAAGAACATCCGAAAATACTGTTGATTAACACAGTGGCAATGATACCTCTGTCTTTACCTTGACATTACTGGAAAAACTTTTAGTATTTCCTATTTCAGGTTTAATATGGCAGCCATTGATTTTGAGTATATACTTGATGTTTAGGTCGTCTCTTTGTATTCCTATTTACTTTATGTATTCAGCAGGATGTTGACTTATTCAAGGGCATTTATTGATACAAACATTTTTCTCCCTTAAATTGCCAATGTAATAAGTCATTTTAATATATGTCCTTGGAGAAGGAAATGGCACCCCACTCCAGTATTCTTGCCTAGAGAATCCTGTGGACGGAGGAGCCTGGTGGGCTGCTGTCTATGGGGTCGCACAGAGTCAGACACGACTGAAGCGACTTAGCATGCATGCATGCATGCATTGGAGAAGGAAATGGCAACCCACTCCAGTGTTCTTGCCTGGAGAATCCCAGGGATGGAGGAACCTGGTGGGCTACCATCTATGGGGTCATACAGAGTCGGACACAACTGAAGCGACTTAGCAATATATGTCCTAATGATAAATAGTTTCTAATTTCTGGAAAATTCCAGTAGGTTAAATTTTTTTTTTTAAATATGCTTTTGGATTCTATTTGGTAGTCTTTTATTTAGGATTTTAAAATCAGTACTCAAATATTTTATTATACTACCTATTGTCAGGTTTCAGTTTTAGGGGCACACTTAACTTTACAAAAAACAAATCAGGGTGGGACAGAAAGAGGACATTAATGGGAAAACTGGTGAAATGTGAACAAAGTCTAGAGTTTAGTTAATAACAACATTCAAATGTCAGTTTCTTAGTTTTGACAGATGTAACATGGTAATATCAGATGTTAACAATGGGGGAAATGGTGTGAAGGTATGGCCAAACCCTCTATATTATCTTTGCAGCTTTTCCAAAAATCTAAAATTACATCCATATAAAGTTTATTAAAAGGAAGAAACAAATCAGGAGGCTTTCCAAATTTTTCTATGATCTGGATTAGTTCAAATAACATGGAGATTATCTTTTCTCTGACAATTAGACAAACTATCATAAAATCATCTCAGTCTGGCATCTTTTTTAGTGGTACAACTCATCCACTTTGGTAACACACATTTGGTAGAAAATCAAACATTTCCTTAGATTTTCAAATGTGCTGGTCTAAATGTATAAAATACTCTCTAATAATTCTATTTTCTTCCATATTCATGGTTCTCTTTTCCCATTCTGAAAATAGTATACTTTGATTTTCTCTTTTGCCTTACTTAATAAAGCGAGCCAAAATCTTTATTCAAAATTTAAAGAACCAGTTTCTGGTTTTATATTTAGTTAGTTCTTGTGGGGATTCTTTTTCCATTTTCACTGGTTTCAGCTCAAATCCATATTAATTCCATATCTATATTAATTGCCTTTCTCCCTTCTGTTAAACTTACACATGGCAGTCCTCTCAAAGAGACTTTCTTTCCACTTCATGATCCACAGGTGCACACTCCCCACAATCCCAGAAGCCCCTAGTTCTGTCCCTTTCTCTAGATGACTGCTTCGCAGAACCTCCACCTTGGCCTTAGGTCTGCTTCTCCCGTAGCCATGGGAAGTGCTGTGAGGATGAAGAACTTTTCCTCCCAGACCTCCTCACCAACCCATGCCTTGGGCCAAGGTAAGAGACTGCTGGGACTCACCGGGTAGACAAGGACGTGGGATCCAGAGTCCAGATGAGAATGCAGCTCTGGCAGGCCACAGCCAAGACAGAGGCACTGAGGGGCTTCCAGGCCAGGGCCGCCACATTGCGCTGCAGCCGGTGCTTCAGGGAGGGGACTATAGTGCTGGGGTGAAATGGGAGGGGACAGAGTCAAAGCAGGGACACTAAAGTGCAGGGGACCTGAGTGTAATTGAGGACAGACATCCAAAGAAGAAAGCAAAGCAGATCATCCAGTGCCTGGGGGTACGGTGGGACAGAGGACAGGATAAAGGCTGGGTTTAGAAAGAGGATGCATCCAGTTGTGGGGCCTCCCTGACCCCAATTCTGAAAAGAGCCATCGGACAGGGCTCAGGAACTACAGGACTCCCCGGGCACCAGAGCTGGAAAAGGAACTGGGGACTAAGAGATGGAGACTTAAAGAGTCAGAGCTCACCCAGTGTGCCACACATACCTGTTGGCATTATACACGCGGACTGAGTCATCCAACAGAGCCACGGCAAACTTGTTGGTGTGGGGGTGCCATGCAAAGACCCGCAAGCAGCAGCTGGACCTGGGGCAGGAGTGAGAGTGAAGAGTCCCAACTGCACCTCACCATACCTGGGCCCAGGGCTCAGGTTGCCTTCCACATGAGACCGTTAACCATTTTTTGCAGTTTCTTTCTTTATTGTGAGGTAGAAGGAGCAAAAACATGGGGAACAGTTAGGGAAGGGGTGGGAGGAGTCTCTGCCTTGTTTTCCCTCTCCCCAAAAGAAGTTTCAAGGTTCAGGACTTCCTTCCAACAAAAGCCCCAGAGCCGGTACACTCACCAATTTGTGACTTGAGCAAATTCAGCAATCAGATCTTCACTCCTAAGCTGTAATAACAAAGCAGACAGAGGATGCACTGGGACAAAGGGACCTTATCCCCTCAAAGCTCCCACGGGGAGCTGGACCATTCCCGCCCTCTGCTGTCTTCCCATCACAGCCTGACCTTAAGGCACAGAAAATGGTAGGGGTAGAGAAGTAGTAGCAGGGAGGGCCAGCGGCAGAAGCCAAACTTACAGACAGATGGGGAAACAGGGACCCATGGAGGGAGGAGGCCCATCGACAGAGTGCCAGGGCCCAGCTGGATGCCGTCTTCACCCACTCAAACACTGTGGGATTGAGGAAGCAGCCGTGATTAAACCGTTCACAGGGCTCTCACTGGGCACCCTCCTAGGTGAGGGCTGAGCAAGAGCAAGCATTCTCCAGGCTCTTCCACCCAACAAGTGATCTGGACACACACTCTGCGGCATGAGGGGTAGGTAGAGGTGAAAGAAGATAGCACCAGTGGAGGCAACTGGGCCAGGAATACAGGGCTGAAGGGAAAGGCGCTGTGCCAACAGGTATTGGGATGAATTACCGAGAATATGGAGGGGAGATGGTAACCACAAAACTAGAAAAGGCTGGAGGTAAACACACTTACCCTCTTCCTCTGAATTTGCAATTTCATTCAGCACCCCGAAAAGGCCTACATCACGCCTGAAGAGGAGAGGGAACTGTGAGTTAGATAGCTTTGATCCCTTCAGCCTCCCCTCTTAAGTTCCTCCATTCATTCATTCATTCATTCATTCAATAAACATGTACTCAGAATAAGATCAGGGACTTCCCTGGTGGCCCAGTATATAAGACTCCACGCTCCCAATGCAAGGGGCCCAGGTTTGATCTCTGGTCAGGGAACTAGATCCCACATGTTGCAATTATAAGATCCTGCATGCTGCAACAAAGACCTGGTGCAGCCAAGTGAGGAATATATAAATAAATATTTAAAAAATAAATAAGAGCACTTCCATTTAATGAGTGGCAACTGTATGTCAAACACTTTATATTGTCCTTTCATTCTACCCATTTCCTCAATGAGACAACTAAGGCTCAGAGGTCTGTCAGGGCTTTGTGTGCAGATCAAGGAGTCAGGACTTGCCGGAAGACAATGAATGGAAAGCCACTGAAGGAGTTTCAGTTAAGGAATAAACTGATCACACTGGCATTTTAGAAAGATCGGTCTGACTGCAGATTAGAGGGAGACAAGAATGGAGAGAAAGAAATAGGTTAAGAAGCTACTTCAGGAATCTAGAAGAAAGGCCAAAGTGGCCTGAACCACTGGGGGTTGAGAAAAGAGGACAGGTCTAAGAGCTTGAGGAAGTAGAACGGACAGGATTGGAGGACTAATTCCACATTAGTAAGGTAAAGAGTAATATCAAGGGAAACACCTAGATGATAATTATAGCATCCAACACTGATTACACTGTGCCAGGGCTGGGCTACAGCTTCACACGCAACATCTAAGTTAGCTATTATCACAACCCTACACAATAGGGACTGTTATCATCTGCATTTTTAGATGAGAACAGGGAGTGTGAAAGGCTGATTATCAAAGGTGAACTAGGTAGGAAAAAGCAGAGTCAGGATTCAATCTGTCTGTCTGTCCCAAAGCCTACATTCAAACCACTTATTCTTATATGACTAGGAAGGGCATTCCTTGAGACGAAAAACACAAAGAAGACACTGGCAGAGGAAAACAAAGAGATTGATTTTGAACGTGCTGAGTGTGTGAAGCCTGTAGAATATCTGACTGAGGGTGCTGAACAGACAAGTGAACACCAAGGTGTGGTGCAAGTCCAGTTCAGGACATCAACATTTAAAAGACAGCAGAGGGCTTCCCTGCTGTCAAAACAAAAACAACGCCCAGTTGTGAATGTGACTGGTGGTGGAAGTGAAGTCCAATGCTGTAAAAAACAGTATTGTATAGGAACCTGGAATGTTAGGTCCATGAATCAAGGCAAATTGGAAGTGGTCAAACAGGAGATGGCGAAAGTGAACACTGATTGACATTTTAGGAATCAGCGAACTAAAATGGACTGGAATGGGCAAATTTAATTCAGATGACCAATATATCTGCTACTGTGGTCAAGAATCCCTTAGAAGAAATGGAGTAGCCCTCACAGTCAACAAAAGAGTCTGAAATGCAGTACTTGGGTGCAATCTTAAAAATGACAGAATGATCTCTGTTCGTTTCCAAGGCAAACCATTCAATATCACAGTAATCGAAGTCTATGCCCTGACCAGTAATACTGAAGAAGCTGAAGTTGAACAGTCCTATGAAGACCTACAAGACCTTCTAGAACTAACACCCAAAAAAGATGTCCTTTTCATCAAAGGGGACTGGAATGCAAAAGTAGGACGTCAAATGATACCTGGAATAACAGGGAAATTTGGTCTTGGAGTACAAAATGAAGCAGGGCAAAGGATAACCGAGTTTTGCCAAGAAAACGCACTGGTCATAGCAAACACCCTCTTCCAACAACACAAGAGAAGACTCTACACATGTACATCACAAGATGATCAAAACCGAAATCAGACTGATTATATTCTTTGCAGCCAAAGATGGAGAGGCTCTATACAGTCAGCAAAAACAAGACGGGGAGCTGATAGTGGCTCAGATCATGAACTCCTTATTGGAAAATTCAGACTTGAAGATAGGGAAAACCACTAGACCATTCAGGAATAACCTAAATCAAATCCCTTACATTATACAGTGGAAGTGACAAATAGATTCAAGGGATTAGATCTGATAGACAGAGTGCCTGAAGAACTATGGATGGAGGTTTGTGACACTGTACAGGAGGCAGTGGTCAAGACCATCCCCAAAAAATAGAAATGCAAAAAGGCAAAATGGTTGTCTGAGGAGGCCTTACACATAGCTGAGAAAACAAGAGAAGCTAAAGGCAAAGGAGAAAAGGAAAGATATACCCATCTGAATGCAGAGTTCCAAAGAACAACAAAGATAGATAAGAAAGCCTTCCTCAGTGATCAAGGCAAAGAAATAGAGGAAAACAATAGAATGGGAAAGACTAGAGATCTCTTCTCCAAGAAAATTAGAGATATCAAGGGAATATTTCATGCAAAAATGGGCACAATAAAGGACAGAAATGGTATGGACCTAACAGAAGCAGAAGATATTAAGAAGAGGTGGCAAGAATACACAGAACTATACAAAAAAGATCTTCATGACCCAAATAACCACGATAGTGTGATCACTCACCTAGAGCAAGACATCCTGGAATGCGAAGTCAAGTGGGCCTTAGGAAGCATCACTACAAACAAAGCTAGTGGAGGTGATAAAATTCCAGCTAAGCTATTTCAAATCCGAAAAGATGATGCTGTGAAAGTGCTGCACTCAATATACCAGCAAATTTGGAAAACTCAGCAGTGGACACAGGACTAGAAAAGGTCAGTTTTCATTCCAATCCCAAAGAAAGGCAATGCCAAAGAATGTTCAAACTACCACACAATCACACTCATTTCACATGCTAGCAAAGTAATGCTCAAAATTCTCTAAGTCAGGCTTCAACAGTATGTGAACCATGAACTTCTAGATGTTCAAGCTGGATTTAGAAAAGGCAGAGGAAACCAGAGATCAAATTGCCAACATCCACTGGATCATCAAAAAAGCAAGAGTTCCAGAAAAACATCTATTTCTGCTTTATTGACTATGCCAAAGCCTTTGACTGTGTGGATCACGACAAACTGTGGAAAATTCTTCAAGAGATGGGAATACCAGACCATGTGACCTGCCTCCTGAGAAATCTGTATGCAGGTCAAGAAGCAGCAGTTAGAACAGGACATGGAACAACAGACTAGTTCCAAATTGGGAAAGGAGTACGATAAGGCTGTGTATCGTCACCCTGTTTATTTAACTTATATGCAGAGTACATCATGTGAAATGCAGGGCTGGATGAAGCACAAGCTGGAATCAAGATTGCCAGGAAAAATATCAATAATCTCAGATATGCAGATGACACCACCATTATGGCAGAAAGTGAAGAACTAAAGAGCCTCTTGATGAAAGTGAAAGAGGAGAGTGAAAAAGCTGGCTTAAAACTCAACATTCAAAAAACTAAGATCATGGCATCCAGTCCCATCATTTCAAGGCAAATAGATGGGGAAACAATGGAAACAGTGACAGACTTTATTCTTTTGGGCTCCAAAATCACTGCAGGTGGTGACTGCAGCCATGAAATTAAAAGACGTTTGCTCCTTGGAAGAAAAGCTATGACAAGCTTAGATAGCTTATTAAAAACCAGAGATATTACTTTGCCCACAAAGGTCTATCTAGTCAAAGCTATGGTTTTTCCAGTAGTCATGTATGGATGTGAGAGTTGGATCATAAAAAAGACTGAGCACTGAAGAATTGATGCTTTTGAACTGTGGTGTTGGAGAAGACTCTTGAGAGTCCCTTGGACTGCAAGGAGATACAACCAGTCTATCCTGAAGGAAATCAGTCCTGAATGTTCATTGGAAGGACTGATGCTGAAGCTGAAACTCCGATACTTTGGCCACCTGATGCGAAGAACTGACTCATTGGAAAAGGTCCTGATGCTGGGAAAGATTGAAGACAGGAGGAGAAGGGAATGACAGAGGACGAGATGGTTGGATGGCAACACTGACTCGATGCACATGAGTTTGAGCAAGCTCTGGAAGTTGGTGATGGATAGGGAAGCCTGGCATGCTGCAGTCCATGGGGTCACAAAGAATTGGACACAACTGAGTGACTGAACTGAGGGGGCTTCCCTCGTGGTCGAGCATTAAGACTCCACCTGCCAATGCGGGGGCACAGGTCTGACCCCTGCGCTGGGAAGATCCCACATACCACAGAGCAACTAAGCCCATGCAACAAAACTACTGAAGTCTGAATGCCTAGGGCCAATGCTCTGTGAAACAAGAAACCACTGCAATGAGAAGCCCTAGCACCCCACAACAAAGAGTAATCCCTGCTTGCCACAACTAGAGATAGCCCCCGCACAGTGGCTGAAGACTCAGCGCAGCCAAAAGTAAAATAAACAATCAGAACTTAAAAAAAAAAACAAAACAATAGCTATTCATATAAAAGACAGCAGGAAGCAACTTCCCTGGTGATCCAGTGGCTAAGACCCCATATTCCCAACGCAGGGGGCCGGAGTTCAATCCCTGGTCAGGGAACTAGAACCCGCTGCGCAACTAAAAGATCTCGAATGCCACAAAGAAGATGTAAGATCCTGCACAACTAGAACCCAGAGCAGCCAAATAAACATTAAAAAAGAAAAAAAAAAAAGACAGCAGGAAGAGAAGCAGCAGCTCGATAGAGGCAGAAATCGAGAAAGAATCTAGGACTGAATGGGTTTTCAGACCATGACCTGATGTTTAGCTTCACTCAAGGAGACATGCAAATGCAACTGTTATGCAAAATCAAATATCAAAGTTTGATAGCACAAGTGTTAGAAAACAGGCACTCTCATACACTTTTTTGGCTTTGTTTCATTTTTAGGTTTTTATTGGAGCATAGTTATCTCACTGCTGGTGGGTCTATAAACATGCACAACTTAGAGAACCATATGGCAACAGCTAGTGAAATTAAAAATGAACATACGCTTTGAACCCCTACATACAATGCTGAGGGTAATACTAATCATGGCTAACTCTTGAAGGGATTAACATGTGTTTCACTCATTTAATCATCACTAGAACCTTGTAAGACAGGTTTCATTTTACAGATGAAGAAACTGAGGAACAGAGTGATTAAGTAACTTGCTCAAGGTCACACAGCTAAGAAGCGGCGCAGCCAGGAACTGAATCCAGGTTTCACTCCTACACCTACAAAATGCATGACCCATGTATGAGATTATTCACTGCAACCTTATACCTATCCTTTCTGAGCTTCAGGTAAAGGCTCAGAAAGTGATAATGACATGAGGGAGCAAGTTTACATAATTAAACCAGAAAGGAAAGCAAGTCATTGGAGATGAAACGGAACTACCATTGCGCAGCCTTGAGTTCCACAAAAAGGACTGATAATTTGTTGTGGTGAATGACAGATAGCTCTGAGCTAGAGAGAGCCAGGAAGCCCAGGGCAGAGAGGTGGTGACCTCACTGCCTCCAGGATCTGCAGACCAGTGGCCCAGGAGACCCTTTGCCAAATCTCACCAAATGTTGATGCATCTCTTCCACACTTGCTCCCGGTGGTGGATGAAGGCAGTTCTTGTGCCATGGTCCAGCCTTCCAGGGGTCTTCAAGGGATCCTTAGTCAGGTTTAGGACAGGAAGATTGATCCACTATAGCCAGAAATGAGAGGTATGACAGTGAGTGAGTTCTCCTTCCCAGATCTCTACTGAACCCCCGTTTCCCATTTCCACAAAAGAAACACTTGTGGAACTGGGAAACAAGTCTTATCTTCCTTACCGATAAAACCAGAATAATATTTCATAGAGATGCTGTGATTATTAAATCACATTATTAAAACATTTGTGGAGAACATTTTACTCAGAGCCTCCTTCTTCCATGCAAACGCTCAATAAACGTCCATTTCTCTTCCTTTTCCTCGCCAGGAAAACCTCGGGGGAAAAACTCCCCAGGTTGGGCCTTCCCAGTTGTCCCAGATACTGTCTCCAACTTTTCAGAAGTCCTCCTGCACAGTCACATCCCCTAGATTCGCCCCCACTCTCTCCATCCCCGCAAGGCCCGCCCTACAGATCCTCAGCATCCCTCATCCTCCAATCCCAGCACTAAAATACATTCCATTTCTTCTATTCATCTCCACCCTGGGAGAGGTTGTTTCCAATCCTCCAGTCTGGGGACAGCGACGCGCCCCCTCCCCTCACGCTGCCTCTGCTCTCACATACCCTCCGACACCGCCCCCCATGCCTAAAGGTTCCCTCCCTCCTCGCCCCGACCACCTGGCCCCGGAAGTCGGGAGGCGGACTCTCACAGCTACTGCCTGTCACCAGTTCGTTATTGTGCTCGTATAGGGTGATTTGTCCCCTAGGTGGCGGAGGAGGGAACAACCCCAGGGAGCACATCTTGCCGGTCCCGAGGACGTCCCGAATCAGCAAACTCCCAGAGCCCCGCTCCTCTGACTCTTAGTTCCCGGGCTAGATTCGGATGCGTACGGGTAGCCGCATGGGACAAACGGCAATGCAAAGCTCAAAGACAGTAAACGGAAGCACAATGGAGAAGAAGGACGCACGCGCTGTTCTGGGATAAACTTCCGGCGTCCTGGCGCGCCGCCTAGCGGCGGCAGAGGGAACGGTGCCGACACGTCCGCAGGGCTGACCCCTAGTTAAGAGTCAGAGCGGCTTTTTTTGTTTTGTTTTGTTTCCTGTGAGACTGCTGTTTTCCCAGTTCCGAATTCCCCAGCATAGTCTCCCACTCACTCTCAGCACTCGAAAAACCCAAAATAAGCCACGTTCATGGAAGTACCTAATTAACTGTGAATCGCCCAGAGGAAAATACCGACTCTTATCACGGGCAGCTGGCTGGAAAGTTGAGGGACGCTCACCCAGAGGAGCAAAATCAGGCGGGAGACCTTGAGAGGGAGAGTACTGTGCCCGCCAGAACCTAAAGGCCACAGGGTTAGGCTTCCTGGAAGGAAAAATGGGAACAGTTGGGAAACTAATATTTCCTGAGCACTTATTATGATAAGTGCTTGACTAATCTTTACAACTCCATGAGATGGGTACTGTTATACTATCAAAAGGAAAGTGAGGCACAAGGGAGATCAGACCTGAAAAATACCAAAGCTGGGAATTCTGACTTCAGAATAAAAGTGAGATTAAGAGGAGAGGGACAAAAATAGGTGAAGGGATTAAGAGGTACAAACTACGGAGTAAAAAATAAATTACAAGGATATAATGTCAACACAGGGCTTCCCAGGTGAAGAATCTGACTGCCAAGCAGGAGAGGCAAGAACCTGTGGTTCAGTCCTTGGTTAGGGAAGATCTCCTTGAGAGGGAAATGGCAACCCACTCCAGTATTCTTGCCTGGGAAATCCTATGGACAGAGGAGCCTGGAGGGCTACAATCCGTGGGGTCGCAAAGAGTCAGGACACGACTTAGCAACTGAACAATAGCTGTACACAAGGAATATAGCCAATATTTTATAATAACTTTGGAGTATAATTATAAAAGTATCAAATCACTAAACTGTACACTTGAAACTAATACAATGTTGTATATCAACTATGCTGCAATTTTTAAGTCATATTTATCTTATTCTAATTCATAACAATGGAGTTATTAATAGAATTGGAGTCTAATGCATATTGCAGGCTCCTCTTCTTATAGCTGTGTAACTTTGGAAAATCATTGAACTCTTTGAGCCTCAGTTCCCTCACTTGCAGAGGGTCCTAACACATGGCTGTTTCCCATACAAAAAACAAATGGAAACAAAGCCATTTAATAAATTGTAAAGCGCTGAGCAGATACAGGAGATAAACAGCCCTAACTCTGCCACAAACTAGGTGACCCTGGACATTGGTTCATTCATTTAACATATATTAATAAGCAATTCCAGGGCTTCCCAGGTGGCACAGTGATAAAGAACCCCCCTGCAGGAGATGTAGGAGACAAGAGTTTGATCCCTGGGTGGGGAAGATCCCCTGGAGAAGAAAATGGCAACCTACTCCAGTATTCTTGCCTGGAAAATTCCATGGACAGGGGAGCCTGGCTACAGCCCATGGTGTCGAAAAGAGTTGGACATGACCAAGCACGCGCGCACACACATACACACACACTCAGCAATTCCAAGGACCAGGCTCTGGGGACACAGAACTGTATAAGGCATAGTCCCCACTCCCAAGAGCAACCAGCCTCATTGGAGAGGCATTCTGCTTTAATATTTTTGTCTGTGTCTACCCCTTCTTTCTACATGAAAAGTTCCCCTCAAGCGTTATACCCTGAGTCAGAAAACCAGGGGTTCCAGAAGGTTAATAAACATAGGACTCATCTGAGAATCTTGTTAACATACAAATTCTGGAGTGGAACTCTGAAGCTGTAGTTGCAAAAAGTCCCCAGGTGATACAGCACAGACAACACTTTGAGTAATCTCTCTACCCATTAGTTCACTGTTGCCTGGGAAGTCACAGAAAGTGTAAAACAGCAGAATATAAAAAGTGGGGCTGAGAAATTGGCTGAGAAAGCACTTCCTGAGACAGGAAAGCAGTATAGGATTGAAGGAAAAGTGGGAGTCTGTGACTGTGACAGATCTGTGGAGAGCAGTGAGATGCCACTCACAAACTTCTTTTAATTAATTAATTAATTTATTTTTGCCTGCATCAGGTCTTCTTTGCTGTGTGAGGGCTTTATCAAGTTGCTGGCAGCCACAGTTAATCTTTTCTTGTGTTTGGGATTCTCATTGCCATTGCTTCTACTGTTGGGGAACACAGGCTCTAGAGCACTGGCCTAGAGTTGTGGCAACACGGGGCTTAGTTGCTCTACCGCATGTGGAATCTTCCTGCACCAGGGATGGAACCCGCGTCCCCTGAACTGGCAGGCGGATTCTTAACCACTGGACCACCTGGGAAGTCCCACCCACCAACATTTTCATTGTATCTTAACCTTGGCACCATCCAACCCCCAAAACTCACTACAGCCTGGGCCTGCAACTTCCACCCTCCCTTCAGTGAAGCCCGATTTTCACCAACAGATTGCGTTATAATTATCAGTTAGGTGCCTGCTTCTTACCAGTAACGTGACCTGGAAAGAAGGAATGGTGCTCTGTGTATTCACACACAGTCACCATCTCCCATGTGTGTGCTTAGTTGCTCAGTCGTGTCCGACTCTTTGTGACCCCATAGGCTGTAGCCCGCCAGGCTCCTCTCTCCACGGGGATTCTCCTGGCAAGAATACTGGAGTGGACCTTCCCAATCCAGGGATCAAACCCAGGTCTCCTTCATTACAGGCGGATTCTTTACCGTCCGAGCCACCAGGGAAGCCCATACAGCTTATTTAACGTTTGTTGAATGATTTTTCACAATCTGCAGAGTCTTGCGGGGAAGGCAATGGCATTCCACTCCAGTACTCTTGCCTGGAGAATCCCAGGGACAGCGGAGCCTGGTGGGCTGCTGTCTATGGGGTCGCACAGAGTCGGACACGACTGAAGCGACTTAGCAGCAGCAGCAGCAGCAGCAGAGTCTTGGGAGGCTAGTCCGGGCCTAGCGCACTCTCCACTAACTTCACCAGGGGGCGCGGTGGCCCCGGCGACGCTGACTGAGACCCACAGCCCCGGGAACGCGGAGCGCTCAGCAGGCGGTCTCCACCTCCGCCCCTCCCTACGACCTGGGCGGGAAACCGAGGCAGCGCCCCGGCTGCTGCCCGAAACTTCTAAAATGGGCCCCCTACTTTGAGAGGCGGAGGCATCACGGGAGCCTGGGTGCCTGGACCTCGGCCCGCCGCCCCTTCACCGGGCCCGCCGAAACCCGGCGCCCCGGCCCGGGGCCGGTAACCAGGCGCACATGGCCCGCCCGGCCCTGTTTGTCCTGGCAGCGCGCCGCCGCTATTTGAGGCGGTTTTTATCTCCCAGAAACCAGCAAAACCCCAAGCGGAGTCTAGGGAAGATGAAAGGGGCCGAGGGGCCGGGGAGGGGACGACCGCGAGGCTGCGGCGGGCGGGAGCTGGCACCGGACAGGCGGAGACCGGCAGGCGAGAAGGCCAGGCCCTGGGGGGTCCCAAGGAGCCGGCCCAGCGGGGTAGCGGCGAGCCCGGGGGTCCACTTCGGGCCGCCCCCTCTCGCCGCCGCGAACCTAGGCGTCCCCCGCCCCTTTTCAGCCTCTCTTCCGCCGCGGCCCCCGGCCCGCGGGAGAGCCCTCGGAACCCCGATCCTTCTTCAAAGCGCCTTTGAAGCCCCGCGCCCCGCCGGAGGGCAGGAGATTTCGCACCTGGACGGGGGCGGTGTAGGAAGGGGGCCAGCAGCTCGAGCTCGGCCGAATCGCCGCCAGGGACCCGCCGATCCCTCCCCGCTGCAGCGCGGCGGGCCTCTCCCGAGCCCCCGAGGGGTACCGGCGGACTGGGGCGCCGCCCGCAGTCGGGCCCAGGCCGGGGGAGCTGCGGGTGAGCCCCTCTGGCTGGCGGGGGAGCCCTATGGGGCGGGGGCCGCACAAAGCCCTATTGTGGCTGGGGACTGGCCGCCACAGAGTGCCTTTTGTTCCGCCTCTAACTCCGTGGCGGGCACGACTGATTGCAGGCCCCGGGCCGGGGGCGGGTTACGTGCCAGGCGGGTCTGCCCGCGGGAGCCGCACCGCGCCGGGCTCTGGCCGCGCGCTAGCCCGCACGGGACCGGGGCGCGTCCCGGCTACTGCCGGACCAGTCCGCTGGTGCCGAGCCCGAGGAAGAGACGGGGAAGAACCCTCTTTGCCTTCCCAACTCCGCAGAGAGCTCTGAGCCGTCAAAAACTGACCTCCGCCGCAAGGCCGGACAGCCGAAGTATTCTATCTCCGGCGTAACGTGCAAACAGGCACGACACAATGCCCCTGGTGACTCCCCGGGTTGCCAAGGAGAAATCTTGTGGCTCACCTTTCTCCCCTCCTCTTCCTCTTTTCTCAGCATGACAAAATTTAAAATCAAACTTTTATTAAATTAAAAAAAAAGACTCCATGAGGGCTTGATCCCTTCCCTTCCACAATATTACCCTCTCCCCAAGCTCCAGCGGCTTTAACCCTTTAACTTGGGGCTTTGAGGGAGAAAGAAATAGAAAAGGAGGATCCAAAGTCACAGGAAAGGCATTCAAAGGCACGAAGCGGCTTTAAAAGTCACTGGAGGTGGAGTTGGGAGCATCGGAAGTCCCAGGTAGCCGGCCTGTGGATGCAACCCCAAGTCAGCTTGGGGACCTCTGTCCTCCTAGGTCTATAAATTCTTCTTTCTCATGACTTCTGGGCACCAGCCTATCACAGTGCCTTGCACAGAGCAGGCACTCAATAAATACTCTATTTTCTTGATCTGATCCCAGAGAAAGCCTTCCCCGCCTTTTCTCCAGGAGAGACACCTCCAAACTAATGTCCTCCTTGGGTTAGATGGGCTTCCCCAAAGAGCATGTCTAAGATGGCAGCTGCAAGCTCTGTTAACGGTGGCAACAGGGATTAGCCTAATGGGGTCATGGTGTCAGGAGGGGCAGTGGAAGAACCTGCTCTGGGGTCAAGGAATCTGGAGTACATTCCAGTTCTCCCCTCCATAGGGCTTGAGTTTTCACAGCTTCTGGCCAGGGCTGGAAATATTAGGGATCCCCTAGTTGCGAGATACCCCATCAACTCATTAACAGATCTAGCTAATTCACTCTATTAGCAGAGATTCCGTTAAGAGAAACACCATTAACTGAGACCCTGATGATAGAAGTTCTATTAACAAGATCTCCACTATCACTTTTTCTAGACAGAGATGCATTTGGCTAAAATTTCCATAGCAGAAATGGACCCCCTTCCCTCCCCAGCTCACTCTACCTGACCTGTCATCATAACTTAGATAAATAGAATTATTATTATTACTATTCATTTCTCTTGGAACATAGGGGTTAAATATACATGCCTGGGGGCAGCCTCCCTGACCCTGGGGTCACCCCATCTTTGGGATCAGATCCCCACCAGTCTGCCCCCTCTTGGCACCCTGCTCCCTGCCAGGTCACTTACCCCAATCCCCCAAATCTGGTCCCTAATGAAGAGGCCACCAGGGGGCAATAAATTATCATTATCATCATCATGACTCTGGAGCATAGAAGGCAGTGGACTACAAAGTTGAGAAGAATGGAGCCTGAAAGCTAAGAAATAGTGGTAAATAAGCTTGGGAGGCAGAAAAGATGCACATAAAGGAGTCAGTGAGAGGGAGAAATGAAGTGTTGGGAGCCCAGATGGAGGGGAAGTGAGTGTGGTAAGAGCAGAGAGAGAAACTGAGCAGTGGCGAGGAAAGAGCTTCTAAAGCCCTGAGTGCAGAGATCAGGCATCAGGTGATGGCCTGAGATGAGAGTTTGCAGAAGGGTTTCATGGCAAGGGGAGGAAGTGAGCTGAGGAGGCATGCAGGGCGATACCCAGGCCCAGAATGGGTGGGAAGATGGGGAGATGGATAGAGTTGCAAAGGGCAACATGCATGGGACAAAGGGGGTGAGGGGCAAGCAGTGGTCCACAGAGCCAGGAGAGGCTGGAAAGGCAGCCTCGAGGAGTGGAGACCTCCACCCGGCTCAGATCTCCAGCAGGTTGCTCTGCTCCGGGCTGCCTTCAGGGGCTTTTTCTGGGGGTGCTGGTGAGGCGGAAGGTCTGGGCGTCTGACTGGCCTCCTCTTCGCCGGCACTGCGGCCCTCCCCCAGCTCCTTGGGGCCGCTGGCTGGGGGTCCCGGACCTGGCTCGCCGTGGGTGCGTTGATGTTTGCTCAGGTGGTCGCTTCGGGTAAAGCGCTTGGAGCAGAGTAGGCACGTGAACTTCTTCTCCCGGGTGTGAGTGCGCACGTGCCGCTCCAGCTCGTCCGAACGGGTGAACCTCTTGCCGCAGAAGAGCCAGTTGCAGACGAAAGGCCTCTCGCCCGTGTGCCAGCGCAAGTGGGCCTTCAGATGGGAGGCCTTGCCGTACACCTTGCCACAGCCCGGGATGTGGCAACTGTGGATCGGCTTCTTCCGCAGCCCGGCCGCAGCCGCGCCCAGGCGCTCCAGCTCCTGGCAGTTGGGGCAGTCGCAGGAGGAGCGCCCTGCTCCACTGCTCCCGTAGCCAGCACTGCCCCCTGTGCCTGCACCCCGGGGGGTTTTGGCTCCACCGCTCCCCTCCAGCTGCCCACTGTTGCCCACCGCCTTGGGTTTATAGACATCCTGGGGCAAGACATGCTGGGGCCCTGGCTGCAGGAGGTGGGGAGCTGGATAGGGGGCTGGATTAAGGGGGGCAAAGTCGGACGGGTAGGTGGGCAGCTGGGGGTTCAGTGGAGGCTGAGCTGGGCCTGCAGGCAATGTCCCTTGCAGCCCATCACCCTGGCCCTGCCCACCACCGAGCCAGTTGCCCCCAGGATGCATGTCCCACCAAGGGGTAGGAGCATTGCCTGGGCCCGGTGAGATGCCTGCATGGATGCCTGCCTTGTACCAGGAGCCATAGGGGTGTGCCATGTCCAGAGAGGTGTAGACGCTGGGCAGGCAGTCAGAAGAGCTGTGCCCCTTGGGCACTAGGAGCCCAGGATCCTGGGTGCCCGTGGGCCCTGGGAACGAGTGGGAGAAGGGAGGGTAGTCATTGGCATAGCCCGAGGTGGGCGCTGGAGGGCTGCCTGGGGGGGAGAGGAGCCCATTGGTGCTTGAGAAGGGGGCTGGGTAAGCATCCCCCATGGTTTTGGAGGCCGAAAGGTCACTGGTCACAGAGTATGGCTTCTTTGTGCCTGCTTTGCCCAGTGTTGTGGAGTCCCGCAGAGGGCTGGAGCTGCCAAATTTACTGCACGCTGCTGTCAGCATGGCCAGGGGGCTGGAGCCATAGTGAGCTTCCTCCTGTGGGGAGAGAGAAGCATTGCTTAGGGGGAGAGAAGGAGATGTGCAGAAGGACTGCGCACTCTGGAGACCTGGAGAACAGAAGAACAAAAGTGGTGAGGAAGAGGTGAAGTGGATGGGGATTCTGAGGTTAGGTCAGGGAGGCAGTGAGGACTGGGACCCAGGGAGGAGCTCAGATAGAGTCTGGGAAAAGAGCAGAGGACCAAGACAGGGGCGCTACTACCCAACCTAGCAGGCAGGAAGCAGAGCTCCCTATGATGCTGGGGGTGTGCAAGGGCCTCTGAGGAATAGGAGATGCTTCTTAAATAGCCATGAGAAGAGCCGGGGATCAAGGCAGCACCTGGATGCGGTGAGTATTAGGGATCCTGACCCCTAGAAGTGGGTTGGGAGCACAGGCCATAGTGGGGGACTTGGGAGGAAAGATGAGGCTGAAAGAGCAGCGTGGGGAGAAGGCGAAGTCTCAGGGGACCGTAGTTGCCCCCGTTCCAGGTTTTCCCAGCTTGACCCCTTATTCACTTCTTGTCTCTGCTTCATCTCCTGACTAAGGCAGTGGCCTAGTCACCCTAAAGCAGTATCCTCATGTCCCTGGTAAGGAATCTCTTTCTCTTGGCAGGGACCCTGGGCCAGGGAGCAAGAGGAAGCGACGACGGAGACACTGGGACATTGAGAGGGAACAGGGTTGCCGCCAAGCCAGGGCTGTGGCTGAGGCAAGAATGTCTTTCAAGCGGGCATTAGGCACCTCCTGCTTTGTGGAGACAGCCGGTACCCCTTTGGGAGGGCTGGGAGAACTGAAATCTTCACACACACCCCCAGGGCAGGGAATTCAATTGGCTACGATAGTGGCTCACAGCCACACCCCTCCCTCTATGCCTCAGTGTCCCCTAACACGTAGAGACCCCTCCAGCACAGTGAATGAGGGGAAATGTGTGTAGATGCAGGGCACAGGGGTCTTTTAGGAATACCAAATGCCCTTCATGCCCATCGTGCTGCTGCTACCAGGCCAAACCCCCCTGAGATCACCATCCCTCAGGAGCTCACGGTACCCCTCCCTGAGTCAGCTCTGGGACATCCCAGAAGGAAATGATGCCCTCCTGGATCTCTGGCTGACATGCATAGGCATCCATTACTGAGAATTCCACCAAAAACAAGTCAGAAGCTGACCCTGTATAGTCCCTTGACAGGGGCCCTCAACAACAACAACAAACATGTACCTGGTACCTTCCCAGTAAAACTGAAAAAGAACCCAAGAATCCAGGATTCCCAGGCCAGCCTGCTAGCTCCTAGCGCACAGTATGCGCCTGTGACACCAATCCTAGAGGTAGATCTGAAGTTTAAAGGCTTGCAGTGAGGGCTATGTGTGCAGTCGCCAGCCTTGCACTCCTCCCAAATGGAAACCTGCTGTTCCCGCTGCCCAGTGACCTCTTTCTGAGGTCCTGATGACACCATGGACTCCCAAATTTGAGCCATCAAAAGTGTCCTCAAATCTGGCCATGGCAGAAGCCCTGCATCCTTCCCAGCCAGGGTGTCCCTGGAGCCTCTCACCTCCCAAGCGGAGGGTGGGTAAGGCAGGGCAGCTGCTGGGGCAGGAGGCAAATCCTAGTGGAAAGGAAAGGTCGAAACGTATTGCGCAAAAGAGAGGGGCAGAGACCCATAGAACCGGAGCAGAGGAGCCTGCAGGGTGAGAACCTGACCTTAAAGCCCCTGGTGGTGGGGGTAGGGGGGAGTGAAAACAGCGGGAGCTGGCCCATGGGCAGAAATGGGCAGGGACGCAAAAGAGAAGAGAAGGAAAAAGCGACAAAAGGAGGGAGAGAGAGGAAAGCAGAATAAACAAAGAAAGAGAGGTGATGGAAAGAGACTGGGCAAGGAAGGCACAGGAAAGCAGAGAAAAGAAAGGAGGGGGAAGAAAGAAAAGGGGGAGGTGGGGGAGGAAGGCAGATTTCCTACCTAAGAGAAAATCCCCATGGTGCTGGGCTCCAGAAAACCCCCAGACCAGACCACTCCTCCCTCCTTCTCCCCCCTGACCACCCCCTCCCCCTCTGCCTGCCTGGCCCGGCTCCGTTGGTTTCCCTGCGGTCGGTTTATTTTTAAAAACGCCGACGCCGTCCCCCCCGCCCGGCCCTCACACTGTGGCCACAGGGGCCTCAGCCAAGCCCAAGGACCCCACCCAGCCATGGGGCGGGAAGGAGGGGTGAGAGAAGGCAAGCAGCCCCAGGCCAACAGGAGACCCCCCGCCCTGGGGAACACAGGGCCCCAGGGCCCACGGGGCAGAGAAGGGAGAGCTGGGCACCAGACTGCTCAGAAGGTTCTGGAGGCCAAGAGCCGGGCACTTGGCTAAGGTTCATTGCAGCCTCAGTTTCCTTGTCCTGCTGCTTGGGCTCTCCCGAGAACTAGGGAGAGGGTCCTGGTTACGGATTCTAAATAGGTGTGTCTGTGTCCCCATATGGGGGAGCTGGGGGCTGGAGCCCACCTTCAAGTTGTTTTTCCTCCTACTTCCACCCACATCCATTGAAAACAACGACAACCACACCAAGACAGGCTCTAAGTACTGAAGGGGGAATCTCTGGAGAAGGAACAAGATAAGGAGCTGTCCCAGCTCTCACTCTCACATGGGGAGGGGACCCCGCCCTCTTTTCCCTGACCTTGCACTAGAAGGCTCACTTGGACATCTGAGTGCTGACTGGCCACCTGAGGTCCCCGTTTCCAGTTCTCCACTTTCAGCCTCCTCCCAAATTGTTTAGTTCTTCCAGCTTCCAAGTCTCTGTCCCCACTAGCCCCCATCCCCATTTCTCCCTCCTCCCTGATCCTCTGCATCTCACTCAGTCCAGGTGTGCCTCCTGTCAAGCTTCCCTCTCTGAACCCCCAAGTTCTTCCCACTGTCCAAGAGGACTTCCTGATGGGGGTATAAGAAGAAGCTTGAGGACTCAGGTGCCCCTCAAAATAGATGAAAGAGACAGAGGCTGGAAGCCTTGGTGTTAGGGGCATCTCCAGCTTAACAGAGAGTGAGGGACAAGAAAGCCCAGTTTCCAGGACACGCTCCTCTTGCCAAATGCTACCCCAATCTCATGTCTTTCCAGCAGACCTCTGGCCCAGCCACTCCCGCAGGCTCTGGTGCCACGCTGGCAACTCTGGCATGAAGCCCACGCCCATTGACACGGCCCTTGCCTTGGGTGGACCCAGGATTTCCATGCACCTCAGTCCTCCAGCTTCCTCAAGACCAAGCACAGCGTTTCAGTGATGGCTCAGTCGAGTCTCTTGGGGAGATGGTGGGGTGAGCAATCTGCCTCCTTGCAGCAGGGGTAGACACAGCCCCTGAAGACCCCCAGCTGGGTCATGGTGCCCACCCCACTGCCTCACACGCCATTCCCTCAAACTCAGTCACAGGTTCGCTATCCACCAGTCTTACGCACACCATTCCCCACTTGGACTAACAGATATTCGAGTGACCCAGCTTGTACACACACCTGTGTTCCCACAAAGCCAGCCACACGTGCAGGTGTGCTGCTTTACATTCTGACACTTACATGCAGGCCAGTGAACACAGGTGTTAAGAGACTCCCGGTCCATCTCACACACACCTCTCCTGCAGGCTGAATGAGTCAGCTTGGACCTGAGCTAATGTACTGGGAGCAGACATGGGGCCTTCAGAGGGGCCCAAGAATACAGAAGGTCAAGGCCACCGATGGGAGTTGATCTTTGGGGAGGGCTCTCTGGTCCCAAATTCCTATGGAGGGAGCCAGAAAGCAGAGGTGGTAACAGAGACACAGAGTCAGAGATCCAGAAGCAAGGAGAACTCAGGACATTCAGACAGCCTCTGAGTGACTGTGAGTCCACCTTTCCAACTATGATGTGCCATGAGTCCCTCAGAAGCCCTGGCAGAGTCAGCAGTTTCTCAAGCCCCCAGGCCCTGACCCCCATGGTACCCTAGTGCCCTCCATCCTCAGTGCCAGAGGCAAGGGATGCTGGGGTCCCAGCCTGGAGGGGAAGTGGCCTGGTCCGCCCTGGAGCCTCCCACTCCCAAAATAGAGCTGAGTTTGTCTTTGGCTGAAAGCTAAATATTTGTGAGCCGGGCAGGCGGCCTCAGACCCTGGCCCTCCTCCTTGGTTGCCTCTCAGACCTGGGCCCAGTTCCTCTGGTCAGCCCCCCCACATACATGGACTGCCTTCTCCCTTCTCTCATTGCCCACCTCCTCTGCTACCAGCCCAGAAGCCCAGCCCCCTCCCCACCTACAAATCAGACAAGACACTGCTTAGGGTGAGTCCCGAGAGCCAGGACCCCCAAAGAACCATGTACTCACGGTTACCCAATGCCCACTCAGCCAGTCCTCTGGCCTATTTCTCTCCCCCTGTCCCCTACCAGTTTCTCTCTCTCCCACTCCTCTCTCTTCCCTCCCCTCCCCTCCCTTTCTCCATCCCTTGTCCACTCCTCAGAGTTGGTGTGCTTGGCTGACCTCGGGGGTCCATGCCTTCTTCTAACCTAATCCCCTCTGTCTTCCAATGACTGCTCCGTGACCCCTTGCCCTGCTCTCTCTCCTCCCCTTTCTCCTGCCTCCTGCCCCCCACCCCTCCTCTGACCCCTAGAAGTGACAAGCACCACAGCAACCATCTGTGTGAGTTAGAAGGTGGGAGTGGACAGGGATTAGGACCATTAAGATCGAGGCTGGTGTCCTGGGGGAAGGAGGGGGCAGTTACCTCAAGCAGGGAGGACGCCATCCTGAGGCTGGGGAACGGGTCTCAGGGAGCCAGGCAGATGGAGAGAGCTGAGCCGGAGAGAGGGAGAGGGAGAGGGAGGGAGAATGGGAGAATGGGAGAGAAGAGATCTAAAGTTAGAAGGGACTAGGGGGTGGGGGTGGGGGGGCTGCTCTCTGTCTGTAGGGATCCACCCTCTAATTACAGCTTTCCCAGCGGAGAAGGCTCCGGATCCAATGAGCAGGGCGAGAGAGGGAGGCAGAGGGTCCAAATTTCCTGCTCCATTTGCTGAGCTCCCCCAAAGAAGGGATCTGGGCGGGAGAGGAGAAACGGGGCTCCCAGGGAAGCAGGAGGGGGTAGGGACGGGGCAAGTTGTCAGGGCATGCCGGGGGGCGCTGAGGGTCTGGGCGGATGCAGGGTGGGCCCAGGTGCCCCACACCCTGCCTCCAGCCATCCCATAGGCGGCTGTGGGAACCCCTCCCAGACAGCTCCCAAGTGTCCTGTACCTGGGGGATAAGGGGCTGGGTGTCTTGAGTCTCTCCTCTCTGGAGGTCTGGCACTGAGAGTGCTGGCAAGGGGTCGCCTGAGGGTCCGGGGAGGGCTCCGCTCCTCTCCTAGGCCAGCTGCACTCCTGTTCCCACTCAGCCTCTGATCCTAGAATCCTACTCTTGACTCCGGAGTCCTGGCTGCGGGTCCGCGGGTGGCGGCGGCTGCTCCTGCTGCTGCTGTTGCTGCTGCTCCTGCCGCCGCCGCTGCCGCTGAGGGAAGGAACCGGAGGGAAAAGGAACAAACCCCAAACCACTAATTAGAGATCCAGGGGGGGGGATGGGGGATTGGGGACGACACTCACACAGAGAGACTGGAACACACTGACATACACACTCATGGACAAACACAGGACGATACATGTGCACGTCCACGCGCGCAGTGCTCCCCACAGGGGCATGGCCACTGTCATGAATGAACAGAGACAAACTCACACACAGATGATCGCAGTGACATGGCTGGAGGCATGCACGCCACACACACACATCCGAGCTGACCACAGAGATGCCTGCTTCCTCAGTCACCCACCTCGAGAGCAGGAGAGCCGTGTGGACCGTGTGTTGTGAAAGTCAGGAGGGAGCGTGTGCTCTGGGGTTGAGGCTTTCTGCTGCCCAAGCATTTGAGGGTCACGGAGGTAGGTTCCAGAGCAAGGTCTGGAGGGAGGGACAGGGTGGAGAGGGCTTGGCACAGGCTTGGGGCTCCCCAGTCTTCCTCCCAGTACCTCAGTTTCAGTCTTGAGAAGTGACACCTAGGCCTACCTCCCTTTGTGGGGCAGAAGCTAGATCTTGCATATCTGAGAAAACTTAAGGCAGGCAGGAGTGAGGGTAGGGGGTAGGAAGTCACTGGGTCGACGCATCCATGCCTGAGCCTGGCCTCTTTGGATCAACTCCCTTCCCCCCGAAGACAGACCCAAGAAACCATCATTCCTTGCCAGTTACCAACCCTGGGCCCTTCTTGGCCACACACACATCCAATCTCCAACCTTTGATGGATAGTTCTCATGAGCGCTCATGCTCTCCTGGGAGTGGGTGCCTGATTCCCTTTATCACTGTCATGCATTAATTCCCCCTGCAGCAGGAAGAATTGAAGTTAGAGCTTAGGCAGGACTTCCCAACTTTGACTTCTCATCAAAATGGAGAAGAAAAGAAAGTCAACCAGTTGGAAGAGGGGAATGCAAAAAAGTCTGTGAATTGAAACCTGGACCCTGAGGTAAGTTTATGGGAGAGAGAGGACAGGGCAGCCAAGTGGAAGAACCAGCATCTCTCCCACTGAGGGGCCCAGCCAGCCGAGGTTGTTTTGCAAGTTATTCCCCAACACACCCCTCTCCCCGGGCCAGCCCTGCCCATCAGAGGAATGGAGCCTGGTCCTTCCCTGCTCTCCTTATTCCCCAGTCAGTCCCCTCACTTGCTCTTCCTGGGTGCCCACCTCCAGGCTCCTAATACTCTCCCAGCTCAGCTTCTCAAGGCAAAGTTGGGGAGGGGGCAGGAGCAGCTGGAAGTCCTGGGAGAGTTGCCTGCAGTTTAACCAGCAGGCGGGGTCAATGTTCAGGGAAGGATGGTGGGGGAGTTAGGGTTTCCAGCCCCAGGATTTGACTTCTCCAACAGAACGCCGTAGACCCAACTTTTGAGGAGAGGGTTAGGGAAGCAAGGTGACTGGCAGACAAAGGAAAAGAAGCAAAAGAAGAAACACAGCGAGACTGAGAGGCATACAGAAGAAATGAAACAATCCAATAAAATCAGAAGAGAAACTAGGGTAATAAGAGGGAGAGAAGAGAGGAAAACAGTGTGTGGCTTAAAAAAAAAAAAAAAACAGCAGAAAAAAGGAAAAGAAACAGGCCCAGAGAAACAAAGATGAGGAGACAATGGCTTCGGAAGAACAGGACAGGGAGAACTGCAGGACGCCTGGCCAGGTCCAGCGGAGGCAGAGGGTTAAAGCGGCCAGGCAGGTGGGGGGCGGGGATGAAGTAAAAATAGTCCATAATTGTGTCCGATGATTACACGGGCCACCCCACCCGTCTGCCCAAGAGGAAGTGCCCGTGGTGGGGTGTCCCATGACCTCGAAGTCTCCCCCTGGTGGGGGGTGTTTCTGAGCCTGAGGTGCCAGATGGATTTCTGGGCACCCCCTCCCCGAACCCAACTCAGAAGTTGGTGAGGAAAAGGGGAAGCTTTGGGCAAGTTACTGCATCACCAGCAGAAAGCCATCCAGCTTTTAGATCAGGCAGGCAACTGAGGCAGAGGAGAAAAGTCTAGACTCCAGAGAAGAGATGGTAGGTGAGTGAGGGGTTGGGGCTCCAACTAGATTGGGGAGGAAAGGAAGCAACTGAAAAGGAAAAGGAGGCAGGAGGAGAGGAGGTGTGGGGTTGAGGAGGGTAAGGGGAGACAGGTATGGTCAGCCTTCTCCACTTCCTTTGGGGATCTGGATCCCTAATCCTACCGGGGGAGGAGCAGGAGTGCTAGGGAAGGGCAAGGAGCAGGGTCCCAGGAAGATGTGAGCCAGGGCCCCTGACATGTTAACCCCAGCAGGATAGTCCCTAGACACAGAACCCCCTCCCAAACGTCTGTGTTGAAACCAGGGCAGAGGGGCTGCCTGAAGCTCCCAGCTCCCTCCCTCAGGACCCTGGGCTCTGACTTCTTCCACACCTTTTTTAAGATAGTCCTGCAGTCCAGACCCTGCTATTCCTGGGCCCAGACACACACGCCCTTCCCAGCGCCCCCAGGGGCTGGGGTCATCAACTGGGAGCCCTGACCAAGGACCTGCCTCCACTCTCTCAGGCCTCCCTCAGCCCGGCCTCCCAGGGGGTGGGGCAGCCCAGGCAGAGGCGCCATGTGGCAGGGGCGGGTAGAGGCTGCGGCTCTGGTCCTTCCAGTATAAACCCCCTAGGCATCTGGTTTCTATCCACCACCACCCCACCACCCTGGGGGCCCCTCAGCCTCCGCCCATGGCCACCCAGACACTGAGCTCCAGAGATGGACGCCCCTGAAGGAAGGGGTGGGATGGTGCCTTTCTGATCTTTCAACCCCAGGACCGAGCTGAACCACAGGGACGCTCCCTTCCCTCCCTGCCTCCCTTCCCTAGAAGAAGCAGGGTGGGATTTCTAGGTTAGAAGGGGTTGAATCTGGAACCTGCCTCAGTTTTCTTTAGCTCTTTTTGGAAAGGTCGGTGGGGGTGGGGAGAGTGAACCCTTGGGAGAGTGGGAGACTTCTATCTCCCTTCTCCTCAGGGAAGTGCTTCCTCCCACCCCACTGCCTTCTGCCCACCCTGGGCTTCCTCTGAGACCCCCAATCCAAAGGGATTCCTAACTCTTCCTTTGTTGTTGCCATGGGTTTGGCTACTCTAGAGAGAGTCACCAGCAAACAACGAACAGAGTCCTGAGATATAGATCAACACATTCGCTGATACAGACTTAATGAGTCTGTATCAGTTTCAGATAAGCTCTTGCACACGCGATGAATTATGAACATACATACAGTCTGCAGGCATCCACACTGACACACATTGATATATATACATACATTGTACAGATGATGCTTACACCAAGACACTGACCCTAACCTCCAATCACAAAAATGCACACACTAGCACCTATACATGCCTATAGACCCACAGTCACCTACAGAGACTCACACAGACTCTCAATACACATTTTTACATATGTGGCAAATATCACATATATATACATACACAGGTCTATCATCACAACCTTACGGCTCTAGAAATCTAGGGGATTTAGGAACTCTTCTTCATATAAGAATCTGGACATAAGGGTGATGTGGCAGCCACTGCCAGTCCTACAAATTATTGCCTACAATTCCTACTAGTGTAGGAAACTCGTGGGTAACTTTGGGGACTTGCTGATCCTTTATCCTTCATATCCACCAGAAGTCAGAGACCCACATGGTCCCAGTAAACTCCCTGGCCCTGGGGAACCCCGGCATCCCCACCCCCACCCAGACCCCCCCCCCTCTCTGCGGCCCGCTGACTCATCTCTCCCTCTCTGGAGCTCCCCAACCACAGGGGCCTGGAAGAGAAGCTTGGAAAGTTGCGCTCACGTCCCGGGCCCCTAGTCTGGCCACTACCCACCCTCATGCACCCAGGCCCAACCCTTGTCTCCAGTGGATACACTAGTGACAGAGAACACAGAGGGGACAGGAAAGAAGGCACCCAGAATCAGGAAAACAGAAAGACAAAGGGAAAGAAGAAGAACATAGATGGTAGGGATACAGATCAGAGACCTTGAAGGACAGCTGCTAATCTGAGAGGGTTCTCCAAAAATAACAGGGCTGATGAGCCGGGAAATGTGCTCCTTGGGTGGGGGGAAGGTCCACTCATGACCTTGGGATGTGGACACTGCCCAGTGCCTTGACATTCTGAGCTTAGGCTCAGGAAGCTTGGACAAGAGAATCCCATTGTGGGAGGCAAAGCTGAGGATACAGGGAAGAAGGGAAACTTTTAGGAAGCCAGCAACCTCTGTATGTGTGTGCGTGAGTGCTCAGCTGCTCAGTTGTGTCTGGCTCTTTTCGACCCCATGGACCGCAGCCTGCCAGGCTCCTCTGTCCATGGGATTTCCCAGGCAAGAATACTAGAGTGGGTTGCCATGCCCTCCTCCAGGGGATCTTCCCAACCCAAGGATTGAACCCACATCTCCTGGGGCTCCTCCATTGGCAGGTGGATTCTTTGCTACTGAGCCACCTAGGAAGCCCCAATCTCTCTATAGAAGGTTGCTTGAAAAAGGAGCTACCCACCCTAAGGTTCACATAAGCATATTTACACATCTGTGATATCTCAGCTCCCTCCCTCTCCACTGGATCTCCCCATCCCCTCTTCCAGTGCCTGGGTTACAAGGCAGGACTCCTCTTGCTGGCCCTGGTTCCTCTCTGCTCTGAGCCTCAATCTCTTTAGTTGACATTTGAGCCCCAGGATAGGAGATAATACAGCAGTTCCAGGGGAGGCAGATCAAGAATCAGAAGAAATGCGCTGGTAAGGCTAGGAAGGAGCAAGGATGAGAGGAGACAAACAGGGAAGGGTAACACTGAGAGGCCTGATTTGGGAATAGAGGAACCTGCACTGGGTAGGCATTTTGAAAGGCTCAGCGTGAAATTAAGATGCTGGCCAGGGACTTCTTTGGTGATCCAGTGGTTAAGAATCTGCTTTCCAATGCAGGGTACATGAGTTTGATCCTTGGTTACGAAAGGCTGCAACAAAGATCTGATGCAGTCAAATAAATATTTTTAAAAATTTAAAAAGACTCTGGTTATCACCAGCAAGTGCTTCTGTGTAAGAATGATACCCTGGAATCTGATGCACAAAATACATTACTGTCTTTAAAAAAAATATTTCCTTATTTGGCTGTGCCAGGCCTTAGTTGGTGCACATGGAACCTTTGATCGCCATTGTGGCATGCAAGATATCTTTAGTTGTGGCATGCAAGATATCTTTAGTTGTGGCATGTGGGCTCTAGTTCCCTGACCAGGGATCGAACCCAGGCCCCCTGAATTGGGAGCACCAAGTCTTAGCCACTAGACCACCTGGGAAGTCCCATATTTACTGTCTTTAAACAAAGAGAACCTGAGGTTATAGAGTCCTGATCACATTTTCTATCCTTAGTGATGAGGCCGAACAACTCAAGGCAATGGTTCTTGGAAATCTTAGACATACTCCACCCCACTCCCCCTGATTTCTCTGACATGCTTAAATTGTTCTTGGGAGAACAGTTTTTTTTTTTAATGCAGACTAGATCCAGGAACATTCGTTCATTCAACAAATGCTCAGCAAGCACCTACTTTGTGCCAGGCATAGCAGGACTAGACTTGGACTTGCAATCACAAATAAGACAGACCCCGTCTTTTGCCACACAAACCTACAACCAATCTAAAGAGTAAGAAGTATCTTAAGAGAGTAAGTACCGGATGTTATTGGAGAACAAAAAAAAATGAATCTAAGCCAGTAGTGGGAGAATCAAGGAAGGTTTCCTGGAAGCAGGGATGCACAGGTAAAGAAACTGAAGAAAAAAAAAGAAACTGAAGGATGAAAAGGAGTCAATCAGGTGAAGAGAGGAAAAGTGTTATATGCAAGGGGAAGAGTGTATGCAAAGGCCCAGAAGTCTGAGGGATTAATGATATTTTGAGGAGCTGAAAGTTGAGTGCAACTAGAGTACGAAGAGTAGGGGCTGATGGAGAAGGTCTCATCAACTGTGCAAGGGATCTGAACCAGATGCTCAGGGCAACATATGGGAATATTTGTATTTTCGAAAGATGCCCCTGGCTGCAGAGGAGAGAATGGAATACAGACTTAGAGCCAGGCAGTTCTAGGCAGATCAACCGCTTACTATGGTGTAAGGTTGGGCACACTGTTTAACCTTTGATGCCTTGGATTCTTCTTCTTTAGAATGGGGAAACTTAATACAGCAACCTCCCAGGGTTGTTATAAGGATTAGGAATAATACATGTGGAACTCTTACCACAGGGCTTGGCACTTAGTAGCTGTTCCATAAATGGTGCCTAATAGTATTGTCAGAGTTTGGAGGAGGGCAAAATCAGAGGCAAGACCAGTTGACCGGAGCAGTCCAGACAAGAGCTGAGAAGGTGTGGCCTGCAGCAGCAGAGGGCATGAGGAAAAGTCAATGGAAAGGTGATATTTAAGGAGCTGGTGTAGAGAGAACATGGTGAATGATCAGATATGAGAAGTGAGGGAGACCAAGCAATCAAGGATGACTTCTCTTGCTAAGTGTGTTGGTTGTGGGCATGTGCACACAGGACATGTGAGCATGTGAGAGGTACCTATTCAATTCTGCGGTGGCCCTTGATAGCCAGCTGCTGTGCCTGGTCCACAGAATGAAAGGCCATGCTGCATCTGAGGACCTGCTTACAGCCTCCCAAGAGGGTCCCCCTCACACACTCAGCCCTAGCCTCTATTTCCCTTTTCACCCATCCCTGTCCCCTGCCCCCTCCAACAACTCCCTTCAACCCACCCACCCCCGTTCTCCTCTCCTAGGAAGGAACTCTCTGTAAGTTTAGAGTCTGCACAGGCCACCCTTCTCCATCCTTCGTTTCTCCATTGCCTGGGTTAATGAGAGTCCTTGAGGGTCAGCCATTCCTTCCCAAGCCCCCTCAGTCGGACACCTCCCCACTGGATCCCCAAGCAAGCACCGCTTGACTTTCTCGGCGGGGAGGTTTGACGACGGGCGAGCGGTATAGCCGAGGCAAGTCTGGTGGTCTCAGCCCCATCTCCAGCTGCTGCGCTGATGGGTTCCTCTGGATTGGCAGATCGCGAGGCCTGAGGCCTCCGGGCCCTGCCTCAGTGTCCCCACGAGCGGCTGGGAGACGGAGGGGCGGGCCGGCCGGGGGGCGAGGGGCGGGGCGCGGGCGGGGCCGGCCGGGCCGGGTGCCCGGGCAGGAGGCAGCTGCATATCTGCGGTCCCGACCACAATTGCTGGGAGTCGCGTCCCGGAGACTGGCGGCGCTGACTCTGCCCGCTGCGGCCGCCGCGCCGATTAGAACCCGAGAGGGAGCGCCAACCCGGGGGAAGGGGGGAGGAGGCGGCGGCTGGGAGCTCTGTGTGCCCCTTTCCCCTCCGCCCCAGCCAGCGACCCCAGCTGCCCCTCCCAGACCTCTCTCCGTGGCCTGAACCTGGAACTGGAGTCCTGCCTTCCCAACCCAGGCGTCCTCCTCTGGACCATGCAGGGCCCGAGATCCTGAAGGTGCTAACATCCCGTTGACCCCAGGCTGCCAGCCTCTCGTGCCCTTTCTCTTCCCTATCCACCCACACAAAGAGGAGTCTGAATCTCAGGACTTCTACCCCCGCTTTCCCCGCTTCCCACAAGCACTCTAGGTAAAAGCAGTTCCAAGCGAAGAATGGGTCAGAGACTCGAAAGGACCGGCATTCAGGGGCCAGAGCACCCCCTGCTGGCTGGCCCGAAGCCCCTGCCCCTCCCCCTCCAGCTGTGACCTCCAGCTGTGGTGGTTGGGAAGAGCTGGCCTCTTTGATCTAGGAGCGTGGCCACCCCCTCCAGGCGCCCCATTAACCTCCATTATCCCAATTAGGCAGCCCTCCCAGTCCTGGATCCAAGCTTCAAAGCCCCTTCAGTGAGGAGAAGGGGCTGAAGCTTACGCCACCCCCCACACCCACCCCCACCCCCACCCCCACCCCCACCCCATCAAGCCACACCACTTTCAGACAAGACCCAGGTGTTCCGGTCCCCAGCTTTGGGTACAGGCTAGCAGGGCCCGAAAAGGGGTCTCCGTCTCCCAGGCACCAAGCAGATCTCAATCCTTAAACTTCACTAGAAAAAGATAGATGAACCCTCTCGCGGACTCTCAGTTTTCTTACACATTTAGGTGGCAGCATCCAGGTTCCTGGCTGACCTGAGCTTCCAATCAATTTATCCTGGTTTATCCAATGAAGAGGGAAGCCAAGAGCCACCCCCTCCTCCCTTAATCCTATCTCAACACTCTCCCCCTCCCTCCTGGAACAATTTCCGCTGGGGGAGCCGGAGCAGGGCCCAGCACAGTGGCCGCTTCCTGGAACATTTTCCTGTATCCGAAACCGCGGCTCCCTCCCCAGGGACCCACTGATCAAGGCCAGATGGGAGCAAGGATGGGGGAGGAGGAGAGGGAGCCAGGCTCTCACCATCACCCCCTCCCAACACACATGCACACCACAGGGAGCCCTTGCCTTGACACACAAAGGCACACAGTGCATGCCACCATCACACACCCGTGGGCATTCATGGCAACACTGACAACCACAAGGGCCAGGTCTTAGAAGGAGACGTACATAGAAGTCAAATAAGTACATTCAACACACACATCCCTCTCTCCTTCCACTCCCTTACTCCTCTGAAGTCTTCTTGGCCCTGGGCCTTCCCTGCCATCTAAGAGATCTTAGGAATCCAAGAATACTGGATAGGAGAGCAGGCAGGCCTCACTTAACAGAGGTTAGGGCACAGACTGAGACATCCAACCCTGCTAGACAGCACCCACCACTTCATTCCATTTCTGGATGGTTCTCAGGCCTGACCCCTCTTTCCAGGGTCTCGAGAACTGGAGTAGAGGAAGACTGCAATGCTCCCCCTCAGTGCTACCCTCCAAGCATCTTCTAGGTACTTCCAAATCCTGCAGAAGCAGCATATGATATCCAGTGGACTCAGTCATGGCAGCCAAGAGATAAAGAGAGGGCAAGAAGGTGCAGCTCCAGGAGCTTCAGGAGCCTGGGACCTGGGGACCTGTGGCTGGAGAAGGGGAGCCATTCCCTTTTCCAGGGGACCTTACCCACCCAGGGATCAAACCCAGGTCTCTTGCATTGCAGGCAGGTTCTTTACCATCTGAGCCACCAGGGAAGCCCCAGGTTGAGATGCATCCTTGGGTGGGCACAAAGCACCAATCTTTCGGTTAATAGCCAAACGTGCTAACTGATTGTGCATACAGTATAGTGATTCACAGTTTTTAAAGGTTATACTACAATTACAATCATTATAACATATTTTCTATATTCCCAATATATTCTTGTAGCTTACTTCATAAGTAAGTAAACTACCTAAAGGACTTCCCAGGTGGTGCTAGTGGTAAAGAATGCAGATTAGACATGAGACATGGGTTCGATCCCTGGGTTGGGAAGATCCCCTGGAGGAGGGCATGGCAACCCACTTAAGTATTCTTGTCTGGAGAATCCCATGGACAAAGGAGCCTGGCGGGCTGGAGTCCATAGCATTGCACAGAGTCAACATGTCTGAAGCAACTTAGCACACACGCACAAACTACATAATAGTTTGTACTTCTTAATCCCCTACCCCTCTATGGCCACTCCCTGCTTCCCTCTCCCCACTGGTATCCACTAGTTTGTTCTCTATATCTGTAAGTCTGTTTCTTTTTTGTTATATTCAACTCAGCCCATTCTTTAGCCTTACCCTCTTCTGCCACTGCCTTTCCAGTTCAAGAGCCTAATTGTTACATCCTAGCCTTTGTCTTTTGCTAAGAACGGTACAGATTTGGGCATGGATACAATATGTAACAGAGCATTGGAAAAGTTGAAGATGGAGATACATTGTCTGCTGTTTCTGGAACATCTCCTTGGTTTAAGGAAAATATCTGAAGCTGCAAAATTCCAGAAACTCTATAGAGTACCATGGAAGAAGATGAGGGAATGTGATAATTGTAGGAAGAATCAAAGCTCATCAGCTTGGCCAAAAGTCATTAAGTTGTTTCCTCAGTCTTATGGCCTAGTTAGAAGGCATATCCTTAGGCTCACCTGAGGAGGGTATGCTTCAAGCCATCTTTATTCACTTGTTTAATGGTTTACCTCTAGACTATCTAGAAGTTCTCTATTTGGTATAACTACTATCATCCATCTACCTATTTAACCTGCAACTTCTTGCTCTTGTTCAGTGGCTAAGTTGTGTCCAATTCTTTGTGACCCCATGGACCACAGCACACCAGGCTCCTCTGTCTTTCACTGTCTCCCAGAGTTTGCTTGAATTCATGTCCATTGAGTCAATGACGCTATCTAACCATTTCATCCTCTTGCTTTAGCTCCAGCAATAAAAGCCTACTAATCAATTTAGTAGTCAGTAGGATTTATTGAGTGGACCCTTCGGTGAAATATTATAGAGAAAATGCTACATAGAACCCTTAGTGCTTGCACTTTAGGATCTTAACAACCTAGGTAGGGCAAAAGAAAAAAAAACTGAAAAAGCATGGGACCATGTTTGAAAGCATAGGTGACTCACTTTTCTCATTTTCCTCATTTGAAAATAAACAAATTTGGCTACATCTAACTGAGAAACACTGACTTCAGTGAGCACTAAGTTTCCTTTCTGATTTATCTCAGGAATGCTAGAATAGGCCTTTAACAATACAAGGCATTAATAGAGAGAAGGGTTCAGGATGAGGGGGACACATGTATACCTATGGCCGATTCATGTTGATGTATGGCAAAAAACCATCACAATATTGTAATTATCCTCCAATTTAAATAAATAAATAAAAATTTTAAAAATCATTAATCAAGAGCATGTTAATAGTTAAGTAAGAAAAGTCATATCATGAATTTAATAGATGCTAAGAAGACATTTGACAAAATTAAAAATGGCTATTGTTAAAAAAAAATTTTAAGAAAAAATAAAAATTCTCCAAAAAAAAAAATATTTTTAAAGCAAAATGACAGTTAAAAAAAAAAAACATTTTGGCTCCACTGTGCAGAATGTGGGATCTTAGGTCCCTGACCAGGGATCAAACCCGCAGCCTAGCACTGGAAAATTCGGAGTCTGAGCCCCTGGACCACCAGGAAAAGTCCCCCAAAATGACTAGTCTTTCTTTTTTTTTTGTCACCACCCCATGACTATTCTTTTTTAAAAAAAACTTTGTCTGGCTGCACTGGGTGTTAGCTGCAGCCCTTAGACTCTCTAGTTGTGGCACTCCGGAATGCTCAGGCTCAGTAGTTGGGGTACCCAGGCTTAGTTGTTCCTTGGAGGATGGAATCTTCCCAGGCCAGGGATCAAACCGGTGTCCCCTGCATTGCAAGGCGGATTCTTAACCACTGGACCACCAGGGACGTCCCTGAAAAATGACTATTCTTAATAAAATCCACTTGAAAAAAAATCATATTCAACAAATGGTGGGGATTATTTGAATCTTGGTTCCTTCTAGCTCTAAAGTTCTAGGGTTTTGAAATCCTTTCTTGGAACGGAGATCAGGTTTCTTGGAGTGGGGAAGGAGGTCTCTGACTTGCAAAGAAAAAAACTAAAGATGCAGAGAGACAGGCAGGTAGGTATTAAACACCCAGATAGACTGTGACCAAGTAGAGATGGTCTCCCAAGTGTCCTGACAACAGGCCAGCCAAGGTTGCATTTCAGTTAAAGATAAAAAAAAAACAATCATTAGTTATTATCTTTTATTATATCCTGGGGCTTCCCCGGTTGGCACAGTGGTAAAGAATCTGCCTGCCAATGTAGGAGACACAAGAGATTTGGGTTCGAACCCTGGGTCCAGAAAACTACTTGGAATAGGAAATGGGAACCTAATCCAATATTCTTGCCAGCAAAATTCCATGGACAGAGGATCCTGGTGGGCTACAGTTCATGGGGTCACAAAGAGTCAGATATGACTGAGCAACTAAGCACACACACACTTATCACTTCTCAGGGACTGTGGGGTCCCAGGAAAGACAAATATGTATAAAATACACAATCTCTCACCCTCGAGTAGCTCACAGGCTTAAATTAGGAAGATTCTCTTTTCCAAAGCGGAATCCATGGTGTGCTACTTTTTAGGAAGATTCTCTTTTCTGAAGTGGGGTCTGTGGTGTGCTACCTTAGTACCTAGTAGTACCCAGTAGTGCTTAGTACACAGGGCAGCAAAGCAGGGACATAAAATAAATGGAAATTTTGAGATAATTTGTCATTTTAAAAATAAAAGCATTAAAGTAGTCATCAAAAGAGAACTCAGAATTTTGTGTCACATCCTTACTTGTACTTAGTATTTTCTTGTATCTTGAAGCCATTTTGCTAGAGACGTACACCAGACCGTAATCTTTTTGGATCTTAAGATCTTTATAAGTCTTAACTCTGTCCAACTCAGCGCAGTGTGTTCTGCAAATGGGAAGGGATTCCAGAGAAAGAAAGACCCTTGGTGGTAAGGACAGTGTGCAAATAGCTTCTAGACTTTTTCAGACAAGACTTCTAGATCCTAAGGTCTGAAAGAGGAGGGATCAAGTTTGCTCAGTACCACCAGGTGGCAGGAGTGAGCTGCCCAATGACTTGATCTAGCACCCACTCTCCAGGGCTTGTTCACACCGCCAGAGCATTGGCACTTTTTACAGGTGACAACACCAGAGCCACCAGTGCCAAGGTAAGGGCTGAGGTGAGAAGAATCCTCAGAGGGTTATGGTACTGGTTCTGCACCTTCCTCCCCAGTCTTGACTCAGAGAAGGCAAGACCCTTGTCAAAGGTCTAAAAGTGTCCAGACTCCTAGGCCAGAATTCAGCAAGCAGGCGTCTATTTTTTGCCCCATTCACCAGCCTACCAGCCGTTCACAGACATTCCCTGAGCATCTACTATGTGTCAGATATGTGCTAGAAGTGTCCACAATAGCATTTTACAAGAAATGTGCAATCTAGTAGAAGAAAACCTGGTAAACATCCATGCTCCTATGATATGGCGGCAGTCTGGGGTAGTAAAAGTGTGCTGTCTTAAAAGTCAGACAGGCTTAGGTGTGAATTCAAGTTCTACCACTTGCTAGTTGTGCAAATTTTGTGAGCCTCAATCTGCCTGTCTGTAAAATGAGAGTAAATGACTCTCATAGAAGACCCAAAAGATGTTATATAAAAATTCACCGCCTAAATTTTTTTTAAATAAAAGAAATAAAATTCACTGTCTGCCACTTAGCTGATGGGGCTTTCCAGGCAGTGCTAGTGATAAAAGAATCTGGCTGCCAAGACAGGAGACACAAGAGACATGGGTTCGATCCCTGGGTTGACAAGATCCCCTTGAGAAGGAAATGGCAACCCACTCCAGCATTCTTGCCTGGGAAATCCCATAGACCAGAGGAGCCTGGCGAGCTACAGTCCATGGGGTCACAAAGAATTGGACATGACTAAGCACTCACTACTCACATAACTGTTATTATCAATGCTAAACACTAGGGAGACAGCACCCAGCTTACTCTTGAGGAGACTTTCTACCCAGAGGTCACCACCCAGAGAAGGTGACCTCTGGGTAGAAAGTTGAAGGATGAGTGGAAGATTTAGAGAGTAAGGGGGGAGAAGAGGTGTCAGTGGGTGGGGATGGAAGGAGATTCCAAGAGAAGGAGTGGATGGACAAACTGGGGAGGATGAATGCACACTCTAGTTTACCAGCAACTAGGACATGAAAAAGGGTTGCTGTCTAGAGTTCAGGCTGATGTGATCTGGATTCTCTCCAGGAATCAACATGCATTTAGTGACTATCTACTCCGAGCCTCTTTCAAACATTGTTGAGCTCAGCTCAGTTCAGTCGCTCAGTTGTGTCCGACTCTTTGTGACCCCATGGACTGCAGCACGCCAGGCTTCTCTGTCCATCACCAACTGCCAGAGTGTGCTCAAACTCATGTCCATTGAGATGGTGATGCCATCCAACCATCTCATCCTCTGTTTGTCCCCAAACATTTCAAACATTGTAAGAGATAACAAAGATACATGAAAAATAAATAAATAAAGGCCTGACCTCTGATCTCATGAAGCCTACAGAGGTTGAGAAGATAAAAGGGCAGAGCCTCATACTTCCTGCTCTAAACCTTGCTAGTCTGACTCTCCTCACCTCCGACCTCATTCACGATACCCAATCAACACTGAGTCCGTCTGTGGTGGACTGCCCACTCCTTACTACACACTTTTTTTCTTCCCACACTATGAGGCATGTGGGATGTTAGTTCCCCGACCAGGGAGGGAGCCTGCACTCCCTGCAATGGAAGTATGGAATCCTAACCACTGGGCCCCTGGGAAGTCCCTAACACCCACATTTATACACCACTCTTCTCAAGTCTCCGACAGTAAAGAGTCTCCCTGCAGTGTGGGAGACCCTGGTTTGATCCCTGTGTTGGGAAGAACTCCCCTGGAAAAGGAAATGGCAACCCACTCCAGTATTCTTGCCTGGAGAATCCCATGGATGGAGGAGCCTAGCAGGCTACAGTCCATGGGGTCACAAAGAGTCGGACACGACTGAGTGACTTCACTTTCACTTTCACTTTCTCAAGTCTAGCTAAAATGTATGTAATGCTTACTGTGAGGAGAAAAAAAAAAAACATTAAAAGACAGTCTATCAATAAAATTGTTTTCACAGTTCTTTCCAGGCTATAGTGGCACTTCCCCTGCAGCAACTCATTTGATATTTACAAATACCTTATCAATTAGGTAAGTATTGTTCCGTTTCTCCCCACCCCCCATACTTTTCTCTTTTTTCAGTGGTGCCACAAGCAAGGATCTTTGTTCCCTAACAGGGATTGAACCGTGCCTTGGGCTGTGGATGTGCAGAATCTTAACCACTGGATCTCCATGGAAGTTTCAACCACATTTTTATTTTAGAAATCTCACCATGAGAAAATATTGCCAGGAACAAAAGGGAACACGTGTGAGGATATTCATGGAAGTCTTTTGGTATTGGTAAACTGTTTTCTCTATCCCTAAGAGAAGCCTGTGCAACAGAAGTGATGAACTAGACATATCTATTGTAACATGGATAAATATTAAAGTGTTGTGTGATAAAAACAATTACACTGAGAACACAATTAAATTCTACATGCAAATTAAACACATCCACAAAACAAACATGTATATATATTCAGGGGCAAAGAAATACATTAGAGTGATGCTTATAAGGAGGGAGAAGGCTTAAGAATGAAGACAGGAAAAAAATAAAATGGAGAGGGGTCTTATATGAACTCAAATGATGACAGTGTTAACCTAAAACAATAAAATAGTTTATTGTATTTTACCAATAGTTTATTTAACCATCAAAATAGCTTTGTTCTGAAATAGCAAGGAATTGCAATTCAGGACAAGCAATCTACGGTGGCCTGCAATCTATGGTGACCTACAGGTAAGTACAGAGGAGGAGAGGACCCCTACTTTATATAGAGGGCCTGTTACAAAGAATCTATTGAAGGACCCTGGGAGTTGAGTGCTGTGGCTTGTCATTGGCTGAGCTGTGGCTGGGCAAGGAGAAACTCTTCCTCCTGCTGGTAATAGTAAGTGATAGGGTGTGAGAGCTCCCTCTTCTCACTTCCAGACTCCAGTTTGAATGAAGTTTCTCTTTATTAACTATCACAATAGTGTACTACTGAAAAACCACGCACCTCAAATGGGACTTGAACCCAGGGGCCAGAACTCAAACCCAGCCAGAACACAGGCTGAGTGGGAGGATTATTCCAGTTAGTTCAGGGAAGGGGCGGAGATTTCTAGGAATTGGGCCACCACCCACTTTTGGCCTTTTATGGTTGGCCTCAGAGCTGTCATGCCACAGGTGGGTGTGTCATTTAGCATATGCTAAAAGGTATTACATATGGAAAAAACCCTGATGCTGGCAAAAATTAAGGGCAGGAGGAGAAGGGGGCAACAGAAGGTGAGATGCTTGGATGGCATCACTGACTCAATGGACATGAGTCTGAGCAAACTCCGGGAGATAGTGAAGGACCAGGAAGCCTGGTGTGCTGCAGTTCATGGGATTGCAGAGTCCAACGTGACTGAACGACACCAACAACAACAAAGGTATTACAATGAGCATATAATGAGGCCTAAGGTCTACTGGATGTTAAATCTTCTGTTATCTTGAACCTCTTTGGTTCTAATTGATCTTGAAGAAACTACAGTGAGCAGTCCTTAAGAGAGATCTTAGTTCCCTGCCCAGGAATTGAACCTGGGTAGCCTCAGTGAAAACCAGGAATCCTAGCTACTAAACCACCAAGGGCTAGAGGCTAGAAGCAAAATGGCCCTGGCTCTTTCCCCTGTTTGAAAGCAAAAATGTTTCAAGGAGGCAAAAATTGTAAAAACTTCATCATTAGAGACACATTACAAGTGTGAGAGCACACTGGGAAGAAGATTGTTTAAGTAAAAGGCAAGGCAGAAATACACATCCGGAGAGAAATGTATGGGCATCCTCTCTGATGAGGTGGAGTGCAATAAAGAGGTGATTTATTTTTAAAAAATTTTTATTTCTTTGGCTGCACTGAGTCTTAGTTATGGCACGTGAGATCTTCCATCTTCAGTTGCGGCATGTGGAAACTTAGTTGTGGTATGCCAGACCTAATTCCCTGACCAGGGATTGAATATAGACCCCCTGTGTTGGGAGTGCAGAGTCTTAGCCACTGGACCATCAGGAAAGCCCAAGAGGTGATTTAAATCTCTTATATATGGACTTACCTGAGTGGTCCAGTGGTTAGGACTCTGCGCTCCCAATGAAGAGTTCCCATGTTCAGTCCCTGGTCAGGGAACTAGGTTCCACATGCCATAGCTAAAGGATCCGGCCTGCTGAAACTGAGACCTGAGGAAATCAGATAAATAAATAAAAATATTTTTTTTTAAATAAAAAATCCTTTATATAAGATAGTCCTTCCAGGTGTTTGTTTCAGTTCAGTTCAGTCACTCAGTCCTGTCCCACTCTTTGTGACCTCATGGACTGTAGCATGCCAGGCTTCCCTGTCCATCACCAACTCCCAGAGTTTACTCAAACTCCTGTCCTTCAAGTCAGTGATGCAATCCAACCATCTCATCCTCTGTCGTCCCCTTCTCCTCCTGCCTTCAGTCTTTCCCAGCATCAGGGTCTTTTCCAGTGAATCGGCTCTTCACATCAGGTGGCCAAAGTATTGGAGCTTCAGCTTCAGCATCTGTCCTTCCAATGAACACTCAGGACTGATCTCCTTTAGGATGGACTGGTTGGATCTCTTTGCAGTCCAAGGGACTCTCAAGAGTCTTCTCCAACACCACAGTTCAAAAGCATCTATTCTTCGGTGCTCAGCTTTCTTCACCGTCCAACTCTGACATCCATACATGACCACTGGAAAATCCATAGCCTTGACTAGATGGACCTTTGTTGGCAAAGTAATGTCTCTGCTTTTTAATATGCTGTCTAGGTTGGTCATAACTTTCCTTCCAAGGAGTAAGCGTCTTTTAATTTCATGGCTGTAGTCACCATCTGCAGTGATTTTGGAGCCCAGCAAAATAATACCTTTGGTCAATTATGTTGTTTCTTTTTTCACAACTAATCTGTTCTAGGATTTCTCCCCAATATACATCTACAACTTTTTGTTAAAATGGATCCCACTGCAGAGGCCTGTGGGTATGTCCATGCTTATTACGGGGTTGCACTGCCTCCCTTTTTGACCCCTCAAGGAGCCTTCCTGAGTATGTGTAGACAGGGAAGTTTTCCTTGATCTCAGGAGTGCTCATCTTATCTATTCATTCCAGCAGAGCTCAGCTTCTGCTTAGCTTTGTCCTTGAAGTGTCTGGGTGAGAACAAAGCTTCAATTTTATTTCACTTGACAAACATCAGCTGGCCAGCCAGGGGAAGCACACTGACTGAAACTGCCAAACCTGGCCAGCCACCATAGTAACCACTTGTGTGAGTTATTTTATGACAGGTGGTCCTGGTAAAGAACATGGAACTAACAAGCCACCACCAGTTGGAAGAGTTTGGGAAAGGTCAAAAGAAGACACCACATGTCTGATCACCTCCTAAAATCCTTCTTGCTGGCATCCATCTTGGCTGAGTAATGAGTGCACCACCTGGACAGACCCTGTGTCAATGATTGGCCAAAGACAATCCAGAAACTGATCCCAACGCCATAAAACCTGAGACTGCTAGCCGCAAGGCAGAGCAGTTCTCCTGGGCTCCCTTACCCTACTGCTCTCCACCCGGGGGGCCCTTTCCAATAAAGTCTCTGTTTTGTCAGCAAGTGTGTCTCCTTGGACAATTCTTTTCCAAGTGTTAGGCAAGAACCCACTCTTGGGGACCAGGAAAGGGTCCCCGGAAGGGGTCCCCCTTCCTACAATATATCTCTAACCTCATAGCCATAATATGTCATTCTTTTAAAGATTGTGCGCTACCATCTTCCCTCCTATTTCACTATGAACCAAAAACTATGATTAACTTACTGACTCTTTGCACCTAGATTGAAAAAATTAATAATTATACGTTCTGGACACTCATTTTCCCAGTTAAAATACTTCAAAATTCTCCATAATCTAGAAGATAAAGTCCAAGTCTCTCTATGTCTAGAACTGAAGTGTCTAGCAATACTTAGCTATTTTGCCTTTGCTCATTGTCTGAAATATCCTTATAACTGGTTTCCAACTCTGGCTTCACACTGAAATGACTTTACGAGCCTTAAAAATGTATAGACATAGAGAAAGACCAATATTGTATATTTTCGCTTATATGTGGAATCTAAAAAAACAAAACAAGCAGATAAAACAGAAAGAGGCTCACAGGTACAGAGAAAAAACTAGTGGTTACCAGAGGTGAAGGATACCTAGAGGTACAAACTATCAGTTATAAAATAAGTAAGTCACACAGCACAGGGAATATTATCAATATTTTATAATAACTTTGAAAAAAATGTATAGATATCTGAGCCTCAACCAACTCCAGAGGTACTGATTTAATTGGAATGGAGTGGGATCATGTATGAGTGGTTTTTAAAAGATCCACAGGTAAGTTAAGAATCATGAACTCCAACTCGGCTCAGGGTTTCTAGGCTAGATTAGGGTCCCCTTATGCATTTATCTCTGTGCAATTTCTGTTGTCCAATTATCTGAAAGAAAAGAAAGTGAAAAGTGGTTCAGACAGTAAAGAATCTGCCTGCACTATGGGGAACCTGAGTTGGATCCTTGGGTCAGGAAGATCCTCTGGAGAAAGGAATGGCTACCCACTCGAGTATTCTTGCTTGGAAAAGTCCATGGACAGAGGAGTCTGGCGGGCTATAGTCCATGGGGTCACAAAGAATTGGACTAACACTAACACTGAGCGACTAACACTTTCTATGTGTTTACTCTATCACTGTGCAATTTCTATTGTTCAATTATCTGAATATTTCATCTCAGCCTAGTTGGACTGATTGAGCCTTTTATGTTTTACTCTTCTGCTTCAAATCTTTTAATGACTTCCATTACCCCCAAGATAAAATCCAGACTTCTTAATGAATCCTACAACTCCTCCTACTCCCGGCTCATCTTTAATGCATTCATCCATTCAACCTTCATCAAGTGTCTACTATGAGTCAGGCACTCTAGAAAGACAGTGGAGACAAAGAAGCAAGTAGAGCAGCACAATCTTCTCTCTGGTGGAGCTTACAATTTGGGAGGAAGACAAAAGTTGAATGAATAATTACAGGGTTATAAAAACTCCTGTTTTAGGAGTTGGAGAAGGAAGCTTTCCCCAGGAGTTAAGAGTTAAGCTGAGTGCAGAAAGATGACTAGAAGTTAGTTGGGGGAGGAGGGAGAGAGGAGTGCTCCAGGCAGAAGGAGTATTGTAAGGAGGACAATGGCTGGGGGAAGATCATGGTATGTTGGAAGAACTGAAAACATGTATGAACGGTAAGGGGGAAATGGAGGCCAAACTTGAAGCCCAGTTGACTCAGAGACTTAGAGGCCAAGTTAAAGTTCAGAGACTTTATCCCAAGGGTGCCGGAAAGCCTAGAAACGGTGTAAGCAGGGGAATATAGTATAATCAGATGTACTTTTTAAAGAATGCTCTCAGTGGATATACAGTGGAGCCAAGATTAGATTTGGGTGTTCCCAAATCTTATCAGCCTCTCCTTTGCAGATGATATCTTAGGGTCTTTTCACACTGATGATCTGCAGCAGGGCAACAACTGGCAAGGTCTTGTGTGCTCAGTCCTGTTGGACTCTTTTCCACCCCATGGACTCTACCCCACCAGGCTCCTCTGTCTGTGGAATTTTCCAGGCAAGAATACTGGAGTGGGTTGCCCTTTCCTACTTCAGGGGATCTTCCTCTTGGAGTCTTTTACAGATGGTTAAATCCATCCTCTGTGACTAGTTTGCTAAAGGATTGGAATTGAACTGTATTTACTAACTCCTGCAGAATGGCAGTGTAACTACTCACTGTTGTTGGGTCACTCAGTAAACACTAACTGAGGGTCTATTTTGTGCCAGTACATGTCCAGGTGCTGGTGATACTAATGTAAATATGACCCAAGAATTTCCCAGGTTCAGTTCAGTTCAGTTCAGTTGCTCAGTCGTGTCCGACTCTTTGCAACCCCATGGACTGCAGCACGCCAGGCCTCCCTGTCCATCACCAACTCCTGGAGTTTACTCAAACCCATGTCCATTGAGTCGGTGATACCATCCTACCATCTCATCCTCTGTCCTCCCCTTCTCCTGCCTTCAGTCTTTCCCAGCATCAGGGTCTTTTCAAATGAGTCAGTTCTTCACATCAGGTGGCCAAAGTATTGGAGTTTCAGCTTCAGCATCAGTCCTTCCAATGAATATTTAGGACTGATTTCCTTTAGGATGGATTGGTTTGATCTCCTTGCAGTTCAAGGGACTCTCAAGAGTTTTCTCCAACACCACAGCTCAAAAGCATGAATTCTTCAGCACTCAGCTTTTTTTATAGTCCAACTCTGACATCCATACATGACTACTGTAAAAACCATAGCTTTGACTAGATGGACCTTTAGAATTCACCTGTCAATGCAGGACACATAAGAGATGTGGGTTCGATTCTTGGATTGGGAACATCCCCTGGAATAGGAAATGGCAACCCACTCCATTATTCTTGCCTGGAAAATTCCATGGACAGAGGAGCCTGGTGGGCTATAGTTCATAAGGTAGAAAAGAGCTGGACATGACTGAGTGATTGAATACACACACACAAAGTACAAAAAGAAAGATGGATTTGATCTGTTAAAAAAATAGATCCTATTGCATAGATAACAATGACAAAATTAAAAGGCAACTGATAGAAGAAAATATGTCTAATACTTTTGAAAAAGGGTTAGTATCTAGTATTTATGTATATTTAAAAATGTAAAGTAGAACTTCCTCAGTGGTCCAGTGATTAAGAATCCGCCTGCCACTGCAGGGGACATGAGTTCAGTCCCTGGTCCGGGAAGATTCCCCATGTCCTGTGTTGTGGTCCTTTAATGGACCGGAACTTGGGGGTACAGAGTCGACCGATAAGAAAAGGAGGAAAAAAAGAGGCTGATATTCCCTGGTTTACACAGTATGCCAATATAACTCTAGGACAAAGAGCTAGCACCCTCTACGTAGGCTCAGGGCGCCCTCTCGAAGAGGTCTTGAAAGCCCAGGCAAATAAGTAGATACGGTGGACACCTGTGCTCCGTGGAAGCAGCCTGAAACGGAGAGAGAGAGCGAGACAGAGAGAGAGAGAAAATGAGGAAAGACACGGGGACCAGTGTTCGGTGGAACAAAGGCCTTTATTCAACATATTGTGGGCATATATATACTCTCCTACCAGATAGCCCTTTTTAGCAGAGATAGGAATCAAAAGTCTAACAAGTCATCTAGAAAGCCGGAGGTTAGAATTATTCTCTAAAGAGGGGGTTGTAACAGTTACTTTACATATCAGAAAGGAGGAGACTTGTAAATGGCTGCTGTTCACCATATGGAATTTCCATATGAATGAGATACATGAATTTCTATTATTCCCGAAAGCCGGCTTGCCAGCTCTCTGGCACCTGTATTCAGGTGCTGTTAAGGAACATAGAATTCATGCAAGACTGAAAACAGCACACAGGAAGCCTCCTATTAAATGTATCCTGACAGTCCTGGGGCATAGTAAGCCTGTGCACCGCAACCACTGAATCCCATGCTCTAGAGCCTGTGCTCTCCAACAACAGAAGCCACAGCAATGGAAACCCACGCACCGCAACTAGAGAGTAGCTGCCACTCAGGGCAACCAGAAAAAGCCCCAGTGTAGCAATGCGGGCCCACTGTAGCCAAAAAATAAATATAAATAAATAAATAAATAAAAGACAGCAATTTTAGAAAACAATTTGGCAGTTTCTTATAAAGTCAAACATATCTTTACCATAATACTACTAAGTAATAATAGCAAATAAGCTATTGATACACCCAACACTGGAGAAGGAAATGGCAACCCACTCCTGTATTCTTGCCTGGAGAATCCCGTGACAGGGGAGCCTGGTGGGCTGCTGTCTATGGGGTCGCACAGAGTAGGACATTACTGAAGTGACTTAGCAGCAGCAGCAGCACACTCAACAATGTAGAAGAATTTTGAAACCATTATGTTGAAGAAAGAAGCTAGGGTAAAAAAGAAAGCACATAACATACGATTATATTCTGGGGAAACCCTAGACAAGACAAATATAATTTGTTCTAGAATCAATTCTAGAAGTCAGAAAGCAAGTCAGTGGCTTCCCAGGGACTGAGGGGAGGGGGGAGTTGGCATGGATTGTTCAAAGGGAAGGGGCATGGGGATCTATTTAGGGTAATGTTCTATATCTTGATTGTTGTGCTGGTTACATGGATACATACATTTGTCTAAACTCATCAAGATGCACATTTAAAATGAATGCATTTTATTGTATAAAAATTATACCTCACTGAAGTTGATTATCTTCTATCTCAAAAGCAAGCAAACAAAAACCTGACAACTGACAGGGAGAAAATATATGACATATTGTTAACAAAGAATATGGCATATACATAAGAGCTTTAAGTCAAACGATTCAATAGAAAAATGGACAAAAGACAAAAAGGGCAACTCACAGAGGACAAAATACAAATGCACAATAACAGAAAAGACATCTGTTCTTGTAAATCTCAATTAACCAGGAAAACACAAATTTCAATAATGGCATTGTTAGATTGACAACCTTTTTTTTTTTTAATGTTTTAACCTAAAGACATTAGGGATCTTAAGTCCCCAGCCAGGGATGGAACCCTTGGCCTCTGCAGTGGAAGTGCAGAGTCTTAACCACTGAACCTCCAGGGAAGTCCCAACAGCAATTTTAAAAATTGTTGAGAATTCAGGGAAATTATCACTTTCACAGTGTTGATATGAGTGCAACTGGAAATATTTTTGGAAGATAATTTGGCAATGTATCAAAATTTTAAATATGTCTTGACTCTTTGCTGGAGAATTCCATGGACAGAGGGGCCTGGCAGGCTACAGTCTATGGGGTCGCAAAGAGTCGGACAAGACCGAGCTACCAATACTCACTTACTTTCATACTGATAATACTGACATGTACTTAACTGTGTGCTGGGATTCCTACCATACCTCAACCATTCCACCTACTAAATACTCTTATTTCCTCATTTTATAGATAAGGAAGAAAAGGAGGTTAAGTGACTTGCCCAAAGTCATAATAGCTACAGAGCCAGGATTTGCACCTGTCTCCAGAATCTGTACTCTGAATCATTATGCTATACAGCTCTCCACTGTCTTAAATGCCATGTGCTGTGCTTAGTCGATCAGTTGTGTCTGACTCTTTGAGACTCCATGGACTGTAGCCTGCCAGGCTCTTCTGTCCATGGGGTTTCTCCAGGCAAGAATACTGGAGTGGGTTGCCATGTCCTCCTCCAGGGGATTTTCCCAATCCAGGGATTGAACCCAGATCGAAACCTGCTTTGCAGGCAGATTCTTTACCGACTGAGCCACCAGGGAAGACCAGGAATACTGGAATGGGTAGCCTATCCCTTCTCCAGGGGATCTTCCTGACCCAGAGTGTCCTGCATTGCAGGCAGATTCTTTACCAGCTGAGCTACCAGGGAAGCCCATACATAGGAATAAATACACAAATACAAAGATGTTTGCTCTAGAAGAGCTTGAAAAATTAACAATGAAATAAACTAATGAAAAGATCTTTAGCATATTTTAAGTAAAAGAAAAAAAGCAAGCTATAGAATAATATTTATAATACCTGGTTACATAAAAAATACCACCAACAAAGAATATATGTGAACATAGCAAGTAACCGCATAAAAGAAAAAAAGTTCTTTTCTATTTTGTTTACTGTTGTGTCTTTATTCTCAACACCAGAACAATCAGTGCCTACACTGCTAATCAATTAGGTGTGTGTGCTTAGTTGCTCAATTGCATCCAACTCTGTGACTCCCGTGGACTGTAGCCCGCCAGGCTCCTTTGTTTCTGGGATTCTCCAGGCAAGAATTCTGGAGTGGGTAGCCATTCCCTTCTCCAGGGGATCTTCCCAATCCAGGGATTGAACCCGGGTCTCCTGCATTGCAGCAGATTCTTTACCATCTGAGTCACCTTAATCAACTATACTCCAGTATAAAATAAAAAGTTAAAAAAACAGATATTTACTATCTATTATGTGTGGGGGGTAAGTTAATGATGGGAGCAAACTGTCTGTCTCAAATCTTATACAAAGACCTGGTGTCATGTATTACTTGGGTAGTAAAAACGAAAACCAAGCAGACTGAAAAAAAAAAAAAATAAAGAAAAGAAACCAACCCAACAACAAAAGCAAAAAAGACTGACTACATTTCCATTTAATTTCTCTACAACTCTTCTGGATAAGTAATAATATTCTCATTTTATAGATGAGCAATTAAGGCTCTGAGAAGTTACTTGCCTCAAGTTACATACCTTCTAAGCCTGGATATGAACTTTGATCTGTGGCTCCAAGACCCAATTCACTTCTCTCCACTGGGCCTTTGGCAGTGAGAGTCCAGAGTCCTAACCACTGGACCACCAGGGAATTCCCAGAAAGTGAGTTCTTGAACTACTATTATGAGGAAGGCCACTCCAGGCACACATCTGTATGTGTGTAAATAGGATGGCATGGAGCAAACCATTTGACCTATTTTATGAATGATAGTTGAGTGGGAGAGCTTTGCTCTCTTGGTGAAAGGTTAGTCCTGAAAAGATTTGATTGACTTGTACTGATGATGAAGCACAAGCTGGAATCAAGATTGCCGGGAGAAATATCAATAACTTCAGATATGCAGATGACGCCACCCTCGTGGTAGAAAGCAAAGAGGAACTAAAGAAAGAGCCTCTTGATGAAAGTGAAAGAGGAGAGTGAAAAAGCTGGCTTGAACCTCAACATTCAAAAAACTAAGATCATGGCATCCGGTCCCATCACTTCCTGGCAAATAGGTGGGGAAAAAATGGAAACAGTGACAGACTTTATTTTGGGGGGCTTCAAAATCACTGCAAACGGTGGCTGCAGCTTGCCCCTTGGAAGAAAAGCTATGACCAACCTACTAGAGAGCATATTAAAAAGCAGAGACATTACTTTGCCAACAAAGTTCTGTCTAGTCAAAGCTATGGTTTTTCCAGTAGTCATGTATGGATGTCAGAGTTGAATCATAAAGAAGGCTGAGTGTCGAAGAATTGATGCTTTTGAACTGTGGTGTTGGAGAAGACTCTTGAGAGTCCCTTGGACTGCAAGGAGATCAAACCAGTCAATCCTGAAGGAAATCAGTCCTGAATGTTCATTGGAAGGACTGATGCTGAAGCTGAAGCTCCAATACTTTGGCCACCTGATGTGAAGAGCCGATTCACTGGAAAAGACCCTGATGCTGGGAAAGACTGAAGGCAGGAGGAGAAGGGGACGACAGAGGATGAGATGGTTGGATTGCATCACTGACTTGAAGGACAGGAGTTTGAGTAAACTCTGGGAGTTGGTGATGGACAGGGAAGCCTGGCATGCTACAGTCCATGAGGTCACAAAGAGTGGGACAGGACTGAGTGACTGAACTGAATTGAACTGATGATGAGCTATTTCTTATCAATATAAGACTCCCTGGGGCCTATCTTGAAGAGGGTCAACTTGGAGATAAGGACTCCATGGTCTGTGAAAGTGAAAAGTGAAGTCTCTCAGTCATATCTGACTCTTTGTGACCCCTTGGACTGTAGCCCACCAGGCTCCTCCGTCCATGGGATTTTCCAGGCAAGAGTACTGGAGTGGGTTGCCATTTCCTTCTCTGGGAGATCTTCCTGACCCAGGGATTGAACCTGGATCTCCAGCATTGTAGGCAGAGGCTTTACCGTCTGAGCCACCAGGGAAGTCCTTGAAGAGGGTCAACTTCGAGATAAGGACTCCATTGTCTGTAGTAACAAATAAACAATGGTTCAGCTGACTAAGATAGTGGCTAAGGATATGGAGAGGGAGGAAGCGATGAAATTGAGATATTTGTGGAATAAGATTGATGGGACTAAATGACTGATAATAGAGGATGAGACTCAATGACTGAGGATGGCAGAGGTCTGAAGAGAGAGTATAAGTTTGTTGGGGAGAAAACTGAGCACAAGGTCCCTTAAAATGGAATCCTTTTCCGAATTCCCTGGTGGCCCAATGGTTAGGACTCTTCATTCTCAGTGCGGAGGGCCCAGGTTCAATCACTGGTAGGGGAACGAAGATCCCACAAGCTGCACAGGTAGGCCCCCCAAAAAGGATCCTTTGTGTATGTATCTCTTTCATTGCATGTAAGACAGGATGTAATACCCTGGAGGAGGAAATGGCAACTCACTCCAGTATTCTTGCCTGGAGAACTCCATGGACAGGGGAGCCTGGAGGGCTACAGTTCATTGGGTCGCAAAGAGTCAGATATGACTGAGGGACTAAGCATTCATGCACACAAGCACGCCTTTGAGACAGGATGTTATAATTAGCTGAGTACGAGTCAGCCTCCTCTACTAAGCCATGATTTCCTCGAGGGAGGACCATGTCTTCTTTGTTTCATCTTTCCCAGTGTCTACACCCCTATCTTGTATGTTCAACTCTGAATCAAAGTGCACAGCAGAGAGACTGGCTTTCGTTTGGGGAGCGGGGAATGGTGGGGAAACAATGATTTTTTATTTTTGGCTGCATGGCTTGTGAGATCTCAGTTCCCTGACCAGGGATCAAACCTGGGACCCTGGCAGTGAAAACAGATAAGTCTTAACCAGTGGATCACCAGGAAATTCTGTGGTGGGGGATAATCACACAAGCTGGGAGGCAGGAAGTTCTCCGGCTTAGTGCCTCCCTCTTCAGCCTTGGTCAGAAGCCTGCCGCTTGGGAAATCACTCCATTTTTCCTGAGTCCTTTACTTTTCTGGGTTAGCCACAGTGTGTGATAGATGCTGAGATGCTGACTGGCTCACACATGGGTGGCTGCTCTGCGGGGAAGAGTGGCTTCCCCAAATTCTACTACCACCACCCAGAAAAGGATCCTAAAAAGGCATCAGGGGAGGAGCCTCAGATTTCTACTCCCTTCTTCTAAATCAACAAATACAAGACAGACATGGCAAGAGGTGGCATGTCTTTGGTACTATGCCATAGGCTGATAAAGCAGGGGCAAAAGAGAATAACCAAAGAAGTGTGACCTAACCAAAGAAGTGTGAACTCCTGCAGTAAGGAAAGGAGATCATGGGCCTGAGACTTCAGCCATAAAAGGAGAAGTGAGGATTTCCCTGGTGGTCAGTGTACATGTTCCCAATGCAGGGGTTGTTGTTGTTCAGTCACTCAGTCATGTCTGACTCTTTGCAACCCAATGGACTGCAGCATGCCAGGCCTCCCTGTCCTTAACCATCTCCTGGAGCTTGCTCAAACTCATGTCCATTGAGTCGATGATGCCATCCAACTATCCTCTGTTGTCTCCGTTTCCTCTTGCCTTCTATCTTTCCCAGTATCAGGGTCTTTTCTAATGAATCGGCTCTTTGCATCAGGTGGCCAAAGTATTGGAGCTTCAGCATCAATCCTTCCAATGAATATTTGGGGTTGATTTCCTTTAGGATTGACTGGTTTGCTGTCCTTGCAGTCCAAGGAACTCTCAAGAGTCTTCTCCAACAACCGCAGTTCAAAAGCATCAATTCTTCGACGCTCAGCCTTCTTTATGGTCCAACTTTCACATCCATATGTGACTACTTGAAAAACCATAGCAGGGAGCCCAGGTTCAACCCCTGGTCAGGGAGCTAGATCCCACATACCGAAACTAAAAGATCCTGTGTGCCACAACTAATATCTGGCACAACCAAATAATAAAAATAAACATTTAAAATTTGGAATTTTATTATAATTTAATTATTTTAAAAACTATTTGTGTTACTAAAAAAGCATTTAAATCAGAATGGTGAAGAAAATGAATTTGATATAACTATCATCTGGACTTAACAATTATTACTATTTGGGAAGTGGGGTCAAAAAGTAATTATGTTAATATTTGCCACATTTAGGTCAGTTAGTATTTATTTATTTATTATTTTTTTTGTGTGGCCTCACCATGCAGCTTGAGGGATCCTAATTCCTTGACCAGGGATCAAACCCTGGCCCCTGTTGTGGAAGTTCAAAGTCATAACCACTAAACTACTAGTGAATTCCCTCAGTTATTCTTTTTTTTTTTTAAGTATTGTAATATAATTTACAGACATTTTAAGTTAAATCCTGAAATATTTTAATATGCATTGCTAATAAAAACTTGTTCCTGTATAATCCCAATGCTCTTATGTTGCCCCCCAAATTAACAATCATTCCTTCAGTTCAGTTTAGTTGCTCAGTCGTGTCCAACTCTTTGCGACCCCATGGACTGCAGCACGCCAGGTTTCCCTGTCCATCACCAACTCCCAGAGCTTGCTCAAACTCATATCCATCGAGTCAATGATGCCATCCAACCATCTCATCCTCTGTTGTCCCCTTCTCCTCCTGCCTTCAGTCTTTCCCATTAATCATTCTCTAATATGACCTAATAGTCCACATTCAAATTTCCCCAACTGTCCCCAAAAGATCTTTTTACTGTTGTAGTTTTGTTCAAAGTAAGATCATGTTGCATGTGACTGTTTGCCTCTTAAGTCTCCTTTAAGTAAGAGTAGCTCTTCCTCCTTTTCCTTGCCATTGACTTGTTGAAGAAACAGTCACCCCAAATTGCCTTTGGAATTTTTCTAATTTGTTTCTTTGTGTTTTCACTTACCTTGTTTCTCCAGCCCCCACATTTTCTGCAAACTGGAAATTAGATCTAAAGAATTCCTTAGCTTCAGGGAAGAATATTTGTTAGGTGAAGCAGTCTTCTTCTTATTGCCTTATATCAGGGCCACATAAAGCTTGTGGCTGGTGGTCTGGAGTTCTGTGTTTTTGAAGCTAGCTGGGGGGAAGCTAAGCCTGAGGGGATACAGGCAGTTAACCACCTATGGATCTGGAGGCTGAGCTCCCACTGGACCCCAGCCTCCGTGGCTGCTGCCCTTAGCAACATAGTGTGGGTTGAAGTCAGGGAGGAGCCACTCAGGATCATCAGCTTGATGCTGGCAGCCTGGACTGGCCTAGTCCTCTGGGACAGGGATACCACACTGGCAGTTCTTCCTTTCAGCCCTGCTGTGTGCACCTTGCAGAAATGAGGAGACTGACCAGGCAAAATTCCCCAGGACTGAGGGGAGATGAACCATTTCCAGACCTGTTCACTGTGTCCTGCACTCTCCACTGTGGAGAGCAGGAAGCTTCCTCTTCCACTCTGGGATCTTTGGTGGCGGTGGTGGTGATGTGGCTCAGAAATTTCCTGCCTCTGTTAGCTCAGTTTTTATCTTCTAACTTGCTGCTGCTTTAAATATGCTTTGACTGATTTTAAAGTTTAGAATGTCAGGGCTGGAAGAACCCTTGTGGATCATCTGGACTAGCCCCTCACTCAAGTATCCTCATTCTCCCTTATCCTTCTTAAAAACAGCTTCATGTAAGATGGTGAGACCAGGATGTTACCATGTATTTCTCCAGTTGTCATTCACATTCTACTTTCTTCTTCTTTTTTTAAAATTTTTATTGAAGTCTAGTTAATTTACAATATTGTGTTAGCTTCAAGTGTACAGCAAAATGACTGTTTTATATATATATATTCTTTTTTAGATTCTTTTCCATTATGGGTTATTATAAGATGAGTATAGTTTTCTGTGCTATATAGCAGGTCCTTGTTGTTCATCTGTTTTATATATAGTAGTGAGTATATGTTAATCCAAAACTTCTAATTTATCCTCCCCCATCCCCACCCCCACCACTATCCCCTCTAACCATAAGTTTTTTTTCTATGTCTGTGAGTCTATTTCTGTTTTGTAAACATTTGTACCATATTTTTAGATCCCACATGCAAGTGATATGATATTTGTTTTTCTCTGTCTGGCTTATTTCACTTAATATGATAATCTCTAGATCCATCCATCACATCCCACCTTCTTATCTTTACCATGATCAGGTTCCCTTTGTTCCATAGTATATCATTTATTTTTTTCTTCATCTTAAACAATAACACCTGTGAAATGACAGGCTTCACATGTAGTTCACTTTCTAAAAATTTATTAAAAGAAAACATTAAAAAAAGTTCACTGCCACGACACTTTGGGAAAGAAATGCTAGAGAAAAATTTGCATCAGGGAGTCCCACCTCACTCTGCCTTGAGACCTTAATTGGATACATTTCTTAAGTCCTAAATTTATTTCCCAATCAGTAAGAAAGAGACTTCTCTGGTGGCTCAGGTGGTAAAGAATTGCCTGCAATGAGGGAGACCAGGGTTTGATCCCTGGGTGGGGAAGATCTCCTAGAGAAGGGAAGGCTACCCTCTCCAGTATTCTGGCCTAGAGAATTCCATGGACAGAGGAGCCTGGCAGGCTACAATCCAAGGGGTCGCAAAGAGTTGGACACAACTGAGTGACTTTCACACACAAGAAAGAGACAGTATACTATCTACAAGTATCAGTTACTAGCTGTGAGTGACTGAAGGTTAAGCTCTTCGTGGAAGACGCCCAGGGACCTTTGCCCAGGAACCTCTGATCGCCTACAATGGTGGAGGAGGGGAATGCAGTGAGAAGTCAGGCTGTGGTAAAGGTTACTTCTAGGCTGGGCATCAAGCCTCAGGGTAGCGGTGGGAAAACGTCTTTTGGAAGCAAAAGTCTGTGAAGCTCCTGCCCTCTCCACCATCTCTCTGGGGACCCCAAGAAGGCATGAACATGCAGTGCCAGAGCCTTTCCATAACAGGAACCACCCACTCGCCTAGTGGACAGTGAAAACTTCCGGAAGAAGAGAGAAGTCAGGTGTTAGGCCTCTAGGAGCTTCAGCGGACTTCTGAGGCTCGAGGGAGGGCGAGCAAAGCAGGAAGGAGGGGTTTGCGGTTGGGGATAGCCAGCTGGTCCACCCCTAGCCGGAAACTGGGGGTGGAGAGGCCCAGGCCCGGCCCACACCCGTCTTACAGCTCCAGACTGGGTCCCAGAGGCCGGCAAACCCCACCCCGCTCCTCTGGGCACCTCGTGGCCCAGGCGGGTTTGTTTATGTATCCAGCTCCCTCCACCCCCAGCCCGGCCCTCCGCCCGCCCTCAGAGTGGCCCCGTGGGAGGGGGAAACCGGGCGAGCCCCAGGCCGGCCCCCTCCGGTCCCCTCCCCTTCCTTCCTCCAGCCTAGGCTTTGGATGCCCCGGGAGGGCAGGTCCTTTTTATAGACCTGCTGAGCCAGTCGCAGCCAGTCTCCTTACTGGGAGTGGGAAGCTGGGGGGTAGCTTAGCTCTTTCCTCAGCTCTGGATTCTGGAGAGGACTCAGGGCTTCTTGTTCCAGGAGAGGAAGAAGAAAAGGAAACTGCTTCATTTTTGGTTAAAAAGGGAACTTTTTTTTTTTTTAAAGCTGTCAGGCAGGACCCCAGTCACCCTTGGGGTGCAGAGGTCCAGGGCCGAGTGGGGGTGGGGGTAACTGGTGAGGGTAACTTGGCACTAAGCACAGGTTTCCACAACTGGTGAGCAGAGAAGCCAGGAAAGATTAGATATTTGGGGTGAGGGAAATGTTTTGATTATGTGTTTGTTTTAAGCTGGAGTCCCTAGGGGTCAGATTTAACTGTTCAGTGAAGCGGCTTTTTCACAGTGGGGTCCAGACCCCTCTCTGAACCTCTCGGGTGCCTCCAGCTTGCCTCCTCTAGCTCTCAAGAATGCAGATGGATCATGTCTCTGGGCAGTTTCTCTTCCTCTTTCTCACCATCCCTTAAACCACCTCTGCTTTTATTTGCCAAGGGTCTTCAAGCTGCAGGGACCAGGAACTGGGTTTACTGTCAAGCCTATTTTCTTGCAGTCTTCAGAAAAGAATATTCCAGAAAGTTGGGCCAGAGCTCAGCTCCAACAGTAACTAGTGTTCTTGACATGTCTCTCAGCTCTAAAAAGAAACCCCTCCCCCCAGCCTTTCTTTATTCTCCAGCACCTTCAAGACCACCAGAGCCACGGACCAGGACTAGTTGTACTGGTACTAGTTGCCTTCTTAGTACCAGGTAGTCTAGGCAGGGATGAACCTGAATGCTTCTCAGATAACGAAACAAACCCAGCAAAGATGCAAAATGAGTCATTTTAAATAATAATAGTAAAGAATACTGTAGCCTGTCCTGAATTTCTCATCAATAGGTTCTGAGCTTCTCAAACAAAGAAACCTGACTTGTTAGAGTTATGAGTTACCTGGGTTTTCAGGGTCTTGAAAAGGCTGAGGGATGTGTGATGGTCCATTTAGCTTCTCCAGTCACCAACTGCCTTGTAAATGACCTGAAATGTGCATGATGTGAAAAATCAGGGTTTATCTTCTGAGACTTTATTTTCTTGTCAGGGACTATTTTTCTTTCCTAAGCTTCTTTATCTTAGAGTAAGTACGACAAGTAAACAGAATTGTAGTCAATGTGTTTTGTTCTTAACAGCTGTTGTTGAAAGTTTACCAAAGGGAAGTTTACAATGATGTTAACTTCAAAATCATTTGTATGTTTTAATTTGTAAAATATTACTGTTACCAGATTGCTAAATGGGAAATCGCTAAAATCAAAGAGTACCTTCAAAATCAGGTTTAACTTGAAAAAGGCAACCAACCCAAGGCTGAGAAGCAATCCTTGGCGTTGTAATATCTGAAGACCTATTCAGGATTTGGGGGACTGGGCTTCCCCTTTCATTTATCAAGTGTTTACTGTGAACTATATCCTAGGCCTCGAGGATACATACTGAAAAGGCATCATCCCTGGCCCTCAAGATTACTTTGTCTGACTGGAGATGTGATATTTAGACACCTTTAATGGATGTATGTAAAAAAAGCATGGTGGACAGAGTTTACAGTAACTGGGGGAGTTAGCAAAGACTGCATTAAAATTCGCTTTTATCAAAGATAAGAGTTATGAGCCCAGAAGGAGGACCAGCTCAGTGAACTGTACTTTTAAATTTTGGAGACCCAAGAAAGCACGTTTTAGCGGAAAACTTCAACAAAGAACAAAGTGAAGGCTAAGAGTGTAGTAGACAGGGAAGATGAGCCTGAATAGGTGCACGGCAGACCGATTACCACACTGGAGTGTTACTACTTAGTGCCTGTGTTCTTATGAGTGGTTTTGAATGAAGACAACCCTCAATCCACATGGCTTTTTTTAAACACAGTCATTAGGAGTTATTTAAGTGATTTCACAAACGGTTAGAAGACAAACTTGAAACAAAGTTTATATTTTTTTTTGTTTAGTGGAAAGAAAATCTGTTCAGGTTTTCACAGATGAATTGGACAAGATGTCCATTTGCTCTCAGAAACTGTTAATAAACAAGCTTATGTTGAGGATGTCCCTCACAGGCCAGGTCCGAATTCTGTCTCCTCCTGGAGAAGCAAAGAGAGAGTATAGTGTAAAGGAGCGTGGCTCTTGAATTTCTGGGTCTAAAGCTATGTCTTTTTTCTCACTACCTGGAATAAAACCAAACCCTAGTTCCCTTTTCAGGCTTAGACTAGCTTAGAACTATTGGATTAAAAAAAAAAAAAAGCTTTGAAACTAAACAAAACAGTCATAATTTAAAGTATAGGAGCTTCGAGGTTTCTCATCTATAGAAGAGCAAAATTTCTTACACTGGTTGAAAGGATTAAATTAGAAATGTTCAGAGGACTGCGCCACAGTTTTAGTTCCTCCTCCCTCCTCCCTCTTCAGCAAGTTTGGGTGTGGTCTTTTGCTAAATACACTAAACAGCTGTTGGAATCTCCAGAGCTTGGTTTACAAAGATGAGTAATGCAGCTTCTTCCCTCCAGGAAGTTTCTTTCTTTCTGGAAGTTTCTTCTCTCAAGTTTCTTCCTTTAGTGCTTCTTAAACTGTGATTTAGGGACTAATCACCTGAAAGAGTTGTATTCTCATGTCCCTCTCCAGAGACTATCATTTATTAGCCCTAAGATAGGGTCTAGGAATCTACCTTTTAAAAAAAGCAGTCCAGAGGATACAGATAAAGATTCCCTGATACTCTATTTTGAGAAACTTTGACTTAGAGATGCTAGCAATAGAAATGTAACGTGATGTTTTGTAATAAAGTTATAAAAGAGGATGATACCATGTAAGCTGTCCAGGAAGTACGTGCAGGATTTTTTTTTTTAAGAGCTAGGAGGTAACAATAAAAAGCTTTTACTAAAACAAAAAAAAAGCTTATTAAGCCCATTTTTTAAATTAAGCTCAGTTTTATAAATGGTTATACAAGGCATTATTCATTTAAGAACTTACAGACTTTCGGTGAGATTATTCTGAGTTGAAATTTGGCACAACTCATTAGCTTTGTGATCTTTGGGAAGTTACTTCCTAGCCTCAATTTCTTAACTTAAAAAATACTTACTAATAACTTACAAAATACTAATAGCCTCTAATACTAGTAGCTTCCTCATGAGAATGACATTAGGAATGCAAGATACCTAGCTGACCTAGGCACCTAACTCTGTAGGATTTTACCTTCTGGCCTTACCCAGAGAAACATGAAGCCTCAGTTTCGGGGAATCCAGACTTTAAAACATGACGGTATCAAGTGCTTAATTGTAGATAATTAAGTGACAACATATAACATACAGGTGAGAAAAGGAATGACCTTGTCATGTTATTGCCAAGTCACCCAGGCTGCCACCACAAAAACTAGGATCAAGGAAAGGCAGAATGGGAGGCCAGAAATTCAGGAAAAATCCTTTAATGCAGTTGCAAAAAGAACTTTTATTTTGCTACTTTGCTTTGCTTACAGCGTATTTACAATTAAAGGGACAGGGGCAGCGGGAAGTGGCTTATGGGACCTTGATTATGGGAGGTTCTCCAACATAGTTTAGCTTCAAATGCAAGCTCTTGAAAAGTTAACCTGTTTTAAGTACCCAGCACCAGACAAACTGGGAGAATTTAATAAAATGGCGTTTGCTGGAGTCTCACAAAGACCTCGCAAATCGGTCAGCGCATTAACTGGCTGTGTGAGAACTCTCACCAGAGCTCTTGAGCCTGTACCCACAGGACTTACACCACATTCAGAGGCATCCGCCTGCCTCTCCGCCCACCCCTAAAGGGGTGAGACTCGAGAAGTACTTTTAAGAGCGGTTAAATTAAGACTCAAACGAGCCTTGGTGTCAAAGCAGAACTTTGCGCCGAGTTGCTCGGCCTGACACTTGTTGAGGGGCACGGTTCAGCTGAAGCGTTGCTACCTAATCACTGTAAAGACGTCCCCAGAGGAGGGCCAAAATGGCGACGGACTTCTCTTGGCACAGCCCTGTTCCCTCCCGGCTCTGGTAACGCCCATTGGCCATGTGGAGGCGGTGCCTGCCTTCCCCCCGCCACCTCATTGGAGCGAACAACTGAGGCAGAGACCAATTCTCCTCTGCCCACTCCAGGTTCTTGCCCTCAGAGCTCGCGCGGCGTTCAATTGGCTTTTATACACGTCAATTTGCGTCCTATCGCGTCTCTTTTCAGTGTTAGTCCAATCATAATTTTCCTGGCTGCCCGCCTGATTTCTGATTGGTTTTGATCCTTTTCATCCTATCCCATTCCTGTCTACTTCTTACCTCCTCCCACTAGGACTTTGCCCAGGCACGTTCAAGCTTCTGGTTGGCTGTTGTTCTGTCATTCCAATGAAAGCTCTTCCAATCCCTACTACTCACGGAGCCCGCCTGGCAGTTGACTGGCTTCTTCCCAAGCCCATCATCTTTCGTTCCTGCCCACCTTCACTTCCTGCCTCTTTCATTGGCCTCTAAAACTGAGAGGTCGATCTTTTGGGGCGGACACCACGCACGCAACTTTGTCTTACACGCCTTAGAGAGCAAGCGAGCCTTGGCATTGGGCAATCTGCCCGTCTTTCTTCTGCAAGTCCCTCCTTTCTCCCTCCCTCATTGGGCGGGGCAGCAGTAAAGGGGCGGGGCCTAGGCCGGGCTTGTGGCGCGCTGCTCCCTCCTCCTTACCCCCCCCTCCCTGTCCGGTCCGGGTTCGCTTGCCTCGTCAGCGTCCGCGTTTTTCCTGGCCCCCCCCAACCCCCCCGGACAGGACCCCCTTGAGCTCGTCCCTCAGCTGCTACCATGAGCGGTAAGGATGAGTCCACTCCAAGGTTAGGGGTGGGAGGGGAGTGAGGGGGCGCGCGCGAGGGCCGACCGGGCGGTCCCCGCCGTGAGGGGGGGCGGGCGGGAGGCGGCGGCGGCGGCCTTGGTCCCGCCCGGGGCGGAGGGAAGGGAGGGAGAAGGGGCAGTGGCGGGGCCTCCGAGGAGGAGGAGGGGGATGGGCCACCCGCCCCGGGGGAGGGGGCAGCGTGGCCTCGCCCGCCCCCTGCCCGCCCCGGCCACGGGGGACGGGCCTTGCCCCCCACTACTCGGCTGCCCGCCTGAGGCTCCTCCTGCCGGGGGTTGGAGCCGCGGGGGCGGCCCGAGCGGAGCAGGCCCCGCCCGGGCCAACCGCCTCCCTGGTCCGCCCTCTGGTCGCCGCCGGCCCCAAGGCCCTCCCCCCTTCCCCCCTGCCGTAGATTACCCCTCCCCCCGTAAATTACCCCTCCCCCCTACCGTCCCGCCCTTTCCACGCCCCACACCCCGAAACCGCCCTTTCCCTCTAGGGCCCGCCCTCTAGCCGCCCCGAATCGCTTGATTTCTAACCCCTGGATTTCTTTAGCCGCTTATTAGTATTTACAAATGTTTCCCCACTCAAACTTTTTATCTGTTCTTTTCCCCTTTATCCTCCTTTCCTCTTGTTACTTCTTACACTTGAGTTTTTCTCTTTCTCCATTTCCTTTGACCCTAGTTTTTAGTAAACTTTCCATCCACCCACATGTTTTATGCCTTATCTATCCTTTTTTTCCCCCAGGTTACTTTTTCAGCGTGCCCATCGACCCTCGTATTTCCTGTACCAAAAGCACCTTTTCAATGTTTTCTGAGTTTAATTTTGTGCAAGGGAGAATTGAGGTCCAGTTTTGGCATCATTGAGCCTAGATCACATCCTACTGGTCCTGCAACTGTTCCTTCTCCCTGATTCCTTTTTTTTTCTTTTTAATACTGGCGCCTTTCACCTTCTTGTTACTCATTTGTTTCATCACAGCCTCTTTTACCCTTTCTCACTTTACCTTTTGCTTTCTCCAATTTTAAGTTGTTTTAAAATTCTTTTTAGACCAAGATCACTCCATGGATGAAATGACAACCGTGGTGAAGATTGAAAAAGGAGTTGGTGGCAATAACGGGGGCAATGGAAATGGTAGTGGTGCCTTTTCTCAGGCTCGAAGCAGCAGCACAGGCAGTAGCAGCAGCAGCGGAGGAGGAGGGCAGGTAAGTGATGATCCTGACAGAGTGGGGAAGGTGCTGAGAGGCTGTAAATATCCTTAGATGACTGTCTTTTTTATAGAAAGATTTTTAGGGAAGGGCTAAATCATTTTATAGATAGGGAAGTAAGCACAGAGGGACAGGTGACTTGGAGATCCCCCTAAATGAGAGTTTCAGCAGTATAGATAGATCCAACTTTTTATTTGGTTGGGTTTTTCTTTTTTTTTCCCCTTTGCACTGTTACACTGCTTATTTTTTGTATACTGCCCCCTGGTCTGGCGAATGGGTATCACTAAAGTAACTCCTTTCCTCTCCCTTATTTCTGGCCAGGAATCCCAGCCATCCCCTTTGGCTCTGCTGGCAGCAACTTGCAGCAGAATTGAGTCACCCAATGAAAACAGCAACAACTCCCAGGGCCCAAGCCAGTCGGGGGGCACAGGTGAGCTTGACCTCACAGCCACACAACTTTCCCAGGGTGCCAATGGCTGGCAGATCATCTCTTCCTCCTCTGGGGCTACCCCTACCTCGAAGGAACAGAGTGGCAGCAGTACCAACGGCAACAATGGCAGTGAGTCTTCCAAGAATCGCACGGTCTCCGGTGGGCAGTATGTTGTGGCTGCCACCTCCAACCTTCAGAACCAGCAAGTCCTGACAGGACTACCTGGAGTGATGCCTAATATTCAGTATCAAGTAATCCCACAGTTCCAGACCGTTGATGGGCAACAGCTGCAGTTTGCTGCCACTGGGGCCCAAGTGCAGCAGGATGGTTCAGGTCAGATACAGATCATACCAGGTGCAAACCAACAGATCATCACAAATCGAGGAAGTGGAGGCAACATCATTGCTGCTATGCCAAACCTACTCCAGCAGGCTGTCCCCCTTCAAGGCCTGGCTAATAATGTACTCTCAGGACAGACTCAGTATGTGACCAATGTACCAGTGGCCCTGAATGGGAATATTACCTTGCTACCTGTCAACAGCGTTTCTGCAGCTACCTTGACTCCTAGCTCTCAGGCAGTCACGATCAGCAGCTCTGGGTCCCAGGAGAGTGGTTCACAGCCTGTCACCTCAGGGACTGCCATCAGTTCTGCCAGTTTGGTATCGTCACAAGCCAGTTCCAGCTCCTTTTTCACCAATGCCAATAGCTACTCAACAACTACTACCACCAGCAACATGGGAATTATGAACTTTACCACCAGCGGATCAGCAGGGACCAATTCTCAGAGCCAGACACCACAGAGGGTCAGCGGGCTGCAGGGATCTGATACTCTGAACATCCAGCAGAACCAGACATCTGGAGGTTCACTGCAAGCAAGTCAACAAAAAGAGGGAGAGCAAAACCAGCAGACACAGCAACAACAACAAATTCTCATCCAGCCTCAACTGGTTCAAGGGGGACAGGCTCTTCAGGCCCTCCAAGCCGCCCCATTGTCAGGGCAGACCTTTACAACTCAAGCTATCTCCCAGGAAACCCTCCAGAACCTTCAGCTTCAGGCTGTTCCAAACTCTGGCCCCATCATCATCCGGACACCAACAGTGGGGCCCAATGGACAGGTCAGCTGGCAGACTCTTCAGCTGCAGAACCTCCAAGTTCAGAACCCACAAGCCCAGACAATCACCTTGGCCCCAATGCAGGGTGTTTCTTTGGGGCAGACCAGCAGCAGCAGTACCACCCTTACACCTATTGCCTCAGCTGCCTCCATCCCTGCCGGCACAGTCACTGTGAATGCTGCTCAGCTCTCCTCCATGCCTGGCCTCCAGACCATTAACCTCAGTGCATTGGGTGCTTCAGGAATCCAGGTGCACCAGCTTCCAAGCCTGCCCTTGGCGATAGCAAATGCCTCAGGTAAGACTTGAAATCTTTTACATTTATCTCTAGAGCTACTTAGCATCTCAGCTGAAACCGTTGAGTTTAAAGAAGAGGGAGTAGAATCTTTTGAGGGCAATACTTCTGAGGGCAAGTCAGTCAGAGAAATAGCAATGATTCTAAATCATTTGGAGCTGACTTAATGAAAACTTTTTCCTCTTCAGTTAATCTGTCCAGAAAGGAGCGTTTCTGGGCAGTGTCCTTGGGGTCTCTGTACTTTGAGTGCCTGGTACTACAGTACAAGAATGGGCAAACTTTTTCTGTAAAGGGCCAGATATTGAATATTTTAGGCCTTGTGGGCCACGTAAGTTCTCAGTTACGTGTACTTTTTTGTTTTTGCAACCTTTTATAAATATAGAATATTGAGGGTTTTATTTGGCTTGAGGGTTCTTCTCTGCAGATAGGAATGGATTATAAACTTACCTGTAGGGCAGTTATTAAATCATCAGATATTTCTCACAAACTCTAAGCAGGGGAAAACTGATGGATTCCAAAGGACGTCAACAAAATAAGTTCCCTGGTTAATCTTTAGTTAACCAGAAGAGCCTACCCTTTGAGGTTTAATTTTCTCAACTCCTACTTAGCTTGAAAGTATTAATGTGTATTTTTAATAAGCTTTCTAGGTGATTTTTTTTGTTTTGTTTCTTAAGCCTCCTAGGTAGTGATTCTCATACTTTAGAGAGCCACTTTCTAGACTGCTTTGAAAGTAGCGTATGGTTGAAAGGTGGAAGAGAACAGAAGTGGGGCACAGAATGGAGTGGGGAGATGGAGTTGAGAGGAATTAGAAGTAAGAACTTTGAAGGGGAAAGAGAGTTGTCAAGGAAGAAGGTGTATATATTGTAATGTATGTTGAATCAGGTGACGCTACTATTCAGTCATTTATTTTGAACTGTGTTTTATTAGTATTGGTTAATTTGAAATGTAAAACCTCTATTTAAAACGGTGAGAATTTATTTAGAGTTTATCATTTTAAATTTCATGGTGATAGAACTAATCTTTAATGAAGCATATTAGGATACATGTGCATCTTTATATTCTGGCATGATATATAGAAATTATGATGAGAAGTGGTTTAATACCACTGAACTTCTACTTCTGTTGGTTTATCTGTGGATTTGTTGTTTACTTTTATTATAGAGTTCTCATTCTGTTTAGATTGGTTCTTATGTAAGAGAGGGTAACAAATAGGCAACCATATTTCCTGCCTCCTGCAGTTTAGGAAAATCTGTGGTGGGGAGGTCTGCTTAAGTTCACTACTTTCTTACAGTCTTGTAGTAGTATGTTTAAAATTACTACATTTTGAGCCTTAACAGAAATTTTCTTAGTGAATTGGAGATCTTTAAATAGAAGGTTAGAGCTGAAAGAGACCTTAGGAATCCTCTCATACTCCTGCCTTATTTTCCAGATAAGGACTTGGAGATACTGGGAAGCACATACATTATGAGATTACTTGCTGTTCTAGTCTGGAGCATTTATTACCTGTTAATTTTAACTTGGGACAAGAGACATCATGTTTTAACTTGGGACATCCTTTAGATTGTTAAAAATCTTTTGGAAAAGGTACCTTTTGTTACTTTGAAATTTAAGGCTATAGAGCTGACAAGTGTTTACAGGCTAAAAATTATGTGAGTAGAAATGGGAAAGTTTAATAAAAACTGAACCTAACAGCTTGGAAAATTAGACCCTTTCTGGGTAATCTACATTTGTGTGTTTGTTTTCTCTTTGCTCTTAAGTTATTGAGATTGTTGTAGACAGTATTAATTTGGATCCTTGCAATATGTAAACGGTTTATAACTTGAGCTCTGAGGAACAGTTATGAGATACTTTCATTGCTAAATCATGGTCTGGGGAAGTCTGCCATTTACTTTGTCATAGGATAGGGCTACCTTCCTAGCTGTTATTGATGGTCTCTGAGCTCTAGAAAACGCATGCCTTTCTATAAGATAGCAGCTTGACATTCACTAAGAAGATGAAGCTCTGAAAGGCCATTTTGTAAGAGTTGAGATTGCTTTATTAACAGTGGTTTTTGAAGATGTGTGTTTCCTCCTTTCTGGTTAGTCATAGTTGTGCAACATTTTTTCCCCTTCAATTGATCTGACTTCAGCCTTAATGAAAGATAATGCAGTCATTTCCTGGAAGCTTAGTGCTCTTTAGCTGTTGCCTGGCTGCTACAAAGTCTCTCATTTTACCCCTTTTTCTGGTATATAGTTATTTTATTAGAAAAACTCAGCCTCTTGGCAGTATGATGTAGTGGAAAGAGCCATGAATATGAACTCATGTTGTAAGATAGGTAAGTAGATAGTAATCTGCAAAGGGAGACATTATTTTTAAATGGTTGTGGAAAACTGCAGCTTCTATGTCACTTAATAGATTTAGTCTTTTTTTTGGCCCTACCACATGGCTTCTCGTAGGATCCTAGTTCCCTGAATAGGAATTGAACCCTTACACCTCCACCCCCCACCTGCAGCAGTGAAATCGAAGAGTCCCAGCCACTGGACTGCCAGAGAATTTCCACATTTATTATTTTTAATAAAAGTCATCTTTTAAGACTTTTCTAAGTTCTCTTGTTGACTTTTATTATGTTTATTTGTTTGCTTGAATATACAGGCAGAGGCACAAACTTAGACCCCAAATCAGCCACCCATCTCTGTATTCCTGTTTTTCACAATTCTGCCACTGGTGGGTGGTAGTGAAGAGGGGACCACTCAGTAATGTGGAATGATCTTAGTTTTTGTTGTTATTTTTTAAGTGAGCAGCTTTTCCTTTTTTTTTTAAATTCAATTAACACCCTATTCCCTTTATCCTTTTATCAACACTCTTTCATTTGGTAGTTATATGCTCAGATCTCGGTTCTGGGTTTTTTTGTTTTTGTTTTTGTTTTTAAAGCTTCAAGCTTCAGATTTTTTTCTCAGCCCTGGCTAAGTTAGAAAACTCTTCCCCAAGGTTGAGGAGGGGCCAGTTTTGAAAGACTTAGTTTGGATGACTTCGTGGGAGTTCTGCCTAATAAAGAATGCGGGACTGGGCTTTGGCAAGAGAATAAAACATATTTCCTTGATGGCTGTAATTCACTCAAAGCAAATTTCAGACACTAAAAATAAAAATTTCACATCTGCTCAGTTTTATTGGGGTCAGGAAAATGTCTCCTCTTAGAAGTTAAGTTGAATGCGATACCAGAGTTGGTTTGCCAACAGTGTCGCTAAACTTGGGGTCAGATTGCTGAGACCTATTTTGTTAACAGAGTTGTATTTTAAACTAGTTCATTTGAACATAAGTGTTAAGTAGGTTTAGATGGTTTAAATGTGTCCAGAATTATCATTCTAGTGCAAAGGGTCATACAAGAGAATTTTCTATTTTAAAATAATATACTTTTAATTGACTATAACATTAAATGTTTCAGCATCATTTGCTTTCTTTAGTGTGGTTTTATAAGTGTATTTTAAATGAGTTCTGTGTAAGTAGAAAAGATCTCCTTTAAAATCTAGGTGCCTTGATTGGAAAGACTGAGAAGACAGTCTTGAGACTTTTTCAGTTGCTCCTATTTATTTATTCCAGTGGCTTTCTGTCAATGACGTCATTGTTAAAGCACATTGCATTGTGTAATGTGGTCCTTTCAGTTCTTAATTAAATAACAAGAGCACAAGGATGCCTAGTGTTATGGAAAAATTTAGTATCTGTTCTGTTCTCAGATCTCCCTTTCCCTTTAATTATGCTGCATTGTAAAGTAGCATATAAATCTTGCCACTAAAAACATAGTTCTGCTCATTTCTGGGTTCTAATTGTTTTGTTTTCCCTCCTTGAAAATATTTTAAATGTAAGAGGAACACCTGTAGAAAAGCTGTATTACATAATGTTGTGTAAGTTACTGATTGGGTAAACATTAATAGATAATAATTAGTTGAAATTTTTTAGTTTGCCGTTTAATTGAAAAACAAGCATATTTTTCATATTTCTTATGGAAGGTATGTCAAAATAGTATTATCCCTAACAATTAACATTATTATACTAGATCTGCAGTGCTAAAGCATTATTTAAAAGGTATATGTCCACAGTGTGACTACGTTGTTAATGCCATGCTAGGTTTTAAGAATTGGTCCCTTTAGAAGACCCTGAAAAAGTTTCTGAAGAAAGTTCTTTTCCTTCAGAGTTGGTTGCAAATCTGGACTATAATTTGAATTTGTACTTCTGCAATATTACTTGTTTGACAAGTTTGGGTATACCTATCTGATTTACTCTGGATCTTTCTCACCCTATATCTGTGTACAAAATGAATAATTTAACGTGTACAAAATAAATAATAATTTAACGATTTCAAAGAAGGGGTTAAAATATAAAATACCCAGATCAAGACAAAGACGTGCCCTTTATGAGATGAGAGAATCAGTTAAAAATCTACATGTCTGAGGGAATTCCCTGGAGGTCCAGTGGTTAGTACTCAGGGCCTTCACTGCTGTGGGCCTGTGTTCAATCACTGGTGGTGCTTAGAGGTGCAGCCAAACCAAAACAAAAGCAAAGCAAAAAAAATCTACACTTCTGAGAAAAAAAATTTTAATGGTTTTCATAGTAAATCAAATGTCAGCTGCAAGTAATCCAGATAAGGTTAAATGCTATTGAGATGGAGTTTTTCAGATTATTTCATGTGTTCTTCATTAACTTGACACTGTTTGGATTGCTTAGAAGTTATAGCTCTTTGCAAACATATTATAATTAAACCAGACTCTCCATGTTAATAGCAGTTAACCAGCAGATTGCTGGAGTTGGAAAGCCTCATCCCCTCCAGTACTCTCCTTTTGACAACCTAAGGTGTAGAAAGATTCAGTGACTTGTCAGAGGTCATTGACAAAATTTACAGTGACAGATCTTTTGACTTCAGATCAATATCATTTCCACTACACTACTACTACTCTCTTGTAGAAAAATAGATTTGTTTTTTGACCCAGTTCAGTTATTTTGAAGAGTTAAATTTGTAACTTAAGACAAAAAAATAGAAAAAAAAAGGAAGCAAAAAGCATGGTTAAATCAACAGCCTTTTTATAAACTGTTATGGATCAGAATTTGTTATAACCAGATCTATTAATTTGAATTTATTTAATCTATAATTAAATGAAATGTAAATAATCAATGATATGATGAGTACATTAAGGAAGGAAGGAGCAAGATGGTAAAAGAAGCCAGAGATTTTCATAATCAGTTTTTTGAAAACATGAAGGTCTGCTGTGTTATATTGGCGTGAGAGAATTATTCTGATGGCTCAGTAAAGAATATGCCTGCAGTGTGAGAGCCCTGCGTTCGATCCCTGGGTTGGGAAGATCCCCTGGAGGAGGGCATGGCAACCCACTCCAGTATTCTTGCCTGGAGAATCTCCATGGACAGAGGATCCCGGTGGGCTACAGTCCATTGGGTCACACTGAGCAACTAAGCACAGCACACAGCACATTACCCAACCCTCCTCCTTTTTCCCCCTACTAGGAAGATGTGATATGTTTCCCTAATTTTTTCCTTGATGCACTTGAGACATTTTTATGGCAAACTTTCTCCTTATTGTCCCTATTATTTTCCATTTTATTCTGAAAATTTCCTTTCGGTGCCTTTCTTCTACTCCCATATTTCTGATTAAATAGTATATGTATATCTCTTGATATACTAGGGGATATGGTTTAACAACTTAAAAAAATGTATTTTTAGCTGTGCTGGTTGCTGTGCGTGGGGTTTTTCTAGTTGGGGCAAGTGGGGCTACTCAAGTTGCTGTGTGCAGGCTTATTGTGGTGGCTTCTCTTGTTGCAGAGGATGTGCTCTAGGGTTCAGGGGCTCAGTAGTTGTGGTGCATGGTCTTGGTTGCCCCTCAGCATGTGGGATCTAGTTCCCCAAGAGATTGAACCCATTTCCCGTGTTGGCAGGCAGATTCTTAACTACTGGACCCCCAGGGAAGTACTAAAAAAACCTTTGAGAAACTGTATAGGGCCTGATTTTGTCCAGGCCCTAGATAGACAATGCATAATATTTCTTATAGTTCCTGGTGATACATCTGAAAGTAATCTACCTAGGATTCTTTGACAGTTTCTTGCACTTGTGAAGAAAAATGTACTTTAAATATATACAGACCACTTGTCTTTTTTCTTTTAATCTTTATTCATCCCATTTGTCTTAAGAAGGTAAAAAGCCTGTAACTCTGAAAACTGTATTTGGAAATTTTTTATGTCATCAAGAAATTTTTTTGTTTTCTTTTGGTATTCTTTTTTTTTTTTTTTAGTATATGTGCTGCCGAAGCGAGCACTGGTATTCTTTTAAAAGATTATCTGTTGGCATTATTACGCTTTGAATGGCCTCCTTATCTATCCTTAAATGCTGTTAAGAAATGCAGTAATACTCATGGTTCAGTTAACTTACATAGGCATTTACTGAACAGCAGTATACTTAGTAATGTAACTGCTCCCTACAGGCTTAAGCATTAGATGCAAAAGTGTTAAGTGGAAGTGGGTTCTTATTTTTGATGCTTCGTTCATAGACAAGTTTAATGAAATTTATTGAGCATTTGTTGTATATCAAATGTGTTAGGCTCTTGAAATTCATTGAAACAGATGATACGGTCCCTTGCCTTCTTGGAGCTCCAGTTGCTGTTGTGCTATAGTTACCTACATTTAGTGCATTTTAGGGGGGGACCAGTTCAGAATCCACCTGCAATGTGGGAGACCTGGGTTCGATCCCTGGGTTGGGAAGATCCCCTGGAGGAGGGCATGGCAACCCACTCCAGTATTCTTGCCTGACAGAGGAGCCTGGTGGGCTGCAGTCCTTGGGATCGCAAAGAATTGGATACGAGTGAACAACTAACCATACATACAGTTTTCACAACTAATCCTGAGAGTTACAGTAAAGTATATGAGATAATAGGGTCCCACAGTATTTTGGATTTAAATTAGTCTCCTTGTACTGTGTCATGTATTGTCAGGTTGTTAATTTTTAATTAAAAACGTTGTCATGCCCTTTAAATACTTAAACTGTTTTTACCTATAATTTTGGCTCAAGTTTGTAAGCAGATGCATGGCAAGAGGGAAGAGATTTGTGTAAATTTTGTGATGTACTTAATGATATTTTTCTTTGGTCACTGTTAAATCCCTGGCATTTATGTGGTTTTAGGGAAAATTGTTTAAAATGAAAGAATATTCAAGGTAATATAGTTTTTATTTTAACTGATTTTTTTTTTCTTGTGTATTTGTCTGCGTCAGATCTTAGTTGAGTCATGTGGGATCTTTTGTTGAGGCTCACAGACTCTGTAATTGTGGTGCATGGGCTCAGTAGATGTGGCAGATGGGCTCTGTCATTGCAGTGCTTGGGATCATTGCTCCGTGGCGTGTGGGATCTTCGTTCCCCAACCAGGGATCAGATCCGTTTTCCTTGAGTTGCAAGGCGGATTTTCTTAACCACTGGACCACCAGGGAAGTCCCTAAATAATTATTTTTAGATGTGGTAAAAATCATATAACATAAAATTTACCATCTTAAGCCTTTTTAAGTGAACAGGTCATTAGTGTTTTAGGTATATTCACGTTGTTATGCAACAGATCTCCAAAACTTTTTCATTTTACAAAATTGAAACAGTGTCTATACCTCTTAAGATCTTTATTTCCCCTCCTTTCCCAGACCTTTGCAGCCATTATTTTACTTTGTATTTCTATGAATTTGACTACTTTAGGTATACCATACAAGTGGAATCATACAGTGTTTGTCTTTTTGCAACAAGCTTATTTCATTTAGCATAATGTCTTGTAAGCTCATCCATATTGGCAGCATTTGACAGGATTTTCTTCCTTTTTAAAAAAATTCATTTATTTATCTACCTATTTATTTGGCTACTCCAGGTCTTCATTAGAGCATGCGATATCTTCAGTTATAGTATGTGAGCTCTTAGTTGCAGCACACGGGATCTAGTTCCCTGACCAGGGATTGAACATGGGCCCCCTTCAGTGGAAGCAGAGAGTCTTAACTTCTGGACCTCTTGGGAAGTCCTAAGCGTACTTTTAAAGATAAATCATTCTTAGGTAACTGGTAATTGCTTACCTTCTTATTTTGATTCCTTATACACAAACGACCACAGAAAGCAAAGATGGCTTGTTGCTGGCAAGCATTTCCCTTTTTGGAATTGATTCATTGACCCCTGTGAGCCCCAGAAAATGACAGTTGTTCTTTTATCCCATATTGGATATCCTCCTCTTTAGCTCATATAGAGGTTTATTAGCTCATATAGGAAATTGTAGCATGGCCAGGTATCTTGGTGTAGTGGTAATTAATCTTTTAGTCAAATACCTGATCAGAGCTGTCTTTATAAAAGCACTAACATATGATCACATTGTATTATTTTTAACTGAAATGTGAAATTCAGATGCATCCAGACTTTAATTACTAATAGGTCTTTGATTTATTCCTGAAAACATCATGATGACTAATTAACTTAAGTCTTAAAATTTTATTAGAATAACCAGGATGGAGGTATTTTAAAATATTATTCTATTACATTATCCAGATGTGTCTTACCATTAAAATTTAAGAATAGGCATTTAAACTTTTAAGAAATAGGTACATGCAATAGAGATTGTATGAAATAGGCACCTTCATTTCCAGTACTACTTTCTTAGTTGAAAATTACTACTCCATGGACTGTTTGGTTTTAATCATTGCTTTGCTTGCAGAGGAATTTGATGCTGTTTATAGTGATACTGGGGCTTCCTTGGTGGCTCAGTGGTAAAGAATCCACCTGCCAATGTAGTGGACACAGGTTCCATCCCTGATCCGGGGGGATCCCACATGCTAAGCTCATGCACCACAACTATTGAGCCTGTGCTCTAGAGCCCAGGAGCCACAGCTACTGAAGCCCACTTGCCCTAGAGCCTGTGCTATAATAAATAAATACATATTTATTAAATGAATAAATATTCAATAAATAAAAGTGGTACTGGGACTTCCCTGGTGGTCCAGAGGCTAGTACTCTACACTCCCAGGACAGGGAGCCCAAGTTCAATCTGGTTGGGGACTAGATCCCACCTGCCGCAACTGAAGATCCCATGTGCCATAACTAAGACTCAGCACAGCCAAATAAATATTTTAAAAAGTAACATTAAATAAAAGTGGTACCAGCCAAGAGATTTGTCCATTTCCAAAAAGCTAAGCATCAAACTGATAGCAGACTTTTTTTTTTTAGCCCCATAAAACCTCAGTATTATAGATAACTTTGTCCAGAATGATTCTGTTGGTGACAGTATCACTGAAGGATTACTAATGTTGCATCATCTGAAAACCCCCTCATAAAAGGAAGACATCCCAGGGCCACTGTAGAGGATTATTTGGACATAAGTGGTATTGTGCTCAGCATGCTCTACGGTATTGTACGTAGAGGAAACCAAAATTTGGGGTTGACCAAAAAGTTTGTTCGGGTTTTTCCATAAGATGTGATAGAAGAACCTGAACAAACTTTGGCCAGCCCGATTAAACGTTATGTTTGGAAAGCATAAGCTTCTGTTCAGAAGTCAGGTTTGGAGGCTTTTTCTAGTTCTGGTTCAAACAGCACCATCAGGCCCTTGCAGTTGCATTCTGAAACCTGAAATGGAAGTTGATGATGAAACCTACTGCTGCACATGAATAGATGTGTTTATGAATGAGTCATATTGTGTCATGTCTCCTGTTTTCTTATATCCCCTCCCCACTACCCCTGTTTCTATTCCCAACCTCCTGTGAGACATTGGTACTATGAACAAACTCAGGCGCTTGCTAAAGAGAACTCTTTTTTGTTGTTGTTATGCTGCTGTTAGGAGGGAAAATGAAATGACTCTTTGAAAGTACAATATAAAAATCCACAAAATTATTGAGCGATTGGGAACAGTTGTTGGAAAGTTATTCTGTTTAGTTAGTACTATTTTGGATGAGAAATAGATGACTGACTATAAGTGGAATCTTAGAGCCAAAATACTGTGGGGTTTTGTTTTAAATATTGTTTTTGCAGATGAACACATCTCACATCCTGTGTTGTATAAGGTGAAACAGTTTAGCTGGATGAAATAAGTCCAGTTCTGAAACTAGCAGTAATTGAAAATCCTTTGTGAAAGAAAAAGCGTGTCCTGAGTGAAATACTTAGTATGGACAGGGGAGTGACATACTAGGATCCAGATCATAGCTTTGCTTCTTAACTGGCTATGTGACTTAGGGGAAGTTCTTCATCCTCTCCTCTGTACAAGAGGGTTAGTATAATATTTGCCCCCATGGAATTACTAGGATTAAATGAGGTAGATAATATAATATTGATCCTCAACACACATTAGTGCCCATATCTCAATAGAAGTTCTATCCTCCCATTCAGTTAAAAGTAGGATTTTAATTACTTAGCGGAAGGCTGCTCTTTCAAGTTGTGTCTAAGATCTTTGCATTCTTTCTTGCCCATTATATTTCTTGCCCATTGGTATAGTCATTAAACTACAACAACTGCCAAAGGAAGTAAATTCCAGCCAGTATGCTTTGTTCTTTCATAAACCATTCTGGTAAAAACAGTAGTTGGATTACCCATGAATTTTCTGTTTCTTTGTCTCTTGTTGGCTTGGTTATAAACTTGGTGCAGACTGTTTGTTAGAAAAACATTCTTGATGAACACTTTGTTGACTCTCCATCTAATGATAATTAGGTTTCTTAATTTTTGTTTCAATGAGTTATTTTTCTGTCTCTGTGTTCTTGAGTTGTTTGGTTTTCTGTACGTTAAGACAATTTTGTTTTTTCCTTTTACTTTTCTAGAACTTGGTTTTACTAAGTCACTGTTTTACTTTCTTTTTTACTCTCAGCTAATTCCTGTCTCACCTGTCTCACCCCCTCACTCCAAAAAAGCCCACCCCTTCAAAAATGATTGTGAAATGATTTAGGACATCTAGGCAGGTTTAAAGGATAATACAATGGATTTTTTTTTTTACCCATATCCCAGTTCACAAAATGATATATTACAAATATTAAAGCTCACAAAATTTGTCAGACCTCTTAAAATTTTTAAAAATTGCTGCTAAACTGTGTGGTTTTATCAATTAATGATTGTTTTGATTGTGTGTGTAAACTCACTTGTTTTAATCTTCTGTTGCAAAAGGAGAGTAGAAAATTGAGAAACTGATTAGGGCTGAACCGATTTAAGTTAGTGATTTTGGAATTTCTTGACTTCTGTTCATCTACACGGAGAAGACAATGGCACCCCACTCCAGTACTCTTGCCTGGAAAATCCCATGGACGGAGGAGCCTGGTAGGCTACAGTCCATGGGGTCACTAAGAGTCGGATACGACTGAGCAACTTCACTTTCACTTTTCCCTTTCATGAACTGGAGAAGGAAATGGCAACCCACTCCAGTATTCTTGCCTGGAGAATCCCAGGGACGGTGGAGCCTGGTGGGCTGCCGTCTATGGGGTCGCACAGAGTCGGACACGACTGAAGCGACTTAGCAGCAGCAGCAGTTCATCTATAGAGCAAGGATGATGATTATATTCTTCTCAGTTTTTTGTGGTAATGTAGATTCTTAAGTGTACAAGTACATACAGATATCTGAGACATTTGGTAGCTGTTCTTTGTACAGTTTTAGGTATGTCAGTGTTTTTAGATCTTAAATGCCTGCAGGAACAGGGCAGGGACCACCTCTGTTTTTCTTTATACAGAGCATGTTTGGTAGCACAAACCTGTGGGTACAGAATAACTTACCTAAAGGGAAAACATTGGTTGCTCACAAAGGACTTCTGTGTAAATTACAGTTTAGTATGGAAAATGGGAAAATTCAAAGCATTCACTTTATAGAGATCTCTAGAGCTAAAATTAGAAAACTTGTTCATTCACTTAGTCATGTCCGACTCCATGTTGCAACTCCATGGACTGCATGCAGCACGCCAAGCTTCCCTGTCCTTCACTTACTCCTGGAGTTTGCTCAGACTCATGTCCATTGAGTGGGTGATGCTGCTGTCCGACCATCCCATTCTCTGTCACCCCCTTCTCCTGGCCTCTTCTCAGCATCAGAGTCTTTTCCAGTGAGTCGGCTCTTCACGTCAGTTGGCCAAAGTATTGGAGCTTCAGCGTCAGTCCTTCCAGTGAATATTCAGGGTTGATTTCCTTTAGGATTGACTGATTTGATTTCTTTGCAGTCCAAGGGACTCTGAAGAGTCTTCTCCAGCGCCACAGTTCAAAAGCATCAATTCTTTGGTCCTGGTCCTCAGCCTTCTTTATGGTCCAGCTCTCACATCCATACATGACTACTAGAGAAATTATGGCTTTTGACTGTACATACCTTTGTCAGCAAAGTGATGTCTCTGCTTTGTAATAAACTGTCTAGGTTTGTCATAGCTTTCCTTGTAAGGAGCAAGCATCTTTTAATTTTATGGCTGCAGTCACCATCCATAGTGATTTTGGAGCCCAAGAAAAAAAAATCTGTCATTGTTTCCTTGTTTTCCCCTTCTGTTTGCCATGAAGTGATGGGACCAGATGCCATATCTTAGTTTTTTGAATGTTAAGGTTTAAGCCAGCTTTTTCACTCTCTTCTTTCACCCTCATCAAGAGGGTCTTTAGTTCCTCTTCACTTTCTGCCTTTAGAATGGTATCATCTACATGTCTGAGGTTGTTGATATTTCTCCCGGCAGTCTTGATTCCAGCTTGTGATTCATCCAGCCTGGCATTTTGCGTGATATACTCTACATAGAAGTTAAATAAGCAGGGTGACAATATACGATGTTGACATACTCTTTCCAAATTTTGAACCATTCCATTGTTCCATGTCTGGTTCTAACTCGTAAGGTGGTCTGGTATTACCATCTCTTTTTAAAGAGTTTTCGAAAGTTTGTTGTGATCCACATGACTTCATTCATGTAGTCAATGAAGCAGAAGTAGATGTTTTTCTGAAATTCCTTTGCTTTCTCTATGATCCAGCAAATGTTGGCAATTTGATCTCTGATTCCTCTGCCTCTTCTAAATCCAGCTTGTACATCTCGAAGGTCTCAGCTCACTTACTGTTGAAGCCTAGCTTGAAGGATTTTGAGCATTACCTTTGATGATAGGAAAAGATATTTTTAATTAATTTTTTTTTTTTTTGGCCATGCTGCTCAGTTTGTGGGATCTTAGTTCACCAACCAGAAACTGAACCCAGGCCAAGGCCGTGAAAGCTTGGAATCTTAACCAATAGGCTACCAGGAAACTCCCTAAATATATTTTTAAGTAACTTGTTCAAGTAGTATTGGTAAAAACATTAAACAATAAAGTAATTCTGAAAGTAAAGTAAAAATTAATTGAGCTTAATTCAGAGATAATCATTGTTGAAATTTTGGTGATCATCCTTGCAGCCATGTTTTTGTACCTTTGTGTACAATTTATAAAGAAGTCTATATATTGTTTTATTAATATTAAAATAGTATTATACTTTTTACAGTGCTTCATAATATTATTTTTACTGAACAGTATATTATATACATTTTTCATAAATAATAAATATCATCATCATTTTAAATGATTGTATGGAAATTTCATGGTATGTTAGTACTAGGATATGCTTAACTCTACTGATGTACTTTTTTCCCACCCTAAAATTTCATTGTTACAAGTAATGCTGTGATGAACATCACTGTTTATACTTTTTAGATTAAAATTTTATTAAGTGAACGATTCTATTCCTAGATATATTTCTAAGAGAAATGAAAACATACATCCACACAGAAATGTATGAAAACACACATCCACACAGAAATAACAGCACTCTTCATAATAGCTGAAAGGTGGAGACAACCTGAATGTCCAGTGGGTAAACAAAAGTAGTATATCCATTTGATGAAGTATTATTCAGCCAATAATTATTGGTTTATGTGTGTTAATTTTATAATGGCTATATTGCAGTCTTATTGCTTTCAGTAATTTTTAGTGATTTTCCGGGTATATTGTCATGTTATCTACAAATAATTTTACCTACTCCTTGCTAATATTTACACCTCATTTCATTCTTGTTAAATAACAGTCACAATAGTAGGGATCCTTGTTTTATATTTCACTTTCAGAGGAGTGATTTTAAATTACGACTTTTATCAAGTTGTTTGCCACAGCTTATTTCTCTTTTGTCATATTAAATATTCAAGTAGTTTCAAGATTTCTGTATTTTTAATATAGAATGTAATAGAGCATACAGTTTTCTCATTTTAAGTCATTTTCTTAGAATAAGAAGACTCCTCAGGAGTGTGTCTGCTGATTGGTTCATTACAGAATCAATATTAAAAGAACAGAGAACAGAAAGCTCAAAATATATTAAGTAAAATGCATACATGTGAATTATTCATTGCCATAGTAAGCAAAAGTTGAAGGAAACCATTTAGGAAAAGGAGTACAAAGATGCATAAATGAGCATCTGTATATTTTCATGGAGTATCTTTTCTGTCTCTTTTCCATTTCTCATACTGTCATTGACAGTTTAAAGCTGTAATGTGTTTCTGTAACACTAGATATAAATGAGAGTTATCTGCTTTTAGTATTTATCTGGTAATCTGGACAAATTAAGACGAAGGGAAATTTAGTTATATTAAAAGTTACCTTGTGGGACTCCCTTGGTGGCCCAGTGGCTAAGATGCTACACTCCCAATGCGGGGGACCTCGGTTCAATCCCTGGTTGGGGAACTAGATCCCACATGCTGCAGCTAAGACCCAGCACAGCCAAATAAATAAATAAAATTAAATATTAAAAAAAAATTAAAGTTACCTTGCAGTTTATGGTGGGGGAGTGTTAAAATATCAGCTGTACTATATCATGTTACATAATTATACTGTGGGTATTACTCATGCATAAACTTAGCCCTATCATTAAAAGGTCCCCAACACGTAAGTGCCTATTTACATGTTCACTTCAGGCATCTCAGGATAGTATGGATCTGGAGTTACTTTTTTTTGGTGGCTGTGCCATGTAGCATGTAGAATATTAATTCCCCGACCAGGGATCCAGCCCGCACCCCCTGCCCTGGAAGTGCCTCTAAAGAGTTACTTCTTAATATTGGTTCAGATTTTTGTGCTTAATGCTACTGTATTATGATTACAAATTTGTAAAGCTTATTTGCGCAGATAAATAGTAATTGAGGGGAAGATGGAAAAAGATAATAATTTGTTGGGATGGTAAAATTTTGGATATATTCACCCGCTTTTTTGGAGAAGGAAATGGCAACCCACTCCAGTATTCTTGCCTGGAGAATTCCGTGGACAGAGGAGCCTGGTGGGCTACAGTCCATGGGGTCACAGAGAGTCAGACACGACTAAGTGACTAAATGACCCCCACCACCACTGTTAATAGTACTTTATTATTACTATTCTACTTATATTTTTAAGAATCTTATTCACAGGGGAGAAGGGTGGGGGAAGGGATTGTTGGGTAGTTCAGGATTGACATGTACACATTGCTCTATTTATTTATTTTATAATTTACTTGTTATTTTTGGTTGTGCCGGGTCTTCACTGTCTGCATGTGGGCTTTTCTCTAGTTGCTAAGAACAGGTGCTACTCTCTAGTTGTGGTGCACAAGCTTCTCATTGTGGTGTCTTCTCTTGTTGCAGAGCACAGGCTCTAGGCACACGGGTGTCAGTAGTTGCAGCATGTGGACTTCAGTAGTTGTGGCTTGTGGGCCCTAGAGCTTGAGCTCAATAGTTGTGGTACATGGGTTAGTTGCTCTGCAGCATGTGGAATCTTCCCTCCCGTACCAGGGATCAAACCCATGTCCCCTTCATTGGCAGGTGGGTTCTTACCCACTACGCCACCAGGGAAGTCCCACACTGCTGTATTTAAAATAGATAACCAAGGACATCCTTGGTGATCCAGTGGTTAAGACTGCATTTCCATTGCAGAGGCTGTGAGTTCAATCCCTGGTCAGGGAACTAAGTTCCCACTTGCCATGTGGCACAGCCAAAAAAAATAAATAACCATGGAGAAGGAAATGGCAACCCACTCCAGTATTCTTGCCTGGAAAAGTCCATGGACAGAGGAGCCTGGTGGGCTGCAGTCCATGGGGTTACACGACTGAGCACGCGTGCATGAGGGTGGAGGGAGATGGGTTGGTAGCAATAAACTGGTAGAACTAAAAATAAATAAATAAATAAATAAATAATAAATAACCAACAAGGACCTACTCTATAGCATAGAGAACTTTGCTCAATATTATGTAACAATCTAAATAGGAGAAGAATTTGAAAAAGAATAGATACATGTATATGTAAACTGTATCACTTTGCTGTACACCTGAAACTGTCACAACATTGTTAATCAACTATACTCCAGTATAAAATAAAAAGTTTTAAAAAAAGAATTTTATTAGAGCATGGTGGTGGTGGTGTAGTTGCTACATTGTGTCCCACTCTTTTGTAACACTATGAACTGTAGCCCCCAGGCTTCTCTGTCCATGGGATTTCCCAGGCAAGAATACTATAGTGGGTTGCCATTTCCTTCTCCAGGGGATCTTGGTAGATAGCTACTATTATTAATTTTTCTTCAGGACCCTCTAGAGAAATTAATTTGGTCTTGTTACCGAGAGCCTCTAGGATATTTGAGTATGAGGTGTACTTCTCTTTACTGTGTGTATCTCTGCTTTGCTTCAGCGTTCTTTCATGCTTTTATCATCACACAGCATCTCCTTGCTATATTTTATCTAGGAAATTTTCTGAAAACATGAAATTTTATCCACACTTTTTCTTTTCAAAACTATACTGTACGTTCAGAATAGTTATTTTTTCATTACTAATCAACCCCAAGTGATTTTTAGTTGTAATTAATGAATTACGTATAATTTGAAGACTTCAATATGATTATCTTTTTTCAGTGGTAAATCCAGTCAGTAGAAACAAAATGTTAGATTAGTATGCATTTTATTCTTTGCTTTACAGTATTTTATTGTTGCTATTTTAAACACTAATGATTGAATTTGATGTTCTAACTCCCTTAGATAAATTCAAAAGAACATACTGTGGATAGTAAGGGTACATGTATAGATGGGAGGAAAACATTAAAATTCACACTTAACCTTTCTTTCATTTTCTTAATATATGGTGATTTATTGAGCACTTCCTAAGTGCCAGGAACAGTGCTAGGTAATGTTAGCGGTTATCTCAATATCCTTTTTGCCAGTGAAGGCTCAGAGAAGTTCCTTGGCAGAAAGTGATGAAACCAGGAGTCATACCTAGGTTTGTCCAGTTATACCATTATAGTGCATTATAGTGCATGTAATGGCCCTTATTAATTTTAATCATCAGAGGCTCTGAGTAATTTAAAATGTCAGTTGTTGAATATGAACAGTTAGTTAGAATTAATTGTATTCATCTGTTTTTTTGGTTTTTTTTTTTTTTGACTCTACTGCTTGTTGTGTGGGATCTTAGGTCCCTGACTAGGGATTGAACCTGTTGCCCCCTGCATTGGAAGTGTGAGGTCTTAACCACTGGACCGTCAGTTCATCTAAAGTGTGTCTTAATTTTTTTTCACCATGCCGCACCGCTTGCAGTTCTTTGACCAGGGAGTGAACCTGGGCCCTGAGCAGTGACAGTACAGAGTCCTAACCCCTGATCTCCAGGGAATTCCTGACTTTGTTCTCTTAACCTTTATGTTCCTCCTCCACAGCTTTCCTCTGGTATATATTAATATATATTTGAATGAATTTTATTTCATTTTTAAATTTGTTTACTTGGCTATTGCAAGTCTTCATTGCAGCACTCCGCATTTTTGATCTTCCATCTTCATTGAGGCATGCAGGATCTTTAGTTGCAGTATTCAGACTGTTGGTTGAGATATGCAAACTCTTAGATACAGCATATGGATCTAGTTCCCTGACCAGGAATGGAACCTGGGTGCCCTGCATTGGGAACTCAGAGTCTTAGCCACTGGACCACCAGGGAGTTCCCTAAATGAATTTTTAATCATAACAATCTGAATAAAAGTAATTATAATTAGTTTGGGAGGGATGTTAAAGTGAATCCCCTTTCCCAGGATATCAGTGTGGTGAGAGCTGGGAGGAAAGATAAGACAATTCTTGTTCATTTCTTTGTCTTAAAAAACAGTTTTCACTATGAAATGATGTTGACAGAGATGGGAAGTAGATGAAAGTCTTGGAATTTACAAGAACTTCAGTGTTTTACTAATAATCAAATTTTCCTTAGTTTTCTTGGAGGTGAAAAATAGGGAAATATGTAGCTTTGGAATCATGGTGGTTGATGGAGAGACATCTGTATTGTAGTTCTTTAAATGGTTGCATTTCAAATTTGTGCATATACTGCACATCCATGCCCATCTTTGTTTCTTCTTAAACCTCTGCCCTTGGAGGGTGGGCTTTTAAAACATCTATCACTTAGTTACAGTGTCACCTACTGGTGAAAGCCTTTGCCATCTTTGTGTAGATTGCCTGGTACTTAAGGAATTAAGGGCTTCCCTGGTAGCTCAGCTGGTAAAGACTCCGCCTGCAATGCAGGAGACCCTGGTTCAATTTCTGGGTCGGGAAGATCCCCTGGAGAACGGATAGGCTACCCACCCCAGTATTCTGGGGCTTCTCTAATGGCTCAGCTGGTAAAGAGTCTGCCTGTAATACAGGAGACCTGGGTTCAATCAGTGGGTTGGGAAGATCCCCTGGGGAAGGGAACGCCTACCCACTCAAGTATTCTGGCCTGGAGATTTCCATTGAATGTATAGTCAGTCCATGGGTCACAAAGAGTCAGGACTGAGCGACTTTTACTTTCACTAAGGAATTATCTTCATACTTTCTGAACACTGTTAATATGCCAAAAAATGGGAAGATGCCCAGACTAATTTTTTTTCTGCTGTGTAGGTGTTTTTAATGATAAAAGTTAGAAAATTATACTATAGAAAATATGAGAAAGAGAAAGGGAAAAAACAAAACTAGTAACAGTGCCCATTGCAGTCACCGATTTGGTGTGACCAAATTGCTCTACTTGATATAAATTTTAATGTATGTGTTTCTTTAGCATAACTTTCTTAGTATGCCTGTAATGTGTTTCTTGGTTTGTTCAGTAATAATGTAGCATAAGCATTTTTTCTAGGTTGTTGTAATATAGCCCTATCATTAAAGGATAATATAGCATAAGCATTTATTATGAGTTGTTCAATTAATCATAATTTTGCTGACTGCCTAGTAGTCCATCTGGTTACTTGAACAGTTTATTTACATTTTAATCCATTTCTTGTATTGCTGTTGTAAATCATTTGATGAATGTCTCTTCAAATGCCTCTTTCCATGTGTTTGCTAAGTTGCCAAGTCATGTCTTACTCTTTGCAACCCTGTGGACTGCAGCCTGCCAGGCTCCTCTGTCCATGGGATTCTCCAGGCGAGAATACTGGAGTGGGTTGCCATTTCCTCCTCCAGGGGATCTTCGCATCCCAGGGATCAGGTCTTCTGCATTGGCAGGCAGGTTCTTTACCACTAGCGCCACCTGGGAAGCCTGACATTTTCCATAGTTGGATTTTTTTCAGTGATGAGCATTTTTATGTACTCTGACCTTTCCCCAAATAAATTGTTGTTGTTGGCTGTGCTGGGTCTTTGTTGCGGTGTGCAGGCTTAGTTGTTCTCCGGCATGTGGGATCTTAGCTCCTCCACCAGGGATCAAACCAGCGTCCCTCACATTGGAAGGTGGATTCTTAATCACTGGACCATTCGGGAAGTCCCATTAATCCTAAATACTTTTTTACCCATGCCGTTTTCTTTACTTGAAGCACTGCCCTACTTTAGACTTTTATTATCTCTCATTATTATTATTTTTTTTACCTTTCATTAGTATCAAATGAAATAGCCAGTATATTCCATTTTTTTTCCTTCTAATGCTCTCCCTCCCAACTCTAATGCTTCTCTTAATAGGTGTTTTATTATCACTTTATTATACAAATTATAGGACAGATATTATACTTGTTGGTTTCATTTTGTGTCTTCCCAAGTGAGATAATGAAGCTGGGAAGCTCTGCAGTGGCCGGGATTATATCTAACTCTCTCCAGAGCTTAATATAGTATCTGGCACATGTCCTTATTTGTTGGGTTAAATATTAGTTACATCTTAAAGACATGCCCTGAATTGCCAATGTGCCCTGCACACACCATGCTGTTTCCCTGGCTGATGTATGGAAGTGCTTATCTATCCATATTCTCTCTACCATCACCTTTAAAAAAACCCAGTCATTTAAATATCTGTCTTGCATCTAATAATATCATCTGTTTTGAAGTTCATCTCTTCACCTACATCCTCCCTCTACTCCACCATCATCCCACACTCCACTACATTCCTTTATGCTGCTCATAGTCTTCCCTTTGCCTGGAATTACCCTTCCCTTGCCAACATTCTTCACTTGGCTAACTCCTATGCATTTTTTGAAGTTTGGCCCAAATCTCGGTTCTTTTAGGAAACAAGCCTTCTCTGAAATTCTAGACTGGAGAAATTACCCTTTTCAGTTCTGTAAAATCCTTGAATGGCTTTTAGTATAAGGTTTATATCGTTATTTTGAAATTATCTGTTTTTCTCTTCTCTAGTGAACTACAAGCTCTTCCACAGTGAAAACTATTTCTTTGAATCTTCAGAGCTGAGTGTAGTACCTGGATCAGTAGACAGTAAATAATTGATAAACATTTCTACAGATTGCCTTTAGGGAGTCCACGTGGTATTATACGGATAAGGTCTTAAGGAAGTTTGTATAAAGAAAACCCTATAAATTATCGTTTATATATGTCTATGGGCATAAAATATGCTGTGATGATTAAGTAACAGGAAATATTTAATGTGTAATTAAGTAAGTTTAGAAGCAAGATATATATATATATGTGAATTTTTATAGAGCATAACTTACTGATGAATTAGCAAGAGCTTGCATTCTGGAACAGAAGAAAATTAAATTTCTAGTGCCCATTTTTTATTCTTTTTAAAATTTTCATTTGTTTATTTTTGGCTGCACTGGGTCTTTGTTGCTGCGCTGAGGCTTTCTCTAGTTGCGTGGAGTGGGGGCTGCTCTTTATCGCTGCGCTTGGGCTTCTGTAGTTGCAGCACACAGGCTCAGTAGCTGTGGCACACTGGCTTCGTTGCTCTGTAGCACGTGGGGTCTTTCCAGACCAGGGGTCGAACCCATGTGCCCTGCACTGGCAAATGGATTCCTATACACGGCACCACCAGGGAAATCCTACACTGTGGAGGTTTTTATTTCTTGATTTGGAGCCGTGTTCTGGATACTTGTTCCTCATGTATTGTTACCAGTATTCTGTTTCAGCATAGCTGAAAACACACAAACATTTTGTGGTCTGAGATATTCTTCTTTGAGTTAAATCTGTTGTGTAAAATGAAACATTGAGAAAACCCAGTGTGTGCTTAATCTAGGTATAGTTCTAAAGTTTAGTCTTACTGTATTAATACTTAATGAATTAAAGAACACAGTGTTCGCAAAGTCATTTCAGAAAGCAGATAAATAAGGAAGTGTATGGGAACCTCCTTTTTGAAAATTATTGAGAAGGTTCTTATTTCATCTTATTTTAGTGTTACCTGAGTTTTTTTCTCAGAGAAGAATAGGGTGTTTGACTAGCCATGTGGTGGTCTTGAAGGTTCATAACTTCAGCACACTTCTTTACTTTGAGGAAACTAAAAAAGTGCGTAACTGCCGTGGCTATTTCAGAAACTGATGCTAGAGGCAACCACTGAGTTGGGCAAGACTGTCATTAAGCTGTGCCTTTGGTTTACTAGTTATTTTAATCATGGAAAGGAAAATCTTTAATTTATTTCATTGCCTAACCAGTACCACATTTTAAGATAAAACTGTTCTTATTCTAAAACTGTTATTAAAAGAGGCAGGAAACAGATTCTGGTCTGATGTTGATACTTTAACATTTTATCCCTTCTTTTTGTTAAATGAAATTAAAAATTGTTCATTCTATCTAACCCCATTCTCAGTTTTCTTAGTTTGAAAAAATTTGAAATCATCGTGGGGGTCCAGGAGGATATTAATTTTTGACTGTCCATTTTGTAAGAATTGAAAGAGGTTAGAGATTTAGTTTTAGTAGTTCTGATATCTAAGTATATTATTCTTATGTTTCAATAAAATGGAGAAGGGTTTGCTTCTTTCGAATTGACTGGGGCAAGGGAGAATTTTGAGATTGATAAGTTGCTTCTCAAATTTTAATGGAGTTAGTTTAGCTTGAAAAATAGATCAAAGAAGATGATTTGCTTATATGTACCACAATTTTATCTTGTTTCTAAAGACCTATTATAGATAGTCGGATCTACAGTTTTATAAATTTCTCTTCTGAAGGTAATTTTTGGTAGGTAACCATTGGCAATACTAAGTAGCATCCTACCTTATCTGCTGAGCTATTAGGGCTTATTTTAAAAGATAAATTCTCCATGCCCACTAGGGGGAGTTTCCACTTGGCCGCACATAATTTTTAAGCAGAATGAAAATATTGGTGTATCTTGTTCTGTGATTTCTCACTGTGTTTTTTCCACAAGGTATTTTCCTAATAGTAATAGATGCAATGTATTGAATGTTTGCTGTGTGACAGCACAGTGTTTCCTACGTTATGTTCAGCATCTTCCATATTTGTTTTTCACAGTAACTTTATGAGATTGATAATATTTCATCCCAATTTTACTGATGGGGAAATTGATAACTAGAGAAGTTATTTGATAATTACCAAAAAAGCTAATCAAATCATAGAGCAGGGACTCATATCTAGGGTCTGTCTTACTTCTCAACTGGTTCTTAACCTGTGCTCCAGTACTTCCCGGTTTTCACTCTGCCAGTATCATGGAAATCTCAAAATATTCAAGTTAAATTGATTTTAATATGAGAAGCTGGTGCTAAGAGGTGGTAGAGTGAGAAACAAAGCACGGGGGAGGGCTGCTCATGAGGTCCTGTGACTCAGAATTGTGTTGATTAGCTGAAAAGAGTTGAAATGAGGTACAGAAGGCAAGAGCCTAGGTTTCTAGATGTTTATTTATTTAGTTTCTACCCCATTTATTTAGTTTCCTTGTTTATAAAATAGATAAAGCAGGCCAATTCAACACTCTCCATTTATTAGAATCTTAAGTATGGATATAGAGTTTTTAACTTATTTACATGCTTTCATAGGTGAATGCTTATTGATAGTAGATTTGAAAGCAGGAGAAGAATGTTAGATATTCCTTTAAACCATGGCTTCTGTCTGTTGGCCTAGAGCAGTGTTTGAAAATGTCAAATGTGACCCATTAGTAACTCATAAAATCAATATACTGGGTCATGACCAGCATTAAGGAAAAAAAAACAGAGTCTAGAAAATTTCAGAATACACTGCTTAGCATAAGGATAGGCACTTTTGTGAAACTATTGTTTCAGTTATATATATATGTAGTAGATTACATTGTCAAATACATATATTTTTACTGTGTGTTGCAAGTTTGAAAAGCTTGAAAAACACTGTCCTGGAACTTTGTAGAATTTATCTCTTTTAATTTTACCAGGAGAGAAATTATAGTGAATTTAAGACAAATTTATCTTTAAAAGGAAATGACATCAAGTAACAGAATGTATGTGTGGTGTTTTCTTCTGTTTTGTAGCATTCTGTAAAGCATCTAATCCCAAACCAAAACCTTCCTGGCATGTATATAGCTAGCTACACAGAATTAACTTTGAGGACTTTCCTGGTGGTCTAGTGGTTAAGACTCTGTACTTCTGCTGCAGGGGGCTCGGGTTCGATCCCTGGCTAGGGAACTAAGATCCCACATGCTGCTCCGCATGGCCAAAAAAAAAGAAAAAGAATTAACTTAGACCTCAGCTCTTTCCTTTTCTCTGTGTGTCAAAATTTATAATATGCATGTACTGTTTCCTGCTGAATATTCAGAACATTTTTTTGCTCATTTCAGGAAGTTTCCCCTTTCTGGTTTTGAATAGTTTCTAGTTTAGAACCCTTAAAGTCTTATTTTTAGTCACTTCCATTTTGTTGGTTCCATAATACTTTAGCTCTGGGAATGAAGAAGAGATTTGTTGTACCTCTTTCTATAACAGTATGTAACTTTATCTCATTGTTTTAATGCATATATAGTGCAATGAGATAAAGTTACATACTGTTATAAAAAGAGGTACAACAAGTCTCTTCTTCATTCCCAGAGCTAAAGTATTACACTTAACTAGTTCAGCAGTGGTGTACATTTTGATTTTTTCCAGTTTTTTGTTATAAGGCTACAGGAAACTTTACTGTCATGTATGTTTGTGTTCTTATGAATATATCCATAGGACATTGTGATTGAAAGTGAAATTTCTTTGAAGATGTGCACTTAAATTTTTAATGATATTTGCCAAACTGGCCTTCAGAAACATCATCCAGGGAGTTCCCTGGCAGTCCAGTGCTTAGGACTCTGGACTTTGACTGCCAAGGGCGCAAGTTCGGTCCCTGGTTGGGAAACTAAGATTCAAGCTACACAGCTCAGGCACACCCCCCGCCCACCGCCCACCCCCCAAAAAAAAAGGTTGCACTAATTTATCACCACCTGCCACTGAGCCATCTGGGAAGCCCTGTATCTTTGCCGGTGCTGTGCATTGTTAGAGTTTTAACTTCTGTAACCTGGTAGGTTAGAACAATCATAAAAGTCAAATAGAATTGTGTTTTAAAATTTGAGAATGAGCATGTTTTCATATACTTATTGTTTCTTTGTCTCTGCAGTGCTGATTTTTGAGATTTCAAGTATAGGCAGTATCAGTGAAGGTGACTTCAAAGTTTTGAAGAAATGGTGCTGTAAAAGTCAAGTGTCACTGAGATACCTGTGGCTATGATGACCTTCCCACCTTCACCCTTTTACTCTCTTAATTTCAGGTGATCATGGGGCTCAGCTTGGCCTCCATGGGGCTGGTGGTGATGGAATCCATGATGACCCAACAGGTGGAGAGGAAGGAGAGAACAGCCCAGATCCCCAACCCCAAGCTGGTCGGAGGACCCGGCGGGAAGCATGCACCTGCCCCTACTGTAAAGATAGTGAAGGAAGGTAAGTTGATTCAGCCGGTCTCTTTAAGAGTATAAGGATGAAAAATTAATAGATTAGGAGGTAAAAATAAATAGGTTTTGTTTGTTTGTTTGTTTTAACTTTAAGACTTGGCAGGGTTACACAGGGATCAGAGGTAGTACAGTACATTTGGTTAGGTCATATGTGGTCTTGGTTCCAACTCTGTTCCTTTTCATCAACTCTTAGACCTTGGACCTTCAGAGATGCCTGCCTTCTGTTAGAGACAAGGAAGTCAGATGGGTCAAATGGTCAAATGATTGTTACTTTATGTCTGTTTTGAGATGTTTGTTTGTTTGTTTGTTTTACTCTTTAAAAAAATTCTATTGGTGAGATGGTTTTAACAAGATAGCTTATAAAACAGCCTGGCAAAGAAACAGAAACACACCTACTGTAATGATTATTTTACAGTGACTGTGTGAAAATCATGAGTTTCTTCCCCCCCCCCCCCCAAAAATAGATAAAACTACTTACTCTGGGTAGAAAATTCTTCAATCAAATAATCTAATATCTCCTACAAAACAGACTTCTGATAGATTTTCACATTAGTGTATTGGCTATACAATATTATCTCTGAAGAGTTCCAGGTTATTTCCTTTTTCTTCAAGTCACTTTGAAAGAGAATAGAAAGTCATATAGGTTTTTAATTGCCTTTGAAAAAAGTCTGTTAAAGTTTTGCCCCATTAAAAATAAGCACAGGGAACTTGCCTGGTGATCCAGTGGTTAAGAATCTGCCTTGCAGTGCAGGGGCCTCAGCTTGATTCCTGGTCAGGTAACTAAGGTCTCACGTGCTGCCGAACAACTATCCTTACACATTACAACTAGAGAGTCCACATGCTGCCAAGCAACTATGCTTACACGCTACAGCTAGAGAGTCCACGCGCTGCAGAGCAACTGTACTTACACGCTACAACTAGAGAGTCCATGGGTCACAATGAAAGATCCTACATGCTGCAACTAAGACCTGACACAGCTGAATAAATAAATAAATACTAGAAAAATACTAATAATAAGCACAGTTTCCCTTGTGGCTCAGTGGTAAAGGATCTGCCTGCCAATGCAGGAGACACGGGTTCAATCCCTGATCTGGGCAGATCCCACATGCTGCAGAGCAACTAAGCTCGGGTGCCACAACTATTGAGCCTTGAACCGCATGCCCTGCAATAAGAAAAACCACTGCAGCCAGGGAGTAGCCCCTGCTCATTGCAGCTAGAGAACCTCCACACAGCAATGAAGAGCCAGCACAGCCAAAAGTAAAGAAATTAAAATTTTTTTAAAAAAGAACTTAATGGAGAAGGAAATGGCACCCCACTCTAGTATTCTTGCCTGGAAAATCGTATGGACAGAGGAGCCTGTTAGGCTACAGTCCATGGAGTTGCAAAGAGTCGGACACGAATGAGTGACTTCACTTGTACTTTCTGTCCTTTATCCAATGACAGTCCTCTCAAGTGTACCCTCACCAATTAAAAAAATCTTAAAAAAAAAGAACTTAAGAGAAAAAATAAGCACAAAAATAAGAAATGTACCAAAACAAAAAACAATTTGAATTCTTTGTAGCTTACTCTACATTATGGGAAAAATTTGAATCAAAAACACTTGAGTACATGGACTTCCCAGGTGGTCCAGTGGTTCAGATTCCTCACTTACATTGTAGGGAGCATGGGTTCAATCCCTGGTCGGGAAACTAAGATCCTACATGCTGCACAGCACCGCCCCCCTCCAAATTAATTAAAAGGGGGAAAAAAAACTCTTGAGTGTGGTAGAGTTTCCCTCTCACAAAGCTTCAAGTGGATTCAAGTTTTTGAAAGAAATTCTGTGATTTACACCTAAGTGTGATTTCATTTCTGTTATGTTTTTTTTCCTGGTCCTCTGCTAATGTGTGCTGTTAAAACCCAAAGCAAATCTCTTTTGGAAATCTCCATAGTGCCCACTAATGGATCACACATGGTACAAATTGGTTTGGCAAAAACATTTCAGAACTGATTTCCTGAGAGGAGCTTAGGATTTGCTCCATATAGGGAATTTTTTTTTTTTTTTTTTACATACCTTGAATTAGTTATGGTCCTTATTTCCCCTCTTTTAACTTTTTTCCATCCCTTCTTCTTCCACTGATGTGTCTCATATTACTCTAGCTTTCCAGCTTTTAATCTTTACCTTTTGGCTCTTGACCTTTGTTTTGGAGAAAGGAAAGCTTTGTAGTTGTAATATTATGTTTTAAAGTTCTCCACCAAGTGCTTAAAGAAGAGACCCTTTGTTCACTAAATAAGTTCCCAGTCAAAAATATCACCACATCACATTCATATCACCACATTCATATTTACAGTGGTTCCCATGGAAAATGTGTGTATTGAGACTTAATGTCCAGAAAAATACAGGAAAATGCCTCATAGATTTCACAAGTCACCTGGAAAATGACATCACACATCAGAATTGACTATAAAGATTTAGCTTCTGACACTAAAAGTGAAGGCTTTTGGGAATTCCCTGGTGGTCCAGTAGTTAAGACTCTGCATTTCCACTGCAGAGGGCACAAGTTCGGTCCCTGATCCAGGGACTGAGATCTCACACGCCATAAACAAATTTAAAAAATAAAATGAAGGCATTTATGTGTGTGTGTGTGTTGAGAAGTCTTTTTTCTTTTTATAAACTGCACATATCTAAGTGCACATTTTGATGTTTATTTGTTTATTTATGGCTACACTAGGTCTTTGTTGCTCTGTGGGCTTTCTTTTGTTGTGGTGATTGGGGGCTACTCTTCGTTGTGGTGCATTGGCTTCTCATTGCAGTGGCTTCTCTTGTTGCAGAGCCCGGGCTCTAGGGCCCGCAGACTTCAATAGTTGCAACTCCTGGGCTCTAGAGCACAGGCTCAGTAGTTGTGGCACATGGACTTGGTTGCTCCGTGGCATGTGGGATCTTTCTGGAACAGGCATCAAACCTATGTCTCCTGAGTTGACAGGCAGATTCCTTTTTTTTTTTTTTTTTAATAAAACCTTGGATTAGTTTTGAGTGGGTCCAGTAATTACTATGGATACTTATGACTCTTTAATTTTTGTCTCTAAAATGAATAATTATTCTAAAAGAATAATTGTGTTTTCACTTCCAGGGGCTCTGGGGATCCTGGCAAGAAGAAACAGCACATTTGTCACATGCAAGGCTGTGGCAAAGTATATGGCAAGACCTCACACCTACGGGCACACTTGCGCTGGCATACAGGCGAGAGGCCTTTCATGTGTACCTGGTCATTCTGTGGGAAACGCTTCACACGTTCAGATGAGTTACAGAGGCACAAACGCACACACACAGGTGAGCAGGAACTTGGGAAGGGAGAGGTAGTAATGGACCAGAATGAAAAGACAAAATATACCTTGGAAGTAACTAAAATTTCTGAGCAACTTACGTTTGAAATTGAATGTATGGATCATAAATGGCATTAGAGTTAATCTGAAAACCCTTAAGAAAGAAATGTTTTCAAGGTCCTATCTTACTTTTCTGCTATACTTCTTCCTTTCTGAGGACTCTCTAATCTTTACTTTTTTTGTTCCCCCAAAAGATAATCACCAGAATTTTCTTGTTTTTAATCACCTTTTAAAATTAGCCTTATTCTGCCTAATATAGTTTGAAGGGAATGAACTGAACAAGGTACCCCTACTTCCTAAGATGTGATTTTCTCATCTTCTTACTCTTCCTTTACCTAGGTGAGAAGAAATTTGCCTGCCCTGAGTGTCCCAAGCGCTTCATGAGGAGTGACCACCTGTCAAAGCATATCAAGACCCACCAGAATAAGAAAGGAGGCCCGGGTGTAGCCCTGAGTGTGGGCACTTTGCCCCTGGACAGTGGGGCAGGTTCAGAAGGCAGTGGTACTGCCACCCCTTCAGCCCTTATTACCACCAACATGGTAGCCATGGAGGCCATTTGTCCAGAGGGTATTGCCCGTCTTGCCAACAGTGGCATCAATGTCATGCAGGTGGCAGATCTGCAGTCCATTAATATCAGTGGCAATGGCTTCTGAGATCAGGCACCTGGGGCCAGAGACGTATTTGGGCCATACCCATCAACCCTGGGATGCAAGGTAGCATGGGTCCAAGAGACGTGTGGGAGAGCGAGCCATGAGGCATTAAAAATGCATGGTGGTGGGAAGAATTGGGGGTGGGATACAAAAGAAGAGATGGGGTCCTGGCACCCACCTATATCATCAGTACCTTCTTGAAGTGGGAAACATAGTGAAAATTCTGTTGGTGCCACCTTTGATGAGCATTTGTTTGACCCCAAACAGTTTCTTAACACTTCTTACCCCAGCCTCCCCTTCCTGCATTTCCCTTCTCAGCTCCCCCATGATGGATCCCCCCCCTTTCCTAAAGCCATCATGCCTTGATAAATATATATGATCATTGAAATACTTTTTAACAAAAACAGATTCTATATTATATATATATATATATATATATAAAAGATATATAGAGATGCATTTGCAGGGGTTGGCTGGGAGGAGGAAGGAGACCATTCTGTGACCAAAATACCTTGGTCATTTTTTTTATATTGCCTTATTTCCTTATGGCTGAGCCTTGTTGTGACACATCAAGATTTTCTATAGATGTTGTCTTGGCTTCCCACCAGATTAAGCATTTATATGCTCTGCTTTTAGTTTATATATACATACATAATGTTTTCCTTTCTTAATTTTGTCTTTTAATTTGGGATCAGCTTCTTGCACTCTTTCCTTGACTCAGCGCTTTCTGTCTCCCCTTCTCTCCCCTGGTCACTTCATGTTTTGTTTTTGGTAGTGGTCCCTGGATGAGGCACTTCTGTCATTTTTTTATAAAGTCCTTAGTCCCAGCAGCAGAATGGAGAAGCCTTGAAGCTCAGGCGAATGCTTGGGGTAGCTGTGAAGAGAGTGTTCAAAATACTACTGACGCAGGCACCCTTTTGGTGCTGGAGAGTCAAAGGCACCTCTCTCTTCATTAGCTGCTCTAAGCATCAGGAATCAGAAGTCTTTCTATGGAATTGTACAAGAGACCCTTTGAAAATCATAGTCTGGGATCAGTTTGTCCAAACTGTGAAAAGATGGTCAAATAATAGGTAGGAGCTTTCAGTAGGAAAATGATGTGCTCATAAGTGGAAGTGACTCAAGTAGTTCAGTTCAGGAGTTAGTGGAGTGTTTGGACCTTTGTACAACTGTCTTCCAAGGTAGCTCTAAGCTTTGATGTGTGGGCTTCTGAGTTCACGTTCTGAAAGGAAATACACTTCCTCTTTTGAACATCTCCAGTAGTTTCTTTCCCATTATGTTATTAAGGAGCATCAGCCAGTGACTCTGTCTGGAATTCCATTCTGCAGAACTCCAGAGCATGGATCAGTGGCAAGGCAATGGTTCTTTGATCTTTTCCCTTAACTCTCCCTAGGGTGATTCCTGAGGGGAAAGGAAGCACACATGATCATGGGAATGATAGCCCAGAACAAAAAGAAATCTTGTCTTACCACTGTGGTTTATAGGAGAGTCCAGGGGAAACCATCCTGCTTTTCTCCATGGCCTGATTCCTGAAGAGACTGATCCAAAAATTATAGCGGCAGGGAACTCTTAGTGCATTTGGCACTGAGATTTAAATGCAACCAGAGTTGTCCTCAAGGCCCAGCCATTAAAACATTGTCTCTCTCGACTTTCTGGTATCTCGTCAGAGAGCTTTTCACTGTGAGGAAGTGTGGAAATGGCTGTGTGTATGTGTGTAATCTGTTAGATTGGGGATAGGTTTTCTGTTAGCCAATACTATAAGAGACCTGCAATAAAAAATTACCCTAATCTGATAGAAAGTGAAGTGTTTGTGTATGACCGTGTATGAATGTGTGTTTGTGCTTGTATATATCTACACACAGATGAGAAATTATATTTGAAATTGTTGGAAAATAAATCAAATTCAGATCAAAATGCCTTTCAGGCCCATTACCTAGAAATCTATCTTAAAACCTGGGTATGTTCCTAAGGTCATTGCTTTGCTTTTGCTAAACTAGTTACAATTATGAATGGGGGATATTCTATTGCACTTTTAAAAGAAGAAACTATTTTTGTGTTTGAAAGTGAAACCAACATCCAGATCTATAGCAAAGTCCTAATTCTCTCATAAAGCTATTTACCTTGACTACAAATAGATGATGCCATGATTCTACTATATATTTTATATAAAATTATCCAAATTAGTGTTTGGGTAAGTTTGTGTTGTTGTTTAACCTGAACTACAATAACTGTTAATATTCTAAACAAAAGCTCATTCCATTTGGTCCTTTTTCTGCAGACTTAATACTGTTTTTAACACAGAAGCTATTGCAAGGAACTTTCCCCTTATCAAATTGCATTAATACTGAAGTAAAAGTTATCTGCCCAGCCACTTATCACACCCTTTGTTCCCACTGAAAGGCAGAACTCTGAACATGTTATTTTATATCTGTAATCATGTACATAGGCATCTTCTGGAGGAAGGGGGCAAGATAACTCACTGGAGTGTGCAGTGTTTTGCTAGAACATTTCAAGGAATGGAATCTTCCCCAGAATGAAATTACTAGATGTAATCTAGCTTAATGATGCTGAAGCTTATAGACTTTTAGGTTATTTGATGATGTTTTTCTCTGGGATGGAATGCTGGTTTACCCCCAGCTCTTAGCACAAGCAAATTTATATCCAGTTCTTTCCACTTATCCTAGTTCCTTCTCACCAAGGAAGCTCAAGATTCAGTATCTTGTTTGGCCCTAAAACTAAAGCCACTACTGCTTTTGTCTCCCAGCAGCAGTAAGTCACTCAGTCTTTTCCACAGGAAGTTAGCTCATATTCCTTGAGTCAGGAGCTTATTGCTGAAAGTCCCTTTCCTTGAACTTTTTGCCAGAAGAAATTAATGTAACTGACAGGCATATTGATTCTATTTTTTTTTTTCACAAGTTGCTCTTTTATGTAACTTTCTAATGACCAAACCTTGTGGGGTCGGGGGTGCCCAGAGAAGTGATAATATTATTCCCTTGTCCTTTCAGGTTGCCCATTTACATGTATCTGCTTATCATTTGACTGTCTCACTTTTTACCCAGAGCAGTAACAACCCACATCGTCTTCCTTCAGGGACTTCCCAGCGGGCACCCTGTTTATGGGTGCCATGTAGAATGCAGTTTAACAGACATTTCTCAGAATTCAGAATAGATAGAACTCTTGATCCCAGAAAGTATAGACTGAAGTGTTGGGTAAAGATTATGACTGCGGGAGGGTTAGAGACAAAGGCTGTAAATTACTATGGCTGATTGATTTATTTCTACTATATACATATATATATTTTTGCTTTTATATATCCTATATAGGAAACTAAGCATTGTATTTTTTTTTTTTAACAAATCTGAGAAAGCACTATGAACTGCAGATGTTTGACTTTCAGAATATATTTTGTATTGTTAATATCTTCACATTGTGTGAATACTGGAAGCTGCAGATCTTTGCTAGGACGCAATAAATTTATACACTTTTTGAGGGGTTCTTCTGGGGGTATTAATCAGGCCCCTGTCATGCTTTGGGGGAGCTCTGGTGCTAAAGTTTTCATTCAGTTGTAAGTACCCTGATGCCTTTTGGACCTTGGGATCAGATCAAAGGAGTTCTGATCCAGGTACCAAGGAAAATGAGGATAGTCTAGCTGCCTCAAGTGAGGGGCCCTTTGCATAGCTCTCCTTCCCCCTATTCAAGTACCCTCTTGGAGCTGGGAGGAGGAATGTGCAATCTCAGAGTTTCATCTCCCTTAGAAGAGAGCCAGTAACTTATTGTGCAAGGATGAAAGGTGGCAGCAGTAGCTTTGGGGAAAGGGAGGAGGATATGGCACTTCTCCAACCCCGGAAAACATTGCTTTTGAAAACTGCTGATAAACTATGGGTAGGTTATTACTTTTGTTTAGGAGCCTGTGTGCTCTGCGGTGCCTCTCTTGGCTCTACTCCTGGGGTACAGACCTCATCTAGGAGGATGAGGAGACCAGCTTTGAGGTTGACTTGTTTCTTTTCTTTGTCTGTCTTCCCTAAACACCAGTCCCCAGGAGGACATTAAGCAGCCTTAAGCTTAAATTCCTACCCCCTCTTGCCAATTTAGCTCACTTGCCTTAGATCGGAGTCTGGGAAAGGGGGGAAAAAAATGGGAGTCCCTGGTTTCATTCACCTCCTAGGTCTTCTCCAGTCTATTTCCCCAAACCCAGAAAGATTGCCCCCACAATGCTCATTTGAGGGAAATGAGTATTTTGTCCCATTTTCTCCCTTCCTCATTATCACAACCCCAGCCTGCCTTGTCCCTGCTGAGCAAGAAGAGGCATGATCTGTCCTTCAATTCCCTTTAATACCCAAAAAAAAAACAAAACACCCCAACATAAATAGGGCTAAAGTGAGGCTGCTGTGGGTGGTGAGGACCTTGTTGATACCTCTCCTGGGGTGTGTGTTTTCTCTTCCTCACCTTCAGGAATTACACTGTGCCTTCACAGAGGAATGGGATTCCCTACCCAGCCCCCCACTTTCCTAGCAGCTGCTCTTGAACAGTGCACAAGGGCAAGCCTTCATATTTCTGATCACCCCTTTCTCCCAGTGGCATCCCATAGCTCTCACTTGGAGTCTAAGGCGCAAGGATTTTGGGGAAAATATGCTGAGATTGGTCTGAGGAGACTCCTTCTACACATACCAATGGCAGCTGCCCTAGGGCCTGCTTCCTCTTCCAGAGTCTGTCCTCCTCTGGGAGGAAGGGGCAGTGCTCCGGTCTCTGGTGCCTAAAACAAGTTTATTTCTCTCAACACTGGCAATAACCAGTCTCCATACCACTGTTGCCTTTATAAACTTCTTAATAATCTCATGCTGTGTTTGTTGTTGGTTTCAATCCGATTATCACCTGGGCTATGGGGGAATACTTTTAAATGCTCTCTCATCTTTCTTGCTCTTTTTTCCCCTTGATCTTGTGTATGTATGATGCTAATCTCTTGTCTTAGTTTCTTCCTGCTCTTTTGTATCTTACTTTCTTGTCTCTCCCCTGCCTTTTGTCTCTGGGTGTTTTGGGGCTTTTTTTTTTTTTTTTTTTGCCTTTTTGTACAAAGATTAGTTCAATGTAGTCTGTAGCTCCTTTGTAAACCAATTAAAAAAAAGTTTTTTTTAATAAAAAGCCATGTCTCTGGTGTGTTGAGAGGGTTGGGATTGGGGAGAATATGGTTATAACTTCATATACTAAACCCAAAATTAAGTTTTCTAGCTACACTGTTAATACATGTTAATCAGAACAGTTGTCCTACACTTAACTCCCAGGTAAACAATTCATGACCAGATCAGTGTGCCAGGACTATATAGAAATGTAGCAGATCCAGAGGAACAGGGACAGTTCCAACTTTTTTTTCTAAATTAGCTTCTATTTTGAAAATTTTTTAAATTCAAAGGAAAGTTGCAAAGATAGTGCAGAGGGTTTCTATATTCCCCTTTCCCAATTTTCCCTGTTGTTAACATTATCAGGGTATATTGTCAAAATTAAGAAACTGACATTGGTACATTACATTAGCTAAATCCTAGACTTTGTGGGCTCTGTCCATTGAGTCCTTTTTCTGTTCCAGGATCTGTTGCAGGATGCCACATTGCATTCAGTTGGTATGTTTCCCTAGTCTCCTCTGTGACACTCTCTTAGTCTTTTCTTATGGGTGACTTTGACAATATTTGAGTACTGGCCATATTCTGTAGAATATCCCCCAATCTGAATTTGTCTGATTTTTTTCTCATTATTAGACTGAGCTTACAGGTTTGGCGGTGGGGGGTGGGGGGGGAATACTACATAGGTGAAATGCCCTCATCACATCCTATCAAGGGGTGTGTGATAGCCATGTGACATTATGGATGATAAAACCATTATCACCTGGTTAAGGTAGTGTTTGCCTGGTTTCTCCACTTTCTCTTTCCCTATTCTTTGGAAGTGAGTCTAGCCCAACCTTAATGGGGTTGGTGGGAATTAAGCTTCTGTGAGGAAACTGCCTCTCCTTTATTAATTTAAACTAGCAAGTACTCATGTATACTTATTTTACTATAAGTGGGTGGTTATAATCCAATTATACATTATTTTTGTTGTTCACATTGTCCCAGCTTTGAACATTAGAAGTGCTTTTGATTTCTGTGTCCCTTTGATATGTCTACATCTTTTTTTTTTTTGAGCACTTTTTGATACATAAGATGTTTCAGGCTCATACTGTATTTTCCCTGTCCCAGCCCTAGATTGGCCATTTCTCCAAGGAGCCTTTGTTCTTTTTATTGGAGAATGGTAGTTAGAAGCCAAGATCTAGCTCCAGTATATCTTACATTGTTAATACCAATCTGCGCCTAAAATGACTGAATCTAGATTATGGCCCCTGGAAACTGAAATTGAAGTTATGCTGACAGTCTTTCCCATTTCCTGTCAGCCTCTGCTTTTACTTGCCTTTGTACCTATCTAAGAATCCTCGGTTGATGGTTTATACTGTAACTACCAGCATTCTTGATTATGTTTGCTCATTTGACCCCTTATGTCCACTTTGTCAAATCACTCAGCTATTTGATTTTCTTATGTAGCTATTTGAAATATAACATTTTAATGTTTGGCTTTATTGGAGGGGTTTTTATGAGGAGGGGCTGTATGTTTTTTGGCTTTGGAGTCTTACGTGGACCTTTAAATAGTTCTGTCAGCTATTCAATCAGCAAACATTTATTGAGCCCTTACTATGTGCTAGGTTGAGGATAAAAAATGAAGTAAGACAGGCCCTGCTATCAAATACTTAATAGTCTGGCATAGTAATGTAGAACTGCAAGTTTCCCAGTCTTGACCCCATTTTTCAGCAGATAATTTGCTTCTTATTTCACAGAGAAAACAGAAGCGTCAAACTTCCCTCAAATTTCCCATCAAATTTCCTCAAACTTCCCTCTCTTCTAACATCTACGTGTTCACCAATACCAATTTACCCCCTTCTCCTAAGAAAAGTGTTTTTCCTTTGCAAGGCCAACCCTGCCACTAGTGCTCTCAACCTCATTTTCTTTGACTTCTTTTTATTCTTTGTTTCAATAGTATTTTCTCCTTTTAAGTCTCTCTTGGAGAGACCTTTTGTCAGTCTATAATGGTGGCTTAGAAGGTAAAGAGTCTGCAGTATGGGAGACCCAGGTTCAGTCCCTGGGTTGGAAAGATCCCTTGGAGAAGGGAATGGCCACCCACTCCAGTTTTCTTGTCCAGAGAATTCCATGGACAGAGGAGCCTGGTGGGCTATGGTCCATGGGGTCCTGAAGAGTTGGACACAACTGAGCAACTAACACTTTCACTTTTCAACCATGTTAAAATCTGCCTTTCTGCCCACCTCTCCCATTTTGAAAAGCCTCTGCTGCTGCTTCAAGCTGCTAACCTAATTCTTTCCACTTCCAAAGTTAGAGTAGTTTAATTTTTCTCTTATCCACCTGTCTGGCCATCGTTGACCAAGTCGCTTATCAAAACCAGCACCCTGGTTGCCTGCTCCAGTGGTCTTTCAGTCCTTAGCCTCTTCGACCTCTTTCCAGCAGTGTGTGTCTTAGTGCTTTCTTACCATGAAGTGCAAAACTGAGGCACTTCTGGTTTTCCTTCAACCTTTCTATGTTTTAGTCTCCTTCAAGAGCCACTTCTTCCTCTGTCCTTGAAATACTGGCATTCCCCTTCCTGGGTCCTTTCCTTACTCTTTCACCCCTGAACAAGTTGCATTCGCTCTTTAGCTATTAACATACATGTTGGTGACACCTAAATTAAAATCCCTCACTTTTTTCTCAACCTGGCAGCCTGCTTAGTGGACGTTTTCATCTGAATGTCCCACAGATAACTCACTCAACATGTAAGAAAGAAAAATAATCCTTTGTGTTGCTACCTCACTTGACATTATTACTACTCTTGATCATGTATACTTGAAATTTCAGAACCTTTTAATTCTCTTCCGTCTATCAACATTCATTTGATTGCTAATCCTGTCAGTATTACTTATAGAGTGTATCTCCATTTTTTTCCTTCTTTTGGGATTGTTTTTTTGGCCTCTGGGGTATGGATTGGAGGATCTTAGTTTCCTGACAAGGGATTGAACCCAGGCCCACAGCAGTGAAAGCTTGGAGTTCTAACCACTGGACCACCAGGGAATTCCCTCCCTCTTTATTTCCACTGTCCTAGGACTTGACTGAGCGACTTCACTTTCACTTTTCACTTTCATGCACTGGAGAAGGAAATGGCGACCCACTCCAGTGTTCTTGCCTGGAGAATCCCAGGGACGGGGGAGCCTGGTGGGCTGCCGTCTATGGGGTCGCACAGAGTCGGACACAACTGAAGCAACTTAGCAGCAGCAGCAGCAGTACTCACCCTGGCTACTGCTTAGGTCTTGTAACTGATCTCCCTGCTTCTGGTCTCCCTGAGCCTCAGTCGTCCATCTTCCACGTTGCCACCAGACCCCTGCCTAAAATCCTTTTCTTTTAGGAAAAGTCTAACCTTTCCAGTCTGGTCCCAGTCTATCTCTAGTTGTTCATGTCTCATACCCCTTTCTCCGGCTCAGTCTCTGCCCCTCCCCCATGGCCTGGCCTCAACACACTCTGTGTTTATACCTGTGTTCTTGCTGCCTTTGTTCTTGCTGTTCCTTGTCTACAATAATCACCCTCCTTTTATTTGTTTTTAGTGTGATTTACCGTGAGACAATTTACATATTCCTTTCTCTGTGAAACCTTTGGACACCTTTTTTCCCATGTCTTCTCTGCCCTGAACACAGTTTTAGCTTATTTGATCTTTCTGCTTGTATAGCTCCTTGTTCATATCCTCTAGCTAGACACAATTTTCTGGTTGCTTATTGATATTTTCTCCTGCTTTTCTAGACTGAGTTCCTGGAGGGCAAGAATCACATGTATTTTGTAGGTTCAGCATTTAATGAAATACCTTTTTGAAGACTAGGATCTAATATTTTTTGAGTTGAATGAATAAACTCAACTTTAGCCTTGTCATCATTGGGGTCAAAGGTAAATTATTGGGCCACTATAGACTTTAATCAGGAGATCCTAATGAAGAGCTCTCTGTATGTGGAATCCAGGAAGCCTTCCTTCCTTTGCTGAAGTTCTTTCTCAGGACCTTCCTGATCCCCCAGCTTACCCCTTTCCTCATCATCTCAATTCTGAACTCTGCCCAGAGCATGTAGAGTTCCCATAAACCTGACTGGAATGTTTCTATATTGAGAGAAGATACTTTTGTCTTGAGAGTAGTTATCCAAGGCTGTGGGTGAGGAGACTGCCTTCCTGCCTGTTCCTTACCTTGCTCTCCTCTGATACTCCTGATGCAAGAGGGCTCTTTTACCTTCAGTTCCCCCCTTAGTCCCAGACTTCAGTTCAGTCGCTCAGTCATGTCCGACTCTTTGCGACCCCATGAACTGCAGCACGCCAGGCCTCCCTGTCCGTCACCAACTCCCGGAGTTGACCCAAACTCATGTCCATTGAGTCGGTGATGCCATCCAGCCATCTCATCCTCTGTCGTCCCCTTCTCTTCCTGCTCTCAATCTTTCCCAGCATCAGGGTCTTTTCAAGTGAGTCAGCTCTTCACATCAAAGTATTGGAGTATTGGCCAAAGTATTGGAGTTTCAGCTTCAACATCAGTCCTTCCAATGAACACCCAGGACTGATCTCCTTTAGGATGGACTGGTTGGATCTCCTTGCAGTCCAAGGGACTCTTTAAGAGTCCTCCAACACCACAGTTCAAAAGCATCGATTCTTTGGCACTCAGCTTTTTTCACAGTCCAACTCACATCCATACATGACTACTGGAAAAACCATAGCCTTGACTAGACCGACCTTTGTTGACAAAGTAATGTCTCTGCTTTTTAATATGCTGTCTAGGTTGGTTATAACTTTCCTTCCAAGGAGTAAGCTTCTTTTAATTTCATGGCTGCAGTCACCATCTGCAGTGATTTTGGAGCCCCCCAAAAGTAAAGTCAGCTACTGTTTCCACTGTTTCCCCATCTATTTGCCATGAAGTGATGGGACCAGATGCCATGATCTTAGTTTTCTGAATGTTGAGCTTTAAGCCAACTTTTTCACTCTCCTCTTTCACTTTCATCAAGAGGCTCTTTAGTTCTTCTTCACTTTCTGCCATAAGGGTGGTGGCATCTGCATATCCGAGGTTATTGATATTTCTCAGTCCCAGACTTAGATCTGGCAAAGGAAGGTGGTTGTAACTGAGTGCAACATTCCACCTGCCTGGACTCCTAGAAGAGCCCAAGGAGGGATGGGCAGCTATCCATCAGCCTCAAAGCCCTGGTCATTTCTATAGCTGCTGCTTCACACTACTGGAGCTTTGACACTCTCATGCAAGCTCCTCAGAAGACAGACTCCAGAATCAGAGTACTCAGGCCCTCATCCTGCATCTAAGCCAGATCATCCCTAGAAAGGGTTTCCAGGTAGCCACCAGCGGAACAGAAGGCTAGGAAAACAGGGAACCAGTCTCCTCTGGCTCTAATTCTCATGAGAGCCAGTTCTACAGTTTCTTATTCTGGGCAGTAATCTGATGGAGCTGGACTCCTGTCTCTCAATTGCAGCACAAGCTATACACCTCTCTCCTTCTATCTCCATGCTGACATTCCTTCTACACACTCTGTGCCCTCCCTTCACAGTTTGCAGTTCCTGCAGCTTCATAGATACTGGAGATATACTGTGGATATGAGTCATTCCAGGAGGCCCTTTCTGACCCCTCACTGTGTCCTGAGTTTCTCCTATGTTTGCTGCCCTCTGGTGGTGATAGTTTGAACTGTACTATCTTTTTATAGTGGTCGGCTGACAGGTATTGGTACACATTTTCTCAGTCCATATTCAAATACTGTGTTAAAATATTTTTTATTGCTGAATTTTGTATTTTCTTTCAGGCATCATGGCCATAAGTACAAAAAAAAAAAAAAAACAAACAGGGCCTGGACTTTAGAATCAGACTTACTAGGTCCAATCCTAACAGTGCTGTTTCCTGACTGAGTGACCTTGGTCAAGTTACCTAAATTCAGCTTTCTTACCTATAAAGTGAAGATAACAATAACTCAATGGGAGAATTAGATGTGATGATTGTAAAATTCATAGCCCTAGCTGTGCCCTAGCACATAGGCACTCAGTAAAGTTTGTTACCTTTTCTATGATGGTGATCAATGTGATTTTTTCAAAATTTTGGTAACATCAAATTTACCTTCATACACCTATTTTCAATATGATTTTTTAAAAACTCTAATTTTATACAGCTGCTTTCCTGACCCTTGAGTTTAGAAAATGAGGTCAACTCGAAGTCTAAGCTGTGAAGCCTCTCTGTGCCCAGGGAACTGCAGATCTGAGCCCAGAAAATAAGAGCTAGAAGGGCTTTTGGGAACAGGTGAATGGCTGTGAACACTTAACCTCACTTGGGTTTCCAGCCTGGGAAGAGCTGACAGCAGCCAGCACTTTTTCCTAGGGTCAGCAAAGGGCAGAGGTTTGGCATCACACTGTTCTCAGTGGGAACTCTAAGGCCCCCTCCTCCCACTTTACAGAGGAAAGAGGAGGTGGCTGAACAGAGGAAGATATGAGACCGGTTCTCTGCTCCTCCCTCTCCCTGCTTTTCCCCACACCCATCCTCTCCCCCACAGCAGCCGTCTCCCCCACAGAGACAGGGAAGAGGGAGGGGGTTGGAGTTGGGGGCCGAAGGATCAGAAGCCCCACGATGCCCTGTGTCTGAAGGAAGCTCTGGCCAGGGACAGCTGTGCTGGCTCCTGCTGCCCCCTCCAGCATGATGCTGGGGATCCTGGGGCTCTGGGCACTGCTTCCCACAGCCGTGCAAGGTAAGTGTCTACAGGGAGAAGCAGGGTCTTTCCAGCCACCCATCATGGGAGGGAGCACTTGGAGAGTGAAGAGTGGAGTGGGTGAGTGAGGGTGAAGGATACAGCCAGGTCTTCCCTTGGGGTCACTTTCTGGGCCTCTGCTGACCCTGTTTCCTCCTGTGGCTTTTCCAGGCTAGCTCTGCAATACAAAACATGTTTTGTCTCTCTCCCGGGCTTCTGTCTCTGCCCCTGCATTCACTCCCATCTTGACCCCTCCCCTCCCCTTACCCTGGCCTGCAGCACCCCCCAGCAGGCGGACCTGTGTGTTCTTCGAGGCCCCTGGAGTGCGGGGAAGCACGCAGAACCTGGGGAAGCTGCTGGATGCAGGGCCGGCGCCCCCCAGGGTTATCCACTGCCTCTACAGCCGCTGCTGCTTTGGAATCTGGAACCTGACCCAAGACCAGGCACAGGTGGAGATGCAAGGTGAATGGCGCAGCATCTGCCAGGCATACCTGGGTGGGAGAGAGGCTCATCCAGTGGCAGGGGTTGGCCGCTGAGGAGGGCAGGAGAAATGGAATGTGTGGAGGGAAAGAAAAGGCTGTGAGAGATGGAAGGGATGCCCTCTGTGTTCCCAGACCCATACACACTCTGTCCCCCCCTTTCTCTCCTCCCAACCCCTCTGCATCAGGATGCAGAGACAGCGATGAACCAGGCTGTGAGTCCCCCCGCTGTGACCCAAGTCCCCGAGCCCATTCTCGCCCCAGCTCTACTCTCTTCACCTGCTCCTGTGGCGCTGACTTCTGCAATGCCAATTATAGCCATCTGCCTCCTCTGGGGAGCCCTGGGACACCTGGTTCCGAGGGTCCCCAGGCCATCCCAGGTAGCTACCCAAGGTGCTGGTGCCAAGTGGGGGCTGGGGCCCAGGTTAGATGAGAGGTTAGAACCAAGGCCAATTCTCACCTTACCGCTGTCCTAAGCTTCCTTCCTCCTGGCCTTGAGAAGTTGGTTGCCCTGGTGACTAGGAGATAAGGGGGCTTGTGACCAGGGTGGGGGTGGGTAGAGAAGCAATTCTCTGAGGAGAGGGAGAGAAGCAGAGAGCAAGGTTTGGGGCAGGGCTCACCCAGCCTTCTTTCTTGCTCTAACCTCCAGGGGAGTCCATCTGGATAGTGATGCTGCTTCTGGGACTGCTGCTGCTGCTGCTGCTGCTGAGCAGCAGCATTTTGGGTACTACTCTGCCCCACCCCCTCTTGTGACCCCTCAAGGCACCGCCCCAGCGCTCTGACCCCTCTCCAGGCTCCCCTGATCCCCATCACTTCCCAATCTCCATGCCTGGGTACCCTGACCCTAAGGCTGTTCTCTGCCCCAGCCCTGCTGCAGCGGAAGGCCTGCCGAGTGCGAGGTGGGCCAGAGCCAGAGTCAGATTCAGGCAGGGACTGGAGTGCTGAGCTGCCGGAGCTGCCTGAGCTACGCTTCTCCCAGGTGCCCAGGGATGGCAGGGAGGGGGGCCCCTGGGCACTCCCAGAGAGTGTGCTGGGGAGGAAGCCCGGCCCTGTGAGCTCAGTGAGATCCAAACTCAGCACCCTGTCCCCACCAGGTCATACGGGAAGGAGGTCACGCAGTTGTGTGGGCTGGGCAGCTGCAAGGCAAGCTGGTAGCCGTCAAGGCCTTCCCCGTGAGGGCTGTGGCCCAGTTCCAAGCTGAGAGAGCATTGTACGAGCTGCCAGGCCTACAGCATGACCACATTGTCCGCTTTATTACCGCCAGCAGGGGCAGCCCTGGCCCCCTGCCCTGTGGGCCCCTGCTGGTACTAGAACTGCACCCCAAGGTGAGGACTGAGGAATGTCTGTGTGTGGGAAGGCGGGGCAGGGAGTGGTGGCAGCTAGGCCCTGTTCAGGCTTGTTCCTTTGCTGTAGATTGCCTTTTCTTTAGAACATTAAATATGCTTTTTTATTGTTTTTTCTTATTATTATTATAAGCAGTACTTGCTAATATTTTTGACTTACAATATATAGACAAGGAAAGGGAGAAATCAAAACAATTCATATTCCTGACCTTAAGGAAAACCAATGTTAAAGACAGATCTCTGGGCATAGACTTCCAAACTCATTCATCTATCCATTCAACTAATATTGATGAACAATATGTTGCTGGGAAAAACACACCCAGCCCCTGCCCTTTCCAGATTTTACAGAGTAGTAGGGGAAACAGAAGGAGATCAAGCAAACGCAAAAAGAAATGTAAAGTGTCAAGTGAATTAAGTGCTGAAAGGTCCTATAAGAAAAGACTAAGGAGGCGTAACTCAAAGGGAGGATCATGAGCAAAAAGGACGAAGAGACAGATAGGCAGGGGCCAGACCGTACCGGCCTTGTAGGCCTCTTAAGGACTTGGGATATTATCACCTACAGTTCCTCCACCTCTGAAATCTTGAGTTCTGGAAAGTCTCTTCTTTGACCATATACCTCACAGCCCAGCTCAAAAATCACCACTTTTTTGGTTTTGTTTAACTTTCCGGGCACACTGAAGGCGCTCAATAATGTCTGTAGAATGAGGGACTCCATTGCTCCTTTCCTCCCAGTTGCTCCCCACCGGCTGCTCTCCTACCCAACGGCTCTCCGTATCCGCGCCCCAGGCCAGGTGGTTCATGCAGGTGCTCCTACCTAGCCTACTCTGCCTCTTCTGTTTCTGTCTTTATCCCAAGTCCTGTGAGGCAGTATAAGGTGGTTAAAGGTGAGTGATGCTGGCAGTCAGACTGCTTCAGGGTCAGGTTGTACTACTCTCTTGCCCAGGGATTTCCAGCAAGCTCCTCATCCGTAAAACAGGAATGACAGGAGTATCCACCTCCCAGGGTTGTAGTGAGGGTTACAAGAGGCTTGGCACGTGCCAAGTGCTCAGGACACTTAACTAGAGCTACTATTTTTCCTGTCAATCTGAGTGATGTACACCCTCACTCCTGCATTGCCTACTGCCTTGCTCTGGATGTGTTGTGTGTAAGTCTGTTGGGAGATGCGGAGGGAAGTATGACAATTGATCTCTGCTCCCTGGGGTGAATCAGCCTCCTCCAGCTTTGTGTGTTCCCCTCTTCTCTCTGCTTCTCCCCAGGGCTCCCTGTGCCACTACTTGACCCAGCACACCAGTGACTGGGGCAGTTCCCTGCGGATGGCACTGTCCCTGGCGCAGGGCCTGGCGTTTCTCCATGAGGAACGTTGGCAGGATGGTGGGTGAGCTGGGGGTTAGAAGCCATGGGAGTCAGGAGCCATGCTGCTGTTTCTGATTTTCCCTTAGCTTGGAGGGGAAGGATTGGGTCAAAAAGACAAAGGAAGAAGGTCCGTGCCCCTTCAGCCTGGCTTCTCCCACAGGGCAGTATAAACCGGGTATCGCCCACCGAGATCTGAGCAGCCAGAATGTGCTCATTCGGGACGATGGGTCATGCGCCATTGGAGATCTGGGCCTCGCCTTGGTGCTTCCTGGCCTCGCCCAGCCCCCAACCTGGGCCCCTACTCAACCCCGAGGCCCGGCTGCCATCATGGAGGTCAGTACTCTGGAGGAGGGTGAGACCTTGGATGGCGGTGGTGGTGCTGATGGCGATGTAGCGACAGTGCAGTAGCAGCTAGAGTGTACGGGGTGCTGCTGAGTCTAGTTGGGGGCTTGTTGCACGGACCAGTGTTGTGGTGAGGGTTGCCATGGAGATGATCCTTGCCATCCAGGCTGGCACCCAGCGGTACATGGCACCGGAGCTCTTGGACAAGACTCTGGACCTTCAGGACTGGGGCACGGCCCTGCGGCGAGCTGACGTCTACTCTCTGGCTCTGCTCTTGTGGGAGATCATGAGTCGCTGCCCAGATTTGCGACCTGGTGAGGACGGGTGTGACAGCGTCCCCCCCACCGCCCTGGTGCCCCACCTGCCCATTCTAGACTCACCTACTTCCTGACCCAGGAAGCTCTACCCTTCTCCCTCTTGGTCTTTCTACAAGAAGGCACCCCTTGGGCTAGCTGACACCTAGCCTCATGTGCCTTTTCCCAGACAGCAGACCACCACCCTTCCAACTGGCCTATGAGGCAGAACTGGGCAGTGCCCCCACCACCTGTGAGCTGTGGACCTTGGCGGTGGAGGAGAGGAGGCGCCCTCATGTTCCACCTACCTGGTGCTGCTTTACCACAGTAAGAGGGTGCGGGCTGGTGGGCTGGGGACCTGGAGAGTCTTGACACGGGCTTCAGGGACCTATTCACCAGGACAGCCCACCTGTTCCTATCCCTTCTCATCTCCCACCACTCCTGGCTCATGTTCAGCTGGAGCTGGGCAAACTTGCTCTGTACTCCAGTTCATCCCTTTCCACTGTAAGCCTCACATAGCCCATTCCTGAGACACATACCTTCCTCTTGCTCAGTCTTGCCTTGTCCATCCCTCTTCTCTCCATCATCAGCTTGCCCTGTTCCTCAGTTCCTTCCTCCAGGAAGCCCTCCTTGGCCTTGCTTCTGGTCTGAGCTCTGCCCCCAAGATGGCTGCTTTCCTGGTACACTGGAGCCCGATATTTGTTTTTTAACATTTTAAAAAAAGTATTTATTCATTTGTTATTTTTGTGTATGCTGGGTCTTCACTGGGGCGCTTGGGCTTTCTCTAGTTGCAATGCATGGGCTGCTCATTGCGGTGGCTTCTCTTGCTGAGGAACACAGGCTCTGGGCTAGCGGACTTCCCTAGTTGTGACACATGGGCTTATTTGCTTCACGGCATGTGGAATCTTCCCGGACCAGGGACCAAATCTGTGTCCCTTGCATTGGCAGGTGGATTCTTAACCACTGTACCACCAGCGAAGAATAAATTAAAAAACATTTATTTATTTGGCTGCATTAGGTCTTAGTTGTGGCACACGGGATCTCTTGCGTCATGCGAGATCTTTCACTGGGGCACACAGACTCTCTAGTTGTGTTCCTTGGGCTCCGGAGCACACAGGCTTAGTTGTGGCTTGTGGGCTTAGTTTCTCTGAGGCATGTAGGATCTTAATTCCCCCATCAGGAATCGAACATTATGTCCCTTGAATAGCAAGGCAGATTCTGAACCACTGGACCACCAGGGAAGTCCCCTGGAGCCCAATATTTAATCCAATAATTTCTCATTCTGTCTTACACCTCTGTTTCTGTTACAACCCAATTAAAGCCAGAACTAGGGATAAGGGTTAAAGCAGTGGCTGAATAGTGAAATTTCAGGGTTTCTGCGGAAAACAGTTTCCTTACAGGAGGCCCCTTCCCCTGTTACCTATCTGAAGTTTCCACTGCACAAGTGTCTGTTGGGTTTGGTAACAAAGGCACAGGTATTGTTTGCAGAAGACCCTGATTGCCCTAGAGAAAGGAGCAGTTAAACCATTAATTAGCCTGAACTAGCATCTCGGAGGAAAAGGTGGACTCTTTGGAGAGAACTTTTCTCAAAAGAGAGGAGATGAAAGGCGTGATTTGGGTGAAGGGGAGGAAGGAGGCTCCAGGAAGGAACAGAAGAGGAGTGTTGAGACCTGGGCCATCAAGGATGCCTTTTAACGCTGGGGCCACTCAGGGTCCTGGAGTAAAATGTGCCTCCCGGTCATTCTTCCCAGGACCCTGGTGGCCTGAGAGAGCTCCTGGAGGACTGCTGGGATGCAGACCCTGAAGCACGGCTAACAGCTGAGTGTGTACAGCAGCGCCTGGCTGCCCTGCCCTGTCCTGAGGAAGCCCACCCCTTCCCTGAGGGCTGTGCACAGGACTGCTCACCTTGCTGCCTGGAAGACCATCTCTCCAGTCCTCCCGTCTGCCATTCTCCCTTGTAGGCTGCAGCTGAGTGCTTGCCACTTCACTGTTCAGCAAGGCTCTTTTTCCAGAAATCCTCAACCTACCTGGACTACTTCTCCTATGTAAATATGCATTTATGTAGAACTTGTGTTTGCTGTGGTTCAGTCGCTAAATAATGTCTGACTCTTTGCGACTCCATGGACTGCAGCACGCCAGGCTCCTCTGTCCTCCACTATATCCTGGAGTTTGCTCAAATTCACATCCATTGAGTCGGTGATGCTATCTAACCATCTCATTCTCTGCTGCCCCATTCTGCTTTTGCCTTCAATTTTTCCCAGCATCAAGGTCTTTTCCAATGAGTTGGCTCTTTGCATCAGGTGGCCAAAGTATTGAAGCTTCAGCTTCAGCATCAGTCCTTCCAATGAATATTCAGGACTGATTTCCTTTAGGATGGACTGGTTTGATCTCCTTGCAGTTCAAGGGACTCTCAAGAATCTTCTCCAGCACCACAGTTCAAAAGCATCAATTCTTCTTCAAAATATGCTACAAATCATGTCCATTAGTGCCAAAGGAGGGTGCTATAAGTGACCTGTGGGTTTTTTAAATAATTTTTTCTGGTGATAGCCTTCTTTATGATTCAGCCTTCTTTATGATCCAACTCTTACATCCATACATGACTACTGGAAAAACCATAGCTTTGACAATATGGACTTTTGTCAGCAAAGTGATGTCTCTGGTTTTTAATATGTTGTCTAGGCTTGTCATAGCTTTCCTTGTAAGGAGCAAGCATCTTTTAATTTCATGGCTGCAGTCAGCATCTTCAGTGATTTTGGAGCCCAAGAGGAGAAAATCTATCACTGCTTCCACTTTTCCCCCTTTTTTTGCCATGAAGTGATGGGACCAGATGCCATAATCTTAGTTTTTTGAATGTTGAGTTTTAAGCCAGCTTTTTCATTCTCCTCTTTCACCCCTCATCAAGAGGCTCTTTAGTTCCTCTTCACTTTTCTGCCATTAGAGTGGTATCATCTCCATATTTGAGGTTGTTGATATTTCTCCCAGCAATCTTGATTCCAGCTTGTGGTTCATCCAGCCTGGCATTTCACATGATGTACTCTGTATATAGGACTTCCCTGGTGGCCACCTATTTTCCCTGTAATTTAGTTTAAACAGCACTCTTTGAATAATCTTTAAACATAAGTTTCATTCTGTCTTGCCTCTGCTCAACAGTCCACTTGCCTTTTTTGTGACAATGCTGTGAGCACTATTTACAGAGGAGGAAACCAAGGGCTCAGAGAAGTTTAGAATGTGTCCAAGGTCATACAGATTTTAAATACCAAAGAAGGGATTTTCAGCCATTAAAAGTGAAGTTTATGTTGGAAATAGAACTGCCATACGACTCAGCAATCCCACTGCTGGGCATACACACCAAGGAAACCAGAACTGAAAGAGACACGTGTACCCCAATGTTCATTGCAGCACTGTTTACAATAGCCAGGACATGGAAGTAACCTAGATGTCAATCGGCAGACAAATGAATAAGAAATCTGTGGTACATATACACAATGAAATATTACTCAGCTATTAAAAAGAATGCATTTGAATCAGTTCTAATGAGGTGGATGAAACTGGAGCCTATTATACAGTGTGAAGTAAGTCAGAAAGAAAAACACCAATACAGTATATTAACACAGATATATGGACTTTAGAAAGATGGTAACGATGACCCTATATGTGAGACAGCGAAAGAGACACAGATGTAAGAACAGACTTTTGGACTCTGTGGGAGAAGGCAAGGGTGGGATGATTTGAGAGAATAGCATTGAAACATGTATATTATCATATGTGAAACAGATCATCAGTCCATATTTGATGCATGAGACAGCATGCTCAGGGCTGGTGCACTGGGATGACCCTGAGGGATGGGATGGGGAGGGAGGTGGGAAGGGGGTTCAGGATGGGGAACACATGTACACCCATGGCTGATTCATGTGTGTGTGTGTGTGTGTTAGTCACTCAGTCGAATGTATGGCAAAAACCATCACAATATTGTAAAGTAATTAGCCTCCAATTAAAATAATAAAAAAAGTGAAGTTTATGGAAACACCACAAATAATTAGAAATAGATAATATTATATGAACATATGTCAACAAGTCTAGGGTTATGTTAAAACAAAGATAAACCTATGATCACAAGAAAAGACAACAAATACCAGTTTGTTTCAAAATACCCAACCAAAACTGTCAAGATTATCAAAAACAAAGTCTGAGAAACTAGCACAACCAAGAGGAGCCTAAGGAGACACATGTCCTCTTGGATAAAATCCTGGAATAGAAAAAAGGACATTGGGTAAAAACCAAGGAAATATGAATAAAGTATGGAGTTTATAATCATGAATCAATATTGGCTTATTTGGGTAACAAAGCACCATACTAATGTAAGAGTTATCAATAGGGGAACAGGATATGGTGAATATGAAAACTCTGTATTACCTTCTCAATTTTTCTGTAACTCTAAAGCTGTTCTGAAAAAAATAAAGCTTACTTAAGAAAACAAAAACTATGACTTGCTTCAAAACTGTGGAGAGACCACAAATATAAAAGAAACAAGGGGAGGGTCGTCGTAAGCATTACAGTGTTTACTTGCAATATTCTTGAGTGGATGTGCTGTAATATGTTGTATTGGAGGGATCACTAACAGAAAATTCAGAAAATCTAGATTATAATGTTGGCTCTTCTAATTCTGAACTCTTAAAAGAGTTTATTTATTTAATTTTCTCAGGAAGTTGAATAAATGATTCTCTTAAGTAATTTCCAACCCTATAATTCCATGATTCTATGATAAAATATTAAAGTCCCAGTTTTAAAGATTGCTTCACCAAATGTGGTATATAACTAGTATGGCATTGCCATGATAAGTGATTCCATACTCATGGAGATGCAGTATACATATAAATAAACTTCTTATAAACTTGGAACCATAAATCTATGAATAGAATGGCTCATGGGAGGGAAACTGTGTGGCTGAAGACAGGGGTTGTGAGCGATAGAAAAAAGATTGATTTTTTCGCTATCTATTTTTTTTTTAACCTCTTGAATTTTGAATTTTTTGCATATTTTATATATTAAAATTACATGTTTACTTACTAATTTAAAATGTCTATGCCTAGTGATGAGTACATCATGAGAAATGCTGGGCTGGAAGAAACACAAGCTGGAATCAAGATTGCCGGGAGAAACATCAATAACCTCAGATATGCAGACGACACCACCCTTATGGCAGAAAGGGAAGAAGAACTAAAGAGCCTCTTGATGAAAGTGAAAGTGGAGAGTGAAAAAGTTGGCTGAAAGCTCAACATTCAGAAAACTAAGATCATGGCATCTGGTTCCATCACTTCATGGCAAATAGATGGGGAAACAGTGGAAACAGTGTCAGACATTTTTTGGGCTCCAAAATCACTGCTGATGGTGATTGCAGCCATGAAATTAAAAGACGCTTACTCCTTGGAAGGAAGGTTATGACCAACCTAGATAGCATATTTAAAAGCAAAGACACTACTTTGCCAACAAAGGTCCGTCTCGTCAAGGCTATGGTTTTTCAAGTGGTCATGTATGGATGTGAGAGTTGGACGGTGAAGAAAGCTGAGCGCCGCAGAATTGATGCTTTTGAACTGTGGTGTTGGAGAAGACTCTTGAGAGTCCCTTGGACTGCAAAGAGATCCAACCAGTCCATCCTAAAGGAGATCAGTCCTGGGTATTCATTGGAAGGACTATGTTGAAGCTGAAACTCCAATACTTTGGCCACCTCATGCGAAGAGTTGACTCATTGGAAAAGACCCTAATGCTGGGAAGGATTGGGGGCAGGAGGAGAAGGGGATGACAGAGGATGAGATGGTTGGATGGCATCACCGACTCGATGGACATGGGTTTGGGTGGACTCCGGGAGTTGGTGATGGACAGGGAGGCCTGGCGTGCTGCGATTCATGGGGTTGCAAAGAGTTGGACACGACTGAGCGACTGAACTGAACTGAACAGACTGATGCCTAGTGAAAAAAAAGACTGGATGGAAATATTCCAAAATAATAATTAGTGATTCTGTTTGGCGATGGGACCTCAAAAGTGTCTTCTTCTTCTTTCTACTTTTCTGTGTTTTCCAAGTTTTCTTTAAGTCTTATGAATTCCTTACAGGATCTAGGAAAATATGTAAATGAATATGCTATCACCAGAAACAATTCTTAAAAAAGACCCACAGGTCACCTATAGCTCCCTCCTTTGGCACTAACGGACATGATCTATGGCATATTTTGTGCTTATTGATACATTGTTTGCTGAAGTTGTTTCATTTGTGACCATCATATTTTCACCTAGTCTGTAATGGGAAGCATGGAGAGCATGGAGGAGCATAGTTTATATTCTTTCTGGTTTTGTTATAGCACCCAGCTCAGGAGTCAGCACACAGCCTGAGTCCTGAGTTCCTAACCTGGATCTGCCACTAACTAGGGTGGAATCTGCAATATGCCATTTCTCCTTTTTTTTTCACTTTCCCCTTTTTGGCATGCAGGATCTTAGTTCCTTCACCAGTGATTGAGCCCATGCCCTCTGCTCTGGAAACGCAGTTTTCACTAGACCAACAGGGAAGTCCCCTGCCCAACCCCACTTTTTTTTCTTTTGTCCTGTGCCATAGTTTAATGCCTTCACATACTGCCATAGGCCTTCCTACCTATAGTTGTTAGACAGCAAGCAACAGATGTCTCATGCTGCTTTATATTTCTATAGCCTTCCTCAGGTCTAGGAAAATAACTACAAATATTTTATATTTTCAACCTCTTCTCTGAATATCCTCTTTTCTTTCCCCCATCCATTAAAATGAACCTTGCTTTTCCTGGAGTGTTAACTGTTTTTTCTTTCACATACACTGGAGGAAGGTGGATATTTTCCTTGCTCTCTGTTGCTGCTTCTAGACCATTTCTCTTTCTCCTTAAAAATCCAAGCTTCTCTGACCACATGATCTGCTACTTTACCTTGTTGTGGTTATTTGCAGACCTCCTGGTCACTTGTGTATTTTAGCATCTGCTCAAAGTCTTTTTCTTTTCATCATTACTTTTATCATCATTCACTATATAGATAATCTACTTAACCCTTTCATCTTGACCTTTTTCCTTCCAACAAGATTTTCCCTTACCACCTTAGCCACCAAATCTGTTTCAAGCATTCCATTCTTTGGGTACCAACTCCCGCCTTTTCAGCTCAGTTACTCTAGAAGGCCTCTATTGGCACATCCAGTCCATTCACCCTACCACTTTTTCACTATTCATCTCACCTCTCATGTTTTTCCTTCCTTGCTCAGTTTATCTTCCGTGGTCTTTCATCCTAATCGCTACACTCTCAACAGTCTTGCCCCTTTTTCCATTTCTCTTATATTTTGCAGGCAAGCCCCATCCCAAGTTAAATCCAGTTCTCTTCCTATTTCACAGCTGTACCCAAGCATTGGTATTTAACTGGAAGAAGCTACCATCTGTGCTGACCGGTCTCACTTTACATGTGGCCCACAGACTTCAAGTCAGCCCTCCATACTGCCCAACAATCCTAATTCAGTACCCTAGTTAATTCATTTGCACACTTTCTGAGATGACTATTTCTGACCTCCACCTCACTCTCAACTGATAATTTTGCTTCTTATTTCCCTGAAGAAAAAAAAGATCAGGAGCAAGCAGCAGAGTCACATTTTTCCCCTCACTAAATCTACCCATGCATTTACATCTAGATCTGTGGACTCTGATTTCCCTCCTATAACAATAGTAACAGCTAACACATATAGTCTAGGGCTTACTATATGTTCAGCAGTGTTCGGAGTCCTGCATATATTAAGTCATTTAATCCTCACTATGAATTAAGTATTATTATTATCCCTCACTTTAGAGATGGGAACTGAAACATGGAAATTTCCTTTGAATTACCTTGTCCAAGGTTACAAAGAAAGTACTCTGAATTCAGAGTATAAGCAGATAGGGTAGAGGGATCCCTGGAGAAAGAGAACCAAGCATGACTTTCCTGACACAAGAGAAGTCATTTTTGGCCTAAGCCATTTTGTGATCTAACCTTGGCCACAGTGCTTGTCCTTGAACAGGTCTCAGTATTTAATTATCTTAAGGGAAGTGAGGGAATGCAGAAATAAAAGAAAAGCAGTCAAGAAACAATAGTTCAGGGTAAGTACCCTGGAGGTCCAGTGGCTAAGACTCTGTATTCCTAATGCAGGGGGCCTGGATTCAATCCCTGGTCAGGGAACTAGATCCCACATGCCACAGCTAAAGATCCCATATGCCATGATTAAGAACTGGTGCAGCCAAATAAATAAAAAAGTATTTTTTTAAAAAAAGAAACAATAATCCAGGGATAAAACAGAGTCCCAGTTCCTCTTCAAGAGGTATACATAACAATCTGATACATGTCTTTGAGTTCTGCCGGCTCCCACCAAGGTGGAGAATGGATTGATGATGTTGACCTTTTCTGACCCTCATGACTTCAACCAACTAAAGCTTCGACTCTGTCAACCTTTGCCTCACTTCTATGCTGAATTCTCTTCTGTTCACACCCCTTCATGAATATGCATATACTCTTAGCTTAAAACTTCCCCAGTTTCGCTGTTCAGGGAAACACTACTTTGGGACAGATTCCCAGTGTTCTTACTTGCTGCAGGCAATAAATCCTTCCTTCTTCTATGGCTTGGTTGTGTCCTTTGGCTGGACACCTACCAAGAGGTGAACCCAGTTTTCAGGTAACAAGAGCTCATTCTTGGTGCTTCCCTGGTGGTCCAGTGGTTAAGCGTCTGCCTGCCAATGCAGGGAACACGGTTTCGATCCCTGATCTGGGAAGATCCCACATGCCGCAGAACAACTAAGCCTGTGTGCCACAACTACTGAAGACCATGCATCCTAGATCCTGTGCTCCACAACAAGGGAAGCCACCGCAATGAGAAGCCTGAGAACCTCAAATAGAGATTAGCTGCTGCTTGCCACAACTTGAGAAAGCCCACGTGCAGCAATGAGGACCCAGAACACCCCATAATAAATAAATTTAATTAAATTAAAAAAAGGAAGTACATTACAATGGGAAAAAGTCTCTTCAGCAAGTGGTGTTGGAAAAGTTGGGCATCTGCATGTAAATCAATGAAGTCAGAACACACCATTACACCAAACACACACAGTTTGAGAACACATCCTTACACACACACACCCACAAAAGGGTCATTCTTTCAACTACTACATTGTATTAAGTGAACTGTCCTATCTAGGGTCAATGTTTTCTCCTGTAAACTTGAACTCCCTTTTTCCTGGTCACTTAGGAACTTTGCTCCTTCAGTTATCCCTTCTATTTTTCTCTCTACTGGATTATTCCCATCAGTTTAGAAACATGCTTTAAATTCTCCCATCTTAAAAAGTCCTTCCCTGGAGAAGGAAATGGCAACCCACTCCAGTATTCTTGCCTGGAAAAGTCCATGGACAGAGGAGCCTGGTGGGCTGCAGTCCATGGGGTTACATGACTGAGCACGCGTGCATGAGGGTGGAGGGAGATGGGTTGGTAGCAATAAACTGGTAGAACTAAAAAAAAAAAAAAAGTCCTTCCCAGACTACGCATTCTCTTCTTTCCACCCATCCTCTTGGTTACTGCTCCATTTCTCTGCTTCCTTGCTTACTAACACTGCTTGGAAGAATCACTTTTATTTGCTGCCTCTACCTTCTCATATGTCATTCTCTCCTCAAATTGTAGCAGGCAAAATTTCATCCCTAGAATGTAATTAAAACCACTCTTGAAAAATTCACTATTCTTCAAAATCCAATGGCCAGTTCTCAGTCTGCCTCCTCCACAGTTTATCAGAAGCATTTAAGTATTTGATAGCTTCTTCCTTGAATCCTTTCTTCACACTTTTCCTCAGATTTCCCACTTACTCACTGGGAAAGGGGAGAATCTGTATCCTTTCTGTATCCTTTGCTCACTTTTCTTGCCAATTTCTAAATACTGGCAGGCCGGAGTTCAAGTTCTGGGCCTTTTTTCCTACTCTGGCTACCCATGCCCCCTAGCTGACCTTGCTAGCTCCTTTAGATACCTCTATAACTCTGGATTGTTTTCTCTTCAGACAAGACCTCTTCCTGAGCACCAAACTGCCTTCTCAACATTTCCAGTTGGATATCTGATAGGCTTCCTAAACTTAACCTTGTCCAAAAGTACTTACATCTGCTCCTCCCCCATCTTCATCTCAGAAAATGACACCATTATTTCCTACTCAATATTCTTGGGTTTATTATGATTTCTCTATTCCTTTCACCTCAACATCCAGTCCAAGCCTGCCAAGCGCTACCTTAAAAAAAAAAAAAAACCACTAAATCAACTATACTTCAGTTAAAAAAAAAAAACCCAGACTCTGGGGGCTTTCTTTGTAGCTCAGTTAGTAAAGAATCTGCCTGCAATGCAGGAGATCCTGGTTTGATTCCTGTGTCGGTAAGATCCCCTGGAGAGGGAAATGGCAACCCACTCCAGTATTCTTGCCTGGACAATCCCATGGACAGAGGAACCTGGCAGGCTACAGTCCATGGGGTCGCAAGAGTTGGACACGACTTAGCGTGTACACCACCACCACCACCCAGAGTCTGACCCTCCTCATCATCTCTACAACTTCCATCCAGGCCACCACCATTCTCTCTTGGACCACAGCAGCAACCTCCTAACTGGGTTCCCTGCTTCACTTTAACCATTTCTCTCTACTTTGTTCTTTTACTACACAGTAGCCATAATAATAATAATAATAATAATAGAAATTTCATAATTTATATGTTATTATACATTTATTTATATTTTGCCTCTACCACCAAGATATTACCTCTATGAAGGCAAGGATTTTTTTCTCCTTTATTTTCACTCTATCCCCAGTACCTGGCTAGCTTGAGAAGTATTTGTTGAATGAATGAATGACAGAAGCATGGTAAATCATTAAAGACTTAATGAATGAGTAATATGAGCTCATAAATATGAGCTTTAAAGCAATATGAGCTTTAAAGGCATTATTTAAATGCTTTTTAAATAATCTGAGTTTAGGGAATTCCCTGGTGGTCCTGTGGTTAGGACTCTGTACTTCTACTGCAGGGAGCATGGGTTTGATCCCTGACCAGAGAACTAAAATCCTGCAAACTAGGCTTCCCTGGTGGCTCAGTGGTAAAGTATCTGCCTGCTAATGCAGGAGACATGGGTTCAATCCCTGGTCCAGGAAGATCCCTCATGCTGCGGAGCAACAGCCCAGGAACCACAACTATTGAGCCTGTGTTCTAGAGCCTGGGAACCCCAACTACTAAGCCCATGTGCTGCAGTTACTGAAGCCTGGGAGCCCTAGAGCCAGTGCTCTGCAATAAGAGAAGCCACTGCAATGAGAAGCCTGCACACCGCAACTAGAGAGCAGCCCCCCATGCAAGCCCCTACAACTAAAGAAAAACCCATGCAGTAAGGAAGACCCACCACAACCAAAAATAAATAAAATAATTGAAATCCCACAAGCCGCACAGTGCAGTTAAAAAATAAAAAGAAATTTGAGTTTCAATCTGAGGAAGAACTTCCTGACTAGCAGGTAAGTGAAGAGAGGTATGGAGGATATTGGCAATCTATAAGGGTCCTGCAGGGAGATTAAAAATCATCCTGAGTGAAAGTTGTTTAGTCGCGTCCGACTCTTTGCGACCCCACAGACCATACTATACGGTTCATGGCATTCTCCAAGGCCAGAATATTATTAACTATAAACTGTGAAGTGTCCTTCCTTTCAAGAAGCTTACAGTCAAATGCAGGAAGCTAACATAAAGTAATTACTCATTCATGCATGATCATAAGCTGAGATAGATATGTTAAAGGAAAGGCAAGGTTCTACTAGTGGCTACAACAAAGGAGTTTACCTGACTAGGGTATCAAGAAGGCTTCCCTGAAGAAGTGATTCTGGAGCTGAGAGCTGATGAATGAGCAGGAGTTAATTAGGCAAGCATTTGCTTGGTTATAATGAAGAAACTGTGGAAATGTATACAAGAAACCAATTTTGTGGTTATGTGTGTCATGTGAGTTGGAAAGGCTGGGTAAATGGAGAACAGGAGTGAAAGAGAGACTTTTCCCTTTATACCACTTGGTCCTTTTTGGTTTTCTAACATATTACCTATTCAACAAAAATGAATACTTTCATGTGAAAATAGTTTCAACCTTTGTCTAAAGGATAATGCAATGCCGCTGAAGAATTTTAAGCAGTAGGGTGATGTCAGAGTTGGCTTTAGAAAATTTCCAAGGTTGAAATGTGGAGAATGAATTGAAAGAGGGCCAGAGTGGATGCTGACAGGACAGTCAAAGAGACACCACTTCATACGCACTAGAATGTCTATACCAATAAAGACAGACAGTAACAAGTGTTGGTGCAGATGGGGGGAAATTGGAACCCTTATGGGGGATAGAAAATGGTGGCTATTTTGGTAAATAATTTGGCAGTTCCTCAAAAATGTTAAACAAAGAGTTGCCATATGACCCAGCAAGTCCTCTCACAAGTAAATACCTAATAGAATTGAAAACATATGTCAGTGCTCATGCCCCATGCACCCTTGCAGTCAGTGGGTGAGCTAGGGCAGCAAGGCAGCCTCCCTATAGCTCTGTGGAGTGCCTCTAGCCTCCCTACTGGAGTCGCTGGCAGGGGCCAGCCTTGCAGTGGTGTGTTCTACATCAATGGCTCCAGCTGGATTCATTGGACTAGGCAAATGGGGCATCCCATGGCAAAAAAAAAAAAAAAAAATCTCATGGACATGGCCATCCACTTGTTATTTATGATGTGTTCCCTGATGCATGCAGAGAATTTCCAGATGCAAGTGAACAGGTAGTGTCTTCTCCAGCAGATGTAGCCAGCAAGGATGGAATTATTTACAATGTTGCCCACCAGTATCAATGCAACAGAAGCTTATTCTGGAGAAAATGGGATTTCAAAAAAAGCAAAGCAAGGCTCACTATTAAAAGACTCCAGTACTATTGATCCTATAGTTTGGAAAGATTTGGCCAAAGAAGTTGAGAAAATGGGAGCAATTTTCAGGGTTGCCCCTGTTTCTGGTGGTGTGGAAGCTACTCAGTCTGGGAACCTCACGTTTATGGTGGGAGGTGTGCTGTGCTAAGTTGCTTCAGCTGTGTCCTACTCTTTGTGACCCTGTGGACTGTAGTCCACCAGATTCCCCTGTCCATGGGGATTCTCCAGGGAAGAATATTGGAGTGGGGTGCCATTTCTTACTCCAGGGAATCTTCCTGACCCAGGGATCAATCCCATGTCTCTTATGTCTCCAGTGTTGGTAGGTGGGTTCTTTATCACTAGTGCCACCAGAGGAGTCACAGACAAATTTGCTGCTGCCCAAGAGCTGCTGAGGAGCAAGGACTCCAGTGTGCTGTATTGTGGAGCCTATGGGCCTGGGCAGGCTCTGAGGATCTGCTACAACATACTGTTAGCTATTGGTATGATTGAAACTGCTGATGCTATGAATCTGGGAATCAGGTTAGGACTTGACCCAAAACTACTGGCCAAAATCCTAAATGTGAGCTCAGGACAGTATTGGTAAAGTGCTGCTTATAATCCCATATCTGGGGTGACTGAAGGAGTTCCCTTCCCTAATAACTATCAGGGTGGATTCAGAACAACACTCATGGTTAAGGATCTGGGATTAGCACAAAACTCTAATGTTAGCACCAACACCCCAATCTTTCTGGGCAGTCAAGTCCATCAGATCTGTGTGGATGATGTGTGCAAAGGGCTGCTCAAAGAAAGTCTGCTTGTTCGTGTTCCAGTTTCTATGAGAAGAGGAGACATTCTGAGTCTGTCCACTTTTGCCAGTGGACACTGTTGGAAACCAAACTCTATCTCCGAACCTCTTTATTGCTCACCCTGCAAGTAAATAGGTCTGTCTGTTTTCAATTGTCTAGGTCACAGTAAACCCTGGGATGTTTTTCACCCATTTTTAGCTGCTTATTCTTTTTTAAATCTATTTAGCAAATATGTAATACCTGAAATTTTTTCCCTGTAAGCCACTAATGATCCCTTGCTAACTAGCTGATTGGCTTTTTCAAAAATTTGAGAACTTCTCTGGTGGTATAAGGATCCCCCTGCCAATGCAGGGGACATGGGTTTGATCTCTGTTCAGGGAAGATTCCACATGCTGCGGAGCAACCAAGCCCATGTGCCACAACTACCAAGCCTATGTGCTGCAACTGCTGAAGCCAGTGCACCCAGAGCCTGTGCCCCACGATGAGAGAAGCCACCACGATGAGAAGCCCACACACCACAACAAAGAGTAGCCCCGGCTCACCGCAACTAGAGGAAGCCCGAGTGCAGGAACGAAGACCCAGCACAACCAAAAAAATAAAAGATCCCTGAGCATCTTTAAGTAAATTGTTGCATATTTCAATTACTACAAATTACTATTTAATTTGTAATTAAATTATTAATTTACAAATAAAACCTATTTTTTTCAGTACAATAAAACCTATTTTAGAGGAAAGAAATTGCTGTGAGGGAAGGAGTTAGGAAAAAGGAAAGTATAATGAATTACTACCTATGTCCCTCAGAAAGTTTGTCCCTTTTGTAGTATTCTTACGTTACTGTTGTTGTTCAGTCGCTCAGTTGTATCTGACTCTTTGTGACCCCATGGACTGCAGCAGGCCAGGCTTCCCTGTCCTTCACTATTCTCCCAGAGTTTGCTCAAACTCATATCCATTGAGTCAGCAATGATGCATTACTGAGGTTACTGATTTATTTTCTAGGAGTTGATAAAGCAAGAGAATGCCTTGCTGTATGTTATATAATTTGGACTCTGTTACATTTATCTTGGTGTGTCCCTCTTGTAACAACTCTCGATACTTAGCAAGCTTGTTTTTTATATATTTGCTTCCTTGTACATTCTTACTACATATTTTTGACTTCAAAAGTATACCTTTAGAATCCTTTCAAAGCCAAGAATGATACGTGCTTTAGATAATTATTACATTATTCTAAATATAACCATATAATCTTGAATTCAAGTAAATTTCTATGCTGATAATAAAAAGAAAACATATGGTCACACAGATTTGTCCATGAGTGTCCACAGCACCAATGTACATAATAGGCAAAAATGTAAAAACAATTCAAATGTTCTTCAACTAATGAATGGATAACTAAATGTGGTATAGCCAAAGAGTGGCATACTAGTCAGTACTTCCTTCATAAAAAGGAATGAAGATTCATACTACATCATGAGTGAACCTTGAAAATATTATGCTAAGTGAAAGAAGCCAATCACAATAGGTCACATATTATGCAATTTTCCATTTGTATGAAATGTTTAGAATAAGACAATTTATAGCAAAACATTAATTAGTGGTTGCTTAGGGCTTGAGTAAAATGAAGGAGAGGTAAGGAGACAAATGAGGATTCACTATTAATGGGTATAAAATTATTTTAAGGGGGACCAAAAGTGTTCTAAAATTAGATAATGGTGATGGTTATACAAGCTCAGGATATGCTAAAAACTATTGAACTGTACACTTTAAATGGGTAAATTGTATCGTATATGAACTATATTTCAATAAAGCTACTTTAAATAAGAGATAGTTTTCAAATTTCCCTGGTGGTCCAGTAGTTAAGAATCCATCTTGCAATGAAGAGGAACCAAGTTCAATCGCTGGTCGGTGAACTAAGACCCCACATGCTGCAGGGCAACTAAGCCCACACACCGCAACTACTGAGCCCGCATGCTGCAACTACTGAAGCCTGTGTGTCTAGAGCCTGTGCTCCACAACAGAAGCCACTGCAATGAGAAGCCCGTGCACCACAGTGAAGACTAGCCTTTGCTTGCCACAACTAGAGAAAACCCATGCGCAGCAACAAAGACCCAGCGCAACCAAAAAATACAATAAATAAATTATAAATTCTAAGAGGAATCATGCCCATATAGACATATCCATAATTTCTTTCAAACTCAATGATCTTTCAAGAAAGAAAAAAGTCAGATATAAATTGCCTTTAAAAAAAGTTCCAATTCATCTTAAATACTTAGTACAAGCCTGATATAAAAATATATCAAAATGTACTACGGTTATGCAAAACATAGTATTGTATGTCAAGTGTATCTCAATAAAATATATAGCAAAAACTTTTAATTAAAAAATTAAAAATCTATCAATTTTAGTTCAAGATGATAAACTCAGCATAAGATATATCTTCATATTTTTGTACCTCACAAACTGGGGATGTAATATTTTCATTATGGTTTGGTTCAAAGTATTTCATTTCCATACTATTTTATTCTCTGACTCAGAGTTATTTGGAAGACTTTTGCTTTTTTAACTTCCAAATATATGTTTGTTTTGTTGAATGCACACAAGCTCATGTGTCCAACACACAGTGAAAGCCAAACAAACCAGAACATTGAAGTTTGGAACAAAAGGTATGTTGCTGAACTGAGCCAGAATTGGTGGTTAGTGTTCAAAAAACCCAAAATTTGTGATAGTTTTTGGAGAGGAGTTTTTATAAGCAAAACTGGGGGCTAGGCCTGCAGGGCACATGACTTTCTTCTGTGGTTGGTGGTGAGGTAACAGGATGGTATTGCAGGAATGTTGTGCTCAGAAGAAAGTTATCATTCTTTACCTGTTGGGGGGCTTATTTCCCACAGAAAAACTGAAAAATCAATTGTCGTTTTTCCCTTGAGGAGAAACCAGGGCTCTGCTTTATGACTGCACTATTGTTTTTTGACAGTTCCTCCTTTGGTTCTGCATTCTCTCTCTTCCCTGATTAGTTAACTATTTCAATCTGCCCTTTGGAATTTGGGGAGGGTCTAGGAAGCTGAGGGCTTCCCAGGTGGCACTAGTGGTAAAGAACTCGCCAGCCATTGCAGGAGGCATAAGAGATGCAGGTTTGATCCCTGGGTTGGGAAGATTCCCTGGAGGAGGGCCCAGCAACTCACTCCAGTATTCTTGCCTGGAGAATCGCATGGACAGAGGAGCCTGGAGGGCTACAGTCCATAGGGGCTCAGTTAGTTGGACATGACAGAAGTGATTTAGCACACATGCTAGGAAGTTGAATCCGTTTTCCTACAAACAAGAAAAGGGGACCAGGAAAAGGCTTGTGGGGCCTTCACGGGGACACGGGAAGGCTCCACAGGGCCCCGCTCAGTTTCATTTGTATTTATATTTAACACTGTGGTCAAAGAATACAATATGTATTACACAATTCTCTGAAGTTTGAATTACATTCGTTGAGACCAATTTTTATAAATGTTTTACGTACGATTAAGAGGGATAAGTAGTTTTTACTTTGGGTGAATGGTTCTACATATGTTTATTAAATCAAGCTTGTTAAGTGGGTTACTAAAAAAAAAATGACGCCATTGCAGCAGTCAAGAGATGATGGTAGGCTGGGAGCAGAGAAGATGGAGAGAAGTGTAGGGATTCCAGATTTACTTGGGAAACAAAACAGACCCTTCCTGATGTTGGAGGGGAATGGGAGTAATGTGGAGAGAGCCATTAAAGATGACTTTATTGGTTTCTGGTTTATACAATTTGCCAGATGGCAGATATATGAAATTGAGATCGGGAACCCTAGGAGAGATTAGACATCTATATTTCCCCCAAGAATGTTTCTTTGGTTCCTATGGGGGCTAAGAGGGCAGCGGCAAATATGGAGGCTATGGGTGACAGCAGCTCCCTGCCATTCCTTAAGCCCTCTGCGTATGTATGTATATCTGTACAACACATCACAGTACAGTAAGTCCTCTATGTAAGAATGAGTTCCATTCCAAGTGTGTGTTCATAAGTCTAATTTGTTTTTAAGTTCAACAAAGTTAGCCTAGGTACCTAACTAACTTTGGCTATATAGGCTAACACAATAGGCTATATGTTGTTCTTCAGTTGCTAAGTCACGTCCAACTCTTTGTGACTCCATAGACTGCAGCACACCAGGCTTCCCTGTCCTTCACTATCTCCCGGAGTTTGCTCAAACTCATGTCCATTGAGTCGGTGATGCCATCCAACATCTCGTCCTCTGTCATCCCCTTCTCCTCCTGCCTTCAATCTTTCCCGGCATCAGGGTGTCTTCCAATGAGTCAGCTCTTTGCATCAGGTGGCCACAGTATTTCAGCTTTAGCATCAGTCCTTTCAATGAATATTCAAGGTTGATTTCCTTTAGGATTTACTGGTTTGATCTCTTTGCAGTCCAAGGACTCTCAAGAGTCTTCTCTAATACCACAATTGGAAAACATCAGCCTTCAGCCTTCTTTATGGTCCAACTCTCACATCCATACATGACTATTGGAAAAACCATAGCTTTGACCATAGGGGACTTTGATCAGCAGAGTGACGTCTCTGTACTGTAATAGGTTTATAATACTTTTCACACAAATAATACATACAAAAAATAAGGAAAATAAATTTAATCTTAAAGTACTTTGAAAATTACAGTAGTACAGTACAGCTGGCATACAGTAGTGGTAATAGCTGGCATACAGTAGTACAACAGCTGATATACAGGAGCTGGCATCAAGAGAACAGGGAAGAAAAATTACTGACTGGAGGAGGGAGAAGAGGTGGCAGAGGGTAGAGCGGAGGGATTCGTCAGCAATAGGAGACAGAGGGCAAGCTGCATATGACAATGTACGCCAGACACGTGAACCAACTTACCTAACTGCACACGTGAACACACGCACATTCACATCTTCCAAAGTTCACAACTTGAACGTAAACTCATATTGGAAGGGTGTCACACCCACTAGACTAACAGCTCAGAAGTCAAGGGTCAAATTGCCTCTAGGCACTTGGGGACCTCGCCCTGAAACTGCCCCAGCCCTCTCCTAGCCTGTTTCTCTGAGCCCCACCCACAGGGATTTCCGGCTGGCCCTTTTGCACCCGCCTCTCCCAGAAGCCCTTGGCTCCGCCCCTACTGCAACCATTGCCTTCTAGCCTAGAGGGGAATGGAGTGATTGACGAGTACGTTCTCCAATCCTAATGCAGAAGGAACACATATTACCAATTAGACGGTAGCAGAGGCGGATGCTGAACCCTACGGTGGGAGGGTCACCAGGCACGGGAGGCTAAGAAGGGCGAGTCCGCCCAGGCAGTGGTGTAAGAGTCACCGGACATCTAGATACCCCAGTTTCCTTCTTTCTCCATTGCTGGGTGAGGAGTCCCTTCGCAGCTGGAAGTCAGGATCTCTATTTGCCCTTTTGAATGGGGGGAGGGGGTGTGTCTACTACGTAAGCATTTGAGGATCTTTCCTGATTCTCCGACCTCCTTTCGCCTCAAGTCAGGTCCTTCTCGTAGCCTGGGGTGGGGGTCTTGTCCCCCTCACTCTCCGCCGGGAGCGGTTAAGTGTTTAAGGTCTTTCCGCAGCCTCTGGGTGGTTAAAGTCTTCCGGACTCGGTCACGGAAAGGCAGTTGAGTTTATAGGAAGTTTAGGTTTAGGGAGATTCGCGGACTCAGCCTCTTTCCCAAGGAGTTAGAAGTCTCCTGCCGCGGCCAGAGCTAGTGGAAGGTGGAGGGGCTCTGGGAGCTAGGTTCCTGTGGCTAGGGAACTAGGGATAGAATTAGGTATTGGAGGCGAAGGAATGGGTGGAAAGAAACATTTCTTCCGTGGAGGTCGTGCAAGTTCTCTGACGGACTGCACAGAGTGAAGCCGGAGTCGTTGGACTTGGGCTTGGGGCTTGGTCTCTAACCGCCTCCCGCCCCCTCCCCGCCACACTTCTGGGCCATCAGCTGTTTGCCTTCATCTCTTTCTCCTCAGGCTTAAGGAAACATCTGAACATGTGGAATCCCAATGCCGGTAGGTGTCTGGGGGATTGCTTCTCTTGCCCCAACCCCTTTTCAGATGGGCCACAACAGGAGCTTTCTGTGTTCTCCTCCTGTCTACTAACCCGCAAAAGCAAAGTCCTTAGTCGCTGACCCATCCTCTCGTCTTTCCCTGGAGTTCACTGTCTCTGTTTCTTCCCCGTCTTGCCAGGACCTTCCCTTTTCTCTCTCTTCTGTAAGTTTGCCTCCCCTTCCCTTCATTCTCTTTCCTCACCTCCCCATTTGCCTTTAACTATTGAGTGATTCTTTTTGTTGTTGTTTGTTGTCAGAGGCTCTGGGCAGTTGTAATCTTAATTTATTCTTTGTTTCTTCCACCAGGGCAGCCAGGACCATTTCCACACCCCCCTAACGCTGGGTATCCTGGGGGTTGCAATCCTGCCCATCCACCACCTGCCAACCCTCCCTTTCCTCCAGGCCCCTTTCCCACTCCCCCAGGAGCACCCCAGGGGAATCCAGCCTTTCCCCCTGGTGGGCCCTGTCATCCTGTGCCACAGCCAGGATATCCAGGGTGCCAGCCCTCAGGTCCCTACCCCCCTCCATACCCACCACCTGGCCCTGGCATGTGTCCTGTGAATCCACTGGTTCCTGGTATAGTAGGACCAGGAATAGTGATTGACAAGAAGGTGCACAAAAAAATGAAGAAAGCTCATAAAAAGAAGCAGAAACACCATAAGCATGGCAAGGTAAGTGCCCCTGGAGCCTGGCTGGGAAAGGGTGCCCCTTCAAAGGGACTAAGGAGGCAGGGGAGGGCAAGGAATCGGGGGTTGAAGTCTAAGGATGTGGGACAGTGACTTTGTAAAGGATTCCCACTGGGAAGAATCTGATCATCTTAAAAAATTTATTAGGCTTATTAGGCCTTCTATCTGGGGGGTGCTAGGCTGAGCCTCAGAATGGATGTCGGCATCAAAAGTCTTTCTAGTTTGCCTTTCTCTTCCCAGAACTCCCCACCCCACCCCCACCCCCTGCTTGTTTTAGCAAGTTGGACACACCCACTGAGGTGGTCAAATATCAAGTAATAGAGTCAGTCCTTTGACAAAGCAAAGTCTTATATAATAACTCATAATGATCTGGCCCTAGGTCCTGGAGTTTCTTTCTCTCCTTCAGTGTTCTCAGGGTGTTGTGTTAGTTACCTGGGCCCCATTGTCCTATTCAGTAGGGAAACTGAGGACGAGAGCAGTCAGTGACTCTGAGCCTCTAATAAAACCTGAGTTTCATGCTCAGCCCCAAGGCTAAATATCTTCACTCCAGAGGATTGTTCATTAACAAGGGTAAAAGTAGCTCTCAGGACAACCCTGGAAGGAGTGAACCAACCCCGATCTTGAGAAGGCCTTAATTTACATTTTTCTGCCCATTATTTATTTGCCTTATGGCTTTGGATGCTAATTCTAGTTGTCCATCTTTGGTAGAAGTCTAAGGAGAAGGAAAGGTGAGCTTGAATGGAGACACTCAAAAATGTTTTTGATGATAGTTTTAATGGGAGTATACGTGTAAAGAACCTTGACTAGGACTCTCCCAGCCTCCTCTCCCACCTTCCCTTTCTCCCAGTTGGGACTTAGGAAAAAGTGGAGATAGATGCACACAGCTACTGATTCTACTCACTTTTCTTAGTCTCATAGCCACTAGGAATGTCCATGCAGCTAATAAATACTATAAGGGAGCAGCTGTTTCCTTGTACAATTCTACTCTAGTGCCTATAATTTATTCCTTGCCTAGGCATTGGTTCAGGTAAAGAAAATTGGAAACTTTCTCCAAATGCAGTATGTTAAATTCTGCGCAATGATTTAGGATGGTTTCATCCATTCCTGTATGCTCACTGCTGAAGGAAACCCTTGCTTTTGCTGTTTAAGGGACTGTCAAGTTAAAGATTCCTGACCTTCTTAGAAAGCAAAGGGCACTGGGGTGGAGGTATAGGGCACCAGAGAATCCCATGAAGTAACAAAAGTCATTTGGATCTGACGTATCCTTTTCCCTTTCCCCTTTCCCCTTGCAGCATTCCTCCTCCTCCTCTTCCAGCAGTGACTCTGACTGAATACAGGGCCTGGACCCTTCCCTCAAGTCTCTCCAGTTCAGCTCTCCCATCAAGCTTCAGATGTCATCTTGTACTGGGGGAAATTAACTCTTGCTACCCCTTCACCCCCACCCCTGCAGTCTAAGCCTCATTCTGCTGTTCAGCACTAACTAGCTAGGACAAATCGGAAAAGAATTGTCATGGGCTAGCAAAGGCCATCTTCTCACTGCTTGGATAGAACTTTTAGCTGATGAGTTTGACAGGAGAACTGTTTTTTGAAGATGGTAAGATTTGAGCTAAATGCTTAAGACAAGTCTAAGATCTGTAAAATGTGATTTTTTTTTTTTTTACTTTCTTTTGTAATACTTACGATTGAGGAGATGCTGTGGACATTGAATTATGGAAAAGAAAAACGACCTGCGCCTTTCTTGTAATTGTAGCATGCTTGGGTGATTTAGTGGCAAATAAACATTTCCCAGCAGGCCTCTTATTGATTGCGCTCACTGTAAGGCTGTTGACAAGTGGAGTCCATTTGGTTGATGAGCTCTGACTGCCATTTTGAAAACTATTCCCTATTCTCTCACTCAGTATGCTGTCTCAGGCCCTCTCACTCTCCAACTCTCAGTCCAAATAAAGCTGTTTGTCCTGGTCTCTATTCACCTGTATCATTACCTTGGTTGGGCCTAGCACCTTCTACTAGTTCTGCTGCCCTAGAAAAAAATGAAAGAATAGATTTATCAAGTGGATGGTAGAGAGGAGCTGGGAAAGGCATGTGCTTAGGAACAGAGTCTAAAGCTCCACAGCATGGTTGGGAATCACAGGTATCCCAGTGGGGCTAGATTAGTTCCTTGGAAAGTGTTTATTGAGGAAATACTGTGTTCTGATGCTGAAGGTACAAAGATTTAGAATAACACAAGTCTCTGCCCTTCATGGCCTTTGAGAGCTAATGAAGCAGATGGTCGTGTGAATATATGAATAGGTTATTATAGTAAAAGTGAATAAGACAGGGCTCAAGCAGTGGAGGAGCAAAGGAAGGAGTGCCAGTGCCACTGCGAAATGAGTGAGGTCCTGGCTGGGCCTCAGAAGGCATAGGAGTTGACCTGTTATAAATAACAAAAGCTAACACCCAGCATTCATTATGCCCCAGGCACTAAGTGCTTTGCATTTCTCACTTGTGTTCATCTTCATGGCAGCTCTATGAGGTAGGTACTACTGTTCCCATTTTGAGCAAGAAGAAAACTTCAGTCAGGATTTGAACTTGAGCAGTGTGGCTCCTGTGTCTGTGTGTGTAACCCAGTGGGTTTCCAGCAGAAGAACCAGTTTTGCAGAGGCACAGATTTGTAAAAAGGTGAAGGATGGACGTTCAGGAATTCCTGAGCCTGAGATACCATACCAGAGCCTGATAGCAGGAAGTGAGCCTCTCAATGGGTCTAGAGGAAGGAGTGGACCTGAGGGATGTTTCTTAGGTGGAACCCACAGGGTTTAGGGATTTAAGTGTGGGACTTGAACAGGGAAGTTGTGTTTTTAGTTGACTGGGTTTCATCTATGACTTGTCCCGGGGGTGAGATATATGAAATACATGCTTAAATATATTAGATCTAGTTTCTAATTTTATTAGGAAATCCAAGACCAAGCTGGAGAAGGAAATGGCAACCCACTCCAGTATTCTTGCCTAGAAAATTCCATGGACAGAGGAGCCTGGCAGGCTACGATCCATGGGGTCACAAAGAGTCAGCCACGACTGAGCGACTGAGCACCAAGATCTGTTTTCCAGTGTCCTGAATTTTGGGGCCATTCTAAGGTTTTCTTCCTCTGTAACACTGTTTTCATTTATTCATTAGCACTTCCTTTTCCAGGAGGAGAAGGGAAAGGTGGGCATAAGGGGATTGTGAGGTGAAAGAAAAACAGTGTTGACAAACCACAAATTAAGGAGAGACAGAAATGGCTCAAGGGGGAAAACAGGGAGAAGTTAGGGAGAAAATTCACCCACCTCCTTCCCCAGTTTTAACCATAAATAGCCCATTTACCCTTCCTGCCTTTTTTTAAGGGCACCTTGCTATTTTGCTATCTTATTTCTCAAAAGTCCATTAACTTTTTGTAAGCTAAAAGTAATACATGTACCTGGGGGTGGGGTGGTGGGGGTGGTGGAATGTAACATTTTTAATAGGATGTTCAGCAGAAAAGTAAGGTTCTCCTCATAGCAGATTTCTGGTTTACTCCCCAAAGGCAACTATGACTACTAAATTCTTTTGTAAACTTTCAGAGCTGTTCTGCACATAAGTAAATATCCTCTCTTTCTACCTCTACCTTACATGGTTCCTATTGCTCCTAGCCCACTTTATATCAAATGAGAGCCCTCTTTTGGATCTAACATTTTCCCATTTAATTAACTATTTTGGAGTTGATTCCATATCAGTGTGTGTGTAACATTGTTTTAATAGCATTTTATTCAATCTTTTTTTGCTGGAATTTTAAAATGTTTCCATCTTTGCTATACACTTACTTAACTGCTGTGGGAAACCTTTTGGTATGTATATCTTTGCCAGAGGTTGCAACATTGGTTGCTCATGGCTATTTCTGGCTATGGACTTTTTTTTTTTTTTTTGAGGGACTACTCTGTTAATTATCAGACCTTTTCAATAAAGGTTCAGATTTCATGTTTCTGAAGACAGAAATTTCTGAACCACTACTGATCATTTCTTATAGATGGATCCTATACTCTCCAGGGGCTTCCCAGGTGGCACTAGTGGTAAAGAACCTGCCTGCCAATGCAGGAGACATAAGAGACTCGGGTTCAGTCCTCTGGAGGAGGGCATGGCAACCCACTCCCGAGAATCCCATGGATGGAGGAGCCTGGTGGGCTACAGTTCATAGGGTCACAAAGAGTTGTACACGACCGAAGCAACTTAGCACACAGGCATGCATACTCTCCAGTCTTAATCATCCTTTCAGCTTCCTGTTGCCTTTCTTCAGGCAAGTTACATTAGTTGCCTGGCTCTCCATAGCATTGGGTTGGTGCGCCCTGTTTTGTGCATCAGTGTAAGACTCTAAAGATAGTGGTTCTCAAATGTTATGCCCTATGTCCATGAGAGGATCTGGAGTTCTACCATTCTTTCCTTTCTAGAAACTGAGTGTAGTGAGACTTCCACACAATTAATTGAAAATGGGAAAGGATAGTTCAGTTCAGTCACTCAGTCGTGTCTGACTCTTTGTGACCCCATGAGCTGCAGCACGCCAGGCCTCCCTGTCCAACACCAACTCCTGGAGCCCACCCAAACTCTTGACCATTGAGTCGGTGATGCCATCCAACCATCTCATCCTGTCGTCCCCTTCTCCTCCTGCCCTCAATCTTACCCAGCATCAGGGTCTTTTCAAATGAGTCAGCTCTTCACATCAGGTGGCCAAAGTTACAGCTTCAACATCAGACCTTCCAGTGAACACTCAGGCCTGATTTCCTTTAGGATGGATTGGTTGGATCTCCTTGCAGTCCAAGGGACTCTCAAGAGTCCTCCAACACACAGTTCAAAAGCATCAATTCTTCGGCGCTCAGCTTTCTTTATAGTCCAACTCTCACATCCATACATGACCACTGGAAAAATCATAGCCTTGACTAGACGGACTTTTGTCGGCAAAGTAATGTCTCTGCTTTTTAACATGCTGTCTAGATTGGTCATAACTTTCCTTCCAAGGAGTAAGCGTCTTTTAATTTCATGGCTGCAATCACTATCTGCAGTGATTTTGGAGCCCCCCAAAATAAAGTCTCTCACTGTTTCCACTGTTTCCCCATCTATTTGCCATGAAATGATGGGACCAGATGCCATGATCTTAGTTTTCTGAATGTTGAGCTTTCAGCCAACTTTTTCACTCTCCTCTTTCACTTTCATCAAGAGGCTCTTTAGTTCCTCTTCACTTGCTGCCATAAGGGTGGTGTCATCTGCATATCTGAGGTTATTGATATTTCTCCCAACAATCTTGATTCCAGCTTGTGCTTCCTCCAGCCCAGTGTTTCGCATGATGTACTCTGCATATAAGTTAAGTAAGCAAGAAAGGATAGGAAACCCATTAAATCTAAAATACAAATCAACACTTCAACTTTGAGGACTGTAAGTCATGGGACAAATCATCAGTTTGCTGTCTTTCTGGAATCATTTCCCTGTATCAGGGTGTTTTGTAGTCATAGACAAGTTCACTCTCTTGACTAGTTTGGTTCTCCTTCTGAGAATTTGTTGATTCATAAAACCATTGTGTATTGCTATTGGATGCATCTCTTTCAAAGCTGGCTGCAACTGTTGGCTGGCCCCAGCAGAAGCCAGGTTATTGTTAATAAGAGTTACATTGTGTTATTTTGTTGTTCAGTCACTAAGTTGTGTTATTTTATCAACTTTTAATTTGATCTTTGTTTTGTCTACCATTATTAGAGACAACTTCACAGATAGCCACTTTATTTTTTTGCCACTCACTTTCACTCCAGCTCTTAGAGCCCCTGGGGTGTAAATGACCCAACTGCAAAATCTTGAGGTTAATTTGACCTTCAGCCCAGGCCCTCACTGGGGCTTCCCAGGTGGTTCAGTGGGTAAAGAATCTGCCTGCAAAGCAGCAATAGACGTGGGTTCGATCCCTGGGTCAGGAAGATCCCCTGGAGGAGGGCATGGCAATCCACTCCAGTATTCTTGTTTGGAGAATCCTATGGACAGAGGTGCCTGGTGGGCTACAGTCCATGGGGTCACAAAGAGTCAGACATGAAGTGACTGAGCAAGCCAGGCCTCATAGTAAGCCTGCTCTTTGGTTTGCTTTTCTCTGGGTGTCCTAACATTTTCCTACTTCCTTTACTCTCTTTCAGTATTTGCTCTGCTCTTTGCCTTTGTTACATGACAGACTTCTTTTTATTTCTCACACTGTTCCTAATGCCCACCTATCATTTGGAGGGTGGCAGGAAAGACGTTGGAGTCCCCAAGATTTTCCACTTCAGAAAGCTATCTCTCTTCAGATAACTCCACTGAATTGAAGTTGCCCAATAAAACCTGATGAATATTATGGCCAGAACTGACATCCAAAGAACTTGAACATGGGTAAACAGTAACCCTGTAGTAGCTGTCTCTTTCAATAGCCTTTTTTAAAATTTCATTTTATTCTCTTTCAGGGTTCTTCTCTATTTTTTGGACAAAAGTTTTAATGAGGAAATTTACAGATATGTACAAGCGTAGGGAAAGCAGATTTCCCATAACCTAGCTCCAGTAATTATTAACAGTTTGTTCATCTTTTTTTGTTTGGTTGGTTTGTGTGTGACCAGGGATCACTCTGACCAGGGATCAATCCTGAAACCCCTGCAGTGGAAGCACAGAGACTTTTTTTAAAAACATTTTAAAAATATGACCCAGCAGTGCCTTGCTTTATTTATTCATTTATTTGGCTATGCTGGGTTGTAGTTGGTGGCACATGGGTTCCTTGTTGCCACACACAGGATCTTCCTTGTGGCATGTCAGATCTACTTCCCTGACTAGGGATGAAACCTTGGCCCCCTGGGAGCGTGGAGTCTTAGCCACTGGACCCAACCACCAGGGAAGTCCCACACTTTGCCAATCTTGTTCCATTCCACATCATATTTTTTTCCAATTTTTATTATGAAAATTATTATTATTATTGTTATTTTTGGGCATGCCACACAACTTGTAGGATCTTAGTTCCCCGACCAGGGATTGAACCTGGGCCACAGCAGTGAAGGTGCAGAGTCCTAGTCGCTGGAGTGAAAGGCAATTCCCTGAAAATTATTTTTTAAAAGTTTTAAGAACAGTACAATGATCACCCAATAAACCTACCATCTATACTCAACAACTGTTAACATTTTTACCAAATTTGCTTTATTGGTAGAACCATGTGAAATATTTGAAAGTCTGTTCCGTGCATCACGACCCTTCACTTTAAATAGTTCATCATGTACCTCTTGGAACAGCATTTCTCCTGGATAGCCATAATTCCATTACCACACTTAAGAAAATTAACAATACCTCCTAATATTAGCTAATATTCATGTCTGAATTTCCTCCGCTGTCTCCAAAATGTCTTATGTAGCTATTAAAAAAAAAAAAAATCCAAACAAAACCCACACATTGTATTTGATGATTATTGTCTTTGGAATTTCTCCTCTCTTTCCTCCCCCTCTTTTCTATTACATTTTCATTTTGACAAGAACAGGCTAGTTGTCTTGTTCAATGTCTTGGATTCTGGATTTGCTGATTATCTCTATGATATGTTTAACTTTTTCCTTGATCCCTTATAAATTTCCTGTAAATTGCAAGTTGCATCTCATCAAGGACTATGTCAGAGTTGTACTATTGGTGATACAAGGTTTGATCACTTGGATAAGGTGCTGACCTATCTCATCTTTCCATTTAAAACTTTTGGGTTTCTTTTTTTCTTTTCTTTTTTTTTGCAAATAATCCATGTGGTGATATTTGTCACCAGGTTAGCATCCTGTTCCCTAACAAATTTTCCCTTAAAGTTTTGATGATTGATGACACTTGCTTAAGTCAATTATTTCATTTTGGGTTGGAGAATGAATGATTTTCTGATTTTTAAGTTTCTCTACATTCATTATATGGAATTCTTGCAAAAAAGTTTTCCCTTATTGACTACAGATGAACTTCCTAAAAGAAAAGGTGCTTCTTTCATTTTAATTACCAATTTTCAGAGTAAGGAGTTGGTGTAAAAGTGACCTCCAAGGTGGCAAATTAGCTTTTTTTCCTCTTTGCATTACTATAGAGTAGGGGTTTTTCCCAGTAGTCTCTCCTCACACATCCCATTTTCCTCTGTCTGGTTTATCCATGGCGATTGCTAACTCCCTCCGCACTTAAACGTCTGGGCTTTCTAACTAGCCCGCTAGGGGCCACTAGTTTCCTCCCTGCCCCCACGCTGCCGCTCTATCATGCTTCCCCATTTGCTACCGCTTGTTCTCTCGCTGGTGCCAACGCTGTCCACGGAGCCGCTCTAGGCTGTTAGGAGGCCGTCCGCATTGCGTGGGGAAGGTCTGGACGACGCAGTCGCCTCGCCGGCCCCCGGGGCGGTTAGCGCTTCCGGGGTCGGAGGGTGCGCGGGGTTGAAAGCGGGCCGCTCCGCCCCGTCCCCCTCCCAGACCAGCAGAGGCAGCAGCCGGAGCAGCCGCAGCCTGCGCCCTCTCCCGCCCGCCCGCCCTCCGCCCGCCCGCCCGCCCTCCGCCGCCCTCCACCCGCCCCGGGGTCTCTTTCCCCCTTCCTCCTCCTCCTCCTCCACCCCCCCCTTCCTCCTCCGCCCGCCCGCGGGGCCCCCCTCGCCTTCCCGCCCGCCCCTATTGTTCCGCCCCCGGCCTCCCGCCCTTCCCCTTCCCGCCCGCTCCCCTTTTCCCCTCAGTCGCCTCGCGCCTGCAGGTAAGCTTCAAAATCTTCCCTCCGCCCGCGGCTATGGCTCTATTTCTACTCTTGCCATCTTTCTTAGCGGGCTCCGGTCCTCGTCATGAACCCCGGCCTCGCGTAGTCCCGCGTGAGCGCCTTCTCCCTTACTCTGCTTGGCCGGCCATTCACGCGAGGCCCTGGCTCCGACGAGGCCTAGTAGGCCTCGCGCAAGGCCTCTCCCCCTTCCCCCCGCCTTTTCCCGGTGGCGGCTGCGCAGGAGTCAAGGAGGGCGCGCGCGCGGTAGAGGGGGGGCGGCGGTGGATTTGTTGGTTGAGGGGGGTGGGGGAGGCGATGGCCGGCTTGCTGGCCGGGCGGGTGAGCGCGGCTCCCCGCGGGGGTCAGGCGCTGGCGCAGCCACACGAGGAGGCGCTACTAGTCTGGCCCCTCCCCCTGGATCGCAGCGCCCCCCCCCGACCGAACCGTTTATTTTTTCCTCTTCTTTTCTAGTGGAGGAATGGGGGGGTACATTTTTTGAGTGGAAAATGCTTGGATGGTCAAGGGGAGGGGGGCTGTGGAGTTAAAGAAAGGGTAGACGGGCTCCCAGTTACCGAGTTATTCAGGACATTTTCTCGGGGTAACGAATTTTGAAATTACAAAATGCCTGCCGCTATAGACCCAGACCGAGCTATTTATAGGAGAAGGGGTAATGGATGCAGGATTAACAGCTGGATTCCTGGGATTGGGTACACTTACATTCTCCTAGTCAGGAGAGAAACATGACAGGGATTTCTTGGGTGGTTTGGGGTTGAAAATGCACCTTTGTGCCATACCTCAAGAAATGGCTTCAAATAGGTTTCCAATTTTCTTGCCCTTTCGAATTTGCTTTTCTCGTGGTATCTGTAAAGTGCTTCTTATTCTGTGAGTGAGGATAAGGAATTAAACTGCCAAGTTTTTTCCATGTCTTACTGAAGTCGTCCTTACAGACCCAACTCCCATTTTCCCCCTACCCCCAGTATAGTTGTTTTTCCTTGAGTGAAAAGTGTTGAATTCTGGGATTTTTTTCAGCAATTATATTCTGAAAATGGGGAAATGAGGTGCTTTGGGGATGCAAAGCCTTTCCTTTTAAGTAATCACACACTTGAGGTAGCCATGGGGCAGCTTGCCATATACAGAATGGTCTGGCAGCCACTTAACACTTTTAGGATATTTAGAATATGGGCTTTGTGTTAGAGCAAAGTTGCAAAGGTGGCTGGTTTTGTGAAGGAGGAAGACTGGCTGTAAGAGATCATTGATGTTGTTTTGAAGAGGTGGATACTAAAAATGTTACTGGAGAAACTTCACAACTTTGGGGAGATCCTTTTCAAAACTAACACTGTAGGTTCTAAGGAAGCATTGTAGGCTGAAGTATATTCAAAAACATTCTTTATCAATTAAAGCAGAAATGTTAGTAACATTGCTTTAGCGCTTATGTGGGGAAAGGGCCTCAGTAGGAAAGTCTCATTACTGCTGTTGCTTAAAACAACCACACAGTAAATTTTTAGCAATACCAGCTATCATTTTGATTGCTTCCTTTGGAGGAAAACTTAAGATTAAGTAATTTGAATAACGACTTTAGTAACAGGTTAATGCGGAAACAAGGAAAATTTTCAGATCTTGACTGACTGTCAAGTTTGGTTGGGAAAAGAGGACTCGGGCTGCACTTAAAATGTATTGAGTCATTTCCCAAAGGGGAATATGGAACCCAGCCTACATAGAAGGCATTTCAGATAATGCCTTTTTCAGTGAGGTTGTTGATTTAAATCTTTTAAAAATTATTTGGTGACATGTATTCACATTCAGAATTTTAAGGTGAAGATACATCTTAATTTTTTTACCTAGAAATTGCTGCCAGTAAAAACATTGACATGTGTCCTTTGTAGCTTTCAGCCTGAATGGCTTCATAACAGGGAAGCAAAAGGTGGTAGCCCTCAGTGTATAGTTAGCTTGAGGTTTGCCCTCATGATTTCCAAGTGTTTCTGTATTCTTTTGAAGCTTATTCTGTTGAAGGACAACTGGTGCACTTTCAGCAGTTCCTTAGAACCATTGCCAATTGAAGGAATCTTGCACATCCTGAGAGTCAGCGAAAACCCTATCATTAATGAGAGTAGATTGGAAAGTTGCTTTATATACTTTGTAACAGAATCTGAGCTGTTAATGCAGTTGTGCCGAATGTATACAAGCCTGCCAACTGATAGACTGTCATTTAAGGGAAAGAGTCAGCTAGAAAACATTGATAATAGTTAAGGTAATATTGGGAAATATTTCTATTGTTTTCCTACTCTGATTTTGGTCATGTTTGCATTTCAGTTTTTGGCTTTCACCCCCACCAGTGACCAAAGACTTGACCACTCAAAGTCCAGCTCCTCAGAACACTGCTCGACATGGACACCGGAGTGATTGAAGGTGGATTAAATGTCACTCTCACCATCCGGCTACTTATGCATGGAAAGGTATGCAACAGCTTGGGAAATTGGGTCATAGTAACTCCTAGAGGAGGGGCCAGGAAGAGAGGGCATGGATCTTGGAGCTCATCACATGAGCTCTGTGGGAAGTCTGGCTTTAGCACACCTTCTCTGGTGGACTAGATGAGAGTGTAGTGGGGAAATGGACAGACTTTACTAGGAAGCTCCACTGAACAGGAAAGGCTTAACCAGAGGCTAGAGCCAAAACTATCTGGATGATAAGATTTTTCTCATGGATGTTGCTATAACTTGTGATAGGTAGATTTCCACTGCCCAAACAATTTTGGGTAACTTCAAGGTGAACTGGTATTTGATATTTTAAAAAATGATTTATATTAAAGACAGCACTTTATTACTCCACTATTTCTTCACAGTTCTTTGATAGCTTCCCTTATATTTTGAGCAAAGAAAATAATAAGCCTTTCCATTCCCCTTCCCAATGATTCCTAGTTTTTCCATTACTTTGGATTGTTAAAAAATTTTTGTGATAACCAATGCTTCAAGTTTCCTCGTTTTTGACACTAGTATTCTCCATTGTAGGAAGTTGGCAGTATCATCGGAAAGGTAAGACATCAGTTCAACTCTAATTACTATTTAGGCAGCCTGGGTTTAAATAATAACTGGAACTCACTCTTGACTTTTCCTCTTTCAGAAAGGAGAATCAGTTAAGAAGATGCGCGAGGAGGTGAGTTATTAGGGATGGAGGGATGGGGACTGCTAACTTGGGAAGGTAGAAACTTCTAAAACAAAAGGAAGGTTTCTGTTTAATGAGAGATTGGAAGGCAGAAGTTTTTTTAAAAAATGTTTTGGCTGCACTCTGGGCATGTGGGATCTTAGTTCCCCAACCTGGGCAGCCATGCCCCTGCAGTGGAAGCATGGAGTCTTAACCACTGAACCACCAGAGAAGTGTCCAGAAAAGGGAAGATCTTAATAGGAGAAGCTGGTATTTTTCTGGCTTGCGTTACTTGTAATGACAAAATAGTATGCTGGGAAGTGTAGTTTTAGGAAGTCTACATTCAAGACTTAAAGCAGATTCTGTAGTTTGTTGGAGGACAAATACGGAGCTGTATTTAAAATGATGTCGATGGCACCTTATGTCAAGATCATGTACATAGGCAGCTTCTTGCCCATCTTGTTTAAGAAGAATTATTTATATATTTGTGTGTGTATGTCTGTGCTTAGATCTTTTTGTCTGTTAACCTTTTGGCTCTGTTTCCTATTCAGAGTGGTGCACGTATAAACATCTCAGAAGGGAATTGTCCTGAAAGGATTATCACTTTGGCTGGACCCACTAATGCCATCTTCAAAGCCTTTGCTATGATCATTGACAAACTGGAAGAGGTTTGTTGTTCCCTGCCCCTCATTCTTTATTTTTTATTGCTTCTTGATACTTAGTGATTTCCAAGACCTTTTAAAAGTAAAGAACAGACTAGATCATAAAGCTATGTAAATGGGTTCTTTGCTCCCATTCAGCATCCCCAAAATTGGACCATTTATAATTAAAAAGTCACTTTATTGGTTAGAAAAATACCACTGACCACAGAAGAACATGAGTTTGAACTATGCTGGTCTGCTTGTACTTGGATTGTTTGAATAAATAAGTACTACAGTAGTATACAGTATGTACTGTGGAACTACACAGTCAGTGATTGGTTGAACCTGTGAATTTAGAACTGTGGATAAGTTATACTTGGACTTTTGACTGGGGGGGGGGGTCAGCACCCCTAACTTCCAGCTATAGTTAAAGAGTGCTCACTTTGGCAGCACATATACTACAATTGGAATGATACAGAAGAGATTGATGTGGCCCCTGTGCAAGGATGATATGCAAATTTGTGAAGCATTCCATATTTTCCCAATTATGAGTCATTGGGGGTTTATATATACAATATAAGGAGTATAGTCAGTAATATGTAATCACTTTGTATGGTAACAAATGGTTACTAGACTTACTGTGATCCTTTTGTAATGAATTTAAATGTTAAAACAGTACGTGTACACCTGAAACTAGAGTGTACATTGACTGTGCTTGAATTTAAAAAACAAAAGAAAAAACCCCAAATAGTTTGTTATTAGGGACTCTCATCTTTTACTTCTTAACCAACAGTTTGAAGGTATGCCACCATTGTGTTCTTAATTATATCCCCTGATTCTTAGTTGAGTGAACTAAATTAATATGGTTTTGTTAGGAGTCCTGCTAAACACTAATATACTCCATAAATATAGGTAGGCAGTTACACATTTTAAAAAAAAGCCTGGTAACTGTCAGAGCTATACTTGGTGGGGAGGGCATACATTTTATAGGTTATCAGTAGCAGAGATTTTTTTTTGTTTATTAAGCTTTCTTAACCTTACAGTGCTGAACAATCATTTCCCTCGGTCCATCCAGTTTTCAGCCTCCCAGCTTCTGTAGTAATGCTGCTAATAATGCAATTGATACTGCAGGCAGAGGAGAGCTTCTGGGCTGCTGCTAATACCTTAATGGTGCCTGAAATCTTATGCTTGCCAAGATCAGAAATGTTATCTTTTTGACCTGTAAGACCTTGCTAATCCAGAGCTTGTAGCTTTAAAAAATTGAGAAAATCTATTCATACTTTAACAAATAAGGAACATGGTCTTGACTTAAGGGGCTTATGTCTGAGGAGTTCCCAGGTCTATCTAAATATATACATACTATATATAGAGAGATTAGGCTAAATCCGCAGAAGGCTAAATTTAACTGGTTTATAGACAAGATGCAGCATATTGTTATGGGAGAGACTATGGGTTTTGAAGCCAATACAGTCTTTTAGTTTAAAATCTACAACTTTTCACATATGATTGGGGTAAGTACTCAGCTTCAATTTCATACAAAGAAAACAAGGATAAATAAAAGTACACTATTTTTAAATGTTTAATTTTGACTTCACCAGTATTGTTTTATTTTGCTCAGAAAACTTCCTGTTTTACTTTACAAAATAAGCTTTCTACTAAGAACACTGCGTCTGGCATGAAGGAACGTATATTTAAGACTAAATCTGAGGATACTTGTAGGCCATTTTATCTTTTTGGTTATAAGGTTTGGGGCAAGGGCAATGTTTGAATGTTGGAGATCATGACATAATATGTCCCTTATAAGGTTCTTAACGGCAGTTAGGGGGTTCCCAGGGATCTGTTTAAACTTGTATATTCTTGTGGTGTTTTGACTAATTTCTTTTTGTAGGACATCAGCAGCTCTATGACCAATAGCACAGCTGCCAGTAGACCCCCAGTCACCCTGAGGCTGGTGGTCCCTGCTAGTCAGTGTGGCTCTCTCATTGGGAAAGGTGGTTGCAAGATCAAGGAAATACGAGAGGTTGGTTAATTGGTGCTCTTTTTCTTTTTGAAGTGTATATGCTTCCTCTACTAGCTTTTATTATCTAGGAAAATTTAGCATTTCTTGAGATGAAGATTTTTGTTAAAGTAATAGTCCTAGAAGACTATAATTTGGTTGACTTGCATATTTTTCTTACATTACATATATTTCAACAATAGTAAATCAGAAAAGTTAACCAGAATTTCCAGCTATTGCATGTGACCTGTTGGTGACTTTTCCATGAGACTGCATAATCCTTTTTTATGTCTAAAGAACTTATAATTTGATATGTAATAATATCAAGTACTTTTCTTGGCCAAATTCTTAAATAGCATGGAGGAAATGAAGGTATATTGGGATGTAGTTGTAATTCTCCCTTCAAAATTATGAAAGTTAATGGTAAATTATAGAAGCTTTTATTTATATCTGAGAGTTACTGAATTGGATGTTGGGATGAAATTTGAATGGCTGCTATTCGAATTGGACTTATCTGGGAGCCTATTATACATGCTATGTGAGCAGGGATTTTTATTTTGCTCATTGATAAATTCCAAGTACCTGGGGTGGTGCTTGGCACATAGAATGGGCTTAATATAAACATTTGCTGAATAAAAGGTGGGTGATATTTATGAATATTTTGTTTGATGACCCACAAAGCTATCATTAAATGAGAAGAAACTGTCTAGAAGGACCTTTTTCTTAAGAGCAGGTTAAATTTAGGCTGTTATTCAGGCTTATTCTCAGCTTTCAGAGGCTAATTTATTTATAACTGTGATTAAACAATCTTATCTGGAATAAGGGAAGAGAGGGGAGGGAGGATAAAAAGGGTAAGATAGGGGATGGGATAAGTGTTTACTGAGTTTTAGACTCTAAAATTTCTGCAGGGAGATATAAATAGTATGAACTGTTTCTCTGATTTTTAAAATTTCTTTTTACCCCAAAGAGTACAGGGGCTCAGGTCCAAGTGGCAGGGGATATGCTCCCCAACTCAACTGAGCGGGCCATCACTATTGCTGGCATTCCGCAATCCATCATTGAGTGTGTGAAACAGATCTGCGTGGTTATGTTGGAGGTAAGCCCTCAGGCTCATGCTGAGAATTGGGGGAGGGTGATTTAGGGAGACAGACTGATCTATATTTAGTAAGACTAGAATTAGGTGAGGCTGTTAGAAGCCTCACATGGGGGTGGGGAAGAGGTTCCCTGAGTTCATATTTTCCTTCTCCCAGCTTTGACTTTTCTTACTGTCCAAGCAAAAAATAGAAACTTAAGCAGAAGTGATCATTTGGTTTGTAGCAATTTTAGCAGGGTTGGTAGGGGGAGGATTTGCTACTTGGAATTCAAGGACAAAAGATGTACCCGGGGTTTTGAGAAGCTACGTTAAATTGCCTTTCAGGTTACAGTATTTTGGCTACATGCAACTTTGATAGGTTTAAATTAATCTGTGTTAATAAGGCAAGATTATTCAAAATGATTGATAATAACAAGAAATATCCGTAATAGTGGTTCTGAATGACTTATGAGGTCCTGGTGGCTGCTATTCAATTAACAAGAATAATTAAGAAGAATTAAACTTTTCTAAACATTTCCAATTGTCATAGGGAACTGGTCCCATATTGGTGAGAAAGGAAAGTAGAACTTTTAAGTAGAGTTTAGGAAACTATTGATTGAATCTTTGAGCTCTTAATGGAAAGTTCTGAATTACCCTAGATACAAAATTTGGGAGCTTTATTTCCTATTTGATTTTATTTCCTATTCAGGCCAGAATGTAATTACCAACTCAAAGGTACATGTGTACATCTATAGGTTTTTGTTTTTCGTGTTGATTAGAACAATTTGAACACATGGAAATAATGCCTAAATTATTACAGGGGAATCTGCCTTGATGAGAATTAGTGTGAACTGTGTGGTCCACCGACCATCTTACTGCTCTAAAGGCAAATAACTGCTGATGATTTGAGATTAGATCTAGTCAGAGACAACGTTGGTAGGTTAGGGGGTGGAAATAATAAAGTTTTTAATTTAACTGACCTGTGTGAGCTTAAGCCACACAGCTGAAGCAGCTTTGAAACCTTATCTCTTTTTGTTTTTTTCCCCTCTGACTCTCTCCCAGTCCCCCCCGAAGGGCGTGACCATCCCGTACCGGCCCAAGCCGTCCAGTTCTCCGGTCATCTTTGCAGGTGGTCAGGTAAGAAATTTTTTATTGGTGGGCTAAGGTGAACAAGATTGTATTTGAAATGTCAACTTTGCCAGCAGCACACCAGGCCACTCTGCATGCTTGCTGAAACCTGTACTCTGGCCATAGTTTGACCTGCTTTCAGTTTTATTTATTTTTTGTACGGAAGAAAGCTATGAATGCCACCTTATTTAATTATTAGCAGGCATTGGGAGTTTTGTAGGCACTCGAAGAGGTAATCTACTTAGTAATTTAAGGTGGGTTGGGTTAGAAGAAAAGATTAAATTGCTTTGGTGTCACCGCTCTCCCTACCCCCACCCCATCCATGTTTTTCCATGGGTGGGGTGTTCTTTAGAGGTCCAAATAAAACATAGTAAGGAGTTGGACCTCTGAAATAGATTGTTTGATGGTGGTCTCAAATTGGGGGCTCCTGAAATTGAGTGTCCTACAAACTTCCCCTTTTCCCCACCTCACCTCCCCTACTCCTACCCCTTCACTCCCAAATTCCAGTGTGTTATCCCTGGGCTCTTAACCTCAAACACTGGTTTGAACCCACATGGCATAACTGAAATCAGCTGGGGTAAGGGTTCAGTGTCTTAGGAGGGGGGAGAGCATGTTGGGCTGTGACCTTTGGTGTTAGAGTAAGAACACCAAAGCACCCCTTGGCCTCTCTTCTCCTTCACCCACCTAAACTCTGGATCCTTGGTACATGGCTTATTCTGAAGTTAGATTTTTATGACAAAAGGCACTGATTAGCACCATGTTAGTTTTATGCTTTTTGGTTAGTGTTTGAGGCATAGGTAGGTCAGTTTTAAAATATTGGGATTCAGGCTGAAATAGTGACCTTCATTTTGGTAGCTGCCTAAGCAAGTTCAAGTGTGCCTTTTCCTACTTGGGGCTGACCTGTTACAAGCGCAGATATCTCACCTAGTTCCATCTTGTATTTAAACTGGGGAAGCTCTTAGAGTCCATCTCATTCCCATTCTATTGAATTGTCATAAAACTGAACAAGTTTTGGGGAGCTTAGTTTGTCTTGTAATTCTGGAAGCTTTCATAGGAAGTTAATCATATCAGTTTTGTACCTTTTAATACTAGCATTGTACAAACTGGCTTGATCAAAGGGCGCTTCGTGAGTCTGGGTAGTTAGGCGGATAAACAAAGGCCCAGAGTTACAGTAGCAGGGAGGTTTAGCTTTAGGTGTTTTCCCCTCTCCCCTGGAACTACAGGTTCCTACTTTTTTGGATTCTTCCAGGTCACTTGGGATTATCTAGAGGCCATACCGCACAGCAGCAGTCCTCTCTGTTTACAATTCTGCCTTCATTTCCCTTTCCTTCCCTCCCCTTCCCACCTCCCCTTTCTTACCTCTTTGCTTTCCTTCCCTCCCTCCCCTTTATTCAGTTGACCACTCTAAAAGCTTGCAGCTTCTTCTTCCATGAGTGGCCCTGTCTTGGATTATTCCCATGGGCCTTTTTAAATGGACCAGTTCATGGATTGTCCACAGGTGAACCTGTGTCTTTTGTTCCTTTGTGACAAAGTGGGCTCTATAGGGGTTCAGTTTAATCCCACATTGACCAGGAGCTGGCATCAGCTCTGTTACCCCACTCCTTCATTCTTCCTGAAAATAGTCCAATTGTGCAGTGTGAAATCTGCCACTATAGGTAACTTTTTTTTTTAATTCACTGATTGCAGCTCGTTTCAAATTGTGTTGTGAGCTCCTTTTTAAAGGAAAAGAAAAAATTAAACAACTTTTTTTGTGTGAATTTCATGCTGGTGACAAGGTGCCGGATTGACAGCCCTGGAGACTGAAATCCTCTATTTATCCACAGGACAGGTACAGCACAGGCAGCGACAGTGCGAGCTTTCCCCACACCACCCCGTCCATGTGCCTCAACCCTGACCTGGAGGGACCACCTCTAGAGGTGAGAGGGGATGTTCAGTCTCCAAGGCTCACTCAATCCTTCCGCCTCAGCCGAGACTGCCAACACGCGGGGGGCCAGTGGCGCTGGTGATTTTTGTGCTGTGGACACCACCTGTCCACGGGGACCTGGACTGACCCCCCCCACCTCATTTCACACAGGCTGCGTAGCCCACCAGATGGTAACACCAACTCTTTTTTTTTTCCTTTTTTTTTTCTTTTTTTGTTCAACCCCTTTTCCCTGTCTCCTATTCCTCCTACCCCATTTTCACCTTCCCACCCCCACCTGGGTACACTTTTGGGAGTACTGGCCACTGTGATGTGAGAAGCTTCACATCCTGTTAACCAGCTGCTCCTTCCTTCCCTTCCTGATTCTCCTTGTCCCCCACCCCATTGCCCTAAAGACCCAGCTCCCTTTTTGGGAGGTTATGGTGTGGGGGGAGGAGGGCATAGTGGGAGCTGCAAGTGCCTTTTATGGAGGGGAGGTGGGAGAAAGCAGGACCTAGAACATAGGTTTTTTTTTTTTTTTTGTATACGTGTTCCTACGGTCAGCTCCCTAGTGCTAGGGACCCAACTAGCTTCCAGTGCACTTAAGGTCATTAGGCAGATGTAGAGAACAATAAGATAGGAAAAAGGAAGTGTTTTAACATGCTGTGTAGGTTTGTGCAGATATAAAACATGTCACCATGATTGGTAGAAGGGTTGGGGTGGTTGAGGAAAAAAGACCATTTTCCTCCTAGGCCATCTTATACAAAGGGAGAAAGAAGGGGGCTCAGGCAATCGAGGCATTGTTTAATCCTACTTCCCACATTTTTGTCAAGAAACAAATGTGTTATTTTGTCTTTGATTGCAGGGAACATGGCTCCCTTTATAGGCATCCTGCAATAAGCCATCATATTTAGGGTTTAAAGAAGGCCAACTCGGGTCTGACTGTATTTGTGAGATACCATCTATTGCCTCAACCCCTGGCCTCCCCATTCTCTAGTTCAACTCTGGCTTCCTGGCTAGTTGAAATCTGTCTCCCCGCCCCTCCCCCCCACTGGGTGGCTGTCCGTGATTGGTTTTTAATAGGAACTGTTTTCCTCCTTTTGTAGGCCTATACCATTCAAGGACAGTATGCCATTCCACAGCCAGATGTAAGTTTTGTTTTCACTTGTTTTGAAAAGCTCCCTTTCCCATCCAAAATTGTCTTACTCCTTTTTCCATGTAGGCAGAAGTGAGTTGGGTCTCAGACATTTGCAGTATTGTTTCCCTCACAAGGTGAACTCTGTATTTTGGTCCTTAAATAATCTTTAATCAGGAAAAAGTAGCACCTTGTTTTGAAATTTAATTCCTGGAAATTATAATCTAATAGATTATTACATTCTACTTTCTCTGTGTTACAGATTACTCAGAGAAATGTTCCACTGTTTACCATCATTGGTTATCCCAGGGCACAATTCACAGTGGACTGTGCATCTCTGCATGAAGTCCTTTCTATGGAGGGAGGGTGAGGGGGTGGGAGGTTGGGTTCGCTTTTGTGTACTCCTCAGTCCGAGGTGGTAATGTAAAAAGCACCTGGAGGGGTGGGAAAGGGACTTATTTACACAGGGAGGGTTAGGAAGCTAAATATGTGGATTCAACTCAATGAAATTCCTTGTCCTAAAAACTCCAATTTAAAAAGTGCTGGTATTTAGACTTTTAAGGGCATTTTCTTCTGCACTTACCCTCTACCGTTACTAACCTTTTCAGGGAGAAGTAGACTTGAAGAGAGATGGTTTTACAACAGCCAGGACAGTTTATATAGATGAAGAAAGATAGCTATAGAAATCATAGGGTCGGGGTTGCTAAACCCAGTTTGGTTTCCCCTTAATCTCTCCTCCTTGCAGTCTCCCTGTCCCCTCACTTCCTCCCCTCCTCCCAGTACTGACGGAACCCCGCATGGTGTGTTTTCCCTAGCACCACTGCACAGTTTGTTTACCTAGCCTGTCTGTGCTTGTCCCTGGGGCAACTGTTGCAATGGCTGCAAACACCTTCATTAAATAGTCCACAAGGGGGTGGTTGTCAGTCAGTGCTGCTGCTTTTCACACACCCGAAATGCATTTATTCTCTTTGTACTGATATTCTTTCTATTTCTTAACTCTCACCTTCTTGTGCCCGTCCCCAGGATTGTGATACCAGCCCCATTCCTTAGCCTCTGTTATAGTTTGAGTAGCAGCCAACTTTGGGGATCAGGAGCTTTACATTTTCCAATTTGAATGTGCTTGAGCTTTGGCTGTGTTACTCTTTAATGTCAACCTCTTCTGTTTCCTTCCTGCAGTTGACCAAGCTGCACCAGTTGGCAATGCAACAGTCTCATTTTCCCATGACGCATGGCAACACCGGATTCAGTGGTATGGATACCTCAGTGTTGATTTCTGTAAGGTGTAGTACAAGACAGAGGCCAGCCCCAAGGTCTCCATTTGACACCTGTTTAAAACAAACTTCATTACCCAGCGTCCTGCTGGCTTAAACTTGCCTGTTTCCTATGGCTAAACCGAAGGAGGTAATGTGTTTGTTAACTTGGTTTTCATTTGGGGTGAGTTATTCTAAAAAAGAAAGGCCCTTGGAAGGTTTGGGGTGAGGTCTGGGGATGCTTGTCAGGCAAAGGGTAGGCTGATATTTCTTCTAACCCATCCTCATTGCTGCCCCTTTGATCTGATTGGCACCCCCTTTCCCTCCACCAGCTATTCATAGATCTGGGTAGAAACAATCCATTTGTGTAGTGTGTTTTTGTTTTGTTTTGTTTTGTTTTTTTGGGCTTTTCTATATAAGGAATAACTTGTCCGATAGGGTTAGGATGAGACCACCAAACTCATTTTCACTTGTATCTTAACAGGCATTGAATCCAGCTCTCCAGAGGTGAAAGGCTATTGGGGTAATGATTAAAAAAAAAATCTGTAGTATTCTACTGTTATATTAATAAACTGGTGGGAGTCTTGTTTCACTGCCCATGACATACCAGCAGAACATGCACATGGCAAAAAGGAGCTGAGAGAGCAAAGCGGGGGTGGGCCTGGTGCCCCTGAGGGTCCCTTGATGGATCTGGCCTACCCCCTTCTAAAAATGTTTTAGCAGCCACAGCTGAGAGCAGGACTAGACTTATGAGTTAGCCAGCCGGCCTTGTCTAGTCCAGGTGTCATATAGATGGGTATGGGTGTTTGCTGATAGGATTTTTTTTTTTTTTTCTTTTTCTTTGGAAAGCAAAAACCAGAACAAATTATTGAGCAAAGGACAGGGAGTAGTTTGGAGAAATGAAGTTCCCACACCTTACTGCCATTTCATTCTCACTGACCTTTAAGTGTAGGTTAGGGTAAGGGTGTTGGGATTGGTTAATCTGGTATAGGTATATTTAAAGCAACTCTGCATGTGTGCCAAAAGTCCATGGTACCCAGTAACAGGCATGGTAGTGGCGCTGGTGATAGCATCAGGTGAGATAAAATTGGGATACAACAATAGGAAATCCAACCAGAAAAGGGGAGAAGTGCAGAAGTACTTTGGTTAGATTTTGGTCCTGAGAATTGAGGATACCACATTCCCTTGCCCCTTGCTTCCACCCTCTTGGACCCTAATTGGCTGGGCTTTGCAGGAAATGGCATGAAATCAGCCTCTTTTGTTGGTACAGAGGAACCTTTCCAGCATTATTTCTACACCCCTCTCCCCCTCTTTCCTCTTTGGAGGCTTCCAAGTTAGAGATGAATCCCAACAGCCAATGCTGGGTTTCCAGTTCGTTTTCCTTCTGTTAGGTTAATGTGCAAATCATTGGGAGTTGTATGCTGTGCCTTAAACTTCTTTGCTGTCTTCTGTCTTTTAGCAGGTTTGGATGCATCTGCTCAGACTACTTCTCATGAACTCACCATTCCAAACGATGTAAGTAAAAATAAAGGTTGTGCTACTCTTAACACCTTGGGGAAGAAATTGGAGTTACAGGCACTAAAATTCTTAAAACTGTAAAATCTCAAATAAAAACTGATGGAGATTGATGGAATTATTGTGTGAGTTACCTTGAACCAGAAGGAAACTTTTTGTCTCAAATAGAAATTCCCATTTGCTTTTGCTTCTTGTAGAATCTGAATACTTAATCCCTAATGGAGTGGTCATTGGATGTTACCTGTGCTGTCCAACATGGTAGTCACTAAGCATGTGTGGCTGTTTGAATTGAGAATAATAAAATGATAAACTCAGTTTGTCAATCTCGCTGGCCACACCAATGTTCAGTAATGACATTATTAGTGTCTCTAGTATTGGAGAGTGCAAATGTTGACCAGTTGTTTACTTTTTTCCAAGGCAAAAGCGTTAGAAATTAGCCAGAATCGTTGTCACTATAATAAATAATCATGGAAGATGAGTTAAGGCATCTTTATTGCTAAAAACAGAATATACTTTTACATTTATCCCTAGCCCTGGTAAACTAGGTTTATCGTCATCTTTGCACTGCTTTATTTTGTCTTTGGAGTTAGTACTCTGAAGAAATGAGCTAATGGTTCTAGGAGTCACTCAGTTCAGAGTTGAATGCCATGTTTGTGGGCCTGAGGTATAGAAGCCTGAGGGGTGGGGTGGAATGCTGGGACCTAGCCATGCAACTTTTAATTTGGTATGCCTTGTTTTTCTTCCTTAAGTTGATTGGCTGCATAATCGGGCGTCAAGGCGCCAAAATCAATGAGATCCGTCAGATGTCTGGGGCGCAGATCAAAATTGCGAACCCAGTGGAAGGATCTACTGATAGGCAGGTTACCATCACTGGATCTGCTGCCAGCATTAGCCTGGCTCAATATCTAATCAATGTCAGGTAAGGGTTCCCTGTCTTTTCTGTTATTGATGCCAACACAAGTAATGTGTGTGTTGGGGAAAGTTACACTGTAATATTAAGTGTGGGATTCTTTGGGGGATGGAAATGGGAAGGGTAGAGATTGGAAAAGAAAAAGTATCTAGCTCTACTTCTCATCCTTTAGGGAAAAAGTGAGCAGATTTTAATGAGTTTGCATGGGGTTGGGGGAAGGGAAGTGGATTGTTTGCATTTGACTTTGATGGTTTGGGGAGTGGAAGGTATGAAGCATGTCTTCACTTTGTAGGACTGTTCTGGCTGGAGCACCCATACTGACTTAAAACCAAACGTAGGTCTCACTGTAGGTGTCATACAGACTAATACTTCACTGGTTTAGGCTCCCAGGCACCCTTAATTGAAATAAGGATAATGACAGCAAGACAGTTTCTTCCAAGCAGTCATTACCGTTTATTCTGAACACATCCATTTGTGCCATTGTGTTCCATTGTTAGAGCTTGTGTGAAAGGAGAGGTACAGGTATCGGAAATTTTTATAAATGCTTAGTATTTTCTTTACCCCCCATCATCTCATCTCATCCCTTATTGACCTGCTGAGGTTTTCCTTTTCTTACCCAAAGGTAGCTAATGTTAACACACACAGTTGTAGCAGTACTGTTAGTTAGTGGGCATCCTGCAAGGCATTTGTATTTCTTACTTTCTCAGCACATGTGCTTAAGTCATGTTCTTAATTGCTTACTAACATCTTAAAGCTGTATTAGCAGCCCATTCCCTAAGGGACTTAGTTATCCCTTTTATGTAGACTCTTATCTAAGTTGTTTATCTCTGTCACAACTAGTTGGTCTCTGTTGTACAGACAAATTTTATGGGTTCCTAAATCTAGTGCAAGGGAAAGGAATTCATAAGTATGATACGGGGTCTATTTTTTGCCATGCTTACACTGACCATATATTTATTCCATGGTCTTTTATCCCCTGTAAGAATTTATCGGTTTCTCAATAATGGTTCCAACTTTTATCATCTCTCTTCATGCCTTGAGGTATTTTCTGGTCTTTGTGTAGAAAAGATTTCTATACCTAGATCTGCTTTCTCTCTTCTTGCTGTTTGCAAGGGTTTGTTTCCCTGTTTCTAATTGTGGTGCTGTATTGTTAAGAGGCAACAATTATGTTCTTAGAAGCTGGAGGCCTCTGCTTGAGTAGATGTGCACTGAATATTGTCAGATAGTGTTTCCATGTAACCTGCTTGCCTGGCCCCTGTACTAGGTTGATGGCTAAGTTGTCAGGAAGCAGAACTTTGGTCCACCTTTGTTTCCTGATTTAGTCACTGTTTTCAGGACCATCCTTTTTACATGAAACTGTCCAAGCTGTGGATTTGGGTCAAAACTTTTATAAAAAACTTGATATATTATCAAGCAAGGACTATGCATGCACACAGCTAACTCATTTTCTCACATTGGCCCAACTTGAACACAGAAAGCAAACTGATTTTATTATGAATACTAGGCAAGAAAGATTTCTCTTTTCAGTAATGGACTTTGAGAGTTTCTGCTGATTCTGGCAGCTTTTATGGATTGTAACTGTCCTTGGATTTAGGTAGACAAAAGGAGAGTCTTGAGGAGCCTCCCTGCCTTGGAAGAGTTAGTCTTGTGCCATAGGATGTCCAACAGACTTCAGCACATGCCTGCAGTTCTGGCATAGACCCATGCAGTCATTTGTAGCTACAGGTCATTACTGTTACTTAGAGCTCATTTTAGAAGTAGAAGTGATGTTTTTACTTTATTAAACTGAATTTTTCAGCAGTGCATGAAGTTTCTCTCTCTCCTCTAGTTCTGTAAAGTCTATGTAAGAAGCATGGTCAGTTTAACAAAAGAACCTTCTTATCTATGCTTCTGTTTTCAGCATTTTTCATTGAAAATGCTACAGAGTTTGAAATGAGTGACCTACTTTGGGCCCTTGTCCCTTTCTATCCTGATACATTGGTTAGTTGACTGGCAGTGGAAGCAAGTTCTGATACTAGTTACAGAAAAAAAAAACCCATTTGCAAAATTGTGGGGATTAGTGTCCCAAAGCTTCACAAGTGCTTGGTGGATGAAACATTTATTTGTTTGGAAATTGATGAGTATTCTTTCATTTTCTGCTTGAAATCCTTTTCTGCCTTTTGGGTTGGGTTAGTATGTCAGGTACATGAAAGTGTGTGATTTCTTTTCTTAGCCTGTCAGCCTTTTCTTCACCATAGAACTTCTCAGTAGCATTGAAATGGAATTTGGCAAAGTATACATTTTTAGAGGGTGGGACACAGAATAAAAGCTTGTCACAAGCTAATATAAGTTTTCCTAATTGGCAACCAGAGGCACTTACTGATAACTGAAGCGGATTTTGTCCTGTACTTTTCCCTTTTGTGGTCTTCCCTTCCACCCACCCTTTTTTTTTGTTCCTTTTTTTTCCTCTGTTACAGTTTAGAAAACGCTAAACCCTCCTCCCAGGCAGCCTCCGTCACGATCCCCGATCACCTCAGCATCAACCTCTCTCAACCCTCCACCCCTTCTTCTTCTTCTTCCTCCTCCACCACCACCCCCTCGCTCGCCACAGCGGGGACCTCCGACGCACCCTCCAGCCTCCCCAACCCTCTTCCGACCGCCCCTTGTGTCTCCAGTCTGCTTGGCATGAAACCCATCCCTCTCCTGGCTCTAAATGTTGTGTCTGCTGCTAAGGGTACCGGGGCTTCAGCTACCACCACCACCACCTCTGCTGTGCCATGTGTAACTAACAAACTGAAAGGCGAGAAACAGAGATTCTCTCCCTACTGATGGCATATATCTTGGGGCACCCCCTCAAGTATTTGTTTTTTTTTTTTCTTCCCCTTTGTTAATATTGGTGAGAACCAAACAATTGTGAGCTTGTGACCGTTTCCTTTTTACTGTTTTGGGGGGATGACAGGGTGGGGGGGGTAGGGGCTATGGTAAACTGTGTTTAGGTTTAGGCCATTTCTGCTGAGTGCCTGTTTCAGAGTCTGACTTGTTGAATTCTTTATCTAGAGCCACAGTTCTTGCTCTTCTTTCTCATTCTGTTACTTTTTTGTAGCTTTATTCTGCCTTGCAATATAACAATGTGTTAGGCTCTGTGTTAATGAATAAAAATTTCTCCGTTAACTTTTTTTTTCTTTTAATTATTTCATGGTTAAGTTATCAGCTGTCCTTCTTGGCCAAATTTGTGTTTCTAGCTGTAATAAAGTTGCCACAGTAAGAACCTTAGTTGACTGCTGTGAAGGAAAGAAGTTTTTTGTTTACCCAGAATGGGGAGGCAAGTTGGGAAAAGTCTAATAAAGTTTGCCAGCTTCTGTCTGCATTCCTCTGAACTAGTATTACTTAAATCTCAACCAACCAACCTGTGACATTGCCTCAAATTTGGCAAGATCCTGCCTGTTTATCCTAAATCAACCCTGATTACCCAAACAGGTCCCTTTACCCTTTTATCCCTGCCAACCTTTCTGTCTCATGCTACCAACCCTATCATACAGAGGATTAAAGACTAGATTTGGAAGGAACCTGTAAGATCAACTTTAACTCATTGATCCACTTAAGATGGTTCTAATTTCTCCAAAGCCTTATTCTTTTTTGTATCCCAGGATCACAGTTCTCTCTCCATAAGAGTCGAGATGCCCTAAGTAAAATGGTGGAAGGCCTCTGATAGTCTCCACTTAACCTGAATATATATTGCCAGGGTAATGAAAGTACAATGAATGCTCTTAGGGCTTATGAGAACCAGGGTGGAGATTTTTTCCTGGTGACCTTTTCCCACATCCCCCTTTGGCTTACGTTGTTTAAAAAACCTAATTATATTGTAGTATATTAACTACAGTATATTGTTGCCCCTCAGTTTTAGATTGGGGTTGTGAATTAGTGTAAACAAAGTCTGCATGAAGTACTAGTGGGGTGAATTTCATTGTCCATATAGGGGTTTTATTGCTAGATGATGCTTTATCATGTGGTGCAGTGCTCTTTAGTAAGCTTTTTTAATAGCTTGCTGATACCATCTCTCCAGAAACCTTTTTTTTTTTTTTTAATTTTTACCTAGTTCTCTACCTCATGAGTACTCCCTAAAGGATTGCTGGGAAGAAAGTCAGGTTTTTGGGGTTTTTTTGTAAGTGCTGGCTAAAGTCACATCCAGAGGTGCTTGGTGGTCAATTTTTTAGCAGCCTACAGCTCCCCCATGTGGTCTTTTCTTTTCTAGAGTCCTTAATATAATATATTTTAGTTCGGTTTTCCCTTCTCTTTGTCCTCTTTCCTGGCCACCCCCACATTCCTGCCCAGACTGGGTATAAAATTCTGGACAGTTCTTTCCGAGTTCTTTTTGGTGTCAGAGTGCCACCACCTTGCGTGAACTTAACTTTTTTAGGTCCTAGATCTGTTTGCAGCAGCTTCTTTCCTGAACCTTCAGTTCCCACTTAAGTCTTTGATTAACCGTCTGTTGTTTATGTTGCCCTAGATCATCACATTTTGAGGTTGGCAAGAATGTCCCCTATTAAGAACTAACTGTTCTCCTTTATACTGAGGTCAAAATAACCATTTCTGACTTGAAACTACATGCAATTTGTAATTGAAGGACCTCTGTGTTTCCTGGCTTTCCCCCTGGCCAGTTTTTCAATTTGCATTATTCTGGAAGAGATTCAAATGGGGAAGTGTTCATGTTCTCTTGACAAGGAATGCCATTAAATTTAAAATCTATATAAAATAAAGTTATAAAATGAGGGGCTTCCCTGGTAGTCCTGGTAGTCCATTGGTTCAGATTCCACACTTCCTTTGCAGGGGGCATGGAATAGTCCACATGCCCCAAGGTGAGGGTGTGCTTTGCTTATTAGGTGCTTAGTCGCTCAGTCGTGTCCATGGGCTGTAGCCCACCACGCTCTTCTGTCCATGGGCATTTTCCAGACAAGAAGACTGGAGTGGGTTGCCATCCTCTCCTCCAGGGGATCTTCCCAACCCAGGGATTGAACCCTGGTCTCCTGCATTGCAGGCAGATTCCTTAAACTGAGCCACCGGGGAAGCCCTGAAGTGCCCCCCTCCCCCTGCCCCCAAAAGTAAAAATGAGACTGGGTCTTAGACATTTAGCTCTGTTCAAAATGGGAGCCAAGTCTTGCTGGCTACCTAGTATCAGAGAAGCAGGCTGATCACTGAATACCTAAAGACCTTTCCTTCAAAGCCGCAAACTGGATTCCAGGACTTCAAATGATCTATTTGAAACAGGCATTGTTGCCAGATGTATTTGAATGGAGAGTTTGGCCTAACAAGACCACAAATTGGGGAGCCCTTAGAGCAAGCTAGGGAGTTGCTGAAAACGGTTTTGACTTCCACTCCAAGTCTTGAAAACTTCACAGACCTAAAAATTGTAGGTTGAGTTAATCCAAACTTACTCTTCTTGCTCCCTCTTTAACATGGCTTAGTTTTTAAAACACTAGTATCTCTTAATGGTAATAGTCCTTACATTGATAGAGAAACCCAGGACTGTTCTGTCAGCTTGGAAGAAGCCAAAATAAAGCTGGGCAGTAAAGTTTCTGTGTATTATGACCCCCTAAGAGGAGGCTTTTGTGTGTGTGGTGTGTATTTGAGATACTATGAAGAGCATAGTTTGAGAGACAACTATGGTTCTGAGGTGATTTGCCCTAGGAAGCTTGGATTGCAGGGATTATATAGGACCACTGTACTGGTTTACCCAAGAAATTTAAAATGAATGTCTCCCTTGATACAGAAACAGATTTATGTACTCCTTCACATCTTATCAACCAGACTAAAATTTTTGGAGATGAGGTACTGCTGGGCACTCAGGAAACTAACTTCGAGTTTTTTTTGTGTGTGTGTTACAGGCTTTCCTCGGAGACGGGTGGCATGGGGAGCAGCTAGAACAATGCAGATTCATCCATAATCCCTTTCTGCTGTTCACCACCACCCATGATCCATCTGTGTAGTTTCTGAACAGTCAGCGATTCCAGGTTTTAAATAGTTTGTAAATTTTCAGTTTCTACACTATCATCCACTCGTGATTTTTTAATTAAAGCGTTTTAATTCCTTTCTCTGTTCAGCTGTTAATGCTGAGATCCATATTTAGTTTTATAAGCTTCTCCCTGTTTTTTTTTTTTTTTTGGCTCATGAATTTTTTTTTTTTGTTTGTCATGAAAATGTAAGAGTGGAATATTAATACATTTCAGTTTAGTTCTGTAATGTCAGGAATTTTTCAAAAAAATTAAAAGATGGACTGGAGCTTTTTCTTTGTGAATAGAAACTGGATGCCACAGTGATTTCATGTGGGTTTTATTCCTGGTGTCTTGCTGTTATTTTTGCACCTTTTATCCCTCAAAAGGATGAGGACCCTGCTTGGGTTTTTAATGTAAGCGTTTATTCCAGTGAAGATATTCTCTTCTGTTTTACCACTCCCATCTTTTTCTGTAGCCCTTGAGCCTGCATTGCAGAGTGATCTTAATAGCTATAGCAAGCTGGCTGTGTCCTTGGTCCAAAAGAATGGGGATTACAGTTTTCTAAGACTTGGCTGCCAAGTGTAAGCAAGTACTTCGCACTGGAAGGCGGGTGCACGAGCATCCACATGGAAGCAGAATTTGTGTGTCACTGGGATTCACCTCCCTGGGAATACCTACACCCTTGTCCAAACTTCACTCTCCTGTTTAATAAGGATGGGTGTTTTTTAAGGTCTGTCCTACTACAGTCCTTTATAAAGTTAGACGTCCTGTTTATGCAGGTTTTAGGTTGGTGCTCTAAGTGGTTAGCATCACTTAAAGCATAAAAGGAACAAGTCATTCAGCGTTTAGGTACTATTTCCAAAGCCCAAGGCTCCTACTTAACCATGCAAGCTACCCCATTCATTCACCAAGAAAACCCTCAACAGCTGGGCCTGCATGGAGTGGTTATATTTCAAGGTTTTTCACAGGGGTTACAATGTGACAGTCCCCACCCCAGTCAGGCACCAAGATAAAATTAGGGACTTAAAACAACACCCCAGTTCTTCAGCCTGAGCCATCACATGCTTTCACAATCTCCTGGCCTCCCCCTAGGCCCGAAGCCAGGGCTTGGGCAGAGAAATGGAGGGACAAAGAAATTACATGGCCACCTGAGAAACCTCAGAGGGGAGGACCCAGCCTTAGCCTCCCTCCTCCCAAGTGCAAAATGTGTAAACAGAAAACAAAAAAAGTGCAGTCTAAATGGCTCCCTTTCCTGCTCCTTAGGGTTTGGGCAGAAAAAGTAGAGGAACATTAGGCAAGTTGGGCTTTCATGTTGCCTCACCACTGGCTAAACTCAATGGGGTGAAGCAGGAAGGGGCCAGTTTGCCCTTAACCATATCTCTAGGGCAGTATTTATCCTTCATTTCCACAGCTGCCAGTGTCCCTAGAGTTTATCAGGTGACTTGGTTAGGGGTCAGTCTCCCTTGAGCCCAACTTAAGGCTGGGACAGCCCTGTCTTGATTGATTATGTGGCGCATATATATTACTTATATAAATATTTCTCTATGTACAGGGTAAGGGGGGCTTTCATGGAGGGAGGGGGGCTGGGGGCCGCAGGGTGTCACCGCTGTTGGCGTTGTCCAGCTCGGTGCTGTCACAGTCTGAGTCCTCAGAGTTGGGAGGGCCCTGTGAAAAAGCGCAGAAAGGCAGTGAGGTGAGACTGAGCATCTCTTGGCAAATCGATTCCTTCCGAGTCCTTCACTGAGATCTTTGTAGTAACAGGTTAGTGATTTTACTGTCTCTAAATTTCAGTTGTTCAGGCCATTCTCCAAGGCACCAAACTTCTAGTTTCAGGATTTCCCCCTGGTTGCAATTTATAGGTAGCATGCAAGCAACCTTACTAAGTACTCTAAACCTCCCAGATTCTACCACGTGAATATTTGCTCTCCAGTATGGGAGGGAACAGCTTCAGCTACAGAGTGACATGGAGGCTAAGTACCTATCTTGCTGGCCTGTGCATCTGTCTACCCCGTAGCTCTCAAATGATCAGGTTGTCTCCTCCCTGGTTGGTACCTGGTTGGTGTAACATACCTGCTCCCCTCTGAGTAGGTTGTGGTGTGGGATGGGCAAGGAGCTGGGTTCTGGGCCAGTAACCACCTCAGAAGCTGGTGGGTCCAGTGGGATTTCTGAGCCCTGTGAGCACATGTCATCAGACCGCTCATCTGGCCGCTCATCTGTGTTGGTACTGCCAACTTCAGGTGTGCCACTGGGGGAAGGCTCACTAGCTGTGCCTTCCTCCCCATCTGATGGATTCTCTGAGCTGAAGGTAGATAGTGACTGGCGCATTTTCAGGCCCTGAGGCCACCTGTTTGTGGGAACAACCAGGGTTACAGCTTGACTACACCTCGCAGTTTGGAAAGTGAAGAATGCCATTAACTTCCTAATTCCATCACTCACCTCTGGCTTGAGGTCAGTTCCACTTCACTGTCCACCTCTCCTTCCTCTTCCTCTGATGAGATGCCACGTTTCTGTAGGAGAGATGAGTGGGACTGGTCAAGGAGGAAAGAGATCAGAACTCGGGATAAGGAAACATGGTTATAAAGTGTTAGGAATGGCTTGAGATAGAACCTAAGGTGGGAGCTACATTGGGGAGAAGGGAAGGGGAAGAGCTCAGGAAGCATCTCATACTTTACCTACCTGACTTCGAGTGACAGCAGCCCTGTACAGCAGTGCAGCTGGGGTCAAATGCTGGGACCCAGCCCGGCTTCCTCCCCGTCCCGCCGTCCCTTCCCTTCCAGTTCCCAGCAGCCCTGCACCATCACCAGGTCCTACTGGTGGAGGTGGCTCCCCTTTGGCTCCGCCTGGTGAATCCGGGCTGGTGGAGCCAGGTGCTGAGCCCTCACTTGGGGGCGTGTCTCCCCGGGCTGGAGGTGGTGAGCCAGGATCCACAGCTCCCCCTGTAGCCCCTCGGCCCCGGGCTCCCAATGCTGCTGACAGCAGATCTGGCGATGATGAAGACATCTTTCGGAGCAGGAGATCATGGTGAAGCCCACGGAGGGCTGGAGGGCAGGCTTCCCAGGCTGAGGGTCCCCCTCCTAGCCCCACAGGGCTTCCTGGTCCCCCAGGTTCATGGGGTGGCACAGCTGCACGAAGCCCAAGCAGGTCCCCACAGCTGCCCTTGGCGCTGGCCTTGCGGTGACGAGTCTTGCCACGGCGACTCCGTCCTGGTGAGGGGGGGCCCTTAGCACACCCAGGAAGCCCCACCCCACTCAGGGCTGCGTCTAGTTTGGGTAGCAAAGACTCAGTCTTCAGGATATCTGGCCTGGTGGGAGAGGGAAAGTGCAAGTTGGAGATTTAACACATTACTTAGGCAGTAAAAGGCACCTCTCTCCCACCTAAGTATTGTCTTCCTGGCATTCTTGAGCCCTACACCTGTCTCCAGCATCCCCTTGCCATTCTGGAACCATGGCACTTGTCAACTCCGGTCCTACCTTTTGCTGTGGGGCGACAGTTTCTGTGGGACATTCCTCTTCTTGATTAGTTTCTCCATTGTGTTCCCGTGCAGCAGGCCCCGGGAAGGGTGTGACTTCAGCAGACCTGGACACCGCCGCTCTAAAGCTTGCTCCCTCCTAAAGACAAAATGCCTTAGGCATGTGACCAGGAAGCTGGGCCAAGGCTCAGTAGACTCTGGGAGTCGGGCACAGCTTCAGGAAGATGGGAATTGGTGCATGAGGGCGTGTGTGGTTACCTGAGTAGCTCCCGTTCCTTCAGCTCCAGCTGCAACATAAGGGCATTAAGTTCCATGTACAGGTTGTTGGCTCTCTCCAGTTTCCGCTCATAGTGTTCCCTGATATCCAGGGCATGTCTGAAATGGGCAGAAGTGTTCCAGAGGTGAGCTGGCTTCACCTGCTTTCATCATTTATCCCAGTCTCTGGGAACTGCTCTACCAGCCCTGTAGTTGGTAAAGTCACCTGCCAAACACGGGCACACACCTGAGCTCCTCCCTCCTCCGCATCACCAGCTCCTCTTCTAGGCGGTGCAGACAGGTCCCTTCTGACTTAATTTTTTCAAAATGCAGCTTTACCTCTTCACGCCACTCTGCCTGGGGGTGGAGAGACATTTAGCAGTGAGGGACATCCCTTTACCTGTCAGACCTGTAGAAAGACTGCAGGTGCTTGCGCTGCTGCAAACTGTGGTGTGTTGGAGCAAAAACGACTGGGGCACAGGATCAACCAAGACAGGCCCCAGCCCTTCAAGAGCTGATCTACCTATCCCCAGCCACCCTTCTTCCCAGCCTCCCCACAAAGGGTATCATCATCTCTGCAAACAGAGGGAGCTGGGGCATTTATCTTCCTCTCCACAGCACACCTGGGACTTAAAGTAAGTCTCCTGGGGTGTGGAGAGTACATCAGCTGAGGCGATGTCCAGATGCAGCAGGATCTGTCGGAATGATGGGCGGTTTCGTGGTTTGCTGTTCCTAGATGGAATGAAGTTTGGGGGAGAGAGAGGCATTTCAGGGAGGTTCAGGAAGGAATTAGAGTACCCTTTCCCAAAGTGTGTCCTGGTCCTGGAGAATCCAACCCTAGATAGAATGTTTCCTGAGACAAAAGGATTCCCTGGTCAACTAGCCAGGACATGTTACAAGCTGTCTGTAGTATGTCAAAGTCCTGCAGTAAGGAAACCTATTTAATCCTGTCTTCCAACTTGTTTGTCAAAACAAACCTTTTTGAGTAACTCCATTAAAAAAACACTTCGGGAAATGCTTAATGAAAGATTAGAAATCTCCCACCTTCCTCCATGGTCTAGGTTCCAAACAAGGATGCAGGGCCCTGGCCTTCCAGGGAGTGTTCTGAGGCAGTCTACTTGAGGTCCAACCAGCCATGCTCAGGGGCTGTGCTGGTCCTTCACTGGCACTTCATAAGCACCCTCTATATCAGACATTGCTGTCCCTATTTTGCAGATAAGGAAATAGGTCACATACAACCCTGTAGACTGTAAGTCACTCCAACTTCTCTCAGTTCTTTATCCTAGTGCCCCTGATCCACACTCTGAATCCTAGGGTCTTGGAGAGACATATCTGGGATCCCGGTTCCCCTTTCCCTGTTGAGGATTCTGGGCCTAGATGCCCGGATCCTGGGTACTGGCTAACCATCATCCATACTCCCTTGCTTCCCAGGTGGTCCTTACCAGCACTGGCGAAGCAGGATTTTGAAGCCGTCTGGGCAGCTGGAGGGCACAGGTAGATGGAGACTGTTGCTTCCCACACCCCAGATGATGGCTGAGGAATCTACGTCTTTGTAGGGGATCTCACCAGTCAGCAGCTCCCACAGCACCACACCAAAGGACCTAGGGATAAGAGGGGACATCACTTTGGAGGAGGGCCTCCTCCTGAGGCTCTGGTTACTGCAGGCTCCTCTCACTTGCACTCAGGCCCTGCAACAACCCTCTCCCCACCCCCCACTGGCCACCTGCTACCCTCAGTCCTCAACCTGGCCCTCACCAGATGTCAACCTTCTCAGACACAGGTTCGTTGCGGATCACTTCAGGGGCCATCCAGGCTACTGTCCCTGCAAAGGACATCTTGGTGCTCTTGTCACTCAGCTCCTTGGAAGTGCCAAAATCGGAGATCTTCACCACATCGTCGTAGGTGATTAGCATGCTGGTAAAGAGTGTAGTCAGCTGGAGTCCACGCCCCTCCACGCGCCTTGTCTAGCTGCAGCAACTCTTACTGTTTGAAGTCATTTGGGACACCCAGAAATGGAGGGCTTACCACAGCCCTCTCAAGATAGAGCTGTCACTTGGGAAGGGTTTCTGACATGGCCATGTGGACTTTAGGACAGGGTCTGAAAGCAGGGAGATGGCCACACTGCCCTGGGTGGAGATACCTATGGGAGACTGCACAGATGCTTCTCCCTGCTTGCTCGCTTACTCACTTGGGGGACTTGAGGTCTCGATGGATAATCTTGTGCAGGTGCAGGTAGTTCATGCCACCGGCGATGCCCATGGACCAGTCAACCAGCAAGGAGGGTGTGACAGGGCGGCCAGCCCGCAGCACCTCGTATAGCTGGCCCTGGGCGCAGAACTCCATAAGGATGCAGTAGCACGGAGCCTGGGTGCACACACCCCTGGGGGCCGAACACAGTGGGATGAAGGGCTCAGCCATCCCAACAGCCCCTGATTCACACCTGGTACCCCCTTCCCAACTGTGCCATTTTGGCACCCACATCAGGAAGATCCCTTGCTACCCAAGTAGGTCTCTGCCCTCAACAGAGTACGCTGAGGGCAAAGTACCACGGCCCCTGCCCTGGACCTTACTTGAAGGTGATGATGTTTGGGTGCTTCAGCTTTCGCAGGTGCTTGATGTCAGTTTCCTTCAGGTCCCGCACCTTCTTCACAGCCACCTCCTCCCCATGGAAGCGCCCCAGGAAGACGGCGCCCTGGGCCCCTGAGCCCACCCACTGCAGGTCCAGGATTTCCTCAAAGGGGACCTCCCAAAGGTCTGTGGACAGGAGGCACAGTGCCATAGGCTCAGGGCCTTGGGATGGTCAGGCACAGGGGAAAGCCTGGGGCTGGCTGAAATGACTCGAGGAGGGTGAGGTAGAAAAGCAGCTAAAACGGGCCAAGAAGATTAGGTTTGAGGGGACGGGAGGAAATGAAGAGGTGGCCTAAAATAGAGCTGGGGAGTCAGTAGCTGATGGACAAATAAGGGGCGGGGGATGGGCTCTGGGGGGGGTGAAAGGGTCATCGGGTGACTTTGGTGTGACTGTCCAAACAGATTTCAGGCTCGGGGAGACAGGGAAAGGGCCCCCTTATGGACACAGCCTACCTTCCTGCTGCTGCTTGTGCTCCGTGGAGTAGGCTTTGCCAATCATGGTCCAGACAGGGCGCAGGCAGCCGAAGAGGCCCTCCAGGAAGCCGCTGCCGCTCTGGCACTGGAGCCGCACCTCATCCGCTCGGACCCTGGACGCCCGACTCTCAGGGGACCCAGTGGCTCCCCCTGGGCCCCCTGCATCCTGCTCGTGGAGCTGCAGGACACTGTTGGCAAAAGGCTCAGGGGGCGGCTCTCCACCTGGGGAGGGGCTGGGCCCGCCCCCGCCCTGACCCCCTAGTGGCACTACGTCTCGGAGTACACACTGGGTAGGTGTCAGGTCCTTCTCAGGGGTGCAGTCGGAAGTGTCTGGGTCCAGCTTGCGCATGGATGCCTCGCTTAGGGTGGACACGAAACCCCCAAAGGAAGGGGAGGGTGTGCGGGTCTCATGGAGGCAGGCCATGGCCTCTGGGCCCCAGTGTGGTGGTAAGCGGTGGGCCCTGTGGGAAAAAGAGGGAGGAGCTGTCAAAGCCACAGGCGCCCAGCTCAGGTACATAGAGGCAGAGGCACAAGTTGGGGAGCTGGGCACACAAGACCACTCCTAGAAGTAACATATCTTAGCTTCAGGTACCCATCTACCTCCAAGTCTCACCTGGGACCCATCTTGGGAAACCTGACACACAGGCTTCCTCTCTAGCATCTATTAGTAACATAAGTCTTCCTTACTCAGGTATACAGGCAACATACCTAAGTATCACTCTCAGGCAGACACAGCTAACAGCCCTGCTCAGGTAGATGCTGGGAAAGTATGTCCCAATATCAAGTATGGTAACAGACTAGTTCCCTTCTCCCTATAAGATTACTGTAACTCACCTCTGGAAAACATGTTTCTTTCACTTGAGGCTCACGTACACACATGTATTAGGGTCTTTCAGATACACAACTTTTACTTTGAGTCTCAATCTTACACACATAACAGTAACATGTAGGCCTCCCTCACACTGAAGCAAACACAGATGGCACTGCTCAGACTCTGCCGCTCAGGCACTCTCAGATGACATTTCCGCCCCTCCTGTGTACATATGATACACCTGGGCCTCACACTCATGTACTTGACATATGGTCCTGCTGAGTCTCTTATCCTAAGGCACACTCAAGGCTCACAACTGGGTCTCTCTCTCAGGTGCTCACAGCTACACACCTGGGCAGATCCAAGTGACAGCTGATTAGCTCTGTGCCCAGCACAGACACACAGGGAAAAAGGTAGAACTGTCCAAGGAGGATGCAGAAACTGTGTCACGACAGGCTGTGTAGCCTACCCACTGCATCTCCCCCTCACCACCCTCCCCCTACCTTATCCCTCCTATTAATCCAGCTGCTCCCTCAGGGGTCAGTTAGAGAAGGGCCTATCTCCTTTCCTCTTCATTACTCTATCCCCTACTACCTAGCTTTCCAATCAATGGAGATTTGTCCCAATTGATAGCTGACCTCAGCCAAGCTGCATCTGAGCCTTGACTTCTCCAACTGCACAAAGGGATAGACTAGCTATCGTTCAGGCACAGCAGATTTTTCAGCCTGACACCAGAAGTCATCTCATCTTCCATCTCCCACTACATCTTGCCAGTTACCAGATTCTGAGAGGTAGGGATTTTGGAGGCCAAAATTCCTAACAACTATTCAGTATAGTAGGGTCCCTCCTTCACCCCCTGCACCAGAGCTTCTGAGTCACTACTGGAGAGGGGTGGCAGGAATCTACAATAAAAAGGACTCCCGGGGTGGGGATGTATGCACAGAGAGGCTTGGCACCTCTGATGGGCTCAGCTCTTGTAACAATTTCCAGGCCTCTCAAATACCTAAGTGTTTAACAAGCACCTGAGGTGCTTCTTATGCCTGGCACATCGGGAAAGACCAGAACCAATGCCTTACCAGTTTCTCTTCTCTATTCCACACTACCGCCTTAATTCAGGCCTCATTAGCTGTCACCTGACCTAAGACAACTGCCCCTTGAATGGTCTCCAAGTTCTTCCAAGATCCCCCTCCACCCACCCTTTAGAAGGATCTTTCTAAAGCACAAATTGGCCTTTTGGAGCGCCCCTTTTCTTCAAACCCTCTAGTAGCCCCTCCTTGGTCCTGTAGCCTCACCTCCATGCTCTTGGCCCCTCCCCAGCCTCATCTTCCATTGCTGTTCATACCCAGGCCATACTGACCTGAGACTGTTACCAAGCTTCATCAGGTTTTTGGGCCAGGGCACCTAATGAGAATGGCTCACACTTATGGAAAGCTACCATCCACATTAGCCTCTGTTATAGGTCCATTAGCTTATTTAATCCTAAAATCTCTTACGTTATACGTGTAAGTTACTCTCATTTGACAGAGGTATTAGAGGTCTTAAATAACCTGCCCAAAGTACTTCAGCTAGGATGAGGCTCCAGCTCAGTGCCCAGTCGTTCTCAGTCTGGAAGGCGCTTCTCACACACCATCTGTTGTCCTCCAAGTCTCACTTCATCCTGGAAGTGACCCCCCCCATGCTCTGAGTTAATGTCCCTTCTGAGCTGTGCTTCCTCCATCATGGCTCCCATGATCCTGAAGGCACAGTGCGGTCGGGCGTCTGGTTCCTTTGAGAGCCTGTACTCCTGAGAGTGACGACGCCACACGGAATCCCAGGGCTTCCAATAGCATCCAGAGCGCATGAAGGTGCCCAGTTAGGTGCAACCACTGCTCTATGCATCCGAGGATCGTCCTAAGGACCATATGTACACTACGCAAGCATTAGCTCCCTCACTCCTCATAACTCTCCAGGGAAGGAGGTATGATTATAGGTCTCTTTACACTCTTGAGTAAACCGAGGCTCAGAAAGATGAAATCCTAGCCTCCGGACCCCCAACATATCCTGCGAGATAACGGCGGCTTCAAGAAGTGAGATGCACATAGTAAGACAAACGACAGGCCAAGCAACGTGCCAATTCGCTGGAGAACGTCCGCTGGAGGACCCGAGGGCTTTTGCCTGCGCCCCCTCAAGCCGGCCGCCCCTTTGGGACCGCTGAGAACGAAGGCTGGGGCTCCCAGCGAGCTGCCCGGGCGGGTCTGCACGGAGGGCTGGCGGGACTGGGGCGCTCAAGACAGCTAGAAGCCAGAGTGAAGGCGGTTCGCAGCGGAGAGGAAGGGGTTACGGACCCAGCGCCCCCTCCCGCTTCCCGACCTCCTTCCTGGCCGTCACGTGGAGCAGGGCTGGGGCGGGGCGGGGACCCGGCCGTAAGAGGAGGGGGTCCAGGAAGGGACGCAGCGGGTTGGGGGAAGCGCTTGGGCGCTGCGGCGTAACCATGACGACTGGACCCGAGGCGGTGCGTGAAGTCACCGGGACAAGATTAGCCCGGAGTCACGTGAGCAGCGACCGCGGGGGTGGAGCCGCGCCCGGGCCCCGCCCCTGACCTGGGCTGGCACACGTGCTGGTTGCGGGCTCGCAGGCAAGGGACCACCGACCCCAGCTACCCACCGCCTCTGCGTCCTGTCTTCCCCATGTCCACCCCCGTCCCCGAGTGCAGTGGGGGGAGAGCTGTGGTGGTGAAGAGAGGGGACTTGGTTCGGCATTGGGGGTGCGGTGCCATAGAGAAAGCAGGAAATGGGAAAACGGGGAGACTGGACAGGAGAAAAGGCGAAAGGCAGACCAGAAAAGGAAGGCCTGTCTAGCTGAGAAACAGAAGAGCGTGAAGCGCAGGGAGAGGCAGTCCTAAGAAGGATGGACTGAAAAACTCATTTGGGAAGCAAAGGACACGGAAAAAGAAGCTGAATGAAAAGGGATTGAAAAACAGATCTGTGCCCTCCCCGATTCCTTTCCTATTTAGAAGCCGAGTTCTGAGTAGGTACAACACCTGGCTTTTTAAAGGAATTTTTCAGCCTTCATCTGGTGTTTAGCAACCAGGAGGCTTAGGCAGAGAGGGTGACACGCTCCATGACACTTGAAGCCGATCTTCCCTCCAGCTGCCCAGGCCTCCCCAGGGGCCCCTCCTGTATCCAGGGCCGGCAGCTGGGGAGAGAGAGAAGCCATTTCACCTGTTTGTCTTTTCGGGCAGTGGAAGAAGCTGAAGAAGTAGTGGATCGGACCAAAGAAAAGAGAACCCAGCCAGGCTCAACCCACCCTTTCCCCATTCTCAGGCTAATGACAGCTCTTCCAGATTGACCTGAAGGAGTGCTTGTGTGTGTGCGTGTGTGCGTTGAGGGGAGTGGAGGTGGCGGAACTGAGGCCCCAGGGAATTCTAGTGAAGGAGAGATTCCTCTCTCCCAGCACACACCCTCTCTCTCTGTCCTTTATCTCTGACCTGCCAGCTGTGTCCCACTGCCCCCCAGCTGGGCCTTGGTGCCGAGGCTTTGGAGGGGGATATCATGGCTAGGAGCCCCTGGCCCAGACACTCGGTCACCCTGGGGGAGGGGAACTGTCTCCGTGGCCATCAATTATGCAGAGCATGGGGGAAGGGCTGGGATGTGACAGGAGAGGGTGGATCTGTCAGTCATTCTGTCAACCATATTTATCAAATGCTCACTGTGCAGAACTCTGCTTCAGATTGGGTATGGGGACAGAGTGGTCCCTATTTTATGCAAAAGAGGCTCTTTGGACACCCTGGGAGGCCCCAGTTCAGTTTCAGGTACCAGATTCTCTGTTTGCTGGTGGTACTGTGGGGGCAGGGAGTACCTCCCCCCGCCCCCACCTTGGTTCTCCTGCCTGAGAGGCTGGAGGCCTGTGGCAAGGCAACCCTTTAAGTCCTTTCTCTCTCCCTCCTGTTTAACAGCAGAATGTCAACGCCAGGCTGCTTGTCTGGCTGTCTTGGGGGTTCAGTTGAGAGGCCAGGCCATCTGTCTAAAGTCTTGGGCTCCCATAATGAGCCCTCACCACTGTCTTGGACTCTGTTTTGCACTCAGGAAAGGGAGGAAGATTCCCCATCTCTCTTGAGTGGGGGTGTAAGGAATGTCTTCCCAGGGAAAGGAGACCCAAGACTTGGGACTGGGAATGATCTCAGTGCAGGTTTTGAGATCCTGAGAGAATAAAGGACTCTAACCCCTCCTGGCCAAGGCTCCTGGCCACTTGGCTTCAGCTTTTGTTTTGCTTCTTACAGAATCCATGGTCCTGGCCCCAGGGTTATTCTCATCTGGAAAGAACTACAACTTTTCTGTTGTGTCCTCCTGAGGGGGAAATGCCTCCCCCTGAGAGCCAGGGTAAAACTGGAGATCACCCCTAACTCCAGGCCCCCAGCCTCACACAGGTCCAGCCCCTAAACCTCTAACCAGCACCACCTCTTCTTCCGGTAGAGTGGGTACCGAAAGGGCTGGGAGGGGGCAGTACTGCTTAGGAAAAAAGGAACCAGCTTTGGATTTGGAGAGATCAGAACTAGAACCTTGGTTTTGCCACGAATTTGTTTAAGGACCATAATCCCTCTGAGACTCCCAACCCTACCTTATGGGGTAGTGAAGGTTAAGTAAGATGATGTAGGGAATGCCATGAGCACAGTGCCGGGCTCCTGGCTTTGTCTTTCTGGTTGGCTGGACACCAGGTCTTTCTCTGTAGATTCTGGAGTCTGGAGATGCCGTCTGGTCAGAAGGGAGACTTGGGTCTCCAACCTTCTATTTCCCCAGGACACAACTTGTTTTCAGGTCCCAGGGGAACCAGGTCCCAGTGGCAGTTGTAGGCTAGAGCCCCCCCTCCTTCCTCTGCAAATCCTTATATCCCACCTCCTCTGAACTGAGGGGGAAGGCCTCCTTCTCTGCACCCTGTCCTCACCCCATGGCTCTCGTGGCCCAGGATCATCCCTCAGCCCTACCGTTAAGGTGTGAGGGGAAGGGGAGGCAAGGAGCAAGGTATGGTGGGTCACAGGGGTCCCTGCTACTCAGGATCTCAGGTGGGCCTGGAAGAAGTTCTGCGTATTTTTAACAAATTGTTCCTGAGCCGGGTGCTATTGAAAAAGATCTGGAAGGACAGATACCAATGTATAACCATTTCTAAGTAGATGGAATTGTGGGTATTTTTATTAAGAAATTAAAAAACCTATTTTAAGCTGAAAAAGAAGAAACGAAAATTATAGAATGCCTATTATCGATTTCTGTCACCCAGCCTTGGACAGTAAGATAGGGAGGGAGAATGGATGACTTGAGAAGCAGAGTGGCTTGGTTGAGGTCCTGTCTCTGCTCTTGACCGCAGTCTCCAGCTGGGCGACCTGGAGTACGAGACTTTTTTTTTGGCTGCGTGGCATGAGGCATGTGGGATCTTAGTTCCCTGACCAGAGATTGAACTTGTGCCTCCTGTATTGGGAGCGTGGAGTCTTAACCACTGGATCACCTGCAAAGTCCCTGTCTGAGACTTAACAAACCTCAGTTTCTTCATCTCTAAATGGGGACAGTGCTCACTAATTCACAGTGGCAATGCAAGCTATTATGTGGGTAAGAACACAGGCTCTGGGTCAGACAGACCTGGATTCAAATCCTAAACTCTTTGGCCACTGATTTTTTGATTTTGAACAGATTACTTAACTTCTTTAAGTTTCAGTTTCCTCATCCCTAAAATAGAGATGATGATCACACTACCTCTCAGTATTGTTAGAAGTGGTATTGAGATAATCCAAATAAAGTTCGTGCTCCAGGAAGCTCCCTATAAATATTAGCATATGGAAAGCACCTAACAAGCAGCAGTAGGTTTTTATAAACGGTGTCCCTTTCCTTCTTTCCCCTGTCTGCCTCCTCAAAGCAAGAGGCAGCGGGGATGGTACAGATGGAGAGGGAGTTGGGTAAACACAGGGGATAGAAAAGGTAGTAAAAAAGAAGGAACCAGAGGAAGATCCTTAGTCTACTCTGGAGTAAGCGCCCCTGCCTCATCACCTTTCCCCAACACACAGCTGCCCCTAGTTCTTCTGGGAGCAAATGAAGCAGACAGACCAGTGTCTGTGGCCAGCGATCTCGTGAAGCTCCCGTGTCCCCTGCTGGCGTCATTTCCACACTATCCTCTGTTCTGTCCCAGCAGGGACTCCTGAAAGGGTTGATTCCCCAATCCTTTCTTTCTCCCAGCCCAACAGGGCAAGGTGGGACTGCCTGTGCTAAGTCACAGGGTGAGTCCAGGGTAGTGGGTACTAGAATTTAGGGTCCTCTTCCTGGCAAAACCAGAGTAGCACATCATCACCTCTTGGAGAGGAACCTACAAACAGCAGTCGGATTTTAGATGGGTTCTGCCTTCCTTAGCTGGAAGGACACCCAGGAAGTCCTGAGCCACTTCTTTATGTAAACTTCTTGACTCTCCTGCCCATAACTGGGTTGAATTACAGAATGGATATTTAGTTGCTTGTTTTCACAAGTGCTGGAGTTAGTGTCTCACACCATTGGTCTTCCCAGCATCCCGTAGTCCCTATAGTGAGTGTGTGGATGGGTGGCCGGCTGGAGAGGGCAGAATTTTTTTCCACCCTTAAATGTGAGATAGGAGAGAGCAGACCCTAAAGCTTCAGAGAAACTTCAGTGTCTGGACAGGAAGACCCAGGGCTTTTACTCAGGTCCTTTCCTTCCTGAATCCCTACTTGCCTTCCCTAGGTATGACCCTCTGGCTGAAAAATCAGAGCTCTCAAAGCCATGGAGTCCATTCCGTGAGCTGGAAGGGAAATGGTGTTTACAAGGAGGCACTGACTGTGGCTTGAGAGGACCCTGAGTGCAGGAGAGACCTCGTGTGCAGCCCTTCCTAAGGCCCTGACCTGCTCTCCTCCCAAGAGGGAGCAGGTGAGGGAGCTAAACGGTGGGACTTTTCCTTCAGTTCTAAGGGACACCCCACTATTTCCTTCCACTGTCCATGCACACTCTGACCCCTTAGCCAAGGCCATGGTTAGTGGAGTTTTAACTCTGTGGAAAGGATTCTTGCTTATTTTTAGGCCAAGGAGTGTGTAGGGAAAAGGGAGGAGGTTCATGAAAGGCCTGGGCTGGGGAAATGGGTTAGGGGAGCCAGAGCAGATGGAGAGATGGAGAAGGGAGAAAGCCATATAAGGATGGGGGAGGGGAAGATGACCATCACCTGGGCATCCAGGAACAGGTGCTGTCTGCCTATAATCCTCAGGTCCAGCCTGCAAAGTGTGCCTGTGCACGCGCGAGGGGTGGGGAGGGGGAGTGAGGGACCCATGAGGCCTTGTCCTTCCTCTCCTTCTCTGTGGGGCCGAAACTCTTCCTCCCCCTCCTTCCCTCTCCCCCTTCCTGAGGGTGAGTGGGAGGAGAGGAAGATGTTCTCTTGCCCGCTGTCCTTTAAGTCTATCCCCCAATCACCCCCCCACCCCCACCCCATACACTCCTTTCCAGCTTGGGAGGCCCTTCGCCTTCAAGCTGGGCCGCGGCGTCCCTCGGCTCGGTTCCCCTCCTTCCCATCCCCACAGGCGGCGGGTCCAGGTCCCCAGTTCCTCCATCCCGTCTCAGCATCCCGCGCCACCCTCCTCACACCCCGCCACATCTTGCATCCCCACCCTCCCCGGTACCTGGATCCCAGGACCCAGACCCATCCCTGCCCCCCACCCTCCACAACTCGGCCCGGCTCTCACCTCGGGGGCTCCGCGGCCGCAGCACAAAAGGCGGCGCTGCTGCAGCTCGGCTCCGGATGCTGCTCCCGCCTCCTCCTCCTTCTCCTCCTCCTTCCCGCCTCCCCCCGCTGCCCTCGACCGGACCAGGGGCGCCGTCACAGGCGATGCTCGTGAGGTGTCCGGGTGCACGGGTGTGTCAGTTCAGCTTTCTCCCCCCACCCCCCCGACCCCAAACCCCGTCCTCACAAGGCTTGAACTCCCGCTCCTTCCGAGGCCCCCGCCCCAGGCCCCCCGGGACGGACACGCCCTGAGCGGGGGATGCTGCGCTGGAGCCACGGCCTCTTAAAGGAGCCCGCTGCTGCCATCCGGCACGCTCCAGGCTAGTCCCTGGCCCCTCTAGTCCTCGCACCTCCCTGCTGGCGATGACCTGGAGTGATCCCACCCCCGACCTTAAGACCTATGATCGGTCTTAAAAGCTCCCTCCTATACCCTGAGACAGCAACCCCTCAGATGGGAACCCCCTCCTCCGCTCAGCGCTCTTGCATCGCTCCCCCTGTCAAACGATCTTGCCAGTCTTCTTTTCCCTAATTGCCACCACTCCGGGTCCACCAATTGGAATCCACTCAGCTCAACGCCCCATCCCTTTCCAGTGTTCCTGGATGACCCCTCGTTTTTATTCCAAGATTCCATCGGACCTCTAGCCCTGCACGGAGCAAGCCCATCTCGTCTCGGACCCATTCCCAGAACCCTCATTAGAGTCAGACAGACATTTTTCGTGATTTCTTTCTCTCCAAGGTCACAAAAATTTCCCTACATCTTTCACGCCGGTGGCTATGAGACTTTGGCGAGGAGGAAATGGAACTCTAGGACCCAAAAATACGGGTTCTGTTCCGCACAAATTAGTCGATTAATCTTAAGAGGCCAGAATTCTCTCTTGCCCTCTCTTTAGCTGAGACCCGGAACACATGGCAGAGGGAATGAGACCACTAAGTGCCTTAGTCCTTCTAATCTTGTCCTTTATAGCTTGATTCTCACGCCCCGGAGGGTATCTCCTAGCGTAAGGGGAAAAGGTGTAGGTCCATTCTAAAAAAGGCTTTAGAAAATAAGCGGAAATCGACAGGCTGCAGAATTAATGAAAAGGGTGGTGAAGGACAACACAGGAAAAAGAAGCAGGTTCTGTAAGACGAAGAGCCAGAGGATTAGGCCAAAGGCTGACGGCGAACTGAGACTAAGGTGCACTAGGATTTACAACTGCCCCAGCTCAGAGGGGCAGAGAATAGTCGCCTCCCGCGTCCAGGCAGGGCCCACCCTCCCAGACTGCAAAGAGTCAGCAACCGACAGCGGCCTCTCACCTGGGCCAATCACAACCTTTTCTCAAGAAAGAGGCGGAGTCAAGAGGGTTGACTCTTCCCTTGTCCCCGCCCCTTTAGATGAGGTAACCAATCGCAATCCACCAGGAGCGACACGCAAAATCGGGAATAGCCAATTATGCCGCGAAACTTTTCGCGCATGCTACCTCCCAGCTGCGACAAAGATGGCGCGCGAGCTCCTGGGTTCTGTAGTTTTCTCGGTACCCGAAGCATCCCTCCCCAGCTTCCTAGGCTCGTGTTCGCCCTTACTGCCCCGCCCCCAGCCACTTCCACTCTGCTGGTACGCATGCCCCGAGCCCCAGCCCTGGGGCGAGGAGACGCGGAAGGAAGGAGGCGGGACGTTGTTAAAAACAAAAAAACAAAAAACCACCTTCAACTCAGGAAGCGACAGAGGAAGGGTCCACTCCTCCCAGAAGGCGGTGCTGCCTGCCTGAGCGAACCACGCGGAGGGTTGTGGGGCGGATAGCTCCCCTCCAGATGGAGACTCATAGAGTCCGGTGGGCGGGGGACTCCATATCCCAGCATGCCCCGCGGCGGGCCCGACCGGCCGCGACTTGGGGCTTGGCCCCGGCCCTAGCTCGTCGGCGGTGTATTGGGGCGCGTGGAGGCTGCAGTCACGGTGGCGCCTGCGGGGACGGAGGAGGGAATGAGTGAAGAGGAGCAAGGCTCCGGCACTACCACGGGCTGCGGGCTGCCCAGGTGAGCCGCCTGGTACCGATCCCTGCAGAGCGCAGAGCTTGGCGCGGTGCGGAGGGAGTAGCGGCGCGGCCCCAGCATGCACCTGGCCTGAGGGTTGTTCCCGGCAAGCACTGGGGTAGTGGGCCGTGGTTCCCGGCATGCACCCCGGCAGTGGCCACTGCCTCCAGCTTTAGCTAGTTGGGGTTGGCTCGGTTCCCAGACTGCACTGGGGCACTGGGCTTTATGCCCCCGACATTCAGTGCATTTGGTGGGTACTGGGTTCCTGGCCTGCACTGTGTCAGGGAACATGCACTTCCAACCTGCACTGGGGTACAGGATCTCCCGCCCTAACTGAAACAGGAGCAGTGCTTTCCCCGCTTGCCCTGGGGCAGTGGACCCTGCTTTCCCAGCCTGCACCTCTACCCCACTTTTAACCCAGCCAGTGGCTGCCTGAGGTTTCCTGGACCCTATGTCCCCCATAGAGTGCATGGGTCTGATGATGGCAGTGTTTGGCCAGGTGGGTGCAGAGAGAGGAGGTGTGATGAAGGGTCTGTGCCCCTCCCCCCAGTATAGAGCAAATGCTGGCAGCCAACCCGGGCAAGACCCCGATCAGCCTTCTGCAGGAGTATGGGACCAGAATAGGGAAGACGCCCGTGTACGACCTTCTCAAAGCCGAGGGCCAAGCCCACCAGCCTAATTTCACCTTCCGGGTCACCGTTGGCGACACCAGCTGCACTGGTGAGGAAGGCTTGGGCAGCCTGGCTGGGGTGTGCATTCACCGGGCCCCATTGGCTTTATTGCTTGGAGTCTCTTCACGGTCCTCTTCTCCAAGACCAGTGAGGGAAGGAGAGGTTTTAGGGGAAAAATCACTGACTGGATTAGGAGAACAGGTCTGTGAGGAGGTACCTAGGACTTAGGAGAGTTAGAGGAGCAAGCAGGACTGCCACAGTGATCGGGCAGATAGTTGTCATCCTAGAGGAAAAAGGAGATAAACCGAAATCTCAGTGCAGCATTTGGGGGAGTGAGTGCCTGCTGTGCTGGACTCTGTTCCAGGTGCTTAATCAAATTCCCACTTAATCTTAAACCTTGGTCGAATCCAGTGATGTAGGTGGTAGTATTTTCATGTTGAATGTGAGGAAACCGAGAGAGAGATTCAATGGCTGGGGCAAGATCACATGCCTAGCAGATGGCAGAACCAGGTTTTGACTCTGGAGCCTACACTTTTTCTATTTTTCCAGCAATCTCTATTGAAAGAAAGTGCTCCCCAGAGGAAAGTAGGGCAGAGAAAAAAGTTACAGGTGGCTAACCTCAAGGACAGTTCTACCTGGCATGACTTGATTTGGGGAACTTGTGGAAAGATAAGGGCCCTTCCTTCCAGCAGTTAGAGTAACACTTCCAGTCTTGGGCAAGGGGAGGTTGGTGAGATGGGGCTTGGTTGACTCCCTCTGACTGTGAGGCGAGAGGCTGTGGGATGCTGGTTTCTCTTCCATCCTTCTAGTGACCTCCAGTATTGCCCACACCCCCTCTCTCAGGTCAGGGCCCCAGCAAGAAAGCAGCCAAGCACAAGGCAGCTGAGGTGGCCCTCAAACACCTCAAAGGGGGGAGCATGCTGGAGCCAGCCCTGGAGGACAGCAGGTGAGGGAGGAACGGCCGAGGATCCTAGAGGCTCTGTCAGGAACCCAGGCCCCTGCGTCAGCCCCTCTGCCCCATAGGCTTCGCTTGGTGACAGTGAACTGCCTTGACGTGGCTGCTTCCTGAGAGCTTCCTCTGATACCCGAGCAGGATGTTTCCAGGGCTCCTGCTGCTGTGAGGGATTCTGGGAGGCAGTGGCCAGCCGCAGTGTGGGGTTGTGGCTGTGGTTTGGGTCCCAAGTTGGGCCTGGGAAGGGAGAGGGGTGGAGGCTGAGGCTGGAGAGGGTTGCTCTCCAACATACTTCTCCTCTCCAGCAAGATGTTTTTCCCTCTTCTGCATTCAGGTTGGCGTTTGTTGCTCCCATGGTTCTTGGGTAGGAAGAAACCCCCCTCCCACTTTTCTTAGTATTTTTGATCAGGTGTTTGACACCAAAAGATCTCAGGTGGAGCTGGTGGTTGAGCTTCCCTGAGTTTTTGGCTTCAGTGGGAAGAGATTTTCTTAGGGGAGGGCAGGTCAGGAGGACCTGGGTTCCCCACCTTTTATTCCCCCCCCCAATGTGGGTGTGAATCAAAGGCCCCCTTCCCCTCGGGAAGTTCTTTTTCTCCCCTAGACTCTTCACTGCCTGAGGACGTGCCGGTTTTTACAGCTGCAGCGGCTGCTACTCCCGTGCCATCTGCTGTCCCAACCAGGTATCTTGTCTCTCCTGACTGCCTGAGGAGGGTGGAAAGGGGTCCTGGCTCCTGGCCTCCCAGCCCTTAGCCCCAGGCTGGTCAGGCAGGAGGAAGTCTGAGAGTGAACAGAGCATGGAATAGTTGGGGACCAGAGTTTGAAGAATTTGCACCAGCTGGTCAGCTCTTGAGACAGGAGGTAATTTATAATTTGGCAGTACCATGTGGATGGTATTTGACCACATTAAAGGTCTTGCTGGTCCCATTTTCTTCTGAATTGGCCACATGATGGTCCTGTGTTTGAGTCCCATCAGGTGCTTCTGGGGACTGGATATACCCTCCTCTCCACTGTCCTGTCTAAGTGATGATCAAGTGTTCCAGAAAATCGAAATGAGCCTGGGACCTGGAGGAGACCTCCTGGGGGGAGGGGGAGGGAGGCGGGCTTGATGTTTGGAGAGATAGCTGCCTGCCTGGTGGGGAGCAGGGAGATGGCAGTGGGGAAAACAAGAGCAGGGCGGAGGACTCCTGGGCAGCTGCAGAAGGAGCCAGCCCCCTCAGCTTTGTCCCTGGGCCCTTTTTCCTTCAGGAGCTCCCCCATGGAGGTGCAGCCCCCAGTCTCTCCTCAACAGTCTGAGTGCAACCCGGTCGGTGCTCTGCAGGTGTGCCACATCCTCATTTCCCATGCCTGCCTGCCTGCCTGCCTGCCTGTCTTCGCTTGTACCCGGGGCTGTGGGAAGCTGATGGGGGGTGGGTTCCTTGTTCTGAGGGCTTTTCCCACCTACCTCCCTTTATTCCTCCTCTAACCTGGAACCTGAGACTCCCAGGATGGGAGAGGGAGAAGATGTGAAGACTCCTCTCTCACGGTCTTGCGCACCCTTGTTTCTCCCTTCCAAGGAGCTGGTGGTGCAGAAAGGCTGGCGGTTGCCTGAGTACACGGTGACCCAGGAGTCTGGGCCAGCCCACCGCAAAGAGTTTACTATGACCTGCCGAGTGGAGCGTTTCATTGAGATTGGTAACTGGGCGGAGGGGAGTGCTTGTAGTGACTACCCCGCAGCACTCCAGCCCTGGCCATGGGCAGCTCCCAGCTTCTCTCGACGCTCCTGGCTGAGACCCCTGGCTTGGCTGCTGCTTCCTTGCACCCTTTCTTGCCCTCCTGGCCAGCCAGGTTCTCGGGTGCCTGGCAGATCCTGAGCTCCCCTTTTCAATTGACAGCCACTGAGGGGACCCTCAGCCCAAGTTTGAGCTGGGTGGAAACAGTGGGTCTATTGGGAACCGTAATTCAGCATCCCTCTCCCCTGTGCAGGCAGTGGCACTTCTAAAAAGCTGGCAAAGCGTAATGCAGCGGCCAAAATGCTGCTTCGAGTGCACACAGTGCCTCTGGATGCCCGGGACGGGAATGAGGCAGAGCCTGAAGACGATCACTTTTCCATTGTGAGTGGCTTGTGGGCCATGCCCCGTGCTCCATCCTCCATGCCAGGGCAGGGCACTGAGGACTCAGGTCTGTGACTTGGAACTGAGCCTCCTGGGCCCCAGGCCTACTTCTGCCCATTTTCCTTCTGGACCCAGGGACCCTTGGGCCCCTTTTCAGCCTCAGCTGTAGGCCTGTGTGGTGAGTGCTTTGAGGGAGGGAGCTGGCCCAGGGCAAGGGACCTGTAGGCTTCTGTTACTGGAATGAGAAAAGCTGCCTGACCATCTGGTCCACCGTCTAGTAGTTAGAAGGGGCCACACAGGGATTGGGCTTCCCAGGTGGCTCAGTGGTAAAGAATCTGCCTGCCAAGCAGGAGACATAGGTTCGATCCCTGGATCAGGAAGATCCCCTGGAGGAGGAAATGGTTACACACTACAGTATTCTTGCCTGAAAAATTCCATGGACAGAGGAGCCTGGTGGGCTACAGTCTATGGGGTTGCAGCAGATTCAGACATGACTTAACGACCAAACAATCCAGGGATTGACTGGCAGGTGGGAGGCAAACAGGAGGAAGCATTCTTTGGGCTTTTCTCTCCTTGGGCATAGAATGTCTCTTCAGTGCTTGGTTTCAGAGCCCCTGGCTGCATCCTTCCCCTTGTCCCTGTCTTGTCAGGGTGTGGGCTCCCGCCTAGATGGACTTCGGAACCGGGGCCCAGGCTGCACCTGGGATTCTCTGCGGAATTCGGTGGGAGAGAAGATCCTGTCCCTCCGCAGCTGCTCCCTGGGCTCCTTGGGCGCTCTGGGCTCTGCCTGCTGCAGTGTTCTCAGTGAGCTCTCTGAGGAGCAGGCCTTCCATGTCAGCTACCTGGATATTGGTATGGCTAGTCGGGGGGCCGGGGGGTGGGGACTAGACCAGAGCAAGTATGGATGGGAATGAGGGCTCGGGAGGACATGACAATGACATGGACCTGCCCTGGTGCTGCCTTCCTGCCCAACACTGCCTCCCTCTTCTCTCTCGGTCTCCAGAGGAGTTGAGCCTGAGTGGGCTCTGCCAGTGCCTGGTGGAGCTGTCCACACAGCCGGCCACTGTGTGTCATGGCTCTGCAGCCACCAGGGAGGCAGCCCGTGGCGAGGCTGCACGCCGTGCCCTGCAGTACCTCAAGATCATGGCAGGCAGCAAGTGAAGCCACGGCAGGACTCATGAAACACATCCTCTGCTCCCTGCTCTTCCTGCCCCTGGCCTGTGCGCCTGCCCAGCTCTGGTACCCCCTGGAGGTGCCACCTCTACCTCTGACACAGACTGCAGGCTGAGGAGGGCACAGGACCAGGAGCCAGGGACCACAGGGCCTCAGCTGGCCCAGGTTCTGCCGTCATGTAACTGGTGATGACCAAGGGGAATGAAATTGGGGGCTCTCCCACTAGAGCCCCAAATAAATGTGCTGCTTTTTGGATTCTTCAGTCCTGGTCTGTTTCCCTGAGTGGTCAGCAGCAGAGGAGGTTAGCGCCAGGTCACGTCCCCGGTGCGCCTCCCCACTTTGCTCCCCACACGTCCCCGTGTTTGCCTTTCTCGTGGGTGCTCTGACATTGGGCACACCATCGCCTGTGTTGCTGGAGAGTTGGGTTTAGCGGAGGTGGGGGAGGCTGTGGTTCTTGCCTTGGGACTCCCTCCCATGTCTCATGCAGATGCAGACACGTGCACATGGATTCAGAAGCCAGACAGCTTTATTTGCGGGGGACACAGGCAGTTTGGGGTGTGGGCCTTGCATGCAAACCTCAGAGGATGACATGTCACTTCTTCCCAAAGCGCTGAGGGGCAGCCAGGCTCCAAAAGGGGGAACTCAGCCCCTCTCCAGCTCGAGGACTCAGTCTTTTGTTGCTCCAGGAGCCCCGGGTGTTTCTGCCAAACCTTAGGAGAGATCCACCCTCAGCTATAGGTCCTTCCAGATCCCCCCTTTCCTCCTCTCCTCGCACTCCTCTCCCTTCAGCCCTGGCCTTGCCTCTGTCCCTCCTAGACTCACCTCTGGGGCTGAAACAGGAAGGCTGGACTCCGGCCAGGTCTCTGCATGGTTTGGAGCAGAGAGCGCAAGAGCGACTTGGGGGTCTGGGCATCCTGTGGTGGGTGGGCGCCACTGTCTTCCTCCTGTGGTGTGGAGCCATCCGGGAAGGAAGATGGGTGAGGGCCTTGGGCATTTAGATCACAAGGGGAAGGGAGTGACCTCCAGGGCAAGTTGTAGGAGGCTAAGGAGTCATTTCCTCAGATGTGAGGACCCAGTGACCCTCGCAGCCAGAGTATTTGAACCTGGAGTGTAAGTCTCAAGCTGTTGTTTTTAGTACTCAGTCATGTCTGACCCTTTGTGACCCCATGGACTGTACCTGCCAGACTCCTCTGTCCATGGGATTCTCCAGGCAAGAATACTGGAGTGGTTTTCCATTTCCTTTTCTAGAAGTCTCAAGCTGAGGTCCAGGAAAATGATGAGACGGGGACGGGCATGCTCACTTACCGTGAAGATCTGGTCTCCTCCATCCCAGCCCCCTGGTCCTTCAGCGTGGCTCCAGTCTGTTACTAATAGCAGCACCAGCAGCAGTGCAGCTGCCTGCCTGGCGTCCATGCTGCCATCTGCCTTGCTGTGGCCACACCCGCCTCTTATACCTGCTGTCCCCGTTCCTCACCTCCCACAGCTGCCTGAGGGGGAATCTAGAGAACGCAATGGAAATGCACAGCTCCATTAAGAGCCGCCTGGGATCCCCCTCCCCGGCCCCTGTGGGACTTCCTGCTCTCAGCCTCTGGCCCCAGCCCCTAAGCCTGGAGTTATAGACTTTATTAGATGCATAAATCCTGTCTCCAGAGCTCAAGAAGCATCATTAATTGCAGATGCTTTGTCAGAGCCCTGGAGGGCCTTCAAGAACTCCCAATCCCTCAACAGGTTGGAGAGCTCCAATGGATCATCTCCTCTCTCTACTAGCTTGTAGAATAAAACACAGAGAAAGCCCTGTCAGGCTAGGCATCAAGTCCTGGAAAGGAAGGAGGAAAGAGCCAGGGTGATCCCGTCTGGGGACTGGGGAGGCTGCAGGCAGGGCCTTCTGGCCCATTTACACCCATGTGGACATGCCTCTTGGAGGGTTAAAAATGGAGTCACTACTCTGAGATTTGCCTGTGGAGAGAAAAGTGATGTACAGGAGACAAAGAGGTTTCATAGCCCCCAGAAAGTGGAGATTGCATCAGATGTTTGTAGACAGACCCCGTCTTCACCAGCACTGCTCTGGACCAGCCCCACTTCAGACTACGGAGCAGTGCTCTGCGGCTGAAGCACTGCTGCCACCCTGTGGTCACAGCTGTGCACGGTCAGCCTGGCCATTTCCTTTCTCTGGAGTGGAGTTCAATGAAGGGGAAGTCCTATGGCCCTGACTTCAGTCCCAGAAAGGCAGGGGCAGGATACTGGGGTTGGATTGTTGTTTTTGTTCACCTCCCTCTAGTCAGTCCAGCCTCTGCCTGGCTCTGCTTCTGACCAATCGGGGCAGGTACATGGAATCCCCCTTAGGAAAATCAGTCACTGCCTCTCAGGAAGTATTCCCTTCAAAGTCACCCTTCTGATCCTAGAGTTCTTCCTCAGTACCCCCACCAGTGTGGTTCTTTAGTTGATGCCAGAGAGGTGTCATGACATAAAGGGCCTATGAATCAGCCTTGGGCAAGATGCTTAGCTCTCTGTAAGTGAAGTTTCTTCACTTAAAACATGGCAGCGTTAAAAGGAAGCACTTTCAAAGGGGAACACTCTTTGAGACACTTTTGGTAACCCTGGCATAGAGCAGGGGTGCTTACACTAGCTGTGATTTCTTTGCACATCCGGGTCCCGGGGAATTTACCATCTCCTGAGAAGTCCAGACAGAATCATCCTTGCAAGGAGTTGGCTTTCATCTTGTGGCTTCCACCAGGGGTTCTGGTTTGCCCCACTCTGAGTGGACCTCTCATCTCTCACATTACAAGCCTTTCCCATGTTCGAAGACAGATTGCGATTCTTCCACTCTGTAGAGTTGGGAAGCATTCACTTTTTTTAAAGTGAGGCATCTAGAAACCAACTCACACTTTGGAAAGGTAGATGAGAGCAGATTTTGATCTGGTGGCCTAGATACTCGTTTCTATCCATGCAACCTAAGTTAGGGTGCACCTTTCTGTAAGGTTTGTCTCCTGGATGGTACCAAGCTCAGAACCTGATATTCATCGTCATTTTATCTTAGTTTCACCACTTCTTAAAAGGAAGTATCAAGTCCACGGGTAGATGGTTTTCCATGGGAAATGGATTGTGCACCATATTGAGGTCCTTGTCCGTTCTTATCTGACAAAGTTCAGAGGAGCAGGGTATGGGGTGTGTGGGATGCTGCAGAGCAGCTCCCGGGTCAAAATGTTTTAATCCAGCTCTTACTTCATTGTGTGCCTTGGTCAAGTGTCTCATCCTAAACCTCATCATTTGTAACAGGAGGCAACTACTTGTTATCAAGAGCGCTTGTGAACAGTAAGTGACTTGATGAATGCAAAGCATCTAGCACTCCACCAAGCACAGAGCGGGCTCACCAAACATGTTTATCCTGTTATTTCTCTAATCACCACTTACAAATGGATCTGAGCTGAGACTGGTTCAGAAAGGAGCTGTTCTAGCTGCTTCCTGTGTCCAGGATGGAGGTGATGGGTCTCTCCTTTGGCGAGAAGTTAGAATGGGTTAATGCTTCTAACTTGGGAAACTGTCCTGCTTTCAGTTTCATCTCAGCCTCCAAAACCTCTCAATCCTGGCTTCAGTATTTGGCCTTCAGCAACTTCCTTTACCATCCTCTGGACTCTCACATGCTCTTGACTACAGTGAAGACCACACTGCCTTTCCTGCTCTGCCAGAGACTGGAGCTCCGTTTGTGTCAGTTGTACCAAACATCAGCAATGAACGGCATGTAAGTCACCTCTCCTCCTGGAAACTCCCCTGGAGGCAGCTAGTTATCTCCCAGTCAGCTTCTTCAGCCTGCTCACCCTCATTTGTGGTATCAAGGAATACATAGATACAAGACACTGGTAGTGACTGCCCCACACCTCCTCACAGTTCCCGAACACTACCTGTTTTTCTTGTGATCTTATCTGCTTCTAAAGAAGCCCCACCTCTTATTTCTAGATTCTCTTCTTCCCACACCCATAGACTCACAGAATCACAGACACAGCTTCTGTCTACGTCTATGTGCACTCCCTAGACATGCTGGAAACTTCTTGAGGGTAGGGCTTATTATTTTCTAATTGTGGGGAAGTGGGGACAAAATGCTGAAAGTCTAAGAGGCCACCTCACCTCCCTTCCAACATCGTCTGATCTCCATCCACACAAAGCACAGGAGTTCCTTCTACGCGGGCTCCCATGATGCCGAGGGCCCTTGTCCCCAGGGCAGTGCACAGATCTGAGCCTTCTGGTGTGTTATGTAATTCCTACAAACCACCCACCTCCTCTAGGCTGTGTCGTCCCCTGCACAAAAAGGAGGGATAAGAATGCCAAATCTTTCTGTCCTAAGAATTGGGAGAGTGAAGATCACAGGCATGAGAGCCCAATGAGTTCCCAGAAAGAATGGGACTTAGAGATTATTGAAGCATCAGACAGAACAGTGGTTCTCTTCATAGTTTAATGTTATATTTGCAGCATAAATAAGGCACAATATATGTCAGGGCAAGGTTGGGAGAGGGAGAAGGCATGGCTGGGGGTAACTGCTATGTGGCGAGGGGAGAGGAGGAGGGACGGGGAGAATAGAGCGAAGCCTCTGCCTCAGCCCCGTCCCAAGAGACTGTGAGAACCTGCTCACAGGGATCATGCTGAAGTGGGTGGGGGGAGAAAGGGAGAAGACAGTTTTGTAACAAAACAGCCTGTAGCACTGCATCCTCCTGCCTGTCAAAGTCCACCACTGGGGACTGGGGAAACCCAGATCCAGAGTCAAGTTCCTTAATGACATGGAGAGGTGTTGCTACATGTCAAAGATATACAGATGAACAGAGATATAACCATAGATACACACAGCTTTCTTTTCAACAGATACTATGTCAGGAGACTATGGCTTCCACTGCTGGGGCTGGAGGCTCATCTCCCTGCCTGAAAGGTGTGTTGGGGGGTGGGGTGGGTGGGAGAACAGGATAGCTGGTCCTTCCTGTAACAAAGAACATGGAGTAATCCGTCTGCAAGGGAGTATGGGCCAACTCCTGTCCGGATCCACGCAGGACAGGTTTTAGGGGTAAGTAGAGGAAGACAAATCTAGATTTTGAGATGAGTGATGTTGCTACTGTTTTAATGGCAGTGGAGGGAGGGACTGGACAAAATTGAAAAATGTTAGTACTAAGGCAGAGGATGGTACACCCTACAAGGATTTCCCAGCTCGCCCCTAAGGCAATGGTTCTTAAACTTCAGTGTGTCTGAGAATCGCTCTGAGTGCTTGTCAGAGCCCATCCCCAGAATTTCTGATTCAGTTTGTCTGGAATGGGGCCCGAGGGTGCATGTCTAACAAGTTCTCAGATGATGGTCCTGCTGGTCCCGGACCACATTCTGAGAACCACTGCCCTAAGGGAAAGTCGGTGAAACCAGTGCTCATAGCCATTTCTTACAGCTAAAACGTCACTCACCAGAAGTTAATGCTGATGAGACAGCTCTAGGCTACCAGCTCCCATTAAAAAGAGAAACTCTAGCAGCTGTGATACAAACCTGCATCTGCAAAGGACATAAGCTGCCTTAAGCTGCCCTACACTCCCCAGCCTCTTCTCATTCTGGGGAAGAATTTTACCCCAAACAGAGACGAATGAACTAGTCTGGAGGGTGAGAATGTTGGCCAGCAACCATCTATGCTTATTCCTGCTGGGTCACCACCCTGGAGTGGTGAGTATTTAGGCCTGTGTGTACCTGCATGTGTGCATGCAGAAACAGAGAGAAATCAGTTCTGTACGACGAAGGGAATGATTAGGGTTGTGGGAGGCTGAAGTAGGATTGGGGGGCAGGATCCTTTAATTTGCCTCAGGATCCTCACCTGTCCTGCTCTTCCCTCCACCCCTGTCAAACAAAAGTCTAGAGGAAGCAGAAAGAGCGTATCAACAAAGGCATATGTGATATACAGCTAGAAAGACTGGATTCTAAACAGACTGGTTATGACATTAAAAAATAAAAAAAGAGTACATTTCCTTCCTGTGTATACAATGTATAATATTACTGAAAAATAATGATTTGGGGATGGGAAGGAGGTTATGAAAGAAATGGGATCTTTGTGGGGAAGAGCTGTCTCAGGGCTAGCACCTTTCAAGGAGCCTCTCAGTGTGAGCGAACAGGGGAGGAATACTTCGGTGTCTGCTTGGTGGTTCAGGCTGTAGTTGGGGCGTTGTTATGGTTAAGCACCCTGTCTACCAGGATGGGTAGTGCTGGAGGGCAGTAAATCAGGAAAGGAACTGGAACAACAGAACAGGCATAGAGAAGGCAGCAAAATGCGGTTCAGTTAGGCCATCTCCTCCTTAACTGCCACCAAGAGCGTATAGTCAAGGGCTTAGGGCCAAGGAGAGGAGCAGAGGCCAAAGGAAGCCAGATTTGGGACGTACAACCAACAGGGCAAGATGAAGCAAAGGAGGTCCTACTCTTTCTAGTCCTTCCTAATAGAGTGGGAGGCTTTCTCAGACTTTTCAACTCTAAACAAGCTTTAAGACAATGTGGCATAAAGTCTGTGAACCAGAAGACCTGGTTCTGGCCCCTTCCTCTATGGCCTTGGGTCTCTAGCAGCTGTGTCCCTGGAGTGAGTGGGAGGCCTGAGTCTTGTGTTCACTTAGAAAAGTCCCAAGGCATCAATATTCCCAGCCCCTTTCAGAAAATGTCTTCCCTTAAAAGTGAAAGTGTTAGTTGCTCAGTTGTGTCTGACTCATTGCAACCCCACGGACTGCAACCTGCCAGGCTCCCCTGTCCATGGAAGTTTCCAGGCAAGAATACTGGAGTGGGTAGTCATTCCCTTCTCCAGGGGATCTTCTTGGCCCAGGGATGGAACTTGGGTCTCCTGCATTGCAGGCAGATTCTTTACCATCTGAGCCACCAGGGAAGCCCATTCCCAGCCCCTTTCAGAATGTGTCCTCCCTTAGGCCCACGGAAAGGCCATGGTCCTTAAGAAGGAATAAGTGACACCCTCCATGATGTTCGTTCTGGTTCAGATGGGTCTGGAAGGCAAGGAACAGGGGTGAGCTGCCACACAGCTGGCTGCAGTAACAAGGTAAGTGTCATTCTCCTTGACTACAGGAGAGGCTTCAGCTCAAGCAACTGCTCTGCCTTCTCAGTGAGACCAAGGACCAACAAGAGAGCTGTATGGGGTGGGGGAGGTCCTGTCGTGTTCCTTCCACATCTCACTGCTGCTTTACTAAGGTTCTGCCAATGCCTCTCAGGTCCCCAGGACTAACTTCCCACTGATGAAAATAAAATAAGGACTTAGACGTGGGGACTAAGAAATTAACACCCTCTCCATAAATTAGACACCCTACCCATGGAAGACCAGCAGGGACTCCAACTTCCCTCAAGGTCAAGCAGTGAGGCAGCACACATGTGCAGCGCCAACCTGACTCTTAAGTTGAAGAGCGCTTGACTAAAGGGGGAAGAAAGACAGCCAAGGGTCTTATGAAGGCTCCTTAGGAGCCATAAACTCAGTCAAGCTTTAGGGCAAGGCTACTAGCGGGAAATCAAGATAACAAAAAATGAAACACAGCTAAGGCAGGAGAAAATCCCAGAGAGCAACCATCTAAAGGAAATGTCCTGAGCATAGATATGGCTGTGAAGTTTTAAAGGCAAGCAGAGTCCCCGGAGGTGGTAACCTGCATCCTGACCATCTGCCGTGCCGTTTGCTAGTCTGAGTCACCTCAGGGTCTGTTCCTGTTGGGCCCTGGGTGGGGGAGGATGAGAAAACCATGTTTTTCTCTCCTTTTTCTTCACCAGGTGTGGCTTCTTCAGCACCAGCTCTGAACACAGGAGGGGAAATTAAAAACAAATGCAGTAAACACGTCATCTGGCTGGCTCACCAGTTTATCAGTCTGAGGAGAGAGGGATCTTGTAGTTTAGACCATTTCCTCATTCCTCTCTGACAGCCGATTTTGGAAGATAAGAAAGGAAGCTGGCAGTTACTCTATATACATGTATAAGATGGAGGTAGGAGAGAGAGAAAGAAAAAGGGACATTACTGGCATGGGCAGATGGCAGAAAGTGGCTCTGGGACAATTGGAAGGGATTCATACTGAAGGGCTATTAAAGCTGACCTATCTATCCACAGGCCTCTGGCTTTGGACTGCTTCCTATGGCCTTGGTAGAAATTGCATAGTTCAGAGCCAAAGGAAGACGAGAAGTCTTAATGGGGAAGAAAGAGGGGCAAGAGGGATAAAAATGTCCCCCCTGCAACCCAACTTTTCAAAGTAAGAATGGCTGGGAGCAATAGTCACTAATTTCCCAGCAGGTTGGACCGTTCAACAAACAGGGCTATCGTGGACATCGGTATTCCACCACCCCTTCCTGCGCCTCCCTCCATCCTACCTCATACTCAAGAAAACCCACTCCGGACCTTGGCTAAGATGATGCCTCAGAGTCCTGGGGCTTAGACTACAGAGAAGCATCACATCCAGGGGGCAAAGAGCAGAAAAGAGCGAAAGAAACACTACAGAACCAGGAGACCTAGAGGCTAGGCTTGGAGTCGTGAAAGAGAGAGAAGGTAGATACAGTGAGGATCATTCGTGCATATAAGACCCTTGCTCATAAACGAAGACAGACATGTGAGGCTGAGAGATGAGGGTGGGGGGAGTGAGGGAGCACAAAAGTCCCCCACATGACAGCTTCCAGAGGGCTGCATCAGAACTAATTACAGAAGAGAGACAGAGGCAGGGATGCAGGCAGGGGGACGAAGAGAGAGACACAGGAGAGGAAAGATGACCAAAAGGAGTATGTATGCTTTGGCTGGTATACTGTTGTAAAACATAATCAATCCAGTAACCTGATGGAGCAAGCTTGAGAACTACATCGTTCCTGTCTGTCCTGGAGGATAGAGCAGGGAGGGGAAGGGAATCAGCCAGTCAGATCCTGGGTGTTTTCCCTTTTCACTACTGCGCGGTATCTAGTAAGGCCATAAGATGAGGTTGCTAAGGCTTAGTGGGAAGTGGAAAAGACCCCACCACTAGACTGGGAAAACTCAAGAGAAAAAATGAGGTACCCAAATAGCTCTGAAATAAGAAAGTACTAGAACTTTTAAGGTTTCATTTCTTTTTGTTTTTGGTGGCCAGTAGGGAGAAGGGCTAAAGTTTATGGAAGAGCTGGGAAATACTGCTATTTCATACATCAAAGGTGACCTTACATTCTCCATAAGTCAATGTTTTAACTAGAATTCATGAAGGGAAAAATGGGACCAATAAGCAGCTACTGGGAGATGAAGTCCTGAGTCCACGGGGTGGCTAGGGACGGGTCAGCAGTGATATGCCGTCAACTCTAGCCTCCCTCTACCGAGCAGGAAGTGGCATGCTGCTAAGGATCAAGAAGGTATCATCCATGGCTTGGTGGGAAGAGAGGCAACTGAGAAACTGAATCCCAGAAGTGCAAGCGTTAGTGTTAAGAGACAGGTACACGTGCATGGGCAGGGTGATTGTTCGGACCATCCATAAAGGCCTTTGGCTGTGGGTACATCAGAAACTTCCCTCTTGGGGAATGATCTATGTGGCTCTGGGGCTGGGAGGCTCCTAGTACAGGTGTCAACGTACGTGACTGTGTGAGATAAGCCCCACATCTGACCATTACTCACAACACGCAATTCCCTCCCCCATATCGCCGTGTCCAAGGCAGATGGGAGAGGATAAGAGGACATCTCTCTTGGCTCTCGGGCGGGCGAGCTCTGGCTGGGGACCTCTCCACCAGGGGAGGCATCATCTGCCCGCAGACTGAGACTGTGGGGTCATGATCACATGTGACTGTATAGGCATGCTCAGTTCTGTCCTTTGGCTGGCCATCTGAGTGAGGACTGAGGTGGCCACAGCTTCGGCTGCAGAGCGAACGCTGAGGCCATTGCTTGGGGCTGTTGCTGAGCTGTGTTGAATCACGGGGGCTGGTGAACCCGTTGGCTCTGAGCTTTCCTTGGGGCTTTCTGCCAGGAAGCAGGGCAAAAAACAGCAAGTGGTTAGAAAACAGAATGTGGAAGTAGGCAGAACTACCTTTCCCCATAATTCTAAAGGACCCCAAAGGAAAATGAAGCCCATATTTTTAGGGGGAGAAACTTCCCAGAATCTTGGCTTGTAAGGCACAAATGGGCTAGGAAACCACTAGTTGTGAGAAGGGAAATAAGCTAGGCCAAAATTAACCTATTTATCCCAATAAAGCAAATCCCCAACACGTTAATTACACTACCTGGCTTCTTCGTCTCTGCACAGTTCATTAACCCATTGGAACACTCTTCCTCTTATTCATGTCTTTAAAGGTGATTTAAAATAAATCTCTCTTTTTTTACGCTATCCTCTCATTAGTGCTCACAACATTGCAATCATTCTATTATTTTTAATATTCCTTTAGCCTGAAGTTGCACTACAGATAAACCTAATAGATACTAAGCTATACTCAAATCATGTTGTGAATGACCAGTCCTTGGCCAAGGTTAACACAACCAACTACATGAGGTCTGTCAGACCCTCCTGACTGTCAACTAGCTAGGCATTAATGATTTAACACATTTACTCTGAGTTATACCACTCCACGTAAAGTGACAATGACATTTTATTACTAAACACAAATGTCTGAGGTGCATACAAAGGTATCCCCAAGTTGCTCAACAGTCAGGGAGTTTCATTAAACATTGGATAGCCTCTCCGGCTCTTTAAACAGCGATGTGTAGAGTAAGGGCAAATTCCAACGGTTGGTTGTATTTTTGACCTCCTGATAAATGCCTGTGTCTTCTTTCACAACTTAAATATTACCTCCTCTGTGAAGCCTTCTTTGTTATGCTCAGGAAATTTAACTATTTCATCGTTTGTGCTTTCAGAGCATACTTCATTTATTCATCAAAGATTTACCAAGTATTGGCCGTGTGCCAGGCACTGGGGTATACAAAGAATAAACAGGCTTCCTGTCCTCAGGAAGTTCCCAATCTAGGGGCTCTTTGGCATATTTGTGCTTACCTTACCTATGAGTCTCTCAAAGATAGGAGAGTGTCTTGTTGGTCTTGTGTCAGGCACTTACCGCAATGTCCACACCACCCAGTAGGAACTAAATATACATTTGCTGTAACAAGTGATTTCAAAGACTACCTACCTGTCAAGAGTTCTTGTAGGGACTGAATAGAAACCCTACTGTATATAGACTTCATACTGATAAATACTCAGTCCTTGTCTTCCTTAGCCCATCAAAAGGATTTGAAATAGCTAATCAGTAAACTTCCTGAAATACTTTCTTATCTTGGCTTATAGAACACCACACTCAGCTAACTCAGCTGGTTTTCCTCCTACCTGTTTGGCTGCTCCTTCTCAGTGTCTCTTATGGGCCGCTTCTCATCTCCCTGACCTCTAAATGTAGGAGTACCCAGGGCTCAGTCTTGGAACTTCTCTTTTTCTACCTATGTACTCTGTCTTGACAATAATATCTCATCCAGTTTCACAGCTTTAAAAGCTAACCATCTTCTGCTGAGTGCCAAAGTTTTACCTTTAGCCTTTCCTTGGAATTGCAGACCCATACAACTGCCTGACAGCACCACCTGCAAGCCTGAGAGGATTCCAAATATGAGCTCCTAATACACCATCCAGTTCACTTGTTCCTAAACTTGCCCCATCTCAATCAATGGCAACTCTGTTCCTGTAGGTGCTCAGGCCAAACAATTTGGTACAATTTTTTTTTTTTTTGGTGAAATTTTTGATTCTTCTTTTTCCTCACATATACTGTCCCATCTGGCCATCATCAAATCTTGTTACTCTAACTTCAAAATATATCCTGAATTAAATCCCTTCTCACCACTTTCACTACCACCAACTGGTACAAGGCTCCATTCTCTCTTGCTCATGACTGTGATAGTCTCTTAAGCAGCCTGCCTGCTTCTGCCCATTCATTCCTCACTCTCTAACAGAGTGACCCTGTTCAAACTAAGTCAGATCAGTCATGTTGCTATTCTGCTGAAAACCCTTTTGTGGGTCCCCAAAGTAGAGCAAAAGCTGAAGTCCTAAGACCAATGAGGCCCTAAAGAAAAATGTTCCCATTACCTCTCCTACCTCATCTCCAAATACTCTCTAGTCCCCATTCTCTCCAAGCCAGCCATACCAGCCTCCATGACGATTCTAGAATGTGCCAGACATGTTCCCCACTTTGGGTCTTTGCATTTGTTGCTGCTCTTGCTTGCAGTACTTTTCTCCCATATTAATGCGTGGCTAGCTTTCTCAATTCCTTAAAAGTCAAAAAACACCTCATCTAAAATTTCAACCCTGCTACTAACATTTCATATTCGTCTTCCCTGTTTTATTTTTTTCTTCTAAGCACTTACTCTTATCTGACATAACATATATTGTACCTATTTATCTTGTTTATTGTCTGTCTCACCCACTAAAATATAAGCCCCTTACAGGCAGGGACTTTAATCTATTTGGTTCCCTATTATGCCCTCAGCATGTAAAACAGTGCCTAGAACAGGCTCAATCAATATCTGCTGGATGAATAAATGTACTCTGAAGTACACATTAAAATTAAAATTGTTGTTTATTTGCTAAGTCGTGTCTGACTCTTTGTGACCCCATGAACTGCAGCACACTAGGGTTCCCTGTCCTTCACTATCTCCCAGAGTTTGCTCAAACTCATGTTCATTGAGTTGGTGATGCCACCCAACCATCTCATCCTCTGTCACTCCCTTCTCCTCTTGCCCTCAATCTTTTCCAGCATCAGGATCTTTTCCAATGAGTTTTTATTTAAATTAAAAATAGAGATGTTTAAAATTGGTGATGTGGTCACTCTCTTTCTATGGGAACATATCTTTGAAATGATAAAGAGAGTTAGTGGAAAAATAATTCAATATATCAAAATTTGATAGCCAACATTTCTATGAATTTAATTTGTAAAGGGAAATGATTTATTAGTTTTTACTGTCCATAAGCAAATTATTCACAGTAATTTTAATTTCAGGATTGTGCTTATCCCGAGCATGACTGTGACCAGCTCTTCCTAGCCCTATATTATGTGTTCACAGATTACAAACAGAAACCAACATTATCCTGTCATTAGAAAGATGAAACATACTGCCAAATCTCAATGCTTGACAAATCTCAAAGTATCATCTGCTGTTATATCCTATTTAGACTAAGACAGTGGCTTTGGAATAAGGAACAGCTGGATGTGAATCTTGGCTCTGCCACTTCACCAGCGGTGTAACTTCAGGTAAGAGACTAATATGAGTGAGTATAAATGGAAGTAATATCTATTTCATGAGAGAACTGGGAAGATGGTTCAGTGCCTCATACAAAACAGGTACCCAATATATATTGCTACCTTTATCTCCAAAAGGATAGATAATTAGGATAACTACACTGTTCTCAAAAAAATTTTTTGGCAGGACTGGTTGTTCCACAAAGGCTGCTCACTCATCTGTCTGGGCCCCCCAAAACATTCAGAATGGGGTTATAAAATTACAAACAGTTGAGACACTCATTACATGCAGTTTACTGACTGACTGACATTGTTTAGGTTGCGAGCCACTCACCTAAATAGCCTTGAGTCTTTTTCTGTAGTGCTGTGACTGGACAGTCTTTATGAGCTAACAGTAGCTGTTTCAATTGAGCCACCTCATTGCGTAGTAATGTGACTTCATTCTGAGGAGGAAGGTAAGAAAAGAATATGAAGAAAATTCATGCCCCACTCTTGAAGCCCCAGTGACTATCCTCAGAGTGAGGACAAAAGGCTGCCTGGATTTTCTCCTTCGAATCTAGAAAAGATCCAGCAAGGCTTCAGACAGCCGAGGGCCAATATAGCCATAAATTCAATGATAGGAGCTGCTTACAACGATAGTAGGATTTTACACAGAAAAATTACTCCTTTGTAGGGTAAATATGATTGCATCAAAATTAATAATACATATGTCCTTTGATTAGGAAAGCCTACTTCCAGGAATCTATTTAACAGAGCTGTTTACTCAAGTGCATACAATGTACACTGCAGCACTGCTGTTCTGGCAAAAAATTAAAAACATTATAAATATCTGAATCTTATAACCAAACTATAGAATGCTACACTGTACAGCTATTGAAAAAAATGAGGTAGGTTCTCTGTATACATAACTAGATCTCCAGAGGATAACTGTTTTATGTTAAAACAGATATACAGTCCCTCCCTGGCTCCCCTACAAAAGCTAAAAACTGAAAAAAATATTAGAAATATATATAGGTCTGGTAGGTACAAACTTATCTACAAGGAATAGAATGAGACTGGGAAAGACATACTGAAGAGAGACTTTATTTTTAATCTATACTTCTGTGTGTGTATGTATGTGTATACTACACATATGTTCTATAAATGTATTACCTTTGTAAGTAAATATTTTTAAAAAATCAGAAGAAGGGAAAAATATTCAAGAAAATATCTGGATTATAACTGTTCTATTTGTACTTGTGTGGTTTTTTTCTTTTCTTTTTTTAAGTGAAAGAAAGCTCATTTGGGGAAGAAACACACTTCATAGACAGAGTTAGGCCATCTCAGAAGGTGAGAGAGGCCTTTCTTTCATTAAGCTGCATTATCTGGACAAATACTTTCCCTCTAGGTGTTTTAAGAGAGCACCCTGGGGCACTTCATCTATTTTCCTTCATCCAAAAGGGTCTATGGATGACTCGTTCTGTAGCAGACTTGGGATTAGATGGTGAGTGTCCTTTCCAGTCCCCAGGGAAGAGATTTCAAGTCTGACTGGTAAGACATTCTTTCTGTATTCTTCCTGGCATATGTTCCGAATCCATCTTAATTTAAAGAATTATCATCTTCTACTATATTGTCCCACTTTCTCATGATTCAACATCACTTTCCAGATTCAACAATCCTAATAAGCACCCAAGACCTACTCACACTCAGCTGAATGTTCTGAGAAGTGAGTTCCTCAGCCTTCTTCTCTAGGGAGGACACCCACAGCTTCCGCTTTTGACGGCAGCGGGAGGCTGCAGCCCGGTTGCGCTCCAGAAAGCGCTGTCGCCGCTCGTCTGGATCTTCATCAACTGTGCGCCGACGTCGACCTCCAGTACTAGGAGTGGGTTGGGCTGGTGAGACCTGTTGCCCAGAAGGAAGAGGAGTTACTTAAAGGGAATGTCAATCCTTTCCAAATTAAACCTGACGTAAGATCTGGCAAAGATCTGGTTAAAGGATCTACCAGCCTCTGTCACCATAGCAAGTCTCCTCACTATGTCCCTTAGCTTCTCTTTTGCAGCAGTTCCTCATTCTGCCTACTGTTTCCTTTCAGTCTTCTCAGTTCCATACTTAGACACACTATAGTTCAGTTGGAAACTCTGATTATTTCTGAGACAGACAGACAAAAACGAAACTAGGATCATTTTTTGTTTCTTAACAGGAAATATGGTGGGCAGGGAAATTATAATCAGGGGAAGTGTCAAGGAACTTTCAGGGAGACTGTGGAATAAAAAATTGTGGAGAATTGCTGATTTGGCCAAGCAATATAGACAAACAACTGCATGCTATAAGTTTCAGAAAGGGAGAAGAGATTTTACCATCAGTGAGATATGAGCTATTATGGAGATATATGAATTAGCATATTCTTTTTTTTTTCTGTACCATGAGGCTTGAGGGATCTCAGTTCCCTGAGCAGGGACTGAACCTGGGCCATGGCAGTGAAAGCCTGGAATCTTAACCATTAGGCCACCAGGGAACCCCTAGTATATTCTTTTTATTTACAATCAGTTATTAATCATCCTCAACAATGGCCCTTCTTCCTGCTTTGTTTGTTTCTGTTTGTTTTTAAAGAGAAAAACATTTTTAAATCCCTTTACAAATTGGCGGTTTAAGACCATCTTTTTTTTATTTTTTAAAGTTTTTATTGAATTTGTTACAATTTAGTTTTTTTTTTAAAAAACGTTTCTTAGGTCTTGAGGCGTGTGGGAACTTAGCTTCCAGACCAAGGATCAAACCTGCACCTCTTGCATTGGAAGGTGAGGTCTTAACCACTGGACCCCCAGGGAAGTCCCCAAGACCATCTTTTTTAAAATATTTATTTATTTTTGGCTGTGCTGGGTCTTTGTTGCTGTGTGTGGGCTTTCTCTAGTTATGGTAAGTGGGGTCTACTCTCCAGTTGCTTTGTGAGGGCATCTCATTATGGTGGCTTCTCTTGTTGTGGAGCATGGGTTCTAGGGTACTTGGGCTTCAGTAGTTGTGGTACACGAGCTCAGCTGACCCATGGCATGTGGGATCTTCCCAGACCAGGGATCAAATCGGTGTCCCTTGCATTTCAAGGTGGTTTCTTAACTACCGGACCAATAGGGAAGCCCTTGTCTTTTGTTTTTAAACTTTAGGTTGATGTCTCTTGTTTCTAAAGCACTTTTGAATCATCTTCCTTTTCTGTTAACTGGTATGTATTCAAAGAAGATAGACCAATCTTATAATAATGGCCAAAATTAAAATATAGAAAGGTCAACCATCTGTATAAAAGAAACTATGTAATGTAAAACAATGCCAAAAATAAATTCTTCCTGAAGCTGTTGCTATTAGAGAACATCTATACTGGTAGTTTCCAAATGCTGGAGCTCAAACCAGTTGCATGAGGATAAACATAAACTCATAAGAAAACAGAATCTTACTCTACTTCAGGCCCTACTGAATCATAGTCTCCAGTAATATAGATAATGAAGAGATAATTTTAATTATTCAGATTAATAGTCTCTCTCCCAAAAGAAAAAAAGTGGAGAAGAAATTTCAAACTCATTTTAATGAGCTACAGGCCTTGGGGTTGCTGCTTCTCACTGTACTAAGGGAGTTTACACAGATTCTCTTGTTATTTTCAACTTGCTCTTTGTCCTGAGCTCACTGGTGCACATGTAAAGACTGGCGATTGAGGAGGAGAATGGGGAAAAGGAAATGATGGATTCCTATTCTTTCATAGGCAACTTAATAATACATGCAGGGAATGGAGGTAAGAGAACAGACCAAGAGAAGCACGTGGGAAGAATAAGAAGGAAAGGAATTAGTGGTAACTAAAAACATGTCATTTCCTCAAGGGGAAGCAGCACAGTTTGGGCAAGGGGGCTGCTGCTTTACCATTTCTAGAAGGGACTGGCATCAGAAGGGGTTACAGGAAGGTGGGCAGGCTTAGCTTCTAACAAGAAAACTCAAATGAAAGCTTTTGTTGTTGGCCAAGCTTTAAGGCAGCATATGGTCACTAAACGTTAGGACATGTGGTGGTAACTGATGAAGCAGGTGGTGACATCAGGAAAAGGGGATGGGCCAAAGATGTAACTCTACAAACTGATATCAGGTTGTTGTCACCTAACCAGTACAGACAATACGAAACCAAGGCTTACTCAGTTTCCAAAGAAACTTAGTAAAACTGAGGCCTCCTTGAAAAAAAAAATTGGGCTTCTAAAGAAGATCTTTCTGGCTTTTTTAAGACTTTAATTTCTCCTGATAAAAAGAGATTAAATTGGTAAGGAAAAAGTGTTTTTCAGGGTATGTGTTTGTTTACTGAGCCATCTTAATGCTGTGACATCATATTTTATTAACATATTGTTAGTATCTGATTTTTGTATAAATATAATCAGTTAAGTTTTTTGGGGGATTGGTGGGGGTTAAGATAGGAGAGAGTAGAGACTTTGTTGTATAAAGTAGCTTGAAATGAGGTTCTGTCACATTTTAGAAGGTTCTGTAGAAAGAGCACTCACACGTAGAAATAACAAAAAAGCAGAAAATAAAAACTGAGACATCCTCTGTGGCAGTTCTGCATTATCCAGTCTGCTTGCATTTTGTCTAACAAAAGGATGGATAAAGCAGAGTGCATTTTGCTACTGTCAACAAGAAACAAAGTGCAAGTCAAAGCCCAGAAGGCTGAAATCCATTCCTCCTTCATTTTTCTGCTCCTTGAAAAGACAAATATGACTTAAAGAGTAATAGTGACAAGCTGGTTCCCCCATCCAAGGGTCTAACTGACCTGTGGCTGGGCAGGGGATGGGGCGTCAGGGTGCTGGATGAGGATCTGGCTTTGCTCTGGACGGGCTGTCACCATGGTGCTGGCAGTCCCCACCACCATTCCACAACCACCATTGATTGAGGAGACTTGGTGGGTTAGAGTAGCTTTTAGTCTCTGTGGTAAAAGAAAAGAAAAAATAGCTTGTCAAGGGTGAGATTTTACTAAGGGTGAGAAAAGTGGGCTTAGATTTTATTACTGGCCTTACAGACAAAATTCCCACACTGATTTTCCCTTAACAAAGGGATTAAAAGAAAATGACATAGAGAGAGTGCACATGACCCCTAAAATACCTACTCTGTTCCCTCACTATCATCCTGGGCACAGTTGGAGGGTGGGGGTTGTTGAAGCAATAGAGTCCAGATGAAAGCTCTACCCTGGAACCTGGCCACGGGCTGGTTACGCAGTTATTCACCTCTTGGCCAGCTCTCCTGCCCACTCATCCACCCTCCATCTGTCACCCTGGAACTGAAACAGCAAGAGTTCCATCCAAACAATCTGTGCTGCTTCTTTTCACTGCCATGGCCTATGTACCAGGCTCTAAAGGTGGAAGAGAGGAGATAAGAGTCATGAATCAGGGTCTATTCTTCTCTAGACCCCACAACTGGGTAGGTCTTTTAGCTCTGCAAGCCCCAGAAGATACCACTTCTTTCAGAAGGGCTAGCATTGCTCCAGGTTGGGATGTACTCACCATCTTGGCTTCTGATGGCATAGGGTGGCCAGAGGGAGAAATGGAACCACTGCTGTTAACTGGTGGGCCGGGGATACCAGGAATATTGGGCACCATAGACACAGGTCTGGCCAGCTGGATTAAGAGAAGGAAGAAAAATCAGAAGGGAACATAATGCTATTAGTGGGGCAACAGCTTCCCCAAATGAAGTGCTTTTGAGGCTGGCACATTAGGGCCTGTTCTATGCACCCTGCCCATGGGGCGTGCAGAAACAGTCTGGGAAATACCTTCCCTCACAGAGCACCACAGGATAGGGGATCTAATCCTTCAGTGCTGTGATAGTTTCTATGGGAAAAGCTGAGGCTGTATCTTGAGGAAAGTGGTAGGCAATTTGTGAGGTACTTAGTGCCAAGTGAAATAAGCCAATCAGCAGGCTGGCAAGATCAATTCCTAGACCAGGAGCCAACGGTCCAGATGAGCCTTTGTCTAGTGTTCCGTAGTGCTGGATTGGCAGAGGTTAGTGAAAAGTATGGGCAGGCTGCCATGCTCAACTAATACAGACCAGAGCCCACGTTTCCCTGGGGCTCATGTGTGTTTATGAGCATTCAGGTGGGAGGGAGGGGTTCGTGTGTCGGTAGGGCTGGCTGCCCCCACTACAGAGCTCACCGATATAACAGAAGGCATCTGAACTGGAGGCCCTGGCAGCACAGGCACGGTCTGTCCATTAGCAAGATGCATGACGAGAGGGAGGGAGCCGGTGGGAGACCTAGAGGAGATATGAAGTGAAATGCTCACAATACAGACCCTTTTGCTAATGATCTTCCTCCTGTAATTATAGCAGATTTCCCAGTCTTTTCTAGTTATGGTAACACTGTAAAATGTTGACACCCTCATGATGGCAGATAAAGCAGGGAATGCTACTTACCTTACCTTATAGATGGAGAGAAATGTCAAGATCTTTACACCTTGCAAATTAAGCAAACACCACTGAATTCAAGTGGGTGGGAAGTAACCTATTGAGTTTAGAACAAATAAATAAACATTCCTACCACTGGCATGTATGAATTCTGTGCCGCCTTAGACAAGGACTACTTCTACCAAAGTTGCCATTTTGCAAAGCTGAATTATGTCATACGATAGCCAAATCTGAGTAAGTTACTCCTGTTCCTTTCCATGTTTTGTTCTACTCTGTCTAAGAAGGAAGCCATCCCTTTGTATTTTTCTTAATAGGTCTAGAGAACAATAAGCGTTCAGAGGCTGAAGCCTGACAACAACCTCTTAACCCATGGGTACCTGGAGACAGGATCTTAAGTCACCCCATTAGGAAATCTGCATGGGCCATGCTAGGAGTGAAGACAAATAGACAGACAAAATTAGGAATAGCAAAGACCAAGAACCTTAACTGGGGCTGAGGGGAACAACCAGACTTAAAAAAAGATGACTTAATGGGTTTCAGCCCCTTATTCAGTAGTTCCTCCATAAACTTCTATAAAATTGAGGCCAAGAACTAAATATATACTTCCCTGTGTGACCTCAACCATTAAAGTTCAAAGGATTCTTCTTTTAGGCTGAATAAGTATTAAACCTCCAAATTAAGGAAGTACACGCTCAAATAAATACTTGCTTGCCTACCAAAAAGGTAAAGAAGATTCTATTTATGGGGTGAAAAAAATTCATTTTGAGACACAATCTCAGTAACTTGTTTTCCTTGAGAATTCAGAAACAGTCTCTATTTTATAAAATAATTTCATACAGAGGAAAGAGATTTAAGCTTTGCTGCTTCTCCCTGCTCTCTATACTTACCCCAGTTGCCTGTTGGATGGGGGAGCCTGTGTGATGACGGAGGTTGGGGAAGGAAGGGTTGGGTGAAGTGGATCATAGCCCAAATGCAGAGGCAGGGAGCCAGGGCGTACGATGGTAGGCGTGGGAGTAGAGATGACAACAGGCTTTGGGGCAACATCCTGGGGAGAAGAACCAACAGATCACAAAATGCTTTAAGGCGCTGCTTATAGGGAAATACAGAGCTGGTAAAATCTAGTATAAATTTATTGGAAAGAGCACTCAGGCTATTAAAGTAAATCATGACCTGATTCCATGGTGATCATGGATCTACACCTCACTCACCCATTCAGAAGGAATGCTGAGTTAAGACCTTTGGTTATCTCCCTTCCAGGGATAATGGTGATATGAGTGGGATGGCAGTTGGAAGACCACTTGAAATCTCTGTGGAAGCATTACAGTACCATATAAATTCTAAGGAGTGATATAATTTTTGTTTGTTTTGGCGCCATGCTGTGCAGCATGTGGGATCTTAGTTCCCCGACCAGGGATCGAACCTGCGCCCCCTGTAGTGGAAGCATGGAGTCTTAAGCACTGGACCAAAAGGGAAATCCCAGGAGCATTATAATTTTTCATGATCTAGGTACTTTCATTCTAAACTTGATGCTCAAGTGTCCACTGATCTCTAATGGGAAAGGACAAGTATAACTGGTGATAAGGCAACAGTATCTCCTACAGACCCTTAAAAAAGGGCCATGGAAGTTTGAATAATGACCATATTGTGATAAAACAAACTGCTTCCCATTGTTAACTCATTAGGACCTTAGATTGCCAGTGCCCATAGTGGCCCTGAAAACATCTCTAAGCAGCCTCTAGGACCTGGCTGCTGCTGAAAAGAGGAAGAGGGGAGGATAGCTGCAGTTTTTATGGAGGGGACAGTTTTGAGATGTTAGCAAACTAGTTTTGGAGGAAGGTTAAGATGAGGTACAGATGCTCTATCCACAGTGGATACCAAAATTAATAACCACGGGTAGCACAGTAGAGACTGGAAGGGGGCATAAGGAGGATCCTGAGGTTCTGATAATATTTTCAAGGTGTTGGTTATATACACTGTAAACTTTGTGAAAATTCAGTAAGCTGTATACTTACAATTTATGTGCTTTTCTGTATGTGTACTATATTTAAATAAATTTATAAAAAATAATATCTCACAAAGCATTTCCTTTAAAAAAGTAACACTAAGAATTCTGATAAATATTCCCTTTGAATCACTAAAAAATGTTCCTCTGGAAAGATTTTTTTTCTAAATGGTTTAATGTTCAATTTAGGAATTATGTGATTTTTCAATTTCACTTATTAATTGAAGTAGTACAACATACATGATCTAGTACAATATACATATAGTAAAGTATATAAATTCAAAGGATAAAACAAAACTATATATGTAAAATAAAAACAAAGCCCATTTTTAGCACCCTAGAACATTCTCCTGTGTTCCTTCCTAATTCATACCTTCCCTCAAAAGGTAAAGGGTGTCCTCCAATTAAAAATACGTAAATAAATTAAAAAAAAAAAGAGGTAAAGAGTTGAAGATTAATTCTATCATCTTCAAATAGTTTTGCCTCTTCTTTACTTTTTCTTTTTGGCTATACGGCATGTGGGATATCAGTTCCCCAACCGGGATCAAACCTGTGCCCCCTACATTGGGAGCTCAGAGTCTTAACCATTAGACCGCCAGAGAAGTCCCAGTTTTGCTTCCTCCTGAATCTGATGTAAATGATTTCATATGGTATATACTTTTGTGTCTGAAATTTGTTGTTGTTGTTGTTCAACATAATGTCCACATTGCTGAATATATCATTAGTCTATTCTTTTTTAATGCCATGTGGTATTCCATTTTAGAAATATACCACCATTTATTTATTCTCTTGTTGAAAGACATTTGGACTGCTTCCAGTTTTTTGACTATTGTGAGTATGAATTAAATTGAAGAAAGTGGGGAAAACCACTAGACCATTCAGGTATGACCTAAATCAAATTCCTTATGATTATACAGTGCAAATGAGAAAGAGATTTAAGGGACTAGATCTGACAGAGTGCCTGATGAACTATGGATGGAGGTTCATAACACTGTACAGGAGACAGGGATCAAGACCATCCCCAAGAAAAAGAAATGCAAAAAGGCAAAACGGCTGTCTGAGGAGGACTTACAAATAGCTGTGAAAAGAAGAGAAGTGAAAAGCAAAGATAAAAGCATTTGAATGCAGAGTTCCAAAGAATGGCAAGGAGAGATAAGAAAGCCTTCCTCAGCGATCAATGCAAAGAAATAGAGGAAAACAATAGAATGGGAAAGACTAGAGATCTCTTCAAAAAAATTAGAGATACCAAGGGAACATTTCATGCAAAGATGGGCTCAATAAAGGACAGAAATGGTATAGACCTAACAGAAGCAGAAGATATTAAGAAGAGGTGGCAAGAATACACAGAAGAACTGTACAAAAAAGATCTTCACGACCCAGATAATCATGATGGTGTGATCTCTCACCTAGAGCCAGACATCCTGGAATGTGAAGTCAAGTGGGTCTTAGGAAGCATCACTACAAACAAAGGTAGTGGAGGTGATGGAATTCCAGTTGTGCTATTTCAAATCCTAAAAGATGATGCTGTGAAAGTGCTGCACTCAATATGTCAGCAAATTTGGAAAACTCAGCAGTGGCCACAGGACTGGAAAAGGTCAGTTTCATTCCCACCCCAAAGAAAGGCAATGCCAAAGAATGCTCAAACTACCGCACAACTGCACTCATCTCACACGCTAGTAAAGTAATGCTCAAAATTCTCCAAGCCAGGCTTTAGCAATATGTGAACTGTGAACTTCCAGATGTTCAAGCTGGATTTAGAAAAGGCAGAGGAACCAGAGATCAAATTGCCAACATCCGCTGGATCATCGAAAAAGCAACAGAGTTCCAGAAAAACATCTATTTCTGCTTTATGGACTATGCCAAAGCCTCTGACTACGTAGATCACAATAAACTGTGGAAAATTCTTTAAGAGATGGGAATACCAGACCACCTGACCTGCCTCTTGAGAAACCTGTATGCAGGTCAGGAACCAACAGTTAGAACTGGACATGAACAACAGACTGGTTCCAAATAGGAAAAGGAGTACGTCAAGGCTGTATATTGTCACCCTACTTATTTAACTTATATGCAGAGTACATCGTGAGAAATGCTGGGCTGGATGAAGCACAAGCTGGAATCAAGATTGCCGGGAGAAATATCAATAACCTCAGATATGCAGATGACACCACCCTTATGGCAGAAAGTGAAGAACTAAAGAGCCTCTTGATGAAAGTGAAAGAGGAGAGTGAAAAAGTTGGCTGAAAGCTCAACATTCAGAAAACTAAGATCATGGCATCCGGTCCCATCACTTCATGGCAAATAGATGGGGAAACAGTGGCAACAGTGGCTGACTTTATTTTTCTGGGCTCCAAAATCACTGCAGATGGTGATTGCAGCCATGAAATTAAAAGATGCTTACTCCATGGAAGGAAAGTTATGACCAACCTAGACAGCATATTAAAAAGCAGACACATTACTTTGTCAACAAAGGTCAGTATAGTAGTCATGTATGGATGTGAGAGTTGGACTATAAAGAAAGCTGAGCGCCGAAGAATTGATGCTTTTGAACTGTGGTGTTGGAGAAGACTTTTGAGAGTCCCTTGGACTGCAAGGAGATCCAACCAGTCCATCCTAAAGATCAGTCCTGGGTGTTCATTGGAAGGACTGATGCTGAAGCTGAAACTCCAATACTTTGGCCACCTGATGCAAAGAGTTGATTCATTTGAAAGGACCCTGATGCTGGGAAAGATTGAGGGCAGGAGAAGGGGACGACAGAGGATGAGATGGTTGGATGGCATTACCGACTCAATGGGCATTGGTTTGGGTGAACTCCGGGAGTTGGTGATGGACAGGGAGGCCTGGTGTGCTGTGGTTCATGGGGTCTCAGAGAGTCAGACACAACTGAGGGCCTGAACTGAACTGAATTGAACTGATGAATACAACTGCTATGAACATCCTTATGGTGCATCCATATGGTGGACATATGCACTAATTTCTCTTCCATACAGACTTAGAAGTGGAATTGCTGGGTCAGAGAATAGGTGTAATTTATATAAATCCTCTAAACAATTAACATTTATTTAAATATAATCAATCCTTCTTTATCACACTGTGTTTATACAACTATTGCATTAAAACATCATCTATCAATTAAAGTTTCATATGAGTCTTGGTAAACAGCTTTACCTTCTCCTTAAGTGGTGGGGAGCAAGGGCTAGAGGCAGGACTGTCAGGTGGGGATGAGTCTACCTCCACTGGCTCTTCTTCTTTGATTTTGATGTCTGGTGTAGAAGGCAGAGACATGTCAAGGGGCCCAGAAGCAGCCTGTTAAAAGAGAGAAATGAGCATAGTTCAATCCCTTGATTCCCTTCAGGTTTAATCTATATCTTCCCAGTTAAAAGATGAGGGATATACTTCTAAAAGTTCAATCCTTGGTCAAAGCACCAAACTGAAAGTCAAAGAAATGTGGAACCCAGGTTTTACAACTCTGGCCAAATCCTTAAACTTCTCAGGGCTTCTGTTTCCCAACTATAAAATGAAATTATTTATACCTGCCTCACCATGGATGAATACTGATAAAGATTCTGAAAGAAGGAAAAAAAAAAAACTTAAAATGCCTATGAAGACCCTGAAAGGAGAAAATAAAAAAAAAAAAATGTCATTTATCAATCAAATACTATGATTATTTTTCAGAAAAGTACAATTCCTGAATCCAGTGCCTTCCTATTCTCAGCCAGCTCCATCGGCTACTAAAGAGTTTTGAACACTTTTTCTGCCAATCAGAATGACCAGGTTACCCACTTATCAAAAGCAAACAAAATAAAATTGGCTATTAAAGTACTGTCAATGAAGTAGGAAATATCTTTTATGGGGAAGTCGCCATGCTTGATGGTGTTCTCACCCCAAAATCTGGTGCTAGAGGCTGCTGCTGCAGTTAGGAATATAGGGTTTTCGGGTAACAAAGAAAGGAAAGGCTGATCATTTGATCAGTGAAAGAAACTAGAACCTGGTCCTAGGGGCAGGACTGGAGAAAACCAGAAGGGAAAGAGTACTTTTCTGGCAGTGGTGCAATCGCCTCACAGAACTGGGGAGCCGTAAGTGGCTTTGAAGAGAACAATAAACCATCTAAGATGACCCCGATACTGCACCACAACAGGGAGGCTGGCGTTGGCAGTTCAGTTTCATGACAAAGTAGATTCTTTGTTCTGTTCTTCCCACATCCTAGGCTTCTTGGTGAAAGAGGAGCTTGTTTTTAATTTATCCCTCGCTATCTTAATCACTAGAAATCCTGGTATTTGATGGAATTGAAGATAATCTGGTATCTACTACATTAGAGAAGGTGGTAATGGTTCTTTCTCTTCAATCTGATAAGGATGAGCAACAGCAAAGATGGTTTCAATTTCTGCCCTCATTTTTTTCTACACAGATGTCACGTCCAACTGGGCTAATTCTTGGATCCCTGAAGTCAGAGGGTAGTGGGAAGGAGAGGCCTCTAAGTAAATACAACCACAAGTTTAAAACCTCCTAGAGGCATCTCCTAGAAAAGTTGTGGTTCAGAGAAGTTTTGCGCTCAAAAAACACTCCTGGAGATAATTTTCCACTGAGCCTATGCTTCTCATCAAGAAGAGGTGAAGACCACCCCTAACCAAGCAGGGAGAAACACCAAGAGATGCCCAGTGAGTAAAGGCCTGACTAACTGTGTCAACCGAGCTAAAAGGGTAGTGGAAAAGACTTGGAGCCTTTAAAAGGAGGCTAATTTTCTTGAATTTCCCTCCAGTACTCTTGCCTGGAAAATCCCATGGACGGAGGAGCCTGGTAGGCTACAGTCCATGGGGTCGCTAAGAGTCGGACACGACTGAGCGACTTCACTTTCACTTTTCCCTTTCATGCACTGGAGAAAGAAATGGCAACCCACTCCAGTATTCTTGCCTGGAGAATCCCAGGGATGGGGGAGCCTGGTGAGCTGCCGTCTATGGGGTCGCACAGAGTCGGACACGACTGAAGCGACTTAGCATAGCATAGCATATTGAGTTTGGTTTAAAATCCTTCACAACCTGGTGGAAACAATTTGACTGATTTCTTTGTTTGGGGGGAGGAAGAAATGACAGGGGGGATGAAGTAGGGAAACTGTAAAATAAAATTATATCACATAGATTGTAAGCAACTGATTAATAAAAAGAATGATGTGCAGACCATGGCAAGTTCTGCCATTTGAAAGGAGAACTACAAATACACGCCACTGAGTTTCCCCCACTTTTTAATATGTGGGAGATAACAGGAAATGAAGATGACAGAAAGCTATAGAACTAGGAAAGACTCCCAGTGATAGGAACATGTCATTCTTATAATTTAAGATGGATAGAAAAATTGTGCACAAACTCTTTTGATTTACCTGCTGATAGCTTATAGTGAATGGTGTCGGATTTGTGGCCTCCAGAGGAGCGATTTCGATCCAGGGCCAGAGACAAAGCTTGATCACTCAGAGCTTTTGTGTAGCAGAAGTTTTATAACAGTGAAGAGAGGCAGCTTCTGACAGAGACATCAGAAGTGGGCAATGAGTGCCTCAATCACTAGTTTGGGTGGGGCTTTATATACTTTTTCAACTGGTACCAACAATAGATCAAAAGAGTATCTTAAGGTTGTAAAGGTCTTATCAGACCCACTCCCACAACATAATCTTAAGATAATAGGATTAGTCAGAAGGTTTCTGTTAAGGAGAAACAAGTCTCCAAGAAAGATACATTGTTGTTATATAATGATTATATACTATATACAGAGCTTAAGGAAAAACATACCAGTGAGCAAGATGTGCTGTTTTGTTGTGTAATCCTTAGCTCTAGACTTAAAGAAAGTTGGTCTCAGTAGAAACAGGTTGTTGCCATAACAACTCAGAGCTTTCCTCAAGGGCCCTGGTCTCCTTATCGACCTACCTAAGAATAAGCTGTCTCACTGCTATCTCCCTCTTAGAGGGAAAGAGTCCTCCCTGGAAATTTTTTCTTAAGTCTTAGCTTTCCTGTATTCTGATGCGATTCCACGCCTCACTGCACCATGCAATTATGGGAGGTACACGTGTTAATGTGTATATGTTCTGAGATAGAGATATTGGAATTTTTTCTGAATTATTATGGAACACAGATCTGATTTTAAGTAGTGACTAATAACCCAGAATTATAATTCTTAGATAGAGTAAACGTTGACTTTTTCTTTTGCCCCCAAGCCCCTTATTCCATGGGAACTATTTTTCTTTGACTCTGCTTCTCGAATTATTTCCTCTGATCTTCCAAACTAAAGGATTCTCTAGGGATCTTGAATATAAAGGTTAAAATCAGGATCACAGCATCTCAGAATCTGAAGTGATTCCAATATTTTAATCCTCTCCACAATATCTATCCTAAGTGACCTCCATATAACTGGACATACCTTGTGATAGTTTCCTATCCTGGTCCTATTTCTACTTCTGGGCCTCACAGAGCAAGTTTAACTCCTCTCTTACACAAAAACTCTTCAACTATTTGAAGACTGCAATTTTGTTCCAACAAAATTTCTTTTCACACTTCCCTGGTGGTTTAGTGGTTAAGACTCCACATTCCCACTGCAGTGGGTCCGGGTTTGATCCCTGGTTGGTGAACCAAGATCCCAATGCCACTGGGTGTGGCCAAATCAAAATAAGAAAATAAAACAGGAGACAAGTATGATCCTTTCTATGCAATAAAATATACATACATGTGTATGCAGGAAAAAAATTTTTAAAAATATATAAAAATCGGTTTCTTTAAATGTTCCCAAAGTGACCTAATTTCTAGTTCTTTCACAATCCTGGTTGATCTCCTTCGAAAGGCTTTTAAGAACATCCTTCCTTAAGCTTAATGTCTTGATTATTACTACAGAGTTACTTGGAGGTAGGAGTTACATACACTGAAACAAAGAAGAGTCAAAATTCAGTAAATGTCTACTGATTGGCTGATTGAATAAAACAATCCAGGTGAGAAGTCTGATTAGCTCAGAAAAGAGTGGTATTTGGAAAAAAAAAAAAACCCATTATATAACAAAATTTGAGTGATTTATATATATTTTTTAACATCTTCAACACATTCAGAACAAAAATAATTTAAAAACTAGATTACTGAACAATATCCACAGGAAGGGCAAGAAAACTGGTTTTTTATGAAGACCCAACATTTGTGCTTATGCATCACCTAGACCCCCTAAAGACTTGAATGGCTGAAAAGGATAAGTGAGTATTATCTGGTTCTATAGAACCAAGCTCATAATTTGTTGCTTTGACAAATTATGCAAATTATCCCAGGGCACAGTGCAAGTTGCCTAGATCTGAACACCACCAATTTTTTAGCAAAAGTCCCGCCTCTTGCCTTTTTTTCATCTTCATCTGCAGCTTTTTTGAATTCATGTTCAAAGGAGCTAGCTAGTTCATTGAAGAGTCCCACCTCTTCACAGTTCTTTAGGAATCGAGTTGGAGTAGGAGTTTGATCTGTAGACATGAAAAGAAAAGGAAGTTTTATTTTAGTTTTGATCTGAAATTAAAACTAGAGAGCACATCAAGAACACATTTTTATTCTTCTGTTTGGAAAGAATCTGTGTTTAGGCAAATTTGCTTTTATGGAGCACTAGTAAGTAAAGTGGTACTAGGCCACCAGGGGGTGTCTGTGCTATGTTGCCTCAAGGCCAGCAAAGGGATGAGAGAACAATGTTTCGTTGTGTGACTATCTATATGTAACCACCTTTCTCTGAGAGGCTGGTTTCAGCTCCCTCACCCCCAAAACAAAACAAAACTGCCCACCCAGGTGGAGTCTGTGAAACTTCTAGGTCGGAAAATCAAGTACAGTTGAGTGACATTTTCCCTTTACACTTATTCTCTGCTAGGTCTGAAGTGAGTAGGTGTAAGCAGATGGACACTAAAATCTGATGAGGAGGAGAATGAGGATCAGATGGCTGAGTCTACTTGCCAAAGCTACCAAGTAAGAAATGGTGCCTTGTTTTTCAGTTGTCACTAAGGTAAGAGTCTGTTACCTTCTTGAAGGCATTCCAGGCACATCTAGGGGCTGGGGAACAAGACAGCAAGATCGTGAGCTAGAAAAGGAAACTGCAAACAATAGACCTCACTGGACGGAGACCTGAGACCAACAGCAAATTCCGGAAACCAGGATATTTGGATTTAATTTGCCAGCCAAAATATCCTCTCAGAGGCTGCACAAATCTTTCCTCAGCACACTGCCTCTGCCCTTGGGAAGAGGAAGGCTCTGGGTAACCCACGGGAACTTTTCAAGCGACTTGAATTTTAGATTTGAGCTTCTCTCTCCCCATCCTGTTTTTCTAGTTTTCCTCTCTTGCGTGCTAAGTTGCTTCGGTCGTGTCTGACTCTTTGTGACCCTATGGACTGTAGCCCACCAGGCTCCTCTGTCCATGGGATTCTCCAGGCAAGAATACTGAAGTGGGTTGCCATGCCCTTCTCTAGGGAATCTTCCTGACCCAGGAATTGAATCCGCATCTCTTATATCCTCTGCAATGACAGGTGGGTTCTTTACCACTAGTGCCACCTGGGAAGTCCCTTTTCTCTCTTAGGTCAGTTGAATCTTGTTCCCCAGTCCTAACTCTATTATGACGGTTTTCCTTGCAGTGCTAATCACTTCAGGGATTCATCTCATATTCCAAACCACTAACTGAACGACAGGGATAGAATGATGTTTAAACAATATTTTAAGGAGTGAGAACTGGGGCTAAAATCACTCCTCTTAGCACGATCAATTAGGAATAGTCCAGTGGGATTTTCCATGGAAACAACATAACTTTTTCTTTTTTAAATTTAAACAAAACCTCTTCTGAATCAGAGTGTTTGGAAAACTTACCACTAACCTCCCAAAATAGTTTTAAAAGGTTCTCTGGCAGCTTTGGTTGGCCAACGATAAAGCCACTTTCCCTCCATCCCCGGGTGAGTGGAGGTAATATTCCCTTATGCTTAGAGAGTACTTCAGTAAGGGCACATAAAAAAATCACAGCTCAAGTGGAACAGGACGGGGCAGCTAAGGGCATGGTTACAGCAGAAGAGGGCCTTTTGGATCTCTGGCCTGAGGCTCATATAAACTTTTCCCATTCTTGAACAAACAGCCAAACAGCCAGAAAATGTATATACGAAAACCCTTAGCTTGCTCTGATGATTCCAGAGAAATTAACAGGTGTTTACTGAATGCTTTCTGTGTTTTGCTGCTATATGTATAAACTGTGTGTACATTTGGGGGAGGGGGAGAGATAGAAGTATAGGAGTTTGGGCCAAAAAGAAGATATGGTTCTTGCCATAGAGAGCTAAGAGGATGTTTTTTAGTTGAGGAAATAAAATTAATTTATATAGAGAGTATCACAGTATACAAAAGATATGTGCCATGTACAGCAGAAAATAAAACTGTTACAGAAATAAAGACAAATTAATGACGGAGCAATTAGGAAAGATTTCAAGAAGTGGGACTTGAGCTGGGCCTCAAAGAATGGCTTCAGATGGTAGATGAGAGAGATTAGTAGGATAAGAGGAGTCAGGCAGGTGAAGGCACAGAGAGAAGCGCAGGTATGGGCACCAATACATAGATGAGGAGGAAAAGGTATGTGTAGGTCAAAAGACAATCAGGTTAGGGATATAAGTTGCATTTAAAGATGGGTAAATACCATAGGCAAGGTTATAGAAAGCTTGAAAATCCAAATAAAAATAGCCTTAAAGTAAGAGAAAATAGGAAGATAATGACAGATTTTGAGCAGAGGACAAGAATTTCAGGAAGTCTGGCTTTTCAACAGAATGCAAGATGGATTAGAATGAGAGACCAGGCAAGGAGGCCAGGTAGGAGACTATGGAGGAATTCAAGCACACTGATGGTAGATGGCAGGAAGCACAGAAAGGAATACAACAGTCAGAACTGAAGAAAGAATAAAACAATACAAGATTTTGAGACTATTGATATCACTGAATATCAAAGCAGAAGAACTGGTTTTGGGGACAAGGAATTCCTTAACTGACAGTCACTGACATGAATATCTGAAAACAGAAAGATACACAAGTAAGTGTTCAGTAGGGGCTGAAATACATGTGAGGTACCAGGTCTTAATTTAGAGATATGAGAATCACCAGACTAGATAGGATAGCTGAAATGTGCAATGGGATGAATGCCCTGAAACAGAAGGCAAAGAATAACAGGAAAACATTTTATCTCCTTAGGACTGTCCTGTATCAGTTTCTCTCCCCACTCATGGAGGGTGACATAGACATTTCCACGCATTTGGAATAATCTCTCCAGCTTGATAACTTTGCCCCAAATTTGGTGTGTGTGTTCAGTCATTAAGTCGGGTCCAACTCTTTGCAACCCCATGGACTGTAGCACACTGGGCTGCCTTGTCCTTCACTATCCCGGAGTTTGTTCAAACTCACGTCCATTGAGTTGGTGATGCCATCCAACCATCTCATCCTCTGTCGCCCCCTTCTCCTCCTGCCCTCAATTTTTCCCAGCATTGGGGTCTTTTCCAATGAGTCAGCTCTTTGCACCAGGTAGCCAAAGTATTGGATCTTCAGCTTCACCATCAGCCCTTCCAATGAATATTCAGGGTTGATGTCCTTGAGGATTGACTGGTTTGATCTCCTTGCTGTTCAAGGGACTTTCAAGAGCCCCAAATTTACCTCTTTCATAGACTTCTTCAATCAATTTCACTTAATAATAATTCTCTGAGTACTGATGCTGTTTGTATTATTCACTTATACTTGACTTAAAATACTAAAATTTTTTCCATATATACATGCCCCAACAATAAATTTAAGTATGTGTTGCCTGCATACATGTTTATGCTCTCTCCTCTCTTCCAAGGACCTTCCCCAGGCTTTCTTAAGGATCATTAATGACAACGTCCCCGACTTAAGTCTTTTTCCAGGAATTACAACTCATAAGCTCCCAGCAAAGTGCCTGGTACACATGGTAGATATTCAACAAATAATAAGGTATAGGAGATCTGTAGCGCAAGGTCCTTCCTTCATGTACAGAACTATGGGAGAAGGTTCTCTCTTTTCTCCTCTGTGTCTCAAACAGCATTTTGGCTAGTAGTACTTAGAGAGACTGGGCTTCCCAGGTGATGCAGAGGTAAATAATCCACCTACCAATGTAGGAGATGTGGGTTTGATCCCCAGGTTGGGAAGATCCCCTGGAGGTGGAAACGGCAACCCACTCCAGTATTCTTGCCTGGAAAATTCCATGGACAGAGGAGTCTGGTGGACTACAGTCCATGCGGTTGCAAAGAGTCGGACATGACTGAACACGCACACACTTAGAGAAATTGTGCCTTACCTGAATTATTAACTGATACAATACAATAATCATCACTAAATTCTCCATTGGTTAAACATTGAGGTAAGCTTGCTTAACTCAGGCTAAATCAGAACCCCTCTTGGTATCAAAAGAGAGAGCCCACTTTGTCTGCCTGTCTAGCTGAAAATGGCACGATAGAACTGCTGCACTGTTTGAGAGGAGCTGCTGAGAATGCTCCCTTGAGAATGGCATAGGTAAGCAAAACAGTATCTAAAACAACCAGTGAGAAGTTCCAGGTCACCCAAATTGGCTTAGAAAAGTCCCACTGACTAAGTGTCTTATTTGCCCTCAATGGTGTCCGCAGTCATAAAGGGAAGTTGAATTTACGAACTGACAACCTGCCTGCTTGGGGGAAAAGTGACACCCAGTGGAAGAGAAGCGGCCAGGCTAGGTCAGCTTCCTTGCTTTCTTTTGTTCACCCCTTCGCTGTGGGTAGGGAAAAATGTCAAAGGCATCTTTTGTCTGTAAATCTTCCAAAGTCTTAATAAAAAGGCAAGGAGGGAATAGACTGAAAACAGCTAAGACAAAAACCTCAACACACCCACCTCAAAAACCGCAGAACCCAATCTTGTATTACAAACTGAGAGAGTGGAGGGCACAATAGAAACTTGGGAGCTTTCAGTGTTCCTTTCTCCTGATTAAATGCAGATCACATAAGGGCTCTTAATGGGACAAGGGGAGTACAGCTCCCAGTACATCTGGTCCCTGGTATTAATCTTAACTGTCTGGTGATATCTAGGCACGTGGCTTCTGGGGCAGCAAATACCTGCGATGATGACTGAGTCAGTTCGGGCTGGGCCAAATTTCAATGTCATCTCATGCTTGTGTTTATGAACTGCCAGGTGGTCCTCGTTTGTAAATCTCTGAAACGAAACAGAAACAGAGATGTGAAAAAAAAAAAAGTGACTCAGTGCCCTTTTTAAAATGTCCTACCAAACATCCTACAGTAAGGTTAGTCCCTGGAAAGAGGGGCTGGAGAGGGAATGGGAAGGAAGAAAAAAATGAAAATGATGGCAAAGGAGAGGAGATGGGTTAAAAAAGAGAAAATAGGAAAGGAGAAAATGAAGCACTAGAAATCTGGAGGAGAGGGGAAGGGGAAGACCATAGCACCAACTGCTCTGTAATACCAGGTCCAAATGAGAGAAATGGACAGATTGTTGGTGAAGTGGGATCCAGGCAGGAGGTTCCAAATGAAAAAAACATTAAGGCTAGCTTGTAGCAAGCAAGGGGAAAATAATGTTTAATAATGATAATAAAGAAAGGAGAAGGGAAAGGCTGGGTACTAGCTGGTCATCACAAAAATATAGGAAATTCAGAATGAAGCTCTCCATGGTAGGGCTGAACTGGACTATTTATGAGGGGGCTAACAGAGAGATAAATTATGCAGGATTAGGAGAACCATTTAACTTCCTGGCCCCTACAGTGCTGCAGCAGGCGCCTGCCCAGCTATTTGGCTCAGGGTTTTAATGAGCCAGGATGGAGCTGTAGAGGACAGAGGCCCAATGGCCAGCAGTAATGGCACACACCAGCCCCATCGGCCAAATGCTGTCTCCCTTCATCGGGCAGCCCGCCTGGGCTCCATCAGCCATAAAGGGGCCAGTGCAATGCCGTTGACTATATAATGGTAGAATAAAAATGTAAGCAAGAAAAAAAAATTTTTTTTTGTTAGGGTAGGGAGAAGCCTGTAGGCAGGATGAGGGAAGGGAAAAAGGATATGGTATGGAGATTTTATTTATTTAGGGGTCTGGTGAAAGGACAATGAAAATGTGAGGCTAGGTCTGCCTCACTTTATGACTAAGTAAGACAGGGTTACTGGACAGTAATTTATGCTCCCCCCTTTCTTTAGAAGGGGGTGGTGAAGAGAACAGATGAACCGCAGTAATTCAGAAGAATGATACCCTCAAAATTCCCTTTGAGGCTGCCTGGCCATGTTCCTTCATTAAAACATGCCTGCAACACAGTAACAGCTTGGATGCTGCAGTTTTCCACAGCTCTTTCACTAGCCAGGCTCTGAAACATGGTTCTATTTGTCTTTTTGTTTCTAAAAATAATGATTGGTTAGTCTTTTTTTTTTCACTCTCATTAGATAGATACACATTTCCCACCAAAACCATTCCTTTGGCTCTCTATCCACAGCTCTTCTTGACTACAAACCAGTCAGGAGTTGGCTCTATCCTAGCACCTATCCAGGCAAGAAAGCAAAACTGAACTGTTTAAATTTCTTTATTTTACCTAAAAGTAGCTTTCCCCATATCTTCTCTAAGCTCTATCATAACTGAAGCTTAAGACCTAAAATCTTTCCAGGCTAGGCCTACAAGCCTGAAGGGTAAAGGGAATTTTCAATTAAATATATTAAGAATCAAGAAGTAAAACAGTCAAAAGAAGACTGCCTTAGTTGTTTCCAATGGATCTAGGACAAAACTGAATAGAGTGTGTGGATATTTAGCCAAGAACTTTAGTTTTCTCCATCGTTGGTTAACTTTAGGCAACGTACACAATGATTAGTTATCATAGGCATCAACTTTTTCAGTCACAGATTTTTCCCTAAGGAAAGGATGGCACGGGAAAGGGGCGGAATAGTCTTTTAACCATGGGTATGACATTTCTAGGTTAAACAAATCAGTGCAGAGGGTTTGGGATTGCTGGGTATTCGGTAAAAGGAAATGAGCAGAACTCGTCTACAAAAGAGGAAAAACAATCACTTTACAGGGACAGGAAGAGTAGTGCATTAGGGTATATGTTTTCAAAATGTACTGGTGATGTTCTGACAATCTTTTTTCAAAAACACATTTATAGGTACTTCAAGGAAATTTTCTGTATGTAGTTTAAAAAATTTGGCACAATGTTCTAGAATACAGAAGAATGACTTTCAAGCAAAAAGCCTTTTTCTACTATCAGAAATCTAGCTTACCCAAAACTGCTTGGAGAAAGATTTTAAATCTCCAGGCTTTGCTCTAGTTAGGATCATTTAGTATTTTAAAAGGCAACTCCCCTTCTTGTTACAACTTTTCTGCATAGTTGTGATCTGTTTGTTCTCTAGTTCTTGTTCCTCTCTGCTACACAGCCCCACTCCCTTCACACCACCCTATTCCCCGTTGGGCAGTTTATTTTTTCCAAACCAATAGCTGGTGTCTGAAGAGAACTGAACGTGGTTAACCTTGATCTCCCACCCATCAGCATCTCACAGGGTTTTGAAAACTGTGATCATAGGAAAAAAATTACATCTTCATTTTCACTAAACTCCGAAATTTAGCATTCCTAATTCATCATAGAAATTGTACATATTCTCATATTACATTAGTTATTATAGGTATCTCAGAATAGCCTTTCTACTCATCACTACTTCAAAATTATGAGTTGCCAGACCTACCACTAGAACTTAATTTACAGACAGTATTATGCTTAAAAAAACACATGTATTATCAAATATTTTCAAAGCATTTTGATAACTGTATATAAAATAAAATCGCTTCTTTTGTAATCCTATGTCTTTTATTTTACTGATTTAAAAATATTATTCTGAGGAGGGGTTCATAGGCTTCATCAAACTGCCATTGTGGGTCATAACACTACAAAAACTAAGAATCCTTCCAAACTAAATCAGATAGTATGCTTCACAGGAGGAGCAAAAATGGCAGAAGGAGGAGCTTAAGAAGCAGGGCACTGGCATGGTTTGGCTCCAGTCATCTCGCCCTGCTAGTTCTTTTTTTTTTTTTTATAAATTTATTTATTTTAGTTGGGGGCTCCCTGCTATTTCTAACACAACTCTTGTATGGCCAGAGTTAGGAAGAGAATACAAGTTTACTTAATTTTTTTTTTTTTTTTTAATTAAAGAGTGTTGGTATTTGTTGCTGCACACGGGCTTTCTCTAGTTGCAGAGTGGGGGCTACTCTCTAGTTGTGGTGCACGGCTTCTCTTGTTGTGGAGCACAGGCCTTCGGCACATGGGTGTCAGTAGTTGTGGCCCAGAGGCTCATTAGAGATATGGCTTGAGGGCCCCAGAGCACCAGCTCAGTAGTTGTGGTGCAGGGGCTTAGTTGCTCCATGACATGTGGCATTTTCCCAGATCAGGGATTGAACCCATGTTCCCTGCATTGGCAGGCATATTCCTGTCCGCCACACCACCAGGCAAGTCCTAAACTTTTTTTTTTTAATCAAAATGAATGTCAATCTGGCTATTATTTTCATTGTTCCTTATATTTTCTCTTGTTATATTTAAGAGTTAACTCAAGAATTCTCTGTGAAGTGAAGTGTTACTCGCTCAGTCGTGCCTGACTCTTTGCGACCCCATAGACTGCAACCCACCAGGCTTCTCTGTCCATGGGATTTTCCAGGCAAGAATACTGGAGTGTGTAGCCATTTCCTTCTCCAGGGGATCTTCCTAATCCAAGGATTGAACCTGGGTCTCCTGCACTGCAGGTAGATTCTTTACTGACTGAGCTATGAGGGAAGCCTCTAGGTGAATCTTGAACCGCATGCTTAGGAACCTATCCCTTTAAAAGCAATTTCTCAATTAAAAAGTCTAAAATTATTAAGTGATAAAAATTTGACCTTATTAAAAAGATTATTCTATTGAATTAAATAAAATGGGTAGAGGGGCTCCTTAAAAGGATTTCCTTTTTGAATTATTGCCCATTTAAAAATCCAGCTCTCTCATTTGTTAATACAGTTAGTGAGTCTTCCTATGACTAAGGTTTTGGCAAAGAGCCACTCAACTTAGGGAATATTCACTCTGGTTGTAGAGTAAAAAATGATAATTTTCAATAAATGTGTAGATATTAACCATCTCCAAGATAACTTAGGATTGATATTATTCAAAACTGGACTGAAGAATTTAAGTTATACTGGATCATGAAAGCAGTTTATATGCCCTGGGAGAAGATGTAAATAGTAACACAATAAAGTTGAGAGTCTTATTTGCCCAAATAAATGAATCAGGACAGCTTCTTGGCATGAATGGGATAGGGAAAGTATTATGTGCTAATTTGCACCATAGCTAGAGACCAGGATGGTTTAGATTTGCCCTATTCAATATGGTAGCCACTAGCCACATGTGGTTATTGAGCACTTGAAATGTGGCTAGTCCAAATTGAGATGTACTGTCCTGTACTGTACACACAAGGGCCTCCCAGGTGGTTCAGTGGGTAAAGACACAGGAGACATGGGTTCCATCCCTGGGTCAGGAAGATCTTGGAAGAAAGCATGGCAACCCACTCCAGTATTCTTGCCTTGAGAATTCCATGGACAGAGGGAGCCTGGCGGGCTATAGTCGACAGGGTCACAAAGAGTTGGATACAACTGAAGAGACTTAGCACGCACTCACGCATGTACTAAGTCAAAACACATACTGGATTTTGAAGACTTAGTACGAAAAATGAAAAAGAGAATGTAAAATATCTCAATTTTATTTTGATTCTATGTTGAAATGATATTTTTAATATATTGGCTTAAATAAAATATATTATTAAAATTAATGTCACTTGTTTATTTTTACTTTTTAATGTGGCTACTAGGAAATTCAATACTACTTATGCAGCTCACATTTTGTAACTTGCAATATATTTCTTTTGGAGAGCTCTGATCTAGATAACATGCCTGAAGATCTAATGGGAATTTTAATCATGTGCCACACTTCATTTTTTTTTCCTCCAAATTAACTTTTTTGGCCTCACTGTACAGCTTGTGGGATTTTAGTTCCCCTACAAGGGATGGAACCCATGTCCCCTGCAGTGGAAGCACAGAGCCCTAACCACTGGACTGCTAGTGAAGTCCCCAAACTTGATTCTTTCCCCTCAAAACACTTTTTCTCTAAATACAGTTTATACTCTATGGTAGTGGTTCTCAATTAGGGGCAACTCTGCCCCCCAGGGGACATTTGGCAATGTAACATTTGCTTATTACAACCTAGGGAATGCTACTGAACTATAGAGGGCAGAGGCCTGGGAAATGCACTGGACAGCTCCCCCAAACAAAAAATTATCTGACCCAAAATGTCATTGGTGTCTCTGGTGAGAAACTCTGCTTCAAGATAAAGGGAAAAGAAAAAACAAACAAACAGAAAGGCTGTTTTTTAGTTTCCTTTGCCAAACTGCCAACACATGTTTTTGGATATGAAACTTGGAAGGAAAAAACCACAGACAGAAAACTCGCAACCTCATTTCAGAAAATGGCTGATGTACTGCCAATCTGCAAATACTTAGGAGAGGGAAATTAGGAAGATGAGACAGAAGGCACTGTAATTGGGAGAAGAACAGACTAAATGCAGTTCTCATGCACTGCCTTGTTAGTAGCAAAGAGATAACACTGAAAAAGCAAATCGGCTATTTGCTTTTAGGCTATTTCAGATTTTCACTCCTCAACAGAAGAAAAAAATATCAAGAAAGGAAATTTTCTTAGTTTAAAAAGCATAAAATAGACTACAGGACTATGAGGAAGTCGATCTGAAAAGTGATATTAGTATTAGAATGGGCATAGAAGGTATAGTTTTGGTAAAAAATACTTCCCATTTCTAGGAAGTTTCATTTTCACCCCATCTCCTGTAATGAGAAACTGTAATCCCACCTACTAGCAAACTGACTAAATAAACAGAACTAAGTAAAAAGTTAGGAATGGCCTGAAGAACAAGCACAGTGGGAACTGGAAATCAGGAATACATGTCAGTGAACGAAGCCTTAAATTTTTAAAAAGTTGATGTATAATGTATATAAACTGCAAAAATCTCAAGTGTAGAGCTCAATGAATTTTTATATAAGTATGAAAAGAAATAAAGTGAAAGTGTTAGTTGCTCAGTTGTGCCCAACTCTTTGCGATCCCATGGACTGTAGCGTGTCAGGCTCCTCTGTCCGTGGAATTCTCCAGGCAAGAATACTAGAATGGGTTGCCATTCCCTGCTCCAGGGGATCTTCCCAACCCAGGGATTGAACCCAAGTTTCCCACATTGCAGGCAGATTCTTTACTGTCTGAGCCACAGGGAAGCCTATGCTGGTGTAATCACAACCAGGTCAACATCTAAAACATTTCAGGCACCCCAGAAGGCCCCCTCACACCCCACTTTTCTTAAGCTTTTAAACGAAATAGTTACATAAAACTTAGTACTTGGCATACAGCATATATTCAGTTAGCTCTCCCCTCTTTTCCTTTTTAAATCTTAAGGTAGACAGGTATGATATTTAAAAATTAGTTTTTCTTTGTAGAATAATTCTAAATAAGTCAATGCAGAGAGAGTTCTTTTCCTAATCCCATTAAGACAAGTTTCCCAGACACTTGTTGAAACAGCACCACTAAACAGAATTGAAGAGAAGGCTCAGGGCAAATGAGAGCTTAGCCCAAACTAAAGATAAATTTTTGTCTATTGACTCTGAGCCAGGCATAAGCATACGGGCATTAGAAATGTAGTAGTTGTAAGCTAAGTCCTTGGTAAATTTTTGTGACCAGTGAAACTTCTGTGCAGTATGCACGGCACCCTTAGCCAGATTCATTCCTGAAGTGTTGTTTTTGGCCACCACAGCTCCAGTTTCCATGTGGATTTGCCTCACATTTTAAAATGCTCTTATATCCTGACCTATGATTAATTCACGTCCCTTTCCTTGTTTTAGAAGAGTAGACTGGGAGAAGGAGACAAATCAGAACTCTTTAGTTACTAGGAAATGAGTCCTGGATGCCTAAACTATCAGGGAATTGAGTTTCTATTTGTGATAGTCTGAAAAATCACTTATGCTGAAACCTAACTATACTCTTCTCCAAAGTTTGTGGGTTTGGCAGCACTTCATGAACAGAATAGCCTTCTTTTATTATAATATCTACACTCTGGCATATCCTGATGAAAGAAAATAGCTTGAAAAAGCAGGAGAAAACTGATACCTATAGGTAGAAAGCTCTAGAATATAGTGATATTGGTGCTGATCAGGGTGGAAAGAATAGCTGACCTTTTTGAAAACGCTATTTAATCACTTCAACTGATCGCGTATTCTGAAAGAACAAACTGGGAGATCTCCAACAGTCTTACGCTTCTCACCCTCACTGGAGAACTTCTATTCCCAATGCAAGATATCATTTAGGTTTGGGAAAGTGGGAAAAGGGAGAAGGGAAGGGACTAAACACACACACCTCAATCCAACATAACTTTCATTTGTACCTTGGTCAATCTTAGGTTCCTGCTTTCTACTTCAAGATGCTGCTGTTTATGAAATGAGTCACACATCCTGCTTTGAATGCTTCATGGCTCTTGAATGAATCATTTCAAAGCACAGGATTGTTCAACAAATAAATACAACCGCAGCAGCAGCAGCAGCTCATAGGCTGCATGTGTGAGCAAGGTAATTTATAGAGGAAAAATAAGAACAGGAAACTTCTTCCCAAAATATTCTAAGAGAAAAATGTTGTCAGGGGAATGAAGGATATAAACTGAAGGGAGGGGGAAAAAAATCCACTGAACTGTACCTAAAGAAATCCTTTTGTCTGTGGATTGAAACATGTACTGCTTGGGAAAGGCTGTTTGAGTGTCTTAAAGAGAAGATTTTGGCAGTTGACTAAATTAGTCCATTGGAAAAAGAAAGAATTGTTAGAGGAGAGACATTACTTGATAGTTGGCCTAGCAGAGAAGCCATCTGATAGAATACAAGCCCCTCAAGTGCAAGAATCCTCATTTGCTTTGTTTGTGGAAGTACCACAAGCACTTGGAACAGTACCTGCACACAGCAGATGCTTAATAAACATTTGTTGAATAGATGGCAACTAGCATATCTCATTAAGGGCGACAAAGCACCCCCAACTTAGAAAACTCATATTCATGTGTACAATGGTGGGAGTATTTTCATTATCAATATTCAAAAGGGGAGTTGATATTATTATAAACATTAGATCTTTCCTATAGAACTAAAGGCTGGGCCCAGTGAGGACCAAGAATACCCTAATGGGAGGAGCTTAGAATAAGAAACAAATAGAATTTCAAAAATTAAGACAACATGAAAAGGTCAAAATAACAGCAAGAGGGATTTAAATCATTGGGAAGAATTTCTGGACTCTGAGGGTGAGGGGGCTGAAATTGGTCCCAAAGGAGATTTTAAAGGAATGTAAAATGTATTAGTTTTCTGGACCTCTTATATTTTTATAACTATTTTCTCCTATTCTTCCATTAGTGCTTTCTATCCTGGTCAGTCTTTCCTGATCTGCAAAACCCACTTGTTTTCAATTTTGTGCCTGCACACTATCCCTCTACTCTCAGACATGCCTTCCTCTCTCGCCTCAGTTTATATAACCTTCCAGGGCTCAGCTGAAATCCAATTGCTTTTTGAAAGCTTCTCTAATGATTCTAACCTTCAGTAGTCTAACTTCCCTGAACTTGTAAGGTACTTTGAACAATCTGCACCATGTAATTTAGAATTATAGTCTACATGGTCTCACAGTTTTATCCTTCAAAGTGGACTATAAACTACCAGATTGTTAAAAATGTATCCTACACTTATTTTTTTTTGGCTATGCCATATGGCTTTCAGAATCTTAGTTCCCCAACCAGGTACTGAACAAGGCCCCAGCAGTGATGGCGCTGAATTCTGACCATTGGACCCCCAAGGAATTCCCCATACTTACTGTTTACCCTCCCAACCAACCCCATCTTGGGCTTAACTCGGCAGAGAGTACACAACAGGTACTCAATAAATTCCTTTTCCAGTGATTAGGTCAAGTTTTTTTTTTTAATTTTCCTCAGGATTTTTATTGATAATCCTCAGTTATCAATAAGAAATTTAAAAGATAGTGTCTATAAAAAATAATATAAGCATATTTTTGATAGTTGCTTTTAGAACCACCAGAAAAACCACAAACAGTAATATAACTTCCCATGGCTGATTCGTGTCAATGCATGGCAGGAACCACCACAACACTGCAAAGTAACTAGCCCCGAACCAAAACAAACAAATCCATTAAAAAAAAAAAAACTTCCTCCTTCTATTTCTTATTAAGAAAATTTATTTTAAACACCCTTTATTACATTAACAAATATTTTGAAAATTCTTTTTTTAAGGCAAAACAAATGACCAGGCTTTTAGATACCCTATAAGTAAATAACTGTCTTTCTGTTAGTGCATTTTGTATTGTGAAAGGTTGGAAGTTGCCATTCCAACATAAGCCAACCCAGATAGTATGGCATGGGATTATTCACTAACCAATAGTAAAGTACAGAGCAGAAACCCCCAAGGTCAACCAGAAGACCCGCAAATAGGCTGCTGCTGCTGCTGCTGTTGCTAAGTCGCTTCAGTCGTGCCCAACTCTGTGCGACCCCATAGATGGCAGCCTACCAGGCTCCGCCGTCCCTGGGATTCTCCAGGCAAGAACACTGGAGTGGGTTGCCATTTCCTTCTCCAATGCAAGAAAGTGAAAAGTGAAAGTGAAGTCGCTCAGTCATGTCCGACTCTTTGCAATCCCATGGACTGCAGCCCACCAGGCTCCTCCATCCATGGGATTTTCCAGGCAAGGCTACTGGAGTGGATTGCCATTGCCTTCTCCAAGGTCAGGTTTTATATAGTGGTATAAGAATAACTGTTGAAAAGCTTTTATCACCTTTAGATTCTAAGACCTTTAACAGGTACACTTTCAGAATGATCTGCTCCCTTTCCATCTCCATTTCCAAAGTATATTTCACTATGCAAATAAGTGAGAATCAATGTATCCTCCTACTATTTTGTTAGACACCAGGTTCCGTTTATTACAGAAAGGCACTTTGGACACTTTCAGTAACTGCAGTTATATTGTTGTCGTATGAAAGAACATTCAAGCCGTGGCTTGTGGATCAATTTACTGTCTTTGGGTATCTGATTCCATCACTGAATTTTGGTTGGTTTAGCTGCAAAATCACATCAAACTCTTTGTGACGCCATGGACTGTAGCCCACCAGGCTCCTCTGTTCATGGGATTTTCCAAGCAAAAATACTGGAATGTGTTGCCATTTCCTTCTCCAGGGGATTTCCCTACCCAGGGATTGAACCTGAGTCTCTTGCATTGCAAGCAGATTTTTTACCAACTGAGCCACCTGGGGTGGCCTCACTGAACTTTACTACCTCTGTGCAAAAAAACATCAGTTCATCAACAGCAACCTTTTCCTTCTTCACTCCCCAAACCACCAGTGGTAGTTTTAACCACATCCTTTTAAGCATTTTCTTTTAGGATCCCAATTACTTGAATTTTATTGGGCAGAATATCAGCAACACATAGAAGTCAAGCCATGTCAAGAACTGGATTCCTCCCTTTAGAAAGTTTGCCCTGGAGTATTGACAAGAGGAAAAAGTATATTACAATCAAATTGACAAACCAGTTGGCATTTGGAAAAAGAATATTCAAACCTATAGTCAACACAGATGTGAAAGCTGAAACTCCAATACTTTGGCCACCTCATGCGAAGGGTTGACTCATTGGAAAAGACCCTAATGCTGGGTAGGATTGGGGGCGGGAGGAGAAGGGGACGACAGAGGATGAGATGGTTGGATGGCATCACCGACTCGATGAACATGGGTTTGGGTAGACTCCGGGAGTTGGTGATGGACAGAGAGGCCTGGCATGCTGCAGTTCATGGGGTTGCAAAGAGTTGGACACGACTGAGCGACTGAACTGAACTGAACTGATAGTCAACACTGAATTGCTGGATCTTCACTGTTAGGATCTGGGATTAACACTAATGCATTATTCCATAACATACAGGCTAATGATGCAAAGTTTTAAACTCTTAGCCACACGTGATCACTCATTTTTATTTTTGTTCTTGTTCCCTCCTCCTGTTTATGACAAATGTGAAAAATCATGAGCCCCATGGGTAGTATTTTTTGCCAAGTAAGTTACAGGTGCCTAATAAATCACAGCAGAAAGGAAAAGAGCTCCAAAGGTCATACAGGCCAGCCCCAACCAGGGACTGGGCAGTGTAGAAAAGGGAATGGCAAATATAACTTTTTGTGAGTTTTATAACTGAATAAAATTAGGTATTTTATTTTTACTTTATTTATGAATGTTACTTATTATGGGACTGAGAAATATAATCTTACTTCAGGTTTCAATGTACTTAGAAAATTCTGGTCATTTCAACTTCTATGGGATTCCCTAGTATCACAGTAAAGCAGGAAGTGTAAATCTTTTCTCCTCCTTCTCTTGCTCTTTTTTTTTAATTGTGATAAAATACACATGACATAAAACTTACCATATAAGCTGTTTTACCTGTATAGTTCGGTGGTATTAAATACATTCATATTATTGTGCACCCCCATAACTCTTTCTCTTGTAGAAATGTAACTCTATATCCATTAAAAAGTAACTCTTCATTTTCCCCTACCCACTCTCTGGCAACCACCATTATATTTTCTGTCTTTATGATTCTGACTACTCTAAGAACCTCATATGAGTGAAATCACATGGTATTTGTCTTTTTGTGACTTATTTCACTCAGCACATCCATGTTGTAGCAGCATACTGCAGAATTTCTTTTTAAGGCTGCATGAAAATCCACTGTATGTATATACCACATTTTGTTTATCCATTTATCAGTAAATGGACAGCTGGGTTGTTTTGTATTTTAACTACTGTGAATAATGCTTTGAATACAGTTGTATAAATACCTCTGCTTTCAATTCTTTTGGGTATATATCCAAAAGTGGAACTGCTGGATCATATATCAACAAATAGTAATTCTATTTTTAATTTTTTGAGGGAACTATCATACTGTTTTCCTCATTGGCTGTACTATCTTACATTCCCACCAACAATGCACAAGGATTCTAATTTCTCCATATCCTTGACAACACTTGCTATTACCTGGGTGGTTTTTTGTTGTTGTTGTTCTTGAAGTATCCATTCTAATAGGTGTGAAGTAGTTATCAGTTCAGTTCAGTTGAGTCACTCAGTCGTGTCCGACTCTTTGTGACCCCATGAACTGCAGCACACCAGGCCTCCCTGTCCATCACCAACTCCTGGAGTCTACCCAAACTCATGTCCATTGAGTCGGTAATGCCACCCAACCATTTCATCCTCTGTCGTCCCCTTCTCCTCCTGCCTTCAATCTTTCCCAGCATCAGGGTCTGTTCAAATGAGTCAGCTCTTTGCATCAGGTGGCCAAAGTATTGGAGTTTCAGCTTCAACATCAATCCTTCCAATGAACACCCAGGACTGATCTCCTTTAGGATGGACTGGTTAGATCTCCTTGCAGTCCAAGGGACTCTCAAGAGTCTTCTCCAACACCACAGTTCAAAAGCATCAATTCTTTGGCGCTCAGATTTCTTTATAGACCAACTGTCACATCTATACATGACTACTGGAAAAACCATAGCCTTAACTAGACGGACCTTTGTTGGCAAAGTAATGTCTCTGCTTTTTAATATGCTGTCTAGGTTGGTCATAACTTTCCTTCCAAGGAGTAAGCGTCTTTTAACTTCATGGCTGCAATCACCATCTGCAGTGATTTTGGAGCCCAGAAAAATAAAGTCATCCACTGTTTCCACATCTATTTGCCATGAACTGATGGGACCGGATGCCATGATCTTAGTTTTCTGAATGTTGAGCTTTCAGCCAACTTTTTCACTCTCCTCTTTCACTTTCATCAAGAGGCTCTTTAGTTCTTCTTCACTTTCTGCCATAAGGGTGGTGTCATCTGCATATTTGAGATTATTGTTATTTCTCTTGGCAATCTTGATTCCAGTTTGTGCTTCATCCAGCCCAGCATTTCTCATGATTTACTCTGCATATAAGTTAAATAAGCAGGGTGACAATATACAGCCTTCACATATTCCTTTTCCTATTTGGAACCAGTCTGTTGTTCATGTCCAGTTCTAACTGTTGGTTCCTGACCTGCATACAGGTTTCTCAAGAGGCAGGTCAGGTGGTCTGGTATTCCCATCTCTTAAAGAATTTTCCACAGTTTATTGTGATGCACACAGTCAAAGGCTTTGGCATAGTCAATAAAGCAGAAATAGATGTTTTTCTGGAACTCTCTTGCTTTTTCGATGATCCAGCGGATGTTGGCAATTTGATCTCTGGTTCCTCTGCCTTTTCTAAAACCAGCTTGAACATCTGGAATTTCATGGTTCACGTATTGCTGAAGCCTGGCTTGGAGAATTTTGAGCATTACTTTACTAGCGTGTGAGATGAGTGCAATTGTGCAGTAGTTTGAGTATTCTTTGGCATTGCCTTTCTTTGGGATGGGAGTGAAAACTGACCTTTTCCAGTCCTGTGGCCACTGCTGAGTTTTCCAAATTTGCTGACATATTGAGTGCAGCACTTTCACAGCATCATCTTTCAGGATTTGAAATAGATCAACTGGAATTCCATCACCTCCACTACCTTTGTTTGTAGTGATGCTTCCTAAGGCTTACTTAACTTCACACTCCAGGATGCCTGGCTCTAGGTGAGTGATCACACCATTGTGATTTCCGGGGCATGAAGATCTTTTTTGTACAGTTCTTCTGTGTATTCTTGCCACCTCTTCTTAATATCTTCTGCTTCTGTTAGGTCTATACCATTTCTGTCCTTTATTGAGCCCATCTTTGCATGAAATGTTCTCTTGGTATCTCTAATTTTCTTGAAGAGATCTCTAGTCTTTCCCATTCTATTGTTTTCCTCTATTTCTTTGCACTGATCGCTGAGGAAGGCTTTCTTATCTCTCCTTGCTATTCTTTGGAACTCTGAAACTTTGGAACTCTGATAACTTTGGAAGTAGTTATCACTGTAGTGTTAATTTGCATTTCCCTAGTGATTAGTGATATTGAACATTTTTTCATGTGCTTGTTGGCTATTTGTATATCTTTTTTGGAGAAATGTCTATTCAAGGCTTTTTGGCCATTTAAAAAAAATTTATTTTTAATTGGGGTATAACCGCTTTACAATGTTGTGTTGGCTTCTGCCATACGTCAACATGAATCAGCCATAGGTATACATATGTCCCCTCCCTCTTTAACCTCCCTCGTACCTCCCACTCCATTCCACACCTCCAGGTTGTCACAGAGCACCAGGTTGAGCTCCCTGCGTCATACAGCAAATTTCTACTGGCTATCTGTTTTACATATGGAAATGTATATGTTTCAATGCTACTCTCTCAATTCATCCCACCCTCTCCTTCCTCCCATGTCCACAGTCTGTTCTCTATGTTTGCATCTCTATTGCTGCCCTACAAATAGGTTCATCAATACCATTTTTCTAGATTCCATATATATGTGTTAATATATGATATTTGTTTTTCTCTTTCTGACTTACTTAACTCTATAATGGGCTCTAGGTTCATCAACCTCACTAAGTGACTCAGATGTGTTCTTTTTTATGGCTGAGTAATATTCCATTGTATATCTATGTACCACAATTTCTTTATCCATTTGTCTGTTGATGGACATCTAGGCTGCCTCCATGTCCTGGCTATTATAAATAGGGCTGCAGTGAACACAGGGGTACATGTATCTTTTAGAATTGTGGTCTTCTCAGAGTATATGCCCAGTAATGGGATTGCTGGGTCATATGGTAGCTTTATTCCTAGTTTTTAGAGAAATCTCCATACTGTTCTCCATAGTGGCTATATCAATTTACATTTCCACAAACAGTGTACTACCAGGGCTTCCCTGGTGGCTCAGCACTAAAGAATCTGCCTGCCAATGCCTGCCAATCACAGTGATGCAGGTTCAATTTCTGGGTTGGGAAGATCCCTGGAGAAGAAAATGGCAACCCACTCCAGTATTCTTGCCTGGGAAATCCCATGGACAGGGAAGCCTGGTGGGCAACAGTCCATGAGGTTGCAAAAGGTCAGCCACAACTCAGCAGGTAAATAACAACAGTGTAAGAGGGTTCCCTTTTCTCCACATCCTCTCCAGCATTTACCATTGGTAGTTTTTTTTTTTTATGATGCCCATTCAGACCAGTATGAGATGACACCTCTTTGTAGTTTTGATTTGCAATTCTCTAATCAATATTGAGCATTTTCCATGTGTTTATTAGCCACCTGTATATCTTCTTTACAGAAATGTCTGTTTAAGTCTTCTGCCCATCTTTTGATTGGGTTGTTTGTTTTTCTGCCATTGAGCTGCCTGAGCTGCTTGTGTATTTTGGAGATTCATCCTTTGTCAGTTGCTTCATTTGCAATTATTTTCTCCATAGTGAGGGTTGTCTTTTCATCTTGTTTATGGTTTCCTTTGCTGTGCAAAAGCTTTTAAGTTTAATTAGATCCCATTTTTGTTTTTAATTTCCATTACTCTAGGAGGTGGGTCATAGAGGATCTTGCTGTGATTTATATTTAAAAAGTGTTCTGCCTATGTTTTCCTCTAACAGTTTCATAGGTTCTGGTTTTATATTTAACTCTTTAATCTATTTTGACTTTATCTTTGTGTATAGTGTTAGGAAGTGTTCTAATTTCATTCTTTTACATATAGGTATGCAGTTTTTCCAGCACCACTTACTGAAGAGACTATCTTTTCTCCATTGCATTTTCTTGCCTCCTTCTCAAAGATAAGGTGCCTATAGGTGCATGGGTTTATCTTAGGGCTTTCTATCTTATTCCATTGGTCTATATTTCTGTTTTTGTGCCAGTACCATACTGTCTTGATGACTGTAGCTTTGTAGTATAGTCTGAAGTCAGGAAAGTTGATTCCTCCAGCTTCATTCCTCTTTCTCAAAATTTCTTTGGCTATTCAGGATCTTTGTGTTTCCATATGAATTGTGAAATTTTTTGTTTTAGTTCTGTGAAAAGTACCACTGGCAATTCGATAGAAAGTGAAAAGTGAAAGTGTTAGCCACTCAAGTCATGTCTGACTATTTGTGACTCCATGGTCTGTCCATGGAATTCTCCAGGCAAGAACTTGACAGGGATTGCATCAAATCTATAGATTGCTTTGGGTAGTATATAGTAATTTTCACAATATTGATTCTTCTAATCCAAGAACATGGTATATCTCTCCATCTGTTTATGTCATCTTTGATTTCTTTCATCAGTGTCTTATAGTTTTCTGCTCTTTTGTCTCCTTAGGTAGGTTTATTCCTAGCTATTCTTTTTATTGTAATGGTGAATGGGACTGATTCCTTAATTTCTCTCTCTGATTTTTCATTGTTAGTATATAGAAATGCAAGGGATTTCTGTGTATTGACTTTGTATCCTGTGACTTTTCTAAATTCACTGATTAGCTATAGTAATTTTCTGATCATACCTATAGGGTTTTCTACATATAGTATCATGTTGTCTGTAACCAGTGAGAGTTTTACTTCTTTTTCAATCTGAATTCCTTTTACTTCTTTTTCTTCTCTGACTGCCATGGCTAGGACTTCCAAAATTATGTTGAATTAACAGTGGCAAGAGTATTGCCCATTTTTTTAATCAGTTGCTTTGTTGTTGCTGAGTTTTATTTTTTATATTTTTAAATTTTATTTTATTTTTTGGCTGCACTGTGTCTTTATTGTTGTGTGAGGGCTTTCTCTAGTTGCACTGAGCATGGGTTACTTTCTAGTTGTGGTGTGTGGGCTTCTCACTGCGGTGGCTTCTCTCGTTGTGGAACACAGGCCCTAGAGTGCCTAGGCTTCAGTAGTTGCAGCTCACAGTCTCTAGAGCACAGGGTTAGTAGTCGCAGTGCACAGGCTTAGTTGCTGCACAGCATGTAGGATCTTTCCAGAACAGGGATTGAACTGGTATCCCTTGCTCTGGCATCCCTTGCTCTGGCAGGCAGATTCTTAACCACTGGACACCACCAGGAAAGACCTGTTGTTGAGTTTTAGAAGCTCTCTATACATTCTGGGTATTAACCCATTATCTGATATACAATTTGCAAACATTCTCTCCCATTGTGTAAGGCTGCCTTTTTACTGTGGATATTGTCTTTAAATGTATAAAAAAATTTAACTTAAATAAAATCCAATCTATTTTTTTCTTACTTATTCCTTTGGTGTCATATCCAAGAAATCACTGCCAAATCCAGTATCATGAGGCATTTGTCCTATTTTTCTTCTAAGAGTTTTCTACACAGTCATTACATAGTTTTACTGCACTGAAACTTTTATTATATAAGATCCTTCTTTATCTTTTGTAACTTTTTTTTTACTTTCACTTTGATCTAAAATCTATTTATTCTTATATCAGTATAGCCATCACTGTGCTCTTTCAGTTACTACTTGTATGGAGCATCTTTTTTTCATCTGTTCACTTTCAATCTGTTTGTGTCTTTGGGTCTCAAGTGAGTTTCTTATAGACAGCATATAGTTGGATCATGTGGGCTTCTTTTGTTTTTATTAAAGTACAGTTATTTACAATATTTTGTTCGTTTCAGGTGTATAGCGAAGTGATTCAGTTATATTCTTTTCAGATTATTTTCAATGATAGGTTATTACAAGATATTAAATAGTTTCCTGCAATATACAGTAAATCTTTGCGGCTTATCTGTTTTATATATAGTAGTGTTTATCTGTTGAGCCCATACTCCTAATTTATACCCCTACTTCCTTTCCCCTTTGGTAACCATAAGTTTGTTTTCTATGTCTGTGAGCCTGTTACTGTTTTGTAAAAGATTCATTTGTATTATTTTTTAGATTTCACATATAAATGATATCATGTTGTCTCTCTGTCTTACTTATTTCATTTGGCATGATATTCTCTAGCTCCATCCATGATGCTGCAAATGGCAATATTTCATTCTTTTTTGGATCATGTGTTTTTAGCTATCCTGCCAATCTCTGTCTTTTGAGTGAAGAGTTTAACCCATTTATATTTGAAGTAATTGCTGATAAGGAGGAACTTACTTCTGTCTATGTGTCTTCCATATGCCTTATAGTTTTTTGCCCCTCATTTCGTGCATTACTGTCTTCTTTTGTTGATTTTTTTGTAGTGAAAAGTCTAAATTTCTTTCTCATTTCGTTTTTTGTATATTCTACAACTACTTTCTTTGTGGTTACCATGAGGATTACATTCAACATGCTGAAGTTTAATACTCAAATCTGAATTCATACCAGTTTAACATCAATAATAAGCAAAAACTCTGCTCCTTTACAGTTCTCTGATGATCTCTTTCCATTGTTTATGTCACACAATTAAAATTGTATACACTGCAAACCCCCAAAACATAAATAATTCTTATAAATACATCAACCTCTTAAATTACATGGAAAACAAGATTTGAAGTGACAAACCAAAGTTACAGTAATACTATCTTTCACAATAGAAATGTTTTTCTTTAAATGCATTACTGTCTTAAATCATGCAGAAAACAAAAAGTGCAATTACAAGTCATTCATTCTTACAGTAATAATATTAGCTTTATAATTGCCCATGTATCTCCTTTCCTACAGATTCTTAATAATATTTCTCCCTATGGCATTGAGTTACTGTCTTGTATACTTTTATTTCACTTTTCAGGACTCCCAGGCATTTCTTGCAGGTCGGGTCTAGCAGTCGCAAACTCCCTCAGCTTTTACCTCTCTGGGAATGTCTTAAATTTCTCTCTCATTTTTGAAGGGCAATTTTGCTGGATATAGGATTCTTGGTTGACAGTTTCTTTCTTTTAGCACTTTGCATACATTTGGTCAACTGTCTTCTGGCCTCCAAAATTTCTGATTGCAGAAGTCTGCTTATAATCTTATTGATGATTCCTTGTATGTGATGGTTCACTTCTCTTTTGCTGCTCTTATGATTCTTTGACTTTGAAAATCTGCTTATAATATGTTTTGATGTGGGTCTCTAAATTCACCTTCCTTGGAGTTTGAGATTTTTGGTTGGGAAGTGTCAAACATTATTTCCTCCATGCTTCTCTCTGTTCTGTCCTCTTTCTCTATTTCCTGCCTCCCTCCTTCCCTCTATTTCTGGACTACCACAATGCATATACTGGTCTGCCTGATGGTATCCCAGGGGTCCCTTAGGCTTTGCTTGCTTTTTGTCAGTATTCACTTTCTGTCCTTCACACTTGATAACTTCCAAATTCCTATTTTCCTTTTTTGGCCATGCTGTGCAGCTTGTGGGATCTTAGTTTCCCAACCAAGGATCAAATCCAGGCCCTGGCAGTGAAAGCACTGAGTCCTAACCAGTGGTCAACTAGGAAATTTCCCAAACTCCTATTTTCAAATTCACTGATTCTTTCTTCTACTTGCTCAAATATGCCTTTGAAACCCTCTAGTGAATTTTTCATTTCAGTAACTGAACTTTTCAGCCCCAGAATTTCTTTTTAGGTTTTCTATCTCTTTATTGATATTTCCACTTTGTTCATACATTGTTTTCTTGGCTTTCTCCACATCTTCCTTTAGTTCTTTGAGATTTAAGACAGGTGTTTTAAAGTCTCTGTCTAGCAGATCTGCCATCAGGTCTTTCTCAGGGACAGTTTATGTTATTTTTTTTCCTCTTTGAATGGGCCATACCTTGCTGTTTCTTTGTATGCCTTGTGATTTTTTGTTGAACATCGGTTGCTTGAATCTAATGAAACAGTAACTCTGGAAATCAGATTTTTTTCCCCTTTCCCAGAACTTGCTGATTTTTGCTTTTTTTGTTTGTTTGTTTGTTTGTTTTTATGATTGTTGTAGAGTGTCTCTGTGTCACAGATCAGCCTGAGGTATAAATTTAATGTTTTCTCAGGTCTTTCCTGATCCTCTCCCCAGGCATGCACAATCACTTCCTAACTTTCCACATATATATGGTTGTTTTTGAATGTCCTAGACTTTAACAATATGAGGAGGTTCGACAAAATGGTTACCTGTTTATCCCTCTGTGATCAGAGCAACAATCAGCACCCTGAGATACAGCCCTGATACTTAGAAGAAAGGGTTCTTTTTGCCCATCTTAGCTCCCTCACATTCTGTGTGCAAACTGCATGCATAGCTGCCTGGCACTGGCTAAGGGTGGGAGGATAGGTAGTTGCTACTGTGCACAGCCAAAATTGACAGAAATAGCCACAATTTACCCTTCAATTCTTCCCCTGGAAGTTGTACGCCCTTAACAGACTCCAAAGTTCTAAAATAGTTACATCAGACAGATTCTGCCTGTGCAACTGCTGCATAAGTGGAGAAACAGATTCCTGGTCCTTTCTACTTTGCCACCTTTCCAGAATCCCTCCCTCTCTTTTTAATAATATTTTTGTGGCTCTTTTTTTTTTTTTTTTAAGTAAGGCCATAAACTAAATTCTATGTCCAATGGCTTTAAAAGTGGAAATCTATATAGCTTATTAGGCTTCTCTGGTCCTGAGAAGACTGTTGTCAATTAATGCCTTGCATACTAGGTTGTTTGGGGGAAGGTAGGGCGCTGGCATGGGGTCTGGGGACAGGCAATAGGTTTGGGGAATAAGTTTACTCCTCAGTAGGTTTATTAGCTTCTAAACCCCAATAGGTTTTAGTTTTTAAACCCAACCCTCATTTCCAATGCTTCTTCCTTGCCTCCCATCACAAAGGCTGAAAAGCCAGATACTTACTTTTCCAGTTACCCATGCAGCTAAGATTAAATCTGTCATACAGTTCAGGCCAATGAGACACAGAAAACTACCGGGAGTTGGGGTAGAAGAATGCATTTCTGGGAAAGCATTTACTTCCTTACAAAAGGGAAAGCTAGAAGAAAATTCCTGGTGCTATTCCTTTTTTCTTCCTTATCTGACAGTGAGGCAAGAAAACTTGAGACTGAAAGGTAAAATAGCTAAAAAAGGGCAGAGTAGAGAGGCAGAAAGAGCTGTCTTCAACAACCTTGCTTAACTGCTCCACCTTAATTCTTAGACTTCTTATGTTACATGTATTTATAAAGTTTTAAGTTACTGTTAGGTACCAGCAACTGAAACCATTCCTAACCCATACATAATGGTTTTCAGGATATAGACTTTCCCTCATTTTCTATTTAAGGAATGTGGATGTGGAATATGCAATAAAATATCTCGCTCTATGTCTTCAAGAATATTTATCAATTGTACCCTAATGCAGAATTCCATTTTCACTTTCACACAGTATACCAAATAAATTATCTATCTTACCATCAGCTATAGCCTCCCGGGCTCCTTAAAAACAATGGCTACACATTGTCTGGGCTTTGGGAAGGGACAAAACTGTACGAGTGAGGCTACCTATGATGCTGCTCTTGAAACAAGCAGTTGAAGATTACTAAGGTATGGAGGTTGAGTCTGAACCACATCTTTTCTTATTCCTGGCTGCTCCTCTTTCTCAATACTTAATGGCTAGCTCTTCATTAAACACCAGGGTATTCTTGGGAACTATGCTAAAGATTTAACAACAGTAGGTCCATTATCTTTCTTTAGATGGCAGCTACTTACTTGGATAGATTAAATGCTCAACAAACTTTAAAGGACCAGTACCTAAGAGTAGAGAAATCCCAGGGACAATTCAGCAGGGCTTGGTCCTGTGTCAGTTACATGGTTAATTGCTTTCTCCATAGCTCTTGCCTAATGGTAGACCTTTTAGTATTTTACTTTCCAGATGTAGCCACTTAGTTGGGGTACCATTAAAGTTCCCTAAGGAATAGCTTTAGTTCTTAACCAAGCAAGGAAAGCTTCTTTTTGGGTCAAATGATTACCACAAAGTCCTACTAAGTTCTTACTGACATTACAAACTTATATTTTTCAATCTCATTTCTCTTCCCAAATTCTTACTAGAATATTATGAGCCCTTAAAAAAGATCAAATACTTTTATTTTTTAATTTCCTACACAGTAAAAAAAAAGTGTTGTCATTCCTGGGACTCACACATATGGGTGGAAGGACAAACATGCAGTGTGAACAGTGTGGACCTTAACCATTAAAGTTAAGAAAATCTACCACACTGTGTTTTTCTCTTGGGGTGCAAAAAATTTCATTATGGAAAAAAGAATACTCTAACACACCTAAACACATCTCAGATATGCAGATGACACCACCCTTATGGAAGAAAGTGAAGAGGAACTAAAGAGCCTCTTGATGAAAGTGAAAGAGAAGAGTGAAAAAGCTGGCTTAAAACTCAACATTCAAAAAACTAAGATCATGGCATCCAGTCCCATCAATTGATGGCAAATAGATGGGAAAACAATGGAAACAGTGAGAGAGTTTATTTTCTTGGGCTCCAAAATCACTGCACATGGTGACTACAGCCATGAAATTAAAAGATGCTTGCTCCTTGGAAGAAAAGCTATGCCTAACCTAGACAGCATATTAAAATGCAGAGAGATACTTTGCCAACAAAGGTCTGGCAAGTCAAAGCTATGGTTTTTCCAGTAGTCATGTGTGGATGTGAGAGTTGGACCATAAAGAAAGCTGAGCACCAAAGAAATGATGCTTTTGAACTGTGGTGTTGGAGAAGACTGTTGAGAGTCCCTTGGACTGCAAGGAGATCCAATCAGTCCATCCTAAAGAAAATCAGTCCTGAATATTCATTGGAAGGACTGATGCTGAAGCTGAAGCTTCAATACTTTGGCCACCTGATGCGAAGAACGGACACATTGGAAAAGACCCTGATGCTGGGAAAGACTGAAGGCAGGAGGAGACAGGGAAGACAGAGGATGAGATGGTTGGATAGCATCAGCGACTCGATGCACATGAGTTTAAGCAAGCTCCGAGAATTGGTGAAGGACAGGGAAGCCTGGCATGCTGCAGTCCTTGGGGTCACAAAGAGTAGGACCTGACAGAGCGATTGAACTGAATCAACTGAAACACGTCTTGTAAATACAGGAGATTCTGAATGCTTACAATAAGCTGAGCAGAGCATATATGAGTCACAGAACAGAGTATACAATAACTAAAACCCTACCTTGTAAGGGTATATAGAACTTACTACTGTAACAGTTAAGCCAAAAGAAAAATTAAGCTGAGGGAGAGAGAGAGAGAAAGATGGAGGCGAGAGGAGAAGGAGAGAGATATCTGTCTCTAAAAGTGTGCTTAGATTGTTGGGGCAAGCTTACAAGATTACACTCACTCACTCTAAATAATTCCAAAACACAGCAATGCATTTTTGTTTTAAATAAGCTATCAAATCTTAAGTGCCCAGAGCCTTAGCAACCACAGAAGAGGTTACAGGCTGATAAAGAAATGGGCAAAGACAAAGACTCAAATGGTTTGGCAGCCTCCAGAATAAACCACCTCACAGTTGTTAGGGGAAGCACACTGACTGAAACCACCCACCCTGGCCAGGTACCATAGTAACCATCTGAGTGAGTTATTTTATGACAGAAGGTCCTGGTAAGGAACAGAGAACTAAAAAGCCACTACCAACCAGAAGAGTTTGGGAAAGGTCAAAAGGAGACGACACGTGTCCTACCACCTCCCAGAATCCTTCTTGCTGGCAACCATCCGAGCTGAGCAATGCGTGCACCACCAGGAAGGACTCTGAGTCAGAAAAATTGGCTAAAGACAACCAGGAAACTAACCCCATCACCATAAAATCCAAGACTGCAAGCCACGTGGCAGAGCAGTCCTCTTGGGTTCCCTTACCCTACTGCTCTCCACCCAGCGCCCCTTCCCAATAAAGTCTCTTGCTTTGTCAGCTCGTGTATCTCGTTGGATAATTCATTTCCGAGTGTTAACCTTTTGGGCCCTGGAAGGGTCCCCCTTCCTGCAACACAGGTATACTGATTCTGCCTTGCCACCTTAATTTAATGCAGCAAAAACTTCTCACCCCAATTTGTTGACATATTTTGCTGATATATTTTTGTGTCTAAATAGTTTTTAAATAAAACCAGGCAAATGGCAAACTTATTAAATTTTGAATGTTTGCTTTTTAGACATTAGAGATAAATTTTAGAATGCTGGCCACTGAATAGATGTCTATAATAAAAGAACACAGGCAGGCAGAGGAAAAGAATGGAATCTATGCTGCCTAACAGTAACAGTTATCCACATGCTACCTGACTTTCATAGTGATCCAAAATAGCAACAACATCAGGTAGTGGCGAAACTGCCCCTGCTAACCTCTCCAGCCTCATCTTCTGCTGCTCTGCATCACAATTTGTGCTCCAGCAACATAAAACTATATTCAGTTTCTCTGAACATGATATGCTGCTTCATTTTTTTTTACATGCTGTTTTCTTTTGTGGGGAATACTCTTCTCCACCTTCTGTCTGGCAAATTTCTACTTATCTTTCAAAACCAGTTAAAGTATCATTTCCTCCATGAAACCTTCCCTGATGTCTAATAGACCTCTCAATACTTGTGAATACTTACAAGTAACTAAATTTTTATGTCTACTTCCCCTATGAGACAGTGAATATGTTGATGTCTTAGACATCTTTCTGTCACAGTATCTAGCATTATGCCAAGCATGTTGCAGATATTCAAAAAACTTTTTTGATTAAATTGAATCCACAAAAGCTAAAGAGAAGATCTGAAGAAACTGAGAAAATTACTCATTGACTAGTTTCTGTAAACCTGTTCCCAGGCTTACTCAAGTTTGGAGGTATCTAGCAAAATACACAAAGAGAAATGCCTTGATTTTAACAATGGATCTTTTTTGTGCACACAGTCTCTTACTAGAGACATTTGTGAAAAACAATAGTCAATTTTTGATTGTGGTTTAAAATGATAACAAATTGCTCCAATTACATAGAACCCACCCATTCCTACCTCCCATTAAACAGAATGGAGACAAACCAGCAGGTGGTAATGGGATCCTACTAAGCTTCATATCATATTACAGCATGCCCATTTGTTAGTTAGGGGAAGACAGAAGAGAAAGGATAAATATAAAAGCCATTAAGCATACCAGTGGGTGTCAGGGAGGAGTTAATAAGACTCTGGTACTCCTGTTTCCACTTTTTGGTAACAACTCACTACCACAACATGGTAGGCCAATAATGGCACCCATACTAGTTCACTGGAGTTGACAAAGCACCACAAACCTGGGGGCTTAAATAACAATTTATTGTCTCATAGTTCTGGAGGCCAGAGTTTGAAATCAAGATGTCAGCAAGGCTTGCTCCTTCTAAAGGATGTAAAGGAGAATCCAACCCATGTTCCTCTCCCAGCTTCTGGTGGTTTACCAGTAATCTTTGGTGTCCCATGGCTTGTGGCAGCATAACTCCCAACTTTTATGCCCTGGGTATACATCTGTGTCCCATTTTCTCTTTTTATAAGGACATCAGTTATACTGGATTGGAGACCTACTCTACTTCAGTATGACCTCATTATCAACTAATTACATCTATGATCCTATTTCCAAATAAAGTAAAATTCTGAGGTACTTGGGACTAAGATTTCAACATGTATATTTAGGGGCATAATTCAACTCATAACAGCTCCCCAAAATATGCCCATGTCCTAATTCCTAGAACCCATGAAAGTTACCTTATATGATGACCATATTAAAGGTTTTGAGATGAAGAGTTATCCTGGATTATACAATTGGGCTCTCAATGCCATCACAAGCACCGTTGTAAGAGAGAGGTGCTTATAGACAAAGAAAAAGGTGATGTGAAGGCAGAATCAGAGACTGGAATGATGTGGCCACAAGCCAAAAAATGCTGGCAGTCATCAGAAGCTGGAAGAAGTAAGGAGGTAAGGAAAGGATTCTCCTGAGAGACTCCAGAGGGGGTGTGGCTCTGCCTACACCTTGATTTTGGACTTCTGGCCACCTGAAGTGAGCATAACAAATATGGTATATATTAAACCAACTATCAGTAATCAATAATCACTTTAAATGTCAATAGTCTAAATACATCAATTAAAAGAGATGATCAGAGTGGATCAAAAAACAAGACCTGGACTTCCCTGGTGGCTCAGTGGTAAATAATCTGCACCAATGGAGGGAAAACAGGTTCGATTCTGGGTCAGGGAAGATCCCACATGCCACAGGACAAACAAGCCTGTGCTCTCCAACTACTGAATCAGCGCTCTAGGGCCCACAAGCCACAACTACTGAGCCCCCACACTGCAACTACTGAAGCTTGCAGATTCTAGGGCCCGTGCTCTGCAAAGCCCTTGCACTCCAACTAAAGAGTAGCCTGTGCTCTCCACAACTCGAGAAAGCCCGTGTGCAGGATTAAAGACCCAGCACAGCCAGAAATAAATAAATAAATAAATAAATAAAACAAAAAAACAAGACCCAACCATATGTTGTTTACCAGAAACTCACTATAAGTATAAACACATATATAGATTCAAAGTATGGGATAGGGAGGGGATATGTATATGCCTATGGCTAATTCATAATGATGTATGGCAGAAACTATTACAATATTGTAAAGTTAAACCACTACAATATTTTAAGTTCAGTTCAGTTCAGTTGCTCAGTAGTGTCCAACTTTTTGCAACCCGGTGGACTGCAGCATGCCAGGCCTCCCTGTCCTTCACCAACTCTCAGAGCTTTCTCAAACTCATCTTCATCAAGTTGGTGATGTCATCCAACCATCTCATACTCTGTTTGCCCGCTTCTCCTCCTGCTTTCAATCTTTCCCAGCATCAGGGTCTTTTCCAACGAGTCAGCTCTTCACATCAGGTGGCCAAAGTATTGGAGCTTCAGTTTCAGCATCAGTCCTTCCGATGAACACCCAGGACTGATCTCCTTTAGGATTGATTGGTTTGATCTCCTTGCTGTCAAAGGGACTCTCCAGAGTCTTCTCCAACAGCACAGTTCAAAAGCATCAATTCTTTGGTGCTCAGCTTTCTTTATGGTCCAACTCTCACATTCATACATGACTACTGGAAAAACCATAATTTTGACTATACAGACCTCTGTCAGGAAAGGAATGTCTCTGCTTTTTAATATGCTGTCTAGGTTGGTCACAGCTTTTCTTCCAAGGAGCGAGTATCTTTTAATTTCATGGCTTCAGTCACCATTTGCAGTGATTTCTGAGCCCAAGAAAATAGTCTCTCACTGTTTCCAATGTTTTCCCATCTGTTTGCCATGAAGTGATGGGACTGGATGCCATAATCTTAGTTTTTTGAAGGTTGAGTTTTAAGCCAGCTTTTTTACTCTTCTCTTTCACTTTCACCAAGATGTTCTTTAGTTCCTCTTTGCTTTCTGTCATAAGGGTGGTATCACCTGCATATCTGAGGCTATTGATATTTCTCCCTGCAATCTTAATTCCAGCTTGTGCTTCATCCAGTCCAGCATTCCACATGATGTATTCTACATATAAGTTAGATAAGCAGGGTGACAATATACAGCCCTTCCCAATTTGGAACCAGTCTGTTGTTTCATGTTCAGTTCTAATTGTTGCTTCTTGACCTGCATACAGATTTCTCAGGAGGCAGATCAGGTGGTCTGGTATTCCCATCTCTTGAAGAATTTACCACAGTTTGCTGTGATCCACACAAAGGCTTTAGCATAGTCAATGAAGCAGAAGTAGATATTCTTCTGGAATTCTCTTGCTTTTCCTATTATCCAACAGACGTTGGCAATTTGATTTCTGGTTCCTCTGCCTTTTCTAAATCCAGCTTGAACATCTGGAAGTTCTTGGTTCATGTACTGTTGAAGCCTAGTTTGGAGAATTTTGAAGATTACTTTCCTAGCATGTGAGATGTGTGCAATTGTGTGGTAGTTGAACATTCTTTGGCATTGCCTTCCTTTGGGATTGGAATGAAAACTTTTCCAGTCTTGTGGACACTGCTGAGTTTTCCAAATGTGATGGCATATGGAGTGCAGCACTTTAACAGCATCATCTTTTACGATTTCAAATAGCTCAGCTGGAATTCCATCACCTCCATTAGCTTTGTTCATAGTGATGCTTCCTAAGGCCCATTTGACTTCACACTCCAGGATGTCTGGCTCTAGGTGAGTGATAACACCATCATGGTTATATGGGTCATGAACATTTTTTTTGTGTAGTTCTTCTGTGTATTCTTGCCACCTCTTCTTAATATCTTCTGCTTCTGTTAGGTCTATACCTATGTTTCTGTCCTTTATTGTGCCCATTTTTACATGAAATGTTCCTTTGGTATCTCTAATTTTCTTGAAGAGATCTCTAGTCTTTCCCATTCTATTGTTTTCCTCTATTTCTTTGCATTTCCTCTATTTCTTTATATTATAAAGTTATTTTAAATATTATCTTCCAATTAAAGTAAAATTTTAAAAAAGTAAAGGAATGGAGAAAAATACCATGGTAACACTAGTGAAAAGAAAGGGGAGGAGTTAGATTAATTTCAGACAGAGCAGTCTTCAGAGCAAGGAAAGTCATCAGGGATAAAGAGAGGCATTACATAATGACAAAGGGATAAATATTCCAAAAAGACAAAAAAAAATTATTTAATATATATGTACCTAATAACAGAGTGTCAAAACATGTGAACCAAAACTGACAGAACTGCTAGGAAAAACAGATAAACCAACTATTATAGTTGGTGACTTTAACATTCTCCTATCAGAAATGGACAGATCCAGCAGGCAGGAAATCAGGAAGGACACAGCTGAACTCAACACCATCAATCAACTGAATACAATCGACATCTATAGAATACTTCATTCAAGAATAGCAGATTACACATTCTTCTCAAGTTCACATGGAAGGAACATTCACTAAGACAGACCTTAACAAATAATCATACACTATCTGCTCTCAGATCACAATGGACTTGAAAAAGAAGAACAAATTAAAGCCAAAGTAAGTAGAAGAAAATTAATAAAAATCAGAACAGAAATAAAATATAATTAAAAATGAGAAATCAATAAAACCAAAACCTGATTCTTTGAAAAGGTCAATAAAGTTGATAAACCTTTAGATAGGCCAAGAAAGAGAGAAGACACAAATTACTAGTACCAGATGTCAAAGAGGGACATCACTCCAAATTGCATGGATGTTAAAAGGATAATAAAGGAATATTATGAATAATGCTATGTCCACAAACTTGATAACCTAGATGAAATGGACCAATTCCTTAAAAGACACAATCTGCTAAAACTCACACAAGAAGAAATGGACAATCTGAAAAGGCCTGTATCTTTTACACAGATTGACTCAACAATTAACTGCTTTCCAAAACAGAAAGCACCAGGCCCAGATGTGTTCATTGGTGAATTCTACCAAACATTTAAGGAATAAACTATACAAATTTTCTACAGTCTCCTCTAGAGGACAGAAGCAGAGAGAAAACGTCCTAACTTATTCTATGAGGCCAACATTACTCAAATACCCAAACCAGAGAAAGACATTACAAGAAAATATGACTACAAACCATTCTCTCTCATGAACATTAATGCAAAAATCCCCAACAAAATATTAGTAAATCAAATCCAACAATGTATAAAAAGAGTTATACACCACAACCAACTGGGATTTATTTCAAGTATGCAAGGCTTGTTCAACATTCAAAAATTAATTAATCCAATCCATCGCATCAGCAGGCTAAAAAAGAAAAATCTCATGATAAGAAAGAGCACTTGACAAAATCTTGCATGAATTCATGATAAAAACTCTCAACAAACTAAGAATATATGGGAACTTCATTAACTTGATAAATAACACCTACAAAATACCTACAATTAACACTAAATGGTGAAAAGCTCAAAGCTTTTCTGCTAAAATCAAGAACAAAGCAATGACATCCCCCACTCTCACCACTCTTTTTCAACATTGTACTGGATATCCTAGCTAATGCAATAAGATAAGAAAAGGAAATAAAAGTCATAGTGATCAGGAAGGAAAAAAGAAAACTGTTTGCAGTTGACATGATCATCTATGTAGAAAATCCAAAAGAAATAACAAAAAACTCCAAGAATAAATTACAGCAAAATTGCAGGATACAAGGTTAATAGACAGTCATCATCTGTTTTACTATATACCAGAAATAAACATGTGGGATTTGAAATTAAAAACACAATGCCATTTACGTTAGTACCTCCCCAAATTAAATACATAGGTATAAATCTAACAAAATATGTGAAAGATCTACATAAGGAAAATTATAAAATTCTGATGAGTGAAATCAAAGAACAACTAAATGGGTATTTATTGTAAAGATGATGTAATTTCTTCCCAACTTGATCTATATATTTAATGCAATCCCAATCAAAATCCCAGCAAATTATTGTAGATGTCAATAATCTGATTCTAAAGTTTATATGGAGAGGCAAAAAACCCAAAACAGCCAATATAATACTGAAGAAGAACAATATTGATGGACCGACAGTACCTAACTCCAAGATATACTATAAAGCAATGGGTAATCAAGATGTAGTATTGGTGAAAGAACAGATTAAAAGATCAATGGAACAGAGCAGAGAGTCCAGAAATAGACCCATATAAATATAGTCAACTTATTTTTAACAAAGGAGCAAAGACACAAACATTCTTCTCAGGTGCACATGAAATATTCTCCAGGATGAATCACATGTTAGGCCACAAAACACGTCTTAATAAATTTAAGAATACTGAAGTCATACCAAGCATCTTTTCAGGCCAGAATGGTATGAAACTAGAAATCAGTCACAAGAAGAAAACTAGAAAATTCACAAATATGTAGAAATGACATATGCTACTGAACAACCAATAGGTCAACAAAGAACTTGAAAGAGAAATAAATTCCTTGAGACAAAGTAAAATGGAAATAAAAAATACTGAAATTTATGGTATGCAGCAAAAGCAGTTCTAAGAGGCAAAAGCTAAGAGCAATAAATGCCTACCTCAAGAAATAAGAAAAATCTCAAATAAACAACCTAACTTTATAGTTCAAGGAACTAAAAAAGAACAAACAAGGCCTGAAGTTAGGAGAAGGAAAAAAAATAACAAAGATCAGAGCAGAAATAAATGAATTAGAGACTAAAAAGACAATAAAAAAGACCAATGAAACCAAGAGCTGGTTCTTTGAAAAGATAAACAAAACTGACAAACATTTAGCTAGAATCACCAAAAAAAAGAGCACTAAATAAAACAACAAGAAAAAACCAAAGAGAAATGAAACAGGAGACATTACAAGTGATACCTCAGAAATACAAAGTATCATAAGAGACTACTACAAACAACTGTAAGTCAACAAACTGGACAATCTGAGAGATATGGATAAATTCCTAAAAACATACAAGTATCCAAGACTGAGTCATGAAGAAATAAAAAATATGAACAAACTGTTTACCAGTAAGTAGTTTGAATCAGTAACCAAAAACCTCCCAACAAACATAGGTCCAGGACCAGATAAACTCTACCAAGCATTCAAAGAATTAACACCAATCCTCAAACGTCCAAAAAATTAAAGAAGAGGGAATACTTACAAACTCATTTTACAAGGCCAGCACTACCCTGACACCAAAACCAGAATACCATAAGAAAAGAAAGTTATACGCCAATATCCCTGATAAGCACAAATGCAAAAATCCTCAACAACATATTAATAGAATTCAACAATATCTTAAGAGGAATCATATACCATGGTCAAGTGGGATTTATTCTAGGGATATAAGGATGGTTCAGTATCCAATACACCATTCAATGGGATATACCACATTTACCAAATGAAGGATAAAAAGTATTCCATCATCTCACTAGATGCAGAAAACATATGACAGAATTCAACACTAGTTATGATAAAAACTCTCAACAAAGTGAGTATAGAGGGAACATACCTCAGTGTAATAAAGGTCACACATGACAAGCCCATAACACCATACTGAACAATGAAAAGCTAAAGTTTTCCTCTAACATCAGGAACAAAACAAAACACTATATTTACCATTTTTATTCAACACAGTATTGGAAGTCCTAGCTATAGCAGTTAGGCAAGAAAAAGAAATAAAAGTCATCCAAATTGGAAACGAAGAAGTAAAACTGTCATTATTTGTAGATGCTACATAGAAAACCCTAAAGACCACCAAAAAATTCTTAAAGTGAATTCGGCAAAGGCTGAGGATATAAAATCAATACACACAAAAAAAATATTGTATTTCTATACACTAATAATGAACTATCATAAAGAAAAATTAAGGAAACAATAGCATTTATAATTGCATCAAAAAGAATAAAATAGCCAAGAATAAATATCACCACAAAAGTGAAAGGCCTGCACACTGAAAACTCTTAAGATACTGACAAAAGAAACTGAAGCAGACACAAATAAATGGAAAGATAATCATGTTCATGGACTGGAAGAATTAATATTGTTAAAATGCCCATACTATCCAAACCAATATACAGGTTCACTGCAATCCTTACCAAAATTCTAATGGCATTTCTTACAAAAAGAACAATTCTAAAATGTGTATGGAAGCACAAGAGAATCCGAATAGTCAATGAAATCTTGGGAAAGAACAAACCTGGAGGCATCACGCTCCTTGATTTCAAACTATAACACAAAGCTACAGTAATTAAAACTGTATGATATTGGCATAAAAACCAACATACATATCAATGAAAGAGCCCAAAATAAACCCATGCATATATTGCTAATTTATGACAAATGACAAGACTACACAATGGGAGAAAGTGGAGTTTCCTCAAAAAATGGTGTTGGGAAAACTGGACAGTCACATGCAAAAAAGTAAAAACTGGACCACTATCTAATACTAAATACAAATATTAAAATTCAAAATGGATTAAAAACTTGAATGTAAGACCTGAAACCATAAAACTCTTTAAGGAAAAAACAAGAGGCAATAAGCTCCTTGCCATCCATGCTGGTGACTGTTTTTTGGATCTGACACCAAAAACCAAGGCAGCAAAAACAAAAACAAGTGAGAATACAACAAACTAAGAAGCTTCTGCACAACAAAGAAAATCATCAACAAAATGAAAAGACAACCTACTGAATAAGAGAAAATATTTGCAAAACATATACCTGATAAGGAGTTAATATCCAAAATATATAAAGAACTCATACAACTCAATAGCAAAACCTCACACAATTCAATTAAAAATGGCAGAGGATCTGAATATTTTTCCAAAGAAGACATACAGATGGCCAATTGATAAATGAAAAGATACTGAACAACACTATTCCGTATCCATGGATACAGACAGCCAATCATATATGAAATCTTAAAATAAAACAAAACCCCACCAAACTTATAGAGAACAAATTGGTAGTTACCAGAGATGGGGGGTGAAGGGGGTCAAACAGGGGAAGGGGGTCAAAAGGCACAAATTTCCGGTTATAAATAAATCATGGGGATTTAATGTACAGTATGGTGACTACAGTTAATATATTACATATTTGAAAGTAGCTAAGAGAGAAAAAGTTTTCATCACAAGGAAAAAAATTCTGTAATTATGTAAGGTGATGGATGTTAACTAGATTTACTGTGGTGATCATTTTGCAGTATATGTAAATATCAAATCATTATGCTGTACACCTGAAACTAATATAATGTTACATGTCAATTACATCTCATTTTTTTTAAAAAAGAGCAAAAGCAATACAATAATCTTTTCAACAAATAGTTCTGAAATAGTGCTTTTCAACAACTTGAAATCCATAAGCAAAAAAGTGAATACAGACACAGACTTTAAACCTTTTGCAAAACTAATTCAGAATGGATCATAAACATAAATGTGAAACACAAAACTATAAAACTCCCAAAACATAATATAGGAAAAAACCTAGGAATAATCTTGGGTTTGGCAATGACTTTAGAGATAACACCAAAGGCATGATCAATGAAAGGAATAATTGGTAAGTTGGACTTCTTTAAATAAAAACTTGTGTTCTGTGAAAAACAATGTCAAGAGAATGAGAAGGCAAGCTTCAGCCTGAGAGAAAGTATTTGCAAAAGACACATGTGATAAAGGACTGCTATCCAAAATACATATAGAACTCTTAAATCTCAACAATAAGGATGGGGCTTCCCTATTGGTCCAGTGGTTAGGACTCTGCACTTCCACTGCAGGGGGTGTGGGTTTGATCTCTGGTTGGGGAACTAAGATCTCATATGCTGCCCAGTGCAGCAAAAAACAAACAAACAAACAAAAACTCAACAATAAGGAAACAAACAACCAAATTAAAAAAACAGGCCAAAGACCTTAACAGACATCTCACCAAAGATATACAGATAGCAAACAAAAAACCTATAAAGAGATGCTGCACATCGTATGACATCAGCGAAATGCAAATTAAAACAAGGGCATACCACCACACATCTATTCTACTGGCCAAAATGTGGATCACTGACAACACCAAATACTGACAAGGGTGTGAAGCAAAAGGAACTCTCATTCATTGCTGGTGGGAATGAAAAAGGACAGAGTTACTTTGGAAGACAATTTGGAGGTTTCTTGAAAATTTATGTCCACACAAAAACCTGCACATGGATTTTTATAGCAGCTTTATTCACAACTGCCAAAACTTGGAAGCAACCAAGATATCCTTCAGTAGGTAAATGGATGAATAAACTGTGGTACATCCAGACAAAAGAATATTATTCACTGCTAAAAAGAACTGAGGTACCAAGCCATGGAAAGACATGAAGGAATCTTATCTTGCATGGAGAATCCCAGGGACGGGGGAGCCTGGTGGGCTGCCGTCTATGGGGTTGCACAGAGTCGGACACGACTGAAGCGACTTCGCAGCAGCAACATGGAGACAGCAAAAAGATCAGTGGTTGCTTGGAGTGGGGGGGGGGATGAGGGGAAAATGAATAGGTGGAGCACAGACGATTTTTATGGCGGTGAAACTATTCTGTATGATAATATAATGATGACTACATGTCATTATATATTTTCCAAACTCATCAAATGTACACCAGCAAGAGTGAACTCTTAGGTGAGCTGTGGACTTTAGGTGATTATGGTGTGTCAGTGTAGGTTCATTAGTTGAAACAAATATGCCACTCTGGTGGGGCACTCTGACAACAGGAAAGGCTACGTTTGTAGGGAAGCAGGGAGTATATGGGGAATCGCTGTACCGTCCTCTCAATTTTGCTGGAAAGCAATCTTAAAAATTTTTGGAAACAACCAAGAAAAGTAAATTACTCCAAGTTTATTCTCAGAGTTCTTAGAAAAGAGCCTGAAAAATTAAGCCTGAAGTAGAATGAATACTCATTGCTTATATTTCTAATGTGAAGACAGAAAAGCATGGCATAGCAGAAAAGCCCAGCTTTCAAACAAGAATTGTTGTCTCTGTGACAGAGCTCCAATCTAATTATGCCCTAGCCACTGATTTTTCTATCACCACTTCCCCTTTGTTTCAGAGAGAGCATCCACGACCTTCTGTTCATGTGGTGGAAGAAGAAATTACTTCCCAGAAAGGCTTAGCCCACTGCATTTTACTAGATAAAGAAAAAACAAAAAGCCATTTGACTCTGACAAGCCAGTTATTGTCTATGGAGGAGCAAAATGCCTCCCTTAGGACTGCAAGGTACAATATGTTCAAACCTTTAACCACTGTTCTGCCATGAGCTGCTGTATGTGTGCACACAACTCTCTCCTCTGAGCAGTCACATGCATAACTGAAAGTACAAGCCTCCAAGAAGCCCTGTCTGGATGTAGCTTTAAATGCATATAAAGTAAAATTAAAAGAATGATGAAATAGTCTCCCCTTTTCACTTTTGCAATTATCTAGGTAAAAATTAAAAGGGAGGAAAAAGAAAGACTGAAGAGGGAATAGGTAAATTACTGAATCTAACATAATGCCTTATAGAACATATGTAGACATCTAGACCCCCGAAAATTTTAGAGTAACTACTTTTACTGTTCCCTTTCAATACAGTTTAAGTGAACTACAGTCTCTTCCTTAATCCCAAGAAATACCTGAAACTGAATAAACATAACACAGTGAAAAAAATTAATGCACACAGATTGCCACTGTGTAAAAAAAAATGATGCTCACTTAAGTGACAAATGTCTGTAATATTACTTGCCCACTCTGGTATTATACAGTTATCTCCACCTACACACCACAACAGATCTTTAAAACTATCTCAACAACTCTCTTCACTTGAGTAAAATAACTTACGACAGTGAAAGATTTTTGTTTCTGTTGTTGTTTTGGTCAGTAAGCTTGAGAACAGAGATACAAAAAGGAGGTAACTGAGGCTAGCATTAAAATGTAGGGCCTTTTTCTTTTTTAAAAAATAATCATCTATCCTGCTAAGCTGTCACTGTCTACCTGATAACCTCTTAGGAGCCAAGCTTGCAGTTTCTGTTTGATAGGCTGTTGCTCTGAATCACCTCTCCTTTGTATTTACAATTTTACAGAAACTCCTGGCAGGAGACAGACAGACAGACACACATACACACACACACACAAATATGCATCTACACACACAACTAACTGGCTTGTCAGAGGTATCCAACAAAATAAACAACTGAGATCTTTGGACATCCAGAGTTATTATTTTGATAGCTTGTGACCTTGTCCAATAAGGAAGGCATTCTCAGCTCTGAAGCCAAGAATTTGACTTCATTGTCAGAGGTAGAAAAGAAAAGACTCCAGTCAGATATATCCTGCAGCTGAACGTAGAGTTAGTTTCACAGAGTCCACAATTACATAATGAATCACTACCAGAATCAAGAAGGAAACGCACATTTTAAGCAACTTTCCAGTAAAGGATAAAGACATTCAGACAAAACATACAAAGAATACCTTTGCTAAAAATACCAACTATAAGACTCTCCAATCTCTTTTGATCCTTTATGTGTTCATGTACATATTTTTAAAATCACAAATTATTTCATATAAATATTTCCATGTATCTACTTGGTTATGTAATTCCACTTCCAATGATAAAATGTCCACTGCATCAACACACCACAGTTCATAAGAGAAAAGGAAAAAGTAGATACATGGAAGTGCTATGAAGTCAAAGAAGGAAAGAATGTGAGATCTGAGTGGAGACGAGTTCTATTAGTTAACAAGTTAAGACCTTCCATGCAATCATACCTCCAAAAAGTCGGAAAATAAATGAGCTACCAACCACTGGGCAGATCACATATCTCACTACACTGGTATTACACTCCAAATCATACCCTAATTCCACCTTAGTCACGTTTCCTCTTGTTACCAATCAGTACTACAGCCACAATAACAAAAGCCCCACTGCTACATGGCACTACACAAAGCAAGACACCCATATACCATCCTCTGCATCTTATAGCCATAAAACTAAGAAGAGAAAGAAGGCAATATGAAACAGGAAGTGACCAAGTCTACAATTCACAAAGATGACACCACAGTCTATCTTTGGGCCTATTAGTGAAGGCTGAAGCTACGGTTTTTAGGTCACAGTTTTCTAGTTCTATCTACATTTCTGGTTAGTCAAGAATTAGTTTTCTTTTCCATCCTAAAATCATGCCCCAGCTACTAAATAGTAGTTGTTTGCCTCACAGAGAGTTAGATACATCTTCGCAGCATTCCCAGGCAGATAAAAAAACGTAGATTATTAAGGCTAAGGCAGTTGCAGAGATGGTTCTTCATTTTAGTAAGAACTCTTATCTCTTCATACAGAGCTCAGCTGTTGATCCAGCTCTCTCTAGTATGGCAGCCAGATGTCTATCTAGATCAGTAACAAACTACAGCTAGGACTTAAACTTAAGTGACTGCATTTGGACCACTGCAAAAAAACCCCACCACTTCTTTTTTTTCTTCTGTGCTAGGCGTGCATATTTACATGTTTATGGGAAAGAATAAGGAAGCAATTTATCCTAGTGAAAGTGATCTGAAGTCTGTCTGGCCGTATAGCTCCGTCACAAAGTACTATATGACCTTGTACAAGTTATTTAACCTCTCTGAGCCTTTATTTTCTCCTCTGTATTGTAAAATGAAGATAATATTATACTGTCCCACAGGGGACTTCTAGGCTAAATAAAATAATATCTGTAAACTACTTCTGCACAGCATATAAGAGCTCAGTTAGCTTTAGTTATTGTTATTCTGCTGTTATTAGACATGGATAAAGTTAAACCATTTTCTTTGCTTTTGTTCTCCCCATTCACCCCATATGGTCTCCACCTAATTCCTGTACATTATATAAATACAACACTCCTCTAAGTTGTAGATGTACATATGCATACATACGATGTTGGCCTGCACTAACTGATGTTAACTCTGAACATTATTCTATAGAGCCTAGCCTAGGTTAGTGTTCATTTTTACCATTAAGACATCTCAGTTCAAAAAGTAAGGAAATTAAATAAGGACTGAGGCCAAGAATGAGTCTCATATGTAGCCAAATCTAAAAGGTAAAGAGTTAGTATCTCTATGAAAAGAGATGTTACCTAATACCACGGAGTTAACATTCTAAGTGACAGGAAACTTGAATCCCAGAACTAAAGAAATCAGGTCACTCCATTTCTCCCATATTTTACCAATCTAAAACGTCCATGGGAATTCCCTAGTGGTCCAGTGGTTAGGACTCCACACTTTCATTGCCAAGGACACAGGTTCAATCCCTGGTCAGGGAATTAACATCCTGCAAACCTGGAGGCACGGCCAAAATAAATAAAGAATAGTAATAAGAAATAAAATTTCCAAACCAGGACAAGCAAAAAAGAATTAAGTTGTTTCTAATGTTTATTGATGCCCTTAAGATTTATGGTGGTGGTGGTTTAGTCACTAAGTTGTGTCTAACTCCTTGCAACTCCATGGACTGTAGCCTGCCAGGCTCCTTTGTCCATGGTATTTTTCAGGCAAGAATACTGGAGTGAGTTGCCATTTTCTTCTCCAAGGGATCTTCCCGAACCGAGGATCAAACCCATGTCTCCAGCATTGCAGGCAGATTCTTTATCGACTAAGGCCACCAAGGAAGCCTTAAGATTTACACTTCTTGGGAATTCTCTGGCAGTCCAGTGGTTAGAACTTGGTGCTATCGTTGCTGGGGCCAGGGTTCAATCCCTGGTCAGGGAACTAAGACTCTGCAAGCCATGCATCATGACCCCCTCACCCCCCACCACACACACAATTTATACTGCTCAACTAGTATCTAGCAGTAGGAAGTTGAGATAGCCCAAACAAAGCTAACAAGTAAATCTGTTTATTTTTGACATCCTCAGAAGTTGCCATGTCTCCTTTGCTCAGGGGCCATTCCTCCTAAGCCAGTTCTCATCCGCTCAGTCGTGTCTTTGTGACTCTCTGTGGCCCCATGGATTGTAGCTGGCCAGGCTCCTCTGTCCATGGGATTTTCCAGGCAAGAATACTGGAGTGAGTTGCCATTTCCTAATCCAGGGGATCTCCCTGACCCAGGGATTGAACCCACATCTCTTACATCTCCTGCATTGGCAGGCAAGTTCTTTACCACTAGCACCACCAAGGAAGCCAGTTCTCACCTACTTACCCCTAAACCCAAATAAAAACATCTATTACCTTATGTGAGCTTTCCTTCTGGCTCAGCTGGTAAAAGAATCCGCTGCAATGTGGGAGACCTAGGTTTGACCCCTGGGTTGGGAAGATCCCCTGGAGAAGGGAAAGGCTACCCACTCCAGTATTCTGGCCTGGAGAATTCCATGGACTGTATAGTCTATGGGGTCACAAAGACTATACTTAGTGACTTTCACTTTTGGACACAACTTAGTGACTTTCACTTTCACTTTATTACTTTATGTAGCCAATATTACAGCTGTGTTTGTTAAACTAAGTGTGACTGACAGCTCCCATATTTTTTTAATAATATTTACTTACATGAATCTTTAATTAATTTAAAAGTACAGGCGTTTATTTACACTGATTTTTTTCAATCACATATAAGGCTGCCAATAGGAGAGAAGAGATTTTATTGTTCTCAGCTTCAACAAATGAAAAAGGAATCACAGGCTTTACTTCCTCTCACCTTGCCCAGCCCTAATACTTTGACTCCCCAAACAGTCCATTCAGCATTCATCCAGTTCTTGTTCCCAATATGTAGAACCAGTAAATATGTCACCAGGCAAGCCAAGTCTTGAACATCAGAGAGACTCCCAGTACAGTTGGCCATGTAAAGCTCCCTAGATTTGATTCTTGTACTTTTGAGAGAGACCTCAGAGCTATGACCTCACATGGCTTAATTTTCTGTCCTCCTGTTTCCCAGCTATTCCCAATTATATGGTTATCTGCTCATGACTTTAAAAAAAATCAGAAGAAGGCATGATTGTATATGACACTCTGGGCTTAGACGGTAAAGAATCTGCCTACAATGAAGACAACCTGGGTTCGATCCCTGGGTTGGTAAGATAACCTGGAGAAGGGAATGGCTACCCAGTCTAATATTCTTGCTGGAGAATTCCATGGACAGAGGACCCTGGCTGGCTACAATCCATGGGGTTCGAAAGAGTTGGACAGGACTGAGCAGCTAACAGTTTCACATTTTGCCTTTCACATGAAGACAGTAAAAAGATCAGTAATTAGCAGAGTCTGGGGTGGGGTAGTGGATCAATAGGTGGACTAACTGGGGATTTTTAGGGCAGTGAAACTATTCTATTTGACACGGTAATGGAGGATACATGTTATTATAAATTTGTCAAAACCTACAGAAAGTACAACACAAAGAAAGAACTCTGATGTAAACTCTGAACTTTAGTTAAATAATAATGTATCAATATTGGCTCATTAGTTGTAACAAATCTACCCCACTAATACAAGATGTGGAAAGCTGGGGGTGGAACAAGGTGGGGGTATATGCGAATTCTCCTTACTCTCTTCTCAGTTTTTCTGCAAACATAAAATTGCTCTAAAAAAATAGAGCCTATTTATTTTTCTTAATTAGAGGAAACATTGGTTAATAATCCCCATCAGGTACAATGGCTAATAAGAACCAAGTTAAGCAGTGAAAGAGGAAGGCAAAAAAGTAAAAAAATTAAGACTATAGGGCTTGATTTCAAACTGGAGAGGACAATAACTAAAGACAAGGAAAGACTTGAGAAAGACAACTCCTGCAGCACATTTATAGTGACTGGTGTGCAAAACACTGAAGCAAATGTTACCTCCCTCACAGAGAGAGAAGAGAAGCCAAGCTTATACGGGAGACTGAGATACTCAGCAGAAAAACCATCGCCATTAAGCCTCTGACATACTTATGAGTGTCACTCTCCCTGTGGCTAAGAAATCAGAGCTTGTCACTGTAACCGAGTCTGCAACCTGTGCTAGTGCCAATCTTTACAGTAGATTGAGGTATTTTTCAGGAAAAATCAAGGGGTAATTGACCAGTACAGAAAGAGGATCTGACCCTTGGGAGGAGAAAAGAGGCGTTCCTTTTGCCATTGGATGATTCTCTCTGGAATAACATAAATGGCTCTCAGAGAGATTATGTATTTGATAAGCAGAGCTGCAACACTGACAGCCAATCTGCTGAATGCCACACAGAGTACTCAGCTTTCTACAATGACTCAAAGGACATGGCAAAGCTGCAGATTTATTCTGCTGACTTTCCTTGCAGAGTTCTTTAAGTTTTTCAAAGGCAAAAAAGGAAGAACTCTCTCTTTCCAATCCAAGGAATTGCAAATTTCACCTGGGATCCAAAGACAGAACCATGTGTGTTCCAATTCTGACATCATCGATGGGAACAACAAGATTTAAAAGCTGGAATGATGGCTGGCAATTTTAGTCTTTAGAGCAGAAGTTGGTTCAGCTCTTCAATCTGCCAGCAGAATCGGCAGCCACACAGGGCACATGGTGTGCCAGACTGGGAATGGGCTAATTTCACAAAATTCATTCTCATTCTCTCTGTACTTTCACATGACAATTGCAAATAGTCCAGATTCTTACCAAAGCACAATCTTAGGTAGCATGTTTCACTGCACAAAGAAACTTCAAAGTAAAAACACAAAGAGAGAAATCTCCAAACTTCCATCTTTTCTCCATAATGCTCTCCTTCTTGAAATCCTTTCCTTAACCTGATAATTTTATGTGAAGACTTAAAAAGCAAAATCTATCTACAATAAACTATTAATAGCAGCATTTCTCCCTCACAATTAGTATGTCAGTTCTTTGAGATGCAATTTTCAAAAGAGAAAAGCTTTCTGTACATCCTAACTGGAATGTAATAGCCACATGCAATAATTTATAGGAATTCCCTCTGTGGTTAAATAGACAAAAGAAAATTAAGCTGAAGAGTTAAAAGATATCCAATTTTTTAAAAACCTTTTTTATGTTACCTTATGGTAAGACAAGATTAAAAACATTTATGTTTAGAGGTAATCAGTTTTATTTTGGTTTTCAAAAACATGCATTATTGTACTGAGCAAGTACCCCAGAACAGATACTGGAGGAAGGGGACTAGTAATAACAAGATACAGAATATAAAATTATAAGCAGGCTAAACCAGAATAATATTTTCTCAACAAAATACATACCCTTTTTAGAAAAATGAAGAGGACAAAAATTTAAATGTTTTGCTCTATAAATAATACAGGCAAACAATATATGCCTTAAATTTTAGATATAACCCAAAGTCTAAAATTTTAGCTAAATGCTAAGCATTTACTAACATTTGCAACTATAACCCTTTCAAAGGGATTTATCATTTAGTTTAAAGACAGTTAAGACTGAAACCTGGCCATGACCAAACTTCAGCTGAAGGGGCTTTTCTTATATTATAAAGTCCAATTTAAAAGTGGCATTTTGTTTCATTTAAGTCACCAGCATCAGGTTAAAAAGCTTAAGTTTGCCCAGTTACATCCTTTGAGCAGAACACTGAAGTTCTCTTTCTTCTCCTACAAAAAAGCATGCAAAGAACATCTCCTGCACCTTGTTCATAATGCACAATTTATCAGCATTTTGTTTCCTTTCTAAATGGCCGGGAGGGAAGAAGAGCTCCACAGCCACTGTGCGTGGTTAGTAATGGCGCTTTTACTTGTCATTGTACAAAGCCTGTTAAATATTTACAACACAGACAGCAATATCTAGTCCTAAACACCCAGTTGTGAGTTTGAATTTTTTTAGAAATAAATCTATGACAAGTTTTCTCCAGCAAAACGCCAGAAGACTCTCCTAACAGCTTCAAGAGACCCAGCGGGTCCAGAGGAGCAGTTATAGGCCATCTGGTGATTACTTATTATTATTTATACAGCACTGTAGATGTACACACAGATGTGTTATGAATCCACATACAGGGTAGGCCTTAACAAGGGCTTCAGACAAAATGCGACTGCTGAGCAAGTCAATCTGCATTAAAGAAACATGCTAACCAGACAGAGGGAGCACACTGACCGTTCTTCAATCTGCCTCATTAGCTGGAAGAGTATTTGATAAAAGAATGAAGAATTCTACATAATGATGACAATATCTTGTAAGTTAACAACCTAGCAATACGTATGTGGTTTTGCAGGGGTGGCAAAGAGGGATGAATGAAGGACAGGCTCTCAGATCTAGAAGGCAGTAAATAAACTCAGCAGTTTGTAAAAGAAGAGACTAGGAAAGAGCTCCTTCTCCTGACTAAGGATGAACCGAGATGCAAAGATAAAGGATTTTTTTCCCACCAGAAATATTCAGAGAACAGTTTCTGGGCTTCCATTCCAAATATTAAGTCATATCCAAGGAAAAACAAGAGTGAGTAACTGAAAAATTTCACCTTCATTTCTTGAATATAGCTCCAATTAGGTTCATACAACATTCTCTCTTTTTGGCACACTGGAACAGGGATGCTTTTAACCTACTATGCTCTTAGTAACATAATAACATATATAACACAAAAAACTAAAATAACCAACCACTTGTTTCTAAGGCCAAGTGTCAAGAGTGCCAGATCTGACATGAAAAAACTAGGGTTTAATTTCTTGCTCTTAACATGTCTACTTTTTTTTCATCCCAGTCCCAGTTTTTTTCTTTACTATGTATAACAGTGGTCTACTTCTATTACAAGACTACATAAAACTGCAGCATTCTCAGAGTGGACTGAAAGTTATTGCAAAATCAACATATTATTACAAAAAACAAGGTTAGCATTTGGCCTAATTGTGTATAATGCAGTGTATTTTCAGCAGCCTGACAGCATGCAGGCACTCTTACCAGATGGGAACTGGATGAATTATTGAATGAAATATGAATTATTAAATAAAAATTTGAATTTTTTTAAACTCTTGGCAGGGGGTGAGAAAAAAAGGCTGATTTGTTTGCCTGAAACTGTCCTCACCTGTCGAAGCATGTAAAGATAGCACATATCACCACAAATGGTATTTACGTACCAGAGCCATTTTTTCCTATATTATTCTCTAATTCAAGATGCTCCCGTAACATAAAGAATTAGTAAACAGCACCAGTCATTCTTCCCTGCTTTTCTTTTGTGCCAATGCCAGTTAATAGGAAAACTTGCCAAAGGGACAGAATTAAAAATCCAGAGTCCCATAGTACTAGTAGGGCCCACTTAATGGGAGGGCTGGGATAAAAGGAATAATCTCTATAGATGTGGGTTATATAGGCAATAAAATACACACCTTTGTAGCATGCCAGCATTTAACCAATCATAGAAGCTATTTGTTGCCTCATATATTACAAAGCAATAGAGATTTAAGGGATAATGTTCATGGAGGCAGAGGATACAAAGCAATAAACAGCACTGGAGGTTGGTTAAATGCCAAGTGAAGCCAGGACTACAGCACCATAAACATTATTCCTATTATATGACAAGATAAGGAGGTAAAGAAGCAGCCCTCCATCCCACCACAACTAGGGCTCTACTGCTACCCTTGGCCTCAGAAAGGGAAAGCAAGCCCTGGAGGTCTATGAGCTAGTTATACATTTCATGTCTCAGAAAGATATGAACAGAATCTCAACCTGTACCTAAATGTTCTCTGGGAGAAGAAAAGATCTGGTAGTAGATATCCTCAGGTTGGGGGTGGGGGTGGGGGTGGAAATACAGCCCCTCAGGGTCACAATGGACAGAGAAACAATCAAAGGATTTTTCCTTAAAAGGACAAAGTTGATACTGAGTGGTTATGATAGAAACCTTTCTCAACAGCTAACAATGGGATGATACTAATTATCCATTAATAGTATCTTCTCAGAGGAACTGTGTTCCTCTTCTTAAGAAAATAGACATTCTAAGTAAAAAGCTTCTGGTCACCGGAAAGGCTACTTAAATCTGCATAATTTGTACTGCAAACCAGTGTCATGTGCCTGAGAGGGAGGTATAGGAATATAGAAATTGTTGACACTTGGTAAAAAAATTGGACTAGGAACTCCCTGGCGTCCAGTGGTTAGGACTCCATGCTTTCAGTGCCAAGTTCAATCTCTGGTTGGGGAACTAAAATCCCACAGGCATGGGGAAAAAAAAATTGTAGACAGAAAGTATCCAAAAAGTTAGGTTATCTAACCATATCCACACGAAGTAACACCTCAAATTCAAGATTACTGACACAGACACAGTAGTAATTTTTCCTGCTTCCACATGCAATAAGAACAATTTTATAATCCACTTTCAAGTAAAAGTGCCCCTCAAAGCTTTAAAAACTTATAAGACTTCCTAGATTCAGCATCAAACTGTATTCCTATTATTTTAATAACACAGAGGCAAAGCTATTTACAGTTACACAATTTTCAAATAGATGCTATCTTATAAACACTTCTAAGACCCATACACCTCAAATTCAACCAGCCCTTTATCACATAGTAGTATCTGGGGCTCTTGTTGCCATATCAACACTAACCCATTCTCTAAAGGCAGTTCTACTATTACTGCTACCACATTCCATAGAGAGATATTAGCAGGGATATTACTTTCCCCAAGTTCCTCTTCATGAGGGTGATGTGGCCTCAAGGGAAACTGAGATTCAGTTTCAGGAGAAGAGGAATGAGAGAGCTCAGAAAACCCTATCACCTGTCTTTTCAGATAAGAATGCAAAGAACACAACCTTCAGCAACCATCTTTTTTTAAAAAGTACATGTAGCGTATTTAGAACTCAGCTGTGTCACATCAGACTTACTGTTGGGAAGTGGATCATGAACAGAATCCAAAAATAACAGCCATTAAAGACCTAGCAACCAAAACATGTTTACGTATCCATTGAAGGCCTGGTGGTTTTGATTATATGGTGGACAGCATAATCCGCTAGTCTATTTTAGGTGAATTTTCCTTTCACCTCCCCTTAATATTAAAGTGTAAGATGATTTCTGAGTTTAGGGGTATACAGGGTAAAACCTGGGCAGGGAACAGATATTTAAATAATTACAAGATTCCTACAGGTTTTGTTTTATGCATACATCTCTTTGAATTATAATTTACTTTCATTCCTGCTTCCTCTAACTGCTGGAAGCCACTGATTTTTGAGGTTTCTATGGTTGCTGAGTTCTAAACATGCCTTGCAAAAATTACCATGGTCCTTATTACCTCTCCTGGGACTTATATAACCTTTTTATTATTCTTCCATTTCTGGAGTAACGACTTTGAATCAATGACGATCGATTATAAATCGGCTTGAAGGCCTCAAGGTGGCTCCAGAATGAAACCATTTTCAAGGTATATAAGGAAGCTCGAACAAGCCAAGGGTAGTTCACTTTACCAAATTTATCTTTTCTGCCAGATTTTCACTATTTTATATAACATAAAGCAATCACAGTAAATCTTATAGAGACCTCTCTAGAGTTATTTGTTACTAGATACTGGGGGAAACTTGAAAGGAGATAAACATAACTAAAGAACTACAGTCTCACATGACTATAAAGTTTTGACATGCAAAGGAGGTAAAGGACGAATCACGCTATCCCAAAGCCTTAAGTTACAGCTTTTTATCCTTTTTTTCTATGAAACAAGTAACTTGAATCCAAAAGGTAGCGATCTCCTTCGGTGCAACATTCATTGAGGGGAAAAAAAAAAGCCTTCAGAATCTATGCCAGAGGTTACAGGAATCCTAATAACCCAAATACCAACAAACAATTCAGAAATGGGAAGGAGGAGTAAGAGAAGGAAAAGGCTTATGGTAAACAGAACCTGACAACACAAGAAAGAACTAAAGAGTCTCTGTTTTCCTACCTCTAGTCCAAAAATAATGCAAAACAAAAACAAAACCCTTCTGGGATCTCACAAATCTCAGTGAAAACTACTTTTTTCTGATGAGACAGCCTGAAGAAACCCTATTGATATATTTTCTCTCTTAGAGTTTAAGAGATGCTTTTCCTATGTATTCCTTTATTTTTATCTTCCATTTTTATTTATTTAAGTCCTTGTCTGGGTAGTCTAAGCATACAACATCTAAATGGGGCACTGAGCAGCTTAAATAGTAAAGAAAAATAATCTTTTCATCAAAAGTGCAGACTTTTAAAGTAAGTGAGATAAGTATTGTAAAAAAAAAAAGGCACCAGGTATCAATTATGGGAGTCACAGTAAGTACAATTATCAACAAATTCACACACAAAAATTTGGCGAAATCAGATTCAGATGTGTACTTCAATAAGGTCATCTGAAAAGGGAAACAAATTTACTCTAATTTTCCAAGTGGCTTCTACTGAAAAAAAAAATTACATATATATAAACCCTACAATGCTAAATACTCAGAATATATTGGTTTTTCTTAGTCTTTTATGAAATTTTTAGCATTTATTGGAATTTGGAATCGCCCTTCTGACTATTTCTTGTTACCAACCCACCCCATCCCCCTCTCAAATTCTAATTCTTAGGAATCTCTGGAACTTAACTCTTTTCTTTTTATACTTCTCTAAGTATTTACAATGTTTAATAGAACTAGTCTGCAATGTCACCTGCTACCTGTAAGTGTCACTGGACAGTCACATGACATATTCCTGTGTGTGTGTGTTAGTCGCTCAGTCGTGTCTGACTCTGCGACCCCGTGAAGTGCAGACCACCAGGCTCCTCTGTCCGTGGGGTTCTCCGGGCAAGAATACTGGAGTGGGTTGCCATTTCCTTCTCCAGGGGATCTTCCTGACACAGGGACTGAACCTAGGTCTCCTGCACTGCAGGCAGATTCTTTACAATCTGAGCTACAAGGGAAACTCTGGACATATTCCTAACTGAACAGAAATTCAACCCGTCAGGCTCCAGAAAATCAACTCATGAGGGAAATAACACTTTCTTGATAATCTTCATCCTTATGGAACATGGCAGAAGAGGAGGGTCTAGGAATAAGAGCTAAGAAGGTATTGAATAAAAAATGGGAAAAAAAGGCAGTTTCAACAAAATTATTTAAAAAGTACATGATGAAAAAATATTTGATACATAATGATATTAATACAAACCATGACATGGCAGCTAACACACAGGAGGCATCTAACAGCGTCAAACAGGGAAAATGGCTGAGAAATCTTGTGTTCATATATTGTTGTGAGACCTTGAGTTCTATGTTGGATTTGTCTTTCCGGGACAGGTATTTGCCTTAGCTGCTAACAATGATTTTCTGGGTTAACAATCAAAAGAAACTTTTTTCTTCTTATTTACAAAATGCAAAATAGGCTCTGCCAAATAGAGGTTCACAATGAATGGGTGCATTTTCAGCTACTTATCCAAATATGTTGAACAGACTTTTATATTCATGAAGGCTGAAGAGAAGATATTTCTAAACTTGCTTTGTATTTATATAAAAAGCTTTAGAAAGGATGCAAGAGCAACATGTATTCCTAAACACAGTGTACTGGGAAACAAACACCAGTAGAATAACAATATGAAAGAGAGCAAGGCAGATTTCATTACAGTAGAGTGCCTACACTTCCTCATAACTTGGATTTACACACTGCAAATCCTCTGATCTGATTACCTCCAGTGATCACGTAAAACACCGGCTTTAAACTCTTTGCCTTAGTGATAAAACAGCCACTTTGATTCACAACGAGACATTCACAATAAAGTATATTGTAAACGTACCTGTCCACAGCCCGGGGCATTGCACACAAACGGTCTGTCGTCTCCCATATTTCATAGAGCAGAGCGGAGCTGAGGAGGGGGAGGTAGGGGGAAAAGTTATGTTAAATACGCTGGAGTTTAAAAAAAAAAGTGCTTCAAAAATATCAAGCCCAGAAACAGGTGTTCCAAGAATGCTGTCTATCAAAGCTGTAAACACAGGCTACTTTGGGGAGACCCATTAGACAGGTGGCATATGATCTACTGTGCCTCAATTGAAACTTTTAATTAGAAAAATGTAGACCTGAAGAGTCAAGGAATTTCAAACCTTTTGCTAGATTTTCCCTCTTTCTGCTATAGTATAAAACACACTTCTCCAGTCTGCTGAATTACAACCACTGTAGTTCCCTACGTCAATAAATCCACTGAATGCTTGATGCGGAAGCCATATTTCTGAACTAGAGAAGACCAAAATTTGTCATTTAATTAATTAAGGGATTATAGGAGGGGTGCTCCATTTTACAGGGCCATAATCTGGCTCCCTGGTGTATAAACTATGAGACTGTTGGCAAGGGCCGTTTATCCCAGATTATTGCCAAAGAAAACAAAGCACCCATCCTATTGGGCTACATGGGAAATGATTTTCATTAATAAAAAAATAAAAATAAAACCTTTCTCTCCCTACGGGGAGCCTCCTTCTCCCCCCACCAATCATCTGTGGCAAATGGAGAAATATCGGTGCCCTTCCCCCCTGATTCTATTTATGGCTAGGTTTTTAAAAGCAGCAATAAAACAAATGTCGACTCTTTGGGGGTTTACTGGGTGAATACGTTCCGGCTGTTTGTGCTGCTCTCGGCCAGAGTTCTTGGGCTGCTCTGTTGCAGCCAACAGATGTGAGCTGCTGCAGGGGATAAAAGAAATGGCACTAAAAGGCATCACCATCCATCCTCTCTGTTTCTCTGAAGAATTAACAGGGTTTATACTGTTGCTGTTTTTTAATTATTGAAGCTAAGCTCTTGAAATGTTGATCAAAATTCTTTGTCAAAGAACAATAATTCCAAATGAATGTGTTGAGGGAAATTTCTCACATCCTAACTAGGAATAAAAATAGAGGTGGAGATGGATAGATTAGAAATGTAAATCATAGTAAAAATATTCCTAAAAGATATACTGTATTTTGAAGGAGTAAAAGAGAAGGGAGGGCCCCAAAAATAGTCTTTTAAAATTAAACTCTTAAAGGACATTTTCAAACATCCTTCTAGGAGAGAGAAAGCTGTATGAAAGAATAAGAACAAGGGAAGATGAAAGAGGAAGAACTACAATCTGAATATGCCTAGAAACAATTTTAGAACTGTAGCCAAATATTGAATTTTTATCTTGAAGATAAACCAAAATGTCAGGTTAACCTCAGTCAGGTCTACATTAAAATAAAATTTAAAGTGCTAGATGGAATCTGGCAATCAGAAACTTAAAAACATGCTTAAAACTCGGACGGCAGTGGAAATATCTCTCCTACTCTGTTAAGACTCACTCTGGGGTTGGAAGCCCGTATTTCTGGTAGTCTGATCAGTAATTTCACAACTAATCGGTGTTTAAAATCGTGGGGTGCCCCATAAAATAGAAAGGGCTTCTTAGTAATCCTTCAGTGTGATAGGAACAGGGTCTAACCATGAAGGAAACTGATGCTGCAGCACTGCTGTAATGGAAAAGAGCCTGTATGTACATAGGTGTACACAGATTTATATCACATTTAGCCAGGATAAATTGCTTCAATAAATTCTGTTCCTGGGAGAGGCCAGTTCAAGCTGATGACTGGGTACTGGGAAAATGAGAGCTTTATTCTTCACATAGCCCCAGGATAAGGGGGTTTTCTGGTTTGTTTGTTTATTTTAAATACATGATGATTTTTTAGCACTTTCTACAGCTACATCATAGTGCAAAAAATAAATACAAATACCAATATATAACAGTAAATAAATGCAAAGACCAATGACAATATGGCTGAAAACTCAGAACATTTCTGGAAAGCAATTGATCTCTGGAAAAATTCCTAATAACTGCTGTGCTAGAGATAATTCTACTTCCTAGTCCTAGAACCTGCTTCCCTAATATGATCACTAAATGAGAATTTTATTCCAACAAGATCCTCTAACATATTTTTAACCAGTAAGCAAACTACAAGGTCTAGAATAGATATAACATAAAGAACCAGGCAGGATTCCTAATTTTTTACCTCGGCTGTATTTTCTGGAGGCTAAGTTTTCTCAGTTTTCTACCGATTTAGAGGGAAAAAAGGGTCTTGGCTGAGGAATGGGACAGTACTGGAATGGTTTTCCTCAAAACACAATTCAAAATTTTTGATTTTGCACAATCATATCACAATATATGGTTTTCAAATTTTATTTCATTGCATCCTTACTAAGAAGTAGAGATGAAAAACTATGATTTTCTAAAACTGGGGAAAAGGGCAAAAATAAGTTTGGGGGGAAAGCATTAAAATGTAACAGAAGCAAGCATTCTCACGCCTCTTAAATACTCAAATTTGACAGTCACTGACTAGGATTTCCTGCTTCCTTCCCATTTTGCTGGCTTTTGTTTTGCCATTTTCACCAAAGGGAGACCACAATAGGAGGAAGAAGGCCCTCTCTCTTAAATACCTACAATTCTCCTTCTTTTTTGGCTGCGACACAACACATGTGGGATCTTAGTTCCCTGACCAGGGATCAAACCAATGCCACCTGCGTTGGAACCATTGAGTCTAACCACTGGACTGCCAGGGAAATCCCCCTACAATTCATTCCCTCAGTCTCTTGCCTTCTTTCATTTCCATCATTCTTGCTTTTAGCTTTAAAGTGATGTCTCTTAAAAATGAAATATTTAACTACAATAATGATCTGTCTCCTCACTTAAAAAAGAATTTCCAGTTAGCATCCTTTAAAAAATTTCTCTTTCATTCCCAATCTGCTGTATCAACTGCTGCACATAAAGAATGCCATTGCTTATTCCTCTTTGATACTTAAATCTCTAATTATGAAAGGTCAAACTGATGCCTTCTCAAAAAAACAAATAGCAACACATTTCTGTAGTACAAAGACTGAGACAAAAGGTGAAATCTTGAATGATGATGCCGTCATTCACTAGAATTTAACTCACAGCCCATCTGTAACTGTATTGCTTGACAAGTAGATCACGTGTCCAGGCATGGCACTCAAGTCTGTGGTCTGTTTCTCAATCTATTCTTCAGGATGAAACTCAAGCATTTTACAGAACTAAGCAATAAATAACAGACAGAGGATACACATATTTAGAAACATTTCCAAGGAAAAGTGAAATGCTCTCAATGGAGATCTCAAAACAGGAAAACAAAGATGCAAAAAAGGGCTGTCCTAGGGGCCAAGAAAAAGGCTCACACACTCAGATTTACCAGAATGCACGAATGATAAAAACTGGTATTCACTTAAAAGACAGAAAGTTATTTGAATGCTGAAAGAGAAAAAAGTGAAGAAAATTCTAGGTTTAGAGAATGATTTTTAATGACTGGGGTCATAATAGAATCTTTCTTATATAATTTTGCCAGAGCCAGAATTATATCCTAAAATGTATATAAAATGTTAATACATAAGAATATACAGATAAAACTGTTTCTCTGTACATACATATGTATATCTATCTTTTCTTTTTTTTTTTTTTTTTATACTTAAAAACAATGTATATTTACATATCCCACCAGGCTCCTCTGTCCATGGGATTTCCCAGGCAAGAATACTGGAGTGGGTTGCCATTCCCTTCTCCATATCTTTTCTTTTTTTAAATAGAATAAGGATGGAGTTTGTCACTGAGGTCTACAAAGTCAGGTCTCTGGAACTGGTTGTAATATGATCATTTCTTTAGTAACCAACTGATGTTAATAAGATGACCCAACTTTAGGTAAGGAATAAAACCCATGGTAAGGAATAAAAGCCACATACAAACACATCCAAGGGCCTGTTTGTAGGTTCCTAATAACAAAAAGCAGATATTGCTAAGTACAAAAAAATGAGAAGGGAATATACACCATAAACATGAAAGATTCATGAAAATCTACAAGGGGTTCAGACTAATTATCATGCATTCATTCAAAAGCATTACTAAAAAACTACTAAGTGCCAGGTAAAGTAGACATAAAAATAAAGGCAATCGTCTTTTGCAAAAAAAGAACCTGTCATCTGTGTGAAAGAAAACCAGAACTAGACAGTAGTTAAAGCAGTAAAAAACAGATTTTATTTAGGAGTATTGCAATAGAAGCTAAGAGACTTCGGTACATAACTGGGCTCAGTTTTGAATATACCATCAGTGAGTGGGAATTTATAGCCAAGGTATAGGGTGGGGGTGAGTGACTAGAACATTACCAAGAGGAAACACAAGGGATAGGGAAGAGTCTGGTTAAACTAACCTAACAAGATTCTTCCTGAAGACAGGCCAGGGTGATCATACATCACCTGAGGGATGGTAGAGGATAAAGAACCTAATCAGATATGATCGTGAACAGATATTGAGGGGGAGGGGGTTCTTGCTAAAGTTCAATTCTACAAGGGAGATGGGCCTAAAAGAAGGTTCAGGAGCCTTACTAAGGTTTGGCCAGACAAAGAATCCTATCATCTAGCATGAAACATGCCAAGTTAAGAGGTAAGAATGATAGCTTAATTTACAAGTTCAATTAGTCATAGGTTGATCAGTGTACATACTAGATCTCTTATTATTTCTCCTATTCCTTAAAATCATTTATCAAATTATTTTGCTAGCAATTGCAGAGTATACATAAGCACAAAAAAGATGGTTAGGTCCTGGTAAAATATTTGACAAAGAGATGTATGAAACTAATAACTAAGATTCATCTTTGGGATCAAAAAGTAAATTTAATCATTAAATTTACTTTTAAAATTTAAAAATTAATTAATTCACTGAACACCTTTATTCAGTGCCTAACACACACTCTAGGCTCCAAAATTCAACAATGAGTCAGACAAGATATCTGCCCTCACAGTGCTTACTTAAGAGTCTACAAAGATGACACAAACACAAGTTAAAAATAATTTCACATTAATAGCAGATAATTGCTATAAAAGAAATGCAATGGTAATGTATTAGTAACAAGGAGTGGACTATTTTAGTTTCATGGAAAGGAAATGGCTGTGTTATCTGCCACCAAAAGGGCAATGGGGTAGAATATAGCGGTCCAGTTTAAAACTTCTGGAAGCCTTTCCTTTCTTAACACAGTTGATGTTCAATAAATGTTTATTAATTTAATCTGAAGTCAATATTCAAGTATACTTTGCTGAAATTTTACACTTATCTTTCCAAGTTTTGCAGAAAGCTGCTGGGTTCACAAGACAACTGCGATGTAGATTATGTAGTTAAAGCAATATATATTTAAGACATTATTTTAAATACATATTTACAACTACTTTGTGCCTAAGGAACTTTATGTGACTACACCCAATCAATTCTATGTTCTTATCATACAAATAACATAGAAGAAGTTCTACAGTTTTTGGTTAGGGTGTTAAAAATGGGGAGAAGAGAGGTATTTTGTTAAGTTAATTGACCCTTGAAAACAAAACCTAGACCACAGATTTTAAGATAACATTTTCAAGTATAAAAGAATGCTTGCTAATCAAGGATGCAGCAGAGAGGGAACCTTAATATGAGACTTTGGGGAGTACATTATTAGGACAATCTTTCTGGAAAGCAATCTGGCAATGTTTATATTAAGTGTCTTAAAATGTTTTATATCCTTTGAACAAATAATTCTTCTTTTGGGACTTTATTCTGAGTCTAAAGCCAGAAACATGGATAATCTATATATGAAAATGTTCACCACAGTCATATTTATAACAAAAAAAGGAAAAGGAATTAAATAAAATGTTTACAAAGGATGGAAAAATATAAATTAAAAACACTGTCTTACAATATATATATTTAAGCTGTTAATAATAACATTTCTCAAAGCTATTTAACAACATGAAAAAATGCCATACATTAAGTAGGATACGAACTTGCACATGCACCATAATTCCAAATCTATAAAAAAGCAAACAAAATAATAAGCACAGAACAAGATGAGGGAACTAACATCAAAAGTTAACAATGGTTATCTCTGGATGGTAGTAGTCCAGATGATTGTATTTTCTTCTTTCTACCCACAGTGTTTTCCAAAGTCTATACAATGATCATAGATTGCTTCTAATAAATCAAATAATAATATAAAATAATAATAAAAAGAATACTGATTTGCATCACTAAAAAATGTCTGAGTTTTTAAAAAAAGGCTTGTATCTGCTAGACTATTCTAAATCACGAACAGTATAGTATTTAAAAATCATACAAAGTTGTTCATTCTACACTACAAAGCAACAGAACCATAGAATCAACGGATAAGTTCAAAATTGACTACCAAAAAAGCTTTCTAAAAATATAAACTAACAGCATCATATATCAATAGAAATAGACATGGTAAAAACTCAGATTGATACACAGGGTAAATCAAGCATTTCAAGATAATTCCTTCTTTGTTACCCTCAAGGATCCATTTTCGGAAACCCACGAATGCTGCCTTACAATAAAAAGTAGTACTTATATTAAAATACCTAGAAATTGCCCAACCATCCATCACAAAGGGAACAGAGCTGAAATCAAGGTACCGAATGTCTTTCAGTGAGCTACAAACAAGCATTTAGACACCCAAACAGAGCTCTACAGGCTCTATGCCCCTATGATACTGAAAAGAAAAAAATTATATACAGTTCTCTTCTAAGAACATAACTCTGGTTACCAAGTTTCAGACTCGAAGATAATTTAGCTGCTGCTAAGCAAAGAGCACAAACACTGAAGGGCTCCACCACAGCAGTCTCAACATTTTATTCTCCACACAGTAGGATATTGTGTTGCTGTGACTCAAATTACACCTAGAACACTGACTTAAGGAAAAGATTCCAATAAACATATGAGACTATAATGAATGTATGTTAACCCCAGACACCATAGAAGACTCAAGTTTTACTAGACAGTAGATTATTTAGGAACTGAAATTTCTGTTCATAAAATCTGGGTTCATTTTCCACTGTATTATTTAGCATAACAACAGTTTAACGCATTATTTCGTTAGTAGGTAAACCAAATGCCCCAAAAGGATTACATAAAAAGCATGTATACTTCTATAAACTTAATTAGCCTTTTATAAGGTACTTCGCTAACCAACAAATTGGAAAACTGAGGTAGAGAGTTAAAAAAAATAGGCAAAAGATGAGTCCAGTGGTTGAAGCTGGACTAAATCCTAGTAACCTGTTCTCACACATCCCAAAGAAGATATAAAAATGGACACTGTATCTTTTTGTAATATCTGAAAGTTGTACGGCAACTTGCATATTGTATGACTACTTTCTATTGAATAGCGCATTTCCAAGTTTACGTACAAGTGTTTCTTATATAAATGAATGTCCAGAAACATGAATTTGAGGGACTACAGTTTCTTGGAGCATTATTTTTGTCTAGGAAAATTAAGTAATGTTTATGGCTTTAATAATAAGTATGTTTTATCATAATAATTTTTAAACTCATAAACCAGTTACAGTATACATCAAGAATCGGCAAACTCCAGCCCATGGGCCAAACCCAGCCTGCCACTTGGTCTTTTTTGGTCCACAAGCGATGAATGCTTTTTACATTTTTAAAAGGCTAAAAAAAAACAAAGGAAGAAAATTTTGTGACATGAAAATTTTATGAAACTAAAATTTTAGTGTCCATAAATAGTATTATGAGAACACAGCCATGCTTATTCTCTGCATGTTGTCTCTGGCTAGCTACTTTTGTGCTGCAATGGCAGAGTTGTAGTTACAACAGAGACCTCATGACTTCAAAGCCTAACATATTTACCAAGTGGCCTTAGTTTGCCAACTTCTGGTATTATGATAACTATTATTAATTAAAATACAAGGTTAAGATATCCTAAATATGACAAATGTCAGAGTGCTTGATAATAAGGACTTTTATTATGACTATTCAAGCACCAATTTTTTTATTTAACTTCTTAAAATTTAGAAAAGAGACTTTCTTAAAATATGATTAAGCTATCTCCATAGTTCTCAATCTTTAGCATATTCATGTAGGCACAGTATGAAAATACAGATTACCGGGCCTCCTGGATTCTCTTGGCTTTGGTGCCCAAAAATCGACACTTTAAAAAACACCCTGGGTAATTCGGATGTACGTGGTCAGTAACCCACACTTTGAGAAGCATTAAGATGGTTGGATATTCCACCTACATGATAAACAGCTGTATTTTTCCAGTTTGGTTCTCAAAGAGGGCTCCAGGGATCCTTACAGATCCTTGAGACCCTTTCAGAGGGTTCATGGGTATTCAGAACATACATGGGCAAAAGACCTGTTTAAGGGGCAACATAAGTCTGGGTATTTAAAATGACTTATAAATTACAACATGCTTGTGACTGTCCTAGGGTGAAGTTCAGTATCTGAATCTCTAATACGCTATCTCGCTGTTGAGCTGCGTTGCTACCTCTGCTATCATATGGTTTTAGTGATTCTGTTTTCAACTGGAGGAGAGCCACCAAACTTTTAATGTTCTTTATAAAAATTTCATACTTCAGCAACTCTCCATTCCCTTAGATTTCTTGGGAACCAGAGCTACTAGGTTTTTAATAAAAATACATATATGAATGTAATTCTGGTTAAATATGTGTTTATGGTATAAATATATGTACCTAGTCCTGTTTTCCGGAGAAGGCAATGGCACCCCACTCCAGTACTCTTGCCTGGAAAATCCCATGGATGGAGGAGCCTGGTGGGCTGCAGTCCATGGGGTCGCTGCGAGTCGGACATGACTGAGCGACTTCGCTTTCACTTTTCCCTTTCATACACTGGAGAAGGAAATGGTAACCCACTCCAGTATTCTTGCCTGGAGAATCCTAGGGACGGCGGAGCCTGGTGGGCTGCCGTCTATGGGGTTGCACAGAGTCGGACACGACTGAAGCGACTTAGCAGCAGCAGCGTAAGTCTGGGTGTTAAAAGTTCACAGATGTGGTATCAGATTCTACACAGCAGCCTACTTTTAAGAAGCTATCACTTTTCAGATTTTGATGTAGTATCAAAGAAGAAAGATTATCAACAGTTATCTGAAAAGAATCTTTTCTTTTCCTATTACATATCTGTGTAAGCACAGGTTTTCTTCAGATACTTCAACCAAACAACATATTGTTAACAGATTGAATGCAGAAGCAAATACGAGAATACAGATGTTTTCTATCAGCCAGACATTTGATGTTCTTCTCCCCAACTTTTTAAAACTATAGATACATTTATACTGTTATTTTAAAATAAGTAAATAAAATATTTTAAAATTTTCTCCATTTTAATTTCTAATATGGTAAATACAAGTAGATACAATTACAATAAGCAAAAGCTCTCTGGAGTCCTCAATAATTTTTAAGAGTATAGAGGGGTGGGTACTAAGACCAAAAGCAGTTTGAGACCCACAGTTTGAGAAATAAACAACAGAGTGCCCTGAATTGATCAAAGGGAAGGTTAAAATTAATTTCTGGATTTCAGGCTCAGACATGCAGTGACAGGTTTCAAAGAAAGGAGCCAGTTTAAATAGACCAAATAGTTTTGTAGCAAATGACTGAAAACAGATGGGAGTGAGAATAAGGCTGAATCATAAGTTAGGCAACACATGGTCAAAGCTTAGAAGCTATATGGAAGCAGCTTCATACAGGCAATTACTAGACTAGAACTTTCAAAAAGTCTCTCCAGGCTTTTGGAGGATTCAAGGAACTATTCTGAGCTATTCTCAGGAAGGTTAATAAAGCAAAAACAAAGAAGAAGCAACTTGCTAAAGTGATAGCAGGAAGCAGAGTTAGAAATAACTAGAGAACATTATACCTATCTATGCTTGGCCTCAATATGATTTTAGAAGTAAAAAATTCCTGGAAACTGGTAGACTATCAAAAATCTGGTGTGTTTTGGTTTTTTCCTGCTCATTTTCAGATAAAGTGTGTTCACTGAAACAACAAAGCAATAGCAATCAAAGGGCCAACACTGATCTTTAAGGATAAATTTTAAATCTTCATGGACTTAAATAGGCTGCAAACAACAACAAACCTGATAGACTTTAATATTAAACCCCATTATGAGTTTGGTCCCAGATAGGAAATAGCCATAATATCCCACAAGGATAATCATGGAGACCCTCAAAAGTTCTCAAGAAAAAAATTTATTTTCTAATACTGTCCACATACTGGCAACACAGTGACCTATCTAGGGTATTGCAATGTTCAATGACTTTCAAAAGTCCCTAACATAGATATGTAAAATACTAGCAAACTACTGCTTGACCAAAACTTTGGTTTTATTTAAGTTTGATAAAACTTAAATAAACATTACTGGCAAGAAACTTGGTGACAACACAAATCATTTATAGCAATCATGTGTTATATTCAATAAATCATCCTGTTTTTATAATAAAGGCAGGCATATTCCTATTTCAAAAAGAATGGTTATACTCTATTTTTTAATCTGAAAAAAAGTAACATTTCTCCTACATGGTAAATTTTAAGCCCCAAATAAAATGTGACCAATTTAGAACATAAATCTCTTTGTCTGCTAGGTCAGAAAGAAGCACCATACCAGATAAGAAGATATTAGTAAATAACTCCACTCAAAGAAAACAAGTTAAGTTTTGTGAGGAGGTGAGACTATGGCAGAACAAAACTATTCCTAGGGAAGCCCAAGACATAAACTCACAAAGTAACTTCTCAAGCTAAATCTTGGCTCTTGTTAGACTTTCACAAATTGATATTTATTAAGGATAAATGCAGAACTGAATTAGAGAAACTTTTGCATGGTCACGTTTCAAATACATGAAAACATTTACGATTAAATTCACCAAAAGATGAAAAGAAGCTAACAAAGTTGTGAGTTTGTAATGAGTTTTGTTTTCCTTCATGACACTACTGTAGTAGCTCACCTTTGGTTTAGTTGGGAATCTTTCCTAGATGTCTGCTTAAAAAGTTTTAAAAACTGAATAGTAAATTTGTCTTTTCATAAAATCTCTCCTGAATTTTAACATTCATCCTTCCAAGGAAGCCATGGAATTTATGTTTACTTTCAAAACTGAACTGAAATTTGCTTCACTGTATACAGGCAGTGAATATATTATTCAGATTTTTTTTTCCCTTAAGTTTCTCAACAAAAGGACAAACAAGAGAACCAAAGGAAACAAAATACTATTATTTAACAGAAGGAAAAAAAAAAACCCAACCACATTCTTTCAACACAGTGTCCACCAGGGAAATTCTGAAGAGAAAATGTCATGATAAAATATTTTAAGACATAAAATGACCCCAATGCAAAATATGTGTTGTTGATGATTTTTGTTTTGCTTTTAGCTCAAAGGAATTATTATTTCTGTCACTTATGTTCCTTGCTTTTATCCATTCCCACTGGGTCAGCAGAACCATTTCAATTTCATTTTCTTTACATTCTATTTTTCTTCTTGATTCTTCAATACTAAGTTCCTTGATCTGAGCCTCTACTTATGAATTTTTGGGTTGGAAAGGACTTTGAGGGGTCATCAAGTCCATATTTCTGCTTTCTAGGAGAATTCATAATTACAATCTTAGATGGATGAGAATGTATCTGAAGAAAATGTATTCTATCCCTAACAGCGTGCTACTTTATTCCACATAAACATTTCCATACAGAATTTGCAATTTTCTAAAAATGAAAGTAAAAATTAAAACCCCAAAAGAGGAAGATGCTTTAAAATTGCATTTATCAGCAAAAATTGCTCAAACATAAATTCAACTATCAGGCTAAAATTAACACACAAGAAAGTTGTTGGCTGCCAACATAAACTCTTTAGTCCCTAGAGATGTCTTCTGATGTTTCATCTCATTTGTAAGCACCATTTTACCCACAGCACACAGCAAGACAAATTTAGACCACCACACTAATAAACTATAATTTAAATATATATTTAAATATATGGGCTTCCCTCAGTGGTAAAGAATCCACCTGCAATGTAGGAAACAACAGGTTTGATTCCTAGGTCAGAAGATTCTCTGGAGAAGGAAATGACAACCCACTCCAGTATTCTTGCCTGGGAAATCCCATGGACAGAGAAGCCTGTGGGCTACAGCCCATGCGGGTCACAAAAGAGTTGGACACGACTCAGCAACTAAACAACAATGTACATATATATGTGTATGTATGTGTACATTTTTTCTTCACAAGTACTATACTTTATTTCAAACAAAATCATAGATAGGGACAAATGCAAATTCCTCAACTGAAATTTAAAAATTAATTATATAAATTAATGTGATCTTAGGCTTTAAGAACAGAGGTACTGGAACTTCCCTAGTGGTCCAGTGGCTAAGACTCCTCGCTTCCAAAGCAGGGGGCCTGGGTTTGATCCCTGGTCAGGGAACTAGATCCCACATGATGCAACTAAGAGCTCACACAACTAAGACCCTGCACAGCCAAATAAATAAATAAAATCAATGTTGTGTTTTTTTTTTAAAGAAGTATTGAGTGCAGTGAAAAAAGAAGCCCTACTTGCCCCTGTACTTTGTATTGATCAGATTATATCAAATGTTATATTCAGATCTAAATAAGAAATTCTAAAAACTCAAGCAACTAAGTTGACAAGGAGGCTGAACTTTATTAAATGTAACTTAAGGAATGGTTGAAAGAATATGGGATATTTACCCCAGTAAGAGGGAAGTTTTAACAGGACATAATTGTCATCAAACATCTGAAGGGCTATCATGTTGACAAGGAATTAGGTTTATTTATTGTAGCTTCAGATGGCAGGAGTAAAGAGCACTACAATGTAAAGAATGTTCTAAAAGTAGAGCTCCAATAATGGAACAGGGTATCTATGAAGTAGGGATCGCTTCCTTACAGCATTCAGAAGTTAAAAGACCATCCACCAAACATTCCAAAATGATGTATTTCCACATTTCAAGAATATACTTGATCCTAAAAATAGGCCTGCTAGGGGAAGGCAACATTCAAAAATGAGAAGATTACAAATCATTTTGTTATGTTTCTAGAAATGGAAGACTTTTTCCCATGAACTCTAAAATCACAGTACCACAATCAGAGAAACCAACAACAAAAGAAATAATGTTTTTTCTTTTTAAATGAATGCTGCATTTGTTTTTCTCAAAGAAACAACATACGCACCTTAACTTTAGTACCTTTATCAAGGGATAAGGGACAATTGTATGCCAGCCTGCCAATTAGTTTCAAAAAGAGAGCTGTTTTTATTAGACATTTATATGGCAATGCTAGTTGCTCCACCTAAAACTTCCTTTCAAAAAGGTTCCTCCTCATCAGACATGGATAGGAGGCTGTATCACTGACTCCCTCCTACTGCAGCCTAGGAAAAACTCTCTTGACCTGTACAAAACAATAACTTGTGAGAATTTCAGAGCAGCTGTGTTCAGGCAGAGCCAGGGACTTAAAGCAGCAGCTTGAGAGTTGGCTGAAAAAACAAATTTCATTTTGAGCTGGAAGTGAGAAAGGAAAGGAGAGGAAAGAGGGAGAGGGAAGAGAAAGGAGATATACAACAGTATCTATTAACATTTTAGAGCCATGGTAAGCAAAAATGCTTAAAAGTTACAACACTGAAACTATCACAGGTTGTACCCTTTGATCCACAGTTTAAAGATGAGCAGTATTTATTATTCTCTAGCCTTCTGCTAGGTGGTAACGCTAATGAGACGTGCCCAAGTCAAAGCCATCACAAATTCTAGGATGGAAGAATAAAACAAGGAATTTTGCTCTCTCATTGGATATTTCTTTGTGCTACTGTCAGGCAAACTGTGAAAATGTCCGAATATCCAATAGTAATGCTCTGAATGTGAAATACTGGAACCCAATTAAGTAATTAATGCTATAAGGACAGTAATTAATTAGTTTCAATGTGCTGTAGGGGTAACTTCCTGGCCAGGAGGACAAATGGTTGCTGAAAACCAAAGGTTAATACAAAGCAACATACTCTGGTTTCTCTTCATATAACACCATTACTGGTATTTCAGATGTCATTTTGCTTCCAAAAGTAAAAGAAGAAAAGGAATGTAAAAGACAAATCTATGCAACAGCAAAGAAGTTATTAATTGACTGTACTAGCTCATCATTAAATAATAAACAAATATCAAACAAAGGGCAAAGACCTGTCCCTTTTTTGTATAGAATTAAGAACTGGTAAGACTACTTAGTATAGCTGCCAGACTTTTCTGTAGCTTCTTTTATTACTGACATGTTACATTTCGCAATAGTCTCCACTTACCTTATATCCTCCATGTTTAAGTACAAATTGTGTTTGATTTCCCCAACCCTCGCCCCCAAGATATTATGACATATCTTTAGCTTTCTGATCTGGACACAAAGGAAGAAACTGAAAATTTTTCACTTTCCTGAAATACGTGTCCATTTTATTTACACCACTTAAAAAAAACATAAGCTAGCTAAAACTAACTGCAACCATCCATTTAGCAACTCAAGTGGGAAAGAAACAACAAAACAAACTTCAGTATAGTACATTTTTCTGTGCTTAGAATACCTATAAAGACCGATGTCTCTGCAAGAATTACTTACACTACTGCAAAGTTTTTAAACATAGGAATCAAGTGAGCTTGTGGAGAAAACTCTGCGTACCCCCACAAAACTACACTTACTATGACACAACCCTCAGAGGTACTAAAACACCCTCTGGTAAGTAGAAAACAAACTTTTAGAGTCAGGAAAGTAGCAACGCGGGAATCTGGGTAGGAGGTGCCCTGGGTAGTAAACACCCCAGTCAGAGAACATAACAAGCAATTCAGAGCAACATATAACTCCCGATGGGGCTTCGACTTGGCCATCTAAGTCCCAAGCCCCCATCCCTGAGCTGAGGAACAGATGAAATCGGGAAGAGGAAGAGACGGAGAAAGGAAATCAGAGTAGCAGTGATGAAAGTGTTCTATTTTTCTCTTTACCACTATCCCAGCTTTCCTGCAGGCTGGTTACCAGACTGGATGCCATATTCACCAAAAGCTCTAAAATCACTTCTCAGACTTCTTCTGATACCTAAGCTAAACACCTGTCCGTATCAACCGTCTCCCAACTAAATACCTCTCCTACCCCTCTGGATTCCTCCATACCCTGCCCAAAGTGATGCCTTTTGGCCACTACACTCACCCCTATTAAATCTTCCTAAACTCATTCACTTAATTTTCTTCATATCCATACTTTCTCTCTGATATCTTGTCGCTGATAGTTTTTCTTATAATTCAATCGACATGCCACGCTCTCACTTCCACTTACTCCTTCCTATCTTCCCAGCAAAACCAAATGCTATGTTTTCACCTACTCAACCCAACCTCCTGCCTATTACCCCTAACTCTTCCAATACTAAGCCTCTAACCCCACTCTTTGGAGAAGTCCAGCGTCTTCAACCAGCTTAGTACCCTTCCCCTTTCTCCCATTCCACCCCATTCCAGGCTCCACTAGACTTCCATTCCCTCAGGATTCAACTCCCCTCTCCTTGCCACGCCCTGTGCCCCCCGGGGCTACTTACCCCAAGTTCTCCCCACACTTCAGGCCTCTGGCCCCGCCTTCCCCCCCCTCAAAGGAAGGAGGCGGGAGGAGGGAGAGAAGAGGGGCGTCACTCCGCAAGGTAAAGATGACCTCCCATTAGTGCTCGTCGCCGCCAATCGTAGCTTCCTTCTCTCTTATTGGTCGGCGTTAGTCCATGCCCCACCCTCTTCCTCAGACAGGGCCCGGCCACCGCCTCAGCGCCCCCGTCCAACACATACTGGGAGGGGAGACCCCGGTCTGGGACGCTGGGATTGATCAGAGTTGACGGGGAGACGCCCGTCAGGTCATGGACTAGTTAATGTTAACAGGACTCACCCTCTGGTAGCTCCGTCGCCTCCCGCCCGCCCGCGATCGGTCCCACAATCTATCTCCAGCTCCTTCTTTCCCCCCTCAGCGGAGCAGATACTTTTCTCTCGTCCGGCCAGGCGCTCTCACTTCTCGCGAGATGTAGAGAGGAGTTGGAGGAAGGGCAAGATCCGCCGAGCCAGGTCGGAAAGAAACCGAGGGGCCGGGCTCCGGAAAAAGAAGGGGCGGGACTTTCAGTAGGCAGGGCTAGGGAGGGAGGCTGAGCGAGTTCCCTAGGCGCTGGTCACACGTGTTCGACTGCAGAGTGTAAGGGGAAAAAAGAAAAAGAAGGAAAGGGAATGCTTACAGGTGCCTGTAGTAATGGAGCTCCAAAGTATTCTCATTCTAGAGAATTAGATTATTACAAAAGAGCGCACTTTAAAAACAAGACAAGGTTATATACCTCAATAAAGCTGTTTTTTTTTAAAGAACGGGGGAAGGGAATTCCCTGGCCTACCAGTGGTGAGGACTCCTCGCTTCCACTGCAGGGGCCACGGGTTCTAACCCTTGGGGATGGAACAAAGATCCTACAAGCCCTGCGGGATGGCCAAAAAGAAAATTTTTTTTTAATTTTTTTAAAAAATGGTTTTAAAACTGGGGGAAAAACCCGAGACAGCTACACAAGGTGATTCAGTGTTCCAAACAGTCGAGGAGTTGCATTTTCTTCTTGGCACTTAGAACAGCATCACTGTAGCCATAGTCTCTTCTCTGTGTGTGTGTGTATGGGGTTAGGGGGTTGCTGTATATGGAGGTAGAGAGTTCTATCATTTTCTTTTGAGTATCTTTACAGTGGGGCCAGCAATCCCATTTTACTCAGAGTTGTAATAATCAAATGAGACAGATATATGAAACTTGTTTGGTATTAAAAGGCACTATACTTATTACTCAGAAAGTACTTTAACAAATACTTAGAACATACTATGTACAAAGAACTAGACATGGGGAGAAGAGTAGACAGACCAGGTCCCTACTCTGGCAGAATTTACAGTTTTAATGGGGAGGTTGTTGTTGTTGTTTAGTCACTAAGTCACATCTGACTCTTTGAGATCACATGGACTGTAGCCCTCCAAGCTCTTATGTCCATGGAATTTCCCAGGCAAGAATACTGGAGTGGATTGCCATTTCCTTCTCCAGGGCATCTTCCTCACCCAGGGTTAGAACCCGCAAATGCTTTACAATGAGCCACCTGGGAAGCCCTTTCGTGGGGAGGGGGAGAGAGTTAATAAACATAAATATTTCAGTTAGTGAAGAATGCTTCAAGGTAATGAGACAGAAAGTGACCAAGAGTAGGAAAGCAACTTTACTTCTGTATTGAGAGACCTCATTGAAGAAGTAACCTTTGTATTGAGTTGAACTATGAGGAGACAGCTTTGGGAAGATTTTGGGTGAAACATCAAATGTAAAGGCTGTATTTAAAATTTTCTCATGTTGTTACCAAGGTGGTAAATTTTATATTATGTGTTTTTTGTGTGTTGTTTTTTTTCTAACCACAACTAAAAAAAATTTTTTTAATGTTATGTCATTATAAAGAAAAGGTGGTAAGAATACACAGAAGAACTGTACAAAAAAGATCTTCACGACCCAGATAATCACGATGGTGTGATCACTCACCTAGAGCCAGACATCCTGGAATGTGAAGCCAAATGGGCCTTAGAAAGCATCACTACGAACAAAACTAGTAGAGGTGATGGAATTCCAGTTGAGCTATTTCAAATCCTCAAAGGTGATGCTGTGAAAGTGCTGCACTCGATATGCCAGCAAATTTGGAAAACTCAGCAGTGGCCACAGGACTGGAAAAGGTCAGTTTTCATTCCAATCCCAAAGAAAGGCAATGCCAAAGAATGCTCAAACTACCACACAATTGCACTCATCTCACATGCTAGTAAAGTAATGCTCAAAATTCTCCAAGCCAGGCTTCAGCAATACGTGAACCATGAACTTCCAGAGGTTCAAGCTGGTTTTAGAAAAGGCAGAGGAACCAGAGATCAAATTGCCAACATCCGATGGATCATCGAAAAAGCAAGAGAGTTCCAGAAAAACATCTATTTCTGCTTTATTGACTATGCCAAAGCCTTTGACTGTGTGGATCACAGTAAACTATGGAAAATTCTGAAAGAGATGGGAATACCAGATCATCTGACCTGTCTCTTGAGAAACCTGTATGCAGGTCAGGAAGCAACAGTTAGAACTGGACATGGAACAACAGACTGGTTCCAAATAGGAAAAGGAGTACGTCAAGGCTGTATATTGTCACCCTGCTTATTTAACTTATGTGCAGAGTACATCACGAGAAACGCTGGGCTGGAAGAAACACAAGCTGGAATCAAGATTGCCAGGAGAAATATCCATAACCTCAGATATGCAGATGACACCACCCTTATGGCAGAAAGTGAAGAAGAACTAAAGAGCCTCTTGATGAAAGTGAAAGAGGAGAGTGAAAAAGTTGGCTTAAAGCTCAACGTTCAGAAAACTAAGATCATGACATCTGGTCCCATCACTTCATGGGAAATAGATGGGGAAACAGTGGAAACAGTGTCAGACTTTATTTTTTTGGGCTCCAAAATCACTGCTGATGGTGATTGCAGCCATGAAATTAAAAGACGCTTCCTCCTTGGAAGGAAGGTTATGGCCAACCTAGATAGCATATTTAAAAGCAGAGACATTACTTGGCCAACAAAAGTCCGTCTAGTCAAGGCTATGGTTTTTCCAGTGGTCATGTATGGATGTGAGAGTTGGACGGTGAAGAAAGCTGAGTGCTGCAGAATTGATGCTTTTGAACTGTGGTGTTGGAGAAGACTCTTGAAAGTCCCTCGGACTGCAAGGAGATCCATTCAATCCATCCTAAAAGAGATCAATCCTGGGTGTTCATTGGAAGGTCTGATGTTGAAGCTGAAACTCCAATACTTTGGCCACCTCATGCGAAGAGTTGACTCATTGGAAAAGACCCTAGTTCTGGGTACGACTGGGGGCAGGAGGAGAAGGGGACGACAAAGGATGAAATGGTTGGATGGCATCACTGACTCGATGGACATGGGTTTGGGTAGACTCCGGGAGTTGGTGATGGACAGAGAGGCCTGGAGTGCTGCAATTCATGGGGTTGCAAAGAGTTGGACACGACTGAGCGACTGAACTGAACTGAACTGAATTATAAAGAGAGTTAACTAAAATATTGCCTATGGAATCTATTTTCTCTCAGGTAACTTCCTTTTGCAGCTTTATATTACTCAACTTTCTGAACTTCTTGCCTAGGATCTCATTTATCTTCCTAGCCTCTGAAAGGTAGACAGAATCCAGGTGATTTCTCCCTATTGTACAATTATGCTCATTTCACATGCTAGCAAGGTAATGCTCAAAATCCTTCAAGATAGACTTCAACAGTAAGTGAACCAAGAACTTCCAGATATACAAGCTAGATTTAGAAAAGGCAGAGGAACCAGAGATCAAATTGCCAACAACCGTTGGATCATAGAAAAAGCAAGGAAGTTTCAGAAAAACATCTGTTTCTGCTTCATTGACTATGCTAAAGCCTTTAACTATGTGGATCACAACAAACTGTGGAAAATTCTTAAAGAGATGGGAATACCAGACCACCTGACCTTCCTCCCAAGAAGCCTGTAGGCAGGTCAGGAAGCAATAGTTAGAACCGGACATGGAACAATGGATTGGTTCAAAATTGGAACAGAAGTACATCAAGGCTGTATATTATCACCCGGCTTATTTAACGTCTATGTGGTGTACATCATGCTGAAATGCCAGGTTGAATGAATCACAAGTTGGAATCAAGATTGCTAGGAGAAATACCAGTAATCTCAGATATGCAGATGATACCACTCTAATGGCAAAAAGCAAAGAGGAACTAAAGAGCCTCTTGATGAAGGTGAAAGAGGAGAGTGAAAAAGCTGGCTTAAAACTGAACATTCAGAAAACTAAGATCATGGCATCCAGTCCCATGGCAAATAGATGGGGAAAAAATGGCAACAGCGCCAGATTTTATTTTCTTAGGCTCTGAAATCACTATGGATGATGACTACAGTCATGAAATTAAAAGATGCTTGCTCCTTGGAAAAAAGCTATGACAAACCTAGACAGCATATTAAAAAGCAGATACATCACCTTGCCAACAAAAGTTCATATAGTCAAAGCTATGGTTTTTCCAGTAGTCATGTATGGATATGAGAGTTGGACCATAAAGAAGGCTGAAGAATTGATGCTTTCTAATTGTGCTGCTAGGGAAGACTTTTGAGAGTCCCTTAGACTCTCAAAGAGATCAAACCAGTCAATCCTAAAAGAAATAAACCCTGAATATTCATTGGAAGGACTGTTGCTGAAGCTCCAATACTGTGGCCACCTGATGTGATGAGATGACTCATTGGAAAAAACCTTGACACTGGGAAAGATTGAAGGCAGGAGAAGAAGCAGGTAACAGAGGAAGAGATGGTTGGGTGGCTTCACCGACTCAGTGGACATGAGTTTGAGCAAACCCCAGGAAATAATGAAAGGCAGGGAAGCCTGTTGTGCTGCAGTCCATGGGATCGCAAAGAGTCAGACGTGACTTAGCAACTAACAAACAATCAAAGGTGAAACAGAAATGTACAGTCACTTGTGTTCATGTGAAGTGAGAAGTTGAGAGTAGTCTTGGCTCCAATCTGTTGTTGTTTAGTCACTAAGTCATGTCAAGTCTTTTGCAACTCCCATGGACTATATAGCCCACCAGGTTTCTCTGTCGATGGAATTTCCCAGACAAGAATACTGGAGTAGATTGCCATTTCCTTCTCCAGGGGATCTTCCTGACCTACAGATTGAACCTGCATCTCCTTCATTGGCAGGTGGATTCTTTACTACTGAGCCACCAGGGAAGCTCTGGCTTCCAATCTACTCTCTCCTAAACCAATTTCTACTTAAAGGAATGCAATGATAGAAACAGACCCTCAATGTATATGGAAGATTTGTGTATAACAGGTGGTAGAGAAGAAGGGATTCCACAAGTTATGCTAAGCCAACTGATTACTACTCTATACATACAAAGTAATATAATAGCTAATGTTGATAGATCTTACTATGTTCCAGGCACCATTCTATGTATATTGCATGTATTCATTTTTCTCCAAATGTATATCTCCAATCCATATATCTCCCCTGAACTGCAGACTAATATTTCCAGCTGCCTACTTAACAGATTGACTTGGATGTCTAAGTTTGGTATTTCAAACTTATCATGTGCCAAACAAAGTCTTCCTTTCTCTCCCACGTGGGCCCCTTCCCTAATCTTCCCTTTCTTAGTAAAATTTACCATTCCAGTTGTATTTTTTTATTGTGGTAAAATTCATATACCATAAAATTCACCTTTTTTTTTTTTTTTGGCTGCACCAAGCAACTTGTGGGATTTCAATTCCCTCACCAGGGATTGAACTCAGGCCATGGCAGTGAAAGCACTGAGTCCTAACCACTAGACCACCAGGGAACTCCCCAAATTCATCTTTTTAAAGTGTACTATAAATCAACTATATTTCAAAACTAAAGTGTACAATTCAGTGATTTTTTCAATATATTCACAAAATTATGCAGCTATCACCAATATCTAATTCTAGACCATTTTCATCACTCCCCAAAGAAACCCTATTCTCACTAGCAGTCACTCCTCATCACCTCCATCAAACCCTGGGAACCACAAGTCGACCTACTTTCTGTCTTTGTGGATCTGCCTATTACAGACATTTTATATAAATAGAATAATATAATGTGTGGCCTTTTGTGACTTCTTTCACTTACCATAATGTTTTCAAGGTTCATTCATGTTATAATGTGTATCAATCAGTACTTTATATCTTTCATGGCTGAGTAATATTCTATTGAATGAATATACCAATATTTTTAGATTTTTTTCTTCACTTGGACCATTAAAAAAAACTTTATTGAATTTGTTACAATATTGTCTCTGTTTTATGTTTTGTTTTTTGAGATGAGAAGCATGTGGGATCTTAGCTCCCTGACCAGAGGTCGAACCCACACCCCCTGCGTTGGAAGGCAAAGTCTCATCCACTGGACCACCAGGAAAGTCCCCAATATACCAGTTTTTGTTTATCTATTTATCAGCTGATGGACATTTGGGTTGCTCCCACTTTGGGGCTATTATGATAATATAACTTTGAACATCCATTTACAAGTTTTTACAGGGACATTGTTTTCAATTCTCTTGATATATACCGAGGAATGGAGTTGCTAGGTCATATCTATGTCTCTGTTTAACTTTTTGAAAAACTGCTATACCAATTGCAATATTTCACTTTTACCAGCACTATATGAAGATCCCAATTTCTCCACATTCTAACAGCAACATTTTTTTATTCATCTTTCTGATTCTAGTCATCCTAGTGGATGTGAAACGGTATCTTATTGTAATTTTGATTTACATTTCCCTAATGGCTAATAATGCTAAACATTGCTTCATGTGCTTATAGCCCATTTATAAGTCTTGAAAGAAATGTTTATTCAAGTCCTTTATCCATTTTTTAATTGGGTTATTTGTTTATAACTATCAAGTTTGGATGGATACCAACCTAATTTCAATAGCATACAAAATCTTTGCTCTTATATAGCTTTGCTCTTATTTCCTTTCTCCTTTTGTTGTTGTAATATATATTTTCATTGATATTCTCTACATTCTCTATTTGTGCTGTTGCTGCTGCTGCTGCTAAGTCACTTCAGTTGTGTCCGAATCTGTGCGACCCCATAGACGGCAGCCCACCAGGCTCCGCCGTCCCTGGGATTCTCCAGGCAAGAACACTGGAGTGGGTTGTCATTTCCTTCTCCAATGCATGAAAGTGAAAAGTGAAAGTGAAGTTGCTCAGTCATGTCCAACTCTTAGCGACCCCATGAACTGCAGCCTACCAGGCTCTTCTGTCCATGGGATTTTCCAGGCAAGAGTACTGGAGTGGGTTGCCATTGCCTTCCCCAATTTGTGCTGTTATTATCATACAAATTACATCTCTTCACATTGTACTGAGGTAGGGGGTAGATAGGCCGAACAGAACTGCAGCCTACCAGGCTCTTCTGTCCATGGGACTTTCCAGGCAAGAGTACTGGAGTGGGTTGCCATTGCCTTCTCCAATTTGTGCTGTTATTGTCATACAAATTACATCTCTTCACATTGTACTGAGGTAGGGGGTAGATAGGCCGAACAGGTGCAACTAATTTCCCCAGGCTGAGCCTGTATAGCTGGTCTCCTGCTGATACTTTGAGATGGTAGAACAGTGGGAGCATTGGGTCCTGATTGGGTGCATTCTTGTGGATTTTCCAGCCCAACACATGCTCAGAGAAGGCCTTCAGTCTAGGGGAAGGACTAAAGGAGGGAGAAGATGCCACTGGAATCCATCTTAGCTGAGAGATTAGTATGCACACCAGGACCAAATATGGAAATAATTGGCCAGAAACAACCCGGAAAACTGCCCCTGTATAAGCAATCTAAGCCGCCCTTATGGTGCAGAACTGACTCCAAGTCTGCCCATGTGTTCTTCCACACTTTATGCTTCTAATAAACACTTTTATCTTTTTCACAATCTTGGTCTCTTTGCTGAAGTCCTTCTTCAAAAAAGACAAGAACTGAGGTCCTTCTAGCTTTTCACTGCCAGAATCAGTATGATTATCAATATAGATTCATGATTATTGTTTTATATAATTATCTTTTAAATATTATAGGAGAGACAGTGTTACAAAAATTATGTTTATACCATCTTTTATATTTACCTACATAATTGCCTTTATTGCTACTTTTAATTTTTTCATGTGACTTAGAGTTACTGTCTAGTGACCTTTCACTTCTGCCTTTAGTATTTCTTGTAGGACAAGCTTGCTAGTGATGAATTCGTCTCATTTTTGTTTATTTGAGTATGTCTTAATTTCTTATTCATTTTTTGCAGGAAAGCTTTCCTGGATATAAAATTTTTGTTTCCAAGTCTTTTTCTTCCAGTACTTTGAGTATGTCACCCTACTGCCTCTAGCCTCCATGGTTTCTGATGAGAAATTGTATTGAGAATTCCATGTATGTGGTGAGTCACTCTTCTCTTGCTGTTTTCAAGATTCAATCTTTGCTTTTTGACAGTGTGGTAATGATGTGTGTAAGTAAGGATCTGCTTGAATTTTTCCTACTTGGAATCTGTTGAATTTCTTGGATATGTACATTAAGTTTTGTCATCAAATATGAGAAATTTTTGGTCATTATTTCTTCAAATATTTTTTCTGTAATTTTTTTCTCCTCTCATCCTGCAGTACAATTGATGGCATATCACAGGTCATTTTTCTTCATTGTTTTTGCTTGTTCCTCAGACTGGATCATTTCAATTGACCTGCCTTCAAATTCACTGTTCTCTCTTCTGTTTGCTCACATCTGCTGTTGAGTCCTTCTAGTGAATGTTTTTATTTTTGTTATTGCATTTTTAAACACCAGAATTTCTATTTTGTTCTTAAAAAAATTATTTCTATGTTTTCACTGATATTCTCTATTGGTTAGACATTCTCTTTCCTTTATTTCTGTAGACATGGTTTATTTTAGCTCTTTGAATATATTTGATTTATTTTTAATTGAGGTAACATTGGTTTACAACTTTATATAAGTTTCATGTGTACAACATTATATTTTGACTTCCTTGTAGACTATAGTGTGCTCACACCAAAAGAATAGTTTCCAACTGTCACCACAGAGTTGACCCCCTTTACCCATTTTGCTCTCTGTCCCCCCCCCACCCCCATCTCTGTTCTTTCTGTATCAGTGTGTTTGTTTTGTTTGGTTTATTCATATATATATGTATACTATTCTACATGTGAGTGAAATCATATGGTGTTTGTCTTTCTCCATCTGTCTTATTTTACTTACCATAATACCCACAAGTTTCACTCATATTGTTGCATTTGGCAGATTTCATCTTTTTAAAGGCTGAATAGTATTCCATTGTGTGTGTGTATGTGTGTATCACATGTTCTTTATCTGTTTTTTGAATATATTTAAAATGGTTGATTGAAAGTCTTTGTCTAGTAAGTCCATTATCTGATCTTTCTCAGAGACAGTTTCTATCGGCTACATTTTTTTATTTGTATAATCTGTATTTTCTTGTTTCTTTGAATATCTCATAATTTTATGTTGAAAACTGGACATTTAAAATATTATAATGTGGCAACAATAAAAATCAGATTCTTCCCCTCCCCCAAGGTCTCTTTTGATGCTGCTTGGTGTTGGTAGTTGTTTATTTTAGAGGATTTTCTGAAATAATTCTGTGAATTCTGTATTCTTTGTCATGTGTATCCTGTGAAGCCTCTTCAGAGTTAGCCTAGCAGTCAGGTAATTAGTTGACAGAGATTTTCTTAAATGCCTGGAACCAATATGTCTTTGCCAAGGGACTCTGAATTCATATTGGAGTTTGTCTTCAACATTCAGCCAGGCAGTTCACAACTCTACCTTAAGCTTCACTTTCTGCTTGTACAGAGCCTTAAGTTTAGTCACTGGTGAGAGTTTAAGAGCTTCTAAGGTCTTTCCTGACCATGCACCCAAACTTATGAATGTGCATGACCTCCTAGACTCCTAGGAACATGTCAGAACATTCCAAGCCCTAGTAGATATTATAATCCTCAGATTTTCCTTTTAAATTTTTTGGTAGCCTATTATTTATTTTTTACCTCAACTGCTGTCTACCACTACAGGCAGCTGTAATGTTGAAAAATTGCCTCTTATTATTTTAAACAAATGCCTCCAGGAAATAGGCTGTTTGCATGAGGCAAGCTCTGAGTCAGATCAAATAAAGATAGCCCTGAGTGGATCTTCCAGAGAACCACCAAGCAGTTAGAATAATGATGGTTCTCTGAGGAGGAGGCTTTGAAGGAGCTCCAGCCCCATTCTGCCCCCTCCACGAGGCTATGAGGCTGCTGGTTTTTACCGTGGTTGCAGGATTTTGGTTTTGAAGGTTACCATGGAGTTTGGAGAAGGTGAAGATGGGAATAGGACAAATTAAAATGCCATGTAAGTCACTGTTCTTACTGAGATTCAGTCTTTTTTTTTTTTTAACTCTCCCTTCATTGTTGCAAACTTTTGGTTAATTTCCAAAGTTTTAAGAAAAGTTGATGCTGACAATTATGCCAGTTTTCTCATTGCTTTTATGGAAGAGTAGATTTTTGGAGATTCTTATTCCACCATTTTTGCTGATGTCACTCCTTCCATTTGTTTTAAAGTCAAATTCTTTAGAGTCATCCTGATGTCTGTCTTTCTCAACATGCTATATCAGCAAATCCTGTAGAGGCAAAAAATCTTCTACTTTCAAAATATATCCAGGGTGCCACCAATCATCACCACCTTCTCCTCTCTTCTCACTCATTATTTTCCAACAACACCACCTCCTCATGTTTCTTAAGTCTGCCAAGCATGGTCCTGCATTTTTCTACCAGGTATGCACATTCCCTTACTCCCTTCAAATCATGGCTCAAATGACATCTCCTCAGAGATGCTCCTCTGACAACTCTACACCTCATACCCCATCACTCTATCCTCCTCATCTTAGTTTATATTTTCCTAGCCCTTTCCTGACACTATATTTACTCATATTTATTGTTTTTCTGCTCCCATTAAGATGTAAGCTCATAAAGTTAGGGACCTTGTTATGGAGTTTATTGTTCTATCTGTAGTGCCTAGAACAGTACCTGGCTCATGTTGGCAATCAATAAATTCTGGTTGAATGAATGTCATTATCTTTCATTTGCTTCTTCAGATCCACTCTGCACCTTTTTCTCAGTGTTTAGTATGGACATCAGTGGACTCCTTTGTTGTCCTCTGGATTCAGCCCGTGGAGAAGGCGGAGGGACATTTGGAGAATGGAAGGACAGTAAAGTCCGAGTACCTATTTCATAGGCCAAATTGCTTCAGATTTACCCTGTGCCTAGATCTGAGATCACTATCTTTCCAATAACCACCACCTATCCTACCCTTTGGGCCTCACTGTTATAACTGCTGTTACTACCCTCAGAATATTGTACTACCTCTTATGGTTCCCCTTTACCTATCCATATCTCTGTAAATAAACCCATCTCATATCATCCTAATTTAAAAGTAACATCTGTTTCTTTGTGTCCCTGCCTCATACAGATGAATAATCCTAAGAACAACTCTACGAAATAGACATTATTACCATCCCCATTTTAAAGATGAGAACTCTGAGTCCCACAAAGATTAAGAAACTTGCCCAAGATTACATAGCTAGTAAGTAACAGAGCTAGAATTTACCTTGGAAAAAAATATGGGAGAATATTTTTATGACAACACAATAGTGAATGAATCCTGTGTGTGTACTCATTGGAAAAGACCCTGATGCTGGGAAAGATTGAAGGCAGGAGGAGAAGGGGACAATAGAGGGTGAGGTGGTTGGATGGCATCACTGACTCGAAGGACATGAGTTTGAGCAAGCTCTGGGAGTTGGTGATGGACAGGGAAGCCTGGCATGCCACAGTCCATGGGGTCGCAACGAATCAGACACAACTGAGCGACTGAGCTGAACTGAAGTAACAGAGCTGGGATTTACTCAGAAAAAAATATGGGAGAATATTTTTATGACAACGTGATAGTGACTGAATCCTGTGTGTGTGCTCAGTTGCTTTAGTAGTGTCTGACTCTTTGCGACCCTATGGACTCTAGCCTGCCAGGCTCCTCAGTCCATGGAATTCTCCAGGCAAGAATACTGGAGTGGGTTGCCATGCCCTCCTCCAGGGGATCTTCCCAACCCAGGGATTGAACCTGAGTCTCCTGCATCTCCTGCAATGCAGGAGGATTCTTTACTGCTGAGCCACCGAGGAAGCCCCAGGGAATGAATCCTGAAGAAAACTAAGAAGCATACCCATAAAATAAAAGACTAAAAAAAACTTAAACTCTCTATATCAAAAGATACCATAAACAAAGTAAAGAGATAAATCACAAACTAGAAGATATTTGTACTCCACATAAAGGATTAGCATAGAGAAGATATAGAGAACTCCTAGAAATCAATTTTTTTTAATTTATTTTTGATTGCACTGGCCCTTTGTTGCTGCACACAGGCTTTCTCTAGTTGTGGTAAGCAGGGGGTACTCTTTCTCGCATCTTCTTACTGCGGTGGCTTCTGCTGTTGCAGAACACAAGCTCTAGGGCAGGTGGGTTTCAGTAGTTGTGACCTGTGGACTCTGGCGTTTGGACTCAGAAGTTGTGGTGCTCAGGCTTAGTTTCTCTGCAGCATATGGAATCACCCCACACCAGGGATCAGACCCATGTCCCCTGTGTTGGCAGGCAGATTCTTATCCACTGTGTCACCAAGGAAGTCCATGGAAATTAGTTTTTTAAAAAAGCATAAACACAACGGTACAAAAATAGACTGGGCAAAGGATAAGAAGGGGAAAACAGAGGAGGAAACCCAAATAGATGCTAAACATTTAAAAAGATGTTCAATCTCTCTAATATCGGAGAAATGAAAATTAAAATAATGAGATTCCATTTCATACCATTTGCCAGATGAAAACTCAGAGAAGTGCAGTAAGTGTTGGTAAGAATATAGCTGGTGGGAATGTTTGGAATAACTACTTTGGAGAACAATTTGACAATATTTCATAAAGCTGAAGATACATATAGTCCATTACCTAGTATTTTCAGTTGGAGAAATCTTCCCTAGAGAAATATTTACTCTTGTGCACAAGGAGACACATATACTATGTTCATGGCTACACTGCTGGAAACTATCTCTCAATGGGAAAATGGAGTATCATAGAGCAGTTAAAATGAATGAATAACATTTACATTTACAAAGATGGGGGGGGGCTTCCCAGATGGCTCAGATGGTAAAGTACTGCTTGTACTTTACCATGTGGGAGACCCACTATCATTCCCTGGGTCAGGAAGATCCCCTGGAGAAGGGAATGGCAACCCACTCCAGTATTCTTGCCTGGAGAATCCCATGGACAGAGGAGCCTGTTGGGCTACTATCCATGGGATCACAAAGAGTCAGATGTGACTGAGGGACTAACACTTTCACTTACAAAGGTGGACAAGTCTCAAAAACATAAGTTTTTGTTGAGTGAAAAAAGCAAGTTGAAAAAAAATACTACAAAAAATACTGTTTATAACCATAAAATTTAAACATGCTAAATGATATCATGCACAATTTATATATGGTTTTTGGATATTTACATTTGTTATAAAAGTATAAAAATATACACGAATGATACACAATAACTTCTATAATGTGATTATGTGTGTGTAAGAAGGAGAGGGGAAGAACTGATAGGTAGAGTTGTGTCTGTATCTGGAATATTTTATGATTTATTAATGTTTATATCAGTTTATATTCTTATTTGTATTTTAAATAGCCCTGTTAAAGTATAATTGACATAAACTATACATATTTATAATGATACAATTTGATAAATTTTTACAGATGTATATACCCATGAAACCACCACCACAAACAAGATAATAAACATAAAGATCACCCCCAGGGAACCCCTTGGCAGTCCAGTGGATAAGACCACTGCTTGGAACTGGGTTCCATCCCTGATCGGGGAACTAAGATTGCACAAGCCATGGAGTGCAGTCAAAGAATTAAAAAAGCAAACAAGAAAAAGATCACCCCCAAAAGTTTCACTCCCACTCATCCTCTGGCCACCATTGACCTTTCTATTACCATAGGTTAGCCTTCACTCTCTAGAATTCTGTACAACAAAATCATACAGTATGTACTCTTTTTTTTTAGTTCTACCAGTTTATTGCTACCAACCCATCTCCCTCCACCCTCATGCACGCGTGCTCAGTCATGTAACCCCATGGACTGCAGCCCACCAGGCTCCTCTGTCCATGGACTTTTCCAGGCAAGAATACTAGAGTGGGTTGCCATTTCCTTCTCCAAGTATGTACTCCTTTTAAAAATCCAGCCTCTTTCACTCAGCATAATTGTTTTAAGATTCATCCATACTGGTGCATGTACCAGTAGTTCATTCTTTTTTATTGCTGAGCGGTATTCCATTATTTGGATACACTGCAGTTTGTGTACAAATCTTTCTGTGAACATATACTTTCATTTTCTTTGGGAAATACCTAGGAGTGGAATTGTTGAATCATGTTAGATGTAATTTATTTTTTGAAATTTCCAAATTGTTTTCCAAATTGAATATATCATTTTTCACTCCCAACAGGAGTGTATAAAAGTTCCATTGGCTCTAAGAGGTGTGTGGTGGCAGCTCATTGTGGTTTTAATTTGCATTTCCCTAATGACTAGTGATGTTCATCATCTTTTCAAGAGTTTATTTGCTATTTACATGTCTTCTTGGTGAATTATCTGTTCATATTTTTTGCCCATTAAAAATATCAGGTTGTTTGTCTTCTTGAGTTATGAGGGTTATTTACGATAGTTTACATACAAATCTTCAGCGATGTGTTTGGCAAATACTTCTCCCCAGTCTGTGGCTTGCCTTCCTTTTTTCTTTATAACATCTTCTTAAAAATTTAATTAATTATTTTTTTGGCTGTGCTGGGTCTTCGTTGCTGCACAAGGGCTTTCTCTAGTTGTGGGGAGTGAGGGTTACTCTCTAGTTGCGGTGCTCAGGCTTCTTATTGTGGCGGCGTCTCTTGTTGTGGGGCAGGGGCTCAAAAACATGTGGGCTTCAGTAGTTGGGGCACATGGGCTCAATAGTTGAGGTTCGCGGGCTCCAGAGCACAGGCTCAATAGTTGAGTTCCGCAGGCTTAGTTACCCCACGGCATGTGGAATCTTCCCGGATCAGGGATTGAACCCAGGTTCCCTCCGTTGGCAGATGGATTCTTAACCACTGGACCACCATGGAAGCCCTACAGTGTTTTTTGAAGAACAAAAGATTTTAATTTTGATGAAATCCAATTTGTTGATTTTTGTATGGTTAAGTTTATGTGTCAGTTTGACTGGGACATAGGGTATCCAGATATTTGATTAAGCATTATTCTGGGTGTATCTGTGAGGTGTTTCTGGATGAGATTAATATTTGTATCAGTAGACTGAGTAAAGCAGATTGCCCTCCTCAGCGTGAGCAGCCCTCATCCAATCCACTAGACGCCTGAATGAAACAACATTAGGGTAAGATAGGGGCTTCCCTGGTGGCTCAGATGGTAAAGAAGATACCCGGGTTTGATCCCTCGGTCAGAAAGATCCCCTGGAAAAGGAAATGACACTCCAGTATTCTTGCCTAGAAATCTCATGGGCATAGGAGCCTGGCAGCTTACAGTCCTTGGGGCTGCAAAGAGTTGGACACAACTGAGCTCACATACACACACACACACACACACACACACACACACACACACACACACACACACACACAGGATAAGGTAGAATTTGCTCTGTTTTCTGGATGGGACATCAGCCGTCCCCTGCACATGGACTAGAACTCACACCAGTGGCGCTCCTGGTTCTTAGGCCTTCAGACTTGGACTGGATCTTTTAGCATTTGTTCTCCTGGTTCTCAGGACTTTGAATTTGGAAACAAACTACACCATTGGACTGGGTCTCCAGTTTGCAGAAAGCAGATTGTGGGACAACCTCTACAATTGCATGAGCCAATTATTTATTTATTTATAGTAAATCAACAAATAATCAAATTACTGGTACCGAATTACTACATCTTATAATAAATCCATACATAAGGATGAAGGAGTTCTCCCGTGGCCTAATGGTTAGGATTCCAGGTGATCACTGCCATGGCCCTAATTCAGTCCCTGGTTGGGGAACTGAGATCCTGCAAGCTGCACAGCATAGCAAAAAAAAAAAAAAGAATGTTAAGGATGAGTTCTGAATTGGTTCTGGGGTTTCTGAAACTGACTCTCCAATCTGATTAGATTGATAGATGCTAATGACTCTATTACTAATAGGAAAGTGAGCACTGACAATTTGTGATGTCAGCTGTCAATAGACATATGTAAAATATCTACATTAGATACTCCTAATCAACAACTTTTGTGGCAGAGGAACCAGAAATCAAATTGCCAACATCCGATGGATCATCGAAAAAGCAAGAGAGTTCCAGAAAAACATCTATTTCTGCTTCATTGACTATGCCAAAGCCTTTGACTGTGTGGATCACAATAAACTGTGGAAAATTCTGAAAGAGATGGGAATACCAGACCATCTGACCTGTCTCTTGAGAAACCTGTATGCAGGTCAGGAACCAACAGTTAGAACTGGACATGGAACAACAGACTGGTTCCAAATAGGAAAAGGAGTATGTCAAGGCTGTATATTGTCACCCTGCTTATTTAACTTATATGCAGAGTACATTATGAGAAATGCTGGGCTGGAAGAAACACAAGCTGGAATCAAGATTGCCAGGAGAAATGTCAATAACCTCAGATATGCAGATGACACCACCCTTATGGCAGAAAGTGAAGAAGAACTAAAGAGCCTCTTGATGAAAGTGAAAGAGGAGAGTGAAAAAGTTGGCTTAAAGCTCAACGTTCAGAAAACTAAGATCATGGCATCTGGTCCCATCACTCATGGGAAATAGATGGGGAAACAGTGGAAACAGTGTCAGACTTTATTTTTGGGGGGCTCCAAAATCACTGCTGATGGTGATTGCAGCCATGAAATTAAAAGACGCTTACTCCTTGGAAGGAAGGTTGTGACCAACCTAGATAGCATATTTAAAAGCAGAGACATTACTTTGCCAACAAAAGTCCGTCTAGTCAAGGCTATGGTTTTTCCAGTGGTCATATATGGATGTGAGAGTTGGACGGTGAAGAAAGCTCAGGGCCGAAGAATTGATGCTTTTGAACTGTGGTGTTGGAGAAGACTCTTGAGAGTCCCTTGGACTGCAAGGAGATCCAACCAGTCCATCCTAAAGGAGATCAGTCCTGGATGTTCATTGGAAGGGCTGATGTTGAAGCTGAAACTCCAGTACTTTGGCCACCTCATGCGAAGAGTTGACTCATTGGAAAATACCCTAATGCTGGGAAGGATTGGGGGCAAGAGGAGGAGGGGCGACAGAGGATGAAATGGTTGGATGGCATCACCGACTCGATGGACATGGGTTTGGGTAAACTCCGAGAGTTGGTGATGGACAGGGAGGCCTGGCGTGCTGCGATTCATGGGGTCACAAGGAGTCAGACATAACTGAGTGACTGAACTGAACTGAACTAATCAACGACTTACAAGAACCAAGGAGCAGGACCTCCCTGGTGGTCCAGTGGCTAAGACTCTGCACTTCCACTGCAGGGGGTGCAGGTTGGATCCCTGGTTGGGGAACTTGGATCCTGTATGCCATAGGACTTCCCAGGTGGTACAGTGGTAAAGAATCCACCTGCCAATGCAGGAGATACAGGAAACATGGATGGGATCCCTGGATTGGGAAGATCCCCTGGAGGAGAAAAATGGCAACTCACTCCAGTATTCTTGCCTGGTTGAATCCCATGGAGAGAGGAGTCAGACGGACTAGAGTCCATGGGGTCCCAAAGAGTCAGACATGACTGAGCACACACAAACAACAATAAGATCCCATATGCACAGCCTGACTGAAAAAAAAAAGAAAGAAGAAGCTGGTTGACTGTGTATATGATACCTCAAACATTTTTTATTATTATTTAAAATTTTTTATTACTGCAGTGTAATTGCTTTACAATGTTTGATTAGTTTCTGCTGTACAACAAAGTAAATTAATCATCTGTATACATATATCCCTTCCCTCTTGAACCTCCTTCCCACCTCCCCCATCCCACCTTAAGAGGGTGGGATGCACCATAGAGCACCGAGCTGAGTTCCCTGTACTATATAGCAGTTTCCCCGCTAGCTGCCTATTTAACACATGGCAAACATTTCAAGAAAACTAACAAATATAATGAAATTGCCTGATTGCCCCTGCTACTGGACAACATGGAAAGAAAAGAATGAGCTCAGAGATTTAAGTTTTCAGTTCAATCACCACATATAAGACTGAAGGCTTCTGTGTGTACCCTAAAGGAGACCCTTAACGTCTCAGAGAAGCTGGATTGAGACTGCTGAAAATCAAATCCAGAATTTCATTCCATGACTAGCTGAATTACAACTCAAGTTGAATTTCCAGCTTTGCAGAGTATCTGTTGTTAAAGTGGGGCATTGATTGGGAGAGAATGGGGTCCTTTAAGATGGGATGGGGATATGTGGGGAAAACCTGATGAAGGTAAGGATGTTGAGCCCTTAAACTCTGATGAGTCTTCTTTGCTAGTGAAGAGACCTCCCCACCCCCAGCAGAAGTGGCTTCCCACACATAGTGGTATTGGTTTTCCTATACCCATCTAAGGGGGGTAATCCTACATTGCCTGAGGAAACTGTAATGATTGCTCCTGAGGCATTTGGCATGTAAGACAAGGCTGATTATCCTCAAGACTCACTGTCACTCTCTTTACTTCTGGACTGTAACTAAACCCAAGTCCCAGCAGACCCCTGAAGATGAGGTAATAAGTGGACCCATGAGGAGGTGTGTTATACTCCAGAAGAACTACTTGAATTCTTTGGTTTAGGCAGACAGAAAGCTAGGAACTACATATACCAATGGCGTGGGATAATGGTGGAAGGAATCTAAAGTTGGATCAGGCCAAATTTATTGACAGGGCCACGCTAAGCAGAGAGTCTGCATTTAATGTTGCAGCAAGGGAAATTAGAAAGGATTATAACAAATTCTTTGGTTGGTTGTCTAAAATATGGACCAAAAGATGACCCACAGTGAGCAAATTAGAGTGACCAGATATGCTTTCGTTTAATGTAGAGAAAGGGATTCAAAGGCTTAGGGAAATCAGAATATTAGACTGAACTTGTTATTTAAGACTTATCCATAGTGGAAGGATCCAGAAGACATACATTTAAAAAAAATTATTTATTTATTTGGCAGTGCCATGTCCCAGTTGTGGCACTCAAGATCCTCCATTGTGGCACTTGAAATCTCCAGTTGCAGCCCACAGGCTCGGTAGTTGTGGAGTGTGGGCTTAGTTGCTCTGTGGCATGTGGATCTTAGTTCCTCAACCAGGGATCGAACCTGTGTCCTTTTCATTGCAAGGCAGATTTGCAACCGTTGGACCACCAGGGTAGTCCCCAGAAGACAGATCTTTCAACAATACTGTGAGAAATTTGTGAAGGGAGCCCCAGAATCCTTAGAATCTGTGATCACTCTTCTCTGTAGGCCAGACCTTACAGTGGGCATTGCAGTCACTGAACTGGGAAACCTAAATATGGTGGGAGTAATTGGATCTCGGGGTGGCAGGGGCCAAGTGGCAGCACTCAACATCAAAGGCAAGGTAGGCATAATTACCATAGTGAATAGCAGAGTCAGAGCAGCAGTCTGAATAGTCTGACTCTCACAGACCTATGGCATTGTCTAGTTGATCATGGCATTCCTAGAAGTGAAATAGATAAGAAGCCTACTAAATTTCCTACTTGAGCTGTATAAGGAGAAAAGTTCTAGGTTAGGCAAACAAAGACATAACTTAGATCCTGAAAACAGAGAGTCATTGCCCTTCAATCAATTCCCACACTTGAGCTATTTTACAGACTTGGGACCACTTGAATGAAGGGGAGGCTGGGTTCCTTCCCTTGAGGAAGCACCCTGGTACACTACAAAAAATTTCATACTGTTAATCTTTCTCTCATCCTTCCCCAAAGAGACCTAACGCCTTTTACCAGGATGACCGCTTTGGGGAAAAGAAAATAATCAGACCTTTCAGGGACTACTCTGCCTTGACTCTGAATTGACATTAATTTCAAGAAACTCAACTCAAACACAAACATCACTGTGGCCAACCAGTCAGAGTAGGAAGTTAGGTGATCAATGGAGATTTAGCTCAGATCCTTCTCACAGTAGGCCCAATGTTTCCCCAAACCCATCCAGTGCTTGTTTACCCAGTTCCAGAATGCATAATCCTATAAAATTTGCCTATTTGGTCTGTGCAGAAGACAGATGGATCTTGGAAAATGACAATGGATAGGCTTAACCTGGTGATCACTCCAATTGTAACTGCAGGAGGAGGTGTAGTTTCATTGCCTTAGCAAATTAACACACAACTCTTAATCTGGGAAATGTCTTTCTCTATCAACAAAGCCTCCCAGAAGCTGTTTGCTTTAAGTTGGCAAGGCCGGTGATACACTTTCACTGTGCTACCTCAGGGGTATATTAACTCTCCAGTCCTATGTCTTAATTTAGTTCACAGGGACCTTGAAGGTCATTCGTTTCCATAAGGTATCACATTGGTTCATTTCATCATTGACAGAATGTTTACAGACGTAGTGAGCAAGAGGTAGAAACTACTCTAGATTTATTGGTGAGACATGTGCATGGCAGAAGGTGGGAAATAAATCTGACAATTCGGGAGTCTTCTGCTGCTGCTGCTGCTAAGTCGCTTCAGTCGTGTCCGACTCTGTGCGACCCCATAGACGGCAGCCCACCAGGCTCCGCCGTCCCTGGGATTCTCCAGGCAAGAACACTGGAGTGGGTTGCCATTTCCTTCTCCAGTGCATGAAAGGGAAAAGTGAAAGTGAAGTCGCTCAGTCGTGTCCGACTCTTAGCGACCCCATGGACTGTAGCCTACCAGGCTCCTCCGTCTATGGGATTTTCCAGGCAAGAGTACTGGAGTGGGGTGCCATTGCCTTCTCCGCGGGAGTCTTCTACCTCAGTGAAATTTCTGGGGATCCAGTGGTGTGGCGCATATCAAGATATCCCTTCCAAGATGAAGGGTAAGTTGTTTCATCTGGCCCCTCCTGCAACCAATAGAGAGGAACGATGCTTAATGTGGGCCTCTTTGAATTTTGGAGGCAACATATTTCTCCTTTGGATGTGTTCCAAAGTGACTCAAAAGCTGCTAGTTTGGAGGGAGGGGCCCAGAACACAAGAAGGCTCTACAACAGGTCTTGTGCAAGCTGCTCTAGCACTTGGCCACATGATCTAGCAGACCCAACGGTGCTTGATGTGTCAGTTGCATATATGCTCTTTGGAGTTTCTGGCAGGCTCCTGTTGGTGAATTGCATCATAGCACCTTAGAATTCTGGAGCAAAGCCCTGCCATCTCTGCAGATAACTCCTCTCCTTTCGAGAAAGTTTTTGGTCTGCTATTGGACCTTACCAGAGACTGAATCCTTATCACTGTGCAACCATGTTACCATGTAACCTCAGCTGCCTGGCATCATGAACTGAGTGTTATCTGGCCCACTAAGTGAGAAAGTTGTGTGTGCACAGCAGTACTCTGTTGTCAGATGGAAGTAGTAGATATGAGATTGGGCTTGACCAGGCCTTGAGGGCACAGTAAGTTATGTGAAGTGGCCCAAATGCCCATGATCCCCACTCCTGCTACACTGCTCTCTCTCTCCCAGCCTGCTATGGCCTCATCCAGAGTACCCTGTGATCACTTGACAAAGGAAGAGATGTAGGCCTAGTTTACAGATAGTTCTATGTGATATGCAGGTATTAGGCTTCAGTAGACAGCTGCAGTATTACAGCCCCTTTCAGGGACATTTTTGAAGGACATTGGAGAAGGGAAATCCTCCCAGGGGGCAGAACTCAAAGCAGTATACCTGGTTGCTCACTATGCTTGAAAGAAGAAATGGCCAGGCATGTGATTATATATCGATTTATGGGCTGTGGTTAATGGTTTGGCCAGGTGGTCAGGGACTTGGAAGGAACATGAGTGGAAAATTGGGGACAAGGAAATTTAAGGAAGAAGTATGTACACAGGGAAATCCCTGGAAGTCCAGTGGTTAGGACTCAGTGCTTTCACTGCCGTGGGCCTGGGTTCAATCCCTGGTCAGGGAACTAAAGATCCTGCAAGTCATGTGGCCCAATCAAAAAAATTAAAACAACAACAACAAAAAAAAAGAAAGAAAAACAAAGTTATGTATTCAGACTTCTTTGAATAGGCAGAAAAAAAGTTGAAATATCTGTGTACATTGTGAAAGGTCACCAAAGGATGACCTCAGCTGAGAAGGATTTTAATAATTCTGTGGATATCGGTTAGCCTCCTTCCCAAGCTCCTGTAATTACTCAATGGGCTCATGAACAAAGTGGCCATGGTGGCAGGGATGAAGGTTATGCATGGGTTCAACAACATGGACTTCCATTCACCAAAGCCAACTTGACTACAGCCATTGCTGAGCACCCATTATGGCACCATTCCTCAGGGTGATCAGCCAGATACCTGGTGGCAGGTTGAATACACTGGACAATGGAAGGGGCAGCATTTTGTTTTTACTGGAATAGACACTCTGGATATGAATTTTTCCTTCCTTGCATACAATGCTTCTGCCCAAATCTACCATCCATAGATTTATGGAATGTTTAATCCACTGTTGTGGGATTCCATACAGTATTGTTTCTGATCAAGGAACTCATTTCACAGCAGAATAAGTACAGCAATGGGTCCATGCTCATGGAATTCACTGGTCTTACCATGTTCTCTACCATCTAAAAGCAGTTGGTTTGATAGAACAGTGAGACTCAGTTATAGTCTGCTGGGTGGCAACATCTGATTATTTTTGGTAATGTATTGGGTTGGCCAAAAAGGTCTTATGGAAAAAACCGAATGAACTTTTGGCCAATACAATGTAAGAATAGTTGATTTTTGCATGTTGATCTTGTATCCTGTGAACCTCACTAAATTCTTAAGTCTAGTGGTTTTTTGGTAGAGTCCATAGGATTTTCTGTAAAAGTAATTGTGTTACCTATGCAAAATGACAGTTTTACTTTTTTTTCAAAAATGTATGCTTTTTATTTCTTTTTCTTTATGCACTGACTAGAATCTTGAATATGATGCTGAACACAAGTGGTGAGAGCAGTGAAAAGTGAAAGTTGCTCAGTCGTGTCTGATTCTTTGCAAACCCATGGACTATTCTCCAGCTCAGAATACTGGAGTGGGTAGCCTTTCCCTTCTCCAGGAGATCTTCCCAACCTAGCGATCGAACCCAGGTCTTCCGGACTGCAGGTGGATTCTTTACCAGCTGAGCCACCAGGGAAGCCTGGTGAGAGCAGACATCTCTATAATTCTTGGTACATTTCTATATGTTTCAAATGATTCACATTTGAAATTAAATGTCAAATTCAAACGACATTTAGAACATCACTTCTGTTGTAATTCCTGACAAAAATGCATAATCTGAATAGAATCATGAGGAAATATCAGACATACTTGATTGTGGAACGTTCTACAAAAAACTATCCTATAATCTTCAAAAGTGATGTTCTAAATTAAATGTCAAAATTAAAGGAAAAACACAAGAATAGTACAAATAACTTCCCCCCCCGAACCATTTGAGACATGATGTCTGATCAGCTCTGAATACTTAAGTGTCTGATTCCTATCAAGTAGGGCATTCTCCTACACAACCACAATAGAGCCATCAGAATCTGGAAATTGATATTTGATATACTACTACCATATAACCCACAGACCCTGCTCAAGTTTTGCCAGTTGTCCAAAAAATATTCCTCAATGCAAAAGGATTCCCTTTTTTTTGTGCTACTGAGGTAGCACAGTGCAAAAGGGTCATATGTTGCATTTATTCTCTTTCAATATGGAACTTGTCTTGGTCTTTTCTTGATTTTTATGACCTTGACACTTTTGAAGATTATAGGATAGTTTTTTGTAGAATGTTCTTCAATCAGGTATGTCTGATATTTCCTCATGATTCTATTCAGATTATGCATTTTTGTCAGGAATTACAATGGAAGTGATGTTCTAATTGCATTCTAGTAGCCTGTATATTATTTTGATTTGTCCCATTACTGGTAATGTTAGTAACTTTCATCCCTTATGATGATGTCTTCCAGATTTCTCCACTGTAAAATTATTCTTTTCCCTCTTGTAATTAATGAGTATTGTATGGGAAAGTACCTTGAGAGTATGGAAATATCCTACCCTTCATCAAATTTTCATTTGGTCTAGTAGTCATTGGTGTTTTGTGGCTTAATTATTACTGATGGCTTCTAAATGGCGTTTTCTAACTCCATCATTGCTTCTACATTAATTAGTTGTCATTTTACTGAGAAAAGCTTTTTCTTCTTCCCTTCTATTTATTAATTATTACTATCAGAATGACTCATAGATTCCTGTTTTATTCAGTGGATTATAATCTTTTACTGTTATTATTTAGTTTGATGTTCAAATTATCACAGATTTGGCCAGTGGGAGCCCCTTCAAGCTCTTTTTTTTCCACTTTTTTTTATTTGGAATAGTTGCTTTAAAGCTCTCTTTTATGTCCTTTTGAAATGATGTCCCCATCATTTTTGGGGAATATAATTGACTCACGATATTATATTAGAGGTGTGCAACATAATGATTTGATATTTTTGTACACTGCAAAATGATCACCATGATAAGTCTAGTTGCCATCTGTTACCATACAAAGTTATTACAGTATTATTGACTACTCCCTATGCTGTACATCACATCTGTGACTGATTTTATAAGTGACATGTCCCCATCATTATTTGAGCATTCCACACTTTGTCCTGGCACAACCATATATTTCAGGTTCATCTTGTAGTTTCCCTCCCCAGACCCTGAAACAACCATTTGCCCATAGAGCAATGGTTCTTTTTAGTGGAGAATTAGTATTTAGAAATCACAGATCAATGCTTTGGGGTATCACTATTCCCAAGTCCTCTCAGTGAACTGAACTGGGGGAAAATGTGTGTATGAGTATGTGTGCTAAATTGCTTCAGTTGTGTCCGACTCTTTGCAACTGTAGCCCGCTAGGCTCCTCTGTCCATAGGATTCTCCAGGCAAAAATACTGGAATGGGTTGCCTTGCCCTACATCCAGGGTATCTTCCTGACCCAGGGATCTAACTGGTGTCTCTTATGTCTCCTGCATTGGCAGACGGGTTCTTTACCACTAGAGCCACCTGGGAATATTTTTTGTTTATATATTTTAACCAGATACCTCTAATTCTAACATAATGTTACAGGGTTCATTCTGATTTTCTATTTTCCCACAGTTGAGACTTTTATCTGGCAGCAGAAACCTGGCTCCCTTTGTCCTCAATATATTTATTTGATCGATCCCACTTATATATAACCAATTTTCTGTTGCTGTTGCTGCCTGTCCCTCTCCCCGACCACAGATGCCTGCTTAAGCTCCAACACTCCATGCCAGGCTCCCACCAGGGTTTCCAGAGAACCAGAGCCCTCTTTGCCCTCTTCAGGCTCTAACATACTGCAATGAGCCACTGCCGCTACTCATTCTAGCTGGGCTCCTACATTCTCCACCTAATGGCTTTTAGACTGAATTATTCAGGAAGGAAGGAAGAAGAAAGGAAGGAAAGAAGATAGGCAGGCTCATAATCATTTTTTAACTAAGGGGAAAAAAGCCTCCAATCATTTTGATTGCTGATTGTCATTCACAGGAGTATTGATGGCTGCTCTTTTACTTGTGGCCAAAAGAAAATGAAGTTTTATTAAACTGGGTATGGTTAATCTGTGTCCATGTTATTTTTAATGATTTACATAGTTATAGCCTAAAGAACCATGTTTCAGATTACAATATATGCAAATTTAGGAGACAAAAAAAAAAAAATAGAGTAGTTGGATCCAAGAGAGCTACCACTCAGTATTACTCTTTCATCTTTGACTAAGCTCTGAAGTATAGGCTTCTATTCTAGCTGAAGAATATGCCTCAGACACTTACAGATAACCATGCTCTGCAGCTTTTGTTATAGTGAGTCAGTTTTAAGATTTGAGAATTATCTTAGATGGGAGATGTCAGATCTGGACCAATAATGGATGATAAATATTTCACACTGATTCAGGAAGGCAGCAGTGCAAAAGAGCATGGGCTCTGAAACCACACTGGGTCCCAATCTGCCCTCTCATATTTACCAGTAGTGGGACCTTGCAAAAACTGCTCAGGCTTTTTAGGCCTCAACATCTTCATTTCTAAAATGGAAATTCTATACCATAGGGTTGTTTAAGCAGATTAAGCAATACCCTTAAAACAGTGTCTGGCACTAGAGGTGGATTTGCCTTGAAAACTAAAGACATTTAAGTTTCAGGGAATCTCACTTGCATAGGCTGCCTCCATGGCCCTGCACTTAATTTTATATTATAATTTTTTTCTTTTTCTTAAAGAGAATCCCCAAATTGTGTAAACTTCAGGCCCTACTCAACTGGGTCTGCTCCTGTCTGGCACATAGTAAGTACTTGGTAAATCTTAGTTTTTATTACTTAATCTAATATTGAGTGGTCCTCTATGGTATTTTTATTTTCAATTTTGTGTATGTGTATTTTTGTTTTAGTTTTTAAGTTGCCCCAAGAGACTTAGAAAGATACAAGATGCACCTTGTAGAAAGATAAACTGTAAGATAAGCCATAATGTAAGATATTTCTTTCATTCATTCATTCATTAAAAAAATATTTATTGAGTGGCTACTATATCATAGGTGCTCACAGTCTTGTGGCCAAGACTGACATGTACATATATAATGATAGTATGAATAGTAAGTACTATAATAAATATATATACAGACAAAGAGGGACAACAAACTCTAGAGTGAGTTCACAAACTTGGGCTTTTGACTGAGATATTTTAGTGGATAAATATGAGATTTGGAGGGTGGATTAAACATATTAAACATATTCAAAGGACTTAATTCCTTCACTGAATAAATATTTCTCAAGAATCTGTATTATGTCAGGTACTGTTCTAAATTCTGAAGATACAGTGATAAATGAGTAGGGAAAGAGCTAGGCTTTTGTGGAGCTTACACTCTAGTGGTGGGGGCACCAAGTATGGTAATGTGACAGAGTGTTACACAGTGTATGAGTGCATGTCCATTCTAAACTGAAAATGGTAAGAGAAGGTCTTTCTGAGGAGAAAACATTTAAGGTGAGGATTGAATGACAAGGAGTCAGACATGAAAAGATGGGGAGAGAGGGAGCCACTCAAATGCAAGAGTTGCTGGTAGCAAGACCTGGAATAGCCAAAACACTTTGGAAAAAGAAAACAAAGTTAGAGGACTCACACAACCTGATTTAGAGATTTACTATAGAGACTTCCTGGTGGTCCAGGGGTTAAGAATCCGCCTTGCAATGTAGGGTACTCAAGTTCAATCCTTGGTTTGGTAAGTAAGATCCCACATACTGTGGAGCAACTAAGCCTGTGCACCACAGCTAGAGTCCGTGAGCCACAATGAAAGATTCCACGTGATGCAGGATTTACAACTCACACTTTGCACCACATAAAAAAGTCAACTTGAAATGGATGATAGACCTAAATATGAAACCCAAAACTATAAAACTTCTATGGGAAAATATAACTGAAAGTCTTTATAATTTGGGGTTAAACAGAGATTTCTTATCTAGGGCACAAATACCACAAACCATTAAAAAATTGATAGATTTGGACTTCATCAAAATTAAAAACTTCTGTCTTCCAAAAGATCTTGTTTAAAATATGAAAAAAACAGCCATGGATGGGGAGAAAATGTATGGAAAACATATACCTGATAGAGACTGCTATCCAGAATACAAAAAGAACTCTCACAACTCAGAAGAGAACAATCTAATTTTTTAAATGGGCAAAAGGTTTGAATAGACATTGCACCCAACAAATATATAAAAAGATGCTGAACATCATTAGACTTTGTGGAAATGCAAATTAAACCTCTGTGCCATATTATCATATACCCATTAGAATGGCTAAAATTAAAAACAGATAATACAAAATGCCGGGGAGGGTGAGGAGCCACTGGAACTCTCACACATTGCTGACAGGAGTGTAAAATGACATACTCCCTTTGGAAAACAGCTTGACAGTTTCTTATAAAGTTCCACATACACTCACCATATAACCCAGAAATCCCACTTCTGGTTATTTACCCAAGAGGAATAAAAATATATGCCTACATAAAGACTTGTACATAAATGCCTGTGGCAGCTTTATTATAATAGCTCAAAACTGGAAATTACCTAAATGGCTATCAACTGGTGAATATGTACATAAATTATGGTAGATCTGTATAATGAAATACTACTCAGCAACAAAAAGGAATAATACATGAAACAACGTGGATGAATCTCAAAAGCATTTTGTGAAGGGAAAGCAGACAGACACAAAACCCTACAGACTGCATGATACCATTTAGTAGCATTCTGGAAAAGACAAAACCATAGGGACAAGAATCAACTTGGTGGTTGCTTGAGGTTGTGGTGGTGGTGATGGAGGGGAATGACTACAGAGGGGCATAAGAGAAGATGTTGAGGTCATAGAAATGCACATATCTCAACTGCAATGATAGTATTACTATACACATTACCAAAACTCAGCACATTTAAAAATGGTGAACTTTATTGTACGTAAATTCTTTACTAGGGTCTGAATTAAAAAATAATCACCTGTAGGAATAAGTGCAGTTTTAAAATGTGTCCACAAATTCTACACTTGATCTTAGTCAGAAAGCTGAGAATTGATTATCTACAAATTCTTTGACATGACTTACTTCAAAAGGTAGAGCCTAATTCTACTCTCCTTTAGTGTGGTCTGCACTGACTTAGTGACACACTGCTAAGAAACAAATGATGGCAGAGTGACAGGATGTGACTTCTGAGAATCGGCCATAGTACTGTATTGTGAGGACCTTGACCAGCCTTATGGAGAAGCCCACATGATAAGAACCTGAGACCTCTTGCCAACAACCATTTAGGTGAGACATCTTTGAGTCAGATCCTTGAACCTCAATCCTTGAGTCAACAGGGGCTGCAGCCCTGGCCAATTTCTTGTCTGCAACCTCATGAGAAATCCTGAGCCAAAACCAACTAGCTAAGCCAGTTCTGAATTCCTGATCCACAGAAACTGTGAGATAATAAATATTTGTTGTTTTAAGCCAGTAAATCTGCGGTAATTTGTTACACAATTGTAAATAGATTATCGAGATGAGAGAAGTAATCTGAGGTAAAGTTGGAGAGGTAGATAGAGACAAGAGCTTATAGAAACTTAACAGGCTTTGTGACGACTTCAGATTTGATTCTAAGTCTAATGGTAAGCCACTGGTGGTTTTATTCAGAAGAATATGAATCACAATTTCAGAACTGTGATTACAAATCACAAAGAATACAACTCACAATACCAATACCAATTTCACTTTCAGTAATCATTTCACTATGGAGTGGTCAAGAATGAAGGCAAGGAGACCATTAGGAGGTTATTTTGGTAGTACAGGCAAGAGATGATGGTGGCTGACACTAGGGTGGTGACAGTGGAAATGGATGTATAGAGTGAAGGAAGTAAGAGGAATCAAAGATGAGCCTAACCTCCCTGGCAGTCCAGTGGTTAAGACTCCACACTCTCAGTGCAGGCAGCACAGGTTTGATGCCTGGATGGGGAACTAAAATCCCACATGCAGTGCAGTGCAGCCAAAAAAGTATTTAAAAATAAAATGAGCCTACAGTTTTGTTTGTTTCTTTTTGTCTGAATAGTTGAAATGATGATAACTGCAAAAAGGGACATATTGGGAGAGGTGATGAATGAAATCAAGAACTGAAGGAGTGTATAAGCATAACGTATTTGAGACACAGCAAAAAGGTCAGTATGATTGGAGTTTATGGTGATTGGATAGGAAAAGAGAGTGATGAGAAAGTAGGCTAAAAAGACAGGCATGAAAGAAAGGCCCTCTTTATCACCATAAAATGTCTGGTCCTTATCCAGTTAGTCACTGGGAGTCACTAAAAGATTTTTAAGTAAGAGAATGATTGATCAAATCTACATGTTAGAGAGATTACCAGCAGCAGCCACATAGAGTTTGGATTGAAGATGAGAGATAATGGAAAGCAGAAGACATTTTGAGTAACTTTCTGAGTTTTAGGAGGCAGCATAGTACAGCAGAAAGAACACAAATGACTTTGAAATCAGAGGGACCCAAGTTCAAATCTTGGCATAGCAAGTTACCATCTACTACAGCTTGAACTGTGTCCCCTTCCAAATTCACATGTCAAAGTCCTAATCCCCAGTACCTCAGAGATGACCTTTTTGGTCAATAGAGTCATTGTAGATGTAATTAGTGAAGTTCATACTGGAGTAACGCAGGCTCCTAATTCAATATGACTGGTGTCCTTATAAAAAAGGGGAAATTTGGTCACAGACATGCCATCTAAATATGAAAGCATAGATCTACAGGTCAAGGAATGCCAAAAATTACCAGCAAACCACTAGAAGATAGGGGAGAGGCACGGAACAGACTCTGCCTCATAGTCCTCAGAAGGAACCAACTCTGCCAACACCACGATCTTAGACTTTTAGCCTTCAGAACTGTGAGAGAATACATTTCTGTCAAGCCACTCAGTTTGTGGTACTTTGTTATGGTAGCCCTAGCAAACAAATACACCATCTGTGTGACTTGGGCAAATTATTTTATTTTGCTAATCCCCAGTATCCTAATCTGTAAAATGGGGGCAATTGTATCTGCTTGATAAAATGGTCACAGAGATTAAATGATATGAGGTTTGTAGAACACCTAGCACTCCATAAATACTATTTTACATTTGTGAGACACTAAGGCTATCTGCCAGCAATGCAGGAGACCCTGGTTTGATTCCTGGGAAGATCCCCTGGAGAAGGAATAGGTTACCCACTCTAGTATTCTTGGGCTTCACTGGTGGCTCAGATGGTAAAGAATCCACCTGCATTGCAGGAGACCTGGGTTCGATCCCTGGGCTGGAAAGATCCCCTGGAGAAGGGCATGACAATCCATTCCAGTATTCTTGCCTGGAGAATCCCCATGGACAGAGGTGCCTGGCAGGCTACAGTCCACAGGGTCACAATGAGCTGGACATGATCGAGCAGCTAAGCTTTCTTTCAGTGCTACCCATTGGGCATCCCTGCTGGCTCAGTGGTAAAGAATCCACCTGCAGTGCAGGAGACACAGAGACACAGGTTTTATCCCTGGATGGGGAAGATCCCCTGAAGAAAGAAATGACAACCCACTCCAGTATTGTCACCTGGGAAAACCCATGGACAGAGAAGTCTGGTGGGCTGCAGTTCTTGGGGTTGCAAAGAGTTGGACATGACTGAGTGACTGAACAACAACAATGCTATCCAAGGAAAATGGGACATTTCTGGACATTTTGGGAAAGACTGGCTACAGCTATAAGAGTCGTGTGCTGCTGCTGCGACGTCGCTTCAGTCGTGTCCGACTCTGTGCGACCCCATAGACGGCAGTCCACCAGGCTCCGCCGTCCCTGGGATTCTCCAGGCAAGAATACTGGAGTGGGCTGCCATTTCCTTCTCCAGTGCATGAAAGGGAAAAGTGAAAGTGAAGTCGCTCAGTCGTGTCCGACTCTTAGCGACCCCAGGGACTGTAGCCCACCAGGCCCCTCTGTCCATGGGATTTTCTAGGCAAGAGTACTGCAGTGGGGTGCCATTGCCTCCTCCGAGTCATGTGCAATACAACCTAAAAGGAACAGGATGGAGAAATTGATCTTGGAATCCCTATTTCCTGTTGGACTCCTTAGAAAGGAGCCCTGGGATTGTCTTGTATTCTGTGAAAATGTGGCTTCTTTGGGGACAGAACACTAGTACAAGAACCAAAAACACCCTCAAAGGCAGGAAGGTTGAGGTTAACTAACATCCTATGCTGTGGTAATGTTGGGAAGGAAAGAAGTGAACAAAGCTGGAGAAGAATGGGCCAGATTCCTTAAGCCTCCAGGTTTCCCAGCTCACTTCCTTAGGTAAAAGATTTAGGCTGGGGGTTGTCCTCTTCTCAGCTCCATAAGGGAAACTTAACAGAGGCCTCACCAGTCTCTGGAACGCCTAGTCCTTTCAAGCAGGGAGTCTCTTGCCAAAGCAAACAATCCCAGCTCTATGATTGTGCTCTGGCTGGGGTAGGGGAGAACAAAGATCCCTTTCTTTGCTTCCCCAACTCTATGGCTCCAGCCAAAGGCACTGTTTACACAGTCTTCCCTGGTGAAGAATTTGTTCCATTTCTCTCTAGGTTACAGCTGGAAAAGATTGACTCCCTCCTTGCCTGTTCCTTTTCCCTAGACCCCTGGACAAGAAAGGTGTCCGATACCTGAAGCCTTCCACCCTCAGAAAAGATGTCAGCCCACAGAAGTAACTCCAGACCCTTTTGTGATGTGACAGAGAACCTTACAGTTTTAGTGGCAGAAAGCCTGTCTGGCTGGAGCAATCAAGAGCATAACTTGTCTCCATTCCAATTCTGCTTATCCTCCCTCTCTCACTCCCCAGGGATTCCTAGGCTTTCCCAGGTCCATACCTAGGAGTGAATCAAATAGACAAAATCCAGGGCAGACTTGGGTTCTTTCTTTAAAAGGATATTAAGGTGGGTAGGATGAAAGCAATGTTTTTTTAGCAGGAAAAGTTTTCTGTGGTTTTTAGTTTACTAACTCCAGCAGCACATATGTTTCCCTCCAGCCCCCAAAACAAAAGCAAGAAGGAGAAAAGGAAGCCCCAGAGTGGTGGAGTCTAATTTTAGCCCTGGCAGAGAGTCCTAGTGTTAAATTACTCCTGGTAAATTGGTAACTAAGAAACAGAAGAGATAAAGGCAATTTACAAGATCTAGGTCTCCAGCAAGAATTTTTTTTTTTAATATTTATTTATTTGGTTGTCCTGGGTCTTAGGTGTGGTACGAAGGATCTTTGATCTTTAGTTACAGCATGTAAACTCTTAGTCTTGGCAAGTGGGATCTAGTTCCCTGATCAGGGATCAAACCCAGGTCCCCTGCATTGAGGACGCAGAGTCGTAGCCACTGGACCACCAGGGAAATTCCCTCCAGCAAGAATTTTAAAATCTAATTTCATTTATTTCTATGTCATCTCCAGGAGACACATCTCAAGAAAATGTGCCTCTCATTTCACGAAAGGGAAGGAAATTGAAGCACGAGAAGAATTAACCAAAAGTGACCTGAACCCAGGATTGTGGGACTTTCAATCTGGTCAACTCCATAGGCTAAGCTGTTTTTGGAAAATTTTATGGGTTTTTTCATCGTACAGATTTTCCCTGAGCTAAATCCCCACTGACTACCCTCCTGTTGTTAAGGGAGTTATGGGCTAGGTGTTTGTTACCCTTTGCAGCTATGTTTTGGAAACTTAAAAGTCCTTGCTCCAGATATTGGAAGAAGTAGATCAAAAAGCCTTAGGGGTGCAATGGGGATGGAAATCTGTTAGGTGTAGATATCATCCCACAACATACATACAAACACCCCCCCGCCCAACCACCCTCCCCAGCAAGATCTACAGAGTTGGTTTCTGTAAAAGCAGCAACGCAGTTCCTGGAAGGTTCTAATCTACAATAGTTAAAAAAATATCTATCCTGGGGCAAGAGCTGAGCCAACCTGCTAAACTGAGCCTACCCAGAAGGCCAGGAAATTACCCAGCAGTGGATAAAATGAACACAAGGGTAGGCAAATGCTATGCTACCTATCTGCGATGTAACCACAGAGATGATAATTATAAGAAAAACAGATCAATCTCCTTCACTGAGAAATCTAAAAAAAAAACTGTCCAGATTCATCTTTCCCTCTCTTGCAATGATATCCTGGCTCCCACACCTTGTGGTGTGGCATAATGCAAGGAGCTCTGATCATGGGTTGCTGTTCTGTTCTATCAGTTCCCACCTAGGTAACCTCTAGAACAAAGTCATGATTCTTGAATCTGAGTCTTAGTTTTCTCACTTGTTAAAACCAGAAAAAAATACCTACCTCACACAAATGAAATAGCTATAGTAAAAATAGCTATAGGCATTCAATTTTTGCTTATATGTCTTTCCTGGAGTTCCTCGGTGGTCCAGTGATTAAGACTTCATGCTTCCACTGAAGGGGGCACAGATTTGACCCCTGGTCAGGGAACTAAGATCCTGCATGCCACGTGGTCTTGCCAAAAAATAAATAAATAGGCAAATAAGTAAGCAAATAAATAAAATTAAAAGATTTTTCCTTGTTTTGCTTTCCTGAGCTAGGTTAGAGTCAATGAAGTTAGGAGGCAGAGGGTCAGAAAAGTCAATCTTAGAGTTCCTTTCAACGCAGACTGGAAAACTGCACTTATGTTACCTTTTTATTGCTACATAACAAACTATATAAGCTCAGTGGTTTAAAACAAAGTCCGTTTATTATCTTACTTTCTGTAGATCATAAAATCCAGGCAGGTTTGATTACATTTCCTGTTTGTGTGTGCTCAGTCGTGTCCGACTCTTTGCAACCTCACAGACTGTAGTCCACCAGGCTCCTCTGTCCATGGAATTTTCCAGGCAACAACACTGGAGCAAGTTGCCATTTCCTCCTCCAGGGGATCTTCCCAACCCAGGGATAGAATCTGCGTCTCTTGTGTCTTCTGCATTGGCAGGCGGGTTCTTTATCACTGCGCCACCTGGGAAGCCCACATTTCCTGTTTAGTGTCTCACAAATCCCAAGTCAAGGAAGGTGTTGACTGAGTTGGGCTCTTATCTAGAGATTGTAAGGCAGAATCCACTTCCCAGGCTTATTCAGGCTGTTGGCAGAATTCAGTTCCTTGCAGTTGTTGGACTGAGGTCCCATTTCTTTGCTGGCTGTTGGTTTAGGGGTCAATTTCAGATGTAAGAAGCTACTTACATGTGGTCCCCTCCAACTTCAAAACCAATAATAACCATGTATCGAATCCTTTCTTCAAATCTGATTTCTCCTTCTGCCACTAGTCTGAGAAAGCTCTTTGTTTTTAAGGGCCACTTGATTAGTTCAGGCCCATGCTGGTAATCTCCCTATCTGAGTCAGCATTGCCATATATAACATTACCACAGCTTTCCTTTCACCTCTGTGGCTGCAGCCATGAGTATGCTCAGGCTTCAGAAGAGGCTTGCCTCCAGTGTCCTCCACTGTGGCAAAAAGAAGGTCTGGTTGGACCCCAATGAGACTAACAAAATTGCCAATGCCAACTCCCGCCAGCATATCCAGAAGCTGATCAAAGATGGGCTGATCATCCGGAAGCCTGTGACTGTCCATTCACAGGGTTGATGCCAGAAAAACACCTTGGCTTGCCAGAAAGGCAGGCATATGGGCATAGGTAAGCGAAAGAGTACTGTCAATGCTCAAATGCCCGAGGAGGTAACCTGGATGAAGAGGATGAGAATTCTGCGCCGGCTGCTCAGACAATACTGTGAATCTAAGAAGATTGACTGCCACATGTATCACAGCCTGTAACTGAAGGTGAAGGGTAATGTGTTCAAAAACAAGCAGATTCTCATGGAACATATCCATAAGCTGAAGGCAGACAAGGCTTGCAAGAAGCCTCTGGCAGAACAGGCTGAGGCCTGCAGGTCTAAGACCAAGGAAGCGCGCAAGCGCCGTGAAGAGCGGCTTCAGGCCAAGAAGGAGTGTCCAAGGAGGAAGCTGCTGCTGCTGCTAAGTCGCTTCAGTCTGGTCCGACTCTGTGCCACCCCGGGATTCTCCAGGCAAGAGTACTGGAGTGGGCTGCCATTTCCTTCTCCAGTGCATGAAAGGGAAAAGTGAAAGTGAAGTCGCTCAGTCGTGTCCGACTCTTAGCAACCCCATGGACTGTAGCCTACCAGGCTCCTCCGTCCATGGGATTTTCCAGGCAAGAGTACTGGAGTGGGGTGCCATTGCCTTCTCCACCATGGAGGAAGAGACCAAGAAATAAAGTTACCCCCCTCTTCTCTGTACATAGTGGCCTTGGCAATTGCATAGATCACTCATTCAATAAAAAACAAGCCTACCTCTCTGCTTCCAAAGTCTCTGGCTGCCTGGTGGGTCTTCACTGTGTACTGGACCAGAACTGAGGACTGGGATACAGGCCCTTCTCTGGGTTCCTGCTTTGTTGCTTCCTTGGCTCTTAGCTTCTGGTCAGGCTCATGCTCCCTCCATCCATGGAGTGTGGGGCCTACTATGAAGGGAGGAGAGGAAGGACTTCTCTCCAACTTTCAGATACTGTGCTTCAAAACTGCCCTTTACAGCAGAGTATGAGTGGCATCTCAGACACGGTCTCAGATGTTGGTTGTTATTCAGTTGGGTGTTGTCACATTATTTAAAAACAACAGAAAATAGTATGCTTGCACTCCTCAACTGCACTGAGGTTCAAGGTTGCAGTCCGCTGCCTCAGAACTCCAGGACAGTGGGGATTGAACCACCACCAATTCAGAAGGTATGATTGACCTGAACTGCAGACTGCTGCCTGAGCTGTCTTTAGACAGGCTTGAGATAGAACTGAAGCCATCATTTTGAGTATCCCTATTTTTATTTCTAAACCTATTTTTCTTTCCTGTCCTTATCAGTACTGTTTTCTGTTTTGTTTTTCGGTTTATAACCATCAAAAATGGTCCAAAGGGAAAAAAGCTTTCTTGGCAAGAGTTGGAATAAAGGCACATAACATACACACTTGTCACAGCCATTTTGAGTTGACTTTATACTCCTTTTGCAAATAAGAAGTAGGCTTTATCTTGCCTCTTATCTGGTAGTAATAACCAATAAATTTTTCAATAAAGTAGCTGCTCTATGAGCCAAGTTAAAAAAAACATTACCACAGGTGCAATAGCTAATAAAATTCACAGGTTCTAGGGATTAGAGTATTTTTAGGGGGTCATTTAAGAAATTCTGCCTGCCACAGCACTTATTCAAAAGATGAAAGGAAATTCTTTTGGGATGTGGGGGGAGAATGAAGTGGGAATAAACTCTAAGTAATACACTAATAAGAGAAGCCAAACATTTGCGATGAGTCCTGACCTCATCCATGGTGTCCTACACATTATATCTTCTGCCACATCTAGAGCGGCTACTTTGGTCACAATGTCCTATCACAGTGTCTTCAAGTAAATGGTCAATAATAGACATTTTAAGGAATACTTGGGCACTAAAAAACTCTTGCCATGCTTTAGCTTTTCCTCATCAAATGGTGTCAACACCAAGCCCTCCAAGAACTTGTCCTAAGAAGACATGTTGGAAAGTGCATCTTTTTAGATATGGCTCAACTAAGAGCGAATTTCATTGCTCAAAACTCGGAGGACCAGGATAATATCCCTGTACTCCTCTTACATATTCTACTTCAGGATTCAAGGTGGATATCCATCCCTTCACCTCATTTCTCTTCAGTGAAGGTTAAGACACAGAGCAGCCTCTATGTTCCTGTGTACCAACTTCAGCTAAACACCAGGGTTGTTCCCGAGCTGCTTTTTCATCCTGGTGACCTAAGAAGATCTCAAACTAATAAATCCATCCTGGAAGGCAAGCTGGAACAGGGTTTCTCATTATTACTATTTAGCATGTAGACGGTTTTCAAAGAACATCATTTTCTTCTAATTAGGATGACACTTTTGCCTGGTACTGCAGAAACACAACTGACGATTGGGGAAACTGAAATGTAAGAACAGGGGACCAACTATATGAGAAAAGAATATAAAAAAGAGTGGATATATGTATGTGCATAACTGATTCACTTTACTGTACACCTGAAACTAACACAACATACTATACTCCACACAGCTATACTCCAATAAAATTTTAAAAAAAGAAAAAGAGGGAAACCAAGACTTGCTGCTTTCAGCATCCCTGGGGTTTTTTTCCTCCAAGTTTTTTATGGCCAGACTTGCCAACCACAAGAGGGAGAAACTGTGTAAAATGCCTGTAACAGGCTCTGAGTTTCATGGAGAATGAGAAAGCAAATTATAATCAATATACATAGATTTTTCAAGGCACCATCCTTTCCAAATACCCAAGGTCACCTTTGTGTGTATGCACTTAACTCTTTGGACGAGAATTATTATCCCGATTTAACAGATGGAGAGAAACTGAGGTCCTAGAGTTATTTATTAGTGATCTGACCACCACCATCACAGTGGCCCAGGGCAGAAGAAAGATTACAATAACGTCTAATTTCAAATCATGCCATCTTTTTGAAATTACAAGGACAAATAGAAAGCTTTCATTGCATGTTATCAAAACTGGAAAGATCTTCAGAAAATTTGCTCTTGGACCCTGTCTCTACTAAAACAAAGCACTCCTCCACTCCAAATTGTTGGCAACTTGGGTTGCCAATAGATACCTCTTGGGACCTGAAACTAAGAGGATCCTGGTTGCCTCGACTCCTTCTGAAGAAATTTGCTTCCAAGCTTCTTGCAGCACCATCTCATCATTCACCTCAGAGAGAACAAGAACACATGGGCCACCAGATGTGCTCTCTCCAAGCACCTGAGTTGTTAAGGAGTCAGTTTCAATCCCAAAGAAAGGGCCAAGGAGAAAAATAAAACACAGATGATTCTGATCTAATGACTTGGTAACAGAACTGGCAAGAGAAGCCCTTGCCAGAGGTTCAAACTTAAGTGAACAAAACAAAGAGAGCACTAGTCATCATCCCCAAATATGTACATACCTTGTACCTACTTATGGCTGGAGGAGCAATTCTTGTGAGGTCCACCTAGAGCCGCAAAGTGCAGTAGGGTATAGTTTTTTGGAATAGTATAGCAATCTAGAAGCAAATTGAGGATAGGATCCCACTCAATCCTTGATGACAATAGCAAAAAGACAGGGTGAATAATTTGAGCTGACCTGCTTCCTAAGCATCAGTTTATTGTGGGGTCAAGTGTCTGCTCTAGGCTTTAATTACTGACTGAACCAAAAGAAAAACTGTTATGATCATCTACATTATCATGAAAGGACTTTTATACCCAACTTCAAGCATATGTAAGGTAAGTCTTACTTGAAGTTTCTTTTCCTTCAAAAAAGACAAAAATCATTCATTTTTAGCTGTGCTGGATCTCCGTTGCTTTGCTTGGGCCTTCTCTAGTTGCAGTGAGCAGGGCCAACTACTTGTGGTGATCAGGCTTCTCATGGCAATGGCTTCTCTTGTTGAGGAGCACAGGCTCTAGGCATGTGGGCTCACTTGTTGTGACACATGGGCTCAGCTGCTCTGCAACATGTGGAATCTTCCCCAGACCAGGGATGGAGCCCATGTCCCCTGCAGTGGCAGGTAAATTCTTATCCACTGCGCCATTAGGGCAGTTCTAAAGTTTAGCCCTTTAAAAAAATTCTATTATTTATTTTTGGTTACGCTGGGTCTTTGTTGCTGCATGTGGGCTTTCTCTAGTTGTGGCGAGCGGGGGGGCTTCTAATTGCAGAGGCTTCTCTTGTTGCAGAGCATGGGCTTCAGTAGTTGCAGCATGTGGGCTCAGGGGTTGTGGCTCGTGGGCTCAATAGTTGTGGCACACAGGCTTAGTTGCTCCAAGGCATGTCAGATTCCTGGACTAGGGATGGAATCCGTGTTCCTTGAACTGGCAGGTGGATTCTTAACAACTGGACCACCAGGAAAGACCCTAAAATTGAGCCTTTAGAAAATAATAATCCTTGACCTTTATACTCAAGTGAAAGAAAGTGAAGTTGCTCAGTCGTGTCCGACTCTTGGCGACCCCATGGACTGTAGCCTACCAGGCTCCTTAGTCCGTGGGATTTTCCAGGCAAGAATACTGGAGTGGGTTGCCATTTCCTTCTCCAGGGGATCTTCCCGACCCAGGGATCGAACCCGGGTCTCCCGCATTGTAGGCAGACGCTTTATCGTCTGAGCTACCAGGGAAGCCCACCTTTATACTAACCCCTGTCCAAAAGACCCTCTTGAGGAATCTTTAAGGAAAAAGGTTTATCATTGCTTATTCTGCTCTCTTTGGCTTCCTTAACAGAACAGCAGTCACCAGCAACACTGGAAGAGAACTAGACCAACAATGTGGTAGACATACACCCTGAACTACAAGACATGATCCTTACTCCCACTCAAGCTCTGCTAATAAATGTTCCTGGGAGAATCCTTTGATATAGTCTGTTTCTTCACTTCTGAAGTGAGGTGGTTCGTTTAGACAATTAAATTGAAAATTTGACTAAGATACTGCTGAGATGTGTCATGCTAAGATACTTCTAAGGATACGTGTATTACTGAGTTCCTGCTTCAAGAAACTAACAATCTTAGAAGATAAGGCACACATTTGTGCACATGCGTACATAAGCCCACATTTATCATATACAGTAAGCATTATAAAGTACGCAGCATACTTTATAGTCCTTTATATGGACTAACACTCCTTTGATTGAAAGTAGAGGGAGACCAGATGAAAACTTCATGGAAGTAGAGGTAGCATTTAAAGTAAGTCTTTCAGGATAACAGGGAGAATTTGAAGAAAAGAGGAAAGTGACTAAAGATTGAGGCAAAGAGAGATGGACAAAGTGCAAGGCCTGCAGATATGTAAGGACAGGAAAGCAGGAAAGTGTTTGAAAAATGACAAGCAGTCCACTTTGGGTTGAGTGTAATGGGAATAAGACATAAAGCTGAGGAAGTTTAATCAGACTATTTTTGAATTGGTCTATGACAGAACCAGTCCTACATTTATGGATTAACCTGGCAGTGGTGGGTAGAAGTAAATGCCAGAGGGTAGACATGGCAGGCAGAAGGCCAATTAAGAGGTTATTGCAATAGACCAGTGGGTGGCAATGAGGACATCAGCCAGGATAGTGGCAGTGGAAACAATCACTTCAGTCAAAATTTTAAACCAGCACTGTATGTTGCTTCTGTCCCAATTCTCCATGGTAACAGGCCATCCCAAGTGAAAATTATTAAAAAGGAGCACTAATTTGAATAAAGCTTTTCCAACATAGAGAATGAAAAATAAGTGAGCCCAGATCCATGTTGAGTTTAAAACCATCACTAACCTCTGGCCTTATACTTTCACCAAGGCATTCAGCCAATTGTGGAAAAGAAATATACACAGGAGACTCAAGAAACATCTTATTAATACAGTATTTATTTGTCTTCCTTCTGTCAAGCCCTGAGCCAACCACTTTCCCCAGGCTGCCTGGGGAGGTACAAGAAACGAAACATACAAGGCAGACGAGACACGGGAGAAAGAACTATGGGAGGTGGAAACGGCTCCTTCACATGGCGAAGAGGATGAGAAAGGCCACCATCAGGCAAAAGAGCCCCATGGCCTCCGAGAGGGCAAAGCCCAGAATGGCGTAGGAGAAGAGCTGCTGCTTCAGAGAAGGGTTCCTGGGAGGGGAAGAGAAAAGACTGAATTTCTAGTCCATATAAAGAAAAAGACAAACATTAAAGGAGGGCTCAGGGAGAATCCATCTCAAGCTAACATTTTAGGTAACGAGTCTCTCAGGGTGACATCATCATGCCCCATTTCTTGCTCTGACACATCAAGGTCTTACAGAGATGAATGGGGAAGGGGACAATCCAAAATTCTGTAACACAGCCCAGTACAAACATCACCTCCTCTACTCTATCACCGCATCTTCCCTGGGTCTGGACACTTAACTATCCAGGGCTCAACCAGGATGGAAGATGTCTCTGGGTGGCAGGGTCTATCAGAGCAGTGTTTCCAAACTTTAAGCAGTAGAACCCCATAATACAAAACGTGTAACAGCTAAACTGTAATGGAGTGGCAGAGTTGGAAGTCTTGTTCGATTGGTCTCCCCTTCATTCTCTAAGAGTCTCTGGGGTGTACCCTCAAAACCCTAGGACTTTATGTAACACAATTAGAAAAACACTCTTCTAGTGGACAAGGACATCAGAGGGACAAATAACTTCTCTTATTTCAAAATAGTCAAAAGATTTTGGGCTACAAACCACCTGGGGATGGGGGCGTGTTTAGACAAAATGAGTCAAAATGGGATAAAGGACTCCTAATTCTGAAAATCAATATATAATTTCTATTTCCCTTACTGTCACCTCGGGAAGACTTGATGGATAAAGTAAAGCAACACTAACTTTTAACAGAATTGTGAACATAGAAGTTTCTTATTTCATACAAATCCTAAAAAATAAACTTATTTCCCCAAAGACATTGAGAGAACTTGCAGGTCTCTAAAGGATTAATCTAGTTCTAACACTGAGTTGCCCAGAGTTGTTGGGGACCAAATAGTCCCAAGTGTCAGGGAGCACTGGGCCTAGATGCAGAAGCAGTTTTCCCAGGAGTGATGAGGGAATTCCCGGGGATGGGGAAAAACAGCAGAGAAGCCACTATGCTGAGGCTTTAGACTGGGGGGTGGACGTGGCAAACTTTTTCTGTAAAGGGCTAGACAGCAAATATTTTAGGCTCTGTGGGTCACATATGACCTGTTACCTTTTTTATTTTCATGACCCTTTAAAAATGTAAAACCCTTCTTAGTTCAGCTATACAAAACCAGGCTGGCCCAAATACAGACCTCCTGCCTTAGTTTGCTGACTCCTACTCTAAACCAAAGCTGTCCAATAGAACTTTCCAAAATGGTAGCCATGAGTCATATGTGGCTACTGAGCTACACTGAAAGTATACAAAACTTAAGTCAGTGTACTTTCAGTTAAAACTCACATTTGAATAGCACTACGTGGTTAGTGGCTACTGTATAGGATATTGCAGCTCCAGAACCCCAAATATTTCTGCCCAGACCTGTGGAAGCACATCAGAGAGCCAACGGAGGGCCCATCTTACCTGGCATAACCAATGATGAGACTCCCAAACACAGTCCCAATTCCAGCTCCAGAGCCAGCCACCCCTACTGTGGCAGCCCCAGCTCCAATGAACTTGGCTGCTGTGTCAATGTCCCTTGAAATGGCACTGGTTTGGAAGCTGCGGCTAGGAGTAAGTGAGGTGGTCAGGGGACGGGGGACTACTGCCAAGCTGCTGTGGCTCTGTGAAGAAGCAGCAGATAGAAAGTTTTTAGGAAACTTTTTTTGCTTTGGAAACTTCTGTACCATTTAATCCCTTTATGCTATCAAATCCCATCGTTTCTCCTCCAAACAGAAAATCTTTTAACTCTCCAGAAAACTCTACTGCCAAGCAGAACCTTTAAATCCAAGAGGTGGATGTCAAATATCTTCATGACTCAGGTACAGTCTAGAAATGGAAGACTACAGCCCTAGCCTGTTCCTGATGCCTTGAGGAGATCATCTTCCTGGGCTACATGCTCCCAACTCAAGTCAGTACACTAGATCAAGTAATGGGAGTTATAAGCAGCACACAGGGGCATGCGCTGCCAGTGGCAAAAGCTGGAACATTAGGGAATATATCACATTGTATATGGTATCATGAGTCCTCAGCACTCCCCCTACTGGTTCTGTCAGGTAACCCTCCCTTCTCCACCCCATCCCCACCTTCACCCCTCCCCACAGGTCCAATTCCACTCATAAGGTACCTCATCTGTCAGTGTCTCTGGTCGTCTTACCACCACTGCAGACAGGGATCGGCTCAATAGTGTAGAGGTTCTCCTGATCTAGCCGGAATAATACAAGGTCAAGAAGGTCAAGAAAGGCTGTGGAGAGGAGTTTTAGAACTACTGCAAATTATTACTGAGATGCTCTGTTTATTCACTAGAACTTAAATTGGAATCTCAAAAGAGAATCTGGAATCATTCATTTAAAGCATTTATTTCACTCAATAAGAAATCTACACATATACTGGTGATGGCCAGCTCATCAGAAGGAAGCAAATGACTGGAACATCTTTCCCTGAACACATTGTCCTGGAAAATAGGCACAAAGACCTATGCTGAAAATGTAACCCCTCCTGGAAGCCTTTTCTAACTCTAAGCCTGTGTCTCCAAAATAGACAACACGGTGGTTAACAGCCAGGGCTTTAGTCACATATAACTAGATTCAAATCCTAGCTCTATCTGAGTTGTGTGATCTTAGGACAAGTCATGTCAATCTTTTTAAGCCTGCTTTCTCATCTATCAAATGGTAATAACATATCTCAGGGTTGACTGGAGGAGTAAATAAGATTATGTACATAAACTGGTAGACTCAATGCCAGGCATAGCAAGTGCTCAATATATGCCACCAACTAACAGCATCACTCCTTTTCACTTATGAGTGAATGAACTGATTGCCTCCACTAATACTTTTTCATTTCTTCCATCCTGTTGCTTTTGAATCAAATATTTTTCCTATGTGTATTTTAGCTTCCCATCCAAATTTAAGCTTCCAAAGGAACTGCTAGCTATAGCTCTCTGACACTCAGGACAAGATCCTGTACACAGTGCACACTCAGTCTGACTTAGGCAATTTATTTCATGTTTACCATTTCTGGTGGGGCTCCAGTTTACAAGGACACAGTGTTTCTGGATAGGAATAACCTGATCTTAGCCTAGATGCTCATTTATGCTCTTCTGTTATGACTGCATCAGAAAAATCAACTGGCCTTCATGGGACACAAGGCAAGGAAGGCCTAGGAAGCATTCACTCTCTTGTCAGGCTAGCAAAGCAAAGGGCCCAACTGTGAAGCATAAGGTCTGAGAAGGAAAAGACAAAATGCCTCTCCTTAAAAACTTTCTTGGGAAAGGTGGGTACTCACCAAGGAGGGGTTGGAGACGAACTTGGCACAAGCGTACATTTTCAGGGGATGAAGGGCTGTGGCAGGAGAGCTGCAATTACAGAAGCAGCAGTGTAAATGTTGTTCTTGCTCATCAAAAGACAGCTGTATTAGCGGGTGCTCTGGAAAACTTAAATGGCCCAGAAAGCAGTGACTGACCTCAAGTCTTGGCAGAGATGGAATGAGAACCCTGAAGTCAGGATTTCTTCCACACAGCTTCCCACATTTCCTTATAATCAAGTGACTTCTCTTGGTCTGAACAAGAAGCCACTTGGTCCCAGCTTTAAGACATGTCATCTCTTTCCATAGCCTCATGAGTTGGGGCTGTAGATGAATTTTCTCAGCATCTTTTGCCCAAGTTTCCCCTCAGTCTCTTACTGAAAAGGAACTCGTCTCAAACCTTCATTTCCTGGATCTAAAAATGTTGCCCTTTAAGACTCTGAGGGTAACTCCCTGGCAGTCCAGTAGTTAGGACTCTGAGCTTCCACTGCAGGGGGCATGGGTTCCATCCCTGGTTGGGGAACTAAGATCCTATAAGCCGTATGGCACAAACCAAAAAAAAAAGAACTCTTGGAAGATATGTGCGGAAGGCCAAGGCTCTGAAAGGGTCTCTAACAATCCTCTTATTGAATTACCAGGAAGCATTTGTCAAAACATGTCAAAAGATTTGTCAAAGATGTTCAAGCTGGATTTAGAAAAGGCAGAGGAACCAGAGATCAAATTGCCAACATCCGCTGGATCATTGAAAAAGCAAGAGAGTTCCAGAAAACATCTACTGCTGCTTTACGGACTACGCCAAACCCTTTGACCATGTGGATCACAACAAACCATGGAAAATGCTTAAAGAGATGGGAATACCAGACCACCTGACTTTCCTCCTAAGAAATCTGTATGCAGATCAAGAAGCAACAGTTAGAAATGGATATGGAACAACAGACTGGTTCCAAATTGGGAAAGGAGTACATCAAGGCTGTATATTGTCACCCTGCTTATTTAACTTCTATGCAGAGTACATCATGAGAAATGCTGGGATGGATGAAGCACAAGCTGGAATCAAGATTGCCGGGAGAAATAACAATAACCTCAGATATGCAGATGACACCACCCTTATGGCAGAAAGCGAAGAACTAAAGAGCCTCTTGATGAAAGTGAAAGAGGAGAGTGAAAAAGTTGGCTTAAAGCTCAACGTTCAGAAAACTAAGATCATGGCATCTGGTCCCATCATTTCATGGGAAATAGATGGGGAAACAATGGAAACAGTGAGAGAGTTTATTTTGGGGGGCCTCCAAAATCACTGCAGATGGTGACTGCAGCCATGAAATTAAAAGATGCTTGCTCCTTGGAAGAAAAGTTATGACCAACCTAGACAGTGTATTAAAAAGCAGAGACATTACTTTGCCAACAAAGGTCCATCTAGTCAAAGCTATGGTTTTTCCAGTAGTCATGTATGGATGTGGGTTGGACTATAAAGAAAGCTGAGTGCTGAAGAATTGATGCTTTTGAACTGTGGTGTTGGAGAAGACTCTTGAGAGTCCCTTGGACTGCAAGGAGATCCAGCCAGTCCATCCTAAAGGAAATCAGTCTGAATATTCATTGGAAGGACTGATGCTGAAGCTGAAACTCCAATTCTTTGGCCACCTGATGCAAAGAGCTGACTCATTTGAAAAGACCCTGATGCTGGGAAAGATTGAAGATGGGAGGAGAAGAGGACGACAGAGGATGAGATGGTTGGATGGCATCACTGAGTCGAAGAACATGAGTTTCAATAAGCTCTGGGAGTTGGTGATGGACAGGGAAGCCTGGCGTGCTGCAATCCATGGGGTTGCAAAGAGAGACTAAGCGACTGAACTGACAGACTGAGGAAGCATTTGTCAAAATACTTATCTCCTATGTTAATTAACCAGATAAGGCAGATCAAGGAGGAACTCTGGCATTACTCTGATTAGCAATGACTGTTAAAGTATTCATTTCCACCATCATTCTAAGGAGTATTCAATTTTGTACCCTCAAGACCTTAAACAGGGACTTCCCTGGTGGTTAAGACTTAGCCTTCCAGTGCAGGGGGTTCGGGATCAATCCCTGGTCCAGGAGCTAAGATCCCTCATGCTTCAGGGCAAAAAAACAAAACAAAACAAAACATAAAACAGCAGCAATGTTGTAACAAATTCAATAAAGACTTAAAAAAAAAAAGACCTTAAACAATGCTAACACCCTGGAGGTACCTAAGTTGGTAGAACTGAGAGAAGAGTGGGTGAGTTTAAGACCTACAGGCAGGGTTTTTCCAAGTACAGCTGGTGGCCTACCTGAACTAATTACAGGAGGGTAGGGACTGTGTATGTATTAAAAATGTGGGACTTCTCTCACAGTCCAGTGGTTAAGAATCTGCAGTAGAAGACTGTAAGGATCCCTGGTCAGAGAACAAAGATCCCTTGAACCATGAGCTGTGGCTAAAAAAGAAAAAGAAAAAAACAAAAAATGCATATTCTTGGGTCTCATCTTAAGACTTTCTGGTCAAGATCTCTGGGAATAAGGCCCAAGTACTCTATTTTGGGGTTCCCTGGGGGCTCAGCAGTAGAGAATCCGCCTGCCAGTGCAGGACACTTGGGTTCAATTCCTGGGTCGGGAAGATCCCCTGGAGAAGGGAATGGCAACCCACTCCAGTATTCTTGTCTGGAGAATCCCATGGACAGAGGAGCCTGGTGGGCTCAGTCCATGAAGTCACAAAGAGTCAGACACGACTGAGCAACTAACACAATGTGTTGGGTCTTTGGGGGCAGGAGGAGATGTCCCCCAAGTGACTTTAGAGCCCCCTTGATCATTCCTCCTGGAGAAGGAAACGGCAACCCACTCCAGTATTCTTGCCTGGGAAATCCCATGGACAGAGAAGCCTGGCTGGCTACAATCCACAGGGTCACAAAAGAGTGGGACACGACTTAGTGACTAAACAATAATAACGTTCTGTATTTCAATGAAGCTTCCCAAATGATTCTTAGGTACTTGGAGAGCGTAGTCTTAAAAACAGTTTTAAAACTATGGCAGTGGTAGAATCAGAATTTGAACTCTTCTCACTTTTAATGCTTTTTAATATGCTACAGGTTGAAATATTTAGTGATTACTTAGGCCTGTTAAATGACACTTCCTTGAATGAGCTGGACTAATACTTTCCCAGATTAACTTCCAATTCCAGAATGTTACTTTTACATTAATGGATGTCTTCAACTCTTGTCCTTTCCGGAATTCTGATTTCTGCCCATATGTAACTCAAATAAAATTTTGCTGCCAGGCTATTCAGGTTTTCTTAGGTCAAAAATCCAAAATTTCTTAAGCTTTAAAAAAGAGAGACTTTTTTCCCCCAAGGCAACAAAACCTCAATATCATCATTTTTAAAATATAGTTCTTAGAGGGATTAAATGAAATAACATATGGAAAGAGCCTGATGTGGAACTGAAGGAAGTCTGCAGGAAGCGGTGATCCCTCTGCTGGCCACCTAAACTTGGCCAAGTCTGCACTTGTTAACCACTATCACCTTGGGGAATAGCACTACCCAGGTTGATGGGTTTCTTCCTCAGTGGAGGTCAGCCAGGGAGTTTACTTAATCGTTCCCTTTCTTAACCCTCTTTTCCTCTTGGGGGCAGAGTCTGGGGACTCTCGGTAAACCCCTTGATAGGAAAGCTGGCAGGTGGGTAGCACCCCATGCTAGGCCCCCCCCCCCCCCGCTTTTTAGGCCTGTTGCCTCTAAAGGAAAACCTCACACAGCACAAGACTTGTGTTTGTCCCGCTTCACCGCAGTGGAAGGAAGAGAACGCTACGGGAAGACAATCCATGGTACCCAAGAAACCTGCCTCTTTTCTGCTATGGCTCTCTCACAGTCCACAGCCTGAAGGTAGGGGGTGCTTTGGCTGTGCTGTTCATTTCTACCACTTTCATGGTTTACTTTTTAAATCGACGGGTGCTGCCTAGAGGGACTGGTGGCTTTAGACGATCCACCTATCTCCACTGCTCTACACTTGAGATCCTGGGGCCAAAAGTCTGGAGGTTTCAGGATAAGGAAGGCACGAGTCAGGATGAGAAGAAAAAGCAGAGATAGGAGGGGAGAGTCTGGGGGTTGGGACAGCTCTGAAAGGGCAAAAGGGTGAGAAAAGAGCGTTTGCAAGCGACAGGTGAAATGAGCACTCTGGGATTTGACTTTCGACAGCGCCAAGGCGCCCTCCCCCCCACCCACGAGACATCAAAGATGGCGCCAGGCCCGCGCGGCTGGAGGTCACCGGCACGCGGAAGGGGCAGCCGTAACGCGCGGGGATACGGGGCCAGGGAGGGCGTGAGGACCCAGGTGGGAGCACGCAAGGTAAGGGCCTCAGACCATCCACGCGAGGTGGGCGCCCGGCGCACGTGCGCGGCGCAACACGGGCGCGAGGGCCCAAGGCCTTACCTGCTCCCAGTGCAGAGAAGACAGAGAAGGGCGGGGAGGGGGCGGGAATAGGAAAAGGAAGGCTCAGCGCAGGCGCGGCCCGGACCAAAGAGTCGCTCCGCCAAGGATAGAGATATTGCAAACTTGAGGGTCGGCCCAGGCACCACAGCGCCGCCTGCCAGCTCTGTGGCGGTAGCCGGCCAGTCACTCCACCTGGCGTTTGAGAGGAGAAACTGCAGGCAGAGCCTGAGAAATGAGGGCACTCCGCAGTGTAAGCTGATCCGTGACGTGGCCTGCGGTTTGCTCTGTACAGCGGCTGGGATCTTGGATTTGCGTCTCTTTTCCAAGCATGCGCGGTCACACTGGGGGTGGGGTGGGGAGTGTGGGAAGAAAACCCAACTGTCCAGAATTTCAGTGTTAAATGGCATACAATCGAGATGGGGTTCAATGTCCAAAATCTAGCAAGATGAAAAGGAGGTCACAGGATTCCCGACGCCTGTTGCCACTGACCCAGGCTTTATGGATGGGAAAACTCATTCAGTGGGCGGATAGTCAGGAAAATGCCCCAGCTGCCTCTAGTGGCTTTACCTTTATTTCCCTCTCCTTCTTATTCCAGTGATCAACTATGAGAAAATAAGCATCAGAGAACCAGAAGATAGGGGCTAAAGATGATTAGGGCTCGAGAGCCCTGACCCTAAGCATTCTTTCCTGAGGCCTGAGACAGTCAAGGAATAGAGGGCATCAGTAACCAGCAGTGAGGTTGGGAGGTCACTCCAGGCATGCTAGGGCCTCTGCTCAGGCTTCATCTACACGAGTTGAGATAAGCAGTCCCCCTCCCCCAGGAGGTGCTCTTATGGAGGCCCCTCAGCTTCTTCCCCTTGGCCTTTTGCTCGTCCTTTCCCCGATGGGAGAAAGTAGAGGGCCTCCTGGCCCTCACCTCTTCTTCTAGGCTGCTTTATGTCCCAGATAGGTCTGACTTGTTCCTTTGGCGGGAGGTCCATAAGGCCTACCCACTTCCCCTCACGTCCAAACCGCGGCCGTCCAGGCATCATCTTGAACGCAGCACAAGAAAGACGGGGAAAGCTCACCAAACCCCCATAAAAAATAAAAAAATAAAAAGAAGGCCGTGGCTGTAAATAAAGCCAAATCCGCCACCCTCTGAGGGGCCGTTTGTTCTCCCCTCCTTGGCCCCGTCCTTCCCGCCGCCCCCTCCCGGCTCCCGGGCCCCGCGGCGCCCCGGCCCCGAGCTCCTCCATTTAATCGGATTTGGGAGAAGGGGAGGATAAATCACGGCAGCAGCTTTACGGTCCCGGAGGAGAGGCGAGCCGCAGCCAGGCACACCCCGGCCGGCGATAAAAACCGCCGCTGAAAGCCCACGGAGCAATTTCCCGGGACCCCGAGCGACGCCATTACAGGAATGTAATTTTGCCCGGATGAGGCCCCGAGTTTAATTATCCTCGCGGAGGAATTTCAATGCGGCCAATCCATCTTGCAGGCGGGCGGCAGAGGGATTTATATGGGCCCGTTATTTCACACCGATCCTCCATCTGCATTTTTATAGCCCTGAGCTTCTGAAAGGGAGGGAAAGGAGTAGGGAGAAATCGGAGAAGCGGGAGAGGAGGAGAAGGGTGGGAGACTTCCCGCCTTTCCTAAATCTAAGATTCCAGCTCGAGAATGAGGATTCTCACTGGTTCCCCTGAAATGCCTAGATCTCTCTCCAGTTCCAGTTGTTGACTCGGGGTGAGGTTGCGGGTAGGTGAGAAATGGAACTGGTATCCTTGGGAATCATTCAACAGGTATTTACCAGGTACCAAGGGGTGCCAGGCACAGGGTGAGATGCTCAGAGGAAAAAGGGAAAATAGGCAACAAGAATATCTCCTGGGGGACTTCCCTGGCAGTCCAGCGGTTAGGACTCCAAGCTTCCAATGCAGGAGGTGGGGTTCAGTCCTTGGTCTGAGAGCTAAGATACCTCATACATGGAAGCCGTTGGCAAAAAAAAATAAATCTCCTGAGGTCCCCAGACACCCCAAGCCCGCCCACACTGAATTCCTTTTAGCCCGCGGCTGCACATCCTCAGGGCAGCTCGTAGGAGCCGCCACCACTAGCCAGTTGTTGCAGCTATTTGTTGCGACAATTTAGACCCCTCTCAGATATCTCTAACAATCCAAAGGAGAATTGGAGAAGGAGCCCGTGTCTGATATGTTTATTTCTCCCTCACCTCCGTTCAGTGTATGAGGTATCTTAGCTCTCAGACCAAGGGTTGAACCCCCACCTCCTGCACTGGAAGCTTGGAGTCCTAACCGCTGGACTGCCAGGGAAGTCCCCCAGGAGATATTCTTGTAGCCTATTTTCCCTTTTTTCCTCTGAGCATCTCACCCTGTGCCTGGCACCCTTTTGGTACCTGGTAAATACCTGTTGAGCGATTCCCAAGGATACCAGTTCCATTTCTCACCTACCCGCAACCTCACCCCGAGTCAACAACTGGAACTGGAGAGAGATCTGGGCATTTCCTGGCTTCCCAAAATGCTGTGTGACCTTGGGCAAGCTGTTTAACCCCTCTATATCGATCTTCTTTTATGTAATTTGGGAATGATAATAATTCTTCATAGTCGTTTAGTCACTAAGTCTCATCTGACCCTTTTGGGACCCCATGAACTGTAGACGGCCAGGTTACTCTGTGGGATATCTCCAGGCAAGAATACTGGAGTGGGTTGCCATTTCCTTCTCCAGGGGATCTTCCCGACCCAGGAATCGAACCCGAGTCTCCTGCTTGGTAGATGGATTCTTTACCACTGAGCCACCTGAGAAGCCTGATAATAATGCTTGCTCAGCAGCAAATATTGGGATAATATACATGAAGCTTTTGGGCTTCCCAGGTGGTACAGTGGTAAAGAATCTGCCTGCCAATGCAGGAGACACAGTTTCCATGCCTGGGTCAGGATATCTCCTTTCCTCCCGGGAGAAGAAAATGGTAACCCCCTCCAGTATTCTTGCTGGGAAAATCCCAGGGACAGAGCAACCTGGAGGGCTACAGTCCGTGGGGTTGCAAAGAGTTGGACATGACTGTGCAGAGATACCTGAAGCTTTTAGCAAGGAGCTTGGAACTTAGTAACAGTTCAATAAATGCTAGTAATATAATAATCTTTTTTTTTTGGTGTTAGTAGTAGTGTTATAGTTGGGAGTATGGCAGCTCAGTTCTGCTCTGCTTTATTGCAAGCTTCTTGCAATGATAGCTCCTGAAAGAAACTCAACTATGGCTTACTGAACTTTTTTACCTACATAAATCACACAAAGGAGTTACTTGACAGGTTAGTGGGTGGGGATCTGTGGGGAGGGCTGAGAATTCCCAGGGCGTTTGCTACCAGGTTTGCAACCAGACATTAAATCTGGAGGCATGAGACTACAAAAAGTGGTTGGAGGTATGTGCAGAGGGGTGAATTTGAAGACAGCAAAATATGATCCAAGAGAACATGAGCTAAGGGTCTAGGGATTTTCTTAACCAAGGGCTTGGGAAAGGGTTCTTCCTTCACTTCACTGAGGGAAAACTAGGGTCCAGAAAGGAAAGGGTGTGGAGCCAGAACTATCCTTTCCAATCAATCCTTTTCTTTTCCTACCAGACCATGTAACAAGGTTGGCCTGATTGGCCAGCTTTTCTAAGGACTGTCAGTGGCAGATTCTGACTGGTTAGCCACCTCCCTGCACGGTGGTGACGGGGAAATGAGATTGATCTTTTCTTTCTTAGGATTGGTTAACAACCCTCAGGGGGGCCAGAGACTCATTTTAATTGACTGGAGAGGCTAGGAGGGAGGTCCAGCACCTTTCATATAGAAATTCTGAGAGTTCTTTTTCCACAAAGGTCACTAAGAAAGAGTCTTGACTGGCTTATACATATATCTGCCTTTGGACTGGAAACAATAGCTTAGAGAAGAAAAATCAAGAGAGTCATGCAGGCATGCTACAGTTCAATTTGAAACCCAAACAGAGAGAGAGATTCACAGAGGGAAACAGAAGAGTGGTAAAAAGAGAGAGACTAGGACACAGAGAAATGAAAGAAAAAAAATAGCCAAAGAGGATGGATTTGAAAAATTTGGTTTTCATTTCTGGTGGTTTAAGAGGAAGCTACTTTATGATGCATTTTGTTAGATGCACATGTTGCCAGCCTGTGGCATGGGAAGAACAGCTGTCTTAGAGGCAGGAGACTAGGAATCTCGTCCCAGCCCTGCTACTAACTAGCTGAGTAGCTATGCAAGTTACTTCATCTCTCATAGTTTCAGTGTCCCCATTTGGAAAAATCAGGGGAAGAAGTAGGTGATCCGTAAAGGTTCCATCCAATATTAACTCTCCTGATTCTCTTTCTGACAAGCAGTCTGTTTTCTACAGCTGAAGTGGTAACTTTACACTGCCAATAAGGACTATTCTTGGGTGCTATGTTCCTCTATTTATTTGAGTTTGTTAATTTCAAGCTTTTGGGACTGGTAGGCACTGACTGATGGATTTTTCTATTTTCTCTTGCTAAATCAGTTCCCCAGAACAACAAGATTGTGAGCCATCAGTAAACCTCCCTACTCTTGGAGAAAAAAAACAGTAGATGGAAGAAAAAAAAGTGTCATGGGTATCCAGGTTTCCAAGACAGGGATCAGTGGAAGAAGGGTTGGTGAGAGAAGGCCAGACAAGTTTTTGCTGGGAAGAACCTAAGTTCTTTTGAATTTGTAAGATGAACTTATACATGCCCTACATATTTATCTAGAAACAATGATTAAGTATTTATGTGAACAAATTTGGCCCCTGCCATTTATTGTCTCCCAAGCCAAAGAACACACAGAGACAAAACAGAAATGAAAGTCATTGTGATAATTGACATACATATACCACCCTGTGTAAATAGATAGCTAGTGGGAGTCTGCTGAATAGTGCAGGGAGCTCAGCTTAGTGCTCTGTGATGACCTATAGAGGTGGAAGGGGCAAAGTGGGAGGGAGGTCCAAGAGAGAGGGAATATATATGTACATATAGCTGATTCACTGTCTTGAACAGCACAAACTAACATACTGTAAAGCAACTCTACTCCAATCGAAAAAAAAAAAAGGTCATTCTGATAATTGTAAAGAGCTTAAGACTGAAAGTTAGAGATCTGAATGTAGATGTGGGAATATCTTTAAAAAAAATTAATTGATTTATTTTTGGCTGTGCTGAGTCTTCATTGCTGTGCAGTTTTCTCTGGTTGCAGAGAGCAGGGGCTACTCTCTAGTTGCAGTGCCTTCTCTTGTTGCAGAGCACAGGCTATAGTAAACATGGGCTCAGTAGTTGCAGCATGTGGACTCAGTAGTTGTGGTTCCCCAAATCTAGAGCACAGGCTCAATAATTGTGGCCCACAGGCTTAGTTGCTCCAAGGCACGTGGGATCTTCCTGGATCAGAGATTGCTCCCATGTCTCCTGCATTGGCAGGTGGACTCTTCACCACTGAGCCACCAGGGAAGCCCTAAATTTGGGACTGTTCTTAATTATGTGACTTTGAAAAAAATCAATTCACCTCTCCGGACTTCAGTTTTCTTAACTGCACATTGTGGAAAACACTTGCTGATTATTGAATTCTTTTTTGGCTTTAAATATAAATAGCATAGATCTGTTCTTCTTGTTTTGCCCTCATCTCCTGTGACTTTAAGTATTCGACCAGTATTAACTGAGCATCTACTGTATGTGAGGTGCTCTACCATGTATTGTGATTAGGAATAAAAAAGGAGAAAGCACAGTCCCTTGTCTTCATAAGTTTATAATCAGTAGGAAAAACATGTACATATGTAACTGTAACTTGCAGCAAGATTTAATGGGTTATATGGGCTATAGGAGTTGAGGAAGCAGTATGATTTCCATTTAGAATGATCAAAGGGGCACTATGATTAAAAAGTAGGTTTTTTCTTCTTTTAAAAAAATTTAAAGTATTTGAATTACATAAAGGAATGAAATTAATGAATATAATTTATGCAACAGATATTTTTGGAGATCCTACTATGTTCTAGGTGCTGTTCTAGGTGCTAGAAACACAGATGTGAATAAAATAATACAAAAATCCTTGCCTCCTTAGAGCTGACTTTAATGTAAATTATGAAGCATAATAATAAAATAGACATCCATTAAATGACCCGCCAGTTTAGGAAAAGAAAAAAAACTACTAATACCACTGAGCCCCCCACCCCGCCCACCATGCATCTCTCCTATAGTAAAGTAATCCTTGAATTTTATGTTTATCATTTCAAGATTTTTCCTCAGATTTTTACCATATTGCTTATTTTGATCTTTTTCCCCTACTGTTCTAAAAGTGGTATAATATTATTTGTATCCTTCTTTACTTGCTCTTTTCATTCAACATTGTGTTTCTAAGATTCATTCAAGCTGATGTAGGTAGCAATAGTTTATTTACTTTCATTGCTGTATCATAGCCCGCCAATTTGTCAATTAATTTCCCTGTTGAGTATTTAGGATTGTTTTCAGCTGTTTGCCACTACAAACAATGCTGCTCAGAACATTTCTCCTAGTATACATGGGTAAGAGTTTCTTCTGCTGCTGCTGCTGCTGCTAAGTCACTTCAGTCGTGTCTGACTCTGTGCGACCCCATAGACGGCAGCCCACCAGGCTCCCCCGTCCCTGGGATTCTCCAGGCAAGAACACTGGAGTGGGTTGCCATTTCCTTCTCCAATGCAAGAAAGTGGAAAGTGAAAGTGAAGTCGCTCAGTCATGTCTGACTCTTTGCGACCCCATGGACTGCAGCCTACCAGGCTCCTCCGTCCATGGGATTTTCCAGGCAACAGTACTGGAGTGGGGTGCCATTGCCTTCTCCGAAGAGTTTCTTCAGGGTACATATATATGAATTGCTGGGTTGAAGCATATGAATTTTTCAACCTCTCTGGATAATGTCAAATTGTTTTCCAATATTTATGCCTACTAAAGTATATAAGAGTTTTGATTGCTACCCTATCCTTACCAATTTTGGTATTCAGTCAATCTGTTGGATATAAAATGGTGATTTGAATTTATACTTAATTATATTTGCCTTATTATTAGTGAAGTTGAGTATCTTTTCATACATTTATTGGCCACTCATGCTTCTCCTTATGTGAAATGGCTATTCATGTATGTCTTCTGCCCATTTTCCTATTGGGTTATTTGTCATCTCCCTGTGGATTTTTAGGAATTAACAAACATATATAGCCTAGTCCTGATTCTTTGTCAGTATCAGCTATCTACTTCCAGTTTTTAGCAGGGTTGGGATTTTAGTAGAGGCTTAAAGGGTGGATGATTTCAGTTCCAGCTCAGAGTCCTCATTTAGTTGGATTAATTAATTCTTAATTCATTCATCAAATATTTATTGAATGTCTAGCCAGATGTCATACTAGACTCTGAGAATACAAATATATTCCACACTTGCTCACCAGTTACCACTTCCAAGATCTATCTGGGTCTAAGCCAGTGACATCTCCTGGTGGACCACTACTGTGGCCTCCTAGCTGTTCTGCCTTTTCCAGTCTGGTCTTGCCACGGTCTACTCACCACCCAATAAGCAGCTAAAGTGATCTATTGAAATGTAGATCAGATCATGCAACTTAAAACTTCCCAATGGTTTTCCAGTTCTCATAGAAAAAAATTTCAGAGTTCAGCTACACTAGGCTATTGACCCTCAGTCATACCACACTTACTTGTTTCCCCTCGGAACCTTTGCTGTTTCCTCCGCCTGGATCATTCTCCTAGTTTATGCTCACTCTCTCATTTCATCTAGGTCTTGTCTCAAATAGCACCTCCTTAGAGAGGGCTTTTCTGACCACCCAATTTAAATAGCCACCACTCCCCGGCCCCTTTTAACTTTCTGGCCATGCTGCTTGTGAGATATGAATTCCAGGACCAGAGATGGAACCCCTGCCCCCTCATTGAAAGAGCAGAGTCTTAACCACTGGACCACCAGGAAACTCCTCCACCTTCCCTTCTTTATCTCATTATCCTCCTTCATTTTTCTTTTTAGCACTTATCATAGTTTTATTTTTATTGCTTTTTTCCTCACTAGAAGATAAGCTCCACTAGTTGAGAGACCTTGTCACCACTGTATCCTCAGCATTTAGAAAAGTGCCTGGCACTTAATAGGCTCTCAATAGAAATTTTGTGAATGATTGAATCAGATAGAGTCCTTGCCCTTAAAAAGCTTTAGTCTATCAGGGAATACAGGGAAGCAAAAGGCAAATAATTTCAACACAATTTGATAGTGTTATAAGATGGATAAGCACTGAATGCTGTGGGAATGCATAGGAAGGACATTTATTTCAGTCCTGAAAACTAGTAGTCAAGGGAGGCTTCCAAGATGAGGTGACATTTACAAGAAACTCAAAGGACCTGGAAAGGGAGGGAGTAGAAGGGTGTTCCACAAAGAAGGAGCACTAAGGGCAAAGCTTGAAAAGAGGGATAAGTGGTCTCCTCCACAAGGCAAGTAATTCAGTGTGGTCAGAATGAATAGTTATGAGTGCAACAGGGCGCAGAGACTGGTTGTCAGTGGCTAGATCCTGAAGGATCTTGAGCATCAAACTCGAGCCTTTCGGATTTTATCCAGAAAGCAGCCAGAAGCCATTTAAACCAGAGAATGAGCTCAGATTTGCATTTTAGAAAAATCATTGTAGGTCTAGTGTGCAGAATGGATGAGAGGGGGCAGGCCTGGGGACAGGGAGTGCTATAGGGGACTGTCGTCAGAATCCAGGTGGGAGACAGTGGTGGCCTGAGCTCTGAGGGGATAGCTGGGATGGAAAAAAGTAGGCAGAGCTCAAGAGGTTTAGGAAGAAGAACCAATGGGCCTCAGTGATTGATTGTTATGGGGGATGAAGGAGGTGAGAGAGGTGAAGACAGTGCCCAGTTCTCTGGCCTGGGTCACCGAGTGGTGCCATCCCCTGATTGGAAAAGAGTCAGAGGGTTAGAGTGAGATGAGCAGGCCAACCCCTAATACTCGTGAGGCCCAGGAAAAGATGAAAAATATAGCCTACATACCAAATGTCTAAATATGTACAAGTTATAAATCAAAGCTAACAAACTGTTAAATAAAACATGTTCTACCCTCTTATCTTGACAAATATATCAATATCAGCTGGAAGATTTATATTTAGAATCCTGGGACTCTTCCAGCCCCAGTCTGACCCTCGGGTTCTCTCTCCGTTCCTTGCTCCATCCCACTACCTGAGGGGCCTCACACCAAAGTGCAAACTCCACACCAACAAGGCTGGTGCTGCGCTCCCCAGCAGCTCCTTCTGTGTTTTCAGGAAATCAAACCCTAGGAAGAGGTCCTGGAAGTCAGCTTGGGGCAAATTGGCAGGACAGTCTGGCCACTGGAGCATGGTCTAGGAGCGGGCAGGCGTGAGCTCTGGGTAGGCACACACCCTTGGCCTGAAGTTATCCTCCCCCTGCAAGAGGAAGAGACCCTCTAAAACTGTCGCCCAGGGTAGAGGTCCCTCTTGCCTGGTCTAAGGGCATAGACTCTGAAATCTTACAGACTGGGTTTAAACCCCTATTCTCATGTTTATTTACTCTTCTTTGAACCTAGGCAAACTCTCTGAGCCTGTTTCCTTTCTTGTAAAATGGCAATAGTAATATCTACCTCATAGGGTTGTTGTGAGAATTAAATAAGGGTAATATATGCAGAGCACTTGTTATCTAATATCCCCCTCCTCCACTCCCCAGTTTACATTGTTTTCTTCCCACTCATCACCATTTTCCCTCAAACTAATCATGCAGGCTGGGGAAAATAGGAAGTTTGTTCTAGGTAAATTTTTTTTTTTCTGGAAGGAGTGGGTCCAGGAAAAAGGAGTTTATAGAGGAAACAGTAACAATCTAGGCAGCAGTAATCCCAGCTCAGGCTGGGGCCATGTTGGGGAAAGAGGGAGAGTCAGTTGTCTTGTGTGTAGATGAATGAGAAATGGTAATAGCGTAATTGCTTTTACAATCTGTTTGTTTTGCTGACAGTAGCAGCTGGTTACTGTTTCGATTCTTGGTTTTCATGTTAAGACAGGGGAAGAAGGTGTGAATAGAAAAGGAAAAAGAATAGAAAATCCAAACGTAATTTCTTGGAGACCAGGAAAATGGTCAGAGAAACATGATTGAAAACACAGATGGTTTCTATATTTCAGACACGGACTGGCCCTCTCATTAAGTTGATCTTGTATTGTTGTGTAACATGTATAGATTCTTACCACATGCTGTCACTCTCTCTACTCCTGCAGCTAGAATGCCCTTTCTCTCCTTCTCAGCTGTTTCAAATTCTACTCTTTATTTCAGGCTCACTCCTTCCCTGGTAAGTATGACCCTCCCCACTTCCTCTGAGCTCTTCCTAGTCTGTATCTGTGCTGTGTTAAGTCACTTCAGTTGTGTCTGACTCTTTGGACACTATGGACCATAGCCCACCAGGTTCCTCTGTCCATGGGAATTTTCCAGGCAAGAATACTGGAGTAGGTTGCCATGCCCTCCTCCAGGGGATCTTCTGACCCAGGGATCAAACCAGCATCTCTTACATCTCCTACATTGGCAGGCGAGTTCTTTACCCCTAGTGCCACCTTGAAAGCCCCTAGTCTATATCACCTAGAATTTATTCATGGTCTTAACATGTTTAGTCTTGTTCTATTATCCTTTAAAAAATTATTTTAATTTTTAAAAATTTATTTATTTGACAGAGTGGCATGTGGGATCTTAGTTCCTCAACCAGGGATCGAACCCGTGCCCCCTGCAGTGGGAGCTCACGCCTTAACCACTGGATTGCCAGGGAAGTCCTGTTCACTTATCCTTTTATGTGTGCAAGTCTTGTCTCTCTAACAAGAGTTTAAGCTTATTAAGGGAAGGAACTATATTTCTATTTCTCTTCCATTTCCCATAGTGTCTATATATTCACTTAATATACATTTATTGAGTTCCCATGTGCCTAAACTGGGGTTCAGGTGCTGGGGATACAAAAATGAAATATATATATATTTCCTCTTCACTAGTGGAGCTAGTAATGGACTCATGGTTTAATAACTGCCTATAAAAGTGTTGAATACATAATGGTTCCTCACTAGAGGTTTGATGGATTGATGAACCATGCTACTTTTTGACTAGGCATTCAGTGAATGAATGAATGAATGAATGAATGAATTAAATTACTGGATAACAACCCTCCAAGCTGTTCCAGGTGTATCCCTCCTATATGAAACTAGTTCTCACAGACTTAAGGGTGTGAGACTGGTTTCAGGGGAGAAGTGCTCTCTAGAGTCATCAAAACAGAGAGCCTACTGTCTTTTCAAGTCAGTGTTCACTCCTTTCCTTAAGGCCTAGTGATTAAAACACAAAGCATTTTACAGGCATTGGTGAATACCTTTTGCCAGTTTGTGTCATTCAGGTTGTGAATTATGAGAACTGTGTCCATTTTTCATAATAAAAAACAGCTATTATTGAATATTGATCATGTGCCAGATGTCTTGCTGATTTCTTTACATGAATTATTTAAATCCTAACAACAAGCCTATGAAGTAGATATGATTATTATTCCACTTTACAGAAGAGGAAACTCAGGCACAGCTAGGAAGCAAGAAAAGACAGGACTTGAATCCAGGAAGTCTGTGCTGTCCAGACAATGAATTGGGAGAGTGGAGAGCTGAGTTCTTCAGCCCGCCCTGCTGTATGCTTGCTGTGTGACCTGCAGAAATCATCTCAGCTCTCTGGTCTTCAGCCCCTTCTGATCACCAATCCTAAAGCCTATTCTTTTGAATTCAAGTCCTCTGCTTTTCCACCAGTATCAGTTGCTTAAATCTGGTGGTGATCCCCTAAATCTCATCTTTCATCTCCTTGTAGTGGAAGAGGCAGCTTGTGATATTGTGTCATTCATAACTGGAGCATCCTTTTCTGAGACATTATATATGAAAACCTTGATGGCTTCTTGAATGTCTTGGTTCATGGCTGCAGCTGATAGAGCTGCAGAAGGACCCCTGAACCCAATTTCTTCCTGTGACTCCATCCCTCAACTCCTAGTTAAATAAAAATATTTCCCAGTGCTCAGGATGCTTGTTATCATGAATCCATTCAGAGGACACAGCCAAAACCAGGCACTAATCAAAAGGAAAGTGGTGGGTCTTATTCATTTCTGTGTGTGGAGCTTGATCAACACAGGCAAGAGATTGAGACCAGGTAACATGAAAGAGTAGGCATGAGTGGATTTGAAAGGTCAATTTCTCTGAGGAGCCTCCACATAGAAACTGAAGCTGCTCAAATCCTCCATTTTGTCCCTTCATAGCTGGAATTTTTCCTCCCTTGGATGCAGACAAAGGATAATAATTATCTGAACAAGTGTGCTTGGTTAGCTGGCATCAATGTTTTAAACTGGTATGCTTAAATAAAAATTGGCTTGCTGTACCCCTCACGTTGTTATTTGGCTCAGCTCTCTCTGCTTAGTCTCTCTTGTCTGTGCATCAAGAGTAGCTGTGTGTTCTGTTCTCACCAGGGTAGCCTCTGGCTGGGGTGCCTACTAGTGTCCTTTCCTAGAGCTTCTTTAATACCAGGCAACCTTGCAGGATGGTCTTTATGTCCCTGCCCTCACTTCCTTCCCTGCCTCCAATTTCCTCTTGTTGTTGTTTTCCAGAATCATTTGCATGGTTCTCCTGCACGCATTTGTCCCAACCTTCTCCATCCCTGCATAAAATTCTACAGAGAACAGGGAGAAATATCTACTAAAAAGAAATCAATCTCTCCCCCGGCCACCCCACCCCTTCTCTCCCTTTCTCTCTCTCTCTCTCTCACACACACACAAACACACAGAATGGATGGCAGCCTTCATTTCTCTTCTGACCTTATCGTGCTCCCAAATATCAAATCAAGATCACTCCTAAAACCCAAACCCAAGCCTACAAAGCAACACAGAGAAACAGAGAATCACTTTTCCTCTAGGAGATGAATGCACCCCTTTTGGGGATCCATCTGAGGTTACTGAAGGGCTTATTTTTTGAAGAATCTGCTTCTGTCAGTTTTGCATGTATTCCTGTGTGTGTTATGGGTTTGTAAAGATGTCTTCCTTAAGCAGAAGTTAACTTTGGTTGTAGGTTATAATTCTGTGAGTGTGGGAAAGAAATTTTGGTGAGGACAAAAATCCCGTTTTGTCATTTAAAAAGGATTCGAAGGGAAGTCCTGTACCCTCCTGGGAACCCCCAGTCTTCCGGGAGGGAGATCCCTGGGTCAGATGGGATGAACCAGAGGAGGGAACACTTGAACTTTGTTTACAAACCAGCATAACATACAATGACAAACGAGTTCACGCGGGGGCACTCACATCTTCAAATGGAGGACAGAACTGGGAAACGAGTGCTGGCACAAGGGCAGTACTGAGAAAATTTGGGAAAGTTTCTTGGAGGGAGCGGTGGGCGGCGAGGTGGGCTGGGAACCGTGGCTGGGGAAACGCACAGTCCGGCTGCCTTTCCCGGGGTCTCCTGGTGGCGAGCTGGGTGAGGTGCTCTCTGGGCAGGCCCGCTCTCTGCGTCACTCCATCACCGATCTCGCCGGCTCTCTCGCCTCCTCCATGCCGTCTCCGGGCCCCTTCTTCCACATCCACTCCTCCTAGCTCCCCCTCGATAATCTCCTGATATCTCTTCAAATCCAATTATCGAATTAATTGACGTGGTAACCGAGAGGCAAATAGAAAGGGGCGGCAAACACCGGTCGGCTCAGATTTATCCTCCGGCCTCAATAGGCCCCGGCCGGGCGAGATTTACTGGGCCTCGAACACGGCGACAGTTCAAACCTTTGATTAATCATGTTTTTCTCCCGGCCCCATAATTTAGTTGCTTTTTTTCCCCTCCCTGCTTTTTTTTTTCCTTTTTTTTTATCAGTGGAAACGGAGACAGAGTCCTCATCAGCTTCAATTACAAATATTAAGCCCCCGGACAGCACTTTGACAGAGGCGGCCAGCCCCCACTCCTTCCCGCCCCCCTAAATCATCCCCGAATTAACATCACAATCGGCGGCTGGCGCGCGTTCAGATTTAAATGGTGGCATATTGTTCGCGGACGGTCTAGTTCAGACCAGCGGGTTCGCAGTTCCCGGCGGCGGCCCCCGCCGCTTCCCCCTACTGCCCCCTCCTGCCTCCCGGGAGGCTGTGACTCAGGAGCCGCGGGAGGCTCCGGAGCCGAGTCTCCAGCAGCTGAGGCTGCAGGCGGGGGTGCACCGGGGTGGGGGCGAGAGGGGTGGTGAGAGGGGTAGAGTGAGGAGGAGGGGGCGAGTCAAGCACACGGAGAGGAACTGCAGATGTAGGGTGGAGGGGAGGGTGACCGAGGCCTGGCAGGGGCGGGTGAGTTTGGGGGTAGCGGGAGAACGGCGTTGATGCAAATGAGATGCAAATGAAGATGCAGAAACCGCGGGTTCGAGAATGCCACTATATAGCCACTGTACGGCCTCCTCGACCTTGGCGTGGTCTGCAGGGCATCCTTGGGTGGTGGTGGAGGGGCCATTCTGTAGGGAAATCTCTTGCTCTTTGAGTCTTGCGGTGTGAAAGAAGAACGTGGGACAGGATTTCTCGTTTCCTGAGCATGTTAGAGAAAATGGTTCATAAACTACAGCCAGAAGGCTTGAAGGTAGGCCTCAGAAAGGACTTCCTAAGTGGGAAGACCGAGTATGAGGCTGGAATACCTCCTGGGGATTTTTTTGGATTAGAAGACCTTCGAAGCAGCCAGATTTCTCTGAAGGCGTTTTGGGGAAACGGTAACTATTTGGCTCTGTCCCACTGTGGAGGAGAAAAGGAAGAGTGATTCCCCTGACCCCATTAATCCTTTAAGAATGAAGGAACTCAAGAAGAAAAATGACAATCCAATAGTCTAGGTTTCCAGATATTTTCATATCCACCTGTCTCTCCGGTCTTGCCCGCAGCGATCTCCGGGACCTCATTTCTGCCTAGCAACATCACAACCAATCAAGATGCAATTAGGCCTGGCAGTTCGGCTCATCCTTCACTGGGATTGGCTGCTGGCGGTGAGCGCATCCTAAGTTTTCATTGGCTGACGGCCACCTGTATGGAAATGAGAATGAAAGGGGACTCTCAGCGCTTTCTCTGCGACGTGGACCTGTGGCTTACTGCACTGAAACCTGCAAGCTCAGAGCCAGAACTCCTGGGCTTTTCTTCTGGCTTCTCTCCCTGTTCTTCCCCCAAAGAGATATCTCAAACTTTTCCCTCAGCGCCTCTGTCTGAGGCCCAGTCTGAAAGAAATTCACAAAAAATAAGGCGAATTTGTTTGCTTTTTTGCATCTTCTTTGCCTTCTCTCGGTTCTGTAACAAGATTTTGCCCCTTCCGTCCAATGCTATGACAGTTCTTGCTTCTTTCTCTCTTCCATATCCATCCAAGGGGTGGCTTTTCTCCGTGTGGAGTCCCTCAGTCCCCGCCCCCTGTTGCCTCAAACCCTCCCTTCGGGCTCAGCTCCACCAAATTCCCAATTGCCGCCTTCCTCCCTCTCAGGATCCAGGCGCCTCGCACAACGATCTAAAGCCCAGTTTAGAAGGGAGTTAGAGGGGGAGAAGACTCCCCCACCTCCCCCCAAAAAAACCTCCATCCTCGCTTCCCATCCATTTTCTCCGAGGGAGCCGAGTTTGACAGCGAATTCATTCCGAGAGGGGAGGGTGATTTATTCTTCAAATATACCGACAAGTGCGGGCATGATGGAGCCCATTAAAATGTTGGGAGATTGTTTTTATGATTGAAGTCTGTATTACTCCAACCATAAAGAAAGAGAGCAAGGAGTCATTAGCATTTTCATGATGGTGTATTTCTGCTTGTCTCCGCGCCATCACTCATCTTTACTGCCCGTCCCTTTGCTCTCGCTCTGCTACAACGAGGAGAGACTGCAGCCTGAGTTGGGGTTGGGGGTGGGGGGAGGCGGGGGCCAGAGATCCCGCCGCCACTCTGCCCTTCACGCCAAATCCTCACCCTCCCTGGGACGCAGATCATGGGGTGAGAGGCCAAACGCAGACAATGATGTGCCTCAGCTTTCTCCAGCCTGTTCTCCCTGCCCCTGACTGATGGAAACTGGGGGTCTTGTCCAAATGGTGCTTGGAGATCTGCACAGACCTGGGTTGAGAAAGGCGGAATACCCCTTCCTTCCTTTGGCTCATCATTCCTGGCCTACACACCATTTAGAGCTTTCCAGGGTTATCCATATAGAGAAAAAGTTAGAAATTCCTGGCTGAGTGCCCTGGGCTAGAGACATCAGAGTAGGAGAGGACAGAGGGAGGAGGCCCCAAGTCCCTAGGTTTGGAGACTGTGTTGGGAGGAAGTTGGAAGCCTGGACCTTTGGCTTCTGTCTTTGCTACTCCCTCTTTAGGGTTAAAGTCTTCTGTCACCACCCTAATTCCCCTGCTCCTGCTCTCTCCTGATTCCTTAAGTCCTTGATTCTTTCTACCCAGTACTCACAGGTACTCCAAGGAACAAATTCATAACCTCCATGAGAATAATGGAGCTCAAAATAATCTTTGTCAAGGTAAGAGCTTGGAGAAAGTTGGTTACAGGTGAAACAGTGTGTACAGGTGCCCAAGAATTATGGGAGTCACCTGTCCTCACCCCTGGCTCCAGACAAGACTTGTAACACAAAGAAACATTCATTCTAGGTTGGACACAACCTTGCCTGCATACCCTATTGAGCCAAATTTTGTGGTGGCACTTGTGTGAGCATTGGTTGGGATAAACGCTAGTTTAAGGGTGGTGAAAAAACGGAAGTGTTAGCTCACAAGAAATCAACGGTGATAATAACAATCAGTGAACCACTTTCCAGTTCGTTCAGTGCTTTCTCATGGATGTTTCACAACAACCTGAAAGGTAGGTTTATGACTGCCATTTCACAGATGAGAAAACTAAGGCTCAGGTGAGTGTGTGTGTGTGTGTGTGTGTGTGTGTGTGTGTGTGTAACTTAAGATCACTTAGCTAGTAAACTGGGCTGTTTTCATTATCTGATACTGCCTGAGACGGAGTTCAAGAGCTCTAAAGTGGAAGCCAAGATGACCCATAAACTTCATCTGAGTTTGTAAGAAGGTGGGGCAGACTCTCTAGTGCGTGTTAAATATTTTGGGAGAAATCTTAGTAGGAATGGTAGGAATAGTCATCCCTTGGCCACTGGAGCTGGGTAGCTAGTGGTGGTTAGCATTGCTAGGATTAACCCTTCCCTCATTCAGGGAACATTTATTGAGCAGCTAGTATGTGTCATTTTCTTCCTTCCCCTTTCACAGGCCTCCTCCTCCTTTTGAGAGGGGTATATGATAGGGCTCTGGGGTCCTCGGCAGAGGTAGAGCCCTGGGCAGCTGGGCAGAGATGGAGCAAAGAGGGGTACAGAGGTGACAGCCCCCATACAGCCTGCATAGTGCCCAGAGGCGGTTGCAGCAGCAGCCCCAGATTTACAACTGCCCTGGCGCTGATGCCATAAAAGCAAACGATCCTTCTCTGTACTAATTTCTGTGTAATTAGATCTCTCCTGGCATGGAAAGTGGGGAGTGGGGGTGGCCAGGAAGGGAGGGTGCCAAGGACTCTTCACAGAGGTGGAAGGAGGGGTTGTGGGACACACATGGCTTCATGTGGCAGAGCTTGGGCACAGGGATCTGCGTGCACGGTGACAAAGGTGGAAAAGGAAATCATGCACACAAGGAACACGAGGAGACAGGAGTCCTGATATGGTAACACCCTTGTGCCCAGGATAGGGACAAAGCTGGTGTCCTGCACAAAGATCCTGAAGCCAGAAGAATAACTCCTGTGTATACATAGGAGGAATTGAAATCCTCGGAGGAGTTGCATACAGATATCCCCACAGGCAGCTAGATAACCAAAATCCCACAGAGAAGCCTGAAGAGTAAAAAAAAAAAAAATGTGTGGCCCCATCACATTTACAAAAGATTATAGGTGGCTCAGATAGTGAAGAAATGTGCCTGCAATGCAGGAGACCCGGGTTCAATCCCTGGGTTGGGAAGAACCCCTGGAGAAGGGAATGGCAACCCACTCCAGTATTCTTGCCTGGAGAATTCCATGGACAGAGAAGCCTGGCGGACTACAGTCCATGGGATCGCAAAGAGTTGGACACGACTGAGTGACTAACACACACATACACACGTTTAACCTGCATGAGAGCAGATACACACTTTTGTTAAATGCAAAAATGACAGCAGCTGCACTAAATAGGAACTCAATAAATGTTTGTTTCTTCCTCTGCCCCCACCTATTGCTTGCCCACCTCTTGGAGGCAGAAAACTAAAAGATGAAAAAAGTCTTTTTTTTTTTTTAAAGCAAGATTTCCTTTAAAATATTTGAAGATAGAAAAAAGAAAAAGAATTAGAGGAATGTGGGGATGGTTAAAAAGGGAACGATCCTGGAATCTTGACTTTCCTTGGGAAGAACAGTCTTGAACGGGAAAAGCATATAGTTGTTATTATTACTATCCCCCCATCCCACCCCATGGTGACAAACAATGGCCTTGGGTATGGCAGTAATGTCATTTGGAACAACACTTCTACAGAGCTAAGTATTCATTATGCACGGCAGTGTATTCGTGGAGGCACCTCAAAGGGCCTCTTATCCAGGCTCCCTCTGCAGCACAGATTTCTTTCACAGTAAGCCTGCCAGGGCATCAGCCAGCTTCTGCTTCAGTACTTCTCCCCAAGAGGAGCTCTTTACTTCATGAGCAGTTTGCCCTCTGTCACTGGACAGCTGTAATGGTTAGACAATTTTCTGTAGAATTGAAATCCGTCCTCTTTTAAATTTCAGAATATACTGTTTCTAACTGCCTGTCGTATCTCGAGTTATTCTAATGTTTTAAGACCAGTTCAATCAAAGCATTAATCATCCCCCCACAACAGCAATAACAATTAGATACCCATTGGAAAATCAGGAGATTCTGATCTGCACAGATGACTGTCATGTACTTATCTTAAGCCCTTGTTCTAATGGGTAATTCCTGATTAACCTGAGTAATGAAAATGTATCACAATAAAGAAAGATTTGTCATGCCTTGTTATCACTTCATAAGGCTGTCCTTCTATATACCTGCCATAACATCAGGATATTTCTATCCCAATAAAAGACGATCATGATGTGCTTGGCTAATAAAAAGGAAAAAAGCCACGTATTAAAAATATGTTTAAAATTATTTGTGTGAGTGATGTAAATATAAACCACCACCATCATCAGTGTCAACAATATCCTCAGTTCATTTGCCTTTTGAAATCCCTGCCGCATCTTGGGGGTGGGAGGTAAAGGAAAAAGGAAGCAGAAAATTAGCACCTATTAAACGCTTTCCATTGCCAGGCACTGGGCTACACTCACAATAACCCTGTGAGATGGGTATTAACATGCCTTTCAGGTGAGGAAATTGGACTCAGAGAAGTTAAGTAACTTGCCTGAGGTCAGATGGCTAGTACAGGGAATCAGGATTTTAACCTAGGTAAGTCTGTTTCCAAAGCCCACACTTTACCCCTAAACTCCGACAGGTAAATTTTACTTTGATGCCCGCAGAGCCCCAACGAGTGGGTTCATACACTGACATGACGTTAGTGAGGCGTCTGTTGGGCTCAGAGACCTCCCCCTTTCCAGTCTGGACTCCCAGAGGGGGAGCCAGGAGTTCAGAGCCTGAAATTTGTGACTTTTGTGCTCGGTCACATTACTGCCATCACCCAGGGGTGCCCACATATAATCGCAGGTGGTGCTACAGGCACCGTGACCGCTGTACGGTGACGCACTCACAAAACGCAGTGTCATATTCGACCCCCGCTGGGACTCACACAGGCCGGCTGTTCCTTCTCTTCTCCCGGGCAGTGAGGTGCGCAGCCAGCAGGGGTCGCCGGCACACCAGGAATTACCACTCGCTGGGCCCGAACAGAACGGAATGTTCCTCCTCTGTCTTCTCCTAAAAACTCGCGCTAATCCCTCCCCTTTTCTTGCTTTCCCTTTCTAGCACCCCTCCCCTTCCCCAGGCCCTGTAGTTTCCTATTGATGAGCTGGATAGTTGCTCCTTATATAGCACCTGAACTGCCCGATCCCAGCCTAGACTAGGGACCAGGGTTTCAGGCTGTAGGTCCTGCTTTGGGGATACAGGTAGCAGGTAAGGAGCCTGGATTGCCCAACCTTCTGGTTCGCCCTTGACCAATTAAGAGTCTGCCTCTTCTCAGTGGCTTCTCAGAACCATGTCTTTATCATCCATTTATTGTCCCAATGTTCATGTAACGTATGTCCCAAACATCCTGATAATCCCAGGGTCCCTTAGCTCCTTCATCTTGGGACAGCCTAAAAATGAAGGAGGAGGCAAATCTCTGGTGGAGTGAGTGATCGGTGACCTGTGGTTTTAGATGAGAAATCACAATTTTGGGAGTTCAGGGGAAGGACCCAGGTACCCTGATTCCCAACAGAAAGAGGGGTCAGGCGTCTGCTCCCTGCAGGAAAGCTGTGGTTGCCTTCTGGGAGTGGCATCTCTCTGCTCTTTTCTGCCTCTCCCCTCCCATGCTGTAGCAACAACGCCCTAGCTTTTCCAAGCCCCCTTCTCTCTGCAGCCCCCTCCCCGCAACTCCTGGAGCCCAGTGATTGGCGGCTGCCTGCTGCAGGGCCGGCTGGGTTTATGGCTTTGCGGCAGCTGGGGAGAAAGCGAGGCCAGAGACAGAAAATGGAAACCAACCAAGAAATTGAGAACGAGGAAAAAGTAAAACAGAGGGAGACTGAGAGACAGAAAGACCTTGAGAATACCAGATACGCCAAGTCAAAATAATGAGAGGGACAGACTGAAGCAGAGATGGACACAAAGAAAATCATAGAGATGCTGATAAAAGATGAAAAAACGTAAGAGGGATGGGATGAAAAAGAAAAAAAGAGCACACAGGAAGACATTTGGATGAGCCCTGAGAGTGGGGATGTACAGGGCTTCCCAGGGGGACAGGAATTGCTGGTAGTACGTAAAGGACTGTACATCTAGGGTAGAAATCTAGGGATTCCTAGAAATTCTGAGACAGAAGAGGCCAGAGGATCTTGCCGTTTTCCCTACACCTGTGCTACCATTTATCTGTTCTAGCCTTTTCCATGTTCACACCCTCCCAGAATTTTAAAGGTTTTTACAAAAAATGTCCTCCTTAAGAATGACCCATGGGACTTCCATGGTGGTCCAGTGGTTAAGAATCCACCTGCCAATGCAGGGGACACGGTTTGGATCCCTGATCTGGGACGATCCCACATGCAGCAGAGCAACTAAGCCTATATGCCTCAACTATTGAGCCTGCATGCCTAGAGCCCATTCTCCACAGTAAGAGAAGCCCCTGCAATGAGAAGCCCACACAGCGCAACTAGAGAGCAGCCCGTTTGCTGCATCTAGAGAAAGCCTGCATGTAGCAATGAATGCCCAGCACAGCCAAAAACAAAATAATAAAAAAAGAGAATGACCCAAGATCTAATGTGGAAGGATCTTGCTTCATTTTCCATGAAATGAATGGGAACACTGAGGTCTGGGATTTAGGAGGGATTTCAACATTAGAACTTCACTTTGTTGCACATATATTAACCTGTAAGGTTGTTGGCTCTGTATGCACCTTGACTGGCACATACCAACGTTTATCTTATGTGATAGTAATTTCTATATCCTTTTTACTGTTATATAAGTAGGGTCTTTAACAGTGTGAGCTGTGTCTGCCCTTCTTTGTGGCTCCCACCGTGCCTTGTTCTTGTTTATTGAGTGAACCAGTGAACAGCCCCTGGAGATGTTTAAGCAGAGGTTGGATGACTACCAATGAGGGATGGAGTCCAGGCAATTTCTGCACTGAATAGGAAGCTGGAAATATATCTCTAAGCCCCTTTTTGGTTTTAAGATTCTATTAGTCCATATACATGAAACTGAGTTTGCTGTTTCTTTTCTTAGTTCTCCAGATACTCAGGGGTAAGATGCAAGTGAGAAACCCCAAGTTACAAAGTAACTATTGTGGGCAGGGCTCTGCACAAGGTGTTTTACACAGCTGATCTCATATAATCATCACAGATCCATTTTGCAGATGAAGGTTCAGAGAGATGAGGTGTTTCACTCTAGGTCACGTGATTAGGAAATACAGCAAACTAAGTCTAGGGATCTCTAAATCCTGGTGATTGCTACCACACTGTGTTTCTACCAGTTTGAGAGATTTCCAAAGTTTCAGAAAGGCAAAGAAGGAGTTGAGAAATGGAGGAAACAGGGAGAAGACATAGCTTTTAAATTTAGGGATGGGAGAGAGATTTGGGACTCTTAGGTGGGGGGAAAAATCTACTTTTCTGAGAGTTACAATAGGACATTTCTACTCTTATCTGATTATCAACAGGTACCTGGAGAAGAAGGGACAGGCACAGAGAAACTGGGAAATGGGGTACCGAACACTGGAATCTCTTGCCATGGGTTCTGGCATTGGGTGCATGAGACATACAGGTACCTTCAGAATGCAATCTTGGGATTCCAGGCATTCCTCTTTCTGCTAGGAGGGATGTTGGGAGGCTGGGTGAATTTAAGGATGTCCACGTTGTGGGGGTCCTATTTAGTGGCAGAGCTTAGACTAATGCTGTGCAGTAGAAATTTAATATGGGTCACATACATAATTTAAAATCTGGTGCCTGCATGCATGCTAGGTCGCTTTCGGTTGTGTCTGATTCTTTGCGACCCTATGGGCCATAGCCTGCCAGGCTCCTCTGTCCATGGGATTCTCCAGGCAAGAATACTGGAATGGGCTGCCATGCCCTCCTCCAGGAGATCTTCCAGACCCAGGGACTGAACTGGCATCTTTTACATCTCCTGCATTTGATGAGTGCCTCTTGGGAAACCCAAAATCTTCTAATAGCCACATTTAAAAAAGAACTAGGTGAAACTAACTTTAATAATATATTTTATTTAACCCAATCTATTCAAAATATTATATCCCTTCAACATGCAGTCAATATAACATTATTTTAAATTTGTTTTAGTTTTGGTGTTACATATGAAATTTGTTATGCGATTTGCAGTTGACAAATCTGTCGATACTAGTCACATTTCAAGTGTGTTTTAGTGGAGAATTCACTGGTGGTCCAGTGGTTAGGACTCAAGCTTCTGTTGCACGGGGCACAGGTTCTATCCCTGGTTGGGGAAATAAGATCCCTCATGCTGCAAGGCCAAAAAGCAGAAGAAATAAAAAAAATCAAATGTTCAGTAGTAGCATGTGGTTGGTGGCCACCACATGGGCAGTGCTGGCTTAGAGAATGCCTAAACCTGATTGGTCACAGGCAGCAGAATCTTTGATGTGGGATCCAGACATCTTGGTTCCCACCCTTGATTGTTCTTACACCTTGACTTAGGAGTCCTTGTTTTTCTGTGAGACTAGAGACGTCCCCAATTCCCATGGGTCAGAAGAATTGCATATCTATTGCAGGGTATCTGTTTCAGGCTCTGTGAAGTCCAGCTGTGCAATTACTTCTACCTGCAACACTCCCCTTAAGTGCCTCTTGCTGAGTTGCCAGTGACCTCCTGGCTGTCAAATCAGCTTTTTCCAGGGAAACTTTCCCTGGCTCCTTTGGTGCACCTGCTGCTGTGGTCATTTTCCTTGACTCACCTCCCCTGAGTTCCTACCTCTCTGATTCCTCTATCTTTTCCATGGCTTAGCACTCCCCATCCTTCTCTTCCATGTTGATGTTCTCCTGAGTGCTGCCCTTGGTCCTCTGACCTCTCACTCTACACTCAGGGAGGCTTGGGTAATCTTTCTCCGCTTGTATCATCTTTACTTACAAAGATCTTAAGTTTCTGTCTTCTGCTCTAAACCCTCCTGAGCTCTGGACTTTAATATCTATCCAATTGTCTACTGGAGTCCTGTGTCCTTTGAAAGATCTTGAAGACACTGGGAATTCAAAATGTCAAAATTGCACTGATAACCTTTTCCCTCAATGTATTATTTTTCCGTTTGTATTATTAATTTGGTGAATGGCATCACTGGTTATCTAGTCACTGAAAGCAGAAACCTGAGATCAACAGGACTCCTTCTGTTCAATTCCCATATCTGATTATTAACAAGTCCCACTAATTCTGCATTCTAAATAATTCTGCCTCTTTGCCTCTTGACACCGCTTAAGTTCAGTGCTCACTGTTTTTTGGCCTCGCTGATCAGCTTTTGGGATGTTAATTTCCCAATCAGGGATTGAACATGGGCCACTGCAGTGAAAGTGCCAAGTTCTAACCATTGGACCACCAGGAGACTCCCTAGTTCTGGGCTCAATGTTCTGGCCTGGGTTATTACAGTGGGTTCCTAATTGGCTTCTTTGGACTTTCATGATCTTGCAATAGAGTGTAAGCTCGCTGCTGCTGCTGCTAAGTTGCGTCAGTCGTATCCGACTCTGTGCAACTCCACAGATTACAGCCCACTAGGCTCCTCCGTCCCTGGGATTCTCCAGGCAAGAATACCGGAGTGGGTTGCCATTTACTTCTCCAATGCAGCATGCATGCTAAGTCACTTCAGTTGTGTCCGACTCTGTGCGACCCCATGGACAGCAGCCTGCCAGGCTCCTCTGTCCACAGGATTCTCTAGGCAAGAATACTGGAGTGGGTTGCCATTTCTTTCTCTGTAAGCTCTTTGAGCATAGGCATTCCTATCTGTTCATGCAGCTTCCTAGTGCTTAGAACAGCACCTAGCACATGGTGGGCATTCAGTGAGGATTTGTTAAGGAAATGTATGAGTAGATGTCTATGATCCATCTGTCCAGCTTCACTTCCCACATCACATCCAATCCTCATTCAGAGTTGAGTGAGGATCAAGATTTCTTAGTGTTGAAGGTTGGGATTTCTTAGTGAGTTCAGTCTTCACCGTTTTGTCCTGTCTGCCTGCACACACTAAGCTAACAAGTACACATTGTCTAAGACTCAGCCCCCATGTCATTATCCATAGGAAGCTTTGTCTCACCGAGTCGATTAAGTACGCCTTCTCTCAAGCTGCTTATTGTCAAGAGAGAAGAAAAACTTGCAAACACACATAGTGAGTTTTGACAAAGTGCTAGCATGTGGTACCTCAGAGGATAATGAAGGGGATGAAGAAAGGCTTCACGAGGAGGTGTCCTTTGAGGTGAAAGCATGTGTTCAGAGGCATACAAAAGCAGTGCCTATTTCTGTGGAGTGCTTCTGTAAAACTGGAGTCCAGGGTTCCTTAGGGTAGGATGGGAAATGGAAGGCAAGTTGGTGAAGTGCCCCGACTGGCACACATTGCATTCCTGTAGGTAACAGGCAGCCACTGAGGTTCTGTAAGGGTGGAGTGATGTTTGGACTCATTCATCCTTCACCAAATACCGACAGCAGAGTTCCTATTTGCTGCTACTTGGTCTGAGCCCATTCAGGTCCATCACTTTCTGCAAGAGTACTGGGAAGCAGAGGAAGACAGATGATCCATTACAGGAGGGGAACAGTAGGAAGGCTGAGTTGCCAAATACCACACCGTGAGTAGGAGAAAACTCTGATGGGAACCCAGCTGTCTTCCTTCCCTGCCTGTGCAGTCAATTACTCTCCCCTGAGCGCCCCGTGTCAGGCACTGGCACCCGGGGTAGGCAAATCCTAAGTGAGGAAGAGAAATCATTCTACATTTCCAGGGAACTCCGAGTCTGAAGGTGCAGACTGTACAGCAGAAAACATGCTAAGGGCAGAGAAAGGAGGGGCTGGAAATTCTAGATACTCAGGTTGAGGGGTCTGATGAGGGACTGGGGGGCATCAGGAAGGAGGAGAGTGTGGAGTAGATTGGGAAGGTGAAGTGGAACTGGGCTGGGGAGAATGGAAAGAGGTGAAAATGACCTATGTAGCTGTAGAGGTGGGAAAGAGTGGAACTTACACTACACTCCTCAGAAGCACTTTAAGTTTGGCAGCCTCTGTGTCAATGGCCTCGTGCCGCTACCCGTGTGGCTCCTGCCAGGGTGTGTGTGGCTTTGCAGGGGCTGTGAGGTGGCAGTAAAGGCCCTGGGTCCCTGTTTCTGCTTCCCTCCCTCCTCTTTTGCACTGGGGGGTTGTACCCTTCTAGAAGCAGGATGTCTGGGTTCCAGATTCTTCCTTCCCTAACCTCCCCCAGACATAAATCACAAGTGATTTCATTAAATGCACCTCCTGCTGGGGATGTTGGCTCATAATTCCTCTCTGATTAACCCCCACTACCCCGGCAAGTTTATAGGCCAAGGGAGGGAGGGGATAAGGGGGAGGGAAAGAGGAGGGTTGGGGAATCCCAGGCGGGTGATGGATGCCTCTGTCAGCCCAGCTCGTATTTATTAATAGTCTTAATACGGGAAGCAATAAAGGAAGAGAGGGATTCTATTAATTAAATCATTGTTATAATTAACTTTCATTAAAGGAGGATCAATAAAGAGGAGTTGAGATGGAGAGAGGAGAGATCCATTATCTCTAATTTCCTTGGAAGGGATTCAGGGAATGAGATGGGGTTGCTAGGAGACAGCAACGTGAGAGATGGAAGGATGTAAGATGTCACCCAAGTGGGGCTGGAAGGGGGTGGGCAAGGGTTTCAGGTGGATGCAGAGAGGGAATGGTGGGGGTGGCCCATCCATGGGCCCTGAAGGGAATGGAGGGTGGCTGATAAGGGAGCAACTGGAGTGGAGAACAGTGGGCTGTAGACACGGCTAATGCCGGGTACTGCTGAGAGCCTTGGTGAGCACGTGGGCCCTTAATTCATGCTTTATGATGCTGCGTGTGTGTCTAGCCTGTGAAGCTGGTTAGGGTGGATGAATGTGTTTTTGTGTTTGTAGAGTCTGCATGTGCATACTGGTATCTGAGGATTGCAACAGAGGGAGAGAGGGAGGCAGGGTTGGGAGAAATTCAAATATTTCTAGAGGTAGGAGGCTTAGGACATTTTTTACCAAGTTGATACTCAAAGGGGTGTACTCTTAATGGGAGTAATGTCTATCCTTTGGCTCAGGTACAGTTGAAGGCTGCTTTGGAGAGTAAAGATCTCAGTGGTGGAAACTTCACCCTACTTTCAAGACACACACCTTGGCCCATATCCCAGGTTCCACATTGCTCCACTTTGGAACAACCCTCCCCTCCCCCTCGGTTTGCCCCCTCCTGCACTGCAGTGTTCCCCAACCAGACCCCCATCTGAGATAAAGGTTCCTCCCTCCTCACTCCCCACTGGCTGCCAGCATGTCAGGAGGCATGATGGGAAAATACTGCCAGCCTCCTCCCTAAGGCACGGGGCTGGGGGGGCCCTTCCTCCCTCCCTCTTCCCTCCACCAAGGTCTAAGAGCCAGAGGTCTTGAGCTTCTTTGCTGTAGTCACACCTCATGATAAGAACACAGTTTATTAGAATAGTTATACATATCATATAAATATATTTGTTCAACTACTGGCAGGGGGAGGGCAATGGGTGGGGGAGCTCTTATTGCTGAGGGGGGACCTGGTGAGTGAGGGAGGGCTGGCAAGTGGGGACACCTGGGACCATTTGTTCCCCCATCCCTCAGAGAAGGCACAAGTACATTATTTCTTTCCATGTGAGGACCCTGGGGGATGGTGGTGGAGAGAGATAGGAGATAAAGTACAGAAAACCTCGAAAATACAAAAGAAACCTTCAAACTTAATATCTAATGGTATGGAAAAGGCTGGGCTGGGGTATGGAAGGCAGTAGGGGAACAGGAGGAGGAACCAGAGAAGATCAGAACCAGAAGAGACCAAAGAGGTCATGATGTCAATGCAGGCCTCAGAGAAAACTCAGGTAAACAAACACAGACCCCGAACAAGAAGGGGGTGGGCATGCCCCCGGAATTGGCTTTGGGGCATCAGAGAGTGTGAGTGTGTAAGTGTGTGTGGTGGTGGTGGTACAGTGGTTGGTGTGACTAACAGAAGCAACTGGGGCCAGGAGGGGGTGATTCCATTCCCCCTACAGAAGGCCTCCTCCATCTTGGTTCCTCCAAAACCGCTTTCAGGGAGTAAATTCAGCCACTGCTTCCAAGAAGGAACCCCTGCCTGGACAGAAGAGCCAGCTGGGAGAGGATGATGTTGGGGAGCCTGGGATGAAACCACATGGGAGTGGTTTTCAGGCAACAGAATATCATGGAGCCGAGGGATTGGAAAAGAGGCATGAAACCTAAGTGTATGTCTATGCATGAGTGTGTGCATGTGTGTGTGTGTGTCTGTGTGTGGACTGGGAGTGGGGGGTAGGGTCACTCAAAGGTGAAAGGATCCTGGGTGCTGAAAAAGAAGTGTCCATCCATGTGGTCCTCCAGGGCATCCTTGTCACTCTCGGCTGGGAAGCGCTCCTTACAAATAGGACACTCCTTCCATGGTGGGGTGGCAGGGCCCCCAGTGCTGGCCTCTGTCAAGGGACCCACAGCAAAGCCACTAGAGAGAGACAGAGGGGAAAGGAGAGGGTCAGCATGCTCTGCTGCCTTCTTGGCTTTCGGACCTCAGGGAGAGGGACCCACACACGTGGGCTCCCAGATGACCCTGTTCCTAATGTCCTCTCCAAGCCTCTCACAGTATCCCTCTCCCCACAGCACTGGAAGCTTTAGCTGCCCGGCTCCCCCGTGCCCTCCTTTCTTTAGTCCCTGCTGGTTGCTCTAGTACATAGCCCTTCCCCCAACCTCCTGCTCTCCTCCCTCCATCTCCGTCTGCTGCCTAATGAGGCTGAAAATGAGTCTGACATCGTCCTTCATCTTCCTGCTCCAGCCTGGAAGGATGACAGCATCACCTCCTCCTTGCCCTGAGCCCATCTCATATCCAGGCAAAGCTGGGGGCTGGATGATAAAACCTCTCTTGCCTCCCTGCCTTCCCCTCTTGACCTGCAGGGGGAAAGGGAAGGCAGGGGGACACAATCTGATACCTGCATCCCCCACCCAAAGGATTGCCCAGGGGAGTCAGAGAGGAGGGACAGCATCTAAGGGGTGATCAGATGGATGCTGGACCCCAGTCTTCTCTCTGTTCCTGTCCCTGGGGGCCTTGGTCACTTCCCTTCAACCCCTGACAGAGCCTAGGCACTTACCTGGTGGCAGGGGAAGGGGTAGGGGCAGGAGAGAGGGGATGCAGGGCAATTTGGGCTCTGCGGAAGATGGTGCTAGAACAACACAGAAGCCAGTTAAAGGCAGGGCCTCTGAGTGCGCATGTGCATTGATAGGATGGGGGAGGACTGCCTGAAGGCACCAATGATTTGGGGTGGTGGGTCATTCTCTGTGTCAACATCTCCTTTTCTTAGCTGGGGCCAAGAAGAGGGAGGTGGTGGAAGGGCATGAGGACTGTTCACCTGGATGCCCTTTCCACGGGCATCCTCTCTCCTGTCTGCCCCCTTGAGGACTCACCTGGCCATGTCATAGAAGGCACTGCCCAGTTCCGGAAGTAGCAGGTTGGCCTCCTCACCTCCACTCTGCACAGCTGCCATCAGGACCGACTTCTCATCTTCAGCCTCCTGGGCACCAAAGGGATAGGGCTGAGTCTGGGGGTTGTGTCCCAAGACGGGGGGAGCAGAGTGTTGGGACAGGTAAGGGAAGAGCAGACTAGGCCGAGGTTGTTAACAGAGGGCTGTAGTAAGGGTGAGGCATGAGAGGTGGTTTTTTTTTTATATATATTTATTTTTGTTAATTTATTTGGCTGTACTGGGTCTTAATCATGGCATGTGGGATGTAGTTCCCCGACCAGGGATGGAACCCGGGCATTGGGAGCAAGCAGTCTTAGCCACTGGACTGCCAGAGAAGTCCCAGGAGAAGCATTTGGATGGGGGCTGGTGTACAGGAAGAGAACAGGTATGGGAAGAGGGGGTGGCAGCAGTGAGCTATTGGGTCAGACTGGGTTTTGGGGTGGTGTCTACTGGGTGACCTTGAAGACAGCCTGGGCCTGCCTGCTCTCCTCCAAGAGAAAGAGAGCCCTGTATGGCTAAGGCTCCCTGCTCTAGAGGCTGGGACACTTGGGATTGGGCCTACCCCTTGTCCCTGCCCCTGTTCAGTCTCTCCTCTCTGCTCACCGAGTCTGAGCTACTGTCCTCAGCTGGCCCTGAGAGTTGGGGAGCGATGGGGGCTGGCTGGCTGATGACCACGAGGGGGGAAGCCTCTCGCGGCCCCGTGGCAGGGGAGGAGCCCGGGTCTCCACTCTCACACAGGCCGTAGGGTGGGAGCCTCATGTCTTCTGGAGACTCGTCCTCCGAGTCTGTCAGAGCCGCTGGGCAGCCTGCAGGCGAGGGAGCAGGCAGAGAAGAAAGAGGGTTGGATCAGCTCTGGCTTCTCTGGAGGAGAAATATAGTTAACAAATCGGGGACCAGGGTCTGGGAAGGAAGAAGGCAAAACATGGAGGGCAGAGGCTGCTCCCAGGGGGTCACATGGTGTTTTCCCAACACAGGGAGGGAGAGCTGGTGGGGGTGGGGGTCACAAGACTGCAGGTGTACAGACTCAGCCCCACGGCGGCCTCCTCGTCCTCTGTGGCAGCATCCTCACTCCACTTCTCATCAGCCACCTTCTCCAGGCGGGCCTCCAGCTTTCTCATGTACTCCAGCAGTTCCTGGAAGTGGGGAGAAGTGTGAGAGGCTGAGAAGGTATGAACCAGGCAGCCCCACAAAGCCTTCCCCTGCGTCCAGGGTGATCTCTGAACTCCTCAGAATTTGATGCCTTCATCAAAGGGTGGGAGGGTTTAAGGCAGATTCCCACCCCCCCACGCCCACTCTGCTTCCCCCAGCAACCCTCCCCTGTCCTGCCAGGTGGGCTTCTAAGAGGAGCCATGGTCCCTTTTTAGCCTCTGGGCCCTTCTTACCAATGCCTGTCTCTAAGCTGAGAGATGACAAGAAGACACCGAGCTCCCAGCCCTCGGGTCCTCCACTCAGGCATCCAGGGGCTAGGTTCTGGGCTCTCACCTGCTTCTCCTCCTGTAGTTGTTCCTTTTCTTTCTGGAGCACACGGAGCGCTGAGCGTAGCTCTGTCAGCTCCCGCTTGCTCTCTGACAGCTGCACCTGGGGGGAAAGGGCCAGATGTAATCTGGAGCCTCGAATGTGCCTCTTAGAACCTGGATGCCACAATGTGGAACCGCAACTGTTCATGCCTTCGCTCCTCGCTTGCCTCGACACACGGGAGGCCTGACTCTCCTCCTCTGAGAGCCCCATCTCAACTGCAGGAGACTCACCTGAGTCCTTGCCTCCACCGCCCAAGTGGGGATTGGGAGGACTGCCTCTGGGCTGGGGTGCAGAGGCCTTGGTCAGAGAAGGGCCACCCTAGAATTCTCCTGAGTCATCCCCACTGGGCCTAGAATGTGTGCCGAGAGCAGAAAGGCACATGGCAGGCTTCCGACTGATGAGGGCTGGCAGGCCTGCAAGTGGAATGCCGCCCACCAGGGAGGTGAGTGCTCAGCACTTCTGAGCCCACAGCCAAGGCAGAGGGAAGGGGCACTGATGCCTCGGGAGGCCCCTGCCTGGGGCTCTTGGGAGGCTGGGTGCCTCACCAGGCTAGAGTCCTTTTCCCGGGCCAGTTCAGTCTTGAAAACTTGGCTCTGAGTCTTCTCCTCCTGCACTGCCTTCTCCAGTCGAAGTATCTCTGCACTCAGCTTCAGGATCTTGTCCTTCTCTGCCTGGAGATGCCGAGGAGGCAAATAGGAGGGTAAGGGTAAGGGATGCCACTGGTAACAGCTCCATTCCTCACTGTGTCTCTTCTTTATTGGACTGAATGTTTTGGAGCCATTTAGAGACATCTTCTCTTCTTGCCTTTCTCATTCCCCAAAAGAAGGAAGGCCTCTGACAGCAAGGCACCTTGCTGAGTAGGAATGGGTATCGTGCAGGGCTGGGGCCTAGGTTGGAACATGTATCTGAATCAAGATGTTAACAAAGGCAGGTGCTATGAAGATCAGGATCTGGACACTCCTTGTAGGGAGGGGCCACACCGGGACAGTGAATATACCTCCCTCATGGGCTCACCCCACCCCTAAGTCCATGAAAGTTCTCACCCTTGTTTTTTCTCTCCCCCCAGGGGATCTGACCACACTGAGGTGGGGGTGGTAGTGACCAGGAGCCTGCAGGTCCCCCATCCCACTACCTCCACGCTCTGCAGCAGCCCTGCCCGCTCCTTGCTCCACTGGCTTTTTTCCTCCTTCAAGTGCAGACTGAGCTCGGCCAGCCTGCCGTTAACTCCGGCCACCTCCAGACGGCTGCGGTGCAGCTCGGCTATGGTGCGGTCCCGGGCTCCCGCTGCGCTGGCCAACTCTTCCCCAAGAAGGGTAGCTTTCTGCTGGCTCGAGGCTGCAAGCTCCTGGGCCCCTCGAAGCTGCTCCTTCAGGGGCTCCAGCTCAGCCTCGGGAGAAAGGAGGAGATGGAATCAGGGCTCCCAGGAGTCATCTGTTGAGCCAGGAAGACAACTAGGTTCCTTCCTGTCCCCCATTGCATCAGGACCTCAGGACTGGGTTCTTTAGTCTTGAGCCATGCCTTTCCCATATTTGTTTACAATCAGCCCTGGAATGTTCGCTACTTCCTGTTGCCCAGGGGCTTCACTTACCACCCGCTGCTGGGCCTGGCCGAGGGTGTCCTTCATCTGGGCCACCTTGTCCTTCAGTCGCTGGGCCTGAGCACTCTGCTCCTCCTGCCGGCCCTTGGCCTCCTGCAGCTCCAAATTCAAGCGGCGGTTCTCCTGCTGTGCCATCTGGAGCTCAGCCTGGTGGAGGTGGAGAGGAGGTAAGGAAAGGGAATACATATTTGGGGTGACCGGGCAGATGGACCTCTGTGATGAGAAAAGCCAAGGTTCCACTCCTCATATTTAACACAAACTCAAGCCTGCAGCCCTGGCCAGCCCTTCCTGGGTTCTCAGCACAAAGCGACTCAATCCTGAACGTCCCAACTCCAGTGGCACAGCCTGGGGTCTTATGTGAATCTAGGCATCCCATGCCTCATGTCTGCTCCCCTACACTTCCTTTTAGACCAAAACTCAACTTGGATGTCATGTAGGCTCTCACACTCGCCATATTCTACCTCCCACTCCACCCCCGTCCTTGCCACTCTTGTTTCTGTCCATGGTACTACTTCCCAAGTCATTCAGGCTGGACACCTTGGTGCCATGTGCGGTTCTGTTCTCTCCCTAGCAGCCCACAGGATGGATGCTTCTCCATCCTTCATCTTGTTCATAGCCATTTTCCCTTTTCTGCTGTCACCACAACCATGACATTAGCTCAGGCTCTGGTCATTTGGATCACTGAATAATCTCACAAGGCAATCAGATTAATAGTCTTCTTTTTTCTGGCCATGCCATGTAGCTTGTAGGATCTTAGTGTCCTGATCAGGGACTGAACCTAGGCCCTCAGCAATGAAAGTGCATAGTCCTAACCACTGGACTGCCAAAGAATTCCCAGATTAATATTCTCTAAGAACGTTCTTTAAGTACAACATGCTCTCTACTTAAAATATCATCAATGCCTCTCACTGCTTATAGAATAAAGACTAAATTCAAGAACCTTTCCACTGTGACTTAGGTCTTACTTCAAACTCTTTACCCACACATTCAACTGCCCTGAGTATTCTCAACTCTAAGCTTCTGCTCATATCTTCCTTTGTTCCTAGAATGGCCTTCCTCTCATCTCTGTCCAAATTCTACCTACTCTTCACTAATGAGCAAATTTTTCAGACCATCTCCCACGGAAGCCTAGGGTTCTGATGAAGCCATTTGGAAGCTTAAATATTTGATTTCAGTTTCTTCCAAATTATGAAAAATTATGTTGGAAAACAATGCATAGATTCACATGTTAGCATACTGGAGATCCCCAAGCACTGACATGTGCTTCCAGGTTAATTCGTTTTTGTGAAAACCTCAGAATAAAGTGTCAACTGTATTTTCTATTGACGTGAAGAGTGAACTGAGATTGGAAGGTAGAAGCTTAAAAATGATCATTTGTACTGGTCTGTATGTGAGACTCAAGGTGTACTCAATACTGTACAACCACACACAATACAGAAACAGGTTAGCTGCTGAGGCCAACAAAACAGTCATCCATAACCTCCAATTTCAAAGTTTGGTATCCATCAGAATTATCTAATTGCTTTCATCATTTAATAAGGAAATGTTATACATCTGAATTTATAGAAGTAAGTTTATAGTAAAACATGGGACGGACAATTGAGAAAGCAAACCAACTTGGAGCCCTTACCTCGCTTTGCTCCTTGTCTGCCTGCACTTCCTTCAGCTGCCCAAGGAGCTTCTCTTGTTCCCGAGTCAGGGCCTTCACTGTGTCTCTAACCCTGTGAGTGGTGGACACAACGTCAGGTGACTGATCGGTTTCTAAAGAAGGAACAAAGACTCAGACTTCTGTCTTCAGCCCGTCTGCTGGGGCTCGTCTAGCCCAGAACTCCACCTCTCTGGGACATCCAAATTCCCAAAACAAAATAATGCACGTCTAAGCCCCAAGTATGTGAGATTGCTGGCTTTAGAGCACAGTCTAGGAATAGACAGTTGTTCTTTCCTCTCTATGTATTACTTTGAGGGAAGCTCTGTTGATGACTTCCCAGTTGTTAGCACTCAATCGAGGGAGACTGGAATCCAGATTTTTGTAGACAGGGGCCAGTCATCATTAATGATAAACTTTTGATTTAGGTCAGATGTCAGCAGATGTTTTCTGTAAAGGGCCTGAGAGTAAGTATTTTAGGTTCTGAAGGCCGTGTGGACTCTGTAGCAACCTCTCAACTCTGCCACAGGAGTGTGGAAACAGCCATAGACAGTATGTAAATGAACGAGCCTGGCTGTCTCAATAAAATTTTATTTACAAAAACTGGAATTTGAATTTCATCTGATTTTTACATGTCACATAATATAACTCTTCTTTTGTTATTCAACCATTAAAAATTGTCAAAATCATTCTTACCTTGTGGGCTATACAAAACCATGTGGTAGGCTGGATTTGGCTGGATTGGGCCACAGTTTGCTGACCCCTGGTCTAGACAGTCCCTGATCTTTTCCAGATGCTTGGTTTGATCCCAACGTTTCTATTCCATGATTTAGAACCTAGACATTTAGTATCTCCCTAGGGCAAGACTAACACATCCTAGACTGAAGAGGCCTGAGGGACCAACTCACTTTTTACTCTGGGTCTTGGATAGCATGCTGCTTTTCTCCAAAGAGTTTTTAAAAAGATATTAAATCTACCAGCACTGAATGAAAGAAACTTAATTATGTCATTTAATGAAAGAAGTGTTTCTCCCGGTGAAAATCTGAAAGAGAGGCAAGGGAGGTGGCCAATATTTGTGCTATCTGGTAGAGAGAATAGTTGTCTAGCAGAAGATAGAAATTTATTCTATGTGGCTCCAGAGGTCTAAACCAGGACCAATCATGAAAGCTCTAGGAGAGTAAATATAACACAAGAGATAAAAAAATAATGACGGCTTTGTGATAAAGAGGCCACCTTCTGAGGCAGTGATCTTCCCACACATACCCTCTTAAATACTTTACATTTCTCCCAATGCTAAGATTCTATGATTTGTACCTGTTTTCAGGGCAAAGATCCAATAACATTTCTGGATCACCAGTTCTAACATTTCCTAATAATGAGAACAGAGTCTAATCTTATTCTTTGCTGAAGTAAAACTGAAATCCATACTCTCTTATCTTGCCTGGACCTTCTATCCGTTCCGTTCTTCCAAATCCTGCACTCCTGGCTCCTGCTTCACCTTTGCTGTACAATAAATACTAATGATTATTTCTAAAGGTAAGGAATACAGAATAGGTTAGAAAAGATGGAAGAGAGCTTGGCAGAGATAGATATCCTTAGGAACTGGAATACCTTGAGTGAGGTTGAGAAGGGAAGGAGAAACTGTCAGGCAGGTCTTGCCTGCCTGACACAGGAGGCTGAGGTTTGAGGGTCACAGGAAGCGAAGGGAAATAATGGGGGTGGAAGGGGTCCCCTCACCTGTCCAGCTCCACCTCCTTCATCAGCACTTTCTCACTGATGGTCTGGATGTCATCTTCTAGCTCCAGGATGCGGGCCACATGGTCTCCCTGTTGTCGGCTCAGGATGTCCCTCTCTTCTGTGAGCTCCCCGTGGGACCGGGAAAGCCCCTGGAATTAAGGTTCCCCAAGAAGAAGGGAGAAGCTGAGACTTACCTCGCAATGAGTGGACTAAAGGCTTAGGAGGAGAATTCCTAAGTTTGACTATCTACCCTTCTACCCAGTCACCTTCCTTGAAGAAGAAACTGTAAGGGAACATCCCCTTCCAGTGAAGATGGCCACTTCCACCCTATCTCAGCACTCCTGTGACTTAGAGAACTGAGTCTCACTACCAATTTGGGACAAGTCTCCCATCACAGCCAGTTTACTACTACTTGTGACCCCTTCAGCCTGTATCTTTCATGCCAGAACCATCTTAAGAGCCCACTAACATCTCCCTTTCACTGTCTTCATTTTACTGGGTTTAGATTTTGGACCCCAGGTGGGCAGCCAGGACCTTCCCCCCACCGGCCCAACTCCCACCTTATACTGCTCTGCCAGCTCCGCATGCTCCTGCCTGGCCGTGGCCAGAGCCTTCTGAAGCTCCTGCACTTGACTCTTCAGCTCTGTCACCTGCCCCTCCAGCTGTAGCTTCAGCTGCATCAGGTCATTCCTCTCTTGCTGGCTCTCATCCAGCTGGTTCTATGGGGGACAGGATGAGAAGAGGGTTCTGCCTGTGAAGCGCCCATTCCAAGGTCCTGTCCCCACCACTCTACAGATGTGTGTCAGGGTGGGGAAGTTGCATCAGTAAGGCTATAAAGGGGAGAGTCAGGGAGGCCTGGTGTGCTACCAAATCCTGCCCACCTCCCATCACACACGGGTTCCCCAAACTCTTAACTGCCCACCCCTCTTCTCTTTCCCCCTGAGGCCTTGCCCCTTCTTTGCCCACCAATGGCAGGAACTCCTCACCTAGCAGAAGTCTTTCTCAATCTGCACAGACAAAAGGGATGGCTCCCCTAATTTTACTCTATTTGTTCTGGAGTCAGACAGATGTGGGTTTAAATCTCCAGTACATTTTTTTTTTTTACTAGCTACGTGACTCTTAACAAAGTACTTAATTTCTCTGAGTCTCTCTCCTCATCTGTCATGTGATCCTCTAGCCTGGATTGTTGGAAGGTTTAAATGAGAAAAATGAATGTAAAAACAGAAACTGCGTAGGAGTTCACCCACCACTGACTTATGTAAGATATAAGCATCTTCTTCCCATCCTTCTGGTGATTCCATAAGTATAGAGGGTTCCAGAGGGCAGGAGTTTGTGTAAATCACAGACTATTCATTTCCACCTTCTGAGCCTTCCTCAGGCCTGTCCTCTTGTCTGGGGCATGGACGTCCTCCCCACCAGGCCCTATCCTTCCCCTTCCTTCAGGAAGTCTTCCTTGCTAACATCTGCCTCCTTTCCCTAAGTCTTCTCTATTTAGTCCAATAGAAAAATAATACAAACTACGTATATAACTTTCTAGTAGACACTTAAGGAAAATAATAAGAAACAGGTGGAATTCATTCATCTAATCTAGTCAATCAAAAATGTCATCATTTCAACATGGAATCAAAATAAGCCACTACTGAGATCTTTTACATTCTTTTTTTAATGCTAGGTCTTCAAAATCCAGTGTGTATTTTCTCTATACAGAACATCTCAGTTTAGACCAGTCACATTTCAAGTGCTGAAGAGCCACACATGGGTAGCTGCTCCACAGGTCTGGGGCCCTACCGATCTGCTCTCCCTCCTCACTCATCCTGGAAGTGGGTCTCATCCTTCCCTCCCTCGGAACGTTCCTTCCCCAAGGGGCCTCCCTCCACCCTCTGCATCTTCCTCTAGAGCCCAGGGAAGGATGCAGCCCCAGGAGAAGGAGGTTCAAAAAGTTCTTAGGAAATACTGAGTGATGCTGCCCTGTGGGTGGTCTGCTTTCCTATCCTACGTGTTTGTGACTGTGTTAGACTGAGACTTTCCTGTAGGCAAGGCTTTGTGTAACTCCCAATGAGGCCTGCAGCTGAGGATACAGTGAGGGCAGGGTGAAGTGGAAGGGGGCCCCCTGCAACGCTATCCTCCGGTGCCCTTGCCCAGGAGCAGCTCTGCTGCTCTGTTCTCACCTGCAGCACAGTTGCCTTGGGGACAACCAGCAGGATGTCAGAGCCACCATCAGTCTCCTCCAGGGTCACCAGTTCATCCATGGGCCGTGGCTCTCGGAACTGGAAAGGGGGGCTCTGCCCACACACCCGGCCCTGGCGGTTTACATAGCGAAACTGGTAGAGCTGGGCTCCGGGTTTGGGCAGGTAGCTGGCTGTGGGGAAAAGTACAGACCCAGGACCCCAATATGATGCCAGGCCCTCAGGTGCTCAGCAGACCCTCTTCCCCTTGGTGTGTCTTATTATCCACTGTCTTTGGCTCCAGCCCCTTGCTCCCTGTTCTATAGACTGTTTTCTCTCCTCTCCGTCTCCCACAGGCTATTTCTGATCCCTGGGATACTCTTTCCCTCCTTTCTGCCTAGCCCTCTCTTTCCTCTCTTGCCCAAACTTACCCTCCTTAATAACAACAACAACAATAATAAGAATGCTGTCGTTGTTGTTTAGTTGCTAAGTCATGTCCGACTCTTTTGTGACCCCATGGACCATAGCCCGCCAGGCTCCTCTCCATGGGATATCCCAAGCAACAGTACTAGAGTGGAGTGGCTTGCCATTTTTTCCTCCAGGGGATCTTCCCGACCCAGGGACTGAACCCAGATCTCCTCCATTGGCAAGTGATACTTTACCACTGAGCCACTAGGGAAACCCAGTAACAACGCTAGTTATCGTTTTTTTGAGTACCCATTATGTGCCAGGCACTGTATTAACAGCTTTATCTGTATCATTTTAAATCTTCATATTGTTCCTATAAGTCAGGCATCCCCTTTTACTGTTAAGATAACAGATACAGAAAGGGTAAGTAATTTGCCCAAGATCAAACAGCTTATAAGTATTAGAGCTGAGATTTGAATCTTTCAGAATCTAATGAGCATCTTCTTGTTAATACATGAAGCCACTTTTCCCTCTTCCTTACCTCCTAATTCCACAGGAGGAGTTCCCTCCTTTTCTCTTAGGAGGCAGGGCTATCGGCCCTTTACTGTTCCTTTCATGTCTGAACCCCTGATGCTGTGAAATCCCATGATTCTATCAATATATCTGGTGACCCCATTACCCTCTTCCAAACTCCATCCCTTTGACCCCTCCCTCCCGATTTTCCCTCTTCCTTGTACCTTGGAACTGGACGCTGGCGTGGATGGGAGAACCATCAGTAACACTTTCAGGCACCAAAGACCACACAAATGTGTGGTAATCCCGGACACAGGCAGCCTCCACCTGTCAGAGCCCACAGTGGGAGAGGGGTATGGCGATGCACCTCCCACCTCCAGATGGTGCAAAGGGCTGAGGGACTGAGCCGGGGGTGGGCAGGATGGTGTGGCTGTGGCAAGGATGCTGAGAGACAGGAAAGTGGAGGAATGCTAGTGTGTCAGGAGAGAGCAAGGTTAAGATTGGGAGAAGGTGGGCTTTGCTTACACAAATGGCCTTTGCCATTTCTGACATCCTTCTCCCTTCTTCCCTATCATTATGAGGTTGAGAATCCAGAAACCAAGTCGTTCCCCTTATTCCAAACCACCCATGGCCCATAAACCTGAGCCCAAAGGGGATCTAGGGATACCTTGAAGATGCCAATCCAGTCGCTGGCACTGGGTACAGTGCCTGGCGGGAGTGTGTAGTGACATTCCACCTTGGTGTTGGGAATGTAGGTCCGGGCTACATTCAGAAAGTTGACTCCACCCCGGGATGGTGCCCGGCTTAGTGATGACTCTTCCATTCTGGTCTCGTGCTATCTGCCCTCCTGTGAAACAAAGATTTAATATCCTAAAAAGTCTCTCCCCTCTACCTCTCTTCCCCACAACTCTGTCCCTACCCACCCATAGCCCCTGCCCCTGGAGATGAAGGTGTATCTGGTTTCCAGCCCCTGTGAGTTACAGGACTCTTTAAAGGTATCAATCTTTGTTTCTAGGGCATAGGTCTGGCCTTTGCAGTTGGTACACATCTTGTTTCACACTGCACCCTCTGAGTCATAGACTTTCCTAGAATTAAGATCTAATTTCTGCTCCCTTTTCACAGCCCCACTGACCAAGCCTCAGTACCCCAGACTCTGCTTCCTGCAGTCAGTCCCTCCTTTTCCATCTCTTAATAGCCTTGAATATTCCAAATTCTTCAGCCTCCATCTCCTCACCCCATCCCTCACATCTTCTGGTTCTTGAATTCAAGTTCCAGCTGAGGCGTGGGGCCCCCTCATCCTGAGCAGGTCTCCTTGCTCACTCCAGCTGTACCCAGAAATGACTTATGACACCTGAAAACAGCAACCATCTCTGAAAGTAACAAGTCAGTCTTTGGAGCTGGACTGTGGCTGACCAATCCTGAAGCCCGTGAACTCTCACCCTCTCTTCCTATCTCTTGGCTGTCTTATGCCATGAATTAAAAAAAAAAAAAAAAATCCTGTACTCTCATCCAAGAGACAAAGGGAAAGGACGGAAATACAGGTTCTCTCCCTCAATTATTACTCCAGAAAGTCAAGAATTCTGGAGGCGGCTGCTTCAAGGGTGAGGTGGAACACTCAGCAGGAACGTGGTGCTGGGGGGAGATGGAATGTGGGGGCCTGGAGCCAGGAAAGCCCCACCCCCAGTAAGGACAGCCTGGAAGTATGGGGCCTTGGGATGGGGAAATGTACACATAATGTTGAGAGGAGGAGAAACAGTTCAAAAAGAACCTCACATTCTTCTCTTCAGGTCTCGAGAAGGGCTTGAAACCTACTGGTTGACTGTTTGTTAACCCATCTCTAGTTTTCCCCTTCTCCCTCATTTTCTCTGTTCCCCTTAGCCTCAATTCTAAATGTCTGAACCCTTCCATCTGCTTGTACTGGTAGTTGGAGGCATGCTATAGGATGGGATTAAGAAGAAAAGGTGTTCTAAGTTGGGTGAGGAGAGTTCACTGGAAAATCTGAGGGTAGAGTGAGGAAAGGAATAATCAAGAGAACTCTGCAGTGGAGGACTGTGAGATGGCCCTTGTCAACTCTCATCTCCAGCCCACTGAACTCAGTCCTGTGTCAACCACAGTGATGGGCGTCCACCCAACCACAGCCACTAGTCATGTGCACGCCCTCAAACATCACAAACCCACACCAGGCTTAAGCCAGGTGGGCAGGGACTTTAAAAGAGGACCGAAATTCAGTAGAGAAGGGAAGGTGGGCCAGCTCTATAAAAAGGAGCTACTTCTCTCTCCAAAATAGAGACTTAATGGACAACAAGAGATGTCTCTTTATTTTCATCTCTGAAAAATCCCTAGTGAAAACTAGTCCATGTTTTTTTCCCTTCAATACAATTCTGGCTTTCTAAAAGGGGCTGAATTGTTCTCAAAGACATTGTCCTGGGGACCCAGGACAATATTCCCCACAAAATTCATAACAGTTGGAAATAACCCCCAGGTTTGAAAAAGAGTTATGGGCACCTAAGGTGCCATGTGTAGCCAGATTCAGGTGTTTGCATGGGGGGGGGGTGTCCCCATCCCCCCACCACGCTGTAGGGCTCTAGAGTTCTTTGACATTCTATATCTTGGAAGGTTTCCCTCCCCACGGATCCAGCGTAGTGAAGGCCTTTGGATTGGTAGGGGGGAGCGGCGTAGGGGGTAAGGGGAAAGGGAAGGTTTGTGGGGGCAAGTCTTGCTGGGCCGAGAACGAGCAGACTTCAGCCTCCCTCGAGTTCCCTTAAGCGTATCAAGCTTTACAGAGAAGGACTGAGAGGGAGACAAGAACCGTCAAGAGGGCACCCCCGTGATCAGGCCCCCCATGAGACCAAGAACTCCCGAAACAGTGGGGATGGCTTCTCCAGTACGGAAAGTGTTAACACACAAACGCTCCTGCTCTCCCCCTTCTAAGGTTCCCTTAGATGATCCTTTCACAGATTGGAAAGTGGGGTGACCCCCCATAACATCGCCCCCAAATTAGGCCAAGTTTTCTTACCCCACAGACGGATCAGCTGTTCCCTCACCTTTCACCAACAACAAAAACAGCACTCGGACTCCGAGAGGGAGGGAGATGGGTGGGCGCGAGGGCTTCTGGGGTTTGTGGTTCCCCTGCGCCTTTTTTCCTGTTGAACCAGCGCAGAGCTGGGACTACATATCCCAGGAGGCTGTGCGTAAGGAGGGCGGAGTAGAGGGCGGCCGTGGTGGCTGCCTTACCGCTGCATCCTGGGAGGCGTAGTTCTCACTTCCACTGCAGCCAACGAGGGTGCGGCCACCAAAGGACTTCACAGCCCAAGATGCCTTGGGAAGGGGCAGGCTATATTAGTGGCGACTGCTGGTTGGTAACGTGCGTGTTTAGGGGGTGGGGAGGAGTTACGGCTCTAACGCCCCTTGTATAATACTTTAGAGCTGGCCGAAGTGTTCGGGTACACCCTCTTGTTTACTTTTTTTCCTCTCTCGTTTACTTTTAACACAACATGTGAGATAGGAAGTTTTGTTATCCACTATCTACAGATGTAGAAGCCAAAGCCCAGAATGGTTACGGAACCGGTCTAAAGTATCAAAGCTATGAGATGGTAGGATTGCACGACTCCGAGTGTCCTTGCCATTACATCGCGGCGGCCCTACCATTTAGGGGATAGGAAACTAATATCTGGGGCAGTAGCTTCTCTGCTTCAACATCTGGGACAGCCCCTGAAAAAACTGTGTGTTGGGCACCGCTGACGGTTTTTTTTTCTTCCAACTTTAAGGTCTCAGTGCCAGGGGTCTGCCAATACAATCCGAGCGTGGCATCCCTGGAAGGGCCTCTAGGTCCAGGAGGATCCATTGTCTAACGTGGTGGTTGGGGGAGAAGGGAGGAAGATGAAGTTCAAGTTGGAAAGGAAACATGGCATAGTTCAGGACGCGCCACAATTCAGAAAAAAAGCCACTTAGGGGACTACTTTGCCCAAACCTCTTAACTGGCTTAAATTTAAGATAAGAGACATATTGTTGCTCCTGTTTTTGTTTAGGAGAGGTGAAAGAGTCACACTCCTTCCATACCCGGAGTTTTGTTAAAGACTTGGGTATCCTGCTCCCCCTGTGTGCTCTGGACCCTCCAAGTAGTCTGAGACATTCAGAATGATATCTCTATGTCTGTCTCTGTATAAAGGAATTAGAGTCTAAGAATTGATTTGCACTTTCTGGTGCCTGCTTTAATTCTCTCCTGCATTAAGTTATGGAGCCTCTGCCTTTTCCAAGTTTGGGGGTAGTCTTTTGCTTTTATGACTGAAAAGGATATCTGGTGCTTGCCCTTGGGTGCCTTTCATCTGAAGATGTCCAGGCACTTAACAATAAGTCATTGGGCTTCACAAACATTAAAGTGACATGTCTGTGTCATTAGTCAGGATTTATGAGTTAGGGAACAAGCTGCTGGTTGCTGAGATGGCTCAAGGTCCTGGGGTGGATGCAGAATGAGGCCTGTCCAGGGACTCAAGTCTCAGTTGTTCTTGGTTTTTGTCTTCCACCCAGAATAAAGGCTTATAGGAAAACTCAGTTTTAGCTGGAGCTAGAAATAATAACTTCCATTTATTTGGTGTTTACAATGTGTTTAAATGATGACTGCAGCCATGAAATTGAAAGATGTTTGCTCCTTGGAAGGAAAGTTATGACAAACCTAGACAGTGTATTAAAAAGCAGAGATACCACTTTGCTGACAAAGGTCTGTATAGTCAAAGCTATGGTTTTTCCAGTAGTCATGTGTGGATGTGAGAGTTGAACCATAAAGAAGGCTGAGTGCTGAAGAATTGATGCCTTTGAACTGCGGTGTTGGAGAAGACTCTTGAGAGTCCCTTGAACTGCAAGGAGATCAAAATAGTCAATCCTAAAGGAAATCAACCCTGAATATTCATTGGAATGAGTGATGCTAAAGCTGACGCTTCCAATACTTTGACCACCTGATTCAAAGAACTGACTCTGGAAAAGACCCTGATGCTGGGAAAGATTGAAGGCAAAAGGAGAAGGGGGCAGCAGAAGATGAGATGATTAGATAGTCAGATAGCATCACTGACTCAATGGACATGAATTTGAGCAAACTCTGGGAGATAGTGAAGGGCAGAGGAGCCTGGGGTACTGCAGTCTATGGGGTTGCAAAGAGTTGGACATGACTTAGCAACTGAACAACAGCAACAACAAAATCATGCTAAGGATTTTTCCAGTTAATACAACAGTCTTATATATAGGCCTTATTATCCCCATTTTCCATTTTCCATATGGTGAAGGTTGAGGCACAGACAATTTAAGGGACTTACCTTGGGTCATCCAACTAGTAAGTGGTAGAATTAGGATTCAAGGAAAACTAGTCAATACACCATATTGCCACCCCAGAAACTCTTGGGGTACCAACTCCCTTTGTTCTAATGAACAGGGCTGTTATTCAGTAGACAAGTGTTCACTGAACATTTGTGTACAAGGTGCAAGGTGATGTGAAACATTAATTCAGCAAATAGGTGTTGCAGGTAGTGTGCTAGGTATTCAGTAAATTTTGTTGAACAGATCTGAAAAGGATAAGCTTATACCAGGCTGAAGCAAAGATGCAGCAGTGGGAATGTATAACTTTTTCTGGAGCCTAGGAAGTCACATGGGCTTCCCTGGTAGGTTGTAAAGAATCTGGCTGCAGTGCAGGAGACCTGGGTTTGATCCCTGGGTTGGGAAGAGCCTCTGGAGGAGGGCATGGCAACCCACTTCAGTACTGTTGCCTGGATAATCCCCATGGACAGAGGACTAGGGGACTACAGTCCATGGTGTCCCAAAGAGTGGGACATGACTGAGTGACTAAGCACAGCACAGCAAGGAAGTCACATAAGAACTGCACATCAATTACACCTTTTCCCCTCCAAACTCAGATTATTGGTAATGACTGCCTGAAATGTTGTGTTGAGGATTCTGAGGAAAGAGTGCTAGGATTAATTAGTAATGTCTGTCAGGTACTCTAGATGGAAGATGGCCATATTAGATTGACTTTATTATTTGAAATTATTTACTTGCTCCTTCTCTGCTCATTGCCATGTGGCTTGCAGTATCTCCTGTGGAAGGAGTATATGTCTCATTTTATTGACTTTGCTTTTTTAGTATTTACGTTTTTTATTTGGCTGTACCAGGTCTTAGTTGCGGCATGTGAACTCTTAGTTGCAGCATGTGGGAACTACTTCCTCAACTAGGGATTGAACTGGGCCCCCTGCTTTGGGAGCAGGGAGCCACTGGACCACCAGGAAAGTCCCCTCATTTCACTGACTTGACCATTTTTTCATGTTTTGGCCAATGGAATGTGAACAGATGTGACTCATGCTATGTTTGAGCATGTGAATTTATACTTTCTCCTTCTTTTCTGCTGCTAGAATGGGCATATTCCATATTAGGGCTGTTCATTTTGTTTGAGTCGCTGATGAGAAGAGCTGGCCTACATGTACATAAGTTAGAGATAAATCTGTTGCTGTCAGTCACTGAGATTTGGAGATTGGTTGTTACAGCAGCAAAGCTGAGTAATGCACATGTCTAGGTAATGGTATAAGGTATGATAGTTCAGTTTAAGCCAGGGTGTGGAGAACCCTGAATGCCAGATAAAGCAGAGCCTCCTATGTATTTATCAGAATCTCTTTCCTTCTTTTTTCTTGGACATAAAGATGGACCACATTTTTTGGTTTCTCTCTGACATGTTGCACTTCCACACCTGGCTTGTGAAACCTCCCAAGGGAGACCCTTCATGTTCTTTTCCTTTTTAGCTTCATGCATAGGACCTTATACACAGTGATCCGAAGGTTAAATGTTAAAGATGGTGGGGCCACAGGTTGGAAGGAACTTAGATCCCTGAATCACTACTCGGCAAAGAACTGTCTGCTAATCAGGAATTAGCATATTGATTGATTATATTATTTGCAGCCAAAGATGGAGAAGCTCTATACAGTCAGCAAAAACAAGACCGGGAGCTGACTGTGGCTCAGATCATGAACTCCTTATTGCCAAATTCAGACTTAAATTGAAGAAAGTAGGGAAAACCACTAGACCATTCAGGTATGACCTAAATCAAATCCCTTATGATTATACAGTGGAAGTGACAAATAGATTCAAGGGATTAGCTCTGATAGAGTGCCTGAAGAACTATGGACGGAGGTTTGTGACATTGTACAGGAGGCAGGGATCAAGACCATCCCCAAGAAAAAGAAAAGCAAAAAGGCAAAATGGTTGTCTGAGGAGGCCTTACAAATAGCTGTGAAAAGAAGAGAAGTGAAAGGTAAGGGAGAAAAGGAAAGATACACCCATTTGAATGCAGAGTTCCAAAGAATACCGAGGAGAGATAAGAAAACCTTCCTCAGTGATCAATGCAAAGAAATAGAGGAAAACAATAGAATGGGAAAGACTAGAGATCTCTTCAAGAAAATCGAGATACCAAGGGAATATTTCATGCAAAGATGGGCACAATAAAGGACAGAAATGGTAGGGACCTAACAGAAGCAGAAGATATTAAGAAGAGGTGGCAAGAATACACAGAAGAACTATACAGAAAAGATCTTCACAACCCAGATAATCATGATGGTGTGATCACTCACCTAGAGCCAGACATCCTGGAATGAGAAGTCAAGTGGAAGTCAAGTTAGGAAGCATCACTACAAACAAAGCTAGTGGAGGTGATGGAATTCCAGTTGAGCTATTTCAAATCCTAAAAGATGTTGCTGTGAAAGTGCTGCACTCAACATGCCAGCAAATTTGGAAAACTCAGCAGTGGCCACGGGACTGGAAAAGGTCAGTTTTCATTCCAATACCAAAGGTAGGCAATGCCAAAGAATGTTCAAACTATTGCACAATTGCACTCATCTCACACTCTAGTAAAGTAATGCTCAAAATTCTCCAGGCTTCAACAGTACCTGAACTGTGAACTTCCAGATGTTCAAGCTGGATTTAGAAAAGGCAGAGGAACCAGAAATCAAATTGCCAACGTCCACTGGATCATCAAAAAAACAAGAGAGTTCCAGAAAAACATCTATTTCTGCTTTATTGACATGCCAAAGCCTTTGACTGTGTGGATCACAATGAACTGGAAAATTCTTCAAGAGATGGAAATACCAGACCACCTGACCTGCCTCTTGAGAAACCTGTATGCAGGTCAGGAAGCAACAGTTAGAACTGGACATGGAACAACAGACTGGTTCCAAATTGGGAAAGGAGTACCTCAAGGCTGTACATTGTCACTCTGCTTATTTAACTTATATGCAGAGTACATCATGATAAATGCCGGGCTGGATGAAGCGCAAGCTGGAATCAAGATTGCCGGGAGAAATATCAATAACCTCAGATATGCAGATGACACCACCCTTATGGCAGAAAGTGAAGAAGAACTAAAGAGCCTCTTGATGAAAGTGAAAGAGGAAAGTAAAAAAGTCGGCTTAAAACTCTCAACATTCAGAAAACTAAGATCATGGCATCTGGTCCCATCACTTCATGGCAAATAGATGGGGAAACAATGGAAACAGTGACAGACTATTTTGGGGGGCTCCAAAATCACTGCAGATGGTGACTGCTGCCATGAAATTAAAAGACGCTTGCTCCTTGGAAGAAGTTATGACCAACCTAGACAGCATATTAAAAAGCAGAGACATTACTTTGCCCAAAAAGGTCCGTCTAGTCAAAGCTATGGTTTTTCCAATAGTCACGTATGGATGTGAGAGTTGGACTATTAAGAAAGCTGAGCGCCAAAGAATTGATGCTTTGAATTGTGGTGTTGGAGAAGACTCTTGAGAGTCCCTTGGACTGCAAGGAGATCCAACCAGTCCATCGTAAAGGAAATCAGTCCTGAATATTCATTGGATGGACTGATGCTGAAGCTGAAACTCCCATACTTGGGCCACCTGAAGTGAAGAACTGACTCATTTGAAAAGACCCTGATGCTGGGAAAGACTGAAGGCAGGAGGAGAAGGGGAAGACAGAAGATGAGATGGTTGGATGGTATTACCAACTCAGTGGACATGGGTTTGAGTAAACTCTGGGAGTGGTGATGGACAGGGAGGCCTGGGGTGCTTCAGTCCATGGGGTCTGAGTGACTGAACTGAACTGAATCAGGAACACGTGTCTTGGATTTCACTTGACGAAAAAAATCAATTTCTATTTTGTTAAAGCGCTAACATTTGGGGCCTTATGTTTTATAGTAGCTAGTCTTTTCCATTAGATTAAGAGATTTGGACTTGATTCCTATTAGGAGTAAGAAGTTAGTCACTGAGAATTTTTTAACAAAGGGAATAATATTGTGAAGACCAGTGGAAATTTGGACTTCGCTAGTGGTACAGTGGATGAGAATCTGCCTGCCAATGCAGGGGACTTGATCTGGAAAGGTTCCTCGTGCCTTGGAGCAACTAAGCCCATGTGCCACAACTGCTGAGCCTGTGCTCAAGAGCCCTTGAGCTACAACTAGCCTGTGCGCCTAGAGCCTGTTCTCCGCAAAGAAGAGTAGCCTCTGCTCACTGCAAATAGAGAAAGCTTGTGCACAGCAGCGAAGACCAAGTGCAACCTTAAAAAAAAAAAAAAAGACCAGTGGAAATTACAGTTGTAGGGATTGAAGAATCCTTCTGAGTGAGGTTGTGAGATCTTGGGACTGTTGGTGTTTTCAGAATACAGGCTGACTCCTGATTGGACTTGGGGAAGATTGCCATGATCTTGGGGAGGCTTTCTAGAGGCTGTGGAAGGAGCTACTACAAAATGAATCCTATATTCCTGAAGTTTAAAGTCTCTTTTCTCTTTGGTAAAAGTCCTGACTCTGGCATTGCTTCATCTAGCCCAGTGCCTGATACTTAATAAATGTTGAATGGAAGGTAGTCTTGTACTCTTGGAATGCTTTGGAGAGCTACCGATAGTTGAGTGCCTACTGTATAAGAGAGTCCTTTCACCCATTGAATCATCACAAAAACCCTGCAAGATGCTATCAGATTTTACAGATGAAGAATCTGAAACTCTGAGAGTAAATTGCCCAAGATCTCGAAGAACAGTCTTATTCTGAAACCCATACTTTTTCCATTAAACAAGATGCTTTCTCAGAAAATCATAATGGCTAGTATTTACTGAGTGCCTGCCAGTGCCAGGCGCTCTGCTGGGTGCTTTACAAACATACAGAAGCAGCTGGTGCATCAGACATTGTAGGCTGTTACTAGTGTATCCAAACTGTGGACTCTGTGGGAAGTAGGTGTCTTAGTCTGCTTAGTCTGCTGCTTAGTCTGCTCAGGCTGCCATAATAAAATACCATAGAATGAGTGGCACAAACAACAAGAATTTATTTCTCATGTTTCTGGAAGCTGGAGAGTGCAAGATCACGGTGCTAGCTGATTTGGTTCCTGGTGAGGACTCTTTTCCTGGTGAGTAGACAGCTGAGTTCTCACTGTGTCTTCACGTGGAAGAGAGTGAGAAAAGACAAGCTCTCTGATCTCTTCTTATAAGGGCACTAATCCCATCATGAGCGCACCACCCTCATGACCTCATCTAACCCTAATTACTACCCAAGGCCCCATCTCCAAATACTCCATTGCTGTTTAGGGTTTCAATATATGAATTTTGAGTGGACACAAACAATCAGTCTATACCAGCAGGAAAACATGAACATTATTTTAGGGCAAGGTTGTATACTTTTGGACTTCTCTTTAGGACCCCCTAGCCCATTTTCTTTTGTCCTCTTAGTTCTTTGGTGCTATTTCTTCAGGCTAGGTGGAAGGGTGGTCTAGGGTTCTCAGTAATACTCAGGTCCTGGAGCTCCCCTTCACTCTGTTGGCTCACAGACCCACTCTAATCTGAAAGTGTTCAGATCACATCACATCAGTCCTTCCTTTATTAGTGGTGAGAAGATGTGGCTCTGAGAACTCACCTATACATTTATTCTCATTCACTTATAGTTATTTATTAAACAGATTTTAAATAAGGATTATTTGTCAATAGCTGGAATAATAGCCAATGACAGTGTAGCTTTCCAGTGTCAAAGGTCTTTTACCTTCTTGGACTGATTTGATCCTCACAATCAATACTGTGAAGTGGGTTATATTATCACGATGTAATTAAAAATTGTTATTTATTTATTTTTGGCTGTGCTGTAAATGTGTCTTCATTGCTGCATGGGGTTTTCTCTGGTTGCAGTGAATGGGGGCTACTCTCTAGTTGCAGTGTGTGGGCTTCTCATTGTGGTGGCTTCTTTTGTTGCGGAGCACAGGCTCTTGAATTCGTGGGATTCAGTAGTTGCAGCTCCCAGGCTCTAGAGCACAGGCTCAATAGTTGTGGTGCACAGGCTTAGTTGCTCCAAGGCATCTTCCTGAATCAGGGATCCAACCCATGTGTCCTGGATTGGCGGAAGGATTCTTCACCACTGAGCCACCAGGGAAGCCCCTGTTTATTATTATGTAATTTTTATCAATGAAGAAGCCAAGGCTCAAAAATACTAAAATGCTAAATAACTTGACCAGAGTCACAGAGTCACAGAGATGGTATAATATTCAAATCAAGAATTTCTGAATCCTTGAAATTCCCTGGTGATCCAGTGGTTAGGACTCTGCGCTTCCACTTCAGGCATCACAGACAGGTTCGACCCCTGGTCAGGGAACTAAGATTCTGCATGCTGCAAAGCACGCCCAAAAAATAATTTCTGAATCCCAAGTGCTCCCCTCTACTTTCTACATCCATTACAATGCAAATTCTATGGTGCCTTAGGCCTGGTTTCTTGCTATTTCAGCCTTGTTACCTTAATTCGTACTTTAGAGTAGATAAAACAGCTGTAGCAGACAACCCCCAGATCTCAGCATCTTAACATGATAAAGACTTAGGTATTACATAGTCCAATGTGGATGTCTATGGTCAAGTAACTCAGAAATCTGGATCTGTTCATGCTGTGAATCTGTCATCTTAACTACGTGGCCTCAGGTTGCCCAGATGTCATCCTGCCAGCAGGTGGGGAAGAGAAACCATGTGGAGAAACTATAACTACTATTAACCTCTTCAGTCCAGAAGTAACACATCACTTCTGCTTATATTCCATCGGTGATAACCAGTTCTATGGCCTCACCTCACTGCAAAGGGGCTGGGGGTCACATTTAGCCATGTGCCGTTTCCACTTTCCATCAACATGGGGTTGAGTCAACATTCAAGATTTGATAAGAATTGACCTGGAAGAAAAGAAGCCTCTGGAAAGAACAACAAACGTTGGTGAAACATCAGGCCTCAAGGTGACTAGTGATAGAAGTGGTCTTTTCCCCTCAAGAAAGAGTTATTTCTATAGTTTTTATGATTTTTATACTTTGCTGAAAAGTTTGAAAATTTTTACACTATCACAAAGTAAACATAGCTGTGTTACAGTCATAATTTTAGTCATTGATTTCATGCACTGGACAATTCTGTAACCTTTCTAGCAGTTTCAAAACACTTCTCTCTGGGAAATACTGTGGGTGGGAATGTCCTCTAAGCTTCCTGGGCCTCCCCAGTGCCATCAGAATAGAGAGGGTTAACCCCGGAGCCTGGGAAAGCAGTAAGGAGGCAGTTTAGTCATCTTGCTGAGAGCTCCTCATCTGCCAGAGAGAATGGAGCCAAGTGGGTGGGTTCAAGAGTTATTTAGGGACTTCCCTGGTAGTCCAGTGGTTAAAAATCTGTGCTTCCACTGCAGAGGACACAGGTTCCATCCCTGGTCAGGGAACTAAGATCCCGCATACGTCAAAGTGAAAAAGTGTTAATCACTCAGTTGTGTCCAACTCTTTGCGACCCCATGAACTGTTGCCCGCCAGGCACCTCTGTCCATGGGATTCCCCAGGCAAGAATACTGGAATGAGTTGCCATTTCCTTCTCTAGGGGATCTTCCCAACCTAGGGAGTGAACTCCTGGTCACCTGCATTGCAGACAGATTCTTTATCATCTGGTGCAGCCCAGAGAAGTTATTTATGAGGTGTCATGGACAGGGTGTGAGGGTGAAGGAGAGGGAGGCAGGACATTTTGATTTTTTAAGTCATTTGGATACCAATGGAATGTGACTCTAAAAAAGTCTGACTTTTAGCTTAAAAAAAAGACTCCCTTGTCCTATCCCTAAGCCAGGGAGAAGAGTCATGGCTGATCACAGGTTCTTGGCTCAGTAGATGGGAGTTTCTCCTTGAGATGGGGAACTTGTTGGAAGAAGCGGGTGTCAGGGTGAGGCTGGGTGGAGGAATTTGTTCTCCTTCTGGACATAGATGGTTTGAAATACTTCCTGGTCTCCAGAGAGTCATTCTTTGTATTATGGAGCTAGGCCTTTCTGACAATCTTTCTATTGCTCCAGACATGCTCTTAAAGGAGAAGACAGAGGGTGGTTCAGAAATTCAGAAACAGGAGTCAATCATAGATGAAATAAAGAGTGTGTGTGTATGTGTAAATACCATTAGGAGCAGGTTGGGATTACAAAGACAATAGGTGTTCTTCTGCACTTCATAACATTTGGACATTAATTAGCGCACATAAAAATGCACAAAGATTCCCCCTTCAAGTCTCAACCACTTTCCTAATTTAGGAATTGTCCTTCTCTTTTCTGGTTGCACCCCAAGCTCCTAATTACTGTTGTGTAATGTTGGACTTGTCTTACCTGAAAGAACTGGCTGGCCTCCCTCCTGCCAGTTCAGGGGAACTTCCCTTTATGCCTGGGTCAGAGTTGTAGGGGAGGGAGCAGCTGTTGAGGGGCCAGGCTAGGGGGAGAGATTGGCTTAGTCTGGTCTTAGGGAGTGTCCTTGTCTGTGTCTATCTGGGTCCCTCTTTCTGTCTCTTTCCTCTCACAGATTGTGTGGCATTTTGGAGGGTGGAGTGCCTGGGCACCCAGCCCACTACATCCCACCCCAATCTGGCCCTGGGCATGAGCCACATGGTGCTGGCCATCAGCCTGGCCTCTTGCCCATCCATTATAGCCTCAGCTGCCAGACTGGCAGAGGTATCAAAAGGAACTACTACTCAGCCCTGCCCTCCCCCAATTCTGTTGCTGGGGCCAAAGTGAAGGAGAATCAGATGGAGAGAGAGCACCCTGGGTGGAGAACCAGTGTCAGCCCCACCCTCCATAGTGGAAAGGGTCATCTGGACCTTGGGGTGGACACTAGGCTGCAGTCTATAGAGGACTCCCTTAGTGTAGGGATGGGCTGGGGCAGTGTAGGGAGGAGACAGCATTGGTTGCTTGGGTGTGAAGGAAGACGCCCCACTAGGTCCTGGGAGGTGTTCCCCTTCTTTCTGTGTCTGTGCAAATCATGTGAGCTGGTGCGTGTTTCCTGCTTGTCGGTTTATCCCCTGGTGGGACCGTGCACAGGGCTCTGATGCTGTGGGGAGGGGCTTTTAGCTCTGCCCAGGCAGCGCAGATGTGAACCTGCAGTGAATACTGCATGTCAGGCTGTATGAATCTGTTGCATGCGGGAATGACATCTGTGAGAGTGCTGTTAGGGTACAGGAGAAGTACATGTGTGACAGAGGCATGGGGCCTTTTAGTCCCCTGGCATGGGCCAACTGTATCTGTGCTATGGGGCACTGAGTATCACATCCTTGGACCCTGGTTGTGGAACCCATGCGCCCTCTTTTCTGAGCATAGCGGCTTGGCCCAGGTGTAGACTGCTTCTGGTCATGGGCAGTCAGGAATTGTCCTGGTGGGAGCTATGTCTCTGGAGTGTGCTGGTTATGCCTTGTCTTTCCACCTATGTGAACCGTGTGTTCAAATATGTGAATCCCCTCGAGAAATGTTGGGTGGTGAGGGGGTGGGAAGTCTGAAAAAGATGGGAGAATTTATGAGCTGCTTTTGTCGGGAGACAGTCGTAATGAAGAAAATTCAATTTTCTGCAGCTCGAAGAGTCAATATGTTAAATCTTGGAGAAGCTGTGGAGTGACAGCAGAATAGCAAAGTCAATGGGATGTGTGTGGGGGGAAGCCGTCTATCTGCGTCTGCAGTGAGGCAGCCTCCTCTCTGTACCCTTGAAATGCAGCTGGAGACAGGATGGAGTCCAATACCTGAGTTCCTGGAACTGCCCCTCTCTCCCATCCTCCTCCACCTCAGTGGCCATCGTGTCCTGCCTCTGGGAAAGCTGCTCTCTCCCAGATCCAATTCTACCCTAGCACCGTCCCAGGAAGTCCTTCTTATAGTCTAACCACCACTCCCTCTTGCTGTAATTACTAATTTCACAGTGGCTGTTTATAGCCCAAAGTGATTAGTAGGAAAATTTTCTTTTCCTCCCCGCTTTCCCTTCAGCTACTCCATGGCTGGCCTCCTGTTTTCCAGCAAGTTTCAGCTTTTTTCTAACCATTCTTTACCTCCTCCTTTCCATCTTCCTGTTCTAGGAGGCAGGAGCATGGCAGGACGGTGGTGGGGTGGGGAGCGGGGTGGAGGGGTGGGTGGGGAGGGGCTGGTGGGGAGTGGAGAGAAAAGCTGAGGATTCCTCTGTGAGCCACAGTGTCACCAGGAGCTGTGATTAGCTGAGCTGCTGGCTGTGTAATTAGTGTGTGCCCACGTCCCGGGGGTCTGGTGTGTTAACAGTGGGTCCCTGTGGTGGGTAACGAGATCGTGCCCATGGCTGGTTGCACATGCTAATTAATTAGTGCTCCTCTGGCGTCGAGGAATGAGGAGGATCTGGGGGAGCTGATGGTGGGGGTGTCTCAAAGCCCAAGAGCCCAGCTGTTCAGAGCCCAGAGGTCACCTAAGGTTCTGCCAGAATAGGGGCATCAGGCTGATGTGCAGGGTTTGGGTCACAGACTTGGGAGCCCTGGCTGAAGAGAGGGTGTGTGGGGTACAGTGGCCTGGGCTCTCAGTGGTGGGTGTCCTGGAGTCCTGGGCTGGGCTGGTGGAGGTGGATGGAGGGGAGGACAGCCCCCTCAGCTTAGAGAGGTCTCCAGGCTCGGGGCCTGTCTTAGAGCATCCTTTCTCCAGGTGGCCCAGAGAGGAAGAGAGTGGAACAGGGAGGAGACATTCGAGACCCTTCCAGCCTCATTCCTGTCCCCTCTACCCTCCCTCGCCTCATTGAGCCCAGCTTCTCAATCAGCCATTTCACACTTAATACACGCTCACTGTGTGCACAGAGCTCCAAAAGTCTCTCTTCTTGTTGTCATCTTAATAACCATTGCCTTCTTTTCCCCTTGCTGCCCATGCAGACAGAGACTCAGACTCCTCAGCTCCTGGGTCTATCTTAAGAGCCCAGAAGTGTCTTCTGAAGCCTGGGATGTGGAACCTAGATACCTGAAGAAATACCATGAAAAACCTAAAGAAACAGAGGGAGGGGAGAAGGTTGGGAGAGAGCCTCACAATTTCCCAGGACAATATGGTCACTTATAGCAGCAAGAAAGACTAAGGTGAGAGGAGAGGAAGAACTTCCAGGGAGCAGCCAGCTCTCCTCGTTTCCTAAGGCAGAAATCCTCCGCCCGGTCCAGGAAGGGGTCAGGAGGAAAAGGGACCCATGGAAGGATATCCTCTCCCCTTGAGCGGTGGGATTCAGCAAGGTGTGGCAGGAGTGGGGAAGGGGAGACAGAATAGAGAAAACGGGCAGAAAAGAAGATGAGGCTGCGGCTTCCGTGTGGAGGCGCGAGTCCTATTCCTGCACACGGTAATTGCTAAATTACCCGCCATCTGCTCGGCTCTCAGACATAAATTATCTGCGAGGAGAAAAGACGCAGAGGCTGCGCACTTTCCTTTTTCTCCCCCAGTCCCAAGCTAGGAGCAGCGGGGGGCTCTTTCCTCCAGCCCGAGTGAAGGCGAGGGTGGTGGGACCACCTGATGGGGGAAACAGTTCCCCTTTGCCTTCTGCCTTCTCCTGAGGAGGAGTGGCTTTGAGGCGACGGAGGTCCCAGCGCTCTCCAGGGTCCTTTCAGACTTGGGGCGGGGCGAGCTGTGGGCTGACCAGGCCTCGCGATGCCACTGAGGAGGGGGCGGGGCGCGCCTTAGTGGGTGGGGCTTCCCTCAGGTGGACCGAATTGCCTCGGCAGGTTCTTCCCTGGTCACCTTCTACCTCCCCCACTTCCCGCCCACTGCTTTACTTGTGGGGAGAAGTCTCTTAAGCTCTCATTTACACTTGTCCTGTCTGCCAGAAGGAAGAGAGGGAGGAGGGCAGGCAGAGGGCTTGAGGAGAGAGAAAAGGGATGGGGGGTGCGGACCTTGGTTTTATTCGGCTCTGAACCTTTCCCTTCCCCTCTAGATTCTGAAGAGTGGCAGAGATGTGAAAGCAGATGTAGGGGCAATAACTTGAAATGGGGCAAATGGGGCAAAATGCAGAGATGGAGGTAATGCGAAAGCAGAGCTCCCTGGGAGGTGGGGTGGTTTGGGGAGGTGGGCAAGAGAAGCAGATGATCGGGCTGGGGAGGTGAGCGAGGAGAGGAGGGGACAGAGTGGGAGGTGGGCAGGATGAGAGGGTCAGAGAGCTGGAGATGGGCGGGGAGGAGGAGTGATGGAGCAGATGAAGGAGGATGGAGTGGTAGAGAGATATGAGGTGGGGTGGGGAGGTGGAAGAACCAGGATGGGGCAATGCCTGATGGAAGCTCAGAGATGGTTAGGGTGGTGAGTTGTCTAGAAGGAGTAGAAGGAGTAGAAGGAGAGCCAGAGGAGGCTCAGAGTGGGGATGACAGACAGCAGTTCAGAAAGCAGGTCAGGCTCTGGAAGGAATGTAGGGAGCAAAGTCTGTGATACAGAAAGCTAGAGTGTTTGTGGGTCCTTGGAGGGTCCCAGGAAGGTGAGGAGCAGACCTTCAGAGCCACTTCCCACTTTGAGGCTGAGGCCTGACTCTGGAGGGGCGTTGAGGAGGCCGCTTAAGAAGCTGGGGTAGAGGTGCGATCCTGTTCCCTGCCCCAGCCCCAGGCACCTGCTGGGTGTGCCCATTAGGGTGGGGGTGTGTTGGGCGGCTTCCCAGTTCCGAGAGCAGAAGCTGGTGGGGTTTCTTCCGAGCGATTGTTTAGTATTCATGGGGCGACGCAATCTCTCCCACATCTGCTTAGCACAGCAAGTCCTGTCATATAACTGTCTCCCGCACTGTCTGTCCATAAAGAATGTCTCGGAATTGGTGTAATTCAGAGAAATTAATGACGACTTTCCGCGGGACTGCTCCCTGGGGGATGATTAACACTTCATCGTCCATCTGATGCGCGGGGCCCAGCGCTCCATCGCGAACATTTGGGCCGTGGCCAGCCGCATTAAAGGTTATTACGGAAAACGCGACCTGCAAACGGGCGAGAGGCATGATGGACCGGGAGGGGCGGGGACCAGGTGGGGGCGGGGGAGTCGGATGGAGCCGGCCAAGTCCGAGATCAAGTTTCCCCGAGGTTCGCGCACCTGGGGGTCTGAGGCGGAGGGAGGCTGGGTTTCTGTTTCAAGGGATGCAGGACTGAGAGCATGTTGGGGAGATCCCCACCAGGGGGACTGGGAAAGGAAAGAAGGTGACTTTCCACAGTGGACACGTTGCTGATGGAGGCTTTCCCTGTCTTTTAATCGTCACAGAATTATTGGGTAAATTTTATTTAACCCCACCTTACAGGTGATGAAACTGAAGTTTGGAGAGGTTATGTTCTGTGCCTTAGGTAACACAGCTTATTCAGAGGCAAAGGTAGGATTTGCATTCAGGTCCTTGATTCCTGAACTCTTGGTCCTTCCACCACACCACTGGGGAGAAGGTCTCACTCTTTTATATGTCCGCCTCAGCTTCAGGCATGTAGGCATGTGTGTGGCAGACAGGTGCTCAAGCATGTTTGTTGTATGAATGAATGAGATTTGCAGGTTCCATTTCAATGGACGAGAATCCCAGAGATTCTGGAGGCAGGAAAGGGAACACACCACAGGAGTTCCAGTTTGGGTCTGCTGCTGCTGCTGCTAAGTCGCTTCAGTCATGTCCGACTCTGTGCGACCCCATAGACGGCAATCAGGAAACTGGAAATAGGTTTCCTGTGGGTTTCTAAGCTTCCCCCTGGGGCATTCTAAACCTCTAGAATCTAGAGGGCTGGCCTCTTCATCCTTAGTCAGAAGGAAGGAGTGGAGACACATGTATGTATCTGTATACGTGTGTTTGGTGAGTGTAGGAATATATGTAAGTTTGTATGTATATGCTTATCTGCATGTGTATGAGTTCATGAGCATGTGTCTGTGTTGCGTGTGTGTGAGAATGTTCGTGATGTGTGGATGTGTGTGTATTTTGAGGATGTCTGTGTGTATGTATGAGCTTGTGCCTCGGTGTGTATCTTCATGTATGCAGGTGAATGGGTGTATGATGCGTGTCGTGTCCCGGGGGAGCCTCAGAGCCAAAGATATCTTTCGTTTGCTGAAATCTCTAACAGGTTCCAGGATGTGGTATGTGGTGGGGCTGAGGTGAGAGGCCAGGAGAGGAAGGCTGTTTCTTCTGGGGACATGGGGGGTTGGGTAGCCTGAACAGTGGGTGCCTGTGCCCCACCAGGCATGGGGGGGTTGGTGTCAGGGTCCCAGATCTGAGGCTCGATGGAGACCAGACCCTGAGGTCTTCGTTCTGGGCTTGAATTGGAAGTGCTCAAAGGCCCTGCTCTGACCCAGGAGGGTGGTGAGGAGGTGGGGCCCAGACAGGGACCTGGGCAGTGGAGGGGTCAGGCCTATTTTCTGCACATCTTCCCCCACCAGGTTTTAGAAGTGTCTTCTACCCAGGCTGCAAGTCCTAGCTCTAGGCTCCACCCATTCTGCCTTAGGGTGGTAGAGTCCCCGAAAGTCTTCATGTGAAGGTCTCTGACTTTGGGGGTGGTGGTGGTCCATAACCACAGTGAGAACACCTCTCTCTAGTTAGCACTACTCAGGCAGGTCCAAAACAAATGTCCTTGTCTCTTGGAGACATACAAGCTGAGGCTTTCATACCCCTTGTGCTGGGAAGTTCTTCCTGGGTCTAACCTTATATCCTCTTGCCATACCATGTGCCCTGTAAGCCCAGGCTGAGTTTGTGAAATTGGAACCCAGCACCCCCTGGCATGGAAGTAGCTTCTTCTGGATAGGGGAGTGGGTCTGAAGTTTAGGGACACTCAGAGAATGGGAGACTGAAGCCTGGAAGATCATAGATGGGTCCAATCATTCTTGGAGAGGAAGGCAATGATCACAGGACAATATCAGAGCCAGGAGTTCGGAGACCATGGGTTCCAGCTCATTTACTTTACAGACAGCAGCCAGAGCCTCAGAGGAGGGAAGACTCACTCAGTGTCCTAAGCCCCTGACTCCTAGTCTAGGAATCCTTCTTGTGTCCCATTGGGGAACCCTAAACCCTGCTTCTCTTCTCTTGGTTTTATGGAGTTGGGGAGAGAGGGAGGGATACTTCAGCTAATTGGGGGGCTGTCTTCCTTCTTCTTGCTGACTTCAGTGACGTCAGATGAAGCTGACTTCAGCTTCACCGACTCCTTCCCAGCCTTCCCAGCTGGGCTTCGAGGCCCCTCACCCGCCAACACTTGTTCCTTCAACTTCCCATCCCCCTCACAGGCCCCCACCATCTGCTGTCTTAGATGCACTCAGGGGCAGCCATCACGGCATTCAGTCCTCCCTGCCCTCTCCTAGCCTCATGGTCTATGCCCGGTCTGAACCATTTCCTCTCCTCTTCTCGTAGACTAGCCTCTCGACCCTTTGCAATATCACCTCATATTCACTTCCTCTGGGAAGTCTTCCTTGATTAATCCTCCTGTATCTGGATCCCAAATGTTCTCCTTCTAAACCACTGCCAGGGTAGCTGCAAGTCTCTCCTGGTTCTTCTGTCTGCTCTTTCCAGCTGTGTACCTTGTTCCTGCTCCCACTTCCAAATGGAAGGTGCTTCAATGGCAGGACTGATTTCTCCTCCCTCCCAGGACCGCTCTCCATGCACCAGAAGGGTCAGGACTGCAGTGGAGAATTGAATGAACCTTGTCCTGCTTTCTGTGTTCTGGGGATGGGAAAGATAATGGTGTCCAACTGGATCTCCTCCCGAGGAGGGAGGTAGCAATACAGACCCTTCCTGGTCTTTATTCTGGGTTAGGCCTCACCCCTTGCTCCTGTTCCTCTTCCTGTTCTTGGTTGCCTCTGGCCCAGTTAACAGGCCCCTCTACACTACTATCCTGGGGCCCTTGGGATGCTGGGCCTGGTATGGGGGGTGGCAGGCAGCTCCACCATGATGCCACAGGGTTGGCATCCTGCGTAGGGAGGAGGGGGTGGGGTGAGTGGAGATCTGGATGGAGGAGAGGGTCCTAGTGCTGGTGAGGCACCAGCACTAGTTCTAGACCAGTCGATGTGTTGGCTGCCACCTTGTGGCAAGCACTGAGAACTGCAGAGATGGAGTCCTGGTGCCAAAAATGGGACCTCCTTGGCAAGAGAGCAGGGAAGGCCGGTAGGGGTGTGCACTGTGAGGGTAGCAGGCCTCAGAATTCCTAATTGATATTGGTGGTTTCTTCAGGGAGCTTTGAATTCTTAATTGACAGGGGAGTAGAAACCTGGGAGGAAAGTGGCAAGGACACTTCTAGGTGGAGAGAGATAATGGAAACTCTGTCCTCAAGTCTCAAACCTACTATTCAAATTCTCCCTCCCCAAAAGAGCCCCAAAAGAGAAATAGCCTGAAATTAAAGCTGGAGGATTTGAGGTCTGACCTGCAGAAGAACTTCCCAATAAATCCCAGTGTGTATTTGGATGTCACTGCTTCTGATAGATGCATAGTCTTTTCAAAGCCACTGCTGCCTGCCATACACAGGAGATTGCCCATCTTCTCTGGGTTCCCGGATTTCATCATGCTCAGTTCATTGGGCCTATTCAGAAAAGCCTAGATTTCTTAGCCTTCCCTACCCCGGCCTGTGTTGTGGCCATGACCAAGATATTAATCTGAAAAGTCCCTTCTGTGGTCTAACTCCAGTCCTTCCTATAGCACTGGAAATGGAGAGAACCACCATACAGCTAGTAGAGCTGCAGAGGGGAAGGTGGCCAGAGAAAAGAACCTGTGAGGAAGGTTCTGAGGGAGGGCAATTTTGCCTCGGATTCTCCATCCTCCACTCCCCTGCCCTGCTGGATCCTTGGAGATGGGACAAAGTGGTCCACAGGAGAACTCTCTCTGCTTGGGCCTCAGGATTCACAGGTGCTGGGGGAAGGCAAACCCAAGTTTCAATCATGGCCCTTGTTATTGTCATCTGTAGAGTGGGTATTGTGGGGCGGCAAGATGGGAGAAGGTTTTGTCTCCACCGGCCTGAGTCCTTCAGGTTTCACCTAGGTCCCTCTTGAGTCTTTTTCTCTCCCTGCACCCAAATCCCAGTTCCTCAGAAGCCCTCACAATGGTCCCTTCTCCCTCCAGCTCCCTTCTGTGGTGGGCTGAGAGGCATGGAATTCTTCCCACCATCTTCCCTCTGCTCCTGCTGGCACTGCTTGGAGATCCTGGCCAGGAGCCCTGGCTCTGCAGGCTCCGGGTGGGGGGCTGTGCCCTGGCGCCCTCCCTCTGAGGTGCCATTCCTCCCCTGCCTCATTTGCTGCTGCTGACCTTACTGAGTTAAATTAAAAAGCAATGTTCTGTGTGCGGCTCCAGCCCCGTGGAGCTTGACTCTGGGAAGACGAAGACAATTACCGGCCCCTCCATCTCCCTCTCGTCTGGCTGCCTTATAATTTTTTCCCTTGCTGCCTGGTATGCAACATTTATGTTTTTAATAACACCAGAATGGTTTTGACCTTGGGAATTCATAGCAGAATGGGCACCGTGAGTGGCCCCAACGTGATTGGCGTTTGTCTCAGTCCTTTGTAGGGAGGAGACTCTGGCTAGTGCCTCCCCAATTCTGTGGAAGGTGGGGCTGCCTCCAAGGGCCTAGGGGGACATCTCAAAAGCCAGGGTGGACAAGGAGGCACATGGGGAGGGGTTTTGTCTTTTCAGACCTCCCCTGGAGAATGAAAGTTGGAATAAGATGTTTGAGAGGTTGGGGAGTTTTTCTCCTCTTGTTTTATAAGGAATGAGTCCTGGATAGGGAATGACATCAGGTGCACATGGGGGCTATGTGGAAGTGGTGGGGGTGTGGCACCCCTGTATGCACATACTCAGCCCATGAGTTTGGAGTTTGCATGAGTTTCCACCCCTCCCCCACAGGCTCCATCCCTCTTCACTGCCTCTCACCTTCATCAGCTCTTTAGCCCCAAGGAGAGTGGAAGGAGTGAGGACCAACCAGAAGGTTGGGATCATACTCTAGGTAGTACTCCAGCTGAGTGTAAAGGGAATAGGGCAGAGACCTCTCCTGATTTGAGACTAGGTTCTCTTCCTTGTCTCTCCCACCTTTCTTTCTGTCCCTTTTCTGTGCTCACCTTCCTAGGTGACTCAGCTCTTGAGGCTGAAGGAGAGCCAGTGGCAAGAAAGATCTGGAAGAGGAGGAGGCTAGTCAGCAGAGGGGTGAGAGAGGCAAGCGGGCAGTGAAAGGCTTGGGACAGAGGATCACTGAGAGAGAGAGACCTGGAGTGGCCCCTCTCCTCCACCAGAACAGGGCTGTGGTAGGAAGGACAGAGCTCAGAACTGAGAAAGTGCTTCTCCGACTCAACTTTAAGGAGCCTCTGCAAATATAATGAAAATTGCAAATTACAAACGAAGAGAAGTTTCTCTTGTAGTTTAGGAAGTAGGGAGAGAGGGGTGGAGGAGTGTGTATGCCTAAGGACGAGAGGGTACATCTCTGTGCCCTGTGGTTAACAGTCCCATGTGCACCAGTTACATATGCAAACAGGGGGAAGAGTGTAGCTTTGCCATTGATTTTGTGTGTCTGTGTGTGTAGCCATGCCACTTGGCTTTTAGGATCTTAGTTCCCCGACCAGGGATCAAACCCAGGCCCATGGCAGTGAAAGTGCCAAGTCCCAACCACTGGTCCTCCAGGGAATTTCTGACATTGATTTGTAAGCTGGTTTTCCATTGGGATCTGTAAAGTATGCTTTTCTCTCAGAAATGGCAACCAGCACAATGGGAAGACCCCTGTATTGAGAATTAAGGAAACCTGGGTTCTAGTCTGGCTTCAGTTTTCAGCTGAAACCCTATGAAACACCACTTCTTTGAGTTTTCGAGTCGTTCGCTGTACAACTGTGATGGAAAAGCCACAGGCCCCTTCTGTGCCAGTGGACCCAGTGCTGGGGGACCAGAAAATGGAAGGGGGCTGGGGTGGGTGGTGGGTGATAGCCTTTCAGGGGCCCGAGAGCCAAAGAAGAGATGCTGGTGGAGAGGGATGCAAGAGGGGTTTCCTGAATTTGGAAATTCATGGGTTCTTGCTGGAGCAAGACTCTCCTCAGCCTGTTCAGTCTAGCCCCATCTCAGCACCCAGTGCCGGGGTCTGGATCGGCAGGGAGCGCCGTTCTCTGCCGCCCTCCTGTGGCCGCCGAACTCTTTGCAAGTCGCCGCTGAGAAGGTTCCTCTTAAGTCCGCAGAGCCACGTCCCTCGCCCCCTGGTGGAAATTGACTATATTACAAGAAGCGATTTTTGGTTGTCCAAGAACTGCCCCCTACCCCCTCACCATCTTCCTAGTTTCTTGAGGCCCTCACGACTTCCTTAAAGCTGGGAAGGTCTTTCTGAGATTTGACCCTCCGTACCATTGCCTGATAGTTTAAGTTTTGCTTTTGGGGGTGTGCGGTGGAGACAAGCGGCTGAGGGCAAGATTTTGATCAGAGAGGGCAATTTCTCTTTCTCTTTGGGTTCCATCTACAACCCCGGTTTCCTAGGATCGAAAGGACTTTTCAAAGAACGACGTCGGAGTCTAGCGACATTCTTGGAGAAAATGGGTTTGGAGTGGACCAGGCATTATGCGTCTGGGCTTCGGCGAATTTGCACCTGAGCTCAGTCGTCAGCAGGGAGATGGATTGGCAGGAGCCAGGAGGCAGGAGACAGGGATGATGGAGGAAGATGGCATATTTGACAGATGCTGACAGGGCTCGTTATTTGCTAGCTCTGGAATCCCCTCCCACCCACCAAGCTGCCCTTGGCCCTCCCCTTCTAGTACTCAGTGCTCGTTAGTGACTGTCTTTGGGGAGAAACCCAGTGGGCCAAGTTGCACTGGGGTGGATGAGGGAGGGAGAGGAGGCGGAAGGAACACCATGTAGATGCTGGGGCGGAGCGGTTGGAATAACTGGGATTTGGAGCTGAGGTCCGATAATCACTGGGGTGCTTGGAAGGCTTTGCAGGGGGAATTGTCCAGAGGGCAGATATTGAGTTGCGGGGGGGTGAGTGGGCAGAGAGAATGAGGAGGTATAATTAAAGGAACTGAGCTCCACAGATGTTGGTGCTAATTTTGGGAGAACTGGTGAAATATGTCAGTAATTTTATCGGGAGCGTCCTAGGCACCAGGAAGGGTTATAGTTCCTATGAAGGGATGGAGGTGAAGGTGGGGCACGCATCCGTGTCTCCTCCCGGGACTTGTTGCTTCGCGTGTGCTTGTCGGAAGGGCGCAAGGAGCCGCGAGGCCATTCTCGATTTGGGATGATGCTGAGGCCAAGTCCTCGGGCGCGTTTCTGTTCTTCGCGCCCCTGACACCTGACCCCCTCGGACAAAGCACTTCCAGGCGGCCTCCCTCCTCTCCTCATTCCTTTTCTCTTAAAATACCCAAGATATGTGGATACTCGAGTGAGAGAGGGGGCCCTCAGGTGTCCGCCCAGAATTTCCAGTGGCTCCCGGTGGACGAACTGGGGCGAGGGAGGGGTGAGCCCCACGACTCTGAGCAGGCAGGGAGGGGCAGGCATTTGGAGCCGCGGAGAAGGTTGGGCGGGGAGGAGAATGCTGCAGTCGGCGTCCGCGCTGCATCCTAATCAGCGCTGCGGAGGCTGCGCGGCGCGGCCGTCAATCTTCCACACAAAGGGCCGCCCGCCCCCGCCCCTTCGAAGCCCTCCGCGCCAGCCCACCCATGACTGCCGGGCAGTGCCGAGGGGCCGAGAAGGGAGAGACAGACACACAGACGCTGACAGAAAGGCCCAGTAAATTCAAGCCAAGATCGACACTGTGGGACGAAAAGGGCCGAGTGGGTCACGGCACCCTGGAGATGAAAAGAGACCGAGACACAGAGGGGACAGAGACAGGCAAGGGCAGAGAGGAAATGGAGAGACCTGGGAGAGACAGAGCCAGAGATAGGAGAGCGAAGAGAGAGGAGCATCCGGAGAGCAGAGAGAAAGATGGGAGACAGACACAAAACAGAGACACCCAGAGGGCAGAGATAGCCGAGACAGACAGGGACTCAGAGACAGGAAGTGGACCCAGGCCCAGGGGAAAACCGAAAGTCAGGGACCCAGAGCCAAAGACAGATCCACCTGTGACTGGAGGGAAGAAGATCACACACACACAGAGAGAGAGAGTAATGAGAAAGGGAGAGAGGGTAATGAGAGAGAGAGAGAGAAGGGAAGAGAGATGGAAGCCAGAGCATGATGGAGACCCTGAGGCTAGACTCTGCTGGTGTCTCACCACCTGGGACTCGGTTAAGAGGAGAGGCTGTGTGTGTGTGTGTGTAGGAACACAGCAATTCAGAGCTCTATTCAAAATGCCAGAATCATCTGGTGCTGAACTAGACTTCTACACATCCTCCCTCTCCAAGTGACTGCTTGAGCAGTTGAGATGCAGCATGGGGGAGAGAGCAGAGCAAAGATGGAAGTTAGAGAAAGATTGAGATAGAAAATGGAAGGGGAGAGCCTCAACAGAGATCAGGAGGAAAGAAACTGATATTGAAAAAGGGAGTAGAGAAATTGACAGAAGACAGAGAAAGACAGAGGTGGAGAAAGAAATATGACCGAGGCGTGCTTGGATGAAAGACATGGAGAGGGAGGGAGCCTTTAACTGCAAGAGGGAGAGGGGCATGGAGAGAGACTTGGCTGTTGAGAAGAAGGCAGACTAAGGGGACAAGGGAGTAGCAGGCAGGCACCTGTCTCTCCAGAGAGCTTGGGCTGGGATAAAACAACCTTTTGGGTGAGTTGGGGGGGGAAGTCAACGAGTGGATTTTTAGGATGACCTTGTCTTTTTATTAATACAAAGAACCTTATTAATCCAATTCATGCCATCTTCTTCAAAGTAGCATCTTCAGCTGCTGCTGCTGCTGGTGCAGTTGCCTGGTCCTTCCTGGCATTCCTCTTTGGGGAATCACCTTTAAAGCATGCAGTACAGCTCTGAGCTGTACTGCAAATTTTTATTCTTTAGGGTGAATCTAATTTTTCAAAAGAGCCAAGTTTTCTCCAAGACTGGAGGATGAGGTAGCACCCAGCTGGGAAGCAGTATTTCCAGTTAAGAACAAGGTGAATGTGGGAAGGCCCAGTGGAGGGTGTGTCCTCCCAAGTGGCACTGAAAGGTCATTCTGAAGGAGATACCTGCAAGATGTGACAGAAGGAGACTTTCCTGAGGGCTTCTTGAGGACTAGTTTCATTTTTCTGTTTGTTAAAACCAGATAATAGGACTCTTAGGAACATCCCAGCCTAGCACTGAAGCCTGGCATATTCAGCTTGACATTAGCCTGAAATATTTGGTCAAGTGGCCCTGCCCTTGGGGAGCTTACAGTCTCTCTCCCTGACAACGTACTATCAAAGTAACCTGGTGACACTCACCACTGCACAGATCAACAAGTGCAACTGACCAGGGAAGATTCAGAGTCAGTTAGTTCATCAGGGAAGGCTGCCTGGAGGAGGAGAATTATATGTGGGCTGTGGAAGGAGAAACTCGAGGCATGGAATGGAGTAGGAAAAGAGGAAGAATACCTCTCTGATGGTTCTGGAGCAGGAGCAAACCATAATCCAGACAGGGAATAGTTTTGCTGGCCTGGAATAAAAAGTTGGGTTGGGGAACCAGGATGAAGGGGAATGGAGAGGGGCAGATTTTTAAGGTGGAGCTGGGTGATATGAATTTTCTATGAGAGTAATTGAGGCCCACTGAATGGTACACGGATGTCAGGCAGTGACAGTTCACGCACAACTGCCTGGAGAAGTGTGTACCCAAGTTTGCATGTCTTCGTGTGTGTGTGTGTGTGTGTGTGTGTGTGTGTGTGTGTGTGTGTGTATGTATGCGTGGCAGGGGGACATGTTCATACAGGTGGTCTTTTCATCTGCATGTGTGATTGGCAAGTTGCTCTGGCTGCGAGTGTTTGTTCATTTGTGTGTTTCCATGTGGTCAAGTGTGAATGGCATTTCAGTTGCTTTTTGTATATTTTATTTGACTACCTGCAGTGGAGGGCTGAATGTGTGTTTTTGTCGGCAGGAGGAAAGGGGCCGGCAGGGAGCCCTGGCTGCCCAAGCATCACCGTCTGTCTCTGCCTCCACTGGCTCCATCTGCCCTCGCTGAGGTCGTGACAAGGAGGCAAACAGCAAAATGGCAAAACGCTGCGCCCAGAGCCATCAGAAACATTGCAAGCCAAGCGCAGGCTCCCTCTGTGGGAGAGAAACCGGCATGAACAGCTAGAAGGACGGACAGGCAGGCAGACAGAGTCTTGTGCGCACAAGGCCGCTCCCCGGTCGCGCTTCCGGGAGCAGGTGCGCTCACAGGCACACATACTCTGAGGCACACGGAGGCCTGCCACGCACAGGACACACACAGTCACTCCTGACCTCCCTCTCCTCACCCCTCGTCCAAGCCCTGCCTTCCATCCTCTCCAAACGCCTGCTTGCCGGAGTTTGGGGCGACGGGGCTGGGGGCGCTCACTCGGACCTCGGAGTCAATCATCGGATGTCTAATTGCTCCTTTGGCCGTGGAAGGGTGTGGGTGTGTGCAGCAAGTGTGTTTGGTGCGTGTGTGTGTTTGTGCGCGCCCCCCCTTTCACTCCTTCCCCAGTCCCACCACCTCCTACCCCCCCCTTCCGGCCCGCGGCAGTTTCCGAAATCGCCCGGCGGCCGAGAATTCATTAGCGGGGGGCGGATGTAAACGCAGCGCGGTGGAACGTTTTAATTAGGCCTGAACAATAAACAAGCTAAACGAGGCGCGCAGGGCTCCCTGGCGGGCCCTCAGCCTCCTCCGCGCGGCGCGGACTCATTACGGCTGCAGCCAATTTCATGCCAGCGCGGAGCACGGGCTTGGTCGGGCGGGGGCGGGCAGGGTAGTGGGGTCGCTCGCGGTCCGGAGGGGGCGGCGGGGGCGAGGACCGTGCCGCTGGGGGCGGCCGGCTGGGCCGGTGCCCGCCCCGCCGGGGTCGCAGCTCCCCCATTTCTCCACCATCCATCTGTCTTTCGCGGTGTCCTTGAGATGAAGGTCCCTTCTCACACCAGACGGCCAGAGTGAGCTTCTGGCTCTCTTTTTCGGGTCTATCTCGTCCTCCTTTCTCTCTGCCTCCCCCCCCCCCCACTCGCTCTCACTGCGGCTGAGTCCGGCTCCCCCCTTCTCCGTGCTCTGCCTGTAACCCTCGGGTCCTCTTTTTGCCGCAGTCTCCGTGTCTGTTCCACAGGGTCTCGCCCTCCCTCTCGCCATGTACACTTTCGCCTGAACTTTATCTTTCCTCCCCCTGCTGCCGCCATCGATCTCTGCTTCGCTTCGCAGACAACGTAGTCCGCTTCCTCCGCGCCGTTGTCCTTCAGCTCATCTGCACCGGTCTTGGCCTCCTCCACGTTGTCTTCCCGCTCCCCCGCGCTCTGCCCACGGCGGCGGGAGCCTCCCAGCCTCCCCTCGGGCCCTCTGTCTGTTTCTCTGACCCGTTTAACCTTAGGTTTCAGGTGTGGTCCCTGGGCTTTGCCCCCGCCCCCTCTGATTGGGGCTCTTCTGGTCTGAGACAGTTTGAGTTTGGTCTGTTTTTTCCCCTGCCTTCCTTTTGTGAAGCTGCACTCAAGGATCGCTGGCTCCCAGTCTGCCTGGACTTCCCTAATTGTGGGTGGCAGTTGTGAAGCGGTGGCTCTTGGGCTGAATTTGAATCCCAGCCCTAGTTTCTCACCGTGTAAGCTTCTAACCTGGGCTTACTTACCTGTAAAATGTGGGGAATAAACCTTAGATGCGATTAGCGCTGTGATTATAAATGTAACACACCTATAATCAGTGTATGTGCTCAATAAATATTAAACCATTATTATTCTTCACCCTTCCTCAATCTGCTCCCCTGTCTCCTTAGCCTGGAGTTAAAAAAAAAATGTTTTGAGGAGAGAAGACCCAAAGCAGTAGGTTTTATAGGCCCCAAACCAATTGAATATCAGGAATTTTATATGGTTCATCTTAACAGATGCTCTAAGCTCCGAGCCCTGAGTGTGGACGGGAAGGGAAGACGGCGACTGCACTGAACCGCAGAGCATAGGAAATTATGTGGATTGGTGCACTGGACTGAGAAGATGCAAACCCAGGGGGTATGGAGGCATGCCCAGAGTCTAAGTCCTGCAGCCACTGTCCTCTGTAGATGCAGGCATGGGACTGGATCCACTGAGAGGCTGCAGTGAGCCTAGGAGTCCAGTTTCCCCAATACTCCAACCCCAGGCCGGAACTAGACTCCTAGAGCCTCAGACCTGCATGTTCCTCTCCCCTCCATGCAAGTTCACGTCTCTCTTTCTCTTACACACACACACACACACACACACACACATACATTCAAAGGAGCCCTGGATTGCGAAAGGAAAGCAGCAACTCACTGGAGATCAGTCCCCTCCAGCTGCCTGTCCTCTGACACTAAACCTTACAGGACAAAGTGTGGGGCTCAGAATCCTATCCCTATTTGAGTTGCTCTCTCTCTGACTTTGCTTCTCACTCCTAGGGAGCAGAACCAGGAGTCACACACTGCCTGAATGGACTGAAGGGTGACCCAGAGGGGAGGAGCCTGGGCCCTGCCTTGGGGGCACTCCTAGGCTGAAGGTAAGGTGAGGCTGATAGCCAGGGCTTAGGGGCCTGCTGGGCAACCCCCTTAGCAAGCGCTTGTGAGTTGAGTTGGTCAGAAGCTACTGGGTCATAGGAGACTGGGAATGACTGAAGGAGGGAAGATGGAGGAAGATGAGGTCCGGAAGACTTCCTAGAAGATAAGGAAAATGGCACTCCTTTAGTTAGTAGGGAGCAGTAGAAATGAGAGGAGAGACACACAGTTCGAACTCGCAGGGGGTGCATTATCTTAGGGTAGGGAATGTGAACCCAGGAGGCAGATGAGGAATAAATGTGTAGACTGTGTGTGTGTGTCTGTGCACATGCATGTGTGCTTAAGGAGTGTGTGTTGGGGAGGCAGAGGGCTGGAGGAGGCAGGGTTTGGGAGGGCAGGATTGCTGGAGGGAGGGGTTTGGCCTGAGAGCTTGTGCTGAGAAGTCCAGGGGACCATCCCTCTGGGGCCGGATGTGATGAGGGTGGCAGTGGTGGTGGGGTGTGAGACAGCAATGTGAATGTCCCACGCTGTAGCTCCACGGTGACCCTGGGTTTCATGGGCGACATGCTGGGAAGTCAGGTTGACTTCCCTGACCTTGATGTGTCCTCTTACAGCCCGAGGATGAATGAGCCTGGATTTCATGGGCTAGTGAGACATGGCTGGGTGGAGACAGCTGCTCAAACTGTGAAATGTGGAGAAGAGGCCTCTGGGGATCAGTAGACAGAAAGAAGGAGAGGAAGCTCACCCCTTTCATGGATTTAATTATGCATTTTAAAGCTAAAAATTTCAGTCAGTTACCTGGTTTAACTTTCCATCTTCAGAGGTTAAGATATTACTTCCTTGTTTCACACAAGAGGCCTGGACAAGTTGACTAACTTATCCAGAGTCTCCTGTGCAGAACGTGCTGAGAAGGGCACCTTTTGCCCTCTGGGAGGTAGTCTCTCCTTTACTACTTTCCCAAGAAGCAGAACCAGCAGAAGTTGATATACACAATTTGATTCCTTGCTCTGCCACTTACCAGCTCTGTGAACCGAAGCAAGTTACTCAGCCTCTCTGTGCCTTAATTTCATTGTCTATAAAATAGCAATACCAGTACCTGCTTCTGTGGCTTATTATTGAGGATTAAATGAAATTTATGCAAAAGAACTGTGTACAGTTGTAAAGATTTATAACTCTAAATGTACTAGGCATTTAAATCGTCCTCATCCTCATCTTTGATGTCTTCCCAGCTTATTCTCCCCATATTTGCTGGGCACATCAGCCTCCTGCCTCCCCAGCCCTATGCACCTTCTAGCCTCTAAACCTGGCATTTACTCCTCTCTGATCTTGCTTTAGAATCTCAATCTTTATTTCCACTCTCCTTTCCATAGGCCCATCAGCACCTGAAGGATCTGGCTACACTCTATTAACTTATATGCATTTTTTTTCTGTCTGGATCTCCTGTCTTGTGTGTCTCTTTTCTCACATTCCAGAGATCAGGGCCATTCTTCTCCTCTCTTTGGACCCTTTCCCTTTCTCAGAACTGGGTTCACAGGGTGAGTTCAAAGAATGGACGCTGAGAGGTACAGAGAGGTTGAGATAAAACAGAAGAGGGAGGGCCTGGGGTATAGGACACCAGGCTAGATGCCTCCACCTAGGGCTCTTACCTGTGGCCTGTGTAACCCTTCTGCAAGCATGTTAGCCATGACCCTGGAGGGGAATAATCATTGCCCTCCTGGAGATAGGGGTTGGGGGAAATTATTGTCCTCATGTTTAGAGAGACTGTATTTTGCCACATGATGTGAGACACATCATCTGGAGGTCAATCACACATGAAAAGAAATGGCAGTCAAGAGCAGGCTTTCCTTTTCCTGTTGGGGGTATGTACTTGCGTGCGTGTGTGTGTGTGTGCATGTACTTCTCATTTGTTCTAGCATTTACCTCCCCTTTGAAATTCTTTTCAAAGTGTACTCTCAATTTCTTCCTGAAATGAAGCCCATCTCTTTAGTGGAGATATTTTCTAAAGTTCAGTGTCTTTCATAAAAGATGTGTGTATATGGGGGAGGAAGCAGGTCAAGGGTAGAACTCTTGAAGAAATGTAATTACCCAGCTCCTGGCTTTAATTACACATAAGCCCTGAACATTCTGAACTTTATTAAACTACTAAGTGTCCATGGGGGTGGGATGGACCTGGTGGGTTTTTTTCCCTGGTCTTCTCTGCAGGGTTTCCCTGGAGGGTTCCCTCTCCACCATCCATCCGCATCCCAGCCTTTGGCTACACCTGGTTCACCCAGCTACAGGTGGTGCTACAAATCAGCTCCCCCAGAAACTTTGACCTGTGCTGTCCAGTCTAGGTGCCTCACTGACTCTTTATCTTTCTTAGATCTCCTGGCTCCTTCTCTCCAAACCCATATGCTGTCCCCAACACCCCCTTTTTTTTTAATAGCCCACTTGGTTGTGGCAGAGGGAGGGAGGGGCTCTTTCTGCAGGGAGGCCCCTCCCTTCTTAAGTGGCTTACTAATTACAAACAGAGAGAGCCTGGTTTGTGAGATTGTCTGTCCCCAGCTCCCTGGCTTGGGGGAGGGAGCCAGGAGCTGGGGGATTTAAAGTGCAATTTCCTGTACCTTTTTCATTTCCTGCTGGGGGTTGTGGAGAGCAATAAGCAAGGTGGGTGGCGGGGACCAGACAGACTGGGCAGGTGGGGGATGGGCTAGGGGAAGCTTTCTTCCATACACTATTCTGCCATCTCCCTTTATCCAGGTCTCAAGGTGAATTCTTTGGGGATGGGGAATTTGATAAATCAGTGCCCGGCACTCCTTCCAATCTCCCTTACCTCCCAAAGGTAAAGAAACTGAGTAGAGAGGAGTGAGAGGTGATCCAGGTGCAATTATTAGCATCACAGGATAGTGCATAGAGGACAGGAAGGAATCTTAGAAAATCTTGCGAATCAGTTGGGTCCCCTCATGTAACAGATGGGGAAACTGATATCTTTGGAGAGGACATGTAATCTGCCCAAGGTCACATATTTACAGGTGGGCCGGTGTGGCTGGGATAAACCTGACTCTTGGCTTGGAGTTCACGGCTCTTTCCTCAGTCAGGGTGGGCTGTGGGTGGGTGATTAGTCTGTGTGTGCGCTGTGTGTGTGTGCGCTGTGTGTGTGTGTGTGGGGGGACGGGTGAGCAAGTGATAGGATAAGGAGTAGAGGGTTATGGGGAAGACCCTGGATAGCTAAGGCTCCAGATCCTGAAATATTCACCCTTTGGTAAGTCTTATAAAAGCATAGGAAGGTCCAACCTTGGGGAAGGTTTCAGTGAGATGGTCCAGGAAACAGACGTGTGAATAAAAAGGAGAAGGAGGCACTGTGACCCTTGGAAATGATTAGCCCCACATCTCTTTTTACCCTCTCCACAGTCAGAGGTGGATAGGGTGGGGGAGGGGGGCACAGCAGAGGACAAAGGAGCCAATTATTGAGTGAGTGGATTAATTGATTAATTGTCCAGAAGCTTCCAATGCTCCCCCAACAATGACATCCCCTCCCCCCGACCCCAGTCAGGCATGGCCTCGGTTGGCCCGGATTATTAATTAGGGCTTGAAGTCATTTAACGATGATTTCATTATCGACGTGCTGTCCGTCTCAGGCTCAGCCCGGTTGCCAGGGCGACTCTGATCGATTGCCTTCCGGTCTCCTCCACGTCAGCCGACTCCAGCCTCAGCCTCTCTAGAGCCTGACTGCTGGCGCGCACTCCCTAGCGGTCCCCTCTAGTACTGCAGAGCTTCCAAGTTGCAGCTTTGCTTGACCCAGCCAAGACACAGACCTAGAGCTGCCTCCAGGGTCCCTAAGCTGGTTGGGAGCCTGGGCTGCCCAGCCTTGGTTCCTATACCAGAAGTACTGACCTACCTAGTTGTTGACAGGCACTCTGGGTATTGGGTCCTCCTTTTCCGTGGTTTGTGAAGTCCCTCCCTTCCTGTTCCGTGGTGGCTATCCACCCATACCTCTTTGAGATGGCTGTAGGAAGTTAGGTGATTTCAGCTATTGTCCTGCGGCCTCTGAATTTACCTCTGGGAGACCCAAGCCAGCTGGGATAAGATTCCTTCTGCTGCTAAAGAGACTTTGAGCTCTACCTGTAATCAGACATCTGGCCTCTGGGACCTTTAAAGGTGCCCGACAGAGAAGTGGGTGGGGAGAACAGTTCCCCTTCAGATTGTTTCAGTTGTTGCCCTGAGAGGAGCTGGGGGAGCTTGTGTTTGCCGAGCTCAGCTCAAGGCAGGGTCCAGCTTACAGTGCTAAGTCTTAGGTCTTCAAAGCTTGGCTGGTTGCTCCATCACTGGTGCCTTAAAACCGGGATTCATGCATATACACTGGCCTCAGGATCTTTATTCTATGCCTCAGTTTCTCCTTTTTGTGGATTTCATATTTCCTGTGTATATTTGTGGGGGCCTTTTATAGTGGAGAGTTGCTTGAAGGAATTGATCATAACTGCTCAGAAGTTGTCCAGATGGTTGACCACAAATTGATGGACAGTCACTAGTATCTTATTTTACTTATCCTTTGCATACTGCTCATTTAGCTCTCAAAGGCAGACATCATCCCAGTCCTTCCCTCTACTGGTTCTTCTTCAAGCTGCACCTGACCAAAATATGTCCCCAACACTTCTGCTAGAGCTTGCCTACCTGCCTCTATTTCTCTCTCTCCTCTGCCCCACTTCCCTTCGTACTGGTTGTGTGAGGCTCCATTAGCTCTGCAAAATTTCTGGCCAAGCTTTAGGCCTCTTTTGATTGCAGTATTTAGGGGGAGAAGTAGGAAGGAGAGGCAGGCAGGTTTTCATATTCGGGCAGGGGTCTCTGAGATCCCCCAGGTTGGCACTGGTAGAGAGCCCGGGGGCAGCTATGGCAGCAGTTTCACCTGATCAGCTTTCTGGGCACATCCACCACCGAGCAGCACCTGAGAGGGGAACCGGCTCAGCAGTGAGCCGAGTGAGATTGAAGAGGATCATAAAGAAAATATATATCCTCCTCCCCTGCCTCGCTCCCTCCTCCTGCTCTACACTTGCCTCCTGCTCTCTCTTTGTCTCGCTCCCTCCCATCTCCTCACCGCATCCCTGTTTTCTTTGTTTCTTCTTTGCCTCCTTCACCTTCATCTCTGTCAGGCAGATCTGACTGTCTGTCTTTCTGACTCCAGGTATTTTTTGGTCTGAGTCTTTCTAGAACTCTGCCATCAGCTCCTCTCTCTCCCTCTCTCCCTCGTGCCTTCCTCCCTCTCTCCGAGGGTCTCTTGGACCATCACATCTTTATGAGTTTCACTGTGTGTGCCTTTTAGTCTCTCCATCTCCACCTCGTCCCATCTGTCTCCTTGTGCTGCCTCCCCCATCACTGTTCCCATCTCTCGCTTGCCCTTCCATCTCATTTGCTTCTCTTATCTGTGTCTCTTTCAGCCTCTTCCCCTGTCTCTGGCTTCTGCCCCTGCTCACCTCTCATCTTTCCTCCTCCCACCCCTCAAGGTTCAGATACTTCATGTGAAATCACCTGGATGGGCTCCAACTGTCATGTCCCCCCATTCTGTACCCCCTCTTCCCAGCAAGATTTATGGCCCCAACTCTGCATCCTCTGCATTCCCCCTAGCCCTGGGCCAGTACTTTTCCTTACCTGGTGATTATCTGCAGGCCCTGGCATTTCCCCCAGCCCCCACCCTCTGCCCAGCAGGCAGTGGATAGCAGGGGAGAAAGGGAAAGGGATTGCTCTTGGGACCAGATGCAAGGACATGGAGACCCTCCCCCTGCACCCGCCCTTCTTTCCCTCCAGCAGATGCACAGCTGGGAAAACCCCCGCTTGCAGCAGGGGAAGACAGCCTAGGACTGTTGGAACAGACATAAATCAAACACCCAGAAGCCCCTCCCCAACTGTTCTGTCATTGCAGCCATCCTTCCAGTTCCTGCCTGTCTCCCTTGCCTCTAGGAATTTGGGTTCTGTACCCTTGACTGGGAGCCCCTCATCCACTACCCGGCATACTGTCTGGAATAAAGGAGGTGTTCCATTAATGCTCTATGCCTGATGGAGACATATTAGGGCAGGGTCAGTGACTGAGGTTTTCTTCAGTTGGGAGTTCTTTCTGCTCCAGTGTTAGTGCTCTGTTTTAATATAGTCAGTATATCTGTCTGTCTCTCTGTCTCTCTGACTCCAGATATTTCTTGGTCTGAGTCTTCTAGAACTGACAAATGACTCTCAGTTTTCACCTTGTTATAAAGCTTAAACTAGTTTCCTTTTAGTTTTATTTCTGGAGTGACCCATCTGGCTCAGATGGGTGGTGGGGATTGAGCAACCTGGTGGGAGGATTCTGAAAGAGGCTGGTGGGTTTTTTTTTCTTCTATCCTTGTTTAGAGGACTCCTGAGTTGAGGTCCTTTAATTGGATTTGGGACTGGTTCCCAGATCTCCACATGTGGGGCTCCACCACCTCCCCAGACTCTCCTCCAATCAATCAATACCCCCCTCCTCCCCACTTCACAGGACCCTAGAAAGTATGTTTATTTCTTAATCCATAGCCTCTTGCTCAGTCTCCAGCTGATCTCCATTTAAAGTCTCATTTTGCTTCCTCGGGCTTTTCTGATAGCTCAGCCGATAAAGAATCTGCCTGCAATTTAAGAGCCCCTGGTTCTATTCCTTGGTCAGAAAGTTCCCCTGGAGAAGGGGAACCACTAGGCTAACCATTCCAGTATTCTTGGGCTTCTCTAGTGGCTCAGACAGTAAAGAATCTCTGCAGTGCGAGAGACCTGGGTTTGATCCCTGGGTTGGAAAGATTTCCTGGAGGAGGGCATGGCAACCCACTCCAGTATTCTTGCTGGAGAGTTCCCAAGGATAGAGGAGCCTGGGAGGCAACAGTCCATGGGGTTGCAAGGAGCTGGACGTGACTGAGTGTCTAAACACACTTTGCCTCCTCACCCAGACAGGGCTCTGGTTGGCTTCCATTGTTGTTTAGTCACTGCTAAGTCATGTCTAGTCCTTTGCAACACCATGGACTGCAGCACGCCAGGCTTCCCTGTCCTTCACCGTCTCCCGGAGTTTGCTCAAACTCGTGTCCATTGAGTCGGTGATATCATCCAATCATCTCATTCTCCACTACCCGCTTCTTTTCCTGCCCTCAGTCTTTCCCAGCATCAGGGTCTTTTCAGTGAGTTAACTCTTTGCATCAGGTGGGCAAAGTATTGGTGTTTCAGCTTCAGCATCAGTCCTTCCAATGTATATTCAGAGTTGATGTCCTTTAGGAATGACTGGTTTGATCTTCTTGCTCTCCATCGCCCACCTCAAGCTCCTCCTGGATTCTAGGCTAAACCGTCTCTTTCACACTTTCCTACCCCTTCCCAAAGCCCCGCCTCTAGGCACCCTGACTTTCTTCCTGATGCTGCTTGGCCAAGTCCCCTCCTTACCTCTCCCTGGGTTTGGCTTGTATTTTCCTTCTCAGTTTTTTCTCCTCTGAGGTAGAAGAAGGCCATGGGTAAGTGGTTTTCTGTGGTTGTAGACTTGGTAAGAAAATAGCCAGAGCCAGAGAGGAAGAAGCCTGGGCCCAGAGAGCTGCTGGCCACAGAAGTTCTGTGGGGTTTGAGCAGAGGGGTATTCCATGGTGCCAGGGTAGGATTTTAGATTGGGGTGTGTAGATCAGAGGCTTTGGGAGCTTGAGGGGATGGGTAGGTTTGCTAGAGCCAGAGTGATTTGGAGGGCTACACTCCATTCTCCACAAAGCCAGAAAAGTCCTCCGTAGACGGGTCCTAGGAAAATATGAGTTAGAGGAAGTTATGCCTTGGCTCTTTTTCTTCAGCATCCTTCCCTCTTCTGCAGTTGCTCCTGGCTTTTATGGAGTTGTGCGAGCCTTGCTTTATTGCAGCATGGCCTACCACATAGTGTACTTAGACATGACCTTTGAATGAATGAAGATTCTTCCTCCTGGGTCTGCTGTCTCCTTCGGGTTTTTCACCTTTCTCACTTGTGGTTCTGAAAGTCTCCATATCTCATCATCTCAGGGAGGACATTTATGTGGACTCTGCAGAGCATTAGTACAGTTTGACAAGGTGGTCCACACGAATGAGAGAGGATTGGGTGGGCTTCTTCCTGGATGCTCAAGGAGCTAGATAGATATTTTTACATCTGCTGAAGGTAATCTTCCCTTTCTTATCTAATTTTAAAAAGCTGAGGTAGGGGCTTCCCTGATGGTTCAGTGGTTAAGAATCTGCCTTGCAATGCAAGGGTAGACCAGTTCAATCCCTGGTCCAGGAAGATTCCACATGCCACAGGACAACTAAGCCTGTGCACTGCAACTGCTGCAGCCTGAGTGCCCTAGAGCCTGTGCGCCACAACAAGAGAAGCCACTGCAATGAGAAGCCTGCCACCGCAACTAGAGAGCAGCCCCCACTTGCCACCAACACCAGAAGCTCAGACAACACTTACCCATGCATGACACCTGTTTTATTGATTGGCTATGGCAAGTGTTTATTTCTAAATTGTCTTCTCTTGCCCTCCAGCAGCTCTTGGGCAGCTTCTCTCTGTTATTAATCAACATGTAATGCTTGCCCCCAGAAGGCAGACTCGTTTTAACTTTAGTGTAAGCAAAATCATTTGGAAAGGCTAGCTTCCTTTGAAAAGTCTATTCCAAATTTGTAAACATTATTTTTGGATTCTATTCTTTTTGTCCTTTTTTTCCCCCTTTTATTATCACAGAAATCACAAAGCAGTCTGGAGCAAGAACCAGAGAGGGAATTCTTTGGCAGTCTAGCGGTTTGCAGTCTGTGCTTCCACTGCAGAAGGCATGTCAAAAAAAAAAAAAAAGAAGAGATCAGGGAATGAGTACATCTCCTAAAAAGCATGGTGGTGAAGGCTCTTTGCTGTAGATGCTAATGCATGAGCTGGGTGGATCTTGGTGGAGAAGTCACACTGATTTATGTTTGGATAAGAACTCAGGACTCTGAGGCATGATACAACCTTCTTATAACTCAGATGATCTGGTGTCTTTCTAAAACAAATTAACTCTCCAAGGGAGATGGTGGGGATGTGGAGTAGCAACCTAAGGCTATAAGAGGAACCCAGCAAAGTCTGGTGAGAGAGGACAGAGAGAGAGATGGTCATCTACTTACATGGGGGGACAGAAGATACCTTTAAAGGTATGATGGAAAATAACCAGAGAGGTAGTTGGTGTTTCTTAAGCCACTTCATATGCAGTGTGTTATCATGGGTGTTGGGAAGAAGTCTGTGGTAGAAGGGCCTGTGGGCTCTGGCTGCTCACAACTGCTAGTCTCAAAATAGAGACAGCATACAGTGATACATGGGATCCCTGGTTGGATTTCTAGATTCTATGTGTACAGGAAAAGGAAGGTTTGGGGAAGGGAGGAACAAAACTAAAGCTATTTAGCAAGGCCTCTTGGAAAAAATGAGTGTGGATTAGTGCTCATTGAGACAAAAGCCTTCCTGTGTTACAGTTGTAGGTTGGAAAATAAGGTGGACAGGAAGATGGATTTCCTTCCCCTGTTTTTATCTGAGGACTGTAATTAGAAGTTCTGGGTTGATAGGTTGAGAAAAGGGAAATAGAGAATCACAAGGAGAAGGAGAGAAGGAACTGACTTTCACTTTTGACATCAACATATCACATCACCTTTTAATCCTTTAGTTTCATACCCTTCTGGGCTTTTTGCAACTCTCTTTCTGAATCCTGTTTGGAAAATCTGATTCTTTGTAGTAGCCCATCTAGTCACTGAAGAGCTCCAGAAGCAAAGGCTTCTGCTTTTGCTGTTGGATTTGTCTTGTTGATGATCTTGTTTGGTATGATAGAAAAATTTTTGTTGTTCAGTCGCTAAGTTGTGTCTGATTCTTCTTGACCCCATGGTGCAGCACACCAGACTACCCTGTTCTCCATTGCCTTCTGGAGTGCTCAAAACTGATGCTGATGTTATTCAAACATCTCATCCTCTGCTGCCCTTCTCTCCTTTTGCCTTCAATCTTTCCCAGCATCAGGGGCTTTGCCAGTGAGTTGGCTCTGTGCATCAGGTGGCCAAAGTATTGAAGCTTTAGCTTTAGCATCAGTTCTTCCAGTGAATAGTCGGAGTTGATTTCCGTTAGGATGGACTGACTTGATCTCCTTGCAGTCCAAGGGACTCTCAAAAGTCTTCTCTAGCACCACAATTTGAAAGCATCAGTTCTCCGGCACTCAGCTTTCCTTATGGTCCAACTCTCACATCCATACATGACTACTGGAAAAACCATAGCTCTGACTATATGGACCTTTGTCGGCAAAGTGATGTCTCTACTTTTTTCATATGCCGTTTAGGTTTGTCATAGCTTTCCTTCCAAGGAGCAAGTGTCTTTTAATTTTATGGCTGCAGTCACTGTCTGCAGTGATTTTGGAGCCCAAGAAAAGAAAACCTGTCACTGCTTCCACTTTTTCCTCTTCTATTTGACATGAAGTTATGGGACTAGATGCCATGATCTTAGTGTTTTTAATGTTGAGTTTCAAGCCAGCTTTCCTTGTCAAGAGGCTCTTTAGTTCTTCACTTTCTGTCATTAGAGTGATATCATCAGCATATCTGAGGTTGTTGATATTTCTATCAGCAATCTTGATTCCAGCTTGTGATTCATCCAGCCTGGCATTTCATATAATGTACTCTGCATATAAGTTAAATAAGCAGGGTGACAATATACAACCTTGAGTACTCCTTTCCCAATTTTGAACCAGTCTGTTGTTCCATGTCTGGTTCTAACTGTTGCTTCTTGACCTGCATACAGGTTTCTCAGGGTATGTAAGGTGGTCTGGTATTCTCATCTCTTTAAGAATTTTCCAGTTTGTTGTAATCCACACAATCAAAGGCTTTAGAATAGTCAGTTAATCAGAAGTAGATGTATTTCTGGAATTCCCTTGCTTTCTTCATGATCCAACAATGTTGGCAGTTTGATCTCTGGTTCCTCTGCCTTTTCTAAACCCAGCTTGTTTGTCTGGGAGTTCTCAGTTCACATACTGCTAAAACCTAGTTTGAAACATTGTGAGCATAACGTTGCTAGCATGTAAAATGAGCCTAGTTGTTCAGTAGTTTGAACATTCGTTGGCATTGTCCTTCTTTGGGATTGAGGCTTCTGCTTTTGCTCTTGCATTTGTCAAGTTGATGATCTTATTTGGTATGATAGAAAGGTTAAGAATTCCCAAAACTGGATTCTGACTGAAATTAAACCTGAAAATGTGTCAAATCATGACTAAGGAATGTTGGATTTAACATCAGAGCCTCTGGCTATCGGTTTACCCAAATGGTGATATAATGATACTAGTGTAGTGTCTGCATGTAGTGTAGGCTCCATGAATATTGAGGGAAGGAAGCAAAAATGTTTTGGTCTTCATCTACATGGATTTTGGATTATATTTGGGTAGGTGGATTTTGTCAACCCCAGGTTGGTGTAAATTTGGAGTGTTCTGGCCTATATCAGGATAGGTTTTCACTACTTGGAATTCAGCCTCTGTCAGACTGGGATGGGATTTGTGAGGGGTAGTGCTAGGAGTGGTGGGGTAGGTAGTTGAGTTGGATGAGGTAGCTGTTTGCAGGCTGCCACAGCTTTCAAGTTCAAGTCTTGGTTGCACCTGGCAATATTGCAGAATTATGGTTTCTAGCCTCAGTGAGAGAACATGAAGCAGCTTCTACCCTAAGGAGTTTTTATTTTAGAAAGGGAGACAGAATATTCTCCCAAGTAGCATTCAATCAGAATGCAGCACAAAGTAAGACCATAGGTGGAGGGAAGATGCATGGGACAAGTGATCAGTTTGGTGAGGCTGCTTTTTGGAAGACTTCTGGGAGAGAAGATTGCATATGCATTTCCCTTGGTAAGAGTTGAATTTGATCACTTCAGCTTTCTTTCCAAACGTTCAGGGCAACTTTCTGAGCTTGACTTTTCTCTCCTCAGGGGAGATGTAACAGACTTATTACACTGAAACGGTTTCTCCCTGATAGACTCTTACTTTTCTTCACAGATCAAGGCTGAAATTTTTTTATTATTATTGTTGTATTTTAGTACTGAGGTCTGTATTCGTGTGTGTATATTAAGCTGGGTCTACATAGTTGAGCAAGCTGGATTTGTTTGTTTTGTTGAGTTTGTTTTGTTTTGTATTTTTGGTGGGAGGCATGAAAGAAAGGCCTCAATAAGGCTGGATTTATTGAATTATAGCCCAGGCTTCACACCATTATGAAGATGTAGTTTGAACTGATGTTTCCCTGGAAAACTTGAACAAAAGGCCAAGATGGAGCAATTCCTCCTCTTCCATGCAGCCTTCTCAGACTTCCCTTGATGTATAGAAGAGACACCCTAATCTTGCCAACACTGGAGACTGAAGCCCTACTACTCTTATCTTCTGTCAGCTGTAACATCGTCTGGGACCTTGACATGCGCTTGTCTCTGATGTAAATATCATACTGTTCATTTCTGATTTAGGAATACCCTTTCCGGTTCCTGGTCTATGGTTTACTTATTTTGGGAGTTGGGGAAGAATTCATAAAATGCCTCTAATTGTACATTCCCAGAGGGGAGAATTCTCTGTTTGTCACCATTGCTTTGCACTGTGTATAAACGAGTGTGTGGTGCTTTGGAGGTAATGGTGGTTGTGTTAATGATTTAGGGGGAAGAAGACATTGATTTTGGCTGAATTCTTTTGCACAAATAATCATTCTGGTGCCTGAGTTTTCTAACTTGCAATTTATCTTTGTATTCATTTACACTTCATTGAACTCTGGTTTTTAATAGTTTGAAAACAGTCTTTCTCACATGGAAAGTTTTTGTGGTTTCCACAAGAAACCAAAATACGTATAGGGTTTGTCCAGTTTTTCACTTTAGACCCAACCCAAAAGTAACAGAATCCATCTGTGTACTAATAAGCAGGCAGTATGGGATAAATGATAGCCAATTCAGAAAATTCTCTTCTCTGGGAGCTTACAACACATGGGTTTTTCGTTCATACCTCCACAATCCTCCTGAAACAAGGAAAATCCTATTCTAAACAATATCCAGCCATTTGACTACTAAACCACCCCTCTTTACTGTAATGTAATATTAAACTTAGTTATTACAGTGTGAGTATCATATCATGCTGCTTGATGGCAAAGCACTAGATGACTTATTTTCCAAATTAAGTAAAGCAATGAAAGTAATAAAACTCTGTTGTCTGTTCAGTCTTTGGACATCAAGAGGATGACACTGGGGCAAATGAAAAACATCACAGATAATGTGCTTTGTCTCAGATAATTTGGGTTATTCCCTGTGTACTTTCACTTTGTCATGGGAATTTACTTTTCCCTGCCTGTGCCCAGTTGACTCTCTGTACCTCAGGCTTTAGTGGGAAGGAGAAATCAGTGGAAAGCTTCCTCAGGCAGAAGCTGTGCTCCTCAGCTCCATGTCACCATTCACGATTCCTGCTCTTTCCCCCAACTGGGTGTTCTCCCAGTGCCAAGTTCTAGGCCAGTGAATTATATCACTGGACACTAACAAGGGGAGAGACAGGGCAAAGAGAACATACTGGAGAGATCAAATACCTGTAGGTGTGGCTAGAGAAGCTTCCCGAAGAAGGGTCATGTTGAAAAAGGTTTGGAAGGAGGATATTCTAGGCAGAGAGGGACAGTCGGTGCAAGGGTGGTCCTGTGAATGACAGCGGAGTGTGTGGGAAAGGTTTGTCCTGTTCAAGTAGAGAGCCACAGAGCAGGTTAATAGTAGGAGTACATGATAGAAGAACAGCAAAAAGAAAGTCCCGAAAATACCATTATAGAAGTTCAGATTCAGCAGAGATCAGGAAACTGCAGGTCTGGTTGGGAGAAGGGGTGTGTGTGTGTGTCTTTTTAAGACTTGAGGAACGTGTCATTTTCTAGAAGGAGGGTAGAGGGCACTCACACTTCAGTTATCTGCTGCAATGCAGCAGTCAAGGCGGTCGTGATTTAGGGCTGTCGTCTGCTTCAAGGAAGGGCAGCACTCTGACGGCTGCTGGGGGAATCTGAGTGGGATCGAGAGCAGCTCATTGTTTAGAATGACCAATTTTATGGACCAGGAGAGTGGACCAGAGAGTCTGGCAGGAGGCTGGCCCTGGATACACTGTATTTGCCAGCTATAGGAACCTACTGGATAGATAGTGGGGACAAGGTGCTGAGTGTTTAAGTGACTTCATGTTAGCTGAATTGAATTGAGAGCTAGATTGATGATCCCCAAATATCTGAAACCAGTGATTTCAGGTAAAATTCCTTAGGTATAATCTAAATTGTAATGCAATTTCCCTGAATAAAATTAGGATTCTTAGATGCTGCTTTGCCAATCCCCTGTCTGTGAGCATATCTGGAACCTTCTTCCTTGTGAAACTAAAATGGAAAGACAGTCTTTTATTTTCTCTGTTGATCTTCCTATACTCATAGCATTTCCAAATACCCGTTATTTCTTGTCTGGAGTCCATACCCTATAATAACTTTTAAAAAATCACGAGGAGATCCATATAAAGACTGAGAGGTCTATGTTGATGTTTGAAGTCCATCAGCCTTTGTGCTTATTTCTATGGATGATTAATAAGTATTAAGAATGTTCTAGGTGTTATGAGCTCAGAGCTGGGCACAGACATGGGTTATGATGGGGACACTAATGCTCATTTTTATATTCTACCAAGTCTGATGTCTGGTCACCAACAGTCTAACCACACTGATCAAGGTGATGTAGCTGAAGTCCTTTCCCCCAGAATCATGAATTTATAGCTCTGGAATGGGGTTAATCATGTTTCAGAGTGGCTAACATGCTGCTGCTGCTGCTAAGTCGCTTCAGTCGTGTCCGACTCTGTGCAACCCTATAGACGGCAGCCCACCAGGCTCCCCTGTCCCTGGGATTCTCCAGGCAAGAACACTGGAGTGGGTTGCCATTTCCTTCTCCAATGCATGAAAGTGAAAAGTGAAAGGGAAGTTGCTCAGTCATGTCCGACTCCTAGCGACCCCATGGACTGCAGGCTCCTCCGCTCATGGGATTTTCCAGGCAAGAGTACTGGAGTGGGTTGCCATTACCTTCTCTGGACTAACATGCTGACATTTTTGTAATTCTGGGTTCTTCTGGGTAAAGGACAAGGAAAAGATTTCTGTTCTCTGGCAAATGTTTCCAGTCTGCTCCTGATTGGCAGCCAAGTCTAGGGAGCAAATGGCCAAGTGAATTAGGAAGCTTAAAAGATGTTTTGTTAAACCATCCTCATTAAACTGGCACCGTCTGCCTTCCTAATCTCCTTTGTCCCGGTTGGGGCTGTCCTTTGTGACAGATGTTTCTTAACGGTGTGTGCCGGCAACATCTGGAAGCCTTGGGTGATGGTTGAGGTTTAGGAAGGCTAAATCTGGAGGTATTTAGATTGTCAGGGAAGTTGCAACAATCTTCCTGCCATCATGCTTCCATTTTTAAAATTGTCTGTTCCCCCACCCTCACCTTCCTTTAGCCAAAGAGAATAAGGTTTCATTTCTTTTAGTCCTTCCTAACCTGAACTGAAGATGGTTTTGTTCTTCTCAAGAACGAGGTAGTGAACAGAAAAGATTTGGAATAGTATGATAAAAGGAGTCTCAGAAAGGTAACATATAGGGACTTCCCTGGTGGTCCAGTGGTTAAGACACCACATTCCCATTGCAGGGGGCATAGGTTTGATCCCTGGTGGGGAAACTAAGATCTCACATGCCACGCATGGCCAAAAAATGAAAAAAAAAAAAAACTAAAACAAAAAGAAGGGTGACATATAGACATTTAGAGATGTATTGGGCTTCCTCCGTGGTTCAGTTGGCAAAGAATCTGCCTGCAGTACAGGAAACCTGGCTTCGATCCCTGGGTCAGGAAGGTCCCCTGGAGAAGGCCATGGCCACCCACTCCAGTATTCTTGCCTGGAGAATCCCCAGGGACGAGATGAGCCTGGCAGGCTGCAGTCCATGGGTCGAAAAGAGTCAGATAGGACTGAGTGACTAAGCACATAGATGTATTAATATTATCCTATTATATATCTCCATTAAAAGTCAAACTAGAGGAGATGGGTTAGAGTTGTGGGTAGGAATTGTAATTAAATGTAAAGTTGCACCTGGGAATTATTGGAATGGCTACAGGGATGTTTTGGAATTGCCTTTCTTGGCTTCTGAGAGCAAAATCTGGAGACACTTTGGCCCTTGGTTGGATTAGGATTTTAGCAGGTGGTTTAGATGCAGCTTTCAGATTCAATAATCCAGCTACTTCCAGCCCATGCCCATCAGTGTCTGTTAGGGAGGACAGGGAAGACACTGACAGGCTGACTTGGGCACTAGGAAACGAACTGGCTCAAATTATCCAATAATAACCATTAATTTTGCTCTTTGTGGAGGCAGAGTGCTCAGTAGAAAGAACTTGGGCTTTGAAGTTACGAAGAACCAAGTTCAAATTCCAACACTTATTTTTATTGGCTATATGATCTTGGGACAGTAATTTAATCTCTTGGTCTGTGAAGTGGAATAATAATACTTATTTCATTGAGTTGTTGTTGGGTTAGATGAAATAACATATGTGCATTACTCGCAGTTCAGCAAAATTCTGATTCTCTTTCACCTCCGTCTTCAGGCTTCTGTAATTCTTGCACATACGCCTGGTATCTCTCTTTTCCAGATACCATTTTTCTTTGCCTCCGGCTTTTGCAACTCTTCCCCAATGCCTCACAGAGTTCAAGTCTAGGGCCTTGATTTATTATTTTGTATTAGTCCCACAAAATGACAATAACAGTATGTAGTTTTTATAACTATACTAACATGAGCCAAGGTTGTGGTTTCTTTCCAGGCATTTTTACTTGCTGACAATTTTGGTTGTAAATTAAAGACAGAGGAGTTCTATCCTCCCACCCACCGCTCTGATCTAAGTTCCTGATTTGGGGCTAGATCGTTTTGGGTCAGATTTGTTCCAAACAAAAATGATGGCAAGCTTTTTTATCAAGGTTGTTCAGGGAAGGAGACTTCATAACCTTTACAATCGAGATTTTTTGATTTCCTCCTGACTTTTTAGTTTGAAAAATATCAGATGTAGAGAAAAGTTTCCAAGAACAGTATAATTAACACCCACTTACCTTTAACCATAATTGACCAATTTTTCATATTTTGCCACATTTCATACTCTCTCTTCTATATATACACATATATGAATACTAATATACTCTATATTCAAATTTTGCTAATTGTTCAATAATTTTTTTTATTGTAAAATGTTTCTCCCCAATCCAGGTCCAGTGCAGAGTTATGCATTGCTTTTCATTATCATATCTCTTTATTCTCCTTAAACCTGGAATAGTTCCTCAACCGGTAATTCTTGACTGATAGTTTTGAAGATTACAGGTCAATTGTTCTGTAGAAAGTCAACTTTCTGGGAACTCCACTGGTGGTCCTGTGGCTAAGACTCTACACTCCCAGTGCAGGGGGCCAGGGTTTGATCCCTGATCAGGGAGCTAGATCCCACATGCTACAACTGAAAAAAAAAAAGATCCCACATGCCACAGCTAAGACCTGGCACAGCCTAAATAGATCCCCTGGAGAAGAGATTGGCTACCCACTCCAGTATTCTTGCCTGGAGAATTCCATGGACAGAGAAGCCTGGGAGGATATTGTCTGTGGAGTTACAAAGAGTCAGACATGACTGAGCGACTAATGCTTCCACTTTTTCAGCCTAAATAAATTAGTGTTTTTTAAAATGTCAGCTTTTTGTAGAATGGTGTTTTGTGGACTGATTGTTTTCATTGTTAGATTCAGGTTACACATTTTGGGCAGGATATTATATAGGAAAGGAGCTTCCCTCGTAGCTCAGTCAGTAAAGAATCTGCCTGCAATGCAGGAGATCGGGTTCGATTCCTGGGTTGGGAAGATCCCCTGGAGAAGGAAATGGCAACCCACTATTCTTGCCTGGAGAATCCCATGGACAGAGGAGCCTGGCAGGCTACAGTCCATGGTGTTGCAAAAGTTGGACACAACTTAGTGACTAAACTATCACCACCATTATATAAGAACATTCTTTTAAAAATTTTATTGAAGTATAGTTGATTTACAATGTTGTGTTACTTTCTGTTGTATAGCAAAGTGATTCAGTTATACACCATATACATTCTTTTTCATATTATTTTCCATTATGGTTTATCACAGGATATTGAATAGAGTTCCCTGTGCTATACAGTAGGACCTTGTTTATCCATCCTAAATATAATAATTTGCATCTGTTAATCCTAAACTCCCCACCCATCCTGCCCTCACCCCCTCCCATCTTTCCCTCACCCCCTTCCCTCTTGGCCACCACAAGTCTGTTATAAGAACTTTACTTAAAGATGGTGAATACCATGTAGGCAAGGACTATCTTTTCCCCTCCTGCTGTGCCTGTCATACCAAGCATAATGACTGGCATTTGTTGTTGTTCAGTTGCTAAGTCATGTCCGACTCTTTGCAACCCCATGGAGAGGAGCATGCCAGGCCTTCCTGTCCCTCACCATCTCCTGGAGTTTGCCCAAGTTCATGTTCATTGAATCGGTGATGCCATCCAACCATCTTATACTCTGTTGCCTTCTTCTACTTCTGCCTTCAATCTTTTCCAGCATCAAGGTCTTTTCCAATGAGTCGGCTCTTCGCATCAGGTGGCCAAAGTATAGGAGCTTCAGCTTCAGCATCAGTCCTTCCAATGTATATTCAGGGTTGATGCCCTTTAGGATTGACTGGTTTGAACTTCTTGCTGTCCAAGGGACTCCCAAGACTTGCATTTAGAAGATGCTTAATGAGTGACCTAAAACTTTCATTGCCACTTAGGTCCATTATTTTTCTACTTGAGCACAGGGAGAAGAGCAGCCTTCTCCTCTATCCTTGTCCCACTTTTATCATAAATGTTTGGGGGCAATCCAATACCTCTGTGATGAGACCACAGAGAAGGGAAATGAAGTGGGGGCTGTGACTTGAGGTGAGCAGTGGTGTCTCTACCCTGGGTGGTGGTGGTGGGTGATGATCGCACTGGGTTCAGATGAGAGGATGAATGAGGTGTTTTCTGATGAAAAGAAAGACAACAGAACCTAGGAGTACATGGCCTGTTTCCTTGTGGAGAGAAATTAGTTGCTTAAATTTCCAGATTTTACCATACTTTCCTCCCCATTTGAATCCTAAGAATGCCATAGTGAAAACTGATTTCGGTTCCTCCTCCTTCCCCAGAGGGGACAACCCCATAATTCTCTCCTTCTCCACCTTCCATTCCCCCTACCCCTCCCAGCCCCAACACAAGTGTGTATTTTCTAACATTTATAAATGGTGGTTAGGCAGCCATTCTCTGCAGATTATTTATTGTTGAGAAAATCTATAACTCCTTGGACTGCTCATTTTGATGTTGAAGCTTTCATCCCTGTCGCCTGGGGGAAGTGAGGTTATGAGAGGTACTCTTTGCCTCTCAAAAATGTGTTTTCAGGCTTCCCTTTGGGGCCCTTTCTCTCCCTAGCTCTTATCATCTCAGACATTTCTGACAATCCTTCCTGAGGCATCTGGGGCTTGGGACTGAATTCATCTGTTTAATTCTGCAAGGTTGTGAGTGCCTGACTCACACTGTTCCTGCGCCTTTTCTAAGAGTCCACCCCTCTGTGTCTTTGCAGCCCTCAATGTTACCAGTGTCTGGAAAAAGTGCCCTTTCTCTCCATGTCAGTACTTGATTATCTACAATCATGGAGAGGATAATCTAAAAGAGTGAATGATACCAAGATGACTCTTATTTGATTTTTAAGTGGTGGAATCCTGGCTAAAGATAATCCATAAAGGGAACAGCTTCCATGAAAGCAATCCATCATGTTCATATCCCATGGAGGGATGGATGACATCTCTTCTTTGATACCCAGAAAGAGAGGCAGATGGGAGAATCTCAGCTTGTGCAGTCCCCATTGTATTGTCAGAAGCACCAGACATCTAATTTCTCTCCAAGCCTTGTTTTCAAACTCTGGAGAACTATTCCTTAGTCTGAGAGCCGAATACTTAGATCAAAGAATGTGAAAGTCGGTAGTCAACCTATGAAACTGTCACTTTATCTACTTTATCTAGGGTTCCCATCACACCCAGAGTAAAAGCCACACTCTTCACAGTGACTCTCAGGCCCTAGTGATCCTGAGAAGGATCTGGCCTTCTGCTTTCTCTCTTACCTCACTCCCTGCTGCTTCTGCCTCACTCTGTACGAGCCCCATGGGCCTCCTTGTTACTGCTCAAAAATAGGCAGTACTGCCTTATACCAACTGGGATGGGTATTATTAAAAAACCAGAAAATAACAAGTGTTGCTGAGGATGTGGAGAAATTGGGACTCTTGTGCACTGCTGATGAAAATGTGAAATGGGGCAGCCACTGTGGAAAAATGGCATGATGATTCTCAAAAAATTAAACATACAATTAACATGTGATCCAGCATTCCCACTTCTGGGTATATAGTCAAAAGAACTGAAAGCAGGGGAACTTCCCTGGTGATCCAGTGGCTAAGACTCTGTGTTCCCAATGTAGGGGGCCTGAGTTCAATCCTTTGTCAAGGAACTAGATCCCACATGACACAACTAATAGATCCTGTGTGCTGCAATTAAGACTTAGCATAGCCAAATATATAAATAAATATTAAAAAAAAGAATTGAAAGCAGAGACTCAAGAAGATATTTGTACCCCCGTGTTCATAGCAGCACTATGCATGATAGTCAAAAGGTGAAGCAAACCAAACACCCATCAACAGATAAATTTTTAAAATGTGGTACGTACATACAATGGAATATTGTTTAGCCTTAAAAAGGAAGTACATTCTGGTACATGCTACAACATGGATGAACCCTGACATTATGCTAAGTGAAATAGGGAAGGGAAATCGCTCAGTCGTGTCCGACTCTTTGCGACCCCGTGGACTGTAGCCTACCAGGCTCCTTCGTCCATGGGATTCTCCAGGCAAGAATACTGGAGTGGTTTGCCATTTCCTTCTCCAGGGGATCTTCCCGACCCAGGGATCGAACCCAGGTCTCCCGCATTGGAGGCAGACGCTTTAACCTCTGAGCCACCAGGGAAGTCGAAATAAGCCAATCACAAAAAGACAATATTGGATGATTCATCTTGTATGAGGTCCTTAGTTCAGTTCAGTTGCTCAGTAGTGTCCGACTCTTTGCGACCCCATGAATTGCAGCACGCCAGACCTCTCTGTCCATCACCAACTCCCGGAGTCTACCCAAACCCATGTCCATCGAGTCAGTGATGCCAACCAACCATCTCATCCTCTGTCGTCCCCTTCTCCTCCTGCCCCCAATCTTACCCAGCATTAGGGTCTTTTCCAATGAGTCAACTCTTCGCATGAGGTGGCCAAAGTATTGGAGTTTCAGCTTCAACATCAGTCCTTCCAATGAACACCCAGGATTGATCTCCTTTAGGATGGATTGATTGGATCTCCTTGCAGTCCAAGGGACTCTCAAGAGTCTTCTCCAACACCACAGTTCAAAAGCATCAATTCTGCGGCGCACAGCTTTCTTCACTGTCCAACTCTCACATCCATACATGACCACTGGAAAAACCATAGCCTTGACTAGACGGACTTTTGTTGGCAAAGTAATGTCTCTGCTTTTAAATATGCTATCTAGGTTGCTCATAACCTTCCTTCCAAGGAGTAAGCGTCTTTTAATTTCACGGCTGCAATCACCATCAGCAGTGATTTTGGAGCCCAAAAAAATGAAGTCTGACACTATTTCCACTGTTTCCCCATCTATTTCCTATGAAGTGATGGGACCAGATGCCATGATCTTAGTTTTCTGAACGTTGAGCTTTAAGCCAACTTTTTCACTCTCCTCTTTCACTTTCTTTTTTTTTTTTTTTAAATAAATTTATTTATTTTAGTTGGGGGCTAATTACTTTACAATATTGTAATAGTTTTTGCCATACATTGACATGAATCAGCCATGGGTTTACATGTGTTCCCCTTCCTGGACCCCCCACCCACCTCCCTCCCCATCCCATCCCTCTGGGTCATCCCATTGCCCCGGCCCTGAGCATTTGTCTCATGCATCGAACATGGAATGGTCCTCTTTCACTTTCATCAAGAGGTTCTTTAGTTCTTCTTCGCTTTCTGCCATAAAGGTGGTGTCATCTGCATATCTGAGGTTATTGATATTTCTCCCGGCAATCTCGATTCCAGCTTGTGTTTCTTCCAGCCCAGCGTTTCTCATGATGTACTCTGCATATAAGTTAAATAATCAGGGTGACAATAAACAGCCTTGACATACTCCTTTTCCTATTTGGAACCAGTCTGTCGTTCCGTGTCCAGTTCTAACTGTTGCTTGCCTACAGAGGATTGATATAATCTCTGAAAATGTGACATTTAAAGTTCACTTCTTTGACACTTTGAGACCTGGAAATAATTAATAACCTAATTAGCCTTCCTCTCTCAAGTCTTTATCAAACTTCTAGCAAAGCAACTCCGATCCAAACTACATTTGAAGCTATTCAGCAGGAGCCACGAGGCCAAACTTCCTGACTGGCAGTATTCTTAACACCCAACCAAAGGGAGCGAGTGGGACTTACTGCCTGGGACAAATGTTTTGAAAAGGAAAGGTCCAGAGGAAGGGCAGTGCCCTTCTTAGAGACAGAAGAGTGAACACAGTGACCTCCAGGATGAAGGAAAGTGGGTGGGGTTGGCTAGGAAAGGGAGGACAGCCTGCAATTTAGTGGGTGGATTGCTGGATTTGACAGGAGTTTTCTTGGCTACTTGGGATGGAACTTTTGTCTTGGAGTTTGGAATGATCTCAGAGACTGAAACACAGGGAAGCTGGGCGAGGGGTGGGGGGGCAGGAAGGGCGGCGTGGCCGGGGGGGAGGCGATTAGGGGAGGAGGGAGAGGGAAGGAGGGAGCCCGGGGCATTATGGAATTCATACAAGCTGGCTTCCTGTTCCCTGGCCTCTCTCTGCACTTCTTTAAGCACTTCCCCTGTGCCAAGCACCTCCTTTGGGAGGGACTTGCTTAATTAAACTGAGCTTCACAGGCCCAGGGCCCTTGTTAGGAAATATACTTAGGAAATACTCTTGAAATAGATAATCACGCATGTTCTAGACTCTTGTTTCCACCTCTGTCTGGCCCTTTTTCTCTCTTAAAATATTTTTTTCCTACTTCTAGGAATTAAGATTTAGTAGTCAATCGATACATCTGTATATTCATTTCTCTGCCCTAAACTCCCCTTTTTGTTACCTGGTACAATTATGAGCAGATCCATATCCTGGGTAGAGAGATTTGGGGATGGAAATGTGGAATTCAGAAGGAGGAGGCCCTCTGAGAGCTTTTAGACTATAAAGGAATTTAAGGGCCACACCCAAGACTCCACTAGACGGAAGGGAATTTTATTTATTTCAGCTGAGCATCAGGGCTAGCTCTCAGTGCGGGTGAACTGGGGAGGAAGTTTGGAGATTGGGGAATCAGAATGGTTTCAGTTCAGTTCAGTTCAGTTGCTCAGTCATGTCTGATTCTTTGCAACTCCATGGACTGCAGCACGCTAGGCCTCCCTGTCCACCACCAACTCTCGGAGCCTGCCCAAACTCATGTCCATTGAGTCAGTGATGCCATCCAACCATCTCATCCTTCGTCCTCCACTTCTCCTCCTGCCCTCAATCTTTCCCAGCATCAGGGTCTTTTCCAGTGTCAGTTCTTTGCATCAGGTGTCCAAAGTATTGGAGTTTGAGCTTCAGCATCAGTTCTTACAATGAATATTCAGGACTGATTTCCTTTAGGATGGACGGGTTGGATCTCCTTGCAGTCCAAGGGACTCTCAAGGGTCTTCTCCAACACCACAGTTCAGAATGGTTTAGAAAGGGCTTTTTAGGATGGCGGGGAAGGTTGTAGAGTAGGTTTAAGAAGATCTGTAGGGTCAAGACTGGATAGAAAGGCATGAAGAGGGCATCCTGGACAGAGCGAGGTGCTCCCACAGGCTGAAGTCTCATTGTACGGAGTGTAAGTAAAGATGTGAGAAGCTCAGTTAGGAATGAAATAATGGGCCTGAGGGTGGGGAGGAGGTAGAATCAAGGAAGGGTTTGATAGCTAAGGTTGAAGGGTCTGGACTGAATTCCAGATTATTGGAATATTTGGAATAATTGGACTATTTGCAGATTATTGCACAAGGAAAGGGGATCTCTGAACATTGCATTTGAGGAAGATGTTTCTGTTTATTGTTATAGGATGGCTTGAAGGTAGAAAGTCTCAGGATTTCTCTAAAAAAGCACGTTTGTTTTTTCTTCTGTAAGACTGGTTATTTGTTTGTTCTACCTGCTTCTGTTTGACTGATAAAATGTGATTGTTTAATTCCCATTTTTTATTGAAGTATAGTTGCTGTACAATATTATGTAAGTTACAGGTGTATAGTATAGTGATTCACAATTTTTAAAGCTTATACTCCACTTATATTTATTATAAAATATTGACTATATTTCCTGTGGTGTACAATATATCCTTGTAGCTTATTTTATACCCGTGAGTGAATGCTAAGGCACTTCAGTCGTGTCCGACTGTTTGTAACCCTATGGACTGTAGCCCGCCAGGCTTCTCTGTCCATGGGATTTTCCAGACAAGAATTATTGGAGTGGGTTGCCATGCCCCCCTCCAGGGGATACCAACCCAGGGATTGAACTGGCATCTTTTGGTCTCCCATGTTGCAGGAGGGTTCTTTACCACTAGCGCCACCTGGGAAGCCCATTTTATACATAATAGTTTGTAATTCCCATTTGTTTTGTCCTTCAGGTTGCCTCTCTGCTATCTTCATACTTCGTCTGTAGGTCTATTTTCACTCATCTTCAGTAAAAGAGGGAGGGGCCCAAGGACCACCCTGAGTAACAAAGTTGAGGAAAAGAGAAATGAGCAAAATCTTGTCCACCTCTGACCCTGCCATTTAGAGGTTCCTCATCTGGATTGTCGGAGAAAGCAATGGCACTCCACTCCAGGACTCTTGCCTGGAAAATCCCATGGACGGAGGAGCCTGGTAGGCTGCAGTCCATGGGGTCGCTAAGAGTCAGACATGACTGAGCGACTTCACTTTCACTTTTCACTTTCATGCACTGGAGAAGGAAATGGCAACTCACTCCAGTACTCTTGCCTGGAGAATCCCAGGGATGGGGGAGCTTGGTGGGCTGCCATCTATGGGATCGCACAGAGTCGGACACGACTGAAGCGACTTAGCAGCAGCAGCAGCAGCATCTGGATTGTTGCTCGGGGTTCATGGATGGACTTTAGAGGAGTGTGTGACATCTTTCTGAGATGAGTGGCTTCCAAGGGGCCTGTGATTCAAAAATTGTTAAGAACCACTGTTCTACTCTTTTTTGAGAGATAGGTGACTGAGCACAGTTCCCCAGACAGAAATGGGGGTATAAGCATCCTAAGTGCCAAGTCCTGGAGCCTCCAAGACAGGCGAAGTAGATGCAAAGAGAAAGAGAAACTGGGAGAAGGGAAAGGGGTACCCAGGGTGCTAGTAGGAGGGGTGCTGCTTTTTCCCCTTCTTTCTAGCTGGTATTCCTTCTTTGTACATTCCACATCCTGACATCTACAGGATTCTGAGTCCTCTTCAGTTTCAGTCAGCTGCATAGCTGCCATTCATCAGGCTCTGCACCAGGTACTCTCACTGCATCATCTCATTCTGTTCTTTATTGACCCTCAAGGGCATAGAATTGAGTCAGCCACCTGCCTCCAGTTCATGGCACATTAGCATCATCCGTTTGTGTCAGGCCCCTTTCCAATTCATTCTGTTTTTCCTTTTCATCCCTCATCTCTATTCTCATTTCTCCTCCTTACTGGAGGCACTTGCTTTTATTGTTGTTCAGTCACTCAGTCGTGTCAGACTCTTTGCGACCCTATGGACTACAATATGCCAGGATTCCCTGTCCTTCACCATCTCCCGGAGCTTGCTCAGACTCATGTCCATTGAGTTAGTGATGCTATCTGACTATCTAATCATCTCGTCCTCTGCTGCCCCCTTCTCCTTTTGCCTTCAGTCTTTCCCAGCATCAGAGTCTTTTCCAATGAGTTGGCTCTTCGCAGTAGGTGGCCAAAGTATTGGAGCTTCAGCTTCAGCATCAGTCCTTCCAGTGAATATTCATGGTCGATTTCCTTTAGGATTGATTGGTTTGATCTTGTGGTCCAAGGGATTCTCAAGAGTCTTCTCCAACACCACACTTCAAAAGCATCAATTCTTCAGCACTCAGCCTTCTTCATGGCCCAAATCTCACATCCATACATGACTACTGGAAAAACCATAGCTTTGACTATACAGATCTTTGTCAGCAAAGTGATATCTCTGCTTTTTAATATGTTCTCTAAGTTTGTCATAGCTTTTCTTCCAAGAGGAATGTTGGATCCCACCAAAAAAACATACCCCGTGTCCAAGGGCAAAGAAGCCTCAACAAGATGGTAGGAGGGGCACAATCGTGTTTAGAATCAAATCTCAGACCTGCCAGAGATGCTTGGAGGGCAAACCTTGAGTGTACTGGGACCCAGGAAAGGAGCAGTGACTCCATAAGAGACTGAGCCAGACCTGCCTTTGAGTCTTTGAGTGTGTCCTGCAAAGGCGCGGGTCAGCAGTGACCTGCCGCAGGGACATGGGCTCTGACTGCAGCAGACCTGGGAGTTGTGGCCTGTGGCATAAGTCCTCTTGGAGGAGGTCACTGTTAGCTCCACTATAGAGCTGCTGAGCAGACAATCCATAAACTGGAGAACAATTATACCAAAGAAGTTCTTGCACTGTTGCAAAAGTTCTAGGGCCCACGATAGATATCCCAACCTGGGGAGCCAGCAAAAGCACTGAGAACCCCCCAGAGAAACAGACTCTTGGAGGGCACAAACAAAGCCTTGTGCACACCAGGACCTGGGAGGAAGAAGCAGTGACCCCACAAGAGACTGAGCCAGACTTGCCTGTGAGTGCCCAGGAGTCTCCGGTGGAGGCATGGGTCAACAGTGGCCTGCCTCAGGGTCAGGGGTACTGATTACAACAGTCCTGGGAGGCACAGCATGCTGACCTAAGTCCTTTTGAAGGAGGTCACCATTACCTCCAGTACCCCTACCATAGTTTGTCCCCACCCATCAGCAGAAAATTGGGTTGAAGTTTTACTGAACATAGCTTTGCCCACCAGAGCAAGACCCAGTTTTACCCACAGCCATGCCCTCCCACCAGGAAGCTTCCACAAGCCCCTTATCCTCTTCCATCAGAGGGCAGACAGAATGAAAACAACAAGCAGCTGCTTTAGTGTGTTTCATAAACCCTCTGCCAATCCATGCTCTGTATGTTTATCTAGATATATTCACCCGTTCTACAAATGTACAGTGCTGACTGCATGTCAGGCAGTTGCAGGTGCTGGGAACAGTCATGAACAAAATTATACAAAGTTCTTCCCTTCGTGGAGCTTACATTCTAGTGGAGTTAGAAAAATCATGAACAAATTAAATAACATACAGTAACTTAAAGAGTGATAAGTGCTAGGGAAAAAAAAGGGCAGGGGATAAAGTGGGTTGTGGGTGTTTGTGAGCAGATTAAAGTGTTATGTGGGGTGATTAAGAAAGACCTTACTAAAACGGTGTTGTTTCACCAAATGCAGGTAAGGGAACAACCATATGGATGCCTGGGGTAAGAGTGGTCTACCGTAGGAGACAGCAAGTGCAAAGGCCCTGAAGTAGAATCTTGCCTGATGTGTTAAGGGGTCAGAATGGTAGGAGGCAAGGGGCCAGAGCAAAATGAGTGAGAAGAGGGAGAAACAAGACTGAGAGGTAGCTGGGTCAGCAGCAAAATAATGTAGGAGTTTGCAGGCCATTGGAAGTACAGACTATATGTGTGTGTGTGTTAGTCACTCAGTCGTGTCCCACTCTTTGTAACCCCATGGACTGTAGCCCTCCAAGCTCCTCTGTCCATGGGATTCTCCAGCCAAGAATACTGGAGTGGGTAGCCATTCCCTTCTCCAGGGGATCTTCCCAACCCAGGGACTGAAGCTGGGTCTCCTGCATTGCAGGCAGATTCTTTACTGTCTGAGCCACCAGGGAAGCTCATAGACTTTATAATCTGAAAGTGAATGTCCATCAGTCGTGTCCAACTCTTAGTGACCCCATGGACTATACAGTCCATGGAATACTCCAGGCCAGAGTACTGGAGTGGGTAGCCTTTCCCTTCTCCAGGGGATCTTCCTAACCCAGGGATTGAATCCAGGTCTCCCACATTGCAGGAGGATTCTTTACCAGCTGAGCCACAAGGGAAGTCCTTATATTCTGAATATTAAGAGAAACCAGTGAAAGGTTTTGAGCAGAGGAATGATATGATCTGTACAGTTTTAGCAGATATATGTCTATTCTTAAAAATATACAGTGTTATTTTGGGTTTTTAACTGTACATAAACAACACTGTGCTGTATACCTCATCCTGTTTTTTACTTTTCCCACCTAACATTGTTTCTAAGATCTCCCCATGCTGCTGTGGGTAAATCACTTCATTATCTTTGATTGCTGTTTAATATTCCATTGCACCCATACAGTACATTTTACTTATATGTTCCTCTAGTAATAGATGCTTGGGTTGCCTCCAGCTTCTTCCTACCGCAAGCAGTGCTGTGATGATTGCCCTCATATGGGCCTCTTCATGGACTTGGGAGACAGTTTCCTTGGGTATGTACCTCAGAGCAGGATTGTTGGGTCAGAGAGTAGGTGTGTATTTAATTCCACTAAGATTGTGCTTCAGGATGGTGGTCTCAGTTGCACTCCCACCAGCAGTGCATGAAAATTTGTATCTTCTCATTTAATTCTCGAATTGGTCCAGTAAGGTAAATGTTATTATCATTCCCATTTTATGGATAAAGAATCTGAGGTCTAGGGAGATTAAGTAAGTTATCCACGTTTATATAGTCAAGTAGAAGAGCTAGGGCCCACATGGAGAATTTTTGACATAATGGTCTTTGCTTTTATCACTATAGTAGCCAGTATTGCCTCTTCTAGAAATAAGATGCGGCATCCATAGGCCATACTATTAATATTATTGTTATTATTACTATTCATGTGATCTTCCTCTTCTGGGCTAGTTGGACAGAAGACAAAATTCATGACGTTCAAGGAGCCACTGGAAGGGAACTGTGGTCTTTCTTTCAGTCTCTGCCCATTTTAGGAACTGGGGTGTCAGATGGAAAGCTGTTCACAGTAGCCATAGGGAAGGAGGGCAGGATGGCAGAGTTTTGGCATCAGATAATTTTTGTTCAAATCCTGACTCTATCATTTCCTGTCTGTGGTTTGTACAGTTGTTTTTTTTTTTCAATTCATCTAAGTCTCAGTTTCCTAACAGGTAAAATGGAGACAATAACAAGACTCGCATGTTAGGGTTGTTGTGAGGAAGTAGAGGTAAAATGCTTAATATAGTGCACGTAGTAAAGGTTCATAAGTGTCAGCCATTATCATTATTATTTTTGTTATTGTACTTGAGTCTGGTATTTTTTTTTTTTTTTAGACTGTGCAACACAGCATGTGGGATCTTTGTTCCCTGACCAGGGGTTGACCCGATGCCCCTGCATTGAAAGCACAGAGTCTTAAGCACTGGACCACCAGGGAAGTCCCAAGCCTGGCATTTTTCAATATCTGGTATAACTCGAGCAGCCTAGGAACCCCTGAAGTGTTCAGCACCAGCATGTGTGAAGGTGTCTAATTAGAGTCCTTAGACCTTCAAGGCAAATTATGTGGAATAAGACTGCTTTTGTTTCTCATGAGGGTTAGCTAAGAGGCTCAGGCTTTAGTGGATGACTTTGAGGCTAGACATTTATAAAGACTAATTGATAGTCAAAGTTTGGGGACTTTGGATCAGATTTTAATATTAAATATTGGGTAGATTATATTAAGTACATATTGTTTTCTAGGCCCTGAGCCAAGTACTTTGCAAGCATTATTTCACTTAATCCTCACAACAATCCTAGAAGGTATTTACCTTTACTCCTATTTGTGGAAATTAAAGCACAGAGAGGTTAAGTAATTTGTCCAGAGTCACTCAGCTATGAAACTGAGTTAATATTTGAACTTAAGTAATCTACCTGCAGAGCTTTTACTCTTAACTACTAAACTGTGATGTTTTCCTGTGAAGGATAATTTTAAAAAATTTTTTTAAATGATTTTTTTTGATGTGGATTATTTTTATGGTCTTTATTGAATTGTTACAATATTGCTTCTGTGTTGATTTGGTTTTTCGGCCACAAGTCATGTGGGGTCTTAGCTCCCTGGCCAGGGATCGAACCCACACCCGCTGCATTGGAAGGCAAAATCTTAACCACTGGACAGCTGGGGATGTCCCTGAAGGGTGATTTTAGAATCTCTTCTCTTTTAAATTTAGGACAGTTGTCATTTGGGATGGCTTCAGGCAGTCATGGAAAGTAAGGGTCTAGTTGGAAAAGAACCTCCTGAGGGTAAGGATACGGAGTCTGAAAATGGTCCACAGGTGTCTTCACTATGACTCTTCTGTCTCTCAAAGTGAGACCCTCTGGCTTAGGGGGTGTCCTGCCTAGATTATAGGGGCTGAGCATGATATATTAAAAAAAGTGGAGATTCTCTAATTGGGCATGGGTGGTTGGTTCTCTGTAACCTAAGGCAGCCTGATACTTCTCAAACGAGTATCCCCAAAGGCAAACAGTTGTTTATCACCTATGTGTGGCTTCTGCATGCCATGAATTACCTGTGGTCAAGGTTTTATCACAGTTGGTTTTCCCTTCACACTTTTCATTTTGATAGCCTTCTACAAGGAATGTAATACCATTTATAATTTACCTACGTCAGATTTATAAAGGTTGCTTGGCTACAAAGTAGGTATCTCAAAGTCAAGTAAATGGGAATTCTGGATTATGTATTCTTTCAGGGTTTCTCTTCTCTGTATATTTGCTTAACACCTATTTATCGAGTGCCTAACTCACACTCTAGTGGAGGAGACAGATAGCTAAACCGGCATTGTGATGTGTTATGATAAATGGCAAATGGGATAAACACAGGTGCTGTGAAAATATGGAGGAAGGGCAACTTATTTCAGCCTAAGAGTCAGGGAAAGCTTCCTGGGGAAGGAATTTTTGAGCTGGGAATTGATAAGTAGGAGTCAGCTAAGCAAAGGGGGCCAAGAAAGCATCAGAGGCAAGGAAGCAGGATGAGTCTAGAATTGGGTTGCCAGAGCAGGCGCTGGAAGGGGATCAGGCTAGAGAAATAAGCATGGGTCAGATTGTGAAGAAAGGATGCACCGTGCTAAGAAGTTGAGGTTTTATCCTGAGGGCAGTGGGGAACCACTGAAGGGTTTTAAGCTGGTGTTGTGTTGGTGATGGTTGTGTTAATGTAGGTGATGTTGGTGATGTTGGTGGTGATGGGGGGCAACTCAATCAAATTTATAGTTTAGAAAGATTCCATGGGTTAAGAATCGACTCGCTTTACTTCTCTTGCTTGTGAGTAAATCGTAATATTGGGACTAGTGAGTGGCAGATAAGGTAGTCGAGAGGGATTTGTAGAGGGAAGGTCTGATGCAATAACCTGAGGGTCCCTTTGGATGATCTATCGAGAAGGCTTTTCAATGTTGACTTGATCTTCCTGTCTTTAAAAACGTCTGACAGCATTTCCTGAAATCCTCTCAAAACCATTGCCTGAGTAGGGAGGATGGTGTGGGCTGCTCGATGGGGTTCTTTCTGTTCTGTGCTCCCCATTTCCGGGGGATCGCTGTGAATTGTTCATCTGAAGCCTTGCTCCCCGTGAGGAGGGGACCATTTGAATAGCAGCAGGGGGGTCGAGGGAAGGAGGAACCACATGCCAGGCTTGTTCATTAAGAAAATCTATTTGGCACATCCAGACAATGGTTTGAGTGAGTTAAAAATAACTCCTCGTGAAAAATTAATAGGGAGTTATAAGTGAGTGTTTTAATACAAACTCCTGGAGCAGGGCAGATTCTCCAGGTGGCTGGTGGCTGACATCACAGATGGCACGGGGTGTTTATAGAGCACAGTGTGGCCAGCAAGGGGAGTTGTCTACAGAAGTGAACTCACCTTTTCTCCCAGATCCCTGGGGAGAGAGCAGACAGAAGGAATTGTTTTCAGCTGTGAGCTGCTAAGCCAGGTGACTTATTTCTTCTCTCCCTACCCGTCGCATTCTCCTAACAGTGGACATAAAAAAGTGGTAGTGAATTTTGTCTGCTTGCTTTGGGCAAAGTTTACTGAATGTCAGAACTCACAAAACGTCCTTTCTGGCTTTTCTCCTTTCTTGGTAATGGACCCCTAGTTGACTGCTGCATCTATTACTTCCTTGTTTTCTTACACAATAGCCAGTTTCTTCTGTTTCTGCAGGTGGTTAGGAAGTCCCTACTCCTTTTCCCCTCTTCCTTTCTTTTCCTGGCACCTCTGTGGTCTAGGTGAGTAAAGTGCAGGGTTGGACTATGCATCCTTTGTCATTAATACAGCTAAATGGATAACACAGAACCAGGAGAAAGGGAGCCAAAGTAACCTCTGACCTTGGCTAGCTCATTTCTGGGACTAAGGGTTTTCAGATGGGGGGGGACCAATATTTGTATTTTAAATTCAGATGCTATTTAAAAAATGGTTCTGTAATTGCAATGAGGGCCTCTAGGCCGTGAATTAATGTGTCATAACTCACGCCCAAGCACTGCGCAAACATCCCGCATGTGAATTATTGCACAATAAATTCATGCCCTGTTGTGTCTTACAGCTTAATTAGTACATGAAGCTACATGAGTTAGACGAACCCAAATGGGATTATGTCATGTGGTGCGTAAAAAAGCAGAATGTTGGGAGGTATTTGGCACTTTTTCGGAGGGAAAGCAGGGTTGATTTTGCAATGACATCCTTTGGTGTCAGTTTCTGTGATATCTGGGCTGCAACAGGTGACATGTGACTTCTGAGTTTTGGTTGGTTGATTGACTAATAGATTCAGTAAATATTTACCGTGCCACAGATCTTAGGCATTATGGAAGGACAGCCCATATAAGATGAAACATGGCCCCTTCCCTTAAGAAACTTATATTCTGATGCAAGGGATGAAGCAGGCTGCAACACAGAGGAGAAAGTGACAAGTGTCATAAGTTATATACAAATAAAGCATCTTGGGAATTCAGGGTGGAGGAGGATGGTTTGGAGCTGGCACAGTGGAGAGGGCTGATTGGTGAAATCAGAGAAGACTTTGTAGAGCACGGCACTGGGAGTTGGTTCTTGGAGGATGGATAAGATTTCACCACACGTGGGGGCAGGGGAGAATTCTAGGCAGAGAGGGTAACACTAGGAAAAGCGCGGGAGAGTGAAGTAGTTTCAGAACACATTGAGCAGGCTGTGCAGCCTGAGCCTTGGCTGAGGGAATGGGGACGGTGCATAGACGCATTGGAGCCAGAGGTTTCCTGTGAGTACCAAGCACTTTGGCTTTGAACCCACTCCCCCTGCTGAAAATTCTGGGGTTGGTTCTTCTTTTTTTTTTTTAAAAAGATGTATTTATTTACTTTTGGCTGTGCTGGGTCTTCGCTGCTGCACGCGGACTTTCTCTAGTTCTCTAGTTGCAGGGGAGTTGGGGCTACTCTTTGTTGTGGTGCACAGGCTTCTCATTGCAGTGGCTTCTCTTGTTGCAGAGCACGGCCTCTAGGCACTTGGGCTTCAGTAGTTCCAGCTGTGGGCACAGTAGTTGTGGTGCACTGGCTTAGTTGCCCTGAGGCATGTGGGATCTTTCTGGACCAGGGATCAAACCGGTGTCCCCTGCATTGACAGGCGGATTCTTAATCACTAGACCATCAGGGAAGCCCTGGAGTTGGATTCTTTTATTTGGTGATATCTATATTCTTAAAGTTTCTGTTATATTCTGCTCAGAAAGTGTACAGCTGAGAGCTGTGTATGCTGGGTTCTAGTCTTGTTTCCACTAACAGGCAATATGACCTTGAGGAAGCCACTCAGTTCCTTTAATGCTTTGCTTCTTTATCTTTAACATGAGAGACAGGCGGTAGGTAGATTTTCTCTGGTTCTTCTGCCCTCACTCTCTAAATTAGGTCTCTACTGCAAGCAATCTGAACTTGTATCCCGCCTGCTTTTCACTATAACCCATTGTTGGCGTTTTAAAGGTAAAATAAATAACACCCATTCCCTCTCCTGTATTTGGGACTAATTGATTAATCGAGAAATAGAGACAGATAGAAAATTAAACAGTTAACTTTAGATCTGCAGGCAAATTCGCTTGCTAATAGTGCATCACTAAATTAGACAGACTTACTTTTCATTATAGGTTGGGCTGAACAGGCAGCCGCCTTCCACGAGGATAGAACCTACTTTTATTAGATTCTCTTGTGTCTGAGTAGGTTGGATTGCATGTGTCCTATGGGCAGGCTGACTCTGGGGAAGAATAAAAACACCAACAGAAAGCCTGGAAGAGGCTGAGTTGGGCATGCTCAGTGCTGTCTCTTCAAATCAAAGGGATCACGGTGAGGGGTGGGGAGATAGGCCAGGAATATTACTCTGCCCAGTGGGTCTCAAATTTCGAGTGTTATCGGCATCACCTGGAGGGCTTGTTAAAACAGACTGCTGGGCTCCACCTCCGGTGTTTCAAATGTAGGAGAGTCTGAATGGGACCCAAATTTTAATTTCTAGTAAGTTTCTGACTGATGCTGATGCTGCTGGTCTAGGGATCACACTCTGAAAATAAAGCTCCCACTGAAGCCCTTCCACCTATAAAGATGAAGTGAATGAAACAAAGGCTCCTTTCAAATGCTTTGCTTAGTCATGTCTGACTCTTTGTGACCCCATGAACTTAGCCCACCAGGCTCCTCTGTCCATGGGATTCTCCAAGCAATAATACTGGAGTGGGTTGCCATTTCCTCCAGGCGATCTTCCCTACTCAGGGATTGAAACTGTGTCTCTTGCATCTCCTTCATTGACAGGCAGATTCTTTACCACTAGCACCACCAGGGAGGCCCCACTAGCTTCACTTAATAAAGCACCTCAATTAAAATACAATTGTTATTTGTGTGTCTTTATTTTCTTAATTTTGTCCCTAGATTGTAGATCATAGGTGAGGACTGAATCTTGTTCATTCTCACACGGCATCCAGCTAGGTGCCTGATACATAATGAACATTTAATAAATTCCTATCTAATTGAATTGAACCTTGTACATTTCTTTGGTATAAAAGATTCTCCTTTAAAAGGAAACCCTCCTACACTGTTGATGAGGATGTATGTAGGTACAGCCACTATAGAAAACAATATAGAGGTTCCTCAGAAAACTAAAAATAGTTACCATATGATCCAACAATCCCACTTCTGGGCAGATATCCAGACAAAGCTATAATTCAAAAAGAACATGCACCTCTATGTTCACAGCAGCACTATTCACAATTGCCAAAACATGGAAAAAAGCTAAATGTCCATCAACAGATGAATGGATAAGGAAGATGTGGTATATTTATACAATGGAATATTACTCAGCCGTGAAAAAAGAATGAAATAATGTCATTTGCAGCAACATGGATGCAACTAGAGACTATCATTCTAGGTGAAGTAAGTCAGAAAGAGAAAGCCAAGTACCATATTATATCACTTACCTGTGGAGCCTAAAATATGGCACAAAAGAACCTATCTACATACATACAGAAATAGACTCACAAGCATAGAGATCAACTTGTGGTTGTCAGAGTAGAGTGGGGAATGAAGAGGGATGGACTGGGAATTCAGTGTTGGTAGGTATAAACTATTACATTAGGAATGGATAAACAACAAAGCCCAACAGTATAGCACAGGGAACTATATTCAGCCTCCTGGAATAAACCATAATGGAAAAGAATATTTTTAAAAAAGGATATATATATATATATATATATACATATATATATATAAAACTGAGTCACTTTGCTGTGACTCAGCAGAGATTGACACATTGCAAATCAACTATACTTCAATAAAAAAAAATTCTCCTTCCTTTCAGAATATACTGTCTTTTAAAACTCCTTTAAAACAAAGTTCTAGGAGACTTCTTTAAGAAACAGCATTTCTCCCCATACTTCTAGTGTCTAGAATTGGCCCCAGCTGCTTCTCATTTGGTCTTTGTTGGGCTATGCCTGAGTCCTGATGACTCTCCTGTCTGTTTCATCATAGTGAAATCTTGTTCAAGGCAAGGACTAGGTTCTCTCCTTCCTCTAGACTCAGTGGTGAGAATAGTGTTCATTCAAAGAATGATGAGGTGTAATTCAACCCTGGGGCAGGCGAATGCCTGAAAGACCTCCCTAGGTTCCTCTCTATCAAGTCCCATGTAATTTGAGGAGGAGAAGGAAGTAAAGAGATTGATAAAAGACCCAACCCACTGTACTTGACTTCAGGGAATCCCTGAAGACTAGACTGGCTCCAGCGTGGGCACAACAGACGTCTTTCCTCAAGCAGTCAGAGCTATATGCTTTGGTATAGAAGGACCAGTGTTTTTCTATTGTATGTATGTAAGGGACCTGCCCTGGGAGGGAGAGATGGGAAGCAACTCTCTTACTTGTGGAACTGCTGATACTCCCAATAAGGAGTAGGTGACACCACGGAAACCTGCTAGAGGCAGGGTTACTCAAATACTTGCCAACTCCTTTAGAGGCTTTTTTGTTAGATGTAAAAACTTTGTGAGAGCATCAAAGATTCTCTGGGGAGAAAGAATTCACATCCAAAATGGGGAGAAAGACAAGGAATGAAATAGGAGGGATTAGTAAATAGACAGGGATTGAGACATCATTACTGTGGAAGTGGAAGATGTAAGTAGAAACTGGGCAAGAGATGTTGGTCAAGAGATGCTTCCTGGAGGAGGATGCCTCTAGAGCAATTTGGGAAACAAAAGAAGGATAGGCAAGTTGGAAAAGAAATGAGACAGTAATTCTAGGCTGCGTGGACATTTAGAGTGATGAAAGAATGAGACTCTTGTGAGGGATGTTTTGTCACATTTAAAGTGGAATTTATGAGCCAGGCTTGTATTGTGTATTGTGCCATGGAGGGAGATTCCTGAATCAGAAAGGTACGAGATATGATTCTCATTGCTGTCTGGAGGATGGACAGATAGATGGAGATAGATGGATGGACTCTTCCTAGGAAACTCTTATAGAAATGGCTATAGTCATCTGGATGCTTGATCTTCAAAGTATGGTCCATGAACCAATAGCATGGGTGTCATCTGGGAGCGTGTTAGAAATGTAGAATCTTAGATCCCAACCTAGACCTACTGAATCAGAATCTGCATTTTTAACAAGCCCTCAAGTCATTTGTAAGCTCTCTCAAGTTTGAGAAACACCAGCCTCGAAAATAGATGTCTGGCCTTAGGTGAACACTAGGAACTTTGGAAATCAGGAGCTCAAGAGGAGGGGCCTGGGCTGAGGGAACTGAATTTGGGGATGAGCAGGGAGTGTGGGCCCTGGCTCACCTCCTTGTCTCCAGGCCTCCCACACCAGTCACTATGCCAGGGTTTGGCATTCTGTCTACTTTGGGAAAATATCTACTGTGCCCACGCTGGAGTCTGCCTGGTCCTCAGGGGCTCCCCTGGGGCAAGCATTGCGTAGATTGGGACTGCTGCCAATTTTGCTTCCCTTATTTCATATGAATGAACTGAAAGGGACCAGGGAGGTCATATTAGTCATGCCCCTGCTTCAGGGTTGTGCTGTCCCTTAATTAAATGAGTGACAAACTGATTATACTAACTGAGGAGACTGGGGGATCTGGAAGGATTGAAATAGAAGTTCTTTATCTGTCATGGAAATGAAAATATTTTCATCTTTCAAAGGTTTTAAAGGGAGAACAGATGACTGGAAAAGGGGCTATACCCTGGCAAGGGCCAAATCATTCCTTTTTAAAATCTCTTTTGATGATTTTTTAATGGATTAAATATTTGGCACATATATTTCCAGATACTGGGGCGATAGGCAATGTAGAAAAGTTACCAAGTAGGCATTTGAGAACTTTTCTTAAGCTTTGGAAGAGCTGTGTATTTCATCCCCAATAAGAATGAGTGACAAAGAAAGTTCATTGTTGAAGGAAAACAGATGGAGGCTGAAAATAAAGAAACATCTGAGGTTAGAGGGGGTGATTGAAGGAGATAGGAGGATGGGGACTTTCTCTCTCTGGCCATGCATGTGGTGGCATCAGTTTGGTTTGGGATGCCTCAGAAGACTTCTTCCTGGAAAGAGGGAAAGACACAAAATGAATTCATACTCTTTTCTTTCTTTCTTTCTTTGGCCTCATGGCTTGTGGGATCTTAGTTCCCCAACCAGAGATTGAATCTGTGCCCCGTGAAGTGAAAGCTCTGAGTTCTAACCACTGGAATGCCAGGGAATTCCCTCTCGTACTCTTTTCTATCCCAACTCCTTAAGTGAAAAACTGAGGACTTCCCTGGTGGTACAGTGGATAAGAGTCTGTCTGCTAATGCTGGGGATGCAGGTTCGATCCCTGATCTGGGAAGATTCCATATGCCGTGAAGCAACTAAGCCGGTGCCCCCCAACTACTGAGCTTGTGTGCTGAAACTACTGAAGCCCTGTGCAACTAGAGCCCATACTCTGCCACAAGAGAAGCCCATACACCACAATGAAGAGTAGCCTCCTCTAGCTGCAGCTAGAGAAAGCTTGCACACAGCAACGAAGACCCAGCACAACCAAAAAATTACAAACAAACAAACAAACTGGGGTGGGTGTGTGGTGTATGTAAGGTGGTGAGGCATGGGGACAGTAAATGGTTGAAGGAAAAACCCATCTCATTAAAGTACTGAAATCACTACTAAAAATGTCAAAACAGGGCTTGGAGTTAGGAGAATTAGTTGCATTTTTAGTCTCAAATAAGCGTTTTAGGTGATAGAAACCTAATTTCACTTTCTATGTGTTTATCTTGTCTCATCAATGAGATTTTAAGAACTCCTAAGGGAAAAGAGCATCTCTTTTGTTTATAACTTCCTTATAGTGCTAATGTCTGAAACACAATGACAGTAACAGCTACCATTCGTTGACTCCTGTGCCCAGTACTGAGGTTTCCCAGGAGACACTAGTGGTAAGGAACCCACCTGCTAATGCAGGAGACGCAAGAGACATGGGTTTGATCCCTGGGTCGGGAAGATCCCCTGGAGGAGGCCGTGGCAACTCACCCCAGTATTCTTGCCTGGAGAATCCCACTGACAGAGGAGCCTTGCAGGCTACAGTCCACAGAGTAACACGGAGTCGGACACGACTAAAGTGACTTTGTCATGTCATGTCATGTGCCCTATACTTAGTTCTTAAGCACTTTACATGATTATTGAATTTAATATAATATGTATGAGGTGAGTATTGTTATTCTCATTTTACAGAAGTTGAAACTAAGGCTCAGAGAGGTTGAGTCATTTGGGCAAAGTAAGTAGTGAAGCTGGGATTTGTACCACATTTGTGCAAAGCTTGTGCTGCTAACCCCTGGGCTGTACTCTGTACAGAGCAGTGACTCAGAAAGGGAGAGATGAGCATTGGAACTTGATGGTATATTGAAAGCTAACTGAAAGACAGTGAATGATCCCAAATAGTGAACACTGAGAAAGCAATTTCTATTTGTTTCTTGGAATGTCGTCAGAGACACACTTAGTGACACGTGCAAGTTTATACTCAGATATTCCCTCATTCACCTTCACTGTGCTCTACCCTGGAGTCAGGAGCTTGTGAAGGGGGAGAGGTTGGGTATAGTATGTTCACAGAGCCACTCATTGAAAGTCATGTGTGTATATATACTCCATGGATGTATGTGTTTGCATTTGACTGGAAATAGGTACCAAGGAGTGGGGTATGCTTATCTCAGTAGGTCTATAAACATGAGTATATTTGTTACACTTTCAGGGTATGGTTGTGGAGTGTGTGTGTGTGTGTGTTTGTGTGTGTGTACACAAATCCTGAAGGAGTTAAATCACCTATAGGGAACTGGCTGCCTTCCATCCCTGGCCCTGGTTGATGTGTTTGTACCAAACCCTGATATTTATTTTTCATCACCTCTCAAGGGAGCCTCAATGAGTTTTCTTTCTGGGAAGTTTATGGCTAAGATGCTGGGCTGCTTTGGGGCCCCTATAAATCTGCTATAATCAGAGGAGGTTTGCAGAGAAAGAGAAACAGCAGCTGCAAGGCAATCCCTTCCTGTCTTTTACTTGCTAGCCGAATACACAGTTGCCCTTTTGTGCACATCATCCACACAACCACCTCCACAACCACCTCCACTCTCCTAGAAGGCCCTGATAAAGGTGCTAAGAGAAACCATTTCATTCACTTCTTTGCTTCCAACTGAGACCCTATACTTAAGCCATCCCAGAAAGAAGTATTAAAAATTATACTAATTAGGGAATCTAGAGTTGAGATTGTGAGAAACTGGTCACTTGTGAAACTGATTTCATTGAAAAAGAAAACAACAGAATGAACTTTCTCAGAAGTAGGGGTGATAAGGGGAGTTGCATGTCTCTGTTTACTTTAGAAAAGTTTAAGAAGAGGCTGTCAGAGATGCTCCCGGAAGCAGGAGGTGGGGTGACTTGAACATTATTAGGGGAAAAACAGAACAGGAACTCCCCTCCTCCACCTTCCAGTGCTGTAGTTGGAAGATATATTTTTTATGAGGGATTTTTATGACAAACTTTACTTTACATTTGACATTTAACAGCATCTCTTGTCCAGAGAAGGAGGAAATACAGATATTTATTGACATACAGTGTCAGGAGATCAAGGAAAATTGACTGGGGAGATGAAAGGAGGAGGATTTTCTCTCCTTCCCAGGTATACAAATTACTTAATTTGTGTAGCATATGCTTTTCTGTGCTTTGTGCTCTTCTCAGTGATGAGATTAAAATCATTTCATTGTTATTAAAGAACTCAGTGGGGGAGAGAGGAGATGAGAGACGTATAGATGGAGACATTGGGTACCCTGTTCTGTTTGAACTTGTATCCCTCAAATAAGACCAGATGAAAGAGATTTGGGGATAAAATGGAACCTGAGCTGGGAACCAGATCCTGGTTCCTGTCTTCCCAATTTAAAGCCTCAAGCTTCTGCCATTTTATCTTGAATTTCATTGGTGCTTGTATTTCACTCTCTAATGATGAACAGAAGTTCAATGTCAGATGATGCCCAAAGTCAAGAACTCCTTCCCAGCAGCTGTGTCTTTACCTTGAAATTCCCTCCTTCCAATCTCTGACTATGAATTTCCTACATAGTCAGCACTTAAATGTTATCAGCTTAAATGTTACCTCCTGCTTGAGCCTTCCTGGATAACCTCAGCCAGAAGCAATTTATTTCCTTTGAATTCCTACCCTCCTTTGAGTTTCTGTCTTATCGTGTGCTGTCTTAGGATACACCGTGTTCAGCTGTGTTTACTGTATGTCTTCCCTTCCTCAACTGTAAGCTTCTGGAGTGGGCAGACTGTGCCCTGTATATTTTTATATTTACTCCATAGTGCTGTTTAGAATTGTTAAGTAACATTAATGAGTAACATAACAGTTGTAGGAAAAGAGGCCATGGGTAGCGATGCAGAAGTAAGGGTATTATGGATATTGATTAAGGATATTATTGTTAAGAAAAGTCTGGATGTGATACTTTCAGGTATAAATCATATTATTGGGGACTTTTTATTCCACTGGTAGATTTATGCACATATCTAATTTATTTATGGGCTTCCCAAGTGGCACAGTGGTAAAGAATCTGCCTGCCAATGCAGGAGACACAGAAGACAGAGGTTTAATCCCTGAATTAGGAAGATCCCCTGAAGAGGGAAATGTCAACCCTCCCCAGTATTCTTGCCTGGGAAATTCCATGGACAGAGGAGCCTGGCGGGCCACAGTCCATGGAATTTCAAAGAGTCAGACACGACTGAGCCAAAAGATGAAATGATGAATTTATTTATTTGTCATTCACTTTTTCTCTCATTCTAATATAGAGCTTTTCCTAGAGGAAACTAGACAATAAGCAAGAAAAGCAAATCTTCAAGTATAGATTGTGATAAATACTGGAAGAAAATAAACAGGGTCTTGTGACAATATCAGAAAGTCTTCTAGGTTAGGAAAGGTCTTTCTGGTCACTGTCACTCAACTAGGCTGATGAGTTAATTCAGTTTACAACCTGAATACCAACAATAATAAAATCAACAGCAGAATAAGAATAACAGCCTTCCCATCATGGGGTTTTTTTGTTAACCCAACCTCCAATTAGATTCCTTCCTTGGCCCAACCTCCCAACCTCCCTTCTGCCTTGGGAAGAGGGGAAGTCAAGGCCCTCCCTTTGCTCAGGATGGACCTGCCCCTCTTTTCTAGCCTAAGAGTCGACAAGCAAAACAGGTGTTAAGAGCTTTGATCTTGCTAGAGACTTGGAGACAGATCAAGGCAGAGGCCTCTGAAATAATGCCCCAGGATGTGAGAAGCTGGGGAAGAGATGGAGACAGAGGTAGACAAAGAGAAGAGAGAGGCAAATTGCTGTCACAGAGACTCTTTTTCACCTCCTACTTGAGTCTCAGTAGATTCTGGGATCCAGGGGGAGGCCTCCTGGATCAAGGCCTGGTCAAGGCTTTGGGGCTTTGGAGGGGCTTCCCTGGTGGCTCAGACAGCAAAAGAATGCACTTGCAATACAGGAGACCTGGGTTTGATCCCTAGGTTGGGAAGATCCCCTGGAGAAGGGAATGGCAACCCACTCCAGTATTCTTGTCTGGAGAATCCCATGGACAGAGGAGCCTGGCGGGCTCAGTCCATGAAGTTGCAAAGAGTCAGACACGACTGAGCAACTAACACAATGTGTTGGGTCTTTGGGGGCAGGGGGAGATGTCCCCCAAGTGACTTTAGAGCCCCCTTGATCATTCCTCCTGGAGAAGGAAATAACAACCCACTCAAGTATTCTTGCCTGGAGAATTCCATGGACAGAGAAGCTTGGCAGGCTACAGACCATAGTGCTGCAAAGAGTTGGACACAACTGAGCAACCAACACACACTTCCGTCTTTCCTGGATTCCATCTCTAAGGCTGAAGACAATCGAGAGTGTGAGGAGCATATAGCTTCCCAATGTCCCAGCATCTTTGGGTAGTTCTTTCATTGCCAGGGTCCTTCTTGACCACTTTCCTTCCCCCCTTCTCCTGGCACAAGTCGATAGCATTAATTTCTGATTCTCATAGAGGATTGGTCCCATTAAGAAAGGCTTGGGAGAGGGTAAGAGTCTTATACCAGTACCTGGAGATACTACATTCACTAACCCTTTCCTGACCCCTGTTTCCTGTTGGGATGACACATTTCAGTTGCTAGCTCAAGACTAATGGTTCCCCTTCTCACAAAGGGCATGACTTCCTTAGTCATGCCGAGAAACACTTCAGACTGTTCAGAGGGTCTTACTCAGGTTGATGTAAGTTTCTCTAATTGAAGCTGTAGCCTTTGCCTCTCTTCAGCCTTATCCCACCCCACTGGGACTAGCTTCTCTGCAAATGGCGTCCTGCATAAGGATGGAGCCTGTATCCTTGCACAGTTCCAGATGAACTCTGCCTCTTTGCTGCATAATCTGGAAATGTACCTAGAGGACTCAGGCTACTTTATTTTGAAGAGACGCTTGCTGGAGGAGGAAGAACTACATTTCCCTTTAGCTGCTCAGGCCATACATAAGACAGACTTGTGATCGTCATACATAGACAGTAGAGTACCTACACAACTCTTGACATCAAATAGCTAAGTTCTTGTCCAAGCTGGGCCACTTGCTATGCCTGAAGTGGGAGGCATACAGGATAGCTGTATACCTTCTTCTATCTGCACCAGGGCTGGAACCTGAGATGAGCTGAGGTTGGTTTTAGATCTGATAAGGGACATTATGCTACGGGTACAGAGTAAATGAGGTGGAACAGAAATAACACTGCTTGGAAGAGGAAAAGGAAGAGTGTGGCAAGAACATACGTGGAAGCAGGGGAAATGGTTAAGCCAACTCCTGAACATAGGGAGCCAAGATTTTTATTGGGGACCGAGTTAATAATTTCTTAGATGTACCAATATTCTAGTTGTGAGTTTGAGGTCCTTTCTAGAGTTTATCCTTCAGTGGGCAGCAGCATTATTTGTTCGCTTCTTAGGCAAACAGGACAGGGCATGTAGCTCAGGGCAGGCCAGGACAGATTCTGATGCCAGGGCTGACATTAATGCCGGTGAACATGGGCAGATTTTCCCAAGGAGCTTTGTTCAAAAGATGGTAGGGGGAGGAGCAGAGGATGGGAGGTAGAGGAAGGGAGTCAAGTGATCCTGTCAGGGTTCATTGGATTAGGGGATGAAAGAAATAGGAGACTCCAATCAAAATTATGATCACCATTAAATACTTCACTTTCGTATTTTATTTTATTTATTATTATTATTAAAAAAAACCTTTTTGTCCTCACCGTGGAGCTTGTGGGATCTTAGTCCCCAGACCAGGGATTGAATCCAGGCCCTCGGCAATGAAAGTGGGAAGTCTTAAGCACTAGACTGCTAGGGAAATGCCAGGTGACAGAAATCTAAATAAAATGTGGTTAGTTTAAAGGGTCAGGGCAAAGGAAACTCCTTGGCCCCATAGAATGATATTCTTCAACCCCTTTTTCCTTCTCCATTTCTTAATCCAGACTTTGGTTTGTGGACTTCTAATGTTCTGTGGGCTTATCAGCAGGCAGCATGGACCAAGGTTATGGTCTGGACTTCAATGCTATCCTAGTTCAGTGAGTCTCCTTTGGTCCATGTTTTTCGCTAGAATGGTAGCCTCAGCCTTCTGGCTTCACTTCACAGATAATTAGCTCAGGCCTGGAAGCTGGGTGGCCATAAAACATGGGGTTTTTTTTGATGAGCATTTCCTGGTTTTGATTTATCCATTTGCCTAATCCTGAGTTGGAGGAGGAAATGGTAACCCACTCCAGTATTCTTGCCTGGAGACTCTCAAGAACAGAGGAGCCTGGTGGGCTGCAGTCCACAGGGTCACAGAGAGTTGAACACGACTGTGAGCGTGCATGCACTAATCCTGAGTAGACCAGGGATAACGATGATAACAACAGCCACTATTTGTTGAGCAACATGTTGACACTGTACTTACTTCTATCCTATAAGGATTGAGTGCAATAGGTGATATGATTCTCATTTTACAGATGAGAAACTGAAGCTTAGAGAGGTGGTGTTCCTTGTCAAGGAGTTATGTATGTCTGGCTCTAAATCTTTGCTTTTTTACCCACCACTGTGCTATACTGGATGGCTACCTTTTGGAGATCCTTAGATAAAAAGGCTTTCTTTTTTTTTTTTTTCCTGTGTAGCATGTGGAATCCTAGTTCATTTGAAACCACGCCCCTGCATTGGAAGGTGGAGTCTCAACCACCAGACGCTGGGGAAGTCCCCTAAAAAGACTTCTTATCCTTAGTGCTGCCATTTGGTCTGAAGCAGCATCAGGAAAATTTAAGATGTACTGACTCTCAACAGTAGAAAACTCTGGTAGATTTTGAAGGGGACTGGAATATATTTTTCTCGGTAGTGACAGGAGGATGGTTGAGAGACCCTGTGGACCAGACCCTTTGGCTGTACTGAGAACAGTATCTGGCATATAGTATGAACTGTGGCTCTAGTGAGAAGAATGCACTTAGTCAGCTTAGGAATGGGCGGCTGGGGAGCTCAGGGTAGTACCTTACCTCCTCTAAACTAGCTTTGGAGAGATGGTGGCTCCGGTGTTACCTGGGGTGACTGACAGAATGTTTATCTGCTTTCTGGATCACCTACTGGCAGAGTTTGAATTCTCAACTGGCTTTCCTCAATGACACTCTCCCAGCCCCACCTTCTTCGTTTTTTTTCTTTTCTTTTCTTTTCTATATACTCCTCCTATTACCCCTGAAGGGATGCGAACTTCTAATATTTATTTGAGTCAAATGGAATTGATAAGGTAAATTTGCTAAAAAAATATTATGTAGTACTTCCTGGATTCTCTGCATTAATTGAGGGGGCAGTCATGGATAATCCTAATTAGTAGAGAATCCAAAATTTAAATAATCAAAATGTCATTTTAGTTTGAAATTGATCCTGATGTAAGCACATGAGATTCACAAAATTTCAGATCAAATAATGGAGCTTCCCTGAGGGGGCTGAAATCCTCTTAGGGTGATGGACTTATTCTGACTCTCCACCTGGCCTCCATGTCTACCCTCTGAATTCAGACCAGTACACATAACCTGCCTTTGCAGACAGGATCTTTCTTTTTGTTAATCAAATTAAAACACATTAGTAATTTGTTTTTAACTGTGCCATCTGAAGGAGAGACGAGTGCCCGTGACGATCAGCCCAGGTCTAAAATGTGAGATTCTCAGTCCCTGGAATCTGCAGCCCTTCACCCGAGGAGCTGAGGAAATGGCTCTGCAGCTGGTGAAGGTGACATAACCAAGCTGCTTTATAGACCTGAGAGAACTTAAGTGAGGGGAGGATGTGGAAGGAGGGTAGGTTGGAATAAGCAGGCAGCTTGGGATGCTCCTTGGTCCTGGCTCCTTGGCAACGGTTACTTAGCAACCCTCATTCACCTCTCTCGGCTGCCTTCTCCCTCCACCTCCCCACCTCCCCCCACAACCCTCCCACCTCAACCTCAATCCCCACCACCCTCCCTTAGCTGCTGCAAGGAGCTAGAGAGCTTGGAGTGAATGACAATTTGGAGAAACGGCCGCAGCCTGAAGATCTAAGAGGCTCTAAAGAAGATGGATAAGAAAATCGATGCATAATAAAAACTGCAGGCAAAGCCACCTTGACGGAGGGCGGGTGGCTCTCTCCTCTCGCCCTTGTTAGTCTCTCTGGGCTCAAGGCTTCCATCATCGCCCACTGTCCTCTGCTTCCTTCTTTTTTCTTCCACCTTTTGCTGCTTAGGGAATGTCGTTTGCCTTTGGGGTGGAAAAGGGGAGGAAGAAACTCAGAGGAGAAGAAAACAAAATATATGTAGGGTGTTTGTAGAGGTGCTGAGAAAGGGAGAGAGAGAGATAAGGTAAGGATTATAAGAGGGAAGCTTTGAATGGAAATGAGTTTAAATTGCACCGTAAAGTAATGCCCTTAGTCAAAAGAAAAATCTTAAGAGTAGAAGTAGAAAGGCCCCATGTGTGAGTTGTTAAGTCAACCTCTCTGCAGAATATTAAAGAAAAATGCCTAAGCAATCTTTCTGGAAGGGCTGGTTTGGCATATGGCTTGATTGATTAGATAATGTATATATATAAGTACCTACTACAGACACATAGTAGGGATATAACAAGTACTACTTTCCTTTCTCTCTTAGGAGCTAAAATTGGAGGAAAAGAGGCGTTAGACGTGTGGTGAGGAAGTCTGCGGAGGATCTCATTTGGTTGCGTCCTGTGCTCGCTGAGGCGGTACCTCGAGAACTATGGCGGAAGGAGATAATCGCAGCACCAATCTGTTAGCTGCAGAGACTGCAAGTCTGGAAGAGCAGCTGCAAGAATGGGGAGAAGTGATGCTGATGGCAGACAAAGTCCTCCGATGGGAAAGAGCCTGGTTTCCACCTGCCATCATGGGTGTGGTTTCTTTGGTTTTTCTGACTATCTACTATCTAGATCCATCTGTTCTATCTGATGTTTCCTGTTTTGTTATGTTTTTGTGCTTGGCTGACTACCTTGTTCCCATTCTAGCGCCTAGAATTTTTGGCTCCAATAAGTGGACCACTGAGCAACAGCAAAGATTTCATGAAATTTGCAGCAATCTAGTAAAAACTCGATGCAGAGCTGTGGGCTGGTGGAAACGCCTCTTTACACTAAAGGAAGAAAAGCCTAAAATGTACTTCATGACCATGATCATTTCTCTTGCTGCGGTTGCTTGGGTGGGAGAACAAGTCCACAACCTCCTTCTCACCTACCTGATAGTGACTTTCTTACTTTTGCTTCCTGGACTGAACCAACATGGAATCATTTCGAAGTACAGTGGAATGGCCAAAAGAGAGATAATCAAGCTTCTCAAACAAAAAGAAAAGAAAAATGAATAAAGCATTTGCTTTAATCAGTGTGATTAATGGAGTATACATTGTCCTTGGGAACAGTGTCTGTTATGCTGTTTGGATACTAAAATGTTACAAAAGTAGCTCTCTGCTGTCCCTCACTCTGCCCTTAGTAGAAATTCTGACTTGCCAAGTAAGGCTTTATGCTCAGTGTCTTCATGGGTGTGTTCTTATCAGCTGGCCTTATATGGACAACTCTTTCTTCAGTTCCTCATCTTGGTTTTTTGTCACCCAGGGTTAACTGAACTCTAACTTTTAAAATAACATAGTGGTGAACTTCACCCTTTAGTACAGTTAACAGTGACTCGGGATAACTGTTCAAGTTGATCTTTTTTTTTTAGCTGGATACAGGATAGTGATCTGTGGCTTCAGGAAGCTGGTTGTATCGTCTGCTTCCATGGTCTGCTTAAAAAACTGGCTTCATGAATATAGAGACCAAGTTTACCACTTCTGATGAAGAGACCAATTAAGATTCATTCCTCATTCTGTTTCGATAGTGTGGGAGAAGAAGCCCCATGGAATAAGATGAAACTAATCCCATGCCTTAGCATGTGTTTTCTCCCTTGTGCAGAATTTAGCAGTTTGTAGGAAACATTGATCCTTCCTCCCAAATAGGGAATCTGACAGAAACTTTTAGAACTCTTGTTCCCTTGCACTTAAACTTTAAGTTAGTACATCCTTAAAGGCTTTTTAGTAGCAGGCTTACAGAAGTTGGTATTTAGGACTTTTAAATTTCAGATTTTCAGTTAATTGGAACTAATGTCCATAATAGGTTACGAGTCATGTCTATGATCTTCACTACAAGACCAGCCAATAAAGGACAAAAGTCTTCCTGTGTTGAGTCAAGATTCATTTCAGTAGAAAATAGCCTTATCCTACTAATTTTTCAAGACCAGAATAAGCCTTTAAAGATATAAGTCTCAAGAGTCTCCTTTTATGGTAACACTGGCTGCTTTTGGTCCCCATAGATGGAGTAGTTGAAATCTGTAGGAATGGACCTCTGAGGGCTGGAAATGTGACATATTTGGAAATGTGAACAATTTGGAAATGTGAACAATTCTTAAACTGATTAACTAGCTGTAATATAGTTTTGTGAATTTATTGCACTGATGCTGTGAAACCTGGACCTTGTGGTATATCAGTCCCTAAATTAGTGTTATTTTCTCCCCTTCAATATCGCTGTAAACAGTGGCATCGTGTAGCATGTTTGACTTTTTTTTTAATGTTTCGTATACAGCGTACAAGCTACCATAATTTACATGTGTTTCCTCATTGTATATAAGCTTGTCTTCCTATCCCGATTTTTTGTGTGTATGTGTGTTCTACCAATTAACTACTTTTGCAGTTTTAATCCTGTATTATTTCTTCTACTTTGTTAAAAGAGGAATAAATAAAAAAGCTGGAAAAAAAATAAAATTGGAGGAAAAGATATTTTAGGGGTCCATGTTAACCAGAGAATTTGTGGAACAGTTCTGTGACTATGTATGGTTTTTGTTTTTACTACCTTCCCATCCACACTATTGAGTCCTCTCAGATCAAACATCATCCCATTCTGTTGAAATTAGAACACATGATCAATTAATCAATCCTTTGTTTCTTGGTGTTTACTGAGCCACAGCTCTGTTCTAGGCAGCATGAAATAGGTACTAGGAGCATCATGTCCAACTGTGATACAGTTTAGACCCTTAAAAAGGGTTTAAGTATTATTCACAGAGTGGGATAGAAATTCAGTAGGAAGTGGGGGGCCTCAAATGAGAACAGATATATGAGAATGCTTTGAAAACAGTAAAATGTCACAATTGTAAGGTCTATTGATGAGATTTATTTCAGGATTTGAAGTCCTGCACTTCAGCGGGGAGTAGAAGCATTTCCTGGGTAGGAGAGAAGAGATGGAACTCATTCAAAGCAGCCAGTCCTTTGGGAACAGTTTTCTGCCCCAGGGAGCCATGCTGGACTGGGATTACTGGACTAACTGGTGGAGGACCAAGATTGGAGAGAACCATTCTCTACCTGTCTTGGGCTCATCTAATCTCATTCCTTTCTTTGGGGCTTTGCCATTGGCTTAGCAGTAAAGAATCTGCCTGCCAATGCAGGAGACACAGGAGACGTGGATTCGATCCATGGGTTGGGAAGATACCCTTCAGGAGGGCATGGCAACCCAGTTTAGTGTTCTTGCTGGGAAAATCCCATGGACAGAGGAGCTTGATGAGCTAGGGTCCATGGGATTGCAAAGAGTTGGACACAACTGAGCAATCCCTTTTTGCTTGTTTGCTTTCCCTTTCTCTTTTCTACCCTTCAAAGCATTCCAAAAATTCCGTTATTTCAATGAAATTTCATTATTTCAGATGTCTTCTGAATTAGAGGAGAACTGGTGACTTTCTTGGTCTCACTATGAACAGGCTTGGAACCCACTACCCTAGCCTCACCCTGTATCCCTCCCCCATTCCGTTTTTTAGACCCTGTCCCCTCCTCTCATTTTGCATATATCTTGTTCTCTTTTCTCAGAATTATATCTGACTTCTGTGGGATATTCTAATTTAATATTTCAGTCTCTAGTCTTCTGATTTTTTTTATTTTGGGGGTTCATTTGTCCTTTATTTATTATACAATCATGACTACATTATGAGACTTTAATGTGTTGGAAGCCCATCACTTCCCCTCCTTCCAGGGGCTTTTCTTTCTGTACAACCAGGCCCGGAAGTCTGTGCAGATAGATAGTGAAGAAAAGCTTAATAATCATACTTTCATGACTTGCTGCCTCTTACATCAGTTCTACATCAAACACTCTCAACTTCATGATCTTCCATACCATCACTGCGCTACGTACCCCCTCCCCAGGTTACCCACTCCATTTTTTAAACTGCTGTAACTTGGACTCTTCTTATGCTTGATGCTGAACATAAAACTCTCAAAAACTTATTGAGGGGGAGTAGGAACATCATCTATACAAGTTGGAGTCTGACAGATACAGGCACGTGAAATGGTAAACTGGGTACCAGAGACTAAGAGTACATAGTGTAAAAGGGGGTTTGGATTTGAAAATCTAGCTAACCTGGGGAAGGTTTCCCGGAGGAGGAGAATATTGAGCAGGGGCTGGAAGAAAGGCAGGGATAGACCTAGGTAAAAAAAGAAAAGGACATGCCAGACAGAGGCTGGTTGAAGGATTTGGAGGCAGAAAGAATAGAAACAGTTTTCCTTTGCTCAAAGTAATGAGTAAGCACTGTGGAATCACAGCATGAAACTTAAACTCTAAAGCTTAAACTGAGGAATAATCATCTGAAATTAAGAATGTGAGCCACTACTGGCCCCCGAGAAGAAGAAAAGTCAGGATAATGGTGAAGGTAAAGGTTGTTGAGTTGGGAAGGGGATGGAAGCCAGAGGCTTAGGAAGCTTCTTTTGTGACCAGAGACCTGGTCAGTGACCTGGTTGAGGTGCGGGGAGCAGAAGGAGGGGGAGGGGAGGGGATGAAGATACAGGGAGCACATTGTTTCCCCAGAGCTTGCATCAGACTTCTTCCCCTGAACAAACACTCTGTTTCAGCTCCCGCTGACTCATCCCTACCTTTCCCCCTTCTCCCCATTAGAGGAGCTCTCACGGTCCTGGAGACCTGCTGCTGCTGCTAGTGGTGATGGTGACGGGAGAGGATGACTCCACTGGGTCGGGACACCTGGGTTTTAAGGTTTTGTGTTTCCTTGTCTATTTTTAGACCCTAACATGAAAATAAAAATTGAAAGAAACTTTTAACCACTTCCCCTCCTTCCAGGGGCTTCCCTGGTGGCTCAGAGGGTAAAGAATCTGCCTGCAATGCAGAAGATGCGGTGTTCGATCCCCGGGTCGGGAAGGTCCTCTGCAGAAGGGAATGGCTATCCACTCCAGTATTCTTGCCTGGAGAATTCCATAGACAGAGGAGCCTAGCAGGCTACAGTCCATAGGGTCGCAAAGAGTCAGACATGACTGAGCAACTACCACACGCTTACTCACTTCTCCTTCCAGGATGGATGACTTGACTATTTCAGCTGAACAGGGGGTGCTAGAATTTCCTGAGCCTTCCTGGCCACTTCATTGCTCAGGCCACTGTCCCAAGCTTTTCACAGTATCTGGGAGATGCTGGGAAAGGTGGAGGTTGATGTTGATGAGAATGGGCTCCTTGAGGGGATGTTGAGGAGCTGAGATATAACGTCCCCAAAGGCTTAAGCATCTTCAGAAAAGGTTATGAGATGATGCTGGGTCTAGGAAATGGGAGGATGGAGAAAATAAATTCTCTAGACTTGAAGTTCTTGAACCAATTTCCATTTTGGGCAATCCTGAGTGAAAGTTGAGTGGGAAACTCCCTATAGAGGAGAGGTTGCAATATGACAAACGGGATAACAAAAAGCAGACTAAGTGCTGAGGATTTTAAGAATAAAGATGCTGAGAAAGCCAGCAGTGATTGAGTAGGTTAGTTCTTCTCCCTTGGTTGTATTCCCGTGACTTGTACATGCTGAAGCTGGAAGGCCCCCAAAGAAGGTTATTTTATCCAACCTTCCTTCTTGTCAGAACCAAACTGAGATGAAGGAAACAAATATTTATTGAGCATTTATTAGGTGCTAGGCACTGGTGCACTCTTTCCATGTGTTTTCTCATGAAGTTAAATTCTCATAAAACCCTCTACATTGTGCTCAGAATGTAAGGTCTCAGCTAATAACTGGTAGAGCTAGAAGGTAAACTCACTTCTGATTTCGGAACTAGCGCTTTTGTCAGTGACATTGTGTTTCCATTCTGGAAATTCACTCTTCTGTTGGTCAGTATGGTATCCCCAATCACATTATAGGCACACCCAGTGCGTAAGGCACTGTGCTAAATGTTTTTGGGGTGATAAAAAGAAAGCCAGAATCCCTACCTTCCAGATGCTTGAAGTCATTCAGGAAAGTGCTAGTCACTCAGTCATGTCTCTTTGCCACCCTATGGACTGTAGCCGTCAGGCTCCTCTGTCCATGGAATTTTCCAGGCAAGAATACTAGAGTGGGTTGCCACTTCCTACTCCAGGGGAATCTTCCTGACCCAGGGATGGAACCCACATCTTTTGCATCTCCTACATTGGTAGGCAGATTCTTTACCACTAGCACCACCTGGGACGCCTCATTTGGGGAAGTATTAGTATATTTAAGTGTAGTATTGGGAAACTATACACCAAGGTAGTAAGACATGCCCAGTGATACAGACAGCTGAATGCTAATGGAATTCTGAGAATGAAGGGAGAATTGTGCCAGGAAGGCTAGGGAAAGCTTCATGGAAGAGGTAGGATTTTAAAGAAAAATTTAAGACTGGACAACAGAACATTCTACATGGTTGAAATGCACAAAGTTTTGGAAACAAGAAGTAAAAGACATATTTTAGGGATACTCAATAGAGCTTTCTCTGAGCTTTAAGGTCAAGAATGATATATATTCACATTTGCTCTCTCAACATGCCAAAGATGTGGAAGGTAAATGTTAAAGCATATTTGTTGAATAAATGAAAGAGTGACCCATTTATCTGGCACTGAGAGTTCATATGAGGACCCTGAAAGAGATATGAATAGAACTGTAGGTTCCAATGGAGAGTATGAAATGACATCAAAAAAACTGTTTAAATGAGATTATTCTTGAGGCAATGGGAAGATAACTTGGAAGAAAGACAGAGGCAGGGATGCTAGTTAGATGCTAGTGTAGAATTTTAGATGAGAGATGCTAAAAGACTAACAATGGCATGGGAATAGACATGAGAGGATGGAGGTATCAACACTGTGAAAAGCACAATAAGCAGAACCTGGTCACTGACGGACTTTGATGGGGATAGGGGTGGGGAGTGTAGGTGTGATGGAGAAGAGGGTACAAGAAAGAGGAGTCAAAGATGAAGCTGGAGGTTCTTAGCTTTGGTGATTTATAGAATACTGGTACCTGTTTAAAAAAAAGAGGAAGTTAGAAGAGCTGGTTTGGAGGATAATATGAATTACATTCTAGATTAAGTTGCCGTAGAACTCCCGCTAGGTAAATTCATCATACGTGGGAAGTAGAGGACTAGGGAGAATGTGGTCAGGTATGGAAGGATAGACTGAGAGCTCACCTACACAGGAATAACAATCGAAGCTGTGAAAATGGGTGGGATAATTGAGGAAAAAAAGTATTCGGAGGGAAAGCTAGAAAGTTGGAGAGATTACATGATTGGTCCACCTTTAATGTCTTCTTGTGTTGTTACCAGCTTTTTCTTGTCTTATTCTTTAGAGGTGAGGTTAAGTAACCTTGGAAACAGAAAAGACCCTATGTTCAGCCCTCTTGAGTCTCTTCTCTACTGAAGTCTGGATCTTGACCAGTACAGTAACAGACTGGGCTTTCATGGAAATTTTTTAGCTCATCTTGCTGAAACAGATGGAGCCTCTCCTAAAGAGATGTGTCTGTCTTCTCAATTTTCAACTCCCTAGAGAAGTAAATACTCGGCAGTTCTGTTCAGGCTAGCTTAAAGTGCTCATGCTTCGATGCAAACCTGTTTTGCACCCATTTATGAAAGACTAAGAACTTCAGCCTGGGAAGTGGGTGGGTGGGGTGGACAGTGATTTGCTCCTGAGCCCCAGACGCTGACTTTTTCACAACTCCCCACCCTTCTTACTTTTCATCTAGAGATCTCAAAGCTCTAAACAAGCCTTGATCCTCCCTGACCCCCTGAGTCATCTTCTGCTTCCATTTTCCCAGATGGAGGAGCTGTGGGATACCATGTTTGGAGATGATGTTTGGGGTGGGTGGGCAGGTGAGGGGCAGCCTGGGGATCCAGGCACCCCTTTCCCATCACATGGTGGGATGAGGGGCAGGTATCAAGGTGAATCTACGTCGTTTGGTTTCAGCTTGTTCTTTTGAGGTTGTTTTATGACTGAAGAGGCTCAGCTAAAGAGTCCAAGCTGGAGAAATTGAAGAACAAACAAAACCATAAAAGATGCCGATAAAATTCCTCCCAGCTCAGAATAGCCTTTGGAGCCTGTCACGGGAATCTCAGAGTAATCTGGAAAAGGCTAATTAACTCTCACAGCCCCCAGTGGGGACCGAGACTGGACCAACGCAGGACCAAGTTAGGAGAAGGGAGCATCGAGAGAGAGAGTTCCTTTCTCTCCTCTTCTCTCAAGGGGCCCATGATTCAAACCTCCAATTTAGATGAATTAAGACTGAGCGGGGAAAGGGAAATGGATAATGGGAAAGACTGATATTTTGTAAGACCTCTTTTCATTAAGGAGTGCTTGAGATTCTGGGGTGGGGGGCAGAATAAGTGATGAGGATCCTGAATTAGAGAACATTAAGAATGGAGGGTAACTGGGTGGGGATGAGAGGCTCTGGGACTGTGGAAATAGTGGCTGTATATGGGGAGGTGTGAAGAATGGGGGTGAAGGTGCCTGGACTTGGAGGATGGCAGTATGAGGGTGAGCAGGTGTGAACTGGGGTTTATGAAGCAAATGGATCTATATGTGGGGACCAGTTGGAAAGGGGTTCTGGATGGGGGCAACTGTGTGAGAAGAGGGAAAGGGCTCAGAGGGGTGCCAAAAATGGATGGTGAGGGTGAAGAGGAACATCTGTGTGAGAAGAGGTGTGATGGTCTAGGAGAGAATCCCAGATGAGGTGAGTGATTAGAAAGCCAAGGGTCAGTCTTCTCCCCCTGCCCAAACCAGCTATTTTTCTGTCCTTTGTTCCAAATGAATTAGTGTATTGGTCACAAAGAGGAATCTTGTGAGCTGGATATGACTTACAGGTGGGAGGGAAAGAGTTGATGGGAGAGTGTGTGAGAGGGGGAACCATAGAGACTGCTGGTTTCCATGGTGATGGCCGAAATCTTCATTTCTATTCTGATTCCTGCAGCAGGTCAGGAGAAGCTGTTAGGGAGAACTGCTACTTTTTCATCCTCAAAAGAATCAAAATCTGGGATGGGGAGGTGGGTGAGAGTAGGGGTCTTTAACAGGGGTAGAGTCTAGTTCTAAGGTTAACTGAATTATCTACTCTGATTTCTCTAGGTACATTCAGGAAGTCTGTGGATGGAAAGATGCAGCAGAAGCCAGTGTCCCTTCTTACCAGTAGTGTGGTCTGGGGTTTCAGTTAATCTTTTGAGCAGCGCCATCCTTATCTGTATATAGACAGATGGACCTCTCCTCTGAAACCAGAGACTAATTTGGGTATCCACAGTCCAATGATCCTTCCTGAAAATTTCCTTTCAGCAATAGCAACCAGTTTCTCACACACTGTATCTCTCCAGCTTTTCAAGGCACCTCAGTGTAGTCTGTCTGCTGTTGAGCAGAGGACACTGAATCAGGGGAGCAGAAGGTGATAATGGGGAGTGGGTATATAAGGCTAGTGAAGAAGCTGTTGCTTCTATGGCTCAAGTGTCAAAAGTGTGAGGCCTAGATATGGTAAAAATCCTGGCTGTACAATTCTATCCACTTTCCCTGTGAAAGCCAGCAAGCTTGAGTTCCTCTCCAAAAGACACCTAGCATATTGAAGATTCTGCCCTGCTTCCTGTCCCAGAGTCCCTTGACTTTTGCCCCAGTCCTACCCACTTTGTAATCAGCTCTTGAGTTGAAGTGGGTGCCCAGATGCCTAGCAACATGAGATCATGTCTTAGGCATAGTAGCTTCTATGTGCTCCCCGAATTCCTTCCACCTGCCTGACTTGTCTAGTGACTTCTGAGTAAAGCAGTTGCCAAAGGTGGCTTCTCCATCCTTGCTGATCTGCTGTGGGATGTTTGCTGAAAAAATACCTGTCTCCTGCTTGTCTGTCTTACACTCCTTTCTTCTTAGCAGTCTTCTTCTTAGCACCTAACATAGTCCCTGACTTACAGGATCCCCAAGGAGGTACCTCTAAAAGGAGGTACCAACTGTGCTTCTTGCATAGAAATTTCCCCATAACCTTCTTTTTCCCTATGACCCTGCTCCTATCTTGTACCACTGGTGTCCTGGGGGCCCCTAGATCCCCTAGTTCTCTTGCTCCTGTGCCCCCTAAGCCTGTTTCTCCTTCTGGGTATATGGTAGCTCCTGGGCTCTCCCCAGGGCTCTCCCCTCTTGTCTCCTTCCTGAGCTTCCTCTCAACCTCTCCTAATCTCCCTACAATGCCCCTCAGCCCTGCCTACCTTCCTTTTTCCTCTCTCCCTACCCCTTCTTTCATCAAATACTTGCTGAGGACCTGGTAAGTGCCAACCAACTGAGGACCTGGTTTGTTCTGAGGGACACACAGGCTCTGAGCAGTTTGAGGAAGCACAGTGTACCTGAGCAATTTTGATAGAATGCGACAAGTGAAGCCCCCTGGCCATCTTTCCCCAAAGTCCTCTTTCAGCTGTGACAAATTGGATGGACTCTTATCCCTTAGTATTGCTTTCTAATGTTTCGGGATTTCTACAGATGGTTAATTCTTCTTGATACCTAACTTTAGTTAACTAACTCCTGCAGTCAAGATCATTCCCTGGGCTTCAATATTCAATAAACAAACAAGTATTTTAAAATGAGCCTCATAATCATAATAATACCTACTTTCCCATATATTTGGATGTTTGTGAAGACTGGTTGAAATGATGGGTGTAATAGTTCTCTAAAAACTTCATGAAGGTTAGATTGTGACTCCCCCTTAACTTCTCAGTGGAAATGCAGAAGAGCCTTTCTCTCCTATAGAGAGTATAGCTAAATAGAGAATATTAAATAATTACGAATTACATCAACCATTAGTCTTTTCCCTCTGCATTCATTTGTAGACAGCAGTTCTTTAACCTTTGTTGCCAATGAGACCCATGTCCCTCTAAAATTTTTTCTTGAAAAAAACAAATACTTTTCCTTGAAGTAAGAGGGACTGAGGACAGACTTCAGAAAGGAGTCTTTAACCACTTAGGCATGAGAACATAAGTAAAAGGAGAGATCCAACAACTGTACCCCCCCCCCCCAATCATGAGGTAGTTCCTTGGCGTTATCACTGGAGACAGGGGGATTTCTCTGATGACCTGGGAGGAGCCCGGGATTACATGGGAGAGCGGTAGTGATGCTTTTATCCCAGATGATGGATTTCCAAAGAGAAATTAAGAGTCTGACTAGGCTGCCCTGAGTCAGAAAATATCATTGAGCTCTGTTCCTATTAATGACTTAAGAGCAGCCTCTGGATTCACCCCATTACCTACAGAGGGTGGAGGCAGAAAGCTGGGGCAGAAACTGCTCAGGGGCAGAGAACTTGCCTGGATTCCAGGATATTCCCAGCTCCCTGGAACCCTGGCTGTCCGAGCTCACCCTGACGGATGGGTTGTGATGGGGTATCTCTCTGGAGTCTCTCCATTGGACGGATCAACATAACGGGTTTCAGGGGAGCTGCTTCACTTTTCTAAGCTTTTCTTTCTCCTCTACCTGCCTCCCCTCTGACCCGAGGAAACATGTTTGGTTTCCCCAGACTCCCTCCTCAACCCCATAATCCTGTCAGGGATTTCTTCTAGTTGTCTGGCTTGAGGCTCATCCTCAATTTTCAGGCAAGCCAATTTCACATCCCGCGCCTGGTAGAAACGTTGACACAGCATGCTGGCATTCTGTTGCGTGCAGCCCCTTCTCTAGCCCAAGCATGTCCACGCCTCTGACTGTAGACAGACCTGTCTCTTTGTTCCTCTGGCCTCTTAGGGTGGCCACTATTTTCTTCTTGGGAAGGTTTCCAGTTGGATGTTTGGTAGGTTCTTTTCACAGTTTGTTTTCATTCTCTACCATTTCAGCTCATCGCTTTTCTCCTGAATTCCCTTGCAGAGACAGGAAACAGCTGCATATTCCCAAGGACTCTGAGCCTGGGCATTTTAAGAGCTGGCCTTTCCTCATCGTTAGCTTGCTCTCTCACCTGCGGGCTGCTGAGCAAGGAGATCCATGCACTGCCCGTGGAGCAGCTCCTAGTGACTCAAGATGAGCAGGTCGAGCTCAAAGACTCAACAGAAACCCATTTGTAATGTGGTTGTTTTTCTTTCAAATACTTAAGAACATATGCATCGCACATTATGGTAGGAGAGTGCATGGAGGGGGGTGGGGTTTGGGGTTGAAAGAGTTCCAGATTTTAGTTTACTTCAGGAGGCCCGTTTTCCAGCATCTCCTCAGTCTGGGGTGGGCTTGGATCTTAGTCCTATTTAAAAATCTTTTAGTCATTTTTACATAGTTGCTGCTGCTGCTGCTAAGTCGCTTCAGTTGTGTCCGACTCTGTGCGACCCCATAGACGGCAGCCCACCAGGCTCCACCATCCCTGGGATTCTCCAGGCAAGAATACTGGAGTGGGTTGCCATTTCCTTCTCCAGTGCATAAAAGGGAAAAGTGAAAGTGAAGTCACTCAGTCGTGTCCGACTCTTAGCGACCCCATGGACTGTAGCCTACCAGGCTCCTCCGTCCATGGGATTTTCCAGGCAAGAGTACTGGAGTGGGGTGCCATTGCCTTTTCCGATTTTTACATAGTAGTGCCGTCTTTTTATGACCTCAGCCTCCACCATGACTTTTTTTATTGTGGTAAAATAGATATAACATAAAATTGTCCATTTAAGCCATTTTCATGTGTGTGGTTTTCAGTGGCATCAAGTTCCTTCACATTGTTGAGCAACCATCACCACTGTCCAGCTCCAGAACTTTTTCATCTTTTCAAAACTCCCCACCCCCTGCCCCTAGCCCCAGGCATGCCTCCACTACCATTTGACTTAGCTTCTTATAGCACCATTCTGACCACAGAGGCTTGCTTTCTTCTGTTAAATTTCAGGTCCTAGGGCTGAATTTCCAGACCCATCTCCACTGCCCCCATGGACTACCTCCAATGAGCTCCTAGCATTTCTTGGCTCAGAGTCCTGCTCTGAGAGGCAATCCTGGCCCCACGCTCCTGTTCCAGGGTCCTTCTTTCCCACCTGATCCTGTGCACATGTTGCCCCTCCCCCTTGCCCTCATGCTGCCGGCCCTTACTTTCCTCTTTCGTGCCATACTTCTGCTTCAGACATCCTCCCTGATGTCCTAAGATGCCCCGGCCTTAATCACATGACCTATCCTTCCTGCACTCTGTAGCGTTCTGCCTGGCGGCTCTTATCCCATTCTCATCTTCTTTGTGTTTTAGTTTCCTCTCAGACTGGAGGCAACCTCAAGGCAAGAGCCTCTCACAGAAATCTCCCCGGGGTTCATGAACTCCATCCTAGATCCTCCACACTCACAGGGTGGCCTGGGCTCCAGCCGTATTGGCCTCATTTCAGAGCTTGTTAGAAATGCAGAGTCTCAGGCTCCACCCCAGACCTGTGGAGTCAGAATCTGCATTTGTACAGGATCCCCCATGCTCATTGGAAAAGACCCTGATGCTGGGAAAGATCAAAGGCAAGAGGAGAAGGGGGCGACAGAGGATGAGATGGTTGGATGGCATCACCAACTCAATGGATGTGAGTTTGAGGAAGCTCTGGGAGATAATAAAGGACAGGGAAACCTGGCGTACTGCAGCCCATGGGGTCACAAAGAATCAGACAGGACTGAGTGACTGAGCAACAACCCCATGCATAACAAAGTGAGAGAAGCTCTGCTGAAGGAGGGATGATACATGATTTATCTTGTAGATGTGCCTGAGTAAAAGCTTCTTAAGTAACACTCCAGACTAGATTCAAAATGTGTGGATATTTTTGAAGAGGGGGAAAAGGATATTTGTGTCCTTTGAATTTATGAAACCCCATCAGAATTGCCTAGAAAGCCGGAAACTGACTCTGTGAGACTGGGAGGGCACAGGAGACAGTGTTCTTGAGGGGAAGGCATGGGAATCTCCCAGGCATCTGTCTCCAAGTTGTGCAGGACAGAGTTCAATCTCCCTAAAATTCTCTTGGAGATTGACTAATGGTGTTCACCTCAGAATGGTACCTTGACCCCAGCAGACATTTGTCCCTAAGGTCCTAGGGAGAGTCAGAGCTCACAGATCTCAAAATAACCTCCTGGTTTCTGTCTCCATCACCGGTGCTGATTCATATTTTGTAGGAGGGTTGACTGTAGCTGGGAATGGCTGGGGAGCTGGTGTAATTCCCTCCTTCCTCCTCACCCCACAGAGAGGGAGTGAGGAGAAGCACAGAGAGTGAAGACAGGGTGTGGGAGTCAAACCTGTTCTTCACATAGCAATCTCCTCGTCTCACTCTTCACTCCAACTCCAAGAAGTTGAGTCCACAGCTGGGAAAACTAGGAACCGGTCTCTCAGTCTGCTTGGCTCATAGCCAGCTTCCCTCTTCTTTGTTCCCTCTCCCGTTGGGAATCAGGGAGAGTAGGTAACATGCTCCCTTTCTCTCCCAGGTTCGGGTGTAGAACTGTGATGTCCAGCAGCACACTTGGAGGTAGGAGCGTGAAATTCTTTAGACCAGTGCTGGGTGCTTCTTGGTCATCCCCAGAAAAGGATGCCAGGAACTACTGGCCTTGCCTCTTTTTAGATCTTGAATGGGATTATAGAGCAAAGTGCATGCAAGCTCAGTCACTCCATCATGTCCAACTCTTTGCGACCCCCCAAACTGTAGCCCACCAGGCACCTCTGTTCATGGGATTCTCCAGGCAAGAATACTGGAGTAGATTGCTGTTTCCTCCTCCAGGGCATCTCACTGACCCGGGGATAGAATCCACGTTTCCTGCATTGGCAGACAGATTCTTTACCACTGAGCTACCTGGGAATCCCAGAGAACAAAGTAGTTTGGGATAAATTGGGGAAGAAGAGGTGACCTGCTGAGTGGGAAAATAATATAAATGAGAAGTTTCCCCCAGAGTCATGGGAAGAGATTACTCTGCATCTTTCCCATGTTTTTCTGGGCTCCTGAGTCTCTAAATTTTGCTCTATTGGTGGAGAAACGTGTTTCTCTGTTTTTTCCTAGTCATAATTTTGAGAGCAGAGACCTCCAGACCACAGCCTGAGCAAAAGGCCTCATGTGTGTCTCTTGTCATCTCCAAGCACTTATCCCATTGATGGAGGATTGGGTAAAGAATATGTGGTATATATATATATATACAATGTAATATTACTCAGCCATGTAAAAGAAACAAATAATGCCATTTGTAGCAACATGGATGGACCTAGAGATTGTCATGCTGATGAAAGAAATCATATAAAGACAAGTATCATATGGTAATTGCATATATATGGAATCTAAAAAATGCTACAAATGAACTTATTTACAAAACAGAAATAGAGTCACAGACGTAGAAAACAAACTTATGGTTACCAGGGGGGAAAGTGTGGTATTGCGAGGGGTAAATTGGGAGACTGGATTGACATATACACACTACTATATTATATGTAAAATAAATAACTGATAAGGACCTACTCTATAGCACAGAGAACTCTTCTTGATACTTAATGACCTATATAGGAAAAGAGTCTAAAAAAGAGTGGATAAATGTATATGTATAACTGATACACTTTGCTGAACAGCAGGAACTAGCACAATATTATAAATCAACTGTAATCTAATAAATTTTTTTTTTAAAAAAAGCATTTCTTAGGCTTCCCTGGTGGCTCAATGGTAAGAGTCCTGTCAACGCAGAAGATTCAGGTTCAATGCTTGGTCCAGGAAGATCCCACATGCTGTGGAGCAACTGAGCCCCTGCACCACAACTACTGAGCCTGTGCTCTAGAGGCCGGAGTTGCAACTACTGAAGCCTGAGTGCCCTAGAGCCCATGCTCTGAAACAAGAGAAACCACTGCAATGAGAAGCCTGCACACTGCAACTAGAAAGTAGCCCCTGATCCCTCCAACTAGAGAAAAGCCAGCAAAGCAAGGAAGACTCAGCACAGCCAAAAATAAGTAAATAATAAAAAAAATTTTTTAAAGCATTTCTCTTTTGGAGCAGTGCCCTTTGATTTCACCACGTGTAATAATCTAGTCCTTGAGTGTTATGCATGCCTGGAAATGGTAGGGTGAGGCACTGGTGCCTGATAGTCAGGACCATGAGGTGGGGTGCACCCCAGGCCTTTCAGAATATTGATAGTGCCTATAGATAGTAGATTTCCAGCATTTCATCATTCAGAATAAATAATAACACTCCTTGTTTCTCTCTTCTCTGTGGAGCGGCATGGTACTGGTCATTTTATCTATTACCAGTGTGCGTGCTAAGTCACTTCAGTTGTGTCTGACTCTTTGCGATGCTCTGGACTGTAGCCATTCCATGGGATTCTCCAGGCAAGAATACTTGAGTGGGTTGCCATGCCTTCCTTCAGAGAATCTTCCCAAACCAGGGATCAAACCTGGGTCTCCTACATCTACCTGCATTGGCAGGTGGGTTCTTCACCACTAGCACCACCTGGGAAGCCCAGTGTATCTCCCTTTTATATTTTACACCAGCTCTGGGACCTCAGAACCACTGCTCCACTCCAACTTTGGGTTCAGTATGTTCGTGTCCTAAACACCCTCATTTTCACCATCAAACTGAACTTTCCCTGCCCACAGGGAAAGGCACCTCCTTTCTCTGGATCCCACTTCATACCAGTGTCAGTATATAGATTGACTGATGAGGAGGAAATTTAAAGAGATTCCCCCCCACCTTTCCACTTCAAAAAGTATCTAAGATTTTGATTTATGAGAGAAGTAACAGGCCTTTTTTTTTTTTTAAAAAAAAAGAACTCCTCAACTTCCAGGTCAGGTTATATTGGTTCAGTTGAGCAAAACTTCTGATGCGGCTATAGCTTTGAGTCTGTATTCTGTCTCAGGCTTCTTTCTGGAGATGATTCAATGTTTGGGGCACAGGAAGTGGGGGATATTGGTGGTGACTGGGATGTGAAGAAAACGTGAAATTTTAGCCAGGAGAAGCTATCTCAGAAATCTGTAATGAGCCTGTGTGTTATTTCTTTTCCAACAGGCTGCATAATTTTTATGACCAATTATTCCATTTGTAATGACGCTGAGATAACAGAGATCCCATCTTATGCTCTGTGGCACACGCCAGGCACTCGTGGGAGCTAGAAGATGCCATTGCTTATCCGAGAATTGGATGACTAAGTCTAGTGACCGAGATTCAGTTCTAGCAGGGGAGAACAGGAGTGCTAAGGAAAACTTTGTGAACACAAAGGGTGTCAGGCACAGGATGGGGAACATGGAGAGGACTGTAGTTTTACAACAAAAGAGTTTTATTGGGTATAGATTTAAAAAAAAAAAAAAGCTTGTCTTCCAGCCTGAGAATTTTGTGATCCAACACAGTTTCTGATGATGTTATATTTACACATAACAAATGAACAGATGTCTGGCTGTGGAGACAGTGCCATCCCAAGTGAGAAGGAGCCAGTTTTTTTTTTCCCCACAAAGAATTTCAGGGCTCAATTAGAGAGGAGGTTTAGGAAACACTAGGCAGGTCAGGAAGCAACAGTTAGAACTGGACATGGAACAACAGATTGGTTCCAAATAGGAAAAGGAGTACGTCAAGGCTGTATATTGTCACCCTGATTATTTAACTTATATGCAGAGTACATCATGAGAAACGCTGGGCTGGAAGAAACACAAGCTGGAATCAAGATTGCTGGGAGAAATATCAATAACCTCAGATATGCAGATGACACCACCCTTATGGCAGAAAGGGAAGAACTAAAGAGCCTCTTGATGAAAGTGAAGAGGAGAGTGAAAAAGTTGGCTTAAAGCTCAATGTTCAGAAAACTAAGATCATGGCATCTGGTCCCATCACTTCATGGGAAATAGATGGGGAAACAGTGGAAACAGTGTCAGACTTTATTTTTTTGGGCTCCAAAATCACTGCTGATGGTGATTGCAGCCATGAAATTAAAAGATGTTTACTCCTTGGGAGGAAGGTTATGTCCAACCTAGATAGCATATTTAAAAGCAGAGACATTACTTTGCCAACAAAAGTCTGTCTAGTCAAGGCTATGGTTTTTCCAGTGGTCATGTATGGATGTGAGAGTTGGACGGTGAAGAAAGCTGAGCGCCGAAGAATTGATGCTTTTGAACTGTGGTGTTGGAGAAGACTCTTGAGAGTCCCTTGGACTGCAAGGAGATGCAACCAGTCCATCCTAAAGGAGATCAATCCTGGGTGTTCATTGGAAGGACTGATGTTGAAGCTGAAACTCCAATACTTTGGCCACCTCATGTGAAGAGTTGACTCATTGGAAAAGACCCTAATGCTGGGTAGGATTGGGGGCGGGAGGAGAAGGGGACGACAGAAGGTGAGATGGTTGGATGGCATCACCGACTCGATGGACATGGGTTTGGGTAAACTCCGGGAGTTGGTGGTGGACAGGGAGGCGTGGCGTGCTGCAGTTCATGGGGTCACAAAGAGTTGGACACGACTGAGCTGCTGAACTGAACTGAACTGAACTGAGGCCCAGCCTAAGGTGAGGATGCTCTTCTTGGGGCTAGTGGTTCTCTATTGAGTCTGGACAGAGCTGAGGATCTTCTTGACAGATCTGGTAATTGGTCCATTGGGCCTGAAGGCAGGCAGGTTAAGGACATCAAGTTGCTCCCACTGATTGGTCTGGAACATTTACCTGCTCCTGTCTCTATGGTTTTCTCCAGGGCATCTACTTACCCTCTTATCATTTTCTGTTTGTTTTTTCTTACCCATTAATTGTTAAGGTTGGATATCTGAAGTCAGCAGTTTCGGGTTTGAATCCTGGCTCTGCTGCTCAGCGGTCTTTGCTCTTGTTTTCCCATCCGTAAAATGGGGATAATAAGACCTACTTTTCAGACTTGTAAGGATTAAATAAAAGAATGTTTAGCAAGTGTTTCACAAAAAGGTAGTGAACAGTTTTCTTTAGAATTCCCTGTCTCTGATCCCTGGTCACTTTTTGGTAGAGAGAATCAGGGAGAGTGATGTCCAAGTAGACAGACACAAGAGATTGATGTAAGAAGGAAGGAGGGTTAACAAAAGCCAGAGATACCATGGAGACAAAGACACAAAAATGGTTGTAAGTTAGAGGACCAGATAGTAAAAACCAGGCAGAAGCAGAGAGAAAGTGAAAGATACAAAGATGGGCAAGGGAGAGGGGAATAGTGAAAGGTAAGTGAAAGAAGAAGAGAGATAAAGTCAGATGAAAAGGACAGGACACAAGTACAAAGGCTGTCAGGGGAGAAAAATGGAGAGTACTTGTGGAAGCTGGTGTAAAGTCCCTGGGGCCAGAAATTTCCTGCTTGCTTCTTGCTTCTGGCTACTGTGGGACTTGAATTCCACGTCCTGGTCCCACCTCTCATTCTTCCTTGCAGTCTGGTCATCCCAGTATCAACCCAATCATCCCAGATCTGCTTCTATGCTAAAGGTGGAGATGCCCTGCCCACTTCTCCTCTCTCTACTTACCTCATCCAGCACCATCTTAGTTACCCAAGTCCATAGGGATTTTTCATTTCAAACAAAACTGTTTGCTGTGCAAAAGCATCATGGTGTCAGCCAGTCCGTGCAATAACCAGGTGTAGTTTTACAGTCTCTCCCCCCGACTGTAACAGCACTTTCATATATCTCTGGCTGCGACAGGCAATTTTCTTTCAAAGATTGTTTTTTCTGGAGCCTGTGATTTCTACTCTCGCCTCCAACCTCTGGGATATTAAAACGGGGTCAGCGGCTCTTGGCAGGCTGACCGATTTGTGATCATTCCCCAGCTCCTCTGTTTCACCCTCCCTCTGTTGCCCTGTTTCCAATCTTGGCATCGTCTGCCTCTGCACCCCATCCAGTTATAGATGCTAGGGGAAGTGGCTCCTGTGGTCTTCCATACTGAGAAGTTTTGTCAGGTGTCTCACCTTAAGAGTTGAGGTTGAATGGGATGGGGGTGAGGATCCAGGAGAGGGTTCACCTTCTAAGCCTGACCCCTGTTCTCCATGCTCCCCACCCCACTCTCATGTTGTTCGGGTATGGAGCTGTCTGTTCTTTTCCACAAAACTATCGTAGCTTATCTTCTAGGAAAGAAAACTTAAAAAAAAATTGGTGAATAGAATTAAGGCTTAACATTAAGGAATTTTTCTCTGCTAGAAACTAGGGGTGGGAAAATAGTGGAATCTCTTTTTCTGTAAAATTTGGAGACTAGTGGGAATTCCCACTAAGGGCTGGGTTAGGGAGACCTGGCATATACAGAAGGGATATGGAAACCTTTTTATCCTGGCTTCCCTGAAGACAGACTCTGTGATTCTGCCCTTGCTGCCAAAGCAGTCTATTTCATTGTTTGCTGGTATGATACTTGCAAGCCAGCAAAATCCCTTCCCTATCTCACTGTTTTCTTGGAAGAAGGAACCCTATATATATGCCTTTGAGATGGCTCATTTTAGAATGTCTCTGTTCCCTTATTTGGCCCATGACAAAATCCTCCCTGAAGTCTAACTCCTGCTCCTCCTGCTTTGCTCACAGATCGAATCCTCTTGAAAAACAACATGACACAACAAACTCCCCCTCCTCACTCATACCATCCTTTGTTTTTATTAAATAAAAGTAAGTGGAGCTATAAGATGTGACTGGCTGGGATCCTGGCTTCATAAAACAAAACTAACACCCTCTTTATCAAGGAGCTGAGGCATCCAGAGAAGATTTCTTAGGCCATTTTGCTGTCACGTAAATGGGAATCAATATTCAATAAGCCTTTGATGCACTACGCTAGTGGTTCACTTAATACTGGCTTCCAGTACAGTAAGTGGCGTTGATAAAGGGAGGGCTGGTTTGTAAAATAACACTGCAGCCCTCACCTTCTGGATATTGAATCTGCTTCCCTGAGGAGAGAAGAGTCAAGACTTGGAGTGAGCAGGAGCGTCCTTTTAACCGTCTCGTGGCCTTAGGACAGACTGTCTTATAATCTAGCTTGAAAAAGAGGACGGATTCTATGCTTTTAAAGCTAACCAGTGTAAGAGATCCTAGAGCTTAATAGATCCACATTTCAATTAGGAAGGCTTCCATGGTGCCTGGCCTGATTGCCTTTCCTCCTTTCAATAAATTAGCCAAATTGAAAACCTATTGAAGGATAGAATTGATTCCACCACTAACATATGAGAGTAGACCTTCCGGTGCCCTCAGAGCCTGCAGTGATTAGTAATAATATCTTCTCTACCCCAGTGTTTGCTGTTGGGAAGGACTGCTGGCCAGCTGGCCCCCTGGTGGATGCATGGTAATTCTGAATTTCTCTGTATACAGTGACTATGAGGATTCGGTAGGCAATAGTTTTTAACATGAACAATTATTTAGTTTTCATTTTAGGGCATCTTTGTGACCTTGGGCTTGCTCCCCCTCCTCCCCTAGCTCTAAGCAAGCGTGTACTAGGAAGAGCAATCTAATGTCAGCTTAAATAACACAGATAAACACATGTTGTGCAAGAACACTGAATAAAATATTTCAGAGCCACATGGATTTTGGAAAATTTATTAAACATTTTTGGATTGTCTAGGTTATTGTTCTCCATTCCCAGTGTTCACAGGGTGTAGGACTTCACAATTTGGGGTGAACATGGAGACTTACAGAGAGATTTATAGTCTTGGCTACTTCTTATTGTATTTAGGGGCTTTGACAGTTTGGAGGAAGCTGGGGCTCAGTGGTAAAAGAATCTGCCTGCCAATGCAGAAGAAGCTGGTTCAATCTCTGGGTCAGGAAGATCCCCTGGAGGAGGAAATGACAACCCATTTCAGTATTCTCGTCTGGAGAGTCCCTTGGACAGAGGAGCCTGGGGGACTTCCGGTCACGGGGTCACAGATAGTCAGACATGACTGAGCGACTGAGCAAGTGTGCACAGGGTAGAGGACGTTTCCATTCACTACTGCTTGGGAACACACTGCAGGAGGGCAGACCTGCTCTCCACGATGACCCTGTAATTGTCCCTACAGAAGAGATGTCCTGGCTTATCTCCTAGGGCCATTTTAGACCAGACTGTTAGGAAGTTTCCATCCTGTTGCAGGTAGCTCTAGTGAGTCTAAAGCAGAAGGCTGGCATTTGGCCTCTCTGCTTGGGCACGAATAGCAGGAGAGGGCTGTCCCACGGTGTTTGTTTTTATGGTGCGAGCCCTCCAAGGTTATTGAGTAATGGGTGCAGGTTTTGAAGGCGAGAAATAAATAAACTCGGGCAGGTTTCTTGTCTTCAGATTCCTCACCTGGTGCAGCCTGGGATTCTCGGGAAGAGACCAGCAAATGAAACCCAGGACTGCTGAGTTTACAGGGGGCTCAGGGGTTTGATACCCTGGCTTGGGGCTTGTAGAACCTGTTTCTGGGGTAGTGAAATGAAGAAGGGTAATTGCTATTCTTCTTTTCTGAATAAGAAGAGATCTTTCAAAGTTGGAGGTGCTGAGGTTAACCTGAGCCCAGGACTTCCTGAGAGTAAGGAAACTGACAGAGTCCCTTCTGTCCTCCTCCCAGGTCTTGTTTTCTGCTGCCCTGTGTGGGGTGCGAAGGCTGAGTGTGGTTCTGACGTCTCTCACCTCGTCAACTTCCACTGCTGACTGGATGGGAGGCCCTGTTTCCCTCTCCTTTTCATGTACATCCCTCTTGAAGCTGCATATTAAAAAAAAAATAAAGTCGGGAAGTGCTTTTCTTTAGTTAGAAGTGCTGTCTTTGGTTAGACAAGAGCAGTCTTCCCTGCTAAAGCTCCTAACAAGCTCTCTTGTACTAGTGAAGTCTGCACAGAGGATGAGGCCAGACCAAGAAGATGGGATATGGAACAGAGATTCCAGGGGATGCTGAGCGCTCAAATGACTTCCCTAGGGAAAGCCATCAAGGGCAAGACTTACAGCTTTCACCCATCTCTGAGATGGTTGGACTTCTCCTAGCAAAGGGATACATGACCAAATGTTGTCTTGAAGAGTCCTTCAGTGCCAGGTGCTAGCCTTTTCTTTTGTTGCCTGCTTTTTACTGGGGATGGACCAGTTATGATGCAGCAGTAGCATCTCAACAGAGGGTATTATCAGTGACCAAGCCCTTCTTTGCCTTTCGTGAAACTCTCAATCTTTTGGTACCTCTGGCGGTCCATTCTTGCCACAACTTGAGTTCTGGCATCAGCGTTCCCCCACGCAACAGCTGATGACATCTCTTGGCCTCCCCCATCCATTCAGCAATGCCTCTCCCCCCAACCCGCCCCCTCTGCCTGCTGTCCCAGCCTGTAACCCTGATCTCATTTCCTCCTACCTCTCACACCATTCTAAGACCTCTTGCCTCAACCTGTGCCTGGGTTCCTTTCTCTGGAGCCCCTCTCATTCCATGGACAGCCCTCTCCTCTTTGAACCAGGGTCTGCCCTGAACATCTGTACCTTTCCCAAGACTTTCAGGAGGCAGAGGACTCCCCAAAGAAGAGGGTGGCTCTGATCCCTGAGGTTGCCCCTAGCTCCTTAGTGGGGCAGATTTCATGCCTGGGTTGTGTGTTGTTTGTCTGTCTCAGACTTTGCAGCCCCCGAGGCAATGGCTCTGTCTTTGCAGGCTCAGGGAAGCCTTGGCAGCCAACAAATAATAAATAATACCCTAGTAACAGCACCTGCAACTTGCTAATGAGTGTCTTTCCCCTGCCTCCCTCACCTCTTGGAGGTTGGGAGTGGGAACCCCTGATTTCTGGGCAAATGGATGCTTTCTCCTTTTTCTTGCTTGGGAGAGTTGAGGTTGGAGGGTAGGGGCAGGTCCTTTTTAGGAGCAAAAGAATACAAAAATGACCTTGAAGAATATACTAAATAAAAATGGAGGATGCATGTGTACTTGCTAAATCACTTCAGTCGTGTTGGGCTCTATGCAACCCTATGGACTGTAGCCTGCCAGGCTTTTCTGTCCATAGGATTGTCCAGGCAAGAATACTGGAGGGGGTTCCCATGTCCTCCTCCAGGGGATCTTCCCAACCCAGGGGTCAAACCTCTGTTGCTTAGTCTCCTGAATTGGCAGACGGGTTCTTTACCACTAGCACCACCTGGGAAGCCCCCAAAGAGAGGATACTTCTGATATTTCTCCTGACTGTAGAGTTGTGGAGAGATGGAAACCTTTAGGAACAGGTCTGGGGCTGTTAAACAACAGGTCTGGGGCTCTTTGGACTTCTTGGAGTCTCCTGGGCTTTGGTTTCCAGAGGCAAGCTAGAACTATTAGTTGACTCTTTCTCCTCCCTCAGTGTTTTCCTAAGTCATTGGTTCTCCAAGTTTGATACTCAGAAAATGATCTTCCTCCCAGTCCACAGGTTAGGCCACTAAGTGTATCTACTCTCATCTTCTAGTTTTGGAGTAAAAAAATTAGCCCACTAAAGGTAGTTTTCTTTTTTTATTGGAGTATAATTGCTTTACAATGTAGTGTTAGTTTTCACTGTACAGTAAAGGCCGTTTTCTTGAAGGCACCTATACCTGAAATTCCAACAGTTGCTACTAGATGAATCAGTAGTGATTTGGCTTTGGGTCATCTAAAGAGAGCAAGACAGGCTTGCAATCTTGCCCATTTATGCATTTTCAAATTGTTACCAAAGATGCCATTATTTTGAAGCTTATTTTTAGATTAGATATGACTCTATTCAAAACCACATATGCCATCAGATAAAAGGCCTTTCAACTTTTGTTGTGGTGGTTGTAATAGAAAAAGGGAGTGAGTGAAGAATATGATTTTCTGAGATTGTCTGTCTAATGATCCATCCAAATGGTCCGTGGAATTGGTTTGTAGGCCATTTTTCTAAAGGCAGGCTTTGTGGTCTGTGTCAGAAAGAGCCATTCAAAATGATTTTGGATTCACTTCAGTATAGTGATCTCTGTGGACTAGGGAGGAAGGTGGGGATGTTTTCATTTACCTGATCCGTGTAACTCCTGGCATGGTCTGACGGAGGCCTTCAAGTGAGACAGGATAGCAGAATAGGTGGTAAACAGAACTCACATTCTGACCTACACATAATAAGTGTAGAGTTCAGAGGATGACAACTCCCCCTTCTCACTCTGAATTCAGGCTTTGAATAGAGGCCACTTCTGTAGAAAAAAATAGATTTTGCCTCTTTTGATATCAAGGCAATGAAGACTAGCCTTTCCCTGCTTTGCTACCCAGGGTCATGTCCAGAACCAGCCTCTTGATTCAGGGTCTGTCCATGAAGAGAAAAGGTGTCTCTCATTTCTGCTTTTCTCTTTTAAAACTCCCCTTGCCCATTCCCACTTCCCTGTGACTCCCACCAGTTCTTGGGGTGTAAACAGTCCTGTCTGGTATTTGGGGTAGTTGAGCTCTGTGTTGGATTCATTCTACATGACCTGGCTTGTAGAGGGCTGGGGGAGGAGCTAGTCTTCTTTTCATTCCTCTGGAGTCAAGACTCAGACCTGGGCCAAGGAGAATCATTTTCCCACGTGTAGGAAGGTGGTGGGCCCCCTCCTCTGCATCATTTGGCTCCCCAGGTTCTCTGAGTCACCCCCTGACCCTGACCGTCTGTAGCAAGGCTCAGACCCGTCAGGCCAACCTCATCCAAGAAGGCTTAATGAGCACCTGGCGGCTAGGAGCTTTGAGATCTTTCAGATGAAAAGGGCTGCCTGTGGTTCGGGGGTTATTATTGTCAGGGTGGTGGCGGCAGCAATTACTCCAGGTGATCAGGGCACCCAGCTCCCTTTGTCCCTCCAGGGAGTGCCAGGCCCTTGGAGGAATGGCAAACTGCTTTGCTTTATGTGCCTTGGATTCTGATGGGTATCAGCAAGGTTCCTTTTTACTATCTGCCATCTTCCCTCAGGAGCTGGGCAGGTAGCCCTGCACGAGCTCAGTAAACTAGGAAATGCTCCTTCTCTAGGGGGTGCAGCCGCTCTGAGGTGCATAGAGTGACAGAAAAAAAAGGTGAAGTCACTCAGTCATTTCTGACTCTTTGCAACCCCATAAACTGTAGCCTAACAGACTCCTCTGTCCATGGAATTTTCCAGGCAAGAATACTGGAGTGGGTTGCCATTTCCTTCTCCAGGAGATCTTCCCAACCCAGGGATTGAACCCAGGTCTCCCACATTGTAGGCAGACACTTTACCATCTGAGCCACCAGGGAAGTGACAGAAACCAGACTCATTTCTAGCTCCTGTGTCTCAAGAGGATCTGGATGTGGAGGAGCACTCAGACTTTAGGGATGGAGGCTAACCACCTGGTCTGAACTTCATCTCTAAGACTGAAATGGGGAGGTGAGTGGTTGGTCCAAGAGAGCTTGGATGACCAGCTCTGTGGGTAGGCAGGAGAAGAAAAGGAAATGTTTTCTGACTATGGCTGCCCAGGAGTGATGTTAGGTTTAAAGGAGAGAGAGGAAAGATGTCACACCAGAGAAGTGGCAGAGGCACCTTCTATGATGGATTTTAAATGAAGAGAATTTTCATCTCTGACTTAAGTGGTTGAGATGGAGGAGCATTCCAGAGACTGAAGGATATTGAAGACAACCTTAAGGAATATGTGCTCTTAGTCGATAAATACACAAGTCATAACCAAGCTCTACTTTTCTGCCTGGGAGGGGTGGGGTTGATGTTCCGGGCTTTGGTCATTAATAATGTTGGATGATGGCAGAGTGTTTTTTGGGGTAACTCAAATGGAGTTTCATTGGAAAAGATCCTGATGCTGGGAAAGATTGAAGGCAGAAGGAGAAGGGGAAGACAGAGGGTGAGATGGTTGGATGACATCACCGACTCAATGGACATGAGTTTGAGCAAGCTCTGGAGTTGGCGATGAACAGGGAAACCTGGAGTGCTGCAGTCCATGGGGTCGCAAAGAGTCGGACACAGCTGAGCAACTGAACTGAACTGAACAAATGGAGTTGCTGCTCAATTGCATCCACCTAGAAGGGGTGGGTGGGTGGGAGCGGGAGCACCACTGGCAGAGGGAACCAGTCCTTATTTTCCATCTTGCCCTTGGCCTCTGCACCTTTACTCCTGGGACAAACACTATTCCTTTACCATTTTCACAAACCAAATCATCTTTCTTAGGAAGAAAGAAGAGTCACAGGTTTTGCTTGAAGAGTCATTCTGTCCCATCTACCCAGGAAGTTATCTTTACTATTTGAAATATTTTCGGACTCAGGCAGGAGGATGGTTTTTTGTGTTTAAAAGCATGAAATGAAGATTTCACACCCTCTACCATCTTAAAAGTCTTACTTTTACCACAGATTGACCTCTTTCCCTTGCTTTTAAAGCCACAAATTGTGAACAGTGCTGTCTTCTTCACTAACTTCTATACTGGATCAGTTATTACCTCCTAGTGATAGACCCCTGGAGTTTGGCCTATATTTCCACATGGTTTGCTGCCAAAAGGGACTATTGTTTGAATAATATATTTTACCCACTCTGAATCAAGCGATAGTCATTACGGACTCTAGAAAAGTATTCTTTAAATGTCACAAGATTTTGAAAAATGTTTATCACTAAGAAAGTTGTGATTAATATATAGAAGAGAAAGATCAAGACTGAAGAGTGATGATAGAGGAAGCAGGCAGGGAGAGAAGATGCTAACCAGTGATTTAAAGTATTGCAAGCAGGACTTCCCTGGTGGTCCAGTGGCTAAGACTCTGTGCAGGGGCCAGGGTCAGGGAACTAGATCCCATGTGCCCCAACTAAGAGTTCACATGTCACAACTAAAGATCCTGTGTGCCACAGCTAAGACCTGGCACAACCAAATAAATAAATAAACAGCCAAATAAATAAATAAACACTTTATTTTTAACAAATAAAGTGTTGAAAGCACACACACACACACACACACACACACACACACACACACACAAAGAGGAAAATACTGGCCTTCATGAGGATCAGAGCAGAAACAACTGGGACTTTCAACATAAGAGATCAAGATTAGATTTAAAGGAAGCCCTATGGTACTGGGAAGTTGAATGAAGGTACTTCTGAGAAAGACTGTGGAATCTACTGTTCTTAGAAATCCTAAGCAAAGAGATATCAGAAGTGGGTGGGGGTGGTGGGCAGCTAGCGCAGACAAAATGGAGAAAAGAACCCCTTGCCACCACCCTCCTGAGCTGTTTTCGGCCCTCCCTTATCAGACGAGACTGTCCAGTCCCGCTTCTGAAACAGATTTGATGACTCAACAGTGACCAATTAGGCGTTACCACATCCATCTCTACAGCTATCTAACCATCTTTATGGAGAACAGGATCTTAAATCTCTGCTCATTGGGACAGCCAGAGGCTTTGCCTAAACGGTGGAAAGAGCTATAGACATTTTTCATAATTATAATGACTTTTTACAGGAAGAGCCATAACTCCTGCTCCATAACTCCAGGGTGAGAGAAGAGCCCAGCACAGACTCTGTGATGCGGGGAATGGAGCCATCTGATGGCTGTCTTCCTTGGGTGGTCTGTGCTTTTCTGCTATGAACAATTTTGGGGACCAAAATGCACAAAGGAGGATAAGATGCTTTCTATTCTGGGTACCCTTCTAAAAAGATGAGACAGACTGCAGTCTCCAGGGGTAGACAGTGAATGACAAAAGGTCAGGAAATGAATGAGTAGTATGTAGGATCTAAATTGCTGTGGATGGAGGAGGGCATTTGGGGGGTCATTAGCTATGGAAGGCTTCTTGGAAGAGACAGAAATGGAGCTGAAAAGGAGGAGATTATTCTTAGAGGAAATGGCCCCTTGGGCAGAGGTGGGTAAGTGAGAGATGTCACACAACTTGGGAGTATAGATTCCATTATGGATCATCTACAGTCTGGTCATCCAGTTTTTCCAGTTGATTAATTAGCTCACATTCTCATCAATCTCTCCTAGTATTCACCTACAGCACACCTATAAATTTCAGAAGAATTCATGAGACCCTTTCATTGGCTTCCTGGTGGCTCAGATGATAAAGAATCTGCCTACAATGCAAGAGACCTGGGTTTGATCCCTGGGTCGGGAAGATTCCCTAGAGAAGGGAATGGCTACCTGCTCCAGTATTCCTGCCTGGAGAATCCCATAGACAGAGGAGCCTCATGGGCTACAGTCCATGGGATCTCAAAGAGCCTGACACAAATGAGCAATTAACACTTTTGAATCAGGCCTATGTTATTCTTTTCTTTTTTTAAAAAATGCTTTTTTATTTTGTATTGGGGTATAGCCAAGTAACAAGCAATGTGATAACTTCAGGTGAACAGCAAAAGGACTCATCCATACCTATCAGGCCTATGTTTCCTATTTCACTACCACTTACCTTGGCCTTCCTTGTTCATAACTTTTGGGCAGTTTTTTCACATTTTGGGTCTGGCCTTGATTTCCCTCAAACTATTAGATGGTCTTTTCTTTCATCCTTCCAGCAGTCTGTGCTTTCTTCCCTACACCTAAGAAGCTCTCCTAGGCCAATAAAAGGAGAATTTCTCAAAACTTGAATGATTAGCCACCTCTTCCCATTTCTCAAGCTAAGTACCCCCAGAGCCTTCCCTTGCCTGATGCCTTTCTTTGGATAATTGTATAGCATTGATGGTCTTCATCTTTCTTAGTTCACCCTCATTGATGTGTTTTAGTCTGGGCATCCTTGACAACAGAGCTGTGTTTGCATTTTTTTTACTCCATTCCACACCCCTCATAGTGCAACTGAGAGACTGAATTAATACTATTCCAAAGTACTAGAGGTGAACAGTTACCTATTTGAACTGTATAGACAACTTTTGTTTTTATGAAGCATGTTTAGATGATTAAAATAGCCATACGACTGCCTCCACAAGACTCTCCTTTGGTCAAGGAAGCACAATATCATACAGATTGATATTTAATAAACTCCTAAAGGATTCTTTCTTTGGTTATAACATGGAAAATATAAACTACTGTGTTTCTTTGATTAATGCAACAAATTGCCTTATTTGTAATATCTACTACTCTGAACAAAGGGTACAGAATGAAAAAGGCAAGGTGTCCATGTTTTAAGTGCTTTCCGGTGGGTGAGAAGATAGACAAATAGAGCATTTACAGTAGAGCATGATCGGAGCTGTGATGGAGATGCATATTAGGTACCAGGATGAGGGTTAGACATTTAACTCAGGAGCAAGGAGGTGTCATTTACTGGCCCTGTACACAGAAGGAGATAAGTGGTTGTGGTAGCAGAAGACTAAGGCTAGTTACTAGACAGTCTTTTTAAATCAGATAACGATTTCTTCATCTATGCACTCAGGCTTGAACAAGGAAGGATCAACTATGTGGTAGTCACTATGCTAGGTCTTATTTAAAGATGTGCTGTGTACTTAGTCACTCAGTCGTGTCCAACTCTTTGCAACCCCATGGACTGTAGCCTGCCAGGCTCCTCTCTCCATGGGGATTCTCCAGGAAAGAATACTGGAGTGGGTTGCCATGCCCTCATCCAGGGGATCATCCCAAGCCAGGGATTGAACCCAGGTCTCCCTCATTGCAGGTGGATTATTTACCATCTGAGCCACCAGGGAAGCTCTATTTAAAGATAAATAAAATTAAATCCCTGCCATCAAGGACCTTGCAGTCTAGAGTGGTGGACAGAAAAAGAAACATCTAAAATACAATGTGATGGGACTTCCTTGGAAATACAGTGGTTAAGAATCCAGCTTTCAATGCAGGGGACTTGGGTTTGATCCCTGGTGGGGGGAACTGAGATTTCATATGCCTTGGGGCAGCTAAGCCCATGATCCATGACTACTGAGCCCAAACACCCTACAGCCTGTGATCCATCCACAAGAGAAGCCCGCATGCTGCAAATACAGAAGCCTGTGCACTGCAACAAGGAGCCCGCACGCCTCGACGAAGACCAAGCACAGCCAAAACACACAAAAAAACCACGTGATAAGGCCCGAGGTAGGAGCAAGGGGAAGCTGACACTTTCTCGTGGAAACCAGTGGAAATATTCTGCTGCTTAGAATGCTTAGAAGAGAAAAAAGGAGGGCAATTTCAATGACTTACCCTTCTACTCTTTTCAAGTCTGTGAGTAGGTTGTTTCAAATTTCACTGAGCAGTTTATTTATCATCCAGAATCTCAGTCGTTGAAGGATCCGGAATATATCAAACTTCCCAGGTCTCCATCTGGACACCCTTCTTAGTTCAGGAAGCAATTAGTCTGAGAAAGACAGAAGAGAGAGTGTAGGAGCAGAATATATATCCTTTTAAAATAATTTAGTAACAACCCTAGGTAAGTGACCAATAATTTATAGACTCTATTCTCTTTATAGAGATATTTCCTTGCTGCTCAACCATTGAGCTTGCCGGGTTTAGAGGATTAATCTTTGATGTAGTAAATATGCTCAAGCTGTAATTCAGTAGCAGGGATAAAGGGAACTTAGACTTGTCTTGTAAGGAAAAAATATTAAATGGATTTGTCCAGGAACCGCCATTGTAGTCCTCATTGTTTCTTGTACCTTAGCATCCTGCCGTTTCAGAACTGATACAATGCCCTTATTTTACAGATGAGAAGACTAAGACTTATGGTACTATAGATGGTAACAGATTCAGGACTGGAACCATGTCTCTTGACTCCTGCTTCAAGACATTTAATACTACACTTCACCATGCCTGTCACACTCAAACTCTACCTTTACTTGCAAGAATCCCATATCAGCTTCCTTCCATTCAGTTCTTTTCTGTCCCTCCCTATTGTCTATTAGTCAAACCAAGCTGCTTCCTGGCCTCCTGTCCATACTACACATTTTCTGGCTTCTGAAATGTCCCTTAAACTACTTCCATCCCCAGGCTCAGTTGTGTTCGACTTTTCTCTTCCCTCTGTTCCCTTCTTCCTCTCTAACCCAGCTTCACAGGTCCTCTTCCAGGAAGCCTTCCTGAAGTAACCTCTTTTGTCTTTGACTACTTCTTGGCTCTCTATCTTTTCAGCCCAGATGTTGGTTTGAACTTGTGGCTTTGTTGCTGAAATAAGCATTCTCAAGTCAGCTTCTAGAAATTTAAGTTTTATCAGTTTACTTAGATTGGGCTTCCCTGATGACTCAGATCATAAAGAATCCACCCTCAATGCGGGGGACCCGGGTTCAATCCCTGGATTGATCCCCTAGAGAAGGGAATGGCTACCCACTCCAGTATTCTTGGAAAATGCCATGGACAGAGGAGTCTGGAGGGCTACTACAGTCCATGGGGTTGCAAAGAGTCAGACACGACTGAGCGGCTAACACTTCACTTTCAAGTTACTTAGATTAGGAACTTCCCAGTAAAAAGGCCTGGAACACATAGCGGGAATTTTATATTGTTGCCTGACTAGCAGGGATTGGATAGCCTGAGAAAGTTAAAATTCTTACTGTAATCGGGAAAAGGAAAGAAGAAAAGAAGACTGACTTAGAGATAGGTGAGTATGGTGATCCTGCTTTGAGGGCGGGATGTATTTGAAATGGTTTCTTAAGGTTGTTTCCAGTCCTGGGATTCTGGAAGCATGTGAACCTACTTGGATGTGCTATAGCCTTAAGCTGACACTGTCACCAATTTTGTGGCCTGTGTTAAATGAGACACCCTGCAGATAGTAGGTGGAAGATTGGCATATCCACTGCATGTTGTGAAGAAAAAAAAAATAGCTGGTGAAAGGACTTTCTTCTGTGGAATGTATTTTTAGGCGGAGCACCTGGCTGCCCAGCAGATAACCTCACTTGCCGCCTGGAGGTCTCTACCCCAGGGAAGGGAGGCCCTGAGAGCCATTTTGACCCAAGTTCAAATTCCCTAGAACAAACAAGCTGATCTTTTGCTCCAAGGCCCAGTCAAAGAGGCTCCAGTGTGTTTATTGACTCTTGCATGTCCCTGCCCTGGAAAACAAACAAACAGCTCAACCTGACTCATTCCCTCCACCAGCCATACTCAGTTCATTGCTGGGGTTTGCCAGGAAAAATCCCTCCGACCCTATGGAAATAAGAGAGCCAATGGTTATGGGTATCTGGCTATAGATTCCTACTCCTCTTTCCCATAGAACATTAATCTTCCCTGGAGGTGAAGAAGACGAGCAGTATTTTCGAATTCACTTGGCATGAGCTCTCTCCATGACTTGAAGTAAATCAGCTTGCTTCACTGGTTTATCCACTCAACAGATATTTACTGAATGCCTACGTGTGTGAGCTCTGGCCTCTCATGACAGGGGTTGTGCTGACTTCTGCTCTGGAGAATGCTGTTACTTTCACCTTCTAACTGAATGATTTGAAACCCCCTTTTGTAACATCTTTTGGTAGTAATAATAACACCTTTTCCCTCCTTTTCCACCATTGGAAGAACTAACCCCATCCATCTCCCTTCATTAAGTCTTTGATCGATCATTTCCGCCTCTTGTAATATTCTTCTGCTGAGGTGGAAAACTTGGCCTCTGTGCACTGGTGCCAAACTGAATCTTGTAGACAGAGTTTCAGGTGAAGTAGAGCATTATTACTTTGCCAGGCAAAGGGGGACACATCAGACTCCCTGCCCTCAAAAACTGTGTCCCACCAGGGGGATTTGGTGAGGAGTTTTATAGCAATGGTTCAAGGGTGGGGTTGCTGATAAGATTAGGGTGTGTGCAGAGCCTGCACTCCTTTAATCTGGTCTCAGGTAATCTCTCTTTTTTTTTTTTTTTTTAATAAATTTATTTTAGTTGGGGGCTAATTACTTTACAATATTGTAATAGTTTTTGCCATACATTGACATGAATCAGCCATGGGTTTACATGTGTTCCCCTTCCTGGACCCCCCACCCACCTCCCTCCCCATCCCATCCTTCTGGATCATCCCATTGCCCCGGCCCTGAGCCCTTGTCACATGCATCAAACATGGAATGGTGTTCTGTTTCACATATGATAATATACATGTTTCAATGCTATTCTCCCAGAACGTCCCACCCTCACCTTTTCCCTCAGAGTCCATAAAATTGTTCCATGCATCTGTGTCTCTTATTCTGTCTCGCATATAGGGTTATCGTTACCATCTTTCAAATTCCATATATATGCATTAGTATACTGTATTGTTGTTTTTCTTTCTGGCTTACTTCACTCTGTATAATGGGCTCCAGTTTCGTCCATCTCAGTAGAACCGATTCAAATGTATTTTTTTTAATGGCTGAGTAATATTCCATTGTGTATATGTACCACAGCTTCCTTTAATCTGGTCTCAGGTAATCTCTTGATGAATTTCTCTGGTTCCTTTAATCTGACCTCAGATGGTCTTCTCTGAAAAGAATGCTGACATCTTCCATTTGTTGGGGGCTTTAGTTCTACAATGAATTTAAAGATATTGTTATGTGTAGCCCTTGGAGCAGAACCAGGACCCTGCTGCAGGGCTGGATATTGTTTTTTGGCTCCTTCTTCCTTGTCTTGTCTTCTCCTCCCTTCCTGGATGAGCAACTCTTTGGATAGGCCCTTTGGGACTCAGGTAAGGTCATGAATACTGAAGTCTATTCCCTACAAACAAGATACAGGGGACACAGAAAGGCTTCCATGCCCAGGAGCCAAACAAAGTCCTGCTCAGCTTCACCACCTTGCTTTTCATTGAACCCTGCTTCACACTGTCCTCTGTAAAGAAGGCAGTCTTAAGTTCATATTTGTGCTCAGTTCTTTCTTTTCTAGAAGGAATTCAACTCAGATCCTCTTGATTGTTGTATTTAGACAAGTGCTGTGTTTCCTAAACTGTGTAATTGTCAAAACAGTCCCTTGTGATGTTAATAGCAGTTTCTTTAAAAAGTGTTACATGAACAGGTCAGTTTGGGAAACACTGGGAAAAATTCTTAAACTGCAGGACTTCTTCTCAGAACCTTTAACATATTGATATGCATTTTGAATCTCTAACAGGGGACACCATATGCAATATTATTTAGACCATAGCACCCTTTTTAGAGAAAAACTTGATGTCAGTTTTGGGGACATTAATGTTTCATCAACTTCAGTTTTGGGAATGCTGATGTAGTGGAAGGAATATTGAACTAAGAGATAGGAACCTGCACTTTTCTTCCTAGGTGACCCTGGGCAAGCCACTTTCTCTCTCTGGACCTTCATTCTTTTACTAGAAAAATGAGGGATCTGAATTAAATGACCCTTCAACCCTCTCCTGGCTCTGACGTTATAGACTTTTCCCCTTGTTATTCTGTTTCTTTCTGAATATTTGTTTTTACCATTAGATGGACACTACACTTCTTTAGAACTCTGTGTATCTTCCTAAAACATCTAAGACAGAGTCTATCTGAAGATAGAGGGGGATAGAAGGAAAATACTCAAATGTTGGCCACTGTACAAAGGCATCCACGGGGAGGCCCAATCTCCTAAGAATCAGAAACTTTGAATCTAAGATATATATCCTGACATAAAGGACACGTGGATAACGGAATAAGACATTAAACCAATATGTGACTTAAGAGAGCTGAAATAAATGCATTTTAGACATTATGGAAAGGAAAGCTGTTTATGGAAAGAAAACATGATTGTTCCACAAGCAGCTGAATGTCTTAAGGGAAAGCTCTGAGAAGGCTCCTTGGAAGAGAGGAGCACTGACATCAAGCAAAGAAGGAGATTATTCTCTGCTGATGGGGTGGGTGTGGAGAGCAGGCATCCGTGGCTTATGGGGCAAACTGCTGCTGCTGCTGCTGCTAAGTCGTTTCAGTCGTGTCCGACTCTGTGCGACCCTATAGACGGCAGCCCACCAGGCTCCGCCGTCCCTAGGATTCTCCAGGCAAGAATACTGGAGTGGGTTGCCATTTCCTTCTCCAGTGCATGAAAGGGAAAAGTTAAAGTGAAGTCGTTCAGTCGTGTCCGACTCTTAGCGACCCCATGGACTGTAGCCTACCAAGCTCCTCCGTCCATGGGATTTTCCAGGCAAGAGTACTGGAGTGGGGTGCCATTGCCTTCTCCGATGGGGCAAACTACTTGACTGAAAATTCAAGGCGAATAGAAAAATGCTCACATGGGAAGTGTGATGGGATGGATTTGGTGCTGAGAGTCAATGAGGGTGAAGAAGAGCTTATCTGAAGCACCTGGAAAAGTAGGCCAACACACATTTCTCCAGGGAGGTTGAAATGCCAGGGTGCTTGAACACACACATATGTGGATGGCCTTGGAGACAGACAGATTCCCTGGTGGGTGGCCCAAATGTTTTGCCTTTTCTTGCACTGGGTGTGATGAGCTTGAGCCCTAAATTAAATGTGTGCCTCTGGGCACCATCACTTAGAGAAGATAAGAGTGAGGAGGAAAGACGTGTATCTTCATAGCTGTTTCTGTTTGACTTATATTCTGTTTGTGGGTGTGAGTACTCTGTATGCACCTGTCTATGTGTATCAATATGTGTTTATATGAGTAAGTGTGCACTTGCGCATATTTGTGGAAATGTGGCCATGTTTTATGTGTATATATGAGTTTGAAAAGTGTTCATATGTCTATTTATGGCTATGTCTATTGTAAAAGGATGAGGTTCAATTTTGTGTGTGTGTGTGTGTAAAATGGTGTATACACTACATGTGTATTTAGAGAGTGGTCTGTTTTATATATACGAGGCATGGGGTCACATATATATTTTATACATGAGCATTTATTCGTATTTCTGTCTGTATCTTAAGCTATATCTATTCAAGTTACTTATTTTTACATTTCTTTGTCTTTGGGGTGAGTTTGTTTTGGTAATTCACTAAGTATTTATCGAGAGCCTGCCATGTACAAGGTACATGTCTATGTATGTATATGAAGTGTATCTCCTTTTGTAGGTATGTATGGAAACTGTGCATGTACTTAGGTATATGTCATGTTTTTTTATATTTATTTATTTTTATTTATTCACTTGACTGTGCCAGGTCTTAGCTGTAGTACTTGGGTTCTTTAGTCACAGCATGTGGAATCTAGCTCCTTGACCAGGGATCAGACCCGGGACCCCTGTATTGGGAGCTTGAAGTCTTAGCCACTGGACCATCAGGGAAGTACCAGTATATGTCACGTTTTTGAAATGTCTATGTGTATCCTAATTTTCTCATCTATCTGGTTTTTACATTTTGCATTACAGATTATTGTAAGCTCCCCCAAATCTTTTTGGAAAAAAAGCAGGAGATAACAAACTTGATGTAGTATAAGCATCTCACATGGGCATGTGCATGTGGAGTGACATTATGCCTTGTTTGTTATCCACCTTCAGGCTCCTCTTGGGGCTCTGTGCACTAGGCCATTCTTGCTCCTATGGAGCTTGGAAAACTACCTAAAACACTTATTTACCTCTATAAATAAATAGACTGTCTTCCCTTCCAGGTCCACCCAACCAGGAAGAAAAAAGAGGAGATTGTCAACAACAGGTATTAAGCTCTAGCTGTTTGAGAAGGTTTTTTTTTTTCTTTTGTCTTTCTCCCTGGCCTCATCTTTTCTATCCTTCAACCAGTTCTCCTAATCCCTAGAAAGAGAGGCACAAGATTTTCCTTTCCCCCAAGAAACCAGAGAGAGCAAAAGAGATTTTGCTCCAAGGGAATCTGCTCCCATTTTATGGGCTTTGTCAATAATGTTCCTTCATTAAGATAGCATCTCACTAGAATGAAAGAGGCCTTTGCTCTTCGTGAAGAGAGTTGTTTTCTCTTGGGGGTGTGTGAGGGGGGGGTATTAAATAAACCTGTTTTTTAAAAAAGTACCTCTGCAGCAAGGAAATATGTTATTATTGTAATTGTCTGATGCTAATTATACTTATTACTATAATAACCATTTTGTTGTAACAAATGATGTAATCCTCTTTATTTCTGTCGCTGCCAGAGGCGAGTGGTGTGTCTACAGCAAGAGGGGATTGGGGAGTGTTCTTGATGGGGAGTTCCAATCCATCCAGTGACATGTGAGGCAGCTTGGGCTGGGGGATGGCTTTGCTGCTCAGAGGCTGGGGGATACAGGCAGAAGCTATCTGTCATGCTCTACTCTCCAACTCCTTTCTGGGACTTCCCACTCTAGGTCCTTTCTTATAAGTATTTAATTATTTAGTCAGACTTTCATTTATTCATTGAACTAACATTCATGTAGTACCTGCTATGTTTCTTGTGTTAGAGTCGGCCCTAGTGACATAAAGTAAATAATACAGGATATTTACTGCTGAGAAGCTCACAGTCTAGTGGCAGAGAAAAGCAGGCAAAGACTATTTTCAATGTACTAGGATAAGTGAGCTATAGGGAGGTATATTTAAAGTACTATGTGTATAGGAACTAAAAAAGCTGAGGTTTCCGGAGGAATGCGAAGAGTTTGCAGCACAGAAAAGGCAGCTAGTCATTCCAGGGACAGGGAATATGAAAGCGCAATGAACTTTTTTGCTTTGTAATATTAATATCAATAATAATAGCAGTTAATATTACTTCATATCATGCATGGTACACACACACTTAATCTTTACAACAATGTTATGAGGTAGGACTGTTGTGAAGATGAAGTGACTCAATAGATGGAAAGTGCTTAGAATAGTACTTAATACAGAATAATATTAGCTATTTTTTTTAATTACTGTTTTGTTATTGCTATTCCTGTTTAACAGATGCAAAATCCAAGGTTTGGGTAGAGTATCTCGCCCAATTTCACATATATAGTGGGCAATAAAGCCTGGACTTGAAACCCAGTTCTGAAAAGAGCCCCAGTCTTTAACCACTCTTGTAATTAAGATGTAGGGTGCACACTGCACTAGGTAGAGGCAATAATTTGTAAGGAAACTGCCAAATAGTTTGGGGCTAAAGTGTGAATGGCCTTGTGTACCATTCGGGGTTTTCAAACAGAGGAGTAACAAGGTCAGATCTATGTTTTAGAAAGACAATTCCAGAACCAGCTTCGAGAGCAATCCTAGCTTCCGGTCCCTACAAAGAGGCCAGGCTTCTCCAAACAAAACCAAGAAATACAGCCAAGGCTTTGAGGACTTCATTAAGAACATCCCGACTCCTGCTACCAAACTGTAAAGTTTGCCTTTGCTCCTGCCTGACAAACATCCACTTTGGGGGTGCTTACTCTTGGAGGAAGTCCTTAAAAGTGGTGATCAAAATAACAGTGGTAACAATAATTTAAATGGGAAAAGAACTTGAAAAAAAAATAGATACATGTATAACTGAATCACTTTGCTGCACACCTAAAATGGATACAACATTGTTAATTGACTCTAATAAAATAAAAATAAGAAAAACGATAATTAAAAGAAAAATGAAAGAAAGACAGTTCCAGAAAACTGGGACAATGTGGTGAACTGGCTTCTGAGCAGGCTAGTCTTTACTCTGAGTGTGTTCCGCTCAGTAGCTGATACAGCCAATGAGAGCTGCGTGACCGCTTCAGGTGACAGTGGGATGTGGGATATGGAAGAAAGAAGAGTGACGGAGACTCTAGGTTGATAAGATCTGGGCAGAGAGTCAAACCAAATTTCCAAGGCCTCATAATTGGGCTGCCTAAATGGGCTGCTGTATATGGCATCTATAGGCCTTCACTTCTTGTCAGTGTTTAATAGAAATTCTGAATTTCCCCAATTTAGGGGCTGGAGCCTTGTCTGTCTTGTTTACCACTCTGTTGGCCTGGCATTGTATCTATTGATAAATCCATCATATGGATGACCATTCACTCTTCTGGGGCTCTGGGTACCCCCAGCTTGGCCTTATGCTGTCTCTCTTGAATTTTTTTGTTGTTATTAATCAAAAAAGTTATTCCTTCTGTTATCAGTGCCCTTCTCTACACTCCATCACACACACATAAAAATGTATTCCTCTACTTTCTCTTATCCTGTCCCATTAAGTGCAGCCAGTTCCCCTTAATGGAGTTTGAGGAGTGCATCAGAGAGAAGAGTAATAATGGCTGACATTGATTGCATGCTTACCAGGAGTCAGGTGCAATTCTAAGCACTTTTCATGTGTTAACTAAGGTCTCACAACAACTTTGAGGAGATACATTATTATTCCCACTTTACAGATGAGGAAACTGAGCAGTGATGAAGTTAAATAACTTGCCCATGGTCACACAGCTGTTAAGTAGTGGAACCTCATCCAATACACCAGTGCCTCTCAAACTTTAATAAACATACGTACCACCTGGGGCCTTGTTAAAATACTCATTCTGATTTGGTGAATCTGTGATGGCGCCCAAAGTTCTGCACTTTAATAAGCTCCCAAGTGACGCTGATGCTGTTGGTCCCTGGATCACAGGGTGAGGAGTACGGCTCTACACGTTGTTTACTGTGTTTCCATATCAACCATTTTCTGACTCACATTGTCACCAGCTGTCAGAGTTACTTCCTGAATAGTGCTCAGTCACCTCAGTCTTGTCTGACTCTGTGCAACCCTATGGACTGTAGCCTGCCAGGCTCCTTTCTCTATGAAATTTCCCAGGCAAGAATACAGGAATGGGTTCCATGCCCTCCTCGAGGGGATCTTCCCGACCCAGGACTCGAACCTGTGGCATCTCCTGCATCTTCAGCATCGTGGGTGGATTCTTTACCACTGAGCCACCCAAGAAGCCCCTGAATAGATAAGACATTTGTTTAAAACAGTTCTGTGAGTCATACAAGTCAGCTTCTTCCTGGAAGAAAAAAGGGGATTGACACCTGGCCAATTGTATTGACACATCTTGGTGATGCTTGTGCAAAGAAATGAGCCTAAGTGATGAGAGGGTAGCTTTAGACTTCCTGGGTGCAAACCATGCTTACTGTAGGCTCTGGGTATGTCTACTGGTTGATGATGCACTGGTGGAGGCATCTGCAACCCATTCCATTGCAGCCACAAGTTGAGTTAGACTGAAATATTTAGTATGAAAGTGACCCAGCCTCAGGGCTCTTGCTGTAGTCTCTCAATTAGCTGTGCCTCCTGAAATGCCCAAGCTCAGATGTCTGGAATTCTTCCTTGTTAGCCACTTCCAAATGCATGATTTAATAAGAGAAGGCAGGAAGATATGGGAGAAAAGTAGATTGATAAGTTTATTAACATCTATTGAGGCCCTGATATTAAAATACAATGATTTTTGCCCTAACCCCCCCAGGCCTCAGATTAGCTACAGGAATAGGGTTGTCAACTCGCTCATTCAATTTTTTCCTAATCAAGGCTACTTTCTCCTTTATTTCCCAGCAAGGTGTGCTTATGAGTCATACTTCCTAAGAAATTCTGAAAGCAAAGACACATTTTTGGAAGGTAAAAAAAAAAAAATGCTGCATTAAGAAGTCCAGAAGAAATTATTTAATTTTTCTGCTGACTTGGTGAGAGCCATGTTACAGCTCTCCTGCCTGAGCCCAGATAACTGGGAGTTGACTGAAGCCATTTAGGTGGGAAGCTGGACCCACTATAAATGTAAGGTTCTCTGATTTAATTCCAATCTGCCTTGGAGGCCTCTGAAGCTCCACTGAAGCAATGAAAACCAGATAGGTCTTCTCTTGGAAAAATCTTGGGCAGTTCAACTCTTGGACTCCCAGTGGGGGAAGCAGAGATCTTAGTGTTGAGGGATTTCTCTCATTCTCGCCATTCCTTCCTGTCCCCATGGCTCTCCTTACAGTCCAGAAGAACATCTGCTGACTGAGTGTTCAGCTTCTTCAATTTTTCCTAGTTAAACAGAAATTTTAAACTAGGTTATTAGTTCTTTCAACAAACATTTTGAAGTGCCCATTATCAATAACACATTGGGATGGTTGCTATGGAATATAAAAAATGAACGAGAGATAACCATTATTCTCACAAACAGCCTAGTAGAGTAACAAGCTGTGAAATGGAGGATGTATCATAAAGGAGGTACCAGTAAAGTTCAAAGAAGTGAGAGCAAATAAAATAAAAATAAAATTTTTTAAGCTGTGAATGCTCTACACATATAAGTTTTTAACTTCTGAAAACAAGGAAAAGAGAATAAGTTTGGAGTTCTGGTCCTAGATCAGAGGTTGGCAGACTGTGACCCTAAGTCTGTACAACCCTCAAGCTAAGAAATTTTTTTTCAAACATTTTTTAAGGGTTGTATTGAAAAAAGCACCAAAGAAGAATGTACAACAAAGACCATGTACAGCTTGCAAAGCCTGAAATATCTGCTGTTTGGTCCTTTACAGAAAAAGTTTGCCATCTCCTGATCTAGACCAAATTTCACCATAACTCTATGGCCATGGACGAGCGTGGTGAGGAGTTGGAGCTTATCCTGTAACTAATTGGGAGTTATTCATTAATTGAAAAAGATGGCTAGATTTAGTGGCAGTAGGAGGATGAATAGAGTAGGAGGCTTCCCAGGTAGCACTAGTGATAAAAACTCGCCTACCAATGTAGGAGATGTAAGAGACATGGGTTCCATCCTTGTGTTGGGAAGATCCCCTGGAGAGGGAAATGGCAACCCACTCCAGTCTTCTTACCTGGAGAATGCCATGAAACAGTCTATGGGCTCTCAAGAGTTGGACATGACTGAGTAACTGAGCTCACATAGAAAGTAGAAATTCTAGGAGGCAATTTAAAATTCAAACCTAGCATCTAGAACACCAATGAGAGATGTAAATTTGGGAGTCATCAGCACACATTCAGTGACTGAAAATAGAATGGATGACATCACCCAAGGAGAAGATCAAACAAGGAAACTCTGAAATACCTAGTTCAAGGAAAGGATGGAAGGACAAGAGAAGAGTGATGGAGACCAAGAAAAAGTGATCCGAGACGTAGGAGGAAACCAGAGATCAATAGTATCCCAGATAAAGGAGGTTGTCCACAGTGTTAGTGCCAAAGAAAGGTGAAGTGAGATGGAGAATGAAAAGAAGCCTTTGGCTAAGTTATGGGTGACCCTGTGAGCACAGTTTCAGGAGGGTGGTAAAGTTGGGGGTGGGAGGCAGTGGGGTGCCTTTCAGGATGTTGGTGATAGAGAGAAGGACGGAGACCACCTAGGCTGAGGGGGAACAGACTCAACAGAAGCAGATAACTTCCATTTGTCTACCATGCCAGGGGTATATGAGGATCAAATAAAATGTATGTGACAGTGCTTTGAAAACTATAATCTATAAATAAAAGGTGTTACATTTTTATAAATTAAATTCCATTTCTAAATTCTGTGAAACTATTTTTGTCCTTTCCTCAAAGCTTACAATTTAGAAGCAACAATCCCCTGTGAAGTCTAAACTTTTCATTCTTCAAGACCTTTCTAGCAGCTGGCTATGACCATCATCTCCCTAGTTTTTAACTTTGCAGTATGGAACTGCCTGTACCAAGCAGGCAAACCTATTTCTCATTTCTGCAAGCCTTATTTCCCTTTACTTCAGAGCGCTCACCCAGGCCATTGGCTTTGCTTTAAGGTTTAAGAGTTGCTTACTTTAATTTTTTTTTTTTTTTAATTTTGGTTATGCTGAGTCTTCATTGCGGCATGCAGGCTTTCTCTAGTTGTGGCATATGGGATCTTAGTTCCCCGGCCAGGGATCAAACCCATGTGCCCTGCCTTGGAAGGTGGATTCTTAACCACTGGACCACCAGGGAAGTCCCAAGAATTGCTTGCTTTAAGGTTGACAGGTTTGGCAAATGAAAATGCAGAATACCAATTAAGTTTAAATTTCAGATAAACAATGAACAATTTTTTAGTGTGTGATCCATGAAATAATCGGGCTCAGCCATCCTGAATTTTATTTGGCAACCCTACCTCCCCAGTTCTCTTAGTTTTAGCTCTATGGGGTCTCTTCCTTTAGAACTCAACTCAAAGCTCATCTGTACTCCTCGGCATGATGATTTAAGAAAAAGAATATAGCCTTTTGTAGACAGTCACACCTGGATTCAAGCCCTGGCCCTCTACTTATCTGTTATGTGACCTGATTAAATCTTTTTACTTCTTTGAATCTATAGTTACCTTTTAAGGCTCTTGTTATGATCAAAGTAAACAATGTTTGGTTTCCTTGAAAAAGGGACTTACATATTTATTTAAACCTCTCCTATTCAAAAGATAATGTCTTCGCTTTGCCTGCCCTCTCTGCTTAGATATTCAACCTGTATTTCCTTCAGTTGTATTGCTGTTTATGTTTTCAGAGTTCTAAGGAGAGGTCTTATCTTTCTCATCAATGGGGGCGTGATCTAGCTGAATCATTCCTTGTAAAACCTAAAGCAGGGGTCTACCCACAGGGAGCCTCAGGATAGGGACAGATTGAAGAGTTCCCCTGTGCCTTTTTTCTCCAGACTACTTGGAAGAACCTCAAGGTCAAGTCCCTTGGGAGCTCAAGGTCAAATCCTCAGGGTGCTCAGGAGTAAGTCTTCCAGCCTAGGTTTTCTTGCCACTGCTATGCTAGCTTGGGACAGGTTTTCTGAGGGGGTTAGTGGTAAAGAAGGGTGTGGTAAGCCCTCTAGGGTGAGAGGTGGAGAATGGGGGAGGGGTAGCCAGAGTAATTGTTATTATTAGTGTTCTTCTCTGTGACTCAGATTAATTGTAAATACAGAGATTCGTAAGAGAGAATTATAGTGATGGGAAACAGGTAGAAAGGCAAAGGCCTTTGGTGGATTTTCTTTTTAACTCCTAGTTCCCAGCCAGAAGATGTAACTTCTTTTGCCCAGCTGGGCTCCTCTGTCTACCTCTAGCGGACTACAGGGCAGGTGGGAGGTAGAATCTGATGCCCCTTCTTCCTCTGGCGGGAAGCCATCCCTATTGAATACCTATCCGCTTCCTCTCACTCTTAGCTGCTAGGGATATGGGTAAGCAGCCAGGTTATCTAGATCTTTCAGCTCTGATTTTTATCTCCAGCCCAGAGGAGGAAAAAAAACCCTACACCTGACCAAACTCAATAATAGAAGGTGGTTCCCCTCCCCCGTCCCTTCTCTGGTCCCCTGGAGCTTATTTCACTGGAAGGGAACGCAGGTTGATGTATTTTTAAATGGTTTTGATTTTATCACCTTGCTTAATGATTTGGCACGTTATTTATTAGATGGGGAGCTTCCCAGAGGGGCCTGGCCCATTAACGTATAAATAATGTGGCAAATAGTTCAATAGAGCCGTAAAAAAAGTGATTTAGAAATAAATTGACCTCTGTTTGTTACATGTAAACGAAGGCCCAGGGTCATAATGTATTTTGAGCCCTGAAGCTGGGGTGGTGGGGTTGGGGTGGGAAGCCATGGGTAGGAGGCTAGTGCAGACGCTGGGGAGATTTTTTGGTCACAGCTCTTTTTTTTCTCTGCCACAGTGGAGAGTGTGGCAGATGTGATGCGGACTGCATCTGGTGTGTGTGTTGCGAGGTGAGTAGATACCCACTGTCTGGGGCAGTAATACAATTGGTAAGGAGGCAGGAGGGGTGGTTTGAAGTGGAGGTTTCTTTCCGGACACAAATGCCTGTTTGTTGATTTCATCATCTTTGAGAAGTTGACATTTAACCCGGGTAGGTGGAAAGAGAAGTTGCTAGTCTGGGAAGCAGGAGCTGTCTGGGTGCAGACAGATCAATGCAGTGAGCACCTTGGATGGGAATGCTCTCTGGCTCATCTTTCCTTCATACAGTGTGTAGCACATAGCTCGTGTGTGTGTGTGTGTGTGTGCGCGTGTGTGTGTCTGTGCTCAGTCGTTCAGATCCGTCCAACTCTTTGCGACCCTGTGAACCCTAGCCAGGCTTCCCAGGTGGCACTAGAGGTAAAGAATCTGCCTGCCGGTGCAGGAGACGTAAGAGACGCGGGTTCAGTCCCTGGGTCGGGAAGATCCCATGGAGGAAGGCATGGCAACCCACTCCAGTATTCTTGCCTGGAAAATCCCATGGACAGAGGAGCCTGGTGGGCTACAGTCCATAGAGTCGTAAAGAGTTGGACATGACTGAAGTGTCTTAGCGCGCGCGCGCACGCGCACACACACGCGCGCACACACACACACACACACACACACACACAGGGACTGTAGCTGGCCAGGCTCCTCTGACCCAGGGATATAACCCTGCATCTCCTGCACTGCTGAGCCACCAGGGAAGCCCAGCACATAGTAGGCAACTAAATGTTATTAACACAAACCCACATATCTATCATGCTTAATGGGGAGAAAGAGTACAGACAATTTCCAAACTAGTGGTGGATAAATAATGGGTATAATAGTTAACATTCACTGAGCGCTTAGTATTCACTAGACGTTTTATTAATCACTCTACATATGTAATCTAATTAAATCTTTTTTATGTTTAAATTGTAAAATATGACACATATTCATTAAAGTGTATAAAGAAAATATGTGTATTTTAACAAATATTGTGGCACCTAGAAACAGCCATGTAGCCAACACTCATAAAAAGAAAGAGCTGTGCCAGCACCCCAGAAGCCCCCTTTCTTAACACATCCACTTCCCTTTCCCAAAGGTAACTATCCTGTATTTTGCAATAATAGTTTTCTGGCTTTTCATAATGGTTTTAGTACCAATGTATGTGTCCTTAAGGGGCTTCCCATGTGGTTCAGTGGTAAAGAATCCACCTGTTAATGCAGGAGATGAAGGTTCTATCCTTGGGTCAGGTAGATCTCCTGGAGAAGGAAATGGCAACCCACTCTAGTATTCTTGCCTGGGGAATCCCATAGACAGAGGAGCCCAGCAGGCTACAGTCCAAAGAGTCGGACACAATTTAGCTACTAAATAACAACATGTAATCAAACATCAAAGTTTTGCCCCATTTGAATTTTATATAAATACACTCAAACTGTGAGTGTTCTTTTGTCTTACATTTTCTACTCAGCATATTATACATGAGAGTCATTCATGTCGTTGCTTGTAGCTGTAGTTTACTGTTATTGCTATACATATTTCATCGTGTGTGAATAGTTGATATTTTATCCATTCTACTGTTGACGGAGATCTGCATCCTTTCCAGTTTTTAATCAGTTGAAAACAATGCTGCTTTGGACATACTTAAACATGTATCGTAGTACAAATGTGCCCATGTTTTGTGGGGTCTATACCTAGTTGTGGGATTTCTGGGTTCGAGGATATGTGAATATTCAAGTTTACTCAGTAATACCAAATTGTTTCCCAAAGTATTTGTACCAATTTTCACTCTAAAAAGAGTATTCTGAGAGTTCTTGTTGTTCTACCATCTTTGTGAACTCTTAGTAGTCTCAGAATTTTCCAGTTTAATCCTTACAATATCATATGAAGTTAGAATTTTTATTATTGCCATTTTACAGTTGATTAAACTGATGCTCAGAGTTGTATAACTGGCAAATGGCAAACTTAAACTTAAGCCTGACCCCATAACCAAGCTTGAAATCTCAATGTTTATACTTTATCCTGATAATGAGTACTTTGAGATTTTGGATAAATTCTATAGCAAAACTCTTCTACACACTTAACTTTTTTAGAAAAGGTGTTTATTTATTTTTCTGGCTACCCCAGGCCTTAGTTGTGACACTCAGAATCTTTGATCTTCATTGCAGCATGCAGGATCTTTAGTTACAGCATGTGAACCCTTAGTTAAAGCATGTGGGAGCTAGTTCCCTGACCGTAGAGAGAACCAAGCCCCCTGCATTGGGAGCACAGAGTCTTAGCCACTGGACCACCAGGGAAGTCCCTGTTTAACTTTTTAAACTGATTAAAACATTTTTTAAAGTAAGTGGACCATTCTTATTTATGCTTGGTACCCACTTGTGCAGTGGGAAAGGTGGCTAGTTTCATATGTGGAGTGGGGGGAGATGTTAAGGTTAAATATTTAACCTTAAATATTAAATATCTGTCAGAGAGGAGCTAACATGGAGTGGGCTATAGGATGTCTAAAAAAAGCTTCCAGAAATGATCCAGACCACCCCCCTCTATAGGCAAGTGAGAGATCTGAAAACAACTCCAGGGCAAGGGACTCCACCCAGGAGCCAGAAAGTCCTCTTTTTTCATGCTACTTTAATTTCTGCTGCTGTTTTAACTCATCCCCTCTAGTTCATTCTTCCAAAGACAACCCTTAATATATGATCAAAGGCCCTCTTTCTGGTTTCAGGGTATCTTGCTGGCTGGGCAGAGTTTCCAATAGAGTCAGGGCTTTAGGGTGTCTTTCATCCCAAGAGCTCAAAGCCTCCCACGGACATTAACCCATTAATCACCAAGCTGCTCTGTGAAGTTGAGAACTAGTCAGAGGGAGCCTCCCCCGCTTCCCAAGTAGAGAAACTGAGTCCATGACTTGTCCAGAACTGCCCAGGGAGACAGGGGGGAGCCAGGAAAGGAACCTAAGTGTCCAGGGAGACCATCTCCTCAACTGCCAGTGATTCAGGGCTCCAGTTTTCTGCCCATTCAGCACAAAAAAGAACTCGGTAGAGAATGGTGAAAGTTGAGGCTAGTGTTTCTGAATATAGGACTCCTTTTTGGATCGCTGACAAAGACAGCCTTGCCCAAGGAGAGGTGTATGCTTCAAGACCAGGTTCAGGGTCTTTTTTTTTTTATTAGAGTGTTGTTGATTTACAATATTATATTAGTTTCAGATTTATGGCATAATGAATCAATATTTTTATAGATTATACTCCATTTAAAGTTATTACCAAATAAAGGCTATATTTCCCTGTGATGTACAATATATCCTGGTTGTTTATCTATTTTATACATAGTAATTTGTACCTCTTAATTCCATACCCCTGTTTTGTCCCTCCCTCTTCCATCTCCCCACTGGTAACCACTAGTTTGTTTTCTGCATCTGTGGGTCGGTTTCTGTTTTGTTATATACATTTGTTTGTTTTATTTTTAGATTCCATACATAAGTGATTTGTACATTACTTGTCTTTCTCTGACTTATTTCACTAAATAGAATATTCTCTAAGTCCATCCGCATTGTTGCAAATGGCAGGATTTCATTTTTTATAGTTGAATAATATTTCACTGTATGTATATGCTGCTGCTACTGCTGCTAAGCTGCTTCAGTCGTGTCCGACTCTGTGCGACCCCATAGATGGCAGCCCACCAGGCTCTGCCATCCCTGTGATTCTCCAGGCAAGAACACTGGAGTGGGTTGCCATTTCCTTCTCCAATACATGAAAGTGAAAAGTGAAAGTGAAGTCGCTCAGTCGTGTCCAACTCTTTGCGACCCCATGGACTGCAGCCTACCAGGCTCCTACGTCCATGGGATTTTCCAGGCAAGAGTACTGGAGTGGGTTTCCATTGCCTTCTCTGATGTATATGCTACATCTTCTTTATCCATTCATCTGTTGGTGAACACTTGGGTTGCTTCCATAACTTGGCTATTGTAAATAATGCTGCTATGAACATTGGGGTGCATGCACCTTTTTGAATTAGTGCTTTTGTTTTCTTCAGATATATACCCAGGAGTGGAATTTCTGGATCATATGGTGGTTCTATTTTTATTTTTTTTTAAGAACCTCTATACTGTTTTCCACAGTGATGGCATCAATTTGCATTTCCACCAACAGTGTGCAGGGTTCCCTTTTTCTACATCCTTGCCAACATTTGTTATTTGCAGATTTTTTGATGATAGACATTCCGATAGGTGATAGGTGTGAGGTAACGTTGTGGTAACATTGTGGTTTTAATTTCCATTTCTTTAATGGTTAATAATGTTGAGCATCTTTTCATGTGCTTTTTAGCCATCTGTATATCTTCTTTGACAAAATGTCTTTTCAGTTCTTCTGCCCATTTTTCAATCAGGGTTTTTTTATTTTTGATATTAGGTTGTATGAGCTGCTTCTATATTTTGGGTATTAACTCCTTATCAGTCATATCATTTGCAAAAAAACTCCCATTAAGTAGTTTGCCTTTTCATTTCATTGATGGTTTCCTTTGCTATGCAAAACCTTTTAAGTAGGTCCCACTTGTTTATTTTTGCTTTTCTTTCTTTTGCCATAGGAAACATCTGAAAAATATTGCTATGATTTATGCCAAAGAACATTCTGCCTATCTTCTCATATAGAAGTTTTATGGCTTCTGGTCTTACATTTAGGTCTTTAATCTATTTGAGTTTATTTTTGTATATGATGTGAGGACATGTTCTAATCTCATTCTTTTACATGTAACTGTCCAGTTTTTTCAGCATCACTTATTGAAGAGACTATCTTTTCTCCATTGTCTAGTCTTGCCTCCTTTGTTGTAGATTAATTGATCATGGGTGCATGGGCTTATTTCTGGGCTCTCTATTCTGTTCCATTGATCCACGTATGTATTTTTGAGCCAGAATTATGCTGTTTTAATTACTGTAGCTTTGTAGTATAGTCTGAAGTCAGAGAGCATGATCCATCCAGCTTGTTTTTTTCCCTCAAAATTGCTTTGGGATTTAGTTTTTTTTTTTGTGGTTCCATGATTTTTTTAAAAAGTTTTTATTAGAGTATAGTTGACTTACAATGTTGTGTTAGTTTTAAGTGTGTAGCAAAGTGAATCAGTTATACATATACATGCATCCACTTTTTTTAGATTATCATATACATTTTAGGATTATTTGTTCTATGAAAAATGTCATGGGTGTTTTGATAAGGATTGTATTAAATCTGTAGATTGTTTTGGATAGTGTGAAGATTTTAACAATATTAATTCTCCCAATCCAAGAACATGGGATATCTTTCCTTTTCTTGGTATCAGTTTCAATTTCCTTCATCACTGTTTTATAATTTTCAGAGTATAGGTCTTTTACCTCCTGGGTTAAGTGTATTCCTAGGTGTTTACTCATTTTTAATGCAATTTTAAACAATTTTAATTGAGATTTTTTTTTGCTTTCTGTTTTTGATAGTTCACTATTAGTGTATAGAAAAGCAACAGATTTCTATATATTGGCCTTGTAACCTGCAACTTTACTGAATTCACTTATTAGTTCTAATAGTTTTTTGGTGGAAATGTTACGGTTATCTATATATAGTATCAATTGGAAGGACTGATGCTGAAGTTGAAGCTCCAAGACTTTGGCCACCTAATGCGAATTGTCAACTCACTGGAAAAAACTCTAATGCTGGAAAAGATTGAAGGCAGGAGAAATGGGTGACAGAGGATGAGATGATTGGATGGCATCACTGACTCTATCGACACGAGTTTGAGCAAGCTCAGGGAGATAGTAAAGGACAGAAAAGCCTATGTACTGCAGTCCACAGGGTCGCAAAGTGTCAGACATGACTTAGCAACTGAACAACAACAATATACAGTATCACGTCATCTGCAAATAGTGACAATTTTACTTCTTCAGCTTCATTCAGTTTTGCATCTCCAGTTGTGCTTGGTATATAAGTGAAGTTGCTCAGTCGTGTCCGACTCTTTGTGACCCCATGGACTGCAGCCTACCACACTCCTCTGTCCATGAAATTCTCCAGGCAAGAGTACTGGAGTGGGTTGGTTGCTTAGTATATGGAAGGCCCTTATCCCTGAGTTTGCCTTACTGATCTGGTATCTCCCTCACTCCCAGTTTTTTCCTTCTAATGTGAATATCTTTGGGAAGGGGCACAGGCATGAGGAATTGAACTTTTAGTCCAATCTCTCTGGATGAGATGTGAGCCTGGGTGGAGCAGTGAGGCATGGAAGAAGGGAGGGGGAGGTTCCTGAGACTCACTCTTACTTGTCTCAGAAGATCTATGAAGGAAACTAAGTTTTAAGCTTATTTCCGGAATTCTATGAGTTTCTGAACCTCACCTGCCACAGTATTCCTCTGGGACAGGTGCCTTGCCCAGTGATAACCCTCATCCATTCTGCTGTTGCAAACAGCAGAACTCAAGGCCATGTGACCAGATAAAATGTGAGTTTTATTTTCTCTAGGTACCCATCATTTCGGTGACATTCTCAATGGGTTGCTATTTAGGGGAAGCAGTGATCATACGTCACTTTAAAATGTTCTCAGTGTGCTCAGAGATCACAAAATCAAAGATTCTTTTAGGGCTGGAGGAAATCCCTGTGGTCATGGCTTACACATCTCTGCATTGCAGTGGAAGATGCTTAACTCACTTTGAGGGTGAAATGGAGAATTATCTTGTGTATAATGTGTTTTCATGAAACTCCTTATGTATATCTATATCTCAACATAGGACTTCGTGTGTATATGCAAATCCGTTTAACTATAATATGTAAGAGTCTCCATGAGTGACGGTATCAGAATGGGGAGGTCCACATCTGTGTAGTTCACTTTACTTCCTTTGCTAGCATCTTTCCGTTTAGGCCTTGTGTAACTTTTCCCTATCTTCAAACCCTCCTTTCCCTCACCCCTCACTTGTGCTTAGAAGCTCCTGAGGAATCTTGAGGTTGGGGTTGGGGATATTCACTCACAACTCTTCTCCTGGCCTGTCTTTATTTCAGCCACGCATCTGATCCTATCTTCATCTCTAGGTGAGCTCCTTGCTGCCTGCATTTATCTCTCTGTTTTATGGTGTCATTTAATTAGCTCGCACATGGTGGTTTTATGGGACAAACATGGCCTTGTTTGCCTTATAACTGAATTTCACGGCTCTGCAGGGACAGGTTAGGAAATCTCAGCCCTGCAAACTCCAGTGTTTGGAGTTCAGGAATTCTGAATCTTTAGGAACCTAGGAATTTGGGGAATGGGCTGGGTTGGAGATCTCTCTTCCACAGACTGAAAAAATAATCCCTTCTCTCTTCTCTAGTTGCCTGCCCTGCAGCATATGAAGGGAAGTGTGAAAGCTATGCTGGCCATTAGGGTCTGTCCTGAATCTCTGTTGCTCGTGTGACTGCCATACTACTTTTATTCCATAAATAGAGTGGATATCATTTACAGGATAGTTAAAATGTACACTCTAGTGGAATGAGATACTGTTAGTAGGACCAACACTAAAATAGGGCTTGTGAGTTTGAAGTCCCCAGGTGAGAAAAATGGAGAGGATCTTATTCCTTTGACAGAGAAACTTGTGGCCTAGTGGGACAGCTGGGGTGTTGAACCAAATAGGATTCGTCCAGATGCTAACTAGGGAATCGGGGGTTACTATTTATTCAAGTTTGTAATAATACAATGTACTTGCGTGTGTGTGTATGTGTGTTGTTTTACTAGTTGGTTAGGTCAAGAAGATCTGGGAACATATAAAAATAGACTATCCAGAATCATTCTGGGAAGACACATCCCATCTGCATTTCCTACATCTCTGATGAAGAAGGCCCTGCCCTCTGCTGCCATATATGACAGCCTTTTGTCCAAGCAGCTTCCTTCTCCTCTTGCCCACAAAGTCACCGGAACATCTACACACACACAGTAGAAATGTTCATAAACCAGCTCTTAATACACTATTCTTTTCTCAGCTTTAGATGACACAGTTCCCTGGCTTGACGTTGGTGGGGAACCAAGTGTGTGTGTATGTGTGTGTGTGTGTGTGTGTGAAATCTGCCCAAGTGTGTGTGTGTGTGTGTGTGTGTGTGTGTGTGTGTGTATGTGTGTGTGTGAAATCTGCCCAAAGGCAAGAGGTGGGCTAGAGGAACCATGAGAAATCTGCTACTTTCACTCTCTGCCTGCCCCTCTCACCCCCTCTGCTCTGCAGCAATGAACTTTTCAACCCCAGGCCTGCACTCCTGCCCCCAATCTGATCTCTCCCTCCTCAGTCTGGTTTCCATCTCTCACGTCCCATTCCCTGCACTGTCCCTACATACGTTTTCTCCTTCTGAAACTTATCAGTCTGCTATCCCTAAGACCACTGGCAGGAAGATGTGTATGAAAAGTAGCCTGGACACAGGTAAGCAGTGCTTCTAGGAAAAGAGGAGCCTAAGCAAATGTCAGTCTGGGGCAGGGAGGAGTGTTCGGAGAGAAAACAATTGGGGGAGGAGCGCCTCAAATTGTAGCTACAACTAAGAAGTAATGTAATCCTAATCTCAGACACAGAGACGTCCTACATATATGAATATGTTTTACCTTTAAAATGAGTGTTCTAGGGAGCTTCCCTGGTAGCTCAGTGGTGAAGAATCTGCCTGCTGATGCAGGAGACACAGGTTCGATCCCTGATTCAGGAAGATCCCACATGCTGCAGAGCACCTAAGCCCGTACACCACAACTACTGAGCCTGTGCTCTAGAGCCTGTGAGCCACAACTACTGAGCCCACATGTTCTGGAGCCTCTGCTCTGCAACATGGGAAAGCACTGCAATGAGAAGCCCACGCACTGCAACAAAGAGTAGCCCCCACCTGCCGCAACTCGAGAAAAGCCCATGTGTAGCTATGAGGACCCATCACAGCCCAAAATAAATAAATGTTTAAACCAATTCATTCCTTTAAAAAAGATAAAATTGGATGTTCTAAATATCACTCCCCTTCTGAAATAGTCTGGATCTAGTTCTGCCTGGATGCCAAGGGTTAGATCAGATGATTCCCAAACTCACAGAGGAAGGACTCAGTCTTTCTGGGGCCTCTGTTTTGTCAGACTGTCTTCAGAAAATTTAGCCTAAATCCTTCCTGCTGCTACTTGCAACACCTTCAGAGACCAGTGATGCCTACAATTCATCTTGAATTGTCCCCTCCTCCCTGGGAACTTGTGACGGCACAACTCACCTAAAAAATCATTAGGCTCTGAAAGTGTTGGGACTGGCCCCAGCACGTCTTTGCCCTTCTGTGCTGTCCTATCTGCAGATGACTTCAGAGAAGGTGAGGGTGGTGTTCAATGGATGCTCCAAACTTCCCCTCCTCTTTCCCCTGAATTGCCAATATATTTTCTCTGACAGTTTGCACAGATAGTTAAGATACCGTGTAATTACTGTTGCATTTGAAATCCAAACATGATTTATACCTGACAAGCTCAGTCATCTTTGGGATGACTTGGTGTATGTGTATGTATTTGTATGCATGTATGTACGTGTATATATGTTGGTTATGTCTTTTTGTGGGAGCAGAGTAGGTATTAGACCTTATGACTTTCTCTTGCTCAGTTACCTTCCTTTACTGCATCAAGAAACTGGCATATACAGGGCACAGGAGGGAGACTCCAGGTGTGATGGGAACGCTGTGATACCCAGGATAATGATAAACACACAGACATAATGAGATGAGGGTGAGGTCTAGGTGGTGATGGAGGATGGAGAGACACCACTAGAAGCAAAATGGATGACTTACTGACAGAGGACTGCCTTCAGGAGAGACTGTGGGGGACTGTTTGGGAGAGGCTAATTAGGACCAGAAAGAAAGGAAAGGACCATGTCTTTGAAGAAAGAAAAGAATGACCTTGAAAGTAGAAGGGGAGAGATTTTCAGGGAAGGAAGCAGATTGCCAAGCTGACAGGCAGTGTCTTGAGTGAAGAAGTCATAGGGAAGTGGGAGGTGGAGGAGAGGGCTGTTCCAATGGGCAGAAGGATAAAAGTGCTGATGGTGTTTCATCCAATTGCTGCTAGGAGGCATTTAGGCAGCCCCTTGAAACGCTAGGTCCAGGGTGGGGAGGGAGATTTTCCCTGCAGCGAGGAATTGGGCTTGGAAAGAAAAAGGAGTTAGGGTGGGCAGAGGAGAGATGAAGGTGGCTACTAGGAGTAGGGGAGGAAGAGTGGGGAGCCACTACCAGGGCTTCTTAACTTGTGGCAGGGGAACGGATGACCAGTTCTCTTCCACTTCCCTTCCTATTCCAGCAGGAGAGTTTAAGGGTGGACAAGAGAAAGGATTATATAATTTCCCAAAGCAAAGTGCACCATGCATGATCTCTGTGCCTAAAATAGATGTGGCCTGTGAGGAGGGAACCTGTCTGTAAGGCAGGAAGATGCGCGGGGGTAGGACTCATCTTCAGCCCCCGCGGTAGAATGGGAGTGGGGGTAGTCGCTGTTCCTACGTTTTGCTCTCGGCGTCTCTGGCTCAGGCTTCTGTCAGTACAGACCTGCCTCCCGGCCCCGCCCCAACTGTTGATTATACCCCTTGGGATGCATCATTGTTAGGAAAGCAGATGTGCCAGATGTGACATGTTTGAAAGAAAAAAATTCCCTTACCTCGGAGCCTTGGGGAGAGCAGCTAATCACCATCTTGCTGCTGCTCATGGGGAGGGCAGGGCTGAGGTGGGGTTTGTGCCAGCCTCGAACCCTCTCGTCCCTCTGCGGGAGGATCTCCAAGCACCTATGGGGCCAGATGTGGGAGGAGAGTTTGGAGAGAAAGAAGATAAATTCAGGTCCCTATGAAATGGAAGAGATTTTACTTGCACAGCACTGGTGGGCTGCTTGCTAGTTCATATTTCTGGGTTGAGCAACTTATGTAAAGAGGTGCTGGTGTGTATGCGTGTGTGTAGATTTCTAGGGATCCAACCCAATGGCATCACATCAGTTTATGGGACCAAATTCTCCTGGAGGACCCCCTGGGAAGCCTCCTGTTCCATGCCCTGCTACTGCCCACTAGTTGTTCCTACTTTATTTTCTTCCTGTCTTTGAAAACTGAGCTCAGAACTTGCAATGTGTCTTGTCCTTCGCCCAAGGGGAGCCTCCTGAGGTTGCTGACAGATGTCTCAGTCTGGGAAGCCCCAGCATGCTTTGCTTGTGTCTCACTGCCAAGACAGTGCCCGAGGTACCCAAATGTCAGGGCCCCAGTGCTTTGGAGACTATGGGACAGTGGAACAATTCTTTGGATAAGACTAGGAGAGGATTAGAAGAAGGAAATGGCAACCCACTCCAGTATTCTTGCCTAGAGAATCCTGTGGACAGAGGAGCCTGGAGGACTACTGTCCATAGGGTCGCAGAGTCCGACACAACTGAAGCGACTTAGCATGCATGCATGCATTGAAGAAGGAAATGGCAACCCACTCCAGTATTCTTGCCTGGAGAATCCCAGGGACGGGGGAGCCTGGTGGGCTGCCATCAATGGGGTTGCATAGAGTCAGACACAACTAAAGTGACTTAGCAGCAGCAGCTGCAGCAGCAAGAGGGGATTAGGAGAAGAAATCCAAGAAAGACTCTTGGGTGTACTAGAAAGTTCTAAGTTTGAGATCAAGGTGAAGTCACAGAATATTGCCCAGTGCCTGGAGAACAGATGTAATGGTTCTATGGTACCTACAATCCTTAGAGATGTAGTTGATGCCCAGAAACCTCTGCTCAGATTCCTAGGAAGTGATTCTTGAGTACATCTTTGTTTAAGTGTTGACATTTCCTTCTTTCTAAACCAAACTCTAACTCTTCTAGTCTGATCTCAAAGAAAGCAGATCTTGAGACTTCCCTGGCCGCCCAACAGCTCAGACTCCACACTTACAATGCAGGGGCACAGGTTCTATCTTTAGTTGGGGAACTAAAATCACGCATGATGTGTGGCCAAAAAAAAAAAAGAACGTGGACCTCTGGCCAAGACATCTAACCCTCTGCTACCCCAAGACATTAATGCATATAAGTTAGTAGAGTTTTGTTGTCTCTACCGACTAAAAGTCCACTGACTAAACCCAATCTCAAAGTAGCTCCATCCCTAGTGTTAGTCACTCAGTCATGTCCGACTCTTTGCAACCGCATGGCCTGTAGCCCACCAGGCTCCTCTGTCTATGGGATTCTCCAGGCAAGAATACTGGAGTGGGTAGCTATTCCCTTCTCCAGGGGATCTTCCCAATCAAGGGATCAAACCCAGGTCTCCTGCATTGCAGGCAGATTCTTTCACCGTCTGAGCCACCAGGGAAGCCCCTAGCTCCATTTCTAATCCCATCCTTAATCCTGATCCTGAAATTAACTCTAACTTCAATCCCAGTTCTACCTCTGCTTCTCCACCCCCACCTCTCACTGCAGAGAATGATTTGAGGAGAGGAGGGGCTGGGGAAGAGAGGGCAAGATGAGGAATGCTTCTGGGGAAGAGGAGGAGGAGATCCAGCCAGAGCGACCTGGAGGAGCCAGTGTGGTATCTGGGAGCCCGGGGCATGATCCCGGTACTTGCCAAGCCATGAGTCACAACATCGTTCTCTATGGCATTTTGTTGGGGGTGTGTCTGGGCTGGCAGCTGGTAAACAGGCTTGCTTTGAATGAGGTGCTTCCCTTCTGTCCCTCTCCCTAATTTGGGGGAGAAGGGAGAAGTCTGCGGTCCTGAAGGTCCTTCTTTGTTTCCTTTTAGATTTCATGAGACTCAAGCTAAGCGAGAGGAAAGACTTGGTACTTTGTCATTGGTTGCAAAAAAATTGTGGAGAGAGAAGTCGCTGGGAATAGAGTCTTGAAGCTTCCAAACGGGAGAAGTTTCCAATCCACTGAGCGTCACTCGCCTCGGGGATGCCGAGCTGCTCCACTCTGCCCTGTGCCCTCTCTCATGACAGGGCCCATGTGCTGCTCCGCCTCCCTCCCATTGTTGCCATTGCCAAAATTCAGACAGGCATCCACCGTGGCTGGATAGAGATCTTTATGGGGCTAAACCTGTGCCTCTGGACAAAATAACAACTGGAAACACCTGGAACTTTTCTCCAAACCTGGTACCTATCTCCAGCGCATGATGAGTCAGTTTTCTATCTACAAAATGGGAGCAGCCTGGACCCTTACTCTTGAGGAAGGGAGAAAAGGAGCTGGACACTAATAATCATTTTCTGATGTTGAAGACGATCAGGGTTATTATTGTTTACTCCTTGGGGAAGCCAGATAACCATCAGCCTGACTCTAGACACAGGTAGTTCAACACAGTCACTGCCCTTAGGGCTCGTGGAACTCTACTCCTTCCCCCTCTCTCCTTAGCCCACATCTGCCAATCCTGCTGTAACTACAACAACTGGGGGAGAAAGCTGGTGCCGATTCTCTGATCTATTCCCTCTAGGCCTCATTTGCACATCCTGGAGCAGAGTTTATGCTCCCGCAAATCCCAGATATAGCTCCTGTCCCAGCCTCCTGCACAGAGTGTGGAGGCTAAAAGTCTCTCAAACCACCTAGGAAGTGACAGTGGCAGGACCTTACATACAGATGCACGTGGTGGTGATCAGTCACTCAGTCGTGTCTGACTCTTCGCAACCCCAGGGACTGTAGCCCACCAGGCTCCTCTGTCCATGGGATTCTCCAGGCAAGAATACTGGAGTGGGTTGCCATGCTCTACTCCAAGGGGTCTTCCTGACCCAGGGATCGAACCTACGTTTCCTGCATTGGCAGGCATATTCTTTACCACTGAGCCACCAGGGAGGCTCTGTGATCCTCTAAATATACTGATGCATGAAAGATCCCTAAATCTCTGTTCTTTGGATGACACAATACCCGCTTTAGCCTGTCTACCAGTCACATAGGTGTTACCCTCTTGGAAAACATTAGTGTTCCAGTTTTCTGAGGATTTAAAAAAGGCAGTTTGATTTAGAAAAATGATAAAACGTGCAAGTCAAAAGAGGGTTGGGGTGGGGCTTCCCTGGCTCAGTGGTAAAGAATATGCATGCCAATGCGAGAGACACAGGTTTGATCCCTGATCGGGGAAGATCCTACGTGACTTGGAACAACTAAGCCTGTGTGACACAATTACTGGGCCTGTGCTCTAGAGCCTGGGAGCTGCAACTACTGAAGCCAGCACGGGCCTGTGCTCCACTGCAAGAGAAGCCACTGCAATGGGAAGCCTCCACGCTCCAACTAGAGAGAAGCCTATCAAGGCAGCTGGACAAAAGCCCACACAGTAACGAAGACCCAGCACAGCCAAAAATAAATAAAATTAAAAAAAAAATAAGGTTGGCGGGCTTCCCTGGTGGCTCAGTGGTAAAGAATCCACCTGCCGATGCAGGAGACACGGGTTTGATCCCTGATCAGGGAAGATCCCACATGCCGTGCAGCAACTAAGCCCATGCACCACAACTATTGAGCCTGTGCTCTGAGCCTGAGAGCCTCAACTATTGAAGCCCATGTGCCTCAACTACTGGATTCCATGCTCTAGAGCCTGTGCTCCCCAACAAGAGAAGCCACGGCAGTTAGAAACCCTCACACTGTGACTAGAGAGTAGGGCCCTCTCGCTGCAACTAGAGAAAAGCCTGCACAGAAACAAACACCCAGCACAACCAAAAATAAAACTTAATTAAATTTAAAAAAAAATAGGAGGACTTCCTTGGTGGTGCAGTGGTTAAGAACTTACCTGCCAATGCAGGGGACACAGGTTCAGTCTCTGCTCTGGGAAGATTCCACATGCTGTGGAGCAGCTAAGTCTGTGGGCCACAACTACTGAAGCCTGTATCCCTGGAGCCTGTGCTCCACAACAAGAGAAGCCTCTGCAATGAGAAGCTCATGCAAAAGCAATGAAGACCCAGCACAGCCAAAAATAAAATTGATTAATTAATTTAAAAAAATAGGGTTGGGATCAGAGTCCTTGCCAGCTCCCTCTTTTTTCTTTCTTGTAATGGGTAAATATTGTAGTAATAATAACAAACATTTAAATATTACTAGCATTTTACAGTTTCAAAGTGCTTTCATTTATAATCATACAAGAGCTTCGTGTGATGGAATTCTAACCTTCATTTGACAGAAGAGGAAACCAAGGTACAGAGCAGTTAATGTGATTTCCTCAAGGGTATAGAACTCATGAGCGACACAGCGACACATGTGGCATCTGACTAAAGTCTAGTGGCCATTATGAGGGGGCTGAAAATCTGTGTCCAACAAGGAAAGAAAGAGGGAGAGAGCCCTTTCTGAAGAATTCCCAGGGTGGGGGATACAGATTTTTCTATGAAGTCCTATGAATGGTTGAGGATAAGATGGTCTTGGCATGGGCCCCAAAATAAGTGAGGTAGAGGGGATTTCCCTGGAGGTCCAGTGGTTAAGACTCTATACTCCCAATGCAGGGGGCATGGGTTCAGTTCCTGATTGAGGAAATAAGGTCCCACATGCCACACAGCATAATCTAAAAAAAAAAAGAGAGAAAGAAATGAGGTTTAAAAAAACCTAAATCTAACTGCAGTTCAGTTCAGTTCAGTTCAGTCGCTCAGTCGTGTCCGACTCTTTGCGACACCATGAATCGCAGCACGCCAGGCCTCCCTGCCCATCACCAACTCTCGGAGTCTACCCAAACCCATGTCCATCGAGTTAGTGATGCCATCCAACCATCTCATCCTCTGTCATCCCCTTCTCCTCCCGCCCCCAATCCTTCCCAGCATTAGGGTCTTTTCCAATGAGTCAACTCTTCGCATGAGGTGGCCAAAGTATTGGAGTTTCAGCTTCAACATCAGTCCTTCCAATGAACACCCAGGACTGATCGCCTTTAGGATGGACTGGTTGGATCTCCTTGCAGTCCAAGGGACTCTCAAGAGTCTTCTCCAACACCACAGTTCAAAAGCATCAATTCTTCGGCGCTCAGCTTTCTTCATCACCCAACTCTCACATCCATACGTGACCACTGGGATAAGAAAATATTAAGAAAACTGGGAAAGATATGCCATCACCTGAAATCCTGATAATATTTTGTTGATGAAATATTGGATGTTCTAAGCAGTCCAGTTTAGAAGGAAACTCCAGAGGCTACTCTCTCCAGGTCCCCACCTGTAGGCCGTACTGTCAACATGTGGTTAGATGACCTTCTCAAAGATATCAGAGCCGCAGAAGCCCACTGAACTATTCCATCTCTCTGTCTATCATTAATTTTATCTTAAAGTGAAAGTGTTAGTCGTTCAGTCATATCTGACTCTTTGCGACCCTACGGACTGTAGCCTGCCAGGCTCCTCTGTCTATGGGATTTTCCAAACAAGAATACTGGTGTGGATAGCCATTCCCTTCTCCAGGGGATCGAACCCAGATCTTAGGCCTAATGTAATCTCTTTTGCTACCATCCCAACTAGTTCTGTGTTAGTGGAAGTTGGGTAGGGGCTACCTATCAATGTATCTATCTCTGTATCTATATATCTATATGTGATTTGGAAAGCTGTCTAGAAACTTCCAGTCATTGATGAGTTTATAAACAGAATTCATACTTTTCAGGTTTCATACTTTTCTTCACCAACTTCCTTGGCCTTTTCTTCTCACATCAGCTTTTGAAAAATAGTGGTTTGCTCCTGGTCTCTCTGGGAGGTCAAGGCTCCAAGAGTATGAGGAGCTGTTGTTTCCTTCTGTTCTGATTCAGGCTGTCCTTGCCTTTTGCTTTATCTGCTATAAAAGCTTTATCTGTTGTAAAAAACAAACAAAAAACCTCCTCTCCTTCAATTCTCTCCCTTGTAACAATCCTAAACTATGCTGCAAGATTTGTCTTCCTAAAACAGGGCCCTAATCATGCCACTTTTCTGCTCAGAAACTGGTTCCCATGGTTACCTTGTTGAGTGCTTGCTATGTGTCAGATAATATCCTAAGTGCTGTGTGCATCATCTAATTTACTCACCACATCAACCCTGTGTGGTAGGGCCTTTTGTATTCTCTGTTCAAAGATGAGGAAAGAGAGGTACAGAGTAGTTACAGAACTTGTCCAATGTTTCATGACTGAAAAGAGGCAGGGCTGAGCTTTGAACCCAGGCATCTGCGACCCAGAACTCAAGCTCTCCCAACACTCTGTATACTTTTAGATGTCTACATCATGTCTCCTGATGGCAGGACCTGTGATATCTGTCATGTTAAGCACCAAGCACAGCACCATATTTAATAAAAGCTTGTTGATAATTACGGTGATGCAGAAAAAAAAGCAGTTCTATGGTGAATGTGATTGGGAGGAAGGGAGAATTTTAACTGTGATTCTCCAGTTTGCCTAGGAGAACGTGGACTTCTTGATCCATGCAGATGTTGCTGACTGCATTTCAAGAGCCCCCGTTGTGTGCAGAGCTCTCCATTTAGTGGAAGAATTATCTGGGAACAAGACTTGATTTCTGTCCTTGAGCAGCTCCTAGGCGAATGGAGGAGACTGCACTTAGATCTACGACACAGGCATTTTTTTACTGAATTTGCAGGACTTGCAGCTTCAGACACCACCCAACAAGAGTTTGGAGGTTCTGGTTGACTGTGATGGCAGAAGGAGGTGGTGACTGGGAGACCACTGATACTCTTGGGGTCTCTAACTGTCCTTCAACATGTGTAGCATGGTTGTGGCCCAGGGAACTCAGCTGTGCTCTGTAGGTTGCCTCCACCGTGTGGTCTCCAGTGAACCTCTCAGCAAGGTAAAGGGGGGTGCCAGTGAAGATTAACCCCAGAACAAGGTAAAGAGACTGAGGAGACCGGAAGAAGTTCCTCACAGCTATGGGGCAGTGGAACTGAAGCTGCAACTCAGGTCTCAAATGACACCCCCCCACACCGATGTCTTGGCTTCACAAGGTGGGGGTGGAGAGGTGGCACCGTTTCTATGTCAGAATGGCTCAGTCATCACCCCCATTCCCACCCCGCCTCGCCTCTCCCCTCTCCTCTCGCTGCAGCCACCTGCGCTTTGCTTAAGTGCCCTGCCCTCGAGCAAAAGCTGAGAACTCAGTTTTTGGGGAAAGTGAGATGCAGCGTCCCTGACAAATGGGTGGGTCTCCACCCCCCTCCCCCGCCCAGTTTATGAGCCCAGGGTGGCTCCCTTCTAACACCCTCCCTCTCTTTATGGCCCTGCTGCGATCTTTGATGTCTTCTTCTCGTGAAGGGGTGGGGGTGGGGAGAGAGAAGCCAACCTCAGCCAGAGAGGCCCCGCCCACAGAAGTTCTCAGGTGAGGGAGGGAGTCCAGGGAGGAGGGCAGGATTTAGCATAAGGAGCAGTCGGTTGGATGGCCTAACGCTGAGCATCCTTCCAGACCCACATCTCTCTGGGAAACATCGGCAGTGTGGTCAGTCTCTGTCACAGCATTAGAAAGAATATGGTGATGTGGGCTTCAGCCTGGGTTCAAATCCTAGACTTGATCATTCTAGCTTTTGGACCTTGGGCAAGTTACTTAACCCTTTGAACTTCCCTTTCTAAATCTGAATTGAATAATAGACTATCCCACAAGATGTCATGAGAACAGAGTAAAACGTGCACATCAGTACCCAGAAGAGTGTCTTAAAGCCAAACTGTCTCCTTGATGAAAAGAGAAGCTCCTTGAGAGCTGGGATCTCACCGGCCTTCTCCCCTCCCCACCCTACATCCTTCCACCTTCTCCGACACCTCACGCCTCTACCCCTTCCATGCTTGGTTGGGAGGCTTTTTCACTCAAGCCTTCCTCCTCACCCCTGCCCAGCCTCTCGAATGGATAAATTCCAAGCTCAGTGCCAATTCTCTTCTCTGTCCTCCTCAGGTCCCCATCTCAAAAGCTTCTTCACTTGGAGAATCCTGTCAACAACTCCCGTCTCCACACTTGGCAGTTTTTCCCCCTCTCTGCCGTACTCCCTTTCTCCTCCATTAACATGATTTTATTTGCTTTGCTCCTATTCTTATCCATCTATAATTTTTATTTTATAGTCACTCCATAATGGTCTGGGGCCATTCCTACTGAATCACCTACTGATCTTACTTTAGGATTTAATTTGGTTTTATTAAAATTACCAAAATTCTCCCTGGGCAGGTGTAGACCTGGCCAGGGCAAAGCTCTCTAGGCTGTTGACTGAGAGGTCCCTCCCCACTGGTAGATTTCCAGGCTCTTTAGTATTTCGTTCAGCCACGGCTGGTGAATGTTTCTGGTGCAGCAGTGTGTGTGTGTGTCTACATGTAGTTTGAAGTGTGGATGTTTCCCTTTTAGCTATGAGAACATAAGTTTACACTGCCTAGGGAAAGGGCTGTAATGTATTTTAAGTGGTTAAAGAAGCTGCGCAAGTAGCCACTGTACCTACATTTGGAAGTACAGACACATTCTGTCACCATTTTTGATGTGAAATCAACAACAGTAATAGGTTTCAGCTGTTTTAAGTACTGTATGTGTTGTGCTTAGTCTCTCAGTCATGTCTGACTTTTTGCAGCCCCATGGACTGTAGCCCGCCAGGCTCCTCTGTTCATAGGATTCTCTGGCAAAAATACTAGAGTGGATTGCCATTCCCTTCACTAGGGGATCTTCTCCACCCAGGGATTGAACACATGTCTCCTGCATTGGCAGATGGATTCTTTTCCATCTGAACCTTATACACTGACTTTTTCTTCAGGGAAAAGGGGTAGGAAAAGTTTTGGAAAAATAGAATTTTCATTTAGTTTTTCCAGTGTATTACTCCTCGAATAAAAAGAGCTCCATTAAATGCAGAAATTTAAGCATTAGGGGTGTTGAACCCAGAAGCAGTAGAAGAGAAAATAGGATTCAAAGAAAATGAAAATAACAAAATTAAAAAACAACATCCTGAGTTGGATGTCTCATATTTATCCTGGTGGTTGATCACTGACTATCCCCCAAGGCCACCAATAAACTCAGATCCCATTGAGAGGTAGAACTCAGGCCTCTAGCTCCATGGACATCTTTGTTTTGTTCCCTTTTCTGAAGAGAAGCATTTTCTGTTAATTAGAGAGTGTGCCTTCCTCTGCCTTCCCCTCAGCCCCTTCCATAGTCCCAGGATCTGCTATTTCCCAGCCTCTGCCTGTATATCCACATTCCAAATATCTCTCTCCTAAGGAACTGGGGAAGAACTCTATGGTGGAAAACATGAACAGTGCACTTCTTTTTAAAAATTAATTAATTCATTTATTTTTAATTGAAGGATGCTGGGAAAGATTGAAGGCTGGAGGAGAAGGGGAAAACAGAGGATGAGATGGTTAGATGGCATCACCAACTCGATGGACATGAGTTTGAGTAAACTCCAGGAGAGGGTGAAGGACAAGGAAGCCTGGTGTGCTGCAGTGCATGGGGTTGCAAAGAGTCAGACACAATTTAGCAACTGAGCAACAGATTGAAGGGTAATTGCAATATTGTGTTGGTTTCTGCCATATATCAATTTGGATCAGCCATAGGTATACATATGTACCCTCTCTCTTGAGCCTCCCTCCCACCTCCCACCCCATCCCACCCCTCTAGGTTGTCACAGAGCCCTGGTTTGAGTTTCCTTCAGTCATACAGCAAATTCCCACTGTCTATACTGTCTATTTTATGCATGTTAGTGTACATGTCTCCACGCTACTCTCTCCATTCGTCCCACCCTCTCCTTCTTTGCACCTTCCCTAACCCTCCCCCACCCCCTGTCCATAAGTCTGGAAGAGTGCACTTCTTTCCTGGAGAATCGCATCAAATTAGGTCAGAGGGCTGTTGGGCAAAGAGTCTCTGTTTTGGTGCCTCAACTTCTGCTCCCCTCCTGCAGCTCTCCTTGGCTAGAATCAATTTGGCATTGAATCTGCCTGTTGATTTTTTTTTTTTTTTTTGCCTGTTGATTTTAAGAGAATTGGGAATAGAGCTGGATTGAAGAAGTTAGCTTCCTTCTGGGAATAAGGCAGAGATTTGAGTTCTCCCTTGAGGACGTAATTTTGAATCTAGAGGGTTGAGTGAGAAATGAGGCCATTTGTGGCAGCCTAACACCGGGCATTTGAAAATGGACATTTTCTCATCATCCTTCCTTTCCTTTAAAAAAAAATAATGTAGCTTGGAAGAATACGATTATCCTTAAACATTTTATTTTTTAATTAAAGAGGGTTCATTATGCTACCCGTCTCATCTCGTCCCAGAGGAGAGAAACCCTGTGTTCAGCAGTTTGCTAAGAAATAATTATAGGTTCAGATCTTCCCCAGGCCCCGAAATTCAATTAAAATTTTTTTGTTTTAAGTTGCTTGCAGTCACATGGTATGTATGTGTGGATGAGTGTGTGTGTGCGCGTGTGCACGTGCACACACATGCCCCAGTTTCCCTTGTAACTACTCCGGGAATGGGTTCCCAAATGTGAGGTTCCTAAAAGACAGCAATCCCCTGACTCCCAACCCAGTTTCTTGGCTGTTTCTACATGATCTGATATTAACACATAATGCTCTGTGAAAGCAACCTTTGTTTTTTTGTTAGTTTGTTCATTTCTGGCTAGAATCACTATGTTTGTCTATCAGTCCCCAATTTCTGGGATATGTCTCTGGCTTATACTGAATCAGATCAGTGTAAATAAGTGGCTCTCAACCAACACTGTGGATCAGAATCACCTGGGGGAACTTTTAAGCAGTAGTGATGCCTACTCCCTGATGTATATATTCAGCTGGTGTGGAGCAGGGCCCAGGCATCAGTATTTTTTAAAGGCTCCTTAGGTGCTAATGTACCCTAGTTCGATTCCTGGGTTAGGAAGATCCCCTGTAGAAGGGATAGGCTACTCACTCCAGTATTCTTGGGCTTCCCTTGTGGTTCTGATGGTAAAGAATCCGCCTGCAATGCGGGAGATCTGTGTTTGATCCCTGGGTTGGGAAGCTCCACTGGAGGTGGGCATGGCAACCCACTCTAGTATTCTTGCCTGGAGAATCCCCACGGATAGAGGAGCCTGGCAGGCTTACAGTCCATGGGGTTGCAAAGAGTCAAACAGGACTGAGTGACTAAGCACAGCACAGCACAAAAGATACCCAAAGGGCTTCCCTGGTGAGTCAGCAGTTAAGAATTCGCCTGTGATGCGGAGACCCAGGTTCAATCCTCGGGTCAGGAAGATCCCCTGGAGAAGGGAATAGCTACCCACTCCAGTATTCTTGCCTGGTAAATCCCATGAACAGAGGAGCCTGGAAAGCTATAGTCCATGGGGTCGCAAGAGTCAGATGCAACTGAGGGACTAAACAATAATAACACAAAGATACACAAATAGGGTCACAGGGCCCAAATTTCATTGCCTACTTGCTCAGCTTACTGTCTAGTTATTTAAGTAGTGTAAGATAGGGATAGAGTGGTTACCTGTCACTTTTATACAGACTCTGAATTATATTTAAACTTGGGGTGGAAACAGGATTCCGTGGTTCTCCCAGGCACCGCCTCTTTCCTCATCCTAAGGGTGGGGGGGCAGTTCTGTTGTAGGACTTCCCCTGTTTACATAACAAAATTATTAGGGAGGATAGTCTATAGATGACTCTTCTTGTAAGAACATTCCAGGAAATGGGGCAGTATTCATATTTATGGGTTCATTCAGGCCGCGATTGACCTTTTCCCTAGTTTACAGAAAGTAGCTAAAAATTCCCAGGCCTTAGGGCACAAGACCTCCTGGCAGCAGAAATATGGAAAGAGGGAGGCAGGGCTATGTGAGGCCAGATTCTCCCCAGATAATTAACCAATATAGACATGTCTAATAGAAATCTAATAAATAAGTTAATAAATAAAAGAACAAGAATGTACTTTTGAATCCCTATATATCTCAGCATATAAATATATATAGGTTTCTGCATATTAGTAGCTTACACAATGTGTGTATTTGCAGATTTAAATAGAGTGGTATATAAATATATTTATATAACTACAGCAGCCTTGTAGAATGTGGAGGTAATTATGCAGACAGCTCAGGCATGTTTTTTGAAAATTGCAGCCATTTTCATATTTGACTGAAAATTTCACTGTTATCCCGACGTTCCCAAGTATTTAGACTTATAAATTATGTATATATTTTCTAGTTTGCCTACAGATGTCTGTATACACTATATATAGAATAGGTTAGGATATATATATATATATATATATTTGCTATTTTTCAGAGAGAGGGTTCTGAATCAGTGTAGATAGCCAAAGTGAGCAGTTCAAACTCAAATAATCTACACTGGGGCTTAAATAATCTGCATTTACTAATTATATGAATTCAGTTCTAAAATCTTCACTTTTTTGGTGCTACGTAGCTACAGCCCCTACAAATTTGAACCAGTTGAATGCACTTCACTTTGCCTTTGAGAATGCAGGTGTGTGATGAATAGTCAAGGACCTACTGGTTCCAATTTGAATTATCCACCCTTTTGAAGGGAGGAAAATAGAAAACTATCCAAGAAAAAGCTAAGAGAAAGAATTTCATTTTGTTTTTGTGATGAAGTCAGAATATTTTCTCTCACTCCTTGTCCTTCTCTCTCACACATAGGCATGCATGCACACACACGCAGGAGCGTGCATGCACACATGCATATACACACTCACTCTTTTATTAAACTGATGCTAATTTCTTTCTTTCTGGACTGACAGCAGCTTGATGGTCCATGGAGGGGAGGAAGCAAACCAAAGCTGTCTCCAGACACAAGAGCAGACCAGTGCACACGAGCCACAACTATGGAGATGTGCTTTAGACCCAAAAAGGCTTGGCTGAGAAATTGTTTACAAACCACTACCAAATACCTTATCAGATTTCTGACACTTCTGTCATCCTCCCTGGTTACATGGAGATCTTTCTTGTCCTTTCAAGGGTCTGAGGTCTTCTGGCAGTGTTCAGTAGGTATTCTGTGAGAACTATTCTGCATATAGAAAATGTATTTTTGTGATGTATTTGTGAGAGGAGGTGAGCTCCATGTTCTTCTACTCCATCTATTTTTTTTACATTTATTTATTTGGCTACATCGGGTCTTAGTTTGTTTCTCTCTAGTTGTGTTGTACAGGCTTAGTTGCCCTGCAACATGTGGAATCTTGGTTCCTCAACCAGGGATCAAGCCTGCCTCCCCTAAATTGGAAGGTGGATTCTTAACCACAGGACCACCAGGTAAGTCCCTACTCCACTATCTTGATTCTGAGCTTCTCTATGACATTTCTACTTATCTCCCAGTCTGGTTCTGTATTTGAAACTGGAACAGATATTGGATTTGTGTCCCCCAAGTCTGCCTCCAAGAGCTAGGGCTCAGGGTCACACCATGGACAATGGAGTGGGAAGAAGACCGCTGCTACCATCTCCCCATCCCCTGTGCATAGTCCAGGCTGAGCTGACTATGGAGGCTCCCAAGACCCTGCTTTACATCATTTGTGATGATTTTTTTAATGAAAAATTATATAGATGAGTTTTATTAATATTCTTCTCTTTCTGGGTTGGCTTAGCAACAACTTAGTTTTAAATATGCACCTCATTCTCCTAGTTGCATCTTTTATCTTGTTTGCAAAACCAAAATGAAGCATAGGAGAAGAAAACACCCTTGCCTTGGAGAAAGACTACCCTGTTTAAACCCAATATTGGCTACTCATGGATGAAATAAAATAAGAGAGTTTTCTGAACTGTTCAGTTTTAAACATCCCACCTTATTAAATACATTCAACATGAAACCAATTTCTGTTGTTTTACACGAGTCAAATCTCTAGTTGGGAATGGGTCTGCAGGAAGAGGGAGTGGAAGTACTCTGTTAGGTACCTAGATACTGTTCTATTTCATCCACATTCCTGGTGATGCCATTTAATCACAGGGTGGATACACCAGCTTTCCAGTTCTCACTTGGGATATATGTGCTTATATACTACCTAGGCTTGTGACAGCAGAACGAAGTGGGCCAAGGAGGACAGGATCAGCCTCTCATCTACTCATTCAGCAAAGATTTACTGAGCCCCTACAAAGTGTTGGGAACTGCGTGAGGTTCTGGTGTAAAGACAACAAGATCTTGTCTATGAGGTCCTCACGGTACATATTTATGGAATAAATGGACATATTAGCAAATAGGTATAATACAATGAAAGAAGTAACACAAGAGTATTATAAAAGCACAAAGGAGAGGCAGTATCTAACCTGCTCTTTGGGGTGGGGGATGGACTCTCAAGAAGCAGACGATGAGAGCCAGAATTTTATTTTCATACAATCTAGTCCTTAGTATGATTCTCTGCTTGTTGAATGAATTGGTCAAGGATTTATTAAGTCTCTGGAATGGCAGTGACAGAAGCACTGGAATAGGAGTCTGAAGGTCTGGGTTCTGGATTAGGCTCCATGATTGCAGTTTGTGACTTGGCCCCGCTGTTGCTTGTCAAGATGAAATCGGGGCAAGATCCTGGGCCAGTGCCAGACCTCTGCTTCCTTGGTTAATTAAATACACTGTCTCTCCTCCCATTATGTGTGTCACCCAGAAGAAATAAAACCAAAGTTTTCTTCTCTAATCCACTCATAAAATAGTCATCAGCTCACTCGCGCCCAGTTGCTCAGTTGTGTCCTAATGTTTGCGACCCCGTGGACTGTAGTGCGCCAGGCACCCTGTCCATGGAATTTTTCAGGCAAGAATACTAGAGTGGGTTGCTATGCCCTCCTTCAGGGGATCTTCCTGACCCAGGAATCAAACCCATGTCTCCTGCACTGGCAGGCAGATTCTTTGCCACTGAGTCATCTGGGAAGCCACCAGCTCTCTCTAACTCTGTCCTATCCCAATTTTCTGTGAATCTTTAAAAAAGTATTTCAAAGTTATCTGGAAGAGTATTTATAACTTGAGACAGATTTTTGCAAAAGTTAGGACAGGTTGACTAGTGCTGAGAAGGCTGGAATGCCAAGAAAGTGAAATAATAGGAAAGAACCCATTTGGTTTACTTTGGCCAGTGCTGACCAGCAGTTTAAAGCCACCCTAGGGACTTTCCTGGTGATCCAGTGGTCAGAACTCTGTGCTTTCTCTGCTGAGGGCCCAGATTCAATCCCTGGTCAGGGTACTAAGATCCTGCAAGCCCCACAGTGTGGCCAGAAAGAAAGAAAGAAAAGAAAAGAAAACTACCCTATACTTAGAGCAGTGGGACAGCAGGTAGGGACCAGGGTCTGTATCGTGTTCTATAAGGAAGACTATTTCTCTTCTTGAGCCAAGCAGAGAGGGAGACTGGTGGCTGAAGTGTCCTGATCTAATTGGAACAGGAGGTCTCACATCCCTGCCGATCCTGTTGCCTCTTCCTTCCCCTGACCTTAGGCTGAAGGGAGGAAATGTTGGGTTATGATCAAACAACTCCATGTTAAAAGCTGAAGGGCCTAACCCTTCTCACAGAATTCATTTGCTCTTTGCCTCTAGAACACTCAGGTGCTTGCTTACCTCTGTTTTGTCCTCTGCAAAATGGGTATAGCAATTCCTGCTCTATTTACTATTCAGTGTACTTTGATGGTATTTTCATAGTTTGTAACTTGTTGTTGATTAAGATCTGTCTTCCTAACTTGAAAGGCATATTTAGGAAGACAAGAACTGTGTTTATTTTCCTCTCCATTTAATTCTCAGAATCTAGTTCAGTGCTTCCACGCATTTGCCAGTCACCCAATAAATACATTTGAATAAATGAATGAATGAATGGTATTTTCAGGATTAAGATGAACTATTTGAAATACTTCAAAAAAATGTACAGGTGAAAAGAGTGTAAAGCATTGTTTCTAGTTAACTAGATCATAAATTTCTTGAATTTAGGAACCAAATCTTACACCCTTTAAAAAATGTGTTTATTTCCTTATTGCTTATTTACTTTTGGGTCTTTGTTGCTGTACTCGGGCTTTGTCTAGTTGTGGTGAGCTGAGGCTACTCTAGTTGCAGTGCAAGGGCTTCTCATTGTGGTGGCTTCTCTTGTTTCGGAACACAGGCTTTAGGGCCCAAAGGCTTCACTGCCCCGTGACATACAGGATCTTCTTGGACCAGGGATCGAACATGTGTCCCCTTCATTGGTAGGCAGATTCTTAACCACTGGACCACCTGGGAAGTCACAAGTCTTATACTGTTTATTTCCCATTCAACCTAGCAGAGCACTCTCTGCACAGTAGGTGCTCTGTAAATAATTATGCTCATCACTGTAGTGTTTAAAAGAAAATTATAATACATGAATAAACAATCCAAAAGTGAATTTCATAAAGACAGTTCCATTTATAATAGCATTAAAAATAATAAAATGCTTAGGAATAAATTTCATAAAAGAATTGAAAAATTTATACTCTGAAAACTACAAAGCACTGTTGAAACTTAATTAAAGAAAACCTAAATAGATGTAAAAACACCCCATGTTCATGATGATACTTCCCAAATTTATCTACAGATTCAACATAATGCCTACAACAGAATCTCATTTCACTTCTTTGTAGAAACTGACAAGCTAATCCCAGAATTCATATAGAAACCAAAGGGACCCAAAAGAGCCCAGACAATCTTGAACAAGAAGAACAAGGATGGAAGACTCACATTTATTGATTTTTAAACATACAACAATGGTACAGTAATCAAGAGAGTACAGTACTGGCATAAAGAAAAACATATAGATCAATGGAATAGAATGATTGTTCAGGAATAAACCCTCACATTTATGGTCAATTGATTTTTGACATTGGGCCTAGAAAATTCGGTGGAGGAAGGATAGACTTTTTAAGTGGTGCTGGGACAACTGGACAGCCATGTGCAAGAAAAGTAAATTGGATTCCTACTTCACACAATATGCAAAAACTAACTCCAAATGGATGAAAGACCTAAATGTAAGAGTTAAAAATGTGAAACTCTTAAAAAAAATACATAGGTGTAAATCTTCATGACTTTGGATTAGGTAATGATTTCTTAGATAAAGTCACCATAAGAGAAATACATAAATGGTCTTCATCAAAATTAAACACTTTTTGCTTCAAAGGATACCATGAAGAAAGTGAAAAGATAATTCACAGGAGACTATATTTGCAAATCATTTATCTGATAAGAGATTTGTATCTAGAATATATAAAGAATTCTCATGTCTCAAAAATAAAAAAACAAGTAGCCCAAATGAATAAAGGATATGAATAGGCATTTCTGCAAAGAAGAAATACATGCCAATAAGCACATGAAAATATGCTCAGTGTCATTAACTATCAAAGAAATGCAGATCAAAACCACTAGAATGGCTATAATAATAAAAAATAAGATATTAATAATAAGTGTTGGTGAAGGCTGGAAGAATTTTAACCCTGGCTGGTAGAAATATGAAATGATACATCTGCTTTGCAAACAGTCTGGTGGTTTTTGAAAACTATTAAACCTAGAATTACCATACGACCCAGCAGCTCCACTCCTAAGACTATAACTAAAAGAAATGAAAATATATGTGGTATAAAATGTGTATATGAACTTTGATAGCAGAATGAACTTTCATAATAGCTGCAAAGTGGAAACAACTCAAATATCCATCAACAACTGGACAAAGAAGACGTGGAATATTCACAAAATGCAATTATTAGGCAATAAAAAAGGAATGAAGAACTGATCCATGCCACAGCATGGATAAACCTTGAAAATATTACGCTAAAAGAAAGATGTCAGTCACAAAAGACCACATATCACATGATTCCATTTATATGAAGTGTTAAAAGTAGGTAAATCTATGAAATGAGAGAGTAGATGTGATTTCCCAGGGCTAGGATTCTTGGGGTGGGGGATTGGAGACAAGAGGTATAAGATTTCCTTTTGGGGTGATGAAAATATTCTAAAAGTGATTGTGATGATGGTTGCACATCCCTGTGAGTATATTAAAAACATTGAACAGTACACTTTAAATAGGTGAATCATATAGTATATGGATTATATCTCAATAAAGCTTTTATTGAAAAAAGAAAATTATAATACAGTACCTGCCCTTAGGGAACCTACAAGCTAACTGAATTTTTTTTTTTTTGGTTCTTCATCTTAAAAATCCTGGCCACTCCATTTTGAAAGTTTATTAATTTATTGTCTGTTGGCTACTGTAAACTTAGTGCTTTGGAGTTTAGGGTAAAGGTGCAGGAAAGGCAGAGGAGGAAAAAGGACAGAGAATAAGGGCAAAAGGGAACCCAAGGAGTGAAGCCTTTTGAGAAGAGGCCTGGGGGGCCTGTTCAGTCTCCTAGCCTATCTAATAGGTAAGAATCGTGCCTTCAAGACTCCAAATATGAACATCTTTGACTGAGGGTTCCAGTTTTGGTTGTGGTATTTGGAACTGAGTTGTCTCAGCCACCTTCTTCTGGTGCAAATGACACTAAAAATATGAAATATCGACCTTGTATCCTTCTCTAGTCTCCCACATTGGCCTGAAGATCTGGATAATTGGTGGGTGTGGGAAGAAAGCCACGGAGAACTTGTATCCATCTGGAGAGTGGCAAGGTGAGAAAGAGCTGGGGAATGACTCAAGAAAATTGGAGTCTAGGAACAAAAGACGCTGAAAACCTCCCTAAGTATATAATGGGAAGGAACTTGGACATCTTGATGACTAAATTGACTCCTACTATGCTGCAGTTCCTGGAGGAGGATACAGCAATCCACTCCAGTATTCTTGCCTGGAGAATCCCATGGACAGAGGAGCCTGGCAGGCTACGATCCATAGTGTCATAGAATCAGACACGACTGAAGCTACTTAGCATGCACACACATGCTGTAGTTTTGATTCTAGTCTTGGTTCCCTTCATTTTTCAAGAATCCCAATTTCAATTATCTTCACACCCATTTGTTCTAAACAAGAGCCTGTCTTTTTTTAAAATTTTTTATTTTATATTGAAGTGTAACCAATTAACAATGTTGTGATAGTTTCTGGTGCATAGCAAAGGGACTCAGCCATATATATACATGTATCCATTCTCCCCCAAACTCCTCTCCCATCCATAACAGAGCCCATCTTGACAGAGGGAAGGGGTAGGGGCAGGTATGGGGGCAGAGAGACATGGCAGGGGGAGAAAAGAATTAATTGCTGGTCTTTAAGAAACAGTCTGATGAGAAAAATGCTAGTGAGCTCTTGGACTTAAGAAATAAAGAATCAACAAATAGACTTTCCTTATTTGAAAAAACAAACAAACAAAAAAACACCTTTCTGGATGAGAAATGTTGAGCGAGATTTTAAAGGAAGTTCCGAGTTTGGACAGCAGATGCATTCCTTCCCGTGATGCTGGGCCCCCACCGCAGGAATAACTCCCCTCAGCACTGGTCAACAGTGGCCCTTTGCCTGCCTATACTGAGTGATTTGCTGAGTGATTTCAGTGATAGCTGAAATCTAGTCAAGGGTGACTGAGCGGATGAGGGGGCTCTTGTGACTCTACTATCCTAGCTTTGGTTTAGGTCTTGACAGGGGAATTCAGCGCATTTGCCTTTAAGGGGAGCAGAAAAGGAGAGTTGGGAGCCCTTGCTGTCGCGTGGGTTACCTACACAAAAACAGACGTGTGTTCTTCTCTCTGGCCAGCCCATTCTCTGCTCTTCTTATCCCAACTTGCCTAATTGATACCTTGGCCGATGGTGTCATTAACAATGCTTGAATAATAGCCTGACCTGCTGATTTCAAAATGGGAGAGGTGATTAATATGTCGGAAATCCAGCAAGGGGGAGCAGGGAAGGGGATGTCCCGAGAAATGAAACATGGGAGAGGTGTCTTTCTGTGTCCCCATTGCCCACCCTTAGTTCTTTGACCTCGGGGAAGAACTTGGGGATAGAGTCTGACTTCCAGTTCCTTTTTGGTTTGCTGATCCCCCTCTATTTCTCCTCCCCTACCTCCCCCAACAGCACACGTTCTGACACCTACAAGCTCGTTATATGATGATGACCTATATTTTTATCTTTTTTATGAGCATCAAACACACATCGTCTTGCAAGCACTTGTGTTTTTTTTTTCTTTCCCCTATTGACGTGTGAGTGCCTTTGATGGTAATTTATTGTAGGGTTGAGCAGCCAGGTCTTAATTGTACCCTAAAATTGCTTACCATTTTGATGCCTCCAAACCATCCCAAAATGTACCTTTTTCCTACAAGAAGGGTGTGGGGCAGCTCCTTTTAACTGTCTTCTGTGGTAGAATACAGAGCTTAGAGAGAACGTGCAGGAGGACTTCCATAGCTGGGTTTCAGGCACACCTTGTCCCCAGCTTCTAATTGCAGTTGGATTGTATGAACGTTTGGCTCTACTCAACAAAACTTTTCTTCATGGCTTAGGTCAACATGGCTTCACTGGTTGCACAGAATGGCCAATGAGCAGTTTCTACCCTGATAGTCAGGCTCTTCAGGAAATTCCCATTGTGGCTACCTGCTTCGGTGAATTCAGATGGGATTGAAAGCAAGAATGTTGTGCCTTAACCTAGGGAGTCTGGGCTATGAGAGGCAGTTAACCCCAAGCAATGCAGTCCTTCTGAAGTCATTCTGTAATAATCTGTAACTCCCACATTTGGCCACTCCCTCACTTGATTTAGGGATGACCAGGGGGAGCAGAAGATGAAGAGTATAATTTTAGCCTGAGCAGAACTTCATTCTTAAGTATAATTTGAATTTGGGCCCCATAGTCTTCTTTGCCCCCACTTCACTTTGTCCCACTGTACAATAAACAGCATCATGTACTAGGACACTCAGATTCATTATAGAAGGATGAGTCAATGTCAGAACAACTAGGAATGTAACCCACGTCGTGTGGAAGTATTAAATATAAAGGGAAAATGAAGACTGAAATTCCTACCTCCCTTTCTGGAGAGACCAGCATAAGATCCAGTATTGACCAGGTTCTGTGCTGGAAACTGGTCTACCTGTGGACTGAGTCCTTGTTGGCTCATGTTACAGACTGTCCATTCCAGCTGAGTTCATTTGTTCTCTCTCTCCCACACATGACACTCACCACATGTGCTTGCCGGTACTTGCCTTCAGACATTTTGACAGGCCAGTTTCCTCTTTCTTCAACCTTAGTACTGTTTCTCTGTCCTCTCTGTTCAACTCTGTCCCTTTCCTCTTTGCAGCCTGGTCCTAAAAGTCTCTTCTATAGTAGTGTTAGTTGCTCCAGTTGTGTCTGACTCTTTGAGACCCCATGGACTGTAGCCCACCAGGCTCCTCTGTCCATGGGATTCTCCAGGCAAGAATACTGGAGTGGGTTGCCATGCCCTTCTCCAGGGGATAAAGCTGCTTTAATTGGCCTTACCTGACTCCTAGAATGCCACTGTTTCACAGGCCTTCAACATTATGTTATTTGCACTTAGCCCTTTGCCCTATTGGCTCCCTACATCCATAAAGGAAATTTTCGTGGCCATCTGAATGAGCCTCCTGACTGAGAGAAAAACTATTCCTACCAGCTTCTTAGGTGAATAAAAATCTCTCTTCTGTGAAAGGCCTCCCAAAGAGGGAGACTGTACATGCTTCCTCGGCCTCCAGTTTTTACTTCCAGTGGAGCCGGATAGATGCAGATGAACTTGATAAAGACAGTAGCTTCCATGGTGGAGTCCATGAGGAATGCTATTTTCCTTATGATAACTTAAAGATTGTTCATTCTCAAACTTCAGAAATGGAGTCAGTTACCTGGAAAATTTGAAGAAATGTGGAGTGTCTCTCGTGATTACCTGGTTCTCCATTACATGCAGAATAAAGTCCAGATTCCATTGCTTGATCTTCAGAGTCTTCCATAGTGACATGCCTGTATTTATCTCTACGCTCCTTTACATAACCCAGACTACAACCTCATGGGTCTTGAGGCTCTTGAACTTGTTCTATGCTCTTCGGCTTCCAGAATTTGCATATACTGTTCTTTCTGTCTGAAATGCCATCCTTTCCCTCATTGACTTATCAAGGTTCTAGCCTTCATTTTAGCCCAACTTAAAATCTTCTCCTGCAAGAATACTTCCTAGATCTCTCAGGTGACCACTATTTCTGTCTCTCCTCTAACTAGAATGTCACATTATTTTGAACCTCTGTAATAGCACTGTTTTGTACTGGAAAAATGTATATATATATTATATAATGTATATAATATATTTATATGTCTCTTTTACTAGATTGTAAACTTCTGGAAGGTAGAGATTGTGTATTTTTGGACTTTATATCCCTTCCCATGCTTCGCATAATGCTTTGGACAGTAGGTGCTCAAGAAATATCAATTAATTGGAAAACAGGGCCTTGTTTTTTTGTGTGTTTTGTTTTTTCAGCCAAGCAGCATGTGAGATCCAACCAGGGATCAAACCTGCACCCCCTGCATTGAAGTGTGGAGTCTTAAGCACTGGACCCCCAGGGAAGTCCCCAGGGCCTTGCTTTTATGTTCATTTTGCTCTACAGTTCTCCTCTAACCAAGTCACCATTTTGTACAGACCGAATTTGTCTTTGGGTGTTCTTCGTCTCTGTCTATTGTAAGAGCTGAGCATCTAAAATAATCTAAGTGCAGTGGAACTGACAGGTTTCAGAGGACCCCGAAAGCAGATCCATCCTTGGAAAGTTTCTGGACTGGTTTGAGATTAGCTTTCCTGTGTGGCAAAAGGCATTTGTAGGGATGGCTTTGCCGAGCCACTGGGGAGAAACCAGGATCAAGGGAGAGGAGCCTGAAGGTGAGAAGAAACTGATTTCTGGGAAAGGGATCAGCTTAAGGATTTTGTATGTCAGCAAAAAGGGCAGTGTACTTGCTTAGAGGTATTCATTTCATTCGTGGCACCCAGCTTGTTTCTTTATGCTACAATGATGTCACTGACAGCACTTTTCCTATCAGGTGCCTAAGGAAGGGCTGATGGCTTTGCTCCCCTGTGCTTGTTGGTAGGAGGTGAAGAATGTGATGTTTTGACGGCTCCATATGCTTAAGAAAAGACAACTGGGTTTCTTGACAATTCTTCCCATTGACTACTCACTTTCCCACCATCTTAGGTCTCCTGACTTCAACAAGCCCTTTATGTTCTAAGATTAAACTGTTAGATTGTTTCCATTGTTACCCTCTCTCATTTCTGAAGGTCTATATGGGTAATTTCTTCAGTTCTAGTCTTCTGTGTTCAATTCTGTAGCTTCTTTTCTTTTTGGCTGAGCTGGGTCTTCATTATGGGGAACAGGCTCTCTAGTGGCCAGTGAGTGGACTTAGCCGCTGCCCCCTGCCTCCACATGTGGGATCTTAGTTTCCTGACCAGGAATCGAATCTGCATCCCCTACACAGGAAGGTGGATTCTTTACCACTGGACCCCCAGGGAAGTCCTTGTAGCTCCTTTCTTGCCATACCCTGATTTATTTTCTCCTCTTCCTATAGAAAGTCTTCTCTGGCAACCTTCTGGAAATGTCCTTAACCTTTCCTCATCCTTCCCAGCCTGGGTGGTGAAACCACAGCCCAGATCTTTTAGTGATGTTCCTATTTTTCTGTGTCTTGTTTTCCATCATCCAGGGAATCCCCCTATATAGATATAGATATTACTTGTCTTATTAACTCTGCATGTACCCATGCATCCTCCAGTTTCTTCAGTCGGAGAAGTCATTGGCTGGCTTTCACCCAATATTAACCGGTGACAGTGAAGAGAGATTTAGAAGCTGTTGACTTTCTTGATCCCTTTCTTCCTCCCTCGGTCCTTTCTTTCCACCACTCCTTTCATCCTCAAATGCTGGTTGAGCATCTGTTGTGTACTAGGCGCGGTTCCATGTTTCTCCCTGTATATAGCTTATACTCAATGTTTTTCTGAGTGGTAGTTTAGATACTGGTTTGCTATGGGAAACTACTTCATCAGATGCCCCCAAATAGTGTCAAAATCCTAGAAGTCTCTGATTGAGGACACAATTAGGATTTCTCTTCTTTGTTGGCCACTCTCTCCATTCTTAGTATTGCTACTCATCGTTGGTCCATCTCTCAGAACTTGATATAGAAATGTTTTATGTCTCATCCTGTGATGAGCAGTTTTAGCATTTACTGAAGAACTCGAAGGATGGAGATGGGGAGACTAGATGTGTGCATGCATGCATGCTCAGTCGCTTCAGTTGTGTCTGATTCTTGGGGAGACTAGATATTCCCCCCCAAAAACAGAAGCCCTACTTCTTGCCTTCACAGAACTTAAACTTTTGACAAATGAGACAGAAAACATTTCTCCCACTGTTATTTATCAATGCACATATGTGCAGTTTATGCAATTAAATATTATTGAAAAACTAAAATGGAGCAAAGAAGTCGTATCAGTTACTTGGAGTTAATAAAGAAAAGCTCTTTGGAGGAAAGGGTTTTGAGCAGCTGGGTTTTGATGGGAGATGTGGGAAATAGAGGCCATGAAGACAACATTCTAGGGGATAGGAGATGATAGTCAATCACAGGCTTAGATGTGGGAATGAGTGGGGGTGTGGGAGTTGGTGAGTGGGTTATCTTGGCTGAAGCACAAGGTCTAAGTAGGAAAAATAAAAAGAAATAGGTTCAGTGAGAGATTAGAGTAGAATTGGTGGAGATGATCAACCTAGGTTGATGTGTTTTCCTAGCTGAAGGCAGAGGAATAAATAAAATAGCTTTAGGAGGACTAAAATTTTTATTCTTCCCCTCAGCTTTTGAGAAAAGGGTATTAAGGCTTTTGAAATTCTGACTACTATCTGACATAAGGGTTCTGCTAACATGAGGGAAGGAACAAAGACCAAGGATAATATAAGCCCAAGGGTCTGGTTTTTGTGGGTTTTTTTTCCAAAATATTGCTTAAATTTCAGCTGTAATTATTTATTCACAAGAATTCTGTTCTTCCCTTTGCTTGGCTCTACTCTGGAATCATAGAATGACCCTACAGAAATGAGCTTACCCAGTCACATGGTTTTTGCGTCCTTCAGTCTACCCATCTCTCCTGTATAACAAGGCTTCAAGGTAAGGCAAAGAAATTTTCACACCTAGTGTCTGTCCATTGACCTTTGCCTTTCTGGGCTGACTCTGCTTGAGGGGAGGAAATATTCATGGAGAAACTGCCTTTAGATTTAGTCAGAGAGGTCTTCTAAATCTGGGTTCTGTTAGCTACTATAGGGGAAAAGCTTCCCTCATAGCTCAGTCGGTAAAGAATCTACCTGCAATGCAGGAGGCCCAGGTTCATTTCTTGGGTCGAGAAGATTCTCTGGAGAAGGAAATGGCAACTCACTCCAGCATTCTTGCTTGGAGAATCCCATAGATAGAGGAGCCTGGCAGGTTATAGTCCATGGGGTCTCAAGAGTTGGACATGATTTAGCGACTAAACCACCACCACAGGAGGAGAGAGTACAGGCTCTAGCTTCCAGGACCTTCATGATATTTTCACCTTGAACCTCTGCTGGAATTTCCTCTGAAGCAGAAGGAAGGGACGACCACTTTCCATATAATGCTTAAATATGAACGAGGAGAAAAGATACTCTTCTTTTCGATATATTTAGGTTTAAAAGACAAAATACCAACGAAACAATTAAATTTTGTGGGGAAAGAAAGAGTAGAAACACAAAAGAAAGAAGAACTTCCCAACAAAATGGGTTATTGAGATGACTGAAAGAAACTGTAGTGTGTGCTTTGGCAGCATATATGCTAAAATCAGAATAAGGGGATTTCCTGGTGGTCCAGTGGTTAAGACTCTGCGCTTCTACAGCAGGGAGCATGGGTTCAATCCCTGGTGGGGGAGCTAAGAGCTTGCATGCCCAACAGTGCAGCAATAAATAAATAAATAAATATTTGAAATTAAAAATAAAAGAAATTGGAATAATTCTAGAGAAGATTAGCATGGCTTCTGTGCAAGAATGACATGCACATTCATGAAGGAAATTGTGTAGGTCCTTTTATCTGAGAAACTAGAAGAATTAGGTCAATTACCAACTGTCTGCATGATTTTGGAGGTGATGAAACAGATGTAGAGACCTCCAAAGTTCTGAAGGCCTAAGACTCAGTGATTTCAGAACAGCAATTAGCCGGAGGAAGCCAGAGGGACCTGAACTCATTCTTCATATCTCTCTTACCATGGCTGCATGCCTTTCTGGTTTCTGAAAAAAAAAACTTTTTTTTTTTTGCTTTTCCAATTCTGAGATAGAAAACCTTGAGGAAAATGAAGATGAAGTTTATTCACCTTGATGTGCACATGAAATTTTGTGATCAATTCTGATATGATTTTCATATCTAGATGATTAATCAAGGTGAATTTTCACATAGACATTGGGTAAAGTCTTTATTCCTGATTTGTGGATTATCCATTTGGTGGGTTTTTGCAGACTGCATACTTGCACTGCCTTGGGTTTGGCAGAAACAGTGTGTCAGAAAGAGCATCAGGGGGACTTCCCTGGTGGCCCAGTGATTGAGAGTCAGCCTTGCAGTGCCGGGAACATGGGTTTGATAATCCCTGGTCAGGTTACTAGGGCTTCCCTGGTGGCTTAGCTGGTAAGTAATCTGCCTGCAATGTGGGAGACCTGGGTACTAGGGCTTCCCTGGTGGCTCAGCTGGTAAATAATCTGCCTGCAATGCAGGAGACCTGGGTTCGATCACTGAGTTGGAAAGATCCCCTGGAGAAGGGAACAGCTACCCACTCCAGTATTCCGGCCTGGAGAATTCCATGGACTGTATAGTTCATGGGGTCGCAAAGAGTCAGACATGACTGAAGAACTTCCAGGGGAACTAACATCTCATGTACTGCAGAGCAATTAGGCCCCACAACTGGAGAGTCCGTGTACTGCAACGAAGATTCCCGCATGCCACAACTAAGACCCAAGGCAGCCAGATAATTATATAAATTTTAAAAGAAAAAGAAAGACCATGATGGGTAGACACAGATGGTATGTTTGCAAGTGTGTTTATGTGAGCAACTTTGTGTAGGTAAAGTAATATGCATTTATTTCACTCACTTTTTTTGATAACGCTAATTACATTTTGAGCTTATGTATTTATTTGGGAGTCTGTTTAATAGTGGCCTCTACCACTAGATAGTAAGCTTCATGCAAGAGTTATATTTATTTCATGCACCATTTCATACTCAACATTTATCATAGGACTGAGCACATAGTAGCCAGTCAGCAAATGAAAGAATTCTGTGTGCCTCTGTTCTTATCTACTGGTTTGGATAATGAGAAGTGCCCTTCTAGGGGCTGGGAGGATTCTGTACTACAGCAAGTGGAGGAATCAGATGAGCCACAGACTGACATCAGATCTCTCCAGGTGAGGCTGGCAGCCCTAGGGCAGATCCCTTGTTGACATCCTCTGCCCATCACTGGCTGCATCTTATCGTAATACCTAGGGCACAAGCCAGAGAGTGATCCAGGGCTGGGGATGGGAGGAGGTGAGTCCTGGCTATCAGAATAGACATCTTATTCCAGCTGCAATTGTTCCAGATGTGGCAGGGCTCCCAGCCCACTGACCTGCTGGGCACTGGGGGGGTAGGGGTGGGAGGGTAGGGGTGGAGGGGTGGGGTTGGTGGCATGAGTCAGAGAGGAATGTGGGGCTGGTTGTTTGGGAGTTTTGCTCTGTGAGGAGAAGCTGGTTCCCCATGCCTGTCAGTTCATTAATGGCATCCCCAGGGCAGAGCCTAGAAACAATCAGTTGAAGAAGACAGACTGAGCAGCCACACTCTTCTGAATTCCCCAGGATGTTGACAGGAGAAGAATTTAAATGGATATTAATGAGCAGAGGCCAATCCATAGACCATCAAAGTATCATTGAGTGTTTCAACGGAAAAGATGTTTGAGAGCTCATCTTATCCATACTTCTGCCTTCATCACAGATAAATAAAAATCCCTTCTTCCCCTGAAGATTCTTTTGGCCTATAACCTGGAGGCCTTACCAGGGCAGTGACAGCTTGGTGTAAATTCCCCCAGGTCCCATTTCCTCATCGCTCTGCTGGGACTGAGTGAGTGCACCAGACAGATCCTCACATCCACTCCCCACTTCTTCACACAGTGTGCAGCGGCGGGCCACGGCTGCAGGTGTGGAGAGGCTCTCGTTCTTGGGTCTTACTGGAGAGGGGACCTATGAATCTTGTAAATGTGATGACATCGGCAATGACAGACTCTTCAGCCGCCTGCTAGTCTGTAATTGAAGCCAGGAATTCAGCACACGCTCAGACACACCCAGCCTTCACGGCGGGTTCCCAGAAGCGGGTTCCCGCACAGCCACCAGGCTGGGAGGACCCTCACTGAACCAACGCTCCCTGACAAGCTCCAGGGCCCCAGAGCTGACTCCTAAATCCCCAAACCAAGCGATAATCTTATCCCTCTTTCTGTTTCCATTCCCAGTGGTGCCTAAATTGTTCTTGCCAGTTATTCCCAGTTGTTAAATCCCCAGTAAATGAAATTCAATCTCCGTGATAGCATCATGGGATGTTCTTTCACTATGATTTAGCTGAAAATTCTTTTGTTATCATCAGAGCCTAAAATTGATCAAGCCAGAAAGCATCTACACTGCTTTGAAGCCCCAGGCAAATAGGTTGGGGATTTTTCCTGCTGTTCTCCACCTCTCTCCATAATGAGATGCTTTGTTTCAGTGAATGAATCGGCCTTGATCCAGACTTTCAGACTCTATGACAGGACATTTCAACCCTCCCTCTGCCTCTAGGCAGGACTGAATTTAACTCATCCCAGACTGAAGGCTCTCTTCTAGACCTTGTTTCAAGATATCCTCAATTTTCAGCATCTTCTGGTTGAACACGCACAGCTCTTTGCCTTTGCGGTCTAATTTCAAGCAATTCCAACCTATTACTTGTCACTGTGAAAAGGGAGATTCAGGGAATTCCCTGGCAGTCCAGTGGTTAGGAGCTGGCACTTCCACTGCTGGGGGCCTGGGTTCCATTCCTGGTTGGGGAATTAAGATCCCGTAAGATCACCTGGTGTACCCTGCCCACCCCCACACCCAAAAAAGGAGATCCAGGTCTCTCATAACTCTCCAGCTAAAAGTTCTCAGTTCTTTTACAAAGCTTCTCAAATGTTAGTTTAGTTTCATGTCTGTCTTCCTTGTACCAGAAGAGGAAGAGGAAAGTTATTTGAATTTTGCCTCATTACCTAAGCACTGTTGACCTGAGCTAGTGGTTCATATTTTTGTCACTTTGTTATTGTGCCCCACCCCCAATCTATCTTATCCTTTCTTTGAACCGAGGCCTCAGATGGAGTTTTCTCTGTCTGGGTTGCCTTTCCATCTCTCATCATTCCTGACTTTCTGTTACTTTAAGGCCCTGTTCCATTTTTTCTCTCTCTCCCTGTCAGTTGCCTTTCCTAAGGGCATTTGTGTTCCCAGTCCTTCTGATTCCCTCTCTCAGCAATGTGAAGAACTTCATCCAGCTGGCCTCAAGATCTGTGCTCACTTCATTATCTTTAATATGAAGTCCAGATGAAAAAAGTCCTGAGGAGCAGACAGGGGACCAGTAGCAGAGTATTACAAGGGTGTAGAATAGCACAGAAGTCAAGAACCCAGGGGTTCTAGTGTGGGTCTGTAACTCTGGGCAACTAATAACCTCTCTGGCCTTTCAGTTAATTGTTTGGACAGGGAAGTGTTGCATTAGGTCATCTCTGAGACTGCTTTAAACTTGAAATACTAAGAATTTGTGTTTTCCTTTCCTTCTTGGTCTCCTTCAAAATTATAGACAGAACTCTACAAGCAGGGAAATCAGAGAATAAAAGAAAAATGAATTCAAAGACACGATTGGACACAGAGGAAGAACCATGTGAAGACCAAGGAGAAGATGGCCACCTGCAAGCCAAGGACAGAGGCCTCAGAAGAAGTTAAACCTGCCAACACCTTGATCTTGGACTTCTAGCCTCCAGAACTAAGAAATGAGTTTCTATTTTAGCCAAAAAAAAAAAAAAAAGGAAAAGAAAAAAGAAAGGAGCAAGAGAGATACCTAACTAGCAGGGGTTTGAAAAAGCCATTTTAGTGTATAAGTAGTGCTGGTGGTAATGATTGGGAATTTGTAGCAAGGACCAGGGAGGGCAATCTTGTAATATTACAGAAATACCTGTGATATGTTTTAGAGGGTAGGGAAGTGGCTATGGCCTAAGCCTTACATCCTTTGTACAGTGACCCTGTATCCTAGAAATATACTTATTCTACCTCAGGAAAATGGGCCCACCTTCACTAGAGTCACTAACTAAAAAAGACTACATGTAGTTCTTACTCATTTCTTTCTTAGAAACTCCCAAGTCCTATGTGAGTAAATAAAGAAGACTAGTTCTATCTGGAGCTAAAAAAAAAATCTTCATTTTCTAAATGGAACTCAAATTTCTTCTATGATATATTGGCTGTTATGCTTCATAACAATCCCTGTAAAATAAAAGGGCATAAAACCAAGTCATTTATAAGGTTATGTGGCTGTGTGTGTAATTCACGTGATTACTTCTGTTAACTAGAAGAGACCTAGAAAATGTCACACTGACCATGTCACTTACCCTAAGCAGAGACAGATCAACATTAGTTTAAATAACTGGACCACTCAGATATTTTTAAAGGGGATCCCTGAAGAACTAAAGGAGTGGGGGGGAGATGAATATTTATGAAATACCTACTCTATGCTGGGTATTATTAAAGACTCATTATATATCATTTTGGCCTAAATATAAGGTGAAGTTGTATCTTCCCAAAATAAGTTCCCAGAACTTATTGGTTTATAAACTTGGTTTATATATGAATCCTCATAAAATAAAGTCTCATATTGTAGAATATGTTTTCAATTACTTGAATTTGAAAAGTTAGGTTCTTTTTTGGGGAAGGCACATTAGCCAGAAAAAACAACAAACAACCCCCCCCCCCAATAAAAACAGAATCAATGCTACTTTGAATTGCTTATAGAGGCTATTTGATGGAATCTGTTAAAACAGACAAAACAAAACAAAAACCATTTCAGTTTCTGGAAACATGACAGGCTAGGTTATTTGAATCAACTTTTCTGCTGAAAACAACCAAAAATGCTAGATGAAATATCTAAAACATCTTAAAAGCATCAAAAAGCTGAAAAGATAGTAAGGAAATATCAGGCCAAATTTAATGAAAGGTGAAAATTCAAAGTGGTAAGTGGAATAAAGAGGCAAGTTTTGACCAGAAAGTATTTGCTGATTAAGACAAACTCAACTCTGGTCTCAGAAGTTAAAACTCAGGATTGGCTAAAGTGGGGAGTCTGATAGGAAACCTTTCCTGTAACATACTGAAGAATCAAAGGGTTACATCCTTAGGGTAAGGGTGAAACAGAAGTAAACCTAATTTTTCTTCTACCTCTGAAGGACTGCAAGAAAGTGTCCCTGGTGCTGAACACAGCAGGGGGGATATTCTGAGCCAGCCGGATTCGTAGCCAAATTTACATTACCTAGGTAATCAAAGAAAACCTCAAAACTTGAATTTTAGAATGATGCCAAACAAGTATTTCCCCAGGCATTTAGCATAGGTAAAATGCAAATCCTCCCTCGGTGAAAGCACTTTAATCCTAACCTTCAAAAATGCCCACAAGTTATTCTTCAAAGGCAATGAATAAGCAAGCACACAGGGAGGGAAGGCACCATGAAAGAGAATCAGCAATAACGACAGACAACAGAAACAGATTCATGACAAATTCAGACGTTGAAACTCTCAGGAATATAAGACAAGCTAGAAAATAGTTACAGGGAAAATATGAAAAGTGACCTAGTGGATTTGAAACAGAATTAAGTCCAGTAAGTACCCTACATACAAATGAGTTTTGTTCTGAGAGTGCATTCGAAAGTCCAATTTGTTCGTAAGTCCAACAAAGTTAGCCTAGGTATCCAACTAACACAATTGGCTGTATAATACTATGCATAATAGGTTTATAATACTTTTCACACAAATAATACATAAGAAACAAACACAAAAATTAAAGAAAACATTTTATTTATTTTAATTTTTGGTTGCACTGGGTCTTCGTTGCTCCACACGGGCTTTCTCTAGTTGCTACAAGAGGGGCCTACTCTCCATTGCAGTGCACAGGCTTTTCACTGCAGTAACTTCTCTTGCTGTGAAGCACAGGCTCTGGATGCAATGGCTTCAGTAGTTGTGGCACGTGAGCTCCATAGTTGTGGCTCATGGGTTTAGTTGCTCTGTGGTGCGTGGAATCTTCCTGGACTAGAGATCGAACTCATGTCCCCTGCAGGCGGATTCTTATCCACTGTACCACCAGGGAAGTCCTAAAGAAAACATTTTTAATCTTACAGTACAGTACCTTGTAAAGTACTGTTGTTGTTGTCATTCGGTCACTCAGTTGTGTCTGGCTCTTTGCGACCCCGTGGACTGCAGCACGCCAAGCTTCCCTGTCCATCACCATCTCCCAGAGCTTACTCAAACTCATGTCCATTGAGTCGGTGATGCCATCCAACCATCTCATCCTCTGTAGTCCCTTTCTCCTGCCTTCAATCTTTCCCAGCATCAGGGTCTTTTCTAATGAGTCGGTTCTTCTCATCAGGTGGCCAAAGAATTGGAGCTTCAGCTTCAGAATCAGTCCTTCCAATGAATATTCAGAATTAATTTCCTTTAGGATTGACTGGTTTGATCTCCTTGCAGTCCAAGGGATTTTCAAGAGTCTTCTCCAACACCACAATTCAAAGCATCAATCTTCGGCCCTCAGCTTTCTTTATAGTCCAACACTCAAATCCATACATGACTACTGGAAAAACCATAGCTTTGACTAGATGGACCTTTGTGGGCAAAGTAACGTCTCTGCTGTTTAACATGCTGTCTAAGTTTGTCATAGCTTTTCTTCCAAGGAGCAAGCGTCTTTTAATTTCATGGCTGCAGTCACCATCTGCAGTGATTTTGAAGCCCCCAAATATAAAGTCTGGCACTGTTTCCATTGTTTTCCCATCTATTTGCCATGAAGTGATGGGACTGGATGCCATGATCGTAGTTTGTTGAATGTTGAGCTTTAAGCCAACTTTTTCACTCTCCTCTTTCACCTTCATTAAGAGATTCTTTAATTCCTCTTTGATTTCTGCCATAAGGGTGGTGTCATCTGCATATCTGAGGTTACTGATATTTCTCCCAGCAATCTTGATTCCAGCTTGCGCTTCATCCAGCCTGGCATTTCACATGATGTACTCTGCATATACTTTAAATAAGCAGGGTGACATTATACAGCTTTAAAGTACTCCTTTCTCAATTTGGAACCAGTCTATTGTTCCATGTCCAGTTCTAACTGTTGCTTCTTGACCTGCATACAGATTTCTCAGGAGGTAAATAAGGTGATCTGGTATTCCCATCTCTTTTAAGAATTTTCCACAGTTTGTTGTGATCCACACAGTCAAAGGCTTTCTTGTAGTCAATGAAGCAGAAGTAGATGCTTTTCTGGAATTCTTTTGCTTTTCCTATGATCCAACAAGTATTGGCAATTTGATCTCTGGTTCCTCTGCCTTTTCTAAATCCAGCTTGTACATCTGGAAGTTCTCGGTTCATGTACTGTTAAAACCTGGCATGGAGAATTTTGAGCATTACTTTGCTAGCGTGTGAAATGAGTACAACTGTGTGGTAGTTTGAACATTCTTTGCCACTGCCCTTCTTTGGGATTGGAATCCCAAATTTTTCCAGTCCTGTGGCCACTGCTGAGTTTTCCAGATTTGCTAGCATATTGAGTGCAGCACTTTCACAGCATCATCTTTTAGGATTTGAAATAGCTCCACTGGAATTCCATTACCTCCACTAGCTTTGTTCATAGTGATGCTTCCTAGGGCTCACTTGACTTCACACTCCAAGATGTCTGGCTCTGGGTGAGTGATCACACCATCATGGTTATCTGGGTCATGAAGATCTTTTTTGTATAGTTGTTCTATGTATTCTTGCCATCCCTTCTTAATATCTTCTGCTTCTGTTAGGTCCATACCGTTTCTGAACTTTATTGTGCCCATCTTAGCATGAAATGTTCCCTTGGTATCTCTAATTTTCTTGAAGAGATCTCTAGTCTTTCTCATTCTATTTTTCTTTATTTCTTTGCATTGTTCACTTAGGAAGCCTTTCTTATCTTTCCTTGCTATTCTTTGGAACTCTGCATTCAGATGAGTATATCTTTCCTTTTCTCCCTTGCCTTTCACTTTTCTTCTTTTTCAAGCTATTTGTAAAGCCTCCTCAGACAACCCTTTTGCCTTTTTGCATTTCTTTTTCTTGGGGATGGTTTTGATCACCGCCTCCTGTACAGTGTCCCGAATCTCCATCCATAGTTCTTCAGGCACTCTATCAGATCAACTAGCACTGAATGAACAGACAAGAAGAGTTACTTACTTGAGGAGGGAGAGGAAGTGGGAGATGGTTGAGCTGAAGGATCATCAGCAATAGGAGACAGAAGGCAAGCTGCAACTTCACTCACATCTGACGTTGATGGAACACATGTTCTCATCTTTGAAAATTCGCAATTGAAGGTTCATATGTAGAGAACTTACTGCAGAATGAATCTAACAGCAGATTGGATCATCCATTGAAGAGAAAACTGGCAAACTGAGAGATAAGTCAGAAGAAATCCAGAATGCAGCACAGAGAGACAGAGACAAAAATATAAAAATATGGAAGAGAGTTGAGTGATATGGAAGATAGAGTGAGAAGACCTACCATATATTAATTAAAGTTCCAAAACAAAAGGAGAGAAACAGTAGAGCAGAGGCAATATTTGAAGAGTTAATTACCCTACAGAATTTTCTAAAACTGCTTAGTTGCTAAGAAGCCCAATGAGTTCCAAGCAAGTTAAATAAAGAAACTGCATACTTAACTTGTGTCAGTGAAACTGCGGAATATGAAAAATGAAGAGTAAAAGAAAATAAGAAGCCAGGTAAGAGGACTGCTTACATGGAAAGAGCTGATCTGGAACGTATTTTCCATTGTAAACACCTAGAAAATACACATGAAAAGATATTCTCAAATATTGAGCCCTGAAGCGATGCAGGACTGTGATCCCTGAGAGAGGGAAACAAACAAGGTGGATCCTATCATCACCCTGGATTCCAGCCTGGAGGTAATTTGGAAACAGTAGCAGCTGAGACAGTAGGCATCAAGCAGAGTATGGGGGTCATGCCAGATTGAGGTAGAAATTGGAGTTCAGGGAAGCTGAGTCAGCTAGAATTGGTGGGTAAGAAGACTTTAGAGGAGGAGTTATGCAGAGAAAGAGGTCCAGAAGTCTGCCTACAACCTCCTGGAATTTTTTGGATGAATACTAATCTGTGCCTGGGTAGGGTAAAACTCCATGATGCTGAGCAAAGAACAACAGCAGATAAGTGTAAGTTGGACAGTTCTTAGAATTTACACAGGATGGGAAACAGTCAGATTTCTTTCACTTAGACATCATTGAACACCTGGAGTAATCAGTGGAAATTCCAGAAGGATGATGCCTTAGTACCAAGGCTAAACTAACCCAGATTTACCCCTAACAGTCCATGTATGTTCCACAAGGACTTGAACACCAAATGTTCACAGCAGCCTTATTCATAATAGAGCTAAAACTGTAAACAACTCAAAAGTCCATCATCTGATAAATGGATCACAAGTTGTGGGATATACACAATGAGATACTTCTCAGCAACAAGAAGGAATAAACTATCAACACATGCAACTTCAGAATACTGGGAAGTGTATATTCATATCTGAGTTTCCTTACATTATTCAACTAGAGTTGTTACATTTTCATTATTTGTTTTTAGGAGTCTCTTGCAAAGTCTAGATATATGCTACTCGGAGTGTGGCTCATGACCATGGTATTAGCATTACCCAGAGCTTGGAAGAAATGCAGAATGTCAGCCCTGCATTGGACCTACTGAATCAAGACCCACGTTTTAACAAGATCCCCAGGTGTTCTTTTATGTATCAAAATGGGTCCCCCTTGACCTTTTACTTACTTCAGGATTTAGTAAATATTATATTCACCTTCAATCATATCCTTCTTGACTTAAAAATTTTCATTGTATCCTTACCCAGACAAGTTTTATCTTTGTAAATAAAGATCACTATTGTCATAAATCAGTCCCACATCTCTTCCCTGGGCCATCCTTGACTTCATTTTGTCTTAAGGAGGAGAATCTAGGAGTGGAGTTCTTATCCTGTGTGTGGCCACACCATTGTTTTATACAAAATCACATCTGAATGCTGTTCTGTAAGCATTCCAGTATTCTTGTGCTTCTAGTGCTGAAGAGCAGAGTTTTGCCCTCTGATGACAGAGATATAAAAGTACAAACACACATATACACTACTGATACAATATATAAAATAGTGGCTCAGCAGTAAAGAATCTGCTTGCAATGCAGGAGACGCAGGTCAGGAAGATCCCCTAGAGGAGGAAATGGCAACACACTCCAGTATTCTTGCCTGGAGAATCCCGTGGATAGAGGAGCCTGGCAGGCTACAGTCCACAGGATTGCAAAGAGTTAGACACAACTGAGAACAAAAGCACAAAATGAGAACATGTACACAGCACAGGGAACTCTACTTAATGTACTGTGGTGACCTGAACGAAAAGGAAATCCAAAAGGGAGGGGATACATGGTTGCATATGGTTGATCCATTTTGCTGCACAATAGAAACTAATACAATGTTGTAAAGCAACTACATCTCAATAAAAATTAATTTTAAAAAGTATAAACTTTCTTATCTACAAAACAGAAGTAGACTTATAGATGTACAAAAGAAACTAAGAGGTAAGGGGGAAGAGATAAATTGAGAGACTGGGGTTAATATATACACACTACTACATATAGAATAGATAACTAATAAGGATCTATCATATAGCACAGGGAACTCTATTCAATACTCTGTAATGGCCTATATGAGAAAAGAATCTTAAAAAGAGTGGATATATGTACATGTATAACTGATTCACTTTATTGTACACCTGAAACTAGCATAACACTGTAAATCAACATGTACAGACTGCTATATTCACAATGGATACTCAACAAGGACCTACTATATAGCACATGGAACTCTACTCAATGTTATGTGCCAGCCTGGATGGGAGGGGGATTTAGGGGAGAATGGATACATGTATATGTATGGCTGAGTCCCTTCGCTGTTCACCTGAAACTATCACAAATTCTTAAGGCTATGCTGCTGCTGCTGCTAATTCGCATCAGTCGTGTCTGACACTGTGCAACCCCATAGACGGCAGCCTACCAGGCTCCGCTGTCCCTGGGATTCTCCAGGCAAGAACACTGGAGTGGGTTGCCATTTCCTTCTCCTTAAGGCTATACCCCCACACAAAATAAAAAGTTTAAAATTTGAAAAAAACTATACTCCAATAAAAATTATTTAAAAAAGAATAAACCAAATGATTAACAAAAAAATCATGAAAGTCAGTCTCTGACTTTTGGGATTTCCCAGTCTAAGGTCTAGTTTGGGAAAGTGCTCTCTCTCTCTCACACACACACATACGCACACACACACAGAGCAATAAAAGACTTAAGAACACTTAATAAGGTAATGTTTCAAAAGAGGCAAAGCAGCATAATGAAACTATATTTGTAACTGCTGAGCAGTCACAGAGCAATAGAGTTGTCACTACTGGGGTGAGTTAACAAGGGAAGTCTTCCCGCAAATAGGAAGTTTTATGTGGAGTTTAGGCAAACTAGAGTTTAAGTCATTACCGTGCAGTTTATTAGCCATATAATCTTGGGCAAAATGCCTAATCATTCCAGGTACCAGTTAACTCTTTTGTAAAATATGGATAATCATACTACTTGCCTTAAAGGTTTTTTTAAAAATGTTAACTGAAGATGATATATGCACAATCTTCAGCACAATGCCTAGCACATAGTAAGCATTTAAGAAATCTTAGTTATCATTATTTTTATAAGGAGAGGAATTTACATTACTGGAGAAGAGCATTTTTGACGTGAAGTCCTAAGGTTTTGCATGAGTGTGTCAGATACGAAAGGAAGGAGGCAGGGGACTTGAACCAGAGAAGAGATTCCATTTAGAAGCCATTAGATGGAGGGAGAGGGCTGAAGCAGCACAAGGGGTGAATTAAGCCCAAACTGAGGAGATTTGATTTGATATGATGAACAACAGTAGCTACTGTATAACAAGGGGACCCTACTGAAACAACTTTTATGGATTTTTGATTTCTTACCAGTAACTGGTTAATTGAAAGAAAGGATACACAATGGAATATTACTCGGCCATAAAAAAAGAATGAAATAATGCCATTTGCAACAATGTGGATGGACCTGGAGATAATTAACCAAGTGAAATAAGTCAGACAAAAACAGATATCATATGATATTGCTTATATGTGGAATACAAAAAAAATGATACAGATGAACTTACCTACAAAACAGAAATAGACTCACAGACATAGAAGACAAACTTATATTACCAAAGAGGATAGAGGGAGGAGGGATAAATTAGGAGTTTGGGATTAAAATATCTACACTACTGTATATAAAGCAAATAATCAACAAGAACCCACTGTATACACAGCACAGGGTTCAGTATCTTGTAATAGCCTATAATGGAGAAGGATCTGGAAAAGAAATATATATGTATAGCTGAATCACTTTGCTGTATACCTGAAACTAACACAACGTTGTAATTCAACTATGTTTCAATACAAATTTAAAAAATAAAGAAGGAAAAGACTAGACATAAGAAAACATGAAAGATGGCTAGGAGTCTGTTGAGACAGTCCAGACAACCAATTTGGTTCTAGACCAGGTTTAAGACTATAAAAATGCTAAAGGAGTTTGCCAGATTCAGCTTCTGGCAGGGGTGTCTGTTGTTGCTAGGAGTTCGGGGAGCTCAGTCGCAGTGAACAAGGTCCCTCGTATAACTTGCAGACACGCACAAACTGGCCCACCTTACACCTGTGCTCTGTGTCTTTCGTCCCCTACCCTGGGGCTTCCGTGCTGCTTAAGAGGCTTGTGCACAGCACACACATGCACACGCGCACACTCACATACATGAGATAGTTAACACCTCAAGGGACAAAAATTTAATAATGTGAGCTAGCAGTTAAATGTTTTCCTTCTTTCTCCTAGATAGACTGGGGATACAGTTGCTTCACACAGCTCGTTTGAAGACAACTTCCCATGTGAAGCAACAACTTTTCAGGAAGCCATGGTAAGCTATGTAATGTAATCCTTTTATTTAATATTTACTTTTTTAATGTATTAATTGGCTGTATCAGGTCTCAGCTGTGGCATGCGGGATCTTTAGTTGCAGCATGTGGGATCTAGTTCCCTGACCAGAGATTGAACCTGGGCCCTCTGCATTGGGAACACAGAGCCCCAGGCCACTGGACCACCTAGGAAATCCCAACACAATCCTTTTGATTTGCTCCTTCTTTCTGCTTTGCTTTCCCCATCCTTCACTCTTGCTTTCTGGGAATTGTACTCCTCAATAAAATGTTATTACAGAAACTTCTACTTCAGGCTCTGATTTCTAGAGCCAAGAAATCAGAAGAGAGAAGAGCAGAATCTGAGAGATAAAGAGGTGGAAGAACGTGAAAGGTTTGGTAATGGTTTGACTGTATAAGGCAAAGATTAGGGGGAATTTAAAAATTAGCTCCACATTTCCACAAACTTGATGGAGTACTCTTCATAGTAGCAAGGAAAAGGGGGGAAAGAGTTAACTCTACTGCTTCTTCATATGTGGGAGCATAAGGTGTCTCTACCACAAATAGATGGCTCCAAAGTCTCTGGTCTCTGAGGTCAGAGTCTTCTCCTTGTGTCCTCTTAGCACTATTTGATATGTGTACATTTGCTGTGGGGTTGGGACAAGCTGGGCTTGTCTCTCAATCCATTTTTATGATATAAAGTAATAGACTAAAATAATAGTAATGCAATCATGGTGACAGACTTATGAAATCATTTACCCTAACTTCAGTTTAATATAGTTTGACAACTTAAGAACCTAGTGAATAGATGCAACCAGGACTATTTCAAAAAAGAAAAAAAGAAAGCAGACTGAAACAGCAAAGCTATATTGGTCTAAACTGGTCTACACTGGGTCCAAAGAAACACGGTACCCCCAATAAATTAGCAAGTTGTGAGGGAGGAGGTTTCTCTTGAAGAGCCTTAAAATATTTTTTCCCCAGCCCATTAATCAACAACAAATGTTAGTCCCAATTGTGAGTGGACCCCATCTGAGGTTCTCTGCAGGTGGATACTAAAGAAATGTTAGACATCATGTATCAGCTGAGGACATGAAATAAGGTAGGAGGTTAAGGCTACATGAGCTGAAATAAAACAGAATACACAGAGTAGGCAAGGCTAGAACAGACTGATGTATCCAGCCACTGTCCACTCCCAGGTAGCTCATATTTTTTTAAATTCAAATTGGCCACCTAATGTGAAGAGCCAACTCATTAGAAAAGACCCTGATATTGGGAAAGATTGAGGGCAGGAGAAGGGAGTGACAGTGAATGAGATAGTTGGATGGCATCACCAACTCAAAGGACATGAATTTGAGCAAACTCTGAGAGACTGTGAAGGACAGGGAAGTCTGACATGCTGCAGTCCATGGTCACAAAGCGTCAGATACCACTTAGCAACTAAACAATGACAACAACAATTTATTTATTTATTTGGCTGCACCAGGCCTTAGCTACGCCATGTGGAATCTAGTTCCCTCATTATGGATCCATCCCAGGCCCCCTGCTTTGGAAGCACAGAGTCTTAGCCACTGGACCACCAGGGAAGTCCCCCTAGTAGCTCATATTTAATGTGTTCAAAAGTAGAACTCATCTGCTTTCTCTAAACTGCTCTATCTTTTGTAGACCCCGCTTCAGTTGGGGGCATCCAGTTGCTTCTGCCGGAAGCCTGGTCACCTTTATCGACTCCTTCCTCTTCTTCTCCCTCTTTACCATTGTGTAAATTACCAAATCCTTTCCTTTTAAACTCTTCTCAAACCTACCTCTAGAGCGGGCAGTTTATATTGACAAAAGTCTAGGCTAACAGTCTTTCAGTTTCGAGATCCCTATGGTGAGAAGTCCTTTCAGACTCACATTCCTTTTCTAGGTCAGTGACTACCTTGATTTTCAAACCTAACAAAACTAGAAGCTGATCTTCACCCATCCATCTGCAGGAAATTAACATAGGCTCTTAAAGATTTTCCAGTAGTCATATACGGATGTGAGAGTTGGACCATAAAGAAGACTGAGCATCAAAGAATTGATGCTTTCGAATTGTGGTGCTGGAGAAGACTCTTGAGAGTCCCTTGGACTGCAAGGAGATCCAACCAGTCCATCCTAAAGGAAATCAACCCTGAATATTCACTGGAAGGACTGATGCTGAAGCTGAAGCTCCAATACTTTGGCCACCTACAGCAAACAGCCAACTCATTGGAAAAGCCCCTGATGCTGGGAAAGATTGAAGACAAAAGGAGAAGAGGGCGGCAGAGGATGAGATGGTTAGATAGCATCACCGACTCAATGGACATGAACAAGAGCAAACCCCGGGAGATAGTGAAGGACAGGGAAGCCTGGCGTACTACCGTCCATGGACACAACTTAACGACTGAACAACAACTTAAAGCTTGCTGTGTATGTCAAACCACACGGAAGATGGAAAAGGTGGTTGAGGGACCCAAAGGTCCTGCCTGATGTCCATACAGCTGCCTTTTATTGGGACATTGTTAGCTTTTCCAAGACCTAGTGCTGCATATGCTGGTCTTAGGATAGTCAACTGCCAGGCTGTGGGAAGCAGAAAACTGGAGGGATGAGCTTGATACTCAAGTAAAGTAGTTTAACACCTAAATTACTGAGATAATTGCCTCTTTGTGGTCTAGGGCTACCTGACCCCCACACTCCTGGAGCCACAGGAAATCTGAAAGTCATAATTGTCTGTGAGAAACCAAGTGGGGCGTCTGACAGGGGTGTCTGCCAGCATAGGAAACGAAAACAGACTGTTCAAAGTAGCAAAGGAGTAATGTGCTCAGTGTGGCAGGCAGGAAAACAACCTCGATGGGAGTGAGCCAGGGGGGCTCTGATGATTTTCTCACCCTGCCTATTTTCCGAATGTGGCTTGATTCATTTCCAAGTAACTCTATTTAACATACCCTTATCCCAGGACTGCCAATAATTAAATCTCCATCCTGCAGGAAGCATTCCCTAGTTCTCCTCATCCAATATTGGTTTCTTGTTTACTTTGTGTTTACATAGCACCAGGGAACTCAATCTGTGTTGTATTTATTTGCACTATTTATACGTTGCTTTGTAAGTGTTTTTGAGCCATTTTTCTATATGTGGGCTGTGTTTCCTTAAGTGAATTTATGAAGAAAGTCTTCTCAGTTGCTGTTTTCCCTTTTCTTTCATTTGCATTTTACAATGCTGTTCATATGATATTGTCTCATAAAAATCTCCATGTAACTTCTTAATCCTTATCCACACATTGCCCTTTTCTTGCTGTTGACCACAAGTATGAAATGAATGGGCTTCCCTGGTAGCTCAGTTGGTAAAGCATTTGCCTGCAATGCAGGAGATCCCAGTTTGATTCCTGGGTGGGGAAGTTCCCCTAGAGAAGGAACAGGCTACCCACTGCAGTATTCTTGGGCTTCCCTGGTGGCTCAGATGGTTAAGAATCCACCTGCAATGTGGGAGACCTGGGTTTGATCCCTGGGTCCGGAAGACCCTGTGGAGGAGGGCATGGCAACCCACTCTAGTATTCTTGCCTGGTGCATCCCCATGGACAGAGGAGCCTGGTGGGCTTACAGTCCATGGGGTTGAAAAGAGTTGGACATAACTCCAACTGTGCGACTAAGCACAGCACATGAAATCAATGCTACATGTGCAGTCAGGATATAGTACCTGTGTCATTAGGTTTTTGCTTTACGGATTATCTGCTTTAGGACAACATCTCTAGGAAATCTTTGTACCTACAGCCTGGATTCCTTGTGCATTCTCTGTGTCATTGCCCCTGTGCACAATGAGCCCCAGCTCTTCCTGTTCCCACAAACATCAGGGGCTTTGCCCCATTCTGCTTGGAAAACCCTGTCCCCTTCTGCGCAGGGCAAGTGAGAAAGAACTCAGGCTTCAAAACCTAGCTCCTTCACCATCCCGTCTGCTCCCAGAGCACTTTATATAAACCTTTACTTAGGCCTATAGGCTTCCCTGGTGGCTCAGCAGTAAAGAATCCACCTGTACTGCAGGAGATGTAGGAGATATGGATTTGATCCCTGGGTGGGGAAGATCCACTGGTGGAGGGCATGGCAACCCACTCCAGTATTCTTGCCTGGAGAATTCCATAGACAGAGGAGCCCAAAGGGCTGCAGTCCATAGGGTTGCATAGAGTCAGACATGACTGAAGCGATTTAGCACCACTAAAGCCCATGCCTGGAAAAGGAAATGGCAACCCACTCCACTATTCTTGCCTAGAGAGTCCTGTGGACAGAGGAGCCTGGTGGGCTGCCATCTATGGGGTCGCACAGAGTCGGATACGACTGAAGCGACTTAGCATGCATGCATGCTTTGGAGGAGGAAATGGCAACCCACTCCAGTATTCTTACCTGGAGAATCCCAGGCAAGGAGGAGCCAGGTGGGCTGCCGTCTATGGGGTCGCACAGAGTCGGACACGACTGAAGCGACTTAGCAGCAGAAGCAGCAGCAGCAGCAAGGCCCATGCCCATTTTATTGTCTTTACCAAAATGCATACCTCAAGACCACAGCTTGCTCATCATTATAATCACCCCACCACATACTGAATCCTCCACACGGTAGATCCTCATAAAATGTTAGAGAACAAATACTCAGGAATAACTTCTCCCATAGAATGTTAACAGTTCTCTGTTTTACATCCCCATCCACCTGAGGAGACTGCTTGGATAATTCTTCCAGCTTAGTTCTTCATATGCTTCCTCTTCCTCAAGTATCAGTGTCCAGCTGGTCCCTAGTCTTTCTTTGCCATCATCCCAACTCCCCCATTAATTGGCCAAGCCAGAATGGGCCTGGGAGTTCAAATAAATCACTTATTCATTTATAAGATATTTATTTCAATATTTGGGCTTCTCAAGTGGTGCTAGTGGTAAAGAACCTGCCTGTCAAAGAAGGAGACATAAGAGATGCAAGTTCAAACCCTAGGTCAGGAAGATCCCCTGGAGGAGGACATGGCAACCCGCTCTAGTATTCTTGCCTGGAGAATTCCATGGACAGAGCAGCCTGGCAGGCTACTGTCCATGGGGTCGCAAAGAGTCAGACACGACTGAAGTGACTTAGCACGCACACAGGCATTCCAATATTTATCTCACATCTACCTTGTGCCAAGCACTCTTTGTTCGAGATGCTGAGGATACGTCAGATAAAATGGTCAAAGTCGTTTTATAAAATGTTTATAAAATGATAAGATGGTCAAAATTCCTGCCCTCATAATGTTTATATTTTAACGGTTTAGTCTGAAGACTGCACTGAGAGACAGATTGAGAATAGAAAAGTGAGCTTTTTGCCCAAATTGCCTGACAAATTCAGTTCAGCCATATGTATATGGCTTCGTTTTTTCCACTTTAATTTGATAATTGAGCTCTAACTGCATGTGACTTTCTGTGATCATATTTCTCAGCCACAAACACCAACATACATAATACACACACCTGTCTGTAGCACCTATGCCATGCTAGATAGACATTGGCACCTGTAGACACAACTACGCTTCAGCAGTAACCCAGTGTATGCACTCACTAATCATACATTCACCCAAATAGCAAGCCTCCCCACATTCGGATTACGCCACCTTCCCCTCCGCTAATACATATCCATTCAGACACATTGTCTAATGTGTGTACCTGCAGAGGTTCACAAATGCACCTGCAGACCTCAGCTTCCCCTCCAGTCTCCTTCCTTCTCCCCTAGCAAGGTGAGGGATATGGAAACATGCTCCCTTTCGTCAGGAGCAGAAGTGCTTTGAAAACTATCATGGATGTATATTGGACCAATTTTCGAAATGAGCTGGGCAAGCCCTGGGTGGAAGCATCTTCTCTTAATCATCAGTCTCCTTGCCCTCTTCTCCTGGACAAAGCAGGACCCGGAGGCTACTTTGAGGCTGAAAACTATTTAAAGTGGCGCATTAGCCTACAGGGAAAAATGAGAAATTTCTATTGGAGAAGATTACAGGAAAGAAAGAACTGATTAAGGAAATGATGGTCATTCTGTCAAGGCGCTGCAGTCCTGTTTTAGAGATTTTCTGTGATTCTCCCTGCCCTTTACACATTGCTCCGAATCTTAAATTGTTAGACATCAGTGTGTTCATGCTCCTGTCTCCACGCAGAACCCTGACCAGTAATAAGATGCAATGTGTCTTGTGTGAAGGGAACTAATACTCAAAGACCATCCTCAATAGGCCAGGCCTTGCATTATTTGATTTTATTAAAACCTTAAAATGGTCCAAATGGGAGATCATACTTACCTCCATTTTGTGAACAAGAAAACCAAGGTTCAAAGATATTAAATAATAGTGGTATTGGGATTTGAACTCAGTCCTGACTGACTTAGGAGTCTTCTTATTCTCTTTCTTCTCCTGTGCTAGAACTGATCTGAAGTCAGGGAAGTTTGAGTTTTTAGGATTATTTTGGCTTTCTTTTTTTAGCAGTGTAAGGGTGTTGTTCTGAGCCAGGGGCAAGGGTTATAGCCTATATTTGTGACACAAAAACACTGACCTGTGATAACAGACAGTGCGTGGGTGCTCAGTCATGTCTGACTCTTTGCGACCCATGGACTATAGCCCACGAGACTCTTCTGCCCATGGAATTTTCCAGGAAAAAATACTGGAGCGGGTTGCCATTTCCTACTCCAGCAGATCTTCCTGACCCTGGGATTGAACCTGCTTCTTCTGCATCTCTTGCATTGGCAGGAGAATTCTTTACCACTGCGATATATTGATAGAACAATATGGTAAAATACTTTCATGGAGATTCTAATGATAACATATATCTTTGTGTGTTCACAGTATCTAAATATTTCCCATCTATTGAACCCCTTTGATGGTCACACTAAGCCTCTAAAGGATGCAGCCCATACTCATTTTATATTTAAGAAAACTGGGGGGGGGGGCGGGCAAAGAAAAGGGTCAGTATTTACTGAGGAAATGATTTCTGTCTCTCTCTCACACAGACACACACACATACACACCCTACTAGGGGCCTCTTGTGGGACTATGCATTTTATCCCATGCCATCTCTGTGAAATAATATTATTTTGACCATCTTACAGATGAGGAAATATTTGAGCTCTGCAATGAAACATTGCATTTAGCACTGTTTTCCAACAAGCTCAACTAACTGGCATCTAAGTCATCCTGATGGGTGAGTATCATCAGAAAGCCTGCCCTAAACACTACCAAGAAGGGTGTTGCTTCACTCAGGAAATGTTTCCTCTGTCTAACTCAATCCTTGCTTCTATAGTTTCATTCTATTTCTTTGTGGTTTTTACTTCCCCAGAAAGAATGAAGAATGGCTGCCTGTGGTCCCACAAACAATAACTCTTCAGAGATTTGAAGCCCATTATGGTGTGGAGGACAGTTCTCTCCCAGTGCCCGTCTTTTCATGTTAGAGCAGACTTACCTCTGAGTGTTTCTCAGCAGAGGCTCAAAGCTGTACGTAAGTAAGATCACTCTTTTTCATTCTCTGGACCCTGAAGATGTATTTCATGGGCCAAATAGGCTGGCAAGAAGCTACTGGCCTGCCCACCAGTAGTGGGTGCGGGTCTGAATCAACTGGGAGAACAGAAGGCGGGTGACCTAACTTTCATCACACCTCCCTGTCTTTTACCCTCTTACCTTCTTCCCCAGACTTGAGGTCCTTTCCTTGCTTCTCCCCACAGATCTACGTCCACTGCTTTTCACCACCCTTTCCAGATGCTTCTTGCAAAACACACATAGGGACACATGCATGGCATCTTGTGTATATCTATTCACGTTTCTCTTTTTTTCTTTTTTTTTGACTTAATTTTCTTATGGCATTTATTCCCAGAAGTTTTTATTTCTTTGATTTCTTCTGGGGTATTTTTTTCTTCTGTGCAACCCCGTCTTCTGGTTTAGGAGCAGTGTGTTATTTTTCAGTAAGAACCATCTCAGCGTGGCAGGGAGAGCTCATGAATGGGCTGATCTGACCATGAGTGCCATATCTTGGGGGTTTGTTTATCTGAATGTGCTCAATAACCAGAGAATCTACATCTAAGCCCTTAAGTTCGGCATTACTCTCTGCATTTTGAGCACGTGCAGTAAAAACTTAACACTTTTTTTGGGCCACCGACCCTGCATCTATCCTCACTGTTTGACCTGGTCCCACCTCCCAACTCCACTATCGTGGTGACAGAGTGGCACTCACAGCTCTGTAAAGGGACATCCTTCAGGTACTTGGTGGCTTTTCAGATACGCATACCTTTAATGGCCTGGGCAGTTCCATGAGTGTTCTTAGAGTGAACACAAAGATGTGAACCTCATGATTTGCATGGTTTTGTGGGGTTTCCTGGGTCAAGTGAATGGCGAACTATTTTTAGAGGTCATCTCAAGCCCCTTACCAGAAAAGCTATCCCTTTATGTTAATCTTTAGTCCTGACTTTGATTTTTCTGTTTCATTTCTTTACATCTTTCCAGCACTTACCTTTGCAACTCAGTAAAGTGCCTCCTGGTCTGTCTTTGTCTTTCTTTGCCTTGGTCCCTGTGTCATGAGTGCCATCCCATCTCTCTGATGGGACTGGACTCCACCTGTAGGAAGAGGGTCTCCTGTCTCTGGGTTTTCCTTCTGCTCCCTGAACACAAGGTGGTCACCTCAGAAGTCACTGATCCACACATCATCTGATAATCCTCCAAGTGAGTGAGATATTTCTTAAATTCCTATTTAAAAAAAAAATACTTATTTATTTGGCTCTGCTGGATCTTAGTTGTGGCATGCAGGCTTTTTTTAGTTGCAGCATGTGAGATCTTTACTTATGGCATGTAAACTTGGCATGTGGGATCTAGTTCCCTGACCAGGGATGGAACTCAGGCCCTGGCATTGGGAGAACAGAGTCTTAGCCACTGGACTACCAGGGAAGTCCCTCTTAAACTCCTATTTAAGATCTTGCTCTAATTCTGGATATGAATTCAGCATTTTTCAAGAACAAATGCTTCTTGCATCTGACATTAGCTCAGCGTAACAGGGCAAGTGTGAGGAGAAAAAGAAATATGGTGGTGTGGATGAACACAATTTCTTGGGCCAATTAACTGAGACAATTCACGTGTTTATTATGTTTAAACTACTGGGTGATTAATTTAGGGAGCTTTATAGACAGTTTAATACTCTCCCAGAATAAGGCATAAACCAGTTTATATAAAAGAAGAGAGAAAAAACCCCTGAGATATATCTACATCTGATGATGACTATGACAAATAAAAGCTAGGAACATTAAAGAAATTTCCATAAATCATGTAGTTCAGAATGTGGGTATAAGGGGTGGGAGGTGGGAGGGAGGTTCAAGAGGAAGGGGACATATGTATATTTACGGCTGATTCATGTTGATATATGGCAGAAACCAACAGAATATTATAAAACAATTATCCTCCAATTAAAAATAAATAAATTAAAAAAAAAGAATGTGAGTACAAAGAGTCAACTATTAAACGTTGGCATACCAACGATCTTTAGGAAATTTAAAAGCCTAACATGACTTTTCCTTGCCTGTCAACATGCATCTTGGCTGCCCTATCCCAGTCATTCCCAAATCAGCACTGTAAACTCTTTCAAATGGGATTGCTTATATAAATCATAATTGCTAAGAGGTAACTTCTTGGGCAAACCAAATTTAAAAATTTGGGCAGAGTTTCCTGGCAGTCCAGTGGTTAGGACTCAGTGTTTTCACTGCCATGGGCCCAGGTTCAACCCACAACTAATATCCTGCAAGCTGCACAGCACAGAGAAAAAAAAATTAAAATTAAAAAAAAATTTAATAATAAAAAATGTTCATTGTCCACTTCATTTTTATTAGCACAACTGATCAAGAGTTGCCTGAGATTAATCCAAGAATATTTATTGAGTACCTGGGATAGCTATGGTGATGTGGCAGGGGTGACAATGTGAGGTCGGTTCAAGGCCACAAAAGAACCAAATCATATTACTTGAAAATGTGACCCTGGATCAGCCCCAAACCTTTAAGGCCTGAAATGCCTGTTCTGCTCCACACCTTTTCCCTCAGTGTTTCTGACCTTGCCTTGCCTATTCTCTGTTTTTTCACCTCAGCCTTTCTGGGAAAGCTGCACCTATCTACTCACATAGAAAAAGCTCTCTCTCTTCTTCGTTCTTCTCTTTTGATCACGAGATGCACATGTATAATGCTAAAAGTGCCTTTTGGTGTTGCCAACTCATTTCAGTGGATGGGGAACAGTGCTTTGATTCAAGTAGCCCAACATAAGATGTATCATCAGCTTGCTCTCTGTCTGCCTTTCCTTCTTTTGTCTCTCTCAGTAATCTTTCATGTATTCAACAAATATCTATTAGGTACTTACTGTGTGCCAAGAATTATATTTGTGGTTCAATCGTGACATGATATTGCTGTGTCTCTCTAATTACCTTCTCTCATAGCTCAGTCAGTAAAGAATCTGCCAGCAATGCAGGAGACCTGAGTTTGATTCCGGGTCCGGAAGATCCCCTGGAGAAGAAAATGCAACCCACTCCAGTATTGTTGCCTGGAAAAATCCCACGGACAGAGGAGCCTGGCGGGCTACAGTCCATAGGGTCGCAAGAGTCAGACACGACTTAGCAACTAAACCACCACCACCACTCTACCATAAATTTTAAAAGTCTAAAGAAGGAAGTTATACTAGGAAAACAGCTATCACAGGAAGTTGATTTCCCCCCTTATTTCTGGAGGTTTTATTAACTGGGGGGAAGGCAGTGGTGGGAGGGTCAATATTGCTGATCAGAGATTTCCTCACCTTAGCTTCTGCCCTGGACTGTGGGGATAGGACAGGGTTGCCTGCATCCATAGTCCCCCCATACCTTCTCACTCTTATTTTCTTGCCCCAGTCCCCACACCCCCCACCAACCAAGAGGAGTCTGTCACTATAATTATGCAGTCTGTAATCAACAAAGTCCCATTAAGAAATAATGAGGCCAGTAATGCAGTGGGTGCTATTGATGGGGGATTAGTGAAACTCATGTGGTTTCCTACAACTCCTCCACTCTCTGAGGAAGTGGGTTGGAGAAACTGTTGACTCAGCACCCTGAGCATTAAGCCCTGTGCTCCCTGCAACACTCCCTAATTAAACTCCATGCTAAAGTTGGATGTGTTGGATGGACATGGATCCCTAGGTAGGTGAGAGCTCTCAGGATCACCTCACAATCATCTCTGCATTCCCAGTGCTTACAAGCATCAGTGCCCAGTAAATGGTCCATGAGCACTGGGAGAGGGTGGGCTGATAGCCCAAATTGAGCATAGGACCTGAGTGTTCTTACTCAAAACTTCCTTACATAGACTGTGGATCCACTAGCATTTGTGTAAATATCATTGACTGAAGGGGCTCTTGGTCCTAAGAACTATAGTCTCTTTTCATACTTCTCTCATGTTGAATCCTGTTTGTATCGTAATTACTTATATACAATGGCATAAGTTATCAGAGGACAATGACCATTGTATGTAGCTTTATATTGTATATAACTTTATATAGCTTTGTATGTGGCATGTTTTCTAGCCACAGTAAAACTCTCAGGCTTATTTCATAGCAGTAAGGTTTGAGGCTAGACATATGGGAAAACTGCTATGCTGGAAAGTAAAAGGAGCGATCCCCAAAACATTCCTTTTTACTAATTTCACTGAGTCTAGTGAAACAACAAAAGCTGTATTGAGGAATAACCAATCTAGAGGTTCATGAAATGCTTTATGTAATCTTCTACTGGGAGGGAGTTTGCTCTATATAAAGATACTGTTCTTGTACTTTCCCAAAGTGAATTCCACTGAGTTTAAAGAGCCTTCTCGGATTTCCCAGGTGGTGCTAATGGTAAAGAATCCATCTGCCAATGCAGGAGATGCAAGGGACGTGGGTTCAATCCTCGGGTCAGGAAGATCCCCTGGAGGAGGGCATGGCAACCCACTCCAGCATTCATGCCTAGAAAATTCCATGGACAGAGGAACCTGGGGGGTTACAGTCCCTGGGGCTGCAAAGAGTCGCACATGACTGAGCAACTGAGCAGAAAGAGCCTTCTGCGGGAAAGCAGAATGACTCCTCAAAGCACCTTTCAGCCCAAGATGATGTGCATCCTCAGCATCTCTTGAGCTTGTAGTGTTTTGCATTTGCTTTTTTTCCCCCCTTGGCCCAGGGATTTGAGCTGGGCGAGCCAATCAGGCAAGGATAAAAGTTCATGAAGTCATTCCACTAGTTTCACAGCCTCCGAGTGTACATTCCCCTTTCAAGCAAAGAAGGAGTTTCAGCTTCTTTCCAGGTAGAAAGTTTTTCTGCAGAAGGAGGCGGTATGAGGTGATGATTAAAGGCACGAGTTTTTAGTCACATAGGTCTGTGTTTCAACCCACTCCCCTGCTTAGTAGGGCAAGTTACCTAGTCTCATCTCTGAAATGATGGTAACAATTTCCACCACAAAGGTTTGTATTATTAAAGTACCTGCCAGCGCTGTGCCTGGCTGACAGTGAATGCTCAGAAATGGTTGTTAAGAAGAATAGAAGGAAATCTAGCTTCGATTCTCCCTTTTCCAAAATGTGCTGTGTAATCTTCCTAGATTTACGTGAGCTGTCTGATTGCTCTCATGTCTGTGTTTCGCTTCTCCACTAAACTGTAAGGTCCTCTGGACAGGGCCAGGTATTCTTTAATATTATTTTATATTCTTTGATATTATTGAATAATTAATACTTGGCCTAAAACCACAGGAGATTTTAGGACAGGTATCAAAAAATTATGATTGGCCCTTCTGTCATTTCAGGTTCATGAAATGTATTATTTTGATCTATGTCAGAGGAGCTTGCTCTGTATTAAGATATAATTCATCCGTATTCCTTAAATGTATCCAATGGAGTCCAAAAAGCCTTATATGTAGTTTGAAGAAAAAAGGAGATCAAGAATATAGGAGCACAGAGTAGGTGGTAAAGAAAAAGAGGAAAAAACCAGCAGAGCAGAGTGGGGCTGGCAGAGAAAACTGGGCTTGTTTGACTTGGCTGAACCCACACTGAAGAAAACCTTCTCTTCCAGGACTGTAGTCATGTACTTTGCAAGTCTGAAAACACAACCCCCTGGCCTGAAACCACAGCTGCAGGGAGATCCTGGAGCTAGGGGTCATCTCCGTAACCTCCTTCTCTTTCCCAAACTAGAGTTCCCTTTCCTCTTATTTCTTCTTCCAATGAGAATATAATTTTGGCAAGAGTTGATCATTTCCCACTTTTTGTTTGTTCATTTTACCATTATCTCTGTTTGTTAACATTTTGGAACCATTTGCAGCAGGTGTTTTGTCTCGGCCCAGCTTTTTCCTGTTACCCTGCATCCTCAGGCTTGGCCATCTCCTTGCTCTATCATTTGGTGAGAGTAAAACAAAACAGACCCTTCCTGATAGCCACTCCCTCTAGAGAAACTCTTCCTGCTGGATCAGACTCCTCAAGGAACACCTTTCCATCTGTATCAGAAATCTCTTTCGACTGTCAGTATCTAGTTGGTTACCAGAAATGTGAACAGTTGAGATGACAGAAATGTTGTTGTTCAGCCGCTCAGTTGTGTCCGACTCTGAGACCCCATGGACTGCAGCACACGAGGCTTCCCTGTCCTTCACCATTTCCCAGAGCTTTCTCAAGCTCATGTTCATTGAATCAGTGATGCTAGTTGGACGGTGAAGAAAGCTGAGAGCCGCAAAATTGATGCTTTTGAACTGTGGTGTTGGAGAAGACTCTTGAGAGTCCCTTGGACTGCAAGGAGATCCAACCAGTCCATCCTAAAGGAGATCAGTCCTGGGTGTTCATTGGAAGGACTGATGTTGAAGCTGAAACTCCAGTACTTTGGCCACCTCATGGGAAGAGTTGACTCATTGGAAAAGACCCTAATGCTGGGAAGGATTGGGGGCAGGAGGAGAAGGGGACGACAGAGGATGAGATGGTTGGATGGCATCACTGACTCAATGGACATGGGTTTGGGTGAACCCTGGGAGTTGGTGATGGACAGAGAGGCCTGGCGTGCTGTAATTCATGGGGTCGCAAAGAGTCAGACACAACTGAGTGACTGAACTGAACTGAACTGATACAACCATCTAGTCCTCTGTCATCCCCTTCTCCTCCTGCCGTCAATCTTTCCCAGCGTCAGGGTCTTTTCCCATGAGTCAGCTCTTGGCATCAGTGGTCAAAGGATTGGAGCTTCAGCCTCAGCATCAGTTCCTCTAATGAATATTAGTGTTGATTTCCTCTGGGACTGATTGGTCTCCTTGCAGTCCAAGGGACTCTCAAGAGTCTCCTCAGTTCAGAGACAACAAAGAGCCCTTTCTAAAAAGGTGAAAGGCCTTGGTTCGATGGATGTGGAGCTTAACCTCTGAGAACTTATGAGGGGTAGATAACCTTTCACAGTCCTCATGCTCCTCACTCCACAACAACAGCATTTGTACTTCAAGATTCGTACAAAAGAATATTTAACAGTGCCGTTCCCCTTCAGCTGGCAGCTTATTGGCTGGTTCCATGACATGTCCCACAAAGGAACAGGTTGATTTGGAGAGTAGAAAGCCTCTGCTATTCAGGACATGGGAGTGAGGGAAATGGAGCCAGAAAATGTTTCATAAGACAGTGAGAAAAGAATGGGAAAGATACCCAAAGTACTGCAGACCTGCTTAAAAGCAGGACATATTTAAAAGATCCCAAGGACTGACGTTTTTGTAACACGAGTGATGAGTATTAAAGCCAAAAGTTCTCCACTTTCAAATGGGCATATTCCTAAACCTACCAAGCAAAGCAGAACCCACAACATCCGTTGTGCTATTTTATTTTGCCCATATTAATGTGTTGCTTTGTAATTGTTCTCAAGTTGCTTTTGTTGTAAAAGGTAAACTTTTATTGAGTTTACCTTAATAGGTAAACTCCCCCGGACAGGATCTGACTCCTCAGAAGAGTTTCCTCAACCAGAGGTGCCCATGTCAAGGCTGTACTAGAGCACAAGTTCAAACACAAAGATGAGCCAACCACAGTGTAAAGCCCAGAAGATACAACAATCAACACCCTCCATCTGATGACCTCGCTCCAGACTAATATACAATCTAACCACTTCCTTTTCGTGAGACAGGTATTGTCTGAAGGGGTCTGTGTGTGATTTTGAGGGGAAAGGCCAGACTCAACGGAACTCAGGTCCCAGTTCGCTTTATGTCTGAGCCTGTGAAAGCGGAAAAGAAGTGAATCTTCCCTGCGATGGCTGAGCAAGGAAGGACAAGCCTTAAGATTCACAGTGGAAAGAGCCTTTTCAGAGCCTTTCTTAGAACGACTCAATTCTTCCAGTTTAGTCTATTCCTATTCCTTGCCTCTCCCACCTATAATTCTGTCTTGGCAAGAACTCCACACTGAATATTCTCAAAGTACTTTGTAGACTTTAATTAGTTCCGTGGGAAGTAAGGCAAAACGCAGGCTTCACTCTGCCAACAGAGATGATGGCGGTGGGGGCAGAAGGAAGGCAGGGAAAAGATGAACAACCAGAGCAGCTTACAACTTACTGAAGGCCATGTGATACAGGAGAAATTGAGGTTAAAATCTCCGAGTCTTAGTACAAACTTCTTAGCCTTCCAGATTCCTAAACAGGTAGTGGGCTCATCCTACTAACCTATTTTGCCGGGGTGCTGTTGATGAATGCTTATAAACCCTATCCTAGATGATAGGTTTGGAAGATTGTTAAGGAAAGCGTGTCATTAAGTCCATGCTCACCCCCTCCTCGACAAACAGCCCTTGAGGGAAATGGATGTTAGCCAGGACTGGAGGGACTCCACTTCAATGGGATGGTTGAGGTTCAACAACAGGAGGACTTTTCCAACCGTGAGGGAACTCAAGGGCATGTATTAGGGGGTGACGCTGGGGAGGGGACTGAGGAAGGCCTACAATGGGTGACACATGGAATAAAATGGTGCAGAAAGATCATCAAGAAGTGATTGAATTCCACTCAAGTCACTGTGGATGGTCGCTTTCCTAAAACCCAGGATACAGTTTTATAATAGTTTCCTTTCCTTTCTTTCTAAGAGAGAAAAACTTCTCTGAGGCCTACCACAAAAGAATTGGGTGTTTGCAAATTAAGGACATGTTTCAAGCCTGGGATTCATCTGAGTTTCTCTAGAAGGAGTAATCTGAGCTTTGAAGGCAGAGACTTAGGTTTGAATCCTTTGTCACTTCCATCTGTTTGAATGAATTATTTACTAAACTTCTTTAAGCCTTGATTTATTCATCTGTAGAATGGGCCCAATAATAGTTCTTAACTCAAATGTTTGTTATGAGGGTTAAATTAAGGTAAAGCCTTAGCACAAAGCCTCACATATAGTAGCACTTGGTTCGTTTTAGCTACCATCATGGTCTCAGTCTTTTCTCTGTAGGGGTTATCCATTTTGGAGTTTACCCATGGTCTTTTTTTTGATCAATTTCTGATGGTCTCCCTGGTCTGCCTCTTGGCTATCTTCTCCCATCCCTAATCAATGAGAAGTCAGGGGATACTAATACCAAATTCTTTTTCATGTCATTTAGGACAAAGCAAAATTAGGAAGGTTAACCAGCTACTGTAAAAAAAGATTACATAGATTAACATAGCTCTACACACCAGATATGTTCTCATAAAGGCTATTAAGTGGCTATTTTTATGTTGAGTAATTTTTAGATGACTTTCTTCACGATTCTGAAGTAATATTCTCATAGAAACAAGAATCACTGTTAAGGGAAGAGAAGCTAATATTTCAATGTGAGACAACTTCCATATCCAAGTCTAATTGAATCTACCCAGTCACCCAATAAAGAGGTCCTTATTATTCCTATTTTATGGGTTAAACAACTGAAACTCAGAGAGGTTAAATAATTTATTCAGACTCACTTTCCTAGGAATGATGGAGCCTAAATGTAGATATAATTCTGGCTCCCAAATCAATTCATTTTCTACTGCATCACACTCAAAGGAGTATTCCTATTTGTAAATGGCCAAATCTATGTGCATTTAAGTTTCCCGCACAAATCCCAGAAGAACTTGATCAATAAATTCACATGATCTTGAGTATTAATTTAATTTTTAAATATTTCCCCTTATAATTTAAAATAGATATGCATCCTCTTTAGGAAATTATCCAGGTCTTCCCTGATGGCTCAGTGGTAAAAAATGTAGAGACATAGGTTCTATCCCTGATCTAGGAAGATCCCACAGGCCGCAGAGTAACCAAGCCCGCGCCCCACAACTATTGAGCCTATTCTCTAGAGATCAGGCTCCAAAATGAGAAACCATCTCAATGGAAGCCTACACACTGCAAGTAGAGAGTAGCCCCTGCTTGCCACAATTAGAGAAAAGTCCACACAGCAACTAAGACCAAGCACAGCCAAAAGTAGATAATTAAATAAAAATTTTAAATTTTTTAAAAAGAAATTATCCACATTTCCTTTCATTAGTCAGTCAAAAAATGGCTGTTGCCAGGTAATAATGAGAACATATTTATGATTCTATTTATGTAAAACTCTAGAAAAAGCAAGCTATTCTACAGTGACAGAAGTTAGGTCAACAGTTGCCTAGAAGGGCTGAGGCTGGAGGGGTAGATGGCAAAGGGGCAAGAAGAATCTTCTGAGGGGGACAAATATGTTTATCTTGATTGTGATGCTGATTCTACAAATGTATTTTATGTTACGTTATTCAGTCACTAAGTTGTGTCTGACTCTTTGTGACCCCATAGACTGCAGCATGCCAGGCTCCTCTGCCCTCTATTATCTCCTGGAGTTTGCTCAAATTCATGTCTGTTGAGTTGGTGATGCTATCTAACCATCTCATCCTTTGTTGCCCCCGTCTCCTCCTGCCCTCAATCTTTCTCAGCACCAGTCTTTTCCAGTGAGTTGGCTCTTCGCATCGGGAGGCCAAAGTATTGGAGCTTCAGCTTCAGCATCAGTTCTTCCAATGACTATTTACGGTTGATTTCCTTTAGGACTGACTGGTTTGATCTCCTTGCAGTCCAAGGGAGTTTCAAAGTCTTCTCCAACACCACAATTTGAAAGCATCTATTCTTTGGCGCTCAGTCTGTTTTAAGGTCCAACTTTCATATCCGTACATAACTATTGAAAAAAACAATATAGACTTGCGTTGGCAAAGTGACATCTCTGCTTTTTAAAACACTGTCTATGTTTGTCAGTTTTCTTTCCAAAGAACATGTGTCTTTTAATTCCATGGCTGCATGGCATGCATGCCATGCAATTACAAATGTATACTCACGTCAAAATTCATGAAAATTTAGAAAAACTGACTGTATATTAATAACCTATACACAGAAGTAATGACTCATTAAAAGTATAGTATAAAACAGAGCACCAGGGACTTGCCTGTGGCTCAGTGGTTAAGAACCTGCCTTCCAATGCAGGGGACAAAGGTTCAATTCCTGGGTTGGGTAACTAAGATCCCACATGCCATGGGGCAACTAAGCCCACGTGTGCCACAATTAGAGAAAATCCATGTGATGCAGAAAAGGCAGCACACAAAAAAGGAGCCCCCATACTGCAGCGAACAGAGCACAATTTCCCTACATCTCATTGCGTATTAAACATATTGCCCCTCCGGCCTCAGAGCAGCCATGATGGAAGATCTGGACAACAGTCCCAACTTCTTCTCAGAGGAGGATCTTGGACCTAAAGAATAAATGGAGATTTTCAAAGTGACGCTGCTTTATGGGTGGACATATCTGATTCTCTTAGTGAGAGAGATAAAGTAAAATTCACTGTTCACACAAAGAGTTCATTGCCAAATTTTAAATAAAAAGAGTTTTCTGTTGTTGGACAGCATGAGAAATTTACCTGGCTTAATGATTCCTTCATTAAAAATGAAGACTATGCAGGTTACATTATCCATCCAGCACTGCCGAGACCTGATTGTGATGCTTCAAGGGAAGAACTACGGAAACTTGGAAAAGGAGAAGGGTCTATGACAAAGGAAGAATTGACAAAGATGAAACAGGAGTTGGAAGCTGAGTATTTGGCTATATTCAAGAAGACCGTGGCAATGCATGAAGTATTCCTGTGTCGTGTGGCAGCACATCCTATTTTAAGGAAAGGTTTAAATTTCTACTTCTTCTTGGAATGTAATAAAGATTTGAGTGTGGGAGGAAAAAAAATAAAAAAGAGAAACTTGAAGATTTCTTTAAAAACATGGTTAAATCAGCAGATGGAGTAGTTGTTTCTGGAGTAAAGGCTGTAAATGATTTCTTTGAGTATGAATGAATATTCTTTTTAGGATATCATAACTGAGTGAAGGGTACATCTGCTAAATCTGATAGGATGACAAGATCCCACAAAAGTGCTGGCAATGATTGCAATAGAATTGGCTCTTCATTTTCTGTTTTAGGAACTCAGAATTCTACAGATACATGCAAATTTTTTTTTAAAGTTTCAGAACCATTTGATAAAATGGGAAAAATACAAGCACAGGTATCAGCTGATGAGGACTTCAAACTTCCTGATCTTTTAAAATATTACTTAATAGAATTCAAACTGCTAAGGATCTCCTCTATTGGAGATGTAGGTCACTAGCGGATTATTAAAATGCTAACAAAGCACTGAGTAAAGCAAGATAGAAAAATAAAGACGCTCTGCAGGCTGAAACGTCCCAAACAATTATGCTGTCAGAGACTTGAAAAAATATCTGAATCTGCAAAACAAGAACGTACAGATTTTAAAACAAAAAGAGTCACTGCATTCGGAAAAATATCAGTGTAACTGGCAGAGTTAGAACTGAAGCACGCAAAAGGTAATCATAGCTGCTACAGAACTGCCTGGAGATGTTATGGAGACACATAAGCCACACACCACCTTCCTTAAAAAGGGCTGCCTTTCTTCAGATTTAATTCTTTCAACAATTAAAACAATTTTCTTTTCTATTTTTTCCGTCACACTGCATGGCATGTGAGATCTCAGTTCCACAACCAGAAATCAAACCTGCCGCCCAGCAATGGAAGCACAGCATCTTACCTGGACCACCAGGGAAGTTCCCAGATTTAATTTTTTTTTTCTTAATTATGTTAGGCATGTACTGCTCACTGGAAACAAAAGAAACAGATGATAAAGTGCATCGGCTGCTGCTGCTGCTGCTAAGTCGCTTCAGTCATGTCCGACTCTGTGCGACCCCATAGACGGCAGCCCACCAGGCTCCCCCATCCCTGGGATTCTCCAGGCAAGAACACTGGAGTGAGTTGCCATTTCCTTCTCCAATGCATGAAAGTGAAAAGTGAAAGTGAAATCGCTCAGTCGTGTCCGACTCGTAGCGACCCCATGGACTGCAGCCTACCAGGCTCCTCAGTCCATGGGATTCTCCAGGCAAGAGTACCGGAGTGGGGTGCCATTGCCTTCTCCGAAAGTGCATCTACTCTACCCTTTTTCTGAGAAACAATGGCCTGGGGCCGCCCACGGGACCTGCAGACCTGCGCACCTGCGCCTGCGTCCCAGAGAAGGGCAGGTCATCGTGCCCTCCTTGTCTTCAGATGCCCAAAGTGCTATCTTTTTAAAAGTAGCCTCTAGAGCTGTGTTTATTTTATAAATAGTAACCCTTATGGTTGTCAACCTTTTTTTTACCTGTAAGTAATGCCTGAAGTTTAACCCTTTCAAAGTACATTGTTCAAACAAGGTGAGATTGCCGTTTTGGTTGGGTTTTTTTTTATTGTTTTTTTTAAAAAAAACATTGTACACCACCTTAGTTCACTCTTGTATCCTGGTAAAGCATCTTAATCAGACTTATTTTTAATTAATGAATATTTCTTAGAAGTTTTGGGACAACTTTATGTAATTTTTATAAGTATGATTTCTGAAGAAAAGCAAATGTATTAGTATGTGTTTGTCTTAAACTTACAGACTAAATCAATTATTGTCAAATAAACAGTGATAACAGTGAAATAAACAAACACATTGCCTTCTACACTCCAGAGCAGAGCTGCTTCCCATAGTTATCAGCTGCCCAGGGGCAAAGGCTGTGTCTCTCTGGTTCTTAATCTAGTACAGTGCCTGGGACACAAGTTCTCAATGGGTAGTGAAGAGAACTAGGTATTTCCTCTGGAACTTACACTTTGGGAATTCCCACAGAATTCAAATGTTTAAGCAGCTTGCTAAACGTTTATCAAATTGCCCAAAGTGGAAGAGCCATATCAGGAAGTTTAAGTTAAAAAAAGAAGTTTGTGCAGAAGTCAGTTCTCAATGGTTCCAATTTTATATTTAACCATAAAAAAAGTGAAGAAATGACATTGATTTGCTAACTGAAGTTGTTCTGATGTCAACCACCTTTGAATAACATGTTTACAGGGAAGAAAGAAGCTCTAAGAGAATAAAGGACTAGTAAGAAGAACATCTATGAGAATAGCAAACACTTAAGCTGTAGATTGTAACTGTGGGCTTAGTATTATGATTTCATTAATACATATAATAGTGTATTCTCACATCTCACATTGCTTATTCACCTTTGATAGATGATCTTTCCTCCTACTGCCCCCTCCATTAAAACCAGCTAATGCCAACACTCACAACTTCCATCCCCTTAGTCTTTAAATTTTATTATAACCAATAGCCTTTCCAATTCTCTTAGGTTAATTAGAGGAATATACAGATGTGGCCTTACTGTTTTTATATCGACTTCTCCACTTCTGTTCTCACCCCGTCTCCTTCCTCTTTTACCTCTCCTTGATCCACGTTTTCATTTTCCTTACCCCAAATAAATCTATCCTTGAATCTCTTTTCTCTAAAATGCCAATCCCCTTTCACTCTTCAACCCATCATATTTCCAAAGCTTCCTTCTCTGGTTTTTCCTATCTCAGTTTATGGAATCACTGTCTACTCAGTCTCTCAAGCCAAAAACTTTGCAATTATCTTTAAGTCCCTCTCTTCCATATCAAGTTGATCATCCAGGCTTGTGACCAGTTTAATTGTATTTCAGAAATATCTTGTGAATACATTTCTCTGCTGTCTCTTCTCTTCTCTTCTCTGTTTTGGCTCAGACTATGATGATCATTACCCTGAACTATTGCAACAACCACTATATACTTCTTTCTACCAGGCATCTTCCATTGTGCAGCCCAAACTTCTATACCTCCCCCACCACTGCCACCACCACAATTATCTTTCTGAAATATGAATCCAGGTGGGTCACTCCTCTGCTCAAACTTTGACTCTGCATTGCCCATAGGACAGAGGCCAAGTACTTGGGTGTGGCACCAATTGCCCATCAGTCAAACTTACCCTAGGCTGCTGCTACATTGACTTGCCTATTGTCCTGTGCTCTGTGAAGCCACATATGTCTTCATATGTTGGTTCTTCTGTCCAAAATACCCTTCTCCTTCTGGGAAATTTCTACTTGTTCTTCAATGCAGCTTAAATATCACCACTTCTGAGATGGCTGTGTTCCCCTCTGAAGAGTTGGATGGTCCCTCCTAGGTATACTCCTGGCATTTTGTTTATACTTTCTTTTTTTAAAAAAGGGTTTGCCTCTTTATAAAGTTATTTATTTATTTATATGTATTTGGCTCCACCAGATATTAGATATTAGGCATGTGGGTTCTTTAGTTGCAGCGTGTGGGATCTAGTTCCCTTACCAGGGGTAGAACCCAGGCCCTTTGTATTGGGAGCCCAGAGTCTTAGCCATTGGAACACTAGGGAAGGCCATGTTCCTATTTTCATCTTAAGGTTTATAATGTTGTTTTAAAGTTTTTTGAGAAATCTGTTTTCCTCTACTACCTCTCTATAAACTAAACTGATTCAGGACAGGAGTCAAATTTACTTGTCTTGTATCTGCTGTGCCCAGAGCAATAACTGACATCTAGTAGAGACCAATAAACATTTGCTGAGTGAATGACTGAACCAGCAGCAGTTTTCTCTTGGGCAGCCCCAGGCAGCTTGTGTGAAGTTAATACTACTTCTTAAAATGTGCAAGAGAAAGTGCATTGAGTAGATAGGCTATAACTGCAGGGTAATACACCCCAAAGACAAATGCAAATGATATTTGCTCTTTTTCTGTTATTTGGATTAGCTGATGCTTTAGATGAACTACTATTTAGGATGAACTCTACCTCAACCTCCTCCCTGTAATGTTGATCTAGATGAGTATACAATCCTTTCCTTAGATTATCCACTCCACTGTACCTCTCGCCTAGAACAAATCATGAGAGTCATGAACACTGCTTCATTCTGGGATAGCAGATTTGGGTGCTCTTTCCTGGACTATTGTGAGTCATACTCGACAGAATTTGGTTCCAATTTACTCACAGTTTTCCTGGCTGAAAGATTTATTTTAAATGTTTGCTATTTTCACCTTCTAATTCTGAAATCCCTTTTTTTTTTTTTCTTTCTGTTTTTTTCACTCCTATGTCTCAGCCCTAGGAACAGGGACTGGCACATCGTTGGTATTTGATAAATAGTTGTTGAATGAGTGAGCATTTTTATAATTTTCAGATATGTCATACATATAGAAAAGTATGTATATCAAATATAATCCTAAATAGGGCTTCCCTGGTGGCTCAGTGGTAAAGAGTCAGCCTGCCAATGCAGGAGACATGGGTTTGATACCTGATCCAGGAAGATTCCACATGCTGCAGAAGAACAAAGCCTGTGCATCACAACTACTGAGCCTGTGCTCTAGAGCCCAGGAGCCACTACTACTGAGCCCGTGTGCCACAACTACTGAAGCCTGAGCACCCTAGAGCAACAAGAGAAGCCACCGCAATGAGAAGCCTGTGTAGTGTGACTAGAAGGTAGCCCCTGCTCTCTACAACTAGGCAAAAGCCCACACAGCAACAGAGACCCAGCACGGCCAAAAATAAATAAATAAAATTATTTTTTAAATATATATGTATAAAATCTTAAATAAATAAAACAGATGCCCATGTACTTAATAAACAGATTCAGCAAAGTTGCAGGATACAAAATCAAGACACAAAAATCAGTTGCATTTCGATATGCTAACAATGAACAATCCAAAGAAAATAATCCCATTTGTTGTTGTTTAGCTGCTAAGTTGTATCTGACTCTTTTGTGACCTCATGGAAGTAGCCCTCCAGGCTCCTCTGTGCATGAGACTTCCCAGGCAAGAAGACTGGAGTGGGTTGCTATTTCCTTCTCCAGGAGATCTTCCTGACCCAGGTATCAAACCCATGTCTCCTGCATTGCGGGCAGATTCTTTACCACTGAGTCACCTGGGAAGCCCAATCCCATTTATAATAACATCAAAAATAATAAATCACTTAGGAATAAATGTATTATGTGTATATATTTAATGTATATAAATAAATGTATCGTTTATATATATTAATTTTTTTCCTGTACATTATGATGCTTTGACATCTTAAAAGACCTTTCTGGCTGGGTTGAGACTGCCCTTCCTGGGCTGGCCAATTTTTAGAGAAAGTAAAAAAAACCCAGCTGCAAGCATGCCTTTGGTATGCAAAGTAACCACTTGGCAGTCATGCCTCCTCTATCTAGCTAGTGCACCCCTAGAGGCGATATTCCTTTGCCTTATCATTCCAGAACTAGATACCAGGCAACCAGAGACCATCTCTATAGCCCAAAGTCCACCCAAATTACTAACCAACCCTAAATTGTTTACCTTTCCCGGCCTTGCCTTTTCCATGGAAATCCCAAGAAATTCTACAGCTTAAACTTTCTTCTCACTCCTGTCTTCTGTCTCCTGATCACCCTGATGTTTTCCCATGTGGTCCCACATGGGGTGCCTCCTGTCTCTAGCATGGGTGAATATAATAAATTTTATTTTTCCTGAGCATATCCTCTATCTCCTCTTGTGGTTACACCTGAGTGACCATCTCATCAATAAAATGCAAAACAAGAAACCTAATCAAGAAACTAAAGACTTGCACACTCTAAAATAATGCTGAAAGAAATTAAAGAAGACATAAACAAATCAGAAAATGTCCCATGTTCATAGATTAAAAGACTTAATATTGCTGAAAAGTCCATGCTACCCAAAGTGATCTACAGATTCAATGCAATCTCTATCAAAATCCCGATGGCTTTTTTGCAAAAGTAGGAAAAGAAACTTAAAATTCATATGCAATCTCAAAAAACCCCTGAATAACCAAAACAATTTTGAAAAAGAAAAACAAAAATGGAAGCCTCACACTTTCTGATTTCAAAACATATTAAAAAGTTGCAGGGACTTCCTTGGTGGTCCAGTGGTTAAGAATTCATCTTCCAGTGCAGGAGATGTAGGTTTATTCCCTAGTCAGGGAACTAAGATCCCATATGCTGGTGGGGCAACTAAGCCTACACACCACAGCTAGAGAAGCACCACAATGAAGATCCAGCATAGCCAATAATTTTTTTTCCCACCCCCTTCCCCCATAGGCAATAATTAAATAAAAGTTCATTTGTTAAAAAAGAAGAAGAAGAAGAAACTACAGTAATCCAAACAGTACGGTTTTGGCATAAAGACAGACATATAACCGATGAGTAGAATAGAGAACCTGGTGACAAACCCTCAAATATATATATAGCCAAATAATCTTTGAAAAAGGTACCAGGGCCACACAATGTGGAAAGAATAATGTCTTCAACAGGTGGTATTACGATAGCTGGATATCCACGTGCAAAAGAATAAAATTGGACCCTTACTTTACACCAGATACCAAAATTAACTACAACTTAATTAAATACCTGCATAGAAGATCTAAAACTATAAAACTCCTGGAAGAAAATATAGAGGAAAGCTTTATGATACTGGATCTGGCAATGGTTTTCTGGATATGGCCCCGAAAGCACAGGCAATAAAAGCAAACAGAGACAAATGGGACCACATCAAACTTAAAAACTTCTGTGCAGCAAAGGAAACAATAAACAAATTGAAAAGGCAACCTACAGAATGGGAGAAAATATTTGCCAAAGATATATCTGATAACGGATTAATATATAAAATATATAAGAAGCTAACAACTCAACAATAAAAAAATCTAATTAGAAAATGGGCAGAGGGCTTTAATAGATATTTCTTCAAAGAAGATTTACATATAGTCAAAAAGCATATGGAAATATTTTAAGCATTACAGTCATTAGGGAAATGCAAATCAAAACTATAATCACCTGACACCTATTAGGAAAGCCACTGTCAAACAACAGCAAACATCAGAAAATAAGTGCTGGGGAGGATGTGGAGAATTGGAACTCTTGTCCCCTGTTGGTGGGAATGTGCAGCCACTAAATGTAAATATAAAATGATATGGAGGTTCCTCCAAAAATTAAAAATAGAACTATCATGATCTAGCAATCCCACTTCTGGGTATTCATCCAAAAGAATTGAAAACAAGATCTCACAAAGATATTTGCACATCCAGATACAAACACAAACAGATATTTGCTGTTCCTTGCAGCATTATTCATAACAACCAAGAAACAGAAATAATCCAGTTGTTTGTCAACAGATGAATGGATAAAGAAAATGTAGAATGTAAATACAATGGAGCATTACTCAGTCTTTATAAAAAGAAGGAGAGACTCTGCTTTGAGAAAGCAAGTGTTCTTACTTGCTGCAAGTTACTTGCTGCAAGTTACTTACTTGCTGCAACTTACTTCCTTCTCTGGAAAAAAAAAAAGAAGGAAACATTTTCTTATGCTACAGAATGGATGAACTTTGCAGATATCATGTTCAGTGAAATAATTCAATAACAAAGAGAAAAAAATTGCCTGATTCCACTTTTATGAGATATCTAAAATAGTCAAACTCTTGGCAACAGAAAGTAGAATACTGGTTGCCAGGGACTGGGAGAAGTGGGAGAGAATTGTTCAGTATGTAGAGTTTCAGTTTTGCAAGATGAAAAAGTTCTAGAGATGTGCTTTGTGCATATAGTTAACACTACTGTACTGCACACCTAAGGTTAATATGGTAAATTTTTTGGTCTATGTTTTTGATCACACACACACACACACACACACACACACACACACACACACACACATGAATAGAGTTGCTGGCTGATATGTATCTTTAACTTTAGAAGATAAAACTAAATTGCTTCCAAAGTGGTTGTGCCAATTATACTCTATCCAGCAGTATATAAGAATTTTGCTCCTTATCCTCACCAACATTTGGTATTGTCATGCTTTTTAAATTTTGCCAATCTATGGATAATTTTAATTTGCATTTTATTGATTACTATTGAGTTTGAACATCTTTTCAGATGTTAATTGACTATTTGGATTTCCACTTAAGTCAATGACCTATTCAAGTCTTTTGCCCACAATAAAAAATGATTTTTTATCAATTCTCTATATATTCTGTGCACAAATTCTTTGTAAGTTATTGAATAGCAAATATCTCTCCTAGTTCATGGCTTGTCACTTTTTTGATGGAGGCCTTTAAAGAAAACATATTTTTAATGTAGTCAAATTTACTCATCTCTTCTATTATGGTTTCCTCTATTTACATCTTGTTTTAAGAAATCTTTCTTTACCCTGAAGTCATAAAGACATGTTTTGTGGAACTGATTTTTGAAGAGGTGTGAAAATGGAATAGGAACCCATCAAAAGAGGTACTTTTTCTTTACATAGAAGGCAGATGCCAAAGGTGGTCCATCTACACAGAATTAGAGCGGATGCTGCTTCAGAGAGAGTTGATCTAACCACAGGAAGGGTTTCCTATCTGTGATGGCTTATTGAAGCAATGGAGTCTATTTTACTGTGCTTGGTAGTGGTGGTGGTTGCTTGGGGGTTGGTGAGTACTAGAGAGAGAATTCAACTGGAGAGGAGAGGCTAAGAGTCAAGGGACACACAAAATAATTCTCCACTTCTCAGTGAGCCTAAATATATCACCAACAAGCTGCAAGGCACAAACTGAAAATAGTGTGTACCACTCTATCCAGCTCTCTGTCTCTGCTGGCATCCTTACCCCTTATCCTTTGCCTGGAACTTTCTATCTAGTGAAAATAAAACAATCTAAAGAGAATATGGCCAAAATCACAGTGGAAAGGATAAAAGGTAAAGCTCTGAGAGTTAGAAATACTCTTCTTGAGGAACAACAGAAGTGTGGATGTATCTTTCCTGGAATCTTTAAAAGTTGGACTAAAACAGCTTTGAGTGGAAAAAGGAGGAAACCTCTGGAGCTATTTGGATCCCTGTGGAGGACTTTTATTTGAGCAGAGGGCCAGGGAGGGAGGGTGCCTCATGATTGGATCAGCTGAAAAGTCCTTTTCCTTCAACTTGACCCAAGGTGGCTGCCCCGGTGAGGAGAACATTTCAGAAGGAGTCAGCGGACAAGGTTTGGGGAAGAAGAGGAGACAGAGAGAAAGGCTGGCCTCTAGAGCTCCTAAAGCAAAATAGAAGGAGTGGAGTGAGAAGAAAAGCTCTAGAGGGGTAGACTGACAGGCACAGGATGAATGACACTCCTGGCTCCTCCAAAGGCACATCACCATCAATCTTTAGTTTTTCATCCTAGGCAAGTGAAGAGGAGCAAGAGAGGAAGGACGATGCAGTGTAAATTATTACACAGCCCTTGGCTTTCAGAGTCCTGCCAGTAAAAGAGGTTTATGGAGCAAAGCTTCGAGCATAAGGTTCTAGAAAATGCTCACATGGCCTTCAGGTACATTTCTTTACATTTGTGCACTCATGCATGGACCCCCTCCATGTGCATACTCAGACATTCATTGGCCATATGCAATAGTGTGCAACATAATTTCACTACACTTTTCAGATACAATCCTGTCCATTCCTGTGTTTCCACACAGGCTCCAGGCTAGATCCAACCACTGACATGGGTTTTGTGCAGGTTTGCTTGGTTGAGGAGAGCAACTATAAAGATGATGAGGAATTGAAGAAATCTGCACTAAGTATTTTGAATTGAATTCAGTAAATGATTGTTCTTGAGGAAGGACGTGAGGAAAGCAGTGATTCACACAGGCTATTTTAACTATGTAGATGGAGTTAAATTTTGATTCACTAGAAGCAGAGACGGGGGAGGAGGCAATGCTGTTGAACAGACACAAAAGACGAGTCTCGGAAACATCAGATGAAAAATTAGGACTGTGACAACAAAGACCAGACAGGTTGAACCTGGGGTAATGTCTATCTGTCTCCTGTTTCTTTCTTTCTATTTCCAAATTCCTGAGAGTCAGGATGCAGCCAGGAGCAGGGGGAGAGAGATCTTTGATCTCATGCTCTTTCTTGATCTAAGGAGACGGTCCTGACGCCCTGTCTGGGTTTCTCAAGAGTGTAGCAAAGTCCTGGTTGTTGTGGAGCAGCTTCTGAGACAAGCTGAGAAAGCAAAGGGGAAGGGAGACTTGGGCTGTTGACAGGGCAACTCTGTCATTTCCCCCCTGCAACCCTGCCGTGGTTGGCTCTTACACCACCTACACTATTATGGCCTTCCTTTCTTCACTTGATTTCAGAGTTAATGGTCAGGAAGCGACTTCTAGCATTCATGCTTCAGTGGTAATAACATCTAGGACAAGCATGCAGAAGTCTTCCATACATTTAAAAGCAATGACAGAGTCATCATTGAGCCTTGTCATACGATCATTTTAGTTGTATTTGTATTTCTTAGCCATTTATTGCTTGAACCGTATGCAATTGCTGACATATTTGGCCATTTTGGTCTACAAAAACCATAATCTCATAGATTTCAACTGAATATTAAGAACCTCTTGTGTGTTTAATAGGACTAGGAGGCAATTTGGTGTAGTGGTTAAAAATCAGAGCCAAATTGCTTTTCTTCTCCCAGATCAGCTCCACCATCTAGTCTTAAATAAGTTATTTAACTTCTCTGTGTCTTCATTTCCTCATCCCTAGACTGAAGATAATAGTACTTCAAAGGCTTGTTCTGAGGGGGTTTTCTGGTGGCTAGTGGTTAGGATTCTAGGCTTTCACTGTTGTGGCCTGGGTTCAATCCCTGGTTCAGGAACTGAGTTCCTGCAAGCTGTGGGACACAGCCAAAATGAAAGAAAGGAAAAAAGTTTGTTTTGAGATTTAAATGAGCTATCACATATAAAGCACTTAGAACAGCACTCAAACCAGACTCTATATAAATAGTGACTATTTTTATGCCCTAGTCCTTATCTCTTTTTAAAAAAATTGCTTATTATCTTTAATAATTCTATTATTTATAAATCCTTCCACAAAGGGGCATTATAGTTCTTCAGTTTATTGCAAATACATCTTTAAAAGAGTCAGCCCTACTGTTGAAGCTATAATACAAATTATTTTAATTATCAGCACTATACTAAAAAAGCACAATGGAGAACATCTTATTTAAATAAAATAAGGATAATATTTCACTGGGGAGTATATCCAACAGATTTTTTTTCTATATATATATCTACATCCAGTGGTGGTGTTTATAGGCAAATTTTAAACAACTGCAAATTTTTTTAAAAGCCATGTTTTGCTCACGAATACTTTTATACACATACTCTATTGGTTGTTTTAGAGAGTCGTGTCCAACTCTTTGTGATCCCATGAACTACAACCCACCAGGCTTGTCTGTCCATGGAATCCTCTAGGCAAGAATACTGGAGTGGGTTGCCATTCCCTTCTCCATAGTAGATACTAGTCTGCCAAATTTCAGATGCCAAAATGCTAAGCCGTGTGTTTGGTATTGTCCAGCTAGTTATTTCTTGTCATCCTGGAAAATGTGTCATTGAGAAATATTCAGATCATCTTGTCACCACCACTTCTCAGAGGTGACCCCACCATGACAGAACATTCACATCGTGAAGATTCAAGATCTAGCAAAAAGCCTCCCACAAATCCACCGGATATCACAAGGTTGTTTGACAAGTTCTGTTGCTTCTTCTGTTGTTGATTTCAGGTGCTGCCTTATTTGCTCATTTCTTCATCTATCCTTTTGCTTTGTTTATTTATGTCTTTTTCAGCTCCCTTCCAGTTGATCTGCACACAGCCACTGTGGCTGGCAATCTGAAGGAGAAGAAAGCCACCACCTACTGCAGTTGCTTCAAGTTTTCCAACTTTCTGGAACAAAAATCCCGCACACCTGTCACTCACTTCATCCATTACAATCTGGGTGGCTACTGAGTAATTTCTTCCACAGGACCAGACTGTGACCAAACACTAGATTCCACCAGTGGTGTCTTCTTACATACTCAGTTAAACCTAACATGTCATAAAAGTCATCATCACTTTCATATTCTTTGGGAGGGGAGTTCTGGGCCCTATTATTAAATTATCAAATATTTCAGTCATACAAAAAGTATATATTATAAGAAAATTAACACTATGTGCCAACTTTTCAGCTTAGAAATAAATTACAAATATAAGGAAAACCCATGGATAATCTTCCCCTATCATATTAGTGTTCTTTCTCAGAAATATCCTCCATCTTGAATTTGGTGCTTATCATTACCATGGAGGTTTTCAAAAACTTTTATTTCATATGTATGTAACATAAGCTATATACAATATTGTTTCATATGTTTCTTCATTTTTATAAGTGGTATCATACCATACTTATCCTTCAGCTAGCTTTTGTTGTTCAATATTGTTTTTGGAATTTATCTGTGTGGCTACAAGCAGCGCTCATTTATTTATTTAACTGTTGTATGGTATTCCTTGGGCTTCCCTGGTTGCTCAGTGGTAGAGTCTGCCTGCCAATGCAGGTAACACAGATTCAATTCCTGGGTGGAGAAGATCCCCTGGAGAAGGAAATGGCAATCCAACTCCAGTATTCTTGCCTGGGAAATCCCATGGACAGAGGAGCCTGGCAGGCTACAGTCCTTAGAGTCACAAAAGAGTTGGACACAACTTAGTGACTAAACAACAGCAATAAGCTAGAGATGTAAATTTAAGTTATTAGCATAATAATTTTTCTTATATTTTCCTCTAATGGTGTTACACTTTTGCTTTTCACCTTAACTTCTTTTTTTTTTAATATTTATTTTATTTTGCTACATGCAAAGCACAGTTCTATCAGTTTTTTTTTTTTTTTTTTGGCCATGTGGCATGTGGGATCTTCGTTCCCTGACCAGGGATTGAACCAGCAGCCTCTGCATTGGGAGGGTGGCGTCTTAACCACTGAACCAGGGAAGTCCCCTCACCTTTACTTCTTTAATCCAGTTGGAATTAATTTTTTGTTTAGTGAGAGAAAAGGATTTAATGTCCCCCCTAAGGGAAGCCCATTGTCCCCAGCGGCATTAATTACATAGTCCAGCATTTTCTCTACTGGTTTGAAATATCAGATACTAGATTTAAATAGCACAGGTCTGTTTGTGGGTTCTAGTCTTTTAAATTAGTCAATCTGATCATCCCTATGCAAATATCACACTTACCTGATGTTGTTCAGTCACTCACTCGTATCCGACTCTTTGCACAACCCCATGGACTGTAGCATGCCAGTCTCCTCTGTCCTCCACTATCTCTTGGAGTTTGCTCAAATTCATGTCCATTGAGTAGGTGATGCTATCTAACCATCTCATCCTCTGCTGCCCCCTTCTCCTCTAGTCAGAGCTTAATGTAAGGACAGAAATAACTCCAGGTATTCTGAGCAGAAAGGAATTTACCACATTGATGTAAAGAAGTTCGATGCTCACAAAATTGTTGGAAAGACTGAAAGAACAGGAGTCAGAAGTTGCCACTAAACTTGTTAGTTGAAGAACATACCACTATGGTTGTAATCAAGAGGCCAGAAAGCTGCTGCTCCCACCATCATAACTGCCAACACCACACATATATGGCCCAAAGCTTCTGAGAACAAGGCTGTAGCTGCTACTTAAAACTTTCTTAATCAACTACCCATTCCATGCTGTTTTTGTCTTTAATCAGCACCTAGCTGGTTGGGTTCCTGGTGGAGAGGCCCAAACCTTTATACCTGAAGGAGCTAGACTTTAGGGGTTCTGCCTGCATTGGGGGTGCTCCAATCTTCAATCAGCTCTACCCTAGTCATAGAGCTGCTGTGAGGCACCCCAGAGGATCCCCTGCTCTCATTGCAAAGCAACCACTTTGTTTCACCCCAGCTGGTACAAGAACTCCTTTGCCTGTTGATTCAGTGGCATAAAGAATATAAAAGTTTCCTAGGAATTAATACCTCTAAATTAGAATCCAAGTTTAGAGGGATGAGAAGCAAGAAAAATATTGAAGTTGGTCAGTATGTGTAACACTGAGAGAAATTGGGGCTTCTCTGCTGGCTCAGTGGTAAAGAAGGAAATGTGAGTTTGATCACTGGGTCAGGAAGATCCCCTGGAGGAGGGCATGGCAATCCACTCTCATATTCTTGCCTGGAAAAATCCCATGGGCAGAGGAGCCTGGTGGACTGCAGTCCTTAGGGTTGCAAAGAGTCAAACACGACTGAAGTGACTGAGCACGCACGCACATACATGAGAGAATTCAACCCTACATACACTTCTTAGTACCTAGACGCATACATTTTGGCTATACGAATAATATCTCCAACTATGGCTCTCTCAGTCAGTCTTACAAGACAGCACCCCAAACTCACAAAGATCATCTCCCAGCTGGCTCTGTAGTAGAATCATTAGACCCTTCTATCATTTCATAAAGTCCACTATCTATGGATAATAGAATACATGTTAAGACTACTGAATCCTATGAGCCTGAACCCACTGCTTCACTTCTTTTGGTAAGTACTTTGGATGGGGGAGATACAGTATGGGTTATCATAATGGTGAAGAAGGCACTTACTAAGTTCAGGCATGAGGGGGCTGACAGAAGCATTATGATCAGAGAAGGCAAATGTCTATTCAAATGAGGCAAAACACGGCCTCTCCATGATGGAAGGGATCCACTATAATCAGCCTGTCTTAGCTGGTTCCCTCAGGTACAGTATCATATGGCTCATTATTGGTCTGTGCTGTTGGCAGATTATCCTCAGGAGGTATATGGTAGCCAAATCTACTTTGGTGAGAGAAAAATCTGTTTCATTGCATAATTTCCAACTTGTGCCCATAGCTACTGTATGAAGAGTTCTCTATCTCCTGGGCAGTTTGATAGAGAATGATTGACATTTAAAGACCCAGGTGATCCTATCCAACCTCATTATTGAGACTTCTTGGAACCCTTTGGTGAGTGAGCATTTACCAATCTGTAGTTTTGTTGATTGTCCCTATTGTATCCTTGTTACCTAATTTTTACTTTTACAATTATTATTTCTTTTTTAATTTTTTTGAGCTTATTATGACTTCTTTATTTTATATTCTCAAGCTACATAGTTTAAAAACAAAAAATGAGGATCAGTTACTGAAAAGAATAAAAATCACAGTTAAAAAATGTGCCTGGAGAGTAGACAGAAGCAGATCCTGAAAAGATGAGGTTACTTCTTAGCACCTGTATATATATATATATACACAGGTCAATTCAACCTTTTTTTTTTTTTTTTTTTAGTTGGGGGCTAATTACTTTACAATATTGTAGTGGTTTTTGCCATACATTGACATGAGTCAGCCATGGGTTTACATGTGTTCTCCATCCTGAACCCCCCTCCCACCTCCCTATCCCATCCCTCTGGGTCATCCCATTGCCTCAGCCCTGAGCATTTGTCTCATGCATCGCACCTGGAATGGTGTTCTGTTTCACATATGATAATATACATGTTTCAATGCTATTGTCCCAGAACGTCCCACCCTCACCTTCTCCCTGAGTCCGTAAGACTGTTCTATGCATCTGTGTCTCTTATTCTGTCTCACATATAGGGTTATTGTTACCATCTTTCAAATTCCATATATATGCATTAGTACACTGTATTGGTGTTTTTCTTTCTGTCTTACTTCACTCTGTATAATGGGCTCCAGTTTCATCCATCTCAATAGAACTGATTCAAATGTATTCCTTTTAACGGCTGAGTAATATTCCATTGTGTATATGTACCACAGCTTCCTTATCCATTCATCTGTTGATAGACATCTAGGTTGCTTCCATGTCCTGGCTATTATAAACAGTGCTGCGATGAACACTGGGGTACATGTGTCTCTTTCAATTCTAGTTTCCTCGGTGTGTATGCCCAGCAATGGGATTGCTGGGTCGTATGGCAGTTCTACTCCCAGTTTTTTAAGGAATCTCCACACTGTTCTCCATAGTGGCTGTACTAGTTTGCATTCCCACCAACAGTGTAAGAGGGTTCCCTTTTCTCCACACCCTCTCCAGCATTTATTGCTTGTAGACTTTTGGATAGCAGCCATGCTGACTGGTGTGAAATGGTACCTCATTGTGGTTTGATTTGCATTTCTCTAATAATGAGTGATGTTGAGCATCTTTTCATGTGTTTGTTAGCCATCTGTATGTCTTCTTTGGAGAAATGTCTGTTTAGTTCTTTGGCCCATTTTTTGATTGGGTCGTTTATTTTTCTGGAATTGAGCTGGAGGAGTTGCTTGTATATTTTTGAGATTAATTGTTTGTCTGTTGCTTCATTTGCTATTATTTTCTCCCATTCTGAAGGCTATCTTTTCACCTTGCTTATTACAATTATTATTTCTTTCCATCTGTTTCAACTATAGGGGAGGTTTTGTGACTCTTTTTTGGTAATTTCTTGAGTTGGAACTTAGCTTTTTGTTTCTTTTTCTTCTTTTCTAAGGTATTAAGACTATAAAGGCTATTTTAATGCTATGTTAGCTATAGCTTATGTATTTTGAATGTATGTTTTCTTTATTATTCAATCTAAATATTATCCAATTTCCATTATTAGTTATAATTCAAATTTTTTCATGAATTTCCAACTATATGGGAATTTAATCTTTTTTATTATTGCTATCTAAATTAATTGCTTGCATGCAGAGAAAAATGGTCTGTATAACACATTCTTTTTTTAAAATTGGAGTATACTTGCTTTACAATGTTGTGTTAGTTTCTGCTGTACAGCAAGTGAATCAGCTCTGTGTGTACATATATCCTCCTTTTTTGAATTGCCTTCCCGGATAGGTCACCACAGAACATTGAGTAGAGTTCCCTGTGCACCAATTCTTTTTATTTGTTGAGATTTGTTTTGTGGTCCAGTATGTGGTCAGTTTTTGAAAGGTTCTGTATATTTTAAAAACAAATGTGTATTTTCCAATTGTTATACAAAGATTTGTGTTATCCAAATCTCCTATGTCTTTACTAATTTTTATCTACCAGTGTGCCAATTACTAGAGAGTTATAATTTTTAAATCTCCAACTATTATGGTAAATTTATAATCTTCTTATTGTAGCTTTGTTTTATGTATTTAAGTGAGCACGTAAAAGTAAATGCTATATCTTCCAGGTAAACTGTTGCTTTCATGATTATATACTGATTACATTTTTTAAATCTTAAGGTCTAATTTTTTAATTGTGGTAAGATATACACACCATAAGACTTATCATGTTAACCATTTTTAAGCATACAGTTTGGTGGCATTAAGTACATTCACATTGTTGTGCAATTATCACCACTCTCCATCGCTAGAACTTTTTCATCATCCATCACAAACTGAAAATTTGTACCTATTAACCAATAACTTCCTATTATCCTCTCCCCGAAGCCCGCAGTAACCACTTTTCTATGTATTTTAAAGCTGATTTTGTCCCATCTTAATATAGTAATATCAGCTTATTTGGTATTTTTCCTATTCTTTTAATCTCAAACATTCTATGTCATTATGATATATGACATATAACAGCACATAACTAAATTTTAAAATCCAGTCTGACAATCTCAATCTGTTAACTGTTGATATTAGTCCATTTAGATTTGATGAGGTTACTGATAACTTTTGTTTTATATGTACCAGATTATTTTGTGCTTATATTTTTTCAGTGTCTCTCTTGCTGCTTTCTATGAAGTTGATGAGTTTTGAAAAATTTTCCTTTTATCCTTTACTAATTTGAAAGTTGTATATTCTATTTCTATTCTTTTCACAATTATTCTAATTTTTAAAAAGTAATCTTATTGGCCTAAGCAATATCCCTATTGTCCTCCCAAATAATGCAAGAAACTTGGAACTCTAATTCTGATCATATCTCTCTCATTTTATATGTAATTGCTGTCCAGTATTATAATGCCCCTTATTTTTATATCCCCAAATTAGTCACTATTACTATTGTTTGGCTAGTCAATGCTTGTTTAGATATACCACATTTTTCAGTGTCTTTACTCATCGAAACTATTCTCACAATTCTTATTTTTATCTCACTTCCTCCTTCTGGGTTGAAATTTTCTTTAGGAAATTCCCTAAAGAAAATGTCTTTAGTGGGAGGTCTATTTGTGTTAAGAAACCTGCTGTGTTTGTCTGGAAATTTATCTATTTCATGCTTACTCTTGAATGATAGTATAGCTGACTAAAGAATTCATGCTGAAAAAATTTAAAACTTTAGAACTTTGAATACATTTTTTCTTGTTACCTAGTCTCTTTTGTTGCTTTCAGAAAGTCTGCCGTGAATAAAATTGTTGTTACTTTGAAGATAATGTGTCTTTCTCTCTGTTTGCTTTTTAAACTTCTCACTGTAGTTGGAATTGAATAGAATATTCACAGCAAGGTATATTGAGTATGGATTTAGTTTAATCAATCCTGCTGAAGATTTCTGCAATCTGAATCTGAGTACTTATGTCTTCAATTAATTCTGGAAAATTCTCAGCCATAATCTCTTTGATAAAATGTGGCCTCCTCCCAGTCTCTTTATTCTCTCCTCCAGAACTACTATATGTTGGACCTTCTCATTCTCCAGCTCACCTTACAGTCTCTAATATATTCTAACTCTTTATCTCCTGCATTACCTTCTGAACAATTTCCTCAGATCTCTCCTCTAGCTCTATAATTCTCTTTTTACTTATACTTAGATTTCTTTTTATTTACCCATTTAGTTTCTTTTTTAAACTTAAAAAAATTTAAGTGCAACACATACATAGAAGTTTACACACAAAAAAGTATTGTTGAATTAATTATTATAGTTACAGTAACAGATCAAGAAATAGAATGTTGCCAAATTCCAGGTGCCCTCTGTCTGTATCTTCCCAATCACACTGTCTTCCTCTCCACTAGAGGTAACCACAATCCTGATTTTCATGGTAATCTCTGTCTTGTATTAAAAAAAAAAAAAGTTCTACCACCTAAGTATGTATTCCTAAACAATATAGGTTAGTTTCATTTGTTTTCAAACATTATAAAATAAATACTGTATGTAAAATTTTCTGTCCTTGTCTTTGGACCAATATTATACATTAAACATCTACCTACTTTATTGTGTTTATCTGTGGCTCATTCTTTTTTGTGTGTATGTTTATGTACTATTCCACTGTCTAATATACCAAATATTTAACTATTCTACTGCTATGAACATCTCGTCATTTTCAATTGGGGCTGTTATGAACAATGTTGCTATGAACATTATGGTTCATGTATACTGGTACATGTAGATGTGCATTTTTGTAGGTTATAAACTTAGAATAGAATTGCTGAGTCCTAAGATATGCATACCTTCAAACTTATCAGATAATGCCAAACTGTTCTTCAAGATGTACTAAATTATACTCCTATCAGAAATATATAAGCACCCCATTGCTCAGCAACCTCACCAATACTTGGTATTATAAGAAGAATTTTTTATTTGAGCCAATCTGGTGGATATCTAATAGTATCTTATTGTGGCTTTAATTTATAGCTAATAATTTAACTTGCAATTAATGAAGTGATACACTTCTATCCATTTGGTTTTTATACTTAGCTACCCTCATAGATATGGTCTGCTGGAGCTGAAAATCCCTTCTCATTCCCTTATCTTTTCATAAAAGAGAATCTAGAAAGCAAAACAAATAAGTATCCACCTACATTTCCCGGGTTCTGCATACAAATTAGATTCCATCCAAAAGATGTATGCCTGAGAGATTTGGAAGGCAGAGCAGAGTAGGGGCCACCTTTCTCTACTTTCAGTGATGCATTTATCTTTGTGAAAGGAGGTGTGATAAAGACAATGAATTGACTGAGGCTTCCACTCCCCTAGCCCATTCAATAATTTGTAAGGACTTAGTTCCTTGATTTCTTCCTGTTTAAAATCCCTAGGGAGATTTTTTTTTCAGTCCTGAATCCTAACTCATACAATGACTCTTGTACATCACATAATCTAAGATGATATCAAAGGTAAGAAGCACCATTATTTTACTGAATTAAGAAAGCCATTACTGCAATTAAACTAAAACAAATACTTTATTGACACAGAAATTTTTGCTATCTATTTAGAGAACTAGTTCAGACTTCGGACATAGGTTTTATAGGTTATTACTTGTGTATTCATAGAAAAAAAATAGGAAATTCCCTGACGGTCCAGTGGTTAGGACTCCACGCTTTCATTCCCAAGGGCCTGGGTTCCATCTGTGGTTGGAGAACTAAGATCCCACAAGCTGCCCGGTGCAGCAAAAAAGAAAAATATATATATAAGGGAAATAAATGAATTAAGGCACTTATAAAACTTCTTCACATTCGGAGTCCATATATTCTGAATGCTTTTTAAATGCCATGCATTTGCACACAATGGCATCCTCTGTGATCTCAAGAGCATTTCCCAAGAGTGCCCCACATGGCCTCCAGAATTTGTTCAATGTTGCTGTTATATTTCTCAACTAAAGGATTCCTATACAATGCACCATTAATAAAAATTTGAATCCCAAACTGGCATGAAGGGAGGCAAAAAAAAAAAAATATATATATATATATATACACACACACACACATATATATATATATATATCATAGGAGAATGTGTTTTGATATGTTTCAATTCTTTTCCATTCCAGAACCCAGACCAAGATAAACTTCTTTGTTCTTTCCCTTTACTAAGGAGCAGATATATTAGTTGGAGTATAGTTGTTTTACAATTTTTTTCAGGGAGCAGATATTTTTTCTACTCTTCCTTTTTATTTGGGCCAAATTTTGATTCCTATTCTAATATGACCATTAAAATCCTAAAAAAAATAAAATAACAATAGTGGGTATTGACTGGAGAAATGGAATACAAATTACTTAATCTAATTAAACATATCAAATTGGAAGAAATAAGTAAACCTAAATAAATCTAAAGTTTATATGTGTTCCTGTATTTATAATATTTATTTATATCCTGTATTTATAATATTTAAAAATTAACATTCTGATTGGTGTTTAACTTTAAGAACAAAACAAAAAAACAAACAAAAACAATCCTTTGATTACCAGGATCAGCAATCACTCCTAAATACACTGTAGAGGAAGCTTCAGGATCAGTTCTCACATTTATGGTTCAAGTTTTCAGTTCTCTTCTTATTTTTGGTCCCTTAGGAGAATTTTCTTTCTAACAAGTTCAGCTATATATATTTTTTTAATTTATATTTTATCTAGTATTTCTAAGTGGTTTATAGTAAAGCATTTTTACTTGCTATAATGCTGGAAAGAAAAGCCCATCTCATTAATATGTTCTACAAAATTTCCACTTAACAAATGAGAAAATTAAGTCTCAAGCAGATTAAATCATTTCCCAAAGCTTACACAGATAACAAATGGTAGAACCAAGTTTAAGCCTGAGGTCTTGAACTTCCTTGTTGACTCAGTGGATAAGAACCTGCCTGCCAAAGCAGGGGACACGGGTTTAATCCCTAGTTGAGGAAGATTCCACATGCCTCGAAGCAACTAAGCCTTTGCACCACAACTACTGAGACTGCATGCTCCATAAAATCTCTAGAAGAGAACATAGGCAAAACATTCTCTGACATAAATCATAGCAATGTTTTCTTAAGCTATTCTCCCAAAATGATGGAAATAAAAACAAAAATAAACAAAAAATAAACAAAAGCTAATCAAACTTATAAGCTTTTGCACAGCAAAGGAAACTATCAACAAAATGAAAAGACAACCTACGGACTTGGAGAAAATATTTGCAAATGATGAAACCAAAAGAGTTTGATTTTCAAAATATGCCAACAGTTAATACAAGTCAATACCGGGAAAAACAAAAAACAAAAAACCACCGAACAACCCAACCAAAAAACAGGCAAAAGAACCTAAATACACATTTCTCCAAAGAAGACATACAAATGGCCAGTTAGGCATATGAAAAGATGCTCAATGTTGTTAGTTGTTAGAGAAACGCAAATCAAAACTACGATAAGGTACCACCTCACACTGGTCAGAATGGTTATCATTAAGAAGTCTACAAATAATAAATCCTGGGACTTCCCTCGTGGTCCAGTGGTTAAGAATCCACCTGCCAATGCAGGGGACACGAGTTTGATCCCTGGTCCAGGAAGATTCCACATGCAGTGGGACATCTAAGCCTGAGTGCCACAACTATTGAGCCCATGCTCTAGAACCTGATAACCCCAACTCCTGAAGTCTGAACCCTCTAGAGCTTGTGCTCACAACAAGAGAAGCCACCACAATGAGAAACCCTCGCATTGCAACTAGAGAGTAGCCTCTGCTCGCTACAACTAGAGAAAGCCCACACACAGCAACAAAGACCCTGCACAGCCAAAAATAAATAAAATAAATAAATTTTAAAAAATAAATGCTGGAGAGAGTGTGAAGCAAAGGGAACTTTCCTACACTGTTGGTGGGAATGTAAATTGGTGCAGCCAGTATGGAAAACAGTATGGAGGTTCCTTAAAAAACTAAAAATAGAGTGGCCATATGATCCAGCAATTCCACTCCTGGGCATATATGTGGAGAAAAAGCTAATTCAAAAAGATACATTCACCTCAGTGTTCATAGCAGTACTATTTACAAGAGCGAAGACATGGAACTAACGTAACTGTCCACCAACAAGTGAACGGATAAAGGAGATGTATACACAACAGAATACTTACTATTCAACCATAAAAAAGATTGAAATAATGCTATTTGCAGAAACATGAATGGACCTAGAGATTATCATCCAGAGTGAACTAAGTCAGAAAGAGAAGCAGAAATGCCATATGATGTCACTTATATATGGAATCTGAAATATGACACAAATGAATTTGTTATGAAACAGAAACAGACTCACAGACATAGAAAACAAATTTATGGTTGCCAAAGGAGAAAGCAGGTAAGGGAAGATAAAACAGAAGTTTAAGATTAGCAGATACAAACCACTATATATAAAATAAATAAACAACAAAGTCCTACTATATAGCACATGGAATTATATTCAATATCCTGTGATAAACCATAAAGCAAAGAATATGAGAAAGAATGTATATATATAACTGCATAACTTTGCTGTATACCAGAAACTAACACAACACTGTAAATCAACTACAATTAAAAAAATTTTTTTAAACAAACCACAGTGGAACACCGATGAATTTTTGAATGTTCTATTTTAAAAACTAGACTTCTGGAGACTTCCCTGGTCGTCCAATGGTTAAGAATCTGCCTTGTAATGCAGGGACACAGGTTCGATTCCTGTTGGGGGAACTAAGATCCCACCTGCCTCGGGCAACTAGGCCAGTGTGCTGCAAATAGAGGGCCTGCAAACCACAGCAAAAGATCCTGCATGACACAACAGAGTCTGCAACTACGACCTGATGCAGCCAAATAAATTAAAATAAATAAAATTATTTAAAAATAGACTTCTGGGCTTGAAAGCCACCTTAAAAGGGCATCTTGTCCATTCCCCTGCCTCCAGGCAGAACCACCCTCCAACCATTATTCACAATCTTTGCTAGATGATAATTTCCCTGGGATCTAAGGTGCTATAGAAGACAAACTATAAATTCTTTTAGTCAAGCTCAGGCTTAGTGAGTCTCCCTGGCAGGGTTTTCTCCCTTGTCTGAACTCATTCTCTCCTGCACCTTCAGTCATTTCTATTCACAGGGGAGAGACAAAAGAGCTTTCCTTGTCCTCTTTGAAATAGCATCTCTGCCCTCTCCCCATTACCCAGTAATGGCAACTGCAAGCCCCTATGGAATCACTCAGATCCTTTAAGCTTTCCCTTCTTTCTTTCTTTTCGGTCATGAATTTTTTTCTTAGCTATTACTCCTGGTGAGTTATCTCCCATTAATGATGGTGACATACAGAACCCAGATAAAGTGCTATATAAATGCTAAGTAATCACAGCCAGGCTTAGCTTTGTGATACAGGTTATCTCAGACTGTTGTGTTATGGGATCAGCCCCCTGCTGACATTCAGGATGAAGTTTACCAGCTGCAGACTTTTTTTTTTTTGGCAATGGAATATCATGGCAAGTGCCAGTGCTCTAATAGGAGCCTTCAAAAAAAGAGTGTGCTATTATTTGCTGGTCTGTATGTTCAACATGCATAACTACGTGGATCTTTAAAGTATGCTAATTGGTTTTCAGAATGTGGCTGCTCTGGGAGACCAGAGCGAAGTCTTTGTGTTTGGTATTAATCAGGATGAAGGTAGAGAGAGATCCAGAGAGAAGAGGGCCTGAGCACCAATTCTGGAGGAAATGGGCACACATCCATAACACAGACACTCAATCCGCTTAAAATGTTAAAACACACACACACACACACACACAAAGAAAAGTTTTGACTACATAGTGCCAAATGGCCAACATAACTGATTTTTTCATTGACTTAACTAAAGCATTTCACTGTGTAACTAAAGTATTTCACTGTGTAACTAAAGTCAATCTCCAACATTTGGGTAGAACAAGTGACTATAGAACTATTCATTCTCAGGTTCATTGTGTGACACCAACGCAGCTGTTAAAAAATGAAAATTTCAGTCATTAACCCCTTACAATATCAAAAGTCCTCACAATATCAAAAAAATTGAAATTTTGTCATTAGAAAACAGAACTAAAAAATTATTTGGGCATTTTGTGGACAACTATGGTCATCTTCTGATCTTTTTCACCAAACTTTCTGGCCACTTGGCTAACACTCCATATGTGATATATGTATATTCTGACTATAGCTAAGAGGAAGCTTAGATTTTCTAAACAACTTCCACACTTAATGGATGAAGAAACAGAGTCAGAGAGAAAGTAGCTTACCAAAGGACATTCTGCTATTAGGTGATAGGTATGGACTAATAATTCATATATTTTTATTCCTACAGGATTCAGTGCACTTTTGTCTATAGCACACATGCTAGTGGCAGTTAGATATTGGACTAATTTTTTGTAGTTCTTTAAAAAAAAATTAGGCACTATGTTGCTTGAAGTAGTTGGTTAGCTGATATTCTTTCTTATAGACAAAAAAAATTAGATAAGATGATTTAGACACCATTTAAAGTCTACTGTTCTCTTATCTTTTTCTATAGTATGTGAAATGGATAGCAGTTAATAGCACTTGTGTCTCTGCACGGATCTGAAATGGCGTGTCATCGTATATGTGCATTTCTAATACAGATATATATATATATTAGAAATACATACATATATATATGAATGTTATTCAGCATGTGTGTGTGTATGAAGGGGTCAGTACTACACTTTCTTCCATGGGATATATATTTCTCAAGCTCTTTCAGCAGTCTACCTACTAATCTATTGCACTACTGTATTTATTGGTGCATCTTCTGCATACTTTTCTAAAGGGTTCCAGAAGAAACGCAATCAGAACATATGAAGACATGTACCTGCAGCCTTAAACACACTCATGGGGACATATAGAGAGTCACATGCTACCACACATTTCTTAGCTCTTCCCTGGATGCTCCTGCAGTAGCTAGAAGATACAGCTACTTCAGGCTGGAACTGGGGAAGCAGCTTGCTTTTTCTGTTTATCCTCTGTTGCTCACCAAAGATGACTGCATTGCCCTCCTTTGCTTGGATTTTACTTCTTTCTGAAAGGTAGCCAGGGCAAAATCTTCTTCCCTTGTCAGCATTATGGCCACAAACACCTTTACCCAGAAATTCAAGTTTGGCCCCTCTTTCCCTGCCAGCTTTATAATTCCTGTTGCAGAATTTCTGCTCAACCAGACTCCTGCACTCTGCACACCAATACACTCTCCCGTCTCCAAACTGCACAAGCCATTGCCCAACCTGGGGCACAAGCCTTTCCCCACGTTGCCCTCAGCCCCATCTCAGCTCTGAGCGACCTCCCCTCCTTGAGGATTCCTCCCTCGGCAGATTCCTCCAGCCTCTCTTCAGCTGCCGCTGCCGCTCCTCCTCCTCCCTGTTCATGGACGTGTCTGGCACCTCTTCTGTCTCTCAATCGTCTCATCTTTTTTTGCTGGGTCCTGAGCCATGTTCCACCTCCTCGCACAGATTGGATAAGTCTCCCGCTGTGCAGGAAACCAGCCTCACCTCTTGTGGTGGCCCCGCCCCCAGTGTGGGCAGTGCCTTGTTCCCCATAAGGATGTTGATTGACACAGGCTAGGGTAGAAGCTCAGCCTTGATACCTCCCCTATCTCTTTTCTTAATTAATTTTATGTGTTTGGCATCGGTTCTGTTGCTTGAGAGGTATTTTCGAGGAGGAGAGGAGTGCCAGAGGCCTTGCTCCTGTTCTTTCCCTTCCCAAATGGACTAGTATTTCAACCTGACAGCTCCCAGCCAGTCCTCTGGTGATGGGGCATTGAGGGTTCACTTTCCCGACGTTTTCATTCTAAAGTCTTTGCCAGGGTCTTGTTGTTGAAGTCTGCCAAGTGACAGCAGCCCCTGACCCTGCTACTGAATCCTACACATTTTACAGGTACTACCGTTGTCAGAAAATTATAGAAGCCAACAGCAAAAAAGAGGGAAAAAACGAGGTCTTGAGAGGTTGTCTTGGACATGCTCCTGTCTCTCTGATCTAGTACTCACCCATTTCTGCTCAGGTAAATTAGAAAAGATCTAGTATTCAAAGTGCTACATAAGGAAACTGGATACATACTCTTCACTTCCCATTCCAATGTCTAACAGCCCTCACTGTATGAAAAATACGTTTCATTAAAGAGACCAGCCTCTTCTTTTGACTGAAAGTCCCTTCCCACTTTGGCTGTTCTCAGAAAGTGGAGAATAGTGAATATAGCTTACTGTAGACTTGAAAAAGTGAATTAGAAGATTGGACATGATCCAGAGAAAATGGGCCAAGTGGTCATCCACGATGGATTATTCAATCTTTAACCCAATCTGCCATTCTTTCCAAAGACTAGGCTACTTTCATCTGAAATCCCTCCATGCTGACAATTGTAAGAATGTTTCTTAGGTAGGTAAGAAATGGTAGGCAAGATTTCAACGCCTTTTGTCTACCTACATCCCACTCTATAGCTCTGCCCCCAGAGCAGGCTCAGAAAATGCCACTTAATAAAATGCACACTTAAAAGGTCTCTGTTATGCCAAGCAACTGTTCCTAAGCAGGAAGAAAATGTCATCTGGTTAATCCATCCACTCACCACAATATATCTAGATATTTTGAAATAACCCAATGAGGGGTTGAAGTTTTCCTTTATCAGAGTGTAGACAGCCCTAAAAGCTTATAGTCAAGCAGGATCCACAGATAAAGTAAATTGTATCATTAACACTTCTGCACTTGGCATGCTGTTGCTAGACAGGCTTTCTCCCCACCTGATGACCCCAAGGCTGGTCTGAACAGCTTGGCACTGGCTATAAAGAGGGATGCCAGTGTCTCAAAAATGTCAAAGAGTCTGGCAGGCATTTTAACGATCAGACAACTGCTGTGATCTCCATAAAAGAAGTAGAATGCAAAACAGAACTGCAGAGAGGAAAGGACCCAGTTCCTAGTATTGGAAAGGGCCAAAAAACAGGAATTCATGCTCTGAGAGTGAGCCTAGTCTACAATCTAGGCAAGATGATGGGAGAAGTTTGGGTGAACTAATTCAAAACAATGTATTCTCATTACCTTTGGAGAAATGCTTCCATATCATCCACTTTTGCAGGAGACCAGTGGGGGCCATTTCTATACAACCTAGTGAATGAATGGTGATTCTTTACTCAAATTTGGAAACATATCAAACTAATAATTCAGAAAATCTACTTAAAAATCATAAATCGTCTAGACCTCCACTCTCTTGTCTATATATCCCATTAAGTAACTAATGACCAAAGTTCTGCTTCATTTGGTGCTGTGCACCACTGCAGCATCCCTGATCTAGTTAGTTTATCTAAATTCAAAGTCGCTAGACATCGTTCAAACCAATCCCCCATTGTCTCCACCTCTCAAACCACTAGTTGATCTGAAACAGCAGCTGAGGATAGGGGGAGGGAAAAACTCGATGCTAAGTAATAAGTCAAAACTACCCCCTCCTTCCCTCTACAGGCATCTAGACTGAAGCAATCCTGAATTACAGAGAGGAGAAGATCTCACATTAAATCCAACTCAGGGCCTTGAAGATACGCCAGACTGGATATTCTAATTACAGATTTGAAATTGTATATATGACTTAAAGTTGTTATCAGACTGTCACCTAAGAAGAGGTAAAAGAATCTTGGAGCCTCTTGGAGTTTTAATCCAATAAAGGTGACCTAACATCCATTGACATTTATAAGGGACGATTTTGTCTTTAAAGAGCATGTTAGTCAATAATAAAATCTAAAATGTACAGTGGATCAAACACAATAGGTTATTTCTCCCTTGGATAAAGTCCTAGGCAAATGATACCTGTCAGTGGGCAGTTTTCCACATGTGATTCAATGATCCAGGCTCTTCCCATGAGAATCTCTGCTGTTCCCTAGGGCCTCAAGATTAACAGAAGAAGGGGACAGAAGGCACTGGGGGAGGGGATAGGGGCACATCCACTTATTAAAAGCTTTGGCTAGAAAATGGCATATGCATTCCATTGACAAAAACTTAGTCTTGTGGCCACCTAAACTGCAAAGGAAGCTGGGGAATGTAGCCCAGCTGTGAAGAGCTACCAGATTTGGGGGAAATAATTGCTATAGAGACCAACCTGGAAAATCCTCAAGAAGGACCAGTGGTTCTACAGGACCTTTGTAAGAATACTTCTTTCTTCAAAAGGAAGATCATCACTCTCCAAAGAGATCTTTTTTCCCAGATGGCACGTGTTGATGTATGGGAGAGAGAAAAGATGGGGAGGAAGAGAGGACGCCTGTGAAAGAACAGAGGGTACAGCAATCAGGTGGCCATAAAGATGGACAGGGTCCTGCAGCTTGCCTGCCCAGACTTTCCACTCATAAGAGACCGGTTTCTTCCCTTATGGAACTTCTGGCCTCTTGTGTAATGAAGATGTGCCTAAAACCCCTAGGTCTTGGGAAGTGTGGAAGGGAACACAACCCTAAAAAACTTTTTGTTATTAAAAGAATCCAATAAAACTTAACCCTGGACACAGAGGCCATAAAAATCCAGTGAAAGCAGAACCGCCTGGTCTTTCAACCCTAAACAAAATCGTATTTCACACGAGGTTAATTCCAAAACTGGATTTAAGTGGTTTTTTTTTAATGCTTCATTCTGGTAGGATCAGAAAACACATCTGGCAGAGAGGAGGTCATCTCAAGAAGAGTTTGAATATTTACAATTAATAAAACAAACAAAAAGAACACTTGCCTCTCTTGGAGTCTCACTCCTGATGGGAGCAAACAGCTTCACTGGATTTGTCACCTAAGGCAAAGTTTCCAGCAACTTGATCCCCTCTGTTATCTAAATTTCAGGCCTCTGGCTCGCTATTAAAAACAAAAAGGGCATCTCCGTTCTTCCCCAGAAGTTCCATTCTGCAGAGACACTCATTACCTTATTCAGAGAACGTTTTCCTGTTCCCCTAGTTTCACTGGAGTTTTATGTTAAGCACCCTTCCCTGCTGGGTTTCTTCAAATAATCTGGAAGTCACGCAGGAAAAACACACTGAGGGAGATGGGGGTCTGTCAAATCCCAAAGCAAAGAGCAGAGCCGAGGCTTTCTAAGTAAAATGAAAGGGACTTAGGGAGGAAAGAATACGTTAGTGTAGACACTTAAGGGTTGAATTTACTCCGGGTCCCCGCAACCCCGTGATGGAGCAGGACGTCGGTTCTGGGAGTTCCAAAGCTGCGAAGTGAAGTCTTTAGAGGCGTCGGGGGTCAATCATTCCTGAGTTCACCTCGGCCGCTCCTAACTGCTCGTCCAGGAGAAAGCCGGGTCCGAAGGCTTGGAGGATCTGGGGTTCCCGGTGTTGCACCCCGCGGAGGCGGGAGATGAGTACCCGCCCGCAGCGGCCGAAGCTCGCACACCGCCTGGACAGGGAGGCTAACTTCTGGAAAAACGGTTTTAGGGAGCGATCAGTCCTGGAAGGGCGAATGCGGTTAAATGATTCGGTCCCCTGCAGTGGAGGTGCTGCGAACCCGGCTTCTGGGAAGGGCGGGAGGCGCTGGGCGGATGCAGCGCCCATACACACAAGGTCCGCTAGAAATGTTTGAAAACACAGTTCTCCCCATTTGAGGATTTTTTTTTTCTTTTCTTTAAATCTGTTCCCCTCAAAAAAACAAAGATGTGAATGGGTAGACGCCACCTGGTCTGGGAACTGAGGCTGTGACTCGTGCAGATTTCGTTTGGTTCAGGCTGAGAAGAGAAGGGTCTCCAGGTCCCAGGCTGGGAGCGTGGGACGTCTGTCTGGAATTGTGCAAACAGTCCCGGGCTCCTTCGAGAGGGGCGCGCGACCCCAGCTGCCCAAAGACTCAGGAGGTTCCCTGGAAACAGGCGTCAGGACCGCTGGATTCCAGATCCCCGTGGGGGGCGGGACGAAAAAAAAGCCCAGGGCATCACAGCCCGCACCCCTGGAAATCACCGCCCGGAAGGCGCGGGTCAGCTCATGAGGCCGCAGGGCGGCAAGGGGAGCGCGAGTTCTGCTCAGCTGCGGCCATTCTCTTTTCCTGATTTCATCAGTTCTCCAGGGAAGATGAGGAAGCTGCTGGGGAATTAGATAGGAAGACAAGATTTGAGAGCAATTTGAACGGCCCTGGGAGAGAAAAAAATTAAATAATTCGACTGAACTTTAAATAAAGGTCTGGAGCAAGATTATGACCCCACCGGCTTTTCCGCTGAAGACCCTCCCCCATTAGTCTGGACCCCTCGAGCTCACTCTGTTCCCCCCGAGGGCACGAAAAGGCGCCTTTTCGGCCTTGAGATGGGGGCTCTCCCCGACAGTTTTAGATTCTCGAAACTGAAGCTACCTTGTCATCAAGACAGATTTTGAAATTTCACAGGTATGTTTCCTGTTCAAATAGCATGGCCAGCATCCTCCAGGTTCACCGTGTGGGGCGGGTCATAGACACAAGGTTGTCCGTGGGAGGTGTGGGGGGGGAGGGCAGTACTAGAAAGCATTATCACGGTGAAATCCTGAAAACATTCTCACAACTCTTCCTCTCACCTTTGGATTGATTATTTGTGTAATTTAGGAAGAGGAGAATTCTGATTGCTTGTGGAGACTCTCCTGGATGGAGAGGAAAAAGAGAGAGAGAGAGAGAAAAGGAAAATCTAATAGAGACCAGTGCAGTGTGCTCCACGATGGTGGAAAGGGTCCTTTGTGCATTTTTCCTGGCTTAAAAGGGCAGAATCTGCCTTTCCAGAGTACCAGTTCCTCTAAGGATATGGCTTCTGCTGCGATGAAAAGCATAGAACTAGACACATTTGTCAAAACGCATATATGATATACATGAAAGAGAAAGTGAGCAAGAGAGAGAGAAAACATAGGTTTTCTCCTTATGTCATTGGAAAACATATTTCTTGGACCTCCAGGTTTTTTTCCAGGTTGATCACAGCTGGGTAGGGCCAGCCCCCTCCACATAACCCTTAGGCTGAATGCAATCGCAGAGTGAATTTGGGGTATCAACCCACTTGACTTGAACTGGTAGATTTAGATCCATATTCCAAACTGGGCAAAACATCCGAGAGATCCCTGCCCAGATTCCTGCCCAGTTCAGAGCCTAAGGAGTGAGCCTTGAGAGGCCAGAATGCAGACAGGAGGGAAGTCTCTGGGCCTTGCAAGAAGCACTCTTCTGTTTGCACCCAGACAGCCAGAATCCAGGGACTAAAGGAGCAGTCATTTTGAGGGAAGAAGGGATGGGACTGGACTTTCTTCTTCCTAGGACGAATACATTTGGGAAGCTTTCTTTTTTCCCCCCCAAGAATCAGGAGGCTAAACTTTAAAAGGTAGTGAGCCCACTCTTCTTACTGGCAATGTTTGAAAAGAGAAATTTGCCACTGCTTATGAGCCTACCCCTGCCATTTGAAGGACAAAGTATTCTAAAGAAAAAACTTAGTATCAGCAATTTGTAGGCCTATAGTATATATGCACTAGGTTTAAAAGTACAACTGAAACATATCCAGTTGGAGGGGATATTGTCATCATGTGTTTCTACATGAACCATGTATGACTGTGCCACTTCATACATATTATATAAGCAAATAGTAACAAACATGTAAAAAAGCAAATGGCAACAAACACATAGCTACCCAGAGGTTAATACCAAGATCCCTAACATCTGAGTAATTTGCTTTCTTCCTTTACCCTAAGGCCAATTAACGTTTAGGAAGCTTTGCAAAAGTCTGTTCTCATGGCTTCTCTGCCTCTGGCCTCCAGTCTTTCCACTCACCCATCCACCCGCCCATCCACCCACTCACTTCTCCCCACTTTTTTTTTAAAATCAGGGATTCTCTCAACTCTTTGGGAGAAATCTTTGTAAGTGTATGATTTTTTAGAAGACCACTTTCCTATCCCAAGACTGGACACAAGGCATGGAGAATAGGGGGAGGGGTTTCTTTCTCCATTTAGGAGGTACCCTTTCCACAGGAGCAGGCAGACAGAAAAAAGCAAAGGAAAGCTGGCTGATTCTTGGACATGGCAGTGGTGGTTATCAACAAAAAATCCGCAGTTAGGATGCGTCCCTTCAAATAAGCACAGGAACCCCTGGAGGCGCAGGGACCAACTTCCAGAACCATCAGATCTGTTCGCAGCTGCACGCTCTTGAATTCCAGGCACTCGGGCCTCCCCACACGCCCCGAGCTCTCTGGAATCTCATTAGAGTCCGCTCTGCCCCACAGAGAAATGTACTCACCTGTGTGCTCGGCCATCAGTGCCCATGGAGTGCACCCAAGTGCATCAGTCAGGATTAAGGGTGTGAGCTGTGATTGTGACTGTCCCCTGGTTCTGCGCTGGCGCCGCGGGGAGTGGAGCGGGAGCTTGCCGGCGCGGGCGCTCGTCCCGCTGTCCACACGGCTCGGCCATTGATGCTCCCGGGTGAAGCGGCTTGCGCCAAGCTTCAGTTTAGTCGGAGTTAGTGAAATCAAATACTAAATAATTACTACATGTAGAAAACACAAACAAAATCAGCCTGTTAAAATTAACGGAAGAGCTCTCGAAGTCTTGAGAGCAATCCAGAAAGAAAAGAGAAAGCAATTAGATGCTGGTGCCGCGTTCCCGGCGGAGCCAGGTGGCAGTGATTGCTCTTACTGAGAGTACTAGCCATCCAGGCTCCAAAAGTGACCCAAATCTCCTAAAAATCTGTGCAGGGGGAAAAAAATGCCCTGAAAGAACAATGCCAATGCCGGGACTCTGCCAAGTTTGGCTAGATGGCAATTTGGTTCATGGCAGGCACGTAATTCCGCTAAGTGATCGCTGCGATGAAATGGGTCTGAGAATTATATACTGCAAAGTTCATCCTGGATATCGTCAGACATGGTGTCTTTATTCTCTCTTAAATAGAAGGCTTTTAGCAAAATTGTTAACAAAAAGCATTTCTGCCTTACATACATGCCTGAATACCATCTCTGCTTAATAGCTAACTGCATCAGAGAAAACGCTGGTGAAGGTGGATTATGAAACCCATGTGTCTGTGTCAATATATGTTTTTACCCACCAAACCACAGGTCCACCAAACTCCCCACACACATCTCAGGGCTGGCATAAAGACAATTAAAGGCTTGGCTTTAAATTTTAAAAAATTTAAATGTGACTATGTTTCATATTCAAGGGAAATATTAATTTTTTTACAAAGAGTACCTAATTAGATGGAGATGGGTATCTGAGGGCACATATCTTATGTTAATATTTATCTAAAGTTCCCTTAACATCTAACAAAGCATATATTACATATTTATTTGTTTAGTGATGATAGGTCTGTAATAGATGAGAGAAATACTTCTCTTTGGAGAGAAGTTCATTAATAAACCAAGCACTGAAAAGAATTACTAGTGCTTCAAGTCACAAATGCAGATTCTAGCAGAAAAAGGTTGTCCTAAGTCCTCAGAGTAGGAGAGGAATTGTACAAGGTTTCCTTAACCCCTTAGAAACAGCATCTCTGCGGACATAAGGATGATCTTTTCTCCCACCCATTTGCTTAAAGTGGCTCAGCTAAAGGAGAGAAGACCATCACTGCAGATAGCTGGAGTCAGAGGATCCTCTGAGGGTCTCCCCAAGCTCAAATCCTGACTGTGTTTCCCTTTCTTTCATCATCCTAAGCCTACCCCCACCAGCACCTTTGTCATGATAAACCCATCTCCATGCTAGCACAATGCACAGCCATCGCCATGCATGTTCCCCAGGCTGTGTACTATCTAACAGTGTTCAAAAACCAGGACCTTACAGTCATGCTCCCCAAAAATGCTGAAGACCATCAAGTGCAAGAAGTCTGAGGTGTTCTCTATACCCTGAAATAACTTTTTCTTATCTAAGTTAAATTTCCTCTGACTATGCAAGTGAGTATGGTAATCTTTCAGAAGAGAGAAAATGGATGTCCGAATCCTCCTTTCTAGTTCTTTAGATTTCATCGACTTTACTGTGGGCATGTACAAGACCATAACTAAGAGAGAAAATTCTTCTAAATACACTCTAGAGAAGGAGAAACTGGGGTTAGGAGACAGTGAGGGAGAGAAAATCTAGCAGTCCCTTCCTTACAGATACCATAGGGACAGTTTCCTTTCAGTCACTAATAGTTCACCAAATTATATCTTTTTAGGAAGGTGGAATTTATTGCCACCAGCAGAAATCTTGTCCCAGGTACCTACTGAATCTTCCTCCTGCCTTTTTGCTCCATATTTCTCAAGCAAGATCAGCTATTTTAGCAAAGAGGTGTTCTTCCCCCTTTAGTTGAGCCTTGGGTTTTCATTTCCCTCTTTTTTGGAGATAGGAAAACTACATTTTCTTTCTTTTGGTGAGGGATCTTCTGAAAGTTCTTTAATTTCTGGTGTCCAGCTCAATTATTTTCAAATTAGAATGATTAGAATGCGTCTTTTGATGTTACTTCTGAGGGTATCTGGTCATAGGGAGAAGTATGCTGTAATCCATTTAGAGTATAATTTCCCCCCTTCCTCATAATGAAATATACATACAACCTCTTACCATCTCTATCTACCTCTTAGGTGCCACTAAACTCCAGGTATCAGCATCATGATGGAATTGAGGGCAGACTTTCACCTAGTTAGAGAAGAAATGTTCAGCCCTTCAGCTATGCCTTTTATATTTATTCCTTATTTGGGACAGGAAAAACAGTCCATTTTGATCCAGAAGAATGCTGTATTGAGGTCTACAATCCTTTCTCAGAAAAATGTTATTTTCCATTATCTTCTTTTAAAGTAATCTGAAATCTTAAAGAAACACACAGAAAGGCAAGGGGAAGGGAAAGAAGGGAAGAAAAGAGAAGAGATGGTCTGTCTCCTTTCTAGGAGCCCCAAATTTAAACTTTAAAAGATGTAGGAAATTATCAAAAGTGATAAATACCTTTCCAAGCGTTCGGTTTGTTGGCTTTCTGACCAAAAGGGCCTGTTGTTAGATCTCTGCAAGGAAGTCAAATCCAGCCCCTAGCAAACACTCCCCCACCTCTTCCCCAACCCCCCTCAGCTCCCTTGTCTAACTTGAAAATGAACTTGGACTCCCTCTCAGACAGGCCCTAAAACCAGGAGAGATTTTCTCTGTTTTTAAAGGGTTTCCAAAAAAGGAGGAGGTGTTTGGGGGGAGAGGAGGGGGACAGAGGGCCCTCTCCCACTGCAGAGATGGAGTAGGGGTAGGGACTCCGGGCAGTAAGAAGAGGGAGAGATACTTCGTTAATTTTCTTAACTCTGTTTATTCCCAGAACTTCTGTCCATGTTGGGTGGCGGGAGGGCAAATGACTGGCAGAGATGCTGCTGAAAAAGAAAAAGGGAATAGGAAGAATGAAGATTAGAAAAGGAGTGGGGCTGGGGAAGGAGAGGTTGAGGAGAGTTGGAAAGTGTTTCTGTGAGGAGCCTGGCAGGGCTGAGAGGGCCAGGATGGGAAGCAGGGGAAGAAAGAGGGCTGAGGTAGGAATCCTGGAGCCCACTGGAGGAGGCTTCCTGAGACTTCCCCAGGGAAGTGGCTACCTGATCCCCTACTAAAACACAGAGCACAACAGGCAGGGTCTGTGATTGAGGGCAGGCTGGAGGAGAATCCAGGAAAAGGCTGGAGATGGTAGCCTAATCCCCCACCTTCCTGTGGATCCCTGCAGAATCAGAGAGGAATGTTTAACGTGACTTCCCAAACTCTCAGCCAGCACTGCAACCCTAAATTGACAAAGAGGGTAGGTTTCCCTGATGTCTAAGAGAGGGAAGTGAATAGGGCCTGGAGGAAAGCAAGTTTGGGTTTGAGAGCAGAAAGCAAATTAGGAGCAAATCAATGCTCATCCCATCCTGGTCCCATCTCCCCTCAATCGAGGAGCCCAAGGAGGGAGAACAATAAAGGTGGAAGATGCCAGGATGGAGCTGCTGTCCAGGAGGTGAGTCTCAGACTGGAGGAAAGGCCTGGGTGGATCCCCTCGGAGTCCAGGCTGTGAGGGTGGAGAGAGAAAGTGAACAAGATTCCAAAGGAATCCAGGAGCCTGGGAGTGGCATCTGCATCTTCATGCTAGAGCCAGGGAGGTGGGGGGAAAGGAGGCAAGGAGGGAAATGGGTGGGCCAGGGAGACACAGTATCAGTCAGTTTTCTTTCCTTCCCCACCAGTATCACCCTTTGTGACCCACTGGGAATTTCCTCTGAATGCGTGGAAGTCTCTCCCACAGCCCCCCAACCCCCACCCCTTCCTGTTTGTGGCCTCTTCATCCCCCACATCCCTTTCTTTCCTAGATAGCTCAAGTCCTATGTCCTCTGTCCTCCACAATCCTCCTCTTCCATCGTGTCTGCAGCTTGTATCCTGGACCTGAAAGGGGCCCCCAAACTCTATGCCCGCCCACCAAGGCCCCAAGTCTGGGCAAGAATCCAGACCCCATGGTGGTAAGGCTCTTTGTTCTCTTGCAGCCTCAACCCACTCCCTCCTCTTTTTTTTAAACTGGAATTTCTCCCATAAAAAGGGGGGGCAGGAGCTTCAGAGCTTCAAGCTCTTTTTTTTTCCCCCCTTTTTCTTTCTTTTTTCTGGAGAATATAGAGGAAACAGAGGAAAGGGGACATGGGGGCGGGGAAATGAAGGGAAATCAATTGATGCTTGATTTCCAGAGAAGGCGATCTGGACACTGAATATGGGGCACACCAACCTCATTTCTCTCATTCTCTTCTCCCTAACCTGGTATTCTAGCTACACCCAGGCTGCAGTGTGTGCGGCAAGCTGCTAACTTACCCCTGCGACTTGGTCTCTAACACAGCAGGCCAGGAATTTCACCCCTCACCTTGAGAAAGACACAGACATCTGCTTCCTCATTTTCCTGGTATTTTCCTGGTCTAAGTAGAGAGCAGGATGAGCATATAAACTGTGTATCCAGAGAAAGAAACAGACCGGCAGAGATCTTTATTTGCACGGAGAGGATTCGAGCCAGATATCTTCATGAATACATTTGGGCTTTATCCACAAGAACATGTGCTGAAACAGTGCGTGGAGCCTGCCCACAAACCCACAGGCCAGGCATGTGAGAGCACGCACGCACACACACACACACACACTTCCAGTAAGAAGGCACATCGAATATCTCTTTTATATATTGGAGCCTCTGAAAACAAGAATTTCAGAGTTGAACTTAGCAGTGAACCCAGTCTATAGAGGACACTGAGGACAGAGCGCTCCCGTGGCCTCGCCATCACAAATGTCCCTTCGAAAAAAAGAGCGAAGAGCGCAGCCTGGGGCTTCTGGACGGGGGCTAGAGGAACTGTTTTCCATTTTCCTTTAGTATGATGAAATGCTCCATCCTTTTCTCCACACACCAACATCACAGTTAGAGATCGAAGGGTCATATTCCTATTCATTTCTCTTGACTTCCTGTTAACTGCAGTCCAGCTCCATCATCCCTCCGAGAAGCCCCGGGAGGAGCGAGGTGTGGCCGAGTGGTGGGGGGTAAGCGAGCGCCCGGGCCGAGGATTTAAGCGCCTGGCTTTCTAGGGCAGGATCGCCTCTGAGATGTAATTAGGACGTTTCCAGTAGTGCATAATCTCCTGGAGTGTTTAATTTGCTTTTATTTGTGTCTCAGCGAGATCCACAATTTTTTTTCCGGGGCGGGGGGACGGGAGAAGTGACCCCAGGCCTAGAGTTAGTTAACCAACAAGGCTTTACTTTGAGCCTCCCGCCCCAGGCTCTCTCCTCAAGGCCTCGCTCCCCACTCCGGCGCGCCCCACTCTTGGAGTCGGCAGTTTCAGGTTCGGAAGGTCTTGGGGAACTGAGCGGAAAAAGAGTGAGGGATGGTTCAGAGCCTGCAGATGCTTCTCCAGAGTCCTGAACTTTCCCCTGCAGCCTTCTCACTCTCTCTAGTCTCTTGGGGGCCTACATCTTCAGCTGGTCTTCCTTGAAGGAAGGGGACTTTTCCCTCTCTTGCCACTGGTCGCTAGATTTTGGCTGCACAGCGCCCCTAATAAATGAAATTGTAAATTTGCTGGGTTAATTAAATCTATATCTCATTGCAATAGGAATAGTTAATGCCCTTATATAAACCTGGAAAAGAACATATCATTAATTTTATTTATTGCTGGGCCGCCCGCACCCAGAGCCTTTCTGCTATTCTGCCCCTTATTCCCAAAGGCTGGAAGGACTCGTCTTTGGGTTCTGGCGGGGTGAAGACGCGCTGGGCTAGACCATTCCCCAGACCCAGGAATAGGTGGCCATTTCAGGCCCTTTGTTTCTCCCGGCTGCCCCCTATAGCCCGGTCCACCTCGCCCGGGGGGTTCTTCGCGGGACCGGGAAACCGCACTTCAGAGGAGGGGAAGCCAGGGCCCCTGCACCACCCCAACACCTGCCTCTGGGAAAGCAGCCGATTTCTCCACCCACCCACCGCCACCAGCCAGACAGCAGGCAGACTCCCGGTCCAAGGTCACAGGACCCAGTCTAGACTAGCCAGGCCCTGTTTGCTTTCCTCCTTTTACCTTGACCTTGGGGCCCTGAGACAGAGAAGCCAGTTTCCTAGCCAAGAATTGGCTCCCAGCAAGACCCACCTTCCCCTCCACCCACCTCTCTTCCCTCCACCATCATTGCTTTCAACAAGCACTCAAGCTAGCTTGCTGACGTTTCCAAGAGTCCCAATATATTTTTCTTCCTACTGTAGCTAGCCCAGCCCGAAGCCTTCTTTCTGGAATTCTGAGGTGGCCTGTCCGAATGAAGATCACACAGATAAGGATTACAGCTCTTATCCTAACTCACTCACGCCAGGGCGCTCTCCATCGTCAAACACCACCTTGCCCCTACAGGGAGAAGGGAGGCGGCTGGCCCATGGGCCAGATCTCAGTACAGACCTGGCCACTTGCTCTCCTCGAGTTGGAGGGATCCAGTGGGTTAGGCTTAGCCGGATGCTATTGCCTCAGCACGGCCTGTGTGCTGTCTGGACAGGAGCACCCAGCATTGAAAATGTTTAGCAGCGACAGGGAAGACGGAGATGCCGCAGCTCCTCTCCCCTCTTTTTTTCTCTGTTTATTACCGCTTCTCCTCAGGGAGGCCCTGTGCTGAAAGGAAACATGGCTCAATCCCACCGAGATGCTCTCTGGAAAGGGGTATCCAAACTGAGCACAGAAAGTCGGGAAATTGGGAGGAGAAAAAAGGGTGGCTTTTTTTAATATATAGAAAATAAATGGGTGTTGATTTTTTCTTGAAAAATTAGGTAATTTCAAAGCATTGAAACACTTCACATTAAAAGGGAGTGACCCCAAGAATGCTCTGGGAACTCAAGTTGGGGTTATCCGGCTGGGAATTGCGTTGATCCAGACTCGGCCTGGCCCCTCAGCTTATGGCCGAGGGCGGCGACGGATCCGCGGGGCTGGGGTCGGGCCTCCTGGGGTCTCCCAGAATAGCGCCTGGGAAACATTCCTCCAAAGAGGCAGCGCTGCCTACTCTCCCTCACGCCACGTTCCTTTTATATATGGATCTGAGAGCGCGTGCTCTAGTTCGTATCCAGGGCTTTTCAGCTTTCCTAGACTGAATCCCTGCTCCTCCTCCCCTTTTCCTTTGAAAAATCTCACTCCGAGGCTTTTAAACTCTACTGTGTATTGAAACGCCTCCATTTCTCTCCTTTATTCTATCTCAAGTTTTCAATGAGAGCATCCTGCCCTCGGTGTAATGATGTTTGTGTCTGGGAGTTATTACATTCTCCCAGTTCTCTGCTCCGCTGGAGGAAGACCTGCGGGCAACGAGACTAGAGAGGGTCCCTGTCAAGACAATTGGCGCTTTGGAGAAAGTGTCTGAAAGTCGGAAATGGAAACACAATCCCAACATCAACGTCTTGCTGCTCGGCGTCCGCGTCGGGTTCCATCCGGAGTCCTGGGTAGTTAGGCAAGGCCAGACGCGGGGCTCCCTACTCCTTGCCGGTGTGCTTCCGCCTGCTTTCTAGATTTTTTATTTATTAAGAAAAAAAATACGTGTCTCCTCCACCCTTAGCTCCAAGACCCCATCCAGTCAGAGGCCTTTGCGGGCTGGAATCAGTCTTCCCGTACGCCTCCTCAGCCTAGGAGGAAGCGCGCAGGAACGGTCTGAGCTCTCCTGACCCCTTTGCGTCGGCCAAACTCAGCCTCACCTCCTCACTCTCCCTCCCCGGGGCCTGCCAGGGGGCGGTACCCTGTCCCTTTAAATCTTCCAGCTCCCTCCTCTTTGCCCCCCTGAGAGCCAATCAACAGAGACATCTCCCCTTTCGCCCCGCCCCGCCTCTAGGGGTGGGAACCCCAGGAGACCCAGCCAGGAGGTCACGTGCACTGCCGGCGTCACGTGAGCGCGGGAGGGTGGCCTAGGGGAAGCAGACGGGAGCCAGTGATTTCTTAATGAAGTGTACCCGCATGCGTAGAGGGAAGATGAGGAGGGCGGTGGAAGCACCAGGAGAAGGAGGGGAGGGGTGGGGAGGGAAGAGAGGAGGGAGGGGGAGGGAAGGGAGGAGGGATGGGGGAGGGGAAAAGGGAACGAGGTGTCTCCCTAGCTCGCAGCCTCTGGCAAGTGGAGTTTTTAAAAAGCTCGAGCAGATCATGTCATGACGACTTCGCTGCTCCTGCATCCGCGCTGGCCGGAGAGCCTTATGTACGTCTATGAGGACAGCGCGGCGGAGAGCGGCAGCGGCGGCGGCAGCGGCGGGGGAGGCGGCGGCGCGGGCGGAGCTGGGGGCGGCTGCAGCGGAGCGAGTCCCGGCAAAGCCCCGAGCATGGACGGGCTGGGCAACAGCTGCCCCGCCAGCCACTGCCGCGACCTGCTTCCGCACCCCGTGCTGGGCCGCCCGCCGGCTCCCCTGGGCGCCCCTCAGGGCGCTGTCTACACGGACATCCCGGCCCCGGAGGCGGCGCGCCAGTGCGCCCCGCCGCCGGCGCCCCCCACCTCGTCCAGCGCCACCCTGGGCTACGGCTACCCGTTCGGTGGCAGCTACTACGGCTGCCGCCTGTCGCACAACGTGAACCTACAGCAAAAGCCTTGCGCCTATCACCCGGGCGATAAGTACCCCGAGCCGTCGGGCGCCCTTCCCGGTGACGACCTGTCCTCCAGGGCCAAGGAATTCGCCTTCTATCCCAGCTTCGCCAGCTCCTACCAGGCGATGCCCGGCTACCTGGACATGTCGGTGGTGCCTGGGATCAGCGGACACCCAGAGCCGCGTCACGACGCGCTCATCCCCGTCGAAGGCTACCAGCACTGGGCTCTCTCCAACGGCTGGGACAGTCAGGTGTACTGCTCAAAAGAACAGTCGCAGTCCGCCCACCTCTGGAAGTCTCCCTTTCCAGGTAAGGAAGAGCGCTAAGCGCGGCCGCCGCCAAGGACCCCTCCCTGCCCCGCCTGCCCCGGGGCTCCGCGCCCCAGCCACCCCCGCCGTCTGGCCCCGGCGCGCCGGCTTTGCTGGGCTGCAGATGGAGCCGGCCGGGCGAGCTGCGCTGAGGAATGCGCCGGGGAAGAAATCTGCTCCGACACGTTCCCCGGAGCTGCCCGGCCGAGAGTGAAGCAATCACAGGCGCCCAAGCGCCGGGCGGCCGGCTCCACTCCAGTCGGGAGCTCGCCTCCTCCCCCTCCGCCGGTCTCCAGTCTCACGCGCGGCTCTTGGCCCCCTAAATGCGCTTCCGGCCTGAAATACGGGGTGGGGTGGGCCTTGAGTGCCTTGGAATCTAAAACCAGTAGAACAAAAACCCTCAAGCCACCGAATAATTGAAGGGAAAAATAAGAACCCCCAAGCATTTTCTTGGCCTGAATTTCCAAGAACATTTAGGCACTAGACAGGTGTTTTGTTGCTGTTGCTGTTTTTAAAATACGGGTCTAATTTGCCGGGGTCTACAGAAATGTAGATTTTTAATTTTTCAAAGTTTTCTTTTTTTTTTTTCTGAATTTGTTTTAAGAATTTGACCACGAATTTCCTGATTGTTGAAGGAGCAAGAGAACTGAAATCTCTGGAGAGAGTGCGGGGAAAAAAGGGTGTTTGCATCCCTGTCCTGGGATATAAAATTCTTTCCCTGTCTGTAGGGCTCATATCCTACGTGTGTATGCGCACTACCAACTTGGCCAAATGTCGAGGGGAGGGAGTTACCCATGCCTTAGACACAGAAAGAGGGGAGTGAGGATGAGGTTTCGGGGGAAGGCTTGTTTTGGAGGAATCTGAGGTCCAGGCCCAGGCTGGGGACCCCTCGGTATTGTCTAGCTATGTATTCGGTGGTGGATTGGAATTCACTGGTGTTCTGTTCCCTCTCCAATTGAGACTATCTCTGAATAGGAGAGGATCCCGCAACACCCACCCCCCGATTCCCCAGAGGAAAAGACCAGTTCCAGGGTTCTCAAAATCACATCAGGAGCTTTGGATTCAGAGCAATGCTGGGAAACCAGGATTCAGTGAATCCAGATCTTGAGTCTGCTCTAATTATATATAAGCAGAGCTCAGTGGGAGAGGGTTGACTGGCTCCATTCTGATGCTTGCAGGGGTCCTGGGGGCCCAGAACAGCCATATATGTTTCTTCCTACTACCCAGAGGGCCCCCTCTTGGCTCTCTGCGGGGACCCAAGGACATTTTCATTGGGAAGTATAGACCTGAAGACCTCCTTAGGGTGGGCCTGAAATTCCTCTGTACCCGGGATTGGGGAAAGAGAAGATAGTTAAAAAAAAATACTGGATGATGTTACAAAGTGTAGCAAATAATATTTTTGTAAATATTCTAAGATGACTTAGTATAATACAACTGACCAAGGTGGGACCCACACTAGAAACCCAATTTCTGACTGCCAGAAGATTTAAGGATGATGGAATTTTAGTGCACGGTATCATGCATTACCTACTCTGCATTGACTATGTTTTTATATAATATGACTTATGTTATTAACTACCTAATATGAAGCACATAATAACACTTTTCTAGAAGATAAGCACCTCACATGTAGGTGTACAATAATGTGTTATGGAGATATGACCCTTTAATTTCCCACCTTACCCAGATGGGAAGCTCCTTGGGAGGTGAGGATTTAGCAGGAATTCCTGGAGCATGGGTAGCTGATAGCCAACAGACCATGCTAAGGGGCTGAAGGACAGAGGGGCCAATGCCCACCAGCCCCCCTGTGGGCAGAGCAATGGTCAGTGGGTTTAGTGTGAAGAGGGGATGAGAAGGAGCTGCTCTGGCATTGCTGTGTCTGCATGCGGAGTGAGTGAGAGACTGGAGAGGAGCTCAGAAATAAATCTGAGCAAAATAAACATCTTAAAGATTCCCAGAAAAGAAAAAAAAAAAACCTGCTAAAAGTAAGCACTTTTTGATCACAGCCTCCTAGGGAAAAATATCTTTAACATAAAAAAATCATACAACCCAACTGAGATTTAACACACTTGCAAATTATGGCATGAAAACGGATATAAAACCAAAAATGTCTCAACAGCTATGTGCTCACACACTCCCAGTGTGGAAATAGAAACGGGCTGGTGTATCTCAGTGCAGAGGTACAGGCAAAAGGCAGACGAATAAGAAATTATCTTCAGACACCCTCCATCTTTCTACCCACACAGAGCTCTTTTAGAAGTAGTGAGATTTCCAGATAACTCTGTCTATGCAATTGTGGTTTGTTCGGCAGCATCTCAGCATAAACACTACTGTCTCTCTTCAGTGCCTCTGGCTCTGAGAAACCTCATCTATGGCAGTCTGGGCTGGTGTGGGAGAGGAAGGCAATTGTTCAGAAAGATCCAGATAATTAGGGCCAAGATGAGTTGTGGCTTCTTCCTTCACCCAATTATATAGACCTTTGCTTCATTGCTCTTTTTTTTCCTTCCTATAGTGAGGGTAGACAATTTTTAATTTTGACAGATTCCAAGAGAGAAGATGGGTGTGGTGGGGGGACATGGAGAGACAGAAACAAATAGGATGAGGGGGAGAGAATAATAGGAAGAAATAATGGGCTCTTTGGGTCATATTGAAAGTCTCTGTTGATAAGCCATTGGATTTGGTTGAGAAAGAGTGGCTAGGATTTCTAGCAGAACTAGGTCCTCTTCAGAGCCCAGAGCCCTGTTGTGGAAGAGGGTGGGCAAGATCTAGTGTGTGGTAGAAACATTTACACAGGACTCCAAGAGAGAGCTATGGCTAAGCATCGATCTGATTTTTTATTTGCTCCACAAAAGTGTCTGTTGGGTTCCCAGGTATGAAGTGGGGTGTGTGTGCGTGTGTGTGTGTGTGTGTGTGTGCCTGTATGCCTGCGTATGCTCTGAAGGGAGACTACGGAAAGGTTGGTTATAAAATTAATCACCAAGTCCTCTGCTTACTTTAGGCAGCATAGACACAACTCAGGGCCTAAATTTCCAGATGTCTCCATATCTATAGATCCCACTTCCTTTCCAGACAAGACAGAAGACAATGAAAGGGGGCTTCTTTGAGAAGGCAGGGCTGAAGGTATTTCCCTAGCTGCCCAAAATCACTGGCAGTTTGGTCTGATCCAGGGAAAGCTTGGCCAGATCAACCCTTGGCATTCTGTAGAGAAAAATCCAATTTAGACTGGTTATCTGCTTTTGAAAAACTGATTCTTTTAGGGTTTGTTGATTAAACCTCATGGGAAATTTATAGTTGGGGTTTAGGAGAGCCCAAATCAGGTAGATAATTGTGAGCTTTTTCAGAAAGTGACGTTTAACAAATCAGGGACAATAATCTGGTTAACTCAGGAACACAAACCCACTTCTATCCCATTTGTTCTCCAGGGAAAAGGAGGTATTTTAAAGCTAAATTGTACCAGGTGGTCTGTTTCCATTTTAGAACTCACTGTGTCATTATGTTGAGCCCAAAAATCTAGTTTTAAAACCCCACTCTGCCACTTAAGTTTTTTTTACCTATTCTGAGCCTCAGATTCCTTATCTGGTAAAATGGGTTTAATAAAATAAGCTTTAAAAAGATGTTCTGAGGATTAAAAAAAATAATAATCATCATCTCCTATTATCATTACTTACCTTCTATGTTTTACTCTTGTTCCAGATTAATCAATTTCTCAAATCATAGTTACATCTGTAAGAGTAAAACATATTTGAGAACTTCGAGATTTAAAAAAAAATTATCTTCTGCAAAAAAAAAAAAAATCCTTTTTAACCTAAAGGATCTGCTTTGCTAAAGTGAAGTTGTTTTATTTTTCAGATTTTAAAAAAATTGAACCTCTTCCTACATAGGCAGAGAAAAGTGACAAGTCCAACAATTTTCCATAGAAATTGTCATCCTGGAGACAGCCAGACCAGGCCATTGGAATCCCCTCTCTCCCATATTCTTTCCATGTACTTTTTTTCCCCCTGCCTGTGATGGTGACCTCTTCTTTCCTGTCCTGTGTAGACAAAGGTCTCTGAAAGAGAGCAGACCCAATGAGAAAGGGGATAAAGAAGGTGATTCATGAAGGGGAGGTGAGAACAGGCATTTCAGAAAGAGCTTTGTGCCCTTATTCTAGACTGTGTCTACACTTCCAAAGGGCAGTAGGAATGAAGAGGAAACCTTAAATATTCAGCCCTACTCATTAGTTCCTTCGGGAAGAAGTCAGCCAATTACATTTTTTAAAGTTGAGGCGTAAGTTTTTCAGATCATCTCCCTAGTTCCTTACTTTCATTGAAAGTGTTGCTAGGACCTTTCTGTTGACAGGGGTGAGGTTGGAGTGGAAGAGGGGCTGTAAGTGACGCACATTAGCCTTTAGTTCCTGTGATATTCTCATAGAGCAGAAAGAAATTGAACTAGTAGTGGTATGGCAAGATATTTAGAGTTTAGGATTAGGGTTTCTGCATGGGTTGGAGAGTTTCCTTCAGCCTTGGTGGAAAGATGAGGATGGGGAACCAGATAAGAATTGCTCTGTCTTGGTGAGTGGACATTTGAGGAAGGGCAAGGGAGGGGCACTGATTTCTTTTTGTAGAAGATTTATGTGAACCACTGGTCTTAACCCAAGAGGGGCTCTCTTGGTGTGCCTCCTCTGGTGGGCACGCCCTGGGGTGTGGACCCTCTACTTCGAGGGACCTGATTTCTTATATCTCAGTGCTAGGACTTCCCACCTGGGATGTTACTAAGTGGCTTACAATATTGGACTCCTTGAGAGATTGGTTCCCAGGCAGTCTGGCTTCACCTGGACACTTTTCTCTCTAGCTGTTGGTGCTGGCCTCAGATTCCCAGTGCAGAGCCAGTGACCACTTGATGGTCTGTGCCCACTGAAACAGTCTCCCTGCCCGCATGCTCTCCCTCAAGTGTACGAAAGGACACCTTTCTCTAATAATTGGGCAGAGTATAAACTGACTGATTCCCAAGTGATCTAACTGCTAGGAAAGAGGAATTTTCCTGCATACTTGCAATCCTGCAGGCTAGCAGACCAGGATGGAATTTAGGGGGACCCCTCTACAGGGACAAGGATTCTGATAACGAATGCTGTGCAGAGCCAGATTGGAGGCTGAGGCAAAAAGAAAAATCAGTAGTACTGGTCCTGCATTCATTTAAAATTTTGATATTTTGTTCATCATGAAATTTTTGATAAATCATATAGGTATAATATATAAAATGTTATTTACTGTGATTTCTGAGCTTTTGGCACTCCCTCCTTTAAAGTTCAAGCCAGAGGCAATACCCCAGTGTCCTCACTTCAGCCATGGCCTTGGTAATAGCAGAGGTGCAAAGGATTTGGGGACAATCCGCCTGCCCCCTGTGAGTCCCTGCGCCTTGTGCCTCTACAGCGTTTGCCGGATCCAGGCGCGCGACTCACTTCCTGCTGCCTGCCTTCTTTCTCCCTCCAGACGTGGTCCCCCTACAGCCCGAAGTCAATAGCTACAGGCGCGGGCGCAAGAAACGCGTGCCCTACACCAAGGTGCAGCTGAAGGAGCTAGAGAAGGAGTACGCGGCCAGCAAGTTCATCACCAAAGAGAAGCGCCGGCGCATCTCGGCTACCACAAACCTCTCGGAGCGCCAGGTCACCATCTGGTTCCAGAACCGTCGGGTCAAAGAAAAGAAGGTGGTCAGCAAATCGAAAACGCCTCACCTTCACTCTACCTGACTGCCCACCGCCCCCGCCCTGTCTATTTATGTCGCCGATTTGTACCATATCCTTCACCAGAAGGACCCTTCTCCTGGGTGCAGACCAATATTTAATGTTAACCAGAAAGAGGAACGCAGGGAGGCAGAAAATATTAGATGGTGGGCTCTGCTGCCCTCTACTCCCCACCCCATCTTCAACCCCCATCCCTATGCAGATGGGACCTACATGGCCTCAACAGCTTTGGAGGTGGGTCTGAGTGGGCTGCGGGAGAAAGGCAGCTGGTCTCCACTCCCTCTGGCCTTCACCCCTCTCCCCTTGCCAGAAAGCAGAGTGGCAGCGAAGATCATTCCAGCCAAAGCAGAGTTGAGGAACCCTGAATATCCCATTCTTGCCTCATCCTTTGCCCCGGCAGGTAGACAGGCAACCCCACTGAGGGTGCCGCCACCGGGGTGCGGGGGACCTGGTAAGCTCCTACTTTTCTTTCAGTCCCTCCTCCTGCTCCCAGCCCCTTGGCACTCCTTAGTTAGGCAAGATATCCCAGTTAAGATTTTCTGTGCATATTTTAAAAGTCTCATTAATATTAATGATAAGTATTAGGGATCCGGCATCATGATTGGAGTACAGACAGCGCTTAGGTTTTCTTTTTTCCTTTCTGTTTCAACAAAAGCTGGAATTGGCCGAGGAGCCATCCATCCCTCCTCCCACTTCAAGCAAGGAACTGAGTTTCTCCAGAGCCACCAGTGCCCCCACAGCCTCCTCTGTTCTGCTTCTGGGTCCCATCTGAAAATCCAGGGAAGACAGAAACTCCCACGCTGCTAAGTATGTCTTCTCTATCTCTTTGTCTCTGTATGGTGAGGCTGAGATTAGGCCAGGCACAGGAGCAGAACTTTTTTGTAAGAAAAGGACAAACTTCTCTTCCAAGGGGATGGAGAGTGTGTCCCCCAGCAGATTCCCTCTCCAGTCCCTCTCCAGTTGCTTCTCCGTCAAGGCAATAGCTGAGAAGGTCTCACAGTTTCACTTTTACTCATTGTCCAGAGGAAAGCCGTTTTCTTCCAGGAGGCCAAAATAATCGCAATTAGCCAGCTAATGTAGACCCGACTGACATTTCCCTCCTCAAAGGCCAGCTCGGTGCTGGGGAGGTGTGGGGGCTCACCTTCTCCTTTCCCTCTGGCGCATTACAAAACAGTGTTCTTTTGAAATGTTCATCAGAAATAGGTTTTTTTTTTTAATGTTGTGTATCTGTATATAGTATTGTGGTGTCTAAATGACAATGTGCTGAATGCAAAAAGGAAAAAGAACCCACAAACCCGTTTTTAAAATAAAGTCTTTTTTTTTTTGGCCTTAATTTTATTGCTTGGATTACTTCTGAAACTCCTATCCACTGGCTTTTTGGGGGAGGCTCTGTTGCCCTGACACAGCCAGAGTTGGCCAGGGCAAGAGTACATCACACCGGGCTAGGTACATCCCAAACTCATATTTTGCTTTACTTAAGTTTTCTAAGTTAGTCATTCAGATTGTTGATAGTGTCTAGACAGGAGAAAACTCTTTACCATCCTGATGCCCCAAACAAATGAGTAGGTTCCAGAGAGAAGGATGTGATCAGCAACTAAAAAGGCCTGGCAGCAGGTGAGTGAGTTCACTTCAGTTAATTGTCAGGGCTCAGATCTGGATCCCAGGGCTGAGAAAAGGGCCATCCCATCTGGGAGCTGGATGCTCCGGTAGTAGTGGCAGCAACTGGGCTCTAATCTTAGGTTCTTGAGGCCCTAGTGCCCCAGAGGGTCCCAAATCCTTGCCAACAGTTCAGAGCTGGAACTAGGAAGTGGTCCCCTTAGCCAACCCTGTTGGTGGGGGGAGGCGGCTGCAAGCTCAGCATTCCCAAGCTGCTCTCTTTTCTTCCCCACTGACCTGCGCAAGAGATCAGGCCCCAAGGACACTGTGGGCCCCAAGTTTGCTAACCCAACCTTGCTTCTATTCTCCAGCTTTCTTGGGAACCTCAGTCTTCCAGGCAATCAGGAACTGTATAGACTCTGCCACTAATTTGTTTTCACTGTCGTGTCCATCTACGCCTATCTTCCTATCCGGCTGAGTTAATGAGATCATTAAGTTGTCGGGTTAAGAGATTTTAAAAAAGCAATATAGCCTAAAACAATGTTATCTCAGATTAAATCTTTACTGCAACAACTTTTATTTATATATGATATTTTTCCTCTCCTGAGATACAGAAAGACTGGAGGCATTGGATTGGAATTCAGAGTGCTCCAATTTCTCTTTGCCTGATGGCTGAAGGTCTTCAAGTTTTATTTAAATAAATGTTTGGTGGGGGGTTGTGATACACACACATGCACACACAACACACACACTGAATCTGAGAGACTAAGATAAACTGCAAGAATTCACCCTCTGTGGAGCCTCTGCTACTGATGCGGCTGCTGATCCTGTTCTCTCCATCTCAACCCTGGTTAACTACCAAAGAATCCTAGGCTGAGCAGTACAGATTTAGGAGTTCCAAATAGATGAATTTCCCAGGAATAAGGTTTATTCTTAATTCCATCTCCCCTTTCTCTCCCCACTCACCACTCCAACCTCTCTCCAAAACCCCTCAGTCTTCCCTGAGATGTAAAGAATTGAACACTAAATGTGTGTGTTTCATCAGAAAAAGAAAGTGAGTAGACAAGAGACCTCGGGGCTTCCTTAATGGACCCACACCCCTCTTGACCTGAGGGTACACTGGGTAGTCTCATGACACAGCTGTAGACAGTGGACACTTGGAGGCTCAGTAGGGAAAGAGAATTCTAAAGTTCTCCGAGGCATCCTTCCACTTCTGCACACAAACCCACATGAAGTCAAATGAAGGAGTCTTCCCACATGGAGGGACCCACCCTAAGGCCCCAGAAGGGGGCGATGGAAAAAAGAGGAAAGCTGGTGCAGGCTCAATGGGACACCAGTGACCTGGGCAGGCACTGAGGTACTTCTGAGTCCTGGTGAGCCCCAGTGTGCTAGGGTGTTTAAGATGCCACCCATTCACTGGATTAACTATGCCTGGAGCAGTTTTGGGGATGCCTCTCCCATAAAAGTAAGCAGGTGTGAGAATGGAAACTCCTGTGTGAGACAGGCATTGTGTGAGTACGTATTCTGGGGAGACACACATTCCCCAGAGTTGGAAAAAAAGTATGATTCATTCCCTGATTGTGTTGGTTCCTTATCTGTCCTTCCTCCGAGAGTTGTCATTCTCACTGTGGAACTCTGTGAGACCTTCCTATGAAAGGATGCGTGTGTGTGTGTGTTCACATGCCTGTGTGTGTGCCTGTGTGCATCTTTGTGTGTGTGTATATGGAGCCTATGGTTAGTGCAGAATTTCCCCAGGTTTTACTGCCTCTGTGTGTGCATGCGTAGCAATGCTGTTAGCCAGCATTCATCTCAAGGTGTAGAGTGTGTGTTTTCCTCATTCAAATTTATAAAAGCTTTTCCTTCCAAGACCAGTTTCCTAGTGTCTGTGTGAGTGTGTGGATGCAATAAATATGAAGGTGAAAGGGGATAGAAAAGGTCTGAAGGACTGTGAGCAGTGTGGTGTCCTCTTCTCTGGGACTGAGGTTCCTGCTATCTTTCTCATAACCCAGTGGCATCGCCTGCTCCCTGTGACTCTATGGCCAGGGCTGGGGGACCTGGGAGAAACAGAGCCTCACAGAACTCTCATTCTGGAGATCACTCTACCAGGCTGCCAGGGAGGACTCAGTTAGAGCTTTTCCTGATTTGGGGGAGAAAATCCCTTCTCCACCCACATCTTAGTGTTCAGATATAGGGCCAGCACAACTGGCCTTTTGGCCAGTAGTCAGTCTCACAGCCAGGAACCCACCTGAGGATGCAAGGCCATCAGTTCTTGGGAGACTCCTCCATGACTGTCTCCAGACCAGCTGCTTTTCCACAGGCCGCTGGACAGCAGGCCTGTGTGGGTGAAGGTGGGGGCAGCCCCTGGGACACTCTCCATCTCTCCAAGAATTGAAGCTGGGGACCCTGTAGCAGCCCCCTCTGTTCTGTTCTGAAGAGACCCACACACACACTAAGATTTACTTGAACCTGGCTTGGATGGTGTAGGAAGCCCGCTCCTCAAAAAACTCCAAGCCCTGGATCAGGCAGATGTGTATCCAGACCTGCGCTGGTGGAAGATAGAGGGGCCCTGGGGAACCAGGAGCTTCTGGGAGGAGGAGGAGGGGGCCATAGCCTTTTCACAACCAACCAGGCTCTTCCTCTTTTAGCCTTGACCGTGACTAGGTCTTTCTGACCTTGACATCGCAGGGAGCCCTGGGAAAGGGGGGAGGGTGGAAAAGGCCTTGATCTTCCTGTGGCCAGAGAAGGAGAGGGCCGCTGCCCCCTCGACGCGCCATCCCCCTTCCCGCCAGAGCCCGCCGCCTCTGTTTACACACAGAGTTGTCGTCTGCAGTCTAGACAGGGGCGCTAATAACGCCCATAAAAGGCGGCCTCGCCAGAGATGCTCTGCAACTCGGCTCCCGCGCGCCTACCGCTGGCCGAAGCCTCCGCCTCCTCAGCCCCGCCCTCCTCAGATACCTCGGCTCGGCTTGCGGGCCGCCTTGGGGAGGGGGGGATCCAGAGTGTTCCTGGAGTCTGAGATCCCCTGCCCCGCACCCTTCTGAACCTCTTCAGTCTCCAAAGGTAAGTGGATCCCCGTTCCCGTTCTTCCAGCCCAGCCAGCCTCGGGGTTAGCAGCGCATCCTCCTACCCCCACTGGCCTCTCAGGCCGGTTGCCCCCGCGCAATCTGCCTGTGCCCAGCACCATCTCTGCCCCCGCCCGGAACTGGAGGCTTGGTTTGGGAAGCAGTTAGGTAGGTAGCTGGGCAGAGCAGACCCCAGGCAGATCTCAGCCCTTCCCCAGAGCAGGACTGGCCAGAGGCCATGGTCAGAGGGAGCGGCTGGTTGTGTGACAGAGGGCACTCTAGGTAGTGCTCACCCCATGCTGAGCTTCGAGGTCCACGGAGAACCTGGTCCTGGGCTCTCCTTACGTTGTTGCCGGCGGCTGTAGATGTGGTGTTGAGGAGAGGGTGCTTTTTTTTTTTTAACTTGGTCCCCACACCTTTCCTGACACTCAGTAATTCACTAGGCGGAGGAGATCCTCTGCTGGCGGAGGGAGAAAATGTCAGAGCCGCGAAACTAGTTAACTATTGGTGCGCTAAAAGGACAGTGAAAATGAGGGAAGAAGGTTCAGGTGAGGAGTGGAGAGATGGTCTCCCAGATGTTCCCACCTGGGACCCCTCCACACCCCTTCCCCATTTCCTGGGGGGCAATCGGGCTGGGATCTTGTGGTGGGAGGGAGCCCAAGGGAGCCACAGAAGACTTGGAGGAGGTAAGGGCGCTGCTGACCCCGGGCCGTTTGTGTGAGCCTGAAAGCCTGACTGGGCCCCCTCATCCAAGGTTCCTCTCACGCATTGCTCCTCCAGGCTGCAGAGCCCTGGAAGACAGCACAGGGGAAGGGACCTTCCACTCTTCTCCTTGAGTAGCATAAGGGGGCCTGGGAGACAAGGGGCTCTGACCCCTGGCTGAGCTAGTGAAAGCAGAAGAAAGAGGAGTCCGAACTCCCTACCTCCACCCATCAGTCTTGTCTGAACCCGACAATATCTTGTCCCAAGCCCAAGATGCCCCAAAAGGACGACCTAGGGAGAGCTGAGTGGTCGGGTGCAGACCTTCCCCACCCGCCGCTTCGCATTTCCCCTCTCTGGGCCAGCCCAGCTCCTGCTGACCTCCCTTCGGGACCCAAGGCCCTGCCTCATTTGCATACGCGGCAGAACCGCTTTGTGCAAATTAGGCAGTGACCTTGAACTGGGCCGCCTTGGCCTCTCGACTGACTGGGGAGAAGGCAGCACCGCATGGAATAATTCCGACCTCGGGTTGGCAGGGTAGCCAGACCATGGCAGGCAGCTCACAGTCACTCCGCGGTGGCCTAAGCCACCCGCAGCCGCTCTGCCTCTGCCACCAGAGCTGGCGGAGATTTTGTAATAACTCCTTTCGCCTGGCTCGTTGGTGGCGAGGACTCGAGGAACTGCGCAGAGCCGGCGAAGATGCCGGAGGGACCGAGGATTAGACAGAGCCAGGTCGGGAGAGGCCGCGAGGCAACCCGCTGGTGGATGCCAGGAAGCCCAAGGGCTGCAGGGGGTCTTCAAGGAAGTCCTTGGACCACATCCTGGTCTTCAGTTTTAGTTAATCCTTGAGTTAATGGGGGGGGGGGGGGTTGAGCCAGGCCAGCTGCAGCAGGAACCTGTGGTCCAGCGGCCAGCAGGCAGCCCACCTCTCCTTATGATTTTATGAATGTGTGTTAGAGTGGGCGTACAGATCGCTCCGCGCGTCCGGAGCCTGGCTCTGGCCATTATAGCTTTTCTTGTGGGCTGGCAAGTGCCAGCGGATTAAACCCGGCTAGAAGCGGCTGCCCAGCGCCTCGGGCTGTCCTACGAATTATTCTCACCAAGTCCGGGTTGGCTCCTGGCGAGCAGCTTTCCCCGAGGCTGGATTTAGCTTTGCACCCGAGCCTCCCGCCGGCCCCGGAGACCCAGGCTGGGAGCGATCTCTGCAGCTTTTTAATCCAAGCGGGGTTAAAGAATGGGTGTCTGAGCGGCGTGTGCGGCCAGGAGCCTTAAAGGCGCACAGAACCGAGGCTTCCACGAGGAGGCTGTGCGCCTAGATTGCCTGGGTCTTTGCCGGGGTCCTAACAACTAGGTAATAATCCTAGTGATCCTCGAGGAGTAGGGCACCGGCACCGGGGATGTGAATTTTGCTGATGGTCCTCGGCAGCTCTCGCCTAAAAGAAACAGGGTCGGCTGCACGGAAGGAAGGGGGTTTGTGTGTGTGCAAGTGCCAGGGTCCGAAACCTGGGGGAAGTGGTGGCTTTTTTTTTTTTTTATGGGACCAAATCGGACTGGGAGAAACTGCATGTCTGGAAGAAGGAAGTCCTCACTCCATCCTCATTTCCGCGGCGTTTCATCTGCCGCCATGTGGCCGCTGCTCTGCGTGCTCAGCTGCCTGGCCCGGAGGACAGCGAGCAGAGCTCCGGGCTTGAGATTTTCGACCTAGAGAGGGATGGGGAGAGCCTAAGACCTTTCTCCTTGCACCCCCCTTCTAGGAGACTGGAGTCATCTGGGAAGGGAAAAGAATGGGGAGAAGCCTCCACCCCATCAAGGACTAGTGATTATCCTGCAAAGCTCAGATCGGCGTCCCTCACACCAACAATAGCGGCTGAGCGCGAGGCCTGAAGGCCTGGAGACCTCGCCGCCGGCGCAATGTTCTGATTGAAAACAGCAACAATAGTAAAGTCACACCCTGTTTATCTTTATGATCCATAATAACCCCCAAAATAAATTTAAATATTCAGTAATGCTTATTAATGCATCTTGAAAAGAGGGCATAAATAAGATATTGGAGATGTTTGACGTGGAATCGCAGCTGAGGGATGCTCCTCTGTGCAGTCGCACAGCCCCTTAATCAACTAGGCACAAAAAGGCCAGTTCAATTCAGCTCGCTCCTCGCCTCTCTGACTGTCGCGGTTCTGACTGGAGGTGACTGCACGGGGCTGACATCCCACCGCTTGACCTGGGTTCCGGCAAGTGGGCCCGGCGTTGGGCGGGCTCCTGGGGCAGGAGGGACCTGGCCAGACCGCCTAGCTAGCCAGGGCGAGGAAGAGGAAGCGGGGTGGGGGGGGGGCTGGTGCGGAGAGCGGAGGGTACGGAGCTAAGAGTTGCAAGCTGTGCCTGGCAGGGAGACGCCTGCGCGGACACATTTCTGTCGGAGTGAGCAGCTATGGTTTGGGATATGAAATCGCTAGAGAAGCTCTGGAATTCAAAGAATCTGCATTCTCTCTGCCGTGTCTGCAGAAGAGAGAAAAAGAGGGAGATGAGAATCTTCTGCTTAGGTCTGCTTTTGTGGCTTCGGCTCAACCTCAGATATTTAACTTTCACCCATATGGGTTTCTTTCTCCCATATTCTGTCATCTCTCTAGTTTTCTCTAAATCTGGTGTATTCTCATTTTTAGGCTTTTGCTGAACTATTGATCCCACCTGGTATTACCGAAAGCGGTGCTTTGAGCTTTGGCTCAAAGGAACCCAAAATAATAGCATAGAAATCTGAGTATCTGTCTACTAGACCCCAGTAGAACACACCTAGTTTCGAAGGGAAGGTTTGTTTCCCTTTTCATTTTAATCTGCTTGACTGTATGTCTGTGGACTTGGTTGAAGTTAGATTGTGGCTTCCAGATGTCCATTAATTTTGCCAATGGTCTGCATTGGGTTCTCAGCCTTCTACAAAAAGAGCTGCTGGGGTTAGCACCATACATATAATTTTAAATTCCAATTCTCTGGCGTTCCTTCCCTCACTCCCAGCACACCTACTGGGCTGGGCACTGTTATCTGTGGTCCCAGCAGTAGGCTGGGCTGTTCTGGGGTGTGAGTGTTTCCTCCACAGTGGGAATCAGGGGCCTCTCCAGCCAGCCAACCTCTGCTGGGAGTCCATAGTCTCTTGCTGCAAAGACTCCAAGAGGACACCCCCCCACACACAGAAGCCCCTCTGACCCACAGAAGTCACGGGGAAGAGTAGTCCAGCTCCCAGGTTTTCAAGAGCAGGTGGGGAAGTTCTCATTGAGCTGGGAGCTTCCTTATTCTGCTTCTTCCGTTTCTCTTCTGTTATTCTTCCTCTAACAGTGAATGAAGATGTGAGGCTGGGTGGCTCCCAGGTGGAGAGTGGGGAAGACCTGGCATTAGTAATCCTCCCTGAGCACCTCCTGGAGGAGAGGACCCCACGTGTCTCCCCAAATTCCTGAGGAGAAAGAGCGGAGGAAAAGAAGCTGGCAGTGACAGGGCTGGAAGAGACAGCGGCAAGAAAACCTGTCTTTACCCCCACTTTGCCTATACTGTAAATAAACCCCGAGCCAAAGGGCTCATCCGTCTCCTTAAACAGCCAGTAAACTTTATATGACACAATATCTAATAGTAATTTATTGGGGATATATTGTAAATTCCAACGGTTTTAGTTAATAAAGGAGCTAATTAAAGAGGGACGGGCTGTGCTCTGGCCAGCTGCTGGCCAGAAGATAATACATCTGGTTGCGGGGTGGTGGGGAGGGGGCTTGTTCAGGGTGCAGAAGCGTGTATGTGCGGGTATTTTTGGTGTGGCTTTTTTCCTCTTGCCCCGTGTCGGGCGATTACCTCGATTTCTGCATTAGGTTTTATATGATTTTTTTTTAAACCAGAAGCCAGCGAATAAATCTGCCCCCGCGGTTCGTTCACTCTCACCCCCCTCTACTGGGGAAGGGGGAAGTTGGAGTCGGTGCAGGGTGGGGGGATTCTCTGTCCCCACCCATCCCCCTGGCGGCGGCGCCCACGTGAGCTGGACGGCCAATGGGTGGCCGGTGCAGGTTTAACTATGTTTAATGTCAGATAGCAATAAAGTAGAAGCTGCCGGTCGGGCCCCGCGGAAATGGGCGAGCATAATCTCCTGAATCCCGGGTTTGTGGGGCCGCTGGTGAACATCCACACGGGAGACACCTTCTACTTTCCCAACTTCCGCGCGTCCGGAGCGCAGCTGCCCGGGCTGCCTTCGCTGTCCTACCCGCGCCGCGACAACGTGTGCTCGCTGCCCTGGCCGTCGGCGGAGCCGTGCAATGGCTACCCGCAGCCCTACCTCGGCAGCCCGGTGTCTCTCAACCCTCCTTTCGGACGCACGTGCGAGCTGGCGCGCGTGGAGGACAGCAAGGGTTACTACCGCGAGCCGTGCGCCGAGGGCGGCGGGGGCCTGAAGCGTGAGGAGCGCGGGCGCGATCCCGGCCCAGGAGTCGGGCCCGGGGCAGCGCTGCTGCCGCTGGAGCCGTCGGGGCCGCCCGCGCTCGGTTTCAAGTACGACTACGCGGCGGGCGGCGGCGGTGGCGACGGCGGCGCGGGACCCCCGCACGACCCGCCCTCGTGCCAGTCGCTAGAATCCGACTCCAGTTCGTCCCTGCTCAACGAGGGAAACAAGGGCGCCGGCGCGGGCGACCCTGGAAGCTTGGTATCGCCTTTAAACGCCGGCGGCGGGCTCGCGGCCAGCGGTAAGGACCCCGGCCCACTCCGGAAGGGACGTCTCACTCGGGCGGGCAGTGTAGGACTGAGCTAGGGCCTCCTAGGGTGACAGACTGTGTGGTGAGGAAGCGCTTCTTTAAAAAAAAAAAAAAAAAAGCTGAGAGGGAGCCCTATAAACATGTAAATATCCCCATAAAAGAACTAGAAAGATTCCCTTTTTTTGCTTGACTTGCAGCCCGAGGGGGCAGGGAGCTCCGGAGACAGGGGATTCTGCAGACTGTTCCAGGCCTGGGGGCTGGGGACCCAGAGCATGATCCCTGCCTGCCCAGGGCCTCTCTTTCCACCTTTCCACAGGACCCCATTCCCTACTTTTTTTTTTTTTTTAGAAAGGCCAGTGGATATGGTTTACTCTTGTCAATAGCTCATGTCTGTTCTAACTGATCAGGGACCCCATTCTGGAGGATGTGAGAGGAAGGGACCAGGATATCCTGGAGAAGAAGAGGTTTGAGGAGAAGTGAGAGGATAGGAATCTAGAAGGTTCTGGGATGCGACACTGAGAAGTAGGGTTGGGGAGGCCAGGAGAAAAGAGTGAAAGGGGAAGAAGAGATTGATGAAGGCGGAGGACTTGGTGGGGATGGAAGTCTTTGCAAAACAGGAGAGGAAGAGCCTGGGGTTGGTTGTTAGGCCAAGGTGAAAGGGGCTCGGGAAGGACCGAGGGTACTGGGCTTGACATCTCTGGTCAACCCTGCTGGTTCGTCTCCACCCAGGAGCGCCTTGGTACCCGATCCACAGCCGCTCACGGAAGAAGCGCAAGCCCTATTCGAAGTTGCAGCTGGCGGAGCTGGAGGGCGAGTTTCTGGTGAACGAGTTCATCACACGGCAGCGCCGGAGAGAACTCTCAGACCGCTTGAATCTTAGTGACCAGCAGGTCAAGATCTGGTTTCAGAACCGCAGAATGAAAAAGAAAAGACTTCTGTTGAGGGAGCAAGCTCTCTCCTTCTTTTAGGGGGCCAACACATGGGTGCCAGCCCCAGACTGAGCCTGTCTCTGGCGGACAGCAAGAGGGGGCGCTGCCTGGGACACAGTCCCCGCTTAGAACGCCAGGCGTCTCTTGCAGGTCCTCCCTGGACATCCTCTTGTCTGTTTTGTTCGTGGTTCCCTCCCACACACCCCCAGCAGACCCTGCCAAGTCCCAGAGACAAGGGAAGATCCCAGCCAGGGAGAGAAGAAGCCCAAAGCTGCAGGTAGGGGGTAGGGGAAGGGAAGGCTGAGGCCCTGGGGAAGGGCTAGTTTGAACCCAGGGACTGGGGCTTTGGGCCTCCGGCTGAGGATCTGGAGGAAAGGTGACTAAGACGCCCCCTCCTACCATTTTCCTTCCATGGTCTTTGGTCAGTCTGCCTGCAGGAGCAGGCCAAGGTGGGGACAGTGGGACCAATGCTCTCAGAGCTTGCAGTTGTTGGGTTAGGACTGGCAGAGAGGAGGGAGCGAGAGTGGAGTATCAGCAGAGATTGGGGATGGGGTCACGGTGCTCTGGGAGGGCAGGAGGAAGTGGGGGAACGTAGGAGGAAGTGTGGTTTGAGAGAACAGAATTGTTAGCACTGCCCAAGTCCGCTGGGGTTTGGGTCCTCCAGGCCTGGCCGCAGAGCAAGCGAAGGCATAAGAAGCCATAAGCATTTTGACGAGCCGTCTGTAGACGGGGCGATCATCAGCCTTAGGTCCCCTTTATAGCAGGCTACCCGAACGAACCATGGTCCTGGTCCTCAGACCCCTCCACCGAGAGCCCCCTGCGCCCATTCGCTCACAGGTGTTCTTCCATCCACTCTCCCTGCAGGCTAGGCGGCTGCGGACCGGAAGCCGCTAGAGGGGAATTGAGAGCTGAGCAGACGCAGTCTCAGGTTCAGTAGCCACCCCAGGGACCCCCACCTGGCTCTGTGGGAAACCCGGGAGGCTGTAAAAGGAGCTGCGAAGCGCAGCATTGATTGGCCGAGAGAGTTTCTGGCAGCCGCCGGCAGATCCTCTCTTCCCGCTGGCGTTCATGGTCACGGCCGGCTGAAGGCTGGACCAGGATAATTTACGAGGCGGGAGGAGAATACGCCCCTAAAAGGGGCTACCGGCCGCAGAGGCCCCCCGCTCAGCCTGGGTTTCCCAGGCTGGTGACAATGAAGGAGGTGGGCGCTGCAGCCCCCCACCCAACTCCTTTCTCTCTTTTTACCCACCCCTCACTCCACCCGCTCCGCATCATCCGCCTTTTGTCTGAGGATCCGGTGCCTCCGCCCCTAGGCCGAGGAGCCCCGGGGTAGGAGGACCAGAGGAGAGGGACGGGCACATACCCAAAACCCACTGTAGGCCAGAGAGTGGCTTCACCCGCTGCCGAGAGCCTTTTATTCATAGCCCTCTTCCGCCGCGGCCCCACCCCCATCTGGGTAGATGCCAGGCTGGCTTCGGAAAGAGAAGCAGTGAGGGAGCCGGCCTGCCTTCTTGCACTCATTTTTATTCCTCTTGCTGAGAGTCCCTCAACCTCCCATCCGCGACCCAGCCTTGCCAGGAGGCAGAGAATGAGAAGCGGGGTGGGGTGGAGGGGAATGATGGGGGTTAAACCCAGCCTGGACGGTGTGAAACTGGCCTGCTTGCTTGGAGTTCTTCCCACCTGGGGAGAGTCTTTCCTTCCACATCCTGGAAAGGCAATCCACAGGGCCCCCCCACTCTCCCACCAGTTTCAAGGCCCTGCACAAGATTGTACAGAGGCATGGACAAACATAGGCACAGCTGCCCAGTACACCATTGGGCCTACACCATTCTCCTGACTGTATTTGCAAGCAGGCAGACTCATAACCCCAAATTCAGCCTTGCAGAGTAGCCTGTACAATCACTTACCCCCATCCCCCACTGGGCACCTGACACACTTCCCCACCAACATAAACCTATGTACAAGTTTGCAGAAATCACTAGACTTCTGGCTGTCTGCGCACTCCCCTGTGGGCTGGACCTGGGTGTGAGGCACTGCCCTCTTTGCCAGGTCACCCATTCATTCAGCCCCTCCTGTGACCTCTTGGGCTCTGGGGTGCTGGGTTTGAGCCCCACCACTCCAGCCTGACTCGTATAGCTTCATAGAGAAGAGAGACCAGAACACTCCAACAGGAGTGGGGGAACAAAGATATGCAATATTCTCTTCCTGTCGCTTTAAACTTGACTTCTGTGAGCATCTCTGTTACTCTGTGTCCTGGTCTGTGTCTGTTGCTAGTACCTAAAGTGACCCTTGTGGGTAGATGCCTTTTCTCCCTCCTTCCCCAGCTCTCTGTAGTGTGCCCTCCTATGTGGATGTCTGTCTCTAGCACGTTTTTCCCTTTATATTGTCCTTGTACAGAGTTGCTTCATCATATTAATAATAATTAAAACATGATGGTATGATGATGTGATTTTTTGAGAGGAAAAAAATTTAAACTGGCTCCCTACACATGGTCTCCTCTGCCCAGAAAGAATGGGATCCCCAGCCTCCTAGCTGTTCAACCACTATATTTTCTCCAGATCAGATGAATAATAAAAATAATAAACCTACAATAATAAAAGAAGAGTGGTTGCATGGGCAACAAAAATATATGAGCAACCAAGATCTGTTGATGAGCTGCCATCTCCAGTCCCAAGCGATTACTAGCAGAGAGAAAATTGAGGGATGGTAGATGAGTGGGGAGGAGAGGGATATCTGAGGAGTCACAGGGTTGTACAAATCATGTGGACAACCTGGAGGAGGCTGACACCACCTGTGGGACCACAGAAACAAAGTCTGAGCTGCAGGAACACCAAGAAGGGAAGCCAGGGTAGGAGATGGGAGGGTGAGAGTGCCATGGGGTATAGGGCAGGGGCTGGTGGGTCCACACTTCAGTTGTATGGTTCTAGCTCTGTGGATTCACTGTGAGAGCACATCTGGTGCACTGTCAGATGACTGGACAGGGTACTAAAGACTGCTTGAAGCTGGTGATACAGGCTCCATCTCTGTCAGCCGCGGTCCCCTCCAGGTCATGCTAGAGAGGGGCTCCGGTCTGGGCCAGAGTCTAGTCCCAGCTGGGCCTCTGCACCTCTATCTCACTCCTTTCTTATGGATGGGACACCCTCCCTCTGCCTCCACCTCTCATGAGCCTTTGGTCCCGGAGCTTCCCTTTCTCACAGCCAGGCTCCAGTCATGAGTCTTCTCCACATTCCCCCTCCACCCTCCTGGGCCTGCTCCAGAATGGCAGGAGCCCCCACAGAGTTCAGCCTCCTGAGCCAGGCCTCCTGCACTGAAATCTTTCTTTTTCTCTCCTCCTTTTCTTACTCCTACAACTAGAAAAAGTACCAAATTTAGACCAAATCCCATCCTCCCTTTGCCCTAATCCTCTGCTGAGTGTGCATCTGAGGGGTTCAGGCAGGAAGGAGATCCCAAACTTTGGGGGTACTCATATAAAGGGCCCACAGAATTCAGGGGAGGCTGGGGGCTGGATAGCTTCTGGAAGCCTTGAGCTGGGTCGGGGGAGGGACTGGATTGCTGCCCTTAGGTCTAAGTAAAGGTAGGGGGAGAGGGTCCTAAATCCCAAAGAGACTACCCTCTTCTTAAGCCACATCTATACAGGAAGTTAACAGAGAAAGCATTTCTGGCTAAATAGGAAAGAAGGAAGGTCAGGAATAACTGACCTTCAACTTATTCCCTTGATTTATTCCCAGAGACAGTGCAGATCTGAGAGAAAAGGCTCCTTGTTGGGTGTTGTCTATGCAGGCCCCCAGACTCAGTAACTGGGGAAGCTGTCAGGGAAGAAAAAACACTATAACCTCTTCCCAATGGCTAAATAACAAGTCCTTGGCTCTCCTGGACAAACAGAAGGTCATAGTTGGAGCTGCAACCTAAATAACCCAGGGTGCAGTTGAGCTGTGTATCTGGGCAAAGATGGCATCTATTTTGCAATTGTTTGTCTGGTTTAACCCCTCAAACTACAGTTTACTCCAATGATTTAAGACAAAGCATCCTGTGTCTGTAATTGGGTCTTGAGGGACAAGAAAAGGGGAGAGTTATCTGGATAATTCAGGTAAAAAATAATTTCACTCTTGTATATGTGTAAGCTTATACCATTCAAATGAGTTGTGTATTTGGCCCTGATTATCACCCAGTTCTACTCTGCGCTGCGTAGAGGCAGCTAGGGTATTTTAAGCCACTATCGAACGGAGGGGAGATGGGCCCGGCAGCCCGGGTTCTGCGGATGCTAATACAGCCGGAAACCCGGCGCGATCGATGGCTCAGACCCAGAGCCAAGCAGGGACCGCCGGCCCCATCTTCGAACAAAGCAAACCCCCGGGACCTTGGGTTCCGGACCGGCCAGAGCTTCCGCCCATCCTCTCCGCCATTACCCGGAAAGTAGGAGAGGATTGTAGGCCCCCGACCCGTGTGGGAAACGCATACCGGAGCCCCCAACCCTCTCTGCGCGGCGGGGACATGGAGGCGCCGAAGGTTCCACCGTAATTAAACGCGAGGTGGGCTGCAAGCCGAGGACCCCACCGCCGCGTATAAGCCGAGTGTTTGGCCCGACCGGCCGCCCTTCGGTGTCTACCTCCGTCGAGACGGAGCTGCCGATTTTTCGCGGGGAAGCGTGCGTCCCGGGCCCGCCGCCACCGAACGCCCCGCACCACAGCAGCCGGGCGCCGAGCTAGCGATCGCCGCTCCAGGCGCCGAGACAAAGACCCGCCAGCCGCTGGTGGCCGACGCGGGCGCCTGGCCGCTCGCTCCCCGCCCCGAGTTCGGAGCGCTCCGTGCCCCGGCCCGGCGGACAGGGCTCCGGGACCTCGGTTTAGTTCCCCGAGCGCCTCACCTGACTTCGGATCCGGGGCGCCCGGGATCCCAAGGAGAGGAAACACGGCCCGCCTCCCAGCCCCGGCCCCGCCGCCCCGTGTAGCTGCCAGCCCAACCAACAGCGCCAGTCGCCGCCCGAGGGCCGCCGGCCCCGCGAATGACGGGATGACCCCTGCTGGCCGGAGCCGCGGAGACCGCCAAGACCCGGACCCGCCCAGCTGATCAGCCCCGAGCCCCAGCCCGGGGAGACGCTCCGTGGGTTTGTGGGTGACCTCAGAGAACAGCCTGAGTCCCAGACGCTGCCGGGCTGCGGGAACCAGCCCAGGCCTTTCTCCCAAATGGCCTCCCTCTGCTGGGCACGCGGCGTCCGCACAGGGGCGGCCGGGCCTCCTGCCGGGCTCCTCACAGCCGGCGGCTCTGCCTCAGGCTCCTAAATAAAGTCTGTGCCGCCCGCAGGAGCCTGGCACCAGAGGCTTGGACGAGATCAAACGCAGAGAACCTTTAGCCAGTGCGACCCAGCCTCTTGCCTGGGGGTGACTTCTCTCTGGGCATGAGGTGCTTTGTGGATACTCCGAGACAAGCCTTTGGTTTGTCAATTTTCATGATCTGGAGTGGAGAACTTCAAGGACCAGTCTGTGCGGATGGAATTCACTGGCAGTTCTTGCTAGAAAAGCTCCCTATGAAAGATAGTGCACGTTCCAAGCAGGGAAAAGGTGCTCCATAAAATGTATGCCTGGACATACTGCCCACATAACCGACATATTGAAACAGTCTAAAATGCACAGAGATCTATATTACATGTACATTCTGGGAATGGAAAATATATTTCTCTAGAAAATATACCAACGTAGGCATTCATCTATTGTATGGGAAAGCAACCTCCTGAAAAAAGATTACATATAGCACATATATCCATCATATATAAAAATTCATTTACATGTATAAACAGTACACTTGCACAGGGACAGTACAGTCCTGCACCTATTTAGATACATGGGTATATACACTCTAAAAGCCATATAAAATCAGTACATGGACAATGCATCCAGATAATAATAGTTATAATATTAGATATTAATAGTATTATATCTTAATATATTCACATTTTAAAACTTCATGGAAAATATATCATGTTATTATATATACACAAAGTGCATACCAACTCAGTACATGAAAAATATATTCTGTGAATTACGTTTGCATACATGGTGTATGTGTACCAAATACACTAAAGTACATACTTTGGGTTCACATAGTATTGTATTTATAGTACACATTTCTCTGCCAATCTTAAAAACAGTATCAGGAGGAAGCCCAAGCATTAGCAATGACATTCTCCATCGGCAGAAGCTCTTTTCTATCTTTCCGTAATTTCCATTATTTCTGTCTTTTCAAACCCCCCTCTATATCTACATGGATTATTTATATCAGTGTTCTCCTGTCTCTGTTTAACTTTTGCCTCTCTTGTCTGAGGTCAGGGTCTATATTTTGAGCCCTAAGTCCTGTTTGCAGCAGGGTCTAACTGCACAATCATGCCTGCAGGGAATTAGCATTGTCTAATTACTTTACCCCTTCTATCTTAGGATTTGTTCTTCTGGACCTACTATAAATATCCAGTTACTCTGGGTTGCCAGTTAGTGAAGTACAGCAGCCAGGAGAGGTGTGTAACAGCCAGGTTCTGAGTGTGTGCTGGGCATACAAGGGCTCCTTGAAGGGTGAGGATTGTTTAAATTTTTTAAAATTTACTTTCAAAATTCAAGTCTAGGAAGCAGTATGAAGCAAAGACTGGACCTTGTCTTCTATGCTGCTCTGTAATTCCATAGCAGCCCCACTCTGCCCAGCCAACCAGGAAGAGGACCCTGGCCTGCCCAGCTCCTGGACTCCAGTTTTCAACCTCAATCTTGGCCAGGTCTACCCAAGCAACCAGGAAAATTTATCCCATAACCCAAGTTTTTCTCAACAAAACCCACTCCCAATGCTTTTCCAGAGGCAGTAATAATTTAAAGCATTTTGGGGGGCTGAGTAAACTCTGATTTGGCCCCTTAAAAATTAGGTCCACTTGGGTCCTTCTTTAGTAGCTAAAAATCCTGGACTATCTGACACATGCCTATGGAAAAATTCTTTGAGAGACAATACACTCACACCCAACAGAGATACTGTTTATGCATCGATGGGTTCCGTGTAGATGCAGCCATATTTTACTGTCCAAAGGAAACAATTAATTAGTGCCTCACCAGTCCCCACACCCGCCGCTGCTTGGCTGAGCGTGAGCTGCAGAGATAGATGTATGTGGCTAGCTCACAGGTCTTGTTAACAAGCCTCGTCATAAAGATGGAGATGATAAGAAAAGCAAAGAAGCCCTGGTGGCCGTGAGGGGGGACTTCGAGGGCCCAGCCCAAGGGTCTGTGGGGCAGAGGCAGGTTGGAGCCAGAGCGATGTAGGACCGAGGATGGAGGAGGTGTTCCGAGACCGAGGATTGAGGAGGATCCGGTGTATCCAGTGTTTTTCCCTTCTAGGTTTGAGACGCTGTGACTCGAATAATTCCCTCTCCCCTCCCCACTTCTTGAGTTTTCCCTTTTTAAAATCAAGACTCAAATTTTTAAAAATTAAAAAAAAATAAAGATACATAAACCTCTGTCCATGAGTGCCTGTCTTGCCCTTCACCACGTTTGTTCAGGAACCTGCCGCTTTCTCTTTTCCCCGCATTTCTGTTCGTGGTCCTTTTTCATCTCCATCTGGCACTCTCTTCCCTCCTTTGGCTTGCTCTCTGGCTTCAAGCTTGCTTTTTCTACCAAGTTGATACTGGCTCAGGCCCCAGTGAGCTTGTAAAAATAATAATACAGATACCCCTGCTTATCTCTCAGCAGAGTAAACACCCCTAGATAAGCCCAAAGGAAAACAAAAAACAAACAAAAACAACAACAAAACATTCGCCTCCCCCCCAAAAAACCCTTGGATATAATTGCTGGTTTGGGTTGCAGCACTTAACTCTGTTTATTCTTTCACCAATGTGGATACTGAACAGAGAGATATTGATATTAGAAGGCAGGGGGGAATTAATTTCACTTTTATAGTAATCTATTAAGAGCAGAGAGTGATCTGAATCTCCTTTAAAGGGACCAAAAGCGGGGGGCAGTGGAGAGAGAGAGAAAGGGAGGGGGAAGGGAGAAATATGACTGAAGGCAAACAAAGATGTTGCCTGAAGAAACAATGTAACACTAGACAGAACTATAAAGTCTAGGAATGTAAGAACGCAGGCTCTCTCAGCTTCCCCCATTTGGAATCCGGTCCCTTGCACTTCCTGCTGAAATCTCAACCTGACTACCCAGCGGTATTCAAGGAAGGATTCATGCAATTATCCGGATAATTGTAGGGGGAGAGAGAAAGCATTTCCTTTTGATGGTCTGATCCTCTCTGGTGTCTGTGCAGAGGAGGAGGAGGAGAAGGGGGTGCAAGGGGAAAAGGAGGTGGTAGGGTCTTCCAATATGACCCATCCCCTAGAAGATGGCTCCTCCTAACCACGGAGGTCCTCGGCAGGCTTACAGATTCTGAAACATACTTAAGAATGAACAGAGTCTCACTTTCATTTTTCAGCATATTTCCTTGGCTTTATTTGTCTGCATAGATCTGCCTCATCCAGTATTGTAATTATCATAAGTAAGCGAATAATAGATAATTATAGGGGTGTCCATAATATCATTTATTTTATAGCCACACAAGATATGATTAGAGTTAATGTTGGAGGCTTTGTTGGCGCCTGGGAGGCAACAAGAGGTAAAGCAGAGAGGCCTGAATAATCTATATCTTTTCTATTTTTATGTGTGTGGGAATATCCAAATCCCTATTTCTCTAAATTCCCTCCCCAAATGCCTTAAGTGAAATATCTAGGATTTTACAGGCTGAAAGCTCAGAGAAAGGTAAACAGCAATTAACTCCTTAAACCTTCCCCTAAGTCTCAAGAGCAGTGGTCTCTGCTCTCCCCATATCCCCCACAAACAAGAGCTTCACCCTCAGTTCAAGACTCCTAGGGTCACAGAGACCTGGCAGGTGAGGCCAGTGAAAGAAGACAGAGTCTTACCAAAACCAAGTTCATTGCCATCCTCAAGTGGGCACTGGGCCCAGAATGAAGTCCCTTTGATCCCAAACTTGCCTTCTTTCCTGGACCCTCTTCCTCATGAAGTGACTTAGCAGCTTCCTCAGAGATACCTGGATGGGGGCAGAAGCCAGGCAAGGGCTATGGAGGTCAGTTGGGGTGGGGATGGGAGAGTATTGGAAATATTATTTCCTGTTTCTGAGATTCAAAAGATCAGGAAAGAAGAAAGAGATTGCATCAGAGAGGCCAGGAAAGAGAGAATCAAGGGAAGCCATGAAACCAGAAGGCAAGAATCAAAAGAATTAGTGAAAGGAAAGGGGGAAGAAGAACAAGAACAGCAGAGGGAAAAAAAGAAGGAAGAAAGTAAAAAAGAAAGGGTAGGAAAAGGGGAAGAAAGGGAGAGAAAGGGGAAGAAGGAAGTGAGGGGGGAAAGAAAAGAAGAGACATTTGACAGACAAAAAAGGAAGCAGGGAGGCAGAGGCCAGGGTCGCCTGGGCTCTGCCTGGCTGCCTGCAGCGGTCTGGGTGGGCGGGGGGCGCCATGACAAAGTGAAGGTCAAGTTAGCATCGTACCTTATAAGGAAGGCGTCGGTCCTCCATTTCAGCCTTTCTTTCTGCCAGGACGTGGCCGTGGCATTTCTGGTCTTGTAAACACTGGAGTCTTAGGGGCCTTAAAAAAAAAATAATAAAGACCCCCCTCCTTCCTTTATTGGGGGTGAGCTCGGCCGGCTGGGGGAAGCAGTGGACACAGAAGTCAACTAATGAAGACTCCGGGAAACTTTTCTCTCCTTTTCTCTCTGGCTCCGCTCCCGCCAGCTGGGGCCCCCTCCCCCTCCCTCCGTCCCTCCCTCCCTCCCTCTCCCCACCCTAGTGCTTCTTTCTCTTCTCGGTATCTCTCCGTCTTCCGTATCTCTCGCCACCGTCTGTAACTCTGGGCTCCGTCTCTCCACTCCCTCTTCCCAATACTGCAGACTTCTAAATCCCTTTCATTCTACCGCGAAGCGGAATGGGACGTAAGAACTGGAGAGAAAATTAGCCGTCACAAAGAAAAAAGTTCATTTACAGCTTAGATGTCTGACTGTTCAGATTTCCTTCGAAAACAAGGCGGTACACTCGGTAAGGAGGAGGGGAAGTGAGGCAGCAAGAGTGGGGAGGGCTGATGAAGCAGAGGACTTGGATTTATTTATTTCTCACATCCAGAGGGGGAAAGGGGTGGGGGGAGAAACGGGAAAGTGAGAGAGAGAAGCGGTTGAACCCAGCAACTAGCAAAGAAGCAAGCTGCAGCGGGGGACGGGGAGTGAAGCGCAAGGACCCGGTGGTGCGGCGGTGATCCGCGAGTCCTGAGCCGGCTGAGCCCAGGCCTTGGGTACGGAGGGACAAGGGCGTTAGAAGTCTGTTGGTCTGAGAGGTGGGGGCGGCGGGGTGTGAAGGCAGGGATGGAAGGAGTCAGGGAGAGACAGGCGGAGTGAGGCGGCGCCCCAGCCGGCGGGCCGGAGGGAAAGCGAGTTCCGGAGCCGCCGCGGCGGCCCAGGCAGCGGGCAGCGGGCGGGCTCAGGGGAGAAAGGCGGCCAGAGGGAAGAGCCTGAAGTGGAATCCTTGGCCCGGTGCCTCCAGGGTACCAGAATAGCACCAGGGGAGAGGGGGAGAAAGAGAGAATGTGGTGTGGAGGTGGCTGTGAAGGACTCACCTCTCTCTAAGACTTCTCCTGTTTTTGCCTGCTCTGCGCCCACCTTGCCCTTTTTAGGCGTAATCATTGCTTATTACATGGGAATTCTAATAGCAAGGGAGGGACGCCCTGATGGCGGGCTTCTGGTTAAACCTGATGCCCCACAAACCCCTTCTGGTTGTCACCTACACCCTTCTTAACTGAAAAATCAGCGTCTGGGATCAGCCCCCTCCCACTTGACCTACCTGGTTGAGGGCAACTAAAGACTCTCTGGAACCTGAAGTGGGGCCTGGGGCCTAGGTGGGAGCAGCCAGGAGCAGTGAGGGTGGTCAGGGAGCTCCCAGGCCTCAGCGCCGGCAGCCCTCTCACCCTGTGTTCTGATAATGAAAAACAAAGGGGGAGGATTTGATTATTTCTGCTGGTGTTAAAGGAGCCTGGCTTTCAAAAACAGCCTCTGACCCTGAGCTCTAAGGTGATAAGTGTCTCTCCTATGGACTTTTAATCTGGTCAAACCTCCCACTGACTGGGCTCTGGGGGCTGAGGGGGTGGCCAGGGTAAGGACATTTGAAGCCAGGAAGCCCCAGGGAGGGAGCGGCAGGCCCTCTCTGGCACTCTCTAGAGTTCTGTGGAGAGTACTTTTAAAGGTCAGAATGGACTGGGGAAGCCCTTTCTGAGGTTTCCCTCCGGGAAAGGGAGCCCTAGGAAGGGAGGGAGTTTATTAGGAGCTGGGACTTTTCTCTAATGTGGGAAAGACAGAGATAGCCAGACCTTATCCTGCAAAAGTGTATTTTGTGCCTGGGACAGAAAATTGGTAGCCTCTGGGGAGACTAGGGACTGGCAGTGAGTGGAGCAGGGTCAAATGCTGTGGTGAAGGCAGAGGTTGAGGTGTGATTTAGGGTGGGTGCAGGAATCTGAGGGAAAGGGACTGGAAAGGTATCACCCAAACCCTTTTTCTTGGAGAAGCTAAACACACATACACACACACACACACACACACACAATGGGCCCAAAATTGAAAAACACCAGATGATCTGCTTCGAAGAGACATAAACAGGCCAAGCGGATGCACGTTAATAAAACCTGCAAAATCCCAGACAGGAACACTTAACATGCCCCAGAAACAAAGCATACCATGACAAATTCTCACCCAACACACAAGTACATGTAGCAGAATGTTCCCAGGCACAGGCAGTCCTTCCCTATTTCCAGCTCCCACACTGGGACACTCAGGTGAACCTGCCCAGCTCCAAAGGCACATGCACATTTGCATCCCGTGCTATACCTACCCACCAGGAGCCCCTATTGGGCAGGGGGGCTGCACACACACCCCACATAGTCAGGCCCGAGTCTCCTGAGCCTCAATAATGCATGATCCATACCCGGAGATAAAAGTCTAGACAATAGATGGCTGTTGATGACAACAAGGCTCTCCAAGTTTGGGGCCAGGCGATAAATCTCTGGCGAATCTTCCTGTAACTCAACGTCTGGCTGTAGTGACGGGAGAACCACGGAGACCGCTGAAAGGGGAGCAACAAAATGGAAGATGCTTTGAATCTAGAGCAGAAGGCAAGCGACTTCTTGGCTCGGTCAAGGGAATGAAAGCGGCCACTCTCGGCCCCCATGGCAGGTCCACAGTGTGGAAGCTTTTGGATCAAGCTTCAGAACACAGGCGAGTCAGGCTTCCTGGCTCCTGAAATCAGGGAGAAATGGCAGGGCCTGGAGGCTGGGACAGACCCTCAAACCATTCTTGCTGCAGGCAAAGGGTCTTTTTTGTGGGTGACCCAAATCTTCTTGCCATGTGCCACCTGAATTTTTTCACCCCATGCCTTCTCTCTCTCTCCCTTTCCTTTTTGGATTGATGGACTGTACCCTTTTGCATTTTCGACCCAGGCGTCTGATTACAAGTAAAGAGCCACTTAAGTTGATCTCATAAAAATGCCCCGAGCTCACTTTGATCTGCGCGGACTGGGTCCGAGCCTAAGTAGGCGCTAAAGCCGGGGAATGGCGGCTCCGGCCAACCTGGCCTCCGCTCCGCCGAGGTCGGAGATCCTGGTGGCTGGCGGGGTGGCCGGGCAGGGCAATCCTGCTCAGAAAAGGCATTTTGTGTGTGTGTGATGCTGCAGCTGAGTTTGGAGACCAAGGTCAGTGGTTGTGACTCCGTTTCCAGACTCCTTTTAAGACATTTCCTTCATTTTAGAGCATTTGGTGAGGGGGCCAGTGAAACGAGCTCGTAAAATGGGACTTTTATGGGGAGAAATGGGGTCGCGTTGCTAGCCTCCCAGGACAATCCCTCCGCGGAGGAAAGAGGGTGGGGCTGCGGGGGCTGAGGGGCTGCCCTTTTCCCTCCCCTGATCCTCTCCAGAGGCCAGAGGAACCTCGGAGCAGCGCGTCCTCTTAGGTAACCTGAGTTAGGACCCTGGGCTTGGGCTGAGAAGAGATGAGGGTTGGGAATTGGCAGTCTCTTTCCTTTCTAGTTCCCTGGCTGGAGGTGTGAGGTGTCTCGGGGTGCAGGATAAACCGCTGGCCTGAAAATCCCCAAGTACACTAAAAGGATTATTAACATCAGTGGCATTGCTCTAACGGAGAGAGATGTGCCCAAAAGGATGCAACCGTTGCCCGGCAGGCAGCCTCAGACCCACGGAGGGAGTCCATGTGCTGATTGCTTATCTTTTTATTGACTCCACAGAGACTGATGTTACAGACTTGAGAGCCCCTTAAGGGCCCCCTTGCTCCAACCTGAGGTTGCCTCCCAGTTCTTGATCTGTGGGAGTGGGCCTCTTTCCCTCACCACAATCCACTCTCTCCTGAGCCTCAGCAGGGGTGGACAAACTGCAAGGGGGCTCAGTACTGGGTGGGGGGTGCTGCGCTGGGATCCGGAGATACTGCCCCCTTCTGAAGCCGCTTCTGGTGTCTGCCTGTGGAAGGGAAGGGTGCTAGTATCCGTCGCAGCCCTGGCCAGAGTACCGAGGCAGCTACCCAGACCGCAGCTGCCCACTAGCCGTCATGCAGGCAGACAACGCTGTCTGAGGCCACCCATAGCCTCAGTGGGGCTGGCAGGATGGCCCCGCTGAGGAGGATTTCAGGTGAAATCTGGGTCTCCAGTAGGAGAGGCTACAGGTACCCATGAGATGAGGGGAAAGCCAGCCACCTCCACTCTGAGGCGTGGGGCTGCCCAGGGCTTTTGGGAAGTGATCTGGGTTCTCACTTCAGGGAAAGCACTGATGCTCAGGGATGCAGGCCGGTGCAGGTGGCTAAAGCCTATGCTTCAGGGTGGCCTGGACTTAGGATTGGGCAAGGAGGCTGCTTGCCCATTCCTTGGGCACTTTTGCTCCCCAATATCTTCCTGACTTCAGCCACCAGGGCCTTCTCTCCTTGACCCCAGTAGCAACCTCTTGTTGGGACTTTTTCTAAGCTGTTGAAAAATTAAAAGTCAGACCAAAACTAGAAAAAACATATTTTTGAACTTTGTGCCTTACTTTTAGGGACACGAATATTAATGTTCAGAAACCTCTGTTGGGAGACCTCACAGTTTCCTGAACATCGACTCCTTTGACATTCTTTCTTGCCTTTCTTTTTGTTTCAAGGAAATCGAGCTGCCAGCAGCTCCTTGCAGCCGCCTGGCTCACTTTTATGGTGGCCCTGGAATAAACTTTGGTGGTCAAATTCAAGTGCTCAGGCCCACAGCTGTCTTCCTCACAGGAAGTGCACCCCCTCCCCACTGTCGGCAGTGGCAGTGCCTTGGGGGCTTGGGCCCCACAGCGCCCTGGAGGCCAGGATGGGGGAGGAAGCATGGCCCTGGGGGGAAGTGGGGAAAGCCTGAGCTGAGACTCTGAGCCGTCATCCACACCTCTGCAAGGGATAGGGGTACCTCTCACCTCCTTGCCAGTTCCTATCACTGTTTGGGGAGCATTTTGCCTCCAATAAATTCGAGTTTAATGAGGAGAGCACGAACCCCATAAAAGCCATAGCCCATAGTTCCCCATCATTATAATTAAAAACGCTGGCCCCAGTTCACCCTATAAAAAGGGGTAGAGGAAAGAGGAAAAGCAACAGATTTTTTTTTCTTGCAGCTTACTCTTTAGCAAAGCTCCAGTCTAGCTCCTCTTTGCCTTTGGTTAAGATCTGGCCAGAAATAAAGGAGGGCTCGGGAAACTGTGCCCAGCCAAAAATGGGTAAAGGGAAGCCAGAGGCCTACCCTTGGGTATGCCAGAGCCACCCCAAGAACGGGACCCATGGTCAAGGCTGTCCCAACCCAGTTGTTGCACTAAAGTAGATTTGAGGAGGCAGGAGGGTTGGGAAAGAATGACTTTGGGGGAGTTGTATTTGGAGTCAAGGTATCATTTTTTTTTTTTTTGGTATCCTCCCAGTCTGGTATTGGGGCCTCTGTACCTCGTCAAGTTCAGCAAGAAAAATCAAATACAAATAATATTTTTAAAGTGGAAACCAAGTTTAACTATGAGTTAGGGGTTAAAAGAGGGTTTGGGCCATTTCTGGCTTTTCCTAAGAGTGCATGGACTAAGTCCTTGGGGGCTTCAGTTCCTCCCTCCTCCGACTCTTGGACCGAACAGAATAGATCATGCCCTGCTGGCTCCTCTTCAGATGCACGGTTGCTTTCTGCTCATGGGCGGTTGCTCTGGTACCCAGTCCAGAACCCTTCAATAAACCGATTTTCAACTATCCAGATGTGTCCTGTGGTGCCCAGAGGGAAGGGAGGCAGGCAAGGGAGGGCAGAACCACTGAGTCCACCCCTTGGGTCACAGCCATGTAGGAGGCTGGCAGATGTGGAGGAGGGCAGGGCAGGGCTGAGAAACAGGAAAGAGGCACCCACCAAGGTCTGGCTGCAGCCCCTGGGGAGGGGGGAGCGGGGTTTCCACTAGGGAGTGGCCCCTTGCCCAGCCCGCCAGGGTCCTCAGTTCCCCTCCACTGCCCTGCTGGTCTGTGTCAGAGATCTATACTGTCCACACGAATCATTCAAGGATATCACCCCCAAACCCAGACCCCCCACCATATCCTACCTAGACCCAACACTGGGCTTCGTAACTGCTGCGCAGAAGCTGAGACTGAGCTCCCAACTCGAAGGGGCCCCAACAGAGAAGATGCAGGACTCTCATTGCAACCTTTTTCTTGGCAGTTGAAATTTAAAAATCCACAGTGGATGCAGCTTTCTGCGCATTGATTGACAATAAAGGCAGGCATGAAATATTCACCCAGGGCCACTCTCTCATACTAAATATTTAACACAACATTAGAGAAGGTTTTTCCCAGACTTCGCCAGGCACCGGCTGGGCGGCTGGCTCACTGCTTACCACTGTTTATGACTAATCTGAGTCCCTAGCCGCCAGCAGCACAGCAAGCCAGACAAAGTTGGGACACTGGCTGGTTGCTGGGCCACCTCACCTTTGAGAAACTTCAGATACTCTTCCAGGGAGTCCCTCCAAAGGGGAAAGCGAGTCTGGATACCCAGTCCTGGCTAGGAAAAGAATCGACTTCTTCAAACTCTTGTAAACAGGCACTGACTCTCTTCGGGTTGGTGGGTAAGAGTCCCTGAGAGTTGGGGGGAAAGATTCACGTCTCTGGAGGAATCAGGCAGCGGAGAAAGAGGTCCTCATCCCCACCCCTGTCTTGGGCTGATCACAGGGAGAAGGCAAGACCCCCCCATACGTGAGAACCCTCCTCCTTCTCCCAATCCTGGGGAAAAAAAAGAGCAGCAGCTAGAAAAAAGTACAATTACCCCCTCCTAGCCCCCGCCCCCGCCCATCCCACCGCCCACCCCACCCCACCCCTCTCTCTCTCCTCCTTTGCTCGCTCTGTGGAATGGAGAGGAGGGGAGTGTCAAGAGCAAAACGAATACAAATCTGCAATTGATTTTCATAATGTTTCTGCGGTGTTTGCAAACCAATCGCCTGAACGTCCCCATCTTACCTAAGAGAGAACCCCTCCTACGACTGCGAAGTGCTCCGAACTGATATATGACAATATCTACTTTGGATCACGTGCTCGGGGAGAGAGACTAAGACGGATAACGCGTCATCTCGCCTTCCCAAATTTTCCCCCCTCGCTAGACCTGGTCCAAAACCTCCATCTGGAGCCGGCAGAAGAGAACGATGTTTAACTCGGTCAACCTGGGCAACTTCTGCTCGCCGTCGCGCAAGGAGAGGGGCGCCGATTTCGGCGAGCGAGGGAGCTGCGCCTCCAACCTCTATCTGCCCAGTTGCACTTACTACGTGCCCGAGTTCTCCACGGTCTCCTCGTTTCTGCCCCAGGCCCCCTCTCGTCAGATCTCCTATCCCTACCCGGCCCAAGTGCCCCCGGTCCGAGAGGTCTCCTACGGCCTGGAGCCCTCCGGCAAGTGGCACCCCCGGAACAGCTACTCCTCCTGCTATGCGGCGGCCGACGAGCTCATGCACCGGGAGTGCCTGCCTCCTTCCACCGTCACGGAGATCCTCATGAAAAACGAAGGCTCCTACGGCGGCCACCACCACCCCAGCGCCCCGCACGCCGCCCCCGCCGGCTTCTACTCCTCAGTCAACAAGAACAGCGTCCTGCCCCAAGCCTTTGACCGCTTCTTCGACAACGCCTACTGCGGCGGTGGCGACCCGCCCGCCGAGCCCCCCTGCCCGGGCAAGGGTGAGGCCAAAGGGGAGCCTGAGGCGCCCCCGGCCTCGGGACTGGCGTCCCGGGCTGAGGCGGGGGCCGAGGCCGAGGCCGAGGAGGAGAACACGAATCCCAGCTCGTCCGGTTCAGCCCACTCGGCGGCCAAGGAGCCGGCCAAGGGAGCCGCCCCCAGTAGGTAGCAGCGGCCGGGAAACAGGAGGGCAGGAGGGAGGGAGCTAGGGAGGGAGGGCGAGAGTAGGGGGGAGGCGAGGGGAGCGGGGACGGCCTCGTGTTTTGGGTCAGTCCAATTTTATGTGGAGTTTTATAAGCATTCAAAGGATTTTATTATAACCTACAAAGCCCTCTCTCCCAACGACTCGACTTTTTACGATGGAGAAGGGGTGGGGAGGGAGGGAAAAGGGCTCTTTGGAAAAGCCGGGTGAACCCCCCTCTCCGTTATCTCCTTCGGTCTGTGAAATTTTTAAAAGCGCCACCATCGCGGGCAATATTAACTTTGATCGTGAACTTAGAGGAGCATTTAAGGAAGGATGGGGAGCCCGGTGGCCGGGGTTGGGGGTGGGAGGGAGGGGAGGGGTGGAGGGGGAAAAAGGGGAGGGCAAGGGAAAGACAGGGAGAAACTCCGAGAGGGGGAGTGGTGGAGGAGAGAGGCAATGGAGCAGAGCCGGAGCCCGGGGAGTCCAGCCAGGGCCGCTCTGCTTCTTTAAAAAAAAAAAAAACTATTTTTTGAAATGTTCAAACTCGGTGTTGGCGGGTCCCTGAGCAGGGCCCGGAGCGACCCGAGGGTCAGCGGCGACAGGGGGTGGGGGCGAGGCGGGCTCAGGGCTCCCCTCTGCTCCAGGCCTGGGGCTTGGCGTTTCCCTGCGGCCCGCGGCCTCTGCGCCGGCCTGGCCTGGCCGCGGGGAAGGCGCGGCCCGCCGGGCGTCCCGGGGCGCCAGGGCCCCCGGAAGCGGCTCTCGGGTGTCTGGTGCCTGCTCGCTTGCTTCCTCCCCGCCTCCTAATGACTCGCGCCGGATCGCACTTCTTTGCGCCCGTTCTCCGCGGTCCCCCCACATTTCTGGGGGTGGGGAGGTTGGGGTGGGTTTTCAGAGCCACCCGGAGGGCCGAGGAGCGCGGCTGAGCGGGCGGGGGCCATTGGGGACGCACTTGGCCGCGGCTGGCGTGCATCTCCCGCAGACCCCGCCACAGCCACGGCCCTCGCCGGAGGGGAGGGGGCACGGGCCCCCGCGGTGGCCCGGGACGGGGGACGCGCTTGCCGCCCAGGCAGGGGGTCGCGGCTCGGCCCGGCGCCGCGCCCGCGGGAGGAGAGCCGGACGGCCTGGCGGGAGGGCTGCCCGGCGGTGGGGCTGGCAGAGGGGCCCACCGAGCGCTCCGGGGGGCTGGGGTCGCCCGGGTCTCACGTGTCTCTCTCCCCCTCTCCTCGCACTTGCCCCCTCCCCTCCCCTCCCCTCCAGACGCCCCCCGCACCCGCAAGAAGCGCTGCCCTTATTCGAAATTCCAGATCCGGGAACTGGAGCGAGAGTTTTTCTTCAACGTGTATATCAACAAAGAGAAGCGGCTGCAGCTGTCTCGGATGCTGAACCTGACGGACCGACAAGTGAAAATTTGGTTTCAGAACAGAAGGATGAAAGAAAAAAAACTAAGCAGAGACCGGCTGCAGTATTTCTCGGGAAATCCTCTGCTGTAACCGCAGACTGGGCCCTTTTGAGGGGAGGGGGAAAAGGGGGAAATTATTTTATTTTATTTTTATTTTTTATTTTCTAACTCGCCTACTTTCCGCGGGTGGAAAACTGGACTGTGGCCAGGGCTGGCCCCCACTGCCGTTTCCCGCACATCTTTCTGGACAACGTCCTTCACTTTGGTCTGACTCCATGTGGGACAGGGACAGGGCCTGGAGTGGGGGGTGAAGGAAAGTGTCTGACCCACGGCGAGTGGACACCGTTGGCGCCGAGGCCAAGACTCATTATTTAAAAGAAAACACACCTCGCGACCATGTCTTGCTGCTCGGATTGGGTGGGGGAGGGGCGAGAGTCGTGGGCGCCTGAACCGAACAATCCTTGAACTAAAAGCCCTCCCTTGCCCAAGTGACAAGATCTGCTAGGACACCGGGTCTGCGAGGGGAGACTTCCCGGGCTCCCCGTCCCTACCCCACCTGGCTCCATTGGTAGGGGGCAGCTAAATGTGACCCCGCCTTGCTGTGAAATTTCTGTTCCTTTGACCTGGTGTTAGGTGTGCAAACTCGTGTCCTACCTCTGTCTACGCCCAGGCCCCGCCCGAGCTGTTCTCCCCTTGAAGGTGTAGAGCTCTCCTTTGAAATTTCTTAACTGGTGCATTGAGGTTTCCTAACCTTTTTCCTAGCCGCGCCCCACTCCGTGAATTTATAGCTATAGTCTATGCATTTGTTACCTCCTTTTTTTTGTTGTTGTTAAGGAAAAAATAAAAAAGATTAGGGTGGAAGAGGCAATAGGGAGATGGGATTGGGCGCCTCCCCTATGCTGGGGCCTGAATTTTTTGTAAATAAATTTCACAAGCATTTCTTTCTACCCTGAGGGGATGTGGGGAGGACTGGCCTGGAATGAGATTGGAATCACCCATCTCCATGTGCGTGAGTGTGTGTACGTGTGCAATCCCCATCCGGCTCGCTCCCCGTCCCAGAGGGATTGCTGTGAATTTTTTTTTTGGTGGCAAATAAAGATATTTCATTCTGTTCAATATTATGATTTTATTTGACCCTTTTATTAGCCCCTCTCCTCTTAAAACCCTCAATGCTCTCCAGGCGGAGGAGGAGGCAGGCGGGCAGAGCATGTGAAGGTGAAGTAGGCCAGAGCTAGCGGGCCTGTACCCTCCTTTCCACGGTCAGGGGCAGGAGTGTGGCAGTAGCTTCCTCCAGCTCTCAGACTGAGGACTTTCCACAATGAGTCTCAAAGCTGTCCTTTCTCACGTGCTGCTCGAGCTTCATCCAAATGCCCAGCAACGCTTTCCGTTTAAGCACACGTTTGTTGTGGAGTTAATTGTAACCATCATCGAATTTAAATTTATAGGAATTTTCTTGGCTCCACTGCCCTCCTGCCAGATGTCTCCGTCTGTCGCAGTTAAATGTGTAGGGTCGAGGCTAGGGTTTTCGATTTTCCTTTTTTTCTTCCCCCCACCATGAGAAGACTGTATTGGAATTTTTATATACAGTTTTGAGGGAGGGAGGAGAGAGGCGGGGAAAACCAGCCCCCACTCCTTTTCCTCCCTGCGTCGGTTCCTGAGACGGGGAAGGTGGGGCTGGGCCCCTTCCCCTCAAGCACAAATGGCCAGTTCCTCCAGACACAACAAGACCCTAGGCTGGGGCTGGCCACCCTGATGTTTATACGTTGGTTTCCCAGAGTAGAAAGCCCCAGAGATTCGTTTTGTAAGGGGTTGGCTTGGGGTGGGGCTCTGGAAAGGAGGTAACCTGTGAGAGGGTCGCCACACCCATCTATACTTGCTGCATGTTTCCTCTGTATAAAGATAACCATAGTCCTTTTAGCGTGTTCAGTGAGGGCACTCGGGTGGTCTCTGTTCCAAATTCGTTCTTTGGGGGCTGAGATTTGGAAGCAATTCTCTCATCTTTCCCTTCTCTTTGGAACTGTTCTGTAATTCAAAGAAAATGTTTTTTGTCAATAACAATTCTGTTGAATGAAAGAAAAAGCACCACGACTATGGACTGACTATTGCATCTAGGTTCTGTCATTTTTGATGACAGAGGTATCTGAATCTCTAATTTGTAAATGTAGGTCTTGAGATGAAATTGGCAAACTGGGGTTTATACGCAGCCCCACAATCCTTTCATGTGCTTGCACACAAATATTTAAGTTGGGATGTCTATGCGTGCACATGAAAAGGAATGTTATGCGTACGTTTTTGCCTGTAGTGTGGAGTAAAATTGACCCCGTGCACATCTAGAGCTTGTGTTCTCCAAGGTGTGTAACCACTCTCGGTGTTTAGTGAATGTCAGCAGCAATGCAGCTGAGGAGCCTCTGTGTGTATGTGTGTGTGTGTGTGTGTGTATGTGTGTATGTGTGTGTGTGTGTGCTTGCACATGTTCATGCATGTGCACGGAAATACAAGAGATTTCTCTAGGTATGGTGTTTGTCCACCAGTAATAACAAGGGATATTGACCTGCCGGCTGTGTTTCCAATAAAATAGGAAGGAGATAATGATAATGCTATAGAAGGAACCTGTTTATAAAGCAAAATACTAATCTCCAAATGGCTCCTGATTTTGGAGAAAAATATTAAAAATCCAAAGCTACCACTTTCCCTGTATTGTGAAGCTCAGAAAAGGTACCCGGCTCTAGAAGGATTTCTGAAGGAAGGCGCAGAGTGACATAGTGAAAGAAAAACAAAAGCTTCTAGGATTCAAGCCCAGGAAACTGCCAGTCCTTGGTGACCCTCTAAAAATTAGGGGAAAAAAGAGGTCTCTGTCCCCCAAACAAACCCACCTTTGGGCCCCTGGGATGTCCAACCCCCCTTGCCGGTCAGGGGCACTCTGAGCTCAACCTCTTCGGGTAATCCCCTCCAGCCGCGGCGCTGCCTGGGAACAAAAGAGCCTCGTCTAGACGCCGCCATAAAGCGCCCCCCCCCCGCGCCTCTAAACCCAGTTTCATTTCGCCCTTAACGACCCAGTCTGGCCTGTGTTAGAAAACGCTTCCGCCCTAAATAGTAAACAAACCCGCCGCGGATAGTCTCGGCTCCCCCAACACACCCCAGATCCCCATTCCATTACCCCCTTGCCTGCATTTCCCCCCTTTTCTCCTCCTGCTTTTCTCAGGTCTCAGCACCCCCAATCCCCTCCCCCCACCCCAGTAAATAAACTCGAGGCCGAGTTCAAAGTTTCCTGGAGCTAAGGAGGAATGTTGGTTGTAAAATTCCAAGTTTATAGCGCACGTGGGAGTTTACAAGGGTATTAAGTGGTGTGGGCTGAGAGAGCACTCTGGGCCCCTCCCCCTCCCACTGTGGGCTTTGTGGGTGCAGGGGGAACCTGGGGGACTTGAAAAGAAAAGTGGGTTAGGGCCAGTCTTGGATTTGGGTTTCTTTGTCACTCAGACCCTGGGGTTGCTGGGGGATGGTGATGCAAGGGAGACTTGAAAGAAGGTTCACAAAGCCCCACCAAGCACCTCTGAGAGAAAACCCACAGGTTCTAGGTGTCCCAGATGGAGCGGGTGGGGAGCTCTGCTTTGGACAAGCAAGGTTACAGACCAGGTGTCTGAAAGGTGGACGGAGTTGGGGATACCCGGAACCCTTCCTCAACCAGAGAGGAGAAACTACCTGAGGCTGATTTCTCGAGTGGGTTGAAGGCAGAGGGGGTTTTCCTCACCAGAGCAAAAAAGAACTTTGAACTTCAAGGGAGTCAAGGGCACCACCCTTTCCCTCTCCCCGCCCCTCTCCGGAATCTACAGGGCAATTCCTTTCTGAGCAAATATTCCCTCAAGGGGGCAGCCCCTGGGGTTTCCTGGTGCCCCAGGGCTGGATAATGCTGTTTGCTGAAGGCTCCCAGCTCAGAGCCCGCCAGAACTGTGTGCACGCGACTGCACTCTTTATTATTCATATAAACCTTTGGAAAAGGCAACGCCCGGGAAGTTTTTATAACTTTGTTTGGCGTAAAAGTTTTACAAGATTCCTCCTCCCTTTTTTTAAAAAAAAAAGTTTTGGTTTTGCCATGGAATGAAGTCTCAGGATCTCTGGGAGGGTGGGGAGAGAGAGGTTCTGGGGTCCTGTGTGTGTATGGGGGGGGATGTCTGGAGCTGCATCTCTAAGGCAAAACAAGGCTTAAAGGTAGGGATTACTCATTCTTGAGGCCCACCTTAGATCCAGCTTTGGGGGCTTCTGGGAAAGTCTCAGCCACTCTGATGTTGAGACACACAGACCCCCAAAGTTTGGACGAAGTCAACTGGACCAGATCGTTTCCATCACATCCTCTTGTTCTCCTGTATGCATCTCTCTCTCTCTCTCTCTCTCTCACACACACACACATGCGCGCGCACACACACACACACACACACAAACCCTGCTCACCCTCAACCCACTGCACAAAGTGGAGACCCATAACCTTGACTCAGACCTCCAAGTTGGCAGAGTCTCTGCACACACACACCCACATCCCTGCTTCCTGCAAAGTCCACAAAGGGTTTGATGAAAGACAGAATTCAAAACGACAAGAACGGCCTGCCCAGAGGTTGCAGCGAATGTAGGACGAGAGAAGAAGAAAGCCAGTGGGCTGCAGTCCAGGAGTGTGCAGAACAAAGGTGCCTGTGTAGAGATGTGGCCTTGAGCTGCTAAGCCTGCTCCTGACTCCGTGGATCTGCCCCCCACCTGGGACTGACAGAACCCCACTCCTTCATTTCCCCTAACTCCAGCCTCGTGACATCAAGTTGACTGAAACAAGGGCTATTTTAATGTTCACCTCTGGAAGTCACGACAAAGACGGAGCAACTTCTCCAAAGACGGGCCTGGCGGATGAGGCTCGTTTGGGGTGATGGACTTGAGGATACCTAAGCCCTGGAGCTGGGCACTTCAGGGAGCCATCGGAGTCGGTCAGGACGTGCCCCAGCCCCTGCTTTTCCTTCTCTCTAATGGCGACTGCTGAGGCCTGGCTGCCAGCCGCTGACAGCCCTACACTTCGCCTTGTGAGGAGCCGAGTTAAGGCTGAAGGCGGGGGAAGGTCAACTCCAAGCTTGAGCAGCGGGGCTGGGGAGGGATGCTACAGAGCCTGGTGCTCTCCCCATCTTGGGGCGCCTGGCGCAACACAGAAAAGTAAGGAAAGCTGGAGGAGAAAGTCAGAGGAAAGGAAAGCATTGAAGAGGAAAGAAAAGAGTAAAGAATAAATTGTATAATGAAGGAAGAGAGAAACAAGGAGGACAATTAATTTAAAAAGAGAAAGAATCCGAAAAAGAGAAGGAAACAAATGGATTCCGGAGAAAAAGAGAAAGAAGCAAATAATGAGAAAGGAAGAAGATGGGGAAAGAAAGAAGGGGGGGGGGGATGGAAAACAAAGATCTTCAAAAAGGAATTTAGCCGGTAAGGGAGGATCGAGATTCTCTCTGGAGTAAGTCGGCCAACCGCAGACCTGACTCGGGGCTGGAAACCCGACCTACTGGGTAACTTGGGAGCACACCATAAAGTGGGGAGCAAGTCTTTCCCCTCCCCAGACATCCTCCCATCCGTCCTCCTCCTAAAGCTTCTCTTGGATGTGTTTGCTGTCTGGTTTCAATTCAGGAGGCAAAGTTAAATAACTAGCTGGCTTCAGCAGGGCAAGAAAGCAGTTGTGCTGGCTATCAGACTTCGGGATGCGGGAATCGCAGGGAGTACATTTTTGGGTAAAAGTGACTATTTGTGGCCCTGTACTTACAGTTAAGCGCCTAGTCAGACACGTGTCTAGGCGGTAACCTCCATAGCATTTGGGTGCAAACGTGTACAATGTCCAGATTTGAGAGCGACTCTGATGGCTGGGCTGCTGCTGTGGCGAGGACATTGGGGTGGATCAGAGGTCCCTCCATGCGTTCTCGGCCTCCCACTTGCCTCTTGTACCTGTTTGAAAATCTGTTTGCGGGTGGGGGTGGTGGTGGCTGGGGAGCTTCTAAGCATTCTGTCTTTTGCCTGAGATTTCTCTGCTCCCAGTTCAGCCGGGGCAGAGCCCGGTGTTAAGGAAGAAAGCAAATCTTTCCTTCAAGTTTTGAGAAGAGATTGATTTATTGGGCCTCCAAAACCAGAGGGAAAAAACTCGGCAGTTTTCACCACTAGTGTGATTTTGGTTTCCATTTCGCTTGAAGAGATTTCAGCACACACACACTGTATAATTATTTTATTATTTGATCCTAAATGGAGAGACATTTTATTTTTGTTTCACTTCACCTTTGGAATTTCCTAGATGACTACCTTAACTTGGTGAGGAAACTCCACCAATTTTCCTTGGAGGAATCAGGGTGCCTCTGGGGCGTTGTGAGGGCTAGAGTGGGCAAAGCAGCCGAGGTTCCTTTCTGTTCATTGAGTACTACCTTTCCTTCTTCTGTTTCCACTTGGGGACCCCTAGCGCCCCAGCCCTCAGCCTGTCCTCTGGAACCTGCCGACGACCACCCTGGAATCTGTGAGGAGCACCCTCCACCTCTCCCTTGGTCACAGTCTCACTGGCAGCAGGAGGCCCAGCTCCCATCCCTGGTGCCCTTTCCAGGGTCTGGGTACTGCGAAGAAGGGCGCAAGGGGCCAGGGCTCTCGGGACGGGGGGTTGTCAAAATATAGGCGCAGCCTGAGCCCCCTCACTGTGGCCTAGAGCCCCTGAATTTTCGCATCCCCAAGTTGAAGCAAGAAGAGGGCAATCCGGAGTCAAGCATAGATGCGGCACGTTCCCAGAAAGTTGGGTAAATGGCTTAACGGTGATTTTAGCAACACAGACTTCTCCTGGACCCCAGTCCAGTTCCCTAGGGGTGCAGGCCTGAGGCTCTAGGCCCCGTGGGGCTGGGCTGATGGGCGCCTGGCAGCGGAGGCAGGCGGGGTGGCCGTGGCAGCCTGAGTGCCTTTGAACGCCAGGCCCGGACAATAGGACTGAAACGGCCTTTGCTCCTGGCCTCGGGAAAGACGGAGCCCAAGGGGGCAGGGCTAGGACCCACACCCAGACCCACACACTCGCTCCCCTCTCCCCGTTCTCACCCTTGCATCTTCCTTCTTTTCACCTCCATTGGGGCAGAAACCCAAGCCTGCAAAACCCCAAGTTATTCAAGTCTGCGGCTTTGGGTACTTGTTTAACAGCTCTGGGTTTGCGTTTATCCTGCATAATTAAAGGCAAACATTTGTCCCACCGGGGGTCCCACTTAGGCTGATGAATTTGATTTCTTTTTTCATGAATGGGCCGTGTTTATCATACTTCTAATTATTTCAACTTTAAACACTATTCGTTCTTGTGAGGAGGTGGGAGTGGAGGCAGGAAGTTCCTTCTCCCTGGGGGATTATTTCCATGAATAATACCAAGGATTCTGAAAGCGATTCTGTCCCCACCCGGGGCTGAGGTAAGGAGTGGGTTTGGGACCGGGGTCGGGTTGGTCTGGGAGACAGGTCGCGAGGCCCAGTGAGTCTGCTTCCCTCCAGCTGGTTCCCCAGGTTAAGCTGTGGGGCTTGATGTTTTTGAGAGGTTATCTGGAGTTTGTCTCCCTCACTCTGCTGCCTCCCTCGCCCCCTCCCAGGCTAGGCTCAGACCCTTCCCCTTCAAGGCTCTTGGAAACCTTCCACAACCTTAGCGGATACCAGCCTGGCCTGGGCAGAGAGGCTCAGGGAACGATGTCCTGGCCCCCAGCTTCCAACACTGAGAGAAAAACCAGGAAAAGCTGAGGTAGTCAAGCGGCCCCTGGGTGTGGGGGACAGGGCCCAGCAGACCCCAAAATGGGGAGCAAGGGCAAGGGACTGGGACGTCAAACTCCAGGACAGGCATACCAGGCAGGAAAATAAAGGAGATGTGAAAGAGGGGGGAGGGAACCCCCTAAAGCCATATAATTCTCAATTGCTTTGGTCTTTAATTTCATCGCCCCATAAATGAGGAAATATCAGTTCCCATACTAAATTTTTATCCTCGGCTGATAGATATGACGGGGAATTTTCGTTGGGTCCTCGTAAAAGCGAACAGTTTCGATCAAACTGGTGGGGAAAGACTTATGCAGATAATACAAACAGAGTGGCCATAAAGTCTCCGCGTTTCCCGCGGGGTGGGCGGTGGGACAAATGGCTCCCTGAATTGACTGCCGCCCCGGCCGGCCAAGTCTCATCTGGGGCCTAAACAGGCTAACCTTGCCCCGGGCCAACCCCCTGTACCGAGCCTACTGCGACCCCTGCAAATGAAAACACGAAAGCATTTCAAATCTCCCTTGGCTGGCCGGGCCAGCAAGTCACACATTACAAACATTTTCTTCCAGTTTTTCCTGGGGTTCAGGAATCCCTGAGCCTTCTCTCTCGCCCTCTGGATGCAAGAAATCCGCGGATTTCTTTCCGAAGTCGTCTTCTAGCAGCCGCCGGCTTGGGCCTCCCTAGAAGCGATCCAGTCTCCTCACTCCACGCCAGGGCGCGCGGGGCTCAGGTCCCTTTCCCGGCCCTGCTCCAGTCCTTTGGAAAATCGAAACCCGAGGCTTGGCACCGGGGGAAATGTGGGGCCACCGGAAAGACAAAATATTCTTCAGATTCCGTTTCCTGAGGAAGGGGTAGAGAGTTTAGTTCGCATTGGGAGAAAGGCGATGAAGAAAAGGAAAGAACTATTTGAAACATACCTTGTCTCTTATTTCTCGCTTCCCCTTATTACAAAAAATAAAAATAAAAAATAAAATAACAACCACAAAAATAGTCTGGTTCCGCTGCATTTAAAAATACCCCCAGCTCCTTGGCTCCGTAAAGGACACTTCTCTAGGTTGGGTTTCGTCGCCTCCGTTGTGCCGGTTTCCCGGTTGATACGTGACTCCCCCAAGCCGCTCGAGGCAGCCCCGAGGGTTCCCTCTTTCTCTCTGGGAATATTCCCTGTTTTCAGGGGGGCAAGGTCAACTGGAAAGCGAGGGCCGCCGGGGCTCGAAGCAAAGCAGCCGAACCGGCTCCAAGGCCAAAGCCTTCCAGCCCGAGTTGATAACCCCGGAGCCGCCCATCCAGCCAGGCCCAGGCCGCACTCCCTGGTCGGGGAGCTGGCGCTTTGGGCTGTCGGCTTCTTCCTCCCGCGACCCCTAAACCCCTTCGGAACCTCCCTCGCCCACGCAGCCCTAAAGTCGTCTTGACCCCTCCCTGGCCTGCCCGGGACACTGGAGACTCCCCGTCAATCCCCGCAGGGAACTGGCGACTCAACCAACTTCCGTGACAGGCGGTCCCGAGCTGAACTCCCAGCCCCAGGGAACGAGCCCGACGAAGGAGGACACAGGAGAGGAGAAACTTGAGTTCTGTTCGGGAGTCCTTAACTTTTTCTCTCCCTTTTTCTGCCCACAGGAGCCCTCCCCCAAACCTCACCCCACTCCCATCCCAAGGGAATAAGTGGGGGCGGGGGGCAAGGAGAGGAAAAGAGGAGGTGAGGAGAGGGGAAGAAGTACCTGAATCGTGTCTTGACCTTTTAATTTGAATTTGACTGTTTTGAGCCCCGAGTTGCCTCGCTCGCTCACTCTCTCCCGCATTTCCCCCCCACCTTCTCCCGCCCCCCTCTCCCCAGGAGTTACAGGCTGGTTCCCGGGTAAGCAAACCCCATTCTCCCTAGAACCCCCGCACCCCCCTCGACTCCCTCCTGCCCCCGTCGCCCCGGGGGCCCTTCCTTTGTTCGCGGGGAAGGGCTCCGGCGCCCCTACCCCGAGGCGGCTGCTAGGTGGCGCTGTTACTCCACGCTGCGCACTCCGCCTGCCGACAACTTGACCCCGCTGACGTCACGGCCGTCTGAATCATCAAGGCCATTTTCAAATCCCATTGGTCTAGCCGTCACATGGTGAGGCCCGAATGCGCGGATAATTATGGAGCTGATATTTCCCCCCCTCCCCTTCTTTTCCCTCCCGCCCCTTCAACCGCCCCCCCTCCCGGGTGGGGAAAAAAAAAAAGATGTCAGCTCCTCCGCTGTAGTATTGCTCCTTAAAAACCCCTCTCTCTGAAAATGACATGCCCTCGCAATGTAACTCCGAACTCGTACGCGGAGCCCTTGGCTGCGCCGGGCGGAGGAGAGCGCTATAGCCGGAGCGCAGGCATGTATATGCAATCTGGGAGTGACTTCAACTGCGGGGTGATGAGGGGCTGCGGGCTCGCGCCCTCGCTCTCCAAGAGGGACGAGGGCAGCAGCCCCAACCTCGCCCTCAACACCTACCCGTCCTACCTCTCGCAGCTGGACTCCTGGGGCGACCCCAAAGCCGCCTACCGCCTGGAACAACCTGTTGGCAGGCCGCTGTCCTCCTGCTCCTACCCACCTAGTGTCAAGGAGGAGAATGTCTGCTGCATGTACAGCGCAGAGAAGCGGGCGAAAAGTGGCCCCGAGGCAGCTCTCTACTCCCACCCTCTGCAGGAGTCCTGCCTCGGGGAGCACGAGGTGCCCGTGCCCAGCTACTATCGCGCCAGCCCGAGCTACTCCGCGCTGGACAAGCCGCCCCACTGTGCCGGGGCCAACGACTTCGAAGCCCCTTTCGAGCAGCGGGCCAGTCTCAACCCGCGCGCCGAACATCTGGAGTCTCCCCAGCTCGGGGGTAAAGTGAGTTTCCCTGAGACCCCCAAGTCCGACAGCCAGACCCCCAGTCCCAATGAGATCAAGACCGAGCAGAACCTGGCAGGCCCAAAAGGCAGCCCCTTGGAGAGCGAAAAGGATCGGGCCAAAACCGCCGACTCCAGCCCAGACACCTCGGATAACGAAGCAAAAGGTAAGGCCGCCTGGGCCGTGGTCTGGCTGGGACGCTCGGGCACTGGGTCTTCGTGGCCCCGGGCGAGGGCAGGGAGAGGGTTGGGCCGAGGAGGCCCTGGACGGTCTTGGGAATGCTTGCGACTCGTGTCTACTGAGCGCCAGGCTGGTGGCGCGTCACTTGGCTAGGGAAGGTAAGCGGCGAAGTGGAGGTGCAAGGCCGGCAGCGGCGGTGGGCGCCAAGACCGGGTGGTGCACACCGCGGGCAGCCTGCGGGTGCCTTGTGCTGCCCAGGGCGGGTGACCGCGCCTGGGTGTGTGCTGCCTTTGGTTTGCTTTCTCTACGTTGTTATCCTGGGGGGCTGATGTCCGCCCCCCCTCAGGTCAGAAGCTTGCAAAAAAGCTTAAAATGGCGATCTTGGGCCAGGGACTAAGGGAAGCTTGGGAGAAGGGGGATTTCGCTTTACTGCGTTTTCCCAGTTGAAAATGTTTCCTGCGAAGCGCGGTTTGTTGTTTGTGGGTCTGATTCCTGCGTGTGGTTTGGGCTCCTGCGGTTTTTGGCTCGGCCGGGGGGCCTCGGGCAACAGGGCTGGGGCCGGAAGAGGTGGAGGTGAAGGGCTGCCCGCTGCGTCCCTCCCTCCCCCAGACGCCTAGGCTGCCTATGGCGTTGGAACAGGGCATTTGGAATGTTAAGTTTTTTGTCTTCCCTTTGAAATTTTTTTTCTTTTCCTTTTTTTCTAGTTGCATTTTTAAAAATGTAGTTTTCCCATTGATTTCCAAAAGCAGCCTACAAATGAGTGATTGGGAAATTTCTGTGTGCATGGTAAGCGGTTTTCTCCTGCAAGGGAGTGTGGCTTTAGTTGGATTTCATTGTGATTTTGGTTAGTGAGGGAAAGCCTAGGCAGAGTTCAAGCTCAGAGTTCAAGATTCATTTCTGCTGAAGGAGCTGGGGGCCTTCAGGACCCTTCTCTGACACCTGGAGAAAATGTAAAGGAAACAGGAGCAGTGGAGGGAGGCTGAGGGGGTTTTCCATGAAAAGTTGGAGCAAAAAGCATCGGAAAAGGCCCAACTGGCAGAAGAGGTGGGGGTGGATAAACTGCTCCCCACGGCACTGGCTACTGGAGGCTGTGTATAAGAAGGGCTCTTTGGGTGCAGAGGCAGATGAAATAGTGCGAACTGTGCAGACTGAGGGCGGCCTGGGTCTTGTGGCGCTTTGTATATGGATGCTGTGCACACGCATGCCTGGCGGCGACCTGTGCCACACTCACACACACTCACGCATTCCTTCGCATACATGCACACGCACTCTTTCGGAGGGTGAGGGCAGAGCCTCGCCCTCTTGGGTCTCCTCTGCAAATCAAAGGTGGGCCTTGGCAAATCATCCCATGGAGACCTTAGCCAGAAGATGGGCACGGGTGTGTTCCTGAAGGTGAGGGGGAGAGAGGCACACACACCCACGAAGCCTTGGTGGTGGCACGTGTGCAGCACAGAAGTTTAATTTTATACCATCTCCCCACACCATGGGATTGGTTGGGGTGCAGATTTAGGGTAGGAAAAGCTGCATTCTAGCCCCACCAAAAGCAAAGTCAAGGTTAACAAGCCCACCTCCTAGCTCAAATTGCTCCCATGCCTGATAGACTCTCCTTTCTCTCCTGCCATCCCCACATCATCTAAACCCTCCAGCCCCAACTAATCCCTCTCTGCCTTCTGCCTGTGCCTTTCTTGCCTCCATCTCCCCATCTTGGTACCTCCATCAGGCCAGAGGCAAGCCGGCTTTGGGCCAGACCTCCCCACTTGTAATTTCTCCCCTTCCCCTAAACCTCAATAAAAAAAATCAATGGCACAGAGTTATATGTGGAGAGCCTTTGAACAGTTTGGCAGGAGGCAGGTGCAGAGGTGGGAGCAGAATTAAGGACATTCAAATGTTTTAAACTAGAGCCTCAAGTTTGCATTTTTCTGGTGCCTCCTGGTTCCCCTAGGGCCCCCACACCACTCCCCATTAAGATAAGATCCAGGAACCTGGCAGTTTCATTGGGCATAGAGGGGGATAGAGCACAGAGCCATCAACAGAGTCCTTTGCTGGGTGTCCCTCTCAGATCTCTGGACTCTGGGTTTTTTCCTTGGAAAAGATAGCCAAGGTCCCTTCTGCTGCTTGAGGTTCATTTCAGCAAGAATGTGTGCCAGGGGGAGAAGCTATCCATGAGGGAAAGGGAAATACACAGTATATTTAGAGTATCTCCTTATATAAATAGACACACATGTGCATATCCCTGTATGTGTGCATATGGGGAGGAATGTGTGTTGCTGCAGAAATGCGCATGTACATGCATGCATATCTGCATAGACGAGGCAGGAGATTTCCAGGAGGCTGCATTTCCTCAGGATCTCTCTCCCTTGACCTTAGGTCTCTGGCCAGGGCAGTTGTCTGAGGACCCCTCAGCATGCCCCAGAGCTGTTGCCCCTGACCTCTGCTGCCTGCACAAGCTCCCTGCCTCAGGTACTCCTGGGGAAAACAGCCAGGAGTGGAAAAGCTGGCGATGGGAGATCCAGTGGGGGCAGAGTCGCTCTGTGGCACTTGGGGTGGGAGTCAGGGCTGGGGGTCTGACTCTGGGTGCAGAGACGGCTGCAATGGCCTCTGGCTGCAGAGACTGGGGCAACCTCCCTGCACTGAGTTGAAAGGGGCCAAAGCTCTCTGGGAATTGCTCGGGGCAGCGGGGTGGACTCTGTTATCCAGTCTGAGTGAGGCCTGGAAAACACCTTTCCTTCTGGTTGGGTTTTTTTTTTTCCCCCCAGAGCTGGAAGGGAACAGAGAGGAGGGAGGGTCTGGTGAGGCTTAGAGAGCCCACCAGGGTCAACAAGCTGAGGGAGAGCCGGAGTACTCAGAACCTGCTAAGTCAAGGTGGACTGGGGTGATTTAAATTTAATAGACACGTTGGAGGCAAGTACCTTCTGTCTTTCTTCCCTGTAAGTTTAGACCCCAGAGAAATTCTAAAAGCCCTGAACCCAAGAACACCCCACCAGCCAGGCCTGCGGGGTGAGAGCAGCTCCCCTGGGCTTCCTCAGCCACCCCCACAGCAAGCTGGCTAAGGCTGCACTGCTGCGAGGGTTTGCCTCTTCGAGGGATACTTATGTAAATAATGTTATTTTTAACAGAGGAGATAAAGGCAGAAAACACCACAGGAAATTGGCTGACAGCAAAGAGCGGAAGGAAGAAGAGGTGCCCCTATACTAAACACCAGACGCTGGAATTGGAGAAAGAATTTCTGTTCAATATGTATTTGACGCGAGAGCGCCGCCTGGAGATTAGCAAGACCATTAACCTTACAGACAGACAAGTCAAAATCTGGTTTCAAAATCGCAGAATGAAACTCAAGAAAATGAACCGAGAGAATCGGATCCGGGAACTGACCTCCAATTTTAATTTCACCTGAGCTCGGGGGGGCCTCCCCTCCCCCTCCCTTCTCCCCCCCCACCTTCCTTTCCCCGCCCCTCCTCCCTTTGTGCCTGGTGGTATATTTTTTTTTCCTCCCTGAGTATAAATGCAACACGCCTGCAAAAAAGGCAAAGACCTCAGACTCTCCTTCCAAGGGACCTATGGTTCGTGCTCCGAAGATGCGTCCACCTAAAGCATGAGAAATGGGGTGCTGGGGTGTGGGGTGTGGTGTGCCCACATAGATGAGGGTGGGAGTGTGGCTGGTGTGCGTGTCAACCCCTCACTCATGGACGCACTCACACATAGCATCCTGTTCTCCAGGCAAAGTTAAGGTCGAATCCACCCGATTATAGGGGAAAAAATCAACCAGAGAAGGTCTGTAATCTCGCAGAGCACAGTCAGAATCAGAATCGCTTCTTCCTTGCTGCATTTCCTCCTTAGAATAATAGACGTTTTGGAAAGTTCAGCTAGTGTTTGTGTGTTTGTCGTAGCGTCCAGCGCCTCTGCCAAACCCTCTCTGTGTCTTTACCTCCCAGTCGCTCTGAGAATCTGCTTGAAGTCTCGTATTTGTACTGCTTTCTGCTTTTCTCCCATCCTCCCAGCACCCCTACATCCTCCATCCACTACCATCTCAGAAATTCCATTCAGAGGAACAAAAAACAATTTTTAAATTAAAAATAGAACATAGAGAAGCAAAGACAGAATGCCCCTCCCCCAAATATTACCCTGTCCCTGTCTGGGAGTTGTGTTATTTAAAGATATTCTGTATGTTGTATCTTTTGCATGTAGCTTCCTTAATGGAGAAGAAAAAATCCTAATAAATTTCCAGAATCGTAATCCTCAAATGGGTGGTTTTTTTGTTTTTTAGTGTTTTTTTTTTTTTTTAGCGACACCCTCCCCCCAAAGAGGCTGAGTGTGTGGATGTGTGTGTTTTGTGTTCGACTCATCTCCTAGAGCCTTTCTAGAACGTCTCTTGGCAGGTTTAATGTAAGTGAGAGACCATAACGTTGATTTAAATATTATCCAGGTGACCACAATAAGTCAAGGTCATAAAACAGTAATGTCAGGACGGTCTTGGTGCGCGCGAGAGGTGGATTTTATGATCTGCAAATATAATGTGGTGCTGCAGTAAAAGATGCATTTAAAGGTGACTGGAGGAGGGAAAGAGGCAGAAAGCAAACTGCAATCTTGAGGAGCAGACGGATCCCATCGCCTGGGGTGCTGGGCCAGGCGCACCCCACCGCTGCTGGGGGGAACCCCAAGAGCCCCCCACCTATCCAAGGAGAGGAATAAACTTAACCGCCGGAGGGGGATGAGGAGCTGAGCCCCCCCTTCTCGACAGCAGCAGCAGAAGCGCGGGCAGTGGCAGGAGGAGGAGGCAGCGACAAGGTAAGAGAAGCGGTTTCTTGTTCTTCTCTTGGCGGCGGAGTGGGGACCAGCGGCGTCCCCAGGTGCCCAGCGCGCGTTGGGCAGAGCAGGGTGGAAGGTGTTCTGGGCATCTTTGCTTGCTGGGAGCCCAGGCTTGCCCTGTGGCGGCTTGAAGCGGAGGGCAGTGGCCACAAGCTCCCCCTCCCTGACCCATTGCCTTGGGGTTCGGCGGTTAAAGGGGTAAATTGGTGGTTTTTGGCTTCTTTCTTTACTTGGTCACTCAGGGTCGCCTGGAGCTCGACACATGGGTCTTGATGTAGCTCAGTCTGGTCGTCTGCTGGGGGGAGGCAGAAGGAGGATGGGCTGGCGAGGGTTGGAGCTTGAAGCTTGGGTTTTCCTGCTTTCTGCTGGTTTAGATGTGAGCCTTAGCCAGGCTCTCGGTCCCCACTCGCTCTGGCTGTGGGGCTTTGCCAGGCAAGTGGCCTGATTGGAAGAGGCTTTGGAGTGGTTCGGCCACACACGGACGAAGGGAAGCCAGAGTTCTGCTGAAAGATGGAGAGGATCAGAGGAAACCTAGGAGGAGAGCACAGGAGAGCCAGAAGGGCAAGAGAGGGGACCCAGCTCGAGAGTGGAAGGACACTCCAGCTTCCCCCAGGGCCAGGGCCAGAGGCAGGGGGATAGCCCCACTGCGGTGCTGGGGGCGGGGCAGGGGGTTTGGCGGCTTGAGGTCCCATTTCACCAGTCTCCCTGAGCAATTTGCTTAGACCAGAAGCTGATGAGGCAGTCAGACCCCCTACCCACCCAGCCACCCAAAGTCTACCCTCTAGTCCTTAGGGAGGTTGTGGGGGCGGAAAGGGGGACGGGGCTGAATTTCTTCCTTCCCCAACCCCCTTCCCTTCTCCTCCCGATAGATGCAAAGCTGAATCTCCCGCCCTGCTCGCTCAGCTGATCTGTGGCTTAGGTAGTTTCATGTTGTTGGGATTGAGTTTTGAACTCGGCAACAAGAAACTGCCTGAGTTACATCAGTCGGTTATCGTCGAGGGCCCCAACCCACCTATCCCGCTCCTACCCTCCCCAGTGGGACTGCTCCCCCGGCCCCCTCCTAGACAGGGCAAAATGGGTACAGACTGAGGAGGGCAAGCTGTGAGTGGGGCCACACAGCAAGTCTGGAGAACCCCAGTTTATCCTGTCCACTCCTCAGCCTGTCCCAATCCCCGTGCTTGAGGGAGAGGAGTTTTTCCTGCAGCTATTGTTTCCTGGGCCCAGCTGATGGAGACAGACAAAGGAGGTCTAACCAATTCCAAGGAAATTCAGGAATTTGAGTAAGAGGTGGCCTGGTGGGCCAGCTCAGCTGGGTAGCAGGGTGGGACAGGATGATTAGAAGAGAGAAGACCACAGAAATAGAAAGGAGTCTTTGAAGGGTTAGCTTTTCCCACTTGCCACCCCCAAGGAAAAAAAAAATCTGCCTCCAGTTGAGTGGGGCTGGAGCTTCTTCTTAGAAAAGTGGGGTGCATGGAGGGGTCCCAGGAGCTGGGGAACTCTGAGCGCCAGCTCAGCCACCTCCTCTTCCTCTTGTATAGCCCCATCCCCAGGAGAAGGGCATATTTAGGGTGTTAGCAGGCTAGAAGAAAGTCATCAAGTCCAAGTAGAAACCCCCCCACACACACCCTACTGGGAAACATCAGGGCAAGAATCTGGCTCGGGTCCCTTTCTAGCTGTCTGTTGCCCGTAGGCCTTGGTCTGTCGTGTCTGTGCCTGTCAGGCAGCTGCTTGTCTCTGCACTGTGTGGAAAGGTCTGGGTGAACGGAGGCTGCCAGCGCCCACCATTATCATATTGTTGGAGAGGTTGTTGGCTGATGCCAGGGGGAGGAGGGGAGGACCTGGAGTAAAGGGGCATCTGAGCAATGTGCAACTTTGCAAAGCTTCTTCCCCTCCTTGCCCCCTCTGGTTCCTCAGTTCTGGTCCCGGTTGCTAGAGAGAGGGCTCTCCAAAGAGGTTTCTCTGCCTGCAGAGAAAAATGGGGAGGGTCACGGAAAATGGGGAGGTACACCCCTGCTCTCAGACTGGGAAAGAGAAAGTCAAAAGGCAAAGGACAGGTTCTTGGTTCTCTTACTTTGGAATTATTATGATTATTAAAACATTAGAAACTTTCAGACAGGGAAACAAAGTCATGTCCCTGTAACACAGTATATCCGTGAAGTTTATTCACGCAGTTGTCTGCTGGGGGGATATATGGAACCTTGCATGCGTGTGGGTCTCTGTTTCTATATCTCTGCCTCCTCCAGGCTCTCCCAGATCCCCTGTATGTATTTTTGTCCATACTCATGTATTTTTTTCTCTCTCTTATACAAAGAGATCCCATGGAGACTAGAGGAGAGAATAGTAATAGAGCCTCCCTTCTCCCCAGCTGAAATTGTCAGTCTGTCTTTCTGTCTGTCCCCCAGCCCTTTGTAGGGGGAAAAAAAAAAATCTCTTCCCTTGGAAGGAAGTGCTCAAATCGCCCTATGGCTCCCAGGGAAATGGGGAGGTTTTCAGAGAGGAAGGCCAGCTGGTGCGAGGCAGGCAAGGGATTCCCTGGTTTGGGAGCCCTTGGCAGTCTCTGAGTTTTCAGGCTGTCAGAAGCCCGGGGCCAGCTGGAGTGAAGGGAGTCCTAGGCAGGGGCGGGGTGCTCAGGAGTGCCTGGCTTTGAGACAGTGTCCCTGATGGGCCGAAATTTACCAATGAACGACTTCTGCGCTTTGGGTCTCTCAGCCCCAATTTCCATTTCAGAGCTGGTGGGCTTATAGGGGGGTGGCCACAGAGCCATGGGTCTGGGTGTCCCCCCCCAATATCCTGGGGAGTGGGGTGCATTCTCACAGGGCCAAGGTGAGAACCAGTCTGGTGGCCAGTGTCCACCACGGGGCCCTGGGGCCATGGATCATGGCTAAGGCGATGGTGATTATTTATTCGCTTCGCTGGAGGGGAGTCTTCAAAAGAAACAGCGTGAAGAGGAGGGAAAAAATTATCTCTCTCGTCTGTGGATATTAAGATGGATTTTTATTTCTTAAAGGACCCTCCCCGCCGAGAGCGCATAAGCGTAAACTTAATATATGCTCTGCAGCCCAACTCCAGAAATCGCAATAAAAGTTAAAACCTCCCCTACTGGTTTTTTTTAATTATGATATGGGAAAGAGGAGCAGGATTTATAGAGCTGAACTCTCGGCGTGTAAGTGTTTAAGACTTGCGGGAGAAGGAGGAAAAGACAAGAGCTCGCCAAGGAGAGCCTTGGTCTCTGAGATCTCTCGCCGGCTGCGGGGGCTCCGGCTTAGACGGCGGATCATCTGTGGCCTCCCTGGGACCTCGGCTCCCGGGCACCCTCCGGCCCGGCCCACCGCCCTGCCTTGGTTCGCTCGGAGATGCGGCCCTTCTTGAGAACAGGTGAAGGGCAGCGGGGCCGGGGAGAGGGGGCTGCGGGTGGGGGCGTCGGGACACTGGGCTTTGTGTGGGTCCCGTGCAGGGGAGGAGGTGGGCAGCCTCGGGCAGGGCCGCGGCCCGAGGGTGGTCAGCGGGTGCCTTGGCTCGGAAGGGTGTCCGGCCGGCCCCGAGAGCACGGACAAGGTGGATTGTGTGAGGACTTTGGCCGTAGATGGAGCGGAGCGGGCTGCTGGGCGGAGAGGCCAGCGGCGAGGCGGGCAACCGGATGTTGAGTCTGTAGGAAGGACCTTGAGGTCTGCTTGGTGTTTGGGCTGCCGGGGACGGCGGCCCAGAGTGTTGAGCGCGCGGGGCGCGGCGGCCGGCGTGGGCGAGGCAGCAGGCCTGCACACCTCTGCAGCCGCAGGGCCGGGCCCAGGACGCCTGAACTGAGGCCGACCAATGGTCAGAGCGTGAAAAATAAATGCAGTTCAGGGTCCTTCTTTCTTTTCTGTATCAGAGGTCCTTTCTTTTTTGTGTCTTTCGGAGATACCTGGATTTGGTCCAGAACAGGTTGCCCGCGGGAGGGCCCCGCGAGCGGCGGCGCGCGAGGGAGGGAGAGAGGGAGGGAGGGCGAGGAAGAGGGAGGGAGGGAAGGAGGGCGGGCAGCGGCGGCTGCGGTGGCCGGGGCTTCCCTCCCTCGGCGGAGGCGGCTGCCCTGCATCTGTGGCCGTGGGGAGCCGAGGAGCAGGTAACGAAGGCACTTCCCAAGGCGGGATTGGACCAAGCCAGAGGGACCGAGTCTTCCGGGTCTCTGCCGGACGCCCTGGAGGGGAGAGAAGGTAGGGAGATCGCCGCCCGCCCGGCCTGGCAGAGAGGCCTGGGGAATGTTGAACCTGTATTTGATTTCAGACTCACACTCATGTTGTGAGTCTGTCTGCCTCCGGAGATGCGGTTTGCCTGTCTGTCTGTCTGTCCGTCTGAGACGTCCTAAACCCTAGGCTGTCCAGCCAAAGGCTGAAAAAAATCGGGAAAAATTCGTCGGAATGTGCACTTTCATTCACTGGATTCTCGGCGACTCAGTGGGGCTGGTGGCTGGGCCCCCAAGTTGGAGGGCGCTTTCTTCCTGCTTTCTGGATGCCAGAACCTCTGGTTCCCTCCGCCACGGGCTGAGTTTCCGGCTCCAGGTTCGCGGTTTGCCCTGAGGTTTGAGGCCAGACAGCTCCTAGTCTGGCAGGAAGGGCGGGGGAAGAGACTAGCGGCTCTGGCTCCTTAATTGTACTTCGGATCCGTATTGTCTCTACTTTCGCCACCTCCGCTTCCTCAGTCTGGGCTCCAAAGTCACTGCAAATTTCCTTGCGACACATACATCACACAAAGATCAGGTAACCAGGCGCCCAGGACCACGGGGGGCTCCAGGCGGAGAGCACCCCTAGCTCTGAGGCCGCTCCTCCTCCAGCCACTCCCCAGGCTGGGAAACCAGACCGGGTTGGGGGAGCGGAAATAGCCCCGTTTGCCGCGGGGCGCAGGGCAGGGGGCCGGAGGGAATGCAGGCCGTGGCGTTGAGAGGGCCACGTTCACAGGCCCTGGGGGTTTCACTCCTGCTGGGCTTAGCGGCTGGACTCTTGGTGTGTAGGGATCCCGGATACCCACCTGGGGTGGGGGCAGGACGCTGGTCTCCTCGCGGCGGGCCAGGAGAATTCAGTTTCTGCTTCCAGCGCAGGCCTGAGCTAGGAGGAGTTGTGTGTGTGGGTGTGTTTTTCCCAACAAAGAGGGATCAGGAGAGAAAAGGGGGGAAAGGAGTGGGGAACCAAGGAGGGGGCGGGGAGGAGGAGAGGGCAGCGGAGAGGTGATCTGAGCCCATTTCAGGGGGAGAAGGAAAACGAAAGCAAATGGAGCACGCAGGGCCTCCTCCGCGCAGGCGGGTGCTGACGAGCCGGGAGCGGGCGCCCTGCTTGCGGCTGCGGGAATGACCCGCTGGGGGACGGGGGAAAGCCTGTTTTAAATATAATCCGAACTTGACGGTGTGGATTGAACCGGAGGGAATTTAATCACTAAAAGGGAGGTGTAGGGCCAGGGGAGGGGATCAGTCTAACCTGTCTTTCTGTCTGTCTGTCCTGCCCACGGTGGTGCTAGCTTGATTGTGATCCCAGCTGTTCAGGTCTGAGGTGATGTAGTCAGGGTGCTCCTCCCCCTGAGGGGGCTCTCTGCCCAGTGCCGTCTTTTGGGGTCAGAAGAGAGCTCTAAGAACAACAGTGAATGCACAGCTGCTAGCTAAAGCTGGAGTCCTCCCATCTCCCAACAGGGACTCCCAGTGGCCTCCAGTCCCTCGGGCTCCCCATCAGTGATGAGGAAAATCGAAGGGAGTGGTGGGGGTGAGAGGGAGTCTGGGAACCTGGCAGGAGATTGAGCAGGCATAGCCGAACCTGGGAAGACAAACCCCTCCTTCTTGGTGCTCCCACATCCTTGGTGCCCTGACACCTCCAGGTCTGGATCTGGGGAGAGCCCTAGGGTCTGCTTCAGAGCTCTGACCTGCCACCCCACCTCCAAATGCAGAGGATGGGGGTACCATCCACATGTAGTTGTGGAACCCGAGGGACCTCGGCCTGGTGGCCTGGTGAACTCAGGGATTCTCAGCCTCTTCCAGCCCCCCTCCCCCAGGCTGCCTCTCTTAGCAAGGCCCAGGCAAAATGGGGAGTTGGTGGGGAGGGGGCTGTGGGTGAGGCCTGCTTCCAGATCCACAGCTGTGTCTGTGCCTGAGTGGGGAGGGTCTGAGTTCACGCTCTGAAACGAAGGCAACAACCTCCCCTCAGTTTCACAGGGAATTTGATGGCAGCAGAGAGCGTGGGCCTGGTGATCCTGGCTGCCCCACTGCTGCTGTCTCTGCCGGGTGGGCAGGCAGGGTGGGCAGGCTGCTCAAGAGTTGAAAAGAAGGTGGTGGCCAAGCTGGGTAGGAGAGAAAGGGGCATCTGTTTACAGCCACTGTGTCTGGGGGGCTTTCCCAAATAGTAGAAGCCCATAGCAGAGGGGCTTGGGGGCATCTTCCTTCTAGGAAGACTGAGGTAGGGGCAGATGGGCCCTGTCCCCTGGCGAAGACGAAAAGGAGGAGCCGGCAGGCTTGAAACCTTCTCCTTCCTCCTGTCTTCTTTGCTCCTGGATGAGAGCGTGGCTCAGCTCCCAGCTGCCTGGGTAGCTGCCTGCTCTGAGATAGGGTTCTATATCCTGGAGGCCTGGTGTCCCCACCCCAGCAGGTCGCCCGGGAGGGGCAGGAGAGGAGGCCTCTTCCTCCTTTGTGTCCGGACAGAAGTGGCCGCCGCGCCCAGAGCCGGTCCCGCGGCAAAGGCCCGGCCAGCCAGCGGGCTGCACAATGCCACGGCTGCTCGGCCAGCCCCGCGCCCTGCCCCGTCCTGCCTGCCTGTCGCCGCCCTTCCTCCGACTCTCTCTGCATGCCTTCCTTTCCCTGCTCTTCCCTCTCTTTTCATCCTGCCTCCCCTCTTTTCTTTCTTCCCTCTTTTATTCTAATCTGTTTTCTTCTTTCCTTCCCTCCTTCCTTCCTCCCTTCCTCTCTGGGGACCTGGCGCTGTGCTTCAGTCTTGCTGTCTCAGGATGTCTCGGGCTCAGTCTCTCTCAGGCTCTGTCCCCTGATGTCCTCTTGGTCACAGTCTGGCCCTGGGCCCTCTGAACGCTCAGCGGCTCTGCTCAGCATTGCCAGCAGCCACCCAAGAACCAGGCAGGGTCCCCCACCGCCAGGGCTGGGGGGAGGTGCTGATGGCGCTGGGGATTTGGAGAAAGCCTAGGCAGGGGGAAGGTAACCTCCAGTCTTTTCCTTGAACTAGTGAGGGAGAATTTTTGATTGACAGCTAACCCAACTCCATCAAGGCCAAAGAGATATTCTGTTTCTTGCTGTTATTTGGCTTTTCCAAAACCAGTCCAGTCGGGGGGAGGAGAAGATAATCAGAGCTGAGGGTGAAGAGGCTGAGGCCCGGGTCGCCTCTCCCCAGCCGGGTACTTGTCACGTCCCCCCCATGCGTCGAAATCCCAGCCCCGCTAGACCGAAAAGGAGATAACCCGAGAAGGGGAGGAGCAGGGACTGGGGTGGGGGCCTGGCAGGCTGGGGTCAGTGCTGCGGGCTGCAGACAGACCCTTCCCCCTCAACTTTCCTCACCCCCCCCCCAAACACACACACTACAGTCTCTGGAACACCTCTCTCGAGCCCTTCTCCTCCCTAGAGGAGACAGGCTGACAGAGATGCAGGAAAAAAGCAGCCTCCGCCCCCCCCCCCACCCCTGGTGTTTGGTCCCCTCCTGAGGACAGGAATGGGAAAGAAGAGCAGGCATCTCCAGTCTGAGAAACCTTGTCTTTCCCTGCTGCCTCAGAGCCTGTGTCTTAGCCTCAGCTCCTGCCTGTTTCCCTTGGCGCAAACTGGACTATTCCCTGCTGACCCTGAAATTGCGCCCCTCCTTCAAATTCACTCTGCCCTGCCTAGGACACCTGCGTCTCTGGGGATATCACCTGCTCTTCTCCCCCACCCCCACCAACTTCCCTGCCCCTCTCTTGCACCCATACTGAGAATTTCCTGCTTGCCTTTGCCCACCTTTGCTAAACCACCATGGGACAGTCTGATGGAAAGCAGAAGGCTGGGCAATGAACCCCAAATTCAAGGAGGGTAGCAACCAACTTACTGAGGGGGGGAGGAATCCAAGTTGTGTGATCTTCCCTACCATCACAATGCCCCCTCCAGAATTCCTGTGTCTGACTCCAAAGAAATTGCTTTCTCCCATTTCTCCATAGCTTTTTTCGTTCCAAAAACAGCCTACAATTTTATTTAATGAAAGACACATTTATGAACAATCAAATGATCCTCATAAAAATTTTATTGAAGGACGTAAAAACAAGCTACTTGCCCACGACCGAGGTCGCTCTCTCGCCTTGCCCGCTCTCACCCTGGCTCTCTGCAGACAGAGCCCCCGGAGTGACTTCTTTTTGGGGGGGAGGGTAGGATGTCTCAGAGATGGAGTTGGGGGCAAAAGAGGGCGAACAGGAAGACGGGACGGGGACACCCCACTGAAGTTGTGTAGATCTCTCCTCCACTTCTTCAGGCTGGCAAAGAAAGATAAAGATACAGACAATAAATTTAAAATAAAGATGTTTGCATATCTGTGCCAAAGCAAAGAGAGGACTTCGGGTGACAGAGGTGTATAAGGTCCTCAGGTCCTACCCCTCCCACCCTTGGGCCACCTTCCCCAAGCTTCCCCTGCCCCAGATTTGGGGGGCTGAGTTGGCCAGTGGCAGAAGGACGCTCCCCTTTCCCTCCTTCCCTCCCTCCATCCCAGCTTCCCCAGTCCCCTCCCACTCTCCCTCCCTCGCTGCTGCTGCTCCAGAAAGAAATACATACATACACACTATTTAAAAACGCATTTTTAAAAGCCACGTTCCGAACTGACAATCGCTGATCTCGGCTCGCGCAGAGACTGCGGGAGCGTCGGGACCGACAGAGACGGATTACGTCAAGAAATAGTTCCTCCACCTACCTCGGCCGGCCTCTCCGCCCCTGCGGGGCTCCAGCGCCCAGCTCAGCCCTGAGGGTCCGGGAACCCTGGCTTCGGGGACTGGCATTGGCACCCTATTAAGAAATCCTCCCGGGGGTGGGGGCGGAGGCCATCTGCTTATGGGTGGACACGGCCAGGGGCTTCTGTGCTGAGATGCGAGTTGTCCTGAGGGGGTGGCGGGTCCTTGGGTCCAGAGTTGCGGACCCCCAGGAAAACGCAGGTCGCGGGGATCAGCAGAGAGAAGGGGGTGGGAGAAGGGAAAAAAAAAAAAGCCAGGAAAAAAAGCCCCTGCGCATTGATCCGCGCCGTATTTTTGGGTAAATACGATCACGTGGGGGCCGGGGAGCCAATGAGCTGCGGGGAAAAGGCTGGAAAAATAATTACCTGCCTTGATTGTTCTGTGAGCAGATAAAAAGTACATATACAGTTCATACAATAATCTTATGTATGTAAAACCCTGTTACGATGTCGGCGACGGGGCCCATCAGTAACTATTACGTGGACTCGCTCATCTCTCACGACAATGAAGACCTCCTAGCGTCCAGGTTTCCGGCCACAGGGGCTCACCCCGCCGCCGCCAGACCCAGCGGTTTGGTGCCGGACTGTAGCGATTTTCCGTCCTGTAGCTTCGCGCCCAAGCCGGCAGTGTTCAGCACGTCGTGGGCGCCTGTGCCCTCGCAGTCGTCCGTGGTCTACCACCCGTACGGCCCCCAGCCCCACCTCGGCGCCGACACGCGCTACATGCGGACTTGGCTCGAGCCGCTGTCCGGCGCCGTCTCCTTCCCCAGCTTCCCGGCCGGGGGCCGTCACTACGCCCTCAAGCCGGACGCCTACCCCGGGCGCCGCGCCGACTGCGGCCCGGGCGACGGCCGCAGCTACCCGGACTACATGTACGGCTCGCCCGGGGAGCTGCGCGACCGCGCCCCGCAGACCCTGCCCTCGCCCGAGGCGGACGCCCTCGCCGGCAGCAAGCACAAAGAGGAGAAGGCCGACCTGGACCCCAGTAAGTTGGGAGCAATTTTCCTTTACAACCCGCGCGGGAGGGGAGGGGAGGCCAGGCGGGGGGAGCGGATTACAGCCCCTCGGAGCGGCGCAGGGAGCGCGGGAGAGGGGTGAGGGCGAGGACTCAATAAAAGCGAATTACCTTGGGGAGTTTTCAGGGGCAGGAAGGTCTGAGAAGGGGCCCAGGGAGCCAGGTTGGGAGAAGGCTGAGGGGGGCTCCTCTCCCAGAAGCTGGCTTTGATGAGACCCCCGCCCCCACACCCCCAGCCCAGGCTTTTTGGCTCAGTCACTACTTTCGAAGAAATGCAGACAGGGCCAGGGGATAGGGTTGGGGCGAGGTTCATTTTATGGTTTGGGATGAGATGGGGGAGAGATGAGGAGGACACTGGGGATAGAGAGGAAATAACCCCAAGGAGAAAAGCCACCCCTACCTCCCAGGCAGTGTGGGGGTCCTCACCCCACTAGAGATTCATAAAACAGAAGGTCCATGGGCTTCTCCCCCAGGAACCCTGGATGAGAGGTCTGAGGGCTTTCCCAGCCTGGGAACTTGGAGGGATCAGGACTTCCAGAGTTGAGGGAGAGAAGAGGGGTCCCAGTCTCCTTAAACTTGAGAGCCCTCTTCTGAGGGTCTGCAGGAGAGAGGGGTGGGAATGGGGGTCAGGTGTGAGGAGTGGGGAGAAGCATCTCCCCAGATTAGAGAATTGCACACACACACACACACACACACACACCAGTCAGGGAAAGAGGAGCCTTCTGAGTATTGCAGAGAAAGGCAAGGGTAGTTTTTTTTGGGGGGGGGACAGGTGAGAGCTGCAGGGACAGAAAGAGGATAGAAGGGGAAACAGCAGGAGGAGGGGGTGCAGCCCCTGGGTGTGAGGAAATGTCTGGGGGAGACCCAGGAGGGGGCTGCAGGAAGTCCTTTCCTGCAGCCCCATCAGGGGCCAGGGCCTAATTATACCCCTCTGAAGGCTTCCCTCCTTGCCCTCAGCTACTCCCATAAACCTGAAATTGGAGGCTTGGCTCCTGCAGAGCCTGTCCTGGGGCTGGCAGGAGGAGGGGGCACTGGAAGCCAAAGAGGGAAGCTAAGATATAGGGGAGCCTCTCCCCAAGGCCAGCAGCTCCCTGGGGAGAGGAGAAAGGCTTTTCCCATCCCAGCATCACCCTGAGAATTCGCCTCAGCAGGGTTGAATTCAGAGTGGAGATGGGGCGCTGGAGAGGGTAGTGAGGGGCTTGGGGACTCTCAGGGTCAGGAAACAGAACTGCTGAAATTTCAGGACTTGGTCGTGGGCTGGGAGGATGGGAGGGGGCAGAGGAGGAGGGAAGTGGGGAGGAGAGAGAGACCTCGCTATAAAAATAAAAAACAAGAGAGAGAAGCGTTTATGGGCCTATGAAACGGTTGGGAATTTGGACTTTTTATGAGGATATTCTCGAATTACTACTCTTGAAGCTGAGGAGGACCAGACTGTAGAGGCTTTGATAGCTTCGATTTCCTATAGTTTTAGGTGCTGGAAACTGAGGAGGGGAAAGATAGGGAGGGGGGAGATCGCAAAAGCAGTAAGGGGGGGAATTCCCCCTAAAGCAAAACGTGTCCAAATTCAGGTTCAATTATTGGGTTTGGGGAGCCTGGCTGAGCCTGGCGATGGGGTGGCAGGGGTCCTGGGCTGGAGAGGGGCTCCACTGACCCCTGCCTGTGTTTGGCCCTCCAGGCAACCCCGTGGCCAACTGGATTCACGCCCGTTCCACGAGGAAGAAGCGCTGCCCCTACACCAAGTACCAGACGCTGGAACTGGAGAAGGAGTTTCTCTTCAATATGTATTTAACCAGGGACCGTCGGTACGAGGTGGCCCGGGTTCTCAACCTCACCGAGCGGCAGGTCAAAATCTGGTTTCAGAATCGGAGGATGAAGATGAAAAAGATGAATAAAGAGAAAACCGACAAGGAGCAATCCTAAACCCTGCCCCAGCCTGCTGCCTCGCACAGCCAAGGGAAAAACAAAACAAAACAAAAAACCCACAAAGTACCCCAGCCCAGGCGGGAGACAGCACTGAAAGAAAAAAGGAAAGAGCAAGATAGAGAAAAGCCAATCGGCTTAAAAAGGAAGAAAATAAAAGGGGGGGGAAGGGGAAAAGGAAAACTCTTGCGATTTGGGAGGGTTCAGTGTTGAGAAATTGGTGTTTTAGAGTTAGTTCTACCCAGCGAGGAGGAGGAGGAGGCGGGGAGAGAAACCGCGTTCTCTTCTCCCAGCGCAACTGAAATAAACGACACACACAAATGTGATTTTTTTTCTCCTTTCTTCAGAGAAGCCAGTACTTGAATCGCTATATTTCTATTTTTTTTTCATGTATTGCATTTGGTCCCGGCCATCGTTCCCCAGGCCTGGGGTGCTCTGTGTGCAGATTTTGTACAAAAACACACACATGCGCACACACACAACATACACAAGTATGCTTCCCAGCCCAGGAGCTAAAGGGCGAGGGCCGGGGACCATGCCGCAGGCTGGGTCCAGCGGCGCAGGCCGGCGCCTCTGGCGTGTACATAGCAGTGTCTCCTCTCATCTTCAGAGTCGGTCCTGTAACGTGCTTCTGTTTGTTATGGTAGAACAGCTCTGTGTTAATATATCGAAGTCACTTAAAAAACCAGAAACCCAACTGCATCCAGTTCTCATTATTTCTCCTCCTTGTCGCTCCGAGGCTTCTGATGTGGAGGAGGCATGTGCTTAGATCCTTTAGGGGAGGTGGGAGCAAGGCAAGGAGCTCCCTCTACTTCGGAAGGGCAAGTGCCCGCCACTTCTCTCCAGGCAGGGTGTGATGGGGCTAAGAGGCTCCCGGGGCGCGGTGGAGGCTGCTGAGGCCCCGGTACAGCTTGTGTCTGCCCTGGCTGGCTGCCTGTGAGCCTCCTGGTAGCTCGATGGAGTCCCTGGGGGTGGGGGTACGGCATGAATGGTTTTCCTTGGCTGTAATTAATTGTAATAATTTATGAGTACATGAGATCGGAGGGAAGAGATAGGTAAAGATGAAGGTTGTGTGCTGGGTGCAGGCTGGGGCTGGATTCTTGCCTGGCTGCATCGGTGCTTTGAGGGGTGTCTTGGTCGGGGGGAGGCTGCTAAGGAGGGTGTGCGGTGAAGGGTGAAGAGGAAGGCCCTGCAGGCCTCAGGGAACTGGACAGGCACTGGGTATTGAGAGTGAAAGAAGATGCAGAGAGAGAGCAGGGAGAGAGAGTAGAAAGGGAAGAAAGAAAAGGAAGGAAAGGAGGGAGAGAGAAGAAAGATGGCAAAACCAATGCAATCAAGATTAGATTTAGTTTCTATTTCTCGGTGTATTCTCAGTTCCTCTCTCCATCTCCTAGTTCTCTCTTTTCTATTCAACCTCTCTTATCTCTCTGGTGCTTAATTTGAATGTTGAGCTGGGGGTGAAGTTTGAATGTTGGTCTGAGGGTGACAGTGGTTATGCTGAGCAACCGCAGCATTTCTAGGAGATCCCGAGGCTAGGGCCAAAGGAAGCGGGTCAGGGATTAGCCAGAAGTGGGGTGTTCTCTGGTGGCTGTGGGACCCCAGGGGCGAAGATTTGGGGATATGTGTGTGTAACAACAACCCAGTGGGGATGGTCGACTGCCTAGCACCCCAAGCGCCTTCCCCAGAACCAGCAGTTTTCATCTAATCAGAAGCAGACTCAAGCTGCCGGGTATGCTTCGGCCCAGCGCCCCCTTTCTCGGAAATCCCCCAATCTGGAAACTATTAAACTCAGACTGCTTGAAATATAGCCCTTTAATATCTCAGGCTGCCCATTCTGGCGAGGGTGCAGGGTGTTGCTATGAATACTTGGGGAATACCACTGTAAAGGAAAATAATTGGGGACCCCAATTCCTAAGCAGCTCCCCCCATGGCATCACCTTACAGGATTGGTGAGGCACTTGTAGGGACCAGCCCCTTCCCATCATTTGAATCTCCTACCCGCTCCTCCTATTAAATAGTCCAGTTTCAGGGGCTGGAGGAAGGTGGGAAGAGGTGAACGTTTTGTTTTTGATAATATTTTGAGGGAGACAATCTAAAGTCGCAATTTGGTTTTCCCAGTCGCTGAAGCACCCCTCCTCTTTCCCGCTGAAGAAGAGACCTCCCAATTCCAGAAGCGATTGTTTTCTTGGTCCTTTTGAAAGGTGCTTTGCCTGTAGTTTTCTGGCCACCTCACTTCTCCTCTGGGACCCTGGCCTCAGTTGCGCCCCGCGCGGAGTACAAGACACCCACCCATCTCCCTCGGTCCTGACCGCGGGGACTCAAGCTTCTCTCCCGCCCCGAGCTCGGCGGTGTTTCCGGGCCTCCACCCCGCCCCTGCTCCAAGGCCCTGTCGCCTCCCCTCGTCCGTCCGTCAGCGCGGCCTGCTTCCTGCGGCCCGCCCGAGCCGGTCTGGCTGCGGGCAGGAAGGAGGGCCGGGACCAGAGCGTGGGATCCAGAGCAGGCCCACGCGGTCCAGCCCACGGCTCAGTACCAGCTCAGCCTCCAGCCTGCAGGTCAGGATTGGATTCGATTTTTATTTATTGTCATTTGTGAACTCAAACCACCACAACACGACACACATCTGGGGAAAGAAACGAAAGCTGGGGACGAAAGAGGGGCTTGCAAACGCCACCCTTCCCTAATCCTCCCCTCCCACCTCTCCTCTGCTCCTTTGTCAGAATCACAAAACCCTAAAGGTTGTTCCACTTGGGAAGGCAGAGGGTAGGTACATTTCCGAGGCCCCGAAATGCCACTTTTATGGCGCTGTTTGTCTCCCTGCGCTGGATTCTGAATGGGGCCGAACAAAACAGCAGCGCAGAGCTGGCTAGACGTCTGGGCTTAATTGTTTTATGGTTTAAATAAGGTGGACACTCTTTCCTTTGAAATCGGATTATAGGAATGTTTTGTCTATGGCCCACGGAGAACAGGACCTCACTGGCTGGGAGGGAGAGGTGGAGAGAGAGCGCGCGTGAGAGAGGGATGGGCCACAAACCAGGGGGCAAAGAGCCGGGAGAAGTCAGAGTCCCACCCCAAAGTGCTGCAGGCGGCGGCGGAATAGGCGGTACGGAGCCGGCGGCAGGGTAAGAGGAGCGAGGAGTTTAGGGTGCGCGCCACGGGTAGGCGGTCGCGGGAGCTTCGGTGCGTGCGTCTGCGTGCGCGGTGTTCCGAGGCCAGAAATGCGCCTGATTGCGGGGAAAATCGCGGCATTTCCTTTTGCACAGTGTCTCTTAATGTGGGAAGGGAGGGTGACAAAAGAGAGAAAATAGTATAAAACCTTGGACAAGGTTTATTTCGAGGATTTAGAAAACAAAAGAACAGTGCTCCTGGGGAGGGGGGGAAATCCCTTTCGGGGACCCCTCTCGTGCGCATTCATTTGGAAACTCCTTCCTCCCACCTCCCACCTTTGGGTCAAGCCTGGCAGGTCCTGCTTGCTCTTAGCTGCTGGCTTTTTCCCGGCCGAACTGCATTGGAGCAAGTGAACGCGAGGTGGCGCTGTTGCTCAATGTTAGAGGCGGCGGCGGTGCCCCCAGCCGGCCTGGCCGCACTGACATTTGAGGCCCGGCCCCGAGGAGCAGCGACTAGAAGGCCGGGCGCCCCGGCCCAGCCCGGCCCCTCTGGCTCTGAGCAAATCAATCCTCTCACCTGCGAGGTGTAAATAAATCGCGAGTGGCGGCAAGAGATGGGCCCTCGCTCTGCCAGCAGACCCGGGAGGCTCAGAAGGGCGGGCGTTGAAAATAATCGCTTTGCGGAGGAGATAAGCACGAAGCAGGCCGCGCGTAATTAACACGCAAAGGCAGAATGACCCGGACAAACGAACATAAATCCACGATACCTAGGAGGGCGGTGCAGGCCTCAGGGGGAGGGACGGAGACGCCCCAGCAAGGATGGCTGCTTGCGGTTCCTTTATTTCCAGGCTCCAGGAGGGAAATCAACCAGATACATGTAAAAAACAAACAGTCAAATGAACTAAAGAGAGAAAAGGCGGGGGACCCTCGAAAGGGGAAATCAAGTCCAGCCGGGGGTTTGGGGACTGGTGGGCTCTCAAAGCAGGCGGTGCAGGCAGCACACTCTGGACAGTTGCATTCCAAGACACAAAGGCCCGGAAGGATAGCTCTGTGGCAGGGTTTTCGCTGGCCCATAAAATGTTGAGATATCCCCCCACTCCCTAAAAGATAAGGCGAAGGCCCCAGAGCGGATACGGCCTGCCCAGCCTCTGCTTTCCAGGAGGGAAAAGGAAAGTATTTATGACAGTCCCCAGTGACCTAGAAGCTGGGAGTCCAGAGTCTGTCAGCTTAGTACCCGCAGAGCAGGCTCAGAGAAGGCAGAGCCTGAACCAAGGCTGCAGCATGCTCTCGTAGTGGAGGAAATCTCTGTCATGTCCCCAAATGCCCTGGACCCTGCAGCCCTGGCATGGCCCTCTGACCCTCCCCTCCTGCGGCTCCAGGGTCAGAGTTATGGGTGTGGTGTTGCAGAGTTGGAGCAGTCCCCACCTCACTCAGATGGGGGGGATTCTTCCAAATGCAGAGTATCCTGATCTCTTGCTGGGGCCCCAATGGTTCTCCTTTGGGAATGTGGCTGAAGTGACTATTTCCCCAGCAATTATTTAGATACAAAAGGGGGAGACTCATTCTCTCTGCATCGTCCTCCCCTGCGCTTTCATTTCTTCCTTCATCCCTAGAGCTGGGCTCCGGATGGGTGGCTAAGAAAAAGATCTGATTTTCTAACTGCCTCCTTCCTCATCCAACCCTGAAACCCCAGGATGTGGAAGGAAAATAGGTAGCAATTTTTTTTTTTATGATGCAAAGAGCGAAAGATGCATGTGTGTTTATCAGGTCTTATTTTCATATATGCCTGGATGTGCACAAGTGTGCACAGCTTCTGTGAAGTGTCAGGGGTGCTTTCTGATAGTTGAGTGGGTGTGCATTTGATGTTGTTCGTGGTGGAAGGGAGCACATACAGTATGTGTGGATCCTGAGTATGGCCCCGCATTGCCCTCACATACTGTGGAGGGGGAGGACCAGAAAAATCATTCTTCTTCATTCACCTGCACAGAGCACACGTGTCCACAGCTCTCTTTCTCCCTTTTCTCTCTTTCTGTGTTCAGTCCATGTAACTGTACATGTTTATGGCCAGAGAAGGGTGCTGATGGAATAAGGGTCTTTTATCCATTAGGATTAACTTGAATTTACCCAGTCTTGGGGATGGGGGAAACCCCCCAGAGAAGTGTGGGTAAATATTTAAAGAGTGTCTGTTGACAGTTCCCATCCACATCCTGGCCTGGGCAGCCTGCCTGGGGATGTTGTGTGTGTAGGGGGGGGGGAGCAGTGAAGCCAGGAGGCCCCTCCAGGCCAAAATGGCATTTTCTATGGGGTTAGGGTATGTGGGGACAAGTAAGAGGCCTGCTTTAGACTCCTCCAACCCAGATACAAGGGGTCTCCTAAGAAGCAACCTCCTGGATCAACCCAGCCAGAAGCCAGAGAACCACAGCTGCCCTCTCCTTCTGTCCCCACCAGCGGCTTTGCTCTCAGAGCCTCCAGCAAGCTCGTGGCTGTTGCCCGGGGTTCCTGCCTGAGGCATAAGCTGGTGTCTGAAGGGGCAGTGCAGCCCTGACTGGGTATGTGGAGTATCCTCGCCTCTGGCCCTCTCCAGTACCCACAGCCGGCTGACAAGGGATCTTAAGAATCTAGGGGGGACAGGGCAGCTGGATAGGGGCAAGAGGGTTCTGATGGCTGAAGTGTCTGGGGATAAGATGTGCTTTTCCTCCTCAAAGTCCCCAGGCTTAAGGACCCCCTGGGGAACCCATCTTCTCTTGTTGGCATTCAGCCCCCTCGGGGGTCTTATACCTGTTGAGGTAACCTGAGTTGACCTGCTGGCTCAGGTACCTCTCTCTCTGAGAGGAAGGAAAAGAGAAGGGAGGAGAGGCACCTTCAAATCTGAATGCGCACCTTGGAAAAGCTGGCCCTAGCCATTAGCTGGGGCTGGCTCACCACCCCCCCACACACATACCACACCCCCATCCCTCCCCCTTCCTCCCCTCCCCTTCTTCCAGGTCCCCCCAGCCCTGAACCCCTCTACCCCCCGCCCGCCATCCCTCCCTTCCTTCTCTCTCCCTCTCTCTCTCTCTCCCTCTCTCTCTCCCTCTCTCTCTCTCCCTCTCGCCTGTCTTCATGTCGTGGATTGATGAACGCGAATCGCGTGTAAGCGCCGCCACCGCCGGGAGTCTGAGGAATTCGCCTGGGCTGTTAAAGGAAAGAGCTAAGTGCGAGAGCGCGAGCTCTACCTACCGACAGTGAAGAGAGCCGCCGCCGCTGCCGCCGCCGCCGCCCGCTTGCCCGCCGCCGCCCGCGCCCAGCCCGGGAGCTGCGCCGCCCCGCCGGCCACCGGCACCCAGGCGCCCCCCACCTGCCCAGTCCGGCCCGCCGCCCCGGGGAGCCGGCCGGCCTGGGGATCGCTCCCGGGGGGGAGGGCAGTTTCGGGGGTCCCGGGCGGGGGAGTCGGGAGCCAGAAGGGAGGGGGCGGCGGGTTTTCATGTGCCCAGCATGAGCTCCTACTTCGTCAACCCCCTGTTCTCCAAGTACAAAGGCGGCGAGTCCCTGGAGCCGGCCTATTACGACTGCCGCTTCCCGCAGAGCGTGGGCCGGAGCCATGCGCTGGTGTACGGGCCCGGCGGCTCGGCGCCCGGCTTCCAGCACGCCTCGCACCACGTCCAAGACTTCTTCCACCACGGCACCTCGGGCATCTCCAACTCGGGCTACCAGCAGAACCCGTGCTCGCTGAGCTGCCACGGAGACGCCTCCAAATTCTATGGCTACGAGGCGCTCCCCAGACAGTCCCTTTATGGGGCTCAGCAAGAGGCGAGCGTGGTGCAATATCCCGACTGTAAATCCTCCGCCAACACTAACAGTAGCGAAGGACAAGGCCACTTAAATCAAAACTCGTCTCCCAGCCTCATGTTTCCATGGATGAGACCCCACGGTGAGAAGCCTTTTCTCTTTCCCCCTTGGTCTCCCGCGCTCCGGGGTCTTCCCCCCCTCCCTCGCCTCCTTTTTGTCTGCCCTCGCTTTCCCTCCTAGCTTGGGGCTCTCTCGGGCCCCACCCCCGGGCCTGAGTGGGTTTCTGGAGGTTGGGAGATTCAGCTAGGGGTGGGGCACCGGGCTTGTCTGGGAGATTTGGGGGATTGGGGTAAAAGTGGGGGAAAAGGTGGTATCTGGGTGCAAAGGGTTAAAAAAACGTTTTCTCCACCTCTGTCAGTCTCTCTTTCTCTCTCTCTCCTCTTTCTCTGTCTCTTTCTCTCACCATCTGTAGTCAAAGTTGGGGAGGTGGCTGGGAAGGAGCGGGGGACCCTGAGGTTATCAGCCTTTGGAGCAAGCCAGTTTCTCCATAAGGCAGAGAGCCCCAGTCCAGGACAGTGGCCAGGCTGTCTTGGGATGAAGACCCCTGCTTCCCTCCCCTAGCTGGGTCAAGGGGTGGCAGGACCCCAAGGACAGGTGATCTGCCTCTCTGGGGTACCCACCACCTCCTCTCAGAGAACTAGCTATAGGGCCACTACCCCAACTTTGCTCTACTTCCCTCAGTTGGAGAGAAGAGAGGGAGTCAGAGAGGAGGGGGGAAAAAAAGTCCTGAAAAGGAGAGAGGCCATGTAGATTAGAGGGCTCTGAGGTCCAGAAGACCCTCGCCAAGCTGCCCCCCATCAAAGGCTTGTGAGGTCTTCCTGAGACCCTCAGGGCAGCTCAGGTCATGAGCCCCTCCAAGGGTGGCCCCTCATCACCCAATTTCGAAGTAAAAGGGGAAGCTAGAAAGCGACAAGTTCCAGCGAGGATGGCCCGTGATTTATTTGCTGATCTCCAGTTAGCAATCAGGCCAAGCAGTGATACATTCCAGGAGATCAATTATTTTTCCTCCTTGCAAGGCATAAGGCAGAGAGATCTGAAGAGGGGCAGTGAGCAGAGCCCCACTTCTTCACCCCCAGCCTTTTTGCCTTCCTTTTGGAAACAGACTGTCCCCAGCCCTGCTCACCCAATGCCCCTCTGTACTTGTAAACAAAGCTGCAAGGGCCAGTTTCCTGGAACTACAGGCCTGGGGGGACTGTGCAGTGCTCCCTTGGCCTCTTCCAGCCCCCACTTTCCAGACAGATCATAGTCCCTGCCCCCACCCCCACCCTACCTCCCAAGGTGAAGCTAAACCAAAACAAACCCCCCAAACTTTCCTGCCCTTGCCTGCTCTGCCTTTTCTGCAGGAGGGAGGGGAACTGGGGAAACCAGAGGGGGGGGATTTCAGGGGAGGAAGAGTGACAGGGGAAAGCCAAGCCCCTACCCAAACATAACCAGACTGGGCTTCTGTTCTGTCCAGCTCCGGGACGGCGCAGCGGAAGGCAAACTTACAGCCGGTATCAGACCTTGGAACTAGAAAAGGAGTTTCTCTTTAATCCTTATTTGACACGAAAGCGTCGGATTGAAGTCTCTCATGCCCTGGGACTGACTGAGAGACAAGTGAAGATCTGGTTCCAGAACCGAAGGATGAAGTGGAAAAAGGAGAACAACAAGGATAAACTGCCCGGAGCCCGAGATGAGGAGAAGGTGGAGGAAGAAGGAAACGAGGAAGAGGAGAAAGAAGAGGAGGAAAAGGAAGAAAACAAGGACTGAGCAAAAAAGAGAGACACCCCCCCCTCCTTTAGCAACTCCCTTGAAGTTTCATTTTATGGTAGCAGATAAATTGAGAAGTTTACGACTGTCATTTGCTTTTATAGAGAATAGAATGACACTCACAACTCTAACTACCTGTCAGATACTTGCAGCTCTGGTTTTATTACCTTTGGACTTCCCCCCATCTTTATTTGTTTGGGGGCTGGAGGGGGGAGACTGAGACACAGGGAAAAGTTCCGAGTCTCTGTCTCAGTCGTTGCCCCAACACACACACTTCTCCCTACCCCCACTCTTCTTAGTCTTGCCTGGATTTTAAGGTCTGAGACCTGGCCCCCTTTCCCCTTCTCCCAGCCCCTTCTTGCCACAGTGCCACCTCCCTGCTTCTCTGGTATTTATTTTAGAGGGGAGCCCCCTCAAAATGCGGAAGAAAACTCGTGGCTTTGTTTTCATGCTAGGATTAGTGTCTTAGATTGACTTTTTTTCCCAAAGGACAGAAAAAGTGAAGGAAGGAAGGAAAAGAAAGGGAAGATGTTCAAAGACATTTTAAAAATGATAGCAAGGAATATCCCCTCTCCCTCCCTGGGGGTCCCCACTTAGACCTCCTTGACTTTCTCTAGGAACCTGATGGAAACCTGAAGGAGACTGGGGTCTCCCCCTCCCCCTTCCCTTTTCACGGGGTAGAAAGGCGCCTGCAGTTGCCGCTCAGATCCTACCTAGCCATCCCATGGTCACTCGGGCCCATGCCTTCCTCCCCTTCAGCTGTCTAATTCCTGTTGTTGGGCCCAGCTTCCTCTGAGCTGCACTGGTATAAGTGCTCAGAAATCGCCATAATCATGAAAATAATAATAATACTGATAATAGTCATAGTAAATCTTTAACATACTACCTAAAGGGAACCTGCAATAATCTTGAAAAAATAAAAAAGAGAAATTAAAAAAAAATCCTAATACAGGAGAAAAAAAGAGAAAAAAATTAAAATAAAAAAAAAAGACAGAAACCTCCAATGTATTTTATCACTACCTATAGGAAGAAATCCTGCTTTGAGAGTATTTGTAATGCGGTTTTGTTGTCGTTTGTTGCTGCTTATTTCACTAAGAAAAACCCAACAACTGAGACTGCCTAGCCCGCCGGTCCTGTGCGCTTTTATTGTGCTTCTAACCCCAGTAGAGTAGAACTAAATTGCACTGAATGTATAGTTAACTGTCTTGAATTCTCTGTTTATGCAATGTGCTCGAAAGAAAAACGTTAAAAATATATCTATAATAATAATTTTTGGTCATTCGTCTTTATGTCCAGCTATGAATGTAGATTTTGTGTCCCGGCAGCAGCTCTGTTTCTGGTCCAAGTACTTTGTATTGTATACGTGAGTCATAATAAAAAAAATGGAGAAAAAAAATATTTGAAGCTGTAATGACTGACTCGACTTTTCCCCATCGCACCCCATTTTCTACCCCTCTCCTCCTTACCCTTTTTCAATATTCTAGTAAAGGTTTCCTCTCCTGATCTGACTTGGGGTTGGACAGCACTCACATGGCGAGGAGTGGAGGAGCTGAGAGGGCTGGCTGGGCTTGGAGGGCAGGTGAAAGTGGGGAGGTGAACAGGAGGAGGAGGAAGAAGAGCAGAATGCCCTTGGGAGAACATTGGCTCCAAACAAAGTATGTTGGTAGATGCCAGGGTCCCAGTGGAAAGAAAGCATCTTCTCCTCCACTCATCCATCTTCTTCCTCCTGGCCCTGGGCTGAGCTCTGACCAAAAATCTGCCCCCCTCTCATGCCCCTCCAGCTACTAGGCCTTTTTCAACCAGGGGCTGGGGCTGAGGATGAGGCAATTGTGATTCCTTCTGATCTCACATGCCTCTCATGGTCAACCCTTAGTACTCAGCCCCCAGCACTAGAAAGCAAACAGGGTGAGAAGGATGTGAGGCTCAAGGCAATCTGGAGGACTTGGTTGGAAAAAGCCTGAGAGTGGGGGATAAGGGAGCTTAAGCCTACAAGAGAGGAGAGAAGGGAAAGGTGGAGGGACTGGTAAGACAAGCAGCCTGAGTCCACAGTCTGAAATTCAAATTCAGCCAGCACAGAGCCATCACTGTCACTCAGCCCGCTTGCACCTACTCCAGCCTCTGTTCTGGTTGTTTCAAGCCCTCTCAGCTTCACCTTGACAATTGGGCAGCCTGCCCTGCCCTTATAATTCAGGTCATTGGCTTGGGTGGGGGTGGGCCCGCTGAGTGGACAGTCCCTCACTCCAGCCACAGCCGGTAAGGACAGTCTTCACTGGATTCCCCATTCCCCAAAATAAAGGGTTGAAGGCTAAGGGACTCAGGGGGCAAGAGGTCCTCCCTGGAGAGTCCTAGACAGAGAAATCTGTTTATGCCAGTAAGATTCTGGCCAAATAATACCAAATTCCAGAGATACAAGCCGTCTAATTCAGTCAAGAGATGGGACAAGGGGAGAGGAAGGGATCTTCTGGTCTTAAAAACCCAGACCCCCAAAGGCTGAAATATTTTTGAGGCCAGACCTCTCTTTCTCTCTTACTCCCTTCACTGTCTCAAGTCTCTGTTCTCCTGTTCAATGATTTTCCCAGACTTACGCCCAGGTCGACTCTAGTTTTGTGTAATTTCACCCGCGTCTGAGCCCCTGGCTCCCACGCAAAGTGGTCTTGAATACAGGATTGGATCAGGCGTCGTTAATAGGGGACTCCTGCGGCCCGAGGGAGGCTACCGATTGGAAGTGCAGGCTGCGGGCAGTCGGGAACAGCTTTGAACAGCTCTGGGGGAAATCTTTCGGAACCTGGGGTCCCAGCTGCCAGCCGCGGGACCAGCCAGGTAACCCCGTTTGCTGCGGGGAAACATCGGCTGCCCGCCGGGGAGGCCCAAATAGACAGCATTTCGCTCCGACCTCAGGCCTTCCCACGGGCGTCCAGGCTCCGAGGGCCGGCGAGGGTCGTTTCATTTTGAAATGTGGAATTATGCTTGCTATTAATAAAAAATCGCTGGCCCAGTAGCCGAGTGGGTTGACCCTACACTAAATGGCTTCCAAGAACCTCACTGAATTTTCCCCACACCCAATGCCCCATTCAACCCCGGCCGTGCGCAGCAATGCCCGTGGCCCCAAGCCCGGCGTCGGAGGGCGGGGTGCGTCTGGCGCCCAGCAACGCTTGAGATGCGAAGCATCGGGTGGGCCAGACCCAGAGAGCTCCAGTCGCTCTATCTTACAGCACCCGCTCCCCCCCAACCCGTGGTGCCCACCGCCTCTGTTTTCTCGTTTGGAGAGAAAAGGAGGCAAAACCCGTTTTATGGGAGAACTTAATTGCGAGCGGGGATGCGCTCTTTTTAGAAACGCGTCCTCCCAAATACTCCCGCCGTCCCATTACCGGAATGGGGACCATTCGGCTGCAGCAGCTAGGACTTTCTCCCATTCTTTACTTTTTTATTAGCCAATCAAAGTGGCTTCCGAAAGCTATTTGTGATTTGTGAAAAATAGTGTCTTTCAAAATGCTGAGTTGAAGCATCTCGCTCATTTCGCCTTGAATTTATTATTCTAATCTCAACCGTAGAGACAGGATAATGCAGCTATTAAGTTGGGGGGCAAATTCGTTTCTCAGGATTTAAAAAAAAAATCTCGGCATTGTCTCCCTCCCCACTTCATTGTAGAGGCCAAGGGAATTACGGGCCTGTAGGGGATCTGGGGGAGGAGGATGAGGGAGATAATAAGTGCCCTAAAAGGCTCCTTGGGGGACCCTAGGATGGGAGAGTGTATCAGCCTCCCCAGCCTCAGCTTCCCCAAATGAGATGCCCCAGCGGCTGTGTGCTGGAGAAAGTCACCCCGTGCCAGTTAAAGCGAACTCTAAGACAGGTTGTGCCACAGACTAGAAGTAAAATTTCCGGTGAACTGCCCGCAGAGCTGTCCCATTCTCCCCGAGGCCCATTGTGAAAAGCTGGGCCAGTGCTTCCTTGTCGTAATTTTTAACTACCTGTTATAAAATTTATGGGTGGGTTTGTAAAAGAAACGAGGTCCCTGCATCCGGCTGAGGGAACTGCTTCACTTACTGTGGAGGAAGTTTGGGGAGGGGATGAGGGGACCCCCTGTTGGTTGGGGTGGGGCACCCAGCTGTGGAAGTCCCCATGCCAACATGACTCGGGAACCAAGAAAACAGCTTTGGGCCTTCAAATCTCCAGCTGGTTGGGGAGACTGGCTGGGTGGTGACTGGTTGGCAAATAGTCTCTATGGGGGAATTTATTCTGGGCTCCCTCACATTGGATTCATTGCCAAAATCAGGGGTCTGGAGTCTCCCGTGCTCTGGTGTTTAGCATGGAAGGTGGAATTTTAGGGAAGAATAGATTCTTTTTTCAGGGCCTGCAAGGTGTGTCCTAGCTGCCCAGACACTGGAATTTTTCTGAAAAAGACAGATGGGTGTGGGCCACCTGACCAGACAGAAAAAGGCCTCCTATGACCATGCACCCAAAGGAAAAAGAACTGGGAATTAAGAGCGATCATAGGCCTTAATTTTATATTTAATTCTAAAAAGATTAGGAGGAAGCTGCCATCTGAACCTAGGAACTGAGGAGACCTGACAGTAGGATGGGGGGGGGGGCGGGGAGGATGTCACTTTCTCTGAGAAAAGAACCTGGAGATGAGGAGCGCTTTGGGAGTTCTGCAGGCTGCTCCCCATTCTCGTCCGCCACCCCCCTCCCCTCAAGCTGCCTCCGCAGGCCTGCCCAGGGCCGGTCTAAACTCTCTCCGCTCTTCAGACCACGGCCAGGTCAGTCTTGGTTATGAGGCTTCTAGCGGCCTGTCCATCCTGTTCCCATCTGGGTGGAGTGGGGGGGCTTCCCCTACGCCCCAGTGGGAAGGATGTTGTTCTCTTCCTAGAAAAAAATGACAAGGGTAGGCTGAGCATCCCTTCTGAGTCCCTTCACACCGCCCGGGCCGGCCGTCACTGCCCCAATGCCACAAATCTTTGCAAAGCTTTGGTTCCCCCAGAGCCAACCTTAAGACCCCATTTATTAAGGAAAATATGTAAAATCCGGCATGGCAGAGGGAGGCAGCTGACTCAGCGCCAGAATCCCTCCTTGTCTCCTGTCACGTCCCCCCTTCGCCCTTTCCGCGCTAGCCAGGAGCAACCCGGCCCGTGGGGAGTGGGCGGTGGGTGGGGGTGGGGATGGGGGTGGAGTGGGGGTCGGGGGATGCTCCCTCTCCGAGAGAATTGGGTAAACATGGCGACCGCGGCGCCCATTTGCACACGCTACACAAATGCATCGCATTCCCGGTTGTTTGCAGAAAATTTACAGCTGAGTAATAAAAGTTTACGATCGACTCACAAGTTGGATTGGCCACAAGAAGTCATGTGGATTCCATCCATGAACGTGAACTTTTTATTGTGGTTTGTCCGTTCGGAGCGCTCCGCAGAACAGTCCTCCCTGTAAGAGCCTAACCATTGCCAGGGAAACCTGCGCTGGGCGCTCCCTTCATTACTAGTATTTTTTTTTTTTATTAATCTGATTAATAATTATTTTCTCCCCTCATTTAATTTTTTTCCTCCCAGCTGGAGTTGCCGGAAGCTGGGAGCACCTGGGGAGGGGGGCGAGGGGGGAGGCTGGAGTAGAGGGCACCCCTCTCTCCCTTTCCGACCCTCTAGCCCCCCAAGGGGCAGGAGGAATGCGAGAGCAGGAGTTGAGATAGGGAGCTGCAGATGCCTCCGCCCCTCCCCTCTCCTAAGCTCTCCCTCCTGCCCCCTTCTTGCATCTCTCCTTAATTTTATTTGGCTTTTTTAATTATTGGGACTATTCTTTTTTATTTTAAAATTTCTATAAAGTATATATATATATACATATATATGTATGTGGAGCTGAGAGAGGCTCGGCAGCGGCACAGAATGAGGAAAGACGAGAAAGAGAGAGTGGGAGAGAGAGGCAGAGAGAGAGAGGGAGAGGGAGAGTGACAGCAGCGCCCGGTAAGTGTTTCCTTATTGGTTCAAATATGTAACTAATGGTCCGTAGCTGGGTGGCGGTTTGAAGATAAGGACAGCAGCGGCTTGTCTTGGTTAGAGAGGAGAGGGGGCGAGAGGGTGGGCGCGTGGCAATTATGGGGAGGGAAAGTGGGGGGAGGGAGAAATTGGGCTAAACTGGAATATGGTAGTGGGGGAAGTATGTTGTCCTTATGTCACTGTACGCTGAAGCTGGGGGTCGGGGGGCCAGAAGACTGCGTGGGGCTCAAGGCCGGGGTCTAGTGCGCGGACCTTGTCCTTACCTGTTATAGATCTGCGGCCTCTTGGCTAACGGGACTGGGACAGAGAGGGCTCTGGAGCTCAAAATCCAGGGCAGAAGAGAGAACCTGTAAGCTGTAACCAATGCCCTCTGAGCAGAGTCAGCCCCCCAACCCCCAAACAAACTTTCCAGCGCCCCCTCCCTGCTCCTCAGCCCCCTCCCTCCCGGAGAGCGCGACCGCTAGATCTCACACATGCGCAGTGCGGGCCCAGGGCCCGGCCGCGGAGCAGGAAGAGAGCGCAGCTAGGCGGGCGGCGGGGCCTGTTAATTGGCAATTAGGGGGGAGGCTGGTGGCTGGTGCGCGTCAGCGGGCGGGAGAGCGTCTGCCCACCCCCTGCTTCCACCCCCACTCAAGCGGATGGAAAGATGGGAGGTGCTCTGCACTGCGGGTGGATGGGTGGGGGTGGGGGACTCGGTACTCAAAAGCCATCTTGTGCTTGGAGAATGGGGGCCAATCTGCCTTCTCTCCCCCCTTCCCTGGCGCGGCGTTCTCCACCCCCAACCGCGGCCACTCTACCCAGGATACCAACGGGACTGCTTCACGCGCGTCGCCTGGCTGCTCTGGGCTGTGATCTGCCGTGTCTGGGGCGGAGGTGGGAATTGGAGAGGCCCTAGAATGGGTGGGGACAGGGACCAGGCTTCGCCGGCAGGGCCTCCTGGGTGAGCAGAGGTAGTGAGGTCTCAAGGCTCGGCTGGGGCACGGCTGGCTTATGGGGTCGGTACTCAGAATTGGGCGGCCCGGAGGGGCCTGGGCAATGGGGATCTTCCTAATAATTGGTGCTAATGGCGTGTTGTATAGTCTTAACCCAACACATATGGTTTCATAACACAGTGGCTTAATTTCTTCCAAATGTACGTGGCCCTGAATGTGTTGCAGCTTGATATATGACCCCGCCCTTCTCCCTGGCCTGGGTCCGAGGCGGCCGCTATATGTGTGAGCTTCTGTTTATAAAGGGCAACGCACACACACTCGCTTACACACCCAAGGCAGACACACCCCAGAGCTGGGGGAGGGCAGGCTGCATATTTCTGGAAAGATCCGAGAGTCTGGGGGCCAGAGTTCCCATTCAGCCCGAGCCAAGAGCACCCCCCCATCCTCTCTCAAACGCGCGACTGGGCTTCTGCGCCAAGCCCGAGTGGGGGAGGGGACCGGTCCTCGATTTCCTGTTTAAACCCGGACTGGTCGCCTGGGGGGTGGGGGGGAGATAACCTGTTTTATCAAATTTTTAAAAATATAGTTCGACTGCATTCAAATCAAACGCCTTGGGCCCGAGTTGACGGTGAATCTTCCCTCCCCTCCCCCCACAATCCCCTTCCCTTCCTCTCCTGCCCCCCCAAAATTCCCCTTTCGCAGCCGACATAAAGGCCTGGGAGGTATTCTCCCGGGGGAAGAAATGGCATTTTCTCTCCCCCTTCCCACCCCCCCCAATAGGACTTGTGTGTGTCGGCAGAGGCGTCTGCCGAGGGGCTAATTTCGCGTTCCTTGTTTACGATCGAGAAAAGCGCTTGGCTCTCCCCAAATGGGCCCAGCCCGCCGCCCGCCGCCCGCTCCGGCTGCCGCGCGCTCTCTCGCCGCCCCGGCGCGGCCCTGGGGCTAACGCCCCGGGGAGCCAGGCCGCGGCCGCTCAGACCCCGAGTCCGTGCGACCTGCAAAGGGCGAGGGGAGTACCGTGGGCCAGTGGAGGGGCCCCGGAGGCCTGAAAATGGGAGCTTTTCTCCTGGCGTATTCTGGGAACCGCCGATCGGTGAGGCCTCTATTTCTCTTTCGCTGTATTTTGTCTGCCCCCGCCCCAGCAGATGGCCGCACTGACTGGGGGAGGGGGACAAGTCTTTGTTCACCCCCCCCAGGACAACAGTTTCCGGAGAAGGCCACTTGGGCCAGTGGGGATTCACCTGGAATACTAGAGGGGGCCCCCTCCCTTTGGAGGGGTGGGCCTGGGCTAGGCTGGGGTATCACCATCGGCCTACAGGGATCTAACCGAACGAAAGTGGTTGGTGAGATTTCACAGTGGTAGGGTTGGTGGTTGTCGGGTTAGCAGCACCATCCTGAAATGTCCTTATATATTATTTTTATACATTGATTTTCTGTCCCTTCTTGGCTAGAGTCCTGCAGGCCCCCACTTATTTCACCCCTAGACTCTCCTCAGGACCCAGAGGGATGCAGAGACAGTCTAGCAGCAGTGACTGGCCCTAATTTTCCATTTTCTAGTCTGGCCAGGGGAAAAACCCAGCCCCAAAACCAGCCCCTTCCTTCCCTCCTTACTTTCGATTTTCCTTCCTTTCTCTCTCTCCCTCGATGGCACTCAAACAGAAGCACAAAAGGGGCCACCCGTGGCAACCCTCAGCCTCCTTGCAGGCCAAATTCCCTGTGGACAAGGTCCTAAGAGCAGGAGGACACTGCTGTGATTATCTAATAATAGCCAGAGCAGCTGAGAATAGAATTGGGCTCAAGGACTCTGCACACCCAGAGCTAAGGCTGGGCAGAAGCCCTGAATCCGTGGGTCAGGGTCTGGTGACACTCCCTTGAGCCCAGGGCCCCCAACAGTCTCCACTGAGTCCACTCTTTGGGTACCTCGGGCCTGTCCCTTACGGGGCTTTGTCAGTCCTGCCACGGGCTGTATTTCATGCGCCAGCTCCTAGCTAAGGAGAAATGGGCAGATCAGACCCTTTCTCTCCCTGGTCTGACAGTTGTGATCCCCACGAAGAATGCGACCTTGTTTGGAGAAGGCGACCTTGTTGGGTTGGCTGTTGTGTTCCGAAACCAGGCTTGGTACCTTTATACGTTTATTAGATAGAGGCTCAAATGTACGGGCGCAGACTTCTGCATGAATATATAGACTCATGTTTCCTCAGTGGTTAATTGTGTATTACCATGCCTATATTTGCTCAAACACCATTTTATGTGCGTGCGAAATTTTGTTAGCCCTCACTAGATGGGCTTGGGCTCAAGGAGGCACTGGGTGCCCTCTGTGCGTGCTCTGCTGAAAATGTGTTCGTGCTGGAATCGGAGTATGCGGGTATCAGTAACCGAGAGATGCCACAAAGGTTTTCTCAGACCTTATTGCCTTCGCCATCCAAGCAGCTGGGCTGGGGAAAGATTGACTCCCTTCTGCTTCCTCTCCACACCTCCCTGCAGACTTCCCCAACTCAGGATTGTTTGAGCAGGCAAACCCAGTTGTGCTGAAAGTGAGTTCGGTGGGAAACTTTGGCGGGTGAGGCATGCCTGTGAGCAGTTTTGAGCAGTCGCTGGGCCCTGGTGTTCGAAACCTCGCTGAGGCAGCAGAAAAGATTGGAGTGGTTAATAAGGTGGCCTCTGGGCAACAATCTGGGGTGGCTGTGGACGGACTAGGGTGCCTGGAGAGGCCGCTGGAGAAAGCCAGACAGACAGATGGGGATGTGGTGAATGCATGTCTCCCCACTCCTGCTCGCTCTGGCTGCTCACGGGGTCTCAGCTTTGCCTGTGTCATCTGTGGAACGGGCTACGGGATCTCAAAGTTCCCCAGAAACCTAGATCTGGTTATTGGTGGGACTTTATTTTAATCCTCTCTGCTACCTAAGCCGGAGAGATAGCTGAAGCTTGGTCTGACTGCCTGTGTGCCTAGAGCACTGAGTGTGGGCCAGGGCTGAGAATTAACCAGCCGCCTTTCTCCCTTCTGGGCCCAAGGAAAGACAGAGGCTGGGGTATAAATGTCTGTTAAAACCCCCAGGAAAGAAAGCAAGGATGGGAGAGGAGCTGGCGGGGTGTTAACTTCACTCCCTAGGCATCAGGTTCCTCCCCCAAATCTCCTGTCCAGACTTGCCGCGGGTGCGAGGCATGCAGCTCTTTCCCATCTTCTCTCGCACCAAGGGCAGCCTTGAGCTTTTAGGCCTTAGCGGCCCCGAGTGCCAGGGTGACATTACCCCCAAAGTGTGCCCCTCATCACGGCCCACGGCCTCTGCCACGGCGCTGCAGCCGCCCCTGTTTATTGTGTCTGTGAGTTGTTTACTTGTTTTGTCTGCTGCCACCCTGCGTCAGAAACCCGCCAAACAGCAAACTTACCCAGGAGAACAAAGTGCGGCGCTATCCTGAACTCCCTCCCCTTTCCGGCACCCTGCTCCCGCCATTCCCACCTCCCTCACTCTCCCTTTCCGAGGGGAGGAAGCAGAAATCGTCCTAAAATAGGGCAGCTGTTTATAGGGTCGGGGGAATTATGGGGACACCATAAACCTCCGGGTGTCCTGGTGGTGGAGAGATAGAGCAGCCCTCCCCTGGCCTCCAGCTTTTTTTCCTTTCCCCTGGCAACTGCTTGGTTAAGGGGGCCACACTCATTGAGAAAGCCGAATCCCCCTCACCCCACTCCTTTCTGCAGTTTTCCCTGAGACACAGGTTGTTGGGTTTTAAATCAGGCTAATGTTGTCGGATTCATAAAGCTAGATAAACCATGTCGCTCTCCCCATCACCCTCCCTTCTCCTCAGCCCCCCAAAATAGCAGTGAATTTAAGCAAATCCTACAAAATTAAATTGCCCCTTCACTAAAGATCCTATAAATCTCCAATCTCGCCAGGTGTAGAGTCGGAGAGGCCGCTGTTCGCCTCTAACTTTGCTCCTGGCTATCAAATCTGAAAGAGTATCATAGAAGTAAGTAATATTCTCGTTTCTGAAATTAATTTCCCCCTCCCCATCTCTCTCCCTCTTTTCGCCAGCGCAGATTAAATGGTTCTTTCATATCTGCAAACAATAAAGGATAAAATTATTTATAGGGAAATGAGGACAGTGTTTCTTGTTGGCTTATTGTTCCAGAACATAATAACATTTTATTTTCAAGTGGAAGAACTTAGACCAGGGGAAGAAGAAGGGGACAGTTGGGGGGAAAGGAAGTGAGAGGAGGCAGGGAACCCACACAGAAAACTCCTGCTGTATGTAACTTTTATGACATTTACAATTTCCTCATGATAACTCACTGTGACGTCATAAATGCTGTGTTCTTGTTCTTGAATTTTACAATTCTCAAAACTTCCAAAATGGATCCAAGCTATACTCTGCATGGAGGGATATAAGAGAAGCCAGAAAACTGGGGATCCTTTGTTCTCATTCTGGGGACCAAAAATATTCTGAATGTTCTGGATTTTAATTTTCCCTCCTGGGCCAAGCAAGGCTATTTGCTTTCCCTCCCTGAAATGTTACTCAGGGTCTGAATTCCCTCCCCATTCCCAATGGATGAGACACTATGTCTGAAGGCTCTCCGTATGCCCCCTCCTCAGTTGATACTTGGCTGCTTGGGATAGAGGTGGGAGACTTGGGGGCCAGGCCCCCAAAACCAGAAATTATTTCTTCCAGAGGGAGCCCAAAGGGGCTCAGGGCTGAGTGCAATAGGACAGAGATGTTGAAGACCTACTGTACTTCTTAACCTTCAGCCAGAGAAGCCAAACAAATGCCGGTGTGGGAGTTTGTGTCTGCTGATGGTAGCGGCATTAAGTGGAGTGGTGGTAAAGAAAGATCAGGCAGAAATCTGGAAAGAGAGAGGGAGAAGAGAAAATATGATGTGAGTTAGCTGAGCCCCTCCAGGTACCTTTCTTCTCTGTTTAATTGCAAATAAAGCAAAAGCAGCTTGGGCAGCCTCTCAACCTCTCAGCTCAAAAGCGCAGGCCTCTGAGGTGTTTGGGGCAGTTCTCAGGAGCTTGACATGCCCCATCTGGCCTTTTCCTCCTTCCCGCCTCCCTGCTGCCCCCCAACTCCATTCAGCTGGCCAGCCTGGGCCCTGTCCCCAGAATATCAGCACCCCCAAATGGGATCCATTTCCGGGCTGGGTGTGTCAAATTTCACTTTTCTCCAAGTGTCTCCATGCCTCAACTTTGAAAGGAGAAAGAGCATTCTTTCTTGCAATGCAACGTGTTTATGGAGAGGTATGAGCTCAGACGGTTCCCCCACTGGATCTTTGAGAAATTGGGGGCTCCTTGGGTCAGCTATGCTGGGGTGTCCCCAAGCAGACCCAGTTCCCTGCGTTCAGGTTCTCTGACAGACTAGGAAACTCTCTTTGTAAGCCTTTTACTCTGCATTCTGTGGAGATCAAAGGATCTCTTACACAAAACACTAGGCATTTGGAGTAGGATTTATTTTTTAAATTTTTAAATAAAAAAAAATCCTATCATAAGCCAGTCGGGCCAACTGAGCAGTCACTCTAGAACAGCAAAGCCTTAACCAAACAGTGCTATTGTGAGGTGAGCTGAACAATTATTGAAACTCAGCTTTCTCTGCAAGAGGGATTTCAGCCCTCGCCCAGTGGCACAAAAGGGGCCAGTGGGGCAACCACTCCTCTCCCGCCCTGGAAGTCGAGAATCGAAGGGGTGGGCCGGGCATCTGTAGGGGCTTCCAGGCAGCCAGGCGCTCAGGCCGAGTGCTGAGTCCTGCAGCTCCAGTGCCCACGTCCCTGAGCAGCCTTCGGAGGCGCCGGGCTGCAGTTGGTGGCGCCGGCAGCCAGGAATGGAGTGTGTATGTATCTGTGTGCGAGGCTGGGTGAGTCACAGACAGCGGCGCAGAGTTGGGGGATCTGGGAAGAGAGAGAAGACTGGCAGAACACAAAGTAAGCAGGACCTCTGGAGAAGACTGGCCCCAAATAAAAATTCCAGATCTCATGCCTCTCACTTCACATACCCTTCCCCAATAAATTAATATATTTCCCAGAGCAGAGTGGAAAGCAAAGGCAGGCAAGGTGAGGCCCACCCATGAACCCCTCCAGGGCCAGAGGTCAGTCCCAGCCACCCTCTCCCCAGTTCAGAGCTATACAGGCCCCCAACCCCCAGTCTGGAGCAGGATAAGGCTGGAATAGGAGACTTAACACTTGCCCTGGGAAACCCTCCAGTGTCCAGCCTCCAATGCAACCCTTGGGGACTCCCGACCAATGACTGCCCCCATTTAGGCTCAGGGCGCCTACAATGAGTTCTCTCCTATAATTAGTGTTCATGAAAAGCGTGTGTTTTGGTTGCTGGGACAGGGAGCGGCAACGTTCCCCCTTTATTCCTTTTCTGTATTTTTTGAATTCTGTTTTTGAATCCACTGATTCCAGCTCCGAAAGCGAAAATCCATTCTTGCCGCCAAACCCCCTCCTGATTCCAGAGGCCGAAGGGGCAGAGCAAGTCAGAGACCTACGGGCCTGATTAGGGGGTGTTCTCTGATTTCTCTATGCTTGTTTTATAGAAACAAAGAACTAGTTCTCCCCCCTCCTTCCCAGGACTTGTGCATATTTACAAGAGCTCAACTGCAGTTTTAATAAAACATCTGTTCTTGCTTCTGCTGATGAGTTTCCATAATTGTTTTCAGACAAATTTAACAGGCAAATATAAATATATTTAGAAAAACCCAAGTCCCAGCTTTTCCCCCATAGACAGTCGTTCTTTTGCCAAAAAAATAAAATTAACATGAAATGAGAAAAGGAAAATATAATCCAATGGAGGGAAGATTCGGCTCATCTGACTTGCTCTCCCCCCTTGGAGCGAATCCTTCCAGCAAATTTCAGCTGCATAATTAAAGATCTAACTGAAGTAAGAAGGCTTCTTTCCTGAGGAACGAAAGGTGATGGGGGAAAAGTGTGTTAGAAACTAATTTTGCCGAAAGTCTTTAAGCAGTGGCAGAATTTATTTGTATTTCTGCTTCCCCTTCTCCCCCTTTCCAGCATTTCTGCCTTCCCCCCCCCCAGCAGCTGGTTCCTGTTCATTATAAATTGGCGAGACCTTTCAGTCTCTGCCCTCTGTTTAGGGACGTAATAAAACACTTAACTTTCCGAGGCTGAGACTTACATTCTGCTCCTCAGGTCGCCCACCCCCGCGCCCACTGCCTTTAGGCCCCAAAGGGGACTCTTCCTAACTTGGGCACCTTTTTCTTCTCCACACTTGGTTTAGAAGGGACTCAAGGAAACAAACCCAGGCATCCTTGCTGGGGAGCTGCAGCACATGCTTCCCCAGAAGCCCCTTCTTTCTTCCAAAGTCCTTCCTTCCTCCACCCACCCATAAAAGAGATTTTAAAATACATAGGAAATCAACACTCATTGAAAGCAAAACCTCATTAAGACATCCTATCTTCCATCATTCAATTTGTTGTACATTGCAACAATTTAATATCTTGAAGGAAATATCACTGACATGATTTATCCCTCTAGCAATCTCTCTCTGAAAGGGGGGCGGGGAGGGAATTTACTCTCTCTTCCGGCCTGTTCTACATGTTACACTGCTATCCTTAGGGCAGAATTGAGACTGGGAACTCTGAGAGCTGCTGCTGGTGTCCAGGGGTGCACTGACTTGTTCCTTAGTTCAGCCCCCTCGACCTTCCACCCCCTCCCCACTTCTCTTTCCTTCTTGCCCTCCAGGGGGCCTGGAGCCCCAGACAGCTGTTGGAAACCCCTGCCCAGGCATGCCATGAATTCGAAGACAGCTGGATTCTAGAGCGAAAAGCAGCTCATGCTGGTGTCTGTTTGTGTACCTGCCATGACACTCCAAAATGAGACAACTCATCTCAAAATTTCTTTCTTAATTTAAGAATCCTCCTCTACACTTCACCTTCCTTTCCTTGGGGAGAGGAAAGTATGGTCCAAGAGGGGGAGCCTTTATAATTATAGGGGCCTTCCCCCTGCCCTTCTAAACACCAACATGTTTCTCTCCTCTCTGAAGGACTAGGGCTGTATTTTTAAAAACCAACACAAATTGTCTTGCAGGAAGACTCTTCCATCCCATAACGAGGTTCATGTATTAACTAACATGTTGTCTCCATCAGCTCCTACACACTGTCTGCTTTTGGGTTCGAAACTTTATTTTTCCCCCCTAGCGACACTCCAGGGAAACCTTAACGTTACAGAAGATGAATAAACGAGTTTTTTTCCCAGTGTAGTCCCGTTTATGGCTTTATTGCTACCCATTGATTACTCCGCTTTGTTACACAGAAGGAAAAGATCATAAAATCCGGCGACATCCGGGTTCTTGTTATAACCAGTTCTCCCCCTCCCCAAAATGGTGAGGGGAAAATATGAGCTTCCACTGCTCCCTTCGCTTGCCCCACCACCCGCCTCTTTGTCAACTCAGAGCATTTTCGGCCTATGTTACAATATCAAAAGAAGTTTGGATTAATCAGGAGGAAAAAGCCCATCTGCACACCTTCCGCTGTTTCCGTTCGTCCACTGCGGCTCCTCAGAAGCCTTGGACTCAGCTGCCTTTTCCTAACCTCTTCCTTTTTCTCAGCCCCCAGGTGGGAAGAAAATGGGGGTAGGGAGCTGCTGAGAGGCCTGGCCCCACCAGGTGTGGCTGGCCCTTGGGAGAGAGCGCCCCAGGAAACCTTGGCTGGAATCTCCAAGCCCCAGAGCTCAGGTCCAGGGGCACTTCCCTTGGCAGGATAGCGTCTGAGGAGGGCAGGAGCTTCTGCCCTGGGCAGGGGCTTGAGGCTGCAAGACGCTCTGTGTCTCTGTGTCCATCAGAGCCCCACCAGCCTTCTCTGTTTGGCTGGATGCTATGTGAATTACCCCAACAGCCCTGGCTGGCTCCAAATCATAAATTCTCACCAACATAAACAGGAGTTGATGTGTCTAGAAAGACTCTCAGAGTTCTTTCTTCCTTCCTTCCTTTTTCTCTCTCTCTCCCACCTTTTACTTCTTTCTCTTCCTTTCCTATTGTATTTTTAAATAAATTTTCCCTTTTAGGCAAAAATGCTGCAAGAGTTTCCCCAAAAAGGGGTTCCTAACGAGGAGGAGGTAGAGGGGGGCTAGAAGGAAGAGGAAGCAGATGCATGGCTCCTTTGCACACCTCAGCTCTGCCACTGCACCCTGAAGTCTGAGCCTTCCCTCTTTAGACTTAGGGGCTCCCCACATGCCCCCACCACCACCCCCAACTCTCAGACACACTCTCCTTCCTCTAAGCACCATGTCTTTTGCAATTTCTTTCCATTCTTGATTTTTTAAAAAAAAAAGTATTCGGGGAAAAAATGGACTGGTGTAGAGATGGGAACTCGCTCCTTGGAGTATCAAACCAGGATTTCCTGTAAGATTTCTGGGGAACCCCCTGAGCTGGGAAGGAGTTCCTCCTATGGAGAAATCAAAGTGTAATTTTAGAAGAGGGCAGATATAAAAGATGAAATCAGATTGAAAATATAGAGATTTCTCCTGTGGCCACAGCACAGCAAAGTTAGCTGGGGCTGAAAGATTTCCTGGGAGTGCAACTCTCCTTTTCTGGGCCCCAAGGCCCTGCTCGCAGACATTCACCCTTCCTTCACCCTCAAATCAGTTCCCTTACATATATATTTTTAAAAGAAATCCAAGTCTTACTTTCAAAGCACACACTTAGTCTCAACTAGGGAATCAACAGAAGCAGAAGCGATTTTTTTCCCCCTTCTTGACATCTGGCTTGCGATTGGCTAGGAGGGGGTCAGCTGACTTTGTCATTTTGTCTGTCCTGGATTGGAGCCGTCCCTATAACCATCTAGTTCCGAGTACAAACTGGAGACAGAAATAAATATTAAAGAAATCATAGCCCGACCAGGTAAAGGCAAAGGGATGAATTCCTACTTCACTAACCCTTCCTTATCCTGCCACCTCGCCGGGGGCCAGGACGTCCTCCCCAACGTCGCCCTCAATTCCACCGCCTATGATCCAGTGAGGCATTTCTCGACCTATGGAGCGGCCGTGGCTCAGAACCGGATCTACTCGACTCCCTTTTATTCGCCACAGGAGAATGTCGTGTTCAGTTCCAGCCGAGGGCCGTATGACTATGGATCTAATTCCTTTTACCAGGAGAAAGACATGCTCTCAAACTGCAGACAAAACACCTTAGGACATAACACACAGACCTCAATCGCTCAGGATTTTAGTTCTGAGCAGGGCAGGACTGCGCCCCAGGACCAGAAAGCCAGTATCCAGATTTACCCCTGGATGCAGCGAATGAATTCGCACAGTGGTGAGTTTTACAGCTCCGAGATATAAATTAAATAAACTGAACTGGCTTTATGACCGGCTTCCCTAGAAGAACGGGCGGAGAGAGTTTTTTATGGCCCCATAAAAACAATCACGCTCCTCTCCTCGCCGACGCCGCCGAGACAGGGCCCCCTCTTCTGCCCCCTCTGCTCGCCTCCTGCTTGCTTGCAGGGGCCTGGCCCCCTCGGCCCCTGACGGATTAGAGGGCTCCAAGGCGAGTTGAGGGGGCAGGAACAGGGCAGGGGGTGAGGGGAGGGGGTGGGGGAGCCCCCCAAAGTAGAGTCAGACTGAGGAGAAGGGAGGGGGAGAGAATGGGACAGAGAAGTGGGGAGAAGTTTCCCAGAAGCTAGGGTGCTTGGGGAGATGGGGGAGCCCAGACCTTGAGAAATGGGGCCTCATCCCCAGTGTTTTGAGATTTTTCTAAAAAATCAGCTTTTAGGTTACAGCTTCCTGCTTGGTTCTGCCCCCCTCCACCCCCACACACCTTTCTTTGGGACACACCTACCAACCCCAGGGGTACTGAATGGGGTTAGGATCCTGGCTGTACCCCCAGTGGGGGTGGGGACAGAGCAGAGGGGAGAAGGCTGGAGGCGTAGGGGGCCCGTGAGTGCTGGCCAAGTTGGGAGAGTCAGGGCTGTGCTAGGCTAGATCATCTGCAGAGGATGCCTTGCTGATTGTTTGTAGTGTGTTTTGTGCCCGGATCTCTAGGGGTCGGCTATGGAGCAGACCGGAGGCGCGGTCGCCAAATCTACTCGAGGTACCAGACGCTGGAACTGGAGAAGGAATTTCACTTCAACCGCTACCTAACGCGGCGCCGGCGCATCGAGATCGCCAACGCGCTCTGCCTGACCGAGCGACAGATCAAAATCTGGTTCCAGAACCGCCGGATGAAGTGGAAAAAAGAGTCTAATCTCACGTCCACGCTCTCAGGGGGCGGCGGAGGGGCCGCGGCCGACAGCCTGGGCGGAAAAGAGGAAAAGCGGGAAGAGACAGAAGAGGAGAAGCAGAAAGAGTGACCAGGACTGTCCCTGCCACCCCTCTTTCTCCCGCTCCCTCGCTCCCCCCAATACCCTCCTAATCACACACTCTATATTTATCACTGGCACAATTGATGTGTTCGGACTCCCTGAGACAAAATTAGGGAGTCAAATATGGACCTGAAAAGTCAACTCTGGACGTCCCCCTCCCTCACCGCACAAACTCTTTTCACCAGGCGCCTCCTCCTCCTCGCTCCCTCGCTAGCTCGTTCTCGGCTCGTCTGCAGGCCCCTTCCCCCGCCCAGGCCTTGGGGCTCGTCCCTGAACCTCGCTTTAGACTCCACAGATCTCCCTCCAAACGAGGACTTGGCCTCCCACCCCCTCGGCGCCCCCCATCCCCGCCCCCGCGCAGAGAGCCGGCTCCCGGGCCCCGGGGGCCTCTGCTCCCGGGCCTCAGGGCCCGGCCTGGTAGCCGGGGAGGGCGGGAGGCCCGAGGAGGGCTCGTGGGGCCCCACAGCAGCCCCCAGGGCCTCCCCGCAGCCCCCGCCCGGCCCCTCTGCCCCAGCAAATGCCCAGCCCAGGCGAATTGTATTTAAAGAATCCTGGGGGTCATTATGGCATATTACAAACTGTGACCGTTTCTGTGTGAATATTTTTAGCTGTATTTGTGGTCTCTGTATTTATATTTATGTTTAGCACCGTCCTTGTTCCAATCCCATCTTAAAAAGGGGAAAAAAAAAAGAGGGAAAATTACAAAAAGAAAAAAAAGTGAACGACGTTTGTTTAGCCAGTAGGAGAAAAAAAATAAATTAAAAAAATTCCCTCGTGTTACCCTCCTGTATAAATCCGACCTCTGGATCCGTTCTCGAATATTTAATAAAACTGATATTATTTTTAAAAGTTTATATCGGGATTTCTGTTACTTCGCTCACCCGCCGGCCTCAGGCTGAAAGTTGGAGCAGTCTCTGAGCGCTCCCGCGTCTGCCCGCCGCCTGCGAGCCCCCGGCCCCCTGCACGCGCCTGGCCCGGCCCGGCGCCGATCCCGGCCTTGCGGTTCTCCCGGGGATCGCACTGGGGGCTGGGAGGCCTCTCCCGGCTCCCCACGCAGAGCAACGCACTCAAACCGCAAAAAAAAAGGCCGCGTGGGTTTGGCTGGGAGTAGAGTGGGACCCCGGGTTGGCCGCACTGGTCTCCGGCCCCACACAGGCCTTTCTTCCTGCCCTTGGTAGTTTGGGGCCCTCGGCTTCTGAACCCTGGACCCCCAAGGGCCAGAAAGGCTGCATCATCGGGCCCCAGGTCGCCCCCGCCCACTCCCCGGAGTAGGGAGGGAGGCGCTGGAGCCAGCAGGGCAGCCCCCGGCCCGCGCCAGGATTCTTGCGAAACGTGGCGGAGGCGGAGAGCCGAGGGGAAAAAGAAGACCGCGGGATCTGAGCCCTTCGGTAGGGCCTGAGCGATTCAAGGACATCTCGGAAAAGAAAGCCTGGAACCTGAGCTCTCGCCTGCTCTGGGGCTCCTGACGTGGCCGGGACCAAATTCCTTCTTCCTTATTTCTCCAGCCCCAGTCTTTTCCTTACTGTTTCTTCTCCCTTCAAACTTAGGCCAGTGAGGAGCGCAGCCAGACCCTAGCCCTTCCCCAGCTCTGGCCGTCTTTCCTAAGCCCAGCCAGAGAAACCTGAGTGGATGTAGGGGGTGAGGTATTGAGGGGGTCTCCCGGAGGGAAAAAAATCCGCCAGAGTTTTCCAGACCTTCCAGATCCCCGCCAGTGCCCCCTACAGCGCCTCCACCAGCGGGGGTAGGGGGTGGGGAAGGGGGGGCTTCTCCTGGCAGGGGCGGAGATTTCCTGGGGAGAGGCAGGCAGGAAAGAATAAGACTTGGGGCTAGGGGAGGGGGGTCGGAAAGGGCCCGAATGGCTGCCGAGGCCCTGGTCTCAGGCTGTGAAGGTAGCCCAGGCGCCTGCCCTGCCCACCCCCACCCCCCTGCCCCCAGCCAGGTCCTTTGGGAGACCTCCAGATAGCTCAGAAATTGCTCTCCCTTGGACCTTCTGAACCCAGGTCCCTGGAAAGCCTGGTTCAGAGGCCTTTTCCCCAAAGGGCACAAAACAGGCCTTTTCCTTTGCCCTGCTCATATAATATTTGTGGGAGCTTGGATTTTGCTTCTCCATGCCCTCGAACATATATTTTCCATCCAAAATACTTGGCATGGGTACCACACGAGGGTCATACACAGGGATGCAGAGCAGTGCTCCAGTTCATTGTGTCTGATTCTTTACCCACGCAGCTAGCCACTCACCCACCCACACACACAAGTGAAAACTGCCTTGATGTCACTCTGGAGTCCCTGGCGTGATGAGGACGCCTACCTATCTTCCCCTGGCTCCTTACCTCCAGGCTCACCCCAAAGTCCCCAGCAATCTTAGTCCCAGGAGCCCTCTATCTAGCTCTGTCCACCCAGGACCACTCCTCATGGGCATCCTGTCTACCTCTCCAGAGGCTGGGTTCACTTTTTCAGTCTGACAGGCACCTCCTCAGCAGTATCAGGGCTCGGGGCCTCAAAGGAAAGGGACCTGGACCCTTGATTTAGAGAACCTGAGATAAGGCTCCTCCAGCCTGGGTAGGGGCTCTCCTACCTCAATCCCCTTCTCAGCCATTTTTGAACATTGAAACTCCCTGGGGTTGTGGAGGATGGGGCTATCCGTTATCAAAAAACGCTCTGCGCATCCTGGTGAAGCCTTATCTCCCGTTAAAATTAAATACAATTTAAAAGGCCATTTCAGGAGTTTATTGCAGCAACACCCAGCTTCTCCTCTACAGGGTAGAAAATCCAGAGAGGCCTGAAGGCCAGCCAGCGAGCCAGGATGCAATTCCCCCAAGTAGGCACCAGGTGTCGCTGTGGGCTTGTTGTCCCGGCTACCCCCCAATTCCAAGAACCATTTTTTTTTCTCCCCCTTCTCTCTTTTTCTCTCTCTCACTCCCTCTCCCCCTCGGTTGGGCTTTGCCAACATATCAAGATGCGTTTCGCCGGCTTCCATCACTAACCTCCCGGAGGTCATCAAGCCAAATTTATGAGTGGCCGCTCGAGTCACGTGACTCTATTTAAGGCTCCCTTATTTGGGAAGAGCGCATAGGATAAAGAAAGAGATATCTCCACCTATAAATTGTGCACTTTGGAGAACAAAAAACCCCTCAACTTCAAAGAGTCACAAATCACCCTTAATCAAAAAGGGTGCAGAAATTTTTTTTGGGCCCTCCCCGCCATGAGCTCCTACGTAGCCAATTCATTCTATAAGCAGAGCCCCAATATCCCTGCCTATAACATGCAAACTTGTGGGAACTATGGATCGGCCTCAGAGGTGCAGGCATCCAGGTACTGCTACGGCGGATTGGACTTAAGCATCACTTTCCCACCGCCTGCGCCTTCCAACTCTCTCCACGGGGTAGACATGGCTGCCAACCCCCGGGCTCACCCCGACCGCCCCGCCTGCAGCGCCGCAGCCGCTCCGGGACACGCTCTGGGCAGAGATGAAGCGGCTCCTCTGAACCCCGGGATGTACAGTCAGAAGGCGGCTCGCCCAGCGCTGGAGGAGCGAGCTAAGAGCAGTGGGGAGATCAAAGAGGAGCAGGCGCAGACAGGGCAGCCTGCCGGACTGAGCCAGCCACCGGCCGCGCCACAGATTTACCCGTGGATGACCAAACTGCACATGAGCCACGGTAAACTTTAGGACTTCATTTTGCGCGCTCGGGTCCGCCTGGGTTTTATAGGCCATGCGGGGCAAATAAAGAAAAAAAACCTGCGGCCATAAATTTTACGATCCAGGCATCAATGGCTCGTAAAACTGTCCACTAAAAGGCTTAGAGGCTGTGTGCGCCCAAATTTACGACGACATAATTGGATCATAGGAACAAAACGTGTATAAAAGGCAATATTCAATTTTTGGGGGAGAGGGAGGGAGTTAAAAAAATAGAGGGATCTGAAGGGTGAGGAGCGCGGGGCTCCAGAGCGGGGATCCCCCCGCGGTCCCTCCTCCCTCCCCTGCAGAGCCGGCTCGGCCGCCGCTTGCGGCTCCGGAGGATTCCAGCGACTCGGGAGGGGCGGGAGGGGGGTCCCCGGTGCTCGGATCTCGAGGGTGCTTATTGTTCGGTCCGAGCCTGGGTCTCCCTCTCCCCCCCACCCCCAGCCCCTCCGGCTGCTGAGTGAAGGCTGCGGCGGAAAGTTTCCTGCCTGGGCGGAGGCTCCTCTCCCGGGGCCAGGCTGGGCTGGGCCGGGCCCGCCTGCGGCCCGCCGGGCCTGTCCGGCCCCGCTCGCGTCTTCTCCCTCTGGCCGCGGGTGGGGGCCTGGGGCTGGGATGGGGACGCTGGGGTGCTGCACGCTATTCACCCCTTCCTGGCTTGGGGGGTTTATATTCCAGAGACGGACGGCAAGCGGTCCCGAACCAGTTACACGCGCTACCAGACTCTGGAACTAGAAAAAGAATTCCACTTTAACCGCTACCTCACTCGCCGCAGGCGCATAGAGATCGCCAACAACTTGTGTCTCAACGAGAGACAGATCAAGATCTGGTTCCAGAACCGCAGGATGAAGTGGAAGAAAGATTCCAAAATGAAAAGCAAAGAGGCTCTCTAGAGGCATCGGGGAGGCCCGCCGAGAGCACCCCGAGCCCGCTTCGGTCCCGCGCCTTTCCCTGTCGGTTTTTCCTCTCTAGATATCTTGGGGGCAAGAACGGGGTCTGGAGCGCCGGTTCCCCACCTCAGACAAAAGCTCTTTCCCTTGGCATTGCGCATCCCCACCGACCCCAGGTTCCCGCGGGGCTGCCCGCGCCGACCGGACTCCCCTCAGTTCTGCTCAGCACCGAGGTCCGGGGCAAGTTCCGCAGGGGACCCCCAGACGGCTGTGGCACAGGAGCTGATGCTGAGCGAACCTGGCTTGGGCCGCCTCTCAGAATTCCTGCCCCAGCGTGGGCCGCCGGGGTTCAGGTGGGCCCTGCCGGCGCGGCAGGCCCCACGCCCGGACCCTGCGGCCTCGCCCTCTCCTTTGTTCCGGCTTAGGCGGGCCAGGCGGGCTGCCGGCTTGGTGAGAGCATGGTTGTGCTTGGCAAACCCCCGGCACCATCTCGGGGTGCTTCTTTGTAGCCACTCAACTCGATACTCATTTCTTAAATGATCTGCATATGAAAGAGGGAGATGACTATCTGCCTAGGGCCCCCTCAGTTGCCCTATGCTCTCTAAACCTGCGCCCCCCCAACCCCAAAACCCGGAAACCTGTCCAGCCTGCGCTCTCTGCATGCCCTCTCAGGCCCCCGGCCTCAGACCGCTAGCTAGCTCAATTATTGGGGTTCCCTGCTACTAGACCCCACAAAGGTCCTAGAGGCTCCTGGCTGCCCAGTAGTCCTTGCCACGACTTTTGGTGTCCTTCTGCCCATCACTATTGTCCAACTATTTATTAACTCCACATCTTTCCTGAAACTATATTTTGTCATATCAAATAAAGACAAAGAGAGAACAGGATGAAAGATACAGTGGCTCCTCTCTGTTTGGGGGGCATGTATTGGGAAAAGTGTCTAAATGGGCTGCAGGGTACTGGGGGAGGCCCACAGCCTTCAAGCGGCTCCTTCAAAAGAATTTTAGGAGAGTCTAGGGGCATTGAGTAGAGACAGGTGAAACGGAGCCGCTTTCCTAACCCTGGCTCCAAGAAGAACCTCTTGGGGAAGGGGAGGGCACCCAAACCATCTCTGCTGTCTTTTCCTATGCTGTAGCTGTCCCAAGCATTCAGGCCTCCGTACCCACTCCCACCTTGACTGGGTGAATCTGAGGCCTCTAGGCTGGCAGCTGCACACACTGCGTGCCAGAGCTAATCTGCAGGGACCAGAGACCCATGGCTCTGAGGTGCTCAGACTCAGGCCCTCCTGGGCTTGCGAAGAGCTCTCTCAAGGCTAGGCGGTCCCTGAGGGGCCTCGCTGGACATAGAAGAAGGGTTGAGCTCTCAGTCTAGGGGCCTATTTGGTCCCCCAAACGATGCTCAGAAAGAGTTGGTACAGCTTGGTAGAGGGGCACTGCAGGAGGAAGTGTGTGAGCTTTGGGTGGGTGGGTGGGAGCAGTGAGGCAACCTGCAGTTTGTACCTGCCTGGCAGGAAATGTTCAGATTGTCTTCCCCACCTCCTAGAGCCTAGGGTTATGCAGACAATTAGCTGGGAAAGGAGCTGTGTAGACCAGTGCCTGAGTCCCGTCTGTTGGCCCGCCATCATTTATCTCAGTCTCAGAGATTTTGTGTGGAGGGGGAGGGGGAGCTAAAGAGAAGGGGGAAACGCAGATAATTCAGGTGGTGCCTGAGGCTGGTCTGGGCCCAGAACTGCTCTGCCCCAGGCTCCTGGGATGGGATGAAGGAAAGAAGTACTTTACAGGAGAAACAAATGTGGGAAGGGTCCATAAAACTTTACTGCATTTCCTCTCCTGCCTCCCAGGATGGGGTAATTTCCTGGAGCCAAGCCTAGGCCCCCCATACTGGGGGGGTGGGGGCCAGTTCGGGAGCTGGCCTCGGAGGCTGTTTCAGCAGCCAAGAGGGAGAGGGAGCAGAGAGGGTCTGGGGAGGGGAAGGGGAATATTTATGATTATTAATGCTGATGCTCCTTGGATTTATTATAAGGATGGACTTCTCTGCATCCTACTGCCTAAGCTGCCAGTCATTTTTTTTTTTTTGAAAGATCCAAGAGCCTTGCCTCACTCCATGCCTAACACATAGGAGGTCTTACACAAGTTTCTTGAATTGCACCCCTGGCTACACCCTTCGTCTTCTCAGAGCACTCAGACCAGGTTAGGGCACCGGTAATGTCTCTCTTCCACTAGCTCACAGCAGTCAACTCAGCCCAGCACCAACTCATCTCTCTCAAGCCCCTTCCTCTCAAATAAAATGTGTGATTTTCTTCAGGGAGTTATTTTAATTTTTTCTCCATGCTGAGTAAAACTATTGGGCGAGCAGTGAAGCATGGAGAAGCACTGGCGTCTCCAGTGGGTAACAGTTAACTAAGAAAGAGGCTGTAGCACCCACCAGCACCCACCCCAGCCTCCCTGACTGCCAGGGGAGAGGCTCTGTGCTTCCTCCCCGTTGGCAGCGGGTGGGGGGGGATGCACCACCCCAGGGGGAAAGCCAGGGACGGAGGCAGTGTGACAGACCCGCTGAGCAGAGTGCACAGATGCCTTCTCCCCACAGGGTTTGGGCCTCTTTCCCTGGAGGAGCTGGAGGACTTGGGTAGACAGAGCCGTGCCAGCCACTTTTCTACCCTCTTTCACAGTCTGCAGGCCTGCGGTCAGGCCCCAGCCTCTACTTCAGCGGCATCAGCGACCATAACCTAGACAGAGGCCACAAATCTACTCCCCTGCACTGGGAGTGGGTACAGCCGAGACCCCTGCTTTCACCGTGAGCAGAGGCCTCTGCGTTGGAGTCTGGGGTGGTTCCCCTACCAGCCAGCCTCCTAGAACAATCTTCAAGTACCAGGGTTTGGCATTGCTCTAAGGGAGTTAGTGGAGGGGCTTCTGGGTCTGACCAGAGACCACGGAGCCTGCTTCTCCACTCTACCCTGGAACCCACCCCCTCTGGCAGCAAGAAAGAAGGGGAAGAAACATGACTTACCTTCCCGGGGGAGTGGGAAGAGGGGTACACGGCCCACTCTGAGCAATTAGAGGATAGAGGAGGAAAAAAAATAGGAGGAAGAAAAATATCAACACGACCTTGAAGGCGACAGGTCCTTATGGAAATAAGTAAGTAAATAAATAAATAAGGGTCCACCCCTCCCCCCCTCCCCACCCTGCAAGGGGGGTGTGGGGGTGGGGCAAAGGAGCAGCAAAAGGGCTTTTTAGTGTAACTGAGCATTAGAGAAATACGCACGGCTTCTATGTGAATTTAGGAGTTTGAAACTTTTGGAGGTTATTTATGTGAATGGCCTGAAGGCAAGCCCGTGAGTGGCTCTTGGGGGACCACGTGATGTCATTAAACCAAGTTTTATGGTGTAGGGAGAGCTGACAAACCCACAATATATTTACATCATATATAATCTTAACTGTCCAGCCACGCAGCTGCTGGTGAGGTTTAATGCTAGGACAGAGGGCCTGGCAGTTAGAGGGGATTACGGCGCTGGGGATGATGGTGAGAGAGGTTACATCTTCGCAAATGAATCCCAGGCAAACGCTGTAAGTTAATTTTCTCTCTCTCTGACCCTTTCTCTCATTTACTTAATTCCCCCCCGCAACCCCGCTCCAGATAGGAGGCAGTTTCCACTCATTAAGGGGAGGGGAAGAAGGCCTCCCCAGGCCATGGTGGGAGAGAAAGAGAAGCCGCTGGGAGGTAGGAGGATGGGGGAGCTTGTCTCCCCAGACCAGCCCTCCCCACACCCAGCCCCTTAGTTCCTCCAAATGCAAGTTAACTGGGGTAAAGAGAGACTTGGCTTCTTTAGAGCTTCACTAGGTCTCCCTGACCCTCTTTCCCTTCTCAATTGGGAAGAAAGACAGCGGCAGACACAGGGATGGTTGGTGTTTGTAGGACTGTGTAAACTCTAAGCGCAAGCGCAAAGGGCCTCTGGGGCCCTTGTCCTGGGGAGGGGCCAGTTCAGCCTTGGCCAGTGGCCCAGAGTCCAGGCCAGCGGGCAGCTGGGGAGGGGGGCAGGGAAGGAGAGTTTGAGACTACTGAGCCTGGGACCTGAAACGGCAGAAGCATTTTAAAGGTAGAGGATGAAGCCCAGGGGGTCCCCAAATATTCTTTCTTTCTTCACCACCAGGCCTAAATGGGCACCTGTCCCAGTCTCCACAGTCTGGGGGTCTTAGCCGGTCTGGGGCCAGTATGGTTTCATGCCTCCCTCTCCCTCTAGCTGTTGAGATCCTTCCTGGTGTCCCCAGCACTGGCCTGAGGTAAAACTAGGCCTGGGAGGCCAGGAGGCTCCTGCTGTGAGTGGAGTATAAATGGGTCTGGGAGTGGAGGCAACATCTTTACTAAGCCTGGCCAGGGAAGTCCCCCAGCTCTGAGGAGAGAGTGGCCTCTGGGGGATGGAGCCTTCAAGACCCAATATGGGTTTGGCACCCTGGGGCCAGTCTCAGGCTTGGGCTCCCTTCAAGTTTCTAGGAAATGTTCCTTCCTAGAGGTGTCCTCGGACATGGAGGCACGTGTCCTCCACACCTGCGAGAGTGTGTACCCTACCTGACAACCTAGAAACTCAGGTTCTCTGAAGGGGCCAGGGATTCAGAAGCAGGGCCAAAAGGCGGGCCCTTCCAGGGTGTAGCATCTAAGTCCTGGGAAAGGGGAGGGGAGTGGATGGGGAGAGGAAATGAGCCAGAACCGAGAGGGAGGGACTGAACTGCCTTGGGGGCTAGCGACTCTGGGTGCCTGCGGTGTGGAGAGGTGCGGTTGGGTGACTGGAAGAGGACACTGCTACTGAGCCCCTGCCACCCAAGAGACTGAGGCAGAAGCAGGCAATCAAGCAGAGGCAGGGACCCCAGGCAGACTCTGGCAGGGTGAAGGGGGACAGAGACCCAAAGACACTGGGCACTGGGCGTCAGAGCTGGAGCCCCATCCCTCGCTCCAGGGGACTGTCGCCTGTGTGAGGAGCACAGGTACCCTGGTGGAGAAGTCCAGAAGCCTTCCCTCTGGGTCCTCAGTCCCTCACAACCCACCTGCCCCACCAGCCTCCCACGCCTTTACGTTCCGGGAAAGTGGTAGGATCCCAGGACTCTTTCCAGTGGCCCAGTGGAGAATTAACTTTCCTGTCTTTATGGGCCCTCCTCCTTTCTCCTCTTCCCCACTAGTCCAATTTGGAGAGTTTCTGGAAACTTTCCATCCAAGCAGCAGGGAGATGGGAGTTCCCCTTGGTCTATAACTTGACTCTTCCCCTCCCTCTGGCCTCCCTAGTACCTCAGGGAGCAAATCTAATGGTCTTCAATAAAGAATTTAAGCAGGCCAAAGTTCCACACCCAGGCAAGACTCGCCACCTTCCCCCACTCCTGGCCAGATCTCAGTCCTAGCTCTGTCAGCTCTGTGTAGCGGGGTGAGTGTATTTCTCTTTTACAGACTTACATAACATCTCTTGGAGGGTTTCTATAACTTTCTCGTCCTCTTTTCCTGTTTCTTAGGTTCAAAAGTTCCATGTAAATATCACCCCTTAATAGATCATCCTTCCTCTCAAATAATTTGCCACAGCGGCTTTATTTTTCTTCTTTTGTTTGTAGGACTAATACAAACGGAAGTAATAGTACAACAGGTCTTGAAATTTTTGGTTTTCCCATCCCTCCCCCACACTGGAATTTAAGGTTTCTCTGGAGTAGGGGGATGGGCAGTCCATCAGGTGCCCCAACTAACCTGGAAAGCTTTTAATTTTATTTCTAGGTCTTTAACCCTAGAAGAGGTCAAGCAACCAATCAAAAATGTGCTAAGCAGGGTCACATGGCCTCCACTAACCAATCAGCCAAAAAGGGTCTCACCCTTCCCTGCTCTTTTCTTCCTCCCTTCCCACCACCCTCTTTAGTTTCTGGGTCCTCCCTCTCTATGATGTGAAGGGAATAAGTGATGCTGAGAATTTTCTAGCCCCTTCCCTCTGTCCCTTACCCAGCTCTCAGGAGTCCTCGGCTTTTGTCCTCTAGTTCTAACAAAGTTGTATTTCAAGGTCAATCTCAATTGTACTGGGACTGGAAGTTGTGTGCGCATCCTCTGCATTACTCCCATGTTCTCCTGTGTGATCCTACCCAACTCCCTGCACTTTATAGATATGCCCTTTCGATTAGGCTGTACAGTGGGTGTGGATGCATACTCCAGCCCTGAATTCAAATTTTGTGACTATTCCCTATACACTTACCTTGCACACCTTTTCGTTTTTATTCTCTTCTGATCCTCTTGAGCACAGGTGGAGTGATTAGAAGTGATCTGTTTCAATTTTCTCCCTGGAAATGCTCCAGAAGCCATTAGCTTTATCAAAGTGCCTCTGGCGTGGTTGGGGAAGGCAGCAAAAGTGGAGAGTTTTTGAAAGTTGTGTTTGGTACCTTTAGTTTGTTGAATAACTTCAAGTCTGGAAAAGGAAATCAGCACAGAAAACCAGGACCCTTGCCTCACTGCTCTTATATGAAACAGTTGATGGATTTAAGAACCCTTCCTTTCCATTATTTTAACAAGTTATGATGCTGATGCTGCTGTTTTGTCCTGGCCAATGGCTACCAAAGGATACAGACACTGAAGATGTGGGTTTTAGTGTTTATATTTACATGGATCAGGTCAGAATAAGCAATGGGTGATAAACTATTTCTGAGCAAAACATCTGATAGTGCAGTGTGCGTGTATGGGAGGAGTGCTTGTGTCTCCTGAACACTTGGACTGGGCCCTGAGCCAACTGACTTGCTTTTCAGGTCCAGACCCAGGCATTTCATCCCCCATCCCCCAGTCTCCAGGGCTTTGTTGCAGGGTTAATTTTCTGATTGAGTTCTACCCACAACCTCTCCTTCTCCCTCCTGATCTCCTGCCCTCTTTGAGCTGACCGAGCAGCAGGAGTTCTGATGGGTTGTGCCCCCAGACCTGGAAGCCCTCCTCTGGGGGTGTCAAGCCCAGTTTGAGCTGGGCTTTGTCAGCATCCCCGTGGTAGTTTGCTTTCTAGGTGGGGCTGATTTGGGGACAATGCCACAGGCCAGGTGGGAAGGATTAGAATGAAAAGCCAGAGGGAGGGCAGCTCTTTTCAGAAACCATTGGGCCCTCACTTCCCAAGTTACCTTCAATCCTACCACTCTATTGACTTCTTTCATGAACTAGAATTAGGGCACACAAACTTATTTTTCCCTGGTAGATGGTGTGGTAATCTTATCTAAGACCAATCCTCACCTCTAGTGTGGATGTCTCACGCTGGAGTTTCCAGATTCCATGAAAATAAGGAAAGAAGGGGGTGGGGGGCATGGCTGGCTCATTCTAAGCAGGCACTGGGAAGAGAGCTTTTATTGCCTCAGCCCCTCCTAATATCCAGGTCAACTTTATCTGTCTCTTTGCCTCTCCCTCTCTTTGTGTAATTACTTTGGGTTGAATTTCTCGGCGGAAATATCATTGTCCAGGGCTTGAGTTCTGTGTTTTCTTTTCCTGAAGAGACAAGTGCTGCTCTGAGCCTCCTCCTCAGTGGGATTGTAGACCCTGGAGCCCTTAGCTGTGGAGATGGGAGAGAATCTGGATTCAGGACCCCAAGCTAGGGCTCTTTGGCTTTCTGAGATTCAATTAAAGAAGAGGCTAGCTGTTAGAGGGCCTTTTTATTGGGGCTTTGTAAACCCAAATGGTGTACCTGTTCTGATACCTCCCTTCACTGCTTTAATAGGGCCCCAGGAGCCCAAGGAGTCTGGACTGAGGAGCTGAAGTAATAGAGATCTCTTTGTCCTTGAGTCCTACAGAAGAACTCTGGGATTCATTTTCTTCTTCATTGCTAGGAAGATCCACTGTGTGGAGATGGGAGTGGGAGGGAGATGGGAGTGGGAGGGAGATGAAATTTAGGACTTGGGGAAGTTGGGCTATCTAGGACCTTGTTCAGCTTCTGATGACCAGGCCTTAGAAGCTACAATGAAAGGTTGACCAGAAGGCTCTGGGTATGCTGGGGAGTAAGTATAGGAAGAAGGCCACTTCTCTACACCTGACACAAGCACAGAGAACATTCTGCCATGATGTGCTGCCCCATATTGAGGGGTGGGATGGTGGAATATGTGGGTTTAATTCCATGGGATCTCTTTAGTTCTGCATGTGTCACAGCTCTGACAGAGTTAGAGGAGGCTAGGTTCTGCCCTTGAAAGATTCCCACTTCTCCCAGCCCCCGGCCCAGAACATCACACCTGAACACACAAAAGTATATGTGTGTGGCCAAGTATGGTATTAAAGAGGTCAGAAGCCCAGGCAGGACACAGTAAACCAGGCTTAAACTAACTTCCCAGTCCTTGTCCTGCCCCATTCTTCCCATCAGCCCAGCCTGAAGACCATTTGTCCTCCTCCTCCACACCCATGCCCTCAAGCCCCAAGCAACTGTTGAGTTTCTTCCTTTCTGCTTCCCTGGAAAACCAAACCCCTGGAGCAGCCCCCACAGAGGGTGGCAGCCAGGCTCTCAGTGATCTTTAGTTTCCTGTTGGCCTGTTGAGTTGTAGGGGGGTTGGAAGGCAGTGTGGGACCATGAGGCCAGATCCTTATCAAATCCACTCTTCGGGCTCAAACTCCAAATATCTCAGGGCTGCTTCTTTGCTCAGATAGTGGAGAAAATTCTTGTCTAGAAAATACTTCTCTAAAAAGTTAATTTTCTGGCTGGAAAACCCAGTGTGTGTGTGTGTGTGTGTGTGTGTGTGTGTGTGTGTGTGTGTGTGAAGAGAGTAAGGGTCAGGTCCCTCATTTTGGATTGTGTCTCTCCCCCTCCTCTGTGTGTGTGTGTGTGTGTGTGTGTGTGTGTGTGTGTGTGTGTGTGTGTGTGTGTGTGTGTGTGTGTGTGTGTGTGTGTGTGTGTGTGTGTGTGTGTGTGAAGAGAGTAAGGGTCAGGTCTCTCATTTTGGATTGTGTCTCTCCCCCTCCTCTTGAGTGGAGGATGGGGGCGTGGGCTGAGGCTTTATTGAGGGTGCTTTTCCTGTTGGGAGTAGTGGTGGGTCATAAAACCTAGAGGAGGTTGTTTTGATCTGGTGACTTCTCAGGAAGTAGCATTTGAGCTTTTGCTTTGTAAATCACTCTCCCCCAAACTGGCCAACTAGATTGGATTGCACTTCCCCAAGCCCACCTGGGGCCCTTCTTACTTCCCTTTCCACAGTAAACCAAAGCAGAAAAATCAAAGGAAGTCCAGGGGCCCCCAAATCCTCTGCCTCCAATAAGAAGAGGGCTCACTGGTGATTTGACCCCTCTAAATTCAGCATGTTCTGGGTGGTATGGCCATAGTTCTCCTTAAAATTCCAGATTTAAAAATCATGCCATCTTTCATTTTCTTTTGCCCATGCAGACTTTGGTTCCCCCAACCCCTCAGTTATAAACCAAGTAACATGGAAGGTAATCAGCTTCTGAGCCTGGTGGTAGATAACATGACTCCTAGGGGCACTACTCTCTTGTGGGGCTGCTGTCTCCCTGTGATACATTTCCTGAGCCCCAAACCCCTTCTTGACAAGATGGGACTTCCGGTGTGTAAGAGAGAGCTCATGAAGAGAGGGGATGGGACTGAGGCATCAGCATTATATGAATGGAGGAAACTCTCTGCAGTCAGTGACTGGGTTTTATGTAATTAAGATGCATGCTGGGGTGTGAGTGAAAGCCCACAGCCGCCTCACTAACTGAACTGTAATTTTTCTCTAACTGAACTGTAGCAAAAAAAAAAAAAAATCATTTTACCTAAATGGCTCCATTTGGTAATGTTAATGACCCTTTCCCTCCTAAAGACATCCCTGCTTCTCAAGGGTCCCTCTGCCAGCTTTGGGCTAGGGAGTTAAAGGGAAAAGAAGTAAAGAGGCTTCTACCTCTGTCTCAGTTCAGGCTACATCAAGTTAGGATGCTTTCAGGCCCAGACATCAGGGCTCCTATCCATAGCCAGAGAAATGCCCCATATGCTGGAAATGAGGCCATAGATTATATGAATTCCTGGGCCTTCTTAGCACTTACTTGCACAGGCCCCAGTTTACTCTCCTTCATTTCCCAGAGAAGTCTGGGTTGGGGCATCCCAAACCCACAAGCATCAGAGAATCTCCCTCATCCCTAAGGCTCGATGCAAATACACTGTCTTTATAGAGAGCTGAGCACTTCCATAGCTGTATACATGAAAATATATTTATAGATCGCTCCGTGTATAACAGGATGTATGTTTTCCATCTCCCTCTAATCCACATTTAAATGCAGATTTATAGATCTTTAGATTTATAGATCCACAGTGAACATAACAGTCCTCTGTCAGATTTCTGTGTGCACGTTACCAATCTCTCTATAGTGCTGGATGTATAGGCTGGGATGTATTGGTACAGCACTCCCTAAATATCTGGATGAATATTTGGTGAGGTTTTTTTTTTTTCCCCTTGGTTGGAAAAAAACTCTGAGTGTGTTTCTCAATCTCTATTTTGAAAAATTTATCTAGATTTATGCAAAAACCCCAACTCATAAAATAGCTACATATTGAAGCTACATATTTGGAGATCTTTATAGTCTTTGCAGTTTTGCTGCAAACTTAAATATTTGAAAGTATGTTTAGAAATGGTTTCATAATACATGTATCTATATGTAGGGGCATAGATCTCCCTCTAGAAGGATATAAACTTAATTCATCTCTCTGTCTATCTCTGTGTCAATAAAGACATCAGGTGAGTGTCTTTATTGGGGATAGGGAACAAATATCTTTCTGGCTGTTTTGCTTATTAAAGAAAGTGATTCTGTTGCTGTCTTCAAGGTTCCCACCAAATAGAATCTAAAGGAGTTAGCTGCCTCCTGAAAACCTACTCTAGGGACCACAGCCCTCTCCAGGCTTTCCCTGTGACTTGAAATCCCAGCCCAGTCTCCCCATCCTGCAGTATCTCCCAGAACAGCCGGCTAAAAAGGGAGAGAAAAGGGAAGAGCCCTGGGACTATGCTCCTCTTGGCTCCCAGGGTGGAGAGGTTGAGGGAGGGAAGCATGAGTCTCCCCAACACAACTGGGCCTTTGAAATTTGGGGAAAAGTGTTCAAGTCTCCCACTATTTTTGGAGGGTGCCCAAATGGTGCCAGGGTCACTGCCCTACCCATAAATGCCTCCTCCCCAATTGTTCTTGGTGCCCAGGGCCCAATTAAGCGGCTGCCTCACTCCCGGCAGCCGAGCTCTTATCGGCCGGGGATTGATGCCTCCGCGGCTCCTGTATATCATTTCCAAGATTTTTTCTGTCCAACTCCTCGGCTCCTTCGGCTTCCGCGGCTTTGACTAATGATTGCTACAGATGCCAACGTCTCCAGAATCCTAATAGCCAGGCAGGCGGATGCTTATTTACCCGGCAACATTGCCGCGGGGGAAGGGGAGCTGGGGGAGCAAGGATTGGGGTGCTGCAGGTTGTGGGGGACAAGGGAGAAGATTGTGATCAACTCAAGTTTCCCTCAACTTCTTCCCCAGTGAGAAAGACATTCCCAACTCCCTCCTCTCCCTGAGGGAAAAATAGAATCATAAAATAGGGCTAATAGTAACTCATAGCTTGCCTCGTTGGAAAAGATCAAAGAATGAACAGGACATGGGAGAATAATCAGAGAAGTGTTTATTACTTGTAAATAGATGAGAGATTAAGCAGGAGACCAGCAGTTTAGGGAGGAAAAAGGAGGGTTTCTTTTCTTTTTTTGTCTGGAGGAGGAGAGAAAGGGAAAGTCAGCCACGGTGGGAGAAGGGGCTCCTTTTAAAATTCTCGCGTCTTCTCCGTCCTCTCCCCACCCCAAATCTAGTCTTCCCATCCGTGAAAATGCCTCCCCTTTTCCCCTTTCTTCGCCTCACCTTCGGTCCCTCCGGTGTGGGGATGACCCGCGTGTTGCCGACCCGGGTGCCTCCTCCCAGAGGCCGCTCGGGTGCCCGCTGGGGCTGCCGGAGTGCTGGGGCCTCTGTCTGGGGGTGGGGAGAAAATCAGACCCAACAGTCCACTGCGGGCTGGGGGTCGCCGGCCCTGCGCTCCCACGCGGGCCGAGTGGCGGAAAAGTTGCAGCCGAATCCGCTTCTCCGGCGCTTCTGGGCCGCCAGCAGGGCCAGGTCTTTGGGGGGAGCGGCTGGAGTTCCCCGCCGAGCCTGCAGCCTGGGCATCGCGCTTCCTCGGGTCTCCATCCTGACCTTACCAGACATACACACTTCATGCCGGTGAAGAGACAACACAAAAAAGCCGAGCAGCCCGGCTCCGAGCCCAGGCGTGGAGTGCTCACTCCAACCCGGAATATTTTTCTATCAGAGAATAATGGAGCACAAAATAATTCAGCAGAGCGGATGGGCAGGAGCGCAGTGTGGGAGCCCCGCGCAGTGGGCCGGCTGCAGAGCGGGCCGCGCCGCCCAGCCCCGGAGGACCATTTCGTTGAAGTGTAGAGCGAGGCCGCAGCCCAGTCCCGACCCAGCCGCCCGAGGGCCAGTCTCTAAATGACGGTCCTTCAAGAGGACTCGGAAATGCAAAAAGGGAGCCGAAAAATTTAAACAGTCTGAAGGCAGAGGCGTCCCGACGCGGCCAAAGCGAAAATCAATCACGTAATTAAAACGGGGAGAGGGTGAGGCCCGAGGTTGGGGGTCCCGGGTTCCGAGGAGGTGGCCAAGGTGTGGGCCGAGGCGGGTGAGTGGCCCGGGGATGGGGCTCGCCCGCCACGGGCCCGGAGCGCCAGAGGCTGCGGGGAGGTTTATCACAGATCGCTATTGATTCCCGCTAGGCTGGGGAGAGCAGGCTGTGTGTCCTCCTCCAGGCCGGATCCTGAAACCTACCGATGGGCCTTTCCCGGGCTCCCCCATTTTTATGGGGTTGCGGCACGCAGTGAAAGACGGCTCCCCTGTTCCCAGGAGTGCCCGGATCTGTCCAGGCAAGTTTGTCTGAGCGTGCAGGTGGCACCAAGACACTGCCTCCGGGTTTAAGGGGATAGAGGAAGGTAGTACCCTAGTTTCAGGCACTTACATGTTCCCCCAACCTAGGAATCCATGCTTGCCTTTTGGAATGACTCTTACCTAAGGAGGGAGGGTTGGAAGGGATGTGGGTAGGCTTATCAAGGGGAAACTTGGGCCTGAGCTAACTGGATCCCTTAGGGGTCTCAGGGACCCCAGAGAAGGAAAGGGAACAGTTTCTGGAGGTAGGAAAGACGGCACGCAGGGAGCTCTGTTTGTGAAGGAATGATGTTCTTGTTATTATTGAGGTTAATGATGGTAATGATTGGATATGGCTGGGTCAGCCTGAGAGAAGAGCTCTCCACAGCCCTTTCTCACAGAGGCTTCTCTGGAGAAGTCACTGGCTCTCCAACCTAGCTGTAATTGGGGAGAATAAAATGAAGACCTTTCCTCCCTTTCCCTGCCCTTTCCTTCCCCACTCCTTAAGAACTCCAGATAAAAAGGGGACACCTTATAAAATCTTCATCACCCACACCAATCATTTCCCGTCTGGTCTCTCCAGTAAAACGCATCATTTTGGGGCACTGGGCTTTTGCCAGGCACCCTTCTTAGGAAGTTCAGCAAGGAGTTACCGGGCCAAGTCCCCACGAATGAATTCTGTTTCTGACTCTGGAGGAGACCCAGGATTCTCTTGCCTGCTCCATGGAATTCTCCCTCTATCCTTGCCTCTCCCAGTCTCTGCCTTCCTTGGTCCAGGGTGCCTCAACCCATGAGTCCCTGGCAGCTCAGAGGCCAAGAACAGATTAGAGTATCTTGAGATGCCCTCATCAACCCCAAAAGGAATCCCACCTTCCTATAGGCTTCTTAATTCTGGGAGCACCAGGTCAGCTCTCTGGAAGCTACCCTAAGCCAGCCTAATTCCTAAATCTTTCAAAACCACATTTAGAGTGCTTTAAAAGTAAAAGTCCTTTCATCCCCCTCGAATAGGAAAGTTCAAGTTAGAAATACTCAGCAGCGCAAGCTCCCTGCAGAACTATCAGAATTTTTCAATAACAACAACAAAAATAAGAATTAAAGCTTTCATCAAAGGGAGAAAGGGACACCCCCACCCCAGTTTTAAAGGATATAATCCTGCAGCCTTGGACAAGAGTGGGGAGCAGGGGTCAGTGAGGCCAGGATGAGCAAAGAAGAGGATGGGGAACCCAACCTCTAACTAACAATTTCTCCAGCATAAAAATGAAACATCAAATTCGTTAGCCCAGGGCCTTCATTTTTCCCCTTCCACATTATAACTAGTTATTGAACTCACTGGAAGATCTAAAGGCCATTTGCGAAGAGACAAATTTCAATGGAGTTTCCCCATCAATAACCCCATGGCAGTGACCTATTGGAACAAGTCAAACACCCGAGGTGAAATGCAGGTCACTCTGTCTAACCAATATTAAAATGCGGCCACTTTTTAAAAAGCCACTTTAAATGAGATTTGAGGAAAATTGAATTCCAAGGAAGGCAAAGCAAGGAGGGGAATATTCACGAGAGGACCTTGCCTATGGTCTCCGAACAAACAAGAGAAATTCATCTTTAATATTTTAAAGGGGGGCAAATTAACATTCCATGATTGCTTTTTTTTTTTGAGACTATAAGCGATTCCAGGAGAAAAAAAAAGGTTGAGTATTTTCTGGTGACACGTCTGGGTTATTAAAATCATTTTAGACCAATTCATTACTTTTACTGACAAGAGATTTAAGAAAAAATCAATTAAGCATTTGCATATTCTTTTGCATACATTAGCCCTGCCTGCTGGCATTAGAAGGGGACAAAACACATACATATATACATATACACAAACAGCGGGGGAGGGGGAGGAATGGGAGCCTTGCTTTAGTTTGGGGTTTGCAAGTTGCTTGGAGAAAGAAAAATAAAAATGGAATGAATTACTTGATTGTATACCATCTAAAAGTCAATTTATTTGAGGAAGAGGAAAGAGATGTGTTGCAATGTTTAATCTCTAGAACAACAACAAAAACCATATACACACTCGCGCGCGCACACAGTCACATCCTACCCTTCTGAGAGTGGGGAAAGGAATGACCCTCATTTTCCCTCTTTTTGCCCTCCAAATCCTGAGTTGGCTATCACTATTTTTCTCCCTAGGAAAATCCAGGGAGTCTGAGAGGTGAGATTTTAATGCAGCAGAGAATCAGTAGAGTCGCTGAGGTCTCTCAGCCGGCAGCTTGTTACTGGGGAGGGGAGGAATATGGGTTATCCAACGGTCAGTATGGTAATCCGGGCACAATAAGGCCTCGCACACAATGGACACATATTTTTCTTCAGCAGTGTCAGAAGGGAAGCGCTTTGTACTAAAACACGTTTCCGAAAGAAAAACCAGATCGAGATTTAGAAAGAGTATGGGGGGCGGTGCGGGTAGCATTCGGAGAGTGATTGTTTGGAGGCTGGCAAAAGGTGATCAGAAAAAATTAAAAAAATAAAATTGGGGCTGAGAGAGGTAGAGGGCAGAGCAGGGGTTGGAGATCCCTGGGCTGATGAGGCAGGAGGGCGAAACACAAAAGGAGATACAAGGATTCATCACGGACAAGAGCTGCTTTAGTGCCCCCCCAACCCATTAAGCTAATGCTAAGTACAGGAGCCCTCAGAAGGGATCTTATTTCTATGCTTGCAGTAATATCCAGGTGAAAATATTTGTATGTGTGGTCTGTGTAGTGGACTCTGGCTTGCTGTTTTCTTCATGTGATAGGTGACTTTCTTGCTACTGAGATATAGGAGCCCAAAGAGTTTTTTTGGTAAATGATGTAGATACAATGTGGACAAATTTGCGGAAATCTCCCAGATTTCACTTTCTGGACCCGAATGTCAAATTAGCTGTGCAAACCTGGAAAGAAAACTCCATGTATTTATGGCTGCATAAGGAGGCATTTAATACATCAATAAATAGTAATAGTATGAATGCACATAGACTTGACATTCAGTTGAAGGCATCTGAACTCTCTTGGATCTACCTACACGCACTGGCCCAAAGTGGGTTTCGTGCTCCCATTCCCTCGACCCACCTGCAGGAGCTCAGAATCCTGGGGAGTGGGGGTGTAAGATGGGCTGTGCCTTGGAAAGGACTTCCTAGCAAGCCCAAGAGGGTGAAACGATGGAAGAAAAGCAAGTTGAGGTGGGGGCAGGGCTGGTAGAAGGTGATGTGAGGGCTGGGAGGAGGGGAGCCAGGTGGAGGTGAGACTATTCCTGGCCAGCATAGGGTGGGGCAGCCGGATCCAGGTGCAGGCCTAGAAGGGAGGATGGGGGTGGGGCTGGAAGGCTTTCTCCTTCAGCAACCTTTCCCCCACCCTACCTGAGCTCTTATGAGCTCTGCCTCTCCCCAGGTGGGGGGCTGGGGCTGGGTTCAGAATTTTTATGTAAGACAGCAGTCAGCATTGGTTTCCCTTTGGCACTTCTTTTTTTTTTTTCTCTTTTTTTTTTTTTCCTTTGGCACTTCTAACAACTTGTAATTAACCCACCCCCCAGCATCAATAATAAACCCCTCACACATCTCCAAATCACTACCAACTAAGCAGCAGCCTTCACCTTCTCACATCTCTCAAGCTCCTCTTCCAACCAAACCAGCCAATCTTCACACGCAGAGGGTCCCGGATAAGAGTGTGCAGGAGTTCTCAACCAACTTTGGAAATTTGAGAATTGCCTCTAAGAGGTGGTCAGCCTCCAGGGAATTCCAGTTCTCTCGCCCATCTAGTGGCAGCGAGTGGGCACTGACCTCTGAGCAAGAGGTTTCCAGGGACTCCCAAGCACTGGCTCTTGATGAGCCTAGGGTGAGGGTGGGGGGGGCTTGAACATGGCAGGAAGAAAGGTGGCCAGGGGCCCAGGCGGGGGAATCAGTCCTTTGGGGCATCGGCTGTGGCCCAGCTCTCCAGCCTCAGGGTGAGCCCAAATTTGGAAGTGAGAACCCTCTCTGGTATCCCAAAGGTGGTGAGAGACAGGTTGGGAATCTCCTCCCTTCAGCCTCCCTCTCGCAACAGTTTTATTTTTTTCCCTTTCCCCTCCTCGTTCCCTTAATTGCAGATGTTCTAATTAAACCCTCAAATAGTTGTTATGCCGTTTTAAAAGGTACTTATTCAAGTGTCAACCAGGCTGGGCTGGGAGGAGGCAGCGTAGGGCGGCGAATTAAAGGTAGATTGACTAATCACAGCGGCGATCATAATAATAAAATCAGAGGGGAAAAAAATCACATTACGACTTTTCGTGGAAAGGAGGGAGCAGGCAGCCAGCGGCCGCCAGCCCTGCGCCGCCGCCGACACAAAGAGTGCGGGCGATTCCGCGAGACTGATTTATGACGTTTTACAGCCCTATAAAAGCTGTAGCGACGAGGCAAGCGCTCCTACCACCGCTGGCAGATTTAGTCTAATAAATAAAACATAAACAGTTAACTTTATGTGTCACTTTTATTGTTATCAAGTAAAATATAGCCGAGCCCCGGCAAGCTATGATTTTAAACTATAATTGTTATCAAGTGCAACAAGGGGACCCAGCTCCCTCCCTGGGCTCTCCCTTCTGCCACCCCCTCCAACTCTGAGTTATGGGATTAGTTAATTAGAATTGGTGGTATGACGTGGCCGCGCCTAGCTGGGGGGGGGAGTGTCAGAAAGCAGCTCTTCCTTGCCCCCTCCCTCCTCCATGGCCCTGCCTCCCCACCATCAAGGCTATTCCTGTGGGTGGGTGGCAAGAGAGAGGGGAGGGTGCAGGAATGGGCTGGAGACCCCCAAGGCCCACCCAGCCTCCCCGGCTTCGTGAGCTCGCCCCTCAGCTTTTGGAAGGCAGCCTGGAGCTGACCCTTGGGGATGCGTGTTTACATGTAAACACATGTGTTACATGGATACAATCCCTGCCGGAAGCAGGCTCTACTCACGCAGGCCTTCCTCCTAGCTAGGTCTGCCCTCTGTGGGGATGGAGAAAGAAGAGCTCCCAGGGCCTTGGCTGGGCACCATCCCAGGGGACTGCCCCTGGCAGAGTGCTCTCCCTGCCCCAAGTCCTCGGGAACCAGCCTTGGAGGTAGTTGTCAGAAAGCGGCAGGCCAGGCAGAATGGAGAGCAGAGACAGCTGCCAGTGGAAGAGATCCTCTGCTCTGGGCTGGGCAGGGAGGGTCAGTGGGCACTTGGGGAGGGCAAGGCTTCTGAACTATGCTTTTGCCAACCACTTCCTGTCTCTCTTCAGCGGGGGTTCAACCCCCAGACCTCCAGAAATGACGTCAGAATCATTTGCATCCCGCTGCCTCTACCTGCCCGGTCCAGCTGGGACCCTGCCTCGCCGGCCCCCTGGCCAGAGGGTTGGGTGAGTGTGTATGGAGAAGAGGGCTGGACTCTGGTCTCCTTGGATGGGGGGGTACCACAGGCTCGCCAGCCTCCTGGGCTCAGCCTGGGCCCCTCCCCATCCAACCTCCACTCCAGTCCTCATTCAACTTCCTCTTCCTGCGAAAGAGGGGCGCTGCCCTGTGACCTACACAGACTGAGACAGGATCGCCATGAATGGGGACCTCTGGAAAAGCTCGGGAGCCGAGGCCCGAGGGATACACCGGAGGTCCAAGGAGAGACTCTGGGAGGGGGCTGAATCACAGCCTCCCAACAGCATCCCAATGCCCAGGCTTTGGAAAGGAGCTGGGGGCTTCCCATCTCCTTTTGCAGGGGAGGGTTGTCAGTCGGAGTGGTGTGTACTAGGGGCACCCCAGCCCCTTCCAGCTAACCCCACATCACCACCACCACCACCCCCAGCACCACCACCACCACCACACACAAAAAAAATTGGATACATTTTGAATAAAGCGATTCGGTTCCTTATCCGGGGACTGGGTTGCTCCGTGTGATTGGCCGGCGGAGTCACATGGTGAAAGTAACTTTACAGGGTCGCTAGCTAGTAGGAGGGCTTTATGGAGCAGAAAAACGACAAAGCGAGAAAAATTATTTTCCACTCCAGAAATTAATGATCATGAGCTCGTATTTGATGGACTCTAACTACATCGATCCGAAATTTCCTCCATGCGAAGAATATTCGCAAAATAGCTACATCCCTGAACACAGTCCGGAATATTACGGCCGGACCAGGGAATCGGGATTCCAGCATCACCACCAGGAGCTGTACCCACCACCGCCTCCGCGCCCTAGCTACCCTGAGCGCCAGTATAGCTGCACCAGTCTCCAGGGGCCGGGCAATTCGCGAGGCCACGGGCCGGCCCAGACGGGCCACCACCACCCCGAGAAATCACAGCCGCTCTGCGAGCCGGCGCCACTCTCAGGCGCCTCCGCCTCCCCGTCCCCAGCCCCGCCAGCCTGCAGCCAGCCAGCCCCTGACCATCCCTCCAGCGCCGCCAGCAAGCAACCCATAGTCTACCCATGGATGAAAAAAATCCACGTTAGCACGGGTAGGCAACTTTGCTTTTTGCTCTCCCCCTCCCCTCTTCCCCAGCGCTCCCCACCCTCCTCGGCCCCCGCCGGCCCCGTCCTCCTTTCTCTCCTTCCCCCTCTCTCTCCAGGAGCGACTCTGGGTTAGCACAATTGAACTGGATTTACGAGCGAGAATGGGTAATTACATCCCCCATAAATTTTATGGCTTAGCTACTCTGGGCAGTCCGAGCCATGTGCTACGATCTGTTATGTATGTGTGAAAACTATGCTCGCTTTCTAAGGGCGCATAAATAATTCAGTGTCGTTACAATGAGGATTCCCCTCTTATTACACTACAAAGTCTCCAGCTCCCTTCAACTTCTTTATAACCCATTTAGCTTGATGACTTTATTTCCATCACCCCCTCCTCCTGTTCCAACAGAGCTGAGGATGGGGTGAGGGTGGGGGTGGGGAGCCTGCTGCCTTTGAACCCCACTATTTGCTTTCCCCCCCTCCCCTCAGTGAACCCCAATTATAACGGAGGGGAACCCAAGCGCTCGAGGACAGCCTACACCCGGCAGCAAGTCCTGGAATTAGAGAAAGAGTTTCATTACAATCGCTACCTGACCCGAAGGAGAAGGATCGAGATCGCTCACTCGCTGTGCCTCTCTGAGAGGCAGATCAAAATCTGGTTCCAAAACCGTCGCATGAAATGGAAGAAGGACCACCGACTCCCCAACACCAAAGTCAGGTCAGCGCCCCCGGCCGGCGCTGCGCCCAGCACCCTCTCCGCAGCCACCCCGGGCACTTCTGAAGACCACTCCCAGAGCGCCACGCCGCCGGAGCAGCAACGGGCAGAGGACATTACCAGGTTATAAAACATAACTCACACCCTGCCCCCATCCCAGGCCCCCCATCCTCCCCTTACACACAAATTGACTCTTATTTATAGAATTTAATATATATATATATTTTGGTTCTTTTCTCTCTTCCTCCCACCTTCCCCCTTGTCAATTCCAAACAGACAAAACAGATAAACAAACAAGCCCCCTGCCCTTCTCTCCTTTCCACTGTTAAGGACCCTTTTAAGCATGTGATGTTGTCTTAGCATGGTACCTGCTGGGTTGTTTTTTTTTTTTAAGGCCATTTTGGGGGGTTATTTATTTTTTAAGGAAAAAAAACTGCAAAAATTATATATTGCAAGGTGTGATGGTCTGGTTTGGGTGCATTTCAGGGGAAATGAGGAAAAGAAAAAAGGAAAGAGATTTTTAAGCCAGTACTCCTCCTTCTCCTCCTCCTCCTTCCCCCCTCTTTCCTTAGGCCTTTTGCATTGAAAATGCACCAGGGGAGGTTAGTGAGGGGGAAGTCATTTTAAGGAGAACAAAGCTATGAAGTTCTTTTGTATTATTGTTGGGGGGAGCTGGGAGGAGAAGGGGGAAGACCGCAGACAAAGCTAAATGCATCTGGAGAGCCTCTCAGAGCTGTTCAGTTTGAGGAGCCAAAAGAAAATAAAAATGAACTTTCAGTTCAGAGAGGCAGTCTATAGGTAGAACACCTCACCCCACCCCCCATCGTGGTTATTGTGTTTTTGGACTGAATTTACTTGATTATTGTAAAACTTGCAATAAAGAATTTTAGTGTCGATGTGAAATGCCCCGTGATCAATAATAAACCAGTGGATGTGAATTAGTTTTACGTCAATGTCTGATGGTTTCTTTTTCTCCCCCTCCTCCTTCTGGCCTGGTAACATCCCACCTTCTCTCTAGAGTTGCTGAAGTTTGCTCTAAGCAAATACACAAATCTTAACTCTCAACTCCAGTTTCCCAAGGTCCTTAGAAGATCCAGCAAAAGGTTTGGGGCAGAGGATGTCAGGAGAGGGAATGTGGAAGAGTAGGGCACTTCCTCCCTGAGTCTGTAGGGGCCAGACTCTCCTGGGGGGTCTCACTTTTCTAGAGTTAAGCACAGTGCCTTCTTTTGTCTCTTCCTCTCTCCTCTCTTCTCCCTTCCCTCCGGTGAGTAGGCCTGCCTAATTTGCAGATTAGAAGGCAAGTTTAGGGAGTTGGGACGAAGAAGAGTTTCATCTTTGGGGAGTTCTTTAGGGCTGAGGGATTAGGAAGATGCCTCTCAACATGCCTGTTCTCCTTAAAAGAAGAAACATTTTGAGCTGGTGATTCTAAAGCAGCAAAGTGACCTGTCAGGAGGCTTTTCTGTCTGTTTAGACTTGGAAAGAAGGGTGAAGTGGAGGCCAGAGGCCTGGGAGGCCCCCTTGCATGGGTAGGCCTCAAAGCCTGATGCCTGGAGATAATGAAGCACTCTTATTCCCCACTCCCCCCCAACTTTTATCATGGACCTGCTAGATGTTGAGAAAAGACACAGGGAGAGGCAGGGGGATCACCTTTCTTCCTCCACCCTCCTAGGTCTCCTTAGGGCTTGGAGATTGGAGGAACAAGGCTTCCTGCTTGTAAAAAAAAATTTTTTTTAATTGCTTCCTTGGGGGCTAAAACAAACAAAAACTGATTTGGATTGCCTGAATGATTACTTTAAACCAAAATCTCCCAAAAATTCTAGTCCTGGGGACCAGGCTCTGAGTAAGGCCTGCTCGAATTTTTGCTTGTTTGTTGGGAGAAGGTGAAGGGGTAGTTGGTGAGCTTCTCCGACAGTTTACCCAAATATCAGGATGGAGGGCTGTCAGAAGTAGAAGAGAGAGGGAGAAGAGATATGGGATAAGTAGGGAAGCCGTGGATACTGCTCTCCTCTCTCCTCGAATTCTGGAGTGAAAGGCAACAGAGGAACCAAGTTATGAAAACCTGTTTGATGTGCTTTGGATTTATTTCCTCTTGAACCACTTGCTGGCTGTGTGTGTGTGTGTGTATGCTGGGGTCCTCTAGGTCTACTTTCCCCTCCCTCAATGGTGCCCTGGGGACAGCAAAACATGCTGCCTACAGTGTGAGGAAGCAGGGCCAACAATTATCTGGAGTGATTTTATGTAATCAAGTGAATTAGGGGCCAAATCTGACTGTAGCTCCCATCATCTTGATGCAATTGGCTTTGGGGCAGGAAAAGGGTGTCTAGTTGCGCTTGGGAAAAGGGAAGGTGTGAGGAGGGGACCTGGAAGTCTTTCCAATCCCTTAAGGAAGTTAAGATGGAAAGAGGGGGCAATGGAAATTAAGATTCATAATCTTTTCCTAACTTTGCTCACTGGGTTTCAGGGGAATGTATTCTTTCTCCTCCCTAAAGTGGAAGAGATGAACACAGGGGAGGGAAATTCACTATCTTCTATATGTTAAAATGAACTTGCTGAAGGTACATGCTCTTGTTTGAGAAAAGCAGTATAAAAGGATTGGGACAGTTCTTCTATTTTTCCTTCTTTAGGAGCTTCTGTTTTAAATTCCTCTTCCTTTTAAATTCCTTTTCTCATACATACACATGTAGTCACTCTCTGTGTATCTCTCTCTGTCCCTCTCAGTCTGAAAAGCAAAAACATCAGACATCCATAGTTTGACAAATAAAGCTAAACCCTCTTGTATTTGAGTTTTGGAAAAATTTGGCCTCTGGCCTTCCCTCCAGTGGGTTTCATTCTTTGCTTTTCCCCCAAAATTCTCCTTTGCCTTGGACCTGACCACCTGGAATGGGATCAGGCTCTCGGAGATGAGCGGGATGTCCAGTGTAGGGGGCCAACCTAGGCCCCTAGCTCTAGCTGTCTTGACCCACTGGATGCTGCTACAGCCTCACTGGGAAGCTGAGGGTCGGGGCTTTTATTGAAGTTGGATTGAACAGTGGGGAAAGCCTGGGGGGTGGGGTGGGGAAGACACAGCCCAGGTTCACGGGGAGGACACAGCATTTTCTCTCCCATCGCCTTTATATTCAGCAGCGCCTCTGACCTCTCCCCCACCCCCAGCTCCGACCCTCCCAAGCCAGCCCTAGCTCAGCCCCCGGTCTCCAGACAGGATGCCACAGCTTCTGTGGGGCTGGGGATTTCTTGCCCCGAGTAATGGAAGAGGCAAGGCGCATGAATGCCTGCTAGCGTATTGTGTGTGTCTCTCCAATGGCTAAGTAAAAAGAAGACGGGGTGAAACCGGCAACACCAATCTTCCAAGGTCCTTCTCTCCAAGCACCAGGGGATCCCCACAGGTCAAAAATCCCCTTGACATGTAAGTAGTTAGCACTCATCTGCTCTGGGAGCGAGGAGCACTGCAGTTTCAACTCTATCTCTGTTTGCCATTCAATTTTTATTTCAACTCCCGGTCTTGGGGAGGGAAGGCGGGAAATCCAATCAGGAGCGGTGAACTTCTGCTTGAGGAAAAAAATGGAGTATCTGAGCCGAGGAGTGTACCTGGGGAACGAAGAAACTTGTCTCCAAAAGGAGAGAAAGAGTGGAGAAAGTGAGCCTTGGGGACGAGGGTGGGGGTGGGGGAAGGACTGAGGAACTTTGCTTGTCTGAGGGCCTCTCACTGCTGCTTGTGTGAAGTTTCCTACAAAGTTTTCTCTGCAATCTGTGCATCAGCTTTTTTTGAGCATACACTTGGCGGATTGCAATCCAGGGACGCCTTCCCGCTGTTAGATGTATGTATCTGTGTGTATTTGGGAGACCGCTAAGGAAGACAAACAGTTAAGGGGTTTTCCGGAGCTTGGGGCCAGGGTACCCTCTGCTAGGCACGGTTTGTCTGCTTTTCTAAAATTAGAGAGACTGACTCTGAAGGGGGTGCTATGGTGGGGAGGAGAAGCCTGCTAGGGCAATTTTACCATCTTTTTCTCAGCTTTCTGCCCAATCCTGGGTAAGTGTGGTTCACAAAGCCACTTCTCATGGTTTTCCACAGCTTCTATCTGCACCCCACTTTGGAAAGCTGAAAATTAACTTTCATAAGAAATCAAGAAATCCTTCTTAGGCTTGGAAAAAGAGATGGAGGAACCCCCAACTCCAGCGGCCATCAGGGCAGCGGGAATATTTATTACCTCTCTGGATATCATTACCTAAGAATACAATTTTATGAACTTCCTAATCTGTTAGCTTGATTTATCTGGGTGGGTAGGGGCCCAAAATAAACATTTAGGGGATTTAGTAGGAAAAAAAAAAAGTCTTTGCCTGTGACCAGTCTTTCTGATGGAACTGACCACCCCGCTTGGCTTGCTTTTTCTGCATCCCATCTCACTAGTCCCAATTTAATTTTTCTCCTGCAGCATGTGGCAGCTTTGAGTATCCAAGTTTTAGTTGCTTCTTGAGAATTAAAAACGGTAATGTGCTCTGTTTGAACTGGACACCTGGAGGGCTCTTTCAGCCGCCTTAAAATCTGTGCAGCTACTGGAACTCGGATCCCCTTTGGGCTTGGGGAGCAGAGAGAAACCGAGGTCTGCTCACTGACTCCCAGGTCCAGGAGCCTCTTCTCGGGCTTGGCTCTCCTCGGGCTTGGCTCTCCTCTACGCTTCAGGATTTTCCTGCTCTTCTCTCTGGTGTGAGCTCCGGAGTTCCTTTGAACTGCAGGGTCCTTCCAGAAGCCAAGCCCACAACCACAACCATGCCTACAGGCCCAGCTAACTGATGAATTAGGAGGCAGGGGAGACAAGGATGGGTAGGGAGAGTCTCAGAGTATGTTTGAGGAAGAGTTAGGGCTACATAGTCTAATAAACCTAAAGGGACTGTTTCAACTTCCCAGTCCCCATCAGCAATTGCCAGATTCCCTAAGATGTAGGGTCCTGTAGCATCCACTCTGCAACCGTGATGGGAATGGATCCAGTCCAAAGAAGTGTCCCCTCTACTCACTCCTTTCTGACCCTGTCTTTGCAGCGTCAGAGTTTGGGAGAGGGAAGTATATTTGAACTTTGGGCAGAGAAACCCTAAATCACAGCATATGGGAAGCTCTGCCAAACAGCTCAATCCTAGGTTCCTGCTCCCAGGGGTGCCTCTGGCTTCCCAGGAAGCCGGGCCTAAGAGAACAGGGCACAAAGCAGCTGCTTGCATTCGGGGGTCCTCGCTCCCCTCCTCGCAGCGGCCAGGGTCTGGAGGAAGCCGAAATGGGACCAGCCCGACAAAGACGAAAACGCGAGAGGCCGACCGGCCGCCCGGCTTCTGCTCCGGGTTCCACACCGCGTCTGCTCTGGGCGCAGTGTCGCCTTCAGCTGGGTCACGACCCCCGGCTCTCACGGAGGACAATAGGGCGCAGGGCGGGGGCTGGGGGCTGTGTGGCCGGCCGAGCGGGTTCACTGAGCGGTGAACTCCTTTCCATCTCCCGGGGCTCGCCCTTTAGGGCCCAAGCTCCCTTTGCTTCCCCCATCCCACCTTCCATTTTTTCGTGGAAAATGGAGCTGCCTCTCGGTTGCTCATCAACCGACCAACTCCCCACCACCAAATAAGGAGACTTTATTTCCTTTGGAAAGGAGAGGATAATTTTCTCTGACTTACAAGAGCAGGAAATGAGACCCTCTCACAAGATTTTTGTGGGGACCAATGGAGACGAGAGATCTCCTCAGTCAGTAGTAGAAACATTTCCAAACCCGGAAGAATCCCAGGTCATCAAACCAACAGTCTCTCTTCTGTCAGAGGAATTCCAGGCCCAGAGTGGGTCCACCCCGCACCTCAGCCCCAAATCCTGGGAATAATTGCCTCCCTTCTCCCCTGGCCTTTGTCTCTGAATGCCAGGTTAGGATTAGGACTCTTACAAAACGGGAGGCACCTTCTCCAATCCCATGGACAGGGGACAGGGCTGGGTTATCCATGGGGGTGTGGGAATGAGTCACTTGGGAGATGGCCCCCAACCAGTTTGTTCTTGTTCTGTGGTGTCACCCCACTCCCATGACTGCCTGGCTCCTCCTCAAAATGACTCTGTCCCTTTGGGTGGGAACACAGTGTTTGTAACTTTCTACATGTGGAGTTTTTCCACTCGGCTGGAACAGACCTTGGTAATTAAGGTTACAGGACAGGGGTTGAGTTCCAGCAGGAGGAGAGAAGAGCTGGGGAGAGGAGAAAGTGGAGGAGGTATGGAATATTCCCCATGGGCATTTGCTCCTGCTTTTAGCGGCCCTTCTCCATGCCCCACCTCCTCCCTCTGCCACCTGACCCCGCTCAGATGGGAGATGGGGAGATTTGAGCTTCCCAGCTGGAAACCTCTCTTCTTGGACTTGGGTCTCTGATGATTTTGAACCATTTGGGGATGTGACTGCCTCAAGTTCTATCCGTGTCTGTCTGTCTCTGCTCAGCATTTTCAAGGAAGCCTAGCGTTCCTGCTGCTTTCCTCCGGTTCTTGCCCCTCTGCCCTCTCATTCCCCAATAATCCTCTGGGACAGCCCCTAGCCCCAGTGCTCCTCCTCAACTCCCCTCCACTGAGAATGCAGAAGAGGAACCAAAAGGTAGGGGGCGGCAATCTGGGAGGGACATTTGAGGTTCAAAGGTTCCTGGCTGAGCTTCCAGTCCAGGTCACCTCAGGGACCGATCTGACTGCTCCAGAGTGGCCCCTGGGCCAGCAGCAAATAGAACAAGATTTTATAGCCCCAGGGCAGATGTTGGCTTAGCTGTCTCACCCAGATTCCCCTTTATCTCTACTCCACCAAAGAGGCTCCAATCCCCACTACACCTTTGTTCTCTTTCCTTTTTCCCCTCCTCCCCCTCCTCTTCTTCCGTTTGATCCTGCCTTTCCCCCTCAAATTATTCCTTTAGATCTGGAAGCATCTGTTCCTGCCTGCCCCTCCCCCTCCCCTCATTCCCTCCTTCCCCCTCCCTCCCTCTCTAGCAAAGAAGCCCCCAAATGGAGGGCCTCTGGCCTCTAGCCTGTTCTGCTACCTCAGAGCCCAGAGACCTTTGAGGCCAAACCTTGAGACCCCTCCTAACCCCCGGTCCCTTTCATTTCATTCTCTCAGCTGGAGAGGGTCCTGGAATTGCACAATTTGAGTCTTGGCCCCCAGGGACCAGTCTCTTCTCTTACTGGGTCAGTTATCCATTAAATTCAGGCAAAAGCACTGTAGTCGAAGGGTTTGGTGCTGAATTATTTAGATTATTGCCCCAATTCTCTGCTGGGCTTTTTTTGGATTCTGGATTTTGAACATATCTTCATATTCTGACCCTAGAGGGGAAATGGCCTTTTCTAACCTCTCTACCTGGTCATTCTTTATTACCCTCCCCAGCCCCTTCCCTTGATTGCAAAGTCATTTTCTGAGCAATTAGCATTTCCCTCAATACCTCCCAGAATTCTGTAATCTAACGGAGGAGGCCAAGGCATTGTCCCTACTACTCACACGGAAGGGTCTCTTTTCTCTGTCTTCCAAAAAATAAAAAAGAAGCCAAGAATTGACTCCCTCACATCCTCCTTCCCTCCACTCATATCCAGGAATTTGCAGTCTCCAAAGCTTGATGGAGAGGGTAGTAAACTTAATCAAAGTGAACAACAGCTTGTTTTGTCCTCTTAGTCAATCCAGTTGGATTTTAGTCTGGAAAAGGCAGGCCCAAGACTCTTGAACTCTGTCTGCTAGATCTGTCTGTAGCAAGAACCCACCTTATATCCCAGAGCATCAGACTGGAATAATCCCAAGGTCCTTGCCCTAGTGCCCACAGTTGAAAACCGGTAGAAAAGATTAAATCCTTCTCTGTCCCTTCCTTCCAGCTCTGTCTTGAGATTCAGCCCTGCTTGGGATTCTGCCCCTCTTCTCTCTTTAAAGATCGGTGGTTGGCCAAGAGCCCCAGATTCATGCTCCCTTTGCTCTGCCACTTGGTTACCATGACAATAAGAGGCAACTATCCCACCCACTCCAGGTGGTTGGATAGACCCAGACCAGCCAGGATGTTCTCTGGGGGAACCTGATCTAAGAAAGACCCTGGAGATGAGAGCCTGTATTTTGTTATAGCATCTTTGCTAATTAGTCAGGATGGAAGAGGGAGAACTGGGGAGAGAGTCTCTCCCTGCACTCTATAATTTCATACAGTCCTTTCTCTCTGCATATGTGTTTGCCTAGAGGTACACCGTCAAAACAAGCATAAGGCAAGGACCTCAACACATTCATGTCTTCTTTTTATAAATGCATGGGAGGCGATTTTGCTGAAGGTCTGCATGTGTGTATGTGTGTGTGTGTGTGTGTGTGCGGAGAGGCTCTGAGTGATAGAGAAGAATAACATCCCAAGTATAGACCTATGAAGTAGATTTTTTGACTTATCACTGATGTTACTGGTGACAAAGGTTTTTGCTATCCTCTCTTCCTCATACACTTCTGTAAAAGGTCTGCTCCTTTGCCTGAAGGATGTGGCCTGAGGACTCACTCTTGATCCTACAACTTGACTCCAGAGGCCTGGGGTGGTTATATAAGAAGAAGGCAGGCGTCAGAGACATCTGGAAGATCAGATACCTCACTTAATGCTCTCACTTACATGTCAAAGTTAAATCAAAACCACAAACATTTATCTAACCCTTCAATCTACACTATTCTGCTCATAGGCAGGGCCCGGGAAACCACCACCACCACCACAATAGCAGCAGCAACTGCACAGTAACTGTCTCCTAGGGTTCTTAATTGCCTTGGGATTAAGTGGATAAATGTATGAAAAGCACTTAGATGAGAGCTTGGCATATAGTAAGATTTCAGTAAGTGCTAGCTGTTATTATTACTAACAATAATGGGCATTTTCTTAAGTGCTTACTATGTACCAGGCGCTGTGCTAAATTTATTTCATTTGAATCTTATAATAACACTGCAAGGAAGTTGTGTCCCTATTTTACACAAGAGGAAGCTGAGTGAGGCCCAAGAGGCTAATGATATGCCCCACTGGCAGAACCAGCACTCCAATCAGACTTGCCTGACCCCAGAGTGGGCACTCTGAACCATTTCTCTGCTCTTGATGAACTTGGACACTGCTGTTAGGCTGGGACTGAGTTTGGCAGAGAGCTCTGGTGAGGATGTGGGTGCAGCAGCAGCCTGAAGGTGAGCAGAACCTAACCTGGGTTTTGCCACTTGCCTTGGTCTTGCCTTAGGTTCTTGTCCCCAGCAACAACAGGCTCTGACAGTTGTTCACAAACTTTTTGGTCTCAGAACCCCTTTATACTCTTAAAAATTATTAGAATCTCCAAGAGCTCTTTTTATATGGGTCATACCTATCAATATTTACCTCACTAGAAATGAAAACTGGAACTTTAAAAAAATAGTCTTTTAAAACAATGATAATCTGTCACGTGTTATCATAACTTTTAAAAAATTTTAATTGGAAATCATAACTTTTTTTGAAAAAAATAGTTTTAAAAACAATTTAGTGAGAAGAATGTCATTGTTTTACATTGAAGCATATCTTTTAAATGTCTAGCTTAATAGAAGGTGATTAGATTCTCATATCTGTTTCTCCTTTCAATTTGTTGTGATACGGTGTCTGGTTTTTTTTTTTTTACCTGTTTGTTCACACTCTTTTAATCCCTCAGCCCCCATAAAATAAACATTCTAAAGTGTAAGCAGTGGAAAATCATGTAAACTCTGCAGAAATAGAAAATAAATTAGTTTCTTTCAAGACTTGGGGGAGGTCCTTTTCCTGAACGCTAGCTGCTGCTGCTGCTGCTGCTAAGTCACTTCAGTCATGTCCGACTCTGTGCGACCCCATAGATGGCAGCCCACCAGGGTCCGCCGTCCCTGGGATTCTCCAGGCAAGAACCCTGGAGTGGGACAGTGTCTGTTTGAAGTACATGAAGTACATAGCCTCATGCAGGCAGATATATATTGGAAAAGAAAGGAGTTCACAGAACTCTTGAAAGGGTATCCAGGACCCCCAAGGATCCTTGGGCCACACTTTAAGAACCAATGATCTAACCAACTGAGACAACCAGCAGAACTCACTCCATAATAACTATATTGAACATCTTTTTCGCTCTCGATTGTTGCTTCTAACTCCAAGACTCATCGTCATTTCACTAGTTAGGGCTGTATTCAAATTGCGTTATCTTAGGCAATTACTCTTTTTTTTTTCCTATCCCATATTTTAAATTAGATAGATAAATACATTGGCACGCATGCATACAAATATTTATATGTTATACATGTTATTGGTGGATATTCATTATTTTATTGTGAATATGTAGAGTAAAATATAGATTTATAGATAAAATACTTTTTATGTTTAGCATAGTTTGACCTGGGCAGCTTAGCTATTCCTATCAATCTTGTTTTTCCAAAGGGGAAACTGAGCCAAAACAGGGTGATGTAACTTGCTGAAGATGACATGCTCAGTATGTGGTGGACGGAGATCAGAACTCCTGTCCTCTGACTCCAGCACCTGTGCTCACTGCACAGGAACCCTCCCTCTGAAGACACGGCTGCATAACACGTGCATGAAGGTGGCTGGGTGCCATACACTGTTTATGGAAGTATATGCGATGGCTTTAGTTATCTGAACATATTTATGTATGAAAGGGAAAAAAAATCTTGTATCTCTGTGTGTGAAGTTGCAGTTTTATTGAGAGGCACAAGGCACCAGCTTGCCAATGGTTTTCCTTCCTTACGAAACTCACGGTGTGTCTATGGTCTTGGGCTTGATCTATCTAATTTCCAGGACACTTACTCCTTCCAATTCCTCTGTTGGTACATTCTCACAAGGGGCACGCAGATAGCCCTGTTCTTCATATGAGCACACAGAACAGGCACACCTGGAGGTAACAATCTGATCCCCTTTCTTTTTTTTTCCCTTGGACATCATGAGCAACTTCCTGTCTTTTCAAAATAAGTGACCTACAAGTGTACAACCAAGAGACGCATAGCTGTGTGAACGGAGGTGTGTATGTGTCTCTGCAGATGCAAATGTGGAACCCTTGGGTGTCCATATACTTGTTTAGGTAAGCACCAAGAAAATGTATGAGCAACTGGAGCCTCAGTAATTTCATTAATCTGATAGAGATTTTTATTCACAAATTCTATATTTTAAGACTGCATGAGGTTCATGTTTATGCACGGTCCAATGAGAAGAACCCTAGGTGGGAAGCAGGCTGTTGGAATTCTAGTCAGGGCTTTCTGCTCCCAGTTGCCTTAAACAAATCACTTACCTGGTGAGGGCCCTCCACCTCCTCATCCACATAATGGGGAGAATAATGAGAGTTTCAGCTACATCTCCAGATGGAGAGTGCAGTGGGGAAAGAATAGGAGATGTCTGTGAGAATGTGATTCTTTCATAGTATGGAAAAATCGAAACAAAATCAAGAGAGAATAATATAATCAAACATTCACATACCCATCACCCCACTTTAACAGGGATCAACCCATGGTCAATCTAATTTCATCTAGTTTGAGCCCAACACTTCCTCATACACTTTGAAGCAAACCCCAGACAGCACATTATTTCTTATGTGAACAATTCAATAAATATCTCTAAAAGGTAAAACCATTTTTAACAACCTAACTACAATATGATTATCATACTGACCTGAAAAATGTCAGCAAATTTTTTTAGCTTTTTAAGTGTGAGAAAGGTCTAAAAAATGTAGAGCAGCTGACTTCCCTATGCCTCGTGCTCAGGGTAGATTAATGTTAATAAGGGAAAATGAGGAAAATGGGAAGGAAAGGATGAAGTTTCCTGTTTTATTTCTCTCTTAAAATCCCAGTTCACCTCCAGAAACTCCCCTCTACTCATTAGGGCCATTAAAAATGGACTGAGAGGGGACCGTGGAGGTCTAGATTGCTAGAGGCAGCCAGAAGGGGCCCTTGGAAGACTCTGCAGATTTCATCTTGGAAGGAAATAGTTGTTGAGCCAGAGTGAGTCTGAGCAGAGAGCCTGCCCAACCATTTTCCAGCATCAGATTTCATCTTTGGCTTGCCAAGCATTTGAGAGATGTCTGAAGTCTCATTGGAGTTTCTGATCTCTAAAGACATGCAGATACATGTAATAGCATCCTTATACAGAAACCCAAAAGGAGATATGCACAGAGGCATAGGCAAATACACCCGTTCATACACAGATCGTGTACAAGCACATGCAAGCATTCAGAGACAGATGCAAATGTACAAGTAGATGTACACCCAAAGAAAGTGAAAGTGAAGTCGCTTAGTCATGTCCGACTCTTTGCGACCCCATGGACTGTAGCCTACCAGGCTCCTCCGTCTATGAAATTCTCCAGGCAAGAATACTGGAGTGGGTTGCCATTTCCTTCTCCAGGGGATCTTCCCAACTCATGGATCAAACCCAGATCTCCCACATTGCAGGCAGATGCTTTAACCTCTGAGCCACCAGGGAAGCCCCTGATGTACACCCAGGTGTGTGGGAAAACACAGAGACACAACCCAAACACTCAGACATATGTGAGTATGCAGGGATACAAAAAACATGCAAGTCATGGAAAAAATACACAAAAAGCCCAGAGACATGCGAATGCATTTTGGGCCATTTTTACACGTGAGCAGTTAAAGTGGCCAAGCCCCATTTTAGCTGGCTCCTTCCCTCTCAGCCTATAAATTTACCAAATGGCCAAAGCTACACTCTGAGTCACATTCATGCAAATGTGCACCTAAGAGAAATTGTCCCAAGGGCTTCTCTCAATCCTCTCTCTCCCAGAAAGACAAAGACTAAGGGTAGTATGGCATGGTATGTATGTGGGTATGTGTCCATATGAACACGTGTTTCTTTGTTCTAATGAGTCGGCTTGATGAAAACAGAAGGGCGCTAGCCACATACAGACTGCAAGTCACTGTAGGCTGATGAGTGAACATTGCTTTGCCTACACTGTGCTGCAGCTATAGGTTAGACTGATATTTTTGCTGAATTGATTGACCCAAGTGGGTATTTTGGCAACTTATAGACATGACTGAGAGTGCTTTCTTTGAGCCTGAGTGAGGCTGTCAGTTGTCTGGGTTTGATTTTTTTGAGTGAACTTACTAATCAATTCAAAGAATAATGATGATGGAACTGAGTTGATCAGGTGGTTGACTAGGCCTCACATGGCCACAGAGTGATTCCGAGTCAAAAACGATGGGCAGGATCTGACAGTTTAAAAACAGGATCCATCAATTAAACAGAAAGAAACCAGTGGGGCTGTTTGGCACTGTGTTCACCAAAACCAGTCAACTGAGTAAAATGGTCTCATTTCAACCAATTTGTGCAAGATGTACCGGCAGTACCTGAGGGTCAGGGAACCCAAATGGCTTTGCATTGAAAGCTAGATGTATACCAAGATCTAAAAGAGGAAAGGGCTGTGTTCACGGCTGTACACTTGGAAGAATAAAGTTGTAATGCAAGGTTGTGTGTGATTGCATGTGTGCTTGTATCTGGAGCTGTGTCTACTTATAACTAATAACACTGGCAAGAGAGTAAAAGCTGTATATGATAACTGGCGCTTTCTTTTCATGTGGAATCACAGAAGGTTAGGTACTGAAGGAACCTTTAGAGTTCATGTAGAAACTGAGACTTGGGGAGCTTTTGGTTTTTGTTTTGTTATTGATTTTGTGGCCATACCCTACATCAGGTGGGATCTTAGTGCCCTGACCAGGGATCAAACATGTGCCACCTGCATTGGAAGTTCGGAGTCTTAACCAGTGGACCACTAAGGAAGTCCTAAGGTGTGGAGAGTTTTAAATGACTTGTCCAAGGTTAGACAGTGAGTGAACAGCTGAGACACATCTAGACACCATATTTGTTAAAGCTGTCATAACAAAGTACCCACAGAGTAGGTGGCTAAAACAATAGAAATTTATTTTTTTCACATTTCTGGAGGCTAGAAGTCCAAGACCAAAGTGTTGGTAGGGTTGAATCCTTTAGAGGCCTCTCTCATGGTCTTTTTCATATGGTCTTGGGGTCTACCTGGTCTTTCTGTGTCCTAATCTCTTCCTTGGACATCAGCCAAGTTGAATTAAGGTCCGCCACTATGTCCTCATTTTGTCTTGATTATCTCTTTAAAGGCCCCATATCTAAATACAGTCACATTCTCCAGTACTGGGGTGTTAAGACTTCAACATAAGAATTTGGGGTGACACAAAGCCTAAAACAGACATCAAGGCCCTAGACCCCCTAGTCCAGTGCTATTGTGCCCACATCAAACTGATAAGTTATCTGGTGAATTTTGTTCCTGAATTGATTTAATTTTGTTTGGTTTCTTAGAGATGGGAAAGTTGGTTGGGGCCAACATGAGATTTAAAAATGTATTCCGGAGCCAAAGCCCAGTGGTAAACTGAGTTAGCACTGCCTGAGGACTCTGGAATTAGACAGACCACCAAACACTGGGAAAAGGAAGTTTCCAGTCAGAATCTGTGGACTAGAAGGAACCATGTGAGGTTAACTTGACCGTCTCAGGGGGATGAGAATTACCTGATATGTTCAGAGAACACAGGTGTCTAACAACTTTCATGACTGGCAAATTCTTCTTATATATCATCAGCATTCTTCATGCTAAGTTCAACCCTCTTCCCTTGCCTCCAGTCCTCAGAACTGGACAATAAGAGTTTTTCCTTGGGAGCTTGAGGAGGGCTTGATGATATATTAAGGAAAAACTTTCTATTCAAGATAGCCTTTTTCCTTATCTGAGGCTGGAGGTAGGATGTCAGAGGCAAAAAAAAATGTGCACTTATCTCTTTGCTCTTTGCCCTGAGACCTTCAGCCCCTCTCCAGGTCTTGGGAAGCTCTAGAGAGTGGATTGAGGTGAACTGACACATAAGGTAGCACAGAAACAGGGTCTTCCCCTGTTTATTAGAGAGGCCCTCTAATTTCACAGGGCTTCCCTGGTGGCTTAGACAGTAAAGAATCCACCTTTAACGCGGAGACCCAGGTTCGATTCCTGGGTCAGGAAGATCCCCTGGAGAAGGGAATGGCTACCCACTCCAGTATTCTTGCCTGGAGAAGTCCATGGACAGAGGAGCCGGGCAGGCTATAGTCCATGGGGTCACAAAGAGTCAGACATGACTGAGTGACTAACACTTTCTAATTTCACAGAAATCACAGATGGGCTCCAGTGGGACTGTGGAGTGTGGTGTGGGTATGATAAGGCATGTGCCAAAAAAGTGGCCATAACCAAACAAGGAAGTCCATGTTATCATGATGGTTGGTGTCTGTGTTCTCTGCCATGGGAATGAAGCTCAAATTCTGGGTTTTGGAGGAAGAAATTACAAAAGTATCTAGCTGAAATGCAAAGAGAGCCAGGTGCGGCGTGGTATCCTGGGAAGGATGGTTTGAGGATCAGAATGCTTGGGTTCTGGTCTCTGTCTGAGCCTCAGTTTCCCTTCCTTTACAATGAAGTGGTTCAATTAGGTTATCACTCAGATCCTTCTAGCTCTGAAACTCTAAGCAAAAACTAGAGGATGCTGGGGGGCAGGGAAGGAATACTCTTTGTAGCAAATCAAATGATGGACTATGTGTCTCTGTGAACCAAACCAGGCACAGAAAACTCTCCATCTTCATTCCAGAGTTGGTGGGGGTTGGAGGAGAGGGGGTGTTAGCTGTGGTGTCTCCTCATTTGACAACTCAACCTTCCGCACAGGGCCCCTGCAGACACACCATGGGGAGCTGACTCCCTTGAGGACTCTGCCCCTGAGGGGAGGGAGGCAGAGACAAGATGGGGCAGGACAATGGGAAGGGTGTCTGGAGGATGCCAGCAGTCAGGTAAAAACAGAGATATCAGCCCACCTTCTGCTTAGCTTCAAAAATCAGAATAAAGGGATCCAATTTCATAGCTTTCATCTGAAGTTAATGGATAATGAGATGCAGGATCAGCCTTATGCAGTGATGCAGTATAAAGCCCCTGGGAAAGCTCTGTTTTCCCCCTCCCCAATTATCCTGCCACTGAATTGCCTTAAGTTCCACCATTAGAGCACATGGTGTTAAGTGCAGTCCTCTGCACATCACATCCTTTAAAATACAAAAGCACCGCTGGGATACTTTATCAAACAAGGCTAGAACCAGAAAAGTAGTGCTTAGCGGGGATGCTTAGGGAGACGAGGGGCTCTGAAGATTAATCTCTAGATGCCTCTCAGTTTCACGTTGGCTGAGCCTTACAAGAAAGCTAGACTCTGCCTGGGGAAGTGGGAACTCAAGGACTCCACTAGAGATGAGGTGCCTCAACTCTGGGTCTATTTCCAGTCTTGGGAAAGGGTTGGACTCTTAAGTGGTAAGGCTAGTCATCATGCTGAAAGAAAAAATCACAGACTCTCAGTAAAGTAGAATTCAGGGAGATGGAAATTCTGAGTGTATGGGCACTTGGATATACCACTGTAGAAGCCATTATAGAAGTTCCTCACAGGGCCGCCTCTGCATGTCCAGAGGATGTCAAACTATTTAAAAAAAAATTTTTTTTCCTTTCCCTGGTTTATATTCTGTTTTTTTTAACCCAGGAGGCATGATTTGGAACTATGAAAACCTAACAGATGGGGAAACACACAGCCAGGGTTCAAACCTGGCTAAGCGACTTTGGGCAGGTGACTTAACCTTTCTGAGACTACATTTCCTCATCAAATTCAGTATAAAGCACCTGGCATATAGTAATCCTCTATAAATGGAAGCTATTATAGTTATGAGTATTGAGAGGGCTTCAGGACACTACCCATGAATTGGAACTGAGTCATGGAATGAATAATTACCATATTCGGAACAAATCAGAAGCCCCGACCCTGGTAATTCATGCATAATCTTCTCACTGCATGGAATCCAGTCTTTCCCCAACTTAATTTGACCTCTCAAAAATGGGTGAACAAAGAAGAAGAATGCATTCTGGACTCTTCTAAGCAGCCTGGAAACCTTAGGTTTAGGGCAAAGATGGTCTTCCCCAGAGACAGGATGGGTGGCTGTCTTCATGATATGGTTTTAAGAAAAATCATACACCACCCTCGCACAAATCTGTATTATGCCACTTGCCATGGATCTGAAATTCCATCATCATATCTACTTCTTCCCACCTGGGCAATGGCTCCTGCAGACCCCTACCTAAAACACACAATTTCCTGGGAGGATGTACATGTGCACACATTGGTTAAGGTTTCCTAATCTGGCAGTCTGTCTTTTACCCCATGGATACTGAGCTGGGACTCAGGGTAAGTAAGCTTTGATAGGACTGGGGATATGGAAAGGCCAGAGGCATACAGTGGAAAGTATGGGCAGCAGAAAGACGTGAGGACTAGAGAAAGAAGAAAAGACACCAAATGAACTCGGGGATCTGCTGAGAAGGTCCACTATGTCACCTAGGGTTTAAAGAGGTAAAAAGTAAATGCAATTCTAACTTTTCCAGTTTGCCTTGATACTGACTTTATCTGACTCTTGCACCCTCCACCCTGGACTGGCTTCTTTCCAGGAGCAATTGTGTACTTGGGTGGAGGGAGAGGTGGAGGGCGGCCCTTAGCGTTCCGGCTGTCTAAGCAGCAACACCCAGGATCTCGATGACTGGCCAAGCAGCTTTGTCTCTGACCAAGACTACCATGACAGCAGCTTCATTCTCCACCCAGGGTTGGGGCTGAGCACTGAGTAACTAGGAGTGTGCTCTGCACATTACTGGGATTCCTGGGGGCCTTTTAGAATCTGTCATCCAAAAACATGTGTCTGGTTTGTGTTTTAATTATAATCTGTGAAAAGATGAAAAAAAAAATCGTTAGTCACTCAGTCGTATTTGACTCTTTGCAACCCCGTGGATTATAGTCTGTCAGTCTCCTCTGTCCATGGAGTTCTCCAGGCAAGAATACTAGAGTGGGTTGCCATTCTTTTCTCCAGAGGATCTTCCCAACCCAGGGATCAAATCTAGGTCTCCTGCATTGAAGGAAGATTCTTTACCATCTGAGCCACCAGGGAAGCCCCTGTGGCTTCTTTGCCAAAAAAACCCAATAGACACGTGGGGCCTGGCATCTCTAAGATCTGGCCTGAACAGGTCTGAAGGCCCCTGATGTTGCCACGTTTGCAGGACTGGCCATCCTCCTACACTTGATTCAGATGTTTTGGCATCATGGCAGCATAAGTTCTCTCTTTAACCTGATCTGCCTGGAAGCTGTGCAGGCAGTTTCTGCCCCCAAAAAGGGCGATCAGAGAAGTAAGAAATGGATTCCTCCCACATTATCCTAAATATCACTGTGATATCAGGGAAACAATACTTACCACTCTTCTTCTCCTTGTTATGGGGAAACTTCCCAAACAGGAATGGAAAAGTCTGGGAACAGGAGAGAAGAATTGGGACTGGAGAGATTGTTAAGCAGGTGTAAAACACTGGGGGAGGGGTTCTGTAAACACTCCATCTCAGAGAGGGTGACTTTGTGGATGGGAGGAGGAGAAGGAGCTGAAGGGTGGTAATTAGCTTATTATTGTCTCCCCTGGGTGTTGTGAGAATTCCTTAGGAGACACTTGTAAAAAAGCAGAGGGAAGACAGTAAATACACATCTAATGATATGCTAAATAAATTATTATTGTTATTATTATGACTATTATTATAGCAATTGCAACTTGCTCCTTGAGTCCAAGTTTCCACTAGAGATGGGAATTGGTCCCCTTATAGCCAGGCCTCCACTCTGCCAAGATGCCCCCAGACTCCCCCACCCTCAGGAATTACTGGAGTAATTGGGCAGAGGAGACCAGCCAGTTGCCTGGTTTCTGCGGGAGAGCAGATAAGGAGCTTGCAGAAACGTGCAAGGCCTCAGCCTGGTGCCTGTGCTCAGGCAGGAAAGCAGGAAAGGGATTTGCCAAGAAAGGCAGGGCTTGTACCTGGAGAGGAACTTTCTGACTCCCAAGCAAGGGGACTCAGAGAGGACAGCAAGCAGACAACTGGGGGTGGGTCACAGAAAGAATGTGTAAATAAATATATCAATTAGGGACACCCAACCCAGAGATCCTGGTCTTCCCAGCTCCCTATCATCCTGGCAACCGTCCACACTGTGTAGAGTCTTTGCTGGTGACGGAGCAGATTGTTTTTATCAGCTTCTCAAAGGGGTCTGGGACCCAGAAACAGCTAAGAGTCATTCCAGCCCAGATAAAGGGAGCCAACCTCTCCAGGCTCGACAGTGTACAGTTGACTGCATGGTCTCTTCGTTTCCTGCCTTTTGGCCAAAGACAGTTGTTATTTGAACCCTGCAGGTTCTGAGGTTTATAGCAAACCACCCCCATCTCCTGGCCTGAGCCTAGAGACACCTGCCCAGAGTTCAGCTTAGGCAAACATATGTAAATGTCAGCCCCTCAACTCTCTCTCTGCATTTCCGTAAAGAAAGTAGCCACAATCCATCGGTAGGTGGGCGTTAGGTGTTGGAGGGTGGGGGTACAGATTGTCTGCAGAGGAAACTGTCAAAAACTGGGGGACTAGAAATGAGATTCCAGGTTTAATTTAGCCCAATCTCCAGACCTCAGTCCCTTATCCAGACCCCAGGCAGATTGCCTCTAAGGGTTCTTAGAGGAAATAGAAACCAAAGCAGGGGCCTCCCTGCTTCAAGCCTCGATGGGATCCTGCAGACCTGGATCCTCACTAGATGGGAAACTCTGAACCTGACTATCTCACCCTATGCCAGTGACTGCCTGCCCCTAACTCCCAGAAGGAATTATTCTATAGGGACCAAAGCAAGGGGATTAAGACAATTAAGAAATAACTGTATGAAACAACCTAAATATTACTGCAGCAGAAAATCTGAACCTTTTTAAATTTAATTTTTTTTAAAAAATAACTTTATTTTTATTTTTGGCTGTGCTGGGTCTTTGTTGTTGTTGCATAGGCTTTTCTCTGGTTGTAGCAAGTGGGGGCTACTCTCTAGTTGTGATAGACAGGCTTCTCATTGTGGTGGCTTCTCTTGTTGCAGAGCACAGGCTCTAGGGCGTGGGGGCTTCAGTAGTTGTGGCACTTGGGCTCAGTAATTGAGGTTCCCGGGCTCTAGAGCACAGGCTCGATCATTTGTGGTGCATAGGCTTAGTTGCTCTGTGGCATGTGGAATCTTCCCAGACCAGGGATTGAACCCATGTCCCCTGCATTTGCAGGAGGATTCTTTACCACTGAGACACCCAGGAAGCCCCACCTCAAATTTTTTTAAATGTTAATTCTGATCAGTTTGGTAGCATCCACAGAGCAGGGCTGAGGCATCGTGCATTTCCTCAGCCAGGCTAACTGCCTCCAGTTGATTTATGTTTATTTCATTTGTATATTTCTTAATGGATCAGGTGGTGGTTCCTTTTTGGACCTCTCAGGCCCACTGGCAGCTCTAGCCCAGCCCAGGTCTTGACTCTGGTTTAGTTTTAATATATTTAGGATTCTGGAAAATCAGGAGACTGAGGGCAAAGGGCAGAGCCTGACTTGCCCCTTTCCCCTATTTCCTGGCTCCAGGTGCCTCACTCCAGTCCCTAACCTCCCATCTTAGGGCTGGAGCTACTCTCTTGCCCTGGCACTAACCACTGGCCCCAGCAGAGCTCACTGTGGCCAGCGACCATGTGATCCCCCAGCCAGGCTCCAGTCCATGCACCTAGATACCCTAACCTGTGGTGGCCAGTGGCTGGGAAGGGCGAGACTCCCTCTGCCAAAAGCCTTTGAATTGGTTGCCATTCAGTTTATTTACAAGTACCTATTGGGCAACCCTTCTGTGCCAGGCGGCAGAGAGAGTCCATGCTCTGGAGCTCCAATTCAGTGGGCAGGGGTGTGTGGAGGCTGGTGCTTGGCTTTTAACCCCAGCTGAGGAATCTCCACTCCCTTCCAGCATCCTAAAGATCTTGGAAGCCCTGCTGGCCACTGAAACTAAGAGCCAGGAAACTCCCTCATGCAAACCATTCAGCAAACATGCCTGCAACTCCCAGGTTTTCAAAAAATAATGAAATTAGGTTGACGGTGTCTTTTTTCCCAGAGGATGGTTGGTGCAGAAGAATTGTGGAGCCTGGACTCAGTGACATCTGGAAGGGGCTGCTGGGAAAGCCGTGTGGCTGAGTAGAAGTGCGGGACAGAGGTTCAGTTCCATGTTCCCTCCTCATTAAGGTCAAATTCTCCCCATAAAGGCCCAAGGCAGGGCTATTAGGAAGCTAAAGGGGCCCCTAAGAATCCCAATTTGGGGACCAACAGATCAGAAATGGCCCAAGGGAGGAAAAGTAGGCCCCAAAAGCCCAGGCCTCAGAGAAGGAGGGTGGGGAGAACCTCCCCAAACTCCTATCAGAATAGGTCCAATACTGAAAAATTCACCCCTCCATCCACCAGACTCTTCAGGAGCACAGGAGAGGCCCAGGCTAAAGCAAACTTTATGAGGCCACATTACCTTGGTTTCCTACCTTGGTATTACCAGAGAGCAGCAGGGGCAAAAGTGTACCCCACTTCCTGCCCCATCCCTCCTAAATGTCTTCATCTCTAAAGCCTACTCCTTAGAGACCCTAAAATTAGGGTTCAAGAGAAATGCACCAGGCGTATGAGAGGGTCTGAGTGGTAGCCAATCTTTGGTTCATCAAAAGCCAAACCGAAGGCCCTTCAAGATCTGTTCCCTCCCTCCGTCGTCGGTGGTGAGTATCTCTGGGTGGTAGGACAGTTCACTGCCTCCCCTTCAGTGCCACCTATGCCAGCCCGTCACAAAACTGGTTCCACTTTCAGTGGGTGCCCGCTGCTTACCTCTTTCCTCCCTGACTATCCGTGCTGAGCCCCAATCTCCCTCCTTTTGCCTCCTTTCCTGGAGACTTCCCATGCTCTGTTTACCCTCCTGTAACTCCATCCCTCCGTAAGTAAAGAACTCTGGTAGCTGGTTGGTTTCCTAGTTGGCCAGATACAGCTGCTCTGTTGGCCCTCTGAAAACATTTCCTGAACAAGTCTCTCCCAACCCCTGCATATAAATATGCCTGAACAGAGATAGACTGGCCTAAGCCCAAATACACACACATCATGAGATAATTACACCCTTATATACATACAGATATCTCTATAGAGTTATATTCGCAAGTGTCTATAACTCTCGCGAGATAGCAGCATGTACATATAGGACTATAATTACTTATGTCTATTTTTATAACTATGTAGTTATAAATAGATATGCCTATATATAGTGATAATAATATAGAAATATCTCCAGAGCCATATATGGCTCTAAGTGAGTGCTCTAACTACTCTATATCACAATCAATAAGTATATATCTCCTGATACATAATTCCAACGATATACATTTATCTATATAGCTGCTCAGAGCTGTAAATCTGTCAGGATATCAAATGTCCATAAAGCTGGATGGCTAGAAGAGAGTCGTATATTTTCCTATATATAAATCTGCTCTTACAACTACTGTATATGCACAAATACAATGGAAATAATTATATTTTCCTCAAGCATAAATCTGTAAACACAACCACAGCACATTTAGGTATGGTTCGAGATAGAGCAATATTTTCTAGACATCAGTCTGTCAATAGAGCCACCAGTGCCTCCAAACAGAGAGTTATAGTGGAAGGTATAAATAAACTCTCCAGCCGCCAAGGGATGTGTAGACCGAGATGTAAACAGGACTCGAAGCCGCCTTTCTTCTTCTTCGTAAGTTTCCTGATGAGAGCACAGTGCAGAGGTGTCTGGGTGGTGCTATTTCCCCCCTAAAGAGGACTGGAGGTCGCTGGACTTTAGGGAATCAGGCAGGAGTTGGTGGGAGCAGCCCAGAAGCCCCTTCTAAGTCAGCCTACCGGTGGCTGAGAGCTTGGGCAAGCGGAGAGGCCTGGGGGAGAAAAGATGAAGCAGAGTCTGGCTTGAGTCACTGTCCCCAGTCTTAGGCCTCAAATCCTCGTACCAAGGAAGCCCCCCGACCGACCGGGCATCCATCCAAGCCGAGAGAGCCAGGAGAACCGCGGAGGCTGGGAGAAGAGGGCTGCAGGCCGACCCGGGGAAGCTGAGACCCAGCGGAGTCGCCTGCCGGTGCGGGTCCGCACCGCGCCCCATCGCCCGGGGCAGCTGCCTCGGCGGGCGGCTGCCTGGAACCCAAACCTGAGCCTTCTCTGTGCGCTCCGCGCTCAGTACTTCGACTGACCGCAGTTCTTTCCTCTTATTGTTATTTTGCCCGGTTGGTTATGGCAGTGTCCTCCACTCCACATGGTTTTCAAATACTAGGACGCCCAAGGGTCTCCTTCAAATCTTTGTGTGTCTACACTGGCTTTAAAGAAGTGACTCAGTGAAAAGTAGTTCTCCGTCTCTTTTCTGACCAGATGGGTCACCGGCTGTTAAAAAAGAATCCAAACCCCTTAAAAGGTCTGTGACTAAAATTTTTTTAAAGTTTTCACGCTCACTTGTTATGATCATTTTATCTTATTTCTCTTTTTAAAGTTCACTAGTTTGTTTTTGTATTTCCTTTTTAATTTTCTTTTCTTTCTTTTTTTTGCATACGATTGTTTTTAAAAGGGGATTTCGTTAGACCCGAAACTGTGGGGCTTCCTCCCTTGAGAGAGCGTAGGTCGCATCTCTACCCCTCTGATTCCATCCTCCCCCCAATACATAAATTAATAAGATGACCAGAAAATTGTACCTGCATAGAATGAGGAGGACGTGGAAGTATCCAGGACCCTGCACTTCTCTTCCTTTATGGAAATCCTCTCCGCTCCAAGCCCGCGAAGGAAAATTCAGTGTGCCTCAAACCCTCTTTTCTTTCTCTCTCACTGTCCCTCTCTCTCTCTCTCTCTCTCTTTTTAAGACCCCAGAAAAGCAACTTCCCTGGTCTTGCCTCGCGCTCTCCCTTCTCTCCGACAAGGCCATAAATGTTTTTCAGCGTCAATCTCTGCCCGCGGCTGGTCCTCTCGGACAACTCCAACTCGGGCACCTCGGCAGCTCACTCATTGGGCCTGGACCCTGGCTGTGATCATCGCCTCTTCCCTTTCTGCCCCTGTAGGGCCTAACCCTATATGCTTTAATTCCTCTTTAAAACAGGGGTTCCAGAGAATCCCCAGAGCTACTAACCCTCCTCTTACGTGGGGTTCCTCTGGATCAGACAAAGCAAAAGCCGAGAAAGAGAAACAGGAGAGAGCGGCCTGCAGGCTCGCCTTCTCCTCCTCTGGCGGGAGGACCTTATCTGGGGAGGGGGTTCCCAAACCCAGCCCCACACGGGCATAGGAAGAAGCTAACTTCCTTCCTTTCTTGTCTCCCTGGGTTGCTGTGATCATGACTCCTTCTCCTGTCCCCTCCTCAAAATATCTCCTCTTGCATTTTATTGTTATCCTGCTAGGGAGGGACTGTTAACTACTGTTTTTATTGTTATTATTTATTGTTATTATGATTGTTGTTAGAGATTTGTTCACCGGGTGGTGTGGGGGGAGCAGCAGCCTGGCCCAGAGGGAGCCTGGCTGTCACACGTGCACATGTGCACACACACACACACACACCCCCTCCTAGCATGGTGCACACACAGATATATATCCACAAATGCCTGTTATAGTCAGGCCCTGAAACAGCAATTCACAGTAGGCTGGCATGCTCCTACCCCAGCGCACAAACAAAACATTGCCCACTCACACCAGCATTCAGCCGCAAACACCACCCCCAGACCAATTTCAAAACCCACACAGCGAGCTTGCAAGGAAAGGAAAATAGGTAAGAACCCACTTGCAGAGATCACTTCTCTCCCAGAATCTGGAGGGGTGAGTCAGGCCTCTGTCTCTTCCCCCCAGTCTCTCTCTCTTTCTCTTTTTCTCCTCCTTGTTTACAGCTTCAGAGAGCTCAAGGCCCATAAATCTTGAGGGGCCTACAGAGGCAGAGCACATTTGTATGCATCGTTAGGACTCGCTAATACCTAAGCCCATTAACGAGCGTGTTTGCGCGTGGTTTCCGGTGTGTATTAACTTATAGTTAAATTCTGGAGGAAAGGGCATTGTGAATTAACATATACCAAATCCATCACGGGGCTTTTGTCATATCAGATTAGTCAGCGAGGGTTTGGGGGAGCGGGATGCCTGAGTCGGGGTGTACCCACCCACCCTCTTAACTTTCTGGTGTAACATGAAGGTCTAGGGTAAGAGGATACTGCTGTGGGACAGATCCCCCAGGCCGGGGGCTGCACACCTGCGGGACGGTGGATGGCCCAGGGACCGGGGTCTCGGAGATCGGCGCCGGTGAAGGGAGGCGGGCCAGGGGAGGCCCAGACGGCTGGGCCGGTGGCTGTGCTGAGACCGCTCGGCCCGCGGCTGCTGGGCTCTCTGGTTTCGGCTTTCTGAGAGGAGAGGCAAGTGGAGTCGCTGAACTTTAATTAAACAGAGGAGAAGACAGTGGGGAAAGGACCAAACGAACGGAGGAGGAGGAGGCGGCGAGAGGCGGAGGAAAGGAAGCAAGTCCGACTTGGGGACCTGTCTGCAAAGGGCGGCAAGCTGGGCCCTGGTGATGGTCTTCCCTTTCCCCACCCCAGCTTCTCCGCCCTAGTCAAGGACGATCATTCCAGCCCTCTTTTAAAAAGAAAAAAAAAAGAAGAAACGGTAAAGAAAAAATTCTTTCTAATTACAGGGCATGTTTCAGCCAGGTGTTCTCGGTTCCAGTGACTCAGACCCTATTGGAACCCCAAGGATCTGTGTAAGTGGCTTGGACAGACAGAGATGAAGGATGCCACTTTTGGAGGGAGAACGGGAGTGGAAGTTCTTTCTCTTGGGGTCCTGCAGAAAATGCCAAAGACAAAACCAGCTGAATTATCGTGTCCGTGTGGATCTAGTTGCCTGTTTAAATAAAGCAAGCAGAGAGGGAGGAGGGTGGATTGAGTTGGGAGGGGGGGTACGGAGATCCACGGCCGTCCGGGATGGAGCGGGATGACGGGAGAGAAAACGCCTCCCTCTCCCCTTGCGAGAGCAACTCAGGGGCCTCCCCGGCGGGGCTGGGGCGGCCGCGCGCGGGCCGGGCCGGGGCGGGCCGGGGCCGGCGGGGGAAGGGGAGGCGGGGGGAGGGGAGGCGGGGGGAGGGGAGGCGGGGGGAGGGGAGGCGGGGGCGGGCGGGCCCTCCCCGGGCGCTGTGAACTTTAGCTGGGCCGCCGCCTGTCAGCCCCAGAAAGCGTTAAAGGTGCAGCAGCCCGCGCCAGCCTCCGCAGCCGCCTTTGTACGCGTGATTTATGACTTCAATCTTGGTTCACCGAGAGTTCACACGGCTTTCGCTGCTGTTGAAGGTTAAAAGATGGTCTTCGCTTGACAAGTGGGACTATTGAAAATTCCTTCTTCTTCGTTTTTTTTTTTTTTAAAGAAGCGAAGAGAGAAAAAAAAAATTGGGGAGAGGGAGGGGACAGGGTTGCAGGTGGGGAAAATGGTAAATCGGGAAAGTTTGCCCTTCTAGGATTTTTTTCCGGAACTAGGATTTGGGGGTATAAGCTGGGGAGGCGCATGGAAAGTAGGAGGAGCTAGGGAAGAAGAGAATTTTTTTGGCCTCTTTGGAGGCCAAAGGAGTGGCATTAACACACACACACACACACACACACACACACACACACACACAAACTCGTGCTTCCACAGTTAATTATCTGGATAACTTGGATCACACCTAACTAATCCTCCTCTTGAGACCAAAACTGGGATCAGGAAAGGAGACAGCTTGGGGCGGGCGTATGATGCCCACCCAGTGTGTTTGGCTGACCGTCCACCTTGCCTGTAGCAGTTTTTCAAGGGCGCCCTTGTACCACAGATTTGGAAAAGGGTGCTTTTAGGTTCTAGTTGTCCCAACTCCCTTCAACCTGTAGATTTAGCCTGACGTGCACATTTGAGGTACATGATGAAGCAGATGGGAACACTCTGGAACTGGGATTGGAAACCCTTTCTAATACCAGATCTCCTTGTGCACTTCCACCATCTTCTCATTCCTTCTTCTAGTACTTTGAAGAAGGTGGTTCCACATCAGAGATGGTGGTCAAGGATCACCTAAGGACCAAAAGATAAGGCCCCTTCGTGGTCTAAGGCGGTGAATGCTTAAAAGAACCAATCTCTCCTTTTCAGATTCCCTGAGAGAGAGAAGATTCCCTGAAAAGTGAAAGTGAAGTCGTTCAGTTGTGTCCAACTCTTTGTGGACCCCATGGACTGTAGCCTACCAGGCTCCTCTGTCTATGGGATTTTCCAAGCAAGAATACTGGAGTGGGTTGCCATTTCCTTCTCCAGGAGATCTTCCCAACCCAGGGATTGAACCAGGGTCTCCCGCATTGTAGGCAGATGCTTTACGGTCTGAGCCAATTCCCTGGAGCTGAGAGTTTCTGTGCAGCTCTTTGAGGTTCTTTTAAGGTTTTTTTTAATCCCCAAAAGTGGGAATTTGGGGTTGTGGTTGTTGGGAAGAGGAGCAGCAGAGAGCTGGGTCTGGTGCTGGGTATGCCTCCCTAGCTCTGTTTAGGCCCCACCACTATAACTGGGCTTCCTGGTGGCTCAGATGATAAAGAATCCTCCTGTAATGCAGATAAACCTGGGTTCGATCCCTGGGTAGGGAAGATACTCTGGAGAAGGGAATGGCTACCCACTCCAGTATTCTTGCCTGGAGAATTCCATGGACGGAGGAGCCTGGTGGGCTATAGTCCATGGGGTTGCACAGAGTGGAACTCGATTGAGTGACTTACACTTTCACCATAATTGATGCCATGTAGGGGTCTTCTCAGGAGGTCAGGATCAGCCTCTCTAATTCAGAAGCTGGAACTAAGGGCATCCACACTAGAAGGGGTGCTTCCTGTTTCCCTTCCTGCATAGAGTTGGAGAGGTCTTCTGCCACGCTCTGAGGGCTCCAAGGCAATCTGCAGGAGAATGGAAGGAAGAAGGAGGAGAGCCAGAAGATAGCCACATCAGCCCCTCCCACACCCCATATATAAACAGTAGAACAGGCAGCAGGGAACAGAGGGACTCCAGAAGTCCAGAATCCAAGTTCTCAGGTCTCTCTGGCATGGATGGCCCTCTGGCCTTGGAAGAGCTGGAGGCAGTGTGGCACTATGTTTAGTGGCTTGGGGAGGGAGTGGGGATAGTTGTTGGGAGGAACCAGCCAAGGAAGCTAATGAATGCCTTCCATGTTTGGCTAGGGAAGCAAAGGAATGAACTTAAGGGCCTCTAGGGAAGTGATGGCTGTACTGAAGTTCCCCTCCCATCCTCTCCAACTATGTTCCTCCCTGGGAAATCATTTCAATGGGCTTGTGCTTATCTGCAAGTGGGGAATAATTATAAATTATTAATTCATAATTAAGACTGTTAGTGCTGACCATTGCCCTCCAGTGGGCTCCTTGATTTCCTTCTCCCCTGTGAAGCACAGAGCAGCCTCTGTTAGCCCCTGCCCTCAGAACAAGCAAACTGAGACCAGCCCCTTGAACTCAGCCTCCATGTGGAATGGTCGCTTCATTACCAGTCAAGTCACGGTGCACCTCATAGAGTATTTGCACTCAATAAACCACCTCCCATGAACTTCAGATTTCAAAGTGCTTTGTAGGCTTGGCTCCTAGAAAGACAGAGTGGGGCCTGGACGCGAGACCCCAATAAGAAAAGTATCTTGGCCAACCTTGTGTGGAGAGAGGAACTAAGATTTGGTGGCAGGACTCCCAGGCGCAATATTCAAGTGATCTGGGATCAGGGATGGGTGGTCTGCCTCCCCTGCCCTGAGGGGATGATGGCTTCTGTCAGCCCTCTGGGCACTCCTGAAGACACACTGGGCTCCTTTTCCTGACCTCCCTTTCCCCCCACCTCACTCCCCTGTAGAAGGCACCACGCCCTGGGATGGTTGGGGGTGGGGAAGTAGAATCCATCAGTTGTTTCACATCTGGAATGGCCTAGAGAGAAAACTGTCCCGGGAGATAATTTCCCTTTAAATCCCTGCCTGCAGCTCACCTCCCTCTGCACTGAGACAGTTTTCTTCATCCCCTCTTCCTGCCTTTCTTGCCCTCCAGAAGTGAGATGGGGAGGGCGAGGCAGCTCCCACAGCTGCACCTGGAGAGAAAGAAGTAGGAAATGAGGAGAGGGGTTCAGACCTCCTACATCCCATGACTTGTCCCTCTATTCCTCAAACCCAGCTTAACACCTTGATACCAGGGCCCTCCAGCCTCCCTCCCCCAACTCTCTCTCAGGGAAAAGAAGCCCTCTCTTCCTCCCCGAGGCAAGGCTGCTGTAAGGACACCACCATTGGGGAACCGGCCCTCATGCATCTCTCCATGCTGTCTGGTCCAGGGTAAGCCAGTGGCCCAGCCAGCGCATCACTGCTTCCTGCCCCGGTGGAGCTGGTCCACGGAGTCATCTCAGCCACCACCCCAAAGTTCACTTGCTCTTCCATCAGGCCACCCCAGCGTCCCTGGGTCTCTCACTAGCCCGGAGGCAGGTAGGAAGCCCATCCAGAGAGTCCTCTGGAGCTGGCAAGTATATTTTAATTTACTGTTTGATGGCAAATAAAGAGACCTTGGGAAAAAAGGGAAGGAGCAACTGTGCCCGGCGTCCTCCCCACCGGCCCCTCCTCTGGACATTGGCTTTCTCCACGAAACAGTGCACTGTTGTTCTTGGACAACCATTCCCCACCATCTCCGTTCGAGGGTTTGAGTTTCACCCTCCGTTCACCCCCATTAATCACCCCAGCAGCTAAACATCACCCAGCCCCCTCTGGCCCTTTCTCTTCTTCTTGCCCTTAGTATTCATGGCGGGCATTCCTCACTGCTTCGGGCCTCACAAAGACCCCTCCTCTGACACAAGTTCCCTCCCCGTTCCAGCCACCCGGTCCTGATGATGGGCTCTGCTCAGTGGTCCTGGTCCTCCCCACACCCTCCTTCAGGTACCTCAGCCCTTCCCCACATACCCTGTCCAGCCTCTCCCACCCACCGCCACTCTTTCCTTCATGCCCCATCCACGTGTAGCCCCTCTCTACCCTTTACCCTAATATATTCCCTAGGTCCTTCAGATACCAACTAGGAAGCACTTCCCTTTCAGCCTTGAGAAACTGAGTAGCTAAAAGCATGGGTTTTGGATTCAAGTCCCAGCTCTGTCACTTGCTGGTTGTATGACCTTAGGCAGACTACTTAACCTGTCTTAGACATCCATAAAATGGACATACCCACTGACCTTATGGAACAGTTGTGTGGATCAGATTAAATTTTATTTGCATGGATCCAAGCATTCAGCAGGAGCTTGATAAATGGTGGTTATTAATATCAAGCTTCTTGTAAGGAGGGAAAAGGATGCTCTTCAGATTCCAATAAAAGTGAAGGAATTGCCTCCTCCAGCATCTAAAAGAGAGGGATAACAATGATGGAGTCGTGCAGATAAGCAGCGCCTTACACCAGCAGCCACTCTCTTCTGTTAGCTCTCAAGGGCCACATCATTTGCCACACATTGGAACTGCCTCGGGAGCTTTAAGAAATGCTGATGCCTGGATTCCACCTCCTGAGATTCTAATTTGGTTGATCTGGAGTAGTGGCCAGGCTTCTGGATTGTTAAGAACCCCTCGGTGATGCTAATTTGTAGCCAGGGATTAGGTACAGGCCCTGGGACACAAGAGGTGCTAGAAGGCTGCCATGTTGCCCTTTTCCTGTGTATTAACGGGAGGTACAGCAGGAAGGGTACTCAGCCTAGAACTTCTTCTCAACTTGGGGCCCCCTCAGCAGCCACATTGCTTCAGGTGGGATTGGCAGGGGGCTGTCACTTAGGATTGACTTGAGATCACAGAATTTCAGACTTTCATCCTTTTAATTTCTTACAACTATTGGGATTTAGAAAGGGGCCACCCCAAGAGGAAACAGGGGAATGGAAAAATGGACCCCTCCAAGGTTCCTCCCTCCTCAGAAAAGTATATGAGCCCCAGACCACCAGTGACAGAGGTAGAGGCAGCTAGTGGGGAAAATCTGTAGTTACATAGTAAATGGAGTTTCTACCTGGTTGCTACAATAATAGGCCAAGCAATTAGTATACAAGTTTCCGGGGTCTTTTCCTATATTTCCAAAAAGATAAATCACCCCCAGGACCAGAATCTGCATATTGTAATTAACTGATAAATATTTCACACCTGGTTCAAACTTTCTCTTCTATTTAATGGCCACAAACTTGAGCACAGAGCAAACTGGGAAAGAGAGAGGGAGGAGAGAGGAGGGGAGGGAAGCCCCACATTGGCTTTGAGGGAGGGAAAAACTGTCTCAGCTGCTTCTTTACTTTCCTCCTGTTCTTTTAAGGAAACATTGCTCACCTGAGAAAATCAGGTCCCAGGTGGTAGAAGATGTAACTTGGGCTTCTTGGCCTTAGCCCTGACCTCCCCCAGAAGAGGCCAGTCTCTGGTGACCCTGGGGCGCTGGGAGCTGCCTGCTTTGGAGTCCAAGGGCCCAGTGTTTGAACATAAGCTCAGTTCTGCCATTTATTAACCGGTTGGTTTTTAAGAAATTTACTTAATTTATCTGAAACTCAGTTTCTTCATCTGTAAAGCAGGCATAGCAATCTTTTCCTTGTAGGGTTGCCTGTGCCCAGTAGTATTACACTTGATAACTGTTGTTATCAACAGTAACAATGTATAATGATTTGTCACCCCATTGTATCACATTGCATTGTATCTCTTCCTTTGCCCAACCCCACCCCAATGTTTATGGCACTTAATCTAATGCTTCCTGTGAATGGGGTGAATACCTTATCTCATTTAATCAACCCAACATCTCTGTGAAGGGAGTATAGTATTACCTCTGTTTATTATCTGTATTATGCAAATAAGGGAACTGGTACCTGTAATTGAGTATCTAGCCCAGGGTCACTCCAGGAGGGCTTAAGAGCACAGGCTTTGTGGTCTTTGATAGTTTCAAAGTTGGGCTCTGCTGTTTCATAATAGCTATAGGATGCTGCAGAGTAAGCTACTTAACCTAAGTCTCAGTTTCTTCATCTGTAAATTGGGACTATTCATGGTACCTATGCTCAGTCCCTCAATTGTGTCCAACTCTTTGCAACCCTATGGACTGTGGTCTGCCAGGATCCTCTGTCCATGGGATTTTCCAGGCAGGAATTCTGGAGTGGGTTGCCATTTCTTTCTCCAGGGATTCATGGTATCTATCTGGAAGATAACTGTGGAACTTAAGTGTGAAATTTACGGGCAGTGCCTGACTCAGTACTGGCACTTCCAGGTGCCCAGCAAGTATTAGTCATCCTCATTTTGATCCCCACTATACCAGCAGTGGCCTTCGGCAGCTCAGCCCTGGTGTCTCCGGCTGTTTAGTGGTGTTTGGAGGTTAAGTGTGTGAGGTTCTCCACAAGCCACAGACCTGCTCTCTCATTAACTCCCCCTCTCTCCCCACACACACTTCAGTACTCAGGACTTGGGAAAAAGGACACTAAACAGATTATGACTCCATTTCGGGAATTAAATCAAAACTCAAGACTAACTCAATTTGGCTTCCTACGAGAGGGAAAGGTTAAAAGGGAGTGAGGAGGCGTCTGGGTGTGCTCTCAGAATGGTAATCGGTTCTGGGTCCTTGCCCCCAGCTCTCAAAAGGGCCCTTGCCTGAGGGGGATACCCTGGGGTGGGGGAGCAGAGGAGCCTTAGAACTCTAGGTCACCTGGAAGTGGCAAGGGGCTGGAAAATGGTCCAGGAACATTTCCCCAAGCGGAATCTTCTCACAGCCCTCAGTCAGCCCAGCCCTTTACTGAAGGGGATCCCAAGACTGGACAGGACTGGGGCTTAAATGGGTAGGTGGGCCTTGAGGTGGTCACCTCAGAAGGAATATCTGTGCTGACCTGCTTCTTAAGACATCACAGCAATACTGATACCATTGTGTTTTACATTCAGATACACTTGTTAGACAGCCCCAAGCACTATGACCTGTGTTCTTGTATGAACATACAGTCTGCATGTGAATATCCCCCCAACTCTCATTCAGCTTTCTGCTTTAGCCCAGATGATTCTGAGCGACATGAACTAAAAAGTGAAAATCGATTTCTACTTCCAGAAGAGTGATAATTTTCCACAGCATTTCCTCCTTTGCTGCTAACACTCTCCTCCCAGGCTTATAAGGACCATATTTCCCCTTATACAGAAGGGGAAACTGAGGCTCAAGGAGATGGGTAGCTTGAATCACAGAAGCAGTAGATACAAGGATTAACCCGGAACAGAAACCAGGGCCTTGAGGAGGAGACAGGGCAGGGAAAGCCCCACTTCGAGTTTCACCTGGAGGCCCCAGGCCTCCCCAAAGTCCAGTTGGATGGGGACAGCGCCTGGGAGGCCGTCGCTGCGGAGGGAGGGACTCAGGGGCTCGCCGAACAGCGGGGCCTCGGGCGAGAGCGTCGCCAGCGCGTCCTCATTCCGCGATTACTGTCAGGCGACCATCCATCAGCGCCGCCCGGGACGCTCAGCCAGACTGCCCGCCGCCCGCCCGGGTCTCTCCAGATCGCATTAGCGTGGGGTGAGGGCGCACAGCGGCACCGGCTGCTGGGAGAGGGGCGGGCTGGCCACGCTGGGGGGTTGGGGACCTGGGCCCCGCAGTGGGGCCGCTGCAGGGGCAAGGCAGAGGCTGCTTTAGGGGGTTTAGGGGGTCTTCCTTCCAGTCTACCGGCTCCGGCGTCTTAAGGTCGAGGAAGGGGGCGCTAGAGCCCGGGAGCGGTGGGGGCGGGGAACCCAGAACACACAGGGCTTCAGGGAGGGGGCAAGGTAGTTTGGGAGACCTCTCTCACTCTTTAAGGGTAAAGAGGAAAACGGGAAAGAGTTGGTTGGGGAGGGGAGAGATTGAGATAGGGAAGGCAGTGGATTAAGTGGGAGTTGTTTATTCTTTGCTCAGTCAGTGTCTGACTCTTAAGTGACCCCATGGACTGTCGCCTGCCAGGCTCCTCTGTCCGTGGGATTTTCCAGGCAAGAATACTGGAGTGGGTTGCCAATTCCTTCTCCAGGGATCTTCCCAACCCAGGGATGGAACTCAAGTCTCCTGAATTGGTAGGTGGATTCTTTACCACTGAGCCACCTGGGAAGCCCCGTTAAGTGGCGGACAGGGACTTAAAAGGGGAGAAAATTGAGGAAGTAGAGAGAATGGAAGAGGAACAGATATGCAGGGGTGAAAAAAACCTTAGAAATAATCTAGTGCAGCCCCCTCATTCTACAGAGGGAGAAAGTGAGGCCCAGAGTTTGGCCAGCTCTCCCATAGCCTTCCCTGCTCTGGGGATGGGCAAACCTCACCAGTTGCCATAAGATCAAAACCAGCAGGCTTGAGGTTGGACATGAAGAAGTACTTCCTGGTCCCACAGTCTGGAACCACTTTTTTTGACCTAGGCTCTAAAGCAGCTGTCCTTCCCTGAGAGTGGAGTTGGCACCATCTGCCAGGGAAAAGACTTGTCCACTGCAGTCAGATTCCCTAGTCTGCCTGTATAAGGCTTGGTGCTGGGCATACTGAGGGGCTCCAGAGAGCCTGGTCCCTATCCATGGGACTTGTGCTCTAGACACTGATGGACTCCCATCTCTCTGGCCTCCTCTCCCGTCCCTGCCAGCTCTGCAATATCATGGAATCCCTGAATCCTTGGCAGCCCTCAGATCATCTCATCCTTCCTCCTGCCTCTGGACTGTATCTGAGTGGTTCCTGCTAACCCACCCGGGCCTCTCTCCTTCAACCTGTTTCCTGACAATCAGGAAGTCCCTCCTTATGTCTCAACTTGATTCCTCCATCCCTGTGGTCCATCATCATCACTTTGGTGAGATTTTGTCATAACCAGGACTGAAACAGAACATTCTTTCTACAAGCGAACACTCCTGCTTTCCAGTGGTACCCAACCCTCAGTGGCCAGGCAAGGAGTGGAGACAACCTCCTTTTGAGAGCTCTGGAAACTTTTCTTTCCTCTCTATGAAACCAGCTCCTATATGTGCTGAGGTAGGGATTGTCTTCTGAGAAGGTTTCATCTTTCTGCACAGCCCAGGTTACATTCAGAGGAAGGCAAATGTGAGGGAGTTTCCAATCCCAGCCCCTGCCCCTGAAGAGGCCTGGGGCTCAGTAGAGGAGAGAAATGAACAGAGCTGGGACAGGGGCAGCTGTACCCCTTTCCAGCCCCAACTCCCAGCGACAGGGCCCCTACAGAACAAGAGATATTCCTGAAGCTCCAGTCTAAAGGCCGTAGATAAATTTCAGCATTATTCCTTCTTGTGGGCAAAGGGATGCCCTCAGGACTTGTTTAGTTGCTAAGTTGTGTCCGACTCTTCCAAGTGGAAAAGCCTGGGAAAGAGGTTGTTTTTGTAGCCGCTGATGCTTTATCCAGAAGAGGATGTCAGCCTCACCCCAGGAGCAGTGCTGGAAGCTGAGAGTTTGGGAGTATACAGTGAATTCTTCCAAGGGCATGCTAGTAAAGGGGATTGAAACGTCCAGGCCAGAAAACCATCCAAGGAAGGAAGCCATGGCAATAACTCTGTCTCTGTGCTAACTCCACATACATTGTCCCATGTGATCCTCAGTGCCGGGTGCAGCGCCTGGCACAGAAAATATGCTTGTTGTACAAATGGATTCATGAAGAGCCCTGGGAGGAAGGTCATGATCCTCAATTATAGATGAAGAAACAGAGGCGCACAAAGGTTAAATGACTTGCTCAGGGTCATGTGTCTCATTGGGGCAGGGCCAGATTTCAAGGGGGAGCTACTTTTGTGGTTGAGGGTGCTGGAGAAGAGGAAGGCAGGAAAGGAGGGGTAAACGATCAGACACCAGACTGGGGAACAGAGGAGAGCTGCATAAAGTGATGACTCCCTGGAAGAAGATGACATTTCAGACCATGCAGCTTTAAAATTATCTCACTGAAGGTTGACTGGTAGCATACACACAGCCCTGCACATAACATGGCGAGGTCGAGGGGGAGACTGGCCCATTAAAGACCAAGAGAGGGAGTTGACACTGACAGTCTGGACACATGACCCCTTAATGCCCCTCTGTGCTGTAGCAGTCTCATTTCCCTGGACCTATTCTTGTTATTATTGTTGTCATTGCTTCTGTCTGATTTTAATTATCTTATTTTTTTTTCAAATAGGAAATACATATACATGATTGAGAACTCAAAAGGCATCAAAAGTTATACAGTGACAAGTAAGTCTCCCTCCCACATGGTCAGGACTTCCAGGCCACCCAGGTCCTCTCTCCATTCTAACCACAGCAACCACTGGCTTATAGAATCCTCCAAAGATATTTTCTCCCTCTCCTGGCTTGTACCCTAAAGTCACCACAAAGCTGAGTTGAGCACAGAGGTTTGGGAGAGAGGGGTAAAGGGACACACCTGGACTAGTGGGTCTGGGAGGACCAAGTACCTTCAGTTCCCCCCACCCCACCCTGCTGAGATGACTGCATGCCTTGGGAGCTCGGAAGCCTTGCAGGGGAGAGGGAGGGGTTAGGGGTCCCAGCCGAGGCAGGAGCCCTTTCCAGGGCTCTAAGTCCCCACTCTGTCATCCCAGGACCCCCAGTGTTCACCTGGCTGAGGCATCACCCAGTTGGGTCCTGCTCGGGTTCTCCAGAGAACCAGTCTCCATACCTTCCCTTTGTTACCCGTTGCACTGTTGGGAAGTCTTCCTGGATGTCTAACTCCAATTCCTTTTACTTTCGGTGCAGCTCATGGTTTCAGCTTCTGCCCTCAGTGGAGATGAAACATCCTCTTTGAGATGATGGCTCGATTCCCTCCCTCCATGAACATACACAATAACATACACCCTCCCCTACCTTGAAGACCTCTGAATTCCCATCCACCCATCATTTCCAATCACTTCATTCTTGCTTGGCACATCCCTTTGGTATTATTATCCCAAAGTGCTTCTTGGTCACTGAGATGATGAAATTCCAACATAAAGTCAAGTCTTCCACCAGATTCAGGGGGGAGATCCAGCTAGTCTCTTTGCCAACAGAGTCCCCCCAGTTTTAGTGATGGCCTTGCACAACTCCTGCACTTGTGTCCATCACCTTGACCCTCCCCTCCCACTCTGGTCCTCATTCATGGCCTGCAGTGTGATGAGGCATAAGTGGACCCCATCCTAGGATGGCTTCCCCTGCCTTCCCTCCAAATCTCATCTTCTGTGTTTACTCATTAAGCAGTTATTATTACTGAGCAGTAGTCTAGGTTCTTGGGATACACTGGTGACCCAAACAGAGAAAGACACCTGCCCATGTCAAGTTTACATTTTAGCAGGGTGAGACAGATAATAAACAATACATTTATTAGATAAGTAAATTCTATTATATATTAGGTGGGAGTTATTACTGAAAAAATAAATCAGAGAAAGAGGGATCAAGATGAAGGGGAAGTCTGCAATTTTAAATATTTTAGTCAAGGAGGTCTCACTGAGAATATAGTATTTGAATAAAGACCTAGAGATGAGGACGTAAGTTAGTCCCACAGCTATCTTGGGGAAGAGAATTCCAAGCAGAGGGAACAGCTGATGCAAAGGCCCTGAGGCAGGTATGTGCCAGGCAAGTTTGTGGAACCTGGAGGCCAGTGAACAAGGAGAAGAGTGGGAAGGGATGATATCAGAGAGGTAATGAGGGCACCCGGTAACATAGGGCCTTGAAGGCTATCTTAAGGAGTTTGATTTTTATTCTGAATGGAGAGGGCAGATATGACTGAACTGACATTTTAAATAGGCCTTCTGTCTCTTGTGTTGAGAATGGATTGCGGGGGTGGAGGGTGGGTCAAGATGCAGGGAGACCTGTTGAAAGGTTCTGGCACTAATCCAAGTGAGAGATGAGTGGCTCGGACCAGGGTGGCAGCAGTCAACGTGGTGAGAAGGGCCCAGATTTGGAATCTGGTGACAGTTTTCCCTTCCTTGACTTCCATCCTCTGCTCTCTTCATGCTCTCTCTTCTTTTCTAGGTTGTATGTTTTCTTTTGCCTTGAAGACTGAGAGCTCCCTGGGGGCGGAGCTCAATGCCCATCCCTGGATCTGCCCAGCATCTAGGTGTGAAGGTCATCAGGCCCCATTGCTGCCCAGGAAGAGGCTGATGAGCAGGGCAGCCCGGCAGCCCTCCTCGGTCCCAGGCTCCCTGAGCCGAGGGGAGGAGGCTGCTGACTCTAAAGAGGATGTGATGGACAGTTATTGAAGGCACTCAGTTGGGGGCTCCACTCCAGTCTTAATCTGAGCCGCCCTCGAGGAAATCATAACCAGCTCTTAAAAACATGTTAAGACCAAAGCTAGTGTGTGTGCTTGAGCAGCGCTTCAGACAGCTGCTTAATACTGGGGCCCTCTGGGTCTTTGATTTCTCCACCCTTCGCCTGGCCCGCTCCCCCCATCTGGCTGGTGTTTATCGGCCAAGACATTGTTTAAATCACACTCATTTCCTATAAACATTTCACTTGAAATGCCATCCACTGCTCCAGAAATTCATCTATCACCAGCTCAGGACTGTACTTGAGGAGCCTCGGGGTGATGGCTCCCCACCTCTTCCTCCTGTCCCCCATCATCCCTCCTCCTCTGACCCATATTCTCAGATTTCACGCCCTAAGAACAACTTCCCCTCAGTGTAACAGCGCACTTAGTGCCAGGATTATTTATAACAGTTAAGATGGCAACAGGCTACAGGGAACAACCCAGCCCATGGACACTGTCTCTTACAAAGCTCAATAAATGGACTTGGATCGCTATTTACCACCTAGTGTCTCAGTCTCCTCTGTGTTTCCTGCTGGCTTCAGGGAGATATGGGGGGATGGGGGAACAGGGGCCTGGACCAGGTCAAGGCTGTCCTCAGAGTTTAAGGTTCTTATAAGCCAGGCCCCAAATAAAGTGAACCCTTGTCCTCTCTCTGTCCCCTGCCTCTCATTTCGGGCCTCGGGTAAGTTCTCCTCTCGGAACTGAGATGCTCTTAAGGGTGTGTTCTCCAGCAGGGAGCCCACTGCCTGCCCAGGAGTTAAACTTGTTGTTTTTATTGTTCATTCACTAAGTCATGTCCAACTCATTGCAACCCCATGGACTGCAGCACTCCAGGTTCCCCTGTCAAACTGGGGAAGGCATCTAATCTTGACTGGAATGGGGTGTGAGAGATTCTGGGGTCTCCTTCCAAGGAAAACTTTGAATTGGCTCAACTCGGGCTAGAGTGGAGGCAGGGGGATGGACGAATCCACTTCCTAAGTACGGAAAGCTTCCTGACTGACTTCCTCCTCCTCAGCCGTAACAATTCACTAGTTGCCCTAATTTGAAGGCACTAGTGTTAGGGCTGGAGGACCCTAACCCAGTGAATGGCTCCTCTGCCAATCTCATCTATTTGGTTAGAGTCACCTGAAGGAAAAGTGTCATCAGCTCTCCTAGTCCTTCCCAAAGGCCTGATCCAACCCTCCCCAGACACTGGGGTACCTCCACCTCCTTCCCTTCACACCTGTGACCACTTGCTGTGCTGAGGAGGCTCCCAGCTGAGTTCCAAGGTGAGTTCTGGTGAGAAACTTCTAGAAGGTAGGGAGGGATTCAGGGTTAAGCCCAAGGTGGGGCAGGCAGGGGAGCAACCCTCGTCTTTGGAGGTCAAGTAGCACCCCTTTATAAGCCAAATGAAGAAAACAAGTTCTAAGAGGAACACATGACTCCATAAAATAAAGGGACATAATTGGGAGCGATATCTAATTTATCTATTGAATGCCTCCTACGTACTCTTTTATCACTTAGATGGACAGAATATAATTGGTGTGCTGAACGCCATCAATCTCAGGGCCTGGGCTTCCTGTGCTGGCTACACCTATTACTGTCAGATTATGACACTGTAATACCAAGATCAATGACATTTTAAATGTGCTCCAGTTATGGGCAATTGCTGACAATAAAAACAGTGACAAATTGATGAAACTTGGGCAACGATGATCTGGTGTCAAAAATAAACCATAAATAATCTGCTTTCCAAACTGGGAGAGGTGCCTGGGACACCAGCTTAAGGGGAAAAGGCCCAGGGAGAGCAGAAACCCCTCCACACCATCTTGGCCACTCAGGAAGCCACAGCTGCTTTGGCAAACTCCCTGAAGGCCAGACTGTGAGGGCCTGATGGGGAGATGCAAAGGTGGTCTTAGGTTAAAGCCTGGGGTCCTTTCAGAGAGAGTCTCCATCACTTGGACTTTGGGAAGTGCACCTGTGTGGCTGCCAAGTCGGGGGCCCCCCTTAACGGGGGTCAAGACACCCTCGAGTGGTCTTGTGGGATCCTGCCCATACAAAAGGATTGTTGGTCAAATCACAGAGTCAGACTTAGTCAATGTCAAACCTGGTGGAGACTTTGAGTCTCTCTTGGCAGACAGTCTGGCTTTGTCCTGCAGGCTGGCTGGCAGAGAGAGGTTCAGTGTCTTTCCTCAGAGAGGCCCGCATGCGGGTGTGTTCTGGGTGCCTGGCACCAGCGTGGCAGGAATGAGTTAGAGGCATGTTCCTTTTGGGATCATGGAGTAGACATGGAAAAAGAACGTGGTAAAAACAGACCAAGCCCCCCTGCTCAAAACCATGATGTGTCTCCTTCTCTGGTTTTGACTAATGTTAAATGTTTCTCAGTGAAAGGGAGCTCTAGGCCTGCAACCAGCAGAACTATTCAAGGGCGTGTTAAGGCAGACCCTTCAACAGTTCCTTATTTTTAAGGGATTTATCGTTTGCTTTGTTGTTTCACTCTCACATTTCCCCCTCGTTTTAATAATCACAATTTCTTAGTATGGATACTACCGCTGATACTATTACAAGGTTTAATATTGGAAAGCATTTATTGAGCAATTACTTCATGCCAAACTCTGTCCCAAGTTTTTTACACATATGGTTTTTAACCCCCATAGTAGTCCTTTGAGGTGAAAGTCATTTTCCACATTTAGAGGCTTAGAGATTTGGTGACTTCCAGAGAGTCACCAAAGGAAGAAAGGAGCCAGAAAGAAATCTAAGATACAGACTCCAAGACTCACCTTTTTTTTCTCACTGTCGTTTTCACAAACCATTTCATCCCATTTTATAGATGAGGATGCCGAAGCTAAGGGGATTTCCTCAAGAACCTAGCTAGTCAAGGCAGAGCTGGACCTAAACCTGGCTTTTCTGACTCCTCCTGTACTACATCCTCTGCTCTTCCCAGGTGTCCCACAGCTGTCTCCTTCCTCAGAAGGCTGCTACTCACTTGGCCAGGTGCTCCAGCCTGAAGGTGGCAAGTGGCCACGGTCTGCTTGACTCCAAGCAAGCAGTGGTTGAATCTTCACTCTGCCACTTGACAGCTCTGTGACCTTAGACAAGTCACTTCACCTGTCTGAGTTTCAGGTGGTTTGAGAATTTAAATGACGTAATCCATATAAAGCATTTGGCACTAGAGCCTGGTGCATAGTAAGTGCTCACTAAATGTAGTCATTAGAGCTATAACCTGGAACACTGGCAGGGAGTTTGACAAATGAAAAATCAAATAGAGAAGGGACTTCCTAGAGGAGCAGGGCACACACGGAAACATTTCTCACCTGGGGTATAGAAGCCATGTGGTGGGAGTATCACAGGATGCATGAGAAGCCTCTCTGAGGACCACAGAAGTTATTTGATGGCAAATATCATTTTTATATGAAGACATAAAAAATATACTATGAAAAAAATATATATATACTCTGTAATAGAATGCAAAATTTGCATAATTTTAAAGCTAAAACTTAAAGCTTCAAAAGAATTTGGTCCTTGGGGAGGGCCCTTCAAGCTGAGCCCCCAGGCCATGCAGGTGTGCTAAGTCACTTCAGTCGTGTCTGACTCTTTGCTACACCATGGATTGTAGCCCTCCAGGCTTCTCTGTCCATGGGATTCCCCAGGTAAGAATACTGGAGTGGGTTGCCATGCCCTCCTCCAGGGGATCTTCCCAACCCAGGGATCGAACACATATCTCCTTCAGTTCTTGCATTGCAGGCAGATTCTTTTACCGCTGAGCCACCAGGGAACCCTGAGCTCCCAGACCACTGGGGTCCAATTAATTCTTCTCTAATATCGAAAGGATTTTGGCAGAAAAGCTTGAGAATCCTCATGTCAGGGACAGAGCCTGGACAAGAGCCAGGATTTCCGATTTGGTCACTCTTTAAAAGAGTAAAACAAACACAATTGTTTCCACAGTTTAACCTTCAAGTTTAGCATTAAGAACACGAAATATTCAATTTAAATTTATGACAACTTATTTCTGATTCCTTCCTATTTAATAGTTACAAGCCAAACCACTAACCATAAACCCCGTGAAAAGTCACACTTTATAGAAGGTGGCAAAGCAGAAACACTTAACATTGATTGGATTCTTAAGGAAAAACCCAGGGGCTGCCAAACACTTAGATACTTTTAAGTTTTATGACCATGGGAGGGATTTGCCCCTCCAGGTCTCATGGACTCTTTCTGCTCTTGACCCCCACTCTAGTCCTCTGCGGGTGCCCTCTGTTGGCCCAGCCTTTGGGCTGCCCAGGGTTCAGGGCTTTCATATTCCCAAAAGGTCTTGGAGTGTCCCTTGACCAATTATAAAACACCAACAGGACACACCTACCTAGGGCTCTGTAACTAACCCAGCAGCTGCTGCCATCATGGCTAACTTCTGCTCTTTCTAAAATCCTACCTTCTCTCTTCTTTTTAAAATTTAAATTTATTTATTTTTCATTGGAGGATAATTGCTTTACAACACTGTGTTGGTTTCTGCCATGTAGTGTAAGTAATACATGTTGATTGTAGAGAAATGTTAAGAATCCAGGCGAAAAACAGGAGAGAAAAAAAGTCCCCAGAGTTTCCCCACTAAGGAAGATCCTCAATTCACTGGGCAAGTCATAGGACTCTGGGAGTGGTGCTGAGTCACCTCCTGTTTAAGGTGGAAGTCTGCATAGTGTAACTCTGTTCAGAGTGGCGACGTGGTATTCTATAGGGTCGCAAAGATATGGTATTCTATAGGGTCGCAAAGAGCTGGACACGACTGAGCCACTAAAAACCAACTTCTGTAGGGAGTATTGTTCTGATAAAAATCAGAAGCCTTGGTTTCCCTGGTGGCTCAGTGGGAAAGAATCTGTCTGCCACCAAAAAAACAAAAACAAAACAAAGAATCTGCCTGCCAATGCCAGGGACAAGGGTTGGAACCCTGGCTGGGGAAGATCCCACATGCCTTGAGCAACTAAGCCTGTGTGCCATGACTATTGAGCTTGTGCTCTAGAGCCAGGAATCCGCAACAACTGAGCCCAAGGGCTGCAACTACCGAAGCCTGTGTGCCCAAGAGCCCGAGTTCTACAACAAGAGAAGCCACCACAATGAGAAGCCAAAGCACCACAATTAGAGAAAAACTTGAGCAGCAACAAAGACCCAGCACAGCCAAAAATAAATGATAAATAAATAAAACTTTTTTAAAAAAATAAAAAACAAATACCACAAGCCTGCCCAAGTTTAAGGTGGAAGGGGACTGGCCACAGCCCAGTTTGAGGATCGTTAGATTGGTCCTTGGGAGAAGGCGATGGCACCCACTCCAGTACTCTTGCCTGGAAAATCCCATGGACGGAAGAGCCTGGTAGGCTGCAGTCCATGGGGTTGCTAGGAGTCGGACATGACTGAGTGACTTCACTTTCACTTTTCACTTTCATGCATTGGAGAAGGAAATGGCAACCCATTCCAGTATTCTTGCCTGGAGAATCTCAGGGACGGGGGATCCTGGTGGGCTGCCGTCTATGGGGTCGCACAGAGTCGGACATGACTGAAGCGACTTAGCAGCAGCAGCAGCACTCCACTACTTCATGACATTAAAAGTTCTTTGAATAAAGAACAAGTCTAAATTGCAAGTACTCTCAGGAAAGAGACTTGAGTGACTTAGCTCCATTTCTGAGAGGAGGAAATGCCTTATTCTGCCAGACCAGACAAAACTAAAGTGACCTTCTGGTCCCCCCACCCCACCCCGAGAGAGGCAATGGGGATGGTAAAAGTATTTCTGCCTCCCAAACCCAGAGATGATGTGGAGAAAGGCCACTTAGCCATACCCAGGTGCCAAAGACCTCTGAGGCCAGGTGAGGGTCTAAAAAGAGGATCTGAGACAGATAAGCATGAAGCCATAAGCTGGCAGAGTCAGTTCAGGAAACTGGTGCTGGGGGCAGAGAAAGGGAGGGCAGGGAAGGCTTCCAGGGGAAGGCAGTGAGTCAGAGGAGGAGAAAAATGAGACTGAGCAGGTCTCTGTGTAAAGATGGAATTGGCAGCAGAGAGTGGGTGATGGGTGGGATGGGGGCAGGGGACGGGAGGGTGAGGAAAGGGAGGGGTGGCAGCGGCTTTGGGGGAGCTCCCTGCAGAGGGTAGCCTTTGGAGGTGATGGCCAGAACTCTGGGTCTTAAGAGCAGGAAAGCAGGTTATCTTTCACATCCTTCTCTGAATAGAGAGATTGGATTTGGTCAAGAATAAGTCCCTAGGAAGCAATTGTGAGCACCCCGCCCGTCCATCTTGTTGATGAATATGGAGTGGGAGCAAAGTTAGAAGTGTGGGCGTCTGACAGGTCTTTATGATTCTAGGATCACTTATTACACCTTCTTCCTCCTCCTCTGCCTTGCCTAATGGGCTGTGGGTACCCACTGCGCAGAGGGCAGCAAAACTCTCATTGTGGGTAACGCAGAAGCTGGGTCCTGCCCTCCTGGCCTTCTGAGGAAACTACTTTTTTGAATTGGTTTGTTTTTTCAGCCCTAGAAGGACTGAACCTTTCCCCTCCAACTTCTGGGTCCCTCCAAATCCTTCATAGCCAGCAATCCTGAGAACCGGAAGTCTGGTCTGCTCCCTAACATCAGCCTTCCTGTGCACAGCTGTCTCATTGCCTCTTGCCCAGAAAGATGGTTTCTGGATGTACCTTTCTCAGTAATCCAGCTTCGCCTCCTGGGACCCTCATCTTGGAGGCTGGCACCATCATCAGGTCAGTCATGTTGGGCCGGGAACCTGGGAGTCATCCTGGATTCCTCCATCCCATCAACCTCTCTGAGCCAATACTTACTGAGCATCTTCAATGAGGCAGGCCCTGTTCATGGTGCTGAAGACCACCAGGTACAAAACAAATCCCCGCCCTTATCAGCTTGCGAATCAGTGACCTGATGTGTGGGTCCACTTTCAGAATGTGTTACCCTCTTTCCCACTGTTACTGTCCTCAGTAGTCCCCATCACCTGGAACCCTGTGGTTAGTCACCAGGGTGGTCTTACAAACCCAAGTCTACCCTTGTCGGTGCTTTGCCAAAACCTCAAATGAAGACTTAACTTTTAAAAATTCAGAGTGAAAAAATCAAGTTGTAAATTGTATCACAACAATTGGATGGTTTTTTTAAGAAGCACTGAAGCAATACAGTATGCTACTCATGGATCTATGTATGTGGTTAAAAAAAACAAAAAAAGGAATTCATGATGGTGGGACCTTGGGTAGGAAGGAGAATGGTACTAGGAGGGGAAAAAGGAGCTTCAATTTTATGTCATGACCTGTTTTATTTTTAAAAACTCCAGAGCAAAGTTGATGAAATGTTAGTAGTAGCTTAATAAAACCTGAAGCCTGGATGGTGGGTTCAAGAGTGTGACATTATTCTGTTTTTTTGAATTATAGAAAAACTTTTCAAAATTTAAACCATAAAATTCTCAGGAGTCCCTCACTGTCCCCGCCCCTTTAAAAGACTACCATCTTGGGCCTTCATAAACTTGTTTCAACCTACTCTTTACAATGAAGGACCAGCCATTTCCCAAAGATGCCACAGGTGCCCTGGCCCCTGGGCCTTCATCCAGGCTGCTCTCTTCTCCCAAATACCCTTTCCTGATTGCTACTTCACCCCTGCCCCCTTGTTGGTATAGCAAGCTAGTTAGGACTGGGAAAGTAGAAACATTATGGGGAAGACAATTCTTAATTGACCTGGTTTGTATTTCGCTGCAGCTAGCAAGACAGATCACCTGTTTCTTTTTATTTAAAATCTGGTTTGTTTCAAAACTGCTATCAGTGAGAAGGAGGTGGAAAGAGTAAGACCCTCCACAGAGCCTTCCTCCCCTCCCCTCTCCCCCAAATAACCCAGCCCTGAGGCAGAAGCTTCCCAGCAGAAAAAGGAAAACTGATAACCTCATTCCCTGGTCTGGCTTTGTTAGGATTATCATCTGGTGTTCCCTGCTGCTGCTGGATGAGCTGCTTTAGTGCAGATCAGTGCCATCCCCTGCCTAGAGGCAAGAAACTTGACCGGAGCCTGATTTGACCACAGCTCCTGGTGGGATGCTGAACAAGCACACAAACTGGCCCAGAACACCCTGCCATGCTGAGCTGATCTGTCCCTGATTTCCATGCACCCTTCAGGATAGCTTTTGTATTGCCTCCCCACATCCTCTTTGCATGCCCCCTTATAGACCAGACTAGGTGCCCCTCATATGCCTTCAATGGCAACTGTTCCTTCCCCTTCATAGCACACATCACCCTGAATTCTAACTGTCTATTATGAACCTGCCTCCTGTGTCAAGTCTTGCTCTCCGAGAAGGCAAGGACCAAGTCTGTCTGTTTGCTGTTGCATCTTTAGTGCCTGCAACTTTACTTGGCTCATAGTAGATGCTCAAGACTTTTTTTTTTTTAATGAATGAGTGGTCTCTGTTACTAGACTGTGAGTATCTTGTTGACAAGGACTATGCCCTGATTATCTCTGGATCCTCAGTGCCTTGGCACATAGTACGTGCTCAATAAAATCTCCCCCATTTGAGTGACTGGAACTTGGTTTCTCCCCTTACAAGCTGGGTAGAGGAGAGAATCTTTCTCTCTCTTCTCTCCGCTGTGTTAGGGCTGGTGGTTGAAGCTGTGGGACCCTTCCTGCCTTCAACAACCATAGATTCAAACATTCTAGTGGTACAACAGAAAGTGCTAGTCAAGTCCCTGGGTCCCGATATCTCTCCTACTGCCCACCCCAAATGTGGGTGAACTCCTTCAGAGAAGGGGTGCTTCAGGGCCCCTCCCCACTCACTTCAATCTCTAGCATCATCAAAGAGCCCAGGGAAATTTAATTTTCACCCCTTCTTTCTAATCCCAATAGCATCTGTAGTTTGTACTTGTTCCCTCATACTGTTTGTGTGAGTTCTCTTTAACCATACTGCATAATCAGACACTGTTTTAAGCAGGTTTAATAGATGATCCTCACAAATTGATAAGAAGAAAACAACACATTCCAAGAGAAAGCAGAAGAGGATGTTTTCTTTTTTTGTTTTAACCTAGAATTTGTCTTCTGGTGCTTGCAAGCTCCTTAGTACAATAAGTGCACTTGATTTCTGCAAAACATCTGAGGAGGCATAAAGTACCCACTCCAATATTCTGGCCTGGGAAAGTCTGTAGACAATTTTATTGTTGTTGTTTAGTCACTAAGTCGTGTCCCACTCTTCTGCCACCCCATGGACAGAGGGTCACATGGAAACAGTCCATGGGGCCGCAAAAGAGTTGGACACGACTTAAAGACTAAACAACAACAATAACAACAACAGAAGTACCTGTAAATACCCTGGAATAAAGACCATGTCTTTTTTTGTATTATTTTTCTAATTCCTCCACTCTAAAGAGTTTGCCAAAGTCCTCGGTTTAAGCCCTGAGTGTTAATTGGTTGATTTAGCTTTGGGTTGTGGTCCACTGAGATCCCTGGATCCTTTTAAGTCAAAGAGTTATGCCCTCCGATGGAGAAACATACAGGTAGGGGAAGGGCCTTTAAATGTGACCCGTGAGAGGCGGTTCTCCTGGGCTTCCGCCTCCAGGCTCCCAGTGTAAGGTGGGAGGGGAGTGAGGAGAGACGACATACATACTCACATAAACTGAGCTAGCAGTTCCGGGTAGGGTTGGGGGAGTGGGGAGAGGGGAAGAGAGGAGTCTGGGCGAAGGCCAGAGGTGGCTCCCAGGGGAGTCCTCAGAGCGGGCAGCCGGACGTCGCTCCATCCTTCCCGCCTGACGGATGGGTCTGCTGCTCAGGCACAAGCTGTCAGGCCAGGCCGCTGCCAAGGCAGAACAGTGGCGCTTCTGTGAGCGCTACTCTGCGCCTGGAGAATGGGGCCCTCCAGGAGAGTGATGGAGAAAGCAGACGTCCCGGGGCAGGAGCCGTGAGGGGCGGGGCCCCGGAGCCTCTGGGTCACAGGAAGCGCGTCTGCCTCCCCGAAACGAGGGCCACAGGAGGCCAGCAGAGGTGGGGTGGTAGGCAACCGTGGGGGGAGGCGGGCGGGGATAGGGTGGGGGTGGGGATACAATTTGGGATTGCTGTAGTTGGGGGTTGCTGTTGGCCCGAAGAAGAGAAGCAGAAGGAAGGACGCCGAGGAGGGCTGGGGTGAAGAACTCGGTCCTTTGGCCAAAAGCCCCCGCCCCTTTAATAACACGAGCCATTTGCCTTCAGTTACACGGTGTTTGTTTCCGGTCAGACGCCCAGAAACCTTCCCATCTCTTCCCGGACCCCTTCGCCTCCGTCAGCTCTGCCGGCATCTCCCGCCGGGCCCTCCATGCGGGCGGGATCCCTATGGCTGTCACTCGGACCTGGGGATCCACGAGGCTCCGCGATCCGCTCACGGCCCGGCTCCGACCCCGCCCGGCAGCCGCCTCCCCCTCAGCGTTAATTAAAACTTGCGAGATGGAGAGGCTGGCGCGGGCGGCTCCGTTTTATTTGCAGCATCTTTCATGCTGCTGACGATCGTAAAGGGCTTTAATATTGAAATATGGGCCATTTTCCCAGCTCCAGCCCTCGCCGCGCTCTCCCTACACCCCCACACCCCGCCACCCCGCGCTTGATGAAAGAGCCCCTGCAAATCCATTAAGAAGAGATAATTGAAAACTCCGGGGTGATATTTAAGGCCGCGCGCCGACGCGGGGCGGAAGGCCCGGCTGAGCCCGCCGTGCCCATGAGTGCCCGTGTGCATCGGTCCCCCGCGCTCCAGGCCGCCTAGGCCCTGCGTGCGTCCTTTGCCTCCGCGAGGCCTCATCCGGGTACTCGCCTCCCTCCCAGCGCTCAACGAGTCTGCTCTTCGCTTCCTTGGCTCTGAAGAAGACTTGCCTCGGGAGACTCCTAGTTCCATAAAGTGACAAGTCACACTTGCGAAAGATGGCTCAGGGGCACGTGCGCTACGACACAGCTCTGGCCCCACTGGTCCAGCCCGAATTTGATGCATAGGTCTGAGGAATTGCTTAGTGGCTCTGGGCATTGCATTCCCTTCTGTCTACAGTTGTTCCTCCTGCACTTGGCTGTTCCTCCATCAAAACGAGCCCAGCAAGATCCAAAGTAATGGTGCCCCGCGGTGTGGAGGGGGCGGCAGAATAGTTACCCCATGATGATCCTTCCTCCACCTAGTGGTGAGAATACAGAGGCTTACCATAGTGTTCCACATTTGTATATGTTCTCAATCTTCCATAACAAACATTTTTACAAAGTAGCCCAAATATCTTCCTTTCACGTCACCCCTTCTCTCAAGGACGGGTTGGCTACCTGTTGTCCTGTACGTTACTGTCCCTTAGCACTTTGTGTTCCCATTACTGTTGAAAATCTGTCCCCCACTAGGCTATGGCAACTTGAGGAAAGGGATCAGGTCTAAACTCCTTCCTCAGTCCTTGCTCCTGGCTGAGGCCCAAGTATATAATATGTGCTCAGTAAACAGCATTGAGTTGACAGCTGTCTCTGTCCCTAGAGGTCTCCAGGGTTTGCAGATCAGGATGCTAGCACTTATGGAAGGGGGCCAGAGGATGTAAGAGAGGCAGGGTCTGCGAGTCTGGGTCAGTGTTAATGTCTGTTTCCCACAGTGACTGGCTCCAGGCTGTTCCTAGTGAGGGAAGAAGGGATGGGGGAAGGGCTGAGGACCCTGCTGTGTACTGTGGTATAGGAATCCATAGGTTTCTACCCACGTCCTTTGGGCGGTGGGAGTTCTCTATCTCATTTGGTTAGACTCTGTGTGAGACTAGTTCCGCTAGGAGTTAGGGTCTGCTGTGACTGTGAGTGCCCTCTGTGTCTTGAGTTGGGAGGAGAGGAGAAGAGAAGAGAAGGGAGGAGGCTATTTTGTGCAAAAGGCACAAGTGGTTTAGGCATTTCCATCCATCCCCACCTGCCCTCCTACACTCTGCTGGGCTTTTCACCCCTCTTGCTCCAGATCTTCCCACTACAGTGCCCAGTGCTGTACACACAGGAAGGCACCATTAATGGGGGTGCTGTTCCTGCTCAGCTCCCACTCCCACCTTGGTCCCTGAGGCCTCAGTGGCAGATACTCCATATGGCCAGTATGAGGCATATCCTTCCAGCTCTCCAACTCAAGAAGTCCTTGTTAGAACCACGAAACATGAAAGCTGGAAGGTGTGAACAGACATTGGGTCTAGACCTTTCTTAATATCTCTGGGGCAGCTGAAACCCAGAAAGGGGATGTGTGTTGGGGGGGCGGACTCTGGGGACAGAATCAATGCTGGATGGAACCCCAGCAAGTTAGTGGCAGACTTCGAATCCCAATCTCTTGACCTGCAGTTAGTGTTTGGGGCGGGGGTTGTTTTGTTTTGCTTTTATTTTTTAGCCATGCCACGAGGTATGTGGGATCTTAGTTCCCCAACCAGGGCTTGAACCCTCGCCCCCTGCATTGAAAGTGTGGAGTCTTAACCCGTGACTGCCAGGGAAGCTCCTGCAAACATCTCACTGAATTCTCACAAACCTATAGGATTGTATTATAATTCTCACCTACACATGGGGAAAATGAGGCTCAGGGCGACTAGCCATTTGTCTAAGTGACACACTGCTAAACAACAGAGCCAGGATCTGAAACTTAGCTTGACAGGCTCAAATTCCAGTGCACATTTCTCCAGTGACCACCTCCTCCATCCACCCCCCGCAACACACACACACACACACACACACAGATACACATACACACACACAGCCATGCTGGGCTGGTTTCCCAGACACTCACTCTTCATCCCCGGAACATCCCCAGTCAGAGGTCATTTCACCTCCCCTGCCCAGTGCAGGGCTCTTTGGCCCAAATGAAGTAGCTAGTGGTGTTCCCGCTATGGTCTTGGGCATGGGACTCCATGAGCTGAATCCATGCAAAGCCTGGTCTCCTGCACACAGCCCTGCTCCTGTCTGTGGCCACTGAGGCCTCTGCCATAAATCCCCAGGTCTCAGCTCATAACCATTAGCAAGCGATTGGACTCATCAGTATGTGCTTATGAGACTCAGGTCAGATAAATGGATTGCCGGAGGTCAGAAACAAGGGATCTCTTCACCCTGCCTTATGCCAGAGGTGGCCCTGCCCCCATCTAGAGGCTGGAAAATTCCTCTTGACTTACAGCTTCAGTAAGAAGAGGGGGTGTTATAAAGATGTATCCCCAGTAATCCACATTCATGGGAAGAAAATGGCCTGGAGATGTAAAACCTCAGTTGTCTCACGGTCATTGAGGCTGGAGTTACCTACACACTCACACACACATGGCACACACACATGGCACACCCACAAACATGTACACTCTCACACTCCATCTCGGATCAAATCCAGATTCTTCAGCAACCGCCCCCACCCTGCCCACTCCAGGGCTGGCCTCACACTGTCCCACCTTTGAGGTGTTCTCTGCATCAGCACTTCTTAAACACCCCTGTGCCTACCACACATGACTAGGGGTCTTGTTCAAATACAGATTCTGACTCAGTAGATCTAGACTGGAACCTGAAGTTATTTTTCTAGCCAGTTCCCAAGTGAGGCCACTTCTGCAAGGATGTTAAACAATGGTCCTCCCTTATTGAACGAGTAGGAGTGGGGGAGATGAGGGTGTATAGTTTGGAAAAGCTCCCCGCCCCCACCCCCTGGAGATTCCACTATGCACACTCGGGCACTGAGCCAGTTCTAGAATGCTGTTCTCTCGCTCTTCACGTAGCTCCTTCTTCCCCTTCAAATATCAGCCTAAATCCTCTGCTTCCCCAAAGAAACCTTCTCTGACCCTCCTCAGTGTAATGGGGCCCCACTCCACCAACTGACCCTACCCTCTTAGCAGGTATCACAACTTGCGTTTATGTATTTACTTACTTATGTTGTGGGGGGTGGGGCGGGGGGGTCAATCTCATCCCCTGAAATGTAAGGTCTCAGAGTTCAGGGATCATGCCTGCCCTGTTCATACATGAATGCTCGGCACCTGATGCCTAGCATGGAGTAGACACTCATTAAATCCTAACAAATGAATGAATGAATGAATGAAGCACTTTCCTGATGATAAGTGGTGTGGGAAAGAGTATCTGAATGAGGGGCTGAGGTCATAGACAATTAGAGAAAGCTTCTTGAAGGAAAATGAGAAACATGGTATGAAAGACTTGGTATAGATGATGCAAGGAAAGGGGAGAGGCAAGTGCATCCAGGTAACAAGTTGGTCTTGGTGGTCACACCTGGCATGACAGGGGTTGGGGAGGGTCCTGCGAGAAAGGTCATGGAAGTTGGGGCTGGTGCTGCAGTCTTGAAAACCATGGTGGGTAACAGGAAGTCTATGGTCCTCTCCACACCTCATGGGCAGGGACCTACACTTATTCTTTCTTGTGCTTGACAAATTCTTCCCGAGCCTGTGTCACATGCCAGACACTGTGCTGGGTGCACATCCAGGGATAAACACAATGGCTCTGATTCCTGCCCTCATGGGGCTGACAGTCTATCAGGAAAGACTGAGGTTAAACAAACTAAATCATTAGAGTTGGGCTAAGTCCACAAAGAAGTACATGATGAGGGACGTGATGGTCAGAAGAGGAGCTTCCCTAGGGGATGACAGTCACCAGAGTCTGAGGGGTGGGCTTTGTCCTCACTAGCCCCCAGTCTGCCTCACTCATCCTGGACCTCCCGCATTCCACTGCATTGCCCCTTTAAGAGGCGCGCCTCTTTCCTGTGCAAAGGAGGTTCCGGGCACACAGCCGAGCCTGCCAAGGTTGTGGGTTATAAATCAATGCTGGCACTCCCTTGGCAGTGGGCTCTCCTCTGAGCTGCCCAGATGGCAGGAAGGCCTGGGGCTCCAGGGGCAGCCAGACACATGGGAAGGGGGAGGAGGGCAAGGTGGGGACACAGCTGGGCCCCGGGCCCCAGTGGCAGCTGCCCACCTCTGCCTAAGGGCCTTGGGCCAGAGAAAATGCCAAGGTCCTTCTATGCTGATTACAGAGACTTTCTGACTCCTGAGTCACAGGCTGGCACCCGCCTTCAGGGTCGTTGCCTCACCCCTGTCAGTGACCCAAGCCTCACAGACACCCTCTGAGACTAAGGGTCATGGATTTTCTCTTTGGCATGACCTCTTGGGGTCGCAGTCAGCTCCAGTATCCAACCTGAAAGTTCTACCTTTGGTCTGACCCTCTTCCCTCTTGCTGTAGCCAAGAGGTGTTCTTCTACATTCTCTGAAGGACAGCAGCTTCCCATCTGGGGTGGGGGGTTGGGGGGCTTTGGGGCTCTGATTACATGCCCTCTCTGCCTTCACTTTACACCTCCCAGAAATGCAGGATAGGAAGGTTTCTCAAGGTTAACCAGAGAGGGTGGAACCCCGCCCTCTTGGGGGTTGCTATTCCTCAGCCACCCTCACAGGTGCTGTGACAGAGGGAACATATGTCGTTTCCACCCCTGAGGACAGTGACGACATCTCAGCAGACACAGCCCCACAGAGCTGGGCTCAGCAGGCCTTGACAGAACTGGAAAGTCAGCCCCTCTCCCGGGCATGGGCCTGGGTCTTCATTGTGTGCCAGGCGGTGGAAGCAAAGCCTGGAGACCCCGCCCACAGAGCAATAGGCAGGCTTGACTGCTCTCCCTCCCCCTACCCTACCTCTAATAACCACCAATGTTTCTAGAACAGTGGGGAATTCCTGGGTTATAGAACAATAGATATTTCCTGGGATGTTCTTGTCCTCTAATTCTCCTGTGAAAAATCAGCGCACAGGGCCTTCAAAATCCTCTTACACATCCATTGTACAGATGAGGGAACGAGACTCAGAGAAATAAACACAGGCCTTTTAGCATTAAGGTTATTTCTGCTACCCTACATTTGCCTCCTGAATAGAAACCCCTGAGCCACCACTAAGCAGGATACGTTAGGCTCCAACTGTAATAGAACAGATGGAGGTTAGATAACAAGCGGAACTTTCTCAGAATAGTCGATCACAGAGAAGGATGAGAAATGAAATAAAGAAATGGAGTTCTCCCCAAGAGTGGGGTGGGAGCAGGTAGAGATAGACTCAGGACTTGGGTTGGAATTTTGCAGAAAGGGAATGTAGAGAATGGAGGAGGAAGCAGCTGGTATGGAGCCTAGAGCCGGGCAGCTTGGCTCTAGGGCTTCCGGGGTTCCTCCCCGAGGACCTCCAGCCTCCACCCATGCCAGGCCTCTGGGTGTCTACAGAGTTTAAATTCAGGCCTTACTTCAGCTGATTCTCTTGGCTTATTCCTTGCTCTCCCGGGATGGCTTATCTAGCTGCCAGAGTCATTTGCCTTCTCTAATTTGTGTTTAAATTAAAGTTCCCACAAAACAGGGGCTTAATGTGCTGTTTCCAAGAGCTCCCAGGCCCCCTGCAGCTCTGGAAGTTAAGGGCGGCTGGGGGGAGGAAGCCATTGTGCTCCCACAGAGGCTGATCCCACTGGGTGTGGGGGTCCCGGTGTGGATGATCCAACTGGGTCTCTCTGGTTCTTGTTGTTCTCTCCAAAATGGTGATATGTGGGGGCAGGGCAGGGCAAATCATCCCCACAGAGGGCTTGGGGACCAACAGACCTGTCTATGGACTCCTGGTAGGTGTTTACCCTTTTTTCAGAACCTTGTAAGGATAGCAGGGAAGGCGGGCAATAAGAAGGGGTAGAAAATAAGGAGAAAGCTTGAGGCTCTTTTTTTTTTTTTTTAACACTTTCACGTGGTGCTACACTGTGTGTCTGCACTTCCTAAGTGAAAAGTGAAAGTCGCTCAGTTGTGTCAGAAGCTTTGTGACCCCATGGGGTATACAGTCCACGGAATTCTCCAGGTCAGAATACTGGAGTGGTCAGCCATTCCCTTCACCAGGGGATCTTCCCAACACAGGGATGAAACCCAGGTCTCCCACAGTCTCCCACATTGCACACGGATTCTTTACCAGCTGAGCCACAAGGGAAGCCCAAGAATACTGGAATGGGGAGCCTATCTATCCCTTCTCCAGAGGATCTTCCTGACCCAGGAATTGAACCCAGGTCTCCTGCATTGCAGGCAGATTCTTTACCAACTGAGCTATCAGGGAAGCACTTTCTAAGGACCTCATAACCTTAAGCTTACTTCACTGTCTCCACAGTCCTATGAGGGAGTGTTGTTATTATCAGCCCCATTTTTACACCTGTGGAAACAGAGGCACAGAGAGGTCAAGTAACATGCTCAAGATCACACAGCTTAAAGTCTGGTTCCAGATTTCAGTGCTACACTGCTACTTATTCCGAGATTTTTCTCCCTGCCAATCCCTTGATTACAAAGTGAGGCTTCTCTTTGATTGACAGCAACTGAAGTGGAGTGAAGCTCTTTGCTGATTCCTCTTTCCCTCTCTGAGCCACAAGCTTCTCTCCTATAAAATGAAGACAAGGCACTTGAAGGGATTAAGCAGATGAGGAAGGCTTAAGGAGACAGCTTGTCAGAGCAGCCACCACTGGGTTGTGATTCCCAGGTGGCTCAGAGGTAAAGGATCCACCTGCCAATGCAGGAGACACAGGAGACATGGGTTCTATCCCTGGGTCGGGAAGATCCCCTGGAGAAGGAAATGGCAACCCACTCCAGTATTCTTGTCTGGAGAATCCCCATGGACAGAGGAGCCTGGCAGGCTATAGCCCATTGGCTATAAAGAGTTGGACATGACTGAGCACGCACTCAGTGCAACTATGAAGGCTTAAGAAGATAGCTTGTCAGAGTGGCCACCCCAGGGTTGGTCCTCAGTCATAATTTCCTTCCCTTTGGCCCAGCCACCAGGCTTTCTGCTGCCCCTGCTTGCACCACTTCTTGATTCTGTTTTCCAGAGAGCTCCAGGCCGTGATTCCTCAGCAGAGGAAAACTGTGAAAACCCTCAACAGAGAGTCGTCTCCCATTCCTTGGTCCAAAACTCTCTCTTCCTCCAGGGAGCCCTTGGAGAAGAAGAAGAATAAAGCTCACCTGGAACCCCAACCTGCCTGTCCCCACCGCCCTCACCTACACCCAGGCGAGCCAGTCAAGGTCCCAACAGCAAATACATGACACACTCGAAAGGGTTTCACTGAAGAGAGTTTAATGACACGACAATTTTCAAGGCACAGATGGAATGAAGGGAGCCAATAAGGGTTGGTGAGGTACCAAGAAGAGTTGAAATGGGGTCAGGGAGAGTGGCCACCCAGCCAAGGTGGGGCCGTTGAGGAACCACAACCCCTGCCGGAGCTTCAGACAGGTGTGCGGGCGAGATGGCAGGGGACAGGGAGACAAATATCTCAGCTCCTCGCTCCCTTCCCTGCCAAGACCCCTGCTGGCCAAGCCTGACCAGTTGAGAAGTCAGGAACTCAAGAGATGCCGTCTGCATTGAGCAGCCTCCAGGGCCAGGGTAACCCAGGGAAGAAAGGCAGCGAACATTATCACCCCGCCTGCTACACCGGGATTCCCTTAAGTACACTGAAGCCTTATCTCTGTGGCTTTACTGCCATTTTTGTCACTGCCTGCAGCCCAACAGGGACCCAGCTCACAGGAAAATGGGATCCAGGCAGAAAGAAGCTGGAGAGAAGGGGCTACACTGAGGATAGGGAGAGGACAGGAGGAGGGCAGTTTTGGGGGGTAGTGATGTCAAATGGTGACATGAGACCAATTCAGTACTTGATACAAATCACTAATCTCGCTCCTGCCTCCCCTTTCTAGACTGCAGCCCCTTTGGGGCAGGGATTTTGTCTTGTCCATCCTGGACATCTAGCATGGTACGTCTTAATTACATAATCAGAACTTATTGAATCAATAAGGGGATAACCAGTAAATGAGTGAACAAGCCTATTCACAGCTCATGTGCACACCCTGGGCCCCCATCAGCAAGCCCTGGTGAGTGAATCACACATAACACTCCTACAGGAGCTTTATTTCAACCATCCACCACCTCAGATTTTCCATGCAGCCGTTCAACTCCTGGCCGCCCAAGCCCACGTCTGTCTCTGAGCTGGCCAGAGGCTGTGCTTTGACAGCCCCACTCAAACGTGCCGTGACTTCATTTGGCTCCTCTTGATGAGGGAATCGGGGAAACAGCAAGTGACTTCATTTCTCACAGCAGCCTTCCTGTGAGCTTTCTCTGGAGAAGTCTTGATCCATGGCAAACAGTCTGTGGTACTCCCAGTTGGAGCCCCTGGCAAGAGATGGGAGACGAGAGTGACAGTGCCAAGGAGGAGCTGAAGGATCGTCACCCTGGGAGCCACATCTCTGCCTTGCTTTTTCCAATGGGCCATAAAGACTGAGGGAGGCAGGGGGAAGGGGGGCGGAGGCAGCCGAGAAAACACACTCAAGTTCCCAAGTGGAGTCACTACACCAGGCCCACCTGGTGGAGCGATTAAGCACAGACTCCAGGGGCCAGGCGGCTGGCTGGCTTCGTAATCCCTGCCCTGCCACTTGCCTGCTGTGCGACCTTGGGTAAGATGCTTCACGACTCTGCCTCAGTTTCCTCATCTTAAAAAACACGCAGAGAATAATAATACCTACTTCAAATGGTGGTGGGCAAGAGATGAGTTTAATAGCCATGAAATATTGAACAGAATACATGATCTGTGGTCAGCCCTATGTAAATTGCATTATGTGAAATTGATTGCAATTTCACAATCAATTGTGAAATTGGGTTCTAGCCTCACAAACTAGCCTCGGGTTCTAGCCTCACAAACTTTTTTTTGGTAGTAAGTCCAGCCTTGGCTACTTCTTCTGTTTGCTGTTAGAAGTGAACAAATGCATATGGAAATTAGAACTTGTTAGAGTTATTTGTCGTCAAGCTTGCCTATGTTCCTGATTGAGCAGGGGTGGGGGGATGCTGTCAGTCGTCAGGTTCTGGTTATCTGCCTTGCTGATGTCCCCTTCTTGTCAACATCATCAGCTCTTTGGGTGGTTAAAGCTTTAGCTTGACAACATCCAGACCTCTCGCGGTCCCTCCCACACAGCAAGAGCTGGAAGAGCTTGGCTTTTGAAAGCAGAACTGGTCCTTCCCTTCCTACCCACAAGGCAGGTGTAGCCGGTGGACACAAGTTTCCAGAGAGGAGAGGGTACCTCCATGTCAGCCCACTTTGTCTTTGGGCGGGAGGGGAGGGGCCAGCCTGGGGCAGGACAGTGGAGAGTGGCCAGCTCCTCTGGGCCAGGGCCTCAGAAAGAAATGTATTTGTCTTTGTCCTGGAGAGCAGGGAATGGAAACAAACCCATCCCAGAGTTCAATACGAATGTGCTACCACTTACTACTACCAATGTGATTTCAGATAGTTACATAATCTCTTTAAGTCAGTTTTTCTCATTCTCAAAATGGGGTTGGTGGTGGTTTAGTCACAAAGTCATGTCCAACTCTTTGTAACCCCATGGACTGTAGTCTGCCAGGCTCCTCTCTCCATGGAATTTCCCAGGCAAGGATACCAGAGTGGGTTGCCATTTCCTTCTCCAGGGCATCTTCCCAACCCAGGGATGGAACCCTGGTCTCCTGCATTGCAGGCAGATTCTTTACTGACAGCCACCAGGGAAGCCCCCAATGGAGATAATTATATCTAACTCAAAGAGTTGAAGGGAATTCCCTGGCGGTCCAGTGGTTAGGGCTTGGTGCTTTCACTATTGTGGCCTGAGTATAGTCCCTGGTTGGGGAACTAAGATTCTGCAAGTTGTACAATGCAGCCAAAAAAAAAGGATGAAATCAGTGAGGTATATAAATCCCTTGGTACATGGCTAGTCCAATATTTTGTAGTTGTTATTAGCTGATATTTTGTGTTGTCTGTACACCGTCCCTCTGAGAGATGGAGAAGTAGTGCTGTTTTCCAGACTGCAAAAGGTGGTGGCAGCAAGTGATTTACAACTCTGCTTTGTTTACATTTTCGTTATGGAACATGTAGTAAGTACATCATTTGTTCATTCATTCATTCGTTCAACAAATGTTTATCGACTTTGCTTTACAACAAATGTTTACAGACCTTCATCATTTTGCTCACCTGTATTTATCTTACTCTCACCATTACGGTTTATGAGGGCACGGGCAGTGGCTCATGGGTTCACTGGATCCTTTGTGCATACTTGCTAGGTGAGTGAAAGGGTAGAGCTCCAGGTCTGCAACACTGAGATGGGGTAAGGAGGTGGGGGCAGGAGGCCTGCATTCTAGGCTCCATCACTCCTCCCAGAACAAAATGTTCCTTTGATCTTGGAGCCTGCACACACCTTCCTTAAGCTGTGAAACACTGGAGGATCACTGGAGACTGGACTCAGGGAACCTCTTCCCCAGTGGGTAGAAATCCATTCGTCTACTCCATGTCTCTGAAATCCCTGGAGAAGGGTTTGAGTTCCCAACTCTGAGAAGCACAGCGAATGACTCAAATAACAAGAATGTTAAGAAAAGAATGACTAGAGAATGGAAGGAGGTGCTCTCCCTCAGTCACTTACAGAGGAAGGAAAATGCCAACTTACGTATATTTGGCTTATGCATGTGTTAATTCTCAGTCTACGTATATTTGGCTTATGCATGTGTTAATTCTCAGTCGTATCCGACTCTTTGTGATCCTAGGGACTGTAGACCACCAGGCTCCTCTGTCCATGGAATTTTTCAGGCAAAAATACTGGACTGGGTTGCCATTTCCTTCTCCAGGGTATTTTCCTGACCCAGGGATCAAACCTGGGTCTCCTGCATTGCAGACAGATTCTCTACCGTGTGAGCCATGTATATGTAAGTAACACAAAAGAAGGCATGTTCCCAAGATCCTGCCTTCCTGGATATTGGGGATTCTCATATGTAAGACACACCAGGTTCTTTTTTTTTTTTGCAGAACTGGAGTTTTTATTTTTTAGAACAATTTCAATTTTTATTGTTACCAATAATTAACAATAAATCTAGTATCATTTTATGCCTCCATGTTTTAAAAAAAATTTTATTGGAGTATAGTTGATTTACAATATTGTGCTAGTTTCAGGTGCACAGCAAAGTGATTCAGTTAAATGTATATATACACTTTTTCAGATCCTTTTCTATTATAGGTTATTACAAGATATTGAATATAGTCTCCTGTGCTATTCAGTAGGACTTTGATGTTTACCTATTTTATATATAGTAGTGTGTATCTGCTAACCTTGAACCTGTAGTTAGCCCCTCCCCTTTCCCTTTTGGTAACCATAAATGTTTTTCTGTCTGCAAATATGTTTCTATTTTGTAAATAAGTTTATTTGTATTAGATTCCTCATATAAGCATATAATATTTGCCTTTCTTTGTATAACTTACTTCGCTTAGTATGATAATCTCAAGGTCCATCCATGTTGCTGTAAAGGGACTTATTTCTTTTCCATGGCTGAGTAATGTTCATATAGATATATATATATACCCATTTTTGCCCACAGATCTCATTCTATGTGGTCCAAGCTGTCTAGAGACATAAGAGTTAAGGAAGAATCATAATATTCAAAAGGTAGAAAGTGAAAGTGAAAGTCACTCAGTCGTGTCCAACTCTTTGCAACCCTATGGACTATATAGTCCATGGAATTCTTCAGGCCAGAATACTGGAGTGGGTAGCATTTCCCTTCTCCAGGGGATCTTCCCAACCTAGGGATCAAATCCAGGTCTCCCTGACAGCCCAAATATCCATCAGCAGAAAAGAGGATAAACAAAAATAGTGTATCCATATAGTGGAATATTATTTAGCCATAAAAAATGAAGCATTGATACCTGCTACAACATGGATGAACCTCAAAAACATTATGCTAAGTGAAAGAAGGTGGTCACGAAAGACCACATTGTATATGATTCCCCTCATATGAGATTCCAGAATAGAGAAATCTGTAGAGATAGAGAGTAGATCAGTGTTTGCTCACAGCTGGCAGGGGTATAGAGGGATAAAAAGAGGGTGGTAAAACACTTCCCTGGTGGTCCAGTGGTTAAGACTCTGTGCTCCCAATGCAGGGGGTACAGGTTCAATCCCCAGTTGGGGAACTAGATCCTGCATGCCACAACTAAGACCTGGCACAGTCAAATAAATTTTTCTTAAAAAAAAAAAAACAGGAGTGCTAACTAAGGTGTATGAGATTTCTTTTAGAGGTGATGAAAATGGTCTAAAATGGACTATGGTGATAGTTGCACGTATCGGTGACTCCACTGAAACCACTGAATTATACACTTTAATGGCAAATTGTATGGTGCGTGTGAATTATATCCCAAGCAACTTGTTTTAAAAAAAGAAAGGGAGAAGTGGAGACAGGGCAGTTGAGATAGAGCAGGAAGGCCAAAATGAAGCCCAGGCACTGTCTGTCCTGGCATCCCCCCAAGCCAAAGCCTGCAGATCACACAGGCAGTGTTATGGTAGCCCCCAAGCCACGACTCAGGAAGATAAATTGGCCCCAGAGGTATGGGACTGGGTCCCTTCTCCCCTGACAGCTCCCTCTCTGTGTTTTTTCTGGCACAAGAAACATTCTGTCTTCTTGTATAAATAGGGGAAATTTATGACAGTTTTCCCCCTTCTCCTCCCTGGTGGGCTACTAGGAAGGGGCCGCGGTGGGGGAAGGAGGGAAACATAAATGTGGCAAGACTAGAGGGAGGCAGGGAGCTTGGCTCTGGCCCGGCTCTGCTCTGCGCGTTGGACCATCTGGGTGAGAAGGCAGCTGGAGCAAAGATGCAGCCCGTTGGTTCCCAGGCCCGGGAGGTGGGGCTCCGAGGCAGACATCCAACAGGAGGACACGGGAAATCACGGAACCACGGTCTGGCCATCCCAGAGTTTTATCCGAGGAGATGCAGGCCCCCTGCCTGGTTGGGGTGTTTTTGTCCTTGTGATTTGTTGAGGAAACTGATACGGTGATTAGAGAACCCATCTTGGATTCAGAAAATGACAGAAAAACTGTATGATCTTAAGTAAGTCACTTCCTCTCTCTGGGCCTTGTCTGTAATTAAAAAAACAGGGGGAGGAGATTGAACTTGCAGGGGGTTTCAAACTGGTTTTCTTTCTCCAAATAAAACTTTATGTAGCAACCCAACATCTAACTCAGGTGTCCTGCTGAACTTCTTAGGTTGAAGTGAGGGTGAGGATGAAAGATACCTAGGTCCCTTGGTGATAGGAAGGGGTTTGGCCAAGCATAGATGATCTCCAAAGTCCCTTCCATCTCTGTTCTTAGGTGGGAAGGTATATGAGGAAGGATGATGGCAAAACTGCTATTTAAAAAAACAAAACAAAGAGTCTCAAACACAGTCACAAATAGAAAACATGTTTATTTATCGTATGACGGTCTGGAAGGGAGCCATCCCAGACGGCAGGTGGCTCTGCTTGACCTGGTCAATCAAGACCTTTGGATCTTATCCTACCGTGGTTTTGCCCTCTCTTAGGGATTTCTCAACTGCATAGTCATAGCTCAGTCTCAGGTACATCAGCTCCAGCTCATGAAAAGGAGAACTTACGCAACATCTTAAGGCTCTGATGACATTCCTCGGCTCACATTCCCCTCTGGCCCCTCTGGCCAGTGGAGTGTCCAGCTGGGAGGCTCTGTGCCCTCACAGAGCAAAAAGAAAAGGCACTTAGTGGAGAGCCGGCAAGTCTGAATCCAGAGCTCAAACCACCGCCAGCTGAGCGGCCCTCTTCTTCTGCCCCTCCTCCCTCTGTGGAGGAGAAATCAAGTCCATTGCAGAGGACAGTGTGATGCCCAATAAAGTCCCCCCATCCACCCCAAGATCAGAGTCCCAGGAAAGTGACTTGGAGGCCTCCTCTAGGGAGAATACCCACCCTCTTCATAAGGATGTGAGAAAAGCTTCTGTCCCCACTGCCCTCCTGCCCCTCCCCCTCTATATCTCACCTTATTCTCTAACTCCTGTTCCTGGGCATGACTACAAATAGTGGGGAGCAGGATGACCAGAACTCAGAAGGGAAGGAGAGACCAGGCTGGGGAGCTGTGCTTTGCAGGAGCCCGGGTATGGTTTTGGTGCCAGGCAGACCAAGTTACCACATGCATGACCTGAGGTGGGGATTCAGTTCTCAGAGCCTCAGCTGACTCCTCTGGATGTAGGAATGAGCAGCTCACTTGTCAGAGTCAACATAGGCGTGAAACAAGAGTAACAGATCCACCTGGCACAGTCTGCCCTAAGAAATGGTAACCAATTATACCTGGTGCCAGAAAAGTGAATCTGATCCAGACCCTCTGGCCTCACCCAGCCTTTGCACGGTCAGTATTTCCCCACCTGCTCTGCCAATGCGCCACTTCCATCCCTCTTCTTTACTTCCTATCTTCCTTCCCCTCTTATCTAAACCCTGATCTGTACTTTCCTCCTCCAGGAAGTCTTCCCTGACTGAAACATTCCCACTCCCCACCCTCATCTTCCAGCAGCCCCATGGTCCTGGCCTCGTCCGTGTCCCAACTTTACGTGTGTCCTACCTCACCCTTCAGAAAGTCCCACGTCTCTGTTCAGAAAATATGCAGCAATGGAAGGGAGTTAAGATTTGTCATCAGGCAGGTCAGCATTCAGATTCCAACTTTGCCACTTCGCAGCTTTATGATTTTGGCACGTTACTTCATCTCTTTGGACCTCTGTTTTCTGTACTCTACAGTGGGGTCAGAGATGTGGAGGCTGGTACCTAGTTAGAGAGTATTTAGTAAACTTCAGTCCCTCCTGCTCTACCTAGTCTCCCCCAACCCACACTCCTGGGACTGACTCTCTACCAAAGGGAGGTATTAGACCAAGAAAGCAATCCTCCCATCACAGCCCTCCAGAGGAAAAAGAAGTGACTTTCCTTTGAAGTCTGTGGTCACTGAGAGGGGACCACCAACCCAAGAGCCAAAGCAGAGGCCAGGGAAGAACTCAGGTGTCCCAGCTTCCAGGGCCCCAGGTCTTACTCTTCCCCCTGCCCTCACTACATGTACCCGAGTTATTAGACCAGATCCAGGGATGGGGGGTGAGAGGGCTGGCCCGTTCATGATCGCAGAGAATCCACTGAACCCTTAACCTCTAAGAGGTTCCGTGACCATCTCCAAACTCCCCAGCTCAGAAAAGCTACAACATCAGTAACAACTAGCTTTGTACAGTTTGTACAGTACTTCCCATACAACTAACACTGTTCTAGACACGTCACACATATTAACTCACTTAATCCTCAAAACAGCCTACTAGCTAGGTACAAGTAAATCCATTTGCCAAATAAGGAAATGGCAGTGTGGAAAGGTTAAGTAACTTGCCCAAGGTCATACAGCTAGCACAAGGCAGGGCTGAGGTTCAAAACCAGGCAGCCTATCTCCAGAATCTGTGCTTTTAGCCACTACGCTAGTTTATTGGTAGTTTCTAGGTGCCAAGCATTGTGGCAACAGTACGTGTATTTCATCTCATCACAAACACCCCACTGAGATAGCTACTTCAGAACCCCTAGCTGCTTTGCTTCACATCCTACCCTCCCCCAGCTCCTCCTTCTCTAGGGGGCTTTGGAACTACTAGCACCTTCCTTCACAAAGCTACTTTATCCTCCTCACCAGCGCACACCTCTTGCCACAACATCCCCAAACCTTTCTATCCCCTCCCCCAACTCCCTTCTGCCCTCCCCCAAAGCTCCAACGGGATCAGATAAATTTCACCTAAAAAGACCGTCAGATGGTCCCCAATCAGGCCCCCACTGCGCCTGGATCTCATGCCCCCAGGGAGGCACCACAGTGACTGCGCTGGAGTCAGAAATAAAATCCTCCTCGTCCTCCCCCGCCCCCACTTCCCATCACTCATCTGGGAATCTAGGGCGAAGAAGGGAGCTAAAGTGCAGAGCGTTCATTTAATATTAACAAATTGAAATGAATTCTTTTAATGCCAATTAACTTGGAGCGGCCCCTTATTAATAGTAATTTAGATTCATACTTGGGAGAAGCAGGGACGGGGGTTGGGCCGAATGTGCCCAGAATGTCAATGTGACAAAGGAGCTGGGGACTGAGTGGGGAGGAGCAATGACAATGTTACTTTGGCCAAGTTGGGCTGTTTCCCTCAGAGGCACAGACAAAGTCAGCAGAGGCGGGGCTTTGGGAAATGAAATTTCTCTCATCATTTGATTTTGGTACCTGCAATGGATCTGAAGAGGCTGCAACTGTATCACACTACTTTGATGATTTACTTCACAGTAACGCTAGAGAGAATGTCCTTGGAGCTGGGATTTACCCCAAACTCTCCTAAACCAGACCCCACTGACCCGAAGTGATCTAGTCCCCAGGCCATCCCTCTCATTCTTTGTGTCCATTCAAAGCTAGAGCTGGAGATCAAAATGGGGTCCCCCAACCCCAGCCCCCTCCACCTTAATCAGAAGTAAAAGAGGGAACTACATGTTGTGTCTCTCTTCTGCGAATCTCTCCCAGGAGGCAAGAGTCCCAAGAGGCTGACACTGAGCTCACAGTTTACATTTAAGGGAGGAAAAAAAAATCTGTTGTTACTTTGCTTAGAATTCAGGGTCAAGATGAGAACTAAAAATTCAACTTTGTGTCCCAAAGACTTACCCAGAATAGAGCCAAGGAGAAAGAGCTTGGTCCCAAACTAAAAAGTCAAATAGCAGTTCTGCTTTCCCTGATTTTGCTGGCTTGTGGAGTCGGACTAGAGGAGCCCAGAACCTCGAGTTTAAGCTCGGACACAACTAGGACATTTTCTTATCAGGCGTCCCTCCTTGCCCATGGGTGAATCGAATTTGATGCTGGGAATTGTGGACGTTGAGGGTGGGAGTTCTCAGATGGAGGAAGGCAGGAGGGCAAAGAGGGCCGGACAAGGGTAAGGAAATGTACAAAATGGTGAAGTGTATAAAATTAAAATTTTAAAGATGGTTTAACAAACTAAAGATGAAATTTCAAGAACAGGTCAGGTTTTTATTAACAGAAGAGGTAAAATACATCAAAATTGAAAGATAAAAATTGAAGACAATGCATACAACACTTCAAGTAAATTGTCCTTCAAAAGAGGAGGGGTCAGAATGAATCAAAAGAGACCTCCTTCACACCCCCATAGAGTTTCCCAAACAATAAATTCATTTACAAAACAAAAAGAGAAATCAACACAAAAGTATCCCTTGGTCCACACTAGGAGGAAAAAAGAAAATTGTGTTGATTCAGTAGTAGCTCAAAAACTAGTGAGGGAGGAGAAAAACAAACGAATAAACTTGAAATATGTTAACTGGTTCTTTGTAAATACTGAAATTGGAAGATGGGATGGAGAAAGGCACCAACTTGACATCATCAGAAAAGTGAAACTTGCAAAAACAAAGGGGTAACTCATCTCTAAAGTAAACTCTCTTCAAATAGAATGTTCCTCTCCAAAAGAAGAGAATAGAAAATTGAACCAAAAAGTACTAGTCGTCCTCCAAGGAAAGTATATTAACACGAACTTAATCTTTCCCCAAATCTGAAATTATACCAAAAAAAATACAAAAGGATTATATATTTTTTTCAACGAAGAGAAAAACAAAATCATATTTAAATTGTCTAACGGGACAAAAAAGGCGACGCTTTTTGCAGGTGCCAGAAAAGATGGGGGAGGTGGTGGTTGAAGGATGGAGGACCCGCTTACCTTGCTCTCGAGCAGCGGCTGTTGGACACAAGTGGGTGCGGGACACTGCAAGTGCCTGCGGCGTTGGGGAAAAAGAGGATTCGGGGATCCTGGTGCCCCGCACGAATGAGGAGAGTGGAAGGACTGGGGGCACCCATTTCCCCACCTCCGCCCGCCTCCCTCCCTCCAGTACCCAGGCCTAGAGCGCTACTGAAAGTTACAAATTGCTTCCATTATTAGCTCATCCCGGGCGGCCTGGTCATTGGCCAACTCCGGACCACGTGGTCCCTCGTACCAATCGATCGAATTTCTAGTTGCAATTCTCTGTACGTCCCTCGGCTCTGGGCAGGGACGGTGGGGGGGAGCGGTGGCGCGGGGCCTGGGGAGGGGCTAAGGAGAGGGGTCACTTTTCCCCCTCACCCTCCCTCTCTGCGTTGTCTGGGTCCTGAGTGTCGCCCCAGAAGGGGCTTGGGGAATGTTGTGGGTTGGGACACACCGGGGAGGTTGCAAACTGGAGGAAGAGAGGGACGACGCCAGGGACCCAGGGCCCTCTCCTGCCAATTCCCAGAGCCTGCCCGGCCCCGCAGGCTTCTTCCTCTATAGCGCCCAATCTGCCCCGGACGGTCCCCAGCTGGCAGTCTGACCCGGTACCCCGGGCACTTGAGCGTCCTCTCTCCGGATCACTGCTTGGGCCCCCACCTTGGGGAAGAGGCACCCGAGTCCTGCTTCTCAGGGGCTCGTTCTGAATAAGGCGCCTGCGCTCTTAGGGGGCGCCCACCCCATCCCGACCGCCGAGTTTGCGCCCCTCCTCAGACAATGTGAGAGATCGACAAACTTTTGAATGGATTAAAACCCAGAGGAGCCCCGCCGGAACAGGTGAGTTGGGTCTGGGAGGGGTGCGCTGTAGCCTGAAAACTGTCTGTCTTCCCCTTTCTCTGCCTCTCTCCTTCTCACTCCATCCCGGCTCCCCTGCTGGCAGATACTGATCTACCCGACCTCGGTGGAATTTGGGCTGCGGTTGGACTGGCAGAGGAGTGGAGCCAGAGCAGCTTTCCTCACCTGAGTTTGGGGACTAAGGTAGCAATGTCAGAGGAAAAGGGATGCTTCTGAAACTGGAGAGAGTGGGAGAAACAGGGCGCTTGGAGACCCGTAGAGTCTGAGGGTGATCACTTCTTTCCCCAAACGCAACTTGCAGGAACTTCAGAAAAGTTTTTTGAGGAGATGGAGATGGGAGCAGAGTTTGAGTTTTGAGGTTTGAAGTGAGAGAGAGGGCCCCTGCCTCTTATAGTGGAGGAAGGATGCATTTGTTTATTTCCCCATCACGGCTGATTACGGATGTATAAAAACCCGAACAGGTCCCGAACCTGCTCACCCAGCAAACTCTTAGAGGCGCTTAGAGATCCCCAAAGGGCTTTCCCAGGAAAGCGAGAGAAGTACTAGCCGCAAACGGTAGTTTTCGACTCTGCCCGGGTAGGGGGCGGGGTATCGACCCAAAGCATCGGCTCGCAACCTTCTCGGAGCCCCTGCTGCCCTGGGGACCTTTTACTGATTTTAAGTTAGGGACATGAATTTCTTCTTCTTCTTCTCCTTTTAACTCCAATTTGACTCAGAGGCCCATTTCCCCAAGATGGAACCCGGGGAGCGCTCCTCCCCACCCCCCAGCAAAACCACCTTCCAATTTCCTCCAGCCCACGCAAGAGGGTCAGGAAAAGACCCCCTAACCCTTCCCTGGGGCTGAGATTCCAGCCCCCTTCCCCAAGAGAAATCCCGGGAGGAGAAGACTCTTCAAAAGGGAGTCAGAGAGGGTGGGATCAGAGGGTGGGACTGAAGTTGGGGGCCCAGGCGGAAAGTGGGCAGGCTCGTGTGGAAATGGGGGCTGGCTTGCTGAGTCTGGGAAAGCCGGGGAGGGTGGGGGCTATGGCAGGTGTACTAGCAAGGCCCAGGGAACTCTGGGGCCTGGGAAAGAGAGGCCCAGCCAGGGCGGGAGTTCTCCTTGGCGCTGAGGTTTACCGGTCTGACCCAAGGAGCCAGGCAGGATGTGGCTGAGCATTTGAACAGCTTCTTGGAAAAAGCCAGGAGGGGCTGTGGATCCCAGGAGAGAAAATTCCCACCTCCAGCGAGTGGTGTCTCTGGCCTCTACTTGGCCCACATCTTTTGGTCGGGAGTGGCCAAACCGCCCAGGCCTTTGTTTTCGCTGCACCCGAGGTTTTTCTGCGGGTAATTCAGGGACTGCTCCGACACTGCTCATGATGGAGCCCCTAAGTGGGCCCGCCTAGCTGAGAGGTCCGAGAGAGCCACAGGGGGCACTGCCTAGGGACTCAGAGGTTTCCCGAGCGTGGGCCTTGGGAGGGACGTATCCCGGGGCAGACGTGAAAGGGACTGATATTCCGAGTCTAAGCCCTTTTCTTTCCTCCCACCCTGTGGCACTGTGCACCTCTCTAGCCCAGAGGAATGGGATGGAAGGTCTTATCTCCACCCAATCCCAAAATTAACAGGGAGCCGACTGTATTTTTTACCGGCTGTCCCAGCTTGGGGTGGGCTAAGAGAAGGCGCCTGGGTCTGGACTTTGCCCCCTCCCTCTTTGATGAATCCAGACCTTTTTCCGCCTCTTCGCCCATCTCCACCAACATGCCCCCCACATGCACACAGTCTATAGAGCTGTCTCTCTTTTACTCTTTTCTTCTCTTCCTTTTTCTCTTTTATACTAGGATTGATGGAGTCATGACAGTTTGGCAGAGCGTCCCCTAAGCCTGTGTTGGGGAGCTGTGGACCCAGCCCTGACTTCTCAGCTAGGGGCGAACAGCCTCGTCTGTGAGCCCTTGAAATTGAACCCCACATTGAGGGAAGCTGAGAAACAATGGTGTGAAGGGTGGGTAGGCAGGCTGATGCGGGACAGAGCCCTGACCTGAGGAAGGGGGCACGTTTATGCCTTATGCTTGTTCAGAGAGAGGATTTATAAACAATGGAAGATGGAAAGGAGGCTGAGGAAACTGCACAAAGGACTGGAAAAAAACCTGAGAACAACAAAAAGACTGGTGAGGGAAGAGAAGATTTGAGAAAGCCCCAGTAATGAGGGCAGAGGAGGGGCCTCGGGAGGGAGCAGGGAAAAGAGATGAAATGAAGGAACATTTATAAAAGACAGAATGAAGAAGCAAGATTTGTTTGTTGTACGAGAGAAGGGAAGAAAAGCAAGAGAGGAAGGAAAAGCACATGAACAAAGGAGGAGGCTAGAAAGTAAAAGAAAAAGGGGAAGGAAAATAGAGAAGTTTAAAAAAGTAAAAGAAAAATGAATGGGAGAAAGAGATGGAGAGGAACGGAGGAAAGCTAGGAAAAAGGAAAGAAGGAAGGAAAAGTGAAGGAAGAGAAGAGAAAACAGTGGAGGGAGGGCAGGAGGAAAACAAACGAAGGAAAGAAAATCGAGAATAAATACACAGAGAAAGAGGAAAGAAAGAAAAAAAGAGGGAACTGGGTCAACAGAAAGGAGGTCTAGACTTGGGAGGAGCAGAGGGAAGGAAGGCGTGGAGAGGAAGGGGTGAGGGGAGAGGCCAGTGGAGCTGAGGTGGGGGCTCCCAGATACCCTGGCCTACTGGGAGTGGATCCTGCCCTCCCATCACCTCTCCAGCTCCTCTGGCCCCAGTGCCCACCTCCCCACCAAGGTGGCTGCGGCCGGGGCCACAGGGGAGGTGGAGATGGAGGCCAGCCTCTTGTGATTAGCTTCTCCCCAAAGTAGACAGAGCTGGAGGAGTTCTTCCTGCATTTGCACCTGCCTTGGGCCAGCCTTAAGGCTCTGCAGGTCAAGATCTGATTCCCAACGCAGTGCCAGAAGCAGAAGAAGCGCTGTAGAGAGGCGTGAGTCGCAGATCCACCCTGGCTCCGTCTCCTGACCCGCCTCCACTGTCTGCGGACTGGGCTGCTTTGTTCTGCCATGCTCTGGCTCTGTGACCTTGGACTTCAGTTTGGTTGCTATGTCAAGCAAACCCTTTGCACTGGAGTGTTCTTCTGCCCCTTTGGTTAGGCTGCCTGTATGCGCGCAGGAGAGAGAGGGTAAGGCCCAGTCCATTCCAGGAGGGACATCTTCATTTTCTTCCTTGGCGAGAAGAAAAATCGTCCACCTTTGCCATCCTCATCTCCATCCCTGCCCCAGAAAGCTACCTTTCAGGGCAAGGGATTTCTCCATGCCAGAACGGGTCAGATTAATTGAGAAGGAGCTTGGTGTAAGGTTTGCAGACACTGGAGGAGCCAGTGAAAGCATCTCACACTAGAAAGAGAATGAGGACATGCCTTCTCAGGGCATTTGGACTTTCGGTGTGCAGTATATTTCACTGAACTCTTGCACACACAGATTAATTGGCAAAATGGCTTTAGATTCAGCCTGTAGGAGAGATTGACATGGGGTGGGTGTGTGCCTGCAGCCTCTTGGGCCTATGCTCCCGTACCCTGTCCATGTGATCCAGTGGCAACCACCCAGTTAAAGCCGATTAGGTAACCCCTTTGTTTCCCCAAAGTGGGATGGAGCAGGTCACTGAGTTCAGCACATCTTCCATGGACAGTGCAACCCTTGAGAATGAAACCCTCAAACCACCGGCTGGAAAGCCATGTCCCCAGTAAAACCTTGCAGCTCCCCTCAGGGAGGCCTCAATCCGGCTGTTCCAGTGTGGCTCTGTTAGCTTTCCTCCCCTCCTTCAAGGCTCTTCCTTCCTTCTTTTAGCTCTCCCTTTTCCCCCAAGCCCCACCCCTGCCTGCCTGCTTCTTTCCTTCTTTCTTCCTGTACTTTCCTTTTCTTTCTCTCCCTTTTCATCTAGTCCAGGCTGGGGCTCTTATAGTGTCTTCATACCCAGAGGCTTTGCTCTGAGACCTTCAGACAAGCTAACATGTACGCTGACCTCAAGAGTTCATTGCTCAGATGCAAATATTGGGATTGGAGATGAAAGGCAAAATGGGGGAGTAAGCTTTGCTAATCAAGTGCGGGATGAAGTAACTCATTTTCTGTATCAATCATGATTATTGCCGTCATGTCCCTGTGGCTTACCCCTAGAAAACCCTTCCCCACCTTACCCATCTGCAGGCCACAGTCAACCTGTCCCTGCCCATGGGGGTGGGGTTGCTAGTACCCCCGAGGCCATTGCTCTGCCCGGGTGAGTGAGGGCTACAAGAGCTCACCTTGGTGATGTCAGTAATGCCAGATCAGAGCCTCAAACTATTAAACAAGCAAAACCTATTTCCCTATTCCCGATGCATTTAGGGGTCCTCTTTCCCTTGGATGGAGAAGCTGGTCAATTCTGACTCTTGGCCGTCTCTCCGAGGAACGCCCTCTGATTAGCTGGGCCCACCGCCATCCACAGCAGCTCAGCAAAAAAGGGAGGCCTCTTATTCTGGGCGGTGGTAGAGGGAACACCGACTGTCGGCCCAGAGCAGCCTTCTTGCCCCCAGCCCGGCCTTCTGGGAAGGAGGGAGCCCAGTTCACTTCGCAGGATCCGGAATCTTGAATCTCCGTGGGCAGAGCCGACAGCTGCAACCACTTCTTCCAGCCTGAGCCTGACGCTGGAAGCAGCTTCTGCCGTTGGGTACTCACTGCTGCCTCCGCTTCTGCTCTGTTCAGTTTGCTGCTGTGTTTTTCCGTGTCGTGTAGGGATCTTGGGGGACAGGGCAATGAAATGTTTCTCCTCAGGTCCCCCAGTCTTTCCCCACGCCCCCACCAAACCTTAAAGCTGCCAATGAATGGTATTAAGCTGCAGCTTCCGGCCCTGCTCACAAGCTACTCCAAGCAAATTCAAATTCTCTTCTGGGCCGGAGGAAGGACACATGCTCCTTCTTCAGTCCTTCCTTGCTCATTGATCCATTTGAAGGGCATTTGGGGGTCAAAACTGAGACCAGATTGCTTCCGTTGCTTTCCAGTGTATAAAATCAGCATTGTTATCACATGAAAGGCCCAGATTTCTCAAATCAAGGAACTGAGGAGGCTTCACTCGGCCGCACCCCTCTTCTCTGGCCTCTCAAACCAGTGATGATGTAAAGGTTTGTTGAGGTGGAGGAAGAGAAGGGAAATAGGTAGTTTGCTGTACCAAGGGATCAATCTGTAACTGCAGCTGTTCGTTGCACCAATGTTTATTTAGTACCTACTATGTGCAAAGCATTGTCCCCACCTCAGATTTGTCATGACAGTCAATAATGGGATTCCTGCCACTGTGAGGCTTCAATACATGTGGACAAATATATAAATAAACAAACTGATGGAAAAGAAAGTTTGGGTTTTGATTGCCACCTTCCATGTGCCTGGTCTCAGAGCCTCTGTCTTCCCAGTCCCAGCTACCCAGTCCCAGTCAGTCGGCTGAAAAAGAGGACGGCCCTAGGGCTCATTTCTTTCCCCCACTGGAAAATATTAGAAAGGGAGCAAGAGTTGTGCCCTGTGGTGAGCAACCATGAAAGCCCCGAAATAAAAGGTTTGGGATGGTGAGCAGAAGGGTCGTCCAGAGGTACCTTCCCATCCTTGAGATGTCAGGGGGGCGGGGTGGGCTGTTGCATTTCTCTGGGCCTGGACGTCTGAACAGGTCTGCGGGTTTGCCTTGGTGTTATCACATGCCTAAAGGTAACAGCAGGTGTGCATATGCAAGAGGCTGGACGAGTGTTCCCGAAGCAGGCTTGTGTTCGCTGGACCCAGACGCCTGCACTGGAGCAGGTGCATGTTGGGGGGCGGGTACACAGATCCAAACATATCTCCGCATACATGATCCTCTGTGTATGTGAGAGCGTGTGTACCCGCTGAATTATTATAAAATTACACTGACCCTTACAGAAAATCCATACCACCCGGTCTTTCTCCCCTGACCTCTCGACCTCTGGGGTGCCTGAGGAAAGAGCTGACCGGGTCACCGCCTCCCCCTAGTCAATGAGTCTCTCTCCATTAGCATGAAACATGAATCTACTGGCAGCTTGACAAATTATAACTAGCAGCCAGAGTTTTGCCAACTGGCTGGCTTGGGCGCTGTCTATTTATCATTGAAAATGGTAAATCATAAGAATCCAGATGACTTAATTATTCAAATCCACCCAGACCCAGAGAAGCTGCAGGCCCGTCAATCAGCCCTGGGCTTGGGGAGAAGGGCAGGGGGAGAAGGCTGATTGCTTGGGAGCTGAGAGATGGGGTTCCATGGCCTCTGCCCTGCCCCTCAAGCAGGGGCTCTCTCTGCCGCCCTTTCCCTTCCCTGCCCACCTTCCAGGGCAGGAGTCTGGCCAATTATTCGGGCTGCTGACCCTCCCAGGGCTCTCCCTTCCCCGCCTCCCACTGCCCAGTCCCCAGGCTCCTGTGATGTTTCTCTGCCTCTCTTTGTACGAGTCTGCTAGCTTGCCCTCTCTTTCTGTGTTTCAGTGCCTTTGATTTTATTTCTTCTCTTTCTCCTATTCTCTTCACCATTTCTTTCTCTCCCCTCTCCCTGCAGATGGACACTCATCCACACATGCTCACACACACGTGACTTCTCTGATGGGGATTTGCCTGCATCCCTGGCCCCTTTGTTCTCACTGGCCAAGAGGTGCCCAGCTCAGGATCCCCATGCACACACACTGCACCCCCTTAACCCAATGCCTTGTGTCCTGAAAGGTCTGAATCCTCTCCACCTTGGAGCCACACAAAAGCACAAAAGTCAATGGATGATCTGGGCTTGTTCTGCGTTTCACCCCCAAATCCCATATACACACTTTCTCGTCCCGCCTTTTGTGGAGTTCTGCACGGTTTGGGCAGTCAGAGATGAGCCCCAGCAGGAGACAGGCCTGTGTCCCAGCAAGGCCCACTTCATGCTGTCCCCTTGCTCTGAACATGGAACCACCACAAGCCTTAACAGAGGGACCCCTCAATGTAAGTTTTTGCAGAAGGAGAAGGGAATCTCTTTACAGAACAAATCCTAGACCCGGAGGTCTGCACACCGAGCTTCTAGGGGCTCTTTGATCTCTGGATCCTTTTATCTTTGTGCCTCTCAAAACCTGGTGTAAGTATGCACTCCTATTCCACTCCTGGGCCCCAAGGGAAGCCTGTGCTCCCCCGGCCCCCAGTATGGGTGGTGCTGGGTGGGCCCAACGTGCCCCAGTTCAGGAGTTCGCTCATTCTAGAGGACAGTGTGGGTGGTGGGGAGGGTCCCCTTTTTGAATGGCGTCCTGGCTTGTTGGGGGGGTTTGTCAGTTTGGCTTTGAGTGGCTATGTCAGAACATTTGACCACACATTTCCAGGAGTCCTTGTGCCGGAACAACAAGTGACAATGTCCCCACCAACAGGACACCTGAGGAAACAGTCCTCTGATCCCTGCAATTCCATTTTAAGGCCTCCAAACCATGTAGCTCTCAATAGAAACTGGCCTTGCGCTCTCATAGAACTCGAAAGAAGGAGCTGCTTGTTTCTGCTACTGAAAGGAAGTTCTTCCTTGAGTCTAGCCTTTTCCTTTGGCATTGGAGGATGGACATGGTCAGGAATCTTGGGACGGGACTCCCCTCTCCTCTGAGAGAGTGTGTATGGTCTATAAGGGACCCTTCTGTACCCGGGCCCATCCCCCCAGCCAAAACACCACCTGCCACTCTTTCTTTCGTCCCCACCTTTCTGAAGCGGGTTGATATTTGACCACAAGGGCAGTGTCGAGGGGTGAGGCAGGCAGGGAGAGGATCAAGATTCCAAAGCAGCCCAGCAGCTGGGCGGCAGGGAGATCAATAAAGGGAGATAGATTGAAGACAGGTTTCTCTCACTTTTTTCCTGCTGGCTCAGCGCCCCTGCCCAGCTCCAGGAGCAGGTGGAGGACAGAGTGGAGCCCTGGCCTCTCTCTGCCCTTCTAACTCAAACAGGTTCCTAATCCCTGGGTAGAGGGTAAACAGCCTCCAAGTGCGGCCAGGATTAACCACAGAAATGCCGCTAAGGTATTTTGGGCACATTTCCCTGTCCCCCCCCACCCCCCCCACCCCATGTTACTAATTAGCCCAACAGCTTGGGAGAAGTTTGCGGGGAGCAGCTAGGAATGCCTTTGTGCAGCCCTGCAAGCCCAGGGCTGATCTCTGGACAGTGTCTCTGGTGCTGGACCAGCTGAGGGGGACAGAGGGGTTCCCACCCCTCGCCACTCACTGATTTCCACATCAGCTCCAGAGCAGGCTTTGCATTTTTCCTCTGCATGCTCCCCGAATCCCCTGGCCTCCCTTTGGCTTTTCACAGCTGGAAGGCAGGTGGGGGACAAGGGGGAGAATGGAATCAACTCCGGAAATCAAACGACCCAATAAAAAATTAATTGTCTAATTAAAACCATGAGGAAGCCCCTTGCCAGAGTCTGGCTCTGAGTCGTCAGGGCTATAAAGGGTGGGAAAATGAGTCTCAGCTCCTAATAAATTCCTGATTTGCAGCTTGGTCTATCAGCAAAGGAGCAGGAGCGCTGAGGGTTCTGCCAGGCTAGGCCTCCTGGAGGTCACACCATCTCGCCCTGGGCCCCCAGCCCTGGTGAGCACACCCACCTCCACCCCACAAACCCAGCTCAAGCCCAAGGACTGGAACCTCTCCCAAAACCACTGCTCAAGGTGGGCGAGCCTTCCCAAGACTGACCCTCAGGCTCCCTGACCTGGGGCTCATCCATTTCTTCCAGATCTTTCCTCAGGAAAGCAAACATCCTGGGACTTCTCTGGTGGTCCAGCAATTAAGAATCTACCTTCCAATGCAGGGGACGTAGGTTGGATCTCTGGTCGGAAAACTAAGATCCCACATGCCAAGGGACAACTAAGCCCATGCACCGCAACTAGAGAGGCTAAACATAGCAACGAAGACCCAGCATAGCCAGAATTTTTAAAAAATTTTAAAAAGAAAGCAAACATCCTGGAAACTTCTCCAACTGGAGGGTTCTTCATTTAGATTAACTGATCATTGTTAGAAACAGGTTGTTGTGTGGGTGTGTTTTGACCTCATCCCCTCCCATTTTTTGTGAAAAATACATTTTTGCATAATTCATGACCAAGCAACTTCCCTCTTAAAATTATGCCGATTTTTGCACTAATGACAGGGAATCATGCTACAAAATGAATCCCTCTCCCCTAAAAAAGTGCTCTGCCCAGTTGACCAAATCCCCTGGGAGAGTGAACACAGCTATTCCAAAAAGGAGTGCAGAGTTAGGCAACTCTCGAGGGTAGATGGGGATCCGAACCTTCACCCTGGATATCGGCACCAGTTCTTCCTGGGAGTCTGCCCCATTCCTCTATTCCCTGCCTCCCTCAGCAAAAGCAAGTACGTTGTAGACAGAGGCATGAAGTCATAATAGCAAGAGGAGGAGGAAACTTTCAGCATATAGCCTTCAACATCCTGATACATTATTTTATTACACAGAATACAATATAGGATGTGTATCTGTGATTAGCTTCTTTAAACAAACACAGGAGAATGAACAAAGGATGTCCTTCAGAACAGTCACCTCAGGAGGACATACATCTATACCTCCCTTGATTTAACCACTTTTGCAAAGACTCCTTTAAATTGGACTTTGTAGCCATTCTACAAATACTCAAACATGATTAGCTACAAATTATTTTTTTACTGATTCCAGAAAAGCAAGTGATTTTCTCACCAATAAGGACATTCAAAGACTGAGTCAGGTACCCTCAAGACAGTTCCCAAAGAGGAGTTACAGAACTGGTGTCATTGCTGCCTTGTTGGAAGAAGGGGTTTTCCCCAAGGTGACTACTTGGAGGCAGTGGTGCTTTCAGTTGCATTTCTTTTTGGACACATCTGGAGTGTGTTATTTATCATTTCTGATGATCGTTCTTCTGTTCATCTGGTTGTTATTTTTCATCCTAAATAACAAACTAAGCTTTCCCTAAGAGGGAGAAAAAGGGAAGGAAACAAATTCCTAACCCCCATCTGGGTCAGAATCTCATTTCAGATTTCAGCAAATTCCCATCACAAGCGTCACCATGGTGGCTAGGCCTTTCTGCTTTCATGGACTCCAAACCTAGAGACAGAAATGTCAACACTGATTCTGATTCACCTCATAGCAACTACAGACCTACTAAGTGCCACTAGGTTATTGTTTTCTATCTGAACTGAAGACCATTTTCCTTCCTCGATGGATGGAATTTGCATTTCTTTTCTCTGCTACCCAATTTAAGACTGCATCCTGCTCCATGGGCCTGTTGTTCTGGGAGACACTCCGGTTTCCTGGTGCCCACGTCTCACGAGTACATGACTTTGGAGATAATTTTGTCCACCTTTCTGTCCCCAGGCAAAGCCTCACGAATATTATTGGTTCTCAGCTTGACTTGCTTGGGTTGGTAAATAGAAAAGTCCTCAGTGTCCAACTATTTGCGACCCCATGGACTGTAGCCCAGCAGGCTCCCATGTCCATGGAATTCTCCAGGCAAGCATACCCATGTGGGTAGCCGTTCCCTTCTCCAGTGGATCTTCTGGACCTAGGGGCTGAACCCAGGTCTCCTGCAATGCAGGCAGATTCTTTACTATCTGAGCCACCAGGGAAGTCCCGACACAGAAAGGGCATGATGGTGGCCCATCATCACACAGCCTTGTGGGTGGGTGGGGGCTTGGATGCAATGCACATCAAATTCTATGTGAATGGCACCACCTAGAGTTGTGCTCCAGGAGTGCAGTGAGTGGTTGGTCCCTGGAGCAGAGCAGTGCTGCCACCCTGTAGCCCAGAGATGCTGGCGATTCAGTCAGTTTTGCCCAGTATTCACAGATGAAAAACCTACATTTTGACAACTAAAGGGTCAATACCTCAGCCTCAGAAGAAGGGCTCAAAGTGGAGATACCCTCCCCTCACTGACAGCTGGGAGATCTAGCCTCAGAAGACAGGTCACCGGTCTTCTCTTCACAACTTCAAAGGCAGCTCCAGCCCTAGGGAAGATCTCGGGGGTATGGAGCAAAGCTGACCCAACCCAAGCTCAGTGTCAGGTGATGTGGCTGGAACACAGGTCATCCTGGACCTAGAAATTGCAGTGAGATGTAGGATCGCTCCTGGCCTAGAGTTTGGGGAGGGATGGCAGTGGGTCATGGAGTGGTGGGTGGTCAGGGTCCTCGGTGTAGAGTGAATATTTACAATTGCCCAGGCCCTTCCCTGGGCCTTCACCTGCAGGTAAAGCTGCCTTAGGCTCCTTACCCACTGCAAAGTCCATCCCACCTGGATATTCTTCTGCATCCTCTGCTAGCCCTGCTCTTCTCTCCTTACACCCTCTTTTATGCTTTCCTCTCCGAAAGAGTCTGAATAAAGCCCACTGATCTCAGTCATTTCCACAACATCCCCCTCAAGCATTCTCTCGGTGTTCAGGGTCACTCAGACTCCATGTCCTCACCTCACTGGGACCGAGCTCCTTCATGTCCAGTTCACCCCATTCTGCCATGACATCCTCAACTCAGCAGCTCCGGACACTCAGCCATCAGAGCCCTAGATGAGCCACCACATCAGAGGCTGAGACACTAGGACTTGGAAGAAAGAGTCAGCCAGTCCACAGTCAGCCTCTCCTGACGGGACTCCTCCACGCTGGGCACTGCGGGCCACATGAAGAGTCAGAGGAAAAGAGTCTGGTTCCAGAGAGCATTGGGTCTCATGTGACCAAAAAATACACATCCATCCCACATTAATACATAACAGTAATAGCCCCAACCACGGAGGTGATACTTGTGCACAGTCCATTTCAGAGGTGAGAGAGAGTGCTCTCAGCTAGGGTCCCCCCAAAGGACCCCCAGAGAATGTCAGATAGGAGCTGCCCTTGGAGACTCTCACAGGGCCTGCGACTGTGGAGGAATCATCACGTGGGTGTCCTTTGTTTCCCAGGATGCAGGCAGTGGGAGAAATGCACGCCAGCTAGGAGCCGGAATAGGTCTTCATCACTCTCTGCCAGGCACTGGAAACCCAGTGATAGTGAAAGAGCCCATGTTTTCAAGGCTGACAGGCTAGATGGGGAAAGAAACCAGAAGCAGATCTTTACAAGGCAGTGAGGGAAGGCCCTACACCCGTGCTACCCCCTCCAGGCATCGTGGGGTACCACGCCCACACCTAAACCTCTCAGGGCAAAGAAGAGAAGAAGAGGGCAGGGAAAGCATCCTGAAAGGGGGGCTGATGTGAACTGAGAGTGAGTGGTACCCTTTTTCTTCCCATACTCTCCCAACTGAAGCTTATCTTCCACCACAAGAAGAAACCGTGGGCTTCTTCCACACAGTGGGGTATCAGTACCCTCTCACCCGCCCTCTCTCTGGGCAGAGTATTCAAATGTGGACTGAGGTTCCAGCCATCTCTGGGGCACCTCTTGGTCCCATCTACCCCTCCCTCATCCCTCTCTGCTAGCATCATGGCCAGGTGCTCGGTTTCCCAGCAGTGGATGGAGCCGGGGAGCAGGGAGGGCAGAGCCACCAGTCTCCTGGAATTACGTGCTCTTCAGTCTTCCTCTCTCAGCCTTTGGGGACAATGCCCCTGCTTCCCCCTCATTCTCCATCCGGATCCAGCTCCCATCTCCCCCCGGCCGCAGCTGCTCCTTCCTCTGCACCTTGGAAGAATGTCCTTCCTCTGCCTCCCTCCACAGGGGCCGAGTGGGAGGGAGGCAGCATATGGCCCCATTCCTTGGCCTGGGCAGGCTATTTGGAAAGGGGAAACCCCCTTGCCCTGTCCTCCTCTCTGGGGAGCACCCTCCCTCCCCTCTCCACATTCCCCAGAAGTTCTCAGACTGAGATCCGTCGACTACGTGCAGTTATGTGGTGAAATCACTGCTTTCCTGCCCCGAGGCGCCGCTGAAGCTGGGCAGGGAGCCTGCTCAGACCTTTGATGTAGGCACGTTCTAAAAGGCCCACCTGTCCCCTCCCTCTGCCCACCCCCAGCCTGAACTGCTGGTGCCCCTCCTCACGGCTCTGACTCCCAGGCTGACTCCCAGGCTACCCCCAACGCGGCCTGGATCAGGCAGGTCACACAAACCCTTTCCCGCTGGGGTAATCGAACCCAATCCCCAACTGTGCTCACTTGGGGACATCTGTCTCCGGTGAATAAGGGGAGATCCCAAACTTGAGTGGTTCAGTAACACTTAAAAGCTTAGAGCAGGAAGGTCTGCAGTTTCTCTTGGAGCAGGGCCTGTGGGGAGGGTCGCTCCGAAGCCCTCGTTTGATGTTGTGCTTTCATGGTTGTGGTTTGATCCAGATGTTCCCCACTTGTGGGCTTTTCTCCTTGGGAGGGAGGGGGCCCTTGGCCCCCTCCATCGTGTGCATGTTTGGATCTCAGTGGCTGGGTGGGGGTGCTCTTCCGGCTGATGTCAAACCCTGCTATGGACAACCGTGCCCTGGACAACCCTGCCCTTTCCCCTCTGAGAATCACATCCTCTCCCTTCATGTCCCCAGCTCCTTGTAGGCATACTGTGCCACTGTCCAGAAGTGGCTCTACCTCTCTGTTCTTCTGGCACCATAAGATGGAGCTAGAGTTGGTTCCCAAATCATGGGAAGAACAGGAGAGGGAATTCAAGAACCAGATTTCTGGCCAAAGAACAGACAGTTATCAAAGAAATTGTGAATGGGATTGCACTGAGAACGATGAGTCAAGGGGTCCTGAAGAGGAAGTGGCCAGCCCTCTTTTAGATCAATCCTATAAGGCTGGAAGTAAACCTTTCCACAGTCACAAGCCCCTTGACTCCCTCCAAGCTTGAAAAGGCCAAGGCCATCCCTCCCCAAAGGCTTCATGGAAACCCTGGAAGTCTTTCCTTCCACCTTAAGAGTCTTCAGAAGTTCTTCCCACTGTCCAGCCTCCGTCACTGCTTGCAATAGCAGGAGGTGGCTTTCCCAGGGACAGTGCATCAGTCATACTCAGTGGTCCTCTAAGACCCTCCGCATCCTTCTAGATACTTCTGCCTCATGGAATCAAAAGAAGAGCTCTTAACTCTATCAAAAATCAGGTTGCTCCTGGAGTTATGTTGGTGACCACATAAACACTTGGATCCTTGCTGGCTTTGTGGAGGTCACAACCTAAACTGGACATGTGGATGTTGAGTGACAGAGGACAGACGGATCAAAGAAACTCCAACCCGCCGGACCAAGACACCAGCCCACAAGTGGACCCTGAAGAACTCGAATCAGCCACAAGTTTAGGTAAGTGGACTTGATTTAGGGGGCGGGGCCTATGTGGAAAGAGAAAAAGCCTGGGAGGCTTGGCGCAGGAAGGGGAGACAAGGAGGAAGCAAGAGAGGGTGGGAGCCACTGAGTGGACAGGGCAGCAGGAGAAGAGAGAACTGGTTCCCCATTGGACCAGAGAAGGGGAGGGATGGGGAGTCAGGCGGGCATAGGAAGGAGGCCACGTGGCAAGCTCCACCCACAGTCCCACCTGGAGAATTTGGGCAGCTGTTCCCAGCTCCCCTTGCTCTGTGTGACATCAGGGAAATGCACGTTTTGGGCATCAGCTTTTGCCCCCCGAAGGCCCTGAGGGTCAGTTCTCAGGCCTCCCCCTCCCCTTGGACTTTGATCCAGCCAAACACAGATGGGTCAGGTCATGATGTTGAGGGGGCAGGTGGCCCTGGGTCTCCCTGGCTTGAATTTTTTTTTATTCCCCCATGTCTTCTCTCTCTGAAGCAATAATTTCTCATTTTGCTTGGTCTTATATACCCCATATGTCTCTAGCTCAGAGAACTAAGAAACACTCCATCATTCTTGAGCTGGGTCTTGCCACCTGTGGGCCCCTCCCCTCCCACACATATGTTCACACAACTGGGGCAAGTGGTTAGCTTCCCCATGGCCTCCTCTGGCCCCTCTCTCCCACCATAACCCTTCTCATCTTTCCAGCTAGAATTAGAGCCTTCTCCCCTGCAGAGGGTGGGAGAGGCCTGGGCTGGTATCCTCACAGCTGGATAGCAGCTGGGAGAGCCCCACCTGTTCTGGGCACTCACTGCAGCTCCATGGAGAGGACCAACGACAAGCATGAAAGGTGCTGGGCACTCGCCTGGGGAGAAACGACTCATGCAGTGGGATGCTCTACTTGGTCTGGTCTGACCCTGGGGGAGGTCAGGTGCTCAACAAGGTGTCCCGGGTCTTGACGGTGCTGTGGGGGTGGGTAGGGGGGAGGCTGGAGCACCCGCCTGCTCAGGCCATCCAAAGACTTGCCCCCCACCTCCTCTGCCTCTCCCACTTGCCATTACTGTGAAATGGACAGAAGCTGCCCTCATCCCTTCCTGCGGCTCCACTTCCACCACCTAAACACTTTAATGCATGCCCGCATCATCCCCCTGCATGGCCACTAGAGTCTCTTACTCCAGAGACAGATCCAGTCCCCGACTCCCACAGCTGCTGTGGACGGAGGAACTGAGACAGGACTGGAAGAAATGCTCCCGTCTCCTCTCATGAGAGCCCTGGAGAGCCCCAGCCCCTTCCCAGGATCACATCTCCCAGGCTGACGTGAAGAACCTGAGAAGGGAAGGGTCATTAGGCCAAAGACTGGGGCTGAGAGCAGCAATGCTCCCCACGATCTCCTTATTAGGGCATGTAAACCCAAATGTGAGGCTTCTACTTCGGTGCCATGGAAGACCCCCAGCACCTGCTGCTCACCCTCCTCCTCTTCAGTACCATCTTTACCAAGACAGAGTTGTTTGGGCAGCCTCAACCCCCAGGATGGGGCTAAGGAGTTTGGGTGGGAGGGCAGAAGAGAAAGACACTTCCTTAGTGTTTCCTGCAAACCCTGCCAGGCTAGAGGTGCCACGATCTGGGCCCTGTAACAGACCTACTGGATCAGCGGGGCATATGTGAGGGCCCTGGATTCATTGAAGCTGATAGGTAAGACCGTGGCCAGTATACAGTGGACACAGAGCATCTACTACGTGCTTGGCATGGGCCTGACTTGCTAGAGGAGATCCAGAGAGGTACACATTACAAATACTGGAGACCGAACCCTATGTAATCTTACCCTCACTCCTGTTCAAACATGTGATCATATGTGGACCTCCAACACACGAGCTAGATGAAAGAAAGAACTTGCCTGAGCCTGGATTGTCAACGTTGTTCAGTAAAATCATCAGAAGGCCTTTCCTCTTGGAAGGTGGTGAACCAGGAGACCCCCATCTTGATGGGCCAGGATCAGGTAAGGCTCCAGTCTGCAAGCAGGGGTATAGCCGACTTGACCCCTCAAGATGCTACCCTGGACAAGGCAGAGAAGTGGAGGTTCCAGAAGAGGGGCATGAAGGGGAAGGGCACACAAATGGACAGACAGACAGAAGGAAGGATTGGAGGAGCCAAGGGGGCGGGTAGGGGAGCAGGGTTGGAGAGATGAATGGCCTTGGCTGGACTGACGGATGACGCCAGGATGGATGGATGGCGGCTGAGGTTTGTTTACGGGCAGCCCCCAGCCCGCCATCGCCGGGGAGAGGAATGGCGGCTGGCACATCAGAGGGCTCTTAGGGAAGCTCATGGAGATGATTTAGATGGAAATGAATCAGCTCCATATGGATTAAGTGTCCCCGCAAATCCCAGGATCTTACAGATGAGGGGACGGGGCAAGGGCACTTGGGGGAGGGGGAGAGGTGGGGAGCAGCATGGCGCTGGTGCTGGGAAACGGGTCCCCAGGTGCTGGAGGTGCCCTCCCAGGGCACGATGGGCCAGCTTGATAGAGACACCACCCTCCCCGGGTCTGTCCGCACCACCATCTCTCTGACTGGGTACCAGGCTGGAGGAAAAGACCTTGTCTGTTGGAACATCTTCTCTGGGTAAGTTTCTGTCTGTCTCCCTGTGCCTCTGACTCTCTCTCTCTCTTTCTGAGTCTTCACGCATCTTTCCATCTTCGTCTTTCTGCCCCTCTCTTCCCTGGCTTCTCCCTCCCCACTAGTCCCTTCTCTTCTTCTACTCCCTGCCCCCCATCACTAGAGGTGTCAATGGCACATAGTTCCCATTCCCTCCAGCCCTCAGCTCTGCCCTCCCTCTGGCTGCAGGCCTGCTGCTTGTTCTCTCCCAGGGCCCTCAGCTTTGGAGTTGGATGGGAAAACCAGGAAGGTGGTCTGAAAAGTGACTTTTTGGCTACAAAAAGTTCTTTCTCTTCCTGTCTGCCCACCCGGCCCTCAGCCCTTCCGTCTCGCAGTGCCAGAGGCAGCTTGGATGGAGCCCTATGCTCTGCAGACTAGGGCAGGTTTGAACAGACCTGCATTCCCAGGTCACCAGCTGGCTGTGGGGTTATCAGAGGCACCATCTCCCCACACCCCTCCCAGGCCCTGCGTGGAGGGCCCTGGGGCTGTGGTTATGAAGCCGGCTGCCATGCGGACGACCTGGATCAGAGCTCGGGGTAGTCATATATGACAATTGGTTGAAATATCACAGCTGCTCTCCCCCCACCCCCATTGGTGATCTATGGGCTGCGTGCCCTGTAAAAATTATTTATCGGGGCCTCAGAGTGTCCTGATTTAGTGCTGCTGCCTCTGGGGCCGAGGGGCCTGCCTGTCCGCCAGAGCCTAAGCGTTAAACGACGCTAAAAAGTTAAACGGCCAACATTGGGGGCTCACTCGAGGAGGCGCCATAAAGCTGTCGGAGCTGCTTAAATCAGGAGCGAGGATTCCCCCGGACATCTTCTCACCATATGCCGCAAGCCAAGAAGGCTCTCCTCACCCTTCTGCGCTCACCCCAACCCAGCCGCGCACACGGGCCAGGGACCACGTGGGCCAGGCCTGGGGTCCTGCGCAGAGCGGGTCAAGGTAGGCCTCCTATAGGCCCTCCCCCAGGGTCAATCGGGCAGGGCCCAAGAGGGTAAGAGGCCGTGTGTCCGGCCCTCTGCCTCGAGCCAGCCGTTTCCTTGTTCAGATCCAGTTCTTAAGGGCTTCCAGTGAAAGGCCACACAGCAGCCCCTTCCAGGGGCCTGTGTTGGGGCAGCGCTTTCCTAGTGTCTCACTGACAACTGTTCTGTGGGTCGGACCCACTGGAATCTGTCTTGCTGCTTGGCTTGAAAGCAGGTGTTCTGACCCAGCCAGATGGGGCTCTGCCCCCACCTCCTCCCATTTACAGCTCTCAGAAGAACAGAACTCCACCCTGTGACCACTGCCCTCCACCAGGCATCCCTGGGTGCCAGCCTGACACTCAGAGCTCACAGGCGGTCTTCCCAGCTGAACCCCAGTCCATGCTGCCACCACCCGGCCACCGCCGAGCACGCGAGAGGGAGGTGGGTCTCCACAGGCTGCCTATCACGCCTTCTTTCAGCAGCAGTAAAACTCACCTCTTAAAACCTCCACTTGGGTCCCTAATATTTGCCTGGCTATATATCTCCGGTGATATATGGACAGAAATTGCTCGTAAACGGCTATAAAACCTCTCAGTTGAGCTGGGGAGGAGGCGCTTGAGGGTGGGCACGGGCCAGGCTGCAGTAGGATTGGAAGCAGAGTCCGAGCACCCCAAACTCAATCCTGGATCCCAGGACAAGGGGCCGGGGGTGGGGCCCTTGGGGGAAGGAGGGAGGGAGGAGACCCAGAGAAGATCTTCAAGCCCCTCGGGTGGTGTTATGGGGCTGTCTCATCTGGCTGCTCCCATGAGGTGCTGTGTGGCCTTGGGCTCGTCACTCAGTGGCTCTGTGCCAAGGTTCCCATTCCTAGGAAGACAATGACACACACCCAGGCTTGATGAGGAACCACACAGAGAATTAATCTGTCCTTTGTAAAGGAAGGAGGTTGCACACACTGGGCACTACCCCCAGGTGGGCATGGTGTCTTTGGAAGGCCTGCTGTGTCCTGGATCCTTTGCCTAATCATCTCTAATCCTGACAATGGCCTGACATGAAGATATTGTTGTCGCCATGTTGTGGATAAGAAACCTCAGATTCACAGAGGTGCACACAGCGGGTCAGTTCCCAGGGAGCAACCCCAGAGCTGGTGTCCTTTCTACAGGTGAAGATGAAATCCGGGTAACAGGAGGGACAACAGGTAAGACACTAAGGGGACTTCCCAACAAGGATGTGGGGTGCTAGGAGGCCTTCTGGGCCCCTCCCCTTCCCAAGGATGCAGACCTCTCACCCTCCAACACTTCAGTCCCAGTCTCCCCAGGGCCTAAGGATTTCTGCAGCGAATTCCCAAGCACTATAACTGCTGACATGGCCCCATGAAAGCTGTTCCTCCCCTCGCCCCACCAGGACTGGACCCCTGTCTCCTGGTCTCCTGGGTGGAGGGTGCTGCTCTCCCACAAAGCCTCAGGTTTCCACCTCTGCTTTAGGAGCGATTTCTCCGGGAGGTGGAGTATAGTGCTCTGGCCAGAGTTCCAGAGCCCTAGGCCAGGTTCCGGTTACCCCTAATCCCCACCCCTGCCTGCACCCTCTCCCAAGCTTTGGATGCCTCTTCCTTCCATGGCTCCAGGCCCCCTCTTCCCTCCATGCTGTATCCCCCCTGGATACCCTATACTCTGCCTCTCCCACAGCTCCCTGAGAGCTGCTGGTCGCCCCACTGGTTATTCCACCCTCTCCCCACACCCTCACAATGCCTCTCCGGTACCTGGTTTCCCCCTTCCCTCCACCGTAAGCCCTAGTTCTCTTCGTCCTATTGCCCAAGTCCCTTTAACTCCTGGTTACCCCCTATGGTTACCCACCTTTTCCCTCCCTCCTGGCATCTCCTCTCCTTGCTCACCAGATGCCACTTCCTTCCACGACCCCTAGACGCTACCTGTCCCCTAATGAACCTGTTGTCTCTCTCCCCTACCCTCCAGGATCCCCAGCCCCATGTCCCGCCCTTTGTGCCCTTCTTGGGATGAACCAGAACAAACAGTAGGAAGGCTACCTTCTGCCCCACACCTCCCCTTCCGTGGTGGTTCCCACCCCCAATCCCACTTTTCTTTAAGTTTCCAAATCAACCTTCCTCCAATAATAATGATAAAGCAGGAAGCTGGGCCGGAGGACAGTGCAGATTTTTCTTCTTGACATGGAGTTTCCGATTAAAGGCAAAGGGACATAAATCCTCCTGCGTAATTGCTGTGCTCCAGCTTGGAGCCACTCAGAGGGGAGGTGCCCACCCCTCTGCCCCTGTCCCTGGGAGCCCCACCCCCATCCTGAGCAGGGCTCATTGCCCCCGGAGCCTGGGACTGGTCTAGGAAGGGGGAAGGGAATGGCGTCAGGTGTCCAGAGGCTGTGGGAAGGGAGGGGCATACACCCAGCAGGGGCCCTGCCTTTCTTTCCAGGGGTCCCAGCCCTGATGAGGGACCCCTGCACATGGCCCGCCTCTAAAGTAAGCACCTTCCCTCCAGCCCCAGGCAGCCCCTCAACCCCGCACACCAAGAACACACTTTATATTTCTGCATAGCTTCTCGGCATTCATGATCTCATTTGATTCTTGTAAGGACCTTGAAAATTATTAAACAAATATCAGATGGAGGGAGGGGCCCGAGTGATCAGTCAGAACAACCCTCCTCGTTTTAGGGGAACTCGGGCTGCAGAAGTGACTGGCTAGTGGAGGAGCTGACCTAGCCCTCTCAGAACGTGCCTTCTCATTTACAAGGAGGGGCTGACACTGCTGAAATCTATTTAACTAGGGCCTAAATAGCCTCCTCCAAGTGGTGTTCTCACCCACCAGAGAAGTTTTTTAAATATTGAGAATGCTTGCTTTATCCCCTATGATTAGGGAAAGAAGACTCTGTTAGTGTATGTAAATTGCTCAAGGTTGAGGGTTAAGGGCAGGGCCCAGAGTCCCCACACCGTCTGCCTCCACCTTCACACTCATTCTCAGAATTTTACCTCCATATTCTAACCTCTGGTGACTGCAGGTTGGACTCTCAGTCTGGCCAGGAAATCTGCCTCCCCCTCACCCCCAGTGAGAACCCTCCCCAACTCTGCCCCTCCCTTCTTTTCCATCCCTACTGCCCACTCTCCTCCTTCATGAAGCCTTCCTGATTTGAAACCTGTGGTTCTTCTCTGTTTCTCCCCGCACTGAACGACTCCCTCCAGCTCTTGCTAAACCAGGTCCTAGATGTGAGTGTCCCCGGTCATCAGACTAACAGACCAGGCCTGTGTGTCTTCCCTCTGAATTGCCATTTCCCAACCCTCCCTCCATCTTGCCCTCCCATACCTGCCCCCAGTCTAGGCCCAAAACATTTGTACAGCAGACATGTGTACAGATGTGTGTCCAGGGGACCCAGCAGTCCTGTCCCCTTGTATATCAGTGGATGTGTCCACAGAAGCCCCAGGTGTAAACTCCCATGGCTTCTGGGTTTCCCTGGCCCTCCGGGGCCATCTGGTCTGCTGTCCTCCCAGACCCCCTACTTCCCCCATATCTCTAGGGAGCAGGGTCCTTTATCTGAGACCAAGGGAAAGAGAAGCCACCTCCACCACATCCTCATTCTGCTTACTCGCCTATGAATAAACCTGGGCCCGACCGATTCAAGCAAGGCCTTCCAAGGTCTGACCTCTAGGCTTCCTGCCTGAGCTCTTCAGACATCCGGACGAGTTGGCAGCTTACTGGGTCCTCCTCCCGAGTCCTGACATCCTCCATGAGCCACCCAACCCACATCCATGCCCTGCGTACCCACCCTTCCCTCTGCCACAGTGAAACTATGGGGGCAGGGTCCAGTGAAGACTTTGGAGTCTTCAAGAAGAATGTCCTGTCTGGGTCAGGAAAGAAAACAAGTGCAGGGGAGCAAGAAGGCCAGCTTGAGAGGCTCAGGTGCTCCTGCAGGGAGCCTGAATTCATGTGCTACACTTGAGGTGGCACAGTAGCAATGCCTGGGCCAGGGAGTCCTTGGTGTTACAATGGGTTTGGAGATGTTTGTATAGATTATGGATGCTGGTTTAAGGCTAAGGATATTGGAGTTTCCCTGGAGATTATGGTGGGTTCTCTGGGCTTTACGGTAGGGTTCCTCTGGGATTTCTATAAGGTAGTCTAAAAGGCCACAAAGCTCATGCTTCTTCCTGGGCTTGAACAGGGGAGAGAACTCAGGCTATTAAAAAAAAAAAAGCAGCCAGGTATGAAGGAGCAGAGGTGGCCCAGTTTTCCAGAAGACAGGAATAACCTGAGGTTGCAGGCAGTGAGGCCCTCCTCAACTCCACCTGGGTGTTCAGGTCCCAAACCCTGGTCAACAGCCTTATTTATTGACAGTGAGGGGCCAGGAGTGATTGTTGGCCAGAGATTGGGCATGCTTGCAGCTTTCTGTAGGGAGGAAGGACCAAGGAGAGGAACATAGGCAACAGGATAGTCTTCCTGGGTGTGTGTCCCCAACAACAACCAGGCTCTGAGCTCCCCCCTGAAGCCAAGAGCCAAGCCTGAGTGTTACTGAGGCAGGGGAAATCTGGAGGAAAAAGATACAGACCCTTCCTCCTGGAGACCCTAGTCTTCCAGGGGTGCTAGCCCCTCACCTTGGACCCAGGCAAATAGAGAACTGTCTTTGCAGCTTAGTGACGGAAAACTTCCTGAGAGATGGGGGTGTGGGGCAAGGATTGGGCAGAGAGGGGGTCCCAAGCAGGAACAGGCTGAGGGCTGTTTCAGAGGTGAGCAAGGGTAGGGGGGAGCTCTAGCCCCAGAGGCTTGGTGAGGGGAGAGGAGTCATCACTCTGTGTCCATCATTCACTCAGCAACCATTCGCCAGGGCAGCCAGGTTCCACACAAGGCACCAGGACACATAGATGAATTAGGGAGGCAGGGACAGCCAGTGGAGAGGTTCACAGAAGCCCAGTTCCTCCTCTCACACTTGCAGAGTTGTGTAAGTTTCCATGCCTCTCTAAGCTGAAAGATGTCCATCATCCACAAATTTAGCTTCCTTCTTCCCCAGGGTCCCACCCCTGCCCAAGCCCTTGCCCTAGGCCCTGCCACTCAAATATGCCATCCAAAGTTTAGGCGGACTTTGGAGCATCTTCCGAGCCACAGCGACAGCAGGAGGGATTGGGGTTAGACTTTCTGAGCACCTTCCCAGCTACAAGGAGGAGGAGATCTGAGGAGCTGAGCAGGAGGCCAAGGAAGAGGTATGTGAGCACGCGAGTCCAAGCCTGAGATCCTCAGGCCAGCTCTGCATCGCGCTGGGAGAGGCATCATTCATCCACCCAGGGGTGGCGATGGGGCAGGGGGAGGGGAATGAAAAACACCCACAGCCCATTAACCTACTTTTGCAACTTCATTAAAACAGAGTCTCCGACATGTCGCCATAAATTGTCTTCCGAGGAATAAGCCAGATCCAACATTCAGTTCTAGCCGTGAAGCCTCTGAGAAGAGACTAGAATAACCAGGGTGGAAGGGACACTGGTTATGGGGAGGGGTGTGGGTCACTGAGTGTCTCTGCAGGCCGGACCTGTCTGACTGCCTATTGCAGATCTCCTAGGTGGGCAAACCACTGCGTGAGGGGCAAGAAGGGGATTTTTCTATTATATTATACAGTGCTGGTCAAGAACCTCACAGCAACAGCAGGGATGTGCTACACAGCACACGGGACTATATTCAGTATCTTATAATAAACTACAATGGAAAAGAATTTTTAAAAAGAATAGAGATATATACAATAAATGTATAACCGAATCACTTTGCTGTACATCTGAGACTAACACAATATTGTAAATCAACTGTGATCCTGAATATGTTAGTCACTCTGTCATGTCTGACTCTCTGCGACCCCATGGACTATAGCCTACCAGGCTCCTCTGTCCATGGAATTCTCCAGGCACGAGTACTAGAGTGGGTTGCCATTCCCTTCTCCAGGGGATCTTCCTGACCTAGGGATTGAACCCGGGTCATTGCAGACAGATTCTTTGCCATCTGGGTCACCAGCAGTAGAACCCTCACAGCTTTCTGGAGTCCCTTGTAACAAATCTAACAGCTCCTCTCAGCCTTTCAAAGCCTCCTTCAAGAAGCCCCCTTCTGCCCTGAAGCCCCCTTCTGCCCTGAAGCCCCCTTCTGCAAGGCCTGCACTGAGCATTACACCCACAGCCTGAGCTCAGCAGACCCCAGCAGCCTCCAGGCAGTGTGAGGCTCTTAGCACCCTCGCTAAACAGCTGGCCTGGTCCGGCTGAACTGACACCAGTCCAGCACTCAGTGGGGCTGGGCTGCCACTCCCCGGCTGGTTGATCTGGATCCAGTTGTCAAGTGAGCAGTGAACTGAGTGCCCAGGCCCTGGAGAGGGACTGCCAGGGGTCCAATCTGGCTTTGCCACAGAAAGACCTCAGCCAAGTTATTTAACCTTGCTGTCCCTTAGTGATCTCATGGGAATAATGACATCTCATAAAATTATTGAGTCTTAAATGGAATGACCCATGGAAAATGCACAGCACTTAGGACCTGGAACATCCTAGTACATTATTGTGTACTTATTTATCTAGGCCTTCACAGGCCTGAAAAGGACCTTGGAGTTCATGGAATCTGATCCTTGCATTTTATCGATGAGGAAACTGAGGCCCAGGGAGGGGAAGTAACTTGAGTCAGAGTCAGAGCCCAGATTTACCTTCTAGCCAATCCAAGGATCTTCCACAAAATGTTCTCTTGAGCCTCAGTGTCTTCATTTGTGTAGTGAGGGTATTAGAGTAGACCACTGGTTTCCTTCTTTTATTATTTATTATTATTACTATTATTGCCTAAGAACCACTTTTCAAACACTATGCCTAATGTGCAAAGGTGGACTAGGTCTAGAGAAAATAGTGGAAGAGCTGGAGGTGGTCTGGACCCTGAGCAGCGGTCCCTCCTTCTGCCCTGGCCACCACCCCAGAGGCCTGCCAGCGTGTCACAGACCCCAGGACAAGCCCCTGGCCAAACCCTAACCCTAACCCTAACCCTAACCCTAACCCTAACCCTAACCCTGACCTCAGGGCTTCTGCCCCTGGCAGTCTGGGAAGCTGGAGCCCAGAGAGAGGAAAAACTCTTTATAGCCACACTGGAAGAAGAAGAAGAAGAAGGAAAAGAGACTGCTGTGATAAGGTTGTTCTCCATCCTGTCTGCACAGAAACCGAGTGGAAGAAGGGAGGGATGTAAGGAGTGGACCAGAGGGCTGCCCAGGTATACACCGCCCTCAAGTACCTCCACCCTCTCCAAGCTTCCCAGCTCTGAGCCGCCCACTCTCCTGCCATAGCTGCCGCCCAAGAAAACATGGCCATAAAACAGACATTTGCTTTAATTTTCACTTGAAGGGGCAATTTAGCACAGGCTGTTTGCAAGCTGTCGGAATTCTTTATGAGTCTCTATCATGTTTTCCCAAAATGCTCCCCCAAGCGGCTTCCCGGGGTCAAAGTTCATACATAACTATTTAGGGGGAAAGTGGGTTGGAGAGAGCATGGGAGATTGTGGAGAGTGGGGAATATGTATTTTTAAAATCAGATCAAGAGTGGCTGGGAAACTAAGAGCAAGAGAAAGCCAGGTCAGGACAGCCCCTGGTCGGAGGTAAGTGCTGTGTGACTTTGCCCAGCTCTCCACCCTCTCTGGGCCTCCCACAAGCAGAGGCCAGTCCTGGTCACAAAAATGAAACATTGTGAATCAGCCCCTCCCCCGCCTTGAAGGCCCTCACAGTTATTCACAATGACCCGGATACTTGATTCACAACCAAACCAGTCTCACTGTGTCCTGATAGGCATTTCTGCTCACTAGCTCTCACTCCTAGAAACTTCAGCCCCCACAAACTACTGACCCTTCTCTGTCCTCAGTCTCCCCCTCTTGATCTCCATCCGCCACTTGTTTTCTAGGGTCCTCTTTCCTAAGGAGAAAGTGCTAGATTTTACTAAATCCTGCCAGTTGCTCCAAGGAGGGGAAAAGTCACTAACCCAACTCCTCCCAAAGCTGAACTTGGCTCCTCTTCCTCAATTTTCCCACAGTCCCCTCCCCTCTTTCCTCAAGAGCCCTGGGTGGAGAGACATCAGTAAGAATAAACCTCCCACACCATAAACAGAGCAGCAGCTCCTGGGTCTGGATGCACCGAGGTCCTGGGAGATCACAGAATGGGAAGCCAGACCCTGGGGTCTTCTGAACATACTCCAGGTCCTTCTCAGTGCCCTGTGAAGAGAGTTTCATGCCTAAGTTCTTGTGGAGGCTGGGGGTATGAGGGCTTGGGGGAGGGAGCACTCTGAGGCCTTCATCCAACCCTCTCCCAGGGGTGACGTGGGAAGCGAAGGGGAGCCAGAGGCCATAATGTAGGACAGGGGTCTCTCCTCACTCAAGACCCCTCCCCCTTCCTCACATTTCTGAGGAATTTTCCTGGCCACTGTGGACAACTCCAGCCTCAGTATTCCCAGGGAAGGGTGATGAGGCAAGGGGGACATTTCTCAGGCTGGGAGAGAGCCCAGAGGTCAGGTCAGATTGGGGGCAGGGTGGCTAGGGGACTATGGGAACCTGGGGTGAGGGAAATCCCATGATCCCTGCATAATGCATGTGCCTAGGAGACACCCCCCATACCCCTGCCACCCCACCATCCCCCTGCCCCCCACCACCATACCCTGACCATGGCCAGGAGCTAACTGGAAGCTCACCAGGGCATTCTGCAGCCCAGATTAAGACCCTAGTAAGGCCTGATGCCATGTACCCCCCGGCTGATTGCAAGATATGAGCAGGTTCCCTAGGAACAAGGAAAGAAGAAACGAGCAGAACCCTCACGAGAGGACATGAGAAGGGAAGGGGACCCAGGCACACAACTGCCCAGATAACTGAGTCCCTAGATGTTCTGTGTGCATGAATTAAACTTCCACCTACTTAATCTTCTCTAATGCCTAAGAGAAGCCTGAAACATTCACTCTATTTTTCATATAAACTGAGGCTGTGAGAGGTAGAAGTTGTCCAAGATCGCACAAATCTGTCTAGACCTGACACCAATCTGCTTTCTCCCTGGGTCAGGAACTCTCTGGACCCTTGTGTTTAATTGCCACTGAGCTAGTTACCACCCCCAGTCTCCTCATCCACTCTATTGAAAGGGGCCATACCTGCATCTACCTGAGGATGTTTGTCTCCATCCTCATCACAACAGAAATACAGAATCCTCGAGCAGGGAGGTCTAACCTCCTTATGACACAGAAAGGATAAGCTGCTTGCTTAGGTCACATAGCCAGGAAGTCTGAGCAGGGATGTGATCCAGTTCAAAGGGATGTTCTTCCCAGAGCCAGATTCTGAACTGTTTACATACACAGATGCCAGGGGCCATGTTGGCACCAGAGAAATAAAGATGAATAAATACAGGCCTTGCCTGGAGAGGCTCAGAAGTGGGCCCCTTTCCCCACCCCAATCTGCAGAAAAAAATTCTCCAAATGTCAAGGACATGAGAAGAAAGGAAGTTGCTGTAAGATGAAGCAGTCGAGAAGGCCTCTTGGAGGAGGTGGGCCTAACCCAGTAGAGATGGGAGTAGGAAGAAGGCTTGTGCCCTGGTGATCCATGCAGGAGGAGGGAATGTAAGTGCACACAACCTGTCTTTCTTTAGGAAGATGTTCCTGTTGGCGGATTATGGGAGACCAGGTTGGGAAGTCAGGTTGGAACCAGATCAAGGTTGGAACCAGATCAGACTTTGAACGCTAGGATAGACAGTCTGAGCCTCACTCCATGGGCACTGGGAAGTCATGGAAGGTTTTCATCTGGGGTAGGAGAGGGGACAAACACAAAGGAGTTTCTTAGGGAATTTACCCTGGAAGCAGCTCACACGGCAGACTGCTGGAGAAAATGTGTCAGTGTATCTGTGTGCTGTCTCTGGGGTGAGTGTGTGTGTGTGTGTGTACATGAGTGCACGTGTTAGTGTGATACTAAGATCAGGAAAATCTGGTTTCAAAAACCACCCTGGTCTGCTCTTGGGAAGATGATGGATCACCAGCTCCCCACCCCTTCTCTCTCCCTTGTAACTGCCCTAAATAGGCCACCTCCCCCAGACACTCCACAAGCCTGCGCCCAGCAGGCACAGGAAGAAACCCTCGGAGAAGGAGACACTCAAGAACAGAGGGAGCATCTCCTCACCTGAGACTTCCCCTGAATCTCATAACAGTAGTGAAGGCCACCCCGGATACTAGGAAAGGGCAGAGGAGGGCGAGAGCTGACTACTCAGCAGCCTATGAACTCAGAAGGGCAGTGAGAGTCAAGTGGTGGGATACAGTTCAGCCAACTGGGACCCATGTAAACACAGGGAGGAGGGAAAGTACCCTGGAGAGACAGAAGTAGAGACCACTCAGAAAAGGGATCACTGGGGGGCACTGGGAGCTCACCTCCCCCTCACCTTCCTGCTCACTGTCCTCCTCACTGCAGGCACTGAGGGAGAGCAAGGGGAAGAGCCGTCTAACCAGGACAGATATTTTATTTTGTCCTCCTTTGTGACCCAGAGTGCCAGAGACTCAGGCCACCTCTTCCCTCTCTTCCCTTAGCTGAGAGACCCCCAGTGGTGGGGGGACTGTGATTAATGAATTTTGGTGGGGCTGTCATTACTGAGACCTGCAGTATCCATTAATAGTGATCAGAGACCATCACAGCCGCACCATCATATCCACTGCTCCAAGGTGGAGAGGGCTGGTAGTTAGGATTCCTGGGGCTATTCACTGGCTCTGCTGAGCCTGGCCTGGTTTCCCTTCTTGAATCCCACGAAGAATCCTAATTTGGGGATTCATAGGGTCTCAGAGGCAGGACAAATTTGGAGAGACAAATCCTGTTCCCTCCATGACCACATGTTTGCCCACCTCCAGCCCAGGCGCTAGCACCCACCAGGCATGCTCTGCAGTGGTGATCCATTAAAGGTGTGCCCCACCCCCCTGAGACCTTGGTGCCACTGTGGAGAAGACCGCTGGAGTTCTGCCCTCTTTACAATCCCAAGGTCTTCCCCAGCCCTCCTCAAGCCAGCCCAGACATAGAGCTTCCCCCACTGATCTGTGACAAGCTCCTCAAATGTCCAAGTCCAGGGTCATCCAGCCCCACCCCTCCAAGAAGCCCTTCCAAGTTCTACCTCCAACCCTGCTACTCTAACTCTAGCCTTCTTCTCCTGCATCTGTTCGCTGTGAGCCTCCCACCAGCCCGGAAAAGGATGATCTCATTCGCCTTCTAAGAAGTCTTCCAAACCTTTGCCTCCACATTTCTGACTTGTGCACAAATGTCCCTTGTCCCTGACTGCCAGGAAGTTCTCCTCCATGTTTAACCTGAACCTTGCCCTCGGTGGGGTGGACTTGGAGAAAGGTCGTTTATCCAAAGTCCTATCCCAGTCATGATGTTACAGCGGTGATGTGCTTTCATTCCCTCTGTCAGCCTTCCAGAAACCCACTGCCACACCGCACCCCCAGCCAGTGCCCCCTCACGTCCTTCACCCCAGAATGGCTCAGGGAACGCCTGCCTCCAGGCCTGGCTCTGGCTCAGGATGTCAGCCCAGCCCCAGTGGAGCAAGCAAGTGGGGAGTCGTCAGCCCTGCCCAGCCCTGCCCCCAGCCCAGGCTCAAGAAGGAGGTAATTAGGAACTGTGCGGTCCCTGTCCCCCAACAGGTACAGCTGAGCAGCTGCATCCATCATCAGGGGCAGCTGCCAGAGAAGGGGAGGGTCACGTGGCTCAGCCGGACCAACAGGAGGGTGGGGGGAGGCTGTGGGGGCTGGGGATTGGCTGATCAGCAGCTGGAGAGTCAGGGCTATAGGGGATAGCCTGAGAATGACCTTGTGGGGACTTTAGCCCTCAATCTCTGCTCCTCCCTAGACACCCCCCACTTTGCCCCAGTCCTTAACCCTCCCAGCTGCCCTTGCCCTGACTTCTTCTCTCCTCCTCCAGTACCACTTGTCTAGGGTGCAGGGCCCCTCTTACTCTTTTATTTTTTTTAAGAGGAAAATGGCCTCTTGTATGCTGAATAGATCTGTAAAAGCATGTGGGAGTGGGAGGGGGTAGTTTTCTGGCCTGGACAGGGGCTGATGACCCCATGAGAAACACTGTGGTTAGGGTTGGAAGGGAGGAAGGAAAGGAGGGCAGAAAGGAGGGAGGGGGTGCTGTTTGGATGGAGGAAGTGTGGGTACAGGTGCATTTTTCTCTAATTGCCTGTGTTGGTGCCAGGGCATAAGTGAGAAGGAGCGTGTGCTGGCAGCCATGTGCAGGCGCCTCGCGTGGATACAGCCTGGGACGTGTCTTGCATACTTGTGCTGACCTGGGTACGTTACTGTATGCTGCAATGCCCTTGGGCAGAGATGGGTGGGTTGACCTTGACCTTGTCCCTGTGAGTGTGCACAGGCTTCTGTTCACTCCTGTCCACAAGTATATGGGCCCCTCCAAGTACACTGTCACAATGGGCTTTCACCTTGCCAATTTCTGACCCAGAGAGGGGAGCCCTCCCACAATTTGCCTGTGCCTGGGATCCCTCAGTACATCCCCCAGCTGAGTGGGCAGAGACCCTCATGCCCTCCCCCAGAGCTACAGGTCAGGGTGGCAGCTGGTGGGAGAGAAGAAAGGGAAAGAGAGGAGGGGCAGCCTCCCCAACACCTGTGAAGGTTCTTCGTTATATATGCAAATATCCTCATTAGAGATGCAGAGCGCTTCCCGGAGCTAATGGCTGCTGCAGCCATTTCTGCGTGGAAGTGCTGAGCCGGAGACTGCAGCGAGGGAGAGGAGGAGGCGGGACCACCGCCCTCCGGTTGAATGGCACCCAGGATCTCATTCCCCGTGCCCAGTCCCAAGCAGTCCTGGGGGAGGGGGAGCCCATGGAAGGGCAGGCCCAGCGGGATCAGAAAGCATAGCTCTGGCACTTGGCCCTGCCTGGCCCCCTACCCCCCACCCGGGGCCAGCACTGGCCAGGACGGTCCTTTGAGGAGGGCCGGGGTGAAATGCATGCCCCCCCCCCACGTCTCCATCCACCAAGCCCAAAAGCCAGGGTCCCTCTGGGTCTGGGAGCCAGTGACTCTGGTTCCTGCTCCATAGGACACCAGGCGCCTCCTCCATACTACCAGCCCAGCCTGAGACATGGGCAGACTTACACTCAGCCTGCTTCCTAGGCCTCACTTCCTGCCACCTCTGCCATCGAGCCCGAAGGAAAATAGTCTCATTGTTGTCTTTTCCTGTCACCCAACCATAGAGAACAGAGCTTGGTTCTAGTCGCCGCTGCCTCTCAGCCCCATTGGACATCCATTTATAAAAAAGCCACTCCTCCAAGCTGCCTTGTGCTTTTTCACCTTGCTGCCATCAACATGGCACCAGAGACCAGCACACACACAATGAGCTCACATGGGCCCTGGGAAAAGTGTAGTCACCCTCACCTCTGGGGCACACACTGGCCCGCTTTAGGTGAACTTGCCCTCAGACACACACTTAAACCATCCCACCAGCCTCCACTGTCCTTGAGTACACCCGTCACCCCATTTTGGGGACAGAGTCCACAGAGACGTCCCCTGCCCTACCCCCCACCTCTCCTTTCCCTGCTTCTCCCTCCCCCTTCCGCCCTCCTCCCTGGGCACCCGTTTGCCAGGGTTATTTATAGAAGCAAGCGATAAATTCAGTGTGTTTCTCGGCGCGCAAAGCTATAAATAATGGCACAGATCATTAAACCCCGAGAGCAGGCCCAGCCGCCCCGCAAACAAGATGAAGTGCAAACCACCACGTGAGACGGAGAGAGGGAGGCGCAAGGCAGAGCCCCAGACCTCGGGCCGCAGGCTCCAGCCTGCACCCCGCAGCCTGGTCCCCATGAACTTGGGCCTCCGAGGAGCCTGCCTGGGTGGGCACTAGGGGAAGGGAGAGCAGAGGTGGAGCCTGGGCTTGCAGGCTGGCCCCCGGGCTCACCCCCACCTAATCTCCACTCCCTCTCTCCTTCTTCATCCTCTTTCCCACCTCCCAGCCCTCTGCCTCTCTCTCCACTTCCCTCCCTGTTCTTCCATTTCTCCAATGTTTTCTTCTTCCAAGTTTCCTCTTTCCCTCCTCTCCCTCTCTCTCCACTTGTTCTCCACCCCTGCCCTTCTGACCCCCCATTCCGAGTCCGCAGGCTCCAGGAGGGGCGCTGATCCCACCCCAGAGCCCTCAGAGGCAGAAAGTCCCCCGTCAGCAGAACGCTAGAGCTGGCTGCTGATTCAGTGTCTGTAATCTCCCAGGCGGAGGCGGCCATGGCAGGGGGGCGGGGAGGGGGGACAGGGAAGATGGATGAGGAGCAGAAGAACAAAATGGCACGGACACCAGGGACAGGCTCCAGGCTGAGGGAGGTTCCGGGGAGTAAACCAGGACCTGGAGCTTCAGCCCGACCCCACCACCACTGCCAGCTGGTCAGTGGGGCAAAAGAAGGGTGTTCTGGGTATGAGAGCTGGCACCACGGGAAAGAGAAGGCAGGTGGAAAGGAGCAGAGGGGAGCAGGCAGGGGCGGCTGGCAGGTGTTGGAAGAGCCAGAGAAAGAAGGGTCAGAAGGCAGCCAGAAAAACCAGGGGCACTGATGGAGGGCTTACCCCGTCCAGGCCCACCCATCCCTAGCTCCAGTGTGGACCCTGGGCAGCCATCCTGAATCTGAGTGGAAGGCTTTGGGGTCCCGAGTGGCTACCACAAGCCTCCTTCCTTCACTTTCAGAAGGCATCTCTACCCTTTGGGGTTCACCCAACTGGACTCAGGCCTACTTTTTAGAGGTCTCGCTCAGTCCCTGCTTTAAGTCACTTACATTCTAGGGTCTTCCATGCCTTCCCACTAGGAGGTTCTTACCACTTCCTAGTTCAGTGTGAGCCTCCTTCCAGAGGACAGAACCTAAGTCCAATACGTGCCATATCAATTTGATTGAAGCCTAATCAAATCCAGGGGTGGTAGTCAGCTCTCAAGCGACATCAGGCAAATAGACTTCACGTGGGACTGCAGGACGCAACATCAACGAGAACATGTGGGTGCTGGGGGCTGGGAGATGGCAGGATGGGGTGGGGTGGTCGAAGCCTCTGAAAGTTAAGGGGATCCATGGGCCTGATGAAGGCGCAGCCTGGCCTTGTGGCCAGGGGTGAACGAGAAAAGCCTTGGAGCCTTCCTGCCTGCCCCTGCCCTCCACACCGCACGGCTGAGGAGGCCATCTGCTCCTGCTCACTTCTCTGTCTAGTGCTTTGATGCAGAGCTCCGTTATTTGCCCGGGAATTTATAGTAGGAACCAGGACAGCAGCTAAATCCCTCGACCACAGAGGTAAATCAGCTGCCGCGATGGGCCGGAACGAGGGAGCTGTCGGCCTGGGAGGCGGCACAGCGGGGCTGGAGAGGAAAACACTTGTCCCTGCTCCCTGGGGACGGCAGCCAATAAATCCCCTCAGGCACCGATTAGGGCTGGCAGCCGGACCAGACCTGGAGGGCTGACGGCGCTGGTGGCAGAGATTACACCACAGTGGGCAGTGCCCACAGAAACCGGCCGCAGCCCGGGACGAGCCAGGCCACAAGGACTTCCCAGAGCAGCTGAGCCAGTAACAATGGATGGGAAAGCAAAACCAGGTTTCCCAGGAACTGAGAGGGGCAGTGTCACCACCTAGGAGAACAGGTTCTCTAGATCCCAAATGCCTGGGCTCCAATCCTGGCTCTGCTATTGATTACCTGTGTGACCTGGGCAAGTTACTCACTTCCCTGGGCCTTGGTTTTTCCATCTGTAAAATGGGGCTGACTAAACGAGGTGACAGGCATTCAGTGTTTAGAGCAGTGCCTGACAATGTTGTGTTAGTGGTACCATCACACAGAACAAGCCATCCATGCTGCGTTAGATCTGGTCTTGTGCAGAGAAAGGAGAAGGCAGCAAACCTGGGGGTACCAGGACTATGTTTAAAGAAAGGTCTCTCTTAACCCCACAGGGGAGAAAGTGACAACAGCTTTTTCCGGGGTCACTGTCGATGGATTCCTGCAGGTAGGGGCACAGGCTCCTTGGTCACACAGGCTGGCCTTCAAGTTCCAACACCTATTAACTACGAGTCCTTCAGCAAGACATTTCACTTCTCTGCACCTGATTGTCGGTATCTGTAAAATGGGGCCAGTAATACCATTCACCTCACAGGGTTATGGGGAGATTACATGAGATCAGACATAATCGAAGTGTTTAGTGCTGCCTTGCCCGTGGTAAGTGCTCATTAAATTTTCACCTTGTTATTACTGTTATTTCATCAAGGGAGTGAGGGCTACACAGTGGATTCTAAATCCAAGCAGTGAAGCCAACAGGGAGACAGAGGAGGGGAGAGGGGCTAAAAGCTGCGGGCAGGGGCAAAGGAGTCAGTAACAAGAAAGGGGACCAGAAAATGGAAAGGGAAGATAGAAGCAGGTGGGTAAAGATGAGAGACTTGGAGGCAGAAAGAGAAAAGGGAATGGCAGAGAGATGGGGGACAGGGAGAGACGGGGGGATGGAGAGAGGGAGAGGAGAATCCTATTGGTGGGTGGGGGGCCCCAGGTCAGGAGGACAAATGAATGGGGCCTCAGAGCAGGAGTTGGGGAAGTGGGTGGGGGAGAAGGGGCCTGTGGGGCATATTGAGGGGCAAGGGAAGTGACGAGAGAAGAAAGAAGAAAAGTGATGGGCGTTCAGGCTGAGAGACAAAGGAGGGACAGCAGTATCTGGAAAAAGAGCTAGCTGAGCTGTTGCGGCCCGTTATGCAAAGGTGATTCCAGCCGCTGCTGTGCTGCCCCCTCTCCTGCTCTCATTTTCAGCTTGGCTTCCCTCTGGCCTCCCTCCTGCACCCTCCTGCCTTCTTCTACCTTCTCAGCCCCATGCCTGTGGGGGGTGGGGGTGGGTAATAAGGGAGGGCAAGAGGCTTGGGCTCTGCTCCCCAGGGGGTGAGGAGGAGAGGAAGGAAACAGTCCCCAAAGTAGAACAGAACCCAGGTCCTCACCTCCTTCTGGCATCTTCCCCTTCATCAGTACGAATACAAGACAGTGGCCAATAGAAATGAATGAATGAAATAATAACAATGGCAGCTAAAACATTAGCAGTCTGCAGTTTACAAAATGTTTACAAGCCTCAAGTCTCCCAATACCCCTTGTGATGTAGGCAATATTACCCCCATTTATTACTATCATTATCATCAAGGAGTCTAGCATGCTTCCTACCTGCTAAACACTTCACTCGATCTAATCACTTACTCTTGACAACAAGCCTATTTTCCCCATATTACAGATGACAAGCTGGGGGCTGGATCCTATGCTCCTATTCTGATCTCTCCCCATCTCTGATCTCATCTCTGATCTCTCCCATCTTTGCTAGACCCTCTTTTCTATTCTCTCATCTCCTCTTGTCTTCCCTTGATTCCCCTCATCCAATGGGGTCACCTCACTAAACTTCAACTTAGCTATTTGTTCACTCCCCACCCCCACAGGGACAGGCGGGAGCTGGTGTGACTACACGGAGCCTTTCATTGCGGGGGCCACCTGGCAGGGAGCAACCTAAAAGAAATCACACGGCAGAGGAAGTGAACTAGGACAATGTCTTCAAAGATGCTGGTTTTCCCTACATTCCTCCCCAAAAGATCTGAACCATGTAAGTCACAGATAAAACAGAACCATTAAAACAAACATGAAAGAATAAGACAAGGTCAACAAGTTGAGGTGAGAGAATGTCCCCTGGAAAGGAAACCTAAGGAGGGAGAATTACTGAACACTGAAAATACACAAAACCAGGGAGTAGCTGAAATCCTCCTTGCCACCACCAAAACCCCTTTACCTGTTCATTGGTCATGGACCCAGCAGCCACTGTATGCCATGCATCAAAGATGTGATCAATGCCAAGGTCACAGACTTTTCTCTTCACTCTACAACTTTTCTCTTCACTCTACAAGAAGACTCCCTGGAGAATGAAATGGCAGCCCACTCCAGTATTCTTGCCTGGAGAATTCCATGGAGAAAGGAGCCCGGTGGTTACAGTCCATGGGGTCGCAAAGAGTCAGACACGACTATCACTCACTCATCACTACAAGTTTCAGGAGGTTTTACCTGAGATAGGCTGGGTGCAGCTATAGAAGAACTGACAGGACTCGGGGCTGAATGAGCAGGAGAGCGGTGAGGACTATAAAGGTCAGAGGCCATGGGACACAGGAAGAAGGATGGGCCCACACAACATTGTCCCAGGCTAGTGTGTCTCAGGCTGGAGAGTGTCCCAGGCTGGGGTGTGTCTGTGGCTGCTTTAATTTCCTGCCCCAGGCCTCTCTGGGACAAGGCCCCTGCCTGCCTGTCAATCCATTCACCTTGCACACGATGCTGGTAACGGCTGCTCCTGGCTACTTCTGCTTGTTAGCATGTCAGCACGGGGATCATCAGGAACCAAAATAAATCAGATGAAAATAATATCCCACACTCTCCCACAGAAACAAAATCTGCCCTCCCTGTTGGCACAATTTCTTGCCTGCAGGAAGGGTGAGCGCAAGTGAGAGCGACAGAGGACAGGGGCAGACAGGGAGGAAAGACACGGATCCCTGTCAGGGAGAACCCCAGATCTGCTGGGGGACACCCTCCCACAATCACAAAAATGCTGTGCCTTCCCCAGCAGCCAGCAAAACACAGGCCTGAAAAAAAAATAGGGCCTTCACCTGTATGTGACTGTGAATGAGATATGTATGTACCTGTTAAACCTAAAAGTTGGTTCTCAGGAAGGCTGACACCTAGACTGGCCAGTGCTAGAGGTACTGGGAATATGACCAGTTTAATATTTTAAAACGCTTTGAGGGAGTGTGAGCAGCTTCAGATGGAAGCCCAATCCTAGGCAGGTAAGTGGGTCCAAGCATTCACCAGCTCAGATCAAGCCATGCTCCACCCGCTCAGCTGCCATGAAAAACTGGCCTCCTTTTCCCCTCCCTCTCCCTTTCCTGAAGTGTAGTTTGTCCTCATCAGGGACTCCTGGGTAAAAGAACCTGGAGTTAGGATAGAAGATCATAAAACTTCTCACATAACAAAATCTGCTCTTTCCTACAGTGGGGGAAAAAAATCAACAACACCCCCAACTCCTCCCAAACCCAGGCACCACTCTCTCACCTCCAGAGCCTGACCAAGCCTCCAATGAGTACAGAGATGGACAAGACAACTCACAGAGATGGGTCCCTCCCCAGTAGGCCAGGTAAACCAATAGGTGGCAAAGCCTTTCCTCCAAGCACCTCTTCCAATACTTGGATCTCCCTTCCATGGCTCCCTAAGGCATACAGAATAAATCTGCCTTCATATCAAAGCACTGATTCCTCAGACTGACATCTAGAGCCTCCTTAATACAGACCCATACTGAGCTCCTCTAATTTCTCCTTCCTCCATCACCCTCCCCTCCCCAGCTGCTGATCCCCATATGCATCAAGAAGCATGCTCTGAACCATCCTGCTTCCAGCCCACATTGCCTGGAATGCCCTCTCTACCACTTCCGGGGGTTCCCATATGCTCATCAAAGCTCTCCCCATCCTCCTCCAAAGCCAAATGCAAACCCACTTTTCATTCATGCTCGTTGTCTCCCTTTTCACAGGACCAACTTCCTGGCTATTCTTCACTCATTCACTCCACTCATTCACTCGTGTGCTGACAGGCAGTTTGGGGAATGTTCATGGAATTGGGTGAAGACTCCAAACCTGTTCTGGGACTCTCAGTGGTCTCAGAACTAAGTGGGCAATCCGTGATGCAGAGATGGCAGGTGTCTCCAGAGCACCTTTACCCCATCGGGACTGGATCCTGGGGAAACGAGGCTGCTGCTGAGGGAGACGCTACAGGTGCTTCTAGGCTTCCCGCAACTATTGGGAATGGTACTTCTGAGGGGCTCTAGGGGCTGTTAGACCAATGGTGGCGGTGGGCTTCCTTTCTTCCTCTGACTCCTCTCTCTGTCACTGTCTCAGTTTCTCTCAGTCATCAAAATTCTCTTTTTCCATTAGGCAGGGGCTTCCTTCTGCCTGAGAGACACCTCCCCTTACAGCTTTGCTTCTCAAAATGTGACCCAAGATGGGACTTCCCTGGTGGTCCAGTGGTTAAAATTTCTCCTTCCAATGCAGAAGGTGCAGGTTCGATCCCTGGTTGGGGACCTAAGATCCCATATGCCCTATGGCCAAGAAACCAGGACATAAACAGCATAAGCAATATTGAAACAAATTCACTAAAGACTTAAAAATTAAAAAAAAAAAAAAAGAATTCACATTCCATTGCAAGGGGCACGAGTTCAATCGCTGGACAGGGAGCTAAGATCCCACATACCTTGTAGCTAAAAAAGCAAAACATAAAACAAAAGCAATATTGTAATAAATTCAATAAAGACTTTTAAAAATGGTCTATATAAAAAAAAAATCTTGAAAAAAAAATGTGATCCGAGAACCTCCCTGATGCAGCATCAGCATCCCTGAAAACGTGCTAGAAATGCAAACTCTCAGGCCCCAGACTGGCCCGGCCAATCCAGTCCTCCAGTTTAACAAGATCCCCAGGTGGTTCGTGTCCACATTAAAGTTTGAAAGAACTCGTTTAAAGAACCAGAAAAGCTAGGCTGAGGGCCCAACAGGGAAGCTGAATGCCTCAGATATCCATTCATTCATTCATTTATCCCTTCAATAAATATTTAATAAGCACCTACTGGGTGCAAAGTGCTGTGCTAGGCACTGGGGGAGGACATGGTGACTGATTCAGCTCTGGGTGCACAGGCTGGAGAGGGTGAGGTCAGTTCCTGGTGTGGGGGAAGAGGGGGAGGGGGAGATGGAGGTGGGAGGGGTGGGCGGCAGGTTGGGTCAGGGGGCATTTGACTGGAGACTCTCAAGACCCTGACACTGGTAAGGGATCCCTCCTACCTCTCAATACAGACAATCAGTCAGTGACATGGAAAGGAAGCAGCAATGAGAAAAAGGGAGAAATCTGAGCTGGTAGAAATGGAAGATGGAAACGAGGAAAAGTGAGTCCACAACAGACTCTCTGAACTACCCTCGCTGGTCATTCCAGAGACACACTCAGTCTTACTCCCCTAGCTCCCCACTGAGTGCCTCCTCCAGGATGTGCCCCACCCCACCTCCAGGCAGATGGCTTCCCGCATCAGGAGTGCTCAGTGCCCCCAGGAATGGAGGACAGCTTCAGCCCTCTGGCAGTGCCCCCCCCACTCCGGGGGCTGAGAGGGGAGGAGATAGGTCACACCCGGAGGAAAGTGGCCCTAGCCGGGGGATTTGAGGGCATAGGGATAGCAAGAAGCACACAGACACAAGAGACAGGGTGGGGCTTCAGATGAAAGGGACCAGGGCGAGGAGAATGAACAGTAGGGAGGCTGGTTGGGGAGCTGCTGTGCTCAGCAGTGCAGGCAAGACCATGTCTTGGCTAGGGCTGTACAAGTGGAGACTGCGAGATGTGGTCAGATTTGGGATATATCTGGATGATAAGGCTGGTAGAACTCGCATACGGACTGAGGATGAGAGGTGAGGGAAAGAGAGTTAATGAAGATGACTGACTCCTGGGTCTGGGACCTAAGCTACCTGCTAGATTAGTGTAATCCAAGGTGATCTGGGGAAGGTTCTGGAAGGGTTGGAGCAAGCTTTGGAGAGAAGGAAAGACCTAGGACCTCAAGTAGGGAGAAGAAAGTCCATGTTGGGAAGTCATAAGGAATGAGAGTGAAGAGATGGGGAAAAAAGGAGGAAATCATTCAGGGGTTCTTAGTTCAAGCTTCTTGAGGGCAAGAATAGTATCATCTGTGTCCCCTAGGGTCCTTCATTGCTATTCTGCACATGGTGGGTTTAATCAGGTACTCCGTAAACATTTGTTGCTTATTGAGAAGTGACCCAAAAGGCAGGGTAGGATGGTATAAAGAGCTCTCAACTGTATCTTGGGAACCCTGGCCACCTACTGCCAGAGGGACCTTGGGAAAGTCACTGTCTCTCAGGGCCTCGGATCTTCAGGTCCTTTCTTGCCCCAATCCTCTTTCCTTGACTCTATGATTAGGATGCTAAGCTTCAGGAGGCACTGTAGGTTCTTGAGCAGAGGTAGTATGAAATGGGCAGCCTGGAGAGAATGAAGCTGAAGCCCAAAGAGCGGGTCAGCATCATCTAGATGTGGGTCAATGAGGGTCTGCCCACTCCAAGGGTGGCTGGGAGTAAAGAATGATCCAGCCAGGAGCCCCCCACATCTCACGCCCATATTTTCTTTGTTGTGATATCTCAGCATTTGGCGGAAGTTTCTACAGCTCCACGACTTCTCAATATTGAAATGCTTAGACTCAGTCATTGGATGTCCTTTATTATCTTTCTGTTCTCACTCCTTAGGGGATCTTAATGTCATTGAGGACCCAAATTTTATACCTCCAGCCTGGACTTCACAACAAACCCAGATCTGTATGTCACTCGGCCTATCAGACACCCCTACTTGGTTGCTTAATAGGCATTCCAAACCTACCATGTCAAAGGACTTCCCTGGTGGTCCAGTGGTTAAGAATCTGCCTTCTAATGCAGAGGATGTGGGTTCAATACCTGGTGAGGAAACCAAGATCCTGCACCTAGTGGGGTAACTAAGCCCTGGAGCTGGTGCAATGAAAGATCCCACGTGCTGCAACAAAGATCCTGTGTGCCATAACTAAAACCCAATGCAGCCAAATAAGTATTTTTTAAAAACTCTAACATGTCAAAGACTGATGCCTCCCCCAAACCAGCTTCCTCCTGCAGTATTCCCCAAGTCAGCTCATGGCAACTCCAGTGGTTCTGGTCACTCAGGCCAAACCCCTTGGTCTCATCCTGACTCCACTCCTTCCTTCACACCCTCCACCAGGTCCATCCACAGATTCCTGGGCTCTCTGCAAAGTATATTCAGAATTTGACCATTTGTCATCACCACTGCCACCTCCCTAGTCCAGGCCACCATTATCTCTTACCTGGTACTGCAATGGGCTCCTGCCTGGTCCCCCCGCACTTCTGCCCTTGCTTTCTCAATTGAGTCTCAACACAACAGTAAGCATTTTCTATAACAATACAAGGCGGATCATGTCACTCTCCTGCTCAAAACCCTCCAGTGACTCTCCATCTTACTCAGTGCTAAAGCCAAAGCCTCACAGTGACTTATTCATCCCCATGTGATCAGGTCCCCATTACCTCTCGGACCCACCATTCATCCTCTCCCTTACTCTCTCTCTCCAGCTGTATCAGCCTCATTACTGTTCCTCCAACAGCAGACACGCTCACATCAGGGCCTTTGCCCTTGCTGTTCTCTTTGTCGGAATGCTCTTCCCCCAGAAATCTGCATGGGCCCATAGCATCTGGTAAACGGCAGGCTCCATATGCTGAGGGGCCTGAGCAGGGATGAGACAGGGAATGAGGAGGAAGAGGAGATGCTAATGGAGTCTGGTCCCATGTAAGAAACAAAATGGGTCGTCTTGCTTTCTCTGTCTTCCTCCTCATGAGGGACTTGCTCCATCCTAGTTCCTTTAGGAAGGGCCCCACTCTCCCTCCCACCATCCGAGAGCCTCAAGCACACATCCCTCCAGGACTCCATGGGCCTCCTGAACAGGAAACACCTCACTTGTGTGACACTGAATAAGACAGTCCTCTCTGCTCGGCTTCAGGGGACCGGTGGGGAAGAACTGGTCTCCTCCAGTCATTCATGCAGGAACCTCATCTTCACCACTGTCCAGCCCGGCCTGAGCAGGTGAAGTCCATCACCCTTCCCTGCTTCTCAATCTGGGCTTTCTTGTCCTCCTCAGCCCTGCTTTGCTGCTCCCAAGCATCAGGCCCCCCATGGCACACACTGGAGGCAGGCTGAGGAGTGAAGGCTGGTGTGGCAGGCTGGTGTGGCCTTGCCACCAGCCCAGCCTCGGGCCTCGGAGTGGTAGGGGGAAGGCTTTGGGTGTGGGAGGCCACCAGAGAGGCAAAGAAACAAGAGATACAGAGCGGTGATGAGATGGTGATCCAGAGGGAACCAAGAGAGCATCGGCCTGAAAACGGGGGTCACACTCCGGGGCAGGAAAGGGGAGAGAAGCGAGAGCTGACAGATGGCAGGAGCCGGAGACAGGGAGTGCGAGAGACAGTGTCACCTCCCCCAGAGACAGACGGACAGACAGAGAGACACACCAGGGGAAAGACGGAGAGACCAAGCCCGCCCGGGAGCGAGGGACGGCGGCCGAGACTGCCCAAAGAGATGGAGAGAGGCAAGCACAGACCAGAAGGCTGCAAAGAAGGTGAGGGAGAAAAAAAGAGCGGAGGCGGGAGTGGCGGGAAGCGGCGGGCGCGGGGCGGGCGCAGCGGAGCGGGCGCGGGCGCCGGGAGCCGGCTCGTAAAAGCCGCGCCGAGCGGGGAAATTGCCGCCAGAATCGCTGAGCTCCACAAAACGCCGCCCGCGCGGCCCGCCGCCGCGCCCGCTCCAATCTCCAGCCTCATCGCCGCGCGGGCTGGTTATGCATTTAAATGTTATTTAATTGGATTGCGGAGGAGCTGGGGGCCAGAGCGGCCCCCGCCCCCTCCCCGCACGCGCCGCGCGCCCGGGCGGCTGCCTCCTCCACAAATCTGTTTTCCGAGTCACAGATTGCAGCGCACCCCCTCCCTACCCGCTCCACCACCCCGACGACTCCCCTCTGCGTCTGGGCTCCTTCTTCTGTTCCCTCCTCCCTAACGGAGCCAGAGGACATTCAGAAAGACACAAGTCCTCTGAAGATGCGTGAAAACACAGGGGCTACACAAAAATACTCCAGACGTACAAGGACCTACCGGCAGCAAAAATGGGTCACAGTGAATTACACGGTGTCCATCTGGGAGATTTTTCAAAATGCAGAGACTAAAAAGATCCCCATGGATCACAAAAGTACACAAATGCATGTAATAACCCACACTCTATAGGGAACACATCACCCTACCCCTTGGAATGGTTGTGACAAAGTGACACCACCATACAAGGGGCAAGATCATGCTAACTCAGTGCACTCTCATAGACCTTCCTAAAGCCTGAATATTCATTGGAAGGACTGATGCTGAAGCTGAAGCTTCAATACTTTGGCCACCTGATGCAAAGAGCTGACTCATTGGAAAAGACTCTGATGCTGGGAAGGATTGAGGGCAAGAGGAGAAGACAGCGACAGAGGATGCGATGGTTGCATGGGATCACTGACTCAATGGACATGAGTTTGAGCAAACTCTGGGAGATAGTGAAGGACAAGGAAGCCTGGTATGCTGCAGTCCATGGGATCACAAAGAGCCCAACATGACTTAGCTACTGAACACAACAAAGCCAGGTAAGGAGTAAAACACACATTCACTCTCAGAGCAGCCATCACACCCCAATAGCTCACTCATTGGTGATGCCTTTCTGGTGCTGGAAGGCAAACCTTTCCTTCAAAGACATTTTGTTCCTCTCCCAGTTCACAGCAGAAAGCATCATCAGATGAGGTTCTGAGAGGCAACTGCATCAGTCATCAAGTTTCTTAAAACTGAACAACAAAACTGAACCAAAATCACAACAAGTGAACACTGGAAAGGACTTCCTCAGAAGACAGAAAGTTCAAGATCCCAAGCGGTGAGACTGGGCTTCTCTCCGATCAACTGCAATAAGAGATGCATTCTGCATTCAGGACTAGGAGTCAGCACCATCAAGGCAGATGGAAGGACAGAATGACCCGCTGAGGCATGTCCTCCACACACTCCCCGGAAATTGCTGGCCTGAAATGATCCGGGTCAAGTTGCTTCAATTAATGAAAATGGAAATGACAAGCTGGCTTGGCGCAGGCCACCACGGAGGACTATTCTGGGCTCTCAGCCACTCCCTCTGCCAACCAGGCCTAGAGACTGACATCAGACTGAGATCCTCAAGAAGGAATTAGGGGCAGAAGAACAGGCAAGAAGATGTGAAGGAAAATCCCATTGCAGTTGTTTTGTTTTTGACAGAATGAGGACCAAGATAAGGAGAGAGAAAAAGGGGGAGAGAAAGTTTCCCCAAATACATTAAATACATTATAATTCAACCTTGACTGGTAAGCTTGGGCTGGGGCCAGGCTTGGCATTAAGACTTCTGAAGAAGAAAGCAATTTAGCCTCTCCCAGAGCAATTTATTTCTGTATCAAATGATGGTCATACCTGGGAAGTTTATCCATGTGTCTAACGTCAATGTCATTTACTCCAATTGAAATTATTTCCTTCTTTGGGGCATTAGGAAAAAATAGAAAACTGCTGGGGTACATCCTCCTAAAGAGGAATATTCGGAGTTTTAAGACCTAGTCTGGTCTGTGCCTTAGTCTCTATTCCTCCCCTCCATTCCACTCATCTTTGCCCAGTGTACACCCAGGCTGTTTCTGACCTTTTTTGTTTCAGCACCTGGACACCCCCTAACACACCTACTGCTGTTTTCCATCCTAGAGATTCATGGAACAAGAAATCAAAAAGGAAGCCCCCTTTCCCATCTCCCATAGAGCCAAGCCCAACCCCTGGTTCCAGCCAATCCTGGCCTGGAGATCATCCTTGCAGGTGGGGCTGGGAATTCTTGGGGCAATCTGATACCATGGTCCCCTTTTTCTAACACCCACTCCATGGAGGTGGCAAGACCCGGCAGGTGATGAGAGAAGAACTTCCCAGTCACCACCCTATCCCACTGGCACACAACTTCTTGCCCACATGGAGAGCTGATCCCTTCCTCAGTCCATGTGCCCAAGGTGCTGTGTTTAGAACTTGCTCACAACTCCTTTTCCGCTTGATTTATACTATAATTATATGCTTGTATCTCTTAGCGTCCAACAGTGAGCAACGTGAGGGCAAAGAACCATCTAATTCACTTCTGTCACCCCCTGCAGTACCTAGTATAGGGAAAGGCACACAGCAGACATCAATAAATGTTTGTCAAATTGGGAAAGTGAAGGACCACACAGCAGTCAGATGCGACTCAATCTTCCTTTAAGCCATCCTGTTTCAGTAAGAGGAAAAAAAAAAAGAGGAAAAGTCTCTTTCCTCCCAACACACTCCATCCTGCAGAGTCTCAGAAGCACCCCTACCCCCAAGCCCAGTTTGGTTTCTATCCAGTTGAATATGTATTCTTGTGTGCGTGTGTGTACACATGCATACACATTGGGGTGGGACTTAGAAGACCCCATCAATCCTCTGAACCAGAACTGGCATCACCATCACTGGGCAAAAAACAACAAACTCTGAAGATACTCATGTTAACGGATGGACACTCGAGGGTAGATCTCCAAACCCAGATTTGAGCATGGCTTGTACATTTATCCTGGACACCTACTGTGTGCCAGGTGTAGGGTTATATATGACGAAAGGAATCTGAGACCCTCTCCTTGCCTCCAGGACACCCAGTGCAACCCTGTCTTACCTTGGCTGCATGTCCACAGCACAAAGATAAAAACAGATATGAGGCTGTACTTCAGACCTCCCTAACCAACATCTCTTAAAGTGGAGCTGGGACACTTTCCTTTTTTAACATCTCTACATGTGAACTGAGTCACAGTTCTATCCAATAGAACTTTCCACGATGATGGAAAGTTCTGTGTCTGCATCATCCAATCAGTAGCCTCTAGGCATGTGTGGCTCTTGAGCACCTGCAATATGGCAAGTGACTGAAGAGTTGAATTTTTCACTTTGCTTTGTTTTAATTAAACAGCCATGCATGGCTAGTGGCCAGCACATCAGACTGCAAAACTCTTCATGATCTCACATCACTTCAATTTGGCTTTAAAATACTTTTCACAACATTGTTTTTTTGTTTTATGTTTGGCTGTACCACACAGTTTGTAGGATATTAGTTCCCTGACCAGGGATCCAACCCAGGCCCCAGCAGTGAAAACGCCAAGTGCTAACCACTGGACTGCCAGGGAACTTCCTCACAATATTGTTTTGTAGCAGCTGACATCACCATTCCCTTTGGCCCAGGAGAAAATAATGAGATTCCCCTCCCTAAGGACACTCTCATTTGTCCTGAAGAACCTGCTCTAGAATGGATGGGGAGTAGGGGCCCGTCCGGTGGGTTAAGGCCCGTAAGCCAGCTAAACCACCACACCAGCCTCCATCCCCAGACTGGAAGAAAGGCAATGAGTACCCATTTGTTAGTGGTTGACATGAGTGGGGGAAGAAAAAGCAGTGACGTTTCAGGTGTCTGTTATGGACTGAATTGTGACTCCCCAAATTCCTATGTTGAAGCCCTAATCCCCAAGTGACTTGGAGAGATATCTGGAGATAGAGCCTTAAAGAGGCAATTAAGTGAGGTCATAAGGGTGGGTGGGACCCTCATTCAATGTGACAGGTGTCCCTTCTAAGAAGAGAGATACCAGGGAAGTGCAACAAAGATCACAGGAGGACACAGCGAGGAGGCACGTCCAGGAGAGGCCTCAGGAGAAACCAAATCTGCTGACATCTGCATCTTGGACTTCCAGTCTCCAGCACTGTAAGAAAATAAATTAAGTCCCCCAGTCTGTGGTATTTTGTTATGGCAGCCCTAGCAGACTAACATGCTGCCCTTGGGGAAAGGGAGGCCCAGGACTTTTTCAGGCCCAGGGACCTATTCAGCCCCTCCCTAAAAAGATGCACCCCTAGAATTGAGGGCAACACCACCACTAGAAGCCAGATCCAGCAGTGACTCTGCCACACCTAAGTCTTCATCATCCTGGTCACTACTATTCAAGGGCCTTTACACACTGCCCAACCCTACCCCTGCCACCTAATGATTCTCACCCCAGTGCCAGGCTTTCACACTTACCAACCCTATCGCCCCCAGACATCTTCCCATTCCTGACCCCACTGCACCTACACTGCCTCCTGTGCTGGCCGGCCCCTCCCTCTGCCATCTGTTGGCTTTTATGTGCATGTCACTTCCTTCATTGGACTGCAAATTCTCAAAAGATTAGTCTAGCATTCAAGACCTTTCACAAGCTGGCCCCAACTTACTCTTCTATTTGTTCTCCCAGCTCGGCCAAGTCAGTATTAATCTACTTGCCAGCCCATGAACCTAAGAGTGCTCTTCTCTAAGCTCTCCAAAACTGTCTCAGTCTCTAAAGCCACCTGAAATGCCACCTCCTCCAGAGAGCTCTCCCTGACTACCTTAGCTAAATATATACGGGAACAATGGCTTCGATCTCCATGCAATTACTTCAGTGCCTGTCCCAGTGCTCTGCAACATGGAGCAATAACTACGTAGCACCATTGCACTGACAACAGAAAGAGGAAAGGAATCTAAGGCTCATGGGGGTGCAAAATTGTAATAATTTTTTAAAAATATTAATATGGCTGTGCTGGGTCTTAGTTAGAGCATGTGGGATCTAGTCCCGACCAGGGATTGAAACTGAGACCTCTTGTAATTCTGATGCCAACCACCTGGAGTTAGCCGAGACCCCTCAGGTTTAAGGGCAAAGCACCCAACAAGACTGAGCAAAGTGCCCAACAAGACTGCCCTCACTGCAGATGCCAACTTCAGGTTCAGGGGTCCTCAGGTCACCTGCACTGCTGACTAACTGGCTCTGAATTCAGGGGTTCCTACACTCCCCTCAGGTGTGCTAATGACACAGAAATGGATAAGCCTCTTCAGGGCAGAGGGGCTTCCTATGTAGTGTAGTGTCGTGCTTCCCCAACCAGGAGGCAGGAAAGCCAGAAAAAGTGTAGTGAGCACCCACGTGCCAGGCACTACGCAAGGCACTTTCCAGTGTTATCTCATTGCTAAAATGACACAGAACTCAGGAAAGCACTCCACGTATTATTACAGTTTTATTATAAAGGATACAAATCAGGATGAGCCAAATGAAGACACATAATGCAAGATCTGGGAGGGTCCCAAGGTGATTTCATGTCCCTTCTCCCCTGGAATCAGGACACACCACTCTCCTGACATATCCATGTGTACACCAGTCAGGAAGTTCACCAAAGTCTCTGTGTCGAGTCTTTATAGGGTTTCATTATGAAGGCAGAACTGATTTAAATCATTAACCACGTGGTTGAGTTCCATCTCCAGCCCCGTCTCCCCTCCCTGGGGGTCAGGCTGATAACACCTGGCTCGAAGTCCCCACCCTCTGATCACATGGTTGGTCTTTGGGGCATGGTCAGCCTCGAGTCAAATTTCAGCAGAAGCTCTTGTGTAGTCTGAGGGTCCCACCATGAATGAATGACAAAACTCCCAGCGCTTGGGAAATGCCGAGGACCTAGAGGTTCCCTCTCAACAACCAAGAACGGAGGCCACTCAATTTATTTATTATATAATGGGAAGGACACATATTAAAAATCTTATTTTGAGATCTGGAGATGATCTATACCAGGAGCTAGAGTCCAATCGTGTGTTCCATATTAAGGTGGTCTCTGCTCCTGACTGGATTCCCTTTCCCAGCCCTTACTACAGGGGCAGACATGCGGCAGAGCTAAGAAATGAGTTAGCTGGAGATACCAGGCTCCCATCCACCCATCAAAGTGCCCCAAATAGCAAACAAACCACTCGACAGGCCTCTAACAGAGATCCTGCAGCTCTGGCAAGGTAATTAGAGACTTCATACCATTACCCAGCCACCCAAGAGAATGTTTTGCAAACAAGAGGAGGTAAGAAGGAAAATATAAACTATCACCTTCCACCCCTGACGTGCAGGAGGGAAAAAAGGGCCAACACAAAAGGGTTTAGGAGCTTTTAATGCTTAGCCTGAAAAATCACAGGCTGGGTTTTCCATAACGTCATTGGTCCATCTCTGGCAGGGCAAGACCCTGCCCGTCACTCAGGATATGGGTGGAGGCCCAGACCCCCACCTCTCCCCTCACCCCGGTCTTCAGGGCTTCCTGTGTAGTGAGTGTAGTGTCGTGCTTCCCCAACCAGCAGGCAGGAAAGCCAGAAAAAGTGTAGTGAGCACCCACGTGCCAGGCACTACGCAAGGCACTTTTAAGTGTTATCTCAGTTAATCCCCACACCAGCCGGGTGAGGCAGGGACCCCATGTTACAGATGAGGATCCTGAGGCTTGGAGAGGTCAATCCGCTTGTCCAAAATCACAAAGTTCACAAGTCTCAGAGCTGGGATGGAAATCCAGGTCTTCTGGCCTTTCCCATGCTGCCACACTGAACTCCCCCTGACCCACCCTCAGCCTCTCATCAGAAGTTCACTTTTAGCAGCCACGACCCGTGCTTTGTCCCAGTCCCTGTGGGGAGACGGGTGAGCTGCAGGAAGCCGTTCTAGGACAGTGGGGTCCTGGTGGGATCTTTTCTCTAAAACAGCAAATAGGACCTCAGAAGTCACTGTTGGGGTCACTCCCTGCAGAACAGAGGCTCCAGGGAAGCAGTGAGGTAGAGCAGCTCACAGATGTTGGCTCTCTGTGGAGTTGGGTACCACAGATGGAAGGAAGGTGAAGTGAGCAGGAATCAGGAAGACAAGCAGGAGCAATGTCAAAACGGCAGGTCCCCCAAACTGGGGAGCCCAGGGGGACCTTGTGGCTCCAGTCCAAGGGGTGTGTGGTCATCGCTGGCCCAGAGGGACCCGGAGGCCTTGAACATGTCCTGTGCCAGCAGCAGGGGTGCTCAATTGGTTAACAGCGGCAGCAGGCCCAGCTCGTTCAGTCTCTCCTTGGCTACCGCCTCCCAGCCCTTGTTGGCCTGTGGGCTGCGAGGGGAGGGGTGCAGGAGCCCCTCCACCTGGACCTCGGGCATCAAACCGGCCAGAGCCCGCCGCGCCCGCTGCTCAGCCAGGCGGCCCACGCCCACCACCAGCCGCACCCCCAGCAGCTGCACCTGCCGGCACAGGGAGGCGTCACACACCCCCAGGAGCTGCTCGCGCTGCTTGGCCGGCAGCTCGGCGGGGGTAACGTTGCGCCCGCTCGGAGCCAGGAGGAGCAGTGGACACAGGTTGTGAACAAAACAGTGACGGAAGAAGACCTCAGGCTGCCCACAGAGGTTCCGGAAAAAGCCCCAGAACCGGGCACCGCTCACCTCGGACTGAGGGCACTCCAGTCCCAGCACCGGTCGCTTGGGGTGCTCCTGAGGAGGGGTCCGCAAAGGCCCCCCAAGGCCCAGCCAGTCCCGGACTACACTCACTTCCCCGAAGGGCACCTGTGAGGAGGAGAGACATACGAGGGCTTCGAACTGGAGACCTGACGTCTGGGGTCTGGACCAAGCAACCCCTTTCCACCTTCCAGAAGGATCTAGCTGTCTCCCATTGCCCCCACCCCCACCCCAAGGCCGGAAACTAGGATTCCTGGCCCTTGTCTGAGCCTGCGCATGTTTCTCCAGGTTTTCATGTGGTCTATGGTCCATAAGAATTTACCCCGACCAGCCTTTGGGACCAGGCACGATAAACCTGAGGGGATATCTAGCCCGACACAGGGAGTAATGGGTAATAGGGGGGAGAGACAGATGGCCTGGGACAGAAAGGCGGCCAGGGTGAGAGGAGACACAAGGACAGGGCTGACCACTGCTCCCTGGGTGCCCTCTCAGCCCCAAGCCTCGGGCTGTCATTTCCATTGATCATCATTGATCACCTTTCAGCCCCCAGTTGGGGTCAATAAAAGCGATTGAGCCTCCTGCCCTGAAGCCTCTTCCCCTCCCCCATCGCCGAGCACCCCCACGGAGGGGCAGTCACTCGTCCGGAGGTCTGAGAGGGAAGCAGGCAGGCCCTGCATGCAGCCTGCTCTGTTCCAACCTCTCCTCGGCTAAGAAACAGAACCCCGGCTGCCAGAATGCCCTGCCTCTCTTCCCTGACCACCCCTGTCGACCAGTCTCCCCTGAGGAGCCCTGGTCCCTCTCCTGACCCCAACAACCCTCTAGGGAAAGGGGAGATCCGGCAAGGCAAGGTAAGGATGGGGCTGGCGGAAGGAAGGGCTCTCAGAGGCAATTAGTGGACCGCTCACAAGGGAAACGGAACTACCGTTAATGTGCTTGGTTAACTACAGGCAGCGAGGCCAGGAGAGTGTCTGAGACCACAGGAGCCAGGGTATGAGGATGGGGGTGGGGGCGCACCCACACATGTCCACCGTCAGGCACATACTCCTCCACAGCACATGCAGCCAAGCGTCCACCCTGGACCCGCCCACTCCACCCAGCAGCGGAACCAAGCTCTTTACCCCCGTCTGGGCCATGCCAAAGGGTCCTGGGTTCATGCCCAAGAAGAGCACTTGCTTGGGGCCCTGGCAGTAGCGGGTCACGTAGCTGCGATGTGGCTCCCACGCATACTCCACAGGGTTGTAGACGATGCCCACGAGCTCGGAAAACTGCAGTTGCCTCAGCTCATCATTAAGCCGAAGCTCCTCCTGCAGGAAGCCCTCGGCCAGGCTTCGAGGGGAGGGCTGGGGCTCCATCAGGGCATCTGCAGGCTGGAGGTGGGGCCCCGATGGGAAAGGCTGGGGCACAGCCATACCACCGTCACCTGGAAAACAGATGGACAGAGGCCCCAACAGCCCCAGCTGTCGAGTGGGAGGGGTCCAGGCTGACCAGGGCCCTTACTACCATCTGCTGGGCTCAGAAGAGACTGTGTCAGTTAGCCCTCAACCTCTAGGCAGGTCTTCAGTCATCCCAGTTCCTGGTAATGAAGGGCCTTTCCTCTCCTGGATTCAAGTACTCTTCCTCTTCATAAATCACCTAGTGAGTGAGTGTAGCCCATAACCGCCAGTCATCCCCCACTCCAAACCCCCTTTCCACTGGGCATAGGTTTAGGGTCACTAGCTCCTAGGCCATGCCAAGGTTTTCAATGAATATGTAGATGGCAAACTTTCAGCACTTTTACTGTCATCCTTAATAAAACAAGCCCATCCAGGATGGGCTGTTCTAGAAACCACCGTGCTGAAGGATGGGCTGCAGGTGCACAGCCATAGTGCAGAGACTAATTACAGAGATGATTTCAATAGATTCCAGGTGGTGAGCAATTGCTCTGTGCCAGGTACCCCTCAATGATGCATATAACAACCAAATGAGGTGGGCATTACTGCTCCCATGTTACAGGTGAGAAAACTGAGGCTTAGAAACATCAAGCAACTTGCTGAGGGTCACACACTTAGCAAGTAATGCAGCTGGAATCTGAACCAAGCCATCTGACACAAGGCTTTGCTCTTCACCACCCACACCCATCTTGCTTGAGACAGTTTGATCAGCCACCCTGCTAATTCTAGAGGCCCCCCAACCCCAACCTAGCTTTTTGCCCATGTTCAAGAATCTTCAGTGGTGAGTGAGACAATTAGCAGACTCAGACTAGATTCCTACAAGCTATGTAACCACAGCCAGAGCTTCAGGTCTTCTCATCCAAATACTAAGAAAAATAATATTCACTTATAAATACTGGAGACCCATGTGGCTCAGTGGTAAAGAACCTGCCTGCAATGCAGGAGACATGGTTTCAACCCCTGGGTCGGGAATATCCCTTGGAAGAGGAAATGGCAACCTACTCCAGTATTCTTGCCTGGAGAATCCCATGGACAGAGGAGCCTGGGGAGCTACAGTCCATGGGGTCACAAGAGTTGGACACGACTGGGTGACTAAACAGCAACACTTAAAAATAATATTACTATAAGAAATGGAATAAGATGTGTAAATGGCGGTCAAGGGAGGAAAGTGGGAAACGGAAGAGGACAGGAAAGAGGGAATGGGGAAGAGGCAGAGGGAGCACCCCAGCTAGCTCTGTAACCCACAAAGGCTGCTCCTTCCAATCTTCCTGCTCATCACTCCCATGTGAACCCAGAGGCCCAAACTGATCATTCCATTCACACTTTCAAAATGCCTTTCCTATCCGAACTCCCAAAACCTAACACATGTCATTTCCACAAACCCAACTTTTCATAGACTCCTTGAGTGAAGCAGGACTGACTACCCCCCCACACACACACATTTGAGTCATACCTGCCCTTCCAGATGAAGCTCGAATTCTCCCTCTGAGAAAGCTGTCCCTCTTCAGGACACTGCAGCATTTGCTGTAGCTTCCCAGCCCTACCCAACCCAAGTAGGTCTGGAGTGGGGCTTGGGAATCTGTATTTAAACAAGCTTCCTCAAGAGATTCCGATGGTTGGTGATGGCTTAGAACCACTGCATGTCACCATGGTTAGTGGCATCTTCATGAATTCACACCTTGCCTCCTAGACTAGACTTGAGGCAGATCAAAGAGGAAGCCCTGTTTCATTTTCCTTCATATCTCCAAGGTCCCAGCTTTTATCTGACAGTTAAATGTGTCCATCTCATCTTTTTTCAATCCTGTTTAAAACTACCTTCTGGGAGTTCCGTGGTGGCCTAGTGGTTAGGATTCCAGCTGTGGACCGGGTTCAATCCCTAATTAGGGAACTGAGATCTTGCAAGCCGTGCGGCACGGCCAATATAAAGAAGTAAAAATAAAACTACCCTCTACCAAAGACCCTTTCCTGACAGACTCCCCTCCACTTCTACACCCTGAGTTGACTCAAGGCTCAGCTGCCCGTTTTGCACTCTGCTTGTTTCTGAGGGCTTTCCAGGCTCTGGGCACGTTTCCATCACATCTGGGCCTCCCACAGGGCAGGGATCATGGTTCTTCTCCCTCTCAACCCCATATGCAGGTCAAGAGTAACCTCTTCCCCAAGATGGGATCACAAGGTTGACAAAACAGCTTGATCCATCAACCTGTTCTCTGACCCTAGCCTTGGGAAAGTGGGAAAGAGAGAGAAAAAAATCTTAACTATGCTCCAATATAATATAAAAATTTAAAAAGTCAGGGCTAAACTTACGAAATTCTTCCCTAGACTGCTTTCAGAAGTCTTTTAACTGATCTGTCCAGGTGGCTACCCAGGGCCAGTTGGACTCAAACAAAGGCTGAGAAGGGAGCTGTGGAGAACTCAGTTGTCTCCGGGGCCCTTCCTCTGCATCTCCCCATACAGTGCCAACATTAGCAGACTGTCTGCTCCAAGTCTGGCGTCTCTCTCAGGTCTTAAGGTTGAGCCTTTGATCTTTAGGGACCCATCCTGACGACAGCAAGGCCAGGGATACACAGAAGAGTGACAAGGCCTTATTTTCAATGTTCTAGAATTTCAAAGCCTGTTCAGAAGGCAAGAGCCACAGGCTGTGTGTCAACTGACTCGAATTCTAGTCCCGGTTTCATCTCTTAAGGTTCTACTAAGCAAGTCATTTAACTGTCTTCTCTATGAGATGAAAATCAAAATTCCCATCCAACCTACCACCAGCTGTTAACTCATTTTTTTTTCCCCCAATATTTATGAGTCTCTTACATGATAGGCATTGTGGTAGTCTTTTGGTGGGGAAGAAATCCAAAATGAATAAACGACTCATAAACGACTGGGACATGGCAGATAAACAACTGTAATACACTGTGACATACTGTGATTCCAGCTTTAATGTCCTGAACAAAACACCATGGAAGCCCAAAGGAGAAACCAGGAAGTTCTATGTAAAGTCACCCACGGACAGAGATCAAGAAATGTCTGTTTCTGAAACCACCGATAAATTACAGTATCACATTAAGCACAAGTGGAGGGTGATCCACCGATAAGTCTGGCCACCTAGGCTCTCTGGCACTAACCACAGTAAGGGCAGAAGGAATCCAAGACACTGTCCACTCCAGTGTCCGTTGGGGGCACATCAGGAATCCACATGGACAATCAACAAATCCTTAAAACCAATAATGATAACAATAATACTAATAGAGCATGGACTCATAAACAACACTTCATCTCTCCTCCTAGTTCGAGAGGGCTGACGAAGGATCCACGAGAAACCTCCACGTCCGCCCGCGGGCTCCGCCCGACGGGAAAGCCTCGTCTCCGCAGGTCTCCGGGGCGGTTCCATAGGCTCGGCTCTCTCTGCGCCGGGCGAGACCCTGACGGAGAGACGGGCCCCGAAGCACAGACATTTCCACTCCCCACCTGTCACCTCCGGCTAGCCAGAGGAGCCCCTATCCCGCCCCCCAGGGCCCCAGGTGCCCAGACTCCTACTTCCTCACCTGGTCCAGCGCCCCATCCGGTTTCCGGTTCCTTTTCCCACCTCCCCCGCCGGGCGAGGAGGACCCTGGGAGTTGTAGTCCACTTTGTTTAGGGAAAGAGATTGGCATAGCTGCGGCCACTTCCGCCGGAAATACTCAAATTCCCGGAAAGTGTGCTAAATTCGCAATAAGTAACTCTGGGGGTTGTAGTTTATTCTTTACACCAGGGCTAAATCCAGAGGACTTGAGAAGTGAGAAGCTAAGCTCTGTAAGGACCTTGAAGATCCTGGGCTCTAGCTATAAAGGGCATCACCTTTCCAAAAATTCATACACTTTTCCCAAAGGGATTGTGAATCAAAGAGCTTCAGCTATCTGCCGTCTCTTAACTCACCTGAGGGTATTAACAATGGCTACAGACTATTTCTAGCCCTCCTGCTGCTCCAGATGTAAGAGACCTCTCCTTTGCAGCCCTCCAAGGACTGTATATAGAACACCCACGAAAGCACTTCTGGCAACTCTAACTAAACTCCTTAGTAATAACTTTGAGACTCTTCCATCCCTCATTACTGTCCAAGCCCTTGTCTCCACAGCTTTACCATTTCACTTCTCTCCCTCCTCAGCCCTGCTGTCTACCCAGCCCTATTACTTTCCATCCTTCCCAGTCCTACCTCTGGAATACTCTGTCCAGGACACCTTCCTTGACCAATTCTATGGCTGCATCTAACAGTTCATTCACTCCCACCTCCCCAACCCAATACTAATGTCCAAAGCTGTCCCACTCCTAGCTTTATTCTTGTCCTGTGGCTGGATCTGTTTCTGTGTCCTGACTATAATATTATGGAAACACCATAAAGTCAGTTATCTTGTAGATGCTTCCCATCCCCACCCCCTGAATACCCCAGCACAGCCATGACAGACCACAGGAAAGCAGTCTCCCTGCAGGTGGAGACCAATGAATCCCAGAAGAGGAAGAGGTGAGAGAACAAGGATGCTACCCCCTTCTCTAGCTTCCCTTGCCCTCCTACCAACAGACAGAAACTTAAAGGTTGCAGCAGGAGCTTCAGGGAACTGTAAGCAGTGACCCTCTGAACCACAGATGAGAAACCATCCCTACCCTTGTAAGACTTTGGCAACTGAATTAATCATCCCCTTCAACAAAGTCCATTATTTCCTGAGGTTTCATTTGTGCCAGATTCCCACCCTGTGTCTTTGACTGTCTCTGCCTATGTATATGTATCTCTATCCCTAGTCTCTTGTATAGTCTCTCTCTCCTTCTGTGTACATCTGTCTCCCTGTCTCTACTTTTTTCTCTGGAATGAGTGAAATAAGAGTATCCCGACCTTCTGACTGGCTTTTCACTCAGGCATCTCTATCTCAGTAGATCTATGCATTTGTGTGTTTCTAAACAAAAATTAGGCGGGGAGGGGAACCATGCTGGTGGTGTTATCTTATTGCTTAAGAATTCTACGAGGAAATTCCCTGATGGTCCAGTGGTTAGGACTCAGTGCTTTCACTGTTATGGTCCAAGATTCAGTCCCTGGTCAGGGAACTAAGATCCCACAAACTGCACGGCTTGGCCAAAAAATTTTTTAAAACGTCTAGGAACCTCACCATCCCTTTGACAACCTTCCTATCACCCCCACCCTTCACCCCTTGCTGCCAAGCACCACCAGGTTGTCATTAATAGCAGCCTCTCCATACTCCAAGTCAGCTGGCAGGACAGTAATGAGTGAAGTGACTGACAGGCAAGCAGAGATCCCCAGGACCCCGACCCACGATTCCACCTTCCTGGAAGGGCTACATACCTGTTTCTGTCCCTGTAAGCCCATTCACCCCTGGGAAGTCAAAGATAGGGAGTCCCGACATGGGGAGAAACTAAGTCTTGGGCAACCTGCAGTCCCTGTAGCTGATCCTAGAGGGGCCTGGGGGCCTTCTCTGTCTCTGGTCCATGCTACTCCTCCCCACCTGCTGAGTCCCTCTCAGCAAAGATGGACGTGAGGAGCTCTCCCAAAGTGGGGGTGATTAGAAACAGAGATCCATAGACTTTTAAGAGATGGGGCCTGAGAGATGAAACTTGGGCTGGGGTGGGGCCTCCCACCCTTCCTTGTCCATGTCAGTCGCCTGGCCCTCTGGGAAGTCTCCAAGGGGCTGGCTGGCATCCATGGATAGTTTGTGGGGAAGGAGCAGAAGCAGACCCAAGCTGTGGCTTGAGTAGAGCCTAGAGAGTTGGGCCACTCTGTAGGGGCCAGCTGGGTTTGGGACAGGGTCCTCAGCTGCCCACCAGCGTGCTTCTGGAGCTGGAGCCCAGGTGGTAAGGGGTTAACCTGCTGGCTTGTTTTCCTTTGGTTTTCTTGGGCTGCCTGGGTTGTATTGGGCCACGAGCGCCATCTATCGGCCTCTGGAGGTCCTAGCTCTGACTCCCAGCTCACTTGGGCTTCTAGGCTGATCTTTCAGCCCTTTCCCTGCTATCTCCAGGCTCCTAGGGGAGGAGCAGGGAGCTGTCTAGATGCAGGGGTCCAGTGCAAAAAAATAGCTATGGGGATTGGAGAAGGTGAGGGCCATGTTTCCCCCTCCCCAAGCACCAGGTATCACCCTGTTAGCTCCTGCCACTTGTGCCCATGGGAACCCCAAACAGCTCCAGGTGTTTGACTTTCAGTGTAGCCATGTCCCTCTGCCCCAATGCACTGGGGGCTGAATCAGTTGCCCAATAAACATTTAAAGGCATTGGAGTGGAGAGGCGATGTAGCAGAGGACTTTAGAGTGTGGTCTCAGGACTCAGACCACCTGTATTTGAATCTCAGCTCTGACACTTACTAGTGGTGACTTGGGGCAAATGGCTTAATTTCTTTCTGCCTCAGTTGGCACAACTGTAAAATGGGATGATCGTTGTAATCCATGTATTCTTTTGTGATAATTAAATGACTTAATTACATAAGGTGCTTAGTACAGTGGGTAGCACAGGATTGGAGATCCATAAAGATCCATAGTTGTTTTTGCTTTCTTATGGCCATATGCCAGGATCTCAGGCAGATGCTAGTCTGAGGACCCCAGATCCAGGCCACAGAGCCACATCAGACACACAGGCATGAGGACAAGACTAGGCAACTCGTCCCTGGATATTTCCACAAAGAAATGAGCTAGATTTAGGGTCTGGAAGTTCAGGATTGCGAGGAAAGTTGTTTCAGGTCACCAAAGTCAACAGGAGATAGGATGAGGGGAAGCTGGAGGCAGGAAAGGCATTAAAGAAGAGGCATGAACAAGCCCTTTAAAGGACCTTGATTTAGAGAGGTGGCAAGGAGTCTCTGGGGTTCCCTGGTGGCTCAGATGGTAAAGAATCTGCCCACAAGTGGGAGGCTCAGGTTCAATCCCTGGGTAAGGAAGATCCTTTGGAGAAGAAAATGGTTACCCACTCCAGTATTCTTGCCTGGAGAATCCCATGGACAGAGGAGCCTGGCAGGCTACAGTCCATGGGGTCCGGGTCACAAAGAATCAGGCATGACTGAGTGACTAATACTTTCACTGACACTCAAGGAGTCTATGATGCATGGGGTGAGGAAGGGCCACTGCACCGCAAAGACCTGTCCTCCTTGGTAAAGGTGGCAAAGTCTCAGGGTTTGATCAGGCTCCCCACACCTCCAGAGAGACATCACATCACAGCCACATCCCAGAGCTTGCAGGGACTTAATCCTCGATGTTTCTCCTCCAGGCTGGTGGGGTGGGGGAGGGGACTCACAAATGGAGAAAGCCATCCGCAGGTCCCATGGGTTCTGCTCCCACCTCATTCCTAGACCTGAAGAACCAGGGGGAGCTTGGCTGTGAATCCATCCATTTGTTTCTTAACAGGTTTAGTCATCTGTCTCTGTGTCTTCTGTATCTCTGCCTTCATCTACCTTACTGGGAAATGGGTACATAGAATTCTTCTCCAAGGGGCAAGAATGAGGGGCACAATGATACCCTCTCAGTTAAGACAGAAACACAGAGCCAGTGGGGTCCCTAGTCCAGGCTCACCACTCCACCACCCCCTCCTCAGCCCCAAGGCAGCACAGACCAGCTTTATGGATTGATGGCCCTTCGCTGGAGGCAGGTGACAGCTTCCAAAGTCTCGCCAACTCAGGTGCTCTCCCTCTCCTGGGGCCTGGACGCCTGGGTCCCCAGGAGAGGAGCAGGGACTGGCTGGCTGGGTTGATTTGCATGGCTTACTTGGGAAGCAATTATCGGAGGAGCTGTCAGCTCAGTGCAGTGCTCTCCTCACTAATCGGATTTCACCAGAGCCTGGGGCTGGCAGAGGTGGGGGTGGGGGTGGCTGAGTAATTTGGCTTGATGCAGTGGTGGGAGATATCGGGGCCAGGAGGCTGGACAATCTGTCTGAGTGGTGTGAGAGTTGTCCAGAGCAATTATTCTGAGGCAACCACACAGATATCAGACAGCCAGCCAGCCAAGGCAACTCGTCCCATCGCAGAGTCCTGCAACAAGAGATGGAAGTTGCACTTCGGGCAAAGTGGGAGGTATGTCTCCCACAGATTGAGCCAAATTGAGCAACTGAGAAGAGAGGTCAAGAAGAATCTGGGAGAGGGACCAAGTAGCCAAGTGAGAAGAGGACCCAAGAACCCCAGCTTCCAACCTACCCCCGACCCAGGCCCTGTCCTGCCTTGCCCTCCCAGTATACCAGCCACAGGGCAGCGACTTGACTGAGTCTTCCAGCCCAGCTCCTCTCACTACAGTGCTTCCAGATCACTTTCCCTCCTCTTGTCTCTGGCTCTGTCACTTGCCCTCTCTGGTTCTGCAGCCTTCTATCTGCCCCCTCCTTCCTAACCACCCTGCCCCTCCCCGCGCCATCTCTCCCCAGGTTTTGCAGGGGACTGTTGAGCCCTCTCCCTGCGTCTCTCCTCTGTCTCGTACCTTCCAGAGCAGTGATGAGGATGATAGCAAGAAGCCGCCTTTACTGAGTGCCCCTTCTAGACAAGACAGCACCCTAAGAACTTGATGTGGATTCTCCCACCTAATCTTTACACTAACACCATGAGGGACATGCTCTCACATCCTCGAGTGCTGATGAGGACACTGCTGCTGACCCAACTTCCAGAAGGAGGGACCACACCTGGTCTTGGCATCCCAAGCTACCAGGACAGCCCTGGTGTGTGGCTCACGTATAGTCAATGTCTGTTTACTGAAGTCATGACTGAATGAATGATTTACCCTCTCCTCTACTTCCGCCTGACCTCCAGCCGGGTTCCATCCCCGTCCTAGCTCACTCCTGTCCTGACCCCCCTCCCCTCCCCTCCCCATCACAGCTGGAGCTCCCTCACACCTCTCCATACACTCTGTGCTCCCATACATCAGACAGCCTGACTCCCTCACCTGCTCCTGCCTTTGCACAATGGCCCATCTTGCCCCGCCTTGCCTGGAACTTTCTTCCCTCTCCATTTCTCCCACTGAAAACATTCTACCTGCTCTCCAAGGCTCACATCAAACGCCACCTCCCCCCTGCAAGCATTTCCTGATCCTCCCTTAGCTTGTACCTCTCTGGTGACCCTTGTCACCAACTGTTCAGTTTCACTTATTGCTAAAATGTCTCATGAACCCTGCTAGAGATCGACACTTAGTTTTCTCTCCTGAGCACAGGCCCACTGCCCTGTACCTAGTGCCACGCTCAGTCACTCAGTCGTGTCCGACTCTTTGTGACCTCATGGACTGTAGCCCGCCAGGCTCCTCTGTCCATAGGGATTCTCCAGGCAAGAATACTGGAGTGGGTTGCCAGTTCCTTCTCTGCCTTGTACCTAGTAGGTGCTCAATAAATATCCGTTGAAAACATGAATGTCTGTTCTCTGTTTTTATCTCATTTGGAGATGCTTTTATGGTGGGTTGAAAAGATCACTAAACCTTCAAGGAATCACAGAGTTGAGGGTTTGGCACTTACCAGCAGTGTAACCTTAGGAAGATCATCACCTCTCTGGACCTTGGGCTGGGCATTTCATTCTTCACCTAGAAGGCTGGATAACAATGCCTACCTCTCAGCACATGTGAGATATCCTCGTCTTATCTGCATATCTGTCTCTGAGCTGTGGGGAGCTGTCTGTCTCTCTCCATCTTTCTGCCTCACCACTGAGCCTGTGCCTCTCAGGCCCCCATCAATTCAGGCCCATACCCCAGTAGTCCTACCACATCTCCCTCCCTGTCACTCAGGCATGTCAATTTTCCTGATGCTACCATTCCCTAGAAGGAAGGAAGATGCTCTCACCCTCTCCCAGGGAACCCAGTGGACCAGCCTCACCTTGGCTCCCTCTCCCCCTTAACAAGTGAGACCTTGTGTTTTCCCTCTGAAAATATTAATAATAAAGAAACAAGGCACTGGGCATGGAACTGGATGCAAATTGGCCCCAATTCTCAGCCCAAGGAAGAGAATGTCTGAGCTACGGACTCAGAGAAATCCTGTGCTCGTTTGCATGTCATTTGCATTGTATTTACATGTGATCAATTTCATGTTCAAATATGCAATCCTCCCTTCCCAGTTTTTCTCCCCCAGGGTCCCCTCAGCCACTGTCCCCATCATCCCCCCCAGCCCCTGTCCTTCTTCCCCTGACCCCTGCCACAACCCACCTCATCCTTTTCCTCCTTCCTGCCAGGGTCCCCAGCCCGCCCCCTTCCTTACCCGCTAGGACCCACTTGCCCCACATCCAAAACAGACTCCTGGGGTCTTACCCCTCAGTTCAGGAGGGACATCCCTGCCTGCCCCCTCCCGCCCTGAGCCGGGCGGGCACAGCAGACAGCAAGCGCGGCTCTCAGCAAATCCCAGCCCCATTCAGCCTGGTGATTAATGGCGCTGCCCTCCCCATGAACCTGCCTTTAATACTGAGGAAGTTATGAAACCGCTATACATCAGCAGCTCCGGCCCCACTGCCCCCGCCCGCCACCTCCTCTCCTCCACCCCCCACCCTCCAGCTCCCTCTTCAAAATCTCATTTGGGCTCCTGCCGCCTGGGCCCACCCCTCCTCTGGCCTTTGCTGGGAGGAGGGGGTGTCTGCCCCTGCCGCCATCCTGGTGAGGACCCACATCTCATTTTCCCTTCCTCTCTCCCCCCTGCTCCGCCCTCTCTCCCTCCCCACCCCCCACGGCTGCATCTCCGGACCCATTTAGAATTGCTGACATTTTATCTACATTACATACATCACTCCGTCCCCAGCAGCCATCTCTCATGGATTGTCGGGGGGCGGGGTGGTCCTGAGCTTGGGTAGATGGTGGGTAAACAGGGTAGAGTTGGGGAGATAGATGGCACTTCCTCTCCACCCCTTTCTCCTTGGACCCTCTCCCTGGCCACCTGGGAGGTTGTGCAGGTTGGTAACATAGCCTCCTCATGTGAGTCCCTGCTATGTCACAAGATCGAAAGACCTTTCCTTAGACTGCACAGACTAGGGAAGTCCATGTTGCCCAACACCCCCCCTTCCTCCACAGGGGCTCCTCCACAGGCGATTATGAAGGTGGTTGCTTAACCTCTTTTAGTTGACCTGTACTAGTATTTCCCATACCTATCTATCGGGAAGTCCCTCTGAATGTCTAGCCAGTGTTCCTCATGCTGCAGTAATTATTTTCTTCTTGCTTTGTCCTTAGAAGGCTGAAAAGCAATATTACCTCTTAAGTGAAGTAAACCTTTTGTTCCAATGCCCAAACAAACATAAATACGGTCACCAGCCCACATCCCTGAGTCTTATAGAGGCAATAAGAAGCAGAGGGTGGGGGTGGGGGTGGGATGGGTGGGACCCACCTGTGGGACCCACCTGTGGGACCCACCCTAGACAGGAGAAAACTGAGACCCAAATTCAGGAAGAGGAAAGGCGAGAACCTGTCTGAGACCAAGAGACAAGGACTCAGGGATCCTATAGTCCCACTGAGCAGTTTTCTCTCCACAGAGGGATGGACAAGGCAGAGGGCAGCAGCAGATAGTGAGGTCTAGACCAACCGATAGACAGCAGAGGGGAAAAAAGGAGGAGCCGGGAGAGACAGGCAAACAAAGAAACAAACAAACAAAGAGCTAGACAGACAAAGGGACCATCAGCCCGGGACAGGCAGACAGGTGGGAGGAAGCCAACAGAGGCGCTGGTGCGGCGTGGCCCAGGCTGGACACATGGGAAGGGCTCGCTTCGTCTGTCTCTATCAGTCAGGGTCTCTAGGGCTTGTCTCACGCTGGGTCCACATCTATCCACTTTCCTGGGGGTGTGTGTTCTCATCGGGCCTTTCCATACCTTGTCCCTTACCCTTCAGCCTCCCCAGCCATGCCCCATCCCTGTCACTCCTCTCCCAGGTCATCTTTCTGACCTGCCCTTCACTGGCCATCTCAGGGAGACTCAGACACTTCCTGTGGGCTTTGGGAGGCTCCCATAGGAACCCGGCCAGTCCTCCAGGGATGGACAGGACAGGCAGGGCTCCAGCTCGGGGGACAGCTCCCAGGCCTGCAGAAGGGAAAGTGCAGCATGGCATGCCATGTCTGGCCAGGCTTAGCCAACAAGGTGGGAAAGGACCCTCTCCCCTCCCCCCTCCAGTGCCTCAACCTCAGACAAAACAGACCTTAGGCAGTGGGTCTGGGGGGAGTGGCTTATTTACATATTGTTTGCATCTCATTTGCATGTCCCTGATTTCCCACTTATCCCACACACCCTGTCTCTCCAATTGCAGGCTCTCTCCCACTCAATCTGGTCCCTAGGAGGGCTGGGGGCGGAGAGAGGGTGGGGCTCACACACTGGTGCCTGCCAGTCTTCCCTCCCACACCCCCTGCCAGTACATGTCACATTTCTGCCCAGCCAATGGGCATTTCCCCTCCTACCTTAGAGCTACCCTCTCAACCCCATTTGCCAGACACACATTGTCTTCCAGACATGACTTTTACTGTCCTGCCTCTGACCTTTGTCCCCACATGTCCCCCAGCCTTCCCCACCCCTCTGTGTTTAACTCAATGTTAGCATCCTTCAAGGCCAAGCACCAAGCCCTCCTCTTCCATGAAGACCTCCCTGATCACACAGCCCAGAAGGATCATAAAATTACATTTCTCAATACTGGAAGGCACTTCAAGAAATCCCACGGTTTGTCTTATTGGTTTTCAGGTAGACAATGCATCACTATCCCCATTTTATAGAAGAGGCAACTGAGACCCAGAATCAGTTAAGTTTCCCAGTATAGGCAGTATAGGCAGCAAGCAGGGAGGAAGTTTGAGCCCAGGACACTCTCTCAGTGTTCCTTGTTGTACCCTCTCCTTGTCATTCATCTACATGGGAGCAATGCCGTGTTCTGGGAACCCTCTTTTTTGGCCAGTGAGCAAACTATTGGATCTTATTGCTTAACTTCTCCTAGATTGGAATTTTAGTCTCCCAAAATCTTCCAGGTTTCCACCACAGAGAACTACTGCAGTTCCCTGAATTCTCCATGCCCTTTCCTAGCAATATGTCTTTGCCCATGTTGAGTCCCTCTGAAAGGTCTGTCTTTCTTCCCACCCCTTTATGAACTGAGAAAACTCCAGCTCATCCCTCAAAACCCAGCTCAACTAATCACTTCCTCAGTGAAGCCTTCCCTAATTTTCCTCCATGGCTCCCTGGCACCATATTGAAGCCTCCGAGGCAGTACTTGCCATACTTGTGCTGACGTCCCAGCCTCCCTCCTTAACTGTGAGTCCTTCAAGGGCAGGGGTCACCACATCCTGTTCAGCTCTTTCACCAGAGCGCACAGTGTTTAATTGGACCAGATCTCATCACTGCTTTCCTTCCCGAGCCCAGGCCCATGAACAGAAGCATCAACCTCTTGGGGAGGTCAACAAAAAAGACCAAGAAGTCGGAACCACTTGCAAGAGGATAAGTCCCAGAAGACGGTCATGGAGTACGGGATGTACATTTCTTAGTTTTCTAAACAATCCCTTTCACCTAGCTTAATGCCTCAAGGAGAGAGGAAGGTGGAGGAAGAGAGGAATAGAGCTGAGGGGAGAACGGGGAACAGGAAGAAAAGAGGTGGGGTGAGGGGGCAAAGGGGAGGAGAGTAGGGAAGAGAAGCGGGGAGACCAAGCCTTTGATCCTCAAGCGTGTCCAACATAGACCCCCCCTTTGGCCCTAGTATCATGTTTGGTCCCTTTGCCCCAGCCAGGAACATCTCTCCTGCCCAAGAGCAAGTGAGGCTGGTGGGAGGGGGCCGGGGCGGGTAGAAGCACATGCTGTGCTTGTGCCCTCAGGTCCTTCCACACACCTCGTCTCACAAAGCTCACCTGAGCTTCAGGAGTTGTCATTCCCATCCTACAGATGGGGTACTGAAGCAGAGAGGTACCCCATTTGCCTTCGTGCTCTGGAGTCAAATCCCAAAACTCGGCTCTCTCCACAACCCCAGGGCCCTCTTGGCATTGAAGACACACAAGAAAGAGGGGCAGGTGACACTTCACGCCCCACTTGGAAAGTCGAGGTGCAGAGGACAGGGGGTACCAGTCACCTCCACACTCCATGGAGGAGCTTGACGTGCAGGGCCATCTCCCACCGCAGGAAGCCCCCCCCACCCAACCTTGCATCAGTGAAGTCTGCTTAGTAGGTCGATGATGTTTAATCTGCTGTTATTTTTTCCTTCCCCCTGTCAGTGATCACGGCAGTAGAGAGAGCAGCTCAGATGTTTTCCTCTGAATGACCCCTCACAGGGCTCTTCCCCATCCCCGAAGTCCAAGGATCCAGCAACTTCTGTGGTTCTCTGCCCAGGGGCAGGCATTGGTACCCAGCCCTCCTCTCTAAGCCACACTGGGGAAGTAGAGGTGGGACGTGGGATCACAGAGGACTTCCCCCTTTCCCACAGAACCAGAGCCTCCTCCCAGATGAACATGCAACTTGCCTGTGTCTAGCCTTCCTCAGATATCCAACCCAGTGGCTTGTGCCTTTCTTGGTCAGGAAGTCCCTCCTGATGTCTAGCTTACATCTTTGCTGCTGCTGCCGGTCCAGTGCTCAGCTGTGACAGCAGAGTCTGCGCCCTAATGGTCAGGGGATGGGGAAGAGAGGAAGTTCTTCACTTTAAGCCTGCGAAGGGAGGAGTGGTAATACAAAAAAAAAGGAAGATGGGGCTCACTCACTCAGCCCCATCTCTACGCCTGAAAGCAAGAGGAATGGAGGGTAGACGGCTGAAGACTTCCTCACAGAATTGGATGATGAAGGGCAAAGGCAGTGTGCCTCCCAGCCCGGCAGAGACCCCTTAGCGGCAGCTGCAGGAGAATGGTCGGCGCTTCCAGAAAAGCTCAGTGCGCCGACGCTGCTGGGAATCCCTGCGGCTCCGCCGGAAAGGAGAAAATCCTGATCCCAGAGCCCCCTTGTGGCCACGCGCCGGCAGGACAGGCAGCTCTGCCCGCCGCTGCCCCCAGGGATGGCGGGGTGGGAGACCCTGGTGCCCTGACTCAGGGAGGCAGTTCCCAGTGCCCCATCTCTGGAGAGAGACCCACTCTGCAGCCCTGAGCTCATCACATCCCCCAGTTAACCCCAGGGACAAGGTGTGGACAGAGACCAAAGTGTCTCTGCAGCCCTGTGTCAAGGGCTGATGCAAAACCTCATAAGTACTTACAGTCAGGCACGCACACATGAACAGCCATGCACACTCGTGGCTCCACAGATGTAACAGCACACACAGGGCTCTCCCGAGACGTGGCTCCTGCAGATTCTCTGTTGCCCCTGTCCTGAGAAAGAGAGGGAGATTGGAGGGGGTGGTGAGGGCATAGGTCCAGAGCAAGGGCAATGGCCAAGGCCAGGTTGGGAAGGTGCCCTGGCCCATCCCTCATCATCAATGGGACCCTGAGGAGCCCAAGACCAGTACCACCCCCACACCAGTGTCAGTGAAGAGGTCAGAGGATTGGTACAGACTCAACCTAACAGGGGCTTGGGGGATGTGAAGAGGGGGGAGCGGGAAGAGGGAGAGAGAGGGTCATAAACCCAGATGGAGACCAGACTTACCCCTTGGATCCACAGCCTTCTTTCAGGACTGTTCTCTTTAGCTAGTTGGAAGTCCTTCCAAACATCTAACCTCAATCCTTCCTGCTGGGATCAGAGAAGACTTCTCCCTAGGGATTACTGTGGCTTTTTGCCTCTGTTATGAACCAAACAAACACTTCTGAAACCTCAGGAGGAAGCGGTGGGGGGGCGGGGGGGGTTGGTAATGAATGAGAGGGAGGGAGCAGGAGGCAAGGGGGAGGTAGGTGGGACAGGTGGCCGTTGAGAAGGTGAGGTTTATGACTTTCTTCCCCATCCATGAGGAAGGAACGGAATTATGAACTTCCTTTGAAGGAGGCACTTGGGGCAGAAGACAGGGAGGACTTCCCAGAAAAAGACTGATGAGTCTGAAAATATTTTAGATTATTACAAACTGCAGATGATAGGGAGAGAGAGGAAAGGCAGAGCAAGAGAAAAGGTCAGGAAATGGAAAAGGGAAACATCTTATCCATGAAAAAGAAGAAAAATGAACACAGAGTGGAGAAAAGGGCCACAGACCTGCCGTGGTGAGGACCTACGATAGGACTGTTGATCTTAACTGCTCTGGGCTTCCGGCTACTCCCTGTTCACCAAGATGGGAGTCATAGTACCTGCCTGGACTCTCAATGAATGCAGCCCAGTGCCTGGCACAGTGGCTTCCTCCCACGTGCCCACTGGTGACTGAATCAGGGCAAAAGGCAGGAGGGGCCCTGGGAGACCCTTCCAGCTCCACTCCCATCACCTGTTGTTGTTGTTGTTTAGTCACTCACTGCGACCCCATGGACTGTAGCCCACCAGGCTCCTCTGTCCATGGGATTTCCCAGGCAAGAATACTGGAGTGGGTTGTCACTTCCTACTCCAAGGGGATCTTCCTGACCCAGGTATCAAACCCACGTCTCTTGCGTCTCCTGCATAGGCAGGTGGATTCTTTACCCCTGAGCCGCCAGGGAAGCCCCCCATCACCTATCCACCCATCAAACCATTATGGCCTTAGGGGACCAAGGTAAGTGCTGACCCCAGAGCCCGTGGATCAGAGGGGCCCAGGAATGTGAATTCTAACCAGCCCGCAGGTCATTCTGAGTCAACATCTGAGAACTGCTGACTTACCTCACTCTGTCATTTTTCAGGGGAGGGAAATGAGGCTCAGAGAGGCCAAGCAACCTGCCCGGGTCACCATCTGCACACCCACATGATTCTCACACGTTCAGTCAGGGAGAACTTCTCATTTCTTTCTGGCTGCAGACTCCAGGAAAGGTCTTCCTGGCCTTGCCTCTTGGTCCTGATTCTTTGGGGCCTCTGTACCCTCTCTGATCTGTGTCCAGGGGATCTGGTTTTGCTAGGACGTGAGTTGGGTCCGAGTCTCTGAAGTCCATCCCAACACCTAACATACAAGAAGTGTTCAATAGACATTTTGTAGAATGAACAATTCCATTAGTCAGTCCCTCCTAACCTCCACCCTGGGGGCAGGAACTTCCTCAGCGTCTCTGGGAAGAGGCCAGGAAGTAATCTGCTGGCTCCTGTTCCCTCCAGTCTGGGTCTTAGAGGGAGCTGGGACCAGCTCCCTTGCCCCCAGTATTCCAGAGCCAGCCCCACCTGGAGCCAGCCCCAACCTGGGCCAGGAGAGCGAGCGGCAGGACCCAGCTTTGCTTCTGGGGCTTGCTCCGTGAGCAGCTGGTCTACTTGTCCTCGAGGTAAACACGTGAGGTCAGGAACCCCCTCGGGAGACCAGGCAGGGCTGGGGGCATGAAAAGACCAAGGGTTATGGGTGCTCCACCCCTACTCCCCAGCCAAAGGCTGAGAGAGAGACCAACCTGAATGCCAGTGGTGCAACTTGAAGGCAAGTCCCACGTGGTCCACCTCAGGGGGTCTGTCCACCCTGAAGGTCTCCTGCTGCAGAAGGCCAGGTGGACACAGACCGTGGAAAGATCCAACTGAGCAGGAGAAGCGGACAGCAGGGTGGTCCAAGCAAGCTAGTCAGCACCATCCACTATCACTCCTGCAATCGTGTGCTGGCAGGCTGGTAATAGACTGGAGAGGGTCAACTAGAGATGGGGTGAGCTTAGGAACCCCCAGGGCTTAGTGACAGCAAAGACAGCAAGGGACAGAGAGGGGGAGAGAAGAGAGAAGGAGAGAGAAAGCAAAACATACACAATGGTACCCATGCAAGGAGGGCAACTTACCTCCATCTGCCTCAGTTTCCCCTTTGACGCTGTTGCCCGTAATACGGACTCATCACTCGTCACACAGCTACTGCCCAGCGGCTGAGCCTCCCTCCAGATTCCCAGAGCACTGAGAAACCCCTCCAAGAGGAGTGCGGGATATCTGACAAAGGCAGGCATGTGGGTTCTTGTTCCAGATCTGCCATGAATGTGCTTTGTAATAGTCAGAAAGAACCTACCCTCACTAGGGCCCTAGTTTTCCCACCTGTTAAAGCACAGGGACACACCGGGAGGACTTGAAGATCACCTCCACCTCCACTCCAAGAGATGGTGATGCCAAGTGTGTAGAGATGGTATAAGGCAGTGGTGGGGAAGGGAAAGAGCCTGTACTGAGAGTCCAGATGCGTACACACTTCTTCTTCTCAGATGGAGACACTGAAGCCCAGAGTGAGCCTATCATGCCAGGACTTCAAGGACCCACAGACCCTTAGTGATTGACATGTGATCATGCATCAGCAGCCTCAACACTGCGGTAAGGAGCTTACAGAAATGCAACATCTCAGGCCCAGCCCCAGACCAACTGGACCGGAATCTGCATTCTTTTGGCCATGCCAAGTGGCCTGTGGGATTTTGGATCCCCAACCAGGGATTGAACCTGCGCCCTCGGCAGTGAAAGCATGGAGTCCTGACCACTGGACCGCTAGGGAATTCTCAAGAATCTGCATTTTAACAAGATCCCCAAGTGATGTAAGGTTTGAGAGCAGCAGATGGCCAAGCACGTGGGTTTCACATGGATCCACTCAGGCCCAGCTCCTCTGCGTACTGTTCCCTCCCCTGCAAAGTGATGACAAAACTTCCTTCACAGCATCATCAGGAGGACTGGGGTCCACATGGAATGAGAAGTGTTTGGCACAGTGCTCGGCCCGCAGTGAGCCCTTAGGAAGCAGTCAGGTTATTGGAACTAGGGCTCACACCATCGTACAATACATTATCCTTAGTGCTTGGAGCTTTCTCGGGACAGCCTGGTTACCTGCTTGCTGGCTGTGTGATCTCAGTCAAGGCACTCAACCTTTCTGTGCCTAACATGCAGATTGAGAGTAGTCACAGTGCTCCCCTTGTAGTTATTGAAGGATTAAGTAACTGAATGATCTGACACACGTGGCAATAACTGCTCGATAATTTTTTTTCATTTTTTTATTCAACAGTTTTTTTTTGGCCACTGTGCAGCATGCAGGATCTTAGCTCCCCAACCAGAGATCAAACAGGTGCCCCCTGCACTGGGAGCAAGGAGTCCTAACCACTGGACCACTAGGGAAGTCCCTCGACAAATATTTCTACTGCTATTATTGCGAGAGCTCTGATGTCCAGAAACCTAGCTTTCTTCACCCCACTGGGTCATGAGGAAGAGGCTGGGGCAGAACCTCTTGGAAGGGGAGTCAGGAAGGGGAGGACAGGACCACTGCCAGCAGCCACCGTGCCCAGGGACCGAGCAGGCACTTTCTCTAAAGCCCCGTTTCTGAATGAGACTGTATGTGCACCTAGATCATGCTGACACACAAACACCCACTAGTGATAGCACCAGGGTAAGAGTCTGCAGGGGCTTCCCTGGTAGCTCACGGGTAAAGAGTCCACTTATAAAGGAGGAGTCGCAGGAGACACTGATTCAATCCCTGGGTCAGGAAGATCCACCAGAGGAGGGCATGGCAACTCACTCCAGTATTCTTGCCTGGAGGGCTACAGTCCACAGGGTCACAAAGAGTCAGACACGACTGAAGCGACTTAGCATGCAAGAGCCTGAAAGCTTTGCTGTAAACTTGCTGTGTGAGTCTTAACAAGTAGCTTGCCTTTTCTATGCCCTCAGCCTTCTCATCTAAAGAAGAGGATTGGACCACTAAACAATCTCTTGTAACATTCTGATTCCGTGGTCCTGGTACATTGAAAAACACACACCTGCCCCCCCACCCCCCTGCCATACACGTCACAACATGGGAAACCACAGGGCAGCACACGCCCCTCCCCACCTCACCCACACCCACACCCACACCCACATCCACACCCACACCCACACCCACACCCACACCCACACACCCACACCCACACCCACACCCACCCACCCACCCACACACACACACACACACACACACACACACACGACCAGAGGCCAGATGGAGGCACTCTGGAATCAGCCTAGCCTGGCTACAGACGCTGGGCTCTTCGCAAGGCCCCTCCCGCCCCTTCCCTCCACAGGGCCAGGTGAGCTGGGGCACACCCCTTCCCAGGCACCACAGTCAAGTGTCTGCTGCCCCCTCCTGGCCAAAGAAGGGATGGCTGCCTGGCCTGCAGAGCCAGAGGCCTGCAGGAGTGGGAGGTGGATGTCCAGCAGGCACCCTGTCCTTACAGGCAACTCGGCTTCAGTTGCTTGCCTTCCAGGATCCAGATGAAAGCTTGAGAAAAAAATGAGGACAAGAAAACCCATTGGCAAATTCAGACCCCTGGGTGAGGAACAGAGACAGGAAACAGAAATAAATACCAGACACACTAATATTTATTATATTAGCAGACAGATAGATGACACTTCATATGAGCCTGGCAGGGTCTTAAGTGCTTTACACATATTACCCCATCTAGCATGAGCCCCCACTTCACAGTTGGGGAACAAGGCAAAGTCACCTCATTACACAGCCAATGGCCTCACGTAGAGGAGCTGAGAAGGACCAAGTAGAGGGAGAGACTTGTGGAAGCAGCTACAGAAACGTGGGAGAGGAGGGGGTGGGGAGGGGGAAAGGAAAGAGCAGCAGGATGGCGGGGAGAGGGAGGGGTGGAAGGCGGGCTCCCCTTTGACCCCAGGGCCCCAAAGATGCTATCAGGCCAGACCCGCCGGAAAATCCTTCCTGGATCCCTCCACATTCCAGCCTCTGCCTGGCTGGTTTTACAGCCTCTTGGTGCTGCTGGACACTGTTTATGGCAGCCCCATTCTCCAGCCCTTGTCTCCAGGCCCCAAAGGCATCTGGCCAGGCGGAGGGAGGCTTGTGAGGGCAGGGGTCCCCCGCCCAGCCTCCCAACCCCTCCTTTGAACCCTGCTGGGCGCCGGAAGGAGGGGGCTGGGTGGGCGCCACAAGGGCCCCTTCCAGGCCCCTTCCAGGCTCCTTACTGAGTGTCTGAGGGGAGGAAGCAGTCTCCCGGGCCTGGGCCACCCCTCTAGGACCAAGTTCCAGCTCTGCCAATTCCTTGGACACAGGATTTCCCATGATTTAACCTTCCCCAGCCTCAGTTCACCATTATATAAAATGAAAATAATAGTACCTCACGGTTATTTTGAGAACTTGACATATTACAAAGAAAGCATCTGCTCCAAATGGTAGCCGATATTATTAGCTATTACAGAACTTGTAAATGAGGCAAAGAACTAGAGAGTGCCACTCCATTCAGTGGTCCTAGAAAATTTCCACTAATTCTACTCTCAAGCCAGTCCCTCTGCTGCTAGCTCCCACCTCTCAGCAGGTTGGGCCCCATCCCAGTCCCTTCAGCCTCCACACCCTCTGCCTGGGCTTGGGTGTGTTGCCCTCTGCTGGCAGTGGGCAGAACTGCGGTCTCCTCCCCCATCTGGGGCCTAGAAACCAGAGGCTTTGGGAGTAAAGAGCCACCAGGAAGGTGGAGAGGTTGTTCCCAGGGCAGCAAGTACCGGGACAACCTCTGTGGAACCCAGAAAAAGACCAAGGGCAATAGGACCCAGAGAGGGCTCAGAGCAGGAGTCAAGGACTAGAACGTCTGTATTCTAGGGAAAAGTTTGGGCGGATGAAACTGAATGGAAGAGGGGGGATGAAGGAAGGCTTTCTAGAAGGGCTTCCCAGTGATGCAGGGAGAGTTGAGGGGAAGGGAGCGAGGGAAAGTGTAAGACAGCTCCTTTCCAGAGACGTGCCCACCTGACAAAGACAGGGAGGGCTAGGGGACCACATACCTCCAGAGACACACATCCCTAGTGGGTACTAGGGATGGGAGAAGGACGCCCTCTCGCACACTCCAAGGATGGGAAGAGGTTAATTGAGTCTGTCTGTAGGCAAGATAAAGACTCTGGCAGAGCTGGAGCTGGTTCCCTGGAGTGTCTTCCAGATAACTCTCAGAACCTGGCTGAAGATGAACAACTCCCAGGGAGATCGGGAGGAGAGAGCCAGGAACCCGGCCTCCTCCACTCTCCCTCCCTCCTGTCCACTCCCCCAGTCCCTTACAGAAGTCGGGCCAGAGGAAGAACTTGCAACCACAGCTAAGGTTGCACAGCATTACCCTTCCTGGCCCCCAGGCACTGAACACTTATGGATCCCCCCTCCTCTGGCTCACTGGCCCATGACCACCACTGGGCAATTTCCTAAGAAGGGAACTCAACCTCCAGGGACTCTGGATGCTAGACCTTTCCTCAAAGTCATCAGCAACAAGTCCTTGAGCAATGTCAAGGGCTGTGGGGCCACAGTCCCCTTTTTCTGAGTCTCCAGACACTCCAGGAGGTCTGCTCTCCCCTCTTTCAATTCCTTTCCCACCAACTACCCCCTCCCTATCTCACCACCAACCCAACTGTCAAGAATTCCAAACAAGAGGCTGGGTTCCAGGCCCCGTGTTTGTGTTTATCTCATGACAGGCTCTGTCTTGTCAGAAGCTGCCCCTGTGCCTGACCCCCTGCCCACCCCCAGAGCTCTGCTGGGAGGATACACTGAGCAGGAGTGCCCACAGGCCAGGGCCTTGGGAGTGTGGGTTCCCTATCCTCAGAGCAGCCTGAGCCCCAGACAGGTGGAGCTGAGCCTGTGAGGGCCCCCTCCCCACCCCTTTCAGAGTAGTGTCTTGAGGAAGGGCCTGCAAAGAGGATGTCAAAGGCAGGAATAAACACAGGGCATGGGAGAGAAACTGGAGCTACAGAACTGAAACTGACCCTAAGCAGGTCATAAACAAAGCAGGACTACAGTAAATAAAGAGTGAAATCCACCATAAACAGAAAGTGAAATGGACTATGACAGAGGGACCTGGGGTAGTTAAAAACATGATCACTGACCCCTTCCCAAGTGAGCCATGAAGGGAAGGGGCCCTGGGAACACCTGGCCCAGGGATAAGGAGGCCTGGGAAAGGGACAGCATGAAGGACAAGAGCTGACTGCTAATGGATGGGGCACCACCATGGATGTGAGTTGATATAGCAAGAGAGATGGAAGTGAAACTTACAGAATGACTTCCTGGTGTCAAGGGCAAGTGTCATCTGCCACCACTTTGCCTTTTCTGTTGATCCTCACATTTCCCCTCCCTCCAGCCCCACAGGGCAGTGGGCAGAGTCCCAGGAAATAGCCAAGGGGGAAGATTCAGAAGCTGAGGCCCACTCCAAACCTCAGGAGAGAGAAGCACCTGAGTAGGGTGGGTGGTATGGAAAAGAAGGCATAGAAGGAATCATCAGATACCCCAGCAAGAAAAAAATATGAAATACTGGAGTCAACGGGGCTCCAAATTCAAAGGTAAAGAGCCAGCCCTTTGCATGCTCCCTTCCTTCCTCCCCCATTCCCCTTCCTGTTTCACCTTCCCTTTCTCCCTCCTCTGGTCTCTACCTCCTCTAGTTCTCCTCCTCTCTGGTGGCATCCACCCCACTCCAAAGCATCATTCCAAAACTCTGAGTCAATCCCAGCATCACTCTTCTGTATCAGCTGACCCAAAAGACTGAGACTGTAGGGACCTCCAGCACATTTAGGACTTGTCTCTGTCTTTCTGTCTCTCCATCTCCCCACCAGGTCTCTCTGCATTTTCACCCTGTCCACACACACTCACACACACTCACACTTACATGCACTCATACTCACACATCCTCATAAGTGCAAGTTCTCTTCATTTTCCTCTCATCTTTGTGTGCACGTCCTGGGCTGCTATGTCCTGCATCCATCTGAACTCTGGAAATCAGGAAGAGAAGGATGAAGTTGGTACCTGCCCTTGCCAAAAAAAGAATCCAGGTAGATCTGTTCAACTCCTAATCTGTAAGCATGAGTGGGGGTCGGGGGAGGGGAATGATGGGGCCTATAAACCTCCCCAAATCTTCCAAGGACCAGGAGAAGGTCCAGACATCATCAGCCCTTAAAGCCATAACCTGCTCCACTGCTACTCCCCCCACCCCCACCACACAATTACTATTCATAGTGCACAGCTGGGTGATTAATGACCTGATTAATAATTACTCAGGCTAATAAAATAATTAATTAATTTGGCAAGTCATTATTTATCTGTTCATCCTCAACCTGAAACTCTGCAACTAGGAGTTTGGGAATCTCCCCTCCAGGCTCTTTCAGAAATATGATCATTAATGCAAGTAAGGAAGGATGGGGGGATGGGACCTCTCCATCCTGAGATCCTCCCAAGGTAGGAGAAGAGATAGCCCAAGGGCTTTCTGAGAATGCAGATGGGAAGGGCTGCAGCAAACTGACCAGGCAACCTGAAGCCCTGGAAGGAGCTGACTAGGGAGGTCAGGGTTGTGGGGAAGGGGGGAGGACATTTCTTGGGGGGGAGGAGAGAAGACCATAACAGGGAGTTGGGGGTGGGGAGCTAAACACCCAGGTTTGGGGAATTCTTGGATGTATTCTCTCCAGCACATGATGGATGACACCATTTTCAACAAATGATCTTTATCTCGCCTCTTGTCTCCCAAATTTATGATGTTGCCCCCAAGCCCCAGGCTAGACAAGCAAGGATCCGGTGAGTCCTGGGGTGGGGAAGAGGCTGACTTGGGGTGAAGTCCAAGAATCTGTGGGGTGTCTCCAGGACTCTGCAGAGGGAAGAAGTCTCCCTCTAGCATCTATTTCTGGGCTCTTGAGAAACAAAGCTCTGTACAGGACTTAGAATTGAGTTTCTAGAACCTACAGAGTCTGAACCACCCTCCTCCCAATAAGGATGGGAGCAAAGAATAGGGAACAAATATGGACAGCCGATCTCCTGGGGGCTGGGAAGGGAGGCAGAATCCAGCCCCAGGGAGGGAGATGATTGGCATATCCAGCCAGTCTTTAAACAGGCAGAGCTATCTGCCACATTCCAGGCAGAGGGGCATACACAAGGCACGGATTCTCTGATGTCTGGGGCTGAGCTACCCGTCAGCCATTCACTGTAAGTTCAGACCTGTGGTAGGCTGCCAATATGTGCAAGGACAAATAACCAAACCTTGCCCTAGAGGTACTCCAGTTCCTATGGGGGAAAACAGACTTGTAAATAGATAATTCCCTCTGCCCGAAGTGCCATTAAAAAAAAAAAGTATATAAAATCCACAGGAGCGCAGAAACATCCTGCCTGGGGGTGTCAGAGAAAAACAATCCAAAGAGGGGACATCTGAATTCGGCCTTGATGGGAGAGTTCCTACTCTCCCCAAGTGTGGATGGAAAGTAGTGCAGAGACACGGAAGAGCGAGAGGTACTTGGAGAGTTATCAAGGATGGAGGCGGCCTGAGCAGGAGTCTAAACCTTTTCTTGCAGGCAGTGAGGAGCTAGGAAAGGTTTAAGTAGGATAGTGACCTGCCCTGATCTGTATTTTGGAAAGAGAATACGGAAGGCGCACAAGAGAGACGGTAGCAGAGGGTCCAGTTAGAAGGGTGAATGAAGCATGTTCCCGCTGAGAGATCCCGAAGGTCTGACAAGTCAGGACCAGGCAGTGGTCTGAAAGCTGGGAGCAGGCAGTTTAGATTTCAAGCCTCCATGAGTCTGAGTATAGAGACTCTAAGCCTCAGGCTGCAGCGATTTTCCTCACCACCCACAGCCATCCCACCAGCGAGGGTACAGAGAAGGGCAGGAAACCTGGGACTGAGACTTTGATCCACCCACAATTTTGAGGGGTGGGGAAGAGCCAGATCTCCTCCACAGAGCTGAGGAATAGGGGAATTTTGAGCCGAGCCTGGCTGGAGGGTCAGATGTCTGGGTTCAGCACGGCTTCAGCAGGGGGCGTGGACATGAGACCAGAGACAAGCAGAAACCCGCCCAATGGGTGGGCACAAGGGAGGGGCCGCGCGGCGGTGTTCCCGGTCGCCAGCAGAGGGCGCGCAGCAGGCAGGCCCGATCTGGAGTTAACCGTATTGAGTTGGCCTCGCGGGCCCGGGCGCCCTCTGCTGGGGGCCGATCCTGGAGACCCGGACCCGCGGCTGCAACAGTGGGGTGGTCTTCCATCTCTCCCGCTGGGCTACACCCAGAATTCCGCAGGAACATGGGGGTCTCGCCCTGGAATAATGGATCCTAGGTCTGAGACAGCCAGTTCTGGGTTGAACGTCCATAGCTCACAATTTACGTAAAATAATGCTTTCTCATCCATTCTTCTTTCCAACCGTCTGGAAAGGGAACAAGACAAGGGTACATTCCCATTCCACAGATGGGGAAATGGAGGCTTCAAACCGAGATCACATGGTTAGTAAGTACAAGACTTAAATCCAGGCCTCCACCCCAAGGCTATATTTGATGTTCCTGGTGGTGGTGGTGGTTTAGTCGCTAAGTAGTGTCTGACTCTTGCGACCCCATGGACTGGAGCCCGCCAGGCTCCGCTGTCCATAGGATTTTCCAGGTAAGAATACTGGAGTGGGTTGCCATTTCCTTCTCCATTCATGTCCCTACTACGTGCTAGTCACGTGTGGTCATTGTTCACAGATGAAGGATCACCCAGGGAGACAAACTAGAGGGCCAAGAGGAAAACTAGTCCGGCTGGCGCGCGCAGGGCAAGCTCCCCTTTCCCAGGGATACAGAGAGGCCACTTAAGGAAGTGCTCTGAGCGCACCAAAGGGCGGGGAGCGGGGGGCCGAGGTGCAGCAAGAGCCAGTGTGCAGACCTTCGTGGAGATCTGTACCGCCAGCGTGAGGTCCGAGACTCGAAGCCTGGGCTCATCCAGAGACAGCTCGCCCCTCCCGGCAGAGGAAGGGTTCCCAGCAAGCTCCAGGCGAGGGGCGGGTCGCAGGGCCACCCAGAGTCTCTCCCAGTGGGCGGTCAGAGTGAGCGCACCGGGTCAGATGCCGCCTACCCCTTGGGTCCTGCAGCCGCTTCCGTGGGGGAAGGGCGGCCGCCTCCACCTAGGCTTCTTCCAACTCTAACTCTGAAACTATATTTCCTTTCCCATCCCAACCACCCTTGACGGAATTCCGTGGTTTCGGGTAACTCGCCTCCAGCTCCTGAGTACAGGCTATCATTACCCCCTTACACTATACCCCGCAGGTCTGACTGCAAATGGGGAAGTCCTTCCTGATGTCTGACCACCATTCTGCCTGCTGCAGCTAAACCTAACAAGTTCTGTCCTCATGGGAGAAAGTGGGTGCTTTAACTTTCCTCCTTTTAGCTAAAGAATCCAAGCCTCCACCCCCTTTTCCACATCCTACCCCATCCTGACAAGGCCTCTTTTTAGGGATCCTCGTGATCTTCGTTTCTCTTGCCTTTCCTGGTCACAATAACCCAAAGTGTTTTCTGATTGGTTGTCCTCTCCCTTCCAATATCCCCTCTCTGTACCAGACCTCCCCGGCTGTGCTGATGTCCAAGTCCCACTCGCCAAGGTCCACAGACGGCCTCAGTTTCCCCAGTAGGGCGTTGAGTGCGCTGCCTCTATGGTGCCCTCCAGTTTTTTGAGGTCCCCTCCCCCAGCTTTTGAACAGGACACCGCCACGTTCTTTCATTCATCTCAAAAACATTTATTGAGCGCCTACTATGTGTCCGGCCTGAGTTCCTCCCCTCGACTCACTCGTAGCCTTCTGCTGCTTCCTAGGCTTGGAGGAAGGAGCAGGAGATCCAAGAGCGCCGATCTCCAGTCCGGAGCTCGAGTCAAGAGAGCTGAAGGTCATCTGCAACCGGGTGAAGCCACGAAGGTAGGGCGGGTCTGGTCGGACGCCTGCGGGTCTGAGTGCTCGGGGACCGCAGAGAGGACACTGCGCCAGGCGCCGGGGCCTGCCAGCGCTCTGACCTGGCGCAAGGATTTCCCATTCTTAGCGCAAGGAAGACCCCTTGTGGCCGTTGTGGGGAGAGCAGGCGAGAAAAGAGGGCAACAGCAGGGAGATGACAGTCCCCAGCCAGACTCCCTTCTAGGTCTTTCCTGGCGTGGGGTGGGGTGGGGGAGGCGAGGGGGTGCTCAGTGGCTAGCCGTGCCTGGCAACCCTTCATTCCACTTCCACACCCTCAAAACTCAACCACCGGCACTTCGGGAATAGTGTTCTTACCAAATCACAGGGAAAATGTCAAACAGTAGCACGTGTGACTGTGGTTAGACATCTGGAAGGACTTTTCTAGAAGCAGTTGGGAGGACTCAACTCATCGCAATTAACGGATGAAAGGAAACAGGCCTTCCGACCCTCCCCAGGCGGTGAGGAGAGATTCGTTTCTGAGGCTGAGGCGAGTGTGGGATTATCAGCCCCTGCGGTGCGGCTGCCTCCGCTCGGAGATGGAAGCTCTCTCCAGCCGGGATGCTCAGAGAGCGCTGGAGCCGGGGCCGTCCCTCTGTCCGCATTCTAGGGGTGAGGGTTGAGGGGTGGGGAGCACAGGTCGTCGGGAACAGGAAGGGGACTCCATGTTCGTCACAGTAGATTGTCACAGTCCTGAGAGGGGCCGTCAGGGCAGGAATGATGCACCCCCACACACCCTGTCTGAACTCTGAGCGGAAGAGTGCTCACTAGGCTGCGCCACTCCCCACCCCATCCCCCTTTGACGCTGCTGGCGACCGAGCCCTGTCCGGGCCGCGTGAATTTGCATACATTTGCATCCCCAGCTGCGCACAGCTGCATCCGGTTTTGGACCATAAATTCGTGGCGGGTGGCTCCTGGCCAGCGGGCCCTGCGCGGCGGGAGCCCTCTCTCCGCGCGCCTCCGCCGGGTCTGTTCACGCCTCGGGCGTTAGCGGGTTCTCACGCCTCCCCGAGCCGCCTCCCCCGGGTCGCGCCACCTTCCGGGCGTCTGTCTGCCTCGGCCAGCCCCAGGTCAGGCCTAAAAGCCCAGATCCCCGTTCTTCGTCTTTCGCTCTGACGCTTCAGGCCAGGGGATTTCAGGGCAGATTTTCCTGCCAGAACTAATGCGCAGCCTTCTAGGTGGTAGTCCTGCCTCCAGAAGCCCCTTGCCAAAAAACAGGTCTAATCATGGCCAGCGTTTGAAATTCTATGGACTCTCCAGGCTTGCAGAATAAACCGTGTATTGTTCACTCTCACCAAGGAAAGCCCCTCACATTTCGCCAGCATCTCTCTTCTTTATCTTTAGCCTTGTCTCCTGCATCACAGCCAGACCCAGGCGCATAACAGCGTGTGCTTCAATAACACAAAACTGCAGGAGGGTATTTAACTCCCCGGGAGCCCCCTCCCTCTGCCTGACCTTTACCTGCTCCTTGTTTCCACCTAGACTGCCCCTCCCTTTTGTCTGCTGGCCCAACACATCCTTAAATCGATGCTAAAACGTTTCCTCCTCTGGGAGAAATTTGTTCCCACCCTAATTTCTCTTACCCCTGGCAATTTGTAATGACATCTGTTAACACTCACAGTATAAACGTTTGGTCAGTTGCACCCACCAAATTGTTAAGACCGGGGCTGTTTGTTGCTGTGTCCTGGCTCTCCCACCAGGAGATGTTCAGAAATAATGAATGAATGAAGCTGCAGTTCCCCTAGGCACCCAGAGTAGAACACACATGTGAGACATTATGCTGGCTCCAAGCATCCTTTACAAGACATTTGTGAGGCCACAGGAGAGTTCCTACTCCGACCCCATTCCCTTTTGGTCCAAGCACCTCTCCACTGGAAAGACTGTGAGGAGTGAGAAACGGGAATTATGAGTAGAGAGTCGGTGCAGTGAAAGAGCACTGGACTCAGAGTCATGAGGCCTAGGGCTGCATCACCTCGGAAAAGTTACTTCCTCCCACTGAGGCTGTTTCCTCAACTGGGAATAATGGGAAGAGTACTGACCACTTAATAGGGACTTCATAATGATTGAATGAAATAGTTCATGAAATGCCTGAGTGCCTGCTCAGTGACTTCAGTCGTGTCCAATTCTTTGCAACCCTGTGGACTGTAGCCCGCCAGGGTCCTGTCCATGGGATTCTCCAGGCAAGAATACTGCAGTGGGTTGCCATGCCCTCCTCCTGACCCAGGGATCGAACCAGTGTCTCCTGTGTTTCTTGCGCTGCAGGCAGGTTCTTTACCACCGAGTCAAGGGGGAAGAAGCCCTCATGTATGCTTGCTCCATGTCAAAAAGTGTTGGATTTCTTGAGATTCCAGGCAGACGACGACGTGAGTATCCATCTTGCCCCTGCCCCCTAGGGAAGAGAGCATCTCCATTAAAAGTCCAAGCCAAGAAGCTTAAGGGCCTGGGGTTTCCAGGGCCTCCAATTTCAGCAGTCTGCATTCTACAGGAACGCGTGGGATAGCAAGACATTTACCCAGGGGGGTGGAGGTCACACCTGCCTGGCCGCTGACGGTCCTCACTGCTGTTCCCCTAACGGCTACCAGGGGGCAGCACAAACCCCCAGATCACCTCAGGCTGCCTGACCACTAGTGGCAGGTACCTTCTGGGCCATTCTCAGAACTGAGTCCTGGTCTATTTCTACCATCCCCTCCCAGGCAGGCCTTGGTGACTCCCCCACCCACACCCCTCGCCCAGTGCCTCCTGTTTTTTCTGCTGGTTTTGTGTTCCCTTGGCCAACTCACAGCAGACTCCCAGGCCTCCTCAATGCCCAGCCTCCCCTTGATCATGACCAGTCTTGCCCTAAGCAGGCACCCCAGGACTGAGGAGGGCACAGTTAAAGCCTCTGGGAACAGAACACAGTAAAAGTTCTGGGGAGGACAGACCTGGGTTCCAGGCCCAACTCTATCACTAATCAACTGTGACACCTCAGGCAGACCACGAAGGGCGTGGTCTCTCTCAGAGTTGTGAGGTATCGGTGCCTTCGTTGCACGGCCAGCTCTACTTTGCTCTGTGTGTATCTTGCCCAGCGTTGATCCTTCTGCCTCCGCCCAAGGTTCACCCTACCCCTGCTCAGGCCAGAGCCTCCCTCGTACCAGCCCTATTTCCGGTCTGGTCTCGACCTCTCTGGAGCTGGTGACAAGACCCATCAACCCGCTGACATTCCTGGATACACAGCCCTCCGCCACCCCATCTCACAGACAGGAGGCTGGATGAAGTTGTCCCTGTCGAGACTCTCATCATCTTTCTTTCATGGAGATGGTGACCAGGAGGTGCCTTGACACAACTCAGCTGCCCTTCCCAGCCGTGATGCTTCTTCCTTCACTCTCCACCATACCTCATCCTTCTCACCTTTCTTTTGACTCTCTTTTCTTTTTTCCTCCTTTTATTCACCCACCATTTCTATTTCCTCTCTCCTCTTTCTTCTGAGACTTGGTTTCTTCCCATCCTCTCACCCTCTAGAAACCCTATTCACTCTCCATCATAGATATTTCCCCTGCTCTCCTAGGAGAGTTCTCCAGCATCTCCTTCCAATACCCGTCCAACATCTTCTGGTGATTCAAGGGCCAGCCTCACTGATAAGGGTTTTGAGACCCAGACAGAGCCATGCAGAAAGCAGGAGGGCGGGAGGAGGACTGGAGCTGAGGCCAGAGTGTTTGGGCAGGGAAGGTCTTGCCAACCACGTTAGTGTTCTTGGTGAGTTTCACACTTGCTGGTAACAAGGGAGGGCCTCCCTGATAGCTAAGTTGGTAAAGAATCCACCTGCAATGCAGGAGACCTCAGTTTGATTCCTGGGTCGAAAAGATCTGCTGGAAGAAGGTAATGAGGGAGACAAATCCAACCTCCCATCATGTCATGTCATGTAATGTCATTTTTCTTTTTTTAGGCCATGAAGTATGGCTTGTGGGATCTTATTTCCCCAACCAGGGATTGAACCCGGACCACAGCAGTGCATGTCATTCTTTAAATTATGTTCACATCCTTGTTCACCGCCCATCTCTCAGAAAGTCTGTCATGACCATCCCCCAGCACCAACTATATCCTAGACTGTGAGCTCAGAAGGAAGAAACAACATGTAACTCCATCCATAAAGCTCTTTGCTTGGAGAAGCCTCCAGGATGCTCAGGAGGGGGCAGCGGAAGGCACGTGGACACAGAGGGGACAGAGAAACAGTTGAGGCTCAGAGTTACAGGTCTGGGACTCATGAGCTTTATCATATGTGGTGGATGAAATGATGAGAGTGTCTGAGCTATCTCAGGAGGAGGGAACCCAGGGATGAGAACCAGAGCTAAGGGTGGAACACTGGAACCATCACTAGTTCAAAGGTACGAGGCTGAGTTGAAGCAGCCAGAAGTAGAAGGGGGCCTTCCAGACCCAGGTCCTGGTAGAATCCATATGTAGTACATTCATATTAATTTTAAGCAATAATTGTTAAGAATATATATTGCTATTTGTGCTTCACCTGGGGTTAAAAAAAAAAAGAAAGAATATATAGTGCTATGGAACTATTTTATGATAAGCAAAAACATACAAAATGGTGAGTGCTGAGTGCTCAGTCATGTCCTATTTTTAAGACCCCATGGACTGTAGCCCACTAGGCTCCTCTGTCCATGGGATTTCCCAGGCAAGCATACTGGAGTGGTGGCCATTTCTTCCTCCAGGAGATCTTCCTGACCCAGGGATCGAACCCACATCTCTTGTGTCTCCTGCATCTGCAGGAAGATTCTTTACCACTGTGCCAATGGCACACAATGTAAAAATATGAATTTGTCTTCTATGGGTAAAAATCTGATCAAGCACATAAATATAAAAATATGTATTATATTAATGTGATAGAAGTATGGTTTTTCCACTTTTTCCTTTTATCAACTTTTTGTTATGATTATAATAAAAGATAAAATATTTTGTGAAAAATGAAATAATTATTCAACATTTGAGCTGACTCCCCTCAGGAAACTGACAGCCAGCACAGGAAATTAATTTAACCAATATCATATAGCCTATGGATGACAAAACCTGACTTGAATTCTCATCTGATGATTTTTTTCCCACTTCCCCGGGCTGTTCTGGGCTGATGCTTTGGCTAATTCTGGAGCAAGGTCAGTTGTGAGCATCTATTCTTTCCTAATTTCTCTCAAACCACACTTTATCCTGCCACTCTTTGTGCCCTTGACCTTCCCATATGCTTGCTAGCCTTGCAGTAGCAGGCTGCCCCTGAGGCCCTTTCTGGCCTCTCTGCCTTTCCACCTGAATAGACACAGTGCCTGCAATTTTCTGCTTCTGATCTGTATGGTTGTCCTGGTACAGAGCTATGAGCAGCTTTCCTTTGCCACTATTAATGACTTCCTCCCCTTGGCCCACAAGGCATCTTCCAGAGCCTGTCCCAAGCACAGTTCAAAGCACCTCTCAACCATATTCATAAAGGGTTTGGGGATGATCTTCTCCCTGAATTACCTAGGCCATTGCATTCCCTCCATTAGAGTGACTCGACTTGGACTCCATGGAATTTAACATATTCAAATGAGCAAAACCATATATTCAGAATTGTTGTTCAGTTGCTCACTCGTGTCCGACTCTTTGTGATCCCATGGACTGCAGCACGCCAGGCTTCCCTGTCCATCACCACCTCCCGGAGTCTGCTCAAACTCATGTTAATTGAGTCGGTGATGCCATCCAACCATCTCATCCTCTGTCGTCCCCTTCTCCTCCCGCTTTCAGTCTTTCCCAGCATCAGGGTCTTTTCAAATGAGTCAGTTCTTCGTATCAGGTGGCCAAAGCATTGGCGCTTCAGCTTCAGCATCAGTCCTTCCAATGAATATTCAGGACTGATTATACTCAAGTTAACACACCCCTTCAACTCTCATACACACACAGACCTGCCATTTGCTTGGTGGCAAAAGGGGAGCTGTTTGCCTCATCCATTTTTGGGGGGAGAGCCACAACTATTTTGTTCTGAGAAATCTCTAATGCACATTAGCAGACCCTTGCCTTCAGTCAACTGGACCCCTGTACAGCCACTCCCACCGCACCCAACACACTCTCCTCTCAGACCCTTCCTGGGATGCTGGAAGCAAACTGGGGATTGAAGGAAGAAACATCAGGATTCCAGGCACTCCACCTCCTACACCAGGGTGGAAACTGAAGTCATTCAGGATGCAGAAGGGCGTTCCAAATTTAAAACAGTTTCTAGATTTTCTGGGTGGTCATCCAGTCCACCGCAAAGATTATTCTAACTCAGGATACATGAGGGTAAACACTACATTGATTCACTGCCCAGAGCTCTTCAGAAGTGAAGTTCCAGCCGGCTGCGTCCAGTGAAGGAGAATATATTTTGCCTGGACGCAGAGGATTCCATCTTGAAGGGCCTTGAGCGTCCTCGTTCCTCCTATCTGCGGTAGGGCACATGCGCATGTGCACATGCTGCCAGCACATCATGGTTTTCCAAGCCTCCTTTCTCCCATCCTTCTAATTCTGGTCTCCCAGTCTTTCGCGGGGACATCCTTGTACCCCCTTTTCTCTCCCTCCCTCCCTCCCCTGCTCCACCTCCTCCAATCCAAGCTTGCAAGTTCTTCCCCAATCATGCCTGACCCAGCTCCTTAATTCAAACCAGAAACCTTCTTCTCTGATCCAAACCTTCAGATCCACAATGAGTGAAAAAAGTGTGGGGTGAAATAAAGGGAGAGGATGAGCGATCAGATCGCTGTTTCTCACCTCCCTCTACAGGCAGGCTGGGCCGGCATTTTGGGGTGAGGGCGGGAATCTGAGAATTGTTTTGACTTGCCCTTGATCCCCTAAACTGACCAATAGAGAAACAGGAGTCCCCCACGAAGAAAGTTTTTATTCCCACGCTGAAAGGCTGCAACAGATTCATACAGAAATAAGTATCCAATTGGCTTAGCTGGACACTAAATATCAGTGTTTTCCAGCCTTGTTACAACACCCGAGACTCCAGTCATCTCAAGGAGGGCTATGAAATTCTCAAAAGTGATTATCTTAAAAATTCTAACGGAAAAATATCACACAGTGAACTGACTTTGTAGGGATGGCAAGGTTTTCTCTCCCCTACAAAATCATAAAGAAACCAATAAAAATAGAAATGGTTTTTCAAGGTTAAGAATCCCTGTTTTAGACAGCATTGCTGAGAAAATCAGAAGGGCTGAGAGTAGAGAGCTGCTCCAATCCCCAGAAAAAGGAAAACGGTGATGCTCTTCCCCATCCCTCCAAAGGAGAAGTGGGGAAAAAGTGTACTTTTCATCTCCTCTCAACCCCTTCCCTCAACCCCTCTTACTAGCTGTCTACTCTTAGTAACATGGAAATAAAAGAACAGGGAGAGAAAAAAAGGGAAACATTTTTTTTTTTAATGATTTAACAGGAGAAAAAGTCAGAGGGGCAGGTGGTGGAGAGGCAGGAAGGGTGGAGAATACGTGGAGAGATCCGGTGTCCTAGTCTAGGAGTGGACGTGCCTGCATCCTCCCCAACAACACCTTTGAGGAAGAGACAGCCCCTGCTCTGGCCCAGGATCAAAGGGGCAGTTCCATCCCCTCCACCTCCCAGCTCCAGGTGCAGACTGGAGTGGAGAAGTGAGACAGGGACTAGAGGCAGGGGGGCTGTGACAGAGGCGAGAGCCTGGTTAGCTCCAGGTCTCTGGGAGCTGACTCTCCCAGTTCTTGCCAAGAGAGTTGAAATGGAAGCAGCAGCAGGTTACAGACGGGTGAGAAGTAAGGCGGAAACAGGCTGCATGGAGAGGTGCTGCATGGTCTTGGAAGTAGCAGGAGTGGTCCATCACATTCCTGTGCAGCCCAGGCAGGGGGTTCAGCATCCCTGCCCCCACTCCCTCTCCCGGCAGAGCTCACCTGCCCTGCCCCCACGCTTGCTGCAGATATAGGAGAATTTCGTAAGCTGCAGCCGCTGTGGCCAGTGCTTCCACTCCTCACCAGCTACCTTCCCCAGAAGAGAGCAGCAGCAGGAAGAAGGGGTGGAGGGGGAGAGAGGAAAGGGTGCAATAATAACCCCAAACCTTTTCATCTCAGCAGCCCCCATATTTATCAGCAAGCTCAATTCTCAGCAGCTCTTTCTCTCTCCTTGGCTCATAACCAAATGATCGCACAAGGCTTTGCTGAGAGGAGGCATGAGGCCGCTGAGCCGGCATCGCCTCTCCCAGTCTGGGGGTTGGGAAGGAGTGGGGGGCACCACATTATACGGAGAAAGAGATGCACCTGTTTCCAGCGGTGGCGTGGGGTAGAAAGAGCTCATAAAGAGTCCCAGGTTGTTGCAAGAAAGATAATAATTTGATGGGGTTGAAATTAAATGTCCAAATTGAGGCTGCTTATGGACTTTGAAGGGGGTGGAGAGAATATGGGGGGCAGAGACCAGAAATGAGAAGGAAAAAAAAAGACAAAGAGAAAAACACACGATGGAGTAGACAAAAGGGAGAAACCATAAAAAATACCGACGCACAAATAAAGACAGAAGCTGCGAGAGGAGGGAGCTGGCACCTGGAAAGCAAGATGTTACAGCTGCAGAGGGGGTTGGGGGAGCAGGAGAACCCTGGGAGGAGCAAACAACCAGACTCTTACATTCATGTCTTCGCAGGGTTCACAGCTTTATGCAGGCGAGTCTATGCGGGTTCTCCCTCCCCCTTTACCCTCCACACTGTGCCCATGTGGCTTGCTTGCACACCAGTTGGCCAGGCTTTGCCTTGTCTGTCGCCCACCCACCATAGGTCACACATTGGGCCTGGAGAGCCTCTTGGCCTATCCACAGGCTCTAACGGGCTGCGCTCTGCACACACTGTGGTGCAGCAGCTCCCAGCACCGAGGCTCTGAGGCCCCTCTCCCACTTCCTTCCAAAAGCAGGAGGCTGCCTGGGGGGCTGCTTCCTCTTAACAGGGCGATTTCAAGCTATGCACTCAGTCATCCAGCTAAGCACAGACTCCCACGCGTTGGCCCTCCATCTTCCCCAGGCTGTTGGGGCTGCATTGATTTTGCGAGCTCCGCAGCCCTTCAGTGGAGACAAAGGGGGAGGCACAACTGGCCGGCCGGCCGGCCGAGGCCTCGTCCAGCATGCTGAGGGCCAGGGTTCCCGGGAGAAGAGTGATGAGCAGCGAAGAGCTTAGCTGAGTGCCAGGCCGGCATATCCCGACACACCGGAGGGAAACAAAACCGAGACACTGCTGTTTAGGAGTGGGAGCGAGTGTCAAAACCAGAGTCGTGCTTTCTGACGGGCCCAAGGCAGAGATAAAGTGGCGTGATGGTGAGAGAACTAGAAAGAGATGGGAAGGGAAGGGGGCAAGCAGTCCCCAGCTTCAGAGGTAGGAAATAAATAATGTCCAGAAGGGTCTGGCTCTGAAGTGGACCAAATGGCTCTCCTGTCCCATGTTTATGAGGTCATGGACCATTAAACCAGCCAACCTACAGATGTCTTCATAAGACTTTACGAGATTAGACTGGGGAGACCCTATAACTCAGCAGCAAGAAGGGAAAACAGGAGGGAGAATTGCAGATAAGAGATGGTGGAAAAGGAGAGGAGGCGCCTCTCAGTGGGAGGATGTCTGGATTCTGGCATCCCTCCGTCTTCACTTCTCGCTCCTGAGGTTCCTAGGCGATTCAGAACTGCGACAGGCTTACATTGCCCAGCAAATTCTTAATTATCTACGTTTTCTTTCTAATCCAACTTCCAATTGCCCCCCACCCCCACCATGCCCCACAATCATTAAGATGCTCAATTCCTTTGGTATTTGTGAAGCAAATCAAAAAGATCAGTCATTTTATAAACTCACAAGTATTGGGATTTTCAAACCTGTTTGTCCATGTGGTTTTCCACAAATTCAGTAACTAGGAGCTGACTTTTCTAGGGGTCCCTGAAGGTTAACGTTTATTCTTCCAGCCATTTGGAGCAGACAGGTGCTCTGCTCGGAGATCAGGAAGGCACAGAATTTGAAGGGGTTAAGGGAAGGAGTAGGGAACAGGGTACACTTTCTCTTATTCCCTCAGGCTTGCGCCACCCTGTGGTTGTTTGCAGAAAGTCAGAGACCAAGAATACTTAGAAAAAAAGCCCTTGTTCTCCTAGCTCTTTCAGAAACCCATGTGCTGCCACTGACTGACGTTTGAGCCCAAATTAAGGAAGGAGGGTAAGACCCACATCTTCAAACCACCACTCAGGATCCGTACTTGAAAAGCAACCATTTATTAGAACCAATACAAGAGTATGAAAAGAGGGAAAGGGGGTGGGTGAAAGGGGGGAGAGAATGAGGTCTGCATCAGATGTCAGGTGTGAAAACACGTAAATTGCCTACTTTGAAACATTTACATTTAAAAGGCGAACATATATATATCACTTATCCTAAAAAAAAAAAAATCAAAAGCAGACATGTTTGGCTGAAATATAACCAAGAAACACAACCAAAACTCCCCCACAAATCAAAAAGGTCCATAGAGAATTCAATTTCCCATTTTTCCATTCAGAAATCTGGCTACAAAGTGTGATTTGTTTTGCTGCTCAGGATGGTACTGAGTGCTGAAAAAAACCCAGCTCCTGGAGTCTCTCAGAGCCCATCCTGTGGGAAGGGGTGGGAAGGCCTGTGGGCTGCGGGCAAATCAGCTCCTGACTACTTGGCAGGATGGCAGACGGTGCTCCCTCCATCCTCCAGGCCTCCCCAGGACCGCCTGGTGCTGCCGGTGCTGTGAACAGAGTCCACAAAACACCAAGAACTGGAATGTGACTTGCAGCAAGGGGCCAGGACCTTGTGCTTTATCGTGGGTTACACATCTAGGGCCAAGGAGAGGGAGAGAAAGAGCCCTATTGGGAAGAGGAGCCGGCTGAGCCCCTAAACTGAGATGGAGAGTAAGGCTCTTGAGCCCACACCTGGGCAAATAGTGTCCGAAAGTTTTCCCGAACCAGAGGGAAAAAAAGGTCAAGGTCAGGTTCAGACTGTGGACACTAAGAAAGAGATGACAGATGCTGAAAACAGTGAACTGGATGAAGCTCTCAGGAGTATCAATGCCCAATTCTGAGTGTTAATCATGTCCCTAGAAAAAAAAAATTTCCACAGTGGCTCTTTTTTGGTGGGGGATGGAGGACGCAGTTATGTTTATTGAACCAGCTGGTTCCTGTGGGGAGGCGGAGGCTCGAAGACAGATACCTAGAAGAGGTGAAGTGACCCAGCTGTCCTGGGGTCAGTTCAGGGAGTGAGAAACATAAACCACGCCCAGGGTGTGTACTTTGCTCCTGAGACAGCTCCAGTATGTTCCAAGCCTTAACTCCCAACCTGCAGAGAAACAAGCAGTAGCACCCCTGACTCCTTAATCCAATGCTCTCGGTCTCAAACAGCCTCTTCTTGTGGATGCAAGACAGAAAATACTGAGTGCCGTCCTCCATAACATCCTATGTAAGTCTGGACTATTAAGACTCCAACATTCATGAAAACACTGTCAACATCTGAACTAGCAGCTTTGATGAGGGGTGGGGGGCAGAGAACTTGCCGAGGTCACTAAGTAGTTCCAACCTTGGGACAACTCAGTGAGGACAAAAACCTAGACTTCGGCTCAAAGCATCCTCCATCGAGGACCCTGAAGTATTCTGTCAACTATGATTTACAATGCCTCACAACACCCCTGTGAGGTAGGTCAGTATTATTACCCCCATTTGACAGATGGGGAACTGAGGCATTGAAAGGAGTGACTTGCCCAAGGTCAGCCATTATGAATTAGCGGAGGAGCTTGGCACACACAGTCAGCATCCACTCAGTTCTTGTTCCACATCCTGGAGCATTTTTTTCTCAAGAGTGCACTTGAGAGCAAAAGGAGTAGGTAGGCACAGCTCACTCTGCAAACCAGATGAACTCAATCAACCCACAAGTGTTAACTGATGGCCTATTATTTATCCAGCATAATGCAAGGAGTCTTGGAGAAGAAACAAACTTCTGAAAGTCACGCGTTAACGGGCATTCTGAAAATAAAGTTACATTTTAAACATTAAGGGCACGAATTCTTTTATAAAGAAATACTCAGTTTACCATAAGAGGTGAAGGACTAAGTCACACTGATTTCTCAAAGTTCTATACTGAGTAACCCAAATCCTGAAATTCAGAATGAAGCAACACCACGCTCAAGCAGAAAGCCAAGAACCACTTCCTCAGTGGTGGTGGCTCCATGCTGGTGGGGAAAGGCCAGCAACAGCAGCGGCAACTTTCTCTACAGGCTCCCCTGGGAACCCTGGCACCACCAACCCGCTGCTGCCACTCGTCCTTCCCCCATGACACCCAGGGGTGGCAGTTTCCACCCTTTCTGCCACAGCTCAACCTCAGGAGTTATGGTATCTTCACATCAGCTCAAGATGAAGGAGACAGATGGTGACACTTACTTTTCCATTTAGGGAGAGGGTATGAAGTGGTATGAAGTGATTTCTATTAACTAGTCAGAGACTCTTGTAATATTCCTACCTCCTGCCAGAGGCCTAAATCTTTAACAAAAGGCAAAAGAAAAACATCCCCACCCCCTTTGGATTTATACTGGATTCTGGTAGAAATCACTATATGACTGTTATCTTAAAACTAGGGGATAAACTAAACTAAACCCACAGCCAGTCCTGGTTAGAATCAAATTGTAAGCTACTGGAAACTGCAAAACACTGACTTGAACCTTTAAAAGTGCCGTGATAGGATGACACTCGGTATCTTCTAAGGTCTTTTTGAAGAATCTCCAGGCAGGAAGCACCTCCTTTCCTCCATACCCACTTGCAGTAGCCAGAGCAACAGGACCCTATGTACATCAGAGGCTCAAACAGTGAGTCATCAACACACACAGTATCACGTTCACCAGGGATACTCTAGTTCCAGGAAGGACCAACCATTTCAAGACCTAAATATAAACCTTTTTTCATTGATTGCTGATCACACTGGGTAAGTCCAGGTGATGAGAAAGTTCAAGACTGATTAAACAGCAGTGACAGTTCAGGGTCAGCCTGCATTAGAATTCCTCAAAAAGCATGACAAACTGGCCACTGGGGCCTGGGTCAACTGTGAGGGTCACACTCACCAATGCCAGGGGACATCACCAAATTAGAAAAGAAAAAGAAAAAAAGGAGAGGAGAGAGAATGACAAGATAAAAAGTTCATTGCGTTCAATTTGGCCTAATTTCTTGGTAATAGTTTCCTATTAGATTTTCTGATTAATACTGATGGCTCTTACCTAGGCTGTGATAATTAGGTTTTGATCTATTGTGACATTAATGATCACAATCAGTTGACTTTGAAATGGTCTTAATTAATGGCTCTTCCCTTGCTGGCTGCCTCCAGCGCAGGTTCTGTCCCCTCCCCTACCACCTTGTTTTAACTCCTTCTCTTACTGACCTCAGAGACAAATAGCAGGAGGACCACTTTCTTCCAATGAACCAAGATTTTAAACTATCTTAAAACATTTCTCAGACAGAGGAGCAACATGAGATGTTAGGTGAAATGAGGATCAGAACAAAAGGCTAGAAAACATGCTCTCGACAAAGAGGAAATATTCCATCTGAGCAAGCAGAATAAAGCATGATGTTCAAGTGGCGACAACAAGCTGAAGAGACTCTAACAAGACAAGATGAGGTAGTTTAAAATTCAAGAAATTCAGCGCAAGCAAAAAGAAACTAGAATTTTTATGAAGCTATCCAAAGAACCTTCACCTTTAAGTCAACTTTCAATTATCCAACTCTCAATTATGCAGGCAGAGAAAAGTATCATTTTTCCTGTGGTCACATGGTCAGAACTAGGACATTTCTTAAGGTCAGACCGTTTCTTATCACGGCTGTTTCTTAGCATGGCTCGGCCTCACCCTGGACCTCCCCAGATGGATTAAATCCAAAACTCCAGGTCACATGTATTTCTGGGAGGTTTCTGCATAACTGACACAAGTATCTGCTTAGAAATCACCATCTTGCAGCGTGAAATAAAACTACACTGTCCAGAACAGAGGCCCAGGTGTCACCGGATGGGCCCAAGCCCTCTCTTCAGCAAGTCTTTTGTCATTGGAAAGTATGTCCCTGTTTCAGGCTCCAAGTCAGCCTCATGTTAATTCCTTCAAAAAGGATGAGAAACTGAAAAGGGTGTGAGCAACTCTTGATCTGCAAGGAATACATTTTACAGAATCTGCAATGAAGTAACAACACAAAACTGGCTATGCAACATAGCTGACGCTTTCCACAAGCAAGGATTAACTATACTATTAAATACTTCGGCAAAGAACCTAGAATAGGGACCAAAGCCAGGGGTTCTCAACCCCCACTTAACCTGTTGTTCCTCTCAGGAGTAGCATTTCTAACTAAACCTGTTATTTTTACTTTCTGGACTAAAACAAGCCCTTGCAGTTCATCTATGGCCAGTTACCTTGGTTCATCCAAGGTCACAGATCTTTTCTACACACGAACCTAACCATCACCCTACTACTCTAGAACCACAAACTACACCAACCAGTGGTCTCTGCCCCCAAATATAAAATATGTGCCCATTTATAACATTTATTACACTATGCAGCGGTATGAAAATTCTTTGAGGTCAGGGACTGCATCTTTTTGAACTTTGTATCCCCAGGGCCAAAAAAATGTCCATTGAATGAAGTGAATGCTGATGTACACTAATGTGACAGGAACTGGACAGCTCAATACAAATCCACTGTGACTAACTGGGCAGGTGGGGGCCACAATTCTGAGCGTATGCTTTTAGGGGCAAGCCAGGTAACACCTCTGTTTTTTGAAAAACATAACTTTTATGATTATGGGGAGAGCCAAAATGAAAAAAATACATTGGGTCCAGACCTTTCCTCTCTCTGCCCTGACAGGTATGTTTGCTTGGTGGTCTGATAGTACACATCTCAGCACTCTTAACCTTCACTCTAAAAACCTAAACCAAAAGGATGGAGTTATGGATGCCACATGAGCTTTTCCTTTGACCTCGTTTGTGAGAAACCATTTCCACATCTCAAATGTAATGACATAACCCTTCCTGAAGTTCTTGTGTTACCGTGAGCTTATTTTAGGCCCCAGAATTTAAACCCTAAGGGCAAAGACAATCACTCACTGGCCCAAACATGGATCCCTCTGACCCCTCTGCACCTTAGGTAAGCTGGGCTAAACATAGATCCAACCAAATCACAAGATGAAAATCACAAGCACTTTCCCCCAGGCCCCAGGATTTGGCCTAAAGATAAGGAAATCGAACTGCAGGGAGGCTACAGCACAGGAACAGAGAGTTAAGAATAATCGAAAACTGCCCAAGAACAAGACCAGCTTTTCTTCAACAACAAAAAGTAGTACAGATATATGGCTGAGGGACTGCCAAGAACCATCTAGACTTTCGAGTGTCAGACCACCACAGGTCCAAATGCTCCCTTGAGCAGAGGAAAACTGGACTGCAGAAGGAAAAATGATACGGCTCTCTCCAGGTTAAAAACGGGTGCTTCCATCAGGGCTGACATTCTCTAACAGCTGATCTTAACATGAGGGCTTCTGTCCAGCCCAGGGCTCAGAGAAGCAGCTATGCTGACTTGGTAGACTCTGCTGCTCATAGCTCTGCTACATTCTGTGGAAGGAGAAATCCTTGAATGCTGATTACAAGAAACTCAGCATTAGAAAGGTGTTTTGAAAGAGGACTAACACAGGAAAAACACACTTTGAGCACCTGAGACCTAGATATTTAAGAATGCTTAGCCCAGGGCTACTAACTCTTCTGAGAGGAGAAAGCCCCATGAAAGCAGGTTTCTGTTCGAGGCTGTAATTTCTCCAAGGGCCTGGACAACTACTCGACACCATCAAATGCCGGAGGCACAGGCAGACGTCTAGTTTCCTTTCTTCTGAAGGGCTGAGATGAATACTGGCGGCTGGCTCCCTCTATTCCTACAGAACTGGCGTAGGGAGAGAACAAGTTGTTTGGGCAGCACACAGTATAAGACCTTGATTTCAATAACTGTGGACAGAAAAAGATGAATGGAGTGAAAACTAAAGTATTAAAGCAGTGATGAATAGTAGACAATACTGGGGGTTTTTTGTTGAAACAATGTCTTAAACATTACCCATAACCTTGGCAACCATGTGTCCCAGGTTTCTCAAGACCAATCTCAATATCAAATAATTCGGCTGTGTTTTTTGTCTATGGCCTAGACTTGTGCTCTAAAAATATGGTCACTGTACTCTGTTTACATGCCCACTCCTCCTGGAAGACACACACTAGTTACATGGATGAGCTGTCATTTTCTCCACCTGCAAATTGAGAGACCCGGATGGTCTCCTCAGCAGCTCTGGCCTACTCCTGTCCTGTTCTAGCACATCCTAATTGATAGCCTTAGTTACTCACACGAAAAACCTCTTTTCTGACCATCCTTTCTTTCTTTCACATGCCCATCAGGTTAAGTACTAACAACTGTCAATTATCCAGCACTTGATCTAGGCCTTTAATTCCTTAAGTTAAGGAAGATGGAGATTAAACTCCTACCCATTTGAGGTATGGGTTATGAGTTCTCACCCAATCACATTACCATTCAGAAGGATTTTCCTGGATGGCTGAAACCAAAAGCTTCATTGTTCCAGTCTGTCATGTCACTGCAGCAACAGCTGTCTTCTCAACTGTGCAGTATAATCTTTGACATAATTTATACAAGCACACAGAATTCAATCAGCAGCTGAGCAGGGAAGCAATGTTAACAAATGCTATGAATGGGTGTATGATTTGCATATTATTTGGCTCATCTGTGAACTGGAGCAATCTCTCCATTCCCCTCGTTACTCTGAAAAATCTAGAGATGGTTGAATGCTCCTGGCCAGACAGCTATATGTTTTAAAAATCAAAAGCAACCATGAAAACAACCTCAATGGCTGGTGAACTCTAGAGTTAAGGCTATTTCAAGCATTTATTCGTTATTTCCTCAGCTTCAGGCTGGGACAAGGATGCTCAAAACCCTGCTATTTCCTTACTTTTAGTCTTGATTCTCTAGCCCCCTTTAACTACAAGAAAAAAAGGGAAAAGAGAAGTAGGGCATTTCTTGGGGAACAAAGGCTAAAGGCTGTGATCAGAAAAATACTCTTTCAACATAATAGCAAAGCAGGAAGAAGCCAAAGAAGAAATACTTTGCTGAGTTGGGGAGAGGCTGTGTCAGCATGCTAACGCCGGGGCCTGTCATTCTCAGAGGTTGATAGTCTTCCATAGAAATTAAAAATAAAAAAAAGATACAACTAAGAGTTTGAGGGTGGAAAAAGCGAAGGGCATTAACACTTTGGGGACTCTTGGTGGCAAATCCAGAAGTCAATGAAGCAAGGAATTTATGATTATAAATGCTATGAATATTTAAAATTGATACTGTGGCCAGTGGCTCCCCTCCAAGAATTCCCCACTGAAAATAATGGCATGGAGGGGAAAGTGGGGTCCACTGAGAAGTCTGAAGCCTCTTTGGTAACAGGATTGCTTTGGGAGGCCACAAAAGTTGGCAGGGTTGGAGGGTGCCTAGCACCTTGGCACAAGCACCAGGCAGTCACTCACATCTACATAAATAGATAATTCAAATGATAGAGATGGAAGGAAATAATACATACATACCATATGTGAAAATAAAGACAATTGTATCCTACCCCATTATTCTCATGTACTAATAGCTACAAATTTCCACAGTTAATAATCTTGTCATTTTATAACAGACTTCACCAACTTGCAGAAGCCAAATCAGGGATTGCTAAGAAGTAAGGCCAAATGTCCTGGGGCTAGAAGGAGTGCCTTGACAAACCTGAATGTAAAATTTCAAGCCCTCCAAAGGATGCCGCTCTTCTGGGAGGATGGTGAGGATGAACGACAGAGGGTGGCCCAGAAGACCACATCAGGAACCCTGTATTCTCCTGGGTAGAGCTGAATGAGGTTGGGAAAGCCCCAACAGGTAGGCAGTTGCTATTGGCTGTTTAAAAAGACGGGCAACATCTTTTCCATCCCAACATCTCAAAACAAAGGCTAGCTGGTCATCAACATGTTCTAAGAGTCAAAGCAAGAAACCAAATTATCATTATAACAAAATCCCCCACCTAAAAAGCAACCAACCCTGAAAAGATCAAGACTCTAAGGTGATTCAAAAGTTAAAATTCATCTTGAAGTCACAGGGGAGCAGAAGGAAGAGAGTAGGGCAAAGGAAAAAATGGTGGGAATTACACACAGTATGTAAATGCCTGGTCTTCACAGAGAGACACTTATCATGAATCAGACCATCAGTTATGTTACAAGAGAACCAATACCAACATTTCTCCTGTGGAGCACAGTGATAAGCACATTTTTTATGGATGTGTTTAGGATAGAAGGGGGTGGGTAGAAAGGAGAGGAGGCAGGGAGCTGAATGTATTATGTACAAAGAGAAATGACAGAGACCACCCCCTCCTTTAGCTCTTTGCTGTTTCTTTCTCTTTGTTTTCCGCATCCTCAGGATATGCATGCCACGTCAGTCTCTCTTCATAAAATGCTATCACAATTTGTGGACATTTAACATTAGCTTCTTTTGCAAGAACCAGGTCTGCTTCATCTGTGTCTTTCCTGGAGAGAAAGAATATGAGACTTAGAAGAGAGGAAGAATGAGAGTCTGTCCAAACACTGGTTTGTGTTACTGAATTATGAATTAGCTGACTTGATTTCCTCTCCATCAAAGGGAAAACGATCCTAACGGCTCCACAATTTCAAGGAATTTAAGTCAATGAATCAAATTGTTAGTAAACATCATTTAACTACTACATCAGGAAGAAACAGAAGTCTTCAGCTAGAATACATAGCGGGTTTAATTAAAAGGCTGAAAATTAAACTACTATATAAATTCTGCTCTCATAAGTTTTATTTGTGTGTATGAGCATGTGAGTGAACACACAATCAAAGCTACATTCAGCCCTATTGATTGCGCATAAATTGCTCAATCCAGTTTCTGGATCATCTGGATCATGAAAGGGTCCTAACCCTCCTCATCTTCTGGCCTTTTAAACACTCATCCTTTTGGTCAGAGCTGTAGGTTGGAACAATAAGAAAATAGAAATTTAAGTCAGCAAAGAATGTAATTCTAGTCACTAGAATGAAATGTAGGAATTAGCTGCAAATTTCAATTACCCAAGTTACACTTGCTTTACTATCCAGTGTAACAAAAACAACAAAAATCTAGCAAGTTCCTTAACCAGGATTCCAAATCAAAAAAAAAAATTTTTTTTTAAGTTAAAATTCCACTTAGATGTGGGAAAAGACAACTAACTCCTTTTCTAGAAAACGGAGATGCTGAACTCATGGAGGTAAGCATTATGGATAGGAAGAAGAGGGGGAAAATACACAGCTTAGAGCAGCTATCCAAATTTGGACTGTGGTGGAAAAAGCTAGTTAATATGTGAATGTAAATCGTTAAGTTCCACATATGGCTAAGTGAGGAAAGCAGTCAATACAGCTCCTGACTTTGGACAGATTATAGTGATTCTTCAAATATAGGCTTCTGGGTAATTTACCAGCAAAATTTGGATCAGATAAAATATTAAACCTCCTGACTATCCAACTTTTAAGGTAATTAGCTTCCTTAGTGGCACTGTAGCAGGAACCCTCTATTTAGAGATCAAACTTAAATCACAAGCCAGAACACAGGGAACAGAACACAGAGCCAGGGAAACAGAGGTAGTGGGGCGACACCATAAACCACTCTGTCTTTAAGAAACCAAACTGAGGGGAAGTAACTACACTCTCCTCTAAGAGCTGTTCCCTCTACCGGATGAAATAACTTGTGCTTTGGCTAGTATTATCCTTAATGCTTTTTGTTAAGATTACTTTTCTCTTTTAGACATTATTCAGCGGTCTTGGTCTTCAGTGGTGGCAGAAAGCCTCAGTCAATTCCTATCCCATGGCCACAGGATCATGGTGTAATGGTAAATGATTCAGAATTGTGTAAATAAATGGTTAGGTCAGATTTACATGTTTCCTACTTCAATTCTACCATTTTCTGGTCTGTGGGCTAATGTAATTTGGCTTAATGCCAAAGTTTTACAATCTTAAATCCACTCTGAACCATAATTCCCACTTAATACTGACAGCTGGTATCAGTTAAAAATTTAGATCCCCGACAATCAAAATTCTTAGTTGGGGAATACTCAGTCTCCCCCCACCATCTTCCATACGAATTCAAGTCACTGCAAAGAAACACAATTGCAGAGGGAGGCCCAATCTCTCTCACCATTTCATTAGGAACATTAAGTCGCCACAGGAATCTGTCGCCCCAATGATCTTTTCTGGTTCCAGTCCTCTCTCAAAGCCCCGAGCGATATCATTGCTCTGCTATAATTAGAAGATGAAGAAAGGTTACAGCTTGGAGGTAAGAGTAAAAAACCTCCCTGTTTCTCAGCTCAACAAAGCACAACCTAAGTTACTATCACTGGATACCATTTTTGTCACTCAATTTGTAAAGTTCTTAGAACTTTAGAAATACAATACTGAGTTAGCCAGTAATAGAGATGCTAAGAGCTATTTTGCAGGAAGATGCAGCTGTCCTTCTAGTATTCCGTCAAAGGACTGGGAGTGGCCCCTAAAACTGCTTAATATCCCTTAAATATTCTGGAGTCATCATATAGGAACTCCTCTCATCCCCTAATCTAATATCCTTGAACTTGCTTCTCAAATGATGAACAAGTCCAGGTGAACTAAATCCCTTTTCATTTTATAAACTTCAAGTATGCCACCTCTCAATCTTTATTTTCTGGACTTCCAGTTCACCTAACACTGACCAGTATTTTTAATACTTCTTTTCACATAGCCATGTGTACTTACAAATGAATAGTGATTAAGAAGGGATGCAAAGAACTACCGTAAAATAGCAAATTTCTTTCAGAGATCACATACTGTAATCCCCATGCACTGGGGAAGAGGTCCTGATGTGTGCCTGTCCTGTCCTGATGGAGATAGGTCGTTAGCTTTATAGAGTAAACTGCAGAGGGATTTAAAACAAAAAAATTCTGTAGGGGATTATTCAAACTTGGTCAAATTGCAATCATGCAATCTAGATAAGGAGCATAGGGTTTGATTCAGGTGTGATGGCACTGATGCGAGCAAAATGGTGAAATTTTACACAAACCAGGTAATTTAAACCTTACTATGGAAGATAATGCCAGCTTATCTAATGGTAACACAAAAGACTGCCCAAATGAACTAAATCGCCAATGTCTGATTTTCACGATAAAATCTCTGATCTGCCATTCACCTTGCTTTCTTCTGAGAGATACAAAGCCTTCATCATCCAGGTGGTCCCCAAAGATACCAGGACCCGCACTGAGCAGGAAATCCCATGCAAGAATCAGGGGACTTACAGGCTCAAAAGCATAGCCTCTTTGGGGGGCACTTAAAGGGAGGAGGTTCCCAGATGTGCACACAGCTGCTCACAGCTGGAATGCTGGCACAGCAACCAAGTCGTAAATCATAGCTGGCAGCTGAAAACAGTTTGCCACATAGGGAGGGAAGAGAAGAAAAATGTTCAAGCTGCTGAAAAGGAGCCGAGGCGAGGAAAATGCTAAAATCATCACACAGGCAGTAATCTTAAATCAGGCATAATGCCGCCTAACAAATTTCTGCAGTGGTCTAAAGAAAGAAACGAACTCCCCTCCTGCACCTTTAAAATATACAATCACCTATCTTCCCAGCTGCCTACATGACAGCCATCAGCCCTGCTGAGAATACTGCCAGGGGCCCCAGATGAACATTACAATGTAAGGGACATGTGTGTGGGGGGGGTGGTTTTCAAGGTCGGCAGCATCAAAACCTGGCCTAGGAATGAAACTCTGCACTGGCCAGTATCTCCAAGTCAGATTGCTCCTTTTTTTTTTTTTTGCCCCCTCCCCCAGACTGCTCCTTTTTAAAAGAACAGAAACCTTAGGTTGAGGAAATACACACTGTATGTCAAGAATGGCTACAGAAGTCATGCTGTGTTGTTTCTTGGTCTCTTTACTTAGCTACAAAATGCATCAGATGACAAGAACCAGAATACAAAGGACTAATAAAAAAGTAAAAAGAAAGACAGAGCCAAGTCTTAGCTCCTTAGAGAAGGGAAGGCATTTTCAAATTATTTACTAGTACACTATATCACAATGATATACACATTTCACCAGAAGAGGGCAGTTTTAAAAAATAAGACTGCAAAAAATAAAATTAATCAGGGAAACAAAATATTTGAATCCACTTTCACTGACAGCCTCCTATCTTTCATTCTTAATTCTTTTTGGAAAGCTGTTCTCCCATTTTCTATCCTCTGGAGACCAGGAATCACCTGTGTAAGTCTCTAGAAAATTCTAATGCATAGGTCCAACCCAAAGAAATTTGAATTTTATTGGTCTGGAGTGCATCTTGGGCACCGGAGGATTTTGAAACACCCACCTGCCCCCCTGCCATGAGTCTAGTATGCAGCCAGGGCTGAGAATCAACGCTCTAGCAAGATGGATATCCAAGGAGAATGAAGATAAATATGGATGCTTACGGCAGGGATGGTAGAAGATTCAGACGCAGACTTACACTTTTATTGTATTAAACTTTAAGGGTATGAGACATCCTTCACCACAAAAGACTTCACAACCTTGAAATTAATGAAAGGAATGGAAGCTGTGGGGGGGGTGGTGTTGGAGACACATGTGCACAGATGGAAAAGATATAGACGAGAAAAAAAAAAACAGTAACAGTGCTTATGGCTAGTTACTTAAGAGCTAAATATCAGAAGGATTAAAATAACTGAATCAAACCAAAATTTCATAAACACCTTTTCAAAACTGAACAATAAAAAGATTCAAAAGGAAGATGAAAATTAATTTATTTGAAGTATGTAAAAATACAATAGGATCAAGAGAGACAAAATGGTTAATTGGGGACTTCCCTGACGGTCCAGTGGTTAAGACTATGCACTTCCGATGTAGGGGGCGTGGGTTTAATTCTGGTCAGGGAATTAAGATCCCACATGTGTTGGTGTGGCCATAAATAAATAATTTTTTTAAAAAATGGTTAATTGTATGTTATATGATTTCACCTGAATTAAAAAAAAGAATATAAAGGGTTAAAGTTAAGTGCTATCTTCGGAATAAAAGAAAAAAGTGAAGTGGTAGATATTTTAAAGCTTCTTTCTATCCTTAAAAAATTCACTGAAGACTCTCTGTAAGACAACTGAGCCACCTATTCACAAAAAAGGCACAGAGTGGCTGAATGTTTTACAGGGATTTAATTTTGCCACCTTAACACAATTCAGTGGACACATATTACATTTCTTACTCAGCCAGGAGGGGGCGCTGTAGTGGAGCGACAAATCTCCCCGGAAGCTCTTTTGTTCAACAATTTACCTTGCAGGCCATCCTTAGAATAAAAATAACCAAAACAGTGTCCCCCTTTTTTGGGTGGAGTGAGGAGGAAGCACGGGAAAGCAGAAGAGTGGGGGGTGGGGAGGGAAGAGAAATAAAGCTTACCTCTCTCTTTTTTTTGGATTTGATATCATCAGCACTGTTTGAGAAATTGGATTTCCTCTTGTTACTTTCTGACTTCTCCCTGGGTTTGTTATTTTCACCCTCCTTCATCTTCTTATACTTTTTCATAAACTCAGAAATTAGCTCAGGGCAATCCAAGTTTTTCTCAGGTTCCCAAGTATTGTGCTCCCTGGGCAAGAAGAATGGAGAAAAAAGGAAAGAAATGAAGAAGTTTGGGGGTAAGAGGGAATCCAATACCTTACTTTACAGAAGACAAGTAGGCAAAAAGGAACAGAATCCCTATGCTTAAAGGAGATAATAAATTTGATTCTAGAAGTCTATCCAATATATCCATACACACATACACACAAAAACTTGCACACAATTATAGCAGCATTTTAGCAGTCAAAGACAGAAAATAATTCAAATGCCTACCAACTGGCGAATAGATAAACACAATATGGTATACCCATACAATGAAATACTATTCAGCAACAAAAAAGGAACATAATACTAACATATGCTACAACATGGAAGAACTTCAAGACTGTGCTAAGTTAAAACTAAACAGATGCAAAACACCATACACTATCTGATTCCATTTATATGAAATGTCTAGGAAAGACACATTTAAAAACAGAAAGCTGATCAGTACTTCCTTGTGGCTAGGGGTTGCAATTAAATACAAACATGTTTAAGGGAATTTGGGGTGGTTATGGAAATGTTCTAAAACTGGAGTATGCTGATGGCTGCACAACTCTAAAAATTTACCACAAATCACTGAATTGTATGCTTTCAATAGACGAATTTTATGGTATATAAATTGTATCTCAATAAAGCTGTAAACACTCATATATAAGTTCTGCTTTGTAAGTGGCAAATTAATGTGATTTCATACATCATCTATGCAAATCCTGAAGAGAGGACAATCTAATTCTAAATGCATTCCAGTTGACACTGTCTTAATTTTGTTACTTATATTTCCAAGAAATGCCAACAAATTGTTGGAAGATTGAAGTAGTTAATTAGAAAAAAGACAGTAAGGGGTTAAATCATTAGAATATAGGCGAACCATAAAAAGGAAAAGACTCAAAATTGGGATTTGGAGTGCATTAAGTGAAGGCTCTGTTTTCAAGTCTACTGTCACTAAGTAATCAAAATGCATTTCTATATTAATAAGCAAAAATAATTCAAGTTAAAGAACTGTGTCTAATTAAACTTGGATCGAGAGGAGTCCTTCCATGAGGAAAACAAAATTTGCATTTACAAACTTGTTCTCTGTATTTCCAGCATGGATTTTAGAAATGCAAATCACCAATACCAATAGAAGGTTATGGAATCAAAGCAAGAAATGTTATCTTCTTTGGGAAAAACCAGGCCAGGTATCCTCTTCACTCCTAGCCAGTGGCAGAGGTTCTTTCATTAAGAACTAGCTACATTAAGATATATCTGTACATGTATCACAGACACAGTTTCTATAAATCCCTTCACTGACTTAGTAAATATTTTTTACATTTATGCACTATTTATTCTAGATACTTTATTTAAAAAACAAAAACAATGAAGTATCTTTAAATAAAAATGGTTTGAACACATGCTATAACTTAATAAGAATGATGGAAAACTGAGATATTTACTCTAGACTTCAGCCTTCTGCAAAAAGAGCTTAAGAATGAAACAAAGTTTATTTCTAAATCATTTGAGCTAAAACTGGAAAGCCTCTCCCTCATAGCTCTTCTTCCAGCCAAAAAAAAAAAAAATCCTCATACAATAACTTTCTCCCAAATTCACAGATTATATATAGTTTACTATCCCAGGAGAAATTAAGGCACCAAAACCAAGAGCCATGCCAACACTGTAGCACAGTAAGCAAGCCAAGATGCGGACGTAGAGGAGTCTCTGCTGCCACAAAGGCAAGCCCATCTTCTGATGGGATTATCCCTTTCCCCACCAGGTTGGTATTGTTTCTACATCAATCAATTTTCACCCAGAAGACAGCATGGTGTAACTCACAAAGAATCTGGATTTTAGCACCAAAGAAATGGGATGCTGGATCCTTGTTTTAGCATGTATCAGGTATGTTATCTCTGGTAAACAATTAATTTCCTCATCTGTAAACTGAAAATACCTCTTAAGGCTGTTACGAGAATTACAGAGAACACATGAGGTAGGATATAACCACTGCCTAGCAAACAGTAGGTACTTAGTTGTGGACAATGTTGAAGGGGCACAATCTGTCTCAGTCTTTAATGAAACTCCGGATACTTTTGAAAAACTCAGGACGAATGTTAATCCATCTACCCTAAATCTTTTCTTTACCTATTTTATCTATGTAAGGTACCAATAACTCAACTACACAGTCTTCAAATTCTTCAAAACACCCAACAATTTCCAGTGATGATTCAATGGGCCAAATAAACACCCTTAAAGTCTTCAGGTGTATTTTTGTTTTTTAAAGATTTATTTTATTTTTTGGCTGTGGCGATCTTCGCTGTTACACTCAAGCTTTCTCTCGCTGCAGCAAGCAGGGGCTACTCTTCCCTGTGGTGTGCAGGCTTCTCATCGCGTTGGCTTCTCCTGTTGCGGAGCACAGGCTCTAGGGCGCTGGCTCAGTAGTTGTACACAGGGCTTAGTTGCTCTGCAGCATGTGGGATCTTCCTGCACCAGGGATCAAACCAGTGTCCCCTCCATTGTAAGGCAGATTCTTAACCACTGGACCACCAGGGAAGCCCCCTTCAGGTGTCTTTTCATTCCTATCTCATGATGCTCTAGGCCTCTCAAATTCACAGTGCTCATCTCTAGAGGATGTCGTGATACCATGCTTCTTTAGAAATACGGAGGGCATATTCTGAGTGCTGTGCTACCCACATTTAGTTCTCTATGTGCTACAAATGCTAAGCATCCTGCAGTGCATGAACTGTCCCACCTAAAACACCAACAATGCTCCAGATGAGAAACTTGATTCCCATAATAACCTTAAGTAGATTCCGAAGGCTCCTGATCATACCTTTGTCCAAAGGTACTGACAAAGCATTCAATCTTTATTAGTCTCACACTTTAAAGTAGTTGTGAGGTTCAATACGGTAACTACTAGCCACATATGGTAAATGAACATTTGAAATGTGGCTAGTATGAACTGAGATGTGCTATAAAATGAAAAATATACAACAGATTTTAAATTCTTAGCATGAAAATATGAAATTCATTAATAATTTTTGTATTAATTTTGAAATAGCATTTTGACAGGAGTGTCTAATAAAATATATTATTAAAATTAATTCCACTTTTCCTTAATGTAGTCACCATAAAATTTAAAATTACAGCTGGCTTGCATTCCATTTCTATTAACACTCCTAGGAGCCTAAACCGGTTCCTATCAGCTCACTGGTGTTCAGAGAAATCCATTCTTTGTTATCAGGCATCCTGGGAAGAGAACTAATGAGAAATTAAGGCAAAATGCCTAATGATTACACAGCTTCATGTAATTCACTTTTCAAGCTACCTCTTCTATGCTTCAGTATGTGTATATTTACTTCAGCACTTAAAGCCAGTTACTGCCTAACTCTGAATACTCAGCACTTCAGTTTACACTTACACTGACCGTATGTCCGACTCTATACATTTCCCCAACATCTCTACGATATATACTATTTCTTATCCCTATTTTATTGAGGAGGAAAGATGATTAAGGAAACTTCACCAAGGTCACCCAGCTCTTACTGTAAGTGGTGGGAGCAAGAATCTGGACCCAGGCAATCTGGCCCTTAATCTATGCTTCTAACCAGTTCCTTACACTGCCTCTCAAATGCAGTCTCATTAGAACATCAGCTCCAAGGGGAGACTTTGCTTAGTTTACTGCTGTGTCTTGTGACTCTTAAAAAGGAGTGCAGGTGAGGAAAGAATAAGACAAAGATGGTGATGGTTCACAGGGAAATGAACCAAAGCTGTCTACCTGCCTGAGTCCCAAAGCATGAGAGAAAGTACTTACTCAGAAAAGCCTTTCCACTTCAGTAGATATTCCACTTGCCCCTTAACCACACGCCTGTCTAGCACCTTCTCCACAACGTACTCCTCCTCATCTTCTGAAGAAGAACTGTCAGCTGTCCGCTTGGTTTTCTTTCCCATGTCTCACGCTGATTCACCTGAAGGACTAAGGCCACCGGGTTCCTGCAAATGGGAAGGACAAAAATGGTCAGAATCCATGTGAGCAGTTAAAATGTTCAGTCTCTTCTTGATGGGATGCAGGGGGTGTAACACAAAGCTGCCATGTACCTTTCTCTTGGGTCTTGAAACATTCTACTGATGAGTCCTAAGAATTTAACCAAAAATGGGCAGGTCTCCACTTTAATTACAACTTTCTCTTCAGCTCACAAGATCAAAATTATTAGATGGGCACAATTATCTAACTCTAATTTCAGATTCCATAAAACAAGTAGCATCTGGTATTTTACTCCTGGTACCTCTACAACTGTCTACAAGTCATAAACTGGAAGAGAAATATGGAAAACCTTCCATTTAAATAAGATTTTCTATAAAAATGAAAAAAAAAAAAAGAAGAAAAGAAAAGCCACCAAAATCTAACTTTCCTCTGCTCTGAGCATCCTGAACAGTCTCTCAGCAGGACAAAAGAGGCCTGCTCGGGCATGTTTCACATTTTCAGTGACTCGGTACATTTCCCTTCAACAAATTGAGCTTGTCCCTTCAGAGCATCCATCAGCTCACAAAAGCAAGGCTGACACCTCAAATATATTAAGCCTCATCTTTCATTTGGGGATAGGAGGGAGGTGGGGAGGAGAAAAATAATTTTTAGTCCTAAAAATTAAAACTGGTCATTGGGCTGTTCAGTAATTCTTAAGGCTCAACTAATCCAAATATTAAGGAGGTACCTCTCCTCTTAACTGGAGCTGACTTTGGGCCAAAGGAAGAGGAGGAAAAGAGAGGTCTGGTCCCAGACTCACATCAACATGAAGCCTCAAAACACAGAAGAACCATTCATAGGCCCAAGGAAAGCTGAAGCAAGGCAACACAAATGGAAATTGAGTTAAGCTCAGAAATATGCACAACCAGGGGGTACGCAGCAGAGACTCTAGTGTTTTAAATTCCCTCGTTGTTGTCACCACAATCATTTTAAAGAATTCTTCCCTAACCATGTTAAATGGTGCCTAGAGTCTGGATTATAGAGTAGCAGGGATTGTTTTCTTAGCTGAACTCCATTTTATTTTGCTGTAAACCTTAAAGCTTTTTTTTCAGCATTCTAAAAACATTTTCTTTCTGATCAGATGACCACCCCAGGAATAGGAAAGGTCACTACTAATCTCAGAATTTTGTCTTTGAGTACCATAAAAAGTTGCATTAATCAATTTACTTCAAACTAGCATAATTTAGGGAATTATTCCAAGAATATATAGTTGTAAATCATACCTCCAGAACTTACTAGCAATAGGTCTGCCCACCCAAAAAACTGTCTGTATGTTTTTATCAAAATACTTCATTTGGATGAGGGAGTGGGAGCGGGGGGGAATATAAGGTAAGGAGTTTCAAAATAATTTTTCCACGAATTCAGAGGAAAGTCCTTTAGCTTCAAGGAAAAAAAATCTGGTTTATTTAAAATAAAAGCAGCCTCCAACCTCACCAGACAGGAAATGTCATATTCCAGGGAGAATACCCCACCCCACCCCCACTCACCTTGGAATTTCCGGGAGCTGAGCAGTTTAGGTCAGAGCGCCAGGGTTAAAACCAGCCCCGGGTTAGATGCATGCAGTTAAGCATTGTGACTATGGCCTCCCCTGCCTCATGAGGAAAAACAAGGATTTACATATGTGTTCTTCAGTTTCAGGGAGGAAAGAGGAAAATCTCCCTTTATACCTTCATGCAGAAGAGGAGCCCCAAAGGCAGAAGATGAATGGGGGTTCCCTCCTTTACCTACCGGATCGCCCCAGTTCTTTCTTTCCCTCTGGGCTAACAGGAGGGGCCTCCCCTCCCAGGTCTGGGGCTTGGCGGGCTGGCAGCTCCCCCGCCCCCACCCAGCTGCCTCGGCGCCACTGCGCAGCTGTCCCAGTCCGTTGCCATGGCAACTGGCAGCCGTACTAGACTAGAGGGGGAGAGAAGCAAACGGAAAAGTTAAAAGGCTTAACTTTCCTTTTCAGTGAAGGCTGGGTGGAGAAGTTGGAAGGTACGTCCCTTGGCCTCAAGTCTAAGGCATTCAGAGCTCCAGGGAATTGGCTCTTGGGTTTTTAAATCCAGAACTTGTGCTTATTTCTCTAAGAGCCCTGGGAATTTAATCAATAGCATTTTAAGATCTAACAGGATTATCGCTCAACTGGAAGCGGGGGCGGGGAAAGGCTAGATCCTTCTACAACAAGATCAGGACAAACTACCGACCCCCTAATCCAGCCCACCAGGAACACTTTAGGCAAGGCCTTTTCTACCATCTGTCACTGAACAGTTAATTAAAATTGGGAGGGGGGAGGTGCAGGGAGTAACAGGAAAGGGAGAAGGAAAGTATTTCAAACATACAACTTTCCTTCTTGGGGGATTACTTGTTTCAGAAACAGAATCTAGAGACCTGAAGCACTACCGAAGACTCTTTCAACTGACATTATAGATAGAAAACAATTTTATTCTCCAGTAGTTTTAAAAAACAGAAGGGGAAGGAACAGTCCAGTCACAACTATTACTGTTAATTGAAAACCACTTCTCATTAGTTGTTTTTGTAATATTATAAAACAAATTTTTAAATAATCACCCACTTGGAACATTAATTATACAATATAATAATTAAAACCTCGTGTATTAAAAATTCCTAATACTTGAGAAAAGGAGGACTGAGATAAAAGAGACTTAAGAGACTTGCAGTCCTGTGAATGTTCCTTTCTGCTGGCCTTAAAGAACATTTTAGAGAGCTCCACAACTCGGCTCTCTTCTTTACAGATATGAGTCTTTTAGAGACAAAGGCTGCTGCCACAAGAGAGTATGAATAAGGGACAATCAAAAGCACAGAACCCGACTGAGGGGGAAAAAAAAAGAATGGTAATTATTCTGCCTATCAAACAGAAGAAACTGTAGGGTATGAGAGCACAATGGGCAGTTTTCAACTATGAGAATTTCTTCAACTTTGAACAGACTCATCAGGAAATAGTAAAACCTGCCTTTCTCGACTTTTCCTAACTTTTTAAAACTTTTTGTAGTTAAGGGCTATGAAAACAATGCCAAAGGAATTAGATCAGAGTTGTGCTTCTGTGATTAACTTGCCATGTGTGATCCTGAGTAAATAAATTTTGGGTCTAACCCCAGAATCACTAAAGGGGGCCAAATAAATCCCCACTGCCTACCTCCAAGGGAAAGGGTGAGTTTATGTTGAAACCAAAGGCTGTTAAGTCCCCCAAGAGAAGCTTTTATAAAATATTACAGGGCCTAATACAACAGCAGCAGGAAATACGCGACCTTCCAAATTCCTAAGCCATTAAGCCATATCACATGCAGTAACTCCTGCAGTTCAACATGTTAGCAAGAAAGGAGGAACCTTGTCTTTGTTAACCTGGTGCTGGTAAACTAATAAACTTTCAGAGGAAAGGCAGGTAACCTTTTCTCTCAAGGGCAAAATTCTTACTCCTTAAAACTCAGGAAAACATTGGAGATTGCAGAATGAAAAAACAGCAGTTCTGTGAAGGGATAAGGGACAGGAAAGAATGACAGCAATACTAAGATTTTAGTGAAAGCTTTCAGGGAAAACAAGAGAATCCAATGAGGAAAGGGACAAAAACATTCTGGTGTCCATCTTTCTCCTTACAACATCAGGAAATAAAGAACCAGATCAATTCCCTCTTTCCCACTCTTAAGAACTGGCTAAAAGGCACATGGCTAAGATCCCTTTCTCTTTGGGAAATGGGTTTTGCAACAGCTGACAAATCAAATTGGGCCTGATGCCAGGAGTCAGAGTCCAACCATAATATTCTGTAAAGAATGGCATGCAATTGTCTTGTAAATCTCCCGGACAGTCACAGATCAGAAGCTGGCAAGGATGACGACATAGTTCTGATGGAATGTGTCTTATCTTAACCTTGAAGTTACAGATCTGCTCAGGAGCAGCAGTAAGAAATGAGAAATGCACTCAGACATCGGAGGGGACATAATTCTCTTTTAGACAGTGCGACCCAGTGTATTAGGGTCAAATGAAACACAAAGCCAGTCGGACAATTTAAGGGCTAGAGCCTGGACCAGATCAAGCATCTAGACTGGTGGTTCACGCTAAGCTTGGGAGGAGGGAGTGTTCCAGTGTGAGAAATGAGACATGGCTGGCAGGATGACGGAGATTAAGGTAGAATCCCAATGCCATGCTGGAGGAAGAGAGGCTGAGCCTCTTGAGCACAACCTTATTATCCTTATGGAAATCTCCATGGGAAGGGGTGAGCTTCTCAAGTCCTGTCTTTCAGACATAACAGATTTCAGCCTTTTCTTGAACACACACAGGAACTCTCTGGTAAAGGCATCAACAACTACAGAGTCCAGCAATTTAACTGCCCATCAGATCACGAGAAAGAGCAGGCCCCACCAACCCTTCATATCAACAATACAAGGCAAATTCACCTTACAGGCAGGCCCCTGTGTGCTGGGGGAAAAACACCTAAACCAGGGATCTGGTGAGAATTCAGCTTTGGACAAACATCAAAGACCTTTGCAGTCAAGCACAGTCAGAACACACATTCCAAGTCGATGACAGGAAACTTCTTTAACAGATGAAATCTTCCAGAAAAAAAAGAGAAAACGGGAAGAGGTGAGGAGGTGAAGCAGAGAGGGACCAAAAAAATCCCACACGTTGTAAGGGTAAAAGAAGATTAAAAAAAAGGTAAAAACTGCCAGTCCCCAGAAATTAGAGAAGGCAGCACAGAAAGCTGGGGCAACCCAGAAGAACAACAGATGTCATGATTAACTGTTTGCATTAACAGATCAATACTGGAAGCAGAGAACCACTCACATGAGATCGTTGGTTTCTGTACTCTGCCCAATCCCTCCATTCACTACTTTTCAATGTCAGTTGTCCTGGTGGCTTTTGCATTTTCATGACGACTTACAAGCAAAAGCGCGCGCGCGCGCACACACACACACACACACACGTATATATATATATAAACTAGGACTTCCCTGGTGGTGCAGTGGGTAAGAATCTGTCTGCTACTGTAGGGAACACAGCTTTGAACCCTGGTCCAGGAAGATTCCACATGCCACAGAGTAACTACACCCATGCACCACAACTACTGAGCCCAACCTTTAAAGCCCGGAAGCCACAGATAACAACTACTGAGCCTGTACACCTAGAGTCTGTGCTCCTCCACAAGAGAAACCACCCCAATGAGAAGGCCGTGCATCACAATGAAGAGAAGCCCCCAGTGACGACAGAGAAAGCCTGTGAGCAGCAGTGAAGACACAGGGCAGCCAAGATACACCTACATACATATATATAATAATTCTAAGTCTTTCTCTAAGCTTTCTATTGTTTAAAAAGTAACAAAAGCAACTGCTAAGCTGCCTCACTGAACTACCTGCTGAACTATCTGGCAGTGGTAATCAAACCAAATGTCAAAATGCATTCATCAATGAGCTCTTTTATAGAATTTTAATATAAATTTTATACGCACACTAAGAACGCAGATCTTCTGTAAAAAAAGTCATTCTAAAGAGCAGGAAAGGGCAAGGGCATATGCAAAGGTCCCTCTCACATGTATTAATTAATTATGCCACTGACGGGCGACTTCCGTTGGTCTAGGCTTGAGAAACTCCCAAGTCTCCCCTAAGGCCCTTGGGGAAAGCTGTTGGCATATGTGAAGATTAAACTGTCAGCTACAGCGTTGTCTTCAAGGCGTCCTCTTTATAGCCTATTGTAGCAAATAAAACAGATGAAAAGAAACCAAATTTACAGAACCATTTTAACCTGGTCTGTATTCTTTGCTCTTTATAGATCTAGAAGTACCAATGGTTTTAGGTTTGTAACACATACAGCATAAAACTAAAATACCCTCTATAAAGATGTTTTCTTCCACTAGATTTATGATTTCCAAAGTATTAGCCATGTGGCATCTTAACAAAAACACAGCATAGAGATGCACATTACAGCTGTCCTGGCTGTCTCAGGTTTTGTTAAATGGGCTGATAACTATCACTCCACCTCCACCAAAAGCCTAGGAGCACCCAATTCAAGAGGAGTTAAAAGCTTTTTAAATGTCTATTTAAGACACTGGATTAGGAAAGAGTTGAGGAGGAAGATTAACTGTGGTCGTTAACACCTCTATCATTAACAAGCCACATATAGGCAACACAAACTTTATTAATAGAGAGGAGTGTGGAAAGAGGAAATGCTTCTCCCTTGGCCAGCAGAGCTCCAGTTCGCCATCCTTTAAAAATCAGGCCAAGGCACTGCTTCAACCAGTCACAGTATTCTGCGGCAGTATCCTATTTGCTGATTATCTAACCCTCCCGCGCCAGCAAGCAAGGGAGTAAAGAGTCTTTTCTTCTTTTAGATTAAAACATATACATTATAAATGGAGATAAAGGCTACCCTATAAATTTCCTGTATTGTCCTCCAAGCTCTGATCCCATTAAAAAATATAAATGAATGTGTACTACAACAGTTCTCAGAACAACTCAGTTTTATGTTTGGTTCATTGGTATATTTAGCAGCAACACACAAATTCTTGGTATCTCATTACCAGATCACAATCCCACAAAATAATCTTACATGGGATTTGTTTTTTTCCTATATTCTAATCTACCGTATTTTGTCTCTCAAGTGTCTGCTTTCTCTAAATTTAGTTAGGGCACACCTAAAGCCATCATGGTTAAGAGGTTAGCTATTCAATTGTTTCTCGATTCAAGAGAAAGTAGAATTTGGTACCACTAAGGGGAAATGTCTTCCAGATGGTGCCTCTGAACACCTCTATCCTTGGAATGTACTGAATTCCTCAAAGCACCATAGTCTCTGGTGAGTGTTAATCTCACACCCACTCCTCTCTATTAATTAAATATGATGAAACATGAACTAGTAGAGCTTGTCACCTTTCATGAAGAACCCGGCAATTTCTCCATAAATTTTAAGAAAAATGGCTAAGAGTACCATTTGAGTTGATGACTGCGAATCTCAGATGTTTACATACCACTTTGGCAAATCATGTTCACAAAATATGGAGGGGTTAAAAGAGAACGAAAGTGCCCATTCCCAATTAAATGACAGTCATAAAGCATTTCTCAAATAGTCGTAAACTTAAAATTCACACTTATCTAGCTTGTACAGATTTTGGCTATCAGCAGCTTAAGGGTTACAATGGCTTCTTCACGTCATTTCAACATATCCTCTATTTGAAGGAAGAGCTTCTACTATGCCTACCAATTTACATTCTACCATAGTCTTAGTTTAGCAAAGACATTCAAGAGTCATAAAAATTAATTTGTATAACCATAAACTAAAATCTCTAATGTAACTATTGAGATGGTATTAGACTTTAAATCAGTATGCTAAAATTTGATTAACACATCCTGACAAAAAAAGTTTTTATATAATTGGAATAAGAAAGATATCTCAGACTGTAAAACTTCCAGGAGTAAAAGAGAGCATTCCTTCAACATATGGCATAGTTTTGTGCTCTGCCATTACCTTGGTGTACTAGCAACATGAATTATATTGAAGTCATAGCCTACAATTTAGATAAATAAAATCAACCCAGTATTGAACTTTTCCCCATCCCATACAACGGTATCCTTGGCAGCTCCTTGGCCATCTATTAAGATCCTGACCAATTTCTCTCTGTGGCAATTTAAAAGCTGTAAAAAAATACATAATGGGTGATGACAGGAGAAACAAACCCACACCAGAAATTATTGAACCTTGTACATCTTTGCAAGTGTTTCTATTGACATATAAGTGTGAGTTACTATGCTACAATATCATAAAAGTGTGCTCTACACTTTAGATATATTGATAGTTAAATGCAAAGAAAGGCCACCATCAGATAAATGGCTTAAGGGATGGTCAATCTCAGACCACCCAGTTCTTCCACTGAGCATTCTGACACATTGCTTAAGCCAAATAAGATGTTTCTTTTTGTCCAGCTTCCAACCATCATCCCGACTCAGAGCCTATGCCAAAAGGATGATACAGTAATACTGACCCTTGCTCTAAAATTTCCTGGTTGGTTATATATTTATTGAGAGCCAAGTAAGTGTCAAATATTGCATGAGCACTGAGTTTAAGCCCGTCTTCAACTTAAGAACTAAGCTGAAGCATCACCAAGTCTCTCCTTGGTTCAGTCAGCAATGGCTAGCACCATCCCAAAGGCTGTTGTAAAAAAAAATCTAAAAGAGCAACTAGTTAACAGTCGCAGTACCAGAACGAGGAATAAGATGTGGGTCCTATCCCAACTAGATCACTGAGAAGTTGAACTAGACAGGTCACTTAACCTAAGGGTGTTAGCACTTTGCCCTGCTTATCTCACAGGTCTGCTGTGGGGGAATAAAAAAATTAGAAAACACTTTTAGATATATAAAGCAGAGAAGTTAAATGTCTGATAGTAGATGAAGTTAAAAATACACTTCTATCTTCTGGAAGAGATTGTATAGAATTGATGTTATTTCTTCCACAGAAGTTGGGAAAATTCACCTGTGAAGTCATTTGGACCAAGAGTTTTTCTCTGTGGGAAGGCTTTTAACTACAAATTCCACTTCCTTAATACACATAAGGATAGTGAGGTTCTTAATTTCTTCTGAAGTGAGCTTTGGTAATCTGTCTTTCAAGGAAGCCATTCATTTTATCCTAGACATTAAATGCACTGGCATAACTGTCCATAATTCTCCCTTATAACTCTTACAGAGTCTATAGGATTAGTAATGATATCCCTCCTCTTATTCCTGATGTTAGTAATTTGTGTCTTTTTCACTGATCAAACTTGCTCACTACATTATCTTCCCCCAAAAAACAACTTTCAGTTTCATTGATTTTTCTCTACTGGTTGTTTTATACTTCATCAACTATTCACTGCTTTTACTTTCACTATTTCCTTTCTTCTGTTTACTGTGGGCTTGATTTTTTAAAACTGAATGAATTTGTCATGTAATATTCTAAGTTTAAGGTATACAGCATGTCTATCTTTGATACATTTATATAATATGGTGCACAGTGTAGTGATATTTATCACATATAATTACAGTACAATATTATCCATATTCATGATACCATGCATAGGTCTTTTTTGATTTAATTTTTTATTTTTAAAAATAATCATATTTATTTTTAAAGACCCACAGCACAGGGTCTTCATTGCTGTGTGAGGGCTTTCTCGAGTTCTGGCGAGCAGGGGCTACTCTTCGTTGCGGTGCACGAGCTTCTCTTTTTGCAGAGCGCAGGCTTTAGGTACACTTGCTTCAGTGGTTGCAGCTTGCAGGCTCTAGAGCATGGGCTTAGTGGTTGTGATGCATCATGTGGAACCTCCCCAGACCAGAGATCGAATTCATGTCCCTGCATTGGTAGGCGGATTCTTATCCACTGTGTCACCAGGGAAGTCCTGCATTAGGTCTTTAGAGTTTATTTACTACTTATTACAACTTTGTACCCTTAAACATCATCACTCTTATCCCTTTTTCTAGGTTAAGATAGAAAGACTCTAGATCTTTCCTTTTTTAAAAAACCTTTTATTTGTATTGGGGTATAGTAGATTAACAATGTTGCTATAGTTTCAGGTGAACAGCTAAGGGACTCAGCCCTACATCTACATGTGCCCATTCTCCCCTCAAACCCCCTCCCATCCAGGCCACCATGTAACACCCACCAGCGCTCCCTGTGCTATATGGTAGGACCTTATTTATCCCTTTTAAACATAGCAGTGTGTCCATGTCGATCTCAAACTTTGTCTTTTTAATTAAAGCATTTAATACTATAAATTGTCCTCTAAGCACTGCCTTGGTTATATCCCACACATTTTGTTATGTCATCATTTTTACTCAGTTCAAAATATTTTCCAGTTTTTTGTGTGATCTTGTCTTTGATCCATGGAGTACTCAGAAGTGTACAGTTTAGTTTCAATTATTTGGGGTGTTTTCCAGTTACTGATTTCTAATTCTAATTCCATTACAGCCATACTTTGTATAATCAAATCCTTTTGAGATTTGTTTTATAACAGGTAGTATGACTTGTTAAATGTTGCTATGCGCTTGAAAAAAAATGTATATTCTGCTACTGTTGGGTGGAATATCCTATGAATGTCTACGGTATCAGGCTCATTGACAGTGCTGTTCAAGTCTTTACTGATTTGCTATCTACCTGTTCTGTTAATGGGCTTCTCAGGTGGCACAGTGGTAAAGAATCTGCCTGCCAATGCAGGAGACTCTGTTTGATCCCTGGGTTGGGAAGATCCCCTGGAGTAAGAAATGGCAACCCATTCCCATATTCTTGCCTGGAAAATGCCACGGGCAGAGGAGCCTAGCAGGCTACAGTCCACGGGGTTGCAGAGTCGGACATGACTGACCCCACAGCACACATTATTTCAGTTCTTTTTTTAACTAAAAGGTGTTGAAGCTGCCAATACAACTGCAAGTGTGTATTATTTAGTTCTATTGTTTTCTTTCTTGTATTTTATGATTATTAGTTATGTAAATTTTAGAATTATTGTATTCTCTTGATGAATTGATCCCTTCATCATCTACATTAGTGTTAACTCTTTGCCCTACTTACCTTATGTCTGTTATGGAAAAAGAAAAAGAAAACACTTTGGAAAGTACACAGGAAACAAAAGATAAAATGTTTGATAACAGAAGTAGTTAAAAATAACTTTAATGAATTTTCTGAACTGTTTTATCTATCCTTGTCTCCAACTACACGTATAAATGAGGCTTGCCTATGTTTATCAGATTACTAGATATAATTTATTGTTGTGAAATACTGAACAAATTAGCAGTATATTACCCTCCACAACTCCCTGTGAGGTAAGTGAGTCTTACTGATTTAGGGATGCGAAACAAGGCACATGGAGTTCAAGGATTTGCCTCAGAAACCAAAGATAGATCTCCCAGCCTGCTGGATTGACCTCTTTGTAGAGGGCATTTTATTCCGACATAATTATGCCCGTTGGCTCAGATATGAACTTGTTTTATTCTAAGAATTGTAGATTACAATCAGAGAAACACTTGAATTCAATTTGGTTCCTCCACTCCATGGAAGAAATAAATAATGAGTGTGTTATAAACCTTGATCTTGAAGCAGTCCTTTCAATGACACCATCTTAATCCCATGCTTTCTGGTGTGCTTCCTAGCAATGAAACATGATGGAATAGGCACTCAGTAAGTCTGAAGAGTTAAGACTGCACACTGAAACTTCCCTGAAGGTCCAATGGTTAAAGAGCTTCCATTGCAGGGAACTAAGATCCAGCACGCTGCACAGCCAAAAGAAAAAATGACTGCAAGTGAAAAATTTAAAATCTAGGTCTGTGACCTAGTTTCAGGCAGAAAAATCTGTCAGTTTTTTTTTCTTAAAATTCTGCTTACTCCCCTCTTAAAAAAAATTTTTATCTTAACTGAGGTGAAACTGACTTTAAGTGTTTAAGTTTGATGAACTATTCTTACTGGAGAGGAAATCCAGACTACATAGTCCTCAGCCTCATTGGAATGACTGAAAAGTGGTTCAGCTAGTCCATTACACTCGTTTTAGAAAATCACACACAAGTACAGGTTTGTTATCATGTCTTAAGACCCTGAGAAATTGACAACCAGTCAACAACTCAGTTTTCTGTCTCTCAAGTTCTACGGAAAACCAGTTAAGACTATATTGGCCCAAAATATAAGAACGAGTTCTTGATTTGCATTTAAAATTGACTTCCAAAATAAACTTCCAAGACAATTTAGGAGTCACTTCATAAAAAATTTTAGGTCTAGAGAACTATTAGTTATCATCTAGCCAATTCCTTCCATAAGAAATTAAGGACCAAAGAAGGCAAATGGCTCACTTTGAGTTTCCTGAGCCTTTCCCTACTCTGCCCACCACTTGCTCATTTCAAAAAATAACCTTTTCTTTTTTTAATTAGGTAATATTTATTTGAACAGGGATTAAAGAACCAGGGTATAGTATAGTAGCCTGAATGATGCCCCCTCCCCCCGCAAAGATATCCATGACCTAATCCCTCGAAGTTGTGACTATTACTTTATATGGCAAAAGATGTGCTTTAAAGATGTGAAAGGAGAAATTTATCCCAGATTATTAGGCGGGCCTTAAATACAATCACACACATCTTTTTAAGAGAGGCAGGAGTTCTGAGAGAGACATATAGAGAAAGCAATGTGAAGACAGAGCAGGGAGTGAGGAGGCAAGGAAAACAGACAACCACCAGAAGCTAGAAAGGCAAGGAAGGGATTCTCCCCTAGGGCCTCCAGAACGAGCTCAACACCTTGATTGCAGACTTCTGGCCTTCAGAATTGTGAAAGAATAAACTCTTGTTGTTTGAAGCCACCAGGTTTGTGGTAATTGCAGCCACAAGAAACTAAGACACAGGGGAAATAAAATTTTAAAAATAATAAACCACACATTTATAAAACTAATTACTGATGCAAAAAGAACCATGCTTTAAATGACCCAAAGAATGCCTAAATCCTTTAATCTTTCATTTTAAAGGTAAGTTGAGGTGATCAGAGGATGCAATTTACCTAAAAGGATGGCAGATCTGAGACGACAAATTCAGAAAGGTCTAATATTTACATAGCTGCTAACAAGAACAGTGTAGGTTTTCCCCCAAACATGCTAGCTGGTAGAGCTCCCGGGCAGACTAAACATAGGCAACAGTTGTCACTGTGGGTGTTCTGCCAACACAAGTGTAAAGTTGTCATCAGAAATGAATATGTGGCTTCGAGTGGCTTACAGAAATCCAACAAATCTGCATCCTGGACTCCGCACAAGCCAACTCTTCTCAGGATGACCTGGACTCCTTCCCATTAGTACAATGATCAGTTAAAGCCATCCTCTACAAGGAGGGAAGGGAAATCAATTTATATCAGAGAAAAAAGACAACTGCCCCGAGTCCAAGGTCATCAATAACAATGTGTAAATATCAGCCATACTGAGTCAGTTATAAATGGTATCTAGCACTATAATTTATTGCTTTTAAAGTCAACATCCAGAGCATTTAGGCCCAATTTCATGTTAGGTGAATGGAAATAAAAACACATCAAGTAAAAGGACAAGAAAAAATGCTTTACCAGGAGATGTGATACAAGCTATTTCAATAAGATATAAAAATTATGCTATTTGGTTAAATAAATGGTAAAAGCAAAAAATATTAGTCTTCCTCAGAAACCTCTGTACCCGGGATACCTTTCTCTCTTTTCCAGAAATATTGTCAAGGGCTCTGAATGTCACCAGAACTTTCCTAGATATATAAAAAGGCAGTCAATTCAAAGGTATGCTCTGTCTTCGTCTTTCCCAGTTATCATCCTGGCCACCTCCTACCCGAGAGAAGCTTTCTACCTACTGGATTTCAGACAGACCAATGAAGATATGTTATTCTTCCTTCTAGGTAACAATCATTTTATGTTTGGATGCAACAGGATATGCCTCTAAGTTCTAAGCCCAAGTGTCTGAAATTTTTGTAACATAGACTCAGCATTTTGTATTGTTAACAGAGTGTACAAGTTAACAATCAAACTAAGTTCTCCAAAAGCAAGAAATAAAAGTCTAAACTTAGGATTTTCAATATGATAGTCTCAGATTTCAGTTAAAAACTACTCACCAAAATTTCCCCACCAGAGAGAAATGTTTATCAGACCTATTAACTATGATAGTGTAAAAGAACTTACAATAAAACAAGCAACTTTTATTCACACATCACAGTAAACCAAAAAGTCTAGGTGCAAGTCCTGAAAATTTTCAAATAAAAATATACCTTAAAAAACATCAAATAAAAGGATCACTGATTAATTTGTTTATAGACCAAAGTAGGTAGGGCTGGTGATGAAAGGAATCTACTCAGAGAGTAACCTAGGGAGGCATGTTTTGGTTTACCTGTTCTTCAAGTCAGTATTTCTTTTCCCCCAAAGTATGGGTCTCTAAACAGCTGAAAAATCAGTTCAGCAGAAATCAACCTGTGTTTTTAAAAAAATGAAATAGAGTACTATAAATGAGAAAATGTCAGAATGCTTTACATATCTATTTGTATAGTGAAACTTTAAAGGAAAGATTAAGTCAGATGAGAATGTAAGAAGCATCTGAAGCAAAGTCTACCTCTCCAAAAAGTTATCTGCCATTATTTTCGGAAGCCAAACACAAGATCCAATCAGTGTTTAAATGGAAAGAAATAGTAAAAACGTTAATGTAGCTTTCCTTTTATCCAATCAAACAGTGATCACTCTATATCTGAAGAGATAATCATAAGGACTTAGTGATCCATTTACCAAAGAACACTTGCTAAACACTTCACCCATCTTCTCTCTAAATTCCAATTGGTAAAATAAAAGATTTTGACAAGATAATCGATTCTACCATCTGTCATTTCAGATCAATGGTTTTTAAGTAGAGACTTTGCACCCTTCCCTCAAAGGACATTTGGTGACATTTTGATTGTCACAAGAAGAGGTATGGGGGAGGTGAGATGCATTCATCAGGCTCAAAATGTCAATAGTGCTGAGACTGAGAAACTCTGTAGATCAAAACTGTACTCCTTTCAAACCTAAATAAATCAGGGACAGATGGGGCTTCCCTGGTGGCTCAGATGGTAGTCTGCCTGCAATGCAGGAGACCCAAGTTCGATCCCTGGTTCAGGAAGATCCCCTGGAGAAAGGAATAGCTACCCACTCCAATATTCTTGCCTGGACAATTCCATGGACAGAGGAGCCTGGCAGGCTACAGTCTATGGGGTCGCAAGAGTCAGGCAGGACTGAACAACCAAAGCTTTCTCTTTTTTTCCCCCACCCTTAATCTGTATCATTTTAGTTCTTATAAATGTTATAAACAAAGTAGTTGCATTATTAGAATACCTACAAACAGCTTACAAGCAAGTACAAAATAGGTTTTCCTTTTGCAAGTGCCAAACAGGAAAATCTCTCTCTGTTCACAATAAGCTCAGTTAAAATCATCTTCCTTTTGTATGTCAGAAAGGTCTCTACTCATAACAGTACTTCATGTGTGTCTGAATTTATTACAATATTTAAAGATTTTATCTTTGACAATAAGTTAATAAATAATACAGCAGTATAGACTCTGATACAGTCAATATATAATTAAAATGTTTTACTAAAATACACTGGACAGAGTAGAATGGCCACTACCAACACGATATGGACTGCTTATAAAATACTTTGAAGGAAATATAATCAAAAGGCAAAAAAATTAACCCAGGTGATGAATGAGTCCTATCTCCAACATCCTAAGTATTAACCTCCTTAAGCAACTTGTTTTTTATTTAAATCCAGATAGCCTCAAAGGAACAGCAGAATGGGCTTGGGAGATCTGTAATGGCTTAAAGAGAGTGATATAGATGCAGAGAAAAGATCCTCAGAGAAGAACTTAAAAGACTTTGGGGACATGGGCAATGCTTATAAAACACTTAGCATGATGCCTAGCAAGTACTCGGAAAGTCACCTTTTCAAAATTTATATTTTAAAATCGAGGGTCACCTTCGTTCTTAACGGAAAAATAGTACTTTTCTGAGGTGTAAGGAGGTGGTGAGAAGTACTTGCTTGTAACTAAAAAACACAGAAACAACTGGCTTTAAAATTTAACTTTAATCACAAATTATTATCCCTGCAAAGATTTAAACATTGGAGATCCAATCTATCTCCATCCCACTGTAACCCTGGAGGTAACACCCTTTGTTATGTAGCTTGCCAAAACTTTTTCTATGGATTTACAAATCTCTTTGTCCGTGGAAATATACATTATTACTATTATGTTGACTTTTCCTGGGTACCTTTCCGCAACAGTACAAAGAGATTTATCCTATACTTTCTAATATTTCAAGTCAGTCTTCGTAAAAGAGTTCTCAAAGTCAAAAACCATTCCTTGTCCCCACCCGCGCAACCTAAAAATGAGGGATTGTGGGATGTACCAATGGGGGAAAACAAAAGCCAAAATTCAGGCATTCAGGAGCAAACTTACAGCTTCCCTACCAGATAAGTGTGTGGCCTGGAAGCCCAAAGGCTTCGTTCAAATCTTTGTGGATAAAATACCCACCCCCACGCGCCATCGCAGGCAGTGACTCCTCATCCTCGCATCCCCAAATCTAAGACCTCCCTCCGCTGGAGCGCTGATTGGACGGTCAGCCCAAGCGCTTTCAATAGGCTGTGTGCCTACTGGCTCCAGATTTGGTCTATCCATTTAAGCGCTCGACTCCCGCATCCCCCATTGGAGTTAAACCGCTGCCTCTCGGAGGAGCCCAACCTACCGCGCGCTTCGTGCTCATTGGCTCAGTGAGCCGCTGCTCAGGAGGTGCAAGCCCTCCTCCTACATACCGATGGCCCAAGGACCGGTCAGTCGGCAGCTAAAGGCAGACCCAATTGGCCTATACACTCGCCAGTCAAACTCTTCGGCTGCAAAGCTCCACAGAACCTACGGGGATAAAACATCCCGCCCCTGTTCTTCCATTGGTTGGGTGGACCCACCGCTCCCCCTTCACGAGCCCCCACCCCGCGGTCCATTCATTACACACAATAACGGGACCAACTGGAGTCGGTTCAAGACCTCGTATGCGTAGGCAAGACCGTCCGACACTTACCCGGGATCGAGACCGATCACTCACGCTAACGTCTCCCCTGTTCTTCTGTGGTGAGGCCACAAGCCACCGCCGCTGCCGCCTTCTGCGCAACGCCAACCGCCCGCCAAAACGGATCCTTCCCTGCGCCTGCGCAACCAATCCTGAGACCGGACCCTTTCCCCGCCCTTTACGCCTGCGCAAAAGGGGGCCCAACTCCCGCCACTACGCAGGCGCCTTAGGTTCGCCGCCGTCTTCTGCCCGCCATTTCACGTGTTCCTAGCGCCAAGCGGAACTTCTTACGCGCCTGCGTAAACTCGCCATTTTCCTACACATGCGCTCAGCAGGCAGTCGTTGCCAAAAAAAGAAAATATTTTAACTTCCTAACTGCTTTTCTGATGCATAGTATTAATCATGGTTTGCCAGGTAAGCTGAATATAAAATTAAGGCCGTAGAGGATTAAAAAGTTTATTTAAATAACCTAAGTACATTCAAACATGAATGATTGGGTTATTAGCCAATCACACTAGTTAAGAATAATATTACTCGAGAGCCAATAGACCCCGAGGGGTGGAGACCGCGTAGAACGCCCAAATGGATGACGTTAGACAGCAATGCAGCACCAGAGACCAATGGTAGGGGAAAGCTGTTTCAAATATCCAATCAGAGCTATTCGGGGGCGGAGTCTACCAATGCCGAAAGCGCGGAGGCGGGGTAAAAAAGGGAGGCCGAAGGTAGGCTGGCAGATACGTTCGTGAGGTTACTCCTTTCTGCTCGTGGACTCCGCCGAGAAAGCATCGTTGAAGTCTTCCCCGCCTCCACTGCCGTCATGTCTAAATCAGAGGTGGGTAAGATGCTTTCTACAGCTGAATATCCTTTCTTCTTTCTTTCCTGAGTTCAGCAGGGTGCAGCTTGTTTGTCTGATTGCCCCAGCCCTGTCGACTGTTCTTCGATCGCTCCCCGGGCCTACCCCTCCCTGAGTTGAGGTCGCCATTTTGTCCTCGTCGCCATGAGGCTGCCGTCTGGCGACCCTTAGTAATCACGCCTGCTCGGTGCTCCTTGCAAAACTCTTAGGCACATTTAGTCTGTTTTTTACCTTGTCCCAGTGGGCTACTTTTTTAAAGAGCAGCAACAGACGGATGTGGGCCATGTAATTCTCTCTCCTAGTCCTTTTGTTGCGCGTGCGTCGGAGGGAGAGTAAGGGACGCATGCGCTCAGAGCCTCCGAGCCCACCCAGCCCCCAACATACTGCTCCCCTAGTAGGGAGAAGCACGTGGTTTGCTGCGCCCCGAAGGAACAATAAGTGCTTCGTACGTTGCTGTCTGCTTGCTTTCTTGCAACTGAAAGGTGGTTTGCGTTATAGCCCTACTTAACTTCTTCCTTCCTCCACTCTTAGTCTCCCAAAGAGCCCGAACAGCTGCGGAAGCTCTTCATCGGAGGATTGAGCTTTGAAACAACCGATGAGAGTCTGAGGAGCCATTTTGAGCAATGGGGAACGCTCACAGACTGTGTGGTAAGGTTCGAAAGAGACAAAGAGCGATAGAACTAGTTGGCTTCCTTGGCTTAAGTTGCTGCAGTTATTGTTTGAATGCTAATAGGATGGTAGTTGTGAGTATGGTGTGGCTTAAAAGCACCCAACTGTAGATGGTTAGTGGGAAATTGAAGGACTTGAGATAAAAGGTTGGTGATAAAGTTTCCTGTTGGCTTAGTCAAGGTAGAAAAGTCAACCATTTCGGGGGTCTTACACGTATTAAACATTTAAAGGTAATGAGGGATCCAAACACCAAGCGCTCCAGAGGCTTCGGGTTTGTCACATACGCCACGGTGGAGGAGGTGGATGCGGCCATGAATGCAAGGCCACACAAGGTGGACGGAAGAGTTGTGGAACCAAAGAGGGCCGTCTCAAGAGAAGTAAGTACCTTTTTCCTCCTTGGATTAGTCATTTGGAAGATTTCCACTAGGAGGACTTTACATGTGGGGGTATAATAGACTTAATATTCCTAAGTTAAATAGGTTTTAGTAACGTAAGATAATTTTTCTTAAGGATTCTCAAAGACCTGGTGCCCACTTAACTGTGAAAAAGATTTTTGTTGGTGGCATTAAAGAAGACACTGAAGAACATCACCTGAGAGATTATTTTGAACAGTATGGGAAAATTGAAGTGATTGAAATCATGACTGACCGAGGCAGTGGCAAAAAGAGAGGCTTTGCTTTTGTAACCTTTGATGACCATGACTCTGTAGACAAGATTGTCAGTAAGTATCAGGTGGCTGGCATTTGTTAAGGGTTCTGAAATCCATTCTGAATTCTGAGATGATGTGTTTATTTTCAAAATTGTTTAGTTCAGAAATACCACACTGTGAATGGCCACAACTGTGAAGTGAGAAAAGCCCTGTCTAAGCAAGAGATGGCTAGTGCTTCATCCAGCCAGAGAGGTGAGTTTGCTACTTAACGAAACAGTAAACATAATTTCGAATAGTTATAGTCTGTACAGCCCAACACTTTATCTTGATTCTTCAGGTCGAAGTGGTTCTGGAAACTTTGGAGGCGGTCGTGGAGGTGGTTTCGGTGGGAATGACAACTTTGGTCGTGGAGGAAACTTCAGTGGTCGAGGTATGGTTTGGCTATAATTTTACTAGTAAAGAGTTAATGGTAAAATTGTAATGACCCCCTGATGATTTGCCGAAAGTTACATTTTAATCCAAATGTAGTTCTGGCTTCTCACTAACCAGTAACTGTTAAATATGGGAATAGTTCTAATTGAATGCTTCTTTAAATTTATATTTATAGGGTGACTTGTATGCAATCCACATACTTTAGACCTGGTTTTTAAATTCCACTTTTTTCTAGGTGGCTTTGGTGGCAGTCGTGGTGGTGGCGGATATGGTGGCAGTGGGGATGGTTATAATGGATTTGGTAATGACGGTAAGTTTTGTTAAAAAATCACAGGTAAAAAATTTTGGCAACCTTTAGAATAGGTTAGTAGAGACTAAAACCCTAGTGCATGATAAGCTCAACTATGACCTAATAGCATGTTGTGAGCAGGCCTTTAGCCATGCTTGCACAGAATTTGACTGCTGAATACTTTTGTCTTATTGAGAAGACTTGTATTCTTGTAGGTGGTTATGGAGGAGGCGGCCCTGGTTACTCTGGAGGAAGCAGAGGCTATGGAAGTGGTGGACAGGGTTATGGAAACCAGGGCAGTGGCTATGGCGGGAGTGGCAGCTATGACAGCTATAACAACGGTGGAGGCGGAGGCGGCTTTGGCGGTGGTAGTGGTAGGTATCCAGTGATCCAAGTACTTGGTGCAATAGCTAGATTAGCCTTTTAGAGTTTATCCCTAGGAGGATTTGATGGTCTTAAAGCATTGTGTGTTGTGCTGCATGGTACTTTTTTTAATGGGCTTGCAATGCTACTTCCTCCTAGCTTAAAGCTGGGCCGCCTCACTCCCAAATAGATGGTTAAGTGGATAGTGGTGTCTTCAATTGGAATTAGATTAGCTTCTAGCAGGATTTAGTGTTAACTCTTGGGATCTTAGGCGCTTAGTTGATGTATCCAGCATGTGTTTGCTGTGCCCCTGGCTGGGTAAAGGCCTTAAAAGGCAAGAGAATGTATACTTTTTGTTATTCCATGGTGAGTTGGGTGAATTTTTAGTTATTGGATTATTCAACTGAATGCCTTGCCCATGAAATACAAAGATAATCAAAATTGGAGCCACAGAAGTTTGGGAGCAGCTTTTTTACTCTGAACACTAGGATTTCTCATTTTCCCTGAGTAACATATAAAGGCCCTCTTTTCCATTCTTAGGAAGCAATTTTGGAGGTGGCGGAAGCTACAATGATTTTGGCAGTTACAACAATCAATCTTCAAATTTTGGACCCATGAAAGGAGGAAACTTTGGAGGCAGAAGTTCTGGCCCCTATGGTGGTGGAGGCCAATACTTTGCCAAACCACGAAACCAAGGTATGGTATATATGTGGTATTGGAGGGCTAAACTAATACTGTTTAGGAAAGCATTAAGATCTTTTGGCAGGGCAGATGTAGAAACCAAAACGCTGGCAATTTAAAACATTGAGGAAATTTTAAATGACTGACTTAAAATATTTGGGAAAATCATGTGAGCCCCAACCTGTGATTTTCAGCTTATGCAATATAAACAGGTTTAAGCCCCAACTATAAAAACATCGCTGTTTGTACTTCTAAAGCTTAAGAGAATAAATTTTGTTCTTAGGTGGCTATGGTGGTTCCAGCAGCAGCAGTAGCTATGGCAGTGGCAGAAGGTTTTAATTGCTGCCAGGTAAGTGAACACCTTTTTTTGTTGTTGTTCTCACTTAATTGTTATTTATAATGAACCCAGTAACCCTAATATAGCTGAGCAGTGCAACATAGTTAACATTATAATTACAGTAAAATTGTGGATATTAAGTTAATATTCAGATCAGCAAAATTTGTGGGAAACAACTTGCTATTGGATTGTAGCCTTGAGTCTTAATATGTTTAGATTAACAACTTTATTCCATATTGTTCAACAGGAAACAAAGCTTAGCAGGAGAGGAGAGCCAGAGAAGTGACAGGGAAGCTACAGGTTACAACAGATTTGTGAACTCAGCCAAGCACAGTGGTGGCAGGGCCTAGCTGCTACAAAGAAGACATGTTTTAGACAATACTCATGTGTATGGGCAAAAAACTCGAGGACTGTACTTGTGACTAATTGTATAACAGGTTATTTTAGTTTCTGTTCTGTGGAAAGTGTAAAGCATTCCAACAAAGGGTTTTAATGTAGATTTTTTTTTTGCACCCATGCTGTTGATTGCTAAATGTAATAGTCTGATCATGACGCTGAATAAATGTCTTTTTTTTTTTTAATGTGCTGTGTAAAGTTAGTCTACTCTGAAGCCATTTTGGTAAACTACCCCAACAGTGTGAAGTTAGAATTCCTTCAGGGTGATGCCAGGTTCCATTTGAAATTTTATTTACAACCTGCTTGGTGGAGAAGCTGTTGTCTTCAGAACCTTGGTGTAGTTGAACTGACAGTTACTGTGTTGTGACCTGGAGTTCACCGTTAAAAGGGTCACCCATGCAAAGTCATGGAGTGTTTTTTTTTTTTTGGTTATTAATGATTGTTGGCACATCCTATGCAATATATCTAAATTGAATTATGGTACCAGATAAAGTTATAGATGGGAATGAAGCTTGTGTATCATCCATTATCATGTGTAATCAATAAAAGATTTAATACCCTCTTGAATGGAATGACAACTGTATGGATTCGGGACTGGCAGAGTTTTGGACCTTCCCTACCCACTACCCCTGATGTTGAATGCTTCTATCAATTCAAGTTCAAAACTCTGCCAGAGAATAGAAACCATCTGCTGGCTAATGCCACCTCGTAAATCCACAAATTAGAAGTTTGGGGGAAGACCTTTTTTAAACTGACTAGTGCCATTAAGAATTTTATTCAACACAAAAAAACAGGCTTACATTAAAGGAAAACTGCAGTTTCTGTCCTGGTTGGGTGGGTCTTTAGAGGTTTATGGATTGACCACTTACTATATGAAGATTAAAATTCATGTAAGAAACTATATTGTCTACTTAAATACGTGCTAACTGCAGTTTTCCTTTAAATATGGCACAAGATCACAACAACCATCCTAAAATGTTGCTTGTATAGAAAATGACTTCTAAAACCTTTATAACATTATTATCCAATCATTGTTATTTGTACATAGCTTCCTTTGAGCTCGCTTTGGTGCCCTCAATTTCAGTGCCATTGTACTTAGTAGTATAGATATTCGTTTACCACTAGGATTGTGTACTCCATCCCATGGGTGTGTTACCTGAAAGTTGGGGGGGGTGGGGTGGGGTTGGGCGGGAGGTGGAGGTGGGTGGGAAAGCATGGGTAATAGTTCCATGGGCTTGATATTGGCTGAGTTTGCAATGGCAGGTGGAACCTTAACTATTGAGGGAGTTTGCAGATACCTCAGGATTCGTGACAATGCCTTTAAAGATCCAGGAGAGATGTTCAGCTACTAGGAACTGCTAGCAAGTATAGCGCGAATGGCTCCGAGCCCAGACACTCTACAGCTGAGAGTAGACACTTGTGGTATGTGGAGTACAGATAAGCCAGGGGCAGGCCACGGCACTCCATGAAAGCTAGGAGAGTGAAGTTTCAGTGACCATCGCAAGGAAGGAGGCAGACAAGAGTAAGGCACACCTGACCCTTAGGACTAGCAGTCAGAACCAGGAGAAAAGGTTTTATTGCTATGCTGATAGGTAAGAACAGATTTTACTTACATCCATATAGCTCTCTAAAATCCAGCCTTCTCATTTTCCTTAATATATTGAGCCAAAACTAGTCCAGTTAAGCTAAACTTGGTTTTTCTGGAACTGAGTTGCTTTTAAATTGACACCCTACTCTTGGTGGCTCCTAAATGAAGGAAGTGAGCACTTTTTAATTACCTCTACTGTGATATATATTTACCCTTTAATTTCTATATTTCTTACTTTCCTTTGACCTATTTCCTTAAAACAATGGCTCAAAGTAATATTAGAATCTTCCCCCAAATGCTTGTGGGAGGTTGGGTGGGCTGTTAGTGGGAGGTGGGGGGGTTAGCCTGAAATGGAACTTGTCTCTGAAAAACTAGTTCTAAAGGCTGTTTACTTTTCTAGGGAGGACTCTGCTACCACAGGCATATCAATTCTTTAAAAAATCCAGAAACTTCAGTCCGAGCTCATGGATAAAAAGGTAAGCTTTTATAAAGTAACAATGCTTAGTATTCCCAAAGAAAAATGACAAGCTGTCCCTAATAGACTAGAAAGGTCTCATGGCTTGATCTGCTATCCACCTAATAGACTAGCCACCAAACACTATTAAAACAATTGGATTCTCAGTGAAGAGAATGGGTATAATGGTAGACTCTTCGTCTGCTTATGTACTTTTTTTTTTTCCTTTTTGCAGAAACATCCTTATGAGGACCTTTATCTGAGCCTCTTGGCACTTGATTTTCACTGCCATGCAGTTACTTAACTACCTGCTGTGCAGCTTGAATCAATCATTCAATTTTGTGAATGAACTTTAAAAAAATAAAAGGCATTTAACTTGATTTTGTGTCTTGTTTTGTCTCCCTTCATGATATTTATGATAAATAACTTGATGCTGTTTGTTCTTTACCAGATGAAGTTTGAGCATGGGAAATAGAGGAGTTAATGATAGCCAGGTGTCTGGTACACCAGAAATGTACCCTCATTCCTTATTAGAGTTTCTTACAGTCAACTGTAGTTGTTTAAAGAAAACTGCAATATGATTGCTTTAAGCAAAGCTACATGTTAATTAAGATGAAATTGGGGTGAATTAGCTGTTAAGTTCTTAAACATAGTGCACCTCATCTAGGAGTGAACGAGCTTTTATTGGCCAATTATTTCCAGCTTCAAAAAGAGCCTCAAGATGGTAAAGGAGATACTTCACCTTGGCAAAGGTAATAAGCCTAAAAATATGTTTTAAAGCAGTAGTTTAACTCTTTCAGCAAGTAATTATGTTTTTCTCTAGCCTGTTTCCATCCTTGGTAAAAGAAAGCTTGTGAATCCATTGGTCCGTTATTAAACAGAATTATGAGTAACAAAATTCCTTATTTTTTTATATGAAGTAACCAAGGAAGGTGATTACCTCATTCAAATTCTTGTAACCCACCCTTCCATGTTTCACCTGAAGTACTGATGAATAGCCTGTGTCTGAGGATCTTTCCCACTACAATGTACCTCCATGAGGTGTCTCCTGTTGGCTGTATCTCCAGTGCCTAGAACAATGCCTTGAACTTACTATGTGCCTAGTAAATAATTTGTTGAGTAAATGTCTAAATTAGTCTCTGAATTACCATTTTTGTGGGTTTGATTTGAATGAAAAAACTTAATCTGCTATCTCAAACTACCTGACCCCATATTTTCAAGTTTTTGAGAAAGTTGACAAGTTGGACTGTCTTCAGATCTATTAGGAAGTTTTCATTCCCTGGTGACCAACTTTTTCTGAATCTGTAGGCATTAAGTTTCTATTTCAATCACGTCTGATCTTTTGTCTCACAAGTAATGAGTATTAAGAACTTGAAAGTAAGGTTTCTCTAGTGAAATGGAATAGAAGTGTTAAATAGAAGCAAAATACTCCAAAGAGACCTATATAATCTAGTGATCAGGAAGGTTGGGAACTGCCCCAAATCCAAGCAACGGGACAAAGGTGTGGTATGGAGGGAGTTTGAAACTTCATTGTATCCTAAAAAACACTAGCAAAAGGCCCTAGATCTTCAAGGATCATAGAAGGGAAGTAGGGGTGGGAGAGGGGCAGCACACCGAAACAAGAATTGGGTAACATCTAACATAACCAGGGAGATGGATGATTTAACCAAAATGCATATGGGGTGTCGCTGTGTGAAGCAAGCTTTATCCAGTCCTGGCTGTGAAATCCTCTAAAACTTGTTCAGTCATTCAGTGGTGTTCGACTCAGACCCTGTGAACTGCAGCATGTCAGGCTTCCCTGTCCTTCACCCCCAGAATTTGTTCAAACACGTCCATTGAGCCAGTGATGCCATCCAACCACCTCATCCTCTGTCACCTGCTTCTCTTAAACACTCAGTCTTTCCCAGTATCAGAATGAAAGTTGGGTTCCAATCCAATTCTGTTCAACCAAGAAAGGCCTGTCCTGTGGGCATTCTAGACTTTTCAGTCCTAACGCTCAGGAACCTCTTACAGAGGGTCTAGCCATCTCCAGCAGCAATCCTAGCTCTATAAATAGGGGCCACCCAAGAAGATGGGGTTCCTCAAATCATAGCCTCTGGCTCTGAGAAGGGGATTGAAAGTGGTAGATCACAGTGCTCAGGCCCAACTGTTGTGTGTCCCGTCCTCCTCCTGTCAAGGGAGAGAGAAGCAAGCTCAGCAGAACACCCTCCCCACCACCAACAGGCAGTGAGCTCTGAGGAGCACCCCACTTCATCACCCTCCCTCAAGAAAGAAGACACAGCAGAAGGCTATTTCTGTAGAGTGCTTTATATATCAAAGCTCAGTCGAGACTGGAAACCTAGAAAACAACCACGGAAGAGAGATACCAGCCCTCCCCTCACATCCTTGCCTCCAGGCAAGCCTCACTGAACACACCTCGGACCTTCCAAATGCCAGGTTTCCCACTGTGGTCCCCTCCTGGTCTACAGAACTCAGCTCCCCCTGGGCCTCATTGATGGGGAGGACCTTTATCAGAAGAGAATGAAGGAAACCCCCATCACCAGTCCCACCCCTCTGGCCAGCTCAGTCTGTGGCCTCCATTTTGGTCCCCCGGGGCACCAGGAAGATGGCCCCATCGGCAGCCTGGTGTAGCGCATACTCTTCAGGGGAATAGCTGTTGCCTGCTTCATCCCGCAAGTGCTGGAAAATGTCACGGTACAGGTCCGTCAGCTGTTGGCGCATGACCTCCAGGGTCCGGTCAGCCTCGCCTCGGGCCCGGAGAAGCCGCTCCCGCTCGCTGCCCAGCCGCTCCAGTTCGCGCTCCAGCTGCACGATGGTCTCCAGCTTTCTCTTGCGACAATTCTGGGCGGCCACCTTGTTCTTGCCCCGCCTTCGGATGTCCCGGACCAGGGCCAGCTGGCTCTCCGTCAGCGGGTACCGCGCCAGCAGCTCGTTGAAGTCATCTACTGGCAGGTTGACAATCTTGTCCGTAGGGAAGGGGATCTTCATAGCCAGGGCCCTCCGCTCATCCCGACTCCCCGCCTCCCCCCGTGCAGTGGGCTTGGCCCGCACAGGGCCTGAGGAGGGTTCTAAGGCTAAGGGGGTCTCAGCAGGTGGCAAGGCATAGTTGGGGTGGGTCAAGGAGTTGGGCATTAGTGAGTAGGGGTACTCCACTGGGTACATTTCTACATACTCGCTGCGACGCCGGCCAGCCTCCGTCCCCTCCAACTCAAGAGATTCAGCGTCACTATAGTTGAGGGATAATCCTGAGTCAGATTCTGGGTCTTCTTGGGGCTTGGATGGCCCCGCTGACAACCCAATGTCCAGGAGGGCCAAGGGGTCTGGGAGGGGGTCACTGAGCAGGCCCGAGAGGGTCAGTGGCTTGGAGACTGGCACAGTCATGTTGCTGCCATAGGAGTACGAAGGGTCTGGGACATGAGACGTGGGTGCTGGGAGCTCATAGGGTGGTGTAGGAAGGGGAAAGCTAGGCTCCGAGTGGATAGAGCAGGGGCAGTAACTTGGAGGTGGCGGGGGCCCTGGGTATGGGACGGGGGCTGGGGGCTCGAACGATGGCTCACTTGGAGCATTCAGACCCTGCAAGAAAAGACACCAAGAGGTTTGTAGATGGGCTGAGGAACAGAAGAAACCATCTCTCTCTCAGAACCAAACTGAGTCCCACTGAAAGAACCAGTGAGATAATCACAAGGGAACAGAAAGTTGCTAATAATTATTGAAAGCTTCTGGCAAAGTTGTGACACAGCAAGTTCATGAAGAAAGCAGCTTAAAAAGGAAGAGAACTCGCTGAAGTCAGACTTCAGAAAGGAGTACCTAACGCCGTAACAGTTGTGGAATCCTCTCCTCCTCAGGAGAAGTTCTTACTGGCTTGGGATGGCTCTTGTCCCTTTATTTCCTTCAGGAAGATAAGGAGTCACTCCAAGATGGCCCTTGGAACCCTTTCCTGCTGCCATTATCTAGGGTCAAAGGGTCAAGTTCAGGCCCTGGCCATGCCTTGGGTGCCCAGCAGAGGGAGCTGCTGTGTGGGAAGAGGGCTTAGGGTAGATCCTGAGGGCTGAAGCTGGCGGCAGGGGAGAGAATGGAGTGGGCACAGTGCCAGGTCTAGGGCAGAGAGTTACTTAGGGGAGCCACCGTCAGCTCTGCCCTTTCCCTGCCAGTCCCTCTGTCCCTAACCAGGTGCAGAGAGGAGGAGAGAACATGCTGGGGAGAACAGGGCCCCCAACCCACATTGGGGAGCCACTCTGCTCCAGCCCAGCTGGGGACAAAGGCATCATTGTTAGGCCAACAGACACCCCTTTGTCCAAGTAGCAGGAGGAAAGGACCCCGGCATAGCTTGACCCCCCTCCCTTCCCCAGGCCCCTGAGCTACAGCTCTGCTACCTGAGGGAAAGGGGCCCAGCTGCTGAGGACAGGGGGAGGAAATGAGGGAGGAAGATGGGCAGGACTGGAAGAGGGCAGAACAGAGGAAGATGAAGAGGGAAGGCGGGGCAGGAGGCGAGGTAGAGAGATGTGAGCAGAGTGGCTGCCCAAAGAGCTTGCACCCCCAATCAGATCCTTCCTTCCCACCACTGCTATCTCCTGCTCATCCACATCCCTCCCCCTCAACACTCTGGCCTTCCCTCCAGATCTCCCTCGACTCCAGCCCTTCTTTTTACAGTGTCCAGAACATTTCCATCTTGAGTCCCCGGGCTCTGCTTGCTCCAGCGCCACCCCCCACCCCCATCCCCACCGCCACGCACACCCAGGGCCTCAATCCCAGCCAGACTCCCTGTTTCACTGCTTTTCACCTCCCCCCCACACCTCCCCCCACCACCTCGTTCCCCTCTACCTGGCTTACCTGCAGCTCAGTGATGGACATGATCTCCTGCCAAGTCAGTTCCATCTCAGCTGGCTCCGGAATGGGCAGCTGTGTTACCCTGTTCCTGCTCTGCTGTGGAGGACACGGGGACATCCTACTGGGCCAGGGCCTGGTCCAAGGTCCCGAGAGCCCAGATGGTCCCAGCAACCTGTATCAAAGGAGAAACAAGGGTTAGGGCTTCTCCTGCCACAGGTCAGCAGTTTTGTCCTTCTTCATTGAGCAGCTGGGCTTCCCAGGTGGCACAGTGGTAAGGAATCCACCCGTCAATGCAGGAGACTCGGGTTTGATCCCTGGGTGAGGAAGATCCCCTGGAGGAGTAAATGGCAACCCACTCCAGTATTCTTGCCTGGAAAATCCCATGGACAGAGGAGCAGGCTACAGTCCATGGGGTCACCAAGAGTCTGACATGACTGAGCGACTGAGCACGCATGCATGCACAGAGCGGCTCCCTCCAGCTTCACCTGAGGGAAGGAGACGCCTCATCCCCCCATTCATGCTGGACTCATCAACAACTCCTTAAGCTAGAAAGCCTTTTTCTGCTGTGTTATCTCTACCTCACCTGCTATGGCTGTAGGCAGTTCCTCTGGGAGCACAGTAGGTTTTATCTTCTTTTCAGATAAGATGCCTTCTCTTTCCCCTACTGCTTAACTCCTCAGGACTGTATCACAGGCCAGGACAGAAGCCACATCACCTAGGGTTGTGGTTTTGTTTTTCCTGTCTCCTGCAGCAGCATCAGGGATCACTCCTGCTCTCCTCCTCTGCCCTCAGTTTTAGGATCTCAGTCTTTTCTTTCCAAGTTGAGAGTGAGTGCTTGGGGATCCCCAAGGAGCGTGTTGTGGGAAGAGCCAAGCAGACAGCCCCTCCCTTTCTCTAAGATAGGGCCCAGGCCTGCTGGCTGATAGCAGCCCTGCCCTCGCCTCCTATCCTGGTCCTGGGCTCCCCTGCCTGGGCCAGATAAGAGGTTTATCAGCAGCAGGCAGCAGAGGAGGAATGGTCTCTGGAGACACTGGACCTCTGCCCTGTGTCCTGCAGGGTCCTCTTGGCTATACCCCACCTCACAAACCAGGTCATATAATAACCACAGCAAAGACTTGCTTGGCATTTGTTGAGAACTGAGCCTGGGGGTCTATAGGCATTCATTTATGAGATTGATTTTCACAAAGATCCTATAAGGTCCATTCCGAAGCTGAGACTCAAGCTGATAAATAGCAGAGTCAGGTCTGGTACCTAGAGTTGCTGACTCTACTACCTATCCCACCTTCCAGGTGCCTTCCCAGTCCTGCTCCATACCTTGCTACGCCGAGACTCTACTGGCAGCCAGCATCAGTCAACTCCTTCTGTGGAATCTTGGCCTCTTTTCTCTTCTAGGGAATATTTCTTTAGAGACTTGAATACTCACTCCCCCTTTGCTTTGGATCTGGGCTGGAGCTGCAGACCTGCGCAGCAGCATGATGTTGGGCAAGCCATTGCCTTTCTCTGAGCTTCTGTTTCCTCATTTGTAAAACCAGGGAGTGAGACAAGTTGAATTCGGAGGTCCCTCCCTCTCTGCTTGGACAGTTCAACATTCTCAGCAACCCCTCAGCACTGCCTTCATCTTCTCCTTTCTGTCACCCTTTCTCCTCACTCCACCTCCCTATTCCCTGACACCCATCTCACCCTCATCTGTTCTCCCTGCCTTTGGCAAGACACTCCAAGTAGATTTGGCAGGGGGCCCCTGATCTCTTAGGGCCATGCACCATACCCTATGTTTGCTGTAGAAGGAAAGGCAGGCAGACTGGGTGGGTGGGGGAGATTTACAGAAGGACAGACAGAGTATAGGGTTGGATGAGCTTAAATCACCACAAGGATGGGCTATCACAGGTATTTAATATGGAATCCACTCTGACTCACCACAAAATTCATGACAGCTGCAAATTGTCCTTTCAAAGGAGGATCACCCCAAGTCCCTGCCTGCCCCCTCCTTGTTACATGGCCATCCCTAGAGCTGGGAGTTGGCACAGGCCCTTGGCCAGTGGGCAGAGGGTGGGGTGTTTATGTCTGTCCAGGATGCCATTTCAACACCGGAACCCCACCTTCTCCACCCAGGTTCTGGCGGAAATTGCCCAAAGGCAAAGTGAATGGAGAAGGGGTTTAGGGGGCAGGGACAATGATTCTTGCCTCATAGTCCTTCTCACACACACACACATCCCGTTTTGTCCCTCTGTATAATTTCCCGGATCTGACTCTTAGGTGCAATACAAAGATCCTGCCCTAGGAGGCAGGAGACTAGGTTCTCTGGCATTTCACATGCATGATCTGGGGCAAATTGCTTCCTATTCATTCTCTCCCGTTAAATGGAGACAGACCTGGAGAACCTCCTTACAGTAGATTGTATCTGGCTCAAGCAATCACAAACTTTATTGTGGGCTGCATTCACCTGGGGTGCCTGTGAAAATACAGAATTCTGAAAGCCACCCACCCCAGATCCATCAAAATTGAATTCACAGGTACAAGTACCTGGCAATCAGCACTTTAACAAGTGGCCTGGTAGGTGTTTCTGATGCCAGAGGCCCACCGTACTTTGAAAACTGTTAACCAGTCCAATCATATGGATTTACTTGAAAGAACACAAGGCCAGAAAGTCTGGCAAGTAATCTCCAGACTTATAGCTTCACAATCTCAATCCAGGCAAGGCTGGGTTCTAGGCTGCCCTGGTCTCTGAAACTAGATATCAGCCCCTTCTCATAAAGACCAGGAATTTAATCCTCCCCTTACCCTAGGACAGGGAAATGAGAATCCAGAAGGGTCACTGGGGGAGACAGGAAGTAAGGAAAGAGGCAGTTAAGGAGAACCTTAGGATCAACTCCAGCCAGCTCTCTGGTACAAGTCTGCGCTGGGCCAAAAGGGAGTAGTCTGTTCTTCCCTAGACACTCAGAGATGGGTGGTGGTCTATACACTAGCTGTAGGCCCCTCTGGGTCTTAGGAGCCTACCTTCCTGAAGACAGGCCAAGGAGGTGGCAGCCAGTGGTATAGCTCAGGGAGAAAGAATCAGATCAAATAGAACATCACAAAGGGTACAGAAGCTGAAGAGGTCCTGGGAAAGTGCAGCCTGCCTGCCTGTGTCCCTTTTCTTTTACAGCAAATGGTCCTCATTTTCTAGTTTAGCCCACACTTTGAGGTCACACACCCATCTTGCTCCCCAACACTGCATATCAAGTAGGATGGACACCATCTCCACGGACTATAATCCACCCTCTTTACTCGCATTCTAAACCGTTCTGGCTTACCCAAAGAGATTTTATCACAATCCCTGAATACACACAGAATGACATGGAGCTTTATGTTTCCGGATACAGAGTGAGGACCATTTGGGGAGGGATGCTGTGGAGAGGAAGGTATTTGGCCCCATCTGCTGCCCCAAGGCTCTCTCTGACAAGGGGGAGAAACAGAGAGAGGGTTTGCCCCTGGGACCCTGTTCTGAGGCTTATTAGACTTCCCTTTCCTCTCCAGGTGTCAACAGAAGCAGTGAAAGGATGGGGAGGGATCAGTAAAACTTGGGGTGTGGAGTGGCGGGTGAGCAGCCTGCAGCTTAGAAAGATTAGGAAGAATCTCCAAAGAGAGGGAGGCACACAGAAGTGAGAGAAAGTAACAGAATGGAGGGAAAAGGGGGTGGAGGGAGCCATGGGGAGGGAGAGGGAGTTGAGGGTGTGGAGAGAGATTTGAGCCCAGTAGGATGTGTGGGGTCACACGTGACTCACACAGATGCATGGGAACAAGGGAAAGAGGGACGAGTTTCTGCCTTCCCATCACCCAGTCACTAGACCCCAACTTCAGTCCTTAGGAAGCCCAATGATAGAGAATCTCAGCTCCAGCAGGTGTGACAGACAGGTGACCTCTCTGCCACTGTCCCCAGCCATCTGTCTCCTCAGCTACCAAGATTTCCAATCAGAAGCAACTATGCTGTGGTGGGATGCCTTCCTCGCCCTTCCAATTCCACCTGATCCCCACTGTTCCAGGCCCGGAGAAGAGAAAGTGCAGAGGGAGGAGAGAACTCAGCACCTCCGAGCCCTAGCAGCCCATCCTGGTGCAACAACACTTCTCAGCGACCCAGGCGCCCACTGTCTCAGATTCCTCAACTTCCCCTAGATCTCCCCAAATGGCTGGACAGGGCAGCGTGATGGGATGGAGTAGGGGAAAGGATGGTACCGCATACCTGAGAGTCCAACAACAGCCAGTCTGCCCAAGGGTTACTCAGGGTCACTCCCCAGCCCCTGAGGCGTCCCTTGGGGACCACTGTCTGGTCCCCATCCATAGCATTTTGCCCCAAGAACCCCAAAGGGCTCAAGAAGCCATGTAGGTCTCCCAGAGAAATTCCCACACCTGTCAAATTCCTAAACCAGGGTAAGCCAGCCTAGTAAGAACCTCCTAGGATCGCCCTGCGAGTTGGTTCTTCTCCCTTTGCCTCCTCCACCTCCCCAGCCTGTCCCCACTGCCCCCACAGCCTGACACATCCACTGCAGTCCTCCTCCCCGCCCGCCCCGCAAGCACCTGTGGCAGGGTCCCAGCGGGGTGAGGAGAGCGATGAGAGAGATGAGGCCAGCCTGGGCTGACACCTCCTGGGTGAGGATCCCTGCTACCTCTGAGAGCCGCGGAGGGCCGTGCCCCGCCTCCCGGCCATTGCTGAGAGCCCAGTGTGGAGGCTCCGGGAGCTCTGGGCGGTCGCTGAGCGCCCAGTGTGGAGTGCGGGGAGCTCGGGGCCAGCGCACCAGCCTCTTCTCTGAAGCCCTCGGCCTGAGTTCTCCGTCCTTCCTCCTACCCTCCCCTTTCCCCGTGGCCCTCCTCTTCTCCTGCCCCTTCTGGCCAAGAGAGGAAACTTGAGTCCGGTGTGGTTTCTGCCCACACCCCGCCCCCACCTTGCTCCCGGCCAGCGTGGGGCACACATGGCTCGCTCCCAGCCCTCCGTGTGAGCCCAGTCCAGCCAGCTCTGCATTTCTCCCATGCGTATGATGAATTCCAACCTGATGATCTAAGCAGCAGAGCGACCTCCAAACTTCATACAAGTTGTAACCCCCTGCGCTTTGCCCCTTTGACTCTCTTCAGGACAGGGAAACTGAGTCCTGGCAAGGTGGAGAGCAGCTGGAGAAAAGGACCAGATGTCTAGCATCCCAGTTGTTAGGCAGGTAGGCCTTTGGGACACTGCTTTTATTTCAGGAAGGCATGGGCTCTGGGAAAGGGGTAGGGGAGCTTTCAGGGGAGGAGGGCCCAGCCGCTTTGATGTGTCCTTTCACCTGTAGCCTTCTCCCCTCCCCCTGCAGCCTCAGATGTCCTAGGACAAAGGCCTCTTTCTTGGCCAGGTTTGTTGTCAGTGTGTGAGGGGAGTTGGGGTGGGGGGAAGCCTCCTGGCAGGGACATTATTCACCTGCCTTAAAGGGGACCCTAGATGCCCTCTGTCCTTTCTTCCAGGCAGTCACAGGGCAGCCACATACTCTAGACAGAACAGGACATGTGTGTAGGGTGTCAGGTCCACCCCAGCATCCACAGCAGCTCTGGGCGCAGGCCAGTAAGTACCCCTGGAAGTCACTCATTCATCCATTTGCCTCCAAGCCACAACCCAAGATCTTTCTCCAGAGACTAGGAGAAAAGTCTGGGTTCCTCCTAGCTTTTAGCTCTAAGGAAAGTCTTTCCTATGTCTAGTTTCACTCCTTACAGCTGCAGCTTACACTTTTTTCTTTTTTCTTTTCTTATGATATTCAAGTTAAATTGAAAACAGTTATTGACTGAGGAGTTAGGCAGGTGCCACCCTAAAACAGGACTGGCATTCAGCCAGCATTCTGTGATAGGCTTGTGTTCACTATTAAAATAATGAAAACATTCTGTCTCACTTGGTAAAGAATAGCTTCTGGGAGTCTTCCAAGTGTTCCCCATCATTACAGTACTATGTCAGCCACCCCAGTTCTCTCTCAGGATGCCCCCAACCCAATAAGACAACCGAGCAACTCAAGAGGCAATGTGATACCTGCAGCCTGTGTGTGTGGGTTTGATCAACACCCATGCCAAACCCATAGTTCAGTGATTTGAATTCCATCCCTGCCCCAGGAGATCATAATTCTACATGCATGATCTATGTGGGGCAGGAGGTGACCCATGGCTTCACTGCATGTTACATGCAGGTTCAGAATCTCTTGATGACCTGGGTATGATCTAGGTCACAAACATGAGTACTCAGGTAGCTTATGTATTTATTTGGACCATTGGAGGGGATGAGGGGTGGTGATAGTCATACTTATGGCTGATTCAGTAGTGGTATCAGGTTACAGATAGTCAACAAACATTTGCTGAATGAAAGCTACCAGTTCAGGACACTATTTGTGGCATCACACATACAATTATAACATAACTTATCCAATGAATGAATGGATATTTATGGAGTGTCTACTTATCATTCATTCATTCAACAAATATTTGTTGTGTGTCTACTATGTTTCCCACTCCAGAACTACACAAAGATAAATAAGAATAGTCTGTGTCCTTATTAACAGTCTATGCAGAGAATTTGGGGTTTTCCAGGTGGCACTAGTAGTAAAGAATCTGCCTGCCAATGCAGAAGACTCAAGAGATGCGGGTTCAATCTTTGGGTTGGGAAGATCCTCTGGAGAAACCCACTCTTGTATTTTTGCCTGGAATATCCCATGGACAGAGGAGCCTGGCAGAATGCAGTCCATGGGGCCACAAAGAGTCAGATACAGTAATAAAGGTCTATGCAAAGTGCTATGGAGGGACTTCCCTGGAAGGCCAGTGGTTAAGACTTCTCCTTCCAATGCAGGGGTACGGGTTTGATCTCTGGCTGGAGAGGTAAGATCCCACATGCCTTGTGGCCAGAAAACCAGAACATAAACAACAGAAGCAATATTGTAACAAATTCAATAAAGACTTCAAAAATGATCCACATCAAAAAAAAAAAGGCACTATGGAGCTGAAATGCTGTTGGGGAAATTCAGAGTGGGCTTCACAGAGGAGGTGACAATTGTGCTGGGCTGTGGAGAATGACTCAGGGTTCAGCAGGAAAAGAGGGGAGAAGGGTATTCCAAACCAAGGTGTGAAAGCCCAGAGGCATCAGATGGAGAAGAGTACTCAGGGTTTCCTAGGGTGGAGTGTGGGGTAGGAAGTAGTGAAAAACAAGCTTGGGGAGATTGACTGGGGCTATATTGTAAAAGTCTTGAAAGTCATACTACAGAGGTTGTGTTTCATCCCATGTGCGAGTCAAAGACGTGTTTGAAGCAGTTCACTTGTTTTCAGGGACAGACATGGTCATACAGGCCTGAGCTAAGTCAACAGACAGCCTTCATTTAGGCGGCTGGCCAGGATATCTCTCCCACCTCACCCTATTCTCCTCCCGTAGGAAGAGGCTGTTACTGTGGTTAACAGGCTGTGTTCTGCCTCTAGAACATTCTTTTTTTTTTTTTTTAATGTATTTATTTATTATTTTTGGTTGCACTGGGTCTTTGTTGCTGCACACAGACTTCCTCTAGTTGCAGAGAGTGGGGGCTACTCTTTCTTGCAGTGTCTGGGGTTCTCACTACAGTGGCTTCTCTTGTTGCAGAGCACAGGTTCTAGGCGCACTTGGGCTTCAGTAGTTGTGGCTCTTGCGCTCTGAACGCAGGCTCAGTAGTTGTGGTACATGGGCTTGGTTGCTTTGCGGCATGTGGGATCTTCCCAGAGCGGGGATCAAACCCATGTCCCCTGCATTGGCAGGCGGATTCCTATCCACTGTACCTCAAGGGCAGTCCCGGAACACTCTTTACAGCCCCCCAGGGGTGGGGATGGTTCCTTTAGTCCCCTCCTTTCAGATTCCTGCTGTCTAGAGTCAACCTCCTTCTATCTTAAATCTCCTTTGCTTGATGTAAGATTAACAGGGTATTAGGAGCCTGAATGGGTTGGACAGTGCCTGCAGCTAGGCAAGGCAGAATACTTAAGATTTTCCTAGCCCCAAGATCCTCCTGCTTCAGCCAAAGTGGCAGAGACAGAGTGTGGAGAAAAACATGGCCACACATCTTTACTGTTATACCATTCCTCATCCATGCTGCTCACGCACCCCCAAAAGGCTGTCTTGTTGTCACCTCTGGTCAATTCACCCCACCCTCACCCCAGTGTGTGTGCACACCACCGTCAGCATCAGGGCAAGCCACAGCCGTGTTGCCAAACACCCTACTGGGTTATGCAACCAGCTTCCCGAGTAGGGCGGGGTGGGTAGAGGTGAAACCAGGGGAGGGCCACAGGTCCCAGAGGGAGCTGGCTGCCTGGCCTGCTTGCCTTTTGGGCTGACCGCAGTGGCCCCAGGGGGCGGGGGCAGGCCTGGCCCTTTTATCAGTGCCCTGCAGGATTGCACCCGCCACCCCCTGGCTTCCTCTCTCAACAGACGGAAAGGGGAGGCAGCCACAGGGTGCAAGGGAGGGCTGGGCGTTATCCTAGGCTGCAGAGCCTGGCGGTTACCCCGGATGGCTGGGGGAGGTGTTGGAGGGGGTCTGGGACCAGGGAATAGTGAGGCCCCTCTTACTCAAGTAAGGAAAGGGAGATATAAACTGATGCCCAGATGGTGGAGCCAGATGTCCTAAGCCATCCACTGGTTTTTCCTTGTGTTCCAGTTTGGATGAGGATAGGATTAAAAAAAAAGGTCTCTGAAGAGGTTCCTTTCCATATATAAGAGTTCTAAGAGGATTGACTCAGGAGTCAGGACACTGAGCCCCACAATCAGGTCTAAAGAGCTTGTGGCTCTCAAGGGTCCAGAGAGTTGGGGAGGACTGAGGTTCCCAGTCCTGGCATCTGTGGGTTATTCCTGGGTAGCAGAGCCCCACACCTAACCAAAGACACATGAAGGCTGATAGATGAGTCCAGAATAGTTCAGCGTAACCCCTGGAGCTTAATTCTAAATCTAGAGAGGGAAGGAGGTTGCGTGGTGTTCAGTTCAGTTCAGTCACTCAGTCGTGTCTGACTCTTTGCAACCCCATGGACTGCAGCATGCCAGGCTTCCCTGTCCATCACCAACTCCCAGAGCCTAGTCAAACTCATGTCCATCAAGTCGGTGATGCCATCCAACCATCTCACCCTCTGTTCGTCCATTTCTGCTCCCGCTTTCAATCTTTCCCAGCATCAGGGTCTTTTCAAACGAGTCAGTTCTTTGCATCAGTTGGCCAAAGGATTAGAGTTTCAGCTTCAGCATCAGTCCTTCCAATGATCACCCAGGACTGATCTCCTTTAGGATGGACTGGTTGGATCTCCTTGCAGTCCAAGGGACTCTCAAGAGTCTTCTCCAACAGCACAGTTCAAAAGCATCAATTCTTCGGCGCTCAGCTTTCTTTATAGTCCAACTCTCACATACATACATGGCTACTGGAAAAACCATAGCTTTGACTAGATGGACTTTTGTTGGCAAAGTAATGTCTCTGCTTTTTAATACGCTGTCTAGGTTGGTCAAAGCTTTTCTTCGAAGAGGCAAGCATCTTTTAATTTCATGGCTGCAGTCACCATCTACAGTGATTTTGGAGCCCAAGAAAATAAAGTCTGTCACTGTTTCCATTGTTTCCCCATCTATTTGCCATGAAGTGATGAAACAGGATGCCATGATCTTAGTTTTCTGAATGTTGAGTTATAAGTCAGCTTTTTCACTCTCTTCTTTCACCTTCATCAAGAGGCTCTTTAATTCCTCTTTGCTTTCTGCCATTAGGGTGGTGTCATCTGCATATCTGAGGTTATTGATATTTCTCTCAGCAATCTTGATTCCAGCTTGTGCTTCATCCAGCCTGGCATTTCACATGATGTATAGCATCACTGACTCGATGGACATGGGTTTGGGTAAACTCCGGGAGTTGGTGATGGACAGGGAGGCCTGGCGTGCTGCGATTCATGGTGTCACAAAGAGTCGGACACGACTGAGCGACTGAACTGAACTGAATTGAACTCTGCAGAAGTTAAATAAGCAAGGTGACAGTATACAGCCTTGACGTACTCCTTTCCCGATTTGGAACCAGTCTGCTGTTCCATGTCCAGTTCTAACTGTTGCTTCTTGACCTGCATACAGATTTCTCAGGAGGTAGGTCAGGCAGTCTGGTATTCCCATCTCTTTAAGAATTTTCCACAGTTTGTTGTGATCCACAAAGTCAAAGGCTTTGGTGTAGTCAAAAAAGCAGAAATAGATGTTTTTCTGGAATTCTCTTGGTTTTCCGATGATCCAACAGATACTGGCAATTTGATCTCTGGTTCTTCTGCCTTTTCTAAATCCAGCCTGAACATCTGGAAGTTCACGGTTCACATACTGTTGAAGCCTGGCTTGGAGAATTTTGAGCATTACTTTGCTAGTGTGTGAGATGAGTACAACTGTGTGGTAGTTTGAACATTCTTTGGCATTGCCTTTCTTGAGATTGGAATGAAAACTGACCTTTTCCAGCCCTGTGGCCACTGCTGAGTTTTCTAAATTTGCTGACATATTGAGTGCAGCACTTTCACAGCATCATCTTTTAGGATTTGAAATAGCTCAAGTGGAATTTCATCACTTCCACTAGCTTTGTTTGTAATGATGCTTCCTAAGGCTCACTTGACTTCACATTCCAGGATGCCTGGCTCTAGGTGAGTGATCACACTGTCGTGGTTATCTGGGTCATAAAGATCTTCTTTGTATAGTTCTTTTGTGTATTCTTGCCACCTCTTCTTAATATCTTCTGCTTCTGTTATGTCCACACCATTTCTGTCCTTTTTTGTGCCAATCTTTGCATGAAATGTTCTCTTGGTATCTCTAATTTTCTTGAAGAGATCTCTAGTCTTTCCCATTCTATTATTTTCCTCTATTTCTTTGCATTGACCACTGAGGAAGGCTTTCTTATCTCTCTTTGCTATTCTTTGAAACTGCATTCAAACTGGTATATCTTTCCTTTTCTCCTTTGCCTTTAGCTTCTCCTCTTTTCTCAGCTATTTGTAAGGCCTCCTCAGACAACCATTTTGCCTTTCTTTTTCTTGGGGATGGTCTTGATCACTGCCTCTTGTACAATGTCACAAACCTTCATCCATAGTTCTTCAGGCACTCTTGTCTATCAGACCTAATCCCTTGAATCTATTTGTCACTTCTACTGTATAATTGTAAGGGATTTGATTTAGGTCATACCTGAATGGTCTAGTGGTTTTCCCTACTTTCTTCAATTTAAGTCTGAATTTGGCAATAAGGAGTTCATGATCTGAGCCACAGTCAATCCCAATCTTGTTTTTGCTGACTGTATAGAGCTTCTCCATCTTTGGCTGCAAAGAATATAATCAATCTGATTTCAGTGTTGGCCATCTGGTGATGTCCATGTGTAGAGTCTTCTCTTGTGTTGTTGGAAGAGGGTGTTTGCTATGCCCAGTGCATTCTCTTTGCAAAACTCTATTAGCCTTTGACCTTTGCACCTTTGTGTGGTGTAGAGTAAGTAGAATGTTGTTGTTCAAATCTTGAATCTTAAGACCTGGACTTGAGTACCTGCATTCACTGGTTACATGACTTTGGGCAACTCAACCTTCCTGAGCCTTGTTTCTTTACAAGGGAAAATGGAGATAAGGATGATAATACCTATTCAGTGGAGTTTTGGGGAAGATAAAAGGAGATCAATAAGTGAGGCTGGGGAATGACAGGCTAGGCTAAGTAGCTTCAGTTGTGTCTGACTCTGTGCGACCTTATGGACAATAGCTCACCAGGCTCCTCTGTCTGTGGGATTCTGCAGGCAAGAATACTGGGCTGAGTTGCCATGTCCTCCTTCAGGGAATCTTCCCAACTCAGGAATCGAACCCACATCTCTTGTGTCTCCTGCATTAGCAGGTGTGTTCTTCAGAAGCTTAGAAACCTGGAAACCAGAGTGCCTCAGAGGCTTGGGAATTGAGAAGAGTCTACTTATCTGGAAGTCAGACTCTGGTGGAGAGATACCTGGAACAGAACTGAAGCCAGTAGGCAGTCTGGTTCTGGGAGAGAACCAGGACTAGAATGCAGCAGTGTTTGGGGGGCTGGGTGGTAGACTTTCAGGAACTAGCTCTGGAGCCATGGCTTTCCCACCCCAGCACTATTGGGCAGGGCCAGTTTTAGCCACACAATGGGCATAGTGCCAGCCTTATGTGCTTCGGTCACCTTCCAGGAACCCCAGAACCCTCCCCCTCACCCAACCCTGTTGCAATCCTCTGCAGTGGGCGGAGCTTCCTGGGAAGTCCCACCCTCTGCTCCTCAGAGGATGGAAGGCTTGAGGCCTGACTATTCATTTCCTCCTTTAAACAGGCATCCTGCTCATTCCAGCCTCCTATCTCTGCTCCTCCTGCTCCCTTGCACCAGAATGCTCTCCTTGGACCTTTCTACCAACCGGATGCAGTACAGAGTGGAAGAGAGATCTGGGTTTGAGTCTCAGCTCACATTTAGAAGTTCAGACTTGGGCAAATTATATAACCTCCTTGAGCCTTGGTTTCCCCTTGGTAAGTGGGGAGAACTGAGCTTCTTGTAAGGGATATAAGAAAATGTACATACAGTGCTTATACAGAAAGACTTTAATGTTGGATCCCTTCCTCTGATCCTGGAGAAAGAAATGGCAATCCACTCCAGTATTCTTGCCTGGAAAATCCCATGGACGGAGGAGCCTGGGAGGCTACAGTCCATGGGGTCGCAAAGAGTCAGACACGACTGAGTGACTTCACTTTCACTTTCCTCTGATCCACTGTCCAAGACTCAGCTTTGTTCAAGTTCTCTCTCCACGCCACTTTCTTGGGCTACTTTAACCCTTACCCATATTTTTCTTGTCTATCTCCTTTTGCAATTATTTTATGTACCAGAGAATTAATAATCTCATATAAATGTTTTCCAGTTGAACCATATCGTTCTGTAATAGTGATAATATAAACTATATTAGGGGGCTTCCCAGGTGGTGCTGGTGGTAACCCACCCGCCAATTCAGAAGACACAAGAGACGTGGGTTTGATCCCTAGGTCAGGAAGATCCCCTGGAGGAATGCCTGGCAACCCACTTCAATATTCTGTCTGGAGAATCCCATGGACAGAGGAGCCTGGTGAGCTACAATCCATAGAGTCACAAAGGGACTAATGCAACTTAGCACGCATGCATGAAAACTGTATTATACAAAACCTGTCTCAAGCATCATAGTATAATGGTTAAGAAGACAAGTTTTAGAGTCAGAAATGCCTTCATTCAAACCTTGGGTCTGACAGTCACTTTGAGATCTCAAACAAATTCTTTAATCTCTCTGAGTCTAATTTTACCCATCTGTAATTTGGGGCTAATTACAATACTTATCTTACATATTACTGCAAAAAGTTAACAACTGGTTATGTATGTTTAATTTAGTGATTCAATGCCTGGGATGTAATAAAGACAATTAAATAGCACATATATGGTACCTCTATTATTATAAAATAAATATTAAATATATTAAATTAAATTATTGTTAACTAATAGGTAAACTTCTTGTGAGGGATTGCATTTTGTGGTTTTGTTTTTTTTAAAACCATACGCCACAGCATGTGAAATCCACCAAGGATTGAACCTGTGCCCCCTGTACTGGAAAGCAGAGTCTTAGCCACTGGACTGCCAAGGAAGTCCCATGTTTTGTCTTTTTTATATATATCTCAAGGTGTCTATTTCTGAGTACAGCATCCTGTCACCCACTCAACAAATATTGATAGAGTATTTAACAGATTGCTAAATTTGAAGGATACCAAGATAACTGAAGAGTGAGCCTTGCCTTTGGGCAGACACGTGTATAAATAGATAAATGGTGATGTGAAGTCAGAATGGCTAAGTTACATTTCAGGGGGAACAAAGGAAAAGGAGCAGCTAACTTTCCCAGGAAAGGCCTCAGAGAGGGGGTAACCTTTCAACTAGTCTTGAGAAACAGAAGAATATGAATTTTCTAGGGAGAAAAATGGGGGACAGCATCCTGGGAAGAAGAAACATTATGTGTAAATACACAGTGGTGGGGGGAAAGTCTATAAAGTTTTGATCAGTTACAGAGTCTAGGAGTCCGAGGGTATTTTTACGGAGATCTGGGTGGAGGGGAAGTTTCCCGAACTTTCCTGGGAAAGTAGGGTAGGTCGTGGTGACCAAGCTCAGGGCCCCCTCCCTGCCAGGAGTCTAGCTGCCTATCGAAGTTCTCGGATAGTCCTCTCCCTCCAAAGACCCTGGGGCAGGTTTGGCTGACCTCCCCTGGGAGCGCTGAGGGTTTTTCCTGAATTGCTTCCAGGCTCTCGGAGTGACTATTCCGGCCAGAACGGACAAGAAGGGGGCGTCCCGGGATTCTCTTCTGTGTCGTCCCTTTGAGTCCCCATATCTTTTGTATGGTGATGGAGAACCAGGATGAACATTGTCTAATTTGCTCAGTGTCTGGTGCTTTGTGCTCAGTCGCTCAGTCATGTCTGACTCTTCGCAACCCCATGGACTATAGCCCGCCCGGCTCCTCTGTCCATGGGATTTTCCAGGCTAGAATACTGGAGTGGGTTGCCATTTCCTCCTCCAGGGGATCTTCCTGACCCAGGGATCAAACCCAAGTCTCCTGTGTCTCCTGCATTGGCAGGTGGGTTCTTGACCACTTCGCTGCTTGGGAAGCCCCAGTGTCTCTGGATCACTTCCCAAATTCTCTCGTGTTGAAATCGCTTCCCATGAAGGCTGTCTCCACACCAGGGCCTTCCACTTTCCCTGGTTATTGTCTGTGTTCTTTCTGGTTGCAGCTAAAACCATGCTCGTAGGCTGATGTCTGCAGTCTCTGGCCTTTTTTTTCCCTCAAAGAGATTACTTGCCAGAGAATGAGATATCCACAAGGAGGAAGGTAGAGGGCTCGTGGGCCCCATCATCCCCCAACTATTAGCTTCCCTTTTTGAGAACGGAGAGAGAAGGTGAGACAGAGACCCATCTGATTGGTGCAGAGCCAGCATCTCAGTCGTCCAGACAGGAAATGAAAAGAAGACTTCATCTCTTTTCTCTTTCCTGTGTTAGGAGAGGTGGAAAGAAGAAATAAGGGAAAACCAAGGGTTAGAAAAGAAGATAGAGCTGGAGCAATTCAATGCAGACAAAATCCTCTGAAATTGAAAGTACTTATTCCCTGGTGGTCCAGTGGTTAGGACTCGGCACTTTCACTTGCAGGGCCTAGGTCTGAACTGAGATCCTTCAAGCTCCACAGAGCAGCCAAAAAAAAAGAGGAAAGAATCATCCTCTGTTTACCATCTGCCTTTCCTTCTCATACCCTAACACTCCTCCTCCCATCCTAATACTCTCCTGCCTCAAGGACCGATAAACCATTAGTACTATCTTTTAATTTTAACTTTATTTATTTAAAAAAGAAAAAAATTTTTTTGGCTATGCCATGAGGCACATGGGGGATCTTAGTTCCCCAATCAGAGATCAAACCTGCACTGACTGCATTGAAAGTGTGGAGTCTTAACCTCTGGACCACCAGGGAGGTACCTCAATTTTATTTCTAAAATAATCCGTCCACTCCCTTCATATCCAGAACTATAAACTTGCAGACACTGTAAACTTCCTTGCCCCTCTCAATCTCCACTGAACTTTCCTGCAAAACAAAACATTTTTGGTTAAATCCAATGATTCAGCTTCTTCACATCTATACCTGGGCAGCTAAATATGGATGGAAGAGGGACTTACCGGGTCCCTCCCAATGCTGGGGGGCCAGGGTTCGTTCGGGTCCTGGTTGGGGAACTAGATCCCACATACGACAACTAAAGATCCTGCATATCACCATGAAGATCAAAGACCCCTTATGCTGCAACTAAGACTCAGCACAGCCAAATAAATAATACATATTTTAAAATATATATATATTGATGGAGGAAATTCCAGAATCTTGTTAAGTAGTATATTTCAAATTTATGCCCTTAAAACTCAACTAATTCAAATTTATGCCTCCAAAATTCAACTAGTTGCCAACTAATTCTATATTTACCTGGTAAATTCCTCTTTTGTTTTTTCTTTTTTTGTGTGTGTGGTAAATTCTCTTTTCTACTCTGCTCTATTCAATAACTATTTCAAGCTTTCTCTCTTCTAAAATCTCTAACACCATCTCCACTTTTGACCTTGCCTATATTTCATTGATAAAATAGATATAATCTGATGAGACTGCCCTATTTTTCCAATACGAAATTCTCCAGCTTACTTGCATCTACATGCTTGACCTTCTACATCATTAAAATGAAAGAAGTATCCCTGTTCCTAAGTAAGGCCATCCCCTCTCAATTCTCTGAAAAGATGAGAAAATTAGATTCCTCTGGGTGCATAGCTAAATTCAATCTGCTGCATAGCAAAGTGCAGCCAACTGCATGGATTCTGTCCTGAGAAGACTGATAAAATAATTCAGAGGCAGGGCTGAATCACAAGGTCATAGTCTTAAGAATTCATCCAGGTAGAACTCCCCACCCATTCTCTTGGATGAAAGCAGCAGCTATATAACCCTAAGAAGCTTCATCTTTGTGGTCTTACGTTTCATCATAGCTGTATATTGGGGAGATACTTCCTATACGTCGGAGACAAAGCTAGACTGTTATTAGGTCAGAAAGATGCTACCTTCTTCTGTTGTCTCCTTAAGACCTGCTTCACTGAGCATCCAAGACTTGAGTGACATGTCCTCACCAGTCATCCTGTGGAGGGCATGTGCCCACATATCTAGCCAACAGCTGGAGCTGCCAACACTGCTCTCTGTGATTACCACTGTTTGTACTGTTTCCCATTCTGCAGTGGCTGCAATAGAAGCAGTCTATGATTGCTTTAGCATGCCAGTCAGAATGGCTGCTATCCAAAGGTCTACAAGCAATAAATGCTGGAGAGGGTGTGGGGAAAAGGGAATCCTATTACACTGTTGGTGGGAATGTAAACTAGTACAGCCACTATGGAGAACAGTGTGGAGATTGCTCAAAAAACTGGAAATAGAACTGCCACATGACCCAGCAATCCCACTGCTGGGCATACACACCAAGGAAACCAGAATTGAAAGAGATACGTGTACCCCAATGTCCATCGCAGCACTGTTTATAATAGCCAGGACATGGAAGCAGCCTAGATGTCCATCAGCAGACGAATGGATAAGAAAGCTGTGGTACATATACACAATGAAATATTACTCAGCCATTAAAAAGAATACATTTGAATCAGTTCTAATGAGGTGGATGAAACTGGAGCCTATTATACAGAGTGAAGTAAGCCAGAAAGAAAAACACCAATACAGTATACTAATGCATATATATGGAATTTAGAAAGATGGTAACGATAACCCTGTATGCGAGACAGCAAAAGAGACACAGATGTATAGAACAGTCTTTTGGACTCTATGGGAGAGGGCGAGGGCGGGATGATATGGGAGAATGACATTGAAGCATGTAAATTATCATATGTGAAACCAATCGCCAGTCCAGGTTCGATGCATGATACAGGGTGCTCGGGGCTGGTGCACTGGGATGACCCAGAAGGATGGGATGGGGAGGGAGGTAGGAGGGGGCTTCTAGATGGGGAACACATGTACACCAATGGCGGATTCATGTCAATGTATGGCAAAACCAATACAATATTGTAAATTTAAAAAGTAAATTAATTAATTAATTTAAAAAATAGAGGCAGAGCAAGCCCTGGGCTTGGAGTTAAAGTGCTCAGCGAATAGAATTACATTCATTTTCTTTGTGTGTGTGTGTGTGTGTGTGTGTGTGTGTGTGTGTGTGTGGGAGAGAGAGAGAGAGAGAGTGTGTGTGTTTGGCCTCGAGAGACTTGTGAGATCTTAGTTCCCTAACAGGGATTGAACCCAGGCCACAGCAGTGAAAGTGCTAACCACTGGACAACCAGGGAATTCCCGTATTTATTTTTAAATTTTTTTCTTTATTTATTTTTAAGAATATAGTTCCCTGTGCTATACAGTAGGTCCTTGTCAGTTATCTGTTTTATTAATATGTATAGTAATGTGTACATGCTAATTCCAAACTCCTAATTTATCCCTTCCCCCACCTCCTTTTCCCTTTGATAACCATAAGTTTGTTTTCTATGTCTGTGGGTCTATTTCTGTTTTGTACATAAGTTCATTTGTCTCATTTTTTTAGATTCCACATATAAGTGGTATCATAACTGATACTATCTTTCTCTGTCTGATTTACTTCACTTAATATGATAATCTCTCATCCATGTTGCTGCATATGGCATTATTTCATTCTTTTTGTGGTTGAGTAATATTCCACTGGATTTATATACCACATCTTCTTTATCCATTTATCTGTCAATAAACATTTAGGTTGCTCCCATGTCTTGACTTTTGTATTGTAAACAGTCCTGTGATGAGCACTGGGGTGTAGTATCTTTTTGAATTATAGTTTTCTTTGGATTTTTGCCCAGGAGTGGGATTGCAGAAATAAATGTGGTAACTAACTCAATTTTCAGTTTTTTAAGGAACCTCCATACTGTTCTCCATAGCAGATATACCAATTTATATTCCCACCAAGAATGTAGGAGGGTTCCCTTTTCTCCAAACCCTCTCCCACATTGATTATCTGTAGACTTTTTGATGATGGTCACTCTGACTGGTGTGAAGTGATACCTCATGGTAGTTTTGATTTGCATTTCTCTAGTAATTAGCAATGCTGAGCATCTTTTCATGTACCAAACAGAGAATCTTCTTTCCTAAACATCACTGGAGAAATATTTACAACTTTTTGTTGTTGTTGAGAAGGAGAATTCTGTGCAGACTATCTCCTCCCATGAAGACAAAGTACAATTCAAATGATTGGGTTTCAGCTTCAGTCAGTCTAGGTGAACTGTGTGTGGTCTTAGGCAGTACCAATCACTTTTCTGAGTCTCTGGTTCCATTCTAGAATGGAAAATCACTGCAAAAAAACCCTCTCAATATTTCTGAGTACATGAAATACAGTTCCTTCCACTCTTAGGTTGATCCTAGAGTGACAAGAGATAGAAACATTGTTGACTTTTTCATTTAAGATGATCCAAACCTCAGCTTGCATGCCCAGAAGTTGATTTTGGTCAATTAATTCATGTTGGGAGAGCCCACTCACGCTGACTAAACTTAATAGAGCATAATATATAAGCCATACAGTTGATTTACATTGTTCATTGTTGTTCGGTTGCTGAGTCATGTCTCACTCTTTGTAACTCCATGAACTGCAGCACACCAGGCTTCCCTGTCCTTCACCATCTCCTGGAGTTTCCTCAAACTCATGTCCATTAAGTCAATGATGCCATCCAACCATCTCATCCTCTGTTGTTGCCATCTCCTCCTGCCTTCAATCTTTCCCAGCATCAGGGTCTTTTTCAATGAGCTGCCTCTTTGCATCAGGTGGCCAAAGTATTGGAACTTCAGCTTCAGCATCAGTCCTTCCAATGAATATTCGGGGTTGATTTCCTTAGAATTGACTGGCTTGATCTCCTTGCAGTCCAAAGGACTCTCAAGAGTCTTCTCCAGCACCACAATTCAAAAGCATCAGTTCTTTAGCACTTAGCCTTCTGTATGGCCCAACTCTAATATCCATCCATGACTACTGGAAAAACCATAGCTTTGACTGTATGGGCCTTTGTCAGCAAAGTGATCTTTCTGCTTTTTAATCGCTATCTAGGTTTGCCATAGCTTTTCTTCTAAGGAGCAATCTTTTAATTTCATGGCTTTTTAATTTCAGTCACCGTCCACAGTGATTTTGGAGCCCAAGAAAATAAAATCTGTCACTGTTTCCACTTTTTCCTCATCTGTTTGCCATTCAGAAAACTAAAATCATGGCATCCAGTCCTTCATGGCAAATAGATGGGGAAACAATGGAAACAGTGACAGACTTTATTTTGGGGGGCTCTAAAATCACTGCAGATGGTGACTGCAGCCATGAAATTAAAAGACACTCGCTCCTTCAAAGAAAAGCTATGACCAACCAAGACAGCATATTAAAAAGCAGAGACATTACTTTGCCAACAAAAGTCCGTCTAGTCAAAGCTATGGTTTTTCCAGTAGCCATGTATGGATGACAGAATTGGATTATAAAGAAAGCTGAGCACCCAACAATTGATACTTTTGAACCGTGGTGCTGGAGAAGACTCTTGAGAGTCCCTTGGAATGCAAGGAGATCCAACCAGTCCATCCTAATGGAAATCAGTCCTGATTATTCATTGGAAGGACTGATGCTGAAGCTGAAACTCCAATCCTTTGGCCACCTGATGAGAAGAGTTGACTCATTTGAAAAGACCCTGATGCTGGGAAAGATTGAAGGCAGGTGGAGAAGGGGATGACAGAGGATGAGATGGTTGGATGGCATCACCGACTTGATGGACATGAGTTTGAGTAGCCTCTGGGAGCTGGTGCTCCAGAGCCTGGTGTGCTGCGGTCCATGGGGTTGCAAAGAGTTGGACACGACTGAGTGACTGAACTGAACTGAACTGATGGGATCAGATGCCATGATCTTAGTTATCTGAATGTTGAGTTTTAAGCCAACTTTTTCACTCTCTTCTTTCACCCTCATCAAGAGGCTCTTTAGTTCCTCTTCACTTTCTGCCACTAGAGTGGTATCATCTGCGTATCTGAAGTTGTTGATATTTCTCCCAGCAATCTTCATTCCAGCTTGTGAGTCATCCAGCCCAGCATTTTGCATGATGTATTCTGCATATAAGTTAAATAAGCAGGGTGACAATATATAGCCTTGACATACTCCTTTCCCGATTTTGAATCAGTCCATTGTTCCATGTCCGGTTCTAATTGTTGCTTCTTGTCTTGTATACAGGTTTCTCAGGAGACAGGTAAGGTGGTCTGGTATACCTTTCTCTTGAAGAATTTTCCACAGTTTGTTGTGATACACACAGTTAAAGGCTTTAGCGTAGTCAATGAAGCCAAAGTAGATGTTTTTCTGGGATTCCCTTGCTTTTTCTATGATCCAATGGATGTTGGCAGTTTAATCTCTGGTTCCTCTGCCTTTTCTAACTCCATCTGGAAGTTCTTGGTTCACGTACTGTTTAAGCCTAGCTTAGAGGATTTTGAGCATTCTCTTGCTAGCGTGTAAAATGAGTGCAGTTGTACAGTAGTTTGAATATTCTTTGGCATTGCCTTTCTTTGGGATTGGAATGAAAACTTTACATAGATTTACATAGTTTGACATAGAACTTACAGTAGCCTAGGCAATTCTATTGACTGATGAAAACAGTTGACAATTTTGGAAGTCAAATGTTATAATTAGAAGTTATTTAGTGAACAAGTGATTCAAATTAGCTGGATAATTTTGATGGCTAATAGAATTGCATCCCTCACCTTTGTAAAAACATGATATTTACTTGGCCAAACAGGGAATGTTCCTCCCTAAATATCACAGGAGAAATAGTGACAACTTTTTTTTATTTGGTTGGAGAGAGGGGCTTCTCTGCAGACTATCTACTGTTTCTAGGAAGACAAGGTGCAATTCAATTGATTGGGTTTCAGCTCCAGCCAAGTTAATATAATTGATTCTGTTTCTGTTCACTTCAGCCATTTTATTATAACTGATTGGGTTAGAGTTTGATTGTGTTAGGGCTTCAGCCATTTTACTTTAAGTGATTAGGCTGCTAGAGCATTAGATATATTGATAGAATTATGCTTTCCTGAAACTACACCAGGTTATTTGCTACTTCTAAAAAGGCTAATCACATCCATTACACTTTGACTTTTCCTTATTTCATTTGTGGTACACAATCTTTTGAGTGCATTATCCTACTGTTACTATTTTGCAGGTTTACTACAGCCTGAAGAAATGCAATGTCTTCCTAGTTGCTCCTTCTGCCTTTCTTTTCTCCTCCAGTCTTTCCTGTACACACAGTTGTCAAATTAATCATCCTAAAATCTGTTTCAAACATCCTACAAAACAGGAGAAAACACTTGCAACTCATATATCTGATAAGGGTCTAGTATCTGGACTATATAAAGAACTCTTAGAACTCACCAACAAAAAGACAAACAATCCAATTAAAAAATGGGTAAATGTCTTAAATCAGTTCAGTTCAGTCACTCAGCCGTGTCTGACTCTTTGAGACCCCATGGACTGCAGCACTCAGGGCCTCCCTGTCCATCACCAACTCCCGGAGTCTACCCAAACTCATGTCCATTGAGTCAGTGATGCCATCCAATCATCTCATCCTCTGCCTCTGTCATCCCTTTCTCTGCCTGCCTTCAATCTTTCCCAGCATCAGGGTCTTTTCCAATGAGTCAACTCTTCACATGAGGTGGCCAAAGTATTAGATTTTCAGCTTCAACATCAGTCCTTCCAATGAACACCCAGGACTGATCTCCTTTAGGATGGAGTGGTTAGATCTCCTTGCAGTCCAAGGGACTCTCAAGAGTCTTCTCCAGCACCACAGTTCAAAAACATCAATTCTTGGGCACTCAGCTTTTTGTATAGTACAACTCTCACATCAATACATGACTACTGGAAAAGCCATAACCTTGACTAGGTGGACCTTTGTTGGCAAAGTAATGTCTCTGCTTTTTAATATGCTGTCTAGGTTGATCATAACTTTCCTTCCAAGGAGTAAGAGTCTTTTAATTTCATGGCTGCAGTTACCATCTGCAGTGATTTTGGAGTCCCCAAAAATAAAGTCAGCCACTGTTTCCACTGTTTCCCCATCTATTTGCCATGAAATGATGGTACCAGATGCCATGATCTTAGTTTTCTGAATGTTGAGCTTTAAGCCAACTTTTTCACTCTGCTTTTTCACTTCCATCAAGAGGCTCTTTAGTTCTTCACTTTCTGCCATAAGAGTGGTGTCATCTGCATATCTGAGGTTATTGATATTTCTGCAGGCAATCTTGATTCCAGCTTGTGCTTCTTCTAGCCCAGCGTTTCTCATCATGTATTCTGCATAGAAGTTAAATAAGCAAGGTGACAATATACAGCCTTGACACACTCCTTTTCCTGTTCAGAACCAGTCTGTTGTTCCATGTCCAGTTCTAACTGTTGCTTCTTGACATGCATACAGAATTCTCAGGAGGCAGGTCTGGTATTCCCATCTCTTTAAGAATTTTCCACAGTTTATTGTGATCCACACAGTCAAAGGCGTTGGCATAGTCAATAAAGAAGAAATAGATGTTTTTCTGGAACTCTCTTGGTCTTTCAATGATCCAACAGATATTGGCAATTTGATCTCTGGTTCCTCTGCCTTTTCTAAAACCAGCTTGGACATCTGGAAGTTCACAGTTCACGTACTGTTGAAGCCTGGCTTGGAGAATTTTGAGCATTACTTTGCTAGTGTGTGAGATGAGTACAACTGTGTGGTAGTTTGAGCATTCTTTGGCATTGCCCTTCTTTGGAATTAAAATGAAAACTGATCTTTTCCAGTCCCATGGCCACTGCTGAGTTTTCCAGATTTGCTGGCATATTGAGTGCAGCACTTTCACAGCATCATCTTTTAAGATTTGAAATAGCTCAAGTGGAATTTCATCACCTCCACTAGCTTTGTTTGTAGTGATGCTTCCTAAGGCCCACTTGACTTCACATTCCAGGATGTCTGGCTCTAGGTGAGTGATCACACCATTGTGATTATCTGGCTCATGAATATCTTTTTTGTACAGTTCTTCTGTGTATTCTTGCCACCTCTTCTTAATATCCTCTGCTTCTGTTAGGTCCATACCATTTCTGTCCTTTATTTCATGCCCATCTTTGCATGAAATGTTCCCTTGGTATCCCTAATTTTCTTGAAGAAATCTCTAGTCTTTTCCATTGTATTATTTTCCTCTATTTCTTTGCAATGATCACTGAGGAAGGCTTTCTTATCTCTCCTTGCTATTCTTTGGAACTCTGCATTCAAATGGGTATATCCTTCCTTTTCTCCTTTCCTTTTCACTTCTCTTCTTTTCACAGCTATTTGTAAGGCCTCCTCAGACAGCCATTTTGCTTTTTTCTGCATACCTTTTCCTTGGGTATGGTCTTGATCCCTGTCTCCTGTACAATGGCACAAACCTCCGTCCATAGTTCATCAGGCACTCTGTCTATAAGATCTAGTCCCTTAAATCTATTTCTCACTTCCACTGTATAATCATAAGAGATTTGATTTAGGTCATACCTGAATGGTCTGGTGGTTTTCCCCACTTTCTTCAATTTAAGTCTGAATTTGGCAATAAGGAGTTCATGATCTGAGCCACAGTCAATCCCAATCTTGTTTTTGCTGACTGTATAGAGCTTCTCCATATTTGGCTGCAAAGAATATAATCAATCTGATTTCAGTGTTGGCCATCTGGTGATGTCCATGTGGAGAGTCTTCTCTTGTGTTGTTGGAAGAGGGTGTTTGCTATGACCAGTGCATTCTCTTGGCAAAACTCTCTTAGCCTTTGCCTTGCTTCATTCTGTACTCCAAGGCCAAATTTGCCTATTACTCCAGGTGTTTCTTGACTTCCTACTTTTGTATTCCAGTCCCCTATAATGAAAAGGACATCTTTTTGGGGTGTTAGTTCTAAAAGGTCTTATATTTCTTCATAGAAACATTCAACTTCAGCTTCTTCAGCGTTACTGGTCGGGGTATAGACTTGGATTACCACAATATTGAATGGTTTGCCTTGGAAACGAACAGAGATCATTCTGTCGTTTTTGAGATTGCATCCATATACTGCATTTTGGACTCTTTTGTTGACTATGATGACTACTCCATTTCTTCTAAGGGATTCCTGCCCACAGTAGTAGATATAGTGGTCATCTGAGTTAAATTCACCCATTCCAGTCCATTTTAGTTCACTGATTCCTAGAATGTTGATGGTCACTCTTGCCATCTCCTGTTTGACCACTTCCAATGTGCCTTGACTCATGGACCTAACATTCCAGGTTCCTATGCAGTATTGCTCTTTAGCATCGGACCTTGCTTCTATCACCAGTCACATCCACAACTGGGTGTTGTTTTTGCTTTGGCTACGTCCCTTCATTCTTCCTGGAGTAACTTATCCACTGATCTCCAGCAGTGTATTGGGCACCTACTGACCTGGGGAGTTCATTTTTCAGTGTTCTATCTTTTTGCCTTTTCATACTGTTCATGGGGTTCTCAAGGTAAAAATACTGAAGTGGTTTGCCATTCCCTTCTCCAGTGGACCACATTTTGTCAGAACTCTCCACCATGACCCGACCGTCTTGGGTGGCCCTACACAGCATGGCTTAGTTTCATTGAGTTAGAGGAGGCTGTGGTCCATATGATCAGATTGGCTAGTTTTCTGTGATTGTGGTTTCAGTCTGCCTGCCCCGTGATGCCCCCTCTCAGTGCCTACGGTCTTACTGGAGTTTCTCTTACCTTGGACGTGGGGTATCTCTTCACGGCTGCTCCAGCAATGCGCAGCCACTGTTCCTTACCTTGGACGTGGGGTACATTTCTATAAAATTATCCAAATGGCCAATAAGCACATGAAATGATGCTCAAAGCCTTAGTCACTAGGAAAATGCAAATCAAAATCACAATGAAACACCACTTCATGGACTTCCCTGGCACTCCAGTGGTTAAGATTTCACTCTTCCACTTCAAGAGGTATAGGTTCACTCCCTGGTGAGGGAACTAAGATCCCACAAGACTCACAGTGTACCCCCCACTCAAATGGCTATTAAAAAGTGAGGGTACTTCTCCTAAATGTAAGTGGTACTACTCCAAATTATGCAACATAGTGGGATTGTCTCCAGCCTCTTTTTCAGTTTTAATTTTCTCTATGACACTTATCACTACCTAACCTCCTATATAGTTTACTTATTTCTTTGATTATTGTCTGCCCCTGCTCCCCAACCTAAATGCAGGTTTCATGAGGGCAGGAATGCTTGTTTGTTTTGTGTCCCAGAATGAATGACTGGTCCGTGGATGGCATTCAATAAATCTTTGCTGAATGAGTGAATAAATAGAAAGAAACATTTACAAACATAGTTATTCATGATTAGAGTCTTACTTTTTTAGTGAATAAAATGGAATCATACCACAGAAATTCCTCTGCACTTTTTTTTCTTTTGGCAGTACTGAACAAGCATGTGGGATCCGTGACCAGAAATGGAATTTGAGTCCCCTGTAGAGGAAGCTCAGAGTCTTAACCACTGGCCCACCATGGAAGTCCCCCTCTACAACTTATGTTTGTCCTTTAACATGCCATTGGCATTTCTCTAGGTAAATGCAACAGCTCAAACATACTTTTTTATGAACTGCATATTATTCCACAGTCCGGGTATACAATAATTTGTTCAGCTATTCCCCTATTGACAGATAATAATTTTTTCACCATTATAAACAATTTAGCAATAAGCCTTCTTATGTATGTATCATTGTGTGCTGGAAGTGTTTTTAATTCTCTAGGAAAGGATGTGTCCAAGCTTAATTTTACAGGATATTGCCATAATACTTCCCAAAGAGCATAACAGTCCCAACTCCCACAATCATCTGGTCCCACTACATCAGCTACCTAGGTTTGCATTCAAGGTGTTTCACAATCTGGCCACAAAGTACCTTTCCAGTTTCATCTCCGACCTCTTATTTCTTCATTAGAATCTTCTGTCCCATGAAATCAACCCCTAAAAGATTTACACAACCATGAAGACATTATATTAGTGAAATAAACCACATACAAGGACAAATGTTATATGATTTCATTTATATAAGATACTAGAATAGTCAAATTCACAGAGACAGGAAGTAGAACAGTGGCTACCAAAGGCTGGGGAGGGAGAATGGTAGAGAATGAAGAATCATTGTTTATGGCTAAGGAATTTCAGTTTGTGATAATATTCTGGAGATGGAGAGTGGTGATGGTTGTGTAACAGTATGAATATACTTAATGCCACTGAACTTGAACTATTTAAAAATGGGTTAAAATGGAAAATTTTACATTATGAATAAAAATAAACTATTTTCATGTGTTTTACAATTTAAAAAATAATTTATTTATTTGGCTTCACTGGGTCTTAGCTGCTGCACTCAGGCTTCGTTGCTCCACAGCACATGAGATCTTACTTCCCCAGCCAGGGATCGAACCCATATCCCCTGCATTGGAAGGTGGATTCTTAACCACTGGACCACCAAAAAAGTCCCCTATTTAAAAATTTAAAAATTCAAAAAATGAAAAAAAATTTCTTACACATCTTAGCCTCTATCCCTTTATTCACACTAAACCCTACTTATCACTCCATCAATGCATAAATGAATCAAGTCCTAACTCAACAGCTCCTTTTCTCCTGAACTCTCACCTGAAAACCTCATCCCCAAGTCCTGATCACCTCACTGAAACTCTCCTGAACACCTCAGCCCCAAATCCCCAGAGATCACTTCCTTCTCAATATCTGTGCTCCTTCAGTTCAGTTCAGTAGCTCAGTCGTGTCCAACTCTTTGCAACCCCATGGACTGCAGCACGCCAGGCCTCCCTGTCCATCACCAACTCCTGGAGCCTACTCAGACTTATGTCCATCGAGTTGGTGATGCCATCCAACCATCTCATCCTCTGTCATCCCCTTCTCCTCCTGCCTTCAATCTTTCCCAGCATCAGGATCTTTTCAAATGAGTCAGTTCTTCACATCAGGTGGCCAAAGGATTGGAGTTTGAGCTTCAACATCATTCCTTCCAATGAATATTCTGGACTGATTTCCTTTAGGATGGACTGGTTGGATCTCCTTGCAGTCTAAGGGACTCTCAAGAGTCTTCTCCAGCACCACAGTTTCAAAGCATCAATTCTTGGGCGCTCAGCTTTCTTTATTGTCCAACTCTCACATCCATACATGACTACTAGAAAAACCATAGCCTTGACTAGACGGACCTTTGTTGGCAAAGTAATGTCTCTGCTTTTTAATATGCTGTCTAGGTTGATCATAATTTTCCTTCCAAGGAGTAAGAGTCTTTTAATTTCATGGCTGCAGTCACCATCTGCAGTGATTTTGGAGCCCCCCAAAATAAAGTCAGCCACTGTTTCCACTGTTTTCCCATCTATTTCCCATGAAGTGATGGGACCAGATGCCATGATCTTAGTTTTTTGAATGTTGAGCTTTAAGCCAACCTTTTCACTCTGCCTTTTCACTTTCATCAAGAGGCTCTTTAGTTTTTCTTCAATTTCTGCCATAAGAGTGGTGTCATCTGCATATCTGAGGTTATTGATATTTCTCCTAGCAATCTTGATTCCAGCTTGTGCTTCATCCAGCAGCATTTAATCCTAAACTCCCCTTTGACATTGCTCGTTCAACTTTATATTTTGCATTTTCACAAATATTCATTCTATTTGGTAAACACTGAATATTTACCATTTGAAGACTAGATGCTAAGGAAGCAAAATGAATGGCACAAACCACTGCCTCAGATGGCAAGTCTGGTGAATTAGATTGATGTATTACAACATGGGGGCTTCCCTGGTGGCACAAACGGTAAAGAATCTGCCTGCAGTGCCAAAGACCGAGGTTCAACCCCTAGGTCGGGACAATCCCCTGAAGAAGGGAATGTCAACCCACTCCAGCATTCTTGACTGGAGAATTCCGTGGACAAAGGGCCCTGGCAGGCTACAGTCCATGGGTCGCAAAGAGTTGGACTCACTGAGCGACTAACACAAACACACACACACACACACACACACACACACAGGCATGCATTACAACATGACTATGACCAGAGTCAAGGATGGCGGCAAGGAGAAAGTGTCCAACTCCATCTAGGGATATCATGCAAGGTTATGTGGTGAGAGGATGTTGATTTTGCCCTTTAAAAACATAAAATAGCTCACTTCTCTCCTTTTAAAATAGCACCCACACATTTTAGGACACCTAGAAAATATGGAAACTTTTCTTTTTTCGACCACACCACTCGACTTAGGGGATCTTAGTTCTCTGACCAGGGATAGCACCCTGGCTCCTTGCAGTTAATTTGGCTGTGCCGGGTCTTAGCTGCGGCATGTAAACTCTTAGGTGCTGCATGTGGGATTTAGTTCCCTGACCAGGGATAGAATTCGGGGCCCCTGCATTAGGAGCCCAGAGTCTTAACCACTAGAATGCCACTGATGTCTCTGGAAAACACAGAAACATTGAAAAAAGTCCTAGCACTTCAAAACAGCCACTGGTTACATTTTGGCATATTTACTTCCAGTCATTTCCTCCACATATTTTAAATAAACTGTTTATAACAAAATATACACGATTTTATATGTGTATATACAGAGAGAGTGGGGGCGGGCAACATGCATTTTCCATTTGATTAGTTGGTAAAGGTTTTCCAGGTGAAGAGGAGAGGAAGCAGGAACAGCAATGACCAGAAAGTTCTATGACCATAGAACTTTAATGCTATGTCGGACCCTAAATAGCTCTGGTCTGAGCCTCCCCATTTTCCAAAGTGGCAGGTATAGTCCAGAGATGATACAAGGACTTTATTAAGACAAAGTCACTGACAAGCACTAATGACTGGAATCCAGCCAGGTGTCTTCCCTCCACAGCACAGTTATTTAAGAGGCTGGAAAGCTAAGAATCAGCCATTTTCTGCAACAATGTTTAACTGTTAAAATTTGTCAGTTACTCCACAAAGAAAGAGGAGCCAGCCGCCTCCCACAAACCAACCACATCACATATTTTTCCTTGTGGTCCCTAGAGAACATCTGGCACTGGTATAGGCTACTTTAGGTAGGACTAGGATACAAGAAAGGCTGTATCACAGGTCAGAGGAGTGGATCGTGGGTAAGAACATGGTTTTAGAACCAGACCCCCTGTGCTCAAATGTACTGTTGTTGTTTAGTCACTCATTTGTGTCCATCTCTTTGCAATCCCATGGACTGGATGTCCCAGGCAAGAATTCTGGAGTAGGTTGCCATTTCCTCCTCCAGGGGATCTTCCTGACCTAGGGATTGAACCTGTTACTCCTGCATTGCAGGCAGATTCTGTAACACTGAGTCATCAGGGAAGCCCCTGATCAAATGTATGGCTACCAATTAATAGCTGTATGGCCTTAAGTAAATTATTTAACTGTTCTGACCTCCACTTTTCTCATCTGTAAAATGGGAGTAGTAAACATCTACTTTATAAGTTTTTAAAAAATATATTAAATAACATAGTTAAAGATGTAGATGTGCCTGGCACAAAGTAACTCGTCAGTAAATGTTAGTAATATCATTAAACTGCCAAGCCAAAGACTATCTTGTGATTCCAGGCACAATGCTAAATGTTTGAATGACTCCACATGGGAACAGATAAAGGCTAAACCTTTTCTTCTCCCAGATTTGGAACTTGTCACCTGTGACATTACCAGAAAAACATACAGCTTCCTTCATAGCATATGTTAGCTCTGTAGTTTGTTTTGTATTGCTCTATACTTTTCTCTTCAGTTCAGGTTCAGTTGCTCAGTCATGTCTGACTCTTTGTGACCCCATGAGTTGCAGCACGCCAGGCCTCCTTGTCCATCTCCAACTCCCGGAATCTACCCAAACCCATGTCCATCGAGTCAGTGATGCCATCCAACCATCTCATGCTCTGTCGTCCCCTTCTCCTCCTGCCCCCAATCCTACCCAGCATTAGGGTCTTTTCCAATGAGTCAACTCTTCCCATGAGGTGGCCAAAGTATTGGAGTTTCAGCTTCAACATCAGTCCTTCCAGTGAACACCCAGGATTGATCTCCTTTAGGATGGATTGATTTGATCTGCTTGCAGTCCAAGGGACTCTCAAGAGTCTTCTCCAACATCATAGTTCAAAAGCATCAATTCTTCGGCACTCAGCTTTCTTCACCGTCCAACTCTCACATCCATACATGACCACTGGAAAAACAATAGCCTTGACTAGACGGATTTTTGTTGGCAAAGTAATGTCTCTGCTTTTAAATATGCTATCTAGGTTGGCCATAACCTTCCTTCCAAGGAGTAAGCGTCTTTTAATTTCATGGCTGCAATCACCATCAGCAGTGATTTTGGAGCCCAAAAAAATAAAGTCTGACACTGTTTCCACTGTTTCCCTATCTATTTCCCATGACGTGATGGGACCAGATGCCACGATCTTAGTTTTCTGAACATTGAGCTTTAAGCCAACTTTTTCACTCTCCTCTTTCACTTTCATCAAGAGGCTCTTTAGTTCTTCTTCGCTTTCTGCCATAAGGGTGGTGTCATCTGCGTATCTGAGGTTATTGATATTTCTCCAGGCAATCTTGATTCCAGCTTGTGTTTCTTCCAGCCCAGCGTTTCTCATCATGTACTCTGCATATAAATTAAATAAGCAGGGTGACAATATACAGCCTTGATGTACTCCTTTTCCTATTTGGAACCAGTCTCTTGTTCCATGTCCAGTTCTAACTGTTGCTTTCTGACGTGCATACAGGTTTCTCAAGAGACAGGTCAGATGGTCTGGTATTCCCATCTCTTTCAGAATTTTCCACAGTTTATTGTGATCCACACAGTCAAAGGCTTTGGCATAGTCAATAAAGCAGAAATAGATGTTTTTCTGGAACTCTCTTGCTTTTTCGATGATCCAGCGGATATTGGCAATTTGATCTCTGGTTCCTCTGCCTTTTCTAAAACCAGCTTGAACATCTGGAAATTCACGGTTCACGTATTGCTGAAGTCTAGCTTGGAGAATTTTGAGCATTACTTTACTAGCATGTGAGATGAGTGCAATTGTGCAGTAGTTTGAGCATTCTTTGGCATTGCCTTTCTTTGGGATTGAAATGAAAACTGACCTTTTCCAGTCCTGTGGCCACTGCTGAGTTTTCCAGATTTGCTGGCATATCGAGTGCAGCACTTTCACAGCATCATCTTTCAGGATTTGAAATAGCTCAGCTGGAATTCCATCACCTCCACTAGCTTTATTCGTAGTGATGCTTTCTAAGGCCCACTTGACTTCACATTCCAGGATGTCTGGCTCTAGGTGAGTGATCACACCATCGTGATTATCTGGGTCGTGAAGATCTTTTTTGTACGTTTCTCTTAGGCACCCTGATTCTGCTCTGAAATTATCAGAAAAACTCCTGGGTTTGGATACTCTTTTTGGAGAGTTCCTAAAGACATAACTGTTAGAGATGGAATTAAAAAAAAAACCAACACACCCACAAAAACCTCTGAGGGACAATATAAGGCTCTAAGGGCTTCCCTGATGGCTCAGATGGTAAAGAATTCGCCTGCAATGCAGGAAACCCAGGCTCCATCCCTGGGTTGGGAAGATTCCTCAGAGAAGCGAATGGCTACTCACTCTAGTATTGTTGCCTGGAGAATTCCATGGACAAAGGAGCCTGGTGGGCTACAGTTCATGGGGTTGCAAAGAGTTGGACTCAACTAGCGACTAACACACATATAAGGCAATAAAGGTGTCCTTGACCTAAGAAGCGTCAGGGACCAAGAAATTGAAGGGTGAGGAAAGCTAAACCTCATCAAAATCCCTCCCTATTGTGAAATCTCTGCATTCAGTAAACTTCTCTTTTCTCATTTTGCAACGTCTTGTCCCTACTGGAAAACCGCATACCCTGTTCCCTATATCGTTCCTTATCCTGGACCCTTTATCTCTGTGTCCCTCAGTCTCCAAAGCTCTCAAATCCCGTTTCACGGCGCGCCAAAGAAAATCTGCTTTTAGAAAACTCACTAGCTTCTTGTCCTTCCCTGGATGAAGCAGTCTGGGACTCCACCTAGGGTAGATTGTTACTGTTAGCAATCAACCTCTAGCGGCCTTCGTTTATCTAAGTAACACGCTGGTCATCTTGTGGCTTTACTTTATGACTGTACAGACTTTGTGTATGCTGAAGTGATCTGAGAGAATCTGAAGGAAGAGCTAGTAGTGTTTGCCAAAGCAACCGTGGACATCGGGGACCCAGTGGAGGCTCCAGAACGAAGATTCCGGTAGGATTACATCAAGACCTGCCGGTGTTAAGGGCTAAAGAGACACAGCGCCCCCTAAAGGGAGTGCGAATTAAAGTTACCAAATCCGGCCGACGATATCACGTGCCCTCCGCCCGGCCAATTGAAAATTAATAATCGCTTCCTCTGTTTCCCATGGAAACAACCCCGCCCCTCTGACCTTCCCGCTCCAGTCAGTCGTGAGGTTTTGTCGTTTTATTGAATGTTTAAACTGACAATCAAATACCTGCTCCTTCTGGCTGGACACCTTGCTTCCGCTAAGCAAACTAGTACACTGATTGGCCAATAAAATAATAACTGACATTTGGGCGTCCAATAACCTTCATCCTAGGCGGGATCTAATGCGGACGTAGGGCCAATCAGAGGCGGCGTTGCCTCTGTGTCTCCACGTCGGCACCAGCTGCGGGGCAAGATGGAGGCGCTGATTTTGGTAGGAGCTGAAGGGGCAGCCGAGATGCTGCAATGTCCAGGGGGTCCGGGAGTCGGGGTTCAGCCTGAGTGGGAGGGGGTAGAAAGGGGAGTTCCGGGTAATCCTCGGGGTCCGAACGTTTTGCAGGTCCCTGGAATAAGCCTGTGGCCTAGTGCCGGAGCTAAAGCCTCGGTTTAGAGTAGAAGCTCTGCCGGGGATAGAGCAGAGTTGGTGAAGTTGAAGGGAGCACATGGTGTCCTTAGGACACATAGGATCATAAGCGTACTGGATTGGGGTCCTTCAGATTCTCTCATTATGCGCATTGTGGATGATACTGTGATTTGAGTTCCCCCAAATCTCCAAACTCGCCTCAAATTGTAAGAATAGAGTGCAGGTGTTTCATCACAACCAGCTTGTCACAGTGCAACTCTCCATTGATAATTCCCTGTCGTAGACCTTAAAAAAACTATTTTCTTCTATTTCCTACTATGTAGATTTTGTCATCATAAGGAATCAGTATTCCATTAGAGTTCTGGAATACCTGATAAGACTTAGTGTTGGATTGTGGAATGTGTTTTCAGACTTCTTATTCTGTTCTCCTTTCCCCTGTTCATTTAAATTTTGGGAATTCTTATTGTAGGATCTGGGATGCCAACTCTTCTCTGGTTATGTAAGAATTTTGGTGACTAAAGCAGTGTGTTACCTCCCCTGTCCATATAATCCTTTTTGCTTGTTCAAAAAAATAAAATACTATTACTTCTTATTTATTTACCTCTCTCAAAAGTGCCCCACCCCTTTCCAACGTGGGGTTGTTAACATGTATATGTATGTGTAATGTGTAGGAATTTAACTCCCAGCTTCTTCCTTAATTGAATTGAACTCTAGGTTCCTTTTTTGCCTCCCCGTCCCCCCCTTCAGCTCTTCACATGTACACCTCCAAATCCTCATCAGGTTAAAGAGAATAACAGGTTTCAATATCCCTCTTTCAAAATGGCAAATATAGGGATAGTTCCTTCCAAAAACAGGGGTTGTTTAAGTCTAGGTAGAAAGCTTTAAAATCTTACTAAAGATATTTTCTGTACCAACCAGTTAACCAGTGTTCTTAACTAGTTAACAGACTGAGATGAATTCTAGGGAATTGGTTTCTTTGGAAGTTTTAAGAAATTTTTAGACTGGCCCTTAGTTCTATTTAGAAGGGAGCCTGCTTATAGGTAAAGGAGTGAGGAAGATGATACTCCAGGAGCCCTTTTAACAAGGGATCTGTGTGTAGAGGTGACCTGAGTTATATGTGAAAGTCTCTCTCCCTCTCACATTTTCTCTTACTTCAGTTCTTATCTTTGCTTCCTTGGTGAAGTTTGTTTCCACCTGCTTCTTCCTTATATCCATTTTAATCTTTACCTAAAATGCTTCATTCACAGATCCTTGCTGACCTGATCAAGTATCCCTGAAGTTTGCTTTAGAAACCTTACTGATTCTTTGTCCTGAGTAACCTATGTGATGTGTAAAGGGAAACGAAGATTAAGGGAAAAGGGCTTCCTGGAGTAAGCACAGTCAAAACCAGGATTAGTTTTTGACTCCTAACCCTCCCAGACCAAGTATTTTCTCTCGTATTATCGTGGGCTTTCCACCTCTTCAGTATGCCAGATTGTACATTCAACTATCAGTTATATAAAGCTTTAATTAGGTACGAAGTACCAACAATCAGTTCTTGTATTGGTCACCAGAGTTCTTAGAATATCATATCAGTAATTTCCTTCCTCTTTGTCTGTGTTTCCCAACATTTTTGTATGTGTGTGCTCTTTACTATTTTCAATATATTTTGGGCCCCCAATTAAGAACTTATGTATCTTTCTCACCATTCCAGCCCTTCTCAACTGGAGTTCCAGGAGAGAATTAAGCCCTAATGCCCTAAGACATCATTGTATGTAATGAATCAACTTCTCTGTATACACAGTGTCACTAGTTTCATACTATCTTTCTCACTGTTCCTTTTTATCTCATCTCCTTCTCTGTTTGTTCAGTGGCATCTTCTAATTCTGGGGTCACCATCTTCGTTGTGAAAAGTATAAGGAGTTCCCTGGACTTTTACCTGAGCTTCCTATTGAGCTAAAGTGTTGATTGTATCTGGATGAAAGTGAAAATATTAGTCACTCAGTTGTGTCCAACTCTTTGTGACCCCATGGACTGTATCCTGCCAAGCTCCTCTGTCCACGGAATTCTCCAGGCAAAAATACTGGAGTGGGTTGCCACACCCTTCTCCAGGGGATCTTCCTGACCCAAGGATTGAACCTAGGTCTGTTGCATTGCAGGCAGATTCTTTACCATTTGAGCTACCAGTATTTAACAAACCACTTCTTAACAGAAGGCAGACCTCCTCTAAAGTTCCTTTAGGCTTCTTCCTCTCACATGTCTGTTTCCTGGTTTGACTGGCCCTCTGGGAAAATCTGATCAAAGTATATTCAGTCCTCACCTCTACAAGACACATAGCCATAGGATACTGAGGAGAAGGGAAAGTAAGTTGGGGGGAGGTGTCAAAAAGAACCATCATTTGAAATTTGATCTGATTATGGCCATTTCTAAATACCAATTGTTGTTGTTCCGTCGCTAAGTTGTGTCCAACTCTTTGTGACCCAGTGAACTGCAGCACACCAGACTTCCCTCTCCTTCACTATCTCCTGGAGTTTGCTGAAACTCAGGTGCATTGGCTTAAAACTCAACATCCAAAAAATGAAGGTCGTGGCATCTGGTCCCATCACTTCACGGCAAACAGATGGGGAAACAATGGAAGCAGTGACAGACTTTATTTTTGTGGGCTCCAAAATCACTGCAGATGGTGACTGCAGCCATAAAATTAAAATAAGCTTACCCCTTGGAAGAAAAGCTGTGAAAACCTTAGACAGCATATTAAAAAGCAGAGACATTACTTTGCTGACAAAGGTCTATATAGTCAAATCTTTGGTTTTTCCAGTAGTCATGTACGGATGTGAGAGCTGGACAGTAAAAAAGGCTGAGTGCCAAAGAATTGATGCCTTCGAACTGTGGTGCTAGAGAAGAATCTTTGAGAGTCCCTTGGACAGCAAGGAGATTAAACCGGACAATCCTAAAAGAAATCAAACCTGAATATTCACTGAAAGGACTGATGCCGAAGCTGAAGCTCCAATACTTTGGCTACCTGATACGAAGACCCAACTCATTGGAAAGACCCTGATGCTGGGGAAGATTGAAGTCAGGAGGAGAAGGGGACGACAGTAGATGAGATGGTTGGATGGCATCACTGACTCGACAGACATGAGTTTGAGCAAACTCGGGAAGATAGTGATGGACACGCAAATCTGGCATGCTGCAGTCTGTGGGACTGCAAAGAGTCAGAGACGACTGAGGACTGAACGACAGCAACAACAACAGGTCCATTGAGTCAGTGATGCTAATAGGTTCCCTCATTTAGGTACTCTACAATGGGTCACGTTTCTTTCTTGAATTAAGTAAGTAGTCCATTCCTACCTTTCAAGCAGATTTGTCTAATCTTTCTCAGGTTCTTTTCTAAGGAAAGAGACCCTTTCATCTCCTTCCATTCCTAGCGCTTGATATTAATGCTCCTGGCCTGGACACAGCTTCCTCTTTCCTGCTGTTTTCTGCTGGTTCTCTGTTAGTTGTGAATGGAGAGAGATCTCTGCAGGTCACCATTCTCCATTAGTAACCTCTGGAATCTTAAAGATAATGACGTATCCCCTTCCTCCTTCCCCCTTTTACCCTTTTTTCATCAAAACTGAATTACTCTAGCAGTCCAGATCCTTAAATCTTCCTCATAGGTTTCATTTTTCTTAATCCTCTCTGGATTCATTTTCTGAGAGCTTTTCCAGTGCTTTATGGACTAGACTCCTTAATTCTATTCTTTCTCTCCCCTTTGTAAATTTCTATCCTAAAACAATGACCAGATCCTGAATTCTAAGCCTCATTCAGTAATCAGGGAATCCAGAGTGCACACAGGACTATGTGTATATATTGGAGGAAGAAACTATGCAGAATACATCAATGACTTTTAAAGGCTGATATTGCTCTGTGGCCTTCGCTTCCTGAATCATCTTAATGGGGCTTTTGTTAAATTCTTTTGGCACTAACAGTAGAGGTACTTGGCCTAAATGCCCCCTCCCCCTGCTCTGGGCAAAGGTATCAATTACATTAAGCCCCCAAAGCACTCCCATCTCATTCCTGGCAGTCCCCTGTGCCCCTCTCCCAGCTGCGTCCTTGCCGGTGCTTGGCCCGTCCATTTCGTTAGGAGAAGCAATCTCCTCATTCCTGCACTGTGGAGATATATTTCTCAGCTAGGGCGTGAGCAGTGCCAGCACTGCCCCCGGTGAGGTCCCTGGCAGCCATAAAAATTTTTATTGTGATTATGTTGGTGTCGGGGTGTCCATCTGGGTTATTGCACACCTAGTTTAATTGATTGAAGTTTAATTTATTGACACTTCAAATTAAATGATCAGAATAAACTGTGCTGTTACTCTGACCGGCTTGTTTTAATGGTTGATTGCTGGAAGCAGACCTCGGCTTGAACTAAAACCTCCAAAGAGCAATTGACGCTGCTTCTAACTCTCCCCATGTCTTGCCCTCCAAGAAGACCTCGTTATAGATTTCCGACGTATTTATATATATATTTTTCCCTCTCCTTCACAGTGGTGGGAAAGAGTTGGTCCCTGGCAAGGTATAAATTATATCAGAGGTCTAGGGGAGCTGTCACATGGTCAAAGGAGGAGGAGGGGGCCTCCATGTGAAGAAAGCCAGACCCCTGAGAAGCCAGGTCTTCCTTGGGAGGATGAATGCAATTATCCAGATATTTGAGGGAGTCTAGTGGCAGATTTAGGGTCTCTTTTTCAGCTAGATACTTGCTACTGTTTTTTTGCTTTACTCCGTCAACGTGACTTGGTTAGAGTCAGTATACTGACAAGAAAACTGAGAAGCAAATAAAGGATGGAACAGGGATAAAGAATCAGTGCCTACCTACCCACTTATGCTAGAGTAATTAGGAAGATGGAAGGCAGTGTGCCCATGGACAGCTTTGATGAAGATGGATTGGGAGGTTGAGTCCATGCACATGATGAGATCCCTGTACTGACCAGAGCCTCTTACATCTCCCTCTGCTGATTCTGCACAGTTTATGCTTTCTCTCAGATCAGCTTATTAGAGGAATTCTGTTCTTAGACTCCCAAGCCTGTCACCTCTTCCGATGTTTGACCACCCCCATCTCTTCAGGAAGTCTTTCCTGTTGTGTAATCTAAGTCTTACACGCTGCAGATGAAACCTTGGTCTCCTTATTTGGCTTTTTAATTTTCCCACTATTAAGGTAGGTATCCCCATCCACAGCCAGTTGGCCTGGATAGCTCTGTCTACCAATTTTCTCTAGCTTCTTTTCTATTATTTGTGTAGTGTTTAGAGGGAGGCTGAAACTAGGGGAGAAGATAGCAATTCTGTCTCAGGGTTGATTTGGGGAGCAAGTAGATTGAAAGATGAACACAGAGGCTGTCAGTTCGGTCTTTGAGAGACTAGCTTTTTGTTTTCAGGAGCACATGGGTGGGGGGAATATATCACGATACAAATCATGACCAAGGACTCATCAGAAATAGATATAGCCCCATTTGATTTTTCCCTTTGCTGTGTGGTATTTAAATGAGGGCTCTTGGATTATCCAACAGGGCAAGCAGGAAGTTCTAATGTTGCTCTCGGGGTTCAGGTATTTCACACCTGAGGAGTACTCTGATTTCTGCTTATTCAGTTCATCTCTTTATAGCAGTGCTCCTCACTTTGTCTCTCATTTTTGTAATTCTTTGATTTCCAGAATAGCTGAAGAATTAGGAACTGTGTATCCTCTGTGCAAAAAATTCTCTGGCAGATAGACTTTCAGAATTTTAAGAAAGGACCTGAAACTGCATTCCTGAAGAGTTTGGGATCTGGTTATCTTTGTTCTGCTTGTCTCAGAGCTGTTGGATTTACTGACTGAAAGCTGGAGGGGTGTGGTGCTGACCTTAGCTCCCCCTGCTGGCTGTGTTAGTTTTCTCAATTATTTATTTATGAAGGCCACACACATGTTTATTGAAGTCATTATTCGGTGCCTGGCAGAGGTGAGAGGCTGGTTTACAAAAGTATCACTCATTTCTCCTTTTTTTTCTCCCCTCTCCACACCATCTTTTTGTATTCAGAGAGAATCTTGTGTAATTCTAAATCTAGGTCTATGAACTTGAAATCATCAGAATTTGTGAACGTGTGTTTTCTTGGTAACAAGGTCCATGGATTTCATCAGCTTATTGAAGGGGATCTAATGTAACTCAAAAAAGTTACTAACCTTAACTGATCTAGCTCAGGCCTCTCATTTCTCCAGTGAGAAAGCTGACTCCCAGAGAAAGGTAGGACTTGAGTTAATGGCTGATGCAGACTGTAATAAAAGATTTTAGGAGTTGGAGACATTTTTCCTTGTAGTGGCAGGCTTCCGGTGACCGTGCTTTTATGTTTTGTTTCTGTGTCAGATCTGAAGATTCTTTCCAGGTGGCTCTTCCTGCCATCAGTTCTTCCTGACACTTGTGTTCACTTTCCTCTTAATAACCAACATTTGGTCTCACATCGGCTAGGGAATGTTCTGTGGTACCTGTGGCTCCTCTTCTTTCCTGAGCTGTGTTTGAATCTAAGTAAACCCTTGGGTAGTATGTGAAAACTTTTTCTCTGGCTAAACCTTTAGCTAGTTCTTCTCATCTGATGTCCCCAGGCTTGTGGCTGGCAAACTGGAGCCTTCAATCCTAGAGGAGCTTTTCATTTTAGAAATTGGCACAGAATCAGGGAGCAAAATACCTGCTCAGCCATGTGGAGCTGGAGTGGTATCTAGAAATTTCTCCTGGTTTTTTATAGTCTTGGTTTTACTTTATAAATAGATTTAAAGAAAGAGCATCTTGTTTCTAGTCGATTGAGATCTAGTGTCAAGCCAGGGTACTACACCTGGCATGGCCATAAAGATTTCTTTATAAGTAGAGAATGAAGGACTTTCTAGAAATCTCAACCAGATTTTTTACTTGTGTCCTTTCGGCTTTGTGGATCGCAGCCTCTAACTCCACAAAGGCTTCTTGGCTCCGTCCCTTCTCCCGCCTCCCCCTGCCCCCACCAAAGACAAAATGAAATAGGCATAACCCCCAAATATCCTGTCTGCCTGCTCCAAACGCTACCCTGGTCCTCTTCTGGTGGCATATCACGATCTTATCCCAGAGTATCCTTGACTGTACATTGTGAACAGACTTAATTCTAGGCTTTTTCGGCCCGTTTCTCCTAGTTTGACTTACAAGACACACAAATAAGAGCTTTTCTCCAGCTCTGCCTTTTGAATATTTTTGCTAATAATTATAGTCCTGAGGAAGCTGCAGGTCACCTGAAGACCCACAGGGGGCAGCACTAGGAATGACTCTTCCCTTTTAGTCCTCTGTGTGCGGGGGTAGGGCGTACCAGGAGATGTTGTTTTTCACCAAGCTTCAGAAGCCTCTGATTAAGATCAAAGACTTGTTTGTAGCAGTCTCGTTGCTTGTTCGGTGTTGTTTCAGCTCTCCTGAGGAGTACAGTCTAGTTTTCTTGATAATAAAAAGGGACATGAAAATCTGAGCCACCCAACCTCCCACAGACCAATCTGCCTGTATATCATTTCCAGTCACCATTAGCATTTGAGGTGAAGTTCTGTTATACACTCAGGCTGTGGCTCTCTGAAAGTCAGTGCATCACAGAACTTTGTCTCGAAAGCTTTCTAGCAGCTACCCATTTGGGAGTGGGAGGGAAGAACAGGCCTTTAAAAATCCTTTGAACATGGCCCTAAGCGTGTAGGGTCTTTCTCCGTAATCAGCATTTAATGTGTTACAAGGTCAGGCCTAGTCCATTGTCCAGGAATGCTGCTTCTTAATAGCTGGGAGTTGTTTATAAACTTGCCCTTTGCAAAAAAACTTAAAATGAAATTACATTATCAGTAATGGCTTCTGGGCCCTTTAAACAGGCTGTTTTTATGATATGAGAGGAACTTCAGGCCCTCCCCCCCTCCCCAACTCCTGAGAGGTAAAGGCCCCAGGCTGAAGTGGAACCAGCTGTAGTCAGGAGGTGGCAGGAGAAGTAAAGAAGAAGCTGCCGGTCTGCCTGTAGCTGAGTGGAGAACTAAAGCAGCATGGAAGCTCTGGCCAAGTTCTCGGCTTTATTTAGAGTGGTCATTCCTTTGGAAGTTTGAAATGACCAGCCTTTTCTCTAGTGCCTTCTTACCCCTTTCAGACTTACAGTCACATCTGGTCTTCTCCTTCCCCCACCTTTGCCCTGTCTTTTATCCTTCCCAGGAAGATCCATGTTTCTATTTTGGGGGTTTCCTTGATAGCTTCTTCTAGGAAGCCAGTGAAAAGAGCCGAGAGCAGGACTCAGGAATCTGTTCCTCTCTTTGCCAGCTGTTTTAGGCACTCTCTTACCCTGTTGGCCACAGAGGATTGTCTGACTCTCCGACTTGGCTGGTGGCCGTAACCGTTTTCCTCTGCTTTGGGATTCTGTTCTTTCTAGAGATGCCAGACTCTGCGGCTGCAAGCGCGAGGTACCTGTGCCAGATCAATGCCCATTTAAGCCATCGGGAAGCTCTCTAAGGTTGCTGTGAGTGCAGATAGCCTGAACAGAGCCAAAGATTTCCAGGGAGGAGGCTGTGGGAAAGATGATTTCTTCTGATGGACTTCTTTTCCTTCATTAAAGAAACTCATTCCCATGAGTGTCTCCCTGTTGGTGAATCAAGGATCCAGGTTGCTACAGAATTGAGCCTGCTTTATGGGAAGATCATTCTGTGGGGAATTAGGAGTTGAGAAAGCTGCTGTATTTGTGACCTTTTAGATGAGACTCTAGAGGACTTCCTTCTGGTAGACAGAGTCCCTTAGTTTGAGAGAGTATTCCAGAAAGTAATGTGTATAGCATGGGCATTTCTAAGGAGTGTTCATCAGAGAAGGATGAGTTGGTAGTAATGTCACCCAAAAGGGCCACACCAGAAAATCTACCTGGATGCGGAAGCCTAATTATAAGAGAATCCCCTAGATGCTTACTGCATCAATAAATTTTTACCTTACTCTCAAGCTTAATTTAGTCTCATAATCATTCAATAAATATTGAGAATTTAGTGTGTGTATTATTCTGGACACTTGTAATAAATCAGTGAATGAAACAAAATTTTCTGTCCTCAAGAATCCAAGTGGGGAAAGCTTACATTCTTCATCACTCTGTTCTCAGAATACTGGGTTCCCTTTCCTCTCCTTCTTAACTCCTTGAGCTCAGGTTGGTTCTTTGCTTGGAACCATAAACCTCCTGGAGCCTCATAAGGTAGTTTACCTTGGTAGAAGCTACAATCCTTGGCAGCAATTCTTTTCTCCTCACGTTTGGGTCTTTGTTAAACATATGCTTGGAGAATAGAGAATATGTTTGGCCCTGTGAGAGCTGTGGGTTTCCTAAGTAGCATCAGAAAATGGAGGTAGCAAAGCATCAGCCTTGTCTCATATCATAGCACAGGAGAAGGATATGCCTGGTAAGTAACATTGACAGTCAAGGACTATGAGCCTACAAACACTTTCATACATGTACCACTACCTCCCTTCCCTTCTTCTTCTTTCGTGTTAGTTGGTTCCCTGAAAGTTGCAGAAGTGGAGGAGCTTTTACGAAGTGACATGCTTTGAGTTTGAGTGTAACCATTAAGGCTGAGACTCTTGATTTCTTTCTTTTTTTTTTTTTTTTTTGTGGCTGTGCCATGTGGCATGCAGAATCTTAGTTTCCCAACCCAGGACAAACCCATGCCCTCTACAATGAAAGCATGGAGTCTTAACCACTGGGCCACCAGAGAAGTCCCTGATTTCTTTATGAGAGCCAGTTTCCTCAAAGGTTGATTCTTGGTGGTGAAGGACCACTCCTCTCCTGATCCTTATCTGCAGGTTTCACAATGTTTCTTAGATGGAGCCTCTTCTTACTGCTTCTTAACAACCCTGAATTCAGATTGGTTTTTGTCTTGGCAAGTTAAGTGGTTGTGGTCAGGATATAGTAGAGGAGTTTGGCATCCTAGAAGAAGTCTTAGAAGACAGATGTCTCCCTGGGCTGCATTCAGAACTGGTGTGTCTGTGTGTGAGTGTGTACATGTGCGCGTGCCTACTCCTTCCCCTCTGCTCCGTGTGTGGGTGGTTTAGGGAAGGCTTGCTTTATGCCTCTGCATTGCCACTGCAGCAACTTCCAAGTACACTAGGGCATTCAACCCTGTTTTCCTATAGCCCTGTGCAGTGCTTATTAATTAATCTGGTCACATTCCATACCCACCTATGCATGGGAGACCAGGGAGGAGGGAGAGTAATTTGGAAAATAACTATAGCATAATATTTGGAAATAACAGCATGACCTACTTTGATTAAGCCTTCTGTGAGTCTGGCTCATAGAAATTGTTTCTCTGGCGCTGCTTTGAGTCCTTTGTTGAAATGTCCCCTCCCTCAATTCAGTTCATTTGTCGCTCAGTCAATCTCGGTGGGAAATGTCAGAATCTGACCAGGTTGGGATAGGGGACATACAGAGGCATCTCTGTAACCCGTTGCAGCCCCAGTAGGATTAGGAGAAGGTATCTTGTTTGTGAGTGGTGGCAAGAGCCTTCAGGACTGAAGATGTGTTCATATCTCTTCAGGAACCCTCCCTGTACACCGTCAAAGCCATCCTGATTCTGGACAATGATGGAGATCGACTTTTTGCCAAGGTGAGATTCCCTTTCAGATTAGTTGAGAATCAAGACAGAGTTTTGAATCTTGGGACTGGCCCCATTCACTCCTCTTTATCCACAAATAATTGTGAGAATTCTTCCATCTGTGACTACTCCAAATAAAACCTAAACTGCTCCTATCTGTTGGTTGCCCTGCTTCTCTACCTGCCCATCCTTAGACTTTGTCATCAACATCAGAAGAGAGGAGCTTTGGAGCTTGGTTTCTGAACAAAGAAGTGTGTGGTTGTGAGAAGCAGCCTGCCCAGGCCCATCACCCCTGTCCCTTTCCCTTCTACCCCATCATCCTGCCTGAATTTTTCCAGGGAATTCTCGTGCAGTCCACGGTTTCAGCCCTACATCCACAGTCACCACCAAGCCTGCAACTTCCTGACTTCCCCAGTCTGATGTTTCTAACTTTGGATCCATTGAAAGAGAAGAGGAAGGACACCCCTCTCCTCTTCCTCCATATTCTCCCCCTCCTGGAGAAATTTTTTCTGTCCCTGGTGTATTAACTCCAGGCAAGCATCGCATAAATCAATCAGCAGGTAGAGATTAGTTTAGAATTCACCAGCTGTTCCTCCCTGTAATTGGATGTAACTATGCAGGACACCTTTTGAAACAGTTATCCAGTTACTAAATGCCAGACCTGTCATAGTTCTTCAGCTGACTGCGACGGATTAGCCCCTAAAGAGCAGAGCGATTTAGCAGCCTGCATCTCCACCCCGGTGCCAGGGAGAGCTTGGTAGTGGGCTCCATGGTGTGCTAGCTTGCCTTTTGCTTCTTTGAGTTTGCTGGAAAGGAAGCTAAGACAGCAGAGAGCCGAGAGCACAGGCAGAGCTTGTCCTTCTATGGAGGAGGGTTTTGCAGCCCTTCCCAATTCCTCAGCTTTGCTCAGTGAGTGAGGGCTGGTGCCTTTTGTGTTCTCTAGCAGTGCTCCCTGACCTAGGGTGGTGCCTGGGGATGGCCTCAGGGCTGCTGCCCAGGCGTACAGATGGGGCAGAGCCTCCACACAGGGCTTCTAGGCCTTTCACCCTTCCATCCTGGGAACCATGAGGTGGGGTGGCTTAGAGCAGGGTCCTTAAAATATTTGTTTTCTATCCAATTACTCACTGCCCATTCCCTGCCTCTATGGTTCTCCCTTCTTCCTGTCAGTATTTCTCTTCACCCTATCCCTTGAAGGGGAGAAATCCAAGACCCAGGGCAAAACAGTCACTAATCATCCTGGGCTTCCAGCTCTAACAGCCCAACCCGTCTCCTTCCTTCTGATCAGTACTATGACGACACCTACCCCAGTGTCAAGGAGCAAAAGGCCTTTGAGAAGAACATTTTCAACAAGACCCATCGGACTGACAGTAGGTCGTTTTCCTTTCACTACTCCCCATGGTGGGGGGCGGGGGTGGGGGGAGCCATAGTGGGAAGGGGGTGGCAGCAGGACTGTGGAGAAAGGATAAAATGACTCTGCCTCCTTTTTCTCTTTTTTCCTCCTCCCCTCATATAATAAACTCTTCAGAAATGTAATGGGGAGGTGAGTGTACCTCACGCGGGAATACCGTGCTAGAAGGTTGGCTGTTAGCTACCTGTCTAGTCCCTGGATTTATGAGCCTCACTTGACAAATTTAACTGCAGCTCTGCTTATTGTACCGCATCCATTAGGGCAGGTAAATGGAAGTCTGTAAAGGTGACCGCTCTGCATTTTCACCTCCGAAGGATCGACTAGTATCCTGTCTCATATACAAGGAGGGAAATAAGGGTAGTAGGGGTGGGGAGCAGTTGGAGAAGAAGATGCTTAGACTCCCCCATTTATACTTGCCTTCTTATTCTATCACCTGAAAAGAAAAAGGTCAACTTCAGTCTTTTGGGGGGTCATTAAGACCCACTTTCCCTCAGCCCCACATAGCTGAATACTAATTCATGGTAACTCCCTCTGCCCTACTTCCAAGTCTCAGACCACCCACTGTTTCCACCTTTGTTCCCCCAACCCATCCCCACAGGTGAAATTGCCCTCTTGGAAGGCCTGACAGTGGTATACAAAAGCAGTATTGATCTCTATTTCTATGTGATCGGCAGCTCCTATGAAAATGAGGTGAGAATCCCCACACTCTGCCATCTCTGCTCTCACCTCCTGAACCGCTGGCAGGACCTTCTGACTGGTTCTGGGCCCAAGGACTGCCGTGTGCCTTTGGTTTCTGACTGGCTAATGAAGTTGTCCGAGATCCATGTCAGCCTCACAAACACGGCCGAGCAACTAAATCAACCTGGAATGCAAGCTTTCCCGGCTTTCTCTCTCTGTCCACATAGGACACACCATCTATGTTTTGATAACACACTAACATAACAGTATCAGTGGCCTTCCCAGCATAGTGTTTTTTAAGATGGATTTCTGAGTTGTGATCAGGGTTCACCTGTGAATGAGCCACACCTGACTGAGTTTGGGCCAATTAGGCAATATTCCGGGTCACATTGAAGCCATATTCTGAGTGGCTCTTTGTAGACTGTGGGTATAGCTCTAACCTGCTTCCCATATGTAGGAAAAACTATTTATGTCAGGTCACAACTTTCAGGAGAGTAGATAAGTAAAAATAAGCCCCCACATAATTTGAGGCAAAAGTCAGAGTTTGAGAAAACCAGTTCTTACTGAATTCTTATTGCTGTAAGTGCTTTGTAGAATGCATTGTTATTTAAACCTTATAACACTTCTAAGAGTTTTGGGCACTAGTGCCCTCGTTTTATAGATGATTAAACTAAACCTTGAGGAACAGTATGAAATTACTTATATTTGACCACTGTTGGACTGCAGAAGTGGCTGTTTCATGTGGTTCAACCTGATAACTTTCCCAGGGTCACACATCTAGAAATGGTTCAGCGAGGATTTAAGTCCATGTCTGTCTGACTCCAAAGTCTGCTGTCTCCACAACTGACTTCAGCTATTGCTTGGTTAATGATTTTTCTAAGACATAGGGTAACACATATACAGTTGGGAAAGACATGCAAAAGACTGACAAGAAAGTTCTGTTTGAACAGTCTGGTCAAAGAGAGACCTCAGATTACGAGATCATGAAGCAGAATTTATTTTTGTCTTCTTCCTGTTTTACTCTCACTTCCACCATATGCTGTTGGTCTTTTGTGAAAGCCTGTGTCTTTTGATCCTTAATGAGTTAGAGGGTTTTGTTTTCAGGTAGCAGCTTTCGGGGCCTTGAACTTTATCCTTCTGCTTCTTCTGTCTCCAAATAGCTGATGCTCATGACTGTTCTGAACTGCCTCTTCGACTCATTGAGCCAGATGCTGAGGTGAGCAGGCCATTCTTGACATCTGTTTGGGAAAGAAAGTCACTATTCTTCGGGCCCAGGGATTTGTGGGGGCTCAGCAGAGGCTGCAAGGAGTTGATTTACCTTGAGAAGTTGGGCTTATTATTTCAGAGTAATTTACACTGATAGGGAGGACTGGATGGGGGAGTGTGTTACTCCTGTGGAATAATTATCCTGAGAAAAAGGATTGGGAGGGAGCAGAATCTTTGCCTCTGTATCTACTGTCACATCCTGCCGTGGCTCTGTCAGAGCTCCAAGCACCTCACAGTGTTCTCTTGGGCTTCATTCTTTACATTCAAGATAGAGAAAGGGCAAGCATAGGGAAATGTCCCGGATACGACATCAGCATCTTGGGAATGGAGGCAGCACTCCTAATTTTTCATGTGCGGCCCTTAGTTGTTCCTTCTATAGAACAGGAAGAATGTGCCTTTTACCCTCTCCTCTCCATCTACCTCCCTGCCAACCTCTGCTCCCCATGTGGATGGGCCATAGAAGAGATATAAGATACTTTTCCTGAAAACATCCAGGGCTCCCCAGTGAGCCCAGTACAGACATCCATCCAGACGGAGCAGAACAGCAGGCGCTCTCAGCCCCACAAAATCAGCAGGGTGAATGGCTCAGATTTCCTCAGGAAGGGGATGATTTATTTCTCAGCCAGGTGAATGAATAGGTTTCATTTCAGTGATCTAGTGAAAGAGTCGAACTGACAGATGTGACTGGCCATGTGCACCAACCACCGGATCTGAGGCTGGTGGATGCTGGCCCTGGCGGTTCCCAATCCCCTAGTTGGGCTTCTTTTCAAGGCCTGAGCAGAGCTGGGGAAGGAGGCTGGGGAGGGGAGTGTGGAGCTGAGAGAGTCTTAGAAGGCTTGTCAGAGGTTGAGTGCAAATAGAGTTTGCACTCAGCCCCTCCTCACCTCCCGCCACCTCCAGATTGAGTGTTAGCTCTGTGTATTTCCTTTTTTCCACCCACTGATGTCAGTGTTCATGAGCAATGTTGTAAGCAGCATCATAGCAGATAGGAAAGAAAGCATAGCTCTGGAAATCAGCCCTTGAATAGGCAGAAATTGACTATGTATATTTTGAATCTCTTTCCTGGCATTCCTGATCCTTACTCAGCAAAGAAGTGTAGGAAGGGTGTTAGGATGGGTTAGCCAGAAAGTTCTTATTCACTTCTTTGTGTGCTTAATGGAAACATACATTGGTCTAGCTAGGCTCCCCCAACTCAGACCATGTCCTAGGATCCCTTTCACACCCAGGCTGGGTTTTCTCTTCTCTTGGGAACTCAGGAAAAATGTAGAAAAGCGAGCTTTGCTGGAGAACATGGAGGGGCTCTTCTTGGCTGTGGACGAAATCGTAGATGGAGGGTGAGTTCTCTGCCCTCCCTGGACCTCCCTGGATCTGGGATGAGGGGTGGGGCCACTGCCCCTGTCCTGAGGCAAGGGGGCTCAGTGACCAGAGTTCCCCCATAGTAAGTTGGTCCTTCAGGACAGAGTGAACAGTGGTCTCTTCTTTGTCTCTTCAGGGTGATCCTAGAGAGTGATCCACAGCAAGTGGTACACCGGGTGGCATTAAGGGTAAGTAGGACTGTGCCTGTCCCCCACAGCCCCCATCCACTCATCCTCCAGCACCAAACCTCCTCAATGATCTAAAGGGTTGGGGCTGGTAGAATACATGTAACTGTCTCCTTCCCTTTCAAATTGTCCTTATCTTAAGGACGGGAAGCAGAAGGAAGGTATTTCTGCCCCTAACCTGGTACCTAGTGTCTCATACAGTCTGCACAGAGTGGACATTTAATACATACTTTTAAAATCAAAGATGAAATAAAGGGAACTTGAATATTGATGGTTCTAAAATGATAAAGGAATTTGAGGTTGGCTGCTTCTTCCTGGGGGAATGAATCCAATCATATGAGGCAGAGGAGTGTCTTCCTTGTCTTTTAAAGTCTTAGGAAACTGAGGACAGCCCCTCTCCATCAGGAAGTACTTATTTGTCAGAACCTCTGTCCTCTTTGGTGCCAGTGGTACCAGAAAGAGGCTTCTGAGTTAACCATAGAAAGCCTCAAGTCATCGAGGTGCAGAGGGAGCCAACCAGCAAATTGTAGGGCTACAGAGAGGCCTGAGCAAAGCCAGTCTCCCCACTCACAGAATGTCCCGGCTCTGACCTCCACAGAGTGAAGGCTGACAGTGCCGGGTAATGGGAAATCTTCTCCCTTAACTGCCGTGGGCTCCATTTGCATAGTTTAATCTTCTCCTTTAACATATGTCTCCATGTGGCAAGAGAGAAGGTCCCCCCACCTCCCAACCGACTCCCTCCTTTCCCTTCTCAGGCTGCTGTTGCAGCAGTTTATTTCTCAAATTAACATGCTGTCGTTACCCATCAGGCCTTGCGGGATCCATTAAACTACCCCGGGCTCCCCCTCATCCTCTCCCTAGCGATATTGATATTCAGGGAAGGTCTTCTCTGACTAGGGAATCAGGTCTCCCACCCCCAAGTTGAGAATCAGATAACCTGCTGATTACCTGGAATGGAATAAATCTTAAGAAGTCCTCCTGCCTTAAAACAGAAGATAGATGAAATGACCCTTTTTTTTTTTTTTTTTGGTTCACAGTCCCTCTGGCCAAGTAAAATTGTGGCTGCACTAACTAGTCCCTAGGAGGGACTGAGAAGGTTAGGGCATGTGCCCTTCACTTCAGTTTAAAGGACTACCTCTTCCTTCCTCCCTGCCCAACCTCAGTCAGGTCTTACTCCAGCTTTTTTCCACGCTGACTGCTTGTCTCTCTGTGCCGTAGGGAGAAGATGTACCCCTTACGGAGCAGACTGTGTCTCAGGTATGACTTTCTTCCTTCTTCCTCTCCAGAGGGACCGGGTCACTAAAGAGGCTAGCATAGCATTCCACCCTAGCCCACCAAGCCTGAACTCAGCAGACTAGAGACTTAAGACACATCTTCTTTGGCTCCTTTTAATCCGGAGAACTGGGGCTCATGGCTCATACAGCCCAGTGCTCCCTACCCATCCCAACTCCTATCCCACTTTCCTATGAGCAGTGGCTGTCAGCCTTGCTCTGTACCCTTCAAACCCTCCCCCTGCCTGATGCCTCATTCAGTGATTTATTCCCCAGCAGAGGCTTGCCTTAAGCAGATGGTCTGTGTGCATGCACACACACACTCTCTCTTTCTCTTATTATTCAAATGAGGGCTAAGCTGGCAATGCATACTCTAGAATATGCATGCAGGTTTTGCAGATCCATCTTGCTACTTTGCAGATAGATTGTCTACCTGATGGGGGCGGGGTGGGGGTGGGGGTGTGGGGGATTCTGTTTTCTACCCACTTGGAATTCTCACCAAGAAGTCCATCTGGATATGGTAACCCCCCTCCTTTTATCATATGTCCAGTAACCCCCAGTTTTTTCTTTCCTCCCAGGTATACCTCCTCTCTCTTCATCCCCCCAGTGGACTTGAGTTTTTTTGGAATTTCCCAAACTGACAGTCCTCTAGGGCCTTAGAGAGCTTCTTCCCATCCCTCTACCCTTGGGGATTTTCTATTTGCCAATCTTCTAAGGACAGGGAAGGCAAGTGAGGGGAAGGAGAGCCCCATCCCCACCCCTGCCCTGCCCCTCAGCAAGCCCCTCAATGCCGCCCTTGTCCCTGCAGGTGCTACAGTCAGCCAAAGAACAGATCAAGTGGTCCCTCCTTCGGTGAAGACCCCACTGATCCTGGCTCCTCACCCCCTCAAAAAATCCACGTCGGCTGTGACTTGTCATGCAGTCCCCCAAATGATGCTCTCAGGGTCATCTCGGGGATCACAGGGATCCTTAAATCTCCCTCCTGTCTGTTGTTGCCTCCTCATTCCCACCTCAACCCCATATACGCTTCCCGTTCCTTCTCCCTCCTTTTGGCAGTTCTGGGAGTCAGTCAGGCTCTCAGTGGATTTGGACATGGGCAGGGGCAGCACCCTCTTCCTTTCTCCACTGGATTAGGCTCCCCTGTATTTTCTTCTCCATTTCTGTGCCCTTTGCTGCAGCTACACTTCAAAGCAGGAGAAGGAATGTGCTGAGTGTTTTCCTCCCTTTGCCTTTATCCCAGCAGCCCATATGTCCAGCAAGGGGAGGGAGAGGGAATTCTTTTCTTTAGAATGAGTGAGGGTGGGGAGAGGCATATCAAGTCTCTGCCGCAGCCCGGCTGGGCTTGGTATTTTCTCCCATTTCTTCTTACTGCCCAGGTCTCCAGCCTTGGAAAAAAAGACTGGGAACAACTCATAGGCAGGGGACAGTGTGGAAGAAGCAGTGATTTAAATTTTATTGGAGAGGGCCTATAAAATTCTTTATTTCAAACACAGCTGAGTTTTTTTTACCCCAATCCTGGCTTGTAACTTCAAAACTGCTGTGGTCTGTGAGTGTCCGTTGTGAGAGGGTCCGTCTCTCGGGCCAGTACCTTAACTCTCCACCTTCACTACCCGTGGGATCTCCGCCTGGCTTGTCCTCTCTGTGCCCTGGAGCAAAGCCAGTCCCTGAACTAAAACTCCATTCTAGTCTTGGGAAGGAGAGTTTCTGCTCAGAACAGGGACAGGGTGGAATTTATGACTTGGGCCTCTGGGCTCTCTCAGCCCCTTCTCTCCCCTACATGCATTTCACTCTTCTGCTTTGGGTCTGCAGTCTCTGTCTGCTGCTTAACCCTGTCCTCTCTGCCCCAGCCTTACTCCAGGCAGTAGGTCTGGGCGCCTCCCCTCCCTTGCTAACTGAGAGAGGCACCTTTCTTCAGAAAACCTTGGGGATTTGGATTCCCCCAGGAAGACAGAGGAAGGAACAGCCACTATTTCGTCTCATCTCTTCCCCCCCCGACCCAAAACTTCCCGCAAAAAACGTCTCAAGAAATCTTCCTGAGACTTTGAGTTCTGCCCCACAGACTAACTGCCAGTTCTCCAAGAGTGTGGGCGGATACTGGGCATCTGTGAGGGGGCATTGCTGTGTAAGATATGTGTGGAGTCAGGATGGTAGCCACCTTCATATACTGCTCTGTGCAAAGAGGAATAAAACATTTCTTTTTCCAAACTGCCTTTGTGTGATGTTTGTGTTCCTCTTCCTCTCTTTTTGGCAGCTGCTTCTATTCCTCTAAACACCACCACCACCACCCCCCGCTCCCCATCTTATAATATTTCTTCCCTCCTACCTCAGAGACTCCCCAGCATTCTGTGCCCCCATCCCTAATTTACAGGGCTCTTTGCCTCTTTGGCATCTCTCCGTCCACTCTCCTGGAAATTGGCGCCAGGGGTGGGGTGGGGATGGTATTTTCTCAGTGGGAGTCCCAGGGAACCGAGTGCTCCCCCCACCACCCCCAAAGCCAGCTGCCTGCTCCCGCCTCAGCCATTAGTAACCCGGAGACGCGCACCTGCGTGGGGGCTCGCCTGCAGCCCCGGCTCTCTTCCTGCACCTCCCTCTCCCACTCTGAAATGGCGCTGAGCGGGTTATTTATCGGAGCCAGCACTGCTCCAGAAGGTCAGGACGGTGGTGTAAATAACCTCTCCTCGCCATTTCCCCATCCCTCCAGAGCCTACTCCCCACCCCCTCCTCCACCTTTATTCGCACAAATGAATGTGGCTGGGCTGGCGCAGAGCCTGGCCCTGCATCTTAATGGGGCGGTGAGCTCACAAGATGGATTTAGCTGGGGGTTTTATGGTTGCCGCGGCGACAGGAGAATGCTTTGGTTTTCTTTCCCCCTTTCCTCTGCAGGATTTGAGGGGGGGCGTGGAGTGTGGGGAGCCCTTCTCTGCACTACAATTATAAGGGTCTCTGCAGTCACCTCTACTGCTCATGAGATGGGCCTGTAACTTCAGGATTAGGCAACAGAGACAGGAAAGGTTGAGGGAAGGAAGGTAACCAGAGGGAGAGGCCTCTCCAGCATCTTGCCTGCTCTTTGAGAACCTAGCAATTCAGCTCAGCCACTGTGGGACCCCTGGGCCCGGGGTGCCCCTCAGCAGAGAGGAAAAAAAATGCTTGGGTATAGCACTCTGCAATCATGCATGGAGGTTTGGGGTACAGGGGGCTGGATAAGGGCTACGGATTTTTGTCTTGCCCATCTGAGCTGGGGGAAAAGCCGTGTTCGGGCATTAAGGTTACCACCCTAATCCTCCGGGCTTCTCTTGTGGCTCAGCTGGTAAAGAATCCACCTGCAGTGCAGGAGACCTGGGTTCGATCCCTGGGTTGGTAAGGTCCCCTGGAGAGACCTGGGTTCGATCCCTGGGTTGGTAAGGTCCCCTGGAGAAGGGAAAGGCTACCCACTCTAGTATTCTGGTCTGGAGAATTGTCCATGGGGTCGCAAAGAGCCTGGAGAATTGTCCGTGGGGTCCCTAAGAATCAGACACGACTGAGCGACTTTCACTTTCACCCTAATCCTCCTACTCATCACCCAACATGGACCCTGCTGGAGTTGGGGGCTGTCAGACACGACTGAGTATGCATGAGATCAGCAATGGTGTGGAGAGTAGTGCTCTATCCAGTTCTCAAACTTGGAATTCTCTGAACTTGTTTTCCCAGCCTGGCCTGCTGTGAACTTTTCCTGCCTTCTATTTTGCACTAGGAATGGAACTCTGGTGCCCCGGCCTACATAGTCCTCTGGCCAACAATGTTCTTTCAGGACAATGAGCAAGCCCTCCCCCAGCACTGACTGAAGCAGAGACTGAGGAGTAGGGTCTGATTCTCTCCTTCCCTTGGTATTTTTCTGTCTGATTCTGGGCCTCTGTCTCTGTTTGTGAGCCTTTCCCTCTTCCCCAGGGGACCCTGGGAACCCCCTCCTCTCTCTTGTCTCCCCCTCCTCCTCTCTGGCTGGGAAAGTGACTAGACCCTGAATAGTGCCAGACACCTGCCTGCCAGATGTGGCGATTCCCTATTCTTCTCTCCCCCCTCCCCAAATGTCTATCCTTTCCCCACCCCACTGAGTTCAGGCAGAGGGAGCCCCCCTACAGGGTGATTTAGTGCTGCAGTCCCTCTTCCTCAGTTCCCCCTCCAGTTCCTCGCTCTTCCCCTGGTGCCCATGCTCCCACTTTTTTCCACCTGGTACAACCTCCTCCTGCTCCCACCCCAGGGTGCTGGCTTGTATAAGCTTCAGCTCCTGGACTGGAGAATGAGTGGGTGGGGCAGAGGTGACTGGCCTCTTTTGCACCCATGAGAGAGTACATTAGCTGCGCTGAGGACAGTGGCAGCCAGAGCTGATGTCATTCTCACTGCTGAGGTGGGGAGGGGGGAGGGGAGGAGGGAGTGAGTGGGGAGAGAACTAGCACTCCAAGACTGACTGCAGAGGTCTGTGAGACCTCCCCAGGTAGGCAAGAGAGCTCAGAATTGTGGCTGCCTGGTAGATAGCACGTCTCCGGCTGGGTCTCCAGATCTTGTCTGGATCTGTGTCTCAATATGACTCAGTAAATGCCTTTCAGCTCCTCTCCTTCAGACTTATCCAAAACACACACTTAAAGGGAACCCTTAGTCCTTACCCTTCTCTCTTTAATGTTTGCCCTTCGGTATCTTTTCTCTATTAATCTCTCTTCCCTCCCATTTCACCCTTCTCAATTTGTTGAATTTCCCTCCCGGTCACCTGGCCTCCCCCAACTCCATCCATCCCATATCACAACACAATATGATCCCAGACCTCCTACCAAAGCAGAGACTCATACAAAGTCACTCATTTCTCCCTTCCATCCCTCTCTGCAATCTGACAGTCCCCCTGGGCCAGACAGAGAGCTCTGAGGTGGGGGTGGGGTAAAGGATGGCTGAGTTGAAGAACAGCAGAGGCATGACAGGCAGGTGAAGAGTCCAAGGAAGCAGGAGAGGTGGAAGGAGTGGGACAGAAAGATGGAAAGAGAGAAAAAGATGACTGCAACAGAGAGGGTTGAGGGTTAGCAGAAAGCCAACATAGCAAACTGCGTGAGAGAAACCCACACAAAGAGAGCAAAGCTGGGAGCAGGGAGAATGGAAAGATGGAGACGGGAAAGTCATAGCAAGAGAAGGCAGCTAGGGAGGGGCCAGGCAAGGGGCAGCCTGGCCCTCCTGGTCCCCCTCACACTGCTGGGCCATAAATCTTGTGTACGCGTGCATGTGTGTCTGTCTGTCCGTCTGTGTGCCTGAATGTAAGGCACAGGCATAGAGGGGTGTCTGGTGAGGGTAGATGATCCCCACAATATTATTCTCCCATTTCTTTCAGCTGCCTCCTTCTTTGAGGCACCCCACACTTATACACCCCTCAACCAGTATTCCTGATGCTCCAGGAGCCATCCCCAAGGTATTTCCAGGATTCCAAGGAATCCAGGCTTTTTCACTTGGAATGCAGGCCTGCTGGAATGTGCAGTTAGGATCTGTAGCATCAAGAGGCCCCATCACCTCACTGCCCACCCCCATGCCTGCTCACCAGCTGCTCCTGTCCATCTTCTCCTCCCACTCTCCTTGTATCTCTCCCTCCTCCTGCACTGACCCCTCCCCCAGCCCCTGACCCCCAGCCGCCTGGGGCCTGGGTTGGAGGAGAGACAAAGACAGGATTTATCACCAGGATAGAGAAGCAGCCAGAGACCAGGGCTGAGGGCAATGGCTGACCTCCTTAGATGGAAAGGAGTGCTTAGCCAGATGCTGGGAGGTGGAAAGCCTGGGTTCTAGTGGCTCCTGCTCACAACTCTCGCCCCCTCGCCCTTTCCCCCACTCAAACCTTGCTTTCTCCTTTGTCTCTGAAGATTGAGGAAAGAGAGGATGGCCTCAGGTGATTTTAGGCCTCTGAAGAACAACCTGGGAGAAGGGAAGACGGGAGATGGATGTCTTATGGATACTGGGGAGGATCTGGAAACCAGGCAGCAATCAGGTTCCTATTATTTCCTGGACTAGAAAGGAGTTCAGGTTTAGCATGCAACAGATGAAATGAGATAGAGAGGTATCCCCCAATCTAGAGGGACTTCTCCAGAACAGGCCCTGATTGCCAACAAAGAGGGAGATAAAGGTGACTGTGGGTCTTGAAAGATGGAAGATACCATCTCACCTGAAATCGAAGGAAGAAATGAAATTCCCCAAGAGTAACTAGCTCCTGGTGGCTCAGATGGTAAAGAATCTGCCTGCAATGCAGGAGACCAGGGTTCAATCCCTGGGTCTGGAAGATCCTCTAGAGAAGGGAATGGCAACCCACTCCAGTATTCTTGCCAGGAGAATTCTATGGACGAGCCTGGCCGGCTACAGTCTAAAGAGTTAGAGTCGGACATGACTGAGCAATTAACACTTGCTAGTTCCAGTCTCTTTGAGAAGACCTGCCTCCCTGAGATCCCTCACTGCCTACTGAGAGGATGGAGAGCAGCATGGACCCTGCCTTTACAGTAAATAGACTATTGGCCCAAAATTGTCTCTACTCAGCAGGCAGGGTGTGTGCTCAAGGAGAGGGAATGGTGTGATCCAGGAGTTTCCGAGAAACTAGACCATATATCTTTCAGTGGACAGCTCCTGCAGCTTCCCTAGCCGCCCTTGGAGGCCCACTAGCCCTCCAGAATCTCAGCATGTCAGAGGCTTCCAAAAACCCAACTCTGAAGCTGCACCACTTCCAACTCCTGCCCCCCCTCCAACTCCTGCCCCCCCTCTTCCCCGACATCCTGCTTTATGCCTTCACCCCACTGTTCCAGGAGAAGGATGCTCAAATGAATTACCTCCAAGTGAAAAGAGGATGGAGGGAAAAGAAACCAAAGCAACTGGGAGCTTCTAGTTTGTCTACCAGTCTCTCAACACAGCCCCACCAAACCATTCCTACCCAGGGGCTGATGAAGGAGACCATCTCATGGTTTCTTTTTAAATTCTTCTGCAAGCTGAAACCATCCTCTCAATTCTCAATGGAAAGCCCAAATTTGGAAATTGCAGTGGGAAAGGCTCATGGGTTGGGAGCAGAGACTGGGAACGGACAAAAGAATGGCGGGGCAGGGGTTGGTGGGGGGGGGATTTGCACAGGGTAAGGAAAAAAAAACAGGAAAAGGGAGAAGTGAGCATCTCCAGCATCTCGTTTTTCCTGGCTCCCCCTTCCCCCAATTGAGAAGGCAGATTTACAGCCCTGGTTTGGGGAGGGGGTTGAGCATAAGGAAGACAGATCTGCAGTTCTGCCCTCTGAGTGTCTGGGTACTTAGCTTTAACTCCCCCATTAGCATCAATCCCCATCTTGCTGCCCATCCATCTTCTGACATCAGCTCCTTCCCCTCTCTGTAGCCCAGGCTTTCTGACCCTAAGTGGCTCTTTAAAGGGCCAGTCTAGACCTTTCCCTCTCTTCTCCCACTCCAGGCAGCACAGTGGGGGGGGGGGGGGGTGTTTATGTGCAGCCATCCTTGCTGAGGCCAGAGTGGATGGGAGGCCTAGTGTGTACATGTGGAGGGAGGGGGCAGCTCTTTCCTAGCTCCCTCTGTTCTCTTTAGGTCCCTCTATATCAGGGACCCCGTCTTTGTTCACTACCTCCCCAAGCCCGGAGGAAGCCCTCCAGTTGAGCTGAGGGTCACAAACATGGCCCCTAGAGCTGAGGGCTGGAGAAGTCATGTGGATCAACGGGGAAGATCCTCTCTCCCTCTCTCATTTCCTGGAGGCCCAGGGCAAGGGGTATCCTGAATTACTGGCTGTTTTTAATTCTCAGCCAGCAGTGGGGGTGGATAGGCTGAGACTCCTAGGAGATGCCCTGAGCTCCACATTCCTGGCCTCCTTTCCCAGGGACCCAGGCTGTGGTGGTGGTGGTGGGGTGGCATTTCAAATCTTCCTCTCTCTGTGAGGGAGATGACAAGCCAGAGAAACCTGCCTCTACATTTACTGGCTCCTCTTTCTTATCCCTCAGCAACTGAGTTTAGGGGGTAACAGGGGAAACTGGCTTCTCCCCATTTCTCTCCATCTTCTGCAGAAAATGCTGTAACTGCACTCCAGGGGCTATAAGAATGCCACGATGATTGGAAAGTTCCTCCCCCATCAGCCTTCAATCCTTTCTGCTGCAAAGCTCTGCAGTCCTCTGAGGGGCTTTCCAGGATAGTCAAAGCCCCTTCCTGATATCTGAAACCCACTCCCCACCTCACTCAGTGTTCCCTACTCTGGCTCAGGATGAGAGAGAACTGGTAGGTGGGGGGCTTGGGAAAGTGGCCACGCTAAAAATAGGAGCCCCCAGCTGCACCCCACCCCACGGCCCCTTATTTATCACCTTCCAAACCTCACTCTCAAAGAAGCATAAATATTCCTAATTCCTGAAGGCCAGCCCTGAACTCATAAATTTAACTGGGGAGGTGGGCAAGGGGAGGAGTGAGGTGTGAGGAAGGGGAGCCTACTGCAGCCTTGAGGAAGCCGCCGAACATCTCCTGGGGGCGGTGTCTGACTTATCCCCAGGCTAACGCCTGTGGGTCTTCGTTGAGAGAAGGAGGAGTTGCGGCTCTCAATATTTCCTCTAGGAATTAGCCTTTTCTCACTCCCCGCCCCGAAATAAAAAACAAACTTAGTTCTGTCTTCTCGATTAGTTCTCCATCCTTCTCCATCCGTCTTTCCTTGCTATTACCTTCTAGTTCTTTCCTGCGCCCCTCTTGCCTCTCTGCGGCGCTTTTCTCTACGCCTTTGCTTCTCCAAGTCTCTCCCTTTTCAGAACCATTGTCTGAAGAGGAAATTTTCATTTCTTGTTCTGTCTGGATAGTGAGGTTTGAAAAGAAAAGTCCCCCTCAGTGCCCCCATCTCCCCGCTTCTGCCTATTAGCCCCCTCAAACGCGCCCTATTCAGTCTTCTCCTCAGACCCTCCCTTTTTCTCCCTCGGCCTTCCTTTCTCCTCAGTCTTCCTTTTCCTCTGTCACTCACTTCGCCTCCTCAGTTTCCCCTTCAGCTCAGGATTCTCTCTCCCTCTCCAATCTCCTTTTCTCTCCCTACTGTACCCCATCCTACCCCGCGGATTCCTCAGGTCCTATTTACCCCTTCAGACCCCCTCATCTGCTTCAGTTCCTACCACCACCACACCCCATTTTCCTCTCCCAATGGATGAAAGAGGAGAAAGCTTGAGGAATAGGTATAGGGAATGCGGTTCCAGGAGGGGAGGGAGAGCAAGGAGAGAAAAAGCAGGGGAGAGGGAGACGGAAGCGGTGAAGAGGGGAGGGGCGTCCTCACTCCCCAAGCGGCGCCCCCCTCTCCCCGCCGCCACTGAGCCATAAATCAGAGCTAAGGCGGTTTGGCCAATGGTAGAGTGACTCGTAAATCGGCCTGTCAAGATCAGCCAATGAGAGGGGGCGTTAAATCAAGTCCTGTCAGAGCTTGGCCAATGAAAGGCCCTGGGCTGACCATAAATCTGCCTGTAAGAGACAGAGATAGAGAGAGAGTGTGCAGACGAGCGAGAGCTGCAGGGGCGGGGGACAGGGGAGGAGGGCGTGGGGAGAGCGGGCGGGGGGCAGGCGCGAGAGAAAGAGCTGGGGAGAAAAAAAGGCGATAACGGAGGTACAAGCGATGAAGACAGTCTAGAGGAGAGACGGACAGATGGAGAGAGACAAAGAGAAACCTTGAGAGATAGCGTCAGAAAGTCAGCGATAGAGCTGGGGCTCCGGCGGGAGACAGAGATAAAGAAAAAAGAGAGACCGACACTGACACCCTCAGGAGGGCCCCCGTGAAACAGTTCCCCAAGACAAATGCATACACTTCTCCGAGATACGCGTGAGCTCCGCACCGCGAGGGACCTCGTGCGTGGACACACGCGCGCCGTGCACACACGCAAGAGAGAGAACGAGCCTGAGGCATAATCTTCCTTCTCTTTCCCCCTCAGCGCCTATGGAGATTAGGGGTGGGGTATATGTGTGGGGGCTGTTGAGGGTGAGAGAGGAGGGGGTTGCTTTCTCGCTATGATGTGTCCCGTTTGGTCTCAGACTCTAGGGTTTCCCGGGTCCTCGTGAGTCATTTTTTCCAGTGACTGAGGATTGGGAAGTCCCTCCTGAGGTCTAACTTCAATCCCTATTGCTGCTCATTTCTACTTGCCAAAGCTTTTGAATCGCCTTCAAAGAATATGAAAAGTGAAGTCGTTTACAACCCTTCAGAGAACTCTCAACTTTGAGAATCTTAGAAAGTCTAAGCAGGAAGGATTTTTAGGGATCATCTGATCACTTGATTCTAGTTATAGAAAAGTTTCAGTCTTACTGTGGTTAGACATGTAGGCTGGTACTAAAGTCAGACTTTCAGTTCTCAAATCATGATCATATCACTTACTAACCCTCGGACTTTAGACAAATGGCTTGCCCTCTTTGTGCATGATTTATTTTTTTTTAAGCAAAAGATTATGATAGATATGCTCAGGTGCTCAGTCATGTCCAACTCTTTGCGACTCCCATGGACTGTAGCCCACCAGGCTCCTCTGTCCATGGGACTTTTCAGGCAAGAATACTGGAGTAGGGTGCCATTTCCTCCTTCAGGGGATCTTCCCAACCCAGGGATTGAACTCGAGTCTCTTACATCTCCTGCATTGGCAGGTGAATTCTTTACCACTGGCACCACCTGGGAAGCTCATTATAATAGACACCTTGTGGTAAATTTTGTGAAGATTACGCAAAATAATATATTTACAGGATTTAGGACAGTATAAGGCACGTGGTAAGAGTGCACCCCCACCTGCATCTTTGTACAGATAATAAAACCTGAGGCCCAGAATGATTCAGGTTCCTGCTCTGATTCACAGAACAAATTATCAGACAGCCTTGACTGGAGCCCTGGTATCTATACTCCCAGGCCAATGATCTTTATTGGTCTTGCTGTTCACCCCACCTGTCTGGACCCCCCAGCTCAATCACCTGAACTTGATTCAGTACAGGCTGCTGTGATTTTTGTGGAAGGAGGACACTCAAAAATACATGTTCCTTACTAGGAAGCAGGACTCTTAGGCTCTGGAGGTGTGTTGAACGTGAAGGTATCAATTTGTCCACCCTGACTATGGTTCTTTCTGCTCTCATCTTCTTCTCTCTGAACTTTGTTCTCTCCAACCATGGACTTAGAGGCAGAGAAGGGATACATGCAGCCAGAGCAGCATCACTATCAACATGACTCTCACATTCTATCCACAGTGCCCGCTCTTTTCCCCCTACCCCAGCTAGGTAGACAGTAAATATCTCATGAATAGTAAGTGTCTAAGTCTTCACTTTTCTTTCTAAGCTTTGGGCAAAAAGGAGGGGTGGGGATTCCTGGATCTCTGCCCTTGCTGGCCAGGAGGGTGGTAGTATCTCTGGACTCCTTGTCTTGCTGATACCTTCTGTCCTCACAGGAAAGCCAGAAAGGAAACACAGAGAACCAGCGTCACCTGGTGGCCACAGGTGCTTTGAATTCATGCATGTGACAGGATATCGGTCACACTGGAGGAAGGGAGTGGTGTGACCTCCCCTTAGCCTGGCCCCTGGGCCTTCTTAACTAGAGTCTTTTTGTAACTTTTGTAACCCAGGATGACAAGAGCAAGTCTGAGGGAAGAGGAGGGACCAGAACCCAGGTGAATTAACTCCAAGCAGCGTGACCCTGCTAGGACAGCTAGAATGCCTGCCTGCCACTGCCTTGGTTAAGCTCAGTTCCATTTCCACAGAGCGAGGAGTTCTCGCCCATGTCCATTCTCTTTGGACTGGGCAAGGGTCAGGGGGCTGGACACACTGGAGTGGCTATCAAAACTGGATTTCAAAACTTTTTTGTGTTGAAAAAAAAACCTGTTTGTTGTGATGGGGCATCCTGGCAGCAGTAGCTAGAGGTGGGGGCCATTTCTGGGAAGTTAAACAAAAAGGCAGGCTAATAGGGACTTCCCTGGTGGTCCAGTGGTTAAGAATCCACCGTAATGCAGGGGACACAAGGTCAATCCCTCTTCAGGGAGCAAAGATCCTACATGCTGCAGAGCAACTAAGCCAGCTCGCCACAGCTAGAGAGTCCATGCACCGCAAGGAGGGATCCTTCATGCTGCAACTAAGATCGGTGGCAACCAAATAAATAAATATTAAAAAAAAAAAAAGAATTGGTTGTCTGGCATCTGCTAAGGGTGTGCGTGCATGCTTGGTCTCTTCAGTCGTGTCTAACTCTTTGCAACCCTATGGACTGTAGCCTGCCAGGCTTCTCTGTCCATGGGATTCTCCAGGCAAGAATATTGGAGTGGGTTGCCATGCCCTCCTCCAAGGGATCTTCCTGACCCAGGGATCAAACCGGTGTCTCTTATGTATCTTGCATTTGCAAGTGTGTTCTTTACTGCTAGCGCCACCTGGAAAGCTACTGGTAATTGATTTTTTTTTTTTTAAAGAGGCAGGCTAATCCTTTTAAACCAACTCTCGTGATTTATACCTGGAAACCCCTCAGCTGAAGGCTGTCCCAGGTCTTCTGCTTCCTGCCCCTGCTCTGACTTATGTCCCCCCAAACTCTCAACTATTAGGTTCCAGCTGCAAACCAACCCTGGCCTATTTTCTTCTTCCCCACAGATCACACCTGAACGTGAAGAGGATATAATTCCATTTATTAATAATTAATAATGCATCTTGAACAGCCTAGGGCTGAAATGTTGAGTGAAGGGTGGAGAGGCCTGGTTTGGGGAGTTTGGGGGGCGGTTGTCCATGAAAATTCTCACAGGTCTCACTTTCACCTATTCCTGTAACAGCTGGCCACCTTAGTTCTGGAAGAGACAATCCCAGATTCTGGAGACAGGGGACACAGTTCTAGTGGAACCTACGGAAACTCCGGGGCCCTCGGTTCAGGAAGGAGCCATAGGCTTGGCGGAACTGGCGGTTCATGGCTGCATACAGCACAGGGTTGATGCAGCCATTAAGCCAGGTGAGGTTGGCAGCCAGCATGTGGACAACTCGGGGAGCCTGGACCTTGGCATCCAGGATGTTGAGTAGCAAGAAAGGGATGTAGCTCAGGGTGAAGCAGAGGAATACAGCAAAACACATCCGGGTCACCTTCCCAAACTCTGATGGAGAGTCCTGAGCTCTCTGGGCTCCTTTAGTCATCCTGGCCTTGGCAGCCACTCCTGGAGGGTTTCTCTCTGCCATCTGCTTAGCTGCCTTACTGTTGCTCTGGTCCCTGACTTCTGATGAGTCTCCTTCCAGGGTCTGAGTGGTGGCAGCACTGACTGGCTCAGATGAAATCCCCTCGCTGGGTCCTCCTGATGCCAGCCCACTGTCTAGCTCCTGAAAACGACCAGGCATGGTCTCATCTGCCCCAGCCACAAGGTTGGAGCGGATGCTCGCCTGGCGCATCTTGTACTGATCCAGTGCCTGTGCTGCTCGCTTCACCTGCCGGTGGATGAGGCAATAGAAGAGGCCAACACTGCTAAGCCCAACCACAAAATAGATGCCCAGGAGGATGGTGGTGTAGGGCTGGCCTCGGATGCGATCAAAGCTGCAGGTGCAGACTACAGGTACCAAGATATAGATGGGCCAGAGGGGAGCGAAGCTAGCCACAGCCACCACCCAGGTGCTCACCAGTGCCAGCACTATGCCCTTGGCACTGAAAACTTGGGGAAAGAGCTTAGGGTGGGCAATGAGGAGATAGCGTCCCAGGGCGATGAGGCAGAGGGTGAGGATGGAGACAGAGTTGGATACAAAAAGGAGGAACCCAAAGACCCGGCAGAAGGTGGCACCGGTGCGCCAGTGCAGGTGGAGGTAGGTATCCACTGAGAAGGGCTGGAGAAGGGTGCAATAGAGCAGATCAGCCACTGTGAGGTTGGCGATGAGCAGGTTGAAGCGGGTACGGAGCTTGGGCTGGATGGTCAAGGCCAGCAGGGTGAGCACGTTGCCCACGGTGCCCGTCACAGCCACCACAATTCCCCAGCTAACTGCCACGTAACGATAGCCCAGCACAGACTCATGGTAGCAGGAGAAGTTGACGTCAGAAGCGTTCCACATGATGGAAGCTGAAAGGGGTGGGGAGAAGAGGGAGTCAGAACCTGACCTTGAACTCAGATCTCTTGAATAATTCTGGGCTCCTAGGCACCTGAACTGTTCCAGGAGCTCCAGAGCCATTCCCAAGCCTTTTCATCCCAAGATTCCCAACCTCCTCTTTCCCATTCTCAAAGATTTTCCCAAATGTTTATCTATTTTATCTATGAAGTTTCTGTCTACTCCAATCTCCAGGCCTTTTCAATATCCATCCAGATACTCTCCCCTGTCCTTTAAGACCACCCAGGATTCTCCTCTCCTCTGTATTCAGAATAGTCCTCTCTGTCTGTAGTCCCTTCTGCCACACACACATAACAGGCCTCAGGTTTTTTTACTGTTTGTTTGTTTGTTTTTACCACCTGGGAGATGAAGAGACAGAGAATGTAAAAGTATGTCCACCACAAAAGTACTCACCTGTGTCTCCCAGCCTTCAAATCTCTCTTCAGTGGAAGTTCAACTCACTCAAAGCACAGTCCTTTCTGGTGGGCAGTCAGGCTGAAAACAGGAGGTGCTCTGCTCCTATTATACTGGCCTGAAAGAACAAGAAACTCCGCAGTTACCCAACCTCAGCCACTTCCTCCCTTGCCTACGGTCCTACTCATTTGGCTTAAACTAGTGAAATATGGGCTTCTCTGTTGAAATTTCCTAACTACTTACCGCACTGGACACCACAAATGATGTAGCCAGTCCTGGTTAGGACAGTGGTTGTGGGAATTGACAACAATGATCAGGATCCATAGGTTATTGAGAGGCAGATAGGATTTATTTAATACTTATAGGAAAAAGGGTTAGAAGGAGGGAAGACTAGGAGGACGCCCACTTTTCCAGGTGGGAGTGGTGGAGAGAGCTTCCTCGTTGTGCCGGGCCCAAGCAGACGTTAGGCTTTATCCAGCAAGACGAAATGCTCAGGTTATTTAGCTCTTCTGATGGTTGGCTTAATGTCCTGGAACTTCTTCCTGACCTACTCTTATTCTTTTATAATTAATACTCAGATCCCCTTTCCCTAAGTGGTTCTCTTAATCAATGAGATACGAAATGTGGGAAGCATAGCAGGTTTAGGAAGGGGGTAAATAATGAATTCAGTTTTATACCATATTTGAGGGTACCTGTGGGATATGCTAATATCTGGCCACTTCTGCCCCTCAGATTTCTAGATGTCTAGTCTCTTTTTTGAGCTAGATCAACCTGAAAACAAAACAAAAACACACACACGTAAAACCCCTCAAACTCCTTGTTGGGTTCTATTTCTGAACCTATAGCAGGCTCCCACCCCCAACTTCGTAACTAACTCAGGAGGCCCGATTTCCCTCATCTTCCTCTTTAACAGTCCTCATTCCACCTTCCCTCCCCTTTCTTCCACAAGACTGGGAAGTGGGTAGAGAGGTGGAAGTGAGCAAAGAAAATGCAACTCAGGATGAGCCTACGTCAAGGCTGGATTCTGGTCTGGCCTTTTTTGTTGACCTTCTTGCTGCCCTGCCAGCTACAGGGAGGGGGTCACAGAATCACTGGCTGCTCTTGGGAGTGTGTGGTTGAACTGAATTCTGAAGATGAAGAAACCCCTCCCTGCAACATCATGTGAGAGGCAGCTAGTGAAGTGTGCCTTCCTGTCCTACAGACCATTTAGGGAACCAGATGAGAAGGCATTCTAGTACATTGTACACAGCATGGTCCCAGCTCTTTAGTCGTTGATCGTTGATCGATGAAATCAAATGAACTTTTAAGAGACCCAAACTTGCTCATTTTGCAGATGGGGAAGTTGAGGACTAACCCCAAGGTCACTATTTATATGGAGCCGAGCAGAGCCTAGAGCTCAGATTCCCAGGTCCCTCCTCCCATCTCCTCGTGCTTTGAGTGTCGCTGGCGTGGGTTTCCCACCAGAGGTACAAAAGTCTGGATCCTTTCTTTGTCTGAGACTGGGTCTGAGACCTGTCTCCCTAGGACCTCGAGACACACCGCACTGGAGTGTCTTAGCCCAGCAGTTTTCTTTTCCATGTCGTTGTCGCCGCCTGGTGGAGTTGCGACGAATTCTCAACCAGCCGTGGCTGCAATCCGAGACATGGACTCGAAACGATTCCCCAGGGCCAAGTTGACACTAAAGCTGGGCCTGAGTGGGGGTGAGCGGGATGGGGAGTATTGCTCGCTTTGCCCGAGCCTCGAATCTTGCCTCCTCCCAGCACGGTTTTCCCGTTCTCTTCCTCTTCCTGGCTCTCTTTCCAGTGTGCCGTTCCCCGCCCCCCGCCCCCCATCACACACACACACACCTTCTGATGGAATTGCTTCCCAAAACAGCGGGCAAAGATTGAGAATCTGAGTCTGGGGGACGGAGGGCAACGAATCCAGATTTTATTGTCAGGGACTGGGAAAAGGGGAAGACGTGGGTGGGGGGCCGGGGTTGCTACATCGTCAAGCAGAAAGAGTTGATGTGGAGGGGAAGGCCAGTGGGGCCCGTCCCTCTCCCGGGTCGGTGCTGGAAGGGCTGACGATACGGAAAGCACAGGGGGTGGAGGGAGGGAAAGTCACGACCCCGCCCGAATTGTGCAGTGGAGGTGTCTGGTGAGAAGGGACAGCCATGAGGTCTAGGAGCTGGGATGGGGGAGGCTACAGACTGCAAATCCTGCGGAAAGGGGCGGGGCGGGGGCGAGGCTTCTATTGCTTTTTGCTCACAGTTTTGCGGAAGGCGAGGCGGGGGTGGGCTTGGACTGGACACCCCTTGCCCCCCTTGGTACCCCTTGGGCGATGGGTGCTGGTGAAAAGAATGGAATCCGGACTGGGAAGGAAGAAGGTGAGGGAATGGGTCTATAGGGGCATCTACTTGGTCCCACCCAAGTGCCAGAGATGCCCCCAAGTGCTGCCCGTGGGCCCGGCTAGACCTGGGCTGGGGCATGATGCGGGGCGGGCACAGTGAGGTTGCAGGCGGTAAAACCAAAGTGCTTATGAGGGACCCAGGATCCCGCCTGCTCCCCTCCCCCTGCGGAGGACAGGGGTGTTCACGGAAGCGCTTCAGTTTGGGGGTAGGGGGCGCCGGAGTCCCAGAGTCCGCTTATTGCCAAGAAAATCCATTTCTGCCCCCTGGACCCCGACCATGGCTTGTGAACCCCGTTTTGTGCTAGGTTAGGGGGGAAGGGCTGGATGGACATGGCTTTTGGGGGGGGGTGTCTCCAAGGGGGCTCGGGGGTGAGACGGCCCCCCCTTTTCTAGGGGAGAGGGAAGGGCAGGGGGCGGGGTTCCCTGAGATCTGGGGTGTTCCCCCCCTTCTGAAGCCCCCCTCCCCCGCTACCCCTCCCCTTTCCTGGAACCCCGTACCTCGGGGTGGGGGGGAGGGAGAGAGATCATTCAGGGAGTGCCGGGAGGAGGGGCGGGCTGGGCGCCCGGAGGCCTGGGTCCCGGCTGGGGGGGGGGGGTTGAATGGGAGGGGGTTCAGGGTTCAGGTTTCAGGTCAGTAGGGGGAGAAGAGAATGGGTCCGTGCGCAGTTCGGATGGGCCCGGGGGCGGGGTGGAGCAGGGGATGGGTGATCGGCGGTCCCTGGAGAAGAGGTGCGGCAGGAGCCGGGCGCAGAGACAGCGGGGAGCCTGCTGCCGCTGCCATCACCGCAGCCACCGCCAGGGGGCTGGGGAGCAGGCCGCCGGCCAGGGACTTGGGCAGTTCCTTGGAGAAAGTCAGCGTGCCCTGCAGGGGGAAGAGGGCGGGGAGGGGAGAGGGAACAGTCATTCTGTGGCCTGGCCAACTCCACCTCTCCCAGGGCGGCCGGCATCCCCTCTCCTCCCCACTCGGGTCCCCAACTTGGCCAAATTTTCCATCGTCCAGGCCTCACCGCTAGTTCTCCAGCGCCCCTAGGCTTCTTGTGACGGCTCAGTAGTGGGTTGGGCTTCCCGGCCACGCCATCTCGGTGCCGCCGGCTGGAAATGTGCTGTAAGGACCAGTGGGTGGGGGGCCGTGAGCCACGGGGAAAGGAGCCACCGCCAGGGAGCAGGGTACTCACACCTCAGCACCTGGGCCTGCCCCTTCTGTGGCACCAAGGGAGGACCCTGAGGAAATGCCCTCACCCAAGCTCCCTGTCTTCCCTCCCCCTTAGCAGATGCACTCCCCATTCTTGGGAAGGGCCTCAGACCCACCTGTTTCAGTTGGACCTCCGAGTTGACCTTGACATTGCAGATCTCACAGTGGAAGGTTCGGTCCTGGGCAGGGGCCTCTGGTTCCCCAGGAGTGGGAGGCCCCAGCCGAGGATAAGCTTTGATGGGGCCTAGTCCACTTCGGGCCTCCAGAATTGTCTTGTGCTTAGTACCTGGAGCCCACAGTGGGCAGGGGGTAAGGGGTGGAGAAAAATTCTCCAGGCCTACTAGGCCTCAAATACCCACATTTCCAATTACAATATTGAGGGGCTGCATCAGGTGTGGGCGTTTGCCAAGCCCCTTGCGGCCCTTTCAAAGGTGGGTCAGGGGAGGGTCATCATTACAAGAAATAAGGTAGGGAGGGGGTGGGAGGAAACTGAGTAGGCAAGGGGCTAAGGAATGAGGGCGATTCTTAGGGAGGGAGACAGGCTGGTGAGTCTTAGAGAGTCAAGCATGTTGGAAACCCGGGAGTTGGGAGGTAGGGAGCAGTAGTGGGTTGAGGACAGGGCAGTGGGGTCCATACCTTTGTTATGTGCCTCAAGCTGGGACAGGGAGTTCACTGCCACCTTGCACAGAGCACAGTAGAGCAGCCGCTTGGCCTTCTCCTCCTCTTCCTTGCTACCCCCAGGCAGGGAAGCTGGGGCTGGAGTCCCCCCTTCACCCTTGGTTGCACCCTGACCAGTCTCCGGAACGCTGGGAGGGGATGGGGAGCCAGGCTGTTTCTCTGGGGATCCTGGGGCTGGACCCACTCCATTCTCCATGGAAACTGTCACTGGGGGAGAAACATAGGGATCATCCCAGATAGCTTTCGGAAAAGATTCTTTATGTGTAGGAGACCTACCCCCATTTCCTGGAGGGCAGGGGCCCAGGAGTCCCCACCCTGTGACAACATGCATGCACTCATGCCCTGGACCAGAGCCACATGTGGTCCAGCTGCCGCAGGCTGGGTGTGAGACTCCAATGCCTGGCTCATTCTCCATAAGCTGGGAATGGCTGATGGGTCTGGACCCACCAGCCTCCCGTTCAGCCAGGGTGAAGCTGGCAGCCAGTCTAGCCAGGGGGAGAGGGGCATGGAGCAAAGAATCTCCCCTCCAAGGCCTGCCAGCTAGCCTGGGCTTTCCGCCCGGCCAGCCCCTTCTCAGAGGCCTGCCCAGTCCCTGGGGAGGCATGCCAAAGAACTCTAGGAAGGGGCTGAAGTGAGGTGAGGAGAGCCTGGGAGAGATAGACACAGACATGGCGAAAGGGAAACAGAAACAGCAGAACCGGAGCGGGAAGAAATAGGGATGTGGGCTGCTCTATAATTCATGGCTCGATTAAAGATGCACAGGCCCCAGTCCTCAGCGCTGGGTTCTGGCCTCTGCACAGGGGAAACTCAAGTGCTCCCATTCTTGCTCCAGTGGCAGATCCAGTTTCCGGGTCAGGGAGAGGCCGGGGGTGGGAGAGGGGGTGGGGATGGGGGGCTGGTGGGAGGGGACCTCCCCCCCGCCCCGAGCCCTGCAGATGTCCATTTGTTGGTCCCTCCTGGGATCTTTCTCGTTTTTTTCCCCCTCTCTTCCTCATTTCTGCCATCCTTTATCTCCATCCCAATCCAGACAGTACACTCATATCTCAATCTGGACAGGCCCTCCTGGCTTTCAAAAGCAGGACAGGTTTCCTTATTTCCTTAGAGAGGTACCCCAGGAACTCAATGAGGTAGTATTATACATCAAGCATCGAGAATGGTGCTAGACAGGCAGTGTTAGCTATATCACCACCATCATCAGCCTCCTTTGACAGAGATATTACCAAATGAACACAAGATGTTCAGGCTAAGAAGCAGCTAGAACACAATTAGAACTCAGCTCACCTGCTTGCCCTATCCGTGCATCCCTGCGGACAGTGTGTGTGTGTGTGTGGTAAGAGTGGGGACCTGTTTCCCGGTTCTCATTCTGAGGGTGGGGCAAGAAGGACAGGCAAAGACAAGGAGGATATGGGGTTGCTGAGTCTCCCTGGAGTTGGCCCTGACTGACATCTGATGTGGTAATCCCAGGATGGGGGTGGCTCAGATCTTCCTGTCTTGATATTCCTTCTTTCCAGTTTCTTGGCTGGGAATATGGTTGAGGATGGCCATTAGCCATGAGGGAGAAAGAATCTCCCAGATCTTCAAGTCTCAGTCCCTCATGTCCCCAGAAAGAAAATTCTGGCCTAGAGAGGTCAAAAGATCTACCCAAGATCACCCAGGGAGTTGCCTGGGTTTCCTGGGCTCAGTCCTTCCCAGTGGAGCGCGGAGCCTCCGTGGGCAGGCCCTCAGATATCTTGATTCTTTCCCCTGCTCCTCTCCCCAAGATGAAGGGGCCTCTCCCTGCATTTGATGGTTCTCTTTTTCTTGAGGAAGTCTGCCAGGTGGCCTCACCTGAGCCCCTCTCTGAGTCACTGGGCAGTAGGGAGGACAGATAATGGGGACCCTGCTGAGAAGAGCTGGGGCGGGAGTGGGGGTGACAGGATGGAAATTTTGCATCACTATGTTTGGCTGCAGGACTCACCTTGGGTGGGGGTAGGGTGGGGGCTGAGGAAGAGAGAGATGAAAGCAAAGGAGAGTTCTGGGAGTGGGGACAGAATGGAGGAGACAAGAAAGATCTGTTGAAGGGTGAGGGAGTGTTGGACTTACCTGGACGGGGGGCTACACCATCTCCATTTGGGGGGGTGCTGCCTGGGGGAGCTGGGTCTCCTGGTTCCCGGATGCTGGGCTCCCTGCCTCGGGTCTTGGCAGCCTCGATGCCTTTGACTCTTCGGGCATGGCGATTACCCTTGTAGTGTGCCTCAGCCTGGCTCTTTAGGGATGGAGGAAGAGAAGGGAATCTGAGATCACCTTTCATCTGAATATTCTCCCCACGGATCTATCAGATCCTGGGGTGGCCTCAGCAGGCTGCAGTAAAAGCTCTCCCCACACCAGGGATATGTAAAGCCCCACGCCAAGGAGCCCTGGGGCTCAGTCATGGGGAACCTGGGTCCCCATCTAGCCCAGGGCCTGGCTGCTGACTCAGGCTTCCCACCTTGTCCAGGGCTGAGTGAAAGGGAACTCACGTCTATGCGTGCTAAGTTGCTTCAGTCGTGTCCAACTCTTTGTGACCCCATAGACTGTAGCCAACTAGGCTCCTTTGTCCATGGGATTCTCTAGGCAAGAAAATGGAGTGGGTTGCCATGTCCTTTTCCAGGGGATCTTCCCGACCCAGGGAAGAGACATAACCCGAGTCTCTTATGTCTCCTGCATTGGCAGGTGGGTTCTTTACCACTAGCACCACCTGGGAAGCCCACTAGCACCAATAGGGGAAATGGGAGGGGCTGAGCAATCCAGCCAATCTGCATCTCCTTTGGCCCCAGGGCTTTCTGCGCCTGTGTCCCCTGGCCCCCCAGCATCCAGCCTTGCTGCTTCCATGCTCAAGCTGGGAGTCCCAGGAGCGTTGAAGCCTGGGCTCTACCCTGAATACTCCCCCCGGGTCTCATTTTCCCTGAGGCCTCTGTGAACACCCTGGAGGACCCTGGCCCCCAGCCCAGCTCTGGAGACAGAGACAGAAGCAGAGACAGCTGTCAAAACAGAGCTACTTGGTCAGGGGTGGGGGTGGGGATGGGGATGGGGAGGTGAGGGAGGGCAGAAAGAGGGGAGGGCTGCCTACTACTGGGCCCTGACCCCTCCAGTCTCACAGTGAGTGGAGTCAGGGTTGGGAGAGGGGGTTCTTGGGGTCGAGGTCAAGGTGAAATCTAAATCTGAGTTGGTCCTGGCTCCACCCCGACCCTGAGTGCACCCTCTGCTAAGAATACACAATCCTGGAACCACAAGAACATGCAGACAGGGGTAAAGTAGAAATAAAAGGTGTGGACAGGCAAGAAAAGACTGACAGCCCAGGGTGGGGCAAGGGTGTGCAGAGTCTGGCAGCATGGTGAGTGTGTGTGTGTGTGTGTGTGTGTGTACTGGAGAGAGAAATAGAACATGCTTTCTTTTCCCCTACTCAGCAGAATGAGGCTGTGCTGTTTTTCTCCAAAAGCTCTCAGAACCTGCACCCCACAGAGTCCTCTACAGACCCATAGAAAAGGGAGCCTCAGAAGGGGATAATCTGGGAGGCCAGATACCTTGGTGCTGACACCTAGATTTGGGTGGCTTCTCCCATGGGAGAGACTTTCCCACAAGCGAGCAGTAGGGGCCAAGCCTTGGGTGTGATTTGGAGAGAGGAAGAAACCAGGAGGTTAGAGGGAAGTGGGGGGGCTGAGAGGAGTTTAGCAGAGGCCAAGAAGGGCACTGGGCTTCCCTGGTGGCTCAGTGGTAAAGAACCTGCCTGCTAGCGCAGGAGCCTCAGGTTTGATCCCTGAGTTGGGAAGATCCCCTGGAGGAGGAAGCAGAAACCCACTCCAGTATTCTTGCCTGGGAAATCCCATGGACAGAGGAGCCTAGTAGGCTTCAGTCCTTGGGATCGCAAAGAGTTGGACACGACTGAGCGACTAAACAACAACAAGGAGGGTACACAGACTCTGCAGGGGGGCCAGTGACACAAGTCAGCCATGCCCCCAAGACCAGCGGGCCAGAGGCCACACTCCCACCTGGACACAGATGGCCACCTGTGTTCTAAGGAGTTCTGAGGTAGGAATGCCTCAGTCCCCGAGGGAGGAAGTTACAGGGCAAAAGGGAAGAATGTCTGGAAACATTTTGAGTTGAATTGAGTCCCCCAAGAAAGATCTCTGGTCCCTCCGGAGGGCTTCCATCGGTACCGCCCCTCCTGCAGTATCCTCTGAGACCCCCTTAATCCCCACCCCTCATCCAGAGCTCCCAGCCCCCACTGTCCCACAAGATGCCCTGCAGCCCCTGTTCCACCTGCCCCACCCACTGGATGCATGAGTAGGTGGGTATCTTACCTGAGAGTTGAAGCGGATCTGACAGACATTGCAGGAGATGATGGGCCGCTTGGTCTTGAGCAAGGGTCCCCCAAAAGTGTGGGAGAGTACAGCCTTCTGCACAGGGTCCATCTGTGGAGGCAGGCTGGGGTAAGCCAGGGACCCCAGCACAAGCTCATGTCCATCATAACCCCAGTGGCAGCAGCTGGGCTGAACCAAACTGCTCAGAGTGTCCTCCCCACTCCTCAGTGGGCCAGAAGGCCCCGAGCCTCGGTTCCCTGCTTCTCTCCCAGCCCAATCTTCATAGCACTGGAAGGGCCCTGAGAAAGCCACTGGCCCAATACTCCCATTTGAGAGAAAGTAGAAGTGGGTTGCTCAAGGTCACAGCATGGGTTAGTAGCAGAGTTGGGACTTGAACCTGGACTCCTGTGTCCATCTGTTATACCATGAAGATCGAATCCTGTCACACTGACCTTTTTCCTGAGCTAATCCACCAGAGGCCCATTTAGGAAGTCCCCAAAGCATCCCAGATCCTAGGGCCTCCGGCTATAGCCTTTTCCGGCCTTTCAACCAAGCCAAGCCAAGGAGACAGATGTTCCTAGCTTCCCATCTCTGGGCCCCAGGTTGCCCTAACATGCTCACTCCCTGGACGTCTTAAGAGTAGCAGTTTCTAGAGGGAGTAAAAGAACTCAGGCAAGAGTAGGTGGCTCCAATGAATAACGGGGAATAAGGGGAAGCTAAGAAGCCAGGCTGGCCTGAGGAAGCCCAGGCATCTTCTGAACTCCCTCTTTCTGGTCACAGGGCTTCTAGGGCAGGGCTGTGGGGCTGGGCGGGATTAGGAACGGCCTCTGCCCCCACCCTGGATCAGCAGATGTCTTTGCAGTGTCCTGCCAAGAGTTCACATGAGGAGGGAAGAGGATGGGAGTTTCTCTCTGAGGCTTTCTGCTATCAGGGGATGAAGCCAGGGGCCCAGAGGCATGAAAACTGCCTCCCTGCAAGATCTTCCTCCTCCCTTCTGGCCCCTCAGTGGCTGGGGAGAGGCGAGCCTGGAAGGCAGCTGAGGTTGTGCAGGACTGGGTGATCTCTCATAAGCTTAGAACCAAATGAGAGCTGAAACCTTATCTCCTAGGATTAAGTGAAAAAAAAGTTGCTGGAGACTGGGGGGGTCTATAGCTCCTTAGGCGAGGCCCTCCCTGTGCCCAGGTCTTCATGGTTCCCAAGGAGGCAGTGATGAGAGACAGGAGCACAGAGCAGGGTGAAGAAGGCGGTCTGCAGAGCCCACACATCCTGGCTCCTCTCTGCCCCCGCCCCAAGTTGTCTCACTGGCTGCTTGGGGTAATGTCAGGAAAGGGGCTTCAGCATCCCTGTGAAATAGGCCACCCTACTTGGCAGTGGCAGAGGCAGGAGCCAGGTTCAGATAACCAGGCTGACAGACAAATGTCCATTGCCTGGCCTGCCCATGGCTGGAAGCAGCCCCTCTCAGTGGCTTACCCTCACCTCCTGGAAGCCTGGGTCCTTTTTGGGGAAAAGCCAAACAGGGGAAGACTGGGTGTGTCTGTGTGTGTCTAGGCAGGCTATGATCAATCTGTGCAGGGGTGGAGTGTGAAGGCGTGTCACGTGCTGTGTGTACATCATTTATGGATCAACATTTCTGTGCCGGAGGCTCTGCCATGAATGGTCAGGTTGTGCAATCTTCAGCTGTGTGTTTATCGGTGTGAATGTATGATGTGTTTGGCAGAAAGATAGACAGACCAAGTTGGAGACAGGCTTTAATCACAAAGAGGAGACACATGACTGCACTCGACTCTCAGCCCCTAGCCGACAGTCCTTCCTAATCAGGGACCCCCAACCCTGTCCCAGGGATCCCCTCAGCTCCTGGACGTCCTCACATGCTGGGTGGAGAATGGAATTCAGCCCAAACAGAAACCCAATCTGGGCCAGGAAACCTAAGTCAAAGAAAACTGTAGGGAGAAAGAAGTGGGAAGGAGAGGGGGACACGGAGGCCCCGGGTTCTGTCTGTGCCCCACCCAGCACCTCAGCCTGCTCCCCAGGGTGGCTGAGGACCCAGTGCCCTGAGGAAAACCTGGGAGTTGACAGTCCCAACATCCATCCCCTGCTAGTCCCTCCCCAACTTGGGTCCTTCCTGCAGGGTGAGAGCCTTTTCCTTCACACACCCCACTCCTCAGGTTTAAGTCCATGAACACCAGCTAGGGGTGGGGGTAAGCAGAGAAGAGGGCAACAACCCAGCCAGGTGGGTCCTTCCCACCCTGTCGTTCGGGAAGTGAGGAGACACCGGACTGAAGGTGAAGGCTCCTGGGCCTAATCCCTGCGCAGGTGGAATGTGAACCACTGAAGTGCTGCTCTAGGCCAAGGTCAAGAGGCCCTGGTGACCTAGATGAGGGCTCTCTGGGGAGGGTGGAGGCCAGTGTCTCCCAGAGCCCATCCCACTCCAGAGCCCCTTCCCTAGGATTTTGGCCTAGACGCTGTCTGGAAAAGTCCACAGAACAGTCCCCTCCCACCTGCCCTCCAACAGCAGACATGAAAAGGAATCACTCCACTAAGCTGGGGCAAAATGAATCAGGAAGGGCAAAGGGGAGGGAAGGGGGAAACCAGATCAGGAACAGGAGGGGGGGGGCTCTGATCATATTTCCTTCCATTGCCCTTTATCTGATGGCACCGCTGCCCCTGTTTGACCACCCCACTTCCCCATCCCCCCCAGATAAAGGCAAAAAAGGGAAGGGGGTGGAATCTCGGGGATGGGGAGACCTGAGGGGCAGGAAAGATGAAATAGGAAAGAGAGGGGGCTAGAGGATGTCCAAAGAGCAGGTGGAAGCTGGTGGGGGAGGGATGCTAGGAAGAGGACTAAGGCTGAGGTGGGGTCAGGGCTGCATTAGGGATCTGAGGGGCGGTGTGGCAATCGGAAGGTAGGTGTAGGACCTGATGGGAAGTCTTAACATTTGGGGGACTTCGAGGATCTGAGAAGCAGAGGCCGGGGTATCCAGTATGGTGGCAGCAGGCTGGAGGGGGTGCCAGATGGGATCCGGAGATTGGTTAGGGCCGCGCCGGCCGGTCGTGGGGGATGGGCCGGATAACCCGAGGACCAGGCGAAGGGAGAGGTAGGGAGTCAGGCAGGGGCGGGCGGGGATTGGTGGCGGGGGTTGGGGAGTGGAGAGCGCTGCGGCAGCGGCGGGAGCCAGGGAGAGAGGAGGGGCCGGGTGGCTTACCCTGCGGGACCCCGGGGGACGCGGCTCCATGGCCCGGGTTGGTGGACCCGGGCAGGGAGGCCGAGCCAGGCCGGGCCTGCCCGGGGACGCAGCGCTTGTTGCCCGGGTGGCTCGGGGCTGTGCGGCCGGGCCGGCCGGGAGAAGGGGAGGCGGCGCCCGCCCGGCCCGGAGCCCGCCCCAGAGGCGGGGCCGTGGGAGGGCCGAGCACGGGGGCGGGGATAGGGAGTTTGGGAGGGATGAAGGGGAGCTAGGGCGAAAAGAGGACGGGGTGTCCATGTCCAGACACTCGTTCCAGGAAGACCTGGTCCTGGTGAGGGGCATGGGCCAGACGCCCCATTGGGCTTCCTCTACTGGGGACCTTTCTGGGGCTTATATCCCTACCAATCCCATGGCCGACCCTGTTTCTCTAGCTTGGACCTTTCTCCTTTCTGTCACCCCTTCCACCCTCGCTCTTCTGCTAACAGCTTCTCTTTCGAGTCCCCAGACGACCCTTCTCCTGCTCCCTCTGCACAGGGCCCCCGTGCTCCTTTTACATGTCACTTCCCCTGCTAGGGATGGGAGACGGAGCCTAGGTACCCAGGTGCCAGGCACTGCTCTCCTAGTGACTCCTCTGGATGGTGGAGCTGGGGTCGCCCAGGGCAGAAGCGACCTCAGGCTGGGGACATCATCTCTAACCTCTTCCCACCTGCTCCCCTCGCCCGCCACCTGCTGGAGAACCAGCGTCCCGAAGAGCTTATGCTTCGTGCACTTGCTGCCCTCTGGCGGTCGAGTGGGGACAGCACTGGGGGACGAGGTCCAGGAGGGCAGAGCAGCCCACTCCCCTAAATACTTCCTTATCCTTTTCTGGATAAGTCCTAGGAGATTCCGGCTCTCTCATCTCTGGATCTCTTCCCCTCCGTTCCACCTAGGGCCAAGAGATGAGCGAAGCAGGAGCCAGGATGCGAAGAGAGAGAGGCTGTCTTTGGGAGACAGTGAGGGATATTCAAGGGCAGAGGGATGAGTAATGCAGGGAGGGGTCTAAACAGTAAGAACTACCGAAGTAAGAGAGATCTGGAAGTATTAGAGCAGCGAAGGAGAGACTCTGCCATGAATAATAATATCACCACCACCATCTAATGTTGATTGAGCGTTTGGAATGTGCCAGCCTGTGGACTGAGCTCTTTGCATGGATTATCTAATTTAATCTTCACAACCACTATTGGAAGTAAGTACTATTATTATCTTCATTTTATAGATGAGGGAACTGAGGTTTAGAGAGGCTAAATAATTTGCCCAAGGTCATAAGCTAGTAAGTGGCTGAACTGGGATTTGAATTTAAACCTGGGCAGCCTGACTCCAAAGCCCTGTACTTAACTGCTGCACACCACTGCCAAGGCCTGTCTGCAGCTTTTCTGCAGTCCTTGTTCCCCTGCAGAATTTGACACTACTGATGCAGCCCGCCACACTCTCTCACTTGGCTTCTCCAACTCTACAAAAACCCAATTCTGTCCCCACCCCCTCCTGTGGCTCCTCCATTTCCTTTGCTGGAGCCTCCTCCTGTTACCACTGCCTAGTTCTGCTTATTCCCCAAGGCTTGGGCCTTGGCCAAACTACCTTTCTCTCTCTGATCATCTATAAAATAAAAACAATAGAAATAATCATAGCAGCTTACCTTGAAAACTTACTTAATGGTAGGCATTATGATTATGATTATGTAATACAATTCTCACAATAACTTGTGAGTTGGTACTATTGCTGTCTTATTTTACAGCTGATAAAATTGAGATTCAGAGTGGTTAAGTAATTTGCCTAAAGTCACACAGGCCAGTACTTTCAGAATATCAATTTGAAGCCTGTCAGTCTGATGCCAAAGTTGGTGCTGCTCAAAACCTGGTCACACTCTCTCCAAGCTTATCCATGCTCCTGGCTTTAAATAGCTCATCCATACCAGAGACCGTGGAACCATGAACCCAGGGAGTCAGAAACATGAGATTATCCAAGTGAATAGACTAAGTAGCTTTGTGACCTTGGGCAAGTCACTTAACCTCTCTGGGTCTGAGTTTCCTCATCTATAAAATGGGGACAAAGGAGACTTCCCTGGCTGTCCAGTGGTGAAGACTCTATGCTCCCAATGCAGGGGACATGGGTTTGATCCCTGGTTGGGGAACTAAGATCCTGCATGCTGCACGATGTGGCAAAAAATAAAAAATAAATGGGGACAATGATGGGAGACCTGACGTTAAGTGTCAATAAGGTATGCAGATTGGGGGGAAAGTATTCTCAGCACCTTCTGCTCCAGTCACACCCAATTAATTGCAGTTTCTCAAATGCTCTTTTCTAGCCCTTGTTTCAATCTGGAATATTCTCTGAGGCCTCTTTTAAAATCCTACTAATAATTCTTCAAAGCCCAAATCATAATGTCACCTGCTCCAGCTTCAATCCCTTTTTCCTCCACTGTTTTTTTTTTCCTGCTCAGCTCCAGTTGGTCCCTCACCACATTCAGCGAGTCTTTTCTGATACTCCTTTGGGCTGCCCTACAAGCTTCATGCCTCTGGCACAGCTCTTCTCACACTACAGGGTAAATGCTAAGTTGTTATCTTTCCTACTACACTGTGAGCTCTCCAAGCAGACTGAGTCCTGTGTCCCTGACACCTGGTACAGTGCCTGGCACATAGTAGGTGCTCAAAAAATTTTTAATTCAGTTGAATTTTTGTGACTGTCTCTTTTGCCATATTTCTAACCCTTCCTCTGTTTTGCATTTTAGATCATTTCATGCACATCTATACTTCTTCCCCGAATATAAGCGTCTTTAGGACTGGAGCATGTTATATTTATCCTCACATCTCCATCATATCTAGGACAGCACCCTGCTTATAGTCAGTATTCAGTTTTCTCGTCTGTAAAACATGGATAAAATGGCAGCTACCCCATAGGGTTGCTATAAAGATTGAGATATGAAAAATGCTTTGTAAACTTCAAAGTGCAATGCAAATGATGATTTGGATTCTCTGAGAAGAGTTTGGAGGGAACAGCAGGTATAAAGAGAACTCTTTTGGAGTTAGATGCTCTGGGTTCACATCATATCTTAGGCATGTACTATGTCAACTTAGATACATTACTTCAAGGCCTTAGTTTCTGTCTTCCTATATGTCAAACTGGAATAATAGTGCCTACTTTGTTGGGTAGTGATGAAGATTAAAAGAGATCACATATAAAGAAATATCTACTGGTTAGGACTCGCTTTTTCACTGCTAGAGGGCCCAGGTTCAATTCCTGGTTGGGGAACTAAGATCCCATAAGTCACCCAGTGCGGCCTAAACAACAGTGACGACAGAACCATTTACTGCAATGCCTGATGCATAGTTGATGCTCAATATGCTCATAACCGGATATGGTTTGATGGTGGGTTACTTGAGTTAAATAAAGCTGACTTTCCCCAAACCTTTAGTTCCAGCCTACTCTCCAGGCCCCAAGTTCCAACTGTCTGTTGGACATTTTTGGCTCAGTGTCCCACCAGTCCACCAACTCTCCATGTCCTCAAGTGAGTTCAGCAGCCTCACCCCAGGCCAGCCTCCTCCTCTGACCTCCTACCCCTGGCAAGGTGACTTCTTTCTCTCAGTCACTGAGGCCTGAAACCGGGAGTCATCCTTGACTCATCTGCTCTCTTCTCCCCCAATTCCCAAACCCTAGTTGGTCACCGTGGCCTGTCAACATTTCCTTGGAAACACCTCACCCCTCCCCCTTCCTTTGCTCACTCTGCTGCTGTCATGGGCCCAGTCTGGCTCTCCAGGCTCCCCTGCAAGCTCTGGACAGCACTTTGTTTATAGTCAGTATTCCGTTTTCTTATCTGTAAAATGAGGGTAAAACGGCAGCTACCCCACAGGGTTGCTATAAAGACTGAGATATGAAAAACGCTTTGTAAACCTCAAAGTGCAATGCAAATGTTGGTATTGCAGGGCCAGCCTCCTGACTGGCCACTGTCCTCCAGCCTTTGCTCTCTTCCCTCCTGCCCCACTCACCTGTCTCAAACATTGCTTCTCTCTCAAACAGCTCACTCTCCTGCTCAAGAATGGATAATGTATCCCTATTTCATATTGTATTAAATCTAGACAACTTAGCCGGCCCTTCAAGCCCTACCACACTAACCCTCCCCTCCCCAACAGCGGGCTCCAGAGAGATGGAGCTTACAAACAGGCTGCCTATGCCCTTGTGGAGTCTCTCTTTCCATCTCCTTGTCGTCACTGCCCCAATCCAGGTCTCATGACTTCTCTCGATGGTGGACTGAATGAGATGATTCATATAAAACACCCAACACAGTGCCTGGCCCGTAGCCAAACTTCAGTGATTATTAGCTGTTATGGATATTGTTGTCAATAGTATACCAGAAAGTCAACGATGCTTGTAACTGACTAGAAGTGAGGGATGGGGCCCTGAGATAAGGAATTAGATGGAATAGCAGAAGAAGGCAGGGATAGATCCGAGGGAGAGAAGGAGCTGGGTGGCAAGAGGGTGGCGAAGGCAGGCAGGCAGGTTGCTACTCACAGCGCTGTAATTGCTGAAGAGACCCAGGGTGGGTGCCGGCTCCAGTGGGAAGGGCAGGATCTGCTTCAGGTCCAATGGGGGCTGCATGATCGGGGGCTGCCGTAGCAGAGGGAGGGGCCCTGCCCGGCTCAAGCTGCCTAAAGGGCAGAGAAAACATTATGTTGGGCAGGAAGATTGACTTGGGAGCCCCACCCAAGCCTGGTAGTCCCAATCCCCAGCTGGGGCCCCCAAACTCAGAAGTGCGACCGACCCCCATCACACACACTTCCCCCTGCTGACTGGCTCCGGAGCAATGGAGCAAGGTGCCCTGTGCGCCTGGGGGAGGGTGCAGATCTGTGGTTCTTCCCTTCTGGGTGATTTTCACTTCCCCCTTCTCCAGCCTCCCTCCACCAAGACCTTCGGGCATTTTACAAACCTAGGAAGATCACAGGCCTTATCTGCAGGCTGCCTGACAGACCAGCAGGACTGAGAGTCCCAGACCCCTGGCCACTCCCTTCTTCTGGTTTTGCTGTCCCCCAGGGAATCCCAAAGGCTTACCCCAGGGAGAACAGTCAGGTGAGTGATCATCCCACTGCTTAGAGGGGAATATTGAGACCTGGATTTGAAGGAGGGCTGCTGAATCTTTCAGGCTCCCCAAAGAGTTATGATTTTGTCCCAATCGTAATTCTTAATGAACTGTCGACATCCGGGATCAGCGAGTGGCATTTACTCTGGGAGGCGGGCTGCCTGGGACCATTCTCAGAGCCCCTTCTCCCAACTGGTCTGTCTTCCCCAGGCTCCTCTGTTGGTCGCTGCTGCCGGAATGTTCCCTCCGGCTCTGCAGGAGGAACTGTGACCAGCCTCTGGGAGGGGAATGCCTGGGTCTGACCCCAAAGGGAAATGAAAGTCCAGGCCAGCCACGCCACTACCCTCCCTGAAACCTTCTCCTCCCCCAGAGCCATGGGAGGAGCCCTGCCAGGCTCCACGGGGTGGCCCCCAAGGCCCTTAGGACCCCTCTGGGCTTCTGCTGGCCCAGCTCCCTTCTGCGATCTCACTGTCCACCGGTCAGGGAACTCTGGCTGCCCTTCACGGCTCCAGCAACCCCCTGCCAGCACCAGGGGTTCCCAAGAACAAAGGCAAACCCAGGAGGCTGCAAGCTTAGCCCCGTCCTCCCTTGACCTCACTGGGACAGAGGGTCAGCCCCTACCCGGATCCTTTCTTGCTCCCTTCAGAGACGGCCCCCTTTCATACCTTCAGTGTCTGGTGCCCTCTGCCCCCAGGCAGTGGCCTGGCCCTGGCCCCCCAGGGGCCTGGGCCTGACAGCGTCCCCTTCCCTTGGTTCTGCCCCCTGCCCCCTCCCTTGCCAGCCCCCCCCAGTCCAGTCAGTAGAACCAGCCAATCAGAGTCCAGGAAAAGTGGGGCAGAGGGAAGGGCGGGGGAGCAGGGATTAGGGGAATCAGAGGCAAGAGGGAGGGGGTGGGGAGGGCTCAGGCACAGCTGGGGGCAGGGAGCTGGTCCAGGAAGGTTGGAGGGGTCTGCCTTTTTCACCCACTGCTATGAATGCGTGGCCAAGGGGCCTGAGGCTGAGAGGGGTCAAGGCTGCTGGGAGCTTGGGCAGCAGACATCTAAGTGCTGAAGGAGAAGGGTGGGATGCTTAGCCTTGGCCCTTGGGCAGCTGGGGGTCTGTAAGTCATGTCCATTCCCTCCTCACCTTGGGGTTGAGATGGGGTAAAGGGGCAGGAGAGAGACAGACAGACAGGCAGACAAAAGTGAGTGAGAGAGAATGGGAAAGGCTGACAGAAGCAGGAACAGATGACTGAGAAAAGGGAAATAGACGCTGAGAGAAAAGAGGATAGGGGACAATGGAGAGGTGAAGAAAGTAAAATGAGGGGGAAACAGAGACACCGCAGAGAAGCTGGACACAGAGCTAGGGACCAGGGCAGAAAGACCAGAAAACAGAGAGAACGAGAGAGGAGAAAGGGATGGACAGACTGATGGGGCAGGGTGACCACCTCCCCTTCCTCTCTGCCCCCCGTGGCTTCTCTCTTCTGTGCCCACCCCCTCCTGCCTGGCACACAAGGCCAGGGCAGCCTTAACGAGCCCCGGGCGGCATCAGGAATGGTGAGAGAAACCTGAGCGCTCCCAGAGTCCCCGGCACCCAGCACCCACCCCGAGCAGCTGGTTCAGGGCTGGCACTTGCCCTGGCCCCAGAGAGGGCAGCAGCTCAGCTCCCTGACCCTTTCCTTGGCTCAGGACTCTCCAGGTCCCTGCCCCTCAAACACCCATCTCAGAGGAGAGAGGTGAGTTCCGCAAAAGGCAACAGAAAAACAAATATATCCAGGCATTCTGAGTATTAGCACATTTCATCTCTGAGGGAACCATTCTATGTGGTAGCTAATACTAGGTTTTAACCATTTGACATATGAAGAAACAGGCTCGGAAGAGTTACAAAGACTTGGTTGATGTTACACAGCCTGTAAGTATCAGGGCTGAGATTTCAATGAAGATCTGTCACCCTCTGTAGCAAATTCTTCCTCTGCTACATAATCTCGAAGTGCTCCAGTCTAACTCTGAATTCAGCAAAGATATGAGCAAGGCTTCCATCTTGTCCAAGGAGAGGGAATGGAGAACAAGTTCCATGCACTTCCTGGGGCTGGAGGAAAAGAGGTAGCCACCACTTGGTTTCCTCTGGCCAGCAACTCATCTTTTCCACTGACATGAGCCCAAGGGTGGGGGGAGGGAAGGGGAAGTGGGAGGAAGGAACTAATGATGGAGTGAAGTAAGGAAACAAAGTGGGCAGCTAGAGATTCCTGTGTCTCTTTCCCAGAGTCCTGGGTCTGCTCCACTGAGATCTGGGGTGGAAGGGGGCAGAAAGCAGCTTATAGACCCAGTGAGCAGAAACAGGGCCCTCGGTCTGGTAGCCCAAGCCTCAGTCCTTTCCTCTCCTTCTTGGGAATAATAACAGTTGCCACTTTCTGAGGGTCCATTGTATGCCAGGCACTGTACACACACGCCTCCCTGTGGATGGCTCCACTGCTCACTAGCTGGGTGACTAGCTTGTTTCCCGAACTCTCTCTGTCTCACTTCTCCTTTATCAAAAGAGAGCAATGGTATCTTACGTTGTGGAGTTGTTGAAAAGATAGAACAAATTCACATACATTGCTGGCCTGCCACAAAGAAAGCTCAATAAACGTTTGCTAAATAAACAAATCCTCATCTTTTAGATGACGGCCATCAGATCAGAGAAGGGGAGTTACTTGACCAAGGTCACACAGCTAGTGAGGCACTTGAATCTGGCTGGCTGGCTCCAGACAGGGCTTTCAGGCACCACACTTTACTAGGGGTAGAAGAGGGAAAGGCAGGAATAGAAAGAGGGCTTCGCAGGAGGAAATGAAGCAGGAGATCTGGGGCTCCTAATGGCTGGTTAGGTGAGGGCTTCAGGTGGATTTGGAGGAGGAGGAGGTGGAGAGCAAATTGGAGTGTGTATGTGTGCGCTAGCGCACAGGCCTGTGGGTGTGCACACCATGTCAGGAGGGAGGAGCTGGGGCCTGGCTGGGACAGGCCACTCCAGAGGGAAACTCATTAGAGTAATTACCTCCAGCAAATAGAGCCCCTCCCGACTCTGCTGGGAGAAGCCGAATGCTTCATTAAAGACTGTTCCCAACTACTTTGGAGGGGTGAAGTCTCAGTCCCTTGGATGCATGTCCATCTGTCCGTCTCTGCACCCTGCCTGGCCCTAGGCACTTTGATCTTGTTCACGTTTTCCCTCCAGCACCAAGCCACAACCAAGCCAGGTCTGACTCCTTCCATCCCACTCAGGGCTGGTCTTTTCCTTCCTCTTTTCCCCAGAAACCCTGACCGTGTGGGAGTCCCAGCCCTGGACTCTCTTAGGTGGGCCTGGGGCCTGAAGCTCCTGTGGCAAAGAATGGGAGTGTCTGGCTCTGGGAGTGGCAGCGTCTGGTAGGAACAGGATCCAGGAAGAGTGCTAGGGTAGGGCTGCAGGGTTAGTGTTGGTCTGGAGATTAGACCAAGATGAGATTCAAATCAGAGAGAGGATTTGGGGTTAGGGTGGCAAATGTGTTAAGGCCCATGATGGTGAAAAACAAGGTGGTGAAAAACAAGGTGGTGAAAAACACTGTGTTAAAGTGGGAATTATGCTCTGGGGCCAAAGGAGAAATGAGATTGGCATTTGAACTTGAATCTCATCTCTAATCCATTTTTTTCTCTTTAGGCCTTTTGGTCTCTTCTAAACCCCAGACTTTTTTAAAACTGGGGGGCTGGTGGGGAGAGCCTGGAACCTCTGGATCTTGCTTTCTTGACCAGCTCTCAGGTATCCGTCTCCTTCTACTTCAGTTTCCCCCTTCTTGGCAGGAGGCAGGCTGAGTGCTGGGAAGGCTTTGAAGTCACAGATGAAAGCAACAAGGGGATGATTATGAACAACTACTCAAAACATCATCCCTAATAACCCTGGGGTGGATGTGGGCGGGGGCAGGGCCTAAAGGGAGGAGGTAGCCAGGAAAGGAAGAAGGAAGACCCCTGGAAAATTTTCCCCAGCCTGACTGGAAAGGCATCCTTCAATGCCCCCAATCCCTACAACACCACACTAAGGGCCCAGCTGCAGAGGAGTAAGGAAAGCTCAGAATAGGGAACCTAAGCCCAGAATCACCACCTTAAACTTGGGCCCACAGTCTAGTTCTTGAGCAGGCAGGCTGGGCCTCGCCTGCTGGGCAGGACACCCACACACAGCTTCAGTGGACCTCTGCATTTAGAACCTGAAAACCTTAGAATGGGCCTCAAGCCCAGCTGGCAGCTTCCTCCCTCTTTCTTTCCATGTCTAAGAGCGCTAAGGTGTGTGGCCCGCCAGCCTTCCCACCACTCTATGGGCGTGGCGCAAGGAGGGAGTTAATTACAGTGTCTGTCCTCAGGGAGATGTGGTGGGGGTCCAGCTGGTGGCCCCTGGCATTCCTCCTGTGGTGGGGTCTTGGTCTGGTACTAGCAGAGGTCCTCTCCAGGGCCTACTGACCAGGAGAAGCACAGCTCCAGCTGGCCTGTCCCAGACAAGCGTGATGCTGCCTCTGGGGTTCGCGCCCAGGGTGGGGCCAGAGTGTGGGGGATTGCACAGGTTGGAGGAATGTGGAGCCTATGCTCTGGGGACCTGAGTCTAAGTGTGTTGGTGGGGGTCACACAGGGGTAGGGATTGTCTAGATGGGAGGGGAGTCTCTTCCCTGCTAGAGATCCTCTTGGGAAAGAAGGCAAGCAACCATTCGTGCCTCCCTAGGCTCATTCATTTAATGGATTTGATGGAGTGCCAGGTGGAGGGAGCCAGACATGGAGTGGTGAGAGTGAGGGGATACAGGAGTGGGAGAGAGAAAGAGATGGAAGAAGGAGTGCAGAAGGAGAGAGAGACCCCTAGTGGGAGTCAATAGGGGTCAAGCCAAAGAAGAAAGGCAAAAGAGCCAAGGAGGCACCAGCAGAGGGCTGAGGCAGGAGCCAGGCAAGCCCTGGAGCACCAGCATGGAGCCAGGTGTCCCCGGTGGGGACAGGGAGCCCACAGGTGCCTGACCTGGTGGGCAGTCTCCCATCACAAACAGGGCCCAGGAACCGGCCTAGCCAGGGCAGAGATCAGAGGTCAGAGGACAGAGCACAGTAGTCCACTGGTAGACTATTGTGGAGGCAGGGGCCTGGAGCCGGGATCTTGAGAGTCCTCTCCTCCCCCACTCGGGGCTCCCTTGCCATGTAGGTCATGAGGCTGGGGTGGCTGTGGTTGAAGGGATGGCGGAGCCCCGCGGGAGTCTCCCTCCCCCATCCTGATGCTCTCCGTTGCCCCTTCCTCTGCTGGTGCCCCTCGGCCCAAGGCAGGGGTGGGGGTGGGGTGGGGGAGGAAGGAAGAAGGAAGCCGGGAAGGAAGGGCCCGGGCCGCCAGAGCTGGGAGAGAGAGGGGCAGGTCCCGGCGTGTTGGGGCAGGATCCTGCGGGGGCAGGATCCTGCGGAGGCAGGATCTGAGCCGCAGGGGCCCTGGGATGGACAGTTTCCGCCCCTGCTTCTCCCCAGACCCCTTATCTTCAGCCTCAGGTTCCCACCTCCCACCACACACACCTCGGAGCTACACCCACCATCTTCTCCCCCCCGCCCGCCCCCCCACTTCCTCCTTTCCCTCTTATCCTGGGCCCAGAAGGGGGTCGCAATGTTTGAGCTAAGGGTGGGGGAAGGCGCTGGGGGTGAGGAGGGGGTGCGGGTCAGAACCTTTCGGTCAACTCCACCAGGCCAAGGCCAGCCCCCTCCCCCAGCCGCTCGTAGACAGTCATATAATATTCATGAGCCTCATGAATACGCAATATGCTCATTGTGGGGCTGGGGTCTCAATCGGCTCTACCTCCCCCTTTACCACTCCCAGGATTACCGGGAGAAGAAGCGGTAGTTTGGGGATGGAGGGGGCCCCAGATGTGGAGCCAGATGAAGGGGGAGGGGGGAACCGGTCGCTGACGGGCGGCCGCAGTCACCGCGGCGCGGGAGGTTGGGGGGTGACCTACTGAGAGGAACCCAGGAGCCTGGAGCCGCAGAGCCCACTCACCGAGGATCATGCTGGGGACCCAGGCGCCCGGGGTTTCCGCGTCGCTCTGTCCCGGGGGCCGTTCTGGCCGGGCTGGGGGTACGGGGGGTGGAGTCGGGGGAGGAGCAGAGACCGGCCGAGGCGGAGCGGGGGCGGAGCCCGCAGCAGGTGAAGACGGGAGGAGGGGGGACCAGGGCACCCAGGGCTCCGGGAAGGGGCGTCCCGGCGGCTCCTCGCCCTCTCCCGCTTTCTCTTCTACTTGCCGCCCCTAAGTCTCCTGGACTTACGGTGACACTGCAGCCAGGGCTGGGGGAACAAGACATCTAGAGGACGGTGTGTGCTGATACAGGAAGCTGGAAACTAAGATGCCTGGGATCCCGGGAAGGGCTGAGTCTGAGGGCGGGAAGTCTGGCCATGGGTTGATATGGGGTGGGGGTGAGGTGCCTAAATACTGTGGGGAGGGATGGATGGGGCCAGGGTGGATGGGACACCGGAGTCCTCTCCAGAGTGATGGGCTGGGTAGAAGCGGAGGGTGGGGGCAGAGAATGTTTGAACCCTCGTTTGTTTCTCTGGCTCTGCAGCAGGATGCCTGGGGGCTGGGTCTCAGAGGTGAAATGTGGGGTTGAAGATGGATCACCGGTTGATCTCTGGCTGGGATCTGAACGCCTAGGTCCTAGGGAAGGTCTGAGGGAAGAGACTGGACCCAAAGAGGTGGAAATAGATGCTTGCAACTGAAATCATTAGGGCAAACAGAGGTGACAGGAGATCCAGGACTGAGGCTCAACCTTGTAGATATGGCCTGGATTGGTGTGGGGATGGGAGCGTCTGTCTATCCAGGGCATTCCCCACTAAGGTGAGCTTGGGCTAAAGAGGCCTGGTGGGGGGTCTTTGATAAGGTGGAGGAGAGGATGGAGGATAGAACAGACTGTATGTGCTGGGGAGAACGTGGGGGTGGCAGGGCAGAGTACAGGACACTGGATGTATTCTAAACACCAACAGGATGTATTCTAAGGCAGGCAACTGGGACCACAGCATGAGGCTGGAGTCTGGGAGTCTGCGAGGTGTCTGGAGAAGATGCAGCTGCTGCAGCCTGGACCTGTCTGTACCTGCCCCAGGAGGGAGGGCAGGAGGACTTCCCAGAATGCCAAGCAGCCATCTTCAGGCCAGCCCCAGCCAGAGGTAAAGTAGGTGTGACTAGGAACTAGAACACTTGGGATTTAGGGAGAGTGGAGGTGGGGAGGAAGAGGTCAGGAGGAAGGCGAGGGTACTGGAGTCTTGGAATAGTCTAGAAAAGAGGAAGGAGACTGGAGAGTGGCATTCCTGGGTTCTGCAGGAAATTTAGGACTACATGGTTAATTAAGGTACAGGAAGTTTAAGTTCCTGTTTCTGGGCCTCAGCAGTTTCTTTTCCTCACCCCACTGATCTGGTTTGAAAAAAATATGTTTCTGTACCTGCCAAGATGCTCCAGCTCAAGGGCGAGTGAATTCTGGGGGTCCTAATGCCTTGGTCTTGTTCTGATCCAGAGGCCCAGAGATCTAGGGGGACTGTGGCTTTGTGCCTAAATCTGACCTTGGGGGAGAAGGTAGGGTCTCCTAGCCCATCAGAGTTTGTCCCTGTGGTCCAGATTTGACCTACCACCATGCTGTTCCGGCCTCATTTCACCAAGCTTGCTCTTCCCAGTTGTTACCCACCCCCCACACACATATACTCCTCCCTGCCTCTTGCTATTCTTTCTCCTCCTGGGCGGACTCCCCAGAAGAAACCAGTCAGCATCAGACACAGTTGATTAGTGATAAAGACCCCTTTGCCCTCAGCTTTGTCCACCCTCCCACTCTGTACCCCCCAGGACCCTGAGTTAGAGGGGTCTCAGAAGAGGGGTTGCTTAGCTCACCAAGGGGAGGCAGCTGGCTGGAGGGCGGGGTGACCTTGCAGACAGCTGGAGGGGGCAGTGTGAGGGGTGAATTCATTATTGATGAGCCCTGCACCCCGGGCTACTAATGAGCCCAGGCCGGCAGCTCTAATTGATGTCAAGAAACTTGAGACCCCCAGATCAGCTTCCCGCCTGCCAGCTGCCTCTCCTAAGCCCCCTCCCCCTTACGCGCACCCAGCTGCTCTGTTCCCTTCCCAGGCCTCCTTTCCATCTCCACGGACACAGACAGGGCTAGGACTCAGGCCTTCCCCCTACTCTCTTGTCTCTCTGCATCACTCAAGTCTCAAGATGAGAGGCAGACATGCTTTGGAGGGGCTGGGAGATTCAGAAGGGGAAACATACCAGAGCCTGAGAATTACAGTTCAGTGACAGAGAGACTGGTGCTGGGTTACATCGGCAGCACTTCTCAGCCCAAGGAATTCCTACCTTGTATTGTGCCTCCTTGAGAGAGACCTTGTCACTCTCAGAGACTCAAAGGTACAGGCACTAACTACACAGACATACCCATGATACCAACCCAATACAGCCCACTTCCCCTCCTCATTTCCTCCTCATTCTAGTGTAAGAAATCTCAGATTTGGCCCCTGGAGTATGGCTGTTGCCATTCCCACCCATCCCCCAAGAAGGCAAGTATGGGATTTCATTCTTGGAGAAGTCTCAGTGCCTTGCTATGCCACAGCTGTCAGCCTTGGAAATAATGGGTAGCTCTTCGCCTCATCAGGTCTTGCTCTCCCTATAGTCCTTCATTTATGGGTTCTGGGAAGTTGGGAAGAAGTTTCTGAGTTACAGAATTATTAAGAAGTTGAAGATTGGAGTGTAGAGCAGGTTTGAATTCCCAGGAGAGATATTTTGAGATCATGCTGAACTGTGAGGCAGGAGCCTAAGTTAATAAGAACTGTCCTGTTGATGGGGGAAAAGGACGAGGAAGACCTCATACATAGCCTCCCTTCCCCAAATTCCCATAAATTTGTGACTGTGCTGCCCTCTGGTGGCTGACCTCGGTCTAGCAGGACATAGACACCTTTGCTTCTAAGAATCCCATTAGAATTTCAGCACCCCTCCCCATGCTCTTGCTGGACATTAGTTTAGAATAGGCCTCAAGGAGACAGAGGATGCTGAGGGGTTCCCTCACTTTAATTCATCTGCAAAGACCTGAACCCTATGTCATGTTGGTTAAGAATGTGGGCTTTCACAGTCAGGCAAGGCTGAATTAGACTCTGTGACCTTGGGCAAGTTACATAACTTCTCTGGACCTCAATTTCCCCTCGTGTAAATGGGGTTAATTGTGCCTGCCTCGCACATTTAATTTGATAGAAATCAAATGAGATAATGTATGTAAACTATTTAACATTCTCTCTACCCATCAGAATACAATGGGTAATGAAAACAAAACACAAACCCAACTGGCCTTCTTCTGATTTAGTTCTGTGGCCTTTTCTCTCAACCCTTTTCATTACTGTAATTTCGGGAAGCCCAAGTGAGTCTTCTGGGCCATCTTTCTCCACCTTCAGCTCTGACCTCTCCCTTTCTTTGTATTCTGCCCTAACCCTCAAATCCAAAGAGAAGGAATTCCTCTCCCTGTTCTCTTAGAGGTGTTGGGATCAGATCTGGTGGGGCTGGGGGATGGGCAGGAGTCAAGCCCTGCTTTCACCCGTTCCATCATCTCTTCCATGTAAGAAAAGATAACCCTAAAACTAGTTCCACAGTTCCTGGGGGTCATACTCCTGGCTCCCAGTGGAAAGAAACTGCAAGAAACATTTCCTCTCCACCAAGCGGTCTGGTTCCATGAAAGATCTGGAAAGAGTAAGGAGAGGACAGATTCCAGCTCTGATCAGTGGGGGCACCGGGCCGGGTTTATTGCACTTGCAACAGAGTTTAAATAAGTCCCGGGTGTCCGGAGCCGAGGTGAGGGGAGGGTTGGGTAGGGAGAGGAGGGGCAGCGTCAGTGCAGCTGGCAGGCAGAACCCAAACCCACAGGCCTGGGACAGCAGGCTCCCCCTTTCTGCGGAGGACTGAGAGGGCCTATGTCCAGCCAGAGTTAAGGTTCCAGATCTGTTACCATCATGGCCCCTTCAGGGTCCTGGGCAATTCCTGACCTCTCCTGAGTCAGAGGTGGATTTGGTCTCCAGGCCCAGGTCTGGAGCAGGCTCAAATGTCCTGGATCTGCCTAGTTAGGTTACCAACGTCTGAGTCTGGGTCCCAGATGAACTTCAGGCCCCAGAGGCCCCAGGTTCGACTTGGCCCTGTGAAAGTTCTGGTTCCCCTTGGAGCTGCTTCTGGGCCAGCGTGGATCCTGGTGTGGGATCTGTCCTGAGCTGGGCCTGGGGTGCCATCCATGGTTAGTGTTCTTTGTTGGCCCACCAGGGTGGGGGCTGTCCAGAGCTGCCGTGTCTCGCTCCCCAGGTTCCAGGCTCTTAGCTGGGGGCTTCCTGTGGATCTCTGGCAAGGCCGACGACAGATCTCTGCGGGTTGGAGCTGGACAGGAAGTCCTGGTGCCACATCTGAGACAGAGAACTGGGATTGGATCCCCTAGTTCTGGTTCCAAGGTGTTTTCAGGAAATTCTCCAAAATGCAAAGGTGGCAGGGAGGCTGGGGCCTCTGTCCCTGGATCTGAGTTCCCTCATCCATGAGGAGGGCATGTGTAAACGAGGGTCCTTCACAGTGCATGGGGGGAGGGGATCCCCAACTCCTCATCTCCCGGCTCTGGCCCTTCAAGTATGTCTCTGGGCTGGGGAGAGGAGCTTCTCCCTGGCCCTCAGCACCTTCAGGAAGCGCCCAGCCCCCTCCCTGTCAGTAGACTGAGGGCGGGGGGACTGGGCCTTCAAGATTGGGAGGAATCAGGCATCAGAGGTGGCTGGAGGCTTGAGCTGAGCTTTTTCCATGGCGGTGCCGTACGGTAGGGAACGTTTGAAGAATCCGAGCTAATGAGAAGAAAGGAGGGAGAACTGAGTTACTTCTCTGCAGATTTTATCCCAGGAGGGGATGAAAATGACTTCAGTGCTTCCAATCTCCCCATCTTGCAAAAGTGGCCCAAATTCAGGCTGTGACGACTACCTCTCCAAGAGGTTTAATGGGCCAGGAGGGCTTAGGCTGCGGTGCTTTGGTGTTGTAAAAATGTCCCCAGTTAAGCCAGGGATGGCAAACAGATTTGAAGTCTCGCTGCCTAGAAGTGGCTGCCTCTTGAGAAGGATTGAGGCTATTGCTAGAATATGATCAATTAGTGACGGCTACCATGGGTTTCTGAAGGAGGTGACACACACATATGCCACACACTGGCCACTTGTGAGTCACCTTGATTTTCAAAGTATTGGTAAAGTTATCAGCTTGAGTCAAGAGAACTCTTTCTAAGCTAGGGGCTGTAGAATGAAAGAAGGGATGGTATGGGCCGTGTCCAGAGGGGATGCATGTGGCTGGAGAACTGGTCTGGAGGCAGATACTAGGGAGTGTGCTGGGTCAAGGGCAGAACCTGGTGAGAGAAGGCCAAGTCGAGTAGGATGTGGCTGACCTTGTAGAGGATATAGATGAGCAGACCGAGGAGCAGGAGGCCAATGAGGATGGCTAAGATAATGATCCAGAGAGGGACTCCGTGGCTGCCTTCTGCCTTGATCCACTGCACAGCTGTGGCCACCTGGGGAGCAAGCCACAAGAGGTCACTGAAAAGCCATTGGTTCTTCTCACCCTACACTTGGCTCCCACTTGCCACTAGATTTAGACCCTCTTCCCCCTCCCATTTTAGGCTAACAGAATTCTGAACTTCAAGTTTCTAAAATGTGCGTTACTGTTTCTTTCTGGCCTTCATACCTGCTCATTTCCTCTCCCCAGAAAAGATTCCTTTCCTGACCGGTTAGCCTGGTAGATCCAATGGATTCTTCAGGTCTTACTTAAACATCGCTTCTTCCAGAAAGCCTTTCCCAGTTCTGCAAGTCTGTGTTCAGGTGTCCCTATGATGTGGTCCCATATACATGCTGACCCTTGTCACACTGTCTTCTCACTGCCCTGTCCATCTTGCTTATCATTGGATTCCCAGGACTTAGCACAGTGCCTGGCACATAGTAGATGCTCAATCAATGTTTGTTACCATAATCAGGCCAGCCCCCGTCATGTCCCAGTCCTCGTGCCAGGCCCAGAACTCTGTCTTCCTTGGCCCAGCCTGCTGGCCTTAGACTTACCTGCAGCTCCTTTTGGGGAAGCTGCCGAGGCAGGATTTTATAGGGCATCTTCAGGGCTTCATACACGGCCTCACACTGAAGGCTAAATGGCTGGTGCTCCCGCTGTGGGTGGGGAAAAGGTATTCAGGGTGACCCCTCTTGGCATCTGGAGGACATAGGGCTCCCCAATTTCTGGCTCTGGTTATAATTTTTCCCTATTTTGAACTCATTCTCTGAATCTCTCTCTACATTCCTTATAAGAGAAAATAAATATGTAACTAAATAGTTATAACTGAATAGTGGATAATTAGATAACGGCATGTTCAATAGAAAAAAAATTTTTTGAGTCATTAATATAGGTTAAGTACCTAGGACAATGTTTAGCCCATAGTGTGCACTCAACAAATGACTACTATTTCCTGTTTCTACATCTGCTTGCCTCTCCACGATGGATTCACCCTCCGTCTCTGTCTCTGTCTTTCTGTCCTTACTTGCCGGCTGGTCTCCTTCCAGCCCTCCCCTTCTCTGAATGGGCCAGAAAAGAGAAGCTGTCAGTCCCAGTGAGGCCACTAGGTGTCGCCAAGGACACACAGCCCTGTCCAAACAACGGTGAGGAAGGGGAGCAGGGCTGCCTGGGTCCCAATCACCAAAGCGGGTGGCTAGGGCAGTGGGGAAAGCGGGGGTCAGTCCAGCAGACCTGAAGGTCAGGGGTCAGGGGTCAGGACTGAGGTGAGGCTCCCTCACCTGTAGAAAGGTCTTGGCCCAGACGCGGAAATGCAGTTGCAGACTTCGGCTCTCTTGCCGGTGGAGTGGCCCCAGCTCGCAGCGCAGCTTGAAACATTCTGCCTCTGGGCATTTCTGGGAAGAAATAGGAGGCTTGAACCGTGAGTTCTGCCCTTCTGGTGGCTCTGAAGACCCACAGAGGTACTCAACACTTGGGCCCAGACCTCAGTCCCAGGACAACTTACCAGAATCTGAGGCCCTGAGGAGGCAGGGCTCCGACCTGGAACATCCCGTCTTTGCAGCCGGTGGTGCTGGGAACCCTCGGGATCCAACTGGAAGAGGAAAGAGACCATTAGCTGCCTCTCCCACATCATTACAGCATCTGAGTTAGCCTGCATCCGGGGTCTGCAGCAGGTTTGACCTGGTCTTCTATCCATGCAACTGACCACCTCCTATGGCAAGGCAGTAAACTCCTTGTTGAAATACGGAAATGAATGAGATTTGGTCCCTGGAGTTTAGGAGGAGGCGATGTGTCAGTAAATAATTAGGGCACTGTCTCTGCCTTGAGGCCTTTGCACTGGCTGTTCCCTCTGCTTGGAATACTCTTTCTTGAGTCTTTACAAGCAGTTTCATCCTTATCTTTCAGACTCAATTCACCTGTTCCCTCCTCAAGAGGTTTTCCCTGATGATTCAACTCAAACAGGCTCCCAGCTCCACCCCACCCCAGCATGTGAGCACTGCACTTTCATCACTTTTCGATATCTGTTCCTTTCTCTTTTTAATTTTTATTGTTTATTGTGTGCACATGCTCAGTCATGTCTGACTCTTTGTGACCCCATGGACTGTGGCCCCACCAGGCTCCTCTAACTACGGGATTTCCCAGGCAAGAAAACTGGAGTGGGTTGCCATTTCCTACTCCAGGGGATCTTCCCGATCCAGGGATAGAACTCTCGTCTCTTGCATCTCCTGCATTGACAGGAAGATTCTTTACCACTGTACCACCTGGGAAGCCTTATTGTTTATTACCCTCCTCTAACTCCATGAGAGTAGGGACCTTGTGAATTTTGGGTACTGTGATATTTCCTGAGCCGGTAACATGGTTCTGTACAGTCAATCATTTAATTTAAATGTTGTCTGTGAATAAAATGAACTTTAAAACAGACACTGGGGTCTAGGGGAGTGGGTCTGAAGAAGGCTTTCCAGAGAGGGTGACGCTGAGCTCGGCCCTAGGAGTATGCCAGGGCATGGAGTCAGGGAAGGATTCTTCAGGCAGAAAGACAGAAGTGTAGTGCTTAAAATAATCTTTTCCCCTCCCAGGGCCTCAAGGGGTCTGTGGGACTTCTGACTGCCTTCCAGTGGCCCAAGTCCTAGCTCCAGACACATCCTCATTAGCTCTTCCAGGTCCATGCAACCTTCCCCAACTACCATTGACTTGGTCCCCCCCACCTCCCGGCCAGTCCCCAGGCCCCTCACCTCCAGGCCCTCTGGGTTGGGGGGGTGACTGGTGGTGCAGTTGCTGAGTCCTGTGACCTGGGTCACGTAGAGGAGCTGCTGGCCATCCAGAGCATGGGGACAGCTGAGCTCCAACACGCCCTGGCTAATGGAGCTGGGGCCCAGGTTGATGAGCTGAGGAGAGGAAGGCACAGTCATCATGGGAAGGGAGGGAGCGATTCTGCCCTGTTGAGACCTGGGTCCCAGTGGCCCACTCTTCCCTGCTCTGAGTCTCAGGAGTGAGGCAGGAAATCAACGGGCAGAGATGAAATCCTTTCCAGCCAACTCTCCTGGATGTGGCTCCATCCTCCCCTTCTAAGTCCCTCAGCTGGCCAGTCTCTCACTGATCCCTTCCAGGCCTTTACCTCTCCCTTCCCCCCTTCCCCTCAGCCCCTCAGGCTGGGCCCAGCCGTCTGTCACTCATACTAGCTCCCCCTTCCTTGTCATTCATTCTAGCCCCGCCCTCCATTCCCAGCAGCCCGCTCACCTCATAGACATGGTGGACAGCAGGGCCCACGTCACCCTCCTCCTGCGGCTGGTCTTGGGGATGCCAGTCGCTCACCGGAAATAGCACTGCCTCGGGCTTGGAGACACTGCAGAGAAGGGTGGTTTAGAGGACAGTGGAAGGGACCCCATTTCATATGCCTCCTTTGCTAGAAGTCCGTCTCCCTTCCCAGAGACGCCCCATTTTGCCCGGGCACTGACCCGTTAAGAGAGACCTGGGCCTGAGCCTCCACCGAGAGCAGGAAGGAAACCACGTCGCTTTGCGAGTTGTTGAGATTCTTGCTGTGGGATGGAGGAGAGACTCTGATGGTTCTAGAGCCCAGCCAGAATGTCACTTGCACGAGACTCCGCCCCTGCCCTGCCCCCTCCCTACCTGAGGATCTGGAAGTCAAACTGGATGGTTTTCTTAGTGTCTCTGAGGTGAGGGACTGTGAACCGAAGGCCACCCCAGAGCTGCAGGACAGGGAGGACGGACAAGCGGGCTGTTAGACCGGGCGTCTGCCACACACTGATTGCAGCCTTCCTTCCCTCCCCCCCAGCTCAGCTCGGGGTGAGATGGTCCCAGACTTACACTGGCCCCAGCCTTCATGGGGTTGCCCAGGTCACACACCAGCAGGCGACTCTGGTTCACAGCAAAGTAGTCACAGCTCAGGCTGGAGAAGTTCTGGAGGTGGGGTGGGTGCAGGTAAGGCTTCAGTGTCCCTCTGGCAGGGTCTCCTCCCAAGCCCCGCCTGTGGGTCTGCACTCACCCCTGGATGTCTGACAAGTCCCGAGTACTCAGCCTCCGGAGGGGCCTTGACCCAAAGCTCTGCCTCATAGGCGCCACCCTCACCCACATTCTGGGCGTGGAAAGTGAGGTTCAGAGAATTCTTGTCGCCCAGGTATACATGGTTCTGCTCCCTGGAGGGGACACACAGGGGTCAGGGACACTGGAGAATTAATCCTCAAGCCAGACAATGGGCCATAATGATAACAATATAATAATAATAGACACCGTTCACTGACTTCCAGCTTTATGGCAGGCACTAAGCTAGATGCTTTATGTAGATTATTTCATTTAATTCTTCCAAAAAGCTAGAGAAATAGATGCTATTATTCCCACTATACAAAGAAGCTGAGTAATTTCCCAAGGTCACACAGCCAGCTGATATGTTCCTCTTCTACTTTTCCACGTGCCAGGTGCTTCCAAGCACCAAGTGTCCTGCTAGGCGACTTCAGCATCTGGAACCCCCCAGCCTGATGTCAGGCTTCACTTACCCAAACACTTCCAGCTCTAGGTCTGGCACACAGATATTGTCTTCTCCACAGTCCAGCAAGATCTGAGCCTGGGGAGCAGGGCAGCCTTGAGAGGGGGAGTTGCGACTGCCTCCCAAGCTGTTGACTCCCCGCTCCAGGGCCCCATCCCCAGGGGCCCAGCCCCCTCTCCTCCCGGCCTGTCTCCCCACCCTGCCCTCACCTTGTCCTCTATGCGGCTCTTGCTCTGGTAGTGTAGAACTGGCCGGAGGCCGTGGCTGTCCACTGGGGCTTGAGGGTCCAGGGAGAAATTGAGGGCGATGTGAATCGGAGAGAGCTTATCTCGAAACTCTGACTCGTTCTGGGGCGGCAGGGGGGAGGGTTCACAGAGTCAGGGGACACAGGGGACTTGGCGGCCCTGCTCCTCATCCTCTCACATCTCCCTTTGTCCACGCAAGACCCTCAAGAATTTAGGTGTCCAAATGACTGTGCTTATTGCTTCTGAAGCGGCCTGGTTCCCAGCTCCTCGGACAGAAAGGCACCCTTCCCCAGCCTCCCAAAGTCCCAGGACCTTCACTGGAATCTCCCAGTCCCCACTTTCAGGAGGGGTCCCCAGTTCTATGTGGCCACCCTCCCCAAGCCAGTCCACGCCCCTCCCTCCTGCCCCTACCCTGAGGTAGATCTTCATCTCTCTGCAGTCCTCCCGAGCCCCGTTCTGGATGAGCAGGGTCTGGGTCAGGGTGGCCTGTCGGGAGGCCAGGAACAGCGCCCGGCGCACTCCGCCCTTCTGCTTCTGCCAGTCCAACTGGAGCTCCACCGTGAAGCCTGTGGCCATGCATGTACATTAAGGAGCATCTTCCCCTCCCTCCTAATTTATCCAGAGAGAAAAGAGGCCCCCAAGTCCCCAGCCCCTCCACCCCTGCCCCAGTGCCTGAAAGGTTCAGGCAGTCTCCCTCACCGATGGAGTCAGGAACATGTTTTCCAGAAGCATTGAGGCAGAAGCTGAGGTTGATGCTAGAGGACCAAAAGGAAAGCTGGTGTATTCAACTGGAACAGGCATCGTATTCTCTGCCTGCCTCCCAGACAGACCCGGACTGGGACAGTCCCATGTGCCCCCTTTCAAAGGCCTGCTCTCCCTCCCCACTTCCAGGCACAGATGAGGTACCCCCAGGCTCCATCCTGCAATCTCCCACCCCCCCACCCCCCACTCACCAAGTCACAGGGTTTCCCTCCAAGCTGCAGCTGTGCTCCTCTGGGTTGAACATGGCAGGAAAGATGGTGAGGGAGGCACTGGCAGACACGATGGGGCGACCCCTGCCAAGAGTGGATGTGGGGATCAAAGAACTAAGGCACAGAAAACTGATGCCCAAGCCCCAGGATCCCAGTTTGTACACTTCTCCAAACTCAGCCCTATTGAGAAATCCCCCAGTTCCCGTGTCTCCCAGGGTGCCCCCTGCCCGAGTTCATACCTGTATACCACAGCCTTGTCTACACCAAAGGACCCCACAATCAGATCTGCAAGAAATCAAAAGAAACTACCCCTTACAGCAGGCCCCCAAACAGAATTCTTCCCAACCCCTTCTAGCAGCATTGTTCAAGGAGGCTGAAGTGAGGGGGCATCGCCATCTGGTGGCATCATCCTAGAACTGCACCCAGGAGCTTAGGCAAATACATTAGAGAGGCCAGGGGGTCTGTGACAAGGGAATTCTAAGTTGAAAGGGGCCTCGGGCACCACTCACCAGGGTATCCATTGCCATCTAGGTCTCGGCCTCCTCGAAGGGCAGAGCCAAAGAAGTCTGGCGTGTGGCCAGCTGCCCACAGGGGCAGCAGAACCTGGGAAGGCTTAGATGCCAGACCCCCTGGGCCCCCAGGGAATATAAACACCACTCCTTGCCGGTTCTCCCCACCAAAAGCAGCCCCAATGGCTACATCTGCAAGACACACAACACACACCAGTCAGCAGACCAGGCTTCCAGGAATTCAAATCTCTACCACCAGACCCCAGGACCCAGGATCCTATTTTTCCCACCTGTCATTCCCAGTATGCTAAACTCTTCAAGCCCCAAGATCTAGACATTGGGATTAAAATCCTCCAAGAGACGCTGGGGTGTCTTGGTTATCTTATCTGACAGTCACCTCTCCCCAGATCCCTTCTGACTCAGGCCCCTGGCTCCTCCTCAGCCACTTGAGCTCATACGGTGCTCACCATTGTAGCCATCCTGGTCTAGGTCCCCCAGGGGGGTCAGGGAGCTGCCGAACCGGCCAAACTCATCATGGCCAGTGAGGGTCAGGGTGGGCGTGGGCTCCATGCCAGCCAGGCGCTGCAGGTAGATGTAGACCCTGCCCACCTCCTGTGGCCGCCCATCAGCTGTCCGCTCCATGAGCAGGGGTGCCCCTACCAGCAAGTCGTCCAGCCTGAGGATAGGGGAAACACTGGCATCCTGAGACCCTGCCCTTCCCCCTCCCCTCCTCAGTCCCAGCGCCAGGAAAGCCCAGGCATCCTGGATTCCCGGCTCTTTCCCACCCAAGGGAAAGACCTGAGATCTTCTGGCCTTTGGCGCTCACCTCTCTCCTTGCCCCTGAGCCAAGGGTATGCAGGCAGGAGGAGAATCCAGGGAGGAACTCTCCTTGCATTTTTCTGTCCCACCCCCACTCCTCGCCCCTGGGGAGGGCACTGCTGTGCCTTCTCCACTACTCACCCATCCCCATTGATGTCTGTGGCAGCCACTGCGTAGCCAAAATAGGAGGCCATCTGGAGGGGACAGAGTGGCAGCAGCGGGTCAGTACCAGGGAGTCAATCAACAAGGGCTGTGGGGGGAAGTCAGGGACTCCAGGGTGCCTGAGAAGTTGGGCTGAGCTTACTGACTCAGGGCCAGGGCTTGGTTGGCAGAGGGCAAAGCTGGGTTGTAGAGGGGGTGTCCTCACCTGTTCCCCTGAAAAGTTGTAGAGGGACCGGATGTCTGAGCCATTAAGGATGGTGACCTGGGGATGAGGAGATATACCCATTGATCCCAGACTCAGATGGATGGAGGACAAATGGGTACAGGATACCCAGGGGCAGTCATTCCTTGGAGACATAGACCACTTGTCCCATAATTCCCTTCTTGCTTTGCCTTCACCATAATCTTATCTCTATACTGGTAGCTCCATCTCATGTGGACTTCATTATTTTCCTCCATGTCACCTATCAGCCACTACTGACAGATTCTATACTTATCTGTCTGTTGTGCATCTGATCTACCTACTAGAATGTGAGATCAGTGAAGGCAGGAGCTGTTTTGTTCTTTGCTTTCTCCCCAGAGCTTAAAGTCATGCTTGATGAGAGCAGACACTCACTAATTATTAGCTGAATGATTGAAGTCTCATGCCCCAGCCCTCCCAAACCACATACACTCATGTCTCCCCCATATTACCCCTTAGTGATGGGCTCTACTGGTCTCTTGACTCCTCATTCTCTTCCCTAGTCTTGCTGCTGTTCCTCTGGTGTGAGCCCTCCCCAAGGAATGCTAGAGAAAGCCCTGGTTTCCCCCTGCCTTGGACATTCCCTTCCCCTCAATGCCCTTCCCCATGGCACCGAGACTGATCACCCTAGAGCTGGTCTAGGAGGGACACTGGTGGCTTGGAAATTCGTGGTGGTTCCCCGCAGCCATGGCCCAATCTCAGCTTATTGGCTTGTCCTCTGAGGCCCTGGAGAATCTGGATCCAACCTATCTGTTTTTGCCCAGCCTCTCTTTTTTTGTTTATTTGGCTGCACTGGGTCTTGTGGCATGCAGAATCTTTAGTTGTGACATAAGGGATCTAGTTCCCTTATGTTCAGAGATTGAACCCAGACCCCTTGCATTGAAAGCATGGATTCATAACTACTGGAGCACCAAGGAATCCCCCAATCTCTCTTTAGTTTCTTTATCGTCAATCAGCCCATGCTGAACTGGCCTGAATTGTTTCCCTTTCCTTCCATGCCCTTCTCATGCTCCTGTTTAGGATGCTCTCTTTCCTCATCTCCTCTGGTCTTTCATAGAACCTTGTCTGATCCATCCCCACCCTAGAAAGGAGGTTATTACTCCCCCTAAACTGCTGTATCATCTTAACCACTTTTCTGAAATTTATGTTAGTGCAGAAAGAACGCTGACTTTAGAATAAGACAGGCCTGGTTTTAAATCTCTATCCAGCCACTTACTAACTGGGTGATCTTAAACAACTTACTTGGTCTCTTCGAGTCTCAGCTTTCTCATGTGTAAAATGTGACTGGTAATATCTCCCCCGATAAGCTTGTTGGGAAGAATAGAAATCATGAGTGGACAGCGCCCGATGCACTGAGGGGCTTATGCACAGGAGTTGCACGCTAGATTACGATCATATGTATGTCTTATCTTACATACTTGATTAGAAGCCGTACAAGATGGGGTGTGATGTCTTATTCATCTTCTTATCTCATATCTTGCCCTAATAAATGTTGGTAATTGAATGGACTCCTATGACATTCTTATCTATATCCTTTTTAAAGCACTCGCCATGGTCTAATAATAACAACTACAGTTGTACCCTGCCTAAGAGTTCACTAAGTACTTTCACGTGCATTATCTCACTTCATCCTTCCAAGAGCCTTGTGAGGTCAGAACTATTATTATCCCATTACTTAGAGAAGAGTGAGGCTCGGAGAGGTTAAGCAGACTCAAGATTTTTACGGAATGAAGTGGGATAGGAATAAATCACAGATTCATCCAGAGTAAGTGCCAGAACTTGAATCCTGGTCTGATCCAAGAGCCTGTGTTCTGATTCACTTTTTGAACCGTCCCAAATCACCATGCATGGTTCTTTGTGATTAGGCAGGGGAGGGGGGTGAGGGAAGGGAGGGTCAGGCTGGGCCTTACATAGCCGTAGGTGAGGTTCCCTTTGGGCACACCAGCAACGAAGTCTGGAAAGGGAAGAGAAGGTTGCAGGCTAAGGGCAGGGGAAGGGGAGTCAGACAAAAATGTCTCAGTCCTTGGGGCTCCAGATCTGGGGTCTCCATCTGCCCCCTCCCTTGGCCCCAGCCTGGGGACACACTCACCTTCTTTATCATCACCACCAAATTCACCCACAGCCACAGAGTATCCTGGGGGACAGGTGGATGGATATTAGGTTTCTTGCTTTGGGGACCCCTCTGTCCTGGCCCATCCTCAATCCCTTCCCCACCCCTACTGAGCCTTCATAGTCAGCCCGCAGATGACACATGGGGTGGGGGGCTGGGGATGCCTGGTGGGAGAAGGGAGGTGAGGGGTGAGTGAGGACAGGGGCCCCCTGAGGTTCTCCCCCTGCAGCTCCCACCCCATTTGCTCACTCACCCAGGTAGCTGTCATCGTAGATGGAACTGGCCTGGCGAGTCTGCAGCTGCCCCCGAACTGGGTTGATCAGGTACCCAGGATAATAGGATTCTGCAATCTGCTCCTGGGTGGCGGACAGGATCTGGCCTGGGGAAGGGGATGAGGAGCGGATGGCCGGAGGAGGAGGTGGCAGGGAGTGGGGCGCTGGGGGCTGACTGGGGAGATATTCAGAAGTCTGGTTCAAGGAGGGGAAGCTTTTGGAGAGTGGTGGGAGAGAACGGGTAAGTCTCAGAGGACAGGAAGAGGAGTATTGGGACGGGGCAGAGGAAGGAAGGATGGTGATCTTGGGCTGGAAGAGGGATGAGAGGCCAGGTGCAGGAGACGGATGCAGGACAGTGGAGGAAGGACTCACCTTGCCAGAAATAGCTCCCTGGTCCACCCAGGACCACACGCCCAGTCTGTTCAGGGGAAGAAGGTGAGTCTGCATCTGGTCCTGATTCTCCTGCATCCACCACCCACAGCCAGGTTCCTCCCAGATCCCTTCTCACCTTGGTAAACTCGGCACTGAAGCCCCCTTGGCAGTAACCCTGTCCTGCTTCCTGGCTGAAATCTGCAAGAGGAGAAGGTGTTGGGAAGACGCTCTGCACAGATGGGTCAGGCAGGAAAGAGCAGAGAGTTTGGGGAAGGCAGGGGGAGAGGGGGCCCTAGAAAGGACCTCCTTGGACCAGACAGTGGGCTATCAAGGCTGTTGGGGGGTGGGGGACTGTGGGGACTCAGAGAAGGCAGATGCGGGACTCACGGCACCCCTGCCCTACCTGAGCGGCAGGGTGCATACTCCAGAATCCGGGTGAAGTTGTCTGTGGAGAGGTAGCAGGTGCCCACGGGATCACTCCGCGGCTCCTTCTCGGTGCGCCAGCTGTAGAGGGGAGCACAGGCCTGGGAGGGCCCAGGAGGAGGAGGCGGCAGGTTTAGTCCAGCAGGGCCTCTCTTTCCTCCCTCCTCACTGTGCTGTTATCCCCAACCACTACCCCTCCTGCCCATCACGGCACTCAGCCTGCTGGGCCCTCACCAAGATGGAGGAGCCATGGGCTCGCACGGTCGCCCCAAACCACTGCAGGGACTTGTACTCCACAGGCTCCCCTCCCTCTGGGCTGGATGTTGAGGACTCCAAGATCCGAGAGCCTTGGGGAAGTGAGAAAGTGGGGTCATGCCAGCTGTGGGCAGCTGAGCCTTAGAGCAGCCCCTGCCCTCAGCCTGGGGGTACCTCAGTACTTGCAAGCCCTGAGCCCATGACTCATGGGAGGGAAAGTGAGGAAGGTCTTTACAATCTGCTTGTTGTGGCCTGACTCATCTTCTGCTGCATGTGTGCACATACACCCACGTGTGCACACATGCACACACACAGAACCTGGGGTTTCTCGAGTTGTAGTCCCCTGATGTGCTTGCCTCCTCACCCAGCTGGGACAAGGATGCTTGTGATAAGGTGGGGAAGAATGGCTATTTCCTGAGAGGGCAACCCTCTGGGTGCACTTCTGTCTATACCTGGGCTTGTGTCTTAGCACCTGTTCTATGTCCTTGACCTTTCTTACACCTCTGGATCTCTGCCCTATGTCTGTGTATGTGTATGTGTTCATGCATCTGTCTGTCTGTCTCTATCCTTCAAAGCCCTCTCTGCCTTTCTTAAGACAGCCTTTCTTACTCCTTTGCTTCTCACCTGTCTTTCAGATTAAAAAAATAGTAATCATCAGGGACTTCCCTGGTGGTTCAGTGGTTAAGAATCCACTTTACAATGCAGGAGACATGGGTTCTATCCCTGGTCAGGGAACTAAGATCTTACACACTTCAGAGCAACTAAGCCTGTGCACCACAACTAGTGTCCGTGTACCTCGATGAAAGATCTACTCGAATGCCACGACTAAGACTGGATGCAGCCACATAAATAAACATATACTTAAAAAACAAAAAAATCAATTGGTTTTGTGCTCTTACACCGCCTCCCCACCCCCGTCTCTGTCTTTTGATGCTCTCCTCTTTTGTCCCCTCACCCCAGTTGATCTATGGAGCCAGACTGCTCAAGTTCCACCTTTTACTAGCTGTGTGACCTCAGACAAGTTGCTTAACCCATTTCCTATAAAATGGGGATTATCATACCTCATGCCCTCATTCAAAGTATGAAATGCGTTAATATGTGTTAAGTGCCGACAATAGTGTCCAGTGCATAGCAAGTGCTCTTCAAGTGTAGCTGTTATTACTATTTCTTAGCCTGTCTCCCTTGGTCCATCTCTGCATCTACTTTGGACCTTAAGCTCCCTGAGGTCGGTGGCTTAATCATGTTTCAATCCCCTGCAGCACACAGCACAGAGCCTGGCACGCATTATCACTTAGTCAGTGCTTAGTTAAAAGAATCGGAATAGGTTCTGTGACTCTCCCTGTCTTTGTCTGTGTTACTGCCCTGGCCTCCCAGAGTGTGGGTGATTCAGGGAAAATGAGAGCCACATGTTTCTGAATCATGCCCGCCCTCCTTGGGCTGGGCTGGACTGAGAACGTGGTGTGAGTGCCACAGGGAGCCGCTGCACCGCTGCTGCGCGGAGCCGGAGTCCCAGAGCCCGAGAGCACGAGGCCCTGGAACTGGTTAGGCTCCGCCCCGCGCTCTAGATCCCGCCCGGGCCCCGCCCCCCAGCCTCAGTCCCACCCTTTAGTCCCTCCCCGACTAAAGCAAAGCGGGTTACCTTTGCTGTCAAATTCAATGGGGATGCACTGTGCCGGGCTGGTGCCCCAGGGACAGAGGTAGACGGCACCGCCCTGCAGCACTCCCGGCTGGCTGGTGTTAGCCTTGGGCGCCCCCACCAGCACGCTGACCCTGCGGAGGGGAAAGGAGAGTCATTTCAGAGGGGCTCCTAACTCTTCTACAGTCTCCCCAGGCGGGGAGGGGCTGGCTGGGGGTGGGATAGATGCCCCCCGAGTTGTATTTATATCTCAGAAGATGCCACGGATGCCAGAGGCACAGGCTGGAGTCAGGCGGTCCCCATGTGCCGCTGTCACTAACACAGCCCCTCTTCCCCCTCCCCCCACCCTCTCCTTTCCTACCTTCCCCTGTCATTAGAAGGAACCAGAGTCAATTCTGGGAAGGGGTTGGGGCCAGAGGGCCTGGACCCCAACTTCCCCATCTCCCCTATGGACCTGCGAAGACCGGAGGTGCAGCCCCTGGAACCCCAGGGTCCTTTTACCTACCCTCTGCTCCCAAGCCAAAGCCCTTCTCTGGGCAAGACCCAGGCATCCGGCTGCCCAGCCGGAGAAAAATGTGAGACTTGGAAATCAGGCAATAGAAGCGGAGAGAGGCCCTGGAGGATGGTGAACACAGATTGTTCCTGGGGGCCTGGGCCTGCCCTCACCCTGGGCTCTGGTGGGACCTCCCCACCCTGGCTGGATCTCTGTCTCAGCCTCTTAACACCTTTCCCATACACCATCCCTCAAGTCTGAATTCAGATCTCGCTCTGCTGGGTCTTAGTTCTGGACAGGTGCCTCATTCCTCCTGAGATGACGAGGAGAAGGTTGCCTTTGCTGGGGGTCCTCTGTAATGGGGTGGTGTGAGTTAAGGTCCTGGGTAATCTTCCTGCCTCTGGCTCTGTCTCTATCACTCCAGGGTCCTTTGCCTCTGAGGCCTCAGTGCAGCTGGCAGCCTCTGGGCTTTCTCCTCCAGAGTCTCCCATGAGGACTGCATCTGGCAGCCGGGGCAACTGACCCAGTATCCCTGCCAGCCTTGGCCTCTGCTCTCCTCCCGTATCTGCCTCTGGCACTGCTTCTCAATCTGTTCCTCTGCCCTATGAGTGCTTGTTCTCTTGGTTTTAGTTTTAGGTCTGTCCCCCTCTGTCTTTCTCTCTGTCTCACATCTTGGGCTTCTCTATCTCTGTTGGATTCTAGCCCCTTTCAGATCTCAGAACCCCCAACACCCACCCTTTTCTTGATATTTGGATCCCTTCATCAGCCTTTCTTACCAGGAGTCCCCAAGTCTGAGATTATGATAGAGATCACAAATTCAGGGGTGTGTGAGACAGGGGGATAAGACAGGATGGGTGACAATGGCAGACACACTGAGTAGGGGAGGGGCAAAGGGATGGTGTCCAAGAGGAATAGGAATGGGAACACCAGAGGGAGCGGCTCCAAAGGACAGAAGTGAGGGTGGCTGGACCAGAGGATGAGGACGGAGGAGGGAGAAGAAAGGGTCCAGAGGAACAGGAGGAGAGGCCCAGAGTGAGAGTTCCTGGAGTGATGGGGGGTGGGGTGCCAGCCTCGGTTACCCTGGGGACAGGAAATGTTTACTGCCTGTGGCTTCCTGTCTGTTTCCAACCTCTCACTTCTCCGTTTGTCTCCCACCCGCCTGCTGGGCCCCACCCCTCTCACTCAGGCAGTACAGCCAGTTGGGGGTGGGTGGGAGCTGGCTACTCAGAGGCACAGTGACCTGGTTGGCTGCCAGGCCTAGTAGGTGAGGTTGGTGTTGGAAAGAGATTGCATTGCCCCAGGGCTGGGGGAGGAGAGAGGGGTGCAACCCTCTGTAGCAGAGGCAGCCCCAGAAAACAGCAGTGGTACAGGAGTTCTGGGTCGGGCACTAGGTCAGTGGAGACTTGGGAATACCCTTTCCTGCTTCCTCAGGGTGAAGAGGTTGCAATGGTTAGTTACCTCCAAGTTTTCCGGAGCTCTGATACTCTTCCAGGCCTTGGCCAAGGGACCCTGCTCCCACCCTTGATTCTCCCACCACTTCCCTGGGTTGGGGAAGCAAAGCCTGAGTGTTCCTGGGTTGGCCTGAGGAAGAAGCCTGGAGTTTGTGGCGGGGCGGGAAGGTGTGAGAGGGGCCTTACAAGGTTTATAAATCCCACAGGCTTGTGGGACAGGGGCCTAGGCTGTGGCCGAGTGAAGGTTCAAGGGGTCTGGCACACACGCGATGGACACAGATCCCAACCTAGACCTTCCCCCGTGCCGCCTGTGGCTTACAACTGAGGATGCAGTGGCCCTTCCTTCCCAGCTCCTCCAAGTCCAGTAAATAGTGCCCTCCCCCGTTGCCGAGCAAGGCACCCAGTGTCCGGAGTGGCACCTCACATAGCTTATCCTTATTCTCCCACTCCTAGTTCCTGCTTCCTAAATCCTATAGCAGATGGATCCTACTAGGGGTCCAAGAAGGTAACAACCTTCTTGGGCTATTTTCATTATTTCAGAAAGCCTAACGGAAATCATGCGTTTACCTGATAAGGCAGCCCAGGCTAATTAAAACCTCAAGTGTATTTGCTTTGGGCTGTAATTATATCAACTCCTGTGGGGAACCTGGTTATCTCATATTGGTCAGAAGCTCTGATTGGCAGCTATGGATGTCTTCTTGTTCTAACTTCTAGTTGATAAAAAACAGGAAAAAGGAATTAATTATTCCTTCCTCAGCGCAGCTTGGCAGATAAACTCGTCCAAACTATGGAGACCAAGGGAAGAAATAATTGCCATAATTTATTCTGAAGCCTCAGAACCCTGGTATTCTAGAGTTGGTTCTTGGAGACACAGGCTGCCCCAGCTGGAGGGCACCGAGGAGGGCATCTCCGGGATTGAAGACTTTCTTGCAGAAGCCTCAGGGCTGCCACATGGAGTAAGCAGAAGCCACTTTGGTCCTGACACTGCTCCCCTTCTTCTTTCAGAGCAATCTCTTGTCTCTGTTTTATGTAGAATGCCCTGGTAAGATGTCATTTGAATTAGAAAGAGAAAGGAAGGAAGAAAGAAGAAAGGAAGGAAGGAAGGAAGATGGAAAAGAAGAAAGAAAACTTTAACAAAAAATACAGCTTATCCAGTCCCATGTCCTCATTGTACAGAGGGGGAAACTAAGTCCCAGAGAACTAAAGTCACATGTCCAGGATCACTCAGAATCTTTTCCAATGGAAGAGCTAGAGGCCGGGAGTCCTGTTACCTGGTCTACCCTGTTGCCAATTTGTCCCCTCCTCTCCACTATCTCGCCAGTCAGGCTTCTGATTAACCAAGTTCCTGTTCAATACATGGTTACTGTTTGACTCTGATGGCCTAACAAGGTCGGGGGTGGAGAGTAGCAAACGGACCGGACTCAGCTCCTGCAGGTCCTACAGCAGCCCTGGCCAGGCCAGAGGAAACACCTGGTTCTGGGTCCCCCAGTGTACTCTCCAGGGAGATGCCTGGCTGGCTGAGGAGGAAGAGTTGCCTCTACTTGTGGCAGTACTACAAAGGGCTAAGAAGGTAGGCTAAGGCTGGTGAACCTATTAAGCGCATGTCTTGGGCCAAGTTACTGACTTCCCCTTTCCAAGACTTGAATTCTCTACCTGTAAGATGATGGGTTGCCCTTGGATGGTCTCTAAACAAACTTCTAGTTCTAACCTTCTATGATTCCTGAAGCTTCAGTTCATATATATATACATATATATACACACAATGGGGACAATAAAGCTTCATCTGTCTAAGGCAAGGATTTTTGTAATGATCCAACAGAAAAATTGGTATGAAAATGCAAAGAAATGTGCTTATAGCTATCACTGCTATAAGCAAATACTAAAAGCAAGTAAGAAATGGTGCAAAACTTAGACAAAGAACTAGGTGGTGTCCAGGGAGGAGGGAACCAGAAACAGAAAATAGGTACCTCATAAAAGTCATGCCTCCCATGTATATTGATCACCCTCTGTGGACCAGGTCCCTTTATACATATTGTCTCAATTAGTCCTCAGAACAGCCTCATAAGGTAGGTGTCTGATTTTCAGGAGAAGATCAGGTTCCAAGATTTAAGCCTTAAGTAGCTCACCCCAGGTCACACAAAGAACAAGTAAGTGGTGGGGCCTGGACACACACCCAGCTCAACCTGACTTAAAGCCTGGCCCTTTCCTGCCGTGGAACTTCTCTCGATGCCTACCCTGCCCTTTGATGCTCTTTCAGTTTCCACCATGAAAGGTGAGGGAGGGGGCCGAGAACACTGAGGCCCTCCCTCTCCAGCGATGGCCCCAGGTGAGGGGCTATGTTTGTCCCCTGCAGGGAGGAAGGCTCAGAGGCCCAGCTGTGGTGGGGAGGGAGGTCACTGGGGAGGTGGAATGTTCCTATTCTAAGAGTGCTTTGTACAGAGAAAATGAGAGCGGGAGGTGTGCAAGCTGGACACCTGGGTTCTCTTGGGAGGAGAGATGAGCAGAAGGGTAGGGGGAGGGGTTGAGAACGCTGGGTCCTGCTCTAGTCCTCCTTTGGGGACTCCAGGATCAGGCCAGGGGCCAAACAGACACCTAGGGAACCCGGAATGTGTGAAAGTCCAGATGTTTCAGAGGCGTGTTTTAAAAGGGAGATGACACTCTTGTTAGGTGGGGGGTTGGGTAAGAGGAAGATAAAGAGCCAGATAACTGACCCCAGCCCTGGTGCCCTGATGTGGGGAAGGATCCCATCCCCTCCCTCCCTCTTCTCTACTCCATTAGGGTTGTGGTAAGCAGTTTGAGGGGGCCTGGGGTAGGCCAGGCCTGGCAGAGACTCCAGGCCAGGGTGATGCAATGGGGTTTGGGCAAGAGGCCAGGGGGGTGGGGTGGGGGTTGGGTGGGGACCTTGAATAGTCCAGAACCAACAGCTGGAGCCTAACCATCTTTCTTTTTTCCCATCCTCAGGTCCTCCAGAAAAAGGAGAAATTTGTCCCTGTACCCAAGTGGAATTACCTAGATTAACCCCTTTTCTCCAAAGGGAAAGGAAATGAGGAGATTCCAGCTAACTGTATGTGTAAAAACAGCTCACCTCTGACAGAGAGCCTATCAAACCTAGATACCAGCGGTGGTTGTGGTGGTGGTGAAGGGCAGTGGTGGGGGGTGATGATGAGAAGCAGCAGTGGGCTCAGAGCCCAGAGATGTAGAAAGAGGACTCCTCCAGAGGTCGAGGATCAGTCCACCTGGCACCCGGGAGTCCCTGTCCCAGTCCTGGAGCAGCTTCCTTCCCTTCTTACTACCCCTCACTCTTCACATTTAAGCAAACACCCTTGTTTTTATGTAGCCTAGCTTGTCTCAAGTCTGTGGGCTCCCCGTTTTCCTGGCACACAGGATCCAGGCTGCTTGTTACCCTGCTGAGTTGGGAACCGGGATCCTCCTTGGAGACTTCCCGGTCTTTGAGGTCCTGTGTTCTGACGCTCTTGGGCCCTCGGAGCCCGCGTCTCCCCAGCTTCCGACCCCAGCCCCATAAGTCCCTGTCTCAGTTCAGCTCCAGCCGACTAGCTACAGGAAATCAGCTTTTCTCTTCCTCCTAAGAGCTAGAGGAAGAGGGAAACCGCCCACCCCCCTTCACGCGCGCACACACACCCCTCCCGACACATCCCAGTACCCGCCCTTGGCTGAGCCAGTCCCCAGCCCCAGCGCCCCCCAGGACCAGAGTCCCGGGACTCTCCCAACTTCCCGGATCCCCGCGTCTGAACAGAGATGGGGTGAGGGGTGGCGCGCGGAGTAGGAGACCGAGGAGGAAGGGGAGGGAGCAGCCATCCCCCTCCCGGGTCTTTCCCAGTCTCAGTTGAGGGGGGAGGGGAGGATAAAGCTGGCCCCCATCTAACCTCCAGGACCCCTTCAGCCTCCGACTTCCTTCTTACTACACACACACACAGAGCTCATTCTGCTTCGACTCGTCCTCTCTGAGCACAATGGCCCTCAGGGGTCCCGGGGTTCCCCAGTGCTCCAAAAAGCCTCCTGGCCTCCGCGCCCCCTCTCCGTCCTCATCCGCCTCCGGTCTCCGCAGTTCTCCAGCCTCAACCAGAGACCCTCCGCTCTCCTTTCCCGCGCCCTCCTCTCTCTTGGCCGCAAGACCCCTGCCCAGACTTCTCCAGCTTGCAGCTTCGTGTCCTCTCCCCACTCCACACATGTCTCTCCGCTGATCGCTCCCAAACTCCTGCCCCCCCACCACCACGCCGGCCACTGTCCCCTCCCTACTCCAGCGCGGGCCCCCAACTTTAGCGCGGGCCCCCAACTCCAGCCCCAGTTCTTCCAAACTCCGCCTCCCAAACTCAAGCCTCGGTCCCCTCCAGACTCCAGCCGCGCCCCCAGTCTCCAGGCGCGCACCCCCGCCCTCCGCCAGCCCGCCGCCAACCCTCCTCAACTCACCCGTCCGTCCCCGGCCGGTAAAACTCCACCGAGAAGCCGAAGAAGGAGCCCGGGGGCCCAGAGAGCACTGCCGGGGCCTCCGCGTCTAAATTGAAGCCCCCGACCCGGGGCGGCGGCGGCAGGAGCAGCAGCAGCAGCGGCAACAACGGCAGCAACCGGGGTCCGCGCCGGGCGCCCCGGCGCAGCTGCACGGCGTGGAGAGGGGACCCTGGCGTCCGGCTCCCCATAGCGCCCGCTCTTCCCTGTCCTGGGGCCACCGACCCGGAGCCGCTTCCTAAACCTCCCAGAGGCGAATGACTCAACGCGGGGAGGAGTTTGCCAAACTCCCGGCTGAGCCCTCCCCCCGCCTGCCGGGGGGGCGGGTGGGGGGGCATTCCTGGGTCCCTGGAACGCTGAGCCCGCGCCCCCCACCCCGAAGGGGCGTGGGGGGGCCCGCACCTCTCCACTTTCCTCGCCCCAGCCCCAGCTGGAGGCCGGTTGTCTGGACTGGGTCAGACTGGGCGGGTTTGGGCTCTCCCCCTCCTTCTCTCTGCTTCCCCCTCCTTCCTCTCGCATCCTTTCCAGATGTACAACGTAAACGCTCGGAAAAGGAGTCGGAAAAAGGGAGTGGAGAATTTCCTAATGAGGAAAGGAATCACCTCTGGAGGGCGGAGGGAGTGTGAAATATGTGTGTGGGGTCTCCCCCACTAATTCAGGGAGGAGACTCCGGGTTCTAAAGAGAGAGGAGACACCTCTGGCAGCTGGCCAACTGGGATTCCCCCTTGCCTTCCGGGGCCACGGGGTGCCTGGGTTCCAGCCAGCTGGATTTGGGACTCAGGAGTTGAGGTACAGAGTGCTCCCAGTCAGCCTGATCTGATGGAGGACCTACACTGCTCTCAGCTCCCCGCGACGCACCCCCAAGTTGCTAGAATTGAAAACCCAGGAGTCCAGGAATTTGCAGTTACTCACCAGGAGATTTCTGGTCCAAGCCTCCCCCTTTTTGGCTGTAAGAGTCCCTTCCTAGAATCTGGAGGTTGACCAAGAGCCTGGTGGTGGTAGAGAAGGGGTTGCTTTGGCCCCTCTGTGTCTTCTTGATTAAACTGGCCTGATTGCTACAAACCTGGAGACTTGTAGGAAGGGATGGGGTCGGGGTGGGGGTGGCGGGGTGGGGGTAGTGTTTTGCAAAGGGGCTCAAAATTTGGCTTCTATTGCCCTTATGCCCTGGGAGCTGGAACCTAGGACCCCATTCTCCCAAGATTCCCTATGAATGTAGAGGAAGCAACTGAAGCAGGAGAAGGCAGTGACCCCCCTGCCCACCCCTTCCCCCAGTCCTGGCTCTGTGTGATGAGATCACCTTTCAGAATTCTAGTCTTTATCTCAGTCTGGGGGAGGGGGACCAAGGGGCCTAGATTCTCTCCTAACCTCCTCTCCTTTCCAGCCCTCTTCCTGTCTTTTTCCTGCAGGACTCCACCCCTTCCAGAATAATACGCACACACCCCCCAGCCCCCGCCCCGGAACTCGGACGCTTCTCTTCTCCAGTCCCTTGCCCCACTCTGGCTTGGGGGACTCAGAATACAAGCGCCAAGAATCAGTGCTTTTTCTTTTGCTAGGAGTCTCCTCCTCAAACTCTACTTCCTGTCCCAGAGCACCCAGCTGTTTTTTTAAAAGCCCCTCTCCAGAGTCAGCTGCAGCCCAAGGGAGAGGCCAGCTGGTTAGACTGTGGGGTGATGCTGGCTCTGGTCCCACTCTCACATCTGCGGGTCCTGACCCTCTCTTAGGCGAGGAACCCAAAGAATCTCCGGGTCAGGATCTTAAAGCACAGCACTACCGCGAAGGTAACCTCTAGGTGAAAACTACTCAAACCCTCAGAGGGTGAGACCCTCTCTGGGAGGAGACACGTTGAAGCCCGACTGCTGTATAACCCTGCAGAGCACATGTGTGTGAACCCAACTCTTTCCTTTTTCAGCCCAGTCGCAAGCTCTCTAGATTTTCCCAAGGTCTAGGAGCTTGGGTGGGGGTGGGGAAGGGTACAGGGAGGGAGGTGTGTGACTCAGCTCCTCCCAGGAGCCTTGGTGAGGGACAGGGGACATAGCGTCCTGCCCTAGTTCTCCTCCCCACTCCACCCCCAAGCTTGGCCAAGTCAAACAGGCCCCCTCCCTGTCCATTCCCTGCTCCTGTTTACACCGGGAGCCCCTTAGTCATTCTCTGGCTGGCTTTTCTCCTCTCCCCAATATCCCTCCTCTCTTGGCTCTCTCTGCCCTTATAAGTCCTCTCCCAGTGGCCCCAACACCTCCTGCCTTTCCTCTCACCATGCCTGTCTCTGCCTGGCCCTCCCTTCCTCTGCCCCGGGTCAGACCTGCACTTGGGGTCCCCTCCTAGTTGGAGCTGCTTCAGTGTAGCCCTCCAGGTCTGGGAGCTTGCTTAGAAAGTTCAGCCAAGAGGGGGTTCCTAGGGGTCATCAACCCAACCTTCTCCTTCAGAAGAGGAAATGAGTGTAGAGAAATGAAGAGACTTGTCCAAGGTCATGTGGCTAGCCAGTGAGTTAGTGGTGAGTCTAGAACCTAAGTGTTTCGACTCTAAATCCAATGCTGTCTTCTCTTAGCCCACTGCCCGCTAAATGCTCTGGCTCATGTCAACTTTTTCTCTGTGTATCTCTGTTTCCTCTCTCAAATCTGACCTCCCTGGTACCCTCTGTCCCTTCACTGCTCAGCAAGAATGATTTGCTGTGATGACTGATTATTATTAATCACAGTTTGCTTGACAGAGGGGCAGAGAGGGTGAAGGGCAAGGACAGGATACTCACCAGACTCCTGTCACCAGCCTGCCTGCCCTGAAGGCTGGAGCTTAGAACCAGGAGACTGCATTTCCACAGAGGGGTTTAGGAAAGAGGTGAAAGTTTTAGAGCCAGGAGCCATGCTAAGTTTCAATAGGGTGGGAGAAGGGTGAGGACTATTAATAGTTTATTTAGCATATGCTATATGCCTGGCCTGGGGCTTGACCTTTAACCTGCCTTTATCCCATTTCATCTTCTGAATTATCCAGCACTGGAGGTATTAGGATACTCACTTTACTATTACAAAAACTGAGGCTCAGAGAGTGAAGTGACTAAGACAAGAGCAACCCAAATTTCACCCCAACTGATCCCAAAGTCCCTGCTTTTCCCACAGCACTGTTAGTTTAGTCCTCTAAACTGGGCTGAGGCTTCCCTGGTGCTCCAGGGGTTAAGAATCTGCCTGCTAATGTAGGGGACACAGGTTCTATCCCTAATCTGGGCCGATTCTACATGCCCCGGGGCAACTAAGCCCTGGAGCCATAACTACTGAGCCCTGGCACTTAGTTACTGAAGGCCCTGAACATCTAGAGCTCTGCTCTGCAACAAGGGAAGACACCACAATGAGAAGCCTGCAACTAGAGAGTAGCTCCCACTTGCTGCTACTAGAAAAATCCTGCATGCAGCAATGAAGACCCAGCACAGCCAAAAATAAATAAATAATTTAAAAAAAACCCGGAAAATTAAACTGAGCTGATTTTCTATAGGGGGAAGATTTTGGAGCAGGGATCTTTAACATAGGACCATTGTTCCTAGGATAGGGTTGGGGACAATTAGATACACAATTCATTAATCCTCTGAAACTGGATGGAAGAGTGTGTGTGTGTGTGTGTGTGTGTGTGTGTGTGTGTGATTTCTCTGGGGGCAAGACTTGGGTTGCTTCTTCTAGGTTCACAGATTGCCTGGAAATTCTGAGCGCATGGAGGCTGGATATCCTGGTTTCAGGGAATAATCTTGAGCCTCGTGGAGCCTGTAAGAAGCCTGGTTGGGTGGCATAGATGGAGTGAGATATTTCTGGTAGTGCACACAGATGGGCTGTTGGTGTGTTGAGGCAGGTATCAACCTCCTTAGCCCTTGCAGCCTGGAAAGACCTGGGACCACCAGAGACCCCAGGCTGGTGGCTTCTGGCCAGGACAACTTCTCTCACTCTGGGGATGGTACAAATCTAATGTTCTCGGTGTGATATGATGCAAAAAAAGAGTGGGAAGAGTTGAATGGACCAAAGGCTCAGAGTGGCTTATTAGGTTTGTGTCTCTTGGGGCCCTCTCCTCCTGCCCTGTGGTGGGGGGATGAGAGAGAGTTTGTTCTTTCAGAGGAGAAGGAAGGAAGGATAGGTATACAGAGTATAGAGCTGCGGTGGGAGGAGGGTATTTCGGGAAACAGAGTAGGATCCTGGTTATCCCAGGAATCTTGGTCTGGATGCTGCTAATGATGGAGCACTGAGGGAATTCCTAGGTGGTCCAGTGGCTAGGACTCTGGGCTTCCACTTCGAGGGGCATGGGTTCAATCCCTGGTTGGGGAACTAAGATCCTGCATCGAGACCAAAAAAAAAAAAAAATTCTGAAGCATTGCACTGTATGTGTGTTCAAGAGAGAAATCGGAAAGTACAGGATCTGGCTATATGAACCCTCAGGCTCTGTCACCACCCTGACTCAGGTCTCTGCTTAGGGGAACTGATGGCTCCATCATCTGTGAGTCACCGCCCACCATCCCCACTCCCTGTCTGATCCAGAGAGCAACACCTCCCCTATGTCCCGACCTAAGATAAACCCAGACTCCCCTCCCCTTACCATCCCCACTTTGCTCAGAGCACTGGAGGGGTGGATGAAGGATGTTTGCTAGACATCCTGGGTACAAGACCAGTCCTGGGATGCTGGAGTTCTCTTGCTCTGGGGCTCTGAACATAGGGCTTGAGATTGTGCTCAGGTATTTCCATTAGGGACCAAACTAGGGATTTTTCCAGGTTGGACTAAGTTTGGGAGGAGCAGAGAGACAGGGATTAGGGGAAGGGCACTGATGGGAGAGGGGCAGGGCTAAGGGAACACTGGGGTAAAAAAAGTACAAGACCCAGGGGTCCAGAACAAGCAGATTAACGGGAAGGAATTTCTGTCATTCGAGCTAGTGTCTTCTTTTCCAAACCTTCAGTTTTTCTATTCTACTTTTTTGCTTTTTTTTTTTTTTTTTTTTTACGGCAACAGCAAAATGTAGCAACTTCACATAGGAAGTTAAAAGGGAAATAAGATTCTCTGGGGTGTCCTAAACAGTGGCTTCATTTTATTTGCTCACCCACCCCACCCCCATTATTTTCCATCCTTTTTCTCCCCTGTGTTGCCTACCTTTAGAGAAGAGAGGAGTGTCTGGAGCTTCTGGGCTCAAGGGCCTGGAAGCTGGAGGAGAGAGCCATCCGGGGTGGGAGCAGTGGGGGGGAGTGTCAGCTTCCTGGGATGGCCTTCCCAGATGTAAGCACATCTGGAGCCCATCAGGGAGGGACCTGGAACACCAGGATTCCCACTGCACACCCGACTGGGGCTGTGAGGAGCTGAGGATGAGCCAGGCGTTCCCTCCCACCCCCACGATTTGCCTGCCATTTCTAGCCCTCTCTTGGGAAGGATGACCAATCTCAGACAGGAAGTTCGGGTATTGGAAGGGGCCTGGAGGAGGGCAAGAGGGCCAGAGATTGCACTCAAGATGCAGAAATACTATTTCACTAGCTATGGCTCTTTCTGGCTCTATAAAGGTGACAGTGGGAATTTCCTGGTGGTCCAGTGGTTAGGACTCTGTGTTTTAACTGCCAAGAGGCCAGGTTGGGGACCTAAGAACCCACAAGCCTTGTAGCATGGCCAAAAAAAAAAAAAAATAACAGCAATGATGGCATCTCTGATCAATTTGGAATCAGAGTGTGTGTGTGTACAGCATAGGTATGCCATCTGTCCTTAAACACACAGTAAATTGACTGTGGTGTCAGTTTGGGGCTGGGGGCCAGCATGTTCTCCTTCTTGCTTTTCATGAAAAGGCCCAAGTCCTCCCCATGAGTTCTCTGGACTTCTGGCACGTCTCACTCCTCCACCCGCAAACAAACACAAACACACTCCTTCCTTGGCTGCAAATTCCTCTCTGTCCATCGTCACCTTGTAATGAGCACATTTGTTTGCCAGGGATCGTGTACGGGGCTAAGAATAGGTCCATCCCCTGGCCTTTCTCTTCAGGGACATGTACCATGTTGGAGTGTTGAATTAGGGTGTAAGTGGAGGTATACAGCGATCCCTGTAAGGCATCCAGGCGTTCCCAGAAACCAGCCCCAAGGGGACAATGAGAAGTCTCTGGGGCTGAGATTTAGGAGCTCAGTGATAGAGCTCCTCTGCACAGTCCCTCGGTCACAGCCACAGCTGGAGAGGGAACCAAGCCTTGGAAGATTAAAAAAAAAAAACCCACTGATTTTTTTTTTTAAACAACCTCTGACTTCAAGGTTGTGGCTTATTGAGTTGAGATATCAATATAATAGAAGGTAGTGGTGGATACAGTTTATTAGTCTGACATATAAAAAATATATAGGACTTCTCATGGACTTCCCTGGGTCCAGTGGTTGAGGCTCTGTGCTTCCAATGCAGGGAATTCGAGTTCGATCCCTGTTTGGGGAACTCAGATCCCACGTTCCTGCTGTGTGGAATGGCCAAACTATATATATATGCTGCTGCTCAGTTGCTTCAGTCGTGTCCGACTCTGTGCGACCCCATAGACGGCAGCCCACCAGGCTCCGCCGTCCCTGGGATTCTCCAGGCAAGAATACTGGAGTGGGTTGCCATTTCCTTCTCCAGTGCCTGAAAGGGAAAAGTGAAAGTGAAGTCGCTCAGTCGTGTCCAACTCTTAGCGACCCCATGGACTGTAGCCTACCAGGCTCCTCCGTCCATGGGATTTTCTAGGCAAGAGTACTGGAGTGGGGTGCCATTGCCTTCTCCAATATATATATATATATAAATGTATTTATATATTTTTAATATGTATTTTGGGACTTCCCTTGTGGCTCAGATGGTAAAGAATCTGCCTGCAATGCAGGAGACCTGGGTTCTATCCCTGGGTCTGAAAGATCCCCTGAAGAAGGGAATGACTACCCACTCCATTACTCTTGCTTGGAGAATTCCGTGGACAGAAGAGCCTGGTGGGTTACAGTCCATGGGGTCGCAAAGTGTTGGATATGAATGAGCAACTAACACTCAGTCATATTTGGAGAGGGGGCTTCCTAAATTACCTGCAGCAAAGGTCTAATGGACTATGCACTTTCAGCCTCTACCTCTTCTCACCTCTGGCTTCAACCTTAGATTGGACTTCAAAGCAGAAGCCAAAGGGAGGAGCTCCCTGACGTTTTGCCTTAGATTCCTCTCAATAGCTGTCCAGCTGCTCAGAGGCTGGGCCCTGGACTCCTCTCTGGTCTAGGTTTGACTAGATCTGGTCCCAGATGACAGAATTGTGGGGTTGGGGGTATGGCTAGGGACTTCAGAATCAAAGATGGAGGAGGAATGTGTGGTAGATTGACAGGGGAAGAAGGAAAAGTTTGGGGTTTGGGTGGAGAGCCAAGTGTCTGGGGGAGGGGAAGGTGGAATGGTGCTCTAAGCTTTTACCTCCTGGAGACCAGCCTTCCCTCCAGGCCACACCCTCACACCCAGCCTGCAGGCTGGCCACACCCCCACAGCTGGCTGGGAACAGCTCTCCCCCCCATAAGACGATTGCTTACAGATGTTCTAGGAAGGGGGGGTTGAGAGAAGGGAGGGCAGAATGGCGGTGCAGAGAAGGAAAACTGAAGGCAGGAAGGGGTAATTCATGGAAGGGGAGAGAGAGAGGCTGTGGTCAGGTGGGGAAGCCTGTGAAGATGAGGAGGAGTCAGGGGGAAACAGCTGGAGAGAAAGGTCCTCATCTCTGTGCAGGTCACCCTCCTCACTTCAGGCAAATTCATCTAAAAGCAAGGCTCAGAGGATGTTCCTTCTCAACTTAAAACCTTGCCTGGCTTCAACCTTTCAATTAAGAAAAATCTGTCTGCTCTAAAGTGACATGACTGAGCAACTAACAGACACACACATTTCTAGGTATATTATTTAATGGCTTCCCTGGTAACTCAGTTGGTAAAGAATCTGCCTGCAATCAGGAGACCTGGGTTCGATCCCTGGGTTGGGAAGATCCCCTGGAGAAGGAAATGGCAACCTACTCAAGTATTCTTGCCTGGAGAATCCCTTGGACAGAGGAGTCTGGCAGGCTCCATGGGGTCACAAAGAGTTGGACATGACTGAGCGACTAACACAAAGCGTCTAGAACTGTGCAAAGCACACAGTAAGTGCAGTGATCCACTTCAGTATACATGTTTGGGTGCTATGTGTGTGTTAGTCGCTCATTCGTGTCTGTCTCTTTGTGACCCCATGGACTGTAGCCCACCAGGCTCCTCTGTTCATGGGATTGTCCAGGCAAGAATACTGGAGTGGGTTGCCATTTCCTTCTCCAGGGGATTGGGCGCTAACTATGTACAAAGCTCAGTGGGTCGTGCTGGGGGGCATGAAGAGGGAGAAGAGCTGGGGAATTGGGCTGGGATAGGACATAAATAACAGCAAAGAGATAGAGAGGCTTCCCAAGAGAGGACAGGCAGAGCGTGAGCCAGGAGTGCTGAGCAGAGAGTGGAGGAAGTAGGAAAGAGGGTCCCTGAAAGAGGGTAGGAAGGAGGGGAGAGGAAAGAAGGAAAGAAGTGGGAGGGGGGATGGAGGGAGAGGACCACGAGAGAGGGAGGCAGGGTGCAGAGCATGGTGGGTGAGAGATGGGTAGAAAACGGGAACACTTCCTGCTGGCCTCTGGTCGGCAGTTTGGATGGGCAGAGAACCCACAGGCCGCCTGTCTGCTCCTCACTCCCTTCCCATTGAGGACTTTCTATATCCTTTGACATTTTGGGGGTCCTTGAATTGACTCTTCCTTCTCTGGTTCCCATCCCTCCCACCCTCATCTCCTGGGCACAGATTTCTGAAGTCAGCTTCCTTCCCACTTATCACAGTGCGTGGCCCTCTTCTATGGGTTTCTTTTTTTGAAGTGGGTGGGCAGAGATGAAACAGAGCGGAGGTGCTTCCAGGACTGGTCTGCTCGGCACTCAGTGGCCCGCCTCCTTCTCCAAACCCGTGCAGGGCTGAGAGTGTGTGTCAGGAGTCCCTCTGGCCCCTTTCCGGCTCCTGAGTCTCTGGGGTGGTATTTGGGGGGGAGGGGAGGGGAGAGGTCCAAGGTGGAAAGTCTGACGCTGAGTCCAGGCCCCCAGCCCCACTCAGACTGGCTGAGCTCATCTCTCCAAGCAACCACAGCTGGACATTTTCCATGTGATCACCTCAGGGAGGGGGGCTGGCTTCCAGAAACCCAGACATCACTGACTGAGTCTCACAGCAGGCTTGTGGACGGGCCACCCTCAGGTGCCTCTCACCCTACCTCTGCTGGGCTCGACAGGGAAGGCCCTGGGGGAGGAGCAAGGGCAGAGGAGAGAGAGGCTTGGAGAAGAGCCAAAGCTGGGGTAGATTTTGGGCCCAAGTTGGCCCAGGTTTCTTTATACATACATGTGAATGTTCACCATTTGCACAGGCTAGACAAGGAAGATGCAGTGTGATTAAATGTTTGTGTGAGGTGAAAACCTGTGTGTGTGTGTGTGTGTGTGAGGTCTGAACACCTGAACATGCTGGGTCCGGGTTGGTGTGTATGTATGCATGGGTGGGGGTGTCTGTTCTGGGTGGTCAATAGGCCAAAACTGGTATGTGTGTGTGTGTGTGTGTGTGTGTGAGAGAGAGAGAGAGAGATCGCCTTGCTCCCTCCACAGTGCAGTGGGAGGTTAGACAGCTGCCTGCCTCGCTGTCATTCCATCCTTTCCCTAACCCATAGCCTTCTCTTTCAGCCACAGATAACGGGAGGATGAGAGAAAGCAAGCCAGAGAACACAAAGAGAAATGGGTCCCTTCCTCCTCAATGGAAGAAATAGGGGCAAGGGGCTTCCGAGCTGGCTGAGGAGGTGATCACTGGGCAGTTGATGGCAGAGGCGCTGGGAGAGCAGCCCCTGGCCACTTTTCCTGAAGGCTGCTGAGCTGGAAGCGTTACAGGGTGTCTGGTGTGGGTCTCTGTACCCTTTTCCTTCTTCTCCCCAGCCCCAAGATGCTGGGACAGGCTGAAGGAGGTTGGTGGGGAGTGTGAGGTAGGGAGGCAGGGGTGGGGGTGGGCAGGAAGCCTTTGGCTGTTTGTTCTCTCTCTTTCCTGACTCCTTTGTGGCTGCAGACGGGCTTCCTTCCTCCCCACTGCACCTTGGCTCCCAGCTCATTTCCTCCCTTATGCCCTTAGCACAAGCTCTCGACTTGGCACAGTAGAGCTTTTCCAAGCTGGGTTTCTGGGCCTGGGGACCCCTCGATGAGTGGGAATAGGGGCTGAGAAATGGACATGAGATGCCCATCTGCCCCTCCCTCAACCCATTCAAGGTCTGTAACCTGACTAGAGTGATCATGGGAGGGGCTCATTGGCCAGCGAATGGGAAGCACTCAGACAAAGCAGGGACCCAGGTGTGTGGTTACCTGGGGGCTGACTCTCCTCCAGCCTGGGATGTGGAGAGACCGGGTTGGAGAGACACCCCACCCCCACCCCAGCTTGGCTTCCCTCTCTGCGTCCCTACTTGGCTGTCCTTGCTTCTGTCTGCCCCTGCCCCACCTCCCACCTCCATCCACTGCCCTACAAGTCAAGGAATGTAAGTTTCCTCTCTCACCCTCTCATTGATTAGTCATGGGCACCCCGATCCCCACGGGAACCGTTACTCACCCTTGGGCCCCCCCCTTAACGGCAGTCGTCTCCCCAGAACTGGCTGAATTCCTGTAGGAGGAGCTCACAGGGTTGGACGTGGCAGGGAGGTAGCAGTTTGGGGATAGGGGAGGTATGAAGGGGGCTGGGGGTTGACAGTGTCCTAGAGACAGTCCAAGCAAGAGCCCCTCCCTCCCCCTACACACTGATACTTAGGGAGGTGGTACTCCTGAATCCAGCCACTTTAATGGCCACGGAGGTTTAGGCAGAGGGGTGGGGTTGGGGTAGGGGACTGTGCTGTGACTGTGTAGAAGGGCCCAGAGCAACTGAGCATCTCGTCCCCTCACCGGTGCTGCCTTTGGGGCCAGGACTGGGGCCTGGGGCCCACTCTTTGGACTTGGCTGTGTGCCCAGGCCTGGCCTCTGTCTCACAGAATCAGACAGGGGCCTTTCCCAATAAGGAGCCTCAAACTCTGGGTCCACTCCCCTGCTGCCCCCACTCCCTCTCCCCTCCAACAGCTCCTCTGCCCTAAAATGGCCACGTTTTCCCTCCTTCCCTTCCCAACACCCCAGTCTGGGCCCCAGGGGAGAGAAGGGGGCTGGTTAAGGGTAAGACTGCACAGGGGCCAGATGGGCAGGTTTGGAGAAGGGTAATGGGATCCCAGGGAGAGAGAGAGGAATTGGGCCGCATGATCCAGGTATGTATGGAGGTGGGGGTAGAGACACAGCTTCCTGGAGTTATTGTCTATACATACTATACAATATATATATTAATATAAATATTATCGGGCTTCCCATGTGGCTCAGCAGGTAAAGAATCCGCCTGCAACTCAGGAGATGCAGGAGATGTGGGTTCGAACCTTGGGACAGGAAGATCCTCTGGAGAAGGGAATGGCAACCCACTCCAGTATTCTTGCTTGGAGAATCTCATGGACAGAGGAAACTGGCAGGTTATAGTCCATGGAGTTGCAAAGAGTCAGACACGACTGAAGCGACTGAACACACACACACATACACATAAATATTATTAACATAGGACATACTATGTATTCTAAGAGCTTTACACATATTAACTCATTTAATTGGCACTGCCACTCTATGAGGGAGGTACCATTGACCTCTCTGATAAGATGAGGAAACCTGGGCACAGAGAGTTTAAGTAACTTGCTTAGGGTAAGTAGAAGAGCTGGAATTCAAACCCAAGCAATCAGGGTTCTCTTAGGAGAAACCAGCCCACTTGTGTTGTCTATGGAATAGTTGAGACTCACTGGTGGAGGCGTAAAGAATGCTCAAATGGCTTATGGGGTGGTGATGCTCACAGAAGTTGCCAGTCATGTGTGCCTGACTATGGGCCTGGGGTGTCTGCATGGATTCAGATTGTTCACTCCCAGAGAGCCACTGATTCATTAAAAATAAAAAACAAAACAAAACTAAACCCAAAATCTATTGTTGAGTGACAGGCAAAGGATATGCTGGTTAGCACAGAAACTAAATAAATGTGACTGGGGGCAGGGAATGAAAGGGGGAGTGAGAAATGAAAGTTAGGAAAGAGCTACAGAATGAAGAAGAAGCCACAGGATGTGTGTGGAAGGACTTCCTTGAGCCCTTCCCCAGCCTTTGCTTATGTTCTAGGCAGTTAAAAATAGTGACTTACTCTCCCCACTGAGAGGGAGAAAGAAAGAAAGGGATGAGAATTCTAGCCATGAGGGCAGACAGGAACCCCCTGGGAGAAATCCAGGTATTTAACTTGGAAGTACCAGCTTAAGCAAGACTGCCCCCTTTTCTGGCTCTCCCCTTGTCTTTCCTAAGCCAAAAGGATTGAACTAGATGATCCCTGAGGTCCCATCTCCAACACATGCAGATTCCTCTCTTGGAACTCAGTGGGGAAAACCAGTGTGGGGGCTGGAGTCCTTGTGTGGGGCCAGGACTAAACAAACATTTGGTAACTAGGATGAGCTCAGGGCTCTAGGGGAAAGGCTCTGCAGGGGGTGATGAGAAGGAAGCCAGGCCAGGAAAGGCCAGACCCCAGAACAGTGAATGGAGGATGGACTCATTTGTTCATTCATTCAACTGTGTCCCTTCGAAAACCTAGAAAGCTGAGCTTCCCATTTGAGGAGGCTATATGAGAGTATGAATTATAGATGTCTAGGAAGGGCAAACTTTTGGGCCCCTCCTCTATTTTTGAGGTATTACAGGAAAAATTAGCTGTTACCAAGTACCAGGTGCAGATCATTTTATTATATTTAAATACATTTTACATGTATTACCTCATTTAACCTAAAAAAAAAACTGAGGCAAAAAAAAAACAACTGAGGCAACATAGCTTTCAAATTGATGTTCCTATTTCATCTTAACAAGCCTCTAAAGTTAACAAGGCCATTTGGTTGATGAGAAATCTGAAAAAAGCTGAAAAGGGGGAAATTAGATTTCTAGTGGGATTTTCTAACGGGTAAAGGTGGGAGACCCTGGAGTTAGGGGACTCTCACTTCCCAGGAAGATCTTTGCTGGCTCTGGGTTTCTAGACTGGTTTGGCAGGAGGGAGGGCGGGGTGTGCCTTCCAGCCCTTGACAATAGGGAGAGGAAGATATGCACCAAGGTCACATGACATGTTACTGATTAGGGAGAAAATGACACTCTGATATCTTGGAGAATGCTTCTTAGAAGTCTTTAGAGATAGAAACAACTATGGGGATTAACTTAAATCTGTAAAAGGAGCTTGAGAGGAGGCCAGAGGGAGAATTCTCAGTGAGCTATAGTGGCTCTTTGTTTCCACCAACTACTGGTCCAACAGCAGGAGAGAAGGCAATGAGATATATAGAAGGACTTCACTATTGTTTGGAGCTGATAGGGGAATCTTGCCTCCTGTGGTGATTGTAAAGTCTACGCATTCCTCCATTACCAGTCTGCCAGAGGTGGAGGGACAGTGGTTGCAGTGGTAGAGAGAGGGGGATGGTGGAGAGAGAGATGGTAGTGGATTCGCCTGCTTGACCTCTGACCAGCTAGAAGAGCCTGAGATTTCTAAGGAGGAGGAGGAAATTTGCCAAAAGGGCACTTGAGGGGAGGGTCTGTATGTTTGGGCTCCAGTCAGGGGTGAAGTCAGAGACATAAATCACGCCTCCCAACTGCCCATTTCCTCTTTGAGCTAAGTTCCCAGCCAAAAGCCCAGCTCTCCTGCCAGAGGAGTGAGTGCGGTGATGGGGGAGGAGCCAAGGAGCTGGGAGCCGGTGGTTGGGAATGGGAATCAACTGGGACCTCGAATCTAGTATCCTCAGGGTCATGAAACGTGCTTGTAGGACCGGGAGGCCAGAGATCTTAACTAAGTAATAATGAGAAATGCTTTTGAGGGTTGTAGATCGTCATTCCACTCAGGACACACCCATTGCACACCTAGTCTGTGACTTCTCCCCCACAAATAAAACCACTCTGACGTGCCTAGAGGCACAGATACCTCCATAGACACGGCCCCCATCCAGCTCTTCCCCCTTCCAGCTGTTGCTCACTTTTGCCAGAAAACCCCAGATCTCCCTGTGAGCTGCACTAGAAGAAAGGAGTGGGGGTTGAAAGAGATAAGAGTATCTTGGATCTCCTTTAAGATCTAGAAACATCCTCCCCTTGTGATCTGTCTTTTGTGTGTCATGTCTTTTGCCCCTCCGCACTGGGGACAGGTCTGGAGGATGTTCCCTCACTTTAGGAAAAACTTGGTGGTCTGTTGTCCTCTTGGTATGTGGTACCTGGGAACCACAGTGATGAAGCAGGAGGCCTGATGGGGTATGCGTGTTGGGAGGCGGGCAGGAAATTGAGAAAAGCAAGTCAGACAATGGTGGTTTCCGCTGGCTTGGGTCCAGGTTGCTGGGTCCTGTCTGACCCTAACAGCAGCTCCTACCTTTTCCTTTGGTCAGCTTCCTACTCAGGGCTTATTTGGGGGTGGGGGGGGGAGACAGGAGAGGCAGGTTCCTTTGGAAGAAAAGTAGCCCTTCTGTCAGCCCTTTTCCAAGTGACTGTTCTGGATTAAGAACAGGGATCGGAATCTGGGGGAATAAGTAACCTTGTCCAGCCTGGACCCATTCCACCCCTGCCTAGTCTTCTCTTCCATGTAAAGAAGTTTGTCATGGCTCCTCTGTGGTGTAGCTATAAGCACTTTGACATTTAAGGGGAATCATGGTGCTCTTATTTTGGAATAAGTTTACCCCATTCCGTTCTCTGAATTGTCTGTTTGCAGTGCCATTAGTCTGGAAACTTCAGTGGAACAAAGACTGTGTGTCTGTCAGTTGGTACAGGCCCCAGAACAGCATTAAGAAAATAATACACTATACTTGGTAGGCAAAGTGACAATATGATAATAGTGGAGCAGGGGGGATCTTGGGAATGCTGGAGTATATTTTTTTCCTAGAAAAGGGGAGAGGTTAGGGCCATAGCTACCAGGACCACTTAAATGGGGGTAAACTGGCATGAGGCCTCCCTCCTCCCGTACCTGTAAGGACCAGAAAAAGCCTCTTCCCAACACAACCTCTATTCCTCACGTGAATCTCAGTGTTTTTCTGTATTGTCTCACTATTATACCCAGTTTATCTTTATCTTTGCTCCTTCGATCCCATGTCTGGAATGCTCTGTATCATTCATCAAGGCCCACCCAATCCCTGAATGTGCTTCCCCAGTTCATTCTAATTCTCAGTAATGTCCCACTGTTCTGAATTCCTGCACTCATAGTCTGGCCTATAGTCTTGCACTTAATTATACAGGGTATTTACAAAATCTTTGTGCAATTTAGAAACAAAATACATTTGGATGTACATATGAAACCATTTATTTCAGATTGGGACTTGAATCCATGTGGCCAGGACTCAAACCTGGCCAAAACCCACAGTCTTCCAACTGAGATCACAGACCTGGTTTCAGAACCTAATGAAGCTCAGGTTCTTGAAGTCTCATCGCAGAAAGAATTCAGTGAGAGACAAAGGAATAGGTAAAAAGTGGATTTATTCAGAGAGAAACACTTCACAGACAGAATGTGGGCCATCGCAGAGGGCGACTCCTGCCTCGAAATGCGGGCGTGGTTAGCTTTTATGGGCTGGGTAATGTCATAGGCTAATGAGTGGGAGGATTATTCCAATTATTTGGGGGAAGGGGTGGAGATTTCCTGGAATTGGGCCACTGCCCACTTTTTGATCTTTGATGGTCATCCTTGGAACTGTCATGAAACCTCTGGGTGTGTCATTTAGCTTGCTGATGTATTACAATGAGCATATACTGAGGAGCAAGGTCTATTTGCATGGTCAATCAAAGGTTAATAGAAGTTGACTTCTCTGCCATCTTGGACCCATTTGATTCTAATCAATTTATGTTGTGTCCTTGGGTTATGTCATTCTTTCAAAAGTTGTGCCCTGCTCCCTTTCCTCCTGTTTCACATATGGTAGAAACAATTAAAAATATTTTATGAATGCATAGTGCATGTAGAATTTCTAATGCTAATGTTTGCTTTTGTTGAGTTGGTGATGCCATCCAACCATCTCATCCTCTGTCACCCGCTTCTCCTCCTGCCTCTTGCTTTTTGTTAATGTACTATTAATTTTCCACGGGAAAGTGCATTCTATACTGGAAAGACCTGGGTTTGAATGCTGCCTCTCTCACTTAATAGATATGTGACCTTAGGAAGTTAACTTTCCTGGGTCTCAGTATCTTCATCTGTAAATGGAGAAAACAACTTCCTCATAGATTTATTGGAGAATTAAACTAGTATACTGTATGTAAAATTACCTCCCACAGTGCTTGACTGCACATATTAAAGCCTCATTCAGTTTGTCTGAGGAATCTGAAATCTATTCAAAGTCTGATGTACTCTCTGAATGGAATGGAATGTATTTTATAGGTCAGTTCTCAGCACAGATATTTCTTCCTCCAAGAAGCCTTCCTTAATTCCCAACCCATTACCCCAGATTTCTCTGTCATAGCCCTTACCTCACTGTATGGTATACCATTGTTTAATTGCCTCTCCCACTGGACTTAATTCTGTGGGGATCTTGTTTACTTTTGTTTTCCCATTGCCTAACACTTTGCCTAGATCAGTAAATATTATGTGAATAAACTAAGTCTTAAAAAAAAAAAGCAATGGTAAACAACACAGTGATATTATAAAACTAGTGTCTGAACTCTATGACAAATAATTTAAATTTTAAAAATCTATTTATTTATTGAGTGCATTGGGTCTAAGTTGCTACATGAGGGATCTTTAGCTGTGGCATGCAGGATCTAGTTCCCTGACCAGGGATCAAACCCAGGCCCCCTGCATTGGGAATGTGGAGCCTTAGCCACTGGAGCAGCAAGGAAGTCCCATTATATATATATATATATATATATTTTTTTTTTTTTTTTTTGGACAAGATAGTTTTTCAGGGACTACCCTGGTTAAGACTCTGCACTTCCACTGTAGGGGGAACAGGTTTGATCCCTGGTCAGAGAACTAACAGACCACAAGCCACATATGGTCCGGCAAAACAAAACAAAATAAAACAAGACAGTCTTGTAGCAAGATAGTACTTCTTGCGATCCTGCTAATGTACATCCAGTTCTTGAAATGTATCTGAAGATGTGATCCAATAACTTGTTAACCTCAGTCACCTGACCTGTCCCCAGAGGACTATATTTTGTAGGTGTAGCAGCACTGTCTCCAAGAATCTAGACTCCTTTTCCTTTTAATAATATGACCCCTCCACTCTGCCACCCACACAATGAGTTTTAACAGGGTACATGGTTGCTGGGTTGCATACTCTGCCCAGTCTCTTTAACAGTTAGAGGTTGGACACACAACTAATTCTGGTCAATGGAATGTGAGTAAACCAATGTGTGTCACTCGTCAGTCATGTTCTTAAAAAGGAAAGGTGATCATCTTCTACTTCCTCTTCCTTCTGCTTGCTGGGATGTGGTGACAGACTACATAGCCACCTTGGATCAGTGATGCAAGCCTTCTTCACCAGTCAAGGACTGTCTACCCCATCTACTTCTGGACTGTTACTTTATTTAACAGCATTTTGTGAAAAACTATGAAATTTGCCCCATCACGGCATATTCAAATTTCTTGCAGGTTTATATATATTCTACCTCTTTTGTCTAGCATAATATATTATTTACAGTAATTTTGAGATCCAAGATGGTTTATATAACCAGGCTCCAAGATGGCCTAAAGAGCCTCATCTCCTGGTATCCGTGCCCTTCTATGTTCTCTTCCTATATTGAATCATGGCTGGCCTGTGTGATCAGCACAATACTGCGGGAGTGACATGTGTAACTTCTGAGGCTAAGTCATAAAAGACATGGCAGTTTCCACCTTGGTCTCTCTCTTGGGTTATTTGCTGTGAGGAAGGCCAGCCACCATGTCAGGGGGACACTCAAGCAGGCCTATGGAGAGATCTATGTGGAAAGGAATTGAGGTCTTTCAACAAAAGCCAGCACCAGCTTGCCAGAATTTGAGTTCACTCCCATGAAGTGAGTGAGTTATCTTGCAGTATGCAGTGGCCAACCCCGTTCAACTTTCAAATAACTACAGCCCCAGCTGATGTGCTAACTACAGTGACATGAGAGACATAAAGCCAGAGACACCCACCTAAGTGGCTTCTGAGTTCCTGACCCACAGAAACCGTGTGAGAGAATGTTTCTTGTTGCTTTTAAGTCACTTTTGAGGTAATTTGTTATGTGTCAATAGATAACTATTGTTGTCGTTCAGTCGCTCAGTCATGTCCAACTCTTTGCAACCCCACGGACTGCGGCATGCCAGGCTTCCCTGTCCTTCACCATCTCCCAGAGTTTGCTCAAACTCATGTCCATTGAGTCAGTGATGCCATCCAACCATCTCATCCTCTGTTGTCCCCTTCTCTTTCTGCTTTCAATCTTTCCTAGCATCAGGGTCTTTTCTAATAAGTCAGCTCTTCACAGCAGGTAGCCAAAGTTTTGGAGCTTCAGCTTCAGCATCAGCCCTTCCAATGAATATTCAGGATTGATTTCCTTTAGGATTGATTGGTTGGATCTCCTTGCAGTCCAAGGGACTTGTAAGAGTCTTCTCCAACACCACAGTTCAAAAACATCAATTCTTCAGCATTCCATCTTCTTTATGGTCCAACCCTCACTCCATACATGACTAATGGGAAAACCATAGCTTTCACTAGACAGACCTTTGTCAGCAAAGTAATGTCTCTGCTTTTTAATACACTGCCTAGCTTTATCATAGCTCTTCTTCCAAGGAGCAAGCGTCTTTTAATTTCATGGCTGCAGTCACCATCTGCAGTGATTTTGGAGCCCAAGAAAATAAAATTCGTCACTGTTTCCATTGTTAATAAATAACTATTACAGGCTATCAATTCCTTGAAACTCTTTTTTTTTTTGGTAAATTTGTTCTTAGGGATTCATGTTTTATACCTATTTTCCTTCAAGTTATTGCATCTCCCTGTCCCCTCCCCCAAAGATTATAGCATATTCAAATATGTGATGAAGTATGAGCTGTGAAGGGCTTCCCAGGTGGTGCTAGTGGTAAAGAAACCACCTGCAAAGCAGGAGACATAATGGGACTTGGGTTCAATCCCTGGGTCAGGAAGATCCTTTGAAGAAGGGCCCAGCAACCCACTCCAGTATTCTTGCCTGAGAATCCCATGGACAGAACAGCCTGGTGGGCTATAGTCCAAGGGGTTGCAGAGTCGGACATGATTGATTGACTACCATTCACTCACTCACAAGGTGGAGGGGAAATCAAGAGAGTAGGACTCAGGCCTCATGTAAATACTGCTATTTGTCATTTTGGAATTTCCCCAGACTCCCTGTTCTCCATTCTGCAAAGGAATATTTTCTTAAGTCTGGGTACACTGGAAAGTATATCTCCTTTGGTAAGTGAGGAATTTCCAATATCCTATGGAAACTCATTTGGGCAAAGGGAGTGAGACAGTGTTTGGAGGGGAAGTAAAGGGATACCTCTCTTCACAGAATAAATTCAGGCACAGGTCCTTTTCTAGGGACTAGGTGAACCCTGCACCAGCAGCCAGAGAACCAGCAGTCAGCCCAGTGAATGGGCAGGAAGGGACCTGAGTGAGGACGGGCAGTTCTGGGGGGAGTGAAGCAGAGATCAGACACAAATCTGCAATAGATCCAAACTCTGTAGATAGTAATACAATGGATGTCATCCAGATGAGCAGCACTTTCTTTTTGACACACAAGTTTTAGATTCTCTTAGTTACAAAGTTGACAAGAGCCTCCAGCCTTCTCCGTATACAGAAGGTTGGGAGGTCTGGACCTCTGATCTTCAAGTCTCTGTGGTGATGGGAAATCCCTGTGACCTCGTGGTGGAAGTAGAGACAGTGGGTCTGGAGGGACATTGGGAACCCAAAACTTTCACTTCCCCCTCCTCTAGTACTCGCTTCTCTTAGCTTAGACATAACCATGCCTGGTCACATGGGGGTCTCTGATGCTAGACTGGTCACCCTCAACAAGGGAAAGTGAATGACTTCTCGAAACTGAATAGCACATGTTGGAAGAGGAAGATAGTCTAGATATCTTCTAGCCCAACATCCTCATTTTACAGATAAGAAACTGAAGCCCAGAAAAAAAGAAATGACTTGCTCAAGGAAATGCAGCTAATGAGGGATAGAATCCAGGTGGTCCTTGTCCAAAATTAGCCCCTTCTATCACATCACACTGCCTTTACTCAACTTCCATCTTACATTGTTTTATCCTTTAACTTCTGACTTCAAGTTCTGGGTCATGTTCAGAAAGATCCATTTCCAGACTTTCTTTTTCCAGGGGAAGAGTAAAGAGCCCCTGCTACTGTTTTTAGGTAAAGTAGGGCATTACCCCTGCTCTCTGCCTCCCTTTCTCTTGTTGCTCTCAGTGAGGAACTAAGTGTATGGAGGAGGGCTTTCATAAGTTCTGGGCTCCATTCAGTTTGTACAGGGGAAGCTGATGGGCACAGCGTTCTGGGATGCCCTTTGCCTTGGCAGGCTGACTGTACCTAACTGGATGTCGTGGCCTAGTGCCCAATGGCAGGGAGGGTGCCCACCCATGCATTAATTTGGTGCCTGGCATCCATAGATGATAGACAGTTGGTTGGATACCTATGCTGAATCCTGCCTGGTCTTCCAGTTCTTGTTTGTGTCACTTTGAGATTCATGTTAAGTGTGGGAGTTTTAGAAGGGTGGTCCCTCTGTGAATTTAAGATACTGGCATTTCCAGCTGGGCAGGAATGACACCTCACTGTCAACATAGAATCTGTGGTAAACAGCACAGATCCTGGATTTCAAATGTCTCCACCATCCCCCTCTTCTCATCTTTCCCCCACTATAGAGTTCTTTGTATCACCCCTTCCAAGCCAGAAGATGACAGGTCACAGTCTCAGGCTAAAGTTTCTGTGGAAGGAAAGGAAGTGAAATACGTGGGTTAGGATGACTGGGGACTAGAGAGCAGCAAAGGCATCCTGCTTACTCTGCCACAGACTTCAGAAGACTCTGGAAGGTACTTGCTGCTGCTGCTAAGTAGCTTCAGTCGTGTTCAACTCTGTGCAACCTCACAGACAGCAGCCCACCAGGCTCCTCTGTCCCTGGGATTCTCCAGGCAAGAATACTGGAGTGGGTTGCCATTTGCTTCTCCATTGGAAGGTACTTACTGCCCAGTAATTTCCACTGCAGTCTCAGGCAGCCTTGGACTGTATCGCCACCTGCTGGACACCACGGAGATCGACAACCCTGTGTCATCTCTTCAGATGGCTGCTGCTGCTGCTAAGTCGCTTCAGTCGTGTCCGACTCTGTGCGACCCCATAGACGGCAGCCCACCAGGCTCCGCCGTCCCTGGGATTCTCCAGGCAAGAATACTGGAGTGGGTTGCCATTTCCTTCTCCAGTGCCTGAAAGGGAAAAGTGAAAGCGAAGTCGCTCAGTCGTGTCCGACTCTTAGCGACCCCATGGACTGCAGCCTACTAGGCTCCTCCATCCATGGGATTTTCCAGGCAAGAGTACTGGAGTGGGGTGCCATTGCCTTCAGACAGAGAGTTAACTAAAAGTGCACAATTACCCAACCTTTATTCCAAGGTTAAATTCTTTCTTCTCAGAACCTGTTGAGGTTACAGTTTTCGCTCTTGGAAGTCTGCCTTTTCAGGACTGGCGTCTAGGGAGACCTGGGAGTCTCCCTAGGACTGGAGTCTCTAGGGAGACTAATTTTCCCCATGTGCTGTCCTTTATTAAAAAGTTCTCTCAGAGGCTGAATACAGAGCCCTGCGCCCTCACTAAGCTGCATGAGGTGGAGGGAGGTTGAAATTTATGTCCCTCCTCATACAGGTTAACTATGTCCACAAACAGAAAGCAGCAGGCAGATGGGATTATGTTTGGCTCTAGATCACAGGGTCTCTGTTAGCCTTAGAGGTGGGAGGAAGGAAATCCTAGATTGCCCTTATTTGACTCTCCCCTGCCTGATCGAGGTATGGGGGGAAGTGGGCGAGTCCTCCACTGTGCTATTCGTACTTACTGGCTGTTCTCCTCTTCCTATGCCCTAGCAGAGACAATGCCACTAGAACTCACTAGCAATCACTCAGGCCATGCTGAAATCTTGGGTGAGTTTAACTCTTCGAGTCCCCAGGCTACATCTTCAGAGGTGAAGGTCATTTGTAAGCAGTGTGTGTGCGCTCAGTCATGTCCGACACTTTGTGACCCCATGGACTGTAGCCCACCCGGCTCCTCTGTCCATGAGATTTTCCTGGCAAGAATATTGCAGTGGGTTGCAGTTTCCTCCTCTAGGGGATCTTCCTGATTCAGGGATCAAACCTGCATCTTCTACATTGCAGGCACATTCTTTACCACTGAGCCACCCAGGAAGCCCTTTATAAGTAGTGACAACTCTCAAATGAATCTTTTATTGGTAAAACGGGACATCAATAGGGAGAAGGCAATGGTAACCCACTCCAGTACTCTTGCCTGGAAAATTCCATGGACGGAAGAGCCTGGTAGGCTGCGGTCCATGGGGTCGCTACAAGTCGGACACGACTGAGCGACTTCACTTTCACGTTTCACTTTCATGCATTGGAGAAGGAAATGGCAACCCACTCCAGTGTTCTTGCCTGGAGAATCCCAGGGATGGGGGAGCCTGGTGGGCTGCTGTCTATGGGGTCGCACAGAGTCAGACACAACTGAAGCGACTTAGCAGCAGCAGCAGCAGGGACATCAATAAATATGCTCAGAATTGATCAGGACATATAATAATATCAATCTGTGGAGGGTATAGGGCTAGGCAAACAAATGACAGCAGATCTGGAAATCTACTTTCTTTTCCCAGCTGGCATTGTGATTTACCCAGGTTAAGTAAAGTGCTGCTGCTGCTAAGTCGCTTCAGTCGTGTCTGACTCTGTGCGACCCCATAGACGGCAGCCCACCAGGCTCCGCCGTCCCTAGGATACTCCAGGCAAGAATACTGGAGTGGGTTGCCATTTCCTTCTCCAGTGCATGAAAGGGAAAAGTGAAAGTGAAGTCGCTCAGTCGTGTCCGACTCTTAGCGACCCCATGGACTGCAGCCTACCAGGCTCCTCCGTCCATGGGATTTTCCAGGCAAGAGTACTGGAGTGGGGTGCCATTGCCTTCTCCGAAGTAAAGAGCAGCCATTTCTTTTTTATTTCTTGGATGCCTGACCTTGACTGATGGAGAAGGAAATGGCAACCCACTCCAGTATTCTTGCCTGGAGAATCCCAGGGACAGAGGAGCCTGGTGGGCTGCTGTCTATGGGGTCGCACAGAGACACGACTGAAGTGACTTAGCAGCAGCAGCAGCAGCCCTTGACTGAGGAGGATGTCCTTTAAGTGTCTTTCAAATTGCTGTTTTAGAAGGAAGAAATCGAGGAGTTAAGATGGTGGATGGGGAAAATCTTGTGCTGCATGTCGTGTACATCATGTCATCTGTGTACTAGGTGCCCTCAGTTTACTCATTATGGCTAAAATGTATTGAGTGCTGACTTAACACTCTTAAACACTTTAATGCATTTTCCATTTATACCTTTAAATGATCTTATGATTTGGGTACTGCACTTTATTATACTCTTGTTCTTAATTGCTACTAGGCTATACTCTTTACTTTGTGGTGAATGTGCAGATTTTTTTTTAAGGACCTGGGGCCTTAAAACTCAAATAGTGTAATTATCTTCCTTGTAAATTCCTAAAAAAAGTAATTCAAAGTAATATGTGGTTTCAGAAACTTTATCGTACCTAAGAATTATACGAGGTGTATTGTGAAAAACAGATTCTTGAGTGCTGCTTCCAGATATCCTGATTCAGGAAATCTGGACCAAAGCCCAGCAATCTGCATTTTAAAACAGGCACCCAAGTAATTATGATGTAGGTGATATTTGGATTATGCTTTGAGAAACACTGCCTTTGACTATAAATGGCTTGAGGGTAGGGCTGTAACTATAACAAATCTTCATGTGTACATCCCGTTTATTTTGGCTGTGTGTAGCAATAGATGTAATACTGCTGTTTGTATCATCTGTGGTGAAGAACTAAACCCTGCTTGTTTACTCTTATCTGTGTGTGTGTATGTGTATGTGTGCACACAAGGAAGAGGCAGCCCTGGAGCCTCCCTGTCTGTCAAAGGCCCTTGGAAAAGAGGCTATATGTTAAGTGGCTTTTCCTTTTGCTAACCTGAAATCTCTCTGGGCAAAGGTTTGGAGAAGGCTGTACAATTTGACATATTGGCCCTGCTGTTTCTGCTGCCTTCACTGGAGAGGGCTGAGAAGAGGCTGTTATTTTCCTCTACCTTTTGAAATGCACAATGCAGGGGGCGGGGTGAAGGGAGGGGAGTCTGGGGACTAAGCTAGAGTTGGTAAACAAGCTTTGAAGCAAACTAAGGAAGCATATTAGCAGGGGAGAAATGAAGGGCTGCACAGGGCTCCTGTAATGCCACAGCATTCTCTGAAGACAGCATCAGTCGCTGCCGGGTGTCTCTTATTTTGAAGGAAATAACAACAAAAAACAGTATTGGCAAACTGACCCTTGGCTAACACTTGAAGACTTGTCTGGAAATTGTGCTCTGAAAAGCTATTTACATCAGAGAAGCGAGAGAATGAAGGACAAGTCTTGCAGGGAAAGAAAAAAAAAAAAAGGCCAACAAATACAGCAAGCACCTCAAATAGCCCAAAGGAGGTAGCAGGAACCTGGGGAAAGCTCTGTTTAATCTTTGGCCTAGCTACCATAGCCAGGAGGATGCTTTTTAATGCAGTCTTTATAACAAGCCTGCCTTTTGCGGTTGTGATGGGCCCTTCTAGCTCTAGAATCAGTGATGGCTCTTTGAAGAATTTCTTTCCCCCTTAAACTCCTGGGGACAGATTAACTAAAACTCCAAACTGGGAAATTAGGGAACTCCGAAGCTGCTCTGTGTGTTTTAAAACGCTGTATTTGATTCAATATGGTGAAGGCAAAATCTCTTCCACTTTTTAGGTTCCTTTTTTCCCCATTGCTTCTCTCCTCACATCTGGATAGCCTCAAAGAATGTTTTAAGGTTAACAGGGAAATTTTACAGAATGATCAAAAATAAAGAAAGCCCTAGAGATGGTTGCATAATCTTCTTCCTCTTTATTTTAAAAATGTTTCTTCAGTTGAATAACTAACAAATCAAAAATTAGGGCTGGATTGAATCTTGGAGGTCAGAGAAGACAGGAATGAAGCACAGAGTTTAAATGACGTTTCCAAGGTCAAAGGGCTGGTCTTAGATAAGTCTATGTGGACTCCTAGTTCAACATTTTCTCTCTTAACTCCTCATAACCACTTTACTCAAGTGGTTTTTGCCTGCCTCCCTACTCCCCCAACCCCATCACTCAAGTATGGTAGCAACAAAAGTCTTGTCCTTTTTTTTTTGGAGGGGGAGAGTTTGGCATATGGTATCTTTTCCTGTGAACTTTGAAAATAACTATTTCCTTAAAAAAAAAAAAGGGCTTACCTCAATCTTATTTTATGAAAGCAAACATTCAAAAACCCCAACACACCCTAGAGCAAACCCTCAACACTCCAGGTTCTGATTATCCAGTTTCCTTCTTCCTCCCTCTGCTGACCATGCATTTGAGCGTTTATGTTGGTCAGTAGCTCTGCAAAAAATCTGATACTATATATGTTGTGGGATCATCTGTCCTGTTTGTCAGCAGCTTCCTGATCCCTGGGTGGTACTATGGTGCTGTGTTCTCACACTCAGTATTCTCCTGGCCATCAAGGCTGTAGTTCTGTTGGTGAGTTAGTTTGGTAGTGTTCTGGGAGTCATTCCTAGAGGTCCCAGCTACAGCCTGCTTCTCCAGCTATTCAAAGGATTTGGTAAGCACTCCATAACAGTCTTACATTTCTGCTTAAAATACCGAGATGTTGAGAGTGGTTTCTTTTTTTTTTGGCTGCAACACGGTCTTAGATCTTAGTCCAACCAGGGATTGAACATGTGCCCCCTGCAGTGGAAGCTCAGTCTTAACCACTGGACTGCCAGGGAATTCTGAGTGTTTTTTTTTCCTAAACTGGCTGATATGGGCATTTAGAAGTTAATCACAACGCAACTCAAAACTAGACTAACAGAGAACAGCAGCAGCCTAGGTCAGGGAGCTTAGAGGTTACCCAAATAAATAACATTTGAATTGGAACTTGAAGGTGGAATATGCTAAAGGGAGAATCATTGGGAAGGCGAGGGAACAAGTACATTTCAGGAAGCAAGATGTACCAAGGTGTGGTCATTAAATTGCACAATGTGTTAGAGAGATGGGGTGTTCACTATGGCTAGACTATTAATAGAGTCAGGAGAGATGAGGCTGAAGCAATTGTAAAATGTGGTGGGAATAAGAAATACTGCCTTTGCAGAGGAGCAGACCTGACTGCAATTCCAGTTCCTCCATGTAGAAACTAAGTAATTCTGGTCAAATCTTGTATAGTCTATATACAAATCTTTCCTTATCTCACTTTCCTTATCTACCAAGTAGGGACCTAAAATATCTATTTCATAGGGGAACTGAATGTGATAATGCATATAAAGTGTTTTGCACAGTGCTTGGCACAGACCAAGTGTTCAAAAAGCCTTTGCTATTATTATTAGGTAAGCTGGAAACAGATTACTAAATATCTTGAAGGCAGGTGGAAGATAAACTGAAATGGGAAGAACCGAGTGGCTAAAAGACTACATAGGAGGTTGCTGTAACAGTTCAAGTAGGGATGATGCTCTGAAATAAGGCAGTGACAGTAGAGATACAAAAAACTGGTTGGCTTCAGAAGGCATCTTTGGTACCAAAGTTCCAGGATTTGGTGATTAACTGAATGAGGAATTCTGAAAAGACTAGGCAAACAGCAACATCATTAACCTAGATTACGTATGAGGAATAGCAAGTCTAGATAGTAGCTGAAGCTCAAGGCTCTAAGTGCCTCCAAGTCCAAGGCCTGTTCTAGGAAAGTGGCTTTAAGTAATTCTTTTGTGCATAACATTGATATGGCTCTTACCACAAGCAGCACAAGCAACAACTTGCTTCTCCTTGAATGTTCAAGGGAGTAGGACTAAAATAGACCACTGGTCCTGCAAATTAGTAGGTTGAGTGGAGACAGAACAGAGTGGGCAGAGTGCAATGGATTGAGGAGTAAATGGGAACTGCAGACCAAGTATAGGCTCTTTTTCAATAGATCTAGCACTGAAGGGAAGAAGCAAGCAAACATTAGTCTGAAAGGCAGTGGGGAGGTTTCTACATATTGGTTTGCTCAACAGGATACTCTTCTAGTGTATGCATCTGGAAATCTGGACTACATTTCCCACAATCCCTTGTAGCTAGGGTTCAGATACTATTTCAGATCTGCCAATCAGATGTATTATCCTATGTTTCTAAAGTTAGCAAGGATTAAGAGAGGGTGCAGGGCATCCATTTGGGGATGCTGACAGTGGCAGAGGTAGTGTGCTTCTTGAACTGGCAGCTGGTAGTAGAAGCAGCACCTTCCGGAGCAGTCTTTGGCTGTTATTTCTGGAAGTCCAGTCTAGAATTTATTTCTTCAGTCTTCTCAACAATTCTGTGATCCGTTTAATGCCCTATGACAAATCCTTTCCTGCTTAGACTGGCTCAAATGGATGTCTACTGCAACTGAACCTGATTAATATGGTGGAGAGGGTATATGTTGTTGTTTTTTTTTAAATGAATGTAACGGTAGCATCTTTGTAGCTTGAAGAGTTAAAGACAACTTACTTATTACTGAAAAATATACAAAGAGTAAAAAATAGAATTGAGAGAAAAGAGGGAATAACTTATGGAAGATATTGAAAGAAAAAGTTGGGTGAGAGAGCCATACTTCAAGACAGCCCCAATAATTCTTACCTCCTCGTATTCATGCTCCTTCAACTTCTCCTACAATGAAAAGGGCTCACCAGAGTAACCAAAAGCATGCTGTGGAAATGATGGAGTGTGACTTCTAAAGTTAGGTCATTAAAGAATTTATAGCTTCCTCCTTGCTCTTAACTTACTCTGGGGGAAGGCAGCTGACATGTTGTGAGGGCACTCAAACACGCTATGGAGAGTCTTGTATGTGGAGGAACTGAGGCCTTCTGCCACCAACCAACACAGACTTGCCAAATATGTGAGTGAGCCACGTTAGAAGTAAATCCTCCAGCCTCACTTCAAGTCTTCAGAAAACTGTAGCCCTGCCTGACATCTTGACTGCAACCACAAGAGAGATCCCAAGCCAGGATTACCCAGCTAAGCCACTTGTGAATTCCTCACCCTTAGAAACTGGAAGGATAATAATGTTTAGTTGTGTTTAAATCCAGAGAAGATCTCCTGGAGGAGTGCACAGCAACCCACTCCAGTATTCTTGCCTGGAGAATCCCATGGACAGAGGAGCCTGGTGGGCTGCAGTCCTTAGGGGTGCACCGAGTTGGACATGACTGAAGAAACTTAGCACACGTGTTCTAATCCACGGTGCTTTGGGAAAATTTGTTATGCATCAACAGCAGGGGTATCCTACAGGGATGAGGTTAGTTTTGGAGATGAAGTGTGCTTCTGAGATAAAGTAAAAACTGGATGTCACAAGCATTCAAATCTAGGGGTGGGAAAAAGAAGAAGTCAAGTCTGATGACCAGTATTTTCTCTACAAAGAAAAGAGGCAAAGCCATCTGCTGAAAGTAAGGGTGGAAAGTAGAGACTATAAAGTTGAGAACAATAAAAATAATATAATAGTTACCAGGTTAAAAAAAAAAAATAGTTACCAGGTAAAGCTGAAAAAAGCCAAATAGGAATGAGTGCTTAAGTTAGAAAATCATACACCTGCAGTGGAGTCAGTTTGTATATTATGTGATTTCCTATCACTATGCTTGATAACCCAGAGGGAATAGAGTAAGAGATGGTAGGTTTCGCTTGATTTGAGATCTGGTGAAGCAGACACAGCAGAAAAACAACAGGGTCAAGGGAACTCAGGGTGCTGACTTAGGCCACTGAAGTGACTAACCATGCAGTCCAAGCTGGTAGACATGGAAACAAGTTGAGGAGGAAACACGTGGCCTGAGAGAGTAAGAGGCTGAGTGCAGAATCCACATTTAGAGAAACATAACGGTTATAGAAGCCCAAAGCAGTAACTCTTTAGGAATCAGAAGTCCCAGGTTATGGTCAAGGCACACTATTAACAAGCTTGGTATTCTAGGCAAACAAAAAATTTTCAGGGCCTTTATTTCCCCTACCCTTGGTTAAAAATATTCAAAATGTTAAGAACAGTGGCTTGCTTACAGTAAGCCTTCTGCAATGATTTTAGCAATTATTCTTAGATGTTTTAAAATTACATTCTGTTTAATATACACATATAAAGCATAGTTAACACTGGGAAACCCAAAACCCAATTAAACTGACTACTACTGTGTTTTCTCCTGATCCCATCCTTCTGACTTCTCCCCTGGAGATAACAACTATCTTGGATTTTGTGTTTATCCTTCTTTTTCCTAAAAAAATATGTCCTGTTCCACATTGGTACAGGGCCTATTTCTTTATAGGTAAGATGAAGCTTTGGATCAGTGCTCTCTGAACTCCCCTCCAGCTCTGAATATATGAGGTATGACAGGTGGATATCAAACCTACACACCTAGTAGAATTGTATCAATGTTTTTCAAGGCTTTATAAAGCTAAAACACCGACTCTTCTGTTGAAATCTCCAATTCGACAAAAGGATATCTCAGTGGAACTTCTAAAGATCAAGACTTTCCATCACTTTCGGTTTGCACCTCTGCTATCAAGTTCTACTCTAGAGAAAACCAACACAAGGAGCTAAATAATTTAAGCCCCTAACCCTGTCCAATGACATCCTGAAACTCAAGCCTGAGGAAACAGGACAGAAACAGATGAGCTGGGAAAGTATACTTGATTTCAGTGACAAGTATTTTAATAAAAATTAAGAGGCATGGTTGGGTTCATATGTAGTAGTTTTTAACACAACATAGATTTATTTCTTCCATATATATGTGTATATGTAAGTAGAATAAAGTAAAACAACTGAATGTCTTTTTAATGTTCATCAAAAGTGCTCACACTGTTTTAGTTTCACAAAAAACCACCTTTAAATAAGGTAAACACGAATGCAAATCTGCTGACCATATGGCTTTTCTCCAGGGTTACTGTGCAGCCTAGGATGCTGGTGTTCCTAGCTGTAAACAACCTGAGATTTTATATTTGTCATGACAGTTAACAAGTTGATCAGAGTTAAGTAAATTGGACCAGGCAGTGGAATTGCTTTGTCAAGGGCAAATAAATGCTCACCCTCCCGCCCCACCCTACCCCACACACAGGTCTGTGTTTTTCAGACTTCAGTATGGCTGGAATAAAAGTCAGCTGAGACTGCTGGTACAAGGTAACAGGTTAATGCGTCTTCAGTGGCTTTTGAAGAGGCCACGCCTATAAAGTAGGATGTGAGTATGTTCTGAACCTGAACAGTACTAGGAAGACAGTGGTCAAAAGAATGAGCAGTCACTATAGTAATTTTCCTATGGAATTTAAGTCATTTTCCTTATTCTACTCATTGAACTGGTATAAGAAAACGTATTTTCTAAGAGGTATCTTCTCCCCAAGGACAGTCCTGCTTCAATCATTTAAAACACAGTATACAAATCACCTTGATTTTTATAACCTGCCTCTTTAAAAATGGTAATAAGAAGTATAATATCATCCCTTTAGTTTTTGTCTACCTTGGAGTGTAATATGAATCATGAAAAGTACAATAAAGGACTCTCGGAATGCCAGTATAGGTGTAAGAGACTAACGCAAGCAGCTACTGCTCTGTCTGACCAATGAAAGGGTACTGCAGTGTGCTATTTGAAATTGAATCCAAATACTTTCCTTGTTTATCTCAAGTACAGCTATCGGGAGAGCTAAGCATCATTTACTACCTACATTTGTTTATTCCTGGTAAGAACATTCACAAATCACAGTGGCACTTCTAGAATACCCACAGAGAAAGGCAACCTTCCCGAAAGCAAATGTTCTCCTTTCTGGATAAGATCAAAATGCAGACCTCAAAGGCTAAGATAAGCTTCTGAAACATGTCTACATTTAACCTTTAACCATAACACTTGACCTTCACTGAAATTAGGGTAGAATATTCAATTGTTTACTTTCCACTATTCATATTCCAAACAGAAGGTAGCCTCTGAAAAAGTTTTCAAAAGTAAGTAAGCTTCTCCTCTCAACTTCTGACAGTAGTAGTAGAATTCAAGGCACTTCTTTGCTCTATTTTTTGGGAATGTCCAAAATCTCCAGCAAACTAAATCCAGACTAGTGAATGCTAGGCCCCCCAAAAATCCTAAGCAACCTGGCTGCTTTAATCATTAGTTTACTAAAGAGACAATGGAGTGGTCTATTTTGTGAGCTAACAAAATTAATATAGGCAGGCATTAGCCTATAGTGAGTGTTATTCACACTTGGACAGGTCAGATGTATTGCTGGTTAAGTTCTAGAACTGGTGAGCAAAGAGGTGTCCTTCTAAAATAACAACGTAAGGTTTTTCATGAATGATAGATGCTAGCCTAATTTGCCTCTTTAGATTTTTAAAAAACACAAAGTAACTCTTTTCTATTTAATCCTTTCTTTGAGTTGTACTCAAGTAGCTAATTCTTTGCAATAAGACTCATACTTCTGTTTTTCCTAAACTTGGTAGGAGTTCTGGGTTTCAAGTGTAGTACAGACAGTTTGGGTTGTCATCACCCAAATAAATGAAATCAAAAGGTTTTGTATTTTCCAGCTAAAACTATTTTTAAATAAAGTTAAACTGTTGTGAGCTGTTGACTGACAAACATGAGTAACCAATATTAGGGGCATAATGGGTGTTTTTTCCTCCTCCTTAATACACCACACCACCCTCTCCAGAAGAAATAGTTTACTTATTCACTTATTTATACCAGTAGAAGCAGAAATACTATTGTATTAGGGCTTATCTTGACTCTATCTATAGAAGTTGGAACTAAACAAACAGATAGCTTTGCTTCATTAGGAGAGAATCCTGTTTTGCATGAAACTTGTGAAAGAAGCATTCCATAAGAGCCCATTTCCCCTACAAACAATGCTCAAGAGATCACTTTTGGAATTACTTGTCAGTATGCTTCCTCTGAGTCCCTATACCAGATCGCAAGTCCCTTCCCATGCCAGACAGTTTTAAACTCAAACCACACCAAATCTGAGAACAACCAACCAAATAAAGAACTAGTCTGGGAGATTATGAAGTCTCCTTCTGAGGGACAACAAGATGCTAGGATAGCCAGAGCTTTGGGTGTTTCAGAAATCTAACTTTATACACACGTTCCAGGGCCTTCACACATTTCAGCTTTGAGCTTAATCAAATTTCACACACAGGTGGAAAGCCTATCTCTTCTCCACATGTACACTGGTTCCTCCTCTTCATTCTAATCTTCACTCCTACATAATCCACACCTACTTTGACAGCTAGTACAATTTCTAGCTGGAATGTGGGAAAGAGAAAAGAAAGAAAAGAAACCTATCCTAAGTTAGAAAAGTTTAGGCAACAAGATGTCCTAAGGATTCTAAATAAGAATGGGGTATATTTCTATATATAAATGCTATCAACATCAACGACTCAGTAAACAGATGCACTAATCAAAGAAAGTCCATTCCTGTAAATGCTAGAAGGAATTTGGTTCATGTGAGTCAGAGAACACAAACACACAATTACTTTTTCAATCCAAATTTCTTGCCTGCTTTAGCTGGATCCTTTAAGGTAACTTTAGATGATTCTGTTTCATTAATGCAGAATGGGATATGAATTCTAATCTTGGGGCTGCAGGCACTTAACCAAATTATCAAGCTATCTACAATGATGGTTTACTTGAAACATTTCTTCTGAGCATGAGAGTTTTTTCCTGCATCAAATGAGTAAGGACTCAAAGGGGGGAGGGAAAAAAAAGGTACTTGTCAGTTTGAAAGTCACAGACAGTTTATCTTTCTATAATTAGATTAGGAGGAAAAAAAATGAAGAACCCACTGTAGCAGGAAGAAGAGTCTTCCAGGGTCTGGCATCTGTAAGGAAACAAGAAAAAAATAAGAGTTCTTAGTTCCTTTCAGTGACAAAAGCACCAACTACATCTGACAATAGACCACACAACTATAGCCCAATTAAAGTCTCTTGGTCTGCTGGAAGAATCTGTTGTTGTTAAGGGCAGAACACCAAGTACCTTCTGACCCTTAGCTCTTTAGTATCACTAATTACACAGAAACTTGTTAATTGATTTAAAATATTCTATACAGAGATCAGTATCAGTCCTTGTATCAATAGTTATCATGGGTGAGGAGAAAATCAGAACTGACCATCCAGGCAACTGATTTCTCCAGACAATTCTGGATTAATTCCAATTAACATATCTTTTTCTCTTTTCATATAATCTACTCATTAATTCAATAATATTTTTTGAGCTGTTACAACACACATTGAAAGTAAAGTCACTCAGTTCTGCCCAACTCTTTGCAACCCACGGACTATACAGTCCATGGAATTCTCCAGGCCAGAATATTGGAGTGGGTAGCTGTTCCCTTCTCCAGGGGATCTTCCCAACCTAGGACCAGCTGAGCTATCAGGGAAGTCCACAATGCATATTAGGGGAACAAAAATGAACACAGTACTACCTGCTTCTGAGGCACTTATCTGGTAAAATATTGATAAAAACATAAATAGGATAAAGCATTTAAGTGCATGTATGTGCAATAAAAAAAATTTTCTGCTTACTCTTAAGTTCCTTAAGGGAATAAGTCACGCTGTGTGTGTGTGTGTGTGTGTGTGCGTGCGCGTGTGCGTGTGTGTGTATCCAAAGAAGAGAATTCTGCAACAACGGGCGTTCAAAAAATGATGCTTTATTTTTAACTAAGAGGATAAGAAGATCTGTGGCTATTTAAGGATTCTTACCTAAATTTGTTCCCATATTCCTCTGTGGTTACACGTATAAAAAAATTATCAGTGTGTAATGAGTTTATCACTTTTCCAAAGCAGAAAAGTGTTTAGTCTTAGGTGACAGAAGTTTCTCCTAGGCTTTCACCGTAGAGTAGCCATTGGATAGGTAGCCATCCATACTGGATGACCACCAAACATTTTAAGCAGTGTGCCTGAGAAGGATTCAAAGTTCTCCATTTACCCAGGTCTGTGTGTGCTTTTCTGATGCACTCCAGTGCAGTTGTGTCTCCTTCCCTTCTGGGACCAAACCCAAATTTTCTGGCTTCCAGATATATTTAATAATTTGATGTCAGAACCTACCAAGAAAAATGGCTGGTCCCTAGAAGCAACTGATAAATATTATTGTTCTCAGCTAAGGGGTGTTTGCTTTTAGAATATCTTTTGTTTCTCACCAGAAGAAACATCAGTTTTGGTACAAAACAAACCCTAGCTCGCAGAAGGTCCATCTGCTTCACTGTTCAGAAAAAGTGAATGGACTACAAGGCAACAAGCCAATTACTCATTCATTCAGTCAATATTCACTGAAGGCCTACTATCTCAAGACAGTGGGGATTACCATCCCATTCCCAGGCCAACAATATTCCTCTTTTGCCAGAAGCCATGTGGCCGGGCAACCTCAGCCGAGACAGCCATTTGAAGCATCAAACCTGGCTCTGTTGTGGGTACATAGGGTAATCTCAAAGAAGGGCTTCATCTGTGAAAACTAAGAGATTTTGGTCTCTTTATATAGATTTTGTGAGGTTCTGCTAAATCAAATATTCAGATAAGATCAACAGTGCAAGACTTTTAGAGACCCAAAACTTTAAAATGCTATTTAAAAAGTATGAATTTTTTTTTTTTTGATGTTCCAAGGAGTGGAAAGGCTTTAATAAACATGACAAAGGGACTGGGTGAGGGGGAGGAAAACTCTAGATCCAGCCTTTTTCCCATTTCAGTGCTGAAGAGGAGGGAGAGGGCTCGACCCTGTTTCCAGAGACCCTGTTTCCAGACGCAGAGGCAGCTGGAGGACAATCCCTGGAAGTCTCCTCTACCCAGCAGAGGGTCTGAGGGGAGAGCGAGAGAGAAGTCCCTGCTGGTGCTGCCAGGAACCCGGAGACCTGAAGCAGCAAGCTGACCTCTGAGGTCAGGAGAGGCCCGGAATCAGGCAGGAACATCGGAAGTCAGAAGGGTAGATGGACTGAACAGGTAGGGAAACTCTTGGGTCCCTATACAGCATTGTCACAGAGGGGCTCCAGGGTCCGCTGGCTCCAGGGACTGAGACCCACAAGGAGGCACCCCCAGACTGAGACACTCACAAAGGGGCCCTGACGTTTCCCCTTACTCTATTCAGCTATGGTCCGAAGAGGGTCTAGAGGGAGAAGAGAGGACGGGGGTGGGGGGGGCACCTGGGTGGGCAGAGGAGGCTGAGGAGGGAGCGTAGGAAGGGCATGGGGAGAAGGGACGGCGGGAGGGGCCCTCTAGCTGCTGTTCTGCTGCTCCTGCTGGCGGATAAGGTTAGCGATAGGACTAGTGATGCCTCCTATCAAGGTCCAGTACTCGTCAAAGCTGATGCGTCCGTCGTGGTTGGCATCCAGGTTCTGGATGAGCTTGTCAGCAGCCTTCCTGTTCCCCGTGTCCGTCAGCATATGGTTGAGCTCTTTCTGAAGCATCTTCCGGAAGCTGCTCTTGCTGATCTTGTTCTTGACCAGGCTGTGCTTGGAGACATATTTGTAGAAGTTTTCCACCAGGACGACCACCGCCTTCTCCAGCTCCGTGTAGGAGTCCTCCATCTCACTGCCTCAAGTCTCACAGGGCCTGCCTTCTCGGTCCACTTCCTCTCCTGTGGGGCTCTGGGGCCTGGGCTCTGGCACTGCCAAGCAGCTCCCCGAGCTCAGCCCAGCCAGGACTCCTCCCCGCTGCACTCCCAGATTCTGTCCCACTCCCTCCCGGCCCTGCCCAGCGGAGCTGGCTCGGTGGGGAGGTAGTGACTGAGCTCCCTCTCTCGACTGGGCCCTGGGGCTGGGCCCTAAAAAGTATGAATTTTTTGATGAGTATTAAATTGTACTGCACAGGGAAAGAATTGCAAAGCAGTGAAGCACAGCTGTCTGATTAATCTCAGTCCATTAAAAAGGCATGATAGATCTAGAATGCAACTTTGATTAAAAAAAAAAAGGAAAAGGCAATGTGCACTAACGTTAGGGAGAACAACTTGGCATGTAACAGAATTCTAATTTAACTAGTAAATGTTTATTCATTAGCATGTAAAGCCATAACAGAGGCTATATACTTAAAAAACGAAAGGCACACACAGAGCTTTAATTTGGTACCATAATCTGAAAGAAAATTGGACCCAAATTGCTTTATGTCCAATTAAATCTTGCTACCATCTGAAAAAATTGTGAAATAAAACTGAGACACTTACTTGATGAAATATTCAGTTACTGTGCATTTCCATCTACGGAAGAGAAATATTTTAAAATAAATACACCATGTCAATTGAAATTCACTCTATCCCCTAGTCTTACTAAACACAAATGATTTATTCCTGGGGTATATGGAATTATATAATAAAGTAGAATTTAAAATTAGTGACTGGATTCTACTCAGCACGAAAAAAGAAAATAGTCTTCTACCTATCAAACCTTATGGCATATGATTAGGTAATCTCATTTTGGGGGAAATGCAACTATCCAAAGGGAAATGTTTTAAAGGGGATCCTGTAGCCACCTAAAAATTAGCTCAAACAACAGCAAAGCAAGGAAATCTGAATTTGGGGGCAACATTAGGAAAAGGAAGTTTATATTAAATAAAAATGACAGTATGTTGGGTGTACCAATATATGGGAATTTCTTTACTAGGGTGGTATGACATGAATTTCAGAACTGTTTACTCAGCGTTGTCTCTGAAGCCTTGGGAAGACATCTGAATACCATTCTTATGCTGGTTCTTATAACCTTACTTTCATTTTGTCTCTACCCATTACCTTTCAGGCCCTTGTAATCTAATTTCTAATCCCAATTCCCTATTGATATGCTTTAAAAATCAGGGATGATTTCCTCCTAGCTAAAATAGATAGTCTTTTTATTGGTCCCAAATTTATCCATGGAATCTGTTGTCAGTGGTCACCCTTTTTTTTTTTCTTTCTCAGTTTGAGTTTTATTTGCAAAAATGTAATCTTTTAAGCCATCAGTAATTCACAATTGAAGCATGCATTTATTCATAGCTGAAACCAAAGGCTTGAGATGGGGGTACAGCAATGGTATGAGAGAGGTGGGAGTGGGCAGGAAATAAAGAGAACTAAAAAGACAGGAAAAGGAAACTGGTAATTCTGGTCTTGGGAGTTAAGAGACTCATTCAGGGTCCAGGTCTACCAACTACCAGCAATGCAAACAATTTGTTGTGCAATTAGTATGTATTTTATAATTAAAAAATTTTAATTACCAAACCATTCCTTGTTTATAATTATAGAGTTTTGAAGAGCAGATAAGAATACTGATGAAAGCACACAGCACAGAGCTTTCTACTGGGAAGCTCAACTAGTATGCATGCGTGCTCAGTTGCTAAGATGTGTCTCACTCTTTGTGACCCCAGGCTCCTCTGTTCATGGCATTTCCCTGGCAAGAATACTAGAGTGGGTTGCCCTTTCTTTCTCCATCACCCTGTCTTGAAAATATTCGCTAGGCTTCCTGATCCTGTACTTGCCTATTACTAACCAGGGTTAGGACTAGGGTGAAGTGAGTGAGGTGCTTAAGATGCAAAATCTGAGGAGACACTCACTCTCAGGGTCATATGGGTGCAAGGTATTTAGACTGAACATGTCCTTGAATAATTAAGACCAAGTGTATTCATTTGGCACAACACACAGTAAAAGCATTTTGCCACTATTTCACTTACTGTTTTTCCATGGCAGAACATACGGCAGAGACTTGGGAACGCGCATGCCTGAAGCCAGGTTACTCTTGTGTTCCATAACTATGTTGCTTGCAGGGCTGCAAAAAGAGAGATGAATTTGAGTATGCTGGCATTATTTGCATTCTTTAGGCAGGCACACATAAGACAATCAAAATGTGTTTTTTGTAATTTGAGGAAAAACAACCACCTACATTCTGAAATGTAAACACATTTCCATCAAAACATTCTTGCAATTAGAATGATCACCACTTCTCTGGGAAGCTCACTGTTCTGTACAGGCATTAAGATGGGTCTAACCATTTTCATTTTCTAGAAATTGAGATAAACAGCAATGCCATCTACTGTTCAATTGTATGACAGGCTCATCAACTCACTCAATATACGTAAGAGAAAATGCCAAGACAACCAAACTAAAGGCAACAAATCTCATAGAATTGAGATAAAATTAAAATTGTACCAATGGAATTCATCTTTAAGTTCTTTTATCTCAGTGCATACATAAACCAAGGTACACTTACAATAACTGACTTTAGGAGCTAAAAAATAAAAATTGGTTAAGTATTGTACTTGAGGAAAAAATGAAGTCTACTATCTAATACTTTCATTCTCTAATCTGGAAATGTTCTCATTTGGGTTTGAAACATGATCTTTTTTTTTCTTTTTGGCCACACTATATGGCTTGTGGGATCTTAGTTCCCCAGCCAGGGATGGAACCTGCAGCACCCTTGGCAGTGAAAGTGTGGAGTTCTAACTACTGGACTGCCAGGGAATTCGGAACATGATCTTAAAAGGTTTGAAGATAAGTGGTAATGAAAAATCTTACAGATTTAAATTAGATACAAAATCAGTGGAGAAGGAGAGATGAGTTTTTTCCCCTACCCAATTGGTATTATGGACTGTCCAATCTCAAATCAAGAACTTTTTAAGATTACTTTTTCCTTAGACACTGGTTATCCAGAGCAAAAATAACACATATAGTACAGCTACATAAGTTTTTCAAAGCATTAAAATAACATGAACTTAGCAAAAACTCTAGCTAAGACATAAGAATGGCTGGCGCCACTGTCTCCTGTGCTAGACTACAAGCTAGTATTTTTGTGTTCCCACAGGAATTAATGCAAAGCATGTGACCTTTTTATGACTCAAGGAATAAATAAAAAAAAAACCACCAAAACTGTATCTAGACAAATTACCACCAAGTAACATCACTGAGGAAAGAGGTCAATACATGCTTGGGAGCCTTCTATTGGTAACAGAGCACTTTGATTCTGGGAGGAAGTGGTGGGAATGAGATCTTTTCATTTACCTATTGTTGCCACAGTAGTTGGCTGTGCCCCAGACAAATGGGGTGCTGGTCTGTTCCCACAAATCTGCCAAAGGAAACAAAACACTGTTTGCGGTGCTACTAGGTAAAACACCAATTCGTGCTAGTTGAATTTGTAAGATGAGAAATAATAAACTTAAGTTCAGAGAAGCAAGTAAAATCTAGTCAAGTACCCTAAGTAACACAGTAGCAAGAATTTAACTGAACGATATAAACACAAGCGACATAAATAATAATAAACGTGCCTAGTAACAACCAAACACAGATGGTATAACACAATTTATGCAAAAAACAGATGTAAAGTAGTGTTCTTTTCCAATCAAGTGGGAAAGGCTGTTCCACGTGTCTGCACAGAGAAACAAATGTGTTTGTACTGGGGCTCAATAAGAATAATAAGGCATTCTGAACAACATGGTATGTTCATAAAAAAGGAAAATCTTCCTTCAGTCTAAAGCAAATGACTCAAGATTTTGACATTGTAAAGAAAGAGATATAGAGGCCCTTCACCTTTATCCCAGTCTTCATCACAAGGAGGGCACTGCCACGTGCTCTCAGCCAGAGTCTCTTGTCCAAGGTTCCTGGTTTGGTTGACTGCAAGACAACAGAGATTCCAACTTAAGAAGGGGACACTGCCAAGTTATTATCCTTAAAGGAGTTAGTGGCTTAAAAGGTTGCAGGGTCTTTGTTTCTGAAAAATGGATAGGATGAAAGCTAAATAGGTCTTATCTCCTTTCTGACAGAAGACAAGAAAGAGAAGCAGAAGGGGGGTTCAGGATGGGGAACACATGTAAACCCATGGCTGATTCATGTCAATGTATGGCAAAAACCACTACAATATTGTAAAGTAATTAGCCCCCAACTAAAATAAATAAATAAATAAAAAAAAAAGAACGAGAAGCAGAAACAAAGATGTTTGCCGTATTTACGGTAATAAAAGAATTCTTATTTTTAAACGAATTATTTGTAAAATGAATCAGGTTGTTCAGAAGAGAAAGAAGTCTGGCACACATAACCTGACAATCTTTTGCTGCTAAGATTAAAAATCTCAAAGGCAGAAAAGTATTGTTTTTCTGAAATGATGAAAGCCAAAAATCAAGGTGATAATGTAGTATTATATAAATTTGAGGGAGCTAACCTCCAGTACTGAAACATCTTAGCTAGTCAGTCTTACCTACATCCTGCTCAATACAGCTTTTGTCATCACAGCTTGAGATATGATGACTGATTTCAGCCCGAGGAACCTGATGGCGAGCATTGAAGGGACAAGTTGCCAGTTTGTTTGCGACATCAGGATGATTCTGTGAAAAAAATTAAAGGGGCTTGTCAATAAACTTGTGGTGGAACTGTGATAGGTACACTCATCAAAACGTTAAGACAGAATTATTTATCACCTATACAGATCACAGAGACATTACCTCTTTGTTATGATTATAAAGACTGACAACACAGATAGTGGGGTTAAAGTGGTTTATAAGGAAGTAAACAGTGAATTTAGGATTGGGTATTTGAATCATATCTTCTATTTACTTCTCAGGGTCATGCGATTCCGGTGGCACAGCCTGTAATGGCACAGCTCTCTGGATGTCTTTGAAAGCTGATATTCAGGATGAACAGCAACACTAAAACACACTTTGTCTGCATTGCAGTAGCACCTTTGCTACTGCAGTACAAGAGTGCAGGAAAATAGATGTGGGACGGGAGGTGCAGAAGAGGCAAACCCAATGATTTTTTCAGATTAACACAGAAACACTTATTTAAAGTAACGATGCCTGAAATGAGGCTCTGAACAATTTGTCCTTTATTTCAGCTATTTCACTAAGGAAAAATCCAGATGATAGAGAACTCTGTTGACCAAGTTCCTTATTTTAATACAAAACAAGAAAACAAAACAAAGTGTTTAATATAACCCAAATTCTATGTTAAGTTTACCAGCAATTAAGAAATTAGAAGCAAAAGATACATCACAAATGATACTCAAAAAAGTAAAAATAATGTAAAGTGGGGAGAAGAGTGCAAAAAAATAGAAGATGGAGAAAATTGTGAGGGCAGGTATTTCCATGATTTTTTAAAGGGATATCGGGCATTTTAACACAAAGGTTTTGTGGCTGAAGATTAAGAGCATTAGGAGAGGGGAGTTATGACGATGTCTTTTTACCATTTGGCTCCCTTTCCCAACCTTTCTCCTTGGGACATGTCTGAGAGCCTCGAGGAGAAGTTGTGGTGGTATCTCCTGGTCTGTAATGTCTAGGTTCTACCCTAAGGAATTCTTGCTCTAGAGATTGAAAGGAGCTGAGAAATAATCAACAATGGCAGCATAATCACGTCTCCAGGACTGCAAGAGAAACATCCTTCGAAGAATGTTAACGCATATGTGAACTGTATGCAGGTTTGGATTAAATACCTAAATTGTTTTCCAAGCATAAATCCTGGCAGAATTTTGGCCTCTGTATCTAACATTTCTATTCTAACCACCCTTTCAAACTGCCTCAATTAATATATCAGCATTAAATTAGCTTACATCAACTAAACCTACAAAAGGTGACCAGAGGGGAAAAACTCTTTGAGCTGTTTTTTTTTTTCCTCCCCCCAAAGATGCTTACTGTTGAAACTCAGAGAAATAGTTATTATTATGAATAATCTTTTCTTGGGTTAACCTCTAGCTGTTCAACTTCTCTAACATTTCTAAACAAACAAAAAAAAATCAGAAATAAGTGTATTACAGTACTCAATCCTTATCAGGACAATGAATACATCAAATTTACAAGGCAAGAATGATTTCTTATCACTAGCAAAAATTAGTGTTTCCTCTGTTTCACAGAGGGGTGAGAGGACTGGAGAGAAACTGTTTAAGGGTGCTGTGTCATTAGTTGGGGGAAAAACCAAAACGAGAAAAAACTTACATACCCAAGAAATAAAGAAATTCTTTTCTATAAATGTTGGCATTTAATCCAAAGCAATTCTGGCATTTAATTAAAACATATATGCTAAAATTATTTGATATTTATAAAATCTGGCTTTTTAAAAGAACTCAGGAGGCCATCACCGGGCAAACTGAGAAAGTAATATCGTACCTTTCTGCACTTGATAAGATGATAAGGAAACCTGCAGGCCCTGATCTGGTGGTTTTTATCATAGGGGCATTGTAACAGCTTTTCAGGGTCCAGAGTATCGACTGAAAGAGAGAAAAGCAGGGTAAGTATAAAGCTTAACAGGCCCTTGCAACATTTCAGCATCCTTGGCACATGGATTTTTCAACAGCATCTGTAAGAACTGAACAAGACAGCCTAATAACAACTTGAAAGATTTTTTTAAAAGGGTGACTAAAAACATTTGAAAATAAGATAAGATAGTAAGATAAAGCTGTTTTATTGAATCTTCATTAAGTCCAGCAAAACCAGCAGTCATGGGATGGGGTCAAAGTTCACATGTGGTTGTACATAAATACTATTGTTTTTATTGTTGGTAATCCTTATTATAACAAAAAATTAAATGATATGTCTTTTTCTTTTCTGAAAGTGCTAATTCAGGGTCATTCTTTTCTCTAGCTAGTTCAACCAAAACTTCCCAGACAGTATACTGAAGGTTGGAAAGGACAATGTATTAATATACTGATGTGGGAGTCCACTGCACATGTGCCCCCTATTCTCCAACTAGTCTTAGGGCAAATTGAAGGTAGTTAACCCCCTACACCAGCATCCCTCTTTACTAGTTTGCCATGACATGAAATAAGTTGGTAAGCACTGCTCTGTATCAGTTATATGTTCTATGGAAGCTTAGGAAATACTCGATAGGTTTATTTTTTTGTCTGCCTGATTTAATGTACTACTCAAAATAGCTCCTAGTCAGTGAATCTAATTATCTCTCAAATGAGACCAATACCTTTACCAACTGGTAAAGGTTCCAAAATTTCATATTTTGGAACATGATGAGAAAAAAACCAGAGAATTCTTTAATCTGATGATCATGAAATTGGCCAGATAAAAAGTAGAGTAATCTGTAAAAACAGAACCTAAGTTTAAGAAAACTGAAGATATATGGGGGTGCTGTGAGAAAGCCAACCCCTAACCTATATTGTGCAATTTAAAAGTACCCTTTAGAAGACTATACTATACTTTCAGGCTCCATTTCAATAGTTTAATAGAAATTAGAGAAGTTTCTCGTAACATGTAAAACTACTCTTAGGTTATGCAAAATGTCTAGGCTGAGCCCCAAATTTTAAGAATCTTGGTTAAAGAAGAGAAATTAAACAGTTAAGTACATTTTAAATATATTATGAGGACAAGAGTTAATCTAATAAAATGCTGTTGCCACCACTGAAGGCAATAATAAAAGAGAAATAAAATAAACAATTCACATTTGAGAAGAAGCTTATAAACCAAGAGACTGCTATGAAAATCAGAAGCCGGGGGAATTGAAACAGTGTCCCTGGAAGAGTGGTAAACATGGGATAAATTGCTAACCATGATCATGATGCAAATGAGCCAGAAAGGTGACTTGAAGGACAGAATGAATAGGAATGAAAAGTCTTAAAGGACAAGCAGGCTTATTATGCCAACCAAGCTCATCCTGAGCAGTGATCTTCTCACATTTCTGAAGCTTCAGGATACACAGGAAGAGTATACAGATGAAATTCTTGTTAGTTTCCCTCCATTTAATCCATTTCATCACAAGCAAATGATAGGCCATGTCAGTAGCTGACAGACTGGACATACTTTATGATTCATACACATTTTACTGCCCATACAGTGGCATACATCAGAGTTAATAATGATAGCTTCCTACTAAAATGCTTTACTTTTTGGTCTCTGATAACTTAGGTCTGCTCTAAACAGGTCTTTTATTTAAAGATTAAAATTTTTTCAATTTTATGTTTAATTTAAAAATTTTAATGGTAATAATATAAATAACAAAATTCATCACCTTAACTATTTAAAAGAGTACAGGTTATTGGTGTTAAGTATATTTGCATTTTGACTGTGTGGATCACAATAAACTGTGGAAAATTCTGAAAGAGATGGGAATACCAGACCATCTGACCTGTCTCTTGAGAAACCTGTATGCAGGTCAGAAAGCAACAGTTAGAACTGGACATGGAACAACAGACTGGTTCCAAATAGGAAAAGGAGTACGTCAAGGCTGTATATTGTCACCCTGCTTATTTAACTTATATGCAGAGTACATCGTGAGAAACGCTGGGCTAGAAGAAACACAAGCTGGAATCAAGATTGCCAGGAGAAATATCAATAACCTCAGATATGCGGATGACACCACCCTTATGGCAGAAAGTGAAGAAGAACTAAAGAGCCTCTTGATGAAGGTGAAAGAGGAGAGTGAACAAGTTGGCTTAAAGCTCAACGTTCAGAAAACTAAGATCATGGCATCTGGTCCCATCACTTCATGGCAAATAGATGGGGAAACAGTGGAAACAGTGTCAGACTTTATTTTTTGGGCTCCAGAATCACTGCTGATGGTGACTGCAGCAGTGAAATTAAAAGACGCTTACTCCTTGGAAGGAAGGTTATGGCCAACCTAGATAGCATATTTAAAAGCAGAGACATTACTTTGCCAACAAAAGTCCGTCTAGTCAAGGCTATGGTTTTTCCAGTGGTCATGTATGGATGTGCGAGTTGGACGGTGAAGAAAGCTGAGCGCCACAGAATTGATGCTTTTGAACTGTGGTGTTGGAGAAGACTCTTGAGAGTCCCTTGGACTGCAAGGAGATTCAATCAATCCATCCTAAAAGAGATCAATCCTGGGTGTTCATTGGAAGGTCTGATGTTGAAGCTGAAACTCCAATACTTTGGCCACCTCATGGGAAGGGTTGACTCACTGGAAAAGACCCTAATGCTGGGTAGGATTGGGGGCAGGAGGAGAAGGGGACGACAGAGGATGAGATGGTTGGATGGCATCACCGACTCGATGGACATGGGTTTGGGTAGACTCCGGGAGTTGGTGATGGACAGAGAGGCCTGGTGTGCTGCAATTCATGGGGTCGCAAAGAGTCGGACACGACTAAGTGACTGAACTGAACTGATATTTGCATTGTTGTGAATCTAGACAATCTCTAGAAATTTTCACCTTGCAAAATAAACTCTATACCCATTAAATAACTCCCATTGCCTCCTCCCTGAAACCTCTGGCAGCCATTATTCTACTTTTTTGTTTCTATGAGTTTGACTATTCTAGATATTTCATATAAGTGAAATCATATGGCATGTGGTCTTTTTGTGATTAATTTACTTAAATTACCACAATGTCCCCAAAGTTTATCCATAGTGTAGCATGTGACAAGATTTCCTGTAACTATTTTATTTGCTTTTCTTTAAAAAAACAAACAAACTTAAGCTCCTTCTATATCAGTGAAATGTAAGAAACATTTCCCTGCTGCATATGGATGTAGCACAGATTCTTAATCAGTTCCCTTACTGATACATTTAAGTTGTTTCTAGTGTTTACTATTATATCAGTGCTGTGGCTATCAATCTAATATATACTTATCTGTGCACTGTATGAGTATTTTTCTTGGGCAGATACCTAAGAGTACTGCACAAAGTATTATATGAATTTAAAGTTGTAACAAATACTACTGAACTCCTTAGCAAAAAATTTTTTTAGAATGTCCCTTAAATTGGTTTACCTGTTTTTTTAACATTTAAAAAATTTTTTATTTCTTTTTAATTGGAGAGAATTGCTTCACAATATTGTGTTGGTTTCTGCCATACAGCAACATGAATCAGCCGTAGGTATACATATGTTTCCCTCCCTCTCACCTCCCACCCCATCCCATGTCTCTACATTGTTAGAGATCAGCAAAAATCTTGAGTGACTTTTTGGGAATATAACTTAATTTGGAAAACAAAGTAGGCCTCATGGACAAGCTTCCTTCAAAAGCACAGACTCAGATATTCCTCACACTTGGATAGGGCCCAGAACCCATGGTGAGAAATGGAGGAAACTTCATGGAAACGAGGAACCAGAGCTGACAAGATTGTCATCAGCTAAGAGGTACCGCCTGAAGACAGAAGCTGGAGATCTTCAGGAATCTATCAGATGGGGGAAAAGGTCAAGTACATCGTAAACAGTTATTTCTCACTTTAACTTGATTCCTGGTGTTAAATCACTTGAGGACTATCGATTCCGATTCAGCACGTTTGAGATGAAGCCTGAGATTATGCATTTCTAACATACTCCCACATTCCTTTTTTTTTTTTAAATCTTAAAACAATGAAACTTTACCAAGACACAGATAAACAGAAAAAAATGCTATGCTTAAAGGAGTTGATTCTTTACAAGCTAATATATGTTATTAAATTTATTTAATCGCAAACTTAAAAATTCTAAATAAACAGCAAAATCAACCATTTTCTTCTTTCTTTAACAAACATCTGATTAAAAAAGTCTGTGCTATGTAGCAATAATTACAAGAACCAAGTGATATTTTTCTAAGAAAAAAATCACCACTGGAAAAAGTAAAGAATAAGAGACATAAAGGGGAGATGATGCTTTCTAATTTAACAGAGTAGTAAGCTTCCAAGAATAAATAGAAATCTCTCGTATCTATCTCACACGGAAATCTCAGATTTTAATTAACATATTTTTAGAAAAATTAAGGAACTGAAGGAGGGAGCCCTAAGGAAGATCAAGGAGAATCAGACTTCTAGATCCATTATTATCAAAGTATGGCCCTCAGATTAGCATTATATCACCTGGGAATGTGTTAGAAGTGCAAATTCTTGAGTCCCAGACCTTCTGAATCAAAAATTTGGGGGGAAGGCTCCAGAAACCTGTGTCTTAACAAGTATCCCAGGTGATTTTTCTGCAAGCTATAGTAGATATTTAATAAAGACTGTTTCCACAAAGTTTCTACTTCTTGGTGATAAAGGTTCTATTGGACTCTTCCTTGAAGGCAGAATGGAACTAAAGTATCTTTCAGTTAGAACTTAAAGATTCTGAACAAGATAGCAAAGTAGGAAACAAAGGTGGCCTTGTTGACAAGTTTCATCCACTCAGATGTTCCTCAAACTTGGTCAGGGTCTAGAAACCACAGTGCCTAGTGGTATCAAGTAGGGCGCTACATATAAACAACATACAAGGCTCTGGTTCTGACTCTGTCCTCAACAATGTAACCATGGGGCAAATCAGTTAACCCAGGCTCTGTTTTCTCAGTTGTAAAATTCTAGTGTTGAATGAAATGGTTTTCTAAGCCTCTCTTGTTCTACCCTTGTATGATCCTAGCTCTCCCGGCTCCCATTTGATTTGCTGGGCCACTGAGATTCCTGGATCACTAGAGAAATAAGAATCCTCCCTAGGATTTCTTTAATCCTAAAAACTCAATGCACATCAACATTAGATATACCATGTTATACCACAAAATACAAACCAGGGGTTACCATCTCTGTGTCACTAACAGGAGAAACTGAAGTCCTAAAAAATGAAAATTCTTTGCTTAATAAATACAGTGTAACACAGGTGTCCCAACTGCAGCTTTCTCAAAGCTTGATGACTTTTCATACTTTTAATTTAAATTTCAAGGGTCCTATTTCAAATTTGGACATTTCTCTGCATTACTAAAACAGTCTCATTTTTTCTTCCCAGCAGTTTAGCAAAAAAGTGAATCTTTCTCAACACATTAAAAATCTTGTCAGAAAACTACATGTAAGTTAACTTATTTTCTAAAAGCAACAAGAAGTACTTACTGTAAGTTTCTTCCATGTTGGGAATTAAGGAACCAAATCCAAAGTGCTAGAGGAAAGAAAAAACTCGATCAGGAAATCAGAAATAAAACGTATCAAAAGAAGCCCTAAGAAGTGGAATCAAACTAGAACTGAAGTCACCCAAGTTTAATATAAAAAACCCTTATAGCACCTCTCTCTTCCTATTAGTTTCTCCCCTTTAAGGCATTCTTTACTACTTTGAACCATTTTATCATTGCCTAACTCACACTCTTAGAATAAATTCTAGGGCTCACAGTTAAGAAAAACCAAACATGACTACTACTTAAACTGTATTCAGGTGAGAGGATGTCAGTCAATTTTAAGTGCCACTACAACACCTTGTCACTGTTTACCATCTTATAGGGTTTGATGCTGTTTAATATTAGAAGGGGCAAGTCAAGCCCACAAGAATGTTATTTAAACTGCAGGATAAACAAAGGAACAGGGTACTATTTTAAAGCTCTCAAGTCCTCAAAAGTACAGGATGATCGAGCTGCCAGTTTTGCTTCCCCCTGCCCCTGGGGACTTGGGAACGCTGGAAACCTATGTCAGACTGTACAGTCAATCTATTCAGTATGCCCCGAGACACTCCAGTTTACTATTTCTATGATTTTTCTTAAACATGATTAGGAAGTATCACACTTTTCCCAGTGATGCTTTATTACCTCCCCGCCCCCCCTCTCCTATGCAAAACTAGACAAACTTGGTTATTTAAATTTCTCCAGGTAATACTCATTCCCTCTGTGCACTGAGGAAACATTTCTGAATGTTAGTACTCAAGAACTGTCCATTTGATAGTTGAATCATAAAATAACAAGTCTGTAACAGAAATATGGAAGATTAAGACAATTTTTAGCTTGAATCCTCTTCCACCTGATTCTCCCCTATTGAGCTCTGTGATTAAACAAACTTATCATTACAAAAAACTCAATTTATATAAAACCATCCCCATAGGAAACTTAAAATTGGCTAGATTTACAGTTATTGCCCCTAGAGCCAGCTCTCCTCATACAATTCCACACCCCTTCCCCCCATTCTATGACATAAGCAGTCTTGGAACCTATGATAGGAAATACAAGTTATCAGCTGGAACTCGTTTAGTAATTTGCTTCAGAGCCCATTTGTAAATGACAATCACTGGTGAAACCGCCATGAAAAAATAATTTTCATGTCTGGGTTAAGAAATTTTGACCTTCCTTTTGATATGTTATACACAGTTACTCTATACTTTTTCAACAAAAATAAAAAGAGAATTGGAAGAGCCAAACACTATGTTCCTTGATTTTAAGGCATTTTTTAAGGCGCTATCAGTGCCAGATTCAGCAACTTGCAGGAAGCCTCGGTATTCTCTGGGGGCAAAAAGACTAAATTACAGTAGATTAAGGGCACTGGAAACTACAGCCTCATCCTTCAGCCCTGTCCATCTAAGTATCTTATCACTATCAAACTATTAACAAGTCTTCACGTTTTTCTTAGCACTGGACGGCGGTGAAACGAGCACTCAGCAGTCATTGGGAGCTGCTTGTAGCCTGAAGCAACGGGTTGCACTTAACCGACCTGGGGTCTCAGTAAAACCAACATTCTTCCTCCTTTAAAAAAACGTCAAGAGTCTATTTAAACAATGGGACTAAATAGGAGAAGGTGGGGAAGGTGCCGAACTTAAAAAACTGAGACTAAGGAGCTAGGAGCCTGGCGGGCTACAGTCCATGAGGTCGCAAGAGTCGGACACGACTGAGTGCCTTTCACGACTACTAAGGAGCTAGGGAGGCCCTCGACGGGACGAAGCAGAGGCAGACCCACCGGTTGGTTGCCTAAACACCTTTGCTGAGGACCCACGAGGCGGGCAGAAAAGGTAATATACTAGAAGGTGAAGGTATCCCAGTCCACTAACGGTGAGATTTTGGGAGGTCCCCAAGCCAGGACCTGGGCGTCTTTCCTACCTCGGCGGAGACACGCTCTCCTCTCCTCACAGTCGCCTTCGCTCACACCCGTGCCCCAGCAACGCTCCCTTCCGGCCCCTGACGTTAGGGGGTGGGGCTCCCGCTTCCTGTGACGCAGGGCTGGGCGTCGGGGAGAGGGGTGGTGGGGGGCGCTCCGATGACTGCCTCCTTGGCATTCCCTCCTCGGCTTCCCCCCATCCCCCACTCGGGAGGCGGTCCTCCCGCCCCTGGAATGACCGTGGCTTTGCGTGGGTGGATCTCGCGCTGCCTTCCGCGCCTCTGTGGGGGCCATCTTAGAAACTAGAATCAGTACTGAGACATAGCGCTCGAGGTGGGGATGGGACACCTTAGAGGTCAACTGATACTGGTGAGAAGGAAGCCATGTTAGTGCAGGTTGTCCAGAGAGGAGGGAAGAAGAAAATTGAAAAAGAGATAAACAGAAGAGGTCCCCTCCTCCCACCCCCAGTTCCCCCAAAAACAAACCACTAAGGATAGGAATCTAGTTTTTGTTTAGCACGCCTTGTAGGTAGAATTTCAGAGTTCAAAAGTCGATAATGGTTTATCAGAGAATGCTCGGTAGGGATGGATGCCCTGCTGCTGCTGCTAAGTCGCTTCAGTCGTGTCCGGCTCTGTGCGACCCAATAGACGGCAGCCCACCAGGCTCCGCCGTCCCTGGGATTCTCCAGGCAAGAATACTGGAGTGGGTTGCCATTTCCTTCTCCAGTGCCTGAAAGGGAAAAGTGAAAGTGAAGTCGCTCAGTCGTGTCCGACTCTTAGCGACCCCATGGACTGCAGCCTACCAGGCTCCTCCGTCCATGGGATTTTCCAGGCGAGTGTACTGGAGTGGGGTGCCATAGCCTTCTCCGATGGATGCCCTAGTCATCTCCATTAAAGGAGATTTTTGAGTTGAGGAGAGAGCTGGGGGTAGAAAGGGCCAGAAAGTTATAAATTGATAGTAGAAAATGAAACATATATTGTGAGCCTTTGTTCTGGAAACCCTGATACCAAGAAGAAGAAAAAAAAGTGTAATTGGTGGTTCTTGTGTTCAAGTTGCTAGTATAACAGGCCCCAGAGTGGATGAAAGATTAAATAGCAGTACAACAGATGCTAAGAAAGTGGTTGAGAATGTAAACTCTTTAGAAGAAAACCACTGGGGCCCAAAGTGACCCCGGGAGGACTTTGAGAAAAAGGACTTGTGGCATTTGTAGACCAAAAAAAAGAGGGGGGAGGAATTGATACTACAGATAGATCTGGTAATAATATTTTTTTAAAAGCAAGAAGTAAAAGGCGTGATACAACAAATTTTTGTATTTTTCAGGGTAGGAGGCAGACTGGATGATCAGGTTGGGTGTTGAAGTATTGGGGGTTTTAGACCATTTCAGTGGTTTATGTAGTCTAAATGTTATTTAGGAGAACTTATTCTAACAGCATGAACTAAATGTGACTTTAGTGAAAATGGTCATGGGACATTTTTACATGAATAATATGTAAACATTATCGGATTTTTATTTTTGGCCATGCTGCTTGCTTTGCGGTATCTTAGTTCCCTGCCCAGGGATAGATCCAGTGCCCCATGTATTTGAAGCTGGAAGTCTTAACCACTGGACCTCCAGGGAAGTCCTGTTTTTTTATTTTTTAAATTATCATTCCTTGAGTTGAAGAGAGTATGCTTCACAGCCTTTGGTTCATGTTAAGACCCTAAAAATAAAAGTATTGGTGGAAGCAGGACCCAAGATTTCTTAATTGTGTCTGCACTTAAGAACCATTTGAGGAGATTTAAAGCATGTCACCTCCCCTTCCCGGGCCAGTTAATCAGACAGGGTTAGTTTTAAAAGCTACCCAGATGATTCTAATGTGCAGTCAGGATTGAGAACCACTGAGGTAGGCACTGTTTTGAATTTACAAAAGCTATTCTTTCACCTGGGTGGCCTGGATGATTTCTGTGAAGGAGGGGCAAGCTGTTAAAGTGCTTCTTGAGAGATGATTGCTGAGAATGTAAGCTTCATTACAAGTTCAGCACAAACAATTTTAGAAAAGCTGTTGTTTTGCAAGTCAGTTTCAGATTGTTAGGGATATCTTAAATAATCTACGAAATCCTAAACCTCTGGATTTACCACATCATTCATGCAGAATTAGCAGGACTGGTGTGATTTAAAGTGAAATGTGATTTTTGAGGGTTTAAACTTAAGTAATCTGGTGAAATTGTTAACCCTGTTACTGTGACCCATCTGTTCTTTTCATTCAGATACCTGCAGGTTGAAATTTCTGGGGAAGGAAGAGCTAAGAGCTTGAGAGGACGAGGAGTGGGTATCAAACCAGAATCCAAAGTCAGACTTCACTGCATTCAGTAATACCTTGTCAAGGTGACGGGATCCTCAACTGATAAAGCTGTTCCATTTAGCGCCAGTGAATGAGCCCACCAAGTTTTAAACAAACTAAAGAACCAAATATGTCTTTCAGTGGTGGAGATATTAAAATAAAAATGCACCACGTGTCTTTCTCTTCTTAAATGCTTTTTTCATTCCTTTCCAACCCAGAAAGTTCCTGCTTTATCTGAGATCCCTGCTGAGTTTTCTTTCAGACTGATTTTCCAGCCAGGTTGAATATATTTGAAAAGGAAGAAAAAAAAGAGAGAGAGCCCAAGGCATTTACACAGGGTCATTCTGAGGGCTAGCTGGGATTAATACCCTAAACTGAATCTGATCCATGCTGGTTCTATCCCTGAATATGCTTGCATTTAACCCTAAATTATATTTTTAGAGCTATTAGTTAAAAATAAAGACTGAACTAATGAGTAGACAGATCTGTATGCCAATGATGGAAAAAAAACAACTTTGTTCGAAGATGAGTTTTTCTCAGCTTTTAGGCTTGGAGTCCCAGTTATTCCTTCAGACTCTAGAGATTTTCAGTGTTTCATAAAGCCTGATAAAACTTAAACTTTTGCCCATCAGAAAGCTAAAACATTAAATTTCTTTGTTTGGGGCTTAAATTTTATCCACTAAGTCTTATTTTTCTCATCTAATAATGATTTCTGACTGGTTGTAAAGTGTATAACTTAGGAAAATTATTGAAGTGTAGTTGCAAAATATTGCAGAAAGAGGTCTCTGGGGGAACATAATAGACGTTATTATTAGTGAGGGTAAATTTTGGGAAGTATTGCTGTTGAGAGTGAAAAGTTGGGACTAGTTACAATTTTTCAGGCAAAGTAACAGGGTGAGGTGTTCCCACTAGGGAACCATTGAAAATAAATTTATGTTTAAAAAAGTCATTAGAGTTTGCAAAGAATAGCTAACACCCCTCTCTGCAAATACAGGACGATACAGGATAAATGAAAAACCAGTCGCAACTTTTTTTTATCTTAAAATTCATTCTGTGTCCTAATACATAAATATTATATAATTGTGTAATCCACATTGCTGTAATAGTTGCTGAGCAGTCTGTTTTCTGTGTTTTTCTTTGACTTCTAAGTAATTTCTCTCACTGCTGCTGCTGCTGCTGCTGCTAAGTCGCTTCAGTCGTGTCCGACTCTGTGCGACCCCATAGACGGCAGCCCATCAGGCTCCGCCGTCCCTGGGATTCTCCAGGCAAGAATACTGGAGTGGGTTGCCATTTCCTTCTCCAGTGCATGAAAGGGAAAAGTGAAAGCGAAGTCGCTCAGTCGTGTCCGACTCTTAGCGACCCCATGGACTGTAGCCTACCAGGCTCCTCCATCCATGGGATTTTCCAGGCAAGAGTACTGGAGTGGGGTGCCATTGCCTTCTCCGATTTCTCTCACTAGGACTCAGCAACAGTGCTTCCCTGGTGGTTCAGATGGTAAAGGGTCTGCCTTCAGTTCGGGAGACCTGAGTTTGATCTCTGGGTCAAGAAGATCCCCTGGAGAAGGAAATGGCAATCCACTCCAGTATGCTTGCCTGGAAAATTCCATGGATGGAGGAGCTTGGCAGGCTACAGTCCATGGGGTCGCAAAGAGTGGGACACGACTGAGCAACTTCACTTTTTTTCTTTCAGCAGCAGCAGCCCCTTATGCTGGTTACTGATGGCCCTTTCTGATGCTGGCATCTGAGATGTAAATTGTAAGTCAAAGTTTGCAAACCATTGTTAGCATTGCTTTTGGCAATGAATTCGTTACTGTGTAATGAATAGGTAGGTAAGAAAATGGAAACTTCGTAAAAGATTATTGAAAAGATGGTAGAATGGCAAAGTTATGGTGAAGAAATTTCACCTTCTAAAAATTGTGTAAAGGGCTAGTCTTGAGTGGAACAGTTCTATAATTCCAATTCTACTATTCTTCTGATGTTATTTTAAGGAATGTCCAATGTTTAAACCTGAGGGTCATTTTCTTTTTGAAGCCTTCTCCTAACCTCTGCGTGGGATTAAGTGCTAATGTTTTCTTATACCGTCCTTTCCTCCCAGCACTTAAACTGTGTCATACCAGTTGTTCTCAGAGTGTGGTCTCTAGACCAGCATGATTAGCATCACTTAGGAACTTGAGAAAAACACAAATTCTTGGACCTTGCTACAGACCTACTTAACTGAACCAGAAGCTTAGGGGTGAGATGCCCTACAATCTTTGTTTTAGTAAGCCCTCCAAGTGGGAGGTGGGAGGGAGGTTCGAGAGGGAGGGGACATATGTACACCTATGGCTGATTATTGTTGACATATGGCTCCCCAGGTGGCACAGTGGTAAAGAATCCACCTGTTAATACAGGAGATGCCCTGGGTCAGGAAGATCCCTGAAGAAGGAAATGGCAACTCACCCTAGTATTCTTGCCTGAAAGATTCCATGGACAGGACAGCCTGGCGGGCCCCAGTCCATGGGGTCACAAAGAGTTAGGACTCGACTGAGAAGCAGCAGCATGGCAGAACCCAACACAAGGATAATTGTGAAGCAATTATCCTCCAATTAAAAGTAAATAAATAAAAAAGAAAGCCCTTCAAGTGATTTTGATTTTGAAGATTGAGAACTGTTGCCATATATTAACTATAATTGTCAACCTTGTTCCCTCATGGCCACCGTAATTCCTAACATAGTGTCCCAAACTTAGCAGATACTTGATTATTTGACTTGAGAGCACAGGTATACTTTGTCAGGGCCTGCAGCACCTGTAAGACATCATCTATCTGGTAAGAGACTACATGGGAAGAAGAGACTAAAATATTTGAGATTTTTTTCTTTCCCTCTTTTATATGACAGCTGCTTGGAAAGTCTGAACAAAAAGGCCCATAAAGTATGGGCCAACAAAAGAATAAGGATGTGGAACCAAGGAGATATGTTTTGGTACTTATCTAGGACATGAGTAATGGGCCTTAACCGTTTTTTCCCCATAGTTCATGCTGTGAATATAAGAGTAGAAACCCTAAAACCAGATTTTAGGGAAGAAACTTTATAGCCAGAAAGTCTTATTGCTGTTACATAAACATAATTTAAATTGCCTTGATGGGACTTTTCTGTGAAGATGAGTGAACCTGGTTACCAAGTTTTTTGAAGAGTTGATTTATTCAGTATAAATATTTGGCCCAGAGTATTGAATCTCTTTATTCCACCATGGGTATAAAGTATAGATTCTCCACATTCATCACCTTTGATTTTGTGTGGGCATATGACTAGTACATAGTCAGATCATTCCTCTCCTAAAGCATATTATAGCTTAATAGTAATAAATCAGAATGAAAGGAGGTTAAATGGAAATGTAAGCCACCTGTTAGGGGAGCTTGGGAGAATAGTTAGGACTTCAGGGAATCTAGGCAGGCTTTGAGGCAATTATTTTTAAACTTTGCTTTTTTAAAAAGTATTTTTTTCTTAATTTAGTTTGGTTTTTTTTGAAGGTTTGACCAAATGTTACGTTAGAAGCCAAACAAGTGATGTATTTATTAACTTATATTGTGCCTTCTTCCAAGTGGCTCAAACTTCTTAAAAGTGAGATTTGAGTAGATCTGGCACCCATGTTTTGAATGACACAACTGCCTAATAAGTGATGTTTTATCCTTTTAGACTAGTGTAGTCGACTTGGTTTGTCTGGTTGTTATCTCAGGAGAATTATTGTTCCTTCTTTTAAGCTCAGGAGTGTACTATTTTGGAGGAAAAATTATGTGGTCCTCCAGTTGAGACCACCTGATGTGAAGAGCCAACTCAGAAAAGACCCTGATGCTGGGAAAGATTGAAAGCAGGAGGAGAAGGGGACGACAGAGGACAAGATGGGTGGATGGCATCTCCGACTCAATGGACATGAGTTTGAGCAAGCTCTGGGACGTGGTGAAGGACAGGGACGCCTGGCGTGCTGCACAGTTCATAGGGTCACAAAGAGTCGGACACGACTGAGCAACTAAACAACAAGCATTTAAGACTGCATGGTCCTTTAAGGGGAAGATTTCATATACCTAAAATATGGTAAAGGAAAACAGTTTTATCTTTTAAGGCCATTTTCCTGGGGAACAGTCTTTTGTTTTGATATGGTCTGGTGTTAATATACCAAAATATAATTTAAAAAATTCAAAACATGTAGGGTCTTAGTCAAGAGACAAGAGTAAATCTTGTTTATGTTGTGTAAAGCTCAGAGAGAAAGTCAGTAGCCCCCCCCCCAACCCCTTCACTTTGTACAAAATATACTGGAATGTGCTAAATGCTAAAAGTGTCTACTTGTTCTCCCTTCTATTTTAACTGAAGAAAAAAAAGATCATTTGAAAAAGATCTAGAAAATACTTGTGTAGGGATAAGACTCCTAAGGGCAAAAAATACTCATTTGACTAAAACTTCTTTTAATTGAAAGTCTAAATTTACCTGAACTAGTCAGTAAACTAGCAAAATCCCAAACTCATTGTTTTAAAAGGATTAGCTGGCTGCAATAAAAATTACATCTTAAGAGGAACTAATTCTTGCCTGTTTTAAATTGGATGTTGGTTAAGTTTAAGCACCCAGTGAAGGGCTATAAACTGAAGGGCTTCAAAATCACTGCGGATAGTGACTGCAGCCATGAAATCAGAAGACATTTGCTTCTTGGCAGGAAAGCTGTGGCAAACCTAGACAGTATCTTGAAAAGCAGAGACATTACTCTGCTGACAAAGGTCTGTATGGTCAGGCTATGGTCTTACTAGCGTTCACGTACCTGGACTGTAAATAAGGCGGAGTGCCGAAGAATTGATGCCTTCGAACTGTGGTGCGGGAGAAGACTCCTGAGAGTCCTTTGGACAGTAAGAAGATTAAACCAGTCAATCTTAAGGGAAATCAACCTTTCATACTTGTTGGAAGGACTGATGCTGAAACTGAAACTCCAGTATTTTGGTCATCCAATGAGAACAGCTGACTCATTGGAAAAGTCCCTGATGCTGGGAAAGATTGAGGGCAGAAGAAGAGGGCATCAGAGGATGAGATGGCTAGATGGCATCACCAAAGCAATGGACATAAACTTGGGCAAAGTTCGGGAGATGGTGAGGGATACGCAAGGGAGGCCTGGCGTGCTGCAGTCCATGGGATCACGGTGAGTCAGACACGACTGGGCGACTGAACAACAGCAAAGCACCAAGTGTTTGGGTATCTCCTAGATAAAACAGCACTAGGCTAGTGGTATAGCCAGTATGTAATTCTGCCTTCTTTAATGAAGGTGTGGTTTGGTTGAGGTAGGAGACAGGGAAGGTTTAAATGAGGTGAGGATTAAGAATTGGACTTTAAAAAAGCTAGAACAGGGATTTGAATAGTTGAAGGGTAAGGGGTGACATTTTAAATTTTTATTGATTTTATTACTTTTTGGCTGTGCTGGGTCTTCATTGCTGCGCATGGGCTTTCTCTAGTTGTGGTGAATGGGGGCTGTTCCTTCATTGTGGTGCATGGGCTTCTCACTGTGATAGCTTCTCTTACTGTGGAGCATAGGTCCCAGGGTGTGCAGCCTCAGTAGTTGTGGCACATGCGCTTTGTTGCCCTGAGACATGTGGGATCTTCCCTGATTGGGGGATCGGACCCGCATGCCCTGCATTGGCAGGTGGATTCTTAATCACTGGGCCACCAGGGAGTTCCAGGGAGTTACATTTTGATTTTAACAGAGTGAGAAAGAATAAAACAGATTTAACATGCGAGTAAACTGACTTCTACAGAGTTAGAAAGGTAGATTTGGAGCCAAGTTCCAAATTCAGCTTGTCATGAAAACTATCCTTTAAGCATAGAGGATTTATATGGAGACGTGGTTGAAGAAGGTTGATATGATGGTCATATAGTAAATGACTTGGAGATAGGAGAAAAAAGTTGGGGATAAAGAATCTAAGTAATAGCATTATGGACCACATGGTGACTGCAGTTCCCCTACTAAGAGAGAAAGGCAAATTAGCCATCCAGCCCTTTGGTTGAAAAATGAGGATATGAAAACAAGGAAGAATAAAAAAACAAATGAAGCTTGTCATAGTAAAAATACTCTTTATTTAAATAAATAAAAACATTTTCAGTTCAGTTCAGTTGCTCAGTCATGGCATCTTAAAAACATGTTAAGATGCCAGCAAGAGTTGTTACCTAAAACTTGACTGTTAAGATCTCTCCAAGGTTTAAAAAAAAAAAAACATAATAAATCTTCCATCTGCTGGCTCTTTTAATCTACAACTTCTCCATCAGTTTTTCTGACCTAAGGGTAGAAGGAAAACACTGAGATAGTGTCAGTTTGATAACAAGTTTATGGAAGATCTAAGCTTGATGTGTGTTAATAGCATTTCAAATAGAGTTCTAGATAGCTCTTTCAACAAAGTCTAATTTAAAACCATTAGGACTTTCCCTGCATTCTGTTGTCAGGGGAGGAGGATTTTGAAGAGAAAACACGGAGGGTTTTTTTTGTGGCTGTGCTGTGAGGCACGTGGGCATCCTAGTTCCTGACCAGGGATCAAACCCCATGTTCACTGCAGTGGAAGCTCAGAGTCTTAACCATTAGACTGCTTGGGAAGTCCCTGGTTTGTTTATTCTTAAAGAAGAAAAGCTTGTCTAAGAATCTTTGAAGATTTAGAATATAATGTTAGTAATATTAATTAAAAATTTTATTGTTGTTTAGTTGATCAGTCATGTCTGACTCTTTTGAGATCCCATTTGCTATAGCCCACCAGGCTCCCCTGTCCATGGGATTTCCCAGGCAAGAATACTGGAGTGAGTTGCCATTTCCTCCTTCAGGAGATCTTCCTGACCCAGGGGTTGAACCCGCATCTCCTTGTTTCTCCATTGCAGGCAGATTCTTTGCCGCTGAGCCACTGGGGAAGCCCACTAGTTAAAACTGTGTTAATGTATGTTAAAACTATGATGTTAAAAAAGTTACTCTACCTTTTCTCCAAGACTTATGGTTGTTAGGATGTTTATCATGCATAGTCTCCTTTTTTATGTTTCTTGAGTCATTGCAGAATATGACCAAAAGAGGAAAGTTAGCTGGAAATTAGAACTAGAGAATTAGTCTAAATAACCAATTCTAGGAGATTAAAGTTACTTTAACAAAAATAGTTGATACTACTATCCATGAGGATAGGAATTACTGGTTTTGTGTTAGTTTCTGTTTAACGTAAATCCTTTCCACCTTCCCTTCCCCATGTGTATCTAGTGAGTAACTCCATTGATGGCTCCTCTAACTCTGGGCTGTGCCCTTTGAGTTTGTGTAGTTGGGAATCCTGACCTGGTTCATGTATAGTATGCTAGTTCCTTCCCCTTCATAGCTTTAGGAATTGATTTTTCATACCTTGAAAATCTTACACAGAATTGAGAACCTTGTGTAATAAAGTCCTTGATGGATTAAAGTCCTAAGTGGAGCTTTAGGAAAGTAATGCTCAAAATTCTCCAAGTGAGGCTTCAACAGTACATGAACCATGAACTTCCAGATGTTCAAGCTGGTTTTAGAAAAGGCAGAGGAACCAGAGATCAAATTACCAACATCCGCTGGATCATCGAAAAAGCAAGAGAGTTCCAGAAAAACATCTACTTCTGCTATATTAACAATGCCAAAACCTTCGACTGTGTGGATCACAACAAACTGTGGAAAATTCTTCAAGAGATGGGAATACCAGACCACCTGACTTGCCTGCTGAGAAATCTGTATGCAGGTCAAGAAGCAACAGTTAGAACTGGACTTGAAACAACAGACTGGTTCCAAATAGGAAAAGGAGTATGTAAAGGCTGTATGTTGTCACCCTGCTTATTTAACTTCTATGCATAGTACATCATTCGAAATGCCAGGCTGGATGAAGCACAAGCTGGAATCAAGATTGCTGGGAGAAATATTAGTAACCTCAGATATGCAGATGACACCACCCTTATGGCAGAAAGTGAAGAAGAACTAAAGAACCTCTTAATAAAAGTGAATGAAGAGAGTGACAAAGTTGGCTTAAAACTCAACATTTAGAAAACTAAGATCATGGCATCTGGTCCCAAATGTCAAATAGATGGGGAAACAATGGAAACAGTGACAGACTTTATTTTTTGGGCTCCAAAATCACTGCAGATGGTGAATGCAGCCATGAAATTAAAAGATGCTTGCTCCTTGGAAGAAAAGCTATGACCAACCTAGACAGCATATTAAAAAGCAGAGACAGGACTTCCCGGTGGCTCAGTGGTAAAGAGTCCGTCTGCCAATGCAGGAGACATGGGTTCGGTTCCTGGTCTGGGAAGATCCCACATACCATGGAGCAACTAAGCCCGGGCACCACAGCCACTGAGTTGGTGCCGTAGAGCCAGTGCTCCCCAGCAAGAGAAGCCACCACGACAAACAGTAGCCCCTGCTAGCCACAACTAGTGAGAGCCTGCACGCAGCAGTGAAGACCCAGCACAGTCACAAATAAAAAAATAAATGCCACTGAACTGCTTGCTTTAAAGTGATTGGTATTAGTTAAAAAAAAAAAAAAAAAAAAAGCAGAGACATTACTTTGCCAACAAAGGTCTGTCTAGTCAAAGCTATAATTTTTCCAGTAGCCATGTATGGATGTGAGAGTTGGGCTATAAAGAAAGCTGAGCGCCGAAGAATTGATGCTCTTGAACTGTGGTGTTGGAGAAGACTCTTGAGAGTCCCTTGGACTGCAAGAAGATCCAACCAGTCCACCTTAAAGGAAATCAATCCTGAATATTCATTGGAAGGACTCATGTTGAAGCTGAAACTCCAATACTTTGGCCACCTGATGTGAAGAACTGACTTACTGGAAAAGACCCTGATGCTGGGAAAGATTGAAGGCGGGAGTAGAAGGGGATGACAGAGGATGAGATGGTTGGATGGCAACACTGACTCAATGGACATGAGTTTGAGTAAGCTCCAGGAATTGGTGTTGGACAGGGAAGCCTGGTGTGCTGCAGTCCATGGGGTTGCAAAGAGTTGGACACGACTGAGTGACTGGACTGAACTGGAGCCTTAGGAAAGAATTGGAAGTACTCAGAGCCCATGACTACAGCTCTTTTAAAATTTGTAATTGAAGCTTAGGCATCTGCCATGATCTAGTGGCCATCTCACTCAAAGATACTCTATTAGAATAGAGATATTCTATTCTTTATTTCAATAGCTTCTATAAGATGATTTATCTTACCTTTCACAAACCAGCATTTTTGGAGTAAATGTCTTAAGGACAAATGAAAAAGAATGATGTGCGTTATCTAGAAAGAAGGAAAGCAGGAAGAAGTAACACAAGTACCAAGCATTTTTATGTTATTGCAGAGAAGGCTAACTAGCAGGAGATTTGAGTCTCACTTCCATACTTGTTTCTGGAAAATGCTAGAGACTACATTGCTACCTCCCTGACATAGGTCTGGTCATGTGACTTGTTTTTGCCAATGGAATGTGAATAGAAATACTCTCTTCTGGGCTGAGGTGGTTAAGAGGCAGCTGTACTTTCTCCGTTCTCTTTTTGTGCAGCTTGGGAAGCCAGGTGTGAAAGGTGAGTCAAAAGATGAAGAGCCTGTGTTCTTGAATCACCACTCCTACTGAATACTTGCACTGGATTGTACACGAGAAAATTTCTGTTGTGTTAATCATGACATTAACACTAAAGGGCTTGCATTGCTCTAACACACATCTTAATTTAATTTATTTATTTAATAACACATCTTTATTTCATATTAGTCTGTTGTACCTTATGGGGGCTTCCCAGGTGGCACTAGTGGTAAAGAATTCGCCTGCAATGCAGAAGACGCAGGAGATGCGGGTTTGATCCCTGGGTCAGGAAGATCCCCTGGGAGAGCATAGCAGCCCACTCCAGTATTCTTGCCTGGAGAATTCCATGGACAGAGGAGCTTGGCGGGCTGCAGTCCAAGAGTCGGACACGACTGAAGCGACTGAGCAAGCACGCATTATACCTTATGAGGTAGATATTATTCCTTTTATAGATGGGGAAGATGTATTTGAGCAGCAACTTTCCCTAAGGCCAGAGCAGATAGTGGAACCTAGGTCTGGCTTGAAAAGCTAGTGAGTTCTCCAATATAACATGCTGCATCTTAGAGAAAAGATATTTGGGATAGGATAAATCCTAATCTTTTAGATTACAAGTTTCAGTTTTTACCAGGAATTTTTTTCTATGGAAAGTGACTTGGTAAGATAAGAATCTGTTAATTCCTATATGTGAATCTAATTATTAGATTTAATTAGACTCCTTTTTACTGTGTTGCCTCTCTAGAGACAGATGAAATTCTCAAATTTACTCTTTTGATTGCTTTGGTGAAGGATTTTGTGGGAGGACTATTAAGACTTAATTACTGCAAGGCTGCTGTGCTTATTGGCTACAGAGGACTTAGAGTCCAAGCCTTCACTTAGTGCTCACTGTCTCACTTTGCTTACCTGTGTTCCAGACATCAGGGTCAGGAATCTGATTGGCAACTTTAGAAATTTTTCATTTGGTTCTGAACTTGGAGAAATAACCTTTGGAAGATTAAAAGGCTGTCTAAAATATGGCAGACAGAAGTTACAGAATCAGAGTGGAAACTTTTTTTCATTCCTCATTTGGCTAAGATTTCTATAGCTATGAAATATGGAGGGTTGGGGAGAGGATAATAGAACTCAACTCTACCTCCACTTAGAAAATAGAAAACTCCACTCCAAATAGAAAACTTAACATCATCTGTAGCAGTCCTATTGACACAGTTAGCCTCGTGTTCTTTGAGCCTTTTGTTTGGGACCACATGACAAGCATTATATTTTCAGTTAGCCATCTTTTTAGCTATCTTTGGATTTTTCTAAAAGGAAGACGTTCTTATTAAATGGCATTAAGGTTTTGCCTGAATTCCACCCTCCATTCCTTTCTGGAAATGCTGAAGATGTATCATGTTCCAACGTTAAGAACTTTCAGGTTTTATTCATGTTCAGAATTTTGTTCTTTTAAAAAAAAAAGTCTTTAATCTTTCATATTCTGAGTTCATTTTTCTCCCTGCATTAACTTAACAGTTATCAGGGAAACTTAACCTTTCTGCATGATGCCAGGTGGCACTGTAACCTGCTGGCTGACATCCTGTGGTTTGGGTCATAAGGACATACTTTCAAGGCTTCTGACTCCATGAGGCCTAAATAGCAGGAAGCATGGGTTGGCAAAGAAAATATTGGCATTTAAGATCAGGTAATCTTGACATAAGTCTATTTTCTGTTCTCAGAAAAAGAGTGGTGTAAAAGATATGAATATCTCAAGTCTTACCTATGAAAGTTTTGGATAACATAAGCCATAGCCTAGCTAGTTAGATAACAGGATTACAGGACAAATTCACTTCTTATATGGCTTGAAAGGCCAAAAATTAATATTTGTACACATATTATATAACTTGTTTTAAATAGTTTTTCTTTTTTAACATTCCAATAGTGTATTGAATAAACTGGCAGGATTCTTAGAAAACTCACAGTATCGGGTAAAATGAAGTTTAACACCATAAGCTAGAGAGTCCTGGAGAAAGCTGGGGCAGCTGGTTCCTTTACTGTTCAGCACTGCTCTCTTCCATCTCTCCACCAAACCTGTCTGAATGAAGCTTTTTTCCGGACATAGATACTATTTGTCAGATAGGTCAGCCTAACCACTTTTGGGGAGCAGGATTTGGAAAAGAGAACATTACTATGTTTAGGTTCAGGCTACTTTATATGAGAATGCCAGTCTGAAATCTCTAAAGTCGTAGGTATTAACACATGAAGACTCCTAGAAGCGAACTAAGAATACACTGTCTCAAATCTGGTGCATTTTACTGCCAATAGGAGGCCTACTTTCCCTTATGGCTAGCTGTCTTTAGCAACTCAGACATGCACTTCAAGGACTCCCAAGTTTCCAGGCAACAGCTACAGCTGAGATTTCTGCAAAGCAGAAACAGCATAGTCTGATGGGGAGGGGGGGGGGGGAAGAAAGATCAAGGCAGACTGGTATAAGCCATAGGGATAGAAAAGTGCCTAGAATAGCCCATTTCAATTCTACTTTGCACCATGCCTAGGGCATAGACAAAGAGCACAGAGCTAGACTGTTAAATGTCAGATTTTCCTGAGGGCGTTCAGGTGATTAAGTCTAGGGATTTAACCTCAGGTTAAACTCAGGTACCTTTCAGGAACCCAAGGCAAGGTGTTTTTTTTTAAAGCTTACAATGCATATTAATGATTATATTAGAGCCATGAAAACTAATTGTGAGTGAATTGGCTCCCTGAGTGTAAAGGCTGCAGTATATATAGTCCAATATTATATAGCTATCTTTAGATTCTTAAAGAATATGGAAAACAAGCTTTAATACATGAATGTAGTTGACAGATAACCCCAAACCCTTATTTTTTAAATTAATTTATTTTTAATAGAAGGATAACTGCTTTACAGAATTTTGTTGTTTTCTGTCAAACCTCAACATGAATCAGCCATAGGTATATATATATCCCCTCCCTTTTGAACCTCCCTCCCATCTCTGTCACCATCCCACCCCTCTAGGTTGATACAGAGGCCCTGCCAAACCCTTATTTTTAGCCTTATTTTTAGCAGCCTAGAAAAGTTTGAAGTTTGACTGGACTGATAAGACTGGTCTTAACAAACAAAGAGTGCTTCGGAATGGGCCTGGAGAACTGGTGACCTGGGAAAGGAAAGGAAAGTGAAGTCGCTCAGTTGTGTCCGCCTCTTTGCGACCCCATGGACTGTAGCCTACCAGGCTCCTCTGTCCATGGGATTTTCCAGGCAAGAATACTGGAATGGGTTGCCATTCATCGCTCACCTAATTATTGATAGCTGAATATTCCATGGAGAGAGACCAACACTATAATGCAGGTCATTTGGTTTAATACATGTCAGACTCAGCAAGCGTATTCCAATCTTGATGCTAGCTTGACACGTAAATGTCGTCTAAAGGCTCTTTAGACCTACCTTATTCTTGAAACAGTGTCTCTCAAAACTCCAAAGGACAGGGTGACTTGAAGAGGAAAACCCTTCTGTAAGGCAAAACAAGGTAATTAGCTGAAGTTTGACAAGAGGGAAAGCACAGTACCTTTCAGTCAGGTGATGTGAAGCAACTTTCTGTTCGAGCTACCCAATTCCTCTTCTCCCACTGTATGTTCTGTGGTTTCTCAGAGGTTTCAAAGTTTTTGATGTCATAGTTAAATCTTGAGAAGTGATTCTCCATCCCAGTTGTGTGTGCATGAGAGTCACTGAGTAGTTTTAAAGTGACAGAGCTTTTGACCCCACCCCAGAACTGTTGGATTAGAATCTTCATGAATGGGGTCTGGCTAACTGTGGCTTTAAAAGAGTTCCACAGGGGATTCTGATTTGTAGCCAGGGTTACTATACCCTGCTCTAGGGTAATTAAATTACCCTTCAAAGTGTGCCACCAGTTTTCAGCAGAAACTGCCACATAATGTTTCCAGTGAGTTGTACTAAGGATTACCTGTTGGCATGATTAGTCTCACCTTTAAACCTGGCCTTTTTCTTTATGGGGTGCAAAATAGAACTCTGCAGACAGCAGCATAAGCTCACTACATGTTAAAAAAATAAAAAATTTATATTTGGTCTTACTAATCCAGCATACCAGGTTTTAAGCCAAATATGTACATATACTATGTCATACAATTACTTGTGCAGTTGTCTGAGGGGTTGCTGCCATTGTATAGATTAGGAAACCAACTCAGTGGTGATGGATAGCCTAAAGTTACAAAACAAGTGTTTGAGTATCATTATTAATATTATTTGATGTAATACTTGTCAAGTACTTGAAGGACCTGATACATAGTAAATAACCAAGTCATCACTTTACATGCAGTAACTTATTTAATACACACAATACACCCAAGAAATAGGAACTATTATCAATATCATCTCCATTTGGTACTCAGGGAACCTGGATCAGAGCTGCTAAGTGATAGAGTTGGGATGTGAACTCAAATTACCTGGCTCCAGAACCTGGGATCCTAGTCCTAAGGCTCAGTCCACTGTACTCGATTACTTTGAGCTCAAATTTCTGTCTGATGCCAAAACGTAGACTTTTCCCATATGTCAAGTACAGGCAAGTAAGTGTTTCCAGGCCCTAGCAATCTTACAGTTCAGCTGAGGTGGCAGTATAATATGAAATTGGCAATTAAAAGGTGAAAATAATTTAGGTGTAAAATATGTGATATAGACCAAGTACTGTAGGAGTTCAACAAGGGGTCGACTTCGGATTGTTTGTGCTAGCTCCAGAAGACTGACTAGGAATTCAGTTTAACAAGATGGAAAGCATAGATAAATGGGAAAGGCAGAAATGAAAAATGAACATAGGACACTGACAATAGACTGAGAACTTGGTCTCCATTAAGTTAGGACATACTGGGGGACAAAAGAATACAAGATTGACTTGGCATAGAGTGTCTTCAATAACATTTTTAGAATGAGGATAAGAAATGCAAGTGAGAGGACTTCCGTGGTGGTACAGTGGACAAGAATCTGCCTGCCAATACAGGGGACACCCGTTGGATCCCTGGTCTGGGAAGATCCCACATGCTGCAGAGCAACTAAGCCCGTGCACCACAACTATTGAGCCTATGCTCTAGAGCCCAAGAGTCACAACCCAAGGCCCACACACCTAAAGCCTACACACCAGAGAAGCCACTGCAATGGGAAGTCTGTGCACTGCAATGAAGAGTAGCCCCCGCTCGCTGCAACTAGGGAAAGCCTGTGCACAGCAGTGAAGACCCAGCACAGCCAAAATAAATAATAAATTAAAAAGAAAGAAATGCAAGTGAGAAAGATCAACAGGAACTATATTAACCTATAGGGAGGCTGCTGCTGTTATATTGCTGTTCAGCTCCCTAGGTATTGGTGTCTTTCTGCCTGTCCTTTATTCTCCATCAAGGTGAAAGACCAATAGAAACCTCATGGATCTCTTTAGAGAAACTGAGTTTCTTTGGTAACAGCAAGTGATTCAGATATCTGGGGCCACTATCACCTTACACTAGGCCCATAGCCTTCTAGGGACTCAATTGCAGTAAATAAACTGGAAGGCAGATTATCTATATTCTGAAAATGCAAAGTCTACCTTAGAGATATTTGAAATTTTATTCCGTCTTCTTGTTTCTTTGAAAAGGTTTTGGAAAGGAGGTAGATATGAAGACAGTTCTGTTTGATTTAGAATTTTCTGAGGACTTGCTGCTTTTTGCCTTGTAAGAAACTTGAAAGGGAGCTGATTTTCTTGATAAGGCCTAACTTGGAATGGCAAGAATATTTTAGTGCTAAAATTTATCTAGTCTTCTAAAATTTAAAGTCTGTCATTAATTTCCCCTCGTTAATCTCAGTTAATTTCATCATTCTTCATGGGAACTGTTTCCCAGTTTAGTCTTTTTTCATGACATTTATTGTATTATTATCATTTTTTTAATAAAATAAATTTTGGTTTTTGGCAGCACTGGGTCTTTGTTGCTGCGTGCGGGCTTTTCTAGTTGTGGCAAGTGGGGGCTACTCCTTACTCTAGTTGTGGTGCTCAGGCTTCTGTGTCTCAGTGACTTCTCTTGTTGCGGAGCACTGGTTCTAGGCCCTTGGGCTCAGTAGTTGTGGCGCATGGGCTTAGTTGCTTTGCATCACATGGAATCTGGATCAGGGATTGAGCGGGTGTCCCCTGTACTGCAAGGTGGATTCTCAACCACAGGACTGCCAGGGAAGCCCCTAATTTAGTCTTAATAATTCAGCAACTAAATCAGCATATTTATTGAATGGCTACTGTGTCTAAGAGGTGGTCTAGATCAGTGTTTCTTAACATGTGTCCAATGGACCATTTGCACCAAAACCTCCTAGAGTACTTGTCAACTCAAACTTCCAGACCCCACTACCAATCCTGAATCTCAGGAGACAGTGATTGATCTGTTTCTTAAGTACCCTTAAGAATCATTGGACTTAAGTGGTGATTCTCAAACCTGAGAGAGCATTGAAGTTAACCTGGAGGGCTTGTTAAAACAGAGTGCTGGACCCTACTCTTGCTTTGGATTTAGTAAATCTGGGATGTGTGTGTTAGTCGCTCAGTCGTGTCCGACTCTCTGTGACCCCCATAGACTGTAGTCTGCCTGGTTCCTCTGTCCATGGAATTCTCCAGGCGAGAATACTGGAGTGGGTTGCCATTTCCTTCTCCAAGGTCTGGGTTAGGACCTGAGAATTTGCATGTCTGATAAGTTTTTAGGTGATGCTAATGTGACCACCCTTTGAGAATCACTATGCTAGAGCATTGTGAGGGATATGAAGAAGTATCAGATGCACTTCCTGTCATTAAGGAACTTATGATGTAGTTGGGGAGATAAGACATACACTTAACAAGGAATACATGTTACATATAATGTTTGCTATTGAATAGGGTAGTTTGGAGGAGTTGAGATTTAGTCTGCGCCCTGACAGGTGGATAGTCTTATTAAAGTTCAGGAGAGAATAACAGGCATTCTTGCGTGTGTGTGCGCGTGCTAAGTCGCTTCAGTGGTTTCTGACTCTTTGCGACCGTATAGACTGTAGCCCACCAGGCTCCTCTGTCCATGGGATTTCCCAAGCAAGAGTACTGGAATGGGTTGCCATTTCCTTCTCTAAGTGATCTTCCCAACCCAGGAATAGAAACTGCATTTCTTATGTCTCTTGTATTGAGACGCTGGTTCTTTACCACTAGCGCCACTTGGGAAGTCCAGGCATTCTTGATGGGGATATAGTAGAGGGAAAGTATAAAGGTGGATGGGACTTGGGTGGTTGGTACTTGTTTGTCTGCTGTGGAGCTTTATATAGGACATTGTTGTTGTCTAGTTGCTAAGTGATATCCGACTCTTTTTCAACCTCATGGACTGTAGCCCACTGGGCTCCTCTGTCCGTGGGATGTCCCAGGCAAGAGTACTGGAGTGGGTTGCCATTTCCTTCTCTAGGGGATCTTCCCAACCCAGGAATTGAATCTGTGTCTCCTGCCTTGGCAGGTAGATTCTTTATCATTGAGCCACCTGGGAAGCCCCTTATAGGACACTAGAGGAAGGCTAAGGCCAAAAAGGTTGGTGCCAGACTATGAAGAGCCTTGAAAGCCTGCCCCTCTCCCCCACCCCACTCATTTCACAGTCTTACCAAAAATACTGCAGAGCTAGAAAGAGGAAGTCTCCCCTGCTGAGTGTGCAATAGGAAGTACAGAAGATTCTGAGGGCCTATGAGGCGTAATGACTACTTTCAGCCACGAGCCAATTGTAGAGGTGACAGGAAGACCAGCACACCAACCAGGCTGGGTGCTTCCGCCCAGAGGGTGTCACCACCCTAGCTGAAAGTGTTTGGGGAGATCAGGCATTGCTGTCTGGATGCTCCTTTCTCTCAGTGGCCATCATGTCTTTGACCTCTGCATACCAGCATAAATTAGCAGAGAAGCTCACTATCCTGAATGATCGAGGTCAGGGGGTCCTCATCCGGATGTATAACATCAAGAAGGTAAGTGTGGGCAACTGGACTAGCACTAACTATTCCAGCAGCAGTAGGGCGGGGACCCCGGAGACCGGCAGGTCCAGCTGTTAGACTCCCTTCTCTTTCCCACTGGTTTAACTGGCCTTCAATCACTCGGATTATATAGGACAGCTGGTGCTGGGAGGCAGAAGGGGAGGCTTTTCTTCAGGGCTTCCGCCTTTTTTGGTATGATTCTCACCCCAAAGAGAACATCTGCTTTCTGCTGGGGGTAACAGTGGGATGGGAAATAATTATGTTCCGAGTCGCCTGGATAAAAGTCTAGGTCTAGAATTCTGGGTCTTATTGTTTAGTGCTGGCCCCCACACTCTGAAGAAATCAAGTTGGGTGTCTACCAAAAGTTTTTAAATGGAAGTACTTTCCCTGAAAGGAAAAAATAGATAGGAAATTTGGGTTAAAAAGAGTAACTACCTTTGAGTTACTTAGAGTCTGAGACAGGTCTCACTGTGGTCTTATATATGTGTGTTTAGGATAGGAACTGTGGAATTGGGAGAAGCTAGTGATAAGAGGTGGGCTAGTGCTGGGCCTAGTGAAGTTAAGAAATAAAGATGGTGGGAGTGGGACAGAAAATGTTTCTGGGACAGAAAATGGGGGACTTGGGGGAGGGGACCTTGGTGCATTTCATAATAAATCATTGGGACACAGTTTCATCTCCATGCCTCCTATAAATGCCCTTGGGATGAGATGCTTATATAATGGACATAATTATGACACTAATTCTCCCATGAAGTCTAACTCCTGAGTAGCTGCTTTTCTCACTCCTTCCGGCTTCGGCTGAGGGGTGGAGAGAGCTTCCTCTTTGTGCCGGGCCCAAGCAGACGTTAGCCTTTATCCAGCAAGACGAAATGCCCAGGTTATTTAGCTCTTCTGATGGTTGGCTTAATGTCCTGGAACTTTTTCCTGACCTACTCTTATTCTTTTATAATTAATACTCAGATCCCCTTTCCCTAAGAGAGATTGTGTAAGAATGCACAATGTGGGAAGAGGTATGTTTCTGAGGAACAGGAGAAAGGGTTGGTAAACATAAAGTTATTTATCTGTGCAGACTTGTTCAGACCCCAAATCCAAGCCCCCTTTCTTACTGGAAAAGTCCATGGAATCATCTCTCAAGTACATCAACAAGAAATTTCCCAACATAGATGTCCGAAACAGCACGGTAAGAATGCTGTCCCTCCTCTGTCCTTTCTCCAAAATAACTGCTTGAATGGTTCAATCTCTCTCTTGATGGCCTCTCTTTGAACTTGCCAGAGGATGGAGTGGCCTTCTTTTCGTTTTCCTAAGCTAAAACACGGGGCTTCAGGTTATTGTAGTCTTGAGATTTCTGAGATAAGATGAGATTCTTCTAAGGGTAAGCTGGAGCAAAACATTGACCCTGTTCACAAGAACACTTTGTTCTTACCAAGAAAGAGAGCTCTGTTTGATGCAGCAGTTGCATATATTTTATTGTTGTTCCTGTTTCCTACTCAGTGTTTTCTTGTTTATTGTCTTAGAGTTATACATCTAGTGGCATGTCCCTTACTTCTCCCTTATTAAATGTTACCCCTAGATTTCTTACTATCTTACTTATAACATCTTCTCATTCAGCTACTTTTGACCTAGATATGAATAGTAAACCACTTTGGCTGAAAGAGACCTTGAAATTTCCTCTCATTTAGCACTCTATATCTAGTCAGGATTACATGCAACCATCCTGCCTAGATAGAGAATATTCTCTCCGAAACTTCAGAATTTGGAGATTTTCCAGCTTCCTCTGTCTTCGTATTTTAACCCTCTTTAAGAATGTTTTAGGTATAACCCCTATTCTCTTGGGTTGCTTTGATCACTTGTCTTCTTACTTTGTTTCTTTCAGCAACATTTAGGACCAGTACACCGGGAAAAATCTGAGATAATTAGATACCTTACCAACTACTACCAGTCATTTGTGGATGTTATGGAATTTCGGGTGAGCTCTCTCTAGCCCAAGTACCCAATGTTTGGATGTTCATGTATGTTCCTTATTATTGTTTCTTTAAAATATCAGATGCATTGATATGGAAGGATATCTAAGTTGTATTGTTAAGTGAAAGTGAGTTATAGAATAGTGTATGATACAGTTTTATTTTTGTTTTAAAAGATACATAAATTTATATACACATAGTGTTAGTATATATGTAGGAAATATTTGGGATATTATACATTAAGCTATTAAAAATACCTGACTTTGGAGCTAGATTATTATGATATGCTTTTTAATTTATTACATTAAATGTTTTCGTATTCTTTGAATTAAAATTTTAAGTATTTTCCCCTCAAATTTTATTTCCAATCTACTAAAAAATTTCAAGAATAGTACAATGAATATTGGTCTATGTTCCCCCTGGATCTCCTGATTTTTAATATTTTGCCATGTTTGCTTATCTTTTTTTTTCCCTTGAACCATTTGAGTTGCAGGCACCATGACATTTCTCTCCACAAATACTTTAGCATACATCTGCTAAGAACAAGATTATTTTCTTACATAACCTTAATGCAGTTATTGTACTCAGGAAATGTAAAATTGCTACAATGTTATAGTTATAGCCCATATTCAAATTCCTCTAATTTTCTCAAGGGTCATACATTGAATTCATGATGTAATATCTCTTAGTTGTCATGTCTCTTTAGTCTTTAATCTAGAATAATTCTCAGTCTTATTTTGAGGGTTTTCTGAAGGGTTCAGACTAATTATTTTTCAGAATTTCTCTCAATTTGAACTTATCTAATTATTAACAATGTTTGGTAGCATAATGTATGGGTGATATTTTATTGAGTTCTAGACATTGAATATGTACTATTTTGTAACCATAAACTGTAAAAATATGTTTAGTGCTTGGTTTTGAAGGGCAGATTGATATGATGTTTTAAAAGTCTTAGAAAATATACTTTTAAATGTAATAATTCTAATTCTAGAAATTTGTCTTAAGGAAACAATCAGAAGTGCTAAGGTATATGTACAAGAATGTACTCTCTTGTATTTCTATTGCATTATTTATGATAGTGACAACTGGATAATTGATATATTCAATAACTAGAGGCTTAATTAAAAGTTCAGAGTGTGTGTCTATAAGTGAATATTATACAGCTGCTAAAGACAATACATATTTATATTACTTGGCATGGGAAAAATGCTCTTCACATGTTTTTTAGTGTAAAAGCAAATTACAATGTAGCTTAACAGAGGAGATATCCCTAAAATGTATATTTACATAGATAAAAATGCATACGAAGGTTAGAACTTCTTTGTATGGTGAGATTATGAGTGGTTTTAAAAATGAGTTAAAATTATGTTTGTATTTTCTGATTTTTCTACAATGAACACATTATTTAAGTATTAAAGAAATAACACAAATTTTAGTCATTTGAGCCATGTAAGTTTATAATGGTATTACAGTATTTCTTCAGCTAGTACAAGAGTATGGAGCCCTGCCTTGGGTGTCTTAGGGAGCTAATCCAGGCTGGTCATCAGATCATGCAATGAAGATAGAAGGGGGGACACGGAAGACCGTAAGTTCTGAAGGAGGGTCAGGTCAGAGGTTATTCATTTGGTAATGAGAGTAATGGTTAGGAAGAAGGTAGGCACTGGTAGAGGTAGTAGAAGAATTCTGGAAGCATATAAAAAAGTTTTTCACTGAAAATCCAAAAGATACCTTCTGGTTGCTGCAGTGGTAAACTTCTGAGCCCAAGGAGTTTAGTACAGCTCACTCAGGAATGGAAGGGAAATAGAGATACAGGTATTGTGTGTTGTGAAGTAGGTAGACTCTGAATCAAACAGACCTGGTTTCAGCTCTCAGCTTTATCACTTATAAACTATATGACTTTGGTAAGAAACTCTTTGAATCCCAGTTTCTTTATCTGTAAAATGGGAAGTAAGATTTACTACATGGGGTATTTGTAAGAATTAAATTAGACAATACATTGAAAACACTTAACACGGTGTTTAGTGTATAATAGAGTAATGGGCCAACAGATGTTAAATCTATTCCTTTCTGATTCTGTCTCTTATAGTATAAAACCTGTGTAGTGACATCGGTTGTATGAGTGGCTGGAAGCAAACCTCAGTTATATTATCCCTTGGGAATTTGGTTGCAGCAAGGAGTTTAGACTGGCCTTCCTAGCAAAGGAGGCAGCATAGACCTAGACAGAGGTCTTGAGGTCATGTAGTACAGACAGAAGATCATGGGCTCTGGGTTCTAATTCTGGTCCTTACTAGCTTTGTGATCTGTGGTGAGTTTTTTTTTTCTTTTTGGCTGTAGTGAGTTTCTTAACTGCTCTCAGCCTCAGTTTCCCTGTATGTTAATTTAGATACAGCCTTTTGGGGATGATAACTTGGAACATTTTTTTTCTCATGCATTTAATAAATTTGACAAATGTATACACCTGTGTAATAGCCAGCATAAAATATGGATAATTTTCATCAACACAAAGGTTCCCTGCACCTTTTTATCCTTAGTCAATCCCAACTTATCCTGTCCCCAGGCAACCACTGATCTGCATTCCAGATTAGATTTTTCTTTTTTGGAGGTTCATACATGTAATTAGGATCTATACACCATGTTTTCCTTTGCATCTGGCTTCTTTCACTCAGCATAATATTTTAAAGATTTATTTATGTTTTACATATCTGCAATTCATTTCCTGTTTTTGCTGAGCACTATTTCATTGTATGGATACAATCTGTTTATCCATTTCCCTGTTGATGGACTTCTGGATTGTGTCCAGTTTTTGGCCAGTATGCATAAGTTGCCATAAACATTTAAGTACAAATAACTGTGGGGACACATTTTTCATTTCACTTGGATAAATGATCTAGAAGTTGAATTGCTAAATCATATGGTATGTATATGTTTAATTTTATAAGAAACTGCCTAACTTTTCTCCAAAGTCATTGTTCCGTTTTCTCTTCCCATCCACAATATATCAGTGTTCCTGTTGCTCCACATTCTTATCAAACTTGCTTTTAGTCATTCATGTCATTCATGGCCATGCGCTGTGTGGCATGCATATAGGCTCTTAGTTCCCTGACCAGGAATTGAACTCGTGCTCCCTGCATTAGGAGCAAAGTCTTAACCACTGAACTTCCAAGGAAGTCCCTAGTCATTCTTTGTTTGTTTTTTTGGCTGTGCTGAGTGGCTTTCAGAATCTTAGTTCCTTGACCAGGATTGAAGCTGCTGCTGCTAAGTCGCTTCAGTTGTGTCCGACTCTGTGCGACTCCATAGATGGCAGCTCACCAGACCCCGCCATCCCTGGGATTCTCCAGGCAAGAACACTGGAGTGGGTTGCCATTTCCTTCTCCAATGCATGAAAGTGAAAAGTGAAAGTGAAGTTGCTCGGTCGTGTCCGACTCTTCGTGACCCCATGGACCGCAGCCTACCAGGCTCCTCCATCCATGGGATTTTCCAGGCAAGAGTACTGGAGTGGGTTGCCATTGCCTTCTCCGGGATTGAAGCTGGGCCACTGCAATTAAAGTTCCAAGTCCTAACCACTGGACCTCCAGGAAACTCCCGAACTTTAGTCATTCTAATGGGTGTGTGAATCTGCCTGCCAGTGCAGGAGATGTGGATTCAATCCCTGGGCCAGGAAGATCCCCTGGAGGAGGAAATGGCAATCCACTCCAGTATTTCTTGCCTGGAAAATTCCATGGACAGAGGAGCCTGGCAGGTTGCAGTCCATGGGGTTGCAAAGAGTCAGACATGACTGAGCACTGCACGGCATTGCACTGCACTGGGTATGTAATGGTATCTTCTTGTGAGTTTAATTTGCATTTTCCTGATGGTTAGTATTATTGGACATCTTTTCATGTTCTTATTGGTCATTTATATATATATATTTAAACTTTTAATTTTGTGTTGGGGTATAGCAGGTTAACAATGTTGTGAGTTTCAGGTAACAGCGAAGGGACTGCGTCATACCATTTTTATATTTTTAATTGTAAAGAGCCTATTCAAATCTTTTGGCAAAGTGTTTTAAAAATAAATATATATATACTCTTTGATCTAGTAGTTCAACTTGTGTAGAATTGACAGTATCAATGTGCAGTGACTAGGCCGTCAGTTGGGAAAAGACAGAATGAATTGGCCATATCATGGACTACTATGCAGCCATTAAAAAGAAGTGCATTAGGGATCTACCAGAGACTTGAGGACTTTTAGCAGGTATGATTGAATTAAAAAAGTAAAATGGTAATAAGAGTGTGATATTATCTCAAGTTTTTAACACAAATGATTTTCAAAAAAACCTTCTGTCTTTTTCACCCTACCTGAATAGGATTATATAAATAGGGTGAAAATTAACAAAGGACATACTAGGTTGTTAAACTTGTCTGCCTGAAGGTTGGACAGGATGTAGAGTGAGTGCTGATGTGAGGGAGGAGAGAAGTATCCACAGTAAAACTGCTTATTATTTAGGCAAAATTAAGTATGAAAAGAAAAGAATCCCTCTCACACTGGAATGAGGGTTAGATGAAGTATATGCAAATAACCTAGTAAATACTTAGCACATATTGTGGTAGGTGATCAGTAAGTAGAAACATATAGAAAGTTTGGTAGTATTCCCATTTGTTAAAGAGAACAGGAGATAGAATCAAAGAACAGACTGATTTTGGGATTCATCAATTAAAAAAAGGGGAGGGTCCTGATTTTTGGTATTTTAGAAACAAACAATCAGATAATCTGCATTTTGTAACTTTTTTTTTTGTGTGTGTGGAGGAAGAGGGCGCTGGGACAATAAGATGAGGGAAGGCGTGCACAGTGTAGTAGGGACCTGTGCTTGTGGAGACATGGACATCCAGTAGGGTAGCCTGACAGGGGCCTACTGACAGCTCATGGGGGAGGAACTTCCCGAACTCAGCAGCCTCCTGTACCTTATTCAGTGGCTCCCTAGGACCTCCAAGGAAGAGAGCCTTTCCCTCAAATTCCGGTAGTACATGTCATCTTCTCTTTATTCTTCATTGATTCTCATCTCCAATTCTACCCCCAGGATCATGTGTATGAACTTCTCAACACCATTGATGCCTGCCAGTGCCATTTTGATATCGTAAGATTCTTTGCAATTGTATTCTATCCTAGAGCCGTGGAAATGGTCTCTGTTGGGACAGTGTGGGGTGAGATGGGACTAGAGGAATGGCTGTTCCTCCAGGACTATAATATAATATATACTGTATAATGAATGAATGGCTGTTAATTCAGGACTATACTTCTGTAAAAATGTGGAAGTTAAAGTGCATTTACATGTTAAGCAGATCAGCATTGTGATTTTTTTAATACAAAATCCACATAAAAATGTTGTTCTTCTACCTCATCGAACACCTAATTAGGCCAGCCCTAATTTCCTGGCCTCCTTATATCTTGAGTTCACTTTTAGCCCCTGAACTTGTTCCAGTTTTCTTCATCTGAATTTGCAGTCTTGTCAATTTCTTCATTTTTTATTTTCTTCTAATATATGTATTTATTTATTTGGCTGTACCAGGTCTTAGTTGTGGCATGTGGGATCTAGTTCTCTGACCAGGGCTCAAACTCTGACCCCCTGCACTGGGAGCTCAGAGTCTTAGCCACTGGGCCACAAGGGAAGTCCCCAATTTCGTCTTCTAAATAGACCTGTCCAGAGTCTGGTTAGCACTGTCTGGAATGATTGGGGAAATCGAGTTTAATAGGCCTTGCCGTTCTTGGATTTCTATGTATTTTCCTTGTAGAATCTCAACTTTGACTTCACTCGGAGTTACCTGGACTTGATAGTGACTTACACCTCAGTTATTTTACTTCTGTCACGGATTGAGGATCGACGGGTACTCATTGGCATGTTCAACTGTGCCCATGAGATGGTGCATGGACACAGGTGAGTTAAGGAGATGTATACAAAATGATGAATCTCATACGTGGTGCTATGAAGTAAAAGTGGATACAAAGGAAGTAGATGGCATGCTTTCTCATGTGAGAATCTATAATCTACATGATGACACAGGCAAAATAAAACAATTTAGAATACTTATAAGGGCATACACTAAGACGTGCACTTTTACATATAGTTAATTCTTGAATATCTACTAGTGGGCTATCCAGTCTGCACTATCTCTAATGAGTTTTTAATCCTGGGCTGGCTGATGCCGCTCTCCTTTTCAGGTTATTGCAAAAAGCAAAGAAAACATTTTTTAATATTAGTAGGAATAATATTAGTAAAGTTAAAGCCTTTAGAGGTAAGTAATGTATGATAATACATTTGAAGCCAAATATAAATGGATTTTGAATTATGTACAATTCTTTGCCTTTCTGTTAGTGCAAATAAAAGCATTTAAAGGCTGAAAAAAGTGAAGACCAGAGAGATCAGAGTGGGCTGTTGAACATTGTTCTATGTATGATATATATTCCTGCATGTCTACATGAGTACCTAGACATGTGACTTTTATTTGCTTTGAGTGTGTGTGTGTGTGTGTGTGTGTGTATCCTTTTGGTCTGTATACAGATTTGGGTCCCGCAATAACTAATCAACATGAATTTGTAGAGTACCTATCATGTGTTCAACCCTATTTCAGTTGCTTGTAAGGAAGAAACTTTCATGGACCAGCCCCGAATCATGTGATTCTGTCTTAGTATTCCTGGGCCTGGAGTGGGTTATCTTTATATGTAATTTACAGTTTAGTATCTTTGTAGGTGGTAGAGAATACCAGCTTATGTACACACCTTTGACCTATATGCAAACATGAGAGTTTACATCATGCTTAATTGAGGGCTGTAAGCATTTTCCCTGTGCTTTCTTCAAGTGACTCCAGTTTTGCCCGTCTGGGTCAGATGGTCTTGGAGTATGACCACCCTCTGAAGAAGCTGACGGAGGAGTTTGGGCCTCACACAAAGGCAAGTTTCTTGAGAGACTGGAGAATTTCTCAGGCAGAAGTAGGTTGTCCCCATCATTGACTTTAAGGATTCATTTGTTTTCCCTCACAGGCTGTGAGTGAAGCCCTCCTGTCTTTGTATTGCCTCTTTGTCCGAAGGAACCAAGGGGCTGAGCAGTGGCGCAGTGTCCAGCTTCTGAGTCTTATCGGCACAGCTTCAGCCATGATTAACCCTGCTAATTCAGACACAGTGAGTTCTCTTTTCCTCTTGTCAGTGGAAGCATGCTCTTTCCAAGGCCATTTCTGTAGAGGCTTCTTCTTTTCAGGAGATATCAGCCCTAAGAGTGCTTTAGCCCTTTGCTAGGATATACTTCTGTGTTGATCACCTTATGTGGCTAAAAAAACCATGGTTACGTTGAAGCTTTTCTTTGGATCAGGATTAGGATGTGCCTGCCCATAGAAGGAAGTTAATAAATATTCACAGAATGAATGAATGGATGAAACTGAGTCATTAGGCACCTATTTAGCCCAGCAGGAACTTGAGCATAGATGTCAATTAATTAACAAATGTTTTTATTCAATTACTATCAGCCCAAGGTTTTTGCTGCAAAGAATTTCTCGTCTAGTAGGAAGATACACCATGTGGTCATAAAAATAGAACTGATGGTACAAGATGTATGAGAAGCACTAGACAAGTGATTTATATTTTATATGGTGAAAAAATCCAAGGGAGGGGGAAATCATAAGATTTTTAGTATTACTCTCCTGAACTGTTGAAGAGAAGTTAAGTCAAACCATTTATTTGTCCTTACTTCTAGCCTAAGTTCCTTTCCCCCCCTCAAGTATATTTTCCCCTCAATCTATTTCTAGTGCCTCACCTCCATTATAGGCATGTTTTCCCAGGTATTGGCTTATCAAAGATCCTGACCCAGTCTGGTAAAATAAGAGTTGTGTTTGATACTCCAATTCTAGCTTGATTGTCCTTGTCTTGACTGCCTTAGTCTTTAGACCAAGTTAAATAGCTGTTAAACCATCTCTGCCTGCCTTCTCATAGATGGCCTGTGAGTACCTGTCTGTGGAAGTGATGGAGCGTTGGATTGTCAGTAAGTTTTTTGTGGGTTGAGGTAGAAATAGACCTGGCAGCATGTTACATGGAGATCAAACCCTAAAAGTCTTCCTTTGCACTGTTTTACCCACCTGCAGTTGGATTTCTTCTTTGTCATGGGTGCCTCAACTCCAATGCTGATTGCCAGAAACTGTGGAAGCTGTGTCTGCAGGGCTCCCTGTACATCACCCTCATCCGGGAGGATGTGCTCCAGGTGCACAAAGTCACCGAGGACCTGTTTAGCAGTTTGAAAGGGTGAGACCTGAGAGCCAAGCTGATCTTCTTTGGGGATTTTTAGCCCCTCCTAACATCCTTTTCTAGTCTCCATGAGTGTCCCGAGTATAGGTATTAAGGAATAGTTCTAATTATCAAAGAAATATTTATTGAATACATACTATTTACTAAGTACTTCACTCAATACAGTCACTAATAAGATAGCATAGAGGTTAAGATCATGGACCCTGAAACCAGATTACCTGACTTTGAATTCCAGCTCTGCCACTGACTGACTATGGGATCTTGGGCAAGTTACTTAACTTCTTTATGCCAGGCCTCAATTTATCTATAAATAATGATAGTACTTCCCTATGACCTACCTCCTAGGGTTGTTAGGAGGAATAAAAGAGTAACTATTTATAAAGCATGTAGAAAAGTGCTTGGTATGCTGTAAATGCAGTCTATGTGCTTTTTAAACAAAGACAGAATCTCTGCTCTCAAAGAGCTTGCAAATTAGTGAAAAATAGATAAACTGTTGTGATATAATAAGGGATTATGATGTATAAACACAAACTGCTTTAAACTGGCCTTGGAGGATCCAGCAAAACCTGGAGACAGACCTGAAGAATTAAACAAGTGAAGTGTGTATGTGTGTGTGTGTGTGTAGGAGTCATGGGGGCGTGAATGGAGAGGCAGGGAAGTTGCTTAAGGCAGAGAAAGATACTTTAGGCAGAGAAACTATCAAGGTTTTGAGGCAAGAAGGAGCATAGCATTTTCTAAGAAATTCATGTAGCTCTGGTTACAGAAATGAAGAAGTTGTCAAGACAACCTTGGAGAGGTAAGTTGGGTCCTCAGATGCCTTGCCATCTATTCAATTTGAGCCTATTCTAAAAGGGATAGGGAGTCATTGAATGATTTTTAAACAGGGCAGTGACACAATCATATTTACATTTTAGAAAAAGTCACTCTGGCTGCAGGGAAGAAAAGAAGTCAGATGGAAAAAACTAGAGGCAGAGATTAATGAAGTAAATTAGGAGAAACTGAGGATGAAGTCAAGGTTTCTGGAATGGATACTTGGCATTCCTTCAGATAGAGAACATACGATAAAAGCTAGTTTGTGGGAAAAGGTTGTGAATTCAGTTTTGAGCAGTTTGCATTTGAAGTATTTGTAGAACATTGAAGATAGATGTATGTTAGACCTTTTACGTTTTGATTGTGGAGTTTAGGAGAGAGATATGGTTTCAGATTAAGTTTGGCAAAATGATAATCAAAGCCATGGGAGTAGGTGAGATTACTCACAGAGAATGTGTGAAGTGAGAAAAGACTGGGAGAGAACCTCTGAGACATTGAAATGTAAGGGCCAGCAGAGGCAGAGAAATCAGTGAGAGGAATAACAGAGGCAAGGGAAGAAGACATGTCAAGAAGAAAGGACTGGTTATCTATGTTTGACAGTGCTGAGAGGTCAAATAAAATGAGGACTGGAAAATGTTTAATTTATTTGTAAAGATGGTCTTAGTCCCCTTCTTGTTCAGTTCAGTTCAGTTCAGTCACTCAGTCGTGTCCGACTCTTTGCAACCCCATGGACTGCAGCACGCTGGGCTTCCCTGTCCATCACCAACTCCTGGTGATGGAAAAACCTACTCAAACTCATGTCCATCGTGTCAGTGATACCATCCAACCATCTCATCCTCTGTCATCCCCTTCTACTCCTACCTTCAATCTTTCCCAGCATCAGGGTCTTTTCCAATGAGTTGGCTCTTTTCATCAGGTGGCCAAAATATTGGAGTTTCAGCTTCAACATCAGTCCTTCCAATGAATATTCAGTACTGATTTCCTTTAGGGTGGACTGGTTGAATCTCCTTGCAGTCCAAGAGACTCTCAAGAGTCTCCTCCAACACCATGGTTCAAAAGCATCAATTCTTTTGCACTCAGCTTTCTTTATAGTTCAACTCTCACATCCATGCATGACTACTGGAAAAACCATAGCTTTGACAAGATGGACCTTTGTTGGCAAAGTAATGTCTCTGCTTTTTTAATATGCTAAGTTGGTCATAACTTAGAATATTAAGGAGCAAGCGTCTTTTAATTTCATGGCTGCATTCACCATCTGCAATGATTTTGGAGCCCCCCAAAATAAAGTCTGTCACTGTTTCCATTGTTTCCACATCTATTTGGCATGAAGTGATGGGACCAGATGCCATGATCTTAGTTTTCTGAATGTTGAGCTTTAAGCCAACTTTTTCACTCTCCTCTTTCACTTTCAACAGGCTCTAGTTCTTCTTCGCTTTCTGCCATAAAGGTGGTATCATCTGCATATCTGAGGTTATTGATATTTCTCCTGGCAATCTTGATTGCAGCTTGTGCTTCATCCAGCCCAGCATTTCTCATGATGTACTCTGCATAGAAGTTAAATAAGCAGGGTGACAATATACAGCCTTGATGTACGCCTTTTCCTATTTGGAACCAGTCTGTTGTTTCATGTCCAGTTCTAACTGTTGCTTCCTGACCTGCATACGGATAACTTCAATTGAGTACTGAGGTCAGAACCTGGATTGCAGTGAGTTTAGGACCAAATAGGAGATATGGAATTTAGTAAGTAACTCTTTTAAGAAGTTTGATCTTGAAGGGAAGAATAGAGACAGGGTTATAATGAGAAGGAGGTAAGCGGTTAAGGAAGGGGTCAAATACCTTTATTATCTTTGTAGTTGCAAAACTAACACCAGAAATGTAAAAAATACCAAAAGGAAGTTGACTACAATCTCATGTCCCCAAATATTTTGGTGCATGTCCTCTAGATGCTTGTGTATATATGTGAACATGTAGAGGGGTGTGTTTATTTTTAGCCTTATATAAGCAATTGATAAAAAGCAATGGATTCACATTCTACATTATATTGTGAAGTTTTTTTTTAAAAACTTACTGTATTTTGGATATCTTTGTATATCAATCTATAGACACTTATTCTTTTTAATAGTCAAATAGTATTTCCTTATGTGGTTGTAACATAATTTATTAATCCAATCCACTATTGATGGACATTTGAACTGTACCCCTCCCCCACTTTTAAAAAGCCTTTACAAATACTGTTGTAATGAGCATCTTTAGACATGTATCTTTGTGAACATTCTATAGGGTAAATTCTTAGAAGTGGATTTGCTGGGTTAAAGGATGTGCATGTTTCAAATTTTAATAGCTCTTGCCAGATTGTCCTCCAAATAGATATATTATCAACAGTCTATGAGAATACTTATTCCTCATACTTTCAACAACTGAGTATTATCATTAAAAATTCATTGCAATATTTGAGAGACTAAATCTAAGATTAATCATTAGAAGTTACAGGAGGTAAATTGATACTGATATGCAGAAAAACTTTCTAATGATTCCTGCTTCTTGGGAATGGAAGGGATGTTTGAAGTGTATTTAGTTTCCCATCATTAAGAACAACAGTAACATGTAAGATTTATTGTTTATGGAATTCTTTGACATAAATGATCTAATTTGATCTTCATGTTACTTATACTCAGGCATATATATTAATATTTTCCTTCTTTTTTTCTGGCCATGCCACACGGCATACGGGATCTTAGTTCCCTGACCAGGGATTGAACCTGCCCCTAGACTCTGCAGTAGAAGGATGGAGTCTTAACCACTAGACTGCCAGGGAAGTCCCAATATCTTCTTTTATAAATGAGAAAATGGAGGCTCAGTCTCAATATCACTCGGTTAATAGATGAAATTAGGAAATCATTCCAGATTTTTTTGATTCTTAATCCTCTTGCTTTCCATCGTACCAGGTAGAGGATGAAATAACTACCCACCAGGAATGCTGTGGAGTTGAATCCTGATTTGATTAATATAATTTCCTACTCTCCATTTCTTTGATTCTGTGCTAAGCTCAATAATGAGGTGGTCTGGAGAAGAGAAATGAAAGATAAATTCGACTAACATGGTGGCAACAGATGCAGGACAAGAGAAGACAGATCTAAGGGACATAGAGAGCACACAGCCTAAAGTGGTGTGGGACTTTTGAGCATGGGCCACTAGTAGAGGAAAAGAGATAATGGTCAAGAGAGTCAGATATTGCAGATAAGCAAAGAACAATGAAAAGGCCATTGAATTTGGTGATTCAGAAGTTGATGGTGACCTTAGAGCAATTTGTTTATTGTCTGAGGTCATATGGGCTTCAAGGGTCACTGAAAGGTGAGGTGAAAAAGAATAAAGATGTCTCTGGAGGAGATTGGTGGTATAAGGGGAATGGGCAGAGTTCAGTAGATGGTCAGGGTCAGTCGAGGGTCCTAATTCTTAGGGAGATGTGTTGGGAGAAGAGAATAAACCAGTGGGGAGAGTGGGGGATTACAGTGATAAAGGACAATTGATGCAATTAAATTCTAAGAGGAGGTGGGAAGGGGACCCAGCTGGAATAACTACTTTTACTTGAGAGCAGGGCCTGTGTCATATTGATGCACTGATTCTTTGTATTGCCTTCAAACCTGGAAGAGTCCTTTGGCCTGAAGGTGTCAAGGCAGGAGCACAAGACAAGAAATCTATTCTCAACTTCCCCATTAAAACCCTATGTGACCTTGGGCAAGCCATTTTTCTTTCCTAGGTATTATTTTCTTCATCTGCAAAATAATGATGAGAACTAGATAATCTCTAAGTGACATGACTATGCCAAAGCCTTTGACTGTGTGGACTGCAATAAACTGTGGAAAATTCTGAAGGAGATGGAAATACCAGACCACCTGACCTGAGAAACCTGTATGCAGGTCAGGAAGCAACAGTTAGAACTGGACATGGAACAACAGACTGGTTCCAAATAGGAAAAGGCGTACATCAAGGCTGTATATTGTCACCCTGCTTATTTAACTTCTATGCAGAGTACATCATGAGAAATGCTGGGCTGGATGAAGCACAAGCTGCAATCAAGATTGCCAGGAGAAATATCAATAACCTCAGATATGCAGATGATACCTCCCTTATGGCAGAAAGTGAAGAAGAACTAAAGAGCCTCTTGATGAAAGTGAAAGGGGAGAGTGAAAAAGTTGGCTTAAAGCTCAACATTCAGAAAACTAAGATCATAGCATCTGGTCCCATCACTTCATGGCAAATAGATGGGGAAACAGTGGAAACAGTGACTGACTTTATTTTTGGGGGCTCCAAAATCACTGCAGATGGTGATTGCAGCCATAAAATTAAAAGACGCTTACTCCTTGGAAGGAAAGTTATGACCAACCTAGATAGCATATTAAAAAGCAGAGACATTACTTTGTCAACAAAGGTCCGTCTAGTCAAGGCTATGGTTTTTCCAGTAGTCATGTATGGATGTGAGAGTTGGACTGTGAAGAAAGCTGAGTGCCAAAGAATGGATGCTTTTGAACTGTGGTGTTGGAGAAGACTCTTGAGAGTCCCTTGGACTATAAGGAGATCCAACCAGTCCATCCTAAAGGAAATCAGTCCTGGGTGTTCACTGGAAGGACTGATGTTGAAGCTGAAACGCCAGTACTTTGGCCACCTGATGTGAAGAGCTGACTCATTTGAAAAGACCCTGATGCTGGGGAAGATTGAAGGCAGGAGGAGAAGGGGACGACAGAGGAGGAGATGGTTGGATGGCATCACCGACTCAATGGACATGGGTTTGGGTAGATTCCGGGAGTTGGTGATGGACAGGGAGGCCTGGTGTGCTGTGGTTTATAGGGTTGCAAAGAGTCAGACACGACTGAGCGACTGAACTGACTGAACTGAAGTGACATGAGTCTCTTATTAGTAGACTGGGGTTAAAAGTAGTGTTTAGAAAGATCCTGATGGTGAGTGCTGTCCATGCTTCCTGCAGACTGTAGTTTGGAATCTCCAAGGACTGGGAAGGTGGGACGAGGACTTTAACCGGAGGTGTGGCCAACCCTTTTGTGCTTGTGTCAATTCTCAGGTATGGCAAGCGAGTGGCCGACATAAAGGAAAGCAAGGAACATGCAATTGCAAACAGGTAAAGGCAAAGAATGAGGTCTTCCAGAGGGGATGGAATAGGTATCTCTCCTGACCTTTGCTGTCACCCAAGCCACCCCTATTTCTGTACAGATTTATTGTCTCAACCCAAGAACTCACTGTTGCCCCACAGGGTCTTGTGTTTCCTTACTAAGTCTTAACTGTGGACTTGAACCTTCCTTCTAGCTGACATCCCTTCCTAAAGGTAGATCTCTTCTGCTCTGCGTTTGGAGGATTTTTGAGGGTAGGAGAGGCGATATTCTCTAGCTTCTGCTTTCTTTCCTCAGTGGCCAGTTTCACTCTCAACGGCGCCAGTTTCTGCGAATAGCTGTGAAGGAGCTGGAGACTGTCTTAACCGATGAACCAGGACTACTGGGTCCCAAGGCAAGAGAAAGAGAGGAAGGGAAGCATGATTTGGCATTCCTGAGTTTTTGCATTTCTAAGTTTTTTGTTCTGTTTGTGTGTGTATATGGTGGTTCCCTTGAATCTTCTTGGAGTACCCTAAAACTTGTTGTATCTCTCTTTTGGGCACTATCATATGGTATCATATGTTATAGTTATTTGTGTACTTGTCTTATCCTCTGTTTGAGTGTGAGCTAATTAAAGACAGAGCTTGCTTTTTTTTTTAAACCACATAAATACCTAGTAAATATTTCTAAAATTTAATTTGATAAGGTGGTATTGACCTAGTAAATATTTCTAAAATTTCATTTGATAAGATGGTATTGTGAGCTAATGTCAACGTATGTATAGGTCTGATTCTCGTAGGATGCTTTTTTTGTGGGTCTCTGTGTTTAGTGTTGGACACTATTGTTGCTATGGCTACACAGTTGTATCTATAAGCACGTTTTCATGATAGTTTCCTCTGTGCTTTGAAATGCATTTCTAAAGTTGAAAATTCTCATAGTCTCTGTCCCCTCCATAGGCCCTTTTTGCTTTCATGGCCCTGTCCTTCATTCGTGATGAAGTCACTTGGCTGGTTCGCCACACAGAAAATGTCACCAAGACGAAGACGCCTGAGGACTACGTTGACTCGTTAGTTCTTGGCATAGTTAAGAATCTTGACTTTAGATGGACTGGGAAAAGAGATGGGGAGTGGTGCATCAGATGACCTCAAGAGGTCTCAGTTTCTGCCCTGTTGTCACTGTCTTTGTCTCAGGTCATGTTTTCAGTCTCACACTGCTCTCTGTTCTCATCCTTGACTTTGTAGGAGCATTGCAGAACTGCTTTTCCTGTTGGAGGAGGTTAGGGCTCTGGTCCGAAGACACATCAAGGTGATTCAGCAGTACCACCTTCAGTACCTGGCCAGATTTGATGCCCTTGTGCTCAGTGACATCATTCAAGTATGTTTAATTGATGATACTTTGGAAATTTGGGGGTGATCCCTGGTCATTTTTCTCTGGGGGTCACCTTGACTGAATCTCAGGCTATGTAGACTGTGTGTCAAAAGCCCAGTTTCATCCTTTACATTTGTTAAGATTTTAAAAAAGGACTAATAATCTTAGTAATTTCCCTCCCAAGTGATGCTAACAGGAGAGAAAATAAAGGACAGTTGGATGTTAGCATGGAACTCAGGGAGTTTCCTCCATATTTTGCTTGGCTCTTTTTTGTTTGTGACACTTGGCAGTTCTTTCTACCTTCATACACTGGCCAAGCCCTGTGGTCCTCATTTCTCTCCTGGTGGAACTAATGCCCCCTTGGCTCCACCTTCTCTTGTAGAACCTGTCTGTGTGTCCTGAGGAGGAGTCCATCATAATGTCCTCTTTCGTCAGTACTCTCTCCTCTCTGAATCTCAAACAAGGTAACTGGAGGGAAGTGGGGGAGAAAGAGTGAAGGCGAACATTTTTTTCTCTAGAAATATGGGTCTCTTGAGCCAGGGAATAGCCAAGATGACTTTGAAGAGGACCTACCATTCCATGAAATTGGACAGAGGTGCTGTTTTATTATTTCCTTTTAAACTTCTGTTTTTCTTGCAGTTGATAATGGAGAGAAATTTGACTTTTCTGGATTGAGACTGGACTGGTTCCGTCTACAGGTAGATCTGTTTCTGCTAATGGTCCCCCATTCTCAAGGTTTTTCCTTCCTCACAATCCCCCCCCTCTTTTTTAGAATTTTATTTATTTTATTTTTTGGCTGTGTTGGATCTTCATTGCTGAATGGGTTTTTCTCTAGTGGTGGTGCGTGGGCTTCTCATTGCAGTGGCTTCTCTCATTGCAGAGCACGGGTTCTTGGGCACGTTGGCTTCTGTAGTTGTGGTTCCCAGGCTCTAGAGCACAGGCTCAATAACTGTGGCACATGCTCTTAGTTGTCCCGCGTGTGGCATGTGGGCTGTTCCCAGACCAGGGATCAAACCTGTGTCTTCTGCATTGGCAGATTGGATTTGTTACCACTGAGTCACTGAACCATTAGAAAACTCCCCTTCCTCCTCTTTTTAACTCCAAAGTTGTGCTGTATGGAATAAAAACTGCTGATTGGACAGGACAAATCCCAGTCAAACTATAGTTCCAAGACTGGGGAGTCTTTTTCATTTATCTTGTTTTTCTCCCCCCTTTTCCCACCTCCAATCATAGGCATATACCAGTGTGGCTAAGGCTCCCCTGCACTTGCATGAGAACCCCGACTTAGCCAAGGTGATGAACCTCATTGTCTTTCACTCCCGAATGCTGGACTCAGTAGAGAATATGCTGGTGGAAACTTCTGATTTATCTACTTTCTGGTATGTCCTGAGCTCTTTATCAGTTGACCTAATCTCTTGCCTGGCCTCTGTGGAGCACTCTAATTCCCCCAGACACTGGGAAGACTTGTTTTCTTTGAGATCTCCTTAGAGGCAGATGCTATAACCACAGTTTCTTCATTCCAGCTCTTATCAAGTGGTAGGAATTTGAAGCTGATTCCCTTTTGTGCTGGCTTTCTTTAGGAAAGCCAGTTAGACTTTACACAGCCTTGCCTTCTCTGGGATAATTCATCAATTGTCTGTTCTTCACTGTTATCTTTGGAAACTTCTTTAGCATCTTTTGTTTTTGGACCTTGTGATTTAAAAGAGACATGGAAAATGTGGAAGTTTAGTGGAGATGACTGAAAATAATTGGGAAGGCTGGGGAACAGGGCCTTTAGAGAATGCACATAAGTTTGTCTTACTTAGGTATCATTTGGCCTTTACTCAGTGACCACTGTTGTGCATAACTCTACCCTTTGAGGAATCAAACATACAACACAGTATGTTGGCTCTGCTGTCTGCATTCTGCATGGTTAGGAAGGTATAATACCTACATGTGAAAAGGACATAATAATGGCAAATGTGCATGCCATTGACAGGATACAGGATTGGGGAAAGATCAGTCTCATGGAATTAATGAGAAAGTTTTCTGGAGCCTCAGTGTCAATTTTTGGGAGGGATGTGAATTAGTAGTATTGAGGGACTTCTAAATCAGGGCCCAAATCATGCAGATGTTCTGAGAAAGGAATAGCAATTTTATACAAGAAAAGGGAAGGAGACATTGCTAACCTGCCCTGGGATCCAGTAAAAAAAAGACTGAAAGGGTTGAGTTTCTTGATTTTCTCTCTACTTTAAGAGTAGGGAATTTAAAGAGGGAGAGATGAATATCAATAAATATTTGTTTAGGGAGGGGAGTTTGGGGGTGAATGGATACATGTATATGTATGGCTGAATCTCTTTACTGTCCACCTGAAACTATCACAACATTGTTAATTGGCTATATACCAATACAAAGTAAAAAGTTTCAAAAAAAACTTTTGTCGAAGAAATCAATATTCTCTCCACCTCAAAGGAACCAGCTCCTAAACCCTGGTCCTGAGTCTCCTTGTCTGTTCCTTAGCTTTCATCTGCGTACCTTTGAGAAGATGTTTGCTGTGACCCTAGAGGAACCTGCCATGTTCCGTTATGCCATTGCTTTCCCCCTGATCTGTGCTCACTTTGTCCACTGCACACATGAGATGTGCCCAGAGGAGGTGAGTGTCCTGAGCTCCAAACCCTGTCATCGCTCTAACCATGTCTCATTATTATTCCCTCAAAACACAATTTCAGGGGTTGATTTTGGCCCAAGGAAGGGTACCCGTAGATACCTGGGTATCTTTTGGCACCACAGATATCTGGTGCAAGTCCCTAATGTCTCAGCTTTATGTGCAGTGTGTCTTCTCTCTGGGTCTCATTTTCTTCTTCTGTAGAAGTGGGTGGCTCATGCTAGGGTCAGAACAGTATTATGTGGAAGACGTGGCTGTCTTGGTGATGACACTTTCTTCCCTGGGTCCTCTTTCCCACAGTACCCCCACCTGAAGAACCATGGCCTTCATCACTGCAACTCCTTCCTGGAAGAGTTGGCCAAGCAGACTAGCAACTGCATCCTGGAGATCTGTGCTGAACAGCGAAACCTGAGTGAGCAGGTGGGTTCAGCCTTCTCTGTTTCAGTCTCCCCTCTGCTGCTCTGCCGTGCCTTCCTCTCTATCTGCCTCTGTCTTCTTCTCAAACACCAAGTTCTATAAGCCTTTCAGGTAGGGCTACGGCTTTTGTATGCATGAGTTTATGGCAGGCTTCTTTTCTTAGTGTCATCCCTTTAGTCTTTGCTCCCTTGGGACTTGATAGAAGCGTCTAAAAATACCCTTATTTGAGCAGTTGCACTTCAACAAAATCTGGTCTTTCATCTAAAGAGTTTCAAGAGATGAGTTAACTTTCTAATTTACTTCTCCTCCTCTCTCTGCCCTGTGTACACATACTTAGAACAGCAGCCCCCAGATCACCTGTCTTGTCTCACTGTTCTGTCCATCTGCACCCTAATCTGTAGCTATCTGAACATTTTCAGGCACCTCCTCTGTGTTTATCCTTAGGGTTGCTTTTATGTCTTTGTCTGTTGTTTTCCCCTCCCCTCCCTTGACTGACTCATAGCACCTGGTCATGATTAGCTCAACCTAAATTTATAGAACATTTGAAAATGAAGGACTCGTTCTGCTGTTGCCCTGGAGTCCTTCAGGTTTCCTAGACTACCCAGGCTTCCTGGGTTTGAGTCAGGCTTTGTAGCAACTTTGGTAGGAAGGGAGTCAGGTTGTGTGCGTGTGTGTGTGTGTGTACATATGCCCAGTTATATTATTACTTAACCTTCCCATTTTCTCATATGTAAAATGTGGATAAAAATAGTTTCTTAGTAGAAGTAGCATAAAAATGAAATGAAATAGAGTATGTTAAGTATTTGGTATGTAATTCTCAATAGATGTTAGCTGCTCTATTATTTGGTATTTATCGGATACTAAGGCCTGTGCTGGGGTTTTGGGATGGAAAGGTACACAATTCTGGCCCCTAGGGAATGTTCCAGTTTAAGGGAAAAAGGAGTACAAATAAATGTTTGAAAGACATTTAAATAATTAATGCAAAGAAGATATGTAAACAAGTACAATTATGGGTATATTCATCACTCGACTTGAATACCTACTATATATGCAAAAGCACACAGTTAAAGATATTTGCTCAGTGCTGGGTCAGGGTTGACTAAAACATAATGTGAGTATTATTTTCACACACAACAAAACTTTTGCAAATGAGTATTGGCCCCTCCAAAGTTGTCATTTTGAATAAATAATTCATGATGTTGCATTACTAATGGAGTTACATTTTTTGGAATTACTTTCAGAATCTACCACAGACCTTTTTGTATAATTTCAAGGTTGATACATCTTTGCCCATCAAGATAGACCTGATTTTTTTGGAAATAGTAGGAACTTGAACTTTAAAAAAAACCGATTGTGACTATAAAGTAAGAAAACCAGCTTACTCATGGCTGTTACCCTGCTGTAAGAGTGATTCCAAATGAGGAGTTTCCAGTCTTGCTCTGCACATACTCAGTGTCATTGGACTAAATGGAGAGAATTCCAGAGTGATTACCTTGAAGGAGAGATCTGAATATATAATTCTATCTTATATTTTCTGTATGGCTAATGGGGGTATCTTGTTAAAGAGAAGAGATGCAGGATTGATGTTTAAGTAACAAGAAATACAGTATCTTTATTTTTTAAAAAAAGAAGAAGTGGGGGCTTCCCTGGTGGCTCAGTGGCAAAGAATCCACCTGCCAATGGCAGGAGATACGGGTTCAATCCCTGGTCTGGCAAGATCCCACTTGCCTCAGAACAGCTAAGCTCATGCACCACAACTATTGAGACTGTGCTCTAGAGCCCAGGAGCCACAATTACTGAGCCCATGCACTACAACTACTGAAGCCTGAGTGCTCCAGAGCCTGTGCTATGCAGCAAGAGAAGCCACCACAATGAGAAGCCTGAGTACCACAACTAGAGAGCAACCCTCACTCCCCACAACTGGAGAAAAGCCTGTGCAGCAACGAAGACCCAGCACAGTCAAAAATAAAGAAATAAAATTATATAAAAAAAAAGAAGTGGAAAGAGTGCTGGCCATGTTGTGAACGCTGAGTCTTTGGAGGGTTGTGGTAGTGTGTGTGTCTGTCCATGTTCCATATCCATGGGACAGGCTATGAAGGAATATAGCAAGTGAGATGGTGGTTCCACACTAGCAAAAAACAGACCATCTTTGTAGGCTGGAAGACCCCTGAAAGCACAATTGAGTGGAACTCTTAGATTCTTTCTACTAGAATTTTTCCACTAGGAAAGACTCTCAGGAAGTGGACGGAGGAATTGATGATCTGGTCCCTGAAGGACACTGCCATATTGAAACTCTGAGGCTAAACATGGGTAGATATTTAATGAAAACTAACAGAGGTGAGCATATGCCAGGTAGGCCCCCACTAGAGAAAGAGATGCATGGAAGGAAAGAGAGAGAAAGGCAGAGCGAGCAAAGAACAGGCAATAGTGGAAGGACTTACTTATAACTGTTAGATGGACTACTCAGCAGTTTGAGGAAGGAATCTCATTTTTCCATTCATGTGTGTTTGTTTCTAAAGCTTCTACCAAAGCACTGTGCCACTACCATCAGCAAGGCCAAGAATAAGAAAACCATGAAGCAGAGGCAGACTCCCAGAAAAGGAGAGCCTGAGAGGGACAAGCCAGGAGCGGAGAGTCACCGGAAAAACCGCAGCATTGTCACCAAGTGAGGCCCTGGGCCCTAAAGGGCCAGCCAGCACTGTCTCAAGGAAGGGAGGACAGGGAAGAGAGAAAGTGATGCTAGCAAAAGGGAGCGGAAGTGGTGGTGGGGAACGACAGATATGGAAAAGCGATTCAATGTGAATTTTCTCCTTTACGTTTGAAGTCAGCATTAATGTGTACTGTTGTAGGATGAGTTTTTTGAGAAGATGAAAGGGATCCAGGAGTAATGGGCCTGACAGATCCTCCCCAGCTACTAGCAGGCAGGGCCAGACCTGTAATGAGGCTCATTTTACTTTATTAATTTTACCCAGCATGGACAAGCTACACCTAAACTTGACCGAGTTGGCACTGACAATGAATCATGTACAGAGCTTCTCTGTGTTTGAACACACCATCTTCCCTTCTGAGTATCTAAGCAGCCATCTGGAGGCCAGATTCAACAGGTATCACTCTTTCCTTGTCTTCTCTTTGGTTAGTATGGTAGTTCTCAAAGTTGGGTTCCATTAGCTCCATCTTGGTGGTCATTCTGAAGCAGCTAATCTGGCATAGGTCCTAGGCATCTCTATTTAAAACAAATAAATGAAGAGAACCCCAAACCTTTATAGATTGTTTTGATAAACAACCAGAACTGGTTAGTAGAGTGAATGGGGCCTCTGCAGTCAGCAGATCTGTGTTGATGCTCTTCGCTAAGACACCAGAGCAGGTTATCTATCTTGTTTGAGCCTCAATTTCCTACCCTATAAAGAAAGGATAATGACATTTACCTTGTTATGAGAATTACCTGTAATTGAGAATTGGTAGAGCATTAAAGATAATCTTGAGTGACATATATAGGCCTCAGTGAAATCAGTTCCCTTCTCCCCACTTTGCCTCTCATTCTGTTGCCCCTGAATTTGCCCCTAAATTTGCAGGAACATTCCTTGTATTGAAATTGGGCACTATAGTCGGCAAATTAGAGAATGAGGGGAAGACATTTTTATGAATAATCTGCTAGTCTTCTGTGTTTCTTTTTACAATATGTATACTAGTATATTTACACATTCATTCAACAAGTATTTATTGAACATCTACTGTGTGTTGGCAGTGTTCCCTAAGCTGTTGATACAGCAGTATACAAAAGAAATAAAGATTCCTGGCCACATAAAGTTTCCTTCTACTGGGAGAGACAAACAAAATAAGAACATACAATATGTAGTGTTAGATTAGAAAATGATAAGGGCTAGAAAGGCAGGAGAAGGAGATAGGAAGGGTATAGTGGTGGCTTTGGTGGTAGAATTTTACATAGGGTGGCCAGGGAAGACCTGCTTGAGAAAGTGACATTTGAATGAACTCCCTGAAGGAATTGAGAAAGCTAAGTGGGTGACTGCGCAAAGAACATTCCAGGCAGAGGAAACAGCAAGTGTGAAGGATCTGAGGTGGGAGCATGCCTGGTATGTTCAGCGAACATGGAGGAGGCCAGTATGAGCAGGGGGGAAACTGGTAGGACGTGAGGTCAGAGAGGCTGGAGGAGTGGCAGACGTTCAGACTGTTCAGGTGCCTCTATGCCACCCTCAGGACTTCGGCTTTGATTCTGAGTGAGACAGGGAGGCTTGGCAGGGTTTGAGCAGAGCAGGAACGCAATCTCACTCAATATTTCGGTAGTTTCACCCTGCACTAGCGGGGCAAGGACAGAAGTAGGGAGAATAGTTAGGAATCTGTACCTTGATTGTAGGAGATGCAGGCTTGTTTTTTCAATTAGGTTTTTGCCTTGGTGACAGTAAAATTAGTTTGTTTTCATACCTTACACTTTAGCTATATGGAAGGAAGTGTCTCAGGCACATACAAAATGTCAAGATGACAATTTGATAATCATCCATGTGCGAACCTTCAGAAACTGGCAGTGGTTTCTAGGCTCTGAAGCAGCATGGGTGTGATATTTTAGTTTTTCCTGAACACCTCTAATACTTTCTTCACTGACATCCTTGCTCCTAAAGCCCCGAAGTTGGCCTAAAGATTTGGCCTCAATGAGAACTCTAAGATAGATTAGACTTGCATCCAGTCTGTCCTTTCCGTAGTATTTTCCCTCAAGTGGTTTTCCTTCTCCTTTTCATCCTGGAAGCAGGTGCTCCTGTTCCCCCCTTCCCCTCCCATAAACATTTTCCCAAAAACGAAAAACAAACAAAACTCCCAAACACCTGTGGCTTTAGGGAGAACCCTATGGACTCATTCATATTGATGTGCTGATGACTGACAAAACTTGTGTTGACAAGGTCTGATGTTCCTTTTTCTCCTACTGTTTACATTTTTTATTATTGTTGTTTTTATAGTTATTTAATTTTTGGTCTCCATTGCTACGCATGGGCTTTCTCTAGTTGGAGCATGTGGGGGCTACTCTCTGTTCTGGTGTGAAGGCTTATTGCAGTGGCTTCTCTAGTTGCGGAGCACGGGCTCTAGGCATGTGGGCTTCAGTAGTTGTGGCTAAAGAGTGAGAGCTCTTTAGCTGTGGCACACGGACTCTGTCACTCTGCAGCGTGTGGGATCTTCCTGGACCAAGGATTGAACTGGTGTTCCTTGCATTCCAAGGTGGGTTCCTAAACATGGGATCACCAGGAAAACCCCCTGTTTACATTTTAACAAGGAAGAAAGTCTAAAGGAAGAGGACTGACTCTAACTGTGAATTCTCAGGTTCCTGGGGAAGGTATTTTGGAAGGGTCTGGGAGTCCAAGGGGGAGGGGGTGTTGCTGATGTGCCCCTGAAATAATACAGTGTTAACATTCTTCTTCCTTCTCTAAGGTTGGCTATAGCTGCGTGCCAGCCAAGCGTACTCTCCCTCCACCTGGCATCCCATGGCCACTCAGGATTACACTGCACGTCTAAGGATTTCTGGGTGTGGTTTTCCATTTCTGACAGTGACTGGAACTAATTCTTTCCAAGGAGAAAAGACAAATGCTGGCCCTGAGAATACAGGAGGTTATGAGACAGCTCATACAGTTAGATGGCATTTGGGAGCCTAGATGTTTTACCACCTGATCTAATTTCCCTAGAGGAGGCAGAAGAACATGGTGATTGAGAATCAAATGTTATTGGATTCAAGTCCTGGCTCTGTTGCTTGAACTTCTCTGTGAATCAGTTTCTTCACCACAAAATGGGGATGATAAGTATACCTCCCTTTTTGGGTTGCTATGAGGTTTACATGAGATTAATATGTGTAGTTAAGTCATAGTGCAGCACCTAGAACACAGTATAAGTGTGATAACTGTTACTATGTTTGACATTATGACTGTGATTATGGTTTTTGTCACCCAGAGCCATTGTGTGGCTGGCTGGCTACAATGCTACAACCCAGGAGATCGCCAGGCCTTCTGAGCTGTTGGCAGGAGTCAAAGCGTACATCAGTTTCATACAGTCACTAGCCCAGTTTTTGGGTGCAGATGTGTCCAGAGTCATCCGCAACACCCTCCTGCAGCAGACACAGCCACTGGACTCGTGTGGGGAGCAGACTATCACTACTCTCTACACAAACTGGTCAGTGTTGCTTATCCTCTCTCATTGCCTTACTCTTTCTGTTAGCACTTTTTCCTTTACAGGGTAGGACCTCAGGACCAGGCATTTTAGCTCCTAGGGTCATAGACCCCCAAACAGAGGCTTGTTTCTGCCCGAGGACTAGAGCTATAAGCTGGGGCAAACTCAGATGTCCTCTCTCCACCATGAGGGTTCTTTCCAAGCTTCCATGTGACACCCTTTGACCTGCCCTTTTCCTCTTAATTTGCAGTTCCTGACCTTTCTTTTCTGGATTCTTACTGTTTTCATTTCAAATGATCTTTCTTCCTCTTTCTGAAGTTCTCTTATTTCTCTTTTCATACAGCTTCTCCCTCTGAAGACCATTCTGTCTCATACCTTCTCTCCAGAGCACTGTCTCCTCATCTTCCAACATGACCATATTGCGTTTAGTAGAGTGATTTTCATAGGGAAAGGGGCCTCCTCCCCCAAACTGGAGGGGGCAGAAATCAGCAATACTTTCTTTGAGGTTTTAAGGATGGAAAGGAGCTGGAGTCCTACCTCCCTAAGCCACTGGGTGGCGCTCTTAATCCAATATCAGCTTGAGTCAGGCTGCAAAGAACCCCCTGAGAAGGGGAGTAAGCCTGAGACAGGGTTTGCAATACATATATCAAGCTGGGCCTGACAGGTAAGGGAAATGGGTCTTGTGGGCTCGGTGGGAACTTTGAGTAGTAAGGGCATGCCCTTCTAAAGGGGCAGCCACCACTTACTACCATCTGATTGCTGCCTCACTAAATTATTATTTTTAATATGAAATCTTTGTTTTAAAAATTTGACAACGAATTCAAATTAAAAGGAAAAAAACCTCACGTTGAGTGCTGGTTTTGACCTACCCGTGTTAGCTTGTGACTTCTTTAAGACCTAGGCCTAGAGCTAGTGCCTGGGAGAGTGACGGGGTTACCAAGCCCTTTGCTGTCATTGGCTGGAAGCCTTCTTAGCTTGCCCAGAGGTTAGGAGGGGATATTTGGAGACTGGATGACAAGTGTTCACTGGGCTTCTCTCTGCCCAGGAGGTTTGACTTGAGACTCACTTCCAGACTCGTAGGCTCTTAGTCTAACACTCTCATTGAGGAGGTTGAGGCTAAGTATATTTTGGAGGAGCCCAATTAGTAGGAATTTTTGTCTTGTCAGCTTAGGCTTGTCTTATCTGACAGAGAAAGGCCAAGAGTGAGGGGTGTGCAATAGCTGGAAAAGGCAGTGGGGCATGTCCACCATTACATTTGACAGCACAGCCAATGTCCAGCAGATTAGAGGCAAAGCAGAATCATGTTACTGCCAGTTGTTTTTGAGCCAACAGCCTGGGATGTTTACTAGAGTGCTGTACTGTCTTCTCCTCCCCACCTCAGTCTCTCCTCCCCACCCCAGCCTTTCGTGGAGTTCCTCTTCCTGAGCCCAGGGGTGGTGGTAGGAGGAAGGGATTGAACACTCATCTTCTCTGCTCTCTTGGCCAACCCTGTAGGTACCTAGAAAGTCTGCTTAGACAGGCAAGCAGTGGGACCATCATCCTCTCACCAGCCATGCAGGCCTTCATCAGCCTCCCCAGAGAGGGGGAGCAGAACTTCAGCGCAGAGGAGTTCTCTGACGTCTCTGGTGAGCTCAGAGCCTGGTCTCCTGTCAAGGAGCAGAGCTTTCCCCTCGGTACAATATCCCAGCTGATGGACCCCATCTGTGTTCTCCTACCTTCCCAGAGCCTCTTTCTATACACTTCTAGATCCCTGCTAGACTCTACCTTAGGGACGATAGGAGAGATTTCAAGTGAGACCCAGAATTGGGAAGTGGCTTGGGGGTTGATGGTGGAGAGAGAGGATGAAGGGAGTTAAGAGCTAGGCATGGGCATTCAAGTCATTGAAAAGATTTATTCTCCAAAGGGTTCAAGTGAGACCCAGAATTGGGAAGTGGCTTGGGGGTTGATGGTGGAGAGAGAGGATGAAGGGAGTTAAGAGCTAGGCATGGGCATTCAAGTCATTGAAAAGATTTATTCTCCAAAGGGTAGTAAATGGTTATTTTCCATTTCCACAAAGAGTAGAGAGTAGGACATATGAGGAAGGGTAAAGGATAAATGTAAGGACATTCTGATATTTGGAATTATTAAACAGTGATCTGATGTCGTGACATCTTCTTCCTGAGGGATACATTTTAGATAACTGATATTTAATAATGATGATGACATAACCGATGATGTTTAGTGTGGGCTAGGTTCTGAATGTTCACATTTATTAACTCCTTCACTCCTCACAACAGCCTTGAGGTTGTTATTACCCCCATTTTACAGATGAGGACACTGAGACACAAGAGGTGACGGAGCTTAAGTTTGTACATTCGTAAATGGTAGAACTGGAATTTCACCTCAAGGCAGTCAAATTCCAGAACCCAGATGCTTAATCACCTTGTCGTGCTGCTTCCCAGTGTATAGAAGTGCTTTAGTGTCTCAAGGCAGGCAGATGAGGAGTGTGTCATGAATGAATTGGGAAGTTATTCTCTTTTTAAAGAGCGCTTGAAGCTGTGCAGATCCTTTTTAATAGATTTGTTTTACTGACTGATTCATGAACTATCCAACTGCTTCCTCCTTCCTCTCATGGACCCCGCATGGGATCTGAGACAGGTAGGAGATGTTTCAGTGATGCTGCCCTCTCCATTCTTCCCCTTCCTTGGAGGGGGTGTTAATGGAGGTCAGAGCACGCAGCTCTATTCTCCAGCTCTGCCTTCTTCTTGCCCTCACACTGACTCCATCAGTGAGCTGACCCTACTCTCTACCTGCTGGAGGCTTCAGATGTCCCCTTCTCATCAACTCCTCCCACAAGCTGTAGGCAGCATCTAAAATCAGCTTTAGGTCTTGCTGACAACTGACAAGCAGCAGGAGGTAATGTTGATTTCCCCTTCTACCACCCCCACCCCAATTTCCCTGGGTTACCATGGTGATGGGGCAATGCTGCTGCAAAAATAGACAGATGGATAGAGAAGAATGCCCTAGGGTTACTAGCCTAGAGAGGACTAGAGTAAGGTGGATCCAAACTGGTGGATCAGCATGTCTTTTCTCCAGAAAGGGTAGTTCAGCCCCTCTGCCTCTCTGTCAGCTATTTTAGCATTATCTAAGGTGACCAGTTAGGAAATCCTTTCCTAGCTCTCAGCTCAGTTGTTCCTATTTTAAATAGGTGATTCTAAAAATGTCTGGTATTTTATTCCACATGAGACTCCATGTCAGCTGCTGTGACCAGCTCCACTGCTTTTGTCAGTGGTAGAGGTGGAGATCAACTGGTCCTGCCTTTAAACCCTTGAGTATGGGGCCTCAACTTCCCTTTCCCTCTGAACTCTTATTAACTAGGTTAAACTCACCTTTCCTCTCCTCGTCTCTTATTACTTCTGGTCTTTATGGTTTTCTCTGCTGGGATAGCCCACCCATAGCCAGAGATGAAAGCTGGAGCTCTTTCCTGTGTGAATTTGTCCCTCAGGTTTCTAACATGGGGTTTCCCCAGTCAGGTTTTATTTAATTCACAAAGGGCCAGAAGCAGGCTGGTTAGGGAGGGGTAAGCTAATGGAGCAGACTGGAGGAAAGAAGGGTTTAGAGGAAAAAACAATTGGGATAATGGGGATGTGTGTTGATTATGCTCTCCTAGCAACTCTGTGAGGTATTCAGGGTAGATTTTAATTTCTTCATTGTACAGAGAAGGAAACTGAGGCTCAGAGATGGTCTTACATCTTATAAAGCTAGTGCAGCTAGTACAGCAAGAGGAAAGCCCAGATACCAGGTAAAGGGACTGGCAAAGTCCAGATTCCTGTAAGAATGAAAAGTAAATAGCTGTCATTTGTGGTACATCTTGGTGTGAGTACCAGTGAGTAGATGGTTAACTGTCCCACAGGCAGGCCAGACCTGTCACCTGAATGCAGGATTTCAGGCCACATTTGCTCCCTACTTCCCTTCCTTGCCATTTCCTTTCCTTGCTGAAAAACATTAGAAATATTCAGACTATCCTATAGCTATTGTGCAAATGCACCAGTGCCCTCTGGGTCCTACCTGGGACCTCTGTAACTCTATTCCAGAGATGCGGGCCTTGGCTGAACTCTTGGGCCCGTACGGCATGAAGTTCCTGAGTGAAAACCTGATGTGGCATGTGACTTCGCAAATTGTGGAGCTGAAGGTACTGTAGATGCAAGGCCCCAGGAAGAAGGTCCAGCCTCGGGGGAAGCAGAGTAGGGGTAGGAGACTGGGGAGAGATGTACCATGGGTCTCGTCTTTCCTTGCTTAATGTCTCTGTCCTGACTGCAGAAGCTGGTGGTGGAAAACATGGATGTACTTGTTCAGATCAGATCCAACTTCAACAAGGCAGACTCGATGGCTTCTCTGCTGCCCCAGCTGACAGGTGAGCACATCCCCTAAAGGGAGAAAGAATTGTGGGGAAAGCATTGTGGACAACAAGGGTTTTGGGAGCTAAGAGGCCTCGGCTGGGTCTGAAGAAGCAAAACTATCACCATTCTCCCACATTCTCTTCTCTCATGCTCTTCTTTGTCCTCAGGGGCTGATAATGTGCTGAAGCGCATGACCATCATTGGAGTTATCCTCAGTTTTAGGGCCATGGCCCAAGAGGGACTTCGGGAGGTGAGTGGGGGCGGGGGGCTGCCACAGGATAAACAGAATAAAGCGCTGGGTGAGGCTTGTGTGAGAAGTTGTGGAAAGGGTTGGTAAGCATTTCGGAGAAAAGAGCTTAATCCAGTAAAGTCCTGGAAGATCTCCGAGGATAGATGAGCTGAAGAAATCTGGACATGTGAGGAGGGAAGTAATAGAGAAAGTTGGCTAAGTTCTCATCTAAGCTGAGGCCCTGTTTTGTTTTTTTTTGTTTCCACCTATGTTTGAAGGTGCTGGCCGCTGTCCTTGGACTCATTTGTCTTCTCATTCCTCCAGGTTTTCTCCTCCCACTGCCCATTTCTCATGGGTCCCATCGAGTGCCTGAAGGAGTTTGTCACTCCAGACACAGATATCAAGGTAACGGGGAATGCAAAGTGGCATAGGGGATTTCTGTTGTTGACAAAGGATAGAGCTAGGATCTTGAAAGGGAGGAGAGGGCTCTGAAGAATACCACAGTCAGAAGAGCCAGGTTTTCAATAGAAAAATATCTGGGGAGGTTTTGTGGAGGGAGGGGTTTTGGTCAGAGAAGAGAGTTCAGAGTAGGGGAGCCCTGGGGGATATCCTGTAGGGGCTGGGAAACGTTACTGGAGGGAGAGCAGTAAGGGCAAGGATAATAGTATCTGTAGGTTTTCTCCTAAGATGTGCAAATTAGAGTCTGAACTATGTGCAGACAAGTCCGCTCTTTAGTCAGGAGCCTGAGAACTTTCTGTAAAATTTGGTTCTTGCATTCCCACCCACCCTGCCTGCCCTCAGATTTTCCTTTCCTTTTCTGGCCTGGTCTTCCTCCTAGTTCTGAAACTTTCTGGTTTGTCTGTTTGTGTGTCACCTGCCTCAGGCCTCATTTCCTATAGGCATGGGGAAAGCGGGAGGGACCTCTGTCAGCACCCAACTTAAACATCCGTTTCCCCTCCCCCTCCTCACATCAGCTTGCCTTTTGAATCACCTGGAGCAAACAAGTATGTTTTGCAGGAAATACAGCTGCACAGTGCACAGGGCAGGGTACTTCTCTTATAACTGACTCCATTAATGGAGGGAGGTCTATGAGAAGAGGAAACTGGTTAACAGGAAGATGTTGTTCAGCCGCTCAGTCGTGTCTGACTCTTTGCGACCCCACAGGAAGTAGTTAGATGCTAAGAGAAAAAACAACTTCCCTTATCTTGAGGTCAGAAGAATCCTGAAAATTTCCCCTCTCTCTGCCTGAAATCAGATGAGGGCCAAGTGGTCACGGGCCATGAGGGGTGATTTTTCACTGGGATGGCTACTCCTTCAGGCCCTGGCTTGAGTTTCACTGTGGGACCGGGTTTCTGGCAGCTGTTGATGTTGGGGTGGAATGCTCTGGTCTGTCAGGAGTGTGTCTAGCTGGTATCTTCCTGGCAGCTTTGAGCTTTAGGCTCTGCCTGCCTGTGAGGATAAGCAGGTATGTGGAGATGAGGCTGGCCTGTCCGTCAGAGATTCTGTTACTGCCTCCGAGGGGTGAGAAGATGAGGAGGAGAGAAGAAGGTTAAAAGGTGAAGAAGTTTCCTTCAACCATCACCTTCTTCCTCCAGAAAACCACAGATTATGGACCAAATCCCCGATCTCCTAGGTCACGGTTGCCACTAGCAGGGTTATTTAGTTAGTAGGGAATTTAAACAGGGCAGACCAGAATGCTGAGGTTTACCTTCTGTGTTTAGCATGGTAGGCGGTGTGTGTTTACTGTTATAGCTGTGGGGTTCTTTGCATAAGATACTCTACTTAGTTATCTACTATTGAAACAGTTATCCTTGTTCTCTCAGAACATTTTGAAGTCTTTTTTCTTAACCTCAAAAGTCCAAGTACTTTTGTGGGTATGGGTGTTTGGAGCTACATCTTGGGAACCTGATTATAAGTATGATGAGGGATTCAGGAGTCAATCAATAAATACTAACTGAATGCCTTCTATGTGCTTAGCATTGTACTCAAAACTAGAGAGGATGAAAGGAATGCAGAGCTCCTGGCTTTGAGGGAAAGGAAGCAGAGTGAAAGGGACAAGATTTATTAGTCTCTCAGTGACCCTGAGAGTCATTAGGGTAGTGAAGTGAAAGTTGCTCAGTCGTGTCTGACTCTTTGTGACCCCATGGACTATACAGTTCGTGGAATTCTCCAGGCCAGAATACTGGAGTGGGGAGCCTTTTCCTTCTCCAGGGGATCGTCCCAACCCAGGGATCAAACCCAGGTCTTCCGCATTGCAGGTGGATTCTTTACCTTCCGAACCACCATGGAGGTCCAATTAGGGGTAGATGTGTTACATATGTAAAAAGTGAAAGTGAAAGTCAGTTGTGTCTGACTCTTAGCGACCTAATGGACTGTAGTCTGCCAGGCTCCTCTGTCCATGGAATTCTCCAAGCAAGAATACTGGAGTGGGTAGCCTATCCCTTCTCCAGGGGATCTTCCCGACCCAGGAATTGAACCCAGGTCTCCTGCATTGCAGGCAGATTCTTTACCAGCTGAGCTACCAGGGAAGCCCTTTTACATATGTGATCTAATTTAATCTTCACATCAACTCTGTAAGGTGAGTATTTTTATTCCAGTTTTACAGATGAGAAAATGGAGGCTCCAAGAGGTTAAGTAACTTTTAGCCAAGGTCATGCAATTAGTAAGTGGTGGTGCTAGGATTTGAACCCAGATCCTCTCACTCCAGGCCTTTCTCTCCCCTCTCTATGCCATGAGGTTAAAAACATATTGTAATCTCGTTGGTGAGATAAGCCATACGTCTTGCCTCCAATCTGAGAAGATAACTGATGATACCAGGTGCTGCATGTGATCAGTGCCAAGTAAGTAGTGCCAAGTTAAGGAGGGAAAGATGAGCATGAGCTGGAGTCAACAGGGAGGGCTCTACAGAGAATGTGAGATTCAAGGTAGGCCTCAACGGTGGGTGTCAGTTGGATATAAGCAGAGAAGAAGTAAACAGGAAAAACTTGTCTTTTTCCCTTCCTGTGTAGGGAAAAACCCAGTTCTCCCCTACTGTGTGATTCTCTCCTGAGAGTCTCCTTTACTCTTACACAAAACACTTCACTTCTGACACTTCTGGTCACCAAGTGTTTGGAGGATGTCCCCACACCAATTCCCTGTGACACCAGCTGGATGTCCTGCAGCTTAACTTGGTTCTGACACTATCAACCTGGAGTTGGTGTCAGATCACACATGTTTAGGGCTCACTTCCACAAGTCTGCACCTACCCCCGCCTGCTATTCAGAAGCCAGTTACAAACCTGTGCTTCTGACCAGTTGGCTATAGGTCAGAGATTCCTATTTCTACCTCCTTAGGTTCCATTAATTTGCTAGAGTGGTTCACAGAACTCAGGGAAACACATTGACCAGTTTATTAAAGGATGTGATAAAGGATATAGAAGAACAGCCATATGGACTTCCCGGTGGCTCAGAGGTAAAGAATGCCTGCAATACAGGCAACCCCAGTTTGACTCCTGGGTTGGGAAGATCCTCTGGAGAAGGGAATGACCACCCACTCCAGTATTCTTGCCTGGAGAATTCCATGGACTGAGGAGATATGGTGGGCTACAGTGCATAGTGTCCCAAAGAGTCGGACATGACTGAGCGCCTAACACTCACTTGTACTTTCAGACCAGCCATATGGAAGGATACACAGGAGACCTGTGAGGGTCCTAATGACATAAGCTTCTGACTGTCTGGATTTGGGCTAATACTGTCCTGGTCCATGGATGTGTTCCCAACCTGGAGGCTCTCTGAACCCCACACTGTTGGGATTTTATGGAGGCTTCCTCACATAGGCATGATTAACTCCATTTCCAGGCCCTGTCCTCTCTCTGCAGAAGTGGGGGGGTGGTGTGGAGCTGAAAATTCCCAGCTTCTAATCAAGGCTTGGTCTCTCTGGTGACCAGCTTCTATCTAGGAGCTGGCCAGGAGCCCAACCAGAGTTGCTGCATAGGAACAAAAATTGCTCCTACTGTTTTTATCACTGAGGGAATTATAAGGGTTTTAGGAGCCCTGTGTCAGGAACCAGGGGCAGGGACCAATATATTTCCTATGGTCTCTCAAGAAGAAAGGACACTCCAGAAGAGGGACACACAGGAACCAGAGTATGAAAAGAAGAAAGTAAGTTGTAGCTTAGAGATGGTGAATACATCACCCTGGCTGCATTGCCTGTAGGAAGTGTTTGAGGAAATAAAGTTGGAAAAGTAAATTTGTTCTGTGGAGAATCTGAAGGCCAGGCTAAAGCATTGGGCTTTTTTTTTTTTTCTTTTCCCTGCAGGTTAGGGAGATCTATGAAAGGAATACCTAGAAAAGATGATAGTACACCAAAAGTTTAAAATCTGTGATCCAGGAGTCTTGACCACCTGTAGCTTCTGTCAAGTACTTCTCTCCAGGGAATACTCTCCAGAATGTTGTTTTCTTCTCCACCAGGTGACCCTGAGCATATTTGAGCTGGCATCTGCTGCGGGGGTGGACTGTGACATTGATCCAGCCCTGGTGGCTGCCATTGCCAATCTGAAAACTGGTACGATTGGGGAACAGGGGTAATGGAGGGTTTGGGCCCTATTTTGGGGTGGGAAAATGTCAGTGTCAAAGAAGTCTTTATTTGGGGTTGTGAATTCAGAGGGTAGAAACTGGGAGCTAAGGAAAGACTTAAAGCACAGTCCCTAATCCGCAGAAAATACTTCCACAGGCAATTTCAATTTCTAGTCAGGTTCCAACCAGTTGATCTGTCAATCAGCTAAATAGTGTTAAGTGAGTCTGGTACTCAGCAAGTGCTCAAAGGAACTTACAATCTGGTTGGGGAAATAAGATTAATGCAGATGAAACAGTGAGGGAACCAGATATGATTTCATGCTTAGTTGTGTGGTATATAGTGTCCCAGTTCCCCAGAATGATCTTACTTTCTCCCCTCCCCTCTAATCACCTTGACACCATTCACTTCTTCCCCTGTTCTCACACTTGTCTCTTATATTTCCATTACACATTTCCTCTGATTAGCACATTCATACTTGCACACACTCCGAATAGAATGGAACCGGGGGTTGGTATGAAGCCTTTTCGAATTGCCAGACTGGCTCTCCCTCTTCTCTCTTGGTTTTGATGAGAGTCTTTCCTCTCCTTCCTGCCTCTCCACTCTGTCAGGCAGCTGACAGAGTGCCCTCAGCCTGCGTGTCAGCTGAGCCCTTTGCCAAAAGCTCAGCTCAGTCACCAGTGGAAGCCTCCAGGATTCAGGCCTCTCACTAGCAGCAGTAATGACTTGCCTATAACGCTCTACAAAGTCTTTTCACAGATATTTTCTCATGTGACCCTCCTAGGAATTCTGTGAAGTAGGACCCCATGGAAGAAAGCTCCTGTTTACTGACCTTACTCTCTTTTCCTTTTCCCAGATTTGTCATCCCCTGAGGAAGAATATAAGGTGGCCTGCCTGCTTTTGATCTTTCTGGCCGTTTCCCTCCCCCTCCTTGCCATGGATGCTGCCTCCTTCTATAGCATTGAGAAGGATGGTAAGTAAGGAATAGGTTTAGGTTAGTGTCCTGGGGTCGGGAGATGAGACCGAGACATCTATCTGGAAAATACAGACTTCTGACTCAGATGCAAAGTTCTGTTTCAGAAAGCTCTTGAGAATGAACAATCTGTAAAATTAAATTCAGGTGAAATTTCATCAGACTATCTATCTTTCTCCTAATCCTCGAATGGCTCCTACTCCTTTGGTGTCACATAGGGCTGGCCCAGACTGAAAAAATGGGAAGTTATCAGCTGGGGTCACCTGGTGTGGTTCAATTTCCTTTTCTTTCTCTCCCCTTCTGTCAATAATAATCTAGGTTACAGCAACAACATTCACTGCTTGGCCAAAGCCATCATCCAGGTATCTGCTGGCCTCTTCACAGTCTACAACAAGAACATTGAAACTCACCTAAAGGAATTTCTCGTGGTAAGTGGGTCTAGGTTGTAAGGAATGGATGATTGTGAAGTCTAGTGGCGATTGGTTTGACTTAAATCCGTAGACAGTTATTATTGAGCAGGCCTCAGAGTCTAACCTCCCATCTTGTTCATTAAGTAATGAGAGACAGCTTTGTGGAAGGCAGAGGTTTCTTCTAAATTCCTTAACAGCTGGTATTTCAGCCTCTGCCCAATACTTGGAAGGAGTACTGGACTAAGAGTTAGCAAATCTGAATTTAGTTTTGGATCTGCCACTGAGAAGTTGTGTGGTCTCTGAAAAGCCAAACTTGTGAGGCCACAGTTTTCCCATTTACTAAATAGGGATATTAAATCAAATCTATGATGTACTTCCTTGGTGTGCATTACAATATCCTGAGGAGTTTGTTAAAATACAGACTCTTCAGACACTGAGTTTTATCATCTATTAGGCCCCTTTCAACTCTAATCTGATAAAAAGTCAAACTTTTTTCAAATTCTCAGACTTCATTGTGAATCAGAATCACATGGAGAATTTCTGATTCAGTAGATTAATGGGGCTGGAAAATCTTGCATTTCTAGCAAGTTCCTGGATAATGATGGTGCTGCCCATCCTGGGATCTTACTTTGAGAGTCCCCTGGTCTAGATTTCTAGGGACTGGAACTTACAGTCAGGAAGCTGATTTTACTGTAGGTTATGTTCAATTTGTTTGAAAGAAGTTGTTAAAAATTTTTTTTAGCTGAAGTTTGACTCCTTGCAACTCTCACTATTGATCTAAGCTTTGCCTCTGGAAAAACAGAGAATAAGTAATCTCTTTCCATTGTTCAAAGAGGTCCTAGAGCTTTCCATTCTAAATCCTCTGTGGAGGAATCTCATCCATACTCTTTGATACGTGGTCCAATGCCCACTGACTGCTTGAGCATTCTCAGCAATAGGGAGCTTTTTTTTTTTAATTAATTCATTTTTAATTGGAGGGTAATTACTTTACAATATTGTGTTGGTTTCTGCCATACATCAACATGAATTAGCCATAGATGTACATATGTCCCCTCCCTCTTGAACCTCTCTCTCACCTCCCACTCCATCCCACTCCTCTAGGTTTAAACAGAGTGCCAGTTTGAAGGGAGCTTATTCTTTTGCAAAGCATGGTTCTGATTAAAAACTAGAGCCTCATCTGTCTCCTTTTAGGAGGAAACAGTAGATCATATTCTCCAGGGAATCACACCCTGGTTCCAAGAAGTACATGTTAGGGACTTGGAAGCTTAGTGAGAGGGTCTCTCTTTAAACTGGGACAGCAGACCAGACAGAATGGGCTTTGAGCATCTGAGATATAAAGAGGATTCACACCAGATCTCTAAGATGGGGTGAGAAGGGAGTCACACACCCCCCCCCCGCGCCCCTACCACCTCACTGCCTCTTTTACCCTCTCTGTTCGCTAAATACAGGTAATCTGGGTCTGGGATGCAATTAGTCACATTTCTTTCTTTCTCTTTGATCTTTTGGGGACCTGAAGGTGAATGGAGAGGACAGCCATTTGAGAGTTGACAGAAGGAGAATACCAAAAGCACTGTGTCTGAGTCAGCGGCCCAGCTCTGTCTCTAGTCGGGTGGGGAGTCAGCTGTAAACAGTCTGATGACAGTGTTGTCTGGAGGCCGCCTTGGAAAAGAGATTAATCTCCTGGCATACAGTATTACCTGCCTCTGTTGCAGTTTCTTTCTTCACCTCTTACTATCTCTCCTCTAGCATCCCTGGCAACCGCCTGTTGTCTGCACTGGCTAGTTTGGAGGCAGCATGTGTCTCTGAAGCCCGGGGGATTCACCACTTTCCCACCCTGAGCCTCCCAGCACTTCTTAACTCACCTCCTTGATCTTCTCTTGACTTCCTGTAGCCTGAGGCTGTCCTACTCTGACCTTCATAAAAATCTGCTTCCTTACAAATTTTTCCCTTACAGGTGGCTTCTATCAGCCTCCTGCAGCTGGGCCAAGAGACTGACAAGCTTAAAACCAGAAACCGGGAGTCCATTTCTCTGCTCATGCGCTTGGTATGTATCTGCTCTAAGTTGGTCGTAGAGAAAGGGCCAGAGGGAAGACCCTCTATAGGGTCCTTGGCTCCCTACGTGGTTATCACCCAAAAGCATTAAGTAACAACTTAATTCTGCCTGAAGGGGTCTAATCCTCACATTCTGGTTAACATTCTAGGTTTGTCCTGTCATCCCAAGGTAGAGTCTTTGAGGATTTCTCTGCGGGACAGTATGTTCCTGGCCCCTAGCTGACTGGGCCCCTTTCCCTGCAGTGCTTTTAAGTCTGATATGGTGGGACAGCTCACCCCCACCATGGGGATGAGCTGATGGATGGGGATGTCCCTCATCCATTACTACCTTTCCAGTGCATTTTTGATTTTACTTGGCCACTTCCTACCGCTGTATTTCTTGTCCTTAAGAGAACCATGAAGAAAGTTCAACTGGGGGAGGAGGAGGGGAGCCCAGAAGAGGGAAGGGCTTTTTGGCTGAAAAGCTGTAAGGCAGGGAATCAGGTGGGACATGAATCAGGCAGCTCCTGCTATCTCTTCTGTTTCCCAAGCTCTAGCCTTTCCCCTTCTTTGGTAGAAAGTTCTGGGAACTCTGACTCAGTTAACTTTTAAAAAATCTTTTACTCTTGATTCTGTTTCCCTCTTCAACGTGCTTACTCACTCTTGTTCTAAAGTTTGATTCCCCAGGTTAGCTCTGCACTTAAAGGTGGGCAGGAGGGGCTCCTGCTCTGGGCCCTGGGTTTAAGTGACCCTTCCTCTGGCCTGTGGGGAGAGGACAGGCCCACCTGGAGCCTCTGCCCCTCCTCAGAGCCCCCACTAAAGACCTCTCGGGCCTCAGAATTCTTTCCTGAGCAGCTCCAGCCCACATGTAGAGCTTGTACTGCACTTCCTTGAGTCCATCCTACTGAGGCAGACTGTGCTCTAGAGCCCATGGAATGTATGGCTGGAGTTTAGATGTGCAGACAAGAAGATTATGTGTGCCTACAAACCCCCCAAACTGGGGTGGGAGGAGAAGGGGTGCCAGGCTGGAGGCTGGTACAGAACTCTGAAGGGTCTAAGAATTCTTAATTCAAACCTGTCTTCCATGAAATTGTAAAGGTACACTCAGCCCTCCATATCCACAGGTCCTCAGCTATGGATTCAACCAACCATGGATTGAAACTATTTTAAAAAACATTCCAGAAAGTTTCATAAAGCAAAACTTCAAATTGCCCACACCAGCAACTATTTACATAGCCTTTATATGCTATTTATAACTGTTTACATAATGTTTATGTTGTATTAGGTATTATAAGTAATCTAGAGATGATTTAAAGAACATGGGAGGATATCATAGGTTATATGCAGGTACCATGACTTTTGGGCTTCCATGGTGGCTCAGATGGTAAAGCGTCTGCCTGCAATGAGGGAGACCTAGGTTTCAGTCCCTGGGTCAGGAAGATCCCCTGGAGAAGGAAATGGCAACCCACTCCAGCACTCTTGCCTGAAAAATTCCATGGACAGAGGAGCCTGGTGGGCTACAGTTCATGGGGTCACAAAGAGTCGGATACAACTGAGTGACTTCACACTCACACTCACTATGCCTTTTTATAAAAGTAACTTGGGCATCTACAGATTCTGGTATCTCCCCTGAATTGGTTCCACAGGTGATCTGGGAACTAATCCCCTGCCAGTGCCCCGTGGATATTGAGGGATGAATACATGTTGCAAATGTTGCAAGAAAGAATATAATACTTTATCATGTGGTGTATGGGCTTCCATTTGCACTCTCGGCCAGGCCCACAAGTATTAGGGGCAGGCATGCCTGGGACTCCCTCTGGGTCTCCTTCTTTAAATACACAGGCACTGAGTGCTGTGTCTCAGTTTCTCTAGCTCAAAAAGGCCTAGGTTGGGCTGATTAAGGGTCATGATGAGGAAGAGAAGAGAATGGACATGAGCCTGTAGGGGTGTGGTGAGGAGGTGAGAGGGCAGAGGAGGGCGGAAGGAAGGCAACAGAGAGCACAGTCTTCAGAGCAGCATGACCTCTGTGTGTGTGTGCTAAGTCGCTTCAGTCATGTCTGACTCTTTGGGACCCCATGGACTATAGCCTGCCAGGCTCCTCTGTCTATGGAATTCTCCAGGCAAGAATACTGGAGTGGGTTGCCATGCCTTCCTTACTCTGGGCCCTGGGTTTAAGTGACCCTTCCTGGTTTAAGTGACCCTTCCTCCAGGGGATCTTCCCTACCCAGGGATCGAACCCAAGTCTCCTGTGGCTCCTGCGTTGCAGGCAGATTCTTTACTGCTGAGCCACCTGGGAAGCCCAACATGACCTGGGGCAAGTTAATTAACCTTTCTGAGACTCTGATTCTTGAGCCTTAAAAGTGGGCAGTTATCCTTATGATGGACTTCCCTGATAGCTCAGGGATTCTTGGTAAAGAATACGCCTGCAGTGCAGGAGACCCCGGTTCAATTCCTGGGTCAGGAAGATCTGCTGGAGAAGAGATAGGCTACCCACTCCAGTATTCTTGGGCTTCCCTTGTGGCTCAGCTGGTAAAAAAAAAAAGTCTGCCTGCAATGTGGAAGATCTGGGTTCAATCCCTGGGTTGGGAAGCTTCCCTGGGGAAGGGAAAGGCTATCCACTCCAGTATTCCGGCCTAGAGAATTCCGTGGACTGTATAGTCCATGGGGTCGCAAAGAGTCAGACACGACTGAGTGACTTTCACTTTCACATCCTTATGCTAGAGGGGTGAGGGTTCATGAGACAGTTTATATAATAGTGCCTGGTACATAATAGATGCTAAACAAATGTTGCCTTTCTCTGCTGCTCAGTTTAGTTTCTGGATGATTTAGGCATGCCTGTTCCATTTCCTTGGACAGTTTCCACCTCTGTGAGGTTGGAGGTGATTCTGTACAGCTGCTCAGCCCTGCCTCCTCCCTCTGCTTTGCATTTCCCCCCACCCTCCCAAGTGCGGCAAGGTGTCTGCCCCTTGTGACATCACAGGCCTGCAGAATGGCTGGAACAGCCCTAGGACCAGGCACTTTTTGTAGGAGGGAAGAGACAGAGGGACTAGCTGCTGCAAAGCAATTTAAATGCAAATGTTTCCACAGAGAAATTGAAAATGACTGAAGGGAAGGAGCTGTATTCTGCGTAAAGAGGCTATTCATGTAGCCCCAAATCCTGTTCAGGCACTTCTTTCCCTGGGGTCTGTCTTGGCTGTCAAGCCTGGGCAGTGCCCACCCCCACTATTGTCAGACTTCCTGGTGTGGGTTTCACGGGGAAGGAATGACTCTGTCATAGACTTATGGAATCCTAGGTGTCAGAAACAGATCAGATGCTGGCGGTTAGTCCAGTCCTCACCATTCCTAGGCAAGGAAACCAAGGAGAGAGAGGTAAAGATAACATCCAAGGTCTTCCCCCAAATACATGGGCACATTTGGGACTAGAACCCATTTCTTGGCTTTCACTCCCAAGCTGTTTCCACTGCCATGAATTTCCTCCAGTTGGGAGCCCTGTGATTTTCTGTGCTTAACAGAGCAGAGAATAGAAGTCTTGGACCAGTGGATCCTTCTTGAAGCCATCACTCATTTCCCCGAACCCGAGGGTCATATCCTGGAAAAGAGATCTTATCTCTTTACTGGCTTAAGGTTTTGAAAATCTTGCTTAGCAAGAAATTCTTTCTGCCATCCAACCTGAGATCAGAGCTCCAGTTTTACGGGCAGATTTTCTCTCCTTCTGCCTGTGGTGTCTGCTCTTCTGAGGCTGTTGTGTGTATTGTGTGTGCATAGTTTGAGTATTGCAGTACCTTACAAATTTTAAAAATTGAAAGGGCTTCAGAGAGAGAAAAACGTTAGAATAGAGATGGTAGATCTCTTTCCTGAGTGAATTTTCAGGACTTGAAACTCCAGACATATTTGGGATGGCCCATCTGTGTGAACTGCCAGAGGATATGGGACATTTCTCTCCAGAGTGTTTTTTAGTCCCACAACCTCTTGGGCAAGGAGAATACAGAAGGAAAGACACCCTGTTCCTTCTTCAGGGAAGGAAACCCTCTGGCCCAAGGCTAGGCTGTACGGCTCTACGATAATACCCCCCTGCCCCCTACCCTCCGTCTTACCCAGGCATCTTGATCTATCTTTCTGCTTGGCTGTGGGGGCTGCAGGGATTTCCACAGCACACAGGCCTTCTAATTAAACTAATTAATCATGCCTGCTCTTTTATACAGCATCCATACTGTTCCCTGAGCACTGTACTAAGGGAGGGAGGAGACTAAAGCCCAGGACAAGAGGACCCATGTGGGTTCCCGGTCCCTCTTGCTTGGCCTGCAGTGGTAATTGTTTTTTCTCCGCAGAGCTTTGTCATTAGCACGTTTATGCATTCTTACCTGCATCTGTGCTGCCCACTCACATCTCATTTAGCATCCAGAATGAGAGAGAACAGAGTTTTTCTGCCCTAGAGAAGTGATTCTTTCCTGCCTTCTGCTTCTGAGCCCTGCGTATAACCCTGAGGAGGGGCACAGGGGTCATTATAATGGAGCTGAAGAGAACATTGCTTTCTGAGAGTGAAACGAAGTGAGAATGCCTTGGTACCCCATTTATTTGCAACTCTAAGGGCCTCAGAGGGCCCAGGGAACCAGATGAAGAGAAACAGGGTGTCACAGTGGATGCCCTACCTGGGGTCCGCATCTCTCTTGGCCCTTTCTTTTCCAGGTGGTGGAGGAGTCCTCTTTCCTGACCCTGGACATGCTGGAGTCCTGTTTCCCATACGTGCTGCTTCGAAATGCCTATCGGGAGGTCTCCCGGGCCTTCCACCTGAACCGAGTGTCGGCCAGTACCCACTGAAAGGCCTTTGGACCTACCTAAACCCGTGCTGCACTGGAAGCTGTGGCTGTTTTCTCAGAGGGTGGGAATGAGGTGGGGTCACTAGGGAGAGGATCAGCCAGAACCGGTGAAGAGGAGATGGAGAAACAGCCCAGGGCTGAGAAATCATAGAGAACTGGGGCCAACTGGGGCAGGGGGTGGAGACTTTTTTAATGGAGAGGAGTTACGGTGTTGGGGCCAGGTGTATGAATTTTTACAATGAAAAAAAATGTGACCCTCAAGCATGTTTTCTATCTACTGGGGACTAGAGCTTGAGCTCTGACTGGCATGGGTCTCTCCGACCTTCATCACTATTCTGGGATAATGCTGGCGGGCAGAGATGATCAATCATCATATTAAACCATAATGAGCTTATAACCCTCCCACTGGAGCTGCTATTGTCTCCTGCACATTCATTAGGACGATTATTTCCTCTCTTCCTTTTCCAAATGTGTTCAGCAAGCATTCAGCCCGCTCCTACTGCACTGCCAAGTAGTAGCAAAGGAACGAACCCCTTTTTTCCTTTGTGGGGGCTCTTGTAGGAGTCATGGGTCTGTTTGTTTGCCACCAGCTCTCCAGCCTGCAGGGGTAATGAGGAAGTGCTCTTGGGATCCCGATTTTCACTGCTCCAACTCTCCCCCCCACCTCACCTGCCCTACCACACCTTGTAGGTGACGAGTAAGTTCTCACATCTCTAACTTCAACCCCTCCTTCTTTCCCTTGACATCGCCACAAACCAAAGCAGAGGGTCTGCTGCTGCTGCTGCTAAGTCGCGTCAGTCGTGTCCGACTCTGTACGACCCCATAGACGGCAGCCCACCAGGCTCCTCCGTCCCTGGGATTCTCCATGCAAGAATACTGGAGTGGGTTGCCATTTCCTCCTCCAGTGCATGAAAGTGAAAAGTGAAAGTGAAGTCGCTCAGTCGTGTCCGACTCTTCCCGACCCCATGGGCTGCACCCTACCAGGCTCCTCCGTCCATGGGGTTTCCCAGGCAAGAGTACTGGAGTGGGGTGCCATTGCCTTCTCCGAAGCAGAGGGTCAGTCCAGACTAATTCTAGGACAACTAATTGGGCCAGTGTCACGTGAGTTTCCGTCACATACCATTTGGGGGTATTCTCCCTCCTAACTGGAGGGACTAACTTAACCCAAATCCCCTTGTCATCCTGGGTACAGCTGTTGCCCCAGGCAGGGATTTCTCTTCTGGATCTTAAATTTCACAGACCTCATTAGGTTACAGGGCCCTGAGAGTGGGTATACTTGAGGGAGTACAAGCTGTTTCAACCTAGCCCTTTCCTGCACTAATTAGAATTTCAAGTGTCACAAAGCCCCAGGCGTTTAAGATAGCACTAAACTAGGTTTAGTTAACTCCCTGGCAGGAAACAGTGGCCCCCCCCATCCATCACTTCTGTGCCAGGGAGGACTGGAGCAACAGATCATATATGTCACAGGTCTGGAGTGGTTGGAATGGGCAAATATAAGTAAGTAATTGATTAATTAGGGTCATGTCTATACTGCTAGGATAAAAGGGAAGCAATTTTTGGTTTTCAGCAAATCCATCCGGAGTTCATTAAAGCTATTTGTTAGCTGTTTTTAGATATGTGTGTGTTTGATCTTTATTTCTTGAGCAAGCTTAGTCAATACTTGTTAAACTTGGCACCCATAATTAATACACAAGTTTTTCTTAGCAACAGTTGTCTACTCTTTAGGATAGAAGCATCGGAGGGTCCTGCTCCATGCATCAGTTAATTGTCCTTCCGTGCTATGGAAAGAATGTTAGGTTCTAAGGAGTGATTGGGGGTCAGGCCTCCTGAGACTGAGGGAAGTGTTGATGAAGAAGAGAAAGCTCAGAAGTATCTGAGCAGCTCCCCTTGCACTCACTCATATCTCTGCTGGGATCCTCTGAGGAGCCAAGAGATCCTTTTTCCATATGCATGAGGAAAGCTTAAGAGGAACCTCCCAGAGGACAGCAAGACAAGTTGCTGCAGGGGAATAGAGAATAGACATATAATACCTTTTTTTAAATTACAGTTTTTATTGAGAAATAATATCGGGTGATCCTGTGTACCTTTACCAGTTTTCCTCAAAGGTAGCATCTTGCAAAACTATCCTATGCCACTGTAACCAGGAGTTTTTTTTTCAAGTTTATATATTTTTGTTATCACAGGTTGCCAGCAGCACTTTATCAACCCCAATCTCCCAATTTTACCCCTGCCCCTGTAGCCAGGACATTGACATTGGTATAATTCATTGATGTTATTTAGATTTCTCCAGTTTTACTTATACTCATTTCATTGTGTGTATTTAGTTCTGTGCAGCTTTATCATGTGTAGGTTCAGGCATCTGCCACCATGGTCAGGATATAGGACAGTTTTATCACTACAGAGCCTTCCTCATATTGTTCCATTATGTCCCTCCCACAATCCCCTTTCCCTTCCCTAGCCCTTGGCAACACAAATCTGTTCTCCTTTTATGAAATTTTGTCATGTGACATGTCTTTTTATAAACATATCATTACACACACACACACACACACACACACACTTCTCTATCATATGTACTTTTTCAAAGTGCTCTCACAACCTTAAGACAATTCTGCAGGGTAACCAGGGAAGGCTTTCCTATTTCAGGCCAGAAAGCAGATTCAGAGATGTTAAATGACTCAATGAAGGTCACATCCATGCTTATCAGTACATTCAGAACTGGGACTCAAGATGACATTCAGTCCTGGACGTTTGCTACCTGCCCCGACTGCCTCTTCATCTGGGAAGACTTAGTTGTTAGAATCCAGAGACCCTAGAATGAGGAAAATAGAAGAGGGTGAGGATGCAGCCTTGACCACCTTAACAGAAGGTGACCGTCTAGAGGTTAAGGACGGCTGAGTTGACAGGACCCATCAGCATTTTAGGCAGTTTCCTTCCTCAGCCAGGAGGGTCTCTGACCTCTTACAGTCTGGGACGCGGTCCATGATGAACCACTTTCTATGCTCAGATCTCCAGCTCACTTTAGGCCTAAAAGGAACTGTGGAATGAATATCAAGAAATTTTGACCCCGATTGTTTTGTCTCGCAGGCAGTAGGTTCCAGCCTCAGCATTTTCATTAGTGCAGTGTTTTCATTAAAAACTCCATTAACTTGTTTGCGGCAATGAGATAGAATTAGCCCTCCCACCAGACCTGGGGGTGAGATGCTTGCAGGGGAGCCCCTGTTCCTCTGAGCAGTAGAGACAGTGTCCCTCACCATGCTATTCAGTGGGGTGAGTGGGTGAGGGCAGCCTTCATGTGCAGGGGTTGGGGGTGGGGAGACATCCCTGGGCCTGGCCAAGGGGACCTCACCCTTTGGCACTTTGCCTGGGAGGAAAAGAACACATGTGGTTTAAGCATGGACACCCAGAGGGGAAAGGAGGTCCCCGCTAGGGACAAGAGTTCCGGAACCTTAGATCCTCTTGCCTAGATCAGTTCTCTTCCAACAAAGTTCGACTTTGAGAAGAAGCTGGCACGTGGTTGAAGTCACTCACATGGTTGGGGGAAGAATGTTCTTCTAGTCCTCCACCCCACAGGGCCTCCTGCTCCTCCTAAGTACCTGTCATCAAAGGAGATGAAGATGAGTCCCCCCTCAGCCCCCACACCTCAGTTGTCAAGTCCTCTCCCTCCCACTTGAATAGGAAAAAGGAACAGCAGGCCAGGGTGCAGGTTGGGGAAGTCAGAAGTTAACTTGAGCTGAGTTTGCAGCTCTGGAGAGATTGAGGAGCAGGCTTTTCTCTTGTCACTTTGGAGGGAGAGGATTGTGAGGCCGCCCCTTTAAATAGCATTCCTGTAGGAGGCAGATCACATCCAGCCTTCACCTGCTGCCAAAGCATCGGGTTTTTTTCTTTTGGTCTCTATCAAACTCAGAGATTGTCAGAAGGGGTTGTGGGGTTAGGGGAGTGAGGAGGAAGGGTCTCCAAGAGGCAGGGGCAGTTTGGAAGCTGAAGAGAGAGGGATGAGGTTGGGAGAAGCCTGGGAAAGCTGGGGGTGGGGAACAAGGGGAAAGACAGGCAGAGAAGAATGGTGGTCTTTTGAGACAATGAATGGAGCAGACATATCCTGTTCTTACCTCTCTAGGGGTAGAGTGAGGCAGAAATGAGACTGGATTAAAACAAGACGGATGAGGTTGAGATGAAAAGCCAGGACTGGTGATTAAAGAAAGCAACACAGAATGGAAAAGGGTTAGGAGACTTGGCCCTGGCTTTGTTACTTACTCTCTGTGCGTAGGTGATCAGTCTCTTAATCTCTGTGGGACCATATAATTTTTCTAGGCTTAGTTTTCCCACTTAAAGAAAATTATTTATTTTATTTTTGCGCTGGGTCTTCGTTGCTATGCGTGGACTCTTCCCTAGTTGCCGTAAGCTAGGGCTACTCGCTAGTTGTGTGTATGAGTTTCTCATTGTGGTGGCTTCTCTTGCTGTGGAGCACAGGCTCTAGATGCATGGGCTTCAGCAGTTGTGGCACACGGACTTAGTTGTCAGGAGGCATGTGGAATCTTCCCGGACCAGGGATCAGACCTCTGTCCCCTTCATTGTCAGGTGGATTCTTAACCACTTGACCACCAAAGAAGTTCCTTCCCATTTGTTAAAAAATGGGATTAGACTAGATGGACTCTAAAGTATCTTTCATGAATTGTGTGTGTGTGTGTGTGTGTGTGTATGAATTTTCCTTTTCTTAAAATGGGTTAGAAGTTGGGGGCCTGGGAAGGAAGGGGTGAAATATGTCGCCGTGTTGACACGAAACGTTGAGGGAAAAAAAGAAGAAACATCGAGAGATCCCTCTCTTAACGGACGCCTCTTTCCCACCTCTTCTGGTTGAAACATCTGCCCAATTTGGGAAGCTCCTTAGCTCTAACCCTGATTTCCTAATTAGAGCTCTTGAGCTCTAATTTTATTTCACAATTCTTTTTCAGCCCATTCTTTCTCAGTTGATAAGAAGGTGATTGCCCTCAAATTTTGAGGACCAAATTGTGAAGGAATCCGGTTCACATCTCAGAGGCACGTGTGTCTTGGCTAGGACAGTTCCACTGGCCAGGACAGGAAATGGTGTGTGCTAAAGTTATATGGACAGAGTGGCTGAAGTCCAGTGTTCTCTCTGATTTTGTCTCCGTCTCTGGCTTGCTGTCACCTTCAGCCCCTGTACTTCCTGGAAGCTGATTCTGCTGATACTTCTCTGTCCTGTCAGATCTGAAGGCCTGACCTAACTTAACTGCCTAAAAGGCAGTCCTTCTATGTTGAGAATCTTCACCCTGTCACTTTACTTCTGTTCTTTTCTCTTCCGTTGCTTGGGAAGGAGGGAGTTGCCACTTGATTTTTAGAATGGAGTCCATACTTTGTCCTCATCACACATCTTTCCAGCCTCCAGAGTTCTTGAAATTAAAGCTCACATTCTTTAATTAGTTAGTGGATCATGGATTAGTTAGTGAATACACATCTACTTTCTGTTCACAAAAGATTTCCGCCAGTGCCAAAGTAGGTGACCATTAAGGAGGAGACTTTAAAGGAATCCTAACTTCCTGCCAGAGTCCTAGGTAGGACTCACTTGTATGGAAGAGGCTTTGCCCTGCTACAAGTCTTCAGATTCCAGAGCATTCATTCTACAGATGTTTTAAGCAGCTAAACTGTTTTGTGTTGGACCTTTAGCCATTGGATTTCTTTCAGAGAAGAGAGAATAAGAGGAAAGGCTGCCTGCTGCAGGGGTTGAGATGAGACAGGAATGATTTCCTGGCCCTTATGGAGTTACCTATAATCAAGTCAAGACAGGATGCTGCCTGCTCTGGTGGAGTCTCTATGGAAAGCGTTAGGCTTAGGAGAAACTCCCACCTGCCCGAGGTACCAGAGGGAAGGCCACAGGCTGGAGGAGTGTCAGGAAGACCAGCTAAGGGAACTGGGGAGAGGAGTGAGTGACCATGGCCACTGAGAGCAGACGCTGTACTTTTCCGTTCAAAGGCAGGAGCACACGTGTGAGGGGCCCGTCTGGGGCTGGATTCTGGGGGTAGGTGGCTTCACTCAGCGAGTGTCAGGGCTCCTCCCCGACCTCTCCCTCACGCTTGGGACGCACCGGCGGCTAGGCACGCGGGGATACATGAAACGACAGGCACACACACAGAAACTCAAAACACACTCCCAGGGAGCCCACACCACCGCCCACAGCGAAGTCCTGCCGCCCGCCGCCTGCGCTGCGCTCTGTCAACACGCACTCATATCTACCCGCGCGAGGCACACGCAGCCTCCCGCACCCGGGGCGTGCGTGCGCTCGCCCTTGGGCGCTGCCGTCTCCGTGTGCCCCCGGCTGCCTGGCGTTCCTCCGGGAGGGGGTGGAGAGGCTGCGAGGAGTGAGAGACGAGCCGGCAGGCCGAGGAGAAGGGAGGGGGAGAGAGGGAGGGGAAGCCGGCCCGGGGAGGAGGAGAGAAGCGAGGAGGCGGCTCCGGCAGCGCGCGGCGGCGGCGGCGCGGAGAGCTCGGACTGGGAGCCCAGAGCTCGGCTGGGCAGCGGGAGAGGAGGAGCCGCAGGAACTGCAGTTCTGCCAGCTTGGGCCGAGCCTAGAGACCCCGGCCTGGCTGGTCCCTGCCAGCCGCAGGTGGGAAGGGGCTGGGCTGGGGGGCGCGGGTCTGCCATCTGGGGGCTGAGGCTGAGCCGCGGTGCTGTCTCCTCCCTCGGTTCCGTAGACGGAGGCTGAGCATGGAGCTGTCCCCCCGCAGCCCTCCCGAGATGCTAGAGTCGGACTGCCCTTCACCCCTGGAGCTGAAGTCAGCCCCCAGCAAGAAGATGTGGATTAAGCTCCGGTCTCTGTGAGTCTCCGGGCCGGGGGGGTTGGGGGAAGGGATCTCAGGGAGCCTGAAAGGGTGGGGGGGATAGCTGGAGCCGGGCCGGTGGATTCTCTGGGGCACACATGTTGGCAGGCGCGAGGACATAAGCTGCCCGGACACGCGTGGCCAGGCCACATGTGCAAGGCATGTGCACAGCAAGCCGGCCGCTTGGAGCGGTTTTAGGAGTTGCAGAGCTAACGAGGTGCCTGCGGACCCCCCGGGTGACACATGCGGCGCAGAGAGGCAGCACAATATTTGCGGTGTTGGCAGGGCTGCGGACGGGCAGCTTTCAGGAGGTGCCAGGCTGACTCACACGTATCCATGTGCAGGGTTGGGTAGATGTGAGGCACATCACATGTGTGTGCATGAGTGTCCCAGGGTCACAGAGAGGTCTGTAGAGTGACTGCACACAGATGCAGGTCCAGTGCATGGGGATACTTGTGCCAACCTGTGGGTCATACATATCTAGGCTGGGATTGGTGGTTTCTGCCTCCGGCATCTTACAGAGGGTGGGGGTGGGGGGGTTGCCCCGTTCCTGAGCTGCTCATCTCTCTTGGGGCCTGGAAGCACACTCTGCATATTAATGATGGGGGACCCACCTAGGATCTAGAGAAGGGGGGAACCCTGACCTGGGGGAGAGGGCGTGGAGCCCCAACCTGGGAGCTGGGGTAGTGGTGAGGGGAGATTGGTTGACTGGGGCAAGGTAACTGTCAAAGCCTTTTTGTCACTGTAGAGTCTCCCAAGGACCTCCAAGCACATCTAGGCATCTTTTCTTGTTTTGCAGGAAGAGGGCATGTGGAGAGGAATAAATGGGAAAGGGAAAGATTCAGGTGTCCCATACTCCAGTTCTAGGGAAGGAGAGGAACTTTTCTTCCTGCTTATCAGAGAAGAGGATTGGTTCAAAGACAAGTCATGTACCATGTTTATCTCTGTCAGCTGCCACCCGATAATCTCTGCAGTCTGTTGATCCTTAACCAGAAAACAAGAGAAAGTGCTTCTCTCCCTGCTATGACTCCCCATGGCCCTAGGAGAGAGGCTGCAGATGTTTGGTGAGGAAATACAGGGAACACAGCCTCAACACCCAGTTCCTCCCCAATATTCTCAATTGTGAGCACTGAAGCTTTTCATTTCTAGGTTCCGGCAGAGGGAGAGATGGGGATAGAATATGGATAGATGCTTATGATTGTGTTGTTTTAAAAATACTTCACCTGTGGCAATAAAATGACACTTTTATGTTGGGCTGGTGGGTCTGATTTACATACCAGCTGCTTAGAAAGGCCTTAGGGAGAATGGAGGCACAGTGGGCAACAAGGCTTGGAATCCAAATGTGCTTCTTGGTCCCCTCCTTTGCTGTCTCTGGCCAGTGCAATTTGCGGGCTCCATGAATCCTTGGAATGAGGTTCTGGGATGAAGAAATGGAAAATCGGGTTGAATCAATTTTTGTTGGGAGGAGCACCTGGGTGATTCCTGATAGAAAACCCTGCTCTGTTGATGGTAACTAAGCTGGCAAGAAGGGTAGGTAGGGAAGTGGTTGAAAGGCAAATAAGGGACCTTAGGGTCTAGAAATGGGAGAATCCAAGCATCCTACGATGCTTTCCCACAGCACGAGTGGCTCATCATATCTTCCCTTGGTCTCCGTTCCAGGCAAGGGGCCCCGCAAAAGAGGTGGGTCTACCCATTTCACTCTCTCCCACACCTTTTTAACCACAAAGCTTTTCTGGGAGCAGATTGCAATTTCTTCCTTTAAGGTGAGAAGTGGTCTATGGCAAGAAAAGTGGACCCTCAGAAGGAGGCACTGAAACCCAGGGGAGGAAGGGAGTGGAGGAGGCAGCTGCCCCTACACAGCCTGTTAGCTGAGACATCCTTGCAGGAGATCACGGTGGACAAGGATCACTAATCTTATTGATGAGATTGTTCTGGTTTTCACTCACTTCAGCAATCTGGTCCTTAAAAGCTCCAGCTACATGTCATAACTTATCCAGAGAAGTACTATCTCCTCAATGTTAATTACCAAGGATAGATTCCCAGTCTCAAAGCAGAGGAAGATCTTGATACCAAGGTAGATCTGAAGTTGATAGCTTACTGGATTTAGCCCTGTTTGAATCCTCGGGAGGCTTTGCCAGTCAGATGAAGGGAAAGCAAAGGATTGAGGATTTTTGCTGAGTAGGAGAGGGAGACAGCTCTCAGGGTTGAGTGGTTTCTGAAGAGGTGAGCAAAGAGGGCATTTCCACCTTAAATAGAAATAGAACTCCCACCGCCACCCCAATCACCACCTTCCACCCCCACCCCCCCAATCACCACCTGTACCTAAAAAGGCCCAAGTTGGAAGGGGCTATTTAGTCTGGATACAGGGAGATAGGCATGATTATCTCAGGACTAGATAGTGAATGGGCTTCCCTGGTGTCTCAGACAGTAAAGAATTTGCCTGCAGTGCAGGAGACCCAGGTTCGATCCCTGGATTGGGAAGATCCCCTGGAGAAGGGAATGACAACTCACTCCAATATTCTTGCCTGGAGAATACCATGGATAGAGGAGCCTGCAGTCCATGGGGTCGCACAGAGTCAAATGAAGACAGATGGAATATATATATTCTGCTGCTCAACATGTCCTATCTCCTCCATCACAACTACCCTTTTAATTTCTAATCTGGGACATTGAGGGTCTCTTCAGGGAAAGTGGGCCTGGTGTTTTTCCTTCTGGTTGAAAAAGCCCATATGAATATAATTGTGCAGGGCAATTTCTTCTTGGGAAGGGCATCCAGGAATTCTGTTTTCCATACTAGCACTCTGCCAAAGATAAATTCAGAATCTGGAGCATATTAGCTGTCAGATTTCACGTCTATCTGGAGCATATTAGCTGTCAGATTTCACGTCTACCTAGGGGAAATTTTCCTAACTAAGCAGACTCGTAAGCTGAGGCATGAGAGACACTGAGCCAGGCACTTCAGGGATAATGGGTGAACCAGGACAAATTTCAGCATCTCTAACATTAAGATGAAGGACTGGGCTAGTCTGCCCACTCTTCTCTGAGACCAGAGAGACTTGAGGAATGTGGGGGAGGGCCAGGAGAAATGGAAAGGTTTTTCGGTGTCTTTTGCAAAACAAGAAAAACTATGAGTGGAGGTTGATTTGCCATCCTTAGCTCATTCATTTATTCAACGACTCTTAATCGAGTGCCTCCTGTAGGATATAGTGGTGGGCAAAATGGACCCAGTCCCTGATTCTATGGAGCTTGTCATATGGTTCAACTCCATCAAAGAGAGTAGAGAGTAGGGGAGGCCCCCTGCTCCTTGTTTTATGACACCCACCCAAGTGGTAAAATTCAACCATTCTGGTTTCTGCTTCATCGCTTACTTTGGAGGGGGATTATGCACAGTACAAGCACATATATGAATTCTCTCTCTCTCCCAGGATAGTACAAGCCTCACTCTCTTCTCTTTGCTCCAGTTTCTTCTGAAATTTTACAGACGAAACTTCCCTCTTCCTTGGGATAGTATAAAACAATCCCTTTCTTTTTTCCTTTCTCCACATGGTGCACGCTTAGGCTTCCATGGTTTAGACTCAATGTCCTAAGCTGTGGTTCAAGGTCATTTCAGGGGAGCTGGAGCAAGGACACAATTGGGGATTATTTTTGCCCATCTTTGTTGCATTAGAATCTAGTGTGTACCTGGAACATAATAGGCACTCAATAATTGCTCTTCAATAAAGGAATGAACAAATGAATGAATGAATATACCTGTATATGTCACAGAGCCCAGTTCTGTCTCTGATTCTGTGGTGCGTGTGTTCCTGTGTGCAGTGGGGGAGGGGAGTAGGCATGGGAATTGAAGAAAAGGAGAGATTGTTTTTGTTATTGTTTTTAGAGGGTGATGCTCGAAAGTGGTGGGGTTTGAGAACCTCCGAACAGAGCCTGGAACTGAAGGAGTTACAGAAACAATCTGGATATGTGAACAAGATGTATCAGAATGAAACTGTGAATGCCTAACATGTATATGTATGTATTTGGTGTATCTAGGTAAAGGCTGATGTGTGTGACAAGGACAGTTGGTGATGTCAGAGCTCCATAATGATGTCTCTTTGTTTGTATGTTTATAAACAGTATGTGTGATAATAAATATGCACTTACCTGAATACCTGAAATTGTCCTATGTATGAATGAGATGATGTATTTGTGTATGTGAGTGTGTGTGTCTAGGTAATGAAATGATATATATGTGTGATCTGTGTATGTGTTTGTGACACACTCAGATTTTTGGACAATCCTGGGGAGATCAAATGTGCAGGAGAAAGAAGCCGAAGGACTGGACTGAATGCCTCATTGATTTATTCTACCTTTTGTCCTCATTTTGTATCTGCCCCATGGAATGATCTTCTGTGGCTCTTTACCAGTTTTGAAAACTGTGCTGCTATCCTCCTTTCTCTGCACATGGCTATGGAGCTGCCATGAAGACTGCGGGATAAACTGTGGCTTCTTGGACCTCTGGAGAAAAAGGAGCATCATTTCTCTGAGGCCTTGGTGGGAATGGGTTTTAGTTCCTTCCTCCCTGGATTGACCCTTCCTCCTTTATTTCCAACCATGGCAAAGGGATTCTCTCCACCTTGTGTTTTATATCCCCTCTCCCATCAGAGGTTTCTAATTCCCCCATCAACTTTGTCTTGAATGAGGCATCTCTTGATGGTTGAATGTGGAAAATTCCTGCAATAAGCTGAGAGGGACAGGCAGAGAGAGGGGACACTCAAATTCAGACCAGTGGAAGAACTTCACAAACCTCTGGTCAGAATAGTTGGCTTCAGGGGAGAGACAAGGGAGGCAGGGTGGTGGCAGTGGAGGAGCAGAGGGAATATTGGGAGACTTGAGTTCCTGTTCCCACTCTGCCAAAGGCTAGCTAGCTGCATGATCTTGAAGTCACATAGTCTCTCTGCGTCCCTATTCTTTATTTGGTATCATCTATATGAAAGTGGCTTTTAAATGATAAACTCTGATGCTCTTTCAGCCTGGGAGAGCTTGCTGGGTGAAGAGGCAGCAGAATAGTAATAAATGGGCAGCCATTGGCTTGGATGATGAGAAAATCAGGATTCAAGAGGCAGGAATATGAATGATATAGTAGGAATATGAATGATATAGTAGGTTTGAGTCCTGGTGTCTGGGATCTGATTTGGAAGAGTCTTGGTGATGAGTGGTTGTCTGGGGGAGGTGAGGCAGGTGACTGAGCTTAGAGAATAGGAGGCTGGGTGGGCTAGGAGGAGGGCTGTCCCACAAAAGGTATGGGCCTCTGAGGTCAAAAGAAAAGATGACAGACTTACACTCTATCATCTTTTTTTCAATTGGGCAAGCTAGAAGTGGATGTAGCAATTGCCCTTGTAAGATGTAGTGGGTGTGGGGCACCTAGGGACTGCTGTTGGTGAGTTCCAAGAGCATTGGGGAAATTCCCCTCTGGCATTTATCCTAAGTCTCTAGGCCTGGGGTGATATGATCAGCTATGACACATTCTATTTTAAAGAATCTCTGAAATCTCTTAGAACCCAAATACCACTCTGCTTGCCCTGGAGGCTGGTTAAAAAGACCATGGAGATCCCACATTTGAGGTTGCACTTAGCACTTTTGCCAGGAGGAGGGTGCAGTAGGTTGGGGATGAAGCTGGGACTGGAAGGCCAGGTGAGAGACCCAGGGGGAGGGGAGCGTGGATGTCTCTAGACCCCTTCCACTTGCCCCCTGTGCAGGGAGCTCCTGAAGTCAATGCAAGCCAGGGGTTGTCTCACATCTTCCCCTCTTTTTTTCAAACACCCCCATCAGACTGGGACGGAGGAACTAGGAAACTTGAGAGAGATCTTTCCTCTTATTTGTGTCTTTGAAGGAATCATCAAGGATTTGTTTTCAGCTTTTCTGTTCCCTCTGTTTTCCTCTTTGATTTTTCCTGCATCTTTTCCTCTGCCCTTTCCCTCCTTTGTTTCCATCTCTCTCTGGCTTCTCTTTCTCTGCAGGGCACTATGGTGCTCTCCTCTCTTGTCCCTCTTCCTCTCTCTCCCTATTCCCTTTGGCTTACTCCCTCATTCTGGCCTTCAGTGCTCCTAGTCCCCACCACCCTGGCCAGGAGTCTGGAAACATCCCTGCCCACCCCAGGGTTGGGGTGGGGCGGGGCTTCTCCAGGCCCAGGTGTCCTTGTGATGGTTCAGGGCAAGTTTGCTGCGGGCACACTTTGAGGCCACCTTAGGAGTCCAGCCTTAACTCCTGTATTCTACAAGGCCTTTCTTTTGCCTTCTCAGTGACCTCATCCTCCCAGATCCTCTGGGGAAGAAGCCAGGTAATTGCCTTTGGGTCTCAGGGTACTGATTTTCACAGGTACAGAAGTTGAGTAGCTATTTTCCAACTGTCCCCAGGACAGCAGCAGAGAAAGGGGGACAGAACCAGGGCAGCAGGTGGGCTGCAGGCGAGACCACTGGGAGACTGGAAGTTGTTAGATAATGAGATTGTCCCCTAAGGGAGGAGGACTTAATGGTCAAAGAGAACTGGGAGAGAATCCTGGGAACAGTAAGTAAAGCCAGGAGGAGACTTCAGGGGGAAGAAGGGCTACTCAGAAGGGAAAAAGTAGAAAAGTGAGTTGTGATCCACCCACTGCAGGGAGGTCCCTAGTGCCAGTGCCCTTGCCCCTCTGTCCCCCATGTCCCCATTCCTGCAGTTGCTCCTCTCCCCTCAGCATCTTCTACATCTTCTCCCTGTCTGGGAAGAAAAGAGCAGGTTAGGATATGACTTCAGCATCCCAGACCTGGCAGAAGTCCACTGAGGGAGCTGGGATGGGGTTTTGGTGGGTAAGCAGGTGTGGTGGGGAAAAGGGCATATCCAGGGAGAGGCCTGGGGGCTCAGGGCTGGGAGGAAAGGTGGAAAGCGGGTGCTCAGGTGGTACCATGTTAGATTCAGCCAAGTCCCCAGGTCAGTTGATTCCAGAGCTGCAAGGAGAAGTCAGACTTGCAAATAATTACAGTGGCTGCAGTGGGATGATTAGGCGGCCAGCTGGTGTTGGCACCATTTAGGCTGAGAAGGGAGCTTGCCTTCCAGAGGGGCTTAATGATTCTTTGGCAGGCAGGACCTGGGGGCCAGAGAAGCTTCTTTCCTTCCTATTCCCTGGCTTCTCTGCTTCCCTGTTTATCAGTTCTTGCACATCTAACTTGGAACCATCCTCCTAGTTCTCTCCTCTGTGCCCACCTTGTTTGGAAACTTCTCGGGTTGAGTGAGCACACATGCTGACAGTGTTGCCAGGCTCCCTAAACCCCAACCTCTTATCTACAAGCAGTAGCTTTAGCAACTCCAGTCTGAGAGAACTATAATAAATCAAATTGCACCAGACTCATCCCAAACACTTCTTTGTCCTGATTGTTCTCTTCCTTTCAATTCTTTGAAATGCCAAGAAAATTTGCTGTTGTTTTCACTGAAGCAAGATGGACTGAAGATAGACATGCAGGAGAACTTTCTGGAAAGTTCATAGAGGTTAGAATGTAATCTTCCTATGATAAAGAAGAAAGCCACACTCTTCCTTTAAAGCATCAGTTTCCAGCTAAGTTGGGTGAAGCAGTGAGCCAGTCAAAAAAGATAAACTCCTACTCAGGCACCCTATTTCCCTAGTGTCTCCCACCCAGGCACTGAATCTGAGAACCACAACGTGTTACAGAGAGGGAAACTGATGCCCAGAAATAGTTGGTAAAGTGGGGGCAGGGCTGGGACCAGACCCAAATCCTGCTGATCCACAATCCAGAGCTACTCCCATAGCACTGGCAGTCAGTCCCTTGCCAAGCTTCCAACTCACTCTCCCATCTCAGGCCACCTTCAACATCTGTTAGGTTCCCCAGAAGCAGGACATCTGCTGGGAACATCTGTTGGGATGTTGTTCAGAGGTCTGGTGGGGTGGTCCATGTGGAGGTGGTTAATGAGCAGAATTAAATCGTGCAGGGAGGGAGAAGAGGTGTGGACAAGTGAACCAGAGCCAGAGTTCTGAGCTGGGTTAAAAGTTCAGAGTTCTTAGTCTTCCCCTCACCTCCCTGCCCACCCTCCTATTTTCTCCCTCTTTCAAGGGCTGAAGCTTGAAGGAGAGGTGACTCATCCCTGTGCTGGGCAGGGAGCTGGGATGTCTGGGTTCTTGTTATTCTGGGCTAAGGCTCTAGCTACTTAGAGTACCCACTTCCTCACTGATCTGAGCTGTGCTCGGCTGTTGCTAGGAACACCTGTTAGAAACGGTTCTAGGTAGGAGGCAGAGGGGGGGTTGCCTGCACACACACACACACACACACACACACACACACACACACACACACACGTGTGTGAGTTGACTCCCTTACCTCTTCCTCGGTGTTTCCCAGACATTCTTCTGCAGCACTTTTCAAATCTCCTTTCCTGCCCCTTTCTCCTGTCCCTCTCCCCTACCCCTCTCCCTCTCGCTCCACTTGCCGGGTTTCTCTCCTTCCCCCACTACCTACCAGCCTTCCCAGGTGCTGCCCATCCATTCTCCACCCTCCTTCCGTCCAGCTCCTCTGTCCAGTGCCTAGAGAGCTCGCACCACTGCTGCCATGTCCACCTGAGGATTGCTGCCTCCAAGGATGGCACTCTAGCTCTGTCACTAGGGGGCCTATTTTTATCTCTGGAGCCACCCCCGCCACTGTGCCCAGCCAGCCGCCTGAACCAGGGCTGCCTGTATAGCAATGTGAAACCAGGGGAGTGAGGGGAGTGGCAGTGCTTGGGAAAGGTGGGGGTCTGGCTCTTCCTGGTTTCTGGAGCTCCGTGCTCTGCATGTCCCCCGCTTCTGCTTCCCTGGTCTCTGTGGAATAAGGAGCCAGGGAGGAGTCCCTGACATCTGGAATGGTGGTGGTGGGGAGACAGGGCTTTTCTATTTCAGGGGCCCTGGGTACAACGGTGGGCACAGGGGGCTTTGTTCATGGAGCACTTGTAATGAACCTTTGCTGAATTAACAAAAACAAAAACTAAATAGTAATCTTTTGCATTTACACATCAATTTACAGTCCCCAAAATACTCTCGTATGATCTCCTGTGAGAATTCCATGAAGCTTGAACTTAACCCATTTTACAGACAAGGAAAGTGGAGCCCAGGGTGTCTTGTTCAAGGTCATACATAGTGCTAAAAGGTAGGCAAAATCTCCTGATCTTAGTTAATATTCTCTTTCTATTGGATTTAGATGATTTCCTTGATTTTTTTCAGTTTCTGAGATTTTTAAGCCTTTAGATCAGCCAGTTAATCCATTCCTCAACAGCCCTCCAGCCACTACCCCTTACACCCCTCTTTTCTGACCAGGGGCAGAGTCACCTATGCTTTGCTCATCCCTTATCCCAACTCCTGTTCTTCAGGGCAGGTGAGGAAGGGTGGGGATGGACCAGGGAGGGAGGCATGATAGTTGGGCTGCTTGCTATTTTAAAACTACATTTAATGGCTAGAGGAAGATTCATGCTGGGGTCATCCCATCTATGCCCTTGCTCTCACTCAGTCTCTTTAGCTCAGATGGAAGTAGAGTGTGGCGTGTGTGTACATGTGTGGGTGATTGGGTATGTGTGAAATTTTTTTCCCCAGGAAGGGATGGTGGTTGATCAATGTCCTTTCTAATTAGGGAGAGTTAATAACAGGCTGGTATGAGCATGGTGGGATGCACACTGGGATGTTGCAGCGTGTGTGTACTTGGGGTGATGTGGTAAGCCATTATTTGTCCAACTTGTTTTGGTTCTACTGGGCAAGAGAGCAGAGGGATGGACAAGATATCCTCTCTGGAGCTTTTCTAGTCTTAAGAAATCTCTACCTTCCAGTAGGAGGGCTGGGGTTAGTGCCTACTTGGCTTGGGGGCTGGGCCTGGAGTCAGGTGAGGAGGGGGCACTGCCCTGAGCTGGTGTCTGCTGGTGAACCATCTGCCCCCACTCCCACCCCGTCTCTCTCTCTCCAAACGAGCTTTTCTACTTTCTACAGAGCAGGCCGAATGACTTGTCCCTCATCCCTGAGGGGCAGTTCCATGTCTTTGACTCCAGGACTAGTCCTTTCTCTCTAAAAACACCTGCTTCATGGCTACCAAGAGTTTACACAACCTTGTAGACATTTAACCTCCGTTCCTCTTTGCTGCTGAAGCCAACTTCCATTCGTCCCAGTAATTTGCCAAACTTCATTTGGGAAATTACTTCAAGGCTATAGCACAGTGACAAGGTATTTTAATTTCTCCCTGCTTTTGGTGGGTATGGAGAAGGAAATGGCAACCCACTCCAGTATTCTTGCCTGGAAAATCCCATGTCCGGAGGAGCCTGGTAGGCTACAGTCTATGGGGTCGCCAAGAGTCGGACACGACTGAGCGACTTTACTTCACTTTGGTGGGTAGGGGTGCGGTAGGCGATGAAGCAAGACTTCCCATCATAAAATCCTGGCTTTTAGCCCGTTTCTTTTCTCTTTCTGCTGTCATACTCATCCCCTTTAGTCGCTTTTCCTCACCCCTACATCAACTCTAGACCGTTGATGAAGGAGATTGTAGTTGCGCGGATCCCTCTTCCCCCGCTGCGCTAGGCTTCCCCCGGGCTCTCCTTAGCCCCGCCCAGCCCCTCCGCTGACCAATCGCAGCCCCCATGCACTTGTATTGGTGACGTCACCCCATAGCCAATCGGGAGGCTGGCTGGGGCTGTTTGCGCACATCCACTTCGCACCGCAGAGGCCGGGTTCTTCCCTTCCTAACCTGAGCGGGAGGAAAGCCTGGAAGAGACAGGGGGGCCTTGGTCCCGCAGGCTCTTCGTGGGCTATCCCGTAACTTCTCTCTCTGGGCTGGATAGACCTCTCTCCAGTCAGTTCACGGTTATTTCCCAGTCCCCGTTTGACAGATGAGAAAACGGGCTGGGAGTATTCAACTCGCCTAGCCTCTCGGTTTCGATGAGCAAGTCCTGACTTTCAGTCACTGCTTGGGTGGGGGCTTTCCTCCTTGTTGCGCGGGTCTCTGGGTAAGGATACCCGGATCCCTAGCTTCAGCAAGCCCCTTTCCTGCAGTTTCTAGTTCTCTTCCTGTCTTGCTTCCGTCCTTGCAGGTGGGTTAAAGCTCATTTTGAAGAGTGGCCCCGGAAAAAAGACCCTGGGAGGGAGCCAAATCTGCCTTAGCCTAGCTGGGGCGCTCTTGGAGAGCTCCTTCCACTCCACTGCAGACTTCCTCTTCAGGACAAAATCAGGATGGCTCCTTGTCCCTGTCCCTGCCCCCTTAAGCCTCCTGCTAACCCTTTCCTTCCCCCGAAAGAGGAGCCCCACCTCCTCAGAGCAAGGGGCTGGCTTATGCTATTTCTGTCCTTTCTGGGATTCTTCTGAGAACAGATTCTTGTTTTTAGTCTGATTCAGATGTGAAACTTTTCCCGCGGCCTCTCACCCAGTTGTGGGCTGGGTCTCTGCTTCATCACTCCTTCCTCCAGCCAGGCTCCTCCTGCTCCCCTCCCCTAAATTCTCTCTGTTCAGTCAGTCAGTCACTTTTGCTGAGACCTAGAGAAGGAAGTCAGGGGCCTAAAAGGGAACCACTCCCCTCAGGGTCCCAGGGGCCTGGGGGGCAACATTTTGATACTCTGAAGTAGAGAACTTTGATTCCCATGGCCAGCCCTGTTCCTGTGCAGAGGAGTCACCTCCAGGGTCCTATCCTCAGGTAGGCTCCAGGGATGAGGAAGGGAGAGGGGGGGAGGAGGACCGGAGGACAGGCTGCTGTAGGTCTACTACTTGTAGTTTGGTGGAAGAGCAGGATCAAGACTTGACAGTCCCATATGGGTGTGTGTGTGTGTGTGTGTGTGTGTGTGTGTGTGTGTGTGACTAAGCAGTGGCAGGTGACTTAGCAGTATTTTCCCTCTTTCTCTCCCTCCTGAACCCCAGCATTCTTAAGACCTCACATTCCTCCAATATCTCCTCATCTGGTCTTAAAAACCCAAAAGGGAGATAGGATTCTTCTTTCAACTCCCAGCCTCTTAGCTTGAGGCTACTCTGTCCTAAGCTCTCTACTTACAGTGATCTTTCAGGGAGTGTGGGTGCCGGAAGTAGTGGCAAGGGGCTTTGGAAATCACCACATCATCTGATGGGGGCTGGAGAGCTGCACTTGTCTGGGGCATTGGGATTATTACTGCCCAGAAGCTACCTATTCCAGCTGGCTACCTACAGCTGGGAGAGACTGGGGCCTCCAGGGGTCAGGACCTGAGACTTTCCCGTGGTGTGGGGGAGGTAAAGGAGAAAGAAGTGGAGATGGTGAACCAGTGCTAGGAGTGGAGTGGGAGGACTCTTGGGAAGCTTCCAATTTTCCTTAGGTCTGGATGAGGACTGGACAGGGGTGAGCATCCTACCCATCCAAGCAGACAAATGGCGAGGTGAGGACTTTGGGTGGGTCTGGGGAGATCCTAATTCTAAGGGGCTTCAGAATCTGAGAGGCCCCCCACCAGGCCGGGAAGTGTCGTGGGGAAAGTTATGTAACTCCAAGAGGGGGAAGTTTAGCACCTGCATCCTTCCAGTTGCCTGAGTCCAGGCCCCTTCTTTGGACACTGTGCTTGTCAAATTTATTCTTTAATCTTTCTTTCCATCCCTCCCCTCTCCTTTTGGTATCTGGATCATGTTGGGTTCAGATTTCAACAGGAGCTGTGAAAGAACTTCTGGACAAGATCGAGAGGTGGAGGCGGGAGGAACTTGGGGGGAGGGGTGTGTTGAAAGCCAGCCTACAACCACGCTCTTCTCCCTAGGCTGAGATCTCAATTGTGAGCGCTGGGAGATAGCCCCCCACCTGATTAATCTGCCCCCTTTCCCTTTTATTTTGTTCAATGAACATTTACTGAGCACATACTGTGTGCTCTGAGCACAGCTGCCAGGACAGACAAGTCAACACCCCCAGTTTCCTGTGAGTCTGATGGTGTCCACAGACAACATCACCCCATGAAGGACAGAGGACTGACACTGAAGGAGCTATGATGCAGTGGGATCCAGCCTTGCTTTTGGTGTTTGGGGCACAGTTAGGCTCCAGTAGAGTGAGTTTAAGGCTGGCTGACCTGATTGAGATTGACAAGTTGTGTGACCCTAGACAAGTCATATAACCACCCCCATAAGGTGACTGTGGTATGTAATTATAAAGGAGAGATCATGGTCATTATCATCCTCTCATTTCCTCTGCTAGGGGGCTTCCTAATTACCAGCCTCCATCCAAATTAGAGGAGAAGGCAATGGCACCCCACTCCAGTACTCTCACCTGGAAAATCCCATGGATGGAGGAGCCTGATAGGCTGCAGTCCATGGAGTCGCACAGAGTCAGACAGGGCTGAAGTGACTTAGCAGCAGCAGCAGCAGCAGAGGTGTGAGCTGGGTAGGGCAGGCATGATGCTGATCAGTTAATTTTAATTTAAATCATGTTTATAGAGCCTCATTGTATACACCGGGCCTTTTGCATGCATTATTTCATTTAATCCTCTTATTAACAGCTCTTCCCAGGTAGCTTCCCTGATGGCTCTGTGGTAAAGAATCTGCCTGCCAATGCAGGAGATGCGAGTTCAATCCTTGGATTGGGAAGTTCCCCTGGAGAAGGAAATAGCAACCCACTCCAGTATTCTTTCCTGGAAAATCCCATGGGCAGAGAAGCCTGGCAGGCTGCAGTCCATGGGGTTGCAAAAGAGTCAGACATGACTGAGCAACTAAACAGCAGCTCTTCACAGGGGGTTTAGTGCTGCCCATGTGAGCACCACAGGTAGTTTATTATAATCCTCACTATTTTACAGATGAAGGAATTGAAGGTTGAAAATAAAGATTCTCAAACTTTAGGGTGAGTTAGAATTATCTGGGATGTTTGTTAAAAACACAGATCCTTGGACCCAAACCTTAGAAAATCTGGTTAAGTAGGTGTGTGGTGAGACCCAGAATAAAATTTTTCACCAGTATCCCAGGTGATTCTGATGTCAGTAGTCCATAGGCCGCACTTTGGTAGACACTGATGAAGAAGTAGTGACTTGCCCAGGGCTCATATCCAGGAAGTGAAAAGTTTGAATGTGGGACTTCTACTTCCCAGAACTGTGCTGGGATCCTGCGTTTCTGCACTGGAAATAGAGGTAGCATAGCCTTCCCTCATCCTTCCCTCCCTCCCTCTAGGCCCATTGTGAGGATAAAAGGAGATAATGTAGGAGAAAGCACTTTTTAAAATGTAGAGCTGGCAGCATTGTTAAGAGATTATGCGAATACATGCAAATGAGCACCCGTGGGCTTGGCTCTTCACTTTGGGAGCTTGTGCTAGGATGTGTGTTTCCCAGGGTGGCTCAAGAAAGAAGGCAGAACTTTGGTGGTGGGCATTGACCACTAGTGGGCAGAGTTTTCCATTGTAAAAAGGGTTGATTGAACTGGAAGATTAGGGCTGGGATGGGAAAAGATCAGAGCAGGGGCCTTTCCTTCTTCCTGGGTTGTGCCCCAGATTCGAGGGTCCCTGGCCATAGGGACTGACCGGGAGAGGGCAGCCCCAGATTGTACCTGGGCCCTAGAGGCAGCGGTCCCTCTTTGCTGTGTGATCCCTGGTCGGCTCTCAGTTGCCGCTTTCTAGCTCATTGGCTGGAAAGCCTTTATGTAGTCAGCCTCTACTCCTCCTCCCTAATGAAGCCTGAGCTGGGGCTGGGCTGTATGGAACCAGGGCTCTTCCTCATGGAACAACCTGCTCTTTTCATGTGGAGAAGGTGCAGCAGGGAGGCTGGGAGTGCAATTTGAAGATAGCCCACTGAGGAGGCTGCAGCCTCACCCTCCAGCTTCTTTCCTCGCCATTTTCCCTCTTTCATTTCGGCCTCATCTGCATTCAGACCTGTCTTTGGCTAGGACTGCTGGTCCCTGGGGTGAGAGTTGGCCGGTGATGCTTCCTGGGGCTGGCTATTTTGGGCGCCCCCATTCCAAAGCTGCTGAGACCCCAGGATTCTAGAGCTGCTTCTGTTCAGGAATGCCATTGTTCTCCCTCCCCCAGCATCCCTGGGAATCGATGCTAATTTCAGCCTCTGGTTCCTGACTCATACTCTTCTCCCTGACTCATAGGGTGACCTTGGGTTTCTGAAGCCCCTCTCAGTGGGGAATTGTGCTGGCCACTGTTTCACCTCACCTTGCTTTTAGGTGGGGTGGGGCAGAGCTGAGAGAAGGAGCCAAAGGGGAACGTTTCATCGCTTTCTTTAAAATCACCACCTAAAGTCAGAGAGCTTTGTGTACCTGTGACTGCCTGGGCTGGTCTCAGGCAGTCATAAAGCAGACTTTTAAGAAACCACCCGGTTAATCCCCCAGAATTCATGAGTGCAAAATATGAGGGATGGTCCCTTCAGGCAAAGCATCCAGTAAGTGAGACCCCTGACCCCACCCTCACCACTTTGGCTCTGGGGGAAGCTGCCTCGTGGCAGAGGTAGGGGAAGGGTACCATCACCCTTTGCCAGAGGTTCTCTCTGGAGCGACACCAGGGAGGCAGGGGTTAATCTTGCTTTGTCCCGGTTGATGGATTCTGGAATCATAATCCATTAGCTCTGCCTGGATGGAGTGAGGCCAGGCGAAAGCATTCAGATTGGTCTTTGTTCTGTGTCTTCGCCATCCCTGCCAGGGACAGAGGAGCTGTGGACATGTACCTCCTCCCTGCCCAAACCAAGAGACATAATGAAAGAATGCTGGGGGCCCTTTTGATGGTTGTTGATCCCAAAGTCCTCTGTCAGAGGGAAATAGGTAGTTTCATCTCTTGGTTATTCAGACTATGAAACAGATCATCCTCAAAACATCACCCCAGGGGCTTGTACCTGCCTAATTCTGCTGGGCCCCAGGCAATCTAAACAAGAGTTTGCGGGGAAACACTGACTAAAGGGAGGTGTTGAGAGGTCAGAGGTGGGTGGGGACTGTGGAAGAGCCTGGGGTTTAACTTTGGGGGGGGTAGATAAACTTAGTACAGGCGGTGGCAATGGCCTGTGATGAAAAACATTAGCTGCTGTTATTCTGTTAGAAAGATTAATGCGTTATAGAAGGCTGTGGCTGTTTCTGGAACATGCATCCTATTAGAGGTATCCTGTTCTCTTGACAAGGTAGCAGCGCCTAAGCAGGTTCTCTGTACCCGTCCCCCCCACAGGCTGCGCTACATGGTGAAGCAGTTGGAGAATGGGGAGGTAAACATTGAGGAGCTGAAGAAAAACCTGGAGTACACAGCTTCGCTGCTGGAGGCCGTCTATATAGATGAGACTCGGTGAGAGTGGAGATGCGGAGCAGCGGGGAGAAAACCCACACACAGAGGGGAAAGATGCCAGCCAGACACAGTGATCCAGGGACGGGGAGTCAGACAGAAATCTGGGGACAGACACGCATGATGGGGCCAAAGGAGGGAGGCGGGGAGGGAGGACAGATAGATCTATAGGTAGAATTATCAGCAGAGATAAGGAGGCAGAGGAACAGGCAGAGGAGCAGGCGGAGATTTACAGAGACAGAGACAAACACAGATTATCAGGAGGAGAAGACCTCTCCAGAGCTGGGAAGGATCTTAAAGCTCATCATGTCCTCACCTTCCCAGGGCAGAGGCCTTCCAGACCTGCTTTGCCCAGGTCACACGTGGCTAGTGGGGCTTCAAATGTAGCAAGTGTGATTGGAGATGTGTATGTACATGCAGAAAACATGCTGGATTTCAAAGACTTGGAAAAAAGAATGTAAAATGTCTCATTAATATATTGTATATCGATTCCATGTTGAAATATAGTACTTTGAGCATATTAGGTTAAAGAAAAGTTATCATTCAAGTAGATTTCACCTGTTTCTCTTTACCCTTTGAATATGGCTGCTAGAAAACTTGAGCTTCCCAGGTGGCGCTAGTGGTCAAGAACCCACCTGTCAATGCAGAAGCCATAACAGACATGGGTTAAACCCCTGGGTTGGGAAGATCTCTTGGAGGAGGGCATGGCAACCCACTTCAGTATTCTTGCCTGGAGAATCCCATGGACAGAGGAGCCTGGGGCTACAGTCCATGGGGTCGCAGAGTCAGCTGTGACTAAAGCAAATTGGTACGCACACAAACATTAGAAAACTTAGAATCACTTAAATATGGCTTGCATTTTATTTCTGCTGGACAGTGTTGCTGGTCTGGAGCATCCTCGACAGGTGATATGCATGCCACTGGCTGCTTGAATGCTTCCAGAATTGGGGTGCTCACTCTCACATAGTGACCTGTTTCATCATTGGCAACATCAGATAGAGAAACAGAAGTAAAAAGACTTAGCAAAAGAAAGACAAGGGAGGGTCATTAAAGGGAGAGGCTGGTGTGAGAGTTTCCAGGGTGTGGGATGTGGCTGGGCCGCCCAGGGTCTCCAGGCTATGGAAGCACCTGCAGTCTTTCCTCTGTGACTCCCCCCTGGGGCCTCAGGCAAATCCTGGACACGGAGGATGAGCTGCAGGAGCTGCGGTCTGACGCGGTGCCTTCGGAGGTGCGGGACTGGCTGGCCTCCACCTTCACCCAGCAGACCCGGGCCAAAGGCCGCCGAGCGGAAGAGAAGCCCAAGTTCCGGAGCATCGTGCACGCGGTGCAGGCTGGCATCTTCGTGGAGCGGTGAGGCTCGCCGCGTCCTGCCTCCCTTGGCCCCTGGCTGTGGCCCTCTTTCCCAGTGGGGTCTTCCAGGACTCCACTGTATCATCAGCCCCACGTGCCCCTGGCCCATCCGCCCAGCCCTGCCTGATCAGACCCTATGATCAGACCTCACTCCGGGGCTCCTTTCCTTCTTCTCCCTCAGGATGTTCCGGAGAACATACACCTCTGTGGGCCCCACCTACTCCACTGCAGTCCTCAACTGTCTCAAGGTGATCCTGGGCAGAAGGTTAGGGGGGACGGAATAGTCCTTAGGACTTTCAGACTCTTTATGGGGTGATTTTTACTTCCTCTTTTAGTTGTCATTTCCCTGTTTCTCAAAACAACTTTGGCCCCTTTGAGAGGCAAACTCCTGACTTCTTGTCACTCCCATGCTGAATGATATCTGGGAAGAAAGAGGCCTGTTTACCACTTCCTTGTTTTCCTGCTTCCCATGCTGCTGTAATCATTGGGACGTCCTCCTTGAAGTCTAACTGCAGCCCTTGCTGCTGCTGGGATGTCCCTCTTGGGAGTCTCCTGCCTAGTTCCTTGTTTCTCCACAGAACGTGGACCTTTGGTGCTTTGATGTCTTTTCCTTGAACCGGGCAGCGGATGACCACGCCCTGAGGACCATCGTTTTTGAGCTGCTGACTCGGCACAACCTCATCAGCCGCTTTAAGGTTAGGCAGCCTCCTACCTCTGCCTCTGGGCAGGGTTCCCCACTCCCACCATCCTGCTCCTACAGGCAGGTTCTATGGGCTCTTTGGCTCGGTCTCACTGTCGGGGAAGTCACCCTGTGCCCACCCCAGTCTGGCCTTTCCTTCACTTGCTGCAGTCCCAGCCTCTGGCTTCATGTATTGCCTTCCAGGGGAAGGTTGTAGTCTGTGGCTGTCGAGCCCAGGGTTCTGCCCTCTCCTCCTTTGCTTTGTTCCCTAACTTGTCCTCTCCAGCCTGGCTGCAATTCAGCCCCCTGTTTCAGCCCTCCTGCCCATGGACACTGGAGGCCTAGGGTCCAGAGGCTGTCAGCTGGTGCCCTGCAGGACTAATGTCTCTCCATTTGTTTTTTTGGGGGGGGCCTCTCCTCCCCTCCCCGCCCCCAACCCCGCCTCCAGCTCCAGTCTCTGTCCAAGGAATTTTATGGAGAGGATCAGCTCTTGGCAAGGCTAGGTAGGGCTGGAGGAGGGGAGGGAGGGTGTGAACTCCATTTGCTCTTAAGCTTGGCTGGCCGGGAAGAATATAGGATTAAAATCTTCTTCAGATCCTGTGCCAGGAGAGAGCGTCTTTGGGGAACAGGGGCTAGAAAAAAATCACTTCCTTGTGGAGAAACCACAGTTGCAGGATGAGGGGGATATTAGGTCTGCACTTGGGTGGAGTGACAGTAGACGTTAGGTCGAAGAAGAAAGTGTGTGTTCTGAGGGGCATGCGTGCGTGTGTGCTCAGTCGCTCAGTTGTGTCTGACTCTTTGCGACCCCATGGACTATAGCCCACCATGCTGCTCTATCCGTGGAAATTTTCAGGCAAGAATACTGGAGCGGGTTGTCATGTCCCATGGAGGAGCTTGAGGGGTGGTGAAAGTAGTCCAGTAGGAAGGGCCTCCCAGAGGGCTCTGGAAGGTCCCCCCCCCTTTTCCACCTCACTATAACAGAGTATTGGTGTATGAGAGCCTTTCCTTGACCCTTGACTCCTCCTTTTACAACAACTCTCAAGGGAGTTCCCAGAACTTTCCTAAGATGCTCTGAGATTCTCTTCAGGCCTCCCTGAGGCCTGTTCTGCCGTTTCATTTTCTTCTTTCCAATCCTGCCCTCTCCAGGATAGAGAATAGCAGGGTTTTCTTTTTCCTAAGACTTTTCTCAGCTCACATTTCTCCAAACTGGCTCTCACACTTCCTCCAGACACCAAGTTCTCCTCACCTGGAAGGATGGTTCTGGGGGACCCAAGAGTCACTACATCAGGTTGGGTTTGGCTCAGTCCCAAACCGCCTTGCTCCAAGGCAGTTAGAGAGAGGGGTCTTCATGCTCTAGTGTCCTTGCCCAGTAGAGACCCCAGTTGGAGCAGCTGTTTTAAGCTTCACATTCCCTTTCTGGGCACCCGGCCCCTGTCCTGCCCCTCCCCTTCCCTTCCTTTCCTCCAGGGACACCATGGCAACGGAAAAGCAAGGGCAGTTGTCATGGAGACAGTCCTTTAAAATTCCCTGAATTTGGGGCACAGCCCTCCAGGGGTGGGGGCGGGGGAGGTTAGGGTCTGACTGACTAGTGGCACTTCCTCTGTGTCTCGCCACCACTGCTCATCTCTACAGAGGGTTCCCCAAGCCCTGAACCCTGCTCTCCTCGCAGCCTCAGAGATCCAGGGACAGGTGCAGGCACCAGCCTTGCCCTCTGGGGGCCTTGGGCCTTTGAAGGAGGTGAACGTGCCCCAGGGCATATGCAGAGACCTAGACAGGATTGAGCCTCACAGAGCTCTGGCTCCTGGTGCCTGTGTGTGTGTGTGTGGTGAACAGAGGGTGGGGAAGTCTTCTCAGAGGTAGAGGTGATCTACCTTGGCTAGAGGGTCCTCTCTGGGTCTTCTTATTCTTTCCCCTTCTTCTGAGCCCCTCTCCGTGATATTGGTTTGGGGATGGGGTGGGGTGATTGGAAGGTAGGAGGAAAATTTTCTTTCCTCTTCTTAAAAATCTCCAGGGAAATAATAATTATAGCTACTCTTGGGAGAGCACTTGCTAAGTACCTTGTATTGTACTTATCTCATTAAATTCAAGGTAGGTGGTAGTATCTTCATTCTTCCATTAAGCATCAGAGACACAGGGAGGCACGTGACTTGCCCAAGGTCACATAGCCAGCGGGTGTACAGCCAGGATGCAAGCCCAGTTCACTGCAGGGCCAGTGCTCTCCTAGCCCTGTTGTCTTTTCATGAAAGGGCTTCACTGACCTCTGTCCTCGGTGGCCTGCCATTTGCACATCCTCCACAAATCTCAGTTGCCCCTCTCCCACTGCAGATTCCCACTGTGTTTTTGATGACTTTCCTGGATGCCTTGGAGACAGGCTACGGGAAGTACAAGAACCCTTACCACAATCAGATCCATGCAGCTGACGTCACCCAGACGGTCCACTGCTTCTTGCTCCGCACAGGGATGGTGGTAGGTGCCTTGGAGGTCACTCTTCTGGGATTCAGGGTCGTATGGCTGCAGAACCGGGGAGTCCAGCCTACAGTCTATATTCTCATTTCCTTTTTTCTCTCTTCGAGTCCTCTTCTTTGGCATCCCAAAGTCTTTACAGAGTTGGATTGGACTTCTTCACTCTAGAGAATTCCTGGGTGGACTGTAACTTCATGGGCAGCGCTGGGGCTGTGTGGCCAGATGCAGAGGGAATATTGTCAGTAGGGATGGAAGAGGGTCTTTGGCAGTTCTGGAAGCTGAGAAACCTGACTACATTAGCCCAAGAGCTGGACATGAAGAATGGAAGGGCTGGGATGAGCAGTCCAGCCTGTGTGTGGAGGTCTTTGGGCAGCTGACAGGGGGTCAGCCCCCTCTCATTGTCTGTCTCTTTCTCCCAGCACTGCCTGTCGGAGATTGAGGTCCTGGCCATCATATTTGCTGCAGCCATCCACGACTATGAGCACACTGGCACTACCAACAGCTTCCACATCCAGACCAAGTAAGAGGTGGGGATGTGGCAGGGGCGGGGGTGGGTGGGCAGCAGTGACGGTACAGAGGGCTGGACCTGGTGACCTTGTGCTTTGCAGGTCAGAATGTGCCATCCTGTACAACGACCGCTCAGTGCTGGAGAATCACCATATCAGCTCGGTTTTCCGAATGATGCAGGACGATGAGATGAACATCTTCATCAACCTCACCAAGGATGAGTTTGTGTGAGCAGAAGCCAGGCGCGGGCATCCCTGGAGGACCCCCTCACCCCAGCCCCCTCTTCCTGATTCCTAGGCTTCCTGCCTAGCAGTGCTGCTCACTCCTCGGGTTCTGTCCCTTCAGAGAGCTGCGGGCTCTGGTCATTGAGATGGTGTTGGCCACAGACATGTCCTGCCATTTCCAGCAAGTGAAGTCCATGAAGACAGCTTTGCAGCAGCTGGAGAGGTGACATTTGGTGGCGTGTGGCTGGGGAGAGGCCAGAGTGAGGGGTGTGTGAATTGGAGGGCATCCACAGGGTAATGGGTGTGCCAAGTCTTTACCGGGATGTAGAAGCTCTCCTGGCTCTAGGTATCTGAGGGTATCTGGCATATGTGACGTATGTGCGCACCTGGCCTTGGGTTTGTGGACAGTCCAGGCAGCCAGACTACTGCAGAGCGTTTGAGTTGGGGGTCTGAGATTGGTGTCCTCAGGGAAGCTTCAGGACAGGCATACTCTGGAATGTAATGGAAAATCATTCAGCCCTCTGGACTCGTTTCCCTATGTGTGAGAAGTGAAAATGATATGCCCCCCTCCACAACAGTTCACTGCCAGCCCCCACTCTAACAGGGCTACTGGGAGAGCTGTGTGAGATTAAAAAAAAAAGCACAGAACAAATGTCGCAATTACATCTAATGTTGCTTAAAAGTGGGTGGAAGTATATAGATGTAAGAGAGAACAGACTGTGTTTGTGTGTGTCCTGAAGGTATGTGTTAATGTACGGTGTCTGTGTGTGGGAGAGTGGGCAGGGTCAGAGCGTGTCATTGTTGGCGAATCATAATAATAATTATTATAATAATAATTACAGGTAACGTCTACGGAGCACTTATTAGGTGCCAGACACTATTCTAAATACCTATATGTTGTATGTCATTTAATTCTCAGAACAACTCTATGTGGCAGATCCTGTTTTGATTTCTACTTAGGACTGGGGAAAATGAAATATGGAAATTTTAAGTAACTTGCTGTACATCACACAGCCAGTGTGTGAAACATAGTGAGGATTCGATTCCAGGCCCTTTGATTCTGAGAGCTTGGGCTGTTTCCTATACATATGTAAGTGTGTGTGTGTATGTGTGTGTGTGTGTGTGTATGTATCTCGTCTCAGAGGGTATTAGACGTTAGATCTGAGAGAGAGAGTGTGATGGGAAGTTAGGAATGGTCCAGGCTTCCTTTTCTTAAAAGCTCAGTCTCCCTCCCCTTGCCACCTGCCCCGACAGGATTGACAAGTCCAAGGCCCTCTCTCTGCTGCTTCATGCTGCTGACATCAGCCACCCCACCAAGCAGTGGTCGGTTCACAGCCGCTGGACCAAGGCCCTCATGGAGGAATTCTTCCGCCAGGTAGGGGGCATCTCTGCCCGCCCCTGCCCACGGGGCCAGGCCTTCTCTCCCCCATGTTTTCCAAATTCCCCATTCCTCCTCCAGCTCCTTGTTCAGCTGCCTGCAGCTGCCAACCTGATCCCAGACCCATAGGATAGAATGTCATCTCCGAAAAGCTTAACAGTCATTGCTGGCAGTAGTATTTGCATGCCGCTCATTTCCAGGTCAAAGGCACAGAGCTCCCTCTTTTCCCCCCGGCAGCCCCTCTACCTGCAGCTGCACCCCAACCTGGTAGACTGAAATAAGTCCCCGCCCTGTCTGCTCCCCCAGGGTGACAAGGAGGCAGAGCTGGGCCTGCCCTTTTCCCCGCTCTGTGACCGTACTTCCACCCTGGTGGCGCAGTCCCAGATTGGTGAGTGTCCCTTCCTGCAGGGAGGAGAGTGTTGGGAAAGGTCAAGGCTGCTGGCTGGGCCGGGTCGGGACGGCTCCCAGTCCCCATTCCTAAAGCTGTTTTTCCCGTCAAGGCAAGCCGCTATGCTGGAGCGTGGAGGGCTGGGGTGGAGTTCTCTGGGGTCACAAAGCCATCGTCACAAAGGTTGCCCCCACTGGGAACTTTTGAGCCCCAGGTGACTGTGTTCCACGCAGCTGGGGGCACCGGTGGGCCGGCCGTGTCCTCTGCGCAGCTCCCCAGGTCAGCCTTCTGTCCGTGTTATCTGCACTGCAGGCTTCATCGACTTCATTGTGGAGCCCACGTTCTCTGTGCTCACCGATGTGGCTGAGAAGAGTGTCCAGCCCACCGGGGACGATGACTCTAAGTCTAAAAACCAGCCCAGGTGAGTGAGGGTGGCTGGGGTGGCCAGAGGGCCCACAGAGAGAACCGACTGGTGGGGGTGGTGGGGAAACAGTGACTCCTCTGCCGTGGGTCACACGTGGGGGCGAAGGGATGGGGGCAGAGGGTGTGGCCCGCATCCGAGCCCCCTCCACTGTATTTTAATCTCTCCCATTAGCTCTGTCTTTATTGCCTTTCTGGCTAATGCTGTTTTCATTTTCTTTCTAGTAGAAGGGAAGGTATGGAGAGGGGTGGGGACTGGGGGGCTACCCAGCAGAGAGAAAAGAGAAGGATGAGGCTTCCATCCCCTCTACTCTTGAGGGCTGGGAGGACCTTCCTTGGGTGGGCGGGGTCTCACCTCCACAATGTGGGCGGGTCCTGCTTATAGCTTCCAGTGGCGCCAGCCTTCCCTGGATGTCGAAGTGGGAGACCCCAACCCTGACGTGGTCAGCTTCCGCTCCACCTGGACCAAATACATTCAGGAGAACAAGCAGAAATGGAAGGAACGGGCGGCAAGCGGTGGGTCCACTGGGAGGATAACGCCTTGTCGGGAGGGCGGCTCATGAAGCAGCTGTGCTGTGCTTAGTCGCTCAGTCTTTGCGACCTCATGGACTGTAGCCCGCCAGGCTCCTCTGTACATGGGGATTCTCCAGGCAGGAACAGTGGAGTGGGTTGCCATGCCCTCCTTCAGGGGATCTTCCCAACCCAGGGATCGAACCCAGGTCTCCCGCATTGCAGGCGGATTCTTTACCATCTGAGCCACGCACCAGGGAAGCCTGAGCAGCAGTGGGTCCATTTCCCGAAGCCCCTTGAGCAGCCCTTTGTCCGACGCCTACCCCGAGTTGGGAAAAGGGAACTGACCAGGCACAGGCTGACCCACTTGGAATGTTCTAGAATGGGGGCTGGAAAGAATATAGGGACAGCAGTATTCCACCGCCCAAGGGGCCCCGTGCACACTGACGGTCTGTCAGTGCTGCCCTGTGGCTGTGGTAACCTGGTGGCCCTGGCTGAGGCATCTCTTCCTTAACGTGGGGGCTGAGGGCTGTGCATTTTAGCAAGACTGGGGAGCCTCTCTCCAGCTGGGCACAGGTTGAATGTAGCTCAGCTTGAAGGAAGAGGGGGTGGTGCATGAGAATTGCTTCCTTTTCTCCACATATTCCTTGGGTTTGGGGGAAACATACTGCTGGGTCTGGTCCCAGCTTCCTTCCCGCTCTCCTGCAGGCATCACCAACCAGATGTCCATTGATGAGCTCTCCCCCTGTGAGGAAGAGGCCCCGGCCTCCCCTGCTGAAGATGAGCACAACCAGAACGGAAATCTGGACTAGCGGGGCCTGGCCCAGGTGAGCCTGTGGCGGTGGGCGGGGAGGAGGGCGAGGCGGGTGTCCGACAGGCCTCTTGGAAGGGGCATCTCTGGGGTTCAGCAGAGGCGAGGTTCTCCCTCCCTCTTTCCAGGCGGGAATCTGGAGGAAGTGAACACAGAGACCCAAGCCGGGGCCTAAGTGGGAAGCAGGGGGTGTCCTCCTGCTTCTTGGTCCAGGCCCTCCAGGAAGAGAGGGGCAGCTCCCCAGTTCCAGGTGGGGCTGAGCAGCTCTGAGTGAGGGTCAGGAGAGGCACAGCCAGGCCCCCGGCTCCAGAGCTCACTGGGGCATGACTTCATTCCAGCACCCCCCATGCCCTTCTTCTGCAGGGCATTTTTTGTGTAGCTGCACCAGGTGCTGAGTGGGATGGACCTGAAGAAGGTAAGGCAGGCTGGAGATGAAGGCAGAGATCAGAGCACTGAGGTGTCTTCTGTTCCCTTAGGTCCTCACTGAGTCCAAAGTGTTCGATGTCATCAGCACCATCCATTGGGACTGGCTCCCCCATCTGCTCCGAGGGAGCATGGACGTCGAGGAACAGAAAACCCACCCAAAGGACAAATGCCAGAGATTGTGGGGTTGGGGGAAGGGCCCCTCCCCACCCGACACCCATTGGGGCGCACTTTACTCTCCCGGTGGCAAGACTGGGGAACTTCAGGCCCCCAATGGTCACTGTGTCCATCCCCCTGCCTCTGGACTCTCCCTGTGGCCAGATGACTGGTTGGAGGGGAGCTTCCTGGAGGTTTCCCAGGGCTTGGTGGGAAGGTCAGAGATGCCAGCCCCCTGGGCCCTCCCCCATCCTTTTTGCCTCCAAGTTTCTAAGCAATACATTTTGGGGGTTTCCTCAGCCCCCCACCCCAGATCTTAGCTGGCAGGTCTGGGTCCCCCTTTTCCTCCCCTGGGAGGGGCTGGAACAGGATAGGAAGCTGGGGGTTTTCAGAGCTCTGTGCACAGGGAAGGGGCATGGGCTCCTTCAGGGCATGGCACCTTTCTAGGGCCTGGGAATGGGGGCATCCTCTGTACCCCAGACCTGCACTGCTTCACCCCCACCCCTGCCCAGACTCTGTAGTCTTCCCTCTCTCCCATTCTGGAATGGTGACTGGGGGAGGAGGAGCCATAGACACCAGGGGCTGAGAGGGGGGGCCTCTCCTGGGGTCCTCAAGGACTTGGGACGGGTCTCGGCCCTGGGGCTTGTCACCTGCCCTGGCCGAGTCCTGGACCGTCGCCTCCTTCCCCTCCCCTGGGGCCAGGAGGCTCCCATCCGACCAATGTCTGTAAAGTGCTTTGAGGTCTCCCCAGCAAAGCACCTTCAGGATGCATCCTAGAGCACAGGCAGGAGGGCTGGATTGGGGTCAAGGGTGCGTGGGGAGGGTGAGGTGTCCTCAGTAATCCCACGATGCTGACAGAGAGGGTCCCTCCCCTCCCAGCCCCAGCCCAGGAGGCCCCTTCCTGGGACAAGTGGGGAGTGGCGGGTGGAAGGCAGCCGGACAGGGGCTCCAGAGTGCTGCTGTCGTCTGCGGCCAGCCCAGCCAGGCCCCCGCCCCTTCCTCTCCTCAGGCTCCCCTGGCACCGCTCTGTCCCAGGAAAGGCCCAAGTCCAGTGATTGCCCTCCTCCTTCCTTGTAAATACCAGACATACATTTGTACAGTGGGCCCTGTGCGTGTGAAGTCGTATCCACGGTCTTTCAGACCTGCCACTTGCCACTCATCCCTCCTACCCCACCCAGAGAGGGGTAGAGACGCATGTGACTGACCCCTGTCCTCAGTCTTTCAGAACCCTGCTATAACCAGAGATCAATAAAGAAGGGAGACCAGGCCTGGCTGTTTGTGTTGTTTGCCGGGTGAAAGTGCACTGGGCGTCATGTGCACTGACTCTTCAAGCTGATAAAACCTCTGGTGCTGTGTGTGCCCTGTTATATACAGAGGCCAGAGAGGTGAGGTTCTGCCTGAGCGTGTGCAGCAGGGCTGGCAGAAGGGGACCTTCCACTTCTGAAGTGGTTTTTATTCTCTCCAGCATACTACTTCTTCTAAAGAGGGGTGAATCTTGCCTTCCCTCCACTGCCTGGAAAAATCAGAAGTGGTGGGCAGGAGAGGCCTGGCTGTGGGGTCTGAGAAAGGTTATTCACCTCTGCTCAGCTTCTGGCATTTACTCTGGCCCCTCAGTGTCAAGGACAAGGGGAGAGGTGACCTTTCCAGTTCCCAGCAAGGGCCTCTTCGTGAATGGCCGCCGTGGCCTCAGTCTAGCTTGGCTAACAGGGTGGAATCTGGGTGGTCTCCTCCCAGCTGCAGAGGGAACACATCCTGAAGCTTGGGAATCACTAAGTATCGGAGGGCAGGCAAGGAGGCATGGAAGCAACACACCCTCTCTTTCCCAAGGGCCAAGCGCCAGGGTGCAGTTCCCAACGTTGTCCAGCAGAGGGCGCCCCAAAGCCCCATCACAGCTGGCCAGGCCTTAGGGTTCCAGAACCGCCAGATGTAGGTGGTTGTCTTTTTCCCTCATTATCAAGAGAACCTGGGGCCATCCTGCCTTCTTGGCACCTTGGAAGGCAGTTCTCCCACCTGTCTGACCCCTAGCTCTCTTCTCCCGGCAAGTAAGGGTAGGGCTGGAGAAAAACACCTCCCTTCTCAAGGCTCCTGCCCAGCTTCCCTTTTTCCTCCTTCCTGGAGGCAGTTGGGCAGAAGGGAGGGGGCTGCAGAGAAGGCAGGACAAGAGGGGAGGGAGAAAAGATTCTTCAAATTGGGAAAGAAGGAAAATGTCAAGGACTTAACACCAAATTTATCACTTTTTAAAAACAAGAGATTTTTCCCCCCAAAGTGAGGAAATAAGAAACAAATCCAGTGTCCATGCATTCTCAACTGCGGTCTTGAGTCCAAGACGCCTCCTCACTCTCGGACCTGTTGCAAGGGAAGCGGGTAGAAAGAGAAAGTGAGTGAGAGGCCTGAGGTCCTGCTGTCCCCTCCCCTGCTGGTGTGCCCAGCCATCCCCTTAGTCAGGCATCTTAAGTGTGATGTCCCATATCAGTCCCTGGCCCCTCGTCCAGTCTACACAGGGGAGCGGAGACTGTCAAATCAGAGCTCGCGAGGTCATTTCATCAGTGTCTCCGCTCCAGGCAAGACCACTTGAAGCGGTCTTGGAGCAGTCATCCAGCCTGGATAGATGAGGCTCTCCCTTTGGGTTCCAAATGCCCTTTATCAGAAAATCCATGGTCTACTTCCATCATCCATTCCAGGAGCCAAAAGTCCTCAGATGGAGTCTAACCTCAGTACCTCCTGCTGCAGCTGAATCCCATTTTTCTTTATCCATCATGTGCACATGCTCAGTTGTGTCTGACTCTTTGCTACCCCATGGACTGTAGCCCGCCAGGCTCTTCTATGAGATTTCCCAGGCAAGAATACTGGAGTGGGTTGCCGTTTCCTTCTCCAGGGGATCTTCTGGACCCATTGATCTAACCTGTGTCTCTTGCATCTCCTAAGCACTGGCAGGCAGAGTTTTACCACTGAGCCACCTGGGAAGCACATTTGTCCATCAGGGGAGATGCAAATCCTCTGGCCATAGAGGACAGCTTTTCAGAGGCTGAAGTTGGTCCTTTGTTCCCTTTCCCTGACTCTAGATCTCAGCCCTCACCCTCCTCACAGAGTCTGCTCTCCTGCAGACTGGACACGCAGCCTGGGGGGTCTTACCGAGTTGGCTCCCTGGGAATCCAATGGCGGTCATTGGATTGAGGGGTCCTCTGTGCTGGGTTTCTCACTGCCCCTCTCCTGAGTTTTAGGGATGGATTCTGCAGGCTCTGAGGAGGGAGAACAGGTGGCAGGAGGGAGAGGTAGTGTTCACCAGGGCTTGGAGAGAGGGAGCTGCTTCTGCTTACCCTATCCCATACACCAACAACCCTTGACAGGAGCCCAAGACCAGCTGAGGGCAAGGGGGCAAGACCTACAGGGTTTTCTCTGGTCACAATGACTACTTAAGTTCACTGTTTTTCTGAAGTCTGCAATCAGAAAAAAAAAACCCTCTAAAAAAAGCTTAAAAATTTAGGTATGATCTCAATGTGTGGCTAAACTTGACTTGAACAGAGAGGAGGCTTTTGATAGCTTATGTATCCCACTTATTGTGCCCATTCATTTCCCTGCAGAAATATTCATGCGTTTGACTACAGGGGACTCTGCTGGGAGTATGATGGAACACACAGTATATATACTGTTGTCACCTTGGTAAAGCTGGAAAAATTCTGACTTCTGGCCCACATCTGAGATAAGGACCCGTGGACATGCAGCTTCCATTTCTTGCATGCTTTGTGTGTGTTTGCTGCCGAGCTAAGGACCAATCTCATTTAATTTTCACAAACAACCCAATGCAATAGGCGCCATCATTATCACTTAGCTGACTGAGGTTAAGTAAGTAGCTCAAGGCCTCGGGGCTGGTGCAGTGGCAGAGCCAGGATTCCAGCCCAGAAAGCTGCTTCCATTCTGGCAGGCTCCCCCAACCATACATCAGGGAGCTGGGAAGTCCAAGTGGGAGGGGATGGTGTCACTCAGTAAGGAAAGGTGAAGAGATGCAAACACATGCTGGTTATGCAAAGCATCCACATTCTCAAGGCAGTTTCTGGCTACTGCCAGGCCCCTCCCCACAGCCAATAAGGCTGGCCTCCCCTGGGCTGGTCCCTCCCCAGCCTGAACGTACTGTGTGTTTTCCCAGAGGTGCCCGGCCGTGACTCCGCTGCTGTGTCTGTGATCCCGGGTGGGCAGGACTCCTGGGTCCCTGTGCTCCCAGCAGCTCCTTCAGGCTCCTCTCCCTGCTCCTGTTGCCCCAGGTGATGTTCAACCATCATCTGGAGCTCTAGGGGTGAAGAGAAAGGGGGAGGAGAGCATTGGACATAACCTTCTCCTCTGTGGACCCTCAGCTTCGACAGCTCCACTAGAGGGCCAACGTACACTGCCTGTGTGATTTGACTTTCCTGCTCAAGGAAGGACATTCATTGGCCAATAAGGAGGGACTAAAGCTAGACAATAAAATGTACTTTCTTCAAAGCTGAGAGAGGGGAAGGGAGAGCCTTTAAGAATGAAAGAGCCCTGTGACTTGCTGGGATATCTGGTCTCCCTTGTGGGCAGGAGAAAAGACTCCATTTAGATTCAAGAAATATTTAAGTACCTTCTCTGTGTTGTGCACTGTGTTGGGTGACTTCACATACTTTATTTAATGGCCAGAGTGAGGTAGTATTCAGGGGCCCTGGAAGTTAAGTGGGTTCTCTTAGCTTACCCAGCTAGTCGGTGGCAGAGCTGTAACGCAGCCCACCCCTCCCACCCTCCGCCCCTGGAGTCCAGCAACTCTCCCTTCAGAAAGGCAGGTTTAATGACTTCCCAAGGATTCCTTCCAAAGGGGTGTCATCCTGGCTACTGCTCAGCATCAGGTGTGGCAGGGAAGTGTTTTCCGAACCTTTCATTGTGGGTGTGGTCCTCGTCACCTTCTTCCGTTGCCGTGGAGACATGGACAAAGTGGACTGTGAAGGGCACAGAGCACAGGTGGGCGCCCACCCTTTTCGCCCTCCCCTCTGCCTTGCCATGCTTTTTAGACTGGAGACTGGGGGGAGGTGTGGGCTTCAGAAAGTCGGGGGAAGAAAACTCTTGCTTCCCCAGCCCCCACCCTGTCCATGATGGTGAGCAAGAAGACTGTGTCGGGGGGATGTAGGGGACTGCGCATGCACCTCCACTCAAGAAGAACATGTGAAGGGCATAAGTAGGAGGGAGACAAAAGGTCCTACAGGTTAGGGGCAGTGGCTGGAGGCATAATCCTCTAATAAGTCTGGGGGTTCTCTGCACTGGGCTGAGTGGGAGGAGCCAGCTCACCTTGAGAAGTGGGTTGGGGATCCGGTCTTCATCTACCTCTGAGGGAAGGAGGGAGAGGAGAAAGTGATGGGGATGGGAGATCCAGAGGGTCCCTGGGCAGTCTGACATCTCAAGGGGAGGAGCCCCTGCAGTCACCTCCCTTGTGATTGGTCCCTCACATCTGCCCCTAGGAAGCTGGTCCTGATGGGCTGTCCTGGCCTCCTCCCTCCAGCCCCATCCTGCTCTGCCCGTTGGCTTTATCTCCTGCTTCTAGTCTAGTCCTTGTCTCTGTAGTTAGCCTGCATCTACATCCTTGCCTCAAACCTGGAGGTTCCTGAAGGCAGGCTTTGTGGTCCTTCTGCTCTTTTCCTCCTTCTGAAATATCCATCTATGCTCCCTCCTTCCAACTGTTCCCCCTACCCTGGATCCAGAATTGGACCGAGCAGAGGAGAGAATGGCAGACTTGTCCTGTACAGGACAATCCTTTTAAATAGTTGGAGGGAAGTTGGAGGCTCAGACATCCAGATTGCCAGTTGGGCTTCTTAGCGTCACCATCTCTCTTCCACTCTCTCGCCAGCGCCCCTGACGTTCTCTGAGACCTTGCTGTCTCTCCAGATTTTGATGGGGACACTGGTCACCAGAATGCCAGCTGCTCCCTAAGCTGTTTCTAACCTTCCCCTTCCCCTCTGGGGGCTGTGGGAATAGCTGATGGAGGCGGTCCCTCCCCCTCACAGCTGTCACCGCCTCTGGGGATGGGGGCAGCGGCCTCTCAGTTGCTGGAGAAACCTGGAAGGCTGTTGCTGCAGCAACCAGCACTCCACTGACCACCCCAACTCCTGGGGGGCTTAGGAACCAAGTGGTCTGCTGCTCGGTCTTTCCAAAGCAAAGGAAACCCTCCTGCTAATCCAGCTGCTACTTTCGTGCCTCCAGGACTGAGCAGACCTCTGGCTCCTCAGATCTGCCCTGCTATCTAGCACCCACCTTCTCTCACTGGGACTAAGCTGTCTTCAGCAGCCCCCAATCCCTTTAGTGACTCATCCTGGGGTTACCTGGGGATGACTGGTCACTGGTCAGCACAAGGGTCGCAGGGGTGGGGCGGCGCCTCCGGATCTGAGGGAAGAGGTCAAGTATATGTGGAAGTGTCACGGCCCCACGCACACTCAGCAACATGATCCACACCACCCACTTAGCACGCCACGTTACACTGGACCCTCGGTCCCTGGGGGACGTCCTTGGGCCCTCCCTCTGCCCTGGGGACCCAGAAGACCTCTCCCACTGTTCGCTGCTCCCCCCAGCCCCCTTTCTGTCTCTGCATCTCCCCAGGTCCTGGCCCAGCTCTCCATCTCAGCATCTTTGTCTGTGCTAATGCATTGATATCCGGTCCATTGTCCTTCCGTCCATCCTGGATCAATGATCAGAAATAACCTGAGAGGGAACAAGGCATTCCCCTCAGTGTCCCAGCCCACTCCCCAAAAGGACATGAACCCGTGGTGGGCCAGCACCAGAGGAGAGCGCCCCTCCACCCCCACCCAGCCTGGGAGGATGGCGCAGAGAAGGCAGGTCTGATCTGAACGCGCCTTCTTCTGGCCTGTGCCCCTCCCTCCCTCCCTCATCTCCTCCCTGTCTTTGGACACACTGCCTTTCTGATTTGTCAGGAAATAACGGTCTGGAGAAATCCTTGTCATGGTAAATATCATATGAGGAGGAGCCTGAGGCAGGACCATGGCCAGGGACTAATGCTAAGCTGAAAAATCTTACCCTGGGCTCCCGGGTCCCAGTCTAAGAAATTAACAGATAAGAGCTGATTGACTGCTGGGCCTCTGAGCCCCTCTTCCCCGGCCTCTGTTCTTTTGTCTTGCTGCCAATAAAGTTGACTGTTGTCGAAGCCAGTCCAAGGACTCTTGGGACGTGTAGTTTTTCCCCTTTCTCTGGAGGTTTGGAAGTGAAGGGAACCTTGGGGTTGGAGTCCCTGCAGCCCCCTCCAGGGCAGAGGAGGGGAGGGAAGACTAATGGGACTAGGAAAGAGGCTAAAATTATCCAGGGCTGAGAGGAGTAGGCTGAGGACACTGAATGATCACATCCCTATCTCTCTGTGTCCATTATTTAGAATCATTACCGGAGTGGGGTAAACGGGTGGAGGCGGGAGTGGAAAGACGCCTGCCCTTTTCTTTGCCAGGAAAGTGGGTATCAGCCATAGCAGGGGGCAGGGTTAATCTATTGAGGGGCTCCCCAAAGAAGAAATGGGTGTGTAGAATAGGGGTAGGTTGGGGTAGGCATTGTTTTCTCAGGAGAAGCAAGCGGCGTCTGTTTGGGGTGACACTTTAAGGTCCCTGCAATACCAGTTCTGTGTGTGTGTGATCGTGTGCACAAACATGCATGTGCTGCACAGACATTATTTGTGAGTCCACTTCCAGCTATTCCTGGTGCTGGGGGCCCTCAGGTGGGCAAGTGTGCTTCATGCATGTGGAGTGAGGCCATTCTTTTCCTAGGAGAGAACTCATCCCGCCCTGGGGGAGGGGTGCTGAGGCAGGGAGAGGGTGTGGTGGGTGAGGATGAGTGGGAGTTGGGAGCCTGAGAAGGACACTGCAAATATGATAGGAAGGGCCTTGAGAGGGCAGGAGGACTCTGACCTTGGACAGGTCCCTTCCATAACCAAATCCCTTGCCTTGGACAAGATTTCTAAGTGCTCAGAGTCCTTGAGAACTTTGATGTCCTACAGGAGGAGGGAAGTTAGACTTCTGGAAGTACTCCCAGGTCCCTGAACTACTAGGAAACGAGTGTCGGTCTCTTTCATCTTCCTTGCCCCTATCACAAATTCTCTCAAGGACGCTTGGTGCCTTTGCCTCTGATTTATTTCCAAACCAGTTACGCCAAGGACCTGGTAGCTGTGGGCACCCCTCCATCCCCTGCCACTCTGTGCTCCATAACTCAGAGTTTCCAACCCCTGCCACCCTCTGAGGTTGATCTGGCTTAGGTGCTCCTGCCAAGCCTGGAGTTTTTTGCCTACACATTTGGGTAACACAGCAAGAGGGGCTGAAGTTGGAGTGCAGGTAGAATTTCAGGCCGAGCAGACACAGATTTCTGAAGAGGAGAGGAAAGCAGACTGAAGTCCCAGCCTCTTTTTCTCTCTGGCTCTATAGCACTGCCTCCTCCTCCTCCCCTGCCCCCCAGACCTCTAGGCTAGCTGACCTACCCCTTCCTCCTCTCAACACACACCTCCACCTGCCTCCTCTAACACCAAACAGAGGCAGGTGTCAGGCATGGGCACTGGCTGAGTCAGCGGCAGGCATTTCTGCTTGGAACCTCACCCCTAAGCCCCTGGCTCACTCACACCCTTGGGCCCCTTTCCCCGGATCTGAGGTTATTTTAGCCCGTCTCCTGACTCCAGGCATAACTGCCTTTTCCCTGACCCTAAAGGAATGCTCCCCTTGCTCCTGGCTCTCCACACTCCTCATCCTCAGGAGGTCTGCAGTCTCCCCACCCTCCCTCCCTGCTGTCACACCTTTGAGGTCTGGAGATGCGGCTTCCACCAGGCCAGGGAAAGGATGGAGATGCAAGTCCCTAACCCCTCCCCACACTCCGGGAAGCTAAAGTTACAGGGAGTGTACTGAACCTTCACATCCAGACCTTATTTCCCCAGACAGCTGGAGCAGCAGGAAGAACACGCTCTTCAGCCCATCCCAAGAGCTCAGAGCTTTTTCAGGTGGGGAGGCCCAGCCAGACCCCCGCAGCCAGGTGGGGAAACAGGGCAGAGACCTTGTGCGAAACGAATATTCTTTAGGAGCAGGGATGTCTAGGCAAACGGATAGAGAACACCAAAAGCGATGGAGCAAAGAGCAAATATTTGGCAAATGGGTGGTAGTAGCCACCACGGGTGGTCACCGTCTCCACACACATGCTCACTCTCCCTGACACACACAGTTGCTCACACACTCTCATACACTGCCGCCTCTGCCAGGCTGCTCTGAGCTAAAAATAGGCCAGGACGGGAGGCTGGGCCAGGGCCCTGGACTCCCACCCTTGAGCCCAGGCCAGCAGGGCGCTTCTCCCTGTCTACCCTCAGCTTGGACCCTAGCCGCTAGAAAGTCCCTGCCTCGGCCTCCCCAAGGCCATTCTCTCCATGCCCTCCCCACCCCCACTCCCCACTACCGATCCAAAGGGCAGGAGTTGGGAACAAGGACCCACGTGTCCAGACTTGCAGAGAGGGGAGCCAGCCTGCACGCATGACCACTCCTCTCCCCAAAGCCCCAGCCCTCACAGGTCTCATCAACCCCTTCTCGTCCTCACTCTCTGGAGTCCGGCAGGGTCTCCCCCAGTTAGGAGGGGGCTGGGGGGCTCTTTCTCCTCCTTCAACTCCCTCCGTTACCTGCCCTCTCCCTTAACCCCTCCGACACCCTTGGGCGTCCCCACAGAGCTCAGAAACTCTGGCGGGGTTTGATTGGGTGGGGGATGCAAGACTGGTGAAGCGGGGGAGGGGTCGTGTCCTCAGGCAAGCCCCCTCCCCCAGGGCTGGGCGAGGAAGGTAGCGACTCTCGTGGGGACCGGCTTCGAGGGCAGGCGTTTGTCCTTCTGTCCATCTCAGAGAAGCACAGATGGGGAGATGGGGCTCCCACGGTGGGGGAGGGGAGAGAAGACCCCCCACCCCTCCCAACACCGCGCTGGCCCTCGCAGGGGCGCACCGCTAAGGGAGGACTGAGCGGAGATCTGGGATCGCACAGTCCGAGGTCCCTCGTCCTCTGCCGGGCGAGACCCCCTGCCGCCCCGCCCCGCTCCGCACCTGCTCCGCCGCCTCGGGGTCAAGGTGCGGCTCCAGAAGCGGGACGGTGAACTGGATCTTCCGGGGGCTGTGGTCTTGCTCCATGGCGGGGGCGGCGGCTGCGGGCGGGCAGGCGGCGGACTCGGGGCTGGGGCGGGCGCACTGCCTCTCCGCTCCGCTCCGGCCCGGCCCCAGCCCGGCGCGCTCGGCTCCCGGCTCCCGGCTCAGCGGTCCCGGCTCGCGGCCCAGGGGACTCCGCGGCCGCCGATTGGCTAGGCCCCCGCCCCTCCCGGCCCCCTCCCCTCCCGGCCCCCTCCCCCTGCCCCCGCCCGGAGCCTTAACCCCGTCGTGGCCGCGCCGCCGGCTGCCGGGGGTCACCGCCCCGCGGAAGGGCGAGGCGGGTGTGGCCCGGCCCGGGTCGCAGTAGACACCGCTCGGGCGGGGAATCCTGAGTTCTAGTGGGGTGAAGGGAGGTGGGGGGTGGAGGTGAGGAGCGGTCACGAAGAACTTCTCCAACCTGGGGCAAAATCGAGGGGCTGGGAAGGTGGAGGGGCGCTGCTAGAGAGGAGGCTGCAAACGCGATAGGAAGATTTCCTTTCTGATCTTAAAGGGGTCGCTTCAAAGAGAAAAGAAAGGGGATCTAGGCTTGCAGCAGGAGGGATTAAAGTTAGACTAGGAGAGGGACTTTCCATTGAAAGGAAAACGCTAGAGCGAAGGTGAAAGCTTGGAGGGGAGGCCTGGGGTCTGGGCACAGGTCTGGTTTCACTCTGTGGCGGGAGGGGTAAACGAAGATCTTAGAGGGTCTCCCGGAGCCTCTGTCTTGATGGCAGTGGGTGTGAGGGCTCAGGGAGCGAGGACCATCTGGGACTCAGTAGGAGAAACAGGTGGGGAGCCAGTAATGCTTGTGAAATAGATTTCTCTTTCTGCTTGCTGAATTCTGGGGATGTAAAGCAGGTGGAAGGCCTCCCAGCAGAGAGTGTTCCTTGCTGGTGGAGAGGGACACGCCTTTGGTGGGGTGGCTTGTTTACAGATGGGGTTTGGTTTCTAGTTCCACTGTTGGCAGAGTAATGAAAAGGATCTGCCGTAATTGAGGAGATGGAGGTGAGACTGTGCGAAGAACTTACTAGTTTGGTGTAGGACCAAGATGCCAATACTAGTGAGTGAGGAAGACAGAATATTCACCAGACCTGGTGGGCACTCTGCCAGGGGCTGGGGGCCACTGAGTAGAGGGGGGAGAGTTGCTGGGCATTGGGGGGTGCGGGGCAAGGCTGGACGATGCCTCTTTGGGAGAGGAGGAGAACTGGGCTCAGGGAGCAGGGACAGGGAGTTCTGAGGGAGGGGCTGAGCAGGGGCCTGGGCCAGAGATCTGTTTCTTTAACCTTAAACCGAACAACTGGCTCATTCTGCACAGATGGATGCCTGGTCCTCTGGGGACCCTGGAATCATCCTCCCCTCTAAGGGGTCAGCCTAAATCCTCAGTTGCCTCCTCTCCCAGGCAGCCCTTCCCTGGCCTGGATTTCACATTGCCCCTTTCCCTCTTACCTCCCAAAATAACCTCTGGCCTTCCCCCTAACCGTATCCCTTTACACACCGCAGGCCTGGCTCAGTTTTCTCAGGGCAAGGCTGGGGTTATAAGGGACACAGTAGGCCAGCCAGACCTCTGTCTGCTGTGAACTAACAACCTCTGTTTCGCTGTTGCTCCAGGAATGACCCCCTACACCCAACCTATGATTGCATGGTCCCTTTGTGCTCTCTTTGATGTAGCAGGGCCAGCCCAGAAAACAGCTGGTTGTGAACCCCAGATCCCCCCAACCCCCCCCCGTTGCTTCTCTCTTCCGCACAAGTGTCCGTGGTGGGAGGACATGTGCGGTCACTGAAGCGAAGAAGATAGGATAGGGTGGGAGACACAGGGGCTCAATAGGACGCGCTCCCTGGCTTTCCTTCCGCTCACCTCTCTCCTAACCACACATACACAGAACCAGGGCCAAAGTGTCTTTTAAATAGATGACTGGTCCCTCCTCTCCCCTCGCCTAGTCTACCAGGACCCTGGAACCTAGAACTTGAAGTCAGGATTCCCACAGCCCTACAGAGAAGCCCAACATGCTGCCCTCCGTGGGATCACAAAGAGTTGGACATGACTGGGCAACTGAACAACAACACATCTAGGCCCTCAGATGCCCCTCATCGAGTCTTAATTTTCACATTTAAAATGGGCAGCATTTTCCCTATGATAGGATTGACTATCATAGGGGGTCAAGGTACCTAGCATGTAGGTGGCCCTCAATTAACTGATAACTGCTCAAAGAGTCGGACACCACTGAAGTGACTTCACACACACACACACACCATTACTGTCGTGTTATGTCCTGGCAGACAGCAGAATTAGGAGAGTCACCTCTCCAGGCTCTCATAAGGAGACCCTGCATACCCACCTCTGTCACTCAGTTTGTTACATGCCCTTCAAGCCTGGGTTTGGTCGTGGAAATTCCTCTCTAAGCCTCACATCCATCCTTCATGTTCCCTTCTCAAGCTTCAGATTCTCAGACTCCCTTCCCTGGAAGCTTCAGGTCAGGAGAGGGCCCGGAGCGCTCAGGCTTTGAAAGAGATGGCTGATGGGGGTTGCGTGGGATGAGGGGTCCTGGGAGCAGCCGGTGCTGGGGTGGAGGCAGAGGAGGCGAGACCGGGAGGGAGAAGAGGCAGCTCCCGCTTCTGGCTCTGGGAGGAGGCTGGGGGTGGTGGGGGCAAGTGCTTATGGGGAGCGGGGAGGGGAGTGTGGCTGGCTGCAGCCTTGGGTGCTGGGGTTGCCGCACGAGCTGGAAGGTGTCTGTCTGTGAAGGTGTTGCGTGATGTTGTTTTGACCTTTCTAATGCCCAGAGCTGGGTGGGTGACTGTGGGTGTCTGTTGCTTGTGGGTGGAAGAAGACAACGTGTGTCGCTCGCACACGGGGCAGGGAGTTGCCATGCCTGCTCTTGGAGCCCTTCCTAGAATGAGTGAGAGTCAGAGCCTGCCCCGTCCCAGCCCTTCCCCACTTGCACATGTCTGTGCAAGGTGTGCTTATGTGTGTGTGCAAGCGTTCACGTCCCTGCTGCAGTCCTGGCCCACTGGAGGAGCAGTGGCTGTTCCACGTGGTGTACTTCTGGGTCCATGAAATATTTAAGGTTACAGGGATGTGGCGGCCATGCAATTACTTTGCATCTCCCACCCTTCCGACTCTCTCTGGAGCTGGACTCAGGCTTAATGAGGGCCGCTCTTTGTGGCTCTCAGCACTTTCTGCTTTTATTTGTCTGTCTTCTTCATTCCTCACTAACCTTCTCCCATGTTAATTCACTAATCCCCACACCCAACCAGGAAGGAGGGCAGAATTATGATCTTTATTTTACTTTTCAAAAGCAAGGGCGGGTAAAGAGGTGATGCTGGGAAGGTCCATCTGGGTTGGGATTTGGGAGGTCAGCGTTCAATTCCTCCCCCTGCTTCCAACTCTCTGGGCCACCCTGGAGCAATCACTCCCCCTTCTTCCCAACACACACACACACACACACACACACACACACACACACACACACACACGGCTTGGTTTTCTCATCTGTAAAACGAGGAAGACCAGGTGACTGTGCAGGTTTCATCCTGTTCTAATTTTTGTCATTCTGAGTTAGGGACGCTCCCATCACGTGGGCGGTCTTCCCAGGTAGCTCCGATGGTAAAGAATCCACCTGCAATGTGGGAGAACTGGGTTCGATCCCCGGGTTGGGAAGATCCCCTGGAGAACGACATGGCAACCCACTCCAGTACTCTTGCCTGGAGAATTCCACGGACAGAGGGGCCTGGTGGGCTACAGCCCATGGGGTTGCAAAGAGTTGGACACGAGTGAGCGACTAACACGCATACACAAGGGCTTCCCAGGTGGTGCTGATGTTGAAGAACCCACCTGCTGTTGCGGGAGACATAAGAGACAGGGGTTCGATCCCTGGTGTGGAAGATCCCCTGGAGAAGAAAATGGCAACTCACTCCAGGATTCTTGCCTGGGAAATTCCATGGACAGAGGAGCCTGGTGGGCAACAGTCCGATAGGGTTGTAAAGAGTCGGACACGACTGAAGCGACTGAACACACACAGTGTCACATAGGCAGGAAGTCTCAGAATTAGGGTTAGAACCCAGGAGGTGGAGCCCTTACCTCTATCTTTGTGTCTCCGGGCTGGCCAGTGTGGCAGGGTGGAATTCCTGTCTGTTGAAAACATGATAAGTGCACACTTGCACACACTCAGCTGAGACTTTACACACCCGTAGGAGTAAGAACTCTAGCCAAGTGGTCCCCCTGGGAAGCCATATGTTCCCACCAATTTGCTGCAGTTTCTCAAACATCTCTGGAAATTCTTTTGGAATCAGCTCAGAATGTGTGGCATCTGCTCGGTAAATCCTTACTGGGGAGCCAATCTTTCTCTTTTGGGGTGGCTCTGCTCTTCTGGAAACGAGGGAGAGTCTTTAGGGGTTGTGCCTTGTGAAGAATGAGGGGAATCAGGTGAGGAGCAGAACTGGACCTAGAGCCGGGGTATGGGTACCCTACAGTGAGACTGTCTGTCCCCTGGACTCCAAGCCCTGTCTAGAAGGCATCTCTGCAAGAGAAGTTTCCAGAGCTTCTTGTGAGCCCCAGCAGCACCATTGGGGTAGATGTGTGGCCTCTCAGGGGATGACTCAGAAGGCCCAGCCTCCTCCAATTGCATGGGTCCTAGTTTGCCTGTGAAAAAGCCCATCGTTGCAATTCTGCCAGGCTTGGGTGCACACCCCCTTGCAGCTGGCACTCTTGGGAATGGGGCCAGAGCTGGTGATTCAAACCAAAGGATGCTCATTTCCCAAGTGCTTTGCCTCTTCTTGAGCCACAAGACTGGTAGAAATGGAAGAGACTTAAAGATCGGCCAAACCCAGCCCCTTGACCTCAAGAGGGGAAACTGAGGCCAAGAGAGAAGAAGCAGCTCTCTCAGGGACTCAAACCCGAGGACATACTTTCCCCAGATTTGAAGGCTATGGCAGGGCCACAGCTGGACCTGAAGCAGAGGCATGAACCTGAGGACCTCCTGAGGTGTGATTTAGCCCTGCAATCATCACCAGTCTAGAAGACCCAATCTCTTGCCTTCTACCTCACCTCTCTAACAGGTTGAATTTATATTTCCAACAAATTGTTATCAGGTATTCATATGTCCCAGGCATTGTGTTCAGTGCTGGGGATACAGTGGAGCACAAAACAAGTACAATCTCTGTCCACTGGCATCTTACGGCCTAGCAGGGCTCCAGATGGAGTAGGGTAACTAAGTATAAATGATAGATATTGTAAAGTGAAAGTACAAGGATGAGGTGCATCCGGGGAAGGAGAAAGGTCAATATGACCTCTGATGGCTCGGATAACAGTCTCCTGGGTTCAGATCCCAGCTCTGCCACATTGGGCAAGATGCTTACCCTCTCTGAGCCTCGGTTTCTTTATCTGTGAATAACAGGTATTAATGCCTCTATTATCCTAGTGATGATGGGATGAGGTGATGTCCACAGGAGTGCCTAGCTCAGGGCCTGGCACCCATTAAGCTCTTGAGAAATGAACATGAGTAGCAAGGAGCTCATCTTAGTTAATGTTTTCTCCTCTGACTCTGGAAAAGGCAGGGATGAAGAAATGGGAGCTTCACAGGGCACCCAAAGTTGATGCTCCATGACAACCTGGAGGGATAGGGTAGGGAGTGAGGTGGGAGGGGGATTCAGGGTACAGGGCACACCTGTATACCTATGGCCAATTCATACTGGTATATAGCAAAAACCATCACAATATTGTAAAGTAATTATCCTCCAATTAAAATAAATTTTAAAAAAAGAAAAAGAAATGGGGGCTTTGGGAAGGGGTCTGCACAACACCCCCTGCCCTTTTTTAGCCAGAGCCTGCTCTCTGCACCCTTGTCTGGTCAGCTGTTCTTGATGGCCAGCTGTGTCCTCATCAGCATGGATGATCACCCTGTCCTGCTAATTAACACCCGCCTTGTTAATGATTAAATCTAATGACTTTGACTTGGGAGTGGGATGGAAAATTCCCCAGCCACAGGCCTGGACTGAGGTAGGTTATTAGGAGTAGGAGGGAAGGGGCCCTTGGGCTCTGGGTGCGTTGTTGAGGGTAGGTGGCTGGGGAGCAGATGCCTGGTTTCTCCTGGGGCTGCTCAGCAGGAGCAGGATGGAGGGGGGTCATTTGAAAGTCACAGCCCATCCTCCTCCCCCACTCCTCCCAGGCTTGGCAGAGGTCACTGGGCCCCAGCCCAAGCCTTGCCATTCCTCTTGCCAGGGGTTGGCCCTTGAATGCGGCTCCAGCTAGAAGAAGAGGGGGAGACGTGTGTTAGTTCCGGCTGCTATCACAACGTACCACTAACTGGATGGCTTAAAACAGCAGGGATTTATTCTCTTACAGATCTGGAGGCTAGGAGCCTGGAATCAAGGTGTCAGCTGGACCTTGCTCCCTCTGAAGTCTCTTAGAGACAATCCTTCCTTGCCTTGCTCAGCTTCTGATGGCCCCAGGCGTTCCTGAGCTTGTGGCAACATAACTCCCATCTCTCCCTCTCTCTTTACCTGGCTTTCTTCCCTCTTGTATGTCTTTCTGCAGCCTCTCCTCTTCCTGTAAAGACATCAGTTGTTGGATCTAGGACCCACCCTAAATCCAGGATAATTTCCCCTCAAGATCCTTAATTAACTACACCTGCAAAGACCCTATTTCCAAATAAGTTCACATTCTGAGGTTCTAGGTAGACACAAACTTTTTTGAGATTCTCTGCAACTCACTACAGATGGTGAGAATGCCTGGTGGGGCAAGGAGGTGGTGAGTGCTCCAGGAGGCTGTGCTGGATCTGGTACGGGAGGTCTCTCCCCTTCCCCAAGGAGGAGAGGAAGTGCTCAGGACCCATGGGTGGGGCTGGACTGGCTCTCAAGAAGCCTAGAAAGAAAGGCTACTGATGGTACAGAGACAAAGGGATGGGAGTAGGGGTACTTTAGACTGGAGGAAAGAAGGCTGAAGGGACTTTGAAGGGGAAATCCTGGGTCCCTGTAATTTAGTCCCGTTGGAGGGGAGAGTGTAACCCCTATTACATTATACATTGTACATATTCTATATTACACGTATTACTGTGCATGTTATAGACTATATATTATATGAAAACCACAACTTGTCATGTAATAGAAGAATAAAGTTGCATTTTGAATACCTGATGAGTTTGATTTCATGATGCAATCCTTTATACTTTATTGGGCTGGTGGGCAGGGAGAATTTATTTGCTTGCTCCTTGGAGAAAACCCAGGAAAGCCTTTTAACTGTTCTGCTTGCTCTCAGATAAGAGACAGGCTCAATTCAGAAATTACAGTGACCACACCAATCAATATATGAACCAAAACCTGAAACTTAAATTTTTTTTTTTTGGCTTGCTATTCTTTTAGTCTTTTTTTAAAATTGAAGTCCAATTGATTTACAATATTGCATTAGTTTCAGGTGTACAACAGTGATTCAGTTTTGTTTTTGTTTTTTTTGCATATTACATTCTGTTATAGGTTGTTACAAGATATTAGGTGTAATTCTCTGTGCTATACAGTACAGTACATCTTTGTTGCTTATCTATTTTATGTATAGTAGTATGTATCTGTTAATCCCATACTTGTAATTTGTCCCTCTCTCCTTTCCTCTCCCCTTTGGTAACCATGAATTTGTTTTCAATGTCTGTGAGTCTATTTCTGTTTTGCATATAGATTCATTTTATTAATTTTTAGATTCCACACGAGTGATGTCATTTAGTATCTGTCATTCTCTGACTGGTTTTGCTAAGCATAATATTCTTTTTACTGCCACGCTTCTGTGGACTGCTGGGCCTTGCTTCAGCTGGAGGCAGAGAAGAGGCCAGTGGCTGGCTTCTCTTCTCCCTCCTCCCCCGCCCCCCAGCCCTGCCCCGTGGGGGTGCTGCAGAGCAGACAGGAAGGGGTAGGTGAGTTTTTACATCCTTTGGCACTCAGTCTCCTCCTCCATCAGCTGGCAGTGTCCCTGCCCTTCCTCTCTGATGTTCTCTGCTGACCATTCTCTCATGGGTGCTTTCCTGGCTCCTCAGAGCTTTGCGATCAGCCCTGTCCACCTATATTTCCTTATCCTGGGAACTTGAGCCTCCTTCCTCAGCTGCTGGGGTCTCTTTGTCCCTTGAGGAAGCCCTGTTGGACAGCACCCAAGATGGATGTATGGGGACACACCTGTTTCTCTCCCAGGACCTGTAGTTGGTTCTTCCTTGGCCAGGCAAACTCTGGGAGCCCAGGCTGTCACAAGGCACCAGCTTAGCTAGCCTGCTCACAGGCTGGTCCCTCGTCCTTGTCTCTCTTTCTAAACTTCTGAAAGGCATCCAACCCCTGACTCTGGGGGCCACATATTCTGTTGTTGGTGTAACCATGCCAGCATTCACTAGGTTTGCTGTAAAGGGGTAGGTCCCCTCCCTTCCCCTGGGAGAGAGGGGATGGGGTTCACAGCACAGCTTCCTCCATGCATTTCCTCCTTGCAAAATCCTCCCTTTGTTACTGGATGCAATGGGTCCATTGCTTGGGGTGCTTAGCCAATGAACACACCAAGTACTTTTGATTAAAGCAGAAGAATTTATTACTTGTGACAGGTAAGGAGATACAGAGATAGCTCTCAAAGTGTTGTCTCCCATAACAGCAGGATCAGGGAAGTTTTAAGCCAAAATGCATGCATATTCATGAAAGGGTGAGTGTGATCATCCATGTAGACATGGAATTCCAGACATGAGTGTGCAGTGTGACATGTTCAAACATAGGTTGCATGTTCAAAAATGGCAGCAATCCTGGCCCTTGGAGTGGAGATTTTAGCATTAAAACGAGGCACAGGGCACTCCAGGTTGACAAAATCCAGGCATCTCATTGAGTGAAGTCACAAGGGTCAGCCAAGGTCAGCATCCTCATTCTCTGGGCTCCAGTGAATCTGGTGGTTGAGTGGCTGAGGGGCTTTGGATCCTGCAAAACAGCTTAGGAATGTGCTTCAGGTCGATCTTTACCTTTGAAACAGAACTGAGTGCCTTTATTACTGTTATTCAAAAATTTATTTATTTATTTGGCTGTGTCAAGTCTTAGTTGCACCGAGGGTTCTTCATTGTGGCATGCAGGATTTTCTGCTGTGGCGTCTCTCCAGTTGTGGTGCTGGACTCAATGGTTGCCCAGTGGCATGTGAGATCTTTGTTCCCCAGTTGGGGATTGAACCCATGTCTTTTGCATTGGAAGGCAGATTCTTAACCACTGGACCACCAGGGAAGTCTCCGAACTGGACGTTTTTAGACTGATTTATTATCTTTCCTATGGTTACTTCTTTTCCTGAAAATAGTTGTTTGTTTCTGCATTCTTTTTCTTTTTAAAATCATTAATTACTGAGACTTATTCTTTCCACCTGAAGACCTAGGAGGTCATAGTTCACCTTTCTCCCAAGCATCAGTAAAGAGAACACAGAGGGGTTCTAAAATGTATGCTCTGGTTCTTAAGTTTGTCCAGTGCATGTTACAATTTCTCTTATTGCCTGGTATTCTACTTCTATAAGATATGACATACTTTGGTGTAACCCCATATCTTCCTGGCAGCTCAGCTGGTAAAGAATCTGCCTGCAATGCAGGAGACCCATCTTTGATTCCTGGGTTGGGAAGATCCCCTGGAGAAGGGAAGGGCTACCCACTCCAGTATTCTGGCCTGGAGAATTCCATGGGTTATTCCATGGGGTCCCAAAGAGTCAGACATGACTTCGTGACTTGGGCTTCTCTGGTGGCTCAGATGGTAAAGAATCCGCCTGCAATCCAGGAGACCTGGGTTTGATCCCTGGGTTGAGAAGATCCCCTGGAGGAGGGCATGGCAACCCACTTCAGTGTTCTTGTCTGGAGAATCCCCATGGATGAAGGAGCCTGGTGGGCTATAATCCATGGGGTTGCAGAGAGTCAGACACGATTGAACGACTAAGCACACACACACTTCCTTGTTACTGTCTCGCTAATACCTCCTCTCCCTAAAATGATGCCTTTTTGTATCCTTGATCATTTTTGTATCCTTGATCTGGGGGTCAGAAACTAGTTCTTAAACATTTCTTTTGAAATTCTTCATATGATGATTTGAAATGTCATCTATTGTATCTTGGTGCCCAGTTGAAATTCTGATTTTAATATTCTGTTACAAAATCATTTGGGACAGTTAAGATTGTGCCTGGAGAAAGGGGCATTAGGTTTTAAATTCATACCAGCATCTTATCTGTGTCAGGAAGGAGAGAATACCAAGCACATAGCCCTGAGGTGGAATGGTCACCAGGGGGAAGCAGATCCTGCTTCAAACCTTGTTTCCTTCCTTGGACTCATTGAGGCTGTATTCTTTCATTCACCTCCCAGAGACCAGGTGGTGCCCAGGTGCTGGGCCACGTGGAGGGGCTCACTCTTCTGGTACCTCAACTGGTTCTTCAGTGTTGGCCCTGTTTTCTGACTTTCTGCAGTCTAACCACCATTCTTCCAGTTGAAGGATCAAAGATGTCAGTCTGCATTTAACAGTAGCATCCAGTTACCAAACACCTACTCTGTAACGGGCCTAGTCATTAAAGCCACACTTTCTGCCCCAGAGAAGCCTAGCCAGAGCTACAGGAGACATGATGAAATGCAAAACAGCAACTGCTGCTGTAGAGGCAGAAACAAGGGCTTTGTATCAAATCCATAGAAACAGAGAGCAGGCTAACGGTTGCCAAGCGTGGGGGAGGCGAAAATGGATGAAGGGGATCCAAAGGTGCCATCTTCCAGCTGTGAGATAGAAAAGTTCTGGGATATAACATATAGCATGGTGACTACAGTTCACAATACTGTATTGTGTGTTTGCAAGTTGCTAAGAGAATTGATCTTAGATATTCTTATCAAGCACACACACAATTGTAACAATGTGAGGTGATGGATGTCTAAGTAAACTTGTTGTGGTACTTATTTCATAATATATATATATATATATATCAAGTCATTACATCATACACCTTAAGTGTATACAGTGTTATATGTCAGTTATTTCTCAGTGAGGCTGGAAACAGGAGAAATGAAGGCTTTGGGAGCACTGAGGAAGGGGAAGGAGCTGGAGAAGGCTTCATGGAGGAGGGGAAATCGAGGTTGGGTTTGTTTAAAGATGAGCGGATCTTTGGGGTAGAAGAGGCATCAGATAAGGAGGAGCCAGATTGACAAGTCCTGGGAGACAGGGGAGTTGATAGGTGATGAGGAGGTGGGAGTAGTGGAAACTGGTGGGTCATCAGGGCTGTTTGAGGGGGGCACTGGGGCCCAGTGGGGGACTTTTGGGAAGACTCCCATTTTCGGCCGTCACAGAAGCAGAACTTCCCTTTTCACTATCCAGTCTGCAGAAGACGGTCTGAAGCTAGATGATGCAAGGATTTTATTGAAGCTATCTGAGCAAATGGGGAGATGGGTGCCCTGAGCTTCTCAGAGAAGAAACGCTTGAAGGATTTGATGTCATCCAGCCAGGGCTAAAGACGGCTCTGTTAGGGATGGGTGACCTTGCATAACAGGAGAAGTGGGGGCATGGGCTTTGGATGGAGTCAGATCGGCCTTGGAACAAATCCCGATTCTTCCAATACCCAGGTGATCCTGGGCTGATTACTTCTCAAGCTTTTTCCTTAATCTCCAGAATGGGACCAATAATTCCTCCACGATAAGGATGCAGCAAGGATTGAATGAGATAATATACATAAAATGTTTAGCACAGTGCCTGGTAAGCATCATTAAATGGCAACATTTATTATTAGAATGATACCTGCCTTCAGATGTTTCAAATGTTGTCACGTGGGAACAACCAGCCTGAACTAGTGATGCTGGTGTGAAAGAGATTTCAGCTGGCTCAGAGGAAGAACCTCTTTTAAGCAGAGCTGCCCAAACCTGGAAGAAGCTGCATGCGTGAAAGGAGATCTCAGTCTCTGGAAGTGCCCAGAGGCTGTCTGGGGGCCCCTTACATTAGGCTCAGAGCTGGACCTTTAAGAACTCTTCTTTGTGGGATCCTAGGTTGTTCTGAAACTGTGCATTGGAGTCTATGAATGGAAGCTTCCATGATTCCCCTCGGAGGAGAAAGGCCCCTGGGACAGGGGAGATGGAGCTGAAAGTGGAGAGAACCAGTGTCTGTCCTGGTCCTGGGCCAGACCACCAGAAAGAAGCCTTAGCTTTCCTGTCTCACTGGGTGAGGGAGTACAGGCAGGAGGCTCTGTGGAGGTTATTCTGTCCCCACTCCTGTCTCCTCGTGATGGAATTGCATATTCTGTGTAGGAAGTCTAGTGGGGGATATTATTTTTAAAGACACTTCCCTCACCCCCAGTAAAAGAAAGTCCCGATTCTGGGGTTCCCCTACCTGTACAGAGGCTTCCCTGGTGGCTCAGTGGTAAAGAATTCCCCTGCCAATGCAGGAGATGTGCGTTTGATCCCTGGGTAGAGAAGATACCCTGGAGTGGGAAATGGTAACCCACTCTAGTATTCTTGCCTGGGAAATCCCATGGACAGAGGAGCCCGATGGGCTACAGTTCAAGGGGTTGCAAAGAGTTGGACATGACTTAGAGACTAAACAACAACAACAACCATCTGTACATGTGTTGAGAAGCCCTTCTTAAGACACAACCGCAGGCTTCCGCACTGCAGTGCTGGCACCTTCGATCCTGTACCTTGTTCTCTGGGAAGGTGGTCTCATATCTGCCTTAATCCTATAGAGGCTGGAGAAGTGAGCACTGGACCTCTCAGCAAAGGCTTCTCAGCCCTTCCTGGGATCTTTTCTTCCCAACCACTCTCAGGGAGGGAGACCCTTATCTGCAGCCCTCTCCCTGTGCCTCTTTCCATCAGAGGACTTTGCTCCCTACTTCCCCAGGGGACAGGTGTCTGAGTGAACCCTTCCAGCTTCTCTTGGTTTGTTACTTGCTCCTTCCTAGGAAAGGAGTGGTTAATTTGACCACTCATTCATCCAGTCATTCATTCATTCAGTTCACTCATGAAGTCAATTCAGCTTCATTCGTTGGACTCCAACTGTTTGCCCAGTTATCATTGTTCAAGGCACCAGGGAGAAAATGGTGAATGCTAATGGTTGACAAGTTCTCAGGCTTCATGGAGCTTACATTTTTCTGAGGTGGAAACCATATACACAAGTAAACAAGTGTATAAATAATGTCAGAGCACAGTAAGTGCAATGAGGGAATAAACAGGGTGGGGTGACAGAAGTAACTGGTGGAAAGCAAGAGGGGGCTGGGCACTGAGTCGGGTAGCTGAGAAAGCTCTCCCTGAGAAAAGATGTTTGAGCTGAGACTTGTAGGATGAGCAGGAGTCAGCTAAGCAAAGAGCAAGATGAATGGGGTTCTAAGCAGAGGGAGCAGCCGTGAAGATGAAAGCTCTGAGATGGACAAAACACTGTGTGTCCCATGAAGGAGGCCAGCATGGCTGTGTGGTATTGAGAAGGAAAGTGGAATGGGATGAGGATTGGGTGGGGGATATAGGTGGGAGCATGTAGACCCTGGGAAAGGGTTTGGATTCTACATGAAAGTGCAACCGGAGAACACTTAAGGGTTTAAGAAGCAGACTGGCTGACCTGATTAGATATATACCTTGAAAATATCACTTGTCTAAATGCTGAAGGGAGGGTGGCTTGGAAGGGGTAAGGGTGGAGGTAGAGAGGTTTAGTCAGGAGGCTGTTGGTGACATCTAAGTGATGAATCACGGTGGTGGAACTAAGGAGAAGGTAAGAGATGGAGGAAGTCAAGACATATCCTGGAGATAGAATTCAAAGCCTTATTGATGTGAGGATTGAAGAAAAAGCACGAATCAAAACTGACTCAGGTTTTTGGCTTGAATAATTGATTATATGGAGGTTATATTTAGTGAGCTAGCAAGATGAAGTGGACAAGTATATTAAGACACTAGTTCAGAAGCAGTAATAAGGTCATAATATTGCAGCTTTAACAAAAGTTAAACAGGGGTAGTATGGTGGCTCTGCAATAGTCAAAACTCAGGCTCTTTCTGTCTTGCAACTTTTTTTTTTTTTTTTCAATTTGTCTGTGCCAGGTCTTAGTTGCTGCATGCAGGATCTTTAGTTGTGGCATGTGGGATCTAGTTCCCTGATCAGCGATCAAACCTGAGTCCCCTGCATTGGGAACTCTGAGTCTTAACTGCTGGACCACCAGAGAAATCTCTGCTACTGTTTTTTTTTTTAATGTGGCTTCTATTTAGTGGTTTATGATGGCTGCTCCAACTCCCACCCTTCATCTCATTCCAGTCATTGGGAAGCGGAGAAGAGAGAAGGGGAGGACACATTCCTCCTTTGTCAAGGACCTCACCCATAATTGCCTTTATCATATTTGCTCATATTCTACTGGGCACAGTCTAGTCACAGGGTCACGTCTAGCTGCAAGGAAGTCTGGGAAATGTAGTCTTTATCTACGTGGAAATAATGGCAGAATCAGTAGATTGGAGGTCTGGACAAGGTGAATGCACATGGACTTCTGAAGTAAAGGAGATGGAGGGTTAGGAGGTTGTAGATGGAGGGTGGGATTCTTGAACTGGAGATTTCTCAGAGCCTGTGAATATGAATATATGAGATTATGTGGCAAAGGGGAAATAAGGATTTAGATGGAATTAAGGTTGCCAGTCAACTGGCTTTAAAACAGCCAAATTATCCTAGATTATCTGGGTGGATCCAGTGAAATCATAAGGCACCTTAAGTATGAAAGAGGGATTCAGAATAGAGAAACAGACGGATAGAAAAGTGAGAACTTGGCTGAATGTTGCTGGGTTTGAAAGTGAGAGAATGGGGCCATGACCCAAGGAATGTGGGTGACCTCCAGAAGCTGGAAAGAACATAAAACTGGATTCTCCCCTGGAGCCTTCAAAAAGGAATGTGGCTCTGCAGACATCTTGGTTTTAGCCTGAGTGAGACCCATCTTGCACCTCTGAACTCCAGAACTACAAGATGACAAATTTGTGTTGTTTTAAGCCAGTACATTTGTGGTAATTTGTAATTAGAAAACTAATACAGCTCCCTCACACCATACACAAAAATGAACTCAAAGTGACTTAAAGATCTAAATATAAAAGATGACCTCATAAAACACCTAGAAGAGAATTCAGCAAAACTTTCTCTGATATAAATTGCACCAGTGTTTTCTCAAATCAGTCCCCCAAAGCCATAGAAGAAAAATTAAAACCAAAATAAAACCAAAAACAAATACCCCAAGACCAAATGACACCTAATCAAACTTATAAAATTTTCCACAGCAAAGGAAACCACAAACAAAATGAAAACATAATGTACAGAATGGAGAAAACATCTGCAAGTGATTGACTGACAAAGGCTTAATTTCTAAAATATACAAACAATTCCTATAACTCAATAACAAAAATAACAATAACAACCCAACCAAAAAATGAGCAGAAGATCTAAATATAGATTTCTCCAAAGAAGACATACAGATGGCCAATAGGCACATGAAAAGATGACCAATGTCACTAATTATTTGAGAAATGCAAATCAAAACTACAATGAAGTATCACCTCACACCAGTCAGAATGGCCATCATCTACAAATAACAAATGCTGGAGAAGGTGTGAAAAAAAGGGAACCCTCCTACACTGTTGGTAAGAATGTAAATTGGTGAAACCGCTATGGAAAATGGTATGCAGATTCCTTGAAAAACTAAAAATAGAGCTACCATACCATCCAGCAACCCCACTCTTAGGCATATATCCAGAGGAAACTCTAATTTGAAAAAATATATGCACCCCAACGTTCATAACAGTACTGTTCACAATAGCCAAGGCATGGAAGCAATCTAAATGTCCACCAACAGATGAATGGATAAAGAAGATGTGGTACATACACACAATGAATATTATCTAGCCATAAAAAAGAATGAAATAATGCCATTTTAGCAGCATGGATGGACCTAGTGAAATAAGTCAGAAAGAGGAAGACAAATACCATATGGTATCACTTATACGTGGAATCTAAATTAGGATATGAACGAACTTATTTATAAAACAGAAACAGACTCACAGACATAAAAAACAAAGTGATCATAAGATTACTAAGAGGAAAGTGGGTAGGGGAGGGATAAATTAGGAGTTTGGGATTAGCAGATGCATACTATATATAAAATACACAACAAAGTCCTACTGTATAAGCACAGGGGACTATATTCAACATCCTTTGATAAACTGTTATGGAAAGGAATATGAAAAAGAACAGATATATATGTATGTATATCAGTCAGTTCAATTCAGTTCAGTCACTCAGTTGTGTCCGACTCTTTGCGACCCCATGAATTGCAGCATGCCAGGCCTCCCTGTCCATCACCAACTCCCGGAGCCTACCCAAACTCATGTCCATTGAGTCAGTGATGCCATCCAACCATCTCATTCTCTGTCATCCCCTTCTCCTCCTGCCCTCAATCTTTCCCAGCATCGGGGTCTTTTCAAATGAGTCAGCTCTTTGCATCAGGTGGCCAAAGTATTGGAGTTTCAGCTTCAACATCAGTCCTTCCAATGAACACCCAGGACTGATCGCCTTTAGGATGGACTGGTTGGATCTCCTTATAGTCCAAGGGACTCTCAAGAGTCTTCTCCAACACCACAGTTCAAAAGCATCAATTCTTCGGCGCTCAGCTTTCTTTATACTCCAACTCTCACATCCATATATGACTACTGAAAAAACCATAGCCCTGACTAGATGGACCTTTGTTGGAAAAGTAATGTCTCTGCTTTTCAATATGCTGTCTAGGTTGGTCATAACTTTCCTTCCAAGAAGTAAGTGTCTTTTAATTTCATGGCTGCAATCACCATCAGCAGTGATTTTGGAGCCCAGAAAAATAAAGTCAGCCACTGTTTCCATTGTTTCCCCATCTATTTGCCATGAAGTGATGGGACCAGATGCCATGGTCTTAGTTTTCTGAATGTTGAGCTTTAAGCCAACTTTTTCACTCTCTTTCACTTTCATCAAGAGGCTCTTTAGTTCTTTTTCACTTTCTGCCATAAGGGTCGTGTCATCTGCATATCTGAGGTTATTGATATTTCTCCTGGCAATCTTGATTCCAGCTTGTGCTTCATCCAGCCCAGCGTTTCTCATGATGTACTCTGCATATAAGTTAAATAAGCAGGGTGACAATATACAGCCTTGAAGTACTCCTTTTCCTATTTGGAACCAGTCTGTTGTTCCATGTCCAGTTCTAACTGTTGCTTGCTGACCTGCATACAGGTTTCTCAAGAGACAGGTCAGATGGTCTGGTATTCCCATCTCTTTCAGAATTTTCCACAGTTTATTGTGATCCACACAGTCAAAGGGTTTGGCATAGTCAATAAAGCAGAAATAGATGTTTTTCTGGAACTCTCTTGCTTTTTTGATGATTCAGTGGATGTTGGCAATTTGATCTCTGGTTCCCCTGCCTTTTTTAAAATGAGCTTGAACATCTGGAAGTTCATGGTTCACATATTGCTGAAGCCTGGCTTGGAGAATTTTGAGCATTACTTCGCTAGCATGTGAGATGAGTGGAATTGTGAAGTAGTTTGAGCATTCTTTGGCATTTCCTTTCTTTGGGATTGGAATGAAAACTGACCTTTTCCAGTCCTGTGGCCACTGCTGAGCTTTCCAGATTTGCTGGTATATTGAGTGCAGCACTTTCACAACAACATCTTTGAGAATTTGAAATAGCTCAACTGGGATTCCATCACCTCCTCTAGCTTTGTTCATAGTGATGCTTCCTAAGGCCCACTTGACTTCACATTCCAGGATGTCTGGCTCTAGGAGAGTGATCACACCATTGTGATTAACTGGGTCGTGAAGATCTTTTTTGTACAGTTCTTCTGTGTATTCTTGCCACCTCTTCTTAATATCTTCTGTTTCTCTCAGGTCCATACCATTTCTGTCCTTTATTGAGCCCATCTTTGCATGAAATGTTCCCTTGGTATCTCTAATTTTCTTGAAGAGATCTCTAGTCTTTCCCATTCTATTGTTTTCCTCTATTTCTTTGCATTGACCACTGAGGAAGGCTTTCTTATCTCTCCTTGCTATTCTTTGGAACTCCGCATTCAAATGGGTATATCTTTCCTTTTCTCCTTTGCTTTTCGCTTCTCTTCTTTTCACAGCTATTTGTAAGGCCTCCTCAGACAGCCTTTTTGCTTTTTTGCATTTCTTTTTCTTGGGGATGGTCTTGATCCCTGTCTCCTATACAATGTCACAAACCTCTGTCCATAGTTCATCAGGCACACTATCAGATCTAGTCCCTTATATCTATTTCTCACTTCCACTGTATAATCATAAGGGAGTTGATTAAGGTCATGCCTGAATGGTTTAGTGGTTCTCCTCACTTTCTTCAATTTAAGTCTGAATTTGGCAATAAGGAGTTCATGATCTGAGCCACAGTCCGCTCTCGGTCTTGTTTTTGCTAACTGTATAGAGCTTCTCCATCTTTGGGTGCAAAGAATATAATCAATCTGATTTCGGTGTTGGCCGTCTGGTGATGTCCATGGGTAGAGTCTTCTCTTGTGTTGTTGGAAGAGGGTGTTTGCTATGACCAGTGCATTCTCTTGGCAAAACTCTATTAGCATTTGCCCTGCTTCATTCTGTACTCCAGGGCCAAATTTACCTGTTACTCCAGGTGTTTCTTGACTTCCTACTTTTGCATTCCAGTCCCCTATAATGAAAAGGACATCTTTTTTGGGTGTTAGTTCTAAAAGGTCTTGTAGGTCTTCATAGAACCATTCAACTTCAGCTTCTGCAGCGTTACTGGTTGGGGCATAGACTTGGATTACCATGATATTGAATGGTTTGCCTTGGAAATTAACAGGGATCATTCTGTCATTTTTGAGACTGCATCCAAGTACTGCATTTTTGACTCTTTTGTTGACTACGATGGCTACTCCATTTCTTCTAAGGGATTCCTACCCACATATAATGGTCATCTGAGTTAAATTCACCCATTCCAGTCCATCTTACTTCGCTGATTCCTAAAATGTCGATGTTCACTCTTGCCATCTCCTGTTTGACCACTTCCAGTTTGCCCTGATTCATGGACCTAACATTCCAGGTTCCTATGCAATATTGCTCTTTACAGCATCGGACCTTGCTTCTATCACCAGTCACATTCGCAACTGGGTTTTGTTTTTGCTTTGGCTCCATCCCTTCATTCTTTCTGAAGTTATTTCTCCACTGATCTCCAGTAGCATAGTGGGTACTTACCGACCTGGGAAGTCCATCTTTCAGTGTCCTATCTTTTTGCCTTTTCATACTGTTCATGGGGTTCTCAAGGCAAGAATACTGAAATGGTTTGCCATTCCCTTCTCCAATGAACCACATTTTGTCAGAACTCTCCACCATGATCTGACCATCTTGGGTGGCCCTACATGGCATGGCTTGGTTTCACTGAGTTAGACAAGGCTGTGGTCCATGTGATCAGACTGGCTAATTTTCTGTGATTGTGGTTTCAGTCTGTCTGCCCGAAGGAGAGGAGGCTCCTTTCAGTCTTGTGTCTCAATTGTACTCTCCAGCTCAGCTGGCCAGGGAGGTCAGAGTGCTGTGGGTTGTCTGGCACTGGTACCGTCATTAATAAAACTGTTACTTTGTCTCTCTTCTGCCCTCTGTTCTCTGGGTGCTTTCTCCACTGACCAGATTCAGAGTGGGAAGGGATGACAACATAGTGGGCCTTCCTATGGCCCTGATGGTAAAATCAAGGACTGGCCTTTGGGGACCCAATACCTGTGTGTGTGTGTGTTCAGTCACGTCAGTCGTGTCCGACTCTTGGCAACCCTACGGACTCTGTAGCCCACCAGGCTCCTCTGTCCATGGGATTCTCCAGGAAGAATACTTGAGTGGGTTGCCATGGCCTCCTCCAGGGGATCTTCCCGACTTAGGGATCAAACTCCCATCTCTTCAGTCTCCTTCATTGCAAGTGGATTCTTTACAACTGAGCCACTAGGGAAGCCCATGAGGACCCAGCACAGTGGATTTAAAAAGGCAAAAGGCTCTGAAGTTACCTCTGGCCTGCAGCTTTATAGGTACAGTTGAAGCTGGAAAGAAATTATCACAGTTGTATGTGGGTACAGAGCACAAGACTTAAAACTTTACTTCAGATTATTTGTGCTCATCTTTTGTAAGTGATACTCAATTGGGTGTCCCAGATCCTGATTATCTATGCTGTTATGAATTTCACTTAGGGTCACAGAAGGAACCATGGAGGGGTTTTGCTTATGGCCTGTCCCCAGATTCCTAGAATTATTTCCTGCTACATAGTTTCAAGTTGGCTTGGAGTTCTACCTTTACTAAGTTAGCCCTGTGTATTCAGACGTTGTGCAACTTGCTGTGGAATTAACCACAGAGGTGTGGTGGACCTCATACTGATAAAAAGACCAGGACCCCTCATATGGAGGAAATGCCAATGTGTGTGAAAGTGGAAAAAAACTCAATTTGAAATTATCGCAAACTGAAAGTTAAGAGAGAAATGAGCAAATCTTGTACCTGGAACATTCTGTCTCTAGAAATCAGATTTATTCAGGAAATCAAGCAGGCATGGGGTCCACGTGAGATACAAGTCTTGGTCTCATAGTGAGAAAAGTCAGCAAGTAAGGAGAAGGAGAAAAAGAAGGATGTTCTATTGCTCAAACTAGGGGAAAAGAGAAGATTTTCTTGAGAAAAATGTTGAGTTTTTAGAGAGAGTGCTTGAGATGTATGAAGAGAAAAAGGAAATATTTTCACACCTCGATGGTTTTAAGGGCAGAACTAGAAAAGAGCACAATATTCATTTCTAGATTAAGGAGGACGAATGGGAAGATTTGACAATACAAAGCGGAGCGAGGCCGCTAGAGGGAGCATGGACCCAGGAAACTAGTGTAGACAGTTGCCCAGCAAGAGGGCCGAAAGGCCCAGGTGGTTTGGGGGGAGAAGTGTGAGTGTCATCAGGTAGGTAATTTTTAAATGAACACGGTTATTTGAGTGGTATGTGTATTGCTCATGCCCACACCCAGGAATTTGTGGAGTCAGGACACATAGTCACTGAGAAGATGAAACATACACAAAAGGGAATTCATGCAGGGAAGAAATAGATGCATCTGAGTTAAATTGGGACTGCTAGCAGAATTATTTTAAATTTCTACGTATTGTAGGATGACGGACATGTCTTAAGTGCCCCTGTTTGAGAGAAGACATGGTAGGCATGCCCTCATCCTGCTATGGCAAAATTAACCCCCAAATCAATCCTCCATTGTGTTGCAGAGAAAAGCCAATTCTGACTCCAGGTTGGAACTGTTTCTTTAACTTGCTTTCCATTGCTTTTGTTATTATAATCATACATAATGGTCTGTCTCAGAATCCTGCCACTCTGCCTGGCTGTTAAACTAAAGTGCCTTTGTTCAGAACCCTGTCTACCTGTAGATGGCAGGAAGGAAGAAACTAACCCATACCTCTCTCCTCCCCACAACCTCCCCTAGCCATTCTAGGAGATATTTACAAGATTAACGGCCTGTGTGGTTTGTTTCCTCACTTCCTCCCATCTCTGATCTGCAAAAGAACCTGGCATCCAGACCCTGATAAGGTGGTTGTTTTGAGACATTAGTCTGCCATCTTCTTGGTGAGCTGACTCAACACCTTGTCTCCGATTCATTGGCCTGTCATGTGGCTAGCAGAGAGAGCTTGGACTCTGTAACAGTTGGAGGTTTCTCCTAGTTGGAGTTTAAATTCACATGTTGGGGAAGAGATGGCATGGACTGACAGCATCCTGGTGAGGTGCTGCTCTCTCAGGCACCACTGAGTTTCTCCTATGGTGCGGTGCAAGCATGGGATTGGCTGAGCTCAGTGCCCCCACCTGTCAGGAGGAAACTGTCATGGAGATGCCTGGCCATCACCTCTTGTGTTCCAACTGTATTCTGCCCTGACTGAGTCAGCTAGATTTCTGCCCCTGTTTTGCCACGAGCTGCCCACTGAAGATCACATTCAAGAGGAGCACCGACCAGACAGGCTCTTCCCCAAGCAGCAGGTGCAGCAGCAATAGAGAGCCTCGGTGGAGAATGCACTCATGAGGCATTTCCACAATATCTTGCACCTTGAACTCTCACTAAGAGTTTCTTGGCCCCCACCCAAGCCCTGAAAAAACCCCCACAAATAGCCATGCACTAGATTCTGGGCACATAATGGCCCTGATGTCTGAACTCAGGAAAACACATTTACCAGCTTATTAAAAGATGTGATACAAGATACTGATGAACAGCCAGGTGGAGAGATACACAGGGCGAGGTCTGGGAGGGTCCTGATGGCAGGAGCTTCTGTCCCTGTGGAGTTGGGCTGCACACCCTCCTGGTCTGTGGATGTGTTCCCAACCTGGAAATTCTCTGAATCCAGCACTGTCAGGATTTTATGGAGGCTTCCTCACATAGGCATGATCAGTTATTAACTCCATTTCCAGGCCCTGCCCTCACTCTGGACAAGTCGGGGGTGGGGCTGAAAATTCCCAGCTTCTAACCATGGTTTGCCATCCAGGAGCTCGTTCAGAGTTGCCTCAATACAACAGAAGATGTTCCTAATGCCCTTATCACTTAGGAATTTACTAGGGTTTTAGAGGCCCTGTGTCATAGATGGGGCCAAAGACCAATGTTAGAATAAGAGATGCTCCTAAACGTGCTCATCACTTAGGAAATTATGAGCTCTGTGCCAAGAACCAGGGGCAGAGACCAATATACACATTTTCTATTATCTCACGTCTCCCTTCCTGTCATCCTATCTGTCCTGGAGTAAAGAGTCTTCTCTCCAGTTGCAAGAAAAAAGAAATTTATTACCTTATTTTCCCATGCTCTTTCCCCCACAATGAGTTCCATATGCCTTGACAGTGAAAACTGGCTGCAGTTGAGGGAGATTGGCACACATTTGTAGATGAATCTGGCACGTAGGAAGCACTTGGTGAATGTTTGTTGTGTGTATAGATGGAGTCGCCCACCCTGAGTTGAAGCAGAAGTCTTGGCAGATGAGGGTATGGATGAGGAAGAAAGGGGAAGAAGGAAGGAGTGAGAAGGCACTGGATGGGGCTTGGAGCACAGCATGCAGTCAGAAATGTGCAGGGGCCAGAACCTTGAGCTTGGAGAACCAGGACAGTGCAGCATCTCCCTGGGAAGAACATTCTAGAATGTTCTATCCAGTTCTGCAGACAGTGAAGAGCATCAGGACTGTGAAACAGTCACAGGGTTCACTGGGCTCAGTGGGCTTTGGGAGAGCAGTTGCTGCAGGCTGGTGGGTGGGCAAGCAGACTGCAGGCCAGTGAGGTGGGCATGGTGGGTGAGGGAGCCTGGGGACAGAGGTGCATGAGGTGGAGGGGCAGCTGGAGAGAAGGGCCAAGACTTCACAAAGAATATTTTGGGATGTGGAGACTTGAACACGTTTGTAAACTGAGGAGGAAGTAAGTAAGTAAGCAAGTGTGTGTTAGTTGCTCAGTCATGTCCGACTCTTTGCGACCCCATGGATGGTAGCCTGCCAGGCTCCTCTGTCCATGAGGATTCTCCAGGCAAGAATATTGGAATGGGTTGCCATGCCCACCTCCAGGGGATCTTCCCCATCCAGGGACTGAACCTAGGTCTCCTGCATTGCAGACAGATTCTTTACAGACTGAGCCACCAGAGAAGCCGGTGGAGAAGGAGGAAGGGTTTAAAATCAAAGGATTGGGGTAACTAAAGGAAGAATCCTGGTAGAGTGGGGGACTTGCGCCTTCCTTCCTGGTGCTACAAAGCCAACACAGAGCCAGGCTTGGGATGCAATGCTTTAATGAAGGACTCGAGGAGCTGAGAGATGGTGATGATGGGGCAAGTGGTGTGGGTATTGCAGGCACGCGCAGCGGCTCACCTGGGCTGTGGGCATCCCCATTACTATGGCCTCACGACTTCAGAGGCGTGAAGGAATAGGCTTTTCAGATATTTTATGGTTTCTTTCACTGTGTTTTCCAGATTCCTCATGATTTTATGACCGAGCTCCATCAGTTTTCCTTCTGTGTTGGATGCTGGGGAATATCGGGAGAGAAAAGTCAGGGTAGAGCTATTCCCCTGCACCCTCACTGCTCCCCCACACTCCAGCAACAGCTTTTCACAGCACTGGCAAAGGCAACTAATGGGTTCTTTGACTTGCTTTTAACTCTCATTTCTTAAAAAAATTTTTTTCATTTATTTTTAATTGGGGAATAATTGTTTTACAAGGTTGTATTGGCTTCTGCTGTACATCAACATGAATCAGCAATAGATATACATATGTCCCCTCCCTCCCACCTCCCACTGCATCCCATCCCTCTAGGCTGTCACAGAGCACTAGGTTGAGCTCCCTGTGTCACACAGCAACTTCCCATTAGCTAGCTATTTTATGCATGGTAGTATATATATTTCAGTGCTACTTTCTCAATTCCTCTCTCATTCTGTTTTACTGCAGCTTCCTTTCTCTTTCTAACCCAACCACTTCCACCCCTTTTTGCTGCTTACTGTTTGCCCAGCCCCTTCCCCCTTCCCCCAGCTCCTACCAGCACTGGGAGTGAGTTCTGTAGTCTCTTCTGATCCAAGGGCAGCATTTCTGAGATGTTTTTCCTCGAGTATGGACAGAGGCAGCTTGGGATTCTGATTCTGTGGTCTCCTGGAAGATCTAATCACAATTTGCTCTTTGGAAATCAACTCTTCTCTGGAGATGGAAGCCTCCTTAGAAAGGTCCTCATTGGAGATCTGGAGGTTGCTGATGATGAACTGAGCAGCTGGGACCAAGATAATGGAGGAAGTGAGGGCAGAGAAAGAGCTAATGGTGAGGAGTAGCCAGTCCATGCTGTGTTATCTCCCTTAACACTGGTGGCCGCCAGGGTTGAGTCATTGCTCAGTTATCATAGAGCAGGATTGTTGTCCCATGCCAGCATCCAAATCCACAAGCACCTGGTTTTGGATGCCTTTGACTAGGACCTGCACTTTTAGCAAATTTACCTTCCTAATGAAAAGGAAATAACTATGTAAATACCTGTCCCATTGTCTGGCGCATAGGAGGGGGTCCAGTAAATATTGGTTCTTTTTTAATTTTTTTTCGTGAATTTTCAGTATCCCTTGAATCTGTCTTCTCTGGCTTTTGCCAGGTAAAGTGTGTGTGTGTGTGTTTGTGTGAAGTTAGCCTGAGATTAAATCATATTTATGGATAATTCACAAAGCAGAATCCTGCAATGTTCAAGGCTTTTGTGGAGTAGGGAGCTTGGGACTGAGGAGCCCCCAGAAGCATCCTCATCTCAGGGGGAGCTGAAACTCCTCATCTGCTAGAATTCAGGTGTGAGATGTAGTCCCCACACCCATCTCCAATGACTAACCAGCATGAAGTGCTGTTCAAAGAGCTTCTGGCCCCTAGAGCTTGGCCAGTTAGTGCTGTAGGAAGGATTAAGATTCAACATCAGAAGGGATTGTCTTTGCTCCACCTCTTTCTCAGATGGAGAATTCATCATTGTTCGTCACTCACTGAACAATCTTTTACCACCACTGACTTACTTTAAAGGATGCCAATGTGAGACTTACAGGCATCTGTGGGCTGAGCCTTCATGTGGGTTTCATCTTCTGGCTCTGAAAAAGAAGAGGGTTAAATTTTCCGAAGGTCTGAAGACATTTAACATGTGAGATGCTCTTATGCAGCCCCTTCCACCCCAGCATTCTTCTCTCCCTTACCATGTTTTATGTTTTCCTTCAAACTTCTATCACACTGGCATTTATTTAATGTGCTTACTGTTGGTTTATTCCCCTAGGGTGTAATCTCAATGATGACCGAGATCCCTGTATTTTGAGAGTGTATTCCAAGCATCTACAACTATGTGTCTGGCATACATTAGGTGCTCAATAAATAGCTGTTGAATGTATGTGTGTCTATGTCTTGGCCTCACTGTACAGAGGAAGGCAGAAAGCTCCACGGAGGGGTAGTGACTCTACCGGGGGTTTCCAGTATCATCTGAACATTGAGTCTAATCTGAATCTCTGTTGACCCATAGTCTGCCCTGATTTGGGTTCAGTTTGGCCCCTCTGGCCCCAGCTGCAGGTTTTCTAGGGTGCAGGATTCCTGGGGTCATGTGTCCTAGCCCCCTGCCTCCGTCCCTAAGTTTATCCAGGTGTGAATGTTTGATTCTGACTGCTTCTCCTGACCTCTTCATACAACACATCACAAGGATGAAGGAAAGGCCTTTGGAGCACTGAGGTCTCTCCAGCCATGGCTCAATGACCCCAGGGGACAGGGGGAGGTTGATGGAAGCCAGACTCACTGTTAAGGATGGCGAGAGAGATGGTGGCCAAGCTGGCCAGCAGCAGGATGTAGAGGAATTTCATGGTGGGGCTATAGCAACATCCGTTTTCCCTGGGGAGGCTGCTTGGTGCTGCAGAAGAGGCTGCTGCCTGGAAGGGGCCTTATTTATTTGAGAGTAGGGATCGGCTCTGGGAATCTGGCTCAGGATTGGACCTGGGAACAAACCAGGTTTCCCCTCCCCATTTCCCTATTCTGAATACATTGTTTTGTGGAACTGGAACTTCTGGGAAACCAGTTAACAGGAAAGCAAGGTGCCAGCATTCCCAGTAGCCTGGAATGTGCCAAGGGAGCCAGCCCCAGCCTCCACAGTAACTACCAGGGTGTGAGTTTCCCTCCTTCACGGTACTTATTACTGGTAGAATTTTACTTTTGTTTAAGTGATCATTAAATTAATATCTATCTCCCCCAAGAGAATAGGGACATATTAGACGAGCAGAGTGAATGAATAAAGAAAGGGCTGGGCTATCCTCTGGGGCTACAGATGAACACTCCCCAGGCATTCAGGAAAGAAAGGGCCAGGATTGTTTTTTGAAAAAATGTTTATTTTTATTTATTTATTTGCTGCACTGGGTCTTAGTTGCAGGATCTTAGTTGCACGTGAGATCTTCCGTTGCAACGTGTGGATTCTCCAGTTGTGGCACGTGGACTCTCCAGTTGCGGCGCACAGGCCTAATTGCCCCACGGCATGTGGGATCTTAGTTCCCCCACCAGGGATTGAACCTATATCCCTTGCATTGGAAGGCAAATTCTTAACCACTGGACATCCAGGGAAGTCCCAGGGCCAGGCTTTTATAGGGATTCCAGCTGTATGCCAGACATTGTCTTGAGTTTGTGCATATGGGATCTTTTATTTAAATCATGATGGTTGTTAAAATATATGCTATTTATCAAACAAAAAACATACTCACGGAGGTGAGGCAACTTATACAAGGTCACACATCTGGGTGAATTTGAACCCATGTTAGTCTAACTCTAGACCCTATATCTTATACATACAGGGGCTGGTAGTTCTAGAAGCAGACAAGATAGAATAACAGGACACCCAGAGAGGCATCTGGAGAGGTGGTGGGGGATGCATCTAGGGCCTGAGGCCTGTTCCTGGGCCTGGGACTGAACTGGTTGACCTCCTGTGCTGGAGGATTTGATGATCCCTCTGGAGCCTGTTTTTGGATCATCTCCAGGAAGGTGAAGGCTGCTGTCCCTGTGACTGAACTACCTGTCCTCAGCAGGAAGCATGGCTTGCTGGGCACGTGGGGGTCCCACAGAGGGTAAGGTCCCACCTGTGGACCACAGACAGCTATGAGCTATGGCAACCAGGGCCTTCTCCTCTCTCTGGCTGCAGGAGGGAAGGCCCAGGGGGCTGGCAGTCCCCCTCCAATGGCTTGGGCACTGCTCTCTGCTTAAGTGAGGCTGTGAAGTGAAGGAAGTTTGTCTTGGGCTGCCTCTCACCTCCCCTTCCCCCCCAGCTTCCCCCACTGATGGGCCACCTCCCCTCTTAGAGGGCACTTAGGAGCAGAGCAGGGACAGAGGAGGGTGTTCACAGTGTTCTCCAGTACATGTTTGTAGCCCTGCAGGCTTATTTCCTAACACACTTCATAATTTGCAGGTTTGGGCCTCCATCACCTCCAGCTTAGGCTATTTCTCACTGTTTCTCACTGCCCTTCTGGCCTCCAGTCTGTCTCCACTCTAGTGCTAATGCTGGAGGATTGGTTAAGCCTATCATCCCTACTCAAAAGTGTCTAATGACCATCCATCAATCCATAGGGTAAAGTCCAAACTCGTTGGGCATGTGTTTGAGGTGCTCCACCTTACTGACTTTATCTCTTGGCCCTTTGAATTATTCCTTGCTCACTGGAGTATTCTTCCTGTTCAAGCTGTCCCTCTGTCAGGAATGTTCTTCCTTCTCTGTCTGCCAGCTGTGCTCCTATATCATAATCCACATCAATGATACCTCCTCCCTCGAGTGAACCCCACCTTAAAACCATGATGAGTCCCTCAGTTAATGCCCATGCCTCTGTGGTCCCCATGATAAAGCTCATATCTTTGTCTTTTTGTGTTTCCGTCCCAGTACTATTTCTTGAGTACCTGCTATGGTGTAAGTTTTGGCGATACGGTGGTGAGTAAAATCGCCTGGCCCTGGCTCAACGCCCTTTGTTGTCTAGCATTTATCACACTTGATTGTAATTCTCTGCTTTGATCGATTGCGCCCACTGGTCAATTACCATTTTGAGGACAGGAGCCATAGTTTATTTCTGTATCTCAATTTATTTAGCACATATCCTGACACTTGCTAAGTGCTCCAGTTTGGTAAATTGAATGAGTCAATTTGTCTGTTCAAAGTTGGCCCCCAGGGGATATATTTACTGTTAGTGGGGAGGGAGCGACTTCTGAGAGGTCTTCTTCAATAATTGAATATTCCAACAAGAATTGTATGTGATAGGTACTTGAGCTTCAACAGTGAACAAAACAGATTGGATTCCTGCTCTCCTAGGTAGGATTGCCAGATAAAATGCAAGTTGCTCATCTAAATTTCCGATAAGCAGTGAATAATTTATTTTTAATGTAAGTATATAATCAAATATTGCATGGGACCAGCTCATACTAAAAAGTTGCTTATCATTTTTCTTCAATTCACATTTAACTGGGTATTGTGTATTTTGTTGGCCAAGTTTGGCAATCCTACCCCAAGGCTCCAGAGAAGCCTCCACCCTCTGCCACCTGCCCCTTCTAGCTGGAGCTTTGTCCTGTGTGCCTAAGGGCTCACAGGCAGGGGAACAATGGACTGAAGTGAAGTCCAGGTGCCAGGCCTGTAGCTTCCTTCTGAGAAAAGAGGTCACAGTGGTTCTTAACGCACAAGCTCCCGACTTTTCATCAGATGACCCTGTTTCTCTGGCCACTCATATTTGGTGAGGAAGCCTGGGTCTTATCCAGAGAGCTATCCCTGGGCTGGACATAAGGAAGACCAGTGGCTTCTGAGGATACCTGGGTGAGAGATGTGTCCACTTCTGGTGCTCCATACAGAATGGTCTCTAACCAAGTCAACGAGATCCTTCTCAGTGAATTCTGAATGTGAGGTAGACAGAATGAAAACTCAATGAGATGTAAACGCGGTAGTTGCAGAGGAGGAAGGGGGAGGCAGAGAGATGCCAACGAGACAGAGGGAGGTTGACATATGTGTCCTGGGGCTGATGTCACGGCATGACGAGTGTCGCTGGAGCAGCTGGAGGGGCTCACTGCCCGCCCTGCACAGCACTCTACAGGGCCTGCTGAGATGCTTTCCTGATCACCCTTCCTGCCTGTGTCAGCTGAGGTAACTGGGAGTGAATCTCATTAACTTGGAAAAGCCTATTTTGTTTTATAAAATTAGCTTTTAGTCAGGATACCCAAGTCCAAGGTCAATCTGCCGTGACTTCATTGTATGGCCCTTGGCCAGCCACTCCCCCTCTCTAGGCCTCGTTCTCCTCTCCAGCAAGGAGAGGAAGGGTCCTGAGGGATCTCCAAGGATCTCTAGGGTTCCTGTTTTTCAGGATCTGACACCCTCTTGGGTCAGGGGTAGTTGCTAATTGGAGACTGCCATTTCTAGAAGGATAGCAGCATTAGATTGGTTAGCCTTGAACTTCAGTGCACACAGGGTCCGCTGAGAAACTTCCCCTTCCTTTGCATTTAATAAGTCTGGGATGCAGCCCAGGAATTCACATTTTTAAAGCCAGTGTCTAGGGCCATTCTGACTTGGAGACGTTGATGCTCTTTGGCAGACAGGATGACGGCTTGTAAGCAAATTTCAAGCTTTTCGTGCTGCTCTCTCCCCACACCTCACCATGTTGATATTGTCTTGAATTTTAGTTCTATGATATTATAGATTCAGTTCTATGAGACTCTTTTTGAATTTTCCTTAGTCCTTTAAACAATTATTTAATGATTTTCATTTGTCATATCTCTTAACTCATCTTCTTAGATTGAATTATTTGAATAATTCTTCCATGATTGTTTTCTAAGTAGAAATTTTTGTGGTAAAATTTTTGAGTGTGATTTTATTACCATTATCCTTTAGATTATAATATCATCATTAAAAAGCATGAATGTTGAATTTTTGTCAAATTCCTATGCAGAATTCTTGGGATATAGCCATATGCTTTCTTTTATTGATCACTGGTTTATATGATTACATTCATACATTTCCTATTATTAAACCACTCTTTTTTAATATTCATTATTTTTACTTATTTGGCTGTGCCAGGTCTCAGTTGCAGTATGTGGGATCTAGTTCCCCGGCCAGGGATCGAACCTGGGCCCCTGGCTTTGACAATGCAGAGTCTTAGCCACTGAACCACCAGGGAAGCCCCTGAACCATTTTTTTTGTGCCCCTGGTATGGATTCAACTTGGGTTTCCCTGGTGGCTCAATGGTAAAGAATCTGCCTGCCAATGCAGGAGACAGAAGAGATGAGGGTTCCATCCCTGGGTAGGGAAGATCCCTTAGAGAAGGCAATGGCAACTCACTCCAAAATTCTTGCCTGGAAAATCCCATGGATAGAGGAGCTTGGTGGGCTATAGTCCATGGGGTCACAAAGAGCTGGACATGACTGAGCAATTAAACAACAACAATGGACTCTACTTTCAGCTAGATTCTATTGGTAATATCTCACTTAGAATTTTAGGTGTTTGAAAGTAAGAGAATTTGGTCTGTATTTTTTTTTCTCCCCAATCCCTTCATGGGCACTCTTTTGGGTTTTTAAATCAATGTTCTACTGGCTTCATTTTAGTATTTGTGAGGTTTTCCCCTCTCTCTGTGCTCTGGGATAGTTTAAATGGAATCAGGTTCTTTAAAGGGATGATGGAACTCATTTGTGAAGTCCTCTGGGCCTGATGCTTTTCTGTGTGTGTGATAGCTCTTGATATTTTCTGTTTCTTCTATATTAATTTGTTTGTTTATGTAGTTTAGCTCTTCTAGGGTCAGTTTTCTTAGATATTTTTCTAGAAAACAATCCATTTTGTTCAGGTTTAAAATTTTATTTGTACATATTGAAACAAAATAATCTTTTAATTATTTGTTTCTTTTTGTCTTTGGTGTGTTTTCATTCTTATTTCTTATTCTGATTTTTCTCTCCCCATCCCCTCTACCTCTTTTTTGGTTAAGTTTGGTAATGGTATATCTATTTTCCCCTAAATAATCAGCTCTTGGATTTTTTTTTAAGTTTAGGTTTTATAACTTTTTTCCATTTAATTAATTAATTTTTAAAAAAGATTTTGTTTCTTTATAAATATTTATTTTTGTTCATTTATTTATTTGGTTATTTGGTTGGTCTTAGTTGCGACATGCAGGATCTTTAGTTGCAGCATGCGGGATTAGGATGTGGGTCTATTTCCATGACCAGAGGTTGAACCTGGGCCCCCTGCATTAGGAGTGCAGAGTTAGCCACTGGACCACCAGAGAAGTCCCATTTAATTAATTTCTGATTTTACTAATTTCTTCTTTATACTTTCATTAAATTTAGTTCTTTAATTTTTTTGAGTTGGTTGCTCAAGTAATTTATTTTTATCTTTTCTTTAATAAATGTTAATATTTCAGATTTTGAAATTTCCTAAGAATATTGTTTTAGTAATATCTCAGATATGTAATATTTTATTACTGTTGCATTCTAGATATTAAGTAGTTCTGCTTTTATTTCCCCTTTTAAATCAATAGTTGTTTAAGAAGGTTATAAATTCCCATTTGGATAAAAATTTTTTAAGGGGGATTATCTAGTTCTATTCTTAATTTCTAGTTTTACAGTTTTATGATGAGAGAATGTCCATTTGCATTGCTTCCACATTTTAGAGTTTATTAAGGTGTTGGCTAAGAATGTGGACTTGGAGCCAGACTGACTCAGTTCAAATCCCAGTTCACCATGTACTAGCTACATGACCTTATTTAACTTCTCTGCTTCAAGTTTCATCATAGAATTGTTATGAGGACTAAAGAAATTGAAATTTGTTAAGTGCTTAGAACAACGCTTGACACATTTTTAAGGTTTATAGAAATGTTAGTCATAATTATTGTTGTGGTTATTTGTCATGATATACTTTTTGATGCATTTTTTTGAGGTTTGGTTTTGAAATGAAGAAATATGTTCAAGACTAATAAATTAGCTCTGTCTTACTATTTAAGTTACTTAGATACTCCATAGCCATATTTTTCTGCTCTACTAGACCTCTGAGGACTGAGGCAGGTAATTAGAGCCTCTCCAATGACTAATTTTGCTTGTCCTTAAGTTTTGGTGCTCTTTTAGAAGGTGCAGAAACATCTGTGTGTGTGAGATACTTTTTTTGTGAATTATAAACTTTATTCATATAAATACTCTTCTCATTTAATGTCTTTGTATTGATATAAATGTTATCTGATATTAAGATCAATATTCTGCTTTGAAAAATTTTCTTTTGCCCACCCTTTGACTTTCAATATTTCAAAATTGCTCAAAATCCTTCAAGCTAGGCTTCAACAGTATGTGAACCGAGAACTTTCAAACGTACAAGCTCAGTACAGAAAAGGTAGAGGAACCAGAGATCAAATTGCCAGCACCTGTTGGATCATATACTTCTACTTACACATACACATCTACTTCTGTTTCATTGACTACACTAAAGCCTTTGATTGTGTGGATCACCACAAATTGTGGAAAATTCTTAAAGAGTTGGGAATACCAGACCACCATAGCTGCCTCCTGAGAAACCTGTATGCAGGTCAGGAAGCAACAGTTAGAACTGGACATGGAACAACGGACTGGCTCAAAATTGGGAAAGGAGTACATCAAGCCTGTATATTGTCACCCAGCTTATTTAATTTATATACAGAGTACATCTTGTGAAATGCAGGGCTGAATGAATCACAAGCTGGAATTAAGATTGCCAGGAGAAATATTAATAACCTTAGATATGCAGGTGACACCACCCTAACGGCAGAAAGTGAGGAGAAACTAAAGAGCCTCTTGATGAAAGTGAAAGAGGAGAGTGAAAAAGCTGGCTTAAAACTCAACATTCAAAAAACTGAGATCATGGCATCTGGTCCCATCACTTCATGGCAAATAGGGAAACAATAGAAACAGTGAGAAACTTTATTTTCTTGGGCTCCAAAATCACTGCAGACAGTGACTTCAGCCATGAAATTAAAAGATGCCTGCTCCTCGGAAGAAAAGCTATGACAAACCTAGACAGGTTTAAAAAGCAGAGACATCACTTTGTCAACAGATGTCCGTATATTCAAAGCTATGGTTTTTCTAGTAGTCATGTATAGATGTGCGAGTTGTACTATTAAGAAGGCTGAACACCGAAGAATTGTTACTTTTGAACTGTGGCTCTGGAGATGACTCTTGAGAGTCCCTTGGACAGCAAGGAGATCAAACCAGTCAATCTAAAAGGAAATCAACACTGAATATTTATTGGAAGGACTGATGCTGAAGCTGAGGCTCCAATACTTTGGCCACCTGTTGTGAAGAGCCGATTCATTGGAAAAGACCCTGGTGCTGGGGAAGATTGAGGGCAGGAGGAGAAGGGGGTAACAGAGGATGAGATGGTTGGATGGCATCACCAATTCAATAGATATGAATTTGAGCAAGCTCTGGGAGATAGTGAAGGACAGAGAAGCCTGGTGTGCTGTAACCCGGGATTGCAAAGAGTTGGACACGACTGAGTGACTGAATAACAACAAATTTCTGAGTTACTTCTTTTCTATTCTATTGAATTTTGTGTAATTTGACAAACAAGGACACCCTCATCATAACCTCAATACAACCATTAAAATCAGAAAATTAACATTAAATTTTTAAAATTTTATATTGCAATATAGTTGATTTACAATGTCATATCATTTTCAGTTGTGCAGCAAATTTATTTAGATATACAGATACATATATCTATTCTTTTTCAGATTCTTTTCCCATATAGCTTATTATAAAGTATTTAGTAGAGTATCCTGTGCTATACAGTAGGTTCTTATTGATTACCTATTTTATATAAAGTAGAGTGTATATGTTAATTTCAACTTCCTAATTTATGCCTTCCCCCACCTTTCCCCTTTGGTAACCATAAGTTTATTTTCTAAGTCTGTGAGTCTATTTCTGTTTTGTAAATAAATTTACTTGTATGATTTTTAAGATTACATATACAAGTGATCATATGATACTTGTTTTTGTCTGACACTTCACTTAGTGTGATAGCCTCTAGGTCCATCCATGTTGCTGCAGTTGGCATTATTTCATTCTTTTTTATGGTTGAGTAGTATTCCACTGTATATACATACCACATCTTTATCCATTCATCTGTCAATGGACATTTAGGTTTCTTTCTTGTCCTGGCTATTGTAAATTGTGCTGCAATGAACACCGGGATGCATGTATATTTTCAAAGTATGGTTTTCTCTGGATATATGCCCAGGAGTGGGATTGTTGGATCATATGGTAGCTCTATTTTCAGTTTCTTAAGGAACCTCCATACTGTTCTGCTTAGTGGTTATACCAATTTTCATTCCCACCAACAGCCTAGAAGGGCTCCCTAGAAAATTAACATTTGATATACTATTAATATCGTAATACCATCTAAACCACAGGTCTCATTCATTTTATTTCATTGTTTTGTTTTAATTTTTAAACACTTTCACACAATTTTGAAGGTTACTTTCCATATGCAGTTATTATGAAATATCAGCTATATTTCATATGCTGTACAATACATCCTTGAGCCTATCTTACACACAATAGTTTGTGCCTCCCACTACCCAACCCCGATATTGCTCTCCCTCCCCACTGGTAACTATTAGTTTGTTCTCTGTATCTATGCGTACCATAGGACCTATTTAAATGTTGCTGGTTGTCCCAGTAATGTCCTCTATGACAAAGGGAGCCAATCTAAGATTCTGTAGATCACTTAGTTGTCACAGTTCCTTAGTCTTGATTTTCATGACATTTTCACTTTTGAAGATTACAGACCAGTTGTGCAGAATGTTCCTCGTAATTAGATTCAGTTTCTTTGTTTTTTTTTTGGTCAGGAATATCAAGAAGTAACACTATACTCTTCGTATTCACATCTGTCAGGTGGGACATAATTTCAACTTGACCCACTTTTGTGATGTTAACTTTGATCACTGATTAATGTGGTGTCCGTCAGGTTTCTCAACTGGGGATTTACTCTTTTTCTGCTTTGTAATGAATAAATATTTTGTGACAAGTTACTTTGAGGCTATGTAAATATCATATTCCTCATCAAACTTTTACCGATTAGTTTTCACATTCATTGATGTTTCTTGGCTGAGTTCTTTATTTCTGTAACGGTTGCCAAATAGTGATTTTCTAGTTCAATCATTCTTTCTCTGTTCATTAGCTGCTATTCTGCTGGAAGGAAAATAGCAGAGTTTCTTACTTCCTCATTTATTTATATCACTATGGATTCATGATTTTCTATTTAGTCAATGAATGATAATCCTGTTGCTATAATTATTTGTTATTATTATGATGATTATTATAATTATAATCCTTTATAGTGCTTTTCTTTTGCATTAAACTCGGTTAGTCTGAGACAGTTTGACAGTAAGGGGATTTAAGCCGCCCTTTTGGTTAGCCTGTGTATTCTTCTGACACATCTCCATCATTCTTTGAGCACTTTTTTCATTTCTGGCACAGCAAGGCATTTTGGCTCATCATGTACTCTCTCTACCCCAGCCCTGGTATCAGCCATTTCTTCAAGGACTTTTGCTCTCTTAATGATACTTAGAAACAAAGATATAGGCTGTAGGTACCCTCATTGTTCTTGGGATGTTGCTGCTTCCAGGCCTTCCATTAGTTAAAAGTAGAGAATGTGTGCATGTTTGTATGTATGCATCTGTATGTATGAATGGATGTATGTTCATGCAGATAAATAACACACGATATATATTTTACAGCTAAATGTATATGTGTGTATACACACACGTATATATGTATATGTATTTTGCTGTTGTTGTTGTTGGTTGTATCTGACTATTTGTGACTTCATGGACTGTAGCCCATCAGGCTCCTCTGTCCATGGGATTTCCCAGTCAAGAATACTAGAGTGGATTGCCATGCTCTTCTCCAGGGGATCTTCCCGACCCAGGGATTAAATCCATGTCTCCTGCATTGGCAGGCAATTCTTTACCTCTAAGCCACCAGGGAAGCCCATATATATATATAATTTGTCAATGTTACCTCCAATACCAGTTTGGCTCCACAGAATTCAGGCTCAGTCACCCTTCAGTGGGGAGACCCCTCCTTACCCTCCTTGGGCTCTGACACCCCAACTGGGCCACCACTTCCTCCCCCACACCTGTCCCTTGGGCAGACACGCTCATCTCACTCCACTTCCAAAATCTTGTTCAGCTTTCCAGCAATCCCTCATCCCCCGCCCATGCAGATGTCTATCTTGCTGGGCTCTCAGTTCAGTTCAGTTCAGTCGCTCAGTTGTGTCCGACTCTTTGCGACCCTATGAATTGCAGCACGCCAGGCCTCTCTGTCCATCACCAACTCTCAGAGTCTACCCAAACCCATATCCATCGAGTCAGTGATGCCATCCAACCATCTCATCCTCTGTCGTCCCCTTCTCCTCCTGCCCCCAATCCTACCCAGCATTAGAGTCTTTTCCAATGAGTCAACTCTTTGCTGGGCTCTACCTATGGGCTTTTGTGCTGAATTACTGGGAAAGAAGGCAGGAGTGCAAGCAAGTTGGAAGAAAGACAACATGAAGCAATTACTTTGTTATTGATATATCTATCGATCCATCATTTATAGCTTGGTTTTGCTTTGTGATCCAATCTGAGAATCTTTTGCTTTCAATCCATGAATTTGTGTTATTTTATTTATTCATATGAAAGGTGTGTTAGGTACTAGTTTTATCTTCTTAATACTGTCCTTTTGTTTTAACAATTTTTTATTATCCATGTTTTGCTATATTATTTGTGCTTCTTTTTCCTCTTTTATGTGTATCTCTTCTGGTAATAGAAAATATTTATAGTTTGTTTATTGTCCTTTTGATTATCTTTATAACCATAACTTCAAATATTATATTCAGTGCTTTATTATTTAAAGTTAACTCCCTCTACTAGCAATCATTCAAATAGTGTACTTTCTGGTTTATATGTATATAGAATGGAATATTAGTCAGTCATAAAAAGAATAAAATAGTGCTATTTTCAGCAACATAGATGGACCTAGAGAATATCATATCAAGTAAATCAGAGAAAAAGTAGTACAGTAAGTACATATGAACCTTCAAATTGCAAACTTTCAAAGATTAGAATGTGCATCACGTGTCCAATCACGTAAGGCATGAGTTAAATTGCAGACTGCCCTCTGTCTCCTGTCTCCGATGATCATTCAACTCTACCATCTCCCACCTTCTCTCTCTCCTTCAATCAGTAACTCTTCTTACCTGTTCAGTTGATGCCAGTCCCTGTATGCCAGCTATTGTACTGTACAACTGTACTTTTCAAGCTACTGCACTGTAATATTAAAAATGTTTTTTGTGTTTGTTTTTTATTTATTATTTGTGTGAAAAGTATTATAAACCTATTACAGTACAGTAGTATATAGCTGAATGTGTTAGTTGAGTACCTAGGCTAACTTGATTGGACTTATGAACACATTGGAACAGAACTTGTTTGCATGTAGGGGACTTACTGTATATGATATCACTTTTATGTGGAATCCAAAAAACATAATACAAATGAATCCATGTACAAAACAGAAACAGACTCACAGACATAGAAAACAAACTTATGGTTACCAAGGGAATAAGGGCAGGAGGGAAGGGACAAACGAGGAGTATGGGATTAACAGATACACACTACTATACATAAAATAGATAAGCACTAAGAATTTATTGTATGGCACAGGGAATTATATTCAGTATCTTGTAATAACCTATAATGGAGAATAATTTGAATATATATGTATAATTGAATCACTTTACTGTATGCCTGAAATTAACACAATATTGTAAATTAACTAAACATCAATTTAAAAAACCCCTTTGTAGATCATAGCCCTGTTGTGGTGCAGGGGCTTGTGTAACTCAATAAAGCTATGAGCCATGCAGCGCGGGGCCACTCAAGAGGGATGGGTCATAGTGAAGAGTTCTGACAAAACGTGGTCCACTGGAGGAGGGAATGGCAAACAACTCCAGTATTCTTGCCGTGAGAACTCCACAAACTGTGTGAAAAGGCAAAAAGATATGATACCCCAGGTTAGAAGGTGTAACATCACTGATTCAAGGAATGTGAATCTGAGCAAACTCGGGGAGACAGTGAAGGACAGGGGAGTGTGGTGTACTGCAGTCCATGGGGTTGCAGAGTCGGACACAATTTAGCAACAGAACAACTGTTTAAAAGAATGTATTTTCTCCTTTCTCTCTTCCTCTTCACCAACTGATTTTCATGGGTCATGCTATTATTATTAATTTTCTTACTAATTTCCTTTATATATTTATTCCTTGATTTAAAAATAATTTTTGATACTCCAACTATAGAAGTTGTATGTCTGCCTACCTATATTTACTCTCCTCTCTCTTCTATCTCTACCATTCCTATTCTGATCTTTCATTACATTCTCATGGTTTTTAACATATGTTGTTGTTTAGTCGCTAAGTTATGTCCAGCTCTTTGCGACCCCATGGACTGTAGCCCACCAGGCTCCTCTGTCCATGAGATTCTCTAGGCAAGAATACGAGAGTGGATTCCCGCAGCAGTTTTAGCTTTTGTCTTGCATTAAAGTGGATTTAACATTCGCAACTAATCCTTTTATCTAGTTTTCTCCATTTAATCTCTCAGTTGGCTAGAATTTATTGCCTGATACTTTTTTGGAAAGCGTTCATAGGAGTGAAATTCCCTGAACTCTTGCATGCTAGAATATTTGTCTGTTGCCTTTAAAATAGTTTGATGAAGTACAAAATGCTTGGATCTTACATTTCTTCTCTTGGAGTACTTTGTAGGGATTTCTCCACTGTCTTTTTTTTTTTTTATTTTATTTTTTTAAATAAATTTATTTATTTTAGTTGGGGGCTAATTACTTTACAATATTGTAATAGTTTTTGCCATACATTGACATGAATCAGCCATGGGTTTACATGTGTTCCCCTTCCTGGACCCCCTACCCACCTCCCTCCCCATCCCATCCCTCTGGGTCATCCCATTGCCCCGGCCCTGAGCCCTTGTCTCATGCATCAAACATGGAATGGTGTTCTGTTTCACATACGATAATATACATGTTTCAATGCTATTCTCCCAGAACGTCCCACCCTCACCTTCTCCACTGTCTTTTGTTGTTGAAGTCTGGAACGAGACTCCGTGTGTGTGTGTGTGTGTGTGTGTGTGTGAAAAGTGAAAGTGTTAGTTGCTCAGCCTGGAGTACTTTGTAGGGATTTCTCCACTGTCTTTTGTTGTTGAAGTCTGGAATGAGACTGTGTGTGTGTGTGTGTGTGTGAGTGAAAAGTGAAAGTGTTAGTTGCTCAGTCGTGTCCAACTCTTTGCTACCCCATGGACTGTAGCCTGCCAGGCTCCTCATTTTTCCAGGCAAGAATACTGCAGTGGGTTGCCATTTCCTTCTCCAGGGGATCTTCCCAACCCAGGAATCAAACCCGGTCTCTCACATTGCAGGCAGATTCTTTGCTGTCTGAGCCACCAGGGAAGCCTACATATATATGTGTGTGTGTGTGTGTGTGTGTGTGTGTGTGTGTATTCCTTTTTTCTTACCTCAGTGGGTATATTGAATGTCCAATGATTCTTTATTTTTGAAGATAAGGAAATTTAATAGGCCAGTTTCAGCACTGATCATCTTGAATCAGTTTTTCCTTTCAATCTATAACTTCAAGTTTTAAATTTTGTTTATTTATTATTTTATTTTTGGCTGTGCTGGGTCTTCGTTGCTGTGTGTGGTCTTTCTCTAGTTGTAATAAGCAGGGGCTACTCTCTAGTTGAAGTTCGCGGGCTTCTCATTGAGGTGGCTTCTCTTGTTGCAGAGCACAGGCTGTAGATCTCAGGGCCAATAATTGTGGTGCCCAGGCTTAGCTGCTCTGAGGCATGCGGGATCTTCTTCAGCCAGGGATCCAACCCGTGTACCCTGCATTGGCAGGTGGATTCTTAACCACTGGACCACCAGTGAAGTCCAAGTTGTTAATTTCAATTTTAAAATATGGTAAAATATCTGTAACACAGAATTTACCATGGGGACAAAGAACGCCGCCTGCCGTATCAGCAAAGGATGCTGCGGCCATCAAACCATCAGCTATTACAGCAGCCCCAGCTCAACAGTGAGCCCTGAGGGAACTCTGGATGCAGACAAATAGGTGCCTGCCACCAAAACTTCAGTCACTGCAGCTACCCCCAACAGAGCACCCAGAGTGGATTTTGCATGGGCAAGAATAGGATACTGGTCCTGGATAGTTAAGGTGCATATCAAAGAAATTATTTCAATGAGCCCAGACTCTTCCATCTTCCTATTCATAAAAAAGTACTAAATTCATTAACTTGAGATGTCTGGTTTTCTCTAATTAACAATAATTTTTTGTTCTTTTTTTCTTTTGCAAAAACTCCTATGTATCCTGGCTCATTCCTTACCTCTTTGAAACAGCCCCTCAGAGCTATCTGAGAGGCTGACTTACAGGCTTAAGTACTCAGCAAGTACACTAAATAAAACATAATTCTCCAGGTTTAGGTTGCGCAATTTTTTCAGTGGACATCATCTAGATAATTTTTAAGTGTATAGTCCAATGGTGCAAAGTATATTCGTGTTGTATAGCCCATCTCCAGAACTTTCTCATCTTGCAAAACTGAAACTCTATACCCTTAAACAACTCCCCGTTTCCCCCTCCTTCCAGCAAGATTCATGTTTTCTTTATTTTTTAAGAAACACTGTCTTCAATTATGTTTTTCTTTTCTAGGTGTTCAGTTCTTTTTTTCAGGAGCTGTCATTATACACATGGTGGATGTAGTTATAAATAAAGTGTCCTTGATTATGCTCCTCTGACTATATCATGTACTTCAGAGAAGTTGTCCTCTGCCAGGTCTGCCTGTGATCTATCATTAAGGGACACTGTCAGCATCTTCCCTCAATTTGGATCCAGTTTCACTGGGCTTGGCAGAAGTTTGTCATAGAAAGTGTTATTTGGGGTTAGTACTTTCTATTTTCATCCAAAATGGGATTTACATATCTGCTATTATTTTTCCTGTTGTAATCAATTCAATTGACTTCAGAGATAAGAGGTTGGTAGATGTAGCTTTACTCTTGCTCCTTACATTTGGATTTGTGTTACTGAGTGGGTCCCCCCCATCCGCTGCCGCCATGTTCATGTCTGAACATCAAACTTCCATAACACTGGGTAAACAATGGCAAACCCAGAAATAAGTCTATATGTTAAAACACTTATTTTTATTTATTTATGTGACTGTGTCAGGTCTTAGATGTGGCATGTGGGATCTTTTCCTTTTTTCAGTTGCAGCATGCAAACTTAATTGTGGTGTGTGGATCTAGTTCCCCGACCAGGGACCAAACTCCAGCCTCCTGTGTTGAGAGTGCTGAGTTTTAGCCACTGGACCACCAGGGAAGTCCTGAAATAAGCCTATTTTAATTAAATTTTTTTTTTTGTCATTTTCATGAAATTTAGGGTGGAAATTGTTGTTGGCCAAAATCTTGACTTCCTCTACTCACTGAAGCCAAGTAAAAAATATGGAGACAGAGTTTGGAGGAAATAGAAAGGTGGTTTCAGTTCTCAGCCAGTGGAGAGGGGCACACAGTGGGCTCATGCCTAAAGAACTGCGCCCCCTTTCCCATGGGGAACCTAGGGGCTTCTATAAGATGAGGCTTGCGGTCAGGAGTCGATGAGGTGTTTAGGATCTTGATTTCTTCCTCTTGCATTGTCTCAAAGACAGTCATGCACTGGTGCCAGTAACCCAGTAATTGAGTCTGGCAGTTTGGTGGCTCTGAGGCCTTCTTTCTACAAGAGGAAGGGTGTTGTAAGAGTAAACACGGGACACAGGATGTATTTAGCATAGAGTCAAAGGAAAATAGGTGTGAAGTGGAACTCCTGCAGAGTTAGGGGGCAGAAAAGCAAACTTAGTTACAGACATATAGAGTTAGGAGCAGTTAAAGTACAAAGGGTTTCCCTCATAGCTCAGTTGGTAAAGAATCTGCCTGCAATGCAGGAGACCCCAGTTCAATTCCTGGGTTGGGAAGTTCCTCTGGAGAAGAGAAAGGCTACTCATTCCAGTACTCTGGCCTGGAGAATTCCATGGACTGTATGGGCCTGGAGAATTTCATGGACTGGATGGTCCATGGGGTTGCAAAGAGTCGGACACAACTGAGTGACTTTCAGTGAAAGTAAAAAAAGTAGGAATGTTCAGGTCTGTTCACTAATGTCTTTATTCTCTTTGTTCTCAGGAAAAGAAAAGAGAAAAAACTCATTCTTCTTTTTTCCTTTTTCACTGCAACACATGTGGGATCTTTTCTTTAAGTTGTGGCATGTGAACTCTTAGTTGTGGTATATGAATCTAGTTGCCTGACCAAGGACTGGACTGAACTTGGGCCTCCTGCATTGAGAGTGCAGAGTTCTAGCCACTGGTTAGAACAGACTTCCACCAGGGAAGTCCTGAAAGAAGCCTATTTTTAATTAAATAATTATGTTTTGGTCATTTCATGAAATTTAGGGTGGGAAGGGAGGTAGAAAGTTGCTCTTAGCCTTCTTTTTGGACACAGATGTGTTTGTATGTACTTTGAGTGGTTTGTCCCACAGACTCTCTATGCACTGCACCTTCAGTTCAGTTCAGTTCAGTTGCTCAGTCGTGTCTGACTCTTGGCGACTCCATGGACTGCAGCATGCCAGGCTTCCCTGTCCATCACCTACTCCCGGAGCTTGCTCAAACTCATGTCCATCGATTTGCTGATGCCATCCAACCATCTCATTCTCTGTCGCCCCCTTTTCCTCCTGCCCTCAATCTTTCCCAGCGTCAGGGTCTTTTCAAATGAGTCAGCTCTTCACATCAGGTGGCCAAAGTATTGGAGCTTCAGCTTCAGCATCAGTCCATTCAATGAATATTCAGGACTGATTTCCTTTAGGACTGACTGGTTGGATCTCCTTGCAGTCCAAGAGGCTCTCAGGAGTCTTCTCCAATACCACAGTTCAAAAGCATCCGTTCTTCAGTGCTCAGCTTTCTTTGTGATTCAACTCTCACGTCCATATATGACTACTGGAAAAACTATAGCTTTGACTAGACGGTCGTTTGTTGGCAAAGTAATGTCTCTGTTTTTTAATATGCACTGCACCCTGCCCCCACCCAAAGTAATGTTCAAGTGTACAGATCCATACCACAAGGAGGAGTGGTCTGCTTCTTTTTTCTCATATAACCCTCCCTAGGTATCCTCAGGGGATTGATTCCAGGACAGCCTCCCCTCTCACCCCCAGCAACTTGAATTCTGAAGTCTCTTGTATGAAATTGCCTAGTGTCTGCATATAACCTATGCAATCTTCTCATATACTTTAAATCATCTCTAGATTACTTGTAACACCTCATACAATGTAAATGTTATGTAAATAGCTGTACATACAATGTAAATGCTATGTAGGTGATTATATATGTAACATTAAAAGCTATATAAATAGTTGCCAGGGCAGGGCAAATTCAAGTTTTGCTTTTTGGAGCTTACTGGAATTTTTTTCTGAATATTTTCAATTTGTGGTCAATATGATTTCGGGCAGCCTCAGCCTGCAGCAGCTTGGAGTGGGGCTTGGGTTACCAGCCAGAAACTGAGGCTGGTCACTGCGGTGAAAACAACAGATCCTAGCTATAAGACCAGTGTCAGTCAGTGACAAGGGCCCTGGCCCTTTGACTTTGCAGAAAAGAATTTCCACAAAGATGGAAAGTAGTGAAGCAAGTAAAGTATTGATTAAGTGAGAAAAAGAGTATAGTATGTGTGGATAGACACATGGGCAGACTCAGGGAGAGTCCCTGAGTTGTGCCCTCGTAGCAGTTTGAATCACTTACGTGGGGTGTTTCTTCGGTTTTCCTTTGATCAATCGTTTTGATTTGCTTGGTTCTCAGTCCATATTTGGTATATCTCAGGATCCTTCCATGTGTGCACATGCATCTTTTAGCCTAGACAGATTCTACTGAAGACCTATGGTTAGAACGTCCCTTGGCATCACTTCCCCGTTGACCTCCAAGGAGTCTTTCTGCACATGTGTGGTCAGGGAGGTCTCCTGACTTTGAGAATCAGAAACATGTGGTCTGGGCAGGGCCCAGCCTCCTCCTTTAATTGTCCTGCTGTTCTCGTCTTGCATTTTCGATCCATTGGATAGAATGAATCTCCAATCATTTACTTGGGGAAGGGCCCTGTCTACCTCCTGTCTCAAATTGAATCCACAGATGTGGGACCTGTAGAGAGGGAAGGGGGACTAAAGTCTGTCTAGGTCTTTTGGACTGCTACTGCCATTGTCTTCAGGGTTGAAAAAGATTTTATCCCAGCTGAGGTTTCCTCTGAAACTGTCTGGGGAAGCTTCTCCCCTTCATTAGGATTTGCCATGATTTCTGTGCCTATAAGGGCACCGATGTTTGGATGAGAGATGGTTGATCTGCCCTCTTTTGAGAGGGGAGGATCTGGGTTGTGTTGGGGTGCTGGATAGCAGGCAGCACAGGACCCTGGGTGGGTATTGTCAGTGGGGGAATGGAGAAGTATTGTGTGCAGGTATGAGCCTGAACCACAGGAATCTCCTTCTTTTAATATATGGAAAGAAGCATCTGTTACCTGTTGCATATTAAGGATACTGAAATGACTTTCACATAAACCTGCATCTTCACCTGTCTGGTGAGGAGGTAGTACACAGGCAAAAAACATGTTCTGAAAATAGAGAGGTGTAACATTAGTCCTGACAGTGATCTCTTTTTTTTGTAATGCAAGTGAAACTGAGGGCAGTCATCAGATAAAATCCCTTAAACTTGTTTAATCAGTAATGTCCTATAACCTGCCTTTACTGATCAAGTTTGATTTAATTATTTTGAAAATTGAATACCCTCCTAGCTTCATGTAGCCTAGATAATACATCAGAAGGCTCCTTTCTTCCTCCTAGAGATAATACCTATGACAGATGGGTTGCTATAGTAATGATCGCTTAAGTTGTTTTTTAGGAACTGGGAGTCAGCTCTTGTCCAGTTTGAGCTGGCTAAGGGGAACCCAGGTCATGGGGACCCTGACCCTCAAACTAGGTCCACGTAAGTGTCCAATGAATGACCTTTTGATGTCAGAGGGCCCAAAACTCCATCCTCAGATCATGCTAACATAGCTATTTTCTGAACACGCATTCCATGAAGAAGCATGTAACTCATATACTCCTGCACAGAACATGGATTACCTCATCTTTTTCCTGCCTCCAAACACTTTTGCCCACACCTCAGACCACCCTGCTTCTCTAAATATTCCACGCGCCCTGCCTTCAGGGAGGCAGATTTGAGATCTGTTCTCCTCACTTGGCTGCCTTATGAATGAACCCTTTCTCTGCTGCAAATCTCTTGGTGTCTCAGCATTTGGCTTGCTGCATGTTGGGCAAAGGAATCTGATCCATAGTTCAGTAACACAGGTGCCTAACTTACTCTTTGATCGTCTGGACATCCTCTTGAGAGAGGCATCCACTTCAAAGATGGCTATCTTGAAAAAAAAGATGACTATTTTGAATAAATACAATTACCAGCCACAGGACTAGGTGAAGAACCAGGCCACCTCTCCACCTCCCACCAATGGCTCCTTTATTTCAGAGATCTTGGCTGGTTTTGATAAATGGCCTTTGGGGTCACTTGGTTTTTCTTTACCCGTAATTTATTTTTTAAATTAAAAGATCTTTATTTATTTTGACTGCGTTGGGTCTTTGTGGCTGTGCAGGCTTTTCTTTAGCTGTGGCGGGGGCAGGGCCTGCTCTCTAGTTGTGGTGCATGGGCTTCTCATTGCAGTGGCTTCTCTTGTTGTGGAGCGAAGGCTCTAGGGCACATGAGCTTCAGTAGTTGAGGCTCCTGGGCTCTAGAGCACAGGCTCAGTAGTTGTGGTGCATGGGTCCAGTTGATCCACAGCTTGTGGGATCTTCCAGGATCAGGGATCAAATGCATGTTTCCTGCACCGGCAGGCAGACTCTTCACCACTGATCCACCAGGAAAGCCCTTTCTTCCCATACTTTAAATTTCTGCCCTTACATTTTAAATTCACCAATAAAGAGTGACCCCTTGAAACCCTAGGCCTACATCCTCAATTTCAATAAAAGCAGAACCTAGGCCTGAGTTTTCCACCCTGCTGCCATGAACATGTTGTGTGGGCCCAGCTGGGGCATGTAGTTTTCAGGTTCTGAAGGTAATACATTTTCCCCCCAAGGTTTCCTGACAGTTATTGCTGAAGGACAGCAAGGGCTCGTTCAGCCACAGCATTCGCCATTGATAGACCAGCATAAAACAACAGGCTGGAGACATTAACTTCACAGGATAAGAATGGAGAGGTGGGCAGGAGCGGTGAATTCATTCAACATTCAACTAACATTTATTGAGTGCCTGTACATTCTAGGCATTGTTTTAGGCCCTGTGGATACAACAGTGAAAATAACCGAAATCCCTGCCCTCAGGATGCTTCAGTTCCAGTGAAGGAAACTGACAAATAAGTAAATTATACAGTATGTTAGATAGTGAGAAATGCTAGAGGATAAATTTGAGAGATCTGCTGTACAAACTAATGCCAATAGTTAACAATATGGTAGTGTGCACTTAAAAACTTGTTAAGAGGGTAGATCTCATGTTAAGATGCTAAGGTGATGGATATGTTAATTATATTGATTACAGTAGTGGTATTATGGTCTGTGCCTATGTCCAAACTCACCAAAATGTATATATGAAATATGTGCAATTTTTTGTATCTTAACTACACCTCAAAAACCTGAAAAGAAATGAAAGGCTAAAGATAAAAATAAAGTAGGGATTATGTGGGGGCAAGTTGCAATTTTAGACACGCTAGCCAGGAAAGGCCTCTCTGAAAAAGTGGCATTTGAACAAAGATTTGATGGCAGTAAGGGGGTAAATCATTAGATTACATGTTGATGTTAATATATATCTTTTGTAATTATTTACACTCTGAATAAAAAATACTAGATGCCAGCTTTAACATATGTGAAGGGGTTTTAAAAGCTTCATTTAAAAAATTATTTTAGAACAAATTGTAAGAAAGAGAAATTAAAACAATCCCATATACAATAGAATCAAACAGAATAAAATACTTAAGGATAAACTTAACCAAGGAGGTGAAAAATCTGTGTGGTGAAAATTCAGGACATATATATAAATATGTATTATATAAATATTATTAATTATGCTGTTCTGCTGTTTAATCCCTAAATCACGTCCAACTCTTTGTGACCCCATGGACTGTAGCCTGCCAGGCTCTTCTGTCCATGGAATTTCCCAGACAAGAATATTGGAGTGGGTTGCCATTTCCTTCTTCAGGGGACTTTCCTGACCCAGGAATTGAACCTTCATCTCCTGATAGGCAGGCAGATTCTTTACCACTGAGCCACCTGGGAAACCCCATTATTTATTATATATTATAATATTATATGAATATTATTCAGCCACTAGAAAAAGAGGAAATACTGCCCTTTGCATCAGCTTGGATAGATCTTGAGGGCATTATGCTATGAAATAAATCTGACAGAGAAAGACAAATGCAGTGTGATCTCATATGGGGAATCTAAAACGAAACTGCACAAAATAAAGTAGACTGTGGTTGTCAGGGGCTGAGAGGTGGGAGAAATAGGTGATGGTGATGGTGATGGTGGTCACAAGATCTGAATATTTGGGTAGAAGATGAGTAGCCTGATGGGTGGATGAATCTGAGAACGGTGTTGTGTGTTAGTTTCTTAGGGCGGCCATAATAAAATACCATAAACTGGATGACTTAAAACAACATAAATTTATTGTCTCACAGTTCTGGAAGCTAGAAGTCTGAAATCAAGGTGTTATCAGGGCCATGTTCCCTCTGGAACCTGTACAGGAGACTCCTTTCTTCTTTTTTTCCTTTTCAGGCACATGGCATAGAGGATCTTAGTTCCCTGACCAGGGACGGAACCTGTGTCTCCTGCACTGGGAGCACAGACCACAAGGGAAGTCCCAGGAGACTTCTTTCTTATGACCTCTTAGAGCTTCTGGTGTCTGCTGGTGATTCGTGGCCTCCCTTGTCTTCTCGAGGCATCACTCAATCCCTGCCTCTGTTTTCACTTGACTGTCTATCCCATGTGTCTTCACATTGTCTTTCCTCTGTGTGTCTCTGTGTCCAAACTCCTCCCTTCTTATAAAGACAACAGTCATTTTGGTTTGGGGATTCACCTCACTCCAGTAGGACCTTAACTAACTACGTCTGCAAGGATCCAATTTCCAAATAAGGTCTCTTTCTGAGGGACCAGGGATTAGGATTTCAACAAGCCTTTTTGCGGGGAAAAATTCAACACATGTACAGGATGGTAGGCTACTCGAGTGTGACGTGCCTTGTGCACCCAGTGTTGATCATGATGGGTGCTCCAAGGGTGCCTGTTCCTGAGGTTCTCCCTCTGTTTCCTTGGCAGTGTTCTTGGAAAAGGAAGATGTGCGCTGGAGGTAGGAGGGCTGAGTAGGAGAATACATTGCTTGATTCATTGTAAACAGTGTCTAGAACATCCCTGGTGGTACAGTGGATAAGAATCTATCTACCAATGCAGGGAATACGAGTTTGATCCCTGGTCCAGAAAGATCCCACGTGCCTCGGAGCAGCTAAGCCTGAGCACTTTAACTAGAGAGTAGCCCCTGCTCACTGCAACTAGCAAAAGTCAACACACAGCAATGGACTCAATGTGGCAACAAAACAAAACAAAATCAAAAGCAACAAGGTCTAGGCTGAATGCCCCTCACGCCTAGGATAGAAGGGGAGGGAACCTCATGGGGTGGGAAAAGGCTAGTCTAGAATGAGTGGCTCTGGGGGTGTTAGATCCCAGATGTGCTACGGACTGGGCTTCGGGAGAGGGCAGGCAGGAGGAGAGCTTGTGGTTCTCTCTTCTGTGGTCACGCATGTCTTTTCCTGTCCATCTGTGAAGGGCAGCCTTGGACTGCGATGCAGGGAAGGAGGAGATACAGGATGAGCATGTGGGTAATTGTGATGGATTCAGTTGGCCTTTTTGGTCAAGCCTTTGCTGCAGCAGCTCATTATTTAATTGGTCTGATCTAACTGGCCGTTGCCATTCACCTTGGCCCAGTGTACGAAGTATGAATGTACAGCAGGGGAGAAGCATTTTTAATAACAGTGCCAAAATATGGCTGTAATAGCAATGGTTCGATCATTTTTCAGGGTGATAAATCCTCCTTCTCTGGAGGTTGGTTTAGTTTTTGGAAATGCTCAAATGTCACTGGGAGCCATGAGTGAAGAGTGAGGAGGCAGACCAGAACTGGAGTGGCATTTGGACTTGACCGAGGCCCAGTCCGTGTGACTGTGGCTCAGTGTGGATGAAAGGGCTTGTCACAGGCTGTGACTGACTGGGAGCTTGGGTCACGTCGGGCTTTCCTCCCCCTCCCCTCCAGGGCCCACCCCACAGAGCACTGGCTCATGGCAAGTTGGATGCTTTCACTTTAATTGCTATGGGCTACAAGTATGTTTAAGGTGTTAAGTCCAGAGACTCCACTTTTTCAGCCTCTCAAAAACCGGGTAACAGGTGAAATTAATTTTTTCCCAAAGTCTTGTGCTGCTTCAGTTCCCTCTAGAAGAAAGTGGAGATGAGAATGAGGTTTGAGGGGTCCCAGGCACCAGCTCCACACTCTCCACCCTCTTCCACGCCATCTCCTGCTTCCCAGCCTCACTGAGCCCCTGGAGGGCCTTACCCAGGAATCAGGGATGGAGGTTAGAGACAGCAGAGGCTGAAGGACCTGCCCATCTCTGCCCCCCCGCCCCCCCAACCTGGGCAGGAGCAAGAGGAAAAGAAGCAGGCGGTGCAGTGGGAAATCTGGCGGTCAGACCCCAGGGGGAATCTGATATCAGGTGGTTTGAATGTGGGTGAGAGGCTGGAGGCATGCGAAGGCCCAGCATGGGGGCAGCTTCAGTGTGGAGGGGTGGTGACAGCGCCAGGACTCAGTTGTGGGGGGCAGGTGACAATATGTTCCAGTCCACCTCCCACCCCTGGAAAGTGGTGAGTCTTCTCAGTTTCACAAGACTTTGAGTTGGTATGCACTCACCTTCGATGAATTTCTTTCCTCCTTCAATTCTTTCTTGTATTTTTTTTCTTATTCCTCTGGCTATCGAGAGACCTTTATCTAATCCTAGTTCTAATTTTGGAGCAGAAGAATCACATCAGCAGAAAGGTCACATCATTTAAAGAGGACTCCCACCTTTTCCCCAATCCTGTCCCTCACCAGACATTATCTTTGGACAAATGCCTAAATTGGAGAGGTTTTGCCGAGGGACTGAGCTTCTCTTTCATGGGAGGGTGGGTGGGTCAGGAAAGAAAGCATGTGTGGTGCAGGCAGCACCATCGCCTATTGTAGAAACTCTGTGTGTGGGTGGGTAGGGTGAACCCCATTTGTGCTTTTGTGTTCAGGTGAATGCATATGGGTGCTTCTCCCTGGACTTGTCTCTGCGTGGAGGTGTCATGCAAGCATGCTACTGGAGAGTCCTTTGCAGATACTTACGCAATGGGTTGAATCCTGAGCTGGGCTTTTCTTGAGGTGCTGTCAAAATCTTCTGGGTTGCTGGGACTGTGTTTTGGGGTGAAGCAGATTCTGTTGGAGCTGTGGTCCCCTCTTCAGCTTAGGTACAATCACACCAATTTTTTCATTTTAACAAAATCAAAATTGTTTTTTCCCTTTGGAATGGGCAGTCAGGACACCTGATGTGTGCTGGCTGCCAGAATACAGAAATGGTATGGCATGAAGTCTGTCCTGTTAAGGGAGATAAAATTTCTATACACTATGTACCTGTTATGGACTGAATGTTTGTGCCCCTCTCAAATCTATATGTTGAGGGAAATTCCCTGGTGGTCCAGTGGTTAAGAATTCATCTTGCAATGCAGGGAATATGGTTTCAATCCCTGGTTGGGGAACTAAGGCTCACAAGCCGAGGGTCAAATAAGCCCACGTGATACAATGAAAAGATCCCACATGCTGCAACTAAGACCAATGCAGCCAAAAAATAAAATAAAGAAATATTTAAAAAAATTCAAGAGTCTTCTCCAACATCACAGTTTAAAAGTATAATTCTTCCTTGGGGGGTAGGAAATGAGTCAGCAAGAGCTGGTAGGGGTGGGGGTGTGGGGGGCATGGGTGGGACAGGTGTGGGGAATGTAAACAAGTTCAGCTGAGCTGGTGTGGGTGGTACAGGAAGGAGCAGAATGGAATGTGGGGCTGGAAATGAGTGAGGTTGATTAGAAGGCACCTCGCTAAGCAGCTGGCAGTGAGAGGAGGTGTTTGTGGGTGAAAATGTTAATACCATGGGGATATTTCCCTTGTTATTTAACCTCATCTTTTTTTTTCACTTTTATTCGCAAAAAATCTTTTCCTTGCCTAGTTAGCCTTAGCCTTAGTTTTGTTCTTACCCCTGTCCCACCTCAATTCACACTCCTCCCATCAACACTAAGAGCAAGACCCTTCTCCCCTCCCCCTGGATTCCTCTCCCAGCTTCCACCGACATTCCCAACTCCTAACCTTCCCCCTAGGCAGGGACCCAGGGAGAGAAGGACTCACAGATCAAGAATTCCTCGAAAAGAGCAGAAGAAGCATTTTCTGTAACGGAGGAAAGAGATGACAGTGAGGACTGAACCTGCCCCTAGAGTCACCCTCCCTCCCATCCCCAATCCTTAGCTCTCAGGATGCCTGTGGACACGAGGGGGAGGTTGAACTCAGCCTTCTGCCCCATCACTGGGTCTACCCAGGTGTTCTTTCTGATGGTTAACTTCTGCAGTTTCTTGAAGCAAGCTCTGTACTCCTCAACCTGTCCATCATTTCTTAGGCTGTTTTTTACATGATTTTCAAGAATGATCCAGCAGGGTCATGTAGTTATTCCTGATAATTTGTTATTTTGAAATCGAATTTGCTAATTAGCAGAACTGAAAAACCAAGAAAAAAAAGTCTAGACTTAAAATTAGTCCTGTGGTTCAAGCATTCCATCATTTAACTGAATGTAATAGGCCGCTAAATAATTGTAAACAATACAATTTCTCTAAGATAAACAAAATATGTACCATTATATTATTTTTATAATTATTAGTATTATTTTACATCATTGTTTTACTTTAAAATATTGTTTTATTTTTTAAAATTCTGATAAATTTTTTCTGTAAAGCTTTACCAAAATTTAACAACAGCAACAACAAAAAATTGCCCTCTGACTTACTTCTGGCCTTTGAGATTCCCTGAGATCCCTGTTGGGGAGCTGGCCAAGGTCGGAGGGACTTAGGCTCCTCTGTAGTGGAGAGGGACAGTGCATAGCCTGGTGATTTCTGAGGTTGGACCCCCCCATTCCTTTAGTCTTTCAACATATTTATGCAAAGCTCTCTGCTAACTGAAGGGAGTTCAGTGCCGAAGAAGACAGACCCTGCCTGACAGAGTAATTATTTAATTACTTAATCCCCAGGGTGATGATGCTAGAAGGGCAGGTACAGCAGGAGGCAATAAGGGCAAATGGGGTCTAATTTATTTTCCATGTTCATGGAAGACGCCTCTGAGGAACTGATACCTCAACTGAGATTTGATAGATAACAAAAACATTGGCCGGGCAATACTCAGAGTCAGCTAGGGGAAGGGACACGGGGAGAAAAAGCATTCCAGGCAGAGGGAAGAGCAAGAAGGCAGGTCTCAATGTTCAAGGAATGGCAGGGTCGCCCTGATCTGAGCAATGCTTGTTGGGCTGGAAAAGGCATTCTGGGAGGCATGACCGAGAGTAGGGTGCACTGCTGGGTGAGTGGAATGTAGGCCAGATTTCAGTCCCTACCACCCCTGGCCTGGCACTCGTGTGCAGGGGACAACCTGCGCAAACATACGCAGTGGCTCAGAGGCCTTGCAAGCAGGCCAGTGTGGTGGAGCAGAGTGGGTGGAGGATGGTGTGTGAGGTGATGGGCCAGGAGAGCAGGCAGGGCCGGGCCGTTCCTGGCTCCCTAATCAGTGGGGAGAAGAGACTGCGTGTGAAGAACAGGGGGCGGGAGTCACTTGTAGAGGCCGGCAGATGGGACAGCACCGGGAGAGAAAGAGAGGCAGGAAGGCAGGAAGACAGGAGTGAGTGTGGCCCTGCACAGCGAGGGCTCTGGTGGGGTGCAAGGGAAGGGCCATACTCACGGGCAAAGACCAGGGTCCCGACCAGAGCGGCCAGGAGGAGGAGAGTCGTGTGTCTCATGCCTTGGGTTGAAGAGAGAGTGTAACCACAGAATCCTCTGAGGGTCCGAGAATGCCGCTGCTGAGACTGCAGGACCCTTTTAAGGATCTCAACAGCCAATGGGAATCAAGCTCGGAAGGGTGTGACATCTGCACCCTCCTCCCCCACTTCCCCAGACTGTTCACCTGCTAAATCAACAAGGCTCTTGCCTGGCATCCTTACAAGGAGGTCCTCTCCCTCTTGACTTCCAGCCATCTCTTTCCTCCCTTCCTCCTTCTCCATCCCACTCGCTCTCTGGGTTTACATCTCTGGAATGGCAGGGATGGGAGGCAGAGCCAGTTTGGTTTGGGGCAATTCTGGAATGTGTCTGCTGAGGGTACTAGTGGAACTGGAGTCCTGGCATCTCTCCAGGGGGAATCCTGGCTCAGGAAATCCCATCTGCCTCCTGCCTCCATTCCCGGAGGACTCAGAGCAGGGCTTGAAGACTTCCCCAGACTGAGTGAGCCTTTTCCCTGGGAGGCCACCCCCAGGACACTTGGGGGCTGAGTTCATGGCTCCTTTTCGCTCTTGAGGAGATAGATTTGCAGGCTTGTGTGCCTTCTCTGAAGGAGTCTCCTGTTCTTGAAGTTATCTTCCCTCAGGAGGCCCTCTCCCTGATCCATCTGGGCCCCTATCAACCTCCATCTTCAGGCCTAATCAGTGGGATGCCCTGTTTCTGAGAGGCTCCCCACATTTACTGAAATTGGGACTAGGTTCTCCCCTCAAATGGAGAGCTGATCCATGGTATGAACAATCCAGGTATCCAGATAATTCTGAAGAAGCTTCTCTTTTGGAGCTGAGATTTCTTCCTTCCCTGAGTTGGGATTTAAAAGGCCTAAATTTTGAGTTCTGGCTTTGTCACATACAAGGCTCAGACAGTAAAGAGATGCACGAAACACAAGAGATGGGGGTTTGATCTCTGGGTCAGGGAGATCCCCTGGAGAAGGAAATGGCAACCCATTCCAGTATTCTTGCCTGGAGAATTCCATGGACTGAGGAACCTGGAAGGCTACAGTCCATGGGGTCACAAAGACTTGGACATGAGCGAGCGACTAACACTTTCACTTTTGTCACATACATAGGACAGTATACTACTATCAAATACTGAAAACTGTAAGATTTTCTTTGTCATCTATGAGTTACATGACTCCTATATGCAGGATGGTAATGGAGGTTAAGTGAAACAACATATGGCTAAGCATTTGTAGACAATACATTTCTAAGGAGATGTGTGGAATTCTCAAACCTTGCAGAGGGCTCATCTTTCTGGGTAGGTCTGGTTCAGACTGATGCTAAGAGCTTAATCAAGGCCAAGGAGAACTGGAGTCCGTCAAGGGGCTGATGGATGGAGAAAACGGTGTGTGTGTGCTTAGTTGCTCAGTCATATCCAACTCTTTGTGACCCCATGGACTGTAGCCCATCAGGTTCCTCTGCTCATGGGATTCTCCAAGCAAAAATACTGGAGTGGGTTGCCATTTCCTTCTCCATGGAATCTTCCCAATCCAGGGATCGAATCCGGGTCTCCTGCATCGCAGGTAGAGTCTTTACTGTCTGAGCCACCAGGGAAGCCTAAAGAATAGGGTACTGGATGTCAGTCTGTGGTTCTACATCAGGTTGGTCTTGCCTCTCAGGAGCCCTAGAGGACTTGCAGGTTTCTCCTTCTCACAGCCTTTCTGAAGATCAGGTGGAAAAGGGAGTGTCAGGGAGCTTTTGATGTGAGGGTGATTTGGCTGCTTGGGCTCAGGGCATTAATCTCTTCAGGGGATAAAGGAAGAGAAAATGAATAGAGTGGGACATGATAGGCGTGAGGAGGGAGACTTTTCAGGCCACTTCATCCATCCTTTGCCTACAGCTAAGAGCACTGTCACACACAGGCAGCTAATCTCCAGATGTAGAGGGTGGGAATGCGGGTTCAAGTAAGGGCTCCCCCACTACCTCCTTGTGTGATTTGATATTTAACATTTATCTGGCACCTAATGGTGGCCAGTAGGTGAAGAAGGATGCACTGAATTAATGCAGAGACAGGACTTGGTAACTGCGTGCCTGCCTGAGGGTCCAGATCTGGGAGCCTTGAAGGTGGTGGTGGTCTTAACTGGGATGGAGGGCTGATGGAGAGGAAAGAGTTGACTGCATCAGTGCCCTGGGGCGTATCTGTGTCCACGTGTACACTACAGGGGAAGCTTTGCCTCTAGATCCCAAACAAGCTCAATGAGCACATTAAAAAAGCTAACAGAAGCAAACTATAATATTTGCACATGTTTTTTCTAAGAGGAAATCAGAATTTTGGCAACAACACTAGAGCTGTCACAGAGCAGGGTCTCTTTGCAAATGTCACTGCTCAGCCTTTTTCCTCTCCCAATCCTCCTTCTAGCCTCAGGAATTAAAGAGGCAGGTACTGACATAAGCGGGAGTGAATGGAAATGAGATGGCACATTTGTTCTACAGAAAACTTTCATTATTTTATATAAGAGCCCAGGTTCACTGTTACCCCAATTTACAGCACTTGGGAAAGACTTGGATATGAATGTTAAAGAAGAGAGACACACCTCATGTGTCTGGGTGAGGGTCTGTTCTGTGATGTCTTGTCTTCTAGGGTATCTGACTTCCATGTGACTGTCAGTTTGCCAATCTGTGTCTTTTCTCATGTCCTGGTTATTCCTTGTCCATCATCCTTCCCTCCTCTCCCTGCCTCAGATCTATTCTCTGTCCATCTCTGCTTTGCCTGGAAAGATGAACTTAGTGGCATGTATTGCCTGGGCTCCCTTACCATCTAGCTTCTAGCTTTGTTTGGCCAGTGAGAGACATTGATGGGACATTGATGGGAAGAGAGAGGTCAAGGCATTTGTTCTCCTGCTCCCTCCCTGCTTATACTTCTAAGATGCTCCCCAGTGGTCCCAGCTTCCCAGTACTCATGTCCTTGTGTAATTCTCTCTGCTTGAGCATGAACTGGGCCTAGTGATTCACTTCTAACAACCAAACAGTGACAAAAGTGAATGGACTATCACTTCTGAGATTAGGTTATAACAGGCTGTGACTCTTGTCCTGTTTATACACACCCCCACCCCCCAACACACACACTTTCTCTCTCTGGATCTTCTCAGCTTGCTTGCCCTGATGAAATGAGTGGCTGTGATGTCAGCTGCTTAGTGGGGATGTCCACATGGCAGCTTTAGCCTCAGTCAAGGAGGAGTAGAGGCCCTCAGTCAAGCTATATATGAGGAACTGAATCTTGCCAACAACCACATGACTGAGCTTTGGAGTGGATCCTCCTGCAGCTGAGTCTTGAGGTGACTGCAGCCTCGACAATGCCTTCACTGTCAGCCATGTCAGAGACGCCGAGAGGAAGACCAACTCAGCTGTCCCGGACTCCTGGCCCACAACAGCCATGAGATGAGAAATGATGTTAGTTGAAGTCACTAGGTTTTGGAATAGTTTGTCGTGTGGCCACAGGTCTTGCACACAGCCTGGTGTGGCAATGGCTGTGTTCCTCTGAGACTCTAGCTTCTGCCTGATGGCCCCAGTTCCATCTCCTGACTGATTTCAGGAAAGGCCATTTCCTCCCTGCTGCCTCTGTTTGAGGGATGGTAATGGCTCCCTGCTACTGCATGTCCTTACTTGCACCTCTGTAAAACATTATTAATTTTTCATTCAAGAGTTTCTTAAAAAATCTCTTCTGCGTGTGCCATCTGCTTTCTACCAGGACACTGACTGAAACACCCCTCCCTGTCTGACCTGTGCTGAATGGCTTTTTCCTCTTCCCCTCCACCTGTGGCCTGGGCTGGAGAGGTAGCAGATGCTCCAAAGGGAGGAAGTGACCCAGGTTCTTTGGTGTAGAGATGACACATCCAAGTCACAGACGTAAGTTATATCTACAAGGCCATCTTTCTCTGACTACAGTGGTTCACCTGTTTGGTCTTCTCTGCCCAGCTCTGGTGGGCTTGCCCAAGCTCTACCACATTCCCCTGATGCCCTTGGTTATTCATCTAGGCCAATGCAGGGAGGTAAAAGACAAAGCAATGGAGTGGAATTTTAAAAACTCCAATTCTACTTTAACAAATACATGGCATTAATATGTGTCAAGCACTGTTCTCAGAGCTTTATAAATTTTAATGTTATTTAATCCTCATAACAACCCAAAGAGATAGGTACTATTAATACTCTCTCTTCACAGATGAGAAACTAAGACAAAGGCAAGTTAAGAAACTGGCCTGTGATCCCACAATTAGTAGGTAGCAGAACTTGTTTCAAATATGGGCTCTCTGGTTCCAGAGTCTTCTATCAACCACAACTCTCGGCTTCAATATTAAATTGCATCTTATAAGAAATGTTAGACCACTGTAACATTAAGTTACTGTAGTCTTTTTTTTAAAGATTTAGTTACACTGAGTCTTCATTGCTGTCTGTGGGCTTTGTCTAGTTGCAGCATGTGGGGGCTACCTCTCTAGTTGCAGTGCACAGGCTTCTCATTGCAGTGGCTTTTCTTGATGCAGAGCATGGGCTCTAGGCATGCGGGCTTCAATAGTGCAGTTGCAGCACACTGGCTCAGTAGCTATGGTGCATGGACTTAGTTGTTCTGCAGCATGTGGGATCTTCCTGGACCAGGGATTGAACCCATGGCCCTTGCCTTGGCAGGCAGATTCTTAACCACTGGACCCCCAGGGCAGCTTAAGTTTCTGTAGTCTTAACTAATCAGTGCCTTATTATTCAGGATTCTCTAGGGAAAACAGAACCAATTGTGTGTGTATATTTATTTCTTTATTTTAGGGGATTGTCTCACAAGATTATAGAGGCTGGCAAGTCCAAAATCTATAGTTTAAATCTAGAAGTTGAAGACCCAGGAAACAGATAATGTTGTAGTTCAAGTCTGAAGGCCATCTGCTGGCAAAGTTCCATCTTGCTCAGGGGAAGTTGGTGTTTTGTTCTATTCTGGCCTTCAGCTGGTTGGACGAGGCCCACCCATAATGGAGGACAATCTGCTGTACTCAAAGTCCACTGAATTAAATGTTAATCTCATCAAAAATATCCTAATATTTGAGCCCATATCTGGACACCATGATTCAACCAAGTTGACACATAAAATGAACCATTACAGTATCTTTCAACATTTTGATTTTGGAGGGGTTAGTGGACATTAGGTAGGGCCCAGAGGGAAAAAGGAATATTATTATGTGCAATTTCAGAAAGCTTTCTCCAGGCTTAAAGTAAAAGACTCTATTTTTCTGTTCCTGGTTTCCAGGGAGCCACAGAACAGTCCACAAAGAAAACAAAAAAGCTGGCCCTCCTGCCTCTGATCTCAGCAGAAGGAATTCTCATGGCTCCCATGTGGTCCAGCTACTTCACTGAGCAATGTTCAGACAGGACTCAGAATCAAAGACCAGTGATAGGGGTTGCAAATTTCAAGCAGGTAACATAAACGAACCAGGCAGGCCAGGTGTAAGGAGGACAACTGCAGAAGTACAATGAAAATGTCCCCTCAGCTCAGGGTTAGGGAGTCAGGAGGAAGTGGGAGAGCTGGAATAAATTGGAGTGTGTCCTGTCAGACATTCCCCAGCCCTTGCAGTTAGGTGTTACCATGAGACTAAGTTCTTCTATCAACTCATATCAGTTGGTGGTACAAGAGAACGAGCCCCAGGAAACCTCCAAGCCATGTAGCTTCTCCACTTCTATGGTTGGAACAGTGATGAAGATGACAGAATGACCTTGATGTCAGGTATTGAGGATGGCAGAGCAGTTGCCAGCATGAATCCCTAAATTACTACATGGCGAAGTTGTTGTTCAGTTGCTTAGTTGTGTCTGACTCTTTTCAACCCCAGGAACTACAGCAGGCCAGATTTCCCTGTCCTTCACTATCTCCTGGAGTTCACTCAAACTCAAGTCCATTGAGTTGGTGATGCCATCCAGCCATCTCATCCTCTGTCTCCCTCTTCTCCTCCTGCCCTCAATCTTTTCCAGCATCAGGGTCTTTTCCAATGAGTTGGCTGTTTCCCTGCTCCACACTGACCATTTTCTAGGACAGATCTTGATTTGGGGCAGAAGAGTGGCTTTATTTGTAACACAACCCTCCTTCCCTTGGTCCCCGTACCATGGAGACCCTTAGGGTGGACTGCCTTTGCTGAGGAATCCAACTTCTTTCTTATGAGAAGGTTGGTGGGCTGGCTCACAAGGCAAATTTTACTGTGTGGACACCACCCCCTTGGGCCCATACCTACACTTAAGAGTCCAGATGTACCTGTCCTTGTGTTTATGCCTGGGAGTGAAGCCTCAGGCAGATGTTCCCCCTGGAAATTCGGCTGTTTCATGCATTGGAACTGAAGCCTTGACAAAGACACTTATCCAGAATGCTGGATCTGTGCTTCCTTGATGGATTTGGTGCCTTAAAACTTGTTCTCAGGCCCTGAAGGGGATCCAGAAGCTATAAACATATCCATCTGTTTATTCAAAAAATCAAAACATCTGTCCTCCCACTGGTGTGAAAGGTGCCAGAGGTGTTTGGGAGGAGCTGAAGGGTATCTGGTGTTCCCTGGGGTGGGGCTGGGGTGGTTCCAGGCTGTGTATGAGGAGGCGGGCAGGAGCGTGATATGGTTGGGGCTCATAGTGGGTGAAGGTGGATGGAAATACATTTCCTCTTTCTGACAACTGATTAAGCACCACTGTATGTACATTGCTGAGGCACTAGGAATGAATGAGAATTAGATCTTGCCTCAGGAATGTACAGTCTAGGAAAGTAGACAGAACTGGCCCATGCTGGGAGCTGGAAGGAAGGAAGCTGAGGGAAGGGGGCAGGGCAGGCACCATTTCCCAGGGTGGGGATGGGGGCGATTGGGGGAGGGTTGCAGAAAACAGCTCAGACTCAAGCATGTCAGGCCTGGACAGGTGAGGGGTTGGAAAGGTGACCAGGAAAAGGAAAGTTGAGGCATGGGAAGTAGTTCATTTTGCCTGATGTGGAGGAGGCAAGAAGTGGAGTCTGGGGAAATTAGATGTGAAAAACAGCCTGGATCCAGACTGTGGGTACCTTGGATGTCAGGCTAGGAAGCGGGAGTCATGTGGTGGGAAATGGGAATCCCATGAAAGGGTTTTAAATTGAAAGTGTTAGTGAGAGTGGGACATGATGAACATTTCTAAACCTACCTACCATCATCTATCTCCTATGATTTAACACAAAGCTTCCTCCCTTTCCCTTTGCCTTGCTCAGCTTCCAGGCAAGAACACCCTTTTTATCTGTTCTGCTCCAGTGCATGACTCTTTCATAAAGTCTTTCCTCTCCCTGGCTCCTAAAGGTAGAAATCCCGGTCTTCCTTCCCTTCCATCCTTTTCTACTTCTCATCTTTCCTTCACTCACACCCTTAGTCACTAACCTTCCCAGGGATGGGGCAGGAGGGGGAGGAAGAACTTATAGTTCACTGATCCTGGGGCACAGGCAGCCTCTGGGTCGCCTGCAGAGAAGGGAACAGTGGCTGTGACAAGTAGGGCCAAGCCCATGCACCAGATCCAACGGGTGCTGCCTGGAGTCCCCAGATCTCTAATCTCAGGAGCATAGGTGTGGACAGAAGGGAGAGAAATATTGGTAATACCAGGATCCACCAGATACATGTTCTGATATCAAAATCAAACCCTGCTCTGTCATCCTCTCCAGACCTAGGCTACTCAAACCAACCCTGTGAATATGGAATCGTTCTTGAATTCTCTTCCAAATCTTGTTAAATGTTAGAGTTTCACAATTAAAATGGAAGAGACAGGACCTGGTTGTAGTGATGGGTCAGGGCTAGTTCTGATTATTATGTGATATGAGTCCCCTGGCCTCCATTCCTTCATTCTTTCAACTGCGTGAATGAAGCACATATTATGCACCAGAGACTGTGTTAGGAGCTGAGGCTATGGCTTCAAGGAAGATAGACAGTCTTTGTTTTGCGGGAAGCTGATAATTCATGGAGGATTTGGAGGAATTAACATAGTTACACAAACAATGATTTAATTACATTGGTGATGGTGCTAGAAATGAAAAGTAAGGAGGCAATAAAATGGAAAATAGAAACTTAAACAATTCTGGTGCTTCAGTAAGGCTGCTCTGAGGAAATCCATTGATATGGAGAGATGAACAGGCCAGCATTGGAAGACTGGACAGGAGGGGTTGATGGGAGTGGGGGGCATCAAAGAGTGGGCTGCAAAAAGGACAAGTAGAAGTGTAAGAGTCTGGGTAGATGGGAGATAGTGTGGATCACTAGAGCTGAAAAAGAATGCCGGAGTGGTAGAGAGAGGGCACAAACCAGAGACAGAGGGTGCCTGGCTTCCTCTGATTGGTGGGCACAGGTCCTTGTGTGGAGAACCAGCTGGGAGGCAGGAGTGGGCTGCAGAGAGGAACTCGAGGGAAGCGCCTCTACCAAGACGGGAAGAAGGGTGCACAGGCAGGAGACTGTCTTCTAGGGGCCATAAGGATGGGTGCAGGGGAAGGGCCATGCTCACAGGCACATTCTAGCACCACAGCCAGAGCTGCCAGAAGGAGGGGAGCTGTGAGTCTCATGCATCCATGTGCAAGAGTAAGTTTAGCACAAAATTCTGGGAGATTCTGGTCTCTAGTGTGTTTGCACTGTCTCTCTGGGCCTCTTTTAATGATGGGGACCCATGGGAGCCAGTGCTCTGGTGGTGGTTCTCTCCTCCTCTTCTCCCACCTTGGAGCTACCTGTTAAGTCAATGAGGGCTGGCTGGTGCCCGCCTTCCCTGTAGGCCAGTCCGGGGCAGCAGCTTGAGCTGGCATTGTTCTGAATGGCATCCAGGTATCTTCTGCCTGCCCCTCCCTGCGCTGTCCCACCTACACTTGGGCTGCCATCTCCAGCGACGTCTGGGTCATTTGGGAGACTGTGAGAGGTTTCTGGGGAGGGCTGTGGCAGGAGGGCTGTGCCCAGAAATCTCTCCCTCCACGTGGAAGTGGGTGTGTGTTGGCAGATTGAGGGAACGAAAGGTGCCCACTGAACTGAGAAGGCATCCTGAGACAAAAAAAGAAAAACAAGGCAGACGGTTCCATACAATCAATGGATCTGTTTATTATGTAGTGACTCACCAGGTGGGATGGTGTAGACAATGATCAAGGAGCATTCCTGACTGCTCTCCGCACCACTGAGGGGCCCTTGGGACAATTTCATAGTTAACCTAGCATATGGGGGTAGGAGCTTGGAACAGGACATGCATTCCCAAGTCAACGTTAATGAATGGGTGGACAGTCTCATGGGTGCTGGGAATATGTCAGGGAAAGCGAAAGTGAAAGTCGCTCAGTCGTGTCCGACTCTTTGTGACCCCATGGGCTGCATAGTCCATGGAATTCTCCAGGCCAGATTACTGGAGTGGGTAGCGTTCCCTTCACCAGGGGACCTTCCCAATCCAGGGATCAAACCCAGGTCTCCCACATTGCAGGTGGATTCTTTACCAGCTGAACCACCAGGGAAATCCTATGTCAGGGAAGTTTTCATAACTGTTTGGGCATCAACAGAGCATAGAGACCACCTGGTCCTAATGACTATTAAACTACTATCTATTAACTACAAAGCCCTTGATGACAGAAGCTATTCACCACACAGCACAGTCCCAGGTCAGGACAAGGAAAGGACAGGAGTAACTGTAGGGGCCTAAGATGGCATCAGTTGTGCTAACAGGTATATAGTATGTGAGTCAGGACATCAGACTCAATGTGCAGGAGAGAGTGGAATGTCTGAGGCTTCCCCACAGTGGGCCAAGTCCACCTCAGGAAGCTGCCCTCAGGGTATTTGGAGAACCCTCCTCAGTAAGGCCTGGAGATACCAGGATCATTTCTGGGGATCTCCACACAGTAACCAGAGTTGCCCTCAGGGTATTTGGAGAACACTCCTCAGTAAGGCCTGGAGATACCAGAATCATTTCTGGGGATCTCCACACAGTAACCAGAGTTTCCCAGCCTCTGTAGACTCTGACTAAGAGGTTTTCAGGCCCAGACAATGATTCTGAGCTCCAGAACATTCTCCTAGTAAATCAGCCAGAGGATGTAGTCAGTTCTCGGCTTGCTCTTCAGTTGAGGAAGTGACCAGTGATGGGATAATTCAGGGTGGAAAATCCAAAGGTGCTAGGTCTCCCTCAGCATTGCTGCTTGGGGATTTGGATCTGCACTGGGATGACAGAATCAGCCCTGGAGCAATGGGTTTGTGACTCAGCTTTGTAATTTACTGGCTGCGTGGTCTTGGGAGAGGCAACTCACTTGCCCCGCTTCAGTTGTTTTTCATTTGATCATTGGAAATTATAGTCCTTACCTGACTGGTTTATTGAGGAATATGTATGTCAGGATTGGCCATCTCCTTCCTCCATCCATACTAGGCCCCAAGCTGGGGAGCCAAGTGCCAGAGTCCAGCTCCAGCAGGTCCAGGGGTTCCCTCAGGATGGACGGCGTCGGCGATGCTAATGAGAAGACACAGAGAATCTCAGCATTTCCAAGTATCTCCCAAGTGTCTTCCAACTTTATTATTTTTAAGACAGCTTTTATATTTTTTGTAGTACATAGAAACAAATGTAAAGTATAGAGTCATACCAATTCAGCTTAGTGGGCATACCAATTTAGCTTAATGGGTATATGAATTCAGCTTAATGGGCCTATCAATTCAGCTTAATAGGCCAGCTGTTTTGACCTTCATCCAAACCGTTTGCATCTTTTTAGTTACCAAAAGCCTCCTTTTGTTTACATCATCTTCCGGCCTGGGGGCCTGCTAACATCTTGTGACTCTCCATTGATAAGGGTTGATCAGTCAGAACACTTTTGTATCAGGCACAGCAGGAAAGAATTCATCAATAGAAAGTTTCAAGGTAAAACCTGTTTTTGGTAATTTACTCTACGCCTTGAGCTTAACAGAAAAGAATGTGGTCCCATAAAGTCATAGAAGAGCAAGCTGAAGGTCAGCTCTAAGTAAGAATCATCAGTTAAATCTACAATTGTCTTATTATTTGTATTAAAGCCAAACTTTTATAAATTTTTAACTATTATGCTTTCATTATATAGGCTAAATACGTTAAGAGTAAAAACATAGTGAGTAAATATAGACTAAGTAACAGTTTCATAAAGCAATATTTCTTATATTTTCTAACAAGCCTTTTTTCCTGCGAAGGGTTTTGTGCCCATAGGGGCTTTCTGTGAGGAGGCTCTCAATGCTGTTTTATTATTAAGGAGCAGTCATGTATATTAGCTCTAAAGGCACAGGCTTATTTATTAAACAAACTAATATGTTAGCAAAAGGAATTTAGATCAGCATATTCTATATCCCAGATAATTTTATTTAGGGTGCTACCGTTCAAGGGCCTTGTTGATTTGAGGTTTCAGAATAATCTATTTTAGAAGGGAATCAGGAAAGGCCTTTTGCCTAAGTCATAGAAAATAAGAAGAGGTTTATTATAGTAAACATCAGAAAGACAGATATCTTTAAGGTGAGCACTGAGGCAGCCTTTGGAGAATCCCTGAGGCCTGAGAAGCCGTGCTCAATCATTCCTCTTTCTCATGACTCTGTCATGGGTGGGATCTCGTGAGCTGGCTCCCGGCAGCCAAGGATAACTGAAAACTTTGGTTTCTGGTCCTGACAAAGCCATTGGCTTCCCTAAGGTGTCTTCTCTGCTTGGAGTGGCTCCTGCTCTTACTCATTCCCTGGGGCTGTGGTGAAAACGGACTGAGATTCATCTCTTGAGCTGCTTTCTCCGTGCTGGGCACTATGATGGGTTCAGACAGACAAAGATGGGTAGTAGGTTGTGGCATTGTCTTAAGGGATGTGAGGTGGCAAGGGCCCCTGACAGATGATGAAATAGTACTATTTTTAAATCTTCTGTTGTATTTTTAATTGGAGGATAATCACTTTACAATATTGCGATGGTTTCTGCCATAAATCAACACGAATCACCCATAGGTATACATATGCCCTCTCCCTCTTAAATCTCCCTCCCACCTCTCTCCCCATCCCCCCGCTCTCGGTTGTCACAGAGCGCTGGATCGAGCCCCCTGTGTCATACAGCAAATTCCCACTGGCTATCTATTTGACATGTGGTAGTGTATATGTTTTAATGCTACTAAGAGACAGTACTATTAGCAGGAGACTGCATGACCAGGAAGAAAAAGGATGCCTCTCCTGCTGCTGCTGCTAAGTCACTTCAGTCATGTCCGACTCTGTGTGACCCCATAGACGGCAGCCCACCAGGCTCCCTCGTCCCTGGGATTCTCCAGGCAAGAACACTGGAGTGGGTTGCTATTTCCTTCTCCAATGCAAGAAAGTGAAAGGTGAAAGTGAAGTCGCTCAGTCATGTCTGACTCTGAGTGACCCCATGGGCTGCAGCCTACCAGGCTCCTCCGTCCATGGGATTTTCCAGGCAAGAGTACCGGAGTGAGGTGCCATTGCCTTCTCCGATGTCTCTCCTAGTTCACAGGTGTAGGGGTGAAGTTCTGCCCATCCATTCAGTAGCTGGGTGATTTTGAGTTGTGTCACGTGTCATACAAGCTCTGTGACTCTGTCTCTAGGGCACTCGTGAAGCTCAGATGGGAAAAGCTCAGGAGTGTAAACTGGGGGAGGCTCCTTTCTGAGCTCTGGATGTGCTCTCCTGGCCACTTGTTCTGCCCAGCTCCTGCTCCTCTCTCCTGCTCAGTTAGTTGTGAGCATGTCTTGGCTTTCTCCCTTCAACACAAAGACATCTTAAAAGTGAGCAAAGTGTTTCCTTTACATGAATCCTTTTTAGCTTCTTTCCAACTCTTGAACAATCAAGCTTTTGGAAAAAGCTGTATTTTCTTTTTTTTTTGCCTTCACATCCTCATTTAACTTGCCATTGTTACCGCATTGCAATGTTCCCACCACCATCCCTGAAATAGAAACAGTCCTTGCTGAGTACAAGTGCACTCTCTCTTTTAAGTACATTCACTCTCTCCTCTTTCTCTCTTTCTTGAGTGTACAAGTACACTCAAGTACACTCTCTGCTTTCCAGCCTGTGGGTTTGTGACCCTGCTACACACTCATCTTGGGAAACGCTGGGATGTCTTCCCCCTCTCTCTTTTTCTTTCCCCACTCCCTCCCATTTTTGGCCACCCTTCACCCTCTTTGACTCAGCTATCCCTGCCCCTTCAGTGTTCTCCACTGTTCTATTCTTAGCCCCTTTCTCTTCCCTCTTACTGTACTCTCTCCTGTGACTCATCCCTGGAGTCACGCTTTGGACTCCCACATGCTCATTCCAGCCCTATCCCTCTCCTGCTCATGAGCATCCACCAACCGATGGCCCATCCCAGCATGGACTGAAGTCTACCGAGCCCTACCAGTTGAGAACTGGTCTCAATGGGCCTCCCCTTCCTTTTCCCCATCATCTGTGCCTCCTCCGCCACTGTTTTCTGTTCTGACAGCCTCAGCATTCACCAGTAATCTAAATCGAGATCTGAGAGTAATTTCACATTTTCCCTTCCCTTCTGAACACCTATGTTACAAAGACCTGGAGGGCTATCAAGTCTTCCTTTTTATGTGCTTTCTTTTTGCCATTTGTGGGGCCTCAGCATTTCCTATCAACACGAATGAAGCAGCCTCATAACCGATCTTCCCTCTTGTAGTCTCAGCTCAACCCCATCTCCCTGCTGTTAAGGTGATTTCCCATACACAAACTCTGGCAGGACACACGTGCCCTTTCACCAATAGGCTCTGGTCTGTTGCTTCAGTTTTAACCCCTTCCCACTCCCTCAACCAAACCTTCCCTCAAACATCAAGTTTCTCTCAATTTCTCCCAAAAGTTTTGTTATTCTTGCCTCTGCCTCTTCATATATTTTCCTCCATGTACTGTCTTTAATGTCCTCCTACACTTGAATGGCATGGCTTCATTTTATCCATCCTCCAAGATTTAGATCTTGGATACTTACTTGGCCTTCCAGGCTTCCTTCCCCTCCCCACTAAGTTAGGTCAGAGTCCTGGGTGGGGTGTCTTGTCTCGTGGGCTCCTTGTCCTTCTATCTTTGCATCAGCCAGGCTGGCCCAAGGCTTTCTGGGCAGGGCTGGGTCTCCCACATGAGGCTTCGAACCCTGCAGCAGAGGACTGTGTTTAGTCTGTCCATGCATCCAGGTCCAAACCAAGATGCCTGACCCACAGTAAGAAAGGGTGAGAATAAACAAGTGGAACTACATGTCTTCAGAATGTGGGCTGAAGAGATATGGAGCTGGTGGACTAAGTTAGATTACTTAGCAACATCAATCTGTTGGAAACTGGGAATTTCTCTAATACACTCAGCTGCTTGTTTTGACGTATGCTTTGCTGGAATATCTGCGGGGTTTCTGTAGGGAATCTAGCCTGATAGCCCCTTTTTCTGTCTTGCGAGGTGCTCTGGTGCTGGCAGAAACCTGGTGATTCAGGCCATAGAAGCTTTCTTAAGTCTGGAAAGAGAGCCTGCATGTTCTCAAAGGTGTGGGGAGTCTCTGTGCGGTTCCGTGATGAAGAGAGCTGACTCTGGGCTTCAAATTCCTAGGAGTCTGTGGTTTGGGACTCCTTGGGACAAGGGAAGATACAGGGGTGCTTGGCTTGGGAGAGAATGGGGTGCTGTGTCTAACTGGGGCTCCAGCAGGATCTCCAGTGGGAAGGGTTGGGGAGTTCCTGTATTCGGGGTGGGAATAAAGTTGAGAGTCAGGAGGTGAGTCAGTTCTCACATTGGAGGTGGGTGAGGAGGCCTCTGAGGGGGAGCAGGAAGGATTCAGAGCAAGATGCCTGGGGCTCTGGTCCTTCTGCAGGTACTGAGCATTGGTAGCACAAGGGTCAGTGTGACAGGGTATCTTCCCTCACTGAGGTTACAGTCCAGACTTGGCAATAAACTTCACTGGAGAATTTGCTATTATTATTAGTATTGCCTGTAGTGGGGAGTTCCAAGAAGAGGGAAAAGAGAAGATTTGCAGTGGTTCAGGGATGCTGCGGGGAGAAGAGCTGAAACATTAGATGAAATGGTCAGAGGCATTTTGCTCACGAGAGTGAGGAGAGGAAGTACTTGCTCCCGAGGTCTGCAGCACAGTGTGGAGGGGGTCAGGCATGCGGAGGGCCTGGGGTGGGCCTAAGGTTCCAGCTGTAGGAGAGCACGGGGGCCTGTGTTTGTGTGTGTGAATGTTGTGTGTATGTGGTGTATGTGTGTGTGATGTGTCTGTGTATATATATGTAATGTGTGTATGTGTTGTGTGTCTCTGTGTATAATGTGTGTGTGTGCCATGCTGTGTTTATCTGTGTATGTATGTGGTGTGTGTGTATATGGTGTGCATATGTGGTGTGTGTGTGGTGTGTGTGTGTAGTGTGTCTGTGTGTATATGTAATGTGTGTGTTGTGTGCCTGTGTGTATAATGTGTGTGTGGTGTGTTTATCTGTGGGTATGTATGTGGTGGGTGTGTATGAGGTGTGGTGTGTGTGTGTATGTGTATGGGGTGTGTATATGGTGTGTGGTATGTATGTAATATGTGTGGTGTGTGTGTTTGGTGTGTCTGTGTATATATGTCGTGTGTGTGTTGTGTGTCTGTGTATAATGTGTTTATCTGTGGATATGTATGTGGTATATGTTGTGTGGTGGTGTGTGTTTATGTATGTGCATGGTGTATGTGTGTGGTGTGTTTGTGTGTGGTACATCCTTACATGTATGCAATGTATGTGTGCTGTGTTTATCTGTGTGTATGTATGTGGTGTGTGTATGTGGTGTGATGTGTGTGCATGTATAATACGTGTATGGTATGTGTATGTGGTATGTATGTGGTGTGTGTGGTGTGTTTGTGTGTATATGTCATGTGTGTGTGTTGTGTGTCTGTGTATAATGTGTGTGTGGTGTATTTATCTGTGGGTATGTATATGGTGTGTGTGTGTGGTGTGTGGTATGTACATGGTGTGTGTGGTATGTCTGTGTGTATATGTAATGTGTGTGTGGTACGTCTGTGTGTGTAGGCAATGTGTGTGTGCTGTGTTTATCTATGTGTATGTATGTGGTGTGTGTGTCTGTGGTGTGTGGTGGGAGTATGTGGAATGTGCTCTATGTGGAGGTATGTATGTGGTACGTGAGGGGGTGTGTGTCTGAGTGGGAGGTATGTGGGAAAGATACTCTCTTCTTAATCCAAAAGTCATCTTGGGCAGATCATTACACAACCAACAGGAAGAATTCTTGCTGTTTGTACAAGTCTTTTCCAGGAGGAAACCAGCCCCCGGGGTTCTTGAGTCAGCGTTGCCGACAGCCTCTGCACCATCCTGCCTCTCTGACTCCCTCCACTTTCTGGGCCTTAGGAAGTAAAGGGTTGGGGACTCCCGGGAGTGGTAGTGAGGGGTCAGAGGTCTGTACGGTAAAGACTTTTTCATTAACTTAAAACAAGATGCTTTTCATACATTTAAAACAGGTCCTTGAGGACCCATTACCAAGCCTAGGCTGTTACCCAAAATAGAGCGGGAGTGGAGGCATGGGGTGGAGCCAGGGGCTGGGATGGCATGCTGAAGACAACCGTTGCACTCTCCTTATTTGAGAGGGTGACTGTTGGATGCTTGGCTGAACATCCTTGTGATTGTTGTAGTGCTGACCTGACCCCCCTCCTGTCCTGTGTCATCTCCTCCGCTATCCTCAATATAAGGAGGGTGGGAACCTAAGAGGAGGGACTTCCCTGGTGGTCCAGTGGCTAAGACTCCTCGCTCCCAATACAGGAGGCCTGTGTTCCATACCTGGTCAGGGACCTAGATCTTACATACCACAGCAAAGATCGAAGATCCCGTATGCTGCAACTAAGACCCGGTGCAGTCAAATAAATAAATAAAAACAGGATGGGAGCTTCCTGCATCTAAGACATAGATTGAAGGTGCCTTTCCCTGGTCATCTCACCCTGAGCACTTTGACTTCACTGGTCTTTCTCTCAAGCACCCCTAGGCACCCTAGCATCGAGTAGTTTCCCTGAGCTGGTAGAGGTTGACCAGTCACCTCTGTCAAGTGCACCAAGGAGGACCAGAAGGTAAACTGGTTGAAATTTACATAAGCCTGCCAGGAAAATGCCCTCAGAGTCAATGTTTCAGGCTGTGAACAGTTTCAGAGTGACACATCATGTGCCTCTGAAAGGAGAGTTACTATTTGGAAATGATCAACTAATCATCAAGAGCCAATGGTGAGGAGCAAGGTAGGGGGAACTTTGGGCTGAAATTCAGTCTGGTTAATTCATCACAAAGCTCCCTTTTTGTCTGGCTCCTGAACTCACTCTGAAAGTCAATTCAAAAGGGGAGACAATTCTAGAACAACGGAAGTTTGCTTGGGATGAGTATGGCTTCCCAAGTTGACAAGTCTGAAGATGATGAAATTCTGATTTACTTGAGACAAGTTCTCTTTTTTTATTCTCATCAAATTGGGACTTGGCTTAACCAGGTCTTTGGAACACTTAGTACCTTCTAAATTCCTTTATCCTGACAGGATGGAGAGCTGAGGAGTCATTAGAACTCACAGGGAGGCAATTAATGTGGGGAGATTTCCTGGACAAGGAGGCCAAAGAGGGGAGATGGAAGTGTAGGCCTTCAGTGCTGAGGACTTGTTAGTGTAAGGCTTGGATGCAGAGCTGGGGCATATGAACTGAGGGGGGCAGTTGGTAGAAATCCAGGGTAAATCATCAGAGTGGAGTTTTAAACAGGAGGAAAGGAGGGTCATCTGGGTTGCATGCCATTCTCTGCCTTTGGACAACTGGACCCAGTTTTAAAGTACCCAGTGCCAGCTGAGTAGGGTCTGGGTCTTCTCCAGGCTCCAGTACTTCTGACTCACCTCCTTAATCCCCAGAGGTGCCCGGCTGCATGGAGAGCCAATTTCCTCATGGAGATGACTTGGATGAACAGGATTTTTATGTCCTTATAGCTCATGTGAATGCCTGGGGTGTTGTGGGCTGGAGGCTGAGGTAAAGGGTTGCCTGAGGTTTACAGGAGGCAACTTGTCTTGTTCTGTGGAGATTCTAGGCACTCCGAGGGGCTGCTGTCCCAAAATGTCCTCAGTTGGCCACAAGTCCTGGCTCCCTCTGGTCCCCTGGTGCTCTCCTGGGTAGAATTCTAACCTCTTTCCTATTCCTGTTCTGAGTTAATGACAAGGAAGAGGCCCATTGGGTAAGGAGAAACATTTAACCTTCTCAGACACTTAGCTGAGAAGAGTCTTAGGGAGAATTCATTCCATCCATATTCACCAGGCCAGTAGAGAGAAGGGAATGGCAACCCACTCCAGTATTCTTGCCTGGATAACCCCATAGACAGAGGAACTTTCATAGGCTACAGTTCATGGGGTCAGGCTTTGACATATACTGCAGATATGTGATTTCTGTTGTTCGTTATGTTCTGTTTCATGGATTTATAGTCCAGCTTTCTCAATGTGGGGACAGGGGAGGAAGACTCCAGCTCTACTTTTCTTTAATATTTATTTTTAATGCACAATAAATAGATTTGACCCTCCTTCCCATCAGGAGAAATTCAACTGTCTTGTCAATATCTGTGTGGATTCCCAGGAGCTTCTGCTCTTTTGATCCTTATGATTTCCTCTTCCTGCTGCACTGTCAGTCTCATTTGTCTTAATCCCTTAAGCTCTTCTTTGAGACCTGTGTGTGTGCTAAGTCACTTCAGTCGTATCCGACTCTGTGCTATGCTATAGACTGTAGCCCACCAGGCTCCTCTGTCCATGGGGTTCTCTAAGCAAGAATACTGGAGTGGGTTGCCATGCCTTCCTCCAGGGGAATCTTCCCAATCCAGGGGGTCTCCTGCATTGCAGGCAGATTCTTGACTGTCTGAGTCACTAGGGAAGCCCTCTTTGAGACCTGAATCCTCCCCAAATATGGAACACAACCCCTTTCTCTAAATTTCTCTGAGTACCAACAACATAAGGTTTTTGTCTTGGCTGAAAATTTGGGGTTAAATTCTAGCACAAAAACTAACAGTGAATATTAATCACCCCTGTGCCAAGAAAGCTTTATACCATCTCTGGACCTTCAAGGAAGGTCCTTTGTTGGACCTTCACTTTCCCCAACTGTGCTCTTTCCCTGGCACCCAAGGAATTACCTCAGCCTTCAGGTGGGACCTCCTCCTTCTCCCCAGGCCCTCCTTATACAAATCAAATTACATCGTTCTTATTATAGAATATTTATATCAAAAATAACTGGCTACAGGGAACTTCTCTAGTAGCTCAGTAGCTAAGACTCTGTGCTCCCAGTGTAGGGGGCCTGAGCTCCATACCTCTATCCATCTACTGAACTTTGTTCTTCATCTGTGCACTTGATAAATGTTTACTGAATAAATACCACGTGCACTATTCTGCTCACTGACTGGTATAAGTGGTTTAGTTCTCTTTGTCTCTTACACCCAAGGGAACCCCACCTTTCTCCACTGAGAATGCAAAACTAGCACCAGTCAAGGGAACCATCTTTGACCAAACGTGCACATCACATACCTCAGTCAGAGAACAGTCTTTGTATCCTGTGATAAACCATGACAAACCACAGCACTGTCAAGCAATATCCCTCTCTCCTGACCCTTTATTCTACGAATTGCTGACTCACTAGTGAAGAAATTTATCTCTAGCTTTATAATACCAATGACTGTAGACCATATACTAATCCTTGTAGCTATGATAATCATGTGGGGAACTGCTGTTTTCCTACCAATGAAATAAGGAACAGACCAAGAGTTACTTTGCATTTTCCTTTACTGACTGTGTGTCTTACTCAGAGAAGCCAGCTCTTCTAGAGGAATTCCTTGTAAACCAGGCAAAATAAAAATATTTTATTTTGAATGGTCAGATTTGCCTCTGACTCTTCTAGTTTTCTTTTGATACTAGCCAAAGTTCCTTTCTTTTAACATTACCCAAAGCTCGCTGCAATATTCTCTAATCCGTAGTCAGTTATTTTTTTTATTTTAATATTTTCCCTTGTGGCTTAGCTGGTAAAGAATCCACCTGCATTGTGGGAGACCTGGGTTCGATCCCTGGGTTGAGAAGATCTCCTGGAGAAGGGAAAGGCTACCCACTCCAGTATTCTGGCATGGAGAATTCCAAGGACTAGTCCATGGGGTTGCAGAGTCAGACACGACTGAGCGACTTTCCCTTTCACTTTTATTTATTTGGCTGTGCCAGCGGCATGCTAAACTCTTAGTTGTGGCCTGCGGGATCTAGTTCCCTGACCAGGTATGGAGCTCAGGCCCCCTACACTGGGAGCACAGAGTCTTAGCTACTGGGCTACTAGAGAAGTTCCCTGTAGCCAGTTATTTTTGATACAAATATTCTATAATAAGAACGATGTAATTTGATTTGTATAAGGAGGGCCTGGGGAGAAGGAGGAGGTACCACCTGAAGGCTGAGGTAATTCCTTGGGCAATGGTTGACCCTCAGGTCCTTGCCTGGCACACTCTCTGCCTCTTCTCCATCTCACCCCCTCCCACCACCCACCCCAGATTTTTGGCTTTCTTGCCACAGGAGTTTATCGGAGGCAGCTCTTGGCTCTATCACTGATATATTCCTGGGTGGTGGTGTGGAAGAAAGTTTTGTAGAATGAACACCGGCCAGGGACCAGGGTGGGTCATAACTCAGATAGGGTGCCTGCAGATTCCCACCAGCTGTTTCTGAAGCCCCAGCAGCAGTCTTGTGAGGCAAGGGATAGAGGCGGGCTGCTGTGAACGCTGGCAGTGAGCGCTCCCTGGTAGAGTCTGGATTCCGTTAGTTGGGTTGTTTGAATCCTTGTTTTATATTTTTAAATTCTCTGTTTATTTTCCTTAAGTAAAATCATGCTAAACATTCTAGATTAGTTCTGCTTTGCTAAACCAATTACACAAAGGGTGTTTTTCCACACACGAGCTTGGGGGATGTCAGGGGCCAGAATGTGATGATGCGGCAGGGACATTCTCCAGAGCATCTCACAGGGACATCCTGGCTGCCCGGCCTGGCTCTCTCCTCTCTTTCCTCCAGCCCAAAACTCTTACTTAGCATTTCTGAGTTTACAGTTGGGAAAAGAGGACAGTTTTTATATCCAGGGTTCCTTTAAGGACTGAGTTTTCAAGGAGAGTTGGGGCTATGGGGAATGCCAAGCAAACTAGCCCCAATCAAGTAGAGCATCAAGGTGAGAAATAGTGGTGAAAAGAGACCCACATGGCAGGATGGTTTCCGTGAGAACTGGGGACTTGCTTTGGGTGTGGATGGGTGCTTCTCTAGGGCTCCCCAGGTGGCGCTAGTTGTAAAGAACCCGTCTGCCAATGCAGGAGACAAAAGAGATGTGGGTTCAATTTCTGGGTTGGAAAGATCCCCTGGAGAAGGAAATGGCAACTCACTCCAGTATTCTTGCTTGGAGAATTCCATGGACAGAGGAGCCTGGTGGGCTATAGTTCATAGGGTCACAAAGAGTCGGACACTACTGAAGCAACTTAGCACACGGGCATGCACTGGTGGGGCTTCGCTAGGGCCCCAGCCTGGGTTTCCATATTCATTAAGCAGTCACCTGGTCCTACCTCCCTTTCCTTTGTCTTAGAATGTTTTTTACTTTCACCACTGTGGATGCTTGTAAGCTGTGCAATTCTGGCCTCTGGTTATGCAACATCGCATCTACAAGAAGCCTCCTGCCATGTGTCTGGTTCACCTTTGGTCTGTGAATGTCATTCCCAGGGAACATCTCTGCCGAACAGCCGGGAGAACTTGGATTTTTCTCGCAGCTTTGCCACCGCTTCACTGGGTCTCTCTGGAAAGCCACTGCCCCTCCTTTGGCCTCTGCCCTCTTCCTGTGTAAAGCAAATGGGTTTCATTAGAACCCTCTCCGGTCCTTGCCAGTTCTGGCGTCCCAGCATGTGGGCTGCCCCTTGCCAGCTCTCCCAGTGCTTTTCTGGCTGATGCAAGACTGCCTGACATCGGGACTGGAACCAGGCCTGAGTGGAAAGTTCCCTTTCCAGGGAGGATGCTAAGTCCCTGCTTTGGACTGACAGTGTTTACATCTCCTCCTTCCCCTGTTTCCCTCAGGCCCAGGACACTTCTGCCTGCAAGAAACCCTGGATTAAGAACTGTTTCCTATCAGCTTTATGTGTTTTCCATTGGAGGCTGCCCTCCCGTGAATGATGACAGAAGTGCTTGGAGGAGGCAAGTCCTAGCGTGATCAGCTGTCTGGACAGTTGCAGCAAACCCCGGACAGCAGAGGGGCACTGTGGGAGCAGCCTGATGTTCCCCTGGCAACCCTCCTTTCCCTTCAGAGGTCATCTCAGGCCACCCCACCTTTAAATCAGATTGACTTTCATTCAGCCTGGTCCAGCCCCTTGGCTGTTTCATTTTTGTAATTTTATAATTCCCTGTACATGGAAGGTGCTCGGCGTGTGTTTGTCAAATGAATGAACTTTGGAAAGAAACAAATCTCTTCTCAGTTCTTCCATGGACAAAGGAGAGGTGCTCCTGCCCCAGCAGGTTTCCTGTCCCTCTCTAACCTTTCTGAAACACCAAAGTCTCCTGCCAAGGCTGCTTGCTTCCAAGTGTCTAGAGACAAGGAAGCAGGCAGCACTGAGTCCAGAGCAGCAGTCTTTTTTTTTTTTAATTTATTTTTTAATTAGAGTATAATTGCTTTACAATGTTGTGTTAGTTTCTGCTGTACGACAAAGAGCATCAGCTATATGTATACATATATCCCTTCCCTCTTGAGGCCCCACCTCCATGGCACCCCTCTAGGTCAGCACAGAGCACCTAGTTGAGCTTCCTGAGTTATACAGCAGCTTCCCACTAGTTATCAGTTTTACACATGGTCTCTTAGCTGGTAAAGAATCCACCTGCAATGCAGGAGACCCTGGTTCGATTCCAGGGTTGGGAAGATCCCCTGGAGAAGGGATAGGCTACCCACTCCAGTATTCTTGGGCTTCCCTGGTGGCTCCAATGGTAAAGAATTTGCCTGCAATGCAGGAGACCTGGGTTTGATCCCTGGGCTGGGAAGATCCCTTGGAGGAGGGCATGGCAACCCATCCCAGTATTCTTGCCTGGAGAATCCCCATGGACAGAGGAGCCTGGCGGGCTATAGTCCTTGGGATTGCAAAAAGTCAGACATGACTGAGTGACTAAGCATACTGCTTTGAGAACAGCAGTCTTGAATCACTGTTCTGGTTGTGCCCAGGCTCTGTTTTTTATTTGACTAAGTCCCAGGAATTGCCTACATCAAGAATATCTTTGAGAGAGAGACCAATAGACAGATCAGTGGGCCTGAGACCAGGACTATGTACCAGAGGAAAGTGGGCTCTCCTCCCACTGTCTCTGACAGGAGAATAACCAAGGCGCTGAGGTCCTGGAGGATCTAGGATTGTGGGGCAGCGTGTCTTCCTCTCCAGGTGGTTCTCACCCAGCGCCGGGTGAAGCCTGATGTGAAAGAGGGTGGGGTTATGACCTGAGAGCTCTGCAGTCTGGTCCTCTGGGGGAAGAAGCCAGGCTGTTCTTTGAACACCATGGAGGATACCCCAGTGAACTGTCCTGGGCTTTCAGGGAGCCTGCAGGTGAGCAGTGTGGAGAGGAGATGAAGTGGAGGGTACTTCAGAGGTGATCTCTGATGTGCTGAATATGGGCTCCTGGTGCAAGAAGGAAAGACCCATGGGAGTAGTGAGGAGGCTTCATGGACCAGGCAGAGGATACAGCTGACTTAGGGAGGAGGTGGCAGGTGATTCCTGCTTTGGGAGTTGACAGTGGGGGTTAGTGGGAATTAGAGGTTGTGGTCCTGAGGAGCTATCACCTCAGTCTATAGAAAGAATGTGATGAGATGAGTCTGGATGGGCAACTTAATTGTGGTGAGGGGACTTTCATTTGTTAGTATTTATGTATTATGGCTCAGATGGTAAAGAATCTGCCTGCAAATGTGGGAGATCCAGGTTCGATCCGTGGTTCGGGAAGATCCCCTGGAAAAGGGAATGGCAGCCCACTTGAGTCTTCTTTCCTGGAGAATTCCATGGACAGAGGAGCCTGGTGGGCTACAGTCCATAAGGTTGCAAAGAGTCGGACATGACTGAGCAATTAACACTTCAATGTGTAAAGGAATACATTTTTCTTCAATTAAAAAACTTTTGTTGTTGTTGTTAGAGGTGCCTGAAAATAAAAGGGTATATATTTCCTAAGAAAGAACATGTCCAAACAATATTCACGTCATGTATGTTAGGGGAACTGATGCATCAAGTCTCTAAATTCCATCTATCATTATAGTTACTTTCTAAGTCCAGGCTGCTATAACTATGTAAAATAACCTCCTAACTGGTATCTTGGCCTCGAATCTTTCTGTCCCCCATGGTTCTGCCAGAATGAGTTTTGAAAAAGCATATGTCATGCCAGCTTTCACTTTAAAAATCTTTGTCAGTCAATTACCTGCAGGATCAATTCTAAACTCTTTAGCATGGCATTAAGGCTTAAAAAAACACTAGTTCCTTTTTAGGAGATTCTGAGAAAATGGGGCAGCTATAGCATAGATTTAGAATTTTTCTGAATTCCCACTTAAATAACTAAATAGCAAAATCCCCAAGTCATGAACAATACTTATAAGAAAATTAGGTTACAATATCTTCACAAACCCCAGAATGCAAGGGGATGAGGGCAAGTCACCTTCTGACATTGAGAGTGTGTTATTAATGTCTAGAAGGGAGAGAGCAGAAGCAAGTGACAGGAAACCTTGCAAACTCGAGAGCAGAAAATCCCCTAAATATCCAACAGGTATTCCCTGGAAGGCATTAATGGAGTGAGGTTTTCCTCACTCCATTAGTGGGTGGGTGCCAGGGACCTGTGGGGAGTCTCAAGAGGCTGGTTGGCCAGGACAGTCAACCTCTTGTTGATATAAAACTATCAGATCTCCCTTCCAGGGAGGAGAAACTGGTGAGAGTGGAATAAAAATCAAGCAGGATAGGGACAAGAATGGCAAAAAAAAAAAAAAGAAAAAAAATACAGGGAAGAAAAGGTGAGGGTGAGGTAGGGGAACAGAATGGGAAATCTGACAAAGGAAGCCACCATGTTTATTTTTTAACACTATGTGAAAACAGCAGAAGAGGGAAATGGTGAAGTTAGAAAAGCCACCCTGAACCACATTTTCTTCTGAAAGTTCAAGAATACCAATTTTCTGTAAAAATGAGCAAAAGAAAGGTATTAAAGTCAAATATCATGAAAACTTTTTTTATAAAAAAGGAAAAATACCAGAACAGCATTCCCATAGACAAGGAAAGCATGCCAAGAAAACATATCCACAGAACTTATCAAATCTTACAATCTTTTATTTAAAAATGAGCTAGGGACTTCCCTGGTGGTCCAGTGATTAATATTCCATGCTGCCAGTGCAAGGGACCCAGGTTCTATCCCTTATCAGGGAACTAGATCTCACAAGCACTTGCAAGATTCCTGAGCCCCAGTGGTATAGCATGAAATAGTTATACACTCAACAAACTAAGATATAGTGTTATAAGAATGAGACATGAAACAATAGACTGGTTCCAAATTGGGAAAGGGGTAAATCAAGGCTGTATATTGTCACCTTGCTTATTTAACTTATATGCAAAGTGGGTGGTTTAGTCCCTAAGTTGTGTCTGACTCTTGCAACCCCATGGACTGTTGCCTGCTGGGGTTCTCTGCCCGTGGGATTCTCCAGGCAAGAATACTGGAATGGGTTGCCACTTCCTTCTCCAGAGGATCTTCCCAACCCAGGAATTGAACCCAGGTCTCCTGCATTGCCAGTGGATTCTTTACCGACTGAGCTATGAGGGAAGCTTTATGCAGAGTACATTATGCAGAGTACATCATGTGAAATGCTGGGCTGGATGAAGCACAAGCTGGAGTCAAGATTGCAGGGAGAAATATCAATAACCTCAGATATGCAGATGACACCACCTTTATGGCAGAAAGTGAGGAGGAACTAAAGAGCTTCTTAATGAAAGTTAAAGAGGAGAGTGAAAATGCTGGCATAAAATTCAACATTCAGAAAATGAATATCATGGCATCCGGTCCTATCACTTCATGGCAAATAGATGGGGAAATAATGGAAACAGTGACAGACTTTATTTTTTGGGGCTCCAAAATCACTGCAGATGGTAACTGCAGCCATGAAATTAAAAGACACTTGCTTCTTGGAAGAAAAGTTATGACCAACCTAGACAGCATACTAAAAAGCAGAGACATTACTTTGCTGACAAAGGTCAGTATTGTTAAAGCTATGGTTTTTCCAGAAGTCATGTATGGGTGTGAGAGTTGGACCATAAAGAAAGCTGAGCGCCAAAGAATTGATGCTTTTGAACTGTGGTGTTGGAGAAGACTCTTGAGAGTCCCTTGGACTGAAGGAGATCAAACTAGTCCGTCCTAAAGGAAATCAGTCCTGAATATTCACTGGAAGGACTGGTGCTGAAGGTAAAGCTCCAATACTTTGGCCACCTGATGCGAAGAATTGACTCATTGGAAAAGGCCCTGATCCTGAGCAGGATTGAAGGCAGGAGGAGGAGGGGATGACAGAGGATGAGATGGTCGGATGGCATCACCGACTCGATGGACATGAGTTTGAGCAAGCTTCAGGAGTTGGTGATGGACAGGGAAGCCTGGTGTGCTGCAGTCCATGGGGTCACAAAGAGTCGGACACAACTGAGTGACCGAACTGAAGAATGAGGAGCATGCATAGGCAATAAGTTGGTAGTCTCAACATTGTTATTTTCAGACTACTGTTATATAGTATAGGATAATGTAAATAAGTAATTATGGGGCTATTCCATCATCTTGTGTTCTTAAGAACTAGGATTCTTTTTACTTTCCAGGAAAGAAAAACAAACTTAGTGGGAGTTTTGTTAGGATAACATTGAATTTATAGATAATTTGGAAAAAATAGACATCTTTACAATATTGAGTCTTTTCATCATGGATATGATCTATTCCCTCATTTATTAATAACTATTAATTAGTAATATAATATTAACAGTAATGTTTTATAGCTTCTGTATAGAAAATTTTCTGTATCTGTATTTTGCTTTACAACAAAAATGTAACATAATTTTAGTCCTTTTCTGGAAATTTCTTTCCATATTCCCATGCACCACTTAATGGTTCCTCTGACAGCTCAGTGCTCTTTCTCCAACCACAACTTTGTCTAACTGCTCCTTTTGCCTAGAATAACCCTTCCAGGTCATCCAGCAAATAAATTACAAAGTTGAGTTGGCTGATTATTTGTTTTGGCTCTTTCCACTGTAGTGTGCTGTTCCTCTTTCATAATCCAAATAGATTCAGAAATCTGCTTGGTCCTACCATTACTACTTCTTTTGTGATAAGTCTCCTGGGCTGCTAAACGAATGAGACTAAGGTCTTTCATCACCTACTTAATTCTTAGATGCCCTCATCTTTTTTTGGGGCCTCTGCCTTCAGAACTTAGGACTGTGTTCCCTCTACTGATTTTCTTAAGAGTCTGTGGTCTTTGGCATTGCTCTCCTTCCTCCTGGCTACCTGGGAAGTTCTAATCTTCTTAGTCTTTACTTTAGGCAAGAACACACCATATGTAATTTGACAGTGTGGTAAATGATGACGAGTCAGCACAACAGCGGTGCCAGGCCTGATCAGGCACAAAATCATGGTTCTTTCTATTGACCTCATGTCCTGTCTTTGTTCCCAAAGCCTGGCATCAGGCCAGAGGTTTTGGGTTAAGTGGCTTTTATGATCACAGCTTCATGCTGGACTATAGCCAGCTTCTCCAACATCCCACCTTGGGCCTTATTAACTACAAATTGGCACTTACCATCTACCTCTGGGCTTCCCAGATAGTGCCAGTGGTAAAGAACTCGCCTGCCAATGCAGGAGACACAAGAGACACGGGTTCAGTCCCTGGGTCGGGAAGATCCCCTGGAAGTGGGCATTGCAACCCACTCCAGCATTATTGCCTGGAGAGTCCCATGAACAGATGAACATGGTGGGCTGCTGTCCACTGGGTCACAAAGTGTTGGACATGACTGAAGAGACTTAGCACGCATGCACACACATCTACCTCTACAAGGATTAAATCATGTGCTGCTGCAGCTGCTGGCCTTCAACACCCCTGAAAGGAGTTCAGAGTGGAAATGAGGAGTGAAGTACTCTGTGCTCTGGGAAAAACTGGCAGAACAGGCCTTCACATAGTTAGATATTTTCAGGAGAGCATTTTGTGAGCCCAATTCTTATATCTCCTCATAGCTAGAAAAGTACTAGAACCTTTCATGGTGACATCTGCTCCTCATGACTAGCAATAACTTCTAGGAGACTAGCAGAAACCTTCTGCAAAAAGTCTGTGCTTGACTGTATGTACTCCCCTCCATTTCCCCAGGAGAGTGGATGCCCACCCACCTTCCAACTGTACAATTAAAATAACTATTTAGTTGTTCCTATCAGAATAATGGGGCTTCGCAGGTGGCACTAGAGGTAAAGAACCCACCTCCCAATGCAGGCGAAGTAAGAGACTCTGGTTCAATCCCTGGGTCGGGAAGATCCCCTGAATAAAGGAATGTCAACCTACTCCAGTATCTTCCCTGGAGAATCCCATGGACAAAGGAGCCTGCGAGGCTGCAGTCCATACATTCGCACAGAGTCCGACACGACTGAAGCGACTTATCATGCACACGTGCTAGAATAATGCAAATCCACTCAGAAGTGACCCCTTCTCTTCAGACCTAAAAGAGGCTGCTGAAATCTTAAGTTCTGTCTTAGTAAGCATCCCATTATATAAGTAATAATCAGTTCCAATATTTGTGTAAGACACTTTTAACCAAATTGACATAAGCTAATTAGAGTTGGCATGTTGATTTTATATAATTTAAAATAAAGGGAGTGATATTTTACATTTATTCCTGTGTATCCTTATTAGTTATATGTGTTAATTATTATTAGAGTTTTTGAAAGACAGCAAATAGAGGCCCTACATCACCACCCCCATGGACCCCTAGAAATCTGGGTAACCCAGGCAAGGAAACTTTGCTTTATATGACATAGATCTAGAACACACACCATCTCAGGGCTTCCTTAAAGAATATTCTGCTGAGAATCAGAGGACGCATGTCCTGCTCTGCGTGCTTATTCATGTCCATCACAGGACGAGTGAATCATTGCACTGAGGGCCAGGTCCTGCTTCCCTGTCCCCAGGAGGACAACACTAGACAGAAGAGAACGTGGGTTTAAGGGACAAACTTCCCTGTTATGATGACAGAGGAACATACACCTTGGTGCTTGAAGGGGGTGATGATAACACCTTCCTTGGAAGGATGGTGATGCTTAAAAATGAGTCCTGTGGTTCCCCCCTTATCTCTTGGGTTTCTGGGGGCAGCTGACAATGACCAGTGCTCACTGTGTATATAAATGGTACCTGTTAGGTACCATGTGACCTTACCTGCTTGGGCAACTTGTACCCAAATCTGTAATACCATTGGCAGGGCTTCCTTGAACTCCTGGGAGAGACAGGCTGACAGGGCACAAAACAACTCTGGACTGAAGTATTGCTCAGAAGCCACAATTCACAGCAGCAGCTCAAGGAGTAAACTCCATAACTCATCCAGGTTCCCCTGTTTCCACAGTCTCTTTGAGAGAAATTTTCTCTTCCCTCAGCCTTATCCCTCCTCCCTTTCCTTAGAGCGTTTACTTCAGAAAACTTGAAATTATAAATCCTTTCCCTGCTCCTTTGAGATCTTAAAAAAAAAAAAAAGCTTCCCGTAGGCTTTACAATCAAGGAACATCTTTCTCAGAGCCTGGGAGCCATCTCTTTGAAATGTAATCAAGGACCAGAGCCCTTTATCTCCTGGTCTGGTAGAGGTTGTAAGTCTAATTAAGGTACTTGGTTCCAAACAGCAAAACTACCTCCTGTCATAAAGATAAGAGAAGGGTATTTTTCCTTTGGATAAAGGCAATTAGCTAATGTGCATGATCACCCCAGTTAACAGGTAAATTAGGGTGAATCACTTATGGTTATCATTTATCTGGAGACCATGTACGCGAGTTGTATGTACTTATCTATACATAAGATGATTTCTTTCCATCTTTGCCATCTCTAGTGAATTGCCTGTATTGTGTGCCACATTCTGGTTTAATGCTTATTCAATAATACAAGTGATTCTTCCACTTCAACTTTTGTGGAAGGATTTTCTGGGTTAGTGAGAGATTTTGTTTTCAATGATATCCCCTAACTCCTCTTTCCCCAGACTTTCAACTTCCTCCTTCACCTGCTCCTGAAACTACATTTTGTCTCCAAGAATCTCTTCTACAACTGAACCTTTTTCTGGAACTTTCTTCTGCTTCCCAGCTTTAACTGAAAGCTGCTACCTTTGGGCCACAGGGCAGCCAGCAGGGCAGTGTTGTTTGGCCACCTTGAACTTCCCTGACAGAAACAATATGTTCGCTCCCCTCTTCTAGGACTTCAAACAGTAATTTGGCTTCTCTGAGTCTGTGTCTTCATCTATAAGAGAAGGATAACCCAACTTGCTGTCAAGAGTGGCTGTGAGAATTAAATGAGAGAGTGGATGTAAAGAGAATGAAGGAATCCTGTTTCCACCACCCAGTAAACATGTAGCTGCAAGGAAGTTCTTCATCTCTAAATTTTAGTTTCTTTTTCATTCAGAGCAGAGATTATAGTAAATGTTTCCTTCATGGTTTGTTGTGAGAATTAAGTGAGATAAACTCTTTAAGCACTTGGTAACTTATCTTGACCAGAGGCTGTGCACTGTCTGATTAGTGGACGACAATGATGAAAATATTTGCTCTATTCCCTCCAAGCCCCCTGGAGATGAAGCTGTTCAACCTCCCCCTACATCACCTCTGTCTTGGGGCCAGGAAGCAGGGCTGACATACTTTTGCCCTCACCTGTTTGCCTTCTCCCCAGTTCCTTCTGGACCATATATCTACCATTTCCTTTCAACAGCACTCTCTCTTTGGGACTGCCTTACTCCTCTGTTAGTCTCTCAGCTGGTCTGGCACATGGTGGGGAAGGGAAGATGAAATAGAATGTAATTTATTATTACTCTTAAATCCAAGTATCACTCAGAACTCCTGTGGTATAGGCTGTATGAAACCTAGGAGCTCATCAGAGTGACCCAGGTCCAGCTTAGTACAATTTTGTTCACATCAAACTGGAATTTATTGAACATCTCAGACAACCAGAGGACACCTGGACTGAGACAACTCCACCAAAGGGGAAAGAGCCTGTTTCATAGGAGCTGGGTTGAAGAACTGGAGCCTGAGATCATAAAATCCTTTGCCTAGTCTTATGTTTCAGGATATTTTGTGCAGGGCTTTGCTAGGACAGCAGTTAGTAAGTCAGGAAGGAAGGCAGGGTGGGTGCAGAGGAATTCTAGAATTCTGGAAACACTGGCTATGCCTAGGCTACCTTGCCCATGGTCTTCTTTCCATCTGGAATACTGATCTCACCTTTTAAAAACTTTTTTTAAAATTGGAGTATAGTTGACCCACAGTGTTTGTTACTTTCTGCTGTACAGCAAAGTAAGTCAGTTATACTCTTATTTGTTTATTTAGTTACATAGGGATTGCCACTAGGCCTGCGGGATCCTAGATTGAACTCACGTCCCCTGCAGGGGAAACTCTGAGTCCTAACCACTGGACTGCCAGGGAATTCCCGATCTTACCCATACAGATAATAATACCCCTTTATTATCTGTATGGAACGATCTGTTCTGCACTCTTATCTCAGAAATCTTTGACCTGATGAACACAGGCCTATTTTCTTTTTTCCCTATGTCATCTACTATAATATAAACAAGACAGATACTTTGATTTTTTTTTTTTTTCTTTAAGCAGAGTCTGGTTTTTTGGAAGCAGGAAGTCATCTGACAAGAAGTGAACACACTTCCAGATCCAACTTAAGCCAAGCACCTGGAGTTCTGGTTAGAACTCGGAGTTCATTTTGTGTTCGAATTGTTGTTTACCCACTGACTTCCTGATTAGTCTCTAAGGTTCATCAACATCTTTGACATTTGGCTTAGAGGCTTCATCTGTATTTCTCTGACGTCATTTCATTATCCATTTGATACCCAAGTATTGGGAAATAATGTTTTCCAATTTCCTAAATATATTTACACACGCCTTACCAGGTGAAGCAGTGGTAAAGAATCCACCTGCCAATGCAGGAGATGCAAGAAACATGGGTTTGATCCCTGGATCAGGAAGATCCCATGGAGAAGGAAATGGCAACCCACTCCAGTATTCTTGTCTGGAAAATTCCATGAATAGAGGAGCTTGGCAGGCTACTGTCTATGAGGTCGCGAGGAATTGGACACGACTGAGCACGCACACTAAACATACATACATAGTATCACCTGTTTCCATACTTCCACCTTCTTCCCCTACCTTTGCTCACAACACCCTTTCCACTGCTCTCAAATCTCAGAGGATAAAGCATTGTTTCTATCTTGATTTTATTTCCACATTTTTATGCAACATCTTGAATTTATTCCTCTTCTGGTAGTTCTCCCCCAGTACACAATTATTTTATTCTTTCCTTGCAGAGAAATCTCTCTTTTAAACGTGTGCTCCCCTCTTCTTGCTCTGTCGCTTTTATACATTTTACCCTGACTCCTCCATGCTTTTTATCCTATTACTCATCTCTCTATTTCCTTCATCCGTTTATCTTGATTCTGCTGTAACATTTCCACAGAAAAAAATCCTTGAATCCTTCTTTGATATTTCTTTTATAAATTCGATTTTGCTGAGTGGTTTCCTTTTTAACAAATGGAAGTATTGATCATCTTTCCTTATACAAGTTCACTTCAAATATTTGAAAATATGGATAGAAAATGATGAGAACAAATCTACTATTAAAAATATTTATTGAACACTGGAGGAAGCACAGGCTGGAGGGTGGATTGAAATAATGAATTGGATTCCTAGAATGTTGTATTGAGCTGGCTGGGTGTTATCCAGTATGTCATTAAGGCAGTTCAAAGTACAGATATGAAATTCAGGGAAGATTTCAGGCTGGGAGTAGAGTGATAACAAAATAATGCTACCATGCATTAGATTCTGCACTGGGAGTTTTGAATTACTTTCCTTATCTAATCATGTTTTTATAAATTAAGAAATTAAAGCAAAAGCTGTTACACAACTTAGCCAAGTTAATAAGTGGACTCTCCAGAGTCCACGCTCTAACCTCTCCAGTTTACCTCCTTTCTCAGTCTCTCTCACTTTCAATCTCTCTTACTCCTAATTTGGATATCAGTATATTTTGGCTTATTTTCCTTAAGAGATGCATATGTTTTAATGTATGACCCAGGTTCGATTCCTGGGTTGGGAAGATCCCCTGGAGAAGGAAATGGCAACCCACTCCAGTATTCTTGCCTAGAGAATCCCATGGACCGTGGAGCCTGGCAGGCTACAGTCCATGGGGTTGCAAGAGACAAACACGACAACTTAGTGACTAAACCACCACCACTTCTACTTCTAGCTCTAGCCCAACTATTAGGGGATTAATTCATAGTCTTAATGTTTGATTCTTTTTCTCCCTCCTTTGGACCTCGTGGCTTGACTTTTTCTCCTCATAGGTTTCCAACAGCAAAGAATAACAATCTCAATCACATGTCATCCAAGTAAGAAAATAGTTCTTAGTCTTGACTGAAAGGATACTGAATTCCCTATGTACCTGGAGAGGGGAGTTTTCTTTGGTCATCAGTAAACAGGCTGGCCTCTCTGGACACCTCCTCATCTGTGACCCCAGTAGTTACAGTGAGAAGGACATCTGACCTCTGATATGCAGCCAAGAAGGGAAATTGGAGGCTGGTTCTTCTGGTGAGGTGATAAAGGGGTCCATAGGAAATGAAAAGGTGAGGACAGGGAGTAGAGACACTTCGAAGGAGTTTGGCCTGAGTGGTGAGAGATCTGTGTTGGCAGAGATTTGGTGCTGAGGGTGCATTTTCTCTAAGTTAAGAGACGCTTGACTATATTTAAATGCTGATGAAAAAGAGCCTGCAGATGAACACTGTTAATTTTTTCATGCTTACACATTCAGATATGTTTCTTTTTTTATGCTGAATCTCTACGCTTCCACTCCTATGTGATATTGTTATTTAAAATTGTTTCTTGGAGTATAGTTGATTTACAATGTTGTGCTAGTTGCAGGTGCACGGCAAAGTGAATCAGTTATACACATACATATATCCACACTTTTTAAAGATTCTTTTCCTGTATAGGCCATTACATTTTCCACATAGAGCATTACATTACAATATATATTTTTATACATATACATATGGTAATTTTAGAAAAATTAAAAAAAATAAAACAGTCAAAAAAAGAATGAGAATGAAAAAAAAATCACTTGGAATGTCACCAAGGAGAGGTAGCTGTTGTTAACCTTTACTGGCTTTTGGGGGGATATACATGCATATGGATATAGCAGGTCTTCAGTTCCTTCAGTTCTGTTCCAGCACTTCAAGAACTGTTTCTATTTCTCTTTTTCCCCCAGCCAACACTGGAGAAGATACAAAGATTTAAATCTCAGCTTAATTTCAAGACAGAAAGATACAGTTGCATGCTTGCTGAGCTAGGGTTTCCCTCTCCCAGAGACCAGACAAGACAGGGCTGGAGGAGAGGAGGAGGTACTGAGTGGAGCTGGAGAAGACGAGGGGTCACAGTCCTCGGGTTCCAGACCAGGGATTGAATCACCCTGCATTATAAGGTAGATTCTTAACCACTAGACCACCAGAGAAGCTTATCAATCTTTGCCATATTCCTTAAAAAGTTCAGCTTTTTATTCTGAAATGCTTTCGAACTTCAATAAAAGTCACACAAATAAGCAAGAAAACTTGTGTATACCTTTCAACCAGATTTCCCAATTGTTAATAATTTACCACATTTGCCTTATTATTCTCTCACTTATTTTTATGATTTACAGTCATTTGTGACATGACACCTAATTACCTTTAAATAAATAGTGTATATTTCCTAAAAACAAAGACATTAATCGAAATAAGCATAGTATACCCATCAAAATCAGAAACTTAACGCTGATACAATACTACCATCTAATCAACATTCAAATAATGTTAGTTGTCCCAATCATATCCCTTGTAGCAGAAAAAACAATAACAAAAGGAAATCAGCAACAACAAGAGAAATCTCTTCTGTAGTGCCTGGACTTTCTTTCCAGAATTGAATCTAGGATCATGCATGATATTTGGTCTTCATATCTCTTTAGTTTCCTTCAATCTGGAAAACTTCACTGCTGTATCTCCAGGGTCCAGAAAAGTCCCTCAATTTAGTATTTGTTGAATGAATTAACACCAAATACATTTCCAGTTAAAAAGCTAAAAGAAAACTTTTGGGACCAGGTGTTGGGAAACTCAAGCAGAAATAAAAGCAGGACAGGGCTACCGCCAGAAATGAGACCTGCTCTTCCCCCAGGAATCCTGGAGAAACTTGAAGCCAGCAATTAATAAGCTTGAGGAGAAACTGACTAAGGGGATAATCATAAAGATAAATAAGCAAATGACTGTTCCTGGAATAGCCAGGCTAATCATCCCCCCGCCACACTTCATGTTTACAGAGTGACTGACTGAAGGGTTTGCCCTGGAACGAACAGAGAGGGGAGTGAACCAGGGCCTCTCGTGACTCTGGGGCTTCAGATGGTCACAGAGGAGAAAAGAAAGGTAAAATTTTTCTTCAGGGGGGACACTGGCTTACCTGTTGACCCCATTTCCATAACATCTATGTATCTTAATAAGAAACCCTTCTGTCAACATCTTCATCATGTTTGCTCCTTTAGGCCTTCCAGGAGAAGGAGAGCCATCTATGATGGAAACCTATGCCAGCTATTTATAGCATGATAAAGCGGTAGGAGAGAAAGAACTAAAGCTGCCTCATTTAAAACAAAGAATTACCAAATATTTGCAGAAAAAGAACAGCTTGAAAAAAAAGAATCAAGATAAAAATATAGAGTAACTAATAGGGGGGGTTCCCTGGTGGCTCAGACGGTAAAGCATCTGCCTGCGATGAAGGAGACCCTGGTTCAATCCCTGGGTCAGGAAGATCCCCTGGAGAAGGGAATGGCAACCTGCTCCAGTATCCTTGCCTGGAGAATCCCATGGACAGAGGCTATAGTCCATGGAGTTGCAAAGAGTCAGACATGACTGAGTGACTCACACTTTCACTTCAATTCACGATGAAGCAAACGTTTTTTCATTTCACACAAAAATTATAATTATTTAGGAAACCTTGAGTGGATATTAAATCCATGAAACTAGGGCAGATTTCAATAAAGAAGAGCAAATTTCTAAACAATAAAGATTTGTAACTTTAAAAGATGATTTTAAAAGTTAAACAATGAATAGGAGGGCTAAGTAACTGAAAGCACATGACTGAAAGCCAAATCAGTAATTTGGAAAATAAGAGATTTTTTTTTTGTAATGTAAAGTAAAAAGACAACAGAAATAATGGGAGTAATGTTAAGAGATATAGAGGATGAACGTATGTCCAGGAGAATATATATTCATTGAAAAGAAAAAGAGAAGAAAATAGAAAGTGAAAGTGGAAGTCACTCAGTCCTATCTGACTCTTCACAACCCCATGGACTGTAGCCTGCCAGGCTCCTCCATCCATGGGATTTTCCAAGCAAGATTACTGGAGTAGCTGGCCATTTCCTTCACCAGGAGATCTTCCTGACCCAGGGATCAAACCTGTGTCTCCTGCTTGGCAGGTGGATTTTTACCACTGCACCACTTGGGAAGCCCATTATTATAACAATACAAATAAACAATATCTGAAATAAAATTATAATCTCATCAAAATTTTGGAGACTGAATAGGAAAGAGGGGTAAATCATATATAAAATTATACATGACATAGGTCTCATTTTTTTCAGGGGAAAGTCATGGATATTATTGTTGATATTGATATAAAAATACTGAAATAGGTTTGTCATAAATAGAAATATATTTATCAACAGAATGAGTATAGTATGGAGTTGTGGCAATGTGTTACTTGCCTACTCAGTATCCATTCTTGGTTTCTTTCATAGACATAGAATTCTGATGACATTTTCTAGCTACTCTGGCAGTAAGTAGTGGTCCCATTAGTAAATGTAAATGGAGTGCTGTGTGAATGTGTCAGGAAAGGCTTCCAAAAGGAGCTGATTCACCTGACCTTTGCCCTTTGTGCCTGTTTTCTTCCTACTGCTTGGAAATCGTCCACAATGGCTAACGCCCAAGCAGCTGCTTTATGACCTTGAGAAATAGTAGTTATGTTCTAACAACCGTGGAGCAAAAAGAGGAAAGATGGCTGGATTCCTGAAGACAGTGGAGCCTCCTTTCCAGTCTTGATATAACTGGTGTGTACTGACTTTAGTCTCTAGAATTCTTTTGCTTGGGAAAAAAGCAGTCTTGTCTTTAAGCTGCTTATTTTGGAATTTCTGTTTTATGTAGCTGAACTGAATTTTAGCTGACTTAGAATCTTCCATACTGGGAGAGGGAAAAGAGGAACAACAGCAAAAAGTTTGATCCACCCTGTGATGGTTGAGAAGGCAAGGTGAAAAAAGAAATCAAGAACAAGAAAACTAAGTAAAGAAATGGCAGGGTTAGAAAGTGAACTGAAGTCATTGATTTCTTTTGTAAGAGACAGATCAATAATAAATGACACACCAAAGCTGAAAATAAAGGGACGGTGAGAGAAACGTTAGGTAAAAGAGACGGCACTATTAACATATGACAAAATAGAATTCAAGACCAAAATACTTAGGGGAATATAAACTGCTATTTAGATAGCTTAAATAGAAAAAAGGTAAAATTCGCCAAGAGGATAAAATAGTTACCAATATTCATGCACTGAATTTGCATTGAAACAAAACAGAGACTGTTACAAATATGAAGAATATTTGACAAAGCCATGATCTCTGTAGGAAGTCTCAGGAAGTGATGATTCATGTGGACTGAATATAATTTTATATATGGAAGATTTGAGTAACACAATAGACAAGTTTGCTTTGAATGTTATATCCAATGAAAGGAGAATAAACACTTTTTTCAACACCCATAGGACTTTACAAAATTGATTAAACACTATATACCAAAGAAAATCTGAATTAATTCTCCAAAAGGAGATCATAAAGGTCACATTCTCTTAATACAGTAAAATGCAAGTTGGAACTTAAAAATGAAAGGGAACTGATAATAATTTTAAAAAAAATGATAATAATTTTAAAAAAAATAAAAAAATAAATAAAATAAATAAATTTATTAAAAAAAAAAAATAAAAAAAAAAATAAATAAATAAAAAAATACCTAAAACTAACTATCAGGGTAAAAGAACAACCTTCTTTATAATTTTTGGGTCAAGAAGAAAACCGAAACTTAAATTACGATTGTTCGGAAAGAGTGTTATATGAACACTATACATTTCTCCCTGGATTGAAGTCAATGGAGTTTTTAAAGGATCCCTGGTGTTTAGTGCTTTTGTAAGAGATGAATACGTAGCAAAAACAAATTCAGGTTTAGTGGTTAGGAAATGGCCAACAAAATACCCTGAGAAAAAGAAGAGAGGGGAATGTAAATAGATATAAAAATAGAATTAATTTAACTAAATTGAAAAAGAAACTAATATCCTATAATGAAAAAGACTCTGAAGCTGTACAGTTGAAACTAACACAATATTGTAAATCAACTATAGTTTAATAAATAAAATTGAAAAAAAGAAGCAATCCCAATAGGAAAATCACAGCTCTCCCAGGCATTTCTCTTTCTCTATGAAGTGTGGCCCACTCATTCCCATAGCTGTGCTCCTTAGATTAACAGTGGAGGACGCTACCATGTTGATCACTTTGGACTCATAGTAGTGTCCAGACCTGTCACTTACAACTCCTCATCTGAGGAGTCCCGGTCATCTGTCTACCCGTCTCATCATTTCAGCGACAGAGCTCTCAGTTACCCTGCCTCCTTCAGGGAAGACTGACCCTTGGATGTTCTGTCTTCTCTTTTCTTTCAAGTTTCTGGACAACCTCCAGGTTCATGTGTATGACCCACCCAGCAACCTGGGTTTCCAGTTTCTTGAGCTCAGCATGACTTTTATCCCAACTCCCATGCCCGATAGGGACCTGATCTTCACTCAGAGCTACTCCGCTTCTGAAAACACCCACTCTCTGACCACGATCTCCTTTCCTTCTAACTCTATTATTGTGATACTTTCTTTATATCTATTTTTTGAAACTCATTTCCTTGACCTTTTAATTCTTTCTTTTTTTATATATGCCCACTCCAGCCTTTCCCTGCTTCCATTTCCAGCTTAAGTTGCACGCTAAGTCAGTTCAGTCGTGTTCGACTCTGTGCGACCCCAGAGACGGCAACCCACAGGGCTCCCCCGTCCCTGGGATTGTCCAGGCAAGAACACTGGAGTGGGTTGCCATTTCCTTCTCCAATGCATGAAAGTGAAAAGTGAAAGTGAAAGTGAAGTCGTGTCTGACTCTTAGCGACCCCATGGACTGCAGCCTACCAGGCTCCTTGTCCATGGGATTTTCCAGGCAAGAATACTGGAGTGGAGTGCCATAAGTTGCACAGTCCACCAATTTTGACAACTCTTCTGCCAATATGTTCTCCTCACTGACTCTACTTTTGCAAAATCTGACAAAATTTTGACCCTTGATGAACCCAGTTATTTACTTTCTCTGGTCCTATTCCAGGTTTATTGAGCAGATATAAGGAGGAAAAAGATACAAAATTATAAAGACAATACATTTAAACTTCTGGTGTGTAATCTCAACTAAACCTATCCCATCACATCACACCCACAGCAGGTAACCCCATCAGCTTCACAGAGAAAATAGAAGGCTTTGGACATATAGTCCCTTTATTTCCTGGTAATACCTACAATCTTACATATACTTACATCCCACCTTTTCCTCCTCTTCTACAGTGACTGTGTGAGAGTTTTTACGTCTCTTGTTTACGACTGACTCTTCATCTATGTTCCGAATTCCCATCTTCTGCCTTCTGAGAAATCTTGCTCTGTTGATTATCTTCATTCTCTCCTGAACTTTCTCCTGGCATTAAAAAAAACCAAAACAAAACAGCAATTAGAAAACCTACAGACTGCGAGAAAATATTTGCAAATAATGCAAACCATAAGGGTTTAATTTCCAAAATATACAAATAGCTCATACAGCTCAATATAAAAAGCAAACAGATAATACAATTAAAAAATTGACAGAAAATCTAAAAGATATTTCTCCGAAGAGGACATACAGATGGCCAACAGGACATACAGATGGCCAACATGAGAATATGCTCAACATCACTAATAGAGAAATGGAAATCAAAGCTACAGAGAAGTATCACTTCACATGGGTCAGAACAGCCATTATCAAAAATTCTGCAAATAAATGCTAGAGAGGGTGTAGAGAAAAGGGAACCCTCCTACACTGTTGGTGGGAATGTAAATTAATGCAGCTGCTATGGAAAACAGTATGGAGGTTTCTTATAAGACCAAAAATAGAGCTACCATATGATCTAGCAATCCCACTCTTGAGCATACATCCAGAGAAAACTCTAATTTGAAAAGATACGTGCACCCAAATGTTTATATTGGTGCTATTTATAATAGCACAGACATGGAAGCAACATAAGTGTCCATTAACAGATGAATGGATAAAGAAGATACAATGGAATATTACTCAGCCATAAAAAGAATGAAATAATGCCATTTGCAGCAACATGGATGGACCTAGAAATTATCATACTAAGAGAAATAAGTCAGAAAGAGAAAGACAAATATATATTACTTTTATGTGGAATCTTAACAAATGATACAAATGAACTTATTTATAAAACAGAAACAGACTCACAGGCATAAAAAACAAATTATGGTTACCAAAGCAGAAAGGGTGGGGAGGGATAAATTAGAAGCTTGGGATTAAGAGATACACACTATTTTATATAAAATCGATATAGAACAAAGTCCTACTATATAGCGCAATGTGATCTGGCTTCTTCCTACCACCTCTTTGGCTTTTTTTTTTTTAACCCCTTCTCACTCTCAGTCTGTGTCCTAGCCCTGTAGATTTTCTTTCAGTTCCTTGAGCATGGCTTGTCTCATTTACTCCTGGGATTTTGCACATGCGGACCATTTTTTTTTTTTTTTTCATAATACAAATTCCACTTTTATCCATTTCATTACAACCTCCCTAGGTTTGTGAGAACCAGAAAGAGAGAGTAACAAAATTATCATAGAGATAAAGCTTCTCTTTGGAATATTTGGATATGCTTTTACTGAAAAGCGCAGAGCAGTAGAATTCAGCTCATTTTCTTTCTTCCAGTCTTCCCTTTTAAACTTTTCCTTTTCTTTCTTCCCTTCCCCATCTTTTCCTTCCTTCCTTTTTTTTATTTTTTTATTTTTTATTTTTTTTTATTTTATAAATTTATTTATTTTAGTTGGGGGCTAATTACTTTACAATATTGTAATAGTTTTTGCCATACATTGACATGAATCAGCCATGGGTTTACATGTGTTCCCCTTCCTGGACCCCCCACCCACCTCCCTCCCCATCCCATCCCCCCGGGTCATCCCATTGCCCCGGCCCTGAGCCCCTGTCTCATGCATCGAACATGGAATGGTGTTCCGTTTCACATATGATAATATACATGTTTCAATGCTATTCTCCCAGAACGTCCCACCCTCACCTTCTCCCTCAGAGTCCATAAAATTGTTCCATGCATCTGTGTCTCTTATTCCGTCCCGCACATAGGGTTATCGTTACCATCTTTCAAATTCCATATATATGCATTAGTATACTGTATTGATTTTGCACATGCCGACCATTTTTTTTTTAAGAAAAACTTTATTTTGTATTGGACTGTAGCTGGTTAACTATGGTGTGATAGTTTCAGGTGAATAGCAAAGAGACTTAGACATACATATACATGTATTCATTCTTCCCCTAACTCCCCTCCCATCCAGGCTGCCACATACATTGAGCAGAGATCCCTGGGCTATACAGTAGGTCCTTGTTGGTTATCCATTTTAAATATCACATGCTGATCATTTTTTCTGAAATGTGCTCTTCCTCTTCACTTCCAGTCTCCATATTGGATCCCCAATGCTTTTTACATCTTTCATCAAATATCACTTTCTCTGGGAAAGAGATATCACTATTCTTTACGGTTTGATTAGGCAGAGTTCTAATAAACTTTAGAACTAAACTTTATTTAGTTTATTTTATTTTAAAATAAAATATCCTGCACCGTATAATATTGTTTCATAACATTTACTGATTTGAAATCTACTAAGAGATTTATTTTTCTGAGCTTCTCTACTCTTGCTTCTTCCAACAGGACCAGGACTTCTTAGTCAATGTTGAATTCTGGCATCTGGAACACGTCAGGCGTACAAAAGTCACTCAACATTCATTTTTTGTTGGATTGATTCAGTCGTTTGACTGACTCTTTGGCCTCAGGCAAAATGCAGAACTTCAGGAAGCTTAATTGGACCCTATGGGAAATGCATTTTATTTGATTTAGAATCCTAAATGGTAACATTTGTTAAGCCCAAATTTAAATTTTGAAATTTTCCACTCAGGAGAGATAAAATCCACAGTCATCAGTGTCAAAGGAAAATGAACCAGAGAGAAATTTTCACTGTACACAAATATTTATCTTACCCTGCCCCTCCCCCAACTAGAAAACATGGTTCAGTGAGGGTCTGCAGTCTGCTCTGGCCTCTAAGAATTTATTTCCTCTCCTTGAAAAAGAGTGAAGAGGGACCGTGAGCTTCTTCCCCTAGAGACCAATACAATGACATTCTTCAGTGGAGAAGTCTAATCAATAAAACTGAGAAAAAACGTTTAAGCTTTATTAATGCAATTCTGCCTGGACACCTTACTTGGTTTAGGTATATTCTTAGCAAATATCCCTTAGTTGAATAGTTTTTTCTTTTATTGAGGGATTGGATTATTACTGTGAAATTTTGTATTTTCTGTGGTGGAAGCAGACAGTATAAAATGCTTACAGTGGGTACTGAATAAGGTGGCCATATGTCTTGCTTTGCCTAGGACAGTCCCAGTCTAGGACTATTTTTCCCTAGTGTTCAGTCTAGGTTAGCGTCTGACCTGGAATTTTCATATTTTAATAAGATATTAATATGATTATTCATAATCACATTACAGTAAACTGAGATAGTTTGATAGATCTTCGCTGTGTATTTGTCATGGTATTGTTGAGAAGTATGAGAAACCCATGTTCTCGCTTTAAAGTGTGATTAAATCTGAAAGACAGCTAGTGATAACCTTTCCTTCTTCTTACCTTTTACAGATGCAATTTGACTAACACTTCCCTTTCAGGGCCTGCAGGCAGGGCACTTCTTGATAAAAAAAATAATGCACCTACTTGGAACAGTGAGGGACAATTATTTCCTTCAGGTCTTGGATGGTGGTAGGAGAAATATTTGACACAATACTTCCTGCTGGCCATTTGGGGTGTCAGCCAATCGTATAATGGCCTGTGAAGTGACCTGTGAAGTGCAACAAAAACCAGGGCATAGGTTGACAGAGCCAGCAGGAAACTTGGATGTTACATGAGATATTTGTGAGAGACAGAGGCTGATCAGTTTTGTAATAGCTTCACAGTAAATAGCCTGATTTTCCTAGCTAAGTGGTTTTGTCATTTATTTTTTGGTACAGATCTTATTTCCATATTTTGTTTGGCATTGCTTTTTAAATTTTGAGCACTTTTGACAGCAATGAAATAAAACAACAAACAAAAATGAAGTACTTAATATTCATTTCCCCCTTTTTTTTTTGGTTATGTGGCATTTGGGATCTCAGTTCCCCAACCAGGATTCAAACCCACTCCCCATGCAGAGGAAGCCAGGAGTCTTAACAACTGGGCCACCAGGGAAGTCTGACATTCATTTATTTTTTTTCTCTCTTTTTTATTTACTTATTTTTTATTGAAGTATAGTTGACATAAAATATTATATTAGCTTCAGGTATACAATATAGTGATTCAACACTTATATACATTATTAATTGGTCAACATGATAAGTTTAATAACTTTGTGTCACCATACAAACTTTCTGAAATATTATTAGTTTTTTCTCTTTCTTTTTTATTTTTTAAATTATAAAAGTATGATAACATATTTACAGGAGACTTGGAAAATATAGAACAAAGTTATATATAGTTCCACTATTAATTTTTTTAAGTAGATAAATTAAGATTTTTAGTTGGAGTTTTAATATCAAACTCTCAAAAATTAATAGAATGAATACACAGAAAAAGTAGGATATAGTAGACCTGAAAGGCACTATGGGCCAATTCAACATAATTAAGATTTATATAATTTTCACACAACAGTAGGATACAAATTCTATTCAAGTTCCCATAAACTATAAACTAGGAGACATTGGAACATATTCAGGGACATACAACAAGGTACAAAAATTTCATGGTCCAAGCCAGGCTTCAGCAATACGTGAACCGTGAACTTCCAGATGTTCAAGCTGGTTTTAGAAAAGGCAGAGGAACCAGGGATCAAATTGCCAACATCTGATGGATCATCAAAAAAGCAAGAAATTTCCAGAAAAACATCTATTTCTGCTTTATTGACTATGCCAAAGCCTTTGACTGTGTGGATCACAATAAACTGTGGAAAATTCTGAAAGAGATGGGAATACCAGACCACCTGACCTGCCTCTTGAGAAACCTGTATGCAGGTCAGGAAGCAACAGTTAGAACTGGACATGGAACAACAGACTGGTTCCAAATAGGAAAAGGAGTATGTCAAGGCTGTATATTGTCCCCCTGCTTATTTAACTTCTATGCAGAGTACATCATGAGAAACGCTGGGCTGGATGAAGCACAAGCTGGAATCAAGATTGCCGGGAGAAATATCAATAACCTCAGATATGCGGATGACACAACCCTTATGGCAGAAAGTGAAGAAGAACTAAAGAGTCTTTTGATGAAAGTGAAAAAGGAGAGTGAAAAAGTTGGCTTAAAGCTCAGCGTTGAGAAAACTAAGATCATGGCATCTTGTCCCATCACTTCATGGCAAATAGCTGGGGAAACAATGCAAACAGCAGCTGACTTTATTTTTTGGGCTCCAAAATCACTGCAGATGGTGATTGCAGCCATGAAATTAAAAGACACTTACTCCTTGGAAGGAAAGTTATGACCAACCTAGATAGCATATTAAAAAGCAGAGACATTACTTTGCCAACAAAGGTCCATCTAGTCAAGGCTATGGTTTTTCCAGTGGTCATGTATGGATGTGAGAGTTGGACTATAAAGAAAGCTGAGCGCCGAAGAATTGATGCTTTCGAACTGTGGTGTTGGAGAAGACTCTTGAGAGTCCCTTGGACTGCAAGGAGATCCAACCAGTCCACCCTAAAGGGGATCAGTCCTGGGTGTTCATTGGAAAGACTGATGTTGAAGCTGAAACTCCAATACTTTGGCCACCTCATGCGAAGAGCTGACTCATTGGAAAAGACCCTGATGCTGGGAAAGATTGAGGGCAGGAGAAGAAGGGGACGACAGAGGATGAGATGGTTGGATGGCATCACCGACTCAATGGACATGGGTTTGGGTGGACTCCAGGAGTTGGTGATGGACAGGGAGGCCTGGAGTGCTGTGGTTCATGGGGTTGCAAAGAGTTGGACATGACTGAGTGACTAAACTGAACTGAACTGAAAGGTTTGAAATCATACAGAATCGGTTCTCTCATCACTGTGGAATGATGTTAGAAATCAATATCAATATTTGAAAGTAACCCATGTATTTTTCAAGTGCAATGTGACATTTACCAAGAGAGCTTTGACTTAGTCACTGAAATCCTCAATAAAGTTAGAAAACTGAAAAAAATTCAGAGGGTGTTTGCAGAGAAGAAAGCATTTAAATGAGAAATTAACTGATATTCATTTCCTAGAGAAAGTTGCTGATGGACATGAAAAGGTGTACTATGTACCAAATGTTTGTCGACATTCACTATCCATTATGGGGATCACAGTGCTATGGTTTGAATGTTTGTGTCCCTGTAAAATTCCTAGGTAGACCCCATGGATGCCCCTTCTACTATGTGAGGATATAGTGAGAACTCACCAATGGACCAGGAAGGGGGCCCTCTCCAGAACTTGACCTTGCTGGTGTCTTGATCTTGGATGTCTCAGCCTCCAGAATTGAGAGAAAAAAATTTCTGTTGTTGATATGCCACTCAATTTGTGGCATTTTTGTTTTAGCAGCCTACAGAAACTAAGACACATTTGTCATATCACTGACCACATGAAAGCAAGAAAATACAAACCTTCTAAAGAAGCACTATTACCTTCTTCAGGTTTGTAGTTATTCAATAAGACTGTTTTGAGACAATGATTTACATCTGCAGCTGCAGAAAGCACATATTTGTATTACTCTGTGGAAGCATGACTTTTCATTTAGATCAAATGTCTGTTCTAAACTAATTTTGCATTTTGTGGAGCATGTGTGAAAAGTGAACTTATAGCTATTGGAATCTATTGGTTCCATTAACAAACGAACTTTGCAAACATTTAAAAGATACCTATTTGGGACTTCCCTGGTGGTCCAGTGGATAAGAATCCCTCTGCTGATGCAGGGAACACAGGTCCGATCCCTGCTCTGGGAAGAATCCACATGCCTCAGGGCAACTAAGCCAGTATGCCACAACTACTGAAGCTCATGCTCTGCAACAAGAGAAGCCACTGTAATGAAAAGCCCAAGCACTGCAACTAGAGAGTAGCCCCCACTTGCCACAACTAAAGAAGCTCTCATGAAGCAATGAAGACCCAGTGCAACCAAAAATAAATAAACAAATAATATCTATTTTATATCAGTGTTACTGGGTATTTCAAGTAGAAAATTAATTCCAATAATTCAGTTTTGTTCTCATTCAATTTATGGAATCAAAATGAAGCTTTTGGAAGTTCATTTGACATTATTGTGAATGCTATTATAAATTTAGTTAAACAGTTTAAGTTTGAAGAGGAAATCATTTGTTTTTGTGGTGATAATATGAGTAAAGTTTTTGGAGGATCATAATGTTATGGTAAACATGTAAAAAAAAAACCACCAAAAAACCCAAAACTATGAAGCAGAAAAGTGCCTATGGTGCACATATAATTTATAACTGAGGCAAAATAAGTGACAATATTTTACCAATCCAAACAGAGTTATAGCTGTAAGAATTTACAAACATATGTATTAAATTTACTAATATATATATATAATTACAAACTTATACGTGTGTAGACATATACATAGGCTTCCCTGGTGGCTCAGCAGTAAAGAATCTGCCTTTAATGTTGGAGACATGGGTTCGATCCCTGGGACGGGAAGATCCCCTAGAGAAGGAAGCAGCAACCCACTCCAGTATTCTTGCCTGGGAAATCTCATGGACAGAGGAGCCTGGATGGCCACAGTCTACGGGGTCACAAAAGAGTTGGACACGACTTAGCAACTAAACAACCAATGTGCTGCTGCTAAGTCGCTTTAGTCGTGTCCTACTGTGTGCAACCCACCAGGCACAGCCCACCAGGCAGCCCACCAGGCTCCCCCATCCCTGGGATTCTCCAGGAAAGAACACTGGAGTGGGTTGCCATTGCTTTCTCCGAAACAACCTATGTACATATATACACAATAAACATACATACATAAAGCATACATATATAAATTTTATATGTGTGAGCATAGATATGTATGCATTATATATTTATATGAGCTAAGATAATTTATGAGGAAGTTGATGTCATCAACCTAAATGTTCTACAATTGTATTAAGTTTTAAAAAATGAGTTAATTATTATAGGTATATATTCATAAACAGTAACCTGTGAATTGTGAGTGCATTTTGTTTAAAATTCATTGGAAACCTTTAATCAAAATATTCATTGAATGATATGTCAAAACCTCAGCATTTGAAATCTTTAGTAAATTGCAATAATGGAAAATACATTTTGCTTGTGGAGACATTGAAATTTATTTCCACAAAAGCAAATGAAAATCAAACAAATCAAATGACTAGCAAACAGTTTATAAGGTTTAATTTTGAGAATTTAGAATATCTCAACTTTGCGGAAAGAATGTTTTGATAGAACTTGTATATTTAAACAAACAAATTGATAGTCTTTTCTGGAATTAGATGAAATTGAGTAGAATCTCAATCTGGTGAAACATTCTAAGAACCATAAACTAAAGATTACTTGTCAGTTCTTTTTGCCTTCTAAAAATATTTGTCAACAGCTTAGAATATAGTTATCTGTGAAAATATTTACACATTTCAAAGAAAAAATTAATATAGAGTATTCTATTTGGCAGAATTTTCTGAGTTTACCAGGTTACTTCAGCAACTGTAAAGAGAGTATTTTTCTCACTTAAAATATTATGGTCCAATAACTGATTCACATTGTTGTACAGCAGAAACTAACACAACATTGTAAAGCAATTATCCTACAATTAAAAAAAGAAACTAACCATACTGTATTTCAGGGCCTCTCCCCTTCTGAGATGGCCCACACTCTTGTCTGTGGAGTGTTTCTCTAAATAAATCCATTTCTTACCTAAACACACATACACACACACGTATATGGTCTACAGAAAAGAGTTAATTAAAGATGCCAACAATTTCAGATTTATTATTCATAGCTTGCAAATTTGGGAATAGTCACTGGCAATTTTAATAAGAAGTAAAAAATAATAAAATGCTGTTAAAAAATATCCTTCAGAATAAAAGCAGTGACATGGTGTTAGAATTAGAAATGGTTGAGAAACAGTTAAAATCTGTGAATACATACCCAGAAGAATTATTTTTGTTATGTTATTTATGTTATTTTTAAATGTATCATTTGAAGCATGGTATGTCTATCACAATCTAGCAATGTCAATGCTTGCACTTGTATTATAGCTTAATATTAAAGTTAAGTGATTGCTAATCTGTAATTTTTTGTGTGCTGCTCTCTGAAACTGTTGGAAATAAATGGTCTTCAGAAACAGTCCACCTTGAACTCCCTGGGTAAGAGATATTTAATCACATTCCCCGCCAACTTCTGGGGACCTCTGGAAAATACTGGGTCAACAAGATCAATATATCAGAATGTTTAATCCTTGAAACAATTTCTTTTTTAGAGATAGGTCACCTGGGTCTTTTAAAAACATAGCACTGGAAGCTGGCCTTTCTATCTGTGTCTGATTATTCAAAAAAAAAAAGAGGAAAAAGTAGTGAAACTTCTCGTGACAAAGCTGCCCTTAGCTGTCAGGTCTGAGCCCCCCTCATGGAGAGAAAAAAGTCAAAGCAAGATTTGGGGAAAACTTCTTTGCCAGAATCCATGCCTTCCAGAAATCAAAAGGGATAGAAAATTCAGAAACACAGCTCCATGGCTATTTCACAGTGTTAAGCAATAACCTGATTTCCTGAATTTTTAGATTTTTGGATCATGGTTTGAGTCACCTGCCCAAGCGATTCTTTGCTAGTTTTTCACTACCTATTAATCTTCTTTCAGGGGATTCAAATGTTGAAAACATTTGATTCATTTTTTAAGAGTGGTAAGAATTTCATATAAATTGTTAAGAGAGCCATGAGAAGATCCCCAGCAAGGCTGAAACACTTAGAAAGTGAGGTTTCTACCTACCTGGGAAGTAGGTGAATGTTGTTCATGGGCCTGCAGAGAATACGTGCTAATCCGGTGTGGTTTATTATGGACATTTAATAATTCGAACAATAATGCAGTTTGTGTAGAATTGTTTGTATGTTCATTTTCCCCCCAAGCTTTAAACGTTTTATTTTGTATTGGGGAATAGCCAATTAACAATGTTGTGGTAGTTTCAGGTGAACAGCAAAGGAACTCAACAAAACATGTATATGTATCCATTCTCCCCCAAGTCCCTCTCTCATCCAGGCTGGCACAAAACGTTGAGCAGAGTTCCATGTGTTATACAATAGATCCTTGTTGGTTATCCATTTTAAATATTTTAAATATAGTTGTGTTCATATGTTCATTTAAATGGAAAAGAGTCTGGCAGAGAGTCCTTAAGCACATATGCAATTCTAAGAATCCCAACCTGCCTATTTGGTATCTATACTTCTTCAGTTGAACATTGTTAGGGAAAATCATATGCGGACTGGTCCTCGTTTATATTTATTACTATGAACCTACACTGGGCACCTATCTCTGCCTATCAGTCCTACACCATTTCTCCAGTAAATATGCTCTCCATTTACCCAGTTAGCTATCTCACACAGTGCTTTCTTCCTCAAACCTTCCATGAACCCTCAGCTCCTTTCCATGCTCAGGGTCTTTGCATAATTTCAACCATCTTTTCTTCTGACTGTTTCCATCTCTGTCCCAGGTAGCTCTTCTGACACGTCTGTACACCTTCCTGGTGGCTCTCCACTGAACGTTTCACAGGTGTCTCAGATTCAGTATCATCCCCACTCCCTTTATCATTCTCACCTCCCACCTCCATAACTGCTCCTCCTGTTGTGTTTCTCATTTGGCCTAATGATGTGAGCACATTTTCAAATGACCAAGTCAGAAACCTCGGGGTTTCCCTGTAGAGTCCTATGGATTCTTTCCCTGTCCTTATTTTTAGTGCCACCCTTTTATTTATTTATCTTTAGTGCCACCTTTTCAGTCCAAGCCCTTACTGTATCTCACCCTGATAAAGAACAGTCTCACATTGGGTTTATTTTCTGATGATCTGATCCTTCCTCCAAATGCTGCCAGAATAGTTTTTAAAATGCAAATTTGGTCTTGTCACTTCTTGCTTAAAAACTTCCAAAGCCTCTCAACTTCCCTTAAGGATAAACCCTTGATATTTAGTCGAGCCAACACAGCTTTTCATGATCTGGCCCAGTCACAGTTTCAGCTTTTTCACTTTTCAAACTCTCATTCAGACTTTATGCTTTTGAGACAGATTTTTTTTAACATTGCTCAGTAAATCAAGGTTTTACACTAAGTTGTTAAATTTCCTCACATTGTTCTCTAAACCCAAGAGCCTTTGGTGGATTTAATAGATGTCTAAATGTACCCATCCTGAAGTCTCAGACCAGGAATCTCTTCCCACCTGAAGCTTTCCCTGGAGTTCTCTGAATCTTCCCCATCCTTTCCAGTCTGGGTCAGGGATTATGCCTGTGGGCTCCATGGTGCCCTATCGAGAGTGGCCTGTCTGAGGTTCTCTAGGATGGACTCTGTGAAGTGTCAGAAGGATGGTGAAGTAACCATGGCTGGCTTGGTGGAGAACAGCCCTGGTCCACCTGAATGGCTGCTTCTTGTAGGGGCTGGGGTACAGGGAGGAGGGTCAGGCAGGTCTGCAGGAGACAGCAGGTTAGGTACGCATGCATGCATCACTTCAGTCATCTCCAACTCTGTGTGACCCTATGGACTGTAGTCCACCAGGCTCCTCTGTCCACGGGATTTTCCACGCAAGAATACTGGAGTGGCTTGCCATGCTCTCCTCCAGGGTATCTTCCTGACCCAAAGACTGAACCCATGTCTCTTATGTCTCCTGCACTGGCAGGCGGTTTCTATACCACTAGCGCCACATGAGGTTCAGTATGAGGTGGAAATAAAGTGACCAGCAATTGCAGGGCTTAAGCCAGTTGGTTCTCTGATCAGGAGGGTTCAGAAAGAGATTGCTGGCACTGAGGGGTGGAGGGGTTTGCTAGTGGGAGGTGGGACAGGAGAGATAGACATGGGCCCCACTTACTCTCATTGGAAGAATGTTTTGTTGGAGAGAAGAATCTGGCAGATCCCTATCCTCAAGGGTGTTTGGGACTTCCCTGGTGGCTCAGACAGTAAAGCATCTGCCTACGAGGCGGGAGACCCAGGTTTGATCCCTGGGTCGGGAAGATCCCCTGGAGAAGGAAATGGCAACCCACTCCAGTACTCTTGCCTAGAAAATCCCATGGACGGAGGATCCTGGTGGGCTACAGTTCATGGGGTCACAAAGAGTCAGACACGACTGAGCGACTTCACTTTTTCACTTATCCTCAAGGGATCCGCAGTCAAGTTTGGGATTAAATATGAGTTAAACAATATGAGATTTATCTGGTTTCTAAGGGGAGATATCCAGAAGAGCTAGAATGAAGGTCTGATGTGCTTTAGGGTCAGTGGGAGGAGAAAAAGGTATGTGCTGATAAATATTCAGAGGTAGTGTGGACTGGGTTGTTGACTAGATGAGGAGAGTGAGGGAGTGGATAAGGGTTGCATGTCTGAGAGTATGAGTCTCAGCATGCACTGGTGTATGTGACTGTGTGTGAAGAGTGTGTGTGTGTGTAGTGTATGGGTGGATGGTGGTTTGTGGACAAGGGGAAGAACTCTGACTCTAGGACCCAAATGGTCTCCAGCAGCAGAGTGTTCGAGTCAACCATTTCAAGCTCTGTAACTTGCACAAAGTTAGATCCCTGGGTCAGGAAGATCCCCTGGAGAAGGGCTCGGCAACCTACCCCAGTATTCTTGCCTGAAGAATCCCATGAACAGAGGAGCCTGGTGGGCTACAATCCATGGGGTCGCAGAGTTGGACACGACTGAGTGACTAACACTTTTCACAAAAGAAGAGGCTGGGTCTCCAAAACCAATACCAGAATGGACACAGAGCAGCAGCAGCTGCTGCTGCTAAGTTGCTTCAGTCGTGTCTGACTCAGTGAGACCCCACAGACAGCAGCCCACCAGGCTCCCCTGTCCTGGGATTCTCCAGGCAAGAACACTGGAGTGGGTTGCCATTTCCTTCTCCAATGCATGAAAGGGAAAAGTGAAAGTGAAGTTGCTCAGTCGTGTCTGACTCTGAGAGACCCCATGGACTGCAGCCTACCAGGCTCCTCCATCCATGGGATTTTCCAGGCAAGAGTACTGGAGTGGGGTGCCATTGCCTTCTCCCTACTTACTGGGGTAAGAGAGATTAATTTGATAAGATTCTTCCTTCAAGAAGTTTATAGGGTGGGACTGGTACTGAGCTTAATGTAAACGATGTTGAGATTAATCTAAACTGTAATAGGAAGCCTCTAAAAGAGAGACATAATAGTGTAGGATCAGTGAAAGTGGAGGAAAAGGGGGTGTTGGGTAAACACTCCAGAGTCTGTAAAGACAGGACTTGGCGGCTGGCCAGATGTGGGGACAGTGCTGAGGGCCTGGGGGTTTCCCTGTAAGTGAGCAAGAGGGTGACTGGCCTAGACAGGCATGGGGGAACTTGATGGGGAGGATGGGGATCCAGGTGGAGCACTGTGTGTGTGTGTGTGTGTGTGCATGTGTATGCAGGCAGGTGTGCACGTGTGTGTTTGCAGGATGTGTACACAGAAGTGGGTCTTCTCATTCTCCATGGTGTATCACTGAAAACACAATGAGGGCAGGTCTTGCTATCCGCACCAGGCTCTTTTCAGATGGAAACTGGCCCACAGGATTCCTGTCTCAGAATTTACAGCTAGAAACGCCTCTCCAGCTCCAGCCCTCCCTGCCTTTCTCTTGTTTGAGACCCAGGGATTGAAGGGGGTGTACTCATAGGAATGAAGGCAGGGATCTGGGTGGTAAAGACCTTCTCATTAATTTTTAAAAAGTGACCTAAATTTAATGTTCATTTCAAGTGGGCTTCCCAGGTGGCACTAGTGGTAAAGAACCCACCTGATAATGCAGGAGATTTAAGAGATGCGATTTCCATCCCTGGGTTGAGAAGATCCCCTGGAGGAGGATATGGCAACCACTCCAGTATTCTTACCTGGAGGATCCCAAGGACAGAGGAGCTTGGTGGGCTACAGTCCATGGGGTCGCCAAGAGTTGGACACAACTGAAATAATTAGCACTAGCACATGGGGACAGAGTGGGAAGGCATAGGATGGAAGAGGTAGGGGTTACTTCAGAAAGAGTTATTTGTTTTCTCCTGAGATGGCTAATAAACATACTTTTGCCCCTTGTATCGGGTACCTTGAGAAGCTGTCCTCCCTGGACCTGCTGTGGAAGGTCCTGATGATTGTATGTCTGACTGTCCTCATGCCTTCATGTTCTTTCTCTAGTACCTGGGTGCAGAGCCTTGTCCCAGAGAGTAAGAGACAGATAGCACAGAACTCAGCGAAAAGAAATGACTCGGATTCCTCCAGGAGCTCCTAGCACCTTTCATCTCCAAGACACATGTGTAAACTGTCTTTACATGAGTCATCTCACCCTGACCACTCTGACTTCGCCCGTCCTTCTGCCAGGGCCCTGTGAGCACCACAGTAACGATTGGTTTCCCTGAGTAGATGCCAGCTGGTCAAGTGCACCGGGTATGACCAGAAGGCAGAGAAGCTGCCTCACCAGAACAATGCCTGAGAGAATAAACGTCCCAGACTGAATCCTCTCAGGTGACACATCACAGTCCTGTGAAGTTTGAGTTGATGTTTGGAAATAGTCAAATGACATTAAGCTCCAATGGTGAGATATATGAGAGAGATTTAGGTTGAAAATAGATGATGCTGTGAAAGTGCTGCACTCAATATGCCAGCAAATCTGGAAAACTCAGCAGTGGCCACAGGACTGGAAAAGGTCAGTTTTCATTCCAATCCCAAAGAAAGGCAACGCCAAAGAATGCTCAAACTACCACACAATTGCACTCATCTCACAGGCTAGTAAAGTAATGCTCAAAATTCTCCAAGCCAGGCTTCAACAATACGTGAACCGTGAACTTCCAGATGTTCAAGCTGGTTTTAGAAAAGGCAGAGGAACCAGAGATCAAATTGCCAACATCCTCTGGATCATCGAAAAAGCAAGAGAGTTCCAGAAAAAACATCTATTTCTGCTTTACTGACTATGCCAAAGCCTTTGACTGTGTGGATCACAATAAACTGAGGAAAATTCTGAAAGAGATGGGAATACCAGACCATCTGACCTGCCTCTTGAGAAACCTGTATGCAGGTCAGGAAGCAACAGTTAGACCTGGACATGGAACAGCAGACTGGTTCCAAATAGGAAAAGGAGTACGTCAAGGCTGTATATTGTTACCCTGCTTATTTAACTTCTATGCAGAGTACATCATGAGAAATGCTGGACTGGAAGAAACACAAGCTGGAATCAAGATTGCCAGGAGAAATATCAATAACCTCAGATATGCAGATGACACCACCCTTATGACAGAAAGTGAAGAAGAACTAAAGAGCCTCTTGATGAAAGTGAAAGAGGAGAGTGAAAAAGTTGGCTTAAAGCTCAACATTCAGAAAACTAAGATCATGGCATCCGGTCCCATCACTTCATGGGAAATAGATGGGGAAACAGTGGCTGACATTATTTTTTGGGGCTCCAAAATCACTGCTGATGGTGATTGCAGCCATGAAATTAAAAGACACTTACTCCTTGGAAGGAAGTTATGACCAACCTAGACAGCATATTAAAAAGCAGAGACATTACTTTGCCAACAAAGGTCCATCTAGTTAAGGCTATGGTTTTTCCAGTAGTCATGTATGGATGTGAGAGTTGGACGGTGAAGAAAGCTGAGTGCCGAAGAATTGATGCTTTTGAACTGTGGTGTTGGAGAAGACTCTTGAGAGTCCCTTGGACTGCAAGGAGATCCAACCAGTCCATCCTAAAGGCAATCAGTCCTGGGTGTTCATTGGAAGGACTGATGTTGAAGCTGAAACTCCAATACTTTGGCCACCTGATGCGAAGAGTTGACTCATTTGAAAAGACCCTAATGCTGGGAAGGATTGGGGGCAGGAGGAGAAGGGGACGACAGAGGATGAGATGGTTGGATGGCATCACCGACTCGATGGACATGGGTTTGGGTAGATTCCGGGAGTTGGTGATGGACAGGGAGGCCTGGCGTGCTGCGATTCATGGTGTCGCAAAGAGTCGAACACGACTGAGCAACTGAACTGAACTGAGTGCTTGACAGAAGTAAGCTTACACAGAATGGATAAAAAACAAGGTCCTACTATATAACACAGACAACTGTATTCAATACCTTATGATAATCATAATGGAAAAGAATATTAAAAAAAGAATGTACGTGTGTGTGTGTGTGTGTGTGTGTGTGTGTGTGTAGAGCTTCCCAGGTGGTGCTACTGGTAAAGAACCTGCCTGCCAATGCAGGAGATGTAAGAAGTGTGAGTTTGATCCCTGGGTCAGGAAGATCCCCTGGAGGAGGGCATGGCAAACCACTCCATTATTCTTGCCTGGAGAATCCCATGGACAGAGGACCCTGGAGGACTATAGTTCATAGAGTTGCAAAGAGTCAGACACAACTGAACGACTTAGCTCGCACATGTATGTGTAACTGAATCATGTTGCTGTACAGTAATATTTAATACAACATTGTAAATCAACTATATTTTGATTAAAAAAAAACTATTTCATGTGTTGTGCATTGCTTATATTTAAAAAACTGAAGTTTTAAAGTAAATAAAAACAAAATTAAAGCATTAAGAAAAGAAAAATGAAAATAGGGCTTGATGACACCAACATAATGTTTTCTAGTTTGCATGGTTTGCAAAAGAGCTTCAAAACATCATTTTAAAAGGGAAGCTTCTAGAAGAGTTTTAGAGCAATGAATGTTTGAGTCCTCTACCCCAGGATTTATTGAAATATAATAATATTATGTGAGTTTAAAGTGGTTTGAGGCATACCGTGTGTTGATTTGATACACACATATTGCAAAATAATTACCGCCATAGTACTAACCATCACCTCCCTCTTATCACATAGTTTGTTATTTCTTTTTTGTGGTGAGAAAATTTAAGACTCATTCTGTTAGCAACAGTCAAGTATATGATATGGTATTATTAGCCATAATCATCATGTTGGACATTGGATCTCCAAACTTGTTACTTTTATAACTAGGAAATTGTACACTTTGACCAATATCACCCCATTTTCCTCAGCTCGTGGTAAAAACCACTCTGCTGTCTTTTTCTCTGAGTTTGACTCTTTTAGATTCCACATGAAATTGGTCATTGCATGCCCTTTTGGAATAAGTGCTTTGTCACTCAGTGACTTATTTGGAGAGGATAATGGCCACTTTGATGTAGAAATTCCAATCTGTTGGTGACAAAGCTGTACTCACCTTGTCATTGCATATCTTGGACTTGGTTTTACCTAGCAAAGTCAGGGACATATTTAGTGGAAGATAAGTTCCTTCACCCTAAAGGGATGGAAGGCTGAGGCATCATTAGATCCTGGGAAGTTGTGGGGGAGGGAACTTCATAGGTCTCTTCCTTCTGGGGACATACTGAAGGAAGAGACTATGAAGCAGTTAGAAAGAAGGGTGCGTGGAACTTAGGGCTGCCAATCTAGAGACTGTTTACTGTGGATCTTGGATATACAAGGGGAGAGACAAAACCAGGACAAATCAGCTTGGTGGAATTGATTTTGGGGACCCCTATAAATGAACGGTGACAATAAATGTGAGGTGGAGAGAGTTATTTGGAGCCTGGAATGGTTCTTATGGGAGGCTGTGATAAGATGGAGTCCTAAGCAGGAGGGAAGGGGGCTGCCAGCTTACCTCTCTGCCTCGATCTACTTTTGGCCCTTGGGGCTGATTCTAAAGTACTGATGGTACCTGAACCGGATCTAGGTCCTTGCCAACTCCCAGTCCTCCTGACCCATCCCTTTAATCCCTGGAGGCATTAGAGAGGCAAGCCCAGACACATGAATTGCCAATTTACTCATGGAAATGACTTGGACAAACAGAATTTTTATTTTCCTGTTAGTTCATGAGGTGGGGAAAAAAAAGCTGCCCAGTGGAGTATGAAGGACACAAGGGTTCCTGTTCCCTGCTGAGACTCCAGGAACCCTGGGAGGCCGTTGAGTCCTAAAATGCCCCCAAATGGCCATGATCCCTGGTTCCCTCTGATTCTGTATTGGGTAGAATTCCACTCTCTCTCCCTTTTCTGAGTTGGCAACAAGGAAGGAACCAGCTGGGACATGGAGGGATTTTGCTTCCTTAATAACTCAGAGATACTTAGAAGCGAAGGGGCTTAGGTGGGTGTCATTCCACCCATATATGTCAGACTGGCAGTGAGAGGGGAGGAGCTGGGGGAGAGACTATATCTTGATTCTGGCTTTACCTTTTGCTGTAAGTTTGTGACTCTGTTTTCTGGATACATGCTATGGTTGGGTATTTATAGATACATCTATCTTAAGGCTAGGGCTTCCCTGGTGTCTTAGATGGTAAAGAATCTGCCTGCAATGTGGGAGACCCAGGTTTGATCTCTGGGTTGGGAAGATCCCCTGGAGGAGGGCATGGCAACTCACTTCGGTATTCTTGCCTGGAGAATCCTCACGGACAGAGGAGCCTGGTGGGCTAGGGTCCGTGAGGTCACAAAGAGTCAGACATGACTGAAGCAATTTAGCACGCATGCACATGTCAAGGCTGGGAGTCTCTCGTTCTCCAAACTTCTTTAATTTAATCTCCTTCTATGACATGAAAAATAACATATAGAGAAAGTCAAGCTCCCACCCCTAAATACTACTGGAGCCCTAGGGGCTTCTGGTCTCATAATCACTCTCCCTGTGATTTCCTTTTCCTGCAGAACTGCTGGTCTCATTGGCATCTTGTTCTCGGTAGCTATTCTGTTGGCTTTCAATCTCCCCAAACGCAAGTCTTAGTTCCCTTTCTCTGAGTTCCACCCCCAACTCCAGCTTCACCGGCATGAAGCTATTGTGTGAGACAGGCTCTTGCTGAAGGTTTGTGTTGACATCACAGGATGACAAACAATTTTATGAGGATGAATCACCCACAACGTATGCTCTTGGGCTATGGGGGACACAAATTCCCACTAACCTCCTCCTCTAGCCTCTCTTCCTCCCGCAACACTTCTCTTCCTGGCCCCCCACTGCCCTGGGCTCTTGGCTTTCAGCCCCCCGCCCTGTAATTATTTTCACATTTTCCTCTCACTCATTCAGTTTGTCGAGAGCTACCATGTATCAGGCACCATTCTGCACAGGGATGAGTTTAGTTCTCTCTGTCTTATTGCCCAGGGGAAACTCGACTTTCTGATAAAAGGCCTGTCAGAAATTCTCAGAATGTATTTTTAAGAAACAAAACAAAACAGCACAAACAACAATCCATCTGCTCCTAGATGAAAGTTGTTACTCTTCTAGAAGATGGGTGCTCAGTCTCTCAGTGGTGTCCGTCTCTTGGCAACTCCATGACTGTAGCCCTGCCAGCTCCTCTGTCCCTGGAATTTTCCAGGTGAGAATGCTGGAGTGAGTTGCCACTTCCTACTCCAGGGGATCATCCTGATCCAGGAATTGAGGCTATATTTATTTTTGTTGTGAAGTTTTCTTACTTTCTGGGATATTAGGGGTAGTGTGCCAGTGTGTGTATATGTGTCTGCATGCACGTGTGTGCTCTAGTGAAGGGCTGGGAAGAATAGGGAGGGTCCCATTGCAAGGTGAGGCAATCCCCTAGGCAGAGTAGACAATGCCTGTTCACAACAAGATTCTGACATTGAGCCTCAGAGCCTCCCTGGCACCCTCTCTTCCAGACTCTCCATGAGTCCCCTGTTCTCTGGCTGACAGCTCCCAGGGACCAATGCTGCTGAGCTGACCCTGTGCGGAGAGGAGAGGGTCTCCTAGCAGTCAAAGGGGAGGAGACTGTGACATTGGAGAGCTCCTGGATGGAGAGGTGTAAGAGAGTTCTCCAGGTGGGGGCGGATTTCTGCCTGTCCTTTCAGGGCAGCTGGAGGTCAGCCATTAGGGAGGCAGGAAGGTAGACGGGATGGCCTATGAGCTGTGGCTTTGAGTTTACCACCGGAAGGTCAGGACCCTGTGTATGAGGTAGCAAAGCACAGGTTCTAGGGTAGAGTGGCTGTGCTTGAATTCCCATTTTGCCCTTATTTGCTGAGCGGCCTTGAGGAGATGCTGAGCTCTTGAGTCTACAAGAAAGGTATGACCTCATTCTCACGCTCTCATCTTGATTAAAGTTCAATGGAAGTGGAGGTCACTCTAGCCTGTAATGTAAGAGGGAAGGCCAGAAGGGAGTTATGAGGGTCTGTGATGGTCCAAGGGCAGTGGGTGTGGGGCAGAGCGCGCGCATTTGATAAACACTGCAGAGTCAACAAGGACAGGATGAGCGAAGACAGAGAGAAACAGAGATGCTGCAGCCTGTGGGTTTAGTGCAAGGAGGAGGCTGGTGTGCACATGTGTGCATTGTGTCTGAGAATGTGTGTGCATCTTACATGTTTGTGTGTATTGTGTCTGTGTGTACACTGTGAGTGAGTGTGTGGTATGGTTATCTTTGTGTGTGGCACGTGTGTATTGTGTATCTGTTTTGTTTGTGAACTTGTGCACACGTTGTACGTTTAATTCAATTTAATAATTTAATTGAATTGTAACGTCCCAAGGCTAGTCTTGGGGAAAGGAGTGCCTCAAGGAGCAAGACAGAGGATGAGACTTGAAGGAAGAATGTAAACAGCTCAGGGGAGCCTGCAGAGAGGGCCAGGAGGTCCATTTGCGTGGATTCCCAGCTCTCTGCTGCCCCTCCCGCCCCATTCCCCTGAGAGGCGTTCTAAGCTTAGGGCTTGGAACCCTCTGGGCTGTCTATTAAGGGGAGATGGGGCCCCCAGGTGACTTGGGAAAAGCTTCTTGTGCAAGGTTTGGTCTCTACTGCTGCCCCCACCCTACCCCACCTCCCCAGCCTACTTTCGCTGTGACTTTGGGAGAGTGAAGCGGGGCAACATCAATGCCAAAGTAAATGCCAAGCTGGTGCTGGCAGGAACCCTGGGGAACACTTGACAAAGCGCAGAGTCAATGCTCTCAAGCAGCAGGAGCTGGATCAATGGATTTAGGGTCAGGGGAAAGAAGAAGGAGAAAGGAAACTGAAGGAGGGGGTCTTTGGGCCATGTGGTCTGACCCTGTCAAGGTTACTGAGGATGGTTTTCCTGTTCACGGCTGAGGCCCTGGGGTCAGACTCTCAGGTTTGTGGGTGAGGATTTTGGAACTGGTAGTACCTGCTCATGGCAAGGGGCATTTGAATGAGTCAGGGCAGAGGGAAGAACAGGGTTTGGTAGGTGGATGGGCAGAGATACAAAGAGACAGAGACACCTGCAAAGCAAGATAGGAAGAGAGAGACCAGTAAAGAGAAGGAGAGATTGGAGAGGGAGAAAGTTAAGAGAGTTCCAGAGTGAGAGACTCAGAGAGTCTGTCCTTAGAACAGGTGAGGAATAAGTGTGCAAAGGAACTTTCTCTGAGTCACATTATACAATATCCCCTAATCATGGCAGTGTTTCATTAGGATTGCTATCCCTTGGTGAATGCCAGTATCAAAAGTCCTATACTTTCCCAGACAGACTTATCTGAGGCTGTTCTCTGCATACTGATTTTTTAGTAGCACTAATATTCCAGTTTAAAGGAAGTCTCCTTGCATGTCTCTGACTATGATTTATTGTTTATGGTACTGATGATTGAATGGATTCATTACTTTGAACTTGAATCAGATAACACACATATTTTCCCTCCCTGAGAATATAAATTTCATCATTTAAGACATTGTGAAATAAATTCATCACCACACACACATGTCTGACCTGAGAAACTCCCTCTTCTTCACCTTTGGGTTCATGGAGCGAAGACCATGGTTGACCCTGGTGGCTGCAGCTTGGAAAGGCTTCCTAAGGTCCCTGGGCGTTAGGATAGAACTGTGTGTCAGCAGGTAACCTTCCAAAGGCAATGGGCTTTACCTGGCTGGAAGAGAAGTTGAAGTTTGGATGGGATGGCTTATTTTTTGGAGAGCTGTGACCCAGCCTCTATCCCCAGGAGCAAATGATTTGAGGTTTCAGGGAGATGCCTGCCAGTTCTGATGCCAGGAGCTGGACCGGCTGAGAGAGTGAGGCCATGAAGCCATTTTCCCTGGCTAAGGTTGGGGGTTGGAATGGAGCCCCAGGAGGGTTAGTAAGGGATGGCTGAGAAATGAAGCCCTGAACCTGTGAGACAGAATGGGATCTGGGCACACCGGCCCCCTCTGTGTGGTGTGGAGTGAGCCTCTGAATGTGGCATATTCAGCAGGCCTCCTCCAGGTTCAGGACCTAAACAACTCCGCTGACCCTGTGCAGTGCTCGGACGCCTGAGGCTGGATGGCTCCTCTGAGGGCTTTCTATGCCGTTCTCCATCCTGCCTCCCTCCTCCTGGGGAGCCACGGCTGAAGCCCAGGGGCAAAATTCGCTGACACTCACCCACCTTCCCTTGAATCTTCACTCTCTTCTCTCCCTTTCATTGTTCTATGGGTAGTTTCTCAGGCTCTTACTCATCTGTGTAAGTTCCCTGCTTTAAATCCCCTCTTCTAAATCATCAGATATGTTTTTATTTTCCAGGTTGGGCCCTGAAAGGGATAGAGCAGCAGTCAAACAGACAAGGTGCTTGTGATTGTGGAGTTTGTATCCTTGTGGAAGGGGAGGGAGGCACAGAATACAAACAAATACACACAGTATACTGAGGCAATAATGACGATGATGCAGGTTGGTAATGGAGACCTCCAAGCTGTGGGCAGGGTAATAAGGGAAGTCCTCTTGGATAAGTGACATCTGAGCTGCAGAAAGTGAGGGAGTGAAGGTGGCCAAAGAGGGTGGGCAGAGACCCTGAGGCTAGAGCATCCTGGCACATGGGGGAACAGCAAGAAATCAGGTGGCAGAAGCCGAGTGAGCAAGAGGGGTAGTACTGGGAGATGCATACTGAGAAGTAGTGGCGGGGGGCAGGTCATTTAGGGTCTTACTGATCACTGTGAGGACTTCTGCTTTTGCTCTGAGTGACAAGGAAAGCCATAGGAGGATTTGAGTGCAGAAGTGATATGATCTTACTTTTTTAAAATATTGAAGTATAGTTAATTTACAATGTTGTGTTAGTTTCATGTGTACACCAAAGTGATTCAGTTATACCTATTAATACGTACATATTATATTCTTTTTCATTATAGGTTATTATTAGATATTGAGTATAGTTTTGTGTGGTATACAGTAGGTCCTTGTGGTTTACCTATTTTTTATAGAGGAGCGTGAATATGTTGATCACATACTCCTAATTCACAGCCTTGCCTGCTCCCCCACCACTCCACTCTCCCATTTGGTAACCATAAATTAATTTTCTACATGATCTGACTTATACTTGAAAAGGACCATTTTAGCTGCTGAGTGGCGAATAGGCTGTAGAAGCAGAGAGACCCATTCATCAACCATGATTGCTTTATGTTACAGAAAACCCAAGATAGGCTTATTTCTTCTATTAAAACAATCCAGAGGCACACAGTTTATGGCTAGTAGGGTAGCTCCACAAAGTGATTAAGGACTCAAGCTTCTTCTATATTTTTGCTTCACTATTCTGAGCGCCTGGCTTCCACCCTCCATGGACACTTCATGTTCTATAATGAACACTGAAGCTGCAGCCATGGAGCACTCTGAAGGCAGCAAGAGGAGTGAGAATGAGGAAGGGCTAGCTCATTCTCCTTCCATAAGTCTTCCCAGCAGTCTGTGCAGCACCTCTGATTATGTGGCCAGAACTGAGCCACATGGTCACACCTAGCTTCTAGGGCAGCTGGGAAATAGTTTCCCTATTGCCTGTGTTGTCCAGGTTTTTGTCACCAAGGAAGAAGGGGAATATGACATTGGGTGGTCATTAGTCTTCTCCACCACACAGTTAAAAAGATGTTGCAATAATCCAGGGGAGAGAGGATGTTGGCTTGTACCAGGTGGTATTGAAGGAAATGGTTGGTGGTGGTCAGATTCTATAGTGTTTTCTTGGTAAATCTGACAGAATTTGCTGGAAAATTATTAGTGGTCACTCACACAAGGGAGCAGTCCAGGATGATGACAGTTTTGAGCAGCTATAAGAATGGGAATTTCTATGGACTGAATTGATGAAGACCTCTGAGGGAACCCAGTTGGTGAGGAAGGCTTTGGAAATCACGAGTGTGGTCTCATTAGACATTCTGATGGAGCTTCCAGGCAGGCAGTTTGATACGTAAGGCTGGAGTTCAGAGAATATTTCTGGGCTGGCTAATATTTAAGGCTAAGAGATTGGATGAGATCATCTTAAACATGCATAGAGAAAGAGAGAGAGAGAGAGAGAAGAGGGTGAGATCAGAAAGATGGGAGGAATCGGCAAAGGAGACAGGGCAACCTTGTCCGGTGAGGAGGCAGGAGAACCAAGAGTGAGGTGGCCCGGAAGCCTCGGAGACACAGTATCTCAAGGATGCTGTGATGATGAGCTGTGTCATATGCTTTGATGGGTCAAGGAAGACAAAGTGAGGTTTAATCAATCAAAAGGCGACTTAGGACGATCTTGACAAGAGCATTTTCAGAGTGTTTGTAGGGGCCTAGTGTGAGCTTAGAGGCGAATGAGGGACAGGACTATGGAGCAGATAGTCTGAAAGTTCCTTCCACTACAAAAAACATAGAACCTGCATAGATCAGTTTAAAAAAAAAAAAACTGCATTACTGAGTTTGCCAGAAGTCAAGGAGCTCTTCAAGAGGAAAAAAACCCTCAAAAAACCATGAGTTAAGACCAGATTGATGAACAGTAAGCTGCTCTTACTTGGCAAGGAGATTCAGGAGAATCTGAAGGTTCAAAATTCTTGGTCTTAACTATGTCTTCTCAATACTCTCACAGCAAGATCTTACTTCTAACTTCTGTGTAAGAGACCTAGAGGGGTGGAACTTTCAGTTGGTGTTGTAACTTTGAAAGTTTTCCAATCAGACCCTTCCTGAGGTCCTCAGATCAATTTTCTCTGTGACTCCAGGGAATGGGTGTCTGTGCTCAGTCACTAAGTCATGCCCAACTCTTTGCGACCCCATGGACTGTAGCCCACCAGGCTCCTCTGTCCATGGGATTCTCCAGGCAAGAATACTGGAATAGGTAGCCATTTCCTTCTCTAGGGGATCTTCCTGTCCCAGGGATCGAACCTGTATCTCCTACTTGGCAGGGGGATTCTTTATCACTGAGCCAACTTGGAAGCCCTCAGGGAATGGGAGACTCCCTCAAAGTTGCCATGAAGGCTTCTTCTCTGTAAAAACACACCAAATGGTGGCTGACGCTGGTACTGAGGGAGGGCCTAGAGGCCCCTAGGGCCCTGGAATGTGAGGCCTCAGTGGCTTCAGTGGAGGCTTTGGCTGCGGTATCTGAGACAGGGATTGGGCCAGGGCCGAGGCTGTGGAGCCTGAGGCTGTGGTCTTGCCTAGGCAAGACCGAGGATGAGTGGTTCCTCATCACCAAACTGGGCTGTCTGGTCAGGGATGTGAAGATCAAGTCCCTGGAGGAGATATATCTTTTCCCTCTGTCCATCAAGGAATCTGAGATCATTGACTTTTTCCTGGGAGCATCCCTTAACGATGAGTTTTGAAGATTATGCCTGTGCAAAAGCAGATGCTTTTGCTGTCCGGGGGACCAGGTTCAGGGCATTTGTTTCCACTGGGGATTGCAATGGTCACGTTGGTTTGGGTGTCAAGTGCTCTAAGACGATAGCCACTGTCATCCGTGGGGCCATCATTCTTGCCAAGCTCTCCATTGATCCTGTGCCATGAGGGTACTGGGGGAATAAGATCTGCAAGTCCCACATTGCCCAGGTGACTGGCCACTATGGCTCTGTGCTGGTGCGCCTCATCCCTGCCCCCAGGGGCACTGGCATCATCTCAGCCCCCATGCCCAAGAAGTTCCTTGGTGATGGCCAGAAATGACCACTGCTGCACCTCTGCCAGGGGCTGCCGTGTCACCCTGGGCAACTTCACCAAGGCCACTTTTGATGCCATTTCTAAGACTGACAGTTATCTCACCCCTGATCTCTCGAAAGATATGGTGCTCAATTGAGTCTGCATATCAGGAATTCACTGACCATCTTACAAAGACCCAGCCCAGAGTTTCCCTGCAGAGGACCCAGGCTCCAGCTATACCCACCACATAGTTTTATATGAGGAAAATACAGCAAATGGAGCTCATTAAAAATTAAGTTGCTGTGAAGAACTTCACCACTCCGCCTGCCTGTCTCTCTGTCTCCCAACTCTTGACCCAGGGTTCAAACCCCTGTCTCCTGTGTCTGCCTGCACTGCAGGAGGAGTCTCTACCGCTGAGCCACCAGGGAAGCCCCTCCTACACTCCCTGAAGTATCAGTTCTAACAGTGCAAGAAGAAACCAGGTGACTGTGATATTTATAAAATACCACTGTTGTTATGGCGACTAAGTGCCAAAGCCACTGGATTCCCTGATGCCTTCTTGTTCTCCACCTGCCCTTCGTCCAATGTCACCTCTCATGATAATTTGAGTAATGTGAAGCAGTGAGTGAAAAACATGGATTACTAATGTCTCAGTTCCTCACAGCAAAGAAAGCCACCCTGCCTTCTGTGGCGAAAACCACCAGCCCTGAGTAACTTTACCAGGCCAGATGCATAAGAGAGTAATACATAGACAAATGGTAGTTGGGATTCAGTGGGTGAAATAATCATGTAATAAAAGATATAACAACATCATTTATATATAATATCATATATATAAGTAAAATTAACTTTTCACCTAGAAGAAAGTTATTTCTAACCATGTTTATGTATAAAATATATTCCATAGAGCCTGAAAATCTAAAACCAAAAAGAAACAAAAAGGTTAAATGGACATTTAGGAGATTAGGAAAATATCTTGGGGGTAGAAAAAACCTTACATAGGAATTAAAACAAAATAAACAAAAAAAGGAAAACAAACATTGATGATTATATACAAATTTAAAAGATACCACAGATGTCAGCAGGAGATGGCAAGAGTGAACATCGACATTTTAGGAATCAGTGAACTAAAATGGACTGGAATGGGCGAATTTAATTCAGATGACCGTTACATCTACTACTTTGGGCAAGAGTCCCTTAGAAGAAATGGAGTACCTCTCATAGTCAACAAGAATCCTAAATGCAGTACTTGGGTGCAGTCTCAAAAATGACAGAATGATCTCTGTTTGTTTCCAAGGCAAATAATTCAGTACCAGAGTAATCCAAGTCTATGCCCCAACCACTAATGCGAAGAAGCTGAAGTTGAATGGTTCTATGATGACCTACAAGACCTTCTAGAATCAACACCAAAAAAAGTGTCCTTTTCATGATAGGGGACTGGAATGCAAAAGTAGGAAGTCAAGAGATATCTGGAGTAACAGGCAAGTTTGGCCTTGGAGTACAAAATGAAGCAGGGCAAAGGCTAACAGAGTTTTGCCAAGAGAACGCACTGGTCATAGCAAACACCCTCTTCCAACAACACAAGAAAAGACTCTACACATGGACATCACCAGATGGTCAACACCGAAATCAGATTGATATATTCTTTGCAGCCAAAGATGGAGAAGCTCTATACAGTCACCAAAAGTAAGACCTGGAGCTGACTGTGGCTCAGATCATAAACTCCTTATTGCCAAATTCAGACTTAAATTGAAGAAAGTAGGGAAAACCACTAGACCATTCAAGTATGACCTAAATCAAATCCCTTGAAAGTGATAAATAGATTCAAGGGATTAGATCTTATAGACAGGGTGCCTGAAGAACTATGGACGGAGGTTTGTGACATTGTACAGGAGGCAGTGATCAAAATCATCCCCAAGAAAAAGAAATGCAAAAAAGGGAAAATAGTTGTCTGAGGAGACCCTACAAATAGCTGAGAAAAGAAGAGAAGCGAAAGGCAAAGGAGAAAAGGAAAGATATACCCATCTGAACACAGAGTTCCAAAGAATAGCAAGGGGAGATAAGAAAGCCTTTCTCAGTGATCAGTGCAAAGAAATAGAGGAAAACAATAGAATGGGAAAGACTAGAGATCTCTTCAAGAAAACTAGAGATACCAAGAGAACATTTCATGCAGAAATGGGCACTATTAAGGACAGAAGTGGTATGGACCTAACAGAAGCAGAAGATATTAAGAAGAGGTGGCAAGAATACACAAAAGAACTACACAAAAAAGATCTTCATGACCCAGATAACCACAATGGTGTGATCACTCACCTAGAGCCAGACATCCTGGAATGTGAAGTCAAGTGGGCCTTAGGAAGCATCACTACAAACAAAGCTAGTGGAGGTGAGGGAATTCCAGCTGATCTATTTCAAATCCTAAAAGATGATGCTGTGAAAGTGCTGCATTCAATATGTCAGCAAATTTGGAAAACTCAGCAGTGGCCACAGGACTGGAAAAGGTCAGTTTTCATTCCAGTCCCAAAGAAAGGCAATGCCAAAGAATATTCAAACTACTGCACAATTGCACTCATCTCTAGCACTCACGCTAGCAAAGTAATACTTAAAATTCTCCAAGAAAGGTTTCAATTGTACCTGAACTGAGAACTTCCAGATGTTCAAGATGTATTTAGAAAAGGCAGAGGAACCAGAGATCAAATTGCCAACATCCGTTGGATCATAGAAAAAGCAAGAGAATTTCAGAAAAACATCTACTTCTGTGTCATTGACTACACGAAAGCCTTTGACTACATGGATCACAACAAACTGTGGAAAATTCTTAAAGAGATAGAAATACCAGACCACCTTACCTGCCTCCTGAGAAATCTGTATGCAGGTCAAGAAGCAACAGTTAGAACTGGACATGGAACAACAGACTGGTTCCAAATTGGAAAAGCAGTACGTCAAGGCTGTATATTGTCACCCTGCTTATTTAACTCATACGCAGGGTACATCATGCAAAATGCCAGGTTAGATGAAGCACAAGCTGGAATCAAGATTGCCGGGAGAAATATCGATAACCTCAGGTATGCAGATGACACCACACTTAAGGCAGAAAGTGAAGAGGAGCTAAAGAGCTTCTTGATGAAGGTGAAAGAGGAGAGTGAAAAAGCTGGCTTAAAACTCAACATTCAGAAAACTAAGATCATGGCATCTGGTCCCATCACTTCATGGGAAATAGATGGGGAAACAGTGGAAACAGTGGCTGACTTTATTTTCTTGGGCTCCAAAATCACTGCAAATGGTGATTGCAGCCATGAAATTAAAAGACGCTTGCTCCTTGGAAGAAAAGCTGTGACAAACCTAGACAGATTAAAAAAGCAGAGACATTTAAAAGCATATTAAAAAGCAGAGACATTACTTTGCTGACAAAGGTCCGTCTAGTCAAAGCTATAGTTTTTCCAGCATTCATGTATGGATGTGAGAGTTGGACCATAAAGAAAGCTGAGCACCAAAGAATTGATGCTTTTGGACTGTGGTGTTGGAGAAGATCCTTGACAATCCCTTGGACTGCAAGGAGATCCAACCAGTGTATCCTAAAGGAAATCAGTCCTGAATATTCATTGGAAGGACTGACGCTGAAGCTGAGCTTCAATATTTTGGCCACCTGATGTGAAGAATTGACTCACTGGAAAAGGCCCTGGTGCTGGGAAAGATTGAAGGTGGGAGGAGAAGGGGACGACAGAGGATGAGATGGTTGGATGGCATCACTGACTCAATGGACATGAGTTTGAGCAAGCTCCGGGAGTTGGTGATGGACAGGGAAGCCTGGTGTGCTGCAGTCCATGGGGTTGCAGAGTTGGATTTGACTGAGTGACTGAACAAATTGAACTGAGGACAATTAACATCATAAACAGAAAGGCTAAGAAGAATTGATGAGATAACTAGATAGGAAGGAAATAGAGAAAAATGAAAAAAAATTATTAATTACTCTTCAGAAAATGTTGAGATGATATCATCTTCATAAGTCAATCATAAACAAAGAATTCTTATAAATTAAGAAGTCACTTACCAAAAGAAAGTTCCAAATACTGTTAGACATGGCTGTAAACAAATCACTGACTGGGAAATCAAGGTATGCTCCCATAGTGTAGACCAAAAAGACAAGGAGATAGAAATTATGAAGATGAAGATAAGAGACATGAAGGATAAGTCCAAGAGATCACATACATATTTAAAGGATGGTGAAAAGAATAAGTCAGAATATGAAGAGGAGGAGGCGGTAATGAAGGAGGAGTAGAAAAACTTCAGAAGAGAAGATACATTTAATACTCTAAAATTTTTTTTTAATTGAAATATAGTTGATTTACAATGTTTTAGTAGTTTCTGGATATAACAAAGTGATTCAGTTATACATACATATGTGCTTAGTTGCTCAGTTATGTCTGACTCTTTGCGACCCCACGGACTGTAGCCCACCAGGCTACTCTGTCCATGGGATTCTCCAGGCAAGAATACTGGAGTGGGTTGCCATTTCCTTCTCCATACATACATAAATACATGTGAAAGAAAGTGAAAGTGTTAGTTACTCAGTAGTGTCCGACTCTTTGTGACCCATCGCTCCTCTGTCCATGGAGTTCTCCAGGCAAGAATACTGGGGTGGGTAGCCATGCTCTTCTCCAAGGGATCTTCCTGGTCTGGGTACTGAACCTGAGTCTCCTGCATTGCAGGCAGATTCTTTACCGTCTGAGGCACCAGGGAAGCCCTACATATATATATATATATGTATATATATAAATATTCTTTTTATTTTACATTCTCTTCCATTATAGGTTATTACAAGGTATTGAGTATAGTTCCCTGTGCTATATAGTAGGTCCTTGGTGGTTACTTAATACTTTTAATTGAAACTTCCTAATGAAGGTAGGAATAATAGAGATTTATTTCTGAATTCTGAATTTTAGGGCTAATGATAATAATTCACAAGTTTCCAGAAAAAATTCCATGTAAAGGAAAGCCAGCTTGAATGGTATAAGATTTATTGTCTACAAGATTAATTGTCCATGGACAAGAAAGCAAAGTCTATTTGATTTCGAGGAGAAAAAACTGAGAAATTGAATTTCTATAGTTAAAAAATATCATACAGAAATTAAGTAAAAAGAACAGGGCCACTCATATACCATTTTTGAAAAATTTACTCTCAACAGGTGAAAAAATCCTAGAAACAATATAATGTAGTTTTGTATTCATAGTTGGTAAGCAAGGACCCTATTATAACTTTTGGTTAAATTTAATAATTATTATTGTTAAGTGTGGAGTCTTAACTACTCGACAACCAGGGAAGTCTGAAAGACATCCTTTTTTTGTCCTTCCCCCCTTTTCCTTCCTGTTGCAGGGGATGTGGGCATAATGGTGGGAGCTCCAGCAGCCACTTTATGATATTGAGACTGGAACTTGCACTTCGTGAATAGTGGAGCAGAAAGAGAGTGGGAACCTGGGTTCCTGAGATGGTGGAGTCTCCATCTCAGTTCTGGACTGCTTCCCTCCCGATTTCTTTCACATGTAAGAATGTGTGTTCTTAAGCTTATTTTAGAGTTTCTGCTTTACTTAGTAGAATCAAATACTAATTGATATAGAGATCCTTGAAGCCATTTGAAGAAAAATAGAAAGAGCAACCTAAAACTCAATTGAACTTGTCAATGTCAGTCTGGGGAAAAAATAAAAAAATACAAAAACAGGGGGAAGATGCTATAAAAATAGACGGCAGAGTCAAAAAAGTAAAATACAGTTGTATGTTTTCTATGAGAGAGGCACCGTAAATAAATGGACACAAGGGTAAACAATAAATGGAGGCCAAATATATGTGAGGTAAATGCTAACCCAAAGAAAAAAAGGTTCGTCATGTAAGTATTAGAAAAAGTGGAATCAAGGCCAAGATCATTAAATGGGAAAAAGAATGCCTTTTATGTAGAAAATAAAGGTACCATTCACCAAGAAGCTAGAATAGTCGTGAACCTTCATATATCAATACTACTTTGCGCTGAGACAAGTAAAACAAAATCTGTCAAAAATATGAGGAAAAAAAACAACCATGATAGTAGGAGACATTTAAAATGGCTCTCTCAAATAAATCTCAACAACATAGAATATTTGAGAACTAGGACAAAGAAGCTTTATTATGGCTTTGCTCACAATGATCAAAGAATGACCAATATTTTCAGTTCCCATGGGGCCTTAAATATAGGACATTGATCAATATTAAGCTCTCAAGAAAATCTCAATAAATTCCTAAGGTTGAAAATGCACAAGACTCATTTTCTAAAATAATATGTATTAAGTAGAATTAAATTGCAATCATTTTTTTAACCATTTGGAAATTTTAAAAAAATTAATTTATTTCTTTTAATTGGAGGCTAATTACTTTGCAATATTGTAGTGGTTTTTGCCATTCATTGACATGAATCAGCCATGGGTGTACATGTGTTCCCCATCCTGAACCCTCCTCCAACCTCCCTCCCCATCCCATCCCTCAGGGTCATCCCAGGGCACCAGCCCTGAGCACCCTATCTCATGCATCAAACCTGGACTTGGCATCTGTTTCACATGTGATAATATACATGTTTAATGCTATTCTCTCAAATCATCCACCCTCGCCTTCTCCCATAGAGTCCAAAAGACTGTTCTTTACATCTGTGTCTCTTTTGCTGTCTCACATATAGGATCATTGTTACCATCTTTCTAAATTCCATATATATGTGTTAATATACTATACTGGTGCTTTTCTTTCCAACTTACTTCACTCTGTATAATAGGCTCCAGTTTTATCCACCTCATTAGAACTGATTCAAATGCATTCTTTTTAATGGCTGAGTAATATTCCATTGTGTATATGTACCACAGCTTCTTTATCCATTCGTCTGCTGATGGACATCTAGGTTGCTTCCATGTCCTGGTTATTGTAAACAGTGCTGCTATGAACATTGGGGTACACGTGTCTCTTTCAGTTCTGGTTTCCTCGGTGTGTATACCCAGCAGTAGGATTGCTGGGTCGTATGGCAGTTCTATTTCCAGTTTTTTAAGGAATCTCCACACTGTTCTCCATAGTGGCTGTACTAGTTTGCATTCCCACCAACAGTGTAAGAGGGTTCCCTTTTCTCCGCACCCTCTCCAGCATTTATTGTTTGTAGACTTTTTGATAGCAGCCGTTCTGACTGGCGTGAGATGGTACCTCATTGTGGTACCTCATTGTGATTTGCATGGAAATATTTTTTTTTTAAAGCAGTTTTCTAAATATCAATATCTCTTGGTCAAAAGGAAAACTAGGCATTCAACTACAGGCTCTTTGAAAACTGACAACAGGAGCAATTCACATCTAACGTATGAGTTGCAGTCCATGTGGTTCTCAGAGAATTCTTCACTCCTGGCAACTTTTATTGCAAAATGAGATATATGGAAAGTAAAGGAACAAAACATCTAACTTCAGAGACTAAAGAAAAGCCAAATAAACCAAAAGAGAGTAGGAGGGAATTAGTAGATACAAAAGTAGAAGTCATCCAAATAGAAAACCACAAACAGAACACAATGTTCTCAGGACCCCCTCTTCCGTGGGAGGTACCAGAGGCGCAACCCACTCTGCTGTACTGGCAGTCCGACCCCCCAGGCTTGGGAGTTGGAGCCCACAGACATGCTGGCTCCGAGTCGGCACTGCAGTTTCCAGACCCTCTGGCTACCCCTCCTCAGTGCTTCATCCATTCACCTCCCCGCAATGCATCTTCCATTTAAGATTTTGGTTCCTGGATCAGTGTAGCTCCCTATCCCACATTCTACTAACATCTCAGACAATTTGCATTTTTCTGGAGTCTCCCAATTCTTTGACCCCCTGATTTCTAATGTTTCATCTCAACTGCTTTGGCCACATGCATGCATGCATGCTAAGTCGTTTCAGTTGTGTCCGACTCTTTGTGACCTTATGGATTGTCGCCTGCCAGGCTCCTCCATCACACTCGTGAAATATCATTCTGATTTATTTGTGAAAAGTGATTAACTGACTTTCTTCACTGAACCAACACTCTTTTGGACTTGACCACAACAATGTTGCTGGCTGATGTGTTGCAAACTAAAATTTTAAGTCCTAAAGAGTCAATGGGATCCCGGAGGAGTCTTCAGACTGTGGGGAGTGTGGGAATAATCTGGGAAAGCTTCATGGAGGAAGAGGCTTGAGGAATGGTTGGTGTGGAGCTTGTCAGCTGAAAAAGGAGAGGCAGAGTGAAGTGGCAATGTCCCAGGGAGCCCTGAGAGGAGAAAGAGTGGAGCAAACTTGTGAAGGGGCCAGGATACCATGATGGTCCCTGTAGGATGGTAGAAGATCTAAGTATTGGGGGAAAAGCCTGGATGAAGCAACTTCTTTGGTCCCTTTTATGATTCCTGGAACTCTAGGTGGCAACCAAGGCCAGAAATCCTCCAATCTGGCTATGTACCCTGGATCCTTCCTGCTTTCTGCCCTTCTCCAAGCAGCATCCCACCTCCAGTTCTGAAAAAGTAAATTAACAAAGAAAGGGACCAACTCCATAACAGAGAGAGGCACAGTTAGAGGGAAAGGGTCTCAGGAGAGTTAGCCTATCCACACCCTGCTCAGGTAGAAAGAGACCACAGTTATCACTCCTGCCCTTGGGTTCTCAGGGGGTCCTGGGCCTTGTCTACAAGGGACAGAGGAGGAAGCCCTTCCTGAAACTCCATTCAGTCCTCTCCTGTCTTGAGACCCTCCCTGTGCCAGCTTCAGGACAGGAGGTGGCTGTGAGGAAATACAGAGACACTAGAAGTCAGGGCACCCACTCAGATCAGCACGCCAGGCTTTTCATAACCTGATTCAATTCCCAGCTTTGGGAGCATGCAGTGACACGTTCAGTTATTTCTGGACATTCCAAGGATGTTCCCGTCTCCTGGTCCTTACTTATTCTACCCCCTTTCCCTGAAATGCTCTTTCCTCTTTCTTCTGTTATCAAACACTACCCATTCTCAAGGTTCTGCATAAAAGCCATCTCTTCTGTGGCTGCCCCAAGCTTCCCAGGCTCAGAGCTAATTATTCTCTCTTGGCACTCATGTCTCTCTTCAGTCAGCTCTGAAATTAGACCGTGTGTGTGTGTGTGTGTGTGTGTGTGTGTGTGTGTGTGTGTGTGTGTGTGTGTGTGTGTGTGTGTAAGAGACAGAGGGAGAGAGAAAGAGAGAGATGATTGAATATTAGGGAAGGTTAAGGGGCAATGGAGACATGAGTTGAAGGGTGCAGTTTTCTTCAAGTCATCACTGGCTGTGACTGGGTGTAGCAGCCAGAATAATGCTCCCTTTCTTCCCAGATATTCACATCTTGATCCAGAAACTGAATATATTACATTACATGGTACAGAGTAAGAATTAAGGTTGCAGCTGGAATTAAGTTTGCTAACCAACTGACATTGAGATGGGAGATCATCCCGGATTACTTGGGTGGGTCCAATGTAATCATTAGGGTCCTTATAAATGAAACAAGGAGGCAGAAGAGTCAGAGAAGGAGATGTGAAGCAGAGGTTGGACTGATGTGGTTGCTGGCTTTGCTGAAAGAAGGGGGGCCACGAGCCAAGGAATGTGGGCAGCCTCTTGAAGTCAGAAAAGAGTAGGAAACGGATTCTCTCATAGTCTCCAGAAGGAATACAGCCCTCCTGGTGCCTTGAATTGAGCCCGATTTCAGACAGCAGATCTCCAGAACTATAAGATTTGTGTGGTTGTAAGCCACTAAATTTGCAGTGATTTGTTATAGCAGCAATAGGAATGTACACCACACCACAGCAAATATGTTTGGCAGGCCACAGTGTCCAGTTGCCTCTCTCTGGGGAGAATGTCCTTCTAGTGCAAAACTCTAAGCGGTTCTGAGTTTTGAGCTAATCTGGGGGGACACTTCTGTTACAACCCCTCCTGCCATTGAGGTGGGTGATGGTGAAGATGGTGGGGAAGGGGTGCATGTGAACTAGGTTTGAGTGTAGCCTCCATGCATAGGATCAGGGAGGTTGATTAGGGCTCATGCATGAGGATAGAGTACCACCATATGCCTGGTTCCACTTTCCCTGGGTGCCCTTCTTCAGGTGGCTCAAAGTCACGGGATGACCCAAGAAGAGACACTCTTCCTCTTCAAAGCTCAAACTCCTCATTGCAAATAAAGAGATTGAATCAGATTTCTCTCAGACCACCGGCTGTTCAGATCCTGGCCTTGACCCTCATTCAGCCAGTGCCCCGCTTCTGGTCCACCCCTTGCTCTGCATTCTCTTGCCTTAGACACACTAAAGTCCCTAAACAGGTGTATGCCCTGCAGATAAACTTTCCTCACGTTACTGGCTCCTAATTTGCCTGGGGAAAATCCCTCTTAGAGAATAATCTCCAAAAACTCTGTGTTTTTGTCCATATTCTCTGGTCCCCAAACCTGATACTTCTGGTGTTGGAGTGAAAGGGAGTGTGAGGGAGACCTTTCTGGTTTCATGGCTGATTTTTCCTGTAAATCGTTGGCCATAGCTCACATACAGCAGCAGAGGGCGCTGTTAGCTAGATTTTCATGTGTGACATTCAGGGGTGCTGAAGATTTCATTTTGATAATTTTGTTATAGGTCTTTAAACTGATTGCAATTAATCTAGTTTGTGAAACACTTCAAATAAATGTACAAAAACAGAATAGTATAGTGAACACGTGTTAGTGAAAGTCGCTCAGTCGTGTCCAACTCTTTGTGACCCCATGGAGTCCAGGCCAGAATACAGGAGAGGATAGCCTTTCCCTTCTCCCACATTGCAGGCAGATTCTTTACCCGCTGAGCCACAAGGGAAGCCCGAGAATACTAGAGTGGGTAGCCTATCCCTTCTCCAGAGGATCTTCCCCACCCAGGAATCAAACTGGTGTATCCTGCATTGCAGGTGGATTCTTTACCAACTGAGCTATCAGGGAAGACCCAACAAAGAGTAACAGGACATGAATTTAATAATAATAATAAAATGCCAAAATGGTAAAGTATCAATTGAACTTTGACTCTTCTCCCTTTCCATCAGGAACTAGCCAGTTTCATTAATTGCTTATTCTTCTATTTTAGGATTTTAACCTTTTTTGTTACAGAAAAATGTTTCCATTAGTATTCTAAAGTCTGGCTTTACAGATTTTAAATTTTATGTAAGTGGTCTCACACTTTTGTCTCCTTCTGAAACTTGCTTTCTTTTCAGTCTACGTTATATCTTTGAGACTTAATTCTGGTGATAAGTGTACTTCTAGCTCATTTATTTAAACCTCTGTCCTAGATCTTTTTGTATAAACATAACCAATTTATTCTTATTCCCCTGTTGATGGATGTTTGGTTTTCCATTTCTCATATTAGCTGTACTACAAGGATATTTTTGTTCCTTTGTTTTGTGTCTTTTTCTGTCCATGGGTTAGAGTTGTCAGCTTGTGTGATATGAGCATCTTCAACTTTTACTGTTGTTGTTGTTTAGCTGTTAAGTCATGCCCAACTTTTTGCAGCACCATAGACTGCAGCCTCCCAGGCTACAGAAGTCCACGGGATTTCCCAGGCAGGAATACTGGAGAGGGTTACATTTCCTTCTCCAGGGGATCTTTTCGACCCAGGGATTGGCCCCACATCTCCTGCATTGCAGGAAAATTCCTTATTGCTGAGTCACCAGGGGAGCCTTCATCTTTACTACAATTTGTCAAACTGTTCTCAAAAATGGTTCAACCAAATGCTCTGCACTGGGGATACGCATGAGATATTTGTTCCCATTGTTCCAATACTCAGTGTTATCAGACTCCAAAAATTTTACAAATATAATGGATATGAAATTAGTTTCTACAAATAAAAGTCAAAAAGAGACTAGAATTTGTAAAAAAACCACACATATAAACATATATGTGTATATGTATGTAGATCAGTTTCCAGTTTCTATTTCAATAAATGTTTTACAGTATTTGTATACAGATGTACATGTATATAACATAAAAATAAATGAATATACATTTTAAAAAGTATCTTCTTATTATTTCTTTTCTTTTTTATTTTTCCAGCTACACCAAGTGGCATGTGGGGCCAGTTTCCTGATCAGGGATCAAATCTGCACCCCCTGCATTGGAAGCACAGTCTTAACCACTGGATCACAAGGGGAGACTGTCCTGAAGTTTGTGTTTCTCTGTCTGTGAAGATGAAGGTTTTTCATATGACTATTGGCTTTAGTGTTGCTTTTGTGAATTTCTTTTTTAAAAATTAACTTTTTTTCACTGTTGTAAAAACACTTAACACAAGATCTACCCTCTTAACAAGATTAAAAGTGTTCAAAAAGTATTGCTGACCAAAGGCATAATGTCATAGAGTAAATTCTAGAATTCATCATCTTATATCTACTCTTTTTAGGGCTTCCCAGATGGTGCTAGTGGTAATAAAGAACCCACCTGCCAACGAAGGAGATGTTGAGTTGCAGGTTTGATCGCTGGGACTGGAAGATCCCCTGGTGAAAGGCATGTCAACCCACTTCAGTATTCTTGCCTGGAGAATCCCATGGACAGAGGAGCCCTGTGGGCGATCTACGGTCCACATATCTACTCCTTATTTACACTTTTTAGGCCTCTGTTCAAAGTTCACACAATAGTGTAAAGCAATTATCTGCCAATTAGAAGTAAAATAAATAAATAAAAAGAAGCAAAGAACAAAAATAAGTTCACTTTCCCAGACTCCTGTAGCTAAAGTTACCACTCTGACTTCCATCAATCTTCATCTATTGCCCTGCTTTCTTTTCTTTCCTTTTTTAAATTGCATTTAAAAATTTTAAGTTTAAAATTAAAAAAAAATTATGTCAGCTTTATTGACAAATGAAAGTTGTATATATTGAACTTGTAAAATGATGTTTTGATACACTTATACTTTGTGAATGGGCTTCCCAGGTGTCACAGTGCTAAAGAATCTGCCTGCCAATGAAGGAGACACAGGTTCCATTCCTGGGTTGGGAAGATCCCCCATAGTAGGAAATGGCAACTCACTCCAGTATTCTTGTCTGGAAAATTCCATGGACAGAGAAATCTGACAGGCGATAGTCCATGGGATCTCATAGTTGGACACGACTGAGCATGCACATTGTGTAATGATCACCACAGTCAAGTTAATTAAAACACATCTATCACCTTATGTAGTTACCCTCACTTTTTTTTTTTTTGTGGTGAGAACACTCAAGATCTACTCTCTTAGCAGAGTTCACGTATACAATACAGCATTACTAACTTAGTCATCATGCTGTACATTAGGATTTGTTCATCTTATAATGGAAAATCTGTGTGCTTTGACCATCATCTCTCCTTTTTTCCCACCCCCATCCCCTGACAACCATCATTGTCATCTCTGCTTTTATGAGTTCAACTTTTTAAGGTTCCACATATGATTGATATCATACAGTATTTGTCTTTCTGTATCTGGCTTATTTCACGTAGCATAATGTCCTCTGGATTCATCCATGTTGTTTTAAATGGCAAGGTTTTCTTCTTCATCATGGCTGAAGATGAAGACATGACAATAATGAAGACTTATTGTCTTCATTAAATTTGCAGTGATTTGTTATAGCAGCAATAGGAATGTACACCACACCACAGCAAATATGTTTGGCAGGCCACAGTGTCCAGTTGCCTCTCTCTGGGGAGAATGTCCTTCTAGTGCAAAACTCTAAGCGGTTCTGAGTTTTGAGCTAATCTGGGGGGACACTTCTGTTACAACCCCTCCTGCCATTGAGGTGGGTGATGGTGAAGCATTTCTTTTTATCAGGGGGCATAGGAAATCTTCTCCAAAAAACCTGTCTAAGGTTTTCTTTTTTCAGCTGCTGTTGGCCACCCACTCTTAACTGAAGTAAGGAAGTTATCATCTGCCTTTGCGTCCTGGTAGGGCCCAATGGGCTGGCAGCAAGGAATATGGGAATTGGCAGGTGAAGACATGGGTTATCAGCTAAGTCAAGAACTAAGGTGCACCACATGTATCAGCGGAAGGCTGAGGAATCTAATAGAAAATTGTGCTAACCATATGATAAAAAATTCACAAAAGAATTCAAATGACCAAGTAAACTTGAGACATGTTTAACTTTGCTTGTGAGTAAACAAATGCAAATCAAAACAAAGGAACATTACCTTTTGCTTATCTGGCTGGCAAAGGTAGAAAACAAAAATGAGAATCAGGTATGAAGGGGGTTTGCAGAAATTGGGAACATTTACTCCATGCCAAACAATTGTAATTTTGCCAGTGTGTCTGAAAATCTTTTTAAAAAGATGTATATATTTTTATCCCAGCAATTTCACATTTAGGATTTTTTCCTGAGTAAATAGACAAGCAAGATACAATTTATTGCTTCTCTCTGTTGTGGAATATTCCATAAAGGGTACACCCTACAACTTATACATTTCTTTAGAGATGGACTCCCAGTTTGGTTCCAGCTTTTTGCTCTCACAAACATTATTGCTGTAAATAGCCTCAGACGTATCTGCCTGAATGTGTGTGGGGTTGGACTGTTGGGCCATTAGATATATACATATTTAATATCACCTAGGACTGTCTGATTCCTCCTGGCATGGGAGAACCAGTTTATGCTCCCCACGAACACCTGATGAAAATTCCCTTTATCAACACAGGATATACCAATATTTTGTTTTTATCTGTTTTTCTAATTTTTGCCACATTAATGGTGGTAAAGTAGCAGTTAGTTGCTTAATTTGCATATTTCTGATTGTTGATACATTTAGAATATCTTCATATAGTACTGTTTAGCCGTTTGCATTTCCCTTTCTATTTTATATTCTTTGCCCATTTTTTTTGGTTATTTTTCTTGTTTTATTGATACCATAAAAATCAGCTAAGATAATTGATTGGTTTGTATGCATTGGGCAAATATTTTTTTAAATAATTTAATCCTCACACTAACCTTATGAGGTAAGTACTCTTATTATCTTCATATTGTTGGTGAAGAAAGTGAGATCAGCAGGTTAAATAAGATTATGTGGTTAGTAACTTGTGTAAAAATTATAATTTCTTTCTGTCCCTTTGAGATGTAAAACTTCTTGCCAGGTTTACAATCTGTGTCTGTCTTTCTCAAAGACCTGGGAACCATCCCTTTGAAGTGGAATCATTAAGGAAGATAGCCCTGGGACTTCTCTGGTGGTCCAATGGTTAAGACTCCTGCCAACGTGGGGATGTGGTGGTGGTGGTGGTGGTGTGGGTTCCATCCCACATGCTGCGCGGTACAGCCAAAAAAACTTTTTTAAAAAACAAGGAATATAACTCCATCTCTCCTGTCTCTAGGAGGGTGAGAGTCTCACCTTGGTGAGAATCTTCTCCGAGTCATAAAACTACCTCTTGTCATGAAGATATGAGAATGCTTACTTTTCCTTTGGGTACAGTCAATTAGCAAACACAGATGACCTGTGACCTCTCTCACTCCAGCTCTTAAAAACTCTCCAGTCCTTTGTCTTAGTAGACTTGAGCTCAGACTGAATTTTGGCCTTAGTACTCTTGCTTGGAAAATCCCATGGACGGAGGAGCCTGGTAGGCTGCAGTCCATGGGGTCGCTAAGAGTCGGACACGACTGAGCGACTTTACTTTCACGCATTGGAGAAGGAAATGGCAACCCACTCCAGTATTCTTGCCTCGGGTTCTTGCCTCGAGAATCCCAGGGATGGCGGAGCCTGGTGGGCTGCCGTCTGTGGGGTCGCACAGAGTCGGACATGACTGAAGCGACTTGGCAGTAGCAGCAGCAGCAGCCTCTATTGCAATAGCCTTGAATGAAGTCTTTCTTGTCTATTTAACTTTGCCCAGTGTGATTTTTTTCAATTGCTTACTTTTTAAAAGAAAAATGACAGCTATATAAAAACTGTACAATAGTCCATTTGTGTGCAGCTTAGCATACATGTAAGTGAACATGTGCATAAAGACAAATATGAAATATGGTTATATAAATAAACATAATGGCAATCCTAAAGTGGTGGAATTGGTATTTCTGGTGATCTTTAATTTCTTCCCTACTCTTGCTTACACTGCTTGAAAATTTCAAATGAACATCTGTTATTTACGTTGCCTTGAAAATGGGTCAAATAAATAATACTGTTGTTTTATATGTCCAGGTTCTAACTAATTAAGAGAGACAGAACAAGGTTAGATGTATGGAGAGAAAATTATTAGCTTTGCTATTGATAAAATTGATACTGGATAAGTGACATATATAGGCACATTTTCATCACCAGGATTAGACAGATTTATACCCAGTCCCAGGCAGCACTGAACACTCATGGTTCTCCTGTTTGGGAAATATCTCCACAAAATTTGGGACATGCAGGGGCAGAGTTTATTGTGTATTTTCTGCAAGCAACTTACTTTTGAGAGAGAGAAGAGAGAAAGGACTTAGTTTCAGCATCCATGTTACACTTGTCAAAGTCACAAATCATATTAAACCTCCCCAAGCCCAGTGGAGTGAGTGAGAGTGTGTGAGAGGCCAAGAGTACCAAACAGGCAGAATCTTATCCGACCAAGGGAAAGAACAAAATCAGAAAAGAAGCAATCCTCCATGTGCTAGGAGTTTCCAATATCCATTCCTTTCTCCTTTATCAGTATCAGAACTCCTAAATTTAGCTGAGTCCATGACCACCCAGAAGAAAAATGACATTTCTCAACCTCTCATGCAGACACATATGACCATGTGGTTAACAGGGTCCATGCAAGTTAAGCTGAAAATGTATCATGCAACTTACAGAAAGTTTCCTTAAAAGAGAGGGCATGCCTTTCTTCTCTCTTTTCTTTCCTTCCTGTTGCTTGTTATGTGGGCCTGATAACTGAGGCTGTAATAGCCATCTTGGACAATGAGGTGAAAAACGCATGGTGACAATTATAGAGCAACAAGATCAAAGAATCCTGGATTCCTTATGATCATGGACTGGTCGTGGCAACTACAGACTTTCTGAGAGAGAGAGAGGAATAGAGGAAGAGAGAGGAGAGAGACAAATTTAGCATGTTTAAGCCACTGCTTCTTTGTTTATATATTTATCTGTTTATTTCCTGCTAGACCCAATCCTAACTAATTTATACTGTGGAACTAGGAAATGGGAAGATGTATCAGACAGAAAGTAAAAACATGACATTGGCTTGGGAATTGACTAGTGGACAGCAAGGATCCAGAATTTGCAGGGTGAAAGTGTGGTAACTACTGTCATTCAGCGGTAACACAATTGAAAGGAGGAAACTGCCAGAGTTGGACAGCTAACTGCCTGCCAACTGAGGGTGTGTGCTATTAGCGGAAATGATGGGAAATAGCAGTATTAGTGTGGGTTGGCTGCTTCCTGCCACTTTCATCGAAGTTCTGGGAGAGAGAGGAATTAATGCTAGAGCTTGTCCATCTGCAAGCAGAGATAGGAGGAAGTACAGCGCTCTGGGAGATGTTTTCTGCTCAAGGCCTCTAATTTAAATTGACTGAAAGTCTGGAATTTGGAGTCTTGACGTTTGGAAAAGATAATCACTATAATATCCAGAAATGAAGCAGTTGTATCAGTGGCTGTGAAGGAACAGCCGAAACAGTAGATAAACTGTGGCTCCAAGCCTTTTATAGCATCCTCTAGGAAGAGTTTTCTGTCAGACAATGGGATCTGTCTGCAATAGCAAAGGATGCTGCCTTTATGCTATAATTATTTTTTCGTTCTGAGCAGTTCTAGATAGCTGCCATTAACTTGATGGAGAGGAGAGAGGCCAGCTAGTACAAACCAGTCTTCATATTTTAAAACCCTTCAATTGTGGGTTATTTGCATGTGGGATATATGGAATTTAATGGATACAAACACATCAGGTCTCTACTAAGTTTTTAAGGAATTATAGTGATAAAGAAACCATAAGCCTGACTTTAAAAGCCCACGACTTTTCCACCTGCAAAACGTACGAACAGTGGAAAGTTGAACAGTGGCTCCTAAGAAGGCTATGCTTTCTAAAGTTTCTAGAGTTGGTTTTGGCTACAGAAGATGAGAGTGAGGAAGGACAGACTGGAGAGGACAAGGAAAAGGTGTTTACTCCCCTAGGCTAGAACCAGGGGAAGTTGGTCAAAATAAGGACTTGGTCTACTATCAAAGAACGATGGAATTAATTGTTATGGACTAGTGACTGCTGTGTAGTTTCCCTGCTCCTCTTCATCAAACTGTAGGTTTAATCTGTGTCTTACTCCTCCATTGCATCTTGGGTGTGTTCCAAGTAGATGAGATCTTGTAGCTTATAGGTCACCAGCTCATAAAGAACAATATCTAGATCCAACTGAGAAAGAGTTCATCACCTAGAGGCTCTGATCTGAGTCTGACTCTGATCTCTGACTCTGATCTGGAGGCTGTGCCTGGATGTGTCTGGAGACTTTGCTGTTGTCCTTTTTTGAGGAGTGTGTATGTGTGTCCTTTAGGGAGAGGGAGGATGTACATAGATAGATGGTGGGTGGCCAGAAAGATAGATGGTGGTAAAGACTGCAAGTTAGTCCCTAATATCCATTCTTCCTTTCTTCCTCAGTCACAGAAATTTCATCTGGAGACTTGGCTACTGGACCTATAGATGACTTTCCAACTGCCACTGAGGCTATTATGACCACAGGGCTATGTTCTGGCCAAGACAGTATGTATGATGAAAGAGCCTGGTGCACCTGCTTGAGCATCATCCTTAGAGGGAAGAATGGGTATGCCCTTCTTTGTTTTTCCTTCTTATTGGCCAGGAAGAAAGCATGAGAGCTGGAAGTGGAAGAGGTATCTTCAAACAGAAGGCAATGTAGAATCCAATTCTCAGGATGGAAGAGTAACAGGGTAGAAGGCAACTGGGTTACTGGTAATTGTGGAGCCAAGTACAGTCATGTTTCACTTATGCTTATGTGAAAGAAAAAAAATATATTTTTGGATCTAATCTTGATATTCCCCCAAATTTATACAATCCTAAAAATCTACTGCAGCATTTACTTTTATTTTAAAATTTTAATTAATTTTAAATTTTATTGGAGTATAACTGGTTTACAATGTTGTGTTAGTTTCAGATGTACAGCAAAGGGATTCAGTTACACATATACATACATCTATCTTTTTTAAAATTCTTTTCCCACTTAGGTTATTAGAGAATATTGAGTACCAAACAACAATAACTTTCAAAAGAACCCAGCTGAAGAGAAGGTGGTATAGAGAGGTGAAAGTCAGATTTCTGAATAATGGTTTGTCTTCAGTTTGACTATCAAGAGGCCTAACAAACAAACAAATCCGTGTTTTTACCCCTCACAAATCATCTTATTTGAGTAAAAGCGCTTGATATATTGCTTGAGATTTGGGGGTGGAGCTGCTTTGCAACTTGACTGGCAATTACACAGCAGGCCTGTGTGACTGATACTGTCTTGATTTGTCTCCAATAATGTACATTTTCTCTAGCATATGATATCTGTCATAAGCAAGCTCCTTTTTTCTTCAACATCAGGCATACACTGCATTTATAAGCAGGCAAAAGAGGTTAACTCAGTGTTCTCTGGCAGTACATAAATAATGTAAATGCTACATAAATGCCACAGAAAGGTAATATTTTGAACAAGTTGCAGTTATTAGCTCAGTTATGATACTGTGTAACAACAGATATAATAATAACAATAGGATGCTGGCCATTTTAATTATAGATGTGTCTAAATTCTACATATATTAAGCTCCTCTATATATAATGCATTATTCAAATGGAATTATTATATCACATTGAAAAGTCTAATGCTAAAAAGTACTATTTGAAGTATGGGAAATATCATAAGCATTTCACACATATATGAAAATAAAGCCCTATAGTACCCTTTTGCTTTAAATTACATCTGTCTCCTATGTGCGGTATTTGGACTTCCCTGGTGACTTGGTGGTTAAGAATACGCCTGCCAATGTAGGAGATGCAGGAGACTCCAGTTCGATCCTTGGATCGGGAAGAGCCCTTGGAGTAGGATATGGCAACCCACTCCGGTGTTCTTGCCTGGGAAATCCCATGGACAGAAGAGCCTGGTGGGCTACAGTCCATGGGGCCGCAAAGAGTTGGGCACGACTGAGACTAAACACCACACCACATGTGTGGTATTTAAAGAGGTTGAAAGTTGAGCACCTCAGATGCAAGCCTTGGTGGGCGAGGACCCAGAGTCCTCTCACACACAGGGGGCTCAGAGGAACGCCCAGAGCTTGCACACAGAGGGCTCAGAGGAACGCCCAGAGCTTGTAGGATGCAGTTAGGAGGAACCTCTCTGGTTCTATGCTCTCATTTAACACAAGAGGTGACTGCAGACTGAAGGGGAAGTTACGCTTTTTGGATGATACTATGTGCTTTCTTCTTCCTCCATTAGGCAGTGAGAATCCTTACTGTGACTGGCAAGTCTCAGGATTAGTGTTATGGCAGAATGTGCCTTTTGTATTACTCTTCAGTGAGCTTGGTGGATTTACTAGAGAGAGCCTGTGGATGGAGGAGATGGAAAAGGGAGAGGAGAGGTAATGAGGGGAGGGAAGATGCTAGGGTTACCCTTTACTGAAAGTAATCTGATAAGACAATTCCTTTCTTCCTTCTTTCCTTCCTTCCATCAAAACATACCTTGCAAAAAGTTATACAGGACTTCCCTGGTGGCTCAGTGGATAGGAGTCTGCCTGCCAATGCAAGGGACACAGGTTCGATCCCTTGCCCGAGAAGATTCTACATGCCATGGAGCAACTAAGCCCATGTGTCACAACTACTGAGCCCACACATCTAGAACCTGTGCTCTGCAACAAGAGAAGCCACCCCAATGAGAAGCCCACACACTGCAATGAAGAGTAGCTCCTGCTTACCGTAACTAGAGAAAGCCCATGCACAGCAATGAAGATCCAGTCCAGCCAAATAAATAAATAAATTTTAAAAAGTTAAACAAACAAGAAACATGACTCTTATACAAAACAGTAAGAGAATATTTAAAGGATTTACTTAATTCATCCATGAGGGAAACAGTAAAACAGGAGGGACTAGTGTATTTGTTAAGTTAAAGAAATGAAATGGTAGAATAAGATTGCAAAATTAGATACAAAACTAGTTTAGGATTAGACTTTTGGGATTATCTTTTCTATGTGACAGAAAATCATTCACAATTCACTGTCTTCTCCAAACACAGAGTCTGGGCCCTACTCAATAATAAACAGTAAGTCATACAACTGTATTTCCCAGATAATTGTATGATCCTTAAGTGGGCTTGTTAGACAGTGTCTTGGGTGAACTTGAAAGGGTACACAGTGATTTTTTTTTTTTTGGTCTTCTTTCCAAATTTTGTATAATTTTTCTTAATTCTTCCTTTATAATTTCCAAACATCTTTAATTTCTTCTTTACCTGTGGTCCTTTATAAAACCATTAGGAACTCTGTTCTGTGCTCTGGGGTCCAATGATGAAAAAGACATCTGCAGAGTTCTAACATTTCTTTCTCCGGGTGGCTCTCTTCATTGGGATGGTGACAGCTCTAAATCCCACCCCAATCTGCTGTCAGAAGTGAGGACAATTTATATAGTCTGCCTGATTCTCAAAGTGTAGTCTTCACCTTTCATCTGATACAGATACCCTGACAGCTCTTGATAAGCCTAGGGTGGGCTGTCACTTGATGGACAGTTCTGTGAAGAGGGAGCAGGCATGTTATCTGCTGCTCACAAAACTGACCCACAACAAGCAAGTGGGATTCATGGGCTTTATGCCAATGTATCCAGCCATTTACCACGTTATTCACCACCCCCCCCCCACATTTGTAAGGCATTTCAAAACCCAGATATCCAGTATGGTGTTCCTCGTTCACTCTTCTGTCCTTTACCGTTCCCACCTCCTTAGAGTCAGTCCTGACTCTTTTAAGAACAAATAATAGCTGTTATTCCATTTTGTTTGAACATAATTACATGTCAAACAACTTCTAAAGTATCTCCCATGACAGACAGAAAAACGGTGAAAGTGGCTCATTATTTCCCCATTTTCAGCCAATAATTATGTTAACTACACTGTACTTTATTGCTTTCAGAATAAACAACAGAAGGGCATGAACCAAGCCGGATGGTTCCAGTTGCATGAGTTTCCTTGTAGTTTTTCAGTTTACAAATATTTCTTCAACCAACTTCTTCACCAACAGTCATGTGAGACCCAGATCCCTCTCTGAAGGCAAGTGAAGGAGAATAAGATGAAGTTACACTGGATCCACCTTGCTCTGCAGGTGTCTGATACATGAGACACTGGAGCAGAATGCTGAGTTGCACCAGTAAAATATAATTCAGTGGCATACTTTCTAGAAAGAACTTCGTACCTTGGATTAAGTTTGAGAAAAATCTCAAAAATCTTTTAACAACTGCAGGTAGTCATCAGTCCATAGTAATAATTTCAATAAGCTTTTTTGTTAAAAAATTTTTAACTTTGGCAGGCTCAAAACCATAAGGCAGTATCTTTTAAAATTATTCTTGGAATAATTAAGCTTGATAATTAAGCTTGAAGTTTGGTGAGTGAGAACACCATGTGTTTTTCTAATACTTCACAAAGTATTCCTATATCATTTTCCTGTTTTAGTCATACCCTTTGTATTCTTCATTATGGCTTGATTGGTGCTAGAAAAACTTGGTTCATGTGTGAATGCAGATATGTCTGATAGATTCTTAAAGCTGGGTATTTTTCTCTCGCATGATGTTTTGAGGTGGAGAAGCTGACATTTTGCTTTTAAATTCACCCTTCTATAATGTGAAGAATTTCCAAATAAGACTTTTTTTTCATGAAAGATTCATGGTTATTTTCAATTAAAAGTATGATTCCTCAAGGCTATTTTTTTAAATGTCATTTATGTCGGTATATCAAACAATTCTATCAGTGGAAATATTGATGAGTCTTTCTTTTATATCATGTTACAAGTATTTTGGCACAAAATGATATTATATTCTAAGATCAACTAGTCAAAGCCAGATGAATATATACTCTTCATATCTATATTAATTAATAATTATTTAACTACTTAAAAGTCCTTAGGGATTATTTTTATACATAAAATGAATGGATTTTTACAATTGTTGCTAATTCTTGCTGTGTCAGAGGTCTCTAAGTCCACTCTCAGGTTCAATGACTCATTAGAAGGACTCATAGAACTCAAAAAAGAGGTTGTACTTATGGTTACAGTTTATTGTAGCAATGGTATACAGAAAGAAAAATGGTGCACAAGACAGAGTCCAGGAGAGATCAGGCACGAGCTTCAAGTTATCTTCTCCCAGTGCAGTCACATGGACAGTGCTTACTTCACCCATGTGACAACATGAATGAGCTACTGCCAAGCAGGGAAGCTTACCTGAGCCTTGATGTCTGGGGTTTTTACTAGAGGTCAGTCATGTAGGCATGGAGCACCTGTGTGACTGATCTTAGCTACTTAATCTCTAGCTTCTGAAGAGGTCAGACAGATGCATTGTGGCCCAGGGCCCCAGGTGAACAGAAACAAGTACTTCCCACAAATCAGATTGCTGGTATTGACTATTTGGCATGGCCCATGTTCCAGGTAGTCTAAGACACTCTTACCAGTCAGGCTATTCCAATGGCTTAGAGGTTGTCACCCCAAAGGCAGTAAGGACAAGTCCTTTGTCTGAGATGTAAAGGGTTTGAACACCCAGGCTGCTAAGTTTACCTTTTATTGCACACTTGCAGAATTTGTCTTCTAACAGAATGCTTATGTGAAAGTTAGCAATGCATCTGAATGACACAGCTTGTTTGTATTACTGATGGTTTTAGGCTATTAGCTATGAAGGTACCTATGAGATAAGATAGTCATTGGTCATCAGAGGCCCAGTAATGTCAGAAACTGAGGTGGGTATTTAGCTAAAAACTGAGGCTGAGGTCAAAGTTAGAAAGTAGATTCAAAGGCAAAGGAAGAGTCCTTAGTTTTTATAGATTTCAGTTTGCATTTTCCTCTTGCTCTTCATTCCCAGTGTCAAGCCCTCAGGAGTTGCTTGGTTAGGTCCTAAAGGCCTGTGTCAAATATTTAATAGATACATATACCTTTGTACCAACTTAAACAGCATATTAAAAAGCAGAGACATTACTTTGCCGACAAAGGTCCGTCTAGTCAAAGCTATGGTTTTTCCAGTAGTCATGTATGGATGTGTGAGGTGGACCATAAAGAAGGCTGAGCACCGACGAATTGAAGCTTTTGAACTGTGGTGTTGGAGAAGACTCTTGAGAGTCCCTTGGACTGAAAGGAGATCCAAAAGTGAATCCTCAAGGAAATCAGTCCTGAATATTCATTGGAAGGACTGATACTGAAGTTGAAGCTCCAATACTTTGGCCACCTGATCTGAAGAAGTGACTCATTGGAAAAGACCCTGATGCTGGGAAAGACTGAAGGCAGGAGGAGGAGGGGACGATAGAGGATGAGATGGTTTGATGGTATCACCGACTCGATGGACATGAGTTTGAGCAAGCTCTGTGAGTTGGTGATGGACAGGGAAGCCTGGTGTGCTGCAGTCCATGGGGTCACAAATAGACACAACTGAGCAACTGAAATGAACTGACTGATACCTTTGCACATAAACTAGACATCTCTCTTCTGAGCACCTGTTGTGTACATCGTGTACATACCTCTCCTGGAATATTTAAAGTCCACTTCTCTATCTCATAGATGGGTTAGCTTTCTTGGAATAGTAAAATAATGAGATATTATTAAGATGCTATTATGCTAGGAGGACCAGAAAAACCAGAATTCTGTTACTCCAGTCACATCTCTGGTCCTTAGAGATCCTAAGGGGTTATATATACACAAGAGAAGAAAACCAAAAGCAAAAGCCAAAAGAGTAAGGTCAAAATCAAAACCCAAATCAAAACAATTCTTTATGATTAACCAGGGCTAACCAGGGCTACTGGCAGCCAGCTGCAGTGCAGAACTCCAATAAGTTGGGGAGGATCTCTTGGAGAATTCTTTCTCCATAGTTCATTCATTCAACAAACTTTTATTGAGTGCTGACTATGTATCAAAAACTTAATATTACTCAGCTGTAATAAAGAATGAAATAGTGCCATTTTCAGCAATGTAGATGGACGTAGAAATTATCATACCAAACAAAGTAAGCCAATCAGAGAAAGACAAATAACATATGATATCACATACATGTGGAATCTAAAGAAATGGTACAAATGAGCCTGTTTATAAAACAGAAACAGATCCACAAACATAGAAAACAAATTTACTGTTACCAAAGGGGAAAGGCAGAGGCAGGGGCAGAGGCAGGGGTGGGTAGGAGACATAAATTAGGAGTTTGGGATTAACATTTACACACTACTATAAGTAAAATCGGAGAAGGCAATGGCACCCCACTCCAGTACTTTTGCCTGGAAAATCCCATGGACAGAGGAGCCTGGTAGGCTGCAGTCCATGGGGTCGCTAAGAGTCGGACATGATTCAGCGGCTTCACTTTCACTTTTCACTCTCATGCACTGGAGAAGGAAATGGCAACCCACTCCAGTTTTCTTGCCTGGAGAATCCCAGGGACGGGGGAGCCTGGTGGGCTGCTGTCTATGGGGTCACACAGAGTTGGACACAACTGAAGCAACTTAGCAGCATAAATAAAATGCTGAAGCTGAAGCTCCAATACTGTGGTCACCTGACGCAAAGAGCCAACTCATTGGAGAAGACCCTGAGGCTGGGAAAGATTGAAGACAGGAGAAGGGGCCGACAGAGGATAAGATGGTTGGATAGCATCACCAACTCAATGGACATGAGTTTGAGCAAACCCCAGGAGATAGTGAAGAACAGGGAAGCCTGGCATGCTGCATTCCATAGGGTTGTAAAGAGTTGGACACGACTTAGCGACTGAACAACAACAACATATATAAAATAGATAACCAAAAAAGATCTACTGTACATCACAGGTAACTATACTCAGTATTTTGCAATAACCTATAATGGAAAAGAATCTGAAAAAGAACATATATATTATATGTAAAAGAATATATATGTAAAACAGAATTAGTTTGTGGTATACCTGAAACTAATATAACATTGTAAATCAACTACACTTCCATAGAAAAATTTTAAAAAGTGAAACCTGTTCTATATGATGGAGATATAGGAGGCGTCATACGCAACAGCCAGATAAGTAAGGAGATTGATTCTATTCAGGCTATTGCAAAGAGCACGGCCAGATGAAAAAGAATGTCTCAGCAGTGTGGTTTTTGCCTTAGCTGTGATTAGGAGGGGAGAGCAAGTTGCAGGTGGGGTTATTCAGAGTTGAAGTAGTTGTAGAGCGAAGGGGAGTCCAGTTGGTCATCTGAATAGGAAATGTTTTCCTCACTGGTTAGATAGTTTTAAGGGACACATGCTTCTAATCTTATCTAATCAGTTAGGCGGCAGGGACAGGAAGTTGGTAGTTCTGAGACTGGCTTTGTCAGTAGGTTTGGGCAAAAGGGGGAGAGATCTGTGTTTGGCTTTGTTGGGGTGAACAAAAAAAGTCCCTGCCCTCACAGAGGTATGTCTAGTGGAAGACGATGGACAATCAAACAAGTAAATATATCATAGGTCAGGTGGTTTAGTGCTTTGAAGAAAGGCAGCATCAGATGGAATGTGACATTTTTCATTATGATGGTGTCACTCGGGAGGAATTCTCTGGGGAGATGATCTGAAGGAAATGAAGGAAGAGCCTGGTGGATATCTGGGGAGGAGCGATTCAGTCCTGGGCAAGCATGTCTGTCCTGTGAGTGACAGCAAGGAGGCCACTGTGGCTAGGGATAGATGAGAAAGGGCCAGAATAGGACTGGATAAGATCAGAAGAGGGGGACTTCCCTGGTGGTCCAGTGGTTAAGAATCCACCTGCCATGCAGGGGACAAGAGTTCGATCCCTGGTCCAGGAAGATCCCACATGCTTCAGGACAACTAAGCCCGTGCACCACAGCTACTGAAGCCTATGAGCCTAGAGCCTGTGCTCTGCAACAAAAGAAGCCACTGCAATGAAGAGCCTGTGCACTGCAACTAGAGAACACCCATGCATGCAACAAAGACCCAGTGCGGCCAAAAATAAATAAAATTAATAAAAATGATAAAAAAGCAGAGGAGGGGCTGGAGGCTACATCACGTGCAGCTTGTGAGAAATGAGAAGCAGGCTTTTAAAGTGGGTTCTCCATAAGCCCAAAGTCATGCATGAAGGATTCTGATGATGCAAAACCACACCTGAGATAACCAATAGAAATGGAACAAGTGGCCCTTAACAGGAGTGGTGCGTGATGCTCATCGCTTCAGTCGTGTCCAACTCTTTGTGACCCTAGGGACTGTGGCCCTTCAGGTTCCTCCGTCCACGGGATTCTCCAGGCAAGAATACTGGAGTGGGCTGCCATGCCCTTCTCTATGGGCTCTTCCCAACCCACGGATCGAAGGCACATCCCCGTGGCTCCTGCATCACAAGAAGATTCTATACCGCTGAGCCACCAGGGAAACCTACTTAACAGGAGAGGCCTATTTATATATGAATTTTCTGACTCTTAGATACTGGATCCAGTTAGAAATCCGACCAGTCATAACCATATTCCTCTTTTCTGGGTAAGAGTGAACAGGCAAGTGGAGACTGTTCACTTCTTTATCTTTTCTTTTGAGTTTAATGAACCTAGGGTAAGCTCCTTGGAAAAGTGATAGTTAACATTTTATTGATCAGATACCATGTGCCAGGCACTGTTCTAGACAATTTACATTTATAAATTAGCTTTTCTCAGGTGCTATTTTTAATCTCATTCTTTAGATGTGGAAGAGGGAATCAAGAGAAATTAAATAACTTTCCCAACATCTTCCAGTGCCCAAGTTGGGATTCAAATGCTGGCAGCCTGGCTTTAGAGCCTGAAGGCTCTACTACAGCTGTGTGTGTGTGTGCTAAGTTGTTTCAGTCATGTCCGACTCTTTGCCACCCCATTAACTGCAGCCCACCAGGCTCCTCTGTCCATGGGATTCTCCAGGCAAGAAACTGGAGTGGGTTTCTATGCCCTCCTCCAGGGATCTGCCCAACCCAGGGATCGAACCCATGTGTCTTACATCTCCTGCATTTAATGCTGTGGAAAATCAATGATATATCACGTATACACCCACCTGAGACCAAAACTATTGAGCATATAGCTTCTTTGACATTACCAGAGAAGCTCATGAACTATGTAGAACTTAATTCAGTTAGTTTTCAATAAGCGTTTGCCTCTGCTTTTTCCCTCTTCCTGTTTTTACCCTTGGATATAGATGGTAAAGAATCTGCCTGCAATGAGGGAGGCCTGGGTTCAATCCCTGGATGGGGAAGATCCCCTGAAGGGAATGGCAACCCAATACAGAATTCCTGCCTGGAGAATCCCATGGACAGAGGAGCCTGGCAGACTACAGTCCATGGGGTGGCAAAGAGTCGGACACGACTGAGCAACTAAAACTTTTTCACTTGACAGTGTACAAATTTGGTCACCATGTAGTTTTTAAAATGACCACCAGAGGGCAGTAGACACAAATTTAAAACAATACCAGTAATTAAAAAACAACAATTTTTGAGGGTGAGGGTGGGACGTTCTGGGAGAATAGCATTGAAACATGTATATTATCATATGTGAAACAGAACACCATTCCATGTTCGATGCATGTGACAAGGGCTCAGGGCCGGGGCAATGGGATGATCCAGAAGGATGGGATGGGGAGGGAGGTGGGTGGGGGGTCCAGGAAGGGGAACACATGTAAACCCATGGCTGATTCATGTCAATGTATGGCAAAAACTATTACAATATTGTAAAGTAATTAGCCCCCAACTAAAATAAATAAATTTATAAAAAAAAATAAAATAAAAAAATAAAATATCCTGTATTGAACAATTTTGGTTTCCTTCCATTTTCATTTCTCCATACAGAAATAACGTCTCTGAATTGAATATTCTGCTCTTTGGTCCCACAGAAAACTTGACTGTCAAGAATATTTCCTTCTCTTTCTCAGTTACAGTCACTTGAATCTTTCCCTGGGGGCCTGGGTGGAGCCTGGTAGCTTCCCCTGGAGCTATGGCGGGCCTGGGCTTCTACTGATTATGTTTTCATTTTCAGCATCAATGTCAAAAGCTTATTAGTGGAAAAGAGTCAACTACTGGGAGAATAAAATGTTTCACTTTTCAAAGAATTGGATCTGAGGCACTAATACTGGTATCTTGCATCCACAGGAATTTTCTGAGATCTCCTTCTTCACCCTTAGATGAAACCTAACATTCTGGCTTTTCTCCTTTCCTTGGGCTCCAGGATTCCAGGCATCTGGCTGCTGAGATTGGCCTGTGGACACTCACAGTGCCAGCAGCCTCTTCTGCTCCTTCTGTTTCTCCATTTCCTGAAGGAGCTGGAAGATATTTAAGCTTGTCCTATCCTTTATGGCAGATGCCATAACCTCCAAGTTCTTTTTCTTAATGCTAGAGAAACTCACGAACATTCCGCCTGGGTAAAGCCACCGTTCTTCTGAGCAGAGGTCCTTAGGGAGAGAAATCTACAAAGGAATCAAGAAAAGCAAAAGCAGTAAGGTTTGGTATGTGGTTAAGGCTTCCCTGGTGGCTCAGAGGTAAAGAATCCACCTTCAGTGCAGGAGACCTGAGTTCCATCCCTGCATTGGGAAGATCTCCTAGAGAAGGGCATGGCAACTCACTCCAGTATTCTTGCTTGGAGAATTCCATGGACAGAGGAGCCTGGTGGGCTACAGTCCATAGGGTCGCAAAGAGTCAGACATGACAGAGCGACTAGCATTTTCACTTTATGTTTCCCACCTCTTTCCCCATCTTTCTTGGCTTCACTGAGACCTGGCTCTCCCCTGGTGATGCTTCGTCTCCTGGCCTCCACAGGTGGAGACTGTTCGTGATCCTGCACTTCATGTTCAGAGCCAGCAACTTCATTTACCTGCACCAGCTGGCACCATCCTCGTTTCCAGACCTTCCTGCCACAAACTGAGGAATTCAGTACTTGCTCAGTCATCCTTTATATTTTAATCCCTGACATCAACACTCAATGTTTCCACCCAATGTTTGTCCTTTTAACTACCTCACTCTGGAAGGGCCCGAAGCATATCCTTCTTGCTCTTTGTTGTACATTTTTACAACCTGCTTCTTAGTAGTCAGTTATTGAGCAGTTATTGAATTAGACTGACCAATCACTATCTTGTACTTGTTTCCTAAGTTAGAGGTATCTTGTAAATTGGATTTTGTGTGCACTAAATCAATTCAGTCATGTCTGAGCCTTTGTGACCCTGTGGACTATAGCCCGCCAGGCTCCTTTGTCCATGGGATTCTCCAGGCAAGAATACTGGAGTGGGTTGCCATGCTCTCCTTCAGGGGATCTTCCCTGTCTGGGAATTGAACACATGACTGTTGTGGGTCCTGCATTGCAGGCAGCTTCTTTTACCCATGAGCCACCGGGGAAGCCCTGTAAATTGGGTTAGGCTAATAATATCAAGAAGGGTAGTACTAAACAATGTCCTAACCATTGGACAGTTGCACTCATCTCTCATGCTAGGAAGATCATGCTTAAAATCTTGCATGCCAGGCTTCAGCATTATGCGAACCAAGAACTTCCAGATGTTCTGGTTAGGAACCAGAGATCAAATTGCCAACATTCGCTGGATCATAGAGAAAGCAAAGAAATTCCAGAAAAACACCTACCTCTGTTTCATCAACTACGCTTAAAGCCTTTGACTGTGTGGGTCATAACAAACTGTGGAAAGCTCTTAAAGAGAGGAAATACCAGACCATTTTACCTGTCTCCTGAGAAACCTGTATGAAGGTCAGGAAGCAAAAGTCAGAATCTTGAACCAGTCGGTTGTTCCATTCAAGATTCTGACTTTTGCACATCACGAGAAATGCCAGGCTGGATGAGTTACAAGCTGGAATCAAGATAGGAGGGAGAAACATCAACAACCTCAGATATGTGGATGATATCACTCTAATGGTAGAAAGTGAAGAGGAACTAAAGAGCCTCTTGATGAGGGTGAAGGAGGAAAGTGAAAGAGCTGGCTTAAAACTAAGTATTAAAAAAACTAAGATCATGGCATCCGGCCCCAATACTTCATGGCAAATAGAAGGAGAAAATGTGGAAGTAGTGACAGATTTCCTCTTCTTGGGCTCTAAAATCACTGTGGATGGTGACTGCAGCCATGATGTCAGAAGATGACTGCTTCTCAGCAGGAAAGCTATGACAAACCTAGGCAGTGTTGAAAAGCAGAGACATTACTCTGCTGACAAACATCCATATAGTGAAGGCTACGGTCTTCCCAGTTGTCACATACGGTTGTGAGAGCTGGACTGTAAAGAAGGCAGAGCGCCAAAGAATTGATGCCTTTGAACTGTGGTGCTGGAGAAGACTCCCGAAAGTCCTTTGGACAGCAAGGAGATCAAACTAGTAAATCTTAGGGGAAATCAACCCTGAATTCTCATTGGAAGGGACTGATGCTGAGGCTGAAGCTGAAGCTCCAGTACTCTGGTCACCTGATGCATTTAGCCAACTCATTGGAAAAGTCCCTGATGCTGGGAAAGATTGAGGGCAGAAGGAGAAGAGGGCATCAGAGGATGAGATGGCTGGATGGCATCACTGATGCAAAGGACATGAACTTGGGCAAACTTTGGGAGATGCTAAGGGACAGGGAGGACTGGTGTGCTGCAATCCATGGGCTTGCAAAGAATCAGACACAATTGGGTGACTGAACAACAAGAATAACAACAATCTCAAAACTAGATGACCATACCTTAGAGCTGTACAGTTACAGATAGCTTCACGAGAATAAATGTCCAGATTCTTAATTTTCACATATTCTTCCCTAAAATGTATTTGCTGGAAAACTGACATGTCATCAAGGATTCACGTTGGCTTCTCTTTCCCGTCTCCTCTTCCACAATTTTCCTTCTCCTACTTTAAAAAGAAAAGCATATTTCTCATCCATGCAAAACATATGCATCAATCTGGTGTGCAAAATTCTAGGGCATTAAACAGTTAAGTAATATATATCTAATATTAAATATTTGAAATATGGTACCAGTGCTGAGAACATGAATGACTCTAATAATGGCCAATCATTTTGCAAATCAAGTGGTTTCTAAATATTTGTCACATGACAGATGATTATTCTTTGATAATAGATGGTTATGTGATTTTTCAAAACACATAACTTAGAAGGAATTTAAAGAAATGAGTGGCACTGCTAAAAGTTTATCCTTTTCTCCCAACTGACTAATTTGAAAAAATTTATCAGTGCTCACAAATAAAGCTAAAAATAGAAATAGTAGTTGTGCTGAACCCTGTAGCATTAAGCAATATTCATTCTTAGATACATGAACTAATTGGGAAAAAGTTCATCTATGGAATGCATTTCCAATGATATATTTTTATGTTCCACATTTGTCAAGATTTAGAATTTATACTGTACTATTTTGATCAATAGTGAATAAATAAAAATTATGATAACTAAATCCAGGAGGAAATTTTCAACCCATGGAATTTTATGGCTACTGAAAAGATTTAAATATTATACATATATGTGTGGCAGAAGAATATGATAGAGGAATCCATAAAATACTTTCAAGCATAAGAATATATTAGGATAAAGTTTTGTCGGGGAGTGGGGTATAAATACAGGTTAAAGAGAAAAAGGAATTTTATAAAATTTTTAACTTTAAAAACATCTTGTCTTAAAAATGTTTGATAGTGGGTGTAAAATTGCTATGGCATTTCAATTCCATTGGATACCTTTTAAAAGAGTGAAATAACAGTTTTATTTAAAATGTCAGTATCTTAATGTGGTGGAAGTCAGATCACTTAGAACTATTTAAACTTAAATAATTTATTTAAAAATCCTAAATGTTGATTTAAAAATGTGTGAGGAGGTATGTAGGTTTCCCCAAAATTTTAAAGGTGCCTGTGACTGGGATGTTTAAGGATCTCTGGGCTAGATCCCATGGGTATCTTTTTTGACTTCAAGCCCAAATGGTCCCCTCCTTCCCTTGCCCAAAACTGAATCTTAGAGGTTACTACTCGAAGGGGATGAAGAGTTTATACTTACAATTATTAGAAGAGAAAGAGCCAAAGTGAAGATTTCCCATTGCTTTTATTCACAGAAAAACATGTCTTCACATTTGCTCTGGAATCTGACCAACTGGAGCAGCAGTCTTTCTCCCCAAGAAGAAGTGAGGTATCAGTTGTCAGAAGAAATGGAGAGGTGCTTTGTCTAGCTCCTAAGTGTTAATGTGAAACTTAGGAATAAAATAAATGAAACTAGGAATATTTCATTGAATCTGCTTAAAGTACTGAGTCATGGCATGTTTAACCCATGTTCACAATTTGAATAATTGCCTCTGAACTGTAATAACCACCAACAACTACTACTTCATTACTATCTTCTATGATTTTTGTGTTTCCCTTGCCTAAGGATGTGGGAGTGTATCCAGAATTTGTCCCACTTATTGTTAGAAGGAGAACATTTACCTTGATGTACGATGTTTAGTACATTGATTTTTCTGATAGTTTGGACTGGATGTTTTAAAATTGGATGATAGCCCAAGGGACTCATAGACATTATATTTTAGTTAATAAGTAATAAATGAATATTATTTATTTCTTTACTTATGAAGGACTCAGAAGTGAATTTCCTTCTAAGGATGGCTATTGCTCATGCACAAATGAACTGTATCTGTAGAAAAAAAAAGGGACCATAACTATAGATATAAGGAGGATGTCATAAATATGTTTATGATAATGTATCTGGAAACAGATAAAATGTCAAACGTATAAATATATAATTTAGGGGAGTGACATCAGCAAGATGGTGGAAAAGAAAGTTCCAGCCCCTATATGTCATACCAGTAAAGAATAAATAGTTCCCAACTTAGACAACTCCTTCTGAAGATATAAAAGAGGTAATATTATTCTACTTATTCTATGAACATACTCTACCTTCGATATTAAAAGCTTTTAAGGACAATAGAAGAATCATGTAGATGTTTATGAAGTGATATAAAAATCATAGTCAAATTAGCAGCAATCTGAATCCAACTCTCTTTAAAGGCAAGACACTGCATTAGGAAAACTGGAGTTTTTCCTGGAAAGCAAAACTATTTTAAGATAATAAGTCTATTATTGTAGTCTACCATATTGAGAAATTAAAAGAGAAAATACATATACTTACTTGATTAAATGAAGAAATAGCATTTGGTAGCATTCAACATTCATTTGTTACTAAAAGTCTTGGCAAGTGAAGAGTAAAAGGGAATTTTAAAAAATGGAAATATAATTGACATGCAATATTATGTTGGTTTCAAGTATATCACATAGTGATTTGACATTTATATACATTATGAAGTGACCATCATGTAATCATGTGCATGCATGCATGCTCAGTAGCTTCAGTCGTGTCTGACTCTTTGCGACCCCATGGACTATATAGCCTGCCAGGCTCCCCCAGCCATGGGATTCTCCAAGCAAGAATACTGGAGTGGGTTGCCAAGCCCTCCTCCAGGTGCTCTTTCTGACCCAGGGATTGAACCTGGGTCTGCTGCACTGCAAGCGGATTCTTTACCACTGAGCCTCCTGGAAAGCCCATGTAATCATGTGTCCCTATACAAATATTATTGACCATATTTCTTATGCAGTATATTACATCCCTATGGCTTATCTATTTTATAACTGAAAGTTTGTACCTCCTAATTTCCTTCACCAGAGGGTATCCTGCTAAGTAAATGTGAACTTTTCTTAACATGAAAAAGTTAAGGTCATTTACAAATGATCTACTGCAAATATCATACTTTTGAATTACTGAATGCATTTATCTTAAAATCAGGAACAATTCAGAGAATGCTGCTATCACTACTTGTTTCCAACCTTATACTAGATTTCTCATGTGAACATTAAGAAAAGAAAAGGAAATACATGGTTAAGTAGTTGGAGAAAGAAAAATGTCATTGCTTGTCAATGACTTGATTATCTCTATAGGAAACTTGAAACAATCTATAATTTACAACATAGTCATATCTCAATTTCTCTTTGCAAATCTAGATTATAATGTCAGCTATTTTATTTTTAATTTTTAGAAGTAAGAAGGAAATGGCAACCCACTCCGGTGTTGTTGCCTAGAGAATCCCAGTGACGGGGGAGCCTGGTGGGCTGCCGTCTATGGGGTCGCACAGAGTCGGACACGACTGAAGAGACTTGGCAGCAGCAGCAGCAGCAGCAGCAGCAGCAGCAGGATGCTGTGTATAGTTTCCCAACATTGAAATAGGACTATAGTTTCTAGCTTCCCCTGCAACCAGGAGGCAGGTTTGTGAATTTGCTCTGCTAATCTTAGCAATTTTCGTAAGACCTTAGTCTGGAAATAAGCATGTGTGAAAACTGTCTTCATTTTGCTGGCATATGTGGCAGAAGCACACAGGTTACAAAGAGAGCAATGGTTGTGTTAATAGGATGGAATTCTGACACAGAAGCACACTTTATGAGTAGCATTCACTATTAGTGTTAATCAGATTCTTAGCATTTAGCGCTGGGCGACTTCCCAGGTGGAGGAGTTGTAAAGAATCCGCACACTTTATGAGTAGCATTCACTATTAGTGTTAATCAGATTCTTAGCATTTAGCGCTGGGCGACTTCCCAGGTGGAGGAGTTGTAAAGAATCCGCCTGCTGATGCAGCAGACGCAAGAGACTGGGGCTCAATCCCTGGGTCAGAAAGATCCCCTGGAGTAGGAAATGGCAACCCACTCCAGTATTCTTGCCTGGAAAATCCCATGGACAGAGGAGCCTGGTGGGCGACTGTCCACGGGGTCACAAAGAGACGCGGCTGAGCGCGCACACACAGTGCTCGGCAGCAGCTGTGGGTTTTGTGGGGTTTTTTTCACCAGACCAAGTCCTGTGGCAGAGACACTGCTCGTGTTCCTACAAGCTTCCACTTCATTCGTTTCTTCAGTACTTTGAGTGATTTTAGGAACCAGATGATAAACTATATTAAGTTACTTTTCTGCTGAAATTAGCCTTAGTCCAGGCTAGTTTCCTGGTAGCTCAGTTGGTAAAGAATCCACCTGCAGCACAGGAGACCCTGGTTCAATTCCTGGATGGGGAAGATCCCCTGGAGAAGGGATAGGCTACCCACTCCAGTCTTCTTGGGCTTCCCTGGTGGCTCAGATGGTAAAGAATCTGCCTGCAATGCAGGAGACCTGGGTTCGATCCCTGGGTCGGGAAGATCCTCTGGAGAAGGCAATCGCTACCCATTCCAGCATTTTTGCCTGGAGAATTCCATGGATAGAATAACCTGGTGGGCTACAGTCCATGGGGTCACAAAAGAGTCAGACACAACTGAGCCACTTTCACCAGGCAATAAGCCACTTTCACCAGGCTTGCAATAAGTATCCTTCTGATACACAATTATTTTACTTTTTTCTTATCCTTAACATGCATGCTCATTTTATAGAGTTGAGTTCACTGTGTCTAGACAAGATTGGATTTATATTTATTGTTACTTAGTTTTATTATGCTTTTCATTTGTTATTTAAAACTTGTTTTAATGATTACAAAATACTCCAACAGTTTGTTAAATCCATTGTATTTATTTATTTATTTTTGGCTGCACTGGATCTTCATTGTCTCTAGTTGTCTCAGCACATTGTCTCAGCACACAGGTCTAGTTGCTCCATGGCATGTGGGCTCTTGGTTCCCTGACCAGGGATTGAACCCTTGTCCCCTGCCTTGAAAGACGGATTCTTAAACACTGGACGACCAGGGAAGTCCCAAATCCACATTATCGTGAGACATTTGGGTTATTTTCAGGTTTGGGTTATCTTAAGCAATGTGGCAGTAATCACTTTCATGCATTTAATTTTTTTTCTTCGGATCATTTCACATGTGGCTTTTGTACCTACCTCTATGTTACTTTCCAAAACATTGTCCCACATTTCTCAGCATAACTTCTGAAACCCTGGAATGTAGAGTATTTTCAGAGAAGTTTTATACCCATTGCCTAGTTTATCAGAACAAATTCCCTAAGTTTGACAGGACAGTTGATGAATTTTTTTATCAACTGAACAAAATGAACAAAAATTATTCAACAGAAATTCCTGATAGGATTATAAAAACAAACTTCAGAAAAACTTCAGGTTTTTCTATGATATGTCCAGACATTACCCTGTAGTAGCAGAGCTGTTATCAGAACTCCATATACTAATACTCTATTACCAGTGCCTTTGCTTTCCATTAAGTACCTACCCTATTCTCGACACTGTTCTAAGCCACATGAGATGTTACCTGTGAGGTACTACTGTGAATTGACAAAGTTCTTACTCTCATGGAATTTGCCTTCCAAAGGGAGAGACAGACAGGAGGAAGCAAAGAAGAAAATTAACCATATGAAACTTCCTTTAGGTCTTCATTACTTACTTGAAACTGTAACATTTGAATGAATTTTTTGGCCTTCTCCCTTCCATTGTTTCTCCCTCTCTCTTTTATGCTGTTGTTCAGTTGCTAAGCGACCCCATGGACTACAGTACGCCAGGCTTCCTTGTCCTTCACCATCTCCTGGGATTTGTTCAGATTCATGTCTATTGAGTCAGTGATGCCATTCAACCATCTGTCATCTCCTTCTCCTCCTGCCCTCAGTCTTTCCCAGCATCAGGGTCTCTTCCAATGAGTCGGCTCTTTGCATCAGGTGGCCAAGGTATTGGAGCTTCAGCTTTAGCATCAATCCTTCCAATGAATATTCAGGGTTGATATCCTTTAAGATTGATTGGTTTTACCTCCTTGCTGTCCAAGGGGCTCCTTTTTGACTCCTTTCCACCCTATATTTATCAATATATTTATCTTGTATTTTGTGCTATATTTTAAGAAAACAGTGCAACACGACTGTTGTAAAGATGTAGAGTCTAGATGTGGAGAGAATGATTATAACAGAAGTGAATGTGATAGAGGAAGCAGATGAAATAGGTTAAGAGGGGCAGCTCTCCAAGCCAGTGTGGATGGTGGTCAAGGAAGGCTTCCAAGAAGGGGGAGGCATGAGTGAATATAGAATAATGAGATTCCAGGCAGAAAAGGAGTTGGAAAGGTTTCAAGTCAGAAGCTCACAGAATGATTAGCATGCAGAACAGCCCACAGGGTGCATTCTAGTATGGATTACAGTGGTTGGAACAGTTAAAACTGTAAGCTCCAATTTGAAAAGGAGCCTTCTCAGAGCAAGGAGGAATATGAACTCATTGGGTATGGATGAAGATTTATAAACTGAAACCAGGACAAGAGTCATAGGGTTATGAACAAAAATTATTTAATGGAAATTCCTGATAGGATTATGAAAATAAACTTCAAAAAGGGAAATGTTTATGAACCGTATGGTTCTGGAAGCTTTTTTTTTTTTAATTTTATTTTGATACAATTTTAAAGGTTATGTTTTATTTTAGTTATTTTAAAATATTGGCTATGTTCCTCATGTTGTCCAATAATACATCGTTGTAGCCAATCCTATACCTAGTAGTTTGCATCTCCTACACTCCCACCCCTATACTGCCACTCCCCCTTGCACTGGTAACCACTAGTTTGTTCTCTGTAACTATGAATCAGCTTTTTTGGTTGTTGCTATATTCACTAGTTTATTGTATTTTTAAAATCATACACATAAGTGATGCCATACAGTAATTATCTTTCTCCGACTGACTTATTTCATTTAGCCTAATGCCTTCCATGCCCATCCATGCTGCTGCAAATGACAAATTTTCATTCTTTTTCTATGGCTGAGTAAGATATATATATACACACACACACACCACACCTTCTTTATCCATTTAACTGTTGATCAATACTTACATTGCACCATGTCTTGGCTATTGTAAATAATGCAATGAACATTGTGGTGCATGTATATTTTGAATTAGTATTTTCGTTTATTTGGGTATTAACCCTTTATTAGATATATCATTGCAAATATTTTCTCCCATTCAGTAAGTTGTCTTTCCTTCTATACCTGCTATATCTGGTAATATCCACCTTCTGAGTGGGTGTCTTTATGTGGCTCTTAGGTTGTGTAGGTTCCCTATTTCACAGTAGACTATGTGTGTTGAGGCAGGAGAAGACATGAGAAATGCCCTGTGTTTCCCTTGCTCTCTAGTTTCAGTTCATTTTCCAAAGCAGGTAGACAGAAAGTAAGGGGACCACAAGCTTGTACTTATTGCCTACTACCTTGACTTACATTTTTCTTTAGTATGAGGTCTGTACAACTTCAACTTTAAGAGAAATTATACAGTAGAGAACAGAAATGTCCAACCTTTGGCCATGTACCTGTTTGTGGCAGCTAGGACCAAGGCATTCACTGTTCCCTTGGAGAATTTCCCAAGAAGTAGAAAAGGACTTTACAGTGGGTATTTCTCAGGGAAGAAGTATGGATCAGATCATTTTGAGGGTCTTTCAGGATATATTGGAAATATTTCAATCTTATTGCAGGTCAAGATTTAGGCTTGCCTTGCTACCTATTTTTCCCTTCCCAACAACATATTATTACGAAAGTTGGTTAATCTAAGGCTTCTGGGCACCATGTTAAATATTGCACATATTAAATAAAAGTTTCATCTCACACCAGCTTTTTTAAGTAGCAAGTGTTGAAGAAGAGTAAATGGATATACAGAGACAGTGTGTAGCTGTTTTGGACATGTGGTATACACGGCCAAGAAGTGTTTCGTATTCAGGGAGTCTAAGTTCTGAGGAGACTGCTACTAACACTGCTTTACATTATTCTACTGTCTGTGCATATGTTGCCACATATATTAAACTGCCAGTGACTTCACAGGAAGGCTGTCTTACTTTGTTGCATATTTTTGGAAAACGGTTTAATAAGTCTTGGGATTATTCTCATTGTAAAACTTTCATCTTGTGGTAAGTTCCCATGCTGGGTTATGTAGACCACATTCTCTTGGAGACAAGTAGATTTTCTCACATGTACTGGGCTCTAGAAACTCTGAACTCAGATCTGTTTGCCTCCTATAAACTCAGTGGCATTAGGCACTGTTGTTCCCGTAGCAGATGGTAAATAAGGAGATCATGTTCTGTAAACTTCTGTGGAACTGTCAGCAATCTCTGTCTCTCTTCTTAATGTGTGTTACAGGTATATTTGCATGAATTGCCTCACTACTGGGGGTATTTGGCGAAGCCACTGTGCTAGTCAGTCTTGTGCATACATTGTCCTTTCTGCCTTTGGTCTCAGGCTAGAATGTGTTTGCATTTCATCTCACCTGATTGCCTACCTTCTCTTCACATTGACTTGTCTCAACAAAGTTATTGGCATTCAAATAAAGCCACATCAAAAGTAAAATTTGTTACTACAAAACTATCCAGATATGAATGGAGAAATCTCAGGGAACAATGAGAGTTAGGTCTGCACTTTGGAAACTTAGAGTAATAAATCCAGAGCATCTGCATTAAATAATATAATCTAGGATATAAAATGTGTGCTAAAGGTGCAAAAGACCCTAAGAACCCAGGTTATGGGTAGGTTCTTTCTGACAGAAAAGATAGGTTTTTTTTTTCTTGCTTGCTAAAGTATAATTAAATTATACTTAATTTAATCAGTATAACCATGTTGGCCAATTACTTCTTTTCTTGAAGGCAAATCATTAAGGAGGGAAAGGAATGCATGTGACCCAGTGGAATCATACTATCAGTTAGATGTTGGGTAGGTAGATGAATATTTCATAAAGGCAGAGACCTTATTTGTAGAATTACCTTAGCGGCATATCCAGATTCAAGGTTACTTAAAGTAAATTCTGTAGGTGAAGTCATTGGGACTTAGGAAGCATTACCAGGAACAAAGCTAGTGGAGGTGATGGAATTCCAGTAGAGTTATTTCAAATCCTAAAGATGATGCTGTAAAGTGCTGCACTCAACATGTCAGCAAATTTGGAAAACTCAGAAGTGGCCACAGGACTGGAAAAAGTCAGTTTTCATTCCAATTTCAAGGAAGGGAAACACCAAAGAATGTTCAAACTACTATACAATTTTGCTCATTTCACATGCTAGCAAGGTAATGCTCAAAATCCTTCAAGCTAGGCTTCAACAGTATGTGAACTGAGAACTTCTAAAAGATATAAGATGAGAGCTCATTGTGGTTTTGATTTGCATTTCTGGGATGGTTACAGACTTAAGAATCCTTTCATGTGCCTATCGGCCATCTGTATTGCTTCTTTGGGAAAATGTCTATGTCTTCTATTCATTTTTCAATTCGGTTGTTTCTTTGATATTCAGGTGTGTGAGCTTCTTACACACTTGGGATATTGAACTCTTATTGGGCATTTCATTTGCAAATATTTTCTATCATTTTTTGGTTGTTTTGCATTCCTTCAATGGTTTAATTCACTCTGCAAAAGCTTTTAAGTTTATATAGGCCTAATTTGTTTGTTTTTATTTCCTTTGCCTTAGGAGAGGGATCCAAAAAAAGTATTGCTACAGTTTATGTCAATGAGCATTCTGCTTGTTTTCTTCTAGGAGTTTTGTGTTTTCTGGCCTTACCTCTAGGTCTTTAATTCATTTTGAGCTTCCCTTTTATTTACTTATTTACTGGCCATGCCAAGTGACATGTGGTATCTTAATTTTCCTATCATAGATTGAACCATGGAGTGCAAAGTCTTAACCACTGGACCGCTAGGGGAATCCCTTGAGTTTACTATTTTATAGGTTGTGGGGAAATGTTCTAATTTCATTCTTCTCCATCTAACTTGCCAGTTCCCCCAGAACCAGTTATAAAAGAGACTGTCTTCTTTCTGTTGTGTGTTCTTGCCTCCTTTGTCAAATAAACATTGGTCACAAGTGTATGAATTGATTTCTGGGCAATCTGTTCTGTTGCATTGGTCTCTGTGTCTGTTCTTCTGTCAATATCATACCATAACTATAGCTATTTAATATAGTCTGAAGTCAAGGAACATGACTTCAGCTCTACTCTAACTTCTCAAGATTCTTTAGGCTATTTGGGTTCTTCGCAATTTCCATCCAAATTTTTTAAATATTTGTTCTATTTCTGAGAAATAGAAATAGAAATCAGGGGGGCTAAGATGGTGGAGGAATAGGATGGGGAGACCACTCTCTCCCCTACAAACTCATTGAAAGAACATCTGAACGCTGAGCAAACTTCACAAAACAACTTCTGAACGCTGGCAGAGGACATCAGGCATCTAGAAAAACAGCCCATTGTCTTCAAAAGGAGGTAGGACAAAATATAAAAGATAAAAAGAGAGACAAAAGAGTTAGGGATGGAGACCCGTCCTGGGGAGGGAGTCGTAAAAGAGGAGAAGTTTCCAAACACCAGGAAACCCTCTCACTGGCGGGTTTGGGGGAAGATTTTGAATCTTGGAGGGCAACATAACCGGGAGGAAAAATAAATAAATAAACCCCACAGATTACGTGCCTAAAAGCAACTCCCAGCAAAGTACCCCAGATGCTCGCATCCGCCACCAGCAAGTGGGGGCTGAATGGAGAGAAGCAGGCGGCACTGCTTAGGGTAAGGGCCGAGCCTGAATGCCCCGAGGGCAATCTGAGGGAGCTAACGTGAGATAGCAACCTAAACTGTGGGATAGCCAGAGAGAGAGAACTATCCCGTGAAAAGCCCAAATCTAAGGCACTGCCAGCCCGCTCACAGAACAAAGGACTGAGCAATACCAGAAAAGAGCTAGCCAGCTGCACACTGCTCCATCCTCACGCCGGCTGCAGCGGGCAGGTGGGGCCAGCCAGAGCCGGAAAGGGGCAAACTCAGCCCCAGACAGCAAAGACTTCTTGAGATTCCGGAGGGTTGACATCTGCCAGGAGGGTCGCAGACAAAGGGCAGCTACCCAGAATTGACATAAGGCACACCGGAGCCGGGCGCGCCCAGAAACCAAGGCTGGGACCAGGGAGGTGATAAGTCGCACCGCCCCAACAGGGGAGAGTGTGCTCGTCAAACACCTGGCTGCCTGAGCTGCTCCGACCCGGGATCGGCACAAACCGCGGGCCCAACCGAGAGTTTGCGCCTTTGTGGAGTACCTGAGAACCTGAACCTGAGCGGCTTAGACCTGGGAAGTGCACACTTCTCAAGGCCCACTCCCCGGCAGAATAACCTGAAGCCTGAGCAGGGTAGACTGGGAAAGCACACACGCCATGAGTGGGGGCAAACCCAGTGCGGCCAAGACACTGCACGTTCTCCACACACAAGCCAGTGATATTGGTCTGCAGTGTTCCTCGCTCCCCACAGCATGACTGAACAAGGGAACCTAAAGAGACCACCTCCACCCCCTTGTGTCAGGGCGGAAATTAGACACTGAAGAGACCTGTAAACAGAAGTCAAATAAACAGAGGGAACCGCTTTGGAAGTGACAGGTCAACAGATTAAAATCCCTGTAATTAACACCAACTACACTGAAAGGGGCCTATAGATCTTGAAAAATATAAGCAGGAACAAGGAACTATCTGAAACTGAACTGACCCCACACTGCTCGCAACAGCTCCAGAGAAAGTCCTGGATATATTTTTACTATCATCATTTTTTTTTTAATTTAAAATTTTTTTTCTTTTTCCTTTAAGTCCTCTATTACACCTTTAATTTTCATTTTTATAACCCACTATTACCTTGCAAAAAAAAAAAAGACCCTACTTTTAAAGCAAACTGCATACATATATCTTATACTTTTTGTGATTTTGTTTTTTTTTAATATTGTATTTTTTTTCAGAGTCTAACCTCTACTCTAGATTTTTAATCTGTTTTATAGTATTTGATATCAATTTTGTACATTTAAGAACCCAATCTTTAGTACCCATTTTTACTCAGGAGTGTGATTACTGGCTTGATTACTCTCTCCCCCTACTGACTCTCTTTCTTCTACCCCAGGGCACCTCTATCTCCCCCTCTCCTCCTCTTCTCAATCCAATTCTGTGAATCTCTGTGGGTGTTCTGGGCACCAGAGAACACTTAGGGAACAGAGTACTGCCCAGATCTCTCTTTCTCCTCTTGATTTCTCCCTTTCTACTCATGCTCATCTCTATCACCTTCCTCCCTCCTCTCTATGTAACTCCGTGAACCTCTCTGAGGGTTCCAGACTGTGGAGAGCACATAGGGAAGTGCTTACTGGCTAGACTGCTCTCTCCATGTTTGAGTCCCCCTCTTCTCCTGGTCACCTCTATCTCCCTCCTCCCTCTTCATCTCTCCATGTAACTCGGTGAACCTCTCTAGGTATCCCTCACTGTGGAGAATCTTTTCACCATTAACCTAGAAGTTTTATTATCAGTGCTGTATGGATGGAGAAGTCTTGAGGCTACTGCAAGAATAAGACTGAAAACCAGAGGCAGGAGGCTTAAGCCCAAAACCTGAGAACACCAGAGAACTCCTGACTCCAGGAAACATTAATTAATAAGAGATCATCCAAAAGCCTCCATACATACATTGAAACCAAGCTCCACCCAAGAGCTAATAAGTTCCAGAGCAAGAAATACCACACAAATTCTCCAGAAACGCAGGAACATAGCCCTGAGCATCAATATACAGGCTGCCCAAAGTCACACCAAACCCACAGACATCTAAAACTCACTACTGGACACCCCACTGCACTCCAGAGAGAAGAAATCCAGCTCCACCCACCAGAACACCAACACAAGCTTCCCCAACCAGGAAACCTTGACAAGTCAATCGTCCAACCCCACCTACAGGGAGGAACCTCCACAATAAAGAGGAACTTCAAACTACCAGAATACCGAAAGGCCACCCCAAACACAGCAATCTAAACAAGATGAAAAGGCAGAGAAATACTCAGCAAGTAAAGGAAGATGATAAATGCCCACCAAACCAAACTAAAGAGGAGGAGATAGGAAATCTATCTGAAAAAGAATTTAGAATAATGATAATAAAAATGATCCAAAATCTTGAAAACAAAATGGAGTTACAGATAAATAGCCTGGAGACAAGGATTGAGAAGATGCAAGAAATGTTTAACAAGGACCTAGAAGAAATAAAAAAGAGTCAATATATAATGAATAATGAAATAAATGAGATCAAAAACACTCTGGAGGGAACCAACAGTAGAATAACGGAGGCAGAAGATATGATAAGTGAGATAGAAGATAGAATGGTGGAAATAAATGAGGCAGAGAGGAAAAAAGAAAAAAGAATTTAAAAAAATGAGGAAAACCTTAGGGGCTTCTGGGACAATATGAAACACCCCAACATTTGAATCATAGGAGTCCCAGAAGAAGAAGACAAAAGGAAATGCCATGAAAAAATACTCGAGGAGATAATAGTTGAAAATTTCCCTAAAATGGGGAAGGAAATAGTCACCCAAGTCCAAGAAACCCAGAGAGTCCCAAACAGGATAAACCCAAGGCAAAACACCCCAAGAAACATATTAATCAAATTAACAAAGATCAAACACAAAGAACAAATATTAAAAGCAGCAAGGGAAAAATAACAGATAACACACAAGGGGATTCCCATAAGGATAACGGCTGATCTTTCAATAGAAACTCTTCAGGCTAGACGGGAATGGCAGGGCATACTTAAAGTAATGAAAGAGAATAACCTACAACCCAGATTACTGTACCCAGAAAGGATCTCATTCAGATATGAAGGAGAATTCAAAAGCTTTACAGACAAGAAGAAGCTGAAAGAATTCAGCACCATCAAACCAGCTCTCCAACAAATGCTAAAGGATCTTCTCTAGACAGGAAACACAGAAAGCGTGTATAAACAGGAACTCAAAACAACAAAGTAAATGACAACGGGACCATACTTATCAATAATTACCTTGAATGTAAATGGGTTGAATGCACCAACCAAAAGACAAAGACTGGCTGAGTGGATACAAAAACACTGCTGCTACTGCTACTGCTAAGTCGCGTCAGTCGTGTCCGACTCTGTGCGACCCCATAGACGGCAGCCCACCAGGCTCTGCCGTCCCTGGGATTTTCCAGGCAAGAATACTGGAGTGGGTTGCCATTTCCTTCTCCAGTGCATGAGAGTGAAAAGTGAAAGTGAAGTTGCTCAGTCGTGTCCGACTCTTAGTGACCCCATGGACTGTAGCCCACCAGGCTCCTCCGTCCATGGGATTCTCCAGGCAAGAGTACTGGAGTGGGGTGCCATTGCCTTCTCTGATACAAAAACAAGAACCCTATATATGTTGCCTACAAGAGACCCACCTCAAAACAAGGGACACATTTAGACTGAAAGTGAAGGGCTGGAAAACGATATTTCACGCAAATGGAGACCAAAAGAAAGCAGGAGTTGCAACACTCATTTCAGATAAAACAGACTTTAAAATAAAGGCTGTGAAAAGAGACAAAGAAGGACACTACATAATGAGCAAAGGAGCAATCCAAGAAGAAGATATAACAATTATAAATATATATGCACCCAACATAGGAGCACCACAATACGTAAGGCAAATGCTAACAAGTATGAAAGGGGAAATTAACAATAACACAATAATAGTGGGAGACTTTAATACCCCACTCACACCTATGGATAGATCAACTAAACAGAAAATTAACAAGGAAACACAAACTTTAAATAATGCAATAGACCAGCTAGATTTAATTGATATTTACCGGACACTTCACCCCAAAACAATCAATTTCACCTTTTTCTCAAGTGCACGCGGAAGCTTCTCCAGGATAGATCACATCCTGGGCCATAAATCTAGTCTTGGTAAATTCAAAAAAACTGAAATCATTCCAATCATCTTCTCTGACCACAATGCAGTAAGATTAGACCTCAATTACAGGAAAAAAACTATTAAAAATTCCAACATATGGAGGCTAAACAACACGCTTCTGAATAACCAACAAATCACAGAAAAAATCAAAAAAGAAATCAAAATATGCATAGAAACGAATGAAAATGAAAACACAACAACCTGAAACCTATGGGACACTGTAAAAGCAGTGCTAAGGGGAAGGTTCATAGCAATACAGGCGTACCTCAAGAAACAAGAAAAAAATCAAATAAATAACCTAACTCTACACCTAAAGCAACTAGAGAAGGAAGAAATGAAGAATCCCAGGGTTAGTAGAAGGAAAGAAATCTTTAAAATTAGGGCAGAAATCAATGCAAAAGAAACAAAAAAGACCATAGCAAAAATCAACAAAACTAAAAGCTGGTTTTTCGAGAAGATAAACAAAATTAAAAAGCCATTAGCCAGACTCATCAAGAAACAAAGGGAGAAGAATCAAATCAACAAAATTAGAAATGAAAATGGAGCGATCACAACAGACAACACAGAAATACAAAGGATCATAAGAGACTACTGCTGCTAAGTCGCTTCAGTCGTGTCTGACTCTGTGCGACCCCATAGACGGCAGCCCACCAAGCTCCCCCGTCCCTGGGATTCTCCAGGCAAGAACACTGGAGTGGGTTGCTATTTCCTTCTCCAATGCATGAACGTGGAAAGGGAAAGTGAAGTTGCTCAGTCATGTCCGACTCTTCGCGATTCCATGGACTGCAGCCTACCAGGCTCCTCCGTCCATGGGATTTTCCAGGCAAGAATACTGGAGTGGGTTGCCATTGCCTTCTCCGAAGACTACTACCAACAGCTATATGCCAATAAAATGGACAACTTGGAAGAAATGGACAAATGCTTAGAAAAGTATAACTTTCCAAAACTGAACCAGGAAGAAATAGAAGATTCATCACAAGCATGGAAATTGAAACTGTAATCAGAAATCTTCCAGCAAACAAAAGGCCAGGACCAGATGGCTTCACAGCGGAATTCTACCAAAAATTTAGAGAAGAGCTAACACCTATCCTACTCAAAGTCTTCCAGAAAATTGCAGAAGAAGGTAAACTTCCAAACTCATTCTATGAGGCCACCACCACCCTAATTCCAAAACCAGACAAAGATGCCACAAAAAAAGAAAACTACAGGCCAATATCACTGATGAACATACATGCAAAAATCCTTAATAAAATTCTAGCAAACAGAATCCAACAACATATTAAAAAGATCATACATCATGACCAAGTGGGCTTTATCCCAGGAATGCAAGGTTTCTTTAATATCCGCAAATCAATCAATGTGATACACCACTTTAACAAATTGAAAGATAAAAACCATATGATTATCTCAATAGATGCAGAAAAAGCCTTTGACAAAATTCAACATCCATTTATGATAAAAACCCTACAGAAAGCAGGAATAGAAGGAACATACCTCAACATAATAAAAGCTATATATGACAAACCCACAGCAAACATTATCCTCAATGGTGAAAAATTGGAAGCATTTCCCCTAATGTCAGGAACAAGACAAGGGCGCCCACTCTCACCACTACTATTCAACATAGTTTTGGAAGTTTTGGCCACAGCAATCAGAGCAGAAAAAGAAACAAAAGGAATCCAGATAGGAAAAGAAGAAGTAAAACTCTCACTGTTTGCAGATGACATGATCCTCTACATAGAAAATCCTAAAGATTCTACCAGAAAATTACTAGAGCTAATCAATGAATATAGTAAAGTTGCAGGATATGAAATTAACACAGAAATCCCTAGCATTCCCATACACTAACAATGAGAAAACAGAAAGAGAAATTAAGGAAACAAAACCATTCACCATTGCAACAAAAAGAATAAAATATTTAGGAATATATCTACCTAAAGAAACAAAAGACCTATATATAGAAAACTATAAAACACTGATGAAAGAAATCAAAGAAGACACAAAGAGATGGAGAAATATACCGTGTTCATGGATTGGAAGAATTAATATAGTGAAAATGAGCATACTACCCAAAGCAATCTATAGATTCAATGCAATCCCTATCAAGCTACCAATGGTATTTTTCACAGAACTAGAACAAATAATTTCACAATTTGTATGGAAATATAAAAAACCTCGAATAGCCAAAGCAATCTTGAGAAAGAAGAATGGAATTGGAGGAATCAACCTGCCTGACTTCAGGCTCTACTACAAAGCCACAGTCATCAAGACAGTATGGTACTGGCACAAGGACAGAAATATAGATCAATGGAACAAAATAGAAAGCCCAGAGATAAGTCCACGCACCTATGGACACCTTATCTTCGACAAAGGAGGCAAGAATACACAATGGAGAAAAGACAATCTCTTTAATAAGTGATGCTGGGAGAACTGGTCAACCACTTGTAAAAGAATGAAACTAGAACACTTCCTAACACCATACACAAAAATAAGCTCAAAATGGATTAAAGATCTAAACGTAAGACCAGAAACTATAAAACTCCTAGAGGAAAACATAGGCAAAACACAGTCCGACATAAATCACAGCAAGATCTTCTATGATCCACCTCCCAGAATATTGGAAATAAAAGCAAAAATAAACAAATGGGACCTAATTAAACTTAAAAGCTTTTGCACAACAAAGGAAACTATAAGCAAGGTGAAAAGACAGCCTTCAGAATGGGAGAAAATAATAGCAAATGAAGCAACGGACAAACAATTAATCTCAAAAATATACAAGCAACTCCTGTAGCTCAATTCCTGAAAAACAGACGACCCAATCAAAAAATGGGCCAAAGAACTAAACAGACATTTCTCCAAAGAAGACATACAGATGGCTAACAAACACATGAAAAGATGCTCAACATCACTCATCATTAGAGAAATGTAAATCAAAACCACAATGAGGTACCATTTCACGCCAGTCAGAATGGCTGCTATCCAAAAGTCTACAAGCAATAAATGCTGGAGAGGGTGTGGAGAAAAGGGAACCCTCTTACACTGTTGGTGGGAATGCAAACTAGTACAGCCACTATGGAGAACAGTGTGGAGATTCCTTAAAAAACTGGGAATAGAAATGCCATATGACTCAGCAATCCCACTGCTGGGCATACACACCGAGGAAACCAGAATTGAAAGAGACACGTGTACCCCAATGTTCATCGCAGCACTGTTTATAATAGCCAGGACATGGAAGCAACCTAGATGTCCATCATCAGATGAATGGATAAGGAAGGTGTGGTACATATACACAGTGGAATATTACTCACCCATTAAAAAGAATACATTTGAATCAGTTCTATTGAGATGGATGAAACTGGAGCCCATTATACAGAGTGAAATAAGCCAGAAAGAAAAACACCAATACAGTATACTTATGCATATATATGGAATTTGAAAGATGGTAACAATAACCTTATATGCGAGACATAAGAGACACAGATGCATAGAACAGTCTCATGGACTCTGAGGGAGAAGGTGAGGGTGGGATGTTCTGAGAGAATAGCATTGAAACATGTATATTATCATATGTGAAACAGAACACCATTCCAGGTTCGATGCATGAGACAAATGCTCAGGGCTGGGGCAATGGGATGACCCAGAGGGATGGGATGGGAAGAGAGGTGGGAGGGGGGTTCAGGATGGGGAACACATGTAAACCCATGGCTGATTAATGTCAATGTATGGCAAAAACCACTACAATATTGTAAAGTAATTAGCCCCCAAGTAAAATAAATAAATTAAAAAAAAGAAATAGAAATCAATTCATACACTTGTGACCAATGCAAATCAAAACCACAATGAGCTATCATCTCATATCTTTTAGAATGGCTATTACCACAATGACAATACATAACAAGTGTTGGTGAGAGATGTGGGGAAAAGGGAACCCTTGTGCACAGTCGGTGGGAACATAAATTAGTATAGTTTTCTGGGGAACAGTATGAAGTTTCCTCAAAAAAATTAGACATCGAACTACCATATGATCCAGCAATTCCTCTCATGATATTTATCTGAAGAAAACTAAAACACTAACTCAGAGAGCTGTAAGCACCCTGCTGTTTATAGTAGCATTATTTACAACAGCCAACATATGGAAGCAACCTAACTGTTCATCAACAGATAAATGTATGAAGAAGATGTTACATATACTATATATAATGGAATATGAGAAAGCCTTAGAAAAAGAATGAAATTTTGTAATGTGCAACAACATAGATGCTTCTGGAGGATATTATGCCTAGTGAAGTAAGTTAGACAAAGAAAGACAAATAATGAAAGTTATCATTGATACATGGAAACAAAAAAATGAAAAAAGTAGTGATTATACAAAAAAGAATCAGACTCACAAATATAGAGAACCAACTATTGATTACCAGCTGGAGAACGGAAGTGGGGAGGGGCAATATAGAAATGAGGCATTGAGAGTTATAATCTAATGAGCATAAAATAAGTATAACCATATATTGTATTGCATGGGGAACACAGCCAATATTCTATAATGGTAAATTGAGCAAAACAATGTATAGAATTTTTGAATTACTATGTTGCATACTTGAAAGTAATATAACATTGCAAATCATATATACTGAAGTAATATTTTTTTAAAAAACTGATGGATTCTTAAAGTTTCATTATGCATTACTCTCAACCCAGAATCTATCTGCTCCTCTCTTCAAATCTGTAACCACTTTTTCTAACAGCAGTGCTGAATAATTTAACAGTAATTCCAGATAAAAATTACCAGAATGTCCAATAACTTGATCAGGTTTTTTAGTTAATATTTGATTGTGTGCAAAGTAAATTCTGGCAAGTATGATGATGGAGGACCAAGATATGTGTTGGGGTAAAGGGAGCTGAGAATTCCATGGACTGTATAGTCCATGGGGTTGCAAAGAGCAGGACATGACTGAGTGACTCTCTCACTTTTCACTTGCAGAGGGAGCTGAGCCAGGAGGAGGACTGAAGGTATTCCAAGGCCTGCTGCGGTACCACGTTCAGAACCACACTGCCCTCAGGTGTCAGGAAGGACACTCTCACACCAGTAGAAGTGTTTTCAGATGTCCAGGAGGGTAATGTGATGGTCAAAGACTGAAAGAGTAAGTGTGAGGATTGAGGGGGCTGAGGATGAAGAAAATGGGTGCTTATTTTAGTATTCCAGGGTAAGCCAAACACAGTATTCAGAAGGATGTTTCCCCAGGGTGTCAGGGAGGACAGTCTCAGTGTGTATTTATTTTCATATGATCAGCACGGCTGTTTGGGAAGCTGGGGAACGTTGCACAGCCTGTAAAATTTACCTAAATAAAATAAAGGCACTTTGTTAGTACAGTTTGGATGAAAGTAAAGGATGATGGGAGCTATAGACAAACTGTGTGTAACAAAGACTTCCAGAGAGATAGAGACACTTGGAGAAAGAGCTTCTGGAAAAGATACTCAGAAAAAGAAAAAGAATATAAAAGATAATAAATGAAGACAAAACAGTGGAGTATTCCCAGAGAAACAGAGAAAAAAAAGTAAAGTGATAACAGGAGATTCTGGAAAAGATACTCAGAAAAAGAATACAAAAGATAATAAATGAAACAGTGGAGGATCCTCAGAGAAATGGAGGAAAAAAGTAAAGTGATAAAACTAGTATAATATTTCTGATTGTTTTGGTTCATGGAAGAGCATTTTTTGGTCTTCTGTGTGTTTCAGCATGGAGCATCCATTTAAAATTTATGGGAACAAGAGTGGCACTTATAGGGAACTGATATAAACCAGTGAGTGGGATGAGCCTAGATTGGGAAATGAATGAAAATGAAGAAACAGTTTTGAATTTCTTTTCCTTAATTACAGAAAGTAAATAGTGGAGAGAATTTGCTTAGGAGAAATCTTTCCTGACAGTTGAATAATGAACCCAGGGAAGGTTTGGAAAGATCTTTCCTGAATTTTCAGTACAGGAACTATGTTGAGGTTTTTCAGGTCTAGCTGAGTAGTGACTATGCTTCACTTGTGTGTAGAATTCCTATCTTCATGTGTAACTGCATGCTGTTTTTCTGTGTAACCCTGTATATCCATATTTTTGTGACTATATAATTTTGAGACAGTAAAGAATCTTTGTACATAAACACCATTGGAATTCTTCCATAGTTAATTCTGTTTATGGGATTCCTCTCTAATTAATCTTTTTTTGTTGTTTATTTCATATCTTAACTCACATTCATAGCCTGAGGGTCTCTTTCAAGGTATCCCCCACATGCTACTTAACCTTTTGTTTTCACATTATACTTCCTTCTAATACCTTCCTTAAAGACCTCCATTTTGTGTTATGTGTATTATATGATTTGTTTTTCATTCATTATTTCATTCATTTATTCACTCATTCCATCACTCATTCTAGTTAACTCACATTTATCAAGAGCCTATCCAGTAGCATTCTTCTAGATCTTGATAGAGTTAACAACTTTCTTTTTTTTCCTCTTCGAGATGTTTACTTGATGGGGACAGAAAACCAGAGAAGCCATGATCAAAGAAACAGTAAGACAAAAAAATATCAGAGTGATAAATACTGTGATGAATACAGAATCAAATTATCTGCACACAAGTTGAGGATTCCTTTAGTTTGAAAGCCATTGGAGACTTCCAGGAAGAGGTGCTGTTTAAGGCGAGATGAACAGTGATAATGGATGACAATAGACAAAGGTATTGATGAGCAGCAGAAATGTGCTGTGTCTGCACACTGCTTAGTGCACGCATTCAGATTTCTAACGTTGGACAGTCATTGCGCAGCCCTGTGTGCTTCTCAGCTCCTCTGATGGAAGAACAGACGTTGATCCGACCTTTGATCTTAACATCAAATCCTCCTGGGCTTCACATCACCCCAAGGCGTCTCTTCACCTCTTTTCTCTATTATAAACTCGTATCCTATCCCCTTGCTAGTCTGTGTCTGGTTAATGCTGGTTTATTGGAAACAGCTGTGTCATTGCCCATCCCAGTCTATCACTGCTGCAGAATCTTCCAACTTCTGTATGGTGTATGGCAATCGGTGAGGAGGCTGAATTGGACCAAGTCCCTGATGCTCCTCTACAAGAACTCCAGCCATACTGAGGCTTCTTTTCTGGTTTCCTCTCAGTGTTTTACTCCCTTATTAAATGATCCAAATCAGAGTGCACACATAGGTGAGTGGGGCCAGGTTTGTAATCAGTGGGGAAATCCAGAGATTAGAAAGAGATGCAACATGCAAGATGCATGAAGGAATATTAAAATGTCACAAATTTAAGATGTCCCAGTCATATATCTTTAAAATTGCTTAATATAGAAATTGGATTAAGATGAAAGAACTACTTGAATTTAAAACCTCTATTTATTGTGAATAAAATTAAAACATACGGGTTAGATTGGAAAACTTTGTGATTTGTACAAAAGGCAAAGAATGTTAAAATTTGTTATGTGTCATAAGTTCTTAAAATGATAGGAAAACAAAAAAGAATAGATTAAAGATTTGAATAGGTAAATCACAGAAGGGGAAATTTAACTGGTCAATAAATATATTGAATATGCTCTTTATAGTCATCCAGGAAATGCAAATGAGTATAATAAACACTGCTTTTGACGTATCAAGTTGGCAAGATTAACTGTGGTAAATTTACTGCTGGCAAGAAGGTTGGAAAAATGTGCTCCTATATTTGGTAAATTTTACATTCTTATATATACTTCCATTTTTTGTTTCATAATAGAAATTATAAAAATAATTAAGTGATGGGAAAGGCAGTAGTAAAAATTCTGGAGATAAATTATGGATTTCATTTGAGTTGTTAATTTTAGTTTAACACTGTGGATTTAATAAGCTTGTTTGGATTACTTTATCTAAAATTATAACCTCCCTTTTCATCTCCAAAAACTCTTTCCTTTCTTCTTCTCTGTATTATTATTTATTAGGCCAGTAACATTACATACAAAATATTTCTTTCCTTCATGTTTCTTTCTCTCCTTTTCCATCTTTTCTTCTCCTTTCCTTCTTTCCATCCTCTCTCCCTCCCACCCTTCTGTTTACTTTCTTATGTATGAATTTGCACAATAAGATGTATAGCATGGAATTTTTGTGTGATTTGTTCATTGTTTCTCTAAGATGACACCACCCTTATGGTAGAAAGAGAAGAGGAACTAAAGAGCTTCTTGATGAAGGTGAAAGAGGAGAGTGAAAAAGATGGCTTAAAACTCAACATTCAAAAAACTAAGATCATGGCATCCAGTCCCATCACTTCATGGCAAATAGATGGGGAAACAATGGAAATAGTGACAGATTTTATTTTCTTGGGCTTCAAAATCACCATGGACAGTGACTGCAGCCATGAAATCAAAGGACGCTTGTTCCTTGGAAGAAAAGCAATGACAAACCTAGACAGTGCATTAAAAAGCGTAAATATTACCTTGCCTACAAAGGTCTGTGTAGTCAAAGCTATGGTTTTTTCAGTAGTCATGTATGGAGGTGGTGGACCATAAAGAAGGTTGAGCGCTGAAGAATTGATGCTTTCAAACTGTGGTGTTGGAGAAGACTCTTGAGAGTCCCTTGGACTGCAAGGAGATCAAACCAGTCAATCCTAAAGGAAATCAACCCTGAATATTCATTGGAAGGACTGATGCTGAAGCTGAAACTCCAATACTTTGGCCACCTGATGCAGAGAGCTGACTCATTGGAAAAGACCCTGATGCTGGGAAAGACTGAAGGCAGGAGGAGAAGGGAATGACAGAGGAGGAGATGGTTGGATGGTATCACCAACTCAACGGACATGAGTTTGAGCAAACTCCAGGAGATGGTGAAGGACAGGGAAGCCTGGTGTGCTGCAGTCCATGGGGTCGCAAAGAGTTGGACATGACTGAGCCACTGAACAGCAACAAATCACTCAGTGGATATTTGTAGGATGAAGGAGTTGCTGCAATGGATTCATTAAGAAGTGTTAAACTTTCTCTTTGACTTTGAAAATTTTCACAAGACACATTTAGATTCAGAAAAATCTTATCAATGCTGGGCTCTCTCTGTGTATCATCTGACCCGATCTCTATGTGCAGGAGGGAGGCGATAGCATGAGGAATGCACAGCCCCTCTAAAGAGGATGGTTCTTCAATCAGCCTACTGTATCCTGATTAATCTTTTTTGAGGAGACAATGGCTGCTGAGTAAGCTTCAAAAGTCTCTGAAAAGAGCACTGCAGATTTGAGTAAATCGAGAAGGCTGGGTGTGTGGTTGGTAATCATGGTGTCAGTCTATATCACGAGGCAAGAGGAAGCATGGAGGAGAAGTTGATGTCTGTAAAATCTTTAATATGGCAAACTCTTGAATTAAAGGTTGTGTCAGAATGAAGGGATTGGCATTATGATTTCCAAGAGCCTCTGGCTGTGCTGCTGATTCCCCAGTGGTTTCTCTGAGCACTGACATTCCTGGCATGAACGAACCTGAATTCTGGTCTTGCAGCTTCTGATTGGCACCCTCTGCCTATATAATGTCAGGATTTGGAATCTTAGAGTCAGAGTCTTCCTCTGGATTCTGAAGCTTTCCTCTCTGTGCTGCCTGCTCTACAACTGACCATCATGAAGTTTTTGGTGTTCCTGGCACTGGTGGCAGTTTATACCTTCCTGGTTTTTGGCCGTATGTAAAGATTCGTACCTGAAAACAAGGTTTTGATGAGCAGTACATCAAGCCATGTGGAAGTGGGTTTGGAGGAGTCTAGAATTATGGCCCCTCCTGTCCTCTACTCCATTCCTCTGTTCCATTACCATTCTCGTAGATCATTCATGATTGAACTGACTCTACCCTTTGGCTTTTCCTAATTCAGTCAGATCTTTGCTCAGTTCTAACCTTGGACCCCAGCTTCATAGTTAGAGTCGGTAAAATCTATTTAAAGTATGTACAATCAGAGGTTTATTTCAGGAAAGCAAAAATGATCACATATTATGGTTTTGTGGGGTTTTATATTATCTGTGCATCTTTCCCCCCTCAATGTGTGTACCAAAGGCTAAAGTGATTCATCTGTGGAAGCCTGCACCATTGTCCATATTCTTATTCTCTCCATACCCAAAACTGGTGTTCAATGCACATCCTGTTTTTCCTTTTTCTCTTTCAGAGGATACAACAGAAGTTCCTGCTGGTTCTTCTCCTGGTGAGTTTGCACTTGCACTTCATCTCCTTCTTGCAGTGACTGTTTTCCATCCCAGTCTCATGTCAGAGCTTCCACGAGAGATAGGTTGTAAGAATTCTATGAAAAGCATGGAAAAGTATTGTTCCTCATATAAAAATTAAGGATTTAGTCACTAAGTCATGTCCGACTCTTTGAGACCCCATGGACCGTAGCCTGCCAGGCTTCTCTGTCCATGGCATTTTCCAGGCAAGAATACTGGAGTAGGTTGCCATTTCCTTTTCCAGAAGATCTTCTGGACCCAGGAATCAAACCAGGGTCTCCTGCATTGCAGGCGTATTCTTTACTAACTGAGTTACGAGGGAATTCTTGTAAACATAAAAATCAGCTTATTTTTTACACAGCATTTGATAATATTAAGTCTCTTGCATGGATTTACAAAAATTTGGGGTCAATCGTTGACTTTGAAAAGAACAGGAGGATGTGGTCTGATGTTGTGACCTGAGATTTTGGGAAGGTGCATGAAAATCTTTCTGGTTATGCTGATTTGAAGGATCGAATACATGGCCATTGTTTCAAGGAGAGGCCTGAATGAAGGAAGAGAATGTACACCCTGAAAGTGATTCAGAAATGAGGGCATTAGGATCACATGGGAGGGCAGGATACAGGATGTGTAATGTAGGTGTCAAGTAGAAGAAGGGCTCTAAACTTTGAGATTTGTAATAGCATAAATGCCTAATTCCCAGACTGAGGTTTGTGTATCCTCTTTAAAGTGAATCCCAAGGTTGTGGACCAAACTCCCAGTCATTCTTGGGCTTTCTCCACAGCACCTGCCCATTCTGTGCTGTGTGTGTCATGATCATGCAGGCATTCTGAAGATCCCTCGTTTCAGCCTCCACAGCTTGGGGACTTAGGTTCTCTGGTCATGAGGGCACTGACTCTTGTTTGACTTCATACACTGTGCCACACGTGCCATGTGAGGTTCAATTTAAAAAATATTCTCTCTCCTACACGAGGCCTGAGACAGCCTGGCTAGAGTGTGGGTATGGAGATGACGTTGAGGTGGTTTTAGCTCACAGTTTTGGGGTCTGACTATTGCTGTTTGTTAGCAGCTCTGTAAGGGGAAATAAATCTCATCAATCTTGGCAGGTTCCCTTTGAACACAGGGTAGGTGACAGAGCCTTTGCTTAGTTTTATTACTATCAGAATGATACTAATATTTCCCATTATTTCTAAGGGGCTCTCACAAGTACTGCTGTAGTACATGGAATCTTTGTGCACTCCAAATGTGAGACAAATATGCACCCCCTTTCAGGCAGGAATCTGTGGCAAGTGATTTTCCTGCATGCATAGAAAGGAGATACCGCTTCTCAAGCAGAGTTGGTAGCCAGAGCAATGGTGTGACAGTATTGATATCATTTGCAGAGATGAATTCAGAATGAGAAATGCATGTCCAAACTTGGGCAGCACAAATTTTATTGCCTGAGGAAGAATCAAATGTCTTGACTGCAATGTGTCCTAATTTCAGCCTCTGATACAACCACTGTTGATCCCACCACCACCTCTGCTGCCGCCACGGAGTCCACCGTGGCTGCCACATCCACTGCTGCTCCCACCACATCCACTGTGGCTGCCACATCCACTGCTGCTCCCACCACATCCACTGCAGCTGCCACAACCACCACTGCTGCCAAGACCACCACGTCCTACGAAGATTGCCTCTTTTATTTTCGTAAGTTTACACTATGAGTACTTTCTTTATGGGTTTGCTGGATTTGCTATGTTCCCTATTCTCAGATTAGACTATATTTAGGGAGCAGAGGAAGTCATGAGAAAAGCCCTGTTATCTTCTCTTTATTCTCTAATTACTTGTGGATTTACATATTGAGTCACAGAGAGACATCGGGGCTGCCAGAAGTCTGCAGTTTCTTGTTTACCAATTTCATCTGTGTGGTTCTTGAAATACTGGCCCTTAACAGACAAAATTCATCTTTAGCAGAATTGACACTGGAAAGACCAAAATATGGGTCTCCCTGAAGCCAGAAACTTCATGTTTGCTTTTTTTCTACCAAAAAGGTCTTTGTTTCTTTTAAAGAATATTCCAAAAATAGAAAATGGCATTATAAGGAGGGTTCCTTGATGTAGAAAGTTTTGAGTATCATTCAGGGTATTTCTCGGATAGTGGAAATCCATTGAGGGTCTAGGGTACAGTCTTCCTATTTCTGGTTTGATTCTATCTTGCAACAGCCTAGTAAAATCAATGACAAATGTGATTGATTCTGAATATATGACAGAGAATGTGTTATAAATTCACATATATAATGTAATTTAAATCACAGTAATGCTATGAAATAAATATTTTAAAGATAACAAAATTAAAAATTACAATAAAAACTTTTCCCAGAACACTATGCAGTCAGAAAAAGGTATGGATTTGTTCATAAACAAGGAAATACTGCATTTGAAATACTGCATTATACTCTTTCTGTGTCTGAGACAATGCTTGGCACCCATCTCTAAGTTCTATATTGCATAGCCTATGGGTGAGATTATGAATAATTGTCTCTTATCAGAAGAAAGCTGTATTGGTTTGTGCCATATACATGAAGAACTGATCCATATTGGTTGTCGCTCTGTTTTCTCTGAACTTCCTGCTGACCTAGGTTTCCATCCCAGCCTGCATGTCCTATTGCCTCTGGATGGGAATTAGGTGTTTATCTTCCAGGGATATAAACTTCATCTCTTTCTGATTCCACTGAATTCAGTGTCATTTGACATTTGTTACTCTTGCAGGGTCCCAGGAAGGAAAACTCACTCTTCGTTCTTTTTGGAAAACCTCTTCACAATATTTTTTTTCTGTTTCAGGTTTTACCCCATGGCTTCGGTTAGTTTACTGCTAAAAGTTATCACTGAGATGGAATCAGCCTCAGCCTTCTATGTTTGATCCTACTGGATTCGACGAGAATGTCCCTTGATTTGTTTCACTGCTACTACTTTCCAGCCCTATCATATCTCTCTTATCTCTAATCAGTTTCTATTCATTCAAATAAAATGATGAGTGACATCAAAAATAGTATTTATTTTTTTAGCTGTTGGCCCAGCGGTCATCCAATAGTTATGTCAAGTGATAGATACTTTGAATCTTACCCAGTTCTTCCCTATATTACTGTAAATAAATGGACCTTCTACATATTTATCTAATTTTTAAAAACAAGTCACAATCCTTGTGTATATCACTGGTGACTAGAGCTTTCTCTATGTGAATACACTAATCAGTATTTCCTAGGTATAAAGGTTCACTTTGATTCCACCAAGCTCTGCTATCAACTGACTCATAATTACTTTATTTGGAGTGACTTAGCAAGTGAGAACGGAGAAGGCAATGGCACCCCACTCCAGTACTCTTGCCTGGAAAATCTCACGGACAGAGGAGCCTGGTAGGCTGCAGTCCATGGGGTAGCTAAGAGTCGGACACGACTAAGCGACTTCACTTTCACTTTTCACTTTCATGCATTGGAGAAGGAAATGGCAACCTACTCCAGTGTTCTTGCCTGGAGAATCCCAGGGATGGGGGAGCCTGGTGGGCTGCCGTCTATGGGGTCGTACAGAGTTGGACACGACTGAAGTGACTTAGCAGCAGCAGCAGCAGCAAGTGAGAAAGAGGGAAGCAGTCCCGAGGTCTGGGAACTGGCCTGACACTCCTGGGGTTCAGAACTGTTAGGACCTGGCCTAGGCTCACAGCTTGGAAATGACTCGCCCTTGTTGGACACAAACACTCTCACCAAACACCAATATCAGAGAAGGGCACACAGTCACTTCTATAAATTTGACCAATTCATCATATTGGCAGTCTTCAGTACAGACAAAAACAAGGTCAGTCCGAAACCATAAAACACTAAATATCTCCCTCTCCTAGCTAAAGCATGACTGCAACTTCATTTACTATTAGAGCTTCGGCTTCCCTCTATTCTCTTCTGCTCCAGATAAGGTTTGTTAAGACACTCAGTCACAGCATAAGTTATGTTCCCTTGAATCATCAATCCAGAGCAGAAGGGTGCTTCCCTAAACCTTCCCCCAAATCACCTCACACAGGCCCCAATTCTGTAAGAAGTCCTTTCTAACACCCAAGGACTAAGGCACCTCTCTGATTTCCCATGGTTTACATTCTCCTTACTGCAATGAGTACTAACCCAACTGAACTCAACTATAATGGATTTTTGACTAGCGGGCTTTGGTATCTGAATGTATAATTGGGATGGACATTATATAAGAACAAGGTGTGGCACCTTTGTCCTCACTTTGGAAATTTGCTGGGTTTAATAAAGCCTAATTTTGGGAGTCTTGCTAAAGAGAACCTTTAAAATTGCCTGAACTATCTCTATCAGTAAATTAAACAGTGCAAAATCCAAGAAGTGCAACATTAATGCTCTGATTAAGGAAATGATAAGGTTGGAATTTGGTGCTTACTAAATCTCTTTTCCTTTTGAAAAACAATTCTCTTCCACCTACCCTTGCTGAGAATCACTGCACTGAATGATTTATTGAGAAAAGGAAATTAAGTTAAGAGATTGTAGTTAAAAGCTCTTAAGTCAGAAATTTATTAGTGGTACATTAATATATCTTGTAAAAATTCTTACCTAAGTTTTTCAGTATTTAGATTTGACCTAATTGGAGCAACCTGGATTTTTAAAAACTTCATTTACAAATCAACAAGAGTATACCTGGCCATTCAGAAATGGTTATCGGTGTATCTGTGTACAACCAGCAATTCTTGCATAATATTTCGTATCATTTTACTTTGGATTTGGATGATTCTCACATTAAATTTCTTCTCCCTTCTCTCTCTCCCTTTCTGCTCCTCTGTCTCACTTAATCACCCTGTTCATATACATACAAAAACCACACATATTACTATATTCTCATGTTATATGTGGAAAAATATGAAAACAATTCTCTTTTGCTACTTGATAATAGGCAGAGGAGACTATCAAAGGTCAAACAAGGTGTGTCTTCTGATTGCTTCGGCTGTGCTTAATATTGAGATAAGCTGGGACCTGGGGACATGGGACCCTTTGCCAGAGTGCTCACACCTGGACAAGGAGTCTTCTCCAGCAACAGAATACAAAGGAAGTATAAGGGACTGACAGTAAGATACAAAAAGGATAGAAGCAATAAGATACAAAAACGTCCTAGACCAACTGCCACTCCTGAAGGGCCTGGAGCAAAAAAAAGCAGGGTAACTGTACATGAACCCTGCATACAGCAGCAGCAAGGGGGTGGGCAGACCACCTCAGCTATAGCTCCCCGCTCAACCTCTCAGACCTGTCTCTGTTATCACCTTTAAGAACCCAAGAAAGTCTTCTTAGAGAATAAGCACATGTACTTGATATTTGTCCGCATGCTGCAGTACAAGCCTTGCATGCAACTCTGCTTTGGCCTCTTTCAGTTTCTATTGTAGCAAATGTGGGGGTTGGTAAAAATATTAAAAAGAATATTTAAGAAGAGCAACAGTCCATGAGGAATTGGTGAACCCTTATGTATTCCAATAACACCGTCCCTTTTATAATAGTTTCTCAGTCCGTTCAGGTACAATTTGAATTTTCATAGATTGAAATCTGTGTACATTAACTCTATTGCCACAGAGATAGTTGAGTCTATTAGCATATTGCCATAATTTAGTTAGACAAGATGTAGAGATCATAATTATTAAAGTCAAATTACTATGTAGCATGATAATTACTTTCTCAGAGGAATTGCTCAAAAGAAATGTCCTTTCCTATTTGTATGATAACTAAAGGTAGTGGTTTTCATGTAATATTCAAGGCCTAATTCCATCTGTGAAATTCCTGGGAGTTACGTGTGTTGAAGATATCAGAGACGTTGCTCAAATTATGCAACATGTGGTCATGTTTTTCAGGTCATGCTAACAGACAAAAGAGACTGAGACCACAGAACTCTTGTGGTTTTGGCAAAATCATACTCCTGTTTTAAACATGCTGTTTTAAACAATGTTTTCCAATTTTCAATTTTGATCATAGGAAGCATGTGGAAATATCTTTGAATTTTATATAGTTGCTTTCTATCTCATGATTTTATCTTACTTAGTGTTTCTACCACATATTTGTGTGTGTGTATGTGATTATACATATACACAACCATGTTTATCTGTATGTAAATTTAGTTTCCTTTCTAAGGTTTCTAAATTTCTTTTTTTCCTGCCTATTGCACTGGCTAAGACATCTGAAAAGATACTAAGTAGAAGTGAAAAGAACCAAGACCTACCCTAAATTCTAGTTTTTTTATTTTAGGGGAAGGATTTCACTTCTTCCCTATTACAGATACCATTTTTGAGATTGTAGTAATTTTCGCTGACTCCTAGGTTAAAGTGATGAAAAGGAAAAACTTACAACTATGAATACTCTACATAGCAAAGCTCCCATTAAGATTTTATGGACAGCTGAAAAATTTTACAGACAAAAGATAAAAGAGTTCAGAATCTCCAAACTAGCTGTATAAGAAGTGTTAAAGAGGCTTCTCTAAGAGAAAAAGAAAAGGCCACAAGTAGAAACAGGAAAATTAAGAGAGGAAAAGTATATTGGTGATGATAAGTATATAATGTATATAGCAAATCAACCACATATAAAGTTAGTAGGAAGATTAAAAGACAAAGGCAGTAGAATCATCTATATGCACATCAAGCAGTTGAGGTATATACAAAACAGATGTAAAATATCATGTCAAATACCATAATAATGAGAGGAGAGTCACAGTGCAGGATTTTAAGATGTGTTTCAAATGAAGAGATCAGCAACTTAAATTAATTACACATAGATGGTCTACTACCTGTAAAACACAGGGGACCAAGATCTGAAAATCTACATACACACAGACACAACAAAAAAGAATCCAAACACAACACTGAGGATCAAATCACAAAAGAAGAGAACAAAAGAAAAAGAAAAAAGAACTACAAAACTAACCCCCAAACAACTATAAAATGGCAATAAACCCATACATCCCAATCATTACTGTAAATCTGTAGATTAAATGCTCCTATTAAAAGATATGGAAAAGTCAGTTTTCATTTGAATCCCAAAGAAGGGAAATGGTAAAGAATGCTCAAACTATTGTACAATTGCACTCACTTCATGCTAGCAAGGTAATGCTCAGCAGTACGTGAACTGAGAGCTTCCTGATGAACAAGCTGGATTTAGAAAAGGCAGAGGAACCAGAAATCAAATTGCCAACATTCATTGGAATTCCAGAAAAATACCTACTTCTGTTTCATTGACTACGCTAAAGCCTTTGACTGTGTGGATCACAGCAAACTGTGGAAAATTCTTAAAGAGATGGGAATACCAGACCACCTTATCTGTTCCCTGAGAAAATGAGGGTCAAGAAGCAACAGTTAGAACCGGATATGGAACAATGGACTGGTTCAAAATTTGGAAAGGATTACATCAAGGCTGTATATTGTTACCCTGCTTATTTAACATCTATGCAGAGTACATCATGAGAAATGCCAGGCTGGAAGAACCACAAGTTGGAATAAAGATTGCCAGGATAAACATCAAGGACCTCAGATATGCAGATGATACCACTCTAATGGCAGAAAGAAAAGAGGAACTAAAAGCCTTTTGATGAAGCTGAAAGAAGAGAGTGAAAAATCTGGCTTAAAACTCAACATTCAAAAAATAAAGATCATGGCATCCAATACCATCACTTCATGGCAAATGGATGGGGGGAAAGTGGAAGCAGTGACAGACTTTACTTTCATGGGCTCCAAAACCATGGTGACTGCAGCCATGAAATTAAAAGATGCTTCTTCCTTGGAAGGAAAGCTATGATAAACCTAGACAGTGTATTAAAAAGCAGAGACATCACTTTGCTGACAAAGGTCTACATAGTCAAAGCTATGGTTTTCTAGTAGTCATGTATGGATGAGGGATTTGGACCGTAAAGAAGGCTGAGTGCTGAAGAATTGATGCTTTCGAACTGTGGTGTTGGAAACACTCTTGAAAGTCCCTTGGACTTCAAGGAGATCAAACCAGTCAATCCTAAAGGAAATCAACCCTGAATATTCATTGAAAGGACTGATACTGAAGTTGAAGCTCCAATACTTTGGCCACTTCATGTGAAGAGCCAACTCACTGGAAAAGACCATGATGCTGGGAAACACTGAGGGCAGGAGGAGATGGGGATAACTGAGGATGAGATGGCTGGATGGCACCATTGACTCAGTGGGCATGAGTTTGAACAAACTCTGGGTGATAGTGAAGAAAAGGGAAGCCTTGCATACTGCAGTCGACAGGATCACAAAGAGGGAGACATGACTTCGGGACTGAACAACAATAACTACAACATTTAAAGACATAGTAAATGAACTGATACAGAAACAAGACCCATATGTATGCTGCAATGGGAGACTCACTTCAGACCCAAAGACAAGCACAGGCTGAAAGGGAGGGGATGAAGAAAGATACTCTATGCACAAAAGAAATCAAAATAAAGATTGGGTATCAATACTTGTATCAGAAAAATGGACTCCAAAATAGAAACTGTTAACAGAGATAAGGAAGGACATTACATGATGATCAAGGGGTCAATCCAATAAGATAAAAAAAATTGAAAAGATAAATGCACCCCAAATAAGACCACTTAAATAGATACAGCAAATATTAAGAATATAGAGAAAGTGATAGTAACTCATTAATAGTAGGGGCCTTTAATGTGCCACTTATATGACTGGAGATGTTTCATAAAAGAGACAATAAATGACACATTAGACAAGGTGGATATAATAGATAAATGTAGAAATTTCCATCCAAGTGCAGTAGAGTACACATTCTTTTCAAGTGTACATGGAATATTCTCCAGGACTGATCATATGCTAGCCTTAGTAAATCTTGTAAAACCGCAATGATACCAAGAATCTTTTGCCACTCTGTGCTGTTAAACTATAAATCAAGAAGAAGAAAAAAATGCCAACAACACACATATGTGGAGGTGAAATGATATTTTACTAATAATCAATGATCCATTGGAGAAATTGAAGAAGAAATGAAAAAATACCTGGAGACAAAGAAAATGAAAACACAACAATCCAAAATCTGTGGGATACAACAAAAGCAGCTCTAAGAGGAAAGTCTCAAATACATAACCTAATATGCTTAGTCGCTCAGTTGTGTACAAATCTTTGCAACCCTATGGAGCCCGTCAGGCTCCTCTGTCTCTGGGGATTCTCTAGGCAAGAATACTGGAGTGGGTTGCCATGCCCTCCTCCAGGGGATCTTCCCAATCCAGGGATCGAACCAAGGTCTTCCACATTGCAGGCGGATTCTTTACCAGCTGAGCCACAGGGAAGCCCAAGAACATTGGAGTGGGTAGCCTATCACTTCTCCAGAGGATCTTCCCAATCCAGGAATCGAACGGGGGTCTCCTGCATTTCAGGTGGATTCTTTACCAACTGAGCTATCAGGGAAGCTATTACAGCTTTTCACTTTCACATAACCTAAACTTACAGTTAAAAGAGTTAGAGAAATAAGAATAAACAAAACCCAAATTTAGTAGAAGGAAAGAAATCATGTAAATCAGGGCATAAATAAATGAAATGGGGTCTAGTAAAACAACAGAAAGGATCAATGAAAACAAGAGCCTTTTCTTTGACGATATAAACAAAATAGAAAATCTGTTAGACTCATCAAAAACAAAATAAGACCAAAAAAACCCTCCAGAGAGTCAGCCCTAATCAATAAAAGTATAAATTAAAAGGAGAAGTTACAGGCAACACCACAGAAATATAAAGGATCCTAGGAGTTTATCATGAACAACTATACACCAGTAAGACAACCTAGAAGAAATGGACCAAATTCTTGAAATGTACAATCTTCCAACACTGACATAAGAAGTAGAACATATGAACAGACCAATTACCTGTAATGAAGTTCAGTACATCAGAAACAACTCCCCCTCCCCTCTCCCCCACCCCCAGAAAAAAAGTCAGGACCAAATGGTTTCACAAAAGAATTCTACCAAAAATAAAGAAAAGAGTTAATACCTAGTCTTATTAAAGTATTTCAAAAAATTTCATAGGAAGGAACATTTCTGAACCATTGTATGAGGCTGGTATCACCCTGATACCAAATCCATACAAAGAAGCAACCTAAGTGTTCATTAACAGAGGAATGGATAAAGATGATATGGTGTATATATGGGCTTCCCTTGTAGCTTAGTCAGTGAAGAATCTGGCTGCAGTGCAGGAGACCTGGGTTCGATCCCTGGGTTGGGAAGATCCCCTGGAAAAGGAAATAGCAACCCACTCCCCTATCCTTGCCTGGAAAATCTCATGGACAGAGGAGCCTGGTGGGCTGCAGTCCATTGGGTCTCAAAGAGTCAGGCATGACTGAGCAACAATGGAATATGACTCAACCATAAAAAGAAAGAAATTTTGCCATTTGCAACAAAAGAAATGGATCTGTAGGGTATAATGCTTAGTGAAATAAGTAAGACAGAGAAAGCCAAATACTGTGTTAACACTTTCATGTACAACCTAAAAATGAAAAAAGTAATCATTAGATAAAAACGAATCAGACTCCCACATAAAGAGAGCAAATCATAGGTTAAGAGTTCAGAGATGGAAGTGAGGTGGGGCAATACTGGAGCACATAATTCGGAGGTTTAAACTACTAATTTAAAAATAGTTAAACTAAAAGCTATATTGTGTACAGCATGGGGAATAAGGCCAAAGTTTTATAACTATAAATGGAGTATAATTTATAAAAATTTGAATTCACTATGTTCTACATCTGAGAGAAACATCAGTTAAGTTCACTAGTCGCTCAGTTATCTCCAACTTTGTGCAACCCATGGACTGTAGCCTACTAGGTTTCCCTGTCCATCACCAACCCCCAAAGCTTGCTCAAACTCATGTCCATTGAGTCAGTCATGTCATCCAACCATTTCATCCTCTATTGTCCCCTTCTCCTCCTGCCTTCAATCTTTCCTAGCATCAGGGTCTTTTCTAGAACATCAGTTCTTCGCATCAAGTGGCCAAAGTAGTGGAGTTTCAGCTTCAACATCAGTCCTTCCAATGAATATTCAGGACTGATTTCCTTGAGGATTGACTGTTGGATCTCCTTGCAGTCCATGGGACTCTCAAGAGTCTTTTCCAACACCACAGTTCAAAAGCATCAATTCTTCGGCAATCAGCTTTCTTTATGATCCAACTCTCACATCCATATATGACTACTGGAAAAACCACAGCTTTGACTAGACAGACCTTTGTTGGCTAAGTAATGTCTGCATTTTAATAAGCTGGTCATAAATTTTCTTCCAAGGAGCAAAGGTCTTTTAATTTCATGGCTGCAGTTACCATCTACAATGATATTGCAGCCCAAGAAAATAAAGTCTGTCACTGTTTCCATTGTTTCCCCATCTATTTGCCATGAAGTGATGGAACTGGACACCATGATCTTAGTTTTTTGAGTGTTGAGTTTTAAGCCAGCTTTTTCACTTTCCTCTTTCACTTTCATCAAGAGGCTCTTCAGTTCCTCTTCACTTTCTGCCATAAGGGTGGTGTCATCTGCATATCTGAGGTTATTGATATTTCTCCCGGCAATCTTGATTTCAGCTTGTGCTTCATTCTAGCTCGGCATTTCCCAAGATGTACTCTGTACCACAGAGACTGAGACAGAACTGTGGTTTGAGTGTCTCCTGTGGAGGTACAGGTCAGCAGTTGACTTCCGCAGGGGCAGAGGCTCTGGGTGCAGCACACCTGGATATGGCATAAACCCTGTTGAAGGAGGTCGCCATTAACCCCACCATAGAGCCCCCAGAACCTACACAGAACTGGGGAAACAGACTCTTGGAGGGCACAAACAGAATCCTGTGTGCACCAGGACCCAGAAGAAAGGAGCAGTGACCCCACAAGAGACTGACCCAGACTTGCCCGTGAGTGTCCCGGAGTCTCCGGCAGAGGCATGGGTCGGTGGTGACCTGCTGCAGGGTTGGAGGCACTGAATGTAGCAATGCATGCATAGGACCTTTAAAAGGAGGTTGCCATTATCTTCATTACCGCCACCATAGTTTGGCCCCAGGTAAATAACAGCGAGGGAACACAGCTCCACTCATCAACAGAAAATTGGACTAAAGATTTACTGAGCATGGCCCCGCCCATCAGAATAAGACCCAGTTTCTCCCTCAGTCAGTTTCTCCCATCAGGGAGCTCCCATAAGCTTCTTATCCTTCTCCATCAGAGGGCAGATAGACTGAAAACCACAATCACAGAAAACTAACCACTCTCATCACATGGACCGCAGCCTTGTCTAACTCAATGGAACTATGAACCATGCTGTGTAGGGCCACCCAAGACAGATGGGTCATGGTGGGGAGGTCTGATAAAACATGATCCACTGTAGAAAGGAATGGAAAACCACTTCAGCATTCTTGCCTTGAGAACCCCATGAACAGTATGAAAAGGAAAAAAGACAGGACACTGAAAGATGAACTCCCCAGGTTGGTAGGTGCCCAATATGCTACTGGAGATCAGTGGAGAAAAAACTCCAGAAATAATGAAGAGATGTAGCCAAAGCAAAAACAACACCCAGTTGTGGATGTGACTGGTGATGGAAGTAGAGTCCGATGCTGTAAAGAGCAATATTGTATAGGAACCTGGAATGAAACGTCCATGAAGCAAGGCACATTGGAAGTGGTCAAACAGGAGACGGCAAGAGTGAACATCGACATTTTAGGAATCAGCGAACTAAAATGGACTGGAATGGGTGAATTTAACTCAGATGACCATTATATCTACTACTGTGGGTAAGCATCCCTTAGAAGAGATGGAGTAGTCACCATAGTTAACAAGAGTCTGAACTGCAGTACTTGCATGCAATCTCAAGAAAGACAGATTGATCTCTGTTCGTTTCCAAGGGAAACCATTCAATATCATGGTAATCCAAGTCAATGCCCTGACCAGAAATGCTGAAGAACATGAAGTTGAACAGTTCTGTGAAAACCTACAAGACTTTCTATAACTAACACTCAAAAAAGATGTCCTTTTCATCATAGGGGACAGGAATGCAAAAGTAGAAAGTCAAGAGATACCTGGAGCAACAGGCAAATTTGGCCTTGGAGTACACCATGAAGCAGGGCAAAGGCTAACAGAGTTAGGCCAAGAGAACGCACTGGTCATAGCAAACACCCTCTTCCAACAACACGAGAGAAGACTCTACACATGGACATCACCAGATGGTCAATACTGAAATCAGATTGATTATATTCTTTGCAGCCAAAGATGGAGAAGCTCTATAAGTCAGCAAAAACAAGACCTGGAGCTGACTGTGGCTCAGATCATGAACTCCTTATTGCCAAATTCAGACTTAAATTGAAGAAAGCAGGGAAAACCACTAGACCATTCATGTATGACCTAAATCACATCCCTTACGATTATATGGTGAAAGTGAGAAATAGATTCAAGGGATTAGAGCTGATAGACACAGTGCCTGAAGAACTATGGATGGAGATTTGTGACACTGTACAGGAGGCAGTGATCAAGACCATCCCCAAGAAAAAGAACTGCAAAAAGACAAAATGGTTGTCTGAGGAGGACTTACAAATAGCTGTGAAAAGAAGAGAAGCTAAAGGCAAAGGACAAAAGGAAAGATATACCCATTTGAATGCAGAGTTCCGAAGAATAGCAAGGAGAGATAAAAGAGCCTTCCTCAGTGATCAATGTAAAGAAATAGAGGAAAATAACAGAACGGGAAAGACTACAACCTCTTCAAGAATATTAGAGATACCAAGGGAACATTTCATGCAAAAATGGGCACAATAAAGGACAGAAATGGTATGGACCTAACAGAAGCAGAAGATATTAAGAACAGGTGGCAAGAATACACAGAAGAACTATACAAAAAAGATCCTTGTGACCCAGATAACCACGAAGGTGTGATCATTCACCTATAGCCAGCCATCCTGGAATGCAAAGTCAAGCTGGCCTTAGGAAGCGTCACTACGAACAAAGCTAGTGGAGGTGATGGAATACCAGTTGAGCTATTTCAAATCTTAAAAGATGATGCTGTGAAAGTGCTGCACTCAATATGCAAGCAAATCTGGAAAACTCAGCAGTGACCACAGGACTGGAAAAGGTCAGTTTTCATTCCAATCCCAAAGAAGGGCAATGCCAAAGAATGTTCAAACTACCATACAGTTGCACTCATCTCACACTGCTAGCAAAGTAATGCTTAAAACTCTCCGGGCCAGGCTTCAGCACTACGTGAACCGTAAACTTACAGATGTTCAAGCTGGATTAGAAAAGTCAGAGGAACCCGAGATCAAATTGCCAACATCTGTTGGGTCATCAAAAAAGTGAGAGACTTCCAGGTAAACATCTGTTTCTGCTTTCTTGACTATGCCAAAGCCTTTGACTGTGTGGATCACAACAAACTGTGGAAAATTCTTGAAGAGATGGGAATACCAGACTACCTTACCTGCCTCCTGAGAAATCTGTATGTAGGACAAGAAGCAACAGTTAGAACTGGACATGGAACAATGAAGTGGTTCCAAATTGGGAAAGGAGTACATCAAGGATATATACTGTCACCCTGCTTGTTTAACTTATATGCAAGGTCAGTTCATTCAGTTCAGTCGCTCAGCCATGTCCAACTCTTTGCAACCCCATTGACTGCAGCACTCCAGGCCTCCCTGTCCATCACCAACGCCTGGAGTTTACTCAAACTCATGTCCGTTTAGTTTGTGATGCGTTCCAACCATCTCATCCTCTGTCAGCCCCTTCTTTTCCCGCCTTCAATCTTTCCCACCATCAGGGTGTTTTCTAGAGAGTCAGTTCTTTGCATCAGGTGGCCAAAGTATTGGAGTTTCAGCTTCAGCATCAGTCCTTCCAACGAATATTCTGGGTTGATTTCCTTTAGGATGGACTGGTTGGATCTCCTTGCAGTCCAAGGGACTCTCAAGAGTCTTTTCCAACACCACAATTCAAAAGCATCAGTTCTTTGGCACTCAGCTTTCTTTATGGTCCAACTCTTACATCCAAACATGACTACTGGAAAAAGCATAGCTTTAACTAGACGGATCTTTGTTGGCAAAGTAATGTCTCTGCTTTTTAGTATGCTGTCTCGGTTGGTCGTAACTTTTCTTCCAAGGAACAAGCATCTTCTTATTTCATGGCTGCAGTCACAATCTGCAGTCATCTTGGAGCCAAAAAAATAAAGTCTGCCACTCTTTCCATTGTTTCCCCATCTATTTACCATGAAGTGATGGGACCAGATGCCATGATCTTAGTTTTCTGAATGTTGAGTTTTAAGCCAATTTTTTCACTCTCCTCTTTCACTTTCATCAAGAGGTTCTCTAGTTCTTCTTTGCTTTCTGCCATAAGGGTGGTGTCATCTGCATATCTGAGGTTATTGATATTTCTCCTGGCAATCTTGATTCCAGCTTGTGCTTCATCCAGCCCAGTGTTTCTTATGATGTACTCTGCATATAAGCTAAATAAACAGGGTGACAATATACAGCCTTGATGTACTCCTTTCCCAATTTGGAACCAGTCTGTTGTTCCATGTCCAGTCCTAACTGTTGCTTCGTGACCTGGCTACAGATTTCTCAAGAGGCAGGTAAGGTAGTCTGGTATTCCCATCTCTTCAAGAATTTTCCACAGTTTGTTGTGATCCACACAGTCAAAGGCTTTGGCATAGTCAAGAAAGCAGAAACAGATGTTTACCTGGAAGTCTCTCACTTTTTTGATGACCCAACAGATGTTGGCAATTTGATCTCGGGTTCCTCTGACTTTTCTAATCCAGCTTGAACATCTGTAAGTTTACGGTTCACGTAGTGCTGAAGCCTGGCCCGGAGAGTTTTAAGCATTACTTTGCTAGCAGTGTGAGATGAGTGCAACTGTATGGTAGTTTGAACATTCTTTGGCATTGCCCTTCTTTGGGATTGGAATGAAAACTGACCTTTTCCAGTCCTGTGGTCACTGCTGAGTTTTCCAGATTTGCTTGCATATTGAGTGCAGCACTTTCACAGCATCATCTTTTAAGATTTGAAATAGCTCAACTGGTATTCCATCACCTCCACTAGCTTTGTTCGTAGTGACGCTTCCTAAGGCCAGCTTGACTTTGCATTCCAGGATGGCTGGCTATAGGTGAATGATCACACCTTCGTGGTTATCTGGGTCACAAGGATCTTTTTTGTATAGTTCTTCTGTGTATTCTTGCCACCTGTTCTTAATATCTTCTGCTTCTGTTAGGTCCATACCATTTCTGTCCTTTATTGTGCCCATTTTTGCATGAAATGTTCCCTTGGTATCTCTAATATTCTTGAAGAGGTTGTAGTCTTTCCCGTTCTGTTATTTTCCTCTATTTCTTTACATTGATCACTGAGGAAGGCTCTTTTATCTCTCCTTGCTATTCTTCGGAACTCTGCATTCAAATGGGTATATCTTTCCTTTTGTCCTTTGCCTTTAGCTTCTCTTCTTTTCACAGCTATTTGTAAGTCCTCCTCAGACAACCATTTTGTCTTTTTGCAGTTCTTTTTCTTGGGGATGGTCTTGATCACTGCCTCCTGTACAGTGTCACAAATCTCCATCCATAGTTCTTCAGGCACTGTGTCTATCAGCTCTAATCCCTTGAATCTATTTCTCACTTTCACCATATAATCGTAAGGGATGTGATTTAGGTCATACATGAATGGTCTAGTGGTTTTCCCTGCTTTCTTCAATTTAAGTCTGAATTTGGCAATAAGGAGTTCATGATCTGAGCCACAGTCAGCTCCAGGTCTTGTTTTTGCTGACTTATAGAGCTTCTCCATCTTTGGCTGCAAAGAATATAATCAATCTGATTTCAGTATTGACCATCTGGTGATGTCCATGTGTAGAGTCTTCTCTCGTGTTGTTGGAAGAGGGTGTTTGCTATGACCAGTGCGTTCTCTTGGCCTAACTCTGTTAGCCTTTGCCCTGCTTCATGGTGTACTCCAAGGCCAAATTTGCCTGTTGCTCCAGGTATCTCTTGACTTTCTACTTTTGCATTCCTGTCCCCTATGATGAAAAGGACATCTTTTTTGGGTGTTAGTTATAGAAGGTTCGATGCATGATACAGGGTGCTCAGGGCTGGTGCACTGGGATGACCTGGAGGGATGGGATGGGGAGGGAGGTTCTGGAAGGGGAACACATGTACACCCATAGTGGATTCATGTCAATGTATGGCAAAACCAATACAATATTGTAAAGTTAAAAAATAGATAAATAAACTAATTTAAAAAAAAGAGTAGTGTTGAATAATTCAAGAGTTTTTCCAAATAAAATTTATCACAATATACAAGTAACTTGTTCAGGTTTTTGTATAAATTCTTGACAGTATGCAAAGTAAACATCCCTCAGGTATCATGGTAAAAGATTCAGGTAAGTTTTCATGGAGAGGGTGGTGAGTAGGAAGAAGGAGACATGCAGGTATTGTAAGTTTCTGCTTAGCACCATATTCTGGAAATGGCAACCCACTCCCATGTTCTTGCCTGGGAAATCCCATGGACGGAGGAGCCTGGAGACTACAATCCATGGGGCTGCAAAGAGTCGGACACGACTGAGCACAAGCACCTAGCACCATATTCAGAATGATACTGCCCTCAGGTGTCAGGAGGGACACTCTTCTAATAGAAGTGTTGTCAGATGTCCTGGAGGGTAATGTGGCACTCAGTGATTGAGAGAGTAAGTGTGACGGTTGAGGGGACTGAGGGCAAGGAAAAAGTCTTAAAAAGTCATCTAAATATTCCAGGGTAAGCCTGACAACAGCTTCCGAAGGATATTTCCCAAGGTGTCAACGAGGACTGTCTTGGTGTGTAATTATTTTCAGATTTGTAGGAAGGGAGTTTGGGAAGGCTGAGAATGTTGCACAGCCTGTAAGACTTATGTAAATATAATAAATGCAATTTGTTAGCAAAGTGTGGATGAGGGCGAAGGATGATGAGAGCTATAGATAAACTTAGTATGACAAAGACATGCAGAGAGACAGAGAGACTTGCAAAAAGAAACAGGGAGAAATTTTGGAAAAGATGGTCAGAAAAAGAATAAGAATACAAAAGACAATAAACGAAGAAGAAACAGTGGAGTACTCCCAGAGAGAAAGAGAAAAAAGTTAAAAGTGATAACAATGGCAACAACACACTTCTGATTGCTTAGCTTCATGAAAGGGTATTTCTGGGTTTTCTAGCGTGGAGCAGCCATGAGAAAAGAAAGAGAATTAGGGAAAGAATTAGAAGATTTTTCTCATAAATAGGAAATTTCAATGGTGGAGAAAATTTGTACTTTGGGGAGATCTTTTCTGATAGCAACATAATGAACCGGCACACAGGGAAGGTTTGGAAGGAACTTCCCTAATTTTCAGTACAGGAAGTATTGTGAGTTTTATGAGATACAGCTGAGTGATGACTATGGTTCACTGGTGTGGGGTACGCCTATCTTCATCTGTAGGTGCATGCTGTTTTTTGTGTGTTACTCTTTTTATTCAGGTTTACATGATTTTGGAATTTGGGGATAATAAACTTTTTTCCTAAACATCACTGGAATTCTTTCATAGTTAATTCTGTTCATGGGATTCCTGCCTTCCTAGTTCTTCTGTATCTATTTTACATCATAGCTCACAATCATAGCCTCTGGTTCAGCTTTTCAAGATTTCATCCACATGCTGCTGCATCCTTACTTTTCACAGTATCTTCCCTCTCTAATACTCAAACTCCTCCTCCTTTGTGGAATGCTTAATACTTTGTATTATATTTATTCAATCATTCATTCCTCCTCCTAATCAACTCACATTTATCGAGTCTCCCAAATGCTTGGCCTTCTTCTAGGTCTTGTGAAATAGAGTGCAACTAAGTAAGCTTTTTTTTTCTCTTAGAGCTTATTTATTTGAAGGGACACAGAAAACCAGAGAAACAAAGGGCAAAGAAACAATCAGACAAAAAAACATCAGGGAGTGATATTGTGATGAAAATTGAATCAAGTTATCTGCTCACAAGTTGAAGGTTACTTTAATTTGGAAGCCATTGGAGACGTCCATGAAGAGGTGATACTTCAGTTATGGGTAACTAGTAAAAAAGTGCTGTGTCTGGTGCATGCATTCAGATTTCTAATGCTGGACAGTCACTGTGCAGCCCTGTGTGTTCCTCAGCTCCTCTGATGTAATAATAGGATGAGAGCTGATCTGTGATCCTAACACCAAACCTAACCGGGCTTTACATTAATCTGGACTTCTTTTCACCTCTTCTCTGTTATAAACTGTATATGATCCCCTTGTTTATGTGTCTGGTTAATGCTGGCTTATTGGAAATTCAGCCATGCGTCCATGCCCATCCCTGTCCTTGAGTGCTGCAGAATCTTCCAATTTCTGTGTGGTGTATGGCAAATGGTAGATATCTGAATTGAGACCATGTCTGTGACATTCCATTCTGAGACCTCTTGTCAAGCTGAGGCTTCTTTCCTGGTTTCCTCTCAGGGTCTGGGTCCCTTGATAAATGTTCCAAAAGAAAGTGTGTACTGTGACTGGGGCCAGGTTTGTGATCATTGGTTAAATCCAGAGATTAGAAAGAGATGTGACCCCTACATGAATTAACATTAAAGTATCACAAATTTAAGATCTCCCAGCTACATATTTGAAAACCTGTTTAATATAGAAATTATGCAAAAATGATAGGGCTACTTGAATTTAAATATTTGAATAGGTAAATCACAGAAGAGGAAATTCAATTGATAATAAATATATACAATATGCTCATATTTACTATAATCCAGGAAATGCAAATGACCATATCAAATACTGCTTTTGACATGATCAGATTCAGCAAATTAAAGTAGGTAAATTCACTGCTGGCAAAATGGTTGGAAAAATGTGCTCTTGTTTTCTGTTTCTATTAACTTTAATTTTTAGATTATTTTGGGTCTCATCTAATAAAAATATATATGATTTATTAAAAAACCTCTGGCAATCTAGAGCATGGGTATAAAATATTTAGTAAATAGGGTACATGAAGAAACTTATCAGTGGCTTCATAACTGGTAGCAGTAAAAAACCAGAAATGATCTCAATTTCTATCAACAAGGAATGATAGAGTCAATTAGGACTTAAAGAAGCCACTGGAAGGAAAGATTCAGATTTATAGTGATTGACTTTGGTTTCAAAGATGTATTGTTACGTGCACAATGAGGAAAGATAGTCCAAAATGTAACGCTATTTGGTATACCATTTTGTAAGAAATATATATATTAAATACATTTGCATATATACACATTTGTCTATGATAAAGGGGACATGGGGTAATTCACTTAACAGTTGCTTTTTGGTAGTGCTAATAGTGATAACGTGGCATAGAAGAGAAAGGGTTCATATGTGTGGAAAACTGTTTAGCAAAGATAGTATTTAATAGAAATTTCAGTTATTATGTTAGATGGTCTGGTGAATTTTAGTTTCTCACATACACTTTCAGTTTTGGTTTCATAATAAAAAATTTTAAAATAATCGAGTAATGCAAAAGAGCAGTAGTAAAAAGTTCTGGAGATAATTATAGATTTGAATTGTTAATTGGATTTAATTTTAATTTGAGATTATGGATTTAATTGGTCTTTTTGGACTACTTTATCTAAAACTGTACACTTACTTTCAATTTCCAACAACTCTTTTCTTTCTTCTTTTCTGTAGTATTATTCATTACTCATTACATTATTCATTATACCTTACATACAACATATTCATTTCCTCTCTGCTTTCCTTCTTTCCTATTTACTTTTTATGTATGAATTTTCACAATAGGTTGTATGGCATGGAATTTTTGTGTGCTTTCATCATTGCTGTTTCTCTAATGTCTAAACTTCAATGTATGTCTGTAGAATGAATGAACTGATAAATGGATTCATTAACAAATGTTAGTTTAAGTATCTATTTTCATTCTCTTTGACTTGGAAAATTTTCACAAGACACATTTAAATCCAGAGAGACCATATAAGTGTTTGGTGCTCTCTGTGTGACTGTCATCTGATCTTATCTATATGTGCAGGATGGAGGCCATAGCTTGAAGAATGCACAACAACAGAGGATGCTTCTGTGATCAGGCTGCTCTACTCGGCTTAATCCCCTCTGAGGTGACTTAGGGCTGAGTAAGCTTTCAGAGTCTCTGAGAGGAGCACTGCTAATGTGAATAAATCAGGAAGGCTGGCTGTGGGGCTGGTGATCATGGTGTCAGTGGATGTACAAGGTAAGAGGAAGCCTGGAGGTGAAATTGATGGCTGTAAAATCTTTAATATGGCAAACTCTTGAATTAAAGCCTGTGCCAGAATGAAGGGATTGACATTATGGTTTACAAGAGCCTCTGGCTGTGCCGTTGATTCTCCAGTGGTTTCTCTGAGTACTAACATTGCTGGCATTAATGTTACCATTAATGCCAGGTTAGTTGGCATTTACTAACCCGGATTCTGGTCTGGCAACTTAAGATTGGTGCCTTCTGCCTGTATAATGTCAGGATGTGGAATCGTGGAGTCAGAGTCTTGCCTTCCTCCGGGCTCTGAAAATTTCCTTTATGTATACCTTGCTCTGAAACTGACCGTCATGAAGCTGTTGGCCCTATTTCCACTGATGGCAGTTTCCACCATCCTGGTTTCTGGCCATAAATAAAGATTATTATCTGAAAGTGACGTCTGGAGGAACAGTACATCAAGATATGAACTCTGTGTAGACATGGTTTTGGGAGGGCCTAGAATGTTGGTCCCTCCTGTCCTCTACTCCACTCCCTTGTTCCATCACAATAGAGTTGACTTTACACTTTGGGTTTTCCAAATTCAGTCAGATGTTTAGTCAGTTCTGACCTTTGAGCCCAGTTTCATGGTCAGAGGCTGTAAAATCTGTTTAAGAACATAAATCAGAGGTTTATTTCAGGAAAGCAAAAGTGACCACATACTATGTTTTTGTAGGATTTTATGTTATCTGTGGATGTTTCCACCTTCAGCGTGTGCACCAAAGACTAGTTATTCATCTGTGGAAGCCTGCACCACTGCACCACTGTTCTTCTTTCTACACCCAAAACTGGTGTTCAACTAACATCCTATTTTTCATTTTTCTCTTTCAGAGGATACAACAGAAGTTCCTACTGATACTTCTCCTGATGAGTCTGTACTTGCACTTCATGTCCTTCCTGCCATGACCATTTTCCATCCCAACCTCATGTCAGAGCTTCCACGGGGGAGAGGTTATAAGGAATCCTAAGCACAAGCCTGGGAAAACCATCTTCCTGATTCAAAAATTTATGATGAACATAAAAAATCTGCATATTTCTTACATATTATTCAATCATATGAAGTCTCTGGCATGAATTTATATTAGTTTTGGATCAGTCATTTATTTTTCTCTATCAGAAAGGCCAGGAGAATGTGATCTGAGCTTGTGGCCTGAGAATTTTGGGCAAGTTCATGTAGAGTCTTTCTGATGACACTAAATTGAAGGGCTGATTATTTGACCAGTGAGTCAAAGAGAGGCCAGTTTGTCCCAGAATGAAGGAGAATGTTCTTCATGAAAGTAGAACAGAAATGACAGCATTAGGACCACATGGAGGGCAGGATACAGGATGCAAAATGTAGGGGTCAAGTAGAAGAAAGCCTCCAAGCTGTGCTCTTTGTAATGGCATCAAAGCCTACTTTCCAGGCTGAGGTTTCTTTCTTTAACGTGAAACCCAAGGTTGTGGAGCAAATTCCTAGTCATTCTTGGGTTTCTCCCACAGCACCCTGCCCATGCTATGTGCTGTGTTCATGCAGGCATTCTGATGATCTCTCTTTTCAGCCTCCACAGCTTGGGGACTTGTGTCCTCTGGGCATAAGGGCATTGATTCCAGTCTGTCCTCACTCTCTGTGCCACATGTCCCATGTGGGGTCCAATTTGAAAAATATATCTCTCCTGCATGAGGCCTGAGTCAGCATGGCTAGAGTGTGGGTATGGAGATGGTGTTGAGGTGGTTTTAGCTCACAGTTATGGGGTCTGACTCGTGCTGTTTGTTAGCAGCTCTGTATATCTGTGTGCTCAGTCATGTCTGACTCTTTTGTGACCCCATGGACCGTAGCCACCAGTCTCCTCTGTCCAAGTGATTTCCCAGGCAAGAACACTGGGGTGGGTTGCCATTTTCTTCTCCAGGGGATCTTCCCAACCCAGGAATCGAACCTACATGTCCTGAGTCTCCTGTTGGAGGCAGATTCTTTACCACTGTACTATCTGAGAATCCCTAATGAAAGTGAAAGTCGCTCAGTCCTGTCCGAATCTTTGCAACTTCATGGATTATCATGAAGTTCTCCAGGCCAGAATACTGGAGTGGGTAGCTTTTCCCCTTCTCCAGCAGATCTTCCCAACCTGGGAATCGAACGAGGGTCTTCTGCATTGCAGGCAGATTCTTTACCAACTGAGCTATCAGGGAAGCCCTGAAGGGAGAGATAAATAAAGGCAAGTTCCCTTTGAACATGGGGTTGGATGAGAGAGTCTTTGCTTATTTTTATTATTACCAGAATATACCAATATTTCCTACTATATCTAAGTGGCTCTCACAATTACTGCTGTAGCACATGGAGTCCTCCCAGAAAGTGAGAAAAATATGCCCTCCTTTCATGTTGGAGTCTATGGGAAGAGATTTTACCGCATTCAAAGAAAAGAGCTACTATTACTCTAATCTGAGATGCACTGTCTCACTCTTTCTTCACTTCTATTCACTTCTAAGTTATTCCATAGGAAGTCACCACAATGTCAGTCTAAAAGTTATTTTCCTTGTTGCTTCTAAGCAGTGGTCCCTGTGAACAGAGACACATGTGGATTTGGTCTTTTGTGCTCAGTCCCTGGAGCCAGTATTTGACTGTCTCTTTTCTCAGCCTCATTCCCCTTGGATGGAAACTTTAAATTTTTTGTGCCCCACCAAGAACAGGGCTAGGAAGAATGAGGCAAGAGGAGAGAGGGTAGCCAGGGTAAAAGTATGACAGAATTGGTGACATCTGCAGAGATGAATTCAAAATAAATTCAAAATAAGAATTGCACGTCCAAGCTTTGGTGACACAAATTTTGTTGCTTGAGGAAGAGTCAAATATCTTGACTAGAATGTTCCTCTTAATGTCAGCTTCTGTTGCTGCCGCCTTGACCACTGCTGCTCCCACCACAACTGCTCCCACCATGACTACAGCTGCTGGCACCACGAACACTCGAAATTGTCCCTTTTATTTTTTTAAGACCCGCTCTCCATCTCCCCCAGAAATATTTTGTTTATCGGTCTCCTGGATTCCCTGTGTTACCTATTCTCAAAATAGACTACATTTTGGGAGCCAAGAAAGTCATGAGAAAAGCCATGTTAGAGGAGCCAGGAGTTTGCAGTCTTTTGTTTACCAATTTTACCTACATGGCTCTTGAAATATTGGCATTTAATAGGAAAAAGTCATCTTCAGTAGAATTGTTAGTGTTAAGACCAAAATATGTGCCTCCACGTGTCTAGGTACCTCTTTATGTTTGCTGTTTACCAAAAAATTGCTTCTTTTAAAGAATTTTCCAGAAAGAGAAAACAGTTTTACAATGAGGCTTCCTTATGGCAGAAAGTTTTGAGGGTTATTCAGGCTATTTCTGGGAATGTGGAAATCAATTAAGGATCACAGTATAGTCCTTCTACTCCTGTTCATTTCTGCCTGTCCTTTAACATACTGGTAAGATCAATGGCAAATATGGTTGATTTCACATACCTGACAGGAAATATGGTATCAAATTCACAGTCATTATGTAAGTTAAATCTCACAGTAAGTCTGTGAAATAAATATTTTAAAGATGATGAAATAAAAAATTGTAATAGAAACTTTCCCCCGAACACTGTATAGTAAGAAAAGGGATGGGTTTGTACATAAACAATGAAAGTCCTGAGAAACCTTTGAAATATTGCTTTATACTCTTTTTAGTGCCTGAGCCAACACTTGGCACACAAAGTTCTGTACTCAGAAAACTAGAGATGAGAAAATGAATAATTTCTTTGATCAGAAGAAGGCTGGCTTGCTTTGGTCACAGAACACAGAAAACTAACTAAATATTGGTCTTTCTGTTTTCTCTAAAGGTCCAGCCAAACTAGGCTTCCATTCAAGAGTGCATGTCCAATTGTCTCTGGAAGGTTTAGGTGTTTATCTTCTGAGGATATAAATCTCATGTCTTTTTGACTCCACTGAATTCAGTGTCATTTGACATTTGTTAGTCTCCCTGCATATTCCAGGGAAGGAAGCCACACTCTCTTTTTTGGAATTCTCTTGATAATATTTTTCTGTTTCTGATTGGTACCCATGGCTTCAGATAATTGTCTGCTGAGAGTTATTAGTGAGATGGAATCAACCTCAGCTTTCTGCGTTTGATCTACTGGGTTGGGCCAGAATGTCCCTTGATTCGTTTTGATGCAACTGCTTTCCAGCCCCATCATATCTCTCCTATTGCTAATCAGTTTATCCTTAGTCAAATAAAAATAACAATGAGCAACATCAAAAGTATTATATTTCTAGGTGTTGGGTGGTGGTTGTCCCATAGTTTAGTCAATCCAAATGACAGATACTTTGATTCTTACATAGTTCTTTCTTATGTTACTGTTAATAAATGTTTATCTAATTTGTTGAAACAAGATACAGTCCTTGAATATATCACTAGTGACTTGGGCTTTGTCACGAATATTTCCTAGGTACAAGTGTTCATTTTGATTCCATCAAACTCTACTATTAACTGACCCATAATTACTCTTGTATCTGTAGTGACTTTGCAGGTGAGGAAGAGGGAAGTGGTTCCTGAGGTCTAGAAACTGGCCCAACGCACATGACTTTGGAATTTTTAATGGTTGACCTGGTCTCACAGCTTGGAAATGGTGCTCTATATTTGGACACAAACGATCTCACAAAATATCAATAGCAGAAAAGGGCACACAGTGACCTTCATAATTTTGACCAACTTCTAAATTTCAGTACAGACAAAAACAAGGTCAGTGTGCAAACCATAAAATAGTAACTATCACCTTCTACTATGTAATGAGTGACTGCAGTTTTATTAGCTATTAGAGATTAGGCCTCACTCTAATCTCTTCTCCCCTAGATAAGGTTTATTAAGACACTCAGTCACAGCATTATTCCCTTAGAGTCACCAAGCCAAGAGGCCTGGTTCCCTAGACGCTCCCCCAAATCACCTCACACAGGCCCCAATCTTGAAATAAATCCTTTCTAACACCCTTCAACTAAGGCACCTCTCTGTGATCCCCTATGGTTTTATGTTCTCCTCATTGCAATGAGTACTTAACTCATACTTTTCCACTATAGCTGTATTTCTGGTAGTTTTTGGCTACAGGGCCTAGATATCTGAATGCATAACTGGGATGGACATTATATAAGAACAATGTGTGGTACCTTTGTCCTTTTCACTTTGTAAATTTGTTGGATTTAATTATGCCCAGTTTGGGGAATTTTGTTCAATGAGAACCTTTAAAATTGCCTGTACTCTCACTATCAGTAAATTAGTTCAGTTCAGTCGCTCAGTCGTGTCCGACTCTTTGCGACCCCATGAATTGCAGCACGCCAGGCCTCTCTGTCAATCACCAACTCCCGGAGTTTACCCAAACCCATGTCCATCGAGTTGGTGATGCCATCCAACCATCTCATCCTCTGTTGTCCCCTTCTCCTCCTGCCCCCAATCCTACCCAGCATTAGGGTCTTTTCCAATGAGTCAACCCTTCGCATGAGGTGCCCAAAGTATTGGAGTTTCAGCTTCAACATCAGACCTTCCAATGAACACCCAGGATTGATCTCTTTTAGGATGGATTGATTGGATCTCCTTGCAGTCCAAGGGACTCTCAAGAGTCTTCTCCAACACCACAGTTCAAAAGCATCAATTCTTCGGTGCTCAGCTTTCTTCACCGTCCAACTCTCACATCCATACATGACCACTGGAAAAACCATAGCCTTGACTAGATGTACTTTTGTTGGCAAAGTAATGTCTCTGCTTTTAAATATGCTATCTAGGTTGGCCATAACCTTCCTTCCAAGGAGTAAGCGTCTTTTAATTTCATGGCTGCAATCACCATCAGCAGTGATTTTGGAGCCCCCCAAAATAAAGTCTGACACTGTTTCCACTGTTTCCCCATCTATTTCCCATGAAGTGATGAGACCAGATGCCATGATCTTAGTTTTCTGAATGTTGAGCTTTAAGCCAACTTTTTCACTCTCCTCTTTCACCTTCATCAAGAGGCTCTTTAGTTCTTCACTTTCTGCCATAAGGGTGGTGTCATCCGCATATCTGAGGTTATTGATATTTCTTCCGGCAATCTTGATTCCAGCTTGTGTTTCTTCCAGCCCAGCGTTTCTCATGATGTACTCTGCATAGAAGTTAAATAAGCAGGGTGACAATATACAGCCTTGACGTACTCCTTTTCCTATTTGGAACCAGTCTGTTGTTCCATGTCCAGTTCTAACTGTTGCTTCCTGACCTGTATACAGGTTTCTCAAGAGACAGGTCAGATGGTCTGGTATTCCCATCTCTTTCAGAATTTTCCACAGTTTATTGTGATCCACACAGTCAAAGGCTTTGGCATAGTCAATAAAGCAGAAATAGATGTTTTTCTGGAAGTCTCTTGCTTTTTCGATGATCCAGCGGATATTGGCAAGTTGATCTCTGGTTCCTCTGCCTTTTCTAAAACTAGCTTGATCATCTGGAAGTTCACGGTTCTCGTATTGCTGAAGCCTGGCTTGGAGAATTTTGAGCATTACTTTACTAGCATGTGAGATGAGTGCAATTGTGCGGTAGTTTGAGCATTCTTTGGCATTGCCTTTCTTTGGGATTGGAACGAAGACTGACCTCTTCCAGTCCTGTGGCCACTGCTGAGTTTTCCAGATTTGCTGGCATATCGAGTGCAGCACTTTCACAGCATCACCTTTGAGGATTTGAAATAGCTCAACTGGAATTCCATCACCTCCACTAGCTTTGTTCGTAGTGATGCTTTCTGAGGCCCACTTGACTTCACATTCCAGGATGTCTGGCTCTAGGTGAGTGATCACACCATCGTGATTATCTGGGTCGTGAAGATCTTTTTTGTACAGTTCTTCTGTGTATTCTTGCCACCTCGGGAGCCGGGGGCGGCGGCCGACAGGGGCTAGGCTGGGCCCAGGGCTGAGGGTGGCGGCCGACAGGGGCTAGGCCGGGCCGGGGGCCGGGGGCTGGGGGCGGCGACCGACAGGGCCTAGGCCGGGCCGGGGGGCCGGGGGCGGCGACCGGCAGAGCCTAGGCCGGGCCGGGGGCCGGGGGCGGCGGCTGATAGGGGCTAGGCCGGGCCGGGGGCCGGGAGCGGCGGTCTACAGGGCCTAGGCCGGGCCGGGGCCGGGTGCCGGGGGTGGCGGCCGACAGGGAAAACTAGCTAATCTGATCACACGGACCACAGCCTTGTCTATCTCAATGAAACTAAGCCATGCCGTGTGGGGCCACCCAAGACGGATGGGTCATGGTGGAGAGGTCTGACAGATTGTGGTCCACTGGAGAAGGGCATGGCAAACCACTTCAGTATTCTTGCCTTGAGAACCCCATGAACAGTATGAAAAGGCAAAAATATAGGACACTGAAAGATGAACTCCCCAGGTCATTAGGTGCCCAATATACTAATGGAGATCAGTGGAGAAATAACTCCAGAAAGAATGATGGGATGGAGCCAAAGCAAAAACGATACCCAACTGTGGATGTGACTGGTGACAGACGCAAAGTCCGATGCTATAAAGAGCAATATTGCATAGGAACCTGGAATGTTAGGTCCATGAATCAAGGCAAATTGGAAGTGGTCAAACAGGAGATGGCAAGAGTGAACGTCGACATTCTAGGAATCAGCGAACTAAGATGGACTGGAATGGGTGAATTTAATTCAGATGACCATTATATCTACTACTGTGGGCAAGAATCCCTTAGAAGAAATGGAGTAGCCATCATGGTCAACAAAAGTGTCCGAAATGCAGTACTTGGATGCAATCTCAAAAATGATAGAATGACCTCTGTTCGTTTCCAAGGCAAACCATTCAATATCATGGTAATCCAAGTCTATGCCCCAACCAGTAATGCCGAAGAAGCTGAAGTTGAACGATTCTATGAAGACCTACAAGACCTTTTAGAACTAACACCCCAAAAAGATGTCCTTTTCATTATAGGGTACTGGAATTCAAAAGTAGGAAGTCAAGAAACACCTGGCATAACAGGCAAGTTTGGCCTTGGAGTACAGAATGAAGCAGGGCAAAGGCTAATAGAGTTTTGCCATGAGAACGCACTGGTAATACCAAACACCCTATTCCAACAACACAAGAGAAGACTCTACACGTGGACATCACCAGATGGTCAATACCAAAATCAGATTGATTATATTCTTTGCAGCCAAAGATGGAGAAGCTCTCTACAGTTAGCAAAAACAAGACCGGGAGCAGACTGTGGCTCGGATCATGAACTGCTTATTGCCAAATTCAGACTTAAAGTGAAGAAAGTAGGGAAAACCACTAGACCATTCAGGTATGACCTAGATCAAATCCCTTATGAGTATACCGTGGAAGTGACAAATAGATTTAAGGGTCTAGACCTGATAGATAGAGTGCCTGATGAACTATGGACAGAGGTTCGTGACATTGTACAGGAGACAGGGACCAAGAAAATCCCCATGGAAAAGAAATGCAAAAAAGCAAAATGGCTGTCTGAGGAGGCCTTACAGATAGCTTGGAAGAGAAGAGAAGCGAAAAGCAAAGGAGAAAAGGAAAGATATTCCCATCTGAATGCAGAGTTCCAAAGAATAGCAAGGAGAGATAAGAAAGCCTTCCTCAACAATCAGTGCAAAGAAATAGAGGAAAACAACAGATTGGGAAAGACTAGAGATCTCTTCAAGAAAATTAGAGATACCAAAGGAACATTTCATGCAAAGATGGGCTCGATAAAGGACAGAAATGGTATCAGTAAATTAAGCAGTGCAAAATTCAGGAAGTGCAACATTAATGCTCTGATTAAGGAAATGATTGAGACTTAAATGTGATGTTTACTAAATCTCCTTTCTTTTTTAAAAATAATTCTCTTCTACTCATCCCTGCTGAGAATCACTGCTCACAGCACCACCAAAGGGGTAGGCAGACCACCTAAGCTATGCCTCCTGCCCAACCCTCAGACCTTCCTCTGTTGTTACCCCTTTGAGGAACCAAGCAAGTTCTCTTGGGGAGTAAACAAGGGTACCTACTGTTTATTTTTGATCCTGCCTGCTGCAGCATGAGCCCCAGGAAACTCTTGCCTGCAACTCTGCTCTGGCCTCTTATTAATTTCTATGGATCCAAGGGCAGGGGTTGGTAAAAATATGAAAAAGACTATTTAGGAAAAGTAACAGTCCACAAGGGGTTGGTGAACCCTTATGTAGTTCAATAACACCTTCCCTTTCATAACAGTTTCTCAGCCCACCAAGGTACAATTTGCATTTTCAGATTGAAATCTGTGTACTTTGCCTGTATTGGCACAGGAATAGTTTAGTCTAATAGTATATTTCCATAATCTAGTTAGATAAGATTTGGAGTAATAATCTTTAAAGTCAAATTAGTATATATCATGATGGTTGGCTTTAGTTAATGGTTTAGTTAATTTAGTTAATGGTTAGCTTTCTCAGAGGAATACACTCTAAAGAATTAAGACCTTTCTTATTCTTATGATAACTAGAGGGTTGTGCTTATCAGGTAATATTCAATGCCTAGTTCCATCTATGAAATTCCTGGGAATTATGTGTTGGAGCAACCAGAGACATTGCTCAAATTATGCAAAATATAGTCATGTTTTTCGACCATGCTAATAAATAAGAAGGGCAGAAACCACAGAACTCTTCTGGGTTTGGCAAAATCATACTTCTAACCTAGGAATCCTGTTAGCCTCTTCTCACAAAGGCACCAGGTAGAAATCTGAATTTTTGAAGGACCCTAAGTAGAAACCCTTAATAGATTTAGTGAGAGCAGGTCCTAGGCAGTCTCCATGAGCCCATAAGATCTAATCTTTTCATATAGTAGAAGTTTCTGCCATCATATGCATGCAGACTAGAATCTTTCAGTTCAGTTCAGTCGCTGAGTCGTGTCCGACTCCTTGCGACCCCATGAACCGCAGCACACCAGGCCTCCCTGTCCATCACCAACTCCTGGAGTCCACCCAAACCCATGTCCATTGAGTCAGTGATGCCATCCAACCATCTCATCCTCTGTTGTCCCCTTCTCCTCCTGCCCTCAATCTTTCCCAGCATCAGGGGCTTTTCAAATGAGTCAGCTCTTCGCATCAGGTGGCCAAAGTATTGGAATTTCAGCTTCAGCATCAATCCTTCCAATGAACACTCAGGACTGATCTCCTTTAGGATGGACTGGCTGGATCTCCTTGCAGTCCAAGGGACTCTCAAGAGTCTTCTCCAACACTACAGTTCAAAAGCATCAATTCTTCGGCACTCAGCTTTCTTTATAGTCCAACTCTCACATCCATACATGACCACTGGAAAAACCATAGCCTTGACTAGACAGACCTTTGTTGGCAATGTCTCTGCTTTTTAATATGCTGCCTAGGTTGGTCATAACTTTCCTTCCAAGGAGTAAGCGTCTTTTAATTTCATGGCTGCAGTCACCATATGCAGTGATTTTGGAGCCCCCCAAAATAAAGTCTGCCACTGTTTCCCCATCTATTTGCCATGAAGTGATGGGACTGGATGCCATGATCTTAGTTTTCTGAATGTTGAGCTTTAAGCCAAGTTCTTCACTCTCCTCTTTCACTTTCATCAAGAGACTCTTTAGTTCTTCTTCACTTTCTGCCATAAGGGTGCTGTTATCTGTATATCTGAGGTTATTGATATTTCTCCTGGCAACCTTGATTCCAGCTTGTGCTTCATCCAGCCCAGCATTTCTCATGATGTACTCTGTATATAAGTTAAATAAGCAGGGTGACAATATACAGCTTTGACGTACTCCTTTTCCTATTTGGAACCAGTCTGTTGTTCCATGTCCAGTTCTTACTGTTGCTTCCTGACCTGCATACAGGTTTCTCAAGTAGAAGTTTCTGCCATCATATGCATGCAGACTAGAGTCTTTGGCAGAAATCAAATAGGGTTTCTTTGCAAAGTTCTCTTGGGTTATGCATTGGAATCTGAAAATGTGTAGAAGTCCCTGTGCCTTGTCTTTTGAAGTAAAATGCTGACTCAAGAGTTAATGGTTAGAAAAATGTAAGTATCATATACTGACACGTATATATGGAATCTAGAAAGATGGTACTGATGAATTTATTTGCAGGGCAGCAATGGAGAAACAGACATAGAGAACAGACCTATGGACACAGTAGGAGGGGAGGAGGGAGAAGGTGAGATGTCTGGAGAGAGTAACATGGAAACTTACAATACCATATGTAAAATAGAGAGCCAATGGGAATTTGCTGTATGACTCAGTTTCAGTTCAGTTCAGTCGCTCAGTCATGTCCGACTCTTTGCGACCCCATGAATTGCAGCACGCCAGGCCTCTCTGTCAATCACCAACTCCCGGAGTCTACCCAAACCCATGTCCATCGAGTCAGTGATGCCATCCAACCATCTCATCCTCTGTCGTCCCCTTCTCTTTCCGCCTCCAATCCTACCCAGCATTAGGGTCTTTTCCAATGAGTCAACCCTTCGCATGAGGTAGCCAAAGTATTGGAGTTTCAGCTTCAACATCAGTCCTTCCAATGAACACCCAGGATTGATCTCTTTTACGATGGATTGATTGGATCTCCTTGCAGTCCAAGGGACTCTCAAGAGTCTTCTCCAACACCACAGTTCAAAAGCATCAATTCTTCGGCGCTCAGCTTTCTTCACCGTCCAACTCTCACAACCATACATGACCACTGGAAAAACCATAGCCTTGACTAGACGGACTTTTGTTGGCAAAGTAATGTCTCTGCTTTTAAATATGCTATCTAGGTTGGCCATAACCTTCCTTCCAAGGAGTAAGCGTCTTTTAATTTCATGGCTGCAATCACCATCAGCAGTGATTCTGGAGCCCAAAAAAATAAAGTATGACTCAGGAAACCCAAACAGTGGCTCTGTGACAATCTAGAAAGGTGGGATGGGGAGGGAGATGGGAGAGAGGTTCGGGAGGGAGGGGGCATGGGTGTATCTATGGCTGATTCTTGTTGATGTCTGACAGAAAACAATAAAATTCTGTAAAGCAATTATCCTTCATTTAAAAAATACAGTGGCACAAAAAAGAGCTAATGGTTGGGAAATGTGAAGATGAAGAAACAAAGAAGAGCTGCTGGGCTGGGGAATTGGTAACAATTTAGAATATAGATCTGCCACAAAGCAGAATCACTAAACTCATCAGTTCAGTTCAGTCGCTCAGTCGTGTCCATGCGACCCCATGAATCGCAGCACGCCAGGCCTCCCTGTCCATCACCTGCAAAATATAAATAAATGCCTGACACATATTCATAAGCTGTTTTTTACAGGAAGCAGATCCAAGGAAGCAGATCCCTTTCACATGAAAGGGATCTGCCGGAACATAGACCATAGACTGTTTGGAACCAGAATGTTGATGATGCTGGGTCCCACTACCTCATCTCCGAATAGTGAGAATGTCCTGGAGCTGATCTTGCCCTGCTTCTTGCACACTGTAAGACCCCTCACTATCCATTCCATGGTGAGTCACACAGTCTTAAGGACATGAGCCCCCTGTCATCCCCTTTGCCTGCCAATGCAATAAAGCTATTCTTTTCTACTTCACCCCAAACTCTGTCTCCACATTTCTATTTGGCACTGGTGAACAGAGGTTAAATTTAGGCAACAAAAACTACACAAGGCAGATTGTTCTCACAGACCGTTTGACAAATACTTGCTAGCTTCTCAGTGGTATTTGATAAAAGTAACTTCACCATCGAAGAGCATCAGACCATTCTGAGGCCCTTAATACCTATGGTTTCCTGTCATATTCTAAATGATGGGAGTGCTGTGCTTAGTTGCTCGGTTCATGTCTGACTCTTTGAGACCCATGGATGGTAGCCTGCTAGGCTCCTCTGTCCAAGGAATTATCCAAGCAAGAATACTGAAGTGGGTAGCCATTTCCTTCTCCAGGAGCTTCCTGATCCAAGGATTGAACCTGGGTCTCCTGCAATACAGGCAGATTCTTTACCATCTGAGCTACCAGAGAAGCCCAAAAGGATGGGTGACAAACAGCCAAATATGTGAGTCTGACATAGAAAAGCTTCATCAGAGAGTGGAAATTTATTTTTAAATGTGTGCTAAGAATGAAATTTCAGGGACCAACCCCCACATCCAGACAAGTTGTATTGTTACTTGTTGCTTGAAAAATAGGAATCTCAAAGAAATTCTCTGACCTCATTCCAAGTGGTCTAGGGCATAAAACGACTGGATTACCAACGGAAGTTCTTGAATTGAGGACAATGTTGCTGTTCGGAATTTGGTTTCAAACAGATCCTTGCAGATAGTAAAACACTGATGAAAGAAAGCAAGGGTAAATGTTTCCATTGTGTAGAGTTGAATGTTCCTTATCAGTGAACAAAGATTTTTAGGCTCCTTTTAAATGCCCTTTGGGAAGCATTTAGATATGATAGACAACAACAAAAAGAAATGATGTAATAAAGAAAATGCATCCAATATTAACAGGAAAGTATTGGATTAATAATGGCTGTGGGTGAGAAGACCTTACACTAGCAAGTGGATCATACTGCACCTCTATTGATAGCCCTGTGGTTCTAACACTGGGTATAGGTACTGGGCACTCACGTAAATCTAGAATTTGCTTATCCTGTAAAGGAGCACCCTGGAGATGCCAATTGTGGAAGAGCCAGTTCATCATTTGTTTGGTCCACTTGATTATATTTCTTCTCCAGTTGTGAACTATACTGTTACTATGAACTACTATTTAATGTACAGAAGTGATTAGGGCAATGATGTTTATTGGTGAAATCTAGGTTTTCAACTTTTTTTTCCCCCTAAGAAATGTTTGTATTCCGTAAGTTTAAATAGACACTTTTTGGTTTAATTCTAGGTGTTCTATAATTTTAGTGTTTATGGTTAAGTGTTTAATTTTTGTGTACTGTATGATACATGAATCATGTTTTTGTTATCATATTAGGTAGTTCTGTGTTCTTCCAGCATAATTTTTGAAAGACTTTCCTTCCTTCTACTGAATAGCCCTTTTAGCATTTTTGTGAAAAAAAACAGTTAACTGAAAATGTGTGGATCTATTTTAGAATTTACTATTCTGTTCTATGGAGAAGGCAACGGCAACCCACTCCAGTACTCTTGCCTGGAGAATCCCATGGAGAGAGGAGCCTGGTGGGCTGCCGTCTATGGGGTCGCACAGAGTTGGACACGACTGAAGTGACTTAGCAGCAGCAGCAGCATTCTGTTCTACTGTCCTACTGTTCTATCTTAGTGTCACTATCTCAATGACTTGATTAATATAGCAGTGTAAGTTGGGAAATCAGGTATGCTATTCCTGTAACTTTGTTCTTTTTTAAAAAATTTTTGTTCCCTGAAATATTTTAATATGTCATTTATACTGTGGAATCTATTTGCAAATTTTAATAAAAAAATAAAAAAATGTCTTCTGAAATGCTGACTGGGATCAAATTGAAAATATAGATAAATGAGTATTTAAAACTATTATTTCTTCAATAACATGAACATAATATATCTATGTGTATTTCAGGTTATTTGATTTCTGTCATTGAATATTTCTAATATTCACTGTAGAAGTCTCACTTATTTTGTGATAAATTTATCCATCAATAATTATGTATTATTGATGCTGTTTTAAAAAAAGTTTTGAAATTTTCAATATCCAATTGATCATAGTAATATGTGGAAATACCTTTTGATTTTATATATTGATATTCTGTCATATGATCTTACTTCATTTGCTTATCATTTCTAGCACATATTTGTGTGTGTGCATGTGTGTGTGTGCTTATACATGTGCACAACCATGTTATCTGCATGTAAAGATAGTTTACTTATTTCTGAGCTTTTTATATTTCATTTCCCCCCTGCTTCTTGCATTGCCTAGGACCTCCAGAAAGATATTCAAAAGAAATAATAAGAACAGACATCCTTACTAAATCTAATTTCTGATTTTAGGGGAAAATATCAGTTTTTCTCCACTATATATATTATTAGTTGCAGTATTTTGTAGATAGCATCTATTAGAATGAAGAAATCTTTGTTTATTATTAGTTTAAAGTGACAAAAGGGAAGAATCTAAAACCAAGAATACTATACCTGGCAAAGTTCTCATTAAATTTGATGTGGGCCAAAAGCTTTACATATAGGCAAAAGCCTAAAGAGTTTAAAACCCCCAAATCATTTGTAAAAGAAGCATTAAAGGGGTTTCTCTAAGCAAAAAAGAAAAGGCCACAATTAGAAACAAGAAAATTTTGAAAGGAAAAGTTCATTAGTAAAGGTAAATATACATGTAGTAAATTAACCACTTATAAAGCTAGTAGGTAGGTAAAAAGGCAAAAGTACAATAAAAGGATCATACATCATGATCAAATATTTGCAAACAATGCTACCAATAAGGGATTAATTTCCAAAATATACAAATAGTTCACATAGCTTAATATAAAAAAAGCACCAACCCAATCAAAAAAGGGGCAGTGACTAAATAGACATTTCTCCAAAGAAGATATACAGATGGCCAATAGGCACACGAAGTGATGCTCAATATCACTAATTAATAGAGAAATGCAAATCAAAACTACAATGAGGTATCACCTCACACCAGTCAAAATGGTCATCATTAGAAAGTCTGCAAGTAATAAATTCTGGAAAGGGTATGGAGAAAAAAGAACCCTCTTACACTGATGGTTGGAATGTAAATTGGTGCAGCCACATGAAAAACCATATGGAACTTCTTTAGAAAGCTGAACATAGAGTTACCATATGATCCAGCAATCCCACTCCTGGGTATATATCTGAGACAACTCTAATTTGAAAAGATACATGCACCCCAATGTTCATAGCAGCACTACTTACAGTAGCCACATCATGAAAGCAACTGAAGTGTTCACTGACAAATGAATGGATAGAGGAGAAGAGGTGTACGTATATGTACATATATATATATATATATGAAGATCACTCAGTCATAAAAACACTGAAATAATGCTAGTTGCAGCAACATGGATAGACTTAGAGATTACCATATTAAGTGAAGTAAGTCAGAGAAAGACAAACATCATATGTTATTATTTATGTGTGGATATGATACAAATAAATTTATTTTCAAAACAGAAATAGACTCAAGACATAGAAAAACTTATGGTTACCAAAAGGGATAGTGAAGGCAAAGGGAGATAAATGAGGAGATGGAGATTAACATAAACACAATAAAATATATGAAATAGGTAAACACTAAAGACCTATATATAGCACAGGGAACTATACTCAGTATCTTATAATAACCTATAATGGGAAAGAATCTGAAAAAGAATATCACTTTGCTGAACATTTGAAACTAATACAACATTGTAAATTTACTATACTTTAAGTAAAGCTGGACTAGAGAAGAAAAAAAAGAAAAGCCATATGATCATGTCAAAAGTTGCAGAAAAAGTTTGAACAATATTAAACATACATATATGGTAAAAACTCTCATGTAAGTAGGTAGAGAGGGAACAGCTCTCAAAATAAATAGGCCATATATGATAAGCCAGCCTACGTCTAATACCATACTCGGTGATGAAAAGGTGAAAACAGTTCTTCTAAGATAAGGAACAAGACAAGATTGCCCACACTCATCACTATTAGTCAACATAGTATTGGAAGTTCTGGACACATCAATCAGGCAACAAAAGGAAATGAAAGATATCCAAATTGGGAAGGAAGAAGTAAGTTCAGTTCAGTTCAGTCACTCAGTCGTGTCCGACTCCTTGCAACCCCATGAATCACAGCATGCCAGGCCTCCCTGGCCATCACCAACTCCCGGAGTTTACCCAAACTTGCTGAAACTCCAATACTTTGGCCAACTCATGCAAAGAGTTGATCCATTGGAAAAGACCCTAATGCTGGGAAGGATTGGGGGCAGGAGGAGAAGGGGACGACAGAGGATGAGATGGCTGGATGCCATCACTGACTCGATGGACATGAGTTTGGGTAGACTCTGGGAGTTGGTGATGGACAGGGAGGCCTGGCGTGCTGCAATTCATGGGGTCGCAAAGAGTCGGACACGACTGAGCGACTGAACTGAACCGAACTGAACATGTCCATCGAGTCGGTGATGCCATCCAGCCATCTCATCCTCTGTTGTCCCCTTCTCCTCCTGCCCCCAATCCTTCCAGCACCAGGGTCTTTTCCAATGAGTCAACTCTTCGCATGAGGTGGCCAAAGTACTGGAATTTCAGCTTCAACATCAGTCCTTTAATGAACACCCAAGACTGATCTCCTTTAGGATGGACTGGTTGGATCTCCTTGCACTCCAAGGGATTCTCCTTGCAGATTACACGATACTATACATAGAAAATCCTAAAGATACCAGCAAAAAAACAAAAACAACAAACAAAAACAAAACAACAAACTACTAGAGATCTTCAAAGAATTCTATAAAGGTACAGAATAAAAATTAATATCAGAAATTTCTTGTGTATCTATGCACTAACCATCAACTATCATAAGAGAAAGTAGGGAAACCATCCCATTTACAATCACATTAAAAGGAATAAAATACCTATGAATAAACCTACCTACAGAAGTAAATGACCTGAAAAGAACTGAAGATGACAAAAACAGATTGAAATATATATCATACTAATGGGTTGAAAGAATTAATACTGTTAAAATAACCATGCTGTCCAACTTCAGATGGTACTTCACACCTATAGTTATCAAATCAGTACAGTACTGACACCAAAACTGATACATAAACCAATGGAACAGAGCAGATTGCCCCAAAATCAACTCACATACTTATGGTCAGTTAACATTCAACAAAGGAGACAAGACTAGACAATGGAGAAAAGACAGTCTTTTCAATAAGTGCTAGGAAAACTGGACAGCTGCATGGAAAAGAATGAAACTTGAATATTTTATCACACCCTATATAGATACAAACTGAAAATGGATTAAAGACATAAATGTAAGATTGGGAACCATAAAACTTCTATAATAAAACACTGGCAAAACAAAATTCTGACATAAATTGTAACAACGCTTTTCTGGATCTGTTTCCCAAAGGAAACAAAAACAAAATAAATAAGTTGGATCTAATTTAGGTCCAATTAAAGTTGGACCTAAAAGCTTTTGCATAGCAAATGAAACCATTGCAGAGTGAAAAGACAAGCTAATGAATGAAAGAAAATATTTATAAATGAAATGACCAATACAGTGTTAGTATCCAAAATATATAAACAGCAAATACAAGTCAATCTCAAAAAAAAAAACCCAAATTAAAAAATGGGTGGAAGACCTAATTAGACATTTTTCCAGTGAAGACATACAGATCGCCAACAGCCTAATGAAAAGATCCTCAACTTTGTAAACAGTCAGAAAAATGCAAATCAAAACCACAATGAAATATAATTTCACTTCTGTCATAATAGCTATTGTCAAAAGATGGCAAATAATAAATGTTGATGTGGAGAAGAGGCAACCCTAGTTCACTGTGGTAGGGATGTAAACTGGTTCAGCCAATGCAGAAAACAGTATCAAGTGCTCAGAAAACCTAAAACTGAACTATTCAATGATCCAGCAATTCCACTCCTGGGTATATATTGAAAGAATATAAAAACACTAACTTGAACAGATGCAGGCAACCTAATGTCCATAACAGCATTATTCACAATAGCTAATATATAGGAGGAACCTAAGGGTCATCAAGAAACGACTGATAAAGAGAATGTGGTGAATATCTACAATGAAATATGACTCAGTCATAAAAAAGAATGAAAGTTTGCCATTTGTAGCAACATGGATGGTTCTGGAGTGTAATATGCTTAGTGAAATAAGTCAGACAGAGAAAGCCAAATACTGTATGCTATCACTTAATTGTGGAATCTAAAAAATAAAACTAACTAGTGATTATACAAAAGATAAACATACTCACAGTTATAAAGAACACATTATTGGTTACCATTTAGGTGACAGAAGGTGGTAGGGGCAACAGAGGGAAAGGGGATTCAGAGGTTTAAACTACTCAACATAAATAAGCTACAAGGGTATATTGTTTAACTTTGGAATAAGTTCAATATTTTATAACTGCAAATTGAGTATAACGTATAAAAACGTGGAGTCACTTTGTTATACATCTTAAAGTAATATAATATTATAAATAAAATATACCTCAATAAAAAACGTAAAAAAATAAACATGTGTCCTTGAAGTTTTATTATGAATTACTCTCAACCCAGAATCCATTCCTCTTGTCAAATCTGCAACCTCTTTTTTATAATAGTGCTGAATAATTCAATAATAATTCCAGATAAAAATTAACAGAATATCCAAGTACCTGGCTCAGATTTTTGAATAAGTACTTGACTGTGCATAGTAAATATCCAGCAAGTGTGATGATGGAAGACTAAGGTAAATGTTAGGATAGAGAGAGGTGAGCAGGAACAAAAAGGACTGATGGTATTTCAAGGTCTGCTTGGCACTGTATGTAGAATGAAACTGTCCTCAGGCATCAGGAAGGACACTCTTGTAGTAGAATTTTTTCAGCTATGTAGGAGGGTAATGAGATTCTCAAAGACAGAGAGTAAATGTGAGGGTTGAGGGGGCTGATGAGGAAAAAGGATGCTTATCTAAGTACTCTAGGGTAAACCACACAGTATTCTGAAGGATATTTTCCCGAGGTGTCAGTCTCAGTGTGTAATTATTTTCAGATTTTCAGGAATGGAGTCTGGGAAGCCTGAGAATGTTGTACAGCCTGTAAAATTTATGCAATTATAATAAAGGCAATGTGTAAAAGTAGTTTAGATGAGGGTAAAGATGATGGGAAATACAGATAAACTGAGTGAGATAATGAGACTTGTAAAAAGAAATAAGAAGATATTAAGAAAAAGAAAAAGAAAACAAAACATAATGAAGAAGAAACAGTGGCATATTTCCAGAGAGACAGAAAAAAGTAAAGTGTGAACAATGGGGATAACACTTGTCTGATTGCTTTACTTTAGGAAACAGTACTTTGTGGTTTGTTCTGGGTTTCTAGAGTGGAGCAGCCATTTAAAACTCATGGGGAAGATGGCGGAGGAATAGGACGGAGAGACCACTCTCTCCTCTACAAATTTATCGAAAGAACATCTGAACGCTGACCAAACTTCACAAAACTACTTCTGAAGGCTGGCTGAGGACGTCAGGCTTTCACAAAAACTGCGCATTATCTTCAAAAGAGGTAGGAGAAATTATAAAAGATAAAAAGAGAGACAAAAGAGTTAGGGATGGAGACCCGTCCCGGGGAGGGAGTCGTAAAAGAGGAGGAATTTCCAAGCAGCAGGAAACCCTCTCACCGGCGGGTGTGGGGGAGGATTTTTTATCTCGGAGGGCAACGTAACTGGGAGGAAAAAATAAATAAAATCCACAGATTACGTGCCTAAAGCAACTCCCAGCAAAGAACCCCAGACGCTCGCATCATCCGCCACCAGCAAGTGGGGGCTGAACGGAGAGGAGCGGGCGGCATTGCCTAGGGTAAGGACCGGGCCCGAGTGCCCCGAGGGCGATCTGAGGGAGCTAACGTGAGATAGTAACCTAAACTGTGGGACAGCGAGAGAGAGAGAACTATCCCGCGAAAAGCCCAACTCTAAGGCACTGCCGGCCCGCTCACAGAACAAAGGACTGAGCGATACCAGAGGAGAGCTAGCCGGCTGCGGACCGCCCCATCCCCCTCCGGACACAGCGGGCAGGCAGGGCCCGCCAGAGCCGGAAAGGGGCAAACTCGGCTCCAGAGAGGGCACCCCCTACCAAACTGCAAACAGGCTCCCAGTTTCTAAGCAAAGACTGCCTGAGATCCCGGAGGGTCGACAGCCGCCGGGAGGGTCGCAGCCAGAGACCAGCTCCCCAGAACCGACACAAAGCACACCGGAGCCGGGCGCGCCCGTAAACCGAGGCGGGGACCAGGGTGGTGATAAGCCGCACCGCCCCAACAGGGGACAGCGCCCTCGCCAAACTTCTGGCCGCCTGGGCAGCTCCGACCGGGAACGGCACAAGCCGCGGGCGAAACCGAGTCTGCGCCTTTGTGGAGTAACCGGGAGCCTGAACCTGAGCGGCTTAGACCTGGGAAGTGCACGCAGCTCAGGGCCCGCTCCCCAGCCGAGTAACCTGAAGCCTGAGCAGGGTAGACGGGGAAAGCACACACGCCGTGAGCGGGGGCGAACCCAGTGCGGCCGAGACACTGCGAGCTTACCACACACACGCCAGAATTGCAGTGTTCCTTCCTCCCCACAGCACGATTGAACAAGCGAACCTAAAGAGATCACCTCCACCGCTTTGTTGCAGGGCGGAAATTAGATACTGAAGAGATCTCCAAACAGAAGCCAAATAAACAGAGGGAAGCGCTTTGGAAGGGACAGGCCAACAGATTAAGATCCCTGTAGTTAATACCGACTGCATTAAAAAGGACCTATAGATCTTGAAAAGTATAAGCAGGAATAAGGATCTATCTAAAACTGAGCAGATCCCACACTGCTCACAACAGCTCCAGAGAAAGTCCGGGATATATATATTTTTTACTATTATTATTATTTTTTTTTTTTTTAATTTTTTTTTTAATTAAAAAAAATTTTTTTTTTCTCTTCTTTCCTTTTTCTTCAAGTCCTCTATTACACCTTTAACTTTCATTTTCATAACCCACTATTAACTTGCAAAAAAAAAAAAAACCCTATTTTTGAAGCAAACTACATACATATATCTTATACCTTTTGTGTTTTCTTTTTTTTAATGTTTTTTTTCCTGTTCTACATTTTTTTACTGTTTCTTTTTTTACTGTTTTTCTGTTTTTTTTCTTTTTACACTGTTTCCTTTTTTCTTTTTTTTTAGATTGTAAGTTTTATAAGAGTCTAACCTCTACTCTAGATTTTTAATCTTTGTTTTACATATTTGATATCAACTTTGTACATTTAAGAACCCAATCTTTAGGACCCATTTTTACTCAGGAGTGTGATCACTGGCCTGATCACTCTCTCCCCCTATTGATGCTCTTTCTTCTCCCCCAGGGAACCTCTATCTCCCACCCTCCTCCTTCTCTTCTCAACCCAATTCTGTGAATCTCTGAGGGTGTTCTGGGTACCGGAGAACACTTCAGGAACAGGATACTGCCCAGATCTCTCTCTCCCCTCTTAATTCCTCCCTTTCTACTCATGCTCACCTCTGTTACCTTCCTCCCCCCTCTCTATGTATCTCTGTGAATCACTCTGAGGGTTCCAAACTGTGGAAAGCACAGAGGGAAGTGCTTACTGGCTAGATTGCTCTCTCCACATTTGAATTCCCCTCTTCCCCTCCTGGTCACCTCAACCCACCCCCCCCCACCTCATCTCTCCATGTAACTCAGTGAACCTTTCTGGGTATCCCTCACTGCGGAGAATCTTTTCACCATTAACCTAAAAGTTTTATTATTGAGGCTGTATGGAAGGAGAAGTCTTGAGGCTACTGCAAGAATAAGACTGAAAGCCAGGGGAAACATTAATTAATAAGAGACCATCCAATAGCTTCCATAAATTCACTGAAACCAAGCTCCACCCAAGAGACAATAAGTTCCAGAGCAAGACATACCACGCAAATTCTCCAGCAACGCAGGAACATAGACCTGAGCATCAATATACAGGCTGCCCAGAGGCACACCAAATCCATAGACATCTCAAAAATTAATACTGGTCACTCCATTACACTCTAGAGAGCAGAAATCCAGCTCCACCCACCAGAACACCGACACAAGCTCCTCCAACCAGGAAACCTTGACAAGCCACCTGTCCAACCCCAACCGCAGTGAGGAACCTCCACAACAAAGAGGAACTTCATACTACCAGAATACAGAAGGGCCACGCCTAACACAGCAATCTAAACAAGATGAAAAGGCAGAGAAATACTCAGCAAGTAAAGGAAAATGAGAAATGCCCACAAAGCCAAACAAAAGAGGAGGAGATAGGGAATCTATCTGAAAAAGAATTTAGAATAAGGATAATAAAAATGATCCAAAATCTTGAAAGCAAAATGGAGTTACAGATAAATAGCCTGGAGACAAAGATTGAGAAGATGCAAGAAATGTTTATCAAGGACTTAGAAGAAATAAAAAGGAATCAATATAGAATGAATAATGAAATAAAGGAGATAAAAGACACTCTGGAGGGAACCAACAGTAGAATAACGGAGGCAGAAGATAGGATAAGTGAGGTAGAAGATAGAATGATGGAAATAAACGAAGCAGAGAGGAAAAAAGAAAAAAGAATCAAAAGAAATGAGGAAAACCTCCGGGACCTCTGGGACAATATGAAACGCCCCAACATTCGAATCATAGGAGTCCCAGAAGAAGAAGATAAAAGGAAAGGCCATGAAAAAATACTCGAGGAGATAATAGTTGAGAATTTCCCTAAATTGAGGAAAGAAATAGTCACAGAAGTCCAAGAAACCCAGAGAGTTCCAAACAGGATAAACCCAAGGCGAAACACCCCAAGACACATATTAATCAAATTAACAAAGATCAAACACAAAGAACAAATATTAAAAGCAGCAAGGGAAAAACAACAAATAACACACAAGGGGATCCCCATAAGGATAACAGCTGATCTTTCAATAGAAACCCTTCAGGCTAGAAGGGAATGGCAGGACATACTTAAAGTAATGAAAGAGAATAATCTACAACCCAGATTACTGTACCCAGCAAGGATCTCATTCAGATATGAAGGAGAATTCAAAAGCTTTACAGACAAGCAAGAGCTGAGGGAATTCAGCACCACCAAACCAGCTCTCCAGCAAATGCTAAAGGATCTTCTCTAAACAGGAAACACAGAAAGGATGTTTCAACACGAACTCAAAACAACAAAGTAAATGGCAACGGGATCATACTTATCAATAATTACCTTAAATGTAAATGGGTTGAATGCCCCAACCAAAAGGCAAAGGGTTGCTGAATGGATACAAAAACAAGACCCCTATATATGCTGTCTACAAGAGACCCACCTCAAAACTAGGGACACACACAGGCTGAAAGTGAAAGGATGGAAAAACATATTCCATGCAAACGGAGACCAAAAGAAAGCAGGAGTCGCAATACTCATTTCAGATAAAATAGACTTTAAAATAAAGGATGTGAAAAGGGACAAAGAAGGACACTACATAAAGATCAAAGGATCAATTCAAGAAGAAGACGTAACAATCATAAATATATATGCACCCAACATAGGAGCACCACAATATATAAGGCAAATACTAACAAGTATGAAAGGGGAAATTAACAATAACACAATAATAGTGGGAGACTTTAATACTCCACTCACGCATATGGATAGATCAACTAAACAGAAAATTAACAAGGAAACACAAACTTTAAATGATACAATAGACAAATTAGATTTAATTGATATTTACAGGAGTTTCCACCCCAAAACAATCAATTTTACCTTTTTCTCAAGTGCACATGGAACTTTCTCCAGGATAGATCACATCCTGGGCCATAAATCTAGCCTTGGTAAATTCAAAAAAATTGAAATCATCCCAGCCATCTTCTCTGACCACAATGCAGTAAGATTAGACCTCAATTACAGGAAAAAAACTATTAAAAGTTCCAACATATGGAGGCTAAACAACACGCTTCTGAATAACGAACAAATCACAGAAGAAATCAAAAAAGAAATAAAATTATGCATAGAAACGAATGAAAATGAAAGCACAACAACCCAAAACCTATGGGACACTGTAAAAGCAATACTAAGGGGAAGGTTCATAGCAATACAGGCGTACCTCAAGAAACAAGAAAAAAATCAAATAAATCAACTAACTCTACACCTAAAGCAACTAGAGAAGGAAGAAATGAAAAACCCCAGGGTCAGTAGAAGGAAAGAAATCTTAAAAATTAGGGCAGAAATAAATGCAAAAGAAACAAAAGAGACCATAGCAAAAATCAACAAAACTAAAAGCTGGTTTTTCGAGAAGATAAACAAAATTGATAAGCCATTAGCCAGACTCATCAAGAAACAAAGGGAGAAGAATCAGATTAACAAAATTAGAAATGAAAATGGAGAGATCACAACAGACTCCACAGAAATACAAAGGATCATAAGAGACTACTACCAACAGCTATATGCCAATAAAATGGACAACTTGGAAGAAATGGACAAATTCTTAGAAAAGTATAACTTTCCAAAACTGAACCAGGAAGAAATAGAAGATCTTAACAGACCCATCACAAGCACGGAAATCGAAACTGTAATCAGAAATCTTCCAGCAAACAAAAGCCCAGGACCAGACGGCTTCACAGCGGAATTCTACCAAAAATTTAGAGAAGAACTAACACCTATCCTACTCAAACTCTTCCAGAAAATTGCAGAAGATGGTAAACTTCCAAACTCATTCTATGAGGCCACCATCACCCTAATTCCAAAACCAGACAAAGATGTCACAAAAAAGGAAAACTACAGGCCAATATCACTGATGAACATAGATGCAAAAATCCTTAATAAAATTCTAGCAAACAGAATCCAACATCATATTAAAAAGATCATACATCATGACCAAGTGGGCTTTATCCCAGGAATGCAAGGTTTTTTTAACATCCGCAAATCAATCAATGTAATACACCACATTAACAAATTGAAAGAAAAAAACCATATGGTTATCTCAATAGATGCAGAAAAAGCCTTTGACAAAATTCAGCATCCATTTATGATTAAAACCCTCCAGAAAGCAGGAATAGAAGGAACATATCTCAACATAATAAAAGCTATATATGACAAACCCACAGCAAACATTATCCTCAATGGTGAAAAATTGAAAGCATTTCCCCTAAAGTCAGGAACAAGGCAAGGATGCCCACTTTCACCACTACTATTCAACATAGTTTTGGAAGTTTTGGCCACAGCAATCAGAGCTGAAAAAGAAATAAAAGGAATACAGATAGGAAAAGAAGAAGTAAAACTCTCACTGTTTGCAGATGACATGATCCTCTACATAGAAAACCCTAAAGACTCTACTAGAAAATTACTAGAGTTGATCAATGAATATAGTAAAGTTGCAGGATATAAAATTAACACACAGAAATCCCTTGCATTCCTATACTCCAATATTGAGAAAACAGAAAGAGAAATTAAGGAAACAATACCATTCACCACTGCATCAAAAAGAATAAAATACTTAGGAATATATCTACCTAAAGAAACAAAAGACTTACATATAGAAAACTATAAAACACTGATGAAAGAAATCAAAGAGGACACAAACAGATGGAGAAATATACCGTGTTCATGGATTGGAAGAATTAATATAGTGAAAATGAGTATTCTACCCAAAGCAATCTACAGATTCAATGCAATCCCTATCAAGCTACCAATGGTATTTTTCACAGAACTAGAACAAATCATCTCACAATTTGTATGGAAATATAAGAAACCTCGAATAGCCAAAGCAATCTTGAGGAAGAAGAATGGAACTGGAGGAATCAAACTGCCTGACTTCAGGCTCTACTACAAAGCCACAGTCATCAAGACAGTATGGTATTGGCACAAAGATAGAAATATAGATCAATGGAACAAAATAGAAAGCCCAGAGATAAACCCACGCACATATGGACACCTTATCTTCGACAAAGGAGGCAAGAATATACAATGGAGAAAAGACAATCTCTTTAACAAGTGGTGCTGGGAAAACTGGTCAACCACTTGTAAAAGAATGAAACTAGAACACTTCCTAACACCATACACAAAAATAAACTCAAAATGGATTAAAGATCTAAACGTAAGACCAGAAACAATAAAACTCCTAGAGGAAAACATAGGCAAAACACTCTCCGACATAAATCACAGCAGGATCCTCCATGACCCACCTCCCAGAATATTGGAAATAAAAGCAAAAATAAACAAATGGGACCTAATTAAAATTAAAAGCTTTTGCACAACAAAGGAAACTATAAACAAGGTGAAAAGACAGCCTTCAGAATGGGAGAAAATAATAGCAAATGAAGCAACAGACAAACAATTAATCTCAAAAATATACAAGCAACTTCTGCAGCTGTATTCCCGAAAAATAAACGACCCGATCAAAAAATGGGCCAAAGAACTAAACAGACATTTCTCCAAAGAAGACATACAGATGGCTAACAAACACATGAAAAGATGCTCAACATCACTCATTATTAGAGAAATGCAAATCAAAACCACAATGAGGTATCATTTCACACCAGTCAGAATGGCTGCTATCCAAAAGTCTACAAGCTATAAATGCTGGAGAGGGTGTGGAGAAAAGGGAACCCTCTTACACTGTTGGTGGGAATGCAAACTAGTACAGCCACTATGGAGAACAGTGTGGAGATGCCTTAAAAAACTGGGAATAGAACTGCCATATGACCCAGCAATCCCACTGCTGGGCATATACACCGAGGAAACCAGAATTGAAAGAGACACGTGTACCCCAATGTTCATCGCAGCACTGTTTACAATAGCCAGGACATGGAAGCAACCTAGATGTCCATCAGCAGACGAATGGATAAGGAAGCTGTGGTACATATACACAATGGAATATTACTCAGCCATTAAAAAAAATACATTTGAATCGGTTCTACTGAGATGGATGAAACTGGAGCCCATTATACAGAGTGAAGTAAGCCAGAAAGAAAAACAACAATACAGTATACTAATGCATATATATGGAATTTGAAAGATGGTAACGATAACCCTATATGCGAGACAGAATAAGAGACACAGATGCATGGAACAATTTTATGGACTCTGAGGGAGAAGGTGAGGGTGGGACGTTCTGGGAGAATGGCATTGAGACATGTGTATTGTCATATGTGAAACAGAGCACCATTCCATGTTCGATGCATGTGACAAGGGCTCAGGGCCAGGGCAATGGGATGATCCAGAAGGATGGGATGGGGAGGGAGGTGGGTGGGGGGTCCGGGAAGGGGAACACATGTAAACCCATGGCTGATTCATGTCAATGTATGGCAAAAACTATTACAATATTGTAAAGTAATTAGCCCCCAACTCAAATAAATAAATTTATTAAAAAAATAAATAAATAAATAAATAAATAAATAAAAACAAACAAAAAAAAAACTCATGGGAACAAGAGTTGCACTTAGAAAGAACAAGATGGCAGAGGAGTAGGTGGAAGTTGATTACATCTCTCTCCACGGATACATCAGGAATACACCTTCAGACACAGAACACCAGCTGAGAGCGAACAGGTGTACCTGACCAGGGGAAAAGAATATATAGAGCCACGCAAAACTCAAGATCAAGCCCTGAGCCTTTGGAGTGGGAGCACTGACTCCAAGACCGTAGACCACCACAGAACTAACCCTAGGGAGTATCAAATAGTGAGAACTCACACAAAGGAAACCACTTGAATACAAGACCCGGCATCACCCAACCACCAGTAGCACCCTGTGCAGGATGCCTCATCTAAACAACAAACAAAACAAAGATACAAATCCAATCATCAACAGACAGGATTACCACCTCACTCAGCCTTGCCCATCAGAGGAAAAACAAACAAACATACAAAAGCTCAGCACAAATCTCACCCTATACAAAGCTTACACAAACTGCAAGACCAACCTTAGGAGGGCAGAAACCAAAAGGAAGAAAGAATTCAACCTTCTTCAAGGAAAGAACTCAACTTTCCCTGAAACCTGGGAAAAGGAGACCTCAAACACAATAAGTTTTAAAAAAAAATGAAAAGGCAAAGAAATACTATACAAATGAAAGAACAAACTAGAAACACAGAAGTTCAAATAAATGAAGAGGAAATAGGCAAACTACCTGAAAAAGAATTCAGAATAATGATAGTAAAGATGAACAAAAACCTTGAAAACAAAATGGAGAAAATGAAAGAACCAGTCAACAAAGACCTAGAAGAATTAAATAATAAACAGACAGAGACAAACAACACAATTACTGAAATTAAAAATACTCTAGAAGGAATCAACAGCAGAATATCTGAAGCAGAAGAACGAATCAGTGAGCTGGAAGATAAAATGGTGGAAATAACTTCTGGAGAGCAGAATAAAGTAAAAAGAATGAAAAGAACTGAGGACAGTCTCAGAGACCACTGGGACAATATCAAATGCACCAACATTCAATTATAGGGTTCCCAGAAGAAGAAGAGAAAAAGGGTATGAGAAAATTTTTGAAGAGATTGTAGTTGGAAATTTCCCCAACAAGGAAAAGGAAATAGTCAATCAAGTCCAAGAGGCACAAAGAGTCCCATACAGGATAAACCCAGGAGAAACATGCCAAGACACATAAAATCAAACTAACAAAGACTAAACATGACAGAATATTAAAAGCAGCAAGGGAGAAGCAACAAGTAACATACAAGGGAAACCCCATACGCTTAACAGCTGATAAACTTTGCAGGCCAGAAGGGAAGTACTGAAAGGGAAAAATCTACAACCAAGATTACTGTACCTGGCATGGATCTCACTCAAAATTGATGGAGAAGTAAAAAGCTTTTCAGACAAGCAAAAGTTAAGAGAATTCAGTACCACCAAACCAGCTTTACAACAAATGTTAAAGGGACTTATATAGTCAAGAAATACAAGAGAAGAAAAAAGATCTACAAAATCAACCCCAAACAACTAAGAAAATGGCAGTAAGAACATATATATCAATAATTACTTTAAATGTAAATGGACTAAATGCTTCAACCAAAAGACACAGACTGGTTGAATGGATACTGAAACAAGACCCATATATATGCTGTCAACAAGAAACCTACTTCAGACCTAAAGACACATATAGACTAAAAGTGAGAGGATGGAAAAATATATTCCATGGAAATGGGAAGCAAAAGAAAGCTGGAGTGTCAATCCTCATATCAGACAAAATAGACCTTAAAATAAAGATGATTACAAGAGATAAGGAAGGACACTACATAATGATCATGGGACCAATCTAAGAGGAAGACATAACAATTGTAAATATTTATGCACCCAACATGGGAGCACCTCAATACATAAGACAAACACTAAGAGACATACAAGGAGAAATTGACTGTAACACAATAATAGTAGGAGACTTGAACATCCCACTCACAACAATGGACAGATCATTAAAACAGAAAATTAATAACAAAACACAAGTGTTTTGTGATACATTAGATGAGATGGATCTCATTGACATCTTCAGGACATTCCATCCAAATGCAGAAGAATACACCATCTTTTCAAGTGCACATGGAACATTCTCCAGGATAGACCAAATCTGGGGTCACAAATCAAACATTAGTAAATTTAAGAAAATTGAAATCGTATTAAGCATCTTCTCCAACCACAAGGCTATGAGACTAGATATCAATTACAAGAAAAAAAACTGTAAGAAACACAAACACATGGAGATTAAACAACACATTTCTAAATAACCAACAGGTTACTGAAGAAATCAAAAGGGAAATTAAAAAATTCCTAGAAAGAAATGACAATGAAAACACAACTCAAAACCTATAGTATGCAGCAAAAGCAGTTCTAAGAGGGAAACTTATAGCAATACAATCCTACCTCAGGAAACAAGAAAGACATCAAATAGACAACCTAACTTTATACCTAAAACAACTGGAAAAAAAAAGAACAAAAAAACCCCCAAAATTAATAGAAGGAAATAAATCATAAAGATCCAAGCAGAAACAAATGAAAAAGAAATGAAAGAAGCAATAGTTAAGATTAATAAAACTAAAAGATGGTTCTTTGGGAAGATAAACAAAATTGATAAACCTTTAGCCAGACTCATCATGAAAAAAAGAGAGAATCAAATCAACAAAATTAGAAATGAAAAAGGAGAGGTTACAACAGACAATGCAGAAATACAAAGGATTCTAAGATACTGTTATGAACAACCATATGGCAATAAAATAGATAACCTGGAAGAAATGGACAGACTCTTAGAAAAGTTCCATCTTCCAAGACTAAACCAGGAAGAAACAGAAATTACAAACAACCCAATTACAAGCACTGAAATTGAATCTGTGATCAAAAATGTCCCCCAAAGCAAAAGCCCAGGACCAGATGGCTTCACAGGAGAATTCTATCAAACACTGGAGAAGAGCTAATGTCTATCCTTCTAAAACTCTTTCAAAAAATTGCAGAGGAACACTTCCAAACTCATTCTATGAGGCCACCATCACCCTGATAACAAAACCAGACAAAGACAACACAAAACAAGAAAACTACAGGCCAATATGATGAACATAGATGCAAAAATTCTCAACAAAATTTTAGCAAACAGAATTCAGCAGTACATCAAAAAACTCATACACCATGATCAAGTTGGGTGTATTCCAGGGATGTAAGGATTCTTCAACATACGCAAATCAATGTGATACACCATATTAACAAAATGAAAGATAAAAACCATATGATAATCTCAATAGATGCAGAAAAAGCATGACAAAATTCAGCACCCATGTATGATTAGAACTCTTTAAAAAATAGGCACAGAAGGAACCTACCTCAACATAGTAAAGGCCATATATGATAAACCTATGGCAACTGTTATTCTCAATGGTGAAAAACTGAAAGCTTTCCCCCTAAGATCAGGAACAAGACAAGGGTGTCCACTTTCACCACTATTATTCAACATAGTTCTGGAAGTCCTAGCTACAGTAATCAGAGAAGAACAAGAAATAAAAGGAATTCAGATCAGAAAAGAAGTAAAGCTCTCATTGTTTGCAGATGACATGAACTGTACATAGAAAACTCTAAAGATAGTATCAGAAAATTACTAGAGCTAATTAGTGAATTGAGCAAAGTTGCAGGATACAAAATCAATACACAGAAATCACTTGCATTTCTATATACTAACAATGAAAAATCAGAAAGAGAAATTAAGGAATCAATCCCATTCACCACTGCAACAAAAAGAATTAAATATCTAGGAATAAACTTACTTAGAGACAAAAGAACTGTACACAGAAAATTATAAGACACTAATGAAAGAAATCAAAGATGACATAAACAGATGGAGAGATATTCCATGTTCCTGGGTAGGAAGAATCAATATTGTGAAAATGACTATACTACCAAATGCAATCTACAGATTCAATGTGATCCCTATCAAATTACCAATGGCATTTTTCACAGAACTAGAACAAAAAAATTCACAATTCATATGGAAACACAGAAGACCCTGAATAGGCAAAGCAGTCTTGAGAAAGAAGAATGGAGCTGGAAGAATCAACCTTCCTGACTTCAGATTATACCTCAAAGTTACAGTCATCAAGACAGTAAGGAACTGGCACAAAAACAGAAATATAGACCAATGGAACAAGATAGAAAGCCCAGAAATAAACCCATGCACCTATGGGTACCTTATTTTTGACAAAGGAGGCAAGTATATACAATGGGGCAAAGATAGCCTCTTCAATAAATGGTGCTGGAAAAACTGGACAGCTACATGTAAAAGAATAAAATTAGAACACTTCCTAACACCATACACAAAAATAAACTCAAAATGGATTAAGGACCTAAATGTAAGACCAGAAACTATAAAACTCTTAGAGGAAAACATAGGCAGACAACTCGATGACATAAATCAAAGCAAGATCCTCTATGACCCACTTCCTGGAGTAATGGAAATAAAAAGAAAAGTAAACAAGTGGGATCTGATTAAACTTATAGGTTTTTGCACAGCAAAGGAAACTATAAGCAAGGTGAAAAGACAATCCTCAGAATGGGAGAAAATAAGAGCAAATGAAACAACTGACAAAGGATTAATTTCCAAAATATACAAGCAGCTCATACAACTCAATGCCAGAAAAACAAACCAACCAACCAAAAAGTGGGAAAAAGATCTAAACAGACATTTCTCCAAAGAAGACATACAGATGGCTAACAAACACATGAAAAGATGCTCAACATCGCTCATTATTAGAGAAATGCAAATCAAAACCACAATGAGATATCACCTTACACTGGTCTGAATGGCCATCATCAAAAAGTCTACAAACAATGAATGCTGGAGAGGGTGTGGAGAAAAGGGAACGCTCTTGCACTGTTGGTGGGAATGTAAATTGATACAGCCACTATGGAAGACGGTACAGAGATTCCTTAAAAAACTAGGAATAAAACCACCATGTGACACAGCAATCCCACTCCTAGGCATATACCCTGAGCAAACCAAAATTGAAAGAGACACATGTATCCCATTGTTCATTGCAGCACTGTTTACAATAGCTAGAAGATGAAAGCAACCTAGATGTCCACGATGAATGGATAAAGAAGTTGTCGTGCATATACATAATGGAATATTACTCAGCCATAAAAAGGAACGCATTTGAGTCATTCTAATGAGGTGGATGAACCTATTATACAGAGTGAATTGGGTCAGAAAAAGAAAGATAAATACCGTATTCTAATGCATATATATGTAACCTAGAAAAATGGTACTGAAGAATTTATTCATAGGGCAACAATGGAGAAACAGACATACGAAAATGGGGAGGGGGAGGAGAGGGTGAGATGTATGGAGAGAGTAACATGGAAACTTACATTACCATATGTAAAATAAATAGCCAATGGGAATTTGCTGTATGGCTCAGGAAACTCAAACAGAGGCTCTGTATAAACCTAGAGGGGTGGGATGGGGAGAGAGATGGGAGGGAGGTTCAAAAGGGAAAGGATATATATATACCTATGGCTGATTCATGTTGAGGTTTGTCAGAAAACAGCAAAATTCTGTAAAGCCATTATCCTTCAATAAAAAATAAATAAATTTTTTAAAAAAGAGTTGCACTTATAGAGAATTGATATAAAGCAATGAGTGGGATAGGGGCTTCCCAGGTGGTTCAGTGGTAAAGAATCTGCCTGCCAATGCAGGGGACACAGGAGAAGCAGGTTGAATCCCTGGGTCAGTAAGATCCCCTTGGAGTAGGAAATGGCAACCCACTCCAGTATTCTTGCTTAGAGAATCCCATGGACAGAGAATTCTGGTGGGCTACAGTCCATGGGGCTGCAAAGGGTCAGACATGACTTAGCAACTGAACACACATGCGTGCGTGCACACACACACACACACACACACACACACACTGAGTAGGATGAGCCTCGACTGGAAAAGGAATGAGAATTAGGGCAAGGATTAGATGTTCTTTTCCTTAACTAGGAAAAGCCAACGGTGGAAGGAATTTGTACTTAGGAGAGTTCTTTTCTGATAGTAAAATAATGAACCAGGACACAGGCAAGTTTTAGGAAAACTTCCCTGAATTTTCAGTTCAGGAAGTATTGTAAGGTTTACCAGGTACAGTTGAATCTTCACTGTGGTTCACTGGTGCGTGTCCATGCTCAGTCGCTCTGTCCTGTCCGAGTCTTTGCGACTCCATGGACTGTAGCCCACCAGGCTCATCTGTCCATGGGATTCTCCAGGACAGAATACTGGAGTGCGTTGCCATTTCCTACTCCAAGGGATCTTCCCCCACCCAGGGATCAAACCCACATCACGTGTGTCTCCTGCATTGTCAGGCAGATACTCTATGGCTGGGCCACCTGGGAAGCCCTGGGTCACTGGTGCAGGGAGTCCCTATCTTCATGTGAAAGTGTATGCTATTTTTGTGTGTGTGTGTGACCCTTTAGATTCAGATTTCTGTGACTAGGAGATTTGAGAGAATAAAGAATCTTTGTCTCTAAACACTACTGGCCTTCTTCCATAGTTAATTCGGTTCATGAGATTCCTGCCTTCCTAGCCCATCTGTACCTATTTCATATCGTAACTCAGAGTCATAGCCTGAGGTTCAACCTCACAAGACCTCATCCACATCCTGGTTAATCCTGACCTTTCACAGTACACTCCCTCCCTGATACTCAAAGTCCTCCTCCTTTGTCTTTTGCTTACTATTTGAATTTGTATTATATTCCTTCATTCATTCGTTTAGTTAGGCTCATTTCTCAAGAGCCTACTCAGTGCTTGGTATTCTTCTAGGTCTTATGAAACAGAGTTGAACAACTTAAGTTTTTTTGTTCTTTTAGAGCTCATTTATTTGAAGGAAGACAACACTAGAGAAGCCAAGGACAAAGAAAGAGTGAGACGAGGAAACATCAGGAAGTGATAAACCTTGTATGAAAATAGACTAACTTGATTCCATCAAGAGGTGCTATTTGAGACTGAACAGCGATAATGGAAGCTATTGATAATTAGAAGTAACATGCTAGGTCTGCACACCGTGCTTGTGCACACAGTCAGATTTATATTGCTGAACAGTCATTGTGTAGCCCTGTTTGTTTCTCAGCTCCTCTGATGGAAGAACAGGATGAGAGCTGATCTTTGATCCTAACACCGAATCTTCCTGGGCCTCACATTACCCTGAGACTTCTAATTACATCTTTGCTCTCTTATATAAACTTAGTACCGTATCCTCTTGTTTATCTGTGTCTAGTTAATTCTTGTCTTTGTGAAACTCATTCAGGTATCCTTGCCCGTCCCAGTCCAGGACTACTGCAGAATCTTCCAATCTTTGTGAGGTATCTGACAACGGGCAAGGGGCTTGATTTTGCACCAAGTCCTTGATGTTCCTCTCAAGACCTCCCTTCAGGCTGAGGCTTATTTTTTGGTTTCCTTTCAGGGCCTAGGTCCTTTACTAAATGATTCAAATGAGAGTGTGCACTGCTGGTGGGGCCAGGTTTATGATCATTGGGTAAGTTCAGAGGGTAGAAAGAGATGTGAAGTTTGTATGGAGGAATACTGAAGTGTCACAAATTTAAGATGTCATGTTATATGTTTTGCAAACTGTTTAAGATAGGAAGTATAATAAAAATGATAGGTTACTAATTTGAAACTTTAAAAATATATTGTGAATAAAATTAAAATTGTGTTAGATTGTAAAGCCTTGTGATTTTTGTAAGAGTTTAAAAATATTAAAATCTCTTGTATATGCTAAGTCTTTAAAATGATAAGATCAGAAGACAGAATAAACTATTTGAATAGAAAATCATGAATAAGGAAATTCAAATGTCAATAAATTCATGCAGTATGCTCAAATTTACTATAATCCAGGAAATGCAAATGAGCATAACAAATACTGCTTTGACTGATCAGGTTAGAAAAATAATATTGAGATACATTTACTTCTGGCAAGATGGCTGGAAAGAAGCACTCTCATATTTTCTTTCTTTTAATAATAATTTTTTGAGTTCTTTGGGAAAGCAATTTGATACTACCTATTAAAAATACTCATGAGTTTATTAATAAGTCTGGCAATCTAGAGCATTGATATAAAATATTTGGTAAGAGTACATTAAAAAGGCATATCAATGGCTTTATGATTGGTAGCAGCAAAAAACTAGCAGTGACCTCAATTTCTATCAACATGGAAGGTTAGAGTCAATTATGATATAACAAAACCATTTAAAGGAATGATACAGATCTATAGTGGCTGAGCTAGATTTGTTAGACATCATGTTGAGTGCACAAAGAAGAAAGAATGATCAGAATATAATGCTGTTTTGTATACCATATTGTAAGAAATGTATCAACATATATATAGATTTGTATGTACAGATTTATATATGATAAGAGGAACATGGAGAAGTTCATTTAAATTTGTTTTTGGTGGTGGTTTGGTTTAGTCGCTAAGTCGTGTGCGACTCTTGTGACCCCATGGACCGTAGTCTGCTAGGCTCCTCTGTCCATGGGATTCTCCAGGCAAGAATACTGGAGTGGGTTGCCATTTCCTTCTCCAGGTTTTTGGTAGTGGTAAACAATAGTTTGGAATGCTAAGCATGGAGGAGCATGTATTCGTATGTCCATAGAACTGTTTAGGAAATGTATATTAACAAGGTAATAATTACAGTTTCTCATTGTGTTAGATGGTCTGGTAACTTTTACTTTCTTATATATACTTCTATTATAACTTTCATAATGCTAATTATAAAGAACTAAGTGAAACGAGGAAACCAGACTTGAAAGAGACGCGTGTACCCCAATGTTCATCGCAGCACTTTTTACAATAGCCAGGACATGGAAGCAACCTAGATGTCCATCAGCAGACGAATGGATAAGGAAGCTGTGGTACATATACACAATGGAATATTACTCAGGCATTAAAAAAAAATACATTTGAATCGGTTCTACTGAGATGGATGAAACTGGAGCCCATTATACAGAGTGAAGTAAGCCAGAAAGAAAAACAACAATACAGTATACTAATGCATATATATGGAATTTGAAAGATGGTAACGATAACCCTATATGCGAGACAGAATAAGAGACACAGATGCATAGAACAATTTTATGGACTCTGAGGGAGAAGGTGAGGGTGGGACGTTCTGGGAGAATAGCATTGAAACATGTATATTATCGTATGTGAAACAGAACACCATTCCATGTTCGATGCATGAGACAAGGGCTCAGGGCCGGGGCAATGGGATGACCCAGAGGGATGGGATGGGGAGGGAGGTGGGTGGGGGGTCCGGGAAGGGGAACACATGTAAACCCATGGCTGATTCATCTCAATGTATGGCAAAAACTATTACAATATTGTAAAGTAATTAGCCCCCAACTAAAATAAATAAATTTATATATAAAAAAAAAGAACTAAGTGACAGGAAAGGGCAGTAGTAAAACATTTTGGAGAACATTCTGGATTTAATTTCAGTTGTTAATTGGACTTAATTTTAATTTGAGAGTATGAATTTAGCATTTTTGGGCTTTTGTTGTTGCTTAGTCTCTAAGTTGTGTGTGACTCTTTGTGACCCTATGGATTGTAGCCCGCCGCCAGGCTCCTATGTCCATGGGATTCTCCAGGTAAGAATACTGGAGTGAGTTATCATTTCCTTCTCCAGATCTTCCTGATTCAGGGATTGAACCTGGGTCTCCTGCATTTCAGGCAGATTCTTTACTGTCTGAGCCACAGGGAAGCCCATTTTTGTGCTAAATATCGTAAACATAACATCACTTTCCATCTCCTATAATTCTTTCCTTCCTTCTTACCTGTGTTATTATTTATTAGGCTTTATCACCTTATATATACAAAATATTCTTTTCCATTTTTCTCTCCTTCCTCCCTGCCTCCCTGCCTCCCTTCCTTCCTATTTACTTATTAACATATGGGTTTCAACAACAGGGTGTATGGTGTGTAATTTTTGTGTGCTTTGTTCACTACTGCTTCCTTAATGTCTAGCGCTCAACGAATTTTGGAGAATGAATGTATGGAGTCAGGCATGCATTAATTAACAGACATCAGTACAGGAGACAGGGATCAAGACCATCCCCATGGAAAAGAAATGCAAAAAAGCAAAATGGCTGTCTGAGGAGGCCTTACAGATAGCTGAGAAGAGAAGAGAAGTGAAAAGCAAAGGAGAAAAGGAAAGATAGTCCCATCTGAATGCAGAGTTTGAAAGAATAGCAAGGAGAGATAAGAAAGCCTTCCTCAGTGATCAATGCAAAGAAATAGAGGAAAACAACAGATTGGGAAAGACTAGAGATCTCTTCAAGAAAATTAGAGATACCAAGGGAACATTTCATGCAAAGATGGGCTCGATAAAGGACAGAAATGGTATGGACCTAACAGAAGCAGAAGATATTAAGAAGAGGTGGCAAGAATACACAGAAGAACTGTGTAACAAAAAAGATCTTCACGACCCAGATAATCATGATGGTGTGATCACTCACCTAGAGCCAGACATCCTGTAATGTGAAGTCAAGTGGGCCTTAGAAAGCATCACTACAAACAAAGCTAGTGGAGGTGATGGAATTCCAGGTGAGCTATTTCAAATCCTGAAAGATGATGCTGTGAAAGTGCTGCACTCGATATGCCAGCAAATCTGGAAAACTCAGCAGTGGCCACAGGACTCGAAAAGGTCAGTTTTCATTCCAATCCCTAAGAAAGGCAATGCCAAAGAATGCTCAAACTACCACACAATTGCATTCATCTCACACGCTAGTGAAGTAATGCTCAAAATTCTCCAAGCCAGGCTTCAGCCATATGTGAACCATGAACTTCCAGATGTTCAAGCTGGTCTTAGAAAAGGCAGAGGAACCAGAGATCAAATTGCCAACATCCACTGGATCATCGAAAAAGCAAGAGAGTTCCAGAAAAACATCTATTTCTGCTTTATTGACTATGCCAAAGCCTTTGACTGTGTGGATCACAATAAACTGTGGAAAATTCTGAAAGAGATGGGAATACCAGACCATCTGACCTGTCTCTTGAGAAACCTGTATGCAGGTCAGGAAGCAACAGTTAGAACTGGACATGGAACAACAGACTGGTTCCAAATAGGAAAAGGAGTACGTCAAGGCTGTATATTGTCACCCTGCTTATTTAACTTATATGCAGAGTACATCATGAGAAACGCTGGGCTAGAAGAAACACAGGCTGGAATCAAGATTGCCAGGAGAAATATCAATAACCTCAGATAAGCAGATGACACCACCCTTATGGCAGAAAGTGAAGAAGAACTAAAGAGCCTCTTGATGAAGGTGAAAGAGGAGAGTGAAAAAGTTGGCTTAAAGCTCAACGTTCAGAAAACTAAGATCATGGCATCTGGTCCCATCACTCCATGGGAAATAGATGGGGAAACAGTGGAAACAGTGTCAGACTTTATTTTTGGGGGCTCCAAAATCACTGCTGATGGTGATTGCAGCCATGAAATTAAAAGACGCTTACTCCTTGGAAGGAAGGTTATGACCAACCTAGATAGCATATTTAAAAGCAGAGACATTACTTTGCCAACAAAGGTCCACCTAGTCAAGGCTATGGTTTTTCCAGTGGTCATGTATGGATGTGAGAGTTGGACGGTGAAGAAAGCTGAGTGCTGAAGAATTGATGCTTTTGAACTGTGGTGTTGGAGAAGACTCTTGAGAGTCCCTTGGACTGCAAGGAGATCCAACCAGTCCATCCTAAAGGAGATCAGTCCTGGGTGTTCATTGGAAGGACTGATGTTGAAGCTGAAACTCCAATACTTTGGCCACCTCATGCGAAGAGTTGATTCATTGGAAAAGACCCTAATGCTGGGAAGGATTGGGGGCAGGAGGAGAAGGGTACGACAGAGGATGAGATGGTTGGATGGCATCACCGACTCGATGGACATGGGTTTGGGTAAACTCTGGGAGTTGGTGATGGACAGGGAAGCCTGGCGTGCTGTGATTCATGGGGTCGCAAAGAGTCGGACATGACTGAGTGACTGAACTGAACTGAGTTTCATTTTCTATTGTTTTTCTCTTTATTCACATGTGCAGGAGAGAGGCCATAGCTGGAAGAATGCACAGCCTGACTCTCAGAGGGTGGTTCTTCCATCAGGCTGCTCTACCCTGATTAATCTCCTTTGATGAAAGACAAGCCTGAGTAAGCTTCCAAAATCTCTGAAGGGAGCACTGCAGATATGACTAAATCAGGAGAACTGGATGTGGGGTTTTTTTCATCTTGTCAGAAAAGACTATAATCATGGTACCACTCTATCTACAAGGTATGAATATGTCAGAATGAAATGATTGATATTATGATCTTTCCAAGAGCCTCAGGCTGTGCTGTGTTTTCTTTGGCAGTTTCTCTGAGAACCAACACTCTTGGCATTAACTAACCTGGATTCTGGTCTGGCATCTTCTGATTGGTGTTCTCTTTTTTCCTATATAATGAATGTTGATGTGGAATCCTGGAGTCAGGATTCCTCAGGGCTCCGAAAATTTCCTGTGACCCCTGCTTTGCAGTTGACCATCATGAAGCTCTTGGCCTTCCTGACACTGGTGGCAGTGTCCACGATCCTGGTTTCTGGTCGTAAGTAAAGATTCTCACCTGAAAATAAGGTTTGGAGGAATAGTTACAAGATAAGAACTCTGTGTGGACATGGGTTTGGGGGAGCCTAGAATGCTGGCCTCTCCTGTCCTCTACTCCAGTCCCCTGTTCCATCACCATTTTCACTGACCATTCACGATAGATTTTACTCTGCCCTTAGGCTCTTCCCAATTCAATCAGATCATAGCTCATTTCTGACCTTGGAACCCAGTTTCATGGTCAGAGTCAGTAAAATCTGTTTAAGAATACAAATCAGAGGTTTATTTCAGGAAATCAAAAGTGACCACATATTGTGGGATTTTATATTATCTGTGCATCTTTTCCCCCTCAACGTGTGCACCAAAGACTAAAGTTATTTGACTCTGAAAGCCTGCACCATTGTCCATATTCTTCTCTCCACACCCAAATCTGGTGTTCAACTCACATCCTGTTTTTATTTTTCTCTTTCAGAGGATCCAACAACTGCTCCACAGGACACACCAGGTGAGTTTGCCCTTGCACCTCATCTCCTTCCAGCAATGACTATTTTCCATCCCAGCCTCATGTCAAAGTTTCCACAGGAGATAGGATATAAGGATTCCTAAGCCCAAGCCTGGCAAAATCTTTTGCCGGATTCAAATGTTTATGGTGAACATAGAAAGTCTGCTTATTTCTTACACATTATTAGAGGATATGAACACTCTGGCATGGATTTACACAAATTGTGGGTCAATCACTGAATTTTCTTCAGCAGAGAGGAAGCCGTGGTCTGATGTTGTGGCCTGAGAATTTGTGGAGGTGCATATAAAGTCTTTCTGATTACCCTAAACCAAAGGGCTGAATATATGGCCAGTGTGTAAATAAGAGGCCATTTAGTCCCAGTGATAGGGATAGAATAAGATAGTTCTACACCTGGAAATCCCACTTGGGGAAGACAGAGAGGGACTTCAGAAGATCACCATGAGCTAGACACCAACTAGAAGATGATCAGAACATACGGCAATTAAGCAATAATCAGAACATTTCGAAAGTAAACAGACTTATTGTTTACTCAGTGGCCACTGCCACAGAAAAATGGGATGAGGCCTGGCCTGAATTTGGCCTTGGGAGGTTTGTAATAACAGATCCTGAAAAACTGCATTCCTGCACATAGCCAAGATAGGAGTATAGGTGAAAGAGAAAAGAAATTAGGTGCAAGAGGACATTATACCAGAACCTGAGATGAATTACAGTATTTTAGGATATGTCACCACTTCTTTGTTAATATACATATGATTATAGCACCATGACAGTTCTGGTTAGACCGTAAAATGTCAAGGAGGAACTAATGATATAAGCCTTGATGTCTGACCCCAAAAGAGAAAATCTGTGGTCTTCTACCCTTCCCATTTTTTCTTTCATTATAAAAATGCAGCCCTTAGGAATTCCCTTGTGGTCCATGGGTTAGGATGTGATGCATTCACTGCTTGGGCCCATTTTCCATCCCTGGTCCAGGAATTAAACTCCTATGAGCTTCGGGATACAGCCAGAAAAAAATAAGTAGGCAGCCTTCTTTGTTCTCAGGGTTGCAGTCCCTTGCCTGCCTGTATCTCTCACAAATATCCTACTCTAATTAACTCCCTCTTTGCCTGTTGCTTTGCCTCTGGCTGAATTCTCTCTGTACTTGAATTGTTTTGCACCAAGACAAAAGAACCTACACACCAAGCACCAGGTGTGCAGTTTGAATTAAAAGATTGTGAGTTAACGTCACCTCTTAAAGTAGTTGTGGCTTCCAATCCCAGTCTGAAGTGCGACTGGATTCAAGTCCCATTGAGGAGTGTGGTTTCACCATAATGAGGAGAATGTAGTTCCTGAGAGTGAGGCAGAAATGAGGGCATGGGACCACATGGGAGAGTGGGATAACAGGATGTGGAATATAGGGGTCAAGTGCAAGCAGGGCTCTAAGCTCTGCTCTTTGTAATGGCATCGATGCCTGATTCCCAGGCTGAGGTTTGTTTTCATTCTTTAATCTGAGTCCCAAGGTTGTGGACCAAAGCTCCTAGTCAGGCTTGGACTATCCCCACAGCACCCTGCCCATTCTGTGCTGTGCGTGTCGTGCTCACGCAGGCATTCTGAAGATCCCTCTTTTCAGCCTCAGCAGCTTGGGGACTTGGGTTCTCTGGTCACAGGGCACTGACTCTAGTCTGACCTCGCATACTGTGCCACATGTGCCATGTGGAGTCCAGTTAAAAAATATATTCTCTTTCCTGCACGAGGCCTGAGTCAGCACAGCTAGAGTACAGGGATGGAGATGGTGATGAGATGGTTTTCGCTCAAAGTTTTGGGGTCTGACTCTTGCTATTTGTTAGCAGCTCTGTGGGGAGAGATAAATCTCATAAATCTTGGCAAGATCCTTTTGAACATGGGGTGGATGAAAGAGCATTTGCTTATTCTTATTATTTTCAGAATAGTACCAGTATTTCCCATTATGTAGAAGGGACTCACAATTATTGCTGTAGTACAAGTTCCCACAAAAGGTGAGACAAATATATCTCTCCTTAAGCTCCTTAAGCTTGAACCTGCAGATCTCTAATCTGAGATGCATCAACTGATTCTTCTCTTCTCCTCATACTGCAATGCTCCTGATACTTAGCACCTACTCAGGTCTAAGTCATTCTGTGGGAAGTCCCCAGAATGTCAGTCCACAGGAAGTTCCTTTTTGTGTCTCAGCAGTGGTTCCTGTGAATAAGGACATATGTGGATTTGGTCTTTCATGTTCATGCTAGCAGAAAGTATTTGCCTGTGTCTTCCCTCAGTCTCACTGCCCTAGCAAGGAAATGCTAAATTCTTTCTCTCCCATGAAGGACGGGGCTAGGAAGAATGAGTAAGAGAAGAGTTGGTAGCTAGGGTAAAGGTATGACAGAATTGATGACATTTGCTGAGATGAATTCAGAATGAGAAATGCACATTCAAGCATGTTGCCTGAAGATTCATATGTCTTGATTTCAATGATTCCTCTTAATTTCAGCTTCTGAAACTGTTGCCACAAACTCTGCTGACTCCAGCGCAACTCCAGATGCTCCCAGCGAAAGTACAGATGCTCCCAGTGAAAGCACAGATGCTCCCAGCGAAAGCACAGATGCTCCCAGTGAAAGCACAGATGCTCCCAGCGAAAGTACAGATGCCCCTACCACAAGCTCTGCTGATTCCACTTCCACTGCTGCCAGCTCAACCGGTGCTGCATCTACCACAAAGGCCACCTCCACAGCCAGTACTAGACAGACCACCGCTTGGTTTTGTAAGATCACCCCATAAGTACTTTCCTCATAGAGCGCCTGGATTTCTTATGTCCACTATTCTCAGCATAGACTATATTTGGGGGGCAAAAAAAGTCATGAGAAAAGTCCTGCTCTCTTTTCAGTATTTTCTAAATCCTTGTGGCTTTACAAATCAAGCCAAGAGACAACATCAGAGAAATCAAAAATTTTGAGTCTCTCGTTTACCAATTTTATCTGCATGGCTCTTGAAATCTTGGAATTTAATAGGTAAAATTCATCGTTAGTAAAATTGACAATGGAGAGACCAAAGTATGTCCCTCCATGTGGCCAAGTCTGTTTTGTTTTGCTAGAAAATTCTTATTTCCTTTAAAGATCTTTCTAAAAATAGAAAATATCTTTACAAAGATGCTTCCTTGAGGCAGAATGCTTTGAGTGTTATTCTGGTATTTCTGGGAATTTGGAATTCCACTGTGGTTCATGGTACAGTCTTCCTATTCCTGGTTCATTTCCCTCTGACCTCAAACAGCCTGGTAAAATCAGTGACTACTATGATTGATTCTGAATATATGACAGGCAATGTGGTATCAAATTCACACATATAATGTAGGGTTGGCCTAAAAGTTCGTTCAGGTTTTTCCATAAGCTATGGTCAACTGAACAGTTTAAATCTCATAGTAACTCTATGAAATAAATATTTTAAAGATGATGAAATAAAAAATTGCAACAGAAACTTTCCCCTGAATATTGTGCTATGCATTAAGAGAGGAGATGGATTGGTACATAAACAATGAAAGTCCTGAGGAATCTTAGAAATATTTATACTCTTTCAGTGCATGGCTCCTGGCTCAAAGTTCTGTATTGGGTAGTCAATGGGTGACAAAATGAATATTTGTCTTTTATCAAGAGAAGGCTGGACTGCTGTGTGCTGTAGCACATGGAAAACTAATCCATACTAGTCATTTCTCTGTTTTTTTCTAAACTTCCCACTGATCTAGGCTTCCATCCCAGGCTCTATGTCCAATTGCTTCTGGACAGGAGTTAGGTGTTTATCTTCTAGGAATGTAAATCTCTTTTTGACCATGAATTCAGTGTCATTTGACATTTGTTAGTCTTCTTGAAGATTCCAAGGTATGAAGCCACATTTTCAACCTTTTTTGAAAACCTCTTATCTGTTTTCTGTTTCAGGTTTCTTGCCATGGCTTAACATAGTTTGCTAAGAGTTATCAGTGAGATGGAATTAGCCTCGGCCTTCTGCATTTGATCCTGCTGGGCTGGGCCAATATGTCCCTTGATTTGTTTTAATGCAACGACTTTCCATCCCTACTATATCTATCCTATCTCTAATCAGTGTATCTTCTTTAAAATAAAAAATAATGAGCAACATGAAAAAAAGGATTTTCTGTAGGTGCTGGCGTGGTGATTGTCCAAAAGTTTAGTCTATCCAAGTGACACAGTTTGAATCCTACCTAATTCTTTCTTAGATTAATGTTAATAAATAGACTTTCTACATGTTTATCCAATTTTTAAAAAACAGGACACGGTCCTTTGGTATATCACTAACATACAGTATATGCACTCACATACAGAGTTTTCTGTAAGTGAGTGCACTAATCAACATTTCCTGGGTACAAATGTTCACTCTGATTCCATCAAACTCTGCTATTAACTGACCACTAATTATTCTCATATCCTCAGTGGCTTAGCAGGTGAGAAAGAGGGAAGCACTCCTGAGGTCTGGGAACTAGCCTGACACATTGTGCTTTGGAATTGTTAGGGTCTGACCTGATCTCAGAGCTTAGAAATGGTGCTCTCTTATTGCACAAAAACAATATCACAAAACACCAACATCAGAGTACACAGTGACTTCCATAATTTTGACCAACTCATAATTTTGTTTCAGTACAAACAAAAACAAGATCAGTGTACAAACCATAAAATACTATCAGTAAATATCACCCTCTCCCAGGTAATGAGTTCATTACATATTACAACTTTAGCCCCACTCTAGTCTCTTCTCCTCTCTATAAGGTTTGTTAAGACACTCAGTTATAGCATTATTCATGCTCTCTTAGAGTCACTAATCAGAGCAGAGGTCTGCTTCCTTAAACCCTCCCCCAAGTCACCTCACATATACTCAAATCCTGTAACAAGTCCTTTCTTACACCCTTGGATTAAGACACCTGTCTGTAATTCCCCATGGTTTATGTTCTCCCCACTGCCATGAGTACTAAACCCAACGCAACTTAACTATAGCTGTGTTCCTGGTGGTTTGGGGCTGGAGGATTTTGATACTTAAATGTATAATTGGGATGGACGTGGTATGAGAACAAGGTGTGGTATCTTTGTCTTTCTCCCTTTGGATATTTGCTGGGTTAAAATTTGCCCAATTCTGGGAGGTTTGGTTAATTGGAGCCCTTACAATTGTCTGAACCATCACCATCAGTAAACTAAGCAGTGCAAATTCAAGGAGAACAACATTAATGGTCTAATTAAGGAAATGATTGAGGATGAAATTCCATGCTGACTAAATTTTCTAAAAATCAATTATCTGATTCCACTTAGTAACAGATGAAAGTAAAAGTGTTAGACACTGAATCGTCAACTCTTTGCGATCCACCAGGCTTCTCTGTCCACGGAATTCTTCAGGCAAGAATACTGGAGTGGGTTGTCATTTCCTTCTCCAGGGAATCCTCCCAACCCAGGGACTGAACCGGGTCTCCTGCATTGCAGGCAGATTCTTCACCATCTGAGTCACCTGGGAAGCCCTATAATAACAGGTAGTGGAGACTATTAAATGTCAAACAAGGTGAGTCTGCTGATTATTTCAGCTATCTGACATTGAGACAGGCTGGGACCTGGGACTCTTGCTGGAGTACTCGCACCTGGACAAATGTCTCCTGGGGCAATAGGATCCAAAGAAACTATAAGGGATGCATGTGTAGTTGGGGAAATTGTGAACAATAACTATAATAAAATCACAAACCAAATGCCACTTCTGAGGTACCTGGAGCAAAAGCAGGGTACTGTGCATGATCCCTTCACACAGCACCACCAAGGGGTAGCTAGACCACCTCAGCTCTGTCTCCTGACCAACAAACACATGGACCTGCCTCATTACTCCTTTAATGACCCAAGCAGTTCCTCTGGGGGAGTGGGCAAGGATATCTGTTACTTGCTTTTGCTCCTTTGTGTTACAGAATGAGACCCAATAAAGTGCAGCATGGAACTCTGTTCTGGCCACTTATGTATTTCTGTTGATTAAAGATCCAAGGGCCTGTGCTGGCAACAACATTATAAAGACAATTTAGGAAGAGCAACAGGCCAAGTGGGACTGGTGAACGCTTATCCACTTTTATAACAACTTTCATAATATTTCCTCAATCTACACAGGCACAGTGTGAATTTTCATAGATTGGAGTTTGTATACATTCACTATATTGCCCCAGGGATATTTGAGTCTTTTAGCATATTGCCATAATCTAACTCAGACAAGATTTGGAATTAATAACCATTAAGGGCAAATTAGTAGTTATCATGTTAATTGCTTCCTCAGAGGAATAAACTCAAAAGAATTAAGACCTCTAATATTCATATGATAACTAGAGGGTAGTGGTTTTCAAGTAATATTCAAGGCCTAGTTCCGTCTCTGGAAAATCTAGGAATTATGTGTCGGAGCAACCAGAGACATTGCTTGAAATACGCAACACGTTGTCATGTTTTTCAGATCATGCTAATAAGCAAGAATGGAGAGACCACAGGATTTTTCTGGTTTTGCCAAAAGCATGCTCCTAAACCTAGGAATCTGCCTCTTGTCACAAAGTCACCAGGTAGAAATTGGAATTTTAGCAGGACCTTAAGCAGAAATCCTTAATAAATTTATTGAGAATCAGCCCCAGGCCTTCTCTATTAGCCCACAAGATCTGACTGTTCATATATCAATAGTAGACATTTCTGTCATATATATGTGTGGACTAACCCTTTGGCAGAAATCAAATAGGATTTCTTTGCAAAATTCTCTTGGGTTTTGGATTTGAACACTACCTCATGCAGATTATTCTTTTAGACCATTTGAAAAATAGATGCTATCTTTTCAACGGTATTTGATAAATGTAGCCTCACTACTGAAAAGTGTCAGAGTATTCCGAGGCCATTAAATATCTATGGATTCTGGTCATGCCCTAGATGATGAGAGACAGACAAACAGTCAAATACATGAGGGCCACTAAGAAATCCTCCCTCATAGTGTGGAAATTTATTTTTAAGGGTGTTCTAAGAATGAAATTTCAGGGAGTGACCCACACATACAGAAACATGTTCTATTGCTACTTGCTGGATGGAAAATAAGGCTCTCAAAGAACTTCCCTGACATCAACCCAAGTGGTATGGCACATAAAATGACTGGATTACCAGTGGAAGTTCTTGAGCTGAGGACAATGTTGCTGCTTGGAAGTAAGTCTCAAGAGGCTGTGCAGCTACCAAACACTGATCAAAGAAAGCAAGAATAAATCTTTTCATTGTGTATTGCTCTAAGTTCTGTAGACAGGAGTGGACAAAGTTTTAGGCTCCTGGCCTCTGCAAGACATTTAAATATGATAGACAATAAAAGAAATGATGCAATGAAGAAAATGCATCCATTATTAACAGGAAAATATTGGATCAATAATGGCTGTAAGTGAAATGACCTGACACTGACACGTGGATCACACTGGACTGCTATTGTTAGCCCCATGGTTCTGTAAGTGTGTTTATGTACTGGTTGTTAACTGGGCACTCAGACTCCACTAGGATTTGCTTATCCTGTAAAGGAGTAACCTTAGAGATACAATTAAAGTGTGGAACAATCAATTCACCATTCGCTTGGTCCATTTCCTCTCACGTTATGAACTGTACTATTTTTACAAACTACTATTTAATATACAGAAGTGATTCAGTTCAGTTCAGTCGCTCAGTCGTGTCCGACTCTTTGCGACCCCATGAATTGCAGCACACCAGGCCTCTCTGTCCATCACCGACTCCCGGAGTCTACCTAAACCCATGTCCATTGAGTCGGTGATGCCATCCAACCATCTCATCCTCTGTCGTCCCCTTCTCCTCCTGCCCCCAATCCTACCCAGCATTAGGGTCTTTTCCAATGAGTCAACCCTTCACATGAGGTGCCCAAAGTATTGGAGTTTCAGCTTCAACATCAGACCTTCCAATGAACACCCAGAATTGATCTCTTTTAGGATGGATTGATTGGATCTCCTTGCAGTCCAAGGGACTCTCAAGAGTCTTCTCCAACACCACAGTTCAAAAGCATCAATTCTTCGGCGCTCAGCTTTCTTCACCATCCAACTCTCACATCCATACATGATCACTGGAAAAACCATAACCTTGACTAGACGGACTTTTGTTAGCAAAGTAATGTCTCTGCTTTTAAATATGCTATCTAGGTTGGCCATAACCTTCCTTCCAAGGAGTAAGCGTCTTTTAATTTCATGGCTGCAGTCACCATCAGCAGTGATTCTGGGGCCCAAAAAAATAAAGTCTGACACTGTTTCCACTGTTTCCCCATCTATTTCCCATGGAGTGATGGGACCAGATGCCATGATCTTAGTTTTCTGAACGTTGAGCTTTAAGCCAACTTTTTCACTCTCCTCTTTCACCTTCACCAAGAGGCTCTTTAGTTCTTCTTCACTTTCTGCCATAAGGGTGGTGTCATCCGCATATCTGAGGTTATTGATATTTCTCCTGGCAATCTTGATTCCAGCTTGTGTTTCTTCCAGCCCAGGGTTTCTCATGATGTACTCTGCATATAAGTTATGTAAGCAGGGTGACAATATACAGCCTTGACGTACTCCTTTTCCTATTTGGAACCAGTCTGTTGTTCCATGTCCAGTTCTAACTGTTGCTTCCTGACCTGCATACAGGTTTCTCAAGAGACAGGTCAGATGGTCTGGTATTCCCATCTCTTTCAGAATTTTCCACAGTTTATTGTGATCCACACAGTCAAAGGCTTTGGCATAGTCAATAAAGCAGAAATAGATGTTTTTCTGGAACTCTCTTGCTTTTTTGATGATCCAGAGGATACTGGCAATTTGATCTCTGGTTCCTCTGCCTTTTCTAAAACCAGCTTGAACATCTGGAAGTTCACGGTTCACGTATTGCTGAAGCCTGGCTTGGAGAATTTTGAGCATTACTTTACTAGCATGTGCGATGAGTGCAATTGTGCGGTAGTTTGAGCATTCTTTGGCATTGCCTTTCTTTGGGATTGGAACGAAAACTGACCTTTTCCAGTCCTGTGGCCACTGCCAAGTTTTCCAGATTTGCTGGCATATCGAGTGCAGCACTCTCACAGCATCACCTTTGAGGTTTTGAAATAGCTCAACTGGAATTCCATCACCTCCACTAGCTTTGTTTGTAGTGATGCTTTCTAAGGCCCACTTGACTTCACATTCCAGGATGTCTGGCTCTAGGTGAGTGATCACACCATCATGATTATCTGGGTCGTGAAGATCTTTTTTGTACAGTTCTTCTGTGTATTCTTGCCACCTCTTCTTAATATCTTCTGCTTCTGTTAGGTCCATACCATTTCTGTCCTTTATCGAGCCTATCTTTGCATGAAATGTTCCTTTGGTATCTCTAATTTTCTTGTAGAGATCTCTAGTCTTTCCCAATCTGTTGTTTTCCTCTATTTCTTTGCACTGATCACTGAGGAAGTCTTTCTTATCTCTCCTTGCTATTCTTTGGAACTCTGCATTCAGATAGGAATATCTTTCCTTTTCTCCTTTGCTTTTCGCTTCTCTTCTCTTCCCAGCTATCTGTAAGGCCTCCTCAGACAGCCATTTTGCTTTTTTGCATTTCTTTTCCATGGGGATTTTCTTGATCCCTGTCTCCTGTACAATGTCACGAACCTCTGTCCACAGTTCATCAGGCACTCTGTCTATCAGGTCTAGTCTCTTAAATCTATTTGTCACTTCCACTGTATACTCATAAGAGATTTGATCTAGGTCATACCTGAATGGACTAGTGGTTTTCCCTACTTTCTTCAATTTAAGTCTGAATTTGGCAATAAGCAGTTCATGATCTGAGCCACAGAAATGATTAGGGAAACATAATTTATTTTTAATGAAATTCAGTTTTTTACCTTTTTCTTTGTCTAAGAAATGTTAGTTTCCTAAGTTTAAGTAGGTGCACTTTTTGGTTTAATTCTAGATGTTTCATAATTTTAGTGTTTATGATCAAGTCTGATTTTCATGTATCCCATGAGGTATGAATTATGTTTTTGTTATCATATAGGTACTTCTGTGTTTTTTCAGCATAGTTTGTTGAAAGACTTTCCCTTTTTCTATTAAACATTCTTAGCATTATTGTCAAAAACCAATTAACCATAAATGTGTGGAAGTATTTTATAATTCTTTTTCTACCCTTCTGACTTATTTTTCTGTCAGTATCTCAATGACTTTATTAATGTAGATGTATAAGCTTGTATATCAGGCGTGTGATTCCGACAACTTTTTTCTTTTTCAAGATTACTTTTGTTCACTGGTACTTTTTACTTTGTCATATATATTTTGGAATCTATCGGTCAATTTTAACAGCAAGTCTTCTGACATATTGACTTGGATCAAATTGAAGATACAGACAAATGGATACTTAACATTATTTACTCAATGACATAAAAAGAATATATCTATATTTATTTAGGTTTGTTTGATTTCTGTCATTGAAGATTTTTAAGATTCACTGTAGAAGTCTCACTTTGTGATCAATCAATCCATCAATAAATATATACTTTGATGCTTTTTAAATAATGTTTTTGGAATTTTCAAAATTCAATTGGTCACTGGTAATATATGGAAATATATTTGAATTTAATATATTGGCTGTCTATACTATGACTTCAATTTACTTACTGTTTCTAACAAATGTGTATGTTTAGTTATACATGTGCACAACCTTGTCATCTTGATGTAAAGTTAGTTTACTTTATTATATCTGAGCTTGTTACATTTCTTTTTTCCCTGCATATAGAAATGCTTAGGACCTCCAGAATGATATTAAATAGAAGTGATAAGAACAGAAATACTTAATAAATATTAATTTCTGATTTTAGCATAAAGATTTCAGTTCTTCTCCACTATATAGATTTATATGATTAAAGTATTTTGTAGATACTTTTTGTCAGAATGAAGAAATCTTAATTTAACCCTAGTTTAAAATGATGAAAAAGTAAAAACTACAACCAAGAATACTCTACCCAGCAAGGCTCTCATTCACATGTGATGGAGAGATCAAAAGTTTACAGATAAGCAAAAAACTAAAAGATTTCATGAGCCCAAGAATCTGTTTAAAAAGTATTAAAGAGACTTCTTTAAGCAAAGTTAAAAGGCTAAAACTAGAAACGTGAACACTGCAAAAGGAAAAAGTATTAGTCACTCAGTCATGTCCTACTCTTTGCAACCCCATGGACTGTAGCCCATCAGGCTCCTCTGTCCATGGAATTCTCCAGGCAAGAATACTGGAGTGGGTTGTCATTCCCTTCTCCAGAGGATCTTCCTGACTCAGGGATCAAACCCAGGTCTCCTGTATTGCAGGCAGATTCTTTACCATCTGAGCCCATCAGGTAAATATATCATACAGGTAGTAAATGAACCACATATAAAGCTAGTACAGGTTAAAAGACAAAAAAGTAAAATGATCCACATCCATAAGAAGCAGATATGGCATACATAAAACTAACAGATATAAAATAGGATGCCAAAAACTGTAATTACTATGGGAAGACCATAAAAATGCAGGATTGTTAAGATACATTTGAAATCAAGAGATCAGCAACATAAATTAATCACATACATGTAGACTACTCTGTATCAAACTTATGGTAATCACAAATCAAAAATCTATAAGAGATACAAATACAGAAAAGAGAAACGAATCCAAACATAACACTAACGTAACACTAAAGACATAACACTGTCATTAAATCACAAAAGAGAAAAAAAAAGGAAGGAAAAATAACTACAAAATAGTTCCCAAACAATGAACAAAATGGCAGTAAGTACAGACGTGAATTATGATTTTAAATGTAAATAGACTAAATGCTCCTATTAAAAAACATAGCATGACTGAATTGCTATAAATGCAAGACCCATATATATATATATATGTATGTATGTATGTATGTATGTATGTATACTGCCTAGGAGAGACTCACTTCAGGTCTAAAGGCATATACAAATTGAAAGCATATGGAAAAAGTTGTAAGTAGTGTGTGCTCAGTTGTGTCTGACTCTTTGCAATCCCATGGACTGTAGCCCGCCAGGCTCCTCTGTCCATGAGATTATCTTGGCAAGAATACTGAAGTGGGTTGCCATTTCCTCCTCTAGGGGATCTTCCTGACTCAGGGATCAAACCTGCAGCTTCTGTGACTCCGGCATTGGCAGGTGGATTCTTTACCACTGAGTCAAGGTATTCCACACAAATGGAAATCAAAGCTGGAATGGCAATACTTTCATCAGACAAACAGAATGTAAAACAAATACTGTTATAAGAGACAAAGAGGACATTACATAATGATCAAGAGATCAAATCAAGAATTGTGAATATATATATACATATGCAAGCAAAATAAGGCCATTTAACAGATAAAGTAAATATTAACATATAAAGGGAGAAACTGATAGTAACACAATAATAGAGGAGCTTCACATTCTACTCACATCAATGGACAGATCATCCAGTCAGAAAATCAATAAGGAAACACAAAATGACACAGTTTATAAGTTGGACATAATAGTTAAATGTGAACATGCCATCAAAAAGCAGCAGAATACACATTCTTTTCAAGTGCATATGGAATAGTCTCCAAGATAGATCATATGCAAGATCACTAAACGCCTCAGTAAATTTTAGAAAGCTGAAATCATACTAAGCATCTTTTCCCACCCCATGCTGTGAGACTAGAAATCAAATACAAGGAAAAAGGAGAAGGCAATGGCACCCCACTCCAGTACTCTTGCCTAGAAAATCCCATGGATGGAGGAGCCTGGTAGGCTACAGTCCATGTGGTCGCTAGGAGTTGGACACGACTGAGCGACTTCACTTTCACTTTTCCCTTTCATTCACTGGAGAAGGAAATGGCAACCCACTCCAGTATTCTTGCCTGGAAAATCCCGGGGACGGCGGAGCCTGGTGGGCTGCCGTCTATGGGGTCGCACAGAGTCGGACACGACTGAAGCGACTTAGCAGCAGCAGCAGCAACAAGGAAAAAAAACTACTGAAAACACAAACACTTAACAGTGCAAGCAATATTCCACTAGCAACCAAAGAATCACTAAAGAAATCAAAGAAGAAATTTTAATAAATACATGCATACAGATGAAAATAAAAACAAAACAATCCAAAATCTATGAGACACATCAAAAGCAGTTCTAAGAGAGAAGTTTATAGCGATACAAGCTTACCTCAGAAAATAAGAAAAATCTCTAATAACTAACCTAACCTTACACTAAAAAGGAACTAGAGAAGGAAGAACAAACAAAACCAAAATTTAGTAGAAGGAAAGAGATCATAAAAATTAGAGCAGATATAAATGAAATTGAGGCTAACAAAACAGAAAAGATCAATGAAACGGAAAGTTCATTCTTTAAAAAGATGAAAAAGTTTAACAAGCCTTTGGCCAGACACATTAAGAAAAACAAAGGGCCCTAATCAATAAAAGTAGAAATAAAAAAGAAGTTAGATTCAACACCACAGAAATATAGAAGATCTTAGAAGACTACTATAAACAACTATACACCAATAAATTAGACAACCTAGAAGAAATGGATCAAATCCTGGAAATGAACAATCTCCCAAGACTGAAACAAGAAGAAATAGAACATATGAATAGACCAATTACCTGGAGTGAAATTCAATGAGTAATAAATTCCTAATAAATAAAATCCAGGACCAGATGGCTTCACAGGTAAATTCTACCAAACATGGAGAGAAGAGTTAATACCTAGTCTTCTCAAACTATTAAAAACCATTGCAGAGGAAGGAATGCTTGTTAACCCATTCTATGAGGCCAGCATTACCCCGATACTCAAACCAGACAAAGACACTACAAAGAAAGAAAATTACAGGGCAATATAACTGATGAACATAGACGAAAAAAATTCTCAACTAAATACTAACAAACTGAATACAACAATACATTAAAAGGATCATATACCATGATCAAGTGGGATTTATCCCAGGGGTGTAAGGATAGTTCAATATTCATAAATCAATTAATGTGACATATTACCAAACTGAAGAATAAAAAACAAATGATCATGTTACTACATGCAGGAAAAACTCTGGATAATATTTAATATACATTTATGATAAAACTCTCCAGAAAGTGGGTACAGAGAGGACATATCTCAAAATAATAAGGGCCATATATGACAATCTTACATCTAACATCATACTCAAAGGGAGAAAGCTGAAAACATTTCCTCTAAAAAAGAAGCAAGACAAGGATGCCCACGCTCAAAACTGTTATTCAATATAGTACTGTAAGTCTTGACCACATCAATCAGACAAGAAAAAGAAATGAAATCCAAACTGGAAAAGAAGAAGTAAAATTATCACTATTTGCAGATGACATGGTATTATACACAAGAAATCCTAAAGATGCCAGAAAAAAATTACTAGTGCTCTTCAATGAATTCTATCAAGTTGCAGGATATAAATTAATAACAGAAATCTGTCATTTTTCTATATAGTAACCATGAACTATCATAAAGAGAAGTTAACGAAACAATCCCATTTATATCACATCAAAAAGAATAACATACCTGGGAATAAACCCTACCTAAGGAGGTAAATGACCTGAACCTGTTAACTGTAAGACACTGATGGGCAAATTGAAGACAACAAAAACAGATTGAAAGATACACTATGTTTATGTATTGGAAGAATTAATATTGCTAAAATGTCAAATTATAACACTTTTTTTTGATCTGTCTTTTAAAGCAAAGGAAACAAAAAAAAATTAAAAATTGGATGTAAAACTTCTACACAGCAAATTTAAATCACTGACAGATCAAAAAGACAACTTAATGAATGAGGGAAAATATTTATAAAAGAAATGACTGATAAGGTGTAATTTCCAAAACACATAAACAGCTCACACAAATCAATATCAAACAAATAACTCCATTAAAAATGGACATTTAAATAGACATTTTTCCAGTGAAGACATACAGATGGCCAACAGGCACATGCAAAGATCCTCAGTTCTCAATAATTAGAAAATAATCAGATCCTCAATAATCAGAAAAACACAAATCAAAAACGCAATGAGATATCATCTTAATTCTGTAAAACTGGCAATTGTCAAATGACAGCAAATAATGAATGTTGACTAAGATATGAAGAAGTTGGAACCCTGCACTGTTGGTGGAACTGTATATTGGTGCAGCCAGTGTGGAAAACATTATGGGGTTTTCTCAAAAAATTGAAATACCCAATGATCCAGCAATTTCACTCCTGTGCATATATCTAAAGAATACAAAAACACTAGTTTAAACAGATATAGGCACCCTAAAGTTCACAGAAGCATTATTTAGAAAACCTAAGATATAGAAGGAACATAAGTATGCATCAAGAGATGATGTATTAAGAGGATGTGGTCTATATACACAATGGAATGTGACTCAGACATATAAAAGAATGAAATTTTGCTATTTACAGCAACATGGATGGTTCTGTAAGGCATTATGCTTAGTGAAATAAGTCAGACAAAGACAAATAGTGTATGTTATTACTTATATGTGGAATTTAATAAAGTAAAAATAACTAGTGATTATACAAAAAAAAATAGATTCACGGATATAGAGAACAAACTATTGGCTACTAGTTAGGTGATGGAAGGAAGGTAGTAACAATTTGGAATTAGGGGATTAAGTGGTAAACACTACATAGTATAAAACAAGTAAGCTACAAGGTATATTGTACCGCATGGGGAATATAGCCAATATTTTATAACTGTAACTGGAGTAGGCAATGGCACCCCACTCCAGTACTTTGCCTGGAGAATCCCATGGACGGATGAGCCTGGTAGGCTGCAGTCCATGGGGTGGCTAAGAGTCAGACACGACTGAGCGACTTCACTTTCACTTTTCACTTTCATGCATTGGAGAAGGAAATGGCAACCCACTCCAGTGTTCTTGCCTGGAGAATCTCAGGGACGGGGGAGCCTGGTGGGCTGCCGTCTATGGGGTCGCAGAGAGTCGGACATGACTGAAGCGACTTAGCAGCAGCAGCAACTGGAGTTTAATTTATAAAATTTTGTATCTCTATGTTGTATATCTGAAAGTAATGTAATATTATAAATCAAATATACCTCAAAAAACAATTTTAAACAGAAAAAAGTGCCCTTGAAATTTCATTATGAATTACTCTCAGCCCAGAACCCATTTCTCTCATCACTTTCTATAACCAACCCCCTTTTTTTGATGGCAGTGCTAACTAATTCAACAGTAGATCCAGATAAGAATCACCAGAATATCGAAGTAACTTGATCAGGATTTTTCTATTTTTTTAATTTAAAAATTTTTACAATGTTGTGCTGGTTACCGCTATACACCACCACAAATCAGCCACATAATTAAAAGATGCTTGCTCCATGGAAGAAAAGCTATGAAAAACCTACACAGCATATTAAAAAGCAGAGATATCACTCTGCCAAAAAAGGCCCATATAGGCAAATTTATGGTTTTTTCAGTAGTTATGTGTGGATGTGACAGTTGGACCATAAAGAAGGCTGAGCACCAAAGAATTGATACTTTCAAACTGTGGTGCTGGAGAAGACTCTTAAGAGTCCCTTGGACTGCAAGGTGATCAAACCAGTCAATCCAATAGGAAATAAATCCTGAATATTAACTGGAAGGTCTGATGTTGAAGCCGAAGCTCCAATAATTTGATCACCTGATGTGAAGAGCCAACTCACTGGAAAAGATCCTGATGCTGGGGAAGATTGAGGGCAGGAGGAGAAGAGGATGACAGAGGATGAGATGGTTGGATAGCATTACTGACTCAATGGACATGAGTTCGCGCAAACTCTGGGAGATAGTGAAGGACAGGGAAGCATGGCATGCTGCAGTCCACAGGGTCACAAAGAGTCGACATGACTGAGAGACTGGACAACATACATACATTCCCTCCTCCCCAGCCTCCCTTCTCTCCCTCTATCCCATCCGTCTAGGTCATCACAGAGCGCCAGACTGGGCTCCCGGTGCTACACAGCAACTTCCCACCAGCTGTCCATCTTACACCTGATAGTGTACATATGTTGATGCTACTTTCTCCCTTCGTCCCACCCTCTCCATCTCCCACTGTGTCCTCAAGTCCATTCTCTAAATCTGTGTCTCTGTTCCTTGATCAGGTTTTTAACTAAATATTTGACAGTGTGTAAAGTAAACATCCAGAGAGACTTATAGAAAGAAATAGGAAGAGATTTAGAAAAGGGTACTCCGAAAAAGACAAAGAATGCAAAAATAAAAAAGGAAGTAAAAACAGTGCGGTATTCCCAGAGATACAGAGAAAAAAATGAAGTGATAACACTTGGAACAACACTCCTCTGATTGTTTAGCTTCACTGAAGAATATTTTGTGGTTTGTTCTGGGTTTTCCAGTGCGGAGCAGTCATTCAAAATTCGTGGGAACAAGAGTGGCACTTATAGGGAATTGATATAAAGCAGTGAGTGGGATCAATGGCACCCCACTCCCATACTCTTGCCTGGAGAAACCCATGGACGGAGGAGCCTGGTAGGCTGCAGTCCATGGAGTCGCTAAGAGTCGGACACGACTGAGCAACTTCACTTTCACTTTTCACTTTCATGCATTGGGTTTCCATTTCCTTCTCCATAACCCACTCCAGTGTTCTTGCCTGGAGAATCCCAGGGACAAGGGAGCCTTGTGGGCTGCCGTCTATGGGGTCGCACAGAGTCAGACACGACTGAAGTGACTTAGCAGCAGCAGCAACAGCAGCAGCAGCAGCAGCAGCAGTGAGTGGGATCAGCCTGGATTGGGGAAAGGATGAGAGTTAGGGAAAAGATTAGAAGTTCTTTTTCTTAACTAGGAAAAGCCAATGGTGGAAGGAATTTGTACTCAGGAGAGATCTTTCTTGACAGTAAAATAATGAATGAGGACACATGGAAGATCTGAAAAGAACTTCCGTGAATTTTCAGTACAGGAATTATTATAAGGTTTATCAGGTACAGCTGAGGAAGGACTATAGTTTACTGGAGTATGGAACATCTATCTTCGCTTATAAGTGTATTCTGTTTTTTGTGTAGCCCTATATATCCAGATTTCTGTGATTATGGAGATTCGAGACAATAATGAATCTTTTCATTCTAAACATCATTGGATTTAATTTGAAAATATGAATTTAATTAGCATTTTTGGGCTTTTGTTGTGGTTGAATAGTCACTAAGTCATGGCTGACTCTTTATGACCCCATGGATTGTAGCCCTTCAGGCTCCTCTGTCCATGGGATTCTCCAGGTAAGAATACTGGAGTGGGTTGCCATTTCCTTATCCAGGGGATCTTCCTGACTCGGGGATCAAACCTGGGTCTCCTGCATTGCAGGCAGATTCTTTATCATCTAAGCCACCAGGGAAGCCCATTTTTGGGTTACTTATCATAAACATAACGTTACTTTCCATCCCCTATAATTCTTTCCTTCATTCTTACCTGTGTTATTATTTATCAGGCGTTATCATCTTATACACAAAGTATTCTTTTCCATTTTTCTCTCCTTCCTCCCTCTCTTCCTTTCTTCCAGTTTATTCATTAACCTATAAATTTCAACAACAGGATGTGTGGCATGCAATTTCTACGTGCTTTGTTCATTACTGCTTCCCTAATATCTAGCGCTCAATGAATATTTGTAGAATGAACATATGGAGTCAAGAGATGCATTAATTTACAAACATTGGTTTCATTTTCTGTTGTCTTTCTCCTTTTTCACATGTGCAGGAGCGAGGCCATAGCTAGAAGAATGCACAGCCTGATTCACAGGGGACAGTTCTTCCACCAGGCTGCTCTTCTTTGATTAATCCCCTTTGATGAGACACCGGCCTGAGTAAGCTTCCAAAGTTTCTGAAGGGAGCCCTGCAGATGTGACTAAATCAGAAAGTGGATCATGCTTACATGTATTTGGGGATTTCTCACAATAAGATATGGCTGCATTAAGACATTGGTTTGAATGTCTTAACAGAATCCAACATAACAGTGACTTAAATAAGAATAAAGAGTTATTTCTCCTTCACATATAAATCTGAGTGGGTGGATGATGTGCCGTGTAGGGTGGCTTTCTTCCATGAGGTCACCCAAAGACCCAGATTTCACCTATGTTATTTCTCCACTAGAGTAAGGGGTAGAGAAACTATAGTCAGTAGGGTGATGGCTTGTTTTCATTAAAAAAAATTTATTAGAACACAGCCATCCCCAAGTGTGTAAGTACTGTCTATGGCTGATTTTGAGCTATGACAGCAGAAATGAGTTGTGACAGAGACTCTATGGCCTATTAAGTAAAAATATTCCCTATCAGGCCCTTTAAGAACATTTGCCAACCTTTGCAAAAAAATAAACTAAATGAAGTTCTCTACTGCAAAGTCAAAGCTGGTTCACCACCAAATTGCAGCTTGTGTGAAAGGATAAAAAGTAAAGATATTTCCTTAAGGGTGACAATCATCCCCTTTCACATCCCATTGGCCAGAACTTAGTTATCTGACCTACATTCAGAGGAAGCTGGAAAATGCTGTTTCTAGCTTGAGAGTCATTTTCCCAACTAAAAACTGGAGCTTCTATTAATAAAAGAAAGACCACAGAATAAATGTCAGAGGCTTTTCTATAGACCACTTTTCTGGTCACCCAAGTATTGATACATACCCATCCGATACACAAGAGCACATTCACCTTCTTCCCATGGGAACCAATCAAACGTTCCACCCAGTTACCACAACCATATTGGAGCCCAAGATCTGTGAGTGCTAAGCAACTTTTCCATCATATCTGGATGTGGTTCCTTTTCATAAGGTAGTCAATATGTAATGGTATGACAAAGACAAGATAACCACAATAAAAACTTCAATTCTGAAAAGGGGAAAATGGGAAATTCATAGTAGTCACTGGTCCACAGCAACTGTCAAATTCCTAATGAGCAAGAACTGCAAAGATTCTCTGCCCCAACAGGGACTAAGTCTTTTCGTTGGCCCTTCTGATCACCCTGATTCTGCAATATGGGGGTTCCTTCATCAATATCCTCTGTGGCCACATCTGAAGTTGGTATTAAAAACTATGTCCTTCTTGGAGATTTGAAATTTTCTCAGCCTGTTTCCTCCTAATGTGGGCTCCAGGGTTATACTGGGGAATGAAAAAGCATACGTTTATGGTTTCTTACAAACATTTAATAGTTTCCTGAGTGATGCATCTGGAATTGTATACTACACAAACTACAAGGCTATTTGTGATGACCCCAATCCTGATTGAGATCAGATTACAGGAAAGGGCAAGGAGACCATTTAGAAGACACTCATTGTGAAGATAGAAGGAGTCTAGAGTCATGAGCACAGCTTCCCAAGAAGGGTTGCAAGAGCGCTGCTTCCAAGCACTTCACAGTTAATATCAGAATCCATCCCAAACCAGCCCCATTAGAGCTGTGAGTGTGCTTATGCAGGAAATAGTGGGGACTTGTACACTGAGCAGAGCTCTACCTTTTAGGATTCAGAGTTTTTGCCAAACTACACCCCTGAATGAGCACTACACAGCGGGAGGGAACATTTTCTTCTCTCTATTCCAACTCCAATACAATGTCATGCTAATCATATAAATAGTTTACCTTTCCTTCCAAGCAAAGTAAAAATGAACCTTCTCTATGAGATCTTCTTAGTAAAGCCTGGTCAGAATTAGATATTCTTCCCAGGTGGCGCTAGTGGTAAAGAACCCACCTGCAATGCAGGAGCATAAGAGACAGGGGTTCAATCCCTGGGTCGGGAAGATCCCCTGGAGGAGGGCAAGGCAACCCACTCCAGTATTCTTGCCTAGAGAATCCCATGGACAGAGGAGCCTGGCAGGCTATAGTTCATAGGGTCGCAAAGAGTCAGACACAACTGAAGTGACTTAACATGCAGAATTAATTAATTCCTCCTTGGGGCTCTGATAGCACTTACAAATTGTGATCATTTACTGGCTGGTTACTGGTTATCTAACTTTCCTGTGCTTTGGTTTCCTATTATGGAAATAATAGTAAAGTTGTCACAGAATTATTGTGAGAATTAGATCTGTTAACACATAGAAACCATTTAGAACAATTTCTGTTAAGGGGGAAACACTTGATAAAATTTGGCTGTGATTATTATTATGAGCCAGTGAATTCCATTTTGCATAAATAGTTGGGATTGTAACTGTAACTTCCAACTTAAAAGTGGCCTGACTCAATTTTACTTTTGTAAGAACTGCTAAAACACAATAACCAATCTCCCTAAGACAAATTCATTTTTTCACTTCTAATTTCACCAAACTATGCCAAAATTAGTTTTGAGGACACGTGAGATGGAAGAAAACTAAAATTTTAAATTGGACACCGAACCTGTCATGCCTCTATGTTCAACAAGCATAGTGAACATTGTCAGCAGTTACCTAAGAGGATTCATTACCTTCCTGACAATACCCTGATGAGTTTAAGTCTGTGTCCCCATCTGCCTTACACAAATCTGATTTACCGTCAGTTTCTAAATTATGTAAACCAGCAGTTTTCATTCAGGGTGATTTTGCCTCCCAGAGGACATTTGGCAACATCTAGAGACACTCTGGAGAAGGCAATGGCACCCCACTCCAGTACTCTTGCCTGGAAAATCCCATGGACGGAGGAGCCTGGTAGGCTGCAGTCCATGAGGTCGCTGAGTCGGACACAACTGAGTGACTTCACTTTCACGCCTTGGAGAAGGAAATGGCAATCCACTTCAGTATTCTAGCATGGAGAATCCCAGGGATGGGGGAGCCTGGTGGGCTGCCATCTATGGGGTTGTACAGAGTCGGACACGACTGAAGCGACTTAGCAGCAGCAGCAGAGACACTCTGGTTGTTGCAACTGGTTGGGGGATGCTCCTGGCATCTAGTGGGTAAAGGCAAGGGGTGCTGCCAAACAACCTACAATGTTGTGACAGTCCCTCACAAAAAAGAATGACCCAGCCCAATGCCAACAGTATCAAAGCTGAGAAGCCCTAACGCCATCCCTCTTATGAGAGGGAATGATGATGCAACCCAATTCCAACCAATGAGACAGGAGGAGAGGTTTGCTAGATGCTCTGGAAAAGTTTTTCATCTCTCCTAAGAAAGGAGTGTAAGCATGTGTGTGTGTCTATCTCTGTCTCTCTCTATCCTGTCTCATGCCAACTTTGCCTGCAGCCTAATTTTTCCGGTAGCCATGCTCCAACACCGAAAGAAACCAGTCTGAGGATTAAAACAGAACAGAGCAACATAAAGACCTTCTGTATTTGATGACATTTTGAAACTACTGGATCCACCCTACCACTGGCATTCCCCTTATGTGAACTAACACACTTCCGCATTTTTAAGTCAGTTTGAATTGCGTATTTCATGAGTTGCGTCAACATCAAGTTTTTGTTAAATATCTACTGTGCCAGGGTCAGTTTTTGACACTGAAAGTATAAAAATGAAGACAGACAATTGGCCTGCTGTAGAATTTTTATTCTAAACGAGGACATAGAGGGACTTCCCTGGTGGTCCAGTGGTTAAGAATCCACCTTTCCAGGGGGTGCAAGCTCAGTTCCTGGTTGGGAAACTAAAATTCCATATGCCTTGGGGCAACTAAGCTGGCATGCCACAATTAGGGAAGCCCATGCACTGCAATGAGAGAAGTCTGCAGGCCACAACAAAGAGTCTGCATGCCACAAAGAAGACCCAGCACAGACAAAATTGGGGAAAAAAAAAAAGACGATGATGATGACATGGGTCTTTAAAGAAATAATTATAATAGGTTCTGTAATAGAGATAGGTGCAATGAGAGCCTAATGGAAGAAGTATTAGTTCTGCTTGTCTGGGAGATCAAATTTATCCCCCTTACTAAACCCCAATGGTGAAAAATTAAATCATTTCCATCTTCTCATTCTCAATATGTGGCATGATTTCTTGTACATGGGTGTTCAATAATATTTAATTAATTCAACTTAAATACTTACCAAAAGGATCATTTCTACTAGGTTCTCTAATGTACTTATTAACTTTTTAGAGGATAATACTGAGTCCAAATTCAATGTTTCTATTACTGTTTCCTCCATTCTTGCCAGAAGGCTCTAGCCCTATCTAGTCTGTATGCATGTGTATTTATTGTACTTCTAAAATGTGTTTAAGGTACTTTAAAATATAAAATAAAAACACACTGGGTAGGCATTTTTCCATAAAAGACATACAAATGACCACTAGGTATATGAAAGATGCTCGACATCACCAACCATCAGTGAAATTCAAATCAAAACCATAATATGGGAGATATCACCCCAAACCTGTTAGAATGGCTACTAGCAAAAAGTCAAAAGGTAACAAGTGTTGGTGAGGATGTATAGAATAGGGAACTCTTGTGCACTATTGGTAGGAATATAAATTGGTATAGCCATTACAGAAAATTGTTTGGAGGCTCATCAAAAAAGTTAAAAATAGAAATACCATATGATTCATCAATCCCACTTCTGGGTACATATCTAAAGGAAATAAAACTACTATCTTGAACAGATATCTGCACTCCCGTGTTTACTGCAGCATTATTCATAATAGTCAAGGTATGGAGACAACCTCAGTATCCCTCAGCAGATGAATGGGTAAGGAAACTGTGGTGTGTGTGTGTGTGTGTATATATATATATATATATATATATAGTTATAGATATACATATATATATATACATATTCCATTCCAATATGTGATATGACAAACATAACCACAACAAAATCACCAAGAAAAGGGAAAAATGGGAAATGCAAGGTAGTCACTGGCCCACAGCAACTGTCAATTCCATTATAAATTGTGGAATTTATAGAAACATGGAGTTCAGCTCTTGGTTGTGGAACTAAGATCATGCAAGTCACAAGGCCAAAATGAATAAATAAATAAATAATAGCCTTTTGGAAATGTAAATGACAGCTGTTAAAATTTTAGAAGATAATTTTCATATAATTTGGTAATTTTTCAGAAGGCGAGAGTGCCAGAGCTGGAAGTGGTTTTCTTCTTTAATCCAAACAAGTAGAGTCTTTTTTGACAAGATTATCCACCCTAGTTCAGCTCAATCACTCAGTTATGTCCGACTGTTAGAGACCTCATGGACTGCAGCACGCCAGGTTTCCCTGTCCATCACCAACTCAGGGAGCTTGCTCAAACTGATGTTCACTGAGTCAGTGATGCCATCCAACCGTCTCATCCTCTGTCATCCCCTTCTCCTCCTGCCCTCAATCTTTCTCAGCAGCAGGGTCTTTTCCAACGAGTCAGTTCTTTGCGTCAGGTGGTCAAAGTATTGGAGTTTCAGCTTCAACACCAGTCTTTCCAATGAATATTCAGGACTGATTTCCTTTAGGATGGACTGGTTGGATCTTCTTGCAGTCCAAGGGACTCTCAAGGGTCTTAGTCAACACCACAGATCAAAAGCATCAATTCTTCAGTGCTAAGCCTTCTTTATGGCCCAACTGTCACATCCATACATGACTGCTGGAAAAGCAATAGCTTTGACTAGATGGACCTTTGCAGGCAGAGTAATGTCTCTGCTTTTTAATATGCTGTCTAGGTTTGTCACAGCTTTTCTTCCAAGGAGCAAGCATCTTTTAATTTCATGACTGCAGTCACCTTCTGCAGTGATTTGAAACCCAAGAAAATAAAGTCTGTCACTGTTTCTACTGTTTCCCCATCTATTTGCCATGAAGTGATGGGACCATATGGGACCAGATGACATGATCTTCCTTTTTTGAATGTTGAGTTTTAAGCCAAATTTTTCACTCTCCTCTTTCACCTTCATCAAGAGGCTCTTTAGTTCCTCTTTGCTTTCTGCCATATGGGTGGTGTTATCTGCATATCTGAGGTTACTGATATCTCTCCCTGGAATCTTGACTCCAGCTTTCGAATGAAGTACTCTGCATTTAAGTTAAGCAAGCAGGCAGCCTTGTCACACTCCTTTCCCAATTTTGAACCAGTCCACTGTTCCATGTCCAGTTCTAACTGTTGCTTCTTGACCTGCATACAGGTTTCTCGGATGACATGTAAGGTGGTCTGGTATTCCCATCTCTTTAAGAATTTTCCACAATTTTTTGTGATCCACACAGTCAAAGGCTTTAGTGTAGTCAATGAAACAGATGTTTTTCTGGAACTCTCTTGCTGTTCCTATGGTCCAACAGATGTTGGCAATTTGATCTCTGGTTCCTCTGCCTTTTCTAAATCGAGCTTGAACATCTGGAAGTTCTCAGTTCACATACTGTTGAAGCCTAGCTTGGAGGAGTTTGAGCATGACCTTGCCAGTATGTGAAATGGGTGCAATTGTACAGTAGTTTGAACATTTCTTTGGCATTGCCCTTCTTTGGGACTGGAATGAAAACTGACCTTTTCCAATCCTGTGCTCACTGTTGAGTTTTCCAAATTTGCTGGTATATTGAGTACAACACTTTAACAGCATCATATTTTAGGATTTGAAGTAGCTCAGGTGGAATTCCTTCACTTCCACTAGCTTTGTTCATAGTGATGCTTCCTAAGGTCCACTTGACTTCCCACTCCAGGACTTCTGGCTCCAAGTGAATAATCACATCATCATGGGTATCTTGATCATTAAGATCTTTTTTGTATAGTTCTTCTATGTATTCTTGCTACCTTTTCTTAATATCTTCTGCTTCTGCTAGGTCCATACCATTTCTGACCTTTATTGTGCCCATCTTTGCATGATATGTTCCCTTGGTATCTCTAATTTTCTTGAATAGATCTCTGGTCTTTCCCATTCTACTGTTATCCTCTACTTCTTTGCATTGTTCACTTAGGAATGCTTTGCAATTCTTTGGAACTCTGCATTCCGATGGGTATATCTTTTTCTCCTTTTCCTTTCACTTCTCTTCTTTTCTCAGCTATTTGTAAGGCCTCCTTAGACAACAATTTTGCTTTTTGCATTTCTTTTTCTTGAGGATGGTTTTGTTCACTGCTTCTTGTACAATATTATGAACCTCCATCCATAATTCTTCAGGGACCCTGTCTATCAGATCTAATCCCTTGAATCTATTTCTCACTTCCATTGTATAATCATAGGGGATTTGATTGAGGTCATACCTGAACGGTCTTGTGGTTTTCCCTACTTTCTTCAATTTAAGTCTGAATTTTGCATTAAGGAGTTCATGATCTGAGCCACAGTAAGCTCCTGGTCTTGTTTTTGCTGACAGAGCTTCTCCATCTTTGGCTGCAAAGAATATAATCAATTTGCTTTTGGTATTGACCGTCTGGTGATGTCCATGTGTAGAGTCATCTCTTGTGCTGTTGGAAGAGGGTGTTTGTTATGACCAGTGTGTTTTCTTGGTTAGCCTTTGCCCTGTTTCATTTTGTACTCCAAGGCCAAATTTGCCTGTTACTCCAGGTATCTCTCGACTTCCTACTTTTGCATTCCAGTCCCCTATGATGAAAAGGACATCTTTTTTTGATGTTATCTCTAGAAGGACTTATGGGTGGATCTTCATAGAACTGTTCAACTTCAGTTTTCCCCACAGACAGCCCCTCCCATCAGGAAGCTTCCACAAGCCTCTCACTTATCCTTATTCATCTGAGGGCAGATAGAATGAAAATCACAATTATAGAAAAGTAACCAAATTGATCATACGGATCACAGCCTTGTCTAACTCAATGAAAGCATGAGCTATGCTGTGTACAGCCACCAAAGACGGACAGGCCATGGTGGAGAGTTCTGACAAAATGTGGCCCACTGGAGAAGGGAATGGCAAACCACTTCAGCAATCTTGCCTTGAGAATCCCATGAACAGTATGAAGAGGTAAAAAGATAGGACACTGAAAGATGAACTCCCCAGGTCAGTAGGTCCCCAATATGCTACCAGAGAAGAGCAGAGAAATAGCCCCAGAAGAAATGAAGAGGCTGAGCCAAAGCAGAAACAACACCCAGTTGTGGATGTGTCTGGTGGTGAAAGCAAAGTCTGACGCTGTAAAGAACAGTATTACATAAGAACCTGGAATGTTAGGCCAATGAATCAAGGTAAATTGGAAGTGGTCAAACAGGATATGGCAAGAGTAAACATTGACATTTTAGGAATCACTGAACTAAAATGGAGGGGAATGGACGAATTTAATTCAGATAACCATTATAGCTACTACTGTGGGCAAGAATCCCTTATAAGAAATGGAGTAGCCATCATGGTCAACAAAAGAGTCCAAAATACGTATTTGCGTATAATCTCAAAAATGACAGAATGATCTCGGTTCGTTTCTAAGGCAAACCAGTCAATATCACAGTAATCCAAGTCTATGCCCCAACCACTAATGCCAAAGAAGCTGAAGTTGAATGGTTCTATGAAGACCTACAAAACCTTCTAGAACTAACACCAAAAAAAAACATGTCCAAATATCCTGGGTCCTAATTCCTTTGCTGCCCCCTGATGAGATGTTTGACCTTAATCAAACCTCAGTTTCATCATCTGTAAAAAAGATAATAATAGTATCTACCACAGAAGATCTGAGCTGGATGAAGCACAAGCTGGAATCAAGATTGCTGAGAGAAATATCAATAACCTCAGATATGCACATAACACCACCCTTATGGCAGAAAGTGAAGAAGAACTAAAGAGCCTCTTGATAAAAGTGAAAGAGGAGAGTGAAAAAGTTGGCTTAAGGCTCAACATTCAGAATACTACAATCATGGCATCTGGTTCCATCACTTCATGTCAAACAGATGGGGAAACAGTAGAAACAGTGACAGACTTTATTTTCTTGGGCTCCAAAATCACCGCAGATGCTGACTGCAGCCATGAAATAAAAAGACGCTTACTCCTTGGAAGAAAAGTTATGACCAACCTAGACAGCATATTCGGAGAAGGCAATGGCACCCCACCCCAGTACTCTTGCCTGGAAAATCCCATGGATGGAGAAGCCTGGTAGGCTACAGTCTATGGGGTCGGTAAGAGTCGGACATGACTGAGCAACTTCACTTTCACTTTTCCTTTCATGCACTGGAGAAGGAAATGGCAACCCACTCCAGCGTTCTTGCCTGGAGAATCCCAGGGACGGTGGAGCCTGGTGGGCTGCTGTCTATGGGGTCGCACAGAGTCGGTCACGACTGAAGCGACTTAGCAGCAGCAGCAGCAGCAGACAGCATATTAAAAAGCAGAGACTTTACTTTGCCAACAAAGGTCCATCTAGTCAAGGCTACGGTTTTTCCAATAGTCATGTATGGATGTGAGAGCTGGACTATAAAGAAAGCTGAGCGCCGAAGAATTGATGCTTTTGAACTGTGGTGCTGGAGAAGACTCTTGAGAGTCCCTTGGACTGCAAGGAGATCCAGCTAGTCCATCCTAAAGGAGATCAGTCCTGAATGTTCATTGGAAGGACTGATGCTGAAGCTGAAGCTCCAACACTTTGGCCACCTGATTCAAAGAACTGACTCATTGGAAAAGACCCTGATGCTGGGAAAGATTGAAGGCGGGAGTAGAAAGGGACAACAGAGGGTGAGATAGTTGGATGGCATCACCGACTCAATGGTCATGAATTTGGGTAAACTCCGGGAGTTGGTGATGAACAGGGAGGCCTAGCATGCTGCATGCAGTCCATGGGGTTGCAAAGAGTTGGACACAATGAGCGACTACAATGAACTGAACCACAGAAGATTGATATATTATATGAAATTATGCAGGTAAAATATCTAGAAGTGTAGTCAGTAAGTGTTAGCTTCTTTTTTACCCCTGGTTAACAGATAGTTTTCATCAGCATAGCAGTCAAATGTACAAAACCAAATGCAATGGCATTAACACAATAGTCTCACATAACTATTTTTTCCTAGAGCAGAAGCCAACTTTTCATTTATTGTTGTGATTGAGGATAGGATTACATTTGTGTAGGAAATGACTTTACAATCTGGGCCTAACTTTTTTCTTAATAAACCAGGAAATAAAATTTCATAGGAATCATCGAAAAATACTGAATTATATCTTTTAAAATCAAAATGGAAGAATAGCATTCCCTTTGTCAGACTTTATTTTTTGGGGCTCCAAAGTCACTGCTGATGGTGATTGCAGCCATGAAATTAAAAGACGCTTACTCCTTGGAAGGAAGGTTATGACCAACCTAGATAGCATATTTAAAAGCAGAGACATTACTTTGCCAACAAAAGCCCATCTAGTCAAGGCTATGGTTTTTCCAGTGGTCATGTATGGATGTGAGAGTTGGACTATAAAGAAAGCTGAGCGCCACAGAATTGATGCTTTTGAACTGTGGTGTTGGAGAAGACTCTTAAGAGTCCCTTGGACTGCAAGGAGATCCAGTCAATCCATCCTAAAGGAGATCAATCCTGGGTGTTCATTGGAAGGACTGATGTTGAAACTGAAACTCCAATACTTTGGCCACCTCATGCGAAGAGTTGACTCATTGGAAAAGACCCTAATGCTGGGAAGGATTGGGGGCAGGAGGAGAAGGGGACGACAGAGGATGAGATGGTTGGATGGCATCACCGACTCGATGGACATGGGTTTGGGTAAACTCCAGGAGTTGGTGATGGACAGGGAGGCCTGCCGTGCTGCAATTCATGGGGTCGCAAAGAGTCGGACATGACTGAGAGACTGAACTGAACTGACCTCGTCATGTGAAAGGGATTAGCATTCATACCACAGGAAAACAACTTAAAATTGGAACTTTTTCAGGATAAACTTAATATAAGGTATGCTCAACAGAAATGTTATAATTTTCCTTTCCACTTGTACCAGCTCTTCTCCATGCTTAAAAAAAACATAGCCTGGGAAGTTATACTTTTTTTCCAAGACATCTGCCACCTAGATGAGAATAATAACAATGGTATTAATAATTATGATAATAAAAGCACTTAAGAAGCATCATAAGTATTTCACATGACTTATCTCATTGAGTTACCATACTGATAAGATTATGTAATACAATTACATAAAAAAAGATTAATAAATGGCTTTGAAAAGTTGATCCCAAGAATAAGAAGAGGGCATGAGGTAGACATTGTGCTGTGCCACCCAGATTCTTCTTCTTGATGAACTTGTTGCCTCAGCTAGGAGTCCTGTTGGCAGACAGTCTTGCCCTATGTTAACACCTTTCAGGAATTACCTCAATCAGGCTTCTGCTGTCAGCCAACCCATTCCAGGATTGTCTCAGAAGCAAAGAGCTTTGCCTGAAACCATGCCCCTTCCAGCATGGCCCCTATTCAATGGCTGGCTGATGTAGTAGTATAAAGATTCAGCCATCGAGGGCCAACTTAGGACAATCCCAAATGGCCATTACTAGCTTCTGAGCTCTTTGTGGGGTCAGCTGAGACTGTGGCTGGTGTACACAGCTGGATTTATCCCTCTGCTTCTTTCCCCATGTTTTGACAAGTTTTAATCTCAAGGGCACTGCTTAATAAACATCCTGCATGCTAAGCTGTGTCTCAGAGTCTGCTGCCTGGGAAGCTCAATTTTCAACACTGCAAGTATACTACCAAAAAATACCATTTTTACTCACACAAAATATCTCACATCTTTAATAATCTATCTTACTAAATGTAGGTATTGGAGAAAAAAAAAGAAATCTCAAACAAGTTACATTACTCTTAGCCTTATTGCACACACTTGTACAGCCAGCAGGTTGGAGGGAGGATGGTCACGGCGTAGCTGTGCTTTGACACACTTAGCACTAGTCCCAGCATATAGCTGTAGGTGAATGTTGGGGAACAAAAACTATCAGTCTGATAACTGATCCTCTTAACCAAAATAAAATCTAAATAAAGAAAAGTAGAATCCTCTGGAATAAAATAAAAATGTAAGAAATATATTTCGATTGGGTAAATTTTAATTACAGAAATTTTATAAGATTGAAAAGGAATGATCCACCTCTTTCCTCACCTTAATGCCTGTCCCATTCCCCACAGGTAATTGCTGTTGGTTTGATGTGTGTTATTTCCAGAACTTTTTCCCATGACTATTAATTTATAAGTGTTTGAATATGAATTTTTAATAAAAATGGAATTTACTCTATGTGCTGCTCAGCAACTCACATTATAGACGATCATCTGCTCTATTCAAAATACTGATTTAAACGCTAATCATACCTAAAAAATACCTTCACAACAACATCTAAACTGACACTTAAACCAAACATCTGGGCACCACAGACTAGCTAAGTTGATACATAAAATGTGTCATCACAACTATACCCCTTGTCAATTTGGCACTCTTTAAATCATACTTAATACCTAAATAAAGATAATAACAAGTGTCTTAGTTCAGGCTGTTATAGCAAAGTACCATAGACCGGGAGGCTCATAAACAACAGAAATGTATTTCCCACAGTTCTGAAGTTTGGAAGTCTGAGGTCAGGGTGCCACCAGGGTCAAGTTCTGGTGATATTGCTCTTTTAGCTACTCTTCCAGTTACTGACCACTGATTCCTTGTATCCTCACATGGCAGAAAGCAGGAAGGGATAGAAGTTCTCTTGCAAATCTTTTAAGGACAGTAATCCCATTCCTGAGAGCTTTATCATCCTGACCCCATCTAATCTTAATCCCAAGAATCCTACCTCTTAATATCACCACACTGATGGGTGAGGTTTCAATTTATTAATTTTGGAGGGACACAAACATTCTGTCCATAACAGTAAGGTTATACTTCCACACAATATGGTACAAGTGTCCTTTGTTCAACTGAAAAAGTACTAAACCTTTCTCCAAAAGAAGATGCAAAGTTCTTGGTGGTGTTCACTCTTCTTGATACCATGCAACTTAAATATTATAATATAAAAAACAATACATCTTATGTTATATAAGAGGATAAAACAAAGAAGAAAAGAAAGATACTTGCTAAGAATACACACAAAGAGATATTCATAACAAAATAAGGAAGAAATACTCATGACAATTACAGTCGTTATTACCACTGGTCACGTGGTTACAGCTGGTATTTAGAATACATTCTTCTACTCCCTATTCTCCTATTCTGTATTCCCCCTTTTCCTCTGTAAGCACCTCAACTGGCTGTGGTTCTTTACCATGTAGATAACTCAAACTCATTCATAAAAGCTCTGGGTCATTGCTAGTCCTGTCTGAACTGGGTTGTTGTTAACTTTCCATTGACTCTGAACACAGGGTGTGGTAATAATAAGAGACACCTTAAGAGATCTCCCGCATTCCAGACATACCCTTCCTTAACTGCACTGTGAAGTAGTAGACCAATTTTCCCTTGGTTATTAAGATCAATCACCCCAGCCAACATAGTAACTCTCTTCTTTGTCCATTTAGAGGCATGAGGAGCCCAACGTAGCCAGGTAACAGTCTTAACTTACAGTCCATTTTGTGTTTCCTGGTAAAAGCATCCTTCCATTTAAAACTAAGATACAAATAAGTTCACATTTTTCACTCATTCAGAGAGATCTATCCATATATTTCTTCCCCAAATTTCTTTGTTACCAGCTGTCCAGTCATACTCCTTCCAAATCTCTGACCATCCAGCCAAACCGTTGGCCACAGCCCATGAATCAATTTATAATCACACATCTGGTCATTTTTCCTTCCAAGAAAAACGATCAAATGCTCTTGCACTGTTGGTGGGAATGTATATTGGTACAGCCACTATGCAAGACAGTATGGAGATTCCTTAAAAAACTAGGAATAAAACCACCATGTGACCCAGCAATCCCACTCCTAGGCATATACCCTGAGCAAACCAAAACTGAAAGAGACACATGTATCCCATTGTTCACTGCAACACTATGTACAATAGATAGAACATGGAAGCAACCTAGATGTCCATTGACAGATGAATGGATAAAGAAGTTGTGGTCCATATACATAATGGACTATTACTCAGCCATAAAAAAGGAATGCATTTGAGTCAGTTCTAATGAGGTGGATGAACCTAGAATCTATTATACAGAGTGAAGTGGGTCAGAAAGAGAAAGATAAATACCATATTCTAATGCATATATACAGAATCCAGAAAGATGGTACTGAAGAATTTATTTACAGGGCAACAATGGAGAAACAGACATAGAGAATAGACATATGGACATGGGGAGAGGGGAGGAGAGGTTGAGATATATGGAAAGAGTAACATGGAAACTTACATTACTATATGTAAAATAGATAGCCAATGGGAATTTTCTGTATGGCTCAGGAAACTCAAACAGGCCCTGTATCAACCTAGAGGGGTGGGATGGGGAGGGAGAGGGAAGGGAGGTTCAAAAGGGAGAGGATATATGTAAACCTATGGCTGATTCATGCTGAGGTTTGACAGAAAACAACAAAATTCTGTAAAGCAATTATCCTTCAATTAAAAAAAAAAAAATGAGCAAGCAGGTGTGCTGCTTGACATTCTGCCCAATGTGAGGATTTCCTTTTACCACCATCCTTCGGGGATGTCCCAGAAAGAGGTTGTAGTACTATAGCTGTCCATTTTTAAGCAGTGCCTGCATGTTGCACAGAATCATCTATAAACCAGGCCTAAGATTTCTCTTCCTCTTCAACTGATTGTAGGCAACTCCTGATGAGGCCACAGACACAGGCTGGAAGAAGGTAATGTTGCAGGAACAGGAATCCTTTTACATTTATACTATAAATCTAGCTCTATCATTTTATCATTGTATCCCATTTTATCACTGTACCATAATACAGCCATCCCACTATAATGAGCTTTTAGCTTGTCTTCAATTTTTTTTCCTTTAAAATGTTCCAGGGAATTTAATAGGAACTGCATTTAATCTATAGATTGCCTTCAGTAGTACAGTCATCTTTACAATATTGATTCTTCCAATCCAAGAACATGGTGTATCTTTCCATCTGTTTGTGTCATCTTCAATTTCTTTTATCAGCATTTTATAGTTTTCAAAGTACAGGTTTTTGACCTCCTTAGGTAGGTTTATTCCTAGGTATTTTATTCTTTTTTTTTTTCTTTTTGGCTGCGCTAGGTCTTTGTTGCTGTGTGCAGGCTTTCTCTAGTTTTGGTGAGCAGGGGCTGCTCGCTAGTTATGGTGCACAGGTTTATCATTGCAGTGGCTTCTCCTGTTGCAGTGCACAGGCTCTAGAGTGTGTGAGCTTCAGTAGTTGTAGCACATGGGGTTCGTTGCCACTTGGCATGTAGAATCTTCCCAGACCAGGGATCAAACCCATGCCCCTGCAGTGGCAGGTGGATTCTTAACCACTGGACTACCAAGGAAGTCAGGTATTTTACTATTTTTTATGCAATGGTAAATGGAATTTCTTTCTGATCATTCATTGTTAGTGTATAGACATGCAAATACCATATGATATCACTTTTATGTGGAATCTACAAAAATGAGACAAATGAACTTATTTACAAAACAGAAAGAGATTTACCAACATAGAAAACAAACTTATGGTTACCAAAGGGGAAAAGGTGGGGGAGGGATAAATTAGGAACTCGGGATTAACAGATATACACTATTATATATAAAATAATCAATAAAGACTTCCTGTATAGCACAGGAAACTCTACTCAATATTCTGCAATAAGCTATATGGGAAAAGAATCTGATAAATTTATGTATAACTGAATCACTTCATTGCACACCTGAAACTAACACAACATTGTAAATCAACTACACTCTAATATAAAATAAAAATTAAATTGTAAAAAATGTTCTGGGGGAGAATATGCACCTGTGAGATTTTCATAGAAAACAAAATATCAACCATGACAACTAGATTGGCTACTCTGAAACACACAAGGATGCATTAGGATACTTAACCACTTTGAAATCTATTACAGATATCCCTGACCACTCAGAATGGAAACTAATGAAATTCTCAAGAGACTGTGTGTGTGTTAGTGTGTGTAGACGCTTCAACATCGCACTCTCTGAGCAGTAGAAAAGCCACATATAAATTATAATAAGCCCTCAATATTCTGAGTTCTTCTGTATCCACGGTTCAGCAACCCTGGCATCAACTTATCTTCGGTCATGTAATATTGTATTATTAACACTACTGAAAAAAATCCACAGATAAGTGGACCCGCGCAGTTCAAACCCATTGCTGTTCATGGGTCAACTGTACTTAACTGTTTATGTTATTGAGCTAACATTTAAACCAATACAGGAGTATTTTCACCTACAGTTTTGAGGTGGATTAGCAATTACTGCCACTCAACAAATTTGGGGTATTCAACAGTTAGAATATAGTCCAACTTATTTAAATTCTTCTGCTCACTGCAAGCACAGCTCCACAAATTACCTACTCGATCAGTTAGGTATTTAGTACTCTCTGATGATCGCTTCTATCTCAAGAGATGATCAAGTCTTGGGGATAATGATTTAAAGAATAGATTTTAAATTCAATAAAAGTCTTATACTAATGCATATAATGTATCTTTTCTAACTTTGCCAAATTAGTGATTTAATAATTTATACTTTATAAATCAAAAAGATTCATTCCACTGTAGCCAGGAGTATAATTTTTCAGTTTCTTTGATAAAGGATATATAAGTTTCAAACTTTGGTGGCTGATTATATTTCATTTCACTGAATTAAAGCCACCTCATACATGAACAACCAAAATGCATTATCTCTATTTACAAATCATTGAGTTAGCAGAGATTTCACCTCTTACAGAGCAAAAACTTCAGGTAAAATGCTTTAAATCTTTGCCAATTTCAAAAGAAACCAACTGCACAGGGCTCTCTTCTTTGGTGGGCCTTCTGTAAGCAGAGGCTGATTGTTACTCATAAAACCTTAAAAGTGAGTCCACTTGTGAAAAATTGCTCCATATTTTTTTTAAAAAAATTGTTTAAATTCCACTATCTGAGATTTTATTAGAAGTCTTTAAAACCTTTCGGTCTTCTAGGAAAAAAAATCTCTTAAAATACAAATTCCTGGGAGAGTTAATCCCTTCAGTCAAGAGAGCAGTTATCATCTTCATTAAATAACTTAGAAATGAGATGAAAGGAGTTGGCCAGAGTCAAAGAAAATTTTTGGCCTATTCTACAATTTTACCAATAATCTATTCTCATACGATTTCAGATAAAATAAGCCCATACTAACTTAAGATAGGTTTGGATGTGAATTTATCTTCTAAGATATTTCAAAATTTTGATCTGATAACTCTAGGTGATACCTTATTATAGACAGTTCTTCTCTTAGACACATTTTCTTTTCAATTCATGAACTTTCTAAACCTTGTTCCTTCTAGAAATTATCTATACTTGCTAACTCTAGAGAATGGATCTTCTGTTACTCTCCCATTCTCCTAGAGTTAACCATTATCTTTACTTTTTATCATAGTCATGTCCTTGCTTCCTTTAGTTTCACTACCCATATATGTATCCTTAAATAATACAATTTTGTTTGCTATTTTCGAATTTTATAGAAGTTGAATCATACTACATGTTTTCTCTTTTGCGCCACATTGTTGCTTATAGCTATATTTGTTCATTTTCATTTCTGCCTAATTTTCCATGTTAAAATATCCTTTTATTTCTCCATTGTATAGCTAGCTAATAGACATTTATGATGTTTCAATGTGGGGACTACTAGGGATAAAGCTGCTATGAAAACTGTTAAACATGAACTGTGATGAACGTAAGCACACAGTATATTTCTCGGACTGGAATTCTTATGTCATAGGATATGAGTATCCTTACCTGATGATGCACACTATTAATTTCCAAAGCAGTTGTGCCCATTTACGCTGCCACTAGAAATCTATGAGAGCTCCAGCTGCTTCTTTTCCTGGCCAACCCTTGATACTGTCAGATGTACTAATTTTTGCAACTCTGCTGGGTGTGTAAAGGTATCCCACTAATCTACACAGCCCTTGTTAGAAAGAAGGTTGCTAACCTTTTTCATAAATTTCACCAGCCATCTGGATATCCCTTATGGTGAAATGGTGAAATGTCCGTTACATGTTTTGGTCTTTTTCTATAGGCTTGTCTTTTTTTTTTTTTAAAGGAGTTCTTTATTCTGGGTACTAATAAATACTTGATTGGTCCTACAGATTGCAAAAATCTTCCATTCTGTGTCTTTTCTGCCTTTTTAAGTTTTCTTTTGACAAATTTTACCGTAGTCAATTTTTCCATTGTGTTTAGTGACTTTTGTTGCTTGTTTAATGTCATTTAGGGGCTTCCCTGGTAGTTCATCTGGTAAAGAATCCACCTACAATGCGGGAGGCCTGGGTTCAATCTCTGGTTGGGAAGATCCCCTGGAGAAGGGAACGGCTACCCACTCCAGTATTCTGGCCTGGAGAATTCAAGACTGATGCTGAAGCTGAAGCTCTAATACTTTGGCCACCTGATGTAAAGAACTGACTCACTGGAAGAGACTCTGATGCTGGGAAAGATTGAAGGCAAGAGGAGAAGGGGACGACCGAGGATGAGATGGTTGGATGGCATCACCGACTCAATGTACCTGAGTTTGAGCAAGCTCCGGGAGCTTCATTGGTGATGGACAGAGAAGCCTGGCATCCTGCAGTCCATGGGGTCACAAAGAATTGGAAATAACTGAGCGACTTTCACTTCACTAATGTCATTTAAAGCTTCAGGTATTCTCCTATATTTCTCCTAATAGCTTTATAGTTTTGACTTTCATATTTCAGTCATAAATCTACTTGGTATTGATTTTTGTCTACGTGTGAGATAGAAGTCAATTTCATTTTTCCCAGAGATACCCAATTGTTCCAGCACTGATCTTCTAAACAAGAAGAGAGTCTTCTGAGTTGTTTTTCTTTTCTTTTAATCCAAGTGTAGGAGACCTCTAGCCCTTGACATCTGTTTCCATCTTACAGAGAACGTAACAAGAAGGGGTTCAATTTATTCTAAGAGTTGTTAAAATTCAAAAGAGTCTCCTTTATATTGTTACTTGTAATCACTTAAGAGAGGATAAATGTGGAAATAGGATTTCCTACCTAAAACTGAGATCCAGCATGCCTAATTTATTGCATAGAAAATAGGCTCAACTATATTAAGAATGAACAAATGGATAAAATATTTCTGGGCTTATAACATTTAACCTAATTCAATTCAACAAACACTTGAGAAGTAAATAAAATATTTTATAACGTTTGTTTTGGGACTTCCCTGGTAGTCCAGTGACTAAAACTCTGTGCTCCCAATGCAGGGGGCCCAGGTTTGATCCCTGGTCAGGGAGCTAGATCCCAAATGCTGCAACTAAAAAGATCCCATATGCCATAATGAAGAGTAGAAGATCCTCCATGCCACAACTGGGACTTGCTACAGCCAAATAAATACATAAAATGAATATTTTTTGAAAAATTGCATTGAGTTTTTAAAAACAGATTTGTTTTATATCCAAAGGTTATACATGTTTAATTCTTATTTATTTTCACAATCTTTGCAAATAAATTGAGTTTTGAGGGTTTTTTCTGTCAAGATTCTGGCATAGTTGAGGCTATATCTCTAACTCATAAGCTTTATTCTATTGGTATGGCATCTTTATATCAAAATCTTCTCTACAACGTTACTGCCCAATAGCCAACTGTTTGAAGAGCTCACTACTAAACCAAAATGTGACCTATTTTTTTCATTCACTGAACAAAATTCAACTTGGAGGGTCCTTCCAGAAGAAGCCTGATCCTTCTTCATTCTCTTGACTCTTCTAGTCTTGCCTTCTTCAGATGAAACAACACTAAGATTTTTTCATTCTTCCTTGATGTCCTAATGTCATATCCCCTGAGCACCCTAGCTCTTCTGAAGGAAGAAGCTGATCCTAAAATAAACTAACAGCCTAAAACTCTCACCTTCTTTACTTTACATATAATACCTTCATTAATGTGTTTCCTTTTTTCAAGCCATTTTCCACTGCTGTTTGTAATGCCATGCATAATGAGCCATAATAATGACAGAAAATTAAATGCTTATTTCTTAACACTATCAAATGGCATTTTGTTCCAATTTAAAACATGACTGGGACATCCCTGGAGGTCCAGTGGTTAAGACTTCATGCTTCCACTGCAGAGGACACAGGTTCAATCCCTGGACAGAGAAGTAAGAACCCATATGCCACATGGTGGGGCCTAAATAAATAAATAAATAGATAAAAAATTTTAAAGTGACTGAGTCTACTATTTCTACATTTCTCTCATTCTTAAAAAATAACCTCAATTATGTTGCTTATACACTTATGTGTGTGTGTGCTAAGTCGCTTCAGTTGTGTCCGACTCTTTTCGACCCTGTGGACTGTGGTCCTCCAGGCTCCTCTGTCCATGGGATTCTCCAGACAAGAATACTGGAGTGAGTTGCCATTTCCTCATCCAGGGGATCTTCCCAACCCAGGGATCAAATCTGCATCTCTTACGTCTCCTGCATTGGCAGCTGGGTTCTTCATCACCAGAGCCATCTGGGAAGTCACTTATGTACTTACAGATGATCACAAATGTTTTAAAACACATACACACTTCCTGAGAGGAAACAGAACTATTTCTAAGAGACCTTTATATTTCACTCTTTATGTGAAAGTAAAGATTTTTTGGTCACTTTATTGTCTTCACTATTCTTTTCTTTTTTTAAGAAATAGAACAAGGACAATTTTGTTTCTCTGCTTATTCACAGTTCTTATCATGTGAATGCCCCTCTTAGAAGGTTTTTTTCTAGCACAACCAACTATAATTTTGAAGTCTTTCCTTTATTCAATCATAGAGGGTTTTTCCTTTTTGGAGAATTATGACTGATGATCCAAAAAACTCAGTTATGCCTAGCAAAATTCCATCATCTAATTTTCCAAGGGTGACTAGTGAGCCCTGCCCCACCATCCAGGATACACAAGAACTCTGTTTTAAAGCAGCTCCACATGATTCCCGTTTCTCCCTTGTGTTCTCCATGGCTGGGAATTACCTCTTTGAAAAACACAATGCTAGGCTAAATGTGCATTTTTCTTTCAAATGTGGCCTGTTACAGCACAGAGTCGGACACGACTGAAGTGACTTAGCAGCAGCAGCAGCAACCAAGCTGGTATCTGAGCCCCACATTCAAGTAACTAAACCTCTGGCCAAATTCACACACACACATCTTGGACATTCTTCTGGTCTAAAGCTGCCCCCAGAGCATCTGTTCTGTGCAAAAGGATTGATGGGGAAAAAAATGTGTGTGCAGGTCAGGAGTCAGTTTAGTGACTGCACATCCTCTTTTGATGCTTGGTCAGCCCACAAAATGTGTGAGGAAACTATCAGCCACGTGGAGTCTATGGCTTATTTTAAAATCTTAAAACTTTAAAAATTCCCATCTTAAATAGATGGCAAAGCAGAAAGAAAAAAAAACACTTAGAGAACATTTTCTCTCTTTGTTTTAGTTCTTTGACTTTTGATAACCTCTTAGGGTTTCTAATACAGGACTCTTAAAGAAAGCCTTTTCCTTAGGATATTCTATTATAATCAAGAATCTAAAAAAAGTTAGGATTTTTTTCCCACAAGTGGAAAGAACAAGGAAAATACTATTTTAAATTTTTAAATTAAGGAAGAAAAAAAGTTTATATACGTTTTCCTTTACTTAGAACTCTTTCTTTCCCTCATTTCTCTGTATCACCTCTAGGGGAAAAAAAAAGCATAAAGGTAACCGATTCTCGGAAGTGGAACCCAACATATATTTAAGGAAAATGTATTTTTAAAATATAGATGCTGATATGGATATATCTTATTTTTTAAATTAATGCCATGCTCAAAGAGGACACTAAAGACTGATGAATAGACATTATTCTAAAAATTCCCCAAGTTGGGTTGGCATCTATACATGACTGTGTATAAAACAGATAACTAATGAGAACTGACTACAGCACAAGGAACTCTACTCAGTACTCTGTGGTGACCTAAACGGGAAAGAAATCCAGAAAAGAGGGAATATACGTATACATGTGGCTGATTCACTTGGCTGTACAGCAGAAACTATACACTGTAAAGTAACTATTCTCCAATTTAAAAAAATCTCCCAAGGTATACTATATAAATCCTCAGCCTCTATATACATTTCCCTCTTCTATACAGAGATGACTAAAGAAGCCTTACCAAGTTACGCCTGAGGAGATGGGTTTAGGGAATATATAGAGAGAATTACTCTTTTATAAGCAAAGGTATAACATTTCTCTCTATCCCTCTGCTATATCCCAGGGCTATTTGCCACCCAGGCCATAAGGAGCCAACACCTTCAGACATCCTGTGGTAGAATCTAGCGAGTTCTTTTGACTAGAACAATGAAGATTCTCTGTTCTGGCCATCAGATGTTGTAGCCATCTCCCTGAAAGTCCTGCTAGTGACCCTGACTAGTAAGTTGTCCTTCACAACATTCTGTGCTTGGAATAGCTACTATGATTGCCTCTCATTTTCCCTTCCAGGCTGTAAGGATAGAATCAAGTTTCCTCCTCACTGTGTCATCTCCCACACTTGGGAAGGCAAGAACAGAGCCTCAGAACTGGTCAATAAATGCTGCAGAAGTTAACAAAAGAGGTTACAGAAACACTGACAGAACTTCAGAAGAAAGTAGTTTCGACTATACTGCGTCCCCACAGCACTGGCCAGAGACATAGTGAAAATAATGCCACAAAAAAGAACCAAGGGAAAAGAGCAAATACTAGTTCCTTAAGATAAGGCTTTAGTTACCAAGCCAGCAGAATTTGAGTGCAATTTTGGCTTACTTTGATTGCTATTTCTTTAAAAAAGAAACAAGGGTCCACACAAACTGACACTGGTTATCCTAAATAGTTTTTACTATTTTTTCATTGTTCTAATTTAAACTGACCCCTTTCAAAGGTTAGTGAGTCTAGATCTCACTAATGCTTTCTCACAAACCTACACATTCACTTTTTTTCAGGTAACCAAGTAGAAAAGACCAGGCATTGCTGAACAGTGTTATCCCAGAGCACCCCCTTAAAGGACTTCCAAGGGAAAAGTCAAGTGCTTCAAATCTTCAATATAAAGAGGTAGATACAGCTTTTCCACTCTTATGACTTTTTCTCCTTTTTTGATGGGAAATTAGAAATCGCCTTGGCACTCAATAGTCTCAGTTCACTTTATAAGTAGATTCATATACTGTTTCAAAAATTAATTTTTTTCATGCTAGAAGAACACAGAACCCTATAGTTAAGATTCATTCAGTCATGGCAAACCTAAATGAACCATTTTCCTACTCGTGATGAGCTTAATTCCTAGATGGATTCTTATACCACCAGCTGGACTTGAAGTATTCTGTGATATGTCAACTTTCATTAAACCATTCATACCCACTAATCTCTGAACTCCTCTTGGATGCCAGCTTCAGAGCCCATTTATGTTATTAATACCCTCTGACCTGTCATTTACTGAACAGGATCATTGATCCTTATTGTTAAGATCATGAATGACTACAGCTATTAATGTGGTTCTCTGGAAGGTTCTTGCTGCAGCAAGAAAGACAAGAGATGAATTAATAATTCTGAACCAAGCAGGAAAATGTTTGTAATAATTTAGCACGATAGGAAATTCACATGTAACTTCTGTCTCCTGTTATTTTTAACCCATTATTTATACTTTTAAAATGATCCATATGTTAGGAATAAATCTCTATGATTTTTATGTTAAACATTAGAAAAAGGCATTCAGATTTAAATATATGATAGAGTTTGGTTTAATAGTATTTTTAAATGCTAATCAAGAGAATAGTAGATATTAAGCTTTTATATTCCAGGTGGCTCAGTGGTAAAAACAAAAAAAATCCGCCTGCAATGCAGGAGATACAGGTTTGATCCCTGGGTCAGGAAGATCCCATGAGGAGGAACTGGCAACCCACTCCAGTATTCTTGCCTGAAAAATCCCATGGACAGAGGAGCCTGACAGGCTCCAATCCATGGGGTCACAAAGAGTCAAACATGACTGAGCAACTGAGCACACATGTGCACCTACAATCATGTTATACTGGAGACACAGTGTATATCCCATCATACAGGGTTCCGAAAAGGTCAGACCCAACTAAAGAAGCCTGAGCCCTACAGAGTTAGACGAGATCTAGGTGTTAAACACGGGACCAAAGCCAGGAGATTGTGACTTGAGAAACAGGCTCACAGGTTCAAGACTAAATACCAGATTAGAAGGGGCAAAGGCAGGGGAGATTATTAATAGACAAAAGGCCCAAACCAAATGTCCAAACTAGCTGTTCCCCACCATGAGTGGGTCAGCTGCTGCCAGGGTTTGGGTCCTTGTGAACAGAGCTGAGGCAGCATATCCTCCCCAGAGCAAGCAGAAGTGGGCATATCCTGAGAACTCAGTCCAGTAAACACTCTTAAGGAGTTTCAAAAAGCAAAGCAGATAACCAAGGTGAAGCAGGTCCAGTGGGCAGGAAACATGAGATAAAGCATGACCCTAAAGGGGCCAGAGTGGACCCTGGGCACTGACTGTGAACCAAGTGTGCCTTGTTTTGGTGGATGAGTAAGGGTGGATAAAAGGTACAGAGGGTGAGAGAGACAGAGACTGGGAAATTGAGAAACTATTTAGCCCTGAGTTGGAACTTTTAAAATGTTTGTTTCCTTCTCTTCCTCCTACCAACATGTCCCACCACTCAAAATAGAACATAAAATGTGGAATACTTACTCCCTTTGTCTACAAAGCCCATTATAACTGTAAATCCCTCTCCCTCTTTATTGTTTCAAAGAGAAAGCTTTTTTTTTTCTTCTAAAATCAATCCAGTGGGTCAGTCATAACCTAATCTTTGGTCCTTTAGAGAAATGTTTCTTCCAAGGGACTCAAGGTCTCTTGAAGCCCCTTTTAACCAGTGATGAAACTTGGTTCATTCAGATGTACCTCCCTCACCTGCCCCAGCCTTGGCCTTGAAGTTGACTGTACATCCAACTGAACTTCAAGCACTAGGTAGCTCAATAGCTGCTCCAATTTCACTGGTCTGTCCCTCCAGGAACAATGATGGCTCCTTATTCCAGGATGTCCCAGAAAGTACCACAGAAGTCTACTAGAGGTCACCTTACTGCCAAGTGCAAAGGATGGAGAAATTTCAGAGCTTCATTTCCCCTAAAAAGGTTATGAAACAGTGTTGGTATTGAAGTTGTTAAAAATATATAATAACAAATTGGAAATAATTATCTCTTCCACGGTGGTTCAGATAGAGGGTAAAAAATCTATCTGCAATGCAGGAGACCTGGGTTCAATCCCTGGGTCAGGAAGATTCCCTGGAGAAGAGAATGGCTACCCTCTCCAGTATGCTTGCTGGAAAAATCGATGGAGAGAGGAGCCTGGCAGGCTATAGTACATGGGGTCACAAAGAGTCAAACAGGACTGAGCGACTAAACACTACACTAAAAAATTCCAGAGTACACAGTGCTCCCAGAATTTCAAAAATGAGGTTAAAAATGCTCATGGAAATAATGGGAAAGTGAGAGGAAATCGGCTTACTGCTTCTCAAAAGCCACATTCACTACTTATTCCTTCATGTTAGATCAGAACACGTAAGACTCTAGAAGGACACTAGTGCAGACAGGGTTCCTAACTTGGAGGAAGTATCAGGAAGTCTGTAAATCTCTAAAACTGTGCATTTTTCTGAGGATAGAAAGATTCTCAAAGAGGTTTAAGAGATGAGAGAGAGAGATTCAAAACCACTGAAAAATTATGTTTTTCCCATTCTTTCCTGACACCAAAAAAAATTCAAGGAGACATCTGGACTCAGAAACCCCCTCCAGATCTAACTACTTTAGCCAGAGATAAATCACGGAATTGATGTTTGAGATTCTCTTCTTTAGAAAAAGCCTGAATGACAGAACTGAAAGGCTTAGCAAAGCCCCAGCATTCACCACCAAACTAAAAGGTACAGAATAAGTGATAATTGTCGATGGTTAAGGCAGAATGCAGGTCAAAAACAAAAAGAAGATAAATGAGAATGGCTCACCAGGACCTGAGACCCCAGACACTGGGGACAAATGGTGATCACTGACATAGAAAAAGGGGTGGAAATCCCCAGTGTGATGAAGATTTGTTTGAAGCTGAGTGCCCTTCTCCTAGAGATGGGAGTCCCACAGGCCAGCTCAACCCTCCCCTACAGACCTTGTGAGCTCACAATACCTAGCCTTCTGATGGCAGTTGCCTTATAGGGATTTAAACTGATCAAAATGGAAAGCTTTGGATGAGTGGAACTGGAGTCGGCTACTAGCGTGAAGTCTGAGAATTCAGAAGACTCTGAAGTGTGGGCAGGTGAGGCTGATGGGGAAGAGAATTCAGGGAACTCCGATTTATTTCTGTTCTTTTAGGGATTGAAGTTTTGGGCCTTGATGTTTACTTAAACCATATTTGTGGCACTTGGAGTTTAGGATGTATTAGAAAATAATGGCCTTTGGTTTTTTCTTGACCTTTTCCATCTATCAACTAAATTTGACTTATTAACAATATATAGCAAAAGGTGGCAAGCATACACAGAAGAACTATACAAAAAAGATCTTCATGACCCACATAACCATGATGGTGTGATCACTCACCTAGAGCCAGACACCCTGGAACGCAAAGTCAAGTGGGCCTTAGGAAGCATCACTACAAACAAAGCTAGTGGAGGTGATGGAATTCCAGTTGAGCTATTTCAAATCCTAAAAGATGATGCTGTGAAAGTGATGCACTCAATATGTCAGCAAACATGGAAAACTCAGCAGTGGCCACAGGACTCGAAAAGGTCAGTTTTCATTCCAATCCTAAAGAAGGGCAATGCCAAAGAATGTTCAAACTACCACACAATTGCACTCATCTCACACGCTAGTAAAGTAATGCTCAAAATTCTCCAAGCCAGGCTTCAACAGTATGTGAACCATGAATTTCCAGATGCTCAAGCTGGAATCAGAAAAGGCAGAGGAACCAGAGTTCAAATTGCCAACATCTGCTGGATCATCGAAAAAGCACGCGAGTTCCAGAAAAACATCTACTTTTGCTTTATTGACTACACCAAAGCCTTTGAATGTGTAGATCACAACAAACTGTGGAAAATTCTTCAAGAGATGGGAATAACAGACCACCTGACCTGCCTCCTGAGAAATCTGTATGCAGGTCAAGAACCAACAGTTAGAACTGGACATGGAACAATGGACTGGTTACAAATCAGGAAAGGAGTACATCAAGGCTATATATTGTCACCCTCCTTAATTAACTTAAATGTAGAGTTCAGTTCAGTTCGGTTCAGTCGCTCAGCCGTGTCTGACTCTTTGCAACCCCATGAACTGCAGGACGCCAGGCCTCCTTGTCCATCACCAACTCCCGGAGTTTACCCAAACTCATGTCCATTGAGTAGGTGATGCCATTCAACCACCTCATCCTCTGTCACCCCTTCTCCTCCTGCCCTCAATCTTTCCCAGCATCAGGGGCTTTTCAAATAACTCAGCTCTTCGCATCAGGTGGCCAAAGTATTGGACTTTCAGCTTCAACATCAGTCCTTCCAATGAACATGCAGGACTGATCTCCTTTAGGATGGACTGGTTGGACCTCCTTGCTGTCCAAGGGACTCTCAAGAGTCTTCTCCAACACACAGTTCAAAAGCATCCATTCTTCGGTGCTCAGTTTCTTTATAGTCCAACTCTCACATCCTACATGACTACTGGAAAAACCATAGCCTTGACTGGACAGACATTTGTTGACAAAGTAATGTCTCTGCTTTTTAATATACTGTCTAGGCTGGTCATAGCTTTCCTTTCAAGGAGTAAGTGTCTTTTAATTTCATGGCCCTCTTCCAACAACACAAGAGAAGACTCTACACATAGACATCACCAGTTGGTCAACACTAAAATCAGACTGATTATATTCTTTGCAGCCAAAGATGGAGAAGCTCTATGCAGTCAGCAAAAACAAGACCGTGAGCTGACTGTGGCTCAGATCATGAACTCCTTATTGCCAAATTCACACTGAAATTGAAGAAAGTGGAGAAAACCACTAGACCATTCAGGTATGACCTGAATCAAATCCCTTATGACTATACAGTGGAAGTGAGAAATAGATTTAAAGGACTAGATCTGATAGACAGAATGTCTGATGAACTATGGATGGAGGTTCATGACATTGTATAGGAGACAGGAATCAAGACCATCCCCAAGAAAAAGAAATGCAAAAAAGCAAAATGGCTGTCTGAGGAGGCCTTACAAATAGCTGTGAAAAGAAGGGAAGCAAAACGCAAAGGAGAAAAGGAAAGATACACCCATTTGAATGCAGAGTTCCAAAGAATAGCAAGGAGAGATAGGCCTTCCTCAGCGATCAACGCAAAGAAATAGAGGAAAACAATAGAATGGGAAAAACTAGAGAGCTCTTCAAGAAAACTAGAGATACCAAGGGAATATTTCTTGCAAAAATGGGCACAATTAAGTACAGAAGTGGTATGGACCTAACAGAAGCAGAAGATATTAAGAAGAGGTGGCAAGAATACACAGAAGAACTGTATAAAAAAAGTCTTCACGACCCAGATAATAGGATGGAGTGATCACTCACCTAGAGCCAGACATCCTGGAATGTGAAGTCAAGTGGGCCTTAGGAAGCATCACTACAAACAAAGCTAGTGGAGGTGATGGAATTCCAGTTGAACTATTTCAAATCCTGAAAGATGATGCTGTGAAAGTGCAGCACTCAATATGCCAGCAAATCTGGAAAACTCAGCAGTGGCCACAGGACTGGAAAAGGTCAGCTTTCACTCCAAACCCAAAGAAAGGCAATGACAAAGAATGCTCAAACTACCGCACAATTGCACTCATCTCACATGCTAAAAAGTAATGCTTAAAATTCTCCAAGCCAGGCTTCAGCAATACGTGAACCATGAACTTCTAGATGTTCAACCTGGTTTTAGAAAAGGCAGAGGAACCAGAGATCAAATTGCCAACATCTGATGGATCATCAAAAAAGCAAGCGAGTTCCAGAAAAACATCTATTTCTGCTTTATTGACTATGCCAAAACCTTTGACTGTGTGGATCACAATAAACTGTGGAAAATTCTGAAAGAGATGGGAATACCAGACCACCTGATCTGCCTCTTGAGAAACCTGTATGCAGGTCGGGAAGCAACACTTAGAACTGGACATGGAACAACAGACTGGTTCCAAATAGGAAAAGGAGTACGTCAAGGCTGTATATTGTCACCCTGCTTATTTAACTTATATGCAGAGTACATCATGAGAAACACTCAGCTGGAGGAAGCACAAGCTGGAATCAAGATTCCCAGGAGAAATATCAATAACCTCAGATATGCAGATGGCACCACCCTTATGGCAGAAAGTGAAGAACTAAAAAGCCTCTTGATGAAAGTGAAAGAAGAGGGTGAACATTCAGAAAACTAAGATCATGGCATCCGGTCCCACCACTTCATGGGAAATAGATGGGGAAACAGTGGAAACAGTGGCTGACTTTATTTTTGGGGGCTCCAAAATCACTGCAGATGGTGATTGCAGCCATGAAATTAAAAGACGCTTGTTCCTTGGAAGAAAAGCGATGACCAACCTAGACAGCATACTAAAAAGCAGAGACATTACTTTGCCAACAAAGATCCATCTAGCCAAAGTATGGTTTTTCCAGTAGTCATGTATGGATGTGAGAGTTTGACTAGAAAGAAAGCTGAGAGCCGAAGAATTGAAGCTTTTTAACTGTGGTTTTGGAGAAGACTGAGAGTCTCTTGGACTGCAAGGAGATCTAACCAGTCAATCCTAAAGGAAATCAGTCCTGAATATTGACTGGAAGGACTGATGCCGAAGCTGAAACTCAATACTTTGGCCATCTGATGCAAAGAACTGACTCATTGCAAAAGCCCCTGATGCTGGGAAAGATTGAGGGCAGGAGGAGAAGGGGACGACAGAGGATGAGATGGTTGGATGGCATTACTGACTAAACGGACATGAGTTTGAGTAAGCTCTGGGAGTTGATGATGGACAGGGAAGCCTGGCGTGCAGCAGTTCATGGTTCAAAAAGAGTTGGTCATGACTGAGTGACTGAACTGAACTGAGCAAAAATCCTGTCCATCTGAAGACAGGATTATGTATCCTTGAACCTAGCTACTCTCCCTAATCCTTTGGGGAAAAGACCATATTCTCTTGTTTTAGCACCAAGCTCCATCAGAACTGGCCAGGCAAAGGAAGGAACTGGGCTTTATACTATGTCTTAAAAGCAGGTAAACTAGAAACCCTAGAGTGGAATCATCTCCAAGTAGAGGCACAGCAGTATGGAGCAGTATTTCATCCATATACACATAAAGATACCAAGCAGTTCTTTTAAAATTAAAGGATCAAATGGGCATCATCGACAGCAAGCCTTTTGGGGAAAATGAGTCAAATTTATGCTTTCAAGCTAGTTACATCTGGTAGACTACAAAAAAGCAACTAGAAACAAAACCAAAGACTGCAAGACTGATTCCAGCTCTAAAACAAGTTCTATAACCTTATCTTCTCTTTGCCACAGATAATCCATTTGACCTGACATTCAGCATATTACAGTGAAAAAGAGCCAAGACATTTATCCTTTGGAAACTCGAAATGCCAATGCAGTCACTTTCTAGGTGGATGATTTTGAAGTTATTTAACCTAAGTTTTCTCATCTGTAAAATGGGAATAATAAAGGTTTTGTGTGTGTATATAAACTATCTCCCTCTCAGATAAGAGGGAAAGACAAAATACAATGTATTACACAGAAAGCACTTTTAAAAAATAAAAGTACTACATACAGTACTACCCTCAATAATGATGTAAGGATTACTGAGGGCATACTTCTGCCATCATGCACAACAGAAGTAGATTAAGGCTTGTTTCTATCTATTGAAGTGGCTCTTTCAATCACTTGTAGGATAAACAAGAAGCCACCAGAAGACTAATTCCCATTCAACATCAGGAAAAGTTAACAACAGTGGTCCTAAAACAGGCTGCTTCTGGAGACTGTGAGTTCTTTGTTACTAGTAGCAGGATCTTAGGAAGGGGAATAAGATCAGAGAAGAATGAGCAAGGGACTCAAGGACATCCACATCATCTATTGGCCTGTACTGTATGAGGTATTTTTCAAACCTAAAAACTCTTCGCTAGAGAAATTACAGAAGGAAATTCTACATGAAAGCTATACTCTTGACACAGGCTTCCCTGGTAGCTCAGTCGATAAAGAATCTGCCTACAGTGTAGACCAGGGTTCTAGCAGCCCCGGGTCAGGAAGATCCCCTGGAAAAGGAAATGGCAACCCATTCCAGTATTCTCACCTGGAAAATCCTACAGAGGAGCCTGGTGGGCTACAGTCCATGGGGTCGTAAGAGTCGGACACAACTTAGCAACTAAACCAACGACTTAGTGACTAAACCAACCACTTGCTTGATACCCAATCAGCATCTTTCCTACACACTTTTGCACTAAAGAAAAAAATGTCATTTCCTACTGCTTTGCAAGTATTCCTAAAAACACCCAAGCATAGGGACTAAAAACCTAGCTCCAAGAGACAGGGGTTTAAAAAGCAAAAGCTACATTAATGATGTAACACAGGATTTTGCAGTATTACTCACATTTGTCAAAAACAAATCTTTATGTGTACATACATAATTTACAACTTCTCTTTCCCCTTTCTCTTAAACACCCAAACTCCAGACTCAGTGAAGCTCAAAGCCTGGCCCTGCAGAATTTCTCCCTGCTCCCCACCCCCACTGATGTGGCAGATGATAAAGATAGAGCATCTTCCCACAACAATTTCCTTCAACATGCTTAAATATACAAATTACATAAAACTTCATAAATATAATTACCCCTCTATCCTTGTATTACATGTATGACAAACAGAGCTTTAATCTGGATTGTCAAGACATTGATTGTTCTCCACTCTGTAATAAGGCACAGTGGTTGGCAGAGTCAGGGATCATCAGCTGCTACCATCTAATCCAGCACTTCAAAAAAAAGTTTCATTCATTTATTTATTTTTAGCTGTTGCTGCACAGAATTTTCTCTAGATGCAGAGACAAGGGACTACTCTCTAGTTGCAGCGCACAGGCTTCCCATTTCAGCGGCTTCATCTTGTTGCTGAGCACAAGAGTACATGGGCTCTAGAGTACGTGGGCTTCAGTAGTTGCAGCTCCTGGGCTCTTGAGCACAGGCTCAATAGTTGTGGCGCATGGGCTTAGTTGCTCTGTGGCATGTGGGATCTTCCTGGGTCAGGGATCAAACCCATGCCTCCTGCATTAGCAAGCATATTCTTTACCACTGAGCCACCTGGGAATCCCCTAATTTAGCACTTGTAACTCTAGTTCCCTCTGATTGTAGCTACTGCAATTTTCAGCAATAAAATATGTCACCATAATCACAAGGTACTATCCCTATCATCAGCAACAACCTTCCATTTATCATAGGCCTGAATAGTATATCTATTACTTTTTACATATATTACCTCACTCAATACTCAAAACAATCTGTGAGATCACCTATTTTGTAGGTGAAGAAAAATTCTAGTCAAGGTCTGTTTTAAATCCAAATCCACTGAAATTTTATTCTAATTAATACAGTGAAAACCTTCTCTGAATCACTCCTAATTCTGGAGCTTGAGCCCAATGGTGTTTCATGATACTCTAATTTTAGATTTATGCAGGTATATGAGAGCTGAGAGAGAAAGAAATTAAAACACACACACACACACACACACACACACACACACACAACTGTGTCTGGGAAGGCAGTCCTCTTTGAAAGAGCGTGGTTTCTGGAGAAAAACACATGAAGTGAGGAGACCCAGAGAAGATGCCTGTCCGACCAGCCAAACTGACCAAATCAATCTTGGAGTCAGCTATCACCTCCAGCACAACCACAGCCTCACAAAAGCAGACTGGTAATAACATATGCAGGTAACCAAATCCCTTGAAGAAAGTGCAAGACAGTTCAGTGTCATGTCATCAAGTACTTCTGCTCTTTGGCTGACAGAATTAGAGGTTCTAAGCTTATATCTTTCTTATATGACAATTATTCTATCACTTGGTGAATTATTTTTCAGTTGAAACCCCATAACCTGTAGAAACAGCATAATCTGTGTATTTTCTTCTGAGGACTAAAAATAAAAGCTCAATTTTCCAAAATGCTCTGGAAAAAAGATGCCTTTTAATCCATTTCCCTGCCTCTTTGTGACAGGTCCTTTACCTGGCCAATGGCAGTGAGAGTAGCAAGGGACCCAGGTAGACAAGCTGCCACTGTGCTTCAATTATCAAGCCTCTCAAAATGAACAGAAAACAAGCCCAAAAATGTAATACCTGTCATCCTGTCTACAATATCCATGCTGGCCCTGCCCTACATTAACCCTCATTATCTGGCTTGTCTGGAGCTTTTGGCTGGTCTTTGCTATAGCTGTTGTTTAGTTGTTAAGTCATGTCTGACTCTTCTGCGACTCCATGAATTGTAGCCCACCAGGCTCCTCTGTCCATGGAATTATCAAGGCAAAAATACTGGAGTAGGTTCAGTTCAGTCACTCAGTTGTGTCCAACTCTTTGCGACCCCATGAACCGCAGCACGCCAGGCCTCCCTGCCCATCACCAACTCCCAGAGTCCAACCCAAACCCATGTCCATAGAGTCGGTGATGCCATCCAACCATCTCATCCGCTGTTGTCCCCTTCTCCTCCTGCCCTCAATCTTTCCCAGCTTCAGGGGCTTTTCAAATGAGTCAGCTCTTCGCATCAGGTGGCCAAAGTACTGGAGTTTCAGTTTTAGCATCAGTCCTTCCAATGAACACTCAGGACTGATCTCCTTTAGGACGGACTGGTTAGATCTCCTTGCAGTCCAAAGGACTCTCAAGAGTCTTCTCCAACACCACAGTTCAAAAGCATCAATCCTTTGGCGCTCAGCTTTCTTTATAGTCCAACTCTCACATCCATACATGACCACTGGAAAAACCATAGCCTTGACTAGATGGACCTTTGTTGGCAAAGTAATGTCTCTGCTTTTTAATATGATGTCTAGGTTGGTCATAGCTTTTCTTCCAAGGAGCAAGTGTCTTTTAATTTCATGGCTGCAGTCACCATCTGCAGTGATTTTGGAGCCCAAAAATTAAAGTCTGCCACTGTTCTCACTGTTTCCTCATCTATTTGCCATGAAGTGATGGGACCATCTGAATGCAGAGTTCCAAAGAATAGCAAGGAGAGATAAGAAAGCCTTCCTCAGCGAACAGTGCAAAGAAATAGAGGAAAACAACAGATTGGGAAAGACTAGAGATCTCTTCAAGAAAATTAGAGATACCAAAGGAACATTTCATGCAAAGATAGGCTCGATAAAGGACAGAAATGGTATGGACCTAACAGAAGCAGAAGATATTAAGAAGAGGTGGCAAGAATACACAGAAGAACTGTACAAAAAAGATCTTCACGACCCAGATAATCACGATGGTGTGATCACTCACCTAGAGCCAGACATCCTGGAATGTGAAGTCAAGTGGGCCTTAGGAAGCATCACTACAAACAAAGCTAGTGGAGGTGATGGAATTCCAGTTGAGCTATTTCAAATCCTCAAAGATGATGCTGTGAAAGTGCTGCACTCGATATGCCAGCAAATATGGAAAACTCAGCAGTGGCCACAGGACTCGAAAAGGTAAGTTTTCATTCCAATCCCAAAGAAAGGCAATGCCAAAGAATGCTCAAACTACCGCACAATTGCACTCATCTCACATGCTAGTAAAGTAATGCTCAAAATTCTCCAAGCCAGGCTTCAGCAATACGTGAACCATGAACTTCCAGATGTTCAAGCTGGTTTTAGAAAAGGCAGAGGAACCAGAGATCAAATTGCCAATATCCGATGGATCATCGAAAAAGCAAGAGAGTTCCAGAAAAACATCTATTTCTGCTTTATTGACTATGCCAAAGCCTTTGACTGTGTGGATCACAATAAACTGTGGAAAATTCTGAAAGAGATGGGAATACCAGACCATCTGACCTGTCTCTTGAGAAACCTGTATGCAGGTCAGGAAGCAACAGTTAGAACTGGACATGGAACAACAGACTGGTTCCAAATAGGAAAAGGAGTACGTCAAGGCTGTATATTGTCACCCTGTTTATATAACTTATACGCAGAGTACATCATGAGAAACGCTGGGCTGGAAGAAACACAAGCTGGAATCAAGATTGCCAGGAGAAATATCAATAACCTCAGATATGCGGATGACATCACCCTTATGGCAGAAAGTGAAGAAGAACTAAAGAGCCTCTTGATGAAGGTGAAAGAGGAGAGTGAAAAAGTTGGCTTAAAGCTCAACGTTCAGAAAACTAAAATCATGGCATCTGGTCCCATCACTTCATGGGAAATAGATGGGGAAACAGTGGAAACAGTGTCAGACTTTATTTTTTTGGGCTCCAGAATCACTGCAGATAGTGACTGCAGCCATGAAATTAAAAGACGCTTACTCCTTGGAAGGAAGGTTATGGCCAACCTAGATAGTATATTTAAAAGCAGAGACATTACTTTGCCAACAAAAGTCCGTCTAGTCAAGGCTATGGTTTTTCCAGTGGTCATGTATGGATGTGAGAGCTGGAGTATAAAGAAAGCTGAGCGCCGAAGAATTGATGCTTTTGAACTGTGGTGTTGGAGAAGACTCTTGAGAGTCCCTTGGACTGCAAGGAGATCCAATCAATCCATCCTGAAGGAGATCAATCCTGGGTGTTCATTGGAAGGACTGATGTTGAAGCTGAAACTCCAATACTTTGGCCACCTCATGTGAAGGGTTGACTCATTGGAAAAGACCCTAATGCTGGGTAGGATTGGGGGCAGGAGGAGAAGGGGACGACAGAGGATGAGATGGTTGGATGGCATCACCGACTCGATGGACATGGGTTTGGGTAGATTCCAGGAGTTGGTGATGTACAGAGAGGCCTGGCGTGCTGCAATTCATGGGGTCGCAAAGAGTCGGACACGACTGAGCGACTGAACTGAACTGAACTGATGGGACCAGATGCCATGATCTTAGTTTTCTGAATGTTGAGCTTTAAGCCAACTTTTTCACTCTCCTCTTTCACTTTCATCAAGAGTCTCTTTAGTTCTTCTTTGCTTTCTGCCATAAGGGTGGTGTCATCCACATATCTGAGGTTATTGATATTTCTCCCGGCAATCTTGATTCCAGCTTGTGCTTCATCCAGCCCAGCGTTTCTCATGATGTACTCTGCATAGAAGTTAAATAAGCAGGGTGACGATATACAGCCTTGACGTACTCCTTTTCCTATTTGGAACCAGTCTGTTGTTCCATGTTCAGTTCTAACTGTTGCTTCCTGACCTGCATACAGGTTTCTCAAGAGGCAGGTCAGGTGGTCTGGTATTCCCATCTCTTTCAGAATTTTCCACAGTTTATTGTGATCCACACAGTCAAAGGCTTTGGCATAGTCAATAAAGCAGAAATAGATGTTTTTCTGGAACTCTCTTGCTTTTTTGATGATCTCTCAGATGTTGGCAATTTGATCTCTGGTTCCTCTGCCTTTTCTAAAACCAGCTTGAGCATCTGGAAGTTCACGGTTCATGTATTGCTGAAGCCTGGCTTGGAGAATTTTAGGCATTATTTTATTAGCGTGTGATATGAGTGCAATTGTGTGGTAGCTGGAGTGGGTTACTATCTCCTTTCCCAGGGGATATTCTCAACCCAGGGATCAAACCTGTATCTGCTGCATTGCAGGTGGATTCTCTACTGCTAAGCAACTTGGGAAACCCTCTGGCTGATTCCTCATAAAAGGAACTTCATTGTTACTGATCTGACTAATGATGGCTCAGAGAGAGCCAGGTTGAAGAGCCTATGTAGCATACATATGTACTTCATGCATGTATACACACATATACACACAAGATGGCCAGCATCACACATACACAAAGGATATGCAGAGACAGCTGTACCACACAATTTAAGTAGCACTATGCTAGAGCATAAGCAAAGAGCTGTATTAAGAGTTGAAAGGAAACATAAATGAACATCAATAATCAAATGAACTTATGTAGGAAAATTTAATCTTGAGAGTTTGACTGAATGGAGGTATGATTTCATAAGACCAGCCCTTATTCAATGACCACATACAGAAAAAGTTCAAAAAGGCCGCAAGGCATACTATTGATGCTAATATCTTAATTTGATTGTGGCTCCATGATTTACCAAGGGCTGTCAGCCATTCTTTCATAAGATCCTTATCACAGTTTAGGAAGGTAAAACCAAGACATCGTTTTTGTTTATATTCAATTCCTTCCTTCCTTTCTTCCATAATACATAGCATGCCTAACATGTGCCAAATTGTTTCTGAGGTACTGAAAACTCAGCAGTGAACAAGACAGATAAGAGTTGCTGTTCTCATTAAAGTTTATGTTCTAGTAGGAGAGAGACAATATACAATTTGCTTATATACATATATAATAAACAAATCATTTAGAATATAATATTAGAATGATGAAGTAATTTAAAAAGTATAGAATACTATGGAAAAATAAATAAGGATATTGGGAAGTGCTAGAAGGAGGACTGCAATTTTAAATAGCGGTGTCAAGATAGGTGTTATATGAAAGAGTATATCTGGGAGGAGAACGGTCTAATCAGAGGGAACAGTCTGTGTAAAAGTCCAGGGGTAAGGAGCTTGCCTAGATTGTTCTAAAGTGCAACAAAAAGACCACTGTGATAACGAAAATGATAAGAGATGAAAACAGATAATGGAGAAGGGGCGGAGCCAGATACTTTAGGACCTTAAAGATCTTTAGCTTTTACTCTAAGAGCAATGTGAAGTCATTTTGGCTGTTTTGATGAGAAAAGACTATAGGGTAACAAGAGTAGAAGCAGGGAGACTATCTAGAATGCTATTACAATAACCCAAGCAAGAGATGACTGTAGCTTGGTCCATGGTTATAGCAGTGGAGCTAGTGAGAAATGGATTCTGTATACAATTTGAAAGTGGAAGAAATCTCTTGATGAAGAATGTGGGTAGCAAAGATACATGGTGCTAAGGAAGCTGCTAACATTTTTGGTCTGTGCAACTAAAAGGACAGAAATGCTACTTATTGAAATGAGGAAAAATGGAACAGATTTGATGATGCTGTTAAAGGGCAACACTCAATAAATCAGCAACTTTGGAAAACCTGCCAGTGGCCACAGGACTGAAAAAGTTTTCATTTCAATCTCAAAGAAGGGCAATGACAAAGAATGTTTAAACTACCATACAATTGAGCTCATTTCACATGCTAGCAAGGTTATGCTCAAAATCCTTCAAGCTAGGCTTCAGCAGTACATGAACCAAGAACTTCCAGATATAGAAGGTGGGTTTAGAAAAGGCAGAGGAACCAGAGACCAAATTGCCAACATTTGTTGGCTCATAGAGAAAGCAAGGGAATTCCAGAAAAACATCTACTTCTGTGTCATTGACTAGGCTAAAGCCTTTGACTGTGTGGATCACAATAAACTGGAAAATTCTTAAAGAGATGGGAATACCAGACCACCTTACCTGTCTTCTGAGAAACCTGTATGCAGGTCAAGAAGCAACAGTTAGAAGCAGACATGGAACAACTGAGGGTTCAAAATTGGGAAAAGAGTATAATAAGTATATTGTTACCTTGGTTATTTAACTTCTATACAGAGTACATTATATGAAATACCAGGCTGGATGAATCACAAACTGGAATCAAGACTGCCAGGAGAAATAGTAACAACCTCAGATATGCATATAATACCACTCTAATGGCAGAAAGTGAAGAACTAAAGAGCCTCTTGAAGAGGGTGAAAGAGGAGAGTGAAAAGGCTGGCTTGAAATTCAACATTCAAAAAACTAAGATCATGGCATCTGGTCCCATCACTTCATGGCAAATAGATGGGAGAAAAAGTGGAAACAGTGGCAGATTTTTATTTTCTTGGACTCCAAAATCACTGTGGACGGTGATTGCAGCCATGAAATTAAAAGATGCTTGCTTCTTGGAAGAAAAGCTATGACAAACCTAGATAGTGTATTAAAAAGCAGAGACATCACTTTGCTGACAAAGGTCTGTCTGGTCAAAGCTATAGTTTCTTCAGTAGTCCTGTCTGGATGTGAGAGTTGGACCATAAAGAAGGCTGAGCACTGAAGAATTAATTGATGCATTCAAACTGTGCTGTTGGAGAAGACTCTTGCGAGTCCCTTCAACTGCAAGGAGATCAACCAGTCAGCCCTGAATATTCACTGGAGCCGAAGCTCTAATACTTTGGCCACCTGATGTGGGAAAGACCCTGATGCTAGGAAAGATTGAGGGAAGGAGAAGAAGAGGAAACAGAGGATAAGATGGTTGGATGGCATCACTGACTCAATGGACATGAATTTGAGCAAACTCCGGGAGATAATGGAGGACAGAGAGGTCTGGTGTGCTGCAGTTCATTGGGTTGCAAAGACTCAGACACGACTTAGTGAGTGAACAACAGCAGAGCAGATTTGAAGACTTTGAATTCAGTTTTGCAAATGTCAAGTTTTGCTATCTATTCAACATCCTAGTGGAGATGTTGAATAGGCAGATAGATATATAGGGTTAGAAATTAACAGGAGAACTCTGGGTTGGAAAATATGGGAATTGTCTTCATTTAGTTGACATTTCCCTGGAGAAGGGAAAGGCTACCAACTCCAGTATTATGGCCTGGAGAATTACATGGACTATACAGAATTCCATGGGTTGCAAAGAGTCGGACACGACTGAGCAACTTTCACTTTCATAGATGACATTTAACACCACAAGCATAGATGAAATCAGCAAGTGAGAAAGAGGTAAAGACCAAGGAATGGTGCACTCTAATGTAAAAGGTGGGAAAAAGGAAGGATTCAGCAAAGGAGCCTAAAAAGGAACAGCTAGTGAGGGAGGAGAAAAACCAGGAATGTGTGGAATTCTTGGAGGCAAAAAGAAGACAGTATTTCTAGGAAAAAGAAGTGATCAATTGTACTGATGGCCCTAATGATGAAAATTAACTGACCACTGTATTTAACAATGTGGAAGCTGCTGTTATCAGAAGCTCAACAAAAAGTTGCTTCTATGGAATGATGGAGATGAGAGCCTGATTGGGATGAGTTTAAAAGATAATGGGAAGAAAGGACCTTTGCTATTAAGAGAACAGAGGAATGGTTAGTGAAGAGATGGTATTTTTAAAATGGGAGAAATAATGGCATGTTTCTATGGTATTAGCAATAATCCATCAAAGAAGAAAATTGATCATGTAGAAGAAAGGGGAAGGATTACAATGTACTTGAATAGAGTGGATATGCAATCTCATTCACAAACCAAGACACAGAAGTGACGTATTCATGATTATACAACCAATAAATGGTAAGAGCCTGGGTATGAACCCAAGCCCCATAGTCAACATTCTCTAGCACACCATGATGGAGGAGGCCTATGTCACCTACTATAATATGCTTGGCAAATGGTCATCAACCTCTGCCTAATAACATTATTTCAGAGCATATGATTTCATAAGCAGTTCATTTCAACACATTCAATGTTTAATGTGTGTCAGGCACTAGGTTGATGGGGAACAAGGAAAGAATATAAAGGTGAATGACACACTTTCTCTAAAGAAATTTACAATCTGGTGAAGCTTAAACAAATAACCAAGACAAAACAAAATAAATTAGTGTACTGCTGGACAGTTCTAACGATGAAAGTATTCCCTTACACTGAGGCACATTCTACCTCTAGGCAAGGTCTCCTAATTTGCTTCTAAGTCTGCCCTCTCCAGCAATGACAATATCTATTCATTAGGGTATGCAGATGAATCACAAGTTCTTTCTCACTGGTAGAAAATTATTCCAACTGGATCTGGGAATAAACAATAGATCACAAGCCTAAAAGCATTTAAGGTGAAAGTAATGAAACCACCAACGTGAACCTATTTTATATCTTTATTGCAACCCCACCTTTTGTAGAATGAAAGACAATTCACACTTAAGGTATTAAGCTCAACAGTGGAACTATTACAGGGTTTCACAATATGGAGATATTACAGAAAATACTCAAACTTCTTCAATTCTCTCAACATATATGTTAAATATTTCAGAAGAATAATGCTTTCTGAATATAAAAACATGAGTTCAATCCCTTAGCAAAATACCTTATATGTGTATGTGTGTGATTTCTTCAGGTTATTATAATAACTGTCGATTCTTTTTATTAAAACAGGTATAAACTCCTCATTTAGAAGTCCTATGAACTTACAGAGGACAGAATTTTGTGGTCTTAAGTATCTTTCTCTTTCTGTCTAATAACTAAGAACATTTGCATGAAAAAAGGCATCCTCTTCTATCTAGGGTATTCTTTTTTTTTAGCCACAAGGCTTATGGGGTCATAGTTGCCTGACCAGGGGTTGAACCTGTGCCTTCAGCAGTGAAACAATGGAGTCCTAACCACTGGACCTCCAAGGAATTCCTTACCTAGGGTGTTCTTTTATAAGAAACCAAATCACCAATGTACTGGATATGCAACAACTGTGATGATAACTAGAGAAGAGTTAGTATTTTGATGAAGAAAAACATTAGGAGCAGGCAGATATAAGAAACCACGATCTATTCCCTTGGCCTGGAATTTCCATATGCACTCCTCCTAGCAAACATCTCTTCAGTCTTTTAAGAGCCTCTACAAATGTCAACTCTTTGTAAAATCTTCCCCTCCTCATCCTTATCCCCACTTTGTACTCTCTTTGTTGGACTCTCATAGCATTTTGTAAACAACTCTATTGTGAAACTACACTGAATTTACTGTCTCCCAGTTGAGCTACTTCAAATCCTGAAAGATGATGCTGTGAAAGTGCTGCACTCGATATGCCAGCAAATTTGGAAAACTCAGCAGAGGGCACAGGACTGGAAAAGGTCAGTTTTCATTCCAATCCCAAAGAAAGGCAATGCCAAAGAATGCTCAAACTACCACACAATTGCACTCATCTCACAGGCTAGTAAAGTAATGCTCAAAATTCTCCAAGCCAGGCTTCAACAATACATGAACCGTGAACTTCCAGATGTTCAAGCTGGTTTTAGAAAAGGCAGAGGAACCAGAGATCAAATTGCCAACATCTGAGAGATCATCAAAAAAGCAAGAGAGTTCCAGAAAAACATCTATTTCTGCTTTTTATGCCAAAGCCTTTGACTGTGTGGATCACAATAAACTGTGGAAAATTCTGAAAGAGAGGGGAATACCAGATCACCTGACCTGCCTCTTGAGAAACCTGTATGCAGGTCAGGAAGCAACAGTTAGAACTGGACATGAAACAATGGACTGGCTCCAAATAGGAAAAGGAGTACATCAAGGCAGTATATCATCACCCTACTTGTTTAACTTATACGCAGAGTATATCATGAGAAACGCTGGGCTGGAGGAAGCACAAGTTGGAATCAAGATTGCCGGGAGAAATATCAATAACCTCAGGTATGCAGATGACACCACCCTTATGGCAGAAAGCAAAGAAGAACTAAAGAGCCTCTTGATGAAAGTGAAAGAGGAGAGTGAAAAAGTTGGCTTAAAGCTCAACATTCAGAAAACTAAGATCACGGCATCTGGTTCCATCATTTCATGGCAAATAGAGGGGGAAACAGTGGCTGATTTTATTTTTCTGGGCTCCAAAATCACTGCAGATGGCGACTGCAGCCATGAAATTAAAAGACACTTGCTCCTTGGAAGAAAAGCTATGACCAACCTAGACAGCATATTAAAAAGCAGAGACATTACCTTGCCAACAAAGGTCCATCTAGTCAAGGCTATGGATTTTCCAGTGGTCATGTATGGATGTGAGAGTTGGAGTATAAAGAAAGCTGAGCACCGAAGAATTGATGCTTTTGAACTGTGGTGTTGGAGAAGACTCTTGAGAGTCCCTTGGACTGCAAGGAGATCCAACCAGTCCATCCGAAAGGAGATCAGTCCTGAGTGTTCATTGGAAGGACTGATGCTGAAGCTGAAACTCCAATACTTTGGCCACCTGATGCAAAGAGCTGACTCATTTGAAAAACCCCTGAAGCTGGGAAAGATTGAAGGCAGGAGGAGAAGGGGATGACAGAGGATGAGATGGTTGGATGGCATCACTGACTCAATGGACATGGGTTTGGGTGAACTCTGGGAGTTGGTGATGGGCAGGGAGGCCTGGTGTTCTGCGGTTCATAGGGTCGCAAAGAGTCGGACACGACTGAGTGACTGAACTGAACTGAATTTACTTCAATTTATCTGTATTCCAAGTCTGTGAGCTTCTTGAGGGAAGACAGTTACTGTATCTTTTCTTTGTGTTCCCAGTGTACCAAATAGAGTCTGGAGCATGGAAGGTATTCAATAAATGTTGATGGAGTGAAGGAATGATGAATGAATCAGTGAATGAATGAAATGAATGTAAACGCAAAAATAGAACTAATGGTTAGGGAAAAAAGAACAATGACTTTTAATAACTAAGAGGTTCACTAATTTAGTCATACTCCCTTCATTTTACAGACGGGGAAACTAAAACTTGTATTAGTTAAATGGCTTGTCTAGACTAGTTAATTGTCTACAGCATGGCCATAGAGCAACAGGAGTTTGAACCTCAACTAAGCCCCTGACCTTTTTTCATTATTGTAACACTGACCACATTGTATTGTCAGTCTTCCCCATCACATCTAGTTCCTTGAAGACAGTAATGATGTCTTATCTATCTCTAATCTTTCCTTTGATTACAATGATGAAGCTAATATTGCTAATAGTGCCATAGAAATAACCTCAAAATTAGACATATGGACTTGCATTCCCCTTTAACATGACTTGTCTAACATCCAGACATTCAAAGACATCTGAGTGGGCTTTAGTGAAATGGTATAATGACTCTGAGCTTCAGAATCAAACACAGTTCAGTTCAGTTCAGTCACTCAGTCATGTGTGACTGTTTGCGACCCCATGGACTGCAGCACGCCAGGCCTCCCTGTCCATCACCAACTCCCAGAGTTTACCCAAACTCATCTCCATTGAGTTGGTGATGCCATCCAACCATCTCATCCTCTGTCATCCCCTTCTCCTCCTGCCTTCAGTCTTCCCCAGCATCAGAGTCTTTCCAAATGAGTCAGCTCTTCGCATCAGGTGGCCAAAGTATTGGAGTTTCAGCTTCAGCATCAGTCCTTCCAATGAACACTCAGGACTGATCTCCTTTCAGATGGACTGGTTGGATCTCCTTGCAGTCCAAGGGACTCTCAAGAGTCTTCTCCAACACCACAGTTCAAAAGCATCAATTCTTCTGTGCTCAGCTTTCTTTATACTCCAACTCTCACATCCATACATGACCACTGGAAAATCCATAGCCTTGACTAGATGGACCTTTGTTGGCAAAGTAATGTCTCTGCTTTTTAATATGCTGTCTAGGTTGGTCATAGCTTTTCTTCCAAGGAGCAAGTGTCTTTTAATTTCATGGCTGCAGTCGCCATCTGCAGTGATTTTGGAGCCCAAAAATTAAAGTCTGCCACTGTTCTCACTGTTTCCCCATCTATTTGCCATGAAATGATGGGACCAGATGCCATGATCTTAGTTTTCTGAATGTTGAGCTTAAAGCCAACTTTTTCACTCTCCTCTTTCACTTTCATCAAGAGGCTCTTTAGTTCTTTTTCACTTTCTGCCATAAGGGTAGTGTCATCTGCATACCTGAGGTTATTGATATTTCTTCTGGCAATCTTGATTTCAGCTTGTGCTTCCTCCAGCCCAGCGTTTCTCATGATGTACTCTGCATATAAGTGAAATAAGCAGGGTGACAATATACAGACTTGACATACTCCTTTTTCTATTTGGAGCCAGTCCATTGTTTCATGTCCAGTTCTAACTGTTGCTTCCTGACCTGCATACAGATTTCTCAAGAGGCAGGTCAGGTGGTCTGGTATTCTCATCTCTTTCAGAATTTTTTCACAGTTCGTTGTGATAGTCAAAGGCTTTGGCATAGTCAATAAAGCAGAAATAGATGCTTTTCTGGAACTCTCTTGCTTTTTCAATGATCCAACGGATGTTGGCAATTTAATCTCTGGTTCCTCTGCTTTAGTGAAATAGTGTAACAACCCTGAGCTTCAGAATCAAACACACCTAAGTTGAAATCCTAGCCCAGGTGGCACAGTGATAAAGAATCTGCCTGCCAGTGCAGGAGATGCAGGAGTCATGGGTTCGATCCCTGGGTCAGGAAGATCCCCTGGAGGGGCAAATGGCAACACACTCCAGTATTCTTGCCTGGAAAATTCCATAGACAGAGGAGTTTGGTGGGCTACTGTCCATGGGGTTGCAAAGAATCAGATGCAACTCAGCAGACACACATGCATTAGGGATATTATTTAAAATTTCTGAACTCAGGTGCTTCATCTGCAACCCAGATCAGAAACAGGTGGGTTTGTATGGGGGGCATCAAAGATGATTGTAAGTTATCTAAAATAAATGGTTGATTAGATGATGATTCTAAAAAATAGGAAGTAAAAGAAAAACAAGGAGATTGGGGACTGGGAGTAAGGGAAGGACAAATATATTTAAGACGTTAAAGCCTTTGCAAGTAACCACAAGTGTGCATTAAAAAGAGAGGTGGAAGAATCTAAGATATTAAAAATTCTTGGTTGGAAATATTTCTTTAGGAAACAAAGCCACTTCTGACCCTAAACTGTACAAGACATAAAAGAGCCTGGGGTGGGAGTAGAGGACATGGAGAAAACAGTTCATTCAGTGAGGCCCTGCTGCTGCTGCTGCTAAGTCGCTTCAGTCGTGTCCGACTCTGTGCGACCCCATAGACGGCAGCCCACCAGGCTCCCCCATCCCTGGGATTCTCTAGGCAAGAACACTGGAGTGGGTTGCCATTTCCTTCTCCAATGCATGAAAGTGAAGTCGCTCAGTCGTGTCTGACTCTTAGCAACCCCATGGACTGCAGCCTACCAGGCTCCTCCATCCATGGGATTTTCCAGGCAAGAGTACTGGGGTGGGCTGCCATTGCCAGTGAAGCCCTAGAGGGCAGAAATAAGATCACAGAATAAATATTACAAGTAAATTTTGATTTGCCCCAAGAAAGAATTTTATAACAGCATGAGGACCTGGTTATGGAGTCACTACGTCTGAGAGGCAATAGCTTTGCTTTGGAATCCTGGAAGCTTAAGTATCCTAGCCCTAATGTATGACTTTGGACCAGTCATTTTACCCCCCCACTTCAGCTGTCTCATCTGCAAAATTCAGACCAAAGGTTTTATCCTTTCTGTTTGGATGCTAGTGCTTAAGACACTTCCTACATCCCTGAGTGTAACAGAAGAAATTGATTTGTGACCATCAATGCATTTCCCAACCAAATGTACATGAGTAAATGAGGATGTAGCTCAGATCCAGAAGAGGAGGTAAAACTTTGTGTGTGAATCAGCTGATCCTCATATTCATCCTTTTAATGAGTAACAGAGAGAACACAGGCATTTCTGTTTCTGCTTTGAGACCACGCTCTCACCCGTTTTTCTGTTTACTCTCAAAGGTCATAAGTTTACCTCTGGGTGAATACATTATGGTAGAAGAGCTTTTATAAATTATAGTAGAATGACTTTTAAATCAATTTGGACACTTTGAAATGCAGTGAAATTAACTTGGCAAGGCAGCCATCTAACAGAAAATAAGCTGCAGGTTAAAGTCTCTAAACTGTGTTTTCTGATTTTATCTATACAAATTCTGTTTGGACACGGAAACTATAAGTATCAATTCACCATGAAATAACAAATCTAAGAAAAGACACTAAGTCTTAAACATAAGTTTTCCACAAGTTAGATAATATTTTTCTGAACAGAATAGGGCACACTGCTAAAATTCTATTCAGAAAATGTGAATATATTAAAAATTAGTTTGATAAATTAATACAGTAAAGTACAATAAACTAAGATGTCTTATGGTCTGTATAACATTTGAGAATGTGTTCTAAAGAAAAATCCATGTCCCTTTGATGTAACTTTGAGGATGTGAACTGAGCTAAGGGGTGGGGGTATAACTTTGTAACTGAAAGAATCATTGTGCTAAATCAGAGGAAAATAAATCACAATTTAACATTTTTCAATTTAAAAAAATCTATTTGGAGGTTCCAAAACTCTATTCTGTTTGATATAGGCAATCAGATTTAAATTCATTTTTTTTCAAAAGTTGAGAGGGGAAAAAGTTTTAGTAACTATTACTCAAATCATCTCTATGGTATGTATAAGGTACACAATAAAGAGAAATGGCTGGTCATAAGAAGACTTGTTTTCTAATCCTAGGGCAAGCTGCTATGTGACTTCAGATAAGTTCCTTATTACCTTAATTTCTTCAGCTATATACTACTTAGTATGGAGAAGGAGAATGTAAATGAAAATCCTTTGAGAGGTATAAATTGTTCTGCAATGAAAGATTACTAACGCATAATTCTTTTCCTCATTCTATTAATGTTGAAATGTCCTTAATAAATCTTTGGGATAACTCATAATTCTTTCTTCCCTCCACCAGATTTGTTAATTAAATGATGGAAGCCATTTTGGTAGGATAGGTAAAAGATTTAGTGAAAAAACCTGCTAAAGAAATAAAGCCAAATGCCTCTGAAAAAGGTAAGGGTACATTAAATGAAAAAAGCAAAGATCTACATTTAATGTGTTCATAAGACAGATAATGTGTCTTTATTTTTCAAATTTGTCAGTTAAAAAACAAAAGCAGTGGTGTAATATACTTGAGGTTTAATGTTACACTAATCAGAGTCGACTAACGTGAAAACTATTTGCTGTTGTATTTGAACCACTAATTTCAGATGAAATCTAAAACACTCAAGTTCCAGTTGTTAACACTGACATGCCAACAAAAACCTTAAGGAGATCTTCTGTAGCTAGATCACACTGTTGTTATGCCCTCACTTGAGAAAACAAAATATGTATGTAACTAAATCCTACTGTACCTCTACAGTGGTTTCAATAAAACACACCCAGTCAAAAGTTGAGTAAATTATACTATAAAGCTTTAATTTAAAATCTATGTTGTCATTCACTGTCTTCTGATAACTATACTTTTCGATTTAGTGTATGTAGTTAGAGCATTATCTAGCCTAAATGAATCCAAGGTTCCATTTCTATTCCTACAGTAGTCAGTTAACTTGAAAAAGAAGAAAAAAATGGACTAAGATAAATTGTGGATGGACAACTTGGGCAAAAAAACTACTTGAAATGCCGTCTTCACAAATGAAGTACAGTAATGCTCCAAACTATAAATAGGAAAAGAAACAAATAAGCTCTATTTAATCTAAATATAGAAACAGGGCATGCAGTGGTCCAGTTAGAAAAAGGCTTTCTTCTCTATTTGCTAAACCTAATACTTCCCAGAGCAGATCTTGTTCTGATGTGTGAATTTGAGCAAGTTGATTAAATTCTGAGCATGTTTTCTCAACTGTAAAATGAGGATAATAACTGATCGCCATAGGAAAGTTATGAGAATTATAGTAAACAGTGACTATATCTGTGTCCTGATAGATGTAAACTACATCTTGGGGGTGAGCACACTGTGTAGGGTTTAGAGACTAGAAGCAGAAATATGTTGTACACATCAAACTTACATAATGTTATAAGCAAAATTACCTCAGTAAAAAATAAATCTAAAATTTAAAATGAGAGAAAAATAGTAAAAGTAGAAGCAGCAGAGCAGGAATAGCAGCAGCCACTGTTCTCACTCTGTCCTGATGCCTGCATAGATCTTCAGAATAAAAACTAAGAGTACTTTACAAAGGAAAGGGTGATCAACTTTAGCCAGTGGTGAAGGAATATCACTGGCTTTCGAATTTGACAAGAAATACCCTGTTTTAAGGGAACATTTTCAAAGCAGAAAGGTGGGAAGCCTGATTATAAATGGCTAACAAAAACAAATGAAAATGGAGATGGCAGGATTGAGAAAAATAATGTGACTGAGACTGTCTTGCTCCATGGGTTCTAACTCACAAACATGAAAAACGTTCCATTAGTGCTTGACAATATATAAAGCTATTATGATTTCTACAGAGCCCTTTGGTGATGAATTAAAAATTGGTAAGTAAAGTGGGCATGGGAAGGTGAGCCATATCTCTAAGTAGATATGGAGAATAAATTTTTAGTGATTGTAATTAAATGTGGTCTCATGCCAACTAGATTATTTCTATTCCATTGAGATCTACTGGTAAAAGCTTCTCACTGATGATGTAAAGAAGAGAAACAAAGTGGCTGAGACAAGAAGCAATAGGACAGGCAATTTCTTTCAAGCTGTAAAATACTGCATGTTTTAAGGCAGATAGTAAAGACCAAGGGAAAGGGAAGAGAATGGAAGATATAGAAAAAGAAAAGCTTAGCAACAAAGTACCTCACATATTGGGGCTTCCTAAGTGGCTCAATGGTAAAAAAAAAAAAAAATCCACCTGCCAATGCAGGAGAGTCAGGGTTCGATCCATGGCTCAGGAAGATCCCCTGGAGTAGCAAATGGCAACCCACTCCAGTATTCTTGACTGAAGTTTCCATTGACAGAGGAGCCTGGCAGACTACAGTCCATGTAACTGCAAAGAGTCAGACATGACTGAACACACACACACACCTCACATATTAGGATAAGATTCGATAATATTAGCACCTAACATTTGTTGGGAACTATTATCATTTAAAAACTGTTATATTTATCATTTAAAAATGATATCTATTATCATTTAAAAATGAACTATTATTTAAAAATTGTTATAATACAATTTACATCTGATTTTTATTGGTGTCAATATAAATGATAAATAGAAACATTATTTATCCTCCTTTCCAACTTATAATTTACCTTGAATTCATGTAGATTCATAGCTTTAAAAAGCTTTCACATAATCCTCACAAAACAAAGTGAATCTGCAATCAGTTTTGTAATTCTTATTTTCAGGTAGAGAGATTGAAGGCATGAAGGTTAAATGACTTGCAAAGGAGGTTTTTTTTTTTTTAATTTTTCTTAAGTACAAAGTGGATTATGAAGAGTTATTTTTCCTAGAGAATTTTTGGGGTTTGGGTAGATTTTTAAGGGGTTGGACTTCATGACTAGCACTTAGTCTTCCACAAACAGTTTTACAATGCATTCAGATTCCCTCTTTCTGTTTCCCCAAAGACCTGTGCCTTGATGCTGCTCCACTTTTGATCAGGCCTCCCAGAGGCAATACAAAATATCCACTCACAGTTCTCATTTTCCCTCCTTATTCCCCAGATTTAACAACTTATTTCTCATTATTTTCAGAGCAATCTTAACTTCTCTAATTCATTAATTTACACTAATATATCAGAACTAATAACAGTTTAATAAATTACTTCCTCCCAGATTTGCATTTTAACCTGGGGCCTCTTAAACTGTTTAATAATGTAGGCATTTCTAACTCTGAGAACCAAGTCAAAGAAGCTTGGTCTTTTCTGGCATCCCATCACACCAACAGAGCAAAAGCATCCTTTATAGGCATTTTTGTAGGAATAATCCTAACCTTTATTTCATGTGCGTGCATGCGTGCCTAGTCTCTCAGTCATGTCTGACTCTTGCAACCCCATGGACTGCAGCCCGCCAGGCTCATCTGTCCATGGAATTTTCTAGGCAAAAATAGTGGAGTGGGTTGCAATTTCCTACTCCACGATCTTCCCGACCCAGGGATCAAACCGGCATCTCCTGTTTCCTGCATTGGCAGGCAGATTCTTTACCATGGAGCCACCTGGGAAGCCCCTTATTTCATGTAGGTTATATTAAACAAAATAATATGGGGAAAATATTCACAGTAAGACTAGTTAAAATTATAATTCTTTTGTACAATTTAACTTTGTGATTGGCTAATGACTGACCCAGGGATTGAACCCAGGTCTCCTGCATTGCAGGCAGATTCTTTACCATCTGAGCCACCAGGGAAACCCCACAGTGATAATGTTAAAACCAGATTTCATCTTAATTCAATAAAATGTTATGGGCATAAGCAAGTAAGTTATATGTGTAGGTCATCCTTTAATACTATGACTATCACTGATTTTTAAAGGGCTTTCCTGGTAGCTCAGCTGGTAAAGAATCCACCTGCAATGCAGGAGACACCGGTTCCATTCCTAGGGCAGGAAGATCCCCTGGAAAAGGGATAAGCTATCCACTCCAGTATTCTTAGGCTTCCCTGGTGGCTTAGCTGGTAAAGAATCTGCCCACAACACAGGAGACCTGGGTTCGATCCCTGGGTTGGGAAGATTCCCTGGAGAAGGGAACGGCTACCCAATCTAGTATTATGGCCTGGAGAATTCCATGGACTGTATAGTCCATGGGGTTGCAAAGAGTCGGGCACAACTGAGCAACTTCCACTTCACTTCACTTCTGATTTTTAAGAAGAGAAGAGAGAATTTCATAAGTGTTGAATGGTGAACTTATACAAATTTCCTATGATCATTCCTGAGGTATTTTAGAGTTTTCATACAAACAAAAAAAAGAAAACTTTATACATATCAAAAAAAGAAACACACCAAAACCATTCATGTCACTTTTTTTTCTGATTGACTTATCCTTCATTATTTTTTCTAAAGATCGGGAGCCACATATTTAGTTTTGAAAATTAAGAAATCTGTTTCAAGTCTCATTCTGCTTAGTTCTGTAAGTACTAGTTCCAGGATCAAAGATAAAATGAAGTAGATGGGGCTATCCACTTCACATACAATCTCCTTGCACCTTAAGAATGTACTGTGGAAATGTGGTTTTCTAAGACTTCATTAATCTCTGGTTAGCTGAGGGAAGGGAGGTTTATAGACACTGCTTACAGATGGCTGGACCAATGGTTATTACCAAGAGGAACTTTGACCTGAAAGGAAGCAATCTCAAGATGGCAGAGAAAAGCAGGGTGATCATCCTAGCTCTTGCAGGTGAAGAATTGTTAGTTTTTTCAACTGCATACATATATCCTGAATCTACAGTACATGGTTTCTTTTATATGATGAAGTTACCCACTGCCTTGACTGCTGTTTTCTATTCAGCTTTCTTGTTTTTAACAACCCAGGAGCAACACTGAAGGATTTCAATTTCCAAATGGTTTGGGAAGATGTAAATAATAATACAAACAGCTATGGTTAACCAACTATGCTTTCTTCTACTTTTTTTTAAAAGATGTGAACCTAAAGACATATATAGGATATAAAATAAAACTTAGGTACCTCAATAATCTTCCCTCAAGAACGGTTACTAGTATCTTTTAGCACGGTTTACTAAAACTTTAAAAGGTAAAATTTCCACCCCTAACATTTTTCCTTTCGTTTCTCTCTCATTCTGCTTTTCCAAACCCTCTTCACCACTTCCTATAAGAAAAGGGGACTAAAACATTGTCTGCATGTTTCTCAGAGTACTGTAATGAGTTTGAAACCTCATAGTATTTATCCTCCAACTGTCAATTTAGTACAGAAGCAAAACTCAATTTAGTGGATTATAAATATGAACAAAACTCAGTTCTTGACCTCAAGGAACTTTATAGGGTGGTAATAATCCTAAAATAAATATCAATAATAATGATAAATACATTTACTTTTCTCTTTACAGTTAAGGAAGGGTTACACAAGCAAAACTTCATCTGATACTTCAAAATATCCTTGTAAGGAAGACAGGACAAATACTATTTTCCCAACATTACAGAGGAGAGAGAGATAAAACATGGTACATATTTAAAGCCATAAAAATAACTAGATAAACTTATGTTGTGATTATAACTAAATAAACATGTTATAGTTATCTATGTGTTGACCTTTGAACAACACAAGTTTGAACCACACAGGTCCACTTACACATGGATTTTTATCAATCAATAAATAATACTGTACCATAGGAACTGCGGTTGGTTAAATCTGAAGATGCAGAGGAACTGCAGGATATGGAGCACTGACTGTAAAGATATACTTGGATTTCTGACTCAGAGGAGGGGTTGCCACTCCTAAACCCCATGTTTTTTCAAGGGTCAACTGTATGTATACACACACACACACAGCTTAGCACCCTGGAAATGTGCCTTGGCTTAAGAAAATATTTATCACACTAATCTGCTATAATGCTTAAAATTTCATTTTAGAAAGTCCATGTGGGTGCATGTGTGCTCAGTTGCGTCCAGCTCTTTGTGACCCCATGGACAGAAGCCCACCAGGCTCCTCTGTCTATGGAATTTCCCTGGCCAAGAATACTGGAGTAGGTTGCCATTTCCTCCTCCAGGAAATCTTCCCATCACCCACCATTTCCTCCTCCAGGAAATCTTCCCAACCCAGGGATCCAACCTGTGTCTCTTGCATCTCTTGCACTGGCAGGCAGATTCTTTACCTCTGAGGCACCTGGGAAGCCCTAGCAAGTCCGTACTCTATAAGTGTCCACAAGAAGTTCCATTAGAGCATAGGCCTAAATAGAGAGAAATGCAAAAAAGATTACTGGATGCTGTTAGTTACAAGTGGGTCAGTTTAGTATATGATAATTGGGTTCCTTAGAAAAATGGAAGGTTGGGATTACTTTTTGTCCTAGAACAAAATGCGAAAAGTTTGATGGGAGGAAAGACAGAAAGGTCTTGAAAGAATGAGGTAAGGCCCTGGGCACAAGCAGCCTGAGGATTTGTAAGAAAGGGTAGAGGCAGTGACTAGCCTCCCAATTTTGTTTCCACTAATGCCAAAATCCTGGGCTTGGTTGCAGTTTCCAGTAGGCCTACATGGGTAATTCACCTCCAAGACCTCTAAATAAACACTTAATGGTCCTTTAAAATTAAATCAGCTTTGGTACCACCTACTTCTCAACTTTCACTTACCTCCCCTATCTGCCACCATCCTGTTCTTTCCTAGGATTTTCTTTAAAAAACAGTAGTTCTAAAGCCATTTTTTTCTGTTCTTTTCTCTCTATTCGCTGACTGAGGTCAAATCTTGCCATCTGCTGTTCTGTTTTCAACACTGCTCTCTCAACTTCTTTCTTATATATTTTCCACAAATTTAAGGTTCTTTGGGTAGCTCATTAAAAACAAAATTTATGCATTGCACCGTGTTGCTGCAAGTTAATCAAACTTTAGGTTTGAGTTCTTCAGTATTCTTGCCCACTTCCTTCATTTAATCCTTCATCTCCTTGTAACATTTAAATGAAGGCTAGGGATATTTCAGTGCCTAGCATGGTACCAGGCTCATAGGTACTCAAAAAATATGTCATAACTTTAATTAATAACTATATAACTTTAGATAGGAACATTCAGTATATAAAACTCTGGAAATCCTTGGAAGCAGTCTCCTCAAAGTTAACAAGCTCATAAACTCATTTATGAAAGACTGGGACTAGAAAATTCTACAAATCAAAACATAAAAAGTAACTCTAATGTTTGCAAAATTTGCAGTGTATTTTGTCTTCCTTTAATTCATTCATATCTTCTCAGGATATAGAAACGTTTGTGTTGCACCCACTTCAGAAGAAGATGTATATGGCCTCAGAATTGAGTATTAGAGTCATTAAATTTTAATCTTGTTTAGGAAACTGTCTGCTTATCTTGGGAAAAGGGCAAGTTGCCATTTTTTCCCCATATGGAGACTGTGGAGACAAGGGAAACCTCTCCACATTTTTTCCACAATTTCATATTATGCTAGAGAATTTCTGATTTTGTTAATTCATTAAAGATTTTAAGAGTATTTTTGGTTAGCACTGTACTGAGTGAGGTATACCAATGGAGTCAAGTGCACAGTCCTTGCCACTTAAGAAGTTACAATGCAAAGGAGAGAGAACCAGGCGCGGAACTCGGAACAAAAGCTGTGACTGCATAATAACATACTAGTGTGGGATGGGGGATGGGGAATCTGGAAGTCCACTTGTTACTAGGAAAGTGGTTTCCAGGAGGTGAGAGCTTTTAGGCCCGATCCCAAAGAGGTTGATTTTAATGATTTGCAGGAGTGAAAGTTAAAGGGCTTTCTACTTGGGAGATAAACATCTGCCCTGATTTAAATGTGGGAAGAACCTGAAGTATGGGAGACTTAAGGAGATTGACTTCCTAGCAGTCAAAAGTCGGATTTGGGAAGGGACTGATTTTGAGAATACAACTGATAAGTTTGGGGAAGTCAGTTGATGAAGATGGGAAGGGACAGAGATTTTTGTTGTGGCTGTTATTCAAAGCTTAGATTTGATGTGGTGGGTAAACAATAAATAGAGAAATTACATGAGAAGAGTGATTTTTATGAGAGCTATGTAACAATGAGATTGCAATAGAGAGGTCCTGATGCTCAGGAAACAAGCTAGATATACCATATTTTAGGCCTAGGTTGGTAAGACCTGAAACAAAATAGTAGCTGAAGAAATTTCAAAGTTGAATAGATAGTAATAATAAGGAAAAGGCTATGCTACAAACTATCCTGTTACTATTCTTTAATTATTAACCCAATTAACAATGATTTACAGATAATTTATCTCTAGTCCCCCCTTCCCACTCAGCACCTCTCCCTAGCTTACCTTTGTATCGAAGAGATTTTATTCAGGACATCCTTTTCAGTACTCTCCACCTGTGCCTTATTCAGCTTGCCTTTGCTTCATCTTCTTCCCATTTCACCTCCTGCTGTTCATTTAGTCAAATCATCAAATTATTTTAGTCCTTACAAGACCTTAAAGGCATTTATGATCTCAGAAAATTCTCTGAAATTCTGGCTGCTAGGGACTTTGACCACACAACAACAACATAGACTTATTTTCAAAATTAGAATTTTTGATTACTGATAGTACTCATTCTAAGTGTTTAAAGATGATCGTTGTCAAAACAAAAATTACTTGTAATCTCACCATTATTGAAATGCTGATGTATTCCTTCCAAATGTTAAATGTGGATAATTTTCACATATTTTAAAATGCAGTATACATCTTTTAATTTATTTTTAATGGGAGGATAATTGCTTTACACTGGTGTGTTGGTTTCTATCATACATAACATGAATCAGCCACAGGTATACATATGTCCCCTCCCTCTCAGTACATCTTTGCATCTCACTTTTAGTTTTTACTTTCATACAGTTATTTTGGAGGCTCCTAGAATCCAAGAAGTTCTACTCAGAATTTTGCTAAGACCCCTGCTCCTGCTGCCTCCCTGTAATTCAGTCTCTATTCCCTGTATCCTCTGATTATTCATAACTTTTGCTCCTTTGTGGTTCTTGCTGCCTGGCATCCACTGCTTGTCTACTCAATGCACCTTTAAACCATCATTCAATCCACCTCAGTCCCTCTTTCTCCTTGCAGTGTTTGTGGAGAGCTTTGACAAGCTTCCTACAGAACTACTGCCCTTGGGTCTAGTGTCCATCCCAATCCACAAACTGTTGCAAAGAGGGAGAAGAGATCATGTCACACCAGAAGAGAATTTATGAAGGAAACTCTTAGAGGAACAGGAATGGCAGACACAGTTGTCTTGATCTATATTCCTTCATTTCTTACTTTCTGAAAATAATATTTCTGATAACTATATAATATTGTCCTGTGAATATTCCAGATGTACCTAACTGTTCCAACAATGATGAACAGTTAACGTGACTTTGATCTTCACTATTCTAAATAACAGTGAGGTGAGTAGCCTTCTAAGTTGCCTGAATCTCAGGTAAAAACTTTTTGGATTTCTGAAAGTTGAATTACTACAGAGGTGGCAATCTTGATAGAGTTTGCCAAATGAACTCTCAGAAAGGGTTTTATGACATTAAAATAGGAGCAAGGATTTTAACTTGTTATAGTTTGCTTACTAGGAACCACAGGGAAATCTATATCATATGCTAGAAATACTTATAAGAAATACTTGCTTTTAAGAGATGCTCTCACATAATGAATTCAGTGCATTTTAGAAATGAAGATAGTAGGGAAGATTACAAGACAGTAGTGTGTGTTTTGAGTGGGAGGAATACACTGGGGTGGGGGACAGACTTGAACTGGAAAGATTATGCACTTAAATATATAGAAAAAGGAATGAAAGGCATATTAAGCTATACAAATTCATTCCTTATCTTTAGCCCTTAGTGAATATTACATCTTACGCAGTTGAAACTTCATGTACATATTTGGTATCTTTCAACTATTAATTGATAAAGCTATTACCATTTTGTGATCTGCAAAAGAATTCCCGAGGCCAACATCCTAGATGTTAGACTTTTCCCTTTGGTTAGAATTTTTTTCCCTTCAAATCTTTATTGTTGGTATAATTTTGGATCATACCCTATGAATACCTTTGTGTGCTCATTTTGAAAAAGTCACACCATTGACAGATACTTCCCAAAGTGGAACTGTTGATTAAAAGATATGAACAACCGTACTGCTTGCTTATATACTGCAAGATACTGTACTCCACTAACATATTATTAACTTTGCACGTTTGTCTCGCTGGTTCTCGCGTCTTTCCATTTTCCATCCTCTCCACGAGGTAGCGGAGCACAAATGGCTCAGAGCCCAGCGCAAAGTATAATAAAAGCTCAATAAATACTACTGGATTAATCTTTTCGTACCTATAGGCTTGACTTTTCTCCAGATTTTTCTCCCTCCGTCTCTTCGCTTCGTTTTTTCGGAAACTACTTCATTACCTTCAATCGGCAATTTCAGGTAAAGTAATTTTGGACAGAGGCAACTTCCGCGTCCCTTACATCTTACTTCCCATTCTGGAAACTTATTTGCCCAACTGCCGTCTGAAGAAGCCAAATTCAAAGCAGTCACTCACTGCCAGCTGAACTCACACCCGGCTGCCTCGGGAAGGAAACGTTTTCTTGAAAACTTTCTAAGCCAGTCAATGTGGGCAGATTCCGAAGAAAACGAGATGGCCGCGCGTTTCTGTCAACCAATTCGACGCTGAGTGGCCGAAATTCTATGAAGAGGTAAACGTCCGGGGAATATTTTGCATCTCACTAGCTTGGAGTTGATGCCCTCTCCCAGGCCCCGACGGCTACGACAGGTGCGAAGCCCGCCCGGCAGGAGCTTCTGCCTTCCGAGCTGAGCCACAGGTCGCGCAGGGGAACGTCCATTCCCGGATGCCTAGTTGGCGCCTGGGCGCCGGGTTCCCCCACACCTCAGGCCGCCAACTCGCGGGTCCTCAGTGGCCGCGCCGAGGCCGGGAGGGGGCTGGGGGCGGGGTCGGCAGCGGCGTCACCACTGACGTAGCCGCCCCACCGGACCGCCGCCGCCGCCGCTGCACCGGGGAGCGGGGAGCGGGGAGCTGGGAGCTGGGAGCGGGGGCGCGGGAGACGAGCGCTAAGATGGCCGCTCCGTCTGGGGCTGGTGAGTGTGCGTGAGGGGCGCGCGCGGCTGCGGCGGTTGGCGGACTGAAGCTGCCTGCGGGAGCGGAGGTCCGACGGGAGCCCCCCGGGGTGGGAGGCACCTGGCGGCGTTTTTCCCGCCGCGCTGGGCGCAGTGGAGTTTCCGAGGGAGGGAGAGAGGGTTGCGGACAGACTCAGGGGAGCGAGCCGAGGGGCGCGTGGAGGAGAAGGTGGCGGCAGCGGCGGCGGCAGGTCCGGCGAATTTAGAATTGGCGCCTCTGGAAAGTTAAGGTGGGTCGAGCGATGCCCAGACCGGTGCCGACCACCTCAGGAGTGCTTGGAGCCGCTGCTAGGAGCCGCGTCCCCTGTAGCCAGGGGTGCCGCATAGCCACCCTGTGCCTTGCTGGGGGCGGAGGGCGAGTTGGGAGAAAGGGCGAAACTGAGAGACTTGGGGATGCAGACGGGGAGGTGTGCCCTGATCCGCGCTGCGGAGCGTGGAGGAGATGTAATCGCAAACGATCGCGTCTCTGATGCGGGCCGGGGCGCTCTGCGGAGCTGGGGCTGTCGAGATAAAGCCACATTCTGCTCCTGGCTCTGATTGCCGCCAAGTGATGCTCGAAGCGCCTCTGGAATGCTTTGGAAGAACAGCTCTAGTCCTCCCTTTATAAGAAATGTCTTGCCGTCCATCCATTGATCGGGTCCCGGCACTGCCAACACCTGCTGCCACGTAGAGACACTTAGACTTTTCAATACCAGCTTCCTAAACCATTCCCCCTGGCTGCTAATAGGCTAAACTTCCTTGGGGCGCGTAAAGAAACATGTCAGCATACATAAGCAGAAAAAACTGCGTAAGTTTAAGAGATGGGACTCGCCCTCTCCTCCCACCTCCGCGATAAAAAAAGAAAGTGAAACACTGTAATTGTTTAAACTGCAAGTTTGAGCTGTTGTAAATTCTGGTAACTGGATAATTTTTTGCAGTTTTAATTTTGGAAGTTAAAAAAGTTAAGCAAGTCTTGAAAGACCCTTTTTATCCTCTAGCCCCCGTTCCCCATTTTTAAGCCTTAATTGTCAAGTCCTGCGAGTTAGGGGCTTGTAAAATTAGCATAGAAATACGACTTTCAGGCCCTGCACTTGAATTCCTTAATATCTGTTAAGTAGCTGCCTGTAAGGTAAAAGTAGGGGGGTGGTGATGTTGGGCCTAGAATTCCACTTGTAGTTGTCTTTAAAACCAGCTTTAGGTGTAAACAAGGAAAAAGAATTGGCTGTTTCCTGTATTTGAATTCGGAAAGCCAAGCGTAAGTTAAGCACCTGTTTATAGAATACTTCATAATCACCGTGAGATTCAGTACTCAATTGTCTTGAAAGAGATGAACACTTTGTATTCTTGGAACCCTAATCTTTTTATCCTGAATTTAGCCTCTCAGGAGGTTTGAAGAAGACTTAATACATTTTGGTTCATGTAGCCTCTCTCCCCCACACTGCAGTCTTTCTAGCTTTTTGTGTGATAGCTATTATTTTTGCAATGGATAGCAGATTTTTCAATCCAGCATTTATCATCATAGACTATTAATGTTGAAATGTAAAGACAGTCTGATATTGAACAAGTAGTTCAATACATATATTGTAGAAAGTTAAAGTGTTTGGGGACTGATTTGGTTGTGCATGCCTTATTTTTCATTCAAAATATTGATGTCCCAAGTTTTTTAGCTGAAAAACTTTTTGATGATTGGTGAATCTGCATTTAGTATTGAGGGAGGAAAGGAACAGGCCGAGCTGACTCCATCTTGAAAAAGAAGGAAACTCCATCTTGCACTTTTGTTGCAGGAAGGGGAACCCCTTCCAGGGCCCGAAACTGGGCTCTTGTCTAACACTCGGAAATGAATTGCCCGAGGAGACACATGTGCTGACAAAGCAAGAGATTTTATTGGAAAAGGGCACCCGAGTGGAGAGCAGTAGGGTAAGGGAACCCAGGAGAACAGCTCTGCCATGTGGCTCACAGTCTTGGGTTTTATGGTGATGGGATTAGTTTCCAGGTGGTCTTTGGCCAATCATTCTAATTCAGAGTCTTTCCTGGTGGCGCGTGCATCAGTTAACCAAGATGGATGCTAGCGAGAGGGATTCTGGGAAGTGGACAGACACGCGGTGTCTCCTTTGGACCTTTCCTGAACTCTTCTGGTTGGTGGTGGTTGGTGGCTTATTAGTTCCCTGCTCCTTAGCAGGAAGGACCTCCTGTCGTAAAACAACTCATGCAAATAGTTACTATGGTGCCTGGCCAGGGTGGGCAGTTTCAATCAGTGTGCTTCCCCTAACACTTTCAATGAGCTTTGGATTATATGCCTGGTAGCAATGGGGATAACATACCTATGGCAGAACTGGCCTCCTGGACTGATAAACACTAGATTCCATACCAAGATTTCAGGTGGCCAAAAAGAATGTAATAATCCCCTATGTAGTCAATCACTTTTGTAATCTTTATGGCACCCCCGTTGGTGTAGGCTACAATGTATAACCGGCTGATCCTTCTGATTATGAATCATGGCTGTAACCTGATTGTATCTCCCTTTAACACTTTCCAGGCTAGGTTTAAGGAATTTGGGGATGTGGGCTTGAGCAGTACACTTAAGGTATATAAAGTTTTCACAAAAGTTGGTCGGGGTCCTTGGCTAAGAGGAGACTCTGCCTTGGGCCTGCCTGTGTAATAAACTGCACTCCACTATCTGCATTGTCCTTCTGAGTGAGTCTGTTTCCCAGAACACATGACTACAACAGTATAATACACAATAATAAAACATTTGGAATATTTAAAATGGGAAATCCATTGATGATTTGGGTTAAATGTTTGAAGTATATTGTTCTTACCCAATTGTCTTTACCCCCTTTTTCACAGATTTTTTTTTTTTACGTATAAAAAGGAACAAGGTATCATATATACCCTCTACCAAACTTTACACCTTTGAATCTTACTGAGTATTATTGATAGCATTTGTGGTTCATAAGAGGATTTCCTGCTTGTTGGATTGCTTGAGGGCAGTCTCTGATTATATTTTATTTGTATCCATAGCACCTGACTTACTGCTTTAACATGAGGAAAAAAACTCTGTAAATGTTGCTGAATTGGGTTTTTGGCTGGTAGAAGTACAGCAAAAGGCAACATTTTGGCATTACCAAGAAAGCAGGAAAAAAAAATGTGCTTTGAAGTTTTTCTCCTTTCTACAGAGTTAGTCAGAAGACACATTGCCCTGTCCTAATGGAGTTTTCTGGTTGAGAGAGAAGAGAGGCTGGAGCACGGGCTTAGGAGTCTGATCAAGATAGGAAATGTACGTTCAGTCATTTTCTGGATTCAGTAACGGGGACAGTTTTGCCATTAGGCTCAACTCAGGCTCCTCTATCCATGGGATTCTCCAGGGAAGAGTACTGGAGTGGGTTGCCATTTCCTTCTCCAGGGGATCTTCCCAACCCAGGAATTGAACCCAGGTCTCCTGCACTGCAGGCAGATTCTTTACTGACTGAGCTATGACTAGGTTAAAATATAAAAGGATTCTACCAATACTGACTTCTTGCAAAGATTACTGTAAGAAGTACAATTGATTTTTCATAGCACTTTCAGACATCATAAAATCTTTATTATAAAGAATTCATTTTACATGGAGTTTTACATGCCATAGAAAACTAATTTATAGTCCAAGAATATACTTGTTAGGCTAGATCATAGATGTACTAGAATAATAGTCTGGCATTTTACACAAAATATTTGAACTTAATTTATTACCCATAGTGGATTGCTCAGTCTTTGTTATGAATGTTTCCCCTATTGTTATGAAGTTAGCTGCAGTAGGTTGGTATAATGATAAATATTTTGGAACAAAATTGCCTATGAAGGAAATACTTATAAGTTGTGGTGGGTGAGAAAATCAAATAATCTGGCAGCAGAACTTGCTTTTCAGGAGTTTTTTTCTTATATCATAAACTACCTTCAGTCTCTGTGCCTCAGGAGATGGGTGCTAGAGACTAGAAGGCCCAGGGAAAGAGTCTCCTTTATTGTTTAATAAGGAGTTTCAAGCAAGATCAAGGTAATTACAGATTCTAGATCTCTAGGGGAAGAAAGAATAATCAGAGCCTTTCTAAGGAAAAAGGAAAGGAAATACGTCATGACTGACAAGGAGACGTGCCAAAATACAAAATAGGCATAATAGCTTGCCTAAGACAGAGCAGGGAGAGTTTGAAAGCCCATTGTATTTATTTGTTCAATAATTTGTTCATTCAGAAATATTGAATCCCTTTCTATGTACCAGGCACTGTGCTTGACCCTGTGCATTTTATAAACATCTCTTGAGAGGAGAGGGTACTATGGCAGTGAAATAAGTGGAAAGTTGAAAACTGCCTATAAGGAGTGGATAGGCTTTACTCTAACACAGTGGATGTGCCTTGCTGTGATTAGTCGCTCAGTCGTGTCTTGACTCTGCAACCCCATGGACTATAGCCCGCCAGGCTCCTCTGTGCATGGGGATTCTCCAAGCAAGAATACTGGAGTGGGTTGCCATGCCCTCCTCCAGGGGATCTTCCCAACCCAGGGATCAAACCCAGGTCTCCCACATTGGAGGAAGGAATCTAAACCACCAGGGAAGCAATACTGTGGATCCTTATTTTCATTCTTATCCAAATGCATGTAAAGATTGTGGTGGTTAGTAACTCCTAAGACTGACTTTTTATTGAAATTCCCATTTCCTCATATCTTTTATTATGGAAAATAACAAATCTTCCTACTTTTAATAGCTTTTAGAGGATCTGTTTAGGGTATTTGGTACTTTTAAAAGAAAAATCTGTCTTGTTACAAAAATTATTGGCTAAATACTCAGCATATGCTATTCTTTAATATGCATCTCTCAGGAAGTCTCAGAAGAATTTTTTTTAATGAGATAAAGATGATTACTGTGACAATTTTATTTAAATATTCTACTTTACTCCCCGTGATACATTTTTTTTCTTCAGTAAGAATAGAATTTATATAAAATGCACACACCCATTTCCTACAAAACAATAGTTCATATCCCAGTTATGAAAGTTTAAAAAATTAAACTTATTCACATGTGGTCATTTGTATATAAAAATATTTTAACAAAAGATGTGTGTGAAATAGTTAATCATAGATCAGAGTAGAAAGGTACATATTGTGCCACAATTTGAAAACTCTTACAGGTCATGTTAAAGGAGTTTAGATTTATCATATGGTCTTTTAAGACTTTTAAACTATCCTTTAGTAATCGTAAAAGCTGTGCCTATAAGACACATTAGGAATTGTATAAAATGTAAATCTTATGTGACAATTATTTGACTAAGTATGAGCTATGAAAGAGGGAAGTTTCTTAATAGAGCATGATGATGTTATGTTAGTGACTATTCAAATTTTAAAATACTCTTTCTAGAAATGTATACTAGCCATTTCCCTCTTCTGTGTCACTTTTGAAAATAGTAATTTAGTTTGGCTATTTTTGTGTGTTTGTTTTTTTTTTTCGTGGTAATGTCTAGACTTTCCTAAAAACAAATTTTTAAAGAGAAAAATTTGAAAACTGTGCTACTAATTGCACTGATTAGAAAATCTAAATTACTTTCACATAATTGATCTTTGATACCTAACCTCTTGTAGGAACTTCCAAGACTATATTGTAACTTTCCATGCTTTCTTTCTAAGTGTCTTCTAAAGAAACCAAGGTAGAAAGCAAGTAGTCAACTGAGGAAGACCATTATGTTAAAGATATAGCAGAATGTTAATTTTTGAAGTAAAAAATTTCCTAATTTTTCAGTGATTCTTGTAGCTTTTAGTAATACTTATATTTGGAGCACAAAAATATAAGGGTCTCTACATGTCATACCAAAATTTAAAGGAACCAAATTAGGCTTGGGGAAGTATGTCTCAGTTTGCTTTTGTATAAGATCAATTTTGGGTATCTGAAAATTTGTAGCATGGAGCAAGACATATGGTAGGCTTTGGTAAGAACAGAGAAAGTAGGATAATGACATCACACAATATCAGAAAACTTTCTGAGCTGGTTAAGAGAAGGGGGCAGTTTTGGTCATTAGTGATCAGTGACTTTCTATTTTAAATTTCTGATTTAAAAACCATAAAGAAAACTGAAATGAGACCTGCAATTAATCCTAGTTGATAGATTGTGCCAAGAATTTGGTAGCCTGAAACAGTATGGCTATAGAACCTATAGGATCTTCATAAAGCCCTTACCTTGTTTTTTTAATTAAGGAAATTAAAAAGATGTTTGAGAAATAGTCCCTCTCTTACCACAGGGAACCTCCCCAACAGATAGGTGGCAGAGTATGGGTGTGTACACAAATAAACACAAGGATTCACTTTTGGCCTTTTAGGAAGTTAGGAGAGAAGACAATTTTCTTAACTAGAAATACTTTATGAATGAGTTGGGGCTTGGAAGATAGATACAATTTTTAAAAGGTGGAGGTGAGGGAATGAGGAAGATGAGTTCTTCTGGAACTGGAGATGAAATGGATGAACTGGCAGATGAGTTCATCTGGAACTGGAGTTCCATCAGTCAACTGAAGTTGACTGGAGATGATACTTTTTGGCATGACAGGAATAATGCGGCAAAGAAGATAGGTTGAAATCTGGAGAATTTTGAAAGCATGACTGGCAAATGTATGTTTTTCATTGCAATATTTGAAAACCTGCCCTTTAGTTATTCATGACCAGCATTTTTTTTTAAAAAGAAATAGAATAGGAAATATCAGGATACATCATTTTTATAAGAATTGTGAAACTTTTGTTCCAGGTATGTGTGTTATAAGTACACACATATATTGGAACCTGATGTAAAGTTTCTAACTCTGAGTCTTAGTTGAAGTTGGAAATTCACTGCTTTATTTGACTATGAGGAATAGAGAATTTTAAGTACAAGTGCTAAAGGCTGAAAGTAAAACTCTAAGATTAATTTGGCAAGATAGTACTAAAAAGGAAAGCGAGAGTCCTGATGATGGGAGACCAGTTTGGATATTACTCTTGTACTTGAAGAGTGGTTTGTCCAGAATGATAGTTCTGGAAATGGGAAGGAATAAAGACTTGGGGAATGGTAACCCTATACACATGGGCTTCCCTGGTGGCTCAGTCAGTAAAGAATCTGCCTGCAATGCAGGAGACCCAGGTTCAATCTTTGGATCGGGAAGATCCCCTGGAAAAGGAAATGGAACCCACTTCAGTATTCTTGCCTGGAAAATTCCATGGACAGAGGAGCCTGGTGGGGTATAGTCCATGGGATTGCAGGCGTCAGACACGACTTAGTGACTAAACCACCATCAGCCTTATGTATGACAAGTTGAATGTTCACATGGAAAAGATGGGAGAGAGAAGTCAAATAAAAAAAACAAAAACATTAAAAATTTCTAGCCTGGGTATTTGATAATACAGCATCTTTAATAAGGGAATATTGGAAAAGCTAATTCTGTGAAGTCAAGATGTGTAGGTAAGCTGAGTTTGAAGTGTGCCTGGCGCTGATTCAGAAAGGCGAGGTCTAAAGATAGACTTGGTAGATATGACCATTGAACCTCTGTTGGTAAAATGAGTTTATTACAAGAAGAGATTTGAAGAGCCCTTAAGATAGATTCCACAAAGTACTCACTGGGTGGTTCAGTTCAGTCGCTCAGTCGTGTCTCACTCTTTGCGACCCCATGGACTGCAGCATGCCAGGCTTCCCTGTCCATCACCAACTCCCAGAGCCTATTCAAACTCATGCCCATCGAGTCGGTAGTGCCACCCAACCATCTCATCCTCTGCTGTCCCCTTCTCCTCCTACCTTCAATCTTTCCCATCATCAGGGTCTTTTCCAATGAGTCAGTTCATCACATCAGGTGGCCAAAGTATTGGAGTTTCAGCTTCAGCATCAGTCCTTCCAATGAATATTCAGGACTGATTTCCTTTAGGATTAACTGGTTGGATCTCCTTGCAGTCCAAGGACTCTTGAGAGTCTTCTCCAACACCACAGTTCAAAAACATCAATTCTTCAGTGCTCAGCCTTCTTTATGGTCCATCTCTCACATCCATGCATGATTACTGGAAAAACCATAGCTTTGACTAGATGGACCTTTATTGGCAAAGTAATGTCTCTGTTTTTTAATATGTGTCTAGGTTTGTCACAGCTTTTCTCCCAAGGATCAAGCGTCTTTTAATTTCATGGCTGCAGTCATCTTCTGCAGTGATTTTGGGGCCCCAAAAAATAAAGTCTGTCACTTTGTTTGCCATGAAGTGGTGAGACCAGATACCATGATCTTAGTTTTTTGAATGTTGAGTTTTAAACCAGCTTTTTCACTCTCCTCTTTCACTTTCATCAAGAAGCTCTTTAGTTTCTCTTCACTTTCTGCCATAAGGGTGGTGTCATCTGCATATCTGAGGCTATTGATATTTCTCCCAGCAATCTTGATTCCAGCTTGTGCTTCATTCCAGCCTGGCATTTCTCATGATGTACTTTGCATATAAGTTAAATAAGCAGGGTGACAATATACAGCCTTGACGTACTCCTTTCCCAATTTGGAACCGGTCTGTTGTTCCATGTCCAGTTCTAACTGTTGCTTCCTGACCTGCATACAGGTCTCTCAGAAGGCAGGTAAAGTGGTCTGGTATTCCCATCTCTTTCAGAATTTTCCATAGTTTGTTGTGATCTACACAGTCAAAGGCTTTAGTGTAGTCAATAAAGCAGAAGTAGATGTTTTTCTGGAACTCTCTTGCTTTTTCTATGACCCAGTGGATGTTGGCAATTTGATTTCTGGTTCCTCTGCTTTTCTGAATCCGGCCTGAACATCTGGAAGTTCACAGTTCATGTACTGTTGAATCCTGGGTTAGAGATTTTAAATATTACTTTGCTATTGTGTGAGATGAGTGCAAATGTGCTGTAGTTTGAACATTCTTTGGCGTTGCCTTTCTTTGGGATTGGAATGAAAACTGACCTTTTCCTTTTCTGTGGCCACTGCTGAGTTTTACAAATTTGCTGGCGTATTGAATGCAGCACTTTCACAGCATCATCTTTTAGGATTTGAAATAGCTCAACTGGAATTCCACCACCTCCACTAGCTTTGCTCGTAATGATGCTTCCTAAGGCCCACTTGATTTTGCATTCCAGGGTGTCTGGCCCTAGGTCAGTGATCACACCAATGTGGTTATCTGGGTCATTAAGATCTTTTTTGTATAGTTCTTCTGTGTATTCTTGCCACATCTTCTTAATATCTTTTGCTTCTGTTAAGTCCATGCCATTTTTGTCCTTTATTGAGCCCATCTTTGCATGAAATGTTCCCTTGGTATCTCCAATTTTCTTGAAGAGATCCCTAGTCTTTCCCATTCTATTGTTTTCTTCTGTTTCTTTGCATTGATTACTGAGGAAGGCTTTCTTATCTCTCCTTGCTATTCTTTGGAACTCTGCATTCAGATGGGTGTATCTTTGCTTTTCTCTTTTGCCTTTTTTGCATTTCTTTTTCTTGGGGATGGTCTTGATCACTTCCTCCTGTAAAATGTCACAAACCTCTGTCCATAGTTCTGGGTGGTAGGTATAAGCAATTTTGTGCTGGTGAACCATAACAAGTTGAATATTTTACCTATAATCTGATATGTGTGTGAGTTTAACCCTTGACTAAAAATACCATATCTAATAAACTTTTGTTTTATTTCTCTTCTAGTCATTTTAGCTTTCTATTTTATAATTGCTTTAATGGTATGCTAACTCTGTAAAATAATTAGCTTTCAACAAGTCAAATTATTTTGTGAACTTTAGAGATTTGCTGAAGGAAATTTTAAAAAATAAAGGTGCTTTTTCATTGATATGGTATGAAAAGTTTGAATAGGTTGGTTTTCTTTGAACAAATTAAAATTTTTGTTGTCTTTAAGCAGTGAAAAATGACAGAGAAGCTTTCAGAATATTTATAAATCCATCTGTGGTTAAAATAAAGATAGCATATTTGGTTTAAAAAAAGCCTTTTCACAGCTGTTATTTGGAATTTCAAGTGTGAAACTTTTAAAAAAATGTATGAGAAAATGATATAGATAGTTTCAATCTTTATATACAGATTTCATTCAGAACATCTTGACTATTTGTATGTTGCTATTATATATAGGTACAGGTAATATTTTACCAGAATCTATATGGAGAATGCAAAAATGTTTTGTTAATTCTCTGTGAAATGAATATACTTCCAAAAATTACTTGTGCTATCTGCTGGAGCCAGAGTTAATACACAGCCTCTCAGCAGTGGATTAGCAAATGAAAAGAAGTGCTCTGAACCCAGGAGAAGAAAATAAGTGTCAAGAAATACTCCCATCCCCCTTTCTTCTCTTCCAAGCTTTTAGATCTTTGTGTGATGAGGTATCCCCAGAGGATACCCTAGTAACTCTCTGAGCTGTAGCTCCCAGGAGCAGAGCAAACTGGAGATCCCTGGAGGCTGCAGCCTGGCTCTCTACTTTCTTCCCTGCCCTTGCCTTGGTTGTCCACCCCCTACTGGTTTCTTTCATAAATAGACAGGGTGAATGGGCCCCCTACTCTAAAATATTAATCTCATGGTCTGTCATTCCACTATTCTGATTTCACTTCTTTGGATTTTTAAAAAGATTTTATCTGAAAGATCCCCTTTTAAAATGCAAATACCCCTGGGAGAGGTCAGACCTTAGTCCTCAGCTAACATCTCAATTGTCAGTTAGCACCTAAATTCACCTTTGTACACATTTGCCTGAGAAGAACCCTGGCTAAAAGTGGTAAAACTAGTGGAAAGCTATCATTTATAATAATAGTAGTAGTAGTAGTAGTAGTATTAACATTAGTATTAGTATTAATATTAGTATTAGTATTAATATTAGTATTAGTATTAATAATAGTAGTAGTAGTAGTATTGGGAGGTAAGATATACTAAGAGCCAAATTATTAGCAGCCAAGAATTGTTGTAAGTGCTTTACAAATATAAATTTTCCCAAATCCCTCATCAACCTGTTGCTGTTATTACCATTGTTATTTTACAGATAAGAAAACAGGTATGTGGAATGTAAATGCTTGTGTTAGACTCAAGCATTTGGATTTCTTAGGGCTCTCTGTTATGCTGTGAGACCTTCCCTGCTATATGGCCTCTCAGAGAGGTGGCATCTGATCAACATTTCACCATTTTGACAATTTTGCATCAAATGCAATCATGCTGTTTGATTATCGACCACTTCCTGTTGAAGGTCAGGGGCCTTGCCATCATCTAAATAGATTTTTTAGTAACAACTGTAATGAAATTGACAAATTCCTTGTAACTAAGAGAATGTATTTGCAAGATATAGAAGAGAAGGAAGTGAAGAGACTAGTTTATAATTTAGCACTATCTTTCCTACTTAAAACTTATTCAAGTAATACATTCATTATTTTGAGGAATTTAAAATATGGATTAATAAAATAATTTACAGTCTGACCTTGAGATAACCCAAAAGTGAATGAATGAATATATGTGTGTATATATACATATATTTTCTTCTCTAGGCTTTTTTTTTTCTTTTGAGCCTTATTTTCTGAACATTCTGCAAGATGTCAACTCATACCACCTCTTTAAAATTTCAGAATGAGGGACTTCCCTGGTGGTCCAGTGGTTAAGACTCCACACTTCCAATGCAGGGGACGTGGGTTCAATCCCTGGTCAGTGAGTTAAGATCCCATATGCTGCATGTGTGGCAAAATAAAAAATAAATATATAAAGTAATAGTTTAAGAATGAAATAAATTTCCTTGAGCGTAAACAGCATTTCCCACTTCATCTCTGCAAGAAGTTGAACTAATAATTATTGTCTGTGACTTGCCAGAAATGTGTTTAACAAAATTTTCTCTGTGTTCTTTTTGTGATCCCTTTCAAATAAAAAAGAACCCTAGGTTCTTCTCTTGATCTCCATATTGAGTCAGTTCTTTCAACCAATGTTTGATCTGTACTGATCTACCTCTGTTTCCATCTTAGCTTCAACACTGCTACATCTTTAATTTCCTTGTAATATCTGGAACAGAAATCTCCTTTAATCATACTTATCCTTCCTCTAGATCCACCATTCAGATCCCTCTGTACCTACATATCTGTCATTATCCTTTATAGATTCTAGAGTGGCTTCTTATTGCCCCTTGTAGACTGTGGAAGCAGGCTTTGGGAATGATTCAGGCAGAGAATTCTCCAGGTTCCAAGTAGCAGTTAAAAGGGAAGTTTGGAATGTATTCTTGTTCCAGGTGGCCACATCCCCTTACTCTGCTGGCTGCACATAATGAGGAACAGTCAAGAGAACCCCCTAAAGTGTCAGGTCTGGGCCCCCATTGTTTGTGTCTAAAGATGAAGTGTGCTGCTGCTCTGTGGAAAGTAAACTTTCAGTGACCGCAAGTATCAAAACTGGGAGACCATTAGGAGCCTAACTGCAGTAATCCACTTGACTTTGGCTTTGTCCAGGGAGGTAGTGGTGGTGGTGGTGTTCAGTCACTAAGTTGTGTCTAACTCTTTGAGACCCCATGGACTACAGCATGCCAGACTCTTCTGTCCTCCACTGTCTCCTGGAGTTTGCTCAAATTCCTGTCTATTGAGTCAGTGATGCTATCTAACCATCTCATCCTCTGCTGCCCCCATTCTCCTTTTCCTTCCATCTTTCCCAGCATCAGGGTTTTCTCCAGGTGGACAAGGTGAGTTGGCTCTTTGCACCAGGTGGCCAAAGTATTGGAGCTTCAGCATCAGTTCTTCCAATGAATATTCAGGGTTTATTTTCTTTAAGCCAAAGTATTGGAGTTTCAGCATCAGTTCTTCGAATGAATATTCAGGGTTTATTTCCTTTCTGATTGACTGGTTGATCTCCTTGCAATCCAGAGGACTCTCAAGAGTCTTCTCCAGCACAGCAGTTCAAAAGCATCACTTCTTCAGCACTCAGCCTTCTTTATGGTCCAACTTATATGCATACATGACTACTGGAAAAACCATAGCTTTGACTATATGGACTTTTGTTGCAAAGTGATGTCTCTGCTTTTCAATATGCTGTCTAGGTTTGTCATAGCTTTCCTTCCAAGGAGCAAGCATCCTTTAATTTCATGGCTGCAGTCACTGTCCATAGTGATTTCAGAGCCCCCAAAAATAAAATCTGTCACTGCTCCCACTTTGATTTCCCCTTTGATTTGCCTTGAAGTATTGGGACTGGATCCAATGATCCTAGTTTTTTGAATGTTGAGTTTTAAGCCAGCTTTTTCACTCTCCTCTTTTACCTTCATCAAGAAGCTCTTTAGTTCCTCTTCACTTTCTGCTGTCAGAGTGGTATCATCTGTGTATCGGAAGTTGTTGATATTTCTCCCAGGCATCTTGATTCCAGCTTGTGATTCATCCATACTGGCATTTCACATGTTGTACTCTGCATATAAGTTTAACAGGGTGACAATATACAGCCTTGTCCTCCTTTCTAAATTTTGACCCAATCACTTGTTCCATGTCTGGTTGTAACTGATGCTTCTTGACCCACATACAAGTTTCTTTAGAGAAAGGTAAGGTGGTCTGGTATTCCCATCTCTTTAAGAATTTTCCACAGTTTGTTATGATCCACAGTCAGAAGCTTTAGCATAGTCAATGAAGCAGAAATAGATGTTTTTCTGGAACTCTCTTGCTTTCTCCATGATCCCATGAATGTTGGCGATCTGATCTCTGGTTCCTCTATCTCTTCAAAACCCAACTTGTACATCTGGAGTTTCTCAGTTCATGTACTTCTGAAGCTTAGCTTGAAGGATTTTGAGCATTACCTTGCCAGCATGTGAAATGAAAGCAATCACATGGTAATTTGAACATTGTTTGGCCTTGCCCTTCTTTGGGATTGAAATGAAAACTGACCTTTTTCAGTCCTGTGGCCACTGCTGAGTTTTCCAAATTTCCTGACATATTGAGTGCAGCACTTTAATAGCATCATCTTTTAGGATTTTAAATAACTCAGATAGACTTCCATCACTTCCAGTAGCTTTGTTCATAGTAATGCTCTCTAAGGCCCACTTGACCTCACATTCCAGGTTGTCTGGCTCTATCTAGGTGAGTGACCACACCATTGTGGTTTTCTGGTCTTTAAGACCTGTTTTGTATAGTTCCTCTGTGTATTTTTGCCACTTCTTCTTAATCTCTTCTGCGTATGTTAGGTCCTTAATGGTTTCTGTCGTTCATCATGCCCATCCTTGCATGTAATGTTCACTTGGTATCTCCAGTTTTTGTAAAGAGATCTCTAGTCTTTCCCATTCTGTTGTTTTCCTCTATTTCTTCACATTGTTCATTTAAGAAGGCTTTCTTATCTCTCCTTGCTATTCTCTGGAACTCTTCATTCATTTGGGTGTATCTTTCCTTTTTTCCCTTGCCTTTCACTTTTCTTCCTTCCTCAGCCATTTGTATAGGCTCCTCAAGCAACTACTTTGCGTTCTTGCATATTTTTCTTGGGGATGGTTTTGATCACCACCTCCTGTACAATGTTATAAACCTCCATCCATAATTCTTCAGGCAGATTCTTCAGATCTGTCTACCAGATCTAATCCCTTGAATCTATTTGTCACCTCCACTGTATAATCGTAAGTGGTTTGATTTAGGTCATACCTGAATGGCCTAGTGGTTTTCCCTTTCTTCAATTTAAGCCTGAATTTTGCAGTGAGCAGCTGATGATCTTGGTGAAGGCAATGGCAACCCACTCCAGTACTGTTGCCTGGAAAATCCCATGGTTGGAGGAGCCTGGTAGGCTGCAGTCCATAGGGTCGCTAAGAGTCGGACATGACTGAGCGACTTCACTTTCACTTTTCACTTTCATGCCTTGGAGAAGGAAATGGCAACCTACTCCAGTACTCTTGCCTGGAGAATCCCAGGGACAGGGGAGCCTGGTGGGCGGGCGTCTCTGGGGTCGCACAGAGTTGGACACGACTGAAGCGACTTAGCAGCAGCAGCAGCAGCTGATGATGATGATCTGAGCTATGGTCAGCTCCAGATCTTTTTTTTGCTGACTGTGTAAGGATTCAGGGTGAAAACAGTAGAGATAATAAGTACTCAGATTCTAGATATATTTTGACAGTAGAGCCAAATATTTTTACTTAAGGATTGGTGTGTGGGGGGAGAGAGAGATTGGAGACAAGTATGATCTCAGGATTATTAACCTCAGGAGCTGGAAGGATTTAGGATAATGGAGTGTATTAATCACTGATGTCTTATTTTTGCCATTAGCAACTATTGTTGTTTGCTTACTCAAATAAAATACTGTATTTGAACAGATTTTGGACATCAGGAAATCTTGAGGGAAGAGGAGTGCACATGTGAGGTCTGGGGTTGGTAATTTTCAATCTATACTTGACATACCCTGTAGCTAAAAGTGAAGAAATTGTGGTAGGCAGGAGTATCTGATTGCTAAGACATTTTACAAGCAAAGAGGTGGAAAGAAACCAAAAGTCAGCTTTACCTTTGCAGTTTTCTTAGGACCTAGAGGTGGCATCTGCAAGTACCACTGAAATTCATATTGCTGTCCTAAAAAATTCAAACCATTGATCATGCTGCACACAATGTTCTGAGTGTTCTGTATCTAGATCCCCAACTGCAGCCCAAAGTTTGTGTTCAATTTATGTTAAATCAGTGAAGAAAACATTTCATGATGTCCTACTTTTTAACTAGATTTTGTTTTATTGTTTTTAGGTACAGGTAGCAGATGTGTTCCTTTAATTGATAAAGAAACAAGTTTGATCAAAATCAGATTTGTTTTATTATGTTGGGGTTTTGGGATTGTGGGTTTGTATTTTGGAGTAAGCCTCTAATTTCATATAATGTTTAGGCATGCAAGAATGTAAAAGATCATTATATTGCCACTGATTTCTTATTTTTCCTTTTTTTCCTGTTATTTGCTTATACATTGTTGCACATTCCTGAGAGTCTAGTCAAACACAAAAGACAGAGGGGGAGAATACTTTTCTCTTTTCTTAAGGCAAATTGTCAAGTCTATCAAATCAGAGTATGTTACAGAGCCACAAATTAAATAAAGGTCATTATGGATATACTACTGGAAAGCCAAATTTTAAATAGTATTTAAAATTAGAATATTTAATATTATTTAAATAAATAAAGTGTAATATTGATTTATTCACTACAGATGTGTGTCAAATAAATATTTATTGTTTACTGGACATTTGCTATGTGCCAGATATTTGGTTATCTGAGTACTTTAACAATTCAGTGAAGGTGGTATGATTTTCCCTGTTTCACAGATGAAGTTTAGAGAAGTTAAAATGTTTGCTCAAGTCAGATATAAAGCAGTATGTGGCAGAGGTAACATTCAAACGTAAGTTTTTCTACTTCAGACCCCATGCTTATAACTATGTGTTGGGGTCCTTTAATGGACTGGAACCTGGTGGTACGGAGTCGACGATAAGAAAGTAAAAGAATGACGGAAGAAAAGAGGCTGGTATTCTCTGGTTTACACAGGGTGTCAATATAACTCTAAGGCAAAGAGTTAGCACCGTCTACGCAGGCTCAGGGCGCCCTCTCGAGGAGGTCTTGAAAGCCCGGGCAAGTAAGCAGACACAGCGGACCCCTGTGCTCCATAGAAGCAGCCTGAATGAGAGAGAGAAATGAAGAAAAGACACAGGGACCAATGTTCTGATGGAACAAAGGCATTTATTCAACGTATTGTGGGCATATATATACTGTCTTACAAGATAGCTTTTCTCAGTAGAGATAAGGATCAAAAATCTTACAAATCATCCAGGAAACATGAGGCTAGAATCAATCTCAAAGAGAGGGGGTTGTAAATAGTTACTTTCCATATCAGAAGGGAAGAGAGTTGTAAATGATTACTTTTCACCGTATGGAAAAGCTAGCGAAGGTAATGCATCCGTTCAGTTCAGTAATGCATAGATTCCTATTATTCCCGGGAACCGCCTGCGGCTCCTCTCTCCCCTGCATTCAGGAGCTAATAAGGAACAGAGGATTTATGCAAGACCAAAAACAGCACACAGGAAGCCTCTTGTTAAATGCTTCCTGACAACTATGATTATATTTTAGTAACTCCACTTAGGGCTCTTGGAATGTAGATATTAATAAGATGTATTTAGGTCTTGCCAGTCCCAATTTTTAAGAAAAAGGAATGACAATTGGTAAATGGAATGTGAAAAGTGGTCACTACCCATTCTTTACCAGTAGATGGTAGCATAAAATTGAAAACAATGTTTTTGAAAGGGAACCGTCAGAGAATGTAATTGTGTTCTTTCAGAGCAAGGCGGATGAGAGATAAGTGAAGTCTAGTGTAAATGAAAAGTGAGAATTGCCTTTGGTATTATGACAGGCAGCCCAGATATTAGGACCAGTGAGAACAAATTAACAAAATTATTCCTGGAAAAATACAATAATTCCTGGAAAAATACCTTGTAAAAAGAAAAATATTGGCTTTTTGTTTTCCTTTTATTAAAAATTGACATTGTTCTTAGTTTTCAGATGCTTCAAATGTTGTCAACAGAGAGTTGTTTGGATTATGTGTTCCTCATCTAGACTAAATAAATGCTAACAATGGATAAGTGCCAACACATTGGGCAGTTGCGGCTTGCTCAAGACCATTCCATCCTCAACCCGCAGAAATGGCATTGTGTGGACTGCAATACAACTGAGTCGATTTGGGCTTGCCTTAGCTGTTCTCATGTTGCCTGTGGAAGATATATTGAACAACATGCACTCAGGCACTTTCAAGAAAGCAGTCATCCTGTTGCATTGGAGGTGAATGAGATATATGTTTTTTGTTACCTTTGTGATGATTATGTTCTTAATGATAATGCAACTGGAGACCTAAAGTTACTACGGAGTACATTAAGTGCAATCAAAAGTCAAAATTATCACTGCACCACTCGTAGTGGAAGGGTTTTACAGTCTATGGGTACAAGTGATGATTCCTATTTCTTACATGATGGCACCCAATCTGTGCTTCAAAATGAAGATCAAATGTATACTGCTCTTTGGTACAGGAGGAGGATACTCATGGGTAAAATCTTTCGAACTTGGTTTGAGCAGTCACCCATTGGAAGAAAAAAGCAAGAACAATTTCAGGAGAAATTAGCAAAAAGAGAGGTGAAGAAAAGACGACAAGAACTATTAGAACATCAAGCTAAAGCAGAGTTAGAAAGTATGCCTCCCAGAAAGAGTTTACGTTTGCAAGGTCTAGCTCAGTCCACCACAGTAGAAATAGTTCCTGTTCAAGTACTGCTGAAAACCTCAGCATTGCCAGCAAAAGATAAAGTAGTATCTACCTCAGAAGATGTAAGATTGAAAAAAGCTGGTGACTCCTCTGTTAAACAAAGGCCAACAGTAACTCCTGGTGTAACAGGATTGAGAAATTTGGGAAATACTTGCTATATGAATTCTGTTCTCCAAGTATTGAGTCATTTACTTATTTTTCGACAATGTTTTTTAAAACTTGATCTGAACCGATGGCTGGCTGTGACAGCTAGTGATAAAACAAGATCATCTTATAGGTATCCTCCAGTCACAGATACAGTATATCAAATGAATGAATGTCAAGAAAAAGAGCCATACTCTGTGCACTTCAGACATCCAAGTTCATCATCAGGACTAAGTGGCGGAGCACCAAAGAGTAGAAAGATGGAACTTATTCAGCTAAGGGAGCCAAGTTCACAATACATTTCTCTCTGTCATGAATTGCATACTTTGTTCCAAGTCATGTGGTCTGGAAAGTGGGCCTTGGTCTCACCGTTTGCTATGCTACACTCAGTATGGAGACTAATTCCTGCTTTTCGTGGTTATGGCCAACAAGATGCTCAGGAATTTCTTTGTGAGCTTTTGGATAAAATACAACATGAGCTAGAGACAACTGGTACCAGGTTACCAGCTCTTATCCCTACTTCTCAAAGGAAACTTATCAAGCAGGTTCTGAATGTTGTGAATAACATTTTTCACGGACAGCTTCTTAGTCAGGTATGGATTTTTTAAAAATCTTATTGTCATCTTGGGGAATTCATAAAGTGAAGCCTAAAAAATGCATATGCTCTGTATAGCTAATATGTTAGTGTTAATACTGTTCTCAGGTCAAATTAGATCACTTTTACAAGTAGGTATGAAGACGTCAGCTGACTGCAACAGTTGTTTCACCTTCATGAATCATTGGAAGTAGTTTTATGTCGATGGTATTAAAGCTTTATGATGGGGGTGGGGTGGGAATTAGGAAACAGAGCTTCTTAGGTTAATAATATTGCATTCATTCTCTGAGGGATTGAGATGAGTTTAATTGCACAAGGAACAGATTTGAAGATACTTTTGTACTAGGAATGGTTTTGGTTCACACTTGAGTAGTTTCAGGAACCAAGAGAGTAGCCCTGGAGGATTTCCTATAAAACCAAAGGGAGCAAGGACTGAAAACTTGAACAGGTAGATAGGGAAGTTTTAAGGTAAATAGATATGATTTTATTTAGAAAGATCCTAAATGATTTTCCTCTATTTTAATTATAGCTGTAAAAATTTCCCTTTGTGACAGTCACAGAACCAGAATCTTCCATCTAATTAATGATTCTCTAGAATGAGTAGACTCTCGGGTAGACTATTACTAGACATCAGCTCTCTACTTTTCCAGAGCATAGAACTTTAAAAAATGTGTGTGTTGTTATTTTTTTAACTGAGGCAGTTGAGTCACTATACACACGTTCAGTTGAACTGTTCCTCAGTTCATCTTTCATGGTAATGATACCACCTTTTGTTTTTATAGCATACTTTTCTGGAATATAGTTTAAATATTTCTATGAAGTTTGTTTCACTTCATGTTTCAGAAATGTCTAGATTCTACATTGTGTGACTTAGCAAATAAGAGTTGTGGTTTTTGGGGTTGCATGCAATATTATTTTTCTATCATCTTTCTCTGTCATTTTTAACTTTTTATGCAAAAGTTTAAAATACACAGTTATAAATAAAAGTGATATATACCATATGGAAAACCTATATAGTACAGTTAAATCTGTGTAGAAGAAAAGAAAAAATCATACATTAGTCCCAAAACGCCACATAACACACACATAAAACTATGAATATTTTGGTATATTTCTTTCTAGTTTTTTTCTGAATATTTATACATATTTTTGCCCTAATTATATGGTCATGTTGAATTTACCTGATTCTTTTTCCACTTTGTTTAATAATTAAGGATTTTTCATAGTCATTAAAATATTTGGTCATTTTTTTCACATTTCAGTGTCCAGCATATGTATATACCATAGTTTTTTTTAACCATTCCCCTATTGTTGATTTGTAAACTACTTCCAATTTTTCCATTATTATAATGTCACGATCAATTACTACAGTTTTTCTAATGATTTCCTTAAGACAGAGTCCTGGAATTACTTTGTCAAAGAGTAGTACTTTTGCTATGTGGTTGCAGATGCCTTTCCAGAAAGCTACCATTTCGTGTTTTGAATAGTGTGAGAGGGTATGTACTTGTTTTTTTCCTTTATGGATGAATTTTGAATTTAATAAAAGTTGTTATGCCAGCACTTTGCTCTCTTCCCTTCTAATGTGTAATAAATACTTAGAAAATTGGTCATTTCAGAAGATTCAGAGGTAGGTTGCTGGAATGGCTTTTTTAACCTGCCATATTCAAGAAACTGTTCTCAAAAGGTCAAACCTTGGTCCTGGTGAGTCCCCAAACTATTAACACTAGGGGTATTCTTCTTTTCTTTGTGTCAGTGTATTTAATTTAAAATGTAAATTACAACTGGCTTATTTTGTTGTGTGTTCCAGGAATATAGCTTTTGCGAAAGAGTTTAGTAATGTTTCATATCATGTGGATTATTAGATCTTTAAAGTCTGTCTTCAGTTATGGGCAGTGTTGGCATTAAATCCTGCTGAATGCTTTACCGAAGTTATTCTTTCCTTTTTCAGTTACTATATTTCCTATGTAAGTTGTCAGAAAGGCCTCCTGTTCTTTGAGGTTCCTATATTTTGATCAGGATTTTAATGTAGTGCTGTTTGCTTTAAGTGGAAGTATTTATATGTATTTTATATATACTATCTTTGGAAATTATTAGTTGGTAGGGCTTCAAAATCTGTGTGTACTAATGTACTAATATAAAAGTATGCTGTATTTTAAATTTTGCATATAAAAATATGCTAATAGCATTTTACTTGCATTATGGTTAAGAAGTTATGGGGATTTGGGAAGAGAAAACCAATCAGTGAAAGATGAGAAAGGAAAAAGAGCAAAGAAACTCAAGTCTAATAATCTAAGCATGTTAAATGTATATAAATATATATTATATGTATAGACACACATACACACACATATATATATACATGGTGTATATCTAATTAAGTGAGCCCATAGTTTGGTTTTTTTTTTTTTACTAAATTCATACTTGACTGAACTTAGTAAAAAAAAAAAAAAGCCCTTAGAGCTTTTTTTTTTTTTTTTTTTTTTTATTAAGCAACTAGTATATTTTATTTTATTTTTTTTTTATAAATTTATTTATTTTACTTGGGGGCTAATTACTTTACAATATTGTAATAGTTTTTGCCATACATTGACAAGAATCAGCCATGGGTTTACATGTGTTCCCCTTCCCGAACCCCCCACCCACCTCCCTCCCCCTCCCTCCCCCTCCCATCCCTCTGGATCATCCCACTGCCCCGGCCCCGAGCCCTTGTCACATGCATCGAACATGGAATGGTGCTCTGTTTCACATATGACAATACACATGTCTCAATGCCATTCTCCCAGAACGTCCCACCCTCACCTTCTCCCTCAGAGTCCATAAAATTGTTCCATGCATCTGTGTCTCTCATTCTGTCCCGCATATAGGGTTATCGTTACCATCTTTCAGATTCCATATATATGCATTAGTATACTGTATTGTTGTTTTTCTTTCTGGCTTACTTCACTCTGTATAATGGGCTCCAGTTTCATCCATCTCAGTAGAACCGGTTCAAATGTATTTTTTTTAATGGCTGAGTAATATTCCATTGTGTATATGTACCACAGCTTCCTTATCCATTCATCTGCTGATGGACATCTAGGTTGCTTCCATGTCCTGGCTATTGTAAACAGTGCTGCGATGAACATTGGGGTACACGCGTCTCTTTCAATTCTGGTTTCCTCGGTGTATATGCCCAGCAGTGGGATTGCTGGGTCATATGGCAGTTCTAGTCCCAGTTTTTTAAGGAATCTCCACACTCTTCTCCATAGTGGCTGTACTAGTTTGCATTCCCACCAACAGTGTAAGAGGGTTCCCTTTTCTCCACACCCTCTCCAGCATTTATTGCTTGTAGACTTTTGGATAGCAGCCATTCTGACTGGTGTGAAATGATACCTCATTGTGGTTTTGATTTGCATTTCTCTAATAATGAGTGATGTTGAGCATCTTTTCATGTGTTTGTTAGCCATCTGTATGTCTTCTTTGGAGAAATGTCTGTTTAGTTCTTTGGCCCATTTTTTGATTGGGTCATTTATTTTTCGGGAATTCAGCTGCAGAAGTTGCTTGTATATTTTTGAGATTAATTGTTTGTCTGTTGCTTCATTTGCTATTATTTTCTCCCATTCTGAAGGCTGTCTTTTCACCTTGTTTATAGTTTCCTTTGTTGTGCAAAAGCTTTTAATTTTAATTAGGTCCCATTTGTTTATTTTTGCTTTTATTTCCAATATTCTGGGAGGTGGGTCATGGAGGATCCTGCTGTGATTTATGTCGGAGAGTGTTTTGCCTATGTTTTCCTCTAGGAGTTTTATTGTTTCTGGTCTTACGTTTAGATCTTTAATCCATTTTGAGTTTATTTTTGTGTACGGTGTTAGGAAGTGTTCTAGTTTCATTCTTTTACAAGTGGTTGACCAGTTTTCCCAGCACCACTTGTTAAAGAGGTTGTCTTTTCTCCATTGTATATTCTTGCCTCCTTTGTCAAAGATAAGGTGTCCATATGTGCGTGGGTTTATTTCTGGGCTTTCTATTTTGTTCCATTGATCTATATTTCTATCTTTGTGCCAGTACCATACTGTCTTGATGACTGTGGCTTTGTAGTAGAGTCTGAAGTCAGGCAGGTTGATTCCTCCAGTTCCATTCTTCTTCCTCAAGATTGCTTTGGCTATTCGAGGTTTCTTATATTTCCATACAAATTGTGAGATGATTTGTTCTAGTTCTGTGAAAAATACCATTGGTAGCTTGATAGGGATTGCATTGAATCTGTAGATTGCTTTGGGTAGAATACTCATTTTCACTATATTAATTCTTCCAATCCATGAACACGGTATATTTGCCCTTAGAGCTTTTTGAATGCCTCATAGTTAAAGCCCATCAATGCGTAGTGAGTTTAAGGAAGAAAAATATTATTCCCTGAAAATAATGTAAAGAGATCATTCAGAATTCTGATAGTACATTTTCAGAAGAAAAGCTTTACAGGTAATGACTTCTAGTGAAAGGAGTAAATATTTTGACAGAAGGATTGTAATCTGAGAAACTAATATTTTATTTGCAGGTTACATGTCTTGCATGTGACAACAAATCAAATACCACAGAACCTTTCTGGGACTTGTCACTAGAATTCCCAGAAAGATACCAATGCAGTGGAAAAGATAGTGCTTCCCAGCCGTGTCTGGTTACTGAAATGTTGGCTAAGTTCACAGAAACCGAAGCTTTAGAAGGAAAAATCTACGTATGTGACCAGTGTAATTGTAAGTAGAGGCTATATATTCTCTTTGTTTTTCTAAGGTTAGCAAAGAGAAACACAAATGAGGGGAAACGAAGAAATTCCTTAAGTAGCAGGTATAGAAATAAATTGTTTATCAAAAGAAACTTGGGCTACATATTTCTCCTTTTTAATTGATGTTTGTGAACTACATGTTTGTTTTGCCTTATGGATGACATTAAAATATTTTTGATCCTACAGTAAGTTGTAGAAAGGATTCATAAAATAAAATTTAAATTCAATATGTGAGTAGAATAAAGTAGTGAAGGGGAATAGTAAAAGGTATTTAGTACTGAATGAAATGATTGCTTTGTGAGTCTTTTTGGTGCACATCAAAACATTGATATATAGACAACATATGTATATGTGTGTGTATACATACCTATAAAATAGGAAATAATATACATTGCTGGACTGCTGCAATGGACACTGGCTTCATAAAAGCAAAGATTTATTAAAAAACCATCCATTGACTGTCTCTTCTATAATTAGTCATTGTTCTAGTCGTTGTGGAAAGAGGAAAGACACTTTGAAGATGCTCACATAACTAATGGAGAAAACAGATAGACAAGGTCTACTGTGATAAGCTCTCTAATGGAAGTGAGCATAGGAACCCAGCACTGGGAGATGAAACAGCCATTTCAATTAAACAGAAGCATCCTCCTCCAGTGAAGTGGTATTGAAACATGTATATTATCGTATGTGAAACAGAACACCATTCCATGTTCGATGCATGAGACAAGGGCTCAGGGCCGGGGCAATGGGATGACCCAGAGGGATGGGATGGGGAGGGAGGTGGGTGGGGGGTCCAGGAAGGGGAACACATGTAAACCCATGGCTGATTCATGTCAATGTATGGCAAAAACTATTACAATATTGTAAAGTAATTAGCCCCCAACTAAAATAAATAAATTTATAAAAAAAAAAAAAAACCACATCAGATCTGCTACGTCTTCATCTGGTTTCTCTATCTCTATCAATGTGTAGTACATGGCATTTTTAATGTTTATACTATATATAAACTTAATCTCCTTAATCTCCATGTCCAGAAAAAAAAAAAACGACTCTAGGGCGTTAGATAATAAACTCCTAAGGTAACATAAAAGAAACAGTGGCTGTTCCAGCATTGAAAAAATGGTATATAAGTTGATGGTGTTTTAGAACAACTTATACCAACATTGTTTTCTGAGTGCTGCCTATTACAAAATCTGTTGTAAATAGGAGCCTAATATTTATAAGATTAGAAGAAAATAAACCTTTATCAAACTTGTATAGTGTTTATTTTCTTGAACATAAATGTGAATGGTCCTAGATGTTTTCTTCACCAAATCTGGGAGTAGAAAGATATGAAAATAAATGCAGAAAATTATAACATGTTTATATATGCTGGGCCCACCAAATAAAGGCCTAAAAGAGCTGCTTGAATTTAATCTATAATGGCAAATGTTTAAAACTATAATTCAAGGAGTTAACATGCTTTGTCTAGCTACACTTGTACCATATATTCTGGGAGACAACCCAAAGTTACATCCCTAAGATCCTGCAGCAATCTGATACCTGGGTCTCTGGAGCATAGACCTGGAGGAAAGACTTCTGCTGGAAAGAGGAGTTGGGTTAGAGGACAGCCTCATGGTGGACTGATTCCACTTCCTATAAGCAGCAGCTTCTCCTGTGGCTGGTGTTGGGTTGATATACAAGTTGAAGGATAACTCCTGGACATCAGGAGCAAACTTTGGTAGCCAATGGCCTAGAGAGAAGCTGCAGCACAAGGTCCATAGGTGGACCTCTAGAGATAGCAGAAGGTAAAAAGAATCCTCAGTTCCCCTTGTTTGAGATCTGGTACTAAAATAGCAAGACACTGAGGGAGATCTCAGATACAGAGCTAATGAAGGCTTGCTTTCTCAGGCGGTGCTGGGTTGGATCTCCAGGAAGCGGGGAGGGGTGCTCTGGGCAGGAAGGTTCCACGCCCATGGGATCCTGATTAGCCTCAAGAAGTGAACTGACCATGATTGATTAGACTTTGGTAAGAGTATATTAAGTATGTGTTTAGGGAGTCATTTTTCCTTTTAGTTGGCATAGCCAAATCCATTTAAAAATATTATAGCACTATATCTTTCTGTTGCCTTATTTCAGGACTAGATTAAATTATGTACAGTGTATGTGGGGGATTGGTTCCAGGCACACCTGCTTATACTAAAATCTGCCAATCTGCCAAACCATCCCTGAAGATTTCACATCTACAGATTCAACCAACCATGGGTGTAAATTTCAATCCATGGTTCGTTGAATCTGTGTGTGCGAAACATACAGTCAATTGTGTCAACTGTGATTGAAAAAAATAAACATCTGCATGTTAGTGGACCCATGTAGTCCAAGCCTTTGTTGTTCAAGGGTCAACTGTACTTGTTTGTTTACCTGTCTGCCTTGACTGGCTCATAAGTTTTGTGTGTATGGTTTACATGATTGTGGGATTCCTTGGCATTTCAGATGGTAAAGAGTCTGCCTGCAGTGTGGGAGACCTGAGTTCGATCCCTGGGTTGGGAAGATCCCCTGGAGAAGGAAATGGCAATCCACTCCAGTATTCTTGCCTGGAAAATCCCATGGACAGAGGAGCTGTCAATGGGGGCTACAGTGCATGGGGTCACAAAGAGTCGGACATGACTGAGCGACTTCACTTTCACCTTCTTTTACATGATTGTTAAATGTCTCGAGAGCAAGGCCATGCCTTTATCTTTAGCCCTGTATAATGCCTATAACTCAGCAAATGTTTAATTGATAATACATGTCTGAATTATTTTGAGTTTACTCAAGCATTTCATTGTATCCTTAAATTTGCATCTCATTCTGTTTTTGATATCATAGCAAAACGTAGAAGGTTTTCCTCAAAACCAGTTATACTCACAGAAGCACAAAAACAGCTTATGATTTGCCACCTACCTCAGGTTCTCAGACTCCATCTCAAACGATTCAGGTTAGTAGTAGAATAAAGTTTGATACTTGACTGGGAGACTTATATACTTCTGCTTTTTTTTTTTAAGGAGAAAAAATTCTGTCATTATCTCTAGCCCTAATTATAGACAACATGTTCAGTAACTATCCTTCTGATACTATCTTCCCTTGTAGAATGCATTGCTGATAGCAGACTCCTTGCATTTTGGTTTGCGCAGTATATTATTCTCCTAGTCTCTGCTTGTAGTGTTTAATACTCAGCATGTTTTAGGTACAAAATTTTAAAATTAAAATCTATAGCTTGAGAGTATTTGACCCAATTGCTTCATGCTTGGAAAATGCCTGTTGTTGTTTCATATTCTTTGAGGAATATAAGGTAGAATTTTTTTCTCAAGATTATAGTCAAGACTTCACAGAAATATGATGAAGTAGAAATACTAAGTACCACAAACTACATACAAATGAATTTATCAGAGCCCTAGAGGAAGGCATTAGCTGATATCTAAACATTCCCAAAGCCTCCCTAATGGCACAGGGGACTTCATGTAATTTAAATCTCAGTTCGTATGTCATCTCAGGACTTTCCTGACCATCCTATTTAAAAGTAGCACCAACTCTGTCACATTACCTACCCTATTTTTGCTTCTTGGCAAAAACCAATATCTGCAATAGTTGATTTATTAATACCTGTTTCTGTCCCCCTAAACAGAAGTCCAGTAATGACAGTGGTCTTGTCTTTTCATTCCTGTATTCCAAAATCCAGAACTGAGGTCAGTACATATGTGCCCCAAAATACTAAGTGAATGAATGAAGTGTATGCAGGAGGAGGAACACTTTAGCCTGAGAGCAACATGAACAAAGGTATGAAGGAACAGGAAAGGGTAACACAACAAAAGGTTTAGTGAAGAGTCTGGGTGAGACCTGCCAGGGTGTGTGAAATCAAGTGGAATGAAAACAAGAAAATTGTTATGTCTTAATATTGTCCAGGGGGCTTCCCAGGTTGTGCTAGTGGTAAAGAACCTGCCTGCCAATGCAGGAGACATTAAGAGACACAGGTTCGATCCCTGGGTCGGGAAGATCCCCTGGAGGAGGGCATGGTAACCCACTCCAGTATTCTTGCCTGGAGAATCCCATCGACAGAGGAGCCTGGTGGGGTACAGTTCATAGGGTCGCAAGGAGTTGGACACAACTGAAGCGACTTAGCATGCACAGTATTGTCCAGGGCCAGGTAGCAAAGGCCAGGAAGCATGGAGAGGTCAGACCATATATGAGATCCTATAGATAGAATTAAAAGGGTTTAAATTTCTAGTACTTAATTGGCTACTATAAATCATTGAAGAACTTTCTGTTCTTCATAATTGCCTCTTTAATATGCCATTTGAAGCTCACCTTAATTTAAACCTATTTGCCTCTCTCCCATCTTCTGCCCAAAATATTTGTGATGCTTCCATGCCATATTTCTGATTCAGGGACCATTTTTATGCTGCCTTTACCACCACATTTATCTTTTTCCTTTCTCTCCATCTATTAAAAAAGTACTACTATATTTGCCAGTATATAAAATATGTAGGGCATATAAAACATAGAATGGGATTGGGGAGGGGCACACAAGAGCTTTAGGAGAAACCTAAACAGAACATTTCTAAGACCTTACAAGCTCCCCATGTGTGCCTCCTAGTCCTATTCCCTTTCAGAAATAAATCATGAATTTTTGGTATAGTGTTATCTTGTTCTTTTATCATTTTACTGTATTTTTATCAGCAGACAAAAAGGGATATCCTGCTCATCAACGGAAATAATCTTCTAATTAGACAACTGACAAGTACTTATTTAGCATAATTCAGTAAATTAAAGTTTGAATTTTATGGTATAATAAAAGAGAGATAAAGGGAGAATGATAGGAACTTAGGTTAAGCAAGCTCCATTATTTTACATGCTTGGTACTAAGATTAAAGGTGCACTGGATACAGGACTCTTTATACACTTAATAGGGAAAGATTGGGATATGACTTCTAGTGTGGCAGGTGACATTTTCAAGTCTCACCTTTAGTTCCATACAATTTTACATCATACTAATTAAGCATTTTTTTTCACATTTTTTTTTCTTCATAAAACCTGTTTGCCTTTCTCCCTACTTTACCTGCTACTGTCTTCACTGCATGTTTAAATACATTGATACTATATTTTCAGCTGTTTTTTGTCATTGTACCATAGCACTCCAAGTTGGACTATAATCTCTTGAAAGAACTACCATTTATTTTTCCCCTGTAGCACCACTTCATACTATTCAATGATAAAAGCATTGCTTTACATGCACAGACCCACTACTGGGAAGCATGATCAACAGATTGAGAAACTGACAGTATAGAGACGATATCTGAGTTTTGTCACTAATGGGTATTATACTGATTTACACACAGGAAGGGTCACAGTTTCTTTTTTTTTTAAGTATGAAGAGCTCTTGAAGTGTTCTGAGGAATTAGAGGTGCCTGTTTTGTTTGGTTTTTTTCCCCACACCTGGCCAAGAAAGATCCAGATTATGTCTTCCAGGAACAAATTCTAGGTCCTGCCATTTCCTCCTTAAAAGTATTGACAAGAGAGTAAAGAATTAAAAACCCTTTGGTGGCTTGAATTTCTAACTTCAAAGGGGGAAAATGCCATATGGCTGTATTTTTTCTGAAAGTTCATTTTCTTCCTATACTATCCTCTAGCTACAGAAGCCAAATAATTTATTTTAGAACTTCACTGTACTTGTTTGGTAAATAAGCCTAAATTCCTCTATTGTAGCCAACTTCAGTAAGGATTTACTATTTACACTTTTTATATAGGATTGTACTCTATGCTCTCTGAGGTTTTCTATCATTATGAGTTTGGACCGGGTACATGGTTATGGTCCTCTATGCTCTCTGAGGTTTTCTATCATTATGAGTTTGGACCGGGTACATGGTTATGGTCCCTTGACTTTGTTAATTTTACCCTGCTTTGTTTGCAGGTGGTCAGGAGGTAGTAACCGAGAGAAGATTGGTGTTCATGTTGGCTTTGAAGAAATCTTAAACATGGAGCCCTATTGCTGCAGGGAATCCCTGAAGTCCCTCAGACCAGAATGTTTTATGTATGACTTATCTGCTGTGGTAATGCACCACGGGAAAGGATTCGGCTCCGGACACTACACTGCCTACTGTTACAATTCTGAAGGAGGTATAGCTGGAAAGAAGTGTTGTACCTTGGGGTAGGCTTTTGGAAGCCAGGGTTCAGTCTTCACAGATTTCTAAACTAGACACTAAGTAATCTTAAGAAAAGCCACTTGATTTGTTTTCTTTCAAGAAGAAAAAAAAATGGGGGTTTTGTGCAGAAAATAGAGTATTCTATGATGCAGGACTGTGGTAGTTTTGTAAGGGCTGAAGGGATAAAATAGTAAGGATGGTCTCATTAGTTACAAGTCAGAAAGTGTGAAAGGCATACTTCCAAGAGTAGGTCCTCTGTTTTCTGGTTGAATTCAGTGAATTTTGTTTAAGAACAGAGCACCTAACGAACTGGGGAATCACAGATATTTGGAACAACTTTGATTTCAAGTTCTAACATGAAACTTTCGCTTACTGCTTCCATGAACCTTAGAAAAAGAGGTATGGAGAAAAAGTCCATATAACCCAGGAAGGCAGTTAACATTACCATGAGTTTTACACAGTTTGCTTTATAATTACCAGCAAAAGCATCAACTGGTAAGATTATACCAGGAATTAAAGGTAGTGTCAAGTGAATGAATCAGATTCTATAACTTCAAATTACTTCTAGGACAAAGGTAGGTGATTCCAGAGTAACATACTGCCCAAGCTGTATTTCTAATTCAAAGAACTAAATTGGCTAGACAATTATTTTTCCTTCAAAAAAAAGCCTTCAACTCACTGAAACTCTTTAAATCCATGTTTTCATTTATACTAGAAATTTCTAAAGTTCCTTTGTAAACATTAAGATATACTTTTGTGCTTCACTCTAGGGTTCTGGGTACACTGCAATGATTCCAAGCTAAGCATGTGCACTATGGATGAAGTATGCAAGGCCCAAGCTTATATCCTGTTTTATACCCAGCGAGTTACTGAGAATGGACATTCTAAACTCCTGCCTCCAGAACTCTTGTCTAGTAGCCAACATCCCAGTGAAGAAGCTGATACCTCTTCTAATGAAATCCTTAGCTGATCCACAGACAGTAGGGGCTTTCTTCTTGTGATTTGTATATATATTTTTTAAAAGGGCTGACTTAACAATTTTGGGCTTCACTGTTTTTATTTTTACTTACTAATCAGTGCACACTGTGTTGTTTACACATTTTGTATCTAACTGCAATAGATTTTTTTATAGGATGAAGTTAGCTTAAGTATATGTATCAGTATCAGCAGGTAATTTTTGTTAAATACTTGGGAGTTTTAAACTTTTAGTGTTTACCTCAGACTGGTGTTACCTCTTTCTTGTGTTTTAATGTCTTAATTGGCTCAGATCATGAATTTGTGCAATCTTCTACTGAATAAGTTCAGGTGGCATCATTTTATACATTTATTTATCTTTTATAGTTATTTTCTATACAAATTCTTATCAGACAGATTAAACTTGCTTCACTAAGTCTTACCAGAAAAAGGGCATTTCTTTCAGATTTGTGTATCAGATGCCCCCAAAGGAAGTTCAGCTACTACAAAGTGAAATATTACCTACTCATTATCATTCAATACCCCTGAGGCTTTGTGTGGGACAGGACTCAGAATAGACTTTACTTTGGTAAACAGAACTTCCTTTTTCTCAAGTTTGTTGTAAAAATTATTCTTTACTTGGCATAGTCAAACTGTATTATACAAATGATGACAGCTTTTTAAATAGCATGTTTAAACGACTTCAGTATTATGGACATGATGGCTGAGACTTATATTAATAATAGTGATTTGCCTGGCAGCAAACGTTTGTCCAGATTCTAATAAAGTAGTCATTAAAAAAAAAAATGAATGTAGCAAACAGTATATTATGATGTAATACAAGTACAGTTCAGTTTGGGTATGAGTTCATTTTATGTATTTAACATTAGATCTCTTAAAAGTTTTTGTACTATTATATCTTGAGATTTTTGGTTTAAAGGGATAGAAATCAGTCTTGAAGAGAAAAAAACTGCATAGGACAGAGAACTGTTCAAAATTGGTATCTGAGCAAAATGTTCAGCATCTCACTTAGAATAAGTAACTAAAGCCAGATTAAATTGCTCTTGCTAGTATTAGGTGACTATTAAAAGCCTCTTAGATATTCAAACACTGGGCCCTTTTTGAAATTAAAATTACACTTGCATTTTATTAAAAATATAGTATGAAGTACTCATTGCTCTTCCCTAACAACCTTATGAGATATCTTTAAAGTCCTACTGTTGCTAACTTTATTCGGAAAGAAGAGAATCCACTAACCTCTAGAGGTATGTTAAGATCTTAGCTTGGTGTTAACCACTGGAAAATCATTTATCTTTTTTAAGTAGGTTTGCTTGCAGGTTGAAATCACCAGGGGCAGCTGATCATGAAGTGCAATGAGAATTTATCACTTCACAGACAAATCATTCATGCCAAAACTACAGCTTGAATTTAAATGGCTAAGGTTTAAAATTATTCATCTATTAAATACCTATGCAAGTTGTTACCTCAACTGTTAACATAATTATACCTCATTAAAGATTTATTGTGGCCAAGATACTTGTGTCTAGCCTTAACATCAAGGATTACTTTAAACTATACCTTTTAGTGTACCTAATTTTAGAGCAACAGTTTAAAAACAACTCTGGAAGCTATGTTGTTTACAGTGGTATAGTTGCTAGCCCTTTACTTTTTAAACCCTTAAAACTAAAACCGAGGCCGGGGGTACTGTGTATGTGAAGTCAAGGAAAGGGACTATGGGAACTCCTCTGTATTTTATGCTCAGTTTTGCTCTAAGCCTAAAACTGATCTAAAAAAAAAATTAAGGCTATTTAACAAAACTAAAACCAAGTCAAGATTTCTTACAGTATATCTCAATGTGGATTTCTACATTCTGTTAAATTTATCTAACAAAAAAACAACGTATTTTGGTTGTAAAATAATTTACTAAAGGCACTATTGTTAAACATCAAACTAATAATTTGTTACCAGTAAGGTACATCATTGTAAACATGACAAAATGATTTCAAGAGATACATCGCTACCAAGTAAACAATACAATTTTTTTTTAAAGTAACAGCTTTCCTATTTACAAGATCATATCCCTTCCAGCCATTTCAGGGTCATGCAGTAAAGCCATTGCTCCCAACTTGGGAAGGGAGCTTGGAGCTTACAATTAGTTAGAGGGTCACTACTGCTAGAGATCTTACAAAGCTCCAAATTCTTGACTCAGTTCTAAAGTTCTTGGGTTTAGAAATAAAAATACTTATATACCTCCCACCAAAGCCCCAAAAGAGCTAGCTGGAGGGTCCAAGCCCTGTAACATGTCCAGGCGTTAATTGGCGAGCTCTGCCACTTGCGCATCATCACAGGAAATGGAGAAATTATTCAAAAGTAGCTATTTAACATTAGCACCATAATAAACATGGCTCATATAGCTAAAACCTAGGCTGTGTATCCCACAAGATAACATTCATTTGTAGCTCTAATATGAAAGAGCAGCTTTTTAATGTATAATAAATGATTCAGTACAGAAGTCAGGTTTCTCCTATGAGAAAAATGTTAAACAAAACACAAACTAAACAGCATCCCCGAGGCAATCTGTGCTAAAGCATATACAAATTAAGGCTTTACCCTGGTACACAACAATTTTGAAATTATGTGGGAACATTCCCAACAAATCATTTACACAGAATTCAAGCAATCTGTTTAAGAACTGTGGGGTTCAGTTCAAATATTTGGCATCTTACATTCAACTTACGTACTTAGCTGCTATGAGTGTCACTGTAACTTCACTTCCTGAAAGTGAAATGCCACCCATGATGTTATGAATTCAAGCCAGTCCAGGGGCAAGGTGCTAGAGAATTTGGTTCATAATGAAAAAGTGTAGTAACTGAAATAACTAGAATGAGATCTAAACATGGAAAGTACTGTTTTTCTTTGCGTGGTTTTAAGTGCCCTTTTGGCTTACTGAGTAAGCTAAATACATTTTTCAACAACTACCACCACTGGACAAAGGATCTAAATGTTGAGATGTTAGTAAATCAAAGTTTTAAGTTGGCACAATGTTCCTACTAAGTTATATTTTAATTATATCTTTCTCATATCAAGGGGTTAAACGAAAAACAAGCATTAATACTGTCCTAAAAAAAGTAAAGGCAAAATATTCCTAAAGCCGTATATTAACTTATGAAAATTCTCCTCCCACTTTATGTATGTATAGTTCTTGTTTTAGCCACTCAGTCAGAAGGAAAGTTTCAGTGTGGGGGTCTACAATCCAGACAAAAGGCTCTATATTTTCCTACATTATGCTATGCTAAACTATTTCCTATACAGAATTACAACCACAGACATTGAAATATAGCTCTCAGATCTGAAAATGTCTTTATTTTTTAGAAAATGATTCCAGGAAGGTTAAAAAGCAATACCAGAGGGTATATAGGTGCAGAACTGGATGTAGTCATTCAAAGCATTCAATTAAGAATATGGCAATATAAATATCTGAAAAGCATCTCTTAGGTGTTTGAAACAAAATGTATAAGTCATTCCTAACTATTTGGAGCTTTACAGACAGAAAATGGTTAACATTTCAAAGTCCTGGAAGCTTTTTCCTTGGCTAATAACATTAAATGGTTTGCCTTTGATCAAATTCCTTCCTTTTTAAACATGGATAAAAGTATTACATAGGTCCACTGTTAAGACAACATGTTGCAAATTAAATCTGGTATAATGTATTCCAACAAAGCTTAGAAAATAAAAGGTGTTGCGGTGGCTTTGGACTAAGTTTAATAGTCGTCTCCTCGGCTGACAACTTCTTTACATGTTGGACGCAAAAGTATGGTATGTTCAAACTGTGCTGTATATGATCCTTTAATGTCACATAATGGTGGATATGGGTCTACAATGCCCAAGTCACACAGATTCTTCAGAGCCATCAAGTATTTACTTTCTCCCAAACGATCCAGCCATCTGCGGCAGAAGGCAAGAGTGCCAAAGTTTTCATTGATGACGTTTAACAAGTGTTTTGTTCTTGGAAGCCTAAGAGAAAAGTCCAAGATTAATAGTTGGCTAAAAAGTTACCTACCAACTCATTCCCCCATTAAGGAAAACTCAAACCAAAACTATGACTTTACTTAGTAATTAAAGTTCAAAAAATTCTCTTTGCTGCTTCTTTCAACTTCCAAAAACCAGAATGTATAATATTCAATTACAGATGGCAGATGGAGAGGAGACCAGATCAAGGTTATCTTGTATGTCTATGCCTGCAGTGTTAAATTTCAAGTACAAACTTATCAATAATATTAAGGTGGGAATTCCCCTTTTGGGGGACATTTCGGCATCAAGCTGAAAAAGATCTGATGATCAAGAAGATGCTTCAATTATCTCCAAAAAGTTTTTAAAAAGTAAATAAAAATACAAAGTTTACCAATGGGAAAATAGTAAAAACCTAGGAATGCTAGCAAAGTAATAATCTGTAATTATTACAATTATTGGAAACAAGATATGAAAAGAATACTTAGATCATTTCATCTCAGTTAACATTTCTAATAGGGCTTTTTTTTTCTGTGCTGAATTATAGAAATTTACAGACCTTATTTTTAGGCTATAGAACTGTGCATTTATGAATGTACCACTGTGGATGTCCATCACACATTTTAAAATGCTGTTAACTGGGAAGAGAAACTCATCAATCTTATAAGAATTGCCTCTCACCTTATTGGCACATGTCCAACATCAAAATTTTTCATGTAATGTGAACATTCCATATCATCATGAACCACACCTTTTCCCGTGCTACCAAAGGTTTCAATGGCATATACTTCTCCTTCCTAAAAATATGAGAGTCAAGGAAAATGAAGAAAAACTCAGAATGAATTAAAATTCCCATCTTAACTTCAGGCTGAGGTATTCCCCATTTAGTGTAAGAAATCACACACCTGGCAATCCTTATCTACCTTTTCCTGATTTACCTCCTTAGCACTTTTGATCTCTGTGTCGTCTATCAGAACGTAGACTTTACATGAGCCGGGAATTTTGTTCACTACTATTATACATCTCAGTGCCTACTAAAGAGACTGGCAACAACAAGATGCTCAATAAATAATCAAGGATCGACTAAACCTTTGACATGCCTCACTTGCACAGCCAACTGAGCCCCAGACACAGTGTGACCAGACACAGTCTGCACACTCACACAGCCCAATTCCTGTTGGGGTTAGTATGAGTGGCAGATTAATTTTGTTCAACATGCTATATACTCAACTACTACTAGCTTCATAGTGCGGAAGAAAAAAAAGTCAAAATGCTTCACAGAAGAATAGTGCTAATGGCATACATACCTCCATTCTTGTTGCCTCTCCTCCTTTCACAATGGGTACTGTTTTCCCAGCATGTATTCTGTATGGCCCAATTGAATGTCCATTTAGATTACGGATTGGTTTCACTGGCATAATAGAAAAAAAACTTATTCAGGGTTTCAAGGCAGAAACAGATCTCTTGGCCTTTGGTACTGAGTTTAAGCATTTGCTTAAAAATCAGGTTTGGTGCTATTAAATAACCCCACATCAGTGGTCTAGTGGTTTAGTTGCTAAGTTGTGTCCAACTCTTGTGACCCCGTGGACTGTAGCCTGACACACTCCTCTGTCCATGGGATTTCCCAAGCAAGAATACTGGGAGTGGGTTGCCATATCCTTCTCCAGGGGATCTTCCCAACCCAGGGGTCTCCTGCATTGCAGGTGGATTCTTTATCAGCTGAGCCACCAGGGAAGCCCAACCCCACATTAAAACAGTTAAATACAAATTGGAAAACTAGAGGGATATAAAAAATTATTTATTGCAATGTTATAGATTAAAAACCAGAAGGAGTAGGGAAAATAATGGAAAAAGAATAAATTATGTGACGAGGACATAATGGGGGTCCATCTATGGACCATCTATGGTCCATCTAGGCATAAAATATCATGTATGTAAGCATTACAAACAAGAAAAATATGTATTATTATGGTTATGAACCAAAAGGTAATTTGAAAATGAGGATTCTGTGTCAAAACAACAGTATTAAGAAACCCTAAATTTTATTATTACATCAACATTTCAAGTAGTAAAAAAGAAAATCGAAACAACCCCAAAGTCCTAGAATCAATGACAGAATAGACAAACTGTGAGCACGTTTACACAGTGGAACTCAACAATAAAAATGAAAAGCTAGGAATATACTGACCTGAAATACAACCAAATGAGCAAAAGGCACAATTATATAGATATGGTGCAATCCTATACATATACACACACACATACAATTCAAAATTAAGCATAATATACTAAATGTTTAGGGATGCATAATTAGGTAAAGATAAACGGAAATGCAAATCTTTAGATAATAGTTTATTTGAAGAAGCCTTCTGTAACTGAGAAGGGGTATATAAAGCTGGGGGGCTTCTGTAATGCTGGCAATATTCTACTTCTCAAGGGGTGAGGTTACATAACTTTTACAATTGTTTAGTTGAAGTTTTTAAGTTGTGTGTATTTTCAGTTTTTGTTATATTCCACAATAGAAGCTTAAAAAAAAAAAAAATCTAGTTCTATAGTATGAGAATTTTCTGCAGAATTTAGTGTGAGTTACCTTTCTTCTAGGGCAGAATTAGGTAGCAAGGGTTTGGTTTTTTTCCCCCCAAATCTTTAGCAATGACAAGCACATTACAAATTTAGGGGTGGTGCAGAAAAATAAGACTCTCAATTAGCTTTTTTAAAAAGTCTTCCTTCTTATATAAATGACAAGCTAAATTTGCTTTAAAATTCAGCAAGCATTACTATTCCTCCAAGACCCGACAAACTGACCCTCTATTTACTTTTCACTTTCATGCATTGGAGAAGGAAGTGGCAACCCACTCCAGTGTTCTTGCCTGGAGAATCCCAGGGACGGAGGAGCCTGGTGGGCTGCTGTCTATGGGGTCACACAGAGTCGGACACGACTGAAGCAACTTAGCAGCTTAGACCAATCAAAAACACACTTAAAAACATTTCTTAGCTATCCCAACCTAACACATATAACCAAGTTACATAGAAGAAGTAGGGCTCAAGGTATACAGGCTGTGGACAGTGGCAGGCTAATTCTGGAACCAACAGCTATCACGGTTATTTTCTAATTCTATAGCTTCCACTCCCTTGATGGCCTGGCCTGGTTCTGTTACGTGGTTTAGGGAAATTGCTTCTTAAAGTTCAGCCTGTAGTCCATTTCTTTATCTTCTAAATGTCATGATCTGTCTATACTCTTTCTGCTTAAACTAGTAAAAATGAATTCTGCTACCCTCAACTAAGAACCCTGATCAATGCAATAACTGACAAAAAAAAAAAGCGGATGCTGAAAGAATAGAACCTAAAATTCTGCACCGGCTTAGTGGAAGAGGTAAGAAAGCAGATATTAAAGATTTCAACCTTTCACGCTAGAAACTGTTATGTGGTGACCAAACATTAAGTCAAACTGTCACCTACTATGCCTTGAAAGGCAGACCACATTCCAACCAAGGTTGTAGAATAAGGAGAAAATGGAAGGGAAAGATGATCTGAGAGAAATGTAAGTATTATTTGTTGCGGGACCAATCCCAAAACTGGAGGTGGGAAACAACAAATATTTTTGGAATACTAATAAATTCCAGGCATGTCATAAAATTTATATTTCTCAAAAACAAAACAAAAAACATGGTATTATGAATCCTATTACAGTCAAAGTTACAGATATTATCTCAAGATGGTACTGATGAACCTAACTGCAGAGCAGGAATGGAGACACAGACATAGAGAACACTTATGGACACAGCTGCAGCAGGGGAGGAAGGAGAGGGTGAGATGTATGAAGAGAGTAACATGGAAACATATATTACCATATGTAAAACAGACAGCCTATGGGAATTTGCTGTATGAGTCAGGGAACTCAAACTAGGGCTAGATAACAACCTAGAAGGGTGGGGTGAGGAAGGTGATGTTCATGTAGGAGGGGACATGGGTAAATGGGTAAACCAATGGGTAAACCTATGGCTGATTCATATTAATGTTTGGTAGAAACCAACACAATACTGTAAATCAATTAATCCCTCAATTAAAAATAAATACATTAAAAAAATTTTTAAGCCAAAAACTAAAAACAAGTTATCTAAGCTCAAAGATAGACTTGCCTAACTCCAAAGCAAGTTTTCTTTATTAGCTGTTGACACCTCCCATCCATGTGTGAGAAGCCTTAAGAATTTTTTATGTGGGACCTCCCTGGTGGTGCAGTGGATAAGAATCCTCCTGCCAATGCAAGGGACACAGGTTCTATCCCTGGCCCAGAAGATTCCACATGCCATGGAGCAGTTAAGCCCAAGAGTAGCAAATACTGAAGCCTGCATGCCTAGAGCCTGTGCTGCATAACAAGAGAAGCCACCAGAATGAGAAGCTCGTATACCGCAATAAAGCCTGCAGGCAGCAACGAAAACTCACTGCAACCAAAAAAAAAACCCAAGTAAAAATTTAAAAAAAAAAAAGAATTTTTTATTTGTACAGATGTTCATAGGTTTAAGGATCTGCAAGAGAGCAACAAGGATAGGCACCATCTAGTCTTACAGGAAAGAAACACTGTGCAGTTGGGAGAGACACCACAGTCCAAAAGTATCAGCAGGGGAATGCAAAGAACACTGAATGATGTGAGTTTCCTGAGGGGCAAGGAGCATGAGAGTCTCCATGCTTCCTCAGATTACAAGGAAGAGTCGGGATTTGGTTAAAGGAAATGTAGGAAATATTCCATAGGGAAGTTTTTAAGACAAGAGATACAGAGAGCAATGAGCATAGATTACGAAGAAAAATGGTGGCTAGAAAGTGGTCGGATAGACCCTGGGAAGCGGAGAAAGGCTGGACTGACAACACCAGAATGCGCAGGTGACTCTGGGATTGTGTAGATTGGCAATGGCTGTGAAAGACTAGGCAGCAAAGGGAATAAAGATTAAAGGAAGAGATTAACACAAGGAATTAACTGGCCTCTAAATTTTGAATTCAACATAAAAATAGAGGGGAGGAGTCATCGATGGAAAAGGCCTCTTACTTCTGCCTGAGCCTTGTAACTAGTCACAGAAAATCTAGCCTGCATCTGGTCACCCTGGGATAAATCCTCCCATGTCTTCTTAACAGCGACCAGAGTAGACTAACAGCTCCCAGCAACTAGTTACCACTAGTTCCTACCATGAACAGGTCATTTCCCTTGTTTCCCCTCTTTATATTCCCAATTTCCAAGAGAGAAAGATAAAGCAGCTGACCCAAAGAAAGCACTCAACACCATCTTGCAAAATTATTTCTGCCAAGTTAAGACATTTCAAAATAAGATGCACTTTTAGAGAACATACCTTGATATGTCTTCCCATCTATTTCAACTTCATAGGATTCCATAACTTCTTGGATAGCCTCACCAACATCACAGAGACGAACATCAATTCCGGCACACTAAGAATAGAATCACATATACTCTGTTATTCAAGGTACAGAATTTTACAGGAACTTAACTTTCTAGTATCTTAAAATAAGGGACAATCAGAAATAACTTCACCTATAAAAGCCTTCCATACACTGTACTACAATAACTCACTTAAAACCCTAAGGGTGGTAGACCAGTCTTACATAACCTAAAGTACTTAAACAGGCTATAAAGTGCTCAAAATATATTAAATGAGATGGTGCTTACAGTTCACATACCTTTATTCCAGTGTTAGTGGCATCTTTTACAGCTTTTAATAATGTATCATATTTGGGATTAAAAGTGACAGTAAAAGCACAATCAATAATCCTACCTGAAAGAGAAAATTTGTGTTTAACTATCAGTTAGTCAAATTACCTACTTTATACCTACATTATTAATTACCCTTGCTAATTAACAGAAAAACAAAATGATGGGCTCAAATGAAGGCAGAACTTCAAGTACCTAGACAGCATTCATAATCAAATGTTTCAAAATGACAAAATCAATTCCAAGGTTACCTCAAGACAGCACCAATTCAGTACTCACCAGGCAGTTATACAAAAAAAATACAATAAAAACAAATCAAACTGAGAAAGCCTGGAGAACTAAGTAGCACAAGTGGGAAGAGAAAATGTACAGGTCCACAGGACACTAACCATCAATCTAGCTTCTCCAATTTAATAAAACCTCAACTGTTTAAATCTAAGCTTTGCTTTCTCGCCTGTTAAGTGAAAGCAAAAGGTACTTACCTAACAGGGTGTAGGAAAGAATTGAGAAAAGCTAACAATTATATACAAAGGTTGGTAAACTCAAAGGTTCTGGGTAAATGTTTATTGTTATTATACGAATAAAAAAGTCTGAAACAACAACCTGAATGAAAATGTAAGATTCTATTTTTCAATCCTTGCTATAATCGGTAACAAACCTCAATTACCCAACAGTTTTCACTGAATTCCATTAAGTAGGATGCTTTAACATAAATCTCAAAATCTGCCTCAATGTATTAATAGCTCTACTGAAAAGTGAGACATCAAAAAGGGGAAATGTAAGAGTTCAATATCTACAGCCCTACCCAAGGGATTATTTCTAAGAACTCACCACTTATATGTGTTCCAAAGTCTATCTTACAGATGTCATCATACTGTAATACTGTTGTGTCACCAGCATTGGGAGTATAATGGGCAGCACAGTTATTCAGAGAACACCCAGTAGGAAATGCCAGGCCTGCGTTTAATCCATTCTCTTTTATTAATTTTCGTGAACAGTCTTCCAACTTCTCACTAAAAAAAGAGAAAGGAACTTCTTTACTTTTACATTCTTACCCTTGATGTACCTTACAGCTCATCAAGTTCAGAAAGTTGACTGAAACTCTTAAATTACTTTCAGGGAGTGATCTGAGCACCTTCTGGATGTGACTAAAAAATAAAGAGAATTTAATCCACTAGAAATCTGGAAAAACAAGATCCACTTTCATCAGGAAATAAGATTCTTGACTTCGACTAAATGCTGATTACATTTTATTTTTCTCAATGTTGCAAGTTTTAAAAATTCTTAGAATCAGAGAATTAACTTGCCCTACAGCTAATTATTTCTCAAGGGGAAAACTGGAGAAATAATTACTTTCTTCACTGCATTATGTTTTGTGTCCCAAAATTTTAATTTAATATCACTTGTTGGCTAGCAAAATAACAGGTTTCCAAACAGAAAATAAGAACCAGTAATGTGTGCATTTGTACATATGAGAACATGAGTACAAAACAGGGTGGATGAGATGCAAATATCCTCTTACGGTTTCCTCATTACATCAACACTATAAGGATTACAGAAGGTATTTCTAGAACCTTCACTTAAAGATCTTTGGCAAGGCAGTAATGAAAGACAAACATTATAAACCTGAAGAGTTAGAGCTAAAAAAACTTTTTTATCACATTCTAACAAAAACATATTCCTTTTACCAGATTTCTATCATTGTCATCCCAGGCTTGATCCAGCTCATAACATATTTTCTAACTTGTCGATGTGCTTCTGCAGCTTCTCGAAAATCATTCCAAATCTCTTCACTAGCTTGATCTAATGCTTTCTTTTCTTCACTTGTAGTTCTCCAAGCAGCTGTTCGCCTTTATAGTATGCATAGTATAGCATTAGTTATTTAAGAAACAGCAAAATAAGCATAATAGCTGAGAGATAAAATACACTAAGATAGTCCAGGCAAAAAATTACATACTCAGATTTTTATTAGAAGTCAGCAAAGTTTCTGAAATACAAATACCCATACAGTTACAACCAAGCCAAATCAAGTCAAACCTTTTTGTAAGACTCTTAGAAAAAAAAAAAAAAAATCCTCAAATGAGATTTCATTCATAGCCAGAGGGACTAATATCCTACCATATACAATAACACAAAAGTAGAGAACCAGAAAAGTCAGAAGAGTCCTAGAAACAAAGCAGAAGGAAGGAAAAAGTCATTCTTTCACTCCAGGTAATATAAATTTTAAAGGTGAACCAAATATTATCATTTAACTTCACCAACAGGGCAAGTACTAAACCCAAAGACTTGACTCAGCAATCTGCATATACCTTCCTCAAAACATAAATTCATAAATTATATGCTTTTGCAGGATTTTTCTAATTTCATATATATATATTATATTACATCTTCCTTGAAGGAGATGGCTCATATTCTAAAACTGCTAGGGTAACTGATTTTTATATTCAGTATTTGGGAATGAAGAGATCTAGTGACTTCCTTTTTAAGCAGTACATTTCGAAAACAGTTAACTTTTCAAATGAAAGTCTTTTGTTTTTATAGTTTTCACAGATTCTTAAGCAATACTGAATACAGAATTCACAAGTCAGTGATCACTTAAGTAAAAATTATACTTAGTGTAAGAGTGATGTCTTCAAGAAATAATTTTTATTTGCCTCAAAGTTAGTGGTCAGCAAACTACAGACTGCTGGCAAATCCAGCCTGGCATCTATTTTGTAAATAAAACTGTTCTGTACATAGCTATGCCCATTTATTTACATATCATCCATAGCTACTTTCATGCTCAACAGCAATGAATTAACACTCAAGACCTAAAATATTTACAATCTGAGTCTCAATAACAGTTTACTCAACTGCTTTAAACTACAGCTCCCTAAAATAGTGACTCAAAATGCTTTCAGAGTTTTTCTGTGTGTCAACATCAAGTTCACTCTGATTACTTCCTATTGCAGCAGCAGCTATCTGTGCCAACATCTACTACCTCTGATTTGCTACACAGGCCCAAAGGAGCTGTCCTATGTGAAACTGGGAGTATTTAAGAATCACAGAGGCTTCTTTAGCTGTTTACTGTTTGGAAATATATTTTGGATCTATCTACTGATATTTTCAGAAAACTGAAATATTACACTACCAACAGTTTAAGGTCAGTTTTAAACCCATTACAAACTTATCAGTCTAGCCTTTTCTCTCCCACAAGTCCAAATCTCTTCCCAAAACCAGGAACCCAAATGTTCCAAGAATAAATCATTCTTATGCACAAGAGTACTGGCTTTATTTTCAGTTAATTCTGGCACATATAGCTACAGCCATATCTGGCAGCAAAGGCTAAAGCACCTTTTGCTTCAAAAGCCAAAGATTTTGTGGAAAGCGCAAGTATCAGCTAATGTTTACTCTAGAGTGGTAAGACAAAAGGCTATGTCCACAGGGAACTGATGGATATCATGTATTCAGGGCAATGAAAATGGAATTGGTCATTATGAATTCCCAATTTCTTCTCAACCCAACCGTTAAGATTCTTCAAAGTGATTTCTTATAGGTTAAAACATAAGTTTAATTAAATTTCAAATGATATTTGACATTTTACAATCAGAACATGATACAATACAGATCCCTAGTATTGAAGTGAACAGATCTCATGACTATCTTATACTTCTGAAGGCTGCATGGCTGACTCTTGCAGCAGTGGATTCTTCACAAGATTATGTAATGTTCTGCATTGTTAGTAAAGAACTATCAATCAAAAACTGAATTTAAATAAATTATTTTGCTAAGTCTTGAGTTCAAGATGAAAGTCATTAGAGATATTGGAGAACCTACTGTCAGGGTCCATAATTTTAATTCAAGGCCCAAGTGAAAGAGAAAATATGAAGGAGTCTCCCTTTTCTTAAGTTTGATTTTTTGACGTTCAGTTTACTTAACAAAAACTTATAAATAAGATTAAAAAATCATTCTAAGTCATAACAAATATTTTACAAAGGAATTAATTAAACTGACAGGTGACATATGCTTTTTTACAAAATTATGTCTGCAAAACAAAACTATCGAAACAATTGCCTGCAAGAGAATCTTTACAGGAAATGTTTATAGAATATGTAAATTCTTCACACCTCTTTGATTTCTGAGTCTTAAATATTTCATCATTTTTATTAGTGGATGTGTTAAAAGCAGAAAAAATAGAAGACCAAAAGACACAAACAAAAGTATCTGAAAGGCTCCTCTGTCCATGGGATCCTCCAGGCAAGAATACTGGAGTGGGTTGCCATTCCCTTCTCCAGAGGATCTTCCTGACCCAGGGACTGAACTTAGGTCTCCCACATTGCAGACAGCTTCTTTACCATCTGAGCTACTATTTGCATTTTAAGGTACTACATGCCACATTTACCAAAACCATTTAAAAATGGGTATCTTAAACACATGTTGTTAGCCCAGAAATAATTAGGCACGCATGCTGACACCAGCTCCTTCCTGTGAAAAGTGGTATTTAAAGAGAAAAAGAGGGAATTCCCTGGTAGTCCAGTGGTTAGAACTCTCCGCTCTCCACTGCCAAGGGCGGGGGTTCAATCCCTGGTCAGGGAACTAAGATCCCACAAGCCATACAGCTTAGCAGGAGCAAAAAAAATAGAAAGCGTGTTTAAACTGACTATGAGAAGAGAGTACAGTTGGTTCCCAACTATAGTTAGTAAAGGAAAATTCTTCTTCTAGAATAATGTCAACAAATAAATGTAGAAAAAATGTCGGAATTAGATATTCACCATTCTGAAGTCCTCATAAAATAACTGACAAAGCAAGGATCATCAACAAATATTAAAATAATTAAGATTGTTTTAAAAAAAGAGAATATTCTAATAGCACCCTAGAGATTACCTGGAAACTGCAAAAAGAACTTTAAATAAGAAACAGCTGGCTATAACCACATTAACCAAGTGATCAAATAAGGTAAAACTCATAGTAGACAGTTTTCTTCTTTTTTGCTTATCTATATTTCCTAATTGTACTACAATGAATATGTATTGCTTGTAAAATTAACAAATGTCCCAAAAAACTGCCTACTGGATTTAGAAATATAAATCAAGAATTTCAAATAATTTTTTGTTCCATTTCTGGTGATCCAGAATGAGCAAAATCAGATTCAATTAACATACCAAGATGTTCATCACAGAAATTTTTCTAGTGGTAAAAAATTGAAAACAGTATTAATATTTGAAAATAGGGAGATAACTAATAAAATTAGGGTAGATACAGAACAGAACAGCATGACAGCCATTAAAAATTGGTTTCAAAATTTTTTAATTACACAAAAAATGCACATAAAATGTTTAAAAAAAAATTTAAGAGCAACAACCATCCTAGTAAAAACTGATTTCCAAAATCATGAATTTCTACATGTAAGGAAGATGTTCCTAAGGAATGAGATGTTTACATTCTCAAAGTAATTTCCCCAAAATTACCAATTACAAGAGTGAAAAGAATAATGATACACCAAAAGAAACTGAATAATATCTTACCCAAGTGAAAGAAACTGACATTAGGAGCCTGCATATGTGACAACCATGAAAAGGACACAATATCTACTTATCTAGTAACCCAGCCAAAAATGTACAACGACTCTCAAATACTTCAGAAAGATAGCACACGTATTACTCCGAGAGATATTATAACACATAATATCTTCCTGTATTGTTTCAAAAACAGAAGCTACTTTACTTACACAATGTTTAATTTGCATCAGAAAATGAGAGCAAAAAAGAAAGGGTAGTTTCTAAGAAAAAATTGTTTCCTTGTATTAAACATTACTTCCAGTTTCCTATTAACAGTGTGTTAACAAGTATAAGAAATCAAAGGCTTTCTTGCCCTTCAGCAATTAGAAAACAGAAATGGAAATAAAAATATCTCATTCACATCAGTAACAGAATAAAACCTTTACAAACAAATATAACAAAAAAAAGAGGATGTACATTAAAAAAAAATCAGAATGGGTTGGAAAATATATAATGACAATGGATACTATGATACAACTATCAATTTTCTGAAACAAATACATAATTATGATGGGATTCCAGTAAGAAGGGCATTTTTCTGTGCATATGTGTGTTAAAACTAAAAATATGACCAAAAGTACCTAAGAAAACTATAAGAAGAATTATGTTTGGTTGGGCTGTATGGCGCACATTGACTCATCAAATTATCAAAATAAATAGTACAGAAATAGACAAACAGATGAGTGGAACAGAATAAATAATACAGAAATTGGTTCCATTATACAAGAGAATAGAGTTCCATTACATGAGAATAGTATATGGCAAAAGTGGTCATTCAATTAAATAGAATGAAACTACTAAACAAACAACTGTAACACAACTGACTACCCATTTAAAACAAAATAAAATTAGCACTCCCAACCTTAGACCAAAAATTCCAGACCAACTCAAGATGTAATAAAACAAAAAAAATAGTTTTGAGAAAATAAGAGACTGCTAAGAACACAAAAGTACAAAATATGAATATATACTGTGCTGGGTAGGACTGGGGGCAGGAGGAGAAGGGGACGACAGAGGATGAGATGGTGGATGGCATCACTGACTCAACGGACATGGGTTTGAGTGGACTCCGGGAGTTGGTGATGGACAGAGAGGCCTGGCGTGCTGCAGTTCATGGAGTTGCAAAGAGTCGGACACAACTGAGTGACTGAACTGAACTGAAAATCTTTAAACTTCTATAATAGCAAAAGAATAAAACCAATAATCAAAAGATGCTCAAAATCACTAGCAATGTGGGAATCATAAGATATTAATATATTAATTTGGCAATTCCACTCCTGAAGAACTATCACGTAATAAAACTGCCAGCATATATGGAGATATATATGTGTCTATCCAAACACATATATGTATACATACATATCTATGCATAAGTATGTGTACATGCCTTATTGCAAATGGTTTATAATGGCCAAAAAAAAAAACCCTGGAGGCAAAGTGGATGCTCATCAATTAAAATGGTCGAATAAAGCACTGTATGATCACACCACAGAATATTATGCAGCCATTCAAAAGAATAACAGAGCTTATTAATCAACCAATATTTTGCTTGACTTGGAAGGACTTCCAAGATGCATCCCTGATGAGAAAAGCACGGAGGAGAAAAAAGTGTACCTACAATTCTACTTTTGTACACCAAATAATGATCAAAACACTCTCCTTACATGAGTAGAGACAGATTTACACATACATGAACATAGAAAAATATGGAAGGCTACCTGCTAGGTGGTTACATGGGTCTGGAAGAAAGGGAAGAGGAAACAAGCAAGCAAAAAAAAAAAAAATCAAAAAGATTATATTAAAAAATAAGTGTATCACACTGTATGTACCATGAAAATTTAGGTAATTAATACAAAACTCCATGTTTATGACATTCTTAAGGTAGGCAAAGTGACTGATGTATTCAAATTCAAAGAAAAAATGCCCATGCCATAAAACATAACATCATGTTCCTTTCTAAGTTTAAATAAAAACAATGTCGTCTTTATGTAGGTCAATGAAACAACGGTACAGTAGAAGCTTTCTTAACCAACTATTGCAACTACTGGATTAACCAATGCTCCTGATTATCCCTGTAAACTTTATGGACCAATGCTCACTGTATTCTGAATATTAGTGGTTGGGTTCCTGTTCTGAGTAACAGTAGCTAACACTTACTTAACGCTTACTATGTGTCTATCACTCTACTAAATACTAAATATTATTCCTCACAACACTATGAAGTGCCCATGTTATGGATTAGGATATGAAAGCACAAACATGATAAATTACTTGCCCAAGTCACAGAGCTAATAAGTGTTAGAACTGGGATTCAAATGCAGATAGTTTGGTCCCAGCATCCAGACTCTTAACTAGTCTGCTAACCAGAAAAAATGTACTCTTTCAGAACACTTCCAAAAATCAAGTGATTTGTGCCATTTGTACTTGTTACTGCAATGATGTAATTTAATTATACATTACTAAAAAAAATTGTTTCTATGAAAACTAAATTGACTACTCAGAGAAGTTTCATTAAAGGCAAGCTATCAAAAAATACTTCTGTCAAATGGAAATGATTTCAGAAAAAAGATATAAAGATATAGCCATCAGCCCTCAGATTACTTAGTTCTTGCTGTTCACAGAAACTCAAAATGGAATGGACTCAGTGCGTTATGGATATAGCTCACAGGAAAAAAAAAAGTGGAGTCCAATGCAATCTACGCTTAAGGATCAACAATGATGAAAAACAAATGCTTGTTTTAAGTTAACTTTTATCAGTAACGATTAACCAACTACTAGTAGTAGTTGGTTATCATTATCATTTTGGATAAGAGGGCTTCTACTGTATTTTCTCTGCAACAAATTCATAAGTGTTTTTATTTAGGTAGTAGAGCAAAGTTCCAAGAAAAATCAAATCTGCTTTACTGCTATGCTACAATTTTTGAACGTCAAACTGGAAGTTATTTTGTGATCCTTACCCATCTTGTGTGGGTGGGTATTCGCATTCTTGTCCTTTGGGAAATACACCATTAGGATACAGGTCACATATTGGAACTGAAGGAGGGTCTGTTTGAACTTTTGCTGTGAGATACAAATAAAACATTAACTTCTGTAGTTAAAAACAAAATTAAGCAGTTATCATTACAATTTTTCTCAGTTCCTAATTGTTATTACATGTCCTGACTAAGGAACTTCCTTGTTATCACTTTTACAGTTAAAAACAGAAGATATTTCACCAGAGTGGCCACCTTCTCTTATTTACAGTTATTTGGGAATAAAAATATTCAACTCCTCATAATTCCATTATGTATTTAAACAGTATATGCTTTGGCACAAAGAACACTTCTAATGTTTTTGTCTTCATTTACTATACTGGAAATGGAATAGCATATAGAAGCAGCTTTCACAAATAAAAATCAAATAAACGACAAGAAAGTATGAAAGAAATCCTACAGCAATAAAATAAAAATATAAAGCCATTATATATTAATAACACAGGTAAAAAAATTATTGGAAGGGTATATTATGTATAAAAGTTAAAGAATGTACATTCTCAGTGCTAAAAGAATTTAGGAATCACATACAATTTCCAAATACTTGGAAAGTTTCAGTACTTAGCATATTTTTTAAGGACACATTATTTCCCAAACTATATTCTAAGACACCACTGTTTCAAAATGATTTTTAAAAATATTTAGAGATGTGTCTTCTAAAAGTCTGCATAAGACCTAGTTATATACTTTTTACTCTATGAAGAACAATGCTATATCCAAGGAATGTCAGGAAGTTACATAATTTATACAATAATACATGACTTTCAATGTATACCTGCAGCATTTACCAACTACCAAGTTGAAGTGTGTGGTTATCTTTTGATTATAACCTGTCTTATGTTAGAGGTTTTTTAACTGAAATTTTAACACATATTTTATGACAATTGAGCCAAATGATTTATCTACAGAAACACTTTTTGGTTCTTTCTTTTAATGGAATATTCAGTTATTTCACGAACACTATTTTCCTCTTTTTGCATAATGTTTAGAATTGTTCTATGGGTAAGCAAACTTGGGAAACACCATTTTAGGCTCCTCCTAAGAGGGAACATTTAGAATTTTGAAATAAAAATGACCTTAGATGTCACCTAATTAAGCTTCACATTCAAATCCAGGAATCTCTAACATCCCTGACAGATAGCACATGCCTGACAATGAAGGCAGTCATTATCTCCCCAGCTAAAATCCATTCATTCTGGGAGAACTGTACCTGCTAGAAAGCAATATCCCCATTACTTTCATCTGTTAGCTCTACTTTAGTCTTTGCAGTTAAAAAAATTTTACTCTTCATTTCTACTGCTTCCTTTCTCTCTATGACGAGAAGCCATTTTAAGGGATATGAAGTTCTTAAACACTTTCACTCATACTCACCAGCCTTCTCAGTGTTTAAGTTGGTACTAGATTTGACTTTTACTAATAGTTCAAATAAGGTATAATCAGTATAAGACTACACTGTTGATTCTAAAAATCCAGACCTGAAAGGTCTGGATCCTAGCATTTTCCTTCACATTGTACAAGCATCCAAAATCCTAAAATAGATAAATAAACTAATGTAAAAAAAAAATCCTTAGGATCCTACCTATTACCTTATACTAATTTTATATATGCCTATTTAAATTTCAGATGGTTAATAATTCATTTTCTTTTGAAATCTTGTTTTTTGTCAAAGGATTATCTCATAATCCTGAAATTTATTTCATCTACAAATCTAATAAAGATGCCTTTAATATTGTCCACAAATTACTAAGACAAGATAAAGGACTCAAAAAGATCAGAGAAAAAGTAAAGAATTTGTAAACAAAATAAGTTGAAGCCTAACCTTTACCACTTATTAGCTGTGACTTGGACAAATGGCTAAATGTGCTAAGCGTCAGTTTCCTCATCTACAAAACGAAGAACTAGATGAAATCTTGGATAACCTCTGAAAATTATAATCTACTATGTCCAAGTTATTATCTAAAACTATGAACAGTTATAAGTATCTGTATTGCACTTAATTGTTAACTATCACTTACAATTCTCTCACTTTATAGATGAGGAAAATGAAGGCAGTAAACTGCTCCTGATTACATTATTTGAATTATTTCAGAAGTGATTTATGACACAAATAAGACACATTCAAAGCAAATTAGAAAGCAAAAAATCAAAACACAAAAAGAACCTAAAATAGAACCTGAAATAAGGCCAATACAAAACTAGATTTGGCTCTAAATCCTCTAGCAGTCAATAAAAAACGAAAAGGGGGGGGGGTTTAGATTATTTGCATAGTTCATGTTTTTGCAACAAAACATATTAACTACTCAGGAAAAGCACAATTATTCTTGATACTAAGATCAGACAAAGAGAGAGGTCTTTCAAGAGTGCTCATAAAGAAATATAATGAACAGCAAGTTCAACAATCTCCTTAGAGGAGGCACAATAAAAGCTGATGGTATCATACTAAAATGCCTATCAGTGGAAGAGTCTACCAAAGGAAAACACAAAGCAGCCTCTTAACACTCCTCCCTGCTTATCTACCTTCATTAGGAAGCAATTTTAGAGTATCTGGAGAAATAGATCTCTCTCAAGCCATTTTCAGGAAACATTATGTCTTAAAAGCACTCTATGAACAATTTTTGAATGGAAGGAATATGACATTATAATTCCTAGAAAGCAAGTAATCTATGCTCATTAAATACAGATTATGCTAGAGGCAGAACTGATGTCTTGAGTAGAAGGATCTAACCAGAATAGATGCCTGACTAGAAAGCAATCCCATCTCCACCTAGAGATGTATCAGGGAAATATCTGGCAGAGCTAACAGATTTTTTAAAAAATAATTTAAGTATTTTCAACACAGAGATAAAAATGAAAGTCAAACCCTCAATATTCTCATTCATAAAGTTTTATCCTAGATTTAGCCAGACAATCAATGGTCCCTGATGCCAAAGGGCATCCAAGATTAGAACTCATTCTGATTCCCAACCCAATCTTTGTTCCCCAATACTACACAGTCACCCCTTATTCTCCCTAAGAGTTTCAAGTCCCTTAAGATGTTTGGCTGTATTATTTATAGAAACAAAATACAAGTAGGATCATATTTTAAGTGAATCTGAAATAGCACAATACAAATATTACTCATAAAAATTCACCATATTCACAAATTTTAAATAATGGGATTCGTCATTAAATATGTCAAGAATCTCTTCAATATCAAAACTGGTAGGTGAACTGCAAACTGTTTATTCTATTAGCACATGGTGGCATTATTTAAGTCATCACTGACAAAATTATCTGAATTAATCAAATTTTAAATTATAAAGTTTTTCAAGAATTCATCCCTAACTTGCAGTAAAATGCAACAAAATGCAACAAAATTATTAATATCTTTTGACTAAATAACAAAGAAAATAAAATAACAAGACTGTTAAAACTACTTGCCAAATACTAATAAGTTTCACTAAATTCTAACTTTATTAGGCCATCATTTATTTCCCTAACATACACCAGGATCTTAAGCAACTTCAAACCTACTCTTCAAGCCTGCTGATTAATAACCACTTGTAATTTGGCAAGTAGGATCAACTAAAGACACTAACGTCCTCTCTTCTTCTTCTTCTTTTTCTTCTTCTTTCCAGTTGCTCCATCTCCATCACCATCTCCATCTAAGAGAAGACATGTCAAATTCATTTAAACTTCATAAGCAGAGGGACAAAACAAGCACACATGTACATAGAGGGCATCTTAAATAGCATATGACAAAGTTGACCCAATACTCTTAGAACTCTGTATATTGTTAGCTTCAAGTATCAGAATTTGACTTGTGCAATCAAAAGCACTAGTAAACTTTACTTTGATTTATTCTAAATACAAGAATTGTTGAATAAGACATCTTAAGAATAAACAGTGTATTAAATAACATTTTTTAAAGCTAAGAAAAATAACTAGTGTTACTTAAACACCAGTATAATAATGACTATATGACCTCATCTGAAAGGATACTAGTTACAGTTGATATATGCTTTGCAGTTAAACACTTGTATTTCACAACCTCATGTGATTCTCAAAACAATCCTGAACAAGAAATGTTTAAGGGACATGCCCAAGATAATCCTAATAGATAAATAGTAAAACTGGACCAAGAATATCACTTGATTCCTAATCCAGTGAGAGGTAATTGGGGTCTCGTATTTTAAAATATCTTTTCCTACCTAGTTGTTATCAGAGAAAGAGTTCTCTTTATGCATCAAATTGTATACAAAAGAAAAAAAAAATCTTACTTTTCCTAGGTTCATAGCTCTCAGATTCTCAAAAGAACCTGATGACCAAAACTGAGAACTATTTCAAAAAACAGTTGGCAAAAGACTATCCAAAACAGCCACAATCTGCTTGTCAGTTTTTATGACAATTTTCTATGCAGCCCAATGCCCATAAACTTAAGAGAAAAAAATAAAGAATATAATTATGACCAAGATTAAATAGGGAGTTAAAGTATTTTAAATAAAGGTATCAAAAATAGACCTAAGTGTCTGAATTTCTAAAAATGCTGCTCAATACATTTTAACAATCATTTCTGAAGTCTGCTAATCTACCCACAAATAACATAACTATGAAAAAGGGATGAATGGGACACTGTTCCCAATAATTAGAAGTTGATAGTTTAATAGTATGCCTAGCATATAGTATTTTTTTTAATGTTTCACCTAGGGGTAGTAACTCATAGTTATTTAGCATTAATAATTTTAGTAAAATCCACACTCATCAAAAAATGTCAAATGAGTGCTTACATTTTCTGTTCAAAGTGCTCCCTTTTTACTGCTAGACTGATAAAAGCCATAAAAGAAATCTCACCACGCTAACTATATATTCTAATTATCACTCAATCACTGATTTATACTGACTTCTACTTGTCTGTGAGCTCCTTAAGGATTAGACACCCTTAAGCACAGTGCCAAGCACGTGATAAATATTCAACCCATTCAATAAATGAGTGTTCTTTTAGTTTATCTATCCTGTTTATATTTATTTTCACCCAACTGAGAATTAGGAAACAGCAGCTCAGCAAAGAAGGAGGTAACATAATCTAAGGCTTTAATGGCCTGAGTGATAGGAAACTACAACTGTTTGACAATTTTTGACCAACAAAATTACGTTTCTTATATTCAATCTTATAGTATCAACAGAAACACAGTAGAGAAAACAAATACTACTGATTTACTCAGTAGTGGTTTCTCAAGTCAAAGCTTTAACAAAAACAACACTAAAAATTTTGGAAAACACAACTTTCAACATCCTCGTGTGTCATATAATCTATTTCGCCTATTGTGCTTTACAGTTTTAACAGCAGCCTTCTTCACTCATCCAATAAATGTTTGCTGAGTTCTTCAGTGACAGGCAACAGGGATAGAACAGTAAACAAGACAGTCTTTGTTCTGGACAAATATTCAACATAGCACACTGCAATTTACCTTAGACTGAACCTTAAACAATGCTTCATGATGTATAACCAGTTTTAAACACATTCAAAATCCTACCAGCGCTGTGACCTTGGGCAAGTTAATTAGCCTCCACCACCATGGTATCTTCATCTTTAAAATGGGTAAGATGAAGCTCCTTCTCTGATACTTGATCATCCTTCTAAGGTTAATTATTTTATCCAATGTCCAAGGTTGCTATTCAGCACAGAAAAATGGCCACTTGTGCTAGAATGATGGTAGAGCCAGGATATACATTTTAAGACCATATGCTCATACTTCCACCTATCATACCATGCTACAAATTATGTTTTTACATGTCTGTCTTTCAGAGCGTCTCAGGATACTCTAAATAGACAGAGACCTTCTTTTCTGCATTAGCACTATGCTCAAATCAATTAATACTTGATATGATAACTGGACATCTATATGCAAAAAAAAAAAAAGAATCTCAATCCTTACCTTGCACTATATATAAAAATTAATTCTAAATGGACATAGACCAAAGCATATAAAACATTTATTATCTATAAAAGCAGTTCTTCCTTTTAACATTTATGACACATACAAAACTTACTGAAAAGATTACAATAGAAAAATCTTCATGACTTTAAAGACATCAATTATTTAACTTTTGGACAGGACACAAAAAATATGACCCAGAAAGGAAAAAAGTTGATAAACTGGACTTCATCAAAATTAAAATCTTTTCTGCTACAAACAATACAAGCATGGGGGAAAAGAGCTGTAAAATATGTAACTGATGAAGAACTTGCATAAAGAACTACTTACACCTCAGTAAGACAACAAATAACCCAACTGAAAAATAGACAAATGGTATTGAACATACACTTCAAAGATAAATGAAAGACAAATAAAAATATGAAAAGATGACATACCACTATACACCTACTGGGCTAAAATTAAAATAAACAGTACCAGTGCTTATGAGTTTACAAAGGGACTGGAACTTTCAAACACTGCTGACAGGAAAGCAAAACAGCTTGATAAGTTTCTTATGAGGTTAAACATACACTCACCACATTACCAGCAACAGTACTCTTAGGTATTTACTCAGAAGAAATGAAAACATAAGCCTAAACGTATGCAAATGATCACAGTAACTTTATCCATAAGAGACAAAATCTGGAAACAATCCAAATATTCATTAACTAGTAAATGGACAAACAAATTTGGAATATTACTCAGCAATAAATAGTAATAAACTACTGATACATATGCAACTGGATAACTCTCAAAAATATTATGCTAAGTGAAACAAGCCAAACACCAAAATAGGTGCATACTGTAAAAATTCCATTCATACAGTAATGTAGAAAAAACTATAGGAACAGAAAATATATCAAAAGTTACCAGGAGTCAGCAAATAGAGCAAGAGAACTGACTTCAAAAGGGCAAAGGGAACATTTTTTGTGGGGATGGAAATGTTAAATGGATATGGTCTGTATGTTGGGTGTGGTGCTCAGTCTGTTGGTCAGATGCTTTGAGACCCCACAGACTGTAGCCTGCCAGGCTCCTCTCTCCATGGAGTTGCCCAAGCAAGAATACTGGAGTGGATCTTCCTGACCCAGGGATCAAACCCTAGTCTCCTGCATTGCGGGCAGATTCTTTATCGTCAGGGTTAGCACATCGCCAAATACCCACAGGATTAACTTTCCACATCAGTACCCCCATTTGCAAATAAACAAATCTAAAATTAAACTCAGCATAACCTTTTTTGTCTGCAGCACCCCCTTCTAATCTCTTAACCAACTTTCCCTCTTTACCTCACCATTTCAATCAATGGTACCAACATCCTGTCACCCAAATTTGAAACCTAGACCCCTAGAGTCTGCTAGTTTCTCCTCTCTCCTTCTCTCCAGATTTTGTTGCTGTTTAGTCATTAAGTCTTGTCGACTCTTTCATGATCCCATGGGAAAGCCCTCTATCCAGACTGAAAGCCTCTCAATCCTTTGAATTTTGCTTCTACGATCACTGTTCCACTGGACCCTTCCTTTCCATTCTCATTACCACATGCCTGAGGCTACTGTCAACTGGCCTCCAAAATGATCTCCATGCCTCTACTTCCTCGTTTCTAACAACCCTGCATGTACATGAAGACTATATTATCTTTTCATAACATTCTTCTTTTAAGATGCTCAAACTCATAGAAAGAGAGATCAGATTTGAGATTACCAGAGACAGTGTGGGCAGATGAAGATGGTCGGTCAAAAGGTACAACTTCCAGTTAGAAGATAAATGACTACCAGGGCTTCCCTGGTGGCTCAGACGGTAAAGAACTTGCCTGCAATGCGGGAGACCCAGGTTTGATCCCTGGGTCAGGAAGATCCCTGGAGAAGGGAATGGCAACCAACTCCAGTATTCCTGCTCGGAGAATTCCATGGACAGAGAGCCTAGCAGGCTACAGTCTGTGGGGTCGCAAAGAGTCAGACACAACTGAGCGAATCTCTGTCTTTGAGAGATGTAAGGTATGTGATTAACATAATTAATATTTCTTTATGTTGTATATGAAAATTCTTAAAATAGTAAATCCTAAGAGTTCTCACAAGGAAAAAAATTTTTTTCTTTTATTTTGTAGCTATATGAGATGATGGATATTCACTAAGCTTATGTGGTAATCATTTTATGATGTGCATAAGTCAAATCACTGTGCTGTATACCTTAAACATACACAGAATTGTATGCCAATTATAAAACTGGGAGGAAAAAAAGAATGAACAAATGAAAAATGGGAAAAAGGAACTGCTCAAAGACTCCCTCAATGAATCACCTCATAATGAGGCCAGTAAACAGTCGTTTACTACACTTTGAATACTTTCTCAGCATTGTCCTGGCCCAAAATGGTCCCATTTGCTTGGCTTTTATTTAAGTTCCATTCCTTCAAATGAGCTTTCCTTCAGCATTCAGCTCACAATTCCACCTCCAAATTTCAGTAACTTTTACTGCAGGTACCTTACCACCTCTACGTTCTGTCCTCCACAATGAACAATTTCCCTTAAGAACAAAGATACTGAACTATTAGCTTTCCATCCACTCAAAGAATTCTCACAACAGTTAAACAGTATTGGCTGATCCTCATTATCAAAATGAATTAGGGATACGATGAACCAAACTGGAGAAAACTAGCAATATACCTAAAATCTTCTTTAATACATTGAAGATTTCCATTCTGAAAAGCAAAATTTCCTCCTTCAATGTCTAGAGATTCATATAACTCTGTAGAAGTGCACTGAAACAAGGCATTATCTTCAAAGCAGCTGATACTCTACACATAGTGAGTCAACAGCAACCTGGAATTTACAATTACCGTTCTTGTTAAGAGTTCAAAATATGTTCAAAGTCTGAAGTATAAACCAAGGCAGAACAGACAAGAGGTCTGCTTAAAGAAAAGGAAAATCTAACTATTTTCCTTTTCATTGAGCCTGAAACCAAACAGGACTCTGTGGGACAGATCCTGCCTCTTGGTGGTAAAACAGCTTTAAACCCTAGGGCTTTCCCTGAGTTCCAAAGAACAAATTTAATCAGAGACATGAGAAAAATCCAGAAACAAAGGAAAACAGCCCAACAACACAAAATCATAATAGTTTAGCCATACAGAGTAAAGGACCTTTAGTTTCTCCTCAAGGGCTATAGATAACACTGAGCCACATTCTTGAGTTGGTCTGCAAATACTAAACCCCCTACCAGGCAGAAAAGTTAGCTGTATGCTGACCACCAGACTGTATGCTGACTCCAGATAAGTTGAAGCCAGAAAACTGATAACTGAGATTCCCAAAAAGTCACCCTGATAGTGCACAACCAACCAATCAGAAGAATGTCCACAAGCTGATCAGACACATAGCAACCCTCACCCCTAATGCTGCCTTTAAAAATCCTTCCCTAAAAGCCTTGTTTTAGAAGTTTCAAAGAATAGCAAGAAGAAAAAGAAAGCCTTCTTAAAAGAACAATGAAAAGGAAAACAATAGAATGGGAAAGACTAGAGATCTCTTCAAGAAAATTAGATACCAAGGGAACATTTCGTGCAGGGATAGACAGACTAAAGGACAGAAATGGTATGGACCTAACAGAAGCAGAAGATACTAAGAAGAGGTGGCAAGAATACACAGAAGAATTACACAAAAAAGGTCTTAATGACCCAGATAACCACCATGGTGTCACCACTCACCTAGAGACATACATCCTGGAGTGTAAAGTCAAGTGGGCCTTAGGAAGCATCACTACGAACAAAGCTAGTGGAGGTGATGGAATTCCAGCGGAGCTACTTCAAATCCTAAATGATGCTGTGAAAGTGCTGCACTCAATATGCCAGCAAATTTGGAAAACTCAGCAGTGGCTAAAAGACTGGAAAAGGTCAGTTTTCATTTCAATCCCAAAGAAGAGCAATGCCAAAAAATGTTCAAACTACAATACAATTACACTCATTTCACATGTTAGCGAAGTAATGTTCAAAATCCTTCAAGCTAGGTTCAGCAGTATGTGAACCGAGAACTTCTAGATGTACAAGCTGGATTAGAAAATGCAGAGGAACCAGAGATCAAATTGCCAACATCCGCTGGATCATAGAAAAAGCAAGGGAATTCCAGAAAAACACCTACTTCTGCTTCACTGATTACGCTAAAGCCTTTGACTGTGTAGATCACAACAAACTATGGAAAATTCTGAAAGAGATGGGAATACCAGACCACCTTAACTGCCTCCTGCGAAACCTGTATGCAGGTCAAGAAGCAACAGTTAGAACCGACATGGAACAACAAACTGGTTCCAAATTGGGAAAGGAGAATGTCAAGGCTGTATATTGTCACCCTGCTTATTTAACTTATATGCAGAGTACATCATGTGAAATGCCAGGCTGGATGAAGCACAGAGGGGAATCAAGACTGCCGGGAGAAATATCAATAACCTCAGCTACGCAGATGACACCACCCTAATAGCAGAAAATGAAGAGGAACTAAAAAGCTTTTTGATGAAGGTGGAAGAAGAGAGTGAAAAAGCTGGCTTAAAACTCAGTATTCAAAAAACGAACATCATGGCATCCAGTCCCATCACTTCATGGCAAATAGATGCGGAAAAAAATGGCAACAGTGACAGACTTTATTTTCTTGGGCTCCGAAATCACTGCAGATGGTGATTGCAGCCATGAAATTAAAAGATGCTTGCTCCTTAGAAAAGCAAAAACACCATTTTGCCGACAAAGGTCCATCAGTCAAAGTTATGGTTTTTCCAGTAGTCACGTACAGCCATAAAGAAGGCTGTGTGCCAAATTGATGCTTTCCAATTGTGGTGCTGGAGAAGACTCTTGAGGGTCCCATGAACAGAAAGGAGATCAAACCAGTCAATCTTAAAGGAAATCATTCCTGATTATTATACTGGAAGGACTGATGCTGATGTTGAAGCTTCAATACTTTGGCCACCTGATGGGAAGAGCCAACTCATTGGAAAAGACCCTGATGCTGGGAAAGATTGAGGGCAGGAAGGGAAGGGGGCGACAGAGGATGAGACGGTTGGATGGCATCATTGACTCAACGAACATGAGTTTGAGCAAATGCCAGGAGACAGTGAAGGAAAGGGAAGCCTGGAGTGCCGCAAGCCATGTGGTCGCAAGGAGTCAGACACAACTGAGTTACTGAACAACAAAAAGCCTTCAGGGCTTTTGAGCATGAGATGCCCATTCTCCCTGCTTAGTGTTTTGCAATTAAGCACCGTACTTTCCTTTGCTACAACCCAGTGTTATGTTTGCTATCAAATCTTGGCTTTTTTTTTTTTTTTTTTTTTTACTAAATTTGACCATAATCTCCTTGAAGACTTACAGAACTTGTCTTCCCAAAGGAAGCACAACTGCTTTGCATTATCCTAACACAAGAAAAGTACAGCAGATATTTGTTGCTAAAGATTGGAAGGCATAAGCCCTAGCTGGCAGTGCTTGAGGAAGAATAGATCATAGCAGCATATAATTAAGAATGGGAAGCCCCATCTCCTCTTCCGCCTAAAGAGGCTATAGAATAATAGTTCTCCCAACTAATCACTCCCTCCACTGTCTTACTGATAGCATCAATTCCTACAATTCCAAGAATTGTTGTCTTTATAGAAACCTTTGGCAAAAGCTCCAAAATACAAGGATATGGGGCCAGTGAATTCATAATAGGTTTTAGAAGCACTCCAATGTGCTCCTATGAAAATAAATAAAAGTACCTTTGATGGAGTACAAGGAACAGACTTGGAATCAGGAAGATCCCCTGGAGGAGGGCATGGCAAGTTACTCCAGTAGTCTTGCCTGGAGAATCCTACAGACAGAGGAGACTGGCAAGCTACAGTCCATATGGTCCCAAAGAGTCAGACATGATTGAAGTGACTTACATGCACAGGTGCTAGATTTGAAACTGACTTTATTTATACATACTAGCTATGTCAGATTGGGCAAATCATGTAACTATCATTTCCTGTTTGCTAGGTTTTTGTGAGGGTAAAATAAAAATGGACGGAAGTATCCTAAGATAGTGCCTAGTACATATTAGTTGTTCAATAAAAGTAAGATCAACATTCATTCAATTTTATCTTATTAATACTCATCTACTACTCGGCTTTTTACCAAGTATGTTTTAAAAAGCTGAGATCTGTGTTACTTAAGCATTCAACATATCCAATTTTTTAAAGAGTTGCTAATAAATACCTTTTTGTTTTTACCTGTGACATTGAGGCTTTAACAACAATTAAGTAAAATATCAGAGAATATTGGATTATATTGACAAGTACGCAGCTTTGGTTAAAGAATGTCATATTTCCTACCCTCCTAACCATAAAATTCAAATTAACCATTTACCTTCATCGTCATCATCTCTTTCTTTCTCTTCCAATGCTTGTCTTTCCAATTGTCTTGCCACCTCATCAACTGAGGCTCCTGCTTCTTTATCAGGTTCCTGTTGCCCTGTTGATCAAATATAACAACTAAATCAAATCTGACAAAGGTATCTTCCCACTAGAATATGTTCTAAGGATCCTAAAACACACATAACTCTTCCTGACAAGTGTTCAGGAAACAAAAACAGAAACATTGTAAGGAGAATAGAATTTATTAATGACAGAAAAATCTTCCATATCTAAGTGGTACTGCCCATTTAACAAGATACTCACTAGGCATTCTCTGTGCTAGGAGCTACAGGGTGAGTTGGTCCCTATCCTTAAGTAGCTTAACTTTCTAAAGTGTTTACCAATTAATCTACAGCAAATACTTTATTAACCAAGCAGGAACTTAAGATGGGCAATAAATGCTGAAGGCCTTAGTAAGAAGATGTCTGTGGGAAATCCTGGAAGCTTCAGGGGTTCAGATAGAAAGAAACTGTCAAGCTGAGCAGGGTAAAATCAAAATATATAGGAAAAGTTATTCCATTACTAAAAAACAAAATTCCCCAACAGCTAAACACAAGACCGGGCCCTGCTCTAGAAGGGATTACAATCTAGCTATAGGAGTAATACGTAAAAAGAGGTAGTATTACCAGGTAGTACATAATGAGGTCACATGCTAGCTACCGTAGAGAATTCATACTGAGACACACAAGTGTTAAAAACATATTAGGGACGGTCTGCTAAACACCTTAAAGGACAAACTGAAGAGCTTGGATTTCATCTGGAGCCAGGAACAGCCACCAGACTATGTCCTGAAATTAAATTTTGCTCTGAAAGTGTCCCAGCACCTACAACTCTCCCTCTTCAACTTCCAACTAATCAAAATTTCAGAAAGATACAGATTAACCCTCTTCAACCTCTCTCAACTCCCTTCATCACTTCTGGCTTCTGGCCTCTCCATTTTTCTCTCATTCTTTCTGCAGCTGATTTTAACAGTACAATTTTTCCTAAAACGAAGGCCTTGATGCATCAAAAACAATGACTTCTCATATTCAAATGTTTAAGTTTCTAACTTATAATCTAAGTGTAAACTTTCAGCTGTTTTCTTTGCCTTACTAGTGGATTTAGAGTAGCTTCATTCGGACTCAAGAATATTCTACCCAGACTGCCTACAAGTGGCATCATCATTCAGGCCTAAAAGCCCCAAAGCTTGATGATACTGTAGGATTAGTTGGTGAGGATTCGCACCGCCGCCACACATCCTGCTATTACTACTACTCAGTGATAAGAGCGCGTGGGCATTCTCAGATACACACACCCCCAAATTCACACACACACACCCCAAAAGTGCAGCGCGCCACAAAAATCACACACACCCACACATCTACTCCCCCAAGCAGTGACATACTACTACTCAGTGACAAGAGCGCGTGGGCATTCTCAGACACACACACTCCAAATTCACACACACACCCAACCCCAAAGGGCAGCATGCCACAAAAATCACTCCGTAAAGGGGGAGGTGCGGTCCAGGCACTAAGACTTGCCCACTCCACCCCCACTCTCGACGAAAAGATGTCCCACGTCTCTCCAGCACAGAGGCGACAGTGTGGTCAGAACCAGATTTTCAAGGAGGAGGCCAACCCGCAAAGTGGGAGGACTGGGCCCCGAGCACCGCTTCAAGTCCGTCGCATCGTCTGCGTGGGAGCGAAGTTCCGGCAATTTAGAAGCTCTGCCCCAGCAACCTCACAGAAACCGAGGCACCCTCTTCTCCGCCACCCCACACCCAAAAGACGCCTGGAAGAAGTCACCTCTTCCCGGGACTGGGAATCTGTAGCTCTCCCGGGACAAACGTTCAGTCCTGGGAATCAGTCCAGGGTGCTCAGTCCCCGGGCCCTGTCACCAACGCCGAGCCCGAGTCGAGCTGTTCAGCCATCCCGGCGGGGACTGGGAAAACATAAAACTCCCCTTACCTGTGGCAGCCCCTTTACTCTTCTTCTTCTTCCGTCTTTTTTTCTTGGCCGCCTCCTCAGCCGTAGAGGCAGCTCCCTCCTCCCTGTCGTCTGGATCCAGGTCGCCATTCAGGTGGCTCCCGCAGGACGCTGCCTCCTCCACACCCGCCATGTTGCCCAAGAGAGCGCGAGGCACTGAAACAGAAGAGCGAGGGCCCGCTCCTTCTTCATCCACCTACACCAGCGACGCCGGAAGTTGCTCTCGATGGTAGAGGCGCGGGGAATGCTGGGACTACGGAGGACTCGACTGTGAGGGCGGTGCGCTGGGACGGGCCGGGCTCACCGCAAGCCGGCGCGAGGGCGGCGGAGGAGACGTGAAACACCTGGCGAGACCACACTGTTCCTTTGTCCCTCGTTTCGGGCAAACTTACCTATTTAGGGTCAGGTTGAAAGCCCGCGCCTGACTTGTGGACAGGTGTTCCCCCCGCGGGAGAGAGGCCCCTCGACTGAAACCTAAAACTTTTAGATTCGTGGTTTTATACTGCGCACCAGAAGCGAGGAGAAGGTCGAAAAAAAAATGCCTTAGCTTGTACACACCTCTTTTTTTTTTGACTCGAAAGGACTGCGTTTTTATTCACTATTACAGCTAACGGCGAGGCTGTCCAAGCTGTTAAGAAGATGTACCTACAAAGGCCCTGACTGAGGCAGTCAGAGATAAGAAGACGTTTAATCATAGAGAAGCCAAAGGAAGACAGCCTCTCAAAGAGGGAGTGACCAACTGCGTTGAGTGCTGCTAAGAAGTAAGAGCGTGAAAAATGTCAGATGTACATAGTAGCGTGGTAGCCACTGGTAACGTTAGCAAGAGCTGTTTAGGTGGAGAGTTGGAAGCCAGTCTAAAGAGAGTTGAGGAACGAGAGGAAATAGAGAATCTCTTCATCCTTCAAGTTTCAGCTTAAACGCTACTCCCTCAGAAATCCCTCCTCAGCAATCTAAATCAGTCCCTATTCTCACTGAATTCTTAACTTTGTTTCATGGCAGTTTGTAATTAGTTTATTTGTGTTATTATTTGTTTTTTGTGTGTCTCTCCAACTGTTTAGAACTCCGTGAAGACAAGAACATTGCCTGTTTTACATTTTTCTTACCACCACCTACCCCTAACGTAAAGCATTGTAGGAACCCAGTAGTCTCATTGTATAAGTAGCACTTAAGAAGTACCCTGTAATTTACATTCATTGTCTTATTTAATCCATTTTTGAGTTGGGGAAATTCGAGCTAGAATTTTGGTAACTTGTACCACGTCATACAGGAAGTAAATAGGGTTAGAATCCAAACCAAAGCTCCAAAGCACCAGAAATTTAGTAATTCTGTATTCTAACTTTCCCATTGAAATTTCAAATCAGTCCAATAAATATGTATTGATTATACATTAGCATTAATTTTTCTTGATGGCAGCTACAAAGTGAAAAATAAATACTCAAGAAAGTTTTACATTCAGTGAGACAGACATATCAGTTCAGTTCAGTCGCTCAGTCATGTCCAACTCTTTACGACCCCATGGACTGCAGCATGCCAGGCCTCCCTGTCCATCACCAACTCCAGGAGTTTACCCAAACTCATGTCCATTGAGTTGATGATGCCATCCAACCATCTCATCCTCTGTCGTCCCCTTCTCCTCCCACCTTCAGTCTTTCCCAGCATCAGGGTCGTTTCAAATGGGTCGGTTCTTCGTATCAGGTGGCCAAAGGCTTGGCGTTTCAGCTTCAACATCAGTCCTTCCAATGAGTATTCAGGAGTGATATCCTTTAGGATGGATTGGTTGGATCTCCTTGCAGTCTAAGGGACTCTCAAGAGTCTTCTCCAACACCACAGTTCAAAAGCATCAATTCATCAGTGCTCACCTTTCTTTATAGTCCAACTCTCACATCCATACATGACTACTGGAAAAACCATAGCCTTGACTAGGGGGACCTTTGTTGGCAAAGTAATGTCTCTGCTTTCTAATATGCTATCTAGGTTGATCATAACTTTTCTTCCAAGGAGCAAGCATCTTTTAATTTCATGGCTATAATCACCATCTGCAGTGATTTTGGAACCCCCAAAAATAAAGTCTCTCACTGTTTCCATTGTTTCCCAATCTGTTTGCCATGAAGTGATGGGACCGGATGCCATAATCTTAGTTTTCTTAATGTTGAGCTTTAAGCCCACTTTTTCACTCTCCTTTTTCACTTTCATCAAGAGGCTCTTTAGTTCTTCTTCACTTTCTACCATAAGGGTGGTGCCATCCGCATATCTGAGGTTATTGATATTTCTCCCGGCAATCTTGATTCCAGCTTGTGCTTCATCCAGCCCAGCGTTTCTCATGATGTACTCTGCGTATAAGTTATATAAGCAGGGTGACAATATACAGCCTTGACGTACTCCTTTCTTCATCTGGAACCAGTCTGTTGTTCCATGTCCAGTTCCAACTGTTGCTTCCTGACCTGCATACAGATTTCTCAAGAGGCAGGTCAGGTGGTCTGGTAGTCCCATCTCTTTAAGAATTTTCCACAGTTTGTTGTGAGCCACACAGTCAAAGGCTTTGGCATAGTCAATAAAGCAGAAATAGATGTTTTTCTGGAACCCCCTTGCTTTTTCGATAATCCAACAGATGTTGGCAATTTGATCTCTGGTTCCTCTGCCTTTTCTAAAACCAGCTTGAACATCTGGAATTTCATGATTCACGTACTGTGGAAGTCTGGCTTGGAGAATATTTGAGCATTACTTTACTAGCATGTGAGATGAGTGCAGTTGTGTAGTAGTTTGAGCTTTCTTTGGCATTGCCTTTCTTTGGGATTAGAATGAAAACTGTAGTCTTGTAGCCACTGCTGACTTTTCCAAATTTGCTGGCATATTGAGTGCAGCACTTTCACAGCATCATCTTTGAGGATTTGAAATAGCTCAACTGGAATTCCATCACCTCCACTAGCTTTGTTTGTAGTGTGCTTCCTAAGGCCCACTTAACTTCGCATTTCAGGATGTCTGGCTCTAGGGGAGTGATCATTCCATCGTGATTATCTGAGTCATGAAGATCTTATTTGTACAGTTACGTGTCTTCTGGCCACCTCTTTTTAATATCTTCTGCTTCTGTTAGGTCCATACCATTTCTGTCCTTTATTGAGCCCATCTTTGCATGAAATATTCCCTTGGTATCTCTAATTTTCTTGAAGAGATCTCTAGTCTTTCACATTCTGTTGTTTTCCTCTATTTCTTTGCACTGATCACTGAGGAAGGCTTTCTTATCTCTCCTTGCTATTCTTTGGAACTCTGCATTCAAATGGGTTTATCTTTCCTTTTCTCCTTTGCTTTTCACTTCTCTTTTTTTACAGCTAGTTGTAAGGCCTCCTCAGACAGCCATTTTGCTTTTTTGCATTTCTTTTCCATGGGGATGGTCTTGATCCCTGTCTCCTGTACAATATCATGAACCTCCATCCATAGTTCTTCAAGCATTCTTTAAGATCTAATCCCTTGAATCTATTTGTCACTTCTGCTATATAATTGTAAGGGATTCGATTTAGGTCATACCTGAAGGGTCTATTGTTTTTCCCTGCTTTCTTCAACTTAAGTCTGACTTTGGTAATAAGGAGTTCATGATCCGAGCCACAGTCAGCTCCCGGTCTTGTTTTTGCTGACTGTATAGAGCTTCTCCATCTTTGGCTGCAAAGAATATAATCAATCTGATTTCGGTATTGACCATCTGGTGATGTTCATGTGTAGAGTCAGACGTATAAATAAGAATAAAATAATACTAATACTTTGCTTACATCATTTATTATTTTCTATCCAAGTTAGTCTGTCATAAAGGTGAGGAATTTTAAAAGGATCTAAAAGATCTTTAGTTTGGAGGCAAAGATGTGACTGTCAACCTCAGGAGAAATCGAAGCTCACCCTTGTTGAGGTGCAAAGCTACTGCCAGAAGCTTTTTAATATACTTATGAGTAAGATATTCTATATCAAATATGCCTTCCAGCTTTGTTGTGACTCTTCCCAGTTCCACAAGTTCAGGGAACACTTGGGCCATGACTACTACCTCAGTCCTAGTGCAAGAGACTCAGGATCCTGGGGGACAGAACATATAGGATCAGTAGGTAAATTCTGACAAAAGGTTTCTTGAGGTATAAGATGATCTACAGAATTATCAATGTCAAAATAAAGTCTTTTCAGTGAAAAAAATAAGATGCTAAAATACACTGATAAAATACTGTTTCTTTGATGCAAAGGAATTTACTCTACTTTTCGCCTTTTCTTTTCTGACAAGAGACAAGAAAATAAAACTTCTAATGTAATAGTGAAAAATAAAAATCCTGACATTGGTAGTGAATATTTACTGGATGGTAATTTTCCATGACTCTCCAGAATTTGAAGCAACTGAGTAATTATACTTAAAAGCCTGTGAAAGTGAAGTTGCTCAGTTGTGCCCAACTCTTTGCAACCCCATGGACTGTAGCCTACCAGGCTCCTCCATCCATGGAATTTTCCAGGCAAGAGTACTGGAGTGGGTTGCCATTTCCTTCTCCAGGGTATCTTCCTGACCCAGGGATCGAACCCGGGTCTTCCACCTGTGGCATGCCTTATTTTCACCATTTTTCTTCATTTTTTTTTTTCTTCTACAAGACAAAATTGAATGGGGTAAAGGAATGAGAAATGTGGAAAACCTAAGTACGATTATAGAGGATTGAACATGGGGAGCCAAGCCTGCTGCTCTGTGATGACCTAGAAGGATAGGACTGGGGGGAGTGGGTAGGGAGGCTCAAAAGGGAGGGGATATATATATATATATGACTGATTCACGATATATGATAGAAACCAATACAACATTGTAAGCAGTTATCCTCCAATTACCTGATAGCTCAGTTGGTAAAGAATCCACCTGCAATGCAGGAGACCCCAGTTCGATTCCTGGGTCGGGAAGCTCCCCTGGAGAAGGGATAGGCTACCCACTCTAGTATTCTTGGGCTTCCCTTGTGGCTCAACTGGTAAAGCTGCAATGTGGGAGACCTGGGTTCGATCCCTGCGTTGGGAAGATTCCCCTGGAGAAGGGAAAGGCTATCCACTCCAATATTCTGGCCTGGAGAATTCCATGGACTGTATAGCCCATGGGGTCGCAAAGAATCAGACAGAACTGAACAACTTTCACTTTCAAAAACTTAGAAAATGAAAAAGAACTTAAGAGCATTTGTAGGCGCTTCCCTGGCAGTCCGGTGGTTGACTTCACCTTCCAAGGCAAGGGGTGTGGGTTCGATCCATGGTCTGCAAGCTAAGGTCCCACAAGCCTTGCAGTCAATAAACCAACACATAAAACAGAAGTGATATTGTAACAAATTTAGTAAAGACTTTAAAAATAGTTCACATCACAAAGATTCTTTAAAAGAGAGAAGAAACCAAAACTCCTGTAGATCTCAAGACCAGCACAGACTAGGATATTTTTTCTAGCCAATTATTTGAAGTTATTTTGTCTCAGATCATTAACTAGATAAGCAAGCAAAAATAAGATTTTTTCCCTTAGCGAGATACTTTTCCTAATGTCAAATCAATTTATTGCAATAAAATATTTATTATTTTGTCCAGAAAATGTATTTTTTGTGAGAAAACCTTATTCCAAAGTGGACAACATAATTAGCCCCCACCTTCTTTTCTTTGAAGTCACTGTTAATAGTATGGCTTGGGACAAATAACTTGATCTCTCCAAATTTCAGTTTCCTTATTTGTAAAATGAGGGCAGTAATAGTGCCACATCATAGGATATGGAAATTAAATCTCAAAATAAAGAGAAAGCACTTATGATAGAATATCTGACACAACAGTGATATGTATTAGCCAATATTGCTGTTAATAAGCCATGCTCTTGAAATTTTTCAGTTTGTATGGAATTCACGATGGCCTAAATATTTTCAGGCACACACATGTTAGGTGACCTTTGGCAATGGGTTAATAAGAAATATATTAAGAAAAAAATGGGAAAGATTTTTTGCTTGACATTAAGGGAAATACTGAGGATTTTTTCATATCTTTATGAAAAGTGCTTTATAACTTTTAAAATATATAGATGATATGGTATAGATACAGATATAGATATAAATTCAATCACATTGGGGAGTGGGGCTTCAACATGCGAATTGGAGGGAATACATTTCAGACCATATAGGAGAAGGAGGGCGGGCAGTAGGGAATTGCTCCTGACTGAGAGCCACTGGCATAAAGGCATGAAAGAATGTGGTGAGAAATAAAATATTGCCTGCCATAAACAGGCAGTAAACAAAGGATGTCAAAGTCATCAGTGATTGTAGCCACCCCTGATGGTGAGCTCTGAGGAATTCCTGCCATCTAGCAGCCATCAGACTGCTGCTGCTGCTGCTAAGTCGCTTTAGTCGTGTCCGACTCCGTGCGACCCCATAGACGGCAGCCCACCAGGCTCCGCCGTCCCCGGGATTCTCCAGGCAAGAATGCTGGAGTGGGTTGCCATTTCCTTATCTAGTGCATGAAAGGGAAAAGTGAAAGTGAAGTCGCTCAGTCGTGTCCAACTCTTAGTGACCCCATGGACTGCAGTCACCCCTAATAATGTAGCCTAAGGAAACTCCTGATGAGAAAACACAGGATACTGGGCCCAGATAGCTGAGGTACATATCAAAGGAATGATTTCAGTGATCCCAAACTCTTACATCATCCAATACATAGAAAAGTGCTAAAGTCCTTAAGTTGAGATACCTAGTTTTCTTTTATTAATAGTAGCCTTTTATTCTGACTATGTGGTGGTGCTACAGAAACTCCTCTATGTCCTGGCTTCCCCCTCTTACTCTTTGGAACAGTTTTCTCAGTGTTTATCTGAAAGGCTGTCTGCCAGGCTTGACGTTCTAAATATATCTGCTGAATAAAATATAACTCTGCTTTTAGGTTGTGCATTATTTTTCAGTTGACAGTGACATGTGTAGGGGAAGATCTTGCTGAGGAGTAGGTAAATTGAGACCAGATTATACATGGCTTTCTACCCTACCCTAAAGAGTATGGCTTTTATTGTAAGGCCTCAAGGTGATATGTGACAGGGAATATTTTAAATTAATATTTTTTAAAATGCCTAAAATAAACTACAACAGGCATGTCCATAGCATGCAAACACAATGAACAATACTGTGTAGCCAGGACTTCTCCAGTGGTCCAGTGGTTAAGAATCTGCCTTGCAATGCAGGGGACTCGGGTTCAAGCCCTGGTCAGGGAAATAAGATCCCACATTCAGCAGGCCAATTAAGCCTGTGCCACAACTAGAAAGAAGTCCATGTGCCTGCCACAAGTCCAGTGTGGCACTACTAAGACCCATGAATGCACGCATGCTAAGTCGCTTCAGTCGTGTCTGACCCTGTGCGATCCTATGAACAGCAACCCACCAGGCTCCTCTGTCTACGGGATTCTCTAGGCAAGAATACTGGAGTGGGTTGCCATCGCCTTCTCCACAACTAAGATCCAATGCATCCCCCAAATAAATATTTTTTAAAAACTATATAGCCATTAAAAGCCAGTAAAATGATATTCATATAGGTTACGTGGATAAATGTATATATTTATGTAATACTTACAGATGTCTTCAACCTAGGAAAACATGGTTGTTTGTAAAAGATCACTCTGATGGCAATTTAGATTCTAGAGCAGTGGTTCCCATCAAGTAAATCCCTTTATTTTATTTAAAAATTCAAATATATTTAAAGAACTGTTTTCTGAGAGTATGGTACTTTCTAGTTTTTGAAGTTGGACAGTCTTCTAAAATTATTATTATGAGCTAACAGAGTAGAGGATGATTTCTTGTGCCCAGACAAAAATTTTTTTAAAGGGGGCCTGGACTATGTCAGTTCTCAAAACCATTTTTAAACTTTTATCAGTAGTGATATCTCTAAGTCCTTATAGTGTAAAGAAAGTATTGGAAATGGCAGAGCCTGCTGGCTGGGGAGACTTGCTAAGATGTTAGTGTTGATAACAATATTGATGAAAACTTATGTGAAGGCTTTTGGGGGACTAGAGAGAAGAGATTGGATTGCAGAAACACTTCTAATTTAAAATTAAGAGAACTTAATGGTCCGTTATGATTCCCTGTTGGCTCAGTGGTAAAGAATCTGAGTGCAATACAGGAGCCACAGGAGACATGGATTCACTCCTTGGGTCCGGAAGATCCCCTGGAGGAGAGCATGGCAAACCACTCCAGTATTCTTGCCTGGAGAATCCCACGGACAGAGGAGCCTGGCGGGCTATGGTCCATAGGGTTCCAAAGAGTCAGACATGACTGAAGCGACTTAGGATGCACACATGCAGTGGTCCAGTATCTGTGAAGAGGGAGGAGTTGAAAATGACACTCCAAGCCAGCTTTCTGGCTTGGGTTTCTGGGTTGATAGTGGTACCACTCCCTGAGATAGCAAATAAAGGAGGAGGAAGAGGTACTGGAGGAGGTGCAGGGGAAGATAAACTTTGAGCATTTTAAGTTTGAGATGCCTACGTGGCATCCAGGCAGAGATATCTAGTAATAAGTTAGAAATATGGATCTGGAGATATAGACATGAGAGTTAGTAGACTTGGGTGTGGTAGAGGCTAAGAATGAAGTAGTTGAGAGAAAAGTATTAAAAAAAAAACAACACACCCTAGAGGTTGGTTATAAACAAAACCAAATATTAGGTGGTTTTGTTTATAACAAACAAGGGTGTTGTAAGAAACAAGGGTGGGAAATTCTGTAAAGGAAACTACAAAAGAAAGGTAGAACAAGGAGCAAATACATCAGAAATAATCACATGGAAGTAAGAAGAGAAGAAAGTTTTACAAAAGTTTGGTCAGATATATGAAACTGCTGAATAAAGATCAAGGAGTACAAGGTCTTAAATTAGACCATTGATTTTAGCCATTGGTGACTTTAATGAGATCAGTGTAATTAAAGCATATCAAAAAAATAATTCTCACAAGAAATTTTGATGCACTATCCTAGACACTAGCTCATAGAGTAAAGGATCATTTTATCTTAAACCTACTTCATCAACGATCTTACAATGCTCTCCTCTTTTGTTCTCTTGAAGAGTGCCTTTCTTGAAGTTAAATGTGACTCTCTTGCCACGTTCTCTTCTGTAATCCTTTACCTATTTTAGCTCTGTCCAACAACATCTTGTTAACTTTTATATTACAATATATTATTATCTCTTCTTATAACTAGAGAATAGTTAGATCCTTAATGATAGAACTTTACATTTCCCATAATTTCTGTGTAGTATCCAAGTATTTAGGTTGAACTTTGGGAAAGATGTATATGGCTGTAAGCAATATTCCCATAGGCAAGACATCAGGAGCATTATTGCCCACATGGAAGTTTCAAGTGTTCATTGACCAGGGCTACATGGGAATCAGTATCCAGGGTTCACAAAAGAAAGATAAGAGCCGCATGAAATACTGGAGGATGAATGACAGTTTTCTTCACGGCTCTCTCTATCCATCTCTCCAATTAATGATTCCCACTCCTTATTAAAGAATGAAGGTTATTTTAGTGTTGAAGGCAGAGGTAGGTAGAGTTGAACTACCTACCCACAGGATTATTCTGTGGGTAAGATTTTAATATGGAAAAGGATTAGACAGAGGTTCTCAAACTTTTGCTCATAGGACCTTTTGTATACTTGAAAACTTATAGAGGACCCACAGATTTTATATACATACACACACACACACACACACACACACACACACACATATATAATTTAGGATAGATGACATTTGTTTCCCAACTTCATATGTTGAAACCTATATGATGATGTTTGGAGGTGGGGCTTCTGGGGGGTGATTTGCTCGTGAGGGTTCTGCCCTCTTGAATGGGATTAGAACTTTTATGAGAGATCCCAGAGAGCTCCTTTACCCCCTTTCACCATGGGAGGACACAAGTAGAAGACCACTGTCTATGAACCAGGGAGCCAGACTTCACCAGACATTGAATCAACTCAACATTGTCTCATAGTCACTGAGGCTTTGTTGATTTTGGTTTTATTTATTTTTAAAATAATTTTGTTAATTTATTTTTGTCTGTGCTCGGTCTTTGCTGTTGTGTGGGCTTTTCTCTATTTGCGGTGAGTGGGGACTACTCTGCAGTTGGGGCCAGTGGGCTCTGTAGTTGCAATTCCCACGCTGTAGAGCACAGGTTCAGCATTTGTGGTGCGCAGGCCTAGTTGCTCCGAGGCATGTGGGGTCCTCCCAGACCAGGGATCCAACGCGTGTCTCCTGCATTGGCAGGCTGACTCTTTATCGCTGAGTCACCAGGGAAGCCCCTGGTTTTATTTTTTGTTTTTGCTTTTTTCTCTTTTGCTTCAGTTTGGATGGCTTCTGTTGCTTTACCTTTAAGTTCACTTTTATTCTATAGTATCTAATTCTTGCCAAGCCCATCTGCTTAATTGATTTAAGATACTATATTTTTCAGTCCTAGAATTTCCATTTGGTTCTTTTTCTCTATTAGTTTCCATTTCTCTATTAAGATTTTCTGTTTATTCTGTTATTGTATTTATATTTTCCTTTATGTAACACATTTATAATAGCTGCTTTAAAAATTGTATCCCCTATTTCCATCATCTCTCTCATTTCTGAGTTCATAAGTTTTTTCTCCTGGTCAAGAGTAACATTTTCCAATTCTCCTCATGCCTAGTAATTTTTTTCTTATGCTGGATGCCGTAGACTCTCCTTTGGGCAATTTTTGTTGTCTTTCTTAATAGAATATTCTTAATAATTAACTTTTTAATAGTTGTTCAGGTAGTCAATTTACTTGCATTTCAGTGTGGTACTTTCAAGGTTTGTTTTTAAGCTCTTTTTTATACAGAACTAGAGTAACGTTTACTCTAAGGCACCACTGTCCTATGTGAAATTCACTAGCTATGTTTAGCTGTTAAGCCCTTGAAGTGTGACCACTCCAAAGGGAAGTGTGCTGTAAATGAAAAATGATCACTGAATTTCAAGACTTAGTATGAAAAAAATGTAAAATATCTCATATTCTATGTTGGGTACATGTTAAAATGACAATATTTGGGATATGCTGGGTTAAGTAAAATATTTTATTAACAATTGTATCTGTTCATTTTTACTTTTTTTCAAGAGGTTACTAGGAAACTTTGTTTATTTATCTATCTGGGAAAATAACTTTATTTTGTTTGGGGCAGTGAGTAGGGATCCAGTCTCAGAACTTCTGGGACTCTTTCTTGGTGCCAGCAGCCTTGGTGACCTTGAGCACACTGAAGCTCACTGTCTTGCTCAGAGACCCACACTTGCCCACTGTGACAATGTCCCCAATCCAGATAGATGTCCCTGAAGCAGAGAGAAAGGTACAGAGACATGTTCTAGTGGCATTTCTGGGAGCAGTTGTACTTTCAGATGCAGTGAAGGTAGTCTCCAGATGGCAATGGTCCCCTGTATCTTTATCTTGGTCATCATCCCAGACAGGATCTGCCCTTGGATGGAGACATTACCAGTTATAGGGCATTTCTTGTCAATGTAGTTCCCTTCGATGGCTTCCTTCAGTGTCTTGAAGCCCAAACCAACGTTCCAGTAGTATCATGGGAGCTTCTCCTTGCCACTTTCTCCAAGCAGGGCCCTCTTCTTATTTTGAAAGTTGGTAGGTTGCTTTTGATAGGCACACTTTGTCTAAAGGTCCACCATCTTCCTGGTCACTTGAAAAAAGAGTGGAAATTTTATGTTTGTGATATCTTGTATTTCTCTTGAATAATGCTGCTGTTGTGCTAGATTTTCCCTACTGCTAAGACTCAGCCTTTCTAGGGTGTCTCCTAAACTATTGGGATGGTTAATGAGATCTCTACACTGTGGTTGGTTGAAACACTAACATCTCCCATCCCTGTGCAATCTCTGGTTGTTGTTCAGATCATAGTTCCCTAGAAGTTCTCTAATAGCTTTTCTTCGCCTAGTCTCCTGGAGTCTTTTCCTGTACACAATTCTTTGTGCAGCTTTCTTCTCCCTGATGTTTGATCTGCATCACCTCAGCTCAGTGACACCACCATCCTTTATTTGGCCCTTCCCTGTGCTGTAATCTGAAAAGTGCATACACACAGAAAGCTGTGGTGATTATGAAGCTTGTTCATTTGTTTTCCTTTTATTAGGGATCAGAATTCTATGTTTCCTGTTGACCAGTGTCTAAAAACAGTTGTTATACTGTGGAAGGTCTTGTGTTCAATATCAGCTATTATATCATGATTGAAACTAGAAATCTTTATCATGATCTTTCATTTCCATGTTTCAGATCTTCCTTAAATGTCTGATGAGCATTGTTTGCCAAGTCATAATTTTATATGAGGCAGTGTAAAAACTGACTGTGACTTTTGTGTCAATGAGCAGGGCTTTGTCACACTGGAAAGTTTTACTTTAATGAGAATGCATGATAAGTGGACCATAGACGTTGTATCCCCATAATAGGCACTTTTGGATATCTATCCTAAATTCATTTTTAGTTTTTCTCTTGCTAACATAGGCCTGTTTAGGTCCAGGTGTTTACTCTTTTCTGCCTAACCATGTTCTAATCAGGTGAATTTGTCCTGAATTCAAAGATGCATCCTGATTGAGCTAACCTAAAACACAACAATTCCAGCCCGCCGGGCCGGGGGCCGGGGACGGCGGGCTACAGGGCCTAGGCCGGGCCGAGACCCGGGGGCCGGGGGCGGCGGCCGACAAGGGCTAGGCTGGGCCGGGGGCCGGGGGGCCGGGGGCCAGGGGCGGCGGCCGACAGGGAAAACTAGCTAATCTGATCACACGGACCACAGACTTGTTTATCTCAGTGAAACTAAGCCATGCCGTGTGGGGCCACCCAAGACGGATGGGTCATGGTGGAGAGGTCTGACAGATTGTGGTCCACTGGAGAAGGGCATGGCAAACCACTTCAGTATTCTTGCCTTGAGAACCCCATGAACAGTATGAAAAGGCAAAAAGATAGGACACTGAAAGATGAACTCCCCAGGTCAGTAGGTGCCCAATATACTAATGGAGATCAGTGGAGAAATAACCCCAGAAAGAATGATGGGATGCAGCCAAAGCAAAAACGATACCCAACTGTGGAATGTGACTGGTGACAGACGCAAAGTCCGATGCTGTAAAGAGCAATATTGCATAGGAACCTGGAATGTTAGGTCCATGAATCAAGGCAAATTGGAAGTGGTCAAACAGGAGATGGCAAGAGTCAACGTCGACATTCTAGGAATCAGCAAACTAAGATGGACTGGAATGGGTGAATTTAACTCAGATGACCATTATATCTACTACTGTGGGCAAGAATCCCTTAGAAGAAATGGAGTAGCTGTCATGGTCAACAAAAGAGTCCGAAATGCAGTACTTGGATGCAATCTCAAAAACTATACAATGATCTCTGTTCGTTTCCAAGGCAAACCATTCAATATCACGGTAATCCAAGTCTATGCCCCAACCAGTAATGCTGAAGAAGCTGAAGTTGAACGATTCTATGAAGACCTACAAGACCTTTTAGAACTAACACCCAAAAAAGATGTCCTTTTCATTATAGGGGACTGGAATGCAAAAGTAGGAAGTCAAGAAACACCTGGCGTAACAAGCAAGTTTGGCCTTGGAGTACAGAATGAAGCAGGGCAAAGGCTAATAGAGTTTTGCCACGAGAACGCACTGGTAATACCAAACACCCTATTCCAACAACACAAGAGAAGACTCTACACGTGGACATCACCAGATGGTCAACACCGAAATCAGATTGATTATATTCTTTGCAGCCAAAGATGGAGAAGCTCTCTACAGTCAGCAAAAACAAGACCGGGAGCAGACTTTGGCTCGGATCATGAACTGCTTATTGCCAAATTCAGACTTAAATTGAAGAAAGTAGGGAAAACCACTAGTCCATTCAGGTATGACCTAGATCATATCCCTTATGAGTATACCGTGGAAGTGACAAATAGATTTAAGGGTCTAGACCTGATAGAAAGAGTGCCTAATGAACTATGGACAGAGGTTCGTGACATTGTACAGGAGACAGGGATCAAGAAAATCCCCATGGAAAAGAAATGCAAAAAAGCAAAATGGCTGTCTGAGGAGGCCTTACAGATAGCTTGGAAGAGAAGAGAAGCGAAAAGCAAAGGAGAAAAGGAAAGATATTCCCATCTGAATGCAGAGTTCCAAAGAATAGCAAGGAGAGATAAGAAAGCCTTCCTCAGCGATCAGTGCAAAGAAATAGAGGAAAACAACAGATTGGGAAAGACTAGAGATCTCTTCAAGAAAATTAGAGATACCAAAGGAACATTTCGTGCAAAGATGGGTTCAATAAAGGACAGAAATGGTATGGACCTAACAGAAGCAGAAGATATTAAGAAGAGGTGGCAAGAATACACAGAAGAACTGTACAAAAAAGATCTTCATGACCCAGATAATCACGATGGTGTGATCACTCACCTAGAGCCAGACATCCTGGAATGTGAAGTGAAGTGGGCCTTAGAAAGCATCACTACGAACAAAGCTAGTGGAGGTGATGGAATTCCAGTTGAGCTATTTCAAATCCTCAAAGGTGATGCTGTGAAAGTGCTGCACTCGATATGCCAGCAAATTTGGAAAACTCAGCAGTGGCCACAGGACTGGAAGAGGTCAGTTTTCGTTCCAATCCCAAAGAAAGGCAATGCCAAAGAATGCTCAAACTACTGCACAATTGCACTCATCTCACATGCTAGTAAAGTAATGCTCAAAATTCTCCAAGCCAGGCTTCAGCAATACGTGAACCGTGAACTTCCAGGTGTTCAAGCTGGTTTTAGAAAAGGCAGAGGAACCAGAGATCAAATTGCCAATATCCGCTGGATCATCGAAAAAGCAAGAGAGTTCCAGAAAAACATCTATTTCTGCTTTATTGACTATGCCAAAGCCTTTGACTGTGTGGATCACAATAAACTGTGGAAAATTCTGAAAGAGATGGGAATACCAGACCATCTGACCTGTCTCTTGAGAAACCTGTATACAGGTCAGGAAGCAACAGTTAGAACTGGACATGGAACAACAGACTGGTTCCAAATAGGAAAAGGAGTCCGTCAAGGCTGTATATTGTCACCCTGCTTATTTAACTTATATGCAGAGTACATCATGAGAAACGCTGGGCTGGAAGAAACACAAGCTGGAATCAAGATTGCTGGGAGAAATATCAATAACCTCAGATATGCAGATGACACCACCCTTATGGCAGAAAGTGAAGAAGAACTAAAGAGCCTCTTGATGAAAGTGAAAGAGGAGATTGAAAAAGTTGGCTTAAAGCTCAACGTTCAGAAAACTAAAATCATGGCATCTGGTCCCATCACTTCATGGGAAATAGATGGGGAAACAGTGGAAACAGTGTCAGACTTTATTTTGGGGGGCTCCAAAATCACTGCTGATGGTGATTGCAGCCATGAAATTAAAAGATGCTTACTCCTTGGAAGGAAGGTTATGACCAACCTAGATAGCATATTTAAAAGCAGAGACATTACTTTGCCAACAAAAGTCCGTCTAGTCAAGGCTATGGTTTTTCCAGTGGTCATGTATGGATGTGAGAGCTGGAGTATAAAGAAAGCTGAGCGCCGAAGAATTGATGCTTTTGAACTGTGGTGTTGGAGAAGACTCTTGAGAGTCCCTTGGATTGCAAGGAGATCCAGTCAATCCATCCTAAAAGAGATCAGTCCTGGGTGTTCATTGGAATGTCTGATGTTGAAGCTGAAACTCCAATACTTTGGGCACCTCATGCGAAGGGTTGACTCATTGGAAAAGACCCTAATGCTGGGTAGGATTGGGGGCGGGAGGAGAAGGGGACGACAGAGGATGAGATGGTTGGATGGCATCACCGACTCGATGGACATGGGTTTGGATAGACTCCGGGAGTTGGTGATGGACAGAGAGGCCTGGCGTGCTGCAATTCATGGGGTCGCAAAGAGTCAGACACGACTGAGCGACTGAACTGAACTGAACTTCCTATGAATTCTTAAGGCACAGAAATGTGTTGCAATTTTGATCAATGAGACGTAGAGAAAAGACACTGAGAACTTCTGGAAAAGGTTCCATAAATCTTACAAAAAAAGAAAAGAAAACATAGTCCCTTTTCTTCTTTTAGATGTTCTCAAGTCTGAGAAAATGATCCCTGGGGATGAAATCTGGAGAATAATGGAAAGATGCTGGCCCTTGACTGTATTATTCAGCCTCTGACTTGAAAAACCCTATGCTAGTCACTCTTCCTCCAAACGTGTAAGATATTACATCTCTATATTGTTAAAACACGTTTCTCGTACTTATAAAGTCATTGTAACTAGTACAAATTCAGAATGTAAAGGAGTTAACACTCAGTTGGGCATTCTTGATCTATATATTCCAAGCTTATATTTCCAGTGATTGAGGATTACTGAGATGAACGACTTGAACGGAATCAACAGGTCTTGAAGTTCTGAATGGAAAACTTGTGTTAAGTTATTTTGGGGTTAGAATCAACAGCTCTCTAGTATTCTTTGGGTCTGAAAACTGGCAGCAGCTGGTGAGACAGTAAGTAGGTACTTTTTAAGGCACTCACATATTTTTAAGGACCTGATCTCTGGAAGTTGACATGTCTAGGTTGGAATGAGTTAAAGTAAGAACTGGCTGAAGCTCTTGGGTACCCCTTTTTAAAAATCTCAATAATTTACATGCCACAAAATTCACCATTTTAAAGTGTACAGTTCTGTGGTTGTTAATGTAAGTGTACAACTACCACCACTATCTAATTACACAACATTTTCCATTAATCAGTTGAAAGACATTTGGTTTGTTTCTACTCTATGGCTATTGTGAATAATTGCTTTGGCAATTCTGGGTCTTTTGTGGTTTCATATAAATTGTAGGATTATTTAGTTCCATGAAAGATGTCATGGGTGTTTTGATAGAGATTGCATTAATCTATAGATTGCTTTGAATAGTAAAGCCACTTTAACAATATTAATTCTTCTAATCCAAGAGCATGGGATAGCTTCCCATTTCTTTGAATAATTTTTAGTTTCCTTTATCAGTGCTTTTCAGTTTTCAATGCATAGGTCTTTCACCCCTTGGTTGAGTTTATTCCTAGGTATTTTATTTTTTTGACATGACTTTAAGCAGGATTTTTTTTTTATTTTCTCTTTCTGATGTTTCATCATTAATGTAAAGAAATGCAACATATTTCTGTATATTAATCCTGTATGCTCCCTCCTTGCTGAATTCACTTATTTGTTCTTAACAGGTGGAAACTTTAGGGTTCTCTGTACAGAGTATCATGTCATCTGCAAACAGTGACAGTTTTACCTCTTCTCTTCCAGTTTGTATACCTTTAATTCTTTTCTTATCTGATTGTTGTGGCTAAGACTTCCAGCACTAAGCTGAATAGAAGAGGTAGGGTGGACATCTCTTGTTCCTGAATTTAGTAGGAAGGCTTTCAGCTTTTCACTATTGAGTATTATATTGGCTGTGGGTTTGTTGTAAATGGCCTAAGTTGTTGTTGTTGTTGGGTCACCCAGTCAGGTCCAACTCTTTGAGACCCCAGGTACTGTAGCACACCAGTCCTCCCTGTCCCTCACTATCTCCCAGAGTTTGCCCAAGTTCATGTCCACTGCATTGGTGATGCCATCCAGCCATCTCATCCTCTGACGCCCTATTCTTCTTCTTCCCTCAATCTTTCCCAGCATCAGGGTCTTTTCCAATGAGTCAACTGTTCACTGTTGATTATATTAAGTTCTCTATGCTCATGTTGGTGAGAGTTTTTAATCATAAATGAATGTTGAATTTTGTCGAATGTTTTTCTCCGCATCTTTTGAAATGACCATGTGGGTTTTGTCTTCCCTTTTGTTAATGTGATATATTACACTGATTGATTTGCATATGTCACACCATCCTTGTGACCATGGAATGAGTCCAACTTGATCATGGTTTGTGATCCTTTTTAAGCATTATTGGATTTGGTTTGCTAATATTTTATTGAGGATTTTTGCATCTATATTCATGAAAGATATTGACCTATAGTTTTCTTTTTTTGTATTGTTTTTGTCTGGTTTTGGTATTAAGGTGATGGTGGCCTCACAGAATGAGTTTGAGAGTTTCCTTCCTCTTGAATTTTTGAAATAGTTTGAGAAGGGTAGGTGTAAATTCTTCTTTGAAGTTTTGTAGAACTTCCCAGTGAAGCAATCCTGTCCTGGACTTTTGTTTGCAGGGAGTTTTTAAAATTACAGTTTCTATGTCACTTCCAGTGATCTGTCCAAATTATGTTTAATCTTGACTCAAATTTGGTAGGCTGAACATTTCAGAATTTGTCCATTTCTTCTCAGTTGTCCAATTGGTTGTCATATAATTGTTCATATATTCTCTTATGATTTTTTTTGTATTTCTGTAGTATCAGTTGTTATTTCTCCTCTTTCATTTTTTATTTTGTTTATTTGAGTTCTCTCTCTTTTCTTAGTGAGCTAGGCTAGAGGTTTGTTGATTTATCTTGTCAAAAATTCAACTGTTAGTTTTACTGATTTTTTTTTTCTATTTTTTAAAAATCTTATTTATTTATTTTATTTTTCATTTTTATTGTTTCATTCCTTCTACTGACTTTGGGTTTTATTTGTTCTTTTGCTAGTTCTTTTTTCTAAGTTAGGTTGTTTATTTGAGATTTTTCTTTTTGTTTTTCTTTTTTTTTATTTTGAGGAAGACCTGTATTGTTATGAACTTTCCTCTTAGAACTACTTTTACTATAGATTTGTAAAGTTCTGTTTTCATTTTTGTTTTCCTCAAGGCATTTTCCAATTTCTTCTTTGATTTCATTGTTGACCATTGTTTTTTTAGTAGCATGTTGTTTAGTCTCCATCTGTTTCTTCTTTTCCCATTTTTCTTTTTGTGGTAATTTCTAGTTCTATATCACTGTGGTCAGAAAAGATCCTTGAAGTAATTTCAATCCTCTTGAATTTGTTGAGGCTTGTTTTGTGACTTAATGTGTGATCTATCCTAGAGAATGCCCCATGCATTCTTGAAAAGAATGTATATTCTGGATTTTTTTGAATATAATGTCCTATAGATATCAATTAAACCCAACAGGTTTATTGTACCTTAATTGTGTCATTTAGGACCTCTGTTGCCTTTTTGATCTTCTGTCTAGATGAACTGTGGATTGATTACAGTGAAGTGTTAAAGTCTCCTGCTATTATTGTATTATTGTCAAGTTCTCCCTTTCTGTCTTTTAGTATTTGCTTTATATATTTAGGTGCTCCTATATTGGGTGCATATATGTTAACAAGTATAATATCCTCTTCTTGTGTTGATCCCTTTATCATTATATAATGCCTGTCTTTGTCTCTCTTTATGGCCTTTTATTTTTTATGATATGAGTATTACTACCCCTGCCTTCTTGTTGTCTCCATTTACATGAAATATCTTTTTCCATTCCTCTTACCTTCAGTCTGTGTGTGTCTTTCACCCTGAAGTAAGTCTTTTATAGGCAACACAGTACAGATTCATGTTTGTTTGTTTTTTAATCTAGTCTGCCACTCTGTGTCTTTTGATGGAAGCATTTAGTCCATTGACAATTATTGATAGATATGTACTTATTGCCATTTTAATCCTTGCTTTCCAGTTGTTTCTGTAGTTCTTGTTTGTTTATTTCTACTTTTTGTTTCTCCTTTTATGGTTTGATGATTTTCTTTTGTAGTATGCTTGAGTTCCTTTTTTTAAATTTTTTTTGAATCTACTGTATGTTTTTGACTTGTGCTTACTATGTAGTTCAAGTATGTTGACCAATAACTATATCGACTTGCTTTAAACTAATAGATATCCAAGTTCACACACATTCTAAAAGATCTACATTTTTATACTCCCCTTCCCCACATTTTTCAATTTTGATGACTTGTTTTACATCTTCCTGCTTATCCTTTTACTGTTAATTGTGGTTATAATTGTTTTATAGTTTTTTAATTGTTTTTAATCCACATATTGTTTTATTTAAGTGGCCATAAATCCTTACTATATATTTGCCTTTCCTATTGTGATTTTCCCTTTCCTATAGATTGAAGGTTTTAAATATCTTAATTTCTAAAATGCTATGTTCAATGTTTGCAATTTTGTTTTTTCTAGTTTTGCTAAGAAACAGCAACAGCAGGATTGATTAAGAAAAATTAAGAAAAAATCCTTAAAGAGAATACATGTGGAATAGGTGATGGCTGTATTTTAGATATTGATACTGAGGGCCATGGTTTCCATAACCACCACTTTATAGTTGCAGAAAGCCCGAGATGTAACCATAGTGCAACCATTTTTAATTGTGGCTTTATTTTTGTGATGTCTGATTTTTGTATCAGGATAATGTTTGCTTCGTAGATTGAGTAGGGAAGGTTTTGCTTTTGTATTTTTTTGATGAATATAGGGTGTTCTTAGTGCTTGAGTTTTTGATAGCTCCAACTCTCCTTTTGTTGTGTGTCTAGGCTAGAACTGTTTGAAGTTGTTTAATGTTTGATATTCTCAGAATCATCCTTTTACTGCCTTCTTTTTGCTATACTTCCCTGATTTCTTTAAGGCCTGCTCTCTATGTTTCAAGCTGATAATGACCTCATATGAAACACTCTGTATTTATTTTTAGCTTAAGCTATTTCTTCTCTCTTCCCAAAGAAACGTTTTGTCTCTTTACCACAATTTGTTTCTATGATGCAAATTATCAAATTATTGTTAAATAAGTGAATGATTTCAGTGTAAGTAGAAATTGTCATTCTCAATTTTCCATACCTGATTTTTCTAGTAAAGTAGGGGTCACAGAAGTAACAATTGGACAGGGAAAAGTCTTCAGTTCAGCTGCTGCACGGGCAAGAGCTCTTTCAACTTCTAAAAAATAAAAAAACCTAAAAATGAGTGCTAGTACCCAGGAATCGTTTTCCAGAAGGGCACACCCCCAGACTTAGGGCTTTTAGATTCTGGCAGGTTTAATTTCTTTCTGTACCCAACTTAAAGTCAATCCCTTTGGCAAGGTCTACTTCATCCACATTATTTCAATACTCATAAATTTGCATTTCTACTCTGTTTATTTTAAATATCCCCTGAGGCATCTTCTGGCCACTGCTGCCTGCTTGGACTATTTAAGCTCTTTGTGTGGTGCCAGTTACTGTTTTTCTTTTGTGCTCTGGTTCCAAAGTGGCATACATTTTAACTAATGTGTCCTAATCTTATTTTTCTCATAAACCAAATTATTTTTAGTGCATCATTTTACAGAGCATGTTTTTCACAAATGTATATATCATAGCATAAATACCTGTATTTACACTTTAACTGGGGATTTTGGAGATACGAATTTATTCAAAAGGGAAACTTTAGCCATAGTGGCAAGACAATGAGCTAGAGATGTTTAATTAAACAGGAGCTTTTGGCGTACTTCAAGTCTCGTTTTAAACAGATTCTCAGCCTTGGAAAGAGTCAAGCCTGAGCCTTGGAAAAATTTTCTTATTAATAATAATAGCTAATAATCCTCAATCTACTGCATGTCCCAGTTCTTTGATGCTGTTGCTGCTGCCCAGTCTTCCATTGTGTACTCATCTTCTTCATTGCAAACCCATGAGGGCAGTTTAACAAGGTCCCAAGTGATGCTGATCCTGCTGACCCAAGGATGGCATTTTTTAAAAATTTATTTTTTATTTGGTGGAAAATTGCTTTTCAATTTTGTGTTGGTTTCTGTTTTACAAGATTATGAATCAGTCATAATTATACATATATCTGTGTAATTATAAATCCCTTCCCTCCTGAGCCTCCCTCCTCTTTCCCAACCCACCCCTCTACATCATCACAGAGTGCCAGGGTGGACTCCATGTGTTACTTAGCAACTTACCACGTAATAGTGTATATAGGTCAACGCTACTTTCTCAGTTCATCCCCTGCTGTGTCCACAAGTCCGTTCTCTACTAAATTCATAAGTACCATTTTTGTAATGTCCATATATATGTGTTAACATGTGATACTTGTTTTGCTCTTTCAGACCTACTTTACGCTATATAGGAGGCCCTAGGTTCATCCACATCACTATAACTGACTCAAATTAATCCCTTTTATGGCTGAGTAATATTCCATTGTATATATGTACCACAACTTCTTTGTCCATTCATCTGTTGAGGGACAACTAGGTTGCTTCCATGTCCTGGCTATTGTAAATATTGCTGCAATGAACATTAGGGTACATGTGTCTTTTCGAATTGTGATTTTTCTCAAGGTTTATGTCCAGTAATGGGATTGCTGGGTCATATGGTAGATTCATCCTAGTTTTTTAAGGAATCTCATACTGTTTTCCATAATGGCTGTGTCAGTTTACATTCCTACTAACAGTGCAGGAGGGTTCCCTTTTCTCCACATCCTCTCCAGCATTTATTATTTGTAGATTTTTTGATGATGGCCATTCTCACTGGTGTGAGGTAATACCTCATTGTAGTTTTGATTTGCATTGCTCTAATAATGAGCAACGTTGAGCATCTTTTCATGTGTCTGTTGGTCATCTGTACATCTTCTTTGGAGAAATGTCTTTTAGGTCTTCTGCCCATTTTTTGATTGGGTTGTTTGCTTTTCTGATATTGAGCTGTATGAGTTGCTTATATATTTTGGAGATTAACCCTTTGTCAGTTGCTTCATTTGCAATTATTTTCTCCCATTCTGAGGGTTGTCTTTTCATCTTGTTTATAGTTTACTTTGCTGTGCAAAAGCTTTTAAGTTTTATTAGGTCCCATTTGTTTATTTTTGTTTTTATTTCCGTCAAGCTGGGAGGTGGATCAGAGAGAATCTTACTGCAATTTGTCAGATTGTACTGCCTATGTTTTCCTCTAAGAGCTTTATAGTTTCTGGCCTTACATTTAAGTCTTTAATCCATTTTGAGCTTATGTTTGTGTATGATTTTAGGAAGTATTCTGTCATTCTTTTACACATAGCTGTCCGATTTTCCCAGCACCACTTAGTGAAGAGGCTATCTTTTCTCCATTGTATATACTTGCCTCCTTTTCAAAGATAAGGTGCCCATAGGTGTGCAGGGACCACATTTTGAGTTGCACTGTTCTGATGACCCTGCCATCAGCAGTATCACTCATCTTCATAAGCACCAGATCATTCCCTATCAAAACTTTTGTTTCCTGGCCATTACACTAGCATAGTCATTCCCAATAAGAGGCAATTTTAATTCCAAGAAGACATTTGACAGTGTCAGGAGACACTTTTGTTGTCTGAGTAAGAAGTTATGCTACTGGTGTCTGGTAGGTAGAGGCCAGAGATGCTGCTAAACATTCTACAAGGCACAAGGCAACACTTTACAGCAAAGAATTATCTGGCCTAAAATGTCAGTAGTGTCAAGGTTGAGAAACTCAGTATTGACATGAGCATGAAATACTGATTGCATAGCCTATGAAATGAATGTAAAGGTAAAGGGAGTGTTGTGCCCCCCTTCCCAATTTTTTTACACTTCATTGAAAATAAAATATTTAAACTTTAAAACCATCAAGTGCTTTGAAATATTACCTACAGACATGATAACCTAACTTCAGGTTTCCAGTTTCTCCTTCTTAGATCTCCTGGTAGAATGGAAGACTTTACTGAAATTAAACTTTTGGACACTGGACCCATCTATTTTTTTGATCAGGTAATAATATGGCTCAGTTTTGTCAAATTATAGTTTGCTTTTTAAAAAAGTAACTTACTTTTGACTGATATTTTTTCTCTTTTTTAATCAGAAAATTTTCTTTTAGATAAAACCAAAAAGGAAAATATGGGAAAGAGAAAATGTGAAGACCACTTCCCCCTTTTGGAATGCACTGAAGGAGGTAACTATAAGTAAAACATTTGGAATTTATTGTCTATTTGATGGGATCACTTTACATTCTCAAAAGATTATAAGGTAGTCAGGACCAGTCCTCCCCTATTCCTCATCCCCCAAGAACCACATCAAGGAATTGCCATTTCAAAGCTGATTATGAAGTCAATGGAGAACTTTATTTTGGCCAAATTATTGGTTGATTTAAGCAAAAGTGACCAAATCAACCAGTCATCCGGATTTCCTTGCTATTTCACAACAAACCCAGCTCCACTTTTGCCTTAGGCAATTTGTTCTAGATATTTCTTCAGCTTTCTGCATTGTATACTCTCTGTTCCCTGTAAGTCTTTATTTAAGTATCACCTTTGTGTTAAGACTTTTCTTATTTGCCTTACTTCAAATTTCCACCCTATGCCCATTTTGGTATTCTTTATTCCACTTCCTAACATTTCTGCTACTCTTAATACTTTCTAACTTTATAAATGATATTTCTATTTATTTGTTTGCCCTCTCTCTCCTCATGAAAGTGTCAAGTCCATAAAGGTTAAGATAGTTTACTTACTTAATCACTTCTCTATCATTTCTCTATCCCCAGTCCCAAAAATAATGCTTGACATATAGAATGTACTTAATAAGAGATTTATGATTAACAACCATGAAATTGTGTCAAGCCCACAAAGATGAATGAAATAAGGAAACTAGTCATTCCACAACATTTTTACCCTATAGTTATGATAATTTCTTAATTTGTGAAGTGGAAATTAAAATACCTCAACTTGTCTTAGAACATACATCACAGAGCTTAAAAGTTGTCAACCTATGAGTTCTCAAGTAGGCACAGCTCCCCAAGCCCATTCCAAACCAGGGATGTTTAGCAACGTCTAAGGGCCTCCCTTGTGGCTCAGCTGGTAAAGAATCTGCCTGCAATGCGGGAGACCTGGGTTCGATCCCTGAGTTGGGAAGATCCCCTGGAGAAGGGAAAGGCTACCCACTCCAGTATTCTGGCCTGGAGAATTCCATGGACCATATAGTCCATGGGGTTGCAAAGAGTTGGACATGACTGAGTGACTTTCACTTTCCCTTCACTTTCACTTTTCAAAGACATATTTGATTGTTAACAACTAGGCAGTTGTGGCACTATTGTCAATCTGGTGGGTAGAGATGCTGCTAAACATCCTAAAATGCATGTGGCAGCCAACAACAGAGAATCATCTGGTCAAAGATGTCAGTAATACCAGGGTTGAAAAACCCTAGTAAATATTAATCAGGTCTGGGGCTTTTTGAGCCTGCTGTAACTTTTCTCAAGACCCCAGCAAGCTGCTGCTCTTTTCAGAAGTCCGTTGTCTCTTCATTTTCAACTCTTTCTGCCTAAAAGCAATTCAGCATAACTTGGTCAGTTTGCACCCACAATTGGTCTTATAATTGGCACTCAGTGGATGAAATCAGATTGTCATGTGAGCATTAAGTATGTCTATTTTTGTAAAGCTTCAGAGGTTTATTGGCCCAGCTTTCTCATTTGATGTCTTCCTCAGGGCATGGCTTAAGCTTTGCTTCTGTCAACTCTGATTGGTAACACCCTCTTTCTTCCACTGGCTTTCCTACTGCAGCCATTGAACCAAGAATAAAATCCACACTTGTTATCATGAACTGCAGGCCTTTCTGTGATTTCCTCTCCCACTTGTCCTCTGACCACCTCATATACCACTCCATGACACCTGCTATGCCCCAGCTGTTATGTCCTATGCATTCATTTAACAATCAAGCCATCCCTACTCTAAGTTCTCTGCATTTGCTATGCACTCTGCTTTGAATGTTTTTATTCCATATAATTTTATAGTTGGCTCTTCCTCATCATCGTCTGAATCTCATCCTGAATGTCACCTCCTCTGAAAAGATATCCCTGACCTCCCAATTCAAAGGAGCCAAACACACACACCCCATCATCACTCTTTTATGCTGCTCTGTTTTAATTTTATCATTAGTTACCACTATCTGTAATTTTCTTTCCCTTTCCTCTCTTCCTCCCTTCATTCTTTCCTTCCTCTCTTTCTCCAACTAGAATGTAAGGTCCATTAGAGCAGAGGTCTGTCCTCTTCACCATGTCTTTTCAGCACCTAGAACTGTGCCTGTGGAATTTTGCTGAATGGTTTCTTCCCATGTGCTGTGCCTGGAGAAGTGGGGCTACTTTAAGACTGGGCCAGGTCCCAACCCCTTTATTGTTGATTATCTCTTGTCAAGATTATTAAATCTGGGGGCCTCCCTGGTGGTCCAGTGGTTGAGACTTTGCCTTCCAGTGAGGAGGGTGTGGGTTCAATCCCTGGTCAGGGAGCTGGGATCCCACGTGCCTCACGGCCTAGGGGCCAGGGCATGGAGCAGAGGTGATATTGTGGTGAATTCAGTGGAGACTTTGAAGACGTGGTCCACATCAAAGAAGAAAAAAAGGATTATTTAATCTGGTTTTGAACTCAACAGTCCATTATTTGAGCTTTTGTCTGAAAAGTAAACCAAACGTATAAAGATTATTTTTTCAAATGTACATTAAATTTCTTAACAACTCTATGAAGGAGCTATAATTATTGGCATCATTTTACATGTGATAAAATTTATTAACCTGGTCCCCCTGCATTGGGAGCACAGTCTTAGCCACTGGACCCCCAGGGAATTAATAAATGATAGGCATTAGTGTTAGCCACTGGACCACCAGGGAATTAATAAATGATAGGCGTTACTATAATTACTGTAATAAGTACAGTCTCTATCATTTTATTTATTTTAAATTGAAGTATAATTGATTTACAGTGTTTCAGAGTAAACAGCAAAGTGATTCAGTTATATGTATTTCCTTTGTCAGATTCTTTCCCATTACAAATTGTTACAAGATATTGAATATAGTTCCCTGTGCTATACATAGGGTCTTGTTGTTTATTTTATATATAGCAGTGTATATATTTTAATTCCAAACTCCTAGTTTATTCCTCCCCTACTTCCCCTTTGGTAACCATAAGTTTGCTTTCTAAGTCTGTGAGTCTATTTCTGTTTTGTAAATAAGTTAGTTTGTATCATTTTTTAGATTCCACATATAAGTAGTATCATATGGCATTTGTCTTTATCCAATCTCTATCATTTTATTTGAGCAATAGATAAATTTACCACTAACGCATATATATAGGAGAAGGCAATGGCAACCCACTCCAGTACTCTTGCCTGGAGAGTCCCATGGATGGAGGAGCCTGGCAGGCTGCAGTCCATGGGGTTGCTAAGAGTCGGACACGGCTGAGTGACTTCACTTTCAATTTTCACTTGCACGCATTGGAGAAGGAAATCGCAACTCACTCCAGTGTTCTTGCCTGGAGAATCCCAGGGACAGGGGAGCCTGGTGGGCTGCCATCTATGGGGTCGCACAGAGTGGCACACGACTGAAGCGACTTAGCAGCAGCAGCAGCAGCAGGAGCATATATATAGGATTTACAAAGAAAATAACATAAAATAGAGATAACATACTAGCTAACTCATAGGGTTAGTATTAGAAATTGATAAGATAATATTTATGAGAGTAATTTTTTAGCTCTAAAAAATATAGAAATTTAATGAATTATTACTATGAAAATATATTTAATGTTTTCAAAAATGGGCTTTCCAGCTTTTAAATATCAATGTAATAATATAACCAATGCTCAGAGATCAAAAATTTAAGACCACATTTAGAATTCTTTTAGTGTTTGTTTTTTTGGCCATGCCCTGCAGCTTAAGGGATCTTAGTATCCCAACCAGGGATTAAACCAGGCTCCCACAATGAAAGTGCCAAGAGCTAACCATTGGACCACCAGGGAATTCCCCACATTTAGAATTCTTTTCCATGTCAAATACCTTTGATCTTAAAACAATGTTCCCTTTTATTTCACATTAAACACGTAGCTAGAAAACCTTTGTCACTTTTTTCAAACTATGCTAATGGAACCACGATTTAGAAGAAAAATGCAAGTGGCTCCTTTGCACTGTGGACCATTTTATAAAGACAGTATTCAAGTGAAACTCCATCAGGTATTCCAAACTACATGGTTCCAAACCACAGCAATAAAGCAACTATCACAATAAAATGAGTCACACAAATTTTTTGGCTTCTTAGTACTTATTAAAGTTGTATCAAACTAAATTGTAGTCTATTAAGTGTACAATAGTATCATGTCTAAAAACCAATGTTCACATCACACTTTAATTAAAAAATACTTTATTGCTGAAAAATGTTAACCATCATCTGAGCCTTCAGCAAATTTTAATCATTTTGCAATAGTAACATTAAAGATCATAGATCATTATAACAAACATAATAATAATGAAAAAGTTTTAAATATTGCAATATCGCAACAGTCACCAAAATATCACACTACTATATTTGAAGTGGAAACCAACAAGGACCTACTATAAAGCATGTGCAACTTTGCTCAATGTTATGTGGCAATCTGGATGAGAAGGGAGTTTGGGAAAAAATAGATACATGTATGTGTATGACTGAGTCCCTTTGCTGTTCACCTGAAACTATCACAACATAGTTAATTGGTTATACCCCATTACAAAATAAAAAGGGTTTTTAATAAATAAATAAATACCTCAGCTCTCTTTTTTAAAAAAAAAATACAAATTGTTTTTAAAAATAATTTGAGGGCTAAGATGAAGTTATCTTGTTCTGAGGGAGATTTACATGTGTTTGTGTAAGAGGCTTGAGGAAACATCCAGGGGTCACCTTAATTCAGTTTCAGAGAATGCAGTGATTTGAAGCTGTCTTTGAATGTGCTGATCTAGGTCTACTTTTGGGACAACTCTTAGTCCTAGGATGCAGCCTCCCGTTGGAAAGCCTGGACTCCAAATCCCTTAGCCTCCAGAAAACTATAAAAAGCCCTGATCAGTCTCTAAGCCTCTCAAATTCCTCTTTGGATTTCCATCTCTGTAGGGTATTGATAGTAGCCCTTCACTATCTTGTTAGTTCTCTATTGCCTTTAATGAGAAATTTTTTTATATTCTGTTCAGCTTCTCTAGTTGTCTTCCAAAGTCAGAGTAGGGTACTTTGGATTACCCAGATGCTATTACCAAAAGGGGAAGACCACTTGGAAGTTGTAAACATTGTATGCCTAGTTGTTTTATAAAGTATGGCTTATAAAATTCCAATTATAAAATTCTAATATCTGAGTTATAAAATTCTAGTATCTGAAACACCTAGTCTTCTGTGAGTCTGTTTCTGTTGTCCTCTTTAGAATTTTAGTGTACTATAGTAACATCTAATAGGAGTGTGTAGAGCGGGCTACAGGAACAGAAAATGTAGACTAAGAAATTCAGGGAAGGGTTTCTGAAAGAATTGATCTCTGTTTTATCCTATAATTAAACAATTGAATAAACACATATTGAAAAACACATATTGGTTTTTATCTTCTGTGTATAAACATAATAAATGTTCATGTAGAAAAGTTAGAAAAGTATAAAAGAGAAAATAAAAGTTGACTTCTATAATCTCACAATGTTTGCTTTTGGGTAGGCGTGTGCTTAGTCCTTTTAATGCCAGATATATTATATATATATATATATGTAAAATACATTTGAGATCTTTCTATGCATGCAATTGTGTATACTTTTATATAATATTATAACATAAACATTTCCCCAAATTATTAAGAGCAATTTTCCAAACAATTTTTATGGTTACCTATTGTATGGGTATGGCATTATTTACTTAACTATAGCTCTATAAGGCATTCGATTCTTTTCCATTTTTTTCCTATATCAATATAATGCTATAGTTAGCAATTTTATGCATAGATGTTATAGTTTTTTTTATTATACCTTAAAATGTGTTTCTAGAAGTCAAATTACTAGGTTAAAGAGTATAAAATATCTTTAAAGTTCCTATGTGATTTTTACAGTCCTACAAGGAGTATATTTAAAGAACTAGAGAAAACAAGACTTCCTACAGTAGCTGAATCCAGAAAGAAAGATGAGTTAATATCATTTGGTGTCTCAAAAACTTCTAGTGTTTCTATGTTATCTACTAATTTAAAATTTTCCAAACTACAACTGCAAAAGTCTCTATTTGAAGAATACAAACTCACTGCTGCTGAAATACTGTACGAACTTGAGGAGATATTGCATAAATATGCTGTGTATAACATTACTTTCCCTGTGGGAATTGTAAATCTTGTGGATTACAGTTGGCACAATCTTACTGCAGATGCTTATAAGTATGCAACCAAAAATCCTATGTTGACGAAAGGTAATGCCTTACAAGATGATACCAGTATCATAACTATGGTCGACTTAAAGGGATACAAAATCAACAGCTGTTCAAGAGAAGAATATCATAAGAAGAACTGCCTGGTGAAAGCAAAAGAAGACCATGATGTTGCAGCAAGTAAACGTATGGTAAAAACATTTAAGTAGAAGTTACTAGTTAGATTTATAAATAATCCTCCAGTTTTAAAAATAAAAATGGCAAGTAAGATATTGAAAAAACATTATATTAATAATATTTGGTTTGAATTAATCATTTTAATACATTATTAGTGAACATCAGGAATAAGATAAAAAAATTTAAATTGCTTTCAGTTAAATAAAGCGTCTATTATGCTTCATATTCATGTGATATGAAGTCTCCACCTCAGGGGATCCTACAAATTCTCATACAGCAGCATGGTCCAGCAAAAATAGGATGCTAGCCACATAATCTTTAAAATTATACATTTTGTTTTATGAAAATTATAGACCCATATGTGTAGGAATTAATATAAAAGGATCCCATATACCATTTACTCATTTTCTCCATATGACAACATCTTGGAAAACATCACAACCAGAATATGGACATTAACATAGTCAAGCTTCAAAACATTCCACCACAGCAAGGATCACTTATGTTGTCCTCTATAATCCCACCCACATCCCTCCTGTCCCCACACTCTCTTTAACCCTGGCAACCACCAATGTGTTATGCATTTCTGTATTTTGGCTTATTTTTTTATTTGTTGCACTGGGTCTTCATCGCTATGTGCAGGCTTTCTCTACTTGTGGCGAGTGGGGACTACTCTTTGGTTAGGTAGGTGGGCTTCTCATTGCAGGGGATTCTCTCCTTGCCAAACACAGGCTCTAGGCACATGGGCTTCAGTACTTGTGGTGCATGGGCTTAGATGCTCCATGGCATGTGGAATCTCCCAGATCCATGGATCAAACTCGCGTCCTCTGCATTGGCAGGCGAATTCTTTCCACTGTACCACCAGGGAAGTCCTATGTATTTTTGTCATCTTAAAAATGTTGTATAAATGAAATCCTACAGTGTTTAATTTTTGGTGATTGTCTTTCTTCAGTCAACTTAATTCTCTGGAGATTGATCTAGGTTGTATGTATCAGTAGTTTGCCCCTTTTTATTGCTCAGTAGTGTGCATTCCATGGTATGGATGTCCCACAGTTTAACCATTCACTCCTTCAGTGGGTGGGGTTTTTTCCCCCCTGGTTTTTGAATATTATGAAAGCAGCTCAAACGTTAATGTACAGATTTTTGTGTAAATATAAGTTTTGATTTCTCTTTGATAAGTGCCCAGAAGTACAATTGCTGGACTATGAGGTATTTGCATGTTTCCTTTTATATGGAACTGCCAAATTGTTTTCTAGAATGGCTGTGCCATTTTATAATACATTTCTACCACCAATGTTGAGTGATCTCCTTCCTCCACGTTCTCACTAGTATTTGGATATTATAACTGTTTTATTTTAGCCTTTCTTGGAGATGTGTAGTGATATCTCATTGTGGTTTTAATTTGCATTTCTCTCATGGCTAATGATGCTGAATGTTTGCCATCTGTATGTCCTCTTCAGTGAAATGTCTTTCATGTCTTTACTCATTTTCTAATTGGATAATACATTTTTTTACCTTTGAGTTTTGAGAATTCTTTATATATTCTAGATATTGGTCCTTTGTTATAAATGTGCTTTACAAATATTTTTCCCAGTGTCTCCTCATTCTTTCACTTGGGTCTTTTGCAGAGAAAAAGTTTTAAATGTTGAAGAAATAAAATTTTTCAGTTTTTTAATAAATAGTGCCTTTGGTATCAAGACTGTGAACCCTTTGCCTTGCCCTAGGTCCTGAAGTTTTTCTCTTTTTTGTTTCCTAAAAGTTTTATAACTTTATGTTTTATATTTAAACCCATTACCCATTTTAGATTAACTTTTGTGTACATCTGAGACCAACTTGAGGTTCATTTTTTGTGTTATGGATGTCCAGTTGCTTCAGCTTATTTGTTGAAAATACTGTCTTTCCTCCATTGAGTTGCTTTTGCATCTTTGTCAAAAGTCAGATGGGCATAGGTATTTAAATCTATTTCTGGGTTCTGCTTTTGTTTCTGCTGGTTCTCATTCATGTTCTCTTGACTCCCTGTGAATATGATTATTTTTTATTTTTGTGCCAGACATTGTATTTGAAAAATTGTTTTTAAAAATATTTGAGGCCTAGGATAAAGTTATCTTCAACTGGGAGGTGATCATAAGTGGGAACTCAAACAGATTTTTGTACAACCAATGCTCAGAGCAGCATTATTCATAATAACCAAAATGTGGAAACAGCCCAAATGTCCATCAACAGATGAAGAGATAAACAAAATGTGGTATGTATATACAGTGGGATATCATTTAACCTTGAAAAGGGATGAAATTCTGATACATGGTACAGCATGGATGAACCTTGAAGGCATTTTAATCTAGAAACAAAACAACAAATATAGTATGACTCTAAGCAACAAACATAGTATGAGATGCCTAGAGTAGTCAGATACATAGAGACAGAATGTAGGATGGTGGTAGGGACTGGGAAGTGGAGGTGGTGAGGGGGCAATTAGGGAGTTTAAGTTTAATGGGTACAGAGTTTAGTTAAGGATGATGAAAAATTTCTGAAGCTCGATGGTAATGATGGTTGTACAGTAATATGAATGAACTTAATGCTATAGAACTGTACCTTAAAAATTGGTAAAGTGATAAATTTTAAGTTATGCATATTCAACCACAATAAAATATTTTACTGGTTAAAAATGTTAATTTTGTTATTTATATTTTACCACAATGGTAAAAAGGGATAACCAAGTCAATGTGAAAAATTAAGCTTTACTTTTTATAAGGGGATAAATAAAAGGAATTGAGTGGAAGGACAGGTGTATCCAAGGCAATAAAGAACATTTAATTAATTTCAGAGAGGGGAGTAAAAACTTGAGTCTGTAAGCCTAGAATTAGGAACCTGTGATAATGTGATATGTATGTGAAATAGTACAAACTGGCCCATTTTAAAGGCACTTGGGTCAATGCTGCTTCCACAGCCCCTTTCTTCCCACCACTGAAGAAGAACTGCTTGTGTTCCCTCACTCCCTGGACCACATTATGACTTTCGTGGGTTCTGGGCACTTTTGCTTTCATGAGTCCCTACCTCCATAAAGTTACTAAGAATAACTTCTTATGACTGTATTGTTATAAAGACAAATATAATTCAGTTAAACTTGTTATTGTATATTCATTGTTGTCATATTCAGGTTTTTTCTGTTTGAGAAGAAATTAAAATTAACACATTTTCTAGGTTCCTGGAAGGGTTGTGTGCCTAACGGAGAGATTAGTCCTGCTGCCTTCTTCCTTCACTTCTGAGGTACCACTCACCTCTCTCAGAATGTTGCTTCATCCCATCACTTACTCTTAGTATCCATGGTTTTCAAAGCTAAAATGAAGTTTATTATTTTATTTCCAAGAAATTGATGCTATTCTCAGATGCTGAAACATTTGCAAGCCCAGAAATGTTTTTTTAAAGAAGCTTAGGGATCTGAAGTCATTGCTGATAATAATTTCAGAAAACTTGATAGGGAAATATGAGTAACTAGCACAGTCATCTTGCCTTGAGAACCCCAGGAACAGTATGAAAAGGCAAAAAGATAGGACACTGAAAGATGAACTCCCCAGGTCAGTAGGTGCCCAATATGCTAAAGGAGATCAGTGGAGAAACAACTCCAGAAAGAATGATGGGATGGAGCCAAAGCAAAAACGATACCCAACTGTGGATGTGACTGGTGATGGACGCAAAGTCCGCTGCTGTAAAGATCAATATTGCATAGGAACCTGGAATGTTAGGTCGATGAATTAAGGCAAATTGGAAGTGGTCAAACAGGAGATGGCAAGAGTGAACGTTGACATTCTGGGAATCAGCGAACTAAGATGGACTGGAATGGGTGAATTTAACTCAGATGACCATTATATCTACTACTGTGGGCAAGAATCCCTTAGAAGAAATGGAGTAGCCATCATGGTCAACAAGAGAGTCCAAAAGGCAGTACTTGGATGCAATCTCAAAAACGATACAATGATCTCTGTTCGTTTCCAAAGCAAACCATTCAATATCACAGTAATCCAAGTCTATGCCCCGACCAGTAACACCGAAGAAGCTGAAGTTGAACGATTCTATGAAGACCTACAAGACCTTCTAGAACTAACACCCAAAAAAGATGTCCTTTTCATTAAAGGGGACTGGAATGCAAAAGTAGGAAGTCAAGAAACACCTGGCGTAACAGGCAAATTTGGCCTTGGGGTACAGAATGAAGAAGGGCAAAGACTAATAGAGTTCTGCCAAGAGAACACACTGGTCATAGGAAACACCCTCTTCCAACAACACAAGAGAAGACTCTACACATGGACATCACCAGATGGTCAACACCAAAATCAGATTGATTATATTCTTTGCAGCCAAAGATGGATAAGCTCTATACAGTCAGCAAAAGCAAGACCAGGAGCAGACTGTGGCTCAGATCATGAACTGCTTATTGCCAAATTCAGACTTAAACTGAAGAAAGTAGGGAAAACCACTAGTCCATTCAGGTATGACCTAGATCAAATCCCTTATGAGTATACAGTAGAAGTGACAAATAGGTTTAAGGGACTAGATCTGATATACAGAGTGCCTGATGAACTATGGACAGAGGTTCGTGACATTGGGCAGAAGACAGGGATCAAGACAATCCCCATGGAAAAGAAGTGCAAAAAAGCAAAATGGCTGTCTGAGGAGGCCTTTACAGATAGCTGGGAAGAGAAGAGAAATGAAAAGCAAAGGAGAAAAGGAAAGATATTCCCATCTGAATGCAGAGTTCCAAAGAATAGCAAGGAGAGATAAGAAAGCCTTCCTCAGCGATCAGTGCAAAGAAATAGAGGAAAACAACAGATTGGGAAAGACTAGAGATCTCTTCAAGAAAATTAGAGATACCAAAGGAACATTTCATGCAAAGATAGGCTCGATAAAGGACAGAAATGGTATGGACCTAACAGAAGCAGAAGATACTAAGAAGAAGTGCCAAGAATACACAGAAGAACTATACAAAAAAGATCTTCATGACCCAGATAATCACGATAGTGTGATCACTCACTTAGAGCCAGACATCCTGGAATGTGAAGTCAAGTGGGCCTTAGAAAGCATCACTACGAACAAAGCTAGTGGAGGTGATGGAATTCCAGTTGAGCTATTTCAAATCCTCAAAGGTGATGCTGTGAAAGTGCTGCACTCGATATGCCAGCAAATTTGGAAAACTCGGCAGTGGCCACAGGACTGGAAAAGGTCAGTTTTCGTTCCAATCCCAAAGAAAGGCAATGCCAAAGAATGCTCAAACTACCGCACAATTGCACTCATCTCACATGCTAGTAAAGTAATGCTCAAAATTCTCCAAGCCAGGCTTCAGCAATACGTGAACCGTGAACTTCCAGATGTTCAAGCTGGTTTTAGAAAAGGCAGAGGAACCAGAAATCAAATTGCCAGTATCTGCTGGATCATCGAAAAAGCAAGAGAGTTCCAGAAAAACATCTATTTCTGCTTTATTGACTATGCCAAAGCCTTTGACTGTGTGGATCACAATAAACTGTGGAAAATTCTGAAAGAGATGGGAATACCAGACCACCTGACCTGCCTCTTGAGAAATTTGTATGCAGCTCAGGAAGCAACAGTTAGAACTGGACATGGAACAACAGACTGGTTCCAAATAGGAAAAGGAGTCCGTCAAGGCTGTATATTGTCACCCTGCTTATTTAACTTATATGCAGAGTACATCATGAGAAATGCTGGGCTGGAAGAAACACAAGCTGGAATCAAGATTGCCGGGAGAAATATCAATAACCTCAGATATGCCGATGACACCACCCTTATGGCAGAAAGTGAAGAAGAACTGAAGAGCCTCTTGATGAAAGTGAAAGAGGAGATTGAAAAAGTTGGCTTAAAGCTCAATGTTCAGAAAACTAAGATCATGGCATCTGGTCCCATCACTTCACGGGAAATAGATGGGGAAACAGTGGAAACAGTGTCAGACTTTATTTTGGGGGGCTCCAAAATCACTGCTGATGGTGATTGCAGCCATGAAATTAAAAGACGCTTACTCCTTGGAAGGAAGGTTATGACCAACCTAGATAGCATATTTAAAAGCAGAGACAGTACTTTGCCAACAAAAGCCCGTCTAGTCAAGGCTATGGTTTTTCCAGTGGTCATGTATGGATGTGAGAGTTGGACGGTGAAGAAAGCTGAGTGCTGCAGAATTGATGCTTTTGAACTGTGGTGTTGGAGAAGACTCTTGAGAGTCCCTTGGACTGCAAGGAGATCCAATCAATCCATCCTAAAAGAGATCAATCCTGGGTGTTCATTGGAAGGTCTGATGTTGAGGCTGAAACTCCAATACTTTGGCCACCTCATGCGAAGCGTTGACTCATTGGAAAAGACCCTAATGCTGGGTAGGATTGGGGGCAGGAGGAGAAGGGGACGACAGAGCATGAGATGGTTGGATGGCATCACCGACTCGATGGACATGGGTTTGCGTAGACTCTAGGAGTTGATGATGGACAGAGAGGCCTGGCGTGCTGCAATTCATGGGGTCACAAAGAGTTGGACACGACTGAGCAACTGAACTGAGCACAGTTATGCAATTCAAAAAGGATGAACATCATCAGAGATTAGCACTGCACGGTGAAGAGAAGACCCTCCTCTGACTCCTAGAGTGAAACTTTATATTCAGAACCTGAATATTTCCCATTTCACCTTCTATTGTGTTAAATATATATAAGTAGATTTAGATGTAACAAAAGAGCTATTTTAAAAAATGAATATCATATTAGTTTATAGCATTTTACAGGTCATAGAAATTGCCAACATCTGTCGGATCGTAGAAAAAGCAAGGGAATTCCAGAAAAACATCTGCTTCATTGACTATGCTAAAGCCTTTGACCATGTGGATCACAACAAACTGTGGAAAATTCTTAAAGTGATGGAAATACCAGACCACCTTACCTGCCTCCTGAGAAACCTGTATGCAGGTCAAGAAGCAACAGTTAGAACTGGACATGGAGCAACGGACTCGTTCAAAATTGGGAAAGAAGTATGTCAAGGATGATTAGTGTCACCCTGCTTATTTAACTTCTATGCAGACTACATCATGCAAAATGCCAGGCTAGATGAAGCTCAAGCTGGAATCAAAAGTGCCAGGAAAAATATAAATAACCTCAGATACGCAGATGACACCACCAGCGAAGAGGAACTAAAGAGCCTCTTGATGAAGGTGAAAGAGGAGAGTGAAAAAGCTGGCTTATAACTCAACATTCAAAAAATGAAGATCATGGCATCCAGTCTCATCACTTCAGGGCAAATAGATGGGAAAAAAAGGAAACAGTGACAGACTTTACTTTTTTGGGCTCCAAGATCACAGCAGAGGATGACTGCAGCCATGAAATTAAAAGATGCTAGCTCCTTGGAAGAAAAGCTATGACGAACGTAGACAGCATATTAAAAAGCAGAGACATCACTTTGCTGACACAAGTCTGTATAGTCAAAGCTATGGTTTTTCCAGTAGTCACACACAAATTGAGAGTTGGGCTGTAAAGAAGGCTGTGCGCCAAAAAGTTGCTGCTTTCAAATTGTGGTGCTGGAGAAGACTCTTGAGTGTCCCTTGAACTGCAAGGAGATCCAACCTGTTAATCCTAAAGAAAATCAATCCTGAATATTCATTGGAAGGACTGATGCTGAAGTTCCAATACTTTAGCTCCCTGATGCAAACAGCTTATTCATTGGAAAAGACACTGATACTGGGAAAGATTGAAGGCAGAAGAAGGGGACTACAGAGGATAAGATGATTGGATGGCATCATCGACTCAATGGATATGAGTTTGAGCAAACTCTAGGAGATAGTGAAGGACAGGGAAGCCTGGCATGCTGCAGTCCATGGGGTGGCAAAGAGCCAGACATGACTTAGCAACTCAACAACAACAGATCATAGGGAACTTTCTAACCATTGTCTAATTTAGTCCTGATATTCCTGTGGGATAGCTGATAGGGTTTCTATTTCGCTAAGGGCTGAGTAACTTGCCCAGAGTCACACAATTTCTGATAGATCTGTGACCCCCAACCCTGGTCTTCTGACTCCCGGTATACTGTTCTTTATACTACTTTAGCCCTAACTCCCATTCTACTATCATAGTAATGATAATGATTTGACAATAAGAATAAATAGTAGTTGTAGCTATCCCTACAACAACCCCTTTGAGATAGAAAAGTAACCTAGTTGTAGAGGTTACACTTTTGCTCTTAGGATTGTTGTTGTTCAGTCACTAAGTCATGTCTGACTTTGCAATCTCATGGACTGCAGCATGCTAGACTCCTCTGTCCTCCACTATGTCTCAGAGTTTTCTCAAATTCATGTCCGTTGAGTCAGTGATGCTATCTAACCATCTCTTCCTCTGCCGGCCCCTTCTCCTTTTGCCTTCAATCTTTCCCAGGATCAGGGTCTTCTCCAGTAAGTCAGCTCTTTCCCGTCAGGTGGTCAAAGTATTGGAGCTTCAACAGTAGTTCTTCCAATGAATATTCAGGGTTGATTTCTTTTAAGATTGACTGGCTGAATCTGCTTGCATTCCAAAGGACTCTCAATAGTCTTCTCCAGCAACACAATTTGAAAGCATCAGATCCTCAGCACTCAGTCTCCTTTATGGTCCAACTCTCACATCTATACATGACTACTGGAAAAACAATAGCTTTGACTGTATGGACCTTTGTCGCCAAAGTGGTGTCTCTGCTTTTGAATATGCTGTATAGTTTTGTTTCAGCTTTCCTTCCAAGAAGTAAGTGTCTTTTAATTTCATGGCTACAGCCACCATCCGCAGTGATTTTGGAGCCCCAAATCACTGTCATTGCTTCTACTTCTGTCACTGTTTCCACTTCTTCCTCCTCTATTTGCCATGAAGTGATGGGACCAGATGCCACGATCTTAGTTTTTGAATGTTGAGTTTCAAGCCAGCTTTTTCACTCTCCTCTTTCACCCTCATCTTTAGTTCCTTTTCACTTTCTGCCATTTGAGTGTTATCATCTGCATGTCTGAGTTGTTGATATTTCTCCCAGCAATCTTGATTCCAGCTTGCAATTCATCCAGCCTGGCATTTTGCATGATGTACTCTACACAGAAATTAAATAACCAGGGTGACAATATACCGCCTTGTCATACTCCTTTCTCAATTTGGAACCAATCGTGTTCCATGTCTAGTTCTCACTGTTGTTTCTTGACCCACATACAAGTTTCTCAGGAGACAGGTAGGTGGCCTGGCACTCCCATCTTCTTAAGGATTTTCCACAGTTTGTTGTGATCCACATGGTCAAAGGCTTCTAGGTCCAAATCCTGGCTTTTCACTCCATAGGTGCATAACTTGAACACATTTTGTAACCTCTCTTTGCCTCAGCTTCATTATTTGTAACATGATACTACAAATCATACCTCCTTCCAGTGTTGTTGGGAATGTTAAATAAATGAACACTAAAGCACTTGGAAAAGAACCTAAACATAGCAGACACTACGTATTGTTTTTTGCTATTTTATTATTATTATCCTTATTCTTTTATATGATCCTAATGATAACCTTTAATATATAGGTATTATTGTCGATTCCTGATAGTTCATGAGGCCCAAATTATTTGCTTTGGCAAGATAATTCCAGCAATAGGATTTTTACTTTTTAAGAAAAAGTGATTGCTCTTAATAAAGGGGTCGAGATGCCCTGTAGTAGTGGTTATCAAAGTGTGGTCCGTACACCAGAGCATCAACATCACTGGGAACTTGTTAGAATAGCCAATTTTCAGGCCTTATCCTAGACTTATTTGATTTCCTCATTATAAAATGAGAGAGGGAGAGGAATTAATGGTATAACTTTGTTGAGAGAATTAAAGAATATAATGCTTTTAATGTACTTAGCATAGTGCTCAATAGATGTAACTCATGGTTACTGTTCTATTTCTTACCTATAGCCTTATTTCTTTTGCTTTTTTTTTTTATCATTGTGATTTTCTCATCTTATTTATTTCTGCATCTAATACAGCCTATTTGTTATGGGATCCTGGACTTACAGACCTCCTAATTTACATATAAAGTTTAAGAAGCTCCCATGAGTTTTGCTTTCTTTTCAAAATACATCTAAATTTTGTATTTAGACAGCTTTTAAAATGTATATGTTTTCTCTGTGGGATGAGTTCATTCCACTTCATAGATTAATAAATTTATTGTCTTAGATTTATATTTTAGCCCCAAAGTTAAGGCTTTGTGTCCTTGTAGCCATTTTTTAAAATTGAAGTATAGTTGATTTACAGTGTTGTGTTAGTTTCTGGTGTACAGCAGAATGATTCAGTTATACACACCCATATTATTTACTACAAGATATTAAATATAGTTCCAAGTGCTGGTCTGTCATATATATAGTAGTTTGAATCTGCTAATCCAAAACTCTTAATTTATCCCTCCCCCACACCCTTTCCCCTTTTGGTAACCATAAGTTTGTTTTCTATGTCTGTGAGTCTGTTTCTGTTTCATAATAAGTTCATTTGTGTCATATTTTAGATTCCACATGTAAGTGATACCATTTGGTATTTGTCTTTCTGTGTCTGACTTACTTCACCTAGTATGACAATCTCAGTCCATCTGTATTGCTGTAGATGACATCATTTCATTCTTTTTTATGGCAGAGTGGTATTCCATTGTGTATGTATACACATCTTCTTTATCCATTCATCTATCAGTGGACATTTAGGTTTTCTCTGTTTGGCTATTGTAATAGTGCTGCTATGAACATAGAGGTGCATGTATCTTTTCAAATTATAGTTTTCTCTGGATATATATGCCTGGGAGTGGGATTGCTGTCTCATATGGCAACTCTATTTTCAGGGTTTGGGTTTTTTTTTTTTTTTTTTTCCAGTTTTTTAAGGAACTTCCATATTGGCTACACCAATTTACTTTTCTACCAAGACTGTAGGAGAGTTCCCTTTTCTCCACACCTTCTCTAAGCATCTGTTTGTGGACTTTTTAATGATGGTCATTCTGACCAGTGTGAGGTGGTACCTCACTAGATTTGATCTGCATTTCTCTAATAATTGCCATTGTTGAGGATGGCTTTTTTTTTTTCTTAAGCCAACAACAGGCTGCTGTTATCCAGTTACTAAAGGAAGAAATTAAAATAAAACATGAATCTTTTTTCAGTAGTTCTCATGTGAAAAGGCAATTCTTAAAACCATAAACACAGCCCTCTAATAAATTAAGAAATTATGCAGAGGAATTTTCTTTTTTTTTTTGAGAATAAATCTACGCTCATTTAAATTTTTTAATTGCTTATTTATTTAATTTTGGCTCTGCTGGGTCTTTGTTGCTGCATGTGGGCTTTCACTAGTTGTGGTGATTAGGAGGTTCTCTTGTTGTAGCAGGGACTTAGTAGTTGTGGTGCATGGGCTTAGTTGCTTTGCAGCATGTGGGATCTTCCCCGACCAGGGATTAAACCCAATGTCCCCTTCATTGGCAGGCAGATCTTAACCACTGGACTGCCAGGGAAGTCCGGAATTTTCAATTTGAAAGACTGACTCCAGAACTAATGAAAATATTTTATGGATAATTATGGGTGCTTATGGAAAATTTTAATTCCCTGGTAAGAATATTAAAATATTGACAATTGGATTTTCTGTTGATGATGATCTGGCAAAATGCTTTCCTTTTCTCTTCCTTCTCCTCTCCCTGCTCACATTCCTCCTTCTTCCTTCTTTCCTAGCTCTTATCAACCAAAAGCAGTGTTCCCAGATCTCCCAGGATATTAATTTACCTGTTGTCACCCACTTCTCACTGACATCCAAGATCTGTTTAGCAAATGGTAAGATCCCCTTATCCACTCAGTGAGCAACCAGAGTGAGAATCACTTCCATTCCCTGAATTTGGAAACTTTCTCCCAGCCATCCTCTTGGTATAACCCCAATAACAGCCAGACATTTAAGTTTATGGATTCCAAGTCAAACTTTTCAAAGGCATCCCCCTCTAATACAGCCACCTCTGGTTTCTCCACTCTAGTACCCTGGGAGCTTTTTCTTCAGGGTTCTGAGAAATCAGCTTGGGTAACAAGGGTGTTGGACTCCATGCTTCAGGGACTCTTCTCCTTCCATCTCTGGCTGAATTCTAGAGTTAGACTCATTTCATACAGTAAAGAAGATGTCACCCCCAGCCCTAAATTCACATATTCCCTGCCTAGGAAGAAAGTGCTTCTTCTCCTCCAATGTCCACATAATCTCAAGATATTGGGATTGACTCTGATTAGTCAAGGTAGTGACTCTGATGCGCTCTACTTGAGTTAGGTACCCATCTTATGGCCCAATGATGGTTGCCTCGGAATTGGAGTAGTACTGTTGGTCAAACCTGGGTCTTTGGCTTATGTGTGGTAAGGAACTGTAATTGTCAGCCCAACTTGAGCTGCATGGGATAGGGGTGGCATGATGCCTCAAAGAAAGGGAAGTCAAGTAGTTCCATAATTTGGGAACAGAAGGTTAAGCCTGTCCTTAATCTCAAGTTAAGGTGGGGATTAGAGATGAACAAAGTGGGAAGGAGCCAGAATGCCCTGATTCAAAGTTTCACCTGGAGTTATGGCTAAAATAAAGAGTTCATGACTAAGGCAAAAGATCTGGAGACAGAGTAAACAGTAAACATTCTCATTACAAAATAATGCTTTAAAGCACCTATGCATAGGGGGAAAAAATCTGGAAAGAGCCACACCAAAATGGTAACAGTGCTTGTGGGGTAAGATACCATGTCCTTCCCCATGCCACTCTTTATTTTCCAAATTTTCTTCTATATGTAATTTACTGGTTTATTTAATGCATTAGACTTGGAATAAAGAAATAGCAGGTTTTGTCCTTCCTTTAAGTTCCTTGAAGCTGTTGGTGGATCCTTCCATATGTTCATTACCAGGGTAGAGTTTTTATAAAGAAAGAATTATAGAGCTAAGAGGCCTTAGAAATCATCTCATTAAGCTCCCCCATTTTACTGATGAGAAAACTGAAGCCCAGAGATGTTGAGTACCCAGACTAGTCAGTAGGAGAATCAGGAACTGAACCCAAGTCTATTGACTGCCTATAAAATGTTCTCTCTGATAGATGGGATTCTATCCTGAGGATGCTAAAATCACAGGTTGTGAAGGCATTCTTGAAAGGCCTCTAATACTTTAGATGTCATCATAGAGGGTTAAAGATATGATCCCTTCAGTGTAAATCCTCCTATAGGAAAGATAATTCTTAAGCTGATAATTATTTGTGCTTTAATATAAATGGATTTGGGTTGTTTCTTTTTTTTTTTTTTACCAAGTAGACTTTGGTAGACTGATGACAGGGTCTATCCAGTGAGTACTGACTCAGTATATATTTTGAAATATCCCTTTTGTGTTAATATATGTGTCTTTTTTTCTTCTTTTTTAAGGTTGAGTCCTACAGCATCCTTCCTCAAAATTGGAAATTCTAAAATGGAAGACAATTCTTGATACTGCTGTGAAGAAACTACAAGCAGCCATAATGCAAATGTAGGAGCCCTTTGCAGTCTTTAGAATTCTATACTTTTATTAGGCAGCTGATACGGTGTGTGGGTGTTAGTTGCTCAGTCGTGTCAGACTATTTGCGACTCCATGGACTATAACCTGCCAGGCTCCTCTGTCCATGGAATTCTCCAGGCAAGAATACTGGAGTGGGTTGCCATTTCCTTCTCCAGTGGATCTTTCCGACTCAGGGGTCAAACCCAGGTCTCCCGCATTACAGGCAAATTCTTTACCATCTGAGCCACCAGGGTGTAGGCAAGAAGAGATGCAGAGCCTAAGGGACTCTGGACAAGTCACCCTATCACTTTGCCTATTGTATCTGTAATATAAAAAAATATACATACTCACAAACCCTTCTCTTCCTGGTAACTCATGGAAAAGTCGCTCTGTGGTACAGGACTTACCAGTCAATCAACCTTGTTAGGTAGGCTGTAAAAGATCACATGTGAAGATGATGGGAAGGAGGAAGGGAAGAAATCAGGGAAAGAAAAGCCAGCTGTAAGCAAAGCACTGTTCTAAGGAAACATAAAATCAGTCCCTGTGTTCAAGGAACTAATGGGAAACTAAACATCTCAGCAAATTAACGATCAATACATGACAAACAAATGGGAGGAGGTAATAACAATAATAAGCACTGGAAGGTGTCCACTTTGTGATAGACAGTAGACCTGCCACTTTACAGGTGTTATTTATACTCCTTACAATGACCCCAAAAGAAGAGGTCTGATTATCACTTCCAGATGAGAAAGGTAATGTGCCAGGAAATGTGGCAATTCATTGAGTCATATAGCTGGAAAAAGGCAGAGCAGGGGTAAGACCCAGCCCTATCTGACTCCAAAGTCTACTCACTCTCCACCATTCTTCTCTAGTTCCTCACCTGACCGCTGGTGTGCAACTCACCACTTATCGCTTTGGGGATTGTGTTTTAAATATAATATATGCTTGAAAGTGAAAGTGAAAATCACACAGTCATCTCTGACTCTTTGCGACCCCATGGACTAAAATAAACAGAATTCTCTAGGCCAGTTCTGGAGTGGGTAGCCTTTCCCTTCTCCAGGGGATCTTCCCAACCCAGGGATCGAACCAAGGTCTCCTGCATTGAAGGTGGATTCTTTACCAGCTGAGCTACAAGGGAAGTCCAAGAATACTGGAGTGGGTAGCCTATCCCTTCTCCAGCAGATCTTCCCCACCCAGTAATGGAACCGGAGTCTCTTGCATTGCAGTTGGATTCTTTACCAACTGAGCTATCAGAGAAGCCCAATATATGCTTAGTATTTAAAGTATTTAAAGTTATGTACATGTAAAAAAAAAAAAGTAAGTCTCAAAAAGAAAAGTGTTTAGATGAGAAGCAAATAAGTTTTGACATTTGATAAATCTAAATTAAGAGAGATCTTATAATTGAATGTAAAATTTTTTTTTTTAATTAAAAAATTTTTTTGGCCACACACCACACAGCATGCAGGATCTTAGTTCCCTGACCAGGAATCAAACTCATACCCCCTAGAGTGTAAGAACTGAGTCTTAACTGCTGGGCCATCAAGGAAGTCCCAACAATGTCAAATTGTTTTTTAGATTTTTCTGAAATCCTGGCTCTTTCCTACTCTGGACAAGAATCAAGCAGTTTGTGCAACACAACTGGGAAAGGAAGACCTGCATCCATCTTACTTGGTCTCTGTTAATGATGTCTCTCCCACCAAACTCCTTTAAGGAACAGGAGAGGCAGAGCAAGCACCAGAGTCCAGGTCTTGGCGAGCAATAAGATATTAAAAATATTGTTCTGAAAGTTCTTGGTGATTTAATTGATAAAGAGTAAGTTCTAGTGAAATTTTCTAAAAATTGAAATCAGGGTTAAAATTTTTAATGTAATTTAAATTAGTAAATTTAGTATTTAAACTTACACTACATTAAAACACCTACGTGTGGTATTTAACTCTTATTGTTCAGTTATCAATGTTTTAAGATTTTTTTCCCATTGTTTTTATAACTGGAAAAAACCTTTCCTTGCTTTCAAGTTAGATAGATCTATCCTATTTTTTTATTTCTTTTTTCTACATTTAGCAGGAAATTTTGTTGTGCATGGTGTGAGGTAATGAGATTCAAGTTTTATTCCTCCCATGCCAATGATAATGATAGCTAGTATTTATTGAGTGCTAATAATGATAGTTAGGGTATGTTGAGTGATCATTTTGTATAGGGCACTACATGAAGCAATTCATTGATAGATGCATTCGTGAGTAAGTCACTGTTTTTACACCAAGGTCAGAGAGCTAATAAGTGGGTAAGCTTCTATATAATCTTAGGTTTATCTGATACCAAAGCCTGTGCATTTAACCATAACACTATATTACCTCTTTGCAGGCCTTTATTGAATACATCCTCTTGTTATCCACTAATTTGAGTTCTCAACCTAATCATAGCTTCAGTTTCATATACACTAGTATGCTTTTGATCTGTCTATTCTATTTCATTGATCTGCCTATTGAGATTTCAGCTATTTTTTAAATTTAATTAAAGTATAGTTGATTTACAATGTTGTGTCAATCTCTACTGTACAGTAAAGTGACTTGGGCTTCCCTGATAGCTTAGTGGGTAAAGAATCTGCCTGCAGGAGACGTAGAAGGCTTGTTCGATCCCTAGGTTGGGAAGATCCCCTGGAGAAGGAAATGGCAACCCTCTCCAGTATTCTTGCCTGGGAAATCCCATGGAGAGAGCAGTCTGGCAGGCTACAGTCCATGGCATTGCAGGAGAGTCAGACACGACTGAGCAGTTGAGCACAAAAAGTGACTCAGTTATATACATATAGACATTTTAAAAAATATATTCTTTTCCATTATGGTTTATCACAGGATACTGAATATAGTTCCCTGTGCTATACAGTAGGACTTTGTTGTTTATCCATCCTATGTATAATAGTTTACATCCCCAACTGCCATTTCTTTCCTCCACCATGCCTCTCCCCCTTGGCAACCACAAGTCTTCTCCGGTACCTGTGAGTCTTTTTCTGTTGTGTAGATAGGTTCATTTGTGTTATATTTTATGCATGCATGCTAAGTCACTTCAGCTATGTTCGACTCTGCAATCCTGTGTACTGTAGCCTGCCAGGCTCCTCTGTCCATAGGATTCTCTAGACAAGAATACTGGAGTGGGTTGCCATGCCCTTCTTCAGGGGATCTTCCTGACCCGTTGATTGAACCCACATCTCCTGTGGTTCCTGCATCGCAGGTGGATTCTTTACCACTGAACCAACGGGAAGCCCATTTTAGATTTTAGATTCCACATGTAAATGATATCATATGATATTTATCTTTCTGTTTCTGATTTACTTCAGTTAGTATGTTAATCTCTAGGCCCATCCATGTTGCAGAAAATGGCGTTTATGGCTGAGTAGTATTCCATTGTATGTATGTACCATATCTTCTTTATCCATTCATCTATCAGTGGACATTAGGTAGTAAAGTAATGCTCAAAATTCTCCAAGCCAGGCTTCAGCAATACATGAACCATGAACTTGCAGATGTTCAAGCTGGTTTTAGAAAAGGCAGAGGAACCAGAGATCAAATTGCCAATATCTGCTGGATCATCAAAAAAGCAAGAAACTTCCAGAAAAACATCTATTTCTGCTTTATTGACTATGCCAAAGCCTTTGACTGTGTGGATCACAATAAACTGTGGAAAATTCTTCAAGAGATGGGAATACCAGACCACCTGACCTGCCTCTTGAAAAATCTGTATGCAGGTCAGGAAGCAACAGTTAGAACTGGACATGGAACAACAGACTGGTTCCAAATAGGAAAAGGAGTACGTCAAGGCTGTATATTGTCACCCTGCTTATTTAATTTCTATGCAGAGTACATCATGAGAAATGCTGGGCTGGAAGAAACACAAGCTGGAATCAAGATTGCCGGGAGAAATATCAATAACCTCAGATATGCCGATGACACCACCCTTATGGCAGAAAGTGAAGAAGAACTGAAGAGCCTCTTGATGAAAGTGAAAGAGGAGAGTGAAAAAGTTGGCTTAAAGCTCAACGTTCAGAAAACTAAGATCATGGCATCTGGTCCCATCACTTCACGGGAAATAGATGGGGAAACAGTGGAAACAGTGTCAGACTTTATTTTGGGGGGCTCCAAAATCACTGCTGATGGTGATTGCAGCCATGAAATTAAAAGACGCTTACTCCTTGGAAGGAAGGTTATGACCAACCTAGATAGCATATTTAAAAGCAGAGACATTACTTTGCCTACAAAAGCCCGTCTAGTCAAGGCTATGGTTTTTCCAGTGGTCATGTATGGATGTGAGAGTTGGACGGTGAAGAAAGCTGGGCACCACAGAATTGATGCTTTTGAACTGTGGTGTTGGAGAAGACTCTTGAGAGTCCCTTGGACTGCAAGGAGATCCAATCAATCCATCCTAAAGGAGATCAATCCTGGGTGTTCATTGGAAGGACTGATGTTGAAGCTGAAACTCCAATACTTTGGCCACCTCATGCGAAGCGTTGACTCATTGGAAAAGACCCTAATGCTGGGAAGGATTGGGGGCAGGAGGAGAAGGGGACGACAGAGGATGAGATGATTGGATGGCATCACTGACTGGTTGGACATGGGTTTGGGTAAACTCCAGGAGTTGGTGATGGACAGAGAGGCCTGGCGTGCTGCAATTCATGGGGTTGCAAAGAGTCAGACACAACTGAGCAACTGAACTGAACTGAACTGTCTTAGCTATTGTGAATAGTGCTGCTGTGAACACAGGGGTTCATGAATCTTTTCAAATTATAGTTTTGTATGTGCCCAGGCATCCTGTCCCATCACTTCATGGCAAGTAGAAGGAGAAAAAGTGGAAGCAGTGACAAATATTATTTTCTTAGCTTCCAAAATCACTGTGGACGATGACTGCAGCCATGAAATTAAAAGATGCTTGCTCCCAGGAAGGAAAGCTATGATGAACCTAGACAACATATTGTGAACAAAAAGCAGAGCCATCACTTTGCTGACAAAGGTCCATATAGTCAAAGTTATGGTTCTTCCAGTAGTCATGCATGGATCTGAGAGTAGGACCATAAGGAAGGCTGGACACCAAAGAACTGATGCTTTCAAACTGTGGTGCTGGAGAAGACCCTTGAGCATCCCTTGGACTGCAAGGAGATCAAACCAGTCAAGCCTAAAGGAAATCAACTCTGAATATTCATTGGAAGGACTGATGCTGAAGCTCCAATACTTTGGCTACCTGATGGGAAGAACCAACTCTTTGGAAAAGACCCTCATGCTGGGAATTTTGAAGGCAAAAGGAGAAGGGGGCAGTAAAAGATGAGATGGTCAGATAGCATCACTGACTCAATGGACATCAGTTTGAGTAAATTCTAGGAGATAGTGGAGGACAGGGGAGCCTGGTGTGCAGCAGTCCATGAGGATGCAGAGTCAGACACAGCTTAGCAACTGAACAACAACAAATGTGTCCAGGACTGGGATTGCTGGATCATATGGTAATTCTATTTTTAGTTTTCTGAGGAACCTCCACACTGCTCTCTATAATGGCTGGACCAGTTTACATTCCCACCAACAGTATAGGAAGCTTCCCTTTTTTCCACACCCTCTCTAGCATTTGTTATTTGTAGACACTTTAATGATGGCCATTTTGACCAGTGTAAGATAATACCTCATTGTAGTTTTGATCTGCATTTCTCCAATAAGTAGTGATGTTGAGCATCTTTTCATATGCCTTCTGGCCAGCTGTTTGTCTTCTTTGGCGAAATGTCCATTAAAGTCTTCTGCTCATTTCTTGGTTTGTTTTTTTGTTGCTGTCATCGAGTTAAATGAGCTGTTTGTATAGTTTGGAGATTAAGCCCTTGTCTGTCACATCATTTGCAAATATTTTCTCCCATCCTGTAGGTTGTTTTTTCAGGTTGTTTTTTTTTTCTGGTTTCTTTTTGCTGTGCAAAATCTTGTAAGTTTGATTAGGTCCCATTTGTTTATTTTTGTTTTTCTATTGCCTTAGTTGACTGACCTGAGAAAACATTGATATGATTTATGTCAGAGAATGTTTTGCCTGTGCTCTCTTCTAGGAGTTTTATGGTGTAATGTCTTATGTTTAAGTCTTTAAGTCATTCTGAGTTTATTTTTTTGTAAGATGTGAGGGTGTGTTCTAACTTCATTGATTTACATTCATCTGTCCAACTTACCCAGCACCACTTGCTGAAGAGACTGTCTTTTCACTATTTTATACTCTTGCCTCCTTTTTTGAAGGTTAATTGACCATGGGTATGTGGGTTTATTTCAACTATTTTACTTATTTAGATTATATAATATGAGATAGGCAGCTGTGATGGTAAGAAAGAATCCTTGAAGCCAAATTGATAGGGCTAAAATCTCAGCTCCACCAATTCATGTGACCTTGGGAAAGTCACTTAATTGCCCTTTGCCTCATTTTCCTCGTCTGTAAAATAGGGATAATCTTAGTAGCTACCTTTTATAGTTGTTGTAAAGATTCCTAGCACAAATAGGCATTCAATAATTATTAATTATTACTATCTTATTATCTCGTACAGCAAATCGCCTCTGGTTACTCTTTCTACTTCAAAGCATCTTAATCAGTTTCACCAACTCATTCTTCCCAGTGAATTATATAATTAGTTTTTCAAGTTTAAAAAGGCCTCAGAGGATATGGAGCAGGCAGCATATTTTAATGAAAAGGAAACTAAACTTGCAGGGGGCATTTTATACTCTATGTACTTTCTACTCAATTCTGCTGTGAACCTAAAACTCTAAAAAATAATATCTTTTAAAAATTGAAAGAAAAAGAACTTGGAGTCAGAACACCCAGATTCTTTAATCAGTGGGCATGAGATCTTGGGTAAGTTACTCCCTGAACTCCCTGAACCTCTGTTTCTTTAGCCATTTAGAGATAATAATATGTCTTCTGCTACTTACCATAACATGTTGTGACACAATACATATAAACATTCTTTATAGACACTAAAGCACTAAGCAAGTAAAAAGCATTCTTTAATAATAACCCAATACCATCAGAAGTGGTTGCTTGTAACAAATAGGTTTAGAACTAAGACAGGATAGCTTGGCAGAGTAGATGGAAGAGGCAGATTTTACTGGAACATAGCAACAGGGATGAGTAAGGTGCTTTTATACATGACCCACAGTAATAGACTGCATCAAGGGAGTGATTTTGTAACAATGAGACTTGCTAATTGTCTTGGTAGAATTGGTAGAATCCATTCTCAAGGGATCTGTCATATACAGGATCCCAGTTTTTTAAAAAGCACATGTAATTTTCCAGTTTTTGCATTACAAAACATTTCTGTAAGAAAAGTGACCAAATATTAACATCCCCCGATTACCAGGGTGAGAGATATTAATAGCACAGAGATTAAATAAATGCTTGCTGAATAAAATGCAACTTTACATAAGTCAGAACTATCAGCCATTTTGCTCTACCAAATTTCTACCGCATTTGCTTAACATGATAGAAGTTTAATATCAAGTCAGACCCAGAGAAATTGAAGGCAGAAAGAAAAAAGTCTAACTTCATTGGCAGATCCACACTAGGATAACACTATGGATTTATCACAGGAAGTCTAGTCTGACAAACGTAGTCTGAATCTTCCCATCCCAGGGCACTCCGTACAGCAGAGCACATTCTCTAGACCAGGTCTACCTAGAGCTGCTGTCTGGGCCTGAATCTGGGCTATAACTAATGAAGCTCTCATATTCACTGTTAGAGTCTGGTGATGCAAAAACACTAGTCTGCCAATTTCAGACTTGCTTCTACCCATTCATTTGCTGTGTGACCTGGAGTACAGGGGCTAATGTCTGTTAAGGTTTAGAGCCCATGCTTTGGAATCCACACAACTTTTGTGCTCCCGCTTGCCAACCATGGAACTTGGGACACTTAGTTTCTCAAGCCTTACTTTCCTCATAAGAAATGGAAGGATGTGAATCCTTCTACTAGAATCTACCTTATAGAGTTGTTCAAAGCATTAAATGGAATAATGTAGCTAAAAGCACAATCTGTAGAACAATAACTCTTATTTAGTGATTTTTGATCCCTTTTCTATGCTTTTGTTCCTTCATCTATAAAACAGGATTAGATATTCTCCAGATAATCCTTCAGTTCTTAACAATCAATGAATGCCCCCACCATGTGGAATTTAGCTTACTGTTAGATTCATAGACCAATTTGATTTAAGATGATTTGAGATGTAGTTCCCTTTCTATTTCAGCCTCTGTCTTTGAATAGTCTGGATACTAAAAGTCTGAAATAATTGGGTAGCTTCTGACTTAGAAAATGACTGTTCCTTAAGTCCTGACAATGACTTTTCCTGGGAATAACCAGCCACCCAAAACTCCAATAAACCATTTTATGTAAGTATCAGGGCTTTTCTGTTTTTAAAAAGCATTTATTGATTTATTTATTTGGTTGCTTCAGGTCTTAGTTGCAGCACTCAGGATCTTCGTTACATCATACAGGGTCTTTTGTGATGCACAGATTCTCTAGCTGTGGCATGTGGGCTCAGTTGCTCTGTGGCATGTGGAATTTTAGTTCCCCTATCAGGGATCCTACCCGCATCCTCCTCTGCATGTCAAGGTGCATTCTTAACCACTGGACCACCAGGGAAGTCCAAAGACATTTTGTTGAACTTATCAATTTGGTGATAATTATCACCTGCTGGAGAATCCAGAGGTCAACTTCTGGGCCTTGGGCAAGAAGAGAGCAGATCACTAGCAATACTTTGAGAAAAGGCAGAGATGAAGTAGTCTTTACTGGCATGGAAGGTGACTAGACGTCACACAATGACTAAAAGACTCTTTATCTAGGGATTACAAAAGGAAGTGCTGCTTTAAAAATTGTAATGGAGAACTTTACTGAATTTTACCTGCCTATCTTGAGTATTTGAGTAATGTGGGATTTATATAAATGTAGGAGATATGGCACTGGAGTTTTTTGCCCTATAGCTTTTGTATCTTCATTTTTGGCCATATTGGTAAGGAGGAGGACTATGTCTTTTTTTTTTTTTTTTTCAATGATTTATAGGGTTTACCTGGAGGAGAGAATGTCAACCCATTCCAGTATTCTTGCTTGGAGAATCCCATGGACAGAGGAGACTGGTGGGTTATGGTCCGGGGGTTGCAAAGTGTTGGGCACTGCTGAAGCAGCTTAGCAGTAGCAGCATAGGGTTTACACTTCAGAGGCATACTTACCTTTCTTTTAAGAATAATCCAAAATCGTTGTGGAAAGTCACAAGAAAATAGAATCACATCTAGACATTGATTGAAAGGGCCGAGATATGGGCTTGGAGAATGGTAATTAAACTTGGGTTTCCAGGTGGCTTATACATGGGTAGTGTTAAGCTGAAATCCTGCCAGCCTTTGATGCTTATAAATGGAGTGGCATGTGTGTGTTCTGGTGGGGGAAAGAGTAGAAATCTATAAGTGCTTTGCTTTTGTCACATCGTTCAAAAATTTTGCCCACTCACCTCATTTTTGGCAGTGGGACACAATTTCATGAGAACACAAGAAAGAAAAAAGGAGCAGCAGGAGAAGGAAGGAAAGTGAGAGGAGAGACAAAAGTAGGGGAGAGAAAGTAATTGTTTTAATCACGCATTTCCATTTTCTAGCAAATTTGGCTCTTACCCACCCTCCGGATCTGATTCTTTGCTCACAGGACTTCCTGAGGAGCACCTCCTCCAGCTTCTCTGAGAGGGGTCAGAGACCCTTGCTGATTGCCACCAACACCGGCAATGGGGTGGCTATTATACCTCTCCTTTCATTAATCAGCTGTGTTATTTCCAGTTAGTTATTTTTAATCCTTTAAAAATCCTTTTAGCATGGCTCTTTCCACATTCCAAGACCCTCCCTCAGCTAACAAATGCATAGGCGTGCACACTCAAACACACACTGACCAATTCTTCCCAATATTCCAAAGTTATCCTTGAGATATGCCAGCTCAGTTTTAGGAGTTTTCAAGTGCACCTTAAGATGAAAAACACTGAGGATTCCTGTTTGAAACTGCTGTGTATCTGAAGGGATTTGCTGAGGGCAGCCTTAGATTTTCTTTCACGCTGTTGCTGAGGTTTGTTTATTTTGAATCTTACTCTGTGCTTGGAAACTCCCAAACTGCTAACTCTTTCTCTAAGAAAGTAGCTCCTACTTCCCCTAATTAGAATCTGGACATTTCTGATTGTTCTCAAATGTTGATCATGAGTCTGCCCAATTCCATCTTCATATTATGTCTTAATAACCCAAAAGCTCAGCAGCCCATCTTTGGTAGCTCAGAGCATGACTAAGGAAGTTATGCCAGCCAGTCCATGGAGATATTAAACAGGTACTGTTGGTCTCCAAGGCAGCTAAGAACATCTCTTTAATGACTCTGTTTTGCCAACCTGACTCTGGAGGCTTCTTCTATGGCATGTTGCCAGCAGTTCCTACTTGGCGCACTTGATTACATGAGTGTGTATGCATGTATGTGCATGTGTGTGTATTCATGTGTGTATACCTTTGTATGTGTTAGTGGCAGGAAGGTCTGCCTCACTGGCTGACTCTCAAAAAAAGAGCCTTGGTTAATCTTCATTTTTTAAATACACTTATACTATGCCCATAGATCTTGTAGCACCCAATACTAGGAATGTAGAGAGCAGTATTGTGAAGTGAAGAGAAGAGAGTAGAGAGTATGGAGTTGATATGGATGGCATTGCATGCAGCCTTTTTTTGGAGGAGTTGTTTTTTATGTTTATTTCTGGTTGTTCTACACAGCATATGAGATCTTAATTCCCCAACCAGGGATTGAATCCGCGCCCCCTACATTGGAAGTGGGGCTTCCACTGGACTGCCAGGGAAGTCCTTGGCATTGTATCCAGGCTTTACCATATAGCTGCAAAACTCGGTCACTCTCATAAGAATGGGGACAGACAGCACGTTTCTCATAAGAATGTAAAAGTTTTGACTGCAGAAGACACCTAGTGGATGTTTGTGAATGGTTAAATGAATGTTCTAACAGGCTACCTTAATTTGAAGGTTTCTGTCTGAAACCTAGAAGCCAGGTAGTTTCATATTCACCTACCCTTTTCCTTGACCATCATATTATTAATGAATATGTATATATATGTTCCCCACTAAATTGTAACAAAAACAATTATTCATTGTAACAGATGACATGCTAGTCATTAGGGTCTGACCCAGAGGTCTGTGTGCATTAGTTAGTCAGAAATTCCCACACTTCCATGAGGTATTGTTATCCCTATTTACAGACGAAGAAATCAAAGTTCAGAGGAGGTTAGTAGTTTGCCTACTTTCTATAGTCTCAAGTGGCAGTGCCAGGTTCACCTCAGTTCTCATCCAAAACCTGTGCTGTGTAGTGCTGCCCCTGTAGGCACAGGGGCTACTTCCTAGTCCTGCATTTGCTGCAGCCTCTGTATAGTGCTTCAGACACAATAGACACTCAGTAACTGTTTTTAAAATGGTAGGCACTCAATAAATGCTTGGCTAAGGATTTCAAAGCCTAGCTTTCCTGATTGAAAGGAAATCCATTAGATAGGTGGTAAAGGTGAGGTTGGGCTTCCATGGTGGCTCAGTGGTAGAGAATCTGCCTGCCAATGCAGAAGATGTGGGTTTGATCCCTGGGTCAGAATGATCATGCCCTGGAGAAGGTAATGGCAACCCACTCCAGTGTTCTTACCTGGGAAATCCCCTGGACAAAGGAGCCTGGTGGGCTTCAGGCCAGGGGGTTGCAAAAGAGTTTGACATGACTTAGTAACTACACAGCAGCAGCAACAACAACAAAGGTGAGGTCACAGGCCTAAACAGCCACTAACCATCCCCCAGCCCTTGATAAGAACAAGAAACTAGCCAGATCTTACATTTTTTTCTTTTGAACAAAAAAATGGAAGAAGCTAAGCTAAAGAAAGAAGGATTCAACAAACAGTTTATCCTGAGCCACTATGACGAGGAAGAGGTGAACACCATCCCTAAAGATTCCCAGTGTTTCTGGCTAGAGTTGCTGAGGAGGAGGACTAATTTGCCAACAATCAAGACCAGAATTTGACCAGAATTTGAAAAAGTTCCATTATGCTCTGACAGATGGTTCCTCTCTGACCTAATATCCTTGTGAAACGCCAATGGTTGAAGAAGGATGAGAAGGGTCAGGAGTGGTAGAAGGGGTTACAGGTGGAGTGTTTCTGTTTCAGCAGAAAATCCCAGAAGCATTAAAAAAAGAGGTCTGATCCCTGTGTTTGTTCAATCCCTTTCTCCCAAGAGTCCACATTCCCTCACTCTGGGGGTGGGAGAAGTCAACCCAAGAAAGAGGTCAGGGCAAGTTTTCTAGTTTATAAACCTTTCTTCTGCTTAAGGGGATCTCTGGTTTTAATCAACATTTTGTTAAGCACCTAAGGGGTCACATGATTCTGAGAAAATGAATTGTTGTTCATTTTCTCGATTAGAGAGACATTTGGGGATTTAGCTTAGAGAGAATAGGGATTTTGTAATAAATTCTTACAAATCCAAAATGAAAAAGACCTCAGGGGTTCATCATGGCTTTGTAAAGGTTAGTACAAGTAGGTTTTGTGAGATTGTTTGCATACCCGTAATTGTCCCTCAGTCCTCCTTTGCCTGGTCTGTCCACAGACATTTTTGGGGAGACCCAATCATTTTGCTGTGTGCTGGAATGACCTCAGGAGGCCATACTGGGTACCAGTGGGCAACTTTGGCTTCCAGTGACTCTTCCATTAACAGGACCTGTCTGACCAGACCTTCCTGTTACTAGCCACAAGATTGGTTTTAAGGAATTTGCAGCTGAAGTGGAGGTTCAGGCAATGTGAACGCATGGAAAGATCATGCAAATGGAAGTCACAGTCAGATGTGCTAGCCCGGCACCATCGTTATTGTGCTCAGTGACTAGGGGAAAGCAAGTCACTCTCTCTGGACTTCATTGCCTAGATAAGCTGATTTAAAAAATTCGATAGGAAAAATTCTATTTAAGAATTATTATAAGAATAAATTCTACTTAAGAGTAAATTCTATATGAGAGTTATTATCAGCATTATTATTGTTTTTATCATTAGCAGTTCCTTAACCTGGGTCTTATCTATCCTTCTGGCCACCTAGCTGTCTGCCAAAGCTATTCTGCCCTCCCTTGGGGTGACATGTATACCAACGTATTTAGCGACTTGCCAAATCAAGTTATCCTTGGAACCTTCACACCTTTTGGATGTGGTAGCATTTCTTCTCCTAACAAGTACATGAAATTCCAGACAAACTAGAACCTGTGGGTAAGCTAAAAGGTGGAGGAAGTGCTAGATCTCAATAATGGAAAGGATAGGAAAGCAATCTTTGAAATCAGCAATCTAGTTTGGGAAAGCAGATAAGGAAAATGAAACCTATACGTGTGTTCATGGCTGTTCCATGTACAGACTTGCATATCAGAACAGACCAAAAGACTGTAGGTCTCAGAGAACCCAACTGTGCCATCCATGTGAAGATGCTATAGCCCCTTTTCATATAGGGACTCATATGAAGCCAAGGCCCCAGGAACACACAGGCTGGGAAGCAAAACTGGGTTATTTGGGTGAGGCAGGTATCAGCGGGGCCTCCCTACCCTCTTATGAACTAGATAACACTGGCAGCTCTACCATCCCATGCCCATACAAAGTCTCACATCCTCCTCAAGAGTTCTGCAGAGTTCTCATGGTCTCCTCTGGCTTTGACACCCTGACTCCTCTGAATCATGTTCTCCACCCTGTGTCTTGCATCTGTGACCTTACTTTGACTCTTTTGATTTGAGCTAATTGGGAAATTTGCTCCTTTCCTTGATTTTCACACATAAAAACCACTCACCTGAGGACTCTGCTCTCTGTGCATGTGTGTAAGCTCAGTCTCCCAGTTGTGCCTGACGCTTTCCGACCTGATGGGCTGTGGCCCGCCTCTGTAAGGGCAGCCAGGTGCTTTGGGTCTTTATAGCACAGTGATACAAACAACTTAAGTGAAATGTAAAATGTACCTATGTGTGCTTTAAAGTGTTTCATCCATCCTAAGTGTTGCCCAGTATATCATATTTTCCTCTCCAGATTCTGTTCTATGCCTCTCTCAGCTTCTGTTGGTTGCTGGCAATTCCTGAATTTATTTGATTTATTTGTAAATAGTGTCATATCCTGAGGTACAGGGTGCATGTGAAACTTAGGGAGACACTGTGCAACTCACTGTAATGACTCTTCCCCTGTATTTGTTGTTCTTTGGATTATTACTTACCCCACACCTCTGCCTGTACCTCTTCGATGTGCTCAGTTTCAATTTAGTTGGTGACTCACTTTAAAGCATCTAGTTGAAAATGTTGCACAAAGGTAAATATACAAATACAACAAATTAAAAAAAAAAACATGAAATGTGGGCTGAGAAAAACATTTTTTGGCCCTTGGAGCTTTAGAAATTGATTGACATTGTAGCTTATTGATATGTAGCCTTTCAGTGAACTAAGCTACCATATTGCTTTCATATTAGCTGAATTTCAACTTTTTGAATGATCCTCAATCACATATTTTCCTGCCTCCATATTTTTAAAAATTTTAATTGGAGGATAATTGCTTTACAATGTTGTATTAGTTTCTGCTGTACAACATGAATCAGCTATATATGCTTCCCTAGTGGCTCAGACAGTAAAGAGTCTGTCTGCAATGCAGGAGACCTGGGTTCAATCCCTGCATCAAGAAGATCCCCTGGAGAAGGAATTGCAACCCACTCCAGTATTCTTGGCTGGAGAATTCCATGGACAGAGTAAGATCGGCTACAGTCCACGGAGTCGCAGAGTCAGACATGATTGAGTGACTAACATCCCTTCTCTCTTGAGCCTCCCTCCCACTCCCCTCATCCCACCCCTCTAAGTCATCACAGAGCACCAACCTGAGCCTCCTGTGTTCCCTTGATTTCAAGACAATGGAAGTTGACAGGTCATCCAGAGAGCAAGAAACTCCCCTCACGCTTTTTTTAAGCCAGTTCGTAAATATGCTTTTGTGTGTTTCTGCCATGTTCAGCATTTCGTATGTGCTGACTAGCTTCTCGTGAAGCCTCTTCTCCTTGTTTCCCTTCCCTGGCTGCTTTTATGAGTCAAATCACCTGTCAAAATATGTCATCAGTTTGCCAGCAAATAGAGTACAGGTTAGCTAAGAGCTAAAAGAAATAAAAGACTGATGTTTGATTCTCAAGATGCAAATAGAGAAAGAGAGAGATGAATGAGGCAGCAAAGTATCTTACTGAGTGGCATGCACACACCTGCCTTCAGTGTGGAAGAGCCTTTCCCAACTTTGATGTTGAGATGAAAAGAAGATGACAGAATCTGGAAGCATTTCAAAGGCTGAGAAAGCACATACTTTCAAAGTCTTTTCCTCTCCCAACCCTAGTAGTTCAACAGTTTCAAAAGAAAAGTCAGGAAACACCATGTAATTCTATGGCATTCTAATTGGACTTTGTATTCTGTGACACTGCAGACTAGGTGGAAAACTAAAACTGCTTTCATGAAGAAGAAATGTATTTTAATTAGTTAGAAATTCCAGGGCTGGTACAAGTTAGAGTCTTTGGAAATTGTTGCTGGTAAACTTGATTAAAACATCTCCCCCCTACTAATTGCAAACATGTGTCACTTTAAGTTGAGAGAGCACTTTTTCATGTTATTTAATTTTCCTGGGAACCCTGTTGTTCAGCCTCTAAGTTGTGTCTGACTCTTTGTGACCCCATGGACTGCAGCATGCCAGGCTTCCTTGTTCTTCACCATCTCCTGGAGTTCACTCAAATTCATGTGTGTGGAGTTGGTGATGGTATCTAACCCTGTGACTAGATATAATTCCAAACTGAAGTTCAAAGAAGATGGTTATCTTTCCCAAGTCCACATGATAGAGGAAAACATTGAAGTCAGTTTTCATACGCTAATTCCAATGCTTTTTCCCCTTCCAATCCTTAACATGTGGAAAGAATGGTCTAGAACTGAGTATACATTGCATGAGCAATTATTAGCATAGCTATAATAATGGTAATATTATAATATTAGTAGTAATAATAATAATGTTGTTATGAGCATGGATTTTAGAGTTAGATATATCTGGCAGTTGGCTGGCTGGAGCATCAGGGCAACTGGGCCACGTGTCTCTAGTATCTAAGGCTAGCTCACGTAAAGCCTTCTTTACATGGTGACTGAACTCCAAAAGCAGCAAAAGTGAAGATGAATCCCAGTGCATAAGCATTTTGCAAGCCTCCCCTAGTATCATCTTTGCCAGTGACTCATTGATCAAAGCAAGTCACATGGCCCAACCTAGATTCATGTGGTGGGGAATAGACTCCTACTCCTCCTGGGAGAAGCTGCAAAATAAATCGTTACTTCTCTCTCCATTCTCAATACTATTTTGATTGATCGTGTATAGTAGAATTTGAGAAGTGTTAAGTACATATAAGATGAATGATCATGCTAACATTAGTCTCAACTACAAATCCCTCCTCTCAAGGGTGTTGATGAAACTTGTAAGACTTAGTCATCTTTTTTCTCCTGGTTTTGGTTTAGATATTTTTAGATTCTCCTTGAAGTTCTGCATCACCTTTTGATTCCTTTATACATCCTGTAATGACCCAAACCTGGATCGGTCACTTCATTTTGGCTCATGTTGTAAGTATGTCACCTACAAGTACTCACCAGGTTCAAACACTATGAATTTTGTATTTATGTTGCTTTAGTGATTTCTGTTCCTGTTTGGTATTCCATAGGATCCCCACATTATGAACTTTCAGGAGATGTGAATTCTTCATGTGTTTGCTAAAATTCTGCAAATGTCTTCTAGAAATTGATCTTTATAACAATGGTGAGAGTGATTTAAGGGATGTCCCCAGTTATAGGCTGAGTGTTGCTTTAAACACTTCTCCCTTTCAGAACTCAATGACGTTCTTTTCTTCACAATTCGGTGTTTTGCTGCGATAGCATTTGGAATTAATAGTTCTCCACTTGCTGTCTTCCATAAGGATTATACTGCCTGATGAATGTTTCAGAATGGAACTTGATGACTTTGAGAGTTTCAGAAGACCCTCTCTGATCGGGTCCCTATTCAGACTCATCTCTTATAATTCACCCTCCTGTTTGCTGACCTTCTGTCTCTCTTTACAGCCTTTGTACACTGTTGTTCTCTGTGACTGAAAGTTCTTGTCCCAGCTCTTTGCTTGACTAGTTTCCTCTTATCTTTCAGGTCTCCATGTAAATGTCACTCCTAGGAGAGATTGTTTCTTTTGTTTTAAATAGCTCTATTGAGAAAAACTACATTCCATAAATTTACCTATTTAAAATGTGCAATACAGTGGGTTTTAGTATATTTGCAGAGTTTTTCAACCATCACCATAATCTAATGTTAGAATGTTTTCATTACATTAGAAAGAAATCTTAGCAGCCACTCATCATTCCCTACCCTTCCCTCCAATCCTAGGAACCATTAATAAACCTTCTGCCTGTGTAGATCTGTCTATTCTGGAAATTTCATACAAATTAAATGATATAATACATGGTATTTCATGATTTGCTTTTTTCACTTAGTATAAGGCTTTCAAGTTGCATCAATGTACTAGTATTTTACTCCTTTTAGTGGCCAAATAATATTCCATTGAATGTATTGATGTATACCACCTTTTGTTTCTCATTCATTAGTTGATGGACATTGGGGTTGTTTCTACTACTTGACTCTTACGAATAATGCTGCTGTGAACATTCATGTACAAGTTTTTGTGTGAACATTATGGCTCATTTCCCTTGGATAGATACCAAGAGTAGAACTGCTGGGTTCTATGATAAATCTATGTTTAACTTTTCAAGGAACTTGCAGACTGTTTTCCAAAAGAGACTTTTTCTGACCATCCATTAAAAAAAATTAAAAACCCATCCTCTTTCTGTTACTCTAAGTAATGACTTTGCTTCTTCTTAGCACCAATAACAAACTGAAATTAAACTTTTATTTATTGGGTCTGTGCAACTAGACTGTGAGTTTTATTATGGGAAGGACTGTATCTTTCTTATTCATTGCTCCCCCCTCAACACTTAGTATGTACCTAGTATTTTTTGTTGTTGTTGTTGTTTAGTCAGTTGCTAAGTCGCGTCTGACTCTTGCAACCCCACGGACTGTAGCCTGCCAGATTCCTCTCCATGGGATTTCTCAAGCAAGAATACTGGTTTGGGTTGCAATTTCCTTCTCCAGGGGATCTTCCCGACCCAGGGATTAAACCCTTGTCTCCTCCATTGCCAGGTGGATTCTTTACCACTGAGCCACCAGGGAAGCCTAGTATATAGTGAATGTTTAATAAATATTTGTTGAGTGGTTGAAGAGTGAGTGAACAAGACTTGGAAATATTTGTGTCAGATTATTGGGAAAAAGATGGTGGGGATGGGGTGGCTGGGAGAGACAGGATTTTAAGAGAGACAGTCATGAAAATTATAATCAAAATTTTTTGCTAAAAATATAATTATGATGCTTTGATATAGCAAGTAACAGAAAAATACCATTTTAAATTGGAGATAGGATGGGCTCTGGATACAGTATAATTTAGGGCTCAGTGACATCATAAAGGACCCAGGTTATTTTTATCTCTCCACTTGGCTATCCTAGGCATCCTTTTTTCCAGGGTAATCATCCTGGTGACACTAGCTACATGATCCTTTTCATGTCTAACAGAAAAAAAGCTTTTTTCAGTAAACTGTGAGGCCTTCCTTTCAGTGTTTTTAGGTCAGTTTAGTCACAGGCATACATTTTGACCAAAAGGGATGCAAGGGAGCCACGCATCCGTGGGCTTAGAGTGCTCAGCATCTACCCTTGTAAATGGGATTTGACTGAATGAGCAGTGAAGAAATAAATGAACAGGAATTTGTTAGAAAGGAAGAAGAAGGTAGAGATTGAATGCTGAGTGTGCCACCAGCAGTGGAGCAGATAGAACTTGATTTGCGTGAGCCACAATCTCTAAAAGTCTAATCCAGTAGGAAAGAGCATGGCAACAGTAGGGTTTCCAAAGCTCTGGTGGACCCAGTGGAGGGAACAAGGGAGAAGTACTTAGGCCAGAGGCTGGAAAACTTTTTCTCTAAAGGACCAGATGGTAAATATTTTAAGCTTTGCAGGCCATACAGTCTCTGTTGCAGCTACCAACTCTGCCACTGTAGCATGAAAGCAGCCATAGCCAACATATAAACAAATGTGCATGGCTGTGCTCTAATAAAAATTTATTTACAAAACCAGGCAGCAGGCCATATTTGGCCTGCAGGTTATAGTTTGCCTATTTTTGGCCTAGACTCTGGATACTATCCGCCTAATTATCCTCGCTATTAGAAAAATAGCCAAGAAATCATGCTTTCTTGAAGTTGGATTGGTATTTTCATTCTTTTATATACCTTTATTATTCAAGGATACTGGTTGATTCTCCTATAAGCTTGAAGATTAAATTTATAGATATCTAATATTTATTGGGCACCTACTATATGTCAGGCCCATTTGTATTTTACTCTTTGTCTAATTGCTTTCTTGCTGCTTTCAAGATTTTCTGTTCATCATTGGGTTTTAACAGTTTGACTCTGATGTGTGCAGGTGTGAATCTCTTTTGAGTTTATTTGACTTGGAATTTTTTGAGCTGCTTTGATTTACAGATTAATGTTTTTCATAAAACTTGAGACTTTTAGGCCATTATTATTTTTATTTTTCTGCCCATTTTTCTCTACTCTTTCTGGTACACCCATCACATGTATGTATGTCAGTGAATTTAATAGTGTTCATAGGACTCTCAGACTCTATTTTTATTCACTTTTTTTTTCTCTCTGTTCTGCAGACTGGATAATCTCTACTGAACTGTCATCAGGTTCACTGATTTCTTCTTTTGCTAGCTCAGATAGGCTGTTGGGCTCCTCTATTGAATCTGTCACTTCTACTACTGTACTTTAAATTCCAGAATGTCTATTTAGCTTTTAATTTCTGTCTCTTTGTTGCTATTCTCTATTTGAATAAATTATAGGCCTCATATTTTCTTTTAATTAAAAAAGTTTTCCTTTAGTTTTTACAAACATAATAGGTGCTTTAAAGTCTGACAAATCCAACATCTGGGCCCCCTAAATAAAGTTTCTATTTTCTGCTTTTTTTCCTGTGTGTGGATCACATTTTTCTTTTACTTTGCATGTCTGATAATCTTTTTACTAAAAACTGGACATTTTAGATAATATATTGTAATGACACTGGTTTTGATCCCCTCCACTTTCCAGAAGTATATCTTGTTTAATTTTGTCTCTCACAAAAAACCCTATTAGGTGATACAACGTATAACTCACCCAGAAAAAAAATAACTCTGAGACAGAGTTCCCTTATGGGAGCTAGTTTGTCCTAGTATTGGCATATAGTCCAAACGGGTACACCTAAAGGAGGCATAATATATAATGACACTTTGGTCAGTGTGGAAATAATGAATTGGCTGAGAAGATCTAACTAAGCCTATAGGATAGTGATAAACTCCATAAAATCCTCTACAGTATACTAATATAAACTACTAGGATGTTCAAGGAATCTGAGAGCTCAAAATATATATTTATTTATTTATTTATTTATTTTTGGCTGTACTGAATATTTGTGGCTGCATATGGGCTTTCTCTAGTTGCAGCGAGCAGGGGCTACTTTCTAGTTGCAGTGCAAGGGCTTCCCATTGCTGTGGCTTCTCTTGCTGTGCAGCACAGGCTCTAGGTGGGTGGGCTCAGTAGCTGTGAAACATGGGCTTAGTTGTTCTGCGGCATGTGGGATCTTCCCAGACCAAGGATCGATTCAATGTCCCCTGCATGTCAAGGTGTGTTTTTAAACCACTGGACCACCAGGGAAGCCCCTCAAAATATTAGTATATAATTTTTCTGCCCAATATTGCATAGTTAAAGTATATGTTATTATTTCCCTTTTGCATACAAAAAAATTGGACCTAAACCTGACATTCCTTGTTCACAACAATTTTATGAAATATTTAAAAAATTCCCCTTGTCAGTTAAGTAATATTAAATAAAAATAAAAGCTATAATAAAAAAAATAGTGGTTGATACAAAGGTGGGCCATGTGATTTCTGAGATCTCATTTTGGGCTAACTTATAGACAGACTAATAGATTTACAAGTCAGCAAAGTTAGAATTGAAATAAAAGTACATCCCAAGTCTTCACTTTCTGGGCAGATGCCAGAATGTTCAGTGCCCTGGTCAGACTTTAGTATTGCCCAAGAATGAAGTTTATGCCAAGAAAATGTCCCCCTGAATATTTGTTACATGAAATTAAATGTCCAAGATGAGGATTATATATGCAAAACAAACAAGGAGATAATTTCCCTCCACTTGCCCCTCTAGAGTGGTCCCTTTCCTCATCCCCTCCCTGTCTTCCTTGATAACAGTAGCAGATTAATACAAGACCATCTGTTAGTGGTATTTTGGGAATTCACAGAAGCCCAAAACACTATGCCTCATGGCTAAGTCCTGCCCCTGTGTAATTTCATCCTGGGCACCACAGACCATTCCTTGGCACAGGGTACAGTCTGCTTTTAGCAGAACTTAAGGCTTTGAAAAAGAGAAGGCAAAAACAAACCAAAAAAGTTGCTTCCAAAGGGAATTCATTATCTGTTAGTGATCTTTTAAACTAGTCCTCTCCCCCTTCTTTTTTTTACTTTTGGTAATCTTTTATTTAGTAAACTGGGCAGTGGATATGGCTATTCATTTTATGCTTTATGAATTTTATATGTCTTAAATGCTGTGTGTTACATTACTTTTTTGTTACTGCAATTTTTAAAAACTTTTATTTTGTATTTAACAAACAGGGTTACGGTTTTGGGTGAACAGTGAAGGGAGTCAACCATACACATACATGTATCCATTCTCCTCCAAACTCCCCTCCCATCCAGACTGCCACATAACATTGAGCAGAATTCCCTGTGCCATATAGTAGGTCTTTGTTAAACCAATCCCCCTTTTGCACATCTGTCATCCCACCAAAGGGGATTCTTGGTGAGAAGGCTCAGAAGCTTGCATCAGCAGGAAGATGAGTAAGAGAGGAGTGTGGACTGGGACCCTTGCTGCCAGGATTCAGTGTGCAGGGAAGCCCTGTGCCAGCAAGGGACAGCTGCTTTAGCTAGAGCTCCTCCTACGCTGCATGATGAGACGCCTCACAGAAATGAGAACAGCTCAGGCTGGGTTGCCCAGGGTGAGAGGGTAGGCTATTCAAGAAAGCGATGCTCTCTAGGTGTCCAAGGCATGGGATTTCTATTTCTGATTTTTTCACTGGTCTTGTAACTTTGCCCCTCCAGCCCACCTGTTAGACTGCGCATTTGATTAAGCCCAAAGCACTTCTTTTATACAGGGAACTATTATTCTTTCATTAGATGATGAGCCTCTCTATTGAACTTCACATTAGGCTGTGGATATTTTGTGAACATCCTTCAGCTTCTGTTTTCTCATCTGGGAAAGAGAAACCATAATGGCTATAAATGGACTTGTGAGACTTATGTGAGACTTAATAAAAGCAACACTTCTTGAAAACTTACAAGCTGTCTAGCTCTGTTTGAAGTGCTTTACATATTTTAGATCATTTAGTACTAACAAAAGCTCTATGAGGTGAGTGCTGTTGTTATCGCTATTTTAAGACAAGGGAACTGAGCCACAGAAAGGTTGAGAAACATGCCCATGTTCATACAATTAGGAAATGGAAGAGCTAGGTTCAATACCTTTAACAGTCTAGTTCTATAGAGTTTGTAACCCTTATGTAACACTGCCTTGACCAGTAGTTAAGACTCTGCTTGCAATGCACGGGGCATGGGTTTGATCCCTGGTCAGGGAACTAAGATTACACGTGCTGGGTGGTGCAGCCAAAAATAAATAAATAAGTAAAAATAAAAGTGTGTATTTAAGGCTTGGCACATAGTAGGCTCCAAATAAATGTAATCTATCAAGATAATTATAATCACGAGACAGAAAATCTCCTGAGTGTAGTGAGATCACCTCATGCTGAGCATCACTAGACACCTAACAGTCCCTAAACAGTATCTTGCATTTAATAATTGCCCATTATGTATTTGTTTAATTGAATCCATTTTATCAGTGCAATTTATACTTTGTCTCTGTGCCAGGTGCTATGCTGAGAAGAAGGAAGACACATAGATGATCTAGACATGAACACATAATGTGATGCTATCATCCAGAAAAGATAATATAATAAAATGCTAGACTGCATTAATAGACATATAAAGTATAGGGAAGATAAAATTGACACCTCCCTGTTTTTCACCACACAAATTCTATCTTTCCAAATCTAGATGGTTCTTGAATATATGCATGTGTATCCATCCCTCACCCCTACCCTAGACCAAGCTGCCATCCTCTCTCCTGGACCACTGATATGACCTCTTAACTGGTACCCAGTGTTTACTTTGGTTCCTCCCCAATCTATTTGATCATGTCTCCTCATTGCTTTGTTATTAAACCCTTGAATGATTTGTTACTTGTAAGATAAAATTCAAGATACAGCATAGGAATACCTGCATATCCAGTCCCTACCTGCCAATCACTCCAGCCTTATTTGCACCACTCTGGACTCTAGCCACACTGTTTTTGTTTTTAATATTTATTTCTTAGGCTGTGATGAGTCTTATTCAGCATTAGAATTCTTTGTTGCAGCATGTGGGGATCTAGATCCCTGACCAAGGATCGAACCTGGGCCCCCTGCTTTGGGAGCGAGGAGTTTTAGCCACTGGACCATCAGGGAAGTCCCTAGCCACACTGCTTTCTATCAGTCCTTTGAGTGCACTGTGCTCAACACCTTCCTCACAGCCTTTTGTATATGTATTTTTGCATCCAGTTGCAACACAGTTCTATGTCAGCTATCCACTCAATTCAATCAGCCAGAGCCAAGGCATCGGGACCACATGGTGTGATAATCATGGCTGGAGAGCCCATTTCCACGACTCTCTAGATGGAGGGTGGTGAATGGGAGAGGATGTGTCTCAGAGAAGGGAAATTTTGATCAGCTGAGATGTATATGTCAGCCTTCCCTTCAAGGAAGATATTCAGGCAGAGGCAAGGTGACCACCCACCAGGAATGTGATAGAAGGGAGTCCTGTACTCTTAAAAGTAACCTGATGATGTCTGTCATCTCAGCCAAATCAATGAGTCCATGAATTTTTTTGTTCTAAATGAGACATATTTCTGTCTTTTTCATAGCCAAGTAATATCAATGATGTTTAATCAAGATGGAGGCATGATGCTCAGCAAAAAAGGAACCACTGTGAGGGAATGGATGTGGCCTCCAAAGGGAAAACTTGACGATCCAGTTGAAAGTTGGGTATTATTTTACAAATTATCATTATTTTGATCATTTTTACTCTATAACAGTCATTTACTTTGAGTTTCTAAAATAAACTATTGGGAGTATGAGGATTAAGAGGTCTGAATTATTCAGTTTAGTGGTCTACACTAGCCAGTTGATCTGATAAATTTTTATTTCAGTTCTTCACTTGGTCCTTTTTAAAATGGATTTGTCGTTGTTTAGCAGCAGTGGTTTTAAAAAGTTATTACTAGAAAAGCATTTCATGCCTACTAAAAAAACATTTTAAAGGGGGCAGCCTTTATGCGGGGCCAGAAGACTTGCCAAATAAGACTATGGGTCTAGGCTTGCTTTATTTTATGATTTTTTTAGAAGTCATAAATTCAGGTTTTTTTAATGAAATATCCTGATATTTTAAAGTGGGCAATTAGCTCAAACTCTGAGAATACTAAACCAAACATTTCTGAGCTATCAGTCTGAAACTTCTGGGCTAGACTTTCTCTGTTTACATATAGCTACTGTGCGTGCGTGCGTGCGTGTGTGTGTGTGTATGTGTGTGTGTGTGCGCATGGACTGCATTTTGCATCCAGGGCAATTGCATATGCTGTGCTGGTGGTGTCCTGCACAGCCAACCTCAGTAGCACCACAGACATATAGAGCTATGCTGTCCAGTATGGCAGCCACAGCCATCCATGGTTATGGAACCTGGAAATACACTGTAAATGTAAACCACACCCAAGATGTCAAAGACTTAATACAAAAGAGAGAATGTAAAATATCATGAATCATTTTTATATCATTATGTACTTAAATGTTAATTCTTGAATATATTTGGCTATAAAATATTATTAAAATTAATTTCACCTGCTTTTTACTCTTTTTAATGTGACTACTAGAAAATTTTAAATTACTTATGTGGCTCATATTGTATTTCTACTGGACAGGTCTGTCCTACACGATTTACAAAATCCATGGTATCATCCTATATATACTATTTAGACAGTTATTTTTAAAGAGGTTCTGCTCAGTTCTAGAGTCAGGGAAGTAAAGAGCAGGTAAAGAAACTGTACCAGGTAAGCCTGTATGTGAAAGCTTCCTGACAGTCAGGAGTCAGGGTTTCCTCACTCTTTTTTTCTAAAAAATTCAGGGTTGTGATGGGATAGATTATTCAATTCAAATTACTCCAGCTGGCAGCCTTCAGGAAGCAAGGGAGTATAACTTGTAATCAAATAAAGGTCCTTGCATGCTTAATGCAACTGACTCAATTAGGACACTTCATCTGTAGCAAGCCTTTTAAATTTGCTCTAACAAATCTGCAGATATTCATCTGAGCTTTAAGAAGTTGTTCATTTGTCATTAGATTTCCATTCTCACTTATAAAATACCTCCAACTTTAATAAGTTTCACAATAATATTAAGGCTCATAAAACTTCTAAGGACTTGGCAGGCATAAATTACTTTTCTCAACATCAAAGGAATCAGATGTTACCAAGTGTGTCTTATGGGCGAGATTGTCTGTGTCTCAGACTAGAATTAGGGCTCAGAAGTACTTGTAAACTGACCCAGCATTTTTACAATCAAAAATGAATCTTTCATAATTACATTAATTCCAAATAATTTCTCCCCACTTCTCTTTCTTCTCTCAATAAATCAAGCACCAATGAATTGGCAGTACCAAAACCTAAACCTCACTTCTGACTTAATGGAATTAGACTGAAGCTGTTTGTGAATATTGGTCTGAAATTTCCTTCTGTGCATCATGTAAATGCCTGTGATTTCCACCTGAATTATGAGAATGAGAATTCTGGGCAGGAATTAACAATCCTTTTATTGCCCCTAGGTGAATAAGTTCATTACATGAAGATTTCTGGGCACTTTGCCATCACCTTGGTCTACAAATGGCATCCCCAAAGCATAAGTCTATCTCTGACACCCGTAAAATGCAAAACTTTTCTTCCACAGTTACCTGAGGCGGTAGGTCCAGCAGTTTCATTAACCATCTTCATGTTATCACCTCAGCACAGACTGGAGCAGAACAATGTTGACTCATAGTTTAGTATTGCCTGGTGATTTCTATTAATCAATAAGGATTTTGGCATCTTAGCTAGTTAAAAATCCTTCCATGTCTGTTTATTGACCTCATCTGAGAAATAACTGCAAGTTTGGGATGAGGAGAAGTTAGAATGGTAGAAGTAGGAGTAAAAAGAACACTTAGTTTCTTCTAAGGCCATGATTCCTGAGCTTTGGAGAATTAATTTCTGGTGTCTTAATCAGTTGCACTGCTTGCATTTATATAATCCATGATTTCTTTAAAACAGTGCGATATTTGTTTTATCTAAAGTGAAATATAATAAGTCAGTTTAAGTTTACTTTTTTTAAGCATATAAACATTCCAAAGGAACTTGGAGATGTTAGAGCATTGTTAAATCTATGGCTCAGAATAACTTAATAACCCTTTCACATTTGCACAAAATCTCTGTTGAGAAATTTTAGGCTAAAGCTTTTGTTTCTTAAGAGGTGAGACAAAACGTTACTATCTCCAATTTCATGTAGCTAAGCAGTGAGCTATCTTGATTGATTTTGATCAAAATCTTTGACACTTTTTAAATTTTTGAGTGCATTTGTGTTAATGGTACACAGATTACAGAACATGTATGAACACATATAAAATATCTTTATTTTTGGGGACAGGCATCAAAACTATGTTACTCTTTAGAATCACCATGGTTATCTCACATATGCTTAAGTTTTATAATTTTTGCATAAATAGTGTCTTTATGTCAAGTTATCTTATCTCCCTGGGTTTTATGAGCCATGTCACCTGAAAACAGCTTACAATCTTTCTCAGACATTCCACAATGTCAATACTGTGTCCGAAGAAGCCAGGAAGCTAGTCAAGGCCTACAAAGTGAAGTGCAAACAAATGAAATGCATAGCACAGAACAAAGATGTAAGTGCAAAATAGTCACTATTTTAATATTTGAGACAAATAAGGACATTGGTTTTCATATTATTCTAGTGTTATTTTTCTCTTCTGACGTAGTCTTAGAAAAAGAGCCAAAGAATCGAGCTATTGAACACAGATAGGTCCATTTATCTGGAAGGAGCATATGCTGACTTGTTTATTTGTATTTAACTTTTTAAAAAAAAATCTTAACCATTTTTATATGTGCATTTCAGTGGCATAAGTACATTCGCATTGTTGTGCAACTTTGTCATCACCACCATCCGTCTCCAGAACTTTTTCATTTTGCCGAACTGAAACTATGTACCCATTAAACAATCCCCCCTTTCTCCCCTCTCCCAGCCTCTGCCAACTGCCATTCTACTTTCTATCTCTGTGACTTCAGTTCAGCTGTTCAGTCGTGTCTGACTCTTTGCCAGCCCATGAATCGCAGCACACCAGGCCTCCCTGTCCATCACCAAGTCCCAGAGTTTACCCAAACTCATGTCCATCGAGTCGGTGGTGCCATCCAACCATCTCATCCTCTGTTGTCGCCTTCTCCTCCTGCCTTCAATCTTTCCTAGCATCAGGGTCTTTTCCAATGAGTCAGTTCTTTGCATCAGGTGGCCAAAGTATTGGAGTTTCAGCTTCAGCCTCAGTCCTTCCAATGAATATTCAGGACTGATTTCCTTGAGGATTGACTGTTTGATCTCCTTGCAGTCCAAGGGACTCTCAAGAGTCTTCTCCAATACCAAAGTTCAAAAGCATCAATCCTTTGGCGCTCAGTTTTCTTTATAGTCCAACTCTCACATCCATACATGACCACTGGAAAAACCAGAGCCTTGACTAAACAGACCTTTGTTGGCAAAGTAATATCTCTGCTTTTTAGTATGCTGTCTAGGTTGCTCATAGCTTTTCTTCGAAGGAGCAAGTGTCTTTTAATTTCATGGCTGCAGTCATCATCTGCAGTGATTTTGGAGCCCAAAAAAGTAAAGTCTCTCAGTGTTTCCATTGTTTTCCCATCTATTTGCCATGATATGATGGGACTGGATGCCATGATCTTCGCTTTTTGAATGTTGAGTTTTAAGCCAACTTTTTCACTCTCCTCTTTCACTTTCATCAAGAGACTCTTTAGTTCTTCTTTGCTTTTTGTCATAAGGGTGGTGTCATCTGCATATCTGAGGTTATTGATATTTCTCCTGGCAATCTTGATTCCAGCTTGTGCTTCATCCAGTCCAGCATTTTGTATGATATACTCTGCATATAAGTTAAATTAGCAGGGTGACAATATACAGCCTTGACGTACTCCTTTCCCAATTTGGAACCAGTCTGTTGTTCCATGTCTGGTTCTAACTGTTGCTTCTTGACCTGCATACAGATTTCTCAGGAGGCAGGTATATCTCTATGACTTAGATTACTCTAGGTACCTCATATAAGTGGATTTATGCAGTATTTGTCCTTTTGTAACTGTCTAAGTTCACTTAGCATAATGTCTTCAAAGTCTTTCCTTGTTGTATCATGTGTGTCAGAATTCCATCCTTTTTAAGGCTGAATAATATTCCATACGCCATATTTTATCTATTCATCTGTTGGTAGACACTTGGATTATTTCCATATTTTAGCTATTATGAATAATGCAGCAATGAATAATGGTGTACAAATCTCTCTACAAGTTCCTGCTTTCAATTTTTTGGATATATTCCCAGAAGTGAAATTGTTGGATCATATGGTAATTCTATTTTTACGTTTTTGAGGCATCACCCTACAGTTTTCCATAGCAGTTGCACTATGTTACATTCTCACCACCAGTATACAAACATTCCAATTTCTCTGTATATCCTCACCACCACTTTTTAGTTTCTTTAAAAAAAAAAAAAACCTGCCATCCTAATGGGCATAAGGGTGGTTATATTTTTTAAAAATCAACTTTATTGAAAAATGATTTATTTACAGTAAAATCATGCACTTTCAGTTTATACCTGATGAGTTTTGACAAATATATAACCTGTGTAACCACCACCATCACAATTAAGATATAATTTCTAACACACCTAAAGGTTCCCATGTGTCCCTTCCCAGTCAGTTCTCCCTGTTCCTGGCCCCAGATAGTCAGTTCTTTCTGTCACTGTTAATTGGATATGTATTTCTAGTGTTTCATATAGGGAGAATCATTCACTCAAGAAGAACCAATGGGCACTCTTTTCCTTCTGGCTACTTTTGATCAGTTTAATGTATCTGAGGGTCATCCATGTTATTGTATATATCTGTTTCTCCCTTTGTATGGGTGAGTGGTATTGTCTTGTATGGATATACCACACTTGATCCTTTCCCCAGTTGGACATTTGAGTTGTTTTCAGTGTTTGGCTATTATGATTAAAGCCAAAATAAACATTTACATACACATTTTTAAAAATTAATTATCTTCTCTCATAAAACAATGGTGGCAAAAGATGGTGGTAATTTTGTTTGATATACTTACTCAGTGAAATTTAAAGTTTACAATTTGTTTTGGTTTCCAATATTTTTTGAAATTTAGTGTCCATGCAATCCTGGATCTATGAACCCTTGTTTCTAGAGAGAGCACTAAATGGCATTTGAGACCGGATAACTCTTGGTTATGCAGTACCACCTAGCACATTTCAAAACACATCCCTTGTCCCCACAAACTATCAATAAGTGCCTGTTATACCATCAGTCAAAGGCCCATGCACATTTCTGAATATCCAAAAAGAAAGATGTGTTCACTTGGGTTGAGAACTTTTCTATACCGATTATCGCTGGGGCCATATTTGGGTGTATAGTGTGGGGAGATCAGTCATAAGCTTACTGCACTAATCTAGCCAAGATATTGTGGACTGGACTAACATAGTGAGGATGGAAAATAGATGAGAGTACAAGTTAATGGGGAGGCAGAAGTCATAGGACTGTTTCTGTCTTGGCTTGTGTGTTGAGATGAAGAATCAATCGCTAAGGAAGAGTAGGTAGAATAAGGAAAGAAGAGGGCAAGTAAGCCAACACTTAATGGTCAGGTAACCAGGTAGGAGGAGAACCATGTGGACACGATGAGCTCTGTGTCCTTTCCCCTCTCCCTGTAGTGTACCACAGGTGCTGGAAAGCTGAAAACTATTTCCAGACATCCTGGCAGATGGATTTCTGGATTAAGGCCATCAGTTAGATGCATTAATGTGAGATTTGGAAGATGGAAATAAGGGAAAACCTTCTTCTTGCTTAGGCAAGCAAAATCATGAAGAAATTGGGTTTTCCCACAATGGTGCTGCATCATCCAGTCATGGATACTGAGATGTAACTGTGGCAGCTTCCAGATTCCAAGGACACAGTGTCAGTTCACTGCTCCTGAGCCCAACAGCCCGGTGGCAGTTCCCTGGATGCACCTTCCTGATGTTGCAGAGGCAGCAGCCTCCCTGGCCGGTCAGTTTGGTGTTCTGGGAGCAGCTAGAGATTGCCACTTCTGCTCTTTCAGGGATTTTATAATTATATACAAAATAGCTGGAGGGGATTTTATTTCCTGAAATTGAAAACTACACAGAAAATAAAGGAAAATAGTTTCAAGAGGAGGGAGTGGTAGCAGGGTGAGCCTTTCAGGGAGGCCAAGCAAGTGAGAAGTAAAAAGTATCCACTGAGTTTGTCTCTATGGGGATTAGTAGTAACTTCAACAAGAGCCATTTCAGGGACAGATTGAAGTAGAATCCTGATTACAATAAGCTGAGGAACAGATATCTGAATACTGTGCACAGAGATTCTTGTGTTATTGTTGGCATTTGCCTATGCTTTGGATTAGTTTGGTATGAAAGAAGAGGGGTGTTTTAGACCCCAGCTCTCAAAGTTTTCTAGACTGCTTAACTTCTTACATGTCAAACCACCTAAATGCCTCACTCTGCATTGGTGAGCTTTCTGATCCCCAGATTGCCATGACAGTGGTCCTCAAATTCTCCTTCTTCCTCACTGTGGCAGACTTAACAGCATACCCATAGGTTTGGTTCTGTAGTTGTTTTGGGAGGAAACAATCTGGCAAGCTTGCATTCAGAAGACACGATTTCTTTCCTGTGGACCCCAAATCCTATTTGCTTCTATTTGCTCTGCTACATCCTTCTGAAGTGCCTTTCCCTCCCCATAATTTCCACACCTCTGCATTTGATGCCACGTAAGAAGGCCCTTGCTGGTGTCTGTCTCAGATGGAAGAAGGCAAATCCATGCACTCTGGTCCAAGCCGCTACAGCTTCTCTCACTGAGTGGGGTGATCTTCAGTACTTAAGTTGTCAAGGGATCTTGGCACTGTTTAACTGGTGATCATTTTTTAGTTATTTAATATAAAACAATATTTATAAATGATGCCCCTTATAGTATTTACAAACTGACTGAAATATGCTTACAGTCACAGATTTCCAATATAAGGAACTTACTTTTCTTCCCCATATGCATGGTCTTTAGTTTCTAAGGGAAGTAATATCACAAAAGAAAACCCTCTGATGTTCAGAGAATGTGGTAAGTGCCTGTGTAGGGGGGAAGTAGATGACAAAGCAGCAAGTACTGTTTGATTCCACTTTTGTTCAAAGAAAAATATATTCTTGGGACTTCTCTGGTGGTCCAAAGGTTACGACTCCACACTTCTGATGAAGGGGCCATGGTTTTGATCCCTGATGGCGGAACTAAGATCTCAAATGCCATGCAACCAAAAAAGAAAAGAAAAATATATTCTTATTATGTGTATTTTAAAAGACTGAAAGGATGTATGCTTATTTTTTTGTGTTGAATACATTACTTTTGAAATACTAAAAAAAAAATTTGAAATGTGTAAAGGACTCACAAAGGTAAAAACAATATGGATAACATTAACAGAGAAACCAAATCAGAAAAAAATTGATATTTTTAATGTGATGCGGTTCTGAAGCTGTGAGCGCTGTAATTTATATTCACTTCTGTCAGATTTAGAATGAGGACTCCTTCTCCACAGGGCATGAAAAGGTTTCTTGTGCTATTTCCTTAATAAAGATGGACATACTTATCTCTTGAATTCACAAATAGCACAAAGTAATTATCAGAGTCCCTTTTTGTAACTTCTGAAAACTTGTACAATCAGCAGTTTTCCCTTCCCCTCAAAAATAAATGTTCAACGTTGTGCGAGCAAGAATCTTCTCAACTGTGACAACTTACCTTTTAAAAATCATTTTGAAAGATGAATTCTTTGCACTTTATTTCCAAAGGAGAATATTAAAGCATGACATTTCAAAGGTTTTTTTGTTGTTTCATTTCTTCCTGATAACTGGTTTTCACAGGAATAGTTGATCAGCTAATTTTAGCATACCAAAACACCAACAATTGTAATAAATCTACTATTGAGCAAGGAAGACCTATCACAGCCAAAAATAAATAAATGATTTTTAAAATAATATAAAAAAGATAAAATAAGTAATATGAATCCAACTCAACCAAAAAAGCCCAGTGAAAAATGAAACAGAAATACAACTTTGTATAACACATAACCTGTAACTGAGTGAAATAAAAATGTTGGTAATCTAGAAGTGCCTGTTGTTCTTTCTTCCTCTTTTATTTACTTATTTTAATTTTTTTGACTGTGCCAAGTGGCATATGGGATCTTAGTTCCCTGGCCAGGAACTGAACATGTATCCCCTGTAGTGGAAGTGTGTGTGTGTGTGTGTGTGTGTACGCCTAGTCACTCAGTTGTGTCTAACTCTTTGCGACCTCATAGACTGTAGCCCACAAGACTCCTCTATCCATGGGATTTTCCAGGCAAGAATACTGGAGTGGGTTGCCATTCCCTTCTTCAGCAGATATTGACCCAGGGTTTGAACCCAGGTCTCTTGCATTGCAGGCAGATCCGTTACCATCTGAGTCACCAGGGAAGCCCCCTTTTCTTCCTCCTCTTTGAATCTGATTCCAAACAGGGATAAGGAGCCAAACAGAAGTCAAGGCACTGAGACTTCCCTGGTGGTGCAGTGGATACGAATCCACATGCCAATGCAAGAGACACAGGTTCGATCCCTGGTCTGGAAAGATTCCACATGCCGGGGAGCAGCTAAGCCTGTGCTCCACAACTACTGAGCCCACACTGTAGAGCCTGAGAGCCGCACCTACTGAGCCTGCATGCTGCAGTTACTGAAGCTTGTGTGCCTAGAGCCTGTGCTCCACAGCAAGAGAAGCCTGCACACCACAACAAAAAACAGTACCCACTTGCTACACCTAGAGAAAGCTCGAGGGCAGCAAAGACTCAGGGCAACCAATAAACAAACAAATAAACAAAATTTTAAACATGAAAAAAGGGATCAAGGCACTTATTACTGAACGTCCTCCTAGGCAGAGGTGGATTGGAGAAGACAGCTTGAACCTGAGGCCAAAGTGGGGTTTCCTAAATCCTTCTCCTAATTGAAAAAAAGCTAGTAACCTTATCCACCAAAGCGCAAGCTGGGAAATTGAACAAGGAGTGGAGACACATCTACTGGTGGTTTTGTCACACAGGAATAGGATATGCAGGGCAAAATCATGCTACATATGAGCAAGTTGTCAGCAAGAGCAAACTATGTTATGACCCAAATAAGGAAAGGTGGTCCAGTGTGGCAGAGTCTCACCTGCACTCCTTGGCTACTGTGGGAGAGGATATTTAAAAGGAAATCTTCTTGCGCCTTCCCTGTTTATTTAAGGGTCTTTCTGTCACTTTGCTTCAACAAAATCTTTTTCATTGTAGTCCCAACAATTGTCTGAACAACATATCCTAAAAACTGTTGAAAAGGTGCCACTTTGGAAAATGTGATCAGGTTAAGTAACCATCATCTGCTTTCCCGTTAGCTAAATTGTATCTCTCTCAATTGAGAGAATGAGAGGATGGAAGAAGAAACAAGACACGCCCACCCTCATGAGATTTCTTGAAGAGAGGAGAGGAAGGACCCTCCTTCTATGGAAATATGAGGAGATGAAGTTTTTTTCTTAATAAACTCCGGCCACACTTCCAAGGCAATTAAAGAATGATCTTTTCCAAAAATGGTGCTGGGAAACTGGATAATCCACATGCAACAGAAGGAAGTTGGATCTTGTCCTTACTTTATAGAACTAAATGATAGAGCTAAAAGAAAGGAAAAAAATTGGTGTAAATCTTCATAATATTGGAGTAGGCAATAGTTTCTTAGATACAACAGCAAAAGCACAAGTGAAAAAAGAAATTAAAAAACAGATCAGTTGGACTTGATCAAAATTTAAAGCATTTGTGTTAGAAAAAATACCATCAAGAAAGTGAAAGACATCTTAAAGAATGGAAGAAAATATTTGTAAATCATGTATCTGATAAGGAACTTAGAATATAAAGAACTCTTACAACTAAATAATAAGAAGATGAATAAACCAATTTTTTAATTGGGGAAAAGATCTGAATAGACATTTCTTCAAAGAAGATACATAAATTTCTGTCAATTTCATTCTATTAAAAACTTGAAAGAAATTCTCTTTGGTTGTGATTAACCAACATATACACAATGGAATATTACTCAGCCATTAAAAAGAATACATTCGAATTAGTTCTAATGAGGTGGATGAAACTGGAGCCTATTATACAGAGTGAAGTAAGCCAGAAAGAAAAACACCAGTACAGTATATTAACACATATATATGGTATTCAGTTAATTGGTAAAGATAACCCTGTATGTGAGACATCAAAAGAAACACAGATATATAGAACAGTATTATGGACTCTATGGGAGAGGGCGAGGGTGGGATGATATGGGAGAATGGCATTGAAGCATGTAAATTATCATATGTGAAACGAATCACCAGTCCAGGTTCGATGCATGATACAGGGTGCTCAGGGCTGGTGCACCGGGATGACCCTGAGGGATGGGATGGAGAGGGAGGTGGGAGGGGGGTTCTGGAAGGGGAACACATGTACACTCATGGTGGATTCATGTCAATGTATGGCAAAACCAATACAATATTGTAAAGTTAAAAAATAGATAAATAAACTAATTAAACAAACAAACAAACAAAAAAGAAAAGCAAGGAATCAATGTGGAGGTTTTTAATACCCAAGAAATTTTTGTAGATAGAAAAATGCAATCACTTCAGTGTTGAAATTAAAACGTATTTTATTGGAGTGACTGTTAAACACCCATTTTTTGTTAAGTTTAAAGTCAATAAAAACCTATTTATTCTGTCTATAAACTCTACTAAAATAACAACTGTCTCCTTTTTTCTTGATTAATGTTTGATTAACTCAAACTGAACTGATTAAACCTCCTTTAACAATGACTCATATACAACTCAATGAATAACAACCCCTTACATATTTTAAAGCATGTGTATATTCTTATATATTTTGCTCCTAGCTAAGTACCTCAAATGCATATTTATACTCAAACAAAATATTCTCTAGTTTTTGGCTTTTATAGAGCAAATAAACTAATTTTGGGGAGAATCTCAAATTCTCTTAAATATTCCAATTATAGTTTTGAACTTAGTTAAATTACATTGAACTTTTAAACTTAATAATTACAGGTGTAAAATCAGTCAACTCAATTTAAACCAAAAGCCCAAGAGGAATCTCTCAGATTCTCTAATTTACCAAAATAGCTTTAATATTTCAAGCATAACAAATACGAGTATCCCAGTAATTCAAAATTGCTTTATACACATTAAAGCTTTGATTTACTTTATTTCTCTATTTAAATTCTAAACTTTTCTGGGGATTATTTATCCAGAACCTCCTTATTTTTGAGGCTGAGACTCAGGACCTAAGACATGCATTTTGGGGGTAATTTTTATCAAGCTTTCAAATGGGTTCTCTAAGTCCTTTTTAGAGTCATCATGACAAGAGAGTTCAAGTCTGAATCCTTCAGATAAGGTTGTTTTTTCCCAGGTTCATCTTTATTGCCTGATTTCTGTAGACCAAATTCCTCAAAACCTCACCATCTACTTCATTATTCTCCTTATGGGTCTTTGAATTCTCTCCCTTCTTCACATTCTTCTTGGGTTCAGAACATCTCTCATGTCTTCATCTGTCCCTGTCATAATACACTCAAATTGTAGAAATGACACCTGGATAATGATTTCAGTTATGCATATGTTTTATACATACATGTTCCTTTAATTATGTATACCCTGGTGGCTCAGATGGTAAAGAATCTGCCTGCAACGTGGGAGACCTAAGCTCGAGAAGATCTCCTGGAGAAGGGAATGGCTACTCACTCTAGTATTCTTGCATAGAATATTCCATGGAGCCTGGCAGGCTACAGTCCATGGGGTTGCAAAGAGTTGGACACAACTGAGTGACTAACGCATAATGGATGTTATAAAACTGAAATGTTAGCAATTTTCTTAGTCACATAAATTCATCCAAACCTAAGTATCTACTCTAATATACCCAAGTTCATTGTGAACAGATCATACACACTACTATCTGTTTCAAAGTTTAATGCCTTCATTATTTACTTTGAAACTTTCTTCTGCTAAATAACTCCATATTGCAAGTGGTAAATTTTCAATTGTTGTGCTCAAAACACTCTGGACTTATGGATAACATAGTCTTTGTGCTGTACCATAGCGTTTATCTATCTAGTTCTTCTGAGCTGACTGTGGGCTCCTAGAGAACATGACTTTTTCTTCCCTCATTTTTTGTTGTGCTAGAATATATATAACATAATATTTACCCTATAACACGATATTTACCCTTTAATCATTTTAAAGTGTGTAATTCGGTGTCAAGGGAACAGTGTCAGTGTCACATATTCACAAGGGAACATGACATATATATATATAGATAGATATCTTTAGTCCTTGTTTCTTTCCTAGTGCCTGGCCTGTAAATGACACTAGGAAAACATTTGTTGGACAACCTACTGAATGAATGAATGAGTAAATGAATGAACAGATGTTTGATAATTATATAATAAATTGCCTCTCTCTTTTTAATAAACACATATAAAATTTCTTGTTTTGAAGCCTTCAAGTTTAGCAGACTCAGTGGATATAGCTACATTTGATCCAGTAATGAACATAAGCCCTATGTCTGACATGGTGGCCATTATTAAATTGAGAGAACTACAGATAAAGGCCAAGCATATCCTATTTCAATGGCTTGATCACTACAGATCTGCCTTAGGTCAGTTATAGAATCCGTTGTGTTGTTCCACATAATCCATTTCCATCATTCAGACTTCTAGCAGACTAACATTTAAATGCCTCTTCCTCCCAAGGTTTCCCAGGGGGTGAGTTTGTAAACTAAAAGTGCTATACGTATAGATCCTTAACATAGATCCAGGTGACTGGCCATTGTAAGAAAATCAAAGGAGCCGATCTTAATTTTATTTCCTTACTTTTTGGAAAAGATAATCTTTTTGGCCAACTTGTGTGTTTTCATAAAGGGAGGTGCTTTCATATTCATTTTTTGGATCAGAAAGTGCTTTTACTCCTCAACCATAACCACTCTCAATCTCTCCACCCAAACCTCTGTCCTTGCTAATGTTTTTTGTTAATTTGCTGTGTTGAAAGGGGGCCGTGTCCTCACATTGGCATGTGCTGCTGTAATGGCAACTCACAACTTGTATTTGATGACAGTTTCTGATTACCTGTCACTGATTCAATTCTTGACTGGTGACATAATGCCGTGGATTCTCATTACACATGGTAGTTAGATTCTGTAGTGTCTCTGCCAATACTGAATTTGTGATATCAAACCACCACTCCTGGGGAAATAGAGAGCAAGCTTCTGGTCACAATATTTTCAATTGATCAATACATAATCTATTTTATATGTGTTTCTGTATAAAGACACCTTATTTAATACATACTGTTGATATGTTAATTGAACCCATGGTCAACAGCTCTATGAACCATGCCTGAACTGTAACACAAGCATTTTCTCATTAAGGCACATAGCAACCTTCTTGCACTTTGGAACAGTAAACAGCACTTAGTACTAAGCTTGCAGGTGGTTTTAAATGGCAAAATCACCAACAAAAAGCATAAAAATGTGTAAAACGTGGCACAAAATAGACCATGTAAAGGACACTGGTTTACAGTATGAGCAGGGAAACAAGAAGTAAAGCATCACCTTGTTTAATCTCAGCTGGGAACGTGCATGAAGCAATTAAAAAATTTCACCAGTCTCCATGTCACTGTGACCACAGAAGTGCAACAGGTATTAATTTGGAGTTATAAATACATTTTAGCAAGTAGACAAATTCACAAATATAGAATTTGTGAGTGACAAGCATCAACTGTACGTATGCTAAATCTAAAAGGCAAGCTTCTCCATTTGAGGAGGTAATTTGCTACCTACTGTGGTATATAGTGGGCTTCCCACGTGGCACTAGTGGTAAAGAACCTGCTTGCCAATAGGAGACATAAGAGATGAGGGTTCGATCCCTTGGCCAGGAAGATCCCCTGGAGGAGGGCATGGCAAACCACTCCAGTATTCTTACCTAGAGAATCCTATGGACAGAGGGGCCTGGAGGGCTACAGTCCATGGGGTCTCAAAGAGTTGGACATGACTGAAGCAGCTTAGCATGCACACATGCATAGTATATAGCAGAGTTCCCCAAAGGATGTGCCACAGATGTTTAACACAGAAATTGAAAAATGGAACCCCTCAGTCCTCAGGCAGCCAGCTGAGCTGGGGTGGTTGAGCCCCTCAGATTGTTGATTCCACCTGCAAGGAGCCTAGTAATTTTACCACTGTGTGCCATACAAATACATCATACTTTCTTTTTACATCATATTTCTATGATAATGATCTATTATATATAATGTTTTATAGTTTACAATTTTTGATTTGATGAGAAAAGTTTGTGAAGCACTATGTCTAATCATATGGTGCAACTTTCAGAATTAAATAGCTATGTTCAAAGCCTGGTTCTGCCTCTTTCTAGCTGAGTGGACTTGGACTACCTGTGATGTCATAAAAATAAGAGTACCTCATGAAGGTCCTTCATTCAGTGGGATTATTTATTTACAGTACTTAGCACATTACCTGGCACAAGTAAGTACAGGCAATCTCTCCTATGGATCAGATCTGTTGATAACCTAAAATTTTTCTTTGTTTATTACATAGACGCTATATATTCTCTGAATAGACCACATAGTGCATTTAAAATAAAAGAACCAACAGAAAGACAATTCTGTAAATGGGTGAAGGAGTGTCCAGACTATTTCAGCCAACTTAATCCATATAGCTCCACCTATAGTGACCTAGGTTTACTAAGCAGTAAAGTATATTCTGTTTATGTTTCAGGAATAAAAACCCGACATATTTGCAAAATGCCCAAGTTTCTACGAAAAGTGGTCAGAAGAAGAATCTCAACAGCAAAATTTCCTTTGAAACAAAGCACAAAGGAAAGCAATGAGAATAAGGAATATCTTCGATACCGAAATGCCTTCCTAAAACTAAAGGGTGTGTTTAAGCCTTTGCCTCTCTGTCAAATTCAGAAGACCAGCCAGCAGTCCACCCTTCAGGTAACCAGCTTCATTTGTCTTAATAATTCATGATTCAGCTTACATTTGAAAGAGCTTTAGAGGAATATCTCATTCAGTCCACCTACAAATGCTGAGCAAAACCTGCTGTTCAGTTGCTTCATGTTAGAGTTCTCTAAGCAGCCTCAGTTAAGGTGTTGCCACTTACATGCTGTCAGTGAAAAATCTTTCTTAAAACTGGGGAAGGACTTTCCTGGTGGTCCAGTGGTTAAGGTTGTGTGCTTGCAATGCAGGGGGCATGAATTTGACCCCTGGTGGGAGGACTAAGATCCCACATGACCCATGGTATGGCCAAAGATTTTAAAAAACTGAGACAAACTTACATGCCTTGATTCAATCATTTGAGTTCTCTCCAATCTGCTTCCCAAGAGGCTGCCTATTTAGCAGAAGGAATTTGAGTTAATCAGGAATCAAGACTCTGTTTTTACCTCTTCAGTGAACACTGATTGTATGTCAGAAATTTCTGACTCTGCAGTTCTAATGGGGTGGATGAACCTAGAACCTATTATACAGAGTGAAGTAAGTCAGAAAGAGAAAGATAAATATCGTATACTAATGCATATATATGGAATCTAGAAAGATGATACCGAAGAATTTATTTGCAGGGCAGCAATGGAGAAACAGACATAGAGAAAAGCCTTATGGACATGGGGAGGGGGGAGGAGAGGGTGAGATGTATGGAGAGGAACATGGAAACTTACATTACCATATGTAAAATAGATAGCCAATGGGAATTTGCTGTATGGCTCAGGAAACTCAAACAGGGGCTCTGTATCAACCTAGAGGGATGAGATGGGAAGGGAGATGGGAAGGAGGTTCAAAAGGGAGGGGATATATGTATACTTATGGTTGATTCTGTTGAGGTTTGACACAAAACAACAAAATTTTGTAAAGCAATTATCCTTCAATTAAAAAAATAAATTAATTAAAAAAAATTCTGACTCTGGTAATGGTAAATGAGGGGGCCAAGAGTTATTGCTTCCCTTGCCTTCTCATGCAATCCTCTCAAAAGAAATATATTCTTGTTTTCTTAGTCAGCATAAAAAGCCAAGTTCTCTATGCATTTGTATCTCTGGGAGTAGCTACAAACAGCAGTGCTTCCTACCTCAGACAGAGAAAGCCCTAGTGTCATCTTCCTCCAGATCTAGAAGGCATGGGGAAGGGGAGCAGTGGCTGGAAGAATGGTTGATCTCTACACTGGAATCCACCCTGAAGTGGCAGCATTCGGAAGCCATAGGAGATGCCTTGCTTCCTCCCATCACATGTACAGCAAACCAGATGGGCAGACATCTGCCGAGACTTCCAGGACCTGAGAATCCCTAGAGCTCTCAATCTTAATATTGTTTCAGTAATATTTGGTGAAGATGATGAATTTTTAGAAAAGTGGTAAATGCAATGAGGGCAATGTTTCTGGTATCTGAAGCATTGTCAGCAGATAATGCTGCTAAACAAGCAGTGCTACCAGACCCTTGGCCATGGAATGACTTCTTCAACCAATAACTGTTATCTGCCATCCACAGAGTCACAGCCAGAAATACAGACTTGGTCCCTGCCCTCCAAAGGCTTCAAGTTTGCAAAGAGAGATTAAGAATGTATACTATTAATCAATGGAAAATAAAGAAGAAAGTGCTATTGGAGTTGTACAGAAGTGAAATGCTAAAGAAGTTTTGAGGAGGGAGAAAAAAATTTTAAAGAATTTGTGGCATCATCGACTCAATGAACCTGAGTTTGAGCAAACTCAGGGAGATAGTGAAAGACAGGGAAGCCTGGCATGCTGCAGCCCACAGGGTCGCAAAGAGTTGGACATGACTGAGTGGCTGAACAACAGCAACAAGGGAGCCTTTGAGTAGAATCTTGAGTGATGAGGAGAATTTGGATATGCAGGCAGGGAGGGGTGGGTAATCCATGTAGAGAGATGAGTAGTAAGAACACTGATAATATTGGTCATGTCAGGGACAGTTAACATTTACTGAGCACTTACTATACACTAAGTACCATGCTAAACACTGTTCTCCCAAGATGTCGTTTAACATCCATGACACATCTAAGGGGTAACAATAATCCTACCATGCCCTTCCCACCCCCAAAGACAGAGCAAGCAAGCGGTAGAGCAGAGGCATGATGGAGGGGCAGTACAGACAAAGCACAAGAAGCTAAACAGTTTGGTTTTACTGATGCTCAGAATGTAGAAGATGGGATAGGCAGGGTTGGGGCCAGATCATGGAGGGCCTTGACCCTTGGTGAGGCCTGGGAGCAAATAACACAACTAAACAAATCCTTTAAAATCTACAATGAGAAAGCAAGTAGACACATGTATTTTAGAGCTAAAATGGCTTTCAAATTATTTCCAGGGTGTTCCAGTGGCTAAGACTCTGTGCTTCCAATGCAGGGGGTCAGGGTTCAATCCCTGGTCAGGGAAGTAGATCCCACATGCCACAACTAAAGATCCTGCATACCTCAACTAAGACCTGACACAGCTAAATAAAAATAAATTTAAAAAGTAAATAAATTAAATGGCTTTCAAGTTTGTTGAAAGAAGTTAAAACCCAATCATTTCATGTGAAATGTAGCATTATTTTTACTGTTCAACTATACAAGTTGCAGACATTTGAAATGATGAATATCAATCCAATAAGGGAGTCCTTTATTTTTGCAAACCCTAACTGAAACTTTTAAATCCACAATTGGACTCTGAATCTTGAATTTAGAAAGCATAAAGGCTTCACCTAACACAGCATTTACCTAATCCAGTATTCACCTAGCCCATGAATTAAAAATAAGCTCCATGCATGAGAAAGCCCATCTTATATGCAATCGCTGTTTTGTATGGGTTCCATGTTCTAGTTCAATTGCCAGCCAAATCCTGTGCACAGAGGACAGGCTGACACCTGGTGTAAGGTCCTGATAACACACTAGCAGAGTGTACTAGCTATGAGATCTTCAGCAGTCAAGTACCTCTCAAAGATTCTGTTTCTTTAATGGGGATAATAATAAATATTTCACAAGACTGTAAAAGAATTAAATGAGATAAAACAGATCAAGTTTTTAGCACTGTGTCTACCACTCACTTCCCAATATAAGACTGTTAATGTAATATTCAGCCTCTTGTTGTTCTGTTGCTAAGTTGTGTCTCATTCTTTGAGACCCTATGGGCTGCAGCACATCAGGCTTCCCTGTCCTTCACTATCTCCTGGAGTTTGCTCAGATTCGTGTCCATTGAGTTGGTGATGCTATCCAACCATCTCATCCTCTGTCATCCCCTTCTCCTCCTGCCCTCAGTCTTTCCCAGCCTCAATGTCTTTTTCAATGAGTCGGTTGTTGGCATCAGGTGGCCAAAGTATGGGAGCTTCAGCTTTAGCATCAGTCCTTTCTGTGAATATTCAGGGTTGGTTTCTTTTAAGATTGTTCAGCCTCTTAGTGAGAGATATATAATGTTTTGTTGTGTGCTTAAGAAATTCATATTCATTCTCTGTATTTGTCATGATGCAAATTTGAAGTTAATATTTTAGTGCAACCTTCTATATGTGAGTTTATTGTATACACCAGAGAAGAGCAGTAAACAGACAGAAAATGCATCTACATTAATTTTTTAAATTCATGTATTCAAAAAGAAGTTCAGTAACTTTTCACATTTAGAGGTTAATGCACAGGAAAATGCTAGTAAAGTATTTCTTGGATGTCTCGAAATGCTGGAAAAAATGAACAGATGCACAAACACATTAAGATTTAGCTTTCGATTAATTAAGCCCATGCTGCTGCTGCTGCTGCTAAGTCACGTCAGTCGAGCCTGACTCTGTGCGACCCCATGGCAGCCCACCAGGCTTTGCCGTCCCTGGGATTCACCAGGCAAGAACACTGGAGTGGGTTGCCATTTCCTTCTCCAATGCATGAAAGTGAAAAGTGAAAGTGAAGTCAGTCGTGTCTGACTCTTCATGACCCCATGGACTGTAGCCTACCAGGCTCCTCCGTCCATGCGATTCTCCAGGCAAGAGTACTGGAGTGGGTTGCCATTGCCTTCTTCGAATTAAGCCCATGAAGTCCCCATATAATAAACATTCCAGTTCCAATTTCTCCTTTTAGGCACAAGCAAGTTGCTACATTCTTCATAATGGTTCACAGTCACCATTGATGAAGTTGAACTACAGGAGCAAGTTTAAATAGCCCTTTGTTTTCAGAACTGTCCATCCTATTAAGAAGTATGCAACATGCTTCAAAGAATAAGAATAGAATTTTTAAAGCCCAGATTCTACTCATAAAATCTGAATGAAGAAAACCAGTAATATCTGTGCAACATAGTGCAGCATTTTTTTTACAGAAGACTGTTAAAGGCTATAGCAGTGTATAAATTAAAACAGGTATTCAGTTACAGAACCTTGAGCACTGTCTATGTAAGTGCTATCTGACAAAAGAAATGAAATCAACCACAGTATGAGGAGCACATAAGCACAGAGTTTTACCCACTAGAGTGGTCTGTATGAATGACAGTTCACAGGCAATCAAGTATTAATGTGTCCTTTTCCTAAGTTTTTTTTAATATGGTCAATTGATTTTTTTAATGATTTATTTATTTAATTTTGGGGAGAGCTGCACTGGATCTTTGTTGCTGTGCACAGACTTTCTCTAGTTGAGGTGAGCAGGGGCTGCTCTTCCTTGTGGTGCACAGGCTTCTCATTGCAGTGGCTTCTCTTGTGGAGCACAAGCTCTAGGCTCCGGGGTTTCAGTAGTTGCAGCACGTGGGGTCTGAAGTTGTGGTACACTGGCTTAATTGCTCCAAAACATGTGGAATCTTCCTGGACCAGGGATTGAATGCGTGTCCCTTGCATTGGCAGGCGGATTCTTATCCACTGTACTATCAGGGAAGTCCTTTCCCTAACTTTTCATGCTTTGTTTCTAATTGTTTCAGCAAGTGCACATTTTAAATCACTACATTTGTGGTGGACATTGGTGAACACTTTTCTAACTGAATAACCAAGAATCAATTCCATCTTCACCCTTCCTAATAGGACCTCAAGTTTATTTAATATTCACCATTCCTTCCACAGCCCAGGTGCCTTAGGGGCAGATGACCTCACTCCAAGCTCCAGGGTTGAGCCCTGGGTGGTTAAGGCAGTAAGAATTTTTCATTTAATCGGCCATAGACATTGGTGTATGTTGGGGAGTGATGGGAGGCGATGATGTGACAGCAGACATAGTTGATCACAGGCTTTTTGTTGGAATGCTGGGAACAAAAGCCCCCTCTCTTCCTTGGTGATTGTTCTGAGTAGATGTGAGGCCTGGAACTGTTTGAGCATCTGAGCTGCCCACAGACAAAACTGACACATAAAGAATGAGAGAGGTGGAGATGAAACTGCTGCGTGATACCTCCCAACCCAGAGTCCTGCCTCTAGACTCCCAACTGTGGGAGACAATAAATGTCCTTATTAAGCCAGTTTGAGTTTCATTTTCAGTTACTTGCAGCCAAAGAAAAGTATCCTAGGAGCGGTCCTAAGATGGCGGAGGAATAGGACAGGGAGACGACTTTCCCTCCCACGAATTCACCGAAAGAACATTTAGATGCCGAGCAAATTCCACAAAACAACTTCTGAACGCTGGCAGAGGACATCAGACACACAGAAAGGCAGCTCAAGGTCTTTGAAAGGAGGTAGGACAAAATATAAAAGATAAAAAGAGAGACAAAAGAGGTAGGGATGGAGATCCGTTCCGGGAAGGGAGTTTTAAAAAAGAGAGAAGTTTCCAAACACCAGGAAACACTCTCTCCGGCGGGTCTGTGGCGAGCCTTGGAATCGCAGACGGCAAAATAACCGGGAGGAAAAATAAATAAATAATTAAAACCCGCTGTTTACGTACTTAACAGCAAATACCAGAGGGCGCCTGGCCCAGAGGCGCGCGCATCCCCAACTAGCAAGTGGGGGCTGGGCAGGGAGGGGCGGGCTGCATTGCTTTGGGGAACGACTGGGTCTGAATGCCCCAAGGGCAATCTGAGGGAACTAGATTGAGACAGCAACCTAGACCGTGGGATAGCTTTCCCGCGAAAAGCCTTAACCTAAGACACCACCAGGCCTGCTCACAGAAAAAAGGACTGAGCAGAGCAAGCCTGTTGTGGACCAGGCCATCTTCTGCCAGAGACAGGCAAACGAGGGCAGCCAGAGCCGGAAGGGAAGAATTGCGGCCCCAGAGAGGCATCCTATACCAAACTGCAAACATATCTCATTGCTAACCAGGACTTCTTGGGACTCTGGAGGGTTGACACCCGCCGAGAGGGTTGCAGCCAGAGATCAGCTCTCCAGGGGAGAGCACGTCACACCTGGGAAGCTGCCCCCATTGTACACCCAGAAAATCGAGCGGCTGGGCTGGGGAAAGGGGAAAAAGGTGCAGCCCCCTACTGCGCTAGCCAAAAACCTGGTCACCGGAGCTGCTCGGACCTGGGAAGGGCACAAAACCCAGGCTCAACCAAGTCTGCGCCTTTGTGAAGTACCCAGGAACCTGAACTTGAGTGGCTTAAACCTGGGAAGTACAGGCAACCCCAGGCGCCGCTTCAGACAGTTCCCGGCAGTGCAACCTGGAGTCTGAGCAGTGTAGACTGGGAAAGCACACACGCCGTGAGCAGGACAAACCCAGTGTGGCTGAAACATTGTGAGCACACGTCAGTGAGATTTGTTTGCAGTGTTCCTCCCTCCCCACAGCACGACTGAACAAGTGAGACTAAAATAAAAAGTGACCATCACCGACCCCTTGTGTCAGGGAGGAAATTAGACACTGAAGAGACCAGCAAACTGAAGAAGCTAAAAGAAACAAAGGGAACCACTTTGGAAGAGACAGATGCAAAAGATTAAAACCCTGTAGTTAGCGCCGACTACACAGGAAGGGGCCTAGAGACCTTGAGAATTACAAGCTGGACCAAGGAACTATCTGAAAATGAACTGATCCCACACTGTCCGTAACAGCTTCAGAGAAAGCCTTAGATATATTTTTACTATTATCATTTTTAAAATTTTTAACACTTTTTAAATTATTTTTTTAATTTTTTAAAATTTTATTTTATTTTCTTATTTTATTTTTATTTTTAACTCCACTATTACTCCTTCAATTTTCATTTTTATAACCCACTATTACCTTTCAAAAAAAAAAAGGCCTTACTTTAATTTGTATTTTTTTAATTTTTTTTTAAGACCCTATTTTTAAAGCAAACTTCATATACATATATTTTATAATTTTTGTGACTCTGGTGGGTTTTTTTTTCTTTTTTCTCTTTTTTCAATATTGTATTTTTGAGAACCTAACCTCTACTCTAGATTTTTAATCTTTGCTTTTTAGTATTTGTTATAACTTTGTATCTTCAAGAATCCAGTCTTCAGTACCCATTTTTACTTGGGAGCGAGATCACTGTCTTGATTGCTCTCTCCCCCTTTTAACTCTCCTTTTTCTCCACCAGGTCACCTCCATCTCCCCACTCCCCCTTTTCTTCTCAACCCAACTCTGTGAATCTCTTTGTACGCTCCGGGCTGTGGAGAACACTTAGAGAACTGATTACTGGCTGGATCTGTCTCTCCCCTTTTGATTCCCTCTTTTCTCCTCCTGGCCACCTCTTTCTCCTCCCTCCCTCTTCTCTTCCCTGTGTAACTCTGTGAACATCTCTGAGAGATCCAGACGGTGGAGAGCACATAGGGAAGTGATTACTTGCTAGCTTGCTCTCTCCCCTTTTGATTCCCCTCTTCTCCTCCTGGTCACCTCTATCTCCCTCTTCCCTCTTCTCCTCTCAAAGTAACTCTGTGAACCTCTCCGGGTGTCCCTCGGAGAAACTGTGGAGAAACTTTTCATCATTAATCTAGATGTTTTATCATCAGTGCTGTATAGATGGAGAAGTCTTGAGGCTACTGTAAGAATAAGACTGAAAACCAGAGACAGGAGACTTAAGTCCAAATCTTGAAAACACCAGAGAACTCCTGAATCCAGGAAGCATTAAACGATAGGAGCTCATCAAACGCCTCCACACCTACACTGAAACCGAGCACCACCCAAGGGCCAACAAGTTCCAGAGTAAGATATACCATGCAAATTCTCCAGCAACACAGGAACATAGCCCTGAGCTTCAATGTACAGGCTGCCCAATCACACCAAACCCACTGACATCTCAAAACTCATTACTGGACACTTCATTGCACTCCAGAGAGAAGAAATCCAGCTCCACCCACCAGAACACCGACACAAGCTTCCCCAACCAGGAAACCTTGACAAGCCACACGTCTCACCCCACCCACAGCGAGGAACCTCCACAATAAAGAGGAAACACAAACTGCCAGAAAACAGAAAGGCCACCCCAAACACAGCAATATAAGCAAGATGAAAAGGCAGAGAAATACCCAGCAGGTAAAGGAACAGGATAAATGCCCTCCAAATCAAACAAAAGAGGAAGAGATAGGGAATCTACCTGATAAAGAATTCCGAATAATGATAGTGAAAATGATCCAAAATCTGGAAAATAAATTGGAGTTACAGATAAATAACCTGGAGACAAGGATCGAGAAGATGCAAGAAAGGTTTAACAAGGACTTAGAAGAAATAAAAAAGAGTCAATATATAATGAATAATGTAATAAATGAGATCGAAACACTCTGGAGGGAACCAACAGTAGAATAACCGAGGCAGAAGATAGGATAAGTGAGGTAGAAGATAGAATGATAGAAATAAATGAAAAAGAGAGGAAAAAGAATTAAAAGAAATGAGGACAACCTCAGAGACCTCTGGGACAATGTTAAATGCACCAACATACGAATCATAGGAGTCCCAGAAGAAGAAGACAAAAAGAAAGACCATGAGAAAATACTCGAGGAGATAATAGTTGAAAACTTCCCTAAAGTGGGGAAGGAAATAATCACCCAAGTCCAAGAAACCCAGAGAGTCCCAAACAGGATAAACCCAAGGCGAAATACCCCAAGACACATAATAATCAAATTAACAAAGATCAAACACAGAGAACAAATATTAAAAGCAGCAAGGGAAAAACAACAAATAACACACAAGGGGATTCCCATAAGGATAACAGCTGACCTTTCAGTAGAAACTCTTCAGGCCAGAAGGCAATGGCAGGACATACTTAAAGTAATGAAAGAAAATAATCTGCAGCCCAGATTACTGTATCCTGCAAGAACCCCATTCAAATACGAAGGAGAAATCGAAAGCTTTACAGACAAGCAAAAGCTCAGAGAATTCAGCACCACCAAACCAGCTCCCCAACAAATGCTGAAGGATCTTCTCTAGACAGGAAACACAGAAAGGGTGTATAATCTCGAACCCAAAACAATAAAGTAAATGGAGACGGGGTCATACTTATCAATAATTACCTTAAATGTAAATGGGTTGAATGCCCCAACCAAAAGACAAAGACTGGCTGAATGGATACAAAAACAAGACCCTTATATATGTTGTCTACAAGAGACCCACCTCGAAACAAGGGACACATACGGACTGAAAGTGAAGGGCTGGATAAAGATATTTCATGCAAATAGAGACCAAAAAAAGCAGGAGTAGCAGTACTCGTATCAGATAAAATAGACTTTAAAACAAAAGTGGTGAAAAGAGACAAAGAATGAGCAAAGGATCAATCCAAGAAGAGGATATAACAATTATAAATATATATGCACCCAACATAGGAGCACCGCAATATGTAAGGCAAATGCTAACAAGTATGACAGGGGAAATTAACAATAACACAATAATAGTGGGAGACTTTAATACCCCACTCACACCTATGGACCGATCAACTAAACAGAAAATTAACAAGGAAACACAAACTTTAAATGATACAATAGACCAGTTAGACCTGGTCATTTCCCCCCAAAACAATGAATTTCACCTTTTTCTCAAACGCACACGGAACCTTCTCCAGAATAGATCACATCCTGGGCCATAAATCTAGTCTTGGTAAATTCAAAAAAATTGAAATCATTCCAAGCATCTTTTCTGACCACAATGCAGTAAGATTAGATGTCAATTACAGGAGAAAAACTATTAAAAACTCCAACATATGTAGGCTGAACAACACACTGCTGAATAACCAACAAATCACCGAAGAAATCAAAAAAGAAATCAAAATATGGATAGAAACGAACGAAAATGAAAACACAACAACCCAAAACCTATGGGGCACGGTAAAAGCAGTGCTAAGGGGAAGATTCATAGCAATACAGGCTCACCTCAAGAAACAAGAAAAAAGCCAAATAAATAACCTAACTCTACACCTAGAGCAACTAGAAAAGGAAGAAATGAAGAACCCCAGGGTTAGTAGAAGGAAAGAAATCTTAAAAATTAGGGCAGAAATAAATGCAAAAGAAACAAAAGAGACCATAGCAAAAATCAACAAAGCCAAAAGCTGGTTCTTTGAGAAGATAAATACAATTGACAAGCCATTAGCCAGACTCATCAAGAAACAAAGAGAGAAGAATCAAATCAACAAAATTAGAAATGAAAACGGAGAGATCACAACAGACAACACAGAAATACAAAGGATCATAAGAGACTATTATCAGCAACTATATGCAAATAAAACGGACAACTTGGAAGAAATGGATAAATTCTTAGAAAAGTACGACTTCCCAAAACTGACCAGGAAGAAATAGAAAATCTCAACAGACCCATCACAACCATGGAAATTGAAACTGTAATCAGAAATCTTCCAGCAAACAAAAGCCCAGGACCAGATGGCTTCACAGCAGAATTCTACCAAAAATTTACAGAAGAGCTAACACCTATCCTACTCAAACTCTTCCAGAAAATTGCAGAGGAAGGTAAACTTCCAAACTCATTCTATGAGGCCACCATGACCCTAATACCAAAACCTGACAAAGATGCCACAAAAAAAGAAAACTACAGGTCAATATCACTGATGAACATAGATGCAAAAATCCTTAACAAAATCCTAGCAAACAGAATCCAACAACATATTAAAGACTGAGTGACTGAACAACAACAATCAGTCCAAGGAACATTCTTTATTAGCTGAAGCAAGCAGGATCTTTCATTGCTGTGCATGGTCTCTCTAGTTGCTCCAAGGCATGTGGAATCTTAGTTCCCCAACCAGGGACAGAACTCATGTCCCCCACATTGCAAGGCAGATTCTCAACCACTGGACCACAAGGGAAGTCCTCAATGAGCACTTTTGACACTTGAATATTCACTGAGCTCTACAAATGCTGGGGCATGTGATAAAACTGGTAGGAGTGTGTGATATAAAAATGAATTAGACTTTGATCTTATCCACTAGGAAAAGACAATCCAGAGAACAGACTATCACAACATAGTGAACTGAGTGCTCAGTCAGAAGTATGAACAGACATTCAGGCAAGAAGCGTCTTATAGCACCAAGAAGAATTAGCTGGACAGAGAACGTCTCCCACAAACTGTATTTTGGAAGGCATGTTGGAATAATGCATGTTGGAAGACAAGAGGATAGGAAATTGGAAGATGAATTTGGGAGACTGGAAATAAATCAGTATTAAGGGGTGCATGTTGAAGAAGCTAGCAACTAGAGGTTCATGAACAAGAGACTGAGGTTTGATAAGGAGTTTGAACTCTCCTTGAAAAGTAGGAGGATTCATTAAAGGATTTTAGGCAGAGAAGTAATATGAAGACTTTTTTTTAAATTTTAGAAGGATCATTTTGAAAAAACAATCCAGAAAATGTCAGAGTAACAAGGAGGCCTGTTACTATGAATACATTTTACCAGGTGAGAAATAATCTGCCAGGACAGTGGGGTTGAAAAAGGATGCTGAGTATGAATGTGAGTTAGAAGCAAAACTCTCTAAGATTTAATTTGTTGAGTGAGGGAAGAATTTAAGATGTCACTCAGCTTTTCATGTGGACAGTTAGAATAATGGCAGTGCCCCTTGGTGAGAGAGGGAATTCAGGGGGAGAAGAAGAAATATTTGTTATCTGTCACAGCATGACAAAACACCTAGAAACTTTGAAATCTTAAAACAATAGTCACATATTTGCTCATGACTGGCTTGGCTAGGCTTCAGGTAGCACTGATTGAGGTAGGATGAAGATGGCCAGAGGATTCAAGAACAGGCTCATTCACAAGGCTGGCAGGTAGTGCTGCTGCCATTTGGGAGCTCACAGTTATGGTTGCTGGTCAGGGGTCTCTGTCTTCCTCATGAGGGCCTTTCCACATAGCTTCTCAGATTTTCTCACAACATGGGGTCTGTGTTTTGAAAAGGAATATCCCAAGAGGTGAAAATGCAAGCTGGAGATCTCTTAAGTTACACAGTATGAGATTGCTTAAAGCATGCCACTGAGCCAGCCCAGATGAGTGGAAATAAATTCCCATTACTCGAGGAGTGGCATGGCAATGGACTGATAGCCATCTTTAATCTGCCATAACAGTATTTGAAGAAAAAGATGAAAAATTCAGATTAGGAATGCTGAGTTGAGGTCCCCAAATGACATCAAAATGGAGACATCAAGAAATAGGCAATTCAACCTACAGGTCTGGCTCTGAGCAGAGCAATAACTTTGGAAGATGTTTGGTGTAGACATGAAGAGTGCTTAAAATTATGGGTTACCCAAGGAGTGTGTGAAGACACTGAATGTGCGAAGACAAGAATGGAGATTTTAGTACAGTAGAAATTTAGAGGCCAAGTAGAGAAAAGTTGTACATGATAAAGACTAGGATGGAAGACAGAGAAATAGGAAGAAAACAGAAGAGAATGGGGCCACAGAAATCCAGGAGACAGAGAAAGAGACACAATTCAAAAATTTTAAATGCCATGAAGCAGGGAAGTAATAAAAGAAACATGAAATTGTCCCCTAGGCTTGGCAATGCAGAGAGATCTTTGGTGAGCTTATGTGTGCATGCGTGCATGGGTGCTCAGTCACTCAACCACGTCCAACTCTTTGTGACTCCATAGACTATACGGCCTCAGGCTCCTCTGTCCCTGGGATTTCCCAGGCAAGAATACTGGAGTGGGTTGCCATTTCCTATTCCAGGGAATCTTCCCAACCCATAGATTGAACCCATGTCTCCTGCTTTGATAGGCGTATTCTTTACCACTGTGCCACCTGGGAAGCCCGGTGAGCTTATGAAGGCATTTCTAATAGAGAGGTGGGGATAGAGTCTAGATTTTTTTATTCAAAGATATAGATAGTGATGAATGGAGCAAAAGATTCATTACTTGGGTTTCAATATCTTTACAACTTCCCTTTTTCTTTTCTCAGTGTCGTTCAGATGCCTTTCGATTAATGAAATACAACGTCATCACTGCATCCAAATTTACTAGTAGCAAAAGTCCACTTCTGGTTCAAAGGCACAATGTCATCCCAGGAGTATTTTTGGTATGTGCTTTGAGATATATAACTCTTTGACTGTTGCATATGTTGCTTGCCAGACTTAGAGATAATTCACAGAGTGCACAGAGGCTACAAGAATGCAGAAATGGATCAGCTTGTATCACAAACTTTTGTGGTACTTCCTTGACTGCAGATCTAAGCCTTATAATAATTCTTAGTGAAGTTAAAAGTTGGGTATCTTTTAACATTGGGGTGACCAAAGGGGACAATGATAACCAATTCATAAAATTATAAAAATTTAGTAGAATAATGTGCATAAATTGCTTGTTTCAATTCCTGGCACACCATGGGCAGATAGTAAGTGTTAATTCCCTTCCAGCAATTTTTCAGTTCAACAAATGTTTATTGAAAGCTCTGTGCCAAGCACAGTGTTGGGAACTGAGGATACAAAAATTTAAAAACCTACATTCTCTCCTGTTATGGAGCTTCTAGTACAGTGGGGAGAGCTGTAGCCTGAAAAGGGTGATATATGAGCTGGGCTCTAAAGGTGGGAGGTATTCTGATAGAGGTAAGAAAGAGAAGTAGAAAGAAATTCCAGAGAGGAGGAATATTATTAGTAAAGGTAAAAGTTTGGGGTGCAAAATACCTAGAGATATGTTTTTCAGTCCTGTGTCTTCTATTATAACCGTGTTATTCTCATCTGGTAGAGGAGAGGACTGGCTCTCAATCCCAGCCAATGCTTTAGGTGCATGAAAAAATAATGATTTCTAGGCCTTACCCTGGAATAATTAAATCAGAATTTCTGTGGGTGAGACTCAGCATCAGTATTCTCTTTACAGCAACTTTATTATTTTACATTCAATATAATGCATTCACTGTAATGTGTACAGTCCCAATGACTTGACAAATGTGGATATTCATGAAACCACCTCTATAATAGAGAAAGAAAACACTACTATCACCCCAAAAAGTTTTCTTTGAACCTTTAGCTGTAAGTCCTTCCATCTCCAGGCAATCACTGTCACTGTTGTGATTTACCGTCACTATAGATTAGGTTTGCCTTTTCTAGAATTTCAACTTAAAGCATTCACACAATAAGCACCCTCTTGTCTGGCTATTTGAGATATCAGTGCTTTTTAAAAGCTTCCTTAGATGATTTTAATGAGAAGCAACAACCTGGATGCTCTCACAGGACCCTTATAGCTAAAAAGGGTACCATGATTTCATCTGCTCTTCTAGAGGTACTTTATAGAAGTTGAATTTTAGGAGTAACAAATATGATTGCTGTTGTAATAATTAGGATGATTATAACACTAATATTTATAGGCAAACAGCCTGTCACCTTAATATGAAAGTAAGCCAGTTGGTTGCAAGTGTTCAAATGACAGGTTAGACAAGAGAAAGAGACTCAGGACCAATGAGATAGGGCAGAGACTGCATCTATACTTGTGTTTTGAGATATATACTAAATAGAGAAAACAGAGGTAGCTCATCCACTAATATCACCACAGTAAATTGAGTAACTTCCTCAAATTTCAACCAACATATGCACAAAGAAATCTGTTTTCAGTTTTCAAAATACACATCCCTGTCCCTGTGAACAGTAAACAATGAGTCTTATTCTGTGGTAGGGAATTCTTCCCACAGACCTGGTAGGTGGTCAAATATTACCCAACTCCTGCAAGCCTATTTGATCCTATGAATCTTGGCAGACTGCATGTTAGGTTTATTGTGTCTGCTTCCTGTAAATTTACTGGTGGCTTAAAAAAAAAAAAAAGCACCAGCACAATGAAAATATATGTCTTCCTCAAGCTGCATTCATCTGTGACATCCAAATCAAAGACTTATCAGCTGAGGTGCTTCCAGTTCCCTGCAAGAAAATGTCAACCACTATTCATGATCACCTAAAACAGTTCCTACTCAATTCCTGGCTGTCAGAATTCTGGCTTTCAAGCCAAGAGCAAGACAAAGGCCTCAACCTGCTTAGCTGGCCGTCCACTAGGTGACAGTATTGATCCATCTGAAATGAATGTGTTTTGTCTCAGGGCCAGCAAACTCTGGGAAAGATTGCAGCCAGTTGGAGTTCTGAGGTCTTGGGGGAAGCTCTGTCTTTCCTTAGGAGCAAGGCAGAATGATTCTGTTTTCTTTATCTTTCCAGGGAAAATGTGAGGTAAATTGTTCTGATGTTACCACGTTGGGCCTGGATTTCTTTGGGCAAAGCAGTACAGATAATGAATGTGATTGTCCGTAATAAATTAACCTGCATTTCCCTGACCATATAGACAATGAAGGCAGAAAGCTGGTAAAGAGCATTGTGTAAACAGCTGAAAATTCATTTTAGCAGTTTACTTAAATGCATTGGGATGGAACAATTCTTTACCCATGTTGTTCATTCTAATACAAACATGCTAGAGTGTTGGATGTGCATTATCCAGGGCTCTGAAGAGGGACAAGATTGTCTTTGTAGACTGTTATTTCCAGATTGCCATGTCATGGTTTTACATTATTTTATCTATTCTGGACATGATCCCTGTCTTCAAAATGAGAACTAGATAGGCAACAACAAACACTGTAGCAAGATTCAGTGTGATCAGTGGAAATGATGGTAGTGTGTTATGATATTGCGGTAAGAGTACAGGGAATGATGAACAGGTCACATCCTCATTTCAAAAGGCCAACACAGGAAATGAGATGAGTGCCAGCTTCAGGAGTCTTTAAAAGAGTTGGTCTGAAGGAACAAAGCAGAGGAGTAGGTGGATGTGGAGTACATCTCTCTCCATAGATACATCAGGAATACATCTTCAGACACAGAACTACATGCAGAACACCAGCTGAGAGAGGACAGGAGTACCTGAGCAGTGGAAGAATATATAGAACCACACAAAACTCGATAGGACGAAGGAACTAGGGGGAAAAGCAGGAGTGTTAGTAGGACTGGACCTGCCCTTGGCAGGTGGGGAAACTGAAACAGGGGTCTGATCCCCACATCTGGGCAATTGTCTGAGTCAGAGGAGAAACATTTAAGGCTGAGAATGAAAAGGAGTACGTCAAGGCTGTATATTGTCACCCTGCTTGTTTAACTTATATGCAGAGTACATCATGAGAAACGCTGGGCTGGAAGAAACACAAGCTGGAATCAAGATTGCCGGGAGAAATATCACTAGCCTCAGATATGCAGATGACACCACCCTTATATGGCAGAAAGTGAAGAAGAACTAAAGAGCCTCTTGATGAAAGAGAAAGAGGAGAGTGAAAAAGTTGGCTTAAAGCTCAACGTTCAGAAAACTAATATCATGGCATCTGGTCCCATCACTTCATGGGAAATAGATGGGGAAACAGTGGAAACAGTGTCAGACTTTAATTTTGGGGGCTCCAAAATCACTGCTGATGGTGATTGCAGCCATGAAATTTAAAGACCCTTACTCCTTGGAAGGAAGGTTATGGCCAACCTAGATAGCATATTAAAAAGCAGAGACATTACTTTGCCAACAAAGGTCCGTCTAGTCAAGGCTATGGTTTTTCCAGTGGTCATGTATGGATGTGAGAGTTGGACGGTGAAGAAAGCTGAGCGCCAAAGAATTGATGCTTTTGAACTGTGGTGTTGGAGAAGCCTCTTGAGAGTCCCTTGGACTGCAAGGAGATCCAACCAGTCCATCCTAAAGGAGATCAATCCTGGGTGTTCATTGGAAGGACTGATGTTGAAGCTGAAACTCCAGTACTTTGGCCGCCTCATGCGAAGCGTTGACTCATTGGAAAAGACCCTAATGCTGGGAAGGATTGGGGGCAGGAGGAGAAGGGGACGACAGAGGATGAGATGGTTGGATGGCATCACTGACTCGATGGACATGGGTTTGGGTAAACTCCAGGAGTTGGTGATGGACAGGGAGGCCTGGCGTGCTGCGATTCATGGGGTCACAAAGAGTTGGACATGACTGAGCGACTGAACTGAACTGAAAATGAAACAGCTGATCTGTGGCAGCTTAAGTGGAATGAGACTCAGACAGTCCTTGCCACAGCCATACATACCCTGGACAGGGACACAGGTCCCTTGGGAGGCCCAGCGGCTGGGAGCTGGACTTTAGGGATTGTGGAGCAATTCCAGGGTGAGGGCTGCTGTTGACTGCAGAGAGACAGATTGAGGGAACATGAGGGAGGAGACTTTAGTGGGAAATGCCTGTGGAGGAAAGCCAGGCAGCCCTGGAAGCAAGGTGATTCTTCTGGGTCATGTGTAGGGGGTGGAGCCATCACCATAGTCTCTCTCCCCACACACCAGCATCAGCAGCTGAACAGTAGAGAGGCCCGCCCATCAAACTCCTGACCACTGAACTACAGAGTAGGACCCCACCCAGGGTGTCCCTTTAAGTGCCTGAGGCACCAGACAACAGAGAAGGACCCTAGGCAAGGGAGGCCTCTAAGTGCCTGAAAGGGCGGAGCTGTGGAGAAAAACTGGCCAAAGAGGCCTTCTGATCGCCAGCTATAAAAGGCTTGAAAAAATAGTCTGAAGAGGCCCTAACTCCTGCGGCAGAGGCAGTCCATGTCACTGCACACTTGGCGCCGCCCAGGGCCCCCGCAAGCCAAGCAGCTGTGCCACCTTCACGCTCAACTCTCACTGGGGCAGAGATGCCACAGGCAAAAAAAGTCTTACGTCTATGCATGCAGGGTTGCTTCGGTTGTGTCTGACTCTTTGCAACCCTGTAGACTGGCCTGCCAGGCTTCTCTGTCAGGGAAGGGGGTTCTCCAGGCAAGAATACTGGAGTGTATTGGCCAATACTTCTTGCCATACCCTTCTAAAGCAGTGTAATTCCTGCTGCCCTAGCCACCAACTCCCCTGAGGACCTGGTGCTGCCAGAACCCCTGCGACCCAAGCAGCTGCACCATCTCCACACCTGGCCTTCATAGGGGCCAACCTAAGTCCTCCAGGGCAGCCTCAAGAGCAAACCCCAGCGGACAACCCACATGCAGAGGTGGAAATAAAACCACAATTGAGACCCAGGGGCAGTTTGGCTAAGGAATAGACCTAAAACCTTTCCAGACCTAAAACCTTCCCACCAGCTATACAAGCTGCAGATTAAATCTGCACGATCAACTAGGCAGACTCTGTGTCTATGGAATATATAAAAGGACATTGAGAGCTCCCTCAAAAGAAAACGCACGAGTTCTGATGGCTGTGGACATTGGAGGCAAGAACACACAGGCGTAGGACCAGATTAGAATCTGAGCTGCTCCCACAGCAGGTCCAGAGATCAGCAGTGTTGGAGGGCATCCTAGGGAGTTGAGGTGGACTGCAACTCCCAGGGAAGCTGGACTCTGACAGCGGTGACTCAAGAAAAACATTTATTATTATTATGGTTTGACTTGTTCTGGTGTCACAAAGAGTCAGACACGACTGAGTAACTAAGCACAGTAGATTCTTTTGACTTTTCTTCCCCCCCTCTCTATTGTAGTTGTCAATTTTATTAGCACTATGAAATCTAATTAAGCTTTTGAGCTTTTTTTTTTGTTTTTTCTCTTCAGTCACATTTTTTTATTGTTGTTATAAACCTCTGCCTCTATGTTGGGCTTTTGCAGTTCGGTGGAGTTTTCCTTTTTTTCTTTCTTTTTTAAATTTTAATCTTTTAAACCTATTATTATTTTATACATTTATTCCTTTGTTTGCTTTTCCTACTGTTCTTTTTCCCTTCCAGTTAATCTTTAATGTATATAAATCTTCTTCATCTACCTCTATTTAACTTTACATATCTATTCTTTCTTTCTTTTCTTTCCTCTCAATGTATGTGTTAGTTTTATTTTCATAGCTTTATTCCCCAATTGGCACCTTGCTTTAGTTTTGTTTTCCAGTTTGTGCTTTAGTCAGTTTTGTTCTTAACTGGTAGATATAATTTTTGGTTTCTTTTGTTCACTGGGTCAATCTATTGTACTTTATTTTTGTTGGACTGTTTTCATTTTGCTTATGGGTGTATATGTATATGTGTATATTAAGTCACACTCTTTACTGTTGTTATAAACCTCTGCTTCTATGTTGGGCTTTTGCAGTTCTGTAGAGTTGTCCTTTTTTTTTTCTTCTTCCTTTTTTTTTTCTTTTCTCTTTTTAAAAATTTTAATTTTGTAAACCTATTATATTTTTAATACATTTATTCCTTTGTTTGCTTTTCCTACTGTTCTTTTTCCCTTCCAGTTAATCTTTAATGTATATAAATCTTCTTCATCTACCTCTATTTAACTTTGCATATCTATTCTTTCTTTTCTTTTCTTCCTTTCCTCTCAACATATGAGTTAGTTTTGTTTTCATTGCTTTATTCCCCACTTGGCACCTTGCTTTAGTTTTGTTTTCCAGTTTGTGCTTTAGTTAGTTTTGTTCTTAACTGGTAAATATAATTTTTGATTTCTTTTGTTCACTGGGTCAATCTATTGTACTTTATTTTTGTTGGACAGTTTTGACTTTGCTCAGGGGTGTATATGTTATGTGTATATTTCATTACTTTAATTATTATTTGCCTGGTTTTGTAACTGCCATTTGTCTGGGGTTCACCTTTGGTGTCTCATTTTTGGGTAATTGTTTTAATCTCACTTAATGCCATAACAAACCACTTGTGGAATCTTGTGGATCAAGCCCTGGCCTTTCGAGTGGGAGCACTGATTCCAAGACCCTAGGCAACCAGAGAACTAACCCTAGGGAGTATCAAATAGTGAGAACTCACACAAAGGAAACCACTTGAATGCAAGACCCAGAATCACCCAACTACCAGTAGCACCCTGTGCAGGACGCCTCATCTAAACAACAAACAAACAAAAATACAAACCCAGTCACCAGCAGACAGGATTACCACCTCATTCAGCCTCGCCCATCAGAGGAAAAACAAACAAATAGACAAAACAAAACAACAACAACAAAACTCAGCACAAATTTCACCCTATACAAAGTATACACAAACCACTAGACCAACATTAGGAGGGCAGAAACCAAAAGGAAGAAAGAATTCAAACTTGAAGCCTGGGAAAAGGAGACTTCAAATATAATAAGTTAAAAAATAGTAATGAAAAGGCAGAGAAATACTACACAAATAAAGGAACAAACTAGAAACACAGGAGTACAAATAAATGAAGAGGAAATAGGCAAACTCCCTGAAAAAAAATTCAGAATAATGATAGGAAAGATGATCAAAAACCTTGAAAACAAAATGGAGAAAATGCAAGAATCAATTAACAAAGGCCTAGAAGAATTAGAAACTAAACATACAGAGACAAACAACACAAATGGTGAAATTAAAAATACTCTAGAATGAATCAATAGCAGAATATCTGAAGCAGAAGAACGAATCAGTGAGCTGGAAGACAAAATGGTGGAAATAACTTCTGAAGAGCAGAATAAAGTAAAAAGAATGAAAAGAACTGAGGATAGTCTCAGAGACCTCTGGGACAATATCAAACACACCACATTCAAATTATAAGGGTCCCAGAAGACGACGAGAAAAAAGAAAGGGTATGAGAAAATTTTTGAAGAGATTACAGTTGGAAATTTCCCCAACGTGGAAAAAGAAACAGTCAATCAAGTCCCAAGAGGCACAAAGAATCCCATACAGGATAAACCTGAGGAGAAACATACCAATACACATACTAATCAAACTAACAAAGACTAAACATGACAGAATATTAAAAGAAGAAGGGAGAAGCAACAAGTAACATACAAGGGAAACCCCATACGTTTAACAGCTGATCTTTCAGCAGAAACTCTGCAGGTCAGAATGGAATGGCAAGATATATTTAAAGTACTGAAAGGGGAAAATCTACAACCAAGATTACTGTACCTGGCAAAGATCTCGTTCAAAAGTGATGGAGAAATAAAAAGCTTTTCAGACAAGCAAAAGTTAAGAGAATTCAGTACCACCAAACCAGCTTTACAACAAATGTTAAAGGGACTTATATAGTCAAGAAATACAAAAGAAGAAAAAAGATCTTCAAAATCAACACCAAACAATTAAGAAAATGGCAATAGGAACATATATATCAATAATTACTTTAAATGTAAATGGACTAAATGCTCCAACCAAAAGACACAGACTAGTTGAATGGATACAAAAACAAGACCTATATATATGCTGTCTACAAGAAACCCGCTTCAGACCTAAAGACACATATTGACTAAAATTGAGAGGATGTAAAAATATATTCCATGCAAATGAGAAGAAAAGAAAGCTGGAGTAGCAATCCTCATATCAGACAAAATAGACCTTAAAATAAAGAAGATTACAAGAGATAAGGAAGTACACTACATAATGATCAAGGGATCAATCCAAGAGAAAGACATAACAATTGTAAATATTTATGCACCCAACATGGGAGAACCTCAGTACATAAGACAAACACTAACAGACATAAAAGGAGAAATTGACTGTAAAGCAATAATAGTATGAGACTTTAACACCCCACTCACACCAATGGACAGGTTATCAAAACAGAAAATTAGTAAGGAAACACAAATCTTAAATGATACACTAGATGTGATATATCTCATTGATATCTTCAGGACATTCCATCCAAATGCAGAGGAATACACCTTCTTCTCAAGTGCACATGGAACATTCTCCAGGATAGACCAAATCTTGGGTCACAAATCAAACCTCAGTAAATTTAAGAAAATTGAAATCTCATCAAGCATCTTCTCCGACCACAAGGATAGAGACTAGATATCAATTACAAGCAAAAAACTGTAAGAAACACAAACACATGGAGATTAAACAACACATTTCTAAATAACCAACAGGTTACTGAAGGAATCAAAAGGGAAATAAAAAATTCCTGGAAACAAATGACAATGAAAACACAACAACTCAAAACCTATGGGATGCAGCAAAAGCAGTTCTAAGAGGGAAGTTTATAGTAATACAATCCTACCTCAAGAAACCAGAAAAACATCCAATAGACAACCTAACTTTACACCTAAAACAACTGGGAAAAGAAGAACAAAAAAACCCCAAAATTACTAGGAGGAAATAAATCATAAAGATCCGAGCAGAAATAAATGAAAAAGAAATAAAAGAAACAATAGTAAAGATTAATAAAACTTAAGCTGGTTCTTTGAGAAGATAAACAAAATGGACAAACTTTACCCAGACTCACCAAGAAAAAAAGAGAGAAGAATCCAATCAACAAAATTAGAAATGAAAAAGGAGAGGTTACAACAGACAATGCAGAAATACAAAGGATTATAAGAGACTATTATGAGTAATAAATATGGCAATAAAATGGATAACCTGGAAGAAATGGACAGATTCTTAAAAAACTTCAATCTTTCAAGACTGAACCAGGAAGAAATAGAAATTATGAACAATCCAATTACAAGCACAGAAATCAAAACTGTGATTGAAAATCTCCCAAAACACAAAAGCCCAGGACCAGATGGCCTCACAGGAAAATTCTATCAAACATTTAGAGAAGAGCTAATGCCTATCCTTCTAAAGCTCTTTCAAAAAAAATTGCAGAGGAAGGAACACTTCCAAACTCATTGTACAAGGCCACCATCACCCTGATACCAAAACCAGACAAAGACAACACAGAAAAAGAAAACTACAGGCCAATATCACTGATGACCATAGATACAAAAATCCTCAACAAAATTTTAGCAAACATAATTCAGTAACACATCATAAAGTTCATACACCATGATCAAGTTGGGTGTATTCCAAGGATGTAAGGATTCTTCAACATAGGCAAATCAATCAATGTGATACACCATGTTAACAAATTGAAAGATAAAAACCACATGATAATCTCAATAGATAATAGATAATCTCAAAAGCCTCTGACAAAATTCAGCACCCATTTATGATTAAAACTCTTCAAAAAACGGGCACAGAAGAAAACTACCTCAACATAGTAAAGGCCATATATGATAAGCCTATAGCAAACATTATTGTCAATGGTGAAAAACTGAGAGCATTTCCCCTAAGATCAAGAACAAGGCAAGGGTATCCACTCTCACCACTATTATTCAACATAGTTCTGGAAGTCCTAGGTATGGCAATCAGAGAAAAAAAGGAAATAAAAGGAATACAGATCAGAAAAGCAGAAGTAAAGCTCTCACTGTTTGCAGATGACATGATACTCTACATAGAAAACCCTAAAGATAGTATCAGAAAATTACTAGAACTAATCAGTGAATTTAGCAAAGTTGCAGGATACAAAATCAATACACAGAAATTACTTGCATTTCTATATAATAACAATGAAAAATCAGAAAGAGAAATTAAGGAATCAATCCCATTCACCACTGCAACAAAAAGAATTAAATATCTAGGAATAAACTTACTTAAGGAGGAAAAAGAACTGTACACAGAAAATTATAAGACACTAATGAAAGAAATCAAAGATGACATAAACAGATGGAGAGATATTCCATGTTCCTGGGTAGGAAGAATCAATATTGTGAAAATGACTACACTACCAAATGCAATCTACAGATTCAATGACATCCCTATCAAATTACCAATGGCATTTTTCACAGAACTAGAACAAAAATTTTCACAGTTCATATGGAAACAGAGAAGACCTCAAATAGGCAAAGCAGTCTTGAGAAAGAAGAATGGAGCTGGAGGAATCAACCATCCTGACTTCAGATTAAACTACAAAGCTACAGTCATTAAGACAATATGGTACTAGCACAAAAACAGAAACATACACCAATGGAACAAGATAGAAAGCCCAGAAATAAACCCATCCACCTATGGGTACCTTACTTTTGACAAAGGAGGCAAGAATATACAATAGGGCAAAGACAGCCTCTTCAATAAATGGTGCTGGGAAAACTGGACAGCTACATGTAAAAGAATGAAATTAGACCACTTCCTAACACCATACCCAAAGATAAACTCAAAAAGGATTAAAGACCTAAATGTAAGACCAGAAACTATAAAACTCTTAGAGGCAAACACAGGCAGAACATTTGATGATATAAATCAAAGCAAGATCCTCTATGACCCACCTCCTAGACTGCTGCTGCTGCTAAATCACTTCAGTTGTGTCCGACTCTGTGCGACCCCATAGACGGCAGCCCACCAGGCTCTGCCATCCCTGGGATTCTCCAGGCAAGAATACTGGAGTGGGTTGCCATTTCCTTCTCCAGTGCATGAAAGGGAAAAGTGGAAGTGAAGTCACTCAGTCGTGTCCAACTCCCAGCAACCCCATGGACCATAGCCTACCAGGCTCCTCTGTCCATGGGATTTTCCAGGCAAGAGTACTGGAGTGGGGTGCCATTGCCTTCTCCACACCTCCTAGACTAATGGAAATAGAAACAAAAGTAAACAAGTGGGACCTGATTAAACTTAAAATCTTTTGCAAAGCAAAGTAAACTATAAACAAGGTGAAAATACAACCCTCAAAATGGGAGAAAATAATAGCAAATGAAAAAACTGACAAAAGGATTAATTTCTAAAATATACAAGCAGCTCATATAAATCAATACCAGAAAAACAAACAACCCAATCAAAAAAGTGGGGAAAAGATCTAAACAGACATTTCTCCAAAGAAGACACACAGATGGCTAACTAACACATGAAAAGATGCTCAACATCGCTCATTATTCAGTTCAGTTCAGTTCAGTCGCTCAGTCGTGTCCGACTCTTTGTGACCCCATGAATCGCAGCACACCAGGCCTCGCTGTCCATCACCAACTCCCGGAGTCTACCCAAACCCATGTCCATCGAGTCAGTGATGCCATCCAACCATCTCATCCTCTGTCGTCCCCTTCTCCTCCTGCCCCCAATCCTTCCCAGCATTCGGGTCTTTTCCTATGAGTCAACGCTTCGCATGAGGCGGCCAAAGTACTGGAGTTTCAGCTTCAACATCAGTCCTTCCAATGAACACCTAGGACTGATCTCCTTTAGGATGGACTGGTTGGATCTCCTTGCAGTCCAAGGGACTCTCAAGAGGCTTCTCCAACACCACAGTTCAAAAGCATCAATTCTTTGGCGCTCAGCTTTCTTCACCGTCCAACTCTCACATCCATACACGACCACTGGAAAAACCATAGCCTTGACTAGACGGACCTTTGTTGGTAAAGTAATGTCTCTACTTTTAAATATGCTATCTAGGTTGGCCATAACCTTCCTTCCAAGGAGTAAGGGTCTTTAAATTTCATGGCTGCAATCACCATCAGCAGTGATTTTGGAGCCCCCAAAATTAAAGTCTGACACTGTTTCCACCGTTTCCCCATCTATTTCCCATGAAGTGATGGGACCAGATGCCATGATCTTAGTTTTCTGAACGTTGAGCTTTAAGCCAACTTTTTCACTCCTCTTTCACTTTCATCAAGAGGCTCTTTAGTTCTTCTTCACTTTCTGCCATAAGGGTGGTGTCATCTGCATATCTGAGGCTAGTGATATTTCTCCCGGCAATCTTGATTCCAGCTTGTGTTTCTTCTAGCCCAGTGTTTCTCATGATGTACTCTGCATATAAGTTAAATAAGCAGGGTGACAATATACAGCCTTGATGTACTCCTTTTCCTATTTGGAACCAGTCTGTTGTTCTATGTCCAGTTCTAACTGTTGCTTCCTGACCTGCATACAGGTTTCTCAAGAGACAGGTCAGGTGGTCTGGTATTCCCATCTCTTTCAGAATTTTCCAGTTTATTGTGATCCACGGTCAAAGGCTTTGGCAAGGTCAATAAAGCAGAAAGAGATGTTTTTCTGGAACTCTCTTGCTTTTTCGATGATCCATCAGATGTTGGCAATTTGATCTCTGGTTCCTCTGCCTTTTCTAAAACCAGCTTGAACATCTGGAAGTTCACGGTTCACGTGTTGCTGAAGCCTGGCTTGGAGAATTTTGAGCATTACTTTACTAGCGTGTGAGATGAATGCAATTGTGTGGTAGTTTGAGCATTCTTTGGCATTGCCTTTCTTAGGGATTGGAATGAAAACTGACCTTTTCCAGTCTTGTGGCCACTGCAGAGTTTTCCAAATTTGCTGGCATATTGAGTGCAGCACTTTCACAGCATCACCTTTGAGGATTTGAAATAGCTCAACTGGAATTCCATCATCTCCACTAACTTTGTTCGTAGTGATGCTTTCTAAGGCCCACTTGACTTCTCGTTCCAGGATGTCTGGCTCTAGGTGAGTGATCAAACCATTGTGATTATCTCGGTCATGAAGATTTTTTTTTGTACAGTTCTTCTGTGTATTCTTGCCACCTCTTCTTAATATCTTCTGCTTCTGTTAGGTCCATACCATTTCTGTCCTTTATCGAGCCCATCTTTGCATGAAATGTTCCCTTCGTATCTCTAATTTTCTTGAAGAGATCTCTAGTCTTTCCCATTCTGTTGTTTTCCTCTATTTCTGTGCATTGATCGCTCAGGAAGGCTTTCTTATCTCTCCTTGCTATTCCTTGGAACTCTGCATTCAGATGGGAATATCTTTCCGTTTTTCCTTTGCTTTTCGCTTCTCTTCTCTTCCCAGCTATTTGTAAAGCCTCCTCAGGCAGCCATTTTGCTTTTTGCATTTCTTTTCCATGGGGATTGTCTCGATCCCTGTCTCCTGCACAATGTCACGAACCTCTGTCCATAGTTCATCAGGCACTCTGTCTATCAGATCCAGTCCCTTAAATCTATTTCTCACTTCCACTGTATAGTCATAAGGGATTTGATTTAGGTCATACCTGAATGGTTTAGTGGTTCTCCCCACTTTCTTCAACTTAAGTCTGAATTTGGCAATAAGGAGTTCATGATCTGAGCCACAGTCAGCTCCTGGTCTTGTTTTTGCTGACTGTATAGAGCTTCTCCATCTTTGGCTGCAAAGAATATAATCAGTCTGATTTCGGTGTTGACCATCTGGTGATGTCCATGTGTAGTCTTTCTTGTGTTGTTGTAAGAAGGTGTTTGCTATTACCAGTGCATTCTGTTGGCAGAACTCTATTAGCCTTTGCTCTGCTTCATTCTGTACTCCAAGGCCAAATTTGCCTGTTACGCCAGGTGTTTCTTGACTTCCTACTTTCGGATTCCAGTCCCCTATGATGAAAAGGACATCTTTTCTGGGTGTTAGTTCTAGAAGGTCTTGTAGGTCTTCATAGAACCGTTCAATTTCAGCTTCTTCAGCATTACTAGTCAGGGTATAGACTTGGATTACCGTGATATTGAATGGTTTGCTTTGGAAACTAACAGAGATCATTCTGTCATTTTTGAGATTGCATCCAAGTACTGCATTTCAGACTCTTTTGTTGACTATGATGGCTACTCCATTTCTTCTAAGGGATGCTTGCCCACAGTAGTAGATATAATGGTCATCTGAGTTAAATTCACCCATTCCAATCCATTTTACTTCACTGATTCCTAAGATGTCGATGTTCACTCTTGCCATCTCCTGTTTGATCACTTCCAATTTGCCTTGAATCATGGACCTAATATTCCAGGTTGCTATACATTATTCCTCTTTACAGCGTCGGAGCTTGCTTCCATCACCAGTCACATCCACAACTGGGTGTTGTTTTTGCTTTGGCTCTGTCTCTTTATTCTTTCTGGAATTATTTCTCCACTGATCTTTAGTAGCATATTGGGCACCTACCGACCTGGGGAGTTCATCTTTCAGTGCCCTACCTTTTTGCCTTTTCATACTGTTCATGGGGTTCTCAAGGCAAGAATACTGAAGTGGCTTGCCATTCCCTTCTTCACTGGACCACATTCTGTCAGATATCTCCACCATAACCCGTCCATCTTGGGTGGCCCTACACAGCATGGCTCATAGTTTCACTGAGTTAGACAAGGCTGTGGTCCATGTGATGAGATTGGTTAGTTTTCTGTGATTGTGGTTTTTAGTCTGTCTGCCCTCTGATGGAGAAGGATAAGAGCCTTATGGAAGGTCCTGATGGGAGAAACTGACTGAGGGGGAAACTGGGTCTTGTTCTGATGGGTGGGGCAATGTTCGCTAAATCTTTAATCCAATTTTCTGTTGATGGATGGAGTTGTATTCCCTCCCTGTTATTTACCTGGGGCCAAACTATGGTGGAGGTAATGAAGATAATGGTGACCTCCCTCAAAAGATCCCATGCATGTACTGCTACACTCAGTGCCCCCAACCCTGCAGCAGGCCACCACTGACCCATGACTCTGCTGGAGTCTCCAGGACACCCACAGGCAAGTCCAGGGCAGTCTCCTGTGGGGTCACTGCTTTTTTCTTCTGGATTCTGGTGCACAAGCTTCTGTTGTGCCCTCCAAGAGTCTATTTCCCAGTCCTGTGTAAGTTCTGGCAGCTCTATGGTGGGGTTAATGGTGATCTCCTCCAAGAGGGCTTATGCCACACCAAAGTCTACTGCACCCAGAGCCTCTGTCCCTGCGGCAGACCACCGCCAACCCTTACCTCCACAAGAGACCCTCAAACACAGTTCTGTCTCAGTCTCTGTGGGGTCCCTGGGTCCTGGTGCGCACAAGGTTTGTTTGAGCCCTCTGAGCATCTCTGGCGGGAATGGGGTTTGATTCTAAACGCGAATTTGTCCTTCCTACCATCTTGCTGAGCCTTCTCCTTTGCCATTGGATGTGGTATATCTCCTCACAGCTGCTCCAGTGCCTACCGTCTTACTGGGGTTTCTCTGACCTTTGACGTGGGGTATCTCCATACGGTCGGTCCAGAGAAGTGCAGCCACCGCTCCAGACCTTTGACGTGGGGTATCTCCTCTCTGCCGCGGCCGCTGCTTGCTGCTCCAGCGCTGCACAAATATTTCCCTATGTCACTAAGTATTGTTTCTACATTCTTTTACAACAACATCATTTATGTTGGTTGAATAATATTCCAATATATGGCTGTACCATGACTTATTACTTAATATATCTTTTACTGGTGGCTATTAAATTATTTAAAGAAGTACATTAGAAAAATTAAAACTCTCTGATAATGTTGGAATGCACAGCCTTGCAAAGCAGTGAGCTTTCCTTTTGAGAGGCTAGAATGTAATTTTTAGGGGTTATCTCAGAAGCAATTCCTACTCTAAGAAGATACCTTCTTTCTTTTCTCTGGCCCCATTTATTGTGGCAGTTATTTTTCTTCCTAGTATTTGCCTTCTTTCCCTGTGCTTCAGTCTCACCTCAACCTTATCATCCTGACCATCTCCTCCTCCCTCCTTAGTGCCAGATTCAGAAAGCACTGCTTTTGTGTTCCTGTCTCTACTAAAGGGCTTTTCAGTCAAATGCTCTACCACTGAACCATATCCCCATTACCACAGGGCTTCTCTTTTTCCTGGCCAATCAGATCAGACACTCTCTAGGCCCAATAACCTTTTTTTTTTTTTTTTGCCACACCACGCAGCTTGTGGGATCTCAGTTCCCTGACCAGGGACAGAACCAGTCAATAAAAGCACTGTGTCCTAACCATTGGACCACCAGGGAATTTCCAGCTTCTTCCATTGAATAGTTGAGTAGCCTGGCGTCACATCATAAGAATATCCTAGGCCTTCATTGTTCTTAAAAATGGAATACTATTCAGGATGGGTACAGGAAAGAGCTGGCAGAAGTTTAAATGTGTTTAAAACAAAAAACAAATTTTAAAGGGGATGCTGTTTATGCACAATAATGTTAGTATGTGTAAATAAGAGTGAAAATAATTCTCTTGTGTCATTAGTTATAAAGTGGATCAGCACTGTGTTAACCTCTTGAGAGCCTTAATTCTGACTTTAATCACTTTAGGGAAGGGATTCCATTCTTCTTATTTTTGATACATTCTTTAGAGTAGCTACAAAATCAGTATTTGTACAGCCGATTTGTGGTGAAAGAGTAAATTTAATATTTTAGCATCCCAAATCACAATGGCATCTCTAAATTTTATGTAAAGCTAGCATGTAGCTTTCATTTCCTATTTGGAGTCTTCCTATCCCACCATCTTGGCCACCTTGAACACTTCCTATTTACAGAAGGCTGTTTAATCAATGTGAGTGAAACTAAGCCTGCAGTTTAAGTTCAGACAAAGAAATCTGTTGGATATACTTCAGCAACCCTTATCATCAGTCAAAAGCAATAAGCCACATTGTCCTAGGAATGATATGTTGACAGAGAATTGTAAACACAATTCTGAATTCTTCTGATAAAACTTGACTTCCAAAGCTTCAGACTCAAAGAGCTGACTGACCCACTGCTGCTTTCTGAAGTGCTGATTTGCTCTTTTCTCAGCTTCTCCCAAGCTGGCTGTAACTTTGCACTTGCACTGAGACATGGTATTCTTTGTTTAGGGTCAAACTGCCTAGGTTTGTGGGAAAAAAAAAAAGTCTTTCGATCAAAGTTTTTGTTGGATATCAAATTTCTTTAATGAATCCTTTCCTTCCTAATACCTCATGGTTTTCTCTTTTGACTTTGGCTTTGACTCCAATGTAGTACAAACAACTAATAACAACTTCCATTGAATAACATTTCTTTTAGTTTATAAAGCAGTCTTTGTACCTCATTTTGTTGAATTCTTGTAACAGTTCTGTGGGGTCAGAGAGCCAAATGTGGTTTGGCTCTTTCTGACTGGGCAAGATGAGTTTGAGTGGTGGAGTGGCTTACCTGAGATTACACAGCAAATCAATCCTGAGGTTGGACTGTGTCTGTGTGTGTGTGTGTGTGTGTGTGTGCGCCCGCGCACGCGCCCACATTGCTCAGTCGTGACCGACTCTTTGCAACCCCACGGACTGTAGTCCACCAGGCTCCTCTGTCCATGGGATTTTCCAGGCAAGAATACTGGAATGGGTTGCCATTTCCTACTCCAGGGGATCTACCTGACCCAGGGTTTGAACCAGAGTCTTCTATAGCTCCTGCATTGACTGGCAGATTCTTTTTTTTTTTTTAATTAAATTAGTTTATTTTCTATTTTTTAATTTTACAATATTGTATTTGTTTTGCCATACATTGACATGAATCCACCATGGGTGTACATGTTTTCCCCTTCCAGAACCCCTCTTCCACCTCCCTCCCCATCCCATCCCTCCGGGTCATCCCGGTGCACCAGCCCCGAGCACCCTGCATCATGCATTGAACCTGGACTGGCGATTCGTTTCACATATGATAATTTACATGCTTCAATGCCATTCTCCCATATCATCCTGCCCTTGCCCTCACGCTCGCCCTCGCCCTCGCCCTCTCCCATAGAGTCTATAAAACTGTTCTATTTATTTGTGTCTCTTCTGATGTCTCGCATACAGGGTTATCTTTACTGATTGACTAAATGCCATATATATGTGTTAGTATACTGTATTGGTGTTTTTCTTTCTGGCTTACTTCACTCTGTATAATAGGCTCCAGTTTCGTCCACCTCATTAAAACTGATTCGAATGTATTCTTTTTAATGGCTGAGTAATATTCCACTGTGGATATGTACCACAGCTTTCTTATCCATTCGTCTGCTGATGGGCATCTAGGCTGCTTCCATGTCCTGGCAATTATAAACAGTGCTGCGATGAACATTGGGGTACACGTGTCTCTTTCAATTCTGGTTTCCTCAGTGTGTATGCCCAGCAGTGGGATTGCTGGGTCATATGGCAGTTCTATTTCCAGTTTCTTGAGGAATCTCCACACTGTTCTCCATAGTGACTGTACTAGTTTGCATTCCCACCCACAGTGTAAGAGGGTTTCCTTTTCTCCACACCCTCTCCAGCATTTATTGCTTGTAGTCTTTTGGATAGCAGCCATTCTGACTGGCGTGAAATGGTACTTCATTGTGGTTTTGATTTGCATTTCTCTGATAATGAATGATGTTGAGTATCTTTTCATGTGTTTGTTAGCCATCTGTATGTCTTCTTTGGAGAAGTGTTTGTTTAGTTCTTTGGCCCACTTTTTGATTGGGTTGTTTATTTTTCTGGAATTGAGCTGCAGGAGTTGCTTGTATATTTTTGAGATTAATTGTTTCTCAGTTACTTCGTTTGCTATTATTTTCTCCCATTCTGAAGGCTGTCTTTTCACCTTGCTTATAGTTTCCTTTGTTGTGCAAAAGCTTTTAATTTTAATTAGGTCCCATTTGTTTATTTTTGCTTTTATTTCCAATATTCTGGGAGGTGGGTCATAGAGGATCCTGCTGTGGTTTATGTCGGAGAGTGTTTTGCCTGTTTTCCTCTAGGAGTTTTACAGTTTCTGGTCTTACATTTAGATCTTTAATCCATTTTGAGTTTATTTTTGTGTATGGTGTTAGAAAGTGTTCTAGTTTCATTCTTTTACAAGTGATTGACCAGTTTTCCCAGCACCACTTGTTAAAGAGATTGTCTTTTCTCCATTGTATATTCTTGCCTCCTTTGTCAGAGATAAGGTGTCCATAGGTGCGTGGATTTATCTCTGGGCTTTCTATTTTGTTCCATTGATCTATATTTCTGTCCTTGTGCCAGTACCATACTGTCTTGAAGACTGTGGCTTTGTAGTAGAGCCTGAAGTCAGGCAGGTTGATTCCTCCAGTTCCATTCTTCTTTCTCAAGATTGCTTTGGCTAGTCGAGGTTTTTTGTATTTCCATACAAATTGTGAAATTATTTGTTCTAGTTCTCTGAAGAATACCGTTGGTAGCTTGATAGGGATTGCACTGAATCTACAGATTGCTTTGGGTAGTATACTCATTTTCACTATATTGACTCTTCTGATCCATGAACATGGCATATTTCTCCATCTATTTGTGTCCTCTTTGATTTCTTTCACCAGTGTTTTATAGTTTTCCATATATAGGTATTTTGTTTCTTTAGGTAGATATATTCCTAAGTATTTTATTCTTTTCGTTGTGATGGTGAATGGAATTGTTTCTTTAATTTCTCTTTCTGTTTTCTCGTTGTTAGTGTATAGGAATGCAAGGCATTTCTGTGTGTTAATTTTATATCCTGCAACTTTACTATATTCGTTGATTAGCTCTAGTAATTTTCTGGTGGAGTCTTTAGAGTTTTCTATGTAGAGGATCATGTCATCTTGACCGGCAGATTCTTTACCACTGAGCCACCTAGGGTTGGATTGGCAATTTTCAATTCAATACTCTTTCTACTGCACGTGAAAAAAACAAGGAGAGGGAATGTAAAGTGATGCCGACATTGTGGAAAACAGTATAGTGGTTTTCAAAAAATACAACATACAATTATCATATGATCTACCAACTTTCCTGCTGAGTATATATCTAAAAGAATTAAAAGCAGGGACAGTTATTTGCTTCATAACAGCATTGTTCACAAAAGCTAAAAGGTGGAAAAAACCCAAATGCCCATCAAGAGATGAAGGAATACAAAATGTGGTGTATGTCTACAATGAATTATTGTTCAGCCTTGAAAAGGAATGGAATTCTGATACATGCTGTAACATGGATGAATCTTAAGGACATTAGGCTAGGTAAAATAAGTGAGACACAAAAGGACAAATACTGTATCATTCCACTTATATGAGGTACCTAGAACAGTTAAATACAAAGTCAGACAATAGAACGTTGGTTACTTAGGCCTAGGCTGAGGGAGAACGCAAAGTTCCTACTTAAAGAGTACAGAGTTTTAGTTTGGGATGATGAAAAAATTCTGGAGGTAGATAGTGATCGTTGTACAATGATGTGAATGTGCTTAATGCTACTGAGTTGAACACTTAAAAGTGGGTAATATAGTAAATTTTGTACTGCAGGGCTTCTCTGGTGGCTCAGATGGTAAAGAATATGCCTGCAATGCAGGAGACCCAGGTTCGATTCCTGGGGTGGGAAGATCCCCTGGAGACAGGAATGGCTGTCTCCTTCATGCTTTAGAAGGGGATGAATAATCACAGATAGAAGGGAAATGAAAGTTCTCTCTTAATGTGTATAAAATTAATAACTGTGACTCACACTTTCACTTTCACATATTCTACTACAATAACAGAAAAGTCAGGGGAGGGGGATAATATGGGAAAAGCAGTAAACCTTGATTCTAGCCCTGGTTCTGCCTCTAACAGATAACCTTTTTACTCCTCAATTTCATTATCTGTAAACCAAGGGGGACCGGATTAGGTATTCTTCCAACTCTAAACAGTCATCAGAAAAATGCATGTTCTGAGGACAAAGCCATATCAGGATTTCTATTGAGGTCCCACCTGATGATCAAACATTTGTGGAAAGGACACATCCTCTCAGATAAGTGATGGAGACAAGTTGACACTTGCTATGATTTTCAGAAATAAGTGTTAGAATTGCCAGGTTTATTAGAATACCAGTCTGTAGGAAGAAGTGCAGATAAAAGGTGTAAGTGTTTTCTAACTATAATAATAACTATTATTATTCAGGCACCAATTAGAATCTAGAAATGCTACAGAAAAAAGTTGGTGAAGCTAGTTATCTCAAGCTTGGTGGACAAAAATCAATCTGTTGAACAAATATAGTATATAGTTTTAAGTAAACAAACATTATTTTAGCAAATGCAGTTTCCAATTACAAATATTTGTGATCTGAAGGATACAAATCAACAGTCCTTGTAACCATCACAATGAATCTTTGTGTATCACAAGAAAGCTCTTTGCCCTTCATAGCAAACAGCTTGAGAAACTTGACTTCATAATGACAAGTCATAAACTTTATGCTGCGTGCGTGCTAAGTCATTTCAGTCATGTCCAACTCTGTGTGACCCTATGGACTGTAGCCCACCAGGCTCTTCTGTCCATGGGATTCTCCAGGCAAGACTACTGGAGTAGATTGCCATGCCCTCCTGCAGGGGATCTTCCTGACCCAGGGAATGAACCAGTGTCTCTTACGTCTCCTGCACTGGCAGACAGATTCTTTACCACCAGTGCCACCCATGGGTAAATATTCACAGTTTTTTTCCTTTAAAGAAGTCTTTTAATTTTGTTCAAATTCTCTGTCATTTAGCTACAGAACCCCTTTTCGATATGACTCTTAACATTCCATAGATCTCGTGTTCCAAATAACACGTCTCCCAGGTTCCCACTTGATAGGAAAGCACTGCAAGTGAAAAGTGAAGATGATGTTAATGGCCCTCTCCCTGTCCCAATCGCTCCCTACCTTTCTGGTCCTTCCTCAGTCCCATGTCACCTTGGATGCAATGGGAGAGCACCACAGCCACTGACTGGGACAAATCAGGGCCAAGCAGGCTGCGATCATGTCAGGCTGCTTGCAAGTCTTCGGCTGGGGGGACAGATGGGGATCACTTGGGGATCTGTGCTGCTGCCTGCTCAGAGGAATTAGGGTGTGCATACTCATTTTTCTTAAATCTAAGATGTACTGCCTTGCTAAGTATTTGTCTTGTCAAATACTTGGGTTTGTTGTTGAACTGCTGGGGCTTGCTTCAGTGATAATTTGTAGCCTGTGCTAAATTAAAGAACATAGGCCTTAGAATTTTGTCTCCTCACTAAAAGGGAAAGGATGAACTGCAAACAGGAAAGCTTGATCCTTTGATCTGGATCATGAAGGAGTCAAGATACCTAAAAGGGCATTCCTGGTTGAGGTTGCTGGAATTCTGGCCCTCCTCAGGGTTCTGCCACGAGTCCTCTTGAAACTCCACACGTTCACCCTTTCCCACATTTCACTCTTTCTGTAGGCTAGTGACACCTAAATCTCCGTCACCAGTCCAGACTTCTCATCCAAGACTTGGAGCCTCTCCATCAGAGATGTCCTAGGTACTTCAGGAACAAGTCCAAATAAAAAATCCATTTGGATCATGAAGTATAAGGTTAAGAAGGCATAAGAAGAGTTGCAAAAGATGAAATTATAAATAATGTAAGACCTCGTGAGACATGAAGAGAAGGAGGAGGAAGGGGAAAAGGAATAGGAAGGGAAGGAGGGAGAAGGGGAGGCAGAGAAGCACAAACTTGATTTTTAAGAGCAATGAGGAGCACTGAAGTATTTTTAACAGGGAGTGACACAATTATTCATCCATGGTTTAGGAAGATCGCTAATGACCCAATACCATTGATGAATTGGACAGAGACAAGACTGTGAGTGGGAAGAACTTTTAGGTGGCTATTGAGACAATCTGAAAGGGACATAGGAAGGAGGCAGGGGATCTGGAGAGGGGACTCTGCTAGGGGTCAGAAGATTGAAGAGGGAATAGAGTCCCCATGGCCAGCCAGCTGGTGCCCTGATAATGCCCACAGTCCTAGGAAAACTCCAGAGAAGGGAGCAGGGCTGCTTGGTCACATGCCTTCTCTCCACCTCAAGAGTCTCATCTCACACTAAACCTCCTTCATTTTTTCCTTCCCCAAAATATGAGTGCCTACTATGCAGCAGACACTGTCCTTGACACCAGGGATACAGTCATTAACAAAGAGACAAAAATTCCCCTTTCCTCTGGAAGAAGCAGTCTAGTGGGGCAAGAGATAATAATATGTATTATATTGGGGAGTGACCAATGCTCTTATAAAAATAAAGACAGGAAAAAGAGGGATAGAAAGAAAGAAGGGCAACAAAAAAGGGTAAAAAAAAAAAAAAAAGAAAAGGGTGACCTAAGATTGCTGCTTAAGAAGTCCTGCTTTTTGTTTTAGTGTTTCCTGCAATAATTAGTTCCTTCCCTCCTTTCCTTCTTTTCACGAACGGAGGTTCGTGACATTGTACAGGAGACAGGAATCAAGACCATCCCCATGGAAAAGAAATGCAAAAAAGCAAAATGGCTGTCTGAGGAGGCCTTACAAATAGCTGTGAAAAGTACACAAGCAAAAAGCAAAGGAGAAAAGGAAAGGTATACCTATTTGAATGCAGATCTCCAAAGAATAGCAAGGAGAGATAAGAAAGCCTTCCTCAGTGATCAATGCAAAGAAATAGAGGAAAACAACAGAATGGGAAAGACTAGAGATCTCTTCAAGAAAATTAGAGATACCAAGGGAACATTTCATGCAAAGATGGGCTCAATAAAGGACAGAAATGGTATAGACCTAACAGAAGCAGAAGATATTAAGAAGAGGTGGCAAGAATACACAGAAGAACTGTACAAAAAAGATCTTCATGACCCAGATAATGTCGATGGTGTGATCACTCACCTAGAGCCAGACATCCTGGCTCTAGGATGTCTAAGATGATGCTGTGAAAGTGCTGCACTCAATATGCCAGCAAATCTGGAAAACTCTGCAGTGGCCATATGGCTGGAAAGGGTCAGTTTTCATTCTAATCCCAAAGAACAGCAATGCCAAAGAATGATCAAACCATCGCACAATTGCACTCATCTCACACACTAGCAAAGTAATGCTCAAAATTGTCCAAGCCAGGCTTCAGCAATACGTGAACTGTGAATTTCCAGATGTTCAAGCTGGATTTAGAAAAGGCAGAGGAACCAGAGATCAAATTGCCAACATCTGTTGGATCATCAAAAAAGCAAGAGAGTTCCAGAAAAACATCTATTTCTGCTTTATTGACTATGCCAAAACTTTTGACTGTGTGGGTCACAATAAACTGTCGAAAATTCTGAAAGAGATGAGAATACTAGACCACCTAACATGCTTCCTGAGAAATCTGTATGCAGCTCAGGATGCAACAGTTAGAACTGAACATGGAACAACAGACTGGTTCCAAATCGGGAAAGGAGTATGTCAAGGGTATATATTATCACCCTGCTTATTTAACTTATATGCAGAGTACATCATTAGAAATGCTGGGCTGGATGAAGCACAAGCTGGAGTCAAGATTGCCGGGAGAAATATCAATAACCTCAGATATGCAGATGACACCACCCTTATGGCAGAAAGTGAAAAAGAACTAAAGAGTCTCTTGATGAAAGTGAAAAAGGAGAGTGAAAAAGTTGGCTTTAAACTCAACTTTCAGAAAGCTAAGATCATGTCATCTGGTCCCATCACTTTATGGCAAATAGATGGGGAAGCAATGGAAACAGTGACAGACTATATTTTTGGACTCCAAAATTACTGCAGATGATGACTTCAGCCATGAAATTAAAAGACGCTTGCTCCTTGGAAGAAAAGTTACGACCAACCTAGACAGCATATTAAAAAGCAGAGACATTACTTTGCCAACAAAGGTCCATCTAGTCAAAGCTATGGTTTTTCCAGTAGTCATGTATGGATGTGAGATTTGGACTATAAAGAAAGCTGAGTCCTAAAGAACTGATGTTTTTGAACTGTGGTGTTGGAGGAGACTCTTGAGAGTCTCTTGGACTGCAAGGAGATCCAACCAGTCAATTCTAAAGGAAATCAGTCCTGAATATTCATTGGAAGGACTGATGCTAAAGCTGAAACTCCAATACTTTGGCCACCTGATGTGAAGGATTGACTCGTTGGAAAAGACTGTGATGCTGGGAAAGTTTGAAGAGGGTAGGAGAAGGGGTCGACAGAGGATGAGATGGTTGGATGGCATCACCGGCTCAATGGCCATGAGTTTGAGCAAACTCCCGGAGTTGGTGACGGACAGGGAGGCCTGGCATGCTACGATTAATGGGGTCGCAAAGAGTCGGACACGACTGAGTGACTGGACTGAACTGAACTGATTTACTTTCCTAACACATATCCTTTTTCCAGTTTTTGCTGAACAGAAAGAGTAGCTGTCTGGAAGTATCTTGGGATATTTCACTAAGGTTAATTGGAAAGTACTTTAGTGGGCAGTTAGAATGTCTTTGCTTTCATTTAGTCAATATTTGGTCACCAAATTATTTAGTTTGAGAGAGCAAATCAGGGACTGTTTGCTTGGCTTGAGTTCCACTCATTTCAGTTCCTGGAACAATGGTTATCATTTAACCTCTCACCACCAAATAAAACTGAACAGACTGGATCCCACAACTAGATAATAGAATATTTTTTCAGTTAACAAAGTGCTCTTGCAAAAGATTCTCACATCAACTTCATGAGTAATAAGAAATTTAAACATTGAGGACAGTGGTTTGGGGGACAATGTCTAGAGAAATTAGATTAAGAGTTTTAATATAGGAGTGAACAGTGCACAGAGGAATTAATTGCCCATTTAATTGACTTCTTTTAGGAATCCTGTGATTAAACTAAATGTGGACAGAGGGGATTGTGCTGTCTGAAATGGTAATTAGGATTCCTCTGTGTATGTGTGTGTGCACATGCATGTGCTTGTGTGAATGTGTGTCCTTGTATGTGGTGACCTATGCAGGAAAACAAGAGAAAAGTGACAAAATACAAACACAAACATCTAATTTGAAGTCAAAGAGCCTTTTTAGAGAATATAGTGCATTATTTTTTCTTGCTAAGCAACTTGGACTCTTGGGCTAGATATTTAACTTATTGGAGAGCCACACTTTTTATTTATAAAATGGGAATATCTCATAGGCTGATTTTTGTGTCTAGTACAAATAAAATCAGTCAATAAGTGTGTGCATGTGTGCATACTAGGTTGATTCAGTTGTGTTTGACTCTTTGTAACGCTATAGACTGCAGCCCTCCAAGCTCCTCTGTCCATGGCATTCTTCAGGCAAGAATGCTATAGTGGGTTGACATGCCCTCCGCCAGGGGATCTTCCCAACTCAGGGAATGAACTGGCATCTCTTACATCTCCTGCATTACAGGCAAATTCTTTACTGCTAAGCCACCAGGGAAGCCCCCAATAAGTATGTATTGCATTAAAAATTCTTTCCATTTGTAACCATCCATCATTAACAAACAAAATATTATAAAGTCATAGCTTATTTGAATTTCCTTGCAAGGTTATTCAAGTATTCTTTATAGAATTTATTCTTATTATGTTTTGAAAATGTATTCATTCCTAAGGTATCTTGGGATATGTAATAAAAAGAAATATAGACTTTAAAAAAAGAATAAAAGAAGCCACACAACAAGGTGCAAACCAGACTAAATAAATAGGACTTGTATCCTGCCCTGAAATGTGGCTCACAAGGGTGAGCGTGATCAGGCCTGGGCCATTACCCTGCTGAAAACATCTTTGCATAGGTACCTGTAGGAACTCAGTAGGAGCCCCATGTTCTGTTAACTGAACAGCAGATTAAATCCTCAAACAAACTTCTGCAGTGCACTCACAACTCAGTTAAATGAATTCTCATTTCTACAACCAAACGAAGTAAACAAAAGGATCCACTGATCTATTCAATGGTAATATTTTAAGCACTTGCTTTTTATGGCAACAGTTGAAGATGAATTAAATAGGTGAACATCACAGCCATGAGGAATGCAGTGGCTTAGGAAGCAGACCTGAAGATAGAGTCACCACTATAACTCAGAAAAAATTTCCCAATAGACTACAACAGCATCCCAAATTGTCGTAAGCATTTGATGTGTATTGCGTGTGTGTGTATGAAGTCGCTTCAGTCATGTCCAACTCTTTGGACCCTATGGCCTGTAGCCCAACAGGCTTCTCTGTCCATGGGGATTCTCCAGGCAAGAATACTGGAGTGGGTGGCCATGCCCTCCTCCAGGGGATCTTCCTGACCTAGGGATCGAACATGCGTCTCTTACATCTCCTGTATTTGCAGACGAGTTCTTTACCACTAGTGCCACCCAGGAAGCCCCTTGACGTGTATTAATCTCATCTTAATTACCATTGCAAACCTGTAAGTCAATTAATTATCTGAGAGGTGGGAATATCCCACTACATAAGATCTGGCACGCAGCGGGAACTACTAAATGTTAGAAAGTTAGAATAAGAAGAGGAGTTAGAACCATTTATTATGACAATAATAATTGATGACTTACCATTATGTTTACTCTTCACTTAAACCCCTCGTTGACCTCGTAACATAGGAATAATTGTCCTCTAAGTGTGAAGAAATTGGAACTCTGGAAGTGAGCACAGGCATCAAGCGGTAGGAGACCAGAGACCCTAACCTAGTTGTTCTGACTCCAAATCGAGTCAAATTTGTACCTTAGCAAACCCCTACAGGTTTAGTCTTGTTTTGGAGCACCATAAGGGCTTAAACAGCAGGAGACTTAACCCTGGACAAAAAAGGGCCTAATAGTTTTTTTCCATCCAGTATAATTTGGCATCTAACTCTGTCTCACCACTGTCTTACCTTGTTTGTGTCAAGTCTAAGTTTGTGGGATCTTATTTGATGTCTCTGCATCCTTTTACATTGCTGATCATGGTCTTGAGACTCTGCTCCTGTGGCTTTCATGTCACATAATCCTATCCCTCTAACCCAAGGTTTTTGTCCTAAACTTAGCCTGAATAATGGCTAGTATTTATTGAATGCTTCTGACATGGTAAGTATTGTCCCAGTCTTCTTATATGTATTCACACGTAGTAGTTTATTTAATCCTCATAATAATCCTATGAACCAGGTGTTACTATTGACTTTCTTGAAAAGAGGAGATTAAGCAATAAAAGAAAAATAAGTTTTCTACATCAAAATTAAATATGTTTATTGTCAAGGGACACTATTAAAGAGTGATAACATACTCACAGAAGGCGCAAAACTTGCAAAGCATATATCTGATTGAAGATTAATATCCAGATGATGTAAAGAACTCTTAAAACTCAATGACAAAATAAACCAATAGCCCAATTAAAAAATGAGCAAAGAACTTGAGCAGACATTGCTTTGTGTGTAAAAGTCACTTAGTCGTGTCTCACTCTTTGCGACCCCATGGACTATACAGTCCATGGAATTCTTCAGGCCAGAATACTGGAGTGGGTAGCCTTTGCCTTCTCCAGGGGATCTTCCCAACCCAGGAATAGAACCCAGGTCTCCTGCATTGCAGGCAGATTCTTTACCAGCTGAGCCACAAAAGAAGCCCAAGAACACTGGAGTGGGTAGCCTCTCCCTTCTCTAGGCAATCTTCCAGACCCAGGAATCGAAACCAGGTCTCCTGCATTGCTCTGAAGATATACAAATGGCCTCACTTTTCTTGATCTTTTAGCAGCATTTGATATGTTAATAGATGGGGGAAACAGTGGAAACAGTGAGGGACTTTATTTTTGGGGGCTCCAAAATCACTGCAGATGGTGACTTCAGCCATGAAATTAAAAAGACGCTTACTTCTTGGAAGAAAAGTTACGACCAACCTAGACAGCATATTAAAAAGCAGAGACGGCTTTTACACCAACCAGCCTGAAATCTTTGCCATGTATGTCCTCCTCCCCATAAGAAGAGTTACCTGGGGGCAAGGACTGAGTCTTCCTGTCTCTACCTATGGCACCCAGCAGAGAGGCTGGCAGCTAGCAAGTGCTCTGGAAATGTATTGAATAAATGAATGAGTGAATGAAAAAAAAAATAAATAAAAAGCAGAGACGTTTCTTTGCCAACAAAGGCCCGTCTAGTCAAGGCTATGGTTTTTCCAGTGGTCATGTATGGATGTGAGATTTGGACTATAAAGAAAGCTGAGCGCCGAAGAATTGATGCTTTTAAACTATAGTGTTGGAGGAGACTATTGAGAGTCTCTTGGACTGCAAGGAGATCTAACCAGTCAATTCTAAAGGAAATCAGTCCTGAATATTCATTGGAAGGACTGATGCTGAAGCTGAAACTCCAACAGTTTGGCCACCTGATGTGAAGAACTGACTCATTGGAAAAGACCCTGATGCTGGGAAAGATTGAGGGTGGGAGGATAAAGGGACGACAGAGGATGAGATGGTTGGATGGCATCACCGACTCAATGGACATGAGTTTGAGTAAACTCCCGGAGTTGGTGATGGACAGGGAGGCCTGGTGTACTGCAGTCCATGGGGTTGCAAAGAGTCGGACAAGACTGAGCGACTGAACTGAACTGAACTGACATGTTAATCAAGGCCTCTGTTATAAAATACTTTGTTAATTCAGCTTCAGAACACCATTCTTATGTCTGACTGCTCTCGTTCAGTCTTTGCAATTTCCTTTTTATCTCCTGATTTCCAGCTTCAGATACCCCAAAGATCTCAGCGTTCCGACTCCATCCTCTGACCTATATTCATACCTTTAACCACATCCCAAACTCTGACATCTCCCAGTCTGGGTCTCTCTCCTAAACTTAAACTCGTATATCTAATTGCTTGTTCTATATTTCCACCTAAAGATTAGTAAGTATTTCATATGTAGCCTATCCAAAACCAGTTCAATTTCTACCCAAACCTTACTGGGTGCTCCTTCTCAATAAATGACAACTCTGTCCCTCCAGGTTCTCAAGTTAAACACCATAGAAGCTTCTAGACCTCCCCATTCTTATACTGCTCATTCATTACATCAGCAAGACCTGTTGGCTCTACCTTCAACACAGATCCAGAATTTGATCACCCCTCATTGCCTTCACTACCACCACCCAGCACCCCTCATACAGATCACTGCAGCAGCCAACAGGTCTCCGGCAAAAATCTAAGCCATGTTACCTTCGTGCTCAACAACCTCCAACGGCTTCCTAACTCGAAGTAAAAGCCTTGTTCATTCCAAGATGCTCCCTGACTGGCCAGCCCCTTTCTCGTGGGGATTCAGCCTCTACTTCTGTTCCTGCCTCAATGCCCTTTCACTTAGCTTCTGCAATACTCTTCTGTTTGTGGGGGCTGGTTCCCTCACTCCCTCACACTTAACCCCCATAAAAAGCATCCTGCATCCTCCATATCCCTCTTGCATGAGTGCTTAGTCATGTCTCTTTTGCAACCCCATGGACTGTAGCCCACCAGGCTCCTCTGTCCATGGGATTCTTCAGGCAAGAATACTGGAGTGGGTTGCCATTTCCTACTCCAGGGGATCGTCCTGACCCAGGGATTGAACCCACATCTCTTATATCTCCTGCATTGGCAGGCAGGTTCTTTACTGCTAGCGCCACCTGGGAAGCCCAGCATGCAGCATACACTCTAATTAAATTGCCATTATAACTTTGGCTAGTTGAAGAAACAAAGAAGGGAGGGACTTGGGAGGGTATGCAACTTAAAGTGTATTTTTTAAAAAGTATTTATTTGGCTACATTAGGTCTTAGTTGAGGCACTCGGGCTCTTCAATCTTTGTTGCGGCATGCAGGATCTTTAGTTGCAGCTTGGGAACTCCTCAGTTATGACGGGTGGGATTTAGTTCCTTGACCAGTGATCAGATCTGAGCCCCCTGCATTGGAAGTGTGGCATCTTAGTCACTGGACTTCTAGGAATTCCCAACTTAAGGGGCTTTAATATAGATTATGTGATAGATTAAAAAATTTTCAAAGCATTGGTCCCATGGGGGAAATAACATCAGCAGTCTTTATTTGATAAAATGCTGAGAACCTCTGGATTACTTATTCCAGGTTTTGAAGCTCAACTGAAACTCAAATTCAACATGATTTCAATAAGAAAACATTTAAAATTTTAATACTGTGTCTGGTCATACCCTGGCTTCTGGACACACACAAACTTAAGGGTTTTTGTTTTTCTTTTTTCTAGTCTAACATTTCTCTGTATTTTGACTAAGTTATTTCTCCAATAACAACAGATTGCTGCCTTGTCCCCTTCTCTCTAGGGCTCATTTCAACCTAAGAGGGGATGGCTTATATGGATGAATATAAGCCCCAACTAACAATGAAATCCTGCACATTTGCAACTTATCAATTTCTTAAATTACATTTTTTTCTATTATACAAACGTTTCACATTTATCTTTGTAGGAAAAAAATGGCTAAGTTACTCTTATATCAATGTTTAAGAGATTATCATTGTTAAGTTCCTCAGATCTTGCGAAATATTCATACACTGAACATAGTACCCTTGTCACTGGCTATCATTAATAATGTATCATAGCTTAATCTTCTTCTAAGTACAGGCAAGATAAGCAGCTTCATGACTAACAGCCAGGCATGGGTGCTAAAGAATAAAGTCAAAGAATAATGTGTTTCATATCAAAGAACCACACCAAGCTCCATTTCAGCCAGTATTTATAGATGATCCCAGATAGGAAACAAGAGATTCTTTTGTTCCTGAAATGAAATAAAAACCTAAAAATTCTCTTCCTTGAGCAAACCTTGCAGTAGGACATTCCTTCATGATTTAAAGATCATGCTAAGAGGAAAGAAATAACATGTAATCATAGAGAACAACTGTTTCTTCTGAATTCTTACAGTCCCCTGTTAAAGTACTTGTATTGGACTGTTTTAAAAATAAGGTATACTTAGTTCTTAGTAGGTTATTTTCTGTGTTGGAACCAGCTACATTGTTTTAAAACTACTATCTCCTTCGCCTGCCACCTCTTCTTAACCTTTCTAGCCTCTAAAAATTGAATAATTTCCAAGATGCTCACCTGTGCCTAAATACTAGCTTTCTTGTACCCTGGAAGAGAAAGACAAATCTGGCTTTACATAGTGGAACTGTATCTCTAAGAAAGAGACAATCTGAGAATCTTACTCCTAGAAGAGGATTTTGGAAGTCTAGTCCAATTCATAAATGACAACTTGTCTTGTTCTTACTCAGAAAACTGTGCTCATTATGGTTAAATGATTTGTCTGAGACTGAGAAAGTAGCTTTGTCCATAATCCAACTCTACTGACTTCCAATTCAGGTCTTTCTACTTTATCCTAGAGGTTAGCTGTAAAATTAAATGTATCCACAAGTAGCTTACTATAATGATGAAGGCTGGTTATCTTTTTAGAATTGGTTGGGACCCTGGTTCTGCCTCTTCATGTGTATGACTTTGAGTGAGAAAACTACTGAGCCTGTTTTTTTAATCTTCAAACAACATATCTGGGTTCTAGGAACATGTTTATTACCTAACATTATTCTGTATATAAAAATTAATATTTTCTTGTACAGACACATCTAAGACCTTACTTCAAACAAATAGGACTAATTTTCATATGGCCATTTTCTTGAAGAGTTTTATTAATTTTTACAGATGTATATTTGGGGTAAATTACTATTTGCCAACTTTATTTTCAATGGTTATGGCACATCTGCTAAGGACCTTCAAAAGCAAATTGTGAAGACAAGGAGTGATTATCATATGGGATATTTCCTACCCAATGACTTCAGGATCCGGTAAACTATATACAATCTATCTTTACACTTTTAATTTAAAAAATCTCAGACAAGAGCCAAATTTCCTTGCCTCAAATCTTTTCTGCAAAGGGGTAGCTTATTTATTTAAAAGTTCAGCTCAAGGAAGAGCACTTTCTCTTTAACCAGCATTCAGTCTGCAGAGCCACTGTGGAATTACCATGAACATTCCGAAGACTATAGCTAAGCTTAGGAAAGTTAAAACCAACTTTCCATTCATTACATAGGAAAAGTATGATCCACTGGACCTTAACTCCCTTATTATTTCAATCCGTCCTTTCTGTCAGGGAGGTCATGTAAGTCAACAGATGTAACAGGATTAGAATGTATCCAGTGACAGTCACAGAGAATGGTTAAAATGGGAGTTTTTAAACTTAATCTGCTGCTTTTGCTCTGATAAATTATCATGTGAGGCACCTGGATGATCAAACAAAACTTAGACTAATGAATCCAAGGCTTTCCTAGACAACCGCTGTCTTTTGTGAAAAAATTTTGGAAAAAAAAAGTACAATAGAAAAATAAAGACAGAAGGAACAGAAAAAGAAATTTTTTCTTTTGGCTAATTCATGTTATAAACACCAGAATAAAAAAGGTACAAAATATAAAGAAGTACAGATTTTATTGGAGACTTAGGCTTAGGAGGAACAACAATCATACAGATATGTACAAACCTACTGTTGGGTTTTTGTAAAATCTTTTAAAACAGTTGACAAAAATTCATTATGATAAAATACATGAAGTTATCAAAGAAATTACTTTTAAAAAAAGGTTATACTCTCAAATCTTCAAGTAGAGTTGGAAACATAGTTTTACCATATAAAACATAAGTAGTCAAAAAGTAAAAATTAAAACATCTCTGAAAGAATATTTTCAAATGATATTTAAAAAATATACCTTAACACTCCAAAAGTATCTAAAGTGAAGGTAGACTTTAGAAACTTACTATGTAAATAAGCCTGAACTTTGAACTTTGTATGCAAATTCCTATTGTCAGTGTTCATAAATAACAATGTTAAAAGTGAGTATACAGGCCCCTCCCCATAACCAAGAATACTTACTGTATATAAACATAAGCTGGGCTAACTATCAAGAAATACAGTTAACTGTGCACTGATATAAGAATGCAGATGACAGAACTTTTTCATGTTTGGGTGAACACAAAATGTCAAATTCTGGCAGAAGATGAAAATAAGGCTCACCTATTTAATCTATATAGTCCATTAGAGAAAAAATGAATGAGAAGACGTGAGGCATAAATTAAGAGTGAATTTATAAGACAATAAAAAGCATTTAAATCATTTAGCTTTAAAATTCAAAATCATTAGACCCAGAGTCTACTGTTTTATTAAAAATATATATGCACACACAGAGTAACATGTACAGTGCTTTGATTTACACAAACAGGAAAACATTGTGCAAAAAGAAAAACATTGAGAAGCGTAAACATAATAAGATTTAAAAGGCAAAAATAACAGAATCCATGGGATGAAGCATCTACATAACGAATGTAGTACAGAACTAATCCCAGGGTTGAGTTCTTCAGAATGAGCCTCAGCAGTCTCTCAGTCCTATTTTAAAGGATACCTCATTGGCCAAATTTTTCTAGTGTGACAAGGCTTGGAAGAATAGCAGTTTCAGCTGCTTTCACATGTACAGTCCCTGCTTAGTCTGCAATTACCTCAAACATGGTCTAAATCTACTGAAATGCTAGTATTACCAAACGTATACATTTTCATTGTGTATAATAACCTTTGGTGTATAATATACAAATATTATTTTGTATACTATACAGATATTACATTGTATAATACAATATACAAATATATTATAATAACCAAAGGTATATAACAACCTTTGGGGGTGTTTTCAATATGCCTTTTCAGAAATCTTGTTCTCCAAATTAAATAAAAACATGTATATGACTATAGTGATGTTATGATATGAGGCCATTTGATAAATCAACTAGGTCAGAATATTTAAAAAATCCAGAGCAGCAGGGAACAAAAATAAAGAAACTTGCTAAAAACCTTATAGCAGATTCTAAAATGCAGCCAACATTGAGTCTAACAGGGATGGTGCATCTACAAATGTTGCTAAAGTTCTCCCCAGATCTGAATCTCAAAAAGCAAGCTGAAAGCAGTGTGGTAGATTCAGCAACAGATTAAAAGAAAAAGGCATTAAATTCCAAAAACAAGAGTTTAAGAATCACCTACAATGCAGCAAGAAAGCAAAGACTTTTGAGAATATCTTTTCAGAAATTATGAAAAATTAGTTAAATGAGACTGTAATAATTTGTTGAGTAGAAAGTTTTTGAAAAAGCAAAAGCAGAAATCATTAATTTGGGGAGGAGAGAAATTTGTTTAGGTGGCTAAGCTGCTTAACCTAAAACTAGAGACCAGATAATAAAAATTGTAAGAACAATGCTTCTCACTGGCAATTAATAATAACCATATTATATACCACATTCCTATTGTGATAAATTACTATAATGTCAAAGTCTGGTAAGACTATCTTGTCCACCGTCATCCCTCTATTTGAGAAGGATTAACCAACCAATTCTTGTTCACACATAGACACACATACAAAAACATTAAACTCAGTGTCTCGTCAGCTTCAGGTTGTCTTCAGCTTCACACTCTTGACGTTCCAGGAACGATGCGCGAGTTTAGGTTGGTTCTAGGATAGGCCCAGGGGCCTGGTTTGATCTGGGATCCCTGGGACCATACCTAGAACAAACCCAAACAAAACCAGACTCCTTGGGAGTGTTTTCAGCTCAGGCAGACTTCTGGCTTTTCACTCATATGGACCTCCAGGGCTGTACCAGAACCACAAGCCAGTCTTTACGGGATGGGTGTAACATATCTGGAGCTTTCTGTATGTTGCCAGATGCTAGTACTGTGTGCTTGAGTAAGCATTATTTAAATCGTGTTATGAACAGAAGTACAGGTTGGTGAAATAAAAGTGAAGAAAATACTGTGATTTGGCTAATACAGATTTCCATTTGAGCTAATATATTATAGATGTATTTGGGAAGGGAAAAATAATAATGTAATTACTTGTAAAAGACGTGTTAGTTTTTAAAATATGTTCAATGATAAAATAATTTGTAGGTAGCCGACCTTTAAGAAAATGCTAAAAAGTGAAAAATGTCAAGTCCAAACAAGTAAAATTATCTTATTTTGAGAAACTCTTAAAATATAAATGAGAGGAAAAATATACTTGTGCCACAGTATCTCACAGAATATACTCCCTTTTAAAAATAGTGTATTCCAAAGTATACACAACTTAAATACTGTCCTATTGCAGTAAAATGTTTGATATGTACCAAATGAAATTCAGTAAATAGAAATGAAACAAACTGAACCGCTCACAGGTTAAAATATATATTAAAATTTATAGCATTTAAAACATATGTATTTTAATTTATCACACATTTTAGGATATCCATAAAAATCAGCTCCTTATTCATGTTAAACTTTTATATATGTGAATTCTGGAATCAATTCACCCTCTTTTTGATTTACAGCAATTACACTAGGTAGAGTCATTTTCTTTTCACAACTACACTCAAAGAGAATTTTTCCCCTTGTATCACCAAACCAAGTTTGGCCTCATAACTATTTTGTAATGGCAGCTTCAACTTAAGACAGTGTTTTGGATCACCTATTTTTTGATGAATATTGTATCATTATTCCCTTCTAGTAGCATGAATAACTGAAAGCTGACTTTGAGGCATGGCCATAAAATAAGTGGATTGATTCTCTAATTACTGTGTAATTATAGATGGTAGGATGAATCAACATATGGTTACTAAAACACAATCAGCCTGTTGGTAAAACCAAGTAGTTCAGCGCTAATCCCAGACAAGTGTCTCTTTCTGGACAGGTTTGAATTTTACTTGCAAATATTATATAACATGCAAATCTAATGTTTATTTTTCACAAGAAAAATAATCATGCTTGATTAATTAACATACAAAATTATAACTTAAACATGCAAAATACAGAATGACAGTGGGAATTTAGTCATTCAAGTATCTGTCAAGATAATTAGATCTAACACTTTTATGTTTGGTCAGCTTTTAATATACATTAAATTGAATAAAAATAAAGATATTATCTTAAAAACTTGTATAATCAAAGAATAATTTTCTTGTGTATAATCGTCTTGAGTCTAAAACCCTTATTAACGTTCAGTTCTCCATGGTATCAATAACAAAAGTTTCCGTATTTTCCAGGGCTCAACCTACTTCGTGTTTTGGAAATAAGGATAGATTTCTCTAAAAACAAAACCGATATAACAAAAACAACCCAGCCAAAGACATTCTTGGCAGCATGTGGTATCCAACTCAAATGGAAAGTACTATAGAAAAAGTTAATTTGACTAGACTGGTTTTAATCAGCGCCAAAAATATTAGCAGTGTGAAATATATAGAAGGTAAAGTATGGAAACAAAATGGTTTCTTTGGTATACTAACAGCTCTTCTATTCTGAGAACAGGACTCTAATCTAGTACAATTAAAGATAGCAATGAAATAGGTAATAAGTTGTAATTCATGTAGTTCGGTATAATCCAGTTTTTCAGGTTTTCACTGAGTCAGTTTACTCTTTGTATTTTTTATACATTATGCTAGCTGTCTCAGTCAGCTGTTTTCCAAAACTGAAGTAGTCTAGAAGGAACATTATGAAGGTAGAGAAAGGCTGTTGCTACAGGCACACTTCAGTGAGCAGTAATAGAGAAATCAAAACTACTAGAAACCAAAGGCACAGCAGAATGGAGTTACTTAGAAAAGCGGCATATAGCTTTCAGTGCCTGAGTAGTTTGTAACAGTAAAACTGTTGTTAGTAACAATCATTTTGACATCAAAATTTTTTCAATGTATTTCATATATTGCTTAAGAAGACAGCAATGCATATTGTTTTAAAAAGATTTTCTTCAGTAATTATTACAAAATTTTTAAAAGCTCTTTAGAGGTTTAAGCCCCACAGAAAACTAGGATATCTAGAATGACTCATTCCCCAAATATCCCGTTAGGCAGTTCTTACTAAATTAGCCATGCATGTTTAGTCTCAAACCAGTAGTTGTCGAATATAAATCTTGGTGAACAGAGTTGAAGTCTACTTATAGTGCTCTAAGTTTTAAGTCTGCATACTATATTAGAACACTTAGCAAGAACAAAATATTTAACATTTTCCTAAGATATATACAGTGATTTATACAAAGATAGTCAAATTTTCTTTTATGGCTGAATTCATTAATGGAGAGTCCTAGAAACATCACCATATAAAAATTAAATTAATACTCTAAATGTATGGCAATCACATATTCAAACAAGTATTTTTAGCAAATTCTTAGTAAAGAACTAAGATGCAAACAAAAGTATGCTCAGCAGCCAAACAGGTACCACAAAGTCCATGCACTTTACTGACAGAGAAGCCCCTTAAGCCTTGTTCAGTCTACTTACTCTTACTTTAGACACAATTCTAGCAAGCTTGGCAATCTGGTTTCTCAGTCCACAGCATATTAGAAGCAGCAAGTTAGGGGCCTAGTGCGGGAAGCAGGCACACAAGACAGCAGCAAAAAGTGACAACTGATTATAAGGGAAGATAGAGAAACTGTGAAAAACAGATATGACTCAAAAAGCACAGCAATGCAAGGTCAGGTAATAAAGGGGCATTCTATATCTCAGCAGCCCCTAAGGGTGAATTTCTGTTTATCACCCCATGTTCTTAAAGGTGACAAAGAAAATGCAGAGAAGTAGAAAGTATATTTTACAATATTTCTTATAAAACTGTTAAAAAATTAATGATTAAATGGATTTGCCTCAGTTAACTGAAAAATTAAATTATGCCCTAGCATATGACATAGTCAATGATGCTATGAATGAATTGTTACTGTATTTAAGTTATTTTCCCTTCTAAAATATTTGTAGTTTTCATTTTTTTTTTGGCTGTACCATGTGGCATGTGGGATCTTAGTTTCCCAATGAGGGATCGAACCCATGGCCCCTGCAGTGGAAGCATGGAGTCCCAACCACTGAACCACCAGGGTGTTACTTGTAGCTCATTTCGTAATTCTCAGTGTGATTTGCATAAATGTCTTATAAATAGAATTGGAGGAATAAATCAATCTTTATACTTTTTCTGGTTATCCACTTTAGTTCAAATAATGAGCTCTGCTACAGCCTTATGGTATTCAGTTCTTGTTTTGTTTGGATAGAGAAACAATATGCTATGATTAAACCAGATCCATTGACCTTTTCTTCCCACATAATATTTAATAATTTATCAAAATATTTCATATTTTATATTACTGATGATGCGTAAGTAAAAGTCAGCCATCAGAGTGAAATGACCTCTAGGGTTGCTTTTGATTAACACTCCAGTGACTTATAATTATGTGAAATGTATCAGAACTTAATTCTTTTTATGCTTTAACATTAAAAACTTTACCATTTTTATTATGTGAATCAGAATATTACTATTTATTTTTTTTAAAAGTTGAGTTTAAAATTTTTTGACCTATTTTATTAACATATTTACTAATTGGTTACTAATATAAACTGGTTTTGTTTTCCAGCCTCAAAAGTTTTATTTTCTTTTTAACTATGTCTGAGAAGTCAGAAGTCACAAATATCATTTAGCAATTCAGAGAATTTGGGTTTTGCTAGAAAAACTCCCCATGATATTATTACTTCAGCTGCACTCATAGCTTTTAAATGAGATCTGGGATTTAAACTCAGGTCTATCCTTCTATATTAAATCCTTAAAACCAGATTTTTAAATTTCCATAGTAAGTTGCCTTAAATGCATTTTTCCTGACTTGATCCTCAACAACTTCAGAAATTAAACTTGAGTCAACTACATCAGTTTCTAATGAAATATGTTCACACACTGTTAAGTACAATTGATTTTAATGAGGACTTAACTTAGGAAGTCACATAAAAGAGACAACTTGTGAAAATAAGCAATAAACTGCCCATCCAAGGCCAGCAAGAGTCTGGCCCTAGATAGGCCAGATATGTAGACTTTCACTGAAGGCTTGGGGAAAAAAAGGATTTAAGATATGATAACTGTCACCAGATCATTTACTGCAATGACTTTCCTAACTATAGGCAAAGGGCAAAAATCTTGTCTTTAAGAGTGACCTAAATGCCTCTTTTATGGAAACATTTATAATAAAAGCTCTCACGAGATTACTCCTTACAAGAATTATTCTGTTAAAATACCACTGTTAAATTTGTAAAGCACAGTTACAAAGTTTTCCCCACAGAATATTTTCCCCAGAGGGCTTCTTTTGGACAGAGGATGACAGCTATAAAACTAGTCACAAGCCTGATAAGAAAAATTGAAATATTCTAAGAAAAGTAACAAAAATATCTAGTTATGTTACACTGACTTATTTATTTCCTAAGGTATTCATGGCAAGAACAATAAGGTCCTAGACAGAGTTGTTAGATTTTTACTGGGTATAAATATCGCCTAGATCTTGTTCCGAAATGACCACTAAGAATAATTGGGAGTATGGCCCTAAATCTGCATTAAAAAAAAAAAAAAGACCTACAGTTTATTCTAATGCAGGTGGCCCTACGGCGGGGACCGGGGGTGGGAGGGTAGGGGAACAGAGAGACACTGACTGCTAGACTATCGTAAGAGAAAATTAGGAATTTTCACAGGTAAAATAATATTTTACCTTGGAAATATTCTAAAAAATGACAGATTTTGAAAACTACATAAAAAGAACATTCAATTAAAATTCCAAGATCCTTATTACCATGATTTCAATAAGTATAATTTTCATAGAACTAAGTAACAACTAGTGAATAAAACAGATCAGAATGGAAGGTTAAGAATTCCTGATTAAAAATAATAATAAAGAAAAGAATTCCTGTTTAAAATTAGTCTTTCAAAATTAAAAAGTATCATTTTAGAAAGTATTAAATAAAACTGGCATAATATAATGAAGATATTTTCCCCAAACTGGTGTAGTAAAAATTATATATAATAATAGAATTAAAAATTATTAAACTCTTATTCTGTGTATAAGGTTATACAGATTAAGAAAAAGATTATCCAAGTTTTTCCATAATTCTAAATTCAAGGAAAAAAGGAGTTTGCAAACTAAGCAATTTCAAGTGAAAATAAACTCTAAGCATTATCATTTAAGAATATAATAGTTACAACACAAAATTTTTTCTTGAAATTTAGCTATTTCTAAGTGTTAAACTAGGCCCACCCTAAGATATTGCTCCTAAGAGCTTAATTATGGGTAAGTCCCAGAATATTTGGCAACTGGCAGAATCACTTATAGTATATGAAATTGCTATTATTCATAGAAGGTAGAACCAAATTTTTCCTCAGGACCAAAAATAAATTTCCTTAGATAACTGGAAAAAAAAAAAATCCCCTCTGGTATACAAAAATTTACTCATTTGAAGTGCTAAGTTACAAGAATTTAAATGTGTTTCTTAACTCCAAAGGCATACTAGATTCATAATTTCCTTTCTAGGACAGTAGCATAGAGTTTTTCCTAGATTTTCCTCAAATAACATCTGTAAACTATGTCAGGGCATAGGAGCTATAGGTAGTAAAAAACAATATACTCTTGAAAATATCACTCCTTGAAAATGTAGTCACAATACAAAACAGATGAAATTGAGACAATTTGGAAAGCAACCTCTTAGGAGGTAGTTTGTAAATAAAGTATTAAGGAGATAAGGATGCTTTCCAGGAAGTCAACAAGATGTTTCCATAATCTTATCAAGGTGGAGATGGTACAGCTTCAGGCTAGAAATTAGCAGCATCATGACTTACTGATGTCAATGGTACCCATTATCTCTAGTGAAACTGATAAAAGAAACTTTTTTATAAAGTTGGGGATGAGGCCTCAAACTCAAGAGATCCCACTCTGATATCATCTCTTTTAGTTGCAACAACAGAAAAAGATAAATACACAAAAAATTAAAAGGATAATTCCTAAAAAGGTGCAGTGTTTTTCTTTATAAGATCATTAAGAAATCTTAAAATTAAGATACTGAATACACATACAAACAAGGACACATGTTATAACCCGAGTACTTTTAAACCATGTTTTAGTTCCAAACCCCAGTACACATCAATTTCATGAATTCAACTTTTTTTATTCAGAACGTGTATCTTTAAGACGGGTATAAACAAAAATAAAATACAAACAACTTGTTATTGACATAATAGCTGCAGTTATTAACTGCGAGAATACAGTAAAAAGGAGCCTTACTAAATGTTAATGTTCTTGCAACAGAATTACCCCAGTCATTTTATGGTAGTAAATTCTGGCAAGAAATAATAAATTCATTTGTTATTAAAGATACTTATAGAGTTTCCAAGACCAATCAGTCGTGCTGCAAATAAAACAGCAATTTATTCAAGAGAGCCCTTACCTTTCTCTTATTCTCCTAAAAGATCTGCCATTTATAGCTAACTAGTATTTTCAGATCAGTTGTTCAAACCCAGGTTCTTCCTATAAATTCACATCTTAGCTTTAAATACAGTAAACTTACACTCATTTTCCCTTTCCAGTGGAATATCTAGTCTTGAAGTTAAAACACTTTCACAAAAAAAGAGTAATTTAAAATCCTTCATGTAAATCTTGGTTCTTACTTTTCTTCTACCTCATTTTCATTTTCTTGTATTATTTGTTCTTCCTCCTCATCACCAAAAGTCTGCTCCTGCATGGTGGTAAAGGAGAGAGATCTAGCAGCCACTTCTGCAGCGAGGCCAGCAGTGAAAGTAAAATCAGGGAACAGCTGTAGCTGTGCCAGCCTCTGCTTGATGGAGGGCTGTGATGAGACCCCAGGGGTTGGGTGGGCAGGGGCCAGGCCATCTACATCTGCCTGCGGAGACTCATCTTCGCTCTCACATTGGTAATGTGCTCTTTCTTCAGCTCCTTGGAAGAAGACTTCATTTGCAGAATTGTCTTTATTTTTACCATCTAGAGGGTATTCACATAAATACTCAGTCCTACTACTTATTTCATTGTCAGCTGTAGAGGTTTTATTATTTTCCTCTTCAGTATCATTTTTAGCAACTTTCCCCATATCTGAATCCACTGATGGTTCTGAATTACTTATGGGTTCCACTGGGTCTACAGGAGACAAGGATTTCAACACAGCTTCAGAGGAAAAAAAAAAAAAAAGAAAGAAAAATAATAACTAAAAACCCAGCAATGATTTAAACTTTAAACTCCCAGTAGGTTTTTCTTATAAAAAACAATAAATAAAAGCTAAATAAAACTTTCTGGTAAATCAAAGTAAATTTATAAAACCAGAGAACTTTATGAGATAAAATACTTAAGACATGAAATGAGATGAGGTTTTGATAAATATTTTAAAACACCTCATGTATTCTCTTAATTCAAAACATTAAAGCAGTGTTTTCAAGGTGTGGCTCTTGAACCAACAGCATCAGTCAGCATCACTTAGGAATTTTTTAGAAATGAAAAATCTTCGGCTCCACCCCATACCTACTAAATTGGAAACTGAATGAGGACTGGTTCTGGTTTTACAAGCCCTCTGCTGGATTCTGATGCACACTGAACTTTGAGAACCACTGTACTAAAGAATAAGCAGCATGGTTTTCACCAATAGTATGACAGATGAAACACCTAAGAGTAATCCAGGCAATAATCCTATCATCATCAACACACACATATTTACAAGTTAAAACATCATGGAAAAAAAATATAACATACAATTCAACTCACTTGTTGACCACCTAACAAGACCCTGATGACAGTAAAGCCATAACGTCTACATATTTTAACGCCACAGAAAAATATAAAATAAAATAAAACCTGTATTCCATATCAACTACTGTACAAAGCATAATACATAAATATTACATCCATACGGCAGAAGTTGTCCTTTCAAGGAAAATGAAGTTTTATTTAGCCCCTCTTCATGTTAGTAGGCAGTGGGTTGCTTGCTATGCAGTCTCTCCTCCCAGTATGAGGGGTTAGTACAATACAATATGTTATCAAGCATGACGGAAGAAAAAAAGTGCCTCTTGAAGATCTGGCGTTTATTTTAAAAAATAATTTGTAAAACATGTCCATTTGCAAGAAACAGATCCCTAAGCTGCAGTAACTCCACTAGAGAAGCAGCAACAACAGAAAAAAATGGCCACAGCAGGTTCCAGTGTAGAATTTCCCTTTCTAATTCCATTCGGACTTTACCCCTGTAGGCAGAGATGAAAACAACTCTGGAAGATGTACTGAAATTTGTCATGGGAAAAGCATTTTAAGGTATCAGCTTTTTACTTATTTTCATAAACTAAATTAGCATTATGTCTTTTCAAATGTAAACTAACAAAAGCACATACCTGAAAAAGAGACATTTCTTTCATCATTATATCTTTACCCATACTGTCAAGAGGATAGTTTTAAAGCCACATGAAAAAAATACTAAACAATAAAAAAGGATACAAGTTTATATACAGTGCTATTTTCAGACTTAGTGTACAACTTTGTGTACAACTTTGTGTACAGTGTTAGCTGATATATCTGTTAATTCTTAAAGAAAGCAACACATATTAGAAGTTGATTGATATTCATGATTATCGTTAATTAAATGAGGGCGGGTAATCGGTATAATGCATCAACGAACTAGTATGTTAACACTGTGCTAGAATATAAACCTCCAGGACTGTACGGATTTCTGTCTCTTGATCTATGTGCTGGGGATTCAACAGCAAACTGTATCTTATTATCTACTTATTGAGTAATTTTCTAAATGAATACTGTGGAGGTTAATAAAGCCCCTATTTAAGAACACTGTAATTTAATTTCAGAAACAAACAAAAAAAATAGAACACACAGGAAACAATAGTGTCTAAAACCTAATACTCTTAATCTCTGATTTAGGAAGGCCCAACATATGGACAAGCAGGTTGCAGGAACTCTCTGCTTTGCTGCTCAAGAAATCCTTTCATTTCACAACAGTGTCCCCTGTGTGTGAGGCTCTGTAGTAGTGGGAGAGGTGGTAGGACTGGAACAATAAGAGGGGGACTCATGGAGGAGAGACTGGTGGAGAGGATAGCATTTCTGTGAAAGGGATCACCATGAATACTTTACATTAATAAAAACAGCAACCTTGTAGAACCATTGTCTAATTAGATATAAGTACAGGAGGATATCTATACTAGAAATAGTGGGGAATATAATTGAATATGGTAGACTCATGATGGAGAGGCTTGAAACCAAGAACAGTTTAGATTAAATACAATAAAAAAGGGGAAACTGCTGTAGGTTTTTAAGACAGAGAGCTATTATCTATGTGCTGTTTGAGAAAAATCTAATTAGTCTTTGAGGATAGACAGAAGAAAACCTAAAGGCTTAGAAGCTATCTTCAAGAATAGCTTAGAAGAAAAAGGTATTGAAAATGCAAGTCAGCTAAGAGGCTATTATAATATATGAGCATAAGCTTATAAGTGTGTGTTAGTAGTTCAGTCATGTCCAACTCTTTGCAACCCAATGGATGGTAGCCTGCCAGGCTCCTCTGTCCATGAAATTGTCCATGCAAGAATACTGGAGTGGAAAGCCATTCCCTTCTCCAGTGGATCTTCTCGACCCAGGGATTGAACCTGGACCTCCTACATTGCAGGCAGATTCTTTACCATGAGAACCACCAGGGAAGCCCAACCTTACAAGGACTTGGGCTATAAAGGGGATCAATGGGAAGAAAGAAGGAGGACAAAATCAAGAAGTATACATCTGGACAAGGGAGGACGGGAGGGCCCCAGAGAAGAAAAGAGAATGATGAGGAACCTTCCAGAGTAATCTATACACTTCTAGTGAAAAAGAGAAAGGGAAGAGAAGGCAGTTGATTTTGAGGCTCCACGTATACTGAAATAGAAGGGAAGTCCCACTCTACCTGCTTAGAAATCCAGAGGAATTAATTCTTGAATTAGGAATTAGCTGGTTTGATGATATGGTTGAGTACTAAGCTTCCCCTCTCTTCCTCCCCTGCCTCCTATGAAGTTCTTAAGAAAAGAAGGGTGGTTACATTAGGAAGTTCAAGGGTAATCTTAGGTATTACCAGGCATCCACTTTTGTACAAACCCAAACATGGAGACAGCGTGCACATAAGCATCTCTGCCCTCCATCTTCTCAAGTGTTCATATCAATTATTATTAAGTAACCTAGTGATATAGCTAAGGGCCTAGGGTTTAATTCATTTGTTTCAACAGTGAACAGTTATTAATTTTGTGTTATATTAAAAATTATAATTGAGAACAGGGTTTATAATCTTCAACTAAAACAAATTTAGTAGAAAAATAGAGTAACTGATGAAAAAGTCTGACTTCATATTCCCAATCTGATTATGTAGTGACTCTTTTATTGATCAAATTGAATTATATAATGATTCTTTTATTGATCAAATTGATCTTGTGTCTAAAAGACAAAGTACTATACTTACTGGTGGATCCCTAAAATGAACACAATAAGAATTCTGTGGCTAAGATTTACAGGTTAAGAAAAAAGAATCCCTTACATTGAAATAAACTTTTACTCCAAAGTCAGTGCTTACCATGATCACTAAACAGAAGTTGCTTCCACTTCTGCCTTTCTGCCTCTGACGCTTTAAATCCCAGCACAGATTTCAGTTCTTGGAGCACCCTCTTGGATTCTTCATGTTCACGCTTCTGTCTCTCTCTGTCTTCTTGAGACAAGTAATAAAAATCATCCTTTCTGAAATCAGTGTCCATATCAATATCATCTACATAAGCTTCTAACTCCTGAAAATGAATAAAAGAAAAAGTATGGTACTTCAAGCAGACAGTTTTCTAGTAGCATTCACTGACTTGAACCTATCGAACTCCAAGATTAAAAAAAATAAGTACTCCTGACATAGGTCACTAAAGCACAAGTTGGGCATACAAGGCAAACACAGATAAACTGAAATCTTAATGAAACTTACTTGATACTAAAAAGAGTTGTGGATAAGAAAGTTTAACAACTTCAGTCATCATTTTTCTACTCTGATACCATTCAATAGATCTAGCCAAGATTCAAGCTATTAGCTATGTCAAAATCAATCAAAATTAGCAGGGCTGTTGGTTTACGGAGGTAGTCAGGTATGTTAGCTTTCTTTGGTAGACATTTGTGTTTCTTTCTGACTCTTCAGATGTTTGAACACTATTGCTAGGATTAGGGAACACCTTCATCTGATGGTTCTCCTTATCTCTAATGTGATGGGTAGGATCCTTATTACTCAGCTTCTGTTGCAGTTATGGTTAAGGAAAATTATTTGGGATCCGCTAATCAGGTGTAACTGGGTCAGATCTGAATCAGAAGTTTGTGATAAAAGAAACAGGCATTTTAAGGAATCTATTCCGGCAAGGATGGTGGCAGACCAAGTTTCTAGAGGTAGAGGTTCTGAATACAGTTTTCATTATTTAGCATGATGCAACAAGTGGCAATGTCTACACCCAGTAACTCAGCAGTGACGCTGCCACTGGAACAGTTCTTTTGAGTGACTTTGGCTGTGTACCCCAGCCTGCTTTAAGCTCATTATCTGGCCCTCTGAAATATTCTGTCGGCTATCTAATGGTTTTAAATAAATTTCTTTGTTAAACTAAGTAGGGTTGGTCTTCCTTTGCAATTAAGAATACTGAATAGACAAAATGACAAAGAAAAAGAAGTCTTCTTCTTCAGAAGATAAAGAAGTCTTCTTCAGAATAAGCAATATGTTGTCAATAACCAACTTAATCATCTAAAAAATAATTTTTAAAGTGAGGTATAACATACATCTTGATGATCTGCACTTTTGGGCTTCACTGGTGGCTCAGATGGTAAAGAATCTGCCTGTAATGCAGGAGACTCAGGTTCAATCCCTGGGTCGGGAAGACCTCCTGGAGAAGGGAATGGCTACCCATTCCAGTATTCTTGCCTGGAGAATTCCATGGACAGAGGACCCTGGCAGGCAACAGTCCATGGGGTCGCAAAGAGTCAGACACAACCAAGCATCTTTCACATAACATACATAGACCCATTCAAATGCACAAATCTTAAGTGTAAAGGATTTTTACATATGTACACATACTGGGAACCACCTCTCTGATCAAGATAAAAACATTTCCAGCATCCCAGAAGGTACCTTTACCAATGTACTAATTTTTAATGCGTTTCATCACTTTTAAGTATTAAAGAAATGGACAATTAGATATAAACAGGAAAATCTGCTGGTAGATTCAATGGATAAAAATTCAAGGCACTAAGAACTAATGATATGATATAAATTCAATACACTGTGTTGTGATTTTTGAAGATCATTAGAAATATAAATTCAACAACTGTGCACAATTATTCAACAACTGTTCTGTGCTAAGGTGCTTCAGTTGTGTTGGACTCTTTGCGACCCTGTGGACTGTAGCCCTACCAGGCGCCTCTGTCCATGGGATTTTCCAGGCAAGAATACTGGAGTGGGTTACCATTTCCTTCTCCAGGGGATCTTCCTGACCTAGGGATTGAACCTGTGTCTCTTACAACTCCAGAATTTGCAGGCAGGTTCTTTACCACTAGCGCCACCTGAGAAGCCCTCAAAATGGGGTGCCATGCCCTCCTCCAGGGGATCTCCCCAAACTGGGATCGAACCCTGGATAATTTTAATTCAACTATTACCCATGTCAATTACAGAGAAGGGAGGTAAGGTTTGTACATGAAACTCTTTAGAGGGAAGAAAAGCAGTTTTCCTCCTTACCTGCTCCTCAGGGATTGGATCTTTGTCTGCAATGTGTAGAGGAGGCTGCCTCAGAGGCACCACAGTGCAGCGTGGGTTCTCACACGCCGTTTCAGGTTTACCTTAAAGAGGAGCACAGAAATGAGTGAACATCTACTAAAGTTCATAAAGAGTAACACTTGTAGATTTATAATTTAAATAAACTCTTGGAGAAGAAAACCTGTTTTATCTCTTCCTTTTTCACCTTACCATAGTACCTGGCACACAGGAGGTACTCTAAATGCTTGAACAATCAACTTTACTCATGGCATAGAAACAGACTCAAGACAGACCATCATCACTCTTCCCTATGAAAAACAAACTTCAATTCTGTACTTTACTTATACTATTTTTATTCTCAGGAGAAATTAGGATCGGAAATGAGTTTCATAAGTAACAGATTGAAAAGATTATCTCAGGTGAGGTTAACTTCGATTAATTATTAAAAAATAGTGTTTGGCATCCAATCTCGGGGTTATTTAGCCTCATGAGCTCTCTTTTATCATAATCTGTCTACTTTAAAGAAGTAGGGGTTAAGCCTCTAGATTTTTACCTTTCAAGAATAATGACAGATAGATGGTTGGGGTCAGAGGTGGGGGAGACTCTTGGCTAGCATGGGCTGGTATGGTCAGAGCAATCTAGGCTAGCAGGGGAGAACTCTCAGTGGGTAAAATCAGCAGAAATGTGACTTAGCCCACAGTGTCAGGTGACTAGTTACATACAACAGACTGAGTAAATAAGTAAATATATTGAAACTAATGACAGTCAAGCTTCTCATAATCACAAAAGGGAAGAACAAATACAGAGAAGGGGGAGGCCAGAATAAACTATGTGGTACTGAAACTGAATTGGAGGTACTGGTATGAACGCGTGGTTTACAACATACATGGACACATAGATACACAAATAGAAATAGATGTGTGTGTACATGTATATGAGTTGTGTGCGTGCTCAGTTGTGTCTAACTCTTTTGTGACCAGATGGACTGCAGCCTGTACATATATATATGCAGATGTATTTCACAGTTCTGTACACCGAGAAGTGGTAAAAGCAGTAACATCCCAGTGGCCATGAGCATTCCTAGCACTTAAGATCTTGGTTTCTAAAGGTCATTTTCCATTGAAAAGAATGAGGCTTCTTGGAGACAAGGCAGATGTTAGGGCTGGAGGCAAGGAAAGTATGAGACAAAGTCAACAAGTGCTCAAAGAATGATGGTGACAGCAACCTTGAATGGGCTCCCTCTGGTCAAACTATGGACAACCTGAGCAACAATATAAAATAAAAGTAACAAATTATGATCTATTGAATAAAATAAGAATCCATACATCCATACTAATATAAATGTGTAAATAAGTAGAAAGGGGGATGCTTAACCTTGTGTCAACCAGTAAGTGTAGGTGGAAAACAGAATTAGAAAATTACAATTTGGCAACCACCACAGCAATATCCAAATGAAGCAAGAACTATCAATGGATGCTAAAAGTAGTGGGTGAAAACATTTTAAGCTATTCACTTTTTGATACACAATTTTATGAGTTTAGATAAATTAGTCATGTAATCACCATTACCACTGATCACGATACAGAATAGTCTTATCACCTCAAAACATCTACTTATGCTGCCTCTTTATGCCCTATTCCTCCCTTCATATCCAACTCCTAGTAATCACTGATATGTTTCTTATTCCTGTTAAACTTTATCATTTTGAGACTGTCCTATAAATGGAATCACACAGTATGCAGTGATTTGAGCCTAACCTCTGCTGATTAGCATAATGCATCCTCCATCTTACTGACAGAACAGTAGTAGTTCATTTCTTTTTTATTTCTGAGTAGTATTTCACTGTATGGATGGATGTAATGATTTATGTATTCATCAGCTGAAGGACCTTGGGTTGTTTCTTGATTCTGTTGGTATACTGTGGGTACACAGAAGAATGTCTGATTTTTAAAAATATGAACAGAAATACTTAGGGGCAATGGGATTTCATGTCTGTTACTTAACTCAAATGGTTTAGAATAATACCACCAAAAGAATTTATAGACAAATACACACACAAATGTGGTAGAATGTAAAAAACTGGGGAATCTGGAATTAAGGGGTACTTAAAATTATTCTTGTGATATTCCTATAATTTTGAAATAATTAAAAGAAAAAGATATAGCTAACTAAAGCATCTGTTTCTTAAAAAATTTAAGCTAACAATTTTATTTCAAGTTGTGTATCCAAAGCTATGATGGGCATTTTAGTGAGAAAAGTTTCTGAATACTTGTATCTTAGTTCATATCATTACCACCTATGAGCAAATCAAGAAATGGCTTATCACCTGCCCAATGATTTGAGACTGTTTTAACAATCATGTTCAAGTGACTAAGATTCAATATCTTACAGTATGCTAAGGGAGGCATGAATGGGATGCATCTTCTAACACCCAGTGGTCTCCTGAGTGTTTCTATTTATAAAAAATACACCCAAAAGCTCTAGAGTTAAGTCATCTAAAAAAGTTTAATATGCATAAATATTTGCACATATTAAAAACCCTTGGCAAATCTATCTTTTGGAGAAAGAATTATTCACCATTTACATTTGAGGAAATCTATTGATAGTATATCAGTAATTAGCTTGTTTACATTTCCTTTGAAAAATGCTAATACTTTTACTATCTAAGGACTCATTCAGTTTGCTTAAGACAGTAAACAAAGTATTACAGATCTAGCTATAAACAAAACAATGACTTAACAGGATGATAAAGCATTCCTCACCTTTGCCAATAATACAATTTTTTATTTTTTAATTGAAGGATAATTGCTTTACAGAATTTTGTTGTTTCGTTGTTTTCTGTCAAACATCAACATGATCAGCCATAGGTGTACATATGTCCCCTCCCTCTTAACATCATAATAAAGGTCCAAGGGATAAACATGTTATTGACTTACAGCACAAGTTTAAAGATTAATATGCCAAACATTTACAATTAAATTAGTGAAGTATTTTATTAATTATTATTTACTAATAATTTTACTAATTATAACTATATAAATTAATGAAGTATTTTATCTTAAAAGTAAATTCAATCTCTGGTCCCTGACTATCAAAACTCATTATTACCCTAACTGGAAAAGAGTTTCTGGAATTTCTAATAATGGAATAATACTATTAAACTCTATTTTTTTAATTAAAAATTTAAAAAAGGAAGTATATGATTCAGGGAAACTTCAAATCATATTCATTTTTTATTTACAAAAATAAGAGCCAAAACTTTATATTCAGTGTCAATTTGCACATATAAGTTCACCTTTTTTTTTTTTAGACAACTAAGAAATTTTATCAAGTCAGTCTTATCATGCAGACAAGAAGTATACCTAATAAAGTCCTACTGGGAATAAGTATGTCTGGTAAGTGTATGCAAAAGAACTCTCTCATAGGTACCTTTTTTATCTGTATTTCTTCGTAGCAATTTGTCCACTTGAGAAATGGCCTCTTCCCAGCAATTGTTGCTCGCTTGAACATGGGGCTGAATTAACTTTAATTTCTGTTCTAGGATTTGATAAGCTTCTGATACTAGTTCCTGTGTTTCTTTAGTACAGACAAGCTTTTCAAGTTCATCCTCAAGAATTATTACCCTGAGTAATAAAGAAAAACAGAAACAGATTTCTAAACTATGAAACGAAATGCATAATTCACAAAGTTTATTTTAAAAAAAAGTTTGTAAGATGAGAAAAAGTTCTGAATGTGGAAGGTGGTGATGGTTGCACAACAATATATATGTACTTAATGCCACTTACCTGTAGCTTAAAAATGGTTAAGTGGTAAATTTTACATTATGTGCATTTACTAGTTTAAAAAAAAGTTTATAGAGTATCATATATTTCTTCAACAAATATTTCTTGCATATATACCAGGCATTTTTAAAAACTAAAAAGATAAATTAAACCTATTTCCTACTTACAAGAAACTTAAAACACATCAGAGAAGTGATACATATATGATATTATAAAAAATTAAAACTAACATTTTATTTCCAATTTAAAGATGAGAAATTAGGTCTAGAGAGTTGAAAAAACTTGCCCAGGTCATACAGCTGGTAAATTGTAAAGCTGGGTTACATCCAGGCACAAAATGACAGAGAGAAAGATGGGATTAAAAGAATTCAGAAGAGGAGCAAGTTACTATGCTAAGGAAGAGGTACTTCTGAGGTAGCACTGAAGGATGGATAAAATCTGAGGATGTACAGAAGATGAAGAAGGTCATTCTAGATGGTGATGGGAAATAGCCTTTATACAGTTTGGCTGGACTGAGGTAAAGGAGTGAGAAATAGAGAGAGAGAGCAGACTGCAGTCAGTTTATAGCAAACCCTTTCTGCAGAATGTTTTATACAGACTTCAGTCTAAGCTGCTACACTCACTCCAAATCCAGGGCAATTTTTCAGATAAGTAAGAAAGCAAATATAAGGCTCAGAAACATTCATCTGGCAGCAGGCACTCTACAGACCGGAGTACACTTACAGAGTTAATGCCCTCCTGTAGGCAAGTGAGAATGGGAATGGCAAATGGGACAAGCCAGAGGAGGAATGAAACACTGAATAATTTTTTAGATAACACTTTTTTCAAAGCTCTGTGTGGCAGTGCTAAAGAGCAAATCAGATATGATGCTTTGTGACTGGATTGCTCTCTAGTGAAAGTATTTTGAAGGGTGATTACAGTAGCATACATAAAATCTTTCATTTTTTAACAGGAAACATACCTCCCATGTATTTTCCATAATCCCTGGCCAAGGTACAAAGCCCTTCTTTGTCATTTTCATGTCCATCCAGTGTAGTACTCTTTCTTCCCAAACCATCTTTCTCATGCTAATGCATTTTATTACACCCTGTACATTTCTGATTCCATTGTCAAACATTAATTCTTGACAGACCCTGGTTTGCCTAACACAACCTTTCCATCCACTGAAATCTTGTTTCCCTCTCATGCTGATCCACCTTTTGCCACTCACTCCAATGGACAGCCTGATCTCCCATATTCCCAGTGGGAGATAGCTTTCTTAGAGCAGCAGCAACAGACCAATGGAACATCCCCGCCTCATAGTTTCTTAATTGTTCCCTATGCCCCAACCTTTACATCAGTCTTATATACCTATCTCAGACCTTCAACTGATGGTTAAATCTTTTTAAAATGTCTTTCTGACCTTAATTTCCTATCTGTATACATCACATCCTTCTTCACTCTGGTAAATTAGCCTTTTGATTTTACTGAGACTTCAAGACCTTTTGATGCATTTTCTTATCTTTGAAAATCAACTGCGGCACCCCCCCTTCCACATCTTGCTTGGTATCCAGGGTCAAGTACATCACCTACAATCTGCTCAACTCATTAAATTTCTCTGACCTTCCCCTGATTACAACACAACATGAACCAACTCATTCATCTGATCCAGTCCTATACTATAAGCATCTGTTATAGAAAACTTTCACTGAAATGACTGGGCACGGCATTTTACTAAGGTGGAGTACTAACAATACCATGAGAAGTAGAAGATCAACAAATATAAACTATGGATCGCACATTTTACTATTCAATTGGGGCAAAAAAACTTGTTCTATGCTATAGAAACATTGTACAGGAGACAGGGATCAAGACCATCCCCATGGAAAAGAAATGCAAAAAAAGCAAAATGGCTGTCTGAGGAGGCCTTACAAATAGCTGTGAAAAGAAGAGAAGTAAAAAGCAAAGGAGAAAAGGAAAGATATTCCCATTTGAATGTAGAGTTCCAAAGAATAGCAAGGAGAGATAAGAAAGCCTTCCTCAGTGATCAATGCAAAGAAATAGCAGAAAACAACAGAATAGGAAAAACTAGAGATCTCTTCAAGAAAATTAGAGATACGAAGGGAACATTTCATGCAAAGATGGGCTCAATAAAGGACAGAAATTGTATGGACCTAACAGAAGCAGAAGATATTAAGAAGAGGTGGCAAGAATACACAGAAGAACTGTACAAAAAAGATCTTCACGACACAGATAATCATGATGGTGTGATCACTCACCTAGAGCCAGACATCCTGGAATGCGAAGTCAAGTGGGCCTTAGGAAGCATGGCTACGAACAAAGCTAGTGGAGGTGATGGTATTCCACTTGTGCTATTTCAAATTCTGAAAAATGATGCTGTGAAAGTGCTGCACTCGATATGCCAGCAAATTTGGAAAACTCAGCAGTGGCCACAGGACTGGAAAAGGTCAGTTTTCATTCCAATCCCTAAGAAAGGCAATGCCAAAGAATGCTCAAACAACTGCACAGTTGCATTCATCTCACACGCTAGTAAAATAATGCTCAAAATTCTCCAAGCCAGGCTTCAGCAATATGTGAACCGTGAACTTCCAGATGTTCAAGCTGGTTTTAGAAAAGGCAGAGGAACCAGAGATCAAATTGCCAACATCCGCTGGATCATTGAAAAAGCAAGAGAGTTCTAGAAAAACATCTATTTCTGCTTTATTGACAATGCCAAAGCCTTTGACTGTGTGGATCACAATAAACTGTGGAAAATTCTGAAAGAGATGGGAATACCAGACCACCTGACCTACCTCTTGAGAAACCTGTATGCAGGTCAGGAAGCAACAGTTAGAACTGAACATGGAACAACAGACTGGTTCCAAATAGGAAAAGGAGTACGTCAAGGCTGTATATTGTCACCCTGCTTATTTAACTTATATGCAGAGTACATCATGAGAAATGCTGGGCTGGAAGAAGCACAAGCTGGAATCAAGATTGCTGGGAGAAATATCAATAACCTCAGATATGCAGATGACACCACCTTTATGGCAGAAAGTGAAGAAGAACTAAAGAGCCTATTGATGAAAGTGCAAGAAGAGAGTGAAAAAGTTGGCTTAAAGCTCAACGTTCAGAAAACTAAGATCATGGCATCTGGTCCCATCACTTCATGGGAAATAGATGGGGAAACAGTGGAAACAGTGTCAGACTTTATTTTTTTGGGCTCCAAAATCACTGCAGATGGTGATTGCAGCCCTGAAATTAAAATATGCTTACTCCTTGGAAGGAAAGTTATACCAACCTAGATAGCATATTAAAAAGCAGAGACATTACTTTGCCAACAAAGGTCCATCTAGTCAAGGCTATGGTTTCTCCAGTGGTCATGTATGGATGTGAGAAATTTCTTTATGGACCATAAAGCAAGCTGGGCACCGCAGAATTGATGCTTTTGAACTGTGGTGTTGGAGAAGACTCTTGAGAGTCCCTTGGGTTGCAAGGAGATCCAACCAGTTCATCCTAAAGGAGATCAGCCCTGGGTGTTCATTAGAAGGGATGATGTTGAAGCTGAAATTCCAATACTTTGGCCACCTCATGCCACTCATTGGAAAAGACCCTGATGCTGGGAAGGATTGGGGGCAGGAGGAGAAGGGGACGACAGAGGATGAGATGGCTGGATGGCATCACTGACTTGATGGACATGAGTTTGGGGAAACTCCGGGAGTTGGTGATGGACAGGGAGGCCTGGTGTGCTGCGATTCATGGGCTCGCAAAGAGTCAGACACGACTGAGCAACTGAACTGATGCTATAGAAAAATGTCCAAACCTTTTATTCAGAAAAATAGCAATATAATACTCTTCAACTACCTAAAATAACACTTCTCGGCTTTTGTCCTATCTTTCTAGGTTTTCTGTTGAAATAAAAAAATTAAAAACTATAAATGAATCCCCCAAATTACAGTACTATCAAATCAGTTTGTTACATTTGTAGGTTGAAACCATCCCTTAGGCTGTGTCTCAAATTTTGTTGCTTCTTTTCAGCTAAGATACAAGCCAACAACCACAATGGCACAAGAATGAAGCCTGCTAATCATGGGTATGTTTCCTTATATGGCTTCTAAACTTACTCATTCAGTAATGCTTTCAGATGTAGCTGCAAACTGCGTACTGCCGTATGAACATTACTCAGTTCTCTTGACTTCTGCTGAGTTTTGGATAAACGCTGGGGTGCCGACTGGTGCTGAGTTTCAAAGTACCGGTAGAACTCATAGCTGCGCTTAAGCTCTTCCAAACAGGCAGAATGAGCGTGAGGTAGACCTTGAGTCACATCAGATAAGATACGATGAGGCAAAAGTGCTGGAGTAAGTAGGGGCCCAGGAGGTGAATTTGTTGTAGAAAGCAACAGGGCTAGCCGCCTAAAGAACTCTGAACTCTGTGCCACCCAGAGCTGAAACAGAACCTAAAAAGAAAAAAAAAAGAAAAAAAGAACAAGATCAATAAAAAAATATTGGCCAATATTCAAAATAAACTACAAATTTATTTATCTTAACTTCTGGATTAAACTTTTCACTTTATCCTAAGTAATGAATATAGCTGAGCTTGAACTAACTCTAAGAGTAGCGAAGAATGCATGCATGAATAAGTCGCTTTAGTCATGTCCAACTCCTTGTGATCCTATGGACCGTAGCTCACCAGGCTTCTCTGCCCAAGGGATTCTCCAGGCAAGAATACTGGAATGGTTTGCCATGCCCTTCTCCAAGGGATCTTCCAGACAAAGGGATCAAACCCACATCTCCTTCAGCTCCTGCACCACTAGCGAGACCTGGGAAGCCCATGTTACATCAAATTATGTAGTCATAGGACATACAAACTTCTGATCCTATAGCACCTCATACCAGTTTATCAGTTCAGTTCAGTCGCTCAGTCGTGTCTGACTCTTGCGACCCCATGAATTGCAGAACCAGTTTATAATTTAGTGTAATTCTGTCCTAAAAGAGAAATGCTGATGGAATGAGACACACCTAATTAGAAATGAATGTTCTTTGATGAATTATTTTTTAAAAAATGTGTACAAAGGAGAAATGGAGAGAGCAGGAATGATGGATCTGTGTAAGTCCAAAGAAATAAGTCATTGATGGATCCAGAGTTTGGGGTTCAAAATTAGCCTAGGAAATAGCTAAGAAATAACATAAAAATCAGTTCCAGAGTGATCATACTCAGGAATGTCTGGCATGAGAAACTACAACAACCATTCGTGAAAGACACACCCTGATCCCGGCAGCAAAGGATTCCTAGAAATAGTCCTGTTCAAGAGGACAATATCAAACATACAAATACAATCTAGTATGAAAAGGAGTTAGCAGATAACAGAGAGGATTGAACCGCTTTGGATAATTTAGATTCTAGTTTTTTATAAACATGAAAATGGACATTATTTAAACTGGTATACTAAATGAATTTTAAAATTATGCAAATAATGAATTACGATAATTTAATGTAAACCTATTTTACTATTAACATTTTTTTTAATAAGCAAGGCCAAAATTCCAAATCACTAAAGATACACAAAGAATTCTTAAATATAAATACAAGCTATCACAGAAGTCTTACTTAACCATTAAATTTTATCAGTAAAATAATTTTCCTGGAAATTCCTTGGTAGTCCCGTGGCTGTCTTTGTGCTTTTACTGCTGTGCCCCAGGTTCAATCCCTGGTTGGGAAACTAAGATGCCACAAGTTGTGCAGTGTGGCCAAAAGAAATCTTTTCTTTATCCCTTTATTTGTTCATTCAACAAGTGTTTTTTGAGCATCTATGATGTGCCAAGCAGTATTATGGGTGCTAATAATATAGCAGAGAACAAAAGTGAAAAATATCCCTGCCCTGATGGAGCTTATGTTCAAGTAGTTGGGCAATAGATATTAATCAAGTAAAAGATAAGTTTCTTGGCTGACGGGGTATGGAGAGAATATAGCAGAGAAGGGGAACAACAAATGTGTGTTTGTGTGTATACATGTGAGGGGAAGAGAAAGGAGAGAAAAGCAGAGGGACACAATAAGCAAGGGGGAAGGGTGCATAATTGGATTTTTACTCTAACAGAAATGGGGAGCTACTGAAGGTTTCTAAGCATCAGAGTTATATGATTCGAGTTAAGCTTTAACAAGATCATTCTGGCTGCTGTGCTGATAGATAATAGGGAGGTGAGCAGAAGACAGGAGGTTACTGCAATAATGCAGGTGGGAGTTAACCAGGTACCTTGCACATAATGGTGAGTTGTAAGAGGTAGTTCAGTTCAGTTCAGTCGCTCAGTCGTGTCCGACTCTTTGCAACCCCATGGACTGAAGGCTTTCCTGTCCATCACTAACTACCGGAGCTTACTCAAATTCATGTCCATTGAGTTGGTGATGCCATCCAACCATCTCATCCTCTGTCATCCTCTTCTCCTCCCGCCTTCAATCTTTCCCAGCATCAGGGTCTTTTCAGATGAGTCAGTTCTTCACATGAAGTGGCCAAAGTATTAAAGTTTCAGCTTCAGCATCAGTCCTTCCAATGAGTATTCGGGACTGATTTCCTTTAGAATTGACTGGTTGGATCTCCTTGCTGTCCAAGTGACTCTCAAGAGTCTTCTCTAACACCACAGTTCAAAAGCATCAATTCTTCAGTGCTTAGCTTTCTTTATAGTCCAACTCTCACAACCAAACATGACCACTGGAAAAACCATAGCCTTGACTAGACAGACCTTTGTTGACAAAGTAATGTCTCTGCTTTTTAAAATGCTCTCTAGGTAGGTCAAAACTTTCATTCCAAGGAGTAAGCGTCTTTTCATTTCATGGCTGCAATCACCATCTGCAGTGATTTTGGAGCCCCAAAAAATAAAGTCAGCCACTGTTTCCCCACCTATTTGCCATGAAGTGATCTTAGTTTTCTGAATGTTGAGTGTTAAGCCAACTTTTTCACTCTTTCACTTTCATCAAGAGTCTCTTTAGTTCTTCTTCACTTTCTGCCATAAGGGTGGTGTCATCTGAATATTTGAGGTTATTGATATTTCTCCCGGCAATCTTGAGTCCAGCTTGTGTTTCTTCCAGCCCAGCATTTCTCATGCTGTACTCTGCATATAAGTTAAATAAGCAGGGTGATAATATACAGCTTTGACGTACTTCTTTCCTGATTTGGAACCAGTTTGTTGTTCCGTGTTCAGTTCTAACTGTTGCTTCCTGATCTGCATACAGGTTTCTCAAGAGGCAGGTCAGGTGGTCTGGTATTCCCATCTCTTGAAGAATTTTGTTGTGATCCACACAGTCAAAGGCTTTGACATAGTCAATAAAGCAGAAGTAGATGTTTTTCTGGAACTCTCTTGCTTTTTCGATGATCCAATGGATGTTGCCAATTTGATCTCTGGTTCCTCTGCCTTTTCTAAATTCAACTTGAACATCTGGAAGTTCACAGTTCAACTTCACGGTTAACGTACTGTTGAAGCCTGGCTTGGAGAATTTTGAGCGTTACTTCACTAGCATGTGATATGAGTACAACTGTGCAATAGTTTGAGGATTCTTTGGCATTGCCTTATTAGGGAATGGAATGAAAACTGACCTTTTCCAGTCCTGTGGCCACTGCTGAGTTTTCCAAATTTGCTGGCATATTGAGTGCAGCACTTTCACAGCATCATCTTTTAGGATTTGAAATAGCTCAACTGGAATTCCATCACCTCCACTAGCTTTGTTTGTAGTGATGCTTCCTAAGGCCCACTTGACTTCACATTCCAGGATGTCTGGCTCTAGGTGAGTGATCACACCATCATGATTATCTGTGTCGTGAAGATCTTTTTTGTACAGTTCTTCTGTGTATTCTTGCCACCTCTTCTTAATATCTTCTGTTTCTCTTAGGTCCATACCATTTCTGTCCTTTATTGAGCCCATCTTTGCATGAAATGTTCCCTTGGTATCCCTAATTTTCTTGAAGAGATCTCTAGTCTTTCCCATTCTATTGCTTTCCTCTATTTCCTTGTACTGATCACTGAGGAAGGCTTTCTTATCTCTCCTTGCTATTCTTTGGAACTCTGCATTCAAATGGGTGCATCTTTCCTGTTCTCCTTTGCCTTCTTTTCTTTTCAGAGCTATTTGTAAGGCCTTACAAATTTGCCTTTTTGCATTTCTTTTTCTTGGGCATGGTCTTGATCCCTGCCTCCAGTACAATGTCAAGAACGTCTGTCCACAGTTCTTCAGGCACTCTGTCTATCAGATCTAATCCCTTGAATCTATTTGTCCCTTCCACTGTATAATACTAAGGGATTTGATTTAGGTCCTACCTGAATGGAGTGGTTTCCCCTACTTTCTTCAATCTAAGCCTGAATTTGGCAATAAGAATTTCATGATCTGAGCCACAGTCAGCTTCTGGTCTTGTTTTTGCTGACTGTATAGAGTTTCTCCATCTTTGGCTGCAAAGAATATAATCAATCTGATTTCAGTATTGACCATCTGGTGATGTCCATTTGTAGAGCCTTCTCTTGTGTTGTTGGAAGAAGATGTTTGCTATGACCAGTGCGCTCTCTTGGCAAAACTATATTAGCCTTTGCCCTACTTCATTCTGTACTCCAAAGCCAAATTTGCCTGTTACTCCAGGTATTTCTTGACTTCCTACTTTTGCATTCCAGTCCCCTATAATGAAAAGGACATCTTTTTGGGGTGTTAGTTCTAGAAGATCTTGTAGTTGTTCATAGAACCATTCAACTTCAGTAAGAGGTAAGCAGAGGGCAAACTCTGGATACATACAGAATGGACAGAATCTATTTACAGAGTGAAAGTGTTAACAAGGATGATTCTAGGGTTTCAGATTCTGGTTGTTTCAGATAACTAAAAGACAAGTTGGCATAGCTTACTGCCCTAAAAAAAACAAAGACTATTATGTAATCATTGCCATGTTGTCCAATTAAACCAAAACGCAGAAATACGCATTTTTTCTTGTTTGCTCTTTAAATAAGGGAAGCTGCTCTGGATGAGGGGATAACCATAGTTTACGGGCACTCAGGAAATGCTGTTTTAAATCATTTTCAGGGAGTCCCCTGCAGTCAATTGGTTTGGACTTGGCATTTTCACTGCCATGGCCCTGGTTCAATCCCTGGTCAGTGAACTAAGATCTTGCAAGCCAAACAGCAAACTGAAAAAAAAAAAAGCATTTTCACAAAATGTAGATTTGCTTTTTAAAGCAGGAAATATACTCTTTATAATAATTTTACAAAAAACTAGTTAAAATTTTGAACTAAGGAAAAAAGAGGGGTAAGGACTCTGTACTAGATATTTCACATATGTCTCTCCTCAGGATAAAGTTAGGAAGTTTCATTCCTTTCCAAAGATGCAGCATTTGCTATTGCTAAGCTCTCCTGAACACCAGACTACCTTTCTTGCCTCTTGAGAAATCTGTATGCAGATCAAGAAGCAACAGTTATAACCAGACATGAAACAATGGACTGGTTCCAAATTGGGAAAGGAGTACGTCAAGGCTTGTATACTGTCACCCTGCTTATTTAACTTTTATGCAGAGTACATCATGCGAAATGCCAGGCTGGATGAAGCACAAGCTGGAATCAAGATTGCTGGGAGAAATATCAATAACCTCAGATATGCAGATGACATCACACTTATGGCAGAAAGTGAAGAGGAACTCAAGAGCCTCTTGATGAAAATGAAAGAGGAGAGTGCAAGAGCTGGCTTAAAACTCAGCATTCAAAAACTAAGATCATGGCATCTGGTCCCAGCACTTCATGGCAAACAGATGGGAAAACAATGGAAACAAGTGACAAACTTTATTTTCGTGGGCTTCAAAATCACTGCAGATGGTGACTGCAGCCATGAAATTAAAAGACACTTGCTTTTATGGAATCAAGCTCAGCTGTGACAAACCTAGAGAGCCTATTAAAAAGCAGAGACATTACTTTGCCGGTAAAGGTCCATATAGTCAAAGCTATGGTTTTTCCAGTAGTCATGCACTGATGTGAGAGTTGGACCATAAAGAAGGCTGAGTGCCGAAGAATTGATGCTTTTGACCTGTGGTGTTGGAGAAGACTCTTGAAAATCCCTTGGACTGCAATGAGATCAAACCAGTCAAAGGAAATCAGTCCTGAATATTCTTTGGAAGGAGTGATGCTGAAGCTAAAGCTCCAGCTCGCATCTGGCCACCAGATGCAAAGAACTGAGTCATTAAAAGAGACCCTGATGCGGGAAAGATTGAAGGCGAGAGAAGAAGGGGACAAGAGAGGATGAAATGGTTGGATGGCATCACCAACTGGATTAATATGAATTTGAGCAAACTCCACGAGTTGGTAGCTGTGATTTATGTCACAGCAAGAAGCCTGGCGTGCTACAGTCCATGGGGTCTCAGAGAATTGTACACGACTGAGTGACTGAACTGAACTGAAGCTCTTCTGAGAGAAGATATGCAAGCAATTAAAAAAACAAAACAAAACATTTTTTCTTTAAAGGACATAATGAAGATTACAAAGGAAAACAAAAGCACCTGATTTATTCGTAAACTATCTTTCACTACATTTTTTTTTTAAAGCTTTAATTAGTGTTGCTCTTTTGAGAAATAATTTTCTTTTAAAATTTACCTTATAAAATTCACTTTGAAATTCTTTATCTGGATATAATGACAACTGTGTATGGTGGCCGTACACAGTTTTTGAACATTACAGGAATTTTTAGCAATTTATAAAGGAAACCTCAAGATAGGCCACTTTTGGAGTCTGATGTTCCTGGTTACAATGCAACACAATCACCAAGTTTAGTTATGTATTAGTTATATGTCAAAATAAAACAAAATTAAAACACTAAAGTCTCATTTGTAAAATAATATGGGTGAGCAAAGAGGATCCAGCTATATCCTTCATCATAGTATGTGGAGGAGATAAGTGAACACGTTCCACATTTTAGAATAGGTCATGTCAGACAGAATTTTAAAAAATCAGCTAACATTTATTAATCACTTACTCAGTCCCAGGCACTGGACTGGCAAATATTTAATCCTTTAGTGATAAGCATCTCATTTTTATGAACACAGAAACGATGACTTGTTCAAGACCACATCAGTAGTCAGGTGGTAAGAGTCAAACTTAGAAGTCTAACTCCAAGAGACCCACTTTTTCTCTTTGCTGCCTGTACTTGGACCAAATATAATCCAGGATTTAACAAGCTTTTTAAAAAGCATAGAAAAATAGGGAAATAATTGAGACATCTTGATGAGTAAAGAAAAAATCATTTAAAAAAGAAAGAAATATGACCATAATTCTCTCTCCAAATCCTTCTTAAAGAGTAACAGCTATTACCATTTTGGGTTGATCAGGCTTTGTTGTAGGTATTTGGTATGTTTTCTCATTTAATCTAAAACCGTGTAGGGCAGGTATGGTAACCCCTTTTTACAGCTTAGTAAATTCAAAGAATAACTCATTCAAGTCAAACAACTAGCCAATGTTAGGGCTAAAATGTAAACCCACATCTGCTTAATTCCAAAGTCCCTGCTTTTTCATCATTAAGAATCTCCCAAATTGTCCTTTGAAAATAACTATTTCCATTCACAGAATAAAGCATGGTCATGGTATTGAATTTAGAAGTAAATGGAATTACCTATAGTGCAACCACCTTAAGAATAGCTAATTGTATATTAGTATTTTCTCATGGTCTTTTTTAAAAACAGAGTTGTGGTCATACTAAATATATATTTACTTATTCTGATTGTTGTACTGGTTTCTCCAAATTTTTACAAAATCTTCATAAGCAAGTTGTAGCTATTATACAATGGTCCCTACTGGATTTAACATAATTCATGCAATTATTCCTCTACTGCTGCACATTTAGGCAGTGTTCCATTTTTAACTATTATGAACAGAGCTAATAAGCAACTTGGTCCATAAAGCTTTAAGATACTTGAAATAATTTCTTTAAGAAATATTTGCATAAGTGAATTACTGATTCTATCATTTTTAAGGCACTTTAAATGTCAAAGTGCATTCTGAAACAAATTTTAAGGAACTAAGGTAAACCAAGAAGAAAATTATTGTAGTGGCCTTGATAAGAATGATGGCAGCTATGACTAGCATGGTGGGAAATGACGTGAAAAAAAGGGAAAGAGTTTAAAATGTAGTTTAAAGGTGGAACCAGCACAAAAATCTACTGATAGCTTCTATGTGAAGGGTAAAAAGAGAAAGAAGGACGATAGTATCCAGATATCTAGCTTAATAAGTTGTATGGTGACATTTATTAAGATGGGTTACAATGACATTAAAAATAAGTCAAGGTGAATTTCAAGTAACTGGAAAGAAAAACAGGAGAACTAGAACTCTTATGTGGATCTGAAAATTTCAAAGATGTGAAACTTCATACAGTCTCAAAACAAAATGGATGTTGAAAAATATGTTGTTAATTACACTTGTACTGATTTCCACAGTATCAAGTGAAGTTTAAAGACTAGGAATAAAGAAATATCAAAGTGGAGTTTGCTAAATACTGAAAATGAACTTCAAGACATCTGGACTGACTTTCAAAAAATATTGCTGGAATCTTACAATACATACAGTTTTGTAACATTCTTTAACTTATGTTTTTTTATGTTATTTTTTTCTACTACTAACTCCAAACAGTTCAGTAAATGAATGCATCATAAATCATTATTAATCTCATATCACTGAACTTTTCCTTTGTTTCCAATATTTGCTGCTGTAGTAATATTACGAACATACCTTGAATATATCTTCAATTACTGAGATGAATCTATAAGCTAAAGATGATGGAGTAAAGGGTACATACTTTTGTAAAAACTGGTATTCACTGCTAAAGCGAAGCAGTTGATACTTTCACCACTGGTGTGAGGTCTCTCAAAGTCTTCACTGACAATGACTATTATCAACTTTCAAAATCTTTGGCAAAATATTTACTTATTTTTCTTTGTTACTTTCATTAGTAATAAGATTGAAATTTTTTTATCATATTTATTGGCCATTTCTATTTCTTCTTTTGTGAACTGGCAATTCACGCACCTGACCTATCTTCAATAGGTTTTACATATCTTAGTGTTCTTTATATAGAAAGAATTCAAGCTTATAAATCATTGCATTACCCCTCTTCCTCGAGCTTATTCACATTTAAAGGATACAGCATTTAAAGTTTAGAAGTTTATGTAGTCAAATATATCCTTTTAAGAGACTTTAACATATGAAAAAATTCTTGTTCTAAACAAGGATTTGGAAGATTTTCCAAGGGGTAGATCTTGTAAGTTCTTTACCCATGTTTATTGAAACAAATGGCTAGTAAATAAAATCATACATTGGGTTCCTATTAAACTCATTTATCTTCAAATTCTAATTTAATTTCAGAAATAAATATATTAAGAATTTTAAGTATTTTAACATCGGAATATAAGGATTTCCTCATCCAATCTTTATGATACTCTCCATTTTTAAAGGCAACTTCAAAAACACCAGTAAGGCTATTATGGTGATGGTATCCAGCAAACAACAAAAGTGGGGGGACAGGTGTACCATGTACGTTCAGAAAGCACAAACACAACCCAAATGCATCTATCTTTTCTTCAGCCCTTCACATCCATGAATGGATTACCTTCAACGCAGGCAGGCTGAAGCCATCTGTAAGGTTATGTGCTTCCTCTTCTGAAATCTGCTCTTCACTAAGTCCAAGGCCCAGCTCCTTAAAAGGCACCACACAGATGTAGTTGGTTACATTGTCACTCTCGGAGTTCAGGGGGTAGGTTAAATTAGGTTAAGGCAATCAACAAAGCCTTTTCATTAATAAAGGGTACAATTTTTCAGTTGCTAAATCATGTCCAACTCTTTGTGACCTCATGAACTGCAGTATGCCAGGCTTCCCTGTTCTTCACTATCTCCCTGAGTTTGCTCAAACTCATGTTCATTGAGTCAGTGATGCTATCCAACCACCTCATCCTGTCACCCCCTTTTCCCCCTGCCCTCAATTTTTCCCACCATCAGGGTCTTGTCCAATTAGTCAGCTATTAGATTTTAAGATTAGTTTCTTTTTAAAAACTGATGTAAATCTCCTTAAAGTTCAGAAGAAAGATAAGTAAAGGTATCTGACCTTGGAGATTTACATCAGTTTAAAAAGAAATTAATCTTAAAATCTAATAGATTAATATACTTCAAATCTTATAGGGAACGTGAGAATAAAATATCTTTATAACTAGACAGTTTTAAAAGTTCAACTCTTCACAAGTGCTAAAGTACTAATTTAGTTATTTTTGACATGTGCCTTTTGAAACTGTATTATGTACTTGACTGCATGGCTCAGGCCCTTACCACCCTATAGCAAATGCTTCTCTTTGCTATGGCAGGACATCATTACCTGACGATGATGACCTGAAAACATACAACTACTGATATAACACTAAGCCTGTTGCATCCAGGTTGTCTGACACAGGCTGCTGTTCCTTCTGTCTCCCTCTTCCTCATGGCAGCTACCAACTTTACTATGTGATTTCCTCCTCTTCAATTGTTTTTGTAAAGAATTATATCCATACGATTCTTGATATTAATATTTGAACTATTCATACATTTATAGCATATTCCTATTTGGTCATATTATAATAATCTTTTGATATAGTACTAGGCCAAATTTATAAATATTCTATTTAAATATTTTATATCTCCATTGGTAAGACTGGTTTGTAGTTTTTATTCTGTGCATTACATCATGTTTTAGAAGTGAGATTATAGTATCTGCATAAATAAAATGATGTAGAGTAATTTTCTATCTAACCTTTTCTATGGTCTAAAATCGTTTTTTGTTAAATTATAAAACCATCTGGACTACGGAGTTAAACATTTTTTTCATTCACTTAGTTTTTGAATAAGTAATGTATTTATGGGATTAAAATTTTACAAGGTATTCATAAAAACTGCTTGCTACCTCTATCTCTTAGCCACCTAGTTCCTCTACCCAAAAGCAAAGGCAATCACTGTTACCAGTATCTGTTTATACTTTAAGATGTTTTATGATTATGGACATGCATAAAAGGAAATCAAAACATAAATATGTATGTATGTGGGTATATAAATGAATATATACACATGCATACACACACTTCTTTATCCCCCCATACACCCATATTACACTGCCTTCTATGCACAAATGGAAGGGTAGCATAAATTCTGCTGTGTGCACTTCATTTATTTAACAACATTCCAAAACAGTATATCAGGAACTTTTACTACTTTTTTATAGCTGCATATTTTCCCACTGTTTATATATATAACCAAGTGTGTTTTCTTTTTTAATGAAATTCTTTTTATGTCTAATCTCCAGTTTTTTAATTCTTGCTAGGTCAGTTTTTGAGATCTGTATTTTGATATGAAATGATCCATTTCCCCCTACAGTTTCAAAGTTATGGCCAGAAAGTTACATATGTGCTCAGTTGCTATTCCCTTATATAATAATTTTAGCTTCTTGCTCTATTCTCATTACTAATCTTGTATATTTTTATTCTTTTTACTTTGAGCAGGCATGCTAGGGTTTATATAATGTATTAAGTCTTTTCAAAGAAATACTTGGCAGGTAATACTTTTTAATTTCTTAAGGTTTCCCATGTGAATAATATGATCTGGCCCCTGCCTAATTCTGGATATTATCTCATACTCCAACTCTCAACTTGCTGTGCTTCTGTCTTGGAGTATGATGATCCTTTTTCTATACTTCGATCATGCTAAATTCACTCCTGCCACAAGATATTTATACTTGCTGGTGCATCTGACTGGAACTCCATCTCAAGTCTCCATTTAAACTGAAGGCATTCCCTTATTATCCAATCAAAAACAGCAACCTACCAAGCACTTTCTATCCTATTCTCCTGTTTTTCTTTTTCTTTATAGCAAACATCTGAAAATTTTCTGTTCACTTTTTATTTATCATTCACTAGAATGCAAACTCCCTAAAAACAAGGATCTTGTTTATCTTGTTCATTGCTAGGTCCCTCATACCTAGAAAAGTGACTGGCACTGGGAACTCATACAATCTACAATCTTTGTTAGGCCCCCTCACCTGCCCCCACCCCACTTCTAAGAAATTATAAGCTCCCTGAGTCAGGAACCACATCTGCTATGTTGATCACTGCATATCTAGTGACTAGCATATTGCTTGGCATAATATTCACTAAATGAGTAACTACTGGCAGTTAACATGCCATATTGTCATGTCTCTATTTCCTTCTATATCTTGCTTCCTTCTGCTTGAAAGGCAGACTTTTTCTCCCAAGGTCAACTCCAGCTCATTCCTTGAGGGTCAGCTCAGGTGTTGCCTCCCTGAAAGCATTCTGTGACTTCACAGGCCAAGTACACTGTCCTGCTATGCTGGAAGGCACTCCAGGCACTATACTGTATTATGAGTATCTACTGACTACACTCTGGAGAAGGAAATGGCAACCCACTCCAGTATTCTTGCCTGGAGAATCCTAGGGATGGCAGAGCCTGGTGGGCTGCCGTCTATGGGGTCGCACAGAGTCGGACACGATTGAGGTGACTTAGCAGCAGCAGCAGCTAAGAGTCAGACACAACTGAGCGACTTCACTTTCACTTTTCACTTTCATGCATTGGAGAAGGAAATGGCAACCCACTCCAGTGTTCTTGCCTGGAGAATCCCAGGGACGTCCCCTGTTGGGCTGCCGTCTATGGGGTCGCACAGAGTCGGACACGACTGAAGCGACTTAGCAGCAGCAGCAGCAGCACTGACTACACTCAGAAGTTTTTCAGGAGGCAGTACAGGTTTTTGCTCTGTCTTCCTAGCACAATGCAGGCAAGTATTTAGGCAGTAAGAGAACTGAATAGACAAGTTCCTGACTAAAATCAAAGTATTTTCTCTCAATATCCAAAGCGGTAGCATAGTACAGTATGTGTGTGTGTGTATAAATCTAGATATAGTATATCTATACACATATAGAAAATGCTTAAAAGTCCTAAGTCCTACAGTAAAGACACAATTTTATCTCTTATTAATTTACCCAGTGTGACACTGGGTAAATCTCATATCAAGTAGTGATTTTATCTCGTTTTTTCATTAAGTGGGGATAAGAAAATCTACCTGGAAAAGTTTGTATAAGGATATAATGATAAACTTTAAAGCATTATATTCATCAATGTCACAGTATCCCTTAAACTGAAGGTGCAAAGTAGTTTTTGCATCCCATTTACTCATTATTTATCTATGAATTTTAACTAAAATAAAGATCTTATACACTTTTATTTTCTGACTAGTAGAACTAACTTCCTATTTTAGTAAATTTAAGAGACAGTCTTAACTGTCACTCAGTCTCTAAGTGCTTATTATATACTGGACACTGCCTAAGCACTTTATATACAATAATTCATTTGATCTAACAAAAACAGTCAGGAGGATTGTTATTTTTGTCATTCTACAAATAAATAAAGCAAGGAACAGAGAGTTAAGAAACTTGCTTATGGTCACTGACACAGTAACTGATATAGCCAAAATTCAGAAAGTCAATCTGACTCTAGAGCCTCTGTTTTTTTGAAAGGGGAAGGATTTTCTGCTGCCAGTTTATTTCCATATCATGACGCAAATTTGCCATGTCAGTAATTTGAAAAAATGTGTGACCTGGAGAAGCCGGGTTCTTTTGACTTTATTATTTGGACCAGTAAAAGAAGGGACATCAAGTTTTTTCCTTGTTAAAAATGAGCCGCATGCGAGCAGAAGAACTTTCTTCCTGACTATTATTGTCATTCCCCCTGGAATGCATGTCCAGTTTGAAAATAGAAGTGATGATGGAAATCAGCTTCAAAATAGGTGATTTCAGTTTACAGTTAAATTTTATAGGATGCAGCTATAATATCTATATTCAGGACTCTGGAAACATTGCTTATTCTTACATATAGACAGAAAAGGATATTTTTTCAGCATATATAGGGTAGCTAGCCTTGCTGCTTGAAAGTTGGCTCTGACAGTTCTGTAGACAGCTTTCCGAAGACCGATGAGATGCTGACTGGGATGCTGTCCAGCTTTATTAAATGGGCAAGCAGCACTGACCCTGTCAAGCAAACTTGAAAAGTAAAATGTGATACAACTGTACAGGTGTCCTAAAGTTTTTGTTTTCTAAATCCACAATTCTATTAAACTTAGGAAAAAATTCTTTTTTCATTAGAAAATGGTTATAAATATTCCAACTCAGGTCTCATAAATATATATTTCCCTGACACATATATAGCCACCAGAAAAGACAATTGAAAAAAGAATACTTCCTCTGATACGGGGGGAACAATTAATTTTAACTGAAATAACAGTAGAAACATAGGAATATTTATTTAAGAAACTAACTTTTTAATATAGATACTCTATCTGCTAGAATATACCAAAGTGGTACTACTTTACATTTAGTTTTCAAAAACCTGGTATCTACAGTAAGTAGGAAAGCCTTAATTATAAACTTTCATATTCTTAATATGCATTTACGTATGTTTGTCAATCATATTTTTGGTCATTTGTACAGAACATTCAAATACTGTATAGAAATACATTCCGTACATTCACAAAAGTAGGGTAAAATTACCCACCTGCAGCCACTGGCACTTACCTACTCAAAATGAAGTAGGCGATGCAGAAAGATAACAGAACCAGTGGCCAACAGGGGTATGCAAGTAGAAAGGCAAAGTAAGGGTTACTAGGTAGGAGCATAGCTACTCTCAAAACTGTTAAAGAGGAAGCACATTTCATAAGCACTTTTCCAAAGGTAAATGGGGGACTACCTATTTGCAACAATGCCATATAACGTATTACGCTTTTATAAATGAAACTATGATTTCATATTACAGTTTTCCAGACAATAGGCTTTCACCTAACTAGTAACCACTCCTAATAGTAAGACAAAATATTGGAATTTATAAATTTATTACACTATAGCCACAAATTTGTAAAATAAGGCATCTAACTCAAAACTTAAAAAAATTGTTAAACCAAATTAAAACACATTCAAGCATTAAAAATCTCTAAAAAACTGGACAATGACTGACAGAGGCAAAGAAGGGTTCAATTATTTGCTAGAGAGGAAAAACTGAGGCAGAATAAAACAGCACTAGTATTTTCAACATATGGACACTATTGTTTGTGTTCCATTTTACTCAGTCTTAAAAACGAAAATATTTCTAAAAAATTATGATTCAAAATTTATTATTCCTCATAATTTTTTCAATCCATTTACATTAGATGGACATAAGTATAATTTTTCCAAAATTTTTTCTGTCTTCATAATCCAGAAGGAAATCATGCCTTACTGGCCCATTTTAGCTCTTTATCCTAACTGTATACATATGGGTAAAAATGGAACAAGGACAAAAGGCACAGAACCATCAACACAAGGCTAAGCATTAATTGGACACATAGCCACTCTGCTTAACCAGTCAGTCCTTCTAATAAAATGTTGTACAAGTCAAGAATGAAAAGGAGCTGTTACTTTTACTTAGTATAATTTTTAACTTTTAAAATTTGACATTCAATATTTGTTAAGCTCTATCAATAAGTTGACTTTACAATGCAAGGACCACAATTAACAGACACTGAGGGCTGTTACATTTTGAACTGAGCAGAAAGAGAAGTTATAAAACCTCTCTCATGTCTCAGAAGTTTTAAACACTATTCCAAAACAGAACAGAGTGAAGAATGAGATGACTACTGGAGACTCTCCTACTTTCCCTATTTCCTGATGTCCCAAGTCCAGCTTTTATTCAAGATTATTTAGGTTCTTCTCCAGAGCACAGCAGAGTGAAGGAAGTAATGACCACCCAAAGTTCTTCTGCTCACCTCTTTTCATGATTTTCCAGATACAACGAATTAAGAGCAATAATTTTTCTTTACCATATACTTACTTCCTCCCACCTATAGGCTATAAAGGTTATATAAATTATTAAATATACTATAGTACAACTGTCATGTGTGAGTATTTAGGTGGCAGGGTACAGGAAACCAGATTTTAGAGTCAGACGGAATGAACTTGAACATTTGCTCAACCATTTATAATTGTATGCCTTTAGTTGTATGCAAAATTGTTTAGCACGGTATACGGAACATAACTGGTGCTTTCCCTTTAATAACACAATAAATAGGCTGTCTATCCGGTACCTTAGTACACTTACAGCTAGACTACTGAATATTTAATTTCCTGTATTAAATATCAGTGAGAGCATATGAGAGTGTCAGTGCCATAATATCTCAATATTAACCTACAGAATATTATTAATACATGGCAAGATTTTTCAGAATGAATTCATATGAATTCATCTATCATGTAAACTGAGTAAAGAGAGCATCTGGGGGTGAGCAAAGGGAACAAATATTTATTGGGTATCTATTGCATGCAAGGGTTATATAAATATATATATATAAATATTAAGGTCTCTATATTATCTCATATAACCACATGGTAACACAGAGTAATAATAATATTCTCAAAGCACTTTGGTTTCTCAAAGTAAATAAACAGACTCACACTACTTATTAAATCTAGCATATAATGTATTTATTTCTTCACTTAGTAGTTAACAGACTTTAATAAACACTAAAGAGAAACCTAGTTTCTTCTGTAAATACAACACAGAAATGACAATAGGTAATAAATATTCTAATTTAACTAGGTAATAGAAAATAGTTATTTAAAAAATAAAATGAAAAATGAACTCACAGTGTAAATCCTCTGGAAATGACTTCAGTTTCTTGAATGAGACGTAAAGCTTTTCTCACAAGGTTAGTAAAACCTCGGCTATTTGTCGTTATATCTTCCAAATAGACACTGTATTTTTTTAGAGTTACTTGTAGTTTTGCTGTCCTCCATAATCGCAAAGCTCTTATGATCAGATAAACAAATAGAATCACTCCCCATACTAGCCAGGAAGATACAATCCACCAAGTGGGAAGCATAACAAGCAAACTAATGAAGGCAAATACCACTGAGACATCCCTGGAACAGAGAAACCAAGAAAATGATATCCATCAGTCCGGAGAAAGATGAGTTTCTCCAGTCAGTAATTTAGGTTTTCTAAAATAGATAAAATGCTAGCTTCTCTATAAACTATGACTTTATAAAATATGACATTTTTAAAAATAACATGAAACAGTTAAAAAATATCTAGTACCACAATCTAGTTGCTAGATACCACTGTCTAAAGCTAATAAGTTTAGGTGATAGATATAAATAGGTGTCTTCTGAATAAACTTTTTTTTTTTAAGATACGTACTCTTTTAACCTAAAAACAATTACAGATTTTAAAATCTGATTTTATAAATATAAAAGTAAAAAGCTTAAATTTTTACTAGTTTTTAATACTAAAGGCCTTATCAGCTATACTCCAATAAAATAAAGAGTTAAAAAAATAACTAAAAATGTTTCATATTTGGAGATATTATGAGGTCTTTTTTCCTAAAATCAGACTCTAATTATTTGTGCAAAAACATACAATATCTCAACAAATGATAAGCATTTTTCCAATTAGATATAATATATACTTTGTGAGTAACTGCTTTGAATAAAGTCATCTAATTTTAAGTTGTCATCATTACAATTCTGGAATATACATATTTACTGAAGACCCTAATATGGACAAGCTTTGTACTTTTATACTGCTTTAAGTGAAACCAAAATATGTATGATATTTCTTAATTTAGGCCAATTACAAACCTATAAATTTCTTTCAAGCAGTGAAGGCTTTGATGAAAATGTTTACATATAATAAGGGAAATATAGGGGAGCTGTATCTAAGGATATCCAAGAAACATCATCATTAATACTTGAAGATAGTTACAGTCAAACTATAAAGAAAATAACATATAAGAATATTTACTAAATATTCGCCTGCCAAAATCTCCCTTGGGATCCTTTACTGTTAGGCAATATTGGTAATATCATAGCAAAATCTCATCATATAGTTTTATATATTTATAGCAAATCTATAAAGGATTTATAGGCCTCAGAGTTGCTTAATCATCTTTGTGGTCAAAGGAATACAAAGTTGTAAAATTCTGAAAACCTATGATTCCTTTTAGCAGCTCCTTAAGTTCTTAAATTTTTAAATGGTAAGATGCTGTACACTTCATCATGATGGTATCTGAGTAACTACACATTTGGAAAACACTATACATGGCCACCTGTTACAAAATGAAGCATTTGTCAACATGACAGGAAAGACAGATAAATTCAGAACACTGAGGCCAATGAATGTAACTGACCATATAACTTGACAGCTTGAGAAATAATTTAGTTCATTTAATAAACTCATACTTTAATAGAAAGAGGGTATTAACAGTTCTCAATATATAATTCCTTGTTACCATACATATATATATTTCTTCTTTAATAGATGATGGCCCAGGACTTGTGCATTAAACACAAATACTTCAAGTGCTTGACAAGTTTTAGAACAATTTGAATTGTCTATGTTTCCTATGATCTCATCTCACCTAACAAAATAGGAATCGACTGTTTATCTCCATGTCTCATTCTCTCTTGGGTGTCTCTACAATGTAATTATTATATAATCTATTAGGGGTAAAGAAACATGAAGAACTGGCTAGGACTTCATGCACACATGTGTATAAGAGAGATTCTTTTTTGGCATATGTTAATCCTGCTTGTTGGGCTGTTATACACAGAACTAATTACACTGAGTTGCAAGTACATAATAATCAAACTGGATGCTTTTTTCCATTTTCATTTTAAATAGTATTTAGTTTAGGAAGGTATCCTTTTTTTAAAAAACCTCTGGCGTATCATTATATTAATTACAATGCTATAATGTTTATAATGCCTTTATAGTGGAGAGGATGATGATGGATTTCCTCTGTTAATACTCTAAATGTAAACAAAGGATAGATGTTTTCTGGACAGTACCAAATATTAGGGGTTGCCAGGGAGCAAAGTGTTGGAAGGTGTCCATTTTCCTGTTGTTGAGGTTGCCCTGCAGACAGGATACTGGGATCAAGCAGCTCAATCAGCTCCACATCCTCTTGTAACAGGACTTCCTGTTGCAGGATAGTATGGAGTGAGTCGAGTCGGAATCCAATATCCTTGCCGTTGAAAGACCGGAAGAAAGGTATTAATACACACATAATTTTGTATTAAATATTAAGCTCCTACCATGCTAATAAAATTAGAGGTGTTTATTTTCAGTACAGGCTCCAAGAAGAAGAAATAACAGTCAATCAATTTTCAGTATGATGTACAGGGTTATATTTTCACAGTAAATATGAAACAAAAAAAAACAAAGGTAGACATCATTGAGCCACATATTGAGTAAAACATGTCTTTTTTACAGATTAATAAACCTGTAAAGCCTAATTGATTAAATGGCTGTAAAACAACATGGAAAATATAATCCTCTAACAGATATGCTGTCCCTAGATACTGTAACAATATAGCCAACATCTAAGAATAATATCAGCAGGATCAAGGCTTTCTAAAAATGAAATATTCGAATATTAAAAAAATACATCATTAAGGAATATAATACAAAATGACCCTAATGTATGCATAGCATTTTATAGTTTACAAAATGCTTTCACATATACCAGCTCATTTATTCCTCCCTCTTTCCTTGTTATCCATCTATCAAGGAATATCTTATACGAGGCAACATGCTTGACACCAAAAACACAAAAAAATAAACAAGACATACAAGTCTTTACTCTTAGAGAGTTCAAAGGAGAGGGCTGAAAGGTAAGCAGTTACAGTATAAAGTGCAGACAAGTGTGAAGAGGTATAACTAGGTTATTATGAAAATGGCATTGAGGGAACAAACCGGCAACAAAGAGAAAGTAAAAGAGTCTAAGCTTAGTTTTAAAGAATACACAAGAACTGACCAGATGAAAGAGTTGGAAGAATGGGATGAGACAGAATGAAAGCAAGCCTCTTCTAGTTTGGGGACCTGTAAGTGACCAATATTAGTTTTGGGCAGAGTATACCTGGTGGAGAGATGAGAGACGAAGTAGCAATGTTAGAGCAGGTCTCACAAAAACCCTGTCATGTACATTATCATTTTCTGTCCATTCTATAGAGGAAAAACTGAAGCTCAAAGAGACTAAGTAACTTTCCAGAATTGATGTTAAATCATATGTCTTTGGTAGTTAGTTGATTCTGCTTCCCTGAATACAGTCTTCTCTATCAGAAAATTTAAATTTTTATTTTGCATTAGATTCAGGAATAGAAAGATCCTATTGTATGACAAAAAATAAAGAGAACTTTCAATGGACAAGGCCTTTAGCAATCAAAGTAAAATCAGTTAGGTCTAGGGTTTCCTCTTTTAGTTAGTCATTCCCACACCACAGATTCTAGCCCAAGCTCATCATGAGGACTTAAGCAAGAAGGCAGTGATCCATACACTACAAGTACATATCCTCTTGATCATGGGTTGTACACATCACTTTTAGAGAAGAATATTTTTAATATGAAGCCTATTTGGATATATTTCTTATCAATAATAATAAAAAAATCTCAGTGGAATGCTGATCTTCTGTTTAGCCCGATATGGATTTTACCATCTACTGATATACCCTAGACATACCTCTGCAGCACTTTTATGGCTCATGTTTGAACTACTGCTTCCTCTCTTCCTCTCTTTTACAATCCTAACATTAGCAACTACTTAATTTTTTGACATTCCATTTCACTTTCATAAATAGAGAACAGCACGACTTACTTTATACTACTGTTGAGGCTGGGAAGGGGGACAGGGGCTGCAGAATCTCGACACCAGGTGGGCAGTGGGAGGCAGGGAGGGCAGTGGGTGGAGCAGGGTAGCTTTTCAAGTAATCCTTGAAATAAATCTTCATGTATTGGCCTTACAATTTGGTTTAGATTCCCCCATCAGACAGGACCATATTCAGATGTAAATGTTAAAAATAAAACTTTAGCTACAAAAACTTGAAAGCAGGCCTTTTATGAGACTTAATGTACTTATATATGGGTAAGTTTAAAAGAAGCCTAGTTAAATGAAGGCCAACACTGACAGAGAGGGGGAAGCTATTAACATAGATGGGAGCTATTCCTCTACACAGGTTCTCTTATGGACCTGCTGCTTCATCAGGAACTCAGTTTCTTCAACACCACTCCTTGGCATCAGATCTGCAAAACTGGGATAAAGTCTCCCCCAAACCAGTGTGATTCAAGGCAGTATTGATAGTATTGGTGCTCTGTGCTGGGGCGGGATGGTGGGGGAAGTGTACTATGTGAACTTTGGCTTACCCTCAACAAGTCTTAGTGTCAAGACTTAAGTGTCTGGGTTTATATCCTGGTCCCACAACTTAAGCAAGTTAATAATTTTTCTGTTCAGTTTCCTCATCTGCAAAGAGGATAAAATAGCATCTACTTCATAGGGTTGCTGCAAGGATTAAATAAGTCAGTATTTATAAACTGCTAAGAATATCTGGTATACAGTAAGCACTATGTAAGTGTTAGCTGTTAGTGTTGTTAGTACATATGAAATACTTAAAAATACAATAAAGAAAAGCATGTATAATATAAAAACTTACAGAACACAGCACACATAATTATTACAAGGTTGTTGTAGAGAAGAGATTCAACAGGCTGTAGTTTCTGAGAAAGGTCCTGAGGAAGAGCTAGTACTGCTTATTGAAAAGATTCCAATAATAGAAAAATGGAACACAATTCACAGTATACTAGTACACATATAGAGATTAGGCAAGGAATAAACAAAAAGGAGGACTATACTGGGCTGATGAAATATTGGTGGATAAAACTGGAAAGGTAGATTAAGGCCAAATTATGCAAACACTTTCATGCCAGTCAAAGTGATGAACTGGACTTGACTTGGTAGGCAGTAGGTATCTTTTTAGAATCTAAACAGGGAAACAGCATGAGAAGATAACTTAGGAAGAATACTGCCTGGATGGAATGAAGAGTATGAGAAGCACTGCTCAAGAATAAAGAGATTTCTATTGTGGCCCCTAGGGATGAAGAAAACATACACATGTGTTAACATACTTCAATGATCTTACACACTTTTAAATATATAGTGCTATTTCATTAAGCTGATGAGGATCAGGTGAGACAGCTTCTGGGCAAGCACTTGATTGGCTAAAAAGTGCTTAGAGAGTGCCAATACCACTAGTATCATAGTTGCTATAAATTTTTTTTTTTAATCTTTAAGAAGAAAAGTACTACCTTAATGAAAATGAACAATAATAAAATGTTCAGATATCATGGAGCAATTGCCAGTATCTTTATAAAAGGAAAGAGGGACTTATTCAATATCTGTATAGCTAACAAAATTTTAAATATTTTATAATCAAGGGAAAAAAGTCAATCAACTTCATGCCAGATGCCAACTGGGCAATTCCTTATTCTATTACTTGTGAACTATTTCTCAGGTATTTCTTCCTAAAATTCTCCATAATCTAGGCACAAAAGAGATGCATACAAAAGCTGGCACTTTAAAGTGAAACATGACATGAAGCATGCGGCCAATGACAAAGATCCAAGAATGAAAAGATCAGGACTATGCACACTATGATTAAACCACAGAAAAATGTATATGCACCCATATACCTTACCACGAGGCTTCCCTCATGGCTCAGCAAAGAATGAGCCATGTAAAGAATCTGCCTGCAGTGCAGGAGATGTGGGTTTGATCCAGGGGTAGGGAAGATCCCCTGGAGAAGGCCATAGCAACCCACTCCAGAATTCTTACCAGGAGAACCCCATGGACAGAGGAGCCTGGTGAGCTACAGTCCAGGAGGTCGCAGAGAGTCAGACATGACTGAAGAGACCCAAACACACACCTTACCACAGTCCTAGTACCACTGAAGAATGAAGATAGCTCCACCTGGATAGAGACGATATTCTACGTAGATGAAAAGATACTTCATTGACCTTCTCAAAACATCTACAAAGATGAAACCCTAACCAGAGAACCTGCCCAAATGGATTGCTAAAAAGGTAAATTGCTAAAAGGTAATTTTAGTCAGTAAAAACAACACACAAACTAGAGAGGTGGTACTTTATAACGGAAAGAGCCTGGGCTTTGAAACCAGGAGACTTGAGTTCAAATTCTGACTCACTTACTAGCTGAACATTTTTGAACAACTCTCTTAATTCTTAACCAAACTGAAATATCTGAACCTCAGGCTTCCCAAATGGTAAACCATACTGAGCCTTATATAGTGTTTAGATTACCAAATCAAAATGTGAAAGCACTTTGTAAACATCTTTTAACAAATGATAATTTACAAGAATAATAATTAAATTATCATCTTAAGGTCATAGGCCAGCAGAAGATTCTGAAATCTTATTTGTGAGAGAATTTTATTTTTTTAAGCTATACTACCTATTATTAATATTAGGGTGTAAAAACATTGAGGCACTCCTTCTTGGGGCTCAGAGATCAAGCAAGTCTTTGGGAAATTCTCTGATTTATCAGTCCCAGGAGACTAAATTTTATACATGAAGTTGTTAGAGAATGGTGGGCTTCCCTGGTGGCTCAGATGGTAAAGAGTTTGCCTGCAATGCAGGAGACCTGAGTTTGACTCCTGGATTTGGAGGATCCCTTGGAGGAGGGCATGGCAACCCACTCCAGTATTCTTGCCTGGAGAATCCCCATGGACTGTAGCCTGCCAGGCTTCTCTGTCCATGGGGTAGCAAAGAGTCGGACACAACTGAGTGACTAAACACATAACACAGAGAATGGTAAATTAATGATAAATAAATTAAGGAGGAACCATAGTCTTGATTTTGCCCAAACTTTGTAATCAAAGGCTGTGGAATAGAGACAATCAAGTTCCTAATGAAAAGAGGGAAGATCCCACTAATGGATCTATTCTCTAACTCACTGAGAGGAATACCTGTCAGTGGAGGAAGATGGCAGTAGGACATGAGTAATCTAACAAATAGGTCTTCAATAACTATCAGAATATCCTATTCTCAGTGGCTAACAACCTCTTGGAAGATCTATGAAATACTACTGAGTCCACATGCAAAGATACCCAGTTATTGAAGAATCTCCTTTTCCTTTTTCCTTAGGTGATACAAACTTTTTTAATACTTCATGAAGCGGATAATCTCCTTTTAGAGAACAGCCCAGAATTTCTAATTAAAATTAGTCACTGCCCAAATCAGTAGCAAAACAAATTTGGATTCGTTGATTTTCTCATTGGAAAGGAAACTGGAGCCCTGAAAAGTGACTAAAAAGTAAAGTGAACACTTACCAACTTGTGAAGTAAGTCATCATTCTTATCAGACTGAGCCAAAATCCAACTCTTAATGGTTTCAGCCACTTTTAACAGGATGCCTTGCTGAAGGAGATGAATGACATTGTGCAAGATTATTAAACCACACCTAAACATCAGAAAAACTTCAAATCACCTACTTCTAATTAATCACATTTTTTTAATCAGAAAAAGAGAGTTAAAATCATCTAGGTTGTATGATATGCTATATTATATGCTTTACCAGTATGTCTCAGTCTCCTTATTGATCCCAAATTTAATCGTATATCAGAATCAGCTGGAGATTTTAGCTAGGAACATACTCCCAGGCCGCCCAACTAAACATGCAGATTCAGTGAGTTTGGAATGAGACCTGGAAACCTTCTTATCTTGAGTATACTATATATTATTACCTATGTCAACAAGATGATGATACGGGTATTTCAAAATGAAAAACAAGTGCTCGAAGTTCTCAAATATTAAGAACATTTCATTCTACAATATTAAAGCAGAAATTTATTTTAACAATTTTAGAATAACTGTTTCATATTGAAGTATGTTATATTATTGAATCAATCAAAAATTCAGTTTACCTTATTAGCTCATTTCCTGAGCAGGCCTGTAAATGGAGCTTACATTCACTGAGTGACTATAATATTCCAGGTACTTTGGTTACGGGAACAAAGATGAATGTACATAACTGGTGTTTTCAAGAACTTAGAAGAGACAGCACAAATAATTACAAACTGTAAAATCTGGACTTCCCTGATAGCTCAGTTGGTAAAGAATCCACCTGCAATGCAGGAGATCCTGGTTCAATTCCTGGGTCAGGAAGATCTGCTGGAGAAGGCATAGGCTACCTACTCCAGTGTTCTTGGGCTTCCCTTGTGGCTCAGCTGGTAAAGAATCTGCATTACAAGATTCTGTAATGCAGGAGACCTGGGTTCGATCCCTGGGTTGGGAAGATCCCCTGAAGCAAGGGAAAGGGTACCCACTCCAGTATTCTGGCCTAGAGAATTCCATGGACTGTACAGTCCATGGGGTTGCAAAGAGTCGGACACAATTGAGCGACTTTTACACTTTCTTTCACAATGTAAAATCTGGAGAAGTGTAGGAGGAAGGAGGTCAAGAGGAATTGACACTGGAGCTAAGCCCAGGCAAGAGACAAGGATGAGTACAGGAGGGAGCCATGGAAGCATATGCCATTCAGACGGTGGCAGCTAAGAGTTTGGGCCAGCAAAGAGCCAAGGGAAGAACAGAAGAGTAATGAAGTGTGAAAGGTACACTGAGATAGATTTTAAAAGACTGTGGTCTTAATAGTTTTGAATTTATCCTATAGACTATGAGGAGGTTAATACAAGGAAGCGAAACAATAAAAATTTGCATGTTAGAAAAATAACTGGCAACAGAGCAGTGGCTGTACTAGCAAGGAATGAGTGTAGCCAAGAAGCATGATTAGGAGGGTATATAATAGTTCAGCTAAATGATGATAAAAGCTTGCACTAGGGTAGTAAAACCAGCAATAACTAAGGATTAGATTTTAGAGAGAAATAAGTTGAGTCACTTACTGACCAAATCAACATTAGAGTGTGGGAAACTGTAAGATAAATTGAGAGGGTAGTAATTTGGGAATACAGAAAAATATTTTGTTTCAGGAGTACTGAGAAAAAAAGCTCTCCTTTAGGCATGTTGAATATGAGTTTCCTGGAGCACAGGCAGATGGAAATGTCTAACAAGTATCTGGAACTCAGTGAAAATGGAGAATAGACAAAAGTGCCAGTGAGGGCAAGAAAGTAGGTGAGATAGCTCAGAGAAAAAGAGACCAAGCAGAGGACTGATGATAAAATTTTATGGAAGGAATGTTTAAGAATAATCCCAGGAAAAGAAACCAGAAAAATATACAGAGAATGAATATTCATGATGAGAATACCAATACAGAATACTCAATAAGTACCTAATAATCACATTTAAAAAAAAAAAGTCTAAAAATGGTGACTGTTTCACCATGAACTCATACAGAAAATTTGCTTTCCAAAGGAAATAACTGGAACTTCATCACTTGAACAGAATCTGGGGGGCAATTCTAAAAATATATCCCCTAAGAAGGAACAAGAAATCTTTTTAAAATTTAGCTGTCCCAGATTTATATAGAAAAAGTTCACTTTAGAGAGATGTACCTTATGCAGTTGAAATATGTAACATGAAGACTAAACGAACTTTCAGATATGTGGTAATTTGAAAAACACCTTCTGGCTATGCTTTTAACTGCTCCTCAACTTCTGAGAGGATGAACTTTTAAACTTATTTATTTATAAACTAATAACAATATTTCTAGATGTAAAAATATTGTCATAAATGAAAAGAATTAAATACTTATAAAACCCAAGTTTACACACACACACACACACACACACACACACACACACACACACACACACGAGGTCAATGTCCATCTCCGGGCCCAACACTATCCCTTGACCCATCCTCTGTCTTTTGTTGCCAAGTAATCTCAAATCCAAATTTTAATCTATGAATAATCTTTTAGATATATCTTTAGGTTTTGCTTTTAAAACTTTCCCCAGAAATATTTGTATTTGAAAGGTGCAAGGAGAAGAAAGGGTTTAGGTAGGGAGGACTTTCAAAACTGGTTCTGGTCTGTGTGCACTCTCACTCCCTTAACTCCTTCCTTGTGAGAGTTAGCTAAAAAAAACACACCGTTTTCCTGGTGTTTACTCTGCTGTTGCATGTGGGTCCAGTTTGGTTACTTCACATTTTAGAGTTTTTTCCTAAGAAGAACAAAAGGAAAGATCCTTCCCTTTCTATCTTACAGAGTAAATGATTAACTGAAAATTTTAAAATCTTCCTCCCAAAAGTAACTGACTCCTATATTAAAACACTGATTAAACTAGAATGCTCAAGAAATGAGGTAACCTGGTTATATTTTTTTCTGTTAGAATTCTTTTTGTTAAAACTGAAATGTACTGGAATATTTTCTTATTTTAGTAAATACAATAATAGAGCACAAATAGAGCACAAATCAATCTAGTGAACCTAATTATTGGTGGCTTCTTCTAGTACCTCAGCCTCACAATGCTGTATATCAACTACAAAATACTATATAAAAATACATGATACTGCAGATATAAAGGGCAGCAGAAATTGAGGTAAATCTACTTACTCCATTATATATCTTTGAAATAATTTATTAAACATTAATTTGCTTTCTCTTTAAAAAAAAATATAAAGAAAAAAATTCTAGTTATTGTAGGAGTCCTATACTTGGGCTCCCATTAAGGTATTGATTGATTGATTGATTTTTTTATTTATGAAGTTTTTATTTTAAATATTTTTTTTATTAGCCTTGATGTTGTCAGACCAAAGCAATCATCACTTGACTTTGGAGACCCTTCCCCACCCCGCCCCCCACCCCCATTCACATCCAGCAATGCATGAGATTTTTCGTTTCTCTTCATCCTTCAGTTTGATGATCACAGAAACAAGATCTTTATGCATTTTTTTTTAAGCTAAATTGCAACTTATGTACTGATGAAAATCAGTTATAAGGTATTGATTTATATTTTTTTGTTTTTTTTTTCCTGGTTCACTCTAAATAACTTCAATATTTAAATAAGCAATATATTTTGATCCTCAATCATATTAGTTTCAATTCATTATACAAATTACCCATGAGATAGTCCAAAATACCAAGGATTCATGTTTATCTAAACAGATACATACTACTGATGAAGTAAAAATTAAAGTCTTAACTAGTGCAGGGGAAGAACATGGAAGTGCCGATGAGGTGTTTTTTTGTTTTTGTTTTTTGCAAGGATAAGGATAAAGGCAATTCAAATAATCAGTAAAAGACAAAAGATTGAGTCATAGTGAATGAAGATGTCTTCTTACTTTTGGCAGGGCTCTTGCAGGAGGCTTTTGCTGTCCCTCTGTCACTGTGCTTTTTTCTGCTTTTGGTAACAGAGAAGAACATACTTCAAAGTCTGTGTGTCCCAGATCCTGTAAGTACTGGCAAAGTGGGGAATTCTGAAAGAGAGATAAAATAAATTTCAAGATAATTACTACAGGTGACCCTTTAACAACATGGGTTTGAACGACAGGGCTCCACTTTGATGATTTTAAAAAATAAATACACACTACAGCACTACTTATGGAGGGAGGCTGAAGCCCAGGAACAGGAACTGAGAGTAGGGAGGACTGACTGTGAAGTTATATGCAGGTGGGTGCCTCTAACCCCCCTATATTTCAAAGGTCAACTGTATTTCAAAAGTTTTAGAGACCAAATTCAACATTATGACAAGTATGCCCAAACGGAATTATTTACACAATGCCACTTAACATCAAAAGAACTAAATAAAATAGACATTCTTTGAGTGCCAGCAAGAAAAAAATGAATTTAGGAATATAAATAGATTTAAGCAATTTCTTTGTCCAAATTTTTGTAGTATTAGAATAAATCGCTTCAAAATAGCTAATCCTGGCTAAATATAGCTCCAAAAAGGACTCACAGTGAAAAACAGTTATTACTTGAAGCCAAGAAGCAATGACTATACTGTATCAATTATAAATTTATCATACAATCGTGCTGATTAAGTCAATCAGGCACAGATGAGTATTATGTATCATATGTCAGCACTGAAAACAAACTTAAAACACCAAGAAAGTTACCAAAATAAGCTTATATACAAACATATGGCAAATAAGAGAGAGTGTAGGTTAAAAACAAAAACTTTGGAGCCAGACTGTTTGGATTTAGATCCCAATACTGCCTCCTACCAGCTTGGTAACCCATGGCGATTTATAATCTTTCTATGCTTCAGCTGTCTAATCTAAAAATAGGTGTAATAATTAATACCTAAACCATAGGGTTCTAGGACTAAATAAATATAAAGCACTTGGAGCAGTCCCTGGCACACCTCAACTTTATATAAGCTATGTGCCAACAGCAGGTTATGGAACAGAACAAACAGAAACATCCTCATCACTATCCAATGAAAATCCATGGTACAATTCTAGATAAATGCTTTACCATCATCATTACTACTGTTATTCCCATTTCATAGATGAGGAAAGAGTCACTCACCTAGAGAAAGCAGGATAGGTCTGACTCCAAAGCTAATGCTCTGAAATATTGTGCTATATTACCTAAAGTTACAAACAGCCTCCTGTGTTTAGAAAAGAAGACACCAAAGAAGCTAACGTACAGTTTAGTATAGAGACATGAAGCAAATGTATAATTACCAATTCACTGGCTATTAATTTGAGAGAATAGGAAGATGAATCAAATGCCTTCCTTTGAAGCTATGTTTAATCTCTCCTTTGAGAAAAATGGGCAAAGCATTTAAAAATAAGGAGAAAGAACTTATAGTCTCATCCCTAAATCAGACTTAAAATCTCTAGTGGCAGAAATGGTTAATCTTTCTATTACCCATAAAGTATTTTCAAATATTGCCTTGAGTTATCAGTCTGTATTTTCAAACTGAAATGTGAACCCCATCTTGCTCTGCCCCCAGAATGGCAAAAAAAAAGAATACTATTTCTTTTGGGCTGACCTTTAGAAAAGTTTACATACTTGAAAAAAAAAACAAAACCCAAACTTGTTTTTAAGACAGTAGAATCCTTTCTTCAAACGAATTCCCATGGGGAAGAACAATAAATAAGATGGATCAAAGTGGGGTTATTCTAATTCAAGGGTCATCAAACTTCTTTTGTAAAGACCAGATAGTAAACATTTTAGGCTCTGCGGGCCATATGGTCTCTGTCTCAACTAACCAAGTATGCTGCTGTAGTGTGAAAGCAGCCACAGATGATACACAGACTGATGAATGTGGTTATGTTGCAATAAGGAAAGATATTCCCATCTGAATGTAGAGTTCCAAAGAATAGCAAGGAGAGATAAGAAAGCCTTCCTCAGCGATCAGTGCAAAGAAATAGAGGAAAACAACAGATTGGGAAAGACTAGAGATCTCTTCAAGAAAATTAGAGATACCAAAGGAACATTTCATGCAAAGATAGGCTCGATAAAGGGCAGAAATGGTATGCACCTAACAGAAGCAGAAGATATTAAGAAGAGGTGGCAAGAATACACAGAAGAACTGTACAAAAAAGATCTTCATGACCCAAATAATCACGATGGTGTGATCACTCACCTAGAGCCAGACATCCTGGAATGTGAAGTCAAGTGGGCCTTAGGAACCATCACTACGAACAAAGCTAGTGGAGGTGATGGAATTCCAGTTGAGCTATTTCAAATCCTCAAAGATGATGCTGTGAAAGTGCTGCACCCGATATGCCAGCAAATTTGGAAAACTCAGCAGTGGCCACAGGACTGGAAAAGGTCAGTTTTTGTTCCAATCCCAAACAAAGGCAATGCCAAAGAATGCTCAAACTACCGCACAATTGCACTCATCTCACAGGCTAGTAAAGTAATGCTCAAAGCCAGGCTTCAGCAATACGTGAACCATGAAATTCCAGATGTTCAAGCCGGTTTTAGAAAAGGCAGAGGAACCAGAGATCAAATTGCCAACATCCGATGGATCTTTGAAAAAGCAAGAGAGTTCCAGAAAAACATCTATTTCTGCTTTATTGACTATGCCAAAGCCTTTGACTGTGTGGATCACAATAAATTGTGGAAAATTCTGAAAGAGATGGGAATACCAGACTATCTGACCTGTCTCTTGAGAAACCTGTACACAGCTCAGGAAGCAACAGTTAGAACTGGACATGGAACAACAGACTGGTTCCAAATAGGAAAAGGAGTACGTCAAGGCTGTATATTGCTTATTTAACTTATATGCAGAGTACATCATGAGAAACACTGGGCTGGAAGAAACACAAGCTGGAATCAAGATTGCCGGGAGAAATATCAATAGCTTCAGATATGCAGATGACACCACCCTTATGGCAGAAAGTGAAGAACTAAAGAGCCTCTTGATGAAAGTGCAAGAGGAGAGTGAAAAAGTTGGCTTAAAGCTCAACGTTCAGAAAACTAAGATCATGGCATCTGGTCCCATCACTTCATGGGAAATAGATGGGGAAACAGTGGAAATAGTGTCAGACTTTTATTTTGGGGGGCTCCAAAATCACTGCTGATGGTGATTGCAGCCATGAAATTAAAAGACACTTAACTCCTTGGAAGGAAGGTTATGGCCAACCTAGATAGCATATTTAAAAGCAGAGACATTACTTTGCCAACAAAAGTCCGTCTAGTCAAGGCTATGGTTTTTCCAGTGGTCATGTATGGATGTGAGAGTTGGACGGTGAAGAAAGCTGAGCGCCACAGAATTGATGCTTTTGAACTGTGGTGTTGCAGAAGACTCTTGAGAGTCCCTTGGACTGCAAAGAGATCCAATCAATCCATCCTAAAGGAGATCAATCCTGGGTGTTCATTGGAAGGACTGATGTTGAAGCTGAAACTCCAATACTTTGGCCACCTCATGCGAAGAGTTGACTCATTGGAAAAGACCCTAATGCTGGGTAGGATTGGGGGCGGGAGGAGAAGGGGACGACAGAGGATGAGATAGTTGGATGGCATCACCGACTCGATGGACATGGGTTTGGGTAGACTCCAGGAGTTGGTGATGGACAGAGAGGCCTGGCGTGCTGCAATTCATGGGGTTGCAAAGAGTCGGACACGACTGAGTGACTGAACTGAACTGAACTATGGAAATAGTGAACTTCTTATAGTTTTCATGTGTCACAAAATAACATTCTTTTGATATTTTTACCAACCATTAAAAATGTATAAACCATTCTTTGTTCACCAGCCATATAAAAATAGGCACAGAAGTAGTACAAATTGGCCCAAAGTTTATTGACTTCCTACTCAACTAAGATCATGAGGCACACGTTTGACTGCTAACTGTTCTCTGGGAAGGGGCTTAGTGGGTGGGGACCAGGCCAAGCTTCAAGCTTCTTTTTATTCAAACTGTAAGGCCCTACCTTATAGCAAACTAGCTGATGCTATGTCCAGCACTGGCTACAATGTCCAGCTTATGTCACAGCTCACAAAATAACAAAATGGAGTATCTGTAACAGATTTTTTAAAAGTGATTACATAGAAGAGATACAATAAATACTCTGTTCTCCCTTTTTGTTTGCACATTAACTAAGAGCATACACACTCAGTTTGGATAATCACAGTCTGAAACACTATTTCATATTTCACAAAACAGCAACTATTAACTGTTTAGTAAATTCTGGCTTGCCAAGCCCATCACTGCTTTGTTTCATGGCTTTATGTAACTAAGGTTTTGGCAAAATTTCAGAGTAGACCACCTCTGGAGATAGGGGATGAAGGTAAAGCAGGTTTAGTAAAATGTTAATTTCAGTCACTGTCATATTTCATGTTTGTACTTCTCTCTTTTTGGCTGTTAATGCAAATCATATCACTTTCTAATACATATAAACAGACTATATGAACACTAAAGCTTTCTTGAACACTAAAGCATTCTGAGTTGTAGCATTTATTTTACTGTTTTATTTGCACTTTTATGACTCAATAACCTTTGAGCCAAAAGAAAATTTAAAATTTAACCAATGATAACACACAAATGAAAAACAAACATCCTTTGGCTAACAAAATGAACATCAGCCAAGATGAACTGACCAAGATAGACCTTGTAAGACAAATTTTTAAGAATGCAAAGGGATTTTTAGTAATTATTTATATTAATTTAAAAGATGTTTGGCAGATAAAATTACCTTTCTCTCTGAAACTACAAAATCATCTATGCACTAACTCAAACATCTCAGATAGCCAAATCAAGACCAGTGATTTTCAAAAATTTTTGGTCTCGAGACTCCTTTCTAGCCTTAAAAATTATTAAAGGTCCCAAAGAGCTTTTGTTTATCTGGATGCCTAACAATATTTATCATATTAGAAATTTAAAACTAAAAAATTAAAATATTTATCAACTTACTTAAAATAACAATAAACCTATTATAACAGTCATGGAAACAATTAAAAAATTTAACAACAGGATTTTAATGAAATTTTTTTCACAATGAAATAAATGTATTGAGAAAAGTGGATTGTTTTATATTTTTGCAAATCTCTTATTAAAGTCTGGCGTAACAGGAGGAAGTGGCTGGACTCTTATATCTGTTTCTGCACTGAATCAGCTGCAATTTTTTATTTTGGATGAAGTATATAAAGAAAATCAGACCTTACACAGATATGCAGTTGGAAAGGGAGGAGTGTTTCAAGTCTTTCCTGATAAGTGTATTATCAAAAAATAGCCATATCAAACTCTACAAGTGATAATTTTGAAAAGATTTAACATGAAATATGAAACCATATTGGTGAGCTTTTCATATTTTGTACATGCGAGAGAATGAGAGTGATTGACGCAAATAATGTCTTAGTATAAAGCTTGATCACCCAATATACTTTTTCTTTTACAACAAGGTGAAGCTCCATACTGCAACAGCCTTAACCACTATATTTGGAGGTTCGGGACTATTAGGCTTAAAAACGAGTACACAGAAATTTCTGTCATTCATACAATGAGTATTATTACAGGTTGATTCAGCTTTAGAAAGGGACTTTCTGTGTGTGTGTATGGAGGGTAAGGCAAAGTAGGTGGTGATAAATAATTTTCTTTGTTATTACTTTTTTCCCTTGGTTCAAGGGAACAGAATCAAAATGTTTCAGTTGTTTTCTTGAAGAGAAACTATTAGCACTGGATTCAAACTACAATTTTGTAGTACTGGAGAATGTTACTGCTGCCAAAAGAAATATGAGAAATCCCAGACACAGCATGTGGGAGCTTCTCCTCAGGAAATCCTTGCGGTTCACTATTCCTGTAAATTTTAGCTGACAGAAAACACACATCATAGCACCAGAAAGAATTTTGCTAAATGCAAAAATGCCAGAAGTCTTTGGTTGTGCTAAGATTGTTCTGATGGCTAAAATATACTTTTGTAAGAAAGATAAACAATAAGACAGGAAATCCCAATATTTTTGCTAAACAAGCACTGCAATAAAATGATTCTTTAAGTCCCAGATTACATGCATTTCATGCTCCCCTCAAGACAGGAGATCCCATGCTAATGGATATATAAAGTTTGAACAACTCATTTAACAAATTGTTTATTTTCTCCATGATTTATGGTGCATTCCACAGATGTGCCAGTACTATTACTGCTGATTTGCATTTTAAAAGATTAACTGTGCAGAAATGGAGGTGATGTGTAAAATGCTCTTATTAATATGTTCTCTCTTCTAAATCGCTTTAAACCCTTACAGGTAGAGCAAGCTGTAATCTTTCAGGTTCTAGCCCAGAAAGGGAAGAAGAGGCCAAATCCAGCAGAATTAGACAACTCATAATAATAAATACTAACTAAAAATCCCCCCGTGTGGCAAGTAATATGTAGGCACAGGTGAGGAAACAAAACAGGTGAGGTCTTTGCTAAACAAGTTTCATTCTATGACACTTCTAATAAAACTATGGTACACTTGATACTTTCCAACTAAGTTGATGGTTTCAGGAAAACCCTCTCTTGGTCTCAGCTTCCTGAAGTACAAAGAATGCCATGAGGTTCTTAAACTTGTTCAGGTGGTAAAACAAAACTCATGACATTCTTTGGGAAACAAGACAGAAAAGTGGTACATTAAAATGTAGAATTTTGTGCTAACTCAAATGCCCTTTTACCCTATGCAATCAGTCAAGTCTACAGTATGGTAATTCTGCAGATCAAATCACCCAGTTTCTTCAGCAACAAAAAAATGATACAATAAAGGTAGAGGAGGTAAAGAAAACTGCTAAAGACTAAAGGGACATATCACCCAAATGTGATGGATGGATGTTAGGATCCTGGTTTGATTGTAAGAAGACATTTCTGAGATACCTGAGGCAATCCAAACATAGGTATTAGATGACACTAGGAAATTATTATTAATTTGTTAGATAATTGCATCGGAGTTAGCATTAAAAAACAGAGAGAGTGCTTATCTGTTAGAGATGTATACTGAAGCTTTATGGGTGAAATTAAGTAATGTCTGGGATTTGCTTTAAAATACTCCAAGAAAGATGAGGGTGAGAGGGGAACAGATGAGACAGTTTGGCAAAATGTTAACAGTTGCTCAAGCTGAAGTTGGGTTATGAACACAGAACTTTCACTGTATTACTCTTCTTATGTATAATTTAAAAAGTTCATTATAAAAGTTTTTACAAGTCAGATGCTAGGTTTTTCCAGAGTCTAGTGTAACAGATTTAAGAAAATGGCAGAATAATTGAAAAAAATTCAAGTTATTATTTTAATCTAGGAAAAAGATAAGTTTATTAAATTTTAGAAAAGAATTTTCAAGTGTTTACAAACTTCCATATAAAAGTACTGGTATTTTTAGTATCTACTGAAAGAGAATATAACAAAGTACTCTCTAGCAACAAGAGTTCAAGTTACCAGTCTTAGTAGAGGTACAAATAAATGGCTAACTACATGTCAATTATTCATATTTACTTTTCAAAAACGAATGTGAAGTTTGTGGAATAAGCAATTTTCAGCTATGTGATTTCTGAAGCCATGTTTAGACAGTTAAAACAAACACAAAACCCCAGTATATTCCTATGGAGCAAGTAGTTCTCAAAGTAGATTTTGGCCCCATTCCCCAACTCCGATATTGGCAATGTCTGAAGATAATTTTGGTTGTTATAACTGAGGGGATGAGCTTTACTGGCATCTAATGGAGAGAGATCAGGGCTATACTCAACATCTGACAACGCACAGGACGACCCCCACAAGTTATCCAGCTCAAACTGTCAACAGTGCTGAGGCTGAGAAACCTTGTTTTACAGTATAAGGAATCACAGATTGAAAAAATTCCCCCCAAATATGTAGCCCAGCAGCTGCTTTCATTATTTACCTTTTACTTTGGGAGCATGATAGATTCCAAAGCCAAAATGGAAAATTACTTTTCCATGACTTGCCATCTAAAAACCCAACAGGCTCTGTAATAGTGAAATGAGTTACCTTCGAAATAACTGCAGCAGAGTTAACACGTTAAAATTTCAACCAGTCACTAATACCATGCAAAACCAAAATAATTACAGCACTTGGGTACATTTGGAGACTACTTCTAAATGAACTTCTTATTCATCTAACTGAACTTTAATTTTCCAATAAAATAATTTCCTTATTAAAAAATTTCTGTTGGGGTCTCAACATAAAAGAAAAAATATATCTGACTAATGAGGCCGCATATGCAACTAGGAAAGTTGGATATCCAAATAAACTCAGTTTTTTCCACAAATGGCATCTTACTAAGAAGTGGCTTCCTTTGGTTACTGGCACACCTGTCAATGCTACAGGCCCACAAGCACGCACCTGCATCAGGCTGGGAAACAGCCAGCAGAATGCTAAGATCCTCTTTCCAAACTAATCCTGATGCAACTTCTGGATACTCTCCTCTTTCCCAGGAAAGTTCAGTTACCCTTTTAGAAAAGCAACCTCTAGTCTGCAACAACTACTGGCCAAATTCTGATTCTGGTTCCTCATCAACTATTTGCTTTGTCTTCTAGAAGCCGATGACTGAGTGCTAACAGCATTCCGCCAGGAAAATTTAGCAAAAGGGAAACTTAAATGGCAATCGTCATTTGCTTATTTACCACTAACCAAATATTTATAGAGCACCTACTATACTAACTAGAGTTATAGTAATTTTCTGCCATTAACTTCTCTCTGAGGATATTCAAGAAAAAGTTAATTTTGCTTTGCCTATAAAAGGAAACTAAGTTCAAATGCTCAACGTCATGGATTTTTTTTTCACTGTTTTTAAATTAAAAATTAAAACAATACCAAAAGATATAAAATGCAATAAAAACTTTTTTTCCCCTGCCCCTGATCCTACCCCTACATCCTCTCCCAAAATGTAATAAACATTCTTTAGCTTGTGAATTCTTCCTCCTAAATTTGGAATCCATTTATGATTGAAAGTGGCTGGCAATGGAGATGGCTAAGATGACTCTGAGATTTTTGGTTTGAACAATTAGAAGGTGCTATTTACCAAAATACAAAATAGTAACAGAGGGACAAGTCTGAAGAGGGAGGCAATGAGTTAGAGGCACCTTTGAGACATTCAAATGTAAGTAACTTGGACCTAAGAGATTTGGAGATCAGGAGAGTGGCCTAATCTGAATGTAGAGGTTTGCATTTTTAGCGAATAGGTATGCTGGCAAACCCATACGATGTCATACAGGTGTGAAAAACAGATGGCGTAAATGAGATCAGCCTGAGATAATGCATAGTGTGAGAAGACAAGAGGGCCCTAAGAGAGATCAGCATTTTAGAAAAGAGTAAAGTCAAAGCTGGAAAATATTAAGAGTAACAGTAAAAACTGTTAAGATTTGTTGAGTTGAATATATATTAAGCATAAGTTAAGCATGTTTTACCATACCTAATTTACTCCTAACAACAAACTTCTAAAGAGGTATTATTACTACCACTCCCATTTTAGAAGGAAACTGGGATATATGGAGGTTAAATAACTTGTCCAAGGTCACCCAGCAGAATGGAAGCTAGCTGGGGTGAGTCGAAAGCCTACATCCTTAACCATAACACAAAATTGCCCAAGGAAAAAGGAGGAGATCTAAAAGGGTTCTCTCACAAAAGTTTTATTATACAGGTATGGTGAGGCCCACAGATCGAGAGACAACTGCCACTGGAAAGACAGTTTGTTATATTCACAGATCTTGAGATGGGAGCAGGCTGTCCCACCGGGGAGGAGTGGGGACATGGGCAGCACCAGGGTCAGTCAGAAGGGAGAAAACTGAATGATGGGAGAGAGACTTCATTGTGGTTTCTGTGGGAAGGAAGGCAGCAAAGTAAGCAGGCTTAAGACTGGCGAAGTGGATGATTTCAGCAGGCTCTAGAGCACAGGGTCTGTCCCGCGTAGGGCCTGGTACTGACCCCAGGGTGACTAGGCAGACAGACAGTAGCCAGGTGAGCACTTTTTTCCTAACCTGTCTTTTCGTAACCTGGAAGGAGGAGCAATCCCTGCAGGGTCAGCAAGGCTCCAAGTTGTTAAATGCATCAGGATACAGAAAGTAAAACAATGACTAATAAACTTATATGTCAGATTTTACATTCTGTAAGGTTTAAAATGCAGGCCCTGTATGGTACTATTTTTAACTCACTTATATATTTTTCCCCTTTCTTCAGGCTGTCCTCATCTCAAGTTATTCCCCTTTCAATGCTAGCTTTAAGTTTCACAGAACTACAGTCTCTCAAATTGGATTTTTTTTTCCTGTGAATATATTTTGAAAATGGCAGCTCCTCCAGATCTTTATAGAACTGCTGCTCTTATGATCTACCAGCTCTTTGATTTTCCTATTCATTCATTCTAGTGCTGCAGTTTCCCAGAGGCTATGGGGCTCACAGGCAGTGGATATCTCAAAATGGTCCTTGACCTGCTCCCTCTGCCCATTTTGCAGGTTACAACAGTGTTTACTTCCGGTTTGGAAATGTCAGTGGAAGCTGCTAATTCTGTTTGGTGCTACCAGATGCACTTATTTCTCACAAGAGGATGATCAGTGTAGACTCTCATCTGTTAGTTGATGCCCTCCCCACTAATTCCTCCCCAAACAAAGCAGCACCAAACATTTAACGAGTAACCACACTGCCAGGCATTGTTCTAAGCATTTTTTATACAATAATTCTCATCTTTACAATAACCTTTTATGGCAGAGCTCATTTAAGGGAAGAGGAAACTAAGGCACACAGAGACCAAGTAACTTGGTTGGCCAAGGTCACAGAGACAGCAGATGCTAAGAGTCAGGATCTGAATCTAGGCAGCCTTGACAGAGTCAAAGCTGTTATTTACTCCACTACATTGCAAATAAGTAAAGAAGTTCATTAACTTTGTTTTATACAGTATTTTGTACAGTTTGTGTATTTTTTTAACCAGAAGCTGAACTTTTGATTTTTAAATTACTTAACAGATTAAGTTAGAAAACTCAAAACACATCAGCATAAGTCTCCCAGTAATATCTACATTTTTTACCCATCATTTCTCTTTCAGATGAGCCATAATTCACATGAATTTGCCTCAGATTACACAAGCCTAGAAGCTGGCTACAAAGAATATTGTTTGAGCTGGACTTCAAAGTAGTTTGCAAAAGTAGAGTATTATTACAATGAAAACATATTTATGTATTATTTGTGTGGGAAAAGGTGCTCAATATGAGAGGTTGAATTCTTAATTTAGCAAATGAATGGAATGATCCTGAGCACCTTTCTTTATCAAAATTAATGATCTACTTGACTGTTACACTCTTCTTTTACTTAAAGCATCATACCATATCAAAGCAAAATGCTAACTACTGTCAAATGTTAGATGCTATATGATCTCTGCAAGTTTTTATTAAACACAAAAAACAATAGGAAAATAGTTAACTACCAACAGAAAGTAGTAGGAAGCATTGGCACAGAAACCTGAAACTGTGTGAGGCAGAAGTAACTGTTAATGAAACTTTACACCTGTATAAATCTGTTCTCAGAAGCCTTCGATTTCCATCCCCTTGTTAATAGAATTTATCATATTACTTACATGTAACTTTTCTTTAAAAGTCTAAGAAAAGTACTATAATTTATTTAAGTTACATATGTTTAAACGTTTCTACTATACCAACAGAACCTCTAAAAGATCTTTTATTCAAAACAAAATCTTTAAGGAGAAAGATACCTGTAATTAAGAGGAATCTGATGGAGAATATTTGCCTTGAAACAATTTATTAACCATTATAAATGTTTTAAAAATCTTTTATCTTTGAATGTAGTTTAAAGTTGTAGGTCTAAATGTGATTATCACATATACAACAGCATTGTTTTTGAAGAATGTGATTGAAAAGGATGAACTGTTGTCAATTGCTTCAATTTTCTTATTTCTTCATAGTTAACTGAAGAGCTCCACAAAATAAGCTGAAGAGGAAGACTGTCATTACCAAATTACACAAGGTAGCTATTTTCTCTATTTTTAATGAAGAAACTTTTGGTATATTAACAGCTAAAACAGTCACAATTAATAAATCCCACAAAGGAAAATACATTTTCCCACTACTATTAACTATATTGCTAGTATATGGAATTTTTATAGACCTTTCATTTATCTCTAATCAGCACACAATCATAAAGCATAATTTAAAAATAACTACTTATTGCCCCCACCTTCAACTCTGAATAATATCATAGAAAAAGTATATTGCAAAATTAAAGATAGTATAAAATAACAGGAAATACTTTTTGAAGTATACACATTTCAGCATAACTTCTAAATTACTATTCCAAAAGTCCCAAATTCATGTGTTAATTGTTCCTCATTATCAACAAAGCAAAAATCTAATCATAGAAATAAAAAAGATTAAGCTAAAATGGTTCATAAATGGGTTTAATTAGGGTCCAACTAATTAAACTACTCACAGACAGCATAGTTTTAAATCCTCCAATTGACCCAGAGGAAAAATTTATTGCCTCTTGACCATATTCTTTTGATCCGTACACTTCTTTGATGGTTCCCACTTGTTTCTCCAGAACTACAGTACAAAATGGCCACTGAACCAGAGGGTGTGTCCTCATCATTACTAAGCATTTTGCTATGAGAAGCAGCTCTTTGAAAAAACCTGGACATAATTTCTTCAGTGCCACTCAATATTACTCTGTAACTGCACAAGTAGTAATAAGGATGGTGGTGTTTAAAAAATGCCATTAGAGATTACTACTGAGTATTTATGTTAGGTTTTTTTTTAAAACCAGCAGCAAATAAGACATATATTCATAAATTCTCCTGGTTGCAGGCTTCTATTTTCCAGCAGAAATTCATCCTATCCAGATAAATTTTTCATGAAATGTTATAAACAACAAAAAGCTTTAGAAAGATTAACTTTACATTTCTTCCTGTATAATAGTACAAATGTACTTAAGTACAACAGTATCTAATCCAAAACAAAACATATCCATCAAAAGAAAGATGAAGAGATGCAAAGGGAGAGCACTCACACAGCTTACAGGCTCAACTGATGACAAGCAAAGAGCAACAGTGACTTGGTTTTAACTAAGGAAAGAGAAGACAGTAATCCTGATTGAGCACTCTCTAGTTCTGATGCTACCCTTAATGTTACTCAATATCTTGTTCATCAACTGGCATATACTGGGCACTTACTGAATATAGAGCAGAAGCTATGTGAGAAAGGAAAACCATCATTTTCAACTGCTTTGGAAAAAAAATTGGAGCCAGGTTGAATACATTGGCAAAATGTTGAGTGCGAGAAGAGCGTACAACAAACATCAAAGTGAGGTTTGGGAAGCCCTATTAGATCCCATCCAACCTTATTTTCTTTTTTCCTTATCCTAAATAATAATAGTAAATGTGGAGGCAGAATTTGTGATTCTGTTAAGAGATAGAGGGGACATCTTTCTCTCAAATAATTTATTATACTCTATCATCAGGGAGATTCTGTAAGGAAAAGTAAAACGAAAAGAACATGGCAAAATATATACTAAAATAGAAAATCTACTTTAATAAAGGTGTTAAAGAGATATGAGGTTAATGATTGTGGATTTATCAGCAAAAATCCCAAAACAGGATATAGTTGGCCAGATTCTGTCAGCAAAATAAATTACAATGTGGATTAAAAATTAAATCATCAAATATTTCAGATAAAGACAAATGGGCATTTTGATCTTCTGCAGTGGGAATAACAGCAATAAGCATGTAAGCAATATTGTAAAAAGCTAGAGGCAATGAAGTCAGTACACTAATACTATATCCCTGTGGAGTAGACTGAGCTTCGGCCTTTTCTCCTAAATCCTTAAGCATGATTTGCTTCTGGGAACTCAGAAAACACCTGGTGGGGAATCAGGAAAATGAAAATTGAGCCAGGGTTATTGATCTAAAAATAGACTGGAAATGAGCAGAATATTTTCCTGTATTTTCTAATTAACAGAAGCCTTTAGGGACTTACTCTCATTAATTCAACCAACCTACCAGATTCAAGAAAAATTTAATACTCAAGGATGATCTGGTATAACTCCTCTATAACAGATGGCAAGTAAGCTTTAGAGAAATTAAGTGATTCATTTAAGATATCATTGCTAATTCATGTTAGTCTCTTGACTATTATACTAGTCCCCTTTCCACAATGTTTTCAAAATATGAAAGTCGTTAATATAACTACATAAGCTACCAAGATAACTAGCAAAAGTAACTTAAGAACTGTATATCAGTCAAAGGAACTTGCATTTTAATAAATGCAATAATGCAATAAATAAAGATCTTACTATCTTTTGCACTGTCAACATATTTTTTAAAATGTTAAAATCTATGTTGGAACTGTAAGGATATGTGATGAAGCCAAAACAGTAGAAACGATATGATATAGACAGAAAAAAAGCAAAGATTTGTCCCTCAAGAAAAAATTTTACAATTCATGTTAAATAAATTTATTCTTGTATATATGGTAATAAACTAGCTCTGGTCTTAATGGTCAATCTTATATGTCAATAGGGTTCTGATTCAATAACTCCATTAATCAATATCCTTTCTATTATAAATAAGTGATAAAAGCATGAATTTTGTCATGCTTCTGATCTCAGCTACTAGTCAGAAGTAAATTATATAATACAATTGTAAAGCTTTGTGTACTACAGGTAACTGAAAATGCATTTTAAGGAATAATAATACGATACCATAATACTTAAAATATTGTATGTATAATTTTTTCAGAGAGCAAATACAGCAAAACAGCAAATACTATCAACATACACAGACAGAAGATTTCCTTCCATTAGTCAGATCAATAAAGCACATAGGAAAGAACCTACAAATGTTACTTATAAAGAATGCCTTACTGTTCTTCAGAGATGTATAATAACCTTTAAAACATAACAAAATGAGAATCTCTCTCAAACAAGAGAGGCTCTTTTATACCTTTCTTGTTGACGTGGGAGACTGTGTAAGCGCCATCTCGCATTCATTTGACTGCCTTAGTGCTGGGGGTCAGGGAAAGCTAAACCGCAACACGTTGCCAACAAAGGGTTGCTGCTGCTACTGCTAAGTCGCTTCAGTCGTGTCCGACTCTGTGCGACCCCATAGACGGCAGCCCACCAGGCTCCGCCGTCCCTGGGATTCTCCAGGCAAGAATACTGGAGTGGGTTGCCATTTCCTTCTCCAGTGATTGAAAGGGAAAAGTGAAAGTGAAGTTGCTCAGTCGTGTCCGACTCTTAGCGACCCCATGGACTGCAGCCTACCAGGCTCCTCTGTCCATGGGATTTTCCAGGCAAGAGTACTGGAGTGGGGTGCCATTGCCTTCTCCGAACAAAGGGTTAACATTTAATAATTTACTGATGAAGGAGGGAGAGAAGTCAAGACAAGAGGGGCTTTCCCAGTTCTGAGCAGTTCGTTTCCCCAGTCATGAATAAAGGAAAAAAGAATGAATTTCAACAAATACCAAAAGGAGTTCAACGACAAAAAAAGGTTACCATGGACAGAGAGTTTACAGAGTAAAGAGGTCCCTTGAGGACAATGCTGTCACTCTAAGACAGTTAACAACAACAACAAAAAGGCTTAGCTGCACTACAAATAATGCAAAGAAGTAAAAATATTAGTCCTTCAAGTATATTTTTATTTTCAGGTACTCTTCCCTCTAGGAGTAGAAGGATTCAAGATAGGATAAACAACTCAAAATTTCTGCAATTAATCTATAATGAAAAAAATCCAACAGCTATGAATGTGCAATCAGAACTAGTCACCTAAGGTAACTAGAAAATTCTTACTCTCAAAATATCTTAAGAGATTCCAATAACAGACCAAAATGACAATACTGACATCTCAGTATTTATTTTGCTTAAAACCCATGTTAGATACGGAGTTCATCATTTTGTAAACTTTGTCCAGTTGCTGCTCAGTCAGAGGTCCAAGTGTGAGGTGATGTTGTCTTTCCCACTTCAGCCTCCAGGGGGTAGTCAGGCGCCAAGATAAAGGAACTAACTTTCAAGATATTAATATATACAGAATCTAGCCCTGATGAAAGGAAAACAGTCAGATTCTAGGGTAAGGACCAGGAACTGGGTCTGGGAACCTCACTTGTCCTTCCATTTCTTAATTCATCCTCTACATCATTGTTCAGTCTAGGAGGGCTCAAAGGTGGCTTCTGGAGGGAGAATACAAAAGACCAAAATTACAACAAAACAGTGCAGTTGACTAATAACCAAGCAAACCGGTATTAAACCAAGTCATTTCGAAAATGTTTGAAATAGAGAAAAGATTTGATTAGAATACTTTCTAAATGTGTGCTTGATTTAAAATTCAAAATTTTAATTTTAATGGGGCACATGACTCCCTTGAGTTAGTTTTAAGACATAAATAAGCCTGATTTCTGATTCTGAAAATCATTATAAATAATAGTATTACATCAGATATACTAAAAAAACCCATTAAATTTTCTTAGAAGAGAGGTTAGGTCCTATGATGGATGTGGTAGGCTGTTTTTTCCGACCTCTAAACTACATTCCTACCTAGTGCAACTCTTGTATTAAACAGAAGAAAAAGTCGAATGTAATATTTTCCAAATTATCTTGCAGCTAGGGTTCTAGATGCATATCAGTTCAAGTTCAGTCAGTCAGTCGTGCCTGACTCTTTATGACCCCATGCACTGCAGCATGCCAGGCCTCCCTGTCCATCACCAACTCCCGGAGTTTCCTCAAACTCATGCCCATTGAGTCGGTGATGCCATCCAACCATCTCATCCTCTGTCGTCCCCTTCTCCTCCCGCCTTCAATCTTTCCCAGCATCAGGGTCTTTTCAAATGAGTCAGTTCTTCACATCAGGTGGCCAAAGTATTGGAGTTTCAGCTTCAACATCAGTCCTTCCAATGAACATTCAGGACTGATTGCCTTTAGGATGGACTGGTTGGATCTCCTTGCAGTCCAACGGACTCTCAATAGTCTTCTCCAACACCACAGTTCAAAAGCATCAATTCTGCGGTGCTCAGCTTTCTTTATAGTCCAACTCTCACATCCATACGTGACCACTGGAAAAACCATAGCCTTGACTAGATGGACCCTTATTGGCAAAGTAATGTCTCTGCTTTTAAATATGCTGTCTAGGTTGGTCATAACTTTCCTTCCAAGGAGTAAGCGTCTTTTAATTTCATGGCTGCAGTCACCATCTGCAGTGATTTTGGAGACCAAAGAAATAAAGTCTATCACTGTTTCCACTGTTTGCCCATCTACTTGTCATGAAGTGATGGGACCAGATGCCGTGATCTTTGTTCTCTGAATGTTGAGTTTTAAGCCAATTTTTTCACTCTCCTCTTTCACTTTCATCAAGAGACTCTTTAGTTCTTTGCTTTCTGCCATAAGGGTGGTGTCATCTGCATATCTGAGGTTATTGATTATTTCTCCCAGCAATCTTGATTCCAGCTTGTGCTGGAATCCACCCAAGCATTTCTACTGATGTACTCTGCATATAAGTTAAATAAGCAGGGTGACAATATACAGCCTTGACGTACTCCTTTCCCAATTTGGAACCAGTCTGTTGTTCCATGTTCTGTTCTAACTGTTGCTTCCTGACCTGCATACAGGTTTCTCAAGAAGCAGGTCAGGTGGTCTGGTATTTCCATCTTTTTCCACAGTTTCTGTGGAGACACAGTTCTGTGTCTCTTTCCACAGAATTTTCCACAGTTTGTTATGATCCACACAGTCAAAGGCTTTGGCAGAGTCAATAAAGCAAAAATAGATGTTTTTCTGGAACTCTCTTGCTTTTTCGATGATCCAATGGATGTTGGCAATCTGATCTCTGGTTTCTCTGCCTTTTCCAAAACCAGCTTGAACATCTGGAAGTTCACGGTTCATGTATTGTTGAAACCTGGCTTGGAGAATTTTGAACATTACTTTACTAATGTGTGAGATGAGTGCAATTGTGCAGTAGAGCATTCTTTGGCATTGCCTTTCTTAGGGATTGGAATGAAAACTGACCTTTTCCAGTCCTGTGGCCACTGCTGAGTTTTCCAAATTTGCTGGCATATTGAGTGCAACACTTTCACAGCACCATCTTTTGGGATTTGAAATAGCTCCACTGGAATTCCATCATCTCCACTAGGTTTGTTCGTAGTGATGCTTCCTAAAGGCCCACTTGACTTCACATTCCAGGATGTATGGCTCTTGGTGAGTGATCACATCATTGTGATTATCTGGGTCATGAAGATCTTTTTTGTGCAGTTCTTCTGTGTATTCTTGTCACCTCTTCTTAATATCTTCTGATTCTGTTAGGTCCCTACCATTTCTGTCCTTAATTGTGCCCATTTTTGCAAGAAATGTTCCCTTGGTATCTCTAATTTTCTTGAAGAGATCTTTAGGCTTTCCCATTCTATTGTTTTCTTCTATTTCTTTGCACTGATCACTGAAGAAGGCTTTCTTATCTCTCCTTGCTATTCTTTGGAACTCTGCATTCAAATGGGTGTATCTTTCCTTTTCTGTTTTGCTTTTAGCTTCCCTTCTTTTCACAGCTATTTTGTAAGGCCTCCTCAGACAGCCATTTTGCTTTTTTGCATTTCTTTTTCTTGGGTATGGTCTTGATCCCTGTCTCCTGTACAATGTCAGGAACCTCCGACCATAGTTCATCAGGCACTCTGTCTATCAGATCTAGTCCCTTAAATCTATTTCTCACATCCACTGTACAATCGTTAGGGATTTGATTTAGGTCATACCTGTATGGTCTAGTGGTTTTCACTATTTCCTTTAATTTAAGCCTGAATTTGGCAATAAGGAGTTCATGATCTGAGCCACAGTCAGCTCCAGGTCTTGTTTTTGCGGACAGTATAGAACTTCTCCATCTTGCTCAAGGGTATGTTTTTCCTTAAGCTCTGTACTAATGATTATATAACAACAATGTATCTTGCTCAAGGACATGTTTTTCCTTAACAAGAATCTTCTGACTAATCTTGTTATATTAAGACATGTTGTGGGTCTGGTAAAAGTATAGGAGGTCTTGATAAGACTAGTGAGGGGCATTCTCCATCCCCCTTCTGACATCTATGTCAGAAGCTTTCTGTGTCCTTTTTCACTGTAATAAAACTTCTGCCACACAAAAGCTCTGAGTGATCAAGCCTGACCCCTGATCCCAAAGCTAAATCTTCTTTGGATATCACGAATCTGACATTGTTCACCATAAGCTATCAGTGGGAACCAGACCAGCTGCTAGGATCAAATTAAAGGTGACACCTTTTCAACCAAGCCTCTTATTGCAGACAATGCCATGAAGTTGAATGAGGAGAAAAGAGCCAAAACAGAACCAGTAAACATTCTACAGATTTCAGACTTAAAGAGTTAGGCCCCAGTGAGCTCTCTAACTGTGGTTACTTGTGTATAAAACTGTCCAGAAGCTAACAAACTGAAAATCTACCACATTTCAGGGAACTATACTGCTAGGGAAACCAAAATCCTGCAAAACATCATATTTATTCAACCTCTACAGCAACTCTTAAACCCACATCAGGAATCAGGCTTTGAAAGGTATGCAGCCTCCAAGTAAAGCATTCTTTAATACCCATTTCCTATGAGGCTAAGGATGCTAAGAGATACGGAATAAATTCTCAGAAGGCAAAACCAAAGGCTGTGGATGACAATGGATAATAGTTAATCCTAGAGAACAGAACAGGGGCCACAAAGCAGGTTAACCAAGAAAGTCTTCTTGCAGGAAGATTTTACAAGAAGCGGATGGCACACTCAAAATGAGTAACTGAAAACAGAATGAAATGACCATTATTTACAGAGCCTTAAGAAGGGCTGAGGCAGCCAAGAGGGGATAGTGAAGCATCCAGGGACTGGCAACAGCAGGAAGTTACTAACTTCCTTGGGCCTAAAGGTCAAAGGAAAGCAACACTGTCATTGAAGCCCTGTAAGAGATGAAGTTAAAGGAGTCCCCCCAAAAGACTTATGGCTTTAAGTACAGGAACACAATCACTACCAAATGGCAGCCCTGCTAGGAGGGAACTAGAAATACAGTATCTCTCCAGTGCTCTCTCTTCTATCCTCTTGCTATATCTGAATGTTTGTGTCCTCCCAAAATTCAAATGTAATCTCCAATGTAATAGTATTTGGAGGTGAGGCCTTTGAGAGGTGCTTAAGACATGTGGTTAGAGCTGTCAAGAATAGAACTAGTGCCCTTATAAAAGAGATCCCATAGAGTTCCCTCACCCCTTCTGCTGCCCACAGGGAAAAAGACAGTCATTTATGAACTAAGGAAGTGGGTTCTCATTAGAATTCAACCACACTGGTACCCTAATCTTGGACTTCCCAGCCTACTATGAGAAATAAGTTTTTGTTGTTTATAAGCTACCCAATCTATGACTGTTACAGCAGCCTGAATTAACTAGATGATTTAAAACAGTTTTCTCATTGGCTGAGCCTAAATGGAATTAGCTGAATAGAATTCTCACCAGCTGAATGGAGAAAAGTCATCACTACCACCATCAATCCCTTACCCATACACCTGGGTGTTAAGTCGGGGTTTAAGAACAAATCACAAAGGAAATTACAAAGTCATGAGACAAACTACATTTCAAAACTCATGAAATACAGCCAGTGCAGCACCCAGGGACATTTATAACTTTACAAATTATTTTTTAGTACTCAAGTCTTTAACTCAAGAAACACACAATACCAGTAATTCTGAAAACCAACATGAATTTTTTTCAGGAAAAATTTAACAGTAGCTAAAGTTTGAAAGTGAAAGTCACTCAGTCGTGTCCGACTCTTTGTGACCCCATGGACTACACAGTCCATGGAATTCTCCAGACCAAAATACTGGAGTAGGTAGCCTTTCCCTTCTCCAGGGGATCTTCCCAACCCAAGGATTGGACCCAGGTCTCCCGCATTGCAGGAGGATTCTTTACCAGCTGAGCCACAAGGGAAGCCCAGGAATACTGGAGTGGGTAGCCCATCCCTTCTTCAGCAGATCTTCCTGACCCAGGAATCGAACTGGGGTCTCCTATATTGCAGGTGGATTCTTTACCAAGAATCCCTGAGCTATCAGGGAAGCTAACGTTTACAGAACGCTTATAATGTGCCAGGTACTCATCTAAGTACTTCACTTACATTAAGTCATTTAATGACTCACAACTGCTCTATGAGATTGATACTGTTATTTCTACTTAATATTGAGAAAACTGACACATAGAGAAGTAAACTGCTCAAAGTCACATTAATTAATATATCTTGGAGATAAGATTTCCTACATTGTCCAACTCCAGATTCTATTCCTTTGACAACTGTATTACACTCCCTTTCAGAATAAAAAAGACTATCAAAATATCCCCTGAAACAGAAAACTGGAACTTAACCATAAAAGAAAAGGAACCACTAGACTACATCTGTTCCGTGCACCCTCAGCAAAGGCCTAAACAGTTTAAGGGTCAATTTAGCTATGGCCTCGAGGAATAGATCCTTCCTGAAAGGTAGCAAAATATGCCACCCCAAAATTATGTCACTGGGGCATACTGGTTATCTTGAGCTGTATGCACTTGAAAAACAGCAAATGAGAAATGCTTTCTCTGAACTCTCCCCTTAGTTCAGATCTAAAGACACATCTTTCAAAAGGAACTCAATTGTCATAAATCCCCTACTTCGGAGTTTCATCAACCAGGAAGATTGACTCATCACAGGAAAGGAGGATACACCCAGACAAACTTTGTCATATCTCCTATCTGCTCTTCTAAGGACCCATTTATCTTTGCAAAGTAAATATTTACTCTCCCCTAAGAGGTATACATGGGGCTTCCCAGGTGGCACAAGTGGTAAAGAATCCACCTGCCAATGCAGGAGACTTAGAGACACAGGTTTGATCCTTGGGTTGGGAAGATCCCCTGGAAGAGTGCATGGTACCCCACTCCAGTATTCTTGCCTGGAGAATCCCATGGACAGAGGAGTCTGGTGGGCTACAGTCCTTGAGGTTGCAAAGAGTCAGACATGACTGAAGAGACAGCACACTCACACAAGAGGTCTACATCCTTTCCCTGGCCCCACATAGATGGTACCTAAGCCTGAATCATCTAAGACATCTTGGAGTGTTAGAACCTTCCCCTGACAAAGATTTTTTTCTTAACCCAACTTTAGTCAGGCTCCTGAAAATTCTCCTAGGCACTTCTTTGCAAAGTCTGGTTTTAACAAAACCCTGCTATGTCAGTTTAGCAAAAGTCTCTCATCCTCCACAACAGATCACCCTCAGTACTGGGTTCCTCACCTTCTACCATCCCTCCAGGTGAAATCAAGCCCCACAAGGTTAACAGAAGCTGGTGACTAATAGAAATTCTTGAGCTTGTCTTAAAGAACAGATAAAGGAACAGCTTGTTAAAACTCCTCTGCTTATAAATTGCCTTCACTGGTGAGCTTGCTTTAGTTTTTTTCCCTCTCTTTAACTGCATGCACCCCAAGCTTCACAGAGCCTAGGTAATACACCACAAGATTCCTTAACCACCCCACAGAAAATACCTCTGATATATGGCTTGCTATAGTACTGGAGGCAGGGGCTTAAGCTGATTTTTAGGAACTTAAGAGTCAGCTTTGGTTCAGTCAGAGCTGGCTAAGACTGGTTGAGATCACAGGCCCTAAGACTGGACCCACGCAGGTGTTGGATGAATGTCCTTTTGACATCAGAGGGCCAAAACCTCCACCTCTGGAATCATGCTAAGTGCCTCCATCTTTTAACATGCATCCTTGGAAGAAGCATGTAACCTAGATATGAATGCAAAGAACACTGATTACTTCATTTTTCCTGTATCTCCAATCACCTTTCCTTGCCACTAAGACCACCCTGCTTCTTTACTCTATAAATATCCCACCTTTAGGAGGGTGGATTTGCTGCTTGTTCTCCCTTGGCTGCTTTGTGAGTAAACTCTCTTCTACTGCAAACCCCAGTTTCTCAGCATTTGGCTCGCAGTAACAAAGTAACAGACCACTCTGGCCTGTATTCAGGAAGAACCCTGGTGTATTGGTTTAGCCAAAACCCCTCTAAATCCAAGGTTTCCTCTTGGTAATTAAATTTCCACTTATTCATGTAGTATTTGCAATAGAATCCAGTTCTATACGGAGGTCTCTTCCCCTTATTGCAGTAGTCCTGAATAAAATCTGTTTTTACTGCTTTAACTATCATCTAGTTCCTTTTTTAAAAAAAACCACTATCTCCCATGTATATATGTGGGTATGCATGCTGTTAAAAACAAGACAACAGGCCCCAAATGGAGTCACTTATGCTAATATCCACTTTCCAAACCAAGACTTACATTTTTGGCCTCTTCCAGAAATGTAACCAAAGAGGACCCTATGGGGCCTTCTTGGGACAGAGCCCCTCTCCCATATTCTCTGCTGTAACTCCTATCAGAAATACCAAGTATATCCTGCATATTTCCTGAGTTTTTCAGATGCTAAAAAACCACCACCAAATGGAAGAAATTAACTACCTGATGATCATGACCTACTGGTGCCTAAGAGCTGATAATGTTAACGGCCCTATTACCTCAACATCAATCAATCAGAGAATTCTGAATGACCAGATCAGACACCTTGGGATGCCCCTCCCCTCATCTGGCCTGTAAAGATGCTTTGTGAAACCCTTCCAGGAGTTAGGGTTTGGGGGCACGAGTCACCCGTTCTCCTTGCATGGCCCTGCAATAAACCTCTCTCTGCTCCAGACTTCAATGTTTTGGTGTTTGGACTAGGAAGTCCAAGTTGGGCACAGGAACTTGTCTGTTCAGTAACAGAAATATAATCTTGAGCCAGTCAATCAGCATCAGTGAGGTAATCTGCCTGACAGACCCCTGCCACCCTCTAAAAGAATGTGACCTTGATACAACCAATCTCTTTACTAGCCTAACTTCCTTGTCCCACTTCCTCTGCCTATAAAAGTCTCTCTGTTTTTTTTTTTTTTTTACAGATTCGGGAACTCCTTTCTGTCTGCTAGATCAGATGCTGCCCAATACATAAACTGGTGAAGAAAGTCAGTAAAATCTTTTAAATTTACTCTAGATGAATTTTGTTTTATAACAATGTTAACGTTTTTTTGTTTTTTCTCTAGTTAATCTATCTGTTATTACAGGAGTCTCAGCCAAGAACTCAAAGGGTAGAGGGAAAATTATTTGTCCTCCCCTGTTGTCTCAGTTTGTAAATCTGTCCTAGAGCACAAAGTGATGAGAAGTTGCTTGACTCATTTAGAAGGCAAGCAATAAAAATGCTCGTGGATTGGAAGATTCAGTACTGTAAAGATGTCAGTTCTCCCCAAATTAATCCAGAGATTCAAAGCAATCTCAATCAATCTTTGCAGTTTCCTTTTTCTAAAGTGAAAATGACAAGCTGACTCTAAAATTCATTCAGAAAGACAAAGAATAGACAAAGCAAGAAGGAAAATAAAACTGATGGGTAATATTCTACCAGATACTAAGAACTATTATAAAAGTTAGAGTAATTACAATAATGTGGTATAGGCACAAGAATGATCAAACTAACTAGTGGAAAAGGGAACATCCAAAAACAAAGCCACACATACAAGGTATCCTGATTTATGACAAGGGCAACATTGTAGTTCATCAAAGAAACAATGGTCTGTTCAGAAAATGCCAGGTTAAATATACATCCATGTGGGAAAAAAACATATATTGACCTTTACTTGATACCACACAAAAATCAGTTCCATATGGATGGCAGATCTAGAAGCACAAGGTTAAAATAAAGCTCTGTGACCTTAGAGCAGGCAAATATTTCTTCAAAGGCACTAACGATAAAAGAAAAAGATTTACTTCAATTATAATAAAATTAAGAGCTTCTGTTCATTGAAAGACACTATTAAGAGAGTTCCACAGATCTGAGATAGTTGAGGCACATATATCCACCAAAGGACTTACATTCAGTATATGTAAAGAAATTCTTCCAATTGGTAACAAGAGCTAACCCAAAATAAAAATACGCAACAAATTTGAATTGGCTTCACAAAGTGAATACACAACTGGTCCTTAAACACAAAAAAAACCTCGCCCTTTCCTTATCAGGGAAATGCAAATTAAAGCGAAGAGGAGATACCAGTATACACACTAGAATGGTAAAAAGACGGAAATTAGCAAGTGTCAGTGAGGTTATGGGGAGCAACTGGACCTCTCCTACACTGCTGGTTAAGAGTATAAATTGGTACAACCACCTTGGAATAATGTTTGGCAATATCCACACAAGGTGAACATATGTATTTCCTATGACTCAGTAATTTTTCTAAGTACATACCCAACAGAAGTATGTTCAGTAAGATATATATACTGAAATGTTCACATTTGCACTATTCATATTAGTTCCAAACTATAAATCACCCAAAGACCATTAATAGTAGGGTGGATTAAAAACTGGTTATACATTCACATGCAATACTATGGAGAAATACAAAATCCTTACATGACCATATGAATGAATATAACAGACAAAATCAGAGAGCCAAGTCAGACAAAAAAGAGCATATACAAATGGAACTGCACAGTGTGTACACTATAAAAACAGTCAAAAGGGATCTAAAGTAATTATTATAAGTCTGAAGAGTGGTTATTTTGGGGGTGGAGAGAAGTGACTGGAAGAGAGTAAGAGGGAGCTTCTGGTGTGCTGGTGATGTTCAGTTTCTTAACACAGGTTTTGGTTACATGGGTGTATTCAACATGTGAGAACTGATCAGTCTGCACATTTACGATGTGTGCGCTTTTCTTATGAACATTATGCTGCAATAAAAATTAATGTATATGACAAAAAGCAAATAAATTAAACAACAAAAAACATTTCTAGGGACTTCGAAGAAAGTCCAGTGGTTAAGTGTTACTGCAGGGTTTGATCCCTGGTCAGGGAACTAAGATCCCACAAGCCCCCCTGGCTCTGCCACAAAATAAATAAATTCTACTAGTAAAACAGGTTTAAGTAACTTATGAAAAATGTATGCAAATCAGTTTTTAAGAAGCTAACATGCAACAGGAAAATGAGGGAAAAAATACAAAAAGAAATGCTCAAGAAAGAAATAAAAATGCTTCTAGTAAATTCAAAAAATGTAAGTTAGAACAGCAGAATGCTCTATTCCCTATCAAATTAGCAAAGACTAAAGGAAATTAATAGGGTTGCTGCTGAGGATTTGGTGAAAATAATACTCTTATTCCTAACGGAAACTTGAAATAGTATAACCTTTCCACGTAAAAGTCTCGAAAAATGTTTGTCTCTTTTGACCCACTAGTTTCCTTTCTAGAAATTATTCTAAGGAAAAATCAGAGATGCAATTAAAAATGGACTTATGCCAGTGTTGACTATAATGACATTTTGAAACAATATAACTATCCAAGAATGGGAAAATGATTATGATACATATACATATTGGATATTATGTTGTTTTCAAAGAGTAATGATAAGAAGACACTCAGTGAAAAATACATATGCAATTCTATGTGGTATACTTTTTTGTGTCAAAAAAAATTAAACATACATTTGAGTAGAAAAAGTTGGCAAGAATACACACTATAATGTTAATAGTGGCCATCTGTGGGTGAAAGGATAAGGAGTGATTTTAATTTTGTGGCTTGTTTTCTATAATGAAATGTTTAGAAACGAGCATGCATTATTATTATATTCTGATATCTAACCATATAACAGGGTAAAAAAGAAAAAAAATTCCCCCAGTCCCTTTTCTCCAGCAACCTAAGTAACATAGATTTTTGTCTCTCTTTCATGTCCCACATGCAATCTTGTAACTGCTTCCTCAATTTTACCTTAGAAGTATCTGTCCAGGCCATTATTCAATTCAGTCTTCTCTCATATCCGAAACTCAGGCACTTGTCTTCCTTACTGACCTCCTCAAATCAAGACACTTCTTTTTGGTAAAAGAGCTCTATCTTTCACTGCTTCTCCATTGTAGCCCCATCAGACCGCTTCATATAGTGAGAGTTCACATTCAAGTCCTGGAAAAATCTGCACCGGATACCTTCACACCTCCCAAGCTTGGCATACTTTGTTCTCGTTCTTCAGAATGCATTTTCTCCCTTCCATCTCTCTAAACAGACTCATAGTTCAAGACCCACCTGCAATATCCATTTACTGGGTGTAGCGTCTCCGACAACAGACGGCAGTTTCCAAACCAATCCTCCAATGACAGTTTGCATATATTTCAACATATACCATTCTGCACTATTTATTATCTAGCTCTCTTTTCGTATAGAATGAGCTGTTTCTTTTCTTAAATTTCTTAAAATCAAGTTGGATGAATAGACTTTGGTAAAGCATACATACACATGCCTTATATAGAGGTGTGTGTTTGCGCCTGTGTCTGATAGATAAATGGCAACAGAAACACTAGAATTTTTTTTTCATTCAAGATGGCAGAGAACGTCTTAAAATAGTCCCCACACAAAAGCACTCTCACCAAAGCCTCGAAACAGAAGAAATAGCTACACCTAGAGCAACAGCAGAGGACAAAAGAATTAGATGCTGAGACGCCCCGGCCCTAATCACCCACAGGAGGTCCCACACACAGATCTTAAACTACGTTAGAAAACTAGCACCTGCTGCCTCCATTCGAAGAGCCACGCCTCGACAGTGAACGGTGACCTCGGGCACTTGTTGATACTGACCCCAAAAAATCAAGGACGAAAAGAGGGGAGGCTAAATCGTACGGGTGAGTATCCAAAATGCACGATTGGGCCCCGCCCCAACCAGGAGCAGTTACCCCACCCCCACACCCCGCCAAGGCGTTTCCATCACCCGGGAAGGAACACGCAGAGCTCGCGTCCACCGGCCGGGCTGGGAACTCTGGGAGGGCCCGAGGCAGACTGGGCGAGGCAAGGGCGCCTCGGGCTACACCTGTCAGGCAGCGGCCAACACTAGGCCGGAAATCGACGAGATTCGATGACCAAGGCCGGCCGGAGCGTCACCCGATCCCTCGCTCCTTCGATCGGCCTCTCGCCTTCTCCCTCGTCCTTCTCAGACAAAGGCAACTCACACGCACCGCCATTTTCCCCTTACCTCAAAAACCACCTCTTCGTCAAAATCCGGTGTCATCCTTCTCCGCCATGCCACCCGCCTCAGCACGATGGGAAATGAAGGCGGGAGAACAGGCTGCACCCAGGCGTCTGCCTCTGCTCCTCCGTGTGTGCAGAAAACTACAGTTCCCATCATGCCTTGTAGCTCACGCCCCTTTTCCAAGCCCGCTCATTGGAGCTGAGCTTGAGCATGTGGGCGGGAGGGGCGGGAACGGGATGAAACTTGGGCCCTCTGATTGGAGGAGGCTGGGGCTTTTGTCCGCCTTTTACGGCCGCGACTAGCAGGGGGCGCCTGGAGCTCTGATTTTTTTTTTTTTTTTTTTGGAGCTAGAGAAGGCCGCGCACTGGCGAAGCCGCGGTGAGCACAGCTCGTGCGCGCGCGTGGCCGTCCGCCGGGAGCTCCGCTGCTCGATGCTCGTGCCCGCCTGCCCGTCGCCGGCGCTCGCGCCCGGGAGCGCCGCCGGGTCCCCAGAGCCGGCAGCTTCCTTTGTGCGGCGCTCAGGTTGCTCCGCGGTCCCTCGGGACGGAATGTGGGCTCTGCGGGAGTTTTTCTCTTCTGCCCAAATTCTTGAAACAATGGACTGTAAGGGGCGCGGGGATTAAGGGGGGCGAGCTGGGAAGCGAGCTGCACAGGGGAATCATGACTTCTGCCGCCGGTAAGTGACGGCGCTCGCGCTGCCGCTGGAAAGTTTGAAGCGAGCGCTGCAGGTTTTGGGCTCGGAGCTACTTTCTCCCCCGGGATAGGTTAGTAGTGTTCCCTCTGCCTTTCTCCGGGACTGTGGCAAGTGCGGAGCAGACGGTGTTTGCTGCCGGATTTTCTCGTCCCTTCGTCTCTAGAGGGGCTCTTTGGAAATCATGTGTCTCTTGGGACCTCCGTTTAAAGGAAGACCTTGTTGGCTCTTAGCTCCAGGAGAAATGGGAAATGTAAAGAGGGCATTTATTTTTCTTTCCTAAAATTTGAGCGACGTTGCCTTTGCGTATGAAAATAGTTTAGATTCCCATGTTAAGAAGTCAGTTATTCTAGGAAAGGGCAGTGTTCCTGGAGTGTTGAATTTAGCCACTAGGCTGTGTGGCTTTAACCTCAGTTAGGACTGGAAACCCTGACCCTTAGTAAAGAGATTTAGACGTTGTTACTGCTGTCCTGGTGGGTTTCCCCCTGTTATCTGAGAATCAGAGGAGTAGAACTGCCGATGCCAAGGTTTTTGTTCATCTTCACCCGGTTTTTTGTGGACTTTTTTTCTATGTCTATCTGGTTAGTGTACACAAAGCCTTATTTTCTATCTACCTCCCTAGGTCCTTTCCCTTCATCCGTATGGCAAAGCCTGTTGTATTACCTTTGTGTGCACTCTGAAGAATTTTCTGGACAACATTAAGAAGGAACAGTTCCTATTTTCCGAAATAATTACTGAAGTGGTATTATTTCACTTATAAGAACATAAGTTAACTTTTAAGTTAGAACTTAATAATGTATTCAGTATTAAGTTTTTTTAATTTTTATTTTTTTAAGTTTTTTTAAATGACAATTTTCGCCCACATTGAAAGAGATAAATCTTCATTATACATTTAATAGTAAAACAGTGTAAAACTTCAAAATTACTTCTAGAATCAGCAGTTAAGCATCAGATGAAATTTTCTTAGCTTTTCTTGGCATTTGTTTTAAATTCCTGTAACTTGGAACTGTCAAACAGCACCCTAAATGTTCTGATTTGTGTTCTTTCTGAAGACTAGATATGCTAGAGGTTGTACTGCTAGGTGTAATCTGATTACAAACTAAGGAGCTGAGAAGTTAGCCAATCGGAGTAAGAAAGCAAGGAGTGCAGTGTTCCGGCAGTAGTATTTCTGAAGAAGATGTTGTGGATCTTCCCTTTTGATGTTATATGTGTGTAGAGGATGTCATCATATACTGAGAATTACGTCATTTACAAACTCTTCTTTCCTTACCAAAGGAAGGCTTTCTACTTTCTTGAGGTGAAGTATTTTCATCCTAAATTTCTGTGCCTCAGTGTGATGAACAAGCCAAATTTAATTTAAATTTAAATTTAAAATGGTTGGAGATTTTAAAATCCTTCCAGCCCGTTTTAACTCTTCCTATGTCAAGTGCATTTAAAATTCATACCTTGGATGTATCACCTTTCAGTTCCAGTCCCAACAGTTTATAATGAACAGATACAGAAGCATTTAATTGATATTTATATATGTAAACCTGATCTAGGTCTCGGTTTGGAATTTTATTGTTTCATTTGAATGACCCTCAAATATTGCAGTCTATTTTTATATTTATCAACTTTACAATTAAAGAAATCCACAAACATTTTTGTGGTGTTTAAAAAAGGGACACTTCCTGTGTTTAGCTGAGTTAGTTGGTTTTTAGCATAGCTGGCTGAGAAGCATTAACGACTTTTTTGTTTGCCCATCTGTTAAGATTTATCATAATTTTTTCTCATATGTAGATGGAGAATATAGAAAAGAACTGGGGTTTTATTTCCATCTTCTTACAAAATTATGTGTTCATCATTCTTACAAGCTGTTTATGATGCTCTTTGGAACAAAATTCAAATTCATTAAAGCTTTGGGAACATTATTTGCAACTGGGGGAGATGTTTGTTTACACTGAATCTAATCTGTGGTATTGTTTAGGCTGGTTGGCTTAATTTAAGGACATAAGAAAAATGTAGAATATCTAAATTATATGTATCCTAAAGAAGAGCTTGCTTTGTTTTTCTGCATCTGTGAAAGAGTAGGCCCACATAGAGATTTTAGAATTTTTTTAAATCAGTATATGAGAAAAAGAGAGCTAATTATAGGAATATATTTTATACCTTTTTGAACATGTGCAGTTCTCAGTGTACATGTGCAGTACTTTGCTTTTTGGCTGGTCTAGTAGCTCAAAGTGTTGCACGTGGACCCCAGCCATCTGTGTGTAATAGATGACGAGTGTGTTTGTAATTGTTAGAAAAGTGGTACTAGTGCTTTACACTCTTACCTTATTTTTCCCTGGAGCCAAACAGCTGTATAAATAAATAAATTTGCTGCTATGCTCTAAAAAGTTTGAAGTCTGACTGTTGATACAGTATTAACATCCAAAGGTGCTGGATTTATTTCAAGTTTGACATTGGAGCAAACCGTCATATAATGGCTTGTTATTTTTTGATTTGTGTTTCTTTCAAAATAGAGCCACTAAAAATAATGATGAATTTCAGATATTGCTGTGCTACTGACTTAGTTGAACACTTATTCCTACTAATAATTAAGAACTTACTCAGTAATCCTTTTGAAGTTGGTTCCTACAAACATATTATTATTCTATGTTTAAATGGATATTGATTTTTTTTTTTTTTTTTTTTAAGAAATATCTTGTTACTGAGACATAGTAAAGACTATGTGTATGTGGCAACTCTGTTCCCAGGCCCAGTGTTCAGCATTGGGGATACAGCAAAGAGACAAAGTGCCTGCCCTCCTGGAGCTTGTCTTCTTGTGGTGAAGACAGAGGGAGGTACACTGAACAAAAATCACACAGGGCAAAGGGCTCCAGAATCTAAGGGTTCTCCTGAAGCAGGTATCTCAGAAGTTATCGCCTCAAAATCATTTAGACTTTAGAGTAATCTGTTCAAATCTCTCATTTACAAGTAAGGAAAATGAGGAGACCAATTCTTCATAAAAACACATGGTTAGGTTAGTCAGCTCTCCCAGTTACATTATTGGTTTCCTCCAATACAGCGTTAACTAAGCCAAAGTTCGCAGTTCTTTATTTAATTCATTGAGTATGCATTGAGGTAGTTAGGTACATAATGCTGTGCTGTATTTGTTGGTAATCAACCATAGTTCATGTAGTTAACTGAGTTTCTGGAACAGTAAGAGATTTATGATTCTTGGGAGCAGACCCTGTACAAAACATATTTAAAGAAAAGAGTAAGGTTGATACCAAAGATTAAAAAAAAAAGATGGAACTGAAATAGCAAAAAGTGATTGGGTGAATGACCCTGAAATTTCTGAAGAGGCTCTAAGATTCAGTAAAAGATTAATGAGATCAGAGGTTTTTTGTTTTTGTTTTTTGGTTTTTTAGCTGTGGTAAAATAACCTAACATAAATTTAGCTAAGTGTACAAAGTAGTAGTGGTAAGTGCATTCATACTGCTGTGCAGCCAGTCTCCAGAACTCTTTCCATATTGCAAAACTTATTATTATTTTTTTTAATTTCTTCAAAATGCCTAGAGGTAGGATGTTTTCAGAATGGTTACAGAAATGAAATCAATGTGACAGTCTGTCAGTCTTCCTTATCTTGAATAAGATGGGAAGTTAGGAAGAAGCCCAGGGCAGTCGTACTTTCTCTTAAGACTTGACTTAATAGATCAAGGGTTTAATTTAATAGACCATGACACAAAGCTTTATCATTAGGGTCTGAATGGTTTTAAAATTTTTTCTGCCTTTTAAAAAATACAAGCAAAATAATAACATGCTTATTGAACATTTAACTGAAATTGCATGGCTTTGGGAATTTGTATTAAGTCATTTTGGAACTACTTCATATCTTTTTTTATTATAACGTTATACTGAGGAATTAAATGAGAAGGCATCTGTTATCAGGTGACCTTGGTTGAAGAGGTTTGAGAAATTCTTCCTTGGTTGGTAAAAAGGAAGTAGAGCACCCTACCTTTTTTTTTTGTTCTCCTTACTTGTGTCCCTGTAATATCTTTCCGAATTGGAGTGTTGTGACTAATTTCCTTTGTTGAAAAGAAACTCACCACCAAGTGAAGAATCAAAGCCTCTGTGTATCCAAGTACTTAAACAGTGTCCAGCAGATGATATTTTGAAAGGTTTAAAAATATTTTTTACCACGTCTTTTAAGAAATATGACAGGGTGAAAAATGATAGTATAGATAGAAAAACATAAAAGAACTTTAAAAAATGTGGATGTTAAGACTATGTAACTTCATTTTATAAGCCTTTTGTGTGAAGTTTTAGGTTCCTGTAGGCTAGAGCAGATCTGTGGAAATCTAACATGGTATAATAGGTGCTTATTAAGTCCTTTTTATATAATGTCAAGAAAGAATTGCTACCATAAGAATTATGGTCATCTTTTAAATGCAGTAGAACCGTGGTTATAAACGAGGGGTACACATCATAATCACCTGGGGTAGAGTGTAGGCATGTGACTTTCTAAAAATAAAGCTCAACACTGATGAAAGAAATCAAAGAGGACACAAACAGATGGAGAAATATACCGTGTTCATGGATTGGAAGAATTAATATAGTGAAAATGAGTATTCTACCCAAAGCAATCTACAGATTCAATGCAATCCCTATCAAGCTACCAATGGTATTTTTCACAGAACTAGAACAAATCATCTCACAATTTGTATGGAAATATAAGAAACCTCGAATAGCCAAAGCAATCTTGAGGAAGAAGAATGGAACTGGAGGAATCAACCTGCCTGACTTCAGACTCTACTACAAAGCCACAGTCATCAAGACAGTATGGTACTGGCACAAAGATAGAAATATAGATCAATGGAACAAAATAGAAAGCCCAGAGATAAACCCACGCACATATGGACACCTTATCTTCGACAAAGGAGGCCAGAATATACAATGGAGAAAAGACAATCTCTTTAACAAGTGGTGCTGGGAAAACTGGTCAACCACTTGTAAAAGAATGAAACTAGAACACTTCCTAACACCGTACACAAAAATAAACTCAAAATGGATTAAAGATCTAAACGTAAGACCAGAAACAATAAAACTCCTAGAGGAAAACATAGGCAAAACACTCTCCAACATAAATCACAGCAGGATCCTCCATGACCCACCTCCCAGAATATTGGAAATAAAAGCAAAAATAAACAAATGGGACCTAATTAAAATTAAAAGCTTTTGCACAACAAAGGAAACTATAAACAAGGTGAAAAGACAGCCTTCAGAATGGGAGAAAATAATAGCAAATGAAGCAACAGACAAACAATTAATCTCAAAAATATACAAGCAACTTCTGCAGCTGAATTCCCGAAAAATAAATGACCCAATCAAAAAATGGGCCAAAGAACTAAACAGACATTTCTCCAAAGAAGACATACAGATGGCTAACAAACACATGAAAAGATGCTCAACATCACTCATTATTAGAGAAATGCAAATCAAAACCACAATGAGGTATCATTTCACACCAGTCAGAATGGCTGCTATCCAAAAGTCTACAAGCAATAAATGCTGGAGAGGGTGTGGAGAAAAGGGAACCCTCTTACACTGTTGGTGGGAATGCAAACTAGTACAGCCACTATGGAGAACAGTGTGGAGATTCCTTAAAAAACTGGGAATAGAACTGCCATATGACCCAGCAATCCCACTGCTGGGCATATACACCGAGGAAACCAGAATTGAAAGAGACGCGTGTACCCCAATGTTCATCGCAGCACTGTTTACAATAGCCAGGACATGGAAGCAACCTAGATGTCCATCAGCAGATGAATGGATAAGGAAGCTGTGGTACATATACACAATGGAATATTACTCAGCCATTAAAAAAAATACATTTGAATCGGTTCTACTGAGATGGATGAAACTGGAGCCCATTATACAGAGTGAAGTAAGCCAGAAAGAAAAACAACAATACAGTATACTAATGCATATATATGGAATCTGAAAGATGGTAACGATAACCCTATATGCGGGACAGAATGAGAGACACAGATGCATGGAACAATTTTATGGACTCTGAGGGAGAAGGTGAGGGTGGGCCGTTCTGGGAGAATGGCATTGAGACATGTGTATTGTCATATGTGAAACAGAGCACCATTCCATGTTCGATGCATGTGACAAGGGCTCGGGGCCGGGGCAGTGGGATGATCCAGAGGGATGGGAGGGGGAGGGAGGTGGGTGGGGGGTTCGGGAAGGGGAACACATGTAAACCCATGGCTGATTCTTGTCAATGTATGGCAAAAACTATTACAATATTGTAAAGTAATTAGCCCCCAAGTAAAATAAATAAATTTATAAAAAAAAAAAAATAAATAAAAAAAAAAAATAAATAAAATAAAATAAAAAAAAAATAAAAATAAAAATAAAGCTCAGGGAAGAATTATAATTAAAATTCCCATTTGACAACCCCTACACAGGAAAATTACCAGCTTTATTAAGAGCCTCAAATAATACAGTATCGATACTTTTCAGTTTTTAAGTTTGGAAAATTTCTAGTTTCTGTATTCTCTTTTAGGTTATTTTGGGGTTTAAGTGAGATAGGTCATTGATAAAGGGCATTTTATATAACTCCACTGTATATCCTTGAGATAGAATACTGCTATTCATGTAAGACGTTTGGGTTGCATCCTATGCAAACCTTAGGCAAATTCAGCTCTTGGCACTCAGCAAATGAACCACAGTATCTTCTCCTAATATACGGATCTAAGCAAAAGCCAGTTGTTTCATTTAGTGTTGACTAAAGGTATGGTGATCTGTTCCAGAGTTAGAAGAAAAACTGTATTGGATTTACTAAGCAGTGTACACTGTACCAAAAGCTGTATGTACTGGAATTGAAGAGCAATTTACAGAATTTTCAAAAGTAATACTGACTCTGCATAATGTAGTAAAATAATCTACCTAGTAAAATGCATTGTCAAAAGTAAAAATGTTCTCAAACTTAATCATTTATCTTCTGCTTTGGATTTTTGATCATCAGACTTTTTTTTTTTTCCTTTCTAGATATTAAGAAGCCACCAGTGGCCCCCAAGCCAAAGTTTGTTGTGGCAACTAATAAGCCAGCTCCACCTCCTGTTGCACCTAAACCTGAGATCTTGGTTTCCAGTGTTCCACAGTCAACAAAGAAAACCAAACCAGCCATAGCTCCAAAACCAAAAGTTCTGAAGGCCTCACCTGTCCAGGACATCACACAGTCACCATCAAGGAAAATCGTCGTGAACCTGGAAGAGCATACACAGGAATTCCCTGAAAGGACTGACAACTCGAACTGCAAAAGTAGAGGGCATCCGAGCAGTGATTATATTTTGCCAGTGTGTTCCTGCCATCCTGGATGTAACCATAAGCTTGAGAACAGAGAGAATTTGTGTGTCAAGCAGCTTGTCTTAGGGCCCCTGGAAATGCATGAGAATTTAGAAAATAACAAAATTGGTGAGTCCCCTTCAGCTGTAAAAAATCAGCATAAATGTGATTCTGTTGGTGAAAGGGTCAAGAGCCAGAGTAAAGTAGTTTTAAAGGCAAGCATCCTTGAAGAGAAGCTCAAAGATGTTTTAACACAACGAACATCACCCTTTCTTTTTCCGCAGAAGCACAGATCCACAGACAGTCTAGAAATGAGTGATGGCTGTAATTCCCACAGACAATTCAGCATTGAATTTGCAGATTTGTCACCTTCTCTGTCCAGCTTTGAAAACGTTTCTAATCATCACCCTTGCCACCTACAACTTCCTAGCACTGAATTTCAAGATTTTGAAACTAATCAGAATGACAGTGAAAAAAGCAACACTTGCTATCATTCATCTGAACAAGAAGCTCTAGAAAATGGAAAAAGGAGTCTTTTCTTATCTTCAGATGGAGATAGTAAGAAATCAGAAGCCAAAGACCTTGGTCCCTTAGAAATCCACTTAGTGCCATGTACACCCAAATTTCCAACTCCCAAGCCCAGAAAAACATGTGTTGCACGCCTCTTACGCCAGAGACATATAGATACTCCTAGTGAAAGTACTGAAGAACCAGAGAATGTAGACAACTTGCCTTGTCTTTTCGAAGAGAGTTTGAAAAACAATAAAATCAGTGTTTTTAATCAGACTGCTTTGTGTAACCAGGAACAGGTGGACAAAGTGAAGCCAGAAAATAAAAGTGAATTGAATGTGGACTTCACCGGTGACAGACAAAACTTAGTCTCTTCACGGAAAGCCTTGTGTCCTGAAACATTTTCCCCTGAAAAAACGGCACCTCCTTTAGAAAGAGACTCTAATTTGAGTTCTGACGACAAGTCAGGAGATAGTTCTGGTATGTCACTTGCTGAGGACAAAGGGACCAGTTTTATAAGATACAGTACTCTATCTATGAGCCTGCCCAAGCAGCTCAAATTAACCTGCAGTGAACATTTGCCTACTCCCGCTAACCCGGGAGTGTCTGCCCCTCAGATGCAAAAGGAATCTATGATAAAAGATGAAAGTTCCTCAAAAATTGTCCCCAAAAAACCTCAAAGACACAGTTTGCCTGCTGCCGGAGTGCTTAAAAAGGCTGCCTCTGAGGAGCTTGTGGAGAAAAGTTCTTACCCCTCAAATGAAGAAAAAGATTCAGAGAAGGGTCTAGAAAGAGATCGCCTGCAGCGTTTATGTGCCCCAAACAATGGTATGTCATCCTCCTTTGATATGCCTAAACGGGCTTCAGAGAAACCAGTGTGGAAATTACCTCATCCTATTATACCCTTTTCAGGGAACCCAGAATCCTTAAAGTCTGTCACCATATCCTCAAACAGTGAGACTCCCAGGGCCCTGACGAAGCCTAGAGCAAAATCATTATCTGCTATGGATGTGGAAAGGTGCACTAAGCCTTGCAAAGACTCTCACAAGAAGAACTCTTTAAAGAAGTTGCTCAATATGAAGCTGTCCATCTGTTTCATGAAGAGTGACTTCCAGAAATTTTGGTCCAAGAATAGCCAACTTGGAGACACAACCTCAGGCAGCCTGGCAGGTGGGGAGCAAAAAGGGAGTGAGAGTGATTGGCATGGCTTGTTGGTGGGAGAAGAGAAGAGAAGTAAACCCGTCAAGGCATATTCGGCGGATAACTATAGCCTGGAGTCCCACAAGAAGAGGAAGAAGTTGCGGGGCCACACCAGTGCAGCTAATGGACCAAGAGCCGAGTCTCTGGATGACCAAATGCTCTCCAGGGAATCGTCCTTGCAGGCACCTTGCAAATCTGTTACCAGTGACTGTGCACCGGAGTATGAAAATGTACGCCATTATGAGGAAATACCAGAGTATGAGAACTTGCCATTTGTTATGGGTATGGGGAAAACTCCCGAGTTGGAATGGCAGAATTCCAGCAGTGTGGAGGACACTGATGCAAACGTGTATGAGGTAGAGGAGCCGTATGAAGCTCCAGATGGCCAGCTCCAACTTGGACCCAGACACCAGCATTCCAGGTAACACTTAGGTGTCAGACAGACATGTGTATCACTGAAATTAACCCTCAGCAACCCTGTGAGATAGGCTAAGATCTCACAGGTGGGGACAAGTAACTTGGCAAGAGAGTGGTTTATTTGATTTTATTTTTAATTAATTTTTAATTAATTTTATTTTTATTTTTTATTAATTTTTATAGTTGCTTTACAGTGTTACATTAGTTTCTACTAGACAGCAGAATGAATAAGCCATACATATACATTATATCAGAGAAGGCAATGGCACCCCACTCCAGTACTCTTGCCTGGAAACTCCCATGGACGGAGGAGCCTGGTAGGCTGCAGTCCATGGGGTCGTGAAGAGTCGGACATGACTGAGCGACTTCACTTTCACTTTTCCCTTTCATGCACTGGAGAAGGAAATGGCAACCCACTCCAGTGTTCTTGCCTGGAGAATCCCAGGGATGGCAGAGCCTGGTGGGCTGCCGTCTATGGGGTCGCACAGAGTCGGACACGACTGAAGCGACTTAGCAGCAGCAGCAGCATACCATTTTTCTAGATTCCACATATATGGGTTGATATACAATATTTGTTTTTCTGTTTCTGACTTACTTCATTTTGTATAACTCTCTCTAGGTTCATCACGTCTCTACCAATGACCCAGTTTGAGAGAATGGTTTAGTTAAGCGTATATTAAGTTATTTCCAGAGTACAGTCCCTTTTTTTTTTTTTTTAGGTTGTGCATATATTTTTATTTTTTTATTTTTTATTTTTTTAATAAATTTATTTATTTTAGTTGGGGGCTAATTACTTTACAATATTGTAATAGTTTTTGCCATACATTGACATGAATCAGCCATGGGTTTACATGTGTTCCCCTTCCTGGACCCCCCACCCACCTCCCTCCCCATCCTATCCCTCTGGGTCATCCCATTGCCCCGGCCCTGAGCCCTTGTCTCATGCATCGAACATGGAATGGTGTTCTGTTTCACATATGATAATATACATGTTTCAATGCTATTCTCCCAGAACGTCCCACCCTCACCTTCTCCCTCAGAGTCCATAAAATTGTTCTATGCATCTGTGTCTCTTATTCTGTCTCGCATATAGGGTTATCGTTACCATCTTTCAAATTCCATATATATGCATTAGTATACTGTATTGTTGTTTTTCTTTCTGGCTTACTTCACTCTGTATAATGGGCTCCAGTTTCATCCATCTCAGTAGAACCGATTCAAATGTATTTTTTTAATGGCTGAGTAATATTCCATTGTGTATATAGTACAGTCCCTTTTTATCATGTAGTCAGGATGGGTATTTGCAATGTAACCTTTAAGTTGCTGACTTAAAAGTACCAACTTGGAATACAGAGCAAGACCCTAGGGGACGAAGTTGGCCAAGTCAATGAGGTTTATTTGCTAGGTATAAGAAATCTGTGAAGTTTTTGAAATCTATGTGTTTACCTTCGGTGCCCTTGTCAGATACCACCTCTAAATTTGTAAAATTCACTACTCTTTAAGGATTATTTATTTTACTCGTTGAAGGCTAATTACTAACTTCAGATGGCTATAGGAAAAATGCAGGAAAAACATAACTCCTGCCCTTTCTCACTTTTGTATACATACTTCTACCCCTGGTGTACCTACTCCGTCTGTCTTACTTGAAACCTTGCCCATCCTTGATAGTCCAGCTCAGCAATCCTTTGCTTTCTGAAGCTTCCACAGTTACCTAGTGGGACGTGTTTACCTCATATTCTGATCTCCCCATTATGCTTTGATGCTGTGGTGTCCTTTATCTCAGTCTTCTTTATGGTAGAATTGTTTATTGCCATGTCTGATTGGTGTTTGGTTTCAGGCTCCATGAAGAGTTCTGATCTATCTTTTTGTCCTGCATGAGGCCAAGCAAGCGACTTAGTAGGGATCTGTAGATTTGGTTGAGTAAATGGAGGAATGAGTGAAAGAACGGCAAAGGGGTTAACCCCAGGAGCAGCTTCCTTCTTTCTCCCTAGTCAAAAGGGGAGCCTTGGCATTGTGTTGAAAGTGTTTTGTGTTTAACACAAAGCACACAGACCCTTTTGGAAGTGTTTATATTCTTTCTTAGGTTACTAACTTCAAGACTTTGAGTGCTTAGGTCTTAAAATAGGACTTCTGTAGAAAATAGTAACACATATGGCGCATAGTAGGGCCTCAAAAAAAAAGGATTATTCGATGAATTGAATAAATCAAATTAAGCAAAATCTTAGTTGTTGCACCAAGTAAAATAAATTGTTCTTTTACCTTTCAGATGCTCTCTTGGCACTCACTTTTCTTTGCTCATAATCCTCTCTGCCCTTCCTCCTTTAACCCAAAAAGACTTCCCTCCTTTGCCTTAACTTTTCTAAATCTGACTCCATCGTGTTTACAGCTGTCTACTCTGAATGTTATTACCTAGGTGAAAACCTCTCCCTTGGCATAAATATTTCAATGGGGAATAAAGTATCCAACTTTTTTTAAAAGTCAGTTTTCTATTTTCATGCCTGCTCATCTCACCATGGAACACTTTTGTTGATGCTGCCCTCCTTTTTAATAATTTTTTATTGGAGGATAGTTGCTTTACAGTGTTGTGTTAGTTTCCACTGGTACTGCCCTCCTTTTGACAAGTTTTTTTGTGTTATTGTGTATGCGTATATGTTGAAGGGACGAATTTGGCTTCTTTGTGACATACTCCTATCCTTAGCTAAGATGAAGTTTTTTTTCCTTGAAATTGGAGATTTGACCCTTAGTGTTAAGTTTTCTGTTGACCCTCAGACTTGATCTGAAGGGTTTGTCATTATCTCTAATACAAACTGTAAACTTCTGGAACTTGTTCTTTATCTGGTTTCCTTCCTATTTCCTTTGGGCACTGCTGTTCTGGTGGGGGAGGGCGGGAACGAGGATGGAAGGGGTTAATGTACACATCCAGCCAGGGCAGCCGGATGGCATTCACAAGAAGGGCTTTTTCTCAAGGCCACAGGAAACCGAGGGCGGCTTTGGACAGGTTGAAGCTGTCAAGTAGGGCAGCCTGGTAAAGAGTGGGTGAGCTCTGCTTTTGAATTTCGCTTTCCATGGAGATTTTTGTTTAGGCCGGGAGCAGGGAGGCCTGAACAGGCTGGGGAGTCCGAAAATGTGCCAGCTGAATCAAAAGCCTTCAGTCACAGGGCCAGGCTAACAGTGATGCCTGGGAGGTCGTACCTTGTGTAAACAACACCATGGGAAGAAAGAGAAAGGAGAATTCAAGCCTCCCGAGGAGGATACCTGGCTACCCCCAAAATAAGGTAAATGAGAAATGAGGCATCTGTTTCAGGTGAGCTGAGTGGATCCAAGTGGAAATTCTGTTAGATGATCTGGCTGTTGAAAATACAGATCGGTGTTTTAGAGTAATTAAAATTCAACACCCTGTGTTTCTAAAATGATAAGAAAACACACAAATGAACTCTGTTTAAAATTTTTCTGCTGAAGTGAATCAAAAAAGTGTCTTTAGCAGTTTCTTAGGCCTTGGAAAAGAGGTTCTGGATCTTCCAGAGGGGACTGGTTCACAGAAAGTCACTAGTTTTACAGTCTACTTAGATAGCCGAGCAGGTTCTGGATTAGTAAACAGACATTTGCCAAGCTTGGGGTAGCCCATATGGTCTCCTTCTTTAGAGCATAGGTGTTTCATGAATCCAACAACTTAACATTTACAGATTCATAACAACATGTTTGTGACTCTTCAGGAAAGAATTGCAGGCAGCTCCCAATTTCAAAAAGGATTGTGTTCTAAAAGTTTTATGATGATTTGAAACTCAGTGTATTTCTCAAAGAAACAGTTGTGGCGATGGTGATAAAAAGTTCCAGTTTAGTCTGCTAGTTACATTACCCATTACTGTACTGGCCTCCCCTTGCCCCTTTCCAGGTAAATTCTTCCTCTCAGTGCTTTGTGCAGATGAGAGTTGGCCACGGTGGAGTTGAGTACCTGCAGGGCAGCGGAGCAGAGCTGCTGCTTCTGAGGCAGCAGGGTTTGTGGAAAGGGTGAGGCAACTAAGGAAGAATGAGGAAACTGGGGGCTGGGCTGAGAAAGACTATAAAGCACTGCCAGTGATAAGAAGGGAAGGGCTGGGTGGTTGGGAATTAGGGTGCACTGAATTTGCTTTTCCTCCTTTCTCCTTTACTATTCCTACCCCTTCCTTTAACCCTCCTCAGTCTCCTTTGTGTGATTCACCTAATTAGTCTCTGACCTCAGGAAAGAGTGACTGGAAGAAACTGAGGGAGGGCGCTGGATGGTAAGGAGTGGTTGAACAGCCAAATCTCAAGGTCAAGGTGGATGATATCATAGAAACATTATTGTTGATGTCCAGTCAGTGGTGTCCAGCTCTTTGTGACCCCATGGACTGCAGCATGCCAGTCTTTCCTGTCCTTCACTATCTCCCGTAAGTTTGCTCAGACTTATGTCCATTGAGTCAGTGGTGCCATCCAACCATCTCATCCCCTGATGTCCCCTTCTCCTCCTACTCTCAATCTTTCCCAACATTGGCGTCTTTTCCAATGAGTCGGCTCTTTACAACAGGTGGCCAAGTGTTGGAGCTTCAGCATCAGTCGTTCCAATGAACATTCAGGGTTGATTTCCTTTAGGACTGACTGGTTTGATCTCCTTGCTGTCCAAGGAACTCTCAAGAGTCTTCTCCAACACCACAGTTCAAAAGCATCAGTTCTTTGGCACTCAGCTTTCTTTATGGTCCAACTCTCGAATCTGTACATGACTTCTGGAAAAAACCATAGCTTTGACTAGATGGACCTTTGTTGGCAAAGTGATGTCTCTGCTTTTTAATACACTGTCTAGGTTTGCCATAGCTTTTCTTCCAAGGAGCCAGAGTATTTTAGATGCTTAGAAACATAGAAAGCATAGAAACATAGCTTTAGGTATTCCCAGATAGGTCACCACTGGGTCATTGCTCTGGGTTCTCAGAAGTAATTTTGTTGAAAGTAAGATGATGAGCCACTTTGGAGTATTCCAGTGTTCTTGCGGGATACAGTGACCCTCTTCCTTGATATGTTTCAGACAGAATATATCTAAAACAACTGTCAGGCAGTGGGCCTTTCTCTCTGGCATGCAAGTGATGAGTGCTCATTTACTTCACTAAGAAGTGTGATTTCCATAAGGAAGTTTCTAAAGATTGGGCCTCTGATGTTACAGAGTTAGGGACAGATCACAAAATAGTAGTGCCCGAACAGTGGAATTTTCCTCTTAAAATTGTAGCAGATTTCCTGATTCTATAACCCAGAACAGTTTTCCCTGGAAACATTCCAGGGTTTTCCTCTGTTGTTTTAGTTTGTTCTTATTATAAGCCCTTCAAAGAAAATATGTGGTAATTGGGTTTTCCTGGTAACCTATCAAGTCCTCAGTTTATTTATTGCACAAGGCTGACCAGTATCAAGCAGTGTGCATTCAGAGATGGAAGGGGGTGCTACTCCCTAGGAGTTTCTGCCCAGTGAGACTGAGTTATAAGATGACAAGCTTTGTCTGAGTTGTATCCCAAGTAGGGTGTTTGACTTCACAGAGATGGTGACACTTGACCTGCGGCTTATAAAATGGACATGAGTGGATTTGGCATTTAGATCATTTTCTAACCTCAAGAAGAGTGGTTTCATTCTTTGTTTTCTGCTTATTTTAAATACAAAACTGATCTTAAAGAGCAGCCGAATGGCATTTCAAATCTTAAGTCCCAGTATGGCATTTGTGTTGTTAATCTTCAGACCCATCCTAGAAGCTATCTCTCCTGGGTTACATTTACCATCTGGTGGTTTTGTTGAATTTTAATATAATGATTAAAGTATAAATTAGTAGCTCTAATGAGCACTTCCATGGTTGTCATAGCACCAGGAAGATTAAGCACAGTTAAAGGGTGGGGGCTGGGACTCGTACATCTCAACAGCAGCTCTTTCCTGTGAGTTATTTTCAGCATCAGCTCAGGAAATATCAAAAATTTGTATGGCTCTTTAACTTTGTGCTTCTTATGTTGGAACCGTAGCCGCACGGTTTTGGCAGATCTGTTTGTTTACATACTTACCCTACATTTGAAACATCAACTAGAAGCATTGGATTTTATTTCTTGGCTATGCAACTTTTCTTTTTTCCTTTTAAATATGTACTAGGAATTAAAATGTGGTGTTTTTGTCCAACTATATTCCTTTGGTCTCATTCTTGCCAAAATAGCTAAGTTAATATTTTATCAAATACATGTGTTTTTATGTGACAGAATATCACTTTATACTTTTAGAGAGCATATTTTTAGCCAGAGATAGAAGAATGAATATCCTACTTTGTGACTGTGTGTACACACACACAAGCACGCACGTGTGTGTGTGCATCCTTGTCTTCTTTGGTAAAAATACATTGTTTTGAGATAGCTGATATTTGCACATTTGGGGAAATGGCATTGTTTTGAGATAATTGGTTGGTTTTTCCATGATTTTTTGATAGAAAAAATTGAATATTTTTAGAATTTAGCCAATGTTATGATTTTTTTTCATAAAATTGCAATTAAGAATTGTGTCAGTGAGGTAGAAATTGCTTTTCAAAATGAAATTTTGATCTTTTTCCTGGAAAAATTTTCCCAAGAATGTTTCTGTTTGGGAAAGAGCACATGTGGGAAGGGTAACAAAAAGGGCCCTCCTTCTTTTCCTGAGCATTTTTAATTTCTGTAAGGACCTGATAGGTAAAGATAATCAGACAATCCACCAGTCTGTGAATGGATTAAATCTATCAGTAGGATGTTTGGAACCTAATGAATTGTTGCCTTAGAAATAACCATGAGCAGGAGCTGAGTTCCCAGCCTTACCGCAAGAGCATCTTTAGTATATGAAAAATGCAATGGAAAGTAATGGGAAGTGAGACTGGGACAATAGCATTAAAACAGAGCAATAAAATTAAATGAATAGTGTTTATGACTTTTAAATGCTGATGTATTCAAAGAGGGAAAGGTTAGTGTGTTAATGAGGAAAATAATAAGGGAGGAGGGACTAGTATGAAGAGGTGGAGAAGATGACCTTTGGCCCACCAGTCCTCCAGGTGGTTCAGGGGAATTCCACATGCAAGCCCCTGTTCAAACAAAAGGGGATGAGTATATTCATATTTCAGGTATTCACTAGCAATGCCTGTACTTGTATGCTGCTTTGGTAAGTTTTCTGTGTTCTCCCAGACATTTCTTTTAAATGCATCATCTTTTTCCTGGAGTTGCATAGATTAATTTGGTATTTCGGGAAAGCCCTTTATTTAAAAAGTAGACCTGTTTATATTAGCCTGTTTATTTTAACACTTTCTTGAAACTGTATGAGGTACAAAGGGAAGTGCGAGTTACAGTAGTTTTGGGTGTGGGAAGCTACAAAGCAGTGCTGACCTTTTTATTAAAGACTAGTTTAAGAGTTAAGTTCAAGAATGGAACTGCCTAGTTTCTTCTGGGTAGTATGGAAAAACTACTTTGGTGGTTTAGTCTGGATCTGGTGTTTGTGGATCTCTAGAGGAAAAAAAAAATATTTGCAAGTAGTTTTGTCATCAGGCAGAGACAGTCTATCACTGGGGCTATAAAAATCGGATTGGTTAAATAGGATATCAGTGGAGTAAAGTACTATGATAGTATTTTGAGAAAGGATAGCTCTCTTCTGCAGTTTTCTTTCAGACTTCTTATCCCTTTTTGTTTGTATGTATTATAGATACATTCTGGCTCCATGTAAGTGTGAATTGGAGTAAGGTTGTATGAGGTATTATGACCCTTTTATATGTAAAGAAATAATCACGGTGATAGTGACTTCAGGAAAAATGGGCAAAAATGGAAATGCAAATGGATTAGTGGTTCTAAGCCCTGACATTCAATGGTCTGTTTACCAAACTCTCCCATTTGTCAAAGTATTTTAGTTTCTGCTTCAGGAAAGGTGAAATAATAAACACTGAACAAAGCAAGTCAGTTTCCCCTGAATGTTTGGATAAAAATTTAAAGAAAAACAAACACATTTAGCCTTTTTTTGTTTGAAATGATATCAGTGCTTGTTCTTTTTAGCTCCTGAGGATTCCATTGAAACCTTTGTTTTACTTAAATCACATTTTTTTTTTAAGTAAGTTTGTTGGTAACATATTTGTAACAGTTGATATACTTTGTCATATATTATTATCATTTAAATGTTAGGAATTAAAGTAAACCAATTAAAGACTTGGTTTCTAATAAACTTAGAATAGCTTGGTTTTTGTTTTGTGTTTTTCCCCCCCTTAATCTGAAAAGCAGTTCTGATTTGAATTGCATGACAAGTGTAATTTCACATCAGGAAAACATGTATAATAAATAAAGAAGGAGTAATTGGAAACTTTTCCCCCCTCTTTCTGTTGGTCTTTAGATGTATCTACAATCATAAGTAAACAGATTTCAATTTAAATGAGTAGTTTTTGCACTATTTAATTTTTCTTTCAATAGTTTCACTGTTAGGAACAGGAAAATAAAGCATAGCTCCTCTGTAACTCCCAGTTAGGTTGTGGGAAGGACTCTGGGGGCAGGGCTGGAGCCACGGGGGTGGAGGGCAAGTAGGGATAAATAATAAGATCGTTCACTAGTCCAGTATGATTTATTTATTAACAAAAGCTAGGGTGAAGACATTTAAATGAGGGTCTTTGGGGTAGTTTGAAAAGTTTGAAAATTGAAGTGTGTCTTTTAATGGTTTTAGTTTAAATGTGGTTTTAGAATCGTTAGAGTTCAGAATTAAAGGAGTCATTAGAAATCATTCAGCCCAGCCTCCTCATTCACTTGATAAAACCCAGCACAGCAGGATTTGTTGACTTTCCCTACACCAGAGAAACGGAACTTGCAAAACCATGGCTCCAACCTGGTGCTTCAAAAATACCACATCTCCACTTCTAACGCTATTGTGGAAGCATTACAGAGACCACAAGTTTTAGAAAATTCAAGTGATTTCAGTTGCAGAAAGCATCAGGATTGCTTGTACCGTGGCATTATTTTCTCCTGCTATGACGAATAATGTTCCCTGTGTGAGGAAAGAGGGCTGCCACACAGCTGCATATAAGCACAGGATTATATGACTCCTACTTTTTAAATGGTGATTTCAGGGAGGTGAGTGTTCAAACTAAGCAGAAGCTTTACAGATAATCTAATGCCACTAATATATGTTAGTATATTAGTATTTCTTTCCTCCAACTCTCTGATTCTCCCCATCAATCCAGTTTTTGTCCCCATTTCACCAAAACTTTATTGATCAGATGTTATCAAGGATAAGAAATGCTGGTAATATCATATAGCATACATTCCATATTTAATGGCAACAGCTGATATTTCCGATATACTAGGAACTCTCATAAGAGTTATTTTGTCCCTATTATCCTATGCAGCAGATACTCGGTTCGATTCCTGGGTTGGGAAGATCCCCTGGAGAAGGGATAGGCTACCCACTCCAGTATTCTTGGGCTTCCCTGGTGGCTGAGACAGTAAAGAATCTGCCTGTAATGCAGGAGACGTGGGTTCGATCCCTGGGTTGAGAAGATCCCCTAGGAGGAAGGCGTGGAAACCCACTCCAGTATTCTTGCCTGGAGAATCCCCATGGACAGAGGAGCCTGGCAGGCTACATTCCATGGGGGTCACACAGAGTCGGACACGACTGAAGTGACTTAGCACACACGCAAATCCTATAAGATAGATATTATCTTTTATTACAGATGAGGAAACTAAGACTTCAGTGAGGTTTAATAACTTGCCCAGGGGCACACAGCTGATATTCAGAAAAACTGATCCTGAGACATAATAATTTTAAGTCAGAACATGTTCATATTATAGAGTCTGTCTGCCCAGGAGACTATGATTGAAAAAATATTACTGTCCCCAATGTGTTCACTATCTAGAGGGAAAAACACGGGGACACCTGTGGTGATTTGTATAGACATTAATGAGCATTTTCAGAGGCCCAGGATTTTTTCATGCAAGATAAGTTTGTGAACTGGAAAGCTTTTATGGTTAGGAAATAGGTGTTTCAGTGGTTAAAAAGGGAAATAATCATGCTATGTTTGCATTTGGTCAGGTTAGTGGTGGTTGCTATTCAGAACGAGTTAAAATAGTTCCTGTCATTCACTGGTTGCATGTGGACATCAATGATACAGAAAGAATTATGCATGTCTCATATTTCCCCAGTGATTTGCATGACACTTGCTTTTTTATCTGTTATTCCAGTTCCTCATTTCGTTTTCTGTCAAGTACTTTCCGAGCTCTAAAGCATTGTAGTTTTTTGGATTTTGTTGTTTTTTCTCATTGTTTTTTGGCCACGCTGTGCAGCATTCAAGATCTTAGTTCCCCAACCAGGGATTGGACCTCTGCCCCTGACAGTGGAAGCATAGAGTCTTAACCACTGGAGAAGCCCCCCTAAAGCCCTGTAGTTTAAAATTAGTTACTATTTATAGATTCTCCAAAGCAAATAATTTTGTAGGGCTACAATACCTTTTATGATACATAATAGCCTTATTATCTTGATGAAAAATTAGATTTAAGTGAATGGTGGATTTTTTTCCCCAAAGAGGCAGATGGTAAATTCTCTAGTTGAAGATTAGAGGAAGTAGGATTTCTGGAGCCTTTGAATTATGAGAGGATAAGACCTGGAAACCAGAGGAGGAAAACATTCAGTTGGATTGTAGGTTGAAAGAAATTTTCTTAGATAAAGCACTTCTAGCATCACTGCTGGGACTGTGAACACGTGTCACAATTGTTGACCCTCTCTACCTAGGAGCTGGTGAAACCTACCTCCAAGGGCAAACTAATTGAAACGCCTCTTTAAATTCAGCATCTGTGTTCATCGTGGCTAACCTGAACTAAACCTGGCTAGTCTTCATTTTAAGCAAATAATGCTATAAATCATATTATCAATTGAGTTGAGTTCAGTCACTCAGTCATATCTGACTCTTTGCGACCCTATGGACTGCAGCACACCAGGCTTCCCTGTCCACCAACTCCCAGAGTTTACTCAAACTTATGTCCATCAAGTCAGTGATGCCATCCAACCATCTCATCTCCTGTGTTCCCTTTCTCCTCCCGCCTTCAGTCTTTCTCAGCATCAGGGTCTTTTCTGGTGTGTCAGTTCTTCGCATCAGGTGGCCAAAGGATTGGAGCTTCAGCTCCAGCATCAGTCCTTCCAATGAACATTCAGGACTGATTTCCTTTAGGATGGACTGGTTGGATCTCATTGCAGTCCAAGGGACTCTCAAGAGTCTTCTCCAACACCACAGTTCAAAAGCATCAATTCTTCAGCGCTCAGCTTTCTTCACCATCCAACTCTCACACCCATACATGACTACTGGAAAAACCAGAGCCTTGACTAGACAGACCTTTGTTGACAAAGTAATCTCTCTGTTTTTTAATATGCTGTCTGGGTTGTTCATAGCTTTTCTTCCAAGGAGCAAGTGTCTTTAATTTCATGGGTGCAGTCACCATCTGCAGTGATTTTGGAGCCCCCCAAAATAAAAAAGTCTCTCACTGTTTCCATTGTTTCCCCATCTATTTGCCATAAAGTGACGGGACTGGATGCCATGATCTTCGTTTTTGGAATGTTGAGATTTAAGCCAACTTTTTCACTCTCCTCTTTCACTTTTATCAAAAGGCTTTTTAGTTCTTCACTTTCTACCATAAGGGTGGTGTCATCTGCATATCTGAGGTTATTGATATTTCTCCTGGCATTCTTGATTCCAGCTTGTGCTTCATCCAGCCCAGCATTTTGCATGATGTACTCTGCATATAAGTTAAATAAACAGGGTGACTGTATACAGCCTTGACATACTCCTTTTCCTATTTGGAACCAGTTTGTTGTTCCATGTCCAGTTCTAATTGTTGCTTCCTGACCTGCATACAGGTTTCTCAAGAGGCAGGTCAAGTGTTCTGGTATTCCCATCTCTTTCAGAATTTTCCACAGTTTATTGTGTTCCACACAATCAACGGCTTTGGCATAGTCAATAAAGCAAAAGTAGATGTTTTTCTGGAGCTCTCTTTTTCGATGATCCAGAGGATGTTGGCAGTTTGATCTCTGGTTCCTCTGCCTTTTCTAAATCAAACTTGAACATATGGAAGTTCACAGTTCACGTATTGCTGAAGCCTGGCTTGGAGAATTTTGAGCATTATTTTGCTAGCGTGTGAGATGAGTGCAATTGTGCAGTAGTTTGAGCATTCTTTGGCATTGCCTTTCTTTGGGATTGGAACAAAAACTGACCTTTTCCAGTCCTGTAGCCACTGCTGAGTTTTCCAAATTTGCTGGCATATTGAGTGCAACACTTTTACAGCATCATCTTTTAGGATTTGAAATAGCTCAACTGGAATTCCATCATCTCCATTAGCTTTGTTTGTAGTGATGCTTCCTCAGGCCTACTTGACTTCACATACCAGGATATTAGTTTCAGGTATATAGCCAAGAAATTCAGAAATTCAGTTATATATATATATATATATATATATATATATATATATATAAAACACACATATGTATTTTTTTCCAGATTTTTTTTCCATTATCAGTTATTATAAAATATTGTATATAGTTCCCTGTACTGTATAGTAGGTCCTTGTTTCTCTCTTTTATAAATAGTAGTGTGTATCTATTATTCCCAAACTCCTCTAATTACCTCTCCCTACCCGCAATAACTTTGTTTTCTGTGTTGTGAACCTCTGCATATAAGTGATATCATATGACATTTGTCTTTCAGACATTTGTCACTTCAGCTAGTATGATAATCTGTGGGTCCATCTGTGTTTCTTCAAGTGGCATTATTTTGTTCTTTTCTGTGGCCAAGTAATAGTCCATTGTATATATGTACCATATCTTCTTTAGCTGTTTATCTGTGGGTGGACATTTACGTTGTTTCCATGTCTTGGCTATTGTGAATAGTGCTGCTCTGAACATAGGAATGCATTTATTTCTTCGAATTGTGGTTTTTTTCCAGGGTATGCCCTGGAGTGGAATTGCCAGATCATATGGTGACTCTATTTTTAGTTCTTTAAGGAACCTCCATACTGTTCTCCATAGTGGCTGTACCAGTTTATATACCCACCAACAGTGTAGGAGGGTTCCTTTTTCTCCACATGAGAAACACTTAATTTTGTTGCATTGCTTTATCCCCCATGCCTGGAATAGTGCCTGGCATATAGTAGACACAGAGTAGGCACACAGTAAATATTTATTGAAAGACTGAATAAGGAAGTGAATTTGTGGCTACTGTGTCACCATTCCCTTCTGTAGCATATTGCCTGGTATTTGCTGTTTGTTGCATTATAAAACGGAGAAGGCAATGGCACCCCACTCCAATACTCTTGCCTGGAAAATCCCATGGATGGAGGAGCCTGGTAGGCTACAGTCCATGGGGTCGCTAAGAGTCGGACACGACTGAGCGACTTCACTTTCACTTTTCCCTTTCATGCACTGGAGAAGGAAATGGCAACCCACTCCAGTATTCTTGCCTGGAGAATCCCAGGGATGGCAGAGCCTGGTGGGCTGCCATCTGTGGGGTCACACAGAGTCGGACACGACTGAAGCGACTTAGCAGCAGCAGTAGCAGCAGCAGCATTATAAAAGTAATGGCTAACATGTATTGTGTTGACTGTATACCAAGCAGTACAAGGCACACCTTATTCTGCTCTTGCACAACACTAACTCATTCTACCAGAGTTTTGTTAACCTTCTTCTTACCACTCCCACCAAAGAGGAAACATGTAGTACATGAAATAAAAGAACAAATGGTGTAGGAGATTATAAGCACCTTTGTATCCTTGATCCCAGTACATACCTGGCACAAAACTGATGGACAGATCTGAGTAAATAGTTGTCAGGTTATATATTGCTTTTACTTGCATGAAGTCAGAGTCCAGCTGCATTTTGAGTAAACCAGTGTCCCAATGACCAGGCTTCCAGAATATACAGGAAACACCTGATCATTTTGGAAAGCAATTACACTGATTTGGAGAATTACTGCTGTTCAGTAAAACAAAGCTCCCTTTGAGAAGACATGCTGAGTTAAAAGCCCTTACGTGCGTCTGTCTGTCTTAACTGTGTAGTGAGCACCCTTCCACATGATGGAATAGTGACGCACAAAACATTCCATCTCTCTAATTCCACTAGTCCTTTTATCAAGCCTGTGGAACAGTTTTTAAAAATTTCATAAGTAGTACAGATCTTAAAATCTTCATATGCTATTCAGAAAACAGTTTTAAAAAATTGTCAAAAGTTGTCTGTCACTGGAAAAAATTACAGTTTTACAAAACGCTTCTTAAGGAAAGAACTGTCCCCATGTCTTACATATAAAACTGAAAGTGAAAATATCTGGGCAGTCTGTAGGAACCTTTGGAGTTAGCAAAAATTTACTAAGATATCCCAAAGTCAAGAGCCTGGTAAAGGGCCTTGTGCAACTTTATGTATATGGGGAAATGCTCAGAATGTTTTAGCTACAGAAAACCTGTTTTCCCTTGTAGAGTGAATTAGTCATAAAATTATCTCAGGATTTGAACATCTGTCTGCATTATTTCAGACTCTGCTCCATTGTCTCTAAATAAAGTGTGTTGTGAACCCCAGCATGGACTAGTTGGCTATCTAGATGGGAAAGATGTAAGAGTTTTTTCTAAGAAAGTTTATAAAATCTTTTAGAAAAATGTTACCTTAAAAAAACTCTCTATTTTATCTTTTAGTATTCTCATTCTATATTGGGTAAAATCCCATGTACTAGCTGTTAACAAGACAGATAAAATATTCTTATGGATTTGCACAGATAACTGAAAGCTATTTAGTAGATTACGTCTTTCTTCAGTGTGTTAAAAATTGTTTCCTGTTAACAGGTACTTACATAATATTGTGTATTGAGCACCATATTTGGGTAACTATAAAAGGAACTCTTAAAATGAAAATCAGAAGGCTTTAGTGATGAATACAAAATAAAGATCTGAAGGGTTAAAGTTTTCTCTTGGCTGTCTGAGGAGGCCTTACAAATAGCTGTGAAAAGAAGAGAAGCAAAAAGCAAAGGAGAAAAGGAAAGTTTTACCCATTTGAATGCAGAGTTCCAAAGAAGAGCAAGGAGAGATAAGAAAGCCCTCAGTGATCAGTGCAAAGAAATAGAGGAAAACAATAGAATGGGAAAGACTAGAGATCTCTTCAAGAAAATTAGAGATACCAAGGGAACATTTCATGCAAAGTTGGGCTCAGTAAAGGACAGAAATGGTATGGACCCAGCAGAAGCAGAAGATATTAAGAAGAGGTGACAAGAATACACAGAAGAACTGTACGAAAAAATCTTCACGACCCAGTTAATCACGATGGTGTGATCACTCACCTAAAGCCAGACATTCTGGAATGCGAAGTCAAGTGGGCCTTAGGAAGCATCACTATGAAGAAAGCTAGTGGAGGTGATGGAATTCCAGTTGAGCTATTTCAAATCCTCAAAGATGATGCTGTGAAAGTGCTGCACTCAATATGCCAACAAATTTGGAAAACTCAGCAGTGGCCATAGGACTGGAAAAGGTCAGTTTTCATTCCAGTCCCTAAGAAAGGCAATGCCAAAGAATGCTCAAACTACTGCACAATTGCACTCATCTCACACGCTAGCAAAATAATGCTCAAAATTCTCCAAGCCAGGCTTAAACAATACATGAACCATGAACTTCCAGATGTTCAAGTTGGTTTTAGAAAAGGCAGAGGAACCAGAGATCAAATTGCCAACATCTGCTGGATCATCGAAAAAGCAAAAGAGTTCCAGAAAAACATCTATTTCTGCTTTATTGACTATGCTAAAGCCTTTGACTGTGTGGATCACAACAAACTGTGGAAAATTCTGAAAGAAATGGGAATACCAGACCACCCGACCTGCCTCTTGAGAAATCTGTATGCAGCTCAGGATGCAACAGTTTGAACAAGACATGGAACAACAGACTGGTTCCAGATAGGAAAAGGAGTATGTCAATGTTGTACATTGTCACCTTGCTTATTTAACTTATATGCAGAGTACATCATGAGAAACGCTGGGCTGGAAGAAGCACAAGCTGGAATCAAGAATGCCAGGAGAAATATCAATAACCTCAGATATGCAGATGACACCACCCTTATGGCAGGAAGTGAAGAAGAACTAAAAAGCCTCTTGATGAAATTGAAAGAGGAGAGTGAAAATGTTGGCTTAAAGCTCAACATTCAGAAAACTAAGATCATGGCATCTGGTCCCATCACTTCATGGCAAATAGATGGGGAAACAGTGTCAGACTTTATTTTTATGGGCTCCAAAATCACTGCAGATGGTGATTGCAGCCATGAAATTAAAAGACGCTTACTCCTCGGAAGGAAAGTTATGACCAACCTAGATAGCATATTAAAAAGCAGAGACATTACTTTGCCAACAAAGGTCTGTCTAGTCAAGGCTATGGTTTTTCCAGTGGTCGTGTATGGATGTGCAAGTTGGACTATAAGGAAAGCTGAGCACCGAAGAATTGATGGTTTTGAACTGTGGTGTTGGAGAAGACTCTTGAGAGTCCCTTGGACTGCAAGGAGATCCAACCAGTCCATCCTGAAGGAGATCATTCCTGAATGTTCATTGGAAGGACTGATGTTGAAGCTGAAACTCCAGTACTTTGGCCACCTCATGCGAAGAGTTGACTCATTGGAAAAGACCCTGATGCTGGGAAGCATTGGGGGCAGGAGGAGAAGGGGATGACAGAGCATGAGATGGCTGGGTGGCATCACCTACTCGATGAACATGAGTTTGGGTAAACTCCGGGAGTTGGTGATGGACAGGGAGGCCTGGCGTGTTGCGGTTCACGGGGTCGCAAAGAGTCGGACACGACTGAGCGACTGAACTGAACTGAACTGATAGTTTCCTTTGCTGTAGAAAAGCTTTTAAGTTTAATCAGGTCCCACTTGTTTACTTTTGTTTTTATTTCGATTACTCTAGGCGGTTGGTCATAGAGGATCTTGCTTTGGTTTATGTTATCAAGTGTTCTAGCTAAGTTTTCCACGAAGAGTTTTATAATTTCTGGTCTTACATTTAGGTCTTTAATCCATTTTGAATTTATCTTTGTGTATGGTGTTAGGAAGTGTTCTAATTTTACATATTATTATATTTTAACTATAAAAATTATATAGAGTCTTGTTTTAAAAAAATATTAAATGTAGTGATGGTGAAAAGTAAAATACTCTCTTCTTTCCCTCTCATTACCCTCTTCTGTTCCAGCTGAGAGAAGAGGGTTTTGAAGGATTTTGTTTGTTTTTTTTTGTTTTGCGCTTTAATATGGAAAATTTTAGAATGAATGGAAAGTTTGGGGGTAGTTTATCTCTGTCCCTAGGAGGCTATTGTTATCTTGGAGGTAAGTTGCAAAGACAGAAGCTGTCAGCCCTATTTCCCCCTGGGCAGGAATAGCATCTTCCTTCTTATGTGTCAGGTCAGTGCCTGACATGAAAGCTAACATCCCAGAAGCTCAGTGAATGGCCAGAGTTAACACATATTACAGCTGGAGGAGTGGAAGAGGCTTTGTCTTTCTGTTGTTTATTCTTAATTAAGTCATGTCTGACTCTTTGTGACCCAATGGACTAGAGCCCACTAGGTTCCTCTGTCCATGGAATTCTCTAGGCAGGAATACTGGAGTGGGTTGCCATTCCCTTCTCCAGGGGATCTTCCTGACCCAGGGATCGAACCCGCATCTTCTTGGCAGGCGGATTCTTTACTACTGAGGTACCTGGGAAGCCCCTTTGTCTTTCTACCTGGTGTCTTAATTTCCCTTTACTTCTCGCCTCTCTTCTTTTTTTATTTTTTTGTGCTTTTAGCTAGTGGCTCAGAACAGAGGATCAGTGTTTTGAAGGCCTACTAGACTCTTTATGCTATTTAACCTCATATGAAAATCTGTACAAGTATTTGGCTTTACATTGTGAAGTGAAGCTCATATTGACAAGGAAATCAGCAGTTTCATTCTACAACTGACACTTCCTTCCTATATCATTCATAGGCCATCTCAACCTATATTGGTCTTTGAAGTTGTCATCATTGTGATCATTATGTACCAAAGAAGGATGAAGCTAGCTTTTTCAAAATTACTTTAGGAAGTATCTTGAGACTCAGCAGGATACCTTTAAGTCATTTATGTTGGTGATTGAAATTCTTTTAGAAACAGGAGACTGTATTGTGAAACTGAGCTTTCCGTCTCCCTGTACAAATAGTAACCTACCACAAAGAAGCAGTGAAATTAAATGTGGAAAACAAGCCCAGGAGTGACCTGCAAAACCACAGCTCACATGATCTCACTGCAGAAGTTCTTTACTCAGATGTGTTTGCTGGTGATGAGCTGTTTCACATGACTGACAATGCAGAAGCTTCTCTCTTGCAGTCCTTTTTGCTACAAGTCTAGACTTCTTAGTGTCTAGAGTACTAATTTTCTTTTAAATACTAGAGATGGTCACACACACACACACACACACACACACATATATATGAGGAGAAAGAGAGTGCACACAGGAAAGTGAACTTTCTATGTCTCAGACATTGTTAGAGCATTATTTATATTAATTCATTGAATTCTCATAAAACACTGTCAGGTAGACACTATGATTATCCCCATTTTATGGATGAGGAAATGAGGCATAATGAGGTTAAGACAGTTTCACTTATCTAGTAAATGCTTAGGTGACGACTCAGACAGGCAGTTTTGCTCCAAGGCTGTGTTTCTGGCATCTACTCTGAGAAACTATGAAACTATGATGAAATATTTGTGACCCTGCAAAAATGAATCTGTTTATCTCACTTCTTGAATGCATGTTTATTTTTACTTTCCTTCCATTTTCTCTGACTCGAGAAAATGTTACCGAAGTTTAATAGAAATGTTGTGATTTTGTTTCCCAGTGAAGGGAGCCAGAGATAAAGGAGGAGCAGGTCAATAATGTAACTAGTGCAAAAATACACTGATATTGTTTTGTGGAGGACAAAATTTTCCTGAGGCCATCTGCAGACTCTCAGTCTTAAAAAAATGGACCTGTATCCAGTGTACTCTGAGGCAGAAATGAGTCCCATATGGGTCTTTGAGGTTGTTGACAATTCATAGTTGATCTAGAGTAGTCAATTCATAGTTGATCTACAGTTTTTCATGCATATTTTAAATAAGGAAATGGACTGATTTATTCATAAGCGATAGTTTAACCTTCCCCTCTTTAGCTACTTATGGGCTACCAAGAAGCCTACTATCTTTTTCCTCCATGTCAGTGGGAAATCCCAATTACAGGTTGTGGTTCCTGTTAGAAAATGGAAACACTCAAGTAAGCTTGAATACAATAAGATCTTGAACAGTAAGTAGATTTTGGTTTAACTGCTGATTTCCCTATAGTCCCCCACTATTTTATTATAGTGGGCTCTGGTTTTAATACAATATTTTATTTTGTGTGACATGGAACATGTCTTGTATCTATAATAATAGCAATAATACCTTAACTTGAAGGTGGCTTGCATTTATCCCAGCAGAGTCTGTGTAGATGTAAATGCAAAGTTTAGTTAGGAATTCATGAAGCTAGGTTCATATACCCTTCAATATGATCTCAGGATAATCCTGTTAGAAATCACCAGTGCACCTGCTTTGTATGTAAGGGTCCCAGAAAATGACATGCTCGTTGGTAGGTGTTTTGGTTACATTCTATTCACCCTGTTGGTGAGGGAGGGTTGATGATGACCAAACGTTGACAGATAAGCTTGACATCGGTTTATCAGTTACACACAGCCTAGGGGAGGAGGGCGGAACACTCCACATAGGGCCACACGGAGGGTGCCCTGGAAACAGAGCTGTGGGAGCCAGACTTTGTAGTATCAAGAGGATTCCATGGGAGAATGTGATAGACTAGTTTCAGTAATTTCACACATTGACTGGGAACTAAAATCCCCTATTCATGGATAAGCTGCAAGAGCCCCTATGGTAAAGAAGGTTGTTTGACTAGAGGGCCTTATCTGAGGGAGCAGAGTGGGAAGAGCAACTTGTAATTAGACCATTTGAGGCCCACTTCGTTTTCCTCCGATGTCAAGACAGAACACTGTATGGGCCCTTACACCATAGTGGTTTCCTACTGAGTCACAATCAAGAGTGTAGCATGGGCAGAGGACTGGGTCATATTTTCCAAAAATCTCACTACGTTTTCAGTGACTGTTAGGATTATGATGAAAAGACATTAGCAGAAGCAATGTGGCACGTACGATTGACACAAGGGCACATGGTCACCCTGTTAGAGATGGTAGTCAGAGGGTGAGCTGTTCATCCCTACCTACTCACCACCCAGTCCATTCTCCTAGCCTGACTGCCCTGCTAGGTTCCCTGTCTAGTGTTGAAACTTGATAAAGCTAAGGGGAAGGGTTGGATTGGGATCCCAGCTCCCATCACAAATGGATTACTTCTTGTCTGTCTTGCTTGCTTCCTAGCTGTAGGAACCTCTTTCTAACTAGTAAATCTCTTCATTTCTCATCACACAGAAATGCACTTAGCCTCCTATCACCATCTCCCATCACCTGCCACATCACTTGCATTTCTGCCTCCGTGCCTTTGCTCACACTCTTTTCCCTCTGCTGCTGCTGCTGCTAAGTTGCTTCAGTCGTGTCCGACTCTGTGCGACCCCATAGACGGCAGCCCACCAGGCTCCGCCGTCCCTGGGATTCTCCAGGCAAGAATACTGGAGTGGGTTGCCATTTCCTTCTCCAGTGCATGAAAGGGAAAAGTGAAAGTGAAGTTGCTCAGTCGTGTCCAACTCTTAGCGACCCCATGGACTGCAGCCTACCAGGCTTCTCCGTCCATGGGATTTTCCAGGCAAGAGTACTGGAGTGGGGTGCCATTGCCTTCTCCGCTTTTCCCTCTAGTCCTCTTCTATTTAGGAGAACTTTGTTCCTCCTTTCATTCACTGAAGTATCTTCTCCCAGGTACCCATACCTCCAATTTATCTGACTGCCCTAGTCTGCATGGGGTACTTCTTTCTCTGGTTCTGTAGCCCTTAGTGCCTGTGAGCTGCCTTTAACATTTAGCATGCACTTACTTTTAGTTGTTCTCTGTTTAGAAAATGGTCCCTGCCTTTACCCTACTCATTGCAGTTATTCTGATTCCTTTTGCCTTTATTAGTTTAAGAAAGTCTTCAATTAGCAGGTAAAAAGAAAAGCAACCAATAGAATTTACAGTTTGAACATCATCTGTGACTAATTCTATTTGAGTATCTTCATCCAGTGCCTAAAATAGAATGCATAATAAGCCCACAATAAATATTTATTGAAATAAATGGTATAGCAGTTTTATATATTAAATATTATAATATATGAAATATATGTGTCAGTTTAAGAAATATTCACAATCTTAAAGTTGAGAGTTACGTTTTATTTGGTGGAAATTTTTAGGACTTAAGCCCAGGAGGCAGCTTCTCACATAATCCTGAGAGAACTGCTTCAAGGAGGCAAGGGAAGAAACCAGGTTTTATAGAATTTTCACAACAAAAGGCAGGTAGCTGGAACATCAAGAGATTTTTGTTAATTAAACAATAATTAATTAAAGGAAGCCAAATATTTCAAGTGAAGTAATTTAGTGTTTTTCTATGTACGAGAAGATGCACAAGTCTGGGCTCACTGAAATCATTCCTTTCATATGCATCTCACTATCCTGGGGTCAGTATCCTGTGTTCTTCACATCCTGAGTTCCTCAGTGCTCACCATAGGGAGTGGCTACAGCTTCATGGCTGCCGGATTAGCAGGTATTCTTTCCCTTCCTGAGTGCCCTGGAGGGCTGGAATCACTGATGACTGTGACATCCTTGTTTACTGACATGGCAGGAAATACTCCATTTCTCACATGTGTGAATATATATGTATATATGTACAATATATGTGTATGTGCATATGTGTGTGTATGTGTGTCTAAATATGAAGTGTCCTCATATATTCATCCCAACCTTATTATTTCTAGTGGCCTCTATCTGGTGTGGTACTAATGAGTTACATGTTACATAATGAGAAATTGAAGGGAAGAAATGATGTTGGGTCAACATCTCTTTATTTAAACATTATTTTTCTTTTTTTTTTTATTTAAACATTATTTTTCAACAAAATAAACACTATCTTTGCTGCAATAAGAAAACTGGATTGGGAACCTGCTGTATTTAATTTGGAGGCAATTCTGAGCTCAGTAGAATTCTTTCCTATTTGTCTTAACAAAAAGATTTCTATTATCTCTATTTCTTGAAGAGCATTTTAAAGAATCATTCATTCCTCAAATCCCTTAAGAAAGCAAAACTGCTGGTAATTAAATGTTTAGTACTTATTTTAGCTAGTGCTTGTTTCAGAAGACATTTTTGTAACAGTTTATTCCACTGTAACTCAGAACAGCTCAAAATTGAACCAGATGCCTCCCAGCTAAGTTCGAGGAGGGTGCACATGTAATTGTGTCTGACTCTTTGCGATCCCATGGACTATAGCCCTCCAGGCTTCCCTGTCCATGGGTTTCTCTAGGCAGGAATAGTGGAGTGGGTAGCCATTCTCTTCTCCAGGGGATCTTCCTGACACAGAGATTGAACCTGTGTCTCCTGCATGTCCTGCATTACAGGTGTATTCTTTACCCACTGAGCCACATGGGAAGCCCCAAGCTGGAGGGACAGGGGTGTCTGTTGGATTGTGATTGGCTTTGAACTTCTCCTTTGTCCTTAAGATTGGACCAGGAGCTCTGGAGGGCATGATCTTACAGGCCAGGAGTTCTTCCACAACCCAGACAGAGCCCTCTGGGAGATGCCTAATAATATGGTGCTGTTTACTGTGGTCTCCTTAACAGTTGTGTGGTTACTCTGTGGCCCCTATAGGCTGTTGAACAATCCCTTTACAATCTCTCTTTCTCTTTTTTAAAGCTATCAACTAACTGGCCAGAAGGTCTCTCCTCCTACCTATTATCTAGAGACTCATGCCAATGGTTTTCCTAAATAAGCCCCTACATACTGACTAGAAGACAAGGCATAATCTATGTATCTTTCCCATTTAAGAAGCAGTTAAAGGGAAAGAATAAAGGCACTCTTGAAAATACGCAAATCTAAACCTGGGGTGTGGGCAGACTGTCTAAAGAGTTGGTGTTCTGATTAAAACTTTTCAGTTTCTGAGTTTCTGGGATGTGTGTGTGTTGTCTTTGAAAAAGTAGGTAGAAATGTTTTTAAAAGAAGGAAAGGATAAATAATGAAGTCTCTCATCTCAGATTGTAGCCCCAGAGGCAATGATTTTTATCAGTTTCTTCTGACTCTTTCTAGAGATATCTACCAGCATATTTGTGTCTGGTGCCTGTCTGCATATATTTTATATGCATATATTTATGTAGATAGACATATGTGCACATATATGTGTGTGTTTTTCCTTTTTACACAGATGGATATACACTGTTCTGTGCCTTGACTCTTTTTGAACTTTGCAATATTCTTGGAGAGCAACCTATATCATTGTGCATAGATCTGTTTCATTTTTAAAATAGCTGTTTAGTATATCATTGCATGGATGTGCCCAGTTTATTTAGCCAGCCTCCTACTAACGGCCATTGATGGAAACTTCTTTTAAAACTGCTTGTTTTGTTGTTAAACCTTACTGACTCTGAAATCTGCTTATGTAAAGTGCTCACATCTGGGTAGGTTATCTTCTACTTTAAGGAATTTTGAATTCCATTTTGTTTTTTAACCAGTTTTCAGAGTTGTCCTTCCATGTGCTCAGTCACTTAGTCGTGTCCGACTCTTTGCAACTCCATGGACTGCAGCATGCCAGGCTCCTCTGTCCATGGGATTTTCCAGGCAAGAATACTAGAGTAGGCTACCATTTCCTCCTCCAGGGGATATTCCAGACCCAGGGATCAAACCTGCCTCTCCTGATCCTGATTTGGCAGGCGGATTCTTTACCACTGAGCCACCTGCGAAGCCTGTGTCCTTCTGTGACTGTATTTTAAACAGCAGCCTCAGGGTACTGATCTTGATTTTGTTTCTGTCAGGAGAATACAGTTTTAAGAATCCTAGTAATAGAAAGATGGTACAGATGAACTTATTTGCAGGGCAGCAGTGGAGATGCAGACATAGAGAACAGACTTAATGGACACGGGTGAGGGGCAGGAAGGAGAGGGTGAGACTAATAGAGTAGCATGGAAGCATATACACTACCATATGTAAACTAGATAGCCAATGGAAATTTGATGTATGACTCGGGGGACTCAAACTGGGACTCTGTAACAACCTAGATCTTCACGACCCAGATAATCACGATGGTGTGGTCACTCACCTAGACCAGACATCCTGGAATGTGAAGTCAAGTGGGCCTTGGGAAGCATCACTACGAACAAAGCTAGTGGAGGTGATGGAATTCCATATTTCAAATCCTAAAAGATGATGCTGTGAAAGTGTTGCTAAAAACTCTTTGAGGAAATAGATAAAATAGGAATTTTTTTTTTAAAGAATTACTTTTTAAAAAGAGAGATCATCCTTGATGTGATAAAAAGAGAAGTTTGATGCACTCCCAGTATAAAATGTACTTTTTATATATAGAAAATATATGTCAATTTTTTTTTTAAAGTGATGACAGGGAATAATCACCACTCCAAATGCAAGTATCCTTGGCATGTGAGATTGAAGGAACAGTTGCCTAATCAGTAGAAATTTACTTCTGGCTTTCCTTGTCTCTGTTTTTATCCCAGTGTACTCTTGGAAAGGATGGCCTGCAAAAGGAGAGCCCAATTTTGACTCTGTTTTGGTTGTTTTTGCAGCTTACTGTCCTTTTATTTCATGTAATAACTAGGCAGGAAACTGTGGAGGAAACACTCTGTCTTGTGCCTTTAACCCTAAAAGCAGACTGTGTTAGGATATTATCTTTCAGACAGTGGGAAGGGAGTGTAAGGAATGGAGGAACCTGAACTCTGTGACTAGCAGAGGTACGGAGAAGGCAATGGCACCCCACCCCAGTACTCTTGCCTGGAGAATCCCATGGACGGAGGAGTCTGGTAGGCTACAGTCCATGGGGTCGCTAACAGTTGGACACGACTGAGCGACTTCACTTTCCCTTTTCCCTTTCATGCACTGGAGAAAGAAATGGCAACCCACTCCAGTATTCTTGCCTGGAGAATCCCAGGGACGGCGGAGCCTGGTGGGCTGCCGTCTATGGGGTCGCACAGAGTCGGACACGACTGAAGCGACTTAGCAGCAGCAGCAGGAGAAGTAAGAAATCCATGTTTCATTATCAGGAATCTAAAATTATTAGATAGGTTTGAAAGCTGTTCACGGTTTTATGGGAAAATAGAGTAATCAACAGTTTTTATCTGTTTAGTCATGTAGAGATGAGCATGTATGTGGGTTCTAGGTGGCATCTTTCCTGATTTTGCTGCTGACTCCATTATCTTTCTTTTAATATCAGATCCTTTGTTGGTGTATTTCTGTTTCAGTTGACGTGTCTCCCTCATTCTGCTGGTGACTGTTCATGAAACCTTAAAGGAAGACTTGAGTTTTTTGCCCCCTCTTTACCCTAGCTCTGGTGATGTTTTTTCCTTGTATGTCCAGCCCTTCCTCTCAATTTCTGATGTATCCACCCTGGCTCAGGTTGCCTGCACTGTGGAAATTACCTCCTAGGTCTTCCTCCATTTCTGTCGCTCTGCCTATCTCCATTTCAGTTCATTGGTTTGGGGTTACAAAGTTAATACTCCTAAAGCCCTATTTTGGTTTACAAAGGTTCCTCCCTCCTAAGCTTCAGAAACCATAATTGATCTCTACTGTTTACCATCCAGGTATGTGGGGAGCTGCTTTAGCTTCTGAAATCATCAAGGTGACCTCACTGATGCTAATAAACAAGGATATCCTTTCCTCTGCTTGGAGGGGGTGGGATATGGGGAGAGAGGGGTAGGTACTGTGCTTACAAAACTTGATTGACGGAAGAGATGCCATTCTCTTTTCTGTTGGCACTAATAAGAAAGATATATAGGGACTTCCCTGGTAGTCCAGTGGTTAAGACTTCACCTTCCAGTACAAGGGATGCAGGTTCGATCCCTGGTCAGAGAACTAAGATCCTACATGCCTCTGATCCAGGAAAACTAAACTGGAAGATTTCGGTCTCCTTGTTGAAGACCTGTAAGATGCGTATAAACTCTTCATGCTTCTTGACAACTTGGCACCTGTCATCTTCTCCAAGCTTGTTTTCCATTAACTACTCACAAGAGATTCCTTTGGTAGGCAAAATGGCTTTTTTGTTTTGTGAATACCAACATTCTTCTGTACCACTGATGATGCCCAGATGCATCATCTTTTTTTTAAAACCATAAAAACCTTTTAAAACCATAGTTTTTCCAGTATTCCTCCTGCCCCAGGCCTTTCTCTGTCATCACTAGTACCACATATATTATCTGAACTTCTGAAATTTAACACCCATTGGTTTCTAATATTGTTCATTCAATAAAAATATATTGAGTGCATATTACATATCAAGTAATGTGATGGCAATGGCACCCCACTCCAGTACTCTTGCCTAGAAAATCCCATGGATGGAGGAGCCTGGTAGGCTACAGTGCATGGGGTCGCTACGAGTCGGACATGACTGAGCAACTTCACTTTCACTTTTCCCTTTCATGCACTGGAGAAGGAAATGGCAGCCCACTCCAGTATTCTTGTCTGGAGAATCCTAGGGACGGCGGAGCCTGGTGAGCTGCCGTCCATGGGGTCGCACAGAGTCAGACACGACTGAAGCGACTTAGCAGCAATGTGATGGCAGTTCAACTGAAAAAGACAATTTCCCTGTCCTTAAGAGTTTACATTTTAATGAGAAAAAAAAATATACCACCAAGTAAGGGCATGTAGGATTGAGAAGAACCAGATAATCTAATTTGGAGTAGGTAGAGGATGGTAAGCGAAATCGCCTGAAGTTTATGGAGGTATATTTTGATCCTTGTTTTTAATAGTTAAAGCTTTTTATTCCTTTAATCCTTTTTAAAATATTTTATTTATTTATTTACTTACTTTTTGTCCCCTTGTTCTTAAATGTTAACTTTTGTGAACTTTTGTGTCCCTGAATGGATGTGGCAACCAACTGGTTGCTGTCTTCTTTAAAATAGCTCTCTGAATGTTAATCCAGGAAATACCTCTCAGTGTTCTCTAGACAAAATAAACCTAATTTCCTCATAGGTGCCACAGCTGTATTACTATTTGGAATTTTTATACTGTTGAATCTTGAAGAACTCATGGATAGGCTGATCCAAAAAATCAAATTACTGGGGTTTTGTTAAAACCAGCTTCTGATTCATTGGGGTGAGTCGGGACTGTGGTTTTATTTTTCTAAAAAGCTTCCTGGTGATGCTGAAGCTGCTCATAGACTGAACATGTTTTGAGTAGCAGAGTTTCAGAGGATGTGAAGAGATCTAAGAACTAAGATAAAAAGCAAGTTGAAGGTAAATTTCCTTCTACTTATATCGATGAATCCAGCAGTTTGTGTATCCTAACTCTCATTTACTCTTTCTCATCTAAATCACCTAATCACACAGCTGGGTTGGGCTCTTATCCCTGCACCAAGAGACAAGTGAATATTGCCAGTGATTTGACTATTCTGCTGTCCACCCCACCCACCACCCCAGGGGTGAATCTTCTCTGTGTCATGGGGAGCTGTGATAAGATGTGCACCCACCTAATTGAGGCTGTGATATTATTCCCTGAGGCCCTCTGCCACTGAGTAATAGGAAACCCTAACTTTGGCAGGAGGAAGTGTTCCTTTTGGCGTTCTGCCTCCATCCAGCTGGTTTGTATAACAGTTGGGCTTCAGGAATGGCTTCTGAGGCAAGTCTGTATCCTACAATATGTAATCAGGAACTGGCAGAAATTTTAACTTTTAAGATTCCCATTAGAAAATCTCATGACTTGTTAGGAATCTTGGCAGTTGACCTGCCCATGACCTGAAAAAGAAACTGGCCACAGGGAATGGAACTGTCGCCTTATTCTGCCGCAGTATTTTCCCTGATGATTTTCTAGGGATCTTTTCCTGACTCTTCTATTCTGCAAATATTCTTACAGACTACAAACAGGAAAGCTGTTATTACAGTCCTTTTCTTCCTGAGTCTTTACAACTAAAGCTAGAATTATTTCTGTTGCCTTCCTTGGGAGCTTTCCTATGGAATTCCCCTCACAGACTGGATCGCCACAATGTCTTTTGGATTCAAGAATTCTGTCTCAGTACAGAGTGAGAAATGTTGTTGATGTCAGGCTGGTGAGGAGGAGTTGATAAATGGCCTGGTACAAGGGTTTTCAAACTCCAGCCTGTATCCCTTAGGGGCCCTGCATCTCTATAGAGTTTCTGATTCAGCAGGTCTGGAGTAAGCTGGAGAATTTGTGCCCATCCTTAGATGTGGTTACATGAAAGGCAGCAGTGGGGACCAGAGAGGTGGGCACATGTTCACAATAGCACATGGATTGTGCATTATGGTCACCATCATTACCTCCCAATACGTATAGATTTGTTAGTTGCTTTTTAAAAAACCAAAACAAACCTCTGAGACCTAAGGAAGCAACATCTCTTCTAATGTTGAAACATTAACGTGATCAGTAACCTAGGCCACCTCTTACGAGGCTTCTTGGTTTGTGATAGTAGAGACCTGGTTATCTAGAGTAAGGGTGTGTTAAAGCATAGAAAAGGGGCATCTGGGCAACTTGTTCCTTACCCACCTTCCTGTCACAGAAATACATGTTGGGTTTGGTCTATTTTTTGTTTTTAAGATTTATTTAGTTTTATTTATTTGTTTTTTTGGCTGCACTGGGGCCTTATTGCTGCAGACTTTCTCTAGTTGCGGAGAACAGGAGCTACTTTCTAGTTGCGGTGCACCGGCTTCTGGTTGAGGTGGCTTTTCTTCTTGTGGAGCACAGGCTCCAGGTTGTGTGGGCTTCGGTAGTTGTGGCTCATGGGCTCAGTAGTTACGGCTCATGGGCTTAGTTGCCCCTTGGCATGTGGAATCTTCCCAGACCAGGGATGGAACCCGTGTCCCCTGCATTGGCAGGTGGATTCCTAACCACTGGACCAGCAGGAAAGCCCCATTGGGTGGTGTTTTTGTTTTTTTACACAATTTTTAAAGATCACTTTCCATTTACATTTATTACAAAATATTGGCCATATTCCCCATGTTGTGCAATACGTTTGAGTCAGTCCTACACCCAATGTATTGTACCTTTCCCCTGCCATTAGTAACCACTAGTTTGTTCTCTGTATCTGTGAGTCTGCCTTTTTTATGTTATATTCACTGGTTTGTTGTTAAAAAAAAACACAAAAAACATATTTTTCAAGATGATCCATTTTAAATCCAAGATGTATTTGGGTTTTTGACAACTGAGATGGGGAAAGGGAAGGGAGAGTTTGGTTGATCTGTCTCTTTCCATCCCTCCAGATCCCTTAGATATGCTTTGCTTACCTCACAGAATTTGTTTATGTGTATGTGCGTGTGTGTGTGTGTGTATTAGTCACTCAGTTGTGTCTGACTCTTGCAACTCCATGGACTGTAGCCCACCAGGCTCCTCGGTCCATGGAATCCTCTAGGCAAGAATCCTGGAGTGGGTTACCATTCCTTTCTCCAGGGATCGAACCTGGATCTCTTGCTTTGCAGGCAGACTCTACCATGTGATTCACCAGGGAAGCCCATATATATACACATATGTGTGTATGTGTGTGTATGTATAATTTTTATTTATTTGTTTTTGACTGTGCTTGGTCGTCGTTGCTGTGTCAACTTTTCTCTAGTTGTGGTGAGCAGCGGCTACGCTATGATTGCGATGCTCAGGCTCCTCATTGTGGCGGCTTCGCTGTGGAGTACAGGCTCTAGGGCATGAAGGCTTCAGTAGTTGTGGCACGTGGGCTCACCAGTTGCAGCTCCCGGGCTCTAGAGCACAGGGTCAATAGTTGTGGCACACGGCCTTAGTTGCTGCATGACACATGAGATCTTCCTGCATTAGGAATCAAACCTGTGTGTTCTGCATTGGCAGGCAGATTCTTTACCATTGAGTCACTAGGGAAGCCCTCACAATTTGTTTTTGGTAGAATTTCTTGTTCTCAAGGGTGTCTAATGCGATATTTTCTATTGAAGCAGTTCTGGAGCATCCCAGGAAGGACATAGTGATCTGGACCTTGGTCTTGGTGACCTTCCTTCAGATGAAGAGGAAGTCATCAACAGTTCAGATGAAGATGATGTCAGCTCTGCTTCTAGTAAAGGGGAGCCTGATCTGCTGGACGATAAACAGGTATGTTGTTGGTATTTAAATGTTTCTACTTTTGTGTTTTCTGGCCTCTCAGGACATTTAGAAGTAATATTTATTATCATGATAGGCATAAAATCCTTCCTTAGTTTTCAAAACCTTATAAAACATCTTTCTAGTTTAAATTTAATTCTTGCTATATATGCCTGACATGTTTTCATATTTCAAAGAACATATCATTTAGAGATTATATAGTAATTTTCGAGAAATTGTTTTTGGTAACGTCCTTTGATTTTCTTTTGATAATAAAAACCCTTCTTAGGATTGCTTCCTGTACTGCCAGTGATTCTACTTGAAAGAAAGGAATTAGATGCATTTCATACTCAATCAAATCTTTTTAGGGATAGAATAAAGATTGCTCTCAGTAGTACCTCAAGATGTGCTTTGAAATAATCCACTATGTGTGTATTTTCTGTATACATGAAGCAGGGTTGTCCATGTACTGTTAATTATTTAAGATGTATCACAGATACATGGGAGTTCATGACACTATTTCTCTAGTTTGATATGAATATGTTTCATTTTAAGTCATAATTCTTTGAATAAAGAAATAGTTGCAATGGAAAAAGTTAGTGTTATCAGCAATATCCCCAGAATGTGTTGAAATGTTACAGGAAGATGGAATTTGAAAGGATTCACATAGCAAACTTATCAAGCCCTAGAGAGAATCCATGTCACTTAACTCCTGTGTCATAGTTTATCAGACCATTGTGCTTCCTCTTTACTATAGTTTTGCTTTGTTTAAATTAACTTTCAGCCTTAAGTGATTGGCACATGTTTTGTAATTGTCTAGATTTAAATCCCAGTGCCCCCACCTATGATCTCAATAGCCTTGGGCAAATTATTTAACCTCTTTGAGCTAAAGTACTCAATGTTATGAAGAAAAACATAGTCTTTATTTCGTAGAATTGTGTCAACTAAATTAGTTGATATATGTAAAGTTTTGGAATACTGTCCAGTATGTGATAAGAATGCAATGACTGTGATATTTATTATTCGCAAGACTTCATTTCTGTGCTATAAAGTATTGGATCATGGAGTTGGGTGGAACCACTAGTTTCTTTTGGGGATGATAAAAATGTTCTAAACTTAGCTTGTGGTGATGATTGCACAACCATGAATATTTAAAAAAACCATTTAGTTATATATTTTAAAAAGACAAAAATATATTTATGAAATGTGAATTATATCTCATAAAAGTTGTTAAAGAAAGATAAAAATCCTGATAAAGGGAAAATAATTGTGCTAAGAGAAAGGTTAGTACAGAGGAGGAGGGCATAGCAACCCACTCCAGTATTCTTGCCTGGAGAATCCCATGGACAGAGGAGCCTGGCGGGCTACAGTCCATGGGGTCACAGAGTCAGACACAACTAAGTGACTGAGCACAGCACATACATATCATATAGTCCTATATACATCAGCCAAGGATGGACCACAAATGTGGCTGTAGCCAGCCAGTAACTCAAGGAAAAAAGGTGATAGTTTCCAAAAGAAGTCTTTGGAGTAGAAGCATAGGAGTAGACCTTCTTTTGTAACTTCTTTGATTTTAAATTTCTCAGTTTATTCAGTGGGACAGTAATGTTGTTTTGAGTCTCAAGCAGGCTAATAGTTGCCAAAACACTTCGTAAGTCTTTGTGACTCAAAGAAATTTATGCACATTACACACGTGTAATATACGTCTGTGCTTGTGTTTGTGGTAGATTGTATTAGTTTCTTAGGGAAGTTGTTACAAAGTACCACAAACTGAGTGTCTTGAAAACAGAAATATGATTATTTAACAGTTCTGGAGGTCAGAGTTCCAAAATCAAGGTGTTGGCAAGGCCAAGCTCTCTCTGAAACCTGTAAGGAAGAATCTTTCCTTACCTCTTCCTGTGATTTGCGGCCATCCTTAGGGTTCCTTGGCTTATCGCTACGGCACTTGAGTCCTGCCTCCATCATCACGTGGTGTCCTCCCTGTGTGTGTGTATCTGTGTCTCCTCTTCTTATAAGGAAACTAATCCTACTAGATTGGGAGCATACCATAGTCCAAAATGACCTCATTTTTTTTTTTTTATCTTACTACATCTAGAACAAGCCTGTTTCCAAATCAGGTCACATTCTGAGGTCCTGGGGGTTAAGACTTGAACATTAATTTGGAGGGACTTATTTCAAACTATAGCAAATACCATGTTCCATGGACATATAATGGGCACATCGCGAATATGTGTCTAGATGCCAATAACATTCCCTCATAAAAGTGCCAGATTCAGTAGAAGGAGAGAAGAAAGAATGTGTGCCACTGCGCCCTTATCTTTAACTTGTGAAGGAACAACAAACTGATGTTCAAACAGTTATTCCTGGAAAGATAAAAGTGCCACCGTAAAAGCAAGAAAACTGCCCTCTAGCACATCTGTGTGTCTGTGCCTATTTATGTGCAAGTTATTATACTTAATCTTCAAAATCATCCTGGGATATAGATTTGACAACTGTACTATTTTTCTCTTCTTCACATGAAGAAAGGGACTTTTTAAAAACAGGTTAAATAACTTGCCTTGGAACCTCTGGAACTGAGCTTTTTAACTAAAATCTGTCTCTGCTAATAACTTGGTTTGAGGCACAGAATCTGAATGATGTAGATGGAACATGTTTGGGATGGAGGGAGTAGCCATGCTAATTTTTTCTTTTCCAATTTTTTAGTTTTATATTTTTTGGTCTTTATTTTCAGTACTTAATAAATGATTGTTTAAAAATGAGATCTGTTATTCATTCTGCTTGGTTATGGTTAGAATATTCGCCACTGTTCACCCCTCCTAAATATTGACTTCTCTGCCTCCCTCCCCCACAATTTTTTTTGTGTGTGTAACAGCTCATATGATACATACCATGAAGAGAGAGGTGAAAACCTAAGAGGACTTTTTTTTTTAGTTCATCATGGTGTCACCTCTTTTGTGGGATTATTTAATGATATGGAGATGTTTCTTGGGCAGTCTGGTTGTTGAGTTTTTTTGTTTTTAGTAGAATTCAAGTGATATAGCAGAGGTCTTTTACAAATTCTGTTTTAAAGTAATGGATAAATGTCACTGGATTTTACTTGTGAACAAATATAAAAAGAAGAGAACACAGTTAAGAATTTAACAAAGCGGGGCTTTGTAAATTCCTGATCTCCTGTTATCAGATCAGAACTTTCAGATCAAAGGTTCTGTTTGGAATTTGTTTCAATTATTTTATGACCTTAACAAAGTAATCTCATTTGTGACTCTTGTTTCAACTTCCATGACTGTATACTTGGGGACATGCAGTTATCTAACAGGCAGCCTCCTTTGAAATGTGATGTAGTTTAAATGAGGACTTAAATTAACAGAGAAGTTAAGACACCAAATAAGGCCTCTCTTGAGGTTTTACAGTGGGATGTACTTTCCCGTCATAGTTTGACCTGGGTCTGAATCATTGTTCTTACAAGTTAGAGTTAATATAGAGCTTTTTATTTTGTTTTGTGATTATCTTTGGCTTTCTTTCTACTTTGAAAATGATTGTAATCCTCTGAATCATTTTCTAGTAGTTTCTGTCCTTCTTTAGCTCTGCCATCTTCCTAGTTTAAAAGGTAACGTGGAAAACAGAATATACAGACTCCTAGAAGTTTAGAATTGAAGCAGCAGACCTTTAATCATCTAGTCCAACATTCTGTTCTTTTACATGATGAAATAGCTGTAATGAGCCTTTTGTTGGTTAGTGTGAATTTACATTTTCGTGTTAGTCAAAAGTAGTGCTCTCTGGTATTAGATTCTGAGAAGATGGTAGCCACCCATGTACACTTGCTCATTCATGCATCCTAAGGGCAGAGTGAACTAGGCACTGTGCTTGGTGCATAAGGGGGCAAGGGTGAATAAGATCACAGACTAGAGAGGATTTAGACATGTCAGCAAATAAACACCCCACTGAGTTAAGTCCTGTAAACTCTACACCAGTAAGAGAATAATCTTGTCATCCAAATGACATCCCCAAGGATGGTAGGGAGAGAATATAAAGGCAGTCTTTGTCAAGGAGAAAACTGAGTGCCTGCCACTTTGAAAGATGGGTTGGAATATAATGAGCAGAAATCTTTGGGAGAGGTGGAGGTGGTAAGGAGGGAAGTCGAAGCAGGACAGACATGTAAGGGCAGAGCACATTTGGAGTTTCAAGGTGGTTCCAGTTTGGCTGGAGTAGAGAGTACACACTGTGGAGGAGTAGGAATGAGACCAGTGAAGATAACTAGACCCTCATTGTGGAGTGTCTTATACACATAGAAAAGAAAGTTCGGTGATAGGGAGCTGCTGATGTGCTTCAGCCTGAGAACAGATGTGATTATATTCGCAGTTTAGAACCTAGTAGTCTAGCGGCGGTGCAGAGGATGGTTGCAGTGGGGGTAAATCTAGAGCAAGGAAGCCACTGAGATTACTGCAGTAGTGTAGACCAGAAATAAGGAGACAATATGAAAGGAGAGGAAAGGATTAATAAAATATTCAGAAGTACAGATCAGCAGGGCTCAATGATTCAGTTGTGATCATAGAGGGTGGAGAAGAAAGTAGAGTCCAGGTTTCTAGCTTTGATCAGTGGATATGTATAGTATCTGGCATGTGAGTATTTTATGGCTGTTTAAGGAGTTTTAACTGAAGGTCATCAAATTTTTTATTCTTTGTGAATCTTTTCCTGATTATGATCATACTACTGCCTGATTATGATCCTTGTCTCCTTCAAAATATCAGCACATTTCATAGTTGTCCTTATATATGAAAAGTGAAAGTGAAAGTGTTAGTCACTCAGTCCTGTTGGACTCTTCAACCCCATGGACTGTGGCCCACCAGGTTCCTTTATCCATGGAATTCTCCAGTCAAGAATACAGGAGTGGGTTGCCATTTCCTTCTTCTGGGGATCTTCTTGACCCAGGGATCAAACCCATGTCTCCTGCATTGCAGGCAGACTTTTAACCATCTGAGCCACCAGGGAAGTCCGTGTCCTTATGTATAGTTATTTGTATGTGTGGTTTGCTCCCTTGTTCACTTCTTGAAGCCTGGAGCTATTTCTTATTTATGATCAATCCCTTCTTCTAACATCTACTTTCATCCCCCATTTCAGAAGTACAAAATCAGAATTTCCAAGACAGTTGCCTAGGAATCTGAAAATTAAGAGTTGCCTGGTGGTTTTATTTATTTATTTTTTAATTAATTAATTGATTTTAATTGTAGGCTAATTACTTTACAAGATTGTAGTGGTTTTTGCCATACATTGACATGAATCAGCCATGGGTGTACAGGTGTTACCCATCCTGAACTCCCCTCCCCCTCTTTCCCCATCCCATCTCTCAGGGTTATCCCAGTGTACCAGCCCTGAGCACCCTGTCTCATGCATTGCCTGGTGGTTTTAATGATCAGAAGTGTTTTCAGCTGCAGAGCAATGAATTAGCTGATGGTGAAGTTGTTTTCTCCTACTAACCATGCTTTCAGATGATGGATCAGTTCAGTTCAGTTCCTCAGTTGTGTCTGACTCTTTGTGACCCCATGGACTGCAGCACTCCAAGCTTCCCTGTCCATCACCAACTCCTAGAGCTTGCTCAAACTCATGTCCATTGAGCCGGTGATGCCATCCAACCATCTCATCCTCTGTTGTCCCCTTCTCCTCCTGCCTTCAGTCTTTCCCAGCAAGGTCGTTTCCAGTGAGTCAGCTCTTCACATCAGGTGGCCAAAGTATTGGAGCTTCAGCTTCAGCATCAGTCCTAATGAATATTCAGGACTGATTTCCTTGAGGATTGACTGGTTTGATCTCCTTGCTGTCTATCTTCTCCAACACCACAGTTCAAAAGCATCAATTCTTTGTCACTCAGCTTTCTTTATGGTCCAACTCTGGCATCCTACATGACTAGTGGAAAAACCATAGCTGTAACTAGATGGACCTTTGTCAGTAAAGTAATGTCTCTGCTTTTTAATATGCTGTCTAGGTTTGTCATAGCTTTTCTTCCCAGGAGCAAGCGTCTTTTAATTTCATAGCTATAGTCACCATCTGCAGTGATTTTGGGTAGTGAATTACTAACTTCAGATTTTTAAATGATGGAGTAAAAATGGTACATTCTTCCTCTTGGGAATGATTTCAGATTAACAAAGAGGATGAGGATAAGAAATATAAACTCTGCCTTCAGTGATATTAGGAGGCAGCTGCAACCCAAAATTACAATGAAAGTGTTAGTCACTCAGTCGTGTCTTACTGTTTGAGACCCCATGGACTGTAGCCCGCCAGGCTCCTCTGTCCATGGCATTCTCCAGTCAAGAATACTAGAGTGGGTTGCCATGCCCTCTTCCAGAGGATCTTCCCAACCCAGGGATCAAACCCATATCTCTTATGTCTCCTGCACTGACAGGCAGATTCTTTACCACTGAGCCACCAGGGAAGCCCAAACAACAGAAATTTATTGTCTCAGTTCTAGAGGAGAAATGTCCAGAATTAGTGTATCAGCAGAGTTGTTTCCTCCTGAGGACTATGAGGGAACAATCTATTCCAGGAAGAGCATATTTCTAAAAGGTATTTTCAGTAAGTTGAGAAAGCCTATGGCTGTGATGTGTGGGGTTATAGACTACTGAAGAGCACTTTCCAGTCTGCATTTAAGTTGTCTGACTTAAAATGGCTTTACTGAAGGTGAAGTACTCTTATACATGCCTACTAAATAGTTACTAACTAAAATTACTTGCATGCACCCCAAGAACACAAGTTCATGTGGTGTCTGTAGGGATCATTTTCCCTGCAGAATGTAACTTCAGTTTTGTGCCACTAGCAGTGTGCCCCACTGGGGCTCTGGGATTCCTCAGGGTAGTCCATGAATCCGGCATTAATAACAGTGAGGATTACTGATTGCTCTCAGCTTCTCCTGTATCATGGTTTAATAACCACTTCTAATTTTTCATATTTGCCATTTGAGACATTATATAGTGTGAAATGTGTTCTAATTGAAACCTATAAGTATCAGAGCTTGAATGTACATCTGAATAACTCCAAGGTGATCTTCCTTATCCTTTTATGAGTTCATGCTTTCTTAATGCACTCTTATCCACAGGGTGAAGATTCTGGAATGAAACGTAAAGTCCATCATATTGCCAAGGAGATCATGAGCTCAGAAAAAGTGTAGGTATCCAGTTTCCAATTCAGAATACTATTTGTTTCCTCATTGGTTCATTTAAAACATATCTCTCATTGCTGTTTTTTACAGGTTTGTGGATGTGTTAAAACTTTTGCATATTGTAAGTATCTGCTAATATTTTCTTGAAGTCTGACTATCCTCTTTTACATCTTTCCCTATCCTTCAATATGTTCAGTGTCATTAAATTAACATGTATATACACGTATGTGCTTTCTAATACATGGTTATATTAGTAAATTCACACATTTATGTGAAGACAGAAATTTTCTGAAGTGCATTAATCTAATGTATGTGTAGTATGCCAGATGATTTCTGAAAAATAGAGCCTTTATATCTCTATCTCCAAATTTTTGAACTTTTTATCCTCATAATAAAGAGTTATTAAAAGGATAATATTTCTTCTCGGCCTTTTGCAGATCTCTGCTTCAGTAGAATTTTGCACAGCAATGGGTAGAGAATGTTGGTGTTCAAAACTGTTCTATATGAACAATCTCCTAGAAAGACACTTAAAACAGCTATTTTAAAAGCTAACTTTTTTAAAGTTCTATTTTCAATTTTTGTAATTGTAAACTTGAACAAAACCTGTTGGGAAACAGTTAATGTGTCTGGCTGCATATTCATTTTTCTCATGCACTCCTTTGTACCTGCAAGTTTTCACAAGTTTCATTACTTATTGGCAGTTAAAGTGCTTTTGGTGTTACTTTGTTTTGGTTGTTTTAGCAGGATACTAAGATTTAGAAAAGAAAAGTTTGAAATAGAGAAAACAATTTAAAAGAAATGGAAGTGAATTAAATTACCATCCAAGTTTACTTAGATGGTAATTATTGACTGAATTACTGAGGAGTGGTAGGTTTACAAAATATAACCCATTTATGTCTCTGAAAAGAGTATCATTTTCTGTTTTCTTTTATATAAACGTGAAAAGAGGGTTACACTTAAAGGTGGGTAACATTCACCAAACCGTCCCGTGTGCTCTGTACTTGGTCCAGTGGGCACATGGAGACCTAATTCCTGTGTGAAAAATCTCTAGCTTTGGAAGATTTTTCTTAAAAATTTCTTAGCATTGCTAATTTGTTTTTCCCATGAATTGTTTTTCATATAACTCTTGACTATATTGGTAAGTTTCCTTTTAAAATTAATATATATATATATATGGCAATATTTGGTCACCCTGAGCTGTTGAATGACAACCATATTGTCATTTAAAAAAATAATGATAAACTTGATAAATAAATGACTTTTGAAAATAAACTGCATATGCATTGGCTGCTATGCCCCAACCGTGTCTATTGTATAAGGAATTGTAGAGGGAGAGGGAGAAGAAAATGCTAAACTGCTATTTTCTGGAAAACTTAGAATTTATCTCTAGGATGAGCACATTATATCTATTTGACATATTTTCTGATAGACATGTTTAAATAGACAGAGGACCTCCTCAAGGAAATTTGAAGCATCTGCAAGTGAATGAGGAAACTGGTAGAGGCAAAAATTGCTGTTTAACTTCACTGTGCTATTTGATCAAACCTTGTATGGATCATATGTTCAGGATGCCTGCAGTCTAATATAGTGCTTCTCACACTGCTTTGGTGAGCAAATGAATATTTAAATTGCACATCCATGGTGGACCAAAACTTTTGTAAAACGCAATAAAAATTCATGACTTGTCAAATGGTTAGAAAAGTTTCCAATCCCTTATTCTTACTTTTTTTGACTAATGTCTTTGTATACCTATAGAAATTTGTAGACCACACTTGGAGAAGCATTAGCTAAGTAGATTCTGTTGGTTCCTAGGTATGTGAATTTTAGAAAACAGTTTGGGGAAATCCATGGCTGTCTAGCGGTTAGAACTCTGAGCTTTCACTGCTGAGGGTCCAGGTTCCACGCCTGGTCAGGGAAGTCAAGGTCTCACAAGCTGTGGTGTGGCCAAAAAAAAAAAAAATCCCATCTCTCAGGTCATGAGGAATCAGTGAAATAAAGTATGTGAAAAAACCTAATATTATAAAATATATGGTAGGATCTCAAAGTGCTGTTATTTTTCTTCTTCTCTTTCTTCCCATGTAGAGCATCAGTGAATGAAGTGTCCATTTTAATATTACCAGGCAGTAGACTTTTCACAATTCTGACGCTTTCAAATGCCTTTTCCTCTACCCCTGAACTAAAATTTCATTTTCATGAAAGAAGTTCTGATTCCAGTAGGTAGAGAAGCACTTAAAAGCATTGAAATGAAATGAAGTGAAAGTCACTCAGTTGTGTCCAACTCTTTGTGACCCCATGAACTATACAGTCCATGGAATTCTCCAGGCCAGAATACTGGAGTGGGTAGCCTTTCCCTTCTCCAGGGGATCTTCCCAACCCAGGGATCAAACCTAGGTCTCCTGCATTGCAGGCGGATTCTTTACCAACTGAGCCACAAGGCAAGCCCAATAAAAGCATTACCAGAGTGTTTGATTTTTTAAAAAAATATGTATCCTGATTCTTACCTCTATATTTTTGGAATTTTGTATTTTTGGAATAAAGCAAAAGCACCATAAGAATAGACAATTAGACCAAAATGTTTCCCTTATCATCTCAGATCTGCTGGATGGCCTTGGCTTCTTCCCCACTGATGTTGAACAGAGTGAATCATCCATAACTCACCTTGATTTGTACATCTTCAAAACCTCCTAAGCTTTTAATGTAGGAGTGAGACTAGATCATCTGCCAACCTCATGTTAACATCCTGTCTGGTATGTGCAAAGGGTAACTCAGCAGAGCCCAACATTAGTGGGTGTCTTAACAGCCAGGCATTAAAACAGATTCTTAACCATTGCTAGGAGGGCTTTGTCACCAGGATAATGTAGGTAAAGCCAAAAGCATCTCTTGTTTCAATCCAACACTCCTATCATGCTATTAAGGCTCATGTTTACTCTTCTACCACAAAGGTAGCACATGGATAGTTGTAATCCTGAGTGCTGCTGCTATCTGATTTCATCTAAATGAATTAACTGCTGTGTTATATGATAGAATATGACTGCTTTAAAATATCTAACAGGCTTTAGATAACCCCATGGGTATTTTTGGGAATCAACCCACTATATTAATGGCTTGGGAGGAGCTCTTATTTCAGTTATATATGATTTCCCATTAAGAGTTTTCCATATTCAAGACTCTAGATTAGCATTAATAGATCTTTCTCTGAAACAGAAATGTTCAATATCTGCACTGTCCAGTACAGTAGTCACACTCAAAGTTTTAATATATCACTGTAGTTCACCAATACTTTATATATCACTTTAATATATCACTGTATCTCACTATCATTTCTTTGTTTCAAATTTGATGAACTAGGTGATATAGCTCATAAAAGTGATTTTAAATCTAAACTAATGAATTTTATCATATTACATTGGAAAGAATTAGATTTGGGTAGAGATCATGTGATTTAAAGTATACTTAAGATTCTAAGAATCGGTATACTTAGTTGAAGGCTTTGGTTCTTATGATGTTTGCGAGAAAAAATTGGGCCTGCAGAGGCAGGAGCAAGACTTTAAAAGTAATGTTTTATAGGTCCTTACTTTGCAGTATCTACCATGAGTGCTTAGACTTTGACCTGGATTTGAAAAAATGGTCCAATATACACATTGTCTGTAAGTCGATACACTATTGAGTCCAAAGAAAAAAGGATTCTCTTTTCAAAATAGTAATGACATCCATATAGCTGCCAAAGCCAGAAAACTAGGATTTGTTCTTCATTTCTCCCTCTCACCTTTCTTGCCAAACTGTCAGCAATCCTGCTGATTTTATTTCCTCTTTACTGCCGCTATCCTAGTCCAGAATATCATCTCTTACTCAAAACAGCATCAGCCTTTTAACTGGGCTTCCTATTTCCATTCTTACCCCCCTTCAGTCTGTTCCTTAAAATATTTTTTCATGTGAAGTATTAAGAGTGATTTTCTTAAAATACATATTAGGTCATGTCCCTCTCCTGCTTTAAGCTGTTTACATGATCCCCATTGCATTAAGAATAAAAACCATTACTTAGCAAGTCCAAGTCCTGTAAGTAGGATGACGATCTGTCCTAGTCCACTTTTGACCATCGTGGTTATTGTCTTGGCATAATGTTATTAACGGGCTTCTCAGGTGACTCAGGGAGAAGGCAATGGCACCCCACTCCAGTACTCTTGCCTGGAAAATCCCATGGATGTAGGAGCCTGGTAGGCTACAGTCTATGGGGTCGCTAAGAGTCGGACACGACTGAGCGACTTCACTTTCACTTTTCCCTTTCATGCACTGGAGAAGGAAATGGCAACCCACTCCAGTATTCTTGCCTGGAGAATCCCAGGGACGGGGGAGCCTGGTGGGCTGCCGTCTATAGGGTCGCACAGAGTCGGACACGACTGAAGCGACTTAGCAGCAGCAGCATCAAGCGACTTAGCAGCAGCAGCATCAGGTGACTCAGTGGTAAAGAATTGCCTGCCAATGAAGGAAGTGTAGGTTTAATTGCTAGGTCAGGAAGATCCCTTGGAGAAGGGAATGGCAACCCACTCCAGTATTCTTGCCTGGGAAATCCCATGGGCAGAGGACCCTGGTGGGCTACAGTCCATGGGGTTGTAAAAGAGTCAAACATGACTTAGTGACTAAACAACAGCAACAAATAGCAACTTTCACTTTACTTCACTTTCTAAAGTGTAAGCTAGATGAGGGCAGCGATCCTATAGTTTCAGAAAAGAAAAAAAAGTGAAAGTGTTAATTGCTCAGTTATGTCCAACTCTTTGTGACCCCATGGGCTGTAGCCTGCCAGGCTCCTCTATCCATGGGATTCTCCAGGCAAGAATACTGGAGTGAGTTGCCATTCCCTTTCCCAGGGGACCTTCCCAACCCAGGGATATCTTCTGAGTTTCCCATCATTCCTGTTTTGTGGAAGGCCCCCAGTAAATGTTATTGAATGAATGAATGTGACTAATTGGCTAGTGGTTAAGAATTGTGCTTCTGCCACTAACTGTGCTCTTGGACAATTTAATCAAGCCTTGGTTTCTTCTTGAAAATGGGAATAATAACCACATTTGGTGCAATGGTTAAATGTGATCATACAAAATTGACGTTAGGCACTTAATTAGTGTTAGCTTCAGGTGAAGTGGACATTCTTCAGATTAATGTGCTGTTATTTAGAATTATTTGTATCAGTTAAAATCTGTACTATTTAATTTTGTTGTTACCAAGTAAGCTTTTACTCAAATCAGTCAAAATAGAATTCCTGAAAAATACCTTACTAGGTTTCTTCTTCCATTAGAAAGTAAGCTCCGTGAAAGCAGGGATTTTTGTCTGTTTTGTTTAGTTATCCCACTAAATTAATATCTATTAAATGAATGATAGGAAAGTGACGAATAATTCTTGGTTTGGTAGAGCTCTAGTTAATTATATTTCATTTCCTTTTTTGTATCAGAAGTTGTCCAATCCAGAGGCTGCTATAATATTGTTTATAAGTACCATTTTCAAGATAAAACACCTTAGACATCTAATATAATTAAGTACAAATGATACAATGTTTTTTTGGTTTTGTTTTCTTTTTATTATCTGATTTGCTGTCTGCTGGGAGACTGGTTTAATAGATGTATCTATAAACTTATTTTATAAATGTCTAAGCAGCATGATTTAAATAATACATTCTAAGAGAGAATGATCAGAGACTTTGAAGTCTTTCGAACAAAGATGGGCTGGTTAAGTTGTAGGTAAGTGGTACTTGTAATGAGGCATCTTTGTTCCACCAATTTCCTTAGGCTGGGAAATACATTACCTTGAAGATTTGAGAAGACTCCCAGTTAAAATCCATAGAGTTAGAGGTAGAATTACTTTGGAAATTCAGGTGTTTGTTAGTAAATAGAATATATCTTTTTAAAAAAAAGTGCATTATAAAAAGAATAAAAGACTTCCTCATAGGAGCCTCCAGTTGTTACCATATTAAAATGACTGTCTTGTTTTACCAAATACACTGTCTCTTTTCAGTTTTGTGAACTATTTAATTATTATTTGTTTTTTAGTTGTGAAGCATCCTCCTGTAGTGTATGTTGACATGGACACCACACCTTCAGTTTTGAGTGGCTTCCTTCACTGAATGAAGTTCATTGTTGAACGTGTCTTTGTCTTGCCACTGGACTGTTGGTTTTCTTCACCTTGCTTTGATGTTTCCTTCTGTTTATAGACCTCTGTTTGAGAGCTCTTTTTCCAAGCTTCTAGAGACTTGTGATTGTAAATGGTGGTCATGTGATCATTTAAAATAACTAAATCTCCTTTAATGAAATAAATGGCCGTCTACTGAGTGCTCTCTGTGCACCTTGCACATGCTAAGTTACATAGATTATCTGTTTCAGTCCTCATAACAACCCTATCAAATGGGTGTCATGTCTGTTTTTTAAATGAAGAAAGTGACCTAACTGCCAAAAGCACCCCCTTACTAAATGGCAAAGCCAGACTTTAAATTCTGGTCCCTTTGAACCCACGTGCTAAGTGAATGTTCAGAAATTGATTAAAAGTTGTTACTTGGAATGTCTGCTGTGCTGTATAGGCAATGGTGTATCTTTGAGTTTATTGGCTTGCTTTCAGATTATCACCGGGTCTGAACATAGAGAAAGGGAGGAGTAACTTCCTTGGTCAAATATTTTCATTTTAGAACAAAATCAAGTTGTTAATGTGGAGCCTACCCCCCATCCCTACTTTTACTTCATAGCATCACACTGCCTTTTGCATATTTGTCAAAGCTCTCTGATCTTAGCAGCTCCTTTGCTTTTGCTTAATATGAAGTGATTCGTGCCCTTCATATAGGCAGGGAGCTCTACAGAGCCCCTTGTCTGCCCATATATCCATTTGGTCTTTGTAATTCACTGTGTCATCATAGTGGTTAAGTAATGCCCTAAGGTCAGGTCATGCCAGTCAGGACAGCTGGTCATTAAGTCACTTGCTTCTCTTTGGCCCTGGGGATATAAAGTCTGACCTGATGAACAAGGCCATCTGTTTTGTGCTTCATTACGTTAAAATGTTCAGTCTCAATTTTGTTTGCATTGATTTTTGCTTGCTTTTGCCCAGGAGATCAGAGGTGGTAAGACTAGTATGTTAATACCTCACAGGAACCGAGTATTTTTAAGTTGAACTGGTTCTTATTTGTAGGTTTTCTTCAAATTATTAAGAATAATATTATACTACACTTTTTAATCAAGACACCCATTTATATTTCTAAAAAGGCCAGGTTGATGGTGATTAGGAACTAAAGTATAGGTGGTTTAGTTTTGCATACAGACTCTTTGGTAGGCTTTTATGTTAGAAGAATAGACTGAAGTATATGTCGTTGATATTTTAAAAAAACTCACTCATTTACCTAACTTTTTTTAATAATTTTATTTTTATTTATTTGTTTATTTTTGACTGTGCTGGGACTTTGTTGCTGCATGGGCTTTTTCTCTAGTTGCAGCAAGTGGGGGCTCCTCTCTACTGGCTATACGTGGGCTTCTCTCGTGGGACATGGGCTCTAGGGCATGTGGGCTTCAGTAATTCTGTCTCCTGGGCTCTAGAGCACAGGCTCAGTACTTGTACTCAGGCTTAGGTGCTCCACAGCATGTGGGATCTTCCCAGACCAGGGATCAAACCCCTGTCACCTGCATTGGCAGGCCGATTCTTTACCACTGAACCACCAGGGACGCCATCACCTAACATTTTTATACTATAGCTCCCCTCACCCCATGTATTTTAATTCCTCAGCTTTTCCAGTGTGAAAAAGTATACTCTGGATCTAACTGAAAGTACCAGTCCTATGGGCTGTGTCCTCACTGATCTAATCAAGGGGGTGTTGGCGACTTTAGATTCTTCTGCCCCAAAATAGTTTTGCCGCTGGCTCTTAAGTGTCACCACACTTTCCCAAATTATCCTGGCTGTTAGCATTTAGAAGAATAACCAGACATATGTTGTAATCATCCTTTCTATTAAAAAAAATTTTTCTTTTCTCCTTCCAGTGGCACATGTTTGGCAGTGGTTGAAGTTCATGAAGAGCTGAGAAGTTAGATTGTGTGTAGTTCCTGTGTGACTTAGTTACATCTGGAACTGTGGCCACTGCACATGGCTTTCAGGGGATGGTGGCCCACAGGGTGGGGAAATGAGATGGGGGCCAGGGCTGCCCTGTGCAGTTAAGAAGGCCATCATAAACATTCTTCTTTTGTTCTTATAATTATTATATTTCTCTTTTATTTTGGCATGCTCTCATAATTTTATAAAAAAAAACAACGTCATGGCAGACTTCCCTGGTGGTTCAATGGTTAAGACCCAGTGCTTCCATTACAGGGGTCATGGGTTCAATCCCTGGTTTGGGAACTAAGATCCTGCATGCCTCATAATTCAGTTCAGTCGCTCAGTCATGTCTGACTTTTTGTGACCCCATGGACTGCAGCATGCCAGGCTTCCCTGTCCATCACCAACTCCCGGAGCCTACTCAAACTCATGTCCATTGAGTTGGTGATGCCATCTATCTCATCCTCTGTTGTCCCCTTCTCCTCCTGCCATCAATCTTCCCCAGCATCAAGGTCTTTTCCAATGAGTTGGCTCTTCAAATCAGATGGCCAAAGTATTGGAGCTTCAGCTTCAGCATCAGTCCTTTCAGTGAATATTCAGGACTGGTTTTCTTTAGGATTGACTGGTTTGATCTTGCAGTCCAAGGGACTCCAAGAGTCTTCTCCAACACCACAGTTAAAAAGCATCAATTCTTTGGTGCTCAGTTTGTTTATTATCCAACTCTCACACCCATACATGACTACTGGAAAAACCATAGCTTTGACTAGACGGACCTTTGTTGGCAAAGTAATGTCTCTGCTTTTTAATGTGCTGTCTAGGTTTGTCATAGCTTTTCTTCAAAGGAGCACAGTACAACCCCAGAAAATGGCATCTTGGGCCATTCATTCCTCCAAAACTGCTGACATTACCCAGTAGTACTCAAAACAAAAACCACAGTTTTGCCAGGTGTGTGTCAGGGACCTCCAGTTAGAGGTGACCACCTTACTCGTCAGCGCAGCATACTAGCTGGTCTCTGTTGACTGTGTCTTAAATAAACCAGTTTCCTTTTTGGCAGTGGTGGCAGACATGGAATGCAGAGTCTAGCTAAAGCTGTGTCAAACAGGTCCTTAAGCTACTTAGCAGCTAATGTCTGCTGTCACTGTCCTGGCTGAGGAAATGCCTTCTAACTGGAAAATAAAAGTCATCTGCTGCCAAGGGACAAACATACTCATCATTTAACCTATCAGAAGAAAGGACAGTGCTTCTTGTTTTGCTGAAAAAGGAACCTTGCATCTTCATCTTAATTATATTAGTTGTTAAACTGGGAAAATGAAAAATGTCATAGAAGATGTTTAACTATAGTGCTTTGAGTACATTTACAATTCAGGATGTTATTTGTGATATGTAAATACATTCTTCTATAGTTCTGCCTGATGGAAATCCTGATGACCGTCAAAAATGTTAAATTAGCTCTATTTTCTCTTACTATATGTGAGTGCTGATAAAAACAAGCTGTTGGGAGGTGGAATTTGGCCCCAATCCATTTGGTTTGTGGAGCTGTTTTGTGTGGTTTTCTGGATTTTAGTTTATACAAGTAATGAGTTCTTATTTTATATTACAGTAATTAGTTGTAAAAGTAGTTCTTTAGTTACTGGTGGAAGTAGTTTGGTTCCTTTGGGTTACTATGACTATTTGGGGCTGATAAAGTTAGTCCCAGGTACTGAGGGCTTCCCAGGTAGCTCAGTGGTAAAGAATCCACCTTTCAATGCAGGAGACACAGGAGACACGGAAAGATCCCCTGCAGGAGGAAATGGTAACTCACTCCAGTATTCTTGCCTGGAAAATTCCTTGGGTGGGCTACAGTCCATGGGATCACAAAGAGCTGGACACAGCTTAACAACTGAGCACACTGAGGACTAAGTGAAGGATTTATTAGCACTTGTTGAGCATAGGATTTGACTTGCCTAAAATACACCTTAGAAGAGGAGTCATTTTTTCTTTTTTTTCCCTTTGGTTGTGCTGGGTGACATGCAGAATCACAAAATCTGGTTCCTCAACCAGGGGTTAAACCCTTGCCTTCTGCAGTGGAAACAAGGATCTGAACCACTTAACTACTAGGAAAGTCCCCTCCATGTCTTGACTATTGCAAATAGTGCTGCAATGAACATTTGCATGTATCCTTTTGAAGTATGATTTTCTCCTGGTAGAGGCCCAGGAATGGGATTGCTGGATCGTATGGTAGTTCTGTTTTTAGTATTTTAAGGAACATCCATACTGTTCCCCTAGTAGCTCTACCAATTTACATTCCCACCCAAAGTATAGGAGGGTTCCCTTTTCTCCACAGCCTCTCGAGCATTTTTTATTTGTAGATATTTTGATGATGCCATCCTGACCTGTATGAGGTGATTCAGTTCAGTTCAGTCGATCAGTTGTGTCCGACTTTTTGCGACCCCATGGACTGCAGCACTTCAGGCCTCCCTGTCCATCACCAACTCCCGGAGCTTACTCAAACTTAGGTCCATTGAGTCAGTGATGCCATCGAACCATCTCATCCTCTGTCGTCCCCTTCTCCTCCTGCCTTCAATCTTTCCTAGCATCTGGGTCCTTTCCAGTGAGTCAGTTCTTCGTATCAGGTAGCCAAAGTATTGGAGTTTCAGCTTCAACATCAATCCTTCCAATGAATATTCAGGACTGATCTCCTTTAGAATGGACTGGTTGGATCTCCTTGCAGTCCAAGGGACTCTCAAGAGTCTTCTCCGACACCACAGTTCAAAAGCATCAATTCTTCGGCGCTCAGCTTTCTTCACCGTCCAACTCTCACATCCGTACATGACTACTGGAAAAACCACAGCTTTGACTAGACGGACCTTTGTTGACAAAGCAATGTCTCTGCTTTTTAATATGCTGTCTGGGTTGGTCATAGCTTTTCTTCCAAGGAGCAAGCTTCTTTTAATTTCATGGGTGCAGTCACCATCTGCAGTGATTTTGGAGCCCCAAAAAATAAAGTATGAGGTGAAACTTCACTGTAGTTTCAATTTGCATTTTTCTGATCATTGGTGATGTTGAGCATTTTTTCATGAGCCTTTTGGATATCTGTATGTCTTCTTTGGAGAAATACCTATTTAGATCTTGTGTACATTTTTTGATTGGATTGTTTGTTTCTTTGACATAGCGCTGCATGAGCTAGTTGTATACTTTGGAGATTAATCCTTTGTAGGTCACTTTATTTGCAAATATTTTTTCCCATTCTGTGGATTATTTTAGTTTATGGTTTCCTTTGCTTTGCAGAAACTTTTAAAGTTTAATTAGGTCCCATTTGTTGACTGTTGTTTTTATTTTCATTACTCTGGCAGCTTTTGTTTACTTTCAAATTAGATACGAGTTTGTTGTCCTTCACAAGAAGCTCAAGAAATACTGATACTAATGGTTAGTGTATGTATGTACGCGGTAGGCATTAAAAGGGATCAGGGAAGAAATCAGGGTCTTTGTTTTGTTTTTTGATTTGCCCAGTGAATTCCTGAAGGGAAGCAGTTAGAAAGGAGAAAAAAGGTAAAACCTAGTAAAGAGTCTGTTTTACCCAACCTTTGCTTTAAGGTTTTCAATTAAATTTCCTTTCTAAGAAGGAACAGTTTTTTGAATCCTCAGGATTATGATACAGTTTACTATTGTCTTACCTATCCCCTGAGGATAGGCCTCAAGATATATTGAATTCTGGCCAGATACCATCTCCAGCCTCACCCCTTCCAAGTTCTCTGGAGAGAGAGGGTGGGGTAGGGTGGACCTGTCTTAAAACATAGTATAAATAGTCTTATAGGGGAAAGTCAAGGAAAAAGAATGTGTGATGAGAAAAGTTTTTAATTTCTATAAAGTATAAATTCTGTTGAATTTATGAGGAGGTTGGATAGAGGGAAGAGAGAGTTTCAAGTCCAGAGTTAAAATATTTTGTTGAGTCTGTGTGCCAAATACATTGCAGAAAGCTTTGTGTGCGGTATCTAATTAAAGTCTTATAACCCATTTAACAGATGAGGAAAATAGAGCTAACTCAATGAAATACAGCAAAACAGGAACAAGGGCTTAGATCCAATATTCTCTGATTATCAAGAATGTACCACCCTCCAAATGCCTCAGTTAGAATGTTCCAGCAGTTGGCAAATAATTACTGAAAGTGGACAAAAGGATGCTCCCAATGTAAAATTAATTAAGATCTTCTGGGGACTTTTAGTGGAGAAGGCAATGGCACCCCACTCCAGTACTCTTGCCTGGAAAATCCCTGGACGGAGGAGCCTGGTAGGCTACAGTCCATGGGGTCGCTAAGAGTCGGACATGACTGAGTGACTTCACTTTCACTTTTCCCTTTCATGCACTGGAGAAGGGAATGGCAACCCACTCCAGTATTCTTGCCTGGAGAATCCTAGGGACGGCGGAGTCTGGTGGACTGCCGTCTGTGGGGTCGCACAGAGTCGGACACGACTGAAGCGACTTAGCAGCAAGCAGCAGGGAACTTTTAGATAAATGGATTTTGTTCATATAGCGGTATTGGAATAATTTTAAGGACTACTTAGAGTTCCAATATAATTTCCAGATACCTCCTTAATATAATTGCTAAGTTTGGAGATCAAACCAAAAGATTGTGTGTGTGTGTGTGTGTGTGTACTTTCTTATCCAAGGAAGTGGGGTAAGAGGAAGTGGGTGCTTTCAATTTGAATTCTACATGCAAAATACAGTTTGCAGTTTATATTGTTGTGGTAAAGAGAGTGACTGGGGGAAAAGTAAGTGGGGTAAGAGGAAGTGGGTGCTTTCAATTTGAATTCTACATGCGAAATACAGTTTGCAGTTTATATTGTTGTGGTAAAGAGAGTGACTGGGGGAAAAGCTTTTCATTATATTAAGTGGTATGTGTGTGTACATTGTTTTTCCTGCTCTGAACTATAACAGGATTTCCGGGATGCAGTAGCCCATGCTTCCAGGCAACTTGGGAAACCAGTGATTGAGGACCGGATCCTAAATCAGATCCTGTACTACTTGCCTCAGCTGTATGAGCTCAATCGGGATCTCCTGAAGGAACTGGAGGAAAGAATGTCAAACTGGTAAAAATGGGCCGACCAGCTTTCCCAGAGTTTCCAATTTTAGATAAAGGCAGAAGGGACCTGCATGTGACAAAGATGTGTTGTTCCTTACATTGTGTTTTTTCAATATGTTGAATTTTCTTGGCAATTACCTGTAGATTGATCACTTTATTTATTTATTTATTTTTCGTCACACAGCACATCATGCATGATCTTATTTCCCCAACTGGGGATTGAACCTGCATAGAGGAGGCTTGTAGTCCTAACCACTGGACTGCCAGGGAAGTCCCCTAGATGGATCATGTTAGATGGCCAGAATTCACTGGTGCACTGAGCTCAGTACTCTACATTTTTTAATTCTTTAGTAATGTTGTCTCAAAAGCAGGAAGGGCCTATATTTGGCCAATTTAACTTTCTATAGGTGCCTTTTGATAATCAAGATTTTTGAGACTGGGAGGAGGGTTTACTTGATACATTCATGTTGGAAACCTTTTTAAATGTCTGTCTTTGAGCCTCAAAAAGAGGAAACTGCATTTTCTAAAGGAGGCCGTTAACTGAGAGAATAGGGAGATTTTGCTGTTTGGTTTAGAAAATTTACACATATATGACATCATTGTAGATGCTGTAGATTTCACAACCGGAAAAAGAATACCAAAGGTTGACTGCCATTACTGGTATTTGTGTGTTAGTCACTCAGTCGTGTCCGACTCTGCGACCGCATGGACTGTAGCCCACCAGGCTCTTCTGTCCATGGAATTCTCCAGCCAAGAATCCTGGAATGGGTAGCCATTTCCTTCTCCAGGGGATCTTCCCAACCCAGGGATCAAACCCCAGTCTCCCACATTGCAGGCAGATTCTTTTTGACAGATATCTAAGCCACCAGGGAAGCCCGTTATGATATTTAGACAGTAATAGAAAGTTTGGTGACATCTTTGGAAATGTGTGGAGAGTTTGGTTTAGGGGGTTGGATTTACTGTTGAAGTTCATGGGTAACCCCCAAATTATTAGAACAACAACATGGTGTATCACCTACTTTCATGATAAAAAAATCTCCTTCTAAGTTTTATTTATATATAATCCAGGAAAATACCTCTGCCTGTTTTGGAAATATCTTGCCTCTACATGTTGGGAAAATATGCTAAATAGTGATTAATACTTCACTACAGCCTAAGTATAAAATTCATACTTATACAGTTTAAGGGCTAAGGAATGACTAAAATTATAATTACACAGTTTAAGGCCTGAGGAGTGACTAAAAGCTATCTTTTAAAGGCATGCTAAAATAAAATGTAATTACAAAGAATTTCCCTGTCCATACTTTATCATTCTTCTTACAAAAAATTATCTTAGAAATTCATCTGAATTTTCTGAAGTCTCTGGCTGTACGGAAGCAGGAAATGGTAAAAGCAGGGAGACCAGTCAGGACTGGCAGAGTCCAGGCAAAATATAATGGTGACAATCGAAATGGGAAAGAGTGGGCATTTGGGAATATTTCTTACAAGAAGAGTAAAAAAAGGTAAGCTGATGGGTTGAAAATGGGACTCTGCTTATCAGTGGATATATTTTGGATACTGTAATGACTCTTTTTCTTGTCTATCCTTTCTTACTCATTAGGACGGAACAACAAAGAATTGCTGATATCTTTGTAAAGAAGGGACCATATCTAAAAATGTATTCCACATACATCAAAGAATTTGATAAGAATTTAGCTTTGTTGGATGAGCAGTGCAAGAAAAACCCAGGTTTTGCTGCTGTTGTTAGAGAATTTGAGGTATTTTTGCTACCATCCTCTGTTTTGCTACCACTTCTCTGTTTTAAAGCTAAAACTATCAGTAAATTCCATTTACACCAAACTAGGAAAGTTTTAGAAGTATTAAGGTATTGCTATTTCTTCTAATTTGTATGATAATTAAACTTTGAAATTATGTGTCGACCTTACTTCCCTCTTTTCCTTTCTTCTGAAGTCTTCATGCTGTTAAGAATGGAAGTATGACATATATAGAGAGCTGTGGCCCAGGTTCTCATCACTGTCCAGTGAGTTGTTCTGTTGCCTTGGGAGCAAAAAAAAAAAAACATAAGACCAGGGAAAGTTAGCTGTCCAATGTCTAATGATGCTTGCACAACAGATGCTTTCTTAATATGCATTATCATTATGTTTTCATAATTATTCTGCATACCAGACCCTGGAGGTACATATATAGAAACAAATAGAACCCTCTGAACAAATTTGAAAAAGCTCTTCCCTTCCCGCTTGAGCTATGTAAGAACCCCAGGACATCTTAGGATGCAGGGACATTTTCCCTTGGCCATTTTGTTGTCGCCGCTTGGTAAATACCTGTTACGGAGATTGGAGGTGGGGCTCGGAATTGGGCACCAGTATCTGTTATACAGACTACAGAAAACAACTTTAAAGGCAGAATCAAATGTCCTCATGGTCAAGTCAGAAGGGTTCCAGAATCAAATGTTTCCATAGACAATGAGATTTGGGGCTGTCCTTTGTAGCCATTCATCTGAGAAAGTTTACATTCTTTAGGCTTATAAGAGGTTTGCTTAGCAAGGCTGTTTCTCAGCTTGTCTTTAATTTTTGCCTTCTCCCCAGTACCAGCTGTTGTTATTATGAGTATATTGACAACAGACTCTGATGTTTATTTGAATCCAGTTCCCAGTAGTTTTATTTCTGGGCTGTGAATTTCCTCACGAGTCAGTGGTTTCGGAGACCTACCTGCAAGAGAGGGTGGGCTCCGTGGTAAGTCGGCTCTGGTTTCTCTCTCAGCATAGGAGTTGTGCCTTAAAATAAAGGGAGTATCTCCATGAACCCCCTCCCGGAGTTGCTGGCTATTTAAAACTTGGCTTCCCGAGCGCTTGAGTCTGGGTCTCTTGCTTCGGAGGAAAATGTGCGTGTTTACTTTGGATACCTTTCCTTTCAGATGAGCCCACGCTGTGCTAATCTGGCCCTCAAGCACTACCTGCTCAAGCCGGTTCAGAGGATTCCCCAGTACAGGCTGCTGCTAACAGGTGGGCTTCTCTGGCAGATTACCAACCAAGGAACTCCTGTCACACTGAGGATACCCTGCCTTTCCTGAGAACACCTCTGTTTTTCTATCTATTCAGTGGCTGCTTTTCCTAACACAGGAATTTATACATTGCTGGTGGCCTCACAGACATCACCAGAACTGAGCTTCTTCCCAGTTCTTTGGTCATCCATGTGCATTCTCTGCTCTGGGCATTCCTACCTGTGAATTTGTTTTGCTCAGAACTTCTTTTACTGTCCCAACCCCACAACCTTGGGTCATTTTACCTGCTTAATATTATTAATTCCTAGAAGGTGCTTTTCCAGCCATTCAGGAATGAGATTTAGAGGATAATTCCCACATATTTGAATATCAACTGCCATGACCCTGGGGCTTCCCTGGTGGCTCAGATGGTAAATCTCCTGCAATGCAGGAGACTTGGGTTTGATCCCTGGGTTATGAAGATCCCCTAGAGAAGGGAATGGCTGCCCACTCCAGTATTCTTGCCTGAAAAATTCCATGGACAGAGGAGCCTGACAGGCTACAGTCCATGGGTTCACGAAGAGTCAGACACAACTGAGCGACTTAAAACACTTTCACTTTTTCACCATGGCCCTAGTCAGTTACTTCAGAGGGTTGTTACAAGGATTGATTGATGAGCTATGTGCTTAGAATAGTGCCTTGCTCATAGTAATGTCTAAACAAGTATTAGCTGCTATTATTAGATCCTTATCATCATTATCACTGTCACTATGTTGGGCCATTGTCTGTGTCTTCTGTTAGAGCTTCAAGATTACAGGGCTGCGTGTCTTGTTTACCAATGTAATCATTTAAAAAAGAAGAAGGAAAAGAAAGCTATGATTTGAATGGAGGCTCAGGACTTTATATTCATTGGCTCTTTAAATCTTCAACATAGCTATGCATATTTCACATATTTACATAGATGAACTAACAGGTGTATAGTGATTAAGTTGTTTGGCATCACAAAAAAGCCAGTATAGTCTCAGTACCAAGCATAGTATCAAACACATACTATTAGGTCCTCTGTGGTATTTACTGAAATGTATTGGATGTGCAATGACTTAATATATATATAGTACTATTAAGAGTTGTTTTTAGGACTTCCCTGGATGTCTGTGGTTAAAACTCCATTTTTCCAATGCAGGGGGTACAGGTTCAATCCCTGGTCTGGAAACTAAGATCCTGCATACCAAAAAAAAATTTTTTTAAAAAGGAATTGTGTCCAAATACACAAGCATATTCAAATGCCTCCACAACTCTAAATTCAGTCAGTTATAATTTCATGAAATAGGTTTTGAGGTACTTGGTTCCTGTTAGTGTTCTTAAGAAATGGCATGCATGCTTTTATCCTTAATCACTTTCTCTTAAGCCAAGAGCTTAATGGAATGAGGGAAGTGAATTCTGGAAAGCCAAGATTTCTTGATTTCCCTTTAGGCAAAGCCATCCTTCCAAGCTTCCCTAGTGAACCACTGGTGAGGAATGCCTGCCTTTAGCCCCAGGACTGACTATCCTAGATATTTCTACTTAATTTGAATTTCTCACTGTGAATCAGGCACTGGATTTCTCTCTGGAACGACATAAGGCAAACCAAATAATTTCAGGATATCCTGTCCATCTGTACTTTCTTTCCTCTGCATTTGGCAGAGATTTAGAATACACAGGGCAAAAGGAAGTGCCCATGCATGTGTTGTGTTTTTGGTAGATAAATTCAATGCTTTATCATAAATGAGCTATTGAAGGGCTCAGGCTATTTCTACAGCTGTCGAATTAAGTACTGTTTTTAGTGGCGAAAGACAACTATGGTTTTCAAATGGGAGAAGAATGGAGCAGGGTTCTGAAATTTTCATGTAAAAATATTTTTTTCCCACACTAGGACTGATCTAAGTAAAAGTTACACATGTGTTTAATGTAGGTTTCATGCTGAGTTTGATTTTAATTGATGAATGGTGAAATAGCAACAACAAGTTTTAAAAATTCTCTTTAAGAGAACAGGTTTCAGTTGTTTCATTGTTTTATAACCAAGATGATGTGAGATTGGGGTTTAGTTTTGAGCTGTGTCTTCTTTAATCTTAAAGCCCCTCCCCCACCCCCATTTCTTAACTTGGAAAATCTACATTATTTAAATGATGTACAATACTTTATATACAGTAGATTCTTAGTAATTGTGGATTTATTGAAAGGTAAAGGTAATAAGTGACTTGTTCAAGGTTGCAAAGTCAGGACTAAAGTTAAAGAAAGAACATAGACTTTGTAAAGCAAAGACTTCATATTCATTCTGTGCCTTTTCTTCCATTGATTCAGATTCTTCCCTTCCTCCACCCTGACCTGAGTCCCCCATCCCTCCAAAGCCATCTCAGATTACTTCTGTTCTGCTTGATCCTTAGTATCGGTGCAGTGTGACTTAGTAAACATTTATTTGATGTCTTGTTTATTTGCTAATATTTGTAAAACTTGAATATTGATTCCTTAATTTGATTATAAACCCCTTGAGGTCAGTGAGTGAGTTGTTGTTGTTGTTGTTGTTGTTGTTTTATGGCTTCTCTGGGCCTTGTTGCTGCCCACAGGCTCTCTCTAGTTCTGACAAGTAGTGGCTACTCTTTGTTGAGGTGTGAGGGCTTCTCATCACAGCGGCTTCTCTTGTTGTGGAGCACAGGCTCTAGAGTGCAGACTCAGTAGTTGTTTATTTCCTGCTCAGCATATGGGATCTTCCCAGACTAGGGATCAAACCTGTATCCTCTGTATTGGCAGGTGGATACTTAACCTCTGGACCACCAGGAAGTCCTGATGAGTGAGTCTTTTAATTAATAATTCATAATTTAGTGCACCCCAATATATCTGGATCAGTTTGGGATGACTTGAAAGCTATTTAGGAAATAATTTTTGTTGATTTTAAGCTGCATTTAGAGCATCCTTTTAACCAAAATATCTTTAGCCTAAAGGACAACATTGAGAGAGAGAATTGCAGGGATGTTCTCTTCTCCAGAGAGGTGAAATGTCCTGCCTCAGCAACACAAATAGTATTAGTTTAAGAACGTATGATCATACAATCCTAAGGACATATGGGAATTGATGCCAACAGTTTGTTTTATATGTCTTTTTATTTAAAACTCTGATTTTCCAATACTCCTTTTTGTCATGTTCTGATTTTGCTTTTCCTTGCAAGATATTTCTACCTTGGTTATCAGAGTGCCCCTGTCTATGCACATAGATTTTTTAAAAGTTGGACTTTAGGTCTTAAGTTAGCATCAATTCATTCAGATGTGTGAATTAGCTGGATCCTCATCTTTGGATAAACAAACTCAATGATTTAATCCTCCAAACAACCCTATGAGGGAAGTACTTTTATTTCCATTTTAGAAACTCCAGGGGTACAGAGAGAAAGAGTGAGACTGTTTGAGGCAACTCCTGACAACTCTGATTTATTGGGCAGAGAAAGGGAAGGATTCCTGCCTGGCTTGGTATAAGTTGATTTGTGCCCACTTTGGCTTCTGGGTAAGGGAAGATTGAGAAAGGCAGGGATGAAGTGCAGATAAGATAGTTTATTTTGGAATTCTTTTAGAGAGAGGTAAGTGGAAATCCCCGGATATAGCAGTCCTGCCCTACTGTTCAAACAACCATCCTATTGTCTTGCAGTGTTTTCTTCAGGACCTAATTTGGGTTTTTAGTGGGTATTTTTTTTAGGCTGTCTCTTCCTTCATTGTAATAAAATTTCCAACTAAATTCTTGATAATGTTTTTTTAAACTCAAAATCCTCAAAATAGGATCAAAGAAAATGTCTATGTTGTATAATGAAATGCTTAAGATCAGATTTTTTTTTTTTAAAAGTAGTAAAATAAAGTGACTTAATTTAAGAAGAGAAACTTGTAAATTCTGCCCTTATTTTGGCCACTTAAGACCAGTGGATCTGGCCAGATCTTTCCATCTGTGTGGGGCCCAAACCCTGTTTGGAGTTAGGACAAAGAGGGATCTTGAGGCAATAGTGAGGGAGCAGTTTTCTTTAAATGCACAGATGCTGCTGAAGAAACATTAAATTTTATTTTCTACCTCCTCATCAGTTCAGGGTAGAGACTGTCTTTTTTATCCTAACTCAGTGCCTGCATAGATTCTGAAACATAACAGGGACTCAATAAACTGAAAGGGCTCAGAAACATAAGCAGTGTTCCTTTTTATGAGGTTGAGAATTCCTGTATGGTAGTGCCAGTGAACATTTGTTGTATGGATGGATCGATAAATTGCTTTTAAGAGTAAAAACAGTCTTCCAGTTATCCAGAAACAAACCTGTGGAAAGGACTGAAATGCTTCCCTTTCCCCATCTTGCCTCCGTCGTGGGATTTGCTGACTAGTTTTCCTGTGCTCTGCTTCCTGCTCTTTCCATTTCCCTTTTTATGATCCAGGCCAGACCTTTCTAAACTCATGCCAAGTTATGGCAATATCTTCCTACTGGTCATGCTGTTCTTATCAGGCCCCCTTCCAAGAAGACCTTAGGAAAAAACACACTCCTCCTCTGTCTCCCGTTAGCTCTCACACCACCACGCTCAACACTACCAACACCAGATATATGGGCTTTTTTCCCCTATACCAAGTGATTCTCTTCAGCACCAGCTTGGTGTCCTGTAATTCAGGGGTCCCCAACCTCTGGCATCTAACGCCTGATAATCTGAGGTGGAGCTGATGTAATAATAATGGAAGTAAAGTGCACAATAAATGTAGTGCACTTGAATCATCCCGAAACTGTCCCCCAACCCCTGGTCCATGGGATAATTGTCTTCCACAAAACCAGTTCCTGCTGCCAGAAAGGTTGAAAACTGCTGCTGTCATTTAATTCAGTTCTGACACTATCTGCCTAGAGATAGTGGGCTCAGTCCCACAAGACTGGCCCTTCCAAACTTCAGGTGCCATTCACAAGTCTCAGGCTGCAACCTCTATTTCTGACTGATGGACTGTAAATCTGGGTTCCCATGACTTTCTCCTTAGGTTTGAAAATTTGCTAGAATGGCTCACAGAATTCAGGGCAACACCTATTTACATTTACTGGTTTATTGTAAAAGGGTATGATAAAGCGTAAAAATGAACTTCATATGGAAGAGATACTTAGGGCCAAGTATGGGTTGGAACTCCCATGCCCTCTCTGGGCACTCCAGCTCCCTAGAACCCCACCAAAGCCTGTCCTCTGGTATTTTTATGGAGGCTTCATCACGGAGGCATGGCCCATCATTAACTCCACTTCTAGTCCCTCTCCCCTTCCTGGAGGGTGGAGAGTGGTGGTGAAAGTTTCAAGCATTTAATCATGGTTTGATCTTTCTGGTGACCCGTCCCCATTTAGGAGCTGACTAAGAGTCACCTTGTTACAACAAGATATTATTGTCACCTAGGAAATTCCAAGGCAGCTTTGTGTGTGTGTGTGTGTGTGTGTGTGCGTGTAAGCACTAAGTTGCTTCAGTCATGTCTAACTCTTTGTGACCCTATGGACTGTAGCCCGCCAGGCTCCTCTGTCCATGGAATTCTCCAGGCAGGAATGGGAGTAGATTGCCTTGCCCTCTTCCAGGGGATCTTCCAGACCCAGGGATCAAACCCATGTTTCTTATGTCTTCTGCATTGACAGGCAGGTTCTTTACCACTAGCATGTCCTGGCAAGCCCACTTTTGTCAGAACTAAGGTCAAAGAACAGAAAGAAAGAAAGGGAAGTCGCTTAGTTGTGTCTGACTCTTTGTGACCCCATGGACTGTAGCCCATCAGGCTCTTCTGTCCATGGGATTTCCCAGGCAAGAATACTGGAGTGGGTTGCCATTTCCTTCTCCAGTGGATCATCCCTACCCAGGGATCAAACCCGGGTCTCCCACATTGGAGGCAGACTCTTTACCATCGGAACCACCAGGGAATCCATTAGGACAAAAGATGCTCCTGCTGCTTCTGTCATTTAGAAGATTGTAAAGATTTGGGGAGCTTTGGGCCAGGAACTGGGAGCAGAGACTCTGCAGTTGGCCTCCAGTATCTGCAGACTCATAACCCATGCACAAAAAGGGCCGACTGTACTGTACCATCTTATATAAGCAAATTGAGCATCCAGATTTTGGTATCTGAGCAGAGTGCTGGAACTAAATCTCCCACAGATAGCGAGGGATAGCTGTATATATTTTCTGTCATTTCACAGGCATACTTTTATTTTGCTTTTTAGGAAAGTTGAAAACTTGCTTATCCTACCACAGTGATGGATACATGTCATTACACATTTATCCAAAGTCAAAAATGAACTCTGATGTAAACTGTGAATTTGAGATGATTATGGTGTGTCAGTGTAGGTTCCTCCATTGTATCATATGTACCACTCTGATGGGATGTGTTGATGATGGGGGAGACTATGCATGTGTGAGGGCAGGGGATATGTAGAAAGTCTTCATATCTTCCCCTCAGCTTAGCTGTAAATGTAAAACTGCTCTAAAACATTAAGTCTTACTTTAGAAAAAAAAAATTATTTGTCCACAGTGTAAAGACCACAACTATTAAACGTGTTCTTTGTAGCCGAAGCATTGTGCAAGCCTTACTTTCCTTTGCTCTAGCTGCATTCATTCTCTGACTCTGTCCTCCAACGTGACTGTCAAGGGCAGATTTTCTCCTCCATTCATCAACCACTTACTCATTCAACCGGTATTCACATGGCTGGCACTGAGCTGGGCACCTGTATGCACAACACTGTGGTGGTCCCTGCCCTTACGGAGGTTATAGTCCTATTCTTTAGGGGCCACACCCCCCCCTCAGGTTCCCTCCCAGCTCTTCCTCTTCTTGCCTAGAATTTATATTGATCTGGTCATTTGTTTGAGAAGAGTCTGAGGATTTATCTTTATAAGCATCACTTTTTCTTTTTTGAAGGAATCTTTTCCTGGCTGGCTCGGTGGGACAAGTGCACTTTTTGGGCTTCCCTTGTGGCTCAGTTGGTAAAGAATCTGCCTGCAATGTGGGAGACCTGGGTTTGATCCCTTGGTTGGGAAGATCCCCTGGAGAGGGGAAAGGCTACCCACTCCAGTATTCTGGCCTGGAGAATTCCATGGACTGTATAGTCCATGGGGTCACAAAGGGTCAGACATGACTGAGTGACTTTCACTTTCTTTCACTTTTGTGTGTATGAAAAGTATGTTACATAATACAAAAAAAAAGTCCCTTTTCATCTTCTACCATTCAGGGATGACTATCATGTATCCTCTAGGGTTGGTTTTTTTTTTTTGCTGCTATTGTTAGGATTTTGGATTTTATTTGTGGGGGGGGGTCACTGTTGTGTTATTTGCACTATAAAATTTTCAGTAAAAAACCTTTTATTTGTGGAAAGTTACTACATTGGTGTTGAAACAAGGTGAATCATTGGGGATCCTAGTGGAGAAAATATAATGAAAAATATAATTTAAAAATTCCTCTGAAGTATTTTTTTCCGTTTCTGTATGTGGCGGACGAAGCAATCCTTGAACATTGATTAAATTCGGATCAGATAGTTTCTTTGATCTTGTTCAAGATATTTATGTTATATTATAAGTGACTTTAACAACATATTATATTACTTTTCCTATAATCTTGGTCTTCAGTCTAGGATGGCATTAACTCCCTCTAGGTTTTAGAAATCCAGGATTTCCTGTTTTGATAGGAAATGGAATATTGAAAACATCTGCTGTAGTGTTCTGAAGCTATAAATTTGAGTTGTGACTAGGCTAATAAGCAGATACGACAAAAGGTCAGAATCAGATTAATGCATGACTTTTAAAAATCCCCACTGAATATTAAAACTTTTGCTTCTGAAAATTCAAACCTCTGCCTAGCAAGTGTTTGTTTGAAAACCGTGGGCTAATTTTCTACATCTAAAATCATTCTAACATTTTCTCTAGAGCAAAACACGATGAAAGGCTGGGCTGTCCTGGACACCAGCCAAAGAATTTCGTCTCTAAGGAACCCAAAGCCCTTGATATAAGGCAGCTCCATCCTTGTGAAATGGGAGGGTCATAACATTCAAAATTCCTATTGTAATTAGCTCAGCTCTTGTTCTGTTGCAATTCAAAATAGTTTATTTGCAACTGCGATTTGTTGATAACTGGGATGATGGGGACCAAATATGAATGAATAAGAGATTCTTTAAGTGGGCCTTGGCTGCAACGAAGCCATCTCTGTACATGTGAGATTCTCACTTGGTAAACTGGCAGCCTTAATGCTTGGAAAACATTATCCACGAAGAAAAGCAATCTCAGTGAAGTAAAAATAATGGATGTTTACATTTGTTGGGAGACTTCCCTCTGGGGTTGACCCTTCTAAGGGCATTCTGGATATGCCAAGCCAACCTGTCCTGCTGAAAAGGAACTGAAGGGAGATTCTGTCCATTGTAAGACCTGCTCTAAAATTTTGCCCTACAATGAGCCTGGCATCAGGTTTGGTTTGTGAGTTCTTTGGGCATGTCCCCTCTGGACCAGACTGATCAAAGTCTTAAGATAGGCCAGTGTTGCCTCAAGTGGCTATGTCCTGATGGGCTCTCTGCCGAGTTCCAAGTCCAGCCTTCACTCTGCTCACCTTATTGGGTGCCCTCGTGAAGGCACCCTGCATCAGCCCAGGAGAATTGGACTTAATTTTTTTTTAACTTTTTGGCTGTGCCATGAGGCATGTGGGATCTTAGTTCCCTGAGCAGGGAGCAAACACACAGCTCTTGCGTTAGTAAGCACTGGACCATGGAGGAAGTCCTGAGAAATAAATGGCCTTTTTAATTCACAGAAAGCGATTGTCAGCTTTCCAAGAACGTGAATTGGTGAGCCTGAGAGCCTGGAAAGGTCACTTTACTAACTTAGGCAGCTCTGGACCACATACTGAACTGAGAAGGGCTCCCAACTGAGTTCTCCATATTTGAGAAGCAGGAGAATTAGAGTAAAGACTGGAGCACTTTTTAATTAATCAGACCCTCCAAGTATCATCTCAACTGCTTAATAAAATACGGAGCAAAAAGTGGTAACCCCTAAATGAATGTCATTTACTCCATCATAAATTCAGGAAACATTTGCTGAATATGCACCAGACCTTATTTTAGATGCTGGTAATATAAGAATAATGAATCAGGCTCCTGGTCCTCCTGCAATCCATAGTTTAGCATTTGTGTTTAAAGGGATACCTGACACCATAGAACCATGTCCTCAAACTTGAAACACTCCACTTTGGAATGCTACCCTTCGTATATGCTCATTTCCTCTGTTCTTTGCCATCAACCGTTTCTGAGCACACAGTCCAGGAATCTGACTGGGTGCTGTTGAATTAAAAAGTCCCCGATTCTCACAGATGACTCTTCTTTAGGAAATGGTTACTGTACCTCTGAGTAGTTTTCTGTTCTAAGTTGCTTATTCATTGATTAGGCAATCAAGGAATGGTAAGGCTTACTAGGAGTCCATATATTGAAAACTTAGAGCTCTAACAAGATATGGTGTTTTTTAGGTTCTCATTCTTTTATGAGAACATGAAAGAATATGTCCTTCTATATGAGGACAAAATTAACTTGCTTAATCCTTGAGACTGCACGTGCTAAATTAGTTTTGTGCTGCTACTGTTGGATGATGGTGATTAAGGGGATTAATTAACCTTTATTAATCAATGGTGCCACCTGGTGGCCACAAAGTACATTTTGTGGTGCCCATGCAGACCTCGCCAGCCTGTTTTTCTTTGACATAAATAACTTTAGTAGCATTTGAGGCATTTTTATTACTGAAGTTTTGAAAAATGCTTTGTTTGGTTTGTTGAAAACAGGAAAGTCATGGAATACTATAAATCCAACATGGCAAATCGAAATGACTCCTGTGTTCTCATTTTTTAAAATGATCTCCAGCAGGATCAGTTCAGTTCTGTCAGTCGTATCCAACTCTTTGCGACTCCATGGACTGCAGCACACCAGGCTTCCCTGCCCTTCACCAACTCCTGGAGCTTACTCAAATTCATTTCCATTGAATCAGTGATGCCATCCAACCATCTCATCCTCTGTCATCCCCTTCTCCTCCCACCTTCAATCTTTCCTAGCATCAGGGTCTTTTCAAATGAGTCATTTATTCGCATCAGGTGGCCAGCAGGATACTAGGACCTAAATGATATGTAGTGAACAATTCCATATGACCAATGCAGGCGTGTCTGTCTGGTTTCCCTTGCTGTGTTTCTCCTGGGTTATGACAGTCACTGGGACAGCTGGTGATTTCATTGCTCCTTCCATCTGACTCAGAGGGTGATCAGTCTCCTGCTCATTCTGTAGTTAAGGCATGGAGTGATTCTTAACTGAGGGGATCATGGTTGGGTCTTCCTAGAAAAGGTAAAAGTTCTCAAAAGGAAGATGTACTGCAATGAGATAACCTGAAAATACGGATGAATACATCAGAAAGTTGAAATTCTAAAATTCACTTTTGGAAAGCTGAATTTTGAAAGTTGAATTTTAAGGTTTTTTTTTTTTTTAATTGGCAAGGAAAGTAAACCTAACCCCATTATCTCCTTGATTAATAGTATGATTTTGCAACAGCTTCGTGGTGGGGTTTTTGCTCAGCCAATTTGTGTCTTTCCACTTTGTTCCTAAAAGTTTAGGTTGGCAAGCAGTAGCTGAACTTGAGTACAAGGGAAGAAAATGCAACTCAGAAGCTTATCAGGCTCAGCATAGTGATTCTGAGGTCAGGATTTCCTAATACAGACAACCTCCAGTGACCTTTTTTGGTTTAGAGAAACGTCTTAGTTTGCATGGGTATGTTTCTGTATTAAAGAACAAGCATCGAAGACAAAATAGGAACTCGCCGTGAATCTGATGCTTAGGTAAATCTGCTTTCATTTCTGCACTCTTCTGCTCCCCGCAGGCTTACAGGAACATCCCTTTTGATTAATGAGGTAGCCTAGTATGTTTTTCTTCCTAACCCTGTCACTCTCATGGAAAAGTTAAATATTTGGATTCACAAAAGATGACTTATACAGGGAATGCATTCTGAGTGGGGTCAGAGTGAGATTGAGTTCCTTTTTCATCCCTAGATGAGGCTAAGTATAGTGTACGGTCAATATATTTTGTTAGTTTTGGAGATTTTCTTATTTGGTTGGAAGAATGCTCTCCAATGTGTGTTCGGATTAGTTTTGGATCTAAATTGCTTGTGATGGCCTCTGGCGAGATAGAATCTCTGCTGTGGCTCACAGAAGCTTAATGCCGTCTCCCACAGTGTCTCACCGCGACTTACTGTCAGGGCTGGGTAGTTACAGTGTGCATGTCTAGACTTGCACAGATTCTTGGATCACTGTCTCAAAGACATATAGTTTCAACAGTTGGGTGTGTATGTTTATGTCATCTATTAAGTTTGAAAAGCTGGAACCAATGTCCAAGTTTCTCTTTTTGCCTTTTTGAGCATGACTTCATAAATCCATAGGATGAAATTATATTTGTTCCATAATATTGCTAAGTGGAGATTGCATGGTACTAACTCACTTCAGTTGTATCTGACTCTTTGCAACACCATGGACTGTAGCCTGCCAGGCTCCTCTGTTCATGGGATTCTCCAGGCCAGAATATTGGAGTGGGTTACCATGCCCTCCTCCAGATCTTCGTGACCCAGGGATCGAAACTGCATCTCTTACATCTCCTGCATTGGCAAATGTGTTCTTTACCACTAGCGCCACCTGGGGAGCCCAAGTGGTGTGATGGTCTCTGGCAAGAGAGAACCTCTGCTGTGGCTCACAGAAGCTTAATGTCATCTACGATATCTCGTAGTGGAGACTGATCTGATAAAATGCATTCAGTCTTTTAATATGCCTTTCCTCTTTCCATTTCCCAGCTCCCACAGGAATTAGGATTGATTTTAGCTTTTACCTAAACTAAGACAAAATCCTATATGAAAAAAATCGTTTTTTAAAAAATTCATTAAGTATTTCTTGTCCCTTGTATGCCAAGACTCTACCTAAGTGGTATGAGAGATAGAAAGATGATATCAGATGTGGACAGGCCCTGCCCACAAGGAGCCTTGAATCTAATGAAAAATAAAATGATAGAAGGTGTACAGTGAGTAACTGCTGTGTTATGTATTATTCAAAGGGAAAGAATATTTCTTTCAAATGGAAAGTTTGGTAGGGGAGGAGGAATTTGAGATCAGCCTTGATGAATTATGAGTAGAATTTTTATATGCAGAGACAGAGAAAGGATTCAGAAGAAGGGAGCATTAAAGACAAAAAGTATAGAGCCAGGGAACACATGGGAAGTGTTTAAGAAATTGTGCAGAATCAAACTTTAATAAGAACAAAGGGCTGATGTAAGGCAATAGCAAGAAAGAAAATCAGAACAGTCAACAGGGACCATGTAGTGGGGTCTTGAAATTACAGGCAATGGGATTTGTTTTAATTTGATAGTTAAGTGATCCAGCATTTCTCAACAGAGAAGGAAGTGTCACTTTGAAATCCGGTAATATTCCTTGGTGTCAAAGACTTATTAAATATAACCTATTGCCTTAATTTATTTTGTGTTGCAAGAGCCACCGTTTACCATGTTGCTCATTTACAGACCATCTTCATCTGGACCAGGGTTTCTTCACTGAAGCCCTGCTGACAGTGTCCTAATGTTGACATTAGGATGATCCTGTGCGTTTGGAAGATGTTTAGCAGCATCTCTGGCCTCTAACCCCTCAATGCCAGCGGTGTCCCCTTTCACTCAGTTGTGATAATCAGAAATATCTTCAGTTTTGGGGATGTGGGAGGGGGCAAAGTCACCCCCATTTGAGAACCACTGGTCTAGACACACGTATTGCATTTTTTTGGTATGTATTCTGGGCATTATTAGACTCTTAAGATTGATGAATCTGAGTCCCTTAGGCATTCAATTTATTAATGCTTGAATTTTGGAACTAGATGTACATCTGATCTTGGGATTAAGGTATTTCCTGTGTGTTGGAGTAAAAGTGTTGAGCTGCTCATTGGGAGACCTGGATTCTGATCCTGACTGCCACAAAGAGGTGGGATTACTTGGGTGAGACGTGTCCTCAGTAGCCCAATTGCTGCTGCTGCTGCTGCTAAGTTGCTTCAGTCGTGTCCAACTCTGTGCGACCCCATAGATGGCAGCCCACCAGGCTCCCCTGTCCCTGGGATTCTCCAGGCAAGAACGCTGGAGTGGGTTGCCATTTCCTTCTCCAATGCATGAAAATGAAAAGTCAAAGTGAAGTAGCCCGATTATTCATCTCTAAAATCACCAGTACAACCTCTAGGCTCTTTCTTAGCTCTGACTCTGTCCTGATTTCAAATTGACCCCAGGGCTTTATTTATTCTTTCATTTTTAGAAAGTTAGCACAACTGGAATGAATATGTATATTAGCCAATAAGGCTGACTTATTGGTCTGACTAATAAGGCCGACTAATTTTTTTTTCTTAGTGCTTTATTGTACTAAATACTATATATATATATTTTTTCCTTTTCTAGATTATTTGAAAAATCTCTTAGAAGACTCTGGAGATTACAGAGACACTCAAGGTAAATGATTTCTGTGGTCTCATATGTTAGAAGTTTTTATGTTACATTCATTTGGACCTAGAAAGTAAAAATGTAACAAAACCCATATACAAAACTATGTTTTATTCATAAGAAGCCTTTTTAAACTCTGTTTTGGGCAGATGAAGATAGAACTAGATAAAGTGTTAGTGGCCTGGATGCAGGTGAAATTATAGGGGCCAAAGATGCCCATGGTCAGGCAGCCATGGGAGCCAGCCTCCTGAAAGGGTGGTCCCGGCATGGTGCGTGGTCAGGAAGCTTCGTTCTCCTGGGCTCAGTCTGTCTGTGCCAGGGTGCGTTCACCTTCACTAAATGTCCACCGCTTTTGAAAGCAGAGATTGAACCAGTTGATCTGCAACGTCCTTTCAGGCTTTAAAATCATGAGTCCTTGAAGTGACCAAACTATACAAATTAGAGGTAAAGTCTAAAATAATCTTTTATTCTGGGACTGTTTAAAGATGGCCATTAGCTTTGTCATCCTTCCACCCCTTACCCCAATAGTACGTAAGGGAAATAGTCCAGTACAGTACAAGGGATTCATTGATATTCATGGGATAATCCACTGTGTGTGTGTGTGCGTGCATGTGCGTGCAAGTATGTCTGTCTCTCTCCCTCTTTCTCTATCTCTTTCACACACACATACAAGGATTTAATTCCATTTGGGATAGTAGTATTTTTTTCTAATTACTCCCAAACTGCCTCTTTTAAATGTCATAGGTTCTAATCTACAGAAACACCCTAGACAGATCCATCTGCACTCCATTCATCTTATGAATTTTGATCACGTTCTTGTGCATTCTCCTTTACATTATCAGATTACAAAGCTAAAAGGTCTTTAACCCATTTTGTAGAGATTCTCATTCATTCTATCAATCATTTTACTTCTTTTTCTCTAACATCTTCTATTCACAAGTGTTATGCTTTAAAGGGTGCTTTTTTAAAGGAAAAGATTAGAGTGGGGGATAGGACATGTTTCTTGTCTTTGGTGAACATTAATTAGTTGAAGAAGGAAGTCTGTGATACCCTTCAGGTAAAGAACAAAGCGGATAGCTTTAAGAATGCACTGAGTAGTATAGAATCATTTGAAAGAGGGAACAAAGTGTGAGAATTGAAAAGGCAGAGTTCTGCTTAGAGGAAAGTGGAACCAGAGATTAATTGACTGGAGATGGTGGATGAGAGGAAGAGTGGACATCAGGAAAATAAATATCTTAAACAGATTTTAACAGATCAGGCCTCAAGAAAACATCTGCCCCAGGACTTCTGCCTTCAAGGAAAGTGCATTGTTAGCCCCATTTTGCCAGTAAAACAGATGCAGGGCAGAGATTAAGGAGCTTGTTTAAAGGAAATTACACACTTCAGCAAAGACATGACTTAGAATAAGCAGTGAACAGTGACATGTTCACTGTATGGCCAGAGGCAATGCAGTACCGTGATGAGATTGCCCAAGGGTGAGGGAAAATGAGACTGTTGATAATATAGCTTTGGAAGGTGAGCAGGAGAGTTAAAGGAACAGAGTCACACAGGGCCTTGTAAAAGGATGACATGGGAAAAGAAGGATTGCAGAATGGGTGGGAGAAGTCAGAGCCTGGAGGCCAGGTGACCAAATAACAGCAGCTTTAGTACGTCCTCCATTCATTAAATCTTAAAGCCTTTGTCCCTGTCCACTGGGAGTTCAAGCAGGTCAGAAAGCAAGGAATGTGTCCAGGCTCATCTCTTGATATCTGCCATGATGAGTGCCAACTGCAGTAAATTCTGATATGTGGTTGGAATCTCTGTAAGAAGATACTGCTTTCCTTTAATAAAGGTGATGATACCAAATTTATTTTTGATTGCACTGAGTGTTCGTTGCTGTGAGTGGGCTTTCTCTAGTTGCAGTGAGCAGAGCTGCTCTTTGTTTCCGTGAGCAGGCTACTCCTTGTGGTGGCTTCTCTTGTTGCAGAGCACAGGCTCTAGGTGCTCAGGCTTCAGTAGTTGCAGTATACGGGCTCAGTAGTGGTGACGCACAGGCTTAGTTGCTTTGCGGCATGTGGAATCTTCCCAGATCAGGGATCGAACCCATGTTCCCTGTAGTGGCTGCTGCTGCTGCTGCTGCTAAGTCTCTTCAGTTGTGTCCGACTCTGTGCGACCCCATGGACTATAGCCCACCATCCTCCTCTGTCCATGGAATTCTCCAGGCAAGAATACTGGAGTGGGTAGCCATTCCCTTCTCCAGGGGATCTTTCCAATCCATGGATCAAACCTGGATCTCCTTACCATCTGAGGTAGATTCTTACCATCTGAGCCATCAGGGAATCTCAGTAGGTATAGTAGCTGGACCAAAAAAACCCTCAAACCCTTTCCAGAAATTGATTTTTAAATATTTCTTTCATTGATAATTACTGTCACTGCCACACCAGGCTCAGGAGAGTATGCTTCCCTCTTTAACACTCTACCAGTTTTTCTCCGTGAAAGTGCTGCTGTCGTATGGGATAACTTTCTTTGTGTGGATTGCTAATTAGCATTGCAGGATATTTAACATCCCTGGCTCCTTCCCACTAAAGGCCAGTGGACCTTCCTGTCATTGTGACAACCAAAAGTTATCTTACACATATCCAGGCATTCCGTAGGGGAATACTGCTGTCTTGTATTGAGAACAGCCATGGCCCAAAAGGAGACAAGGGACACTTTTTCCTTTATATGTATAATGAAGATGGTAAGACCGAGACATTCAGAAACATTTGATAAAAGCAAGAAGTTAATAAAAAGAGTGAAACACAGGTGAATGAAGCTCAGTAACCCAACTCACAAAATAATGTGAATAATTTCCTAAGGTATAGTATGCTTCCATGTGGCATTTTTCCCTCTTGGGATCAGACTAAGAAGACAGCTAAGCCCTGACCTTCTTAAATTGAAGGTTCTCATAATTCTGGTTTCCTATCCCAGGATCCTTGTCTGTCAAGGCAGTTTATCCTGGAATGGTCCTCAGCTTCCAGTTAAATCCTATTCATATCCTTGTAGACTCCAACGGCACGAATCTCAGCACAAAACAGTCCTGACTTTCTACTATTGATATGCATGGTCTATAATGTGTCTTTTTTGTTTTTGGCCAAACTGCATGGTTATGGGATCTTGGCTCCCTGATCAGAGGTTGAACCCATACTCCCTGCAGTGGAAGTCCTAACCATTGGACTGCCAGGGAATTCCCTATCATGTGTCTTCAGAGTCTGTCTTTGGTTCATTTCTTTTCATAAGTACTGTTTTTGCCTGTTTTTCCTTGGTTTTGCTCTCATCGAACTTCACCATGTATATTTCTGCCCACTCACAGTTAACTGAGCTCTTCCACTGGTCAGTGACTAGGAGCTAACCATCTTGTTGCCTGGAGTTGCTCAATGTTGTATTTCATTGGTAATGATAGTGATCAAATGCCCCTTCTGTTCTTGCATATTTTAGATGCCCTTGCTGTTGTTATAGAGGTAGCCAACCACGCCAATGACACCATGAAGCAAGGAGTAAGTATCTTCATTTCAGTGGCTGTTGTACTGTTGTACCTGGGAGCTTATGCCTTCATATGCTCTGCATTCTCTTTCTGTAGGACAACTTCCAGAAACTTATGCAAATTCAGTACAGCTTAAATGGGCACCATGAAATAGTTCAGCCTGGACGGGTAAGTGTTTTAGATTGCCTTTTACAAGCTTAATACAATGGATTTAGTCACCATTTGTGGCTATTTTCATTTGAGTTATGAAAATAGGTTTTTTGTTATTGTTAGTCTTCAGTGACCCAATCTGGATTAACTGCATTCATTCTCTCCTTTCAAAACATGCATGATTTAAGTCACTGTAACAAGAAGTCCAATTCAATTAGGAGAATGGCAATGGACCCCACAGAGTATCTGATTAAATAGGATCGTTTTATTGTGTAATACTAGCTGACCTCACACAGCTTTAAAGACAATTTCATTTCAAATCTTTAATGTAAGAGTGAATTTTGAGAGGAGGGGGAAATTATTGGTGTTTTGATGCTCTTCCTGGAGCACAAAAGTGGCCAGGGAATGAATTTAGGAAATTTACAAAGTGCAATTGTCAGGATGTTAGCTCAGCCTTGGGATGAAGTACATACTCAGTCAATTACATTTTAGACCACATGGTACCCCTGGGGTCAATATTGACTTTATAGACTTCTGCTGGCTTATCCAATTCCTAAATGACTTTAAGAGTTTTAAAAGAAACCATGGCTGTAAAAAGCTACAAGGAAACTATGCTACCCAGCCTCCACACAAAAAATCTGGGTAAAGAAGGTTGAAAAGGAAATTACATGTATACATATATTGTAGTTGTGATGGTACTAAATGGGTGTTTGTTTGGATGAATCAGGTTTTTCTCAAAGAAGGAATTCTGATGAAGCTATCTCGGAAAGTCATGCAGCCCCGAATGTTTTTCCTGGTAAGTGGCCATGTGTGTTGCTTTTGAGCCCAAGGCAGGGGAATTGCTTAGTGAAAGGAGACCTTTGTTCAGGCCAGATAAGCTTGGCACATTCAAATAGCAGTTTTAGTGGGATCTTTGACTGTCTGGAGTGCTTATTTGCATGTCAAGTATAGGAAACAAAGTCTTGTATGGTGCATAACTAGAAATTTACTTCCTTTTTGAATCTAGTTTATTTCATCTCTGATTTGGAAAAATTGATTCTGTTGGTGTTTTGTTTTGGCAGATTATAGTTCCTTAGTGGGATTTAGAATTCAGAAAATGTCAAATTTCTTACAGTACTCAGAAAGAAAGCGCATTTTCCAGAAATTGCCTTCTAGTAATATTCTAATAGAACATTCTAGGTGGTTCTGGTTTTATAAGCAGAATCTAAGTATTTTATTCAGAGAGTTTGAAGCAAATAGGTAACTTTGTTCCTTTATTCCTGTGACTTACCAATATCTTTGTAGCTGAAGTTTCTTGCTTTACTTTGTTCTATGAAATGTTTCTGCTTTCAGTTTAATGATGCCCTGTTGTATACAACACCAGTGCAGTCTGGGATGTACAAACTGAACAACATGCTATCATTGGCTGGAATGAAGGTCTGTGCATCTGTTAGAAGATATATATATTTTTTTAACCCAGAGGTATTTAGAGAAAAATCACTACAATGATCATCTTCTCATAATACTTCTCTCTTCTGTCTCCATGTGTTCCTGTTCATGTGTTCACTTATTCATTTGTTCCCTCATATATTAATTTAGTTACAAGGTATTTCCTGAGAACTGCTATAAACAAAACATGTTAATGACTTAGTGAAAAATACAAAGATGAATTGAAGCAGGATTCTTTTGTCTCCACCTTTGCTCTAAACCCACATGAGTTTAGCAACTAGTGGGGAACCAAATACACTGCATATCAACACCTATAAAATAGATGGTAATAAATAATCACTATAAAGGCACAGAGTTTGTGGGAGCTCAGAAAATAAAGAACGTGTAGCTTTTCATGGGACATGGTGGAGGGATAGTTGGCAGTGAGAAAAGAGGGAGACTTGCAGAAGTCTTTTTGGAGGAAGAGCCAAGAATCTTAACAGAGAAGGTCACATCTGGCCACACTGAGATGTGGGGAAAGGCATTCTTGGTAGAGGGAATAGTGTGAGCAAAGGCCTGAAGGTGAGAAAGTTGGGCCTTTGAGTATGTGTTTAAATTCATCTGGAGCATAGAGTGGATGAGGGAGAGTAATGTAGATCAACCTGGATATGAAGGTTGGGGGTGGGTGTCAGCAGCAAGGGCATTGAGCAGTTTTAACTGCACATCAGAGATGAGATTTTCCATAGGATGTGTCTGCTCAATTCATTTTGCTTTCTTCCAGGTCAGAAAACCCACCCAAGAAGCATATCAGAATGAACTTAAGATTGAAAGTGTAGAACGTTCCTTCATCCTCTCAGCCAGGTACATTCTACAAATACGTATAAACATTTGCCAGTATTACAGGCTCAGATACCTACAGCATTTTTCACATTTAGGCTAACAACTAGACTTATTTTTCCCCCTTCTTTTCTCTCCTAATACCATGCAGTTTGCTTTTTTTTTTAAATTTATTTTTATTAATTCATTTGACTGCGCCAGGTCTTAATTGCGGCATGTGGGATCTAGTTCCCTTACCAGAGGAACGAGATCCCAGCCCCTCAGCATTGGAAACGAGAAGTCTTAACCACTGGACCATCAGGGGAGTCCCCCATGCAGTTTACTCTTGATTTACCATGTAGGGAGAATCTCTGAGAGCTGATGCAGTAGTATGCTAGAAACACAAATATTAAAATGTTCCTCTGAATGGAGTAATAATGCTAAAAAGTGCTTTGCCAATCATTGTTTTTGAAGTGGTTATTTCAAATCCTTCTACAGTGATATGGAATGTTTTAAAAACATCCAGTGCTTTATATTTTACAAGGAAGTTTTCGTATAATATTCCAAGGTCATAACAAATCTATTGAGGTAGGTGTCATAAAAGTGAGGAAGACCAAGTTACAGAAAAATTGAGTTGTTTTCTTAAGGCTGCATTGCTGGCAAAGTCAGGATATGAACAGAACTTTTTTTGGTTTTAAATCTGTTGTTGTAATACCACATTGCCTCCAATAGAAACCTACAGTGATTTATGTGTACAGCAAAATATATGACCGTAATATAAATCAAGTGCTGAGGAAACCTGAAACTGTATGACTCATATAGGTACATTATTCAGTTTTGGCTAAGTGCCAGGAGTGGATGTGTGGCAGGATTTGACTGGTGAAGGGAGAGACACCAACAGCCCTAGCTACTCTACTGCCGGATCTGGATAACAAGTCTGGGTGGCTCTCAGACTTCACCTTCGAAGAGCAGCAAACCCTTACATGGTGCTTACTTTGTACTCGGGACTATCCTGGGTACTTTCTGTGTATTAATTCATTAAATCTTCACAATAACTTTTTTAGGTGAGTTACTACTATTGTATCCATTTAATGGTGAAAAAAGTCAACCAGCTATTAAGTAGCAGAGCCAGTGGAGCTGAAATTTGGATCTGACACTAAAATTCATACTTTTAACTGTTCTGATATTGCCTATGTCCATGGATGTCAAGGACTCAGACTAAATGTGCTGACTTCCCAAATCAGACCACAGGAGCAGCTCCCTGGGTCGTGTCACCCTTCTGAAATAGAAAGGCCACTGCTGTCTGATACTAAATCTCAGGATGACAGAAGACAAATCGTTATATTCCAGGTTTGTCACATGCTTCCCAGCTACTGGCTAGAGCAAGCAGAGCTCTGTCAAGGGAGGGAGTACCTGAAGCATCCTCCAGATCAGTATTTGAAATGTGAAAGTAGGGGACTTGCCTGGGGGCTCAGTGGTTAGGACTCCACGCTTTCACTGCCCACGGCTCAGGTTCAGTACGTGATTGGGGAACTAAGATCCCTTGAGCCGAGCAATGCAGCCAAATTTTTTTCTTTTTTTTTTAAAGAAAGTGAAAAAAAAGTTTGATCACCTGAAACTGTGTGAGTTTTCCCCTTTCTTTTCTTTCTTTCTTGAATTAGTACAAAAAATGCAAAGAATATCAAGTCCCTATATATATCAGGTTCCTGGCGAATACTTCAGGTTGGTTCTTAAAATCAAGAAGTTTATTTTCCAAGATCCAAAGAGGAAATGCTTATAGGGAAGTTAAGTTTTCAATTGCACTTACGTTTTCTAACTAAAATGTGCTTTGATAAACACACGCATGGCGTGTTCAAAGAACTGAAAAGCCATCTAGAGGTAAGACATGGTCCTGTCAGGTAGAGCTAGTAGGACTGTGGATGGATTGAATGTGAGGTATGCAGAATAATGATAAAAAAGGGGAAAGTGATTGAAAAAGGAAAAATAAATTTCCAAGGGAAGGTTAAGATGGTGTGGAAGAAAGAGAACAAACACATACTGAATGCCACCCCTGTGGCAGGCTTTCCTTCTGAATTCCCCTAATCACAGTGGGTAGCCATTCTCTTCTCCAGGGGATCTCTCAACCTAGGGTTCGAACCCAGGTCTCCCACATTACAGGCATATTCTTTACCATCTGAGCCACCGAGGAAGCCCCAAAGAGGGGATAGGAGGCCTCTTGTGATCTGGTTCCTGTCTGCCTCACCAGCTTGATCTCCATTCACTCTCCTTATCACCAGCCCCACCAAAGAATGACATGTTCCATCTGTGTGGATCTGCTAGTGAGTCTCCATGCATGCCAGCTCACTTCACATCCTTCTGCCTTGCACAGGTGGCTACTTCCACCTAGAATTCATCCCTTTGTTCAATAAATAATAAGGAGCTTCTACCCTGGGCCAGGTGTTGTACTAGGCATCAGAATACAATGGAGAATGGAAAGGGGGTTTCCTTCCCTGCGCTACAGTCCATTAGGAAAGACGTACACAAATTATTAGCACAGTCAGTTTATCAGCGTGATTCAGTAGTACACAGGAAAACTACTGGTTGCTATGAGGCTGTAAAACAAGGAGCCTTCAGTTAGGTTTGATGGAGAAAGGGCAGTTAGGGATAGCCTCCCTCAAGTCCTGTGTGTGTTGCATTATGAAGGGTAAGTAGGAGTTGGATAGCTTGGCAAAGAGAAAAGGAGGAGGCTCTTAGCCAGTAGGAGTAGTGTGAATGAAGATCCTGAGGTGGAATGCGGCATGGCGTGTTCAAAGAACTGAAAAGCCACTGTGTCTTGAACATAGCAAACGAGAGGGAGAGTGACCCGAGATAAACCCGAAGGGACAGGGAGAAAAATTATGCAGAACCGTCTTGTGGATTTTGGTCTTTAGCCTAAGAGCCACAGGAAACCACTGAAAGGTTTATACAAAGGAATGATGTGATCATATTGGCATTTTAAAAAGAATATCTAGTTACTCTGTGGAGAATAGTTTGAGAGGAAACTGAAGGAGGTGAGTAATGGGACATAGGAAATGAGAGAGGCAGTAAGATTGAGTCTTTAGCCTGGACAGTGTATCAGGTTGCTGCGATAGGTAACTGGGAGCTTTGGGGAGAAATCAGGAATTTAGGTTCAGATGTGAATGTGGAAGATCCCCTGGAGAAGAAAAGGGCAACCTACTCCAGTATTCTTGCCTGGAAAATTCCATGGACAGAGGAGCCTGGTGGGCTACAGTTCATGGGGTCTGAAAGAGTCGGACACGACTGAATGAGCACAGGCACACAGGTGCATATTGAATATGAGGTGCCTGTAAATCATCGGTCAGCACAGAGGTAGTTTATGCCAGGAGCTGGATGTTGGAAGGGAGACTGGACTAGAGGCATGTCCTGGGGACTCATCAGTTTAGAGATGATGACCGAAGGTAGCAGACTGACTGGGGGTGCGCAGAGTTCCCTGTTAAATCCTGTAATTCTTCCAGTCGCACGTTAGTCATCACCTCTGCAAAGCCTTCACTGCTACCCAAATAAGGTAGTTTGCTATTTCTGCGTTTCTTATCTACTTTACCCTTACTATATTATATGGTAATTACTTGTTCTTAGGTCTCACCTCAGTTGGGTGTCAGCACTTGGAAGTGAAGTGTACTTTTGTGCCCAGTTCACAGCATTGTACCTGGCCCATAGAAGGCTCCCAGTAAATGTTATTCAAGTGAACGGAAATGATGGGGCCTTTGGACCCCAAAGTAGCATCCCACAGTTAACACAAGAAGGTCATAGTGAGTCAGATCTAGCACACCAGAAATCCCTTCTATTGGAGAACTTTTTCCCTTAGAAATTCTTTCCAATCAGTGGAGAAAAGGTGCTTGTTTGATGCAAATTTGCTTTCTGGTAATGTCCACATTCCATAAAGAAAAGAATACTTGGCTTAACTGTGTTTTCTAGGAGGAAGATGCTGATTCTTCTTTTAACCATGTCATAAAAGCAGGGCTAGAATGTCTGCACTTGATGCTCGAGGCAAATGTGTGTGGTCTCTTGAGTCATGTTTTATCAAGAGCTGATAAACATTGTTTTGGCAGAAGCCCACACAAGAAAAAGCCAGGAATAATTAAATAAAAGAACAGCATATGTGACATGATTTGCAGTCGAATCACATTCCACATGCTCCCAGGGCTCCAGAAAAATCAGACAGCAATCCTCAAATTAGCCATCTGCCTCTCTGCTTTCTGTTACCTTTTCCAGTGATAAGTTGGGGAAGGAGAGAAGGCAGGGGGGACAGTAATATTTTATGAATGTTTTCCCAGAACCTAGGCCCATGTTCTCATAGCATAACTCTTCAGAGAACAGAAACAGAGGCTAGAGATGACCTGGTGGTGAAGGGTTCCATCCTTAGCCACACTTGGGTCTGATACCAAGTCACCATTTCATACAGCAGCCTGTTATCCAAGGCATCACAAGTGATGCAGTGGTATAGAATCTGCCTGCCGATTCAAGAAATACGGGTTTGATCCCTGGGTCGGGGAGATCCGTTGGGAAGGAAATGGCAACCCATCCCAGTATTTTTGTCTGGAGAATCCTATGGACAGAGGAGCCTGGTGGGCTCCAGTCCATGGGGTCACAGAGAGTCAGATATGACTGAGCACTTGAGTATCCTGAGCATATTATCTAAAGCAAAGTATCTAACAGTTCAGATCTTCACATTGCTTCTCTGTAGATGGAGATGGTGTGTGAAATTGGGATTGGGGGAAAGAGATATTCCTCTGAGGATATGAGGTGTGATAGCGTTTGCACAGAGAGCATTCAGCACAGTTGGCTGATATGTGGTAAATGTTAAATTAGCGGCAGCTAGTTGGGACAGTGATGGTGGAATAGTAGAGGTAACTGAGGTGGGTTTTGTTTGGTTTAGAGAGATAGGGGCTATTTCTATTCTATTTTGGTTTTGATATATAATGAAACTTTGAAAAATATACTAGTTTTAAAGTTTTATTTGTAAACTGAATGCCTTGCTTTTAATATCCATATGAGTGCATTTTCTAAATGGTATTGAAGCCATTTAGTTGGAAGGTTCATTTCTGAGAATGATTATGGTGGGGAAGGTTAAAGTATCTCCTTGATGTGCTCTGGATTTATCAAAATATGCCTATTTGTATAATTTTTTATGATGGAATTTTTCCTTTTAAAGTCATTACTTAAAAGTTACGTACTTAAAATTAGAATGAGGACTACAGTGAACTTGGTCACTAAGACTCAAAAAATTACCAAGGTTCTGCCACAGATTTTCCTTTTTTCTAAAAGTACTTTAAAACAAATGGCAAATATCAGGTCATTTTACTCCTGCATACTTGAGTATGCTTCTCTTAAAAATAAGAAAATGCACATTTTCTTACACAGTAACATTCCCTTATTATGATGGATTTTTATTATGATAGAGTTTTACATTTATTATTAAATTCTCTTTCTTTCTACAAAGACACATACATACACACACAATACCTAAAATGTGTCTCCCCTCTGGAGTTTGCAAAAGAAATGCACTGATACCAGTGATGATTCTGAGTTACCGTAGAATTTTTTTAGAGAGCCTCTTTGCAAAAATGTAGAACAAGAACGCATTTTTCTGAGCAGGCTATCCCCCTATTTGGCCCATTTCTATCTATATCTGAGTCACACACTTCCTGATGAACTGAAGGTAAGAACAGAAAATGTGATGGACTGAATTGGTAGAGGAGCCCTAACAACCACTGAAGGCTCTCTCCCTTATTAACCATGCCTTCAGCTTCTGTTTATGACACCAAAAGTATGTTTCCTTTACTCTAGTGCCCTTTCTAGAGTATTTAGTAACCTAAAAATATTTATTAATGCGTTGTAAATTTGGATTTGAAACTTGATTCCTTGGAATATTTTTAAAATCTAGGATTATATCTCAGGAAGCTCCTTGGTTATATAAGTAATCATAATTATTATTATTATTTTTTTTAATCATAATTATTAATTGCATGAATAGCCCTTAAATCGAGCAAAAATACCTCACAATTTAGGAGACTTCAAAAGCCATTCAGTTTTAGAAAATGGTATCTTTGGAAAGAAGAAAAGTGTTTGCTAAAATGCCATGTGTTCTTTAAATGCCTGCTGGTTATTTGTGCCCAGAAACCTCCAAGTTGTTGCCTGTGACTCACATTGTTGGAGAGTGGTGGAATCTGTTGCCATGGCAGAAGGAAAAAAAGTAAAAAAAAAGGCAAAGAATAAGAGCTGACATCTGGCTGATAGAACCTCTTTTGCCCCCAACAGTTCTGCCCCAGAAAGGGATGAATGGCTCGAAGCCATTTCCAGGTCAATAGAAGAGTATGCCAAGAAAAGAATCACATTCTGTCCTAGTCGGAGTCTTGATGAGGTATTGTCTTTTCCTTCGTGTGTTTTTTAAGTGCATTTCAAACCATTTTCACCTTAAAGAAACTTTTCCGAGGGGTTTAGAAAAGCAGCATATGCTTCACAGAAGGATTGGGTGTGTGCATAATTTCAGAGCCTAAATGTTTATTCTATTAATGTCTCCCTACAAGTCTAGGATAGTATATAGTGCATTCATATTTTTTTTCTGGTTATAAAACCTCACTGTAGAAAACACAGCAGTGTAGTTTGAGGAAGAAACTAATCAGCTGTCATTGCACTACCACAGGCAATGGTAGTACAATTTTGCATTAGAGGATTGTTGGAATGTAGCTAATCTTAATATCCTGAGAAGATGAAAAATACGATTGTTCCTGTTTCATCCACATCCTTAATGATACCATCAGCATTGTGAGCCACCAGTGTGAAATAAAAAGGTTTGAGCTGTAGCAGCAGTGTGCCTAGAAATAATCAGAAGTCATTCTTCTACAGGCTGACTCAGAAAATAAAGACGAGGTTAGTCCTCTTGGGTCTAAGGCTCCCATCTGGATTCCTGATACCAGGGCCACCATGTGTATGATCTGCACCAGTGAATTTACTCTGACCTGGAGACGACATCACTGCCGAGCCTGCGGAAAGGTTGGAGAGGATCACACTCACTTCCCTTGTGATTTTCAATAGCTCCACGCTGTACATGGTGAAGAAGTGTATTTCCCCTTGTAAACCATTGTAGGGTAGGGAGGAGAGAGATACTGACTCATGACTGCTATCCCCCCCTAAATATTTAGCATGAGGCAATCTTGTTAGGGAACTTACTCCTTCTACCCCAAGATTACTTTAGGATGTCAATAATAGAACATGTTCATTAAAAAAAAAAAAAAAGACTAACAAATTGACAATTAAATAGATGCTCACATTTATAGGTAATTATTGAAACTACATTTGTCCCAATACTACATTCTTAATAGGAGGAAACTTTCAGTGTTGAAGTTACCATTTGTGATGTTTCTAAGTTTTCATAACATCAGTGTAATGTGCATAGTAACAATGAAATCAGAGAGTGACTGTGAAGATTTAATGGATGTTATTTAGAGAGTGTTTAATACAGGCCAGACACTAGGAAGAGGTACAACAGAGGTATTCATGGTTGCAGCAGTTATGATGCCAATGACAGTGATGATGGTACAGCTAACACAGGACTTACTACCCACCAGGCAGTGTTCTAAACATTTTGCACCTGTTAACTCCATCAGTATGTTATTATCTGTCATAAGCATTCAGTGATAATCTGTGGCCTCTTCAAAGGTGGTATTGTGTGTGAGTTCCCTGCATACCTCTGCTGAGTTGTTATTGTGGCTCAATGACTATGTACAGGTTTTGAAAAGTAGACAGGGCTATAAATTGTAACTGATGGTTTAGATATAAAAGTTATTCTAAATGAAATGAAATAATTCCAATGTGTTTGCAGATTGTATGCCAAGCTTGTTCATCAAATAAGTATGGCTTAGATTACCTGAAAAATCAACCAGCAAGAGTATGTGAACACTGTTTCCAAGAACTGCAGAAATTAGGTAATGTGTAAGTAAAGATTTAACTGAAAACTCCTGTATGCCCCAGATGCTTGCAAAAATCCTTCTAAAAGAATTGTCATGGGGAACAATATAATTGGTGATACTTCTCTCAAAATATTAAGTATCTTGCTTTCTTAGTTAAGCTTTCTTTTTCTTTCTTTTTTTAAAATTTATTTATTTTTAATTGGAGGATAATTGCTTTAAAGTATCATGTCGGTTACTGCCATACATCAACATGAATCAGCCATGGGTATACTATGTCCCCTCCCTCTTGAACCTCCCTCCCATCTCCCACCCCTCTACATGTCACATAGCACTGAGTAGTTAAGCTTTCTTCACTCATATTTTGTGATGATTCCAGGAAAGGTTGGACTGAAACTTATTCTTATTCTGAAAAGGGTTTTGCTAGGGATTCTAATTGTAGAAGTATAATCACAGGATGAAATGCTTAGAACAGTTACAAGGGTACTTTAGCTTCTAAGTAATTTTCAAGTTGCTAGTTTCACATCTATGTGTATTACAAATCATTTTTATCAATCAGTCAACTAGTTCTCTATGAAAACATACCAAGTGGCACTTTGTTAGCCTTATTCTAATCACTTGGACTGATGTGTGAGGTTTTATTCTACATCTAAATGTGCAGCCTTTTACCAGTTACAAAATGATGAGTTATATCTGCCTGCAAGTATCCATTCCTCCAGTTAAGATGAATACAGCTCAGGTCTACATTTTGAGAAAAGATCCTTAGTTAAAATTCCTGAAACTTCAGTTCAGTTAAGTTCAGTCACTCAGTCGTGTCCGACTCTTTGCGACCCCATGAATCGCAGCACGCCAGGCCTCCCTGTCCATCACCAACTCCTGGAGTCTACCCAAACTCATGTCCATCAAGTTGGTGATGCCATCCAGCCACCTCATCCTCTGTTATCCCCTTCTCCTCCTGTCCGCAATCCTTCCCAGCATCAGGGTCTTTTCCAATGAGTCGCATCAGGTGTCCAAAGTATTGGAGTTTCAGCTTCAACATCAGTCCTTCCAGTGAACACCCAGGACTGATCGCCTTTAGGATGGACTGGTTGGATCTCCTTGCAGTCCAAGGAACTCTCAAGAGTCTTCTCCAACACCACAGTTCAAAAGCATCAATTCTTCGGCGCTCAGCTTTCTTCACAGTCCAACTCTCACATCCATACATGACCACTGGAAAAACCATAGCCTTGACTAGACAGACCTTTGTTGGCAAAGTAATGTCTCTGCTTTTAAATATGCTATCTAGGTTGGCATAACTTTCTTTCTAAAGAGTAAGCGTCTTTTAATTTCATGGCTGCAATCACTATCTGCAGTGATTTTGGAGCCCATAAAAATAAAGTCGGACACTGTTTCCACTGTTTTCCCCATCTATTTGTCACGAAGTGATGGGACCAGATGCCATGATCTTAGTTTTCTGAATGTTGAGCTTAAGCCAACTTTTTCACTCTTCTCTTTCACTTTCATCAAGAGGCTTTTTAGTTCCTCATCGCTTTCTGCCATAAGTGTGGTGTCATCTGCATATCTGAGGTTATTGATATTTCTCCCAGCAGTCTTGATTCCAGCTTGTGTTTCTTCCAGCCCAGCGTTTCTCATGATGTACTCTGCATATAAGTTAAATAAGCAGGGTGACAATATACAGCCTTGAAGTACTCCTTTTCCTAATTGGAACCAGTCTCTTGTTCCATGTCCAGTTCTAACTGTTGCTTCCTGTCCTGCATACGGGTTTCTCAAGAGACAGGTCAGGTGGTCTTGTATTCCCATCTCTTTCAGAATTTTCCACAGTTTATTTATTTATTTATTTTTTAAAGGCATTTAGTTTATTTTTCCAAAAATAATTTTGATAGAAGGTTTGAGTAATTTTTCGTGATCACAATCTTTAAATAAATTTTTTCTGACCAAAAGGTACCATTTAAGTGGACAGCTTGTCTAGATCTGCTTTTGTTAACACCCAAATACAATTAGCATGTCTGATGGTATTCCCTAGGTCTTCTTAAATTATCTACAGGCCAAGAGGCAGAGCCTAGCACATAACAAAGTATGTGCTTTATAACTGCTGGTTAGTTCAGTTTCATAACAATTAAGCAGAGCAGGTAGTCAGTATATCTAATTCACACTATTAACATACTGGTTCTTGCCTGAAGGGTCTGATCCATGCAGAGCTCCCAGTTATTCCTTCCAACCCAGGAAATAGTAAACCACAACTGCAGAGAAAGGGGGCAGCTCTACTTAGGTTAGTGCTGGCGATGTCTCAGGTCTGTTCCTTTGTTCCAACTATGAATTCAAGGTGACCAGTGTTAATTATATTCAATGATACATAGCAAATGAAATGCAAAGCAAAAAAAAGATTTGGAGACTGCTGGCAGTAAGCAGCTGCTGCTTCTCCCTTTCTTAAGAGAAGAGTGGTTTTCTATGATTGAGAGAACTAAAAATGAAAGTGAAGTCGCTCAGTCGTGTCCGACTCTTTGTGACCCCATGGACAGTAGCCTACCAGGCTTCTCCTTCCATGGGATTTTCCAGGCAAGAGTACTGCAGTGGGCTGCCATTTCCTTCTCCAAGAATTTTCCACAGTTTACTGTGATCCACACAATCAAAGGCTTTGGTGTAGTCAATAAAGCAGAAATAGATGTTTTTCTGAAACTCTCTTGCTTTTTCGATGATCCAGCGGATGTTGGCAATTTGATCTCTGGTTCCTCTGCCTTTTCTAAAACCAGCTTGAACATCTGGAAGTTCACGGTTCACGTATTGCTGAAGCCTGGCTTGGAGAATTTTGAGCATTACTTTACTAGTGTGTGAGATGAGTGCAATTGTGCAGTAGTTTGAGCATTCTTTGGCATTGCCTTTCTTTGGGATTGGAATGAAAACTGACCTTTTCCAGTCCTGTGGCCACTGCTGAGTTTTCCAAATTTGCTGGCATATTGAGTGCAGCACTTTCACAGCATCATCTTTGAGGATTTGAAATAGCTCAACTGGAATTCCATCATCTCCACTAGCTTTGTTCAGTGATGCTTCCTAAGGCCCACTTGACTTCACATTCCAGGATGTCTGGCTCTAGGTGAGTGATCACACCATCGTGATTATCTGGGTCGTGATGATCTCTTTTGTTACACAGTTCTTCTGTGTATTCTTGCCACCTCTTCTTAATATCTTCTGCTTCTGTTAGGTCCATACCATTTCTGTCCTTTATCGAGCCCATCTTTGCACAAAATGTTCCCTTGGTATCTCTAATTTTCTTGAAGAGATCTCTAGTCTTTGCCATTCTGTTGTTTTACTCTATTTCTTTGCATTGATCTCTGAGGAAGGTTTTCTTATCTCTCCTTGCTAGTCTTTGGAACTCTGCATTCAAATGGGTGTATCTTTCCTTTTCTCCTTTGCTTTTCGCTCCCCTTCTTTTCACAGCTATTTGTAAGGCCTCCTCAGACAGCCATTTTGCTTTTTTGCATTTCTTTTTCTTGGGGATGGTCTTGATTCCTGTCTCCTGAAACTTATAGGATCTAAACTTTTAAAAGATAATCCGTCATGGTGATGAAGAATAGCTTTTCATTAGCAGATGAGAATATCTAAGTGAATAAAACTAGATGACATACTATTTCAGAATCCATACATTAACAGAGGAATTGTTTGTTATTTTCTGTACACATTTTCCAAAAAGAAACATTCACCTGATCTTCCGCCAGCTTTATGTTCCTCCCTTTGTTCTCTGAATATCTAATACAGGCTTAAACATTCAAAATTCATGGTTGAATACTCCTTTGTCACCCATTTGGTCAATAAATCTGTGAAATTTATCTTTGAAAAATCTGTCCTGCTCTTGACGTCTTCACCTCCACCCTAACAAAGCCTTCATTATCTTTCATCTGGACTACTGTCCTAATTTCCTAACAGGTTTTTATGCTGCAAATCCTTCCCCTTTCCTACTGTCAGATTTACTTTTCTAAATTGAGTCTACTTCCCAGCCCAGAAGGCTTCTGACTTCCCACTGCCTAAAAGACAGTCCTTAGAACCAGTCCTTTTTTTTCCAGCTTCACCTCCAAATAGATGATCTAATTTCATATCTCTGTGCTTTTGCTTATGCTGTCTTTTCTTCACAAAGTGTTCTTCCTCCTCTTTTTTGCTTGCCAGACTCCTACTTATACCTTGATGCCAACTCAAAACTCTTATTCTTTTCCCAGCTTTCCTTGAACCTCTGCAGTCAAAATTAATTACTGCCTCCTCTTGTCTTATAGTCTCTTTTCAAAAATTTTGTTCATTGTAATGTTATTTGGTCATGTATTTAGATACTATATGATGTTAGTTTTTTTTTTTTTTAAGTCAGGAGAGAAGTTTTTTCAATTTAGTTTTTTAAGTTGGTAGTACATGAACATGTTTCAGAATTCTAAAGGCTGCTGCTGCTGCTGCTAAGTCACTTCAGTCGTGTCCGACTCTGTGCGACCCCATAGACGGCAGCCCACCAGGCTCCGCCGTCCTTGGGATTCTCCAGGCAAGAATACTGGAGTGGGTCGCCATGTCCTTCTCCAGTGCATGAAAGGGAAAAGTGAAAGTGAAGCCGCTCAATCATGTCCGACTCTTAGCGACCCCATGGACTGCAGCCTACCAGGCTCCTCTGTCCATGGGATTTTCAGGCAAGAGTACTGGAGTGGGGTGCCATTGCCTTCTCCATTCTAAAGGCACAAAGGGGCAATTGTTTCATTTGGTTTGCAGTTGAAAAAAGTAAAAAATCATAGACAATGGAAAGTCTTCCTCCCACTCAACTTCCACCCATTTGGCTTACTTTCCCAGGGGTCTTAGTGTCACAAGTTTCTTAAGTATCCTTCTATGGATATTTTGTATAACAGTGTTTATTGACTTGGATTAAATAGATTGCAGAATGTTTACCATTGGTTCCATAAGTGCACCTCGTTTGTTTTAGATCACCAGCACTCTCCTAAGTTTGGATCCCCTGGAAATCACAAATCTCCTTCCAGTGCCTTATCATCAGTCTTACATAGTATTCCATCAGGGAGGAAACAGAAAAAAATCCCAGCTGCTCTTAAAGAAGTAAGTGTTTCCATTAAACTTGCAACTTGATAGAGGCTGAATTATTCATACCCAGATAGTACTTTAGTTTTTCTCTAATAAAGGAAGACGTCATTTCCCACCACTGTTAAGACATGCATTTTAATACTGAAGATGGATGTGGCTGAGGCCTCCCTTATCTCCCTTATGACCTGAGTCATTTAGAAAATGACTATTGAAAGGTTTGGAAAACATTTTATAGCAGTGATAGAAAGTAAAGATAACTTGGACTCGTGTTAATTTTTAAAATTACTTTGAGGAGACCCCTTATCAGAGGGAAGAAGTCTGTAAACTATTGGGGGCATTTTGTTAGCATTTACTCATCTGTATTGCTTAATTTTTTTTAGGCATTAGTAGGTTATATACAACTGATATAGTAGGTTGTTCACTGATAGTAGGTTGTTCTTCCTTCAACTTGACAGAAAAAATTTTAAGTTTTAATAACCTACAAAGCTTGACCTGCCCCTGAAGTAAATCCATAGGCGTCACTGATATCCTGTCCCAGTTCCTCAAAGTCAAGTGTTAAATCAGCCAATGTCGAGAGATCAAATAGTCCTGCCTTTCTAGTCACTCCTATTTTGGTTAGTTTATTAATTGGTTTTGTGCCCAGGAAAGTAGTGTTTTAAATTTTGTTCTCTCGCTTGTTTGCTGTGGAGGTGTTCCATCATGAAAAGTGGAAGAAAGGAACTCTAAAAATTTGACCAAGATCATATTCCTTACGTAAAGTTGAGCATAGTTCATCATGGCTGTTGAAACACTAGGAAGTGATTTATAGCCAGTCTCATGAAATAGTAAGAATAGGATTTACAGTTCCATTTGCCAAGTTTCATATGGAACTGAATAAGCCAGCTCAGTGAATACCTCTCAACTCTTTTTCTTCTATCATGCAATTGCTGAATCTAAGTCTACATTCAAAAGCTTTAAAGTTTTTAACCAACTGAAATAATTTTCAGTTCTTTGTAATTTTTCACTTCTCCATGTTGATGTCACTGTTTATAAATATAATTCTGACACGTGCTCCCCTCTTTAGTCAGAACTCCACAGAGTTTTTGGCTACAAAAACTCTTTATGGTCTATAAACTAGACTCAACCTAATTGCAGTCCTCTTTTGTACATCTTTCTACCCAACCACACAAATGGGCCTTCCAGTTTCAAATCTGTGTGGAATCAGAAACTTTAACAAGCATTCTCAATGATTCAGGTGTATGTCTACTGAAGTTGGAAAACCATTGCTTTGCTCCTCTGTGGCCACACAGGGGAAATTCATTTTTCCAGTTAAGTTCTATACAAGTCAAAGCGGTCTCCTTGGAAACCTGTGTTTTTTTGTCTTTTGTTTTAAATGGGGGTGAAATTCACATAACACATAATTAACTGTTTAAAGATATACAATTCAGTAGTATTTGGTGTATTCACAATGATGTGTAACTACTGTATTGCTCCAGTTTCAAAACTTTTTCATCACCTCATAAAAACACCCATGTGTGTTTAATAATCATTCCCAGCCCCTACCCCTACGCCCTGGCAACCATGAATCTGCTCTCTGTATTCATCTGTTCTCAATCTGTCATGTAAAAGGAGTCATGCAATATATGATCCTGAATGTTTGGCTTCTTTTACTTAGCACAATGTTTTTGAGGTTCAGCCAAGTGATAGCATGTATCAGCACTTTCGTTTTTGTGTCTGAATAGTACTCCTTTTTAGGTATATACCACAACTTAGCCATTTATCTGTTGATGGACACTTGGGTTGTTTCCACCTTTTGGCTATTGTGAATAATGCTGCTATAAACATTAGTGTACAGATTTCCATGTGGACTTACGTGTCCATTTGTCTTGGTTGTATACCTAGGAGTGAAATTGCTTGATCATATAATAATCCTATATTTAACTTTTTTAAGGAATTGGAAAGTTTTTTCTTATTCCATTGATGTTCAGTACATTTTTAGAAATTCATTTTTTAGAATTACATACTTTCAAAACTCCAGTACCCTCAGTAATGGCAGACTGTGTCTCTTGAATTGATAATTTCACTTATTTTTTAAATAAATCATTAGAATGAAAGTTTTGTGAATCAATTAGGTGATTAAGCTGGTTTAACACTAATTTTTCTTTTAAAAAGATAATAGAGGACTATGTATGATTATTCAGTATTGTGATTAGTCTTATATGACTATTAAATTAATTGTAAAATATTCCAAAAGAGCAATGTACAAAATATTTGGGGCAATGATAGTAACACTTAACCTAAGTACATAGTATCAGTAATATCACAATGTAACTGCATTTTAAAAGAAACCTCCTTTGAATGTAAATGTTGTAGTTTTCCTTTTTTTTAATTACTTGGTAGTCTTATATAGAATGTTGTTTCTGTATACAGATTTACTTGCACTTAATAGACATACTAATTTAACATTAGATATAAATTTTCCACTTGGGACTTTGCTGGCAGTCCAGTGGTTAAGACTCTGAGCTCCCAGTGCAGGGAGCACGGGTGTGATCCCTGTCCAGGAAACTAAGATTCCTACAAGCTGCATGACCCCCTCCCTCCAAAAATAGAAAATTTCATGTTTACTTATCTGTTGATGTAATTTGTGGAAATCCAAAGTTATCTCAGAACGAAAGTTAAAGGTTTAAGTAATTTTCCCTAACACCCCTAAATGAGAGCAATAAACAACATATACTGTCCCCAAAACACAGCTTTTAAAAGGCATTTTTGTCATTTGAAATTATTATTCATCTCCTGGCAACCCAGAAAACATAGTGGAACCCACTAAGAAACCTATACATGCAAGCACAGGTAAACCACATAAAATTCTGGAATTGCTTCTAAAAGGAAGGATTTTATGCTCGTGGTAATGGCAATATTCAATCTGTACAGTAGCAGATTTTGATAAAAACAGTTTCATTCTTAAACACGATATTATTATGGTTATTGCTTTCAGCATCAATGATCAAAAACAATTTTGTTATTTTAAATTTTGGTTTTGTCTAAAAACTATTAAACTGTGTATGGGGTTTGCTTATTTAGGTATCAGCAAACACAGAAGATTCCTCTATGAGTGGCTACTTGTACAGATCGAAGGGCAATAAAAAACCTTGGAAACACTTGTGGTTTGTCATAAAAAATAAAGTACTATATACATATGCTGCAAGTGAGGTAAGATCTGAAATGTAAACCTGAATAATATGGAGTCTTGTTTTATAGTGCCACCTAGAAATAATTAGCATTGGCCTAATCTATTTGTCTACATTTTTGCTTTTGCTTTGCTTTGAGAGGGGGAGATATTACTGTTGTTCTTGATATGAACAGTTTCCTTGTTTTGTACCTAAAGATACTCAAAGATGTTAGGAATTTTCCATAGTGTTAAAATGTTAAGTTTGGGGGATATCATGTGACTACTGACTACTTCACTGAAGGCAGAAGTTTGGCGAGACTGGGGTATGTCACCTTTCTGAGCTGTGTTTTTTGCATCCATAAAATGAAAGTAATGTAATTACTCACTTCCCATGGTTGTAGGGAAATAACGTGAAATCAGTGAATATGAACACATTGAAAACTGTCTACTGCAGTGTCTGTCTGATGGGTGGGGAGGGGGTGGCCCAATAAATATTGTTGAATAAATGAAAAGTGAATTAGTTGCTAGAATTACCATTGTTTTATATGTTTGTTTGTTTGAAATTAAATTAGAGCTTTGCAGATAAAGAGTTGTAGGTCTGAATTTTGTATCATTTTAAAAGTCCGTCTTCCTTTGTGTCTTTGTAAATTTAGGACGTGGCAGCTTTGGAGAGTCAACCTTTACTAGGATTCACAGTCAGTCAAGTCAAAGATGAGAATTCAGAGTCTAAAGTGTTTCAGTTACTGCACAAAAACATGCTATTTTATGTATTCAAAGCAGATGATGCTCACTCAGCTCAGAAGTGAGTAATTTAGGCTTTTTTTTTCATACATGAGATTTCAAATTGTTACTTTAAATGATTGATTTTAAAAATAACCTACTTCCATGCATGGGATCAACGAAGAATATAAATCAGAAATCCCATTTAGAAAGATTTAACATATTATTCAAACTCTTTAGAATTGTTTTAAAGATAGGCAAGAGTATCTGGAATATTTTCAGGAAGCAGAGAGGAAAAGAAAATAGGTAGTTCTGTCCAAAATATTTTGTGTACACATGACCTCCGAGGAAGCAGCGTGAAGCTGCTCTGATGAAAGGAAGGGAAGCGGAGGTATTTGACCTCTCCTCCAATGAGGTGAAGAATTTTCTCTTGAAACATTCTGGGATTTTGGCAATCCTGTGAGTCAGTCCTGCCATGAAACGGCAGGAGCTTAAACAGCTGCTTGCTAATTTACATCTTTGGGGAGAAGGTCAAACACATGAAGAGTCTCCTATGCTATTCCCAGTGACTGAGTAGAAGGAAATGTATATCATTTTAGATGGAAGTGGTTGAAACAGTCTCTTCAAAATTCCAACAAGAATATTTATTTAGATGTCATGAGATTGCCTAACATAGAGAAGAATATCTCTGTGAAATTGAGGTCCTCTGTGAACAAAACAATTCCATTCACCTCCTTTTCACTAGATTTTTATTTTGGCCTCACAAAATATGCATTTTTATTTTCACTAAGTGATGCTCATGTTTTCTCACTAGGCTCTCAAAGTACACGAAAATTTAAGAGAATGCTTTAAGTAAGGCTTGTCTTTTATTAAGGTAGTTACAACTAATGTATCAGAATTAAACATGTTCCCCCTCAATAATAATCAGATACTATATTACAAATACTCTATAAGCCTTGCCTTTTTTTTCAGTCTGTCCTAGGATTTCCAACCATATATAGCTGTTAATACAAATGATTACTTCTGGGTACCAAAGAATAATTTAAAATTATGACACGGCTTTTTAAAAAAAAAAAAAAGTTATTTGGATAAAATAGTAATTGCCTACAATTCTGTTAGATATTATATTTCTCATCATTTTCATTTGTGTTCATGATCAAGCTATTGAACTTTTGAATATGTATCTTTTCCTTATATAGTTGACAAGATAGAAATCCTTTTAAGAGAGTTGAATGTAGTTGGATGAAAAGAATCACCTTACTTGTTATTTAGAATTAATATAGGCTAATTTATAAATTTCTTTGAGTTTATTAATATCACGTGGGTTGCTATATTTTCACATTACAGAATATTAAAATGTGTTAATTTTTTTAAAAGTTTTGACTTTTAAAAAATCTTTTTATTTATTATGGTATAACTTATATGCCATTTGCATTTTAAATTGACCATTAAAAAAAAAAATAAGAGATGCACTCTTCAGGCCAAATTTTGGTCCAAGTTACCAGATAAAGGGTAGTTTCATACATACAGAATTCTCGTTTGCTATAAAAAAAGATCTTAAATATACTGTTAGGGTAATTGGATCCAAAGGAATAGCTGTGGTCTATAGTATTGTCTTACTATATGTTGGATGACTGCATTTTACAAATCTAACAAATTTCTCTTACAGGTGGATAGAAGCATTTCAAGAAGGCACAGTATTGTAGTTGTGCTGGTTTCATCTCGTGTGATTCCAAAAGGGTAGAATTTCATCAGAATAAATGCAGTACAAACATTTTATATAAACTAACAATGCCAAGATGAATCCAACTAAAATCTTCATCAGAGAAATTATTTTATTAGGTATAAGGTAATTTTTTAAAAATGTTTGTTTTTCATGTATGTTATTTATTAAAATTTTAATGTTTACTTAATGGTCAGAGTTATTTCTGAGACTCGCACTGTATTCTAAAGTACCTTTTCTTTAGAAACCAGAAAACTTACCTTAATACCGTATTAGCTGTTTATGACACAGTCCATCCTGTTTTCTCAGTGTGTTTTACAATGTTACTTTGTAACTTTCTCACCAGTGGTAAGTCATGGTAATAAAAAACACGCATCAAGGAGTGAATTTCTATACAGTCTTTGGATTGGAAATTATGATTAAACAGCTGATGAGAAAAATGTATGTCTTTGAATCCATACATTTAGATGAATTTTTCTATCTTTTGATGGAAAAACACATGGCCAATTTTCTACCTCAGTAACTGAAACAAAATAACCAATAAATTGTCAAGTATTTCTACTGTTACATACCTCTTGTGCCATGAGATAATGTTATATCATCAAGGAATTACAGCAAAGGGATAGAATCTGAATTTTCATTTAACTCAATTGTGAGTAGGAAAAAATATTTCCATTTTCAGGGTAACACTGGCCTTTACATTAAGTCTAATCTTTAAAAAAGAAAAAAAAAACTACCATTTCAACACAAACATAAATGTATTATTTCTTTAAAAAGCAAAATATGGCAAGTATTATATATTACATAATGTCCCTTGCTCTAAGTGTTCTGAGCCCAAGGTAGTAGAGAGGTATTTGTATATAAAAAGAATGTTACATTTTCTATAATATTGTGATTTTTTTAAATGAACTGGAATTACCATATCAAAAAGCACAGATTCTAAGCCAGTATTAGAAATTTTATAGTAATCATTTTGAAAAGATTTTTAAATACCACTTTGTGTTATGTCCTCTCTGGTAATTAAAGTATATTTTTTTATATTTTCCTTTAATCAGCTGTCAGCATACCTCATTAGCAAGGACTTATATTCCTATTTTGGTTCACATATTGTTTAACATATGAACTGCTTTATACAAAAAATTGATGAGCAGAAGTAAAATGAAATTAACACTATGATTAAAGTCATCCCTGATGTTCATAATATAAATTTATTGACTGAGCTTAAATGAAATATAAAGTGTCTTCAAAGGCAAGAAATGTCTTTGAATAAAAGGCAGAAGAAATTTCCCTTCTGCTGTTATATAAAGAATTTCCTAATTCAGTATTATCTCTATGATTGCCAAGAGAATTACTGAGTGCCTTCTGAAACCCTTTGAATGTTTGTTGCAGCACCAGGGTCTCTACATCTTGAGTTTGACTGCTGTAATTTTCTGGCTATTGCTTGCTATGGAATCATTTTAAACCCTCTTGCAACCTCACATACAATCCTTATATGTTAACTTCCAAGTCTTTCTGTTAGCTGTAGGTAAACTAACATTTCTTTGCATCTCATTAACTTTAACCAAGATAGCATAAATAGGGCTTCCATGTTAAAATCCCTGCAGTTTTTAGTGTGTCCTTTTTAGAGACCAAGGTCATGCCTTATGAAGTGTTTCCCTTCATTTCATGGGACCAGCATTTTGCAAAACAAGTTACTGGGGTTCTTCTGTCCTCCTCTTGAGCTTTCAACCTTCTGACTGCAAGGTTTGGTCTAACCAGAATCTGAAAATTATCAGCCAGTGGCTATTCTACCTTCCAACAGTTGGCTGGATCAAGAATCAGTTAAATATTTAAATATCAGAAACAGTGCACAGACTTCTAATAATTCTAACTACATGTGAAGCACATGTATGGTTATGCTAGTGTTGGCTTAGCCCCATGGAGGGCTTTGAAAAATACAAAATATGGTGCCTTTTGAGGGAGCTATCGGTTTACCACCCACCCCCCCTCAGATGTTTTAAATGTGGAATAGTATTACATTCCCTTATCAATCCTCCATAATGTCACTGAAGCTGATCAATTATTTAACCTTGCTCATTCAATGTCAAATGAGAAGCCTGGTTATATATATTTTGTTATAAAGCTGTCGATACTTTTAAAACCACTCTTGATAGCTAACATTTTAGCAAAAAAAAAAAGATGTTGCATGCACTCTATAAATGAGAAGAAAGCATAAACAGTACTTAGATCCCAGTAGTACTTAGTGTATTTTCTACGTTGATACATGTGCTTCCATCAAATCCTTTTCAAGTGTCTCCTTTTATTCATAAGGAGAAAGAAGAGTAGTTATAAAGTAAAGTCCGAAAGGATGCTTAAGAAACCTAGACAAGAGATGCCAGGTCAAACTAGGGGAAAGCTGGCCTTAGTATGTGTCTCTAGGCAGTGCTGCTCCTTTATCTGTGGCAGCTTTAAACATAGAGGACCCACTAGAGTCTAAGAAAATGAGAAAGTTTATCTTTGGCATTTCTGAACCTCTTCCCAAGATACATCTCCCTTTTAATAACTAAAAGCTTGATTGTTTGAGTATGTAGTAGCATTTCTTAAAATGAGATCATCAGAGCAAACTTTAATATAAAACTGTAATGAAACAACTAAGTGAAGACAACTTTCAAGTATAGTCTTGTTAGCCAAAGGTGTAGTTTATATTTGGATGGTAGAATATATCCAGAAATATAAGGGAAAGCCTGCTATTTAGGAATTCAGTTAAAATGTAAAGGTCATCACAGCATATCTTGATTTATGTCTTTGAGTGTGCTTTCATTGTACTCAGTTTTTGAAATTTGAGATCTGTTGTAGTCAGATGTCATCATGGGGACTTCCAGAGAGGTAAATCCTATTTCTCTTACTATGCTGCACACTCCTTGAAAACGTACTATTCTATTCCTGGTACATCAGTTTCTCACAAAATACCTACCTTGCATCTTTCAAGAGAAAATATTTGTTGAAGAAAGGACAGGATTCTTATCATTTTGAACTCAAAAGTCCCCTAGGACCCACATTATAACTCCCACCATCCTGCAAGGCCATATTAGCAAGTACCTGTTGGATAGCTACATCTTAAGCATTTTAAGCTTGACATGTCTAAAACTCAATTTCTTTTCATTCAGATCTGTATATTTTCTTCTACAATGGAGAAACAACATTCTTGGCTCCAGAATCTGCCTCCAAGTCTCAACAAGACCCTCTACAATTGCCGTTGTGTCCTTTCCATCTTCTTTGTCCTTCTATTATTGCATCCACCCTAGCTCAAGTCTTTGTTACCTCTTCCCAGTTATGGGCATAACTTTTCTTCTAATTCCAGTGCCTTTGTGTGGTCCCATTTAAACACTGCCAGACCCATCTTGTTAAGCATAGTTCTAATCTAGTTTCATTCCTGCTCTTTACAACCTTCACTGGCTTCCGAGTGGTTTGGTGTGAACACTTTTGCTCAGGTATCATATGTGGCAGCTAACCCTGACCCTACCTTCCTCTGTTCACACTGTTTTGTCTTTTCTCATCCTCCCCCACCCCATTTTTCTGCCTATTTACCTAAGACTTCTCTATAACAGTTGATCCTAGCCTCTCCCCATTCCTGCAGATTAGATCTAGTCTCTCCTTCCTCTCTGCTCCTGTAGCCTTTGGCTCCTAAACAGACTTTCTTATGGTGCTTATCACATTCTAGCCTTGAGAACAGCAACTGTATCTTGTTCATTTGAGATTCCTCCTCAGCACCTGGCAGAGTGCCTTGCATTCACTGGACACTGTTGTGAATTAATTCAAATGATCTCTCGCTCTTTTTTGAATGCCTCTAAAACACAAATATTCTGGAGCCTATGCCATTTCTAATGTTATTTTCTAATGGAAATTTTCTAGTTGGATTTTTTAAGATAAAGGTAGTAGTAAACGTTCAAAAGTCTCAATATCAAATTCCCCCCTGTTTTTGAGGGGGTGGTTAGGATGAATGGTGGCAACTTTCTTTTATATGAGTTCATCATAGCATGTTAAGAACCAATCTTGAAATACTATTTTTTCAAATGACATAAATTTATAGAAACTTTTTACTTTAAAAATGTTTGTATCTTATTGTCCATATAGAGATATAGATCCTTTATAAGTAAAATATTAGCAGTGTAAATAATGTTATGTATTATATTTATACAAAATAAATTTACTAAATCTACTTGCAGTGTGATGATGTCTTTTAAATCATTTTTTATAGTCATGCAATTAGAGATGAACCACACTGATCTGTTTTCCTGAATCATAATGAGGGGAAGCTCTTTTTCACCAACAAAACATATTCCCTATTTGGATGGTTTCTACATCCAAATGTTATTGTGACCTAAGCAAGTTAATTGGCTGAAAAGGGGATGACCGCAAGCATCATTATGGGTGTGCATATTCAGTTCAGTTTAGTCGCTCAGTCATGTCTGACTCTTTGCCACCCTATGAATTGCAGCACGCCAGGCCTCCCTGTCCATCACCAACTCTGGGAGTTTACCCAAACCCATGTCCATCAAGTCAGTGATGCCATCCAGCCATCTCAGTGCATATTAGGCACTGAGAATAGAGAAAAGGTCTCAGATTGCCTTTTTCCATTGGACCCGTATATAATATACTTTCATCTTTGGGACAAACTTAAGGATTTGATCCCAATTTGGGTGGATGGAGTAGCTGTTGTTCAGTTGCTAAGTCGTGTCCAACTCTCTGGGACTGGATGGACTACAGCACGCTGGGCTTCTGTCCTTCGCTGTCTCCCTGAGTTTGCTCAAATTCATGTCCATTGAGTCGATAATGCCATCCAACCATATCATCCTCTGCTGGCCTTTCTCCTTTTGCCTTTAGTCTTTCCCAGCATCAGGGTCTTTTCCAAAGAATCGACTCTTTACATCAAGTGGTACTGCAGCTTCAGCATCTGTCCCTCCAATGAACATTTCAGGGTTGATTTCCTTTTAGGACTTGACTTCAAGGATAGATGGAGGAGGACTGCTTTAAAACCACCAATTACACAACAAATGATACTAAAAGAGGGCGACTTCTAGAGAATGAGACATAAAGAGTGTTTTCACTTGTTAGGGGTTGTTGCATGCCCCCTTTCTTCACCCAGCTGCCTAGTTCCAGGGGGAAATGACAGAGATGTTCTCCTTATTAGTGCACCTTGTTTTTCCTGACTTGGGTTTCTGGCCTGAATCCGTGACTGCTTTTCTAGGGCAAATCAAAACTAAGACATTAAAAAATAAATAAGACATTTTGAGGACCCCTTTCTCTTCAAGACCAAACCACACAGTACTCTTTGCAAACATGGTGGCTCTTGCTACCACACCTTGGTGCTTCAGGGGCCACTATCAGAATGTGATATTCTGTCAACACTTTATTTGGCAAATCTGTATTGACCATTAGGCACTGTCCCATAAGCTTGGGAATACACCAGTGAACAAAACAGACTAAAGCCAGTCTTCTGGAAGTTTTCATTCTAAGTGATTCTACTCTAACTCCATTTAGCCACTATGCTATTTACTCACAAAAGTTGATAAGTAAAACTTAACCTTACTCAACAGGGCTATAATCCAGCTTATTTAAGGGAATTTGAAATATTTTATTGGGATCTACCCAGTTTTGTTAGTGTCCTAATAAACCGTTTAGTCTAAGGCAAGAGCCTGTAACAAAGCCCAGTTTCCCACAAATTAGAGACCGAACTGTCTAAAACATTAGGTCATCTATCTTGGCTCCAATCTGAACAATCTCAAAACTTCCTTTAAGGACCGCCTTTTGCAAACAGGGGACTTGCCTGGTGGCTCAGACAGTAAAGCATCTGCCTACAATGTGGGAGACCTGGGTTTGATCCCTGGATTGGGAAGATCTACTGGAGAAGGAGATGGCAACCCACTCCAGTACTCTTGCCTGGAAAATCCTATGGACAGAGGAGCCTGGTAGGCTACAGTCCATGGGGTCACAAAGAGTCGGACACGATTGAGTGACTTCACTTTCACTTTGCAAACAGGATGCTAAGCGCACGCGGCTTCTCCCAAGTCCCAGATAGGGAAGCGCAGCTCTGCTGGGGCAGTCTCCCTCCTACGCGATAGGGGGCGGTCGACTTCCACAGGCTGGGTTCTCTCAACCCTTCACCCGGGGAACGTCACGACCGCCTCTCCACTCCACTGGTGCGCAGGCGCGGACGGGAGCGCGCACCGAGCCGCCGAGGGAGGGGTCACGAACTCTGACCCCCCCCCCCAAATACACAAACCCAGAAAGCTCCGTCTCCACTTTTTTAACCCTCCGCGCTTCAGCTTTTTCCAGTCTGTTTGCCTGGAGGCCCCCCACCACATCCCGTCCTGGCAGCCGCCGCACTGGACTGTCCGGTTTACGCCCAGCGTAGGACGCCGCTCGGCAGAGAAGCGCCGGTAAGGAGGCATGGGTGAGGAGAAAAGCGGCCGCAACGGCGCCCGGGAGGAAGGCGGGGGCCTTGGGAAGGTCCTTTCCTCCCAACTGCCAACGGGCCCCCGCCAGTCCTCTCAGCAGCCTGCGGCTTCGGCCGGCAGAACCCGCACTTCGGCATCCGCGGCGCGCTACTCGGGGCGGGCTGGGGGAGCGGCCGGAGAGCGGGGCCGAGTGCGCGGGGCTCCGAGAAGGGCCGAGGCCGGAGCCGGAGCCGGAGCCGGGAGCGGGGTCCGGGGCCCGGAGCGGGGCCGTGGTGGCGGGCGCGAGAGGGAGTCGGCGAGCGGCTCTGCGCGCACGGCAGCTTCTCCCGCGGCACCTCTGACCTTTCACCTACAGGGAAAGCTTCCGTCTTGGCGCGGGCGCCTCTTCCCCAGCCTCCCGGAGCCGCGCGCTGCCGCCGGGCCCGGGGTCGGAGTGGGCTCGAGCGCCTGCGGGACGTGGGAGAGGCCGGCCTGGCGACGAGCCGAGGCCCGGATCCCTTTCACCACGAGCCTGTGACTTGTTCCTGTGCTTGTACTGGACCGAAGGAATGACGCTCTCTACTTTCACAACCGATGGCGCGGGAGCGGCCGCTGCCTTTGGATCGCTATCTTCAGAGAAAGAAAAGGCAACGGCCGAATGTCCTCACTGCAGTGCACGTCCAAGCTTCCTGCATCTCTTTTGTTACTAAAGTCTGCTTCCAGCTCTTGCAGATACCGTTTTATGAATGGCAAATGTTGCCAGGTTGTTTTGTAACTTTCGCTATATAGGTCAACTGTTAAAAAGTAATTGCTGGAAAGGGAAAACAAAAAGGCTTGAAATTAAGGCCTTTAGGGTTTTTGTGCCTCGGAACTTAATAAATGGACCTCCGACTTTGAGGGTTTTAGAACAGTGCCTGCTGTGTGGTTGGTTTTAGGTTTTAATTGTATATCAGTTTAGTAGATCTACAATAAAGAAGCTCTTTCTGTTTATTTTTAAAATGGATAGCAGAAAATGTAATTTCATCATTCTTTGTAGGAGCATTTCAGCTTTTTTAAAGGAAATCAAAGGCAGAAACCATTCCCAAGATATCTACTCTTTGTGTGTGTGCTACACAATACAATTCCTACTATTGTTGGAGAGAAGAAAGGAAAGAAATCGTATATAAGAAAGGATTAATAGTTTATATAATCATGTACCTTTTTTGGGTCATAGCACTCCCTGCAACCTTTTTAAATTTTTATGAAAGCCATAGACTGTCTCTAGAAAAATGCACTCTTGCGTAAAAATTTGTATACAATATTATAAGTAAACAGAAGTTTCACAACTGAGTTTTAAAGGTGGGAGAATTTATTTATTTATTTATTTATTAAAGGTGGGAGAATTTAAATGAGGGAGGAGGAGCTTGGAATTGTATATTGGGGAATAAAGAACATTCCAGTTTGTCCTGAACGAGTCCCCTCTGAGACTAGTAGGAGATAAAATAGGAAGATGGGGAAGTCAAACTGTAAAGGAATGCTCCTTTGTGTCTGCAGTGGCAAGCATGTTATAAGGACTTAGTAAAAACTGAAAAAATACCAGGAGAAGGACTGAAACTTTATTCTTTGACCATTAAAGAGGCACTGATACTTATGAAACAGGAGAATAAGGATGTGTTTCAGTTCTGTAAGCATCCCGAGATTTTGCTGTTGGTCAGAAGTGCTGACACATAGATGATTCTTGCCTTCTAGGGGTTTTTCATACACAAAGTTGAATATATTAAATATTCATCCAGGAAAGTTACTTCTGGCAGTAAGGATTCTTAACCTGAGACCTTCGGCTGGCCATAGGAGAATTTATTAACCCCTTGAAATTCAGCATATATCATCAGTTGTAGAGTGAATGAATGTGAACCTGTTTTCTCCTGAGGGAAACCTTAACTTCCATCAGATTTTCTTTTATTGTTTATTTTTGGTTGCGCTGGGACTTCGTTGCTGCACCTTGCTTTCTCTAGTTGCAGTGCCCAGGCTTCTCACTGAAGTGGCTTCTCGTTGCGGAGCATGGGCTGTAGTTGTGGGAGCTTCAGTAGTTGTAGCACACGAACTCCATAGTTGTAGTTAATGGACGTAGTTACTTCATGACATGTGGAATCTTCCCAGACCAGGAATCAAGTCCATGTTCCCTGCGTTGGCAGGTGGATTCCTATCCACTGTACCACCAGGGAAGTCCCAGCTTTTCAAATCTATCAGAAAAAAAAGAAAAAAATAATTGTTTTACATCATATTTTCAAGCATTTTTTGACTGCTACACAGAAAAATATGTTTTCCATCATGACTCAGCACACAGATTAAATTGAAATAAGTCCTTACCCTCACTATACTTGATGCAGTATTTTCTATTCTAATTTCTTTCTTTTTTAAAAGAAGAAAATTCTGACCTACTGTATTTCCCCATCCACAAGTGGCTCAAAACAGGGAGTTTGCAAAATACTACTTTGTAACAAGAGCCTACAGTTGGTTGATGGGAGTGGGGCTGGTGGGGAAAGAAAATGAATTGTTTATGATGTACTCAAAGAGCACAGACTTAATAGTTTGAACCTGAATGGAAGGAGGATGACACCACTGTTGTTCAGTCAATAAATGATTTCCGACTCTTTGCAACCCCATGGACTGCAGCATGCCAGGCTTCCCTGTCCTTCACTATATCCTGGTGTTTGCTTAGATTTATGTCCATTGATTCAGTGATGCTGTCTAACCATCTCATCCTTTGCTACCCTCTTCTCCTTTTGCTTTCAGTCTTTCCCAGCATCAGGGTATTTTCCAGTGAGTCGGCTCTTCACATCAGGTGGCCAAAGTGTTGCAGCTTCAGCATCAGTCTTTCCAGTGAATATTCAGGGTTGATGTCCTTTATGATTGACTGATTTGATCTCCTTGCTGTCCAAGGGCCTCTCAAGAGTCTTCTCCAGCACCACATTTGGAAAGCATCAATTCTTTGGTGCTCAGCTTTCTTTTGGTCCAACTATCTCGTCTGTCCATGACTACTGGAAAAACGATAGCTTTCATGGATCACAGCCTTGTCATGGCAAAAGGGCTTGTGTAACTCAGTAAAGCTATGAGCCATGCCATGAAGGGCCACCCAAGACGAATGGGACATAGTGGAGAGTTCTGACAAAACATGGTCCGCTGGAGGAGGGAATGACAAACCACTCCAGTATTCTTGCCGTGAGAACCCCATGAACAGATTCAAATGGCCCACTGAGGGTGTATTTTTTCCTGTGGGGAAGATACATAGAAGTGAGATTGAGGTAAGTGTGGAAAAAGAATCAGAGCCACTAATGTAGGACTGTATGTCTTCTGTATGTTAATTAGCTCTAGAGTAGTAAAGGCTGCATTCTCCTGTTTTTTTGCTTTGTCCCTCAGGTTGGTAAAAACGCTTATGCTTCAATGCCTATTTCAAATGTCTCTTCTATAAGATTTTCCCAGACCCTCCCTCTCCAGTGTGATGGTTCTCCTGACCTGTTGCTCATTTATTGAGCACTTTTTTTATTCAGCTAACTTTCAGGGAATATGTTTTACCTGTAAGAGACCATTGTACACTGATACATATGTGTGTGTGTGTATATAGATGTTGAGATATTGGCAAATAGATGGGTGAAAAGTGGAAACAGCGTCAAATTTTATTTTCTCGGGTTCCAAAATCACTGTGGATGGTGACTGCACCCACGAAATTAAAAGACGCTTGCTCCTTGGAAGAAAAGCCATGGCAAACCTAGACAGCATATTAAAAAGCAAAGATATTGCTTTGCCGACAGAGGCCCATTTGGTCAAAGCTATGGTTTTTCCAGTAGTCACTGGTACAAATGTGAGAGTTGGACCACAAAGAAATTTGAGTGCTGAAGAATTGATACTTTTGAATTGTGCTGGAGAAGACTCTTGAGAGTCCCTTGGACAGCAAGATGATCAAACCAGTCCATCCTAAAGGAAATCGACCCTGAATGTTCTCTGGCAGGACAGAAGCTAAAGCTCCAATACTTCGGCCACCTGATGCAAAGAGCCAACTCATTGGAAACGACCCTGATACTGGGAAAGACTGAGGGCAGGAGAAGGGGGTGACAGAGGATGAGATGGTTAGATGGCATCACTGACTCAGTGGACCTGAGTTTGACCAAACTCCAGGATATAGTGAAGGACAGGGAAGCCTGGCATGCTGCGGTCCATGGGGTCGCAAGGAGTTGGACATGACATAGCAACTGAACAACAGCATACATTGACAAAGATATTTTCACAAACTCAGTTTTTACAAGAATATTTTGAAGTAGATTTTACTGAATCCATTTCATTTATAAGCAAGCAGCCTTAAGTGACTGACGTGTAGTTCAACAGTAAATAGTAAAAATGGGATTGAAAGTCTGATTTATTGACTTGAGTCTAGGGCACTCTACTACCTTTATAAACCCCCTCCTATATTTCTCTGTTTTCCTCTTTATCACTACTTCCTAGTTTACTTTGTAGCATTTAGTACATGGTAATTTTAAAAATCTGTTTCCTCATTAAAATATAAGCTCCATGTGGCAGAGATTGTCTCTCTCTTACTCACTGTGAAGTCCAGTAGTCACACAGTGCCTGATAAGTATCCTTCAGTAAATATTGATGCTTTCTGAGTTCAAATACAAATACTAGGCAGTGTTAAACACTACAGGTTCATTGGAAAAAATTAGTCCATTGAAAAACTATGAGCTCTTTTTCTTTAGAAGTCTCTTATCATCTACACAGACAAAACCAGGTGCTTTAGAAGATGAATAGGCACAAAATACAGTGGATTACAAATGAAGGAATGTTTACTTTTCTAATTACCCGTTAGTAGATACCCATTCAAAAAGCAGAAAATAAGTGGCCTGAAATCTCCACTTAGAGAAGTCATCATTAATATTTGAGAATGTTTGTATATTTTATTTGTTGTCTATTTCTCCCACTATACAGACCATGGAATTCTCCAGGCCAGAATACTGGAGTGGGTAGCCTTTCCCTTCTCCAGGGGATCTTCCCAACCCTGGGATCAAACCCAGGTCTCTGGCATTGCAGGCAGGTTCTTTACCAGCTAAGCCACAAGGGAAGCCCAAGAATATTGGAGTGAGTATAGCCTATCCCTTCTCCAGCGGATCTTCCCAACCCAGGAATCAAACCGAGGTCTCCTGCATTACAGACGAATTCTTTTACTAACTGAGCTATCAGGAAAGCCCTTGTTTTAATACTCCCTGACATTTAGAAAGATGTATCCCTAACATTTGGAAAACTGCCTGGCTCATGGTAAGCACTCAACAATTATTATTGAATTGAAGAATATTGAATGAATTATTGGATCAATGAATAGGAAAAGTTTTAAGTCTTTGATAAACGTTGGCAAATTTCTGGTAAGGTTGTTTCAATTTAGACCTACATCAACAATATGTAAAGAATGCTTATTTTTCCTCAGTTTTTTGAGTTAAATTTAGTCTTGGAAAACAAACACGTGTTGATCTAGTGATTCCATGGCAGTTGTGGTAGAGAGAGAAGCCATTAGCAGAGACATGGCAATATGAAGCAACATGGTAATAAATTCAAGGAATTACAAGTAGTGCATATGGCTAAAATGTAAGGTTTAACCATTGGCACCTCACGTCTTATAGTTAAAGGGAAGGCTTTGAAGAATATTAAGAGCTAAAATAATGTTAAATATATACATTAGAGCAGTCTGGCACCACATTATTAAAGTATTAATAGCAAGTGGGTGAATGTTATTGGACCTTGAGGTCAAGAAACTGGAAGAATGGCAGGAAGGGGACAACAGTCTGTCAGTCTTCAGTGAGTAATGCAATTGAAAGAGAAATGAATGAATGACATTAAAAACTGATATAACTCACTTAGTGAGTCTCGAAGAGTTTTTCATGTAAGAAAAGTAAGCAGCCTTGTTCAAAAGACTACATTCACAGTGTCCTTGAGATCTACATACAGCACATGGTAGAAATAGAGATGCAGTTACCCACGGGAGATCTGTACAGGACTCTCTTGTCTGGTGGTATGAACCCGCATGAATTGCATGAGAGGCAACAAAGATTTCTGAAAATTCATGCCAGCAGAAATGCTGCCAGCTTGGACTGAAGGGGACATAAATGGGATGAAATGAATGAAGGCTATTGGAAGTCTAGAACTCTGGAATACTGGGTGGGTCAATAGCGCTGTTCTGTTTTGAACATATGTTACCTTTCAAAGAAAAAAAGGAAGAATGACACCCCTTCCCTCCACCCCCACCCCCAAAATGGAGCAGAGTTTGGGAGGATTGCCATTCCATCATGGACCCAGAGCACACAGGCTTTGACAGTAGCCATCTCCTTGGTTGGGTTCCAAAGAGGTTGAGGGCACTTAACTGGCACTACTTTTCAAGTGGGAGATAGTTGAGTAATTAATCTAAATATTGTATATTGCTTTTAGAACAAGTAATTGAAACATTTAAGGTTTTAAAAGTGATTGAAAGACAAGTAATTAAAACAATTTGGTGATTAATGTTAATTATAATTGTAGAATATTAATGAATTTATGACAGTATGTAATATGATAACATCAGATGATTTTTGTATTCTTGACTACCTGATATAGAGAAAAAGCAAATGTCAAAGTCAATCTGTTAATCTTACTGACTCTCAAATCTATTTGAAGACAGTTTTGTGTTAAAATTCAAATTTAACTTAACACCTAGGAACAATGAAAAACAATGACAAAATTCTGGAGAAATCTTCTAAAGTCTTCTGAATGAATATAATTATTTTGTCAGCTTTTACAGTATACTGATGAAAAAGTGTGTTAAATGGCTACAGTGATGTATTTGTTTATAGACTGGGTTGACCTTCTTTAATTAATAAACCATTCCTGATCTATATCGAAAGTCTGTGGTTTAGACTTCCGTAACTTTGAAAGTGAAGTTGTTTGGTATTGAATAAGTTTTTTTAATAGACAGTTTCAAAATTGGTAAAAGCAGAGAGAATAGTTTTATGAACTTTTGTATGAACTTCAGCAGTCTTTGATAATTGTCAACACATGGCCAATCTTAAGTTGTTTATTCCTTCCCACCTCTACCCACACAACCAGATTATTTTGAAGCAAATCCTAACTATCATATAATTTCATTTGTAAATTCTTCAGTTAATATGTTTTGTGGGTATAATTGTGAAAAAGCATCTTTTTATTTTTGGCAGGACACTGGCAGTCAAATCATGGCATCCATAGAAGAAATTGCACATCAAATTATTGAGCAACAAATGGGAGAGGTATGTCTGATTTTACTGTTCATTAACTGCTTAACCAAACTGATTTATACAAATAAGTTTGCTAGGTTTTGGTGGCACAGAGATAAAAGATACTCTCAATTGCTGGAATCAAGGTTGCCCAGAGAAATATCAATAATATGCAGATGACACCACCCTTATGCCAGAAAGTGAAGAAGAACTAAAGAGCCTCTTGATGAAAGTGAAAGAGGAGAGTGAAAAAGTTGGCTTAAAGCTCAGCATTCAGAAAACTAAGATCATGGCATCCGGTCCCATCACTTCATGGCAGATAGATGGGGAAACACTGGCTGACTTTATTTTTGGGGCTCCAAAATCACTGCAGATGGTGATTGCAGCCATGAAATTAAAAGATGCTTACTCCTTGGAAGGAAAGTTATGACCAACCTAGACAGCATATTAAAAAGCAGAGACATTACTTTGTCAACAAAGGTCTGTCTAGTCAAGGCTATGGTTTTTTGGTAGTCATGTATGGATGTGAGAGTTGGACGATAAAGAAAGCTGAGCGCCAAAGAATTGATGCTTTTGAACTGTGGCATTGGAGAAGATTCTTGTGAGTCCCTTGGACTGCAAGGAGATCCAACCAGTCCATCCTAAAGGAGATCAGTCCTGGGTGTTCATTGGAAGAACTGATGTTGAAGCTAAAACTCCAATACTTTGGCCACCTGTTGCAAAGAGCTGACTCATTGGGAAAGACCCTGATGCTGGGAGAGATTGAGGGCAGGAGGAGAAGGAGACGACAGAGGATGAGATGGTTGGATGGCATCACCGACTCAATGGACATGAGTTTGGGTAAACTCCGGGAGTTGGTGATGGACAGGGAGGCCTGGCGTGCTGTGGTTCATGGGGTCACAGAGTCGGACACAACTGAGTGACTGAACTGAACTGACTTACAGTTCACTTTGATCTAGTGAGAGATGGTTGAATAATTGGACAATAAAAATAGAATATGTTCAGTGCTATGATAGGTAATTGTGTAGAGTGTAATTGGGAATTGGGAACACAAGAAAAACAGCTAATGAAGAGTTGTGGGGTATGAGGATCTAGTCAGAGACTGTTTCTGGAGGGTGCAAAATCTGAGGTTTAATGGACCATTAGAAGGAGATCTATATCATATAAACAGTTGTGTTCTAGTAAGAAGTTTCATAGTCCAGAGGTTTTCAAAATATCATCTAGGGACTCTTTCAGAGAGTCAGCAAGGTCCAAACCATTTTTATAATAATACTAAAATGCTGTTTGTCTTTTCACTATCATTCTCTCACAAATATATGGTGTAATTTTCCAGAGACTACCTGTTACATGATAGGTTAAAATATGTCAAAATTTAAAAGGTGTACATAACTCATTGAACCAGTGTTTTCCAAATGACCAGTGCATGATGTAACAAAATCACTCATAAGTGAAGTATTCACATTGCAGGATAGACCAATAGATTTTAATATATTGGTTGGCCAAGAAGTTAGTTCAAGTTTCTCATATTATCTTAACAGAAAAACCCAAATGAACTTTTTGACCAACCCAATAGTTTCTGATTCCACATTGCAGCTAACCTCTAAAAAGCTATCACTCTTCAAGTTTTGATGTCATATCAAAGAACAATTTACACAATTTGAAGAAGCAGTTAAGATATTCTTCCCCCTTTTACCCAAAAAGTATAAGGCTGGATTTTCTTTCTTTGTTTTAACCAAAACAGCCTTTGCAGCCGATTGAATGCACAAGCAGGTATGAGTATCCAGCTTCTGTTAAGCCAGACATTGAATCTGTTTGCAAAAACGTAAATCAGTGCCCTTGTCCTCCACTGAATTTTTTTTTGTTTGGAAAATATACTTATTTTTCATTAAATAAATGTTATGTTACTTACGTTAATATTTAATGGGTTATTTTTAAATGAATTAATAAATATTTTAAATTTTTTCTATTTGAAAAAAAATTTTTTTTCTATTTGAATTTCAGTATGGTAAATATCAATAGATATAACCTATGTAAATAAAAGCTGTTTGGGCTCTCAGTGATTTTTATTTATTTATCTTGGCATGTAAAGAAATCCTAAGACCTGAGAACTGTTTCCATAATCTATTTACTCTTCTTTATTGAAGGCCACTTGGATCACTTCAGTTTCTAATTATAATTATTGTGCTGCAGTAAACATACTTTTACCCATCTAAGCAAAGTATTTCCAGGCAATAACAGTTGGACCTTGCATGTACCTGATGCTCTTGGCTCTAAGAAATAAGTGTGAGCCATTAGAGTTTTATTCAGTTTACAATGAATATTTCTGATAGCAATATTCTAAAATAAAATGTATAACAGCATAAACTTTACATGGTAAATTACAGATGAACTGATTCAAAACCTCTTATAGGTGTCATTGAAAATTGCAGAAATTGTTAGTAGGGAGGATGGAGACTAGACTTGGTAGAAATAACCTATGCAAAATAAAACTGACAACAGTTAAAATTGCAGCCAGGAAAATAGGGCATGGTAGAAATAATGATCAACAGAGGAAACTCACATTGAGAAGGATTGGGGGCAGGAGGAGAAGGGGACGACAGGATGAGATGGCTGGATGGCATCACCGACTCAATGGACATGGGTTTGGGGAGTTGGTGATGGACAGGGAGGCCTGACGTGCTGCGATTCATGGGGTTGCAAAGAGTCGGACACGACTGAGTGACTGAACTGAACTGAACTGATAATCAATACAGTGTGCTCTAGACAAAAACTAATCAGTGATTCAGAATTGTGCTGTAAATTTTGTGCAGAAAATAGTCTTTTTTTTTTTCCTGCCACAAGTAAGGTATTTTATTTGTCATCATTAAAAGTATGCATTTTAAACAGATTCTTGGACTGGTGGCTCGTATTCACCGACTCATTTAACTTTAGCACCTGTCTCATCCCCAGTAGCTTTTCCAGAACTACTGCCTTCACCATGTAGCTCCATGAGTTTTCCCAATTCAAACTTGGGCTTCCTTAGCATTTTTTGCTTTTCTAATGAAGACATCATGGAGTGGATAAATAGATTGGCAAGTCTTTTCCAGTGCTATCTGGAATCAATTTATTGACCACTTCTTTCAAGTCATTCATCTGCACCTCTCAGGTCATTATTTTTATCATCTTCCTGGGGATCTGGCGTACCTGCTAGTGCTGAGCATAAAAGGTCTTCCAAATCTGATGGTTGCGTTTTTAGTTCCCACACAGAACAGATGAAGCAAGTAACCATCAGTAGTCTTGACATCAACATGAGCTTCAATCATGGTCTGCCACTTTTTCACCAGGGAATACATTACGGATAAGATCCATGCCATGGAAATTAGGCAGTTTTTGCCCTAAACATTCTCAATAATTAGCTTGAATTTTCTAAATGCTACTTCATCATTCTGCAGATTAGCGAGACTCACTTCAAAAACATAATCTTTGAGGCCATCAGATGTGATTTTGGTTCCTTGAGTTCTTGTGACCGACGTTTTCCCAGTATTCCTCATGTTGAACATAGCTGGTGCTTTCACATCATACCAATCTTTTTTAGAAACTGAGTCAACCACTTTCTTCTTGGCTCCCTTTTTGCCTCCTTTCATAAGGCGCTTGTTCTTGACAACTGCCTTGGGGCCGCGTAGAGAGCCAGAAAAAGTAGGAAATAGTCTTGATGAAAATAATTTCAGAGAAATAGAAAAAATTTGGGAACAAATCAGCTTTGCCATTTTAAAATTGAATTCAGGGAATTTAATTGGCTTAATGAGTTTTTTTCTGTAAAATATTTGCTCAGCTACAATGAAAACCCTCAATGCTAGGCTGTTTTTTTTTTCATGAACTTTTTCTTCCCCAGACTACTCTATCTTAGTAAAGGACAATTCTGTCCTAATTGGTCAGGCCAGAATTTCATAATCATCCTCGACTCTTCTCATATTCCATATCCAATCCATCAGCGTATCTTCTCACCTCTCCCTTTATAAAATATCCCAAATTGTTTTTCACCCCTAGCGTGGCTACTACCCTGATCTTGGCCTATATCTCTGCTTATATACAATACCCAAGTGCTGCCAGTATTTGTGTGCCAGCATCCTTTCTGGTCTCCCTTAATTCTGTTCTTAAACATTCATAGTCTGATCTTTACACTAAATCTAGAAAAATGCTGTTTGCAAAAGATCCTGCCATGTCTCTGCTCTGTAAGCCCTTCAGTGGATCTCCATGTCATCCAGTAGGAAATCAGATATTGTATGGCCTACAAAACCCTTTTCAATTTGGCTGTTTTTGTCTCTCACATCCCACCTCCTACCATAAATCTCTCTCCCATCCAGTTTCACTCACACAGCTCTCTTGGCTGTGCCTCTTGCCTCAGCTATATCAAACACTCTTCCTGCCCCACAGGCTGCTTCCTCAACTAGGGATGTACTTCCCCTAGCTGGTTTGTAAGCCTTGGTCTGTTCCTTCACTCAGGTCTGTGCTGAAATGTTATCTCCTCATCACTCATTCCATCAATAACTCCCAGCTTACCCTGCTTTATTTTACTTTGTAACACTTAATACCACCTGACAATATTAGTTGCTTACTTGTTTTTTATCTGCCTTTCCTCACTTAAGTAAAAGCTTTATGAGAGTAAAAATTTTGTTTTGTTTATTGCTGTATCCAGGGACCCAGAACAAACAGCAGTTGCCAAATAGAATACACCCAGTATATGTTTATGTATATGGAAGGTAGAAAGGAGGGGAAGGAAAGGAATCAAAATAGTGAAGTCCAAGTGTTCTTACTATTGTAGCTTTATTTATACATTTGTTTATTTCTGTAGGGTAGGATGTCATGAAAGTAGGATTGCTAGATTAAATGGTATGTGTGTTATGTGTATTACATTGAATCTATATATGTAATGGTATGCTTTTCTAGTCTAGCTTTGTCTAAAGAAATGAGAAAAATTGTCCTTAGAGAAGGAAAAGATTAAGTTGACTTTATTACTGATGACATGATTGTATCAGATTGTTACAGAGCAGCCTACTGGCCAGAAAATCCAGATTGTGACAGCACTTGATCATAATACCCAAGGCAAACAGTTCATTCTGACAAATCACGATGGCTCTACTCCAAGCAAAGTCATTCTGGCTAGGCAAGACTCTACTCCAGGAAAAGTTTTCTTCACAACCCCAGATGCAGCAGGTGTCAACCAGTTGTTTTTTACAACTCCTGATTTGTCTACACAACAGCTCCAGGTAAATTTGTAGACTTTCTCTTTAATCTTACCCTTGGAAAAAAGAAAAAGCATATCATAAAATAAGTCTTGACATTAAGACTTTATATCCTGTGTGTTCAGTAGGAAAAGATCTTGTATAAAATTATGTGCTACCTTCTCCTATGGGCCACTATAGTTTTCCTCACACATCCTCACAGCATATATTTTGGTGGGTTTTTAGTGGCATATAGTAAGATACATTCTGGCTAGTTTGGGCAGGAAGGAATTTAATAAAGAATGTAGAGAGCTCAAAGTATTGTTAGAAAGGCTGAAGGAACACTTGTAGGTCAGGTTTCCAAGAATAATTATGGGAGCCTGCTTCAGAACTTGCTTCTAGGTGACCTTCTGCTTCTGCAGTTAGGAAACTTCCAAATCAGGAGCATCTACAGAATTCTGTAACTGCAGTTTCCAAGACCAAGATGCCTCTGCTGTGAAGAAGCAGCTGCCAAATCAAGAAGTCCATATTACAGCTAGCAGCTTTGTGACTTTTGCTTCCCTTTTGTCATATATATCTTCACTAATATAGTAAGCAGTCTATCCTATGGTCTGCTTTAACACTGAAACTCAATCAATAGTGTAAATTAACTTCACATTGTTTTTAATTTTTGCTAGTTATACATTATTCTTCAAAGAGCCAGCTTAGGCTTTTATACAATTATGTAGCTGCTATTTTTACCACTGGTTGCTATGATTGAATATAAATACAATGAACCCTTAAGTTGGCCTCCAGAGGCTTTGGTGAGGGTGCTCACTTAAAATTGGATTCCACATTTTGTGATGAAAAGCTAATCAAGTAAAATTCCTTTTAGAATTGAAAAGCTCCAAATTCATAAGGTACAAAATTATACCTATATATCCTCATAGATTCTATTATTCTTCCAGTTACATAATTTTATATTACTTTTAAAAACAGCTAATGTAGAAAATGGATAAAATATATAAAGTTATTAGAAAGAAGTCACTAAAAAAAATCTGTGACATTATCCATACCCTAATTTCTTTATTTTTTTTAATAAACAGGCTTAATTTTCTTAAGAACAGTTTTGTATTTACAGAAATATTGAGCATTTAGTATAGAGCGTTCCCATATAATCGCCCAACACACAATTACTCATTAACATTCTACATTAATGTGATATATTTATTATAAATAATGAACTGGCAGTATTTATACATTAGCTAAAATCCATAGCTTTCCCTCATTTTTACCTAATGTCTGTCTGTTCCAGCATACCAAATTATAGTACATTTGTCATGTTTCCTTTGACTCCTCTTATCTGTAGACTTTCTTTATATTTGGTGACTTTGATAGTTTTAAGTTATACTGGTCAGGTATATTATAAATTGCCTTATTGTGGGACTTGGTCTGATGTTTTTTTCATGGTTAGACTGGGGTTGTGGGTTTGGGGGAGTAGTTAGCAGAAGTTAAGTGCTATTTTCGTCACATCATTCCAAGGGTACTTCCTATCATCATATTTATGACTGGTGACATCAGTTGGCTGAAAAGGTGTAGATCAGATTTCTTTACTCTAAAGTTAATCTTTTTCAAAGGTTTTCGTTATTTAAAAAATAAAAATAATATCAGTACTTTGCATCTCTAAGAGCAATGAAAGAGAAACAGGTATAGGATGGAATTCCCTTGGGCCAAGATTTGATTTCTGTTCTAGTGACCTAAGATGGAATGTGGCCAAGCCCATTAACCTCAATGTCTCTTCCACCCATAGGAAATTAACAAATAAAAGATTAGCACTGTTTGCAGTAGATATGCCATTTAAAAAAAGTTAGATGTTTGTCATAGATGTTTTCAAAGGATATCTAATACCAGAATTTTTTTTTTTTTTTTACATTTTCATTGAAGACTGATTTTTATGGTGATATAAAAAGAAATTATGCTACTATAACATAATAAGGGACAGCTATTCTATTTTTTGGCCTTGCTGCATGTTATAAGTAAATGCTTCAACAGATTTTTTTTTCCTTCATAACCTTTTTCTATTTAAAAAAATTATATTTCTCTTTTTATGCTATTATAGCTTATTTTAGTCATATCATTCTATGGGGAAATGTTCTGAGTTATTCAAAGACAAATGTCACAATAGGAGAGAGAACTGCTACAGTAATTTGATGTGTTCCATATGAATAGTAAATACTTTATGGGTGAGATGCAGTAAAAAATATACTCATGTATTTGTGTGTTTAAGACTCTGTTTACTTTAGTGAATTGTTATGGAACAAACTAAAAAGGTATTATTTCTGTCTGTAGTTTTTATAACATTGAAATTTTAATCTTTATGTAAAGAAAATTAAGAATAGTTTAACTGATACATGCATAATAATAGAGTTCAAAGTTTCAGAATAACTTACAAAAAAGAAAGCAATAAGTAATATGACTGAAAGTTCTTTTAATTTTTTACATAAGAGTATTACTGAGTAACAACAAATTATTGTTTTTTTGTTTGTTTGTTTGTTTTGGGGGGGTTTCTTTAGTTCTTAACAGATAATTCTTCCTCAGAACAAGGACCAAATAAGGTTTTTGATCTTTGCGTAGTATGTGGAGACAAAGCATCAGGTAATACTAAAAATAACCTCCTATATGTGTTGTGTTGTTAAAATAACTGCCTCACTCACTATTCCTTTTCTTCTACTGAAAGTAAAAAGTAAAATAAAGGAGCATGTTGTTTCTATGGTTCGTATTTGTAGCCTATGAAATTTAACTGATTTTCCCCCAGAGCTTTTTATTCACCTAAAGGTTTTTTATTTCACTGCAGTTTAATGTGATCTTGCAGTGACATAAAATGCATATGTCAAAGAATTACGAAAGGCACTTTCACTTTTTTGAAAGTAAACTGAACATGTGGAAATTTTTCTGAATGTGAAACCAGTTTTGTCAAAGGTATTGCTTAAAAATTAGTTGTGATCCTTAATAACATGTAACATTAGATTATTAATCTACCTGTTGAGCCCTGTTCTCATTCTGGGAATACAGAGTAATAGATTACTGAGGTGGAAAAGCTCTGGCTAACCCTGATGAAATGCTCTGCATAGTTGAGCAGACATTTCTCCAAGCCTGTTTTTAGTACTCAGGTTTACGCCATTTTAGTTCTGGCCATTGTTCCTTCATGCCCAGAAATACATACCCATATTTATTCATAAGTATTCACAAGTACCATTGAGATAAGTTTAAGGGCCCAGCTTGTTTTCCTTCATCTTTTTTAACTTTCCCATAGCTTCATTACAAAACTTGCACTGGAGCTTTTCCCAGAGTATATTCAGTTTGTTAATAGTTTTTATGCCAAGGATATGGTTTGTGAAAATGATAGGTTTATCAAAGTGTAACAGATTTCTCTAGAAATTTTAAAAAGTGGGACTCACTATGAGGAAGGATGATTAGATTTCAAATACTGACATTATATCCTTTTTTTAGAGCATAGTTTTCTGAATAAAATAGCTTTATAAAGTATATTGTTGTTGTTAAGTCGCTAAGTCATGTCCAGCTCTTTGGACCCCATGGACTGTAGCCCTCCAGGTTCCTCTGTCCTTGGGAATTCCCAGGCAAAAATACTAGAGTAGGTTGCCATTTCCTTCTCCAAGGGATCTTCTCAACCTGGGGATCAAACCTGCATCTCCTGCATTGGCAGGTGGATTCTTTACCACTGAGCCACTAGGGAAACCTTTATATAGTACATAATAGAATTGTAATTTGTAAGTGATCTCAGAAGTGAAAATAGTTTTTATATCATTGGTTATGGGTGATTTTGTTTCTTCTCTTTCCCAAATTTTCCATGTCATTGTTAAAATTACTTTACAAAATTTAAAAACTCGTATTTAGTATATTTTATCAGAGAATTGTTTGTGTCATTCTCTGGTAGTTTGTAAAAAAAAAAAAAAAATTCATGTCATAAACTCAGAAATCTCAGTTTCATCTCATGTTTAAAGGGTAGATGCGGGCGGGCCTACTTCATTTCAGTTCTGAAAAATGTGACTTTCATATTTTCTTAAACATTTGTTTCTAGGGCGTCATTATGGAGCAGTAACCTGTGAAGGCTGCAAAGGATTTTTTAAAAGAAGTATCCGAAAAAATTTAGTTTATTCATGTCGAGGATCAAAGGACTGTATTATTAATAAACACCATCGAAATCGCTGTCAATACTGCAGGTTACAAAGATGTATTGCGTTTGGAATGAAACAAGACTGTATGTATTAGCTTTTAAGGAGAAAATACTTTTAAGAATTCAGGCAAACTCCTAGAAGTACATTAAAATTAACACTTTAAAATATGTCAAATATATATGGTTTTTAATTTAAAGTTTTCCAACAAAAATATAGAAACATGTGAATGTGTATTTTTTATATGTTCAACAAATCTTAACTGAGTGCCTATAACGCCAGGCATGTAATTTTAGTTTGGATCTGGTAATAATAATTTTTTTAAAAATGGTAACTAGATACCAGTTTAGTTTTTCACCAAACTGTTAATACTAAAGAGGTTAATAAGGTAATGACAGTAGCTAGTATTGATTGAACTCTCATTGTGCTTTACTGTGTGCATAGCGTACGAACCAACTTATTTGTTCTTACATCAGAATTGTCAGTAGATACTACTGTTAGCTATTTTACATTTGTGTGAACAGAGGAATTTTAGAAACTTGCCCAAGGTCACATAACTAATAAGTGGCAGAACTTGGATTTGCATCTTGGCAGTTTTGTTTTGTTTTCTCAGAAAATGAACATTTAACAATTTCAGTATACTGTCTCCTAAGTATCATGAAATAAAATTGCTGTAAAATTTATTGAAAGTCGCTCAGTCACATCCAACTCTTTGCAACTCCATGGACAGTAGCCCTTCAGGTTCCTCTCTGTCCATGGATTTTCCAGCCCAGAATACTGGAATGGTTAGCCATTCCCTTCTCCAAGGGCTCTTCCCAACTCAGGGATCAAACCCAGGTCTCCCACATTGCAGGCAGATTCTTTACCATCTGAGCCACCAGGGAAGCCCATAAAATTTGTTACCTCTATTTTTTTATTAACCTCTATTTTATAAATAAAAACTAAGTGATTGAGTTGCTGGTCAAAAATTTCCTTGCCCTGTACAAATTAAAAAACCAAAAAATTAAAAAAAAAAATCTCCCTGCCCTTAATTAAAAAAAGATTTGACTTGGGTCTTTTTGTGGTTCACTGTTAGTATTATCTTCGGTTGTTTAAATACTACTTTATTTTTTAATACTCTTATGTATATTAGATATATAAAGGATTCCTAACTTCAGGTTTTCCTTCTTGACGGTGAACTTTTAAAAAATAGGAATTCTGCATTTCTGCCACAACTAGGGCAGGGAGAGAAAAGAGAACAAGAGAGATGCACAGTGGCCAGTTTTACCATTTTGAAGCATCTTTGTTGAACTTAAAAAATAATTTCTAAAGATTGATGGTTATCTTTAGAGTTATGGTAACCATGTCTCCCATAACATCATTGCTGACCTAGGGCTTGCATTTATAATTGCTTATAAATTCTGCATTGTGATATAAATTTGGCACATTTTTGTAGCTGTTCAGTGTGAAAGAAAACCCATTGAAGTATCCAGAGAAAAATCTTCCAACTGTGCTGCTTCAACAGAAAAAATCTACATTCGAAAAGACCTTCGAAGCCCATTAGCTGCAACTCCAACTTTTGTAACAGATAGTGAAACTGCAAGGTATAGTAAAAAAAGAAAACAACAGCAACACATGTATTAAGTAGGTGGTCATTTTTTGTCTTCCCAGTGAAACTAAGGCTAAAATTTGTACTTATTTGTTACAGGTCAGCAGGACTTTTAGATTCAGGAATGTTTGTGAATATTCATCAATCTGGAATAAAAACTGAGTCAACTATGCTGATGGCACCAGATAAGGTGTGTTTAGTACAATTAATTTAAAGCTTAAAACTGCTTAAGCTTATAAAAATTTTTCCTTTTCTCCTCCATCAGTTTGGCCAATTGATTTGGTCTTAAATATTTCGGGTTACAGGTTTTTGTTTTTGTTTTTATTTTAATGAAAATTATCATCAACTGTTTGGTAGTATCAAATGACAAAACTAAAAAAATTTGGTAATGAGTTAATCGTTCCTTATTTAAGGGAAAATGATCCATGGATGAGCAGATTACAGTGCTGATAAGCAGTGGAACACTCTAGTGGAGGAATTTTTGACAAGAGTTAGTTTTATAGAGAATTTGAAGCAGCAAAAAGGAAACAAGAGGTTGGGATTGGCTCAGAGGTTGGGATTCCCTGTGATGCTCTCGGGTCCTGCCATCTAGGGTGAGGTGAGCTCACTAAAGCTGGAGCTGGAGGATAGTGACTGGTATATGATAGGTTTCTTTAACAGATGTTTCCTTTAAGTGCAAACTGACTCAAGTTTCAGTTCAGTTCAGTCACCTCTGACTCTTTACAACCCCATGGACTGCAGCAAGCCAGGCCTCCTTGTTCATCACCAACTCCCAGAGCTTACTCAAACTCATGTCCATTGAGTTGGTGATGCCATCCAACTATCTCATCCTCTGTCATCCCCTTCTCCCACCTTCAATCTTTCTCAGCATGAGGATCTTTTCCAATGAGTCAGTTCTTCACATCAGGTGGCCAAAGTATTGGAGTTTCAGCATCAGTCCTTCCAATGAATATTCAGGACTGATTTCCTTTAGGATGGACTGGTTGGATCTCCTTGCAGTCCAAGGGACTCTCAAGAGTCTTCTCCAACACCACAGTTCAAAAGCATCAATTCTTCGGCGCTCAGCTTTCTTCGTAGTCCAACTCTCACACCCATACCTGACTACTGGAAAAACCAGAGCTTTGACTAGATGGACCTTTGTTGGCAAAGTAATGTCTCTGCTTTTTAATATGCTGTCTGGGTTGGTCATAGCTTTTCTTCCAAGGAGCAAGCATCTTTTAATTTCATGGCTGCACTCACCATCTGCAGTGATTTTGGAGCCCAGAAAAATAAAGTCTGTCACTGTTTTCATTGTTTCCCCATCTATTGGCCATGAAGTGATGGGACCGGATGCCATGATCTTAGTTTTCTGAATGTTGAGTTGTAAGCCAACTTTTCACTCTCCTCTTTCACTTTCATCAAGAGGCTCTTTAGTTCTTTGCTTTCTGCCATAAGTGTGGTGTGAAATGGGCCAGGTCACTGGAGCAGCCTCTATTTTGTGAGTCCTGATAAATTAATTTTATCAGTAGAAATGTTCATTTTTCCACTAGAACCAACTATAGCTTCAACATGGAAAAGTCTTCTGGGTTTCTTTCATCTTGAAATAAAAGTCCTCAGATATAGAAATGTATAATAAGTATAAAATTCTTTATATTCCTTTTGTGTTCTCCTACAAACTTTTTAGTGTTATAATGTTGATATTTAAAATATTTCAGGTGAAGAGAAATTCTTCACGCACCTCACTTAAAACATTGACTTGAATCAAGAGTAGGAACAGAGTTGCATGAGCTCTCATGCTATGTATCCAAGTCATCTGGGTCCCCTTAGAGATTTGGAGCAGCTCTTTATTGAGCAAGAGGTCTGAAAGAAAAAAGATTTGCTTGTTTAGATCGAGCATGTAGAATTCCGTAGTGTTTGAAAGCCCCTTATAAGAACTGAAAGCAAACACTGTTCCTGAAGGCAGATTTCAGAGAGCCTGTTACTGGTGTTTCTCTTAACCTATAATGTGATCTGGTTTCATATGCCCTATGAGATTATTTATTCTATATATAGCCAGATTTGTGTTATTATTTTTTGTTTGATACTTTAAGGCAATCTTAATACTTATGCTCTGGAATCAAATTTCATCTGCCACTTACTAGCTGCATAACCTTGGGCAAGATATTTGACGTTAGTGCCTCAGTTTCCTTCCTCATCTATAAAATAAGGGATAATAAGAGTATCTACCTTACAGGTTGGGCTTTAGCATATTGTTATTAATCAAGGAGATTTGGTATCTTACTATATATTTTGGAATTACATTCAAGACTTCACTTAGCCTTATCTACATGATTTGTGCTTAGAATGGTAGTTACAATTTCATTGACATATTAACTTCTTTAGGAAAGGAAGAGAAATAAATTTTGTTGAAAATTTTCTGTAATACTTGCCCAGACACTGTACTTCTCTAAAAGTCTTTGTATTAAATTGCATTAACAACCTTGTTTGGTTAGTTTCTGACAAATGGTCCCAAAGCTGTCAAGCTACAGTGTAAGTCCTTTCCACATTAAGCACCTGTCTAGATAGACATGTTATGAAATGGAAGAGAATATACAAATGTTTTAGTTGAAAATTAAAACACCTAAAAATGTCAGCTCCTTTTACATGTATATATGAAGGCAGGAGAGGGGGTTAGGAGCGCAGGCTTTCCCGCCAGACTGATCTGACTTCCCATCCTGCCTTCACTACTTACTGCTAAAGTGACAATGAGTAATTCTTATTATCAGTAATAAAGGGACAATGATTCCGATTTCACAGGGTTGTTGTGTGGATTACATAAAATACATACAAAGGTCACAATCATGTAAGAAACTCAGTAACTGGTGAATTACTCAGTAAATAATTCTGGGACCATTCTTCAGTTTGGGGAGAGCACAGAAACTATTTGTCTATTTATTCACTGAAATCAGTTTCACATGAACTAAAGAATTGATATAGAAAAATTCAAGGAAACGTGTATCCTCTTAGGAGTAATCATTATCACTAAAAAACCATAAAGGTATAATGAAAAATTTTAAATATCTATGGACCTGTCAGAAGTCATAGAAGGCAACTGAGGAGCCTTTCATTTGATTAGGGTGGAATGATTTGAGCATTTATAAAAGAATGACTAATGAGTAAAATATATAAAAATGTGAATTTAAAATGATACTCAAAATTCATCTTTCATTATAAGAAGTTGCTTGGGCATTGATTGATTGCTCTAAAACTGATAAACAAAAGGAAGGAAAATAAACCATCTATCTGCTTTTTCTGTACAGATTATATTTCTGGGTAGTCGGAGAGTTCAGCGGGTTTTCTCATAAAAGAATTATAGCTAATTCATGCATAAAGAATGAACACATTAACAAAAATAAGAACTGGTGACAAATAGGAAAACATGCAATATATAACAAAAGCCCAGTCTCCTAAATAATGTAGAGGGACTGTCCAGCTACAGAGTGCTTGATGTTTAACACATTTAACACAGTGGCTGGTAAAACTTGGCATCCTGGAAGTCTGTTCAGTAATACACTTTTCTTTTTTTTCTCTATTCCTTAATAAAACATTAATTTTATCCTATGCACCTTTCAAGTTTGCATAATAACTTTTGGAAATTACAGCAATATCAAAATTTTAATGCTGAAAGATCTTGAAAGCTCATCTAATTTAATATCCTTCTATAGGGAGAGCAACTGTTATGGGACTTCCCTGGTGGTCCTGGTTCGGTCCCTGGTCAGGGAATTAGATACCACATGCCACGACTAAGACCTGGTGCAGCAAATACCTTTTTAATAAAAGAAAGCAATTGTTATGTGGATAGATAACCATTATGTACAGTTTTTAGTTTAAAGTAACCTGTGTAAATACTAATATTTCCTAGGAAATGTGTCTGATGTTTTTAAACTTGTTCCCTCAAATTTCTAAAAGCTCTGAGCTCTTTGATTTTACTTTCTAAATTTCATTTATCTTTATATACTTTTCTTTCGGCATTTCACATTCTAGAATTAGATATTTAAGATTGAAACATTAACTGATACCAATTTTCAGAATTTTAATTTTTTTTTTTTAAAGGCTGAATCATGTCAGGGAGATTTAAGTACATTGGCCAGTGTGGTCACATCATTAGCAAACCTTGGAAAAACTAAAGATCCTGCTCCAAATAGTAATGAAGTGTCTATGATTGAAAGCTTAAACAATGGTGATACTTCTTTTACCTCTTTGTGTGAATTTCATCAAGAAATGCAGACTAACGGTGATGTTTCAAGGTAAGATCTGTTTTGAGCATGTGTCCCTTTGCCAATTGTCCTTTAGTATCTCTTAAAAAAATAGCTTTATGTTAAATATTATTTACAGAAGTTTCAAAAAACAACTATTTCTATTAAACTTAGAAAATTTAAGGCATAAGTAAATTTTCACTGAAAAATTCTGTTCAATATAAAATGATGTCCAACAGGTTACATTGTAAATAATGAGCAATAAGGAAATAGATTAGAAATGTAGTCATAAAATTCAAGAGTTTTTTTTTTTTTCGATAAGGATGATAATTTGGGTCTGATTTTTCAGATATTTTAGTTGCCAGATTTTATATTCTGTGTATTTAAAGTTTATTTAAAGTTTAACATATATCTTACTAGGCAGTCATTTTTCATTTCCCCCACCAATTTCTGGTGATGAAAACAGGTTTTAAAAGTTGGGTTGAATCCATTATAGTTTTAAGTTTACACTTCAGGAAACTTGTATCAGAATTCTGCTTTTCATTCTTTTGATATTAATACTTACGATGTAGAAACCAGCTTTTTTCAGGCTTTTTTCACACTCTGTTCCTCTTCATTGAAGGAACTGCATTTAAGAATCTCACTAAGTACTTTGTTGAACATGAGATTTTAAAGAACTGTAGAAGGCCTCTCACTGAAAAATACAGGGAGTTATTTTGACTAGTTATTTACTAAATATTTATTATTTGCCATCCTAATCTCAGATTCTTACAGTTCAGATGTAGCTGTGTTACCATAAGTTTAGAGTATTCTCTGCATTTTTAAATAAAATTAAAAACCTAACTTTGTGTTGTGTAGAATAAAGTCAACTTAAGTTCTTGCCCTTGTTCTCCTAAATAACTTCTGTATGTAAAATAAATGGCCTGATACCTTGTTGTATCAAATATTTAACTTGTAAAAGGAAGCGTAAGAATTTTCCTCCCCTTAAATCATGTAAGTTTTTTTAAAAGACTAATTCTCTGGTAAAATATATTAATAATAAAGCTTTTCATACTGTACATTTGAAGTTTAATTTGTTACTTTTGGAGAGTGAGTCAAAGACATCACTGAAATAGAATGCTCAGTGATATACCAAAGTTCTATTTTCCAAACAGTTTTTAAGGCCTAAATCTTAATTTCCGAATTTTATATAGAATTCTCATTTTATTGTGGAGATTGGCCAAGCTCACAGCTTCTGATGTCTCCTTATAGGGCATTTGACACTCTTGCAAAAGCTTTGAATCCTGGAGAAAGCACAGCCTGTCAGAGCTCAGGAGAGGGCATGGAAGGAAACGTACACCTAATTGCTGGAGACTCGAGCATAAATTACATCGAAAAAGAGGGGCCACTTCTCAGCGATTCACATGTAGCTTTCAGGGTATTTCTATACGTATATATATTTCATAATTTTTATGTTGTGTGACCATTTTGATTTTAATTGTCCTTTTAGAAATCAGAATATATTTGTTGTGCTTTTAAACTCAGAGATACCCCAAATAGGATTTGAAACAGCAGCTAAAACATATAAAATAACAGCTCAATAAAACATCTTGTACTCACAATATCAATTAATGTGTTTAAGATTATAAAAGTTAGCTTTTAGGACGTTTGGACATGATTTTTTTTTTCATTTAGACTCCATTAGGCATAGTTTGTTGATGGTGGTGTTTTTAAGTATTGGTGTTCATCATGTGTGGAATCCACTGGTTTTATTCAATGCCTAGCTACTACTGCTTTAATGTAAATCAGTATCTAAGACCTAGATTTTCTGCTTTTACCAAGCCAACTACAAAGAACACAATTAATTATATAATGCCTCAGTTAGCTAGCTCTCAGCCTCATTTTAAGAAGGTTAAAATTATTTAATTTTTGGTTTTTAACTTTTTACACTTTAACCATTTGGAGAAGGTACGTCTGTAATTTCTTTTTTGCTTCCTTAAATATATTTATGATGGAAACAATACATGTAGAATACTAGAAACAATACATGTAGAATATTAGAAAATAACATCTGGCATTTGATTTGTCATTCAGATAATATTTGGACTACAGCTATAGAGAGGCTGACCATTGAGACATTGAGACCCTTCATTAAGACTCTGCTGTTTTGACCCTCTGTTTATCTTTGCTCTGCCCACCCTGAGGACTGTTAGCAAATCATATGCAAGTGGTTGAAAGTGCTTAAGAATTCTTAGTTAGCAGTGCATAGCATAGCAGTCCTGGACTACGTGAGGGTAGTTACTCATAACTTTGCTGGAGATTATAAATTTCCATGGGTTTCTTATGAAAATATATACAGTTATCAAATAGATATGTGTGCTACTGGCAGAAATAATGAACACAAAATATATCTAACCCTGGCCGGGGACTTCCCTGGTGGTCCAGTGGTTAAGACTCTGCGCTTCCACCACAGGTTGGTCACGTGGATTCTAAGGTTCGGGGAACTAAGATCCCAAATGCTGTGCGGTGCAGCCAAAAAAAAATCTAACACTGATCAAAACTGCATATGATAAAATTTATTCCTACAAAATTTAGCTTGGTAGAAATGACTCAGAAAAGTCATATTTAAATAATTATGGCTGTAATTTGATATAGTAGATAAACATATCAGGGAAACTAGTCTTTATGGAACATTTTACCAAAGTTAATTTACATGAAAAAATCAGAAATGCTTTATTTGTACTTTACAAGAAAAAAATTTATGGGGGCTATAGGAACAGGCAGTGAGAATAATCAGTGTCATCCTTCAAAAGTTTGTTTTGGACAGATGAATTGGGGAAATTAAAACATTTTTCTATGTAGAATTGGCCTTGATATAATGCTGGAGGTTTATCTTTAAGAGAATTACGTATGTAAAACAGATAAATTCTAAGCCATTTTTTCTCTATAAAATAATACAATGTGGCAGTCTGTTGAATAACAAGTTCTAGTATATATTGCAAGTGGTTTCAGTTTTACAGACTTTTCAGCATTGCCACCACTATTGTGTAAATCAGGGTGCATCTGTATCTTTTAGCCCTTATATCCAGTTTTTACATATTGTAAGTATTTCATTTGTTTAAGAGTGATTTTAAACTACTTAGCAAAGGGTAATCTTGTTTTTGCATCCTAATCCTACCCCCTTAAAACTAGTAATCTTTGGTAATTTCCCTGACTTTTCAGGGTTTTTTTTTTCCTACTCAACCATAGGCAGTATGAAAATGTGTGATAGTTTCCAATTTGTTTTTTATATACTTATGTGTGGAAACAGTTGCATCCTAATAATTAAATTTATGATGCTTAATATCTACTTATTATAATTCTCTTAAGGAATGATATTTTAATTTGCTTCAGTAAACATTTCTCAAACATTTAAAAAGTTATCTTTTCACATGCGAAATTTCAGCTACTGATTGTCCTGTTTTATTACTTGACACCATTTTGTAAATAGACAAACCACTTATGGTTAACATTGAACAAAAGGAAATTAATATTTTTTGCATTTTTAGCTAACATTTCCAGAGAACTTTGGTATCATTTCGATGAAAAGCTTTGATCTGTTTGGCATCATAGATACCTTTGAGAATCTGTTAAAAGCTATATATTCACTCCCCAGAAAAATGCACATGGGCATTTTCACCTGTCCCCCAGCAGAGATAGCTACTGTTAACTGTGTGGTATATCTCCTCCTATCATGTATACAATACACATAAAATGTGTATCTATATACATAAACTCTTTTTAACATATATTGGTTCATCTAATATTATTTTGCTATTTTTTCTGCTTAGATGTCTGTGAAATGTTTTTTCTATGCTATCTCAGTTTATCTTACTAATTTTAATGCCTACTAAGTAGGTACCTGTAGTATGGATTATTCTTTCCTTAGTGATAGAAATTTGGCTTATAGCCAGCATTTTATTTCTCTGTTAAGAGCGGTACTGAAATGGACATCCTTGTATATGCATTTTTGTGCATATATGCAAGTATCCTTTTGAAATAGAGATTTAGAAATGGCATCGTTGGGTCATAGGATAAACTCAGTTTTAAAATGTTGATAGATACAGGCAATTTGCCCTTCATTTGACCAGTACTTAGTTCCCTTGTGGCTCAGCTGGTAAAGAATCTGCCTGCAATGCGGGAGACCTGGGTTCGGTCCCTGGGTTAGGAAGATCTCCTGGAGAAGGGAAAGGCTACCCACTCCAGTATTCTGGCCTGGAGAATTCTGTGGACTGTATAGTCCATGGGGTTGCAAAGAGTCGTACACGACTGAGCAACTTTCACCTCACTTCAGTTGTATGTATTTGTTTCCCTATGTCATCACCTATGCTTGGTATTACTAATCATTTTAATAATTTTAAAATAGAAGTTTGTTATGGATGAAATTACATTTCATCTATAGCAATAAAAGATCTCTTTAACAAGATTTTCAAAAATGCTTTGATCAAAGTATTCTGATGTAGGATCTTTATTTCCAACAGTGGTCACACATTACCTAAGGTCAGCCTGTGACTGTTACGGCCACAGGCACATTTTATTTTTCCCGTAGATTAGGTGGTGAGATTTTACGTAGAAGCTGCTTTTTGAAAAATTGAAAAAGCAAGTAGTTCTGAGCCAGAATTCCAAACGTTTTCAATGTGTTGGATTCAGCTATGCCCGTTATCTGGGAATGTGCACTCTACAAATGGCATCAGCGAGCTCACTTCACTCATTACTCTCCTGTAAGCATTTGAATTTGTTATCCCCACAGCCTAAATGAAAGGAACATTTAACATAAAGGATTGCTTCTTGAATTAAATTTGTTGTATACATACTGTTAATGAAGAGAGGGAAGGAAAGACTTATTGTTGATAAGAAGACAGAAAGTAACTTTTAAAAACACACCAAGATGATGTTGTGGTTGGTATTTGTTAAGTGGAATTCTGCTTTATCTGACTATTGCTTTGTTAGAAACTCTGGTCTTTTCATTTATTCTAAATCCTGTTTTTAGCTGTAAAATCTAGTGACTTGGATTACATCAAGATTTACCTTTTTGGCTAATATGTTAGACAAAGTTACTTGACATGTTGACAGTTAAGTTTTTCAAAGAAGTGCTCATATAGAAGTGTCCGATGTGAGATGATTAACCTCATCCCTATTCACACTAGCTCACCATGCCATCTCCTATGCCTGAGTACTTGAATGTGCACTACATTGGGGAGTCTGCCTCCAGGCTGCTGTTCTTATCAATGCACTGGGCACTTTCAATTCCTTCCTTCCAGGCTCTAGGGTAAGTGTCTTGAAGTTCTTGAATATTAAGTGTGATTTTGTAGCACAGATGTACATGAGGCAAGAGCTTTTATTTTGGGAGTATTTGATTAAAGGGGGCAAACTGATACAGCATTATAACTTGAAATTTTATATGAAGAATCATATTGCTGCTGCTGCTGCTAAGTCGCTTCAGTCGTATCCGACTCTTAGCGACCCCATGGACTACAGCCTACCAGGCTCCTCTGTCCATGGGATTTTCCAGGCAAGAGTACTGGAGTGGGTTGCCATTGCCTTCTCTGGAAGAATCATATTGGGTGGTATTTACTGTATATTATTTTATGTGGAAGATTATCCATATTTCATAATTTGATGAAGTTAACAGTTTGAATGAAGTAAGTGCACTGGAGCCAGCATATGTAATAGGCTGTCTTTGATTGGCTTAAATGAGGGAGGCTCTAGATGACTTGGGGTGTTATTTCTCCCAACCACCACTGTTTCAGTGTCATCTCAGGCTTGTTAATAAGGATCTGAAACTTGCATACACTGAATATGTTTGAAAATAGAAGTAATTGTTTTTCAGTCATGTGGTTGGTTGCCCCCTCAAAAGGTAAGAAAATATAAATTAGCCCATAGTACCACCATGATGAGTTAGAAGTTTGGTTGTTATCACTGAAGAGCACATCTGTATTCTGTTTGAATTACGTGGTAATGGAAAATGGTCTACTATGAGAAATCCAAGCTCTGTTTAAAGTTTGCCAGATTTCTTCATATTGTTTTAAAGTAACTGGTTTGAAGAAGCAGAGAGACCATGGAGAAAGTTAAGCCCATAGTTAGAAAAGTATTGGTCAAGTTGTAGGACCTTATTGTACAACAATGCCAATGTTATTTTCTAACTAAGAAGTATAACACAGGCCATCAAAAACTGACTTTTTAAAATCCGTTTACTCTGTTCTTTTTTTGTGTGCTTTGTGCACTGGTTGATTACCTTGACTTTCCTGTATAAACTTTAGACTCAGAGTTTTCATTCCAATCCCTAAGAAAGGCAGTGCCAAAGAATGCTCTAACTACTGCACAGTTGCACTCATCTCACACAGTAGTAAAGTAATGCTCAAAATTCTCCAAGCCAGGCTTCAGCAATACGTGAACCGTGAACTTGCAGACGTTCAAGCTGGTTTTAGAAAAGGCAGAGGAACCAGAGATCAAATTGCCAACATCTTCTGGATCATTGAAAAAGCAAGAGAGTTCCGGAAAAACATCTATTTCTGCTTTATTGACTATGCCAAAGCCTTTGACAGTATGGATCACAATAAACCATGGAAAATTCTGAAAGAGATGGAAATACCAGACCACCTGACCTGCCTCTTGAGAAACCTGCGTGCAGGTCAGGAAGCAACAGTTAGAACTGGACATGGAACAGCAGACTGGTTCCAAATAGGAAAAGGAGTACGTCAAGGCTGTATATTGTCACCCTGGTTATTTAATTTATATGCAGAGTACATCATGAGAAATGCTGGGCTGGATTCCAGCACAAGCTGGAATCAAGATTGCCGGGAGAAATATCAAAAACTTCAGATATGCAGATGATACTACCCTTATGGCAGAAAGTGAAGAACTAAAGAGCCTCTTGATGAAACTGAAAGAGGAGAGTGAAAAAGTTGGCTTAAAGTTCAACATTCAGAAGACTAAGATCATGGCATCTGATCCCATCACTTCATGGCAAATAGATGTGGAAACAGTGGCTGGCTTTGTCTTTTTGGGCTCCAAAATCACTGCAGATGGTGATTGCAGCCATGAAATTAAAAACCAACCTAGACAGCATATTAAAAAGTAGAGACATTAGTTTGCCAACAAAGGCCCATCTAGTCAAGGCTATGGTTTTTCCAGTAGTCATGTATGGATGTGAGAGTTGGACGGTGAAGAAAGCTGAGCACCGAAGAATTGATGCTTTTGAACTGTGGTGTTGGAGAAGACTCTTGAGAGTCCCTTGGACTGCAAGGAGATCAGTCTTGGGTGTTCATTGGAAGGACTGATGTTGAAGCCGAAACTCCAATACTTTGGCCACCTGATGCAAAGAGCTGACTCATTTGAAAAGACCCTGATGCTGGGAAAGATTGAGGGCAGGAGGAAAAGGGGACAACAGAGGGTGAGATGGTTGGATGGCATCACTGACATGAGTTTGGGTAGGCTCCGGGAGTTGGTGATGGATAGGAAGGCCTGGCGTGCTGCGGTTCATGGGGTCACAAAGTGTCAGACATGACCGAGCAACTGAACTGAGCTGAACTGAACATTGTATTTTCAAATATATGAGTCAGTTATAAGGTTTCATAAAATATATTTGACATTTGTTTTTGTTTTTATAGGCAAGAAAACAGCATATCATTGGTGAAAGCTTATTGGAATGAACTTTTTACTCTTGGTCTTGCCCAGTGCTGGCAAGTGATGAATGTCGCTACTATATTAGCAACATTTGTCAACTGTCTTCACAGTAGCCTTCAACAAGGTAAAAAGCACTTTATTTTTCCTTTTCTAGGATATAAGAGGAGACATAAGTTTTATAGTATTATGTTTAAAGTTAAGTATCAAAAGATAAATACCAATATCCTTTTTACCTTACATAATTTTTACTTTTTGATAAATTCATTCATTAATCACCCAAAATAGTTTTAAATGAGAGTAGAACAAAACTGAAACAAATGTATTTAAGTGCTATTTCTGATCAGGCCTGGTGAATTTTTACACTTCAACATACATACCAAAGAATCCAGGGTAGGCTTATATAGAGGTAATCAACTATTCATAAATGTATAGTTACCAACTGTTTTTAAACTGCTTTTCTTCATTGTAGCCTTTTGAATCCCATGGTAGGCTAAACTTTTTTTTTTTTAATCAATTCATCAGAATATATCCTTTCACTTAGACACTACTAAAGAGTCACAGAACAATCCTAATTATCTTTTTCGTTTTCCTGATTACAACTCCTATTCATTTGAGGAGACAGGTGGGCAAGCACTGATTTATAAATATTTATTTCAGAATGGCTTGTGACTATCCAAGAAGGTGCCCCATCATCAAATGGGAAGAACTATATTTTTTGAGTTCAAGAAAAAATTATAGATGGAGAATTACATTTATTTCCTTTGCATATGCCACTTCCCATTGTACATTTTCCTTGAACTATCTGCTTCCCCTCCTATTTAATGGCAAAGAATAACCTTAAGATCTCATCAATAGTATATATACCAGAAGTCATTAAATACAATAAATTTTAAGTTAGAACATACTGTTTTACTCAACTTTTCTTTGGTCTTGACAGGGTTTTGTGTTTTTTTGGCTAAATATTTGCTTTTGTTGTAGTAGTGTTGGTAACTTAAATATCTAGATGATTTTGCTTATTTTTCATTTTGCTTATTTTGTTGATATAAACTTAAATCCTACTACCAAAATTTGAGTCTTTCGTACTTTGGTTGGTTAGCCAAATTTTTAGTCTTTATGGCTTATCTTCTCCAAGGTGTATCTTGGAAGGAAACGTTACCTTTAGGGCTTTTTATATTAAAAGCCTGTTCTTTTTTTTTTTTTTCTTGAATGAACAGTGTCTGAAGATCATTAATTAGTTTTCATTTGAAGTTGCAGAGAGGGACTTCCCTGGTGGTTCAGTGGCTAAGACTCTGTGCTCCCAGTGCAGGGGGCCTGGGTTCCATCACTGTTTAAGGAAGTAGATCCCAAATGCTACAACGAAGACCCAGCACAGCTGAATAAATAAATAAATAAAATATTAAACTTGCAGATCCCAAATGCTACAACGAAGACCCAGCACAGCTGAATAAATAAATAAATAAAATATTAAACAAATAAATAAAATATTAAATAAAATATAATAAATAAATAAATAAAATATTATTTTAATATTAAAAATAATAAATAAATAAAATATTGAATTTTTAACGTTTGATAAATTGATTATATTCAAAGCTGGAATTTAGTGAGAAGGAAATATATTGGATAAAAATAGTCATGAATTTTTGCTGAACACTAGAAGATTTTGTTTGTTTCTTTGTTTTTAATTAAAGATAAGATATCAACAGAAAGAAGAAAATTATTGATGGAACACATCTTCAAACTACAGGAGTTTTGTAACAGCATGGTAAAACTCTGCATTGATGGATATGAATATGCCTACCTGAAAGCAATAGTACTCTTCAGTCCAGGTATATAAACATTTACTTCTTATTAAAAATACAGTGTTTGAGGATGTGGAGAAATTACAACCCTCATACATTTGCCATTGGGAATGTACATTGGAGTAAAGTGAAAACAACTGAAGAGTCCATCAAACAAGTGAATAAACAAAGTGTAATGTATATATAAATGGAATATCATTCACCCATAAAAAGTAATGAAATTCTAATACTTGCCACCATGGATAAACCTTGAAAACAGTATGCAAGTGACAGAAACCAATCACAAAAGACCACATATTAAATGTTTCCATGTATCTGCATTGTCTAGAATAGGCAAATCTATAGAGAGATTTGTGGCTTCCTTGGCCTAAGGAGAGGAGAGCATGGAGAGGCCTAAGGAGAGGAGAGCATGGAGAGGGACTGCTAATGGGTGTTTCTTTTAGGGCCAACAAAGATGTTCTAAAATTAGATTGTGGTGAGGGTTGCACAACTCTGAATATACTAAAAAACTATTGAATTGTACACTTCAAATCTGTGAAATTTTTGGATGTTAGACATCTGGGTATGAAAAGGAAAATTGAAGAAATCAGTGAAATGACATAGACTTTTAGTCCTGTTCAGCACTTGAATGTTTAGGTATATTTTGCTAGGCATCATTAAAAGGCAAAAAGAGAGATGAAGATTGCTTTGTTAATGGGTTAAATTTCCAAACATCTTACGAGTTCCCAGTAAATAGAAAAATGGGTCTCTTGTCTTTCTGCCAATTACTAGTTTTTACGTATAGTAAAATGAGAGTAAAGCTCAACAGTCAATTCTAGAGCAAGAAAAATTGACTATTTCCTTAGGCTCTGTATTCTTCATTTTGGTGTATGTTTTTCTTTTACTGTGTATCATCATAAAATTATCTGAGGAACTCTGCTTCTTACTACCTTCAGTGATATCAGTAAGATAATTAAAGCTATTTTGAACTATTCTTCTGATGTTTTAGATAAATTAACATGTATTGCAATTTTTATCACAACCAATTTGCCATTTTAATTTTTCTTAAAATTGAAAGACCATAGATTTGACAACAGAATTATAATGTACTTTTGTTGTATTAAGTATTCCCTCTATTTCTGTTTGCTACTTTTCTTATTCCCCTTAGGATACCACTTTCCATATTTTAGGCATAAGTTTTATAAAACTCTTTTAACATTTCCATTTCAGTGAAATATTTATATAGGTTATTTCATGTTATATTACTTTTCTGATAGAGATGATGTTCAGAGTTCATAGTTTCATAAGTATCTTTTTATCCTAACAATGGTGAAAGGAAGATTTTCTTATTAAAAAAATATAGAATATAGCATGCATGAGGGGGTGGGTGAAGTGGGTGAAGGAGAATCATGAGGTACAAACTTGCAGTTATAAGTAAGTCACAATGATAAAATTTATAGCGTGGGGAGAATAGTCACTATTGTATTGTAAACATGAAAGTTCCTAGAAAATAAACCTTGAAAGTTCTCATAGTAAGAAAAAAGTTTTGTAACTTTGAATGGTGACAGATGGTAACTAGACTTACTGTGGGGATCATTTCACAGTGCATATGAGTGTCACTTCATTTTGTTGTGTACCTTAAACAGATACAATGTTGTATGTCAATTATACTTAAGTTAAAGTATGTATTATTATTTTAATGAAAAAAATTTTAAAGAGTATATTTTGAAAATGGGGGCTTCCCTCAGAGCTCAGTTGGTAAAGAATCAGCCTGCAATGCAGGAGACCCCGGTTGGATTCCTGGGTTGGGAAGATCCGCTGGAGAAGGGATAGGCAACCCACTCCAGTGTCCTTGGGCTTCCCTTGTGGCTCAGCTGGTAAAGAATCCACCTGCAATATGGGAGACCTGAGTTCAATCCCTGGGTTGGGAAGATCCCCTGGAGACGGGAAAGGCTACCCACTCCAGTATTCTGGCCTGGAGAATTCTATAGAGTGTATGGTCCATGGGGCCACAAAGAGTTGGACATGGCTGAGCGAGTTTCACTTTCACTTTCATTCTGAAAATATTTCATTGGTTAAAAATACTTTTAACTAAGCTAAGTCATTTCATTTTTTTGTTTCTATTGAAAGCAAAATGATCAAAATCCTTTCTACCACTTTTGAAATAGAAAAAGCTGTTTTATTTTATTTGAGCCCAATGGTTTCATTTTTTTATTAGATGTTAGAAAACATATATGAGATGAAATAGTTTTAAGGGTTTAAGTACAGTGCCTGGTATTTAGTGGGTGGGTTACTAAAATAGTGTTTGTGGAATGAAAGAGCCACACATATATGATAGAGCTTCCTTCTGAACTGTTTTTTATCACCTCTTCCATCTCCACTTAGTGTCTTAGTACATGAGTATTCAGGACTAAAGTAACAATATATTCTTTAATGTTTCAGACCATCCAGGCCTAGAAAACATGGAACAGATTGAGAAATTTCAGGAAAAGGCTTATGTTGAATTCCAAGATTATATAACCAAAACATATCCAGATGACACCTACAGGTATTTAGAAGTTAAATACTATTTAATTAAATTCGTCTTAAAAATTTTTGTGAATCTGTTTCCTTATTCTCCATTCCAAGTGTAATTAAATTTAGTCAGCTTTGGCCTTTCAATGCATTGTTGCAAGTACTTTATATGTACTGTTTTATATGAGGCTTCAGCACAGAAAGGATAAGTAACTTGCTCCAAGTCACACAATAAACAGCAGAGCCAGGTAGTTTGACTCTCACACCCAAGTTCTTAACTTGCTTCAGATGAAATAATGGATTGAATTAGAAAAGTGCATGAATAAAAAAATACCATTAGCTTATTTTATAATTAATTTTGAAATTTGGCTTATGGCATTTATAGCGAGGTGTTTCTTACCAGTGTCCTTTAATAAAATGAACTCAAGTTTTGAGTGATTAAGCATTTGGCTGTCAGAGCAAGAGCATCTGGGTTTAATGCCTAACCCTGCCACTTACTAGCTGTATGACCTTATAGCAGTTTATAGAAGTTATTTAACTTCTGTTTCAATTTCTTTACTGTAAAATGGAGATAATAGCACCCACATTTTACAATTAGTATAAGGATTAAATCAGTTAATATATTCAAAGAGCTTAGTAGAGCAGTGCCTGTTACATAGTAAGGGCTATATAAATTTGTTTACTAATATTATTAGCATACCTCAAACTAGTAAAAGAATATTTTACATATAATAACTTTTTACATATATTAGATAATAGGCTTATTAGCCAGTTCCATCATGAAAATCAGCTGTAGTTTATCTAACATCTAACCAGTTTTCCTACCCTACTTCCTACCAGTTCTGTGAATACGGCTCAGCTGGTGGGAACAAACAGGAAATGAGTAATTTGAGCAGTAAGTACATGAATACAGAAAGATTACTGAATTCTGGGTCTGCTGGCTTCACTTGTTCTCAAGAGCGTAAGGCCTTAGCATAGAGGGAGGATAAATAATGCCGCAAACTTTTTGGAAAGGTGGTTCTTTGGGTGTTGGTTTTGTTATGATCTTTTTTTTTTTTCAGTTTTTTAAAGTTTCAAAAGTTTTATACCTTATATAAATTAATGGGCTTCCCTGATGGCTGAAACGGTGGAGTCTGCCTGCAACGCTGGAGTCTAGGGTTTGATCCCTGGGTCAAGAAGATTCCCTGGAGAAGGGCATGACAACCCATTTTAGTATTCTTGGTTGTCCTCTTGGACAGAGGAGCCTGACAGGCTACAGTCCATGGGGTCGCAAAGAGTTGGACGCAACTGAGCAACTAGCACACACACATACAAATAAATACAATATTTAAAATTTTCTTTGTTTTGACTCTACACCTGCCTGCTGACCTCTGTTCCGTTAGGTTCCAGGTTCTTTGACCTCTGGAATTCTTTCTTAGTTTCTTATATTCGTAGTTAGTTTAATTAATTATCTTTGGATAGCAGTTTTCAACTTATAATATACTTTCACACAAGACATTGTCCTACCTCACTAGCACAGAAACTGTTAGGGATCATTTTGTTGATTGTCACAACATTGTGAAAGAGACAGAGGGAGTAGTGGCTTCCACTCATTCATGTAGCTAGGAAGTAGTTAAATCAGGATTTGAACCTAATGGTTTTGATTCTGTAATCTGTGCTCTTCCCATTAATAACAACTATTGCCTATCTTGGGCTTCTCTGGTGGCTCAGCTGGTAAAGGATCTGCCTGCAATATGGGAGACCTGGGTTCGATCCCTGGGTTGGGAAGATTCCCTGGAGAGGGGAACAGCTGCCCACTCCAGTATTCTGGCCTGGAGAATTCCATGGACTGTATAATCCATGGGGTCGCAGAGTCAGGCACAACTGAGCGACTTTTCACTTCACTTCACTTCACTGCCTATTTTACTATTCCCAATACATTTTGCAAAGCAAATCCAAAAAAAACTATCATTGAGCCTCATGTAGCCTGATAACACAAAACATGGCTATTCTTATAACCTTGAAAGAGTTCCTAAGCCATTAAACTTATAACTTGATCCATGGTTTAAAACTTTGCTCCATGGTTCATACAACCAACTAGAGGTAGCACAGCATAGCAGTTAAGAGCAAGACTTTCCAATGAAGTCTGTCAGACATCATATATATCCAGCTGATTGTCATATAGTTTAAGGCTTGAGAATACTAAAGCTTTTAAGTGTTGAAAACTGTTGGTAATCTTTGTTAAATTATGGCATTAGTATTCATGGAGAAATTACTTACATCATTCTACTGAGTTACTCTTTGATCTAAAACCTTGTTCGCCTTTCTTTTCTCTTTTGAGGTTGTCTAGACTACTACTTCGATTGCCAGCTTTGAGATTGATGAACGCTACCATCACCGAAGAACTGTTTTTCAAAGGTCTCATCGGCAATGTTCGAATTGACAGTGTCATCCCACATATTTTAAAAATGGAACCTGCAGATTATAATTCACAAATAATTGGTCACAGCATTTGAAAGCTGAAATCTCAGTTTAAAGTGATTGTTCTTTCCCAGAACACAAGAAGACACCAAATTGAACTCACTGATTCCAGGGCATCTGGAAATTTTTACTTTAAAAGAGAAACCAAAAACCAAGATATTTTGATTTTACTTCCTTAAGAAGAATGTTTGAAGTGACTGAGCAGGTAGCAGGAATTAGAATTTCCTTTCCTGTCTTATTTAAGTGAATAAAAAATACTATCAATTTATTCTTGGTTAAGATGATGCCTAATGCTGTCACCTCTTGACTAAGATTTCTCCTTTTACTTTATAAAACAAATAAGTAATTCTCTCTTTTTTTTCCCCAGAATTGTGTTCTATTCATGTTTACTCTCATTATGAACTAGTACAAACAATCGCTAAGAAGGATCTTCTTGCATTTTACACTTCTAAAATATAATCTGTTTTAATTACCTGTCTAAAGAAGATTATTTTATGCTCAGTGGTATAATGATAACACTGGGACTATAGGAGATAATAATTGAATATAAATATTTTTTTGTTTTTTGTAAATATCATGGCACCATTAGCATTTATCACCCTCATTGCTGGCAATGAGACATAGGTTATTTGTGATCTTAAGAGCTGATATTTTTAGTGTTGTGTATTATTAGTTACAAGCACTTTTTATTTATGTATGTAGCAGAAAATTGTTTTTGAGAATAAGATAAGGGTTCATGTTTTAATATTTTTGGTTTACTGTGTAATAGAAACTGATTGAGCGCCACAAGTTTCAGTATTTCACAATAGATATTTAAATTGTTGCTGTTTATTCCACAGAAAGCATCGGTCATCTCTCCCTCTTTTCTGACCTGCATTTAGTTTCCTGACCCTTCCATGGGATTTAGCCAGTTTCTTTTAGGTCACTGGAAATACCTCCTTTGTGAAAGTGGATTTATCATAGCCAGTCTGTGTTTTCAAAGTGAGTTAGACAGTTATTTTAAAGCAATTGATAATTTTCTGAGACTTCAGTTGTTTAATATATGGAGGAATGTGCACTGATTTTTCACTGTAAAGGGGAAAGGGCTGTTTTAACAATAGTATGAGTATCAGCCTGAAGCACTGCCTTGTACTACCACAACGGAAGCATTTTAGATTCCTTGAATGTCTTCCACGGTAATGTTTTCCTTAGCAGAACCTGATAATGTTAAGTATTTCTTTGCTATAACTTCGTGAGAAATTACTTTGTTATATCTATTTGTTGATTTTTTAAAAATACTAATATTTTATTGCACGCAAACATTTTTTACAAAGATGTTGCAGTAGAAGAGAAGCAGAATTTGGGGGAAGGATATGGATTTTACTAACTGCTACTTTATAGTAAATCAGAAGTTTTGAAGTATCAATTTACAGTCTTTACTGTAACTTAAGGGAAACTTTTTTTCCCTATTTAAAATGTGCTTTTTGTCAATGGGATTTTTTTTCTATAATTACAGCTGGGTAAACTACATTTAGTACAGAATACTCAATGGAAAAATCAGTAGGTTTATACCTTTATAAACCCAATGAAGAAAGCCAAGGATTCAAGAAATTCTTTTAAGTAATGTACTAATGGTTAATTAAGATACATGTTTGAAGTATTTTTCCTGATTACAGTTGTATTTGGAAGTGTTTTTTAAAAACTACATTAAAATGTGGCCTACATTACAAATTTGTTTTCTGCCAATATATTTGATTTCAGAGTCCTGTTTATTCATTGTTTGGTCATCCTTTTGTTTGTTTGTTCCATTGTTAAGATTTATGAAAGTACTTTCAGGAAGGAAAAAGCATGGACAATATTTCCATATCCCAATATTTTAGGATGATTTACAGTTCAATTTGAAGGCTTGCAACTAAATAGTACAGATTGACCATTTCTTTCTCTCCTGAAATCTCAGTAAAGCGTAACCACACAATGACAGATGAAACAGGAGAGAAGAAATCAAAGGATAAGAGAGTTGAATAAATGTTAGGGAAAGAAAATGCCGGTAGAGAAAGAGCCAAAACCAAGGAAATGGTCATCTGAATGCCTGCAAAAGATGGTACATTGAGAAAGAAGCCAGGATACGTTGCACTGTCCAAGAATGCTGTTTAGCACCTGGAGGAACCAGGTGCTCATTTTCAGAGATGGTACTTAGAGCATTAAAAAGAGGATTGATTGCATATCTGTCTACAGAATCATTGAACTACCTTTCTCTACGTTTATTGAAGGCAGGTGACCACTTTCTTTTTTTTGTTTTTTGTCTTGTTTTTGGCTGTGCTGCACGGCATGTGAGATCTTAGTTCTCCAACCGGGGATCAAACCCATGCCCCCTGCACTGGAAACTTGGAGTCTTAACTGCTGGACCACCAGGGAAGTCCCCAGTGACCACATGCTATCCTTCAGCCTTTTCAAGCAAGAAGCCAGAGATTAATAATCTTGAGACACTAAACCAGAAGATCACAGGATTTACAGGATACCAGGGATAACAGAAGGCTTGGATTAGATATAATCTTGAAGATATGGTTTAAGTGAAAATCTGAGTTGAATATGGGCTCCCTAAGCATGTTCCCAGAATGCTGACCACTGGGTATAGGCTTCTATGCCAGGATTTTTTTTCTTTGGAGAGACTAAGTTTCTTGGGAAAAACTAATGTGTCTGGAGAAAAGATCTCTAGACACTCAACTTTTGGTTGTCCCTGATAAGAAGACTGCGTACCATTTTATCACTCTTCAGTGAATCCCAGTATTTCCAAGTCATATATGTATACATGGGGTTTCTATTCAGCTATCTAATGCCTACTGTTAAATATGAACATAGAGCCAGGATCATCAGATATTTGAGGAAAATTTCTAATACATAAGAGATCAACTATAATCTGACGGTGGGGGCAGATAACAATGCAGTGATCAGAAAAGTTTTGAAAGAAAGTATCTGTATTCATTAAATGAAAATAGGATGCTTTGAAAAGGAAAATTGAAAGGAAGAAACTGCCCTTGGAAATTTAAACTGATAGCCAAAACAATTCATTAGAAGGATTGCAAGGTAAAGTTGTTGAGGAAAGATTTCAAGGTTTCAACAACCTTGAAAGTACAATTCACTCTTGAATAATATGGGTGTTGGGGCACCAACCACCTGCAGATCCTGTAGTACTATAGTGTGTATGTATTTTTAAAGTCTGCAAGTAAATAGACCCACACAGTTCAAAGCCATGTTGTTCAAGGGTCAACTCTATAACCAAGAGACAGAGAAAATGAGAAAAGATAAAATCAGAGAATCAGAACAGGACGTCTAACATTTTAATAGTAAGGACTTAAGAGAAAACAAAAGATGAGGTAAGAAAGTTATCTGATACAAGAAAAGTTCCACAGAAGGAAGAAGGACATGTGCTTCTCAGGTTGAATGATTGACCTGTTAAATGAAAAAGATCCATACCATCTTGAAATGAGAACAGCATAATCAAAGAAGATAATGTATTACTGCTTCTAACAGTATTGTGGAATAGATAACACTGAAGGCCTTTGATCTATTGCTGGACCTGCAAGAAACACGGCATGAGTTCTCACAGCAGGCTAAAGTTGTCACAGGTCATGAACGCTCCCTGTCCTGGCAGAATCAAAACTCTGGGGAAAACATTAATTTACATCAGAGTTTTGCACACTTTTCTGTAAAGGGCCAGAGCATCAGTGTTTTTTACTTTGAGGACCTTACTGTGTCTGAACTAACTATGCTGTTGTTCAAAAGCAGCTGTAGACTGTACAGAAGTGAATGGGCATGGCAGTGGTCCAGTAAAACATTTAAAAAACAGGGAGAGAACTGGACTTAGCCCTTCAGGTGTAGTTTGCTGACTTCTAATTTAGAACCTCATTGTCACACATTAAGCTCAACCAAATATGAGCTCACAAAATGATCAAAGAAGGAAACAAGCCACTTGAATGAGTCAGCAATAAGCAATACATATAGATCCTAAAAAATAGATATCGAAATGGTCATCTGTACACGATTCAAACTGTACATAGCAAGTTTTAAGAAGAAAAAAATGGAATTGAAAAGGTGGTGGGTGTTCTGATTCAACCAGTATCCTTTTGGACATCTGCTGTGTGCTGTGGTTGTAGGCACTTCTGAGTCTTCCCAACACTGCTGGCTCAGCGACCTCCCTTGGTGACCAACACCACCAGCGACCGACTCACCTGAGCCAACACCTAGGGCATCTCTTCCATCTTCCCACCCCCATTGAGTTCAACAGTAATCCCTGAGGCTTCAGCTTCCAGAGTTGGTCTCAAATCCCTTCACTCTGTGTGTGTGCCTCTGCCCCCAGCAGCCTTCTCCAGCAGCACCATTGAGAACCTGAAGCACGTCTGTCTGTCCCCCGTCCATTTCCTGCCTACAACCCTTCCATGGACCCGCTTGCCAACTGGACGTGTCCCAGCTGCCTCCCGTGGTCTCTGGAGCCCTGAGGGGTGTGGCTGACTCAGCCCTAGTTCTTCAGCCTTCTCCCTGTGTGTCTCTGTGGGACACACCAAGGTCCCTGTCGCCTTTGGGTGTGCTGCCCCCACTCACCTTCACTTGCATTTTGCTCTTCATCCCCTGCCCTCTGCATTCGGGATGGAGGCAATTCCCCAGGCCTTTTCAACCAGCTCATCTCTGTCCTTCCCACTGACCTGCCTTTTTTTTTTTTTTTTTAAATATATATATATTTGTTTATTTTAAAAAAATAAGTAGCAGAGTTGGCTTGGGTGGACACTGAGCACATATGTTGGGCTGTCCAGCACCCACAGTGGAGAGAGTTGAACCTTGTTTTTGTCAGTCAGCATTATGGGCAGTGGACGTAGAAAAGTCAGGGGGCCAGCAGAAATCCTATAGGAAGGTGTCTCCGTGCAAATAAGGGAGAGGCTGAAGAACCAAGTCATTTAGATGAAGAAGTACCTGGTTTCATAGCAGGCCTGGCAATTTTACAAATCTGAGGCCCTCACCCAGGTGGAGGATAGCAACTGCAGGCTGAGCAAAAGATTCCTGCCCTGCCCTGTTGCCTCACCACCACCTAATCAGAAGAAAGTCACATACCCTGCAGCCCTCAACCCAAATATTACCTATAAAAAATTTTCCCTGAAAACCACTGGAGAGTTTGGAGATTTAGAGTATGAGTCACCCATTCTCCTTGGCTGGCCTTGCAATAACTTTTCTTTCCCACCCCCACCCGCCCAAAAAAGCAAGAAATGGGAACAGCAATGGGGAACAAACAGACTTTTAAAACAAGCAGAAACAACACTTTAGGAGAAAATGAAATCTTAAAAATCAATCCATGGTGAAAGATTATGCCTTTAACACATCCTTTTAATACACACACACACACACACACACACACACACACACACACATCCCAGGGAATTGAAAACAGATCTGGAAGAGATGTATACATTCCCATGTTTACTGCAGCATTGTTCATAATAGCTACGAGATGAAAGCAACCAAAAACGCCCACTGAAAGATGAATGGCTAGAGAAAAAGTGATATGTACACACAGTAGAGTATTACTCAGCCCTACAAAAGGAAATCCTGTCACATGGATTTCATCCTACAATGTGGATGAAATTTAAGGATAGTATGCTAAGTAAGATAAAAGTGAAAGTGTTAGTCCTGTCCGACTCTTTGTGACCCCAGGGACTGTAGCCCACCAGGTTCCTGTGTCCATGGAATTCTCCAGGCAAGAATACTGGAGTGGGTTGTCATACCGTTCTCCAGGGGATCTTCCTGACCCAGGCAGATTCTTTACTGTCTGAGCCAAGACAAGTCCTGCATGATTTGATTTATAGCAGGTATCTAAAGTAGTCATACTCTTAGAAAGTAGGATAGTGGTTATTGGGCGCTGGTGACCCAATAGGAACTTCAATAGGAGCTTCCCAGGTGGCACTAGCGGTAAAGAAAGTGAAAGTTGTTCAGTTGTGTCCAACTCTTTGTGACCCTATGGACTATACAGCCCATGGAATTCTCCAGGCCAAAATACTGGAGTGGGTAGCCTTTCTCCAGGGAATATTCCCAACCCAGGGATCGAACCCAGGTCTCTGGCGGGAGGATTCTTTACCAACTGAGCCACCAGGGAAGCCCAAGAATACTGGAGTGGGTAGCCTGTCCCTTCTCCAGCGGATCTTCCCAACCCAGGAATTGAACTGGGGTCTCCTGTATTGCAGGCAGATTCTTTACCAACTGACCTATCGGAGTGGTAAAGAACGCACCTGCCAATGCAGGAGATGTAAGAGATGCAGATCCAATCTATCCCTGGGTCGGAAAGATCTCCTGGAGGAGGGCATGGCAACCTACTCCAGTGTTCTTGCCTGGAGAATCCCATGGACAGAGGAGACTGGCCGGCTATGGTCCATAGGGTCGAAAAGAGTCAGATACAACTGAAGCAACTTAGCAAAGCACAGTACAACCTAGTATAGAGAGAAAGGGGAGTGTTGTTCTGTGGGTTGAGAGTTTCAGTTTTGCAAGATACAAAAGTTCTAGAGATTTGCTGCACAACAATATATATATAGTTAACACTACTGTATTATACACTTTAAAACAAGATGGTAAGTTTTATGGGGTTTTTTGCCCTCCCCCCCCCAACACAGGATGCTAGGAAACCAAATCGTACTTTTGAAAACTTCCATAAGGGAGAGAGTCAAGTATCTTTCCTATATGAAAAGTATTTCAGGAACCAAATAGTTGAGAGGAAGTTTTCTCTTTCTAGGGCTTCCCAGGGTGGTGTTAGTGGTAAAGAATCTGCCTGCTAATGCAGGAGATGTAGGAGACATGGGTTCGATCCCTGGGTCGGAAAGATCCCCTGAAGGAAGGAATGGCACCTCACTCCAGTATTCTTGCCGGGAAAAATGAATGGGCAGAGAAGCCTGGTGAACTAAGGTCAGTGGGGCTGCAAAGAGTCAGACACCACTGAGCACACAGTGCTCTTTATAGGAGATTTGTGGCTAATGAAGGAATGAAATAATCTAGACAATGCTTAGCAGTGACAGCTAAAATCACAAAAAATGAGACAAGGAGACACCATGTATGATCCTGAATGGAAAGATAAAAAGAACACAAATCTTGTTAAGTGCCTAGGTTTAATACTAACATACAGAAATACAGGGGATAGAAGAACACAATCAACAAAATCGAGACAGTGGAAAACTCTACAGGAGAAATTACCAGTTTAGTTGTCAAATAAACTGGAAGGACAAAAAACAAGGGGTGGGAAATGGGGGAATCGTATATTAAAAGAAAATCAGTTACAAAATATGGAACGTATTTGGACAAACTAAAAAAATTATTAAATAATTGTGGAAATTTGAACATTCCTCAGCAGATATTTTATATTAAGCAGTTATTGACTTTTTCAGGTGAGAAAATAGTAATATGGTTGTGCTTTTAGAATAATTTTTATATTGTGGAATAAGACAGATGGAATTTTTAAAAAACAAAACAAAGCCTGTGGAAAGCCCATGAATGTCACAGTTCAGCATAAAATAAATTCCTATGTGACATAATTTTGAGTGATTAAGTCTAAGAAAAGAAAATTTGATCCTAACATTTGGAGGTTTCTCTTCTGGGGTTGAAGATTTAGTAGTGTGGCATTACATGTCTGGGTCCAATCTTATTACTCGGTCCTCTCAGGAAATAAAGTGTTTCAATTTTTAAAACTCTTTAGACAACTATGAAGGCTTGCAGTTATGGATTAGAGTGTAAATCTTAGAAACTTTGACCTTTTTAAAGAAATGATATGGTAAACTGCCATCTGGAAGCACAAAAGATGAGAAGAGATGAAGAAAGTGACCATGTGCCAAGTTTCTCATCTCAAAAGCTGGGAATCAGAGGAATATTTCAAACTGACAGATCAAGGAGTATATGTTTTAAAGCATATTGAAAGTCATAAAGTTAGATGCTAGAAAAAATAATGTTTGTTTAGTGCCTTTTATTATTTAAAAATGGCAGAAATGCCACCCTTATGGCAGAAAGTAAAGAGGAACCGAAGAGCTTCTGGATGAAAGTGAAAGAGGAGAGTGAAGAAGTTGGCTTAAAACTCAACATTCAAAAAATGAAAACCATGGCATCTGGTCCCATCACTTCATGGCAAATAGATGGGGAGACAATGGAAACAGTGACAGACTTTATTTTCTTGGGCTCCAAAATCACTGCAGCTGGTGACTGCAGCCATGAAATTAAAAGACGCTTGCTCCTTGGAAGAAAAGCCATGAGAAACGTAGACACCGTATTAAAAAGTAGAGACATTACTTTGCTGACAAAGGTCCATCTAGTCAAAGCTATGATTTTTCCAGTAGTCATGTATGGATGTGAGAGTTGGACTATAAATTAAGCTGAGCACCAAAGAATTGATGCTTTTGAACTGTGGTGCTGGAGAAGACTCCTGAAGAGTCCCTTGGAGATCAAACCAGTCAATCCTAAAGGAAATCAGTCCTGAATATTCATTGGAAGGACTGATGCTGAAGCTGAAGCTCCAATCCTTTGGCCACCTGATGTGAAGAACTGACTCACTGGGAAAGACCCTGATGCTGGGAAAGAGTGAAGGCAAGCGAAGGGGATGACAGAGGATGAGATGGTTGGATGGCATCACAGGCTCAATGGATGTGAGTTTGAGCAAGCTCCAGGAGCTGGTGATGGACAGGGACACCTGGCGTTCTGCAGTTCATGGGGTCTCAAGAGTCGGACACGATTGAGCGACTGAACTGAACTGATAATTTAAAAAATTAAACATGCATCTAATTTAAATTAGAAAATAGTTTTTTATTATTTCAAATACACTTTAAATATTTAAAATTTTAAACTTGAAACTGAATCCATTAAGTCCTTGAAAGTAGATACTTAATCTTGTACTTTTCTATTCCTCTTCCTCAATGGCCTACCTACACAATGGTAGTATCAAATGTACTTACTTTCAAATGTGCAATAATCACTTTGTGCTTAATATTGAATTCCTTAATGGCAACTTGTTTCTATAGAATCTTGACTCTAGAAAGGATTTTTGGAGTAGTCTGAAGCAATCACTTTAGATGAGGAAATTGAGATCCCAAAAGGAGAAAACTTCACCTGGGAAACCCTGTTAGTAGTGAAGCCGCTCAGTCGTGTCCGACTCTCTGCGACCCCATGAATTGCAGCACACCAGGCCTCTCTGTCCATCACCAACTCCCAGAGTCCACCCAAACCCATGTCCACCGAGTCGGTGATGCCATCCAACCATCTCATCCTCTGTCGTCCCCTTCTCCTCCCGCCCCCAATCCTACCCAGCATTAGGGTCTTTTCCAATGAGTCAACCCTTCGCATGAGGTGGCCAAAGTATTGGAGTTTCAGCTTCAACATCAGACCTTCCAATGAACACCCAGGATTGATCTCTTTTAGGATGGATTGATTGGATCTCCTTGCAGTCCAAGGGACTCTCAAGCGTCTTCTCCAACACCACAGTTTAAAAGCATCAATTCTGAGGCGCTCAGCTTTCTTCACCGTCCAACTCTCACATCCATACATGACCAGTGGAAAAACCATAGTCTTGACTAGACGGACTTTTGTTGGCAAAGTAATGTCTCTGCTTTTAAATATGCTATCTAGGTTGGTCATAACCTTCCTTCCAAGGAGCACGCGTCTTTTAATTTCATGGCTGCAGTCACCATCAGCAGTGATTCTGGAGCCCAAAAAAATAAAGTCTGACACTGTTTCCACTGTTTCCCCATCTACTTGCCATGAAGTGATGGGACCAGATGCCATGATCTTAGTTTTCTGAACGTTGAGCTTTAAGCCAACTTTTTCACTCTCCTCTTTCACTTTCATCAAGAGGCTCTTTAGTTCTTCTTCACTTTCTGCCATAAGGGTGGTGTCATCCGCATATCTGAGGTTATTGATATTTCTCCCGGCAATCTTGATTCCAGCTTGTGTTTCTTCCAGCCCAGCGTTTCTCATGATGTACTCTGGAAACCCTAGTATAGGTGATTTTTCCACTTGTCCTGTCTTCTAATTGGCATCTCTGAAAACTGTGGTGTTGGAGAAGACTCTTGAGAGTCCCTCGGACTGCAAGGAGATCCAATCAATCCATTCTCAAGGAGATCAATCCTGGGTGTTCATTGGAAGGACTGATGTTGAAGCTGAAACTCCAATACTTTGGCCACCTCATGCAAAGAGTTGACTCATCGGACAAGACCCTAATGCTGGGTAGGATTGGGAGCGGGAGGAGAAGGGGACGACAGAGGATGAGATGGTTGGATGGCATCACCGACTCGATGGACATGGGTTTGGGTGGACTCCGGGAGTTGGTGATGGACAGAGAGGCCTGGCGTGCTGCAATTCATGGGGTCGCAAAGAGTCGGACACGACTGAGCGACTGAATTGAACTGAACTGAACTGAAAACTCAACTCGGGAAGGACAACAACCAAACTCATCTTCTCTCGAAAACGGACGGAGGCCACAAGGGGGCGCGCCAGACGCGCGCATGCGCAATACCCACTCCGCCTGCCGCGCGTGCTTGGGAACTTTCTGTCGTCGGCTCCCTGCCGCTGAGTGGCTGGTTCCGCCGGTGGGTTTTTCCGCAGCGCGCCGGGGAGGCGGGGCCTGCAGGGCAAGATGGAGTTGCTGCAGGTCCTGAAGCGCGGCCTGCAGCAGGTCAGCGGCCACGGTGGCCTCCGCGGCTATCTACGAGTTTTGTTCAGGTAGGCAGCCAGCCATGCTTTTGGCTTCTGGGATGGGACTTAACCTGGCTGGTTTCTTGGAAAGGGGTTCGGGCTCGGGTCACCTTGGAGAATCCGCAACTCTTCTCAAGGACAACCGGCCAAGTCAGCCTGGCTTCCCCCGGGCGGAAGTCTATCCCGAGGTCTCCCGGAGACGGGACGAAAGCCGGCTGTGGAGACAGAGCTGAGGTGAGGGCATATATGGGCTGCACCCCTGCTCTGCTCTCGGGAGAGTAATGAGCCTGCCAAAAGCTCACACTGTGTGACCTTGGGAAACTTTGGGTTTTTTTTTCCCTCCTTCGCCGGCCTTCACTTTCCTTCCGTCTACTGTAAGGAGTTAAAGTGATTACAGGTTTCCCTGACTAATCCTTCAACTCGGTGAATTGGACGAGCAGCATCGGCCGGGGAAACGGAGTTAAAGACCTAGAGCCGAATAAAAGAGCTAGGTGTTCGTATCATTTTAAGATGAGACACTGTAATTTCCAGGTTTCTTGAAATTTATTGCCAACTCCAGTGCGTCGGGCCTAGGGATAATAGATTTTTAAAAGTAGTCTTGTACTTTGAAGTTATTGCGTCTATATATTTAGTGTATTTAAGGCACATCAGTTGGCTGAGTTTCTCTTGTGGTGGAAGGATACAATCGGTGACCATAATCAGCATCTCCTCGTTTTTCTCCTTGGCACAGCTGCCTATGTTTGTGAAAGTTAATACTCTCTCTTTTACCTATGTATTGTAAATAAAGAATCTTTCCAAAATGTCTGTTTTCTTTTGGACATTCCCAGGGCAAATGATGTGAGGGTTGGCACATTAGTGGGAGAAGACAAATATGGAAATAAATACTATGAAGACAACAAGCAGTTTTTTGGTAAGTGCAATATTTTGGGGTCTAAGTAATGGGAGTCAGATTGGGATTTGATTTTACTTTGTTTTCCATAATGTACTTTTACAAAGTACTTGTAAAAGGATGAAGAACTCAATAGAAAAAAGAAAAAGATAATCCACAGGAAAAGAAAACTAAGTCACCAACAAAAGCATGAAAAGATGCTCATTCTTACTTTTTATTAAAAGAATACATGATTTTTTAGTTTTCAATTTTTATTGCAATATAGTTAATTTACAGTGTTTCAGGTGTACAGCAAAGGGATTCATGTATACGTGTATAAATATACATATTCTTTTTTTACATTCTCTTCCATTATAGGTTATTACAACGTATTAAGTATAGTTCCCTGTTCTATATAGTAGGTCCTTTTTGGTTATCTATTTTATGTATAGTAGTGTGTATATTTTAAACCTAAACTCCTAATTTATTCCTCTCATCCTCACTTGTAATTATAGAAATGCAGCTCAAAAAACAGCGTTATCTTTTTCACCTGTTGAATTTTGAAGTATTTGCCAATCTGATAAATACTTATTGGGGAAATGCCATAAGAGTATATAAATTGAAACTTCCCTGGTGGTCTAGTGGCTGGGACGGCATGCTCCCAGTGCAGGGGGCCCAAATTCAATCCCTGATCAGGGAACTAGATCCCACATGCCCTAACTAAGAGTTTACATGCCACAAACTAAAGATCCTTCATGCCACAAGGAAGATTGAAGATCCCATATGCCACAACTAAGATGTGGTGTAGCCAGATAAATAATTTTTTTTTTTAAGTATATACATTAGTACAGTCCTTTTGGAGGACAGTCAGTAAATTTTCTTAAAATTTACGTTGCACGTATCTTTTGTCCCAGCACTTTGACTTCTAGGAATCCACCTTAAATATTCTGGTAAAACAAAAATAACCATTGCAGCATTGTTTTACTAGTAAATTCTAAAAGCAACATTAATTGTGCATCAATTGGATACTGATGAATTGCACATTTTTTGTAATACTTGGTTGTTATTAAGAATGATATAAACCAGTACATTTTATATAGAAAAATGTCAAAGATGTTTGTAACACAAGAAACTCCAGATGCAGAACGATGTTTGATATCCTCACAGGAAGAAAATTAAGCTTTTTGTGTTCATATTCCAAATTTTGGAAGGAAATAGAAGAAACTTAGAAGTATTATCAGATGGTGAGGTTTCAGTATTCTGTCCCTCCATGTTAAAACTTTGTAACTCTAAAGTTTACTTAATTAACGTCTCTCAGACCCAGATTCCTCATGTTATAAAGTAACATCTTAATAATAATATTTGCCTCATAAACTGTGTAAAAAATAGATAAAAAGTGAGTGGGAGGAGCTTATCGAAATGTAGGAGTTAGCCTCAACAAAATTAACACTGCTGCTGCTAAGTCACTTCAGTCGTGTCCGACTCTGCGACCCCATAGACGGCAGCCCACCAGGCTCCACCATCCCTGGGATTCTCCAGGCAAGAACGCTGGAGTGGGTTGCCATTTCCTTCTCCAATGCGTGAAAGTGAAGTTGCTCAGTCGTGTCCGACTCTTCGAGACCCCATGGACTGCAGCTTACCAGGCTCCTCCGCCCATGGGATTTTCCAGGCAAAAGTACTGGAGTGAGTTGCCATTTCCTTCTCCGGATTAACACTGTGGGTCAGTTAATTCTGTTGTGAGGGTCTGGTCTGTGCATTATGGAATGCTCAGCATCCTTGGCATCGACCCATCAAGTGCTGGAAACACTTCCCTTCTGCAGTTGTGACAACCAAAAATGTCTCCAGACTTTGCCAAATATCCCCTGGGGGGCAAAGTTGCCCCCTGTTGAGAACCACTGGCTTATTGCTCGGGCTGTAAGTGCTCAAAAATTATTATACTACTGTTGCTATTATTATTACCTTCTTGAACTGTTGGAAATTTTTTGCCATGTGCATTTGTTACTTTTATAATTAAAAAAAATATCTTTTGATTGAGATTAAAAGTATCAGAGAGGGAATAATTAGTCTTTATTCAGGGGAAAAACTTATAAGGTGAAATATAATGGCCATGTTCATTCTAAACACATATAACATACATTATCTACTTTAATATTTAACATCTACTGGAGATAAGCACTTTAATCCTCCCGCTCCCTCATTTTACAGAGGAAACCTGGTCATGGACCTTAATAATATTTTTAGAAATATTTAAATCATGTATCCCTGTGTGATTGCATTGGATACAAGTTGGTCTACAAGGGGTAAACAGCAATATCTTAACACTTTGTAACCATAATTTTTTAATATTTAGGCAAATCATAGCTTTAGGCCTACAGTTGATTTTAAGAGATTATCGAAAAGCTGTTTCTTTTAATAGAGAAAAAAACTGAGGCCCAAGAAAATGTCTTATCCAGAAGGAACCTAATTAAATAACAGCTGGGTAGTGGCAGAGCCCCAGGCCAAAATTCTTTCTATTCATCAGTTTGTTACAAACTAGTACAATATTAAACTTCCTTCATTTTTTCCCCTTTCCTTCTTTCAGTTTTGCCTCACATTGGAAATATCTTTACTTTTGCTAATTTAAAAAATGATATATTTTGTTGTAAAACATTGAAACTTAGTGTATGAAGTGAAAAAGGAAAGCTTCCTTGTCTCATAGTTTTACCCCATTTTAATAGTATAACATATATATATATTTCAGGATTCTTCAGTGTATGTGTAAACATTCATTTTTTAAAATTATGTAGTGCATGTTGTTTGTAAACTGAAATACTTAAAAATCATGGGTCATTTTTCCTATAGTAAGTTGAATGTCGGAGAAGGCAATGGCACCCCACTCCAGTATCTACAGCATTCTTTTCTCTTTGAACACTTGTTTTGTGTTTTCTTATTTTACAAATTTTCACACCGTTCTTTTTAATAGCAACACTGTATTCCGCTGTATGGAAGAACCATTATTTTCTTGAATAGTTCACTATTGGTAGACTCTTAAATTGCCTTCAACTTTTTGCTGTTAGAGACAATGCCGCAGTGAACTTGATTGTAACAATGTCCACATTCACTTGTTTAAGTATTCTAAGAGTAAATTCCTGTAAGTGGAATTGCTGAGTCTGAGTATGCACATTTAAAATTTTGATACATACAGATTATGAGATTGTTAAAGCCCAGCTCTGTCATGGCATTGTTTTGCTTATTGGCTTAAAATTCTTTACAGGGATGAATTCAGTATTCCCTTTGTGGGGGTGAGGGCAGTGAGGAAGAGATGAAAGAAATTAAAGTTTATTATGCACTTATGTTTCCGATACTAAACTAGGTGTATGTGTGTGATATTTAATTTTCATAGCAACATTAAGACGTGGGTAAAATCATCCACTTTTAATAGATAAAGAAACTGAGGCTCATAACTTGGTTAACAGCTACTGATAATAAATGACAGTCTTGTATAGCACAGGAAGCTCTACTTAACACTCTGTAATGGCTTATATGGAAAAAGAATCTTAAAAAAGAGTGGAGATATATATATAAAACAGATTAACTTTGCTCTACACCTGAAACACATTGTTGTAAATCAACTAGACTCCAATTAAAAGTAAAAAAAAAAAAAAGTGACAGTGTTCATTAAAATACAGGCCTTTGCCTAACAGTTCTGTAAATTGTGGTTAAGCTCTCAGCTGTTTCATAGAAATTTGTTAAAACATGCAGCCATACTATTTTGATAACATGAGCTGTTCTACTTATCTAACCATCATATATAATGTTTGGTTATTATATAATAACCACCAATTTTCTAAAGAATCTCTGATGGTTATTTCAAAATATTTATATGGAAATCTGTAGCTCAAGTGTGATTGCTGTGAATTCATTTCTCTTGCCCCAATTTCAGGAGGAGCACTTTTCTCTCCTGAATACCCCTTCCCTCTCTGATACCCGCTTGGCAGGGGATCTGGGGGAGAAACAAGGGTTCTGCACTGTGGAAAAGGCTTGAGCCCCAACCACAGAGTGAGTTCATTGCTCTAGAGGGATTTTCCTGAGGTGGCCTCTAGGTTGTTGATAAACCTTGCTATGTACTTCCTGAAGTTTGCCTTCAATAGTACACCCAGGTCTCTAGTTCTCTAACTTTTGTGTTACATAAGAGCATATAAAAGTCTCTTCTTAATAAAAAGATTACTTTGATACTATGCAATTATGCTGTTTTAGAAAGCTGGTCTTTGTCTCCTCACATCTCTCTAAACTACATGTTGATCTTTCCATCCAGGCCGACACCGATGGGTTATATATACTACTGAAATGAATGGCAAAAACACATTCTGGGATGTGGATGGAAGCATGGTGCCCCCTGAATGGTAGGCTGCATCAGCATTTTATTTTATTTGAGTTGGCAATATTTGTTGCATTACACAAATGTTTGTCGAATTTGTATTCCTAAGTTAATCGGTGGTGTTCTGAAAGCATCGGTCCCAATTGCTGTGTGATTGGTTGTGTGACACACAGTGGCTGTGTGACTGGTTATCCTAGAACTTAGTAGCTTAAAACAATAAGTATTTATCTTGGAGTTTTTGTGGGTCAGGAGTTCAGACAAGACAGAGCAGGGATGGCTTATCTCTGCTCCAGGATGTCTGAGGCTTCAAGGGGAAAACTTGGAGTGTTGATGCTGGAATCATCTTGTTACTAATTACATCCCGTGGACCCTGATTGAGATTGACTCAGCACAAGCTTTATTCACTGGCCAAAGAGTGGAGAAGCAGGAACTATGTTCACAGATCAACTTCTTGCCCAGGTGGCAGTAGTTGTTGTTCAGTTGCTTAGTCATGTCTGACTCTTTGTGACCCCATGGACTGCAGCACGCCAGGCTTTGCTGTCCTTTACTGTCTCCCCAAACTCTTGCTCAAACTCATGTCTGTTGAGTTGATGATCCCATCTAACCATCTTATCCACTGTTGCCCCCTTCTCCTGCCCTCAGTCTTTCCCAGCATCAGGATCTTTTCCATTGAGTTGGCTCTTCACATCAGGTGGCCAAAGGATTGGAGCTTCAGCTTCAGCATCAGTCCTTCCAATGAATATTCAGGATAGATTTCCTTTAGGATTGATTGGTTTGATCCCCTTGCAGTCCAAGGGACTCCCAAGAGTTTTCTCCAACACCACAGTTCAAAAGCTTCAGTTCTTCAGCGCTCAGTCTTCTTTATGGTCCACCTCACACATCCGTACATGACTACTGGAGAAACCATAGCTTTGACTAGATGGACCTTTGTCAGAAAAATGATGTCTCTGCTATTTAATACGCTGTCTAGGTTCGTCATAGCTTTTCTTCCAGGGAGCAAGCGTCTTTTAATTTCATGGCTGCAGTCACCATCTGCAGTGATTTTGGAGCCCAAGAAAATTGTCACTGTTTCCATTGTTTCCCCATCTATTTGCCATGAAGTAATGGGATCAGATGCCATGATTTTAGTTTTTGAATGTTGAGTTTTAAGCCAGCTTTTTCACTCTCTCCTTTCACCTTCATCAGGAGACACTTAGATCCTCTTTGCTTTCTGCCATTAGGGTGGTGGTATCTGCATATGTGAGGTTGTTGATATTTCTCCTGGCAGTCTTGATTCCAGCTTGTGCTTCATCCAGCCCAGCGTTTCTCATGATGTACTCTACATATAAGTTAAATAAGCAGGGTGACAATATACAGCCTTGACGTACTCCTTTTCCTATTTGGAACCAGTCTGTTGTTCCATGTCCAGTTCTAACTGTTGCTTCTTGATCTGCATACAGGTTTCTCAGGAGGCAGGTAAAGTGGTCTGGTATTCCCGTCTCTCTAAGAATTTTCCACAGTTCGTTGTGATCCACACAGTCAAAGCCTTTAGCATAGTTAATGAAACAGAAGTAGGTATTTTTTGGGAATTCCCTTGCTTTTTCTATGATCCAGCAGATGTTGGCAATTTGATCTCTGGTTCATCTGCCTTTTCTAAATCCAGCTTGTTCATCTGGCAGTTCTTGGTTCACATACTGTTGAAGCCTAGCTTAAAGGATTTTGAGCATTACCTTGCTAGCATGTGAAATGAGTGCAATTGTGCAGCAGTTTGAACACTCTCTGGCATTGCTCTTCTTTGAGATTGGAATGAAAACTGACCTTTTCTAGTCCTGTGGCCACTGCTGAATTTTCCAAGTTTGCTGGCATGTTACTGAGTGCAGCACTTTAACAGCATCATCTTTTAGGAGTTGAGATAGCTCAGCTGGAATTCCATCACCTCCACTGACTTTCTTCGTTGTAATGCTTCCTGAGGCCCCATGCCTCTCCAGGAGACTCTCAAACACAGGCAGGTCTGGCTCAGTCTCTTGTGGGGTCACTGCTCCTTTCCCTGGGTCTTGGTGTGCACAAGGTTTTTTGTGTGTGTATTCCAAGCATCTTTGGCTGGTATGAGGTTTGATTTTAAACTTGATTGTGCCCCTCCTACCATCTTGTTGCGGCTTCTCCTTTGCCCTTGGATGTAGGGTATCTTTTTTTGGTGGGTTCCTGTTGATTGTTCAGCAGCTAGTTGCAATTTTGGTGTTCTCGCAGGAGATGATCACACATCTTTCTCCTCCTCCATCTTACTCTAATCAATGGCAAGAGGGATTTTATTTTAAAACGTAAAGACAGAGGGAAGAGGAGTGAGGCTAATGATGGGGAGCCATGTGCATTAGTCTGCCAGGAAAGGTAGGGCTCCCCTCCACCCTCAGGGAGTGGGGTGCCACTTCCTTTTTATCCTTTTTTTGTTATTAGTGTCTGATCATCACTGTTGGTAGGTGTGCCATTTAATATGCTAATGTCATAGAAATCAATGTATAAGATGGTTCAGGGTTATTATAGTTGGAGGTCAGATTCATTGGTTGGTCTCATCTGGTTCCATCTGAGTTTTTGCTTGTTGCTTCCTTTCTTATCTCTGGACCCTTTAACTTAAAAATTTATGTTCACTTTTATTAAACGTGTGGGTGGAGGCTTGTTTGGCTGTTTTTAAGCAAGGACACCCTGGCTGAAGGTGAGGGTTGGAAGGTTTGAGCAAAGACCTGGAGCAGCTCTGGCAACAGTCTGGAAATATGTTCTCTCACCGTCTGGCAGTTGATGCTGGCTTTTAGCTGGGGGCATGGCTGGGTGGTTGGGTTGGAATACCCTCAGGTAGCCTGAGCCTCCTCAGGCAAATGCTCTGAGAGGGAGTGCCAGGCAGAAGCAATGTCGCCTTATCTGAGTTAGTGTTGGAAATCATCCAGTACTGAGTCTGCATTCCCTTGGCTGAGGCAGTTAGAAAACTCTGTTCATGTTTAACAGGAGAGGTATAGACTATCTCTTGATGGAGAGGTGTCACCAATCATATTGTATGTTGAGCTACATAATGGTGTGGCTGTCTTTGAGGAAAAACAGGGTGCTGTAGTATCACTTGGCCATAGTGAAGAGAAAGGCTGAAAGAGCTCTGGCTCTGATCTTATTCAGCAGTTCAACTTAAAGCACATTCCTTAACCTCTCTGGAGTTTGGATTTCTCATCTGTTAAATGAGATTCCCTCAAATTCCGTAGGTCTCTAAAAACTATGATTTCTAATATGTTTATTTTAAAAATGAAATTTCAAATGTGCTTACTTGAATTAACAAATTTTTAATAAAAATATTTTAAAAAAAGTATTTATATCTATTTCATAGGTTGCTGGTTGATATACTCTAGAGCTCTCTAAACTCTAGAGATCCTTTGTAGAAGATCCTGGTCTAGAAAATTTTACAAAAAAAAAAAAAGACACACCTAAAAATTAAGTATCTGGTTAGTTGTGATCTTTTAGTTGAACTTGATCATCAGAAATAGTTTGGGGCTCTATTGAGTAGAAACTGAGATAATCTCATAGTATTCACTTTCATTGTAAAGGCTCAAGTAGAAATCCAGGCACTGAGTGAGTGGGTGAAGTGCTGCTGGGAGACAGCTGGGGAGACCGGGCATTACAGTGAGCTGAAAGCGCCATCAGTGAGGGCAGCGGTGCTGTTCCCTCTCTCCCGCTCCACCAGGTGGGAATCCAGCCAAGCGTTTCCAGATACGATTTTTCTTTTTTTTAATAAATTTATTTATTTTAGTTGGGGGCTAATTACTGTACAATATTGTAGTGGTTTTTGCCATAACAAATCTCATAAAGAAATACAGATTCCCACTTTTTCAAGAGAAAGTGGGAATCTGTATTTCTTTATGAGATTTGTTGTCTGTTTGTTTTTGAATGTTCATTTTAAAGGTATTTGTCAGTTTAAATATAGCACTGTCCAGTAGAACTTTCCGTGATGATGGAAATGTTCTGTAACTATGCTTTCCAGTGGGGCTTCCCTGGTGGCTCAGTGGTAAAGAATCCACCTGCCAGTGCAAGAGATGCAAATTCGATCCCTGGGTCGGGAAGATCCGCTGGAGAAGGGCATGGCAACCCACTCCAGTGTTCTTGCTTGGGAAATCCCATGGACAGAGGAGCCTGGTGGGCTACAGTCCATGGGGTCGAAAAGAGTCCAACATGGCTTAGCAACTGAACTACAACAAAACCCCGAGCCTCATGTAGCCCAGAGCACCTTGAAACGTAGCTAATGTGACTAGGGAAGTGAACTAATCTAATATTTTATTTAAATTGAACAGTCTACTTGATTGGACAGAGTAGTTTTTTTTGTTTTGTTTTTAAATATTATGGGAGCTAAGGAAAATATGCTTATAAGATTTCATGTACATACAGTTTTCAACTTCTGGTACACTGCTTGGACTCCTTAGGAGCATTTACTCCTATCAGTGATGTAGTTTGAAGACTATGGTATTGGAGTATGTCTTTAATAAAACTCATTGGCTCTTAACATGAGAAAGCAGCACTGATGTTATTTGAGGCTGGATTTTTGTGCTCTTTTTAATGGGAAATAATAATCTGTGGTCTGTTAAAATGTGAGGAGCTGTGATTTTAGGTCTGGAGCTATCTGCCTTCTCTGAAGGGGCATTCTGTATGTCAGGGGCACTATTTGAGACCACGGTCTCAAAGTGGAGTGTTGGCTTTAGGTGACGAGGTATCCTGCAGTTTTCATTTATTTGGTTGATTGTTTTTGGGAGGAGTTGGTCCTGAGAGTGTGTAGAAGGCCTGTGGGCTGTCTTGTTCAGATGGATGGCCATCTCCTTCAAAGTACCTATCTAGATTAGGGGTTGGGGGAGGGAACTGATTTAAATTATGTGGGATGAAACACATTTTAAATCATTAAATAGTTAAAAATCTGAAATGAAAAGTACTATTCAGCCAAGCCAGTTCTTTTATATGTAAGATCTGAGATCACATTAAAAAGAAGCTGAAAGCTGTGGAAGATAACATCACCTGCTAGGGTGCTGCCTGAGAGCAGTTGAGGCTACAAAGCTGGTTTCTTTGTGGAGTGGAGCCCCCTAAGTTCTGAGCACCTTTGATGACCCTTGTTTGTAAAGGAAGCTTAAAGGCTTGTAATGAGTCTTGGTTGGGAAAAGTGGTTTGGATTAGCTCAGCTGTTTGTTTCTCAGAACCCCCTTTTCTGAGTGAGTGCAATACATTGTAGAACTCTAATCTTACCTTTGATTTGACCCAATCTGAAGTTGAGTTGATTTTTCTTTCATTAGAGAGCCAGGTAATATGTATAGAGTAATGAACTACAGATTGTTATCTTTATTCATTCAAATACCTATGGTGAAAAAAAACCAACCTTTGGCATACCTAACGGGTGCCAAGAACAATTGTGGGCACTGAGGATACAACAAGTGAGTGAAACAAAGCCCTTGGTCTCATGAGAGGAAGCAGAAAAACAAATACGTTATGTATTTTAGGAAACAGTAAATGCAAGGAAGCTGATATTCACAAGAGTGAGGGCCTTCTCTCCTGGGGGAGGTGGCTGTTTTATACAGGGGTTAGGGAAGTCTTCTTGAAGAAGTAACATTTGAAAAGGGGAGAGGGTTGAGGTGGGGGGAAATGAAGAGTTCCAGACAGCAGAAACCAGGGTGCAAAAGCCCGTTGTATCTGAGATGTATTGCTTGTATTCAAGAACAGCAATGTGGCCAGTTTGGCTGGAATGGAATGAGTGAGGGGAAGATGTCAGGAAACCAGGAAGGAGAACTAGCTAGGGCCTACAGTAGCTACATCTACATGAGGATCTTTTAAGTCACGGGTAGATCCTTTGGCTGTTTTTCTAAAGTTCTTAGGAAGTCACTGGAAGGTAAGAGTGTGAGCTGTTTTTATTTAGCTTTGGCTGTGAGGGGTCTTTGCTGTGCGTGGGTGTTCTCTAGCTGCAGTGTGCGGGGGCTGCTCTTCATTGCAGTGTGCAGGCTTCTCATTTCAGTGGCTTCTCGTGTTGCGGAGCACGGGCTCTAGGGCACGCAGGCTTCAGTAGTTGTTGAGGGCTCTAGAGCATGAGCTCAGGAGTTGAGGCACACAGGCTTAGTTGCTCCGTGGCATGTGGGATCTTTCTGGACCAGGGATGGAAACAATGTCCCCTGCATTGGCAGGCAGATTCTTATCCACTGCACCACCAGAGAAGTCCTGTTTTACAATTTTTTTAAAATTGGGAACAATCCCAAATTTTCTGAAAAGTTCCAAGTACTTGAATCATTTCAAAGTAAGTTTTCAAAATGATGTCATATTAGGACTGAATTACCTTTAGTCTGTAATTCCTACAAACAGGTACATTCTCCTACATACATAGCTACAATGTAACCATCAAAGTTAGGAAATTAACAGTGATACACCACTGCTGTGGAATGGTCAGACCCTGTTTCAGTTTTCATCAGTGTTCCCAACAATGTCCTTTATAGCAAGAGGATCTGGTCATGCCTTTCATGTAGACCTCATTTCTGTCTAGTCTCTTTCACACTGGATTGGTTCATCAGTTTTCCTTGATTTTTATGGTGTGAAGTGTCCCTCAGTGTTTCCTCATAACTCAGTGCAAGCTATGCATCTTTGGCAGGAATGTCAGAAGCAATGTCAGGTTCTTCTTGTTGCATTTTATTAAATGGCTTCTGATTTTCCCAGATTTCTGCATTCTAAAGTTACTCATTTTCCCTTTACAGTTAGCATTTTGTGGGGAGAAACTTTGAAGTTATGTAACTATCCAGTTACTCAACAAACTTTATTTATAGCAGTATGAGCTGTTATTTAATCAATGGATTATAGTCCATTAATGGGCTTCCCAGGTGGCACTAGTGGTAAGGAACCTGCCTGCCAATGCAGGAGACATAAGAGTTACAGGTTCCATCCCTGGGTCGGGAAGGTCCCCTGGAGGAGGGCATGGCAGCCTGCTCCAGGATTCTTGCCTGGAGAATCCCCATGGACAGAGGAGCCTGGTGGGCTACAGTCCATAGTGTTGCAAAGAGTCAGACACAACTGAAGCAATGCAGCAGCAGCATAATCCGATAATATAATTTGTTGTTTTATTGCTCAAATTGAACTCAGTTTGACCAGTAGGAGTCCATTCAGTCCGCATTTGTGGTCCTTGTAAAACATCTCCAGCATTCTTAAAGCACTTTCTTTCTGACAAAAATTTAACAGGTTCATCTTATGTTTTCCCCGCCCCACCCATGAAAACAGCCATTTCTTTGAGGAGCCCTGTGTTTGTTTAGTTTTCTTGCTGTTTTTCAGTAGAGAATAGTATTTAGAAACTATAATAATATCTAAGTGCAAGATATGCTCATTACTGTTGGGGCATTACTGCTCCCAGGCCCTCTCAGTGGACAAGCTTAGCTGGCTCTAACGATTGTGTATGTGTGTGTATACAGCTATATCTCTTTTTTAGTCTACATGTTGAAAACCATGCATCCACAGCAATGCCACTGAATCCAGTCCAACACCACAGGTTATATTCTAGTTTTTTCTCTTTCCATATTTCTGTTGTTGTTTTTTTTTTTAATAGAGTACATATTTGATGAATTCCACTCTATGTATTGAAGTTCTCATTGCTTCCTTCCCAGTCCCCACCTCTGAACTCCCTTTTTACCCCACTTTGCTTCCAACACCCCACATCAGCTTGGCAACTCCCCCTACCTCCCCACGTGGATGCCTTCTCCCCATGCAGGCTCTGTCACCTTTTACTAGCCTATTGCCACACTCCTACTCTCCACCCACCATGCCCAGCAGACAGATACTTATTTTGCTTACCCCACCTAATGGCTCTTGGGGGCTTTCCTGGTGGTACAGTGGTGTCCAGAGGATGGACAGAGAAGCCTGGTGGGCTATATATAGTCCCTGGGGTCGCAGAGTCAGACCCGACTGAGCACGCACGCACAGTTGTCTACTCCTGTGTAATAGATTTTTCAAATTTAGTTTAAAACAATAAACATTGTCTTTCAGTTTCTGTGGGTAAGAGTTTTGAGTGCAGCTTAGCTGGGTATCTCTGGCTTAGAATCTCTCACAAGGCTACACAGAAGACACCGTGCGTTTTTTGTTGTTGTTGTTCAGTTGCTCAGTCTTGGACGACTCTTGGCGACCCCATGGACTGCAGCACGCCAGGCTTCCCTGTCCTTCACCATCTCCTAGAGCTTGCTCAAACTCATGTCCATTGAGTCTATGATGCCATCCAACCATCGCATCCTCTGTCATCCCCTTCTCCTCCCGCCTTCAATCTTTTCCAGCATCGGGCTTGTTTCTAATGAGTCGGCGTCAGGTGGCCAAACTATTGGAGTTTCAGCTTCAGCATCAGTCCTTCTAACGAATATTCAGGGTTGATTTTCTTTAGGATGGACTGGTTGGGTCTCCTTGCAGTCCAAGGGACTCTCTTCAAAAGCATCAATTCTTCTGCGCTCAGCTTTCTTTATAGTCCAACTCTCACATCCATACATGACCACTGGGAAGACCATAGCCTTGACTAGATGGACCTTTGTCAGCAAAGTAATGTCTCTGCTTTTTAATACGCTGTCTAGGTTTGTCATAGTTTTCCTTCCAAGGAGCAAGCATCTTTTAATTTCATGGCTGCAGTCACCATCTGCAGTGATTTTGGAGCCCAAGAAAATAAAATCTGTCACTGTTCCCATTGTTTCCCCATCTATTTGCCATGTGAGGCTGCAGTCATATTGAGGTTTACATTTGGAAGGATCCACTGTCAAACTCATTCACGTGGCTGTAGACAGACCTTAGAACACTCGTGTGGGCCTCCCCTCAAGACTACCTCATGATGCGGCAGCTGGTTTTCCCAGAGTTACAATCAGGAGTAAATGAAAGGGAGCACCATAGTTGGAAGCTGCAGTCTTTTTAAACCTAATCTCAGAAGTGACACCCCACACTGGTGCTGTATTCTGTTGGTTAGAGTTGAGTCCATCAGTGTAGCCCACACTCAAGGAGAGGTGTGTCCGCCAGGAGGATGTGGTCATTGGAGGTCATTTTAGAGGCTGCCCACCACAGAGATGCATTTTGAAGTCAGATGGACTCAACTAGATTTGCTGATAGATTGGATTTTGAGAGAAAAGGGTAGCTTCAAGATTTTGGCCTGAACTACTAGTGGTATATTAGCTGGGAAGAGGTGGAGTAGGCAGGATGGGAGAAGTAGAATTGGAAGGGGTAATCGAGAGTTCCATCTGAGATGCCTGTTAGACAGCCAAGTGAGTGTGGTGGGTAGATAGTTGAAAACATTAGTCCAGAGGTCAGAATAGAGGTCGGTGCTGGAGATAGGACTTAAGTGTGATTTTACCTAGCATAGTATGCAGTTTTCATAAATTATGGGTAAAAGGGGTGAGAGACTCTGATCTTCAGTTAAATATCTAGCTCTGTTACCCTGGAAACCAGGTTAGATTGTATCAATCATATTGCTGGATAAAACTGATCCTTGATTGGCAAACTGCATCTAGATTGAGAGGACTTACAAATGCCTGATGAGTTAGCTATGTTTGGGCTCCCCTGTCTTGTTGCACTTAGACCCGCTGTGCCCCTGCTGGGAATGGCAGTCCTGAAGCCGTGCCTGTGTAGTTGTTAGCAGAGATGTTAGCTTTTGTGGACATGAAGCTTTAAAGTCAGGGCAGCTCCTGCACCTGCCTCGTGTGGTTCTCATCTCCCTTGCACCTGTGCTGTGTCATCTAGAGAGTCAAAGAAAACAGCTTTTAGATGTCTGGGTGAGCCATGTGCCCTGGATGAACCACTGCGAAGACTCCCGGTGAGAGGAGCACCTGATGCTGCTCAGCTGGCAGCCTGTGGTTCCTGCTCCCTTCCCTTCTGAGGTGTCAGGTGCCCTCTGTGGCCTCTGGCAGTCTCTGAGTCTGTTGAGTAGTTACATAGTCTCACCTGGGGAAACATTGCCCATCAGAGGCATCCTTTCAGTGTTTTTGGTAGAACCAGGGCATATTTTTAATGAACTTGTGGCTCACTTAATGTTCCCCATCTTTGTGGTAACATGAGAAATTGTGTGGGAAAATGAGTTCATTTTGTCGGTCTTGTCTCAAAGCTTTCATTTTCTTTGAATCTGTCAGCAGTCGGTGAGGTCTATCAGTAGTTAAACAAAGGTATCCATGGTGGTGCAAACATCTTGGATGGGCAGTGGAGCCACTTGAACCTTGGAAATTGAAGAAAAAAATTACTGCCTAGAGCCCAGCACAGCACCCAGCTTACAAATAGTTCATGCCATTGAGTGAGTATTTATTGAGCACCCCACTACATTTCAGGTACTCATGGGTTTGTACATTTATACAGATGAAAATATAGAAGAGACTGTCCTGGAGTTTATAGTCACTTAATGAGTACTGGCTGGTAGACTAATACTGTATTGTAACTTACTATCTGTTATTTTCCTTTGTTCCAGTACCTTCCTTTTCTTAACTGTTTTATTCATTTAAAGTGAAAGTGAAGTCGCTCAGTCCGACTCTTTGCGACCCCATGGACTGTAGCCTACCAGGCTCCTCCGTCCGGCCATGGGATTTTCCAGGCAAGAGTACTGGAGTGGGGTGCCATTTCCTTCTCCGGGGGATCTTTCCGACCCAGGGATCAAACCTGGTCTCCCGCATTGTAGGCAGACGCTTTTACTGTCTGAGCCACCAGGGAAGTCCTTTATTCATTTATGGGGTCAGCAATTAGATTTTAATTTCTCCTTTAACTTGATTGAATAGAATACTCAAAGTCTTTATTTCAGTGGATTACAAATACTGTCTTATACCATTTTGGAGTACCCTTAATTTTATCTTTAAGTTAGCTAATTGCCACCATCTATGCAGTAATGTACAATAATATTTATTTTCATTTTTATGGTAGTAAACCAAGTAAATAATCAGTATCTACATGAAATTTGACATGATAAAACTGTTGTTGAATACCAATAGAAAGAAAATTTGGGCAGTTTTTTGCATAATAGTATTTTTTGCATAATAGTATAAAACTGCTGTTTTTATTTACATCAAGAGAAACAAAGTTTTGTTTGTGTGTGGTTTGAAATATTTGAACTCTGAAATCCTTTGAGCCAAGTTAAAAAAGAAAAAACCATGGCTTGCCTGGATTTTTCTTTACTGTGGATATACTTTTTTTCCACTTGGTGGCACCTTCTGTTCATTTTAAAGTAACATATCTTTCCTTCTTCTGTGTAGTACACTGATCTCTCCTCCTCATACATTAATTTTTCTTATTAAAATTAATGGTTAAATTACTCAAGTAATACATAAGTACTTTTTAAAAGAAATTATAGCTTATGTTCAAAAGTTTTCTTTTTTTTTTTACAGAAAATAATTTTGTCCTTGAAGATTTTTTTAGTGCCATGATGACATTGACAATGGTTTTTCTTTTGTGGGGTTAATTTATTTAGGATACCTAACACAGCCCATAGGGTTGCAAAGAGTCGGACATTGACTGAAGCGACTTAACACACACACACACACACACACACACAACATCATTTTAGTCAGCTTTTTTTTTTTTTTCACTTGACAGACAATGTTCTTTGTAGAGAAGTGAGGTAGCAGGTGGCGAGGATTACCTGGAGGTGATTACTTGGGGCTTGAGAGACTGGGTGGGTGGTGGTACCTTTTATTAGGATGGGAAGACTAGGAGAAGGGTAGCCTGTGAGGGTGGAGGGTAGGAATCAGAAGCCTCCTTTTTGGATGTAGTAAATTTGAGATACCTGTCAGAAATCCAAGTGAACAATTATGTTAGGTAAACAGCAGGATAGATGAATCTGTAGCTTAGGACAGAGGTCAAGCCAGTAAAGAATAAGTAGTTGCTAGCAAAGTAAGGAAGACAAGAGAGATTAGCATTTCAACAATCATAGGAAGTCTAACTGTGTTGATTTTTGCTGAGAGGTTAAGTAATATAAGGACAGAGAAGTGTCCACGTGCATTTGGCAGTATGAACGTCATTGAATCTAAATGGAATCTGTTCTTGAAAAAAATGTGGAGAGATCAGAAAAATTAAAAAAAATCTGTTGGGTGGGCAGGGATAATCCACATACACCCCTAAGAGGCAACCAGTGTCAACATTTGCCATATTTCCTTTAGTCTTTTTAAATAAATGTTTATGTTAGTTGTGTTCATAATCATTCAGTTTTATTTACTGTTTTTTTGTCTATAATATAAGCAATTTTCCTTTATTAAAAACAATCCTTATAATCATGATTGTAAAAATGTACAGTTGTTATAGAAAACTTGGAAAATCCATAGGACAAACAAAAATAAACTATAATTCCTTAGCCAAGAAATAAGCACTGTTAAGATTTTGTTCACTGATTGAACAGATACCTGTTTGTCTGCTTTTGAGTAGAGAAGGAATGTTTTCAAAGGACCACAATGTGGAGGACAGGATGTAGTGTATTGGTCTCGTCTTCTTTAGAAGATTTGTGATTATAAATATTAATAACTATATATAGGTAAATGTGTGTATACAGATATATTTGTTATATACAATATTTTCTCTTCCCCCTCCCCTCACTTAATATAGCACAGATGTTTTCACTTAATATGCTGCTTGTCAGTTTGAGTGTTGTAGTGTAGAGGGGCTTTGAATATAGACAGGACTAATGGCAATTTGGGTTTAAAATGAATATTCTATTAACTATAGCTACAAACTTTAAAATGTAGTTGCTCTTAAGCTTTGAGGATTTGTTTATGAATAGGGTAACAAGATTAGTAACTTGATTATTTGTGCATAAAAATAAAAAACAGTTATATTCTCTTGTTCTTTGATGAATGGTTAATAAACTGTAATGGAAAGAATTAAATTCTCCTAAGGAGTTATCTCCACTTGCAATGTTAGTTAATTACATCCTTTTAAGCATTTTAGGGCACATTTATAAATGTAATATATTTGATTTTTTAAAACATCTTCAGATGCCCGGTGTAGGTAGATTAATGAACCTATCAAACAAAATGTTCCTAAGCCCTTAAATGACTCCTGTTTATTCAAGCCAAAAATTTAAAGGTCCTTCTAAACTCTTTGTCTAGTAACCATTCTATTAGCATGTTCTTTCTGCTTTATTTTCTGAATATATCCCATGCCTAATCACTATATCTGTGGCTGTTACTCCAGTCCAAAACACAGTAATATCTTGCCTGGACTTTTGCAACCACTTAACTGGTTGGCTTACATTCTTACAACATCAGTATTCCCAACATACTAAGTGATCATATGTGTGTGTGTGCGTGCACATGTGCACAGTTGCTCATTCATGTCCAACTCTTTGTGACCTTATGGACTATATAGCCTGCCAGGTTTCTCTGTCCATGGAGTTTTCCAGGCAAAAATACTGGAATGCATTGCCATTTCCTACTCCAGGGCATATTCCTGACGCAGGAATCAAACCTGTGTCTTTGCATGTCCTGCATTGGCAGGCAGATTATTTACCAGTGCACTACCTGGGAAGATGATTAAGTGATTAGAGTGATTATTTTTAAATGTTAACTCAGATTATATCAGTACTGTGCTCAGAACTCTCCATTGGCTTTCTGTCATGAAGAGAATTAATATTCCAACTCCTTACCTGTTCTGCAGGGCTTCCCTGATAGCTCATTTGGTAAAGAATCAGCCTGCAGTGCAGAAGACCCCAGTTGGATTCCTGGGTTGGGAAGATCTGCTGGAGAAGGGATAGGCTACCCACTCCGGTGTTCTTGGGCTTCCCTTGTGGCTCAGCTGGTAAAAAATCCACCTGCAATGGGAGAAGCCTGGGTTCAATTCCAGGGTTGAGAAGATCCCATGGTGAAAGGAAAAGCTACCCACTCCAGTGTTCTGGCCTGGAGAATTCCATGGACTATATAGTCCATGGGGTCACAAAGAGCCAGACACGACTGAGCGACATTCACTTCACTTGGTCTGCAAGGCCATGTGCCATCCTGGCCCTTCCAGGTCTGTGTGCCCTGCCCAGTTCACCACCCTGCTGACTCTTGACTTATTAGCCACATTGGCCTTCTGGCTTTTCCTCAGGGAGTGACTGCACTCCCACCTCAGTCGCTTTGCGCTAGATGTTTCCCCAGATTGCGTGGCTCATGCCCTCAGGTTGTTCAGGTGTCTGTTCCGTGGCTCCTTAGACTGCCCACACTGAACGAGCCCCGTCCTTCTCCCACAGTTTGTTTCTCCAGCTTCCATGCTTCTTGGTAAAAATCTTGTTCGCTGTTGTGTTGCTAATGCCTAAATCAGTGTCTCACACATAGTAGTTGCTCAGTAAACATTTGTTAGATGAGTGTGGACATACTGTTTTACTTGAAACAACTGTTATTTTGCTTTTTGGATACATTAATTTTATTTGCTTCTGCTAGATGATCCAAAAATGGTATATCTGTCACTTCTTTTATAGCTTTTGTAAGAATTTGAAGCTGTTAATATATTTACCTCTGAATTCCACTCTAACTTCAGCCTGTCCTTTTTAATATCTTATCCCACTGAATTGTATCTTAGTCTTTTAGAATATTATTTTCCTAAATAAATTGCCATCTCTCAATGCCAGAGAATATTGTTTTCCTCATGATATGTCTGCTCAATCTGTCCTTATTCAGATAGTAAGTGTTGTGTAAAATACTCTGAATTGAAATTAGTGTTACTCAGTACAGTGTGTTGCAGGTTATTTTCAAAATAGTTCCTTCCTAATCTTTATTTTCTGTTCCAGAAAATGAGAATATTAAGTGGCTATGTTTTAAGAAACTATAAACTGCATGTTTAGGTACATATTTAGGTGTTACAGAGTATTGCTTTATAATAAATAACACATTTTATTCACTATTCAATGTAACATTTTACAAAGATGTGTTGGAAAATTTCATACCTGATTGTGGAAATAAACTGTGTAGTTTGGTGAACAAAGAACTACTCTGCAATTTCCAGACAAAATCTATTTGATGTTCACAGGTTATCAAAGTATAAAATATGCCAGACATAGTCATATGTAGAAATTTTTGAGGTTTCTAAATTAGAAAAACAGTTTGAACCTTTTCTGTGTAACTAGAGTGAAAGACATTGTGCTGTGGAAGTGACGTAGGAAGAATTTCCATTAAGATAGACTGAGAGAAACAGTCTATCTGCTACTAAAACAGTCAGTACTTTAAAGAGAGTGTTTTGTTTTTTTTTTTAAGTGATGGCCTAAAGTGGGATGAAATGGGGTTAGAGGTAGAAGAACTTACTTAATAGTCTCAAATAAATGACAGATGACTTCAAGGAGGATTTAAAAACCTGCTAGTTGTTTTGAATTAGAATTTTGATTTTTAATAGCTTTCTTTTGTCTTACAAAGTAGTACATGTTTATTACAGAAAATTCAGAAAATAACAAAGCAAATTAAAGTAACCTGTTATTCTACCACACAGAGACAAACTACTGTTGATATTTTGATATATGTTCTCATTTCCGCTTTTCCTATGCATGTGTATCCTTTGTTTTTCAATGTAAGTGGATTGTTTTAAGTGGTAGCCTGTGTTTGAATCCTGGCTTCACTCTCACAGGCAAGTTATTTTTAAACTCTTGGTGCTCTAGTTTCCTCATGTATTAAATCGGGTTAATAACATCTGTCTCATAGAGTCGTTTTAAGAATTAAATGAGTTAATATCTATAAATTGTTTAGAACAGTGCCATGACTTATAAATGCTAGCTAGTATTGTTCAGTAAATTAAGTAAATAACCTTTTTAAGCTTAACATTTGGTGAGTGTTTTCTCAAATCATGAAATATTCTCTGTTAACATAATATTTACTAAGGCGTTAATACTCTGTCATGTGAATACGCCCTGAGTTAAGTATTCCTTATATTATTCTTGGTTTTGTTCTTTGTGTGTTTTTACTATTATAAGTAAAATTTTGATCAATATCCTTGTATGTAAGCGTTTATCCACACATCCTATTTTCTGTGGCACATTCCTACAAGTAAAATTGCTGAATCCAGAAATGTACATGTTTTGTAAGTGTTTGGTACCTACTGCCAAATTATCCTCAATTAACATTCTCAGGGTAAATACATTCACGGTATGTGAGTTTGATTTCTCTGTAACTTTACCAGTACCAGATATTATTTTATTTTTAAATCTTTACCAGCTTAGCAAGTAAAAAGTTATATCTTGTTTTAATTTTTATTCCCTTAGTTAAATTTGTTGTTTATCTTTTTTCTTTTTATGACTTATCTTTTAACATCATTTATCTGTTTTTCTACTGGATATTTAACTTTTTCTGTTTTGTAGTGATAGATGAACTACTTTTCTGTATGCTTCCCTGTTTCTTTTATTTTTTAATCTTGTTTTCAGAGTTTTAGGACATAAACCTACTTCAATTTTTATGTAATAAAATTACGGTTTTTTTTTTTCTTTATGGCCTTTGGACTTTGATGTTAAGCTTAGAAATGGTCCTTCATATTCTGTTAGTATCAACACATCTTATGAATATAAATATTCTTGCACTTTTTTCTCAACAAAGTTAATTGTCCTAGCATAATTTGTTGTGAAAAATTTACTTTCCCCAATAATTTGATATGCCAACCTTACCTTATATATCCTTAAGTCTAGGGGATTTTGTTCTATTATTGTACTTGTGTACCAAATTCTTTGTACAAAGTTTTTCTACCAATTTTTTTATTGTTCTAATGTCTATGACTTTAGAGTTTGGTATTGCCAGCCTTCCTGATTGTTGTGTTTTCAAAGTGTTCTTAAGATAGGCTTGCAGCTGATCCTTAGAATTATAATTGTCAAACCCTATTGAGATTTTGATTCAGATTGCATTTAATTAAAAACAGTAATTACTGAGCTAACGAAGCTTGAGTTGGCTATCTTGTAATGAATTGTCTTTGGTTTTTATTTTGTTAAATATATCAATCTTATCCTATGGTTAGATGGATCTCACGATTTTGAGAGATACTTAAGTGCTATCATCATCCCAGCCAGTTTTCTTCTGTTGCTTGTATTTAAGCTCCTGATCAAGATGTTCTTTTTAGCAACCGGGAAACTTCAAGCCTCAGCTGTGTGACATACATGCTGTGGGGACCTTGGGACGGTGGTTTCAACTCTGTTTCCTCAATTTTAAAATACAGAGTGCTTAGTATTAAGTGATTGAGTGATATGTATGAGAATGTTTCATAAACTAAAGTGTGATGGAGTAATAATAGTTTTAGTATAATGAATATTTTTACCTCAAAAAACAATCTGGAGGGGTTTGTGTGGTTTTCCTTAGTCTGTTTTTTGAAAAGTTGAAAAATCTTTGGTGTTTCTAGGTTCAGTGATGTTAGGTAAAAATATCAGCAACATAAACACAGACTCCATCCTTGATTCCCAAAGCTAATAATGTTTATTATCCAAGGAAAAGCTTCAAAACTGCCTGTATTTTTGTTGCTGTTATTTGTTAATTTCTGAAAAGTAAAATTAAACTTTTTATCTTTGTTATAATATCCATCTTAAAGATCATTTACCATCTTAAAATCTGTTTTATATGGTGTATATTTTTATTTCTTAAATATCCTATTAGGCTGTTTTATTCTTTCTTCAGAAATAAATCCCTCCATTTTGTACTTACAGTGGCTAACAACCTCAAACTCAAGTGAAGTGTAGTATGTTTTCAAAGAAAGAGAAGGTCTTCTTTTCCTGTTCCTTTCTACACTTCTTTTTGTGTTCCAGTGTTTCTGTTTTCCTCGTTAACAACTGAAAATTGAAACAACCACCTGTGGGATTTATTTCCATTTGAGTTGTGTTGTAATTATGGTTTAATATCTTTGTTATTAATTTTGACATACTTGAAAATATTTAAGTACTAAGGTTTTCCCAAAGTGTAATCTGTTTTCATTACAAATATTTATCTCTTTTGTATTTATAACTTTTTGCCTTTCTGCCAATCTCCTTATTTATAGTCTCACTGACTATTTGTCAAGTTTAAGTTTATATTGTGTCCCGTAAGATAATAACAGTGGTATAAAATTGAAGTGGGTCTGATGCCAGCTCAACAGTTTTCTAGGCAATACTCTTAGTCCATTAGTGCCTTTAATTAATTGGAATAAAAATGACCCAAATGAAAACCTGTTTTGCACAAACTCTTCAGTGTGAAAATCTAAAAGATATTGTTTCTTTAGGCTTTGTTTAATAATACAGTTATAACAGAAGGGTTATATTAGGCTAGCAGATTATAAACATTTTCTTATTTCTTATAGCTTCTTATTCTAACATAATGAGAATAAATTATTGTTTACCCATTCCCTGACTCCAGCCAATAGTCTTACTAGATGAACATTGTTAGATTTTATGTGTTGGCAGTAAAAATTTCTTTTCGTTTTCTTTCCTTTTTTTGGCCTCACAGTGCAGTCTGTGGTATCTTAGTGCCCTGACCAGGGACTGAACCTGGGCCCTTGGCAGTGAAACTGCTGAGTCCTAACCACTGGACCACCAGAGAATTCCCTCCTCTTTTAGTTTTCTATCTCTTTTTAGCATTTTCTATCTCTCTATGAGCTCTCAGTTAAGTTACTGAATAGGCATATAAAAGCTTTGGACTCTACTTCTTTAAATATCATTTTAACTTTCAGGAGTCTTGATGACAATTATTTGAATAAAAATGGCTCAGACAGTAAAGAATCTGCCTGCGGTGCAGGAGATCTGGTTTCAGTCCCTGGGTTGGGAAGATTCCCCTGGAGAATTCCATGGACAGAGGAGCCTGGCAGGCTACAGTCCATGGGGTTGCAAAAAGTCAGACATGACGGAGCAACTAACATTTTTTTGAACACACTTTTTTTGTAGTTACTTAGGCTGACTCAAAAGGCAAAAGTTAAATATTTCTGCTGTGCCTTAATTTACATAAAACCCCTTGGTAAGTAAGAGCTTTGGTTTTCACAGCTAATCCCTCCTTCAGGTGGCTAGTGGAGCCTGTCTCACTACCAGTGTCTCATAATAGTCATGGTTTATTGGTCCAGGTTACTTTCACTAATCCCCATCTTCCTTTGGAGTATGTAAGAGAGAAAGCAGCTCGGTGTGTTCAGACTTCCTCATTCTTCATTGTGTTAGCTGGTCATGATATAATTATCTTGCAACTGTGATAGTATTTTATTGATCTTAGACAATTACCTAGCTGTATCTATCAGTTACTGTTAGCAAATACTCTTAAACTTACATAGCATCATGAATTTTTCTCATTAGCTTTAGTCTTAGTTATTTTACTGAAACTTCCTTGACTTGCCCTTTCCTCTCTAGCTGGGTAATCCCCCCTCACCCCACCCCACCCCTTTTTTTCCCTAGGAGCTGCAATTCTCTGCCTGTCACCTCATTCCCTTTTCTTCTAGGGTCATCTTTGTCTTATGAGCTCAGAGTCTTGTTATGAATACTCTCTCCCCTTCCTTTCCCATATAAATTCAGCTTGGTTTTCTGCTCAGTTCTACTCTTTGTCCCTTGGACTTAGTTTCTTTCTTTTCTGTTATCAGAGGGTTTTCTGTACTCCAAGGAAACACCCAGCTTCCTTCTTTTGGCCAGATTTCTGTCACCTCCCCCCAAGTATCTTTTGACAAACACTTGAAGCTGAAACACTCGTGAACTTGGGGCTGTAGTTGAACAATTTTATTATAACAAACTGTATATCCTCTAGTGCTCAGACTTAAGCTTTGACTTAAGATGCATGCAGAGACCCTCTTCTTCGACCAGAGCCTCAAGGGTTTCAAACCAGAGCTTCACGAACCAGAGCATCCTGAGCCTACTGAAACTGTGGAGGCAGCCCCTAGCATCTAATAGTAATGCTGTACGTCATCAGTTCTAAACTACATTTTTATATCTAAAATTAAGATACATGTTATAATCAATAGTGCCACAATTTAATTAGCAGCATCTTCTTTTCTTTCTTAGTGATACAAAAAATAATGGTGTATCTTAAAATTGATGGGGTCCTAGAGTTGATGACATATAATAATCATAAAAGCAGTAGCTAACATTTGTTGAGTACCTACCATGCACAGGAGTTTTTCTAGGTATTATCTGATTTAATCCTTACACTTTTCTTAGTAAGAATGTTCAGATGAAACAACCAAGGCATAGGAAAGTTCTGCTAGTTAGTGATAGAGCTGAGATTTGAGCTCAAGCAACATAATAACTCGAGAACTGCTCTCTTAGCTCTCCTCCTCCTACACTAGGCTGCCTCTTAATAACTGTCTTTTTTTTTTCTCTCTCTCTCTTTAAGGCATCGTTGGCTTCACTGTATGACTGATGATCCTCCAACAGTAAAACCACCTACTGCTCGTAAATTCATTTGGACAAACCATAAATTCAATCTGAGTGGCACTCCACAACAGTACGTACCTTATTCTACCACTAGAAAGAAGATTCAGGAGTGGGTCCCACCTTCAACACCTTACAAGTAAAGACAACGAAAAGCAATTTACGTGTAAAATATGGGGCTTTCCTATAATTGTTCTGCTTACTGTTAACTTGATTAAAGTTATTTGATTAAGCAGTGTCTTTTGTGCTTTTTTGTCCTTAACTTTGTTATTTATCAACTGCAAAATAGAAGCTTACAAACATGGGTAATTGAAGTAGACTTCTATTGGGGCAGCTGTGTGGTTTACAGTCCCCTGTCACCTGTTTGGTTGTGTCTGTGCTTTGCGACCCTGCCTTGCTGCCATAGCTGATTGATAGGGGAGACCTAACGCTGAGTTGAGCCAAACAGATCTTCTCATGGGAATTTGAAATTTGAATGGAGAGACTAAGAGACATCAAAGTTGGATGACTTTTATGGTGGCCCTGTAAGAAGGTTATGAGAAGTTTCCTATTTCCTGAGTTTTGGTTCTTTCATAGTTTATTTGAATCTGTGAACTACCCCAGGATCCATTCCAATATATTTTTATTTCCTTAAGCCAAGTAAGGTCACTGACATTTTTCTTTTTTTGTTCTCAAATAAAAGAGCTTTAACTAATATCCAGATTGGTTCCAAAGAATGGATTGTGGGCAAAAGATCTTCAGGGAAATAAGGAATCTTTGGAACTGGTACGTTGTTGTTGTTCAGTTGCTCAGTTGTGTCCAACTCTTTGCGACCCCATGGACTACAGCACACCATGCTCCCCTGTCCTTCACTATCTTCCAGAGTTTGCTCAAACTCATGTCAGTTGACTGGCTGATGCCATCCAACCATCTCATCCTCTGTCGTCCCCTTCTCCTCCTGCCTTTAATCTTTTCCAGCATTAGGGTCTTTTCTAATGAATCAGTACTTCACATCAGGTGGCCAAAGTATTGGCGCTTCAACTTCAGCATCAGTCCTTCTGGTGGATATTCAGGATTGATTTCCTTTAGGATTGACTGGCTTAATTTCCTTGCAGTCCAAGGGAGTGAAGAAGTCCAGCATAAGTATCAATTCTTCTGTGCTTAGCCTTCTTTATGGTCCAACTGTCATATCCGTACATGACTTCTGCAAAAACCATAGCTTTGCCTATATGGACCTTTGTAGGCAAAGTGATGTCTCTGCTTTTTAATATGCTATCTAGGTTTGTCAGGGTTTTTCTTTTTTTTTTTTTTTTTTGCTCAGGGTTTTTCTTCCAAGGAGCAAACGTCTTTTAATTTCATGGCTGCAGTCATCGTCCACACTGATGCTGGGTAGGATGAAAGGTACCACCACCTCTCTTCCTATTCTGGGTGGAAAGCTAGCAGCTACAGTTATCAGCTTTTCAAGCTCTTGTCCTTAGTCACCAGGATCCATAAGCCCTTGAAGGATAAGGCCCTTGGATACCAGTTAGCAGCTACCATAGAATAGTTTAGCAGAACAGAGATGGAACAATTTAGTGATGGAAAAAGGTTATGGAGTCAGGCGGTTGCTTTCAAGGACACTAGATAACTTAGGGAGAGAATAAACTTTAATCCCCAAATCTCCACTCAAGGTATTTAGTGAAACGCGGGGCAGTTATATAACTTGGCCAATTCCTCAGATTTCTTATGTGAAAGTTAAGGGATAGAATGAGGTCCTAACTGTTGGTACAGAGATGGCTGGAAGGAATTAAAATATCCCTTGGCTGCAAATTAGAGACACCTGAAGTGTTTTTAAAGCTCTAGTGGCCCAAGCTATTAAACCAGCGCCTCTGAGGGTGGGATATAGGCATCAGTGTTTGTTAAAGCCTCCCCTTCTCCCCCCACCCCCAACGATTCCTTTGCAGCCAAGGTTCTGAAATACTGAGCTGAAGAAAAAGAACACATCAAGCTAGTTGTGAAGAAACAGAGTTCTGAAACTTTCTCAATCATAAGAAATTAAGGTTTTCCCATAGCTTCGCTGCTGAGTATTCCCTGCTTAGCTAGATCAGGTTGAATGTGGTGCTCTCAGGAGATATGATAGTCAGCATGTTATTTGGGGGCAGCTGTCTGCAATTTGTTGACTCACCAAAGTAGAGCAGCACCAAGCACTAAAAGCTAGCCTGTGCTAGACTGAGATTTTGTGTGCTCTATCTACCACTTCAGTGACTTTTCTGTCAGTGCCTAAAGCATGGCTTTCTAGTGCAATTAGGAATAGATTGAAAAGGGAAACTTGTGAAAAATTAGAAGTTCTGTCCTGGCTGCTCTTCTTTCTGGATTGGGTATGCTGGAGGTTCACCTGTTAGAAGGAAAATGGGTGTGGTTCTCATAAGGAGGGAGAAGGTGGACAGAGATGTTAACTAGGAAATGGTCTGATCTGCAGCAATCTCTGTTGATAGTTAGCTTAGGGCTTCTAGGAATGAAAGCAGTAGGCAGCTACCTTGGCTTTTCTTGAAGCTGACTTTATAGGTCTGGATGATAGACACTTGAGTCAAGCTAGATCACAGCTTCTCTCTCGATTTCACACCTGAGTTAATTCACAGGGTTAGACCCTCAAGGGCTGTGCTATATTATTAGATATGTGTACTTAGAAAAAAGAAATACCCAGTGTTTCAGTGGACATTTGTTCCAAATGAGCACCAACTTTGGGAAGATTGAGAACACCATGGCCCACTAATAAAAATACAGGCTATGAGTGGCATGTTGGACCCCATTTCACTCTTAAGCCCATGGGAACGGCTGAACTCCCTTCTACCCCATGTTTTATTTCTTCAGTTCCTAAGTGTAGATGGTTGGACACCCTTTGCAGAAGGCCAGCATTGGATCCCTGCCTTCAAGAGTAAATATACTTGTGGCAGAAGGCCAAGGGAAGGACATTGGCACATTCCATCCTTAGCAAAATAATAAGTGAAAAAGCAGTATGTCTTTGGGGTAATTACAGAGTTAAATGCAACCATTGATGGGAAGAAAGGTACAAATGTGGACATTCCTGTCATCCCCAAATATACAGTGTGCTTCCATTTGACCAATGAGAAAGGCCTTGGAGGGTGACAGCAGTCTATAATGATCAAACTTAACCTTGAGGTGATTTGAATTGTAGATGCTATCCAATGGTCTCTTTATTGGAGCAACTTAATACAGCCTCTGGCATTTGATATGTAACTATTGGTCTAACTACTGTATTTTTACCCATTTTGGTTGGTAGAATCCATCAGCAATTGTTTGCCTTTACCTGGCAGGGACAGAATGGATGTCAGTTCTAGCCAGTTGCTACATGAGGACATTTAATGCCTCATCAAACTGTAGGATGTCACATGAGTCCACTGTGTTGATGCAGAGAATGACATATCAGATACCCAAATGCCTTGATAAGACACAACGTATGCCAAGGATGGAAACTGAATATCATACAAATGGAGGGACTTGATTCCCTAGTGATTTTCTCAGGGATTCAGTGGTCTAGTGCATGTTGAGATAGCCCCTTCAGTGTTAAAGGGCAAATTGCCGCACCTTGCCTTTTCTACAATTAAGAAAGGCTCTGGATTTTAGAGACAGCATATAGCATACAGGTGTTTTGCATGTATTTATTTCCCAAGTAACCTAAAAAGTTGGCAGTGCAAAAGCAGCCTCTCTAGGTGGCCCACCCAGGCTGTAGACGAAGCAGCTCGGCTGCTCGGCCTTCTCAAAGTATCTGAAAGATTGAAATGCTTTACTAAAGTCAGAAACAAGTCTCTAGGAGAGTCACAATGGAAGCCCACAGGATTTTGGAACAAGGCCACATCCCCTTCAGAAAAATTACTATTTTGTGATATGGCTCCCATTTGCTACTGGTATGTTGGAGAGCCTGCGACCTCAGGTGCTGTGTAATCCACCTACTCAAAAAGTTGGCTATTTCCAGTAGCATTCCCATAGCAGATGGGACCAGAGCAGGCCATGAAGGCACTCTAACTTTGTGTAAGTAGATTTCTCCCCACTCGGTGCCTTTAAGTACCCTATTCCCGCTCGGTGCCCCTATCAGCCTGTCCCTTTGCCCTCGTGGAAAGTTGTTGGCCAATTAATTAAGAATGGAAAACGTCAAGCCTGGCTTATAGATATTGTTGAACAATATGTATTACCAGGTGGAAGTATACTGCTGTATACTGTAGCCCCTATCCACAGTGATCTTGAAGGACCCTAGAGGGCAAATCCCAGCAGACAGGACTTCAAGTAATGCCTTTTTTATTATTATTATTTTTTAGTTGTAGGATAATTGTTTTTAAAATGTATTGGTTTCTGCCATGCAGTAATGCCTTTACATATATATGGCTGTGCTGGGTCTTAGCTGCAGCATGCAGGATCTTTAGTTGTGGCATGTGGGATCTAGTTCCCTGACCAGGGCTGAAACTTGGGCCCCCTGCATTGGGAGTGCAGAGTCTTAGCCAGTGGACCACCAGGGAAGTTCCAAGCAATGCCTTTTACCATGCACTTTGACTTGAAGAAAACAAGACCTGAGGCAGGCTCTAAAACCGTCACTGGCTATATGGTCAGAGACCTAAAAAAAGCAATGTTGACAATGGGTGTAAAGGTTTTAGGAAGGATTTTACCAATGAACCTTGAGGATGGGACCTAGAAGTTAAGATTAGAACAAAGCAGCTAAGTACTTACCAAGATGACCTCCTGAGCACAAAGCCTTGACTTAGTGCCAGTCTCTGAGGGAACCCAGCATGAAACACATCGAAGTCCAGCAGCCACCTGGTGACAAGTTCATTTCATTGGACTGCCTCCTCGTGGATGGAGCTGTGATCTGTTCCCATGGAAATGGTTATTCTGAGTATGGATCCTGTCATACCTTGGCCAGCACTAACATTCATGGGCTTAGAACGCCTTCTGCTTTGTCATATACACAGAGTGCAACTTCACAGAAAGAGGCAATGAACCAATGTCTGTGGGAACAATGTCTTGTATTCCTGATGTGCCCCTGTTTCTCAGACATTATCTTTCTTGTTTTTCCCTCTATAACACACCATATGTCAGTCACACAGCCTTCTTTCAGAACAAGATTCATTCTTGAGTTGGGGCCCTTGCACTTACTCTTCCTTCAGCCTGGAACAGTAACATCTTTGTGTTCTACCCTCTTTTGTATCACTGATGTCTCACTTAACCAGTATCACTTCCACAGCAAGATGCTCCCTGTCTATCTAATCTAAAGGATCTCTCTTGAAACTTCCTCTTATTTAAAAATTCTATTTATATAAATTTGCTTGTTTTATTTTCTTCATAGTATTTATTGTTCCTTTTTGAAAAACAAGATGAACAGAATTATTCCAGGAAATAATCTGTGTATTCAGCACTGACCAAACACCTAAAGTAAAACAGTATTGATCAGATTTCATATTTTTGGTAGAGGTGTGATGACTGAAATTAAATGGAAGCAGCCCTGAATAGCAAATTCTGAAATTTTAGGAAGTGAAAGGATCTGTGGGGGATAGCACTAAAGCATGCAACTAGTTATAAATAGAGAACTGAAAATGTTTCATTGAGCAGTTTTTATAGAAGAAAGAAAAAAGTACACTAATTGCCAGGATGTCATGCTCTGTTTCCAAAAAGATCGGTGATTATATCGAGGGTTTGCAATCACTTTGTGTGATCAGCTTGCAGAGACCTCCAGGCCTGCATCCCTGTTTTAAATCATGCTCCTACAGAAGAAAACTGCTTATAACATTCTCAAATACGAGGTCATCCATCCGCTCGTGCCAAGTGCCCACGAGTATGAAATGCAGTTGCCTCATAAGTGCCCTGTAATCAGGGCACATTTGTAAGCGCTGGCTCCAGGAAGGTAATGTCTGTCTTAAGACTCAGGGAAAGATAGGGATTACCGAAGTAGAGATGTGGTGGTAGACTGTCTAACAAATTCTTTGGGGCAGAACTGGCCTTACAAAAATTGTTTCCCAGGTTCATGTCTAGTGTTGATCCAACCCTCCCGTCCAAAGCAAAGGTTGGGCACAATGGCTACAGTGTTGCCCTTTTCAGCTATGTGAATACAGTATGAGTGGTGTCCCCTCGAGCTATGCCACACAGTTGTGGGTTACCCCCCAGGACGTGTCAGGGAGTTAATCCAGTTCCTGGGAAGCATATGTCTGGACATCTGTTGCTGGGGATGCCCAGCATCCCTTTTCCTTCTGTCATAGAATCCTGACTTACCTTGAGGACTATCATACCCCTGCTTGTAGTCCATATGGGTCAGTGGGTTTGTACCCACTCTCTAAATATTCTCAGCGTATTGTGTTCCACTGGCTTCAGTGACTAGTTCAGGAATGAATAAGTGACTGAAGACAGACCAGTGAAACTCAACTAGTAGGCTTTAGTTGGAAACACTGGAAAATAGAATTCCTCATTCTATAAGGCTTCCCTGGTGGCTCAGCTGGTAAAGAATCCACCTGCAATGCAGGAGACCTGGGTTCAATTCCTGGGTTGGGAAGATCCCCTGGAGAAGGGAACAGCTACCCACTCTAGTATTCTGGCTTGGAGAATTCCATGGACAGTATAGTCTATAGGATCGCAAAGAGTTGGACACAACTGAGTGACTTTCACTTTCACTAATAGACCTGGGCTTCCCAGGTGGCACTAGTGGTAAAGAACCTGCCTGCCAATTCAGGAGACTTAAGAGACACGGGTTTGATCCCCGGGTTGGGAAGATCCCCTGGAGAAGGAAATGGCAACCCACTCCAGTATTCTTGCCTGGTGAATCCCATGGACAGAGGAGCCTGGCAGGCTATAGTCCATAGGGTTTCACAGAGTCAGACACGACAAGAGACTTAGCATGCACACATGCACTAACAGGCCTGGGATGTTTTGAGGGGAGGAATGATGGGATCAGATAGCATTCTAGAATGAGATAGTGATAATGGTTGCACTATATTGTAAATATACTAAAGACTATTGAATTACACACTTTAAAATCGTTTATAAGGTGAATTTCGTGCTATGTGAATTTTATCTCAATTTTAAAAAAAAAGGATTTAAAAACTCAATTCTAATGGGTTATATACTGTATCCTCAGCATAAAAGAAAGTGACATTCACCCTACTATAGATCCATTTAAAAACTACCCCATCCTTCGGCAAGCACCGTATGATTATTCCACCTTTTTGCAATTGGGCTTAATATAGATTGAGTTGAGTCTCCTAAAAATGCCATTACCTGCAGTTAAGTGCAATGTGACATGAGGGTGGATAAGGTTTAAAGTAAAGTTCTAGTGGGGGGTTGAGGGAATGGAAAGGAAGAGAGGGGAGGTAAAGGAGGATGGGGGTGCCAAGTTTTTGAACGTTGAAAGATCACACACAAAGTTGGGCAGCAAGTAGAGGAGGCTGGAAGGCTGATCTGACCATCATGTCCTGAAACTGGATTTTGATACCTCTGGCTTGGGTAGAGTTTCAAGAAGCTTTGGCTTATAAAGAAAACCAATTCAAAACTGCCTTCAATACACTAATAACAAACCTGTAAAGCATCTGTAGTTAAGATTTAAGTAACAAGTAGTTTGTAGTTTCTAAGTTCAATGGCCCAATAACATTATCAAGGACTCTGGGTTTTCCCATCTCTCCACTCTGCCATCCTCAATATGGGGATTTATTCTCTTAGTCTGGCTCCTTTCATAAAATAGCTACTGCAGTTCTAGGCATCACATGCAGGTGACAATATCTAGAGTCAGGAAAGGGGGATGCCCCTGTCTTATATCCCTTTCTGAGAGCATGAAAATCTTCCCAGAAACTTTCAGCAGAATTGCACCTCATGCCCATGTCTAAACTAGGCAAGGATCATGAGATGCCCATATTTGTTTTATTAATCAACAGTCATCCCCAGTGGCTGGACCAGGACTCAGCCTTGTTGAAAGACATGAAGGGTAAGCAAAACTAAGATTCTGTTAACAAAAGCTGGAGGAATAACTCCTGGTTAGCATTAATGATGTCTGTCATGGGGAATCCTACTCCGAGCTTGGTGGTGTCCGACCAGCTCTTACTGTATCATGATTAATATTCCCAGTGAAGAAAAGCTGCCTTGTCCACTGGGAAAATTACCATTCTGCTGGAACTTTGTCCAAAAATGTAGGGATGTTTTAACAAACATCTCTTCTTTTTTCTAAATTTATTGAAATATAGTTGATTTACAATGTGTTAATTTCTACCACAGGCTTCCTAGGTAGCTCAGTGGTGAAGAATCCACCTGCTAATACAGGAGACATGAGTTCAATCCCTCACTCGGCAAGCTTCCCTGGAGAAGGAAATGGCAACCCACTCTAGTATTCTTGCCTGGGAAATCCCAAGGACAGAGGATCTTGGAGGGCTACATGGGGTCGCAAAAGAATCGTTCATGACTTAGTGACTTTAAAACAACAAGTTCTATTGTAGGGCAAAGTGATTCAGTTTTACATGTATATATTCTTTTTCATATTCTTTCCCATTATGGTTTATCACAAGATACTGAATATAGTTCTCTGTGTTAGGACCTTATTGTTTATCCATCCTATACATACTAGTTTGCATCTATTCCAGACTCCCAATCCTTCCCTCCCCACTACCCCCTTACCTTGGCAACCACAAGTCTACTCTATTGACAAACATCTCTTTGTTCTGAATTATGTACTTCTCTGTGAGTTCAGATGACTTCCCTTGCTTAGGTAGGCTCTACCAGTGAATCTCAAACAAGGCGGTTGCATTTGGAGACAGCTTCCCTGTACAAACTGACCTGAATTTTTTCAATTTGAGAATTGAGATGGCCATTAATATTTGTCATATAAGTGCTTGCCCCAGTTCCCTAACTGTCCCCACACCCTAAATTAAAACCCCCCTTATCTAGTTTCCCACTGGTGAAGAAGAGCTAAGATCTTATTCTCATATCTTCTCTGTGGTCTTTCGGGGCACAGTTGTTTCTTGATTTTTGACTGGATAACAGATTTCTTGCCTTCATTTTTTGTTGATCAGTGGTTTCTCACATCAAGTTTAATGTTGAGATTTCTCTTAGGGTCTTAGAGTTAGCGGAAGGAAATGGCAACCCACTCCAATATTCTTGCTTGGGAAATCCCATCGATTGAAGAACCTAGTGGGCTACAGTCCATGGGTTCGTATAAAGTCCAACATGACTTTCACTTCACTCACTTAGAATTAGCAACTGTTTCATTTTGCACGCTGCAAATGTGTCTTCTTTTGTTTTGGGAGAACATTTTGAAATCTGAGAGATTAGCTTCTTTGCCCAGAAATGAGACACATTTATACAATATGATTCAATAATTGTTTGAGACAATTGTTAGCGTGTGTGTGTGTGTTCTCAATTGCTTCAGTCATGTCCGACGCTTTGCGACTCTGCAGACTGTAGCTCGCCAGGCTCCTCTATCCATGGGATTCTCCAGGCAAGAATACTGGAGTGGGTTGCCATGCCCTCCTCCAGGGGATCTTCCCAACCCAGGAATCAAACCCCTGTCTCCTGTGCCTCCTGCATTGCAGGCAGATTCTTTACCCACAGAGCCACCTGGGAAGCCCACTCAACTGTTAGACTCCTAGTTTATTAACAAGTATTCCACAGTTTTGTTCTTTTTTCCAGTAGTGCTGAATGAGGGGAGCAGCCTGGTAGATTGGAGAGATAATTGACTCTAGAGTTGACTTTTAGCCAACTACTTCAGCTTTGGGTAGCTAACAACTTCTAGGACCTCAGCTTCCTCATCTGTGGTAGAGATAATCAAACCCTCCTTACAGAGTTCTCAAGTAAAGCATCTGACATATGCTATCTATTAGCATTGTTATCATCATACCTTAATTATCTTGGTAGAACCATAGGCAAAAGATGCAAAACCTAACAAAAAATTTTACATAGTAATAATTTATTGATTTATAGTTCTTGAAATCATGATCAATTTTAGGCCTTTTTACTGTTACTTATCTTAAATGGAATTGTAAATATTAACTAGTTCAACTAAATCTTGCATTAAAATATCAATATTGATCACTGTATGCTGTGCTGTGCCTCGTTGCTCAGTCATGTCCACTCTTTGTCACCCTATGGACTGTAGCCTATCAGGCTCCTCTGTCCAGCGGGATTCTCCAGGCAAGAATACTGGAGCAGATAGCCTATCCCTTCTCCAGGGGAACTTCCCGACCCAGGAATTGAGCCAGGGTCTCCTGCATTGCAGGTGGATTCTTTACCAGCTGAGCGAGCTGCCCGGGAAGCCCGATCACTGTATAGGAATGAGTAATTTAAAAAAATTATTGTATGTAATATTCCTTTAAATGTTAATTAAAATTTAAGTTTGTATTATTTTACTGACTAAAAAATCCTTAATAAATGTAACTATTCTATTTGGAAACAGCTCAAAATGTAGCTATTATATTAGATGTTATCTTTATCACCTTTTTTTTACGGAGAAAATGGGATTTGATATTTTCAGAGATGAACAACTAAAGTCTCACTTCCTTTGGTGGCTAATTACAATAATTTTGCAAGGTTAAACCAAATCCACAGTACATTCCAGACAGTTGTGGATTCTGTAATGATTTGCTTTTGCCAAGACAACTTAGACAAGCTAAGGATAGTAATGGGTTATGAAAATCACTCTTCTCACCAATTCAAGAAATGTGGCGGACATTTGTCCTTTTCTGATCAGTGCCAGGTTTTTCTCTTTCGGAAAATAGCATCCTTTTCTTTGTGGGACTTCTTCCCATCCCAGCCCTGCTAACCAGTGTATCCTACCTCGTGTCCTGACACCAGGGGTGAGCATGTGACCCAGGCCTGACCAACGCTCGCACCTTCTTCCCGACCCCAGTGAGTATCCCAGAAGACACACAACCCAGCGTAGGGTAACACGTCCTATCCTGGGATTTTTCCTAAGTGAAACTAGTAAGGAAAGTGCTCTTTCCTCCTGGGACCACAAAACTATATACAGTTCCAGGGTTGTTACCAGCCATCTTTTAGCCTTGGAGAAAAGCCTGAGGAAATAAAGAAGTCGTAGCAGAGCAGAAAGAGTCCCAGGTGTGTTAAACCCCTGGTTTCTAGTTCCTCAGAGCTGCCCTGATTCCTGGGTGTCTTCTTTGATTCCACAACTTACTCCTTACCCCAAATCCTCTTCTTGCTCAAGTGAAGTTCAAGCTGAATTTCTTGTATTGGCAGTAAAAATACCCCTGACAAATGCAATAGGATATTAGTTGGTACTTGGTTAACAATCAGTGCTTGTCAAATTTACTAATACAGTAGTGAAGAGAGTTGTTTTTATTCTTCTGAAATGTGATTATTAGTGTCTTATTTAACACTATATGGCTTTATAGAAATAAATGTCATTGTAATTAGATCAAAGGGATTTATTTGACAGCCTTCTATGATCTTCAGTTTTCTATAGATGAAATGGTTTTCTCTGGCTAAGGCTGTCATGCCAAACCTGGGCTTTGAGCATTGTGATTGGGGTCATTTTTATGAGGCCTCCTTTAGCCTACCTTGTCTCTTGCTGTTGCTTCATCTGTGCAGCATCCTAATGGGAACAGCGTACATTTGCCAGTTCGGGTCTGACAGTCCATCCTTAAGCCTATGTTACTTCTGACTGTCTTTCAGTGGATCTTTTGCTTCTACTCATGGCACTGTATCACTTGGTTTCTTTTCAGTTGTTGCTAGGAAACACCATCGGCATCCATTCATGCTTTAGAATTACAGTCAACTCAAGCTTTTCCTGATTTGAAGAAGAGTGTTACAAATGCAGAGGCAATGTCAGAAAATTCCCCTTCAGTTTTGTGAAGGGTCATCAGGAGTGTGGTTGAGGACTGGAGGAGGGTAGGTAGTAGCTATGCAAATCAAATGTCTATTAGGGTGTTCCTGCTGCTTTAGTTCAAGATATAAATAAAATCGACTCAAACTCTCACCCCTCCTTTCACATTTGAAGAAAATCCAGTAATCTATCCAAGGATTTGGGGAAGGGTAGAGTTCATGTTCTTACAGATTAACCTCTGGCTCCAGAGGTTAATGGCTCCAATTCTGCTGAACTGCAAAGTGATTTAGTTATACATATTTATATTCTTTTTCATACTTGTTTTCATTATCTTGTTTATCACAAGATATTGAATATAGTTCCCTGTGCTCTAAAGTAGGACTTTGATATTTATCCATCCTATAGATACTAGTTTTCATCTGCTAACCCCGAACTCCCAATCCTTCTCATTTCTGTTGAATTAGTTATTCATTAGAATATACAGTCCTATACATGCTGTCTACTTGTATCCTACGTCAATATCCATAGAACTCATCCCCTTCTCATATTTTCTTTAAAATTACTTACAATAGATATTTTAGTGCCTACCAGACTTTAAAGATTTGGGGTGACAGACGGGCTTACGTTTCAAAAAAGATGATCATTGTCAAAAATTAAGATCAGATATTCATAAATGTCCTTCTGCACTCTGCTTTGCTGCTTGCTTCTCTCCTCCCTTCTCTTCCTGTCATTTCCTACTCTAAGAGGGGAAAAAGATAGGAAACTGAGCTCTTCTCATTTTAACATACAGAACAATTCAGCTCTTATCTATCCTATGCCCAGCTCTCTAAGGGCTACTTCATCATTACCATGTAGAAGGATCTAGGTTATCAAAGATTGGGGATGGGGTTTACTGTGTCTTATACAACATTTACGGGGCTCACTGTGCTCCAGGCTCTTTTCATGTATTATCTCATTTGATTCTCACATCCATCCTGTGAGGCAGGTACTGTTCTAGCCCATCTTACAAAAGAGGAAACCAGCATAGAAAGATAAATGGCTATGCCCAAGGACTTTCAGCTAGTTAATTTGAATTCAAGTTCCAGTGTTCTAGCAACCACTAGGCAGAAAGCCAAGCCAGGTGATTCAAACATGATACTTGTGGAGCTGCCCACAGCCCTGCACTGCCCTGGATTTCTTTCAGGTGAGAGAAAACCAAGACTCTACCATCAGCCATATTATTTCTCATCTCTATTATTACAACTGGACAGAATTCCTAACCAGGACAGACTTATTTTGGGATTGAAAATATAGAACACATAGGACTTTCCTGGTGGTCCAGTGGCTAAGACTCTGCACTCCCAATGCAAGTGACCTGGGTTCAAATCCTGGTAAGGGAACTAGGTCCCACACTGCAACTAAACCTGGCACAGCTAAATATATAAACAAATATTATATATATACATACACACACACACACACACACACACCCATGGCCAATATTTAAAAATTGGGAGATTACACATAATATAACCTATCAATACCAGGCCTATATTACCCTTGGCAACAATTACTGCAGCTCAGCAACTTGTAGATAACATGTTACTTGCAGGCTTTTGAGTTTCTTTCACCTCCACTTTTGTCACTTAGTGTCCCCAAGTCTAGCAGCCTGGTGAGCAGAAAGGTGGGGGTACTGTGGGACTGAGTTGGACCTTGATGTGTCCACCTTCTTCCTACTTGAGAACAGCTCTGTGATGAGGCCTTTATGTTTCTAGATGCTGGCAGCTGTTGAGGGGGAGTTTGCAGCTTTGTTCGGGACTACAGTGGAGGGGAGGGATTTCTAACATATTGGGAGCAGGCTTGCTGCAGTGATGCTGGCTGCATAGGGGGGCAGGACTAGAGAAGGTGTCTGAAGCAGGGGACAGCACCAGAAACCTTGTGTGGGTGTGAAGGTCAAGGAATACCTATGGTTCTGGGTGGTGGCATTCCCTCCAAGGCCAAATGTGGCCCTACCTGGGGAGGAGGGTGGGATCTAGAGATTATGGGATGAGAAAGGCCTCTTGAGGCCCAGAGGGGAGTGATGGACCTGATTCGAGTTTGAGAATCTATGTTCTTGAGATGCCTCTCCTGGGAGCAAGAAAACTCCATCAGCAGACCCAGAAGCACTAAAATGTCTCATGTGTCCAGGGCTGGGACTATTCTCCTGGAATTGGATCTCATTTCAGTGTTAACTAAATCAAAATGAGGGAACAGAGGGTCGGGTGTGGGATTCCCCAGAGTTTCCTTTCCTGTTCTAATTGGGGCCGTGTTTCACTTACTCGTTTATATATGCATCATGCATTTCTTCCCCTGCCTCATGCCACAGAGGACCTGTGGCTGCTTACAAGAATATCACACTTTTAAAAGAATAAAATGGAAGTACAGTTAAAGACTTACAGATGTAACGGGTATAGTTTTTTAGTTCAAAATATCTCTGCTGTATTTTTATCACAAAAGCCATAGATAAACATTATAGAAAATTTAGAGAATATAAAAAAGAGAAAAAGATTCATAAAGAATATTCATGACTCCCTAGAAAGATGGTACTGATGAACCTATTTTCAGGGCAGCAGTGGAGACACAGACATAGAGAAAAGACTTGTGGACAGAGTGAGGGAAGGAGCGGGTGGGACGAATTGAGAGAATAGAAGGGAAACAAATACATTACCACATGTGAAATAGATAGCCAGTAGGAATTTACTGTGTGGCACAGGGAGCACAACTCTGTACTCTGACAACCTAGAGGGGTGGGATGGAGAGGGAGATGGGAGAGAGATTCAGGAGGGAAGGGACATATGTATACCTGTGGCTGATTCATGTTGATGTATGGCAAAAACCAACACAGTATTGTAAAGTAATTATCCTCCAATTAAAAGAAAAGAATATTCATGATTCCATCACCCAGAAGAAACTTCTGAAAACACTTTAAAATATATTTTCTCATTGTTTCCATGCTGAAATATTTTCATATTTTTGAAAAGTATGGTTGTAACCTCCATGTTGTTTTTTAATCTGCTTTTTTACCCAATAAGATGCTTATTCCTTGGAATAACTTTCCGTTAGGACCAACCTAGACAGCATATTTGGAGAAGGCAATGGCAACCCACTCCAATACTCTTGCCTGGAAAATCCCATGGACGGAGGAGCCTGGTAGGCTGCAATCCGTGGGGTCACTAAGAGTCAGACATGACTGAACGACTTCACTTTCACTTTTCACTTTCGTGCATTAGAGAAGGAAATGGCAACCCACTCCAGTGTTCTTACCTGGAGAATCCTAGGGATGGGGGAGCCTGGTGGGCTGCTGTCTATGAGGTCGCACAGAGTTGGACACAACTGAAGCGACTTAGCAGCAGCAGTAGCAAACAGCATGTTAAAAAGCAGAGACGTTACTTTGCCAACAAAGGTCCATCTAGTCAAGGCTATGGTTTTTCCAGTGGTCATGTATGGATGTGAGAGTTGGACTATAAAGAAAGCTGAGCACCGAAGAATTGATGCTTTTGAACTGTGGTGTTGGAGAAGACTCTTGAGAGTCCCTTGGACTGCAAGGAGATCCAGCCAGTCCATCCTAAAGGAGATCAGTCCTGGGTGTTCATTGGAAGGACTGATGTTGAAGCTGAAACTCTAGTACTTTGGCCACCTGATGTGAAGAGCTGACTCATTGGAAAAGACCCTGATGCTGGGAAAGATTGAGGGCAGGAGGAGAAGGGGACGACAGGGGATGAGATGGCTAGATGGCATCACAGACTCAATGGACATGGGTGTGGGTGGACTCAGGGAGTTGGTGATGGACAGGGAGGCCTGGCGTGCTGTGGTTAATGGGGTCGCAATGAGTCGGACACGACTGAGCGACTGAACTGAACTGAACTGATATTTTCAACATCATTTAAAGTTAATACATTTTTGGACTTTCCTGGTGGTCCATTGGCTAAGACTCCAAGCTCCCAATGCAGGGGGCCTGCGTTTGATCCCTGGTCTGAGAACTAGATCCCACGTACCACAACTAAGACCCAGCACAGCCAGATAAATAAATATTTAAAAAATTAAGTTAATACATTTTCATCTACAGCATCATTTTAAGTGAAAGAATAGAATTCCATTGTAGGGATATAACATAATTTGGTTAAAGAGTCATCTCATTACCAGTCAAAACTTTGAAATCTGCTGCTACAGTCTGACATAGTGGTTGGAGAATTCTGTTTTAGATGAATGTTTTGGCTCTCTCAGCCCCATGGCCCATGGCATGAACCAAGGACAACTAGCCCAAGAAGTAAAAAAGATCTACTGAACAGTTATCATGCTACTGACTCCATTTCACTATTCTCTTCTGGGCATAAAAGAATGTTCTCATTATTCTCTGTCTTCCGTGGCATATGGCTCGTTGAGAGTTTCTAGCTGGGCTGCCCTACGGTTATTAATTGTATGTCTTCTTAACTTGGGAAATCCTTCAGTGAATGAACAGTCATCCATCTTCCTATGGCTTCCTTGAACCAGAGGGACCTGCAGGATGTTAATACAGTGCTGGGTTTTGGGAAGAAATCATCTTCGCGAATAAATAAAACAAGAACTTAACAGAACATTAACTTCCTCTTTGCGATGTCCCCGTGTGTGCCTCTAAGAATGTGGGGTTAAGTACGTATATCAAGATCCCTCTTTAGAGGTGGTCCATGTGAGTTGTTATCCTGAGTCCCATTTCATTTGGTGGAGCAGCTCCCAGCCAGCCGAGCATGGCTGCAGTCAAACCACGGGCGCCTTTCTCTTCTGGTCATCAGCTCTTTTTTTTTTTTTTTTTTTTTTAAAGCCAAAGTCGCTTCTAGGAGAGAAACTTTTGCTATTTGCCTTTATTTAATTCAGAAATATATATTAAGTTCATTCCTCCTTTCTCCATACGTTTGATACGAGGAGATCTGCTATTGGCTCTCCAGCCTCTAGTTCTCTTCCTTCATGATAACAGTATCCTGTTTAAGAAAACCACAACTTGGACCATTCTCAGCCATGCATATTTGATGTGAGGGGCTCTGTAGCGACCTATGATTAGAACCTGATTTCCCTTCCCCTAAACACAGTAATTGGTTCAAAGGTAGTCACAGGACTGAAGTAAGTCCAATCAGAGGTCCTTTGATAGGGATTCTGGGACACAGAGTCGTTTCCCTTCTGTTGATGTTAATGAGGAAGCATGTTCCTTTTCCCCAGGAGCTGCTGGTAGGCATCCTGCAGCAATGAGAAGAGCCAGCCTTAAGGTGAAGAGAGTAGAGATGAGAAGAAGTGGAATCCTTTGAGTTGCTGCACCAGATCTTTTTTTTTTTTTTTTAATATTTATTTACTTACTTGGCTGCACCAGGTCTTAGCTGCAGCCCACGGGATCTTCCATCTTTGTTGCAGCAGGCACAATCTTTCAGTTGCAGCATGAGAACTCTTAGCTGTGGCCGGTGGGATCTAGTTCCCTAACCAGGGATTGGACCCAGTCCCCCTGCATTGGGAGTGCAGAGTCTTAGCCACTGGACCACCGGGGAAGCCCCTACTGGATCAAATCTTGCCCAAAGTCCATTCTACATTTGTCCCTTTCAAATTTTTTTATTGTTGTTTGATCTTTAAGTTGTGTATGACTCTTTGTGATGCCAGGCTCCTTTGTCCATGGGATTTCCCAGGCAAGAATACTGCACTGGGTTGCCATTTCCTTCTCTAGGGGATCTTTCCGATCCAGGGATGGATCCCACATCTCCTGCGTTGGCAGGTGGGTTCTTTACCACTGAGCCATAGGAAAGCCCTCCCCTTCAAATACATGAGCTAATAAATTCTTTTTCTTTCCAAAGACAATTTGGGAATGATTTCCTAATGCTTACACCTGACAGATACCTAACACAATTGATACCATTTGTGAACAAACTGCAGCAAACTAACACCTTTCTTTCCATTGATGGCTTTCTTCTTATTTACAAATTCTTCCTCCTCTATAACCCACGGGTTTTCTGCCCATCGAACCCACACCTTCTTCTCATCACTGCCTTTCTGCACCTTTCCTCTTTTCCATGTACCCCAAACATCCAAACTCCCTTTCTTTTCAAAGCTGCCATCCCCTTTCCAGCCCTGGGGAATTTTCTGTTTCCAGGAGTGACAAAGACATAGGACATAATCCACACCCCCCCCCATTTCCTTCTTCTTTTCTTTTCTAAAAAGCAATCACTCGGGACTTTGAGACCTCAGGAATTAGTTGTCACGCACCTTGAGGAAACATTCATGGAAGCAAAATTACAAACACAGAGTGCTTTCAGGGTTGCAGAAAGCACTTGCTATTGTTGTTTTTGAGCTGTAGGATCTAGTTCCTGGCTGGTTCCAAGGTGTCACCCTCATATGACGTTGGAAAGCTGGCCTGAAATGCTTAGCCAAGGAAATTCAAGCTGGTGTCTCTACAAGGTCTGGGGACATTCTGAGTTGCAACCTAAACTTGCTTCCTCATTTCTGTGGCAGGTATGAATTCTTTGATCTCCTTAGAGGAGGAAAGAAATTCTTACGTGGTCCCCAGAAATTATTTCTGTGGGTATTGAGCCACCCTGCACCTACTTGCTCTTGCCTGGAAAATCCTGTGGATGGAGGAGCCTGGTAGGCTACAGTCCATGGGGTCGCTAAGAGTCGGACATGACTGAGCGACTTCACTTTCACTTTTCCCTTTCATGCACTGGAGAAGGAAATGGCAACCCACTCCAGTATTCTTGCCTGGAGAATCCCAGGGACGGTGGAGCCTGGTGGGCTGCCATCTATGGGGTCGCACAGAGTCGGACACGACTGAAGCAACTTAGCAGCAGCAGCAGCAGCAGCACCTACTTGATGGATATCTCACTGCCTTTCTATAAGAGCTTTCCAAATCTGGTCCTTGTAAATCCTACCCAGTTTAGGTAAAGCCTGTTGTTTATTTCTCAGCATTAAGTCTCTTCCTTCATGGGAGGGGTACCCCAGTTCCTTCGGGGAGCCATCTCTTGCTGACTCTTAGTCATGAGGTTTAGGTGGGAATGCCCTTTGCTCTACAGGTGGGCTTTATTAACTTAAACCAATCAGCAGAGCCCATATCTGACGACAGTGATCAGTTCAGGATGGGCCTGTGATCCCATTAAGGCCATAGAGACATAAGGAAACATTTGCTAAGTTCTCCCTCTAGACCTCAGCCTGGCTAGTGTCATCTCCTGCAACTTCCTGGATACCCCCTTGGCCTCAGACCCTGGAAGTCCTTCCTTTCTTTCTTGCCCAAATCTTTCTGTTCTACTCAACTTGCCCCTAGTGCTTTTTAAGATACTAATGCGTATGCCTTTCTAACCAACATTTGGTTATCTTACCTCTTGTTCTTTTATCCCCGTTCTAAACCAGGGATAGCAAATAGATTTCATCTTGTCTGTCAACTCTGACCAATAAGTATCAAGACTGAGATCTGAGCTAAGAAAGATTCTGAGGCTGCCTCTGGCTTCAGCAAGAAAGTGAGTGATGTCTGCCATGGGCATGGGATAGAAAGTAACTGTGCTTTTGCTATCACTGTTCTAAGTCAAGGTCTGAGCCTAGCTCCTCTAGCAGTCACATAGCCTTTCAGATGTCTCTCTGCAGCTCCTGGCTCAATGTATCTTTTCCTGGTTCAGGACTTATACACCCAATAACCTGCTTCTTGTCTAAGGAACACATCAGGTTCATAGTCCTCTTGCAGACCTGACATGATTGACACACCCTTGGAAAAATGACTTGCTTGGCCCTCTCCCTGTCTTATATTATTTGCGGCTTCCATCTGCTCAAGTTTCTGGTGGCTCATTCAGGTGCCCCCGTGGTGTTCCTCCCTCCTTCCTAAGCTCCTCCTCCCTCCTCCTTCCTAAGCTTCAAAGATCAGTTTAGGATTATCAAGTCACAATGTCAAAATTGTTTAAACAGGAATAGAGATGATTTCTACCAAGAGAATAGGTGGGCTGTTGATCCCACACCAGTCTCCATCCATGACTAATAAAGTTTCATCCTTTTTACAGACATTGCTGAGCCAAGCTTTATTCACAGTTCTTTCCTTGAAATCACAGCAACATCTTTGGCACTCTAGAAATTCTGATTCCTGCACAAAATCCATTTGCGCTGGCATTCGAGCTCTGCAAATGTCATAGTACTTTTTTTTTGTCATAGTACATTTATCCTGTTTTTAATGAGAGAGTTTTCTGTTCTGTGATTAGAAACCATTTCTTACATGGGTATCCTATGTGGGGTGTCCTCAGTGTATGTGGTGTGTAATCAGTACCAATTTTCAGTTAATATCCCAGTTAAGAGACAGATCTATCTGAAGTCCACTCCCACTCACCTTTGTCAGCAGGTTCTTACTGATGATTGGAATCGTGATGTGGGCTGCATGTGGTATTAGCAGAGGGGTGTGTAGTCTGTGAGCTTCTTACCTAGTACTCTGAGCTGGGTAAGTACAAAAGGCCTGAAGTTTCCTGTGAGGACTGGAGAACCCTTATCTCAAGATCCTTCATTTAGATCTCAAGATCCACACCCACAGAGCCCCTTTTACCATGTAATGTAACAGGTTCCAGGGATTGAAACATGGCATCTTTTGCGGAAAGGCAGGGCATCATTAATCAGGCCATCATAGACCTATAGCTATAGGGGGACCTGCTGCTGCAGAAAAGAATCTGCCCAAAATGAACGAGCATGTCATTGTCATTTGCTTGTCTCACATTGTAGCTACCAGAAATTAACTGCATATAACCTACCCAATCTATGAAAATTTTGTAACATAAGTCACAGTTCTCCTTGTGGTAAACCTTTGTGGGTTTTGTCCCCTGGGATTCATGTGCCCCTCTCAATGTAGCCAGACTGTCTGGGTTCATCTCCTGTTCTCTCCCTAATTGGCTGTGTGGCCTTGGGGAATGTACTGAAACTCTCTGTGCCTTGAGTTCCTTGTACATAAAATAAAATGATAATTGTGCCCCTAGCATACAGTTATTGTGAGAATTGAGTTAATGTGTATAAAGTGTTTCAGAAACTGCCTTCACACATAGTGTATATATCAGCTGTTGTCACTATTACCCAACTTTATTTTGGGAAATTGTTCCTCCTTTCCTTCAGCATCTGTGTTTCAGAGACAGCTGACTCCACCTTGACTACTGTTTTTGATCTAACATCTCATCTAAGTCCTCTCTGAATCCAGGATTTTGCTGGTCCCATCTCTCCAGAAAGAGAACTTCCTGACCAGGGATAGAGGATGGATCTGGGGGTAATAATTGACTTGCTCCTGTTAACTTGTCCCTGTTAAGTAAATGAAAGCTTCTATTCTATAAATTGAAGTGATCCATTTTATTAAAGAAAATAACCCCAGCATATATAAGTTTGAAATTACTTTGTGAAAGTTCTTCTGTTCTGGCCTAGCAGTGGTAGGGGAGGGCGAGTGCTTCTGATCCACTCTTCTGCTGAGTCCCACTTTCCAGGACTACAGTCTCCAGGACTGTTGAATCTGTAGTTCCACTGTCATTGTCTCTCATTCATTTTGTCCTTGTGAATTTTTCCTATTTCACTCTTTTTTCAGTCGTGTTATTGGGATCATGGAAGGGAGCAGAGATAAAGAGCTTGTGTTGAACCCACTTTAAACCATAAAGTTTTTGAGGAATCAAAAAAACTTTGCTGGAAAATAGACTGGCAGCCTTGCCCAGGGCAGCTCTTCTGTCGCAAGGAACTACATAACTACACCAAGGAATTATGTAGGAATTACATCAGCAAATCCCAATAACTGTTTTTGCGGAAATGTGAGCACTTAGAAACCTAATAACTTCAAGATAAAGTAGCTTCTTTTTAAAAGAAATAATAAATTACACACTAAGAATTAATCCCTGTGCTTTGTTCAGTGAGATGAACAGTCACGGCTCTGCAGCCTATAGGCTCACAAATGAAGCCCCTGAACTTTGGTTTCTATGACCTTATGCCCACACTCCTGCTTTGTCTACTTTGGGTTGACCTTGGGGCTCCCAAATGGATACCAGCTCTTTGCCAGGGTTGAAGGTATGTTCTGGTGGCCTCTTTTTTTTTTTTTTTTTCTTTTTTAGTCATCTGTTTGTGCTCTCTACCCTGTGAGAGACGGAGGAGTCATAGCTAAACAGTCATCTGCCCTTCACCCACTTCAATCTCCTGTCATCAGCTGCCACCATGACTACAGAACAAAAACAAGGAGAAAAGAGGACGTAATTCAGTCATCTGAAAATGGTATCCGAGAAGCACCAGTTACTGACTCACTTACCTGGAAATAAAACATCTTGACATTTTGGGAGTCAGGATGAGCTGCCCATTCAGATAATTTTCTATAAATATCTCCAGGCATAGCCCTCAAGCCCCTCTTACTTTGCTTCTCCACACTCAAACAACTCACAGAATAAATTATGATGCCAGGGGAAGAGCCAGGTTTTGTGGAAACCAAAGCTTTGCAATTTAGAGGGAGGCGGGCTCTTTCTTTAGAGAATGAAAAATTGTGAACAACTAAATATGAAGTTGAATATTTACATGAAATGGGAAAAGGAACTACAGCAAGTCACAAAATTTTAAAAACTGACAGATACTACAAAAATCTAGAAAAATAATAATATCTGCATTATTTGACAGCTTGACACATCTCTCTAATATCCTTCTCTCTATATTGATTGGTGACATACCTCTGTAAACTTCTTTTTTAATTTTAATATTAAATAAATATTTAGTTTATTTAATATCCATTTATTTATTTGGTTGAGCTAGGCCTTGGTTGCGGCACATGGAATCTTCAATCTTCACTGTGGCATGCAGGATATTTTTGGTTTTGGCATGTGGGATATTTTTTGTTTGTTTGTTTCGGCATGTGAATTCTTAGTTGTGGCATTTGGGATCTAATTTCCTGACCAGGGATTGAATCCAGGCCCCCTGCATTGGGAGTGTGGCATCTTAGCCACTGGACCACCAGGGAAGTCCCCGTATACCTAATAGCAAGATTACTCAGTCTTTCTTCTAGCCTGGTTGAATAAGTATTTTTATTGATATGATAGAAAAAGATTTTCAGCCTCATAACTGGTTATTGATAAGTCATGTAATTTTTTTAAATTGTCAAATTTAGGAGATCCTACATCAACTTTCGGAGAAGGCAATGGCACCCCACTCCAGTATTCTTGCCTAGAAAATCCCATGGATGGAGGAGCCTGGTAGGCTACAGTCCATGGGGTCGCTACGAGTCGGACACGACTGAGCTACTTCACTTTCACTTTTCCCTTTTATGCACTGGAGAAGGAAATGGCAACCCACTCCAGTATTCTTGCCTGGAGAATCCTAGGGACGGCGGAGCCCAGTGAGCTGCCGTCCATGGGGTCGCACAGAGTCGGACATGACTGAAGCGACTTAGCAGCAGCAGCAGCAGCACATCAACTTTCTTTCACATATAAGCTGTAAGAATTCATACGTATTTCAAATTCTCTTGCACAGGGACTAATGTTCAATACTTTTTGAACTGAGGACCCTCATTAACCAGTTTGTCATTGTTTGAGTAGATTATGATGTCAGTATGTCATGCTAGATCAAGAAGAAACAGATATCAAACAATATAAAAGCTGATTCTTTCCTTCTATTCAAAACTTCTCTCTTCTTTGTGAATTACTTCTTTGGATATAATTTGAAGAAAAATGGAGGACTTACAATTTGCTTCTTAATGTCGAAATAATTTATACTGATCTTATTGCTTATTTATGACTCTCCTTCTCTTCCTATTCCTATCAAGCTCCCTTCTGCACCCTGCAGGGCAGTCCATACAACCAAGCTTTATGTATAACCTCAAGCAAACTGCTATGCCTCGGCTCCCTCTTGGGCCTAGGAGTGTGCATTCCTATTCCTAAGAGTATACATTCCAATCTTAGAAGTCTGGACTCAGAGGAAAGGCTCATGTAGACCCTGGGAGCTGGCTCAGGGCCATATGGACAGGCAATTTTATAGCCCTGGGTACTCAAAGTATGGGCAAGAAGGGGAGGGTATAAATTCTCCATGGGCATAGCCCCAGACCCTGCAGACTTCTCCTCTAGAGGGGATGGTGCAGCAGGAGGAGGCACAGTGTGCCTCTCTGATGTGTGAGCCCCAGGCAGGAGCCCCTGTTGTTCAGGTCCATGGACCAGTTCTCTGAAGTGCCCACACCCACTTCAGGTCCACCCAACACGAGGGGGAGTGTGATATGCATTTTACTAAAATGTGAGACCGTGTTGAACACATTACTAGAGTCCTCCTGGCACCTTGGAGGGCCCCATGCAAACAAGGGATTTCTTCAGTTTCACAGTAAGTTGCCTCTGTATGACGTGTGGCGATCATCTGGTGATCTGGAACATCTCAAAGTTGAACCTCAGATTTAAATACTTGTTCTATTCAGAGCCAAAGTTTTAAGGGAATCTCAGTACTGATTCTGCACCCTCAGGCCATTCCTTGCCTTTGCTCTGCTCTGTATCTCAGGGCTTCCTAGGTAGCGCTAATACTGCCAATGCAGGAGACATAAGAGACATGGGTTGGGAAGATCCCCTGGAGGAGGGCACGGCAACCCACTCCAGTATTCTAGCCTCGAGAATCCCATGGACAGAGGAGCCTGGTGGGCTACAGTCCATGGGGCCTGTAGCAAAGAGTCAGACATGACTGAAGCAACTTAACATGCATGCTCACATGCGTATCTCAGGAAACCAACACCAACTTGCAGGAAATTGAGGGGGCAGGGGAAAAGCCAGGGTATTTCTCCCTCTCCCTCTCTGCCTAAAGCCTCTTCTCCATGTCTCTAACTCTCACTGGACAAACCTCTTGCTTTGTGGATCCAGCGTTTCCTAGGTGACCCTGTACCTAAGTTTCAGTAACACCACCTCTTCCTTTTGTCTCTCCAGTTCAGTGGTTCTTACCTCAGGGACATTTCTACTTAATCCCCACTCCCTCTACTCAAGGGGCATTTAGCAATGTCTGTAAACATTTTTGGTTGTTACAGCTTGGGAGGGTGGTACTACTGGCATCTAGTGGCTGAATGCCAGAGATAAAGACTAAACATCCTATATACACAGGGCATAGCCCTTGACAACAAAGGGTCATCTGGTCCAAAACACCAACAGTCCCCAGCTGAGAAACCTGCTCCAGCCTAAAGGCAATAGTGGCTCCTTCCATTGTTCATCTCAGGTATACCTCATTGTTCTGTTTGGTGCTTTGCTCTTCCATTAGTAGTAGTAGTAGTAGTAGTAGTAGTAGTAGTAGTAGTAGTAGTGTTAGTTGCTCAGTTGTGTCAGACTCTTTGTGAACCCATGGACTGTACCCCACCAGGCTCCTCTGTCCATGGGATTTTCCAGGCAAGAATACTGGAGTGGGTTGCCATTTCCTTCTTCAGGGCATCTTCCTGACCCAGGGATCAAACCCAGGTCTCCTGCACTGCAAGCAGATTCTTTACCAGCTAAGCCTTTGAGGAAGCCCATCTCCTCCGTTACGTGTCACCAATCCCCTGTGTTAAATTCCTTCTGTTTAAACACTTAAAGTGGCTTCTGTTTTTTTTGGTTAAATTGACTAATGCCTTCCCAAAGTATCAGCTCAGCTTCTTTACTTTTTTCTTCTCTACGCAACTAAGTCAATGATACTTTCTCTGCCACCTCCCTATCTGTATTAGTCAGGGTTCTTCAGAGGAACAGAACCAATAGGTGATAGATACATATATAAAAGTCCCCTGAACTATTGTCTGCAGGCTGGAGATTCAAGAAAGCCAGTGGTGTAAGAGAGGCTGACTTCAAGTCCCAAGAACCAATAAGTATCAGTGTCTGAGGGCAGGAGGAGATGGTCATCCCAGTTCAAACAAAGAACAAATTTGCCCTTCCTTTTCCTTTTTGTTCTATTCATGCTCTCAATGGATTGAGTGATGCCCACATGTCTGGTGAGGATGGTCTTCTTTACTCAGTCTTCCATTTCAAATGCTAATCCCTTCTGGAAACACTCACAAGACATATCCAGAAATAATGTTTTACCAGCTATTTGGACATTTTTTATTCCAGTCAAGTTGACATAAAATTAACCGCCACACTGTTTCACTCCAGAACTTTATGGTTTTCATAGAGTATTTTTTAATTAATAGACTATATTATTTTATAAGGAAGCTCACTCAGGGTTATAAAATGAGCAGAAGAAAATTCATAACTTTCTTTTACTAAATAAAAATAGAGTGCTCAAATTAATAAAATCCAATTTCCATCCTTCAGGCTACATTATTATTATAAAAATGCATTTGGTTAATTTAATATTACTATAAATACAAAATGTAGATTAATTTAAATCTGATTAAACTGAGGTCTTTGGGGATTCTTCATTCTCTGTTAGGCAAAATTGAGGAGAGTGATTTTTTTTTCTGTATTTTAAACATTTTCAGCATAATCGGTTGCATTTAACTTACAGAGTGCCAAAGTGACAAGAGAAAGAAAATACATTTTGGGCTTCCTGCATGTCAGGGGATGTACTGTTGATAACTTCCTAGAGTTGCCAAAGCAACGCAGCAAAAACTACATGGCTTAAAATGACAGAAATTTTCTTTCTCAGTTCCAGAGGTCAGAAGTTCAAAATCAAAGTGTCAGCAGGTTCACACTTCCTCTGAAGGTGCTGAGGAAGGAACCATTCCAGACCTCTTTCCTAGCTTCTGGTGGCCTCAGGCATTCCTTGGCTTGTAGACACATCACTCTAATCCTCTGTCTTCACATGGCATTCTCCCTGTGTCTTCACATGATCTTCCCTCTGAGTGTGTCTGCCTCCATGTCCCAATTTTCCTTTTTTATAAGGATACTAGGTATATTGGACTAGCCCCCCTGCCACCTGATTACCTCTGTAAAGACACTATTTCCAACTCAGGTCCCATTTTGAAGTACTGAGAGATAAGACTTCAATAAGGGGTGGAGAACACAGTTCAAGTGATAACAGGAGTGGTCATGTTTTTGTACCCTGTAAGATGATTTTTTGAGTGAGAGGAACTTGTATATGCATTCAGGTTCAGGAGATTTATTTTAACATTGCTTTTTAAAGAGAAGTTAAAACTTCTATTTGTCTTTAGGAAACTTATTCAACAAATACTTAGTAGGCAGCTACTATGCATTAGGTATTGTGCTGAGTGCAGAGATGAACAAAACAAATTCCCAGCTGTAAAGGATCTCACTCATAGTCTAGAGGGTGCCATGAATAGGAAAACAATTCTAACGCAACCTGAGAAGTGCTGTATTAGAGAGCTATGGAGGGGATTTGTGGCTCCAACAACACTGTCTCGTGATGGAATCAGGGTGTGGCATCTGCCAGGAGCAAGGGAAAGGCAGTGCAGGCAGGGCAGATCTGAGAAACTGTGTCCACAGACCCAGAGAGCAGGGGCTTCCCAGAGAGGCAGGACTATCTGTGGTCGCTGCTCACAGGAAGCACAGGCAGAAAAGTAGGGAGTAGATGAGAGCAGATGGAGGCCTTGCTGGGAAGGACCGGGCCCGTGTGCCCCGCTAAGGCTTTGGTGATGAGCTACTGAATTTTGTAATCAGGGGAGTAACATTATCAGATATGTTTTACAAAGATGAGTTTGCGAGCACCACCGTCGAGGGTGGACTTCTGTTTGTTTGTCATCATTCAGTTCCTCAGTCATGTCCGACTCTTTCTGACCCCATGGACTGCAGCACGCGAGGCTTCCCTGTCCTTCACCATCTCCCGGAACTTACTCAAACTCATGTCCATTGAGTCGGTGATGCCATCCAACCATCTCATCCTCTATCATCCTCTTCTCTTCCTGCCTTCAATCTTTCCTAGCATTAGGATCTTTTCCAGTGAGTCGACTCTTCTCATCAGGTGGCCAAAGGACTGGAGCTTCAGCTTCAGCATCAGTCCTTCCAATGAATATTCACTGTTGATTTCCTTTAGGACTGACTGGTTTGATCTCCTAGCTGTCCAAAGGACTCTCAAGAGTCTTCTCCAGCACCACAATTCAAAAGCATCAATTTTTCAGTGCTCAGCCTTTTTTATTGTCCAGCTCTCACATCCATACATGACCACTGGAAAAACCAGAGCTTTGACTATACAGACCTTTGTCGGCAAAGTAATATCTCTGCTTTTTAATGTGCTGTCTAGGTTTGTCATAGCTTTTCTTCCAAGGAGCAAGCGCCTTTTAATATCATGGCTGCAGTCACCATCTATAGTGATTTTCGAGCCCAAGAAAATAAAGTCTGTCACTGTTTCCATTGTTTCCACATTTATTTGCCATGAAGTGATGGAACCAGACGCCATGATCTTCGTTTTTTGAATGTTGAGTTGTAAGCCAGGTTTTTCACTCTCTTCTTTCACCTTTAACAAGAGGCTCTTTAATTCCTCTTCGCTTTCTGCCATTAGGGTGGTGTCATCTACATATCCAAAGTTGATATTTCTCCCCGAAATCTTAATTCCAGCTTGTGCTGGAATCCAGCCCAGCATTTCTCATGATGTACTCTGCATATAAGTTAAATAAGTAGGGTGACAATATACAGCCTTGACTTACTCCTTTCCCAATTTGGAACCAACCAGTCTATTGTTCCATGTCCTGTGCTAACTGTTGCCTCTTGACCTGCATACAGGTTTCTCAGGAGGCAGATAAGGTGGTCTGGTGTTCCCATCTCTTTAAGAATTCCCCAAAGTGTGTTGTGGTCTACACAGTCAAAGGCTTTAGTGTAGTCAGTGAAACAGAAATAGATGTTTTTCTGGAATTCTCTAGCTTTTTCTATGATCCAACAGATGTTGACAGTATGATCTCTGATTCCTCTGCTTTTCCTAAATCCAGCTTTTACATTTGGAACTTCTTGGTTCACATACTGTTGAAATCTAGCTTGAAGGATTTTGAGCATTACTTTGCTAACATGTGAAATAAGAGCAATCATGTGGTAATACGAACATTCTTTGGCATTGCTCTTCTTTGGGATTGGAATGAAAACTGACCTTTTCCAGTCCTGTGGCCACTGCTGAGTTTTCCAGATTTGCTGGCATGTTACTCAGTGCAGCACTTTAACAGCATCATCTTTTAGGATTTGAAATAGCTCAGCTGGAATTCCATCACCTTCACTAGCTTGTTCTTAGTGATGCTTCCTAAGGCCCGTTTGACTTCTCATTCCAGGATGTCTGGCTCTAAGTGAGTGATCACACCATCATGGTTATATAGGTTATTAAGATCTTTTTTGTATAGTTCTTCTATGTATTCTTGCCACCTTTTCTTAATCTTTTCTGCTTCTGCTAGGTTCATACCGTTTCTGTCCTCTACCGTGCCTATCTTTGCATGAAATGTTCCCTTGGTATCTCTAATTTTCTTGAAGAGATCTTTAGTGTTTCTGATTCTATTGTTTTCCTCTATTTCTTTGCATTGTTCACTTTAAAATACTTTCTTATCTCTGCTTACTATTCTCTGGAACTCTGCATTCTGATAGATATATCTTTCCTTTTCTCCTTTGTCTTTTGCATCTCTTCTTTTCTCAGTTATTTGCAAGTCCTCCTCAGAGAACCATCAGAGAAGGCAGTGGCAACCCACTCCAGTACTCTTGCCTGGAAAATCCCATGGACGGAGGAGGCTGGTAGGCTGCAGTCCATGGTGTCGCGAAGAGTCGGACATGACTGAGTGACTTCACTTTCACTTTTCACTTTCATACATTGGAGAAGGAAATGGCAACCCACTCCAGTGTTCTTGCCTGCAGAATCCCAAGGACGGTGGAGCCTGATGGGCTGCCGTCTATGGGGTCGCGCAGAGTTGGGCACGACTGAAGCGACTTAGCAGCAGCAGCAGCAGCAGAGAACCATTCTGCCTTTTTGCATTTCTTTTTCTTGAGGATGGTTTTGATCACTGCCTCATATACAGTGTTACAAACCTCTGTCCATAGTTCTCAGGAACTCTGTCTATCAGATCTAATCCCTTGAATCTATTTATCACTTCCACTGTATATTGTAAGGGATTTGACTTAGGTCATACCTTAATGGCCTAGTGGTTTTCCCTACATTCTTCAATTTAAGTCTGAATTTTGCAATGAGAAGTTCATGATCTGAGCCACAGTCAGCTCCGGGTCTTGTTTTTGCTGACTGTATAGAGCTTCTTCATCTTCGGCTGCAAAGAATATAATTAATCTAATTTCAGTATTGACTTTCTGGTGATGTCCATGTGTTGTTGGAAGAGGGTGTTTGCTATGACCAGCATGTTCTCTTGGCAAAATTCTGTTAGCCTTTTTCCTGCTTCATTTTACTTGTTTCTAAATTTAAAGTTCATTTTCTTGTCCTCATTTTAGTAATCTCTCAACAGTTTTCACCAGAATTGACTGCTTCCTTCTTTATGAAATAATTTCCTCTCCTGGTCTCTGTTGCTCTGACTCTCTGGTTTCCCTCCTGGATCATGGCTTCTCTTTCTCACTGTCTTTTCCTCTGTGAGTCTTGAGGTTCGTGCAAGGACCTTCTCCCTTCTCTTCTCTTTTATTATCTCCTCTCTTTCCTGGATGATCTCATCCAGTTCTATGGTTTCAGATTTGTACCCTAGCCCTGGCCTCTCCCTTAAGACCCAGATTTGTCATCAAACTGCCTAATCCATTTTGTCACCCCTTGAGTCTCTATAGGGACTTCAGTCTCAGTATCCTAAATCTGTGTCTTCCCAAGGTGTCCCCAGCTCACTAAATGGCCCACATTTGCCCAAGTAGTTGCTCAATCCCCAGAGGCAAGATCTATCTTTAATTCTTTCATTTCCTTCACCTCCCACATACAAATCCATCTCTTAGTCTTCCTGGTTCTACAACCAAAATATATTTTTAATCCAGCCATTTATCCCCATCTTCGCTATCATCAGAATAGGCTAGGTCCCCACTGTCTTATTACCTAGATGACTGCAATCGTCTCCCAACTGGTTGCCCCTCGCATGCCCTTATCCATTCTGTTCTCCACCCAACAACTCTAATTATCTTATTAGAAATTTTAGCCAGATATATCATTCAGTGTGGAACTTGAACTACCTTACTATGGACTGAAAGGCCTACTAGGATCTGTTTCCTGTTTCTCTTTAATCTCACCACTCCTACCTTTGTTCTTCCTTCTGTTCCTTGAATATGCCCCCCGCTTTCCTGCTTCTGAGCCTCTGCACTTGCTGTTCCCTCTGTCCAGAACCTACTCCCTGAACTCCTTGTGTGGCGATCTCTTTCTCAGGCTTCAGGACTTAGTTCACATATCACTTTCTCAAGGAGGCCTTCTTGGCTGATTCCATCTAAAAGAGGCCTCCACTCTTATTATGCTATTGTATTTGTTTTTCTCTTGTTTTTTCTACCTTGTTTATTTCCACAGAGCACTTTCAAAATATGAATATAAGCTTATTTATTTATTTGTTTATATTTTGTTTCTTCCTCTTGTCTCTAAACACCCTTCCCTCCCTCCATTCCATATTAGGACCCTGTCTGTCTACAATATTTGTTACACAGTATGGTACCTCAGGGCGATTTCTAAATACCCACCATCCATCAAGTAGCTCCAATGGTCCCATTGCTGTACCTCTTTGTTTACATTGTACAATTTCATTTCCCCATCAATTCTATGGGGTGGAACTATTATCCCCTTGCTGCCAGTGAAGAAATTCTTTTAGAGGGTTAGATGATTTGCTCAAGGCCACACAGCCTCTAAGAAGTGATGGAGACAGGATTTAAGCCCACGTCTGTCTGATCCTGAAGCCCTCTCTCTTTCTACCATGCTGCATGCCTCAGTCCCTGGCCCTTAGAGGAGCAGGAAGGAATATAGAGAAAGCATAACTTACGTTGCTACTTCTTTTCTTCTTTTACTTGACTAATTTTAAACATCAACCTTCTGACACTTTCATGGACAAAGGTTCATTGGCCCATCATCCTTTCACTTGGGAAGCTACTGTCTCCCATTCCATAGGAATCCTGTTTAGGCATGTGGTACAAGGAAACTGCCACCATCCCTCCCTTCTCCACCTTGAGTGCACATGTGACCTATGCTGGCCAATCAGAATATTCCTTTCCCAGGTCTCCATCACATTGTAAGAAGGAGCATGTGATCTGATCCAGGCCTATCAGCATCCTCTCCAGGACATGCTGGAGCTCTAGGGACAATTGTTCCTTTAGGAGCATCATTTATTAGCACCATAGTAGTCAGGAGCAAGTGGCCATCTTAGTCACATAGAGAGAGGTGCTGGAATAGAAGACAGCAGAGCTAAGAGATGGATGGAGGAGATAAAATCAGAGAGTTAGTAATATAATTTCAGCACTCAATTCTAACCATTTACTTATTTGATTATTTGGTTATTATGTTGCTTCTCCCTAAACTAGCTCCACAAGGGCAAGAATAATTCTTGCTCTTATTCACTCTTGTCTCCGCAGTGCCCCAAGGCAGTGTCTGCCATGTCACAGGTGTTCCAGATAGATCTCAGTGATTGAGAGTATTGATTCTACCAGCAGTGTCTGAGCTCACCGCACAATGATAATATCAAGAGAAATCATTTCTGTCTCCAGCTTTTGGAATGAGCTACTGGGATATAGGAGGCTTGATTAAAACTGGAGGAAACTTACTTCATCTTAGAGTCTTATTTAACATTCTGATATGTAATGGGATATGTAATAAGAATAATTTAGGTTATAATGGGTGTGTGTTGAAACTGGGCAGGTATAATGCCTTCTGGCTCTGTTCTTTAGAAATGTGTGTGATGTCTGAGGCACTGTAATTTAATTTGACTTTAATATGTCTTTAAGCACACTGTCAGATTAGAACCTGATCCCACTCCAGTACTCTTGCCTGGAAAATCCCACGGATGGAGGAGCCTGGTAGGTTGCAGTCCATGGGGTCGCTAAGAGTCGGACACAGCTGAGCGACTTCACTTTCACTTTTCCCTTTCATGCACTGGAGAAGGAAATGGCAACCCACTCCAGTACTCTTGCCTGGAGAATCCCAGGGACGGCGGAGCCTGGTGGTCTGCCGTCTATGGGGTCACACAGAGTCGGGCACGACTGAAGCGACTTAGCAGCAGTAGCAGCATCACTCACTGGGAGACTAAAAATAGAGGCTGATACCAGAGGTTATTATCATCTAGCAATATGCTTTTCCTCAAAAGGATGGACATAATCTGAGGAAGCACGTCACTCATGCCTCTCCAGCGCCACAGGCTGGGTACGCCTGGTGCGTGGCAATTGTTTCAAGATAAAAGGACTCTGGTGCTGAAGCTGCTGTCATTCAGAAGAGGCAGTTTCAGAAGGCTTCAGAAGATGAGACACCTGAAAATTTGACCCCAACCAGCCCTTGAGAAGCATTCCCTGTGGACCACAGTCGCTGATAGCCAGCTGCTTTCTTTCAGTGTCCAGGGCAGCAGTTCAAACAGTGGGGTGGATGGTGGGAAAGGATGACAATTTGGGATTTCTCTCAAATGTTTTCTGGAAAAAACGCTAATTTTTCATTGTGTCCTAACTTCCCTCTTGATAACATAAAAATGGTTTATGTTTCTCCTCTGGAGTCTGCCAAGTCCTTAGAGGTCCTCAGAGCAGGGGCAGTAGGAAAATAAAGAGAGCAAACTGTTAGGGTGCTAGCAAGGGGAAGAGAGGTGCTGACCTCTGATGGCTCAGACCCAGGCAGCGGAATGAACGAACTGTGACTTCTGCTTGCTTGGGGTGGGCAGAGTGCAGGACTAGAGTTATAAATGAGGGAAGGGAGCACTCATCTGTGGAACATGAGACTGTGTGCTGAGGTGTTACCTTAGTAGGTATTACCTGCTTACCTAACAAGTATTGCACAGCATATGGTGTTACTTTAGTAAGTTGCTATGAACTTTTGTATAGATGAGGAACTTGACTCTCGTGGAAGGTAAGTAATTTCTAAGCCAGTTAGGTGAAAGATGCAGCATTCATTTCCAACACTAGCTCCAAAGTGCTAAGCCTTTCCTCTCTCCATTATACTGTGCTATAAATATTCATCTGAGACATAAAAACAAAAGAGATATTTGCTGATGACTGCAGACCCATCCCAGGGGCCCCTGGTTTAGGTAGGAAGGGACAGCTGCCCATGGATGGCTCAATTTCATGGACAACAATAAGGTTTGGAAAGAATTGAGATCTCATCTTCTGTGTCCTCTGAGCTTTCTTCCATGGATCCTTTTTGTTATTTCAGGGCCTTCCATCCCTCTGACCTGCAAATCTTGCTCTGGCTCTACCCACTTTAGTTCTACCCTCTGCTTCTTCCCAACCACAGTCCCTTTCCCTTACAAAACTTATTCATCTGAACCTCCTTTCTTCTGGTCTTGGGAAGTCATTAGTTTGCTTATTTCCTTAGCAAGCTAATTCATGCACAAGTATTAGTGGCAAAAAAAGTGTAACACTTGAAACTATGGGCAGTGTTTAGTAGTTCCTGATGTCAGTAAGACTCACTCAGACAATGTTCTGTCTCATTCAGTAGGTCCTGATATGAGCCTTCAATCTGTTCTCACTGGGAGGTTGGGGTGAACCAGGGTGGTTAAAAGAAACACCTTGTAGGCTAGCCATTGTACTGACAACAGTCCACACATGGAATATTCAGCCAGTTATTCATATTATGACCCACTAACAACACAGAGTGGCCAAGTTTTTGCTTCCTGATGCTCTTGACCACATACACCTATCCCACCAGATCCAGAGCCTGGTGGCCTCCTTCCTGGCCAGCCTCTAGTTTTCCATCAGAATCTCTGCTCATTCCCTTCATTCTTCCAGCCAGGAAGCTGTGGTCTGAGAATAGAAGCTTTGAAACTAAGCACATCTCTATCAGTTGGATGATTTTAGATACTTTGAGCCTCAGTTTTCCCCTCTGTAAAGTGCATTGGGAGCTTTTGTGATGATTGGAGATAATGTACCTAAGCTACCCCACCAGCCAATCAATCATAACCTTCTTTAAGATATCTTTTTATGGTATATATGCTCAGTAGTAAAGAATCCACCTGCAATACAGGAGACACAGGTTCAATCTCTGGGTTAGAAAGATCCTCTGGAGAAGAAAAGGGCCACCCACTGCAGTATACTTGTCTGGGAAATCCCATGGAGAGAAGAGCCTGGCAGGCTACAGTCCATAGGGTCACAAAAGAGTCAGATACAACTGAGTGACTAAAACAACAACCAGACAAGATTTGTTTTACTTGATTGGTTAAATATATGTTTTTGAGATTTCGATTAACATCTGAAAAAAAACCCACTATATATGTGTGTGTATATATATACATATGCATATATATATATATAAACTGTATTAAGCAGGATTATTGGAGATAAGACATTTTAAACTTAAGATATTTGACCCACCTGGATGATATTTATTGTTCCTTGTTTTTTGAGGTTTCTGGGGTGTGAATATTCACTAATCCTCTTTCATCATTGTACTGAGATGATAATATAACCTCAGGGTTTGGAATTCTCTGTGTACTTTTGTTTATGAGATTTGCCTCTCAGACCTTATCATTAAATACCATGTAGCATGTTACCTATAGTCCTTTTTGTTTCGGTCAAGGGGGAATAAAAATATTTCCACAGTGGAATGAATTCATTTCACTCTTCAGACTGTACCCAGCACCAGCTATGGAATAATACTTTCCTTCCCTCACAATGATTATTTTCCAAGGCAATACCACTTGGATCCCAGCATTTCATTTTCTTTGCCATTCCCAACTTGATCTCTAAGGATTTTGATTATTCTCTTCCTCACATATAAAGAAGCAGAGATGCTGTGACTAGCAAGTGGGAAAGCCAGGCTTTGTGCTTGGAACCACAAGTTCCAAAGATACAGTTGATGCTTCCTAGCCCCAAGCAGCACCTCAATCTCTATTTGCATGTATGTGGACTCGACTGTTTATGTTTGTGGCATTGATCTGTCAAGTAATGACCCTTTCCCCAGTCTCTACATTCTGTCTCACTCCATTGGTTTATTAAGCATGAGCACTCTCTGAGCTGTGCTTTGAAAATGAACTCTTAACACTCCTGGGCCTTGCTTCAGGTTCCTCTCTCTGTTCAAACAGAACAGCTGGAAGATGGTTCAATGTTTATTTGCTTTTTCGATTTAGAGTGTTTCTCTTTTCCTGAGATCTCAAGGGCACTGTTCAAAAACCTTCTTAAGCAGCAGCCTGGAGGAACATAAGAGCTGTCGGGGAGGGAGGGGAGAGCTAAAGGATGAAGCATTCATTGAGGAAGGAGAGGGAGTGGGGAAGCAAGGCTGGTGAATTTCTGCAGCTGGCTATGGATCTGACCGCTGGGCGTTTCTCCCAGTCTGGCCCACGCCTCCCTGCTACTCATCCTCCTATCCACAGGGCTGTGCACAGAGAAAGTTATGGAAAAAAAGCATCAAAGTGGGCTTTGGAGTTAGTTACACAGGGATTTGAATCCATCACTTTTAATCTATTGACCTTTGGAAAGTTACTTAAATTCTCTTATATCTTATGAGGTGCAGTATATCATCTGGTCTTTGTTTTTGGTGGATTCATGTTGTATGAACTTTTTAAAAAGCCTGTTTGATGAGGAAGTTATCCTGAACTTGCAGATTCCCCTGACCTTAATTAGTTGGCCTCTATGATTTACGCTGTGGAGGCCCAGCATTTTGGAAGCAAAAAAAGGGACATCTGGTCATCTTACCCCAATCACAGTCATTAATCCCATCAAGAGCACCTACCTTAACATTGGCCTCCCTGTGTTGTCATTAGGGTCAAATGAGGAACAAGGTAATTTAGGTATTATTACTAGCATCTCCATGTTATTGACATGTGGTCTGAGTCACAGAAAAATTAACTTGCCTATCGCACAGCTAGTAATTGATATAATTAGGATTTGAACCCAGGCCACAAAAGACCCAAAGTTATAGTAACTAAAAAAATATAATTATGGGACTATGTTATTTTCTCTTATATTTAAGGTTAGTTTACTTAATTATTTTGCCTCTAGGCAATTTTCTTAGCATAAGAAAAAGGAATATTTTGCTGGCAGTTTTTCATGATGTTTCTGCAAAACTAGTATGACAGCAGGACACATAATTTTTCATGATCAAATTTCCCAACATGATCCAAATAAGAATTTTCTTACAAAGTTATTTTATGGATTCATTGGTTTTCCCAAGGGCCTCTCCCAAGCCTCTGATATTCAAATAATTTTCTTTTGAAGTACTCATGCAATTGGTTTTGATTGTATTTGCATTGCAGACTCACACAATTAGCAGGAGGTACTCTGGCAAAATGTGATCTAAGAGGACATATACTAGCATTAAGAGAAGAAATGTTTTTCAAATGGGAACTAATTTGATATTAGTGAATATTTTTCTCTTAAGATGACCTTTGCTTCCCTATGTAACCTGACAATAGCTGGGACTTGAGTAATGAAGGCTGAGCTAATGAGGACCCTCTGGCATTTCACAGACATTAACTGTCCAACCTTCTTTAAAGAATGGCTACAGCTTAGCTGATTCAACGGAGGAGGCAATGGCAACCCACTCCAGTACTCTTGCCTGAAAAATCCCACGGATGGAGGAGCTTGGTAGGCTGCAGTCCATGGGGTCGCTAGGAGTCCCACATGACTGAGCGACTTCACTTTCACTTTTCACTTTCATGCATTGGAGAAGGAAATGGCAACCCACTCCAGTATTCTTGCCTGGAGAATCCCAGGGACGGGGGAGCCTGGTGGGCTGCCGTCTATGGGGTCGCACAGAGTCGGACACGACTGAAGCGACTTAGCAGCAGCAGCAGCAGCTGATTCAATAAGGGTATTTGGTGCATCGCCGAGGGAGACAGGCTGTAAGGTGGCCCCAAAGATTTTTGTCTCCTGGTATCCATGATATTGTGTAATTCTCTCCCTTTGAGTGTGAGTAGGTCCTAAGATTTATTTCTGATCAATAGCTAATGGAATGTGTATGATTACATGTATATCAGTTTATTACATAAGATTTTAATGTCCGTCATACTAATATACCCTTTTCCTTGCTGGCTCTGAGGAAGCAAGTGACCATGTTATGAGCCTCCCTGTGGAGAGGCCCACATGGCAGAAACTGAGGATAACTTCCCACTGACAGTCAGGAAGGAACTGCAGCCCTCAGTCTAACAACCCTCAAGAAGCTGAATTCTTCCAACAATCATGTGAGTTTATAAGTGGATCATTCCCCAGTCAAATCTTAAGCTAATATTGCAGCCCTGGCCACGACAGTGATTGCAGCTTTCAGATGAGACTCTGGAGTAGATAACCAACAGTCTTGCCTGGACTCTAGACTCACAAGACCCATGAGATGATAACTGTGTGCTGTTCTAAGTTTCTAAATTTGAAGCAATTTGTTATCTAGCAATAGATAATTGACAATACAGTTATCATATTAAAAATCAGTGAGTAATTTATTCCAACATTTATTGAGAAAATCCCATGTACAGAGAACCCTGCACCAGTTCTGGGGATACTGTGGTGAAGAAGAAAAAAATGGATGTTCATGGACCTTACAATCTAATGAAATGGATGACTCTGATATTGTGATTTTTTTAAATTGAGGTATAGTTGATGTATTTTTGGTTATCTGATGTGAATAGTCAACTCATTGGAAAAGTCTCTGATGCTGGAAAAGATTGAGGGCAGAAGGAGAAAAGGGTGTCAGAGGATGAGATGACGGGATGGCATCACTGATACAATGGACATGAACTTGGGCAAACTTGGGGAGATGGTGAGGGACAGGGAGGCCTGGCGTGCTGTAATCCATGGTGTCAAAGAGTCAGACATGACTGGGTGACTGAACATCAACAGCACACTTGATGTACAATATTATATAAGTTACAGGTATGTAGCATAGTGATTTACAATTTTAAAGATTATACTCCATTTATATTTATTATAAAATATTGGCTACCTCGCCTGTATTGTATAATATATACTAGTAGCTTATTTTTTAATACACAATAGTTTGTACCTCTTGATCTCCTATTCTTATCTTGCCCACCCCCACCACTCCCCACTGGTAACCACTAGTTTGTTCTCTATATCTATGTGTCTGTTTCCTTTTTGTCACTACTCTAATTTTTAGATTCCACGTATAAGTGATATCACACAGTATTTGTCTTTCTTTGTCAGACTTACTTCACTTAGCATAATACCCTCCAGGTCCATCCATGTTGCTGCAGATGGCAAAATTTCATTCTTTTTTTTTTTTTTATGGCTAAGTAGTTTTCTATTGTATGTATACCACATCTTCTTTATCCATTCATCTGTTGGTGAACACTTAGGTTGTTTCCATATCTTGGCAATTGTAAATAATGCTGCTATAAACATTGGGGAACATATATATGATATTATGACTTACGTTAAGAAATATATATTCAGTTTTCATTCCTGGCTCCTGGCACAGAGCTCCTAAAACCCTTGGAATTTCCTGAGTGATATGATAGTCTCTCGTTATTCGTTAGGAAATCCTTCTGAGCATACCTGTATCTTTACTAGTGAGGTAACTTAGGGTATACAGTCCATCAAGGAATGTATGGCATCTGAACTTTACATGCAGGCTGCCACTGGGACTGTCTCAGACAACCAGGCAAGAAGTTGTCACCTCTTCTGATTGTTTAATCTAGCACATTGAATCCAGAACTTTTTGGTGAGGGCACCTATAGGATAAACTTGATCCAATCTAAAATGATGGCCTTCTCTTCCTAACAATGTCAGAATACTTCCCATAGTCCTACAATGCTTTTGGTGTGCCACACTTCTCCTCCCAGGTCTGGTTTTGATTTCAGGGCATGCTAGAATCAGACTTTAACTGTGGGTCTGGAGTCAGGGAGCAGAGGTAGGGGTGGACCATGAGGACATCCCCTTGCAAGGTTGCACCAAGTGAAGCTGGTGTCTTTGAACAGGACAGGACCAGCCTCATCAGAATGGGACGAGGGGCTATTTTTGTTGATCCAGGGAGTTCTGTTCTAGGACTTTAGATTTTTGGAGCTATCTGACACCTCCAAAATATGTCCATTCCAATACTCAGGGCAAGAGTCACTTTTTCCCAATAAATGCCCTGAAAGACCTGGTGAGACTGTGAATTCAATCGGTTTTATAATCCATCGATCTTCAGGCTCTGTCTCTGGCTCTGACTTTTCAGCTTCATTAGCTCTGTGCCTTCATGAAATAAAAGAGTATTTTAGGGAGGTCATAAAACCTTTCTCATTCACTGACCATGCTCTGAAGTGAGAATTAAACTCCTAAGCCCGTGATTTTTTCTCTTCGAATTTTTTTTCTGCAATTAGATGGAACTTCTCACCTGAGAACCTTTATATTCCTTCCTTCTCCACCCACCAGAGCCTTGCTTTCACTGACATTTCATTCTGCACAAGAGTAGGTGATCGGTTTTGCCACTGGGTGTGTGTGGTTGTGCTTAGTCACTCAGTCGTGTCCGACTCTTTGTGGTCCCATGGACTGTAGCCCACCAGGCTCCTCTACCCATGGGATTTCCCAGGCAAGAGTACTGGAGTGGGGTGCCATTGCCTACACCAGGGGATCTTCCCAACCCAGGGATCAAACCTGTGTCTCCTGCATTGACATGCTGGTTCTTTACCACTGAGCCACCTGGGAAGCCCCAGTGTGGACACAACTCATGACATAATCAAAATGCACTTTTATGTTTACCACCAACTCTTTCAATTTCATTCAGGGATGGAGGAGGAGAAGTGATCTTCCTCTCCCCCGAGATTAAACTTCCGACAGCTTCTCTTGCTCTCCGCGATGACCTTCACCTCCACCTGCCAGCTATCATTTTCTTTTTCTCTCAGATTGAAGATAGGGTAAGATGAGAAGGAAAAAGGCCAGTGAGTTATGACTTGATCTGTGGCTTCATGTTCTCTGGGCCTTGGAGATGATTAAAGCTGGTGACCCCCAGGGGGTCGTAGTTTGGCTCAGGAGGATTCTTCCCTCAGCGTACTGGCCTACAGATTTTGGATGCTCCCTGCAGTCCTCCTCTCCTGCAGTTCCCTCAATAGGACAAATCTCTATTCTGGGTGGTTCCTTTCAACTCTTTCCTTAGCCCCTGGATATCCAGCAGTACATGCTCAGCTTTGATTGTCAAGGTCTATCTAAAAAGACCTATTGTTAGGATCCAAGGCTTTCTCCCGTGCAACCCGCAAGTAGTCATGGGAAATCCCCTCCCTTGGCCCCAGCAAGCTCCGTGGGTGCCCGATGATTCCAGCGGAGCAGCCCTCCTGGGTCTGCTCTCTCCAGAGCACTTAACCAGCCCTTCTTAACATTCGACATTTTGCTGGTGAAACTGGACTTCATTCCACAACTGGATCGCACTTGCTTGGTCATTAGTCAGACCCTGGTCTTCTGTGTCTTCCAGCTGCAGGGAGCTGCTGCAACTTACTCAGTGGTCTACTGGAAATTTCTTTCACCAGGCTTGAGGTTGGGAGATAGCACCAAGCACCCTCCACCCTTGTCCAAAGGAGAAAAGACTTAGAGCAGAAACCTCTTCAAAAAAGATCTTCTCAGCCATTTTCTCCAAATAATCTGAGCCCTGTTTACATTCTTGATTTCTCTGAGAAGCTCAGAAGATGTGGGGCAGCTTCTTCAGCCCTACAAATCCTGCTTAATCTTGGGGAGATTGGGGAATAAGGGCCGGCCTCACTCTAACTGTGGCATCCTGAAATATAATCTAGTAATGTGTCTGTCTAAACTGAGGAAGAAACAGCATCATCCTAACTTGTATTGCAATAGTTTTCATGACTCGTTTACCACTGGGTGCCACTGTTTTACCTGCATCCCATCCTTACTGCTTTCTTTTTTTAAAATTATTTAATTTATTTACTTTTGACTGTGCTGGGCCTTTGTTACTGTGCAGGCTTTTCTCTAACTGTGGCAAGCAGGGGCTGCTCTCTAGCAGTGTGCAGGCTTCTTGCTGCAGTGGCTTCTCTTATTGCGGAGCACTGGTTCTAGGGTGTATAGGCTTCGGGAGTTGCAGTGCATGGGCTCATTAGTTGTGGCTCTCAGGCTCTGGAGCACAGGCTCAATAGTTGCGGTACATGGGCTTAGTTGCTCTGCAGTATGTGGGATCTTCCTGGACCAGGGGGTTGAACCTGTGTCTCCTGCATTGGCAAGCGGATTCTTTACCACTGAGCCACCAGGGAAGTCCCCTTACTGCTTTCTTAGCCAACCAGGTCATCTAATCTATCCCAGATTCCCAGTACCTTGTGATCTCTTTCAAAGAAAGAATCCATTCTATCTAGTTTCAGTAGAACTTCATTACATGGTATTAACTAGAATTTCTGGGAAGGCCAACAACAAAGCCTGCATGTCAAATGAAAGTGAAAGTGAAAGTGAAGTCGCTCAGTCGTGTCCGACTCTTTGCAACCCCATGAACTGTAAGCCTACCAGGCTCCTCTGTCCATGGGATTTTCCAGGCAAGAGTACTGGAGTGGGTTGCCATTTCCTTCTCCAGAGGATCTTCCTGACCCAGGGGTTGAACCCAGGTCTCCCACATTGTAGGCAGATGCTTTACCATCTGAGCCACCAGGGAAGTCCTTGTCAAATAGTCAGAAGCAAAGCATCCAGGAGAAATGTCCAATGACAGCCCAAATGTCTGAACACACCATCGGAGTGTTCTAGCAGAAGTCCTGCTGTGGCTGCCAGGCAGGAGATGCTCAACATCTATAAAGCCTGGACCAACAACCAGTGCCCCCACTGCAGTTCCTGCAGAAAGACAAATTCCCCAGGCCCATACTTACCAGGAGAATAATGTGTAACTTTTTTGCTTGTATTTCCAGTCTTGCTTAGGTTTGGGGTTTATTGGAATATAGTCACACGTCTATATCCTTGCAGCAAAGGGTTTTAGGATATGTGTTATTTTGTTTCTATCTGTGGAAAGCAGAATTCACAATATAAAAGAACTACAAAGAAAAGATGTTGAGCAGACACAAATATCAAATGTCCATTATAAAACTCTTGGGACAAAAAAGTTTATGGTCCCAATCAATAAGCTATTTTGATTAGATAAAACAGTCAAAAGACTTTCTTTCTACCTTTTGAATTTTGCATATAATACCCATTCAAAATATAAATTAAGAAGAATTTAAATCCATTTGTTTGAGGCTCTTCCCAAGGACCATCTTCCTATTCTGTCTCCTCTTAGGCTGTTGAAGTCTTCTGATATCTTGCATTGTCATTGTTCTTTAACACTGTTGATTGTTCTAACTGACCCTTTGATAGTCTTTGTTCTTGTGTTGTTACAGTTAGTTCTTGTGTTGTTACAAACATAAATGAGGTAATGCATTTAGAACTCTTAGCACAGTGCTTGGCACATCATGGGCTTCCCTTGTGGCTCAGCTGATAAAGAATCTGCCTGCAATATGGGAGACCTGGGTTTGATCCCTGGGTTGGGAAGATCCCCTGAAGACAGGAAAGGCTACCCACTCCAATATTCTGGCCTGGAGAATTCCATGGACTATATAGTCCATGGGGTTGCAAAGAGTCGAACATGACTGAGCAACTTTCACTTTCACTTCTTGGCACATTGTAGGTCATCGATACTGGTAATTCTCCACCTTGTGCTTCCCTAATATTTTTGCCTGTAGTTGTTTTCAAGTCTTGATTATAAAGAACTCACTGAGATGTAGTAGGTGCATTTGAGGGGTTTTTCCAGTTAAGGTCTCCACAACTTAAACATGAAAGCTGTGATTTATAATAAGAAATATATATTTGGTCTTTATCCTCCTTTCTGGCACTGCTAAAACCCTTGGACTTCTCTAAGTGATAAAGGTGTCTCAATGTTCACAACAAACTCTTTTGAGCCACACATGAGTTTATATTAATGAAGTGACTTTTGGAAAGCACCTAAGGATGGAGGGTGGTTGCCAGGGGGATGGACCACAGCTGTTTGGACTATTTTGGTATCAACTCTGAACCCATCTATATGTGATCTTATCTTTCAAGCATCTAACCCCTTCTCTGAAGAAAGGGACTTTCAGTCCCACTCGCTCCCCCTGCCTCTGGGGAAGAGAAAGGAACTGGAGGTTGAATTATTCACCAATGGTCAAAGATTTCATCAAGCATGCCTATGTAATGAAGCCTCCATAGAAACCAAAAGGACAGGGTGCTTTCACTGCTGCAGCCTGGGTTTAGTCGCTGGTTGAAGAACCAAGATCCCACAGGCCATGCAGTGTGGCAAACAAACAAATAGAAAAACCAGAAGGACGGGATTTAGAGTTTCCAGATTGGTGATCACATGGAGGTGCTAGGAGACTGGTGCTAGGAGACCAGCATGCCCTATGAATCTTTTCTATCTGGCTCTTCCTGGGTTATATCCTTTCCTAATAAGCCAGTTGCTAGTAATCTAGCAGGTAAAATGCTATGTGAGTAGCTCTAGTAAGTTAATCAAACCTAAGCATTCGGTCTCAGGAACTTGTGATCTCCAGCTAATAAATCAGGAGCTCAGGTGAGAACCTGAACTTGTGATTGGCATCTGAAGTTGGGGGTTAGGGAAGAGGGAGTGTTTTGGACTGAGCCCTTAACCTGTGGAATCTCATGCTATCTCCAGGTAGATAGTGCCAGAAATGAGTTAATTTAGGACACTCAGGACCCAGCCAGGGTCTGCTGAGAATTAAGGAATTACTTGGTCATATTAAAATGAAAAACCCATAGTGAAGACACTAATTCATCCTAGGTCAGTTAGACTTCCTAGAGAAGCAGTTACATGCTTGAAGGATAACATCACATACAGATGGGATCAGAGTTGGCACCCAAACAGCCCAAAGGTACACATACTGGCTAAAGAATGAGCTAGCAGAAGTCGGGATGCTGTGTACTTATTCTGGTATCACATCGGGTCTCTCTAGGCAGTTTGTCTTAAATCCCTGCCCGGCTCTTACTAGCTGTGGGTTCTTAGGCGAGTTACTTAAGTTCTCCAAACTTCTTTTTCTCTCCTTCTCATTTTTAGAAATTGTTTCTTATTTATTTATTTGGTTGCACCAGGTCTTAGTTGAGGCACGCAGGATCTCTTGGTTCAGCACGTGGAATCTTCTGTTGCGGCACGTGAACTTTCAGTTGTGGCATGTGAGTTCTAGTCGCCTGACCAGGGATCAAATGCAGCCCGCTTGCAGTGGGAGCATGGAGTGTTAGCCACTGGACCACCAGAGAAGTCCCAAGCTTCTGTTTCTTCATCTGTGAAATATGGAAAAAGTGACATCTGTCTCAGAAGGTTTTGTTAATTGCTTTGAGTGATTCCTGTTACATAGGAAGTTTGATTTGTGGATTTCATTTATTAGAAAATTTATGTTTGAGAAACATTTGAATTCTGCAGTTCTTCATCTTCCAATGAACTAATAATGATCCTGCGTTTTATGTCTCCTGAGTGTTATAAAAATGTCTGTAAACATAGTTAGGATGTTATAAATGAAGGTTTTTATAACTCATCAACTTCAATTTGAAACTCAGTATTATCACTTATAAGAATGAAAGAGAACCAAAGAAGGTGTATTAAGTATCAATTTAGTTCAAAGTTTCTTTAGAGAGAAAGTTTCTCTTTAAGGCTAGGTTGACATCCATCCATTCCATGGGTGAATTGATTTGCTATATGTTCAGTCAGGTTTATCTCAACCAGGCTGTGGAAAATGTGTCATTTCACAGTTGGGTCAAGCACTCCATGTGAAATGCAGAACTAAAAGTAAGGTTATAAAAATGTCTGTCTACTTTTTTCCCAAATGAGATCGAGAATAATTGACAAGATCTCTGTGGCTAACTACCCAGAGATCCTAATTTTATAAAGGGGACATTCAGACTTGTAACCCTGGAATATAAGCTTTCTATTGTCCTCTTCTATTTTGTTGAATTAGTAGGAAAATCTTGGCATGCTAAATTATAAACTATTTCTTTTAGTGGATGACATTTCATAAACATCTTGTGAGTTCTAGACAAGGCTTTGAAGGAAAATCCCATAGATAATTCCAATGTAGGTTTCCTAGGTTATTTTATTCCTTCACTTAAAACCATTTTGAAGTAGATCTAATACCATGACCTTCAATTTCCTCAGATTTCCCTGGCCTGTAGGTTGCAGTGGGGACCCACTAATGGTGATAACCCACATTTTGCTGAATTCATCTCACATCTTCAAGTTTCAGGGCCTTGAGTGTCCCCATTCAAGTCTTGTTCAGTTATTTTTGTGATTCCCCAGTGGTTGTATTGCAGACTAGTCTGTCCACTACCATTACCAAGGGACATTCATGACATCTTCTTCCTGTGCCCTGATCACCTCTCCTCAAAGATATCTGTTGCCCACTGAGCCATTTGGGGAGGACGCTTTTCCGCACCCATGCTGCTGGTGTCCAAGGTGATAACACTGAGGACTGTGCCAAGAATGCTATCTCTTCTGTGATCCTCAGATAGCCAACCTGGAGATGCCAGAGCAGTTCCATGTTCCCTGGAGCCCTAAATGTGCCACAGCTCCATCCCTTACAGAAGACGGAGAAGGCTGTGCCCTGTGTGGTGCTTCGACACTTGGACACAAAAGCTGTGCTTCTGCAGGAGGGAGGCTTTGTGAAATAGAGTCTTCATCATCTGTTTGCAGCTTCTCCTGCTGCGCTCGCTGCTCAGACACGCATCCCCCGGGCTGGCTGGGCCAGCCTCCCCAGTCCTCTCCCTCTTCCTGTGATGGGACTCTCCTTCCTCTCATGCAAATCATCTTATGTAAACAGATGACTTTTCTTTCAGTTCATCAGTGCATTTGTTGAAACTCTTTTGGTTTCAAATAGCAGACACAACTTGAGCCAGAAGTGAATAAAGGAACTGAATTATAAAGCTCTTGGAGTGTCTGGAGAAGTGAAATGGCAGGACTGCAGCTGGGCTTCAAGAAGAAACTAGGGGACTGAAAAGCTACCATAACATTTCCTTTCCTCTCCAGTTGACTGACTTTCCCTAATCCCTACTCCACAAGGAGCAAAACAGGCTTCTATATATGGGCTTTGCTAGGGAAAAGCAGTGAACTGGCCAATTGGCCATTTGTTTTTAAATTTATTTATTTATTTTTATTTTTGCATGCGCTGGGTCTTTGTTGCTGTGTGCCAGCTTTCTCTAGTTGGGGTGAGCTGGGGCTGCTCTTTGTTGTGGAGCACAGGCCTCTCATTGCAGTGGCCTCTCACTGCAGTGGCTTCTCTTGTTGTGGAGCACAGGCCTCTCATTGCAGTGGTCTCTCACTGCAGTGGCCTCTCACTGCAGTGGCTTCTCTTGTGGAGCACAGGCTCTAGGTCCAGGGCCCTCAGTAGTTGCAGCATGTGGGCTCAGTGTTTGTGGCACACAGGCTTGGTTGCCCCATGGCATGTGGGAGCTTCCCAGACCAGGGATCAAACCAATGTTCCCCACACTGGAGGTGGTTTCTTAACCACTGAGCCACCAGAGAAGTCCTCGACGGGTCATTTCTGCAGCACAGATGATGGTGAAGGTTGGGAGTAGGGAAGGGGCTTGATGTAGATTTGGGATGTGGGCGAGGGCCAGGTCAAGGTTGATTTTTAACAAGTGGGAAGTTTATCCTGAGGGCAATGAATGGCAGAGCCACTGCAGAGTATAGCTTAGAGCAAACAAAATTTTACTGTAGTTCGATCACAACAGTGATATTCAGAAACAGATTCAAGGGAGCAAGACTAGAGACAGGTAGAGTAGTTAGGACACTATTGCAATATATATTCTTGGAAGGAAATGCAGAAATCCTGTTGGGAGCAGGAATAAAAAGAAAGGATGGATTAGAGAACTATTTAAGTAGTAGAATCCACAGGAGTTGGTCATAGATTGGCTATGAGAAGAGGGGGGGGCGGATTCTAAAGTGAATTCCAGGTTGTTGGTCCTGAAGACTGACTAGATGGTGGTGATGTTGACTGAGATGGGGGATGTGGAGAAGGAGCAGATTTTATTTTGGGGGAAGATGAAATGGCACCCTTTCCACAGACTGGCTGATACTAACTTGATTACATATAGCAGATGAAGTCAACTTTATGTTTGTTGAGTTTGAGATGCATAAAGGATGCTCAAATGGTGACGTCCAGGAAGCCAAGAACATTTAATTCTGTCCCCCTTGGAGAATCAGCACTAGAAATTCATGGTAGATCTGGGACTCGTCAGCACAAAATATGGGCATTCAATCATGATGCTGAATAAAACCCAAGGAGACATGTGATAAAAAGAGCAGTTGATACAGGATGGAAGTCTATAGAACACCAGCAGGTAAAGGGAGGGGACAAGGAGATTGAGGACGAGAAGCCCGTGAGGAGACAGAGAAAGAGATAATTAGCAGTGTTAAATATAACAGAGAGGGCCAATGAGATGACTCAAAGATGTCCATTCACACGTGTATCCAAAAATTAACCTATTACATTTAGCATGCTCAGGCTCTAGAGCCAGACTTACATATATATGTATATAAGTATACAGAGTGAAAGTTGCTCGGTCATGTCCAATTCTTTGCAACCCCATGGACTGTAGCCCGCCAGTCTCCTCTGTCCATGGAATTCTCCAGGCCAGAATACTGGAGTGGGTAGCCAGCCATTCCTTTCTCCAGGGGAATCTTCCCAACCCAGGGACTGGACCCAGGTCTCCCACACTGCAGGCAGATTCTTTACCATCTGAGCCACCAGGGGAGCCTATATATATATAATAAAATAAATATTACTGTCATGTGTCAGCCACTCTTCAGGACTCCAGGGGTACAGCTGTGAATAAGATAGACCAAGTCTCTGCGCTTATGGAATTTCCATTCTATTTAGAGGTAAGAGGAGTACAAACTGCAAAAACAACAACAACAAAGAACAAGAAAATAGCAGATAAATTCTAAAAAAGAAAATAAAAGGATGACATGATGGGAGGCTGGGTGAGATGGAATAATATAGATGGGTGGTCAGGGAAGGCCTGTCTGAGGAACTGGAACTTGAGGACAAGTATGGATGAACCATGAGAAGTCACAGGGGCAGAGAGTTCCAGGTAAAAGATGAACATATGCAATGACTCTAAGATAGGAACAGATTTGGTCTGTCCAAAGAAAAGAAAGAAGCACATTTATCTGTTATCGTGGCCTGTGATTTTTTCACTATACCTCATGGTCTTTCTGACACATCACACTGATGAAGCCATAAGCAAACAGAAAGCCCTAAAATTTATGTGGCAGATACTATAAGTTGACTCAGTAAACTCATATTCCAACCCCTTTCTGTCAAGAAAGCTAAAATCTACATTCTTAGACTCCCTTGCAGATAGACTGAGACTTGTCATAGTTTCTGCCAACTTATGAGGCCTAGATGCAAGCTGAGTCCAGAAAGAGGGAGGGAGGGAGGGAAGGAGCGCAGATTCTCTGTAAAGCTCCAAGGTAGAAGCACTTGGTTCTTTGTGGGCTTGCATTAAAACAGCTCCATGTTGTGGTAGGGCATTTTTTTCTGGCTGCATTGCATTCAAGCTTGGTTCTTCCCAAAGATTTTGTGAGCTTTTAGTTTCTTTCATGTACTTATTTCTACTTAAGCCAGCCAGAGTGAGTTCTGTGGTCTGCAACAAGGACTCTTGATTTATATAATGCCCTACTAATTATGAAATCTCAACAGCTTCTCAGCCTCTTCTCCCAGCCCCTCACCATCTCATTCCTCTTTGGTAAATCTAGCTGTTTTTCTGAGAACAGGAATCTCAACCTCACTAAAATACTGGACCTCCTCAACTGAATCAGGCAAGATGATTTGTGAGCTGTTTAATCAAGTACTTCTGGGTCTGGCATTGAGCTTGGAGCTGCAAAGGCTGTAACAGTATATAGACATTCCTTTGTCATAGGAATACGCAATCCAAGACTTAAAATAAAAATAATCATTATAAGAATATATAAAAATGATTAGAGGATGATGACTAGAAAATAATAATAGCAGTAGTTTACTCATTTAATGAATGTTTACTATGTCCTAGGTAATAAAATAAGGTAATTACACAAATTCTCTAATTTTATCCTCAAAGTCCTATGAAAGTGAAAGTGTTAGTTGCTCATTCATGTCTAATTCTTTGTGACACTGTGGAATATAGCCTGCCAGGCACCTCTGTCCATGGAATTCTCCAGGCATGAAGACTGGAGTGGGTTGCCATTCCCTTCTTCAGCGGATCTTCCTGACCCAGGGATTAAACCCAGTTCTCCCACATTACAGGCAGATTCTTTCCCATCTGAGCCACCAGGGAAGCCCTATAAGGCATGTATTATTATAATGCACTTTTAAAGATGAGAGAACTGAGGCAAAGTCAGTTCCCAAAGGCACACAGCTTTTCTCAAAGGCACACAGCTAGTAAGGAGTGGAGGCAGGATTACAACTCCCAGTCTAACTCTAGGGCATTACAGTTAAAACCATGTGCTTGCTGTTTTCTGCACACTGAAACATATGTTATCTTATGTAATCTTCTCAATGATCATGTGAAGTGGATACTATTTTTCCAACTTAATGGATAGGGAATTGAGTCTCAGGAAGACCAGGTAATTTTCTCAATATTCTAGAGCACTTAGTAGAAGAACTACAGGTTGAACCAGCATCTTCTGCCTTTTGACCTAAAGTTCTTTCTGCTAAACCACACTTCTTTTCCAATCTCACTCCCCAATTTTAGTCTGAACTCAGCTGCATCGTACAGACAGCCAAAAATAACAGCGGCATAAGCAAGCATAGGTTGTACAAGAGATCATAGGTAGGCAGTCAAGGCTGGTATGGGAACTCTACACATGCAGAGACCCAAGGTCCTTCAGGTGTCCCATCCCACCATCACTAAGGTATAGCCTTCATTCTCATGGTCTAAGACAGCTACTGGAACTCTAACCCTCATTACCATGTTTCAAGTAGTAGAGAAAAGAACACAGAAGAAAAGGCCAAATTACATTATCTAGCTTTCTTTTAAGCTTTCCCAGAAATTGCTACATTTGACTTCTGCTTACATCTTACCAGGCAGAACTGAGCCATAAGGCCATAATAGCTAATTGCAAAGGGGGCTGAGAAAATTAAGAGTAGCTACATGTCCAGCTACAAATAAAGTGGGTTTATTATTATCATTATTAAGGCAGAAGTGAAGTGAAGCTCAGTCTTGTCCGACTCTTTGTGACCCCATTGACTATATAGTTCATGGAATTCTCCGGGCTAGAATACTTGAGTGGTTAACCTTTCCCTTCTCCATGGGATCTTCCCAACCCAGGGATCCAACCCAGATCTCCCTCATTGAAGGCAGATTCTTTACCAAGTGTGCCACAAGGGAAGCCCAAGAATACTGGAGTGGGTAGACTATCGCTTCTCCAGAGGATCTTCCTGACCCAGAAATCGAACCGAGGTCTCCTGCATTGCAGGCAGATTCTTTACCAACTGAGCTATCAGGGAAGCCCATTAAGGCAGAAGGAAAGTTGATAAATAGACAGCTAGTTCTGCCTACCCCTTTTGGAGTGATTATTTGAAGGCTGCTCTAGCCTTCAGTGGGGCTTCCTAGGTGGCTCAGTGGTAAAGAATCCACCTGCCAGTGCAGGAAACTCAAAAGAGACGGGTTCAATCCCTGGGTCGGGAAGATCCCCTGGAGGAGGAAATGGCAACCCACTCCAGTATTCTGGCCTGGAGAATTCCATGAAAAGAGGAACCTGGAGGGCTACAGTCCATGGGGTCACAGAGTCAGACATGACTGAGCAACTTAGCATGCAAGCACGTAGCTCTCAGTAGCTATCTCTGAGGGCTGCTAGCTGTCCTAGCAGAAATAAATGACACAATCAGAAGAATTTAACTGAAAAATTAATGGAGATATGATTTTCAAAGATTAAGGAAAGATTGAAGGCAGGAGGAGAAGGGGACGACAGAGGATGAGATGGTTGGATGGCATCACTGATTTGATGGAGATGAGTTTGAGCAAGCTCCGGGAGTTGGTGATGGACAGGGAGGCCTGGTGTGCTGCAGTCCGTGGGGTCGCAAAGAGTCAGACATGACTGAGTGACTGAATTGAACTGAACTGAGCTGAAGGGAATCATCAAAGGGTGGTGAGGTATCTGGAAGCTAGCAAGAGAAGGCAGCTGCTACTAGCCCTGGACCCAAGAGAGAGGGGCCAGAGCCTAAAGAACCCAACCTCTCCATCTTCTTGCCCACCTGTCTTTTGCAAGCAGCTACCTGGATCTAATCTGAGAGCAAGGGAGCCTGGTGATGCAGCCCCAGAGACCAGCCTTCAGAGTCCAAGAGCAGGAAGAGGAGGGCAGAAGATGGTGTGGGACAAATAGAGAATATCCTGCATAGTCACCTCTGCAAGGTGCCAGCCTGTGTCCTACCACAAATTAGGGAAAGGGGCTGGCCTATATGGTGAGAAGATTTGCAGCAGTTTGGGTACAAAGACTGAAACTTCCAGCTCGGGTACAGGAAGGGAGAGCCCCGAGCTGTAGCTTGGAGGTGTTTGAGGAATGCTTTGTCAGCTCAAGACTCAGTACAGAAACAAGACCACAGTCTGTCTTCTCTTTGGCCATAAAGGGGGAAAGTTACCTGCTTTTCCTCTTTACAGTTTTATAGCTCTGAGCAAACCTCAGAGTGAGTGGGAGTGATTTCCTGCTCAGAACCCAAGTGCCTCTGAGGACCTCCTAAACCTCCATATGCAGGCTGAGAAGAGCAAGAGAACTGGGAAGTCAGGGAGATCTATCCGATCACATTTTTCTCTCCCCTGTTATCTTATATTGTGTTATTGTTTTTTTTCTTAATTATTTTAAAATGTTTAATTTCATTATGGAGTATAGTGCATTTACATTGTTGTGTTAGTTTCAGGTGTACAGGAAAGTCATTCAGTTATACATATACATACATCTATTCTTTTTCAGATTCTTCCCATATAGGTTATTATAGAGTATTGAATAGAGTTCCCTGTGCTATACAGTAGGGCCTTGTTGATTATTTATTTTATATATATATGTGTGTGTGTGTGTGTGTGTATATATATATATATATATATATATATATATATATATTAGTGTATATATGTTAATCCCAACCTCCTAATTTATCCCTCCCTTTGCCTTTCCTCTTTGGTAACCATAAGTTTGTTTTCTAAGTCCGTGAGTCTGTTTCTGTTTTGTAAATGAGTTCATTTGCATTATGTTTTTAGATTCCATGTATAAGTGATATCATATTGTATTTGTCTTTCTCTGTCTGACTGACTTCACTTAGTATGACAATCTCTAGGTCCATCCTTGTTGCTGCATGCGTACGTGCTAAGTCACTTCAGTGGTGTCTGACTCTTTGCAACCTTATGAACAACCCGCTAGCTCCTCTGTCCGTGGGATTCTCCAGGCAAGTATGCTGGAGTGGGTTGCTGTGCCCTCCTCCAGGGGATCTTCCTGACCCAGAGATCGAACCCCCATCTCTTACGTCTCCTGCATTGGGAAGTGGGTTCTTTACCACTAGCACCATGTAGGAAGCCCCCATGTTGCTGCAAATGGCATTATTTCAGTCTTTTTATGACAAAATAATATTCCATTGTATACATGTAGTACATTGCCTTTATCTATTCATCTGTTGATGGACATTTATGTTGCTTCCATGTCTTGGCTAATGTAAACAATGATATGAACATTGGGGTGCATATATCTTTTCAAATTATGAGTTTCTCCAGATATATGCCCCAGAGTGGCATCGATGGATCATATAGTAGCTCTATTTTTAGTTTTTTAAGGAACCTCCTTATTGTTCTCCATAGTGGCTGTACCAATTTACATTCCCACCAACAGTGTAGGAGGCTTCTCCTTTCTCCATATCTTCTCTAGAATTTATTATTTGTAGACATTTTGACAATTGCCATTCTTACCAGTGTGAGTTAATATTGCATTGTGTTTTTTTTCCCATTGTATTTTGATTTGCATATGTCTAATAACTAGCTATATTGAGCATTTTTCATGTGCTTTTTGGCCCTTGTGGCTCAGCTGGTAAAGAATCCGCCTGCAATGTGGGAGACCTGGGTTGGATCCCTGGGTTGGGAAGATCCCCTGGAGGACAGAAAGGCTACCCACTTCAGTATTCTGGCCTGGAGAATTCCATGGACTGTATATAGTCCATGGGGTCGCAAAGAGTCAGACACGACTGAATGATTTTCACTTTCTTTAGAGAAATGTCTATCTAAATCTTCCTGTTTTTGATTGGGTTGTTTGTTATTTTTAATATTGAGCTTCATGAGCTGTTTTTATCTTTTGGAGATTAATTCTTTGTTGGTCTCATCATTTGCAAATATTTTCTCCCATTTTGTGGGTTTTGTTTTTATTTTGTTTATGATTTACTTTGCTGTCCAAAAGCTTTTAAGTTTAATTAGGCCCCATTTGTTTATTATTTTTTTTTGATTTTCATTACTCTAGGAGGTGGATCCAAAAAGATCTTGCTGTGATTTATGTTAAAAAGTGTTCTGCCTATATTTTCCTCTAAGAGTTTCATAGTATCTGGTCTAACATTTAGGTCTTTAATCCATTTTATTTTTGTGTATGGTATTAGAGAATGTTCTAATTTCATTTATTCTTTTACATGTGGCTGTCTAGTTTTCCCTGCACCACTTACTGAAGAGACTGTCTTCTCCACTGTATATTCTTGTTTCCTTTGTCATAGATTAACTGACCATGGGTACATGGGTTTATTTCTGGGCTTTTTATCCTGTTCCATTGATCTATAGGTATGACTTTGTGCTGTTTTGATTATTATAGCTTAATAGTGTAGTCTGAAGCCAGCAAGCTCGATTCCTCCAGCTTCATTTTCTTTCTCAAAACTGCTTTAGCTATTTGGGATCTTTTGTATTTCCATACAAATTTTTAAAGATTTTTTAAAAATTCTAGATCTGCAAAAAATGCCATCAGTAATTTGATAGGGATGTCTGCTCTTGCTTTGAATGCATGTCGATCCCTGGGTCAGGAAGGTCCCCTGGAGAAGGGAATGGCTACCCAACCCAGTATTCTTGCCTGGAGAATTCTATGGACAGAGGAGCAGGTGGGCTGCAATACATGGAGTTGCAAAGGGTTGGGCACAGCTGAGTGACTAAGTTTTCTCACTCAAACTTGAGCAAGGATTAGCATCCTACTTTATCTATGTCCTTCAAAATACCCAGCACCAAGGCAGTATGGAATATAATCCTGCAGTCTGAAAGACTTGGGTTCAAGACCCTACTAGGAAGGACCACATAGAGTGTGCCCTTCATATCCATGATTAGTTGAATCTGCAAATATGAAACTATGCACGTGGAGGGCCAACTGTACTTCACGATTTTATCTATGGGATTTGCATACCTTTAGGGTGGGCATCTGTGGGGATTCCTGGGACCAATTCCTTATGGATACAAAGGGAACTGACTGTATTGTATGATACCATTTGTAGGACATACCCTGACTAGGCAACTCTAGAGACACAAAGTAGACTATTGGTAGCCAGGGGCTAAGAGAGTGGGCAATGAGGGGAATGCTTGCTAAAAGGGGTGGAAGACCTTTTTAAGATGATTTAAAGGTTCTAATATTGATTATGATACATGGCTTTTATTGATTTTGGTACATGGTTTGCATGGGCTTCCCTAGCGGCTCAGTGGTAAAGAATCCACCTGCCAATGCAGGAAACACAGGTTCAATCCCTGTGCCGGGAAGATCCCCTGGAGAAGGAAATGGCAACCCACTCCAGTATTCTTGCCTGGGAAATCCCATGGATGGAGGAGCCTGGTAGGCTACAGTCCATGGGGTCACAAAGAGTCGGACACAACTGAGCAACTAAACAATAACAACAGCTGCACAACTCTGAATATACTAAAAATCATTGAATTTTACACTTTAAAAGATGAGTTGTATGGGATGTGAATTATATGTCACTCAATCTGTAACAGAAAACAAAAGACCCTGCTCAGCATTTATTTGCAGCTTCTGCATCTGTAAAATAGTCATAGTAACATCTGTTACACCCCACAGAGCTGCCTCAAGGGTTGAATGAAACACTATATGAAAAGCAATAACCACAGTACCTTGAACATATGCTCATTAAATGTTTTCCAGATGATTCCTATATTTTAGAAGTCCAACTGTAGTTAGTATAAAGCTGAATGTTAAAGCAGAAAAGGTGCTTAGAAATTAATTTAGTTCTAGCTTCTCATTCTATAAATGAGAAACGAGTGATAAACTCAGAAAATTACCACTGACCGGAGGTTGGAAGGCAGTCATGAAAGAGTGAGTGAGTGAATTCAAGATCTTAGAACGATGGCCATTTACTGCATTACTTAATCGTATGTGCTCTGCTGAGACAGCAACACTGAACCTGTTTTGGCCCTTTGCAAGAAGAGCAAGCAGAAAGAGCAATTACATAATTCATTTTCATGTTAGAGAACTTGGTGCCTGCTCAGTAGAGTCTAAGATAGAAATAAAATTGTACAGTTGATAATATAAAAAATTCTATTAAAATCCCCAAGTGGATTTTTAAAGCAATGTAGTAATTTTCTTTAATTCTAGAAATGGTAAAAATATGAACTATCAAAACTGCTCCAAACTACTTATATGCATTTCCTTTTCACTCCACTACATCTTTCTCTTTCTCCCTACACAAGCATACACACACATGATTGTATTAATAAGATGCACACTTTTTGACAACTTATTTCTGATCAGGACCCAATCTACAATCAATGGCTTGTTCTAATTTAATTGACAGAATTGTTGTCTTTCTTAGCTTTACATAAAATAATGCATGTATATATGAGTTAGTCACTCAGTTGTGTCCAACTCTTTGCTACCCCATGGACTGTAGCTCATCAGGCTTCCTCTGTCCATGGGATTCTTCAGGCAAGAATACTGAAGTGGGTTGCCATTTCCTTCTCCAACATAAAATAATGGTGCATCTTAAAATGGATGACAAATTAAAGTATTGTGCTAAAGTGAAAGTGATGGTTGCTCAGTCATGTCTGACTCTTTGTGACCCATGGACTGGGTCACAAAGAGTCAGCCTGCCAGGCTCCTCTGTCCATGGAATTCTCCAGGCAAGAATACTGGAATGGGTTGCATTCTTTTCTCCAGGGGATCTTCCTGACCCAGGGATCAAACCTGGGTCTCCTGCATTGCAGGCAAACTCTTTACTATCTGAGCCCCCAGTGTCCATAAATATACTTTAAAAATGATTTAGGAATTTGTGCTGGTTGAATGTTCAGGAATCTTAGAGGGGACATGGCTGATGCAAATTCTGGAAAAACCACAGAGTTCAAGTACTTCCACCGGGCATTGTCCTCTTCATGTGAATAGCATGTGTGTACATGAACCTGGGACCCATTAACAGGAACTCTAGACTTATTGATAGTTTTGCCAATGTAATCCTGGCGAAATGATTAACCAACACAGTGGTGAGTGGATATACCTGAATCCTTTTAGGAACAGATCCTTGGACATTTAGCAACTGCATACTCTAGCATTCCTCCTTCACAGTGTTCAGTGTCTGTGTGAGGCTCTTGTAGGCAACACTTCAGCTGTTAGGAGATGCAGCAGAAGCCAGAGGATTGGGTGAGGCTTCCCACCTGGATCAGCAAAGCCTTTGTCTAACAGCCTTGCTTATTTGAGGGGTGAAGGGATTTCTGCAGTGAAAGGCTAAGTCCTTGGCGTGGTTTCAGGGTTCCTAATGGATGTGCCAAAGTCTCTGACTGGCAAACTCCTCACAAAATAATAATTATTTAGATGCTGCTGAAGATAATTAATTTGGGCTTTGGAAGGTTTCCTGCTTAGTGCATTCAATTCGAAAGGCCGCCTCCTCTCAGCATGTGCCTGTAAACACAATCCCTGGAATGACAAAAGAGGATAATAAAAGTCAAAAGTGTTGCCAGCACTGGCCTTTTGAACTAATGCCAAGTTTCCATGGAAGTGGGCATTGAGGTGGATGGATTTGTTTTCTTCTCTACTTGAGTGATGAGGTTTTCGTCATGCGCTGGTTGGTTTGGAGCCTTCAGAACAGTGTCCCCAGACACATTTCCATCGAGAACACATGGGAAGCCAGAGACACGCAGGGAGCCTCGCACGTGGCTTTGTCCATGAGCCTGTTCTGCTCAATCCAACCAAGCAGAACTACACAACACCGCAGCGTGCCAGCCAGAAAAGATTTGTTCAGGAGCACCCTGGAGTTTTGACTCCTAAGATGGAAAAGAATGCAGAGTGGAGAGTGGTTTGTTTGTTTTTTTTCATGTTTTGGCCACACCTCACAGCATACAGGATCTTAGTTCCCCAACCCACACCCCCTGCAATGGAAGTGTGGAGTCTTAACCACTGGACCACCAGGGAGGTCCCAAGAGTCTTTCTAAAGGCTGACTTTAGAGTAGGAAAGCTGAAGCAATCAGCAGAGGCATCCTGTTCAGATGACAAGAGGCTCTTTCCATTCACTCATTTGTCAAATATTTATTGTGTACCTACTGCGTGTACATAGTCTTCTAGGCCTTGAAGATACATAAATAGCAGTCAGTAACACAGATAAAATCTCTATCCACCTGGATCTTCCCTTCTAGAGGATGGAGACAGTAAGCAAATAGGTGAATAGAGCACATCAGGAAGTGATAAATGCTGTGAAAAAAAAAAAAAGGCAGGTTAAGGGGGAGGGTCCTAATCTGGTTGGCAAATGTTTGGGTGAGGTTTGTAACTAGACAGAGGGTCCTTACTCTTTACCAGATGCAGCAGTCCAAACCTTTCCTAATACCCCACCCCCACCCCACTCCACAGAAGCAATGCCCATAGAGGTCTTCTCCTTGAAAAGCTACCACCTTGCCACCTGTGTATTTTCTGCTTGTTATCTTAAAACTGGGTAATCAAGAGAACAGTGTTTTTGTACTGAGATTGGTACTTAAATCTTGGCTTTGTTGCATGCTAGCTGTGTGACCTCAGGGGAGTCTCTTAACCTCTGTGAGCCTCAGTTTCCTCATGTCTACATAGCTCACATTCATTTGATAATCAAATGAAATTATGTAGGTAAAGAGGGTACCCCTGTGTGTGGCAAATAAGAGATAATTGTAATAGTAAAAAAATGTGTGTTGGCCACTATTTTGTACATCTTTAATTATATTTACTTAAATATCACAGCAACCCATGAGATAGAAACTGTTGTTATTTCTACTTTACAGATAAAGTTAAGTAACTTGGCCAGTTAGTTACTCAAGTAGGCTGGATCTAGGAATTATTCATTTAACTACTATGCTTCTTGCAAATACTTTAAAGTTTTTCTTTTCTCTCATTTTCAAGTATTTTTATTACATGGTTCAAGTTTTCAATTTGCAGTTTTGTATTTTTCCTTGTTATTAAGTTGTGTTTGGTATCTGACCCTAAGACAACTGTCCTCCCCTTTATACTAAAATAGCAGTTTAATGCAGTGGCAAGAAAAGAAAATTCAACATTTCTGAAATACAAAAGATGAAGTCTTATTGCCAACCATCTCTGTGGAAAGCCCGGTCAGTGTAGCCAGGCATATAAAGCAAGCTGGAGACATGACTTTTTCTCCTTGAACAAATAAGAAAATGTATTTGGAAAGCCATGAAAATCTGAAAAGAGAATGAGGGATCTGCGTTTTAGAGTGTTGGGAGAAGTAAAATCTGTTTGTACTCTGCGTGTGTGCATATGTATACATATATGTGAAAGTGTGTGCCTGGGCATGTCTGAAGGTGTGTGGGTGTCTGTGAATGCATGTGTATAAGGGGTGTGTGTGTGTGTGTGTGTGTGTGTGTGCACCTTTGGAAAATGTAACACTTATTGACTACCAGAGGAGCTGGCTCAGTGGGTTGTGTGACACAAAAGGATGAGCTCAATTGATGAGATCGATTTTCTGGTTTATGCTTCTTCAAATCATTGAGCTGATGACACTGAGAAGGAAAAACCATGTCCAAGGAAGAAAGAAAATCATGTTTCTCATGAAATAGGTCTGTCATATTTAGCACATAAAAGTATAGGACTCCCAGTTAAAGTTGACCTATCAATACAATTAAACAATAATTTTTTAGTATAAATATGTTCCATATTTGGGACATCTTTTACCAAAAAATTGCTTATCTGAAATTCACATCTTACAGGACATGCTATGTTTTATCTGGAAACCTAACCATGAAAGAGAATGAAGGTAAATAGCTGTTGATTTTTTAAAAAATCTTTTAAAATCCACAAACCTTTTGTGGACTAGAAAGGGTTTTTGGTTCTGGCTAGGGCATCAAGTCATTTTTTTTTTCTCTTTCATGAAGTTTCTTGAGAATTTGGCACCACTATCTGTGAAATGGGGAAATAATCTGATGAGGACTCTATCATCTCTCCAGGGAAAAATCCTGTAGAATTTCACATCTGTATCCCCATGTATAATTGCCTGGGGCACCTCCTCTTCATTCTCCACTCCAGTAAAAAATCAATTAAGACTTTTAAAAAGGGATTCTTATGATATGTCTTTTTTTTTCCCCCAGACGCCCGATATGTCTTAATAGACAGTCAGTATCCTGTGGTGTTCAATTTTTTCTTTCTTTTTCCCCTCTCTCTAGCTTGCATGGAGACAGAGTTCTGCTTTGAGGGGAGTAGCAAACTGTGGGAAGTCTTTGGAAGAAGTAGGACATTGATGGGAATGCAGAGAGGAAACTTCCCATGAGCCCTGGGAAGCCGGAAGCAGGCACTGGTGAGGCCCTGGATCCAGAGGGCCCATGATGGGGTGATGGAGGGGAGGGACCACATAGGACTTCTTTCGACTGGAACAAAGTAGTGTGTGAGGGTGAGCCTCAGGTTCTCTAGTAATCAGTCCTGAGTTTGTGCTGTGTCTGTCACTCTCTTGCTGTCTGAGCTGGAACTTCGTGGACCTCTACCTTCCTTATCAGTAAAATGGCTGAAATACTAGTGCCTCAGTCACAGAGTTGTTGTAAGGTCTAAGTGACAACATTAATAAAGCCAATATCTGGGAGTTCCCTTGTGGTTCAGTGGACAAGACTCTGTGCTTCCACTGCAGGGGGCATGGGTTCAGTTCAATCTCTGATCAGGGAACAAAGATCCAACGTTCCCAATTGCCAAAAAACAAAACAAAACAAAAACAAGACAAAGAGCATATTTGGCTCTCAGCAAAATGTTAGTCATTATTGTTATTTCTTGTTGCCTGGGGTGATTTTTCCTAATAAGTTCAGTTATAATTTTTATTAATAACTTTTTCTAATTATAGGTGTAATGCATGTTCACAGAACAATATGTAGGGACACAGAAAAACTACATTAAAATTACATCAGAAATACCCCATAAAGCCATTTCTGGTTTTTTAATTTTTCTCTGTATGTACTAGTGGGCCTCAGTGCTGACAGTGCATCAGAACAACCTGGGAAGCTTTTTAAAATAAAGATGGCAAACCAGAGCTAATAGATCGGAGCCTCTAGGGGTAGGGAGGAGAAGGCAATGGCAACCCACTCCAGTACTCTTGCCTGGAAAATCCCACGGATGGAGGAGCCTGGTGGGCTTCAGTCCATGGGGTCGCACAGAGTCAGACACGACTGAAACGACTTAGCAGCAGCAGCAGCAGCAGCAGGTGTAGTGATGATGGGTCTGTGTTTTTTAAAAAAAAATTCCAGAACATTCTATTGCAAAATCAGTTTTAAAAATCCTGGCACTCACTCATGCCTGTTGTTTGCCTGTCTGTATCTCTGTTGTAGTTTTAAAAAATTGGACAATATTGTACATTCAGTTTTGTAAATTGCTTTTGTCAAGCTGCTTTATCTCTCATCATCATTATTTTTCTACAGTGTCTTATGTTTTTTCCTTATGGCTTTAGCTGTGGCTTCTAATAAGCCCTGACCCATTGCTTTTCACCCAGCTGTCTTCTCACAGAATGAATCTATTTAAAAATGTCATCACTCCTGCCTTCTGATTGCCTTCTAATCTGCCACAGTGGATGAACGGAGACCTCATCACCATTACTCATTCTCTCCCTCTCTTGGATTTCGGCTCCCTAATTGATGGCCAGGGATGACTCTGGCCCTCGGTCTTCCCTCTGCAGTTTTGTGGCTAAAGCTTGAGATTACGCTGGCGGAACTGCCAGTGTGGGTTCACACATTTTCTTCCCTAAAATATTAATTTGACTTACAACACTGATTTTCATTTAGTGCTCAGCCAACCATGGTAGTGGTGATTTCAGCTCAGAACAACCTCCAAGGACTCTTAGGGGAAATTTTATTGGCTGTCCAACTGACATTTTAGGAAAATAAAATAACATTAAAACACCATAAAAAAATTCCTTGTAGACAGCTGTCTCCAGTTACTGATGAATGAGACTGGGCACGGGGTGAGAGAGGGCCCTAAACCAATCAAGAAGTAAACACCTAACCATTTATGCCCATCCTGCTGCTGATATGTGAAATGAGTGAAATAAATGCAGCAATTGCGGGACAGCAATGTCGCTCTGACTTTCCACCCTGCCACATTGATACTTCAGCTGCTGAGTGGAAGCGCAAGTGATGGTTGTTTGAAAAGTTTTCAAAACATTGCAAGCCAGAGGTTTCTCAAGAAGCGCCCTGGGTCTTATTTGTATGGAAAAGGAAGAAGCATGGACTACCGCAGGTTATTAACTGGTCTTCAAGTGGGGAAACCAGAGGAGGTCTCTACCGCCAGAGCTGGACCATCTGCTTTGGTCTCTGGCTGGGCCAGCCAAGGGATAACAATAAAAGGGCTGCAGGCCCCTCTGAGGACATCAGGACATGGAGCAAAGAGGCCTGACCCATTCAGTGTTCAGCGAATGAAGAGATGCAGATGAACGCTGCTTACAATTATTGAGAAACAATGTGCCAGGCTCTCATAAGGCTGATTGAGGAAATATCGGAGAACAGCCTCTTCTCTGGGAAAGGAAGCATTTTGAATGGTGCTGATAGGACGGCTTTCTGTTTTAGAGTAAAAAAGATGAAGATTATTAGCAAGATGAAGCCCATGTAGTTAATTAGGGGTGTGCTGGCCTAATTGCCCTCACTGCATGCCTTAGAAACAAGAGTCTTAAATATGTGGGTACTTTTCTGCAGTGGGGAAGAATGTGGGTGTTGTATTTATACAGACTAGCAAGTTCTGCTTACCAACTGGTTACCTGGTATCTCTAAGCCTGTTTCTTCCTCTACATAATGGGGACAGGTACCCACCTCACAGAGGGGGGCTGAACTGGATGAATGCATGCAGTGTGACTCAGAGCTCTGTCCATGACAGGAAGGCTGGTGGCCCTGACTGAGGCTGACCCGCTGAGTGTGATGATTTCATGGTTCGCCAAGCCTGTGTCAGCACTACAGTGCTCTGGTTGGTTGTTTGGCAAGCCCTAATTGTTGACCGGAAGCTTCTCCTCTGTGGGGCAGTTTGTACTGCAATTCTTTTTTATCCCAAATAATGGAAATTTCAGGATCCCAGGAGGCCGAGACCAGTCAAAAGGGTTTTGTACTTCCTTTATCTCTATTATACCAGAAGTACCATCCAGATAGCAGCCTTACGGCTCCTGCTTCAGCCTGAACCTTGGCTTCTTCCATTTTCCAAACTATCCTCCTCTGGCGGGGCTGGGGTGGTACCTCCCATTTGGTGGTGACGGCAGACAGCAGAGGAGTCTCCCCAGGACCCAACCAAGTCTTTGCAAGCCCATCCAGAGACCGTGCCAGGGAGGGCAGGCTTGTCAGCCCTCTTTGATAATTTCCTCAGAGCAGTAATTGTGGGCCCCGGTGATCTTTCATTTCAGTTCTCTTTCCTGGATGTTGGGGCTTTCCATTTGGCTCAGTGGTAAAGAACCTGAATTCTAGTGAAGAACATGCAGGAGATGCGGGTCCCATCCCTGGGTCGGGAAGATCCCCTGGAGGAGGAAATGGCAACCCACTCCAGGATTCTTGCCTGGGAAATCCCATGGACAGAGGAGCCTGGCAGGCTACAGTCTATAGGGTCACAAAGATCCAGACAGGACTGAGCATGTTATGTTACATTATGCTTCTGGATGCTGAAGAAAGGGTTTCTTCTCATTCTTGAATTGAAGAGGAAAAGCAGAGCATTTATGTACATATATTCTCCTCCCTTGTTACAGATAGACAACCTTTCTCTGGGAGGGGACCAAGATCTTACTGTCAAAACAACAAATATTGATTGTGATCTGTTCATTGCTTTTGCTTTTCATGAGGAAAAATAAGAGATTGTTATATGGAAGCCTAAGAGAGGGCCTCAGGCACCATACAGAGAATTTTCCATGATTGGAGCTAACATTCCCAAGCACCGACTACTGCCCAATAATATGCTAGATACCTCCTGAAATTACTTCACAGCAACTCTTCCCAATTTTTACAAAATTGAAGTATAGTTGGTTTATAATATTATATTAGTTTTGAGTGTACAGCATAGTGATTCAGTGTTTCTACAGGTAGCTCTTCCCCTTTTAAAGACAGGAAAACTGAGGTGTTTAGCTGGAAGAACCTAGAGGGGAATGCAGGGCAAGTATGTGTATAATCATGGGAAATCTGATGATAAAACTTGCCCTTCTCTGAAAAGAAAAGGATCAGCACAATCTGAGGATGAAAGCCACTCTGAGCCTGGGTTCTGGCCAAATCTGGCCAACAAAGGACTCAAAGGGACTCGTGAACCTACTGGATAAGTCGGGATTCTTAGATGCAAGTGATAAAAATCAAACTCAAGCTAGCTTAAGCTTAAAAGAGAAGCAATACACTGGTTTTGGGAGTGGGGAGCCAGGAGTAGGTTTGAGACACGCCTGGACATAACATGCACTCTCTGTCTTCTCTGTTCTCCTCCTCCATGTGTCAGCCTTGCTCTCTACCATTACAGTCAGGCTTCCTACATTCAGCCAGCCTTTTAAGACCCAGCTCTGCAAGTTTCCCTGGTGGCTCAGATGGTAAAGAGTCTGCCTACAATGCAGGAGATCCAGGTTCGATCCCTGGGTTGGGAAGATCCTCTGGAGAAGGAAACGGAAACCCACTGCAGTGTTCTTGCCTGGGAAATCCCGTGGACAGAGGAGCCTGGTGGGCTACAGTCCATGTGGTCCCAAAGAGTTAGATATGACTGAGTGACTAACACTTTCACTTTTCTACAAGCCTAGCAGAAAAAGCAAGTTCTCTCAATGCATATCAAATGTCCAAGGTAAGTACTGCATATAAATGCAGAGAAAGGCTCTGATAAGTCCTGTCTGTGTGGCATGCCAGCTGCTGTACCAGTTACCATCACCATCGTCAGGGTGATTGGGTACCATGATCAGCAAGCCTATGGTCAGCATAGGGCAGTAAACAGTGAGTGACAACTCCACATGAACTCTATGGACTGGGGATGAGGAGTTCCCCAAACAAGTCAGAGAAGCAGAACAGACAAAATAGTAGATGCCCACCAAGCCCCTGAACTGATGAAGAGCATCTGCGTGATGCTATTTTCATACTAATGCTTTTGTACCCTTAGTTACTCTGCACATGATAATATCACACCACATATATTAGTGTGCTAGAGCTGCCATAACAAAATACTGCAGGCTGAGTCACTTAAGGAGGGATTTATTTTCTTATAATTTGGGAGGCTGGAAGTCTGAGATGTGGGCGCTGTAAGGTAGCATTTAACTGGAGGCTACCTGTATGCTGTTTTTGGTCTTGCATAAATCCTTCTGTTCCTTAACAGCCCCTGAATACAGGTGTGGGAAGAGCTGGCAAGCCAGCTCTCGGGAATAATATGAATATCTCGTAAGCAGCCATTTACAACTCTCTTCCCTTCTGATATGGAAAGTAACTTTTACAGTCCCCTCTCTTGAAAATGATTCTAGCCTCCAGCTTCCTGAATAACTTGTAAGATTTTTTTTTCCCTGTCTCTGCTAAAAAGGGCTATCTTGTAAGAGAGTATATATATGCCCACAATATGTTAAACAAACGCCTTTGTTCCACCAGAGCAATGGTCCCCGTGTCTTTCCTCATTTCGTTCTCTCTCTCTCTCTCTGTCCCCTTCAGGCTGCTCAGCCTCTTTTTTTCCTTCTCTCACTTTCTTATTGGTTGACTCTGTACCCCCAAGTTCCGGTCCATTAAAGGACCACAACAGGGCGCCAGCAAGGTTGGGTTCCAGCGAGAACCCTCTCCCTGGCTTGCAGAGCACTGCCGTCTTGCTGTGTGCCCATGTGGCCTTTCCCCAGTGTGTGCACACAAAGAGAGCACCAGCATCTCTTCCTCTTCGTATGACACCAGTCCTATTAGATCAGGACTCTACACTTAACGACCTCACTTAACCTTAATCCTCCTGAACAGCCCTGTGTCCAGTACAGTCACATGGGGGTTAGGGCTTTAAGATGTGCATTTGGCAAGGAAATAATTCAGTCCATTGCATCCTGGGAACTAGATACTTCCAGAAACTATAATCCATCTCTGTTTCAGAGACATCTTATGTTGGAAAACGATTACCAGAAACATTTGAAATTCTGAGCAAGTGGAACTCAAAAGGAAAGAACTTGCATTGTCTAGATTCTAAGCTCCAGGAGGGCAGGCAGGCACCGGGCATCAGTATTTCAGCATGGGACACAGCAGTAGGCCTCAGAAACATGGAACCGACGAAAGGTGGTCTTTCCTAAAGACGTAATAGTATCAGTAGTTTGTGGCCTTCATTCAATGATCCCTGTTGAGAACACGAGGGAGGGAGGGAGGCCCTGTTGTCATTCCGGGCTGACTAGTCTGGAATTTTCATGAGGCAGGCAGTTAGTTTCCTGCTGCTCCTTCCCCTGTCTGGTTCTGCTTCTGAAGACACAGCTACTAATGACCAGCTCTGCTGCTCTGTCTGCACTGTCCTTAGAGAAATCAAGCTTTACACATGGGCTGTGGTGTGATAAAAGCATATTCAACAAAATAAAACGCAGTATAGATACACATGCACATGTGACCAATTAGTTTAATAATAATAGCCTCAGAAACACTCTCATTCCAGGCTTTTTAGAATTTCCTCTTAAAAGCTAGGACGGTTTTTATCCTTTTGTTCTGGGGCTGATCTGTTTATTCTCTTTCCTGGGTTTTGGCTTTCATATCTAGTCATAATTTCACAGGGGTGGAAAAATGTCCCCCTCTTCCCTTCTACAATAGGTTCTTTGGCTGGCCTAATACGTAAGTTGACATAAGGCAGATAAACAGGAAGAAGATATTTAATGCTGTGTGTACGGAAATCCCATAAAAGTATGAGACCAAAACTGGCAGCTTTTATACCTTTTACACACAAAAAACAGTAAATTTATAAAGAATTGACAAGACAAAGGGGTTTGGGCTTAGGGTAGCAAATTAGTGAAGATGTAACAAAATTTGTTTATACAGCCTTCCCTGTCCTAAATTCCCTATTTCTGGTGATAAAAAATATCTTTTACCTTCCTGGGGCAGGGAAGGTAGCTTTCAGATGAGAGATTTGTTTCCTGCCTTCAGGGGGACGAAGAAGGGTCAGAGTGTCCTTCTTAAACTGGCTGTTTCTCAAGTAACTTTAGTTCAGAATAATCAGTATGCCACGGTATAATGTTTGGGGGTAGCATAGTCTGCTCCCCTTCTGTTTGCTGCTGAATTAAAGCCTCTGTATTCCCTTAGATGTTTAAGAATAAGGAGACCAGATGTGACTGCTTCAGAAGAGCACCCATTTCCATGGAGCACAGCAGTGGCTGCTCTGGCATACTCAGGCCTGCATGGGTCCCAGGGCTGCCCCAAGCTTTGTGGCTCTGGGCTGGCTTTTCTTTCTCAGTCTCTTAAAGTTGTAGGATGTATGGAATGTATATATAGCCCAGTGCCTGTCCACAATAAATGCTCTAAAATAAAAACTGCTATAATGATCCCTCCCTTTTGCAAATTGCTCAATGTCCCAAATGCTGATCTAAACTTTCAATGCCTTCAGGGCCAGGCAGGTCATTTAAATGTGTATATACTTTGTGTGGGGCAACAGAGAATGGAGGAAACCCTGGTTAAGTTGGAGAGTGCGTGCTTTACTAAAAGAAAGTCAGATATTTTATACCAGGAAGGAAGGGAGGAAGGGAGGGAGGCAGGAAGGAAGATGACACTGCACATTTCTGCTAGCTGGATTTGGCTCTGGAGCCACCAGTTTGCAACCCTTACTCTGATTTAAAGGATATGCAGAGTACATCATGAGAAACGCTGGGCTGGAAGAAACACAAGCTGGAATCAAGATTGCCAGGAGAAATATCAATAACCTCAGATATGCAGATGCCACCACCCTTATGGCAGAAAGTGAAGAAGAACTAAAGAGCCTCTTGATGAAAGTGAAAGAGGAGAGTGAAAAAGTTGGCTTAAAGCTCAACATTGAGAAAACTAAGATCATGGCATCTGGTCCCATCACTTCATGGGAGATAGATGGGGAAACAGTGGAAACAGTGTCAGACTTTATTTTGGGGGCTCCAAAATCACTGCAGATGGTGATTGCAGCCATGAAATTAAAAGAAGCTTACTCCTTGGAAGAAAAGTTACGACCAACCTAGATAGCATATTAAAAAACAGACACATTACTTTGCCAACAAAGGTCCGTCTAGTCAAGGCTATGGTTTTTCCAGTAATCATGTATGGATGTGAGAGTTGGACTGTGGAGAAAGCTGAGTGCTAAAGAATTGATGCTTTTGAACTGTGGTGTTGGAGAAGACTCTTGAGAGTCCCTTGGACTGCAAGGAGATCCAACCAGTCCATCCTAAAGGCGATCAATCCTAGTCGTTCATTGGAAGGACTGATGTTGAAGCTGAAACTCCAATACTTTGGCCACCTCATGTGAAGAGTTGACTCATTGGAAAAGACCCTGATACTGGGAAGGATTGGGGGCAGGAGGAGAAGGGGACGACAGAGGATGAGATGGCTGGATGGCATCACCGACTCGATGGACATGAGTTTGGGTAAACTCCGGGAGTTGGTGATGGACAGGGAGGCCTGGCGTGCTGCGATTCACGGGGTCGCAAAGAGTCGGACACGACTGAGCAACTGGACTGAACTGATACTTTAAGGAGCTGAGTGAGCTACGTTAAGGAAACAAATCCGAAGACTTAACCTTCAACATTCAGCTGTAAGTGCAAAGGAAATTGCTTATAAAATTTCTAACTAAAGAGGAGTCAGGTCACTGTGTGTTCATTGTGAATCAAGACCATGATATGCTTGCTAAAAAAGCCAGTTCTCCCTTAGGATCCACTTATAAAAATATAAACGCTTAAAATCATTTGTGAATGAATCAGTAGATGAAACAACAACCAAACAAGCAAGATGGTGGCTCGTTCTGGTCTATGAGGACCAGAAGCCCCCAGAGTCCTGGGCTCCATACTGGGGATACAGTGAAAGAGGAAAAAGGAGCTGGAACCCTGGAGAGGAAGACTGGCAACTGGAGCTCCCTCAGAGGGAACGGCTGAGGGGGTACTGGAATTGCATCAGGAACAAGTGAAGGAAATACAAATGTTTATCCCAAAGAAACAAATGCCCAAGAGGGTTATCAACAGCATCAGTGTGGATGACATTTATTTTTTAAATTCATTTATTTATTTTTGGCTGTGCTGGGTCTTCATTGCTACATGAGGGCTTTCTCTAGTTGTGGCAAGGGGGGCTACCTCTAGTTGCAGAATGCAGCCTTCTTGTTGTGGAGCACAGGCTCTAGGGTGTGTGGCCTCAGTGGTTGTGGTGCATGGGCTTGCTTGCTTTGTGGCATGTGGGATCTTCCTGGACCAGGGATCGAACCTGTGTCCCCTGCATTGGCAGGTAGATCTTTAACCACTGGGCCACCAGGGAAGCCCCCATTTATTGAGTTTTAGGCACCATGTATGTATGATGACATTTGATTGAATCTCATGCAACAGGCTCCTTAAGTATGTTATTTCATTCAATTCCCACAACAACCCTATGAAATTGGCAGTATTAGTATGCCTTTTTTTGCAGATGAGGAATCTGTGGCATAGAAAGATTAAATTGCCCAAGATCACACAATCAACAAATGGGGAAGCTGAGAGTCAGTCCATCCATGCAATCTGCCCATAGAGCCCACAGGCTTAACTGTACACCATTAGCTGTCCTCCATTATTTAAAGGGATATTAATAACCTTATTGCCTCTGATTGCAACAGAGAGAGCAAAAGTCAGAGAGGACAGAAACAGACTCAGCTCAATACAAGGGAGGCCTTTCAAATGTCCAGAGATGGAACAGATTTTTTTCAGTGTGTTCAAGAAGGGGCCAGATGACTCTGCCAAGATTTCAGAGAGAGGATTCCAGAATGGATGAGAGCAGATGGCCTCCAAGATTCCTTCCCCCTCTGGATTCTGTCATGGTCTGAGGCTTGAGGCCTCCCCCAGGAAGGTCAGCGTAGGTCAGCGAGAGGCAGCAGTAGAAAGGGACCTGAGAAGGAGGCACGTTTCTAAGGACTTTAGCTATGTTAATTCACTCAGTTCTCAAAACAGCTGAATGAACAGATACTACTAATGTCATTGTTCCCCTTTTACAACTGCAAAAACTGAATCATATGGTGGCTTCATAATTTATCTAAAGTCACACAATTAATAAATACTAAAGCCAGGATTTGAATTTAGGCATTCTGAATCCAAAGCCTGTGCTCATAATCATTTCTGTATAAAATGTCTTATTAAAGGGATGTGTAATTTGAAAAACATTCCTTTTAGTTCCTTCTGTCACCCCACCAAGATTTTTGATACATCTCCTTCCCATCTTGCAAACCATTGTATTACTAGAAGTTAATGGTAGCAGTTGTCAATGTAACATTCTGACTTTGTCAGCTGGTATTTTACAGGGTCTGATTCTTCTGCTTCGGAAATAGGATCCGAGAGAGGGGGTTCCCAAATGCGTCATAAACTCCTATAGCCTAATCAAACTGCTGTGACTGTGTTCATTTTCTCAGAAGTCCCAACTGAAGGTATAAACAATAATGTCCTACTCACAATATATGTCTGGTTCCTATTTAAGTGTTACCTCCACTGTGGGAAACGTTGAATTTCTATACTCGTGATGTCTGCATATTGATTTCCCTGATGATTAAGGTGGAAGTTTGTAATAGTAGAGACTGCACTTCATACATTGTTGTTGTTGTTCAGTCACTAAGTCATGTCTGACTCTTTGCAACCCCAGGAACTGTAGCATACCAGGCTTCCCTGTCTTTTCCAATTTCCCAGAGCTTGCTCAAACTCATGTCCATTTAGTTGATGATGCCATCCAGCCATCTCATCCTCTGTCCCCTGCTTCTCCTCCTGCCCTCAATCTTTCCTAGCATCAGGATCTGTTCCAAAGAGTCGGCTCCTGGCATCAGGTGGCCAAAGTATTGATAAACTTGATACATAGTAGATGCTTAGTATGTATTTAGAACTATGGTGTTGGAGAAGACTCATGAGAGCCCCTTGGAACTGCAAGGAGACCAAACCAGTCAATCCTAAAGAAAATCAATCCTGAATGTTCATTAGAAGGACTGATGCTGAAGCTGAAGCTCCAATACTTTGGTTGGAATACAAATATAAGCTGGAATCAAGATTGCTGGGAGACATATCAATAAGCTCAGATACGCAGATGACACCACTCTTATGGCAGAAAGTGAAGAACTAAAGAGCCTCTTGATGAAAGTGAAAGAAGAGAGTGAAAAAGTTGGCTTAAAGCTCAACATTCAAAAAACTACATCATGGCATCCGGTCCCATCACTTCATGACAAATAGATGGGGAAACAACGGAAACAGTGAGAAACTATTTTGGGGGGCTCCAAAATCACTGCAGATGGTGACTGCAGCCATGAAATTAAAAGATGCACGCTCTCTGGAAGAAAAGCTATGACCAACCTAGACAGCATATTGAAAAGCAGAGGCATTACTTTGCTGACAAAGGTCCACCTAGTCAAAGCTATGGTTTTTCCAGTAGTTATGTATGGATGTGAGAGTTAGAGTACAAAGAAAGCTGAACGCTGAAGAATTGATGCTTTTGAACTGTGGTATTGGAGAAGACTCTTGAGAGTCCCTTGGACTGCAAGGAGATCAAACCAGTCAATTCTAAAGGAAATCAGTCCTGAATATTCATTGGAAGGACTGATGCTGAAGCTGAAATTCCAATATTTTGGCCACCTGGTCCAAAAGACTGACTCATCTGAAAAGACCCTGATGCTGGGGAAGATTGAAGGCAGGAGGAGAAGGGGACAACAAAGGATGAGATGGATGGATGGCATCACCGACTCGATGGACATGAGTTTGAGCAAGCTCCAGGAGTTGGTGATGGACAGGGAAGCCTGGTGTGCTGCAGTTCATGAGGTCACAAAGAGCTGGACATGACTGAGTGACTGAACAACAATATGTATTTGCTTAATACGTATGATCAGTTCGAATTTGTTGACTCTGGGGGAATGAAGGTGTCACGGTTATTTATTTTCCTTCATGATGCTTTTTGGGCTCTGACAGTAGATAGCTAGTCCTATTTAATTTTTTTTCCTCCAAGAGATTTGTGCTTCCAGTAACTAGGCAAACACAATTAGAGCATCTTCTCAAGTATGTTGCATTCCTGACTGTAAAAGTCTTTCTTAAGAAAAAATGTTGTTTTTATTTAGACAAATACTATGCTGCCAATCTGCTTTTACTCTAGGTCTCTTTTCCTCAGTATTCAAAGAAACAATTGCTGGTCCAATTAGGACACGGAACATGAACTGTTAAATAACTGATTCACTCTATAGATAAAGATGCCAGCTTTTGTGTCTAAGGAGACTGCTGGATTCATTGTGTACAAGGACAGGCTGTTCCTTGCCTGGCTTATTTACTGTGTGTTTAATTAGCTGCCGAGACTTTCATGGCAGTCAGTGTTCCAAAGGTGGAGAGATGTGAGCTTATTAGGTGATGGCTTAAGTAAGAGCTTTGACACTGGGTCTGCACTTTTACTGCTCCTCCCATTTCCGCTCAGGGACTGAGGTTTGTACCTCTCTATGGCAAAACTGTCGTCTTTCCCATGGCCCCAGGGCACAGAACTTTGTGGGCTCCTCAGTGGTGTGAACTTTATCTTAGCTTAGCACAGTGCCTAACACACAGGGAATGCTTCAGAAATACTGGTTGAATTATTCAGCTGAGGCCCATTCAGAAGCCACATACCCGTTTCATCCTCTCTCTCATCTCCATGTACTGCCAGTCTCAAAACCTTGTGTAGTCTTCCCAGAGGTCACAGTCAGGATATATTTTTTATTATTCATTCATTCATTCAGTCAGTCAGTCAGTCGGTCAGTCATGCCTGGTTTTAACTGTGGCACTCTGGATCTCCAATTTTCCTTGTGGCATGCGAACTGCAAAATCTTAGCTGCAACATGTGGGATCTAGTCCCCTGAGCAGGAACTGAACAAGGGCCCCCTGCATTGGGAGTGCAGTCTTAGCCACTGGACCACTAGGGAAGTGACCACGGTCAGGATATTGAGCCAACAGTGTAGTCTAGGCACTAACCAAGCAGCCAGTGAGCTGGAATCCTGAAGGACCCCTCCTGGGGTAGACATTAACTTTTCTGAAGCGGGGGTTGGGGGCACAGGAAAGGAACATCAAGGTAGGAGAACTTGGGATTGAAATAGTGGTATTTACTAGTTGAAATGCTGCTGTTGCTAAGTCGCTTCAGTCGTGTCTGACTCTGTACAGTCCGATCCTATGGACTGTAGCCTGCCAGGCTCCTCTGACCAAGGGATTCTCCAGGCAAGAATACTGGAGTGGACTGCCATGCCCTCCTCCAGGGGATCTTCCCGACCCAGGGATCAAATCCTGGTCTCTTACATCTCCTGCACTGGCAGGCGGGTTCTTTACTACGAGCGCCACCTGGGAGTAGTTGAGCCTGGTGCTAGTTGAAATGGATGTATTTAAATATTTTACTAGTGGTACAGCTGTACTAGTGCATACCAGCTGATTTTATCTGTTTAATTCCCCCAAAGCCAAAAAGTACAATGCAGCCAGACTTATCTTTTTTTCCTTCCCCAAATGAAAATATTGTTGCTTTCCCCTCCTTCCCAGAAAACATAACAGCCTAAACATAACCATTGTAAAAATATAGTAAAATAAGACGAGCTGGGAAGATTGTAGCTGCAGCATATTTTCTGAAATTTCTCTGAATTGCCAAATACAGACAAACTAGATGGCTAAATCCAAAACCCATGGACACAATTCCAGCAAAACTGGGCGACAAGATATCGCTGAATTCCCCAATATGGGAAGACCTGCATAGTATCAACATCTGTGCTGACAAAGCATAGCGAAACAGCAGGTCACCTGCTGGATGGACAGCAGGAAAATCCCCAGTCAAGAGGTGTTCACTGGAAGGCATGGTAGTGTAACCTGAGAACAGCTGTTGTCATGGGAAGAGCTCTGTCAGCAGGAAAGTGGAGTGGGTTCGCAGTAAAAGCTGGAGGAGCTGGAGCAGTGTAACCTTTACAGACTTCTAGCTGACCAGCCAGGGATCCTGGATTCAGGATAGGATATTGCCTTGAAAGAGAAAGAGTGGAAGTAGACAGTAGAGAAGGGAAGCCAAGTCCAGAGTTAAGTGGAGAGAGAGACAGTCTTTCGTCTATGTATATGTAGCCCGTGGTCTATAGATTATATACAGGTTGTACAGGTTGTAGGTCTCTTTGGGGACAGAGCTAAGACTATAAGACTGTACATAAATCATATATATCCAGAGGCCTAAAATTTGTGAGCAAGGCAGAAACATGGAGCATGCCTAGTACCAATATTGTGGTCTTGAAATATTTCCCTCTCTTAATTTACCTCTCAATTAAATTAAGGCTTCTTGGAGAAATGGTTAAGTCTCAGAGAAATAGTTGATTCCTATCTGGGACAGAAGATCCACCAGTTGAACTTGGAAATCTGACAGCGGGGAAGGTATGAAGCATTTTAGGGACATGGCCAAACAGAAAACAAACAATAAAACCCACAAGCTGAATTGAAGAGGCTTTAACTGGCAAAGATGGGGCAATACAGACAGAGAAACTAGATGGCTAAATCTAAAACCTGTGGACACGTTTCTAGCAAACTGGGCGACAAGATATCGCTGAATCCCCCAATACAGGAAGACTTATGTGGTATCAACATCTGTGCTAAGAAAGCAAAGGGGGCAGCAGGGCACCTGCTGGATGGACAGCTGGAGAATCCCCAGTCAGGAGGCGTTCACTGGAAGGCATGGCCAAAGATGAGACAATCAGAGCCTTCAGAAAGGATAATAATTGCAATTGATTAAAATCCACCAAATATGTTTAACCCATGAATTCATATAAATATTAAAAAATAATTGATTACTTTCAGAATATGATAGGGAACCAATTCATTATCTCCAAAACTGGTAAAGAAAACAGAGTCAAACAATGATCTTGCCTTTTCTGTATAAATTGCAACACGGGGTAACCAATGAGGGAAATTATCTCCATATGAAAGCATTTCAACTAATGAATGAGAAAGAAATGTAGAACTCAGAACATTTTAGTGGGGTCTCAGTTCCCTGACTGGGGGTTGAACCTGGTGCCCCCTACAGTGGAGGTGTGGAGCCCTAACCACTGGCCTGGCAGGGAATTCCCTAGAAATCTTTTTGTTAGTACTTATTATTTTTATTGAGGTATGTAGAACTATTTTGCAATCCTAAAAAGTCAATGGATTGAGATATTGATCAATAGCTACTAACATCACCCAAAAAGAGTCAAGCAGACATGCTATAGCACTTGATAAAAGCATACTATCACCCGCAGTCTTGCCAAAGAGAACCTGGATCAAGCTGTCATTCTGTAGGAAATATGGAGGACAGACAGAGGAACAAATTAAAGTGCATCATAACTGTGCAAGCAACCAAGCCCAGCTTGCATCTGTGGAAAACTCAAGACAAATCCCCCAGGGTTTTTCAATCAATATAGGAAAAGAAAGGAATGGAGAGAGAAAGAGACATAGATTAAAAGAGATAACATATCAAAGTGTTTTTAAGCGCATGTGTACTTGAGTGATAAAACCATAAAGAAATGTAAGGATATCAGTACTTCAAAAGTCATGATAATACTAATTTTTTGTGGGGAGGAAAGAGGATGGGGCACCAGACAGGGTTTTGGGCTACTGACAATGTTATATTTGCTGACTTGGGTTGTATTTACAGGATGTTCACCTTAGGAACTTAAAAGACTACACATTTACTTTTTGTTTGTATTTGTACCTGTGTTTCATTTTCAATTAAAAAAGGTTTTTAAAAAATGATACTGAAATTATAAACCCTTCTCTTAAATTCTTTATCCCAGCTTCAGAGATACTGCTAACATTCTGGTGTTTGCCTTTTTAGACTTATTAATTTATATATTAGCATGTATGTTATATAGGTTTTACCTCAAATAATGATATATTGCAGATGCAATTTTGAAACCAGCAATATTTTCACTCAGCAATGTATCATGGACATCTTTCCATGTCAAATCACTTAGAGCAGTCATATTCATTTATAATAAAAAGGTAATTATTTTAAAATAAAAATACCTGTTCCTTACCAAAAATTTCAGGCAATACAGAAAAGTACAAAGAAAAAAAAGAAAGTAGCACATTCCTCAAAATCTCACCACCCAAAAAAGAAGGAAATCCTGCCATTATAACTATGTGAGGTGATGAATGTTATCTAAACTTACTGTGATAGTCACTTTACGATATATACATCAAATCAGTATGTTGTACATATTGATTAATGCAATGTTGTATGTCAATTATATCTCAGTAAAACTGGGAAAACATCTCACCACCCAGAAATAGTAGCATAATTCAAGGTCTCTTTTATGTATATGTAAAGGTAGAAGATGAGAGAGAGACAGACAGATGGAAAGAATTTTATGATTAATTACCAAAGTTATTTTAATTGAAGTACTGAATTTTAGGCTTCCTTGGTGGCTCAGCTGGTAAAGAATCTGCCTGCAATGTGGGAGCCCTGGGTTTGATTTCTGAGTTGGGAACATCCCCTGGACCCACTCCAGTATTCTGGCCTGGAGAATTCCATGGACTGTATAGTCCATGGGGTCGCAAACAGCTGGACACGACTAAGCGACTTTCTCTTTCACTTTACAAAATAAAAAACTAAAATTAAACTGAGGTAATTTAGTTTCAGATAACTTTTTCCCCTCACCTGGGGAGAAGTGTTTTTATAAGACATTCCTGAGGTTAAGAAAAAAGTTAGGAAATTGTTAGGAAGTTACACTATTTCCCTTGGTTTATGCTTCAATTTTAGGTGATAGCAATTGGATCCCTGCAGGTGAGAGATGAAGTAATTAGCATTTTACTTCTTCCTTCTCCCACCTTCTGATTTGTAAAATCTATTATTTTTACTTTGTCAGGATTTGTAATATCTACATTTTGTTCCATAGCTAGAATTCCATCGGTTCTTTGTCTTAATTCTGTATGTAAAATGGTTTACCTGCCCATCCTGTCATCATATTCTTTTGACTCTTACCTTGGTGTCTTCTGTTCCTGAATTCTTTTTTTAAAAATTCATTTCTTAGTCCTGATTGGCTGGAGTTTTAGAAGAATTTTATTTATCTATTTGGCTGTGCTGAGTCTTCCTTGCTACACAGGCTTTTCTCTCGTTGCGGTGAGCAGGGGCTACTCTCTAGCTGCCGTGTGTAGGTTGGCTTCTCACTGCGATGGCTTCTCATTACGGAGGATGGGCTCTAGGACATGCAGGTTTCAGTGGCTGTGGCTCTCGGGCTCTAGAGCGCAGGCTCAATAGTTGTGACACATGGCCTTAATTGCTCTGCGGCATGTGGGACATTCCCAGACCAGAGATGGAAACCAATGTCTCCTGCATTGGCAGGTGGATTCTTTACTCTTTACACTGAGTCACCAGGGAAGCCCTGGTTGGATTTTTTTCTCAAGAAAGATTCATGGGTGTTTCACTCTCTGTTCATTCATGCTTGAGACATCTACTTGTGGCTAGTTGTAATATTCCAAGGTCACGTTTTTTTCTCTCCAAACTCTCTAGACATTGTTTTATTGTCTTCTTACATTGAGGCTGTTTGGAAATGTTTGTATCCAGCTTGATTCCATCCCTACCCACCTCTGCCTCCATGGATGATTTGCCTTTTCTGCCCAATGTCTAAGTTATTTCCCCTTGAAAATTAGTAACAACCAGGCTATATCTTGTTTGTTCAAAGGAGTTTTTCCCCCTGGTACACAGTGGAAAATTTCCTCTGCAGATTCAGTTCTTCCTTCATTTTAGGAAAAATGTCCCTGTATTGTGTTTCTAAATGCATATTTGGTTGCATTTATTGGATTCTCTATTAGGGACACCAATTATCCTTATGTTTGATGGTCTGTTGGTTCTCTTATTATCTTGTCCCTAATTGCTTTACTCCCTCTGTGTTTTTCCTTTGTATTTCCCATAATTACCTCAAGTCTTTTATCCATGACATTAATTCAATTTTCAATCATGTCTTTCCTGTTACTTTGACATTTCTAATTTATGTATTAGATATATAATGGTGTTGCTTCTCTTCTTGATTCATTTCCTTAGCTCTGAAATCTCTTTACGCTCTCTCTTTCATTTTTTCATCTGAATTTTGAGGTCTTATTTTTCTCAGATTCATTTTCTTATTAAGGCCCTTTTGTGCAATGTAATCCCTGAGGATCTCCTGTATCTTGGAATTATGTTTTCTTCCAGACTAGTTTCTTCATAGTTTACCCACTGCCTTCCGTCCTCCCTGTCTCTCCCATGTTTGACTGTACTGTATTTACATGGTCACCATGTAATTTCTTTTCATCTCACTCTTATTTAATAAGGACATTTCCAGTCAGAGCTTCTTGTAACTATTATTGAGTGGATGTAGTCTGTTTGCCTCTGTTCCCACCTTATCTAGGATGAATGTATTGCCCCCCTCTAAGCTAGTTTTTATTCATTACATTAGGTATTAGGATATCTTAGGATGCTGTTTCTAGAATGCAAATTTTATCCTGCTATGTCTTGCCTAAAACTCTTTGGTGATTTCTCATAGCTTTTAGAAAAAATGCCTAAACTTCTTTTTTTTTTAATCAATTATCTATTTTTGGCTATGCTAGGCCTTCACTGCTGTGTGCAGGCTTTCTCTAGTTGTGGGGAGTGGGAGGTATTCTCTATTGTGATTGTGAGGGCCATTCTCTATTCTCTGTTGTGAGGGCTTCTCATTGCAGTGGTTTCTCTTGTTGTGCAGCACAGGCTCTAGGGCTCAAGGGCCTAGTTGCCATGAGGCATGGTGGGCTATAGCCTATGGAGTCACAAAGAGTTGGACACAGCTAAGTGACTAACACACACACACACACACACACACACACACACACACACACACGCACATGGGATCTTCCCGGATCAGGGATTGAACCAATGTCCCTTGCATTGCGAGGCAGATTCTTAACTACTGGACCACCAGGGAAGCCCTAAGCTTCTTAACTTACATGCAAGATCCTTTATTATTTGGCCCACATACCTCTCTAGCTCAGGTATCCTATTGTTCTCTACCTCATTTGTTAATTGACCACTGGAGGCTTTTTGCTGAGCCTGGATCTGGCCCTGGAACCCTTCTCAACACAGGGCTTCAAGTAGACTATTAGCCTTCTTCTTCTCTAGTTAAATCCCATTCATTCTTCAAAACTTAGTTCCAGTGTTCTCTTCTGTGGAAAAATTTCCCAGAATACTCCTGCCTTTCTTTCCCTCCATGGTATAGTTCAGATACCTCTCTTTTGTGGTTTTTCTGTCATATAATTTATCATACTTAACTGTAATTGTCTTTTACAATATGGTGTAATAGATTTGGAGCCAGAATGCCTGGATTCAGAAATTAGCTCTGCCTCATTTGTTATCTGTCTGACTTTGGGGGTCCTTTCTGTGCCTGCTTCCTTGTGAGAACTAAAGAAGTTAATGCATGGAAAGCTTTCACTGAGTACATGCTCAACAAATGCTATTTGTTGCTTTTTATTGAGAGGAGCCATCAGACAGCGATAATGGCCCCATTCCACCCACAGCCCCTGCCTTACAAGCCAGGAGCTGTCCGTGGTGCTAAAACAATGCCCTTCAACACAGAACAATGTTGCTATTGTCTGTCATATATTTAGCCCCCAGTAGACATAAACTCATATCACAACTTTCCAGCTTTAGCAGTGGACGTAGAAATGGATTCTCCCTTTCCATTTCCACAACCATCATCCTAATTCTGGTCTTGGCTACCTCATCAGCACCCTTTTTTGTGACTGAGGTGAGTCTCCTAACTGGCCTCCTTACATCTGGACCATTTGACCAACCTCATTCATATTATTTGCCTCTAAATTTTTGCTTATATCAAGTCGTGTCTCTACTTAGTAGCTCACAAAGAATTTCTGAAGAGTAGAAAGAACTCAAATGACTTGAAAGGATGGATAAATGATAATATATCAATAAGCACCATGCATGCATGTACACAGTCATGTCCTGACTCTTTGCAACCCTATGACTCCTTGTAGCCCGTCAGACTCCTTTGTCTATGGGATTCTCCAGGCAGGAATACTCAAGTGGGTTGCCATGCCCTCCTCCAGGGGATCTTTCCACCCCTGGGATTGAACTCACGTCTCCTGCATCTCCTGTGTTAGCAGGTGGATTCTTTACCATTTGAGCCACCTGGGAAGCAGCACCAATGAGATGTCCATATAAGTAGCAATAAAGGTAATTATTAATATAGAAAATCTTTTGTCAGTGAAAAGGAGAAGACTACGATATGATTTTAACATCATTCATTTATTAAACATATACTGAGTACCTATTTTGTGATAGGCCATAGAGATGTAAAACTTGTTAAGACAGTCCCTTCTTTAAGGAGATGGATGACAGTAGCTCAGAAAGTAAAGAATCCTCTTGCAATGCAGGAGGGCCTGGTTCGATCCCTGGGTTAGAAAGATCCCCTGGAGAAGGGAATGGCAACCCATTCCAATATTCTTGCCTGAAGAATTCCATGGGTAGAGGAGCCTGGTGGGCTACAACCCATGGGATCACAAAGAACCGGATATGACTGAGTTACTAACACTTTAAGGAGCCTCCTATAAAGGAGTCTAACAGAAAAGAAAGCCATGTAAGTAGATTGCAAGCAGATATGTGTTTGGATTGAGACTAGAAAGGGATGTGGAAATGTGTAAACAGTATGAGGAGTATAGGTGAATTTTTATCTTTTCAAATACCTATTAGGGAATGAACCCTGCAAATAACCTCAGCAGAGAGCAGAACCGAATTCCTCCAACAAAGGCTACACACAACTCCAAGTAAGCCCTTCCTTACTCTTTCTCCAATCATGCATCCTCAGGCCACCTAAAAAAATAAAATAATATTAGTGGAGTGCCCGATTCCTTGGTTGTGGCTCAGAGAAGTCAAAGAGGTCTTGGCAAGGGCAAGAAGGAAAATAATGGCATAGCAACCATGCTGAACTTCTACAGCCAAATAAATGGATATTTTTGAGTGATTGTGATAATGCAAATAAAAATGGAGGGAATATGTATGATTGTACCCTGATGAGTATCCTTATTAACTGGCCACCAGGCATATCTCCCCAGTCATGTGCCCCAGGACTCTTTAGGTCAGGTTTTTTTTTTGCTTGTTTATTTTTAATTGTCATCTTCTCCATGTTTTGGCCATTCTGCTAACCCCTCTCAAGAATAGTCTTCACACTTTTAATTCAAATCTTGTCCTTTCTTTAAAAAAAAGATAAGGATTCATCTTCTTCAGAGCTTCCTGGGTAGCTCAGCGTAAAGAATCTGCCTGCCAATGCAGACCTAAGAGATACAGGTTTGATCCCTGGGTTGGGAAGATCCGCTGGAGGAGGGCATGACAATCCACTCCAGTATTCTTGCCTGGGAAATCCCATGGACAGAGAAGTCTGCAGGCTACAGTCATGAGGTCGCGAAAGAGTTGGACAGGGCTTAGCAACCAAAAAAACAAACATCATCTTTTTCAAGAACCCTTTCTTAGTTAAATCCATTCTATTCAAGTAGAAATACTTGAAAGTCAGCTTTACTGGATATAAAACTCTTGGCTCACATTTTCACTGCTTTGAAGAAGTTATAGAGAGAGGAGTCTGTGATATATCAGCATCCACTTGTCACTGGTTAATCTCATAGGCTCTGGAGTTAGACAGACTTGGGTTAAATCTGCACCACTTATTAGCCATGCTACCTATCAGTTCAGCTCAGTCACTCAGTCATGTCTGACTCTTTGTGACTCCACGGACTGCAGCAAGCCAGGCCTTTCTGTCCATCACCAACTCCTGGAGCTTACTCAAACTCATGTCCATTGAGTTGGTGATGCCATCCAACCATCTCATCCTCTGTTGTTGCCTTCTCCTCCCGCCTTCAATCTTTCCCAGCATCAGGGTCTTTTCCAATGAGTCAGCTCTTCGCATGAGGTGGCCAAAGTATTGGAGTTTCAGCTTCAGCATCAGTCCTTCCAATGAATATTCAGGACTGATGTCCTTTAGGATGGACTGGCTGGATCTCCTTGCAGTCCAAGGGACTCTCAAGAGTCTTCTCCAACACCACAGTTCAAAACCATAAATTCTTCGGTGCTCAGCTTTCTTTATAGTCCAACTCTCACATCCATACATGACTACTGGAAAAACCAGAGCTTTGACTAGATGGACCTTTGTTGGCAAAGTAATATCTCTGCTTTTTAACATGCTGTGTAGGTTGGTCATAACTTTTCTTTCAAGGAGTAAGCGTTTTTTAATTTCATGGCTGCAGTGACCATCTGCAGTGATTTTGGAGCCCCCCCAAAATAAAGTCTGTCATTGTTTCCACTGTTTCCCCATCTATTTGCCATGAAGTGATGGGACCAGATGCCATGATCTTAGTTTTCTGAATGTTGAGCTCTAAGCCAACTTTTTCACTCTCCTCTTTCACTTTCATCAAGAGGCTCTTAAGTTCTTCTTTGCTTTCTGCCATAAGGGTGGTGTCATCTGCATATCTGAGGTTATTGATATTTCTCCCGGCAATCTTGATACCTATGGAAGGGGTTTAATCATGATAAACTTTAGTTTCCTAACCTATCACATGGAGATAATAACAACTATCTGATAGGGCTTTGTCAGGATGAAACAGATTGATATATGTAAAATGGTTTGTTATGGTGCCTGGGGCATATGTAGTTGTGACCATTTCTTTTCCTTATATTATTCTTGATCTGTTTCAGGGAAATATGGGTTGATTCAACCAATACCGTATGTCCTTCATAGTAAGGATTTAATAGATGCTTTCTGAAGGAATCTGATTTAAGAACATTGGGAAAGAAAAACAATATTCCATTTCTAAGGCATTTCTAGCTGATGACAGACTGGTAAGAAGTTATGCTAATTGGCAACATTTCTTATCTACAAAAAGTAGACAAATTATTCATTTCTCTTTTACTATTTATGTGAAATTGCAAATAGATTCATTTTTGCCCAATTTTATATCAAATGCCTATGGATGTTAATAACTAATGGAAGAAGTTAAATTGGCCTCCTAATCCTAGTACATTTCCTGCTGTGTTTAAGTGGAGGACCTATAAATCTGGCCTGAAGATCAAGAGGACTAAATACCACTGTTTGAGACTGGTGGAAACGTTGTTACACAATTGAAAAAAAAGAAAAAGGAAAAAAAAATACACTATGTTCTCAAATATTATGTGGTTTTCAAGGAAACAAATAGTAATATATCTCAGCATAGAAGGCTTATGGAGATGTGATAATATGAACCAGCAATATAACTTATCATTAAAACACTTTGAATATGCTTTAACTATATAAAGGAAACAGAGGCCCTCCCCTGCAAAAAGAGGAAAATCTGATTCAATCTAGTTCCACTTTTAAATTGGTTCTTCAAATTAGTTAATGATAGTATTGGAAACATGGGGATTTCCATAGATGAGCTTCAGTATCACTCTGTTCCATTAACAAATGATATGTTGTCATTTATTTGATACAGTTGAATAATCGTGTTGGTTTCTGAAGGGAGTTTAAAAATTATTTAAGCTAACTAAGGCTTGAAGATCACCATAACAATTACTTAACTGCAACTTCCCCCCTCACACCAGGGGTCTTATTCAAGTTGAGTAAGAAATTCACATTAATTAGATTAGAAATTGCATTCACAGAGGAAAGGACTTTCCATTAGAAGAAGGAGAGAGAGGTAGTGTTGTAGAAAGCAGCATAAGCAGTACAAAACCAGAGGCTCTGGTGAGATATTATAGAAACCAGTGAAGTTACTAACTCCATACCTCTAGGTTAAGATTTCCTGCAATGCTGAGCACAATACATTCACATGGTAATACTCTAAACATAATTCATGCAGCCGTGAAATTAAAAGACGCTTACTCCTTGGAAGAAAAGTTATGACCAACCTAGACAGCATATTAAAAAGCAGAGACATTACTTTGCCAACAAAGGTCTGTCTAGTCAAGGCTATGGTTTTTCCAGTAGTCACGTATGGATGTGAAAGTTGGACTATATAAAGAAAGCTGAGAGCCGAAGAATTGATGCTTTTGAACTGTGGTGTTGGAGAAGACTCTTGAGAGTCCCTTGGACTGCAAGGAGATCCAACCAGTCCATCCTAAAGGAAATCAGTCCTGAATATTCATTGGAAGGACTGATGTTGAAGCTGAAACTTTGGCCACCTGATACAAAGAGCTGACTCATTTGAAAAGACCCTGATGCTGGGAAAGATTGAAGGCGGGAGGAGAAGGGGACAACAGAGGATGAGGTGGTTGGATGGCATCACCGACTCAATGGATATGAGTTTGAGTAAACTCTGGGAGTTGGTGATGGACAGAGAGGCCTGGTGTGCTGCAATCCATGGGGGTCGCAAAGAGTCAGACACAACTGAGCAACTGAACTGAATTAAACTGAATACTCTAAACTTCTCTTAGTAGTTCAACCTGCCTGCAATGCAGGAGACCCCAGTTTGATTCCTGGGTCGGGATGATCCACCAGAGAAGGGATAGGCTACCCAATCTAGTTTTCTTGGGTTTCCCTGGTGGCTCACTGGTAGAGAATTTGCCTGCAATGTGAGAGACCTGAGTTTGATCCTTGGGTTGGGAAGATCCCCTGGAGAAGGGAATGGCTACCCACTCCAATATTTTGGCCTGGAGAATCCCATGGACTGTATAGAACATGGGGTTGCAAAGGTTTGGACATGACTGAGCAACTTTCACTTGTACATAATACTTTAAACTAGAACTTTACTTTTGGACAGGTCTTTAATACATTTATTTAGTCCAAGTTTTCATCTTATAGATGAGGCAGCCAAGGTTCAGAGATGGGAAGCAACTTACCTGATTCGTGACAGGAATTCATGTTTTAACTTTGAGTAACATTTTTCACTGCTGTATCTTTTATATGAAGCAGAGCACAGGAGGGTAGTAAAGCACTGGGATTAAGTGGATGGGCTCTGGAGTCAGACTGCCTGAGTTCAAATCCTGACTGTGCCACTAACAAGCTGTATGAGCCTGGGCAAATTACTGACCCTCTCTGTAGCACTCTCTGAAAAACCATAAAATTGTAGTACTCACTTCACAGGGTTGTATGGATTGAAAGTGGTAACAGAGGTAAAGCCTATGGTGCATAAGTGAGTACACTGGCTACAACTGTTATTTCCCCAAAGGCAAAATATCAAAGGCCAATCTGAAGGATTCAGATCAAGGGAACAAAAATCCCATGTATTTATGCATACAGATCATAAATATGTAAAAAGGGGGTTAGCAGAGTTCATAAATTTCCTTTCTTTACTTTTTCTCCCAATACATCATCAGTCATCTCTCCTCTTATCTGTGCTGGTAGGTACCCAAGAGATATCTAGACAAAATATTTTCATTCATTTGATCATAAAAGTACTTAGTCTGTTTAATAATCGGTGCTGCTGACACTCTATCAACGTTAGAAAATTATAACAGTGTATCTTTGACAGCGGTAAGTGGTGATCTGCCAGAATAATCGGCATTCAGGCAATGTAAAAGATGCAACATTCTCACAAGTATTTACCCAGCACAAGCCTTTGCCTTCCTACTGCTGTTGCCTGCTTACCTGTCACAGCTGGGTTTGAAAACACAAGCGTCCTTGTAAGTTTTTCAAAGGCTCTTTTGGTAAACAGGGATTTTTTTTTTTTTTTTTGCTACTCTTCTATATTGAATTCAGGCTGCCTTGAATTCAGTGCTATTTGATTTACTTTGTTCAGCAGTAGAAGCTGAAAAGATAAAGGCCAGGTTTCTTCCCGAAGACCTGCACACATCGGCCCATTCTAATTTGTTCTTGAAGATTTGGCTCCTGCATACTCTGGCTCCAGGTGTGCAATATTTTCTTGATCAGGAGGACTATATCCCGTGTCCCTCATCCTTTTCCCAGCATCAGCAGCTGGGGATGGGCTTTCTCTGTTGTTTAGAGAAGTTGGGGTGGGGGTGGGGAGACTGTGAAGAGGAAGCTTAGCAAGCAGGGGTTTGCCAGGAAGACCTGTGGGTTCTTCAGTAATAAGGATGCCCTGGCCCTACCGAGTTCATTTATCTGGACAAAACTAGATTATCTCTGTTCCGTGAGGCTGTCTTTCCTCCTGCCTCAGGCTGATCTGCGGTTTCCCACCCTTAACTCTTCCCCCAGCCCTCCTCCCCCGACAAAGGTTTCTGAATGCTCAGGACTTCCAAAAGACAATCGCTGACTCTATTATAGAGGGGATGGGACACTAGCAGGCATCCTCCCATCCAACAGGCAGTACAGAAGTACTTTCAAAGTGGGGAGAACTCTCACTTCAGTTCTCCACCAATCCCTCTTGCTCCTTAAACTGGGTCCCCGCAGGGTCCCCACGTTCAACTCCAGCCGTCTCCCAGCGCTGGGGTGGCCGCGAGGACTGGCTCCTCTCCGGGTGGGGCGCGACCTCGAGAAGGAGAAGGGCGCAGCGGCCCGAGGAAGGTGGGGCCGCCGCGACCGGGGAGGAGGGCCCCCGGAGCGGGAGGTCCCCAAGCTAGGCACGCAGGAGGGGGCGGACCCGAGCACCCAGCCGCCGGGAAGCCACCGCCCCGCCCCGCCTCGGCCCGCGGGTCCTCAGGCTCGTCAGCCGCGGCGCACGCGTGTGCGGGCGGGGGCAGCGCGGCCCTCCCCGCCAGCCGAGAGGCGCTCCCGCCCCGTCGCCTCGCGCCCGCGCCGCCAAGCCCGCCAGCACCGTCCCAGCACCATGCGGAGGGTGAGTGTGCCCCGCCTTGGAGGCGCGAGGGGCCGGGGGGCGTGAGAGCGCGTCGCTCCCGCCCGGCTTCGGGGCAGCGGGACAGCCTCGCGGGGGAGCCGGGCGGGAAGGGCCGAGGGCTGGGACGGCGGGTCTCGCGGGGCCGCGGCCGTCGCCTGGGCGTGCGGAGGGAGGCAGCGCCTTTCGGACGGCGTGGGGGTACACGGGGGACCGTGGGATCCCTCCTCGCCTGAGGGCATAGAGTTCATCGGTTGCCTGCGGCCGCGCGGACACGTCGAGAGCACTGTGTCCGTTCCTCTCCGAGGCCGAGATGGGCTCTTCCCCGCACCCTGCGCCCCCCGTTTTGGGGAGAGCCCTTTTCCCCGCGCTCCCCAAGCCGGCTCGGCTAGCAGCTGCGTTCTGAGCTCGTCGCCTCGCTCGCTCCTCGGGAGCCTGTAAACTTTGCCGGCAGGCGCGGTTCGTGCTCCCCTGGCGCACACGCAGGGAGCGGCGGGCCCCAGCCCGAGTCCTGCAAGTGACAGCGCCGCGGCGGGTGCGTGCGTTTGGGGGGGGTAGTGGTCCCCAGTCGTCTCCAGAAATGCGTTCGCTTATGGCGTTTGGATGGAGAAGGAAATGGCAACCCACTCCAGTGTTCTTGCCTGGAGAATCCCAGGGACGGCGGAGCCTGGTGGGCTGCCGTCTGTGGGGTCGCACAGAGTCGGACACGACTGAAGCGACTTAGCAGCAGCAGCAGCATGGCGTTTGGAAGGCGCGAGGGAGTGTAAACTCTAGTCGCTCCCGGTAGCCAGGCACTGCCCACCGACGGGAAACCGCGCGGAGTCCGGGAGGCCGGCTCCCAGCACCTGCGCCGGGACTGGGGGCGCCCTCGACAGCGGCTCCTTCCCAAAACCGCGAGTGTGAAGGTCATGCTCACACCGTTCCCCCTCGACCAGAGCTCCTGGAGGTAAAACTCCAATCCACAGGCTGAACTGAAGGGTTTATTCCACCCCAAGGAACACTCTGAAGGTTGGTGATGCTTGTTGTCCTCCCTGCAAAGCACGCTCACATGTCCTGCGCAGTTTGATCTTGACTGTCTGCGGGAGCTGGTTAACAGAGAAGTGTTGGTGATTGACATGAAAGTACTGGTGATTTTCTGAGTTATCAGTCCCCATATGCCGTTTGGATCTTAATCTTGGGGACCAGGCTGCTTTAATCAAATGCAGGATCTCGGCACTTACAGAGTAGAAGAGGGAGTAGAGGAAATTCAAGGAGATCTAGGTAGATATCGTGATATTTCCCCAGACCTCCTAAAGGCCAACCCTCATGACAGTTTATGTGCCAGAGCGGAGAGTGTTTTCTGAAGAGACAAGGCTGAGAGAGGAAATGGGAAAAACAGAGTAATTCACCAGAGCCTGTGAATTTCTCTGGGTTGGAGTTTGGGGTTGCCTTATGACTAAGGTATGTGTGTGTGTGTTCAGTTCAGTCAGTCCTTGCTGACTCTGAGAGTGCCTCCCGCTCTTCTGTCCATGGGATTTTCCAGACAAGGATACTGGAGTGGGTTGCCATTTCCTCCTCCAGGGGATCTTCTTGACCCAGGTATCAAACCCGCTTTCTCTTGCCTGTGTCTCCTGTGTTGGGAGGCAGATTCTTTACCACTTGACCCGCCTAGGAAGCTATGTATGTGCTTATTAATTTGGTCACCTGTGACCCTTTCAAAGATTTTTTCCTCTCAGGGGCTAGGGTGTTTCAAAGGGAACTCTGGCCTGTCCTTTGGCAGGTGGTGCCAGGTTAAATCTTCTGTTTGGTGGGGCTGGGTGATATTTAGAATGAGTTTATGTAGAGCAAGTGTGAATTGGCCTCAGCTGCCTCTGGAAAGTCTATTAGTGAGCTGACATGGAAATTTACCTGGCTTGCTTTTGGAGTGAGTCCAAACCTGCTCAGGTGTTTCTGGGGAGAACAGGATTCCAGCGGGGCTGGCCAGCTAGTTTGACATGCCTGACATCAGAAGAGCAGCAGAAATGGAAACTGGAGGGGTTACTTGTTTAAACTCCAAATCCAGTAACCTCCTTTTACCTTGAGTGCCACTAGGGTTATTAAGGAAAGCAACTGAGATGGGATCTGTAGGACTAGGTAAGGTGTGTTAGATGGAGAATCTAGATTTGAGGATGGAGGGTATTGACCAAAGTATTTAGAAATGAGATTTGCATACTACCTTCTTTAGGATGAAAGAGGTGAATGCTTGCCAGAATGGCAGATTTCTGGGCTCAACCTCAGTCATTTTATATGAGCACTTTTAGGACTGAAGCTCAGCAATTTGCATTTTAAACACCCACCACCACCACCACCACTATAAAGTAGTGAAAAGTGTTAGTGTCTTTTAGTGTCACTCAGTTGTGTCTGACTCTTTGTGACCCCATGAACTGTAGCCCTCAAGGCTCTTCTCTCCATGAGATTCTCCAGGCAAGAATACTGGAGTGGGTAGCCATTCCTTTCTCCAGGGAGTTGAACCCAGGTCTACTGCATTGCAGGCGGACTCTTTACCACCTGAGCCACCAGGGAACCACCACCATAAGGCATATGTATTAAACACTTACTATGTGTGGGCACTGTTCTGAGCTCTAGGAGTACAGAGGGCAGATGATAGCTAAAAGCCTTGTTTTCTTGGAAGCTACATTCTGGTTGAGAAATTAGATGATACAGAAGTAAACAAAGATTCAAATAATTTTACATAGTGATGAGTGCTATGAAGAAAATAAAGCAGGATAATGGAATTGTTGCCAGCCGAAGCTTGTACTGCCAATAAAGCATAAGCCAATAAAGTAAGAGATAAGTTACTGAGACAAGGAATAGCAGCTTTATTTGGAAAGCCAGCAGACTGAGAAGATGGTGGACTAATATCCCCCCAAAACCATCTTACCTAAGTTAGAATTCAGGCTGCTTTTATACTAAAATGGGAGGGAGTGTGGCTGATTGTTTCAAACTCCTTGGTGCCAGAATCACTTGTTCTTGCAGCTGTTCAGGAGGGTCTGGTCAAAATGTTCCCATAAATCTTCAACAAGACTAATGTTATTCTCTGTTCTGCAACTTTTTGTCTCTATGTGGATGGGAAAGTGTTATACTTTTAAAGGTCAGAGTCTTGGGAATGGGCTGTCCTGTGTATTTCAGGCTATAGGCAATATTCTTTTACAAAAGGATGGAGAACCTCCATGACTTAAGCTCAGGCAACAGAGCTCAAAGGTTAGAGCTAAAGGAATAGGTCAGTATGGAGTTGGGTTTGTTCTGTTACAGAATGGAAAGTGAATCCGGGAGTGAAGCCATTTTAGTTTGTGTGGGCAGGGAAGATGTTTCTAAGGGGTCGACATTTGAACTGTGAATTACACGGGAAAGGAAGTCAGCTATGCAAAGTTTTGAGGAAAGTGCTGTAGACTGAAGAACATCGAATGCAAAGGCCCTGAGGTAGGAGCAGGCATGGCCTATGTGAGAAACAGAGAGAAGATACCAGAATTGAAGCTGAGTGGGGTGTGGAAGGGGTGAGGAGAGTGGAATGAAGAAATTCGGTAAGAAATTTGGATTTAGGCCTAAATGCAGAGGGATGCTCTTTATTTTTATTTTTTTCACTTTATTAAGATTTTCATTTTGTACTGGAGTATAGTTGATTATCAATGTTGTGCTAGTTTGAGGTGAACAGTGAAGGGACTCAGCCATACATATACATGTATCCATTCTCCCCCAAACTCCCTTCCCATTCAGGCTGCCACATAACATTGAGCAGAGTTCCCTGTGCTGTACAGTAGGTCCTTGTTGATTAGAGGGATGCTCTTTAGAGAATTTTAACAAGAGGAGTAGAATGAAGCTGTCTGCTTTACTTGTTTGAAGATCAGCTTGGCTATGTGTGTAGAATGGATTATGGGATGGCAATGGTAGTGGTAGAGGGAGACCACCTTTGAGTGCAGGAGTGATGGAGCGAGGGGAGGTATTTTGGAGGTAAAGGCAACTGAAGTTGCTGATGTGGGAGGAAGGAAGGGATAGGAATCCTCATGTACATTTAAGTTGGCTAATTGTGAACGTGTGTATGTGAGAGCGAGAGAGAGAGAAAAGGTGGTTGGGCCTTGGTTAAAATGCCCCAGTGATAATGAAAATAGTGAGCATTCAGTGAACATTTACTGTGGTACATATATTAACAAGAGTCCTGTGAAATAGTAACTCTTGTCACCATTCTACAGATGCAGTCACAAGCTCAGGAACGTTGAGTATGTTGCTCTAGGCCACCCAGCTAAGTGTTGGAGCTGGGACTGGACCTGGGTTTGCCTGACCCCAAAACCCTGCTCTTGCCAGTCTACTCTGTTGCCTGAAAACTGCCTGTTCCTGTCTTGGACTTTTTCTGGTCCTGAAGAGATAATTTTGCTGTTTGGAAGATGCATGTGGTGACCATTTAGCCATTGTAGATCAGTAAATGCAGAGGGAGGGAAGACATTCTATTACAGTGGAAAGCAGTGACTATTTTCCCTGGTGTTCCTGATTGAAAGGGAAAGTGCATGAGGGTGTTCAGAATAGGAGCACACAAGATGCCCAGTAACTGGGTTTCTCCAGGGAGAAGCTGGCATGGTGCATAAACCACTCTGCCCGGTGCTTTGAACCTCATGTGACCTCTAGAGAAGCCACCTGCTCGATTCTTCTTTCACCTCTTCATATAGCTGGTTAAGGTTTTGTTCTCTATTTTGCATCCAAAATGAGCTCCTTCCTATGAGAGCCAAGGGTTTCAAGAGTTACTTTAAAAACTTATTTGTATTCGGTGGAGAATAGATACATGCATGTGTATGGCTGGGTCCCTTTGCTGTTCACCTAAAACTGTGACACTGTTGTTAACTGGCTATACCCCAGTACAAAATAGAAAGTTTAAAGTTTGGAGTAGTCGGGGGGGGGGGGGGTGGTAGGAGAAGGAGGAGGCAGCAGTGAATCACTTATAAATGACTTTGAAGCAGGACCTGGAGCCTAAATTCCAGGAGGATGATGGTCATCCATGACCAAGAGGGAAAGACCTGAGACATGAAATCAGCGATTGCAGCCCTTCAATGTGAGTCAGCAGGCCCCAAGAAAGGGGAATGCCTGCCACCTGGCCTTTACTTGACTGCAGCCACTCCAACCACTCCCTGTGGTGAACCTAGAGGAAACTCTGAGAATGCAGGATAACAGGCCCCAGTTAGCTTAGATGCCCTGTGACCTGCAGCCAGAGGATTATGCATTCTGAAAAAGACATAATTCAAAAGACTGTCTCCAACCTGGAGAGAAGGACCCTTATCAGATGACACAGATTTACATCAAGATAAAGATGATGTACAGAGAAAACCCATGCCCTCAAAGAGATTACAGCCACTCCTCCAAATGGATCCAGCGGGAATAACCACAAAAGTCACTTTGGGGCCCCTTAATAGAACAGGGCGTGAGCTCCATGACCCCAACTAAGTAAGGTCTACGAGTCCAGTGTCAACATTAAAGAAGTTACAGAAGACTGACCATCTTCCCCTCATCACCCCAATAAAGATTTCTTGGGGTTCACGTCTCAAGGAAAATTTGAAATAGGAGATAGATGGGTCCCTGGGCTGAACAGGTGGTGGTTTTCAAACTGAGCAAAACTGAAGTTTGTCCTCAGCCAGACAAGAAAGACACGCACTTCCCTTCCTCTATATGGAGGGAAAAAACTGATGGGGGAATTTGTTGCACTGAAAAGGAAAAAAGAGGAATGAGTTGTTCTTTTTCACTTCTTCTTTTTTTTTTTTTTTAATAAATTTATTTATTTTAGTTGGGGGCTAATTGCTTTACAATATTGTAGTGGTTTTTGCCATACACTGACATCAATCAGCCATGGGTTTACATGTGTTCCCCATCCTGATCCCCCCTCCCACCTCCCTCCCCGTCCCATCCCTCTGGGTCATCCCATTGCCCCAGCCCTGAGCATTTGTCTCATGCATCGAACCTGGAATGGTGTTCTGTTTCACATATGATAATATACATGTTTCAATGCTATTGTCCCAGAACGTCCCACCCTCACCTTCTCCCTCAGAGTCCATAAGACTGTTCTATGCATCTGTGTCTCTTACTCTGTCTCGCATATAGGGTTATCATTACCATCTTTCAAATTCCATATATATGCATTAGTGTATGTATTGGTGTTTTTCTTTCTGGCATACTTCACTCTGTGTAATGGGCTCCAGTTTCATCCATCTCAATAGAACTGATTCAAATGTATTCTTTTTAATGGCTGAGTAATACTCCATTGTGTATATGTACCAGAGCTTCCTTATCCATTCGTCTGATGATGGACATCTAGGTTGCTTCCATGTCCTGGCTATTATAAACAGTGCTGCGATGAACATTGGGGTACATGTGTCTCTTTCAATTCTGGTTTCCTCAGAGTGTATGCCCAACAGTGGGATTGCTGGGTCATATGACAGTTCTGTTTCCAGTTTTTTAAGGAATCTCCACACTGTTCTCCATAGTGGCTTCTTTTTCACTTCTCTGAGAGCAAAGAATATAAAGAAAACAGTGAGTAGGCCTGAATATTCCGAGTTTATTTTACTTTCAGTTCAGTCGCTCAGTGGTGTCCCACTCTTTGTGACTCTATATAGGGACTGCAGCACACCAGGCCTCCCTGTCCATCACCAACTCCTGGGGTTTACTCAAACTCATGTCCATTGAGTCGGTGATGCCATCGAACCATCTCATCCTCTAATGTCCCCTTCTCCTCCTGCCTTCAATCTTTCCCAGCATCAGGGTCTTTTCCAATGAGTCAGTTCTTTGTATCAGGTGGCCAAAGTATTGGAGTTTCAGCTTCAGCACCAGTCCTTCCAATGAATATTCAGGACTGATTTCCTTTAGGATGAACTGATTGGATCTCCTTACAGTCCAAGGGACTCTCAAGCATCTTCTCCAACACCACAGTTCAAAAGCATCAATTCTTCGGCATTCAGCTTTCTTTATAGTCCAACTCTCACACCCATACAAGATTACTGGAAAAACCAGAGCTTTGACTAGATGGACCTTTGTTGGCAAAGTAATGTCTCTGCTTTTTAATATGCTGTGTAGGTTGGTCATAACTTTTCTTCCCAGGAATAATCGTCTTTAATTTCATGGCTGCAGTCACCATCTGCAGTGATTTTGGAGTCCAAGAAAATAAAGTCTGTCACTGTTTCCACTGTTTCCCCATCTATTTGCCATGAAGTGATGGGACCAGATGCTATGATCTTAGTTTTCTGAATGTTGAGTTTTAAGCCAACTTTTTCACTCTTCTCTTTCACTTTCATCAAGAGGCTCTTTAGTTCTTCTTCACTTTCTGCCATAAGGGTGGTGTCATCTGCATATCTGAGGTTATTGATATTTCTCCTGGCAATCTTGATTCCAGCTTGTGCTTCATCCAGCCCAGCATTTCTCATGATGTACTCTGCATATAAGCTAAATAAGCAGGTTGACAATACAGCTTTGACATACTCCTTTCCCTGTTAGGAACCTGTCTGTTGTTCCATATCCAGTTCTAACTGTTGCTTCCTGACCTGCATATCGATTTCTCAAGAGGCAGATCAGGTGGTCTGGTATTCCCATCTCTTTAAGAATTTTCCAGAGTTTGTTGTGGTCCACACAGTCAAAGGTTTTGGCATAGTCAATAAAGCAGAAGTAGATGTTTTTCTGAAACTTTCTTGCTTTTTTGATGATCCAGTGGATGTTGGCAATTTGATCTCTGGTTCCTCTGCCTTCTCTAAATCCAGCTTGAACATCTGGAAGTTCATGGTTCACATACCAGTGAAGACTGACTTGGAGAATTTTTAGTATTACTTTACTCGCATGTGAGATGAGTGCAATTGTGCAGTAGTTTGAGCATTCTTTGGCATTGCCTTTCTTTGGGATTGGAATGAAAACTGACCTTTTCCAGTCCTGTGGCCACTACTGAGTTTTCCCAATTTGCTGGCATATTGAGTGCAGCACTTTCACAGCATCATCTTTTAGGATTTGAAATAGCTCAACTGGAATTCCATCACCTCCACTAGCACTGTTCATAGTGATGCTTCCTAAGGCCCACTTGACTTCACATGCCAGGATGTCTGGCTCTAGATGAGTGATCATACCATTGTGATTATCTGGGTCATGAAGATCTTTTTTGTACAATTTTTCTGTGTATTCTTGCCACCTCTTCTTATCTTCTGCTTCTGTTAGGTCCATACCATTTCTGTCCTTTATTATGCCCATCTTGGCATGAAATGTTCCCTTGGTATCTCTAATTTTCTTGAAGAGATCTCTAGTCTTTCCCATTCTATTATTTTCCTCTATTTCTTTGCATTGATCTCTGAGGAAGGCTTTCTTGTCTCTCTTTGTTGTTCTTTGGAACTCTCCATTCAAATGGGTATATCTTCCCTTTTCTCCTTTGCTTTTTGTTTCTTTTCTTTCCCCAGCTATTTGTAAGGCCTCCTCAGACAGCCATTTTGCTTTTTTGCATTTCTTTTCCATGGGGATGGTCTTGATCCCTGTCTCCTGTACAATGTCACAAACCTCTGTCCATAGTTCATCAGGCAATCTGTCTATCAGATCTAGTCCCTTAAATCCATTTCTCACTTCCACTGTATAATCATAAGGGATTTTGTTTAGATCATACCTGAATGGTCTAGTGGTTTTCCCTACTTTCTTCAATTTAAGTCTGAATTTGGCAATAAGGTGTTCATGATCTGAGCCACAGTCAGATCCCAGTCTTGTTTTTGCTGACTGTATAGAGCTTCTCCATCTTTGGCTACAAAGAATATAATCAATCTGATTTCGGTGTTGACCATCTGGTGATGTCCATGTGTAGAGTCTTCTCTTGTGTTGTTGGAAGAGGGTGTTTGCTATGACCAGTGCGCTCTCTTGGCAAAACTCTATTAGCCTTTGCCCTGCTTCATTCTGTACCCCAAGGCCAAATTTGCCTATTACGCCAGGTGTTTCCTGACTTCCTACTTTTGCATTCCAGTCCCCTATAATGAAATGGACATCCCTTTTGGGTGTTAGTTCTAAAAGATCTTGTAGGTCTTCATAGAACCGTCCAAGTTCAGCTTCTTCAGCGTTACTCATCGGGGCATAGACTTGGATTACCGTGATATTGAATGGTTAGCCTTGGAAACGAACAGAGATCATTCTGTCGTTTTTGAGATTGCATCCAAGTACTGCATTTTGGACTCTTTTGTTGACCATGATGGCTACTCCATTTCTTCTAAGGGATTCCTGCCCACGGTAGTAGATATAATGGTCATCTGAGTTAAATTCACCCATTCCAGTCCATCTTAGTTCGCTGATTCCTAGAATGTCGATGTTCAGTCTTGCCATCTCCTGTTCGACCACTTCCAATTTGCCTTGATTCGTGGACCTAACATTCCAGGTTCCTATGCAATATTGCTCTTTACAGCATCGGACTTTGCTTCTATCACCAGTCACATCCACAGCTGGGTATTGTCTATAAATATATAGACACATAAATATAGCACATATTTAGGAGCCAGATTGCCTGGGGTGGACTCGACTGCCATTTAACAGTGTGTGCATGTCACTTAACCTCTCTTTAACTCCCTTGCCTGACTTGTAAAATAGGAATAAGAGTTGCTGCTGCTGCTGCTGCTAAGTCGCTTCAGTCGTGTCCGACTCTGTGCGACCCCACAGATGGAAGCCCATCAGGCTCCGCTGTCCCTGGGATTCTCCAGGCAAGAATACTGAAGTGGGTTGCCATTTCCTTCTCCAATGCATGAAAGTGAAAAGTGAAAGTGAAGTTGCTCAGCTGTGTCCGACTCCTAGCGACCCCATGGACTGCAGCCTACCAGGCTCCTCCGTCCATGGGAATAAGAGTAATGCCTACTTAACACGATAGTTATGAAGGTTGTATCAGTTAGATTGTGTGGATTTGTTAAATCATCCCAAAGCTTAGTGACTTAAGACAATAGCTGTTTTACTCAGCTCATGAGTCAGTAGATTGGCTGGGTGGCTCTTCTTGGCTTGGCCAACCCGACTGAGCTCCACTGAGTTCTCTCCTGCTTTGTGGTCCTGGTGGGTCAGCTGGTAGCTGGAGGATCTAGGGTGGCCTCACTCGTGTCTGGCAGTCAACAAGCGAGTAGGTCTTCAGGGACCTCGTTTAGGGTGGCGTTCTTCATGTGGAGATCTCAGGGTTCAAAAAAGCAGCAAGAGATGGCAAACCCCAAAGCACAAGCATTTTTCAGATCTCTGCTTATGTCGTATTTTCTGTTGTCCCATTGACCAAAGCAGGTATCCGGGTGGCCTCAGAGTCCATGTGGGAGGGGACTCTCCAAGGACAAGGATACAGTGGGGGAAATCATTGCCCCCATTTAGGCAAACAACCTGCCACAAAAATTGAATAAGTTAATAATTGTAAAGTGACTGACTAGTACAGTGCCTGGCATATTGTAAGTGCTGTGTAGGTTTGTTAAATTGAAAAAAGAAAGAGGTATTACCAAATGGAAGAATTGATGCTTTCAAATTGTGGTGCTAGAGAAGACTCTCAACAGTCCCTTGGACAGCAAGGAGATCAAACCTGTCAGTCCTAGAGGAAATCAACCCTGAATGTTCATTGAAAGGGCTGATGCTGAAGCTCAAACTCCAGTGCTTTGGCTACCTGATTCGAAGAACCAACTCACTGGAAAAGACCCTGATGCTGGGAAAGATTTGAGGGCAGGAGGAGAAGGGGTGACAGAAGACAAGATTGGTGACACAGGTTGGATGGCATCGCCAACTTAATGGACATGGGTTTGAGCAAACTCTGGGAGATAGTGAAGGACAGTGAAGCCTGGCTTGCTGCGGTCCATAGGGTCACAAAGAGTTGAACACAACTTAGTGACTGAACACCACCACCAATTACCAATCTGCCCTCACTCTTCACCTGCATTTGCCATGTGTTAGTGCTGTCTTCCCATTTCTTCCTGACACTGTAGCAAATGTGATTTATCCGTGAAGACGTGGGTGTTCTTGTTCCCATTTCACATATAGAAAAAGTGATGCTCAGAGATGTCAAGTCATTTTTTTCAGATGCTCTGGGCCAGACAACAGTGTGAATCCTTTGTGTGTCTGACTCTAAGGCCCTGCAGCTTATCTTGATGCTCTGGGTAGGGGAACCATTTCTGTGTCCCTGAAGCTCAGGTCACGGCTCTCCTGCCCACCCTCCCATTTCATGACCCTGATGTCCACTTCACATTTGGGTCTTACCAGGTTGAGAGGGATCTGTGATCCTGTTTCAGTCTTTCACAGTGATTTTAATTTCATCCTGGCTCACCAGATTCACAGTAAAGTGTCAACCACAGAGATAGTAGGCTCTGTGCGAAGGGATGATAAAGGGAAACCTGGTCACTTCATCACTTTTAAATTCAGAAAGTAGTTGAGTCTGACCTTATTTTGTTTATTCTTTCTTCTTTTCCCTTCCTTACATCTTTTTGCTTCACTTTCTCCTTTTCGAGGCAGAAATCCCATTCCCCAAGGGGCAGATGTGAAGGTAGGAGACATGATTTCATAGTGGTTGAGACTTATCTCTGGAAACAGATCACCTGGATTCAAATCCAGCTCAGCTATTTATTAGCCATGTGACTTAGATTGGCTGACTTGCATTAACAGATTTTTCTGAAGGCTGAGTAATAATCTGTTCAAAGTGCTCTGTGATTATTATGTAGCAGATGACTTGTGCTTCTGTGTTCTCCATTCTGTTTCGCATCCCTGCTCCTCCAAACCTATTCTTTTGCTCCTAGATATGTCTGACACTTACGGAGCCCTTACTCTAAGTGCCTTATGTGTAATTAGCTCATTTAATCCTCACAGCAAACCTCTGAAATAAGTGCCATTTTATCCCTGTGTTCAAGTGAGGAAGCTAGAGACGCTGAGCAGCTAAGTAATTTGCCCAGCATACCACAGCCAATAAATGATGTAGCAGGGATTTTAAACCAGGCATCCTGGCACCAGAGTCTGTGTTCTTAATGTTTATGCTAATAAGAAAAAAAGAATGGGATGGAAGGTTGGGGATTTAAAATTGAGAGCTTCTGCTCTAGGTAAACTGGGGGTGAACTCACAGGCAGCCTTCATCCTTGGCAGCTGTTAAGCATACCCACCTGAGCCTTAGACCAGAAATCCTTGCACAAAAAAAACATAAATGAATAAACTTTCAGTCCTTTTGCCAAAAACTTTTCCACTTCAGTCATGGTAATCCTAATAAGATTTCAGGCATTATGTCTCTCTTGTAACTGAGGAGTTGACCTTTGAAAATACATGGGGCTTTTCTTTGTTTTTTTTAAGGTTTGAGAATCAAGCTGGCTAGTTCTGAGTCTTGCCACCTCTTGCTCCTTTTGATGGAGTGCTTCTCTGGTGGCAAACAATGCTTGCCAAAGCAGCAGAGGGATAAAACAAACACTGCAGGTAATTCATGGCTTTCTGAATTTAGAGCCCTGCATATCTTCAAGTTGAAGGAAACAACTGAGGTGGTTTCGTAAGCGTTGTTTGTACATGGACTAAATGTAACGTGGTAACGCTCACGGAACAGATATTTCAAATGAACCTCCTAATGTGTGCTAGGCATCCATGGTGAGTGAATGAACTCTGCGTGGCCCTGATCTCCTCAGAGGGCTTGGAGTCTGTCTGAGGAGGTGGTGAAGCAGTTCTGTGAGTGGTGGCATGCTGTTGCAAAGAAGGTGGAGGTTGTTGTTCAGTTGTTGAGTTGCTCAGTCGTGTCCAACTCTTTGCGACCCCATGGACTGCAGCACGCCAGGCTTCCCTGTCCTTCACCAACTCCTGGAGTTTACTCAAACTCATGTCCATTGAATCAGTGATGCTATCCATCCATTTTGTCCTCTGTTGTCCCCTTCTCCTCCTGCCTTCAGTCTTTCCCAGCATCAGAATCTTTTCTAATGAGTTGGCTCTTTGCATCAGGTGGCCAAAATTTTGGAGCTTCAGTTTCAGCATCAGTCCTTCCAATGAATATTCAGGATTGATTTCCTTTAGGGTTGACTGGTTTGATCTCCTTGCAGTCCAAGGGACTCTCAATAGCTTTCTTTCCAACACCACATTTCAAAAGCATCAATTATTTGGCACTCAGCCTTCTTTATGGTCCACCTCTCACATCCATACATGACTACTGGAAAAACCATACCTTTGACTATACGGACCTTTATCGGCAAGCTCGAAGTTCCTTACTTACTCAGGGCAGGGGTGGAGGGAAGGTTCATAAAAACTTTCAGACAAAATGACTGTTAACAGAGACTTGAAGCGTGAGCAGGGCAACCAGGAAAGAGGAGGAGGATTTTGTTCCAGGTGGGATGAACAGCGTGTGGAAAATGGGGAGAAGAGTAGCACACCGAAAGAAGAAAGAGGCATTTAGAGTAGCTAATTCCTAGAACACAGGGGAGTACATAAGAGTTGAGGAGGGAAAGAGAAGGGGAAAGGCCCAGTTGGTTGTGTAAGTCATGTTGAGAAGTGTCCAAAGAACAACCAAAAGCCACTGAGAGCTTCTAAGCAGATTTTTGAAAATCAGACATTTGCTTCAGAAGTTTCCTCTGGCCATAAGGTGGAGTATGGACTGGAGGTGGAAAATTGGGGTAGGAAGCCTGGTTAGGAGGCTATTAGTCATTGATCCAGATGACCATGACCAGGGGGTAAAGGGAAAGGGCTTGTTCTATTTAAATGGTGTTTTGGCAGTACGATCAGTAGAACTTAGTGACTGATAGGATACAGTGGGGGCTTCCCTGTTGGCTCAGCAGTAAAGAATCTGCCTGCGTTGCAGGAGATCCAGATTCAGTGTCTGGGTCGGGAAGATCTCCTGGAGGAGGACATGACTAACTCACTCCAGTATTCTAGCCTGGAGAATCCAATGGACAGAGGAGCCTGGCGGCTTGCAACCATAGGGTTGCACAGAGTTAGATACGACGGAGCAACTAAGTAGCAGCAGCAGGATGCAGAGGATCAGGGAAGACAGGGGTTTAGGATGACAGACTTTATAACCTTTAATGTTTTATTATATATGCATATATCCTTAAGCAAGACATACTGTTATTTTGCCTGTCTTTAAACTTTATATGTATCACAACATATATATATGTGTGCATATGAATGTATTATGTGTTCTTATAATTTGCTTTTTTGCATTATGTGGCATTTATCCATTTGATACCAATAGATGATAATGCATTTTTATAGTATGTTCACAAAATGAAATAACTGTGTAATTAAGTTATCCTTTCTCTTTTTGCCATACATTTAGGTTGTTTTAAAGCAGTGCTGCTATATTATTCTGTGTATCTACTTGTTTGCCAGGGCATTTAGAGGTGGGGTAGTGGGACTGCAGGGTAATCATTCTGTCCATTCTGCTAAATATTGCCATACTCTTCTCTAAAGAGATTGATCAGAAGTTTGTGAATGGCCTGTGTTTTTACCAAATACTTGGTACTGTCAAGAGTGTAACTTTTTTTTTGCAAATCAGACAGGGGTAAAATATTATCTCACTGTGGTTTTAATTTGTGTTTCTCTGATTACAAGTACAGTTGAACATATTTTTATGTATTGATTTGCCATTCAGGTTTCCTCTTTTGTGAAATATCAGTTCATATCTTTTCTTATTTCTCTTTTATATTGTCTTTTTCTTACTGAGTTGCAATTTTTCCAGTTTATCTTTTTTAATAGAATATTTTAAATTTTAATATATTTGAGGTTGCCAATTCATTCCTTTGTGGTTTGTGCTCTTTTTTTCATAAGGAGTCCTTCCATGTCTGCAGACTAAAGATATTTACCTGTGTTTCCTAAAAAGAATTTAAACTTTGCCTTTAGTATTTAGACCATTAACCCACTTGATATTAAGTTCAACATATTAAGTGAGTTAGGAATTTAGTATTTTCCCCCATATTGATAACCAACCACTTCAGCAACACTTACTGAATCCCCATCCTTTCCTCACCAATGTGAAGTGCCACCTTTTGCATTTATCAGGTTTCCATATATGTATGAATCTGTGGCCTCTTTTTTCAGTTCTTAGTTACTACTTATTTATACTAACGCCTGATGTCAGATAGTAGTGTCACAGTACCTCATTGTTTTTGAGTATGTTTAAATGCTTTGTTCATTGATGTGTCTAGTACCTCTAACAGTGACAGACCCATGGGAGGGGCTCAGTAAATATCACTGAATGGCTGAAGCAATCTCATGTGGTGCCAGCTAAGTCAACAGTCCAGCAGTTCCTGACACCCTGGACAGTAACTTACCTTTGGGAAGAGGAGGAGAAGACAGTCAGGAGCACCATCTCTCGCTTCTTCCCTCCCTTACTCTCTGTTGCCTGTTGTCTCTTCTCATTCAGATCAAACTTTAGGAGAATGAATCCTCAGCCAGCCCAACAATTACTGCTCAGTATGGCTACAACTTGCAAGTACAAGGCTAAGTGAGAGTGGGATTGCTGCTAATTGTGACCCTGGAGGATTCTGATCACAAATTGTAGATAGCTCTGTGAGGTTCTTTGAAATCTGGCCAGTATCTGGGTCCTTAAGTTTTGGAAATAAGACAAGGGTCCCCTAAAACTAGGTCTTCTATACATTTGGACATCTCTATTTTGCAGGTTAGTATAGTTTCAAAAAAGAATTCTTTCTGTAGCATAGTTCTTAGCATGTATTGTTAATAAAGAGAAACACCGTCTACTAATGCTCATGACATGCAAAACATTGTACTAAGTGCTTTGCTTATACATGTACAGTTAATTGATTCTTCAAAGCCATCTTGTTTTTGTTTACTTTTTGCAGTAATAGCAGTTATTCATTTTTTCATTCATCTAATTTTCTTAAACCTTATTAGACTAAATTAAGGACCAGGACTGCCATTCCAAAAACTCATAGTTTAGTGGAAAGCACACTTTTAAAGAAATATTTGCCATGCAGTGTGATAATTGCATTTACAAAAGCATATCCAAAATACAGCCTAGAAAAGAGCAAGTTTAACTCTGAGGGGCAGAAGAGAGTCAGGGGAATCTAGAAAGAGGGTTTTAAATAGGACACGACACCTGGGAACACTCTTGAGGGCCTCTGTCTGGGCCTCTGGCTTCGTCTGTTTACTCCCACCTTCCCCTGGTCTCTTCTTGTCAGTGAGCATGTCTCTCTACTTGCCCATTTTCACTGATGGCTCTTGCCTTAACCACAATTAAAAAAAAATTAACTTTTTAACAACTTTATTGAGGAATGGTTTGCATATTATGAAATCAGCCAACGGTAAGTGTGTAATTCAGTGATATTTAGTAAATTTCCTGAGTCAAAATCATCATTTAAAGGAGTCTTAACCTCGGATGTCAGCTGCAGACTGGAGCTCAGGGAAATGACCTATCATCTCTGTGCACAGCCACCTGGCAGAGCTGGGATTCATACTAGAGTTAGAGCTTGTGAAAGCAGATTCAGGTTTTCAACAAGGAAATGAGCCCGCAGAGTTCTTCAGTATGAGGGCACTTTCTTTGTTACCTTGGCACCTAAGGACTGGATATGTTATGAAACTGGGAACTGTTGTTCATAGAGGGTTTAGGTAAAAACACTGGGAAAGAGGATTGGATTAGGTGCTGTTTGAAATGTGTGTAAAATACCTTGAGAATTCAACCATAACACATAAGCAAGATACCTTAAAAAAAAAAAAAGTTAGCCAACAATCAATGTGTGTGATACAGCCACCGTTTAAAATATGCACTTGTGCTGTGAATAATAAACCACTGTGTTTACTTTTCTTCTAAGCCATTATGCTTATTAACTGGCTTTCCAGGGCATTTACATTAATTTCCTAATGGAGAACATTTTCGTTTTCCTCCCCTCACCTCAAGCAAGCTGTGACATGGAGTAGTCCAAGAAGCAGTTCAAAGGTGTGAGGCTCCCCACTCTTTTGAGTCTAAATTACAGGGTTTGAGGTATCCTGACAATTGAATTAGCTGACTGGTGCAACAATATAAAACACTTTATACATAATTTGTGTTGCCTTCAGAGATGGCAGAAACGAGATTTTCATAATAGGCCAGAACTGTCTGGACCCTGACAGGCCACCTTCCTGCCTTCGTGGAAGGGAGGCCAGTGGTTCCTGCCATTCTACTGTGAATTATGCCTTGTGTCCTGCATTTCAGATTTTTGAATATTAATGCTGGGAAAATGGCAATAGTGCCTGAGATATTTGTTGACAGGGTAAAAAGCCCTTCATCCCTCAATAAAAGGAAGGCTCAGACCCAGCCCATGCAGAGAGCCCTGCAGGATTAGCCTGCTTGGCTGCCTCTTCACACATCTGTCATTGTGATGATGGAGTTGAATGTGCAGAAGCCCTCACCTGCGCCTACTTCTGGATTCAGAAACCATGGGAATAGTTTCAGTTCAATATCAGGACACCCAGGTAGACGTTACTTAATGGTGGTATCTATGCTTTTTAGGTCAATATCAAAGAAAATAAATCTGTGATAATTCTAAGTTCAGTATTTTATTTATTTATGATCAGAGTCATTTTTCAGGAAGTCATCTAACACCTGCCCTAAAGCAGAGATTGGTAGACTTTCTCTTTGAAAGGCCAGATAGTAAAAGCTTCCTGGGTCATATGGCTTCTTGTCACAGCTACTGAACTCTGCAATGTGAAAACAGCCGTAGGCAATACATACAATGACATAAAATGAGTAGGTGTGGCCGTGTCCCAGTAAAACTTAATTTATGGATGCTGAAATCTTAATTTCATGTAATTTTCACACATTATGAAATATAATTCTTCTGATTTTTTCAGTCATTTAAACATGTTAAAGCCATTCTTGTGGATCACACACACACACACAAGACAGGCAGCTGGATCTGGCCATAATTTTCTGGTAGCTTTAGGTTTTTGCCTGTGTCCCACGTGTGTCTGCAGTTTGTTTTCCAACATGTGAACCAGCCTTTCCTGCCACAGCCCTCAGAAGTTATGCAGAACCACATGGACAGAAAACCAGGAACCCATTCCAAACCCAGATATTTCATATTTCACTTCCCTGCTTGTCTCTCTGGCTGCCTACACACACATGCATGCACACACACATCCATCCACCTACCTTTATTTGTTGTTCATAGCACCCTTTCTAATTACAAAGGATCTTGTTCTCATGCTTCAGGATCCTAATGAGTTTCATTAACTAGAATTATGGAAATTTATTATGGAAATTAGTAGTGAGGCTTGTGGGCATTGCTTTCTTTTCTGAAGTGGATACCTTTGTCTTCTTTATCTTCAGATAATTTATCATTACAAGTTATAAAATGAAATTAGAATGTTACAAGCTGTGCTTTCTGCAAATTTGTTAATGTTCCATTTAATAGATTTTGCTAGTGCTTGTATAGTAAGAAATGGTCACTTGGGATGCAGATAGTCTTTCTGAACTACGGGCAGCTGTAAGAATTGTCTGGGTGCACCACAGTGATTTGCCAGTCGTGTACATGGATACTCTGGGAAATGGGACCCAAGATCAGGTTAGAATTCACCAGTGCTCAGAAATTTGGTTCTGGAGTAATGGTGCAGTGGAGATATGTTATTATACTGTGGAATCTGAACACATGCAGTCTTGTGGACCGTGGACCACTCTGAACCTCATCATCAGTGACATAGTGATGAGATAATTTATGTGAATGTAGCTTTTGTAAACTCTGAGATGCTGCCCACATGAAAACTGTTACTGTTATTTGCTGAGTCTGAGTACAGTTTCTTGTTCATGGCTCACACACTTGGCTGGTTATTAGAATCATTTGTGGGAGTGGGGAGGGCTTTGGAAAAATACAGATTTCCAGGCCCACCCTGGAAATTACTGAATCAGAATTTTTCTGAGTGGACCAAGAAGTCTGTATTGTTAACAGGTTCCCTAGGTAACTATGATGTGTTTGGGAAGCTTTGTTTTGTTCATATGCCTCAGCTGATGGATTTAAGAAAACCAGAACTTCCCTCTTAATCCTTGTCTGGACTTTCCCCTTAAAAGTTCATGCCGTTTGTCTTCACAGACAATAAGGGAATCAAACACAGAGGATTGGGAAGAACAAGAATTATTTTCACTTTAGCTTCTTGGGAATGTGTTTCAGCAAGTGGAAATAGGAGAACTGGTGATTTGATATCCAACCCTGTGTAAGTACGCAAATTGTGTTTCTCCTTCTTCAGCTCTCTCCCTGTGATCCTGAGTTTTACAGTATTGTTTTCACATCTGTGCTCTGAAGCATGCATGTGAGAGAAAGAGCAGGACGCTCAGCATACCCTGAATGTACACTAGATCGACAATATCCTTTCTAGTTTTGCCGCTCAAAGCTCATCACTGAAAATGTTTTTCCGAGTTATTTCTGGAACTAACACAATTGTAGTGTTGGCACATACAGATCACAAACACAAAAAGAATCTCAGTAGTACTAAAAAGATAAATTGATTCTGAGTTTCTCACATTCCTTGCATTGCCTCTGATTTACATATGAGTAATTGTAGATTTCAAATGAGTGAAAGCACCCACCTCCACTTTGGCAGCCCAGATTGTTTTCAGCAGAACTCAGTAGTATGTACATACACGCAAATGCTCTCATATATCGTACCCTGCAACTTCCTCATGTTTAAGAACCATACAAAGTAGTCCTTGGTTTGCAAAATTTCTTCCATAAATATTAAGTGTTTGCTATCCTCCAGATATGTTGTTAGAAATTTACATGAGACATAGTCCCACAGTCCTTATCTTAGAAGTTCACAGGCTTAGTAGGAGGGTGGTTCCGAATATATGGCTGCAGAAAAAGTTAGCTTTTATGTTAATTATTATTATTATTTTTTAAATATATATTTATTTATTTGACTGCAGCCGATATTAGTTGTGGCATGCAGGATATTTTAGTTGTGGCATGGAGACTCTTAGTTGTGCATGCCACAACTAATGTGGGGTCTAGCTCCCTGACTAGGGATTGAACCCCAGCCTCCTTCACTGGGAGTGTGGAGCCTTAGCCACTGAACCACCGGAGCTCCCTGACTAGGGATTGAACCCCAGCCTCCTTCACTGGGAGTGTGGAGCCTTAGTCACTGAACCACCGGAGCTCCCTGACTAGGGATTGAACCCCAGCCTCCTTCACTGGGAGTGTGGAGCCTTAGCCACTGAACCACCGGAGCTCCCTGACTAGGGATTGAACCCCAGCCTCCTTCACTGGGAGTGTGGAGCCTTAGTCACTGAACCACCGGAGCTCCCTGACTAGGGATTGAACCCCAGCCTCCTTCACTGGGAGTGTGGAGCCTTAGCCACTGAACCACCGGAGAAGTCCCTCATATTAATTGTTATTAATCAAATCATGTTTCCAAACTATGTTCATTATAAAAGAGAATGGTTCTCAAGGAAAAATAGATCAGTGTATCTACTCTGTGTGTAGACTGATCCTGTATTCTATAGTTTATTGTATTGTTATTCTTTATCCCATTTTGTTGTTGTTATTGAGTCGCTAAGTTGTGTCCGACTCTTTGTGACCCCATGGACTGCAGCCCACCAGGCCTCTGTGTCCCTTACTGTCTCCTGGAGTTTGCCCAAATTCATGTCCACTGAATCGGTGATGCTATCCAAACATCTCTACTCCACTTATTATTATTTTATTAATTTGATAGCAATACTACTTTGAAAGTGAGTAGATGCTTGAATATTTGAGGGGCTAAAAGGGGTGTATCTTCTCCATTTAGGAGTGTTAGGTAGATAATGTTCATATCTGTTGTTCAGTATTCATTTCTGGTTTCATCTGTCTCCACAAGATGACTTGGATTCTGAGTCTCTACCCTATGGCTCCAAATCTCCAGAGGTAATTTTCTAGCACAGTCCTGCATACTTCGCCCTCCCTGTTGACACTGAGTTTCCCAAGTGTTCAATGTCAACAAATGAAGCTTAGTTTTTACTTTCAAACTTTATCTTCTCTTTGGGTCTCTTGTTTTAGGGAACCCCATGACCATTCTCCCAGGTGTGTAGGCTTCAGTCTTTTGACAGCATTTCTGATTCTTTTCTCTCAATCCTCCTCAGGAGCTGAATACTGTTGGGTGAATCTTTGTCGTCTTTCCCTTCCACTGCCATCCTCCTACTTTTAAATCTTTGTCTCTCAAACCAAAGTCTTGGGGATTTGAGTGGTCTTCATTGTAAATTACACAGTCTTCCCCAGTGGCTCAGCAGTAGACAATCGACCTGCAGTGAGGAGCTTCAGGCAATACGGGTTTGAACCCTGGGTTGGAAAGATTCCCTGGAGGAGGGCATGGCAACCCACTGCAGCCTTCTTGCCTGGAGAATCCCGTGGACAGAGGAGCCTAGCAGGCTACAGTCCATAGCATCGCAGAGAGTCCAACCTGACTGAAGCCACTGGGCACACACGCACACATCATAAGTTTCACAGTTTTTATTTATATGTCCAGGATAAGCTAATAAAATCAATAGGTACATGTTTGGGGTCGATCAGATTTGTAACTGAGTTCTGCTACTGATTTGAATGTCCACATTTGTATTGTGTTTGTGTGTTGGTTCTGAGCTGCGCAAGTCTTCTCTCTTGCACCATGAGATAACCAACTTTGTCTGGAACTTCTTGCATTGCTATAACAGTCTGAGTCTGGCTTTCCCAGTGTTATTTTTGGATTCTCATAACTTAGCATTAGGCCTGACACATACTGGGCGCTTATGATTATAATCATTGTATGTATCTTATTCTGAAGCTTGCCCCTCACATAGTGTGTGGGAATAGTCACAGATATATTTTTTGTTTTCTTTATGTATTTATTCATACATTTAGTTACACGTTATTTTTTTTTAGTTATGGCTATATTTAATATTTATGTAGTACTTAGTCATGTTGATGACAGTTGACTTAAACTGTCCCTTATTTTTAGACATTTGGATTATTTTCATTTGTTGGCTGAGTAGTAGACTTAAAAACATCTTTGAACAAAGTTGTTTTTCTCTCATCAATATTGTTTTCTTGGGAATCTCTTAATGCAATTAATAGGTCTAAAGGCACCAGCAGTTTTATTCATCTTGTGATGTGACACTAGGTTATTTTTTGTTCTGTTTTGCTTTAATGAAGAGTCTGGACAGGGTTTAATGGATGACCTCTTCTTAAATATCTTTCTTTAATTTTCAGTTACACTCCCTTTGGTTTGCAATCAAGCTAAGAACAGATGATGGTCATTATCCTCCTGCCACCACACCATCATTGGTCTCCTGCACCATTCTCCCTTCCTCCAGTCTTGATACCCTCAGCCACACCTTCAGAAATGTGTGACGTGCGTATTACTTCAGCCTGAGTAATATTTCAACAGACAAATCTAATAGTTTAATCCATTCATGCTCAAAACACAGCAGAGGCTTTCCACTGCTTGCCAGATCGAGTGCAGCTGTGTTGTTAGGGTGAACAGAGCCGCTCACGATGTGGGTTGTTTCCCTTTCTAGGCTTATCTTTGGCCACTGCCCAGATGCACTCTCTGCTCCCCCCGAAGGCACTATTTTCACTTGGGAATGTGCGTTCTGTTCCCTCCATGTGAAATGAACTTCCCAACCCCTTGCCTGCCGGGCATTGCCTTACTCAACATTCTTTAAGACTCTGCTCATAGTCTTAAGTGCTGCCCTCTTTCCAACCCTTATGACTTTCCTCACTCCCATTCTTTTTTCTTTTTTTAATATTTATTTTTATTTTATTTTTATAGTATTTTTAATAATATTTATTTTGATTTATGTGGCTGTGCAGGATCTTAGTTGGGGCATGCAGGATCTTTGATCTTCGTTGCAGTATGTGGGATCTTTAGTTGTGGCATGTGGGATCTAGTTCCCTGAGCAAGGATCGAACCTAGGCCCCCTGCATTGGGAGCACAGAGTCTTAGCCACTGGACCACTTTATCAGTCTTTATCAGCTTTTAATTCAGTAACTAGCACACAGCTTGTCCACAATAAACATTTTTTTCCCCTGACTGAACAGAAATATTATTTTGATTTACTCAATTGTAAGTAGACTACTTATAGATAAGTCTACTTATTTGTGAACTGAGAATCCATTTATGGTATCTATGATAATTCTCAATTATCCAGAATATCAACTTTTCCCAATGATTTTTTTTTTAATGGGCGTCAGTTATAAATTTCTTTCTTAACTAAGCTGTAAACACTAGACTGTAAGCTCCATAAGAAGTTATCTAGTTTACCATCATTTCCCTAGTTCTTACTATTCATACCTGGCACTCAGTGAGCCCTCAATAACTTTGTTGAAAGAGTGAATAGATAAATGAATAAAATTTTGAGAAAAAGCCACTAACCATGGCATGTCACAAACGTATGTGTTTATATATACGTATCTGCCCTAACTTCTTTAGTGGGTTAATGTTGTTATTGTTTAGTTGCGCAGTCATGTCCGACCCTTTGTGACTCCATGAACTGCGTCACGCCAGGCTCCCCTGTCCTCCGCTATCTCCCGGAGTTTGCTCAAATTCATGTCCATTGAGTTGGTGATGCTGCCTAACTGTCTCATCCTCTGCCTCCCTCTTCTCCTCTGGCCTTCAATCTAGCACCTTAAAAATGTCAACTACGAGCCAGGGAGCTAACACCTTAGTGTAGAAGGCGGGATAGTCCCTTTGCGCCTCAGGGTGGAGCTAGGCAGTCTCTAGGACTGGCCTCCTCATTTGTCTCCAAACGTCAGCCAAACATCCTGTTGTCCTGGGAGATAACTAAATCATATCTGCGAGACTGAGCTGATTTATAGAGATGTGGTATTATCCAGAGCCTGCTGCCAAAACCTTAAGAGGTTATTTTGAGGTATCGGCAGAGAGAGATCATATCCGAGTCCCCTTGTGGAATCTTCTTGGCATGTATGTCTCCTTTCTTGGTATCCTGGTGAGAATTTGCATGATTTTTTTGACCACAGCCTATTACAAGGAACAAAATATTCCACCTACTACTTAGTTTCTCTCTTATATTACCAGTCCTATTAAAAAGCTTTATAACAGAATACAAAATGGAGGTAGGAATTAGTGGAGGGGAGGGAGTGCATGGTGTTGTGAGGGAAAAAAATTATCTTCAACTGTGTTTCAGAATGATGAGGGCCAGGAAGACTAGGATGGCAGCAAAAGTCCTTCTATTTGGTTCATTAAAAAAGGTATTCTCCATTTTCAATGACCTACTCTCGGGCTTAGGACTTCTATTAAAGCCCTGCTGGGTGAAAGCTAAAATCTTAATTGAAAATAGGATGGATTATATTTATTAAAGCTATTATCAGTGGTGACTGCTCTCAAATGCTTTTTTTTTATGATGCTGGAAGGACTACAGGAAGCGTTTCCAACTCGAGCATCGTTTAGATTTAGCCGCAGGGCTAGCTGGAAACGACAGTGCTCAGCAGGCGTAGACCAGAGTCTGGATATCTGCGTGGCAGAGGCTGGCGGATCTCTGCCAGAAGCAGTGTTGCATCCACGTGGCGGGTGGTGCTTAATGAGGTTGGTTCCCATCTGAAGTCGTGGGTGAGCAGTCATGGGGGCAAGAAAGCGGTGCCTGGCACACTGGAGAAAGAGGAGTGCTGAATCCTAGGAGACCAGGGAGGGCAGAGGAAGGCGAGGGCTGGATCCGACGGAGATGAGATGCTTTTCTTGCTCCATATCCAAGGCCATTGACATTTACTCGGCCCTGAAATTCCGTGGAAGCTGATATATTAGGGTTCTCTAGAGAACTAGATGAATAGGATATGTATAAATATATATACAAGACGAGATTTATTATAAAAATTAGCTCATGTGGTTATAGAGGCCGAGAAAGCCTATGATTTGCTGTCTGTAAGCTGGAGAACCAAGAAAGCCAGTGGTATCATTCAGTCCCATCCCAAAGGCCTGAGAATCCACTGGTGGTATAAATTCTGATCTGAGTCTGAAATCCAGAGAATCAGAAGTTCCGATGTGATATCCAGGAGCCAGAGAAGATGAATGTCTCAGCTCAAGCAGAGAGGGAATTGGCCCTACGTCTGCCTTTTTGCTCTATTTGGGCCCTCAATTGATTGGCACACGGCCACTCACTCTGGGGAGGGCCATCTGCTTTACTCAGTTCATCAGTTCAAATGCTCATCTCTTCCAGAAACAACCTCACAGACACAGCCAGAAATAATATTTTACCAGCTCTCTGGGCTTCTTTTAACCCAGTCAAGTTGACAACATAAAATTAACTAACACAGCGTATGAATTCTTGTCTGTATGTGTTTAGTCGCTAAGTCGTGTCTGACTCTTTTGCGACTCCATAGAATGTAACCTGCCAAGCTCCTCTGTCCATGAATTCTTAAGTGTATACAAAAACTCCTGTGTGTATTTCCAGAGGGACCTCCCATTTCCACCACAGGCAGTACAGAAGCGGCCAGACTCTGGCCGCATAAATAGAGTAAGTGAGGTGGAGGCTATTTACAAAGATTGATGGAAAAAGACACATTTAGAATGGATGGATGGTTGGGTTTGGTCCTTTATGAATTTGGAATTCTCCAGATACTTAGAAGAGAGAAGGTTTTCTGTTTTGTTCTTGTTGTCGTCCCCTACCCTACCCTCAACCCAATGAAGAGGACTTAAAACACATTTTGGATGAGAAATAAGCAGATTGGATCCCAGTGAGATGGGGAAGGTAGAGAGTGGGCTGGGATGTTGGTTGGACCGGTTGTACTCTTTATTAGTTTTGTGATTCTGGACGTGTGAAAATTGTGGTTTAGGAGAAAAGTGTGTAAGAGCGGGAGGCAGGAGGCCTAGGTTCTAGTCCTAAATCTGCCTCGAGTTTGTCAACAGAATTGAATCAGGAGCAATTCAAGTGTCAGTTGATATTTGTGTCCTGAAACAAGCTGTGTTTTTCTCCTGGAAAAACCATAGTACCAGTGTGTAAGTATTATAGGTGCTTCAAATTTTTCTTCAACTGAAACAAAACCTGAAGCATTATTTTAAATCTAATTTGACCGAAGATTAAAACTGAAATAGTGGAGAAACATTCATCACAAATTGCTAGTGGGAATATAAGTTGACCAAGAGAAGGGGTCAACAAACTTTTTCTGTAAAGCACCCGATAGTAAATATTTGAAGCTTTAAAGGTCATGTGAGGTCTCTGTCAAATTTGCTTCCCCACCCCCCAACTTCCTCCTCCTCCTCTTTAAAAAAGTAGCTCTTTAAAAATGCAAAAATATCTTTAGCTTGTGGCTGAATTTGGCCTGTGGATCATAATTTGCCATCATCTGATCTGGAAGTGGTTTAGCTTTATCTGTCCAAGTTACAGACACTACCATCTGAGCCACCAGGGAAGCCCAAGAGTACTGGGGTGGGTAGCCTATTCCTTCTCCAGTGGATCTTGGGGCCATGAATCGAACCCAGGTATCCTGCATTGCAGGCTGATTCTTTAACAGCTGAGCTTCCCAGGAATCCCACACAGTTATCTACAGGTGGAGTAATTCCATTTGCAGGAATTTATCCTTAGATACACTTGCATCTATGCAAAATAGCTGGTGTACAAAGTTACTCAGAGTAGCTTTGTTGAAATGCCAAAATATTGGAAACAACCTAAATATTCATTATGAGAACTGGTTGAGCAATAGAATATCCATTCAGCAGAATATAATACAGTCTTTTAAAAGAATGAGGCAGCTCTATGTGGAATAATGCCCAATATATGCCATTAAAAGGGGAAAAAGTAAAATGTAAAACAATATTTTTAGTATAATATCATTTATTAGTTTTTAAAAGGAACAGTGTGTATGCGTGTGTGTCTGCCCAAGTGTGCACACATGATACACAAATGCTTGCACTTATTATATTTATAGGATACTAGTAGCTATGGTTGTCCCTGGGGGGAGGGTAATTGAGTATTTTAGGAATAAGAACGCTAGGGAAGCCTACGTTTTACTTTGTATTATTTTAGAACTTATGAGTTTAGTTCCATGTCCATGTATCACCCATTCAAAAAATAAGTTGAATTCTTTAAAAATAACTGAAATGGGGGAAATAATAGTTATTCTCAATGTGAAAAAACTCAGCAGTGTTATTGCTTAAAATAAATCTGAGTCTTTTTTCAATCAAAAGTGAACCTGCACTGCCCTGAAAAATATACACTTTTGGTTTCCTTCATACGATGGTCCTTTGACAGCTTTTGATCATCTAGGGTGGCAGAATCCATATCTTGAGAGGTTGGATTTAAGGTTATGCTGTTGGTAGTGTTCCTCTGATCTTTAAAATTGTAACCAGTTGTACTACAGGTTGACCTGAAGAATGACTATATATGAAGAGAGTTTAGCTTGGTAACAAAGTAAAATCCACAGCCATGGAATGTTGGTGCTGAAAGGTAGAGACTTATCCAACCCCTTGTTTTTAATCAGTGTCCTAAGAGGTCTGGGAGCTTCCCAGGTGGCTCAGTGATAAAGAATCCACTTGTCAGTGCAGGAGACAGAGGAGACTCAGATTTGATCCCTGGGTTGGGAAGATCCCTTGGGGAAGGAAATGGCAACCCACTCCAGTGTTCTTGTCCATGTTCTGGGAATCCCATGGACAGAGGAGCCTGGAGGGTTACAGTCCATGGAGTTGAGAAGGTGTTGGACATGACTTAATGACTAAACAACAAGAACAACAAGAGGTCTAGAGCCACCCAAGATCAGGCACCTAGTTACTGCACAGCCTTTAACTCAAACTTGCCCATCTTGACATACTGCTGACATGGAGAAGCTCTGCCTCTAAGGGGAGTACTCTGTAGCCCGAAACTTAATTTTCCTGTATTCTTAATTCACTGAAAGGCAGAGATGTGGAACATGGTTCCCCAGCAGCTGCTCTGCATGAGCCATACCCAGCCATGTCTCTGTGGTCTGCCATGGAGTCTCTGTTCTCTTGCTTCCCTGCCCTCTCCCCTGGGAAAACTTTTTAACAGCTCACTTAGCAGTTCTTGTTCCTTCCCCTGAGCAGAAAGCCCAGCTGCTTCCTTGGGTCCCTGAGACAGCTAAAGTGTTGGGGCGAAGAAACAGCCTATCTCTTCTGGGGGGAAAGGGTGATTCATGGCCAAATGGTGCGGTGGTGAGACATGAGTGGAAAGGATGCAGTGTCACTAATGTTTAGATGCAGAGAGCTGAAGACAGAGGAGATATAGTATGGTTGATCGCAAGAATGGCAAGTTCTCCATCTCTCCTCTTTTCAGTTCCAGACTCTTATTTCCTCACCCCTTGAATCTGGCCTGGCCTTGTGATTTTCGCTTTGGCCATCAGAGTGCTGTAGTAGTGATGAATGGTGTTTCAGCTCCAAGGCCAGACCTCAAGAGGCATTGAGTGTTCCTGCTTGCTCTGCTGTGCTTCCATCATTACCATGAGAACATTTTCAGAACAGAGCCAAATGACCCTAATTTTCCTAGCCAAGAACTTCCTAAATCAGTGAAGAGCCAGCTGACTCCAGGGTAACAATTATACCAGGGTAAGTAATTCCAGCCAAGATCAGGAGAACTACCTAACTGATCACCATACTTAACAGTAGGAGCTGTAAGCACTTATTATTGTATATCAGTGATGTGTTTGTATTGCTTATTCTGCAGCATTATTGTGAAAGTATGTAATTGATATATATCAAGATGGTGAAAAATGGACATGTACTTGGCTCTGTGTTTCCACATGGAGAAACTAAGGTTTTCTTTGCCCTCCTAACTAATACTGTCTGAAACACAGAGAAGAGTCTCTGGTGCAATAGAGCAAAATAAAACAAAACAACAAAAAGCCAGAGCTAAGTCCCAGCATCAGGCAAGTATTGTATAGTTTTGTGTCTAGCATCAGCTCTAGAAATGTCAGTACACTGTAGTACCAGCGTTTCAGCAATTGTCCTTCCTTCCTTGTTTCTAAACTATTTAACATGATCTGTTGGGATTTTTCTTCTCTTGCCATGAAGTAATGGGTTCCTAAGGCAATTTTACTTATGAACTTTTTTGAATTTCCAAATATCAGGTAATTTCCATGTTATATATTTGCTATCATACTCAAGTAGAAGAGCTACCCTAGTCATGTGATTTAAAAAATCTGATAAAGTACATGAAAAAGAAAAGTCTAATTAGAAGAATCATTCAAGATGTTGGCATAACATTTTATGTCAGAAATATAAAGAAGTTTTTTTAGGAAGTCTGTAAATTAGACCAAGTCAATTCCAGTATGATAGACCATATTGTGCACACCCATGCTTAACTTAAAAAATAAAATTCTTAGAAAAATAAGATGTTTTCTTAGATAATTTATATCTAAGGATAAACCAAAAAATAAAAATGTACGTGTGTGTATCTACACATGTACATGTATCTTAAACTAGCATCTAACATCTTGCTTAGTGGGAAACACTAGAGATTTCAATTTAAAAAACCCAAGATGATATTCATTATTGTTCTGGCATTGCTTACTTGTGCAATAAAGCATGAAACATGTATTTAAAGTGTAGCTGACAAGAAGAAGAAAGAAAGTTTTTTCAAAAAATAAGCAATGTAATCTCACACTCTAGTAAAGTAATGCTTAAAATTCTACAAGCCAGTCTTCAGCAATATGTGAACCGTGAACTTCCAGATGTTCAAGCTGGTTTTAGAAAAGACAGAGGAACCAGAGATCAGATTACCAACATCCGATGGATCATTGAAAAGCAAAAGAGTACTAGGAAAACATCTATTTCTGCTTTATTGACTATGCCAAAGCCTTTGTGTGGATCACAATAAACTGTGGAAAATTCTGAAAGAGATGGGAATACCAGACCACCTGACCTGCCTCTTGAGAAACCTGTATACAGGTCAGGAAGCAACAGTTAGAACTGGACATGGAACAACAGACTGGTTCCAAATAGGAAAAGGAGTACGTCAAGGCTGTATATTGTCACCCTGCTTATTTAACTTATATGCAGAGTACATCATGAGAAATGCTGGGCTGGATGAAGCACAAGCTGGAATCAAGATTGCCGGGAGAAATATCAATAACCTCAGATATGCAGATGACACCACCCTTATGGCAGAAAGTGAAGAAGAACTAAAGAGCCTCTTGATGAAAGTGAAAGAGGAGATTGAAAAAGTTGGCTTAAAGCTCAACATTCAGAAAACTAAGATCATGGCATCTGGTCCCATCACTTCATGGGAAATCGACGGGGAAACAGTGGAAACAGTGGCTGACTTTATTTTTTTGGGCTCCAAAATCACTGCAGATGGTGACTGCAGCCATGAAATTAAAAGACCCTTACTCCTTGGAAGGAAAGTTATGACCAACCTAGACAGCATATTAAAAAGCAGAGACATGACTTTGCCAACAAAGGTCCGTCTAGTCAAGGCTATGGTTTTTCCAGTAGTCATGTATGGATGTGAGAGTTGGACTATAAAGAAAGCTGAGCGCCGAAGAATTGATGCTTTTGAACTGTGGTGTTGGAGAAGACTCTTGAGAGTCCCTTGGACTGCAAGGAGATCCAACCAGTCCATCCTAAAGGAGATCAGTCCTGGGTGTTCATTGGAAGGACTGATGTTGAAGCTGAAACTCCAATCCTTTGGCCACCTGATGCTAAGAGCTGACTCATTGGAAAAGACCCTGATACTGGGAAAGATTGAGGGCAGGAGGAGAAGGGGGCAACAGAGAATGAGATGGCTGGATGGCATCACCGACACTATGGACATGGGTTTGGGTGGACTCAGGGAGTTGGTGATGGACAGGGAGGCCTGGCGTGCTGCGGTTCATGGGGTTGCAAAGAGTCGGACACGACTGAGCAACTGAACTGAATTGCATATCAATAAAAACAGTCCAGATGGTGACACTCCTAGAATTAATGAGACATCAGTAAACTTGTGAGTATATACCTAAGAAATAATACCAGTATTATGTATCAGCAACAGTCTGTTCGGAGAAGGCAATGGCACCCCACTCCAGTACTCTTGGCCTGGGAAACCCCATGGACGGAGGAGCCTGGTAGGCTACAGCCCATGGGGTCGCGAAGAGTCGGACACGACTGAGCGACTTCACTTTAACTTTTCATTTAAATGCACTAGAGGAGGAAATGGCAACCCACTCGACTGTTCTTGCCTGGAGAATCCCAGGGACGGCGGAGCCTGGTGGGCTGATGTCTATGGGGTCACACGAGTCGGACATGACTGACGCGACTTAGCAGCAGCAGCAGCAGCAACAGTCTGTTGGCTGTAATGGGAAAATGCTCCCAATCACAGTAGTGCCAAAAACACAAAACCCAAAGAAAAACTCTCACATCTTTGCACTTAAGTGAATAAAGGAATTTACTAGGAGATTTTTTTTTTTTTTTTTAATTGGAACAAGTGAGAACTACCTCAGTTGTCTGGATGTTAGAATATTGAATACTTGATATTTGTCCTTTCACCCAGTTATTTTTATAGATTTTATATAAGCCCCTAGAGTGCTGAAGAAGAGGTCCATTGGTACAGTGTCTGAAGGGTATCTGTCCCTTTGTCCTCAGGAAACAGAAAATCTGGTTAAAAATGTTTTAAGCAAGGAGAGATTTAGGTTTATTGTCTTGCTGTCCAGCGGTGGCATGTTTCCAGGGAACTCAGTGACTCAGCCCCAACCAAAAGGACATGGGTTCTTTCCTTTTCCTGCTTTGTTATGTTTACCTGTTGACTCTTCCCCTCAGGTGTAACTCCTGATGGTCACAAAGGGCTGCATCAGTTCCAGGCAATACTGTCTCACACACTGATAGGTGGAGCTGAGAAAAGGGACCTTTCCTTCCTGCACAGATGTCTTTTTATAAGGAAAACCTTTTCCAATGCTTCCCAGAAGACTTCTCCTGTCTCACAGACCAGAATGGCATTATATGGACCATACAGTAACTGGTGATGAGACAGATTAAGCCTGCAGCTTAGGCTAATCGAAAGAGCTTCCTCTCTTTCTTTTGCTGGGTAGACACCCCCCACCCCCACCCCGCCCAGACTCTGAAAACATGGTAGAGCACAGGGTGAGCTCTGCCAGCAAGCGAGGGGTGTGTGTGTGTGTGTCTGTATGTGTGTGTGTGTGTGTGTATGCAGGGGACTAGTTTCTGTGCTCCAGTGAGCAGCATTATTTATAATAATGAAAAAATAACTTCATTAGTTTTACAGTAACTATAAAATATATGGCACAGGTTTAAATTGTGAAAGTTAGTTGCCCAGTCGTGTCTGACTCTTTGTGACTCCGTGGACTGTAGCCCACCAGGCTCCTCTGTCCATGGGATTCTCCAGGCAAGAATACTGGAGTGGGTTGCCATTACTTCTCCAGAGGGTCTTCCCGACCCAGGGATTGAAGCTGGGTCTCTTGCACTGTAGGCAGATTCTTTACCATCTGAGTCACCAGAGAAGGCAGATTCTTTATCATCTGAGCCACTGTGATTTATATATCATAGATATATAAATTGTACATCTATGATAATATTATGAAATTATTAAAAATTGTTTTCACAACATAAAAACTTCTAGAATATTTGTGGGGGAGAAGCAAGATATAGAATTATAACTGAACTGATCCCATTTTCATTCACTCATACACACTGAAGATTGGAAAGAAATATACCAGAGTATTGGTTTTCTTGTACTGCTAAATTAGGGGTAATTTTCTCCTTTTCTGTTTTTGCTAACCTTTTCCCAAGAAGTATGTAATACTTTTAAGATCAGAAAAATTAATAGCATTAAAATTGCACACTTCCATTGTATTGGCTAGGTTTTGCTGTGCAATAAACTATCCCCAAATTTAGTGACTTTATTTACGTGGCTTGTGACTCTGTTGGTCAGCAGTTTGAGCTGGGCTCAGGTGGCCTCATTCAGGTGGGCAGTTCTGTTCTTGGCTGTAATTGCTTGTGTATCTGAGTTGGCTGATGGGTTGACTGGGGTCTAGCTGTGAGACCTCATCTTCATGCTGCGAGTTTTCTCATCCTAAAGCCTGCTAGCCCTGGCTTGGTCTCATGACTGTTGGAGTTCCAGGAGAGTGGGCAGAAAGGAAACAAAGCCTCTCGGGCTTAGCTTCAGAACCAGCCTGCTGTCAATTCTGCCACATGTTATTGGTCAAAGCGAGTTACAAGGCCAGCCCAACTTCTAGGGGCAGGGAAAATAATGCTTCCCACACCCTTGGTGGAGGAAGCCACATAATGTTGAAAAAGGATGTGGATACAAGAGGAGTCGTGAACTTGTGGCCAGTTTTACAAGCGGTATGTCTACTACGTCTTTTTATTTATTTATTTTTGGCTGTGCTGGGTCTTGGTTGCTGCATGCGGGCTTTCTCTAGTTGTGGTGCGTGGGCTTCTCATTGTGGTGGCTTCTCTTGTTGTGGAGCACGGGGTCTGGGTGCGCAGGCTTGCTTCGGTAGCTGCAGCACGCAGGCTCCGTAGTTGCAGCTCTTAGGCTCTAGAGCGCGGGCTGAGTAGTCGTGGCACATGGGCTTAGTTGCTCCTCAGCATGTGGAATCTTCCTGCACCAGGGATTGAACCCATGTCCCCTGCCTTGGCCGGCAGATTCTTAACCACTGGACCACCAGAGAAGTCCCTCACTGCATCTTAAAAATAAAGAAGAAACAAAAGAGTTTCACCCAAAGATTATAGAAATGAACTATGAAGTAAAATGCATATATTTAGATGATGAGAACTTTTAACTGTTTTCCTTCAAGGTTATTGGGAAGATTTTATCTTCTCAGTCATGGATGGTTGAAGGTTTAGTGACAGCTTATCTCTGAGGTAGCATGAAGTATTAAATCAGGCTGTTTCTAGAAGGAGAGGAGGGAAGCAAAACCCTCTATGTAAATGAATTAATGTTGATGCACACTCTGGGTGTGCATTGATGTCCTCTGGGTGTGTCAGTAACTCATCCTGTGTTGGAAACTAGCAAAGTGCTGAGTGATGGGACCAGAAGCAACAAACTGGAGCTTTGCCATGCTCAGAGCCTTAGCACTATTTTCGTCCTTTTCCTTATCAGAATGGAATTTAGAAAGGGTCTTTGGTGTAAAGACAGCTGAATAATTGAGATGGTACATGCCATTTCTTGATGATGTGTAATTGTCACAGCTGTGGTATTAGGCCAGAGATGATAGCTGAGAGATGTGTAGCTTCTCAAACACTTAGGGGTTTTGTGGGGACCTGAAGCCTTTAGCATAAGCACAGTGCAGCTTCCTGAAGCATCAGTTTTGTTTTATTTTGAAATATTCTTAGATTTACAGAAGAGTTTGCAAATAGTATATATTGATAGTATAGACAATGTTTGTACATCCTTCAGTCTGGTGACTGACCTATGTACACCCATAGGTCATCACAGGTGCTAACAGTCCACCCTTGTAGGGCCACTTCTGGGATTGAGACATTTCTGTTATAATTGTCCTTTTAGAAGAAGTATCACCCCTGTCTATTACACCTGGATTTGAGTTAGACTTCTGGATTATTTTCTTCATTTATGTCTGCCCAGGAAGAGCCTGGAATTGGGCTGGAGCTTTTACAGTGAGCAGTGGAGAGTGCAGTCCAGTTCACAGGCCAGAGAAGGGGCAGGCAGTGGGCTAATGACCTTCTTGTCCTGGTTCTGTCACTACACAGATTTGTGACCTCGGGCAAGGCCATGAATCAGATGGTCTGGGGATAGCGTGTTATCTGACTTTGATAGGCTCAGACACAGAATCCTCTTTTTTCTGCCTCCTTTTTCTCATCTTTGAAATAGGGAAACTTGGTGAGTGGTTTGGATGAACCTCAACATGTGGTGATCCTAGATAGCTGCCCTTCTTGAGCACACCAAGAGGGGTGGGGGGGGGCGGGGAAGATGCAGAGATGCTGGGGTTAAGGGGGGAGGATGTGCCCTGCTTCAGCTGATCGTAAGGTCGGAGGCTTCTCAGAGGAGAGTGAGACCCTGAACAGGAGATGTTGGGGTGAGGGTGATGCTGTCCTCTGCCACCTGTTCTGTGTGTCTTGTTCTTCTGTTCCATTTGTCTGCCCTTCACATGAGCAACAAGAAATTGAGAACTCAAGCTGGAAGAAGTGGAGACTAAAAACAAGCCAGGAAGATGTGTAGAGAAAGATTGCCGGCTAACTCAATCTTCTTAGACCCCACCGGAAGTTCTTTCTGGACTCTCTGGCTTCTGTCTGTGTCAGCGGTCCCAGAGTCAGCAAATGCATTTCTCCCATCTGGCTGCTGGAAAGAAGGACATTCTTGGTCCTCACAGGGGATGGGGGATGGTCTTAGACTTGGAGAGCTGCTGGAAACACCAAGCCCAGGTGGCTTGTTACAGCCTTGTCCCCAGTTCAGTTCAGTTCAGTCGCTCAGTCGTGTCCGACTCTCTGCGACCCCATGAATTGCAGCACGCCAGGCCTCCCTGTCCATCACCAACTCCCAGAGTCTACCCAAACCCATGTTCATCGAGTCGGTGATGCCATCCAACCATCTCATCCTATGTCGTCCCCTTCTCCTCCCACCCCCAATCCTACCCAGCATTAGGGTCTTTTCCAATGAGTCAACCCTTCGCATGAGGTGCCCAAAGTATTGGAGCTTCAGCTTCAACATCAGACCTTCCAATGGTAGGGGCCCACTGTTCCTTTTTACAGCCATTTTGATCTTTTGCTCTTTAGTTCAGGTGACTGATCTGTCTCAGCCAGAGAAAGAGAATTGGCTGCTGGTTAGCTTTCTCCGGAATTTTTCTCTTTTCCCCTTTTTCCCAGGCCTTCATATCTCTCTCTTTAAACTAGGGACGAAATCATCACTCCCGTTTTCTTTTCTTTTTGAAATTTGTTCTTATTAAAGAGTTCTGCTGGTCCCTGACCTGTTACTTCAGGCATCAAACTTCACATTTGCTTGGTGGTTTGAGAGTCTCCCATCTCCATTTCTTGGGCTTCCCTCCCAAACACAGGCCTGAACACAGCCTGGCTTCTTAGGGCTCCACCCACCCTATTGTAGCTGCTCTGTAACAGCCCTCCAGCCATTTGAGACTTGGCCTGGGGTCAAGTTTCTTTTTTAAATACAATCTTTAAAACTTGCCTTTTTGTTGATTTCTAAAGCAGCACATGTCTGCAGAGTTAAAACTTGGAAAACAGAGAAGATAATGAAAGTCAGACATAATCCCATAGCTCAGAGAATGGCAGAATGTTTCATTTATTTTCATTCATCTGTTTTCTTTCACTCTCTTTCTGAAGTGTGTATGAATGTGTGCATATAGGTATGATCGTTTAACATAATTGGAGTCATTTTGTACCTTTAGTAAACATGTTCTTGTTTTGCTTTCATTTTCCTGGCAGCTGCTGGTGTTTTTTTTTTTTTAATGTGTATTTATTTGGCTACGTCAGATCCTAGTTCCAGCATGTGAACTCTTTAGTTTCGGCATGTGGGATATAGTTGCCAGACAAGAGATTGAACCGTGGCACCTTGCATTGGAAGCTCAGAGTCTTAGCCACTAGACCACCAGGGAAGTAACCCCCACTAGCTACTGTTAACATGACTCTTGGTGTGTCTAAAGTTTTTGAAGTTAAATGGTCGCAACGTGTTCTACTTACTTAATGATCACACATTCGCCTTTTTTTTCTTTTTCCATTTAATCCCCATTTCCACTTTCGCTTCCCCTCTGTTTTAGAATGGTGATGATGTTGAGTTTTATACTGCTTACATCAGGTACTATTTTAGAAACTCTGTTGCTACATTTCATTCTCAGAATAGTCTACAGGGTTAGTGCTTGTCTTAGCCTCCTATGATGGATGAGGAAACCGAGGTTAAGGAAGTTGCCTGCAGTCACACACTTTGGGATGGGACAGAACTAGATTTGAACCTTGTCATCAGCTCCCTTTTATAGTCCCCCTGTGAGCACTTTCTGAGTAGGGACATGTGCTTTAATAGAGAGAGTGGGTTGTAATTCAGAGCAACAGTGTTTCCCAGTTTGTGTGGAAGAAATTAGGTGTCAGTCATGGCTTGGTTGCTTCTGTGTTCTGTGACCTTTGGTAAGTTATTTCACTTCCCTGGTCCCCTGTGGGCCTTCTCAACTTTCAAGTTCTCTGCCTTTGTAGTGGAAAAGCAGAATAGAGGCAGCACTCAAGGATGGATCCAGAATGACAGGAGCATCATCCATTCAGATTTTAGGGCGTTTATATCTGGCCCTCATTTCATGTGGGGAAGTTTCTTTCCTTATTATTTTTAGTGCTGTTATTGTACTGCGATTTGGATGAGCAGGAGGACCTCCTTGACTGTCCAGTGAATAAGAATCTGCCTGCCAGTGCAGGGGTCATGGGTTCAATTTCTGGTCTTGGAAGATCCCACACGCCACAGAGTAGCTAAGCCCATGTGCCAGAACTCTGAGCCTGTGCTCTAGAGCCCATGCGCCTGGGAAGAGAAACCACGGAAATGAGAAGACTGCTGTACACCATAACTTAGTAGCCCCTGCTCACCGCAACAAGAGAAAGCTCATGCAGCAACAAAGACCCGGCACAGCCAAAAATAAGTAAATAAAAAATGAGCAAGAGAAGCCCCATAGAGGCCATGAGGTCTTCTTGGATGCTGGGTTAAAGCGGTCCTCTTGGTAGGTAAATCCCGTGACATAGTTCCTATGAAGACTGAGTTCTTGGGGCTGTTGTGGCTGACCAGCAAGTGTGGAGACTGGAGGCCATGTGCCCCTCGGTCACGTGTGCCAGTGCCTGGCCCCCGCTCACGTTGTTGGTGTCTCTTCCCAGATGCTCTCTGAGGTCTTGGCCAGAGGGATGTGCCGGGAGACTGGGGTTCGTTAGGGGCTGTGTGCGCTGGTGGGCCAGTGGAGAGGGACACAGCCTGGACAGGTGTAACCATTGTACGTTTCCAGTCATTGGTGATGAAGTGGTTCACCAGGTACCACAGGTACTATTTTTTTGCCTTTTTAAACGTTTTTATTTTGCATTGAGGTATAGCTGATTAACAAACCTTGTTGTGATAGTTTCAGGTGAACAGTGAAGGGACTCGGTATGCATATGTGCTGTGCTTAGTCGCTCAGTCGTGTCCGACTCTTTACGAACCCATGGACTGTAACCTGCCAGGCTCCTCTGTCCATGGAGATTCTTCAGGCAAGAATACTGGAGTGGGTTGCCATGCCCTCCTTCAGGGAATCTTCCCAACCCAGAGATCGAACCCAGGTCTCCTGCATTGCAGGCAGATTCTTTACCAGCTGAGCTACCAGGGAAGCTCATATGCATACATGTATCCATTCTCCCCCAAACTCCCCTCCCATCCAGGCTGCCACATAACATTGAACAGAGTTCCCTGTGCTGTACAGTAGGTCCTTGTTGGTTATCCATTTAAAATATAACAGTGTGTATATGTCCTTTCCAAACTCCCTAACTACCCCTTTCCCCAAGCCTTTCCCCAGTGAACATAAGCTCATTCTCCATACCACAGACACTTTTCCAGGGTCCTGTCCCCCCTGCGCCAAGCCCAGAAGGAAGGAGAACCAGAAGACACTTGTCTTACAGAATAGAGTTCACTCCCATGCAGTTTCCCTTTCCCTTTCATATAGATTAAAACAAACAAAAAAAACATAAAAAAGAAAAGGGTTTTTGCTCTTGGCTGGGTTCCAGCTGTTGACTGAGAAAGCAGCCCACACTGAACCGGGGCCCCTTCTTCACTCGGTGGGTGTTGGTGACCCTCTGAGGCAGGGTCTGGTCGTCAAGTCCCTGCGCCAGCTCCTCTGGCAGATGACTTTATTTTTCTAGTGCTCTTTTCCACTCTTTGCCGGGCATCTCTGAGGAAAGGCTGACGTTTTCTTCTTTATCCAGTTCTCCTAGAAACAAAAGCATACCTAGTAAATTTTTTTTCTGTTGTGTACTTGGAAAATACCTAGCTTTTCCCAGAAGAGGGGACAGCTTTTGTTCTCTCCTACAAAGTGATTTGGGGACTTTTGTTTCAAAGTCGGAGTCCTTAAGATAACAAATGAGGATCACAGGGAGTTCTGGTTATGTCTGTGCTGGGGGAGTCTGAATTAAATGGACCAGAACAGTCAGGAAGCACTGAATGTACATTGGGAACATGTGTGGATCAGTCACGTTTTCATGCTTCCTGAGGGAGGGGCAGTAATACTGATGATAATGGTGATGCGTTGATAATCAAAATCATAGCATCATTATTTGCTGAGTACTTCCCGTGTGTTAGACCATGTGATATGTGTGAGGTTTTTTAAAAAATGGCTCATTTTATTTATTTTGGCTGTGCTGAGTCTTCGTTGCTTCATGAGCTTTTCTCTAGTTGCGGTGAGCGGGGGCTACTCGCCAGTTGTGATGCCCGGGCTGCTCATTGCAATGCCTTCTCTTGTTAGGGAGCATGGCTCTAGGGGACAAGGTCTTCAGTAGTTGTGACTGGTGGGCTCAGTAATTGTGGTGCATGGGCTTAGTTGCCCCATGGCCTATGGGATCTTCCTGGGCCAGTGATCAAACCCATGTCCCCTGCATTAGCAGGCAGATTCTTTTCCACCGGACCACCAGGGAATTCTGCTATGTGTGAGTTTTGTTTTACAGGAACAAGAAACAGAGGTTCAGATTCAGTCACATGCTCAGGGTTGCCTAGTAAGTCGGGAAGCAGCTTTTAGATACAGGTTGAGCCCATAGTCCCCGCCTTTAACCTCTAGGCACACTGACTCCAAAATCACATTATAAGAGAATCTGGCACTTATGGCTTCAAATTTTGAGATACCTGAAGAAATTGCTTTTGATAAGTAAGACAGAAGAAAAAGGAAATTTGTTCTTTTTCTCCATTATGTGTCTCTGAACTGAAAATGACATATGTAATGAACATGACTAAAAGATCTACCCTCTGATCCAGGCCTACTGTTGCATGGGTCTCAGGGCTGTACTATATTTTAAAAGAGTTTTATTGAGGAATATTTTGCATACTGTAAAATTCATCTGTTTTAAATTCAGTGACTTTTAGTAAATTTATAGAGCTCTGCAGCCATCAACATAATCCACGTTTAGAACTTTTCTGTTTTTACCAAAAGTGACACATTTGCAGCTGGTCTCTGCTGTCACTCCCAGGCAAGCACTAAGCTGCTTCTTTCTCTGTGAATTTGCCTTTTCTGGAAATTTCACATAAATGAAATCATTCAATGCATGGTCTTTTGTGTCTGGCTTTTTTTTTTTCCACTTAGCATAATGATTTTGAGATTCATTTCAGGTTGTAATATGTATTGATGTTTCATTCCTTTTTATTGCTGAATAATATTTCACTGTAGGGATATACCACGTTTATTCACTTCTTGGACATTTGTGTTGTTTCTGCTATGATCATTTGTGTGCATGTGCTTATATGGACAAACGTTTTCATTATTCACTGGTAGATAGCTGAGAGTGAAATTTCTGGTACATATGGTAGATGTATGTTTAACCTTTTAAGAAACTGCTAAGTTGTTTTCCAAAGTGGCTTATCATTTTACTTTCACACTACTGGAGTAGGAGAGGGGTTCTGTTGCTCTGCAAATGTGAAACTGTCTTTTCAATTGTAGCCATGCTAGTGGGTGTGTAGGGACGTCTCATTGTGGTTTTAATTTGTATTTCCCTAATAACTATTGACTGTGAGCATCTTTATATGTGCTTATTAGATTATATATTCATATATCTTCTTTGGTGAAATATTTGTTCAGCTTTTTTTTTTTTTTGCATTTTTTACTTGGGTTGTCTTCTTATTGAGTTATAAGAGTTCTTTATTTATCCTTGATATGAGTCCCTTTTCAGATGTGATTTTAAATGTGATTTTAATATTTTCTCGCATCGGTGGCTTGTCTTTTCATTTCCTTGATGGTGACTTTTGAAAAGCAAAGGTTTTTAATTTTTGCCACACCTCCTTGGCTTGTGGGATCTTAGTTCCCTGACCAGGGATTGAACCCATGCCCCCTGAATGAGAAGCGTGGAGTCTTAACACTGGACTGCAAGGGAAGTACCCAAAAGGTTTTAATTTTGGTGAAGTCCAGTTCATCTATTTTTTTCTTTTGTAGATTATGCTTAGGCTGTACCTTTTAGCCTGTGTCTTTGGTTTGTTGTTAGTTTAGGTGCTCCAGTTTTCACTCTTACATTCTCCCTGGATCCTGCATTTATTCTTCTTTGAGGACAGAAGGCAAAGCCCAGACTCCTTCAAGGTTCTCTTGCTAATATTTTGTGGTGGATACTCTGTTGAAATTGTGTATGCAAGAGTCTGGCACTCTGTTTATGAAATTTTGAAAGTGAAACAAAGTGAAGTCGCTTAGTCGTGTCCGACTCTTTGCGACCCCATGGACTGTAGCCTACCAGGCTCCTCCATCCATGGGATTTTCCAGGCAAGAATACTGGACTGGGTTGCAATTTTGAGATGAAGATAAAATTAGATCTGCCTTGGAAGTTTATAGTTGAGAGAAAAGAAGAAACTGCTGCTCCATATGAAAGTATTTTCTTTTTTCTTAAAGTTAGTGGGTGCTTCTCTGTTTACTGATCACCGTCAGTTATAATAAAAATCCCTTATATTGCTTTGAGTTCTTCAGAGTTTATTCACTTTTATCATCTCATTTAAGTCTTTTTGCAGATAAGTAATAGGGTTTAAGTACAATGGAAAAGTATTTAACAAAAATAGTTAATATTTGAGACTCTGATGTTACTTAATAATTTTTCCAGGCCTACCAAGAGTACTTTTAAATGTTCACCATTTACAACATAAAGATGAGTTGGAGGAGGGATAAGCACTGGGCTTTGTCTACTAGTGTGATGAATTTCAGCCGTAGTCAGAATCATAGGACTGCAGGTTCTTGGTGCTGGAAGAGACTTTAAAACTTTGGGATCCTTAGTCTTGGGACCCACCACAGGATCCTTAGATTGCTCTTGCTGGTACATAATCGTCTGTTCAGTAGCCCAGCGTGTCCAACAAAATAGAGCTCCTCAAGCCCGTGAGATCAATTCTTGGATGACTTTGAATACAAGAAAATTACTTCACATATGGAGCATAGTATTCCCCTGTAATTTTCACCCTTTGGCAACACATATAGGGCCATTCTTTATTGGCATTTCTTCAGATACTTAAATGTAGCTACCTTAAACTTCCACATTTATAGGTACACATACGTCCTGTTCCATCAGCTATTTTGTGTTTAATTTAGATTCCAGACCTATGGCTATCCTGGTCACTCCTTGCTGGATATGCTTTAGATTATCCGTATCTTCTGTGCCCACACCAAGCCTACACATCAGATGTGTCCTGTCTGGTAGAGTTTACTGAACCTATCAGTTCCTTTGATGCAGACAGGGGCTGCCTTGTGGGAATAGTTATTTAGCAGCTGCATCGCACTGTTGGCACATGTTAAGCTTGTGGTCAACCAAAACTCCCAACTTTTTTCTTCCTGTGGATTTTAGACAAGCCAGTTTTCCATTAGTCTCTTTTTATATAATTACTTTTTTAAACATAAATTCAGAACTTTGCAGTTAATATTGTTATTTAATATTAATGTTAACACTAACAGCTGGCATCTGTTGGAAATTTACTGTGTTTATCTTGCTGGGTTTCCCCCAGTATTCACCCTTTGGGACTGCTTTGAATCTTGTTTCTTCGCTTTCTTGTTTTCCTTCCCAAGAAACTTCTGTCTGTCTGTTGAGAGAGATGTTTGCATATCTAGTACCTGTTCATCTGGATGTCTTCTCTACCCAGCTATATTTTAGTTTTGGCACGTTCATAGTGATGATAGCTGTGTAGGAGGCAGATCCAGGGGTAGAGATTCAAGCTACCTAGACTTGTACACATATGTTTATGTACTCCTCCATGGACCTTCTGGTCTTGGGGTAACATGGCTCATAATTAACACATTTCTGCTTTTTTTGTGGCTCAAGTCGGGTTCTCCAGATCATTGCCCTATGTGGCTCACATACTGATGATTATGAAGCACGTGGGCCCTTTTAGCAAAATAGTGACAGAGAGATTTTAAAACAAAATAGAGGAAGGAAAAAGATGGGCAGTATTTTTCACTTTTAAGATCTGTGACTCACCAGCTCAGCCCTAACATTTCTTTCCCAGTCTGCTCCATCTTGCTGCTTCATGATTATTTTCAAGTCATTAGTGACCCTTCTGTGCTGTGGATTGAGAGGGTTTCTCAACTGCTCCACATTAGGAAGTGAAATGCCCTTTAAAAAATGTTATCCTTTATGTTTTCAGATGATATGTTCCTTCCTGAGCAAGGAATGGGGCTGTTTGCTGGAGAACCTGACTTGATTCATAGAAGAGCATATTCAAAATAGGAGAAAATATTTTCAAATTGTGTATCTGATAAGGAAACTGTATCCAGAATATATATGAAACTATTACAACTTCACAATAAAATCAACCCATTTTAAAACAGACAGACTTTCAGTGACTGTGAGGTTGGAGAGATCCTGGCCGGACCTGGATCTCATTGTCTTCCCAAACCTTGGACCCTTCCTTGGAGCCCCTCAATGAAATGGATTGATTTTCCCTTCCCCAGTCCCCCCGTCCCTGAAAAACAGCAACAACAATGGGCAAAGGATTTGAATAAGCATTTCTCCAAAGAAGATACACAGATGGCCAGTAAACACATGAAAAGATATTCAGTATCACTAGTCTTTAGTGAAATGCAAATAGAACTGTAATGAGGTACCGTTTCACACCAACAAGAGTGGCTAAAATAAAAAAGACAGACAATAACAAGTGTTGATGAGGTTGTGGGGAAATTTGAGCTTCTATATATTGCTAGTGAGCTTGTAAAATGGTGCAGCCACTCTGGAAAACAGTTTGGTACCTCCTCAAAATGCTAAACACAGAATGACCATATGGTCCAGCATTCTACTCCTAGAAATGTAAACATATGTCCACACAAAATGTGTATAGATTGTCTTCTGATTGTTGAGTTGGAAGAGTTTTTAAAAAATACAGTTCAGATCCAAGTCCCTTGTCAGCTGTGTGATTTGCAATTATTTTCTCCCATCTTGTCTTTTTACTCTGTTGCGGATGGCTGTTTTTACTTTGATTCCCAAAGTTTTAAATTTTGATGAAGTCTAACTTATTTACTTTTTTCTCTTGTCACTTGTGCTTTTGGTTCTGTATGTTTTTGAAGCACTAGAAATATTAGCTTATTTTATATTCTAGGCTGACATTGCTGCTGCTGCTGCTGCTGCTAAGTCGCTTCAGTCGTGTCCGACTCTGTGCGACCCCATAGACAGCAGCCCACCAGGCTCCCCCATCCCTGGGATTCTCCAGGCAAGAACACTAGAGTAGGTTGCCGTTTCCTTCTCCAGTGCATGAAAGTGAAAAGTGAAAGTGAAGTCGCTCAGTCGTGTCCGACTCTTAGCGACCCCATGGACTGCAGCCTACCAGGCTCCTCCGTCCATGGGATTTTCCAGGGTGACGTTGCTAACTGTGAGTAATTGAATAATTACTATACTTTGTAGAGAAGACTAACAAGCCCACATGACTCTCAAGTTCAGTGTATTGGTTTTCTTGTTTATCTTTGTATCACCCCTTCACCCAAGCACTTAACATGGTATTGTATATGTAATAGAGGCTCAAAAAGTACTTGCTGATTAAATCTAGAAAGGAGAAGTTGTTTTTGCTAAAGACCACAACTGTATTTTTTTTGGGGGGGGGTAGTCTTGAAGTTCAATTCTTAGCTCCACTTACCGTGTGGCATTTCCTAAGCTACTTAACCTCCTTGAGCTTCAGTTTCCACGTTAGTAAAAGAAAGACAGTAATGTGTTTCTTGGAAGATGGTTGTAAAAATCACATATAAAACCCTTTGGACATGTAGAGATTCTGCAAATAGCAATTACTGTTTATATCAATTAATTGATTTGTATCTCAGTTTCTCCTTTAGTAATAATGGGAATAATGCTCACCCTTAGCCATGTTAGTGGTGTACATGAAGATTCATGAAATACTGAACTCAATTGTTCCCTTCTTCTTTTGATAAGTAAAGTAATCCATTTCCCAGAACCTAAGAAGAACCTCTCTTGGTCCCTGACCACCTCTCTTTTTGTGGAATTCATGTTGAAGGAACTTTGACTATATTAGCTAATTGTACTATTTAGTCCAGAAGTCATGGGCCACATGCCTTAGTGGTTATCTAAGTTAAAGTTAACTAAAATTGAAATTTCAGTTCTTCAGTTGTACTAACCACAGTTCAAGGGTAGAGTAGCTATATGTGGCTAGTGGCTATCATATTGAACAGTGCTTGTACAGAACACTTTCTTTATTGCAGAAAGTTGTGTTGGACAGTGATGGAGCAAAATGGTGGCAATTTTATGTGACTTTCTGCAGAGCCTGTGAGATAAGGCTTGTCTGTAGATCTATTCAAGTAACACCTTCCCCACACCTTTCCTCCCCTACTTAGGGGGTTCTCAGTCTCAAGGATGTTGAATGCTTTTGAATCCTGGGAAACAAATAGTTACATAACCCAGGATGCTTTTATTGTTAGTTATTTTAGAAACTTCACGTTCCTCTCTGCTGATGCTGTGCCTTTTTAGTAAGTTTGGTCATCAGGGAGGCTGATGGGGGTCCCTTATGGACAGTTACGGTCAAGTGACTATCATAATGACCTGAGGGTGGGAGGCAAGATGCTTCCAATATCCCTTATTTTCTGTGTGGTTTCACGTGCTAGGAAAAAACTGTATTGCAAACAGCTATTCAGGATTCTGGAAATTTTTTTCCAGTTATAGGTTTAAGATAATGTTCTAGAGATTGGGGTCTTTGGAGATAGTTTGACAAAGAACCCCTGAGCATTCGTCTCTGATAGGGGCTGAGTTTAACTGATCTCAGTGAGTTTCTTCCTAAAGACATTGGACATGTTCTGATTAGATTGTGATGCCCTTGCATTCTTCTCCTGGACTTAAATAGGAGGACAATTAAATATCTTTTGTTGATTGGATTGCTCTTACGTCTTCTTCTTTTCTCTTATTCTCAAAACCTTCTGAAATGATGCTCTATGTGGACCATTCCTAGAATTTATGGGTGCCTTCCTGGGTTTGGGATACACCTCACGTGGATCCTGAGGATAGTTTCTTTTTGACTTGATGCCAGTCGTGAAAACAGGCACTGAATGAGGGGCCATGAAAATGCATAAGGTTAACGTTCTTTCCTATCTGTGTTTAAGTGTTGACTTTGCAAGGCCAGGTCATGAGCCCACTGTCATCCCTAAATGGGAAGAAGTGGTTAATTTTAGGCTATTTCAGTTTCCAAAATGGAAATTCTGGTGTATCTATATCTATAGCTATATCTATACTTTTTTGGGGGGGTTGTTAAAAGGGTATATGTGGCTGATTTCTTATTGACTAAAAGAAAAATGCACAACAAGTTTTATTTGAAGACCTTAACCAAGGGCTGTAGCCTGGAAGACAAACTTTCAGATAGCTCTGAGAAACAGCTCTGAAGTGGTAAGGGGGGAGCCAGAATATATATGACATGTTTGGTGGAAAAAAAAAACAAAACATGTGGTCAGACATAAAAAGATTACTGCTAGTTGCAAAGAACAGCACCTCAAGTTAAATGCTTCTCTATCTATGGGAAGATTGGAGAATCTGGGGTCATTGAGATTTCTCTTTAGATATGTATCTTAGCTTCCTCAGGACCAGTAAGTACTTGAACTATGGTGGTGGAGGTTTAGTCACTTAAATCACATCCGATTCTTGCGACTCAATGGACTGTAGCCCGCCAGGCTCCTCTGTCCATGAGATTTTCCAGGCCAGAATACTGGAGTGCGTTGTCATTTCCTTCTCCAGGGGATTTTCCCAACACAGGAATCGAACCTGCATCTCCTGCCTTGGCAGGTGGATTCTTTTACCACTGAGCCACCAGGGAAGCGTGCTTGGAATGTGCTCTTTTTCTCTGTCCTGAGTTCCCCTGAGGCCCATCGTGGGTGAGTGACCACAGTGGCTAATGGCTGGATCCTCACAGAATTGGATTTGCAGGCAGCATTTTTATTTTACATTCTCAACCAGTGGATAAAGCACAACTAACCGAGTTCTTTCCTGGAAGAAGCTCAAGACCTCTGATATGTTGGTGGGCATTGTGACTCTCTGAAGAAGAAAATAGTATATATTTCCCAAACTTGACCTCGGGGCCCTTGTATGGCCCAGCACCTTGTGGGCTGGCAGCCTGCGGAACACTTTGGGAACTGCGGACTGAAGGATGGTGTTCTGAGAAGCCGGGAAACACCCACGGTGGGAGAGGGCAAATGGAGCAACTTTGAAAATACTTCTGCTTTCTATTTCTCAGTAGTATCTCAGTTTTTGTTTCTCAGTGATTATTTTTAACCCAAGCAGTAGTCATCTGAAGTTCTGGCACACACACAGGCCCATATCAGATAGGAGTGCCCCAGACCTTTCTGAATCAGGACCATCATCATCTGGCCTGAAGAGAAGGTAAAAATTGCTCTCTGAATTTTTCTTTTTTTTTAAGAACCTTTGAGTGAGGCTGCTAATTCACTTCTTTTGGGGTTCAGTTAGGGTCTGCTAAGTATATATTTCTGCTTCAAGGTACCATCACATTCTAAGAAACAAACAATTTATAGGCAATTTTTACATGATGAGAATCCATTAATGGCTTTTAGAAGATATCTAAAGCTCTGAGGGCAAATTTTGTTGTCAAGGGGATAGATTATGTGTGCATTTTGCTTCTATTAATACTTTTCTAGGCAGATTAACTAAATGAACTTCTCTTTAACTTGGGTAATAGTCTTAGCCAGGACAGTGCCTGAAAATGGTGACAGCCATAATAGTAGCTAACATTTCTTAAGTGGTCACTGTCTGCCAGGCACTATCCTAAGTACTATTCATGTATTAACTCATTCAATCTTCATAAAAATTCAATGAGGTAACTTTTTTTTCCCACTTTATAAACTGGAAAATATAAGCATTCTATAATAGTGAAGGCTAGAATTAATTATTGGTTCTGTGTTCATACCAATGAATAACAAAGCATGTTTTACAGTACATTTTTTTATATGAAGAGAGTGCTAATTTTCATCAAATTCTGTGTAGTATGTAGTGCATAATTGATTTTGCAGTTTATTTGTTCTTAAAATAGCTATCATACATTTTATATGTAAATTTTATAACTTCTAATTTGGAATTCTTAGATGTCAGTAGATGCTATAAAGATAGAATTTACTTATGTATTTATTCAACAGCCTTTTCTTAGGCTAGTTTCTGTATTCAGTGCTAGGAATGCAGAGTTGATTGAGCTGCAGCCCCTATCCTCACAGAAATGTCATCAAATAAGAAAGAGGAATAATCATCCAAACAGTTAGCATTTCTGTAGTCACAGCAAGGAAACTGATTTCTTGAATTTTATTTTAAAATGTCAAAGAGAAAGAGTTTCTAGACTTCAGTGGGACAGGAAGCTGGGGAGAAACCCCAGGTCTTAGTACTTTTTTCTAGCTTTATTGAGATATTATTGACATATACAAGTTTAAGGTGTCCAATGTGCTATATGTATTATATATATAGCAAAATGATGGCCAAAATAATGTTAGTTAGTGCTTCCATCCCCGCTCATAATTACCCTTTTTTGTGTGGTGATAACATTTAAGATTGACCCTCTTAACTACTTTCAAGTATGTAATACAATATACTGTTAATTTTAAGTCATCATGTTGCATCTTAGAGCCTTAACTTATAGCTGGACGTTTGTGCACTTTGACCAACAGTTGCCTGGAGGATTCCATGGACAGAGAAGCCTGGCGAGCTACAGTCCATGGGTTTGTAAAGAGTTGGACACAACTGAGCGACTGACTAACACACACACACACACACACACACACGCACTACCCTAGTTAGATAGCCAATGGGAATTGGCTATAGATAGCCAGTGGAAATTGTTATCCAATTTCCCAGCTTCTCAGCCTCTGGCAACCACCATTCTACTCTATTTATATGCATTTGGCTTTTTAAGATTCCACATAGATTGGGAAAATAAGATTCCCAGAAGCCATGCAGTGTGGCAAAAAAGAAAAGATTCTGCCTATAAGTGAGAATATGCAGTGTTTGTCTTTCCCTGTTGGACTTATTTCCCTTTGCATAATGCCTTCGAGGTCTCTTGGATGTCTGTTGAGTTGTCCTGCAGCCTGGCTTGTTTTCACCCAGAGCTGTCAGCCTCAGGGTAAAGCATGTTGTGCTGCTGAAATGCAGGCTTCTGACCACTTGGGGAGAGGGGTCCTCAGGGAGAAAGAACCATGTGCTGTGAAAGGAATACAAGGAATACCAGTGGCCCCTCAGTGATCCCCTGAACCATCCTCTCCAGGGCAGGGTCAGTGTACTTCTCCGAATGCAGATGGAGAGAGGAGAGCCAAGCTGCAGGGAGAGCTTTCCAACTGTGATGAGCTGTGAGAAGGGCTGGCAGTGTGCTGCTCCTGATGGGTCTCCTTTGACACAGGGTTTGGGGTATTCTATATGGGAAGCACCAGGCCAGGGCCCTGTTAGCCACATTAGGCCTTGGCCTCGAGGCCCATGCTTCCTTAGGTGAATTATTTTTTTTTCTTTTTCTTTTTAATCGGAGGACAGTTGCTCTACAATATTGTGTTGGCCTCTGCCATACATCAGCATGAATCAGCCACAGGTATATATATATTATATATATGTGTGTGTCCCCTCCCTGCTAAACCCCCCCTCCCATCTCCCACTCCACCCCAACCCTCTAAGTTGTCACAGAGCACTGGGTTGAGCTCCCTGTGTCACACAGCAAATTCCCATTGGCTAACTATTTTATCTGTGGTAATGTATGTGTGTGTGTCAGTAGCTCAGTCATGTCCAACTCTTTATGACCCCATGGACGGTAGTTCACCAGCCTTCTCTGTTCATGGAATTCTCCAAGCAAGAATACTGGAGTGGGTAGCCATTCCTTTGTCCAGGGGATCTTCCCAACCCAGGGAATGAACCCAGGTCTCCCATGCTAATGTATATGTTTCCAGGCTATTCTCTTAATTCACCCCACCCTCTCCTTCCCCCACTGTGTCAGTTGAATCAGCTTTAAAGGAAAACAAGTGGAAGCTGGGGGTGGGGTGAGGAGGGTGGGAGACAGAGTCTTCCTGGGAAGTTTTGCAGAAAGTGCCAGTTGATAGGTAGGGTTCCAAGCTCTTGGAAAAGCCAAATCTTGCAACCAGCCCAGGCCCTTAACTGTGGCCTGAGACATGCCTCTCCCACCCTCCAAATCTACCTCTCTGCTTGGTGTGCTGTGATAATCATGTGTTCATCTGTTGGGTTGTACTTTTCATAGATGTGATCCTCTCTAGATAAAATGAACCACTGAAAGGAATGTTGGGAGGTTCACGTTTTTCAGTGCGTGTTGAGTGCTTCATACGTGCCAGGCATTCTAAGCACTTTTCATGTCCTTAACTCATGTATCACCACAGCCCTGTAGGTGTACACTACTGTCCCCACTTAACAGTTGAGGAAACTGCCAGAGAGGTTGAATGACTTGTCCAAACCAAGACTCAAATTGGGAAGCCAGGTTTTGGAGGACAGTGGTTTTGTTTCTGCCTCAGACAGGAATCTAGTTAAATCACCCTGAGAAGATGGAGATCCTTTTTGAAAAAAGGTCATCTAGATACACAGCTCTAAACTCATCTTTACTAGCGTGGCTCTTGTGTGATTACAGTATTTGTCTTTGGATATGACCAAGAGACAGAGTCATTTTTGGTTCCTAGGTTTCTGGCCTGGGTGACTGGGTGATGGTGAGAAGTAGCAGGGACTTAAGGAATTCACTTGCATGGTTTTTACCTCTGAGCCAGGAGTCTTGAGTTGAATACAATGTGATATAATATGGTTCCAAATCAGAGGGGTTGGGAAGGAACCAAGAAAAGAACAGTAACCCCGTTCCTGCCTCTGCCCAAGTCCCATGCTTCCCTGAAAAACCACCTCCCCACCTGTGGTTATCTGTCAGAATGTCAACTTAGGTTTCTGTCTGTTTTTGTTTATTCCTGTTTTCCCAGTACTTGGCACATTGATGGTACTCAGTATCTATTGAACGTATGACTAAAAGAATGAATAAATCTCACATGGCTAACCATTTTAGCTTTCTAGATAGCAGCATGAGAGTTTCTATCCTGTTGTATATCCTGTGGAAATGGCAATGACAGAAAGACACAAATGCTGTAATGCTGGTTTAGAAGAAAGCTTTTAGAACTAACTGCATTATTATTCTGTTTACTGAAATAAAAATGCACAATGTGAGAGCTGTGAGTTTCATTTGGGGACTTCCAGGGAACTACAGCCGAGGAGACAACCTCTCAGATAGCTCTGAGGAACTGCTCAGTATATATGTGGGTGGTCACTATAAATGTGATTTTGGTGAAGGGCTACATAAAGCATATATCCTGTTACAAGGTTGTTGATAGTCGGAGGAATAGACATCTTAGTTTATGGTTTTAGTACTTTTCTAAGTATGGGAAGATGAAAGAATCCAGGTTTATGAAAAGTTTCTCCTGAAAATACCTAACTATTTAAAGGTCTATTCTTTCAGTGTTCCCAGAGCACAGAGTGCTTCATTGCTGATCTCTGCCCTGAACTCCTTTCAGGGTGTGTTAAAGGTCAGCCACTGCAGTGGCTAGTGACTTAATCCTTGTAGAGCTGATGGCGAGTGACAGTCTTTAGTTGGCAATGCTGATGGAAGATATTTTTTTAAAAGAAAAAGCGCTACCAAAATATTGATAGGGTTTCAGTCAGGTCAGTCACTCAGTTGTGTCTGACTCTTTACACTTGTTCTAAATCTTAGATAAGAATTATCTTCATCTGATAGGAAATGGATTGATTGATTAGACTGTGAAATAAGGTAAAGAATTTTACATTTTATTTATTGCTACAGTTGTAGAACTTGCTGGAACCTCTCAGGGAATTTTTAGGTGATTTTATGATTAACAGAAGAAATAATATTTGTTAGGCTTTACCTATATTCCAGAGTCTGTTCTAAGCGCTTTATGTGTATTAACATTTATTCCTCACAACAACCTCATGAAGTAGGTACTATTATTATTCCCATTTTACAGATAAAGCAACTGAGGTATTGAAAGATTGTCCAAAATTACACAGGAAGTAAATGATAGGTCCAAATTAAAATCTGGATAGGTTAGCTCAGAGTCTGTTTCTTAATTCTTATACTCTAGTGTCTTTGATATCCATAGTACTCTGAAAAATCTTGTTAAGCAAAGGAGAACCTATTTCTTTGAGAAAAAAAAAAAACAACTTCTCTGCCACTCATATTCCCCCTGTCTGAAATGCTCCCCTCTATAGTCTGACTCTTCTAGAAAATATCTAAATATCTAGGAAACATTAAAAAAAATTTGAACTCAATCAGGATAAAGCTGATGTGATGTGAGGAAATTTCAGCCTTTTTTCTTGTTTGATTTCATAGTCTTTCCACCATGACACCATACTTCTTATAAACTTTATTTTAAAATTAGCATTCAAATCAAAAGAAAAATTATAATAATCTAGTTTGACTAATACCAACTTAGCTTCAATCATATACACTCCATTTCTGTTCCTCCTCCTTTATGTTGTCATTGCCACAGATGGGCTTCTCTGGTGGCTCAGACAGTAAAGAATCTGCCTGCAATGCAGGAGACCCAGGTTCAGTCCCTGGGTCAGAAGGATCCCCTGGAAAAGGGAACGGCTACCCTCTCCAGTATTTTTGCCTGGAGAATTCCATGGACAGAGGAACCTGGTGGGCTATAGTCCATGGGGTTACAAAGAATTGGACACAACTGAGTGACTAACACTGTCACATTTACCCCACCATACACTGCGTGCCCCCAAACAAGATTTTTCATATGTATTTGCCTTATAAGTAATATAGGAAAAAAGAGAAGTTGTAAATTAAAAGTACAGTAATGCTTGTTTTTATATTTACCTGTGTGGTTACCTTTACCAGTGTTCTTTATTTCTTCCTATGGCTTTGAGTTTCTTTTCATTTTAGCCTTCTTTTATCATTTCTCAGGGAAACTTGCTGGCAATGAACTCCTGTATCTTTCATTTACATAGATTAATTTTAATTTCTCTTTCATTCTTGAAGGATAGTTTTATTGGATATAGAATTCTTGGTTAACTTTTTTCTTTCAGGACTTGAAATGTTATTACACAGTCTTCTGGTTTCCATGGTTTCTGATGACAAATCAGCTATAAATTCATTGACATGCCCATGTATTTGAAGATTCACTTCTCTATGCTTTAAAATTTTTCTCTTTCTTTGGGTTTTGACATTTTGCCTATGATTTGTCTCCATGTGGATCTCTGACTCTATCTTTCTTGGAGTTTGTTGAGCTTCTTGCAGTATATACAGTAAGTCTCCTATATACAAACCTCACTTAGATTCTGTTCACTTTTCTTCCTTCTTTTTGCTGCTCAGATTTGTTAATTTTGATTTTTCCTATCTTCAAGCTTGCTGATTCTTTTTTCTGCTTGTTCAGATTTGATGCTGAACATCTCTAGCTCATTTTTCATCTCAGTCATTATACTTTTAACTTCCAGAATTTATTTTCTTTTTATAATTTTTATTTTTTGTCAATATTCTTTTTGCTCATATCACATTTTTCTTATTTCTATTAATTATTTGTTCATAATTTCCTTTAGCTTATTGAACAAGTTTAACACAGTTGATGTAACATCTTTGACCAGTAATTCCAATGTCTAGGTTTCCTTGGGGATGGCTTCTGATGCATTCTATTTCTTTTCCTGTGAATGACCATATTTTCCTGTTTATTGTATACTTTGTATTTTTGTTGTTGTTGTTAAAAATTCTATATTCTGACTGTTATCACATGGTAACTGGAAATCTCATTCTCCTACTCTTCAGGGATTGTTGATCTTTTTGTTGGTGGTGTTGAGGGCTGCTGCTATTTGCGACATTTCCACAGCGGTTGTTGCAAATATGCATTTCTTACTGTATCTGGTCACTGAAGTTTCTGTTCCCTTATTTTGAAGGTCAGCCAGTGGCCTGACAAAGATATATTTAAATGTCTAGCTCCAAAAAGAAGAGTTTTTTTGTTTGTTTTTTGCCACACCATGCACCATGTGGGATCTTAGTGCCCCAACCAGGGATTAAATCTGTGCCCCCTGCAGTGAAAGAATGGAATTTTAGTCACTAGACTGCCAGGGAAGTCCCAGGAGGGATTTCTTTTTTTTTTTTTTTGTTTTGGTCTTCTGAAATTTTCCAGTGGGTGCCATCGGTGAAGCTGCTGCCACTGAGAGGGCTAAAACCGAGGCAACTGTCTGTGTCAGTGCCTCGAGCACCACCAGATCAACCAGAGTGCACAACCCCAAACTTATAGAGGACAAGGTCCCCACTGCCCATCCTGGCACCAGTCAGCCATTCCAGGAACGTGGACTGCTCTCCCCACAGCTGTGATGGAGCTGAGGAACGGAGGGTGGTAGCTGGTTTACCCACACTGCTTGCTTAAGAAAGATGTGCAGCCTCTTTCTTCATCAGACACTCCCCAGGTTGCTGTAAGTGTCCAGTTAGGTTCTAGGTTCCAAAATAGTTGATTCCCACCACTTCTTCCACCTCAGTGGTTTCTTGAGTAGCGGGATGATCCCTCGAGCTTCCTGCTCTGCCATTTTTCATGACACCACTCCTGAAAGCCTTGTTTTAAATAGAAGAAACTTGGTCTTTATAGCAGAAGGATATCCACAGGGAGAAGCACCAGCCAGAAGCGCTCTTCTTTCCGTACCTGTTGGGTACCCTGTGGGGTCTCTGTCCTCAAGGAGCTCACTGGAGGGGACAAGAGGCAGGTAAAATGGGAAACTTACAATGCCACAGAAGTGCTGGAAGTGCTGTAGTTGAAGAAAGGACAAAAGGCCCAAGGGGCAGAGGAGGAAGACGTCAGGACCGCTATAAAAGCTTCATGAATAAAGGAAAACTTTTTTTTGCCAGACACCAAAGTATTTTGTTAGCTGAGGTCCAGACAAAGGGTAGTAAGTGCAGGGGCCCCATTCTCAGCTTCTTTAATATCCCATCTTGCCACCCTGCAGCTTCTTACATCCTGTTCACGCCTGAATCTTACCCCAGTCACACTGTCTCCCCCACTGTCACTGAAACTGCTCTTCTTTGCTTCAGTGTCAGCATTTCAGAAGCCTTCTCTGGCCACCCTATTCAAAATGGCACAGGTTTCTCTATCCTCTTACTTTGCTTTATTTTTGTTCCTAGCCTGGGTACTCTGTGGTATAATGTTTATGAATGGGCAGGTGATATTCATTTATTCAACTGATACTGATTTCCGCACCACTGTGTGCCAGGCACCCTGCTCTAGGCTCAGTTGACAAGACAAAGCCCCTGATTTTGTGGGGTTTATATTCTGGTGTGGAGAGCCAAGTGTAAACCAAATAAACAAATAGGATAATTTCCGGTAGTGGTAAATGTACCAAGAAAATAAAAGTAGGCATTGAGATAGAGTGATGGGTGGCTGGGAGAGAGTTTGGGATCTATAAGCCCTTCGACTTTTGAGAGCCAAAGTCTTCAGATAAAGTAAAATAATAATTGAGTTCTTCCTCTTTGCTTAGCACTGTGCTAAGTGTTTTACATGGATTATCTCATTGATCCTCCCACAAATCTTACTAGATGGCTAACACCCTTTCACAGATGAGCAAACCAAGAATCAGGGAAGTTAAATAAGTTGATGAGATTAGCTAGTAAAGCAGTGAACCTGTGACTTAGATCTTTAGGCTTTTTCATGCTCGTGTCTGAGCTTTGATTTTTTTTTACTTGATGACATCATTTGCCATTGCAGAATCATGATGGGTGAAAGATTTAAAATTTGAAAAACCAAAAAAAAAAAAAAAAGAATTATCAGTACAATCTGGTATAGATAAAAAAAAAATAATAGGCTGTTGATATGTAAAGACAGTTTTAAGATTATCATAGAAATCTTGGCATGATTGGTTCTCCAATTTGAGAAAGCATATATGTAAAAAGTGTATATGTTAAAAATTAATTTACATCTAATTGAAACAAAATACTAATCCTAATTCAGATACTTTTAAAAAGTTACCTTAAAGATGTCATGTTTCCTCTTTCTTTTTTGGGACTGTGAAGTTTAAATGAGACAACCTCAATATACGCTTCTCCTTAAATCCTAATTGACCCCTGTTTTAAGATGAGAGGAAAAGAAACTAGTGTCTGAGATGGTATTTCATCATTTTCCTCCCTCTCACAGAGAAATGGCTATTGTGTGTGCTCTGGTGTACCCAAATATAGAGGGAGGAAAGAAAACTGCTTTCCTCTACTGTTCTAGGTTTGCCAGCTGAGCCCTATAAATTAAATTGACGAAAGGCAGATCAACGAGAGAAAAGCAAACAGAAGTTTATTAACATGTGCATCATGCATAACTATGGAAGGACTCAGAGATGAGAAACTGAAGAGGTCATGTATAGCATTTTCACCAGAGAACAGTAAATTTCCAGAGAAGTGATAAGACAAAGGAAAAGGACTTGGGGATTCTAGGGTTGGCAGATCGTGAGAAGATAAATGTATGAGGAGATGAATGGAAGATAAGGGCTTGTTTTAGCAAGGGGAGTTATATAGAGTTCTCCAGTGCCATAGAGGGAGAAGGCAATGGCACCCCACTCCAGTACTCTTGCCTGGAGAGTCCCATGGATGGAGGAGCCTGGTAGGCTACAGTCCATGGGGTCGCTACGAGTCGGACACAACTGAGCGACTTCACTTTCACTTTTCCCTTTCATGCACTGGAGAAGGAAATGGCAACCCACTCCAGTGTTCTTGCCTGGAGAATCCCAGGGACGGCGGAGCCTGGTGGGCTGCCGTCTATGGGGTCGCACAGAGTTGGACACGACTGACGCGACTCAGCAGCAGCAGCAGCAGCAGTGCCATAGAGAGTTCTCTGGGCTGACAGGGGTCTTGAATGCCTTGGTGATTAACTTCTGTCCTTCCTGGAAGAGAGAAGGGTGGATGACCATATTTTTCTGTTTCTTGTATACTTTGTTTTTTGTTGTTGTTGTTGTTAAAAATTCTATATTCTGACTATTATCACGTGGTAACTGGAAATCTCATTTATCTTCAGCTCAAAATAATCCTTATGTTACAGTAGCTTATTTTGGGGCTGATCTGTTCTTTTACTCTTCACAAGCTATATATAGATCATTATAGAGTAAATCAGTTTTTTCTCACAAAAAGTGCCTACTGTGTTCTAGGCAATATTTTAGGTATTGGAGATTACATCAATAAGCAAGACAATAAACCTTCCTCCCTCCGTGGAGCTTACATTCTAGCTGGAGAATATAGGCAGAAAGGAAATACATGAAAATAATATAAAATACATCAGATGGTAAAATTTTATGGAGAGAAAGCAGGGGAGGAAGAAGAGTGTGCTTTGAGGGAAAGGTTGCAATTTAGAATCATCAGGTAAAGTGATATTTGAGCAAATACCTGAAAGAGGAGAGGAAGCCAGCCTGTGGGTTATGCAGGGAGGTGTTCCAAGCAGAGCGAATAGTAATTGCCTAAGCCAGGCTGGAGTGGCTGGAATGGGGAAGACTAATTGGAGATGAGGGCAGAGAGATGATTGGAAATGAGTTGTGATAAGAACCTGGAAGGACTTTTAAGTATTACGAGACTTTGGCTTTAACCCTCAGTAAGGTGGGAGTCAGAGAGACGCTGACCTGAACACCTAGATGAGTATAATGTCCATTTACTGTAGAAGGTCTTTACTAAGGGCAGAATTAGGTGGGAATTAGAAACTCATTTGGGGGCATGAAATGCCCACTAGATACCTCGGTAGAGATGTCAAGTGGGCAGCTGAATATAAAAGTCTGGAGCTCCAGGATGGATATTTGACAGCAGCATGCAGATTGCATTTAAATCCATGAACCCAGATGAGAACACCCTGAGAATTAGTGTAGACAAAGGGGTCTGGGACTCAACTCTGAGGCACCGCATTGGTTGGAGAGGCAAGGATGAAGCAGCAAAGCCAAATTAGAAGTAGCAGCACAGTGGGGTAGAGGGAAATATAGAAGAGACTAGCATCCTGAAGTCAAGTGAAGGGCAGATGCTGCTGATCGCTCAGTTAGGATGACCAGAAATGGACCACTGGCTTTAGTAATGGCCACTGGAGGTCATTAGTGCAGTTGCGTTGGAAGATGACTGCTGGTCAATGCCATCTGTCAGGACTTTTCTCTGTAAAGTGGGCTCAGTTGTACACTGTGGCTTACATTTGCTTTTTTCTACTTTACCATCCAGGAAAAATGGTGTGTGCTCCTGGACGTGTAGTTTTAGACCTGAAGGATATTCTAGTGCAGCCACCTCCTTTCGCATATGTGAAGAGCAAGGCTTGGACACATTAAGTGATGCAAGCAGGTTTGCTCATGGTAGAACCAGGACAACCCTGGGCTTCCAAGTGCCAGGCCTGCTGTTTTGTCTGCCACACCTGGCCTGCTTTGCTAAAAAGTGCCGAAGGTCAGAGAAGGTCAGCTCTAGTGCATGGAGAAAGTGGCTCCTATCTTGTCCCTTGAACCTTTAACCTTTCTCTCTCTGATAAGCCTGTTGAGCACTGTGCTTCAGACACTGGGCTTGGATCTCAGTTCTTCAGCTGACAAACTGTGACTTTAGACAAGTTAATTCACCTCAGTCTCAGTTTCTTCATCCACAAAATGGAGGTAATAATGACACACTGTTGTGTTGTAAGAAGTAAAATGTTGCTTGCCCTGTGGAGTTCTTTGCACAGTGCCTGCCAGGACCTAAGGAATGTTCCATACATGGTGGTTCTCAAGATTATTAGGATATTGGGATTTTAGTTTCCAGGGCATTGCTCATGTTAAAGCCATCTTTAAAAAGATATTTAATTGATGACATTGCCTGGGGTTTATTTATGAAACAGATTGACTAGCATTACACCCACAAATCTGTTCAAATTTTCCCTAAAGAAGTTACCAGATGTCTTTTTTTTTTTTTTGCCTAGTTGCTGCTACTAGGGGAAAAATGCAAGCAAAACAACTCAAGACAACGTACCGCACACTCAGGGCAAATACATAATTTGTTCCCCTTTTATCAGCATCTAGAAAGTAGAACTGTCAGTTTCCAACTCCCCAGTTCACCATCTCTCATGCAGGAGCAGCTGGACGTGCCAGCTTTACCTAAGACCTTTCAATCCGGGAGTTCAGTGTTGCTAGCCTTCAAGATACTTAAGGCTTACTCTCGCTATTTATTAGCATCTCTGTGGTTACTGGTAGGAAAAAATGCATCTTTTCAAATGAATCTGCATCAACTTACTCTTTTCAAAACATACTTCAGAATTCATGATGGAGCAAAGTAAGTGGTAACGAGGTTATAGATTTGCCTTCCTCAAATCATTATCTGCTTAAAAAATGACCATTTTTAGTAACAGCAGCAAAGCATTTCTTAATTCCAAACCTTTCTGTCTTTTTTGTCAGTAAATTGTTTTCCTGACTCTGTGTGTATATGTGCACGTGCAAACACACGTGCACTTGTTTGTGTAGCACAGAGCTTGAGAAAGAAGAGGGCAGGAGCATAAAGAAAAAGTGTGAGTTACAGAATATTTTTCAGAACTGTTACAACTGAATTTCTTTAAGCACATACATGGGCTTCTTTGATGGCTCAGTGGTAAAGAATCCACCTGCAATGTGGGAGATGTGGGTTTGATCCCTAGGTTGGAAAGATCCCTTGGAGGAGGAAGTGGCAACCCACAACAGTATTCTTGTCTGAAAAATCCCATGGACAGAGGAACTTGGCTGGTACAGTCCAAGGGCTGCAAAGAGTTGGATATGACTGAGCCCAGCACAAGCACATACATGGACTTGAACTCACTCCGAAGTATTGGGTTGGCCAAAAAATTCGTTCACGTTTTTCTATTATATCTATGGAAAAACCTGAACAGACCTTTTGGTCAACCCTATATTTTTGCTTGTATTATTAGAATGAAACCTAATGCAGTGAATAGGAAAGACTAATGTGTTTAAATGGCCATTCATAGCATTATTTATTTATATTTATGCAATAGATACTGGAATTCCAATTATGTACCAGGTACTGTGCTTAGCATGGGCCAATAAATAATAATTTATGCTAAGCTCTTTTAATTAGTATTAATATGATGCAAATAACATGAAAATGGTAAAGAATTCCGCATTACAAAAGTACAGTTAAAAAAATGGGTTGCTTTTCCATGCCAGGCCATTTGATTTTCTTAACTTGATTTCCTGAGAATTTCACTGCATATGTACTTATGTAGGTAGCTTCTTATTCATATCATCTTGTTATTTTTTCAAGTAAATGAGATACTTTAGAGAGAGTTCCACCTGTTGTTTTTTTTTCATTTAGCAATTGCTGTTGTTAATATGTTAGCACCGAATGATCTACCCCACTGGTTTTGTTATAATTGCATAGCATTCTACTGTATGGATGTACCATACTTAAATTTTCCAGACTTCTAGCTTATTTTAAAATGAATACATTACTTCTTGCACTACAGAGTTCTCTTTAGTGAGAATTATACAAAATAATGTCTCTGACTGCCACCCTACTGCTAGGACATAAGAGATTCCCAAAAAGCACTTGCAGATTGTATAAATAGATTTTATTTATTCATGTATTATGCATATTGTTTTCATTTATAGATAATGAAAAAGTAAAATTGAACGGTAAGCATTCTCACATATTCCAAATTAATGGAGTCCATGTTAATGAGGTTTGTGTCCTATTACCTGCCTTGCTAGCACCTAATTAGCACAGTGACATACTCAGTAAAAGTGTCTGTAACGATGACAGCGTGAAGAGTTTTGTTGTCCATCAGAGCCAAAGAGGATAATGGTAGTGCTCTACAGATCAGCAAACTTTGAGGCACATTTCATTCTGTCTGGCAGAGATTTTAGTTTCAATGACTCACAGAGACCTTCAGCTGAGACCGTTTAGACTCGAGGAGTGTGTGAACACCGGTCAGATTGTTCTCAGAGTTTTTCAAACCTTTAGAGATCTCACTCTGAAAACCCAAGAGCTATATTTGGGGAAGGAGCTTCCATTCCTGTGGCAGAGACCCTCTGTGTTTCCTTCAGACATACCTTCTTCAGTAGACAGATGGTTTACTTCAAGGTCATCTGACAAAATAGGTGTTCTGGAAATTGGTCAATTGTGTTTTGTCTGCCAATCAGATATCACAGATGTCTGGAGTACTCATGGTGGCTCAGGTTCCCTGCTAGCTGTCATGGAGGTCCCTGAGAAGTATACAGTGCAGGGCATGCCCCGAGGAAGCTCTCCAAGTTGCATGGGGAGACGTGTGACACTGCCCCCAGACAGCAAAGGATATGGTGCATTTTGGCAACAGAGAACAGAGGCCCTAGGGTCAGATGGCCTGGACTTGAGGCTCAAGCTGGACAAGCTGTGTGACCTTGGCATGGTGTTGCTTCAGTTTTCTCATCTGTAGATTGGAGATAATAATTGTACCTGCATCACTGTGGGAATAAATGCCTTAGTACATGAAAAGTGTTAGAGCAGTGCCTGATGCAAGAGTGCTTAGTAATTGTTAGCTCCCATCATCATAACCTCCACTCTACCAAATGGAAAAGATGATAATAGCTCCTATAAGTTACTAGGCATATAAATGCCCACCTCTGTGCTGACTGCTTCACATTCAGTGTCTCATCCAATCCTTAGTGAAGTGAGATATTTTATATTTTAAATTAATTTTTCTGGAAGTATAATTGCTTACAATGTTTTGTTAGTGGGAAAGATTGAAGGTGGGAGGAGAAGGGGACGACAGAGGATGAGATGATTGGATGGCATCGCCGACTCGATGGCCATGAGTTTGAGTAGGCTCCGGGAGTTGGTGATGGACAGGGAAGCCTGGCGTGCTGCAGTCCATGGGGTCACAGAGTTGGACACGACTGAGCGACTGAACTGACTAACTGTACAGCAAAGTGAATCAGCTCTACGTGTACATATATCTCTTCTTTTGGATTTCCTTCCCATGTAGGTCACCACAGAGCACTGAGTAGAGAGTTCCCTGTGCTATGCAGTAGGTTCTCACTAGTTATTTATTTTATATGTAGTATCAGTTGTGTATATATGTCAATTGCAACCTCCCAAATCATCCCACCTCATTTCCCCACTTGGTGTCCACATGTTTGTTCTCTACATCTGTGTCTCTATTTCTGTTTCGCAAATAAGATCATGTGTACCATTTTTCTAGATTCCACATATATACGTTAAGTATGATATTTATTTTTCTGACTTCACTCTGTATGACAGTTTCTAGGTCCACCCACGTTTCTACAAATGACCCAATCTTGTTCCTTTTATGGGTGAGTAGTATTCCATTGTATACATTTATTAATACCACATCTCCTTTATCCATTCCTCTGGTGATGGACATTTAGGTTGCCTCCATGTCTTGACTATTGTGAATAGTGCTGAAGTGAACATTGGGGTGCATGTGTTTTTTTGAATTATGGTTTGAGGTAAGTATTTTAAAGATGAGAAAACTGAGGCTCAGAGAGATTAACTAGCTGCCCAAGATCACATAGCTATTAAGTGATTTGAATCTGTATCTGACTCAAAAACCTCTGCTCTTCCTGGTAAATAGTATTTCTAGGGGAGATAGAAGGAAGGACTCTTCCCTGTGTGGCTAAATAACAGGGCTCAGAGCACTTAAATAGGTGTGCCCAAGGTCACACGGGAATCCAGGTTTTCTTAGACCAAATCCCACAGTGTTTCTGGGCACTTGTAGGGCTGACATGTAAAGGGGGACAAACCGGAATGTTTTTCTCCAGAGGGAGAGAGCCAGGACCAAGGCCTTCATGGAGGCTGACTTGGTATAAAGGTCAAGGACTAACTTCTGCGGGAAGCTGTCCGATGTGCAATGAGAGAGAAGTGTCTTTCTCTGGAGTGTAAGAGAGTTTGGAGGGAAGCAGTCCAGAGTTAGTTGCGATGGATCCACAGAGTCATCAGGGACACAGAGCATGGGCTTCTGTTTGTCGTACCTTCACCCTGAAACCACACTGAGAACGAGACTAGGGTTCTGGCTTCCCAAGTTCTTTCACTCAAAGCAGTTTCATCAAATGAACAGAAGTTGTATATGCCTTTAGGAAGGCAAACTATGGAAGATATATTTTTTTGCTTATTGGTCTTCTGTCCTCCATGTTTTCTTGATTTACTTTTCTTTAATTTCCTGCTGTTTTGCAAATTCAATACTATACATCTTTTCAGTCTATTTAGTACCTATCGATCCTTTTGTGTGCATACCGAAGATCGCCCAGGGCATTCAAGTGCTGGTCAAGAATAATTACTGTGCCAGTTAGTGAAAATAAAAATGACAACAAATGAACCCTTGCTCAGGACAGGGAATTGAGTGAAGTCTAGATTTGTTTCATTATGCTAGAGAGAAAATACCACTTATTAGAATGTTTCCTGTTGCAATCTTCTATTTTCCTATTTTTTAACCTCAATTTGCTCCTTCATGGGGGAAAAAGTCATATTTTTAAAATGAAGTCATTTATTCAGTTGTTCTGAGCAATATAGGTGCCATGCCTGGTGTAGTTTACCAAGTAGCAAGAACTACAAATACAGTTGAGGAAAGTGAGTGCTGTGATGGAATAATTCCAGGGGCTATAGGCATGCACTGGGGAGGTACCTCACCCCAGTATCTAGAGGGTAGGGAAGTTTTCCCTCAAGTCAATTCAAGTCACATTAGGGTGAGACCTCAAGGTGATAGGAATTAGCCACAAGAAGAGTTTTCCAGTCAGAGAAAGCAACCTACACAAAACTGATGGACAAAGAGAATGCTCATGCATTTGAGGAACTCAAGGGGGTTCTGCTTGGTGGAGAGCCTGGAGGCAGTCTGGTCAGTTCTGGCTAGCTCACAAAAATCCTATAAACCACAGAAAGTTTCATGAGAGCATTGAGATGCCATTATAGGATTAAAACTGAGAAATGACACCTGAGATTTGAGTTGCAGAAGAGTCAAGCCAGTGAGGGATGGAGAGTGTTTCAGCAAGTGCAAATGCCCTGAGGTGGAAAGAGTTGGCTGTGAATGATAAACCTAAAAGATGATTAGTTCTGTAGGAGTGTGGGGAGTGATGGGGAAGGGCCCTGTTGAAGGCTAGAGTCTCCACTTTGAGCCTTGAAGTCATTTAATGATTTTTTACTTTAGTCTAAGAAAACCATTACTTGAGTTTCTATGTAGCAGATGGACTGGGGCAGGAGATGGAAATCAGCAGGGGAGCCATTGTGGTACAGGGAAGAGAGGCGGTGACACCTTGGACTAAGATCCACCGTCCAGTGGAGAAAACAGAGAGGAGCGGCCCAATTTGTGTATAATTTAAAGGCTGTTCTACAGGACAAGAGAGAGGGGTTAAAAGGTGATGAATTTCAGAGATCGCAACTCACACGGTTGTTCACAGTAGACTGGTCTGAGAGGCTAGTAGAGGACGGCCTCAGGAGGGTGCTGTGTGGTTTCCCAAATGTTAACAAAACAATTCATTGGATACCTCTAAGGAGCTCCTTGCTGTGGGGCAGGAAGGAAGCTTGAGGTTCATAGTGTGATCATACGGTGTGTTTGCTTCTTGAGCTAAATCTTCATTCTCCCCTTCTCTCCTCCTTGAACCTTTGATCCATTGGCCTTGGTTCCAATCTCTAGGTTCTAGTAGAGCAAGGGTAATCCCTCTTCCATGTGACAAGTGCTCCAAGAAAGCTATCCTGTTGACTAGTCCTCCTCAAGGTACATATCCCCTTCCCTCCAGCCATTCTTTGTGGGGCTTGCTGTTGAAGCCCTTTGCCAACTTGGCAGTCACCTTCCTTCTGACACCTTCCATTGTGTGGTGGTGTCCTTCCTAAAACATGATGAATTGCAACCGGCTGTCACCTTGACGACAGAGATAAAGGCCTGTGGAGAAGGAGACAAACTCTGTGTTTCACATTTATAAAAGGTAACATGTACTCATAGAAGAATATTGAAAAAACAGAAAAGTATAAGGAAGAAAAATGTAAATCCCTGTAGTATGATCTTCTCAAGATAATTAGCTTAAATTTTGGTTTAATTTCTTTAAATTTTTTCTTCTCTGTATATTTGTTAATATTTTTTGATGGGTAACCTACAGCTCTCTTCCTTTCATATTTAACTTTTTCATGTCATTTAAACTTCTCACCACCATTATTTTATTTACCTATTTCCTGAGATAATAAATTATTTCCAGTTTTCCACTTTTATAAATAAAATGCATTACAGCACATACAAATCTTGTTTGCATGTCTCATCTCCTTAGGATACTGGGATGGAATTACAGGGTACAAACATTTTTGGGGGGCTTTTGGTACATGTGGCCAGATTGTCCTCTGGAAGAGACTTATCCATTCCTCTCCATAGCCCCCTTGACAGGGGTAAGTGGACTTGTCCATTTCAGTATGTCCTCACTCTGTCCAGAGTAGATGATAAATGGAGATGTAAGTCCCAAATATGAGGAAGGCAGGCATAGAAGGGATACCACTGATTCAAACAGCTAACATTTTTGAGTACCTACTTGTGTGCTGGTTCAAAATTGGGAAAGGAGTACGTCAAGGCTGTATATTGTCACTCTGCTTAATTGACTTATATGAAGAATACATCATGTGAAATGCTGGGCTGGATGACTCATAAGCTGGAATCAAGATTGCTGAGGGAAATGTCAATAACCTCATATATGGAGATGATACACCACTCTAATGGTGGAAAGCAAAGAGGAACTAAAGAGCCTCTTGATGAGGGTGAAACAGGAGAGTGAAAAAGCTGACTTAAAAGTCAACGTTCACAAAACTAAGATCATGGCATTTGGTCACATCACTTCATGACAAATAGGAGGGCAAAAACTGGAAACAGTGGAAGATTTTATATTCTTGGGCTCCAAAATCACTGTGTATGGTGACCGCAGCCATGAAATTAAAAGACGCTTGCTCCTTGGGAGAAGCAAGCTATGACAAACATAGACCATGTATTAAAAAGCAGAGATACTGCTTTGCTGACAGAGGTCTGCCTAGTCAAAGCTATGATTTTTCCAGAAGTCATGTAAAAAAGAATCCTGAGTGCCGGAGAATTGATGCTTTTGAACTGTGATGCTGGAAAAGACTCAGGAGAGTCCCTTGGACAGAAAAGAGATTAAACTAGTCAATGCTAAAAGAAATCAATCTTGAATATTCACTGAAAGGACTGATGCTGAAGCTGAAGCTCCAATAATTTGGCCACCTGATGGGAAGAGCCAATTCATTGGAAAAGACCCTGATGCTGGGAAAAATTGAGGGCCAGAGGCGAAGGGGGCGACAGAGGATGAGACGGTTGGATGGCATCATTGACTCAATGGATATGAGTTTGAGCAAACTCCAGGAGTTAGTGAAGGACAGGGAAGCCTGGTGTGCTGCAGTCCATGGGGTTGCAAAGAGTCAGATACAGCTTAGGACTGAGCAGCACTTGTGTACCAAGCACTTACTAAGTATGTCTCATTCATTTGTACTTAGTAGTTCTCATGTAGATGCTACACATCAGTTGCTGTTGGTGGTGGTTTAGTCACTAAGTTGTGTCTGATTCTTGTGACCCCATGGACTGTAGCCCACCAGGCTCCTCTGTCCATGGGATTTTCCAAGCAAGAGTACTGGAGTGGGTTGCCCTTTCCTTCTCCAGGTGCCACTTCCTTTTCTAGGTGCTATTGCAGGTAGAGAAATAGATACACAGAAGTTAAGTGATTTGCCAAAGGGCACACAGATAGTTTAATAGTGAAGGTAATTCTGGTACAAGTTACAGACTATTTGACTAAAAGAGACTTCAGTTTTAGGTTTTTTGTGAAACAGAGCACCAATCCATGTTCGATGCATGTGACAAGGGCTCAGGGCCGGGGCAATGGGATGATCCAGAAGGATGGGATGGGGAGGGAGGTGGGTGGGGGGTCCGGGAAGGGGAACACATGTAAACCCATGGCTGATTCATGTCAATGTATGGCAAAAACTATTACAATATTGTAAAGTAATTAGCCCCCAACTAAAATAAATAAATTTATAAAAAATAAAAATAAAAAAAATAAAAGTAAAGCTTTTTCCAAGTGTAACATACATACAGAAAAATGCACTTGTCTTCAGTATTGTTACTTGATGAATTAGCGTAGTTACCACATCTGTGATCACTATCCAGATGAAGAAATGGAATATTATCATCCTAATCATTATGCTTTACCTCCTCATTTCTGACACTGTACTTTAGTTTTGCCCATTTTTGAACCTTCTATAAATAAAATCGTATTGTATGTAATACCCCTTTTTTGCTTCTTTCCCTCAATATTTTGATTGTGAGATTAATTTATTGTGTGTATTATTAACTTATCTGTGCATTTTTACTACCGGAATGCATTCCAACTGTATGAATCTACCACAATTTATCATTTTAGTCTTGTTGAACATTTGTGTTGTTTCCAAATAATGTGGACGTGAGCATTTTTGTATAGCCAAAGGCAGATGTGTTCTTCAGGCCGAGGAGCTACTGTTCTGTAGTTCTCTATTTCTCCGTCTAAAACGTTAAAAACAAACCCACTCTTCTCTAGCCAGGGCTGCCCTTTAGGAGCTCCTTAGTAAAGGACTTAGTACTGTAGCTTCATGGTACAGAGCGCTAGTAATTCAAACCAGAAACACAGAACAGAAACTGGAGATGCCCCAGCTGCTGGTGAAGATGCAGAAAAAGGTCCCACCAACTGTATATTTCATTAAATTAAAGATAAAACAACGCATGTATGTGAGAGAGATAAGAGACAATGAGAAAGGAGACACACATAGACAGAAAGGAGCGAAGGCTGGGGGTTTCAGTGGACCTGCTGAAGGAAAGGGCTGTAGAGCCTCCAGTCAGAGGAGGTGGCTGCAGCCTCTTAGTGATGCTCGGTCCAGTGAATGGGTCATTAACTCCGCTGATTCTTTGGGAGGAGGAATGTTGCTCTAATTTAATTAGGAATCAGGGAAGCAAATGACGATCCTCTCCAACCTGCTGTGCTGGATGGAAGGATGCTACTGGGATGTCAGTCAGGTGTTCCAGGTTTACTGGAGAAGAACAGGAGAGGGATTCCATGTGTCCTTCTGCAGAGCTGCCTCTCTACCCCAAAGGAGTGTGAACCCTAGAGAACAGGGTCCAAAAAATCTGGTCAGTCCCCCAAGTTAATTGTATCTGAACAGGGAAGATTAGGAAAGCATATGGGAAAAGTTAGAACTAAAGCCATCCTGTATCATGATGCCAGTTGACACCTGTTTTCCTGGTACAGTTGTTAATAGCAGCGCCTTCTCATTCCCAGAAGTGTCCTGATTTGTACAGTAAATTATATGGTCACCGACTTAGACACAGTCTTTGAGGCTCTGCTGCTTACATGCACTGTGACCTTAGACAAGTTTCTCCACCTCTCTGAGCTTCATACCTGCCACCCAGGGTAGTAGTAAAGATTAAATGAGACATTAGATGCTGAGCCTTTAGCCCTCCTTGGGCTCAGAAAAAGGACTTGGATTTGAAGGCATTTCAAACATTATCTTTGCTATTGTTGTCATCATAGCTGGAATTTTCTTCAGACAATGATAATAAAACTGCGAATGTCTAAGACAGCGGAGGATTGGGAAGCTGTGCATTTTCTCCATCTTACTTCCCAAAGAATTTGCTTTTCTTCTTTCCAGGATAGAAGAAATAATTAGTTGTCAGGGCTCTCCTTCAGGGTTATACTTCCAGATGAAGATGCTAACAGCTTTTGAAATGTAAACCATTAAGACTGGATTTAAATGCCTCGGTTTTCACTTTAGGGGGCTGATTAAGAAATCCTACAATAATATTCAGGATTTAGAGGGTGACATACAAAATAGCTTATTCTTCTTGTCCTAATGTATTTATTAATAGCATTTCCTTTCACTCTCAAATATGTCTAAGTTTGGACAACAAATTATATGGTTATCTTGAATATTTAGGTACTGTGTAAGCGACTGAACAACAACAAGCTTGTCTTGAGGTTAGGAGTTTTGGACTAGAAGGCAAATATCCATAAACAGGAGAATGTGTAAGTTAATTGTGTTATATTCCTACAATGGATTATTACTAAATATTGATGCAAATGAATGAAGTATAATTATATGTGTAAACGTGGGTAAAAGTCAAAAGATAAATATTGAATAAAAAAGCGAATTGCAGAAGAATGTATAATTTATTTACATGAAGTTTAATAAAAACATATAATCATATACAATTATATGATTTATTGCTTAGGGATATATAGATAGATAGATAGATAGATAGATAGATAGATAGATAGGGAAACTGTAAGGAAAAGCAAAGGAATGATTCATTCAAAATTCAGATTGGCATTTGCCTATGCTGGGTGGGAGCAGGTAGGGAAGGCAAGAAAGGGCTGGGAATCCTAGAAGGACAACAAGGACTTCAAAGATATTGATTTTTATTCTATTTAGTAAGCTGTGGGATGGTGTGTGAGTGTTTCTTTTTTTTTATTTTATTTTAAATGTGTGCGCCTGTTATGTACATTCTCTTGATTCCTTGGAATTTCCCCCCACCACAAACACACAAAAACAAACATACAAAGAAAACATATACATAGCATAAAATAAAAATACAACACGATGTTTATCATATCAAACTGTATATTTTGTGTGTTGTCTTGGGTGATTGTTCATGGTTGAGTGAATTTAGGGAGATGGTGAGCTCTGGGCTGAGCAGACAGCGAGGCAATTTGATAGCACCTTTGAATCTTTAAAACTAGTTTGGTCTTGTTTCTTTCTCCTGCTGGTGCTGCTGCTGCCACTCCTGCTAAAGCACTGGCATTCATCGAGTGAGCAGTTTGTTCCTCCCTTCCCTGGGTTGAGAAGATCCCCTGGTGGAGGAAATGGCAACCCACCCCAGTATTCTAGCCTGGAGGATTGGATGAACAGCGGAGCCTGGCGGGCTACAGTCCACGGGTTCGCAAAGCGTCAAGTATTCACGTACGACGCACATAATATTTTAATTCTCAAAAAAGTGCAGTGATATCCGCTGTCATCTCCATTGTACAGTTAAGGAAAGTGGCACGCTGATTAGGAAATCTGCAGGGGCTGTAGGAGCCTGCCCTGGGAACCTGCCCTTCATCCTCTGCTGCCTCCAGGGCTGCCTGTGGGGGAGGCTAAGTCCACCCCACCTGGGTCTGAGCTGTAGGCACAGGCCTGACATTTTCAGATTTAGAAAAGCCCTTTACCCTCTTGTGTTTTTGATGGTGACATCTTTGTCAGGCTCAGCTTGCCCTGTGTCTCGGAGGCCAGTGAGTCCCTGCAGCTCTGTTAACAAAATGACTGCTCCCCTGGTGACCCTGGGGAGAGTGGTTCCCAGCACGTGTGCATGTACTTAGTTGTGTCCGACTCTGCAGCCCCATGGACTGTAGCCCACCAAGCTCCTCTGTTCATGAAATTTTCCAGGCAAGACTACTGGAGTGGGTTGCCATTTCCTTAAGGGATATCTTCCCTGCCCAGGAACTGAACCCACCTCTCCTGCATTGTCAGGCAAATTCTTGACCACTAGCACCACCTGGGAAGTCCCTTCCAGCTCCTGATACAGGTAATTAGAGAGTGGCTGTTTTTTGCAGAGCAGACACTGAACCTCAGGGGCTCTTGACCTGATGGATTTGGACTTAATTCTTACAAATGGGTGCGGAGGAGCTGATCTCTACAGTCTTGGGTGAGATTTCAGTTCAGAGACTCAGTGTGGCTATCGGAAGAAAAAAATACACATAATGAAAGAAAAAAAGGAGGAAGCACTGTAGAGAGAAGGAATTGGTTCCCAGCAGGAGGGACTGTTGAAGTTAGAGCTTGCCCAGGGGATCAGAAAACACCTGACCCCCAGTTTTGAATCCTTGTTCTGCCACTTACTGCTAGCTGTGAACTTTGGCAGGTTTTATCACCTCACCGAGATCCTGTCTCCTCATCTGTTGTTTAGAGATGGTAGTACTGTTTTGGAGTATTTGTTGTTTAGCCCCAAACCATTACTCTTTCTTTCCTTTTTAACAAAGCCACTTAAACTCAGGAAAGGTGGGCCTTGTTTCTGGCCTAAAGGTGCAGATATGTGACCTTCTGGTCTATGAAGTGTATGGGAGAGTCTTCTGAGAGGAATTTTTTTTCCCTTAGGTAAGTAGGAGGTAAAAGAGGAGCACCTCTACCTAAGCTACTTTCTGCTTCCTGCTTTGAATGCAACAGTGCTAGGATATGATGCTTGGAACTGCTGCAGCCATTTTGTGACTATGAGGCAGAAGACCAGGAAAATCAGGGATGCCAACCCCAAGTCCTACCATTATTGAACCCCCCCAAACATCTGGAACTGTTTCTTGTTATGCAAGGAAAATAGTTCCCTATTTATGTAAGCTTCAGTTAGCTATATTTTCTGTTCTTTGCAATCAAAGAATGATTTAAAAAGTATTTATTCCTTATTAAGTTCTCATGAGAATTAGACTATATTTTTAACATATCTGGAACAGAGTCGATATATAGTGGTAGTTACTGTCGTCCTTACCTCCACCATCACCCCCAGCGTATCTCCAGGAGCAAGTCAGACTACAGGGGTGGCAGAGGAGAAGAAATGTTGAAGAATTTTGTCTCTTTTCTTCCTCATTATTTACCTCCCCTCTTATAAAAGGTTGTGCAAGGCATGGTGGGATGCCTGATATTGAAGAAAGAGTGTTAGGAGTAGAAAGGAGAAGAGGAGGAAAAAAAAAAGTAGCATTAGAGGGAAGTCAGCTAAGCAGACTAGGCTCATGGTTTGAATTTATTGCTCTCACATTTTTTTTTTCCCCCAGAAATGGGATTCAGTCCTCCTGGGCCCCTGATCAAAATAAAAATTTTAAAAATAAATGCAAAGGTATTTATTTTTTATAGGCTTTTTAGCATTCATAGATTTAAAACACTGGAAATGGTAACACTCTTAGCATCTTTAATGGCTACTTCTTTAAACAGGTGCCCAGGGAATAGTGCTTTCTTACACAGTAAACATTTCTGGTAAAGGACTATTATAATGAGGCAAAGTCTCTATTTTCAGCTCCCAATTACCTTTCAATCCAGTTGCTGTCATTAAACAATGTTTGCATTTAGTGTGCTGGAAGTTGGAGAAATGAGTGCATCACCATCAAAGCGTGAAAGGCCAGTAGTGTTTTGCATAATCATCGCTGGAGTTGGTCCTCAGATTTTGCATCTGTCACTCTTGCCCTCCAGTGCCTTAGTTTGGGATTCTACCCAAACCAAGGTCTCCTTACTGGTTTTAATCATTTTCAAACCCTGTTGTGGATTGTCTAGTCACCCACTGTTACTTTTTTTTCCATCACGACAATTTTTTGTTTTAAGCAGGGTGCCTGTGATGATTCCAAACATGTCAGAATAATAAGGGAAAACCTACTTGATGCCACTGACAAAGCAGACACTTTGAACTTCCCTTGAGGGGAAGGTTGAAAGACCCAGCTTGTCTTACTCACTTACAGTCAAATGGAGAGATGGAGATCCTGGTCCTCTTGAGAGGTGAAGAGGGAAGGTCTTTGATCTCCTGCAGAGCTGCTTGTCCAGGAGAGAGGACGAGGTGACGTGAGAAGATGGGAAGCCATGGGTGAGGTGGGTGAGTGAGGCTGCAGTGTTGGGTCTGTGGGTCAGGTGGAAATAAGGAGAAGCAAAACCCGGGCTGTGTTGAAAATATTTATCAAATGATGCAAAACAAGTACTGCTCAGTAACTACTAGAGAAGTGCCCTAGGGTTCCTGTGTCATGTGTTACTGTGTTGTGAGTTCACAGAGGAGCGCTGGGTGCTGGAGAAGAGACCAGTTGGCAATGGGACACAGAAGATGCTTGAGGCATAAGAAAATGTGGAAAAGAAATGACATGACCTTACTGCAGCTTGCAAACAGAACACTTAGCTCTGAACAAAACCCTTTGTGTTTCCCAAAATGATACCATATAGGTAAAGAACAGACAGGGTCTATGCCTTGTCTAGTGCCTGGCACATAGTAGGTTCTTCATGATTATTTATTGAAAGAATTAATAAATGAATGTGCCACCAAAGGATGTATCCGAAATCCTCCCTGTGTGCTAAGAGAATTAGTTCTCATGAGAACCTTCTTGTGTTTTGCTTGGTGTGGTATTGTTTGTATTTTATATGATTTTCAAAACGTGAAACAATGGCATGGACAGAAAAGAAAAACATCTACCAGAGAGTGATTGAATTGCCTGTTATTTTCCCCTTTTGTAGTCTGTGTTGTAAAATAATTTATACAGGATAAAAATCTATAATCTTTACGAAGGCAGCAAGTTTGGTGTTATGAAGGGCATGCGTTAGATGGTTTGAAATATTTGTGATGAAGAATTATAATAGAATGTACTTTTTTTCTGACGAGAAAACATGAATAGAAAATGATAGCAAGCACTTTCTAACCACAGGCTCTACATCAGAATGAAGCATGCTGTTTGTGTTTTAAGGCCAGATGTCTCTTTGGGGGAGATCATGGAGGTGTCAGCTGGCATGGCAGAATCAAGCAGAAGCTGTCACAAAAGCTTTGAGCAGTGGTTAGTTCTGATGAGCTCACATAGAAGGAGCTACACTATATGTTAGGTTTGGTGGAATATAAATTCCAGGGAGTTCATTTGACCTACCCTGTTGTTTGCTGCAAAGAATTTGGAGTGAGTTTCAACAGATGTATACTAATGAAGCTAGTAAAGTGGATTTAGCAATTGAAAATCAAAAGCAAGGAAAAGAAGAGAATGCTTAAATAGTAATACTAGCCATAAGTATTAAAATTGACCGTAAGCCGTAAGTACTAAAATTGACTGATTTTACATGGAGCCTCGTGGCAGCCATGGCAAAAGAGGAAATATGATAAGGCTAATAACTCATACTTGTGGAAAGAAGAGAGCATACAAGTGTCTCATAGGAAGCATGCATGCATACTAAGTCGCTTCAGTCGTGTCTGACTTTGTGACCCTATGGACTGTAGCCCGCCAGGCTCCTCTGTTCTTGGGATTCTCCAGGCAAGAATACTGGAGTGGTTGCCATGCCCTCCTCCAGGGGATCTTCCCCACCCAGAGATTGAACTCGTGTCTCTTACATCTCCTGCATTGGCAGGTGGGTTCTTTACCACTAGCGCCACTTGGGAAGCCCCATAGGAAGTATACCTTTTCTAAAAGATTTCTAAAATTTTCTCTGTTTTTGGCTGCACTGGGTTTTCCTTCTGTGCATGGGCGTTCTCTAGTTGTGCTGCACAGGCTTCTCATGGTGGTGACTCCTCTTATTGCCGAGCACAGGCTCTAGGGTGTGTGGTCTTCAGCAGTTGTAGCACAGGGGCTTAGCTGCCCTGAGGCATGTGGAATCTTCTGGACTAGGGATTGAACCCATGTCTCCTGCATTGGCACGTGGATTCTTATGCACTGGACCAACAGGGAAGTCCCTGAAAGATTACAATTTTAACAGTTGTTATTTGGGAACTGATGAGTTAATTTTGATCATTCAGTTTGCTTACTTCTTGCACTTTTTTTTTTTAACTCTTGAAGTTACTTCTTTGCCTCCTAGTCACCACATTGTCGGAGAAGGCAATGACAACCCGCTCCAGTACTCTTGCCTGTAAAATCCCATGGACGGAGGAGCCTCGTGGGCTGCAGTCCATGGAGTCGCTGGGAGTCAGACACGGCTGAGTGACTTCACTTTCACTTTTCACTTTCATGCATTGGAGAAGGAAATGGCAACCCACGCCAGTATTCTTGCCTGGAGAATCCCAGGGACGGGGGAGCCTGGTGGGCTGCCGTCTATGGGGTCGCACAGAGTCGGACACGACTGAAGCGACTTAGCAGCAGCACCACATTGTCAGTGATCTATTTATTTTTAGTGCCATTGAATGATACAGAGCAGGAGAAGGAGGTAAATTCAGAACAGTTAGCTTTGTAGCTGTTTTACAGTTCTGGTTAGAGTCATACATGAGGCATCATTTTGGCTAAGTTGGTGCTATCTGTTGATTTAAATTTCTTTTTTGGTTCCTCAAGCCCACAGAACAGAGAATTATTTTGACTTTGTATAAAGCCCATCTAGCTTTCTACTGGTCTGGGGACTGGAGCACCTATCCCATTTGATCATTGTTAAAAAGTTTAATTCATGTTTTCATTATATGCATTTAATGTATATCTAATAATAATCAGTGAAAAACTTCTGTTCACTTCATATGATAAAGTTTGTACATAAACTGTACATAAATAAAATAAAGTTTTATTTTTAATGACTATATATTACAGCATTTTGTTTACTAATTCTGTAATTCAGTTCTGTACAGTTAAGTATTGATTTTTTCTTATTGAATACTCTTCAACAAACATATCTGTACACGTAGTTTATATCAGTGTTGCAGACAACTCAGGATATGGGTTTATTGGATCAAAAATATGCCCCCTTTTACCACTGTGTTACTTTCTGAAACATCAATGAACTTTCTTTCACATCATCATCCACAAAGGAGATAAAAAGAGCTGTTGATGAGCTAGTTATCTCCAAGCAGTTTATCAACAGCTTTTCATTTCATTTGTGATTCACTTCTGAATACTAGTTCTTTCATTGTCTTTGTAAATCTTTGCAGCTAGAGTTCTGCAAATTTCTCGTGAGTAGCCCTTAGTGATGTCAGTGATACCCTCTTTTTAAAATACTCATTTGTTATATTTTGAATTTTGAGCATATTGCCTGTTGTGGCAGAGACTGCTCGTTATACTTAATGACTTCATGTTCTGCTCGTCTTATCAGAGCTTACAACTCTTAGTTGGGCACAAGCCATCCAGGATAAAGATTACATTTTGTAGCCTCCCATGCAACCGGAGGAGGCCAGGGAAGTAGTTCTGGCTGATTGATGTGAGTAGAAGGCTTGTTTGGTATGTTTTTGAAAAAAATGGTGGGTGCTCTTTGCCCTCTCTTTCTTATTTATTCCTCCTTCCATCCTTGAGCCTGGAACACAGTTATGATGACTGTAGCCACCATATTGAATCATGAGAACAGGGTCGACACTCAAAGTGTGTACGAATGGTGACCTGGAAGGTTTTGGGGTCTGTGAGGACTTTATGGACTGGAGCTCGCATGCTCAGCTTTGTGCTGCCTGCCTCTGGACTTTCACACACAAGAGAAATGCATTTTTATTTTATTTAAATCATTATCTGGAGTCTCTGTTACTCACAGCTGAATCTAACCCTAACTGATGACAGAGGTTTATACAAAAGATCCTGTGTTAAGTGTTGCAGACATTATTTGACATAAATATTTCATGGTTAAGCTGAAAGTTGAGACCAAAGTAAAAGTAAATTGCAAGGATCAAATGATTTTCTCAATTATTTTCTTACTCCTTTCTATTTGAAAAAAAATCATCTTGATGGTAAGAGCTATGTTTCTTGAACTCCTCTTCTGTACTTACTTAATTCCCTGTGAGGAGGTACAGTTGTCAAGGGTCAGGGGAAAATGGAGAGTCACTGCTAATGGGTTTAAGATTTTGTTTTGGGAAGAAAATGTTCTGAAATTAGATTGTGTTGATGGTTGCACTATAATAAACATACTAAATCCACTGAAATATGTACTTTACAGGGTAAACTTTATGTTTTATGTAAGTAGTATCCCAAGGAAACTATTAAAAACGTTAGCAGCACTATCACAGCATTTTACAAGCTGAAGGTATCGTATCATGAAAGCAGTCTTCTTTAACCCTCCATAACGTAGAATGCTATACTTTTTTGGAGAAGAAATTAGGGAGTTGGCATTAAAAATACAAAAAAGACAATTAAAATATCTTGTTTTCCAAGTTGTAAGAAATAAAAGAAAATTTTGGCACTATTTATCCATTTTTTAAACTGTAGTATTTTGTTCTTTCACAAGTGAGGACGGAGTTAAAAAAATTGAACTTTGTGTCAGAGGACTTTAAAAAATCTGAAAGATACTTTTGCTCTGTCTTTCCCTTGGTTTGTAAGTCTTTTGCTGTCAAATTTTGTACACCCATATGACTATACATGGGCTTCCCTGGTGGCTCAGATGGTAAAGAACCTGCCTGCAATGTGGGAGACCTGGGTTTGATCCTTGGGTTGGGAAGATCTCCTGGACGAGGGCATGGCGACCCACTTCAGTATTCTTGTCTGGAGATTCTCCATGGGCAGAGGAGCCTGGCAGGCTACAGTCCACGGGGTCGCAAAGAGTCAGACACGACTGCGCAACTAGGCACATCACTGTACATGCACCCATATTGCTTTACGTCTGTCCTATACTATAAGCACCAGAAACTGCCCAACTAAAGTTATTTCTTTCTTGCCTATGAGTCTCTTCTCCCTCAGTTGGTGGTTAGTCTCTGCCATTCAACTGAACTTTGATAACCAGCAGTCTCTCTTCCCTCTAGTGAGCCAGTCTCAGGCAACAGTAGGTGTGTTTAAGGCTAATTAAGAAAGATTTACTTGTTAATCTTTTGAACAGGTTTGACCTATTCAATTAGTTTAAATCTGAGGTTGTCTGTGGATTTTATTTATCCATACCATTCCTAGCTTTATTTACCACGTAAGCAAACATTGGTTGGACTCTCCTTTCATTCTCCCTGGCTTTTGTGTCCCACCCCTACCTCACCCACCCATCCCCAGCCCCTACCCACAGGGCTTTTTGCCTGGGTACCCGGCACCTTCATCAGATTGTGGAATCCTGGGAGGACCAGGGACAGCTTTCAACTTCTCATGGTGCCTTGTGGTGGGTAGGTGTTTAGTAATCATTTGTGGAATGAATAATTCTGAGTAGATAGAACTTTAGGATGTGAGCCACAGGACAGCAGTTCCTGGGTGGTAGTTTTGTTATTTAATGTCTGCTGAGAGAATGGTGCACATCCAGCTGAGAGAAATGCATACTGCTCACTGTCTGATGGGTCATGAGATATAGGTTTACAAGCGTGCTAACGTGCCATTGAAGCACATGAATTAAACCACAAGAATGAAAATAATGTTTTGCATTTCTTCCTGACAATCTGTGCTTAAAATTTTCAGTCTAGAAGCTACCAGAAGCACCCCGAAATGTGAGCTCTGGATGTCTTTTTGCTTTTGCTTTTTTTTTGGTAGCATTGATCAAAGCCTTCATCCTGTCAGATGGCTTGACCCAGAGGAAGGTAAATCCAATCCAGAGTTAAGCACAGACTGTTTTTTTCTTTTAAAGGGGAGGATAATTGCTTTACTGTGTTGTGTTGGTTTCTGCATTCAATAGTGCAAATCAGTCATAACTATATATATCCCCACCCACTTGAGCCTTCCCCCCCAATCCTTCCCACCCCTCTAAGTCATCACAGAGTGCCAGGCTGGGCTCCCTGTGTTATATAGCAGCTTTCTGCTAGCTATCTGTTTTACACATGGTAGTGTATATATGTCAATGTTACTTTCTCAGTTAGTCTCACCCTCTCCTTCCCCTTCTGTGTCCACTGTCCCTTTTCTACCTCTGCCTCTCCATTCCTTCCCAGCATAGACTTTTAAAACAAATGTGTTTTGTATTATAACTTGATTTGAATTGGCCATTGAGAATGTAAATGATTCTTCTCAAGAAGAATCCTATATTTTTGCACTTTTGGTTAGAACTAGGATACAGACTCTTTACCATAACAGAAGACAAAATTTCCATTTCACCAAGATGAGTTCTAGAGACTGAAGACCTGAGGATGGGAGTGAATGTTATGGGTGGAAATGTCTTCATCTTCTCATTACTGGTGGCCAGTGCAGAAGGACAGGAAGCTACAGGCCTGACCTCACTCTGTTCAGGTTTCCCATTCAGAGCTCTGGTGAGCTGTGTTCTCTACTCTGACCACACCCGCCTTTTCAAGGAAAAACCTTGCTCCAGAAGTCTGGAGACCTGAGTTTGTGACTTGCCCTACCTTTGACTTTGGGTGGGCGAGGGCATCCTACCCCCTAGACAGTACTTTGGATATTTTGGAGGGCAGTTTTAGTTGTCACAGTTATGGCTATTACATTATTTATGAGTTAGATTTCATTTCAGGGTAATAAAGTTAACATTATATATGGTGATAATAATCATGAGGGTAGGAAGAACCTCCTGTCTTTGTTTCCATGGTGCCTGATGCCAAATAAATGAATAGATAAGTTATACAACTTCTTCTGCTATGTTTGTACATAAGTTATTATTGGCACTTGATGGCATTAAATGATTAGCTCTTATCTCCAGCCAGAGGGTACTTATGAAAAAACAAAAGCAAATTGAAACATATGTTGTTCATTTTGCTCTCTGTCTTCCCAGCCCAAGAAGCCTGTGGTTTCAGTGCCAGTTTGTTGTGGGTAGACAGTAGTTCTTGCTTCCATATCTTTTTAGCACACTGGGGTCATTAGAAGCAGAGAGAATGTTGCTGTGAGGACCTCTTTGAAATAGATGAAATATGATTGATTATATTTCATCTTTTCTAATTATTCTGAGGATCAAATGTGGAAATAAAGTGAACTGAGTCATTGTTGTTCGTTTGCTAAGTTGTGTCTGACTCTTTGTGACCCCGTGGACTGCAGCATGCTGGGCTCCCTCTGTCCTCCACTGTCTTCCCGGAGTTTCATGTCCATTGAGTTGGTGATGCTGTCTAACCATCTCATCCTCTGTCACCCCCTTCTCCTTTTGCCTTCAGTCTTTCCAAGCATCAGAGTCTTTGAGTGTCTCTGCTGCTGCTGCTGCTGCCGCTAAGTCGCTTCAGTCGTGTCCGACTCTATGCGACCCCATAGGCGGCAGCCCACCAGGCTCCCCTGTCCCTGGGATTCTCCAGGCAAGAACACTGGAGTGGGTCGCTATTTCCTTCTCCAGTGCAAGAAAGTGAAGAGTGAAAGTGAAGTCGCTCAGTCATGTCCGACTCTTAGCGACCCCATGGACTGCAGCCTACCAGGCTCCTCCATCCATGGGATTTTCCAGGCAAGAGTACTGGAATGGGGTGCCGTTGCCTTCTCCAAGAGTGTCTCTGACTCAGCTGCAAAGTGGAGATAATGCCAGCTTAGCATTGCCCTTGTAAGTATTAAGTAGGGTCACATACATAAACTTGGTAAAGCAAAATATAACAAGAATCTATCCACTGTCAATTATTTATTTAATTCTAACTTCCTGCCATTAAATCTGCTGCCTAACCAGCGGTCTTACTGTTAACTGGATATAGCTGAGGATGTTCCGTCTTTACCCTCCAGACCTCACTCTCTCTTTCTGAGCCCTTCCTGAAAATTTTTTTTCATCTTCTCTGCCTGTCCCAATCTGCTCTTCCCTAAAAATTTCTCTCATCGAACCCAACACAGGGGCCAGCGGGAAGTGCCTTCTCCTGTTAGTCGTCTGCTCAGTCATTTACTTCTTGGAACGGTTGGTTCTCTTTCCACACACACGTGTCTCAGCGCTCTCTGAGATGGAAGGCATGGGGCTATGCACTGGAAGATAGTACTCAGTGGTAGTTCGTTGATTTTCCACAGCCAGCAGACATGCTTGGGAATGAAGCAAGACAGCAAACCTAACTCTTGCTTCCTTGAAGATGTATAACCACCCAAGCAATATAGTTACATAGTCACAGACCTTTAGCACAGGAAAAAGCCTTAGAGAATTACTCTTATGATAGATGCTTTCTATACTTTATATCCTTCGTTTCTCATAATAATATTCAAAGATAAGTATGGTTACCCACATTTTATACGCTTGCAGTCTAAGACTGAGAGATATTAAATAACTTGCCTAAGGTCACTCATCAAGAAGTAGCAGAAGGACAATCGGAAGCTTTCTCTTTCTCTTCAAAACGCTTGTTCCACCATTTTATTCCGCTTCTTTAAGGAAATAAAATTACATCATCACTAGAAAATAATATTTGGCATAGGAAATCTCAAAGAGTCAATGTTAAGTTTGTGTTGTTTTTTTTTTTAAAGCATGAAACAGCAATCTTCTCCTGGGTCAAGGCAGCTGACCTGTAGACCCTGACCAACAGGTGTGAGATGCCCACCATCAAAGACCACCTGGTGTTTTGGTAGGATTTCAAAGAAGGGGAGAAGGACTTCATCCTCAACTGTCATGAGAAAACCCAGAAACACATATGGAATTCAGTAAGCAAGTTCGGATACCACAGTGGCAAGTGTACAGCCTCTGGGACCAGACTGTGAGTTTGAATCCCAGCTCTACAGTTCTTTCAGCTGTGGGACCTTGGCTGGCTTCCTTCTTTAAACTCCCTGTGTCTCCCTTTCTGCATTTGTAGGATATGGGGATGATGATAGAACCTGCCTCTCTGGATAGTTGTGAAAAGAAAAGAGATAATACATATCAGAACAGTACCTGTCACATCACAAGGGCTCAGTAAGTTTTGGCTGTTATTGTTGTTGATCTTGAGGCTGAGGAAAGTATTATACAGAGAACTTTAAAAATTCCTACTGCTCAGAAAGGACCCTAAGCTGCTGGCCTGGAGTCAGTCTGAGATACCTGGTGGGTGTGCGATCGAGTGTCTCCTAACTCCACGGAGGGTCCTCCTGAGGTCCCCTGTGCACATGTGTCTGGCAGCCCTTGGAGCCAGTCCTTCCCCTAGAACAGCAATAACAATTTTCTTTGACTGAGAGACAGGCGTAGACAGGTGCTAGGCGGTTTTGTTATTAAAAGTAAATAGCAACACATTCTATTCTTCCCCCAAGAATCCAGAATAATTTGACTTCCCAGGCGGCTGTCATTGCCGTCTTCCCTCCGCTCCTGAGAAGTCCCAGGGAAGCCCTGGAGAGGCATGAATCATTTATGAAAATTCTGTATTGCATTTGCTGATTGGATCCTTCCTAAAGCTGGGCTTGCCTGCTTTTAGGAGAGTGCTTCAGTTATTAACGGGACAAGGCTGTGTGGGCCTGAAGTTTCCCGTTTGGCTGGCAAGGTATTGAGGAGGTCAAGGAACGTTTCCTTGAAGAGACTTGGGAAACAGTAAGCACAAGATCTGGAAAGGAATTTCAGCCTGTTTCCGCCCTCCTTGTTCTGCCAGCTTTGGGCTGGAGCTCGTCTCCTTCCCCACTGGAGAATGGGAGTGAGGGACCAGCTGACCTGTTGATGTGTTGACACTTGATCATGTGAAGTGGGAAACAGCAATTATCCTTTCATCAGCTTTTAAAAAAAATTGATTTACAACATTGTTCCATCTCTGCTATATAGCAGAGTGAGTGAGCTTTACACATATAGACATTCTTTTTAAAATATTATTTTTCATTATTCCAGGAGACTGGATATAGTTCCCTGGACTATACAGTGGGGACTTGTTTTTTCATCCATTCTAGATGCAAGAGTTTACATCTACCAACCCCAAATTCCCACTCTATCCTTCTTCCTCTCCCTTGGCAACCACAAATCTGATCTCGATGCCTGTGAGTCTGTTTCTGTTTTGTAGATAGGTTCATTTGTGCCATATTTTAGATTGCACTATAAGTGATATCATATGGTTTTTGTCTTCCTCTTTCTGACTTACTTCGCTTAGGATAATAATTAGTTGCATCTGTGTTGTCATCAGCTTTTTTTTAATGTACCTTATAACACCTGTGTAATTGTTTTCCATTTCATAAAGGCCTTAAAACTGCACTGCTGGACGTAGGCACATGGCCCTGCTGGTTATGAGCTTATATTGCTCTGTGGCTTATGACCTGAAGCTGAGGATAATAACCCCAAAGGGATTATTTCTTACTGTGCGCTGCAGGGAGGGTCCTTACCTACCCTTAGCATCCCTTTCCCTAGGATTCCAGCATCCCTTTCCCTAGGATTCCAGGAGGCCCATGGGGCCACCATGGTGCCTGATTTCTGGGATGTTGAAAAAGCTGCTGTTGAGTAGGGCTTGTGCTGGGCAAAAAACCCATGGTCTCAGAAAGATGGGGATGAAGGAACCCTGGGAGTTCACTGCCCCAGCTCCTTCCCAGAACTTACCACATCTGGAAATGCTGCTAGTATTCTGGGGACAGCAGCTCTTTGCGTTTTCCCCTGCTAGCCAGGGGGATGTGGGGGCCGTCCCCTTGCCCTGGAGAGCAAAGCAATGGAGGTCAGGGAGGCTGCAAGAGGGAGAGGTGGTACCTGACTTACCATCTGTTCTCTGAACAGATTGAGAGGATTTCTCATAAACTGTACACCGAGATGGAGAAAATGAACAAACATTCTCCGTTTTTATTCCTAAAGGTCAACTTCATATCTTAGCCCCTGTTGTGCATTAATAACATGGCAGTCGTTGAACGCTTACATCTCTCATTAAATCCTCACCACTTTGTGAGGAAATTGCTAGTACCCCCACCTTTACAATAAGAAAATAAAATCTCAGAAAGAACAGCTTTCCCACTGTGTCACAGCTGGTAAGAGAGACACTAGAATTTGAACCCAGGTCCACCTGAACATCATTCATTTTGCCATGGATGCTCAGCTTTCTCTTGGCTTTGCCTCCTCTATTTTTCTCCAACTCAGTGCAGACACTATGTGCAATATGTTAAGAGCTTTCATGGTCTGTATTTTTGCTTTGGTGAGGTCATGTAAATTGATTGCTTAACATTCAGCTTTCTGGGCTCGGAGGTTCATTTCCATCCAGTTTCTTCACGCTCTGAAAAGGAGGAGCCCCTCCCTTTTGAACAGAACACGTAGTATTCACAGGTCTGCAGCATGCCCAGGAGAGCCTTGAAGGAGACTCTTGTAGGAACAGCTTACCCGGGGGCCCTGCTCCTCCTCTTCCACCCCCTGGTCTCCCTCCCCTTGATCCCGACTGCCACTCCCCTCTGCTCCTGAGATCTTAATTCCTTTGTTTCTATCCAGCCCAACCCCTTTCTAGAAGCACATCTAAGAAATAAATTAACATTTTCAAAAGAACTTTTGCTCAATAGCAGGGAAAACCAAAAGAAATTAATGACAGTAAAGAAGTATTTTTTAAACTGCATGTTGTTGTTTCAAAAACTATGGATTTTACCAGGCACCTAACTCCTTCCTCTACAATAATTACACTTTAGTCTTTAATAAATGTGAACAGCTTCCTGGCCCTTTGCTGGCTTGTAGGTGCCACCTTATTTCCCCAGCACCTGGGATCTGGTTTATTTGTCACACCCTTTTTTCTGGAATGCAAATCTTTTTCTCTAGATAGAGTCCTTGCAGTCAATTCTAGTTTCCAGTCTGAGGTCTAGTGGTGGTTTAAAAATATGTCCAAAAATTCTCCTCCATTTAAAAGGTAGAGGAGATCATCTTCCCCTTGGTTATGGCCTGTGCTTAACAACTCACTACTTCTTTTTTTTTTTTTAATATTTATTTGACTGCTTAGGGTCTTAGTTGCAGCATGAGGGATCTTTGTTGGGTCTCTGGTTGAAGCACAGGAACTCTCTCTAGTTGTGGCACATGGGCTCAGTAGTTTGCAGAGCGTGGGTTTAGTTGCTCCTTGGCATGTGGGATCTTAGTTCCCCAACCATAGATTGAACCTGTGTCCCCTGCATTGCAAGGCAGATTCTTAACCACTGGACCCCTAGGGAAACCCCCCAAAACTCACTTCTAGTTAATAGAAAGTTGAGGAAGTGATGATGTCACACTTTGGAGAGTAAGTCATAAAAGGCACCGTGGCTTCTATGTTGCTCTCCTTTGAAGCACTAGCTCTGGGCGAAGCCAACTGCCATGCCATGAGGATGCTGAGTCCTGTGGAGAGATTCCCAAAGCAAGAAAATAAAGGCTTCATACCAGCAGCTGTCTTGGAAGTAGATCTTCCAGCCCCAGTCAAGCCTTCAGATGAACACAGCCTCAGTTGCCATCTTGACTGCAAACTCCTGAGGGATCTTGAGCCAGAACAGCCCAACTAAGCTGCTCCTGAATTCTTGACCCCCAGAAACTAAAAGATAATAAATGTTTATTGTTTTATACTGTTAAGTGTTGAAAGTAGCTTGTTATGTAATAGCAGATCATCAGTAAGTTTACACCTAATTTTCAAGTGGTATTTGGGGCAATGATTTTTATACACAATTTTCACATCTTTACTTCCAGTTTCTTCTCCTTATGGTTAGGAATTTAACTACCTGGGCTAATTATTTAAACTAAGCTTCAGTTTCCTCCTCTCTAAGATGGGGATAATAATAGGTTCTACCTCAGTGAGTTGTTATGGGTATCCTGGTTCCATAGTAGGGCACTCAATAAATGGGTAACTTCTAGTATAGTTAATACATTCTCAACTAATATAATTCATGGTCATTCTTGCTTTCTAACAGTCCATTCTTTTTTCTTATTGCCACAACTTCTCACTTCCTTGAGAAACCTGATCAAAAACTTCCTGTAACATGGACATGGGTCTCTTTGTGCTTTTTCCATATTGTACTGTGACAGATTGCTTATGGATCTCTCCAGTTGACAATCATGAGGGTAGGAGGAACCTCCTGTCTTTGTTTCCATGGTTCCTGAAAGTGAAAGTTGCTCAGTCGTGTCCAGCTCTTTGCGACCCCATGGGCTATACAATCCATGGAATTCTCCAAGCCAGAATACTGGAGTGGGTTGCCTTTCCCTCTCCAGGGGATCTTCCCAACCCAGGGATCGAACTGGGGTCTCCTGTGTTCCATGGTGCCTAATGCCAAATAAATGAGTAGATAAGTTATACAGCTTCTTCTGCTATGTTTGCACATAAGTTGTTATTGGCCCTTGAGGTCATTAATGTGATTAACTCTTATCTCCAGCCAGAGGGTACATATGAAAAAACAAAAGCAAATTGGAGAATACATTGTTCATTTTGCTTTGTCTTCCCAGCCCAAGAAGCCTATGATTTTAGTGCCAGTTTGTTGTGGGTAGACAGTAGTTCTTGCTTCCATATCTTTTTAGCATGCTGGGGTCATTAGAAGCAGGGGGAATGTTGCTGTGAGGACCCCTTTGAAGTAGATGAAATATGATTGATTATTTGAGGCACTTTAAATTTGAAACTGTGATTCAGATTATTTATAGCAGCACAGGTTTTCAGAAAGAGGGTATTAAACATTGTTCTCTAATGTGGAAAGACAGCATAGAACAGAGAAAGTGAATGTGGGTTTTTTCTGATCTAGGTCCAAATTCAGGTTCAAGAATTTATGAGCACTATAGTCCACTCAGTATAACCAGGCTTCCATGAATCTTCTTGCCCCATATTCCCTCTCTTTGGGGCCTGTTTATTCACTAGACACTTAACAGGTATTTACCATGTGTCAGAGGCTTCCCTTATAGCTCAGTTGGTAAAGAATCTGCCTGCAATGCAGGAGACCCTGGGTCGGGAAGATCTGCTGGAGAAGGGATAGGCTACCCACGCCAGTATTCTTGGGCTTCCCTTGTGACTCAGCTGGTAAAGAATCTGCCTGCAATGCGGGAGACCCGGGTTTGATCCCTGGGTTGGGAAGATCCCCTGGAGAAGGGAAAGGCTACCCACTCCAGTATTCTGGCTGGAGAATTCCATGGACTCAGTCCATGGGGTCGCAAAGAGTCGGACACGACTGAGTGACTTTCACTTCACCTCACTTTACCGTGTTTCAGACAGTGCTGGGCACAGGGGCTACACCAACAAACAAGACTCCAGCCCCACCCCTTACTGATTCCTGAGGACTGACAAGTTGTGGTCTACACATGGGGTAAATGGGTACCAGGCATCTCCCCATGGTGGCATCATTGGGTTAAATTTCTCTCAGTACAAATTCTAGGTCAGCTGCAGCCCCTGGTGATTGTATCTTTCTAGGTGGTAGGTTTGGATGCTATGGCGCAGTCCATTATGGTGTTTACTTTCAGTTTTGCTTTGCTAAGGAAAATCAGGGACTTGTTATTCTGCTGTTAAAATGTTAATTAGTTATACTTGAGACCGTAAACACGTAAGCCCAAATTACTAATTTTAATACCTCTTTGCTGAAGCCAACTGGGAGGGAGAGCCAGATTTGGTGGAATATGAGCCTAATGTTTTATAATCAAAAGCAAAGTGATGCCCAGTGGAATTTAACCAAGAAGGAGGGACTGTCACCATGATAAATACACAAACCAGTCAGGAATGTCCTAGAAACTGGAAAAAGACAACTTATTCATGTGGCTCGGTGTCTTTCCTGGTACTCCTTAACAAAATTCATCTATTCAATTCATCTAGTCTGTCCAGTCTATCCATCCATCCATCTAATCCATCCATCTGTCTACTCATCCATCCTTCCACCATCAACTGCCTACTGAATATCAGAAGTAAGTTTTCTTTCTCAAGAAATCTGTGATCTAATTATTTAATAGAGACAGAAAATTGACAGTTTCAACATGGTATTATATATTTTTAAAAATATTAATACCCAATATTAGTAAAAGAAAAAGGAGATGACTGTATTTAAATACCGATGCTGGGAGTGTTAGTCGATGCACTTGTTCTGGAGAGCAATTCAGTAATACTTCCAAATGCTCTAATTTGTATTTCCATTTGTCAGGCAGTTATAGGAATCTGTCTGGAGCATATAATAATGGAAACATATGTGAATGTGAAAGAATATTTATTATTGTTTTTTATGATAGCTAGAAAAAGGGAAACAAATGGAACGTACAGTAGTAGGGGATTAGTTAGTGACAGTAGTTTGGAGATTCAGTGAAATGCAATGCAGTCTTGAAACAATATGTTTTGGAAGAAAGTTTAATGCCACATTGTTAAATGAGAATAGTAGGTCACAAAATCATAATAGTATACCAATTTTGTATACTAAATATATGCATAAAAGCTCTGCTGACAGTGGCTATCTCTGAATTAATCTTCAAATTTTTGTTCTTTGTGAGTTCTAAGATTTTCTACAATGAACGTTAATTACCTTGGTAGTTATGAAAAACCATTAACAATAGGTGTGATGAAAGTGCAGCTCCACTAAGGGGCTTGGCCAAGTGCTCTGGCGCACTGAGGTGAGAACTCAGGAGCAGAGCTCAGCTGAAATGAAGCAGTTCTGGCTTTCATGCTTGTGCGTGTTCATTAATTCATTCAATACATGCCCACGTTTACACGTGTGAGTCAGGCAGTAAGATCAGAGAGGGCAGCAGAAGCCAGCTTATAAAGAGCTTCACAGACCATTCTGGGGCTTGGATTTTATTCTGAATGAGATGGACAATGTTGGAAGGTTTTGAACTGAGGAGTAGTGTGCTCTGATGACTTCAGCTGCTCTGAGCCACCATAGGCAGATGTGGGGAGAAGGCAGTCCATTGAATGTTTGGAGAGCTAGCGTCCTGGGCATTGCCAAGTATGTATCCACTTAAGCCATGGCTCGGTACAGTCAGGAAGGTGGCTGTGAGCCCCTATGTCCTACCAGCTTTCACTGGCAGCCCCAGACTTCCTTCCCGATCCTGCTGTGAGTCCTGGGAGATGAACTGTGAACCAGCTACCAGGCTCCCTTATCCTCTGGTTTCCCCATTGGTTTCAGCTAGTGGGGAGGCCAGTGAGAGTGGTCGGGAGAGAAGAATCATAGTAGAGAAGTTTTCCCAGCTTCCTCCCTCTTAAGTCCCCTCTGGCTCCTGAGTCCACCTTGACCACAGGTTTCAGCTCTGGTGAAGGAGATTCTCTCCCTATTCCTCCCTCCTGGGACTTCAACAGTTCCTTCCTTCACTCTGTCAAGCCTAGGGTGGTGACTGACCCTATGGTTGTGAGTTCTGGCCCCATACTCTGCCCACACCTTTGTAAACAATCCCTTTAGTAATCTTACTTCAGATTATATAGTCTGAATTTGCCATCTGTTTGCTGCAGCAACACTTGTCTGATAATCCACCTTCTTCCTGGTGGAATTGGGAATGTTCTGACTCAGGAGGGCACCAGGGGCTGGTCCACAGGAACTCACATCCCAGAGTGGCCTGCTAGTTAGAGGGACTTCCCAGAATAGGTGTTGGTAACCGTGGTTCCAGGCGAGGTCTGAGAAAGCTGATGCCCTCAAGGTCACGTCTGTAAGTTGTTGTCTGGGTCCCTGTCTGCCCCAGGGATTTCCCCCGACCTTGGGAGGGAGAGTTCCTTCTGTCCTTTCCCATCTATTCCCATCCTCAACACACACTAGATTCAGAGGGACATTAACCTTCACCTGTACTTTGGAACCAATGAACATGTCAACAGGAGGTGGTAGGGTGGTAGCAGCATTAAGGGCTTGGACTGCAGCATCAACTAGACCTGGGTTCAAATCCTGACTCTGCTGTCTGCTGCTGGGCAACCTTAAATGAGTTACTTCACCTTAGTCTCTCTTTTGTGTATTTGAAATTTTTACAATAAAGAGTTTGAACTTCATGCATCAATAAAAGTTTGGGGGAAGATGAGCCCCCAGAAAATCTCTCCTAAGTCTTCTTCTTGAGAAGCAAACGAATGCATAATAAACCCTCCTTTCTTTGTGATGTTCACTATTCAGCTGCTCACAGTTGCTAAGATTCCTTTCAGAGGCTGTTTTGAAGTCATCTGTCAGCAAGGAGTGGAGAAGTGTTTTGCTACGAAAGCAGCAAAGGGTGTTTTCCTTAATGACTTTTAAATTATATTCTGCTCTGCACTTTCTAAAATAATGTCTTCTGAGGAAATAAGCTTACTGGATGGCATAGTTTGCTTTTAAATTGAGTTGCAGATTTAAAAAATCTGGGAAAGTGGTCCAGATGAACCTATTTGCAAAGTAGAAATAGAGACACAGACATAGAGAACAAACATATGGACACCGAGAGGCAAAAGGGGAGTGGGATGAATTGGGAGATTGGGATTGACATTTATACACTACTGTGTATAAAATGGGCTTCCCAGGTAGCACAGTAGTAAAGAATCTGCCAGCTGATGGAGGAAACATGAGCTGGATCTCTGGGCTGGGAAGATCCCCTGGAGTAGGAAATGGCAATTTGCCCCAGTATTCTTTTTTTTTTTTTAATTTTATTGGAATATAGTTGATTTACAATGTTGTGTTAGTTTCAGGTGTACAGCAAAGTGAATCAGTTATACATATACATATATTCCCTCTTTTTAAGATTCTTTTCCCATGTAGATCATTGCAGAGTATTGAGTAGAATTCTCTGTGCTGTAGAATAGGTCCTTATTAGTTATCTATTGTATATATAGTAGTGCATGTATATCAATAGGAACCTTTTTTAAACCACCGTTGTTTTTTTTTAATTGGAGGCTAATTACTTTACAATATTGTGGTGGTTTTTGCCACACATTCACGTGAATCAGCCATGGGTGTACATGTGTTCCCCATCCTGACCCTCCCTCCCCATCCCATCCCTCTGGGTCATGCCAGTGCACCAGCCCTGAGCACCCTGTCTCATGCATCGAACCTGGACTGGCGATGTATTTCACATAAGATAATATACATGTTTCAATGCTATTCTCTCAAATCATCCTACCCCAGTATTCTTGCCTGAAAAATTCCATGGGCAGAGGAGCCTGGTGGGCTACAGTCCTTGAGGTAGCAAAGAGTCAGACATGACTGAGCAACTGAGCACACATGTATAAAATAGATAACTAATGCGAACCTATTCTATAGCACAGGGAACTCGGTGCTCCATGGTGACAAAGAGGGATATATGTATATGTATGGCTGATTCATTTTACTGTGCAACAGATATTAACACAACATTGTAAATCAACTAAACTCCAATTTTAAAAAATAGAACACTCATTTGGGAATTTATATGAGGGGGAAAATTGATTATGTTAAGCAACTAAGATTGGGGAATTATCTGTTACAGCAGCTGGTGTCAATTTATACAAACACACTTTAACTTTTACCTCTAGAACTTTCCTGAAGATGATTTTAAACATCAAATATAAAAGCACTAAAAGCAAGAAAAGGAAAGAGGAAAAAAACATTCGAGTCTCATCAACAGTGTCTTTTTAGGGAAGGCAAGGGTGTAGTGGAAGAAAGAGCACTGGGCTGAAAGGTGTGAGTGTTAGTCACTCAGTGGTGTCTGACTTTTTGTGACCCCATGGACTGTAACCTCTCAAGCTCCTCTGTCCATGGAATTTCTCAGGCAAGAATACTGGAGTGTGTTGCCATGCCCTCCTCCAGGGGATCTTCCTGACTCAGGGATCGAACCTGCAACTCTTATGTCTCCTGCATTGGCAGGCGTGTTCTTTACAACTAGCGCCACCTGGAAGCCCTCTCTGCCCTCTGCTGCTGCTGCTGCTGCTGCTAAGTCGCTTCAGTCGTGTCCGACTCTGTGCGAGCCCAGAGACGGCAGCCTACCGGGCTCCTCCGTCCCTGGGATTCTCCAGGCAAGAATACTGGAGTGGGTTGCCATTTCTTTCTCCAATACATTTAAGTGAAAAGTGAAAGTGAAGTCGCTCAGTCGTGTCTGACTCTTCGCTAGCCCATAGACTGCAGCCTACCAGGCTCCTCCGTCCATGGGATTTTCCAGGCAAGAGTACTGGAGTGGGGTGCCATTGCCTTCTCCGTCTCTGCCCTCTAGGAGTTGGTAATTTAATGGGAACACTGTTCCCTACAGCGTTACATGTCATATGCTTCTGGTGAGACAGAGAAGCCCTTTCATCTGTCACTTAAATCCACTGAGGTTTAATGCTATTGGTGATACAATTTTACTCATACGTGAAGACTTTTTTTTCTGCTTGGTACTTCTTCAGATTACATGCTGAAGGAGAGCTGTGATGGGCAGGCTAATGAGAAGGTAGACTTTCTCTGTTCTATTCAGTATCTCCGACTACCTACCCCAAAGGTATTAGGACTGATAGGGAAGAAGCAGCTCATCACTTTTGAATTTCTTCTGCTCTTCCTCAGACCACACTGCTTCACCTGATGAAGGAGTAATGGGCAATATGACAGTCACAGAGTGAAAGAAGCTTCAGGAATAAGAGATCACGTGGAAGCAACCCTTCTTCCCTAGGACAATTCACCTTGCAACAGGAAGCAGCTAGAAATTGGACCGAATATGATAAGAGGGGAGAGAGCAGGGAGGAAGGGGGTAGGGATACTGAGAGATGCCAATTTATTTGGATAAATTGTGTTAAAGGCCACTTAACTTTCATCCAGCATGCCAAGGATGTACTATTTATTCATGAAAGTTTTGGTCTATTTTTCCACTCCAGTCTTAAAGTGGAGATATGTGAACCCTGCTTGGCAGAGTGCCCTGCTTACACAGCACCGTCCCTGTAACCTCACCCTAGTTTCTGGGGAATCTGGGGCTGGAGGTGAAGCAATCCAGAGCAGTTTTCTTGCATTTCATGCACCTTCCCAGAGTCTTCCAAATAAATGGATGGTCAGTTTGAGCAAGAATAACTTGTGTGTTTTTTTATACCACAAGCTTTGAGTATGATATCTTTGAATTCAGTTTAGATCAGAATCTATTGCCACTCCATTATTTGAAAAAGATCCTTAGCCCACCCCTGCAAATGAAATTTGCCTTCCAAGATGTGGGAAAGAGACATGAAAAAAGAAATAAATATTAATGATGGTATACATTTGAGATTTCCCAGTTCTTAAGAAATTCCAGGCCTGAGCATAACTTATTTGGGTATTATCCAGAAAAGCTGTTAGAAACAGAGCAAAATAAAATAATACCCAAGGCTGAAAACAAACTTTGGATTATATGTGGAGAGGGAAATTCTAATGCCATAACAGAAATGGGCCTTGGAAAATCTACCTTCCATATAAGAGTGACATGGACCATATGTACTGCAGAAACTTGGGTGTTGTCTAATTTGGAAGAGAAGCTTCAGGTGTAACATGCTAGCTCTCTGCAGATATATAATGGGCTCCCATGTGGAAGAAGGGTTGAATTTTTTCTGTCTATGGGGCAAAGGGGTTGAACTGCTATATTTATGTGTAAACTCATCAAATGAGGGAGAGAGATAGGTTTGTCTTTAGTATAAGGAGATATTTCTAGGAAGCGGTGCAAGGATGGAAGAGATCTTTGCAGAGAGAGGTAGCAAGGTTCTGGTCGCTAGACAGAGGCTGGGAAACTGCTTAGCTCACTCTTCTCTACTTGCTGCACTCCAACCATGCTTCTTTTTTGCATTTCCCCAGAGGAGCCAAGCTCTTGTCTACACCATGGTTACCTCTACCTATAATGCCCCAGGCATTCTCCCCCCACCCCCCGACACTTTCAGCCTGCTAAATCTTGCTCTTCCTATAGGCTCAACCTAATTGTTACATTCACATAGGTTTTTCCTGAACCCCTTGTTTAAAGAGAGTCTTACTAATAAAACTATGCCACAACACCTTGTTTTTTTTCCTTTATACATGCGTGCTAAGTTGCTTCAGTTTTGTGCAACTCTTTGCGACCCCATGGACTGTAGCTCGCCAGGCTCCTCTGTCCATGGGATTCTCCAGGCAAGAATACTGGAGTGGGTTGCCATGCCTTCCTTCAGGGAATCTTCCCAACCCAGTAATCGAACCCTTGTGTCTTATGTCTCCTTCATTGGCAGGTGGCTTCTTTACCACTGGTGCCACCTCGGAAGCCCTTTTTTGTTTATAGCACTTACCAAATAAAGGCACATTTGTGTGTGTGTGTGTGTATACAACCTTATCACATGCATATCATATTTTTATATATCTTACATGTATCTACATTTATTTATATAAAGCAGCACAAATATACTTTTTTTGAGGTTTTTTTCTTTTTTATTTCATTTTTTGGCTGCACTATGTGGCACGTGGGATATTAATTCCCTGACCACGGATCAAACCTATGCCCCCTGTAGTAGAAGCACGGAGTCTTAACCACTGGACCACCAGGGAAGTCCCCACAAATATACTTTGTGTCACCATTTGTTTAATGTAGGTTTCACCACTGAAAGGTGAGCTTTTTGCAAAATGTACTATGTTTTGTTCATTCTATTGTGTACAATGCTTGGAACATAGTAGGTGCTCAGTAAGTGTGTTGAATGAATGAATGAATGAGATTCAGCCACCAAAATGTCTTGATTAGTATGCCTCTTGAGTAGGACATGAGCCACTAGAGATGATTTTAGATGGAGCCTGGATCTAGCACTAAATAATATTGCATCACCTTGTGTGAAAGTAATTTCTTTTCAATTTAATTTCAACCCTTCTGATTTTGTCAAAGAGAAAGCTTTTTTAATGATAGTCTTTAATAACTGCTCTAACACTTGCCAATCTCCCTTGGCAGTGCAGAGAGAGAGCAGGCAATAGTTATCTAGCTGGAATATAATAACATGTTTTGTTTTTATTGCATCCATTTGTGGTTGCTTTTATTTGTGGCAAGTGATATTGATTTTTCCTTTGTGGACAAGATCCACAGTTTTCTTTTAAAAGAAAACTAAAAATGTGAGTTTATTTAATCAAAATTATTAAGGAAATAATGTACAGTTATGATATCTTGAATATCTAACACTTTGGTTCTTGGAGGATCTGAAATTTTGGAACAATTTAGGTCACTGATTCCTATTATCCCATCCTCAAACCAGCTCAGGTCCATGACAGAGGAAATGCAATGAAGTCAGTTTCATAAAGCTAAATTTAATCATTGTCATTCTGGTAGCATGTTCTTTTGTGATAATTAAGTATCCTTTTCCAAAAGAGATGGTGATTTTAAAAAGTCCTGAAATTGGTAAAACAGAGTATTGGCAGCTCCATGTTTTCCTTCCCTTTTAATTATGTAGGATGATCATGTGGGGGAGACAGTTGCACCTGCCTTGGAATCCGAAAGTCTGGGCCCTACTGAAATTAGAGGACCTCTGTAGTCCCTTCCAGTGTGAGAGTGGATTTAACAGTTGCAAGTAAAATCTTGGGTGCCCTCTATGTGAATAACCATTGAGTGTGTGTGTGTCGTGCTCACAGTGGACCCTTGCTCCCCATCCTTGCTGTTAAAAGGATTTGTCTGTTTTCCATTCATTTCAAGCAAGGATTCCAAGTAACATATTTATAATGAAAGAGGATGTATAAATAATTTATGGAAATGATGAGTAGTGTGTGAGGGGTGTAATGGGAGAGAGAGATGGTTGGAGGTGGGGTGGGGTGTCCTGGTAGCATCCTCTTCTATTGGAGAGAGGACAGGGTGAAATGGGGTGAACCTGAGCTGACAGGATGGATGTTCTGAGGGCAGCAGCCTTCCTGTTTCCTGAGGTGGGGTGATGGGAGTCGGGCACGGAAGAGAGCAGAGGTTGGCAGGGAGAGGGAGGCGGTCACCTGTGGCTGGTCACATACACGAGTCATGTGCCACCAGAAGGCTCTGTTACCCAGAGAGCAGCCTGCGGAAAGATTGTCCTGTTATGGAGCTGTTGTAACTGCTGCCTTTTCCTGCCATCTGTGGCTGTGTGGAATTGGCTTTGCTTACAGAACCCAAACCCTGAGGCTAAGATACTGATATTCCTGTTAGAAATTCAGCAGAGATAGTAAGACTGGAGAGATTATAGCCTTACTGATTGAGTCCATTTTGACGACCCCCTGATTAAAAACCAGATCCTTAAAATGATTTAAACTGGTGTAGCCCATGGTCATTGTTTCGTTGCTAAGTTTTGTCTGGTTCTTTGCAATCCCATGAACGGTAGCCCTCCATGCTCCTCTGTTAATGGGGTTTTCCAGGCAAGAGTACTGGAATGGGCTGCCATTCCTTTCGTCAGCTTATGGTCATCAGTTAATAGATGTTTTTGTGAAGACAGGTCCAATAGACAAATACGTTGCTTTACATATTGATATTTGGGAGGGATGCATTTAAGAACATGTGGACTATTTGACAGATGACCAAATGAATAATGTTACATCCAGCAGAGTATGATTTTCTTCATACTTAAACTACAGTCAGTGGAACTGTATTTTCTTTGGAAAAGTCAGAATTCTTTTAACATAGCTTGCTTAAAGAGAGCTTCCTACTTTAAAGTATGCTGTCCATCACAATAGGTGATTTTTTTTTCCTCCAGAATAATCCAAATGTTACACTTCTGAATTGAAAGCAACTTGAAGCCAATGAGTAGAACTTTAGACCTGCTGCTTACTGTTGATGAGTCTGCATTAACCTGAGTGGCCCTTCTAAATATTTGCCAGCAGGTGGTGACAGTGCCATCTGTGCAGTTTGCTTCCTTTTATTTATTTATTATTTAGAAAACACATACTGCCTGTTCATTACAGGAAAAATTAGAAAGCACCTTGGAGAACGGTGGGCAGGAGTCTCAGGGTCCCACCATTTGTAGGTAATCACTGCTGAAGTTCTGGCATATGACAGTCTTGGTTGCACAGTGACCAAAGTCAGTTCAGTAGTTCACAATAAGGTCATACTTGGTAGGTATCAGTAGCCTCCAATGATTACAGATCCCTGGAGGCGAGGCCCATGGCAAAAGACCATTGCCACAGCCTCCCAAAGAGGTAGAAAGGTAAATTGAAAACCGTTCTCTGAACCAAATCCTGTTACAGGGACAAACGTGCATCACCAGATGGGCTCACAGCCCATGCTGGGAACTGCTGGTGAGTCCCCGGCTCCCGGCCTTCTAGACACTAAGTGGAGCACCTTGAATGGAAGCACGTGGGGCGAGCAGTTGTAGCACCGCAGCTGTGGGATTCAGCCGGCCTCGTAGGCTGCTCACACCACAGAACCCACCTTCACACAAGCTGGAGGGACAGAGGCAGCTGGGCTCGCCTGATTCTCATCCCCGGACAGTGGCGGAGTTGTCTGAATAACATTTCAGGCTGAGCCATATATTTTCAACACCTGTCTTTTTATCAGTAAAAATCATTTCCAATATCCATTATGGTTATTAACAAACCCTCTGATATTGATCAGAGAATAAAGGTAATTGAAGCCTTATAATAGACACCAGTAAGGTGTCAACATGTGATTTGTTGTTCTGGTTGTTCTTTAGTCACTATGTCGTGTCTGACTCTTGGCAACCCCATGGACTGTAGCCCGCCGGGCTCCTCTGTCCATGGGATTTCCCAGGCAAGAATACTGGAGTGGGTTGCTATTTCCTTCTCCAGGGGATCTTCCTGACCCAGGATCAAACCTGTGTCTCCTGCATGGGCAGGCAGATTCTTTAGCACTGAGCCATCCGAGAAGAAGCCCTGACATATAATTAAGTCTTTCACATGCTAAGTAATTGCTTACTTGTAGGATATAAATTAAAACTCACACATCTATATATCACACTGTTTATGCTAGCATATTTTGAAGAGAATTATACTTTTTCAATTTATAGGTCAGGAGATGTGTGTATATAAATTGCTTAATGCTTTTCAATTTATATTCTGTATATGTGTGTCTGCATTGCTTAACAAAAGTGAAATTTCATGCCGTATATGGTGTTATAGTCTGCCTCTTTCATTAATAGCATGTTATGAATGTACTTATGAATCAATATGCCTCTGCATTATCAGTGCTAATGACTGTGTAGTATTCCATTTTATAACATAATTTACTCACAGCTCACTACTAATGGAAATTTGTGATTTTTACAACTTTTTACTATTATAGGTTATCACTACGAAGATTACCTTTGTGCATCTTTCTTTGTATACTTGTTTATTTTATTAGAATATATCCCTAAAAATGAAATAGCTGAATCATAGCATATGCACATTAAAAGATGTTTTGAACAAAATTTCAAGTTATTCTTTGAAAGGAAGTCTACTCTCACTGGGACCAGCTTTCTTTTTTAAATAATTTTATGTATTTATTCATTTATTTTTGGCAGTGCTGGGTCTTTGTTCTATGTGGGCTCTTCTCTAGTTGCTGAGAGTGGGGGCTGCACTCTACCTGCGGCGCTCCGACTTCTCACTGAGGGAGCATCTCTTGTTGCAGAGCACAGACTCTAGGGCACAGGCTCAATAGTTGTGGCGCACAGTCTCAGTTGCTCCGAGGCATGTGGGGTCTTCCCGAGTCAGGGATCAAACCTGTGTCTCCTGCACTGGCAGGCAGGTTCTTTACCACTGAGCCACTAGGCCAGCCCAGCACCAGCTTTCTTAAATACTCTCCCACATTGGAAGAATGGTTTTAAAAAATTTGCCCATCTGATAGGTTAAAAATGATTACTCATTAGTCTTGTTAGCAAAGTTGCACTTAAAAAAAAAAAATGTTTGCTATTTCATTTTTCCTGTTTATTGTTATTTCAAATATGGGCAGTGTAGGACGATTAACCCTCACATATTTACTCTCCCTATCAATTGCCAGATGCCTTAAAATTACTTACTTTTTGGGTTGGGGAACATGCAGTCAACTTAAAGCATTTTAAACCATCACCTTTTCGTAATTGAAGCCCCTGTTTAAAAGTGGGGCAGGGTTTCAGCTGTGCTAGTTGTGGTACATCCCCCAGAATCCCTTGGGCATTATTTTAGACCCTCCTTTAGGAAGGGAGAAAAAGACCTTTTAGCTGCCAAGCTATTCACAAATGCTGGTGAGATGCATGTTAGGTCATCAGCATTGAACCTGCCAAAGTAATATTCATATAACACAATGTGAAATGAGAGCTTAGGGTTATTGAATTAATTTGATGGATGTGGATAGCCCAAGAGACCATTTAACCCTCAGAGGGATACTTTCTCAGCAGAATTCACTAGTTTTCTTGTCTCCAGTTGATTAAATTAACCAGAAAAAGGCTATAGCTTCAGTTCATTTGCTGATGTGTTTTAAGGAAATGTGCAATAAGGGAGTAATATTTCCCCACCTCTACTCCATCAGTATTTTAGAATTCAACCTATGGATCCTTGACCAAACTCGGTTCTGAGAGGGCTGTTTCCGTGTGGTTTAGACATGAAAAGAAGACTAGCTTCCAAGTGTAGGTGACTCTGTACCCACGGCCATGAGGAACCTTCTCCCTCCGTCTTCACCTGTTGCCTGATGCTCACAATTGCTTTAAAAAACATTGGATCTCTAAATTAAGGATTTGTATTTAGTGAAAGTGTTAGTTGCTCAGTTGTGTTTGACTCTTTGCGACCCCATGGACTGTAGCCTGCCATACTCCTTTGTCCATGGAATTCTCCAGGCAAGAATACTGGAGTGGATTGCCGTTTCCTTATTGGGATCTTCCTGACCCAGGGATTGAACTCGGGTCTCCTGCATTGCAGGCAGATTCTTTACCATCTGAGCCATCAAGGATGTTAGGACCTAAAATTAAAATACATTGAAAGGTAAGAATGACTATAAGTTCACACTGAAGTATAAACCTCTTACCTTAGATCTTTCTGAGAGAAGGATTGGGCTCCCAAAAGGGAATGAGGTAAGTGAGTCTCCACCAGGGAGAAAGAGAAAGGAGAGGCTGGGGTTTGGTCTGACACTCATCTTGGAGGAACTACAGGTTTTCTTTTGAAACCTTTCCATTGTGTCACTGGTATTTGTAATGGAACAATTTGTGAGTCAGTTGGCATTTTAATTTAAATTGTTCTATTGCTTAAAACAACTTTCTCTCTTCCTCTGCTTTCCCTCTTACCAAACAAAGTTATAGTAGGGATTTAGTGAAAATTTAGTTTTTAATGTGTTTAGTAGATACCTCCTTTAAAAAGATGTGTTGATACCTCTGCTCTTCAGATGTTTCCTGCTTCTCACTCGTGAAAATCCCTGGTCCACTTTTTTCTGTACTGTTCTCATCTGTTTGAAGAGAATATCCTTTGGTTCTTCTGTTCTTGTGCTGTTTACTCATTCCACACTCTCTGTCCTCTGTTCTCCAAGGAAAACCCCTCATTTCTATCTCTTCTGTGAAGTCTTCCCTAGATCCCATCACCTGCACTCACGTGCCTCCTGTATTCAAACAGCAATCATCTATTTCTGGATGCATACATGTGTGCTCAGTTGCTAAGTCGTGTCCGACTCTTTGAGGCCCCATGGACTAGGCTCCTCTGTCCATGGGATTCTCCAGGCAAAAATACTGGAATGGGTTGCCATGCCCTCCTCCAGGGGATCTTCCCGATCCAGGGATTGAACTTCCATCTCCTGCACTGGCAGGCGGATTCTTTACCACTGAGCTGCCAGGGAAGCCTGTTTCTGAATACACACTCTCTAAAATCTCTGCTTTTTTTATACACATAACTGTCCAATTAATAAACTTTTGAAAAACTTTTTTAAATACCAAAGAAATACGTTGTCATAAAAATGTAAATATAGAGAAGGTGAGAGAATGAAATTCCCTTTCCTCACCTCTCTCCCTCCCCTACCAGCTCTCATAGGCCTAATATGGCTTGTTGTGTATCTTTTCTGACTTTTCCTATTCATATATAAATGAAATATATATAAAATTATTTATAAAAAAAATAAGATCATGCTGTTCTATAACTTGCCTTTTAAAACTTAGTGTGCTATTTGTAAGTTTTATGTTATATTTTCATGGTTATATTCTGGTGTACCTCCTACTTTATTTAAACAATCCTCTCTTGATGGACACTTAAGTTATTTCCAGTGTCATCTTATTATATACAGTGATGTGGTAAACATCTTTTTACACAGACCTTTGTGTACGTATCCTGGTGTTCATCTCACTAGAAGAGGAACATCTGAGTGGAGGGGTCTACACATTTTATTTTATTTTAAAAAAATATTTATTTTGTTTGGCTGTGCCAGGTCTTAGTTGTGGCATGTGGGATCGAGTTCCCTGACCAGGGGTTGAACCCAGGCCCCCTTCACGGGGAGCAGAGTCTTAGCCACTGGACCACCAGGGAAGTTCCTGCACATTTTAAATACTGACAGATATTCCCAGATTGCTCTCTAAAAGGGCTGTACTTATACCAGTTTACATTCTCATTGGCAAACTATCACTCAGTTCTTGTCTCACCTTAAGTACTACTTTCTTGGGGAAGCCTGACTTGTCACTTTTACCTCCACGTGGTATGGGGTGCCCTCCTTTCTTCTCATGGGTCCCATCAAAGTTCTGGTTCTTTCCTGAATTTTGGCACTCACCCCTGTATTTGAATGTTAGATAATCAGTCATACTGTTCCGTCATTGAGCTCTTTATTTTTCCTGTAAAGTTTTTATTTCCCCTAATTTCTAAAGTCACCCATGTGCACTATATGAAAATCCAACATTATGGAAATATCTTACATTAAGGAAATACAAAAAGATCTTTGTTTTAGAGAGTCCATTTATAAACCTGTGTTTCTCATTAGCACTGATAGCATGTGCCATACTAACTGATTCATACAACTATCTCACCTGAAAGCCTGAATTCTCTGAGGGGAAGGGACCATATCTTTTCATTTTTGTGCCCCAGCACTTAATATGGTACATAGTGCATCTCAGTAAATGTTTGTCACCTGAAAGGATTGGTTGAGGGGAGGGTGTAAGATAAGCCTCAGAAAACATGCCAAGTTACTTAAGTGCGTTTTTTTGCTTCAGTTCAGTTCAGTCGCTCAGTCGTGTCCGACTCTTTTTGACCCCATGGACTGCAGCACTCCAGGCCTCCCCGTCCATCGCCAACTCCCGGAGTCTGCCCAAACTCATGCCCATTGAGTCAGTGATGCCATCCAACCGTCTCCTCCCCTGTCATTCCCTTCTCCTCCTGCCTTCAATCTTTCCCAGCATCAGGGTCTTTTCAAATGAGTCAGTTCTTTGCATCAGGTGGCCTAAGTATGGGAGTTTCAGCTTCAATATCAGTCTTTCCAATGAACACCCAGGACTGATCTCCTTTAGGATGGACTGGTTTTTTTGCTTAGCCTTCTTTAAAAAGAATAGCTTTGAATGGATTCCTCCCATACTACTAGGCCCTTAACAGAATCTCTAATTCTGATGAAACTCACCCTTTTCTAGAAGATTTGGTTTCATAGCCCTCAGGACCTATTGAGTTCCTTTAACAAAGCAAATGCAGTAGCCTGGGAAGCAATTATTAGCGGAGGGATTACCAATGTGATTTGTTGCTATGTGTATTTATTAGCCACTGGCTCTGTGCTTGTGAAGTCAGTATTCCCTATACTCTGCTGAGCCAGGCAATCTGGTGAAATAAGAAGTGAGGCCAGGCCCTGTTCAAGTTCCAGAATCTAATTGCAACCAGAATAATAGATACCATATACTGAATGTTTTCCATGTCATTTCATCCTCATAAAAACCCTACAAGGAAAGTATTGTTTCCTCCAGGTTCCAGATGATATTCAGCCTCGGTCGAGGATGTGAGCTTTCCAAGGTCACACAGCTCTTAAGTGGCAGTGTGTGATTTTGAATCCGAGTCTTTTTGTTAATAAACCATCTTTACTCCTTTTTTTTTGGATCCTCTTTCCTTATCCCCAGGTGCCCAAAATGATCTTTTTACTGTGAAACAGGAAAAGCAGATCATTTTGATAGAAAAGCCTGGAGTCTCTTTGTTCATTGAAAACACTCTGAATCCTTGAGAAAACACCTCATTTTTAATTTTCCTTTTTTTATACTCCTCTTCTAAAATCATGGACCCTTGGAGATGAAAGGAATCAAGTCCTCAGCTCACACACTTTTGGGAGAGGAGCAGGCAATGGCTGACTTGTTACCCATCCTTACCATCATGGCAGAAAATCTTCCGAACTTTGCGTGCGTGAAAGGCCTGGTGTTGCTTTGGATTTATCTGGGTGCATCAGAGGTAAACTCTAAACTAAGGCTGAAACATGAGGATAGGCTTGTCCATGGACCCTATGAGGACACGCAAATTGCCTCAAAGCCACGTTCTTTCGAAGAGTCTAAATGAGATCTTGCAGATATCTTTTTGATTGTATCCATCCCATCCCAAATGGTCCAGCATTTCTTTGATTTTTACTGATGTGTAGAAAAGGAGATATATATCTATAATCCGTTATCTGAAATTTTAAAGGAAATTCTTTGCTTATCACATCTTATATTGCATCAGAACCCCAGTGGGGTCGGGGTTGCACTCTGCGATCAGACATGTTGATGTATCTGTGGTATGACTTACAGCTAGAAGGAAAGACTATAAATATGTGTCACTTGGGGTCAGATTTTTGTTACCAAATGATTGATTTATACACACTGAGGAAAAAGCTTTCATATTTCAGAACTTTCTGGGTCTCAGAATTAAAGGTAAAAATGTACGGGCCTATAATTTCCTCCCTCTCTGCTCGGATAGAAGTTGAACTTATGGGGCACCAGCATAATGTCTGATAGAGAACGTAGTTGTTCAGTTGTTTAGTTGCTAAGTTGTGTCCGACTCTTTGTGACTCCATGGACTGCAGCACACCAGGCTTCCCTGTCACTCACTATGTACTGGAGGAGAAAATGGCAAGCCACTCCAGTATTCTTGCCACGAGAACCCCAGGCCCTTTGTTAAAAGCAAAACAAACTTTGTTTCAAGGAGGCAGCTGCCTTTCTGACATTTAGGGGGCTGCTTGGCCCCTTTCTTGTGTGTGTGCTTAGCCCCACACGTGACAGGTCTCAGGGGTGGGGAATCCCCTCAGGCTGCTCTCCCTGACCCCCACTTCAACCAGTTCCTCAGCCACGTTCCCTGTCTGTCTCCCGAGGGGACCCGAACAGCCGGTCTCCACTGTTGTCTTTGTGAGGACCATCACACCTCACACTACTCAGCAGGCTGCTTTTCTTGAAGCCACATACTCCCTAAGTCTTTGTTCCTTGGTTCTGGGAGCCTTCACCATGGCAACCATTTTGGCTCATCTCAGTCCATTCCCAGGTGGTCTCTGAGGCTTTGCCCACGCGGTGCCACGCTGAAAAATGCAGCCTGGCCCACGAGATTGCTTTCATGTTTTAATTGCTTATTTTGGCTTGTGGCACAGGCCCAGGGATTTTTCTGCAGAGGGATGCGTTTCACCATGCCTGGTGGCCAGGCTGCTGTCTCTCACCCTTCTCGGTGTGAGCCACACACACTTCTTACACCCATGGTGATGCCTCGCAGTTTCCAAAGCCTTTCTGAGATTAGGAGGGGCCAAAGCCAGATGGTTCGACAAACTCTTGTTTCTGCTCCCACTCTGGTTCCTTGTGGCCGCTTACATTCTGTTTAGCAAATGCTTTTCCAGTTTGTGGGCTCCATCAAGCCATGAGTGTCTTCAGAAACTATTTATACCCTGAAGTGTCTGTCTGTTGCTGCTAGTGGCTGGAGTTTGACAGCTGGTACCATCAGCTTCTCCTGGCACCTGATTTATCAGAGTGCAGTATTCATGCCAGGTGGCTCTTGGGCCAAGAGTCTTCAGTCATCCAGTGACTTAAATTGCCAAGGCAACAATGTCGGGTGATACCTCAGGATTTACAACTTGTTCCCAGGCTCTCGAATTCTTGCTGACACAGTTTTTATTCCCATAACCACCCAGAACTGCAAGGTGTGTAAATCTTTGAACTTTTCTGCAGAATTCATTTTTCTGCCTTGAACAAGTGCTCAGCCCACAGAACATGGGCTTTAGGGAACCCATGAACTTCTGGAAATTGTGGGCACCATTTTCTGTGGACATGAGTGTGGGCATTTGTTGAAGAGAGGCTTATGTGGGTTCCTAGCATCCTATTCTAAAACAGTGTGTCCTCAGGAAAATGATTTAGTCTTCTGAGCCTCTGAAAAATGAGAACAATAAGATGTCTTACCCCATTCATTTGCATGAGGAGGCAATGACAAAATGTATATAAACTGCCAGGTACAGTGCCCATAAGCATTCAGTAAGTGTTGTTGTTGTTTAGTCTCTGAGTCATGTCCAACTCTTTTGCAACTCATGGAGTGTAGCCCACCAGACTCCTCTGTGCATGGGATTTCCCAGGCAAAAATGGGTTGTCATTTCCTCCTCAGGGTATCTTCCCGACCCAGGGATTGAATCTAAGTCTCCTGCATTGGCAGGTGGATTCTTACCACTGAGCCACCAGGGGAGCCCTTCAGTAAATGTTGGCTATCTCTATTCATCTATGATCCTCAAAAAGTTAAAATTATGCGGCTACTTTTTATCTCTTGGAATTAAGTACAGATGTATAATAAGTAATGATTACCAACATTTTTATAGCCCTTCATGCTGTACCAAGAATCTTTGCAATACTGCCTCATATGATTTTCACAACATCCTTGTGAATGGTGGGATAGACTGCATAATTATCCCCTCCCACAGATAAGGAAACTGAGGCTCAAGGGAGACCAGACCACTTGACTAATTGGGCTCAGAAAAATGACTTCTGCTCGGTTCTAGTGATCAAACAGACTATTAGACAAATGGTTACAATACAAAGTGTGATGAGTACCTTGACCCTTGAAGTCCAGAAAGTTAAGGTCATCAAGAGGGTCAGGGAAGGCTCCTGGAATAAGTAACTTTTAATCTGAGCCCTTACACGGAGGTAGGAATAGGCCAGGCGGAGAGTAGGCTGCAGAGTGTTGCCTCTAGAGGTGGAAGCACAAGCTAGTTCCTGGAGGCAGGGGTACCTCTGGGGTTGGGTGCTTTGTGGCAGAAGGGGATGGAGATGAGGCAAAAGAGCAGTTTTTGCACCCCCCCCCCCCACCTTGTGGCTCAGCTGGTGAAGAATCTGCCTGCAATGTGGGAGACCTGGGTTCGATCCCTGGGTTGGGAAGATCCCCTGGAGAAGGGAACAGCTACCCACTCCAGTATTCTGGCCTGCAGAATTCCATGGACTGTGTAGTCCATGGGGTCACAAAGAGTTGGACATAACTGAGTGACTTTCACTTCGCTTCACTTCCAAAAGATGAATGACTGAAGAAAGAGGAAAGGAATAGAGCAGAGAATTACATTTGGATTTATAGGCATACCTACATACCATGCAGCTATGTAAAATAATTCTGAGGAAGACAGACAACGTGAAGATGTGTTTGGTATATTAAGTGAGGAGGAGCATGTATAAAACTACCCATATGCTGTGATTTTAGTTGTGTCGAAGTGACTCTACCAAGGACCAAGACTTAGAAGTTAAGTTGAACAGAGAGTAACTCTTTTGTTGAGTTGATATTTTGGGGTTTTTTTTTTTGGCCATGCCATGCAGTGTGGGATCCCAGTTCCCCAACCAGGGACCAACCCCCCTGGACCATCAGGGAAGTCCTGAGATGGTATATTTTTGAAACTCACTGTGTTATTTTTTAGTTTATTTTTAATTTTAGTTGTTTGTTACTCCCAGTACTTGGCCTGGGTGATCCAGGCTCCAGCATTCATTCCACTAGGCCTCTAGCCTCTTTAGTTTTGATTGATTCGTTCATTCATCTTGTGCTTTTGCGTGCTTGAGCAAGTCCCAGTTATGTCTGTGTGTCCATCCCTGGATGGGTCAGTATTCAGAGAGCTCAGCCCCCAGGCCCAGAGCCCCATTTCTCTGTGTCTAGACAAGATCACTTTCTCTCACTTGCTCTCATGACACCTGTGATTAATACTCCCCTTTTCTTTATGTGAGGAAAAAGAAAAGGTAGCGACAGTCAGTGAACCAGGTGGCTCTTTCCACTATCCAGGCGGAATGAAGCAGGGAGACTAACTAGAGAGGTGACAATTGAAATAACTGGATATCAGGCAGAAATGTCCATTTGACCCGGCGTGTTACTGTTTGGAGTCTGGTGCTTTTGGAAGATTGCCTGGTTCCTTCTAAGTTTTTCACAGGGATCAAAGGCATTTGCTGAGTGTGTTTTTAAGCAGTTAGTTGGAAGGTTTCCCTCTCTTGCAGATCAGTGAGAAAAAAATCAGCATGATGCTGTGAGAGTGTACATCTACAAGCAGCCTTTACCCACTGGTACTCTTTATACATTCTGTGCATTTCTGAGGTTCTGTCCCTTCCAAAGGCAGCTTCAGGGCACAGAGACAGTTAAAAACGGTGTTTAAGATTTGATATATGGTGTCTGCTTTAAAGTGCTCCCAACACACATACAGTGTGGGGGAGAATATGAAATAAAGGTGAGGGGCATATGGGTTCTTTATACTGTTCCCTTCACCTTGTTTATGGTTTTGTTTGTTTGTTTATTTAGCTGCACTGGGTGTTTGTTGTGGCGTGCAGGCTTTCTCTAGTTGCAGCTCGCAGGGCTTCTCTCTAGCTGTGGTACGCAGGTTCCTCTTGTTGTGGAGCATGGACTCTGGAGCGCACGGGCTTCAGTAGTTGCATTGTGCAGGCTTAGGTGCGCTCTGACATGTGGGATCTTAGCTTTCCGACCCATGCTCTGCATTAAAAGGCAGATTCTTAACCACTGGACCATCAGGGAAAGTCCCTTGTTTGTTTTTTTCAAAAAAAACAAATTTAAGTAGCACTTAAAAGACTGGTCACAAAATACTTACTGGAAACAAATGTGAAAGCCCTAGTGATAGTGCACCCTCTGAGGCCCCTGGGAACAGCCAGCACCCTCTGAGGCCCCTGGGGACAGCCAGCCTCAGATGCCAGGGCCCTCTTTGGACCCTAGAGTGCGTGGGAGCTGATGAAGCAGGGGAAGCAGAGGTGCCCAGAGGTGGCAGCTGCCCGTGGGCATGGACCTCATTAGAATATATAACACAAAAAGGATAATTATATGAATTTTAGAAAACCAGAAAGAAATACTCCAAACTTCTACTCCTGCATGATTCATTTTATTGTTTTATATTTTCAGTATAATCCAGAATTAAAAGAAGTCTCCTTAAGTCGCTGTCATCCCTTAAGAACCCTGAAGGTCTGATGATGGGATTACATGAAAGTGAAACTTGAATGTGATGAGGAGCTGGGCCCCAGTCCCACAGCCAGCTAGAGGCGGAGCTTGGCCATGGGCCAGGTGTGGCATGTCCATGGCGTTTACACTAAAAAACAAAACAAAACAAAAACATCGTTTTAGTTCTGGACCCTTTTCAAAATGAGCATGGTCTTTTCTAACCAGCCACGTCCCAGGTTCCTCATCTCCCTTCTGTATTGTGCGTGGCGTTCCCTGACAGACAATGTCTTCCCACATTCAAATTGTTGACACCTAAGGAGTACATATTCCTTGCATGGTCATCAGTGAGTCACTTGTCAATCAGTATTGAACATGTATGTATCGTCAGACACTGTGTTAGGCACCAGGAATGTAATAGTGAACAAGATGCAGTCCTTGACTTGAAAAGCTTACACAGGCTGCAGAAGCAAAAAAAATAAAAATAAAAATAAACAAGCACTTACAACACAGGGGGTCCCTGCCTTGATGAGGACAGGCTTGGGAACATGGCTGTGGAGGGGAGCGGGGAGCACTGACCTGGCTTTGGGGATGTGGATGGGGGAGGGGTTGTTCCAAGGGAAGTTTCCATCAGGAAGTTGTTCCAAGCAAGCATCTGGAAAAACTGTTAACTAGGAAGAGGGGTGAAAAAAGGTGAGGGAAAGCTTTCCAGGCAGAGGAAATAATTACAACCTTTCCCAGAGCATGTCTGATGGCTGCAGGATATTAATATTGGATTTACTCTTACCACTTGTATTTTCAAAGAAAGTGTAACTTAGGCTTCATTTGAGCTCCTTGGGTAGCAGAGGAAAACCAAATATTATTCTAATCCGATAGCTTCGTCTCATCCGACGACTAAAATCGGCTGTCGAGGTAATTTGGTTTTGTCTGGAGGTCTCTGTCTTTCAGAGCCCTATCCCCACTCCAGCTCCTCCTTAAAACGGCCCCTGGAAGAGCAGGAAGCATGGTTTGTATGGCTGGTAGTGGCCAGTGGCCAGAATGAGCGGACCACAGGCTGAGTCCCTGTTTGTGCCCAGCCGGGACTGTTCCCTGGAGGGTAGTGGTGCCACCTGACTTCTCAGGGTGGCTTGTTGGCAGCAACCAGTGGGGGCTGTGGGGCTGGTCATTCACCACTAGCCTCCACATCCCTGCACACTGCCAGTCCATCAGCCCGCAAATACAAAAGGTGGAAAAAAGCATGATGATAGATTTTAACATTACTCCTATTTATTATCTTTGTACACCCAACATTTGGCTAAGTTTCTGGAAGCTATGGAAATTTGATGCCTCAATTAATATGTATTAGCTCCCCATCCTCTTCCTTCTGGTCAAGTTTCTCCCCTCCTCCCTTGAAGAGAGGACAGGCGGGAAGAAGATCCTTATGGACTCAAAGTGGCATTTGGGAGGTAAGACCTTTGGTACTCAAACAGTGTGGGATTGTAAGAATAAAGTGGAAGAAACCTGTCCACGTCCTCTAAATTTATTGAAACCCTATGGATTGTCAGTAAAGGCCAACAATAAAGTTGTTATTACAGTTGGTATTTGTAAAGTGCAAAGCAGTAATTTCCACAGAAGAGTGCCTGACTCATTGTACGCACTCAATGAATTGTTGCTGCTATTAGTTCTCGTTTTATTTAATCTCTGCACTGTGCCTCCTTGGTAGATGAAGGTATGATCCCTTTTCACAGATGAGGAAACTGAGGCTCAGATAAACTGACTTGCCCTAGAGCACTGTGTCATAAGTGGGAGGCAGCTTGTGAGTCTAGGTCTTCCTGCTTCAGCTCCTTCTTCAGTCTCCTTGGTTCCTCCTCCATATCTGTCTCCCAGCCACTCTGGTTCACTTACAGAGTCTTAAGGTGAGACAGGATTTCCATCTTTCAACCAGCCCAAAGGGAAATTCTTAAATTCTAAGACATAATCTTCCTTAAGGCTTAAGCACAACAGAGCCACATGGGATCAAACTAATTAGCTTTTGATTTTATCCTTCAGGTAAATTTACAGGCAAATAAACAGTACGAGCATCTTTAAAGGATTGTCTTCAGATTTTAATGTTAGATCCTATGTATGCACACACAAACACCTGATAAGTTATTTTAGTTGGTATCGATGAGAATGGAATTAATGGGCCTCATTATCTTTAGGCTCACTAAGAGCTTTCTACATTGATTTAGAAGATAATGAATGCACAGTTTGAACCATTTCTAATTCCAGCAAACAAACTAGCTTAAAGAAACCCTGCATTCTTTCAGTTCAGTTCAATTCAGTTGCTCAGTTGTGTCCGACTCTTTCTGACCCCATGGACTGTAACACGCGAGGCTTCCCTGTCCATCACCAACTCCTGGAGCTTGCTCAAACGCATGTCCATCGAGTCAGTGATACCATCGAACCATCTCATCCTCTGTCGTCCCCTTCTCCTCCTGCCTTCAATCTTTCCCAGCATCAGGGTCTTTTCCAATGAGTCCTTTGGCAGTCTGCAGATAGGTCATTAGAAGCTTCCCTGGTAGCTCAGTCGGTAAAGAATCTGCCTGCAATGCAGGAGACCCAGGTTCAATTCCTGTGTCTGGAAGATCCCCTGGAAAGGAAATGGCAACCACTCCAGTGTTCTTGCCTGGAGAACCCCATGGACAGAGGAGCCTAGCAGGCTACAGTGTGTGGGGTTGCAAACAGCCAGACACGACTTATCAACTGAACCACCGCCGAATAATTCATTAGTGTTGACCATGACTGTGCAGAAAACAAAATCAAGCGAACCTTTTGACCTGAATATGGAAAGCAAGACCTTTCTCCGGATGTTCAGTAGAAAGACAGCCAGCCCAGAAGCCAGGCACTCTGGCAGAAGGAGAGTTAATCATTTAGCTGCTATGACTCTACTGTGTTGCCTACTCAGGTGGACTCCAAACAAGTGTGCAGATGAATAATACATGCTGGCAATGGCTTTGACCTCTCTGAGCAAGTCCCCCTCCTGAGCAGGGAGCATCTGACCATGGAAAGACACACCCCGGCCTAAGGTTAAATCCTTGTTGTCCCTGCCCTACTAAATTGGCCATTTCCTGTTCTGATTGCTAATCTTTAGAGAAGTGCCCAAACCACCCACCTTGGGGCCCAGGAAAGGGAGACCGGCTGATATGTGGGGTATGCATTGGGGTAATGGCCCTCCAGCAATCCAGATTTTGAAGGGGCCTCCATGGAGTGTGTGAGAGGGTTAGCTGATCCTGGCAGGTTGTGCAACATGGGCCACTTATGATCCCTTAAAGCCGAGGCTTGGGTGAATCATTTAACTTTCCTGAGCCCTAGCTTCATCAGCCTCCAAAGCCAGTCCTGCCCTGCCCACCTCAGGAGGAGGAAGTGCTAACACTTGGTAAATGTTTACAGTTTAAAGCACAATTAAGTTGTTTCTAAAAGGTTAAATACTATTTACTGAGGTACCTAGAGGAATAAAATTGATGGAGACAGGAGGTGGTGTGGTGGTTACAGGTGGGTGAGAGGAGGTGGGAATGGGACTTGTGTTTAATGGGTACAGAGGTTTAGTTTGGAAAGATGAAAAGTTCTGGGAATTGATAATGGTGATGTTTGCACAACAATATAAATGCACTTCATGCCACTGAACTGGACGCTCAAATGGTTAATTTTATATTCTATACATTTTACCACACACACACAAAAAAAGGAAAACTTAAGTTGTTTTAATGTTCCTACACCCACATTCATCCAAGTTAGCCTCGAGGAGCAGCCTTCCTGCTACCAGACCCCAGTCTCCCTTCTCAGACTTCCATGCCACCCCCCTCCTCCAAGTGCACTGGTTGAGTAGAGGTTACTGGAGATGCTCAGGTCTGTCCTCAACCCCCACTTGTGCCAGGCTCTGCGCCAGGCCCCGGACGGACGGAGGTAAAAGGATGAGTGCCTCCAGTCTGGAGAGGGACACAGACTGCAAACAAGCCAACTTCTGAAACAGCGTGGGAAGGGCTGAGATGGGCTGGCCAGGCTGCTGAGGGAGGGCAGGAAGGCTTTGCAGGGTCCTGAAGGATGTGCCAGCACCAGAGTTAACCAGAATGGCAGGGGCATGGCCATCCCCTGCATTTTCCCTAACGCTCCATTTATTTCCTGCTTCTCTGAATTTGCTGGTGCTCCTCCTTCAGCTAGAGTGCACTCTTTCCCTTCTATCCCCTTGAAAAGCCTCCTAATGCTTCAAGTGCCAGCCCAGATGCCACCTCCCTTTTGGAAGCATTCCCTAAACCCAGCCCCAGTTGATCTCCCCTCCTCTGGAACTCCCACGGCGGCCTCTTCCGTCTCCATCAAACATGTATTTCACTCTGTCAGGCGATACAGCCGTTTGTATTTCTGCATCTCTCATTGGATATAGACTGGGATTATTCCAAGTAAGAGAAACCAGCTAGAACTCACCTTAGCAAAACAGTCATTTATCAGAACATGGACCAGGGCACTGTGTTCCTGCTCTCCTCCCCCCTCAGCCGGCTTCACAGTCCCTGTGGTGGGGCGATGGCACTCCAGGCTTCTACACTGCTTGGGGCAGTGATCACCTCTTGACTGGGTAGCTGTGGCGGGGGAGCAGGATCGCATATACACTGGGCATGGGTCAAAGCCCATGTGTGCTGGGGAGGAGCAGCCTTGAGCTGTTGGTGTGAACTCCACTCTCTGTAGTGGTGGACCCTGCAGGCCACTCAGGCCTTCCAGCTCCTCCCTGGGCTTCCCACCTTGCTTCCCTGCTCCCTACCCCACCTCTTCTGTGGTTCTTTCCTACCCTGCTGGCCATTTCTTCCTTCTCTTATTTGTAGATGCTGTGGCTTTCATCCATCCCTGCTGTTAGTGTTTTTTTCCTTTGATTTCACTGATACATCTTCCTGTTTTACTCATTTTCTTTAGATGATTCAGTTCATCTAAAGTTTGATTGCTATTTGTTTCCATTCACATTTAGTTACTGTTCAGATCTGAGTGTCTGACCCATGTGTTCTACTGTCTAGCGGTATATCTCCAGGAGATGTCCCTATAGGCACAAAAGTGTGGGTGCCATCTACCTGTCACCCCTGAGTCACCCCCATTCACCTGTGCTCCTGCATTTTCTATGGCTGTGAATGGTATCAACTATCCCCTGTCAAATCTGGGAGCCGCTGTGATGCTTTCCTGTCCTGTACCAAATGAACCTAAACTGACGTCAAACCCATTCCCTTAATGCTTCTCAGATCTGTTGGTTGCCATGGCTGTAATCAGGCCTGCATCATTTCTTACTAATTTATAAGTGGCCTCTTGTGCCATCTGCAATTTGTTTCCCTCTAGTGCGGCCCATGTGATCTTTCTAAATAAAATGTCTGAGTATGTCAATTCCTTGTTTAAAATCCTTCAGTGGCTCCTCGTTGCCACTGGAATGAAAGTCAGTCTTTAATGTGTGAGACACAGAACTCTCCCACACCTGCCTGCCCATATATGAAACCTCAGCTCCTGGTGCTCTCCAGCCTCAGAATTTTTGAGTATGCCTTGTTCTCTGGGACTCCCCTCATGCCTTCTTTTTTTAAAATAAATAAATAGATAATGTTTTATTATTTACACATGAAGCATTAACACAAGAGTGAGTAAAAAAGTATAGACTGCTTCTCGATTTAAAAGGGGGAAAGGTGAGGTTCAAGGGAAATGCATCTACCTCTTCCATGTGTATTTATACAGTTACCGTTGAGTCCAGGAGTAGTAATAATCTTATATCAAATATATCAGGCTCCTAGAAACCTGCTTCTACCAAAAAACAGAGAAAATGGCCTGAAGGTTCTAACAATAAATTTGACTTGCCCTGAAGTAAACCACATTTCTGCACCTCATATTGAAATCTCTCATATGTAAAGTGTAAGCTGGAAGCTTAACTGCCTACACAGTTGCAGAGCACAGCCCCGAACCAACTTTCCTGTCTTTTATTAGGTTTTGCCCAGGTGACTCAAATGGGACTTGCCCTGGGGCTGGAAAAGAACATGTTGGTGAGAAAGAAGACAGGGACACATGTTGAGTAAACAGCCAACAGCCTCTGCCACCATCCTGACTTGATGTTCCATGATGAACAGTCTTTTATGCTGCTCTGTACCAGACTGGCTACTTCCTACTGTCTGCACTGAATCACTGATTATAGAGAATTCTGTCTTGGTAGCTATAGTTACCCAAGGTTCAAACTTGTCAGTACAACTTCCTGTCTTGTGCTATTCTGTTAGTAATGTTTGGTTGCAAAGAACAGAAATATCAAAGAACAGTGGTTAAAACAAATAAGAGTGTGTTTTTTTTAATCACATAATATAAAGTCTAGAGGTAGTCTGGTTGAATTCCTCATCAGAACTACTTGGCATGTTGACTTTCGTCCTCATGGTGACAGAATGGTGGCTGCAGCTCCAGCATCACGTCTACATCCAGGTGAGGAGAAGAGTAGGAGAAGGGTTCCTTTTGCCAACTATTTCCTTTTATTAGGAACCAGAAACAGACGTGGACTTTATTCACCAGAACCATGACCTATGGCCATCTGTGACTTCAAGGGAGGCCGGAAAATAGTATATTTAGCAGGGTATGTTAGAGTAGTGACCAAAATTGGGGTCATGTTCACAAGAAAGAAAAGAGCAAGTGCATTCACAGCTAACAAGGTCTGTCATATATTCCATCAAATGTGTTTCTATTGCCGTAGCTACACAATTATATTTACTCTAGCTGCAGGCACTTTAGTGTTGTTATTCTATCTCTTGAAATGCAGGCGTCTGAATACTTTTGCAAAGTGTTTTCTACAGAATGCAGTTTTACATTGGAGATAAACCTGGCTTTAAATGGACAAAAGATATTGGCTGAACTAAGTGTTTTCTGGAAACCATACTCTGGAATTGTATTAGTTTTTCCACTATTGAACTATTTAATTAGACATTCACAATATATATGCAAATCATGTTAATCTTCTATTAATGATAATAGTCAGTCTAGATGGTCTGTGCTTGACAAGGGAGCATTAGAATGACTCAGTGCACGAAACTCTACTGCTTGCATCAGTAATTCTTCACAAGCGTTTAGTTTTATAATCTAAATTTGTTGGAATTAAACTTGAACAGCTCATAAATACTATAATTAATTTTTGTTCCACTTCAGGTCCAATTACAAATTGATTTAAACCCACTGCTAATAATTCTCTCTGCTGCCCATATATTCCCTGGATCGTGACACTCACCCTGTTGTGTTGATTTTTCACTATAGTCGCATGACCTGGGAGAGTGTGCACCACATTATCTGCTTAGCAGAGTGCCTGGCCCGTAGTAGGTGCGCAGTAAGCCTTGGTGGAAGAGTATCATTGCCAAATGACTCGACAATAATCAGTTACATGTCAGGAGCAAGAGGCAGTCCCCACTGGCCTACTAGTTCCTGTGTGCCAGCCAGTGTTTTATTTAAAAAGAAATCATAGTCTACAGTGTAGAATATGTCAGGCTGGGTTTGGATGTCTAGGCTGTCTCTGGTTGTTTCCTATATTCCTCTGAAACATGTGTGTGTCTCGTTGTCCAGAAGAGAATGTCTTTGCAATGCCAGCTCCCGAGTTACAGGGAACTGCCGTTAATGGTCCTAATTTGAGTCAGAAGCCAACCCCTGCACCAGGCAGGCATCTGTGTCCAGGAGGCTGGGCCACTTGTAAACATTTAAGATGGGATAGAATCTTTGTGTAAACGTTTAATTTGGGATCGAAGCGATGCCTATAAAAGAGGTTGGAGACAGACAGCCCCAGGGAACTGACCTGGCCACCTCGGCAGATTTGCTGTTCAGCTACTTCACCTGCACCTTGCTGTGTGCCCACTCGAGTTTTATTGATTCATTTACTCAGCGATGGCTGAGCACTAGCCGGGGAGCGTATGCCGGTGTTGTAGTCTGCTGCTTACCCTGTGTGTGTTCTGTGTCTTCTCTGTGCCTCAGTTTCCTTATCTGAAAAATAAAGCAGAAACACTTATTTTATAGGGTTGTTTTGAGCACGAAATGACATTTTATAGATGCAGCCTATATATTATGTATAACATGTTCATAGATATATGTAGAATATATTGTGTTATATATAATTGGATAGAAACTTGGAACAGCACCTAGAAGATGAGTATTAATGAAATGCCAGCTGGCACGAGTCCGCAGCCCCTTTCCCATGATTCAAATACACAAAAACGTTTTTTGTGGTTTTAAAAAAACTTTTATTCAATACTTATAGACAAAAATTCAAGAACTTGCTGTGACCAGGTAGGTAATGACTTTCAGCAATTCAGGAAAGTTCTCAGCTATTATTTCTTTGAATGTTTCCTTGTCCAAAAGCTCTTGACAACCAAAATTCCTTCATAACTGGGGCAGAAAATTCTGACCTGCTCTGAACTCAGTGGCTTGCAAAGCCTGACCTGAAAGGAGTCAGGGTGAGGGTATTTTGAGGCTTTATTTAGCCACTCAGTGTGAATATTCACACATTTTGCTGCAGAAATATCAGTGGTGGCAGATTACTCGGTGCAGCCCCAGCTCCACTGGCACTGTTACATCATACTATCATTTTCAAATGAAAAATTCTGAATCCCAAAGTGCATCTGGACCCAAGGTTTCTGACTAGGGATCGTGGCCCTCTCATCGTTTTCCAGCCTCTTCCCTATGGACCACACTGTGCCTGCATGACTGGACTACAGTCTCTGCCCTGAAGGGCTCAGGGTGTTGAGCGGGTCCATGTCAGCAGCATGTGTCAGAGGCAGCCTGAGGTCCTGAGAGCACTTGGAACAGCCCTTAGCCCACGTAGTATGGGGACGGTGGTTAAGGAAAGCATCTGAAACAGGTGTCATGGGTGAGACTGGAAGAACCCGACACCTCCTTGCATCAGGCCTGGTGCAAGAATCTGAGTTGCTCCAACCCGGAGGCCGAACAGCGAGGTGGTTGCAGAAGGCAACCACAGCCAGTAAATAAAGACAGCAGAAGTGATGAGCGGTGTTCTGGGTGCCCTGGGAGCCTGTGAGAGGGAACCAACCTTGTCTTAGGGGTCAGAAGAGACCTCCTTGCCCATGTTCCTCCCAGACTGAGACCTGAGAGGGCTGAGCAAGAGTGCAGTGGGTGAGGAACCTTCAGACACGTGGAACAGGGAGAGGAGAGTGGATGTCCAGAGCAAGGGGGTGGGAGAAAGCCTGTGGGTGTTGGGAGGGAAAGGGGGTCCCTCGGCTGAGCCAGAGGATGCCCAGAGTCTGGTGTCTCGGGAGACAGTCCTGGTTTATGACTGTTGTCCCAGCATTGTTATGAATAGCAGTGTCTTTCACTCTCCAAGGTGTCCCTGTTTGGAGCATCTAAGTATATGGTCTTCCCTACATAAAGGCCAACACAGAGAACTGAGAATTTATCCTCAGAGAAGTGGGAATCCACTGGAAGATTTTAAACAATGCACATTTTTAAAAAGTTATTTGGGCTTTTGCACAATAAAACACTTTTTTTCCCCTTCCTCTGTTGATCGGTCTCTTGGTCCCAAGGGTTCCTGGAATAGATGCCAGACCTGGCAAGACAGCCCAGAGTGCTGATGGCAGCCCGGCCTTTGCTGCCATAGGAAGCAGAACCTGTGTGTGATCATGGACCTGGAAACAGAGACGGTCTGATGATCCTGTGGCGCCCACACGTGCTCTTCCCTCAGCTGAACTCTCAGGAGTTCCTGTGTTGTCCGAAACAATTGTAGGGCTGTCCCTGAAAGTTCAGGAAGGGCGGTGGCCTTTTCTTTCCTTTCTCCCCATGTCTGGCCTGTGTGTGTTTGCCTGCTAGCAAGCCTGTGCTCAGGCGCCTGCCTTTCCCCCATCTGATTTTCTTTGCTGGCCAGAGCTCGCAGTTGGCAGACGCTGACTTATCAGTCTCATGCTTTTGGCCAAGAAAAGACAGAGGAGAATTCAGGAAACCCAAGATTCATGTTTTACTTTTGTGTAGGATGCTTTCAGTGCCTCTGAGAGACACAGACTCGCCCCTCTGGGAATTTCTTTACTCCTAGTTCTTACTTCTGTCACATTTTGAGCTCTCCTGTCTGCTGCTGGGTAGGTCGGAAGATAAAAGCTCCAAGACAGCTGGTAATCCCCTTTGGGCCGCACAGCGGGATGTAGTTTAAGGCGGTTTAGCAGTAAGCAGCAGATCAGTCCTCTGTGATTAGAAGGAATTGGAACAGTTCACAGCTGCCAGAAAGCCTCCCATGGGGACTGGGGTCCTTAACTTGATGGTGACTGTGAGGATAGACACTGGGAGGTGGGAAGAGGTTAACAGGGCTCCCCGCTGGGGCAGGCTGCCTGGGGCCCCACTGGCTGGCTCTCACCTGGGTGAATTCATCTCAGCTGCTAAACTGAGGAACAGTACCGAGGGAGTGGACAATTCATCCCTCAAGGGTGAACTTATGTGAACACACACAACTCCCACATCTACGTACACCTACACACACAGACACACAGAGCATTAGAATACCGATTTAGTCACTCTCAAATCAAACCCTTGCATTTTTTTTCCCCAAAGGCCAGCTGAGCTACAAATTAAGAGCCTGTTTTATTCATTTTATCCCCCTGCCTCTGAGGCAAACTTCACAGGTGATGATGCTGTCATTTTAGATTGTCTCTACTATAGCCCCTCAAAGTACACTCTCCCTTTACCCACCCACCCCCAACCTTTAGGTAAGCTTTATAAACTTGGGATCGCTAGCCATGCACTGGGAGCCTGAAGGCCCCATGAATATTTGTGTGTGTGTGTAGAGATTCCCAAAGAAAAGCAATGCCAAAGAATGCTCAAACTACCACACAATTGCCCTCATCTCACGCGCTAGCAAAGTCATGCTCAAAATTCTCCAAGCCAGGCTTTAGCAATATGTGAACCATGAACTTTCAGATGTTCAAGCTGGTTTTAGAAAAGACAGAGGAACCAGAGATCAAATTGCCAACATCCACTGGATCATCGAAAAAGCAAGAGAGTTCCAGAAAAACATCTATTTCTGCTTTATTGACTATGCCAAAGCCTTTGACTGTGTGGATCACAATAAACTGTGGAAAATTCTGAAAGAAATGGGAATACCAGACCATCTGACCTGTCTCTTGAGAGACCTGTATGCAGGTCAGGAAGCAACAGTTAGAACTGGACATGGAACAACAGACTTGTTCCAAATAGGAAAAGGAGTACGTCAAGGCTGTATATTGTCACCCTGCGTATTTAACTTATATGCAGAGTACATCATGAGAAACGCTGGGCTGGAAGAAACACAAGCTGGAATCAAAATTGCTGGGAGAAATATCAATAACCTCAGATACGCAGATGACACCACCCTTATGGCAGAAAGTGAAGAGGACCTAAAAAGCCTCTTGATGAAAGTGAAAGAGGAGAGTGAAAAAGTTGGCTTAAAGCTCAACGTTCAGAAAACTAAGATCATGGCATCTGTCCCATCACTTCATGGGAAATAGATGGGGAAACAGTGGAAACAGTGTCACACTTTATTTTTTGGGGCTCCAAAATCACTGCTGATGGTGATTGCAGCCATGAAATTAAAAGACACTTACTCCTTGGAAGGAAAATTATGACCAACCTAGATAGCGTATTAAAAAGCAGAGACATTACTTTGCCAACAAAGGTCGGTCTAGTCAAGGCTATGGTTTTTTCAGTGGTCATGTATGGATGTGCAAGTTGGACTGTGAAGAAAGCTGAGCGCCAAAGAATTGATGCTTTTGAACTGTGGTGTTGGAGAAGACTCTTGAGAGTCCCTTGGGCTTCAAGGAGGTCCAACCAGTCCATCCTAAAGGAGATCAGTCCTGGGTGTTCATTGGAAGGACTGATGTTGAAGCTGAAACTCCAGTACTTTGGCCACCTCATGTGAAGAGTTGACTCATTGGAAAAGACCCTGATTCTGGGAAGGATTGGGGGCAGGAGGAGAAGGGGACGACAGAGGATGAGAGGGCTGGATGACATCACTGACTCGATGGACATGAGTTTGGGTAAACTCCGGGAGTTGGTGATAGACAGGGAGGCCTGGTGTGCTGCAATTCATGGGGTCGCAAAGAATTGGACACGACTGAGCGACTGAACTGAACAGATATAGGGGAGGGGTGCACATGTGTGTTTTTCTGGGCAAAGAATTCATAGGTTTCCTGAAATACTCAACAACCACCCCCTACCCCAAAAACAGAGGCATGTGGACATCCACAGTTGGCTACTAAATTGATACCCTTTAAAGTAATACTTTATCATTTTTAATAAGCTTTAATACTTATGCAGCATACACTTAAAGGGATGGCGTGAGAAATGGCATCAGCTTTTCCCCTGTTGTCTCCAAAATTGAACTCTGATCCCAACTTATGTTTGCCCCTCAGCATAAGAAAAGTCCTGCAGATACTCAGATCTGTCATTGCCCCCTATCCCACATCCCTTCTAAAATATTAAAATGGTTCTTAATTAGAGAGGAAATCATTGAATGAAAAGAGAAATATTTCCATTAAGGAAGGCTGAGGTAGTTGGGAAAAACTTGAAGAGATGGTCTTCTAGAGTTGGAGTTATTGAACAAAGCCATATACTTGAAAAGTGTCTCCAGATGGTGTTATTCCTAAAGGCATAATGTAAATGCTTACCAGTATTCCCAGCAGAGGAATAGCACTGCGCTTTATTAGCCGAGAGGGAACACACTTTGCATTCTAGGGTAAGATTCAGGCTGTTTCTAAGGCAGCCATGCACACCTCTAATCGGCAGCCAGCGCAGTGTGTGGTGGCTGATCCCCCTTCGGGACCCCTCCTTTTGTCCTTGGAGGTCTGATGTGCCCATGGACTTGTGAGTCTGGCCTGGCGGGATTTGGGTGTTTAATGCGGTGTGATTCTGGGGATCAGACTCTTTCCTGTCTCCCCTTGTAGTTCACAGGTGAGATGTTGGCACTCACCCTACCCCTTCCATCTGACTTTGGCCTATTCCTATTTACACATGTGTGATGGAGAGAGGGGGATGGGCCAGGTAGTAAATACGTCAGGCTTCTGAGGCATATGTTCGCAAATCTCAGCTCCTCATCTCCACAGCTGCAGTGCAGAAGCAGCCATAGGTGATATATCAACAAATGGAGCTGGCTGCGTGCCAATAAAAAACTGTCACAGGCGCTGAAATTTGAAGTTCATAAAATTTTCACACATCACAAACTAGTACTCCTCTTTAGATTTTTCTGTTAGCTGTTTGAAAATGTAAAAACCATTCTTAGCTCATGAATCATGCAGAAATGGATGATGGGCTGGATTTTGCTAATCCCTGCTCTTTATCAACTTACCCCCAAAGTAGGTTGCAATGATAGAAGTCTTAAAACTAAGATATGATGTTAGAGGAAATCAGTGTTTGCTTTTTGGCATGAGGTGGCAATTGACTCAAAAGGGCCAGCGAGTCACTTACTGGGGTAATGGCAGGGTTCTGTGTCTTGCCAGGGGTGTGGGTTACACAGGTGAATACAGATTGAAGATGTATTTAAGATCTGAGCATCTCGTTGTGTATAAATGATACTCAATACAAAGGAAAGGAGTAACTACTGCATGTTGCTGTTGTTTAGTCGCCCAGTCATGTCCGACTCTTTGCGACCCCATGGGCTGCAGCACGCCAGGCCTTCCTGTCCCTCACCATCTGTTGCATAACAACCACAATATCTCAGTGCCACCTAGTAGACAGTAAGCACTTGTTTCTCCCACTCAGGTCTGTGGATCAGCTGGGGTGATTCTGCCCCATTCATGCGCCTATTTTGAGCCCAGGACTGGGGTAGTAGTTCTCTTGGCTGGGGCAGAAACACAAGGCAGCAAAGCGAGCAGTGCATGCACATTTCAAACCTTCCCGCCCCCCACCTCAGTTGTGATACTGCTCAGACCCAGTCCAACTGCTCGCAGCTACATACCCTAATTTAAGAAAATATGATTCAAATGCAAAAAATTTTTTAAAAAGCTTCATCCTTCATGTACGAAACCTGCCAAATCTCCACCTTTGAAAGGATGGCAAGTGTTACAGGACAGAAGGCCATGCATATGAAATGACAGAGGCTCGAAACAGGACTGAATACATGTCAAAATATATCTCCAGATAAATACAGGTGTCTGGAGAGTCTTCTGTCGTCCATGCAATGGTGACGACATCCTAGATGGTGCTTCCTCTCCTCGTTCCCTCAAGATGGTGATGCTCTCACCCTGCTCGTGCCACTCCCTCTGCGAACTCAGCCTGTGCACAGCTTCAGCAGCCCCCTTGTGCTACAGCCTGACCACTCTCTTGAGCTCTAGACCCTCACTGCTGTCTGTCTGCTCTATGCCCCAACTGCCACAAACATGTCCATGGCTGTGTTTGTGAACTTCATGCTCCGATTTCACTTCATACTCTGATCTCAGTGAAATAGTGCCATTGCCAAGCCAGGCATGCAGAAGTCATCCCAGACTCTTTTCACTCTCTTTCATCCCCAAATCCAAGCACTGCTGTCTCTAAATGACTCATCCCCCTTATATTTCACGGATTCTTCAAGTTTGTTGTTGGTCAGTTGCTAAGTCGTCTCCGACTCTTCGCGACCCCATGAACTGCAACACACCAGGCTTCCCTGTCCTTCATTGCCTCCTGGAGTTTGCTCAAACTCATGTCCATTGAGTCAGTGATGCCACCCAACCATCTCATCCTCTGTCACCCCCTTCTGCTCCTGCCCTCAATCTTTCCCAGCATCAGGGTCTTTTCTTCTGGTTGCTATGGTCCTATTTCACAATCTCATCATGGGTTGCCAGAACCATTGCAGTATCCTCCATGCTGACCTCCTGGTGTTTGCCTCACTTGCCCTAATCCTCCCCCCACTGTACCCAGACTGACCCACATCTGATCCTATCGCTCCGTTTCCCATTTGTGTGTGTTTTTAACAGTAACAGTCGTCTCCAGAAAAGAGCACTTGGGGTCTATAATGGGAGGGAGACTTGCTTTTTTTATTATCTATCTTTTTATAGTGTTAGACTGTCTTTCGAACAGTGGATGTTTTTCTTTGAAACTCAGTAATTATAAACAGAAATATTAGTAGAATTGGTAACTGGACTTTATGATTCATGAGAGATGGAGATGAAGGAGAAGGAAGTGTCAGATGATTTTTGAAATGTGAAGCCTGAATTACTGGCAGGTAGTGGTGTTTTGGGAGCTAATCAGCACGTGGATATTCTGCAGTTATAAATTAAGGACTTCATCTTCTGGTTTATGGGTCATAAGCTTCACCAGGCTGCACAGGGCTGGCTGCTCAGATCGCTGAATCCCACAACTCCTAAAGAGCAGGTAGTGCTTTCTTATCAACCCTTCACTGTGCCCAGCATAGTCAGTAAAAGCTGGTACAGTAGACCATTACTTTTAAAGACCTTTGGACTCCTGAATCCTGACTCTAACACATACTAATTCTATAAATTTGGGCAAATTACCTGACTCCTTTGAACTATATTTCTCTCATCTGTGGGATGAGAAATATTAACAGTGCTTCCCTGGAGGCTCAGATAGTAAAGAATCTGCCTGAAATGCAGGAGACACAGTTTCAATCCTTGGGTCCGGAAGATCCCCTGGAGAAGGGAATGGCAACCCACTCCAATATTCTTGCCTGGAGAATTTCATGTACAGAGGAGCCTGGTGGGCCACAGTCCATGGGGTCGAAAAGAATTGGACACGACTGAGCGACTAACACACTCTTCCATAACAGTATTTTGGGGATTAAATGAGGCATTTCATGTAGAGCTTTTTACAGTGCCTAGTTCATTTTGTACCCTTGGTAAATGCTGGCTTGTTGTGAGTGGCGAGGGAGGGTGTGCTGCACCATGCATGGTTCATGGGATTTTGGTTCCCCAACCAGGGATCGAACCTAGACTTTTGAAAATGAAAGCATGAAATCTTAACCACTTGCCTGCAGGGCAATTTCCTATTTTTGTTAATGAAGTGTGTCCAAGAAACAGGTTTTTTTTTTTTTGCTTGAAAACCTCCATTGCACAGAAGAGTATGTTTTTGGTAGCTGTGTCCTACTGGTATGTCATGTTGAGTTAAGAGTCATCTGTAATTCTTCCTTCTGAATCTACTTTCTGTGTTAGGTTGGTGGTTTACTTGCTATGTCGTGTCCGACTCTTGCAACCCCATGGACTATAGCCTGCCAGGCTCCTCTGTCTATGGGATTCTCCAGGCAAGAATACTGGAGTGGGTTGCCATTTCCTCCTCCAAGGGATCTTCCCAAACCAGGAATCAAACCTGGGTCTCCTGCATTGTAGGCAGGTGCTTTACCAACTGAGCTACAAGGGAAACCCGTGTTACGTTACTCATATTTTTTTCAGCCCTGTCTCCTCACTCCACCTCCCACCTCCCCCACCAATATTTTGTAGGCTTTACAGTTGTTTTTATCACATTTCATCTGTTTAGTCTTATCCTGTGCACTGATCTAGGATGAAAATGTGGGCGAGTTTAAAAAGCATTTGTGTAAATCTGTGGATTATAAAACCAGAATGGGTTATGAAGGCATATTATGGGGAAATCACCAACATTTTGAAGTCATAAAGTTCAGTCCTTCAACAAATATTTAGTTGCTACAAGTGTCAGTCACTGTTCTAGGTGGTACAGTGAGCAAAACAGAGCATCTTCCCCCTGCGTTGACTTACTGACAGTGAGAATATAAGTCAAGGAGGTAGTCTCGGGTGGTGATAAGTGAGGAAATGACACTTGAGCTCTTAAGAATGAATCAACTGTGTGAACTTCTGGGGAATGACTGCCCCGCACGGAGGGGACAGCAGGGTAAAGACTCAAGGGGGAGAGCCGGCTTGGCACATTGACAGAGCGACAGGAGGCCTGAGTAGAAGGAGAATGTGAGAGAGACAAGAGTGAGAGGTGATCAGGTCTGGGTTACATGGGCGACATCAGGCTGGTAAACCACGATAAGGAGCTGCTCTGTTTTTTTATGTTGTGTTTTTTAAAATAATTTTTATTGGAGTACAGTTGCTTTGCAACATTGTGTTAGTTTCTGCTGTACAGCGAAATCAATCATCCATACATATACATTTACCTTTCAGACTTCCTTCCCCTCAGGTGACCATTAAGTGGAGTTCCCTGTCTTGTACAGTGCATCTTCGTTAGTTATCTATCTTATATATAGTGTCAGTGGTGTATATGTGTCAGTTCCAATCTCCCAATTCCTCCCACTTCCCCTTTCCCCCTGGGTATCCACGTATTTGTTCTCTACATCTGTGTCTCTGTTTCTGCTTTGCAATTAAGATCGTCTATACCGTTTTTCTAGATTCCATGTATATGTGTTAATATATGATATTTGGTTTTCTCTTTCTGACTTACTTCACTCTGTATGATTCTCTCTAGGTCCATCCATGTGTTGTTTTTGATTTTATGATAGGCTGAATAAGGGCCCTTCTAAACTATCCATGTCCTAGTCTCCAAACCTGTAAATATGTCACTTACATGGTAAAAGAAACTGCAGATGTGATGAAGTTAAATATCTTGTGATGGGGCGGCCATCCTGAGTGACCTGGGTGGGCCCAGTGTCATCACAAAGGTCCTTGTTCGAGGGGGGCAGGAGAATCAGAGAAGATGAGGAAGGAGCCACAAGTTGAGGAATGTAGGAAGCTCTAGAAGCTAAAAAAGGCATGGGAATAGATTCTCCTCTGAAGCCTCCAGGAGGAACCCAGCCCCACTGACACCTTGATTTTACACTTCTGATTTCCAAAACTGTAGGAGAGTACATTTGTGTTGGGCTAAGCCAGCAAATTATGCTAATTTTTATAGTTGCAATAGGAAATTCATAAAGATTTTAATTCTAAAATGCAGCTGGGGGACTTCCCTGGTGTTTCAGTGGTTAAGACTGTGAGATTCCACTGCAGGGGCACTGGTTTGATCTCTGGTTGGGAAACTAAGATCTCACATGCCATGGGGCATGGCCAAAAAATTTTAAAAACCAGCCAAAAATTTAAATAGAATAAAATGCAGATGGAAGCTATTGAAGGGCTTTAAGCAGGGGAGTGACGGGATTGTATTTAATTTTTAAAAGAATGGGTTGTTGGGAGGCAGAAGGGACATCAGGGAGGCTATTTAGGAGGTGGTGGCAGTAATCTCAAAAAGGACATGACAGAGATCCAGATTAAGGTGGTGCCATGGGATGGGAAGGAGTGGACAGGTTTTAGTTGCAGAATCAGTGAGAACTGCTGATGGCATGGTTGTGGGGATACAGAAAAAGAAATCAAGGGTGATGCTGTCTTTGGGCTTATGTGGTTGGGTGCCATTTATTGAAATGGGAAAGATAGGATAAGAACTAGACTTAGAGGAGAAATTATGCATTCTGCTTTGGACATGTTAAAATGTGAGATGCCTGTTAGACATCCAGGTCTGTGTTGAAAGCAGATGAATAAATCAGTGGAAGTCTCGGAGGAGAATCCTTTGCATGTCCCCTCAGCCCTGGATAGGGCTTGCCCTCCCATGAAATTTCCCTAGTGCCACCATCAGTCACAGACTACCTGGCCAGCTGAACTTGACCCATTCCACGTCTTTATTTTTTATCCTGGGTTCATTTTTCATGGCCTGCTGTGTGAAAGCTGAATGAGCAATTAATAGAGTCTAAAATGAGGCCCAGTATGTTTGATAACTAAAGAGTGATGGAAAACAATTTAGGATTAATTTGGGCCCCAAATGTGTATGGTTATTTAGTGATTTTTCAGGGCGCTAAATGGATTGCATGAATTTTCATTGATGTTTAACTTTTAATTGTGTTCACATGGGGTGGCCAGCTGGAACCATGCCCAGAAAGACTAATGAGTATACAGACATCTGCATGCAGTTTGCCTTCCAAGGTCCAGTCAGGGAGAGGAAGGCTTCAAGTAAGGAGAGGAGAACTGTAAGGAGTGGGTAATCTTGAAACACATTTATTTTGAGAAAAATGAAAAATTATTGAATACTTTGGTTTTCTATTCATCTTAAATAATATGAGGTTTACTATTATTTCTTCTCATTGGCGTTACTGTTTTCCGCCCCCCCCCCCGAAAATTTGAACTTGTCTTTAAAAGGAGCTAGGTTGTTATTTACAATGGAAAGAACTCTAATTTGCATGCATTTAAGGTTCAGTTTGTGAACCAGGTCGACAGAATGTTGTTTACTGAATGAGTTTCCTCTGTGAAATACGTTGCTAAGCGTGGAAGAGGATATAGTAATTAGGATGCTTTTTGGCCAACTCACTGGCTTAAGTAATAAGGAAATTTGTTGTCTTACATAAGAAGAAGGAGTAGTCTGCAAGCACGGTATGTCAAGTTTCTGCTGTCCTCTGTGATTCTCATGGCTCTGCCCTATTTTGGCTTAATTTTTAGATCAGGAGCAAAATGGCTGCAGTGATTCCAGGCATCACATCCAGATCTGCTAATATCCAAAGGGAAAAGGAAGGTTGTCTCTTCCTTAACTGTCTAAAATGTGAAATAATCTTTCCTAGGAGCCCCTCAGCAAACTTTTGTCACAATCCACATACCAGGATTGGGTCCTGTGTCCATTTGTGAGGCAGTCATTGACTGAGGAAATGGACTTACCATGATTAGTTCAGGTCAGGGTTTGGCAAATATTACTGAAGTGTAATTGGCATAAGCCAGGCTCAGTCATTTACATAATACCTGTTGCTGCTTTCATGATACAGCAGCAGAATTGAACAGTTGCAACAGTGAAAATCTGGCAAAGGCTAAACTATTTACTGTCTGCCCTTTACAGAAAAGCCGCTGATCCTTGACTTAGATTAATCATCTGGGATATATGGGTCCTGGAGAGTCAAGGACAGCAGCCACTCTAACCACAAAAGAAGTGTAGGATGTGATCCTATTCCTGAAAGAATGTGTCAGATGCCATACTTTAATATGGTAAGGGAAAATGATACTTCAATGTGGTAAGAGATCTACAGCTTCTGGTTACAGTTTCATACCCAAATGAAAGATGTCTCATAAATGCTTATAACTGGAAACCATCTTCCTTTCTGCTACAAAGTAGGAAAGAAAAACCTTTCCAGGCATTTATCATGCCTCATTCTAAAGAAATTATAAAAATGAACATCAAACAAAGAACACCTAAGGAGTTAAAAGCATTTTTTTAAAAAATTCTGGAGAGTGTAGTAGTAGTATTCAAAAAACAAGTTTATGCAATTTTAAGAAACCATGCTCAAAAGAGGCAGGAAGCAGTGACGTTAGCCAATAGCTCAGTGAAAGCACTTCTCAACCTCTATTTTGCATATGTTTTTTCCTTTATGGCAATTGATCCAGAAAGAACAGAGCAAGTGTGTTTAAAAGATTAGTGGGTAGACAACATGAAGGACTCTTGCGATGTTAGAACCGTTCGTTCTGTATCTTGAGTGGATACATGATTTTGCACAGGTAGTGATGATGTGGAGAAGTTCACACACACACACACACACACACATGAGTACAAGTAAAACTAAGGAAGTCTGAAGATATGAGGATTTTATCAATATCAATGTCCTGGTTGTGGTATTATATTGAATATGACAGTTTTGGAAAAACCACTGGGGGAAACTGGGCAAAGTACACAGGGATCTCTCTGTATTATTTCTTATGACTGAAAGTGAATCTTCAGTTACCTCAGTAATGTTTTCAATTCTTTGTAATCCCATGGACTATAGCCCACCAGGCTCCTCTGTCCATGGAATTCTCCAGGCAAGAATACTGGAGTGAGTTGCCATTCCCTTCTCCAGGGCATCTTCCCAACCCAGGGATTGAACCAGTGTCCAGCATTGCAGGCAGATTCTTTACCATCTGAGCCACCAGAGAAGCCCAAAATAAAAGATAAATGAGTTAGAAGAGCACTGAAAGGATAGGTGGAGAGATGGTAAGAAAGCCTTGTCTGATTACATCCCACATGTAAGGGCATTGACCTTAGGGCAACTATTAGCAAATTTTGAAATGTTGTGGAGAATAGGAGCATTGCCCAAAAAAATGGGAAAATACTGTACCGTTTTTCACAAATAGTCTTTGACCTTTCTCTTAATCCTTAACAAGTTTAGAATAGATTCTCAAATAGGTGATGGTAATGAGAAAATAGTAAAGAGATCACTAAGAGCCATAAAGATTTACTAAGAATATTCTTTATGGTGACTTGGTTCAGAGAAAAGTACATAGTAAATCTTAATTTCAACAAGGTACTCACAAAATCCCATGTCAGATTTTGAAAAATAAGATTGTACAGTTAGCTAGCATAACTCAATGAAGCTATGGGCCATACTGTGCAGGACCACCCAAGACGGACGGGTCATAGTGGAGAGTTCTGATAATATATGATCCACTGGAGTAGGGAATGGCAAACCACCCCAGTACACTCACTGTGAGAACCCCATGAACAGTATAAAAAGGCAAAAAGATATGACACCAAAAGATGAGTCCTGCAGGTCAGAAAGTGTCCAGTATGCTACTGGGAAAGAGAGGAGGACAACTGCTAATAGCTCCAGAAAGAATGAAGTGACTGGGCCAAAGTGGAAATGATGCTCAGTTGTGGATATTTCTGGTGATGAAAGTAAAATGTGATGCTGTAAAGAACAGTATTGCACAGGAACCTGGAATGTTAGGTCCATGAATCAAGGTAAATTGGATGTAGTCAAGCAAGAGATGGCAAGAGTAAACATCGACATCTTAGGGATCAGTGAACTAAAATGGATGGGAATGGGTGAATTTAACTCAATTGACCATTATATCTACTACTGTGGGCAAGAATCCTGTAAAAGAAATGGAGTAGCCCTCATAATCAACAGAAGAGTCCAAAATGCAGTACTTGGGTGCAGCCTCAAAAATGACAGAATGATCTCGGTTTGTTTCCAAGGCAAACCATTCCACATCACAGTAATTCAAGTCTCTGCCCAATCACTAATGCCAAAGAAGCTGATCAGTACTATGAATTAGAAGACCTCTTAGAACTAACATTAAAAAAAGATGTCCTATTCATCATAGGGGACTGGAATGCAAAAGTAGGAAGTCAAGAGATACTTGGAGTAACAGGCAAGTTTGGCCTTGGATTACAAAATAAAGCAGGACAAAGGCTAACAGAATTCTTCCAAGAGAATGCACTGGTCAAAGCAAACACCCCTTTTCAACAACGTAAGAGACGACTTTATACATGGCTAAAATCAGGTTGATTACATTCTTTGTAGCTGAGGATGGAGAAGCTCTATACAGTCAGCAAAAACAGGACCTGGAGCTGACTGTGGCTCAGATCATCAGCTTCTCATAGCAAAATTCAGGCTTAAACTAAAGCAGGAAAAACCACTAGGCTGGGCACGTATGATTTAAATCAAATCCCCTATGAATATACAGTGGAGGTGATGAATAGATTCAAGGGATTAAATCTAGTAAACAGAGTGCCAAAAGAACTATGGACAGAGGTCCATAATACTGTACAGGAGGCAGCAAACAAAACCATCCCAAAGAAAAAGAAAAGCAAGAAGGCAAAGTGGTTGTCTGAGGAGGCTTTTAAATAGCTGAAGAAAGAAGAGAAGCAAAAAGCAAGGAAGAAAGGGAAAGGTACACCCATCTAAATGCAGGGTTACAGAAAATAGCAAGGAGAAAAAAGAAGGCCTTCTTCAATGAACAATGCAAAGAAATAGAGGAAAATAACAGAAAGGATAAGACTGGAGATCTCTTCAAGAAAATTGGAAATATCAGAGGAGCATTTCATTCAAAGGTGGGCACAATAAAGGATAGACATGGTAAAGATCTAATAGAAACACTAGAGATCAAGAAGAGCTGAAAAGAATAGACAGAAGAACTGTACAAAAAAAGATTGTAAATGAACCAGATAACCATGATGGTGTGGTCGTTCACCCAGAGCCAGACATTCTGGAATGTGAAGTCAAGTGGTCCTTAGGAAGTACTGCTCTCAATAAAGCTAGTGGAGGCAATGGAATTCCAGCAGAACTATTTAAAATCCTAAAAGATGATGCTACCAAGGTGCTGCACTCAGTGTGTCAGCAAATTTGGAAAACCCAGCAGTGGCCACAGAACTGGAAAAGGTCAATCTTCATCCCAATTCCCAAGAAGGGCAGTGCTAACGAATGTTCCAACCACCAGACAGTTGCACTCATCTCCCATGCTAGTAAGATTATGCTCAAAATCCTGCATGCTAGGCTTCAGCATTACATGAACCAAGAACTTCCAAATGTCCACGCTGGGTTTAGAAAAGGCAGAGGAGCTAGAGATCAAATTGCCTACATTCACTGGATCATAGAGAAAGCAAGGGCATTCCAGAAAAACATATTCTTCTGTTTCATTGACTACATAAAAGCCTTTGACTGTGTGGATCATAACAAACTGTGGACAACTCTTAAAGAGATGGGAATACCAGACGATCTTACCTGTCTCCTGAGAAACCTTTATGCTGGTCAAGAAGCAATAGTTGGAACTTTGTATGGAACAACTGACTGGTTCAGATTGAGAAAGGAGTACAACAAAGCTGTTTATTGTCACTCTGCTTATGTAACTTATATGCAGAACACATCATGAGAAATGCTGGGCTGGATGAATTACAAGCTGGAATCAAGATTGCAGGGAGAAATATCAACAACCTCAAATATGCAGATGATACCATTCTAATGGCAGAAAGCAAAGGGGAACTAAAGAACCTCTTCATAATGGTGAAGGAAGAGAGTGAAAAAGCCAGGTTAAAATTCAGTATTAAAAAAATGAAGATCATGACCTCTGGTCCCATCACTTTATGGCAAATATAAGGGGAATAGGTGGAAGCAGTGACAGATTTCCTCTTCTTGGACTCTAAAATCACTGCAAATGGTGACTGCAGCCATGAAATTAGAAGGCAGTTGCTTCTTGGCAGGAAAGCTATGACAAACCTAGACAGTGTGTTAAAAAGCAAAGACATTACTTTGCTGGCAAAAGGTCCACATAGTCAAGGCTATGGTTTTTCCATTAGTCATGTATGATTGTGAGAGCTCGACCATAAAGAAGGCAGAGCGCCAAATAATCGAACTGTGGTGCTGGAGAAGACTCTTGAGAATCCCTTGAACAGCAAGGAGATCAAAGCAGTCAGTCTTAAAGGAAATCAACCCTGAGTACTCACTCATTGGAAGACCTGATGCTGAAACTGAAGCTTCAGTATTTTGGCCACCTGATATGAACAGCTGACACATTGGAAAAGACCCTGTTGCTGCAGAAGATTGAGGGCAGTAGGAGAAGGAGGCATGAGGTGGTTGGATGGCATCACACATTCAATGGACATGAACTTGGGCAAACTCCGGGAGATGGTGGGGGAGAGGAAGGCCTGGCATGCTGCCATCTATGGGGTCATGAAGAGTCTTGGCGACTGAACGACAAATACAGTTAACTGGAGAGAGTCCAGCGAGTGATTTTTTTTGCTAGTGAATGTTATTTATGTCGGTTTCAGGCCACACAAAAGGAAGGGTAATAGTGAAGAACCCTTTTTATTAGGAATCTGGGAAAAAACATAGAGCCCATGGTCATGAAACTTACAGATGATAAAAAGATCACAGAAGGAGACTTCATGATGATACGTGGCAATTTAATTTCAGAATTCTATAGGAGTGCTGGGATAATGGCCCCAAACTAATAAAAATAAAAAATATTTTTAATTAAAAAGCAACAATCAGTCCTATATATAAATTTAAAGGAATAATCATAAACCTGCCAGATGAATGAAGAACAGCTTCACGACAGTTCATGTGGGGGAAAAAAGCCCAGAGAGATTAAAGTGATACTGCGATTGGCATAGCATGCAGAGGCCTGGGAGTCAACCAGGACTGACTAGGGTGGAGTCTGGGGGAGAGTGATAGGGTGAATTGGGGTGAGGTGGGGAAGGAGGTCAGTGACCAGAGGGAGCTGTACTCAAGAGAGTGACCTGTGACTAGATTTTTGAAATACCAAAGCTATACTGGACAGAATTCCTTCAAGGTGAAGAAAATGGTATCAGAAGCAATAGATAAGAAGGGCTGGTAAGAATTAGGTAGAGGTTCAGGATTGAACCCCAGTCTCCTCAGAGAACCAAGGGGAGCCCAACTCTCAGGGCTCCAGGAGCAAATGAAACATTTCAGTAAGGCCAAGGGATGGGGCTCCGCTGGGGAAAGGGTATCAGTGTTAAGGACACGTCTTTGAAATCTGCAGGAATGTTCCCTATCCCTCCCCTTTCTTCCTGTGAGTGCCTGGGACAGGTTACTTGCCATTTCTGAGGACTGGTTTTTGCATCTGGTCAATGGATGTGATAATAAAATCCACTTCCCAGAATTGTTGGGAGAATTGAATGTGGTTTATTAAATGCTTAGTGCAGTCTATGAATTGTTTTGTAGAAGTCCTGCCAGGCGCCTTGAGCTCTATTTACAGATAGTTAGTTACTGACGAATTCCAGAGCGTATTTACCTATTCAGGGGGATTTCCTATTGCAGTGACTTTGAATCCTGGTTGTACATTAGAATCATGGGAGCTTTAAAAAAAAAAAAATACTGATTTTGAAAAGAATGTTCCAATCAACCAACCAGACAGAATCTCTGGCTTAGAATGAGGCATTAAGAGTTTTTAAAGCTCTCCAGATGGTTCTAATATGCAGCCAGAATTGACAGCCACTGTCTTACTGTACCCTCAGTCCTGCTTGTCATTGACTCAGAGCCTCACTTAACCTAGATTTCGCCAGGTGGGGCTGTGGACAGTGACAGTCAAGTCTAATCTTGGGATGATCCAGAGGAGGAGGGAAGCTGCTAAAAATCAAAGCCACAAATGCGTTCACAGTAATAACCATCTTGAAAAGTACTGCATGGAATGGGTAAAGCACAGACCCCCTGAACTCTGGCTGATCAAGGCACATGTGGAATGTTGATTCCCTTTCAAGAGGAATTGGATAAGAGCAGACACAGTCTTTTTTTCTATGTATAAATTATAGAGAAAGAAGGGCGGTGGAGAAGATTTTGCTTGGATTTGCTTAAATAGAGTCACTATACATGTGGGTCTACAATGTCCTTTTTTAGGGGGGAGAACTTAATATATCATGGACATTTTGCCACTTAATTTTATTTTGGAGCAGTTGATTTTTTCCCATATGTATATATATGTGTGTATATATATATATGTGTGTGTATATATATATATATACACAGATATATATTTTGCTTCTGTAACAGTGCAGCTTCTGCCTCCCAGGGGATAATTTTGTCTTTTTGTGTGGAATGCCTGTGTTTGAAGCCTAGAGTTTCTGTGGACTTTGACCAGAGCTTTCATTGCAGGTCTTGCACAGCTCCCACCCTTCTGATTATGAATCTTTCCTGGCATAGGATCCTCATAGGAACCACTGACCAGAGCCTCCTCCATAGGATTTTGCTGTCAGATGACAGTTGTAAAGTGTGTTGGAAATTCAGCTCTCTGATACCCATGGTTTGGGGGCCAAATATTTGTGAGAGCTAGAAAAAATATTGTTGAATTCCTATTGCTTTTTTGTGATTTTGTATAATGTCAATTCTCAGTGACTCGTGTACATTGATCAGTAACAGAGGGGTTTGTGAGAGGATGCTGTGTTTAAAAGAACAAAGTGGATGAATAGGTGACCAGCCTTGCCTCCATGATGGAGCTTTCTGTTATTATCATGTTGGGAAATTGACATAATTTAATTCCAGTGCCTCTTGCAATAGCTGCTCTTGTTCATTTCCCTTTTATTCCAATGGGAAAAAGACAATCTAAGGTTTGAATAGCTTTTTTTTCTCCCTTACCCTTGAGGATCACAGTGAATATCATGCTTTTCATGATATACTTCCAAAGTGCTTTAAAATAATGCTGCCATTATTTCTTTCTCATATCAAATATTTTCAGAGTAACTATTCTGTGCCAGTCATAGTACCTGGCCTTTCGGAGCAGAGAACGCAAGATAAATCAGTTTTCACATCATTGTCTGGGTGGAAATTCTAAGGTTGGTCACTGAGGAAAGATGGATATAGGACTGAAGTGGTGAGTGTTTTTAAATGAGGATATTTTGTGTATATATAGAACAATAGATACCATTTAATGATTTATTACTCTGTGCTAAGTGTCTTTCTAGGAATTTTATATCAGTTGTCTCATTTAATACTCATAGGAAACTTTATGAAGTATGTGCTCTTATTATTTCCCTTTTGTAGATAGGAAAGTGAAGCACAGGAAGATGAAATAATTTATTGGGAATCACCCAGCTAAGAAGTGGTACAGTCTGAATTTAAACTCAGACAGGACTTCGCTGGCAGTCCAGTGGTTAAGATGCTGTGCTTCCAATGCAAAGGGTCCAAGTTTGAACCCTGGTTGGGGAACTAAGATCTCACATGCTGTGTGGCCAAGCAAACAAAAAAACTCAGACCATCCAGTTCCAGAATCTGTGCTCATTGTGAATTATTACTAAAGAATCTGTTGGCTCTCTGATATATTGTATTAGTAGCTTTCAGTTTTTAAAAAAGAAAAAGATGGTTAATTATTGTTAGCCATCAGTATCCCTGGAATCTTTCGGATTTTCAGCCTTGACACATGTTGAAGAGCTTTTAGAGATATAATATCATAGTGAAGTTGGTGATCAGAACTGATTCCCAGACTTTAAAAGAAATGGATCAAATCTTTATAGTGTGTTGTACTTTCAGGGGATGAACTTTTACCTGTAGTGGGTGCAGAGTCATATCAGAATGGATCTTATTCTCTCACTTGCAGTGTTGTTTGTGCTGAAAGGAAGTCCAATGAGCTGTTATTTTTGCTAAGTCAACTTTAGAGTTTATCAAGAAGTTTGCTATAATGTGGGAAAGTGTATGTTTCCCCAACCTGAATCAGTGTGTTTGTGGTTGTTTTTCAGTTGCTAAGTCATGTCCAACTCTTTGTAACCCCATGGACTCCAGCAAGCCAGGCTTCCTTGTCCTTCACTATCTCCCAGACTTTGCTCAAACTCACATGCACTGAGTCAGTGATGCTATCTAACCATGTCATCCTCTGCCGCCCTCTTCTCCTTTTGTCTTCAATCTTTCCCAACATCAGGATTGTTTCCAGTGAATCGGTTCTTCACATCAGTTCAGTTCAGTAACTCAATTGTGTCCGACTCTTTGCAACCCCATGAACCGCAGCACGCCAGGCCTCCCTGTCCATCACCAACTCCTGGAGTTTACCCAAACTCATGTCCATTGAGTCGGTGATGCCATCCAACTGTCTCATCTTCTCTCTTCCCCTTCTCCTCCTGCCCTCAATCTTTCCCAACATCCAGGTCTTTTCAAATGAGTCAGCTCTTCTCATCAGGTGGCCAAAGGATTGGAGTTTCAGCTTCAACATCAGTCCTTCCATGAACACCCAGGACTGATCTCCTTTAGGATGGACTGGTTGGATCTCCTTGCAGTCCAAGGGACTCTCAAGAGTCTTCTCCAACACCACATTTCAAAAGCATCAATTCTTCAGTGCTCAGCTTCTTTATAGTCCAACTCTCACATCCACACATGACTACTGGAAAAACCATAGCCTTGACTACACGGACCTTTGTTGACAAAGTAATGTCTCTGCTTTTCAATATGCTGTCTAGGTTGGGCATAACTTTCCTTCCAAGGAATAAGCGTCTTTTAATTTCATGGCTGCAGTCACCATCAGCAGTGATTTTGGAGCCCAGAAAAATAAAGTCAGCCACTGTTTCCCCATCTATTTGCCATGAAATGATGGGACTGGATGCCATGATCTTAGTTTTCTGAATGTTGAGCTTTAAGCCAACTTTTTCAGTCTCCTCTTTCACTTTCATCAAGAGGCTCTTTAGTTCTTCTTCACTTTCTGCCATAAGGGTGGTGTCATCTGCATATCTGAGGTTATTGATATTTCTCCCTGCAATCTTGATTCCAGCTTGTGCTTCTTCCAGCCCAACGTTTCTCCTGATGTACTCTACATATAAGTTAAATAAGCAAGGTGACAATATATAGCTTTGACATACTCCTTTTCCTATTTGAAACCAGTCTGCTGTTCCATGTCCAGTTCTAACTGTTGCTTCCTGACCTGCATACAGGTTTCTCAAGAGGCAGGTCAGGTGGTCTGGTATTCCCATCTCTTTCAGAATTTTCCACAGTTTATCGTGATCCACACAGTCAAAGGCTTTGACATGGTCAATAAAGCAGAAATAGATGTTTTTCTGGAACTCTCTTGCTTTTTTGATGATCCAGCGGATGTTGGCAATTTGATCTCTGGTTCCTTTGCCTTTTCTAAAACCAGCTTGAACTTCTGGAAGTTCATAGTTCACGTATTGCTGAAGCCTGGCTTGGAGAATTTTGAGCATGACTTTGCTAGCGTGTGAGATGAGGGCAATTGTGGAGTAGTTTGAGCATTCTTTGGCATTGCCTTTCTTTGGGATTGGAATGAAAACTGACCTTTTCCAGTCCTGTAGCCACTGCTGAGTTTTCCAAATTTGCTGACATATTGAGTGCAGCATTTTCATAGCATCATCTTTTAGGATTTGAAATAGCTCAACTGGAATTCCATCGCCTCCACTAGCTTTGTTCGTAGCAATGCTTTCTAAGGGCCACTTGACTTCACATTCCAGGATGTCTGGCTCTAGGTGAGTGATCACACCATTGTGATTATCTGGGTCATGAAGATCTTTTTTGTACAGTTCTTCTGTGTATTCTTGCCACCTCTTCTTAATATCTTCTGCTTCTGTTAGGTCCATACCATTTCTGTCCTTTATCGAGCCCATCTTTGCATGAAATGTTCCCTTGGTATCTCTAATTTTCTTGAAGAGATCTCTAGTCTTTCCCATTCTATTGTTTTCCTCTATTTCTTTGCACTGATTACTAAGGAAGGCTTTCTTATCTCCCGTTGCTATTCTTTGGAACTCTGCATTCAGATGGGCTTTTCCAGTGGTCATGTATGGATGTGAGAGTTGGACGGTGAAGAAAGCTGAGCGCCTCAGAATTGATGCTTTTGAACTGTGGTGTTGGAGAAGACTCTTGAGAGTCCCTTGGACTGCAAGGAGATCCAATCAATCCATCCTAAAGGAGATCAGTCAGTGTTCATTGGAAGGACTGATGTTGAAGCTGAAACTCCAATACTATGGCCACGTCATGCGAAGAGTTGACTCATTGGAAAAGACCCTAATGCTGGGTAGGATTGGGGGCAGGAGGAGAAGGGGACAACAGAGGATGAGATGGTTGGATGGCATCACTGACTCGATGGACATGGGTTTGGGTAGACTCCGGGAGCTGGTGATGGACAGAGAGGCCTGGCGTGCTGCAATTCATGGGGTCACAAAGAGTCGGACATGACTGAGCGACTGAACTGAACTGAACTGATTCAGATGGGTATATCTTTCCATTTCTCCTTTGCTTTTCACTTCTCTTCTTTTTACAGCTATTTGTATGGCCTCCTCAGACAGCCATTTTGCATTCCTTTTTCTTGGGGATGGTCTTGATCCCTGTCTCCTGTACAGTGTCACAAACCTCCGTCCATAGTTCATCAGGCATTCTGTCTATCAGATCTAGTCCCTTAAATCTATTTCTCACTTCCACTGTATAATCATAAGGGATTTTATTTAGGTCATACCTGAGTGGTCTAGTGGTTTTCCCCACTTTCTTCAATTTAAGTCTGAATTTGGCAATAAGGAGTTCATGATCTGAGCCACAGTCAGCTCCCGGTCTTGTTTTTGCTGACTGTATATTCTTTGGCTGCAAAGAGTATAATCAGTATGATATCAGTGTTGACCATCTGGTGATGTCCAGGTGTAGAGTCTTCTCTTGTGTTGTTGGAAGAGGGTGTTTGCTATGACCAGTGTGTTCTCTTGGCAAAACTCTACTAGCCTTTGCCCTGCTTAATTCTGTACTCCAAGGCCAAATTTGCCTGTTGCTCCAGGTGTTTGACTTCCTACTTTTGCATTCCAGTCTCCTATAATGAAAAGGACATCTTTTTTTGGGTGTTGGTTCTAAAAGGTCTTGTAGGTCTTCATAGAACCTTTCAACTTCAGCTTCTTCAGCATTACTTGTTCCGGCATAGACTTGGATTACTGTGATATTGAATGGTTTGCCTTGGAAACGAACAGAGATCATCCTGTTGTTTTTGAGATTGCATCCAAGTACTGCATTTCAGACTCTTGTTGACTATGATGGCTACTCCATTTCTTCTAAGGGATTCCTGCCCACAGTAGTAGATATAATGGTCATCTGAGTTAAATTCACCCATCCCAGTCCATCTTAGTTCGCTGATTCCTAGAACTGTCAACGTTCACTCTTGCCATCTCCTGTTTGACCACTTCCAATTTGCCTTGATTCATGGACCTAACATTCCAGGTTCCTATGCAATATTGCTCTTTACAGCATCAGACTTTACTTCCATCATCAGTCACATCCACAACTGGTGTTGTTTTTGCTTTGGCTCCATCCCTTCATTCTTTCTGGAGTTATTTCTCCACTGATCTCCAGTAGCATATTGGGCACCTACCGCCCTGGGGAGTTCTTCTTTCAGTGTCTTATCTTTTTGCCTTTTAATACTGTTCATAGGGTTCTCAAGGCAAGAATACTGAAGTGGTTTGCCATTCCCTTCTCCAGTGGACCACATTCTGTCAGACCTCTCCACCACGACCTGTCTGTCTTGCGTTGCCCCACCTGGCATGGCTTAGTTTCATTGAGTTAGACAAGGCTGTGGTCCATTTGATCAGATTGGCTAGTTGTCTGTGATTGTGGTTGTCTGTCTGCCCTCTGATGCCCTCTCTCAGCACCTACTGTCTTAGTTGGGTTTCTCTTACCTTGGACGTGGGATATCCCTTCATGGCTGCTCCAGCAAAGCACAGCTGCTGCTCCTTATCTTGGACGTGCAGTATCTCCTCACAGCCGCTGCCCCTGACCTTGGATGTGGGGTAGCTCCTCTCGGCCACTCTGGCGTCACTTCACTTCAGGTAGCCAAAGTATTGGAACTTCAGCTTTAGTATCAGTCTTTCCAATGAGTATTCAGAGTTGATTTCCTTTAGGATTGACTGTTCTGATTTCCTTGCAGTCCAAGGGACTCTCAAGAGTCTTCTCCAGAACCACAATTTGAAAACATCAATTCTTCAGCACTCAGCCTTCTTTACGGTCCAACTCTCACGTCCATACATGACTACTGGAAAAGCCATAGCTTTGACTAGATGAACCTTTGTCGACAAAGTGATGTCTCTGGGAGTGTGGCCAACATCCTTTTCTCTGTTCCCCTCCAGATCAGCTCGGCCTCTTCGATCGACCGGACATTGCCTCTAGGCTAAGTGGGCAACATGAGCGGCAACAACTTGGATGCGAACAACGAGTTTGATGAGCAGCTGCGAATGCAAGAATTGTACGGAGACACCAAGGATGACAACACCGAGAAAGATCCCACTGGAAAAACTTATTCTTTCGGGCAGCAGCCGACTGACACTCCGTACGAGTGGGACCTAGACAAGAAGGCTTGGTTCCCCAAGATCACTGAAGATTTCATTGCTACATGTCAGGCCAATTATGGCTTTTCTAACGATGGTGCATCTAGTTCTACTGCAAGTGTTCAAGATGTCAGTGTTAGGACTACAAAAGAACCTCCACGAAGACAATCCCCTGAACCCAGTGATCTGAAAAAGAAGGGAGAAAAGAGAAAGGGTGAATCAGGATGGTTTCATGTTGAAGAATACAGAAATACAAATGTTTATGTATCTGGTTTGCCTCTAGACATTACAGTGGATGAATTTATACAGCTCATGTCGAAGTTTGGCATTATTATGAGAGATCCTCAAACAGAAGAATTTAAGGTCAAGCTTTACAAAGATAATCAAGGAAATCTTAAAGGAGATGGACTTTGCTGTTATTTGAAGAGAGAATCTGTGGATCTGGCGTTAAAACTTTTGGATGAAGATGAAATTAGAGGCTACAAATTACGTGTGGAGGTGGCAAAATTTCAGTTGAAGGGAGAATATGATGCCTCAAAGAAGAAGAAGAAGTGCAGAGAGTACAAGAAAAAGCTGTCTGTGCAGCAAAAGCAGTTGGATTGGAGACCTGAGAGACAAGCTGGCCCATCCCGAATGCGTCATGAGCGAGTTGTCATTGTCAAAAACATGTTTCATCCAGCGGATTTTGAGGATGATCCACTGGTGTTGAATGAAATCAGAGAAGACCTTTGAGTAGAGTGTTCAAAATTTGGACAAATTAGGAAGCTCCTTCTCTTTGATAGACACCCCGATGGTGTGGCCTCTGTGTCCTTTAGGGATCCAGAGGAAGCGGATTATTGTATTCAAACCCTCAACGGAAGGTGGTTTGGTGGGCGTCAAATCACTGCCCAAGCGTGGGATGGAACTACGGATTATCAGGTGGAGGAGACCACAAGAGAAAGGGAGGAAAGGCTGAGAGGATGGGAAGCTTTCCTCAATGCTCCTGAGGCCAACAGAGGCCTGCAGCGTTCAAATTCTGTCCGTGCTCCAGAAAGGGCAGGGCCTTCTAGAGTTAGGCATTTTTCTGAGCACCCGGGCACATCTAAAACAAATGTTCAAGCAGCCGCAACTGAAATGGCATTTGAAGAACCTATAGATGAAAAGAAGTTTGAAAAAATGGAAAACTGGGGAGAAGTTGAAGAAGCTGCTTCTGAAAAAGATGCTAAAGAAAGTGGCCCTGAAAAAGAAGCTGAAGGTCCCCAAGAAGAATCTGAAGAGAGCTGCCTTGAAAGAGAGTCTAAGGAAGGCTGTCCTGAAAGAGAGCGTGAAGAAGACTTCCCCGAGAGAGAGTCTGGAGAAGGCAGCCCTGAGAAAGAGCGTGAAGAGGGTAATCCTAACAAAGAGTCAAAAGAGACTGTCTCTGAAAGAGAATCCAAAAAGAAGAAACTCAAAACGGATCCTGACAAGAACGGCCGTGAGAAGGAGTCTGAAGAAGACGACCCCAGCAAGGAGTCTGAGGGGGAGGCCAGCCCCCAAAAGGTGGCTTCTGAAGATGATGACTCAGAACCAGAGTCTGAAGACTGCTCGGAAAAGCAGTTTGAACATGGCTCTGAAAAAGAGTTAGAAGATAATGGCCTTGAGAAAGGTTTTGAAGAAGATGCCTCTGACAAGGAATTTCATGAAAACATTCTGGAAAAAGAGTTAGAAGAAAATGAGTCTGAAAAATCAGAATTCGAAGATGACAGCTCTGAAAAAGTGTTTGATGAAGAGGGCTCTGAGAAAGAGTTTGATGAAGAGTCAGATGAAAAGGAAGAAGAGGAAGATGCATATGAAAAGGTATTTGATGATGAGTCAGATGAGAAAGAGAACAAAGAAGATGCAGAAGAAAAGGAACTTGAAGATGCTGATGAAAAGGACGAAGAAGATGATGCAGATGAAAAGGTATTTGACGATTCGGATGGAAAAGAAGATGAGGAAGATGGAGATGTAAAGGAAGATGAAGGCATAGATGAAAACGTGTTTGAAGATGATGATTCCAACGAGAAGTTGTTGGATGACGATTCCAGTGACAAATTGTTTGAAGATTCCAATGAGAGAAGGACTGTGGGTGGTTTAGGGAATGTTAAAGAGGAAGGGCCCTTGTCCACAGGCAGCAGCTTTGTTCTCAGTAGTGATGATGATGATGATGACGACACTATTTAATCCCGTTAACTTGCTTTTTAGGGAGATTCCATCTCCATTTTGCCTCTGCTGCAGGGTAATTACTCGTAGTGTTACATGAACGTGTGCCTAGAGGTAGGAGGCCATCTGATTAATACCGTGAAGTGTTCATGGTTACCTGTACCTAATGATTTTAAATATGTGTTCATTGGCTGTTCAGTTCAAACTCCATAGCATAATGCTAGTTAACTTGCTCCTCATCCTTTGTCAGATTTGTTAAGTGCATGCAAAATAATATTTTTTAAAGTATCCTGATTGAAGTTTGTGACATTCAGAAATAAAGTTATTGATATGCAGAAACAGAAAATTGTACTTGAGTTAAATTGCATTTTTAATTCTTGCTATTGCTTTATTCATACTAACGTTTGGTTTTTTTTTAAGGACTTGAAAAACCCCTGTAGGTGTCTCCTTGCTTCCACTTTATGATGTTACCACTGATATCCCCATTTCCCCTCTCTAAACCAGAACATGTTACTAAAACTTATGAGGTAAAGAACTCTTCGGAGTTTTTCGCTCCCCAGTCCTTACAAGTTACTTTTTTTCTACCCTCTTCCGATGAAAATTGACTCTTCAATGTGCAAAGGTGAACTTCCCAAAGTCCACAGCTTCCATTATTGAAAATATGGAGGAGATTAGAATTCGACCATTTACTGTTTGGACACCTCTAGAAGTTGATTCAAGTTACAGGACCTTTCCCCAGAAAAATCTGTGTGTACACTACACAATCTTTTGTATCCAGTTTGGGGCAGTTCGTGCGGATACCCTGGAGTTTAAGAACTTTTGTCACGCATATTTCAGATTTTTGTTTTTGATTTTGTTCTAGAATCGTGGTACCTACTACTATGGAAATTGTGTAGTGCCAATAAAATGTGGCTCTTTTCTTGAAATAAAAAAAAAAGTGATGTCTCTGCTTTTGAATATGCTGTCTAGGTTTGTCCTAGCTTTCCTTCCAAGGAGCAAGTGTCTTTTAATTTCATAGCTGCAGTTACCATCCGCAGTGATTTTGGAGCTCAAGAAAATAAAATCTGTCTCTGTTTCCACTTTCTGCCTTCTATATGCCATGAAGTGAGGAGACTGGATGCCATGATCTTAGTTTTCTGAATGTTGAGTGTGTATGCATATGTTTAAATGCATGTAGAGATTCTCTGCTTAAAAATGTGAAAATCTCCATGCATTCCTAGATTCTCATTTTATATATTTTGTACTCAGTGATTTTAAACTCTTTCAATTGGTAATCTAGTCTGAAACTAACAGCTGTGAGTTACTATAAGCTAGGCTGTATAACCCTCAATTCAAATTCATAGTCCTAAATTATGTTTTTCTCCTTCATTTTACCATAATAATCATGAGAGCTGTCACTCACTGGATGTTGACAATGTGTTAATTTTTGTATTAAGCACTTTACCTGTATTCTCATTTAGTCCTCACAATAACCCTTTGAGATAGATCTTGTTATTCTCATTTTCCGGATACATAAGCAGAGGCTTAGAGAGATGGTTACTTGTTCAAAGTCACATAGATCCAAGTGGGGATCTGAATTCAGGTTTGTCTGCCTCCCAGGTCAGTTGATTTCCACTGTGGAAACACTGAGGCAGACCCTGATGAAGGAAGGAAGATGTTCTGAGTACTGTGTGCTTGTGTGAGGCTATGTTTATATGTAGCTTAATTTTAAAAGATAAACAATAGTAACTATAGCTTCCTACGGTAAGGTGAGCTCAAAGACATCAGAATTTGTATCCTAGCTCTGTTTAATATAAAGTTATTAAACCAATCAAAATTTCTCTGAGCCAGTTTCCCCATCTGTAAAATAAGGATAATAATACTTGTTTAACCAACATTATAAAGTTTTTGTTAGAAGGAAGTGAGATCACAGATATGAAAGTGCTGAGGAAGTAGTTTACAGGTATAAGGAATCACTAGCCAGTTTCTCATCCCATTCACCTCACATGAACTCTTAAAGCTTATTTCATATGATTTAGATTAGATCTTGCTGTGGATTTGGTTTAACTGCTTCCTTAAAAATTTATAATGTAGTCTGGTTTTTCACTTCATTCATTCAGCTTTTTTTGGGTCTCTGTCATATCCCAAGTCTTGGCATTGTTGCTGGAGGTATAAATTCACTCACACTGGATCACAGATCATTCTAGACATTTTCTGGTTAGGATTGTTGTCCATAATCCAGTCTGACCCAACTACATGTTACCGGACCCCATGCAATGTGAACAGGGTCAGACTCTGTCCATGGCAAACAGACTGCTCTGCGTGAAGAAATCTCGGGTCAGATGGGGCATCTGGCATGTGTTGTGAGTTTGTATCTTGTCCTGTGAGGTGGTGAGGGATGGAGGTGGGCTCAGATGAAGCCCAGGTGAAGAATTTCCCCAGACACCGAGCACAGTATGTAGCCCTCGTGGACTTGTGTCACAGTCTGCCTAGACACAGGAGGTCCCTGGCAAGTGTGTTTCAATTGGAACTGCCTGTGTGGCTTTTTAAATCCCCCCAAATGAAAAGAGCCGCATTTCCCTCGGAGCTCACCAAACAACAATAATTAATAATAGACTCTAGTCCATTGTGAATACATTTTAATTGTGTGTTCAACAGTATTTCATACTTGCACTCTATTTTTTTGTTTAATGTTCAAACTGAACATGCACACAGTTCTATAGCAGCTGGAGTGGAGACAAAGGTTGCTCAGTTCAATAAGTATTTACTAAGCTTTCCCCAGATGGACATTGTGAAAGATCACAACACGGTCAGTTCCAACCATAATCATCGAAACAACTAAACCTTTAGCTCTATTTATTTATTTATTTGGAATATAATTGCCTTACAATGTTGTGTTCGTTTTTGCTGTACAACGAAGTCGATCAGCCGTGTGTATACGTTTATCCCCTCCCTCCCACAACCCCATCCCTCCCCTCCAGGTCCTCACAGAGCACCGAGCTCCCTGTGACCTCTAGCTCTTTTTGATGCCAGCCCTCCTCTTTGGTTGCTTTTGGTCCAAGCGCTGACAGTGCAGTGCAAGAGGCTCTGGGACCATTCATCTAATTTCCCAGGGAGCGTAGGCAGATGAGAAATCCGAAGCCTGGAAAGTGCACAGTTTGTGTGCTCATTTGGGAAAGTATTAAAATCAGTTCTGTGCTCTCTGATAGCATACATGTGCCACTTTTCCAACTCACCCCTACATATGCTCATGTAACCACACATCCACTTCAAAAGGCTCACCTGTAAGATAATGGAATTTGGGGCAGTGAGGGGGGATGGGTTTTGCTGGGGAAAAAGGGAGAATGAGTTTCTGTTTCCAAAAACTGGGATCAGAACTGTTTCTAAAACATCATTTAACTGAATCAGTGCAGCGAGGTTAATTTGTAGGTGAGTTACAGCTTAATGGAAACAACAGCTTCATCACACTTGAGTTGCGCATTTCAAAGGCAGTAAGGTGATAGCGACTCCCATGCCAGCCCCCGAGCTTCCCCCACTGACAGCTGTCCTTGTGTGGGTAGACTTGGCCATGAGTGTCTCGGGTCACCCTGTGTTCCTGTGTTTGTGTGTCACTGTCAATGAGCACTTGGTGACCTCGGCAGAACATCCAGACTCATGCCAGTGACTGTCTAACCTTCAGTTCATTAGAAAAGTCAAGGCTTCAGAATTAATGCATAGATTGCTTACACTTTTCATTTAAACTGGGCTTGAAGCTTTCAGTGTTTCCAGCTGTACATGCTTTAGAGGGGCAGGTCTTTAGAAATCAAAAGGGTGTCCTGAAGGAGGGCTCAGTAATTCTGATTGGCCAACAGGCCAGGCCAGATGTCAGTGAGGAGTCAGGCCACCTGAGAGAAAGAAATCACAGAGAGGGTTGCTTTGATGGTGCGGCAGCTGGGAGCCTTCCCTGCCTGGCAGCATGCCTTCAGCAAGACAGATGTTCCCAGGCCCCGGTCTCTGTGCATGTCTGCTCCTGGGGAAAATAACTCTCATTCCTGTTTGTGCAGGTCCACCCTCCCTGATTACATTTAGTTCTCTGAGCGATTTGTCAAGAATTTTTGAGTGGCTGTGGTATACTCAGCTCCTGGTCTAATAAGAGAGGAGGGGGCTGCTGATCACTCAGTCTCCAGACCCCTTCCCTGGGACATGCATCCCCATCTTCTCCAGGCCAGTGGTTTTTTCTAAAGGAAGCAGGGGAGAAGTATTCCAGATATGCCAGGGCAATGCATATGTAATTGATGCATATAGTAGTTACAAAATGTAAAGGATGTTGATCTCTTTCCGATCCTGTAATCTCCCCAGAAACAACTATTATTTAGTTTATCTACTTCTACAAAGATATTCTATTCATAAATACATATCATATTGTACATATTACACCTATATGTATATACACACATAATATGCATACATGTATTTATTTATCCTTTTTATTTATATAAATGGGGGCATACTCTGGAATAATAGGTATTTCATACCTTAGTCTTTACACTTACCTTGAGAATTGTTCCAGGATAGCACAGGTAGAGCTGCCATATATTTTTTTTTTTTAATTTTTATTGAAGTAAAGTTGGTTTACAATGTTGTATTAGTTTCAAGTGTACAGCAAAGTGGATCAGTTGTACATATGCATATATCCACTTATATTTGGACTCTTTTCCCATATAGGCCATCACAGAGTATCAGGTAGAGTTCCCTGTGCTATATAGTAGGTCCTTATTAGTTATCTATTATATATATAGCAATGTGGATATGTCAGGCCCAGTCTCCCAATTTTTGGGCTTGTCAGGTGGCTCAGTGGTAAAGACTCTACCTGCCAATGCTGGAGCTGCAGCAGACTCAGGTTCAATCCCTGGGTCAGAAAGATCGCCTGGAGGAGGCAATGGCAACCCACTCCAGTATTCTTAACTGGGAAATCCCATGGACAGAGGAGCCTAGTGGATTACAAAGAGTCAGACACAACTGAGCGTCTCAGCATGCACATGTACAATCTCCCAATTTATCCCTCCCTACAGCTTATGGTTACCACCTGGTAACCATAAATTTGTTTTCTACATCTGTACATATTCTTTTTAATAGCTGTGGAATGTTTGTTCCATCTTTCAAATGGACCATCTAAACCACTTACTTCAGCCTTTTATTGTTGCACAGTTTGGCTGTGTAAGCTTTTGTCATCCCAATAATACTTAGTTGAATTTGAATATACGTGATTTGTTATGGGCACATGTGCTGATTTATATGTAGAATCAGTTTGTAGAAGTAGAATTACTAGGCCCAATGGTATATCCTTTTTGTTTTGTTCTATTTATTGGCCATCTATGTTTCTTTTTTTTTGGTCTCAGGTGTATAACAGAATGATCTGATATTTGTATATATTGCAGAATGATCACCAGAGTAAGTCTAGTTAATATCTGTCACTATACGGTTATAGAATTTTTTTTCTTGTAATGAAAAGTTTTTAAGATTTACTCTTTTAGCAACTTTCAGATATACAAATACAGTATTATTAATTGTAGTTTAATTCTATAATTAATAATAGCTTAATTAATTCAGTATTATTAATTATAATTAATATATAATGCTGTATATTATATCCCATGACTTATTTATTTTATAGGGTATATCCTTTTTGATATTAATAGAAATTACCAAATTGCCTTTCTAAATAGTATTTATTCATTTACACCTTCCCAGACATGCATAAGAATGCATAATCTGACTGTCTTTCCCCAACGCCCACTCCCACCTAGGCCATATCAGTCTGTCTGTTGTAGAGGAGAAAGTTTTGGGCTGGATATGAGCCTGAATGTTTTTAAAGCACCTCATGAGTGTTAGCAGTCTTTTAGTTGGTTTCAGGTCATGGAAAATCTACCTCAAACCAAAAAAAATTTTAAGTGGAGAACTGTCTTGGAACATGTAACAGAAGTCTAGAGTGAATGTGTGGTTCAGACATAACTACATCCAAGAAGGGCTGCCATGTTGTTGCATCACTCCAGGGGGCGCATTCAGGTTTTATTAGAAAACAGTGTGTTGTGCCCCTGGAATTAGTGGCCCCATGCTTGGGGGCACAGTTGAAGTCATGGGGACTTGGTCTTTCTCCACCTCTTAGACCTGTTTTCCTGGGGTTTTCTTTGTTGTCAGGCAGGCCTTCTCTTAAGAGGTCACCCTAGGGGTGGCTCTAGGGTTCTATTTTATCAGTTTTATAACCTCAGAACCAAGAGCTTCTCTTTCTCTGTAGATGTGGAAAAAGACTCACAAATGAGCCTCCTTGACCTGACTTGGGTCAGGTGCTCATCCTTAACAACTCATCACTTTGGGGAATATCTTTTGATGTGTTTGCCCATCATTCATTCTCTATCTTATAATAGCACTTTGATTGATTTTTTCTTCCTCGGCAGTCAGTCCACATGGCCTGACTCCCTACCTTCCTCCAGGGGTGAGCATGGTACCCAGGCATCCATCTTTCCAATGGCCAAAGCAATTCTGATCCTCAGATACCACCGCTAACGCATCTGCATGCTAGATGAGGGCTTCTTAAACTCGAGAGAGTTACAGCTGAAGGAGAAAGGATACACATTTTGTGCATCCAGAATACCTGGTGATCTTGTAACAAAGCAGATTTTGGCTCATTAGTTCTAGGATGGCACCCAAGATTTTGCATTCCTAACAGGCTTTAGAATGATACTGATGCTACTGGTCCAAGGGCCAAGCCTTGGAACAAGGGGATATACCATGGATCCAATGAGTTCTTTGAGTTCCTTTAGTCCAGTACTTTTGAGATTTCATAGCATATCCAGGTTATTAAATAAACAAAATCTCCACACGCAGTCAATTTCAGTGTGTCTTCATTTCACAGAGCAAAGAGAAATTACTTTCATAATCACATTTATCAGAAAACATTGTTAAAACGTTCATTCATTTGAGTCATAAAATTCTATTGCCGGCCGTGGTGGGGAGGGGAGAGGAAGCCTTTGGTGGACTGTTTCTGAAGAATTGTGCTTTTGTCCAATGTTGGCAGGAAAGTACCTTTTCCCTCTGGGGACTATGAGCTCTCTGTTGTCTTAGTTAAAAAAAAAAAAAAAAACAACTGTTGTTTCCACCTCAAACCAGTGACTTATTAGTGCTTTGCCTAAGGAACCAATTTGCTCTTGGTAGACACTAAGTTTTACATATCCAGTTATCCCATCCTGGTAGGGTGGTCTGTTAGCAAATCTGCGGACAATATACTGGTTTCTTGGAAATAACAAAGTCACTTTCTCTCATGACCAAGTGCTCCTAGATTTTCTTTTCTCATCATCTCTCAGAACCAATATTTCAGTGCAGGATTAACTTGAAAAGCATTAAAGATTTTCTTTGCTCTCCCTAATTCAGATCAGGATTGAATGGACCTTTCCCTTCCCCCTTACCACTTATTGAATCAGAAAAATGAGTTCTTTTGCAAAGCAATTTCATGCCTTGTTATCCCCCACATGTCTCTCAAATACAAAGTTAGATGGCATTGCCAGAAAGTCTCTATTCATTCTAGAGATTGAAAAGGGGATTTTTTAAAAGGGGCTCAGTAAACCTGTGACACTGCCCATTCATTTTCTCCTGCCTTGTGTAGCATCGTGATAGTATTTGCTTTCAAACCATGCCTCCTCCAAGGAAAATTGTGGCCTCAAACATTTGCATCATTATGTAAATAGAGGTTAATGAATCGACTATACAGAATGTACTGTGACTGATAATTTGGCTTTTTTTATGAGAAAATAAAAAGCAGCTGGTTTTTTCTTCTGTTTTTCTTGGTACATCCTCATACTCTTCTGTTTTACAGATACGGCTTTTACGAGAAGGTTAGTCTAGAGAATTCTGCAGAACTCTCATCTTGCCCTTCATTTTCTTATCGCCAAACTGTTAAGTAAAGCCAGTCTCATCTGTAAGCTTGGAAAACAGCTTTAAGACTTAATTATTAAAAGGTAACATTTCCTCTGTAAACGCTGTGGGTGCATGCTAAATCATTTCAGTTGTGTCCAACTCTTTGTGACCTTATGGACTGTAGCCCTCCATGCTTCTCTGTCTGTGGGATTCTCCAGGCAAGAATACTGGAGTGGGTTGCCATGTCCTCTTCCAGGGGATCTTCCCGACCCAGGGGTTGAACCCGTGTCTCTTATGTCTCCTGCATTGGCAGGTGGGTTCTTTTCCACTAGTGCCACCTGGGAAGCCCTCTGTAAATACTGATCCTCTATAAATATTGTGTTGTATACATTTGCCTTTTGAGATTAGTATAATCTACCCACTGAGTTGGAATTAACTTAAAATGCTCAGGAAATGGGACATTGAGTCCCTCCATTGGTTCTCTGTACCTACTACTGACTCACTAGTGACCGAACTGTACTTAGATGATCCCCAAACTGGCAAGTCATGAATCAACAAATTGTACTTTGAAGGTGGCATAGAAGGAGTCTTCTTCATCCATTAGCAGTATGAATAGTTGGAGACACAAGCTGGAGTTTGGTCAACTGGCCAAATGACATGTTTCTTAACAATTCCTTATTGAATACTTGCTGTGTTCCAAGGCATGGGGGTAGGTTCTGGGAATATAGTGATAAATCCAACATATGGAGCCCTGACCTCATGGGGATAACTTAAATGAACTGTTTCACTTCTTCGGGCCTTACTTGAAAAACAAGGTTAATTCTTAACCTCACACGATTTCTGTGCTGACACATTTGAAAGTGAAAGTCACTCAGTCCTCTCCGACTCTGCGATGCCATGGACTGTCTATGGAATTCTCCAGGCCAGAATATTGGAGTGGGTAGCCTTTCCCTTCTCCAGGAGATCTCCCCAGCCCAGGGATCAAACCCAGGCCTCCTGCATTGCAGGCAGGTTCTTTACCAGCTGAGCCACAAGGGAATCTCAACAACACTGGAGTGGGTAGCCTATCCCTTCTCCCAGGGATCTTCCTGGCCCAGGAAAGGAACCGGGGTCTCCTGCATCGCAGGCAGATTCTTAACTGAGCTATCAGGAAAGCTGACACACTTAGGAAAGTATAAACTATTGAACAGTTGTGGAGTTCTTTAGGTCAACATGTTTACACAGCCTCAGCAGTGCCCTTATCCTTGAACTTTTCTAGGTTGGCTGTTTTGCTTATTATTTACTTTCATCAAGTTATCCTCAAATGACCCTCCCTCTGCCCATTGTCTTTTTGCAACAGTTGCATCTTCCTCTCCAAAGATGATCCCATTTTCCTGATTCTTGATCAATGCCCACTTCTTATCTGCTTCATAAAAAAGAAACAAGAAAACCTCTTCAGAAGGAGGGGCCTCCTAACTCAGAAATTTCATAGGCATTTGATGGGAACGCAGAAAGAAGAAAAATGATTATTCATCAAAGATGGAGAAAAAAGTAATTTTCTGTATTTTATACACAGTAAAACAAGATACTTAAAATAACACCCCAGAATACAGTTATCATGAGACATGTCTCTCATTTCCTAGAGTTAGAAATAGAGAACAGTGTCAGAGAGCTGGGCGAGTGGCCAGCCTTGTCGTTTGTGGATAGGAATGATGGGGGTCATGGTCTGAGCAAGGGAAAAGGCTGGGAGGGGCTTTCTCTGGAATATGCTGGAGCAGCTGCGACTTGGAAGCATGCAGGGAATGCTTCTAAGGATGCCTTTGCTGTACGAGTAGGAGGAGGATCTCAATGCTTGCATTGAAAGACCCCTGGCCTGTCACAGACTCTCCCAGTGTACAGATTTTTGACTCACTGCACTAATTTTATGTACCATCTGTCCATCGAGGGATCTTTCCCCAAATCCTAACATCCATTTTAATTGTGTTTCTCTGTCTTTTTCTGCTCTCCGTCCCTGTCTCCGCATCTCTGCCTCAGTACCACCCAATTCCTTCACCCCACACATACGTTACGAGTTCATCACTAAGAATGGGAAAGCACAGCAAACCTTGAATCTGGGCTCCTAAAGAATGTTTCTGAGGGTCTTGTTTTACACTTTGTAAATTGCACAATTAACAAATCTTCTTAGGGATGAAGGGATTCTTCTTTTCTCTACCCCCCGACAAAAATGAGGCTGTTTGGTGGGTAGTTAGTTAGCATCATGGTATAGCACAGGGTTGGCAGATGGTTTCTGAGAAGGGCCATATAATAAAATATTTTAAATTTTTTGGGTCAGATGGTCTCTGTCACAACTATTCAGCTCAGCTGAGGTATCATAAAAGTGGCTATGGGCAAATATATAAACAAGTGAACATTGCTGTATTCTAGTAAACTTGATTTATGGACACTGAAATTTGAATTTCATGTAAGTTTTACGTGTTAGGAAATATTCTTCTTTTGACTTTTATTTTTTTACCTTTTTATTTTATATTGGAGTATAGCCAATTAACAGTGTTGTGATGGTTTCAGGTGGACAGCAAAGGGACTCAGCCAAACATATACATGTATCCATTCTCCCCCAAACTTCCCCCCCGCCTCCAGGCTGACACATAACATTGAGCAGTTCCCTGTGCTATATAGTAGGTCCTTGTCGGTTATCCATTTTAAATATAGCAGTGTGTACATGTCCATCCCAAACTCCCTAACTATCCCTGCCCCCCAATATTTTGATTTTTTTTAACCATTTGGAATATAAAAGCCATGCTTAGCTTGTAGGCTTTATAACAACAGTCAGAGAGTAGAATCTGGCCCATGTTACCATCGTAGTTTACCAACCCTTGGTATTGTGGAAGAAACACAGAACTAGGGGTGAGAAGTACTGTGTTCCAATTTCAGTTTTACTTTCCAACCTTGACATAGTCATTTGACTTCTAACCTGTTTCCTCATTTGCAAAATGAGTGTGGAAAGCAGGAGTGGGGGAAGAGTAACTCTAGAGAGACCTGGTGAGTGCTGTCTCTGCCAGGTGATCAAGGTTCATGTCATTACACGTAAGTCACGTTGATAGCATGTATCCTTGTTGTGGGATGAAAACTGCACTTCACCTCTGTGGTCATCCTCTGAGAAACTCATCACCCCAAACATGAGAAAAACATCAGACAAACCTAAATGGAGGGACATTCTACCAAATACCTGACCAGTATATGTCCAGGTGTTCAAAAACAAGTCTAACAAACCACAGGAGACTAAGGAGATGTGATGGCTAAGAGTACTACATACTGGGAAGGGGATCCTGACACAGAGAAAGAACACGGGGAAAATTAGTGATGTCTGAATAAAGCATGGCGTTTCCTATGTGACTGGTGCCCCGTGGTACCATAAGGTGTGAACATTGGGGGTATCTAGGTCAGGAGAATATGGGAACACTGTACTATCTTTGCAGCTTTGTTGTAAATCTAAAACTATTCTAAAATAAATGGTTAATTTATATTTTAAAAAAAAACTAAGCAAGAACAGTCCCCAGGATATGGCAATTGATTGGATTTGGAGGGTAAAGGAAGAAGAGAAGTAAAGATTATGTCATAGTGTCCAACCTGAGTACCTGGGAAGGTAGCCCTGCCATTGGACAGAAATTGTGAATATAAGAGGCAGGTTAGGCTTGGAAAATTAAAAAAACTCTTGCTGCTTGGAAGAAAAGTTATGACCAACCTAGACAGCATATTAAAAAGCACAGACATTACTTTGCCAACAAAGGTCTGTCTAGTCAAAGCTATGGTTTCTCCAGTAGTCATGTATGGATGTGAAAGTTGGACTATAAAGAAAGCTGAGTGCTGAAGAATTGATGCTTTTGAACTGTGGTGTTGGAAAAGACTCGTGAGAGTCCCTTGGACTGCAAGGAGATCAAACCAGTCCATCCTAAAGGAAATTAGTCCTGAATATTCATTGGAAGGACTGATGCTGAAGCTGAAGCTCCAATCCTTTGGCCACCTGATGCAAAGAGCTGACTCATTGGAAAAGACCCTGATGCTGGGAAAGATTGAAGGCGGGAGGAGAAGGGAATGACAGGGGATGAGATGGTTGGATGGCATCACTGACTCAATGGACATGAGTTTGAGTAAACTCCGGGAGTTGGTGATGGACAGGGAGGCTGGGTGTGCAGCAGTCCATGGGGTTGCAAAGAGTCAGACATGACTGAGCGACTGAACTGACTGACTGACTGAGGCTTGGAATAGGAAATAACGAGCTTGGAGTACCAGGTTGCATCTATAAATACAAGATACTGTTTAATACTTAAACTGATAAAATACTTGGAGAGAGGGCTTTTGGATTTCAGACGTTGTGTTTAAAGTTATCTCCAGCCAGTATTCGACAGTGAGGTCCTAACTTAAGAAAGATTAATTCAATTAAATAATAAAATAGTTATTGGACTTTGTATAAATGCCTGGATTCCTGCTCGTAAGTATATCTATCTTTTGTGGGTGCGTGTTTCCTGTTGTCCTTAACGCATTGCTTGAAACTTGGAGTAGTTCTGAATATCTCTTTATTTGCAAAAGGAATGAAAGTTATGTTGCCAAGTGGAACATAATCTAACTGACTCAGCAGCCAGAACCAGCCCTTTTTCTTTAGCAAGACGTACTAATTGTGTAGACCCACAAATGGAGAGCGTGTTTTGTTTCCTTCAGACAAGAAGTAAGAGGTTTGTTTGAGTCATTCCTTTTTTTGCCACTCTCTATATATTTTATATCCAGAATTGCTTCGATAGTGCGTTCAGTCCCCTGGAGGCCTGTGATGTCTGCTCTGCATTAACAATGCATGTGGTAAAACCCACAGCTGCATATATCTTGATCAGACAGTTCACAACAACAGAAATTCAGATGATAATAAATGTATGAAAAACACTTCACAAAGAACCAAAGCTATGTCATTAAACAAATGCCACTGAGATGGTAAGGACAGTAAAGAAATGGACAATCCAATACTGGCCCAGGTGAGGGGAAGAGCTCTCTGGTTGGAATGGAAATTGATAGGATTTGGGGGAGGAGAGTTTGAAATCTATATTCCAAGCTTTAAAATGTGTATGTTCTTTGTCATAGTAATTTCACTCCTATCCTAAGGAAATAAAGGGACAAGCATGTAAAGATTTGATATAAAGAATGGTCGTGGTGTTGTTTAGTCTCTGACTCTTTTTCGACCCCATGGACTGTAGCCCACCAGGCTCTTCTGTCCATGGGATTTTCCAGGCAAGAATACTGGAGTGGGTTGCCATTCCCTTCTCCAGGTGATCTTCCCAATCCAGGGCTTGAAGTCTGCTTTGGCAGGCAAATTCTTTACCACTGAGCTACCAGGGAAGCCCTAATGATTGTATTAGCATTGTTTAAAATAGTGAAATGTTCCACATAGTATCCAACAATAGGCCGTTAGTTAACTTCAGCATTGTGATGTAGCTAAAGTAGAAATACTTGCATCATCATTTTGAAAGTTTTTCCAAAAAGAATTTCAAAAAGAATTCATAGCCCAGTTTATATAAAAGTGTACGTGTGCAAGTGCATTTCTAGAAAAACATATGCTAAATGCTTTTAAAATATTGATGAAAATAAAAATGTTTTAAAATCTAAACCAAAATCTAGACTTTTAGTATTAAATTTGAGTGGTGTACCTGTCCTTGTCTCATAGATTACTATTACTAGTAGAGCCTAAAACATGCTCCTGTCACCACCCATACTTCCTTTTCCAAAGTAATCTTGACTCTCTTAAAAGTTATAGCTCATCCTAAATTATTGAGTAAAGATTTTTATTCACAGTGTGAAGAACCTAGTGCTGTCTTAACCAAAGAGAAACCAATAAATATTTATCATTCCTTAGTTTTGTTTTACAGTAGTTGAAGATACCCCAGGGAATTCCCTGGTGTAAGATTCCATGCTTTCGCTGCTGAGGGCCCAGGATCGATCCCTGGTCAGGGAACTAACATCCCATAAGCCATGTGGTGCAGCCAAAAAAAAAAAAAATACCCCAAACAGAACTTATTAAAATGCACTGTAAATAAGGAGATCAGTTCAGTTCAGTTCAGTTGCTCAGTCATGTCCGACTCTTTGTGACCCCATGAATCACAGCACGCCAGGCCTCCCTGTCCATCACCAACTCCCGGAGTCTACCCAAACCCATGTGCATCGAGTCGGTGATGCCATCCAGCCATCTCATCCTCTGTCATCCCCTTCTTGTCCTGCCCCCAATCCTTCCCAGCATCAGGGTCTTTTCCAATGAGTCAGCTCTTCGCATGAGGTGGCCAAAGTATTGGAGTTTCAGCTTCAACATCAGTCCTTCCAATGAACATTCAGGACTGATCTCCTTTAGGATGGACTGGTTGGATCTCCTTGCAGTCCAAGGGACTCTCAAGAGTCTTCTCCAACACCACAGTTCAAAAGCATCAATTCTTCGGTGCTCAGCTTTCTTCACCATCCAACTCTCACATCCATACATGACTACTGGAAAAACCATAGCCTTGACTAGACGGACCATTGTTGGCAAAGTAATGTCTCTGCTTTTTAATACGCTATCTAGGTTGGTCATAACTTTGCTTCCAAGGAGTAAGCGTCTTTTAATTTCATGGCTGCAGTCACCATCAGCAGTGATTTTGGAGCCCAAAAAAATAAAGTCTGACACTGTTTCCCCATCTATTTGCCATAAAGTGATGGGACCAGATGCCATGATCTTAGTTTTTGAATGTTGAGCTTGAAGCCAACTTTTTCACTCTCCTCTTTCACTTTCATCAAGAGGCTCTTTAGTTCTTCTTCACTTTCTGCCATAAGGGTGGTGTCATAGGGTGGAAAAAAAAGATTTTAAGGAAAATTTTGTCCTTCAACTTGATTTCATTAATTTATGTCATATCTCTTTCCAGCTGCATTTAAAGTACCTAGATTTCTTCATAGAATGTGTGCTGAGCATAAAAATGTGTTTATACAGATGAACAAACCAGCTGTATCATTTTCTAGCTCCAAGGTAATGATGATTTATAGATAACAGAATGTATATATCCAGAAACACTCATGATCTTTGAATTAGAGGCCTTATCTTTAATAAGTGAATGAAATATTTCAAAGGCATCTTCCTAGTCAATAGAAAACTAGTGTGGTCATGTCGTTCAGATCAGGGCGTAGAGCTTGAGAAAAAGAGCTGACTGTAACTAGCAGAATTCTCAAGTAAATAAAGCTTCATGTAATCACCCACAGCCTGATAGAAAGGGGAAAAGAGTGAAGGGGTGGGGCGAGGGGAAGGGTTTATAGGTCACCTGCTCTTTGCCCAGCACTGAGCTTTAAGTGCTTACTGTGCACTGGCTCATTTAGTAGGCTGCAGGCATGGATATAATGTTTAGGTGGTAGTTTGTTCTGAATATTTCCAAGTAAGTCAGTCCTCTTCCTGATGTGGCTCTCAGCAGCTGCATCCCAGGGGCAGCCATTCTCTAGATCTGCCAGTTATGCGATTAGTTGTTAGATCCCAGGCTTTGCCTCCTCCCACTGCATCTCGGTACTCCATCAGCCACTGATTAAACCATGCGCCACAGCCAGGGTGTGGAGGGCTTGAGATTGTTTGAAAAGGTCTACCAGATGCCTCAGATTTCATAGCCAGAGTAGTGGGCAGTACATTGTCTTCATTTCCCTAACATGTGTCTGTCTCTTTCCAAAAAGGATTTGACCTTCCAATAGGATGTGTGTCACAAGACATTTCACAAGAGGGAGAACCTTAGGATCTCCACACAGAAGGGCAACATGTGAAAAAGCAAGCAAGACAGTGAGGAAAGAGAGAACGTGAAAATCCCTCCCTGCGTGGACAGAGGCAAAGAGAGTGGAGGAGAAAGCCTGAGGACAGTTCATGAGAGTGGAGCTCCTTAAATGGCTTTAGTGATGAAAACAGGTGGTGTGTGTGAAGGGCCAGCCACTGGCTGATTGTCTCCTAGTCTTTCCCTGCATCAAGAAGCCTTCTTGTGTTCAGACTTCAAGACAAGTTTCCTTAAAAAAAAAACCTTGTGTGTGTCAGTTGCTCAGTCATGTCTGACTCTTTGTGACCCCATGGACTGTAGCCGAGCAGGCTCCTCTGTCCATGGAATTCTCTAGGCAAGAATACTGGAGTGGGTAGCCATTCCCTTCTCCAAGGAATCTTCCTGACTCAGGGATTGAACCCTGGTCTCTCGCATTGCAGGCAGATTCTTTACCTGCTGAGCCATGAGGAAAGTCCTATAGAACCTTGTGCCTGGTTAATTCCATACCTGTTACTGGCATGCTTGGCTACACCCTAAATGTCAGCTTCTCTTGTTGTTCAGCCCTCTTCAATTTTCCCATTCCCTTACCACTGTTCCCCAACCTCCCACAAAGTCCCAGACAGGGACCCTGGGCTAAGTCTGAGCCTCTGCACACTCCACCTTTATTCCCACATGGCAACCACTGGCAAGAGCCAAGAGTCTCCCTGAGAGGGGAGATATGCTCTCCTGTTTGCTAAAGTCCCTACCACTCTTTGTTGTTCCCCAGGCCTGGTGAATGTGTCAGATGAATGTGTTCGGTTTGTGCAAATTCATAGAAATTTTAATTTTGTATATTATTTGCATATGTTATATTTAAGTTTTTTAAAGTTTTTTAAAAAATTAAAAAGCAGAATCTTGGCTTTCCCCTGCAAACCTGATGCAATAGACATTATTTCCCCCCATTTTGTAGATGAGGCTGTGAGGATGTGGAAGAATCAAGCAAATTGTTCATTATTGTACAGCTGGTATATGGGCTAGGAATCATACCCAAATGGTGTGTGCTCCTGACTAATGTGATTTATTTCCTCCCAAGAGAGACATCTGGTACACCTTTTCAAACAATCTGGGACCCTCCACACATTTACAGATTTTCAGAGACACATTTACACTGTTTCTTTGATGTGCTATGGTAGATTGAAGGTGCTATGGTAGATAAATTCCCTGAAACTCCTGTTGAGATATGGAATTGAATGCCCCTCCTCCCCTTGAACTTGTGCTGGCTTTACTGATTTGCTTAATTGGTAGAGTGAATAAGAAATGACACTGTGTGACATACAAGGTGAACTATAAGAAGACTCTCAGCTGCTGCTTTGGCTTCTTTGAATCCTGACTCTTAGAAGCCAGGCTATAAGCAAGCCCTAGATACCAAGTCAAGAGGCCCCCATAGAAAGGAAATAAGGATGCTGGTTACAGTCAGTGCCAGCTTACCAACCACGTGAGTGAGTCATGAGCAGGTGGATCCTCTAGCCTCCATTGAGTGACCCCAGTTAAAGCCACGTGGACAGATGCGATGTCCCCACTGAACACTGCAGAATTCATGAGCAACATAAATAACTATTTCTGTTTTAAACCACTAAATTTTGGCATGGTATGACCAGATCACCCACCAACTTTAACCAATATAAACCAGAATCAAATGTAAGGTCAATAAAGTATTGTTTTCTTTTTAAAATTTATTTGTTAATCAGAGGAAAATTACTTTACAATGTTATGTTGGTTTCCACTGTACAATATGAATCAGTCATAATTATATACACATATCCCCTCCCTCTTGAGTATCATTTTCTTTAGTACCAGTACTATTACAGGAAGTCCTCTAGAAGAAACTTAACGCTTAATTCAAACCATACCTGAAAATAATCCCAGAAATTATTTTTGCACAGTTAAAGTGTTTTTCCACCCTCTATCCTCACTCAAGCAAATATCAAAGACCACCTACCGTAGTACAGATTTGCTGACTAAATTGAAGTCTTTAAGTAAAAATACATTTGTTGGTGGAATGTCAAGAAAGTGCCATCAGAAAAATTACAGAAACTAAGTCAATGTAAAGTCAGAGTTTAAGTGAATCTGTGAGTTGCTGGAAATTAGGCACAAATATTACACAGTCTAAAGTTGGTTACATTAGATAAAAGGGCAGAAGAATAAAATCTGTTATTTTTGTTCAGGGCTGCCCACTCACTTAAGACATTTGTTTGGCAATTATTTTCCCAACCAGACAGCACAATTACAATGGGTGTGTTCCACCAGACTTGGCCAGCGCAGTTGGGGAATGATTGATGACCAGGGTGTTGAGTTTACTTTAAAGGGAAATCGAAGGATTATCGCTGCCATTTCTCCTGAACCATTTCCAATTTGCACTTCCTGTGCTTAGTATCGAAGATAAGCGAGGAGAGGAAGAAATGCCCTTGAATGCATGACTGATGATGAAATACCTATTAGAAGGTTGGTGGGTCTAGGAAAACTTTAGATGGGCATGATATACAGTTGAGTGAGAAAAAGCAGGCAGACAGAAGGTATTGTGTCAAGCAATCTGATATATAGATGGATGAATAAAAGATAGTGGGTGAGAAAGAGAGCTGTTTTTAGAAAGGCTGATAGGATCTATTCTGTTAGATGAGGGATGCTGCTCAACTCTACAACTCTGGTGAAAAAGCAGCCACAGACAACACATAAGCAAACAGATGTGGCTGTGTGCCAGTGAAACTTTGTGTATGGAAATTGAAACCTGATTGCATGTAATTTTCATATGCCACTAAATACTCTTCTTCTTTTGACTTTTTTCAATTATTGAAAAAAAAGGTAAAAACCATTTTTTAGCTCACAAGCTGTACATAAACAAGTGGCAGGCTGGTTTGACCCTTGGGCCATAGTTTGCTGACCTCCCTGGTCCTTTGGGTGGGGGAGGAGTTGAAGGATGAGGGTGGGAGGTAGGGGGAGGTGGGAGAGGAAATGACTTGCTTTTCACTTTCTACTTTCTAAACTTTTGTGTCTGGGGAACTTTTAAGACCAAATCTGTATATATGTCTTTTATAATTAAAAAATTAAAGATATGTCCATGGTAGGGTCAAAGGAAAAACAAGTCTGTACAAGGCCCCTGTTAGGTTTCAGTGGGAAAAGTACAAGTGACAGACCTTGGTGCTCAAGTTCATATCATTGAAAATCTCATTCATTCAGATCTACCCATACAGAATTTGGGTTGAAGATCCCATTTGCTTACTACAAAAGGAAGATTTATTTATTAACTTTCATTGTAAACAGTTTAAGACAAATGGTGTTAATAATGATAAATCATTTTTATCTGCTTCTTAAAGCAATTCCATTAGAATGTCTGTCTGAGAAGGCTGTGGGCCTGGATGAAGATACTTGAAAGCAATGCTGTATTTCTTTTTAAATGCTGTGTTAGTCTAATTCAGACTACCCTCTTTTCTCACGTTACCCACAATTTGTTGTACTCTTCTGATACCTACCTTAGGTGTTAGAGTTGTTTGTGTTCTTTTTGTCCATCTTCAGTCTCTATATAAATTCCCAGGAGGCATGATACTGGCTCTTATAGATCACAACTTTTATTCATTCATTCATTCAACAGACATTACTGAGCACTTCCTATGTACCAGGACTTCCCTGGTGGGTCAGACGGTAAAGCATCTGCCTACAATGCAGGAGACCTGGGTTCAATCCCTGGGTCAGGAAGATCTCCTGGAGAAGGAAATGGCAACTCACTCCAGTATTCTTGCCTGGAAAATCCCATGGATGGAGGAGCCTGGTAGGCTACAGTCCATGGGGTCACAAAGAGTCGGACACAACTGACCGACTTCACTTTCTTTCTTTCTTTCCTAGGTACCAAGCATTGTTCTAGGCCCTGGAAATAACTGGAGTGAGCATAGCAAAGTTCCTATTCTATGGAGCCAATATTCTTTGTTGAATCTGATTTTGCCCTGTTCATCTGAATTGATGTTTTCCTTCAGAGATAGCAGATGAAATTCACGTCACAAGTCAAATCTGATGACTGTTAGTGGCTGCTTGGGATAGTGTGTTAGGAGAATTTCTGGGGACTGGCTAGAAGGAGGACCCTCTTCCGTTACTTATTTGGGGAGAAGAATGTGAGAGCAGTGGGCCACATCTGTGTTATCCTTTATGTAGACTGAATTGTGGCAACGGGTGGGGGTGGGGGCGTGCAGAGGGGAGTGTGATGTGGTGATGGTGGAATAGATACAGATTTAGTGTCAACAGGATTCAAATTAATTTCTCTCCTTTCATAAAAATTTTAATTAATTTTTATTTAGAGGAGAATAACAGAAGATTTTTAAGTGTTTTATTATTGGCCTTAAACAGATGTAGGATGTTTCCCTCATGGCTCAGATGATAAAGAATCTGTCGGCAATGCAGGAGACCTGGGTTGGATCCTTTGACTGGGAAAGTCCCTTGGAGAAGGGAATGGCTTTCCACGCCAGTATTCTTGCCTGGAGAATTCCATGGACAGAGGAAGCTGGCGGGCTGTAGTCCATGGGTTCAGGCCACCAGCCTCCTCTGTCCACGGGTTCACAAAATGTCAGACATGACTGAGTCACTAACACTTTCACTTCACTTTCAACAGATGTAGAAAGAAGGTATCTGTAAAACGACAGAAGATTTTAAGATCCTAAATATATATTGTGTATGATTTTTGAAACATGAAAGTAATAATACTTCTCTGTGCTGTGCTTATTTGCTCAGTCGTGTCTGACTCTTTGCAACCCCATGGACTATAGCCCACTAGGCTCGTCTGTCCATGGGGATTCTGCAGCAAGAATATTGGAGTGGGTTGCTGTGCCGTCCTCCAGGAGATCTTTCTAACCCAAGGATTAAACCCAGGTTGTCTGCATTGCAGGAGGATTCTTTACCATAAGAGCCACCAGGGAAGCCCATAATACTGGAGTGGTTGCCATGCCCTCCTCCAGGGGATCTTCCCAACCCAGCGATCGAACCCTGGTCTCCTGCACCACAGGCGAATTCTTTACCATCTGAACCACCAGGGAAGCCCAAGAATACTGGAGTGGGTAGCCTATCCCTTCTCCAGGGGAACTTCCCAACCCAGGAATCGAACCAGGGTCTGTTGCATTGCTGGCGGATTCTTTACCAGCTGAGCTACCTGGGAAGCCCTAATACTTCTTTAGGATTAATTAAATGTTGTATGAACAGTGACACGATGCTGATCAATTTTAAAGAATGTCATCACTTTTACAAAAGTATTTTTTCCAACTTTATGTGGTTGTAAAATTGTAGATTCCATATAGCTTCCTAAGGAAGCCTTTATCTTCAGATGAAGGTCTAAGACTTCTGGTGCCATAGCTCTTCACAGAATACTTTGAGAAGGCATCAACCTATTCTTTTTGCACAAGTGAATTCAGTAGGTGTAAGATATTTTATTAATAATTAAAGACTCAAAAAAAATCAAGGGTACTTGATTTTAAAAATCATAGTTTTTATTTTAGTTTTCAGTATGTGTTGTGTATACATGTATGTACAATTGACCCTTGATTTAAACTGCAGAAGTCCACTTATATGCATATTTTTTTCCAATAAATATACAGTTGGCCCTCCAGTATTCTCAGGTTTCACACCTGTGAATAAGGAGGGTTGATGGTACTAAGCCATTTTCTATAAGGGACTTGAGCATCCTTGGATTTTGGCGAATACGGAGCTCCTGGAATCAATCCGAGGGATGAAGGTATTTCTATTTTAGTTGACTAACAGGTTAGTTGTCTTTTGGACTCATTAAAGAATTCATTCTTACATAGAAAGCACAGTCAACAGATCAGCGTGGTCTTTTTTATCCTCAAGAAGCAGCCCCAGATTAATCTCTCTTCTGCCTCTTCTTTGTGGTGTAGCTCACGAAGCCCATGTTTACTCCTCTTTAAAATGAGAGAAATACCTACCTCAGAAGATTGTTTTAAGAGTTGCTTATTCGTCTTCATAACTATTGTCTCCTCAAAATCATTATTATTAATAGCTAACATTTATGGAACATGTATTATGTCCTGTCGGGCACTTGACAGTATTATCTCATTTAGTTCTCTCAATAACCCTACAAGGTGGGTCCTATTATTTTTCTCATTTTACAGATGAAAAACTGGGATGCCAAGAGGTTACAAGTCTGCTCAAAGCTACACAGCACATGATGACATGGTGTATGTGAAAGTCCCTGCACCAGACCTGCCACATCATAGGTGCTCACTGCATGTTGAGGGAACCACCAACTCTTTGTAGAGGGTTTGTTTATAGGTGGGTAGGTAAAGCCCATTCGTTCTTATTCTTCCTCCAGGCCTCCTAAGGTTAGATATGTCCCTTAGGATATATCTAATGGTGTCCTTCTTTTTCATTTACTGTGAAGGCTTTAGGTTGGGTCTTTGACAAGACTATAGTATTAACTAGAGTCAAATAGGACATAGATGACACACATAAACCACATAATTTGAAGAGAATTAATAAAGAAACTCCTTATAAAGGTGGAGAGAAAACGGAGAACATGTTCAGGGCTACTTCAGCCCGATACCAGCCCTAGAGCTGACGAGGAAGGGAGTGGTCACCAGAACCGAGGACAAGAGGCCATGTGCAGGGGGCTGCCTGATCAGATCTATGCCTTTTGGTTAAAAGATGCAGTCAGCTGATAGGGAGCCGCAGAGAAAGAGGCTGGTGTAATGACTATCCCAGCCTCACTCTTCTTTCCCCCTCCTGACAGTGTTTCCCCACGGTGAGCCTACCTGGAGGTTCTTGCTGCAGCCTGTGTGGGCTGAGCTCCCAGGGAAGGTACAGTAGATCCCTGAGGGGCAGCTGGAAGACCCTCAACACCAGTCCCATCCCTGGGTGTGACTGGGAAATGGGGAGGAGGATTGCAGACTCTGTTTCTCACACTTCTTGGCATTTGTGCGGGTTCCAGCGTTCTTGGCTCCAGCTGTTTAACAGATAGATCCACCAGGTCGACAGTTACAAGTTACTTGTTATAAGTGCACATGTGGGAGAGTCTGTGGCAATGATTTAATTGGAGGACAAAAATTGGATTGGTATATCCACAGAGCCATTGAAGCCTATTCACCATCTCAGCCAGAACTCTTCCAAGTCTCAGTTCATTTTTTTATAAGCTGAACATAGTAAGATATTCTTCTCAGAGATGTGTGAGGCTTCAACTAGTCAAAGTCAGTTCATTTTTTGAGATTTCTCATGGAGATAAGTTTTATTATGATGAGCATCAGATGCGTTAGTAATTGGACACAAATCTCTTTCATTTTGATTTGAGATAAAAGTGCCCTTGACTTTAGGTTGTTAATTATGTGGCTGATTATGGACTATCACGTCTTAGAGTTTCATTTTGGAGGCTAACAGCTTGACTTGAAAGGTTATAGGGGTTTTTCTCTGACCTTTTTGTATGTTAGAAGGTCTCAGACATGTTGACCAGAATAATAATGATTGTAATAGTATGGACAGTTTCTACCAAGAATCAACCTCTTGAAACTACTGTCTAACCCTCCTTTGTTATTGTACTCTATGTTATAATGGTGAAAATCCAGAATAAATTATTGTAATATAAATGGAGTGTGTAAGACTCTGTCATGCTCTGTCTATCAAGTATCTTCAAGTTTAGATAGCATATTGGTAACTGTGTGGAATAACTGGAACTAATCTCATATTACTTGTGGGAATGTAAATTGGTTGAGTCAGTTTGAAAAATCAGCAATTTCCACTAAAATCATGCCTATACCTTGCCCTTGGACAGCAGCTCCACTCCTAAATAAACATATAAGAAAAATGAGTGCATGTGTTTACTGGAAGGGAGGGGAAAAATAATTTTCTGGGTTCTTAGCTGAGACTCCCCATAATAAAAAGACAAATTAATGAGAGAAAAATGAATTTAATTACATGCAGGAATCCCACAAGATATGAGAACCAAAGGCAGCCATGCAGTTAGGCTTGTACCCTATCCTGAGATAAGGATAGGGACAGGAATCTGGAGCTTCAGAGGAGAGGAACGCACACAGAATTATAAGAAAGAAAGGCAAGCATTTGGTAAATAAATGTTTGTCCTGCATTGCAGATTAAGTCTAATGAAGTTGGTAGTGACTCTATTCTTAGTACAGTCCCCTTTTCTACTTTTAGGCAGTTAAGGGAGAAGTAAAAAACTTCCTGTTGCTGGATCTTGTTTGCCTTCAGCTCAAAATGACCCATATGGTGAGGTGGCACATTTTGGGGTGGCCTGTTCTGCCCTCCTTCACCATCAAAAGACATGAACAATGGTGTTGATAGCAGCCTTATTTCTAATAGCTCCAAGCTAGTCACCCAAATGGACATCAACAGGGAAATGGATAGAATGAATTGTGGCACTTTCATGTAGTAAAATATTTCATAGCAATGAAAATTATGAGCTAATTTTTAAAATGACCCAATGATGCATGCAAAAGCATGACTGCATCTCAAAGGTATTATGTTGGGTAAAAGAAGCCAGGCATGAAAGGAGGACCTGTATGAAGTTCGTGCTCAGTCATGTCTGACTCTTTGTGACCCCAGGGACTGTAGCCTGCCAGGCTCCTCTGTCCATGGGATTTTTCCTGGCAAGAACACTGGAGTGGGTTGCCAGTTCCTCTTCCAGGGGATCTTCCTGACCCAGGGATTGAACCTGAGTCCGCTGCACTGGCAGACGAATTCTTTACCACTGAGCCACCTGGGAAGGCCTGTATGAAGTTCAGAGACAGGTAAAGTTAACTGATGGTGATAAAAGTAAAAAAAAAAAATCTTATGCCAGGTGGGGATGGGGAGGTATTCTTGGGAAGCTCATGCTCAAAAGACCTAAACACTCCAATGGCTTTCTGGAAAGAGTTTTTAAAGATAGTGTGAGAGAGGCTCGTGAGATGGATGATCAGATTGTGTTCAGTTTTCTAACCACAATAGTGGTTAATAGTGAGGTAACAGGGTGATGTTTTGGAAATATCATTAACTTCTCTGATTTTAACCAATCTGGGGTCTGTGTGCTGTTGGTCAGCATGCAGTTAACTTCTTCCACCTGGCCTGGGTTTTAGTATCTATAAAACAACTCGAAGATATGGCTCAAGATATTATCTATAGCCTTTGAGGAGGAACTAAAGATCCTTGATTTTGTTTTTTAGTTAAACTGTCATAATTTTGTCTTGTTCGACTTCCTTTGGTTTATTCTGATTCTGTAACTTTTCTGAGCCTAGGAGGCTAAAGGTTTTTTTTTACAGGGAAGAGGCTAGGGACACGGGGAGGGGCGATGAGAGGCCTGTCTCCAGGAAGATCCCACAGGGTCCTGCTTGGCTCTATGACCTAGTAAAATCCTATAGACATCATTAAGAACATATGCACATGTTTATCCATAAGGATGTTTGTTTCAGTGCCCTTTGTAATACTGAGCATTTGGAAACAATCCAGTGTTTCCAGAGCATATTGGTAAATATGCTTTGTAATAATGTGCAGCTATTTGAACAACATGGTCGGGAAAGGGCCTATATTTATAGTCATGTGTGTTTCTACTAAGGAAACCAGACAGAAACAGTAAAGACTACAGGAAACTGTGTTAGTTGACTCAAAAAGTAGCTGTAGTGATGATGAAGACAGTTGAAATGTATACATTGAATCAAATTGATAGATGAAAATATAATAGATATTGATTATATATTATTCACCTCCCTGGAAGAAACATACTGTAAATTTTATGTTTATTCCTAAAATCTATTTATTCTCATATTCTTTGGTTTGGCCTTAAATTTACTTTCTATTCTTCTGACTTAGATTCAGCAAATGAACTCTTGTCTGTGGTCTGAAATAGCAGTTTTCCTTTTCAGCAATCGCTGGTTAAAAAACCCTAAGCATGTAAGAGAGGGTGTTAATGTAAGTACAGAGACTGGGAGCTAAACGGTAAGGCTGTGTGGAAGAGAAAGCTGTTGAATAAAGTTGAAGGCTGAAAACATTCCCATAATAAACTCCTACTCTGTTTTTAGTAACCATGAAATGTCTTTTTAGAGTTGTCTCTAAGAAACACACTGGGAAACACCCAGATTTTCTAAAATTTAGTATCTCCAATGGAAATAACATTACCTGCCAATTAATTGTCATGGGGTAGCATTATTCAAATTAGGAACTTGGTAAAGAATCTGCCCACAGTGTGGGAGACCTAGGTTGGATCCCTGAGTCGGGAAGATCCCCCGGAAAAGGAAATGGCAACCCACTCTAGTATTCTTGCTGGGAAAATGCCATGGACAGAGGTGCCTGGTGGGCTACAGTCACTGGGGTCACAAAGAGTTGGACATGACTGAGCGACTAACACAAGATTGCATAAAGTTTTTTCAAGAAAGAGATCCTCGAAAATTTATTTCTATCTTTTCTTCTTCTTGCCAAAGGAAGAATTAAGTCAGTGACTTTGGTGGTTCCTTATTTTGAACAGTGCATATCAGAAATTGTGTACTATCATTTTTAAAAGCTTTCTTACTTCAGTTAGCCAAGAATCTTTGAAAGAGGGTAATTTTTTCATTGCAAAAAGGAAGAAGCACTTTATTGTCAGGTTGCTTTATATTTAGCCTTTTTAAAAACTTCTTGGCTTCAATTTCTGTATCTATCAAATGGAAACAACAGTGCTACAACATCTTACTGGTATTAGATGAATTAAATGGTGTCTGAAATGAGGCAAGTGCTGATAAATAGTAATTGTATATTTCTGTATACACATACATAACAGCACACAGATATAGCTCTGTGTCCAGAAGTCTTTATCTTAGTTTTTCATCTCCTGTCTAGCTCCATATTTGGCTCACACTGCTACTGCTAAGTCGCTTCAGTCGTGTCCGACTCTGTGCGACCCCATAGACGGCAGCCCACCAGGCTCCGCCGTCCCTGGGATTCTCCAGGCAAAAATACTGGAGTGGGTTGCCATTTCCTTCTCCAGTGGATGAAAGGGAAAAGTGAAAGTGAAGTCACTCAGCCGTGTCCGACTCTTAGCGACCCCATGGACTGTAGCCTACCAGGCTCCTCCGCCCATGGGATTTTCCAGGCAAGAGTACTGGAGTGGGGTGCCATTGCCTTCTCCTTGGCTCACACTAGGCCCCATCATTTTTGATTGAAGCCCCCCCTTTTTGGTTTGTCATATATAGCAGAAAAAACTTTAGTGACTCTTTATTCTCCAGGCCATAGCAACCTGGGGTTTCAGTAGAATTATAAACATCTCCTAGGAAAACTTAACATGACAAGAGCAGATCCAACCCCTTCCAAAACTCCCCTTTTTATTCAAAAAGATTTTTGTGGTGCCCAGTCTTTCTGCCTCCTTCATTCATGCATCCCATAAATATTTCAGTTCAGTTCAGTCGCTCAGTCGTGTCCGACTTTTTGCAACCCCATGAATCGCAGAACGCCAGGCCTCCCTGTCCATCACCAACTCCCAGAGTTTACCCAAACCCATGTCCATAAATATTTACTGAACAGTAATTATAACTTGTGCACATAGTTTGATGCTGGAGACATTGTGAACAAAACAAGAAGAGGCCTCTGCCCTCATTCATGGAGATTATATTCTGGAGGGGGTGCCCCCAGGCGGTCACTTCTGCTGCTCCAGTGTTTACCAAGCAATTCCCACCTCCCCCCCACCCTGTACCCCCATTGTTGGGGAGAGCAGCCTCTTGCTTCAGGGGGCACAGCTGCTCTCTGAGCAGTGGGCTTTGAAGCCTTCCTCCTCCTCAACTTTGCTGGACTTCTGAACAGGTCAATGGTTATGTAGTCCAGACTACATCTGGAACCCTCTCTCCAGCAACTCCACTGAAATGAACTTATTGTTACACAGTCTTGGCCCCAGGCTTGAAAAATATCCCACAAACAAATACCAGCTTATCTGAGGTTTGTCCACATGATTTACCAGCACCCTTTCCCCTTACAGAGATGGAAAAGGAACACCAGGGAAATGTGTCAGCTCCTACTGGCAGGCACCAGAGATATTTTCAGGGAAGGGTAAGGCATTCCCATCCGGAGTCTCTTCAGATTCTTGAAACTGCAAAGATTGTGCAAAGACAAAAAGCAAAAGTAAACACTAAAACTGTGAATGAGGAATGAACACAAAGAGGGGATATCCTTCTATGGAAATAAGCTTTCCTCCAGAGGAGAAAAGCAAGAACCTGATGAAAAATCTGTCAGCCTGGACTAATAAGTGGAGCCCAGACTGCACCGTGCCTCCCGCATCCCCATTTCTCTGCTAAAACACTTTGTTTTTAAAGGGAAATTAATGTTTGGTAGCTGAGGGGCGGAAGTCGTTGACGCCAGCTCCATTGTGGAGCGGAGATACAAACAACAAATGGGAAGATTATTCTGAGAGTGGGTTCTGCAGACGGTGAGAGGGGGCAGTAAAGTGACGAAAAAAACCAAGCAAATTCTGTCAAGTCTGGCTCATCTGTAGAGGCAACTGGCATTGAGAAGTTCCTCCCCTGAGTTTGGCATTTGTTCACCCCAAGCGTCACTTGTTCAGTATCCAGGCCCCTTACCTGGTGCTGGGCTCTGGGGACTCAGTGGGGGTTGGGGTAGGGGAGGAGCCAAAATCCATCCAGCCCCACCCCAGCTTGGAACTCCCTCCCAGCGCTGGGAAGTGGGGGAACCAGATTCACATTGAGGTCTTTCTAGCTCCTGAGCTCGGTGTCCTCCTATTGTTTTGGAATCTCTATCCTGTTGTGGTTTTATCTGTACTTCTTGTATGTTAAGTACTAATAGTTGCTTCAGTTGTTTGACTCGTGGCGACCCTATGGACTGTAGCCCGCCAGGCTCTTCTGTCCATGGGATCCTCCCAGGCAAGAATACTGGAGTGGGAAGACCTGGAGGATCTCCCCCACCCAGGGATCCAACTGGGGGTCTCCTGCATTGCAGGCAGATTCTTTACCACTGGCACCACCTTCAAGCCCTGTTGTGGTTTTGTTTTTATTTGTACTTTTAATCCTGGCTAAAATCTCTTATTTCTGCTGTGGAATTCCACTTTTCCTTTGATCTTGGAAGCAGCTTTGGGCGGCAGTATGCTTCTGACCCAGAGAGCCATATTCTCAGGTGATACGACTGATTCTAACCATTTCTTTCCAGTGTCAATATTTTTCCCCCTTACCCTCTGAATGGGTTTCTTTCTAAGCTCTGATTGATGCTTTCTGCTCCCAGATACTCTTTCTCAAGTCCTCCCAAGATTTTCTCTGCTCCCCAAGACAGACACAAAAGCCACCTCCTTTCAAACCAAACTCAGTATAAACTGAAATGAAAGCAGGAAAAGAATTACTGAAGGTGCTCCAGAATTTTGACTTTTCTCATTCTGAAATCAAATTCTGTTTGAAAGGCAGGGACATGTTTACAGGAGAACATGATAAAATGAAGGTCCTCATGTTTGATTCGTAGAACTCTAATGCAGAGGCTATAGAAGAACCATAAATGAACATGATTATGAAAACTTTAAAATGATAAAATATTACACTTACAGCTTTAATTTTAACCATTCATTCATTCATTCAACCAGCTGATGGTTATTGAACACCTGCTGTGAGTCAGGCCCTGAGGTGTTGAGGAAACATTGGCAGTAAACAAAGTAAACCCCAAAAATTTCTTGCTCTTACAGAGTTTATATTCCAGCTCTGTGAATATTGACTGGAGGAAACAGTCAACAAACCTAACAAGTAGGCACACTATATGTTAGAAATTGATACATGCAAAGATGGAAAATAAAGCAGTGAAGAGATAAGGCACATTGGGGATATGGTTGCATTGCAGCTTTACGCAAGGAGGCCAACCAGAGCCTCTCTGGTGAAGGAGTGAATGATTGTTCAGCCTGAGGGAACCGCATGCACAAAGGCCTGAGAAAGCATGCCCAGTGAGTGTGCTTGGAAGAATGAAAATGCCAGCTGGGCTGAGGCAGAGAGGGTGGAGTGGGTGGACCACCTGTGGAGGTCTTTGGTAGATGTTGGCTTTTCTCTAAGTAGGGTGGGAAGGGGTTTTGAGCAGGATGGACAAGGTCTGACTTAGTTTTCACTGAGATGTAGTCAGGAGAGGGATTTTTAAGGATGAAAAAATTACAGCATGTTTGTGTGCTTTTGTAAAGGATCCCCGAGGGAGAAAATAAGATGATGTGGGAAAGAGAGGGGAGAATCGCTGGTGATGTGTCCTAAGTAGGGAAGGTCTGGGGTGTAGAGCAGGAAGAGGAGCTTGGCCTCAGGATCACAGACAGCTCACCTGTGACAGGAGGGAAAGCAGGTGTGTGTACAGGCACAGGTGCACATGGTGGGTCGATGCAGTGGGGAATGTGTAGAAGTTCTCTTCTGATTGCTACTTTTTTTTTTTCAAGAGACATGGAAACCAAAATCATGAGCCAAGAGTGAGGATGGAGGAGGAGCAGGTGTTGGAAGTTTGAGGAGAGAGAGGTATGAATTAACCAACCGTCTAAGAGAGAGGGAGGGCAGAGGGACCAGATGGCAGGATTATCAGATAGCAATCCTGGTTTCTGGTCATGGATTTAAGATGAGAGCAGCCACATGGGTATGTTTTTCTCCAGCCGTGTTGAGCTGCACTGATGCAGGCACAGAGTAAGTGAGACAAGGCAGAGGTTTTGCTGCATGAATATTATGATGGGAAGGGGAGGCAAGGAGTTGGAGGTATATGTAGGTGAATAATAAGCTGTCCAAAGAAGCTGAGTGGAGATAATGGAGGATATTATTAATAGTGAAAAGATGGTAAGATCAGTGCATCATAGGTCTCCTTGGATTGGGAGGGAACTAAAGGGAGTAAGCCGGAAGTCAAGCAAGTGGTGGTTGGGATGCTTGAAATGGAGGAGGGCGGCAGTGAGGTTTGGCAGTGACATGGTCTGGAGCATGACTATGGGGGAAGCTGAGGTAAGGTGGAGGACAAGACATTTGATGGGAAAGTGGTCAAGGAACCTAGAGGCCAGGAGTATTGGGATGCTCCCCTGTGGATTTTGAAATCAGAAAGTATTTTATAACATAAGTAATGTTGGCAAAAGTAACAGTGAGTCAAGGACTAAAATCTTTAAGGAATAAGAGTGGATGGGGAATTCCCTGGCAGTCCAGTGGTTGGACTCCATGCTTTCACTGCCAAGGGCCCTGGTTCAATCCCTGGTTGAGGAACTAAGATCCTACAAGCTGTTCAGTACGGCCAAAGGAAAACCAGAAGGAATGAGGGGAGAATGGTAAGGGGTGGCCTACTCTTGATAACTGCAGCAAGGAGGAGCTGCCTGTAGTTGAGTCTGATGACAACTTTTAAAAGGTGGGAGTGTAAAGAGGAAGATCACTGACACAGAGGAGGCCAGCTGTGGAGGTGGACTCAGGCCTTAGCACAGTGAATATGCGAGAGAAAACAGCAGGGGAAGCAGTGACCGCAGGTTTCAATTAGAACAGGGAAGTGAAGAAAGTGTTCAAAGTTTGAGGACAGAGAGGAATTTGCTGCTGGAAGACTACGGACAGAGGACAGAGGGGAGAGCTTTGGGGTGCTGGTCTGTCAGAAGTGTATGAGGGTAGCAGCCTGCTGGTGATGCTTACTTGCCTGCATCCCTGGAGATCCTGGGCTTGTATTGACCACCATAGCAAGGGTGATGGGATAGGTCTTGTTGGTTTCAAAGGCAGAGAATATATGTGCTGGGAGGGAGGATAGTTCAGTAAAGGCAGGACTTGGCAGGACATCTTAGAGCTTTTTCTCCTCTCAATTACAAGTGCATATAATGACTGCTTAGGAGAAAAGTAAACAGACATGCATTAAAACCCTCATGGTAGTTGTAGCAGGATGATGGAATTATGGACTGTTTTCCTCTCTTTTTCACTATTTACCCCTTGAAGCCCATACAAAGGTCTCACCACTCAGTTAAAAAATTTTACCACCTCTTGCTTGTAGCTTAAATAAAACATCCAGTACTCTTTTACAGGGTTCAACTAATTTTGTCTAGATTCACAGAGGAGAAAAACATGCACTAAAAACAATGATGATCACAAATAATATCCCTGCTGGTGATATTTCCTTGGGTGTTCTGTGTTTTCACAGGATAGCTCAGATAAGGCAAATGCCTTTCTGACCTTGAATATGGCTAAGTACCATGCATCCTGCCCCAGTCTGGATTACCTTTTGTTGGCCAGATCCAGACTCTCAGGTTCTTCCAGGAAGTGTGTTTCTAGAAATTTCAAAAGTCTGTATATAGAGTTCTTTTGTGCCCAGATAGACTTGAGATTAAGAACAGCTAGAGTTCTTTATGCCTTTGGTAATTCATCTAAAGCCTCACGAGATGTTAGAAGTGAAACTGTTCTAAATTTTCAGTTTGGTTATCAAATCTCTTTATTTTTATTGTTAATAGATGAAGAATGCAGTTATTCCCTTAACCATCAGTCTTAACCCCAGCAGGACTTTGTAATGAAACATCCTGATCCTGCAAACCAAGATTATTGTACAAACATGTGTAGAAACTTGCCAGCCTGTCATCTACCTAACATATTAAATACCATAGAATATTTTTGCAATTAACTATCATATTTTGCTTTAAAGAAAGTATATTAATTTTCCTCTATAAGTAGAGTGATATCTAAAGAGAGATACACTGAGATTGAACATAAGTTTGGGGAATACCCTTAGTCACTATGTATTTCTAGAATGAATGAATGAATATTTGATTAGTATTCCAAAGACTTTCTTAACCTCCAAGCATTTCAAGAGATTGAACTGGATCTTGAGTATGAAATCCTGCAGAAAAAGTAAGAACTACTTGAAACTAGCAACAGAAAACTGAACTGTATCCATGAACGTATCTAATAGTAAATACCTCTGTTGACTTTGGGCAGTTGGCTTAACCTCTTTGGTTTTCATTTTTGTCACGAACCTGACAGGATTTAACTAAAACCATAGAATTGGGTAGAGTATGAAGGGATCATAGGGATTTTATAATTTCCCTCAAAAGAAACTAGGAGTTCTAGAGAATTTCCTGGTGGTCCAGTGGTTGGGACTTTGCCTACCAATGCAGGGGGTATGGGTTTAATTCCTGGTTGAGAAGCTAAGATCCCACATGCCTTGAGGCCAAAAAGCCCCCAAATATAAAACAAGCAATACTATGCTGTGCTTAGTGGTTCAGTCGTGTCTGATTCTTTATGATCCCATGGACGGTAGCCTGCCAGGCTCCTCTGTCCATGGGTTTCTCCAGGCAAGAATACTGAAGTGGGTTGCCATGCCCTCCTCCAGGGGATCTTCCCAACCCAGGGATCGAACCCAGGTCTCCCGCATTGCTGGTGGATTCTTTACTGTCTGAGCCACCAGGGAAGCCTGAGCAATACTGTAACAAATTCAATATAGACTTTAACAAATAATGATAATAAAAAAGAAACTAGGGGTTCTAATTCCAGTTCATTTTCTTTTCCATTATGCTATGCTGAGCTGGAAGCCACTTTCAGATAAAAAAGTTGATGATTCCAACTTTAAAGGTAGTTTCAAAATTGTGATGCCTTTGCAAGCAGATTTACACAAGTCTGTCCCCACCACCTTCCACACCTCATGCCTCCTGAGCCATTTCTGAGGAGTTTTGGATCAAAACTCCTACATCATAGTGATGGTTGCACAACTCTGGAAATGTGCTAAAAACCACTGAAGGAATTGTATGCTTTAATTGAGTGAGTTGTATTCTGAATTATGTCTCAATAAAACTAGGTCAAAATTCTTTTTTTGCAGGTAATAGGAAGTGAAGTGAAGTGAAAGTTTCTCAGTTGTGTCCGACTCTTTGCGACCCCATGGACTATACAGTCCATGGAATTCTCAAGGCCAGAATACTGGAGTGGGTAGCCTTTCCCTTCTCCAGAGGATCTTCGCAAACCAGGTATCGAATCCAGGTCTCCTGCATTGCAGGCGGATTCTTTACCAGCTGAGCCACCAGGGAAGCCCAGAATACTGGAGTGGTTAGCCTATCCCTTCTCTAGAGGATCTTCCCGACTCAGGAGTCAAACCGAGGTCTCCTGCATTGCAGGTGGTTCTTTACCAACTGAGCTATCAGGGAAGCACCAACTCCCAACTCAAACTGAGAAAACAGGGAGTTAATAGACCAGGTCATTGAAAAGTCCTACCCTAGATGTCCAGGCATGACTAGATTCTGGTCTCAAGCAATAACATTAAACCCCAGAAATGACTGCTCTGTCTCTCAGCTCTCTCTCTCCTGTGGGAGACTCAGTCTCAGGAAGACTTTCTCCACAGGTGGCCCCTGGCAGTTCTCATATGTTTACCAATTTAGCGACTCGAGGAGAAGTATATCCAGCAAAAGTTCTGGGACTGAGTGTCTTTGGCTTGGTTTGGGTCACATGACCATCCACTAATAGCATCCAATAATAATAATACTATGAACCAACTCTGTTCTTCCAACATCCCATTTCATAGATGAAGAAATTAAGGCACAGAGCCGTTAGGTAACTTGCCTAGAATCACATAGTAGTGAGTATAGAAGCTGGATTTGAAACTCACGCAGTCTGCCCCTAGAGTTTATGGTCTTATTGGTTTAAAGTATTGATATTTTGCTGTCCCCAGTCACTGGAGTCAAGGGAAAGAAATGAATACTCTCATTGGTCAATTCTGAGGCAGGTCTAGTATTTGCAACTGCATTCTCTCCTGATGTCCTCTGTTCCAGACCTTTGATGATTGATTATATATATATATCACTTATATAATTATATAACTTATAACATATAATTTTACAAATTATTTATTATATATATTATATGTCAAGATCTTGGCTTGTCTTAAAATAATACACTAATCTACAACTTTGGGAAGGAACAACGGAGTAACTTTTCAGTGTTTCATCAACAACACTAAGTTAAAGGAGACTTTAAACTACTCAGCATAACTAATAGACAGTAATAGACAATAGCTAATAAGTTATAACTAGAAGACACACCCCTTATTGTAGAATTCAAGGATTAGGCTGAAAATGAGCATTGTTTTTTAAAATGCAGATAGAGAGTTAGAAAATTAAAAGAAGATTTTTGGTCTTTTTCTTATGCAGGAAATAAGCTTATACATGTTAAGTATTTCTAAGGTGTCAGTCACTGCCCGGGCTTTTCAGAGTGTGGCACCCAGAACCCCTGATAGTGAAATCACCTGGGATGCTCTTTATTAAATCATAATCCCTTGTAGTGGGCCTGGGAATCTGCATTTGTTAAACACCTTCAATGATTCTTATGGCTTCTAAAGTTTAAGAATCATCATTGTAAGTAGCTAGGGAAAGTGGCTAGGCTCTTAGAAGTAGGATCTTAGGGAACTGAGGTTGGACAAAGGGCAATATCCATAGGAGGCATCTTCTGTTAGGTAGGAAAGAGGGAGCGCTCACAGTCTCAGATTTCAAGCAGCTTTAATTGTTAAATGGTCCCTCTACAGTTTATCTCCCCTTCTTCTTTATGTTGAGAGGTGTGGGTATCTGTATTCACTGTTGGGTCTGCAGATCAGAAAAAAATAGCACTAACCAGTAAACTTCAGTGAGGAATTTTTCACATAAAAAGTGTTCCTGTGAGCTATAAACCATGATTTCCAACAGTGGCCATTTAATATTAGTAATTGTTCTTCAGTCACTAAGTCATGTCTGACTTTTTGTGACCCCATGGACTGTAGCCTGCCAAACTCTATGGGGTTCTCCAGGCAAGAATACTGGAGTGGGTTGCCATTTCCTTCTCCAGGGGATCTTCCCAGAACAGGGATCGAATCCCCTGGTTGGCAGGTGGATTCTTTACCACTGAGCCACCAGGGAAGACCTCTAATATTAGTAATAGTAACCATTAAATAATTAGAGCTAGCACTTTCTGAGTACACGGTTCTGTGCACTTTATATGCATTATCGCATTCTGTCCTCCAGTTATCTTATGGATGAATAGGTGCTGATTATCAGACAAGCAGACCCAGGCTCAAATGTTAAGTCTTACATCACAAAAATGGGGCAGAACTGGGAGTGAAGGGGTTCAGGACATACTACCCCAAAGAGGCCCTTGGTGTATGAGTATTTTATGCTGTATGGCCCTTAGTGTATTGAATATTTTAAGCTGAATGAACAATACAGGCAGGAAGGTCACTCTGACCTTTCCTCTCCCTTCTCCCAACACAGATCATAAAACCCTTCTGTGGGAGGTGTCCTTCCTACACCTTGAGCAAAGGAGCATCCTTATCTCCAAAGACAAAGGTACTCGGAGAGAATCTGAACAAACAAGCTTTGCTAGTTTCCCTCAGTTTATTGCAGTTACTTCATACTCCTTAACCTGTCATATTCCTTCACCACTGTGCATTCTCCATCAAACCTTGCATAAGAGTACACAGGCTTAACTGCTTCCTGGGGTCTTCATTTCCATATGAAGTATCTTGTGTTAAATAAAGTGAAGTCGCTCAGTCATGTCAGACTCTTAGCGACCCCATGGACTGCAGCCTACCAGGCTCCCCTGTCCATGGGATTTTCCAGGCAAGAGTACTAGAGTGTGTTAAATAAAGTTGTATGCTTTTCTCCTGTCAGTTTACTTTTCAGGCCCAGTCAGGGACCCTAGGACTTCCCTGGTGGCTCAGTGGTAAAGAATCTGCCTGCACTGATTCTTGTTGATATATGGCAGAAAACCACAAAATTCTGTAAAGCAATTATCCTTTAATTAAAAAAATAAATTAAAAAAAAAAAAAAAGAATCTGACTGCAATGCAGAAAACACAGATTCTATCCCTGAGTTGGGAAGAGCCCCTGGAGAAGGAAATGGCTATCCCTCCAGTATTCTTGCCTGGGAAATCCCATGGACAGGGAAACATGGCAGGCTATAGTCCATGGGGCCACAAAAGAGTTGGTCACGACTGAGGGACTAAATAACAACAAGAGGGACCCTAAGAGAGTCGTGGAAAACTTTCCTCCTCCACAGGACATTCAGACCAAGTCCACTTAGCAGGAAAGCCCACCTGCTGTTTGAGCCGCCTTGCCTTATGCTCCCAACAAGAATTTATCATTCTGCATGAGACTGAAAACAGAGAATCTAAAGGAATGTTGACTGCAGCAGACATACATTTATATAAACTTACCTAAAAAGAAAGACCCTCCCAGGACTCACCATTTGAAGTGATCTATCTGATGTGCACAAAGGCAGTTTTTACATGTCTCAAATATCTGGTCACCAAAATTAGGAAACAGTGGTGCCCATGTCCTCTGGGCCCTTTGAATGCTTCTTGAATATTTTAAGGATCAGATTTCTCCTACTTCCTGGGTCTTGGATTCTTGACCTTGGATGGCCAATTATAACTGCCACTCTTGACTTGTCCTAAAGCCTTTTTGCTGGCTGCAATAGAGAGAGATCACATGCCTGGAAAAATCAGGCATAGTGATCTATCTAGAAATGCATAAAACAGCACCAAGTTACTTTTGCTCAAATTCAAGCACCCACTTTGAGCCAGGCCCTGAGTTAATATAATGGGATAGCCAAAGATATATGACCTCAAAATTCACAGAGCAGATGGGACACGTGCATATTACAGTACAAGGCAACATTCAGGAAACCTGTGAGCTCTGAGTCAAGCTACTCCAGCCCAGTGCCCTTGCTGCCCTTTTAAAATACCTAACATTTCTCAGCCTTGGTTTTCTCATCTACAGAAGGGAACAGTAATGGTATGTCCACATGGAGGTCACTGTGAAGATTAAAGGGAAAAAGTATCAACTGTGTCACATGATTCCTGTCCCATAGTATGTGCTCACTAAGTAATCTTTACTTTACCAACTTTACTTACTGTTGTAGACAAAAGATTATTTGGGGTGAGATGAAGAAGTTATTGCTTCTGGTAATTGAGGAAGACTTCTTTGGGGAGGAGCATTTGATCTGGGCCCAGAAGGGTGGGGTTCCTGTGAGAGAGGAGGGGTTGTTGTTGTCGTTTAGTCGCTAAGTCCTATCCGACTCCTTACAACCCCACGGACTGCAGCGTGCCAGACTTCCCTGTCCCTCACTATCTCCCAGACTTTGCTCAAACTCATGTCCATTGAGTCAGTGATGCTATCTAACCATCTCGTCCTCTGCTGCCCCCTTCTCTTTTTGCCTTCAGTCTTGTTTCCCACCATCAGGGTTTTTCCCAATGAGTCGGCTCTTTGTATTAGGTGGCCAAAGTACTGGAGCTTCAGCTTCAGCATCAGTCCTTCCAATGAATATTTAAGGTTGGTTTCCTTTATAATTCACTGGTTTGATATCCTTGCTGTCCAAGGGACTCTCAAGAGTCTTCTCCAGCACCACAATTCGAAAGTATCAGTTCTTTGGTGTTCAGCCTTCTTTATGGTCCAATTCTCACATCCATACATGACTACTGGAAAAAACATAGCTTTGACTATACAGACCTTTGTTGGCAAAGTGATGTCTCTGCTTTTTAATATGCTGTCTAGGTTTGTTATAGCTTTCCTTCCAAGGAGCAAGCTTCTTTTAATTTCATGGCTGCAGTCACCATGCTCAGTGATTCTGGAGCCCAAGAATATCTGTCACCATTTCCACTTTTTCCCCTTCTGTTTGCCATGAGGAGAGGTTACGCCATCAGCAAAAAAACAGAGCATGGAGATGGGACAGGTTAGCATGTGAAGGGAATGGTGAGCAATGCAGGCTGACCGAGGCACGGAGGGTGGGCCAGCTGCAGAAAGGGAGGAGGGAAAGCCTGGTCAGAGGTATTTGTGGAAGGTCTCCCATGCTGACCATCATCATGTAACCAAGCAAAGGGCTTGCGTGCCTGTGGTGAAGAAAACCAAATTCTGGCAGTGGGAACCTGCAGCAAAGGGGGGATTTCTTGCAGAGCGCCAAGTATGGGAGGAGGAGATCCACTCCAATGTGGTCTTTGAGTTTAGGAGTCTTTTTAAAGCAGAACAAAGAAACTGGTCATCATCATCTTGTGACATTTCTGTGATATTTCTTAACTGTGGTTTCTGGAGTCAGAATGTCTTTGGTTTATGATTCTCTGGCCATGGCTCATGGGGGATCTGTGAGCTCATCATGCCCTGGAGAAACAACCTGAGTTTGTACATTGAAGATGACATCTATAAGAGCAATTCTCATCTATACAAACAATTTTGGTATATTAACACTGTTATCAACAACAGCAATCTTGGTCATCTGACTCTGGTTGATTAATGTTCAGTTAGCACAGAATTGAGGTCAGAGGGGACAAGAATGGGAATGAAGTTTTGGAGAGAGATGAATCATCAACTTGGTAAGAGAAGTGAGTCTTAGGGGGACTTGGTTTCAATCATATTTATTTTCTAGTCCAATTTCGGGGATTCCCTGATAGCTCAGTTGGTAAAGAATCTGCCTATAATGCTGCTGCTGCTGCTGCTGCTAAGTCGCGTCAGTAGTGTCCGACTCTTGGTGACCCCATGGACTGCAGCCTACCGGGCTCCTCCATCCATGGGATTTTCCAGGCAAGGGTACTGGAGTGGGGTGCCATCGCCTTCTCCGCCTATAATGCAGGAGACCCCAGTTCGATTCCTGGGTGGGGAAGTCCAGTTTCAGTTTTGGGTGCCAAACACCCAGTAAAGAAGAATTGCACTGCCTTTTTCTTCCTCTTCCTCTCCTCCCCCTCTTCTCCCACTTCCCATCCTCCCACTCTTTCTCTCCTACCTCCTTCTCCCTCTTTTTGTCATTGATAATACTCATGATCCTGGTGCTTTCCAGGTGACTCAGTGGTAAAGAACCCGCTTGCAATGCAGGAGCTGCAGGAGACCTGGGTTTGATTCCAGGGTAGGGATGATCCCCTGGAGGAGGCAATGGCAACCCACTCCAGTATTCTTGCCTGGAAAATTCCATGGACAGAGGAGCCTGGCGGGCTACAGTTCAGGGGGTTGCAAAGAGTTAGACACGACTGAGCACGCACACATAGGCATACTTGTGATCTTAGCCAGGGCTGACTTGGCAGCAAGGAGAATTTCCAGAAGCCTTAGGAGGCAACTCTTTTTTAATATTTAAAAAAAATTATTTATTTTTGGTTGTGCTGGATCTTTGTTGCTGCGCAGGCTTTTCTCTAGTTACAGGGAGCGGGAGCCACTCTTCATTGTGGTGCATGGGCTTCTGATTGCGGTGGCTTCTTTTGTTGCGGTGCACAGGCTCTCAGTGCACAGGCTTCAGTAGTCGTGGTGCACGGGCTCAGTATTTGCAGCTCACAGGCCCTGGAGCACAACCTCAATAGCTGTGGCAAATGAGCTCAGTTGCTCCATGGCATGTGAGATCTTCCCGGACCAGGGATCAAACTCGCATCTCCTGCATTGGCAGGCAGATTCTTTACCGCTGAGCCACTGGGGAAGTCCAGAGGCGACTCTTTTTGAAGTCACAAGTGCGTCATTGAAGTTATACTCTCCCCAGCCCCACCTTGGCTGTTGCTAACTACAGCCACAGCAGCCCGAAAGATGGTGTGATTCAAGTGTTACTGTCATTGGGCAGCCGAGGACCTAGGCCCTGGGGTCAGGGAGAGGAAGGAGAACCAATCTTGTTTTGCAGAGATAGAGGAGGATGCTGGGAAGAATTGTGTAGAGAGGGTGCTTTTCTGCTTGGGTGTGGGATTGATTCACTCCTACTCAGAGGTTCTGGAAGCCTAGAATGTTAAATAAGTGAAACACCCGATGCTTTTGGTCTCTGTAACAGTTAATCTACCACCTCTGCCCCCATTCAGCATTTTCAATATTTGTAACATACAGTGAATAGCTAAAGGGAAGGACTTGATGTTTTAAATTTTAAAAGTAAAGCCCTTGTGGTTCTGTTCTCTGTCCCTTAGATTGGAGATGGCTGTGTCTCCGTATCTCCATAAGAAATGGCCCCAGATGGGGAGTAGGTACCAGGCTGCAGTCGTGTATGATCTTGCCCTAAGTAAGCCTCAGTTAGGAACTACTGAAGAGAGGCTTAAAGCCTGTCTGGTCTATAATTAGACTGGCTGTACTGGTTTTTCTTTGGTTAGTAAATGCACAAGCATTTACTATGTGCCAGGATTTGCGTACAGAATTGTTACACTGTCAGATTCAGAGCAAACTGAAAGTAAGTATGTCACACTCTGCATTTTCTGAGAGCAGACAGGGCTTCAAGCTTAGGCCTGGCTTAACTTCATCATCAGTCAGCTTCCGCAGCACCAGTGGTAGGAATTAACAGTAAGTATGCAGGTGTTTCTAAATAAATGACATGTGTAATTGTTAAGCAATCACTGAATTTTTTTTGTTCCCTTGAATCAGTTGGTGAATGTTTGTACACATATCCAACCGGTTGCTGTCAGCTTGCATACATTATTAGAAGTATCTTTTAATGGTTGCTGCTGCTTAGTCGTGTCAGTCGTATCTGACTCTGTGCGACCCTATGGACTGCAGGTGCCAGGCTCCTCTGTCCATGGGATTCTCTAGGTAGGTAAGAGTACTAGAGTGCCATGCCCTCCTCCAGGGGATCTTCCCTACCCAGGGATTGAACCGGGTCTCCTGCACTGCAGGCAGATTCTTTACCACTGAGCGACCAGGGAAGCCCCCTTTTAATGCTTACTTACCTTCAATCACAAGAAATAGGGTTGCATTTGCATAAGGCACATTTCCTGGCTCCTCCTCCTCTGATTCTGCCCAGAACCAAGGACGCCATAATAAACATCATTCTGACACTGAAGCTAGACGGATCGCACGAGGTGACAGAGCTCGCAGTGGCTCGCCCAGGAGGACCAGCCAGCTAGGCTTTCTACCTCCGTGTGCAGTGTGGGGTCTGTGTTCCAGGATGTCATAAAATAGTATAGCTCCATTGATTTTTCTAAAGCTCTGAATTTTCAGCCCTTTAAAAGAACTGGAGTAGGTCTTCTTTTTGTTTGTTATGTTGGCCCAATTACACACCTTTTCTGTAGATTTTCCCATCTTGTAGGGTGTGGGGAGCAAGTTTTATGCCTAGCCAAGGACTTTCAAAAACCAAATTTGTAAGCAAAAAATCTGAATTTCTTTGGAGCAGGAAACATGGAAAACAAATATCTTATCTATGCTGATTGCTCCTATAGAGTTGCTAAGCAAAACTCTGAAAGGGGTTGGGTTTTAGAAATTCAAATTATTTCATTGTCACCTAAAGTAAAACCCACCTTGATTGTGAATTAGTGCAGCCACTGTGGAAAACAGTGTGGAGGTTTTACAAAAAACTAAAAATAGAACTCCCATATATCCACTCCTAGGTATATATCTGAAAACACTAAAAAAACTAACTCAAAAGATACATGCATTCAAAAGATACACACACCCCAATGTTCATAACAGCATTATTTATAATAGTCAAGATATGGAAACAACCTAAATGTCCATCAACAGATGCATGGATAAAGAAGAGTGTGTGCGTGTATATATATGTAACATACAGTGATAACTAAAGAGCAGGACTTGATGTTTTAAATTTTAAAAGTAAAGCCTTTGTGGTTCTGTTCTCTGTCCCTTTAATTGGAGATGGCCATGTCTCCATGTCTCCATAAGAAATGGCCACAGTTGGGGAGTTGGTACCGGGCTGTGGTCATGTATGATCTTGCCCTAAGTAAGCCTCAATTAGGAAGTATCGAAGAGAGAGAGAGAGTACACACACACACACACACACACACACACGTATACATACACACTGGAATACTACTCAGTCATAAAAAGGATGAATTTTGCAGCAATGTGGAAGGACTTGGAGGGTATTATGCTATGTGAAATAAGTTGGAGAAGGACAAATACTGTATGATATCACTTATATGTGGAAATCTAACAAATACAATAAACTAGAAGCAGATTCACAGATATAGAAAACAAACTAATGGTTACCAGTGGGGAGAGGGAAGTGAGAAGGGGCAAGATAAGGGTAAGGGAGTAAGAGGTACAAACTACTATGTATAAAGTAAGCTACAAGGATATATTGTACAGCACAAGAAATATAGCCAATATTTTATGATTATAAATGGAGTATAATCTTTAAAAATTGTGGCTGCTTGCCTGTCCTTGTTTCCTCCCCTTCCTCTCACCTCTCACTCTTCTCCAGTCCGGAAACTGCCAGATTTTTGTTAAAGTCACCAGTGGTCTCCACGTGAATCAGTTCAGTGGGCAATTTTTAGGACTCCTCTCTTAGCAGGATTTAGTATACAGGGTAACCTTGGGAAATTACTTAACTTCCTCTTAGGATTAGCCAGGTCTTCCTCATTTATCCAGGTCTAAATGAGACAGTTCATGTAATGGTGAGCACAGTGCCTGCTACAGCAATGTGTGTGCATGTTAAGTCACTTAAGTCGTGTCCAACTCTCTGCGACCGTATGGACTGTAGCCCGCCAGGCTCCTCTGTCCATGGGATTCTCCAGGCAAGCATACCGGAGTGGATTGCCATGCCCTCCTCCAGGGGATCTTCCGAACCCAAGATAGCGATAAGCAACAATAAATGTTAACTATTGCTTTTATCAGTCCACTCTTTGGTTTTAGTGACACTCTTTTCTTGTTTTCCTCTTACATCCTCAATCGCTTCTGCTTTTCTATGGTGTCATGAAATGTTGGGATTTGTTCATTCCACAAATAATTTAGCGAGTGCATATTTCAGGCCAGGAAATGTTCTTGGCTCTAGGGATCCAGTGGTGAACATAATTAAGTCGCTGGTTTCATGGAGTTATGCTTGGGGCTGGGAAATTGTAAAAATTAACATATACTATATCAGATGATGATTGACACAGGGTACAACAAAAGTCCGTCTAGTCAAGGCTATGGTTTTTCCAGTGGTCATGTATGGATGTGAGAGTTGGATGGTGAAGAAAGCTGAGCGCCGCAGAATTGATGCTTTTGAGCTGTGGTGTTGGAGAAGACTCTTGAGAGCCCCTTGGACTGCAAGGAGATCCAATCAATCCATCCTAAAAGAGATCAATCCTGGGTGTTCATTGGAAGGTCTGATGTTGAAGCTGAAACTCCAATACTTTGGCCACCTCATGCGAAGGGTTGACTCATTGGAAAAGACCCTGATGCTGGGTAGGATTGGGGGTGGGAGGAGAAGGGGACGACAGAGGATGAGATGGTTGGATGGCATCACCGACTCGATGGACATGGGTTTGGGTAGACTCCGGGAGTTGGTGATGGACAGAGAGGCCTGGCGTGCTGCAATTCATGGGGTCGCAAAGAGTCGGACATGACTGAGAGACTGAACTGAACTGAAATGTATATAATATATACTACTGTATTGTATGACACTATATTGTATATAATGAACCATATGTCTAGTGGACATATATCAGATATTACTAAGTTTCAGTAGGGAAAGGGGAATGGATGAATGCTGCAATTTAGGATAGCATACTCAGGGAAGTCCTCACTGATTGGCTGATTTTTGACTAGAGACCTCAGGAAGGAGGAAGTAATACATGTAGAATATTTATAAGACCATTCAGGCAAAAGGAACAGCCAGTGCAAAGGCCCTGGGGCAGGGGAGTACTTGGTACATTTGAGGAGCAGCAAGAAATCAGTGAGGCTGGAGCAGAGTGAGCCCATCAGGAGAGAGGTGGATGTGGAGATGAAGTCAGAGCAGTGGCCTGTGGTGAGGAGAGGGGCAGGGGAGATCTTGAGACATTTTCCAGGCACTGGAAGGACTTGGCTTTATTTCAAGTGAACTTAGAGGTCATTGGAGGGCTTTGAGTAAAATAATGATTTTAATTTTAAAATAATCACCCTAGATTCTCTGTGGAGAATAGACTACTGGGGACTAGGGTGGAGGCAAGGGGCTGGAGAGGAGGCTGTTGGGATGGTCCAGGCTTTCTCTGGGTCTGTAGGTGACCCTTCCCCTCCCATCCTGCTCTCTCTCCTAGACCACGCTTGGCTTCCGAGAGCACTGATGTGCCTACAACTCCCACCCTCAATTCTTTCGCTCCTCCCTGTCTTCTGACCTCCAGTCTTACTTATTTGTTTACCTCTATCGGCACTTGGTGGCCACTCAGTGCATCCGAATATACCCACGCTCCGCCACACCCCCTCTGGCTCCTCTGGGGTCACACTGGTCAGTGAATGGCACCCCCACACAACCAGCTGTCAAGAGCCCTCCTTGGAGCGTCCCTCCCTAGCACATTACATCTGGGGAATCAGCATGTCCTCTTGTTTGTATTCCACAGCATCTCTCCCCTGTTCTCTTTACTACAAGCCTAGCAGAGCAATGAGAAGACTCTTGAGAGTCCTTTGGCCTGCAAAGAGATCAAACCAGTCAATCCTAAAGGAAATCAGTCCTAAATATTCATTGGAAGGACTGATGCTGAAGCTACAATACTTTGGCCACCTGATGTGAAGAGCTGACTTATTGGAAAAGACTCTGATGCTGGGAAAGATTGAAGGCAGGAGGAGAAGGGGATGACAGAGGATGAGGTGGTTGGATGGCATCACCGACTCAATGGACATGAGTTTGAGTAAGCTCTGGGAGTTGGTGATGGACACGGAGGCCTGGCGTGTTGCAGTCCATGGGGTTGAAAGAGTCAGACACGACTGAGTGACTGAACTGAGCAGAGCAGTAGCCTCCTAGCTGATAACTCTTATTTACTCAGCCCCTCCAGCTACTGCTGGGTTGTTTTGTTTGTTTGTTTTAATTTATTTATCTGATCATGCCATGTGGCATGTGGGATCTTAGTTCCCGGACCAGGGAGGACAAACCCATGCTCCCTGCAGTGGAAGTACAGATTCTTAACCACTGGACCACCAGGAAAGTCCCTGGGTTGTTAAATAATATTCACTGCAAAAATGCAGAACTCTATGAGGAGCGGAGTTTTTCTGTAAAGATGTGTCTTTCTCACAGTGGAACAGCCTTTTCATTTATTAAAGGAGACACTTAATAACATCAGAGCATTTGCTTTTGGATTACATTACTGGCTTGGAGAGCTACTGAAGGACAGTGGGTATCCCACTGACATTTGCATGACCAGAAAGCTACTTCCCAGAATAAAGAATGCTTTTCTCTAATATCATATCTGGGCAAACCCCAGATATGAATTGTAACAGTTTCTCTTGACCACAGGAAGGTTATTAACATTGAATACTAGTTTTGTACCTGTATCCTGCTGCTCAGAAGACCCTCCTACTTAATTGGAGGGATTTTTTTAATTAAAAGAAAGAGGTGGAGTGGGTGTGGTACCTATACATGTTCACGTCTTGATTTAGTTTTATCAGAAGAAAGAAACCAGATTCTCTACTTCCACCCCAACTGCAGCCAGAGTGACCTAAAATGACCACAAACAATAATAACAATCGGATCATATGACTTCTCTGCTTGGAATGGATCAGTGGTTTCTAATTGCCCTGGCAATCAATTCTAGATTTCCTCTTCAGGCCCACCAGGCTCTGTATGGTGTGGCTCTTACCTTCTCTTCAGCTTCGTTGCTTACTTTTTCCAGCTACGTTATATTTATCTCCATTTCTCAAGTGTACACCACTCTTCCCCTCAGCTGTCTTTCTCCCTCCTTTCTGCACCAGCTTAAAAGCTGTTCTTTCTTTAGGCTTCAACTTACGAGTCTCTTTATTAGGGAGTCCTTCTCAGCTGCAGACTCGGTTAGGTCTGTGGGCCATGAGACTCCAGCACACCTGTTTCTTCCTTGGAGCCCACAATGTCCTGGGTTGGTCTTCCCCATCAGTGCCTTGCTGCGTTCAGCCAGGGGCAGTTGGTGGTCTCACTCTGCAGCTGTCACCCTACAACCTGGTCAAAACTTGACACACAGTGGGCCCCCAGGAAATACCAACTCACCGGTTTGCCTCGGGTTTTGCTGCAAACGTCAGGATGTTTCATAAAACAAAGTGTTTTCCAAGGGAAGGTTGCAACGACCACTCGTTAATTCGGTTGTCTGAACCTCTTAAAAAAATGGAAATAGATTTTCCAAGGGGGGTGGTGAACTAAGAGAGCAATAAAACTGGGGTAATCCTGAGACTATTTATCAGCCTGGTTTGAGGTTTTATTTTGCTTGTTCCTGTTTCATCAACTGTACTGACTTTATATGCCTAACCCAGTAAAATAATGTTCCTCACACTCTAGACTTGAATGAATCAGCATCACATGTTCTCCCTGAGTGAAAAGTCTAGGAAAGTCTGGGATAGTGAAAATAGAAAGAATCCTCACAAACCCTCAAGTTCAAAATTAAGTGACTTTTGTAAAGGGGAGGGGAGGGGCAGTTTAGGGGTAGGTAATTAAGAAGTACAAACTATTATATATAAAATAAATTATAAGAATATGTTGTAAAACAAAAACAAAGCAAAAAAGAATATGTTTTATAACAAGGGAAATACAGCCATTATTTTATAGTAACATAAATGGAATATAACCTTTAAAAATTGAGAATCACTATACTCTACACGTGTAACTTATATAATATCTTACATCGGCTATACTTCAATTTTTTAACAAAGGTTTCTTTTGCCTTCCCGCCTGCCCAGGTTACCGTCAAAAGCTACATATATACTCTGTGGAGTTGGATGTTGTGGTACCAGTATGTTTTATAATTTGTATAGTAATGTTCATGAAATAAGGGACAAGTTTCTAATTTCCATTAGAGTAGGGTGAACTCAGATCCTGCCAAAAGTTTTTTCCATCTTAAAAAGACTTAATCCAACCTTAAAGATGTCAGCTTCCTTCTTTAAAACATGGCTTCTTTTCTTCAGGAAATGTGTGTTTCTACTGGGATACAAATGGGAATTTAAATACTGACAGAAGTAGATGTAATTTACTGAATGTACTTTTGGCAACTGAGAGAAGGCTATCTGAGATTTAGAAAGCATAATTACCAGGTTTGTCAGTATTATCACTTTGGGTTACAAAAGGGCACAAAGTTACAAGGGTATCATGCCTTGAACTTTTTGATTGTTTTCTTTTTAAAAACATCGCCTCATTATGGACATGGTGACATAAAAACAAAAGCAATTCATTGCCTTCCCAATTTCCATTCTACTGAGGATGACCCAAGGCAGACTTAGATTTTTCAAAGTGATCTGAAAGAAGATTGGATATTAAAATAGCTTTAACATTAGGCTCTAACCTCATGCATTAAATGTGAGCTGCTGCTGCTGCTAAGTCGCTTCAGTCGTGTCCGACTCTGTGCGACCCCATAGACGGCAGCCCACCAGGCTCTGCCGTCCCTGGGATTCTCCAGGCAAGAGTGCTGGAGTGGGTTGCCATTTCCTTCTCCAGTGCATGAAAGGGAAAAGTGAAAGTGAAGTCGTTCAGTCGTCCGACTCTTAGCGACCCCATGGACTGCAGCCCACCAGGCTCCTCCATCCATGGGATTTTCTAGGCAAGAGTGCTGGCTGGAGTGGGTTGCCATTGCCTTCTCCTAAATGTGAGCAGAAGGACACAAAAAGTTTGCTAATGAATGTTACTTGCTGTCTGTTAAAAACTAACATTATGCCATTGGCTCCTAAAGTAGTAATAGTATTGAGTTGGCCAAAAAGTTCGTTTGGGTTTTTCCAGAAGCTATTATGAACAAACTTTTTTGCCAACCCAATGCGTGCCCTGTGGGTTGTTTTATTACAGTAATAGGTAATAGGTCACACTCTTACCTAATCACTCATGCAATTCAGATTTACCAAATGAAGATTTAAAGATGACCTTTGTGGTGACAGCGGTTTGAGTCAACAGGAGTGAAGCATCAGGTCTCATTAGCTCTGTGGTCCAACAGTGTTGAGTTGTAGCTGTGTAGCTACAAACTGTTTTAAATAAATACAAATTGTTTATTCTCTCTGCCAAATAAAACCATTTCTAATTAACAGGGCCACAGAAATTGAGCACCAGTCCTCAGTTTGATGAAACGATTCCGAAGAAGACTGTAAGTTCTGTGAAACAAATACAAAATTCTAAGACGCTTTCACATTTAAATATGCTGGATGTATTTTAAATGTACATTCTGCCCCACTTCTTGGCGTGGTTTCTGGTGCCGGGTAACCAGGTGGCTCAGTGATAAAGACTCCAACCCCCAGGGCAAAGAGACATGGGAGATGTGGGCTCGATCCCTGGGTCGGGAAGATCCCCTGGAGGAGGAAATGGAGACCCACTCCAGTATTCTTGCTTGAAGAATTCCATGGACATAGGAGCCTGGCAGGCTACAGTACATAGGATCACAAAGAGTCGGACATGAGTGAGCACACACCCATCATGGCCTTGAGTTTGCATCAGTTGCTAGCTGATTTCTTGTACCTTTTTGTGCCTCTCACCATGAACATTAGATGAGGGATATGAAAGATATGGAGAAGGAAATGGTAGCCCACTTCGGTATTTTTGTCAGGAAAATCCCATAGACAGAGGAGCCTGTCAGGCTACAGTCCATGGGGTGGCAAAGAGTCTAGTGCAACTGAGTACACACACACACGTAAGACATACTCAGTAAATTTCCAATTTAGGTAAGACATGCTAAAGGGTCTGCACTGCATTTCCTTCAAATAATTCAAATAACCCTTAAAAAGGTTATGAGTTTTTTGTCACTGATTCATTAAGGTCAGACAGCTGGGATTTCACTTGATTTGCACCTAAATATGTATTAATTCATACTTGCTTAGAAAGTGAAAGTCGCTCAGTCGTGTCTGACTCTTTGCAACCCCATGGAATTCTCCAGGCCAGAATACTGAAATGGGTAGTCTTTCCCTTCTCCAGGGGATCTTCCCAACCCAGGGACTGAACCCAGGTCTCCTTCATTACAGGCAGATTCTTTACCAGCTGGGCCACCAGGGAAGATTAAATATGTATTAATTCATACTTTCTTAAGTAAATGTCAATTATGCTGCCAAAGTTTAAACTGGTAAAAATCAGAGATTGAACAGTAAGGCATAAACCCAAGGTTTTGAGAAATTTTATGTAATGCCATTGTAAATATCAGTTTTGAACTTAATATAACTTGGTCTGTTTATTTTCTTTGAAAGTGTGGGGAAATCGGGAAGGGTTGGTGTGTGGTATCAGACAGACTTGGGCTTAAATCAGTCCCTCCTGGTGACAATGGGCAGGTTTCCTAACATCTCTCAGCCTCAGTCCCTCAGTCCCCCTGTCCTGGGACTGTGACAAAGATGCTGTGAGGTGTGTGTATATGAAAGTGCATGGGCATGGACCTGGCTCTGGACCTGCCCACAGTCTCTCTCCTCTCTTTTCTTCCACCCCTTCCTCCAACCATCTTACTGATTTAGTGAGTCATTTTACATATCTGTGGCTCAGTTTCCTCATCTAAAAAACAAGGCTAGACCATACACTCTTAAAGATTCTGAAAAGCTCTGCAATTCTAGGTTTTAAAAGTAAAATATTAGTTAAAAAAAAAAGAGTTCCTACTTGGAAAAAAATATTGGCACCATGCTGAGAATTATGACTGATCTGTAAATGAAAGTGTCTACAGACCATGAACTGGATCTGTTCTTTATGCCAAAAGTAAATTTTTATGAGAGCAAGTTAATTGGAAAACTTAGAAAGCACCAATAAGTTCTTGCATTCACCTTAAAAGAGCAATGAAATTTCATATCCTGCAGTCTTGAAGTGAGTAAATGGAAGGATGTAAATATTTATTGAAATGAGAGTGGAGCAGAGAGAAGATCTGCTTTGTCTGCTGGTGGGTGTAACACATCTATGGATCATTGTTTGCACTAGCATTTAATAATCCCATCTGTTGAAAATGTATATTCAGAGGTACTTTGAAATTGCCATAAGCTACCTAGAAATTGGCAGGGAAGTACTCCTGGAGAGATTCCAAACTGCCGTAGGCCAAGAAATCCAATATAAATCAATATGTAATTATAAAACCCCATCTTTAGCCAGAGCTCTTTAAAAGATATTTTTTACTTAGGCATGGTATAGATTTTTAATACCAGAGTCTGGGACTGTAGAGTCCTTTGCTAAACTCAGATTCAGTTCTGTTTATTTGACCTGAAAAACCCACTCTTCATTTGACCCAGCAACAGCAGAACTTCCTTCTATCCCCACTCCCAGCAGTTGCTATGGCATCATCTCCTCATACCTCCATGCTTTCCTTGTCTCCCAGGTCCTTTTAAGTAGATCACATCTCATTTCAAAACTGAATCACTGAGTTTTATAATAGCTTTATACTTCTTTTTCCATCCTATTATGTCTTTTCACATCCAAAATTCTCTTGGTCCATCCTGCCCTAGATTTTCACTCAGAGAAGCGCCGGTACAGCATGGTCTTACCTCTCAAGTGTATTTTATTTTTCTTACTGTCCTTCTTTCTTTAAAAATATCAATTCACTGGTTTTCCTTTTCTCCCATCTCTTCTGTTTCTCTCCCCACACTCTCCTTTTCTGCCCGTTTATCACTAGGTCCTACACATATGTTTTACACAGACAGATGACACATTGAGAATTGGAGAAAAGGCTAGGTATTTTGTAGGAGCTGTTAGAGGCAATTAGTGGACCATTACTTCTTTAGTGGGCTTTCCTGGTGGCTCAGACAGTATAGAATCTACCTGCAAGGCAGCAAATCCAGGTTTTATTCCTGGTTTTGGAAGATCTCCTTCAGAAAGGAATGGCTATCCACTCCAGTATTTTTGCCTGGAGAATTCCACGGACAGAGGAGCCTGGTGGGCTACAGTCCATGAGATCACAAAGAGGTGGACATGACTGGGCGACTAACACACACACACACACACACACACACATACACTTCTTTAGTTATCTCTTTGGATGAAATCTTTTACATAAGTCTATGTGAAATTTAAGTAGGAGTTTAAGAGAGTACCTAATCAAAATGAGCAGTTTTCTACCAAAGAAATCAGGCATTCCCCACCCCTCCACCCCCTACAGGTCATGGAGTTTCTCTGTGGGCTTAGAGATCCCTTCTCTTTCACTTCTCAGCTGCTGTTCCTCCCAGCATCACAGAATGGCTGCTTACATGTATTTGGCAAATTAATTATCCTGTAAGTGGTGTTTGGGGCTGCATTATGTCCTCCTAAAATTCACATGTGAAGCCCTACCCTGTCATACTTGAGAACGTCACTGTGTTGGAAAAGGGGATCTTTAAGTTAAGGTGATTAAGTTAGGTTGGGCACTATTTCAGTCTCACTGGTGTCCTTGAAAGAAGAGTATCTTTGACCACACCAAGACACCAAGGATACAAGGGCACAGGGTGATGACCATGGAAAAAGGCAAGGCGTCGAGGGGGCTGCCTTGTGCGAGCCAAGGAGATTGGCCCCAGAGGAAACAATCCCTGTTGGTCCTTTGATCTTGGACTTCCAGAACTGGGAGAAGATATATTTATACTATTGAAGCCACTCTATCATTGAAGGTATTTTGTCATGACAGCCCCACAAACTAATACCAATGGTGATAGCAATATCACATCTGTGTTACAAGGTCGCTACAAGACCACTCAGGAGGATCGAAGCTATAAGATCTAGAAAACAGGCTTTCAAGCAGGAAATAAACTCATGTGGGAGATGATCTGAGCACAGGTGATATTGATAGCCAACGTGTTTGAAACATTCTTTTCTTTCCAAGCCTGATTTTGGGGAAGTCAGGGAAGAAATTCTACCACTTGCTCAGAACTGCAGAAAGTGTAAGCAAACCCTATGACATGCGGAGCACACTGCCTCTGCTCCAAGTGTCTGATGCATGGGGTTACACTGAGAGTAACTGGCTTAGATCTGGGTGAGTGAGGGTCACACTGAGCTTTGCCTCGGTGAAACAACCCAGATGGGGGTGAGTCAAGAGGTGCTGTTTAATAGAGTGGAGCACTGTCACTGTGCAGATGGATTTGGTTCCAGCTTTATGGAGTTAACTTCAAAGAAGTCCTTAGAAGTACTTTGCACAGTAACTGAGTCCCTCCATGGATTTACTGGCCTCTACCTCATTTCTGAAATTTTGACCTTCATAAAGCCACAGTGACTTCTGGCTTGGTTCAGTACATTAAAGAAGAAAAAATGTATTTTATGTACCCTGTTGTGTAGGCATCTTTAAAATAAGTCCTTAAAAGTACTCATTTCTGTTCCTTTTATTACCATTGGGTAGGAATGGTATGTTCACAGTGTGTAATTTATGTGTTGCATAGTCCACTTGGAAATATCAATGAATCATCAATAGTAGAAAATATGACATAATTTTCAGAGATGAGTTGCACCTGAATTTTTTTATTTTGGTGTGAGAATCTCGTGCAGTTTTCCTTTTCTCCATGGGAACTGCCAGTATTTTCCTTTCCCCACTGATTTATAATGCTGCCTCTGTCATAGATTATGCTACTAAATATGTTTGAGTCTATTTCTGAACTCTCTCTGTTGGTCTTATTCCTGGTCATGGTAACCGATCAGTTCCTGTTTCATTTATCAATTGATCTAGGGGAACTTGTCATTTAGTTGATATTGCATCTTTCCTTCCACAAGCATAAAATTCCTCATTATTAGTTTTAGGCTTTCTTTTATAGAACAATGAACTTAAAAAAAAAAAACAACTTGTATACACTGTATTCAAGTTCCCAAACATTTATGAAAGGATTTCCATTGTAAGAACCACAGTGGGCAGTGGCAGATTTTTAGAATGAGCAAGTTAGTCCTCCTATTTCAAAACGATTACAGTCTAGTAGAGAGGGTGTGGTAGACATGCACAGTTAATTTAATATAAATTAGACTGTCAGGAATTCCCTGGCAGTCCAGTGGTTAAGGCTTCATACTTTCGCCGCCTAGGGCTTGAGTTCAATCCCTGATAGGAGAACTTAAATCCTGCAAGCCGCCTGATGTGGTCAATAAAAATATTAGATTGTCATAAATACAGTATTAAAATTATACATAACAGACTAGCAGGGAAGGAAGATTAATTTTGACCTGAGAGATCATTTGAGGAGAAAGAGGTATGCATAAATAATAGTATATTTATATTTGTCTCATATTTTCTGTAATGAGATTAGAGAATACTTAGAGATTTAGAGATATAGAAAACACAGTCAACCTCTGTGTTTTCATATTTTGACAACTAAATAAAAGTGACCTTTGTTGTTTATGTTAACATGTAGTCAGTACCAAAAATATTAATGAATATTTTGCATTTGGGGGTACTAAATCTCCAAAATGTAATTTAATTAAAATTAAATAAAATAAAAAATTCAGCTCCTCAGTCCCAGTAGGGACATTTCAAGTGCTCATGGGCCACATGTGGCTAGTGTCTATTGTGTTGGACACTGCAGTATTAGACAGTCGTTTATTATACAGTTAATCTTTGTCTCAATGAGGGAAAATATTTAAAACACAATAATTGAGGGCCGAGAGGAGCTACTCCTCATTCAAGGTCAGGAGGGGCAGCTGTGAGGAGATACCCCTCATCCAAGGTAAGGAGCAGCGGCTGAGCTTTGCTGGAGCAGCCGTGAAGAGATACCCCACATCCAAGGTAAGAGAAACCCAAGTAAGACGGTAGGTGTTGCGAGAGGGCATCAGAGGGCAGACACACTGAAACCATAATCAGAAAACTAGCCAATCTGATCACATGGACCACAGCCTTGTCTAACTCAATGAAACTAAGCCATGCCATGTGGGGCCACCCAAGACAGATGGGTCATGGTGGAGAGGTCTGACAGAATGTGCTCCACTGGAGAAGGGAATGGCAAACCACTTCAGTATTCTTGCCTTGAGAAGCCAATGAACAGCATGAAAAGGCAAAAAGATAAGGCACTGAAAGATGAACTCCCAAGGTCGGTAGGTGCCCAATATGCTTCTGGAGATCAGTGGAGAAATAACTCCAGAAAGAATGAAGGGATGGGGCCAAAGCAAACACAATACCCAGTTGTGGATGTGACTGGTGATAGCAGCAAGGTCCGATGCTGTAAAGAGCAATATTGCATAGGAACCTGGAATGTTAGGTCCATGAATCAAGGCAAATTCAGTTCAGTTCAGTTCAGCCACTCAGTCGTGTCCGACTCTTTGCGACCCCATGAATCGCAGCACGCCAGGCCTCCCTGTCCATCACCAACTCCCGGAGTTTACCCAAACCCATGTCCATCGAGTCAGTGATGCCATCCAGCCATCTCATCCTCTGTCGTCCCCTTCTCCTCCTGCCCCCAATCCTTCCCAGCATTAGGGTCTTTTCCAATGAGTCAACTCTGCACATGAGGTGGCCAAAGTACTGGAGTTTCAGCTTCAACATCAGTCCTTCCAATGAACACCCAGGACTGATCTCCTTTAGGATGGACTGGTTGGATCTCCTTGCAGTCCAAGGGACTCTCAAGAGTCTTCTCCAACACCACAGTTCAAAAGCATCAATTCTTCGGCGCTCAGCTTTCTCCACCGTCCAACTCTCACAACCATACATGACCACTGGAAAAACCATAACCTTAACTAGACGGACTTTTGTTGGCAAAGTAATGTCTCTACTTTTCAATATGCTATCTAGGTTGGTCATAACCTTCCTTCCAAGGAGTAAGCGTCTTTTAATTTCATGGCTGCAGTCACCATCAGCAGTGATTTTGGAGCCCAAAAAAATAAAGTCTGACATTGTTTCCACTGTTTCCCCATCTATTTCCCATGAAGTGATGGGACAGATGCCATGATCTTAGTTTTCTGAATGTTGAGCTTGAAGCCAACTTTTTCACTCTCCTCTTTCACTTTCATCAAGAGGCTCTTTAGTTCTTCTTCACTTTCTGCCATAAGGGTGGTGTCATCTGCATATCTGAGGTTATTGATATTTCTCCCGGAAATCTTGATTCAAGCTTGTGTTTCTTCCAGCCCAGCATTTCTCATGATGTACTCTGCGTATAAGTTAAATAAGCAGGATGACAATATACAGCCTTGACGTACTCCTTTTCCTATTTGGAACCAGTCTGTTGTTCCATGTCCAGTTCTAACTGTGGCTTCCAGACCTGCATACAGGTTTCTCAAGAGACAGGTCAGATGGTCTGGTATTCCCATCTCTTTCAGAATTTTCCACAGTTTATTGTGATCCACACAGTCAAAGCTTTGGCATAGTCAATAAAGCAGAAATAGATGTTTTTCTGGAACTCTCTTGCTTTTTCGATGATCTGCCAGATGTTGGCAATTTGATCTCTGGTTCCTCTGCGTTTTCTAAAACCAGCTTGAACATCTGGAAGTTCACGGTTCACGTATTGCTGAAGCCTGGCTTGGAGAATTTTGAGCATCACTTTACTAGCGTGTGAGATGAGTGCAATTGTGCAGTAGTTTGAGCATTCTTTGGCATTGCCTTTCTTTGGGATTGGAATGAAAACTGAACTTTTCCAGTCCTGTGGCCACTGCTGAGTTTTCCAGATTTGCTGGCATATCGAGTGCAGCACTTTCACAGCATCATCTTTGAGGATTTGAAATAGCTCAACTGGAATTCCATCACCTCCACTAGCTTTGTTCGTAGTGATGCTCTCTGAGGCCCACTTGACTTCACATTCCAGGATGTCTGGCTCTAGGTGAGGGATCACACCATTGTGATTATCTGGGTCATGAAGATCTTTTTTGTACAGTCCTTCTGTGTAGTCTTGTCACCTCTTCTTAATATCTTCTGCTTCTGTTAGGTCCATACCATTTCTGTCCTTTATCGAGCCCATCTTTGCATGAAATGTTCCCTTGGTATCTCTAATTTTCTTGAAGAGATCTCTAGTCTTTCCCATTCTATTGTTTTCCTCTATTTCTTTGCATTGATCGCTGAGGAAGGCTTTCTTATCTCTCCTTGCTATTCTTTGGAACTCTGCATTTAGATGGGAATATCTTTCCTTTTCTCCTTTGCTTTTCGCTTCTCTTCTTTTCTCAGCTATTTGTAAGGCCTCCTCAGACAGCCATTTTGCTTTTTTGCATTTCTTTTCCATGGGGATGGCCTTCATCCCTGTCTCCTGTACAGTGTCACAAACTTCTGTCCATAGTTCATTGGGCACTCTGTCTATCAGATCTAGTCCCTTAAATCTATTTGTCACTTCCACCGTATAATCATAAGGGATTTGATTTAGGTCATACCTGAATGGTCTAGTGGTTTTCCCTACTTTCTTCAATTTAAGTCTGAATTTGGCAATAAGGAGTTCATAATCTGAGCCACAGTCTGCTCCCGGTCTTGTTTTTGCTGACTGTATAGAGCTTCTCCATCTTTGGCTGCAAAGAATATAATCAATCTGATTTTGCTGTTGACCACCTGGTGATGTCCATGTGTAGAGTCTTCTCTTGAGTTGTTGGAAGAGGGTGTTTGCTATGACCAGTGTGTTCTCTTGGCAAAACTCTATTAGCCTTTGCCCTGCTTCATTCTGTACTCCAAGGCCAAATTTGCCTGTTACGCCAGGTGTTTCTTGACTTCCTACTTTTGCATTCCAGTCCCCTATAATGTAAAGGACATCTTTTTTGGGTGTTAAGTTCTAAAAGGTCTTGTAGGTCTTGATAGAACCGTTCAAGTTCAGCTTCTTCAGCGTTACTGGTCAGGGTATAGACTTGGATTACCGTGATATTGAATGGTTTGCCTTGGAAATGAACAGAGATCATTCTGTCGTTCTTGAGATTGCATCCAAGTACTGCCTTTCAGACTCTTTTGTTGACCATGATGGCTACTCCATTTCTAAGGGATGTCTGCCCACAGTAGTAGATATAATGGTCATCTGAGTTAAATTCACCCATTCCAGTCCATCTTAGTTTGCTGATTCCTAGAATGTTGACGTTCACTCTTGCCATCTCCTGTTTGACCACTTCCAATTTACCTTGATTCATGGACCTAACATTCCAGGTTCCTAGGCAATATTGCTCTTTACAGCATCGGGCTTTGCTTCTATCACCAGTCACATCCACAGCTGGGTATTGTTTTTGCTGTGGCTCCGTCTCTTCATTCTTTTTTTTTTTTTCCTTTTTTTTTTTTTTAAATAAATGTATTTATTGTAGTTGGGGGCTAATTACTTTACAATATTGTAATAGTTTTTGCCATACATTGACATGAATCAGCCATGGGTTTACATGTGTTCCCCTTCCTGGACCCCCCACCTACCTCCCTCCCCATCCCATTCCTCTGGGTCATCCCATTGCCCTGGCCCTGAGCCTTTGTCTCATGCATCGAACATGGAATGGTGTTCTGTTTCACATATGATAATATACATGTTTCACTGCTATTCTCCCAGAACGTCCCACCCTCACCTTCTCCCTCAGAGTCCATAAAATTGTTCTATGCATCTGTGTCTCTTATTCTGTCTTGCATATAGGGTTATCGTTACCATCTTTCAAATTCCATATATATGCATTAGTATACTGTATTGGTGTTTTTCTTTTTGACTTACTTCACTCTGTATAATGGGCTCCAGTTTCATCCATCTCAGTAGAACCGGTTCAAATGTATTTTTTTTAATGGCTGAGTAATATTCCATTGTGTATATGTAATATTCCATTGTGTATATGTACCATAGCTTCCTTATCCATTTGTCTTCTGATGGACATCTAGGTTGCTTCCATTCTTTCTGGAGTTATTTCTCCACTGATCTCCAGGAGCATATTGGGCACCTACCGACCTGGGGAGTTCATCTTTCAGTGTCCTATCTTTTTGCCTTTTCATACTGTTCATGGGGTTCTCAAGGCAAGAATACTGAAGTGGTTTGCCATTCCCTTCTCCAGTGGAGCACATTCTGTCAGACCTCTCCACCATGACCCATCCATCTTGGGTGGCCCCACACGGCATGGCTTAGTTTCATTGATATAGACAAGGCTGTGGTCCATGTGAAAGAATCAGATGGAACTAATCAAGCTTGGAAAAAACTTCATCTCAGTAGAGCTGTGTCTAGAGAATAGTTTTACGATTATGAGTGTCAGGAGGCCACAGTGATATTTATGGATTTTCTTCCTCTTCAGGAGCAGAAATTCTAAATCAAGCTTTATAAACTATTTGATCTTTTATCATATGTTTGTTTGTTTTTCCTCTTATTATCTCCAAGAGTCCCTTTTCACAGTTGAAAGGGTTATTATTGTTTATAACTCCAAATGACCAAAGCCTGTTGCATTTTTGGTAACTTCTGGTAATTCCTGTGTGTGTGTGTGCAAGTGTTAAGTGCATGTTCATGCTTGTAAGCAGGGGTGGCTACCAGCTGGGTACCCTGCATGATGCTTTGTTAGCTATTTTAAATCTTGTGCCTAGGGTAGCAGTTTCTTTTTATTTTGTGAAAGACATTCCTTCAATGGAATGTCAGACATACTGACTGGGAGTGCATCAGCCACAGCTGATTTGGCAAGAAGCAATGAGAAATAATAGAACTGTAGAATACCTTTCAACAATGTCAGCTAGGATGGTGAGTACTTCTAAATACTGGTAGGAAATTTAGCCTTCCCTTCCACAGTGGTCTGAGAATTGAGTTCTCATTTTGCATTTTGAAATGAAAAACTGGAAAGCTAAAAGTGCTTGGAAATAATAAAAAAAAAAAAAGAAGATTTACAAGGAGCCTTCAGATAAAGTCCTAATGATGTAATTTTGAATTTCAAAAGCCCTGCTCATTTTCTTTCTTCAAGGAAAGAACAAGAAACAAGAAGCTTAGAAAATAGAAATCATCTTCATGGGGCTGTTAGTAATGCTGCTGTTCATTAAGCTTTTCAAGAGATGCAGGAAAAGATCAAGCGGGAGGGGGGGAGCAAGTTCATATGAGCTGAGTGTTAAGTGAGGCTCCAGGCATCAGTGGAGTTTCCAGATGCCTTGAGGTTCTTCCTTGTTCCTTTTGTTAGTGATGCCAGTATAGATCTTTGGTTAAGAGACAGTTACTGGGTGCGGTGTTAATGGGTGCACTTATCCCCATTCTACAGGTGAGGAAACTGGGGACTAGAAAGGTTAAATAAATTGTCCATGGATATATACCTAAGGGGGCTTTGATGTCAAATAGGCCTGGAATTTGGACTCCACTTTTGCCATTTATCGGCTGAATACCTTTGGTCAGATAACTTGTTTAGAGACCCAATTGCCACCCAGCAAAATGAAAAAATAATAGCATGTACTATCACAGAGATGGGGGCAGGGAAGGGGTTTGGCATAATTCAGAGTTGATGTATTTAAAATTCCAGTGAAGATGGAGTAGGCTGCTCCTACTCCATATAATCCAAAAGACGATAATAGCTATCATCTTTTGCTGACTCTGTACAGAGTACTGGACAGATGCCATAGGAAGACACAAAAGCAGTAGAGGAAGATTTTTTTCCTTACTCTTCAGTAGCAAAATGTTTCAGGGCTTCTTCTAATCATTTTGCTCTGAACATTTGGGGTAGGTCAGGGAGAATTAGCATTTATGATACTTTATACTGAGCGTTTTGTTTGACTCTGGGTCAGTCAGTTTGGCTACCTACAACCAAAAAGCCATACTTTGTAAAAATTAGTTAAGATAATGAGAAATAGGCTCTAGTTAGCATTTTCATGTGTTTGACTTTCAGCAACAGATGAGAGACATTAATTGGAAAATATAATTCTCAAATACAACTTCTACAATTTACCCATTTGTTGTTGATGACATTTGGGTTATTTCCTGCTGGGGACTCTTACCACGTTGAACATCCTTTCTGTTCTGGTTAACTAGTCTCCTCTAGGAAAGGGGTCCCCAACTTCCAGGCTGATACCTCCTGTCAGATCAACAATGGCACTGGATTAGAAATAAAGTGTACAACAAATGGAATGTATTTGAATCATTCCAAAACCATCCCCCTAACCTCTGGTCCGTGGAAAAGTTGTCTCCCATGAAATCACAAAATCAGTCCCTGGTGCCAAAAAGTTTGAGGACCGCTGCTCTAGGATACATACTGATGAGTGAGAGGTTGACTCATAGGATAGGCATGGCCTCAACTTTATGAGATAATGCCAGATGGTGCTTCAGAGGGATTGTACCTGTTTATGTTCCCACCTCCAATGTGTAAGAGTTCCTGCTGCTCCACGTCATTGCCAGCAGTAAACTAGAATACTTTAAAAATTTTTGTCAATCTGACAAATTAGGGTTATCCTGATTTTTGTATAATATTTTTACATAAGCATTTCCCCATATGATTACACATTCTTCCTAAGTATAATTTACAATAGGTATACTCTCTTTTTGTAGAACTATCACAATTTATATCATTAACCTTTTATCTTTATAAACAATAAACAACTGTTTCACACACAATCCTTTAGATTGCTGCGAACTTTGCAGAATGATAAAACACTGTGATGGGCAGTCTTCGTCTATAAAACTTTTCCTGTGTTGTATTATTTTTTTAAGATAGAGTCCTAGAAGTGGAATTATTTGGTCAAAGTGTACGAGCAAAAAAAAAAAAAAAAAAACCTCAAATCTGTGTTATATATGGGAGCAGGTACCTTGAAGACGAAGGGAATCAAAGGTTAGTGTGAAGAGAAGGTTACCTTTCTTGGTCCAGAGCTTGGCCACAGTCTCCTAATTCCTTAGTTCTGTTACAAAATTTGTGAAGATAAGATATGACATTGGAGTGCACCCTCTTCCTTAATAGGATACTTTCCAGGATAAGGCCAGTTGTCGAAGTCTTACTGATCAGGAGAGAAAAATGCATCACGTGAAGACAGATTTTAGGTTTTATTTTGCTTTCTGTAGACATTTATTGAGCTGTCACTTGGAAATGTTTTTCATATATTATCTTTTAATCCTTAGCAATAATGAGGTAGATTCTTTTATTATTCTCAGCTTACAAATAAGAGAACCAAGGCTTTATAGCTAAGTAGGTAGTAACATCAAGATTAGAATCCAGGCAGTGTGTCTATCTCCAGTGTGTGCGGTACTGCCTCCCTGCAACAGTAGAAGAACGTTTCTACTTAAATGTTTATCTGACTGATAGAAACAACAGATGTGAAGGGATACGTGAGTGTAAACTGGAGTGGACAAGGAAGGCTTCAGCAAGCAGCATCCTCCCTTTTGGTTGGACTGGGACTTGTTTAGACATCACATCAGATTTATCTGGCAGTTTCATCTCCCACCATCCTTATCTTGCAAAGTGAATTGATAAAGTGCAAAGTGAATTCACAGACACTATGTTCCTGAAGTGAAGCTAGCTCAGCCTTCAGGCTCAGTATGTGTTTGGTGAGAAAGAATTCTCCTTGGCTGGTTATGCATAGCGTGAAGTCAGCTAGAGATCAGAACACTGCTGCCTCTGTGGTGCAGGGAAGTAGGAATCTTGAGCGTCACGACTCTAGTTAAAGACTTAACCAAAAGGAACACTTTGTGCTGAGTACAAAGTAAGACATTTTCACCTGGGTTTGTTTTCTGTCATTGTTGTGGCTTCTGGGAAACTGCAGGAGCAGACAGCCAAGAGTCATAAACGGTGATCAGACAATGCAACCTTTTCCTAGTAAATGGGAGGTCAAGAGGTTAGAAATAACATAGCACTCATGTTATCATCTGTGTGTTACAGAATGTAATTCAGAGGCTCAAACCAATATGGGAACTCCTCAGCAGAACAGTGAAATTCTCTATTCAATGTAGAGAATATGAATTTTTGCATTTTACTGAAAATGTTGTTGTTCGGTCACTAAGTCGTGTTCAACTCTTTGCAACCCCAAGGACTGCAGCACGCCAGGCTTCCCTGTCCTTCACTGTCTCTTGGAGTTTGCTTGAACTCATGCCCATTGAGTCGATGATGCCATCCAACTGGGAACTCACTATGTAATGAGTTTTTTGAACCAGAACCAAATCTATAAAATGTGATGTACTCTTCCAACCAAATCAGGACTTAATTGTCAGTCATTTATTCAAACAAAAACATAGAATGACTGCTTCTCTGTTAAAATGCTGAGCACTGGCTGGCTCAGGATAAAGGACTAGCCCCTGGCCTCAAAGTCTTCAAGTTGACTAGAGCTTCGGACACAGTGTCACTGCAGCCAGGGGCTGATGTTAGTAATCTCATTCATGGACACCACCTATGGTCCGGCCCTTACCTGCCGATCTCTACAGCTGGTCCCTTCCTGTGGTGTGATAAGGGGGCAGAACCTGGAGGAACTCTGCTCTGTGGACCACTCCTCCAGAGAGTGGTCTCTCTCTCTCTACCACCTGCTCCCACTTGCTGTGTTGTTCCCCCTTCCCCAAACCCCAAAATTTTCCTGTGAAAATTATCCCAGTTGCATCTACATTTAAGATACATTTTATTTTGTTTATTTTTAAAATTATGGGTTTTTGGTTGTGTTGGGTCCTTACTGCCGCTCATGGACTTTCTCCAGTTGCAGCGAGTGGAGGCCACTCTTTGTTGCAGTGCATCATGATGGCTTCTCTTGGTGCGTGGGCACAGGTGCTAGGCATGCACGGGCTTAGTAGCTGTGGCACATGGTCTTAGTTGCTCTGGGGCATGTGAAATCTTCCTGGACCAGGAATCGAACCCTGCATTGGCAGGCAGGTTCTTATCCACTGTACCACTAGGGAAGTCCTAAAATACATTTTACATTAACGTTTTATTTTGAGATAATTATACAGTCACATGTAGTTATAGGAATAATACAGAGAGATCCCGGGTACCTTTTACCTGGTTTCCTCAGAAGTAACATCTTTTGTAGAATTAGTACTACAAATAACATGGTAGCATTGAAACAATTCACAACCTTAATCAGATTTTTTTCAGTTTTGCTTGTGTAATTGATCGTTGAACCACACAGATTTGAGCTGCATGGGTCGACTAATACACGGATTTCTTTTCAGTGAACACGTTCCATACTATACCTGCAGTTGGTTAAATCTGAGAATGTGGAACTATAGATATTGAGGGTTGACTGTGGGAGCATCCGTGGGTTTTGGTATCTGCAGTGGGTCCTGGAACCAATGCCCCATGGATACTGAGGGACAATTCTGTGTGTGTGTGTGTTTAGTTCTCTGCAGTCTTATCACATGAATGAGTACTATCTGCCACTACAGTCAGGATACAGAAGACTTCCATCATCACAGGATCCCTGGTGTTGCCCTTTTATCACTCTATTTACCTCCTCCTGCATCCCCCTTCCTCCCCACCCAGGTCCTAATCTTTGGCAATCACCAATCTTGTTTCCATTTCTACGATTTTGTGATTTCAAGAACGCTACATGAATGAAATCATCATGTGGTATATAATCTTTGGAAGATTAGCTTTTCTCATTCAGCATAATTTCCTCAGCACTCACCCAAGTTGTTGTATATCATTTGTGTGTAACATTTTCTTGCTAAGTAGTATTTCATAGTATGGATGTCCCATAGTTTGTTGAACCACTTATCTGCTGAAGGCCATCCGGGCTGTTTCTAGTTTTGGGCTTTTATGAATAAAGCTACTATGAACATTTTTGTGTAGGTTTTAATGTGAACATGTGTTTTCTTCTCCCTGGGATAAATGACTTAAGAGTGTAATTGCTGAGTCATATGGTATTTGCATGTTTAGTTTTATAGAAAAATGCCAAATTATTTTCCAGAGAGATTGTACCATTTTACATTCCTGCCAGAAATGTATGAATTATTTAGTTTCTTCATGTCCTTGCCAGAATTTAGTGCTATCACTATTTTTTATTATTACCAATCTGATAGGTTCTCATAGGTATGTCGTGATGTCTCAATTGAGGTTTTAATTTGCATTTCCCTAATGGCTAATAACACTGAACATCTCTTCATGTGTGACCTACTATCTGTATATCTTACTTGATGAAATATCTATTCATGTCTTTTGCCCATTTTTCAGTTCAGTTCAGTTGAGTTCAGTTTAGTCACTCAGTCATGTCTGACTCTTTGTTACCCCATGAACTGCAGCATGCCAGGCTTCTCTGTCCATCACCAACTCCCAGAGCTTGCTCAAACTCATGTTCATCGAGTTGGTGATGCCATCCAACCATCTCATCCTCTGTTGTCCCCTTCTCCTCCTGCCCTCAGTCTTTCCCAGCATCAGGGTCTTTTCAGTGAGTCAGTTCTTTGCATCAGGTGGCCAAAGTATTGGAGCCTCAGCTTCAGCATCAGTCCTTCCAATAAATACTCAGGACTCATTTCCTTTAGGAATGACTGGTTTGATCTCCTTGCAGTCCAAGGAACTCTCAAGAGTCTTCTCCAATGACACACTTCAAAAGCATCAATTCTTTGGTGCTCATCTTTCTTTATGGTCCAACTCTCACATCCATACATGACTACTGGAAAACCATAGCTTTGATTAGACGGACCTTTGCTGGCAAAGTAATGTCTCTGCTTTTTAATATTCTGTGTAGGTTGGTCATAGCTTTTCTTCCAAGGAAAGAGCGTCTTTTAATTTCATGGCTGCAGTTACCATCTGCAGTGATTTTGGAGCCCAAGAAAATAAAGTTTCTCACTGTTTCCATTGTTTCTCTATCTATTTACCATGAAGTGATGGGACCAGATACCATGATCTTAGTTTTTTGAATGTTGAGTTTTAAACGAGAGTTTTCACTCTCCTCTTTCACTTTCATCAAGAGGCTCTTTATAGTTTCTCTTCACTTTCTGCCATAAGGGTAGTGTCATCTACATATCTGAGGTTGCTGATATTTCTCCCTGCAATCTTAATTCCAGCTTGTGTTTCATCCAGCCCAGCATTTCGCATGATGTACTCGGCATAGAAGTTAAATAAGCCGGGTGACAATATTCAGCCTTGACGTACTCCTTTCCCAATTTAGAACCAGTCCGTTGTTCCATGTCCGGTTCTCACTGTTGCTTCTTGACCTGCATACAGATTTCTCAGGAGGCAGGTAAGGTGGTCTGGTATTCCCATCTCTTGAAAAATTTTCCACAGTTTGTTGTGATCCACAGAATCAAAGGCTTTAGTGTAGTCAATGAAGCAGAAATAGGTGCTTTCCTGGAATTCTCTTGCTTTTTCTATGATCCAACGGATGTTGGCAATTTGACTTCTGGTTCCTCTGTCTTTTATAAATCCAGTTGGATTGTTTATTTTTTTTTACTGCTGAGTTTTGAGAGTTCTTTATATATTCTGGATACTAATCCAACTAATTTGTTACATTTGTGGTTTTGCAAATATTTCTCCCCATCTGTATTCTGTCCTTTCATCCTCTTAACAAGGTTTTTACAGAGCAAAAGCTTTTCATTTTGAGGAGATAAAATACATTTTTGTACTTCTTAATGTAGCTTCATATCTTCAGGGAAGATAAATGTTAGGGATCAGTTTCTTGAACACTTGAGATCTCCGTGTAGAATCCTCTTTAAGATTCATTGCTCTTAGCAATGTAGACACAGACGTAGAAAACTGACTTATGGACAAGGGTGAGGGAGAAGAGGGAGAGGGCAAGATGAATGGGAAGAGCAGCATGGATACATACACACTAACATATGTAAATAGATAGCCAGTGGGAATTTGCTGTATGACTCAGGGAACTCAAACTGGGGCTCTGTAATACTGTAGAGGGGTGAGAATGGGCAGGAGGTGGGAGGGAGATTCAAGAGGGAGAGGACATATGTCCATCTATGGCTAATTCATGTTGATGTATGACAGAAATCAAACTAACATTGTAAAGCAATCATCAGTCAATTAAAAAATTAAAAAAAGATTCATTGCTCTTGAGAAATCAGTAGCATGAAATTGTTAAATTTAAAAAGAAAAAGGAAACTTAGAAGGCAAGTTCACAAGCCTGCAAAGTTTGAATCTTTTTACTTTCCTGTTTTTATCAAAATCTTGCCAAGTGGAAGTTATGGGTTTCTGTGCCAGATGATTGCTAATGCTAAATAAATAGCAGCGATTGTTTTCTTACTGTTATATAGAACATGCTATCTTGAAAATTAAATATAAACGTTAAGAGTGGTCATTTCCAGTTGGCTGTAAATCAGGTGGTTAAAATTAGAGACTTATATTTGTATCAGCCCTGGAAGCTTCTGGTCTGGGGTATAAACAAGTTATATGTATATATTTTTTATATATATCAGCATGCATTCACCTTAAGCTATTTGAATAAATTTTAAAAATGTGATTTATTCTTCTCTTTCCACTCTCTGTCCTTAAGTCCTTAGGAGAAAAGCTTGCTGTAGTTTTTGTCTTACATATTTTCCCTGGAGAAGGAAACTTCCCTCTACTATTAAATAAAAATATTATGTGAAAGGAAATACATTTTCCTTTACTTTATAAGAGGCTTACATTTTCATCTTTAAAGTCACATTTTCCTTTATGTTTATTTCCTTCTCCCTGCTTTAGTGACATGAAGCCTAACATACCTAAGGAATTGAGTTTCACCAGGAGATGACTTTTTCCCTTTGCCCCACCACTGTACTAAGGATATAACTATCTTTGCATTCATAGTAACCTTTTTTTTTTTGGCAGTCTGTCTCCCTGTCTAAATGGGATAGCTTTTCAGGATTGGACCATGTCTTCCTGTTTTTTTTAATTAAAAAATAAAATTTTATTTATTTATTTTTGGCTATGCTGGGTCTTTCTTGCTGCACATAGGCTTTCTCTAGTCGCAGCAAGTGGGGGCTACTTTCTAGTTATGGTGTGCAGGCTTCTCATTGCAGTGGCTTCTCTTATCATGGAGCACAGGTTCTATGTGCACGGCCTTAGTAGTTGTGGTGCACGACCTTATTTGCCACCTGGCATATGTGTTCTTAGTTCCTGGACCAAGGATTGAACTTGTGTCCCCTGAATTGACAGACAGATGCTTAACCACTGGACCACCAGGGACGTCCCTCTTATTCATTTTTATATCCTCAGCACCAGGAACAGAGCCCATCACATCAAAGATGCTCAATAAGCAATCACAGAGTTCACAAATTTCAGTAACTACTTAGTATATGAAAATTAGTAACACTCATTGTTCAGCACATTTTCATCCTTATAATATTGTTCGTTCCAACCCCTGGAGGGCAAAAGCTACCTCTTACTCATTTTTAAAACCCCAGTGCTGGGAAAATAACTAGGCATTTGATAAATGTTGAATCTATCCATTCACTCAGCAAGTATGCATTGAATATGTGATACTGTGTTAGGAACCAGGACTGCACACACTTGCCTAGAAGGCATCATCTTTTCCTTCAGGTAACCTATAATCTAGTTGGGGGCAGGCACATACAAAACACCACACAAAATATTTAAATAACATGATAAGATAACTTTTGTGTTCAAACAAGAGGTGTAGACTATGATTAGTTCAGGAGTCTAGGAGGTCATCTGGCATGGACTGGCCAAGGAAGGCTCGACTAGTGGCCTGATAAAAACCGTGTCCCCACTAGAATTCTCTGCTCACTCTTCCTCTATTTGTGTTGTCCTTAGTTCCTGCTTTCTCTTAAAATGCCACCCTTCTCACCATCTTCTGTCTACCCAGACCCAGCATTAAATGTTGTATTAGGGTTTTAAAAACTAGTTTAAGTAAAAAGAGAAATGCCTTGCCTCATATAACCAGAAAGGAAGGGAGGATCTAGCCACATTTGATGTGGTGGATCGTCTGCCATGATGGCATCCAACAATTCTCCCATCCCTGCATGCATATACTACTCCAGTCAAGAGTGGATGCTACTTCTCCTCCCCTTGAGCCTGGTCTGGACTTTTGACTCATTCTAACCAATAGAATGTGACAGAAGTGCCACTCTGCCAACTCCAGCCTAGCCCTTAAGAGGTTTGGCATCATTTATTTTTGACCTCTTGAAAACCACTTACCATGTAAATAAGTCCAGCTATCCCAATAGAGAGAGGGGAGCCCTGGAAGAAGGGAGACTATGAAATATAAAAATATTTTGTTTAAATATATAAACATATACAAATTGAGATAGAGGCCTGGCAAGCCCCAGATATTCCAGCCACCCCCATTCCTCTTGCTGCTGACAGGTGAGTGAAGCCATCTTGGATACTCCAGCTCCACCCAGTATCACAAGGAGCAGAGAAAAGCCAAACTCCGCAGACTTTCTCAAAATGCAGACTCATAAGCAAATGAATGGTAGTTGTTGTAAGCCAATATATCTTAGGGTGAACTGTTATGTGGCAATAGACAGTGGAAAAAACTGGATTCACTGCTCCAACAATTCAATGATGAAAGACTCATCTCCTTTCATGGCTGTTTCCCTCTGGGAGGAAGTTGTCTTTGTCTGTCTACCACATATAGCAGGAATGCCCACCACGGCAGCAGGCTTATACTACCAGCTGAACCTGGTGCCAACTTGATGGGCTCAGTTCTTTCCCAGCAGTTACAGCGGAAGTGTCAGGGGAGACTCTGATTGGCTCTGACTGGGTCATGAGCCTCTTTCAGCGCACGATGAAGCAACTCTGATTGGCCAAATCTGGATCACATGCCTCTTCCTGGTGCCAGAGGTCCAGCGTGGTCAGTCTCACCTAAATTACTTGAATTGAGGGTTGGGGTGGGATGGATCCCAAAAGAAAAATCCAGGTGCTATTAATATTTTGAGAATAAGAGGCTGGATGCTGGGGCAGGCAGAAACAACAAATATGTACTATGAGAATCAAGTACAATCCTATCTCTTTTATGAAGACTTTTCTCACTATTTTACACTATTACGGCTCGAATGATCCGGTTTGCTTCTTTCCTGCTGAGAACATGCTGCGTTATTGTGCCTTACACTTTGGAAGTAAATTCTTAGTTTACACCCTAGATTTTGTACCTTTATCTTCCGTATTGTTCTGATCGCATTTGCTACTTTAAAGGTGTGATTTTTTTTTAAAAATTTAATTACCTTTTGCAGAGAGAGGCTTTTGGAGGCTGTTATCAGAGGCACAGATAATTCTTACATTGAAGAAAAAATGTGTGTTCCCTCTCTCTCTCTGTCTCTCTCTCTTCCTCCCTGAGTCTGAAAAACCTTAGGCATTGACTGCAAAAGAAGGCACATGGTCTATTTTCCCCACGGGTCCTAATTCCAAATAAGAGAGCCAATGGTGATCCACATGGCTTGTTTTCTTTTTCTGGGGAGCTTGCTCTTGTGCTATTTAATTTGGGCTTTTAAAAACATTATTTTGTATGAGTGCCCAGTAGAGCAGCTTTTGGGCAACTGGCTTATGAAATAAATCAAAGTGATCTAAAAAAGAACATCCTCTGTTAATTGAAATTGAAGTGAGCCTAAGATAGTTTTAATTCATTCTTTTTGTGGAGGATCAGCGTTTCTTTCCAGAATGGAGTTCTTCTAAGCAACACCAAGATGGTAATAGAAATGAAAAATAGTTGCCTGCTGTCACACCACCCAAAGCCCAACCTTGGCTTGTCAGAGACCTTACTTAGGTCTGGCCTCTCTAAAGTTACACACAGATACAGTTACACACACATGTACATGCATACACCTGATCAATATAATTTCCACATAAGCAACACCAAGATGGTAATAGAAATGAAAAATAGTTGCCTGCTGTCACACCACCCAAAGCCCAACCTTGGCTTGTCAGAGACCTTACTTAGGTCTGGCCTCTCTAAAGTTACACACAGATACAGTTACACACACATGTACATGCATACACCTGATCAATATAATTTCCACAGTCCTAGGTACCTGAAAAAATGAGGCATCAGGCAAATGAGGGAGAAAACCTAGAGACAGACTCTTACAGATTTCAGAATGGATCTTTATAAGATTACATTGACATAAAGACAATAATAACAGACTGTCTTGCCTTTATATCAAGTTTATACTTGTAAAGTGTTATTCAGTTCAGTTCAGTCACTCAGTCCTGTCTGGCTCTTTGCGACCTCATGAACCGCAGCACGCCAGGCCTCCCTGTCCATCACCAACTCCTGGAGTTCACCCAAATTCATGTCCATTGAGTCAGTGATGCCATCCAACCATCTCATCCTCTGTTGTCCCCTTCTCCTCCTGCCCTCAATCTTTCCCAGCAACAGGGTCTTTTCAAATGAGTCAGCTCTTTGCATCAGGTGGCCAAAGTATTGGAGTTTCAGCTTCAACATCCTTCCAATGAACACTCAGGACTGATCTCCTTTAGGATGGACTGGTTGGATCTCCTTGCAGTCCAAGGGACTCTCAAGAGTCTTCTCCAACACCACAGTTCAAAAGCATCAATTCTTCGGCGCTCGTTACATTTGTGTATATGCGTAGATACTCCACTGGTGACTTAAATCCAGGATTAAGGATGCCATCATCACATCTGTCTTTTGAGTCTTTGTTATCTTTAGAATTTTAAATTATTATGAAATATTGTGTATATGTGTAGGCATGAAAACATATCTAGTATACCAATAGCCATTCAGTAAATATGGCATTATTTATAATCTTGTTTCCCTTTCCTCTTGAATCCTTCTTTATCTCCACACTAGAGGTAAATACTTTCCTGAAATTTGTGTATATCATGCTCTTAACTTTTCTTAATAGCTTAGCTATATATCTTTGTTCTCCTAAAAATGCCATGTATTCTTCCTATTTCAACTTTACTTGAATAGAATCTCACAACAGGCAGTTCTGTGTTGTTTGCTTTTTTTGTTTCTCAGTATCGTTGATGAAACTCATCTATATTGATTATTTTTAGCTCATATTGTTTGTGGCTTATCTTGTCACTTTATTATTTTTTTCATGAGCAGAAAATTTAAAACAGTGTAGTTGAATCTTTGTGGTTTATGTTTTTTTGTGAACTACTTTTTATGACTTGAGATCAGAATGATATTCTTCCACTTTCTTTCGGCAGTTTTAAAAATTGTATTTTCTCCTTTAGGTCTTTAATCTATCTGATACTAATTTTTGTGTATGCCTTGAGGTAGGGATCTGTTTCTTTTTTTTTCCTTCCAAGTGAAAAGGCAGAACATTTGCTTAGAAAATTTCAGATATTCCCATCTTTCTCAGAATTAAACTCAAAGTTCTTAAAACGGTCTAAATTACCCTATATGACCTGGTCCTTTGAAATGTTTCTGATTTCATCTACTGTTGTTCCAGGCACTGGCTCCTTGCTCTTCCTGAACACTCCCAGATGTTCCTGCTTTGGGGACTTTATATTAATACTTGCTGTTCCTTCCATCAACAGTCTTCAGACATCTACGTGGCTAGCTCCCTTTCCTTCTAGATCTCTTCCTAGATCCCTTCTAAGGTAAGATCTCTTCTCTTACCTTATCATGGAGGCCTTCTGTGGCCACACTAGCTAAGATAACGTACACTCACATTTGAGATCTCTCTTCTCTGCTTTCGAATAACTCACCTGAAAAACTCTCTGGGCCTGGTGTATTTGTTTCGTATATGGGGAGTATTTTAAAATGCTGATTTAATTTTTGAACGATTTTAAGACTCTATGGGGTTTCCCATTTCTTCTTAAGTTAGTTTTGATAAATTTGTCCTCTTCATTAAAAAAAATATATATCAGTTCATTTCAGTCGCTCAGTCGTGTCCGACTCGTTGCCACCCTATGAACTGCAGCACGCCAGGCCTCTCTGTCCATCACCAACTCCCGGAGTCTAGCCAAACCCATGTCCATCGAGTCAGTGATGCCATCCATGCATCTCATCCTCTGTCGTCCCCTTCTCCTCCCACCCCCAATCCTACCCAGCATTAGGGTCTTTTCCAATGAGTCAACCCTTCGCATGAGGTGGCCAAAGTATTGGAGTTTCAGCTTCAACATCAGTCCTTCCAATGAACACCCAGGATTGATCTCTTTTAGGATGGATTGATTGGATCTCCTTGTAGTCCAAGGGACTCTGAAGAGTCTTCTCCAACACCACAGTTCAAAAGCATCAATTCTGCGGTGCTCAGCTTTCTTCACAATCCAACTCTCACAACCATACATGACCACTGGAAAAACCATAGCCTTGACTAGACATACTTTTGTTGGCAAAGTAATGTCTCTGCTTTTAAATATGCTATCTAGGTTGGCCATAACCTTCCTTCCAAGGAGTTAAGCGTCTTTTAATTTCATGGCTGCAGTCACCATCAGCAGTGATTCTGGAGCCCCAAAAAATAAAGTCTGACACTGTTTCCACTGTTTCCCCATCTATTTCCCATGAAGTGATGGGACCAGACGCCATGATCTTAGTTTTCTGAACGTTGAGCTTGAAGCCAACTTCTTCACTCTCCTCTTTCACTTTCATCAAGAAGCTCTTTAGTTCTTCTTCACTTTCTGCCATAAGGGTGGTGTCATCTGCATATCTGAGGTTATTGACATTTCTCCTGGCAATCTTGATTCCAGCTTGTGTTTCTTCCAGCCCAGCGTTTCTCATGATGTACTCTGCATATAAGTTAAATAAGCAGGGTGACAATATACAGCCTTGACGTACTCCTTTTCCTATTTGGAACCAGTCTGTTGTTCCATGTCCAGTTCTAACTGTTGCTTCCTGACCTGCATACGGGTTTCTCAAGAGACAGGTCAGATGGTCTGGTATTCCCATCTCTTTCAGAATTTTCCACAGTTTATTGTGATCCACACAGTCAAAGGCTTTGGCATAGTCAATAAAGCAGAAATAGATGTTTTTCTGAAACTCTCTTGCTTTTTCGATGATCCAGCGGATATTGGCAATTTGATCTCTGGTTCCTCTGCCTTTTCTAAAACCAGCTTGGAAAAAAAAAAAAAATATATATATATATATATATATTTAGAAATCCTTGTCGTTTTTAGAACTTTTTATTTTATATTGGGGTAAGGCCAATTAACAATGTTATGATAGTTTCAGGTAAACAGTGAAGGGACTCAGCCATACATGTGTATGTATCCATTCTCCCCCAAACCCCCCTCCAATAAAAGATATGTTTTATTTCACTTTTTAAATAGTCAATATATGCACACAACTCAAGCATTCAAGTTCAAAAAGCATATACGGTGAGAAATAAACCTTCATCCATTCCTTCTAGCTACCTAGTTCCCGTCTCCTGCCATCAGTTTCTTGTCTGTTTCTCTAGTTTCATATTAATTCTCTCCCAAATATGCTATGCATATTTAACCATATATATATATGTAGTTTTTATGTAAATGGCGGAATACTATATATATGTTATTCTGCACATTCCTTTTTCACTAACCAGATATGTTAGAGATATTTCTGTAGCTATACATTGAGAGCTGCCATTCTATTACAGGTACCTAACACTCCACTGGCTGCCTGTATTGTGATTTATTTAATCTCCTTCTGAAGGACATTGAAGTTGTTCTCAATTTTTGCAGTAGCCTTCTAGCCAGTGTCCCTTACTCATCTTTAATCAGTGCATCTCACAGCTATTAGGGGTTGCTCACAGTTGGACGTGACTTAGCATGCACTTTTGTTTTTATGCTCAGGATTTTTCTTCTGCCTGCACTTCCCTTCCCCCTCAGCCCTTTGAAGGAGAGGATCACAATCCTCCTCCTTCTGGGCTGGTGAGATCTAACTCTAACTCTTCTCTGGAGCAGCTGCACTTTCAGTATTTCAACTCATTCTCCCACTGGTACACCGTCTATAACCAGATGAGGTGTTTTCACTGTCTCCTCTAGACTCCATATTTCTTGTGGGGAGGAACTCTTTACTCGAAATAGGGAATACTAAAATGAAAAGATGTATCTTGATTTTTAACTAGTTTCCTACATAAAGGTGAGCCAGACTTGCACACAAAGAAAATACATAACACTACAGATGGTTGTTTAAGGGGAACTGTAGTCTTGGCTCAGTGGAATCAGAAGAAGAAAAACGTGAGCTCTTAAAAAGAAAGAAACCTCAGAAACAAAAAAAATAACTCTGATCCCTACCCCAGGGCCTAGCACGATGCCCCATAAGTGCATGTTGAGTAAGAGTAACGTGAAAGGAAGCATTAAAGGCATGCCTCAACATCTTGACCAAAATCAATCTTTTATAAGGTAAGTCACGCCACTCGTGAGTGAAAAGAGGGCAGTGTGGAAGGAGGTGGAATCAAGTTTAAGCAAGCGAGGGAGGCAGAGCCGAGGCACCTGGAGAGGGTCTCGGGAGGGCGGGGCGCGCAGGGGGCGGGGCGCGCAGGGGGCGGGGCGCGCAGGGGGCGGGGCGGAGACGGGAGTGGGGCGGAGACTCTCGCGTCCCTGCCCCGCCTCCCCCCGTCCTCCCCACTCCGCGGCGGCGGCGGCGGCGGCGGCGGCGGCGGCGCAGGGCGGCCGCGCCGGTGTTGGCAGCAGCTGCGGGACCCCGCACCGCCTCCTGGCCGAGGCTCTCCCGGGCGAGCCCGAGCCGGAGCACGCCGGCAGCTCGCGGCGCGGCGGCACTGGACCCCGGGAAAGTTCCCGGCGCCAGCGCCGAGATGCCGGGCAGCGACACGGCGCTTACCGTGGACCGGACCTACTCCGACCCGGGCCGGCAGCACCACTGCAAGAGAAAGGTGAGGGTCGCTGTCGGTGTGGCGGTGGGGGGGCCCTCCGAGGGGTGAGGCTGGGTGGGCTTGGGCTCCCGCGGGAACGACTTCGCCCTGCGCGTTTCGCTGGCTCCCTCTCTCCCTTCCCCGCGGCTTGGAGCCCGGACTTCCCTGCACCTTTCGGGCTGACAGGGATGGGAAGTGGGGCGTGGGAGCTCGGCCCTCGGTTCCGAGACCTCAGGTTCCCCTCTGGGGTGGGAGCAGCGCCAAGCCCAGGCCCGCCACCGCTCGTCGGTCCCGGCGCCCCAGGGTCTCCTCGACGACCGGCGCTCCGCCGCCCTCTCCGCCAGGGAGCGCTCGCCACGCGGGGCCAGACGCGAGGGGATCCCGCCGCCCGCGTCGTCGTGTCCCCGGAGTTCGGCCCCCCGGCTTTGTAAGCTCAGGTGCGGCCGCCGCGCCTCCCTAGCCGTCGGGGCTTTCGGGCTCGGGGCTGTGCGCGGCCGGAGCGCGGGCTGGCGGCCGACCCCGCTTCCCGTTTCCCGCGGCCGCTCCTCCGGGCTCTGCCCCAGTGAAAAGTCAGTCTTGCGCGCGCTGCCTGTACAGAGTTTCTAGTCGTGAGGAGCAGGCGCCTTCTCCATTGTTTGCTATGTAATTTGCTGTTGCTGATTTTGGCTGTGGGCGAAAATAGCTTTTCAGAGTGAGCAGCGGAGACGAGCCATATAGTGCTCGAACGCGGAGGGAGGCCTCAGCCTGCGCGCCGGTCCCTCCGGAGAGAGGAAGCCTCACCTGCCTCGGGGATCGCTTTGGTCTCTTAGGGATGTTTGATCGTCCAGGTTGAACACTTGGCTCTCCCCTTGACTGAACTGCCATTTAGAACTGCACCTCCTCCGCCTGGCATTTGTTCGGGCGAGGTTGCCTGAAGGTGTTCTTTGCGCTAACTGCTCTCTTGCTCGATCTTAGTCGTTGAGTGCCGGCTTAAAAGTTCAGGAGGTAGGATCGTGCTCGCATCTGTTAATCAGTTTAACAAAATGATTTAATTTTTTTCGGATTAAGTACATTTAGTGGAGTAATACTTATCTCTAGCATCCAGTCCGCACTCCCCTCCCCACAAAAGAATTCTCCTTTTCTGCACTTTCTTAAAAGTTCCATAGCAGTTCGTAATGAAAGTAACTAGAAACTCCATTTGAAAGAAAATATTGATGATAAACAATCTCTGGTTACCTAACGTTAGAAGTTTGTTGAGGGATGGCTGCTGACTAATACACTGTTAACTGCAAACGAAGATGAAAATCTTCTTCTGATGCCTTGGTAATCAGGGGGGTGTGTGGTCCATAGTGTTGTAGTTGAAGGAAGACATTTCAGGTTTGAAAGAAGTGTGAAAGCTGGGTTTCTCTTGTCACAACTGTGATAATCTTCGTGTAAACAACAGGATTAGTAATCTTTGAGGGAGGGATGGCTCATTGTGAACCCATTTAAGCAATTTGGCAAAAGCACACGGAACTTTCCAAAACTCAGCTCTTTTTAGCTTAACTACTGAGATGGAAAGTGGCAAAGCAGATGTGTAAGTCAGCGACAGACTTTATCTCTGCTGTATCTGCTGCTGTTCATTTCCACACCCATCTTTCCTGTTAAAGTAGGGGGACTGTTCGTGAAGGGGGTTTCTTATTTTGTTTAAAATTCTGTTGACCATGTTAAACTACTACATTGTTAGCATGGAGACACCTGGTTTTTATATAGACCATATATTAAAACTGAGTTAGACTTATATATAGTGATTATTCTAAACTAGCTTATATAGGGCAAATGAAATCTGGTAAGGACTGGAGGGGAAATCAAATTGAGGAAAGCTAGAACTTCAGTGAACAGTGATCACGAGTTCTACAGCAAAGACCTTTACTCATATGGGGCTGATATAATTTTGATCTGTCCTGAAGACTGCCATAAGACTGCTATAATGAAGGCCAGGCAGAAGCAATTTTTCCTGTGCAGAAAGCATCCCATTAAATGATTTTAACTCCTGTTTTGTGGTACTCATTTGAATGTAGCTATAAAACGTATTTTCTTTACACTCAGAAAGTATGTGATGCTGAGGGAAACCTCAAGGAACACTGATGCTTAATTTCTTGATGTCACCTTTGCCTTGACAATAAATCGTCTAGTATGCATGCATGCATGCATGCTAAGTCGCTTCAGTCGTGTCCAACTCTCTGCAACCCCATAGACAGCAGCCCACCAGGCTCCTCTGTCCTTGGGATTCTCCAGGCAAGAATACTGGGGTGGGTTGCCATTTCCTTCTCCAAGTCATCTAGTATAGGATTCACTTATTTATTTTTCAATGGGAATATAGTTGCTTTACAGTGTTGTGTTAGTTTCTGCTATACAGCAAAGTGAATTGACTATATGTTTGCCTATGTCCCTTCTCTTTTGGATTTCCTCCCCATTTAGGTCACCAGAGAGCATTGAGTAGAGTTCCCTGTGCCATACAGTAAGGTTCTAATACAGGATTTAAAAAGAACCTTTTTGTGGACTTATTTGGTAAATTAGCTCCCCTAAAAACATTATAATGAGAAATGGAGGTGTGTGTGAGGAGTTGATTAACCTTTCAGAGATAAGAAGTTTCCCCCTGGGTAGGGGCTAAGACTCAGTGAGATCAAGTTCTTGTTTACCAAATGGTCACTTTCTGTGTTCAAAATTGATACCCTGTTGAGAGAGCAGGGAAAATAGACATCTTGCTTGCTGAGCTTGTTTAAGCCTTTGAGACTGGAATAATAATGAGGCAGTGTACTATTTTAACAGTGCACAAGTCTATTTTTACAGCCAGGTGGATTAACCTACATTCCCCCCACCCCACCCTTGGTGAAAATGTAATGTAACTGATGAATTCTGTAATTGTCTCTAAGCTGACAAGTCAGGGTCTCATTCACATTTTTAAACTTCATCTGGGTAAAACTCAGAAATGGTACATCTTAAAACTCACTGCACATTACATCCCTTTATTTTAAAAGAAAGAGTGTACATAATTAGAATCTTACTTTTTTTTTTTCATGCCCTAGATAGTTAAAGCCTATTATCTATTTAAGAATATAGGCAGTCTGCTTTCTATACAGTAACTGGTTTTTATTAATTATGTCTGAATCAAATTTTTGTCAGTTCTAATTTTAAGTGTCCTAAAATGCCGTCTTCAGCCACTGGGGTCCAGTGCCGAACAGCTGTGGCTCTGGAAGCAGAAGACGGATCGTAGCTGGCTCTTCACACTTCCCAACTGGGTGACTGCTGGGGCAGGCTCTAACCTTTCCAAGCCTCCAGTTGCCCATGTACAAAAGGTGATAATAATCCCCACTTTGGGGAGTGACTGTGAGTCTTCAGAAAGAGAATTTGTAAAAACAGTGGTTGTGTATACTCAGTAGTAGCTGTTTTTCTCCATGTGTGAGATAAATAACTTTTTTTTCCTTATGCTGTTGGTCCATTGATCAGAACTGCTAGCTGTCTAGAGTACCTGCCTTCCTCCCATCTCGTCTGTCAGCCATGCCACCGGATCTCTGACGTTTCTCTGGAATCCTTTTCTTCTTCCTGTGTTCCCCAGACATCCCACCTTAGTTTAGCCACTTACGACCTCAGGAGGATAGCTGGTGCTTTAGCTTCAGCAATGTATGGGTGATGAAACAGATAGTCTGGCCTCTCTGGAAATTTAGTATCTAGTGAATGTATCTTTTTTATCCCTGTAGCCCCAGGAAATACCCTTCTCTTTTATAGGAGGAAGTGATGATAGTAAGTACAAGTGTCTAGTGTCTGAAGTAAAACCTGTGTCGGGCATGGTTGCCACCTGTAGTACATCTTTAAACCTTCTGAGGTTTGGAAATAGATCCAGAACTGCACAATGAGTAATGGCCAGAGGCAGTCAGGGAGAGGAAGATGTCAGAGCCCTTCTCACTGTGGAAATGGTTGGGCACTGATGTAATAAGTTGATGATTGCATGCTTACTTCCTGAACAGGAACCAGAGAGAGTGGAAACAGACTTCTTTTGTAGGTGACACTGACCTGGTGAAGGGGTAACCTGAGTGAGTGATCTGTGAGTACAGTTTTTAATCAGTGATTTGTTTTATCCTAAAGAGTTAATTAAAGGGCTGGTGAGTAGATGGATGTGTGAGTCGTAATTATTTTCAGCGTAGCATGAATGAATTGATGTGGTGTGTGTTTTTTGAGCGATGCTTTGCTGTGGGCTCACTGGTTCTCCCTTTAGAGGAGAACGAATTGCCAGCCTCCAACAACACGCCCGCTTGTCACATCCGCTGTGGAACACCAAGACAGCTGCTACCAAGTTGGATCACAGAATGTGTTTGCTTCAGACCCACTGCCTAAATTTCTAGGTCTGCCGTTAAGGTCAGAAATGAGACTCATGCTTCTGGGTGGAAATTATCCAGGTCTTGACTTAGGAGAGGCTGCTAAGTCAAGTCCAGCTTGACTTTGTTTCAGCCCTGCTGTTTTTTTGTTTAATTGTGTTTTCGTGTTTTCTGTGGAGCGTGGTGGGGGGCGAGTGGTGAGAGAGAAGAGAACCATGAATCACTGTACTGTGAATCAGAGTGAAGACTTCACATTCCTCAGAAAAGGAACATGGGGATATATGATCTATGCATAATCCAGCTGCTTCCACTGACTTGGGGGAGGGCGATGCAGCTTGAAGGAGAATGTAGTGTCTGTGTCGATTATTCCTCTATAAGAAGGCAAAAAGAGTGTAAATAAAGAGAAGAATGCAGCAACAGTGATAATAGCCAATAGGTACCAGTTCCTTACTATATACCAGGCGCCAATACTGAACACTTCAAATGCACTCCTTAATCCTCATGATATCCTATTTATAGTTCCATTTTACAGATGGGGGAGTTAAGGCCCAGGTGGGTTAAGTGATTTGTGCAAGGCCTGTGGCTGTTGGGAAATAGTGGAGCTAGGGTTTAATGAATCCAAATCTAATTCCAGACCTTGCATTTTAGCCACTTTCCAATCTTCTGCCTCTGAGCTGAGTGCAGGAGAGCAGTTCTGTCTTAATAAACCTGCTCAGTGCTTGGGGATGAATGTGCTCAACCTCTGCTGAGGGCCTGCCAAACTGCACACTCAAGATTGTTAGGAAACTGCACATTGCTGGTGCTCTGCAGGTTTGTTCCCAGTAAGCATTTGGTGGATGAACAATTTAGAGTGATCATTTATAAACTTCTTATAATGCCTATGTAAGAATTTTGACAGTAGTTGGGGACATCTTCAAGGCTGTTGAATAAGCTTACAACGTAAACACATTGTTAAAGAATCATGTTCTTCCTGGTGTGTTTTCTCTGGAGGATGAGCAGTGGAAGGACAAAACAAGGGTGGTTTCTCCTTGTGATAGTTGAGTCACATTCTGGCGTCATAGGATCTCTCTGTAGGACTCAAGCTTCACTGGGCGGGCATATCCTTCTAACCCTTAAGGCAGAGGTTGGGAAGTTGGACTTAAAGATTTCACCATGTTAGAACTGGAAGAGAGTTCAGACATTAACTCCACATCATTCTCTTTATACTTTGCAAAAATAAATCCAACCAGACTGTAACCAGAAGAGAATTTCTTAAAAGAAAGCTACTTAAAACACTTTTTAAAGTAAAGTGAAGTTGCTCAGTTGTGTCCGACTCTTTGCCACCCCATGGACTGTAGCCTACCAGGCTCCTCTGTCCATCCATGGGATTTTCCAGGCAAGAGTACTGGAGTGGGTTGCCATTTCCTTCTCCAGGGGGATCTTCCCGACCCAGGGATCGAACCCAGGATTCCCACATTGTAGGCAGACGATTTTACTGTCTGAGCCACCAGGGAAGTCCTTAAAACACTTTAATACCATACTAATTGCTAAATTATGTGATAAACACCTCAAAATTGAACTTGATGAAAATTTTAGTTATTTTCAGTAGAGAATTAATTGATGAACAGATTTAAAATTTTGTGATTTTTGGGTGAAAAAAGTGAATTTGAATAACTTAGTGTTAGGCCATTATGCTTCTGAATTTATTTCCAGATTTCTGGTGGAGTTGGAGTAAATAGGAGAGGTAACAATTCATATATTAAACTACTTAGCTGTATTGGATCTGCTGCAACTGTTTTAAAATTATCTTTTCTGGGGCTTCCCGTGTGGTTCAGTGGTTAAGACTCTGCCTTCCGTTACAGGGGCACAGGTTCAGTCTCTGGTCAGTAAACTAAGGTCCTACATGCTGTGGGGTGTGACTAAAATTTTTTTAAAAAATCTTTTTGAGGTCCTTTTTATGGTCTTTTTTTTTTTTTTCCCTTTCCAAAATCAAGTTTTGTGATGTGAGTTCATCTTTGTCTTGACCTCCTACCTGTTGGGAAAGGGTATTGAGAAAAAACATGTCCCAGATGCAAAAGTCACAGAATACATCATGTACGGATTTAACTTAGAATTTCAACCCCGGTCTTGTGTCTCCCCTGAAGCTCTCCGTTCCTGTGAGTCTCTTTTGAGAGCTTCTTCTAGCACCCTTTGTCTTTGGTGTGTATAATTTCCATACAACACAGCCCCTAAGCACAAACCAGCAACATCATCAGCTTCTTAGCCTAAGAAACAGTCATGCGCTGGCACCCTGGGGGATGCCAGGGGTGGGGTCTGTCACCTTCTGGGAGCTGGCACGTCTATCCTGAGGGGCCTGCCTCCCTGTATGAAAGTGTGTGTGCTTCCTGCCTCATATGCTGACCTGAGAGCTCAGCCTAGGTGTGGCTTTATTACATAGTATGTTTCTACCCTTTCCGGGTGGCTCAGATGGTAAAGAGTGTGCCTGCAATGCAGGAGACCCAGTTTCAGTACCTGGTTGGGAAGATCCCTTGAAAATGAAAATGGCAACCCACTCCAGTATTCTTGCCTGGAAAATCCCATGGACAGAGGAGCCCTGTGGGCTACAGTTCATGAGTCACAGAGTCGGACACACCTGAGCAACTTTCACTTTCATATTTCTGCTTTCATGTTTCTATGCAGATGTTCCGCAGGCACCTCAAAGTCTGTGGGTCAAACTTAATTTGTTCTCTCAAACCATCCCCTCCCCCAATTCCTGATAAATACTTTTCCCATACAGCCAATCCCCAAACTGGATGCCGGGGAAGCCCCCTCAATCAGCCCCCTTACCCACCACATCCAATGGTTTGCTTCCTAAATTTTCCCAACTACCTTTTCCTCTTCATCCCCAACACCACTCCCTCAATTTGCTTCCAGATTTAAGGGTTGGAGTGAAGGGTTCAGAGTCTGGAGTCAGACTGGAACGTCAGCTCCTCCCCCTGCCTGCTTGTGTGAATGACCATGAGAAGTGGGGTTGGCAGATCCATCACAGTGTGGGTTGTTCTGACACTGAGTCATCCTTTGTCTACTGCAGAGTTCCCCAAACCTCACTCATTCCCACACCTCCTACGCAGACCACCAGCACCTTTATTTATTTAATATTTCTAAATCAGTTTGGGCTTCCCTTGTACCTCAGTGGTAAAGAAGCCACCTGCCAGTGTTGGAGATGCAGGTTTGATCCCTGGGTTGGGAAGATCCCCTGGAGAAGGAAATGGCAGCCCACTCCAATATTCTTGCCTGGAGAATCCCAAGGACAGAGGAGCCTGAGGGACTACAGTCCATGGGGTCGCAAAAAGTCAGACACAACTGAGCAACTAAAAAAAACAACAGCAGTGTTAACTATTCTAGGTGAATATCATCTGGGCCTCTGAGGCCTCTGCACCCGATGAAAAAGGGGATGAGCAAACGCAGGAGCTTTGTAAAGGGGCTGCTAGTGCAGAACCCAGACTCTCTCCCAGCCTCAAGCAGCTGCATTGTGTTGAGGATGTTTTCAAAGGACTAACTCACTCTCTGTGAGTCTGTGTGTATTTAATGCTTTCAATTTTGTCCACCTAAAATGATTCAGAATCATTTAGGAAAACACTGGTCTTAATGTGTCATCTCTCTTCTTTTATGAAACGTTTAAGGCCTTTGGTCTTAAAAATGCTAAGAGATTTTTTTTCTTCTCATGGATTACAAAAATTTAAATAATTGAATGTTTGGGATGAACAAAAGCACACTCTGGTGAGTTGAAGGCAGGCCTTGTTGAGATAGGAATGCTTGGGAGAGGTTGGGAAATTGAGATTTGTGTTCTAGGCTGCCTTTCTAGTCTTCTGATGACCTGAGAAAAACTGAGACAGTGGAGGGCGTGGGGCTAACGAGTGGAACATCCAGAAGATACAGATGCTTTGGGAATTTCAGGCAGGGGCAGAAAGATGGGTGGAGAAGAAATTTAAGCTGTGTTTTTCTGAAGTAAAGTTGAATCTAATTAAGCTGTATCTGTAAGCTTGTTGTAAGGAAATTAAGTGATGCCTTGAGCTGCAGCCTTTCTCAGAAATTTTGATGTAAGCACTTGTCCAGAAATAAAGTCTGTCCTTAGTGAAAGCTATACTTCGACACCTGGATATATTTACTCCTGTGTGTGCAACTGTATGTTAGGACCGAAATTCTCTCCTTTTTTTTCTGTCTTTTGTAAAGATTTTGTGATAATCCAGAAGACTTGGGACTTGACTTCAGATAGTCAGTAGTATACTATTTTAATCTCACTAATTGGAACAGGTGGCCTCGATTTGAGACTGAACACTAGTTGGCATAGATTTTAATTTATCTGAAAATATAAGGTCCATTCAGTAAGAGCTGTTCAGGCTGCGTGTTGGCATCAGGGATGGTGCTTGAAAGCTTCAACCATTACGAGCACAGAAGACAGGAAGGTTCGAGAAATGCAGCAGAATAGTTTGCTGCTTTGACTCCATCCTTAAATGTTGGGTGAAGAACTAGTAAAGGAACATAGTTAAGGGAAGCATGTCCAGGTGCTTGAGACATCTGCTTGTAAATATTGGTCCAAGCGAGGACAGTGTGTTGAGTATATCCTCTGACTCCAGTACGCAAGATGGCATGTTTCAAGAGGACTTCATGCTGTCCTCATGGTTCTGGAGGTCTTAGCAGGTGTGAGGTGAAGGGGTGTGCCTGGGTGACTCAGCCTACTGGAATCGCTCAAGTTGAGATGCCCTAAGACATCTCTCATGAAATCACACATGGTCTCCAGATCCTGAACTTCTCCAGCTGGACCCCTGCTTGGTTTTTACAGTAACTGTGTGCTTCACTGAGTGTCTTGTCAAGATTTTGCTTTAAATCCTTCAGCAGGGCAGAATCCCAGCCTGTCACCCAAGCCTCTTCATCTGACCTTTGTCTTTTATGCCCTCTTGGCCCTTGAGCCCTGGTCTCCGTTCTTTGTGGGCTCTCCTGCCTCCCCTCTCTGCCTGTGGGCACTTGCTCCATCTTCTCACATGGGGATGGTTATGTCCTTTTTATCCAGACATGGAGCGTGGTACATACTTGGGACATGTCAATACTGACCAAATAAGTGAATATGGGTATGCTGTGAAATTACTCTGCGGGACTTGAGAAGCTGGAAAACATATTCTACTCTTAATCTTTATCAATGCAGATTAATCAATCTTGTTATAATTGCTATACAGGATTCTGGTCTATGGGTATTCCATAATTTATTTAACCATTTCCTTATTAAAGGAAACATGTATTGCTTTCAGTCTTTAATTACTATAGGCACCTCACTCACTGCACTGGAGCATGCTTCTGTTTGCACACGTGAAGAATATATGAAAGTCACTCAGTCGTGTCTGACTCTTTGCAACCCCATGGACTGTATAGTCCATGGAATTCTCTAGGGCAGAATACTGGAGTGTGTAGCCTTTCCCTTCTCCAGGGGATCTTCCCAACCCAAGGATCGAACCCAGGTCTCCCGCATTGCAGGCGGATTCTTTACCAGCTGAGCCACAAGGGAAACCCAAGAATACTAGAGTGGGTAGCTTATCCCTTCTCCAGTGGATCTTCCATTTGTAAGCTAAATTCTTAAACGTGGGTTTGCTCATCAAAGGGTGTGTGCCTTTTAAGTTATGGCATTGTGAAACTGAACACTGTACCTGTGTCAAACAGTAGGAGCTGAAGGTACAGTAGAGAATGAAACTGTTACAGTTTATGTAACCATCAGTGTATGAACATGCCTCAGCTCACATCTTTCTGACACATAGTGTATTGCAAGGTTTTTTGGTGCTTGCTAATCTGGTAGGTGAAAACTGGTACCTCATTTTAATTTATATTTTTCCTGATATGAATGAGATTACCCGTATTTTTAAATATTTTGAAATAATTTTAGATGCAGAGGAAGTTGCAAAAAGTAGTACAGAGGTGTCCATTTACCCTCTCCCACCACCCAGATTTTCCCAATGGTTACATCTTATGTAATTATAGTACAATGTGTTAATCATATTTTTATACACTTAAAAACATTTCTCTTTATTGTGAATTACCTGTTTATATATTCTGGTCATTTATTTATTGGGTTATTAATCTCAAATTGATTGGTAGAAGTTTTTACTTATTAAATAGGTTGTTTTGCACATTTTTTTTTCTGTTTGTCATTTTGTCTGTTAATTTTCTACTGTCATGTAACAAATTACTGAAAATCTGGCAACTTAAAGCGACACCCATTTATCATCACACAGTTTCCAAGAGCCAAGAGTCCAGGCCCAGCTTACCTGCATTTCTTCTCGTAAGTTTCATCAGCCTAAAATCAAGGTGTCAGCCAGGACTGCAGTCTTGTCTGAGGCTTGGGATCCTTTTCCAAGCTCCTTTGTTGTTTACCGAGTTAAGTTCTTTGCAGTTGTAGGGCTGAAGCCCTCAGCCCTCACAGGCTGCCTAGCTGCTACTGCTCCTGCCATGTGGCCCTCTCTGCAACATGGCAGTTTATTTCTTCAAGGTCAGCAGATGAGTGTCTCTGTCGCATCACCTATAGAGACCTGATAGGCCAGGCTCACTCAGTTATTCCACCTTTTGATGAACTAAAGTCAGCCGATTAGGGACCTTAATTATATCTGCAACATTCTTTTACCCTTGACAAATAATGTAACCTAATCATGGGGGTAAAACCCCATCTTACTCACAAGTCTTGTTCACACACAAGGAGAGGTTATCACACAAGGTATACACACCAGTGAGTAGGAGTCTTGGGGTCTCAGAATTCTGCCTTCCACACTGACATAATGATACATTGTGTATATATAGATGTAGCATGTAGCAAACATGGAATATGTATTAACCACACTTTGCCATGAAGAAACTTAAAAATTTTAGCACTTATTAAAAGTTTGTGTCGTTCTTAAAATGGCCTTTTAAATGACTCTTTAAAAAACCGTAAACACCATGGTGTTTTACAATACAATTTATGATTTTTCTTTTTATATATTTTAATCTTTGATCCAGATAGAATTTGATCCTCGTTAAGATGTCTGCACATAAATGCCATAGTTATTCCTGCACCATTTTTTGCAGTTACTTCTCTTTAAAAATACACTGCTGTCCATATGTATAGTTTCATTTTCATGAATTTCTTTCTCTGGTTGTAAATGTATTGAATCAAAGGTTATGCTTTTGGTTCATTTTTTCTGGATTGATATCCTCCCTCCCCTTCTCCTCTTGCCCCCAAAGCAAGCATTTTGAAACGAGCATTTTGAGAACTCTAGCTCATGTATTTAGAAACTTTCAACAGGCATATTTCCAGTATCACTTATGGTAAGGAAAGACCAAAAGGCAAAACAGAAGAGATGTTAAAGGTTGTCATTTAAAAATAAAAATTTGCTTTCAACTCTTTTGAACTAGATGTTACCTCTCAACAAGTTCTATTTAATGTAAAATCTTGGAGAAGGAAATGGCAACCCACTCCAAATATTCTTGCCTAGAGAATTCCATGGACAGAGGAGCCTGGTGGTCTATGGCTCATGTGGTCACAAAGAGTTAGACACGACTGATCAACTAACACTTTCACTTTCATTTGTCCTTCCATATGTTTGCAAAAGCTGTTACAGTATAAAGAATATGTATTCTTGCTGCCTTAATCATTGTGGTCCACCATCTTAGCTCCAGAGATGAAAGAACAGGAATAACTCTCAGCAGACTAACTTCAAGCTTAGGAAAAGCTTTGGTCCTCTCTTTAGGAAACATCTATAGCTCCCTTGTGCTATCCTCGGTACTAGGAATTTAAGTTGGTTTATGACTCATGTTAGCATAATGAAACAAGATTTCATGTTTGTAGGTAATAAGGTGTTGCTGTATTTGGCTTAATTACCCATATTTGTAAGTTACTCATATGGCTTGCTAAATATTACTAGATATTTAGTGGTTGTTATATGCACCAAAGTTAATTACACATGGGTAACAATGCATGTGTCTGACACAGAGGGAAGTTGAAACTGTTTGTTGTATCCAGAAATTAACACTTAACATTTCATAAGCTGACCCATGAGTGTATTATAATGGTGAAACGTGTATGCTTTTATTACATGTGTTTTCATTTGGGAAAGGCCACTGTGCTTGTCGAAACCTCCTGGCTTAAGCAAACTATCAAGTAATATTTCTTTTATAAAGCCAGCCAAAGTTTACATCATGCGCTGAGCAATTTAGAGGTACTCACTGATTTGGCATCATCTGTTGGATATGTGGGCACCAAAATTAAAGTGAGAGTCTCCTTTCATTCAAGCGGCTCATTCATGTACTGTTACCACCATGGGAGCCGTGAGGGCTCTTATTTATACCAAATCATTGTCTGTTTTAGTACCCAGACATGCTCCTACTGTTTGGGTAGGTGGGAGCACATTAAATTCTGTTGAGAAATTTAACTAGCACTTTGGCAATTTAAAATGATCCAATAGCACAAAAGTTTTTTAAGTACTCAGGGCTCAAATTAGGCTCTATTTATAAAGAAAGAATTAAAAGGAGAGCTCTTCAGCTTTATGCTGTTTAAGGATGGTTTTGCTGAGCCTACCATTTCAGCAGACATTTTTTGAAACTTTTCTGTGGGCAAATAAGAGATGAATGAAATAATCATATATTTATGTGGTTTCCTTTAAATTATGTTGATGCTTTCTCAGCCTTCATTTTTTTAAATTATTTGTGGCACATTTGGGGTGATTTTAATGGTAGCTGATTTGTTTAATAAGAATAATACATATACAGTTGAAAGAGATATTAAATCTGTACACAAAGATTACTTTTTGTTTTCTGATACTTTGAACATTTCAGAAATCACAGTTACTTTGGTAGTAAATAATTTTCCCCCTCTTTGGCAGCCCTGGGTCTCAGTTGCAGCATGCAGGACCTTTAGTTGTGACATGCAAACTCTTAGTTGAGGCATATGGGATCTAGCTCCCTGTGCTGGTCTGTGCTAAGTTGCTTCAGTCGTCTCTGACTCTTTGTGATCCTATGGACCGTACGTAGCCCACCAGGCTCCTCTGTCCATGGGATTCTCCAGGCAAGAATACTGGAGTGGATTGCTGCACCCTCCTTCAGGGGATCTTCCTGACCCAGGGGTTGAACCCACATCTCTTCACATCTCCAGCATTGGCAAGTGGGTTCATTACCACTGGTGCCACCTGGGAAACCCAGGGATCAAACCGGGGCCCCCTGCTTTGGGAGTGCAGAGTCTTAGCCACTGGACTGCTAGGGAAGTCCTGTAAATAATTCTTTAAAATAATTGTTCCTTAGTTTATTTAAACAATAAGTTAAAATGAGGCTGGATGTTTTTCTAGGGCAACTAGCTTATTAAACTCTCAGTGGATTTTAATTTTCTTAAGTTTATGCTTACTATGGTTGTTGATTTTAATTTAAGGTTGAAGTTAATGTCCTATGGAAGTAAATGCAGTGACATCAGATTCCAAAATGATAAGGTAATGAAATGGCCCATCAGAAACAGCAACTTACACCATTTTTTAAAATTAAACCAGATTCATGGCAGGGAGAATGTTCTGCACATGAGGAAAACCCATATCAAATCATTAACCAAATAGTTCTGAATAAATAGTAAATTTATTTTTAATTACTAAATACTTCAGATATGGAAAAGCCGTTTTTTTAAAATGTGGCATTCAGAGACCTACCACGTAGATTTAACAGATGTTATATTTTGCCATGCTTATACCAGATTTTTTTTTTTTTTTTTAAGAAATAAGTGGTTCCAGATACAGTACCTTGACATCTTTTCCCTTTCTACTTTCTCAGAGGTGTTTGTAACCTGAATTTGTTGTGTTTCATTCTTTTAATGGTTTTACACTTTGGGAAAATCCATAAGGACTGTCAGAGACTCAGTTCTCCTTCTGGAAAATAAAAACCAACCAAAGAATCTGTCAGCAATTTATAGTACTCTTTTTTGTATGAAATATTTATATAAATAGCACCTTTTTTGTAACTGGATATTTTTTCCCAACATGATGTTTATAAATTTATCCAACTTCATTCCCATTTATACTGATGTACATTATTTCAGTATATGAATAAACCAGAGTGTGGTGTAGCCACTCTCCTAATGGTGGACAGGCAGGCTGATTCTGAGAAGGTCAGTATACTCATGGGAGGGTTTCTCTAGGAAAGAAACTTTGAAGTGACATTCCTGGGGCAGAAGAAAAAGGATATCTTTAAGTTTACCATCTATTTTTAAGTAACTTTGTCTATTTTTAATTAACTTTGTCAAATAATTGTATTACAGGAATGATTTTTTAAAGCCGTATTTTAATATTTGTCATAGAAAATGTTCATAGTGATGTTAGAGTCTATGTGTATGTTGAATAGTATTTGTTTAGAGTTTGTATGCATTTTAATTTTGCCTGAAAGCAGATAGTGCAGTTATCCTCATTTTATGCATGAAGAACTGAGGCTCAAACAGGGATAAATGACTCTAGCATGATTATACCAGTAAAAAGTGGAAAGGCTCAAACTTGAATCCGCATTGGTCTGCTTTCCTGAGCCTTTGCCTCTAACCATTAGGCAGAACGGCCACAATCCCTGGAAGGGTAGTGACACAGAAATTCAAATACAGACATTGGCAACCTGGTGGCTCAGATGGTAAAGAATCTGCCTGCAATGCAGGAGACCCCAGTTCGATCCCTGTGTCAGAAGATCCCCTGGAGAAGGGAACGGCTACTCACTCTAGTATTCTTGGGCTACCCTGGTGGCTCAGACAGTAAAGAATCACCTGCAATGTGGGAGACCTGGTTTCGATCCCTAGGTTGGGAAGATCCCCTGCAGGAAAGCATGGTAACCCATAGCAGTATTCTTGCCTGGAGAATCCCGGTGGACAGAGGAACCTGAGTTAGACATGACTGAGCAACTAAACATGCACACACACAACCTCTGGACAAATAGAACGATGGGAGCTCTATTTCTCTTCCACTGGCTTTTTGGTATTTTCACAGCTTTTCTAAAACAAACATGTTTTGCAGTTAAATCTAGCTAAGTGACGAGCAGCCTTAGTCCTGGAAAGGAGACAGTGAACCACATTAGTGCTGTAACTTTCTCATTTACTCTTTGTTTTGCCCCAGGTCTGGGGAAGTGTCAATGGTCAAGACTCAGGACCACAGTGATGGAAACCAATAGCAGTGCTGCATTGTAGGTCCCAAGCTATACACCGGAGAGCATGGATCTAGAATTCCCTGGCTTTCTTCTCAGGCAGGCACAAGTTGAAGCAGGATGGGTTCTAACTTGAGATCTTGGTAGAAAATGTAAGGAGTGACTGCCTTATTCCAGAGCCCCCTTCATCGTCCTAAGTGCTTCTTTGTGTACCTGGTGCTGTGGTGGGCCCTGTGATCAGTCAGACATGGGCACTGCCCTGGAGGAGCTCAGATCAACAGTCTTGCAGATAGAAAACGGCAGTGCTCCAGGGAGCCCTGGCCTCATGTGGGCCTTTCTGAAAAGAATTGACCGAGAGTCTACCCTGAGATGCTCTAGGCGGGAAGAGGTGTCCACTGCTAAGACTTTCTAGCTCGCCTCCCTTCATATTCATACTCTCCTGCCTGGATGTTTCCTGATAGGTGTTTGTAGGGAGAGGACAAATGGTACCCAGTTTTGAGCTTTAGGTTCATCTTTGATTAGCCCTTTTTTTTTCTTTTAAGATTGATTTATATATGTATGGCTGTGCCAGCCCTTTGTTGCTGCATGCAGGCTTTCTCTGTTTGCAGTGAGCAGGGGCTCCTCTAGTTGTGGCGCTCAAGTTTCTCAGTGTAGTAGTGTCTCTTTTTGCAGAGCACAGGCTCCAGGCATGCTGGCTTCAGTAGTTGTGGTGCTTGGGCTCTGTAGTTAAGGTTTGTGAGCTCTAGAACACAGGCTCGGAAGTTGTGGCACACGGGCCTAGTTTCCCCCTGTCCTGTGGGATATTCCTGACCAGGGATCAAACCTGTGTCCCCTGTGCTGGCAGGAGGATTCTTTCCCACTGAGCCACGAGGGAAGGCCCTGGTTAGCCCTTTGATGATATATTTTGTGTTTATGTGTGTATATGCATTTTTATATCCTCATGCCAAGGAAATACTAAACCCTGGCCATTACAGATAGGTCCTTTGATTTGATTCAGATGTAAGAAGGATGCTACAGAAAAGGGAGGAACAAAGATGTTCATTGTCATAGCAACCAGCAGGTTTTTATAGTGGAACACTGCCTTCGTAACCCAAACCCAGCACCTTTTGTCTAACTACAGAAAACAGACTGACGCAAACTCAAGAAATTATAGTACCATCTCTCAGTGAGGTTTTGTTTGCTTTTTGGAAATAGTCTTGCAATCATTTTGGTTCCTTTGTAGATTTAAGGCACCCTGAAGTGCCTTAGAATTTTATGAAGTCAGTACTTAACGATTTTCCCATTATTATGATGTGTCACCCCCATTTCCAACCCTACTCCCACCCCAGTCTAATCCACATGGCCAGGACTTTTACAAAGGATTAGCTGAGGTTGAATTTGGAGTTTGGGAGACGTTATGCATTCCTTCACAGGCTCTCCCTGGTGAAGAGTATTCCCTCTCCCTTCTCTTGAATGCATTTGCTGTTTGACCTTGCGCAGTCTTCTTGTGCTTGGGTCTTCACCATCCATCGCTCTCTAGATTCAGCAGACTCTGAGATGCTTAGACTATCTCACTCCTGCCAGTCACTCTGTAGGCAAGTTCAGAGTCCACCTTTGCTGTGAGAATTCCTAGAGGATTGAACCCTTGTGGTTTTCTTTTAGGAGTTCTGGTGAGTTTCCTGGACCTGGGGTTCCAGAGCCCTTGAGAGAAAAGATGGAGGTTAACTTGGGAGAATAAGGACCTCCTTGAGTGGCCAGGCAGAGTTTTCTATTGATTAGCACTTTGGGAGAAGGCAGAAAAGTAGGCTACCCTTTACTTTCCGAGCTTCGTGGTCTGAGGCATCCCCTTCACCCAGGACCACACCTTGAGATTGAGAGCTTTGATGGACAGTAGCCCTGATGTGCAGCACATCCAGCTGGGTGGTACCTACATCTCAACACATGCTGGGGAAGAGGAGTCACTTGGGCATCTTGGCATGGCACTGATTGAAGGATGAGCTCCCTGTGGCCCCTGAGGGCCTTCTTCCAACCCCCTCCCACCCAGTGTCTCCTCCCCGTCCCTTTCCACCAGCTCAGCAGCATCTTATGTGGGAGGTGTCAGGCCAACATCCATGCAGAAGTGGCACAGGTAAGGGTCACGCAATGATTCTGCTTTCAGCCTAACTCATCACATATGTATTGAGCACCTGCTCCACGCCAGGCTTCCAGGAAGATTCGGGAGTCTGGGCTCACTGAAATCATTCCTTTGAGAAGCACCTTAATCATCTAGGGCCAGTATTCTATTTTTCATCCCCTCAGGGTGCACAGTTGAAGGTGGCCGCAGTGACTGATGGCTCAATGGCCACTACATCTTTTGTTTACTGACATGGCAGGTGACATTCTTCATTCACACACGTTGCAGGAAAGTCATTAGAGTGGGCCTTAATCCACTGTGACTGGTATTCTTATAAAATGGGGGATTGGGAGACAGACATGCACAGAGGAAAGATGATGTGAAGACAGGATTACTGGATGAAACTACAAGTCAAGGAATGCCTGAGGCGGCCAGAAGCTGGGAGAGAGGCCTGGAGAGGCCCTTCCCCAACACCTTCAGAAGGAGCATGGCTTTGTCAACACCCAGATTTCAGGCCTCCAGTGCTGCGAGATGACACATTTCTGTTGTTTTGAGCCACTCATTTTGTGGTCCCTTGTTATGGCAGCCCCAGAACACCAAGACAGCTGACACGTTTCTGGTCCACCCGTGAGAACTAAAGCAGTACAGATACCTGGCCTCACATGAGCAGAAGTGGAGAAAGCCTTGAAACCCCCGAGTTTCCAGTTAACTTGTTTAGCAGATGGTTGTCTCTATGATCCTCCAAATTTTAATATTTTTCACTGTCTAAATAAACACATTCTTTTAAATTGTTTGTAGCAAAATCATGGAACCCCAGAATATGTCTGTGGAGCCAGTTTGAAAAACTCAGGTGTAGAAATAAGAAAAGCAGCTCAGAGTTTGGTTTCAAGTTCAAATCTCATCTCTGCCAGTGTGCGGCCATGCAACCCTGATCACCTTGCATAATCTTCCTGAGTCTGTTATGCACCTGTAGAGTGGAGCATACCTCTAGACTGTGGATTGAGAACTAGAGGTGATGAAAACCACCTGGCATCAAACCTTGTGCCTGGCAGATGTTCAGGAACCAGTTAAGGCACAAGGCTGGGGTGAAGGGAAGAACCGAAGGAGGGAACTTAAAGAGAGTCAGTGAGAATGGGATAGATCCTGGCCTGGCCCACAGATGGGGTCTGACTCCCCTGTTTGAACACACACTGAGAGATTCATCCACGTGGTTTTTCCCCTCAAATAAAAAGTCACAAGATTCCTTTGTTCATGGGGCAGCAGAAGAGAATGTCAGGTTCAGGCTTGAGCCTTGTTTCCTTAAAAACACAGAGACCCCAGAGACAAAGTCACATGTCCCAGGACAGGTGGTCTTGTCAGTTGGGTTATTTTCATTTAATAGGACAACAAAAAACCAAAAAAGAATCGTGTTGGTTTTTCCTTTAAAAAAAAAAAAAACAGCTTTATTGAGATATAATTCATATACCATACTATTCACCCATTTGTAAGTGTACAGTTTAATGATTTTTGTATACGCACAGAGTTGTGAAACCACCACAACAATCAATTCCAGAACGAGAAGAAGCTCCATATCCATTAGTGGCCATTCTCCATTTCCTCCCTTCCCAAACTCGAGGCCAAGGCAACCACTAATTTACTTTTTGTCTCTGGATTTGCCCTATTTTGGACATTTTCTGTAAATGGGTGGATTTTCTGTCATGTGATCTTTAGCTCTGGTTTCTTTCAATCCGCATAATGTTGTCAGGGTTCTTCCATGGTGTAGCGTCTATCAGTACCTAATTTCTTCTGCCAAATAGTAGTTCATTGCATGGATGTACAACATTTTATCATCCATTCATCAGTTGATGGACATTTGGGACTTTCCATTTGGGGGCTGTTATAATTAAAGCTGTAATACACATTTGTGTACGAGTCTTTGTATAGGCATAAGTTTTTGTTCCTCTTGGATATATACCTGAGAGTAGAATTGCTGGATTACATGCTAATTCTTTTTAAACATATTTATTTGGCTGCTCCAGGGCTTAGTTGTGGCATGTGGGATCTAATTCCCTAATCAGGGATCGAAACTCGGCCCTCTGCTTTGGGAGCACCAAGTCCTAGCCACTGGACTGCTGGAGAAGCCCCTGGTAATTCTATATTTAACCTTTTGAGGAACTGCTGGAGTGTTTTCTACAGCAGTTGCACCATTTTTTTTTTGCTCCCACCAGCAGGTTATGAAGGTTCTGATTCTCCTGTCTGTGCTAACACTTGTTATTTTATGCCTTTTGATTGTGATCATCCTAATAGGTGTGAAGTGCTATCTCATTGTGGTTTTGTTTGGGTGTTTGAAATGTCTTTTAATGAAAGCAGTTGTATCTCGTTATACAAGGATCATTCGGCTAAAGTATCTTTAGCCGAAAGGCTGGTATGAGTAATAAGTATAACTTTGAAATTAACTTCTATACTTTACCACATTCCTCCTTACTAGTCATTTCTTGAAGCTGGATATCCACAACCAGGGTTGAGTAGACTACTTGTCATTGAGTTTTCCTGACTTGGCTTTTACTTCGCCACTGAAATTGCACAAAAACAGGTACCAAGAGCTTCCTGGTCCTCTCCACTCTGCAGGGTCCAGGGTTGGAAGGCCTTGCCGGCGGGCAGCCTTTTGAGGGATGTAGTGGGTGTCTGGCCCCCTGTCAACTCAGGTAAGAGGCCAGGGCATCTACTCATGATTCTCCCAAGAGTTAGCTGCTGCTGTTCAGGTGTGGTGGTTATGATAAGCAGGGACAGCCAGAACCCCTTGTGCCAGTAAAGATAGATGCCATGCCCTCTTTACAGACAGGCTTTTGAAGCTACAGACTCTATTGTCTCTATTGTAAGGAATCAGAAACATAACAAAATGCAAAAGCACCTGTGAGGCCAGAAATACATGTTGGCTGAACAAATGAATAGCTTTGGCTTTGGGCGCCAGACACTATTCTAGCATGGCGGCTTGGAGCACGCTGTTTTAAGCTCTCTGAGTCTTGGTCTCTTAGCTGCAAAACAGAGATAGGGAAATGCATCTGTTGCTGGGTTCTCGCAATGACCTCGAAGTGCACAGCTCATGGTAGGCACTCAACACATGTTCATTCTCTTTCCTTAAGTAGCTCTGTAAGTATCTTTGCTGTCAGTCTCAGGTATTTTTTTCTACAGCTTTGGTCCAGCTCCAGATATGAGAGAACACAGGATGGATTGTACTGTTTAGCTTATCTTTTCTTTACAGAGAGATCATGAGCTCTTGGCAAAAATTAAGTATTGGTGGAAATGAATATTGCAATTTGGTAGCTGCTGATTGACACATGTTTGCTAAACAGCTACTCAGATTTCAGAAAGACTGCCTGGAAGGAAAAAAAAAAAAAGGAAGAAATCCTAAGAACATTTTTATCCTCTTTGCCAGGTGCTTATTTATAAAACCATCTTTTGGGAATGTCTCAGCTGACAAATTTTTATAAAACATTGGCTAGCTTTGGCTCAAGCGTTCAAATTAGCCAGCACGAGAGCTTAAACTTCAGTGGATATAAAAGGGTTGGGTCCTTTTTGGAGTCTTTTTGCCTTAGAAATTATTATCTTTTTTTTAAAGAAAGGGCTGTTCTTTTTGGTCACTCCGTCTTTTTTTAGACCTGCAGGGAAGTCATAGTAACAGGCTTCAAGTCTGATTGGGTTCCATGGCAACAACGGGTTGTGACTTTATTAAAGGAGAGTGGAGCATGCCAAGAAAGATAAAAATCAGAGTATGGAAAATGTCTGACCAGATGAATGTGTTTTTTTGGATCGTGTGCCCTGGAACGGAAAGGTTTCCCGAATTGGCATCAGTCTCTGTTACAAATTTGAATCCTTTTGGGTTATCATTAAGTCGGAGGGTTCAGTGCTCACTTCCAAAAGATTTGTCTGCATCTTTGCTTTTTATTCACTCATTCATCCTTTTCTGTATCTTGGTATTAAAAAAAAAAGAAAGAAAAACAACTATAATGTTGTAAGAACCTAACCAGAAATGATTCTGATTTCAAAGGTAGAAAAGAAATTTAACACATTCTTTGTGGAACTGATTACAGCTGTAAATTGTGAGACCTTGTGGGAGGGCCAATTAGAGGCAATTATAACTCCATGGAACCCTCCCCGAATTAAAGCTTGCTGTGTGCTTTCCAAGCTGAGGGTTTTGTCTCCCATCGGTTTTTCTCGTCGGTGGGTTAAGAGATACTGGTTTCAGGGCAAGGTTGTGGAATCTCGGTGGGAGCTGTCCTCTTCTGTCTCCCAACAGCAAGGAGGGGGCTGTTGATGTAATGAAAGTGTGTGGTTATTACACTTCTTTGGGTAAAGGTTCTAACATTTGAGCAAGAAATAGTGAGATCGGAGGACTTTGAATCTTCCCCACCTAGTTACAAATGTGTGGAGCTGTATGTCTTTTTCCATCACATGTTCCATTTTATGTGCCTCCTCATCCTGATGGAATTCCCAGGTGGCGCTAGTGGTAAAGAACCTGCCTGCCAATGCAGGAGATGCGACAGATATAGGTTTGATCCCTGGGTCAGGAAGATCCCGTGGAGAACGAAATGGCAACCCACTCCAGTATTCTTGCCTGGAAAGTCCCACGGACAGAGGAGCCTGGTGGGCTACAGTCCATGGGGTCACAAAGAGTTGGACATGACTGAGTGTATGCATGCACACACTCATCCCGATACTGAAAGTGAAAGAACTTTAGGTGCAGGTAGCTAGATGTTGGATAGCCTTACAGCGATATTATTCTTTAAACTGGTGGCATGTCATGACACGCCCTCTGCCTTCAGACTTCATTAGTCACTTACTTGGGGCCTCATCATGGTGAATCAGAAACTTCACAGATACTCATGGTAAACAGAATAATAAGTAATAAAGGTGTAAGAGGCGATAATTAGCTCACCAGGTTTCGGGTGTCCCAGCTGTCTGTGATCAGCTGGTAAGTCCTTGGAAAACCTATTTAACAACTTACATCTTGACTTCCTTATCTTAAAACAAGTGTGACCTGAATTGGTGTTTCCCAAACTTCCCTGTTTATTACAGTAACCTGGGTCACTGGTTTAACACCCAGAACCTCTATTAGAGATTCTGACTCACTAGGTCTGGGGTGGGACAAGGATAGTAGGGGCCCCAGGTCCCATGGACAGAGGAGCCTGGTGGGATATAGTCCATAAGTTCACAAAGAGTCAGACATGACTGAGCGACTACGCACAGCACACACAGTGACCTTATAGTCAGATGTTCAGGAAGTACCAGATGAGCTCAGAAGTTGTCAGACTATATTTGGACATAAGACTAGGGTGGGAGAGGGTAGGAGAAAGGAGGCTGTGTGGTCAGGTGATTGCAGCCACAATCTGAGAAAATAAATCAAATGAGCTGGAAGCTCTGATGGCAGTGCCCAGTGGTTCTGCTTGCAGCCAGCGTCAGCTCCAAACTCTGAATCAGTGTTCCAGAAAAATAATTTTAAAACCTTGGAGTGGTGCAGTAGTGAACACCTTTGTTTATAGAATTTTCTGCTCTATGGTGTGTGCTTTCGTTCAGATAAGACATAGAGTTTGCTAAGCACGGTTACTTCTGCTGTTCATGAGGTAGGACCAGCAATGTAGAAATTACCTGGAGAGCTGGTTAAAAGATACAGGAACTGGACTACCAGACCCAAAGATTCAGTAAGTCCTATATGGAGCTTGATCATCAATCATTTTTTTTTTCTAAGTTGAAGGGTTTTTTCCTTTTTCGAGGTTTTGACAAAAGTTGTGGACTCCTCCCAATCTCCCCTCAATTTCCAGAATAAAACTAAGTTTAAGTGTCAGAACACACTTATTAGCACAAGGGAGGTGGTTAAATTGAGCCACCTAGATTGTGGAAGAGTCTATAGCACATTCAGCAGGCACTTTAGAGAAAAGAAGCCTGATCTTCTCAGACTCTGAGACAAGGGTTTCTAATGTGTAATGATGAGATCATTACCTGCTGGAGCAAACACATTTTAATCCGTCGAGTTTCTATTTGTTCCTCGTTCTATTTCCTGTTTACAAAGATTGAATAACATTGTTAAATGAAGTGTCTTGTAGATCATCCACATAAGTGAAAATTATGAAGGTGCACTTTGCTTTCCTATTTACAGTGCATAGGAAAAAGAATCCATAGCACTAAAGGGCAGATGCTAGAAAATGGAGTCTCTTTCCAACGTCTCATCTTTATCCCCAGAGATATGTGCTATTATGTCTCCTACATATCTTTACAGAAAAGTTCTCTGCACACAACCTCCATATCTGTCATTTATTTAACTAGTCTCCTATTGATAATACAACTTAAGTTCCTTCTAGAGTGCTTTTTTCCATGTTTCTTTTGACTTGTTAATACTGTACTGAGTATTTTTGTACATCCCTTTTTCTGTAACCATATATGGATAAATTTTTAAAAGCAAAGTTGTTGGGTCAAAGGACATATGTCTTTTAAATAAGGATCAATGGGAACAAAATGTCCTTCTGGAGGGTTGTGCCTATTTACCAGGAAAATCTTTTCTTTTCAAGAGGCTTTCCTGCCCCAGTTGGTTCTGATGCAGCAAGTAAGCAGCTAACTCTCCTTGTTTACTCAAAACCTGAGTCTCCAGAGTCTCTGCTTGAAGGAATTAAATGAGATCTTTCATGAGAAAGAGAAGAATTAAAAAGGTGTCTTAGGTTTTCAGAGGGAGACAAGTATATAGAATGGCTTAGCAAAGCAAGTAGCTAATCCTGAACTTGCAAGAAGAAAGCTTTGGGTCACACAAGGTCCCAGAACCGGGTGAAAGTCAGGGTTCAGAAGAAGGGCAGCCCTGGAGCAGAATGTGATGATGAGAAAAATCATGCTCCAGATTATGGTAAAGTGTTTCCTGGATCTGACGTGCTCCGTTAGTGGATGCTGTAGGGCAGTTTGGGTGAAGTGGCGTGGTGATGTGATGCTCTTCAAACACCTCTGACGTGAATCACCGTGTAGTAGTTAGGTATGTGTATGTTTCAAAGTATTTTTAAAAATTATTTATTTTATTTATGTATTTATTTTGGCTGTGCTAGGTCTTCATTGCTGTGCTAGCTGTTCTTTAGCTGTGGTGAGCAGGGGCTACTCTAGTTGCGGTGCATAGGCTTTTCATTGCGGTGACCTTTCTTGTGGAGCACAGACTTTAGGGCTCACGGGCTTCAGCTTTGGGCTCAGTAATTGTCTCTCCCAGGCTATAGAGCTCAACAGTTGGGGCACATGCGCTTAGTTGCTCTGCAGGATGTGGACTCTTCTCAGATGAGGGATCAAACCGGTGTCTCTTCCATTGGCAAGCAGATTCTTTACCACTGAGCCACCAGGGAAGCCCCAAAGTAATGTTTAAATAGAAAGAATTACATCACATAGGCTTTTACCCTGGAGAAGGAAATGGCAGCCCATCCCAGTATTCTTGCCTGGAGAATCCCATGGAGAGAGGAGCCTAATGGGCTACAGTCCATGGAATCGTAAAGAGTCAGACACGACTGAGCACACAGTCTCTCAGTCAGATGTGTGTGCATCTCCTTAACACAGGTCAGGAGCTGGGCAGCATGGGTGTGTGCTGGTTTCGTGGCAGATCCCATCCCGGCTGACTCTATCTGCCTTTGTCTCTCTGCCTTCGTTGTGTCTCCTGGTGGCAGCAAGATAGGAGAGGATCTTATAGACACATAGAAAATTAGTTGAGTTTGTTCAAGTCTGGGAAATTCAAGTCCATTCAAGGCAGGGAAGAACTAGGGGGTATCTTTGAGGGGATCTGTATGTCAGTGAGGAGTCAGAATCTTAGATATTGGCTAACGTGGGTTGGCCAGGTGTGTTGTGTGAACTTAAAGGGAGCCATCCAGACAGCCTCTGAGATCCTCGGGTTAGGGTTAGGCATACTGGGGAGAGGATACATGTTCTCCTTCAGCACAGAAGGACTAAAGTGCTCTCTGAGACTGGTCATGCTTGAGCTGGACCACCTGTGGCTAAGGTGAAGGCAGCTGGGAATGAATCAAGTCCCAAAGACCATAGCTCTGAATTAGATCGTTCTCTGTCTTTAATCAGACTAATTTAATAAGCCAGATAACAAGAGAGCTTTGAGGCGGTTGTAAAACAACTTTATATTAGAAACTTTTGTAAATTTTTTGGTGATATTTTGACTGAGACAGAGAACATGAAGTATGTATGTTAAGCTAGACTGTGGATGAAAGAATGGGAATACATGAAGCTAGGGAGGGATCAGAAAACAGGGTCAAGTAAGACTGTAGCAAGTAAGTTGGAAATGCAATAAAATATCCGGGGACCAAGATGTTTTCAGGCTAGGAAGACAGCCAATAAAAAATGGATAAAACAAGTTAGCGCCCAGATTTGAAGGCAAAACCAGGAGAAAAATGAACATGCTTGGCTATGTAAAATTGAATTTTATATGCCTTAGCAGTCAAATGTGAGTTTTCAATTTTACTGTAGTTTTTAAATGTCCATTTTAAGAGTTATAAATAGAAAAAGCAAAATGAACCTTACAAAGAAACTATGTATTTCTTACATACAGAGTATACTATGACTTAACATTAGGTTTAAGACAAGACCCATTTACTAGAGTTCGTTATTTAACATTTAAGACATTTATTTGAACTGAACCAGAGGATAAAGACTAGGTAAATACTAACTTCAGGAGACACTCTTCCTTTTAAATATAACAGTATAGTTTTCTAAAAAAAAAAAAAAAGTCCTGTTATTTTCACGAGGCTTTGTTAGACTAACACAGTTTTCTGTCTTTTGCAAACACCCATTGCCCTTTTCTCCCCCTATCCCATCACACCCCCAAGACAGAGTTAAATCAGTACCACATAAACCACATAACCATTTTGAGATCTTTGCACTAATTATTTAATGTCAAGGGCAGGAAATCACTGATCTCCTAGACTGATTCTGGCCTGAGCTAGCAGTTGAAATATTTGAGAATCTCTTCATACGAGGAAGGTCAAAAGGATTCGAAGACAAGTGACTGACAACAGGGCAACTTATAATCTGTGGCAGAGGTTAGTACCCAACTTATTATTATAAAAAGCCATTTATGATTAAAGAAGGGCAAGAGAGAAATATTTAATATTTGTGTCTGACCTGACATCAGGCTCTTTGCTGCTGTCATTACATTCTAGGAGGAATTCCTCAGATGAGACTACAGCCTCAAAAGAACTAATTTGCTTGCTGGGGGTCAGCTACTAAGTGGCAGAGTGGAGTTTTGACCAGGTCTGCCTGACCCTAAATCCAGGCACATCCTCTGAGTGAGTGAGCTGCCCCAAGGCAGTGTCACCGTCACCCACAGGCTCCAGTTCTCTTGCTTCAGCCCCTATCTCTTTGAACATCCCTCTGTATACCTGTGCTGACATGTTCCACAGGCACCTCGCGTTCATCTTGTCTGATGCTGAATTCCCTGCAGATCTCTTCCTCCTGTTGCCTGTCCTCAGTGCCTATCTCATGAATGATCTGTTGGCCACCAGAAAGAATGAAACAAGTGGGGTTTTCCTTGACTCCCCTGTTCACCTCCACATCCGATGGGTGTCACATCCTTTTGACACTACCTCCTGTGTATTCCCCAGACACTGTTCTGTTCTCCCCAGCACCACCCCTTCATCCCGCCACTGCCAGCTCTTGCCTTGGATCACTACTGTGGGCTCCAGTCCCTGTCATTGGGATGCATTTTCTCTCCTGCCTTTTCAGAATGACTTGTCTGAAACAGGGAGCTGATTACTCTCATCCCTTTAGCTGCTGCCACCTGTCCTCTCAGATGAAATCCAAACACCTTAGCATGATTTAACTGGAACCCTCAACATCTGATCCCTGTCTGCTGACCCAGTTCTTCTCGTGCCGCCTTTGCCGCGCCCAGTACCCTTCACATCTTCACAGGCTGTCTGATTCAGAATATACCACCTGAAGCACCTTTTGACCAACAAATCTCTTTCTTCCTGCCTTATACCAGCCTTGTCGCCTCTCTTGCCCTCCTCCGTCTTTCTCCCGCTTGGCTGCCCCTCCCATATGCTACCTTATAGCACCATGTACAACCTCCCATGGCACTCATCAGCAACTGTCATTGTTTGCCTTGCCTCTAGCCCAGGGGTGGGAGTGCCCCCTCTGCAACTCCAGCACGCCTCGCTGCGCCTGACACGCGAAGGCACTGGCGAGCATCTGTTTCATGAATGAAGCAACAGAAGGAAGACTCTCCCGACTCCACTCACTGCCCTTCCCTCCGCGCTCAGCTCACTTGCTGCTCACCCTGTCTCTGTCCTTGTTGGGGTTTCCCGTGCTCAGATCGCTGTTGTGTGTTGCCTTTGCCCAACTGAAGTTGGTTGAATTGAGCCTGTTTCCTAGTCTGTAAACCAGGAGTGCCAGTCCGAACGTCCCCCTAAATTCCTCTCGCACCCCCAGAGTTGTGTGATAACAGGACTCTGTTCTAGTCTGCCTCTCTCTGAAAATACAGAATTGTATCTTTTCTTCTGGCAGCACAAAGAGCCCATTTGTCAGCAGTGGGCTGAATACAGTGTATTACGGCTGGCAGTAGTATTGGTTACGGTGCAGGGTGTGGAGTTTCTCTGAGGCAAACATGGGAATACCCAGAGATATGTGAGCAGTGTCTCCAAAGTCCAGGGTGAGTCATACGGTAGGAGCTGTTGCAATACCCAGCCTGCCTGCCTTCCAGGCTCAGATGCCTCTCAGTCAGGAGGGTAAGCTGGTCACCGATCCAGGTCTCTGCTCCCTGATGTGTGGTGTGGTGTTTGGTAAGTCTCTTTCCTGCGCTCCTGTTTCAGCCAGGCTGTGTCAGTATGTATGGTAGAGGTGTGTGGGTAATTCGTATCCTGTGAGGTGCTTGAAAGAGATCCAAGTTGTTTGGGGGCTTTTAATAGTTGTTTTTTTGCTTGCTCTGCACCTTTCGTGATTTCTCAGTGGATTTCTAGATGCTTGAACTGCCGCAACTCCTAATGAACCACCGAACTCTCTACCGCTTGGTCATTTAAAAATGTAAATCCAATGTGTGTGATTTAAGAGGTGAACAAACATCAAGGTGCATGTGTGCCGGCTACTGGCTGGAAAAGAGTCAGTCCTACTCTTTCCCTGTCATTTTGAAAGTGATCCTGGGTCTGAGCTTACTGATTTGGCATCTAACTTTGTCTTTTAACATCTGGTCTGTTGAGAAGTGGACATCGCTCTTTGAAACTTCAGACCGCAGGAAACTGACTGTGTAACAGTGTGTGGTGTGGTGCCTGTGGTTGGAAGAGGAAGCTGCAGAGGGGAAATGCTGTGACCTGAAGCATCAGGGCTGTTCTGGCCATCCTCGGCCACCCCACGGTGGTGGGTAGGGGTAGGGAAGGTTCCATTTCACCTGAGCTCTGCCTCTGAGAGCTTCTGGATCTCATGGGAAATCTGTGTTCAGTTTGTGGCTGTGCTCTTGCATCTATGTCCTGGAAGACTGTGGGGGTATTGCTACAAATAAATACAGACTTCATTATCATATGTGAAACAGAACACCATTCCAGGTTCGATGCATGAGACAAATGCTCAGGGCTGGGGCAATGGGATGACCTAGAGGGATGGGATGGGGAGGGAGGTGGGAGGGGGGTTCAGGATGGGGAACACATGTAAACCCATGGCTGATTCATGTCAATGTATGGCAAAAACCACTACAATATTGTAAAGTAATTAGCCCCCAACTAAAATAAATAAATTTATTAAAAAAAACAAAAAAACTTTCTTTCCTTTCTTGGACATTAACATATGTTGAACACATTTATTAATTCAGATCATTTTCCCCCAGTTAGTTCTGAACTGGATATTTGCCTGGAATGTCACAAAAGTAGCCTTTTATTTATTTTACTTGGCTGTGCCAGGTCTTAGTTGCAGCATACAGGATCTTTAATTGCGGTTTGTAAACTCTTGAGTTGCAGGTGCAATCTAATTCCGTGAACAGAGATCGAACCTGGGCCCTATGGATTGGGAGCACAGAGTCGTAGCCACTGGACCACAGGGAAGTTCCCAACTGTGGTCTTATTGTTGGTAATGACCCCCAACCTTTAGAAGCTAAAACAGCTTTGGTTGAGGGGTGAGGGGTATGGAGAGTTAGAGAAGTTTACTGTCATTGTTCGATCCTTTGAATCTTGAAAATTAAATTTGTTACTTAAAAAAAAAAAGCCTGAGGGCTAGCCATTCTAACAACAGAGCATCTTAATAGCCTCATAGCTTTGTGAGTGTAGTGGTTGACGGACATTGACACTCAGGGTTTCAGTTGGAATGAAAGGGGGAAATTGCCACCCGAAGTGCTAGAGCACAGCTTGTGAAACAACTGTAGCTGCTGTCTGTGCAAGGCTGTTCAAAAGGGGTGTAGGAGTGGGTCTCTTCTTGCCTGCCGCTGCTGGTGGACGGGCTCTTCAGGAGAAGCCCTTGCAAACCTGGCTGGCCCACTCCCCCCCAGGCTCTTCCTCCTCTCTGTTCCCCTCCTCCAGCCACTGAGGAGTCCAGTTGGATTGCCTAAAGTACACAGTTGAGTTGTTTGCAGCCACCTGTAACCTGGGGGAAATATGGGGCTTTATCCTTCAAATTCCTGGCTGTGAGCCACCGAGGATAATGCCCCAGGGAGATTAACTCAGGCCCTGTTGAAGGGGGTTGCCTGAGGGCCTTTGAATCCAGGTCACAATTTAAGTAGGACCTCAAATTTAGATTTTAAGATAATACCCAAATAGTTAAGTGTAGACTCAGAGATAAAACAATAGGATTAAAAGAGGTTGTTATTCATCACATAACATAAACATATTCAAGGTACCTATTCAAGGGTGAGTGGTGCTAAGTCGCTTCAGTCCTGTCCGACTCTGTGTGACCCTATGGACTGTAGCCCACCAGGCTCCTCTGTCGATGGGATTCTCCAGGCAAGAATACTAGAGTGAACGGCCATGCTCTCCTCCAGGGGATCTTTCTGACCCAGGGATGGAACCTGTGTCTCTTATGTCTCCTGCATTGGCAGGTGGATTCTTTACTATTAGCATCACTTGGGAAGCCTTAAACATACACACGTAGTTTTTTTGTTTTTTGTTTTTACTGTGTAATTTGTTCTATGAAGAAGGAAATGGCATCCCACTCCGGTATTCTTGTCTGGAGAATCCCATGGACAGAGGAGTCTGGTGGGCTACAATCCATGGGGTCACAAAGAGTTGGACACGACTGAGTGACTAACACTACTTGTTCTATAGTTCTTATTTTTAAATGTTTATAAATTGTAAAATATTGCACACAGAAGATATGCCATTTAAAAAAGTTACATGAGACAACCCTGCACCTAAAACCCAGGGCAAAAATTCAGACTTAACCCTCTGACCTTCTCCCTGATTTTATATCACTGTATCACAAATCTCCTCACCTAGGAGGTGATGCTATCCCAAGGTTTGTGTTAACTGCTCCCTTGCTTTTTCTCTGCCATTTCCCCAGAAGTAATTACCATCCACAATTCCTAAGACATCCTTCTAGAAATTTCTCTACCAGTAAAATACACTTGTATCACATTTATATGAATCCCACCACTGCCCCTCTTTTAAAGCTCAAGTGAGTGTGTACTATAGATATAGCTCTGTATCTTTCTCCCTTAACAATTTAGCCTGGACAGCTTCCCATAGTAGCCCATTCAGATCCACCTCTATTTTAGCGACTGCATTGTTTTTCATTGTACTGGTTTTTAAGTGGTTCTCCATTAGTGGATGTCTAAGCTGATTCCAGAATTAGAAACAGATAATGGTAGGGGCAGTGGTAATGGTGGTGATACAAGGCAGACTGTCCTGCTAGAAGAAGCAAAGAATAAGAGAAGGAGGCAGAGACTTGGAAATACTTTCACCTCCATTTCTGTTCTTTAAATCTCTCAAAAGTGTTCTTTTATGTTTTAGTGTGTTTGGAGAAAGTATGGAAGCTCAGAAGGACTGATTTTTTTTTTTTCTGCTTGTCTTTCCTTCCTTGTGATGGTCCTGATGGTGAAAGAGATTGTGATATTTAAGGATCTGAGGAAAAGGAGTGTATTTATAACCTATTGGCTAAAGAACTGGGAGATTGCGGTTCTCATCTCTCCTGGTGTGCAAACAACACCCTATTGTAATAGGATTGCTTGTTATAACCTGATTAGCAGAACTTTCTTAAGTAATTCATCTATTTGAACTGTGAAGGGGTTTCATTATACAGAGCTTATCATTGCTTTGATATTTCTCTAACAGTGTTGGTTGTCTATCCAAATACTACTTTCCTTCCCTTTCTCCCTTGCTGGTGAAGCCAGCACAGTAGAAGCTAAAAATGTTAGGTACTGCTTCCACAGCCTCCGTTGCAGCTAGCTCAGGGACATAGAACTCAGTCCTATCCAAAGTCCTGTCCAAAGGGAAATCTGCTGAGGAGTTTCTAGAAAATAGTTTCCTTCCTAACAAAATATGAAAGAAGAGCAATGTACTTGTCTTTAGCCAGAAATTATCTATATGTGACTCCTAAAACTACAGTAGCTTAATTGCCTCCATGAGGGAACTTGCAGATGCTCTGAAGATTGTATAATGAAAAAATGGAAAGAGCTTGGATCTTTGATAACATTTTTAAGCCATCAGATTAGCCCTGTCTGCTGATCTTCTTAGTTTGTGACATCACATTGAATCTTTTATTCGGTTACTGAAATGATCCTGCCTGTATGGAATTTTACTCATAGGACATGCTGTCGAAGTAGAGAAGAACTCAGTTGTAAGACAGTTGAGTGCCTTCTGTGTTCAAGAGGCAACATGAGGCTGTGGGACTATGAACAAGGGGAAAAATAAGGCAATTAATAATAAGAGGCAGTAAAGAATTTACTGCAACCAGAGAGAGTCAGACGGTAAGAGCAGCAGAGGTTCTGAGTAAGCACTGTTTACTAGATTGGAGGTGATGAGAAACACCTTTGGGTTCAGTTCTGTTCAGTCGCTCAGTCGTGTCCGACTCTCTGTGACCCCATGAATTGCAGCACGCCAGGCCTCTCTGTCCATCACCAACTCCCGGAGTCTACCCAAACTCATGTCCATCGAGTCGGTGATGCCATCCAACCATCTCATCCTCTGTCGTCCCCTTCTCCTCCCGCCTCCAATCCTACCCAGCATTAGGGTCTTTTCCAATGAGTCAACCCTTCGCATGAGGTGGCCAAAGTATTGGAGTTTCAGCTTCAACATCAGTCCTTCCAATGAACACCCAGAATTGATCTCTTTTAGGATGGATTGATTGGATCTCCTTGCAGTCCAAGGGACACTCAAGAGTCTTCTCCAACACCACAGTTCAAAAGCATCAATTCTTAGGCGCTCAGCTTTCTTCACCGTCCAACTCTCACAACCATACATGACCACTGGAAAAACCATAGCCTTGACTAGACGGACTTTTGTTGGCAAAGTAATGTCTCTGCTTTGGGTAGAAGAGGTTAAATTGAATCAGACTCTGAAGGAACCCCAAGGTTTTGGTAAGGAGAGAGTTGGGGATGGTATTGCAGGAAGCCTGAGGTTTTAGAAAGAACATATGCTATGGATTCAGACCTGAGCTTGAGCTCATCTGTCACCAGTTTGTGAATTTGTCAAAGTCTTTGATTTCTTTGATACTCATCATGATAGATGAAACATAACTTGTAGGACTGAGGTGAGGATTAGAAACATGTCAAACATCTGTCATACTGATGGGCACGTGGCAGGCACCAAGGAGATGGTGGAGGTGGAAGGGGTGGTTGGACTGTGTGTTGGGGAGTGCCCTTGAGCAAAGGTGAGGTGAATTAATAGAAGTGATCTGGGCATGTCGATCTTGATCTAGTCAGAGATCACTGGATCAAGTCATTTGGTCTAGGTAAGAGGGTATGTGTACAAAATCTAGAGAGAGACAGATTTGGGTCAAGACATGGAGGACCTTGACTTTTCTAACTAATAGAATTTACATCTCATCCTGTAGACCAGCGGTCCCCAGGGACCCGTTTCACGGAAGACAGTTTTTCCATGGTTATAGGGGATGGTTTGGGGATCATTCAAGCCCATGCCATTTATTGTGCACCTCATTTCTATTATTATTACATCAGCTCCACGTCAGATCATCAGTTGTTAGATCCTGGAGGATGGGGACCCCTGCTGTAGACCCCTGCTGTAGATCACCTATGGTGATCATTGATGGGGCAGCCTAGAGACAGTGAGATGAGTTAAGAGATGGTTGTAGGTGCAGTATAGAAGACCTGGACAAGCAAGTATCAGATGTGGGAGAGAAAGGAAGGGTTAGGCGTTAGAAAATAAAAAAAAGAAAATAATGTGTGAGGCAAGGGGGAGAAAAGACTTAGCAATAAGCCCCCCAAACCTGAATGGCTATCATTTGTTCAGTGTGAAATTCGGAAGTGATTTGGAACATTTTCAGGTAATTATATTCTAGGTTGGGTCAAGAACATTTGGCAAGATTTATTGAAACTTTTGATGAAAGATGCTATATAAGTGGTAAATAAATGATGATGCCCAAGTCTGTCATTTAATCCTTGCCCAGTTATGTTTGTCACTTTCCCACTATTTATAAAGTGTAGCTTCTTTAAAGGATATGCCCGTTAATAAAGTAAATACACCCTTCCTTCTGATTAGGTAGGAGCACTTTGAGTCAGTCCTGTAGTATGAAGAATATGTTCAGTAATTGTTGACTATATGTTAATCTAGGACAAAAAGTGGTTGAACAAAATTTTCTCTGACACAGGGATTGTGGTCCTTATGGATATATTTACAGTGACGTCAGTAATAAAACATGAGTCAAATGAACATCTGAAGTAATGAATGACATCACAGGCATCATCAAGTATAGAAATCAAAGAAGTTTCAGTTCATCAAATTCAGGATCACATTTTGGGCTGAATGAGTTTTCATAATTTTCTCAGTTGGTGAAATCTTGAACAGATGGTCCTCCAACATTTTGGAATGCTGAATAAGGTAGATGGACTGAGTCTAATTAGTAAAGTGTACTGCTTTGGAATATTTGTGTGTAGTTAGCAGCCCTTAGAGTCTTAATAAGTTCATGGGCTTTCCCAGTATTAGGCAAAAGAATACCCCACCATTCATGTATCTTAGGGAAGTAGGCTTGAATAAAGCCTTTTAAGAAAGGCATTCTTCCCTCTGGGTATAAAGTTAATGTGTTTTCCAATGGTAATTCTGCACAAAGCAGTTCTGTGATAAGCTCAGAGCAGGTGTCCTGTCTGAGAGTTTTTACAGTCTTGTTGGAAAGTTAGGGCTCTGAGCCAGGTACTGGCCTATGATTTGGTTTCAGTTCCCAGTAAAGAGAAATAAAAGCGTCTGTCATCGAAATTTTCCCAAACTACCTTCTATCCTTCACAGCCTTTTTTCCCCTCTTTTACTAATCTAATTTGGATTTTTTATATTTTTTTCTTACAGAATTTGAGTCATAATAGATATATAGTGTAGAGCAGGGTTCCTGTGGTGCCTTCCTGCAGGCAGAAGAATCTGAGATGTTTCTGTAAGCATGGCTTACAGTGAAGAGAATATGATTTGTAACACGCACACATTGAAGGATTCCTTTTTTCAATCTGTAAATAAAAGACAAAAGGAATTGTACCCTTCAGGGAAGTCTGGCCTTTTCTTTCATCCTAGGTAAAAATTTTGTCCTTTGCAATCTGTCAAAAAACCCTCTGATAAAAAAGCACCAGCCGCTGTGATAATTAGTTTAGCATTTCAGATCCCTTGCAAAGAGATGAGTAAAGATGGAATAAATCACCAATCATGTTTCTGAGGCAGAATGCCTGATTTCCCATCATGTGATGGGCACTATTATTTTAGAGGAGAATTTGGCTGTCCTTAACTTCAAATGATTTTTTTTTTTTTAAATAGATGTGGTTACCTGATCCCCACATCCCAGTACTGTTGCTATGCAGTGCGGTGAGAGTGTACAGGCACAGTATTGATGGAGTCTTACAAATTCATGAATAAATCTTACGTGACTGTGTAGAGTACATGAACCAAGTCTGAAATCCTTATGTACAGTAAGTATAGTCATAATTCTGTGTTTCAAAAAAATTACTGAGAGTCTAAGCAGTGTCTGTTTTAAAGTTGGGGCTATGGATGATTTTTCCCCTACTCTTTTTGACATTTCAGCTTCTCTATTTCTCAGTATCTTATTTTTATGATTCAAAAAATTTCCCAATCACTTAAAAAATCCCAGCTTCACCTTGCCTGCATGATGGAGTATCAGGTCTAACATGGTTTACATAGAGCCTGGCACAGACTGTCTGTATTCTTCAGCATTTCATGTCTCCTTCCTTTAGAAATTGTTGCCTTGCACTTCTTTTTGGCCTCAGCCTGACTTAGAATGACCCATTTAGTTGTTATAAATTCTTGACATCTGAAGAAACTTTGTTTCCTAAATTTTCTGCAGTTTGCCTCTGTGGACCCATTGTGGTCTCTCTTGGCTGATTTTTGAGCCTCCCCTTCTAAGTCCAGGTCAGATAGCATCTTGGAAGATGTCTCACTGAAGCCTTCTGTATCCAGTATATCCACTTCTTTGTTTCCTAGAGTACCTACTACATTTTTCTACAGTTGTGTAGCTCTGTATGTCTCCAGCCCAACAGTGAACTCCTAGGGTAGAGTTTACAATTTCATCTTTCTGACGCCAGTGCTTTTAGAATACTGCCTGGCTCACAAAAATGCCCAGGAAAACGGTTTTTGACTGTGAGTTCTGTATCTTAGGGGGCCTGGCTTGGAACCTAAATTAATCAATTCTGTTAACTGTCATAAAAATAATTTGGTCTTATAAATGAGTAAGCCCTAGTTGTACTTGGTGTACAAAGACCTTTCTCAGCCTCCTTGAGAAACACTGGCTTTCTAAATAACTATCATGTAACGAACCAGGTCATTTTCAATCTGCATCAACATGGTATTTAGGATTTTACTGCATTTTGCAGAATGTAAGATAAAATATTTTTGTGTCTAAATCTAATGTGTTTAGTTACATTGTAGATATTAGTACCTTGCTAGTGTATCATGCAGATTTCTACTCTTTTTCTGTATTTTGTACATTTGCTCTTCTGTATCCTGGTACTAAAAACAAATATTTGTTAAGAGAGTGTCATGAAAATTTCAGAAACTTTAAAAATGTTAAAGGGCTGACCAAAAGTATGAATGGACACACCGTTGAAATGAAAGTTCCTTTCCTGCTAGAATCAAACAATTTCATATGTTTATCAACATGCATTTATTGAATACCTGCCATGTTTTAGGTCCTGTAAAGATAAAATAGTAATTTTGACAGTAATCTTCATTTTCTATGATTTTTTTTGTATTTATTTTTTTACGCTTTTGAAGAATAACTTGTGGTAACATGCTTACATCTGAATGTACAGTTGAATAGTCTTTGCCTATGTTGCCCCATATAACTGTCCCTTGCATTGGCCTGGTCAGCATCTAGCACTCCACTGTGCCACCTTCTGGCAGGTCCTCTCTGCTTCCCCACATGCACAACCAGTTTGACATCCCAATCACTGGAATCACAGAGCATGTCCTTCTTGGTTTGTAGTTTCTTTCATTAAGAATGACGTTATTGAGATCCACTTATGTGGTATGTTAACAACTGTTCTTTTTCTTTCTTTCTTTACTTGCTGCATATTATTTTTAACTGCTTTTTGCTTGATTTTCATTTTGGTGAGTAAAATTCATTATGCGAAAGTATAAATATGCAACGTGTGTTAATTGGTATGAGCTGAGAGCAGCCAGCTTTACAGACCTAGTAGTAATAGAATTGTGGAAAAGAACTACAAAAGCATAGAGGTTGCAGAGTCCAGCCACTTCATTTTCTCAAACGAGGGACCTAAGACTGGAGGGTTAACTAGACCCCAGTTCCCGCATGGATCTAGACCAGGTTTCTTCCTGAGGTCAGGATACTGTGTCACAGTTCAGATTTGGTCATATGGATGATCTCAGTCAACAGGAAAGCAGTCGTGGGAAGTTAGTAATTTAGAAATCCGCAATCAGCAAAACTTAATATATTGGCCCATATATGGTAAGAACTCTAGTTACCTGGAAATTTCTTTTGCTCATCTATAATACTTCCCTCTTCGGGTCAATTAAATTGAGGTGTTACTGACTGTTTGTGAAACTTACTCTTTTACTAGACCCAGTGCTTAAAGGGAAAGGAAGGGGACTGTCTTAACTAATGTGCATGTTTATTAGAATGTGTCAGTTTCAGTGCATTGTTTTGAACTTTCACCATTCGCAGATGTTATTCTTTTAAAGCCTTGATGAAAACCACAAAGATTAATCTTAGGATGAGAAATCTTAAGGTAAATTCTGATTCTGTGATCTCTGCAAGTAAAAAATTAGTCCTTAATCTTATACCTTCCTACTAACATAGTCGTGATTCACAGAAAGTTCCATAGAAAGGATTTTAAAGGAGAGGTTAGTGGCTCATAGCAGTGGAAGATTAAATCCCTTATTGACCTACTGGCCAGGAAGTAACTACAGAACATTCTTCAGTATGTTGTTGTTTAGTTGCTAAGTCATGTCTGACTTGAGACCCCATAGACTGGCAGGTGGCTTGTTTGCTGCTGAGCCAGCCACCAGGGGAAGCCCCCTTCAGTATGTTATCGTCTCCTTAAATATAATTAGTAAACATAGAAACAAGTGGTTTATATCTTTTTCTTAATTATTAAGCACATTTTTTCAAACAAGATAGAAACCCATTAGTTGGTTATGAAATAGATTTAATGGCTAGCAACTATCATTTTATATTTTTAGATGGAAAACTAAAAGGAAGAGTATAGCAAACACCCATCCATTGCTATCAGATTCAGGAATTAAATTTTTTCACGTTTCCCTTGTGTCTGTGTGTATGTAATCTTTTTCAAAGTAAGTTATATATAGACATCATGGCATATTGTTTCTGATATATATTTAAAAACAAGGACTTTTTCTACATAATAAAATTAACATACCTAACAGAATTAATTATAATTTACTAATATGCAGTTGTCATGTTAAATGTTTAAAAAAAGTGTTAGCCATGCTTTTTAAAAATATAGTTGCATTGCATGTATAAAGATAAGTACTTGTTTTATGAAACTTATGTTTCAGTTATGTATTTGTGTGTACATGCACACATATGTATGTATGTAGTAGTATATGTGTATTTCTTACTGTGGTCTCATTCAGAATTGGGAATATACTGCTATAGCATAGGGAAGTTGGTTATAATAAGTATTTGCTACCCAGTGATATTGCCAGTTCTGTGCTGAGTATTGTGTGGCGTCTAAAAAGTGAATACTCCTAGTAACCTAAAAATCCAGCAAAGAAGAAAAAACAAGTAGGAACCGACTGGACCGTATAAATAAGAGCCAAAATGAATCAGGAAGTATGGGACATGGACCTCATGGAAGAGATCTTGAAAGAATGGTAGAATTGGGGTAAGACAGAGACTTTGGAAATGGTGTATCCACTGGGAATGATGTAAGTATTAAGGTTAAAAAAAAAGTACAAAAATGTGTTCAGTGTACTATGGCATCGGCATCTGTCTGGTGGGTGGTTGGTAGAAAGGAGGAAGACATTGAAGAGTTGAAATGGGAAAAAACACTCAGATTAAGTACCAAGAGGAGGGAGAACCTAATATCTTTATTAAAGGAAGAACTATTGTATATCTTGAGTACTTGTTATAACGTGATGAAAGTGAAAGTTTAGAAAGTTAGCATGATGACTCTCTATGGATTGGATTGAAGAAGTGAAATGTTGAAAGCAGTAAAACCGATTAGACCATTGCCTTTTGTGTAGGGTAAGGTAGGGAATGGGGTTGGATTCAGGAAGATGGACCCAGAAATAGCAAGAAAGTTGTCGATCTAGAGAGAAATTGCTGCACAAAGAAATAACAGAATTTGGTGGCAATTTGAATAAGAGATGAAGGAGAGAGAACCTAGGCAAAATTAGAGAATGTTGTCATTGATAGATAAGGTCGTAGAATTAACTGTAGCCTGGCTGAGAAAAAAAAATTCCACACTCTATCTATAAAGACAAGCTTCCATGACATAATACTCTCAAGAAGTAATTTGGGAGGCTCTTCAGAAAAAGTAGCAAGTAATCATCATTAGATAAGCTCATCTAATACAATTTCCTCTTGTTTGGCTTAAAGACTTAGAGATGGGAAATGTTAGATATCCGTCTTTAGGTCTTAATTTAGAGTTCTGGTTTTACCAAAAATAGCCACATAGAAAAGTAATGAATTTATTTAAAAATTAAGGACCAGATATTGAGCTTTAAAATTTTAATCATTTAAGATACCATACCTTTTTAAAAGTTAGGTTAAATCACTCATATACTAGGTCATCTGCTTTTGATGGGCATTTTTAAAAAATTTATTTATTTTTAATTGGAGGATAATTGCTTTACAGTATTGCATTGGTTTCTGCCATATATCAACATGGATTAGCCATATTCCCCTCCCTCTTGAACCTCCCTCTCACCTCCCACCCCATCCCACCCCTCTGGGTTATCACAGAGCAACAGATTTGAGCTCTCTGTGTCATTAAATTTCCACTGGCTGTCTAATTTTACATATGGAAATGTGTGTGTTTCAGTCTACTCTCTCAATTTGTCCCAGTTCTCCCACTGTGTCCACAGTCTTTTCTGTACATCTCCACTGCTGCCCTGCACATAGGTTCATCAGTACCATCTTCCTAGATTGCTATATATGCATTAATATACGATTTTTGTCTTTCTCTTTCTGACTTACTTCACTGTATAATAGGCTCTAGGTTCATCCACCTTATTAGAACTGAGTCAAATGCTTTCCTTTTTATGGCTGAGTAATATTCTGTTGTGTAAAGGCAGCACAACTTCTTTATCCATTCACTTGTTGATGGACATCTAGGTTGCTTCCATGTCCCAATTATTGTAAATAGTGCTGCAGTGAGCATTGGGGTACATGTGTCTTTTTCAGTTATGGTTTCCCCAGGGTATATGTCCAATAGTGGGATTGTTGGGTCATATGGTAGTTTTATTCCTAGTTTTTTAAGGAATCTTCAAACTGTTCTCCATAGTGGCTGTATCAGTTTATATTCCCACCAACAGTGCAAGAGGGGTCCCTTTTCTCCACACCCTCTCCAGCATTTATTGTTCATAGATTTTTTTTTAACAATGGCCATTCTGACTGGTGTAAGGTGATACCTCATTGTAGTTTTGATTTGTATTTCTCTAATAATGAGTGATGTTGGCATTTTTAAAGAAGTCTTAGCATTACTGTTCAGGCTCGTTGACACTTGATCCTTAAGGCACCTCCTGGTGTGAGTTTGAGACCCTGCTTGTCGTTTCTGTTCTCTGTGTGCAGCTAGATGCAGACACAAGCAGATTCCATGGGGTGGAGGCAATGATCAGCTTCTGCTGGAAGAGCTTAATCGTGGCAACAGCAGCACGTTTGTTCTTGGTTCTGGACTTTTCTGAAGTTCCCACCTGTTGGGTGTGTATGTGTGCTCAGTTGTGTCCAGCTCTTTGCAACCCCACGGACTGTAGCCTGCCAGGCTCTTCTGTCCTTGGGATTTCCCAGCAGGTATTCTGGAATGGGTTGCCATTTCCTCCTCGAGGGATCTTCCTGACCTAGGGGAGTACCTGTTGGGGGTACGTTGTGTTTAATAAACGATAGCTTACACTTAGACAGCAGTTATTCTGTACGAGGCCCTGTTCCAAGCAGTTCATAAACATTAATTCATTTACTCCTCACAGTCAGCCTGTGAAGTCTGATACCTGTTCCCACTTTACAGATGAGGAGACTGAGGCTTAGAGAGAGTAAGTAACTACTTGCCCAAGGTGGTACAATTTAATATGGCAGAGCTGGGATATGAACCTACATAGTCCAGCTCTGAATCTCTGCTTCTAAACCGCTAACTTACGCCACCCCCGTGACACAGTTAAATCTCTGTTTAGGACACACGGCTTTGGAATCAGGACTTTCCCCTGAATCTGAGTTGGCTAGTTGCTGCAAGTATTATAAGTGGCCCTGGAAGGCTATTGCCTCTGTTTGGAAATACAAACCAAATATAGACTTGGATTCTAAGAAGGGTCGGGGTATAGTGTTTATCTTAAAAATCACACTCTACAATTCATTTCTTTGCAGTTTCCTTCCTCTGAGATTACAAAACAATAAGTTCCTAGAGGACAATTGTCTATGAAACATGACTCTGGTGCTTGTGAACTGCTGTGTCTGTCGGAGAAGGAAGCCCCCTCTTAAATGCATCTTGGTAGTGCAGCCTCTAATGACTACAGTATCCACTGGAGCTTTAGCCAGGAGAGGGAGTTGATGCACAAGCTGGCATGTTTCCCTGGCATTGAGAATCATTTTTAATGGTTGAAACAGGAGCAGCCTACATTTTTTATTACCCATGGTATCTTGGGATTTAAGCATAGTGTTTTGTCTTACTTATTAAATGTCAGATTCGGAACATCTCCAGTAATTGCCTTGTGGCACCAAGAACTGTCTAAATCCCTCTGTTGGTATTCACCCTTCTGGTTTCTCTACCATACATACTTTTTACTTTGTAACATTTAACAGTAACATAGTGATTTAAGTAAACAAAATCTTAGGGGTTGTAGGGATTATGGGAAACACATTCATGTCTAGGAAAGAGTCTGGTATATGTAGTAGGTCTCAGTAGAAGATGGGAATATTATTAGAGCCCAGTCCTTGAAGCCAGCTGGAATGATAGCTCTTCTACATGTTAGCTTTATGACTTCAGGAAAGTCAGTTCCTTTTCCCATCTATAAAATGGAAATAGTTGTTCTAATCTCAGATTCTTGAAAGGAAAAACTACAATAATCTATGTGAGGCATTTAGAAAATTATATGATGCTTCATAAGTCCTTAATAGCTAGTAGCTTCTCTTATAAAAATAAATTTGAACTATTTTGCCAAGATTCTGTTCTTTCTTGGACCCTGCTTTTGGCCTTTAAAGAAAATCATTTCCTTCTTAGGCTTTGGAGGAAAGAAGGGCTCTTTTATTTTTTTGTTCCAGTTCTATTGAATTGTGATTTCCTAAGGGACAAGGAACTACAGTCGACATTGGTGTCCCTGGGACATTGGTTCCAGGAACCCCCCACCTTGGATACTGAAACCTTCGGGTGCTCAAGCCCCATACTCCCCTCTCATTTCTGCCCCTCTTTGCCCTGCATCTGCAGATTCAATCAGCCACAGATTGTGTGGTGCTATACTATCAATTGAAAAAAGGACCTGCCCAGTTCAAATCCACATTGTTCAAGGATCAGCTGTACTCTTGATAATCTTGCTGGCACATTGAATAAATTATTTTTTGAAGATTTTCATTTAATGCAGTACAAGACTGTTTCCTTACATACCACCACAAATGATGGATTGAGTTGAGACATGGATGTGTTAGGAGCAGACACCTAGTTCTCTGCAACAGTTAGGATGGTAACCTCAGGGTAAATGCCACTTAGGGAAAGAGTACGTCTCTTGCACATTGTGGGTCTTAGTATCTATCAATTGATATCGGTCACCTGTATTCTGCTTGGAGCATCAAAGAACCATGAGACACATTAGTCTCTTGAATATTTGACCTCTTGCATGAATCAAAAAGCCATTAAGAGTCCATAGTCCAGTCTGTCTTGAAGACAGTCCAGCACCACTTCAACTGCAGGTTCTTCTTGATCTCGGATGCAAGCAGCTGAGAGGATGTAAACATGTGGGATGACTAGCTGCCCCAGTTGGCTGTTTGTCAACCATTGATTCACCCAACAGATAACAAGGTCCTATTGAAGAAGGAATGTGGGCCAGGACACACGTGGCTTAGGAAACATTCCCTCCTCCTCCAGGCTTTAAGACAGCAGGGGAACAAATGTTACACATGTTTGCCAGACCTGGAGAAGAAGTACTATAAAGTGCATACTTGGGGGCAGAGTATAAAGGAACCTGGGCTTTGGCATGGGGGAGGCTTTGTGGAAGAGACAGTATTTGGATTAGACCTTGGAAGATACCTTGGGATGGAGGTATGAGAGGTCGTGCTAGGGTGAGGAACCAGCAGGTATTTAACAAGGCAAATGCATGAAGCATTCAGGAGCTTATTGGACGAATGCAGTGAACGTCAAAGGCTTTGGACCTTGGTACACATGTTGGTTCTATGTCTTATTAGCTGTAACCACAAATTATATGAATGGCTCCTCACTTCTAAATCTATAAAGCATAGGTAATGGCTCCTACTTCATGGAGCTGCAGAGATTCAAATGAGGGTGTGTATCAAGCTTCATCCTAACTTTAGTGCTGGTGTGTAGATGTGCTCATGGTAGCATTATGGATGAGTCTACTAGCAGTATAGGCTGAGAGCACTCTGATCAAGAATTTTAAAGTCTTCGCTAAGGATTTCACACTTTAGGGATCTCGAAAGGGTTTTGAAAAGGACATGATCTGCTTTATCTTTTAAAAAGGTAATTTTATTCAGCCCAAGGAGGTCAGAGTTTTTATTTTGATTGTCTCATTTGACGGTCCAACGTGACTTCAAAGTCAGATGGTTTTTCCATACTACATAAATAGCAAAATGTTGAGTGAGTGCACTTTTCATGGACATTAAAGTTTTTTTTTTTTAAGTAATGTTATTTATAACTTTTGTGAAACTGAAAGCAGCTTTTTATTTCCAATTGCTATTTGGTGATAATACTGCTGGCTTACGTTAGAAAAAATAAAATTGCTCAAAGGAAATAATTTCCGTATTGCTAAAGGGAAAGAAATGAATATAGATCAGTTTTCCTTTGCTTCCTCAAAACTTAAGTGTGTTACTTCTAAGCTATGTCTGATATCTAGTAATGTTCTGATTCATTTAAACCAGAATTCTGTACTACACAGATCATCCAGGACCTGTGCCCCTCCTCCAGTATTTGTTATAGGACCAAAACCAAATTAAACCCCTGGCCTGCAGGGAATAATTCAGTTATAACGCTTAGGTTTGCTTGGGGAAGGTGCTTTAGGGCCTGAGTGTGTTTTCTCGCTCAGTCTTAATATAGCATCTTTTATAGCATCTTAATATAGCATCTTTTCAAAGGACATGGACCAAGTTGTGACACTCCTGTGGCTTTCTCTGGGTGCCCTAGGGAACGGGGGGAGAGGTGGCTGTGCCAGTGTGTGAGCTCAGTGTGTTCAGCCACATTCCCCCAGTCACATATGGGAGTGCGAGTCTAGTGTTCCTCTCTCGGCAAGATGACATACCCAGCATCATTAAAGTTCACCTACCTGTTTCCACTAATAGTCAGAATAGGATAGGTAGAGTAGCAATAATATCCAAAAGTTCAAAAAAAAAAAGGAAAAGCAAATAGACTCATTGACGAGTCTAACAGTTACTCTGAATTTGGTTCTAAACTTCCTAGTATCCTAGTAGCAAAAAGGGAAACACGATGGTTGGTGTCTGATAGATACCCCTATCATATTCACTATTATATCCACCTTATATATTGATCCAAGAAGCTGTACTTTTAAAAAATATATTTTATGTTGGAATATAGTTGATTAACAGTACTGTGTTAGTTTCAGGTGTACAGCAGAGTCATTCAGTTATATACATACATGTATCTATTCTTCTTCAAATTCTTTTCCCATTTAGGTTATTACAGAGTATTGAGCAAGTTCCCTGTGCTGTACAGTAAGTCCTTGTTGGTTATCTATTTTATTTAAGTACTTTATTTGAAAGTCTTAAAAATTGAGTTCATAAGATTACAGAGTAAGATGGGTGCATTGAACATGCGGCCCAGATACCGATATACAACTAAAGAACCTGAGTTGAGGCTTCCAGAGGGGTCACACAGCAACTGAAGAGCAGAGCTGTTATTGTCACGCAGCTTTCTGACCCCATCAAGTGGTTATCTGTTCTAAGTATAGCAGTGATACATGTCAATCCAAGACAAACCACTTTCCCTTTTGTGTAGGCCACCTAGAATGAAGAGAGCGTAGATTGCAATGAAAAGTGAGTTGGGTACATATTCAGGCTGCTGCTTTTAAAAACAGGCATTAGGCTGATGAGATTTCCAAGGATTCTTCGTCATGAGAGTCACTTCTGCTGCAGATCACTGCCCCTCGTACGAAGTTATCCATCATCGTGTGTCTGAGAGGGAGATGCGTTTCCCTCTCTCACCTTGTTCAGATTGGAGGTGCTGAAGGACACCAGGACACGGCTGGCTTTGTAGTTACCATTCAGAAGCTTCGCCTAAGGACGTGGCCCTCCCAAGAACACCCACCCTCTGTGTTTTGAGGTAGAGGAGGCAGTGAATAAATGCTCCAGGAAGAGGAGAAGGGTGGGCCCCAGCCTAGCGGGAGGCAGGCTGTCTGCCCTCAGGCTGCCACTCGCCACCATTCTGCTCTGCCCTCTGGCTCAGGACCTTGGGACCTGCCTTCTTTTGAGCTGCCTCTGCTCCCTCAGTTCCTGGGGGTGGGTGGTTCTCCTGGAGCAGAACATGGTCTCCTTTCTCTCCCTCAACCCTCAAGGTAAGTGCTCAGGTCCCTTTCCTGGATCTGTTTTGCTGACAGATGCCACCGGGAACGGACCGGGACGGACCGGGAATAACCGTAGTGGGGACAGGTCCCAGAATCCCTCCGAAGTCGTTAGGTTGGCGCCCGGGGCTTCTCACTCACCTCTTCCCTCCGTTTGTTCTGAGTATAGGAACTGAAAACCTCAGTGACATTTATTCTGCATTTAGTATTAAAACTGGGGCTTCCTGTTTACCCTTCTTCAAAGCTCCCCTTCCCACGTCTCCCCACAAGAAGGAACTGTGATAGTTTCTGCTGCACAGCATCGTGAATCAGCCATATGTATGGGTGTACCCCCCTGCCCCCCAGTCTCACCCTTCTGGGTCTGCACGGAGCCCTGGGCTGAGCTCCCTGTGCCACACAGCAGCTTCCCACCAGCTGCCCGTTTTGCACATGGTAGCATATGTGTGTCAGTGCTACTCTGAAAAAAAAGATAATTTAAAACAAAAGAAACCTCGTTAGGAGAAGTCTTAACCTCAGTGAAATAAAGTTTAAAAATCCTCTTAAAAAAAAAAAAAAAAGGAACTGTGAGCTCTTCCTAAGAGAAAGCTGAGTTCTTGGTGGAGGTGAGGGGCTCACTTCCCTTTCCTAAACTTGCCTGTTTTCGAGGTACACGGGGTCCCCAGAGACTCCCTCCTCTTGTCAGCAGCACCCTTGTCTCATGTTGCCTCACACACGCCTGTGTTCCCTCGGGGACTTGGCTGTCCTTCAGCCGCAGGTGGTTCTCTGGATAGATTGGTTTTCATCACCATAGCCTTCCCCTTCTGCTCTTCAAGGCACCGTCCTTTTAAATATGGCCTCCCCCTCTTTAATTTAATTATTAGATAAATTAGAAAGTATACAGTAAATCTTTACCAGATCAGACTAATTTGGTAAGGGATTAGTTTGCATTAATTGAAAGCTCTTTTGAAGAAATAAGTATTTTTTTAGTATATGTAACTCAAAGTAGGTTACCTACCACTGTTGCCCAGTAGAGGCTTAACAAGAAGAAAATTATTTCTAGTTACAGTATTAAGTGTTTGTAAGTGCTTGAAGATATTTGCAGAATTTATTTTTGAGATCTCTGAACACTTTGCCTAATCTCCCTTACACTATTAATTAGCAGAATCTGTGGATAAAAGATTGAGCTCTCAAAAGGACATGTATTTCAGCCCCAGTTCCAAATGATCCTTGATTCCAAATTTACTTTACCTGCCAATCAAGAAATAGAACTTTTGACGCTACAGGTTTTCTTTTGTCAGTGATACTGAGAGGAAGAGGTGGGGAGAAATTAAACTTTTATGATAAAACTAGTGACTCAATTCCCGTTCTGTACACCGTGAACAGAATGTGCCATTGTTAGACTTGAACTGCGAAAGGAAGTGTTCTTTGTCTGAACAAATTAGAACAAACATTGTACTAAGACCGTTTACTAATAACATATCCTTTTGGATACCACGTGAGCATCTTTCAGATTTTTCATTTCTAGCATATAGTTATGGGAGGGGAAGTGGCCTCCTTCTCGAATATAGGTCTTAAATGTTCTGTATAGGAGTCTCCATGGATGTAGTAATTACATCTAGATAAGGATGCTTATTGACCTTCAGAATTATTTTTCCAGTACAGATTGGCTTAGTTGGCAAGAAAACCAAGTGTTTGAGTCCAGGATCCAGTGATTGGGTTGGTTAGTTGTTCAGTTGCTCAGTCATGTCCAACTCTTTGCGACCCCATGGACTGCAGCACACCAGGCTTCTCTGTCCTTTGCTATCTCCCAGAGTTTGCTCAAACTCGTCCACTGAGTCAGTGATGCCATCCAGCCATCTCATCCTCTGTTGCCACCTTCTCCTGTCCTCAATCTCTCCCAGCATCAGGGTCTTTTCCAATGAGTCTGCTCTTCACGTCAGGTGGCCAAAGTACTGGAGCTTCAGCTTTAGCATCAGTCCTTTCAATGAATATTCAGGGTTGATTTCCTTTAGAATTGACTGGTTTGATCTCCTTTCAATCCATGGGACTCTCAAGAGTCTTCTCCAGCACCACAATTTATGTATTTGTATATTATTCTGTTCATATATTTGTGAAGAATATATGAATATATAAACAAATTTAGCATAATGCCTGACTCGTAATTAGAGCACTCAGTCATGATTGTCAGGGAAACAGGCTCTGGAGACAGACGGCCTGGATTTCAGTCCTAGTTCTGCTGTTTACTAGGCAATTTACTTCTCAACATCTAGGTTTCTCATTTGTAAAATGGTAATAACAGTAGAACTGGTCTCAGAGTTTTTAGCCAATAAGGTATGGCATGTGTCACTCAGAAGACTTCTGGGGAAGGCTTTAGGAGCCAGTGGACGATTCACTGAGTACCCTGCCCCGCCATGGCCACCATCAGCATTCCTGATGCAGGGGCTCCACCACAGCTGGGGTCCCTCAGCCTACTCACAGCAGGCTTGTTAGCATGAATGAGAGAGAAGCCTTTGCCTTTTTCTTAAGCCCTTAGGATTTTGATGTTAGTTGTTACCCCAGCAGAGCCTAGCACATTCTGACCAGCACACCAGAGGAACAGCCCCGATGCTACACCGAAAGTTAGATTTCGGCTGAAATGAGTAATAGTACAAAATGTCAGCTGTGTTGGCTTGGACACCTAGGCCACGGAGACCCTGAAAACTGTTGGATCCTGAACCTGCAGCTCCCTTGTGGGTGTGTCTGTAAAACCACCCTTGAGTGTGCTCTGAAATACTAAGGGCCTGGGCAGTGACCGCCAGTTTGCAGGACCTGACCCTTTCCTTATGTGACCAAGCTCAACCAGCTTTTCTGTAAGCAGAGCTTCATCGTATTTGGCCTCAGGACTAAGGTGGTGGTGGTTATCTGTTGTCCTGGTTCTGATCTCTCTGCCCCTGCAGCTTCTGGCCGCTCTGTGACCCCAGAGCCTCAGGCTGTCTTGCCTCAAGTCCACGCTGGTCTGTGTCCACAGGAGCCCACACACCGCCTTCCAGTCCTCTTGGTTTGGATAATGTGCCTCTGCTTGGCTATGCTGCTCTTTTTGTTCATGTGTCTCTGGAGCTTTAGGGGGTACACACGAGGTGTCCTGGGAGACAGCTCTCTTTTGAAGCCTGAACAATGTGTTTGACCAGCACTGGTAATGACTGAGATGTGCCTGGCATCCCAGTGAGGAAGGTGAGCTCCCAGGGGTAATTGTGCTGGAGGCTTGGGTTAGAGCAGAGATGATTCAGTGTCAGGTTTTGACGTCTGTCCAGGGCTTAAAGCTTTTCGTTAGCCTTTGTTCCAGAACACTGAGGAGACAGTGGAAATGTTACTGGTGCCGGAAGGAAAACATTATGAGGAATGGCTTTTCACTAGAATGCTGGCGGTCTGCTTTTCATGTAAAGTAATAATAGACAAATCATTCCAAGAGAACTGAAGCTTAGCAGTCATTTTTAAAACCAGCGTCTTTTCTACCAAAATGGTAATTTGGGTTCCTTATTTTTTAAAAATTGGAAAATACAAAAGCATCATAAAAAGAATGACTTCTCATAACCCCACAGGACAAAGATAACCACTGTTAGCACTTTGGGACTTGTTTTTCTTTTAGTTTTTACATAGGTATATTTGTAAATAACACAGGAATGATAAACAACAGTACATCTTATTGAAACCAAAATGGTTATTTTCTGTGCCAGGAAGTCTTTAAGTGCTTCATGCGAATTAGCTCATTTATTCCTCACAACTGTTCAAAGAATCACTGTCTCCATTTTACAGAAGAGGAAGCTGAAGCACAGAGAAGCTAAGTCATTTTTCTAGGGCCACACAGCTTGCAAGAATGGTGCCAAGATGGAAACCAAAGCAGTCTGTCCTTCAAGTCCAGGGTTTTGACTATCCCGTGATGCCCTCTCACAGTCAAGATAGCTTGGAGTACGCTTCAGGGAATTTTGCAGTGTTAGCTCTGAGTTGTCTGGTTCTGTCTTGTCGTTCTATAGATTAGGAAATCAAAGGCCACACAGGTGATTAGATATAGCCGAGAACACACAGCTGGTGAATGCCAGTGCCAGCACTGGAGCGCATGTGCCCTGACCCACCTGGTCCCGAAGCTCATTGGCTCTGGGCGAGCTGTGGACCTTTATCCTCCTCCCTGGGCCCCAGCCCTGAAACAGCTGCATTGTACCATGACCTTACTGCCAAGTCTGATATGGTGGCTGGAGGACTCACTCAGCTTTCTTCTGGCCGGTACCTGCAGCCCCAGCTTGAGGTCAGGAATTGTATGGGTTTGCTGACTCTTAATTATCTTGCAGAGCCTGGGTTATAAAAGGCTGAGGCCTGCAACCCCAGCACAAGTTTCAGCTCTCCACCCTCATCAGAAGTTTCTAACTAAGATTTGTGAGCCAGCAGAAAGAGTCAATGATTGAGCTTTAGACACTGTTGCTATCCTCCACCTGGACTCTTGAGGTTGTGCCAGACATTGTTGTAACTTTAAAGTGAGCCAGAAGTCAGCCAGCCGTCTGAGTGCAAACATTCCTGTGTACGCGGCTGGCTGGGGCCAGCATTTGTGAGGGAACCGGGCCAGTGACCTGAGACACCAGGGCGGGGTAGGCAGCTGCTGTGGGGCTGAGAATTAAAGGAAGAGGAACGGATGATGACTTCTTGCTATGTTTGGTAAGGTAAGGATTAAGAGCCCCTGTATCCTCCAAGGTATGGTGGACTTCTTAACAGGGACTGTCAAGCAGAGTTTTGTTTTCTTTAAAAAAAACTTAATCTGATTTTATCTGAGTGACAGGAGCCTTCCTCCTTATGACTCCCACGATGTGGAGCAAAAAAGACATGATATGTTAGGCAAAACGAATGTGTGCTGTTAGAAGCTAGGCTCATGGTTACCTCTGGAGATGGGGATGATGATGTTGTGATTGACGGGCGTGCAGGGGAGCTTGTGTTCTTTTTTTTTGAACTGAGTCCTAGTTACACTAGTTTTAGAGTTTGTGAAAATTCAAATTTTATTCTTTTCAAATACGCTCTTTTCTGCATGTAAATTAAGCTTAAGATTTAGAAGTCCTTGTTTTTATTTGTGCTTCATGTTGCACGTTGATACTCAGAAAAATCTGATCAGTTGAATCAGGTTGAAATGATGTAGAAATTACTACCTAGGTATTAAGAAAATGTCTTTACCTGAAATTGTCGGTCTGTCTGGACAGAACTTCTAAGGCCATTTTTTATTCTCTTCAAATGTATCTTATAGTTTTATTTACTTATTTATTGGCTGCACTGGGTATTTGTTGTGGTACGCAGCCTCAGTGGTTGTGGCATAGGGGCTTGGTTACCCCATGGTATGTGGGGTCTTAGTTCCCTGACCAGGGATTGAACCTGCGTCCCTTGCATTGTAAAGTGGGTTCTTAGCCGCTGGATCATCAGGGAAGTCCCTTCAAATATATCTTAAATCAGGAGTCCCCATCGTTTTTGGCACCAGGGGCCGGTTTTGTGGAGGAGGACATTTTCCAGGCCTGGAGTGGGGGAGGGGATGGTTTCGGGATGATTCAAACCCATTACATTTATTACATTTATTCTGCACTTTAATTGTATTATTATATCAGCTCTACCTCAGATCATCAGGCATTAGATCCTGGAGGTTGGGGACCCCTGTCTTAAATGACTTCAGTGTAGATTCTTCTGGAATAAAGAATGACATCGCTTTAGTTCAGCAAACATGTAATTGACAGGCTCTTGTGAAGTAGGGACAGAGCTCGCTCTAGAGCTGGGGGCAGTTGCGACACCACCTTTCCCCTGGAGGAGCGGGTAAGTGCTCAAAGGCAGAGTAAAGTGAAGCAAGAGCGCTGTGGAGGATCACAGGCAGGACAGGCAGCTTTCTGACAGGACTAGGAAAAGCCTCCGAGAAAAAAAGTGGCATTTGAAATGGATCATAAAGAATATACTGAATTTTGATAAACAGAAGTGGGTATGTAGCTGCCGTTGAAAATACCGTGCATGTGAGGAAATCCATAGAAAATGTATACACATTCTGGGAACTTTGGGTTGTATGGTTCACTTAAGATGATTGACATTCATCAGGTGCATGGTGGAGGCCTGACAGATAAGGTGGGCCCTTAACAGTGGCCAGGTTATATTAAATAAATTGAGAGGCATTAGAGAGCCAAACGGAGAAGGCAGTAGCACCCCACTCCAGTACTCTTGCCTGGAAACTCCCATGGACAGAGGAGCCTGGTAGGCTGTAGTCCATGGGGTCACTAAGAGTCGGACACGACTGAGCGACTTCACTTTCACTTTTCCCTTTCATGCATTGGAGAAGGAAATGGCAACCCACTCCAGTGTTCTTGCCTAGAGAATCCCAGGGTCAGCGGACCCTGGTGGGCTGCCGTCTATGGGGTCGCACAGAGTCGGACACGACCGAAGCGACTTAGCAGCAGCAGCAGCAGAGAGGCAAAGAGATTTTCTCAGAAGTAGAGCGGCATGATCAGATGGGCTATCTTAAGTGAAACTGAATTTCTAACCTTGCAGTTATACTGTGATTAACTCTCTCTGCCCAAAGTAAACATTTCCTCAGCTTAGTGCATCCTTTGTTTCTGTAATTTGAGCCTATTCCTGTTTGGATCCATGGGGTGAGCCATAGGTGCTTAGCTTCCTTGAACTTCCTGTGGTCATCTCTTCAGGACTTGAAGGTGATCATTATGTATCTTCTTTAGTTCCTACACCCATCCTTCCCCCTCGACCAGGTGAAGTCACAATTCCTTTATCCTTTTTTACAGTCTTATAGTGATCTGGCATTTAATTCCTTCCAGCCTTTCCTATGTGATGCTCATCTGCCAAAGAAAGCAACCAGGATCTCTTATAGCCAAGTCGTATGTGGAAAGAGGGGGCCAAGAAGTAAGTTAAGAAACTTTTTTTAGGTTGTGAAGGAGGCCCACTAACCCAATGACCTGGGATTGTGTCCCCCTGGGCTACTGGGCTCCCTTCATGGATAAAGCACTGGGTAGGGTTTTGCATATGGCGAAGTGTTCATGCTAATTATTGGAAACGGTCCACATTAGAGCCTGGGTCACTTGGTCAGTATGAGGTCTGTTATTGTCATAGCAATTTTTGGCTGTGTCAGCCTCTTCTCCCATTTAAAAAAAAAAGCTAACTTGAGCTGAACATTGTCTTGTCTCCCATCCCATCTCCCAAGACTTTATATCAAGTCATTCTTCTAATCAAAAGATTGTCAACTTTACAAATAAGATGCTTCAGTTTAGAGCCTAAGAATTTTTGTTCAGAGATTGTGTTCAGATGCTCTAAAGACCTGTTATTAGTCCTCTTGGGACAAGAGTGTCCTGATGTGTAAAGAAGACCAGAGGTAAGGTGTGTTGGATTCAAATCCTGGCTCTTTAAGTCTCTGTTTCTACGTGTTATATGGATATAACATGTTCTTTGCCTGGTGTGGTGGTGAGGCCCAGACAAGACCAACCCTGTGGTCATCCAGTGCCTGCCTGTCCCTTTTAGAGCAGGATCTAGTCACCTCCCCTGGCCAGGGTGCTCAACGATGCAGGTCTTTTCTCCTGGTGGCCCTTGAGTGAGAAAGCTGTTTCACATGGTCTTAGTATTGTCACTGTTGTTGTTTATAATCACTTTGGTTGTGGTTTGGGTTATTTGTTTCCACATCTAAATTGCTGTTGTATTACTCAATTAATCTTGTACCGTATTATTCTATCTCATATGTTTAATGGTTCCATTAAGAAAATGATTCTTGTGTTGGCAAATGTACCTACTGGAACTTTGCTTTATATTTTATTTTTATTTTTCTGTCCTTCTGTTAAATGATTGAGTTCTGAATTGAGTGCATTTCCCACAAGGGTGAAGTTCACTGTGAATGGGACATGGCAGGCACTCCACTTACCTGGGCACTTTGGGAAACCATGATGACTGATAACCTCATCCCATGATGGATTTTCTACCCTGGCAACAACTGCTGCTGCTGCTGCTAAGTCGCTTCAGTTGTGTCCGACTCTGTGCGACCCCATAGATGGCAGCCCACCGGGCTCCCCCGTCCCTGGAATTCTCCAGGCAAGAATACTGGAGTGGGTTGCCATTTCCTTCTCCAACAACTACTTACCATCTAATCAGACAGAACATTGGATATCCTGGCAGAGCTGAATCTCATCGTTCCTGTACATGAGTGCAGGAAGGAGTTGAGTTGTCCTTGATTCAACTTGAGAGGATAGTAGGGAGGTAGGGAGTTTTTATCTGGCGAATACTTGCAGTTTGAAAATCTGAGGCGTAAAGTATGTCTGTTGTGTGTGTACCGGGTCAGTCACAGTGACTCTCTCTTGGACTTCCAGTCTAATAGAGCTTCCTGCCTCCCCACCCGCTGTCTCCTCCAGGTAGAACGTCATGACATGAATACCCTAAGCCTCCCCCTGAACATCCGCCGAGGCGGGTCGGACACCAACCTCAACTTCGATGTACCGGATGGCATCCTGGACTTCCACAAGGTCAAACTCAGTGCGGACAGCCTGAGACAGAAAATCCTCAAGGTCACAGAGCAGATAAAAATCGAGCAAACGTCCCGTGATGGGAACGTGGCAGAGTACCTGAAGCTGGTCAACAGCGCGGACAAGCAGCAGGCTGGCCGCATCAAGCAGGTCTTCGAGAAGAAGAACCAGAAGTCGGCTCACTCCATCGCCCAGCTGCAGAAGAAGTTAGATCAGTACCGCCGGAAGCTCCGGGAGCTCGAGCAGAACGGGGCCCTCCGGAGCGCCAAGGACACTGCCAAGGACAACCTGAAGGACATCCCGCCCTCTCTGAAGGATGCCCAGGCCAAGTCTCGCACTGCCCCCCACAGCCTGGAGAGCAGCAAGTCGGGCATGCCGGGGGTGTCCCTCACCCCTCCCGTGTTCGTCTTCAACAAGTCCAGAGAGTTCGCCAACTTGATCAGGAATAAGTTCGGCAGCGCTGACAACATTGCCCACCTGAAGAACTCCTTGGAGGAGTTCCGGCCCGAAGCCAGCGCCAGAGCCTACGGGGGCAGTGCCACCATCGTGAACAAGCCCAAATACGGCAGCGATGACGAGTGCTCGAGTGGCACGTCGGGCTCCGCCGACAGCAATGGGAACCAGTCGTTCGCGGCTGGGGGCTCAGGCGCGCTGGACAGCCGGGGCAAGCTCACGGCCATCCTGGAGGAGCTCCGGGAGATCAAGGACACCCAGGCACAGCTGGCTGAGGACATCGAGGCCCTCAAAGTGCAGTTCAAGAGGGAGTACGGCTTCATCTCTCAGACGCTGCAAGAGGAGAGATACAGGTATTTCTGGCTCTGCTCTTAGGAGCTTGAGTTTCCAAGATCGGAGAGATTGTTTGAAAGTGATATGCTAATAGTTGTATTTTTTTTTAATGTGAATATGGGTCAAAAGGCATTTAGGAACCGAGAGTTCCTTCCGTACTTTGCAATTCTAAATTTTGTAATTTGCAACTTGAAGCCTGACAGCTTAAAGAAAGACATCATACATGTGGGTCTGTTAAAATATCACCATATAGTCAAGACTCACATGCATATTAAGCTCTTGATTCAGTAGACAGTTGTTACGAGATCTTGGTATACTAATTTCAAGATCTGTATTTGGTTTCCCCCCATAATAACTGTCAAGTAAAAAAACAAATTCATGGTCCAGCAAGGTAGCTTTTATTTGGTACATAAATCTCAAAGTCTTTATATAATGTATTTTTTTATGAGATTACATTTTGCTTATTAAACCTTTCACCCTAAATTAAAACCCTTCAAAAGGAATCTTAAAAATTCAAATCTTGTGGATTATATTACCTAATTTTTAAATTCAGGTGTTATATATATGGCTGGCTTTTTGGTGCCTCTAGCTTAAAAAGTTGAGTAGGCAATGGCACCCCACTCCAGTACTCTTGCCTGGAAAATCCCATGGACAGAGGAGCCTGACAGGCTACAGTCCATGGGGTCGCTAAGAGTCGGACACTACTGAGCAACTTCACTTCCACTTTTCCCTTTCATGCACTGGAGAAGGAAATGGCAACCCACTCTAGTATTCTTGCCTGGAGAATCCCAGGGACGGCGGACCCTGGTGGGCTGCCGTCTATGGGGTCGCACAGAGTCGGACACGACTGCAGCGACTTAGCAGCAGCAGCAGCAGCTTAAAAAGTGTACATGCCCAAATATGAGGTGATTTTCTACCATTTTCCCAGTAAAAATATCCCCCCGCAAGTTTTTTTGTCAAGTGAATGTTAACTTCTGAAAATATAGATGAAACAGTGAATGCTTGTTACATATTATAAGATTTAAATTTTAAATTTAGTTTACATGTTTTATATCTGATATATGATTTTATGTGAGTGTTAATTTAGAGATGTGGCTTTTTCAGCTCTTACATTTTATGAAACAATTTTTTTAAAACTTTCTATGTACATCTTTGACTTTGGATTCTTTGTCACATAAGAACTATTTTTGAGTCACAGTTTTTCTAAATAATATTGACTTTAATTCCTTCAGATAGTTTGGGATACAGCTCCTGTTGGGTCCAAATTTTATTTCAAGTCACAAATATCCATTTGAACAGTTTTGATTCTCATTTGTTATATAGTTATGTTTGGGATCCTCCTGATTTAGTCTCTCACTATATTGCTTACTTTAAGAGATCTTTTTTTTTAATCTTTATTTTATATTGGAGTATAGTTGATTTATGATGTGTTAGTTTCAGGTGTACAGCAAAGTGATTGTTATACATATACATATATCTATTCTTTTTCAGCTTCTTTCCCCATATAGGCTTTTACAGAGTATTGAGTAGAGTTCCCTGTGCCATACAGTAGGTCCTTATTATCTATTTTATATATAGTAGTGTGTCCATGTTAGTATCAAGCTTCTAATTTATCCCTCCCCTACCTTTTCCCTTTGACAATCATCAGTTTGTTTTCTAAGTCTGTGAGTCTGTTTCTGTTTTTTAAATAAGTTCATTTGTATCTTTTTTTTTTTAAGATTCCACATATAAGCGATATCCCATGATGTTTGTCTCTGTCTGACTTATTTCACTGAGTATGATAATCTCTAGGTCCATCCATGTTGCTGCAAACAGCAGTATTTCAGTCTTTTTTATGGCTGAGTAATATTCCATTGTCAGTGTGTACCATGTCTTCTTTATTCAGTCATCTGTTAAGAGATCTTTAAAAGGCTTGCTTACAAACACCAACATTGAGCAGCTACAAGGTCCTACTTGAGAATGATCATTAAATCTTTATTAAAGTGTTTTTTTAAATGATTTTTTGAAGTGACCTATATGAAGTGTCTAAAACTGGCATTACTCAAAAGTCATCCAGGCTAATGCATCTTCCCCAAATAGTGCTTCCTGTTTCAAAATAAACATTATATAAGTTTTCAGATATAAGACAAAATTCCCCTTCTCTGAGGGGACTGGGCATTGGGAATAGGAATCCTTGTGCTTCTCTTACTTTAGATTTGAACTTTTGGAACTGCCACCTGTTAAGCCATCTTGAATTTGTAACAAGCTGAATTTTTTTTTATTGGCACTTAAGAACTAAGACATGTATTCACCATTACCATGTAGACTGGGAAATTGGAATTGGCTTCAGCATAGAAACTGGTCCTTTCCTTATAGCTCTCTGGCACATGAGAGCTATGGGTGAACCACCGGGCACTGAGGGGTCCAAATAGGGAGAAGCACCAGGATGCCAATGGGTCCTCGCCTTGAGCAGGGTTCTTGACAGACCTGTCTCCTCACCAGCCCAAATGAGCAGCCGATGAAGTCTGTCCTGTTGTCCCCACAGCCAGCAAGGCGCTGGTGTGACGTGGATGGAAAAGCCTAATTTGGTTTGCATGAACCCTCAGTAGTGAGGATAAGAGTTAAGACCGCAGAGACCAGTCCTTTCTGGAGCTAGAGTTCAGCGTTATCCAAAAGCATGTCCCCTACAGCTAGACTTACTCTTGGAAGCTCAGTCTGTCTGTATGAGAAAAGCCACAGGGCAGTGGCGACAGTAGGCACAAAGAATGTCATTTTCTAAGTGCTGTCCGTACACTTCTGAGATGTCGCGCTCAGAATCGGTTCATCTCTTTACGAAGGTACGAGCGACTGGAGGACCAGCTCCACGACCTCACGGACCTGCATCAGCACGAGACAGCCAACCTGAAGCAGGAGCTAGCGAGCATCGAGGAGAAGGTGGCCTACCAGGCTTGTGAGCGCTCACGGGACATCCAGGTGCCTTTCTCCCCCAAACAGAGCTCACGCGGGCTCTTCTCAGCCATTCATTCATTTAAGAAACCAATACATTACACCCAAGCCTGGAAGAATTTCTGGCATGAGGGGCAAACATTTAGTCTTTACCCTGTTGACCCCAGTAGCTCATGTTATAGACTTTAAGCTATAGTCTGTTTTCTTTCTGCCTAAATTAGTTAACAATTATTTTTTACCTACCCCAAGCCTATCACCTATACTCTATTCTCCCCACCATCACCACATTTTTACAGATTTTAAAACATGAGACAAACCTTGCCTTCAACATGCTTGCTTAGGTGAGAAATCAAGAGGAACACAACTGCCAGTGGGCTCAAGACAACATGAACGAGGGCCGTTACATGATTGTAGGCTCTGAAAGCCTCCGAAATTCAGGCGTGCAGTGCCCAGCAAGCTATGGACTTGTGGGGCAGGGGGCCACAAAGTGATCAGACCCTGGATTTCAGTCCCAGCTGTTTTACCAGCTACCTGGTCCTGAGCAAGCTTTAAGTTTCTTTGCTTATCTGTAAAATAATAGCTTTCATATTTGTGGGAATTTCAAGCACTTGAGTACATACTCTGTGCCAGGCACTGTCAAAGCACTTTAGATGTCTTGTATGCCCATTTGTTTCTGTTTGTGACAGCTCCTATTATTACTCTCCCCATTTCTCAGATGTAGAGACCAAGGCACAGTTATCTTGTTCAAGGTCTTACAAATAGTCGTTGAGTAATGAATCCGAATAAAAGTCCTGGAGAAGGTGGGTTTTGAAGGGGTGGATGGGGTCCCAGTAGATGGAGGAAAATGGATCAGTATAAACAAAGGCATATTCTAGTGATAATATGATAACTAATGCTGTCATGGTGCTTCCCTGGTGGCTCAGAGGGTAAAGAATCTGCCTGCAATGCAGGAGACCTGGGTTCAATCCCTGGGTCAGGAAGATCCCCTGGAGGAAGAAATGGCAGCCCACTTCAGTATTCTTGCCTTGGGAAATCCCATGGACAGAGGAGCCTGATGGGCTACAGTCCATAGGATCTGAAAAGAGTCAGACACAGCTGAGCAACTGAACAACAACAGCGCTGTAGTGAAGCAGCCCTAGGCTTCTTGAGCTCCTTTTTGAGGGTTCCAGAAGGTCTTCTTTTTCCCCCAGTTTTTATTCAGACATACTTTTCATACAACTGTATTAAAGTATACAATACAAAATAATGATTTCATATGTGTACATATTGCAGAAATATCACCACAATAAATTGAGTTAACATTTGTCACCTCACATAGTTACGAATTTGTTCTCTTGTGATGAGAACTTTTAAGGTCTACTCTCAGCAACTTTCAAATATACAATACAACGTTGTTAACTATAGTGACCAAGCTGTACATTACATCTGCAGGGCTTATTTACCTTATAACTGAAAGTTTGTGCTTTTGACCCTCTTCACCCATTTCACCTCCCTTCCCCTTTAGATTCTACAGTATTTGTTGTCTGTCTGACTCATTTCACTTAGCATTAATACCCTTTAGGTCCATCCATGTTGCAAAAGGCATTGTTCCCTTATTTCTTATGGCTGCACAGTATGCCTGTGTGTGTGTGTACAACATTTTCTTTATTGATCCATCAGTGGACACTTGGGTTGTTTCCATGTCTTGGCTATTGTCAGTAATGCTATAATAAATGTGAGGGTGTGAATTTCTCTTCTAGATGCTAATGTTGTATCCTCCAGTATGTACACAAAAGTGGGATTTGTGGATCATATGGTAGTTCTATATGTAGTTTTTTGAGGAACCTCTATACTGTTTTCCATAGTGGCTGCAGTGATTTACATTCCCATAGATTGCCTTTTTTAAAAAAAGTAAATAAAAAGAGTACTATCCAAGTCATGCTTAGCTTCAGTTTTACAAATGTTCTTTGTAGGCGTGGTTATTTTCTCCAACCCCACTTTACAAGGGGCTGAAACACAGATTTCTCCCACAGTGTGTGAGCCAGAGTTTCAGCTGCCCATGTTTTGTTCCTTCCTGTCAAGGGCTGAGCCTGTGCTAATTAATGCCAGTTGCCTACTTGGACGATGCTAGGAGCCAGAGAAAACATCAGACTTGTTTGCCTCTGAGGACCTTGGTGCAGAAGACACCAAGCGGATTTCTGCTCTGGGCTAGGAGACTGAACTTTACTGCTGCCTGGTGTAAAAGACGTGAACCCGTTTAAATGTGACGTGTTGCCAGGCGAAGAGCACAGTCTGCTTTATTAGAGCATGCTGTTTAGCATACATCTGGGATTCCACTGGCTTGTATCCAAATATTATATATGGTTTGCTTATTTAGGGGATTGTTTGGGTTTATATTGTTATTCCTTTTTAAAGAAATATACTTTAGAGATGGAAGGGGTAAGATAAGGGGGGTGGGGACGAACTTCAGAGAGAGCTTAAAAATTCAGAAGATTTCATTCTACTGTTTTCTGGTTTTACCTGTAGCTCAGAAGTGCAAAGGGGATGTCCATGTGAGTGACTGGAGGGCCTTTCTTATTAGAATCTTGCCTCTTGTCTCTTACTGTGACCCTGCACACGTCAATGCTATGCCTCAGCTTCCTCTTTCTGGTTTCTTTTGTGCTTATAGGCAGAGTTATACAAGGTGATGGAGTAGTATAGATGAGGGTGACTGTTGCCTATAAGGATACAAAGGTTTTATTGTTGTTTTAAAGGCAAATGAGTTTTTTTAACCCTGAATTCGAAATGAAAAGTTTAAAGGTAATCCTTTATCCCCACTAAATTTAGTACTTACTTTGGCCCAGTATTTAATTTCTTAGTGGCTGCTGTGACCAAAATTCCTTACAGTTAACTGCTTAATTTTCTTGAATTTTTCTTTTGGTTAAAAATTTGACAGAAGTTCTAAGGTAGTTCTAGAATCAGCCTATTCGGTATATGTAAATCATCTCCCTGATCACAGATGAATGCATTTACCTAAAATGGTGATCTTTTATCCTGTTCCATCACCAGTTCCATGCCATGCCTAAAACAGAGGATGCTATCTGTGGACCTAAGCATTTTAAAAGAATACATGATTTGGGGGGCCCTTGCCTGTTGCTCTAGAAAGTCAGCACTATTTAGAATGTGAAGATCTGAAGAAGTTTTACCTTGTCAGTAGCCTGTGTGAGGAAAGTTACTATAGTAACAGAGAGCCCTTGGCCCATAGAGTATGTTCACAGAAAGGAAAGTAAATCAATGTTGGCGCCATTATGCTTGTTTAAAATCTGAAAACATGACTGGATTTTAATTGAGCAAACATATATTGGGAAATGAGTTAGAATATAGGCTGGTGAACTAAACTAGGTCATTGTACTGCCTCCACTTAGGTCTTTTTCTCCTGGGAGGTATGTGTGTCTTCTCTTTTTCAAGCCTCGTATCCCATTACTGGCATTCAGTCTCTGGAGCATGCAGCCAGCTTGTGCCTCCTGCTGGAGATAACAGTGCAGGGCAAGTATGGTCCCCTGGTTAGAGAGGAGGCCTGCAGAGGGGCTTCTGGTGGGCCCAGGAACGCTTCCCTCATATGTGACCATCAACATAGGACCTGAAAGATGGAGCGGGGTGGTGTGTGGGGAGGCAAACCTTTTAGGCACAGCACAGCGCATGTGCAAAGGCCCTGAACACGGTGCTGTCAGCACTTTATAAAGCCAGTATGACCAGAACACAGTGAAGGGGTGGGGGGTGGCGGCAGGGGGCTTATCTGGTAAGCTTGGCAGGGGAGAGTGGCTGGGCCTGGGCCACGTTAAAGATTTAAAAGGTTCTACAAGAAAGAGCCATATCATATCCACATCTTTCAGAGATCACCTGGGCTGCTGTGTGGAAGGTGGATTCATGAGGTTGAGGATAGAGAGGGTGTGCAGAGAAATGAGTGTAAAGTTATTGCAGGTAAAGACCCTGGTGGTTTAGGTGGGGGGGTTACTGTGGGAGGGGAGAGGAATGGACCAGTTAAGATAAATACCAGACATTGCTGGATCATGTATTAGATGAGAAGGATGTCAGGGAGTGCCCCTCATGCTTCTCATATGAGAATTTGGTTCACCAAGTGCTGTTTTCTGAGAAAAGGAACTGGAAGGGAAACAGGGTTGATGGCAGGAGTGAGGATGGTGAGGACACGTGTACAGAACTGACCACACTGCATTTGAGATGCTTCTGAGAAACTCTAATGGAGATGTCAGGGCCTCCCTGGTGGCTCAGTGGTAAGGAATCTGCCTGCCAGTTGAGGAGATGCAAGAGACATGGGTTCAATCCCTGGGTTGGGAAGATCCCCTGGAGAAGGAAATTGCACCCCACTCCAGTATTCTTGCCTAGGAAATCCCATGGACAGAGAAGCCTGGTGGGTTACAGCCTATGGGGTCACAAAAGAGTCAGACACGACTTAGTGACTAAACAGCAGCAATGATGGAAATGTCAGGGACTCATGTAGACACACAACTTGGTCTCAGAAGAGACAACTGGGCTGGAGATGTACTTGGAGTACAAGTAATGAAAGCTTGGCGAGGCGGAGACCTAGGGAGAAGGTGTGGCCTCAGGTAGGGCCCTGGGGACGCAGCGCTCAGAGAGCAGCTATGAGAGCCCCGCAGTGCACGGCCCTGTCTCTCCCGCTATCCTCCACTGCTCTGTAACGAATGCGCACAGAGTCTGAGCAGTGGCGTGAGGACCAGCAGTTGGAGATGCCACTTCCTCCATTGCTGGAGGTAGTCCGCCGTCACAAAACGGGACCCCACCCCCTCCTCTGGTTTGTCCCTGAGGGTTCCACCAGATGCCAGTATTTTATGCACTTTATTCTAAATATAGGCGGAGTCAAAATACCTAACCGTGGGACTTCCCTGGTGGTCCATGGTTAAGACCCTGCACCTCGAGTTCAGGGGGCATGGGTTCGATCCCTGGTCGGGGAACTAAGATCCCACATGCTGTGCAGTGCGGCCAAAAATCAAAATACCTGCCTGTAATTCCTTATTCATGGTATTTCATGGTTGTAGGTACATGCTCAATCTGTCCTTGAATAGCAGGATAAAGCAAGCCCTGGGATTCTTGTCTGACACCTCTGTCTGTCATCACCACCATTATCATCATCAGCGTCAGTGTGAAGCTGCCCCAGCAGCAGCGTCCTGAGCGGGGCGGCCCTCGTGCACATCCCAGCTCACGCTCCCATGTTGTCCCAACAGCGTTTGATCCTCGCTGTCCCTCTCGCCCACAGGAAGCCCTGGAGTCCTGCCAGACTCGCATCTCTAAGCTGGAGCTCCACCAGCAGGAGCAGCAAGCCCTGCAGACGGACACGGTGAACGCCAAAGTCTTGCTGGGCAAGTGCATCAACGTCATCCTAGCCTTCATGACCGTCATCTTGGTGTGCGTGTCCACCATTGCCAAGTTCATCTCGCCCATGATGAAAAGCCGCTTCCACATCCTCGGCACTTTCTTCGCTGTGACTCTCTTTGCGATATTTTGTAAAAACTGGGACCACATTCTGTGTGCCATAGAAAGGATAATAATACCAAGATGAAGTCTCCGGTTCCAGTCCTCACATCCTTTCAAGTTTTTATTCTAAAGAAAACTCTGTGCATACTACCAAATTTTAGAGTGAACATTTGGGCCGATGGACGAATACAAGGACCGGGGCTGCGCGTTGTAAATAACTACAGTTCTCGTCACTCGGTGGCACTCGCCAGCTGGGTCCCTGTGTGTGGTGACTGTGAATCTGTTTCCAGGCTCTCCCCACCTTGCTCACTGCCTTAATCAGTCCTGGTTTCCTGCCCACCTGCCCAGCTCAGCATGGTCAGCCTCTGGTTGTCAAGCACTCGGTGTAATCAGTGACCCAGAAGAAGAGACATTTTTCAGTCTCTCTTAAGTCTCTGTCAATGTTGAGCTTCACCGTTGCTAGGGTTACATTTCCCCTTGAGTCCTGCAAGCAGTGAAGATGTGGCAGGACTTGGGGAGGGGAAGAAGCTCAGACGGTGACCCTGTGAGCCTATGGTCCCTGTGAAAGCACAGTAGATCCCGTGTACTCTGTCCCGCTGTCGACTGCTGACCGTCAGTCCCCCGTGTGCCCAGTGTCCGCCGTGGCCAACTGTGTGTGACTGTCTGTCACGTGGGAATCTTACAGTTCACCTGTTAGTCCATCAAAAGTTCCATTGCTCTTTAAATGGTAAGACGTGAGGATTTATGATCGGGTCTTGCCTTCTTAGACCCAGGGAGCCATAGTCTTGATCCCACCTTTACTGACTGTCGAACGCACCACCTTCCTGGCATATAGAGATGCTCCCCAATCCTTTTCAAACTGTGTCTTTAACTGAGGTCCAAAAAGCACTGTATTTGTGTTCCAGCAAAATTGCACTGTGATCAACCCCTCTCAGGATGTGTTTCGTTTTCTGTGATTCATTTTATTCAGTCTGTGAGGGCTGGCAAAATGTACTCAGTAAATAAAAAAGGCTGCTCACGTTTTGAGGTTTTTTTTTTATTCTCTCTTCAAGAAAGGACAACAGGATCATAGTTTCTAAAGCTAAAGTGCCCTGAAGTGGGAACACTGGAAAAAGGGAAGAAAATAGGATATGTGGTTTAAGGGGGTGGCATCTAGACCAGTGGGTGCAGGTGACCTGGGTGAAGATTGAGAGGATCCTTGTCAGACCCTGAAAGACCTGCAAGAATAAAATAAATTGCATTCGGTGTCTGAGCCAAGGTTGCCCTCTGTCTCTTAGGATAAGTTTTAAGGGAGTAGATGGAGCGGTCACACTTGCGCCAAGGTGAGAGCATGCAGAAGTCAACATCTTTGGCCAGTTTGGGGGATGTTGTTTACTCTCTTGAGCCCAGATGATGCTGTCTTTTAAGTCTGTTTCTTTGTCACAAAAAAGAAGCTCTAGAAAATGTTAATGGAAACCGGTTCATCCCCTCCTCCCACCAGCTGTTTTGTTATCTGAAGACAAAAGGAAGAGTGTTAGTGTACGCTATCTTCCAGAAAATGTCAAATGACCCGGATTTAAATTTTAAATGCAATATTTTTGCAAATAGGGCTTCCCCGGTGGCGCAGTGGAAAAGAATCTGCTTGCAGTGCGGGAGTCGCAGGAGATACAGGTTTGATCCCTGGATTGGGAAGAACCCCTGGAGGAGGGCATGGCAACCCACCCCAGTATTCTTTCCTGGAGAATCCCATGAACAGAGAAGCTTGGCGGACTACAGTCCATAGAGTTGCAAAGAATCCAACACAACTGAAGCGACTTTGCACGCACGCATGCTCTTAGGAAAATCTCCTTTAAAAATGTGACATGGGCCATGGTTTGAGAGAACAGAACTGTCGAACATCTGGTACAAGTCCAGTGTGGGTGAGACTCATACAACTCAAGTTTGCTTGCTTTTATTTTTTTTAAGTTTACAATTCGGTGGTTTTAGTCCATTCACCTGTAAGCAACTGCAGCTACCATCTAATTCCAGACCTGAGTTATTTAAAACAATAAACATTGTTTCATGAAATCTTTGGCTTCAAGTCTCTTACATTCAGGGAAGAAGGAGTTACAGTCCTACCTCTTGTCATGGCTCTGTCCCCTTTCACTGCCAGGCTCTCCCCTGGTCTCTATCCATCCAGTCCAGGGGATGGAGACAGCTTCTGGATCCAGAGAAGGAATCTGGTTCTGTTTTCATGGCCAGCATTCCCTGGGGCCTCAGGGAATGTCTGTGGGCCTCAGTCTCCGTGTGGGTAAGGGCTAGATGTAACTTACGCCCTTGAATCAAACTGCCTCCTGGATGGGTCCTCTTGATTTCTGTGAACCTTTCTGAGGCCACTTTGGACATGCCAGGGGGTGGGGTGGGTGTGGATGCTACTGGTGGTTTAGAGAGGAGATCGATCCCTCGGCCTTGAGATAAGAGCTCTGGGAGGACCCAAGAAGGCTTGAGACTGCTCTTCATGTCCCCATACTCCACTCTGTTGCTCAGCCTGGCACCTTTGCTTTGATGCTTCCCAGATGTGTGATCAGTATCTCTCCTCCCCAGTGAGAGAGATGGAGAAGTAAAAAGAAAGCAACACAATTCGCCACCCTCCAACCTGGAGCTGTTAACAGAAGCTGCTTGAAACTGACTCTCCTGAAATATTGTCGAGTCTAAGTCACTCCACCTGACGGTGAATTTTTATTTTTAAGAATTCTTATTTCCAGTGATTCTCATTAGATTTCAAAAAACCTTGTTTTCACTTGTGTGTTTTCAACCTACAGTGTATTTATTTTCAAGTCTCATTGAAAGTTCATGAAGCTTTTTAATAAGATGGTATCCTCCAAGGAGACTTTTACTCTGTGCAGTTTATTATTCTCTTCTCAAAGAATAAACTCTCCCGCTGCTGCTGCTTTTCACTGCCTAAGGAGATTAAATAAAATGTTATAAATATACAATAAAAAGAGTGATCTTGCTATGACATATTCTGGAATTGAGTATTCAATTTACATTTAAGTTAACGAATCCTTTTCCCCACCTTTCCCTGGCAGTCCAGCGTCATGTGCATACCTAGAGATGAAAGCCATCTGTAGGATGGGTAAGTGCCTGCTCCCTCCGTGAACTTAAGTGATTGAAGATACTGGGCGTTGGGTTCTAGAGCTGGATTTTTTGGTGACATATTATTTTCATGATCACCAGGATAATGATAGTCTGCTGAGAACAAAAGAAAAACCTAAGAATACTCTTGTGGGTTTTTGAGTTGGTTATTGCAGCTTATATTTTGAGTGTGATTGAGTCAAAACAAAACATCCTCCCATTCAGTTCCCCACCCCCCTCCAAAAAAAACCAAAAATGAAACCAACAATGAAGCAGGAAATAAAAATATTCCATTGCTGATTTGGGGCAGTGAAAGTAGGATTAGTCCCAAATTTCTAGCATGTACAGTTAGTTGTTTAGCTTATATGGTTGCTGTGATCTATTGATAAAGTCTTCTGAAATTCCTCCCATAATGCTGTTGTTATCCCTCCCTATCAGTGAGCATCTGTGTGATTTTAGCCTTCCTCCCGCTCTGTCACTCTTGTTTTCACTTATGTATTTCCCCACTATGTATGTTTCTCGCCATATCACCTTTCTAGTGTGTCAGGTTTAATTGTGGGTTCAGTAATAGAGGAACTAGTTCTCTTAGGCAACTACTTACTTAGGTCCTTTTTCTTTGTTTTTTAAATACCAAGTTATTTTGCGTCAGATGGAACATTTTTGCATTGAATCCAAATACAGTTGTACTGGTTCAGGAAAACACTTAAATATACTTACTAATAATATGAACATGTATGATTAAATGGTTGATTTTGCATATTTTTTTTCATAATTTTGAGGAACCGGTGGGTAGGATGAAATGGCATATTTAAAATTCAGGACTTTATCTGGAGAGGTGTTATAAGTTTAGCACATATGCTAAGGAGAGAGTTGATCTGAAAAGATAAATCACTAAAAAGAAGGAAATTGGCCTATTTATATTAAAAGTAGTTAAGAAACTTTTCTGAAAAGAAAGGTACATTTAATCAGAGTGGTAACCCAGAAGGTATAAAGCAGATCTATAATTTTCTAAAATCAATGCAATTCTCTGTTTATAAGAAGCTGGAAAATAACATATCTTGATTGCTTTAGGAATAATTTATGTGTTGCAACTTTGGTTTATTTAAAGCATGTCTGCTGTATTTGTCCTTAGAGAAATGTTTCAACAAAGCTCTCTGTTTAAGATGTGTTTAGGCAGTAGTTAGTGGCTCTGAGCATAGAAACTGGAAATGTTTATTGTGAGGTGTTTTGCAGAATTTCTGTTTTATGGGACATCATATAGTTTCCTGTTAGCCTAAAATTGTAAATTCTATGTAGATCTTCACCCCATTCAAAGCAGAGGCCATTATTTTTTTAAATAAAAACTTGATGTTGGCTTTGATGTTAAATAAAGAGCTGGATTTCTTAAATACCCACATTTGTCAGAACCCATCTCAATAGCAGATCTCTGTGTGTATATAATCATTTTTTAAAATAGACTATTTTAGAGCAGTTTTAGGTTCACAAAAAGTTTGATTGGAAGGTATAAAAATTTCCGTACACCCCTCTGTTCCCACACATGCACAGCCTCCCCTCTTGTCAACATTCCCCACTGTGGGGGTACATTTGTGACACCTGGCAAACCTACACTGATGTATCATTATCACCCAAAGTCCCTAGTTTACATTAGGGTTCAGTCTTGTATATTCTATGGCTTTGGACAGGTGTGTCATGACATGTATCCACCGTTAATTACATTAATAGTACCATACAGAATAGTTTCACTGCCCTAAAAATCCTGTCTTTATCCCTCCCTGTCTCCTCTCCCTCTCCACCACTGACCCCAATTAATTTTTCAACTAATTTCAACTCTGTGGAAAGTTGTGTGTGTGCACATTCCTTGAGCCTGGGGGGAGGGAGAAGGGTGGTTTGTCACAGCCCCTGGAAATCTAGGAGCTGTTCCCCGGTGTTGTGGGCAGAGGTGTGGCAGGATGCTGAGGACAGGGCAGAGCCATCCTGGGCTGGCGTGAGCAAGGCAAGGAGGGCATCTCCGGGGTGGGTGTGGGCACAGGAGTGAGTGGACCCTCTGACAGAAGCAGCCCATTTAGTGGCGTTTCTCTTTTGTGTGGCGCTTCGGTGCTGACGAACCACTTTGTTTTCCTAGTGCTGTAACTCACCTGAGCCAGTCCTATGCCGTGGGCATCGTTATCCTGGGAGCATGGATTGAAGCTCAGATACATGCAAGTTTCCCAAGGTCACAGCTAGTGAAGGAGGGAGCTGGGACTCTCTTTGCCTTTGCCTTCTCCCACCTTTTTATCTCCTTCCACCCAACTTGATGTGATGAGCAACTTCTGCTCTGGTCATTCCAGCACCCACCCTGCACTAACATGATAGCTAGAACATTTAGAGGATGGAGACTTTGGTAAACGCATCAGCTCCTCCCCTGCCCTGGTTATTTGTGTATCTGAATCCTTGGAAATCTTAGGGCACCCCACTGTTATTTTGCACACCCATTGTTACTTGATGTCTGAAGATGTATATACAGAAAATAAAAATAATTATATTAAGCATGGGACTGATGTGGCATATTCCCAAGTGTTGCTTTAGGGAAAACACCAAGTCTATATTTCCTTAAAAAGAGAGATGGAAAAAAAATTTGTTTAGTTGGATTATAGCTAATAATGAAAGCTATTGCTACACAATAAAGCAGTGATTTCTGATTTTGAATCATACCTGGACTCCTAATAGAAGAAATTATCATGGACACTTGAGAATATCTATAGTCACAACTTGACCAAGTAGCTTAGGACCTTAATAGCAATTGGTAATAATAGCTTTTGTTAATTTCCAACCATAGGATCACATCTGCTGCCATACATACAGAGTTACTTTCTGGTACGCATGACCATGAGATGGAGGAATTTATGGGAACAGCAGCACATATTGTCACAGTGACAATATCGAACAGCACCTTCTGGACTTTCATAGCTGTAAAGTGACAGCTAACGTTCTTTGAGCATTTACTGTGTACCATGCTATGTGCTGGGGCTTCCCTGGTGGCTCAGCAGTTAAGAATCCTCCTGCAGTACCGGAGATGCAGGAGACCCGGGTTCGATCCCTGGATTGGAAAGATCCCTTAGAGAAGGGAGTGACTACCCACTGCAGTATTCTTGCCTGGAGAATTTTATGGACAGAGGAGCCTGGCAGGCCTCAGTCCATGGGGTCGCAAGAGTCAGATATGACTTAGTAACTAAACCATCACTACCACATGCTATGTGCCAAATGGTTTGTATTCGCTATCAAACATAATCGTACCAACACCCAAGAAGATAGGCACTTTTATCCTTGCTTAACAGATGAGGAAACAGGTTCCAAGTGGCTAAAGTTTATCATGGGGTATGGTGGGTCTGTTAGTCAGCCCCATGCGTGTGTGACTCTGAGCCTACCCTGCTAACCACCCCATGTGCTGTGATAGAAGGACTGAATGATTGGCGTCCAGTTACTTGGAAACTCCCAGCTTCTGCCAGGCAAATGACTGTCCTGGAGCCCAGTTGCAAATTGTGCGTTTTCACCTTTGCTCTTTGGACATACTGTGGTGAGGATGGTTACCTGAAGCTGATATACTCGCTCCTTGAAAAGACATAGGCTGACAAATTTGTGGTTGAAAAGAATGGAAAGCTATTAACTAAAGAAACTTCTACACCCTCCCTGGCTTCCTGAGCTTCATGGGCTGTATAATTGGCAGTTGGCTGGGCCGAGTATTTATCAGCTTTTTTGCTCAACTTTGAGATGGTGAGGTCCCTTTTGGCTTCTGCCCTGTGCTCTGTTAGCATCTGCTACCCACCATCTGTGACGTCTACTCTCAGATTCCTCTCCTTGCTAAGCCAGCCAGAATTTCTCCCCTGCCAGGCCTTTAACTGGACTAAAGCAGCTGACAGGAACGAGCGTCAGCCGTGTTAACATTTGTGTTGGTGGTGGTTACATTGCTCTGGCCCAGGTACTGGGAGTTGGCTTTGTTTTTTTTTTTAATGTTTTGCTTGAAAATAACTACTAAGTAGTAGAAAAGAAGCAAAGTCATAACTTGGTTTCCACTAACAGTTAAGGACTCCATTTGCCAAAGGATCTCTTTCTGGAAAGGCCTAGATTCTTCTCTGATTCTCAACCATCCACATTATAAGTTTGCTTTCCAAACTTCCACTAGTCACTCCCCAAAGTGATGTTTTAAAAATATAATATTTTAAAGATCATTTCCTATTAGTACATAAATATTTTATTTATCTATTTATTAATTTAGCTGGGCTGGGTCTTAGTTGTGGCACACAGGCCCTTCAATCTTTGCTGCGGTATATGGGATCTTTCCTTGCTCCATGTGGGATCTAGTTCCCCAACCAGGGTTCCAACCCAGGCCCCCTGCACTGGATCACCAGGGAAGTCCCTCTGAAGTCGTTTTGGTTGCTCTTCGGTCTCATACTCCCCTGTGGTTTGAAGCCCATGCCCTCTTAGCTGCAGGGAACAGAGAATTATAAGAGAATTATAAGAGAGATCCCCAAAATTCAAACCATAGGCAGGACATAAACACCCTCAGTGGCTCATACTGGCAGGAACCCAAATGGAGGCCTGGATTCACAGAGATGGGCTTCCCTAGACACTGGGGTCAGAGTTGTTAAACATTATGACTTCCTGGTACGTGTAGGGTTTCCCCTTATGAACGAGAAGCAGTCACTGAAGAGTCGATGAAAACCATATATGGAGTTGGAAGGGGGGAGGTCCACTCATTATTCAACAAGCATTTCTCCCCAAATGAGAACCTGGGAGGACCCAAGGAGGCTGGAGGCTGGCTCTCCTGGCAAGTGGAGAGAGCAGGCAGCCGTGTGTCGCTGGTCCTCCTGGAGGCAGGGTCCTGACCAATCAGCCCAGTGGGGTTCCTGGTGTCCAGTTCCCAGAGCTGGCTGCTGGCCAAGCTGGAGGACGTTCCTCTGCCTTCCTTAGTCACAACACATGTCCTACTGGGCCTGGACTGAGCCATCCAGCTGCTCAGAGCATTTCAGCTCCTTGGTAGTTTATTTTTGTTTGAATGTAAATTAGCACGTTTGCTTTTTCTTGTCAGGGATGTTCTTGTCAGAGTTGGGTTAGCATGAATCAGTTTCATAGGAGTGGTTGCCCAATAAACTCATCAAGCAGTTTCTGAATGATTATATGACGTGTGGGCAGGCCAGCCTGAAACTCGGGGCTTTCTTTGTACCTGCAATCTGAATGACCTGGGGAAAACGTTTAGCCTCTCTGAATCTCCCTGTCCTTAACTGGAACATGCCCAGGGTGGTAAGGTGTAGTTAAAGCACTTGGAACAGGGTCGTCAGCCATTGAATGTGTTTATTGAGCACCTACTATGTGTCAGGCACTGTCCTAGGAACAGGGATATGAAACAACTCCCCTCCTCATGGAGGTGACATTGTAGTGGGAGGAGACAATGGTACAACTAGAATATTTGGCAGCAGTAAGGGCCATGCTCTGAGCATTTAACTTAAAATGAAAACTTACCTTGTTGTTCTTGGAGAGGAAATGAACTTTCCAAATTTCACAGACAGCTGTGTGGGCATGATTGAGGGGAACCCTCCAAGGTGGAAAGATTTCTAGGTCAGAGAGACTGAGCACAGCCATAGGAGCACTGAGATCTAGGGTGGCTCTTTGGAAGGTGGATGAGATGTTCTTAGTAGTCCTGCTCTTTTTTTTTTTGGCTTGAAATGAATAACATGCAAATGAGCACCTGGGTCTGAGTCAGCAGTGAGTAACCCCTCTGCAGGATGCTGGGCTCAGAGCGTACACGGAGCTCCCCACTGGCTCTTTCACATCCCTGAAGGGCTTCTCACTGGCAGCCTCTGTGCCCTCACCCCGGGCTCTTGCCCATGTCACCCTGCTTGGGCACAACCCCGGATCAAGCCAGCTGCTCCCCACACCTACAGCCAGGGGTGCAGCTGATGAAACTGCTTCCCTGGAATCCTGGGGCGGGGACACCAGGGGCATCCTCACCATCTGGGGCCACGATGTGCCCGACTGCAGCCGGTGCCGAGGAAGACACTCTCTCCCCCGGTAGATCTCCCTCCCCAGAGCCCTGGGACCCCTACTCATCAAGCCTAGATTTGCTCGGTGGTTCTCTCCTCTTCCCTTCTTTGCTCTGCCCCCCATCCACAATGACCCAGCCACCTGTGCCCACTTCTCCCTGCTCCGCCTCTCCTGAGACTTTGCTCCTCTATCATTAAGTCCGATGCCATCCGTGCCTGCTTTTCCATGGATTCACCTCAGCCTACACCACTGTCCACACCGCCAATATCCTGAACCAACTTTTTGCATCCTACCTTTGCTCCACTCACTACTCCTTCTCATCCCTTCACCATGTGTCTTAAAGGAATAATCTCCACTCTACTCTCCCTGGGCTTCTTAATCCACCAAAAACTAGTATCAGCCCCCAGACTAATGGACAACTTCTCTCAATGGCGTCACCAGTGACCCCTTTGCTTATCTGGTGCCTACTTTGCAGCTTGTATCTTAATTTCTACATCGTTTGCCACTGTGATGCTCCCTCTTGGCTGAAGCATCTTGCCCTCATTGGGTGTTTCCTTTCTTCTTTATCTGCCATTCTTAGACAATTTGTGTTCAAAACATATTGCTGGGGCTTCCCAGGTGGCTCAGTGAGACAGTGTGGCTTCTGAAAAGCTTCCCTGCACTTTGACTTTCCCTGATCTGTCACCTCACCCAGTAACTCACTCTCACCCTGTGTCAGAAGGAAGCCTGGAGCCGTAAAGCAGGTCTCATAAAACCCCACTGGGGTCCCAAGTTCACGTGGCTAAAAATAGAGCACATATCTGAGCCCAGCCCAACTGGCTTTTGGTACTTATAGCTTTTATTGAAGTGGTGACCACATTTCTGGAATCCAGGAAAGGAAACATGAATGTTTAACTGATAAAGGAAAACAGTTCCTGTTCTCTGAGCTTGTCGTGTACCCGGTAGAGGGCGTGGGGCCTATGGATTGCGTTACCTCATCCCCACCACAGCCCTCTTCTTGTCTTTTTAAGAATTTTTTGATGTGGACCATCTTTAAAGTCTTTTATTGAATTTGTTACAACATTGCTTCTATTTTACATTTTGGCCTCTTGGCTGCAAGATGTGGGATCCTAGCTACCCATCTGGGGATTGAACTTGTACCCATCCCTCCCTGCATTGGAAGGCAAAGTCCCAAACACTGGGCTGCCAGGGAAGTCCCCCTACTTCTTATCTTACACGTGGAGTGATTGAGGCATGAACTCGGAGAAGCTTGAGCATAGAACCTCCTCTGTCTGACTCCAAACCCTCAGGTCACGATGGGTGCCACCATCACAGGTAGGAGGCTGTCTGGAACATGCCCCGGGGATCCTCAAATAGAAGAATGTTTGGGATTTCAATGATTTCTGAGGTCAGCAATTGTGAATTTCTGATTTCTGAATCTTCTAGGATGTTTGGAAGCTGTTCTCTCAGAATTGACAGAGGGTGGGAGGGTGGGAGGTAGAGCTAGATATTCTAGGGAGGGGCCCAGCCTCCAGCTGCAGGCAGGAAGCCGTCAGAGGCTGGCTTGTCTCTCCAGAACCTCTTTGGGTCTCCAGGGCTGCAACCCCTGACTCAGCATAGGGAAGTCTATATCTGCTTCTAGGTTCCCATGCTCTGTATTTATATACATGATCTGCTTATATTCTGCCGCTGCTGCTGCTGCTAAAGTTGCTTCAGTCGTGTCCGACTCTGTGCGACCCCATAGACGGCAGCCCACCAGGCTCCCCTGTCCCTGGGATTCTCCAGGCAAGAATACTGGAGTGGGCTGCCATTTCCTTTTCCAATGCATGAAAGTGAAGTCTCTCAGTCTTGTCCGACTCTTAGTGACCCCATGGACTGCAGCCTACCAGGGTCCTCCATCCATGGAATTTTCCAGGCAAGAGTACTGGAGTGGGTTGCCATTGCCTTCTCCAGCTTATACTCTGTTAGTGCACAAACAAACATGCAGTATATAACATTACCTGTTCTGTCTTTTGTCGTCATTGTTGTTCAGTCACTAAGTCACGTCTGATTCTTTTGTAACCCCGTCGACTGTAGCCCACCAGGCTCCTTTGTCTATAGGATCCTCCAGGCAAGAAACTGTAGCTGGTTGCCATTTCCTTCTCCAGGGGATCTTCCCAATCCAAGGATCAAACCCATGTCTCCTGCATTGCAGGCGGATTCTTTACCGCTGAGCCACCAGGGAAGCCCTATGCTGTATTTAGGGATATTTAACTCATATATATGTAAATTGAATTTATTGGTTTTTAAAAAAAATTTGAAATGATCACTAACTTGGAGAAAAGTTGGAGGTTTAGTACAAAGAATTTTCTTTTTACTGAACCATTTGGGAGTGAAATCCAGTCACCTGCTCAGACTTTACTGTGTGATTCCTGAAAATAAGGACATTCTCCTCTGTCACCACCATACAGCCATCAAAATCAGGAAATTAAATGGAGATGTTACTGGCATCCAATCCTCAGACCCCATTCACATTTCACTAATTGTCCTGGTATTGTCCTTTGCAGCTGGAGGATCTAGTTCAGAAGCACGAGCTGCATTCAATTCTCTTTTTTTGTCTCCTTCTGTCTGAAACTGTTCCTTAATCTTTCCCTGACTTTCCTGATCTTGGCACATTTGAAGATTACAGTTGTTTGTATTATGTCCCCCAAGCTGGTGTTTCCTCATGATTAGATTTAGCATATCCATCTTTGGCAGGAATATTGCAGAAGTGACGCTGTGTTCTCACTGCATCCTATCAGATGGGCTGCAGTTTTGTTGTGTCTCATTAAGGATGCTTTTGCTTTGAACACTCAATTAAGGTGGTGTCTGCCAGGCTCCACCACCATAAAAATATTTTTTCCTCTTGGTAATTAACAAGTATTTTAGGGGAAGTTACTTTGCGCCTCCTGTTTTCTCCGTAAACTTTCAATTTATTCTTTGATTTACTTCTGTCAGTAGGGGTTAATGGCTTCTTCTTTTATTCAGAGAGTTACAATTCATGATGACAGTTATTCATCTGAAGGATGTGTTGTCCCCTGCTTGACCATTGGGAACTCATTCGAGCTGTCTTTTGTGTCCCTTTGATGTGTCCTCACAATTCTTTGAGCACCCTTTGCATTTTGGCACAAGGTGTTTGAGGTTCCTCTTGTGCTTTCCTCATCCCAGACCTGGAACTGGCTGTTTTGGCAAGGAATCCAAGTCCATTTCAGTGGAAAACAGTATTTAAAAGCCAAGATCTGGGTGCTAGCCTTGCTCTCTGATATTGGGTTGTCATCACTCCCCAGCCCTCTGAATGGACAGAGATAGGGAATAGACACAATGTTCATGTATGGGTATGTGCACATAATATGGAATGAGATATATACACCTGTGTATATACCTGTCATGGACCGAATGTGTGTGTCCCCAAATTCATATGTTGAAGCCATAACCCAATGTGATGGTATTTGGACATGGGGCCTTTGGGAGGTGATTAGGGTGAGATGAGGTCATTAGAGTGGTTTCCTCATGATGAGATTAGAGGCTTTATAAGCAGAGGAGCAGTGTGCACTGAGGAAAGGCCAAATGAGCACTCAGTGAGGAGGTGGCCAACCCAGTACAAGCCAGGAAGAGGGCCCTCACCAGGAGTCAAATCTGCACCCTTGATCTTGGACTTCCTAGTTTCCAGAACTATGGGGAAAAAAAAAAGCTATTGTTTAAGCCACTCAGTTTATGATATTTTGTTATAGCAGACTGAGCTTAGACAGCATATATGTTTGCTTATACGTATATTCACATAGATATACATTTAGATCTCTGCTTATTTCTGCATCTCTCTGTATGTTGAAAAGGCTTCCCAGGTGGCTTAGTGGTAAAAAATTTGCCTGCCAATGCAGGAGACACTGGAGATGTGTGTTTGATCCCTGAGATGGGAAGATTCCCTGGAGTAGAAAATGGCAACCCACTGCCGTATTCTTGCCTGGAAAATTCCATGGATAGAGGAGCCTGGTGGGCTACAGCCCATGGGGTCGCAAAGAGGTAGAAGCAACTGAGCACACACATACACACACACGGATGCTATATGTTGAAAACCAAGAGTGCACACCCACGAATTCATTCAAATCGTCTTCCTTTCTGTATCTGCACCCCCTCTCCAACAGCGAAACACTGCCTTCCATTGTCTCTAATGTTCTTACTCATTTGTCCAACTTCCATGTGTAGCCAGTTCCCTCTTTCTGCTGCATGCCTCTCTCCAGAGTGGCTGCCTCTCTGCCGAGTGGCCCTTCTCACCCTACAGCAACCTCAGTTACCCTGGCCAGGTCGTCTCAGTGAGTGGACACCCTCCCCCTCTGCTCCAACTTTGACCCACCAGGAGACCCTCCTCTCCCTCCTGGGCTCTGAGTGCCTCCTCCAGGCTCCCCCCACCAAGTCCTGTCCCCTTGCTTGAGCTCCGGCACCCTGCTCGAAGCCATCCACTCACCCCCACTGAGCCCAACCATCTGCGCCCACTTATTATTTTGGCTTTAAAACCGTTTAGGGAGGGAAAGGCAGTCAACAGAGAAGGAGGTCGTTTTTCTGTGGGTGTGTGGCTTTTTTTTTCCTGATTATTTTCTTTCTGTTTTAAATATTTATTTATTTGTGTCTGCTAGATCTTAGTTGTGGCATATGGGATCTTGTTCCTAGACCAGGGATCGATCCCAGGCCCCCTGCATTGGGAGCATGGAGAGCATAGAGTCTTAGCCACTGGATGGCCAGGGAAGTCCCCTTTCCTGTTTATTTTAGTAACATGTGATGATTTGGAAATACAGGAGAAATGAAGAAAAAGATTTTTAAAATCTCTATTAAATCTTCCATTCAGAGAAAACTATTATTATCCTTTTCCCTCTAAAGTATCAAACTTAAAAAAAGAAAAACACTATTAGTTTCCTTAGTTGAAAATGCAATATATGCATCTGATTGATACCTTCAGAAGTCACACCCCCTCTCTCCTCCTTCATCCCCAGGACCCTCCCCAGAGGCAGATGCTGATACCTGTGTGTCTTGTGTATTCACCCAGCTGTTTTCTATGCATATATAATGTGCATGTGATTTTTTTCAAGCAAACTGGACTTTGATCTTTCTGACATATTTCCTGTTAGTCTTTTTCCTCTATGAAGTGAAGTGAAGTGAAGTTGCTCAGTTGTGTCCGACTCTTTGCGACCCCACGGACTGTAACCTACCAGGCTCCTCCATCCATGGGATTTTCCAGGCAAGGATACTGGAGTGGGTTGCCATTGCCTTCTCTAGGAGATCTTCCCAACCCAGGGATTGAACTCGGGTCTCCTGCATAGTAGGCAGACGCTTTACCATCTGAGCCACCAGGGAAGTCAATTTTCTTCTATAATTTAACAAAATATGAGCATTTTTCTATGTTCCTATATTTTGATTCTTCCCAAGTATCATTTTAAAAGGCTGTATAATTTTCCATCACATGCATGTTTCATTTGTTGAGTCTCCTGTGTGTGGTTGGACATTTCTAATTTTTCACTATTATAAATCACCGACTTGGGCTTTATTGTGCCAGGAGAGCCATGAAGCCAGCTGAAGTGGTTGAGCTACTTTGCATGCCTGGTGATAGACTGCTGAACTGAAACAATAGAGGTTTATTTTTCTCAGTAAAAGCATTTCAGAGGTGGGCGGCTAAACCAAAGTTTTGAGGAAACCACCAGAATATAAAAGATGAAATTCTAAAACCAAGTCGTTCATGTAGATCTTCCAAAGGAGATGATCAGAAGCCTCTCACTAATTCGAGAACAGAAAAGGATTGAGACGGATAAGAAAGAGAAGTGAAAGTGTTAGTCGCTCAGCTGTATCTGACTCTTTTGCGACCTTATGGACTATAGCCTGCCAGGTTCCTCTGTCTATGGGGTTTCCCAGGCAAGAATATTGGAGTGGGTAGCCATTCCCTTCTCCAGGGGGCTTTCCTGACCCAGGGATTGAACGTGGGTCTCCCTTACTACAGGCAGATTCTTTACTGTCTGAGTCACCAGGGAAGTCCGAGAAGGAGAATATTTGTAAATTATTTCTTTCTTCAGATTTCAGGCACTCAGATGGCCTGGGGCGAGGGTTCTACTGCCCTCACCTGAGAGCAGGTCCCCAAGAGAGCTGTGATTGACAGGTGAGACAGTGAAATGGCCTGTGGCTGCCCGGGAGACACGGGCCATGTTGGGTTCAGCCACAGGGATGCCCGGTTTCCCATGGGCCGCGCAGGAGAGACATCTGCATGGTATGAGTTGGGTTGAGCCAATGGATGGGGCCAGGGGCAACACAGCAGAAGGAAGCTGGAGGTGGGCACAGCCTTCCTCTGGCTGAGGAAAGAGCCCCCAGGACAGGTCAGTCTAGTCGTTCAGTCAGGTCCGACTCTTTGCGACCCCATGGACTGCAGCATGCCAGGCTTCCCTGTCCATCACCAACTCCCAGAGCTTGCTCAAACTCATGTCCATTGAGTCGGTGATGCCATCCAACCACCTCATCCTCTGTCATCCCCTTCTCTTCCTGTCTTCAATCTTTCCCAGTATCAGGGTCTTTTCCAATGAGTCAGTTCTTTGCATCAGGTGGCCAAAGTATTGGAGCTTCAGCTTCAGCATCAGTCCTTCCAATGAATATTTAGGATTGATTTCCTTTAGGAATGACTGGTTGGATCTCCTTGTAGTCCAAGGGACTCTTAAGAGTCTTCTCCAACACCATAGTTCAAAAGCATCAGTTCTTTGACACTCAGCCTTCTTTATGGTCCAATTCTCCATCCATACATGACTACTGGAAAAATGATAGCTTTGACTGTACAAACCTTTGTCTGCAAAATAACGTGGGTGAAGTGAAAGTCACTCAGTCGTGTACAACTCTTTGCGACCCCATGGGCTGTACAGTCCATGAAATTCTCCAGGCCAGAATACTGGAGTGGGTAGCCCTTCCCTTCTCCAGAGGATCTTCCCAACCCAGGGATTGAACCCGGGTCTCTCACATTTCAGGCTGATTATTTACCAGCTGAGCCATAATGTCTGTGCTTTTTAATATGCCATGCAGGTTGGTTATAGCTTTTCTTCCAAGGAGCAAGCTCTTTTAATTTCATGGCTGCAGTATACCATCTCCTGTGATTTTGGAGCCCAAGAAAATTGTTTCCATTGTTTTCCCATCTATTTGCTATGAAGTGATGGGACTGGATGCCATGATCTTAGTGTTTTGAAGGTTGAGTTTTAAGCCAGTTTTTTCACTCTCCTCTTTCACTTTCATCAAAAGGCTCTTGAGTTCCTCTTTGCTTTCTGCTTTAAGGGTGGTATCTGCATATCTGAGGTTATTGATATTTCTCCTGGCAATCTTGATTCCACCTTGTGCTTCATCCAGCCCGGCATTTTGCATGATGTACTCTGCATATAAGTTAAATAAGCAGGGTGACAGTATACAGCTTTGATGTACGCCTTTCCCAATTTGGAACCAGTCTGTTGTTCCATGTCTGGTTCTAACTGTTGCTTCTTGATCTGCATACAGATTTCTCAGGAGGCAGGTAACGTGGTCTGGTATTCTCATCTCTTTAAGAATTTTCCACAGTTTGTAGGGAGCCACATAATCAGAGGCTTTAGCGTAGTCAGTGAAGCAGAAGTAGATGTTTTTCTGGAATTCTCTTGCTTTTTCTGTGATCCAGCGAATATTGGCAATTTGATCTCTGGTTCCTCTGCCTTTTCTAAATCCAGCTTGAACATCTGGAATTTCACAGTTCACGTACTGTTGAAGCCTGGCTTGGAGAATTTTGAGCATTACTTTGCTAATGTGTGAGATGAGTGCAATTGTGCAGTAGTTTGAGCTTTCTTTGGCATTGCCTTTTGCATCCCCCCAAGTTAAGGAAACTGCAGGGAATGTTGATCCCCAAGGATGGGAAGCTTCTAAGAGCCCACAGCAGCACCCATGAGAAAGTCAGCTTCACCTCTGCTGAGACTGGAGAGCCACAACCAGCTTTTAGCAGGACTAGTTCAAGGAAGATCCGCCCCATGGCTTGAGTATTCATGACCCTGTACCCTGACCCTGACCTAAAGGGTCAAATGCACCCTAGCAGGCAGGTGAGAGGTAAGCTCCAGGGGAAGGAGGAGGAGCATGAGTTGGACAAAAAGGATCTAGCCTTGTGGCTCTTTTCACCTTGGGCTTTGAGCCTAACCCAGGCCTGATGAGGTGAAATTTGATCCAAAATTAGATTCAGGGTGTTTATTAGTCTTGGACCATTTTAATTACAAAATTGCAACCATGTTTGCTGTTGGAGGAGAATTTATACTTTTACCTAAGTGTGAGGACAAAAGTAATGGGTCTGCCAGAGCTTTTATCTAGTAGTGGCTTCCCTTGTGGCTCAGCTGGTCAAGAATCCGCCTGCAGTGCGGGAGATCTGGGTTCGATCCCTGGGTTGGGAAGATCCCCTGGAGAAGGGAAAGGCTACCCACTACAGTATTCTGGCCTGGGGAATTCCATTGACTGTATAGTCCATGGGGTCGCAAAGAGTCGGACATGACTGAGTGACTTTCACTTTCACTTTCTTTTCAGGGAGATATTATCCCCAGGGCATAGTTTCCAGTATGTATATGTGTGTGTTAGCTGCTCAGTATTGATGGACTGTAGCCTACCAGGGATTCTCCAGGCAAGAATACTGGAATGAATTGCCATTTCCTCCTCCAGGGTATTGTCCTGACCCAGGGGTCGAACCCAGGCCTCCATAGTTTCCAGGGAAGGTGGGAAGCAATAATAGAGTTCATTTTTTATTATATCTCATGAACAGTGTGTTCAACATGCCAATTATAAGCAGAATAAAAGTGGCTTAAGCAACAAGAATTTATTTTTCTTATCTAAAAAGAAGTTGAGAAGCAGGTGGCTGTAGGGGTAGTTTATCAGCTCAGTGAAGGCCAAGGGCCAAGCTCATCCCATCCTACTGCTCTGCTAAGCTTCAGTGTATTAATGATGTCTCCCCTCCTGGCCACAAGATCACTGCCCCAGATCCAGCCATCACATATTCACACAGAAAAACACAACAGGAATTGCAGGCTGTCCTCACTCTTGCCTTTTACGGAGAGGAAAATCTCATCTCCAGGCCCCCAATAAGACCAACTTTATAACTCCTGGGCCAGAATGAGTCATATGGCCACACCTCACAACATGTTTCCTGAGGGAATTTTCTCCACTTCCTAATTTCCTAAGGCTCTTCAAACCACGATAAAGTACAATCAGTGCCTCCCTCCCATAAACTGCTTGCAGTGAGGTCATCAGTTACCTCATTGCCAGAACCAGTGGATATATTTCATAGCCCTGGTCTTACTTGATTCTAGATCATTGGACAGTGCAGATCTCTCCCTGCTCTTTGATGCTCTGTCCTCCCTTAGGGGTTTTCCTTAACACCATGCTTTTGGGTGTCCTTTACTTCTCCACCACTCTTCAGAGTTCTGTGGCTCCACCTCCTTTCTACACACTTTCCATGGTTTCAGCATCACCTGTGTGACAAGTACTACCTTAATTACATAGTTAATGCTTACATCTTTTCTGAGCCATGGATGCAATTTTAAGTTTCCTATCAAATATCTATATAACCTTGATGACCCTAGAGTACCTCAAACTAAAAAAAAAAAACAAACCAAGGTCATTGTTTTTCTCTTATACCAAATCTGTTTTTTCTGTACCCTTTGCTTCCATTGAAGTCACCACTACCATCACCTACCTAGTTACCCAAACTAGAAACCTCTGTCTGTCTTCCTCATCATTGCCACCATGGTCATGTCAATTTTACCTTCTAAACATGTCTCAAATTTGTTGTCTTTCATCTCAGCTACCACTAGGTTGGTTATGGTTCAGTTCTTAATTCAGTTGTAACAACCTCTTAACTGCTGCCCTTTTCACTTTATTCCTGCCTTGCATGAGGATATGATGTGTGGAACTATGGCAGCCATCTTGTGACCATGAGGTGATGAGAGTGAGAATTGATAGCCAGCATGCTAAGGATGGTAGAAGAAACATGGAAAGAGGCTGGGTCCTTGTCAGCTTGGGTTAAGCACCTCAGTCAATACCGGAAATCATCTACTTGCAGACTTCTTGTGATGTAAGGTCATAAATGTCTCTCCTGCTTAAGCTCTGTTAGTTGCCTCTAATTACATCATAAGACATTCCTAACTGACACTGGCAGTGGGAAAATGGAGGAAGCGGCGTGAGAAGACTTGTGTCATGTTGACGTAGCAATCTTAAAGCAGCTAGTTTAGTGTGAAGTGTATTTTTAGGTAGCTGGAACAAAAATTATTAAATATTCTTTTTATATTGTTGTCACTGAGTAATGTGCTTAACAGCTACCACGTGCTTCTCTCTATATGAACCCACACCCTATCCTTTGTTGGTTTCCTCTCACTTGCATGTGTGCATGCACATGCTCAGTTATATCCGACTCTTTGCAACCCCTGGGACTATAGCCACCAGGCTCCTCTGTTCATATAATTCTCCAGGCAGGAATACTGGAGTGGTTGCCGCTTCCTCCTCTAGGGGATCATCCTGACCCAGGGATCAAACACCTCTCTTGCATCTCCTGCACTGGCAGACTGATTCTTTATCACTGCGCCTGCTGGGAAGCCCTTCCATTCACTTGGGACTTCAATATTTTTTTAGGCATACAAAATGGGAAGCAAACCCATATAAAATACTGTCTTAAAAATTGCAGTCCCCACATGTAAACCCATGGCTGATTCATGTCAATGTATGGCAAAAACTATTACAATATTGTAAAGTAATTAGCCCCCAACTAAAATAAATAAATTTATTAAAAAAAAATAAAATAAAATTCATCACAATGTACATTAAAAAAAAATAGAAAATTATTTTCAAAATATTTACATGGAAATAATTTTTCTAAGTGAATTTTGATAGTGGGTAATCAAAGTTTTTTAATTTTGAAGTTTAATTTTTTTAAATAAATCTTCTTATTTAAAATTTAAAAAAAAAGGACTGCAATTTTTTTTTAATAAATTTATTTATTTTAGTTGGGGGCTAATTACTTTACAATATTGTAGTAGTTTTTGCCATACATTGACATGAATCAGCCATGGGTTTACATGTGGGGACTGCAATTTTTAAGACAGTATTTTATATGGGTTTGCTTCCCCGGTGGCTCAGAAGTAAAGTGTCCACCTGCCAATGCAGGAGACGTGGGTTTGACCCCTGTGTCAGGAAGATCCCCTGGAGGAGGAAATGGCAACCCACTCCAGTATTCTTGCCTGGAGAATCCCATGGAGTAGAAGCCTGGCAGGCTACAGTCCATGGGGTCTCTAAGAGTCAGACATGACTTCATGACTAAACAACAAAAAAGTGTTTTGAGTCATTTTGTGGAGGGTATTTTAAAATGGTCACATCAGACCCCTCCTGGGTCAAAATGATCATATGAAATAGGCTTTCATCACATGTGCATCTTGGGTACAGATATGTGGAGATGGGAATGTGTGGAGGAGGGTGAGGCTGCAGCAAGTGGTCTAGCTGGGGTGAGTGTTCAGGGAGTGCCTGAAGAAGGGGTGGGCTAGTGTGGGGTCTGATTGAACTCAGAGAATGGGAGATTTGGGAACAAGATGGGAGCAAAATATGTATAAAATGCAGGGCTTGAAAAAGATGGGAACACTTTTTTTCCCCCAAATCAGCGGGAGGAGCACATTTAACTGGGGACATTCTTGGCCTCCTTCTCAACTAGCCTCTTTGCTCCTGGTACACCTACCTCTGAGACATCTTAGGTCACCGATAACATGAAACCTGTAACGTGGATCACGGCCATCTACATCTTGAGGTGTAGGAGTGGTAATCTGGATGGAGGCTGGGGCTGAGATGCTTGTCTTGAAACTGTAGATGCTTCTACTGGCTGCTGTTGGTTGCTTAGAGGAAGCACCAAGGAGAATCTGATTGTGCCAGCCACAGAGGAAACAGATGCAATCCAGAGCAGGGAGAGAGGGGGTACCCAGAAGCTAATGGGGCTATGCAGTACCCTGGCCCCTTTGGAAGCATCCCCATTTGTATACAGAAATGCATGGTGATATGAGTTATGTATCGATCATGATCACCTGATCGGTCGTGGGCATCTGACATCTTTACCACTAGTCAAGATTGGGAATGAAGAGTTACCCCTCCATTCCTAAGTACAAAACCCCTGGGGCCAGCAGCCCAGATGTCACCTAGTTCTTAACAACTAGACTGCTGACAACAGTGGTCCCATCCACATGCCCCAAGCCTCCCCAACTGCCTCTTCAATGGGACTCTTCTGACCACAGTATTTTCTGGGCTTTATGAGGTACCACTAATTGCAGCTGGTTAATTATCCCTTCTCCAGGGGATCTTCCCCACCCAAGAATCAAGCCCATGTCTCCTGCATTGCAGGCAAGAGACCTTTTACCATCTGAGCCACCAGGGAAGCCCACTTATTTCTGAAGAAATTGTTTCAAGTCTCAGGATTGAAGAACTGCCCCTGAGCAAATGGAGAGAAATAGACTTAAGAAACATCCAGTTACTGTTGGTCATCAGAGAACCACCAGAGAAGTGTCCTCTGCTGTTCACATCATTTCTTCTGAGATTCTTTTTTCTCTCAGAGAAGAGTGTTAGGGGAGTGGGCATCCCCCCCTTCAGACCTCATCAGCATGAGAGCTGCGGGCACGTGCAGACTGTTGGTGGTCATGTACTGTGATCATCAAGGCTCAGCCATTTCTCATCTGGGGAACCAAGTTCCCTGGGTACAGTCCTCCTCATTGCTGAGGTTGTAGCAGCCTCTAGGGGTTGCCACGGGTTACTGAGTGCGTGGGCCGTTTAAAGTGAGAGTGCTCAGTATTTCCTCCAGATGTCCCCGGGGGGGCCACAGATGATCTGGTGGTTGGATCTCAAGACCACCTCCCTTTGCTGACCAGGGTCTGGAACTGGTTGGCGTACACATGGAGGAAGTGGAGGGGAGCAAAATGTATCCCCCACAAAGTGTCTCTTTCACACATGGGTTATTTTGAGCTGGAAACAATCATGACCCAAAAGACTCAGGAAGAAACTTTGACTTTCCCCCTGACTACCCAAAGAATATAGACAGAGGGCCTGTCCCGGGAGGGGGGCCATCACCATAGACAACTGCAGGGTGAACCAGTGGTGGAGAGGGAGGGACCTAGCAAAGTCTGTTAAAATCTCTCGCTGTGGCCCACCATCTCTGCCCACCCAGCAAACATTTGTCTATCAAACATTTGCTTTTCTGTCTCCATGTCAGTTGCCTGACTCTCCTTTGAGGTCCCAGACCACTACCCCCAACATCCTCTTATATCTTTAGCTGAAGATGGTAATTAAGGTGAGGGTTTTAGTTATGAACCTATTTTGGTGGGTTATGCAGTTTTCCTGAGTCTCTCCCATGTATATGTTATTAAGCTCTGTTCGACTTTCTCCTGTTCATCTGTCTCGTGTCAATTTAATTCTTAGAGACAAAGCTGGATGAACAGAGGGAAATGTCTTCTTCCCACAGAGGGGAATGAGTTGAACCTGTGAGCGGTCAGCTTGCCTGGATCCACCTGGGAATTACTGCGCCTACTGGTGTGCACACATCATGTACACACACACACATACACACACACACACAGCAATTTTCTCTGAATGGGGGACGCTGCCAAATCATCACCCCTCTTGCTGAAGCCCCTCGAGCTCCTCCAGTGCTTCCCCAGGTCCCAGTCCTCCCATTCTTCCCACACAAAGGCGAGGCCCAGGAGGGCTGTCTCTGGGAGACTGGGCTTTGTCCTGAGTTGTCAGCCAGGGCATTCCAGGCTCTAGTTTTTAGGATTTATCTCAAAATCCGCTCTGGTCTTGTCACTGTCTGCTTAAGAGCCTGTGGCACTTTCTCATCCCCACTGCGATGAGGGTGAACCTTCAGAAAATTTCCTGATCCACCTACCCTCAGCCTGTCTCTCCCGACAGAGCATCTCCACCTTTTCGTCAGATAATGTCCTTTCAGTGCTCCCAACTCGGTGCTCCCTCACTCTTGGGCAGTTGAGAGGCAGTCCCTCTGTTCACAGCTCCACATACCAGACTTTGTAATAATTAGTTGCTAGTGTGAGTGTGTGTGTAAGTTTGTGTGTGTAAATGGTTTGTGTGTGTGAATGTGTGAGTTTGTGTGAGAGAGTGTGTATGTGAGTGAGTGTGTGTGGGGGTGAGTGTGTGTGTGTGTGAATGTGTGTTTGTGTGAGTATGTGAGTGAGTGTGTGTGGGTGTGTGTGAGTGGTGAGTGTGAATGTGTGAGTTTGTGTGTGTGAGCGGTGTGTATTTGTGTGTATCATCAGATACTTTGCAGGGCACCTGTGAGCTGTCCACTGCAGATGACCTGTAGGACATCAAAGGACATTAAGACACAGCTCCTACTTTTATAGCTTTCTACTTTATAGTTGAGGGAATAATATATAAACACACGAAACAACTAGAAAACATTAAATATTAAAACAAGAGTTTGCAAACTGGTAGCCTGTGGCCTAAGTGAAGCCCTTATGTGTGTCTTGTTTGGCAATTACAGTTTCAGCCAGCACAAGTTTCCCCCCCCCCCCAATTTTTTTAGTGTGGCAAAATGTACCTAACATACAATTTTCTGTCTTAACAATTTTTGGTGTGCAGTTCAGTGGCATTAAGTACATTCATATTGCTGTTCGACTGTCACCACCATCCATTTCCAGAACATGTTTCCTCAGGCAAAATTGAAACCTTGTACCCATTAAACAGGTTTCCCAGGTGGTACAATGCTAAAGATTCCACTTGCCAATGCAGGTTTGATCCCTGGGTCGGGAAGATCCCCTGGAGAAGGAAATGGCAACCCACTCCAGCCTTCTTGCCTGGAGAATCCCATGGACAGAGGAGCCTGGCGGGCTGTAGTCCATGGGATTGCAGAGTTGGACACAACTGAGTGTGCACACACACACACACACATTGCACCCATGAAATAGTAACTCCCCATCCCCACTTCCCATCTTCAGCTCCTGGCAACTACCATCCTCCATTCTGTCTATCTGGTTTAACTACTCTGTGCACCTCATAGAAATTAAATCATGCAGTATTTGTCTTTTGTCCCACCAACACTGCACAGGGCTCCAATTTTTCCACATCTTATTAACACTTATTTTCTGAATTTTTTTTTCTTTGGATAATAGTCATCCTGAAGAGTGTCAAGTGGCTAGCACAATTTAAATTTTTGTAACACTTTATTTACTTATTTGGCTGCACCAGGTCTTAGCTGCAGCATGTGGGATCTTCAGTTTTCGTTGCAGCATGCAGGATCTTTAGTTGTGGCAGGTGAACTCTTAGTTGCAGCATGAGGGAATCTAGTTCCCTGACCAGGGATTGAACCTGGGCCCTCTGCATTGGGAGCTCTGAGTCTTAGCTACTGTACCACCAGGGAAGTCTCCCCCAAATTTTCAAATTAGTTGCCAATGCTTAAAAATCAGGTCTATTGTTTTGTTTTAAATCTAGATTTCCAGTTTCTGTTGACAATTTGGAAAACTCTAGCAGCCCTGGGGCCTCAACTTGGCCCTGGTGACGACTGGCTGGAGCTGAGCTGCCCCTTTGCACAGGGCAGGGCTGCACCCAGCTCCCCGCAGCCCCTTTTCTCATGGGCTCCTGGACCCTATGCAGAACGAGGGCCAGCCTTGTGCCTCTCTCCTCTTGCACGGCCGCCTCAACCCCTGGCACTACCAGGAAGAGAAGAGAATGTTTCCCATCCTCCATAAAGGTGAGGAAAGGAGACGCAGATGGGATGACTGAGAGGGGACCTGTTTTTATGATGGTCTATGTCACTTACATAGATTTGCAGGCACTGTGTTCCTTAGCCAGTTGCCTTCTGTCAGTTCTCTTCCTGGCCCTGTAGGCATTTGGATTTCTGACCCTTGCATTAATTGAAGTGATTCTTAGACACTTGGTTGTTTTCTTTATAAAGGTTATATATTAATATACTGTAATATGTTAGCCATTGTAGCAATAATTAGCACTTCTATCACATTACCTACTTTTCTTTTTAGTGGCTGGAATCATTAAGTCCTAGGAAGTTTGATGAGCATAATACAATTTTGTTGTCATGTTCACCATACTGAACATGAGATTTGTAGGGCTTATTTAGTGTTGATCGTAAGTTTGTACCCTTAAACATCATCTGTCCTTTCCCCAACTCCCCATCACTTGGTAACCACCGTTTTACTGCTTTTATGAGTTTGGCTTTTTTAGAGTCTACATGTAAGTGAACTTATGCAGTACTTGTCTTTCTCTGTCTGACTTATCTCACTTAGCATAATGTACTTGAGGTCCATCCACATTGTCACAGATGGCAGGATGGCCTTCTTTCTCAGCCGCTAGGTTTTCTGAGACCACGACTTCACTGATGCCAGGCTAATCAAAGACAGTTTGAGAAAGGAGGTAGAATTTCACTTTCCCTTGAAGGATGGTGTATTCATTTGCTAGAGCTGCCGTAACAAAATCGCACAGAATGGGTGACTTAACAGAAATTCAATTTCTCCTAATTCTGGAGGCTGGAAGTCAGAGGTCAAGGTGTCTGCGAGATTCGTTTCTTCTGAAGCCTCTCTCCTTGTCTTGTAGAAGGTATTCTGCTCCCTGTGTCTTTACATCATCTTCCCTTTGTGTCTGTGGCCCTCATCTCCTTTTCTCATATATCACATTGGACTAGGGCCCACTCATAGCACCTCATCTTACCTTAATTACCTCTTTAAGACCCTATCTCCACATATTCTGAGGCATGGTAGGTTAGGAGTTCAACATAGGACTATGGGGAGGACACAGTTAGGTCTATAACAGATGGGTAGATCCAGGAAGGAAGAGAGGAAAGGTACAGTGGGCTTGTGTTTTGTTATCCTCTCAGCACCTGTTAGTTGCTCAGTCTTGTCCGACTCTTTGCGACCCCATGGATTGTAGCCTGTGAGGTTCCTCTGTCAGGAACCCAGGTCTCCTGTATTGCAGGCAGATTCTTTACCATCTGAGCCACCGGGGAAGTCCAATTAGTCATATTAGTTTCCTGTTGCTGCTGTAATAAATTGCCACAAATTTATTAGCTTAAACAACACATATTCATCTTCTTGCAGTTCTGGAAGTCCTAACACCAAGCCTTGGCAAAACTACCATCTTTCCACAGGCAACATGGGAGAACCTGTTCACTGGCTTTTCCAGTTTATAGAGGTTGCCAGCATGCCGTGGCTCATCACCCCCATTTCTCTGCTTCTATCACCACATCTCTTTCTCTGTGTTTTGAGTTTCCTGCCTCCTTTAGAAGGGCCTTGTATTTACACTGGGCCCACCCAGATAATCCAGGATAATCTCCTCATTTCAAGATCCTTAATGTAATCACAGTTTCAAAACCTATTTGCCACATAAGATAACACAGTCACAGTTCCAAGGACTAGGACGTGGATGTCTTTGGGAGAGGGAGTGGTATTGTTCTGTCTACACAGCACCTCTCCTTGCCTACTCCAGCCTTGAAGATCTAGTGGGGAGCCGTCCATCATGGTGCACCATGAGAGTGGTCACATGACCCCAGCTCACCCAACCTGAGTTTTTTGAGGGTTTCCCTTAAGGGCATCCCTGGTAGTTCAGCTGGTAAAGAATCCATCTGCAATGCAGGAGACCCTGGTTCAATTCCTAGGTCAGGAAGATCAGTTGGAGAAGGGAACCGCTACCCACTCCAGTATTCTGACCTGGAGAATTCCATGGACTGTATAGTCCGTGGGGTTGCAAAGAGTCGGACACGACTTAATGACTTTCACTTTCACTTAAGTGGCAAAGCAAGGTGATATGAATGTGTGGTTGGTGGAGAGCAAACCTCCTGTGAGGTCAAAGATTCAATCTGCCCTTGTAGAGCTGGAAACTGAGGTGTAGAGAGAAGGACAGATGGAGAGTCCTGTCAATGTTTCCATCACTGGTCCCAGTTGTTCTTGAGACCAGCAGTTGGGAAATTGATGTATCCTCCATTCAGTTTGTTTCAGGTGGGGTTTCTGTCCCTGGAAACCCAAATCATGTTGACATATATAGAGGCTATTTTGAATGAAGGCTAGGCAGTGGGGGAGGGGTAGGCAGACAGAAGGGTGAATCTCTCTTGAGGCTAATGAAGCTTAAGCTTCAAGGCCACTCACTCATGAGTCCCTCCACCACCCTAGCTGGGAGTCATTTTCATATGCTTTTGCAGAATTTTTAGGCAATGCAGTAGCTACAATTACTAAACCACTTCAGCCTCTTTCCATTTCAACTTCCCTTCGATCAAATCCTCCCTCACCCCAGTTTTGACATGACTGTGGACGTTTCTGAAAACCAACCAGGGGGAAATTGAGCTGAGGATATACTTGCTGCTGCTGCTGCTGCTGCTACTAAGTCGCTTTAGTCGTGTCCGACTCTGTGCGACCCCATAGACGGCAGCCCACCAGGCTCCGCCATCCCTGGGATTCTCCAGGCAAGAATACTGGAGTGGGTTGCCATTTCCTTCTCCAGTGCATGAAAGGGAAAAGTGAAAGTGAAGTCGCTCAGTCGTGTCCGACTCTCAGCGACCCCATAGACTGTAGCCTACCAGGCTCCTCTGTCCATGGGATTTTCCAGGCAAGAGTACTGGAGTGGGGTGCCATTGCCTTCTCTGGGAGGATATACTTACTATGTGTCAAATGGGATATTTTTATGTGACCTCCAGTTGTTTTGTTAAGTTTACTCATTGGCTGGGTGTAGGAATGGGTTTTAGGAATACTCCGAGTGCCTGACTCCCTCTGCCTGGTGTCAAGAAGGTGCGGGGCTAGTGGTCATGCAGAGGTAAGACTACCCTGCAGTGCTCACCTCCAGAAGTCTGTGCGGAGTGTAGAACAAGTTGGAAATGTACTGAGCCAAAGATGGTCTGTTGAAAAATCCTTCCAGTCATCAGATGTGTAAAGTTATAAAACAGAAGACAGAATTCTTGACTTCTGGACAAAATTAAAACTCTCCCTGTAGGAATATAACAGGCAAAGCTGTTATAAAGTAAACATCCTACAGTTTTTTCTTTTTTTGATGCAAACTGCAAAAATGGAATTTATTAGAATTCCTGTGGATTTAATCCTGTAGGACTTATGCAACAGTGGGTATGTCTATGTACATGCCTCCAAATTTATTGAACTATGTCTTACCATGACATTACCAGTAATAGGTTGTGTAGCTAAAATCAGCTTTTCTAAATGATCGACCACACTAGACAAAAACCTGAAGTCTCTTTCTGTTCCCTTGACAGACAATGGAATTTCTAGCTTACTGTCATATAAAGAGACAATCAAAGAGTATGCAGCCAAACAGGAAGAAAAATAGTATTTTAAAGTGTGCCAGACAACTAATTAACACTAACAAATAGGTTATTTGTCTGTATTTTGTGTTTTGTGGTATTTTCCCACTTTTCAAAGTTTGTAACTTGTTATGATTTATTTACTCCTTCTGTTCATTTTCATATTTAATTTTGTACTTGTCATTTTGCATTCACGTTGCTTAAATATTTATTTATTTGGAAGTGTTGCATCTTAGTTGCAGCATGCAGGCTTAGTAGCTGCATTGCAAGGGCTTACTTGCCCCACAGCATGTGGGATCCTAGTTCCTCACCCGGGGATTGAACCCACATCACTTGCATTGCAAGGCAGATTCTTAACCACTGGACCACCAGGGAAGTCCCTGCATTCATGTTCTTTAAAAGAGTGAACACGATTCAGGCCCCAGTAAACCTGGATCAGCCCCCACGCTCGGGCTGCAGTGAAAAGGTGGGAAGGGGCCTCCTGCCTGGAGCCAAGACTGAGAACTGGGCTGCCAGGGCTGGAAGTAGAGCAGAAGGGAGGTGGGGGTGTTGATGATGGAAGATGGGAAGATGGATGAGGGGAGGACAGGTCCATGGAGGTTGACAGTGACAGTGGGTTCCAGCCAAGCAGAGTGACATGAGAGAGGGGGTCCCTGGAAGCAAATGCTTTCCAGGTGCTTCCAACTCCTGTACCTGTAATGAGTGGAGAGATGATTAAATACTAAGACATGTGGTAGGTTTTGGAATCCTTAAAAAGAGTCAAGAATTATCATTCTCTGAAACAGACTTATAAGAGCTGACATCAGACAGATGAGGGTTCTCCAGTTTGAGTACTTTCCAAGTCTCTCCAGATTCCTCAAGAAATAGGCTCACCTCCCAGTTCATCAAGAGGTGAGGGTGGATCCTAAAAACTTCATTAGGGAAACACTATTTTAAACGAAATTGGAAAAGGTACAGTTTCTGAGAATACTGCTAAACATACAATGCACAAGATAAAATGCAAATTAAAAGGTGGCAGTCACACACATGCGTACATGGATGCAGAAGTTAGACTAAAAATCTAAAAGGCAGGAAACATACAAAATGGTTTGTATCCAAAGACAAATGACATACAGGGGAAATATTTGTAACTCATATCACAGCCAGATTAATTTTCCTAATATATCAGAGTTTCTATACATAAATATTTTTTTTTTCTGTTCTCTGCCATTTTTTTTAATTTTTTTTTTTAATAAATTTATTTATTTTAGTTGGGGGCTAATTACTTTACAATATTGTAATAGTTTTTGCCATGCATTGACATGAATCAGCCATGGGTTTACATGTGTTCCCCTTCCTGGACCCCCCATCCACCTCCCTCCCCATCCCATCCCTCTGGGTCATCCCATTGCCCCGGCCCTGAGCCCTTGTCTCATGCATCGAACATGGAATGGTGTTCTGTTTCACATATGATAATATACATGTTTCAATGCTATTCTCCCAGAACGTCCCACCCTCACCTTCTCCCTCAGAGTCCATAAAATTGTTCTATGCATCTGTGTCTCTTATTCTGTCTCGCATATAGGGTTATCGTTACCATCTTTCAAATTCCATATATATGCATTAGTATACTGTATTGGTGTTTTTCTTTCTGGCTTACTTCACTCTGTATAATGGGCTCCAGTTTCATCCATCTCAGTAGAACAGATTCAAATGTATTTTTTTTAATGGCTGAGTAATATTCCATTGTGTATATGTACCACAGCTTCCTTATCCATTTGTCTGCTGATGGACATCTAGGTTGCTTCCATGTCCTGGCTATTGTAAACAGTGCTGCGATGAACATTGGGGTACACACGTCTCTTTCAATTCTGGTTTCCTCGGTGTATATGCCCAGCAGTGGGATTGCTGGGTCATATGTCAGTTCTAGTCCCAGTTTTTTAAGGAATCTCCACACTGTTCTCCATAGTGGCTGTACTAGTTTGCATTCCCACCAACAGTGTAAGAGGGTTCCCTTTTCTCCACACCCTCTCCAGCATTTATTGCTTGTAGACTTTTGGATAGCAGCCATTCTGACTGGTGTGAAATGATACCTCATTGTGGTTTTGATTTGCATTTCTCTAATAATGAGTGATGTTGAGCATCTTTTCATGTGTTTGTTAGCCATCTGTATGTCTTCTTTGGAGAAATGTCTGTTTAGTTCTTTGGCCCATTTTTTGATTGGGTCGTTTATTTTTCTGGAATTCAGCTGCAGAAGTTGCTTGTATATTTTTGAGATTAATTGTTTGTCTGTTGCTTCGTTTGCTATTATTTTCTCCCATTCTGAAGGCTGTCTTTTCACCTTGCTTATAGTTTCCTTTGTTGTGCAAAAGCTTTTAATTTTAATTAGGTCCCATTTGTTTATTTTTGCTTTTATTTCCAATATTCTGGGAGGTGGGTCATGGAGGATCCTGCTGTGATTTATGTCGGAGAGTGTTTTTTTTAAATATTTTTTTTAAAAAAAGACCAAGAATCTAATAGAAAAGGAGGCAGTTCATGAACAAAATACAAGTACCTCTTAGACATATGGGTGCGTGGGTGCTAAGTCACTTCAGTCGTGTCCAACTCTTTGAGACCCTATGGTCTATAGCCCGCCAGGCTCCTCTGTCCATGGGATTCTCCAGGCAAGATAATTGGAGTGGGTTGCCATGAGCTCCTCCAGAGAATCTTCCCAACCCAGGGATCAAACCCACAGCTATTATGCTTCCTGCATTAGTAGTCAGGTTCTTTACCACTAGTGCCACCTGGGAAGCCCTCTTAGACATATGGAGAGGTGGCGAGATATTAAACCTTATTTGCAATAAGGAAATGCAAGAGAAGACTCTACACATGGACATCACCAGATGGTCAACACCGAAATCCGATTGATTATATTCTTTGCAGCCAAAGATGGAGAAGCTCTATACAGTCAGCAAAAACAAGACCGGGAGCAGACTGTGGCTCAGATCATGAACTCCTTATTGCCAAATTCAGACTTAAATTGAAGAAAGTAGGGAAAACCACTAGACCATTAAAGTATGACCTAAATCAAATCCCTTATGATTATACAGTGGAAGTGACAAATAGATTTAAGGGACTAGATCTGATAGAGTGCCCAATGAACTATGGACAGAAGTTTGTGACATTGTACAGGAGACAGAGACCAAGACCATCGCCATGGAAAAGAAATGCAAAAAAGCAAAATGGCTGTCTGAGGAGGCCTTATAAATAGCTGAGAAAAGACGAGAAGCGAAAAGCAAAGGAGAAAAGGAAAGATAAAAGCATCTGAATGCAGAGTTCCAAAGAATAGCAAGGAGAGATAAGAAAGCCTTCCTCAGCGATCAATGCAAAGAAATAGAGGAAAACAACAGAATGGGAAAGACTAGAGATCTCTTCAAGAAAATTAGAGATACCAAGGGAATATTTCATGCAAAGATGGGCTTGATAAAGGACAGAAACGGTATGGACCTAACAGAAGCAGAAGATATTAAGAAGAGGTGGCAAGAATACACAGAAGAACTGTACAAAAAAGATCTTCATGACCCAGATAATCACGATGGTGTGATCACTCACCTAGAGCCAGACATCCTGGAATGTGAAGTCAAGTGGGCCTTAGAAAGCATCACTACGAACAAAGCTAGTGGAGGTGATGGAATTCCAGTTGAGCTATTTCAAATCCTGAAACATGATGCTGTGAAAGTGCTGCACTCGATATGCCAGCAAATCTGGAAAACTCAGCAGTGGCCACAGGACTGGAAAAGGTCAGTTTTCATTCCAATCCCAAAGAAAGGCAATGCCAAAGAATGCTCAAACTACCGCACAATTGCACTCATCTCACACGGTGGTAAAGTCATGCTCAAAATTCTCCAAGCCAGGCTTCAGCAATATGTGAACCATGAACTTCCAGATGTTCAAAAAGCCAGAGGAACCAGAGATCAAATTGCCAGCATCCGATGGATCATCGAAAAAGCAAGAGAGTTCCAGAAAAACACCTATTTCTGCTTTCTTGACTATGCCAAAGCCTTTGACTGTGTGGATCACAATAAACTGTGGAAAATTCTGAAAGAGATGGGAATACCAGACCGCCTGACCTGCCTCTTGAGAAACCTGTATGCAGGTCAGGAAGCAACAGTTAGAACTGGACGTGGAACAACAGACTTGTTCCAAATAGAAAAAGGAGTACGTCAAGGCTGTATATTGTCACCCTGCTTATTTAACTTATATGCAGAGTACATCATGAGAAACGCTGGGCTGGAAGAAGCACAAGCTGGAATCAAGATTGCCTGGAGAAATATCAATAACCTCAGATATGCAGATGACGCTACCCTTATGGCAGAAAGTGAAGAAGAACTAAAGAGTCTCTTGATGAAAGTGAAAGAGGAGAGTGAAAAAGTTGGCTTAAAGCTCAACTTTCAGAAAACTAACATCATGGCATCTGGTCCCATCACTTCATGGGAAATAGATGGGGAAACAGTGGAAACAGTGTCAGACTTTATTTTTTGGGGCTCCAAAATCACTGCTGATGGTGATTGCAGCCATGAAATTAAAAGATGCTTACTCCTTGGAAGGAAGGTTATGACCAACCTAGACAGCATATTTAAAAACAGAGACATTACTTTGCCAACAAAGGTCTGTCTAGTCAAGGCTATGGTTTTTCCAGTGGTCATGTATGGATGTGAGAGTTGGACGGTGAAGAAAGCTGAGCGCCGAAGAATTGATGCTTTTGAACTGTGGTGTTGGAGAAGACTCTTGAGAGTCCTTTGGACTGCAAGGAGATCCAACCAGTCCATCCTAAAGGAGATCAGTCCTGGGTGTTCATTGGAAGGACTGATGTTGAAGCTGAAACTCCAATACTTTGGCCACCTCATGCGAAGAGTTGACTCATTGGAAAAGACCCTAATGCTGGGAAGGATTGGGGGCAGGAGGAGAAGAGGAAGACAGAGGATGAGATGGTTGGATGGCATCACCGACTCGATGGACATGGGTTTGGGTAGACTCCGGGAGCTGGTGATGGACAGAGAGACCTGGCGTGCTGCGACTCATGGGGTCACAAAGAGTTGGACACGACTGAGCAACTGAACTGAACTGAAAGTAAGATAGCATTCCATATCACTTTCCAATCATCAGATTGGTAGAGGGAAAAGAAAGTCTGTAGTTATGTGGGGAAACAACCTTTCTCATAACTTTTTGGTAGGAATGTAGATTTGGTTTCTGTGGGGACCACTTTGGCAATATCTCCCCAAATTACAAGCACATATATCCACCTTGGACCAGGAATCTTACTTCTAACAATTTGTCAGTAGATATGGTAACGAATGCACGATATAACATAAAGACCAGATTATTTGCAGCACTCTTTGCAATAACAAAAGATGAGAAACAACCATCATGTCTATCTATAAAGGACCAAAGAAGTAAATTACTGTATATCCATACCTCGAAATATTACCAAACTGTAGAAAAAAATAAAATTTACTTCGTGAACTGACATGAAATGATCTTCAAGATATATGCAGTGAAAAAAACAAGGTGTAGAAGAAATATAAAGTACTCTATTGTTAGTAATTTTAAAAGGATGGGTGGGAGAAAGGTAACTATGTGTGTGTGGTTGGAATAAGTGTTACCTCTTAGTAAAGGCACACCAGAAGCTCATATGTTAATTGGTTCCAGAGAAAGGCTGTGGGTGTTTGGGGGAGGAGGATGGGAGTAAAGAACCTTGTGCCTTCCTGAAAAGAGTGGAATCACAGTCATTGGGTTCGACTCAGCAAATGTTAATTGAGGGCTGGTCTTATGGCAGGCACGTGGCAGGTGCCAGGGACCCAGCAGGTAGTATTAATAAAACAGACAAATGTCCCGCCTTCATGAACCTAGTAAAGGAAACAGGCAATGATCAAATAAAATGCATGGATGGACAGACAGATGGAAAGAGAGAAAGGGAGAGAGACAGAAAGTCAGGTACTTTGTAGAAAATTAAACATGATGGTAGAGGGTACATACAGGTGGGAGATCTACTATCTTAGGGTGATGGTCAGAGAAGGTCTCCAGTCACCTGGAATTCAGATGGAGAATCCAGGGGTCACATGCAAAGGCCTGAAGCAGGTAGTTCTGAGTAGACAGCACATTAATAATTGCTGTGCCAGTTGGCTCAAGCAGAGAGAGGGAGGGGCAGTGACAGGGCACTGAGCTGTGTCCCCACATTTCACAGCCCTTCTCCAGGTGCTGTGCAGCCTGCCTGGGCACTGGGGGTGACACCAACTCCTCAGGGGCTCCTAGGAAAGGCCAGCCCTCTTTTCTGACCTCAGCATAGGACTGCAGCTCCAGCTTTATACTGTGGAAGGTCATTGGGTTGGTACTTTATACATTGTGGAATGATGTCTTTTTAGCTGATGCCTGTGATGACTTTTCTCTGAAATAACTTTCCAGGATAATTCCCTTTGATAATTCCAGCACCACATCCCAAATGTGGCATTTACCCCTGCAGCACAAAAATAGTCCTCCATTCTCCTAGAGAGCCGGGGTGTCTTGGAAGCAAGCAGATGCAAACACTTTTTCCATTTTTGGCTATTCCTGAGCTGCTGCATTCTGGAAGGAGTCACAGATGAAACAGCCTTCTGCGCATCTCTTCTGGAAGATGGCTGGGCCCCCATGGGACCACAGCATCCCCAGTGGGTGCATCTTCTCTGTACAACATGTGCTCTGTAAACTCTTTGATCACACTGGGTCCTCACTCTTTAAGACAACAAACCCCCAGGGGAAGAGAGTTGCATCTTGTATAATTGGACAGTCGGCTGTATCCAGAGAAAAGTGTTTGCAGAGCGCATCGAAAGCCAGCCCAGGGCCCCACGTGTTTGCTCAGCATCTACATGGCAAACACCAAGAGCCTCCCTTGAATGCGGGGGTCAGAAAGGGATTTTCTCAAATCTAAGCCAGCCTCTGGGGTGATGGCTCATTCAAAGGGCTCTGGAGGAAAGGCTATTCTGGAATATCAGTGCCAGGGCTCAGCTCATCTGAGATGGACATAGAGTGTTTTCTGTGTCACTTTGCTTTTTAGCAGTAGCACTAACCCTGGAATACTGAGGGAGTCCTGGGCCTGATTCAGGATCCAGGTGTCTAGAACCAGAGCCCAAAGGCCAGCTGTCAGGAGCAGGAGGAGCAGGGGAGAAGGAGGGAGGCCCACTGGCTGTGCTGAGAATAGGACCCATGGCTTTATGCACATGATTAGTGATGAGGAGCCTGTTGCCTAGCAACAGCAGCCCCTTCCCCCTTCTATGCAGACCCCTCAGGCTGCTTGTAATGTTTGGTGACATTTTTCATAGCAGAGACACAGAGTTGCCCCCTTAATTAGCTGAAGATGGTACCTACGGCTCCCCTGCTTCCTGGCTTATTGATCAGACTCCTGATTAGAAATCATTCCCCCCATAGCATTTAATAATTAATTGCACATTAATAATTGCTGTGCCAAGATAACCCCACAGATAGCTGATCCTGTAAATGAAGGGCTTAGACCAAGACCTGATGCACAGGAAGTGCTGTATTAAAAGAAGAATTATTACTTCAAATAATTAAGTATCTCTTCTAGGAGATTTGAGGACTAAGACCCATACTAAGCAGACTTGACTCTCTTCGAAGAGCTTATTTTCTTTCAGACTCTCAGAATGCTCCTGGCAAAAGAATTCTTAGACAGCAACTCCCCAGTAAACTGCCCCCTTTTATAGATGCGGAAACCGAGGCTCAGCAAAGTGAAATGACCTTGCCAAAGTCACACAATTAATGACGGCAGAGGCAGACTGAATCCAGACCTCCTGGTTCCCAGCCTCTTCTCACCACACTTCCAGTTTCTAAATTTAGTGTTGCACAAAGATCTCACCAAGGAATCTGTTAAAATGCAGGTTTATGATACTGACCACCGCCCCCCACCCCCAATGCTCTGTTAGTGTCCTAAGTCTGATGTAACTAATAACCACAAACTTAGTGGCTTAAGACAACATAAGTTTACTATCTACAGTACTGGAGGTCAGAAGTCCTGAAGAGGGTCTTACAGGCCCAAGGGCAGGGTGTTAGCAGAGCTTGGTTCCTTCTGAGGCTCTCGAGGAGAGTGTGTTTCTTGTCTCTTCCAGCTTTTCAAGGCTGCCAACTTTCCTTAGTTCGTAGCTGTGGATCCCTGCTTCTGTCATCACACCTTCTCTGCCTCTCTGCCTCCTGCTTCCCTCCAAGGATTCCTGTGATTACCTGGGCCCCTCTGATAGTACAGGATAATCTCCCATCTCAAGATCCTAAATCTAGTCCCACCTGGAAAGTCTCTTTTGCCATGTAAGGTCACATCATCACAGGGTATTGGAACATGGGCATCTTTGGAGGTTCTGATTCTGCACCCAAGCTTCTGATTCCATCTTCTCAGATGGAGTTCAGGAATCTGCACCATGAACAACCCCTGGTGACTATGCAGCAGGAACTCCTAGAGCACATTTAGGGGAGCCCCTTCTGGCCCTCTCGCTTGCTCTTCACAAGAGAATGATGCCATTGGTAGGACAATGTCCTTGTTTCCATTTAATAAAATGAAAAGCTCAGTGTTGAAAAAGTGAATTTCTGAAAGTCCAAGGTCCCACAGCTTGAGGCATGTGCCCTGTCCCCACACCCAGTATCCTGTTCATGACAGCACAGGGGTCCCTAGTTCCCCTCCTATGCAACAGATGCGCGGGTGTGGAGCCTGCTCCACTCCTCTTACATGCTAGGAATCCGAGGTCCCAGATGGGTCCTGTGAGCTGGCCAAGGCTCCACTTCCTGGGCCTCAGTTAACCCTGCTCCCCTGGGGGAGGGGTTCCAGGAGACCTCAGACACCCCTCTGCCCTCCCGCACGCACCGTGAGTGATCCTTACTGTTCCATGGAGGGACGCTTTCTGCCAGAGAATGAGATTGGTGGGCTAAGTTAATTTCAAATACATGAGACAGAAATAACACCTGGGTCTTCTGGTGGGTTATCTACACAGGGCGGGCTAATGGGAGGCAGGGGTGTGGGGATGACAAGCCTGTTCTGTTCAAGTCTCCGGAGGAAAAAATTAACAAAGGAGATGCTCGGTTGCTGGTGTGCACATGTTCAAATGAACACTAGGGGGCAGAGTGTGTCCAGGAATGGGAGCACCCGTGCCATTTTTCCTCTGCTTTTAAGAATGATTTTAGAAGGGCGGGCTGGTAGCAGGAAGAAGGGTCATTGCCTTTAGTGGGACCTTAGTCAATATGTTTCTAATTGGGCTATTAATCTGGAAATAAGTATAAAATAAGAAACCCAGAGGGTAGGTTGAGAGTAGATGTAATGTGAATAATGAACATCCCACCGAATGACTTTTTTAAAGGGTCAGTTGTCTCATAATCTTTGTGCTTCTTTAATGTGAATTGACTTCTGACTACTACTTGGCAATCTGTCATAAGGGAGTAGGTCTCAGTATTGAGAAACACCAAATAATATTTTAAGAGTTGTCTAGTACATTGTGTGGTTGTCTCTGCAGCTGGAAAACGTTAAAGAAACATATATGCAAATTAATGTGATGGTACACATATACTGACCCAGAGATGCTCCTCCTCACACTCACTTCCACTCTGTAACCACCTGAATGGAGCACGCACTGCAGAGATGGAAGGACCACAGCTACATGCTGCTTTCTTGTTTGGGAGTTAACCCCGGTAACAGGACTCAGCCACCATTAAGGCAGTGACATTTGGACATATTTCAATTTACAGTGGCCTAAGGAGATTCACTTGGTTAGAACACCACTTACTACCATATGACTATAGTTAATAACACTTTGTTGCATATTTGTAAATTGCTAAGAGAGAAAATCTTCAAAGTCCTCATCACAAGGGAAAACAAGTTTTGCAACTGTGTGTGGTGATGGATATTAACTAGACTTATTGTGGTGACCATTCTGCAATATGTACAAATATCCAATCATTATGTAATGCACCTGAAACTAACATATTAGTGTGTATCAGTTATACTTCAGTTTAAAATCCAAAACAAAACAATAACTATCATAAATCAGAACTCATTAGGTACCAGGCACTGGGATTTTCTTGCATGATCTCATTTAAGCAATATAACCCTATAAGATAGACACTATTATTATTACCTTTATTTTCCAGGTGAAGAAACTGAAAGTAAGAGGGGTTAAATAAGTTGTCCAAGATTACCCAGCTAGGAAGTGTTTCTTCCTAGGCTGAGAGCTAAGACCAAAGGCAGGTTCTTAGTTCCTGTCATTTTGGAAGCCCAAGAAATTCTCTCCTTATGGAAAAAACCTGGGTCATATGTTCTGACACATTATGTTCTAATCTGAGCATGGTGCCCATTTGGTCCGTAGTCTTAGGAAGGTGACTAAACCTTGGCTGAATACTAAGATCTTATAATGAGAAAATACTTAATAACTCAAGTCATCAAAATAAAAGTAATATAACCTTTATGGTAGAGATTTGAGGCACCAAGAGCCCAGCTTAATGTAGAGTCCAGGGCTGTGGTCAGCCTTGAGATCTGCAAGAACCTGCTGCTGAGGTCAGAAGAAGGAAGTTTCTATAGGATGGAAATGTAACAGCTTGGGCTTCCCAGGTGGTGCTAGTGGTAAATAATCCATCTGCCAATGCAGGAGATGAAAGAGATGTGGGTTTGATCCCTGGGTTGGGAAGATCCCTTGGAGGAGGGCATGGCAACCCACTCCAGTATTCTTGCCTGAAGAATCCCATGGCCAGAGGGACCTGGTAGGCTCATGGGGTTGCAAAGAGTCGGACAATACTGAAGTGACGGAGCTAATGGAGCCAGCTACCCAGTGGGAAAAGGAAGTTCCACAGAGCATAACTGATAGACTTGAGGGGGGGATCATTTTGTGTTGATCCTCCCAGAAACTTGACAATCTACACTAAACCTGTTATTCAAAGGAAAATCGGTAAATATCTCAGATTCTGGCGCAGGTGAAAGGCTGGAGCCCAACGTTCCAAACTGCGCAGTTACTTTCTGCGCATGCGTCGGTCACACGGCTCTGCCTGACTCTGGTCTTGCAGGAGCATCTTGGGTACTTCAGATACGGTGGAAAAGCCAAGGGTTTCTCTTCTTATCAAGACTGTATTTATATGTCTTTCTTCTGCTTTTACAACAAATGCGAGCTTAGGACATTCGTCTTCATAAGTGCCCTTCCTCTCCTCAAACACTTCTGCCCTCTGAGAGGTCTGGATTGATCCCCAATTTCCCTCCTGAACTTTCAGGGCGCTTCTTGAACCCTGGTCTTCAGAAGGGCTGAGACAGTATGAACTTACTGTGCTGAGATACTGATGATAATCTCACCCCAACTCTGAGTTCCTTCCACCTCTTGACCATATAGATTTGAGCAGTACAAGAACTCATAGACCTACATGTGAGTGGCAGAGGGCAAGAGCCAAAAAAAACGGACCCAAGGAATCTATCCTAATCCACTCTGTGATTAAAAAGTGATGTCATTAATTCATGGGAAGAGGAAAAAATATTCTGTAAATAGTGCTTGGGTAATTGGTTAACTACATGTGCAAAAACAACCATTTAAATTTTCACTTCATACCCAACAATTTCCAATGGATTTAACAGAAGTAATAAATAAAAGAATAAAAATGTAGAAGAAAACGCAAGTGAATATTTACCAGACCTTGAGACTGGGGAAGAACTTTACAAGCAATAAAGAAATCAGATTTTAAAATGATAATTTTGAATATATAAAATTAAAAATGTCTATACTTTTATATTTAGCTAATATAAACACAGTAAAAAAAAAAAGTATGGTGGTAACATGGCCCATTAATCCCTATTGCATCAGCTGACAGTAAGCCAACAGCCAGTATGTGAGTGAGACCATCCTAGACCATCTGCTCCCTAGCCATGCCACCAGCTGACAGCAGATGCATGAGTGAGCCCAGCTGAGATCAGCCACGCCTGGTCCAGGTCATCAGATACATCCTGCTGACCGGTAGATTCATAAACAATAGTAAATGTTATTTGGTTTAGAACACTAGGTTTTAAGGCAATTTGTTATGCAGAGTTAGATAAATGATACAAAATGAAAATGACAAATTGGAACAAATCTGTGCAAGAAATATGAAAGATAAAGATTAAAATCTTTACTATGAAATGAGGTCTTATAAATCAACAAGAAAAGCAACATCTGCTGTACAGAAATGGATATAGGACATGAGGAGATAAGTTCTTAAGGCGATAAAGAAATGGCTTAATAAACTAATGAAAAAAGATTAAACTTCCCCAAAATAAAGAGGTGCAGTCTGAATATTAAACCATGTACATACTTTCACTTATTAAATTAACAACAATATAAAATATTTGATAATGATGAGTGTAGTGTGATGGGCACTCTCGTATCTATGGATAAAAGTATAATTATTATAACAAACCATTTTTTGAAGGTAAATTAGCAAGATTTCCCCTTCATGGATCATAGCCTTGTTGTGGTGAAGGGGCTTGCATAATTCAGTGAAGCTACGAGCCATGCTGTGCAGGGCCACCCAAGAAGAACATGTCATAATGAAGAGTTCTGACAAAATGTGGTCCACTGGGGAAGGAAATGGCAATCACACCTGGACAGAGGAGCCTGGGGTGCTGCAGTCCATAGGGTCGCAAAGAGTTGGATATGACTTAGCAACTAAACAATAACAACTAGCAAGATTTAGAAAAAGCCTTTGGCAATTTCTAACAAAACTAATACTCTTACCATGTGATCCAGCAGTTGTGTTCCTTATTGTGTACCCAAAGAGTTAAAACTTATGTCCACAGAAAAACCTACACATGGATGTTTATAGCAGCTTTATTCATAATTGCCCAAATTTAGAAGCAATCTGAATGCTCTTTAGTAGATGAGTGAATGAATAAATCCTGGTATATCCAGACAAGGAAATATTATCCAGCATGAACCAGAAATGAGTCATCCTGCTGTGAAAAGACATGGAAGAAATTTAAATGCATATTGATAAATGAAAAGAGTCAGTCTGAGAAGGCCCTATACTGTGTGGTTCCAACAATATGCCATTCTGAAAAAGGCAAAAAGATGTATATAGAAAAAAAAAATCAGTGGGGCAAAGGGGAAATGAAGGATGAGTAAGTGAAGTGCAGAGGATTTTTAGGAATGTGATGCCATTAATGGTGGATACATGTCATTATGCATTTGACCAAACCCAAAGAAGATCCAACATCTAGAGTGAACCCTAATGTAAACTGTGAACTTCGGGCCATTAGGATGTATCAGTGTAGGTTCATCAGTTGTAACAAATGCATCCATCTAGTGGGGTTTGTTGATAAGGGGGAGGCTTTGCATGTGTGAGTGTAAGGGGGATATAGGAAATTTTTATTCCCTTCTTTCAATTTTTCTGTGAACCTAAACTTGCAAAAAAAAAAAAAAAAAACTTTAAACAAAGAAAAGGAAAAAGCCTTTGGAGTGAATGCAGGGGGTTGGTGTTGAACATTGCATTGTTGTTCCCAATTCCTTATCTTGCTCTCTGCATGATTTTATAGTTCATTCTCCTAGAAGCAAAGTGTACTTTCTTGCATATCAATATTGGGCTTAGCTTTGTGGCTATTTTGGGCCAATGGAGTATTAACAAATGTGTCCTGCAAGCAGAGATTTAAGCATACTGTGGTTTCAGATTTGTTCTCTTGCTTTTCGCCTTTCACCATAAGAAGAGCTTCCCCCGTGTGCTCCTGCCCCTTCAGTCTGAGACTCAGAGTGAACGCATGGATGTGGGAAGGTGGAAATGATAGTGGCAGAATAGTGTTTAGAACTCATCTAATCTCTACCAAAAAAAAAGAAAAACAGAGAGCAATTGAGTAACAAAACCGAAAACCCACCGATTTTCCAACAAAACCAGGTGAGAAAGTATCCCTCTGGACTCTGAAATACAAGCAGATGAGGAGAAATCATTGATAGTTACAAGACCTGTATGATGTCAGCTTCTGTGCAGGAAAAAGCAGTGAGGCATCTAACAAACCTGAGAACTAGAAACCCTTGAAATATCCAACAGGTATTCACTGGAAAGCACAGCAAGCTAATTTTAGAACAACAGCTGAAATGGTTGTGCCCACTCCAATTAGCAGGTGAGTCCACAGGCCTTCAGTAAAGCCTGAATGGTGTGGAGCAGCAGTCTACCCCCTGTGAACTCTCAAACCTCATCAGCAAGGGCTTCCTTTAGGACAGGGTGCTTCCCTGAGGATGCTGCTGGGAGTGGAATTAAAACAGAGCAGAACAGACACTAGAGAGATGAAGGGAAGGAAGTCCAGATAAAAGTGGAACATATCTAGGAAGTCTTACAAAGCAAGCTGTTACATTTTTTGCACTCTATGAAACAAAACAGAATGGGTAGCTTTGTGAAGTTAAAGTTATCCTTGGTAAAAATCTTCTTATAAAAGCTCAATAAACTAAATTCATACAAAAATGATCAACAAAAAAATATTAAAGTCAAATCTTATACAAAATTCAGAGAAGGCAATGGCACCCCACTCCAGTACTCTTGCCTGGGAAACCCCGTGGACGGAGGAGCCTAGTAGGCTGCAGCCCATGGGGTTGCGAAGAGTCAGACACGACTGAGCGACTTCACTTTCACTTTTCACTTTCATGCACTAGAGGAGGAAATGGCAACCCACTCCAGTATCCTTGCCTGGAGAATCCCAGGGATGGAGGAGCCTGGTGGGCTGCCGTCTGTGGGGTCGCACAGAGTCGGACGCGACTGACGCGACTTAGCAGCAGTAGCAGTATACAAAGTTATTCTAAGAAAAATTAGAATAATGAACAGAATAATATCCCTACAGTTAATGAAAGCAGGCCAGAAATATTTGCTTAAAAATAATAAAGAAGAAGCAAAATATAATGTACTATTTCACAATGAGCTGAAAGACATTAAGACATTAAGCTAAAAGACATACAAGACATGAAAGACTAAATTAATAAGAAATACAAAACTTTAGAAGTGAAGTGATAGAAATTAGGGAAAACATAGAAATAAAATAAATGAAGGCTAACCTGTAGGGAAGCCAGTGAATATATACACAGATAATGTCTTAAGAGAAATAGAAGATGAAAATAAGGAAATTGTTTAAAATAAAAAATGAATTGAGAAAGAGATAAAGATTTGAGAGACAGTACTACTATTGAACTGAACTGAACTGATTTCCTAAAGAAGAAGAGCAAGAGAATTGAACAAATGCTAAATATTATAATTCAAGAACATTTTTTTCTGAAATAAAATAAATTTGAAAGTACATGTTAAAGAACACATTATGCATATGAGAATATGGAACTGAATGACCAACACCAAGACATAGTCTAGTGAAATTTCTGGATTTTAAAGAAAAAGAGAAAAAAACATCTTTAGGCATCTAGGTTAAAGAAACGTATAGCTTATAAGGGAAGGAAAATTATTATTAGACTTTTAAATATATATATATGTTTATTTTTAACTGGAGGACAGCTGCTTTACAATGTTGGTTTCTGCCATACAACAACCCGAATCAGTCATAACTGTACATATATCCCCTCCATCTTCAGCCTCTCTTCCACCTCACCCCCATGCCACCCCTCTAGGTCATCACAGAGCACCAGGCTGGGCTCCCTGTATTATACAGCAGCTTCCCACTAGCTATCTGTTTTACGCATGATAGTGTAAATATGTCAGCGCTGCTTTCTTAATTCGTCTCACCCTTTCCTTCCCTTGCTGTGTCCATGAGTCCATTCTCTATGTTTGCATCTCTATTCTTATTAATAGACTTTCTGATTGTAGCACTTTATGTCAGAAGAAAGCATATTGGGATAGTATATTGTGATATCCAAGTAAAGAAAATGTGACTTATTTTCAAGGACTAAGAAGCTGTTATGAATGTGAGGCAACTTAGGGAATATTCTTCCTATGGATATTTCCTCAGGAATCTGTTAGAGAACAAGTTTTACATAACCACAACAACTAGAGAGACTAATATAAGGAATTATGCTGAGCATTACATGTATAGTTACTTATAGTTGAAGACCAACTAAAAGTAAAAGAGAGAATGTAGTATGTGATGACTGTATGTTTTGACAATATAGATGTTGTACAATTAAAAGAAAAATGAAATGAGAGTGGGGGTAGGGTATGCAAAATTTTTAAAAATTGTTTTTAGTAATATAAATGGTGGTGGTTATTCTGAATATTGGAACTTCCCTGGTGGCTCAGTGGTAAAGCATCACCTGCCAACGCAGGAGATACGGGTTCGATCCTTGGGTCAGGAAGATCCCATGGAGAAGAAAATGGCAACCCACTTCAGTATTCTTTTTTTTTTTTTAATTGAAGGATAATTGCTTTACAGAATTTTGTTGTTTTCTGTCAAACCTCAGCATGAATCAGCCATAGGTAAACATGTTCAATACATTCCCTTTTGAACATCCCTCCCATCCCCCTCCCCATCCCACCCTTCTAGGTTGATACAGAGCCCCTGTTTGAGTTTCCTGAGTCATACAGCAAATTCCTATTGGCTATCTATTTTACATATGGTAATGTAAGTTTCCATGTTACTCTTTCCATACATCTCACCCTCTCCTCCCCTCTCCCTATGTCCATAAGTCCATTCTCTATGTCTCTTTCTCCATTGTTGCCCTGTAAATAAGTTCTTCAATACCATTTTAATACATTCTGTATATATGCCTGAGAATATGGTATTTATCTTTCTCTTTCTGAGTCATTTCACTCTGTGTAATAGGTTCTAAGTTCATCCACCTCATTAGAACTGACTCAAATGCATTCCTTTTTATGGCTGAGTAATATACCATTGTGTATATGTACCACAACTTCTTTATCCATTCGTCTGTCAATGGATATCTAGGTTGCTTTCATGTTCTAGCTATTGTAAATAGTGCTGCAATGAACAATGTGATACATGTGCCTTTTTCAATTTTGGTTTCCTCAGGGTATATGCCTAGGAGTGGGATTTCTGGGTCATATGGTGGTTTTATTTCTAGTTTTTTAAGGAATCTTCATACTGTCTTCCAAAGTGGCTGTACCAATTTACATTCCCACCAACAGTGCGAGAGTGTTCCCTTTTATCCACACCCTCTCCAGCATTTGTTTGTATACATTTTGATGATGACCATTCTGACTGGTGTGAGGTGATATCTCATTGTAGTTTTGATTTGCATTTCTCTGAGAGTCCCTTGGACTGCAAGGAGATCCAACCAGTCCATCCTTAAGGAGATCAGTACTGAGTGTTCATTGGAAGGACTGATGTTGAAGCTGAAACTCCAATACTTTGGCCACCTGATGCAAAGAGCTGACTCATTTGAAAAGACCCTGATGCTGGGAAAGATTGAAGGTGGGAGGAGAAGGGGACGACAGAAGATGAGATGGTTGGATGGCATCACCGACTAAATGGACATGAGTTTGGGTAAACTCTGGGAGTTGGTGATGGACAGGGAGGCCTGGCATGCTGCAGTCCATGGGGTCGCAGAGTCGGACACGACTGAGCAACTGAACTGAACTGAGTAATGAATGATGTTGAGCATCTTTTCATGTGTTTGTTAGCCATTTGTATGTCTTCTTTGGAGAAATGTCTGTTTAGGTCTTTTTCCCACTCTTTTGATTGGATTGTTTGTTTTTCTGGTATTGAGTTGTATGAGCTACTTGTATATTTTGGAAATTAATCCTTTGTCAGTTGTTTCATTTGCTATTATTTTCTTGCATTCTGAGGGTTGTCTTTTCACCTTGCTTATAGTTTCCTTTGCTGAGCAAAAGCTTTTAAGTTTCCACTCCAGTATTCTTGCCTAGGAAATCCCATGGACAGAGGAGCCTGGCAGGCTACAGTCCATGGGGTTACAAAAGAATCAGGCATGACTTAATGATGAAACAACAACAGCATCCTGAGTATTATTATTTTGAATCGCTTCTGTATAGAATGTAGGGTAAAGTAAATGAGCAATCATGGGATATTCTGTCATTAATTATGTCTTTGAGAACCATATAAGAATTCTTGGTATGGACAGAGGAGATTCAGGAGTAATATAAAAGAGATTAAAGAATAGCCCCCATAGTCCTGAATTTGGATTGGAAATCTAACTGTGAACTCATGAAATGTTTCATCTTAAAAAATGTATTTCCTAGTTCTGACCACTATCAAAGACCAGCAAAATTAACCAACTCATCCAGTAGCATAAGAGATTGTGGTTATGAAACGCCATTTTCCACTAAAAGAAAACCAGGACTTCTTGAAGAAATGACAAATTCCAAATCTGTGGCAAAAATTATCCTGGAACATTTTGTCATACCAGATAGCAAGAAATCGATCAAAGACAATTAGAGTTATGTCAAAATGACACAAAAGTCAACTTGAAGAGGTTCCCAGTGTTCAAAGATAAGACAATTTAAGCTGCAATAAGGATAAGAATTGTCATGCATCAGAACACATTGAATATATTTAAATTCATGAATTCATAAAAATAAAAAACAAATTGGTCTCCTTTGGAGGATAATAGGGAATTAATTCATTCTTTTGAAAACCAGATAAATAAAGGAAAAGAAACAAGCATTATTCTGCCTTTCCCATATAAGCTGTACCACTGGGTAACCATTAATAGATGAGAGGATGTGTTCTCTTAAAAATTTAATCTATTTAATAAGTAAGGTGAAATGATAGACATATTGTTATCTTTTTACAACTCAAATGAGTTAATGGATCTCAGCATTGAGGATTAAAGTCTGGTAACATTAAAAAATAAGCAGTGAAAACCAGATATCACCTATAGCCTTGCCAGAAAGAAAAAACAGGTTAAACCTGATTTTATTCAGCCTCTAGATCCAGCTGCCTATTTTCAGAAAATATGAAAGGACAAAGGAATATGTTGCATTGTACCATGAATATAGCATCAGTAAAATCCAGGCCGTGGGACATTCTATAGATCAGCAGGCCCAAGTTCTTTTATTTTTGTAATTTAATTTTTTTTTTAATTTATTTTTCATTGCACTGGGTCTTCATTGCTGTGTGGGCTTTCTCTTGTTGCAGGGAGGGGGGCTTCTTGCTAGTTGTGGTGCACAGGCTTCTCACTGTGATGGCTTCTCCTGCTGTGGAGAGTGGGCTCCAGGCCACATGTGCTCATTTGCTGTGACACATGAGCCTAGTTGCCCCATGGCATGTGGAATCTTCTGGACCAGGGATCAAACCCATGTACCCTGCATTGGCAGGCAGATTCTTAACCACTAGACCACCAGGAAAGTCCAGGCCTAAGTTCTTAAACATATGGTTCTTAAAACCATAGGGTCTGTGGATGTGAACATAAATGATTAAGCTATAAATCAGTACAAGGAAGTGATTACTGTAAGAGTCAGAATGGTGGTTATTTGTAGGGAAGGGGAGGGCTGTATTTGGGATGGGGCATATAGGAAGAGTTCTGGGTTCGGGCAAGGTTCTATTTTTTAACCTGGGTGGTGGTTACAAAAGTGTTTGTTTTATAATAATTGACTAAGATATATATATATACACATATATATACACATGTATATATATTTGTTTTCATTCTTTTTTTTATATGTTTTTATAAGAAAAAGTAAAAACAAAAAGAAATGAACAAAAATGACCATACATAGAGCAAACCTGAGCCAAACCATAGGCAAGTCTAGCCAAATCCAGTCTAGCTCAGCCATTCAGTTGATCCAAGGTGTGATCAAGCAAAAAAAAAGTTTATTGTTTTTTACCTCTAAATTCTGTGGCAATTTGTTACACAGCACTACTGTAACTTCTGCTGTCTTAACACAGTTGACTATGCAAAAGCTATATCAAACCTCGTATTTCATTATTGAATTTGTAAAGGGAAAGGTATTGTTTTTCTAATCCCCCCTAACATTTAATGTGATGTAGTACTGAGAATTTTCTCGCTAGCTTATTCCTAGTGGGAGTTGAGAGTTGGGGAGAGGAGAGAAATAGGTGAGGGAGATTAAGAGGTACAAACTTCCAGTTGCAAAATAAATGATTCAAGAGTATGAAATGTACAGTGTTGGGAATATAATCAATAATTATGTAACATCTAAGAACAAATATTAAAAACTTGAGTGGTGTCAGAGAAAATAGCAGACTTCCAAAATCCTCAGTCCCATTTAAGCAATGAGAAAACTGGCAAAGTTGTCAGAATCAACCAGAGAATGTTGATTCAAAAAAAGTGACTGGATTTCAGTAAAAGCAGTGAGTGTCACGGCATTTTAATTAACTATATTGCACCCATCTCTTCCTAGTTCTGCTGTGCTGGGCTTAGTCGCTCAGTTGTGTCCGACTCTTTATGACTGTAGCCCGCCAGGCTCCTCTGTTCATGGGGATTCTCTGGGCAAGAATACTGGAGTGGGTTGCCATACCCTCTTCACACGATCATGTTGAAAACCTGGTAGCCACCAGAGGGAGCAGAACAGGGCTGGAGCTCCTCAAAGCCCATGTCATTATTTGACCTATCTAGTGGGTGGTACCCTGGAAGATCCCTCTTACAGGGCTGGCTTTCTTTGACTTCATCCAGAGGTTGACCATTGTGAAGACCTTTCCCCAGGGGTATTTGTCAAGAATAGTCAGAGGCAAAAATCACTGGCTGCCTTAGGTGGTGGATGACTGGGTGAACAGTAGGCTGAAAAGAAAGTCTAGGGAATGAGAAGCCTACAGGGGGCTTTGAAAAGCTCCAGGATATTGCTGGGCATCTAGAAGGCAGCGTGCATGCATATGGTTGTGCCTCTGATCAGGGATGTGTGCAGGCCCAGGGAGGTGTGAGTTGGGCCTGCGCTCTCTGCTGTGGCTCAGCTTGCAGCTCTGTGCCAGCAGTGAGTGAAGGCCAAGGGGAGTTTTGAACTGCCTTTCCACTGTCTGAATGTTGAAAGCATGCTCCCAATGTATACACAGAGCCCTTCAACAAAGACTGGTGAACTTCTCGGCTCTAGGTATTTAAAGAAATTGGCCACTATGCTAAGCAGATACTTTAGTGGCCTCGTTCAAGAAAGAATAGACTTTACAGATTAGTTCAGAAAGATGCTAGACAAACAGCAACTGTCAGGAGCAAGAACCTCAACAAAGCTTGGGGTTTTCAGAGTTATTGCATTATATTACTTAAAATATTCAGCTTTCAATTAAAAAAAGATGTGCAAAAAAATAAAACCCCAAGAAAATATGAAACTCTTAGGTATATGTGCAAGAGAAATGAAAATATATGTTCATATAAACCCTTGTACATGAATATTCATAGCAGTATTATTCATATTAGCCAGAAAAGTGGAAACACCCCAAATTTCCATTGACTGATAAATGGATAAATGAAATGTAGTCTGTCCTTACAATGGAATACTATCTAAACATAAACAGGAATGCAATACTGATGCACGCTCCAAAACAGATGCACCTGGAAACATGCTGAGTGGAAGAAGCCAGACACAAAAGGTCACATGGTTGATAGAATATGTGCAGAGGAGGCTAATACTTACAGACAGAATGTAGATTAGTGGTTTCTGGGGATTTGAGAGGAGTGGGTTTAGAAAGTGATTGCTAATAGGTGTGAGATTTCTTTAGATTGTTGAAAATGTTCTGGAATTAGATAGGGGTGGCAGTGGTTGCAAAACTTTGTGACTATACTAAAAACCAATGAACTGTATTCTTTAGAAGCATGAATTTCATGGTATATGAATTATATCTCAATGAAAACAAACTGTGAATATATGATTCCAGTTTTGTTTAAAATGTTATATTTGACACAAATCTCATGCAACTTCTCAAAAGCTCCTGACTGCCTTCTTCTTTCTGTCGGTTGGTGCACAACACCAAGTTACCTCTTGACCTCCAGACTCCGTTGAAATGTCACCATGACACATTGGATCTGGTTTCATATGAAGCCACCAAGGGGCTGTGTGATGTAACTTGGAAGCTGAGGAAAGTTAGTTCCATGTGGGTGAACTTTGATAGAAATCAGGAGACGGGATGGAATCAGAAGGAATTAAGTGGTACTTTCCCCATATGTCTCCATTCCTTGGATTCTTTCTCTGTGGTTTGTCTTTGCACGCCTCCCAAAGTCCCTCCTGCTAAGTGAATGTATCGGCAGCCTGGCTTGCTCTGTCTCATTGTAGTTTGTCACTGCCTTGCTCTGCATATTCCCTTGCCTCATGCTCTCTCTTCTCTTCACTCTTCAGCACTTCAACCCTTGTTTCTGCTTTGTAGAGCATCCAGGCTAAAAAAAAACGCCCATACATTTAAAAATTTGGACGAAACTTCCTAATACCCATATAGGTAATTGTGGAAGCATGTAGCTTTTAGCTTCTTTACTTTTTGGTGTTATCCAAATTTTTAGAATGAAGATGTTTTTCACACTTAAAAAAAAAAACACAAAAAACACAAAGCAATTTGGGTTGTCATACCTCCTCTAAGAAAATCTGTTTTACTTATCCAGATAGTAGTCACCCATCTAAATAGCCTCTTGGTTTAGTATCTTTTGGCACTTGCTGAGAATAGGTAGAGTTCACTTATTCAACAAATATTTTTAGAGTATCTACTATATTTTAGACACTGTGGTAGGAAACTGGGATCTGTCAGTGGACCAGACAACATCCTTGTTCTCAGGTTATACTCCAATGGGGAGAGTCAGATAATAACTGAACAAATGAAAAAAAAAAAGCCAGATATTAGTCTTGATAAGTGCTCTAGAGAATAAAGCTGGGCAGAGAGATTGTAAAGAGTGGAAGTGATATGTGTGATAGTGTAGAGACTGCTGCTCCAAAGGAGATATTTGAGTAGAGAACTAGATGAAATAAAAGGGATAACCACATGGACTTCAGAGGGTAAGTATTCCAGAGAGAAAGAACAGCATATGCAAAGGTCTTGAGGCAGAACAGGACTTGGCATGTTTGAGTGGGAGTGTTGTTTTTCAGTTGCTCAGTTGTGTCCAACTCTTTGCCACCCCATGGACTGCAGAGTGGGAGTGTCTACAGCTTATTTCAAGAGTAACAAGGAAGTGGGTGTGACTGGAGCAGAGTGATGGCATAGACAGCAGTAGCAGAGAAGGTTAGAGAGGGGGCAGGGGCCCAAGGATATAGGACCTTATAGCCCTTGGTAAAGGCATTGGATTTGACCTTGAGTGAGACAGGAAGGTTTTGGAGGGTTAAAAACTTTGAAAGGGATAAAATTTACCATTTTAAATGTACAGTTCAGTGGCATTAAGTACATTAACATTATTATGCAATCATTATCACTGTTCATCTCCAGAACATTTTCAACATCCCAAACTAAAACTTTGTACCCATTGAATAATAACTTCCCATTCCCCTCTCCTTGAAGCCCCTGGTGAACACAGTTCTACTTTCTATCTCTGTGAGTTTGACTATTTTAGTTACCTTATGTAAGTGAAATTGGATAATACTTATCCTTTCATGTCTATCTTATTTCACTGTGCATAACTCCTTGAGGTTCATCTGTATTGTAGCATGGGTCAGAATTTCACTGGAGGGTTTCAAGCTGATAAGACTACTTACACTGCAGAATGGTAACTCTGGAGGCTTTGCGGAAAGAGATGGTAGGCAACACAGGCAGAAATGCAAAGACCAATCACAAGGCCATTTTAAATCCAGATGAGAAATGATGGTGGACTGGACTAGGATGGCAGTAGTGGAAATGATGAGATGTTTCAGAATCAAGATGGATTCCAAAGGCTGAGCTGACCAAATCTGCTGATGGATTGGATGTCAGGTGTGAGAAAGAGTACAGGTAAGGATGAGCAAAGGAGTTGTGTCTGATGACTTGTAGAGTGAAGCAGTAATTTACAGAAATGGTTAAGAATGCAGGTGAAGTAAGATTTGGCACTGTGTGTGTATGTGTTAACATTTAATTCTGAACATATCAAGTTTGAAATGATTATTAGACCTCCAAGTGGAGATTTAGGATAGACTGTGAATATACAAATCTAGAGTTCAAGGAAAAGGAGAGAAGTTAGGGCTTGAGATGCAAAATTAGGCCATCAGCTCATAAAAACCCTAGATTTAAAGCCTAGATCTGAATGAAATCCCCCATGACCTAAGCACAAATCTAGACAAGAAGAGGTCAGTGGAGGAAGGCTGGGGGCACTCTGAGGCTTAGAGGCCAAGAAGATGACGATGGCACAGTAAATGAGATTGAGAGGGAAGGGCCAGTCCTTTAGGAGCATAACACAGAAAGAGAAGGTTAATGAAGAGAATATTTCAAGATGAGGGAATCATCAAGTAAGCATGATGGGAAATCACCATGAGAATGACAATGGGGAGGTCTTCTGGGACCTTATTAAGAGCAGTTCCTCATCACTATTCCACATAAACTGGGGAGACAATTCTGGGAACCTTCCTTCATTCTCCCAAAGAGAGGGAGTTGAAAAGAATGAGAATGTGTCCTAAATCCAATGAGTGCTACTTCCAAGGACACTTTATCCTCTACTCCCTAGGTCATCTCAGACCTTGCTGCTGAAGTCCCAGCACTGATTCCTTCAACTAGGTCATTTAGTTTTTCCTTGGCTTTCCCATCCCTCATCACCCTTTCGATCACAGATTGTCCAGGGTTTTCAGAACTTTTATCCATGGCCCCCATCCTGTGTTTGAGGTTTGTCTCCTTCCCTTGGCAAGTTTGAGTTTGTACAAGAACTTTCCATTGATCACACTCCCAGCTTTGTTTTCTTGACCAGATTATTTGTATCCATTAAGCTTTTCCCCCTCTGAGCATGTCTCTTCTCATCATTTATTTTCATATTTATTTACTTACTTGACTGTGCCATGTCTTAGTTGTGGCATGCAGGGACTTCGTTGTGGCATGTGAACTATTAATTACGGCATGTGGGATCTGGTTCCCTGACCAGGGATCAAACCAGGATCCCCTACTTTGGGAGCTCAGAGTTTTAGCTGCTGGTCCACCAGAAAGTCCGTCTTCTCATCATTTAAATTGCAGCTCTACATTCAGCTCCATTTCCACTGCCAAACTGGGAAATGTCTATTAATCATTCTACGAAAATTTTTGAGTGTTGACTGTGCAGAGCTCTGTCATAAATGCCACACAGTATACCAATAACTTGACACAGTCTTTGTCTTGAACTTCCCTCCAGGGTAATGCGGAAGAAAAAAAAAAAACATGTAAAATGAGATAACTAGACAATAAATCATGTTTTCCAAAAATTGCCATCAATTCATATTGATACCAAATGGTAGTCAGGGAAGATGGCATTTGAGCTGGGACATTGAGAGATGAGGAAGGTTTGAATAACAGAAAAGAAAGGGGTGGGCAGTCTAGGAGGAGGAAGATAATTAAGGCCTTGATGACAGGAAAATGCAAGGAAAGGTAAACTGGATACAGGTTGTGGAGTATGAATATGAAGTATTAGGTGCAATGAATTTAATGGTGGCTGCTCAAGAGTTTTTGAATAATGTGAAAGCAGAGCTGAGAAAAACGATGTGGAAGCTTTGGTTAGTATAAAGAATTAGGAGTCAGGGAGACCAGTGAAAAGATTGGTGCAGTAGTCCAACTCTGACACTATAAGAGCCCAGGCTACCAACTGGTGTAGGGGAGTTCTTTCCTAAGACTTTCACCAGCTGATTTCTCTTGGCCCAGGTTTAATCATGAGCCCACCCCTAAGCCAATCTCCATGGCAACGGATAGTGTGATCTGATTGGCTGGATTCTGGACCTGGGGGTGGGACCAATTCTACCCAACCTCTGACAGAGGGAGAGGAGTGGTCCCAAAGGAAAATCAAGACCTTTTTACCAGAAGGGAGGCTAGAGGCTGAGAATGTAAAAGTAGTCTCCCTCACCACTTTCTTATTCTTCCACCTACCACAGACTAACCCACCTCTCCACGGAAACTGTTCTCACCAAGATTTAACACATCAAAGATCTTTTGGGGCCTTATCATCATCTGCTGCATTTGACACTGTTCTGCCCTCTATTAGCATTTTCCAAGGTTCAGTTTTTCTCAGTCTCTTCTTCCTCTCCCCATTTTCTCCTTCTTTGACTCCTTCAGAGGAGTTCAGACACTCCCTCCTCCCACTTATCTTGGACACACCTCTCTTGTGGCACATCTTACACTCTATTGTGATTATTTGTGTGCATCAGAGACTGTTGCCTATCTTTGTAGCTCCAGCCCCTGGCACTCAGTAAGAGTAGACTTAATGACTCTAAGAAATGGAGGATGCTGGAGAAATCAGTTTGGGGGGGAAAAAAAAGAGTGACTTTGACCAGAGTCTTGGTTTGAACACTTAAAGCAACACTGGGGTGTTTGTTCTCCTCCAGGTCTGGGGGGAGTTGAATTTCAGTGACTCCAGTTTGGAGCAGTGGTGTACTCTGGGAACGTGGACTTTGAGATTTGCCAGATGGGTCAGGCCTATCTGCAGTCTCAAAAAGGTGTGAAATCACAGCCCTGACATGAAGCTGCAGGGAGCAGAAAGCGCAGTCTTCCTCTCCTGCAAACAGCATCAAAGAAAAAGGTTAACCACAAATGAATTCTCTATCCTGATCCTTTTCCTGGCCTGCAGTTGGGCCTAGACTCCTGTTCCTGAGGGGCATGGGCCGGCTGTGTGAGATGGGAAAATGAGAGGAGCTAATGAGTTTTTAATGCTGGATTTTTGAAGTGGTGAAGTACGTGATGATCGCTAGCAAAAGGACAAAGTGCCGGTGGCAGGAATTGACTGGGAAACCCACTGGCAGGGCTGAGGCAGTGGAGAAGCTGCCCTAGACTGACAGCAGGACAGGAAAAGATCCTGGTCAGAGGCAGAGAGTCAGCAAACAGCAGGTCAAGGGAGGCCTTCACGTCCTTATGTGCGGAATCCAAAAAAATCTCAGAGCAACAGAGAGTAGAGTGCTGGTTACCAGGTGCTGGGGGCAATGGGGAGATATTGGGGAAAGGGTACAGACTTCCAGTTAGAAGATGAGCATAATCTGGGATATAATATGCAGCATGGTGATTATAGCTACTGATACTCTATTATAAACTTGAAAGTTGCTAAGAGTAGATCTTAAGTGGTCTCACCACAAAAAGGAAATGGTAATTATGTGATGAGATGGAGGTGTCTGTGAAGGCTATGGAGGTATCATTTTGCAATATGTCAGTGTGTCAGATCAGTGCTATACACATTACACATATACAATGTTGTATGTCAAGTGTATTGCAATAAAGCTGGGGGGTGGAGGAGGACGGCTTTCTCAACGTCAGAATCACAGGGGAAAGGTTTGCCACAAGCAGCAGACTTCTTATAAAGCACTGACTGTGCCAGGTGCTGTTTTAAGTTTCTGCTAGTATGATCTCACTTGGCAGGTAGTCTTCCTTTTCTTCCGTGACAGATAAAGAAGCTAAAGCACAGAGAGGTTCAGAAGTGACTCAGGGAGCTCAGCTCGGTGCTCTGTGATGACCTAGATGGGTGGGTTGGGGTGGGGTGGGGTGGGAAGGAGGTCCAAGAGGAAGGGGATATATGTGTACATACAGCTGATTCACTTGGTAATACAGCAGAAACTAACACAATGACTCTTTGTGATCCCATGGACTGTAGCCTGCCAGGCTCCTCTGTCCGTGGGATTTTCCAGGCAAGAATACTGGAGTGGGTTGCCATTTCCTCCTCCAGGGGATCTTCCTGACCCAGGGATTGAACTCCAGTCTCTGTCATTGGCAGGCAGATTCTTTACCACTGAGCCACTTGGGAAGCCAACACAATGCTGTAAAGCAATTATACTCCAATTAACAAATAAAAAAAAAAGAAGTCACTTTCTCCAGGTCCCTGAGTGACTGAAGGGGGCAGGCAGGGTGTAAGGGAAGGCTGTCTGACTCCGATTAGCACTAGGCAGCTACTCTGCTAAATCACTTCCAGCTGGTGATTCTGTCTTCCTTATCACTTGGCAGAGACAGCTCTGGTCGCTGGGGGCAGCTGAATTTCTGCAGAGACGGGAGGATCTCATGGCTGCTTTGCCTTCTACACTTAGGACTGTGGAAGGGCAGGCAGGAAGCCAGTGCCTACTGCCACACCAGGCTTCTGTAGGGATCTCCCTTCAGCCTAGGTGGTATGCTGAGGGCCTGGAACATGGTGGTCAGGACAGGCGCTCTGGAGCCAGGCTGCTCAGATTTCAGTTCCAGCTTCAGCGCTTAAGAATGTAGCACCCTGAGCGAGTTCCTTAACCATATCATTTACACAGATACTTTTAATGTGTTAAGTATATTAATAAATTATATATTAAACATAAAATTATATCTGTATAAACTTGTATTGGTAGAATATAAAATATATATTTGTAGTGTATAAATATATACATATATCATATACATATATGCACATACATGTCAAATCTTAGATATATTTATTATTTTATACATATACTTTATATATACTATGTTAAAGATTATATGTGTGTATGTATATACCTATATCTGGAGAAGGAAATGGCAACGCGCTCCAATATTCTTGCCTGGGAAACACCATGGACAGAGAAACCTGTCAAGCTACAGTACAGCGTGAGTGAAAGTCTCTCAGTTGTGTCCGACTCTTTGTGACACCATAGATTGTAGCCCACCAGGCTCCTCTGCCCATGGAATTGGCAGGCAGATTCTCTACCACCTGAGCCTAGGAGTCACAAAAGAGTCAGACACAACTGAGCGACTGAACAACAACAAATATACATATATAGGCTTCCCAGGTGGCACAGCGGTAAAGAATCTGCCTGCCCATGCAGTAGATGCAGGAAATGGGGTTCAATTCCTGGGTCAGGAAGATCCCTTGGAGGAGGAAATGGCAACCCCCTCTAGTATTCTTGCCTATAAAATTCCATGGACAGAGGAGCCTGGTGGGTTGCAGTCCAAGGGGTCGCAAAGAGTCAGCCATGACTGAGTGCATGTGTGCGTGTGTGCGTGCATGCATACACACACACACACACACACAATGCCCAACAGGTTCTAATACGTAGTAAGTGCTGTGTGAATGTTAGCTACTTTAAATTAATAGATCATTCCTTCTTACTCTGAAGGGACAGAGATTGTGGGAGAAGTCTGGAATTCTCTGGAAGACCCAAGGACTTTTTTCTAATCCCCTGAACCATTTCTTAAGCAGAGACTGTGTGACTGTCATGTGATGACAGGTGGGGCTGAGTGGCTTTCAGATTCTAGTTGGTTTGTGTCACCATAGGATGTACTAATGGCAGAAGGGCAGATATCTGATCTCTGATACTTTCTCCTATAAATTCAGGTTTGGAAATTAGTTCTTCAAGATGGTGACTCCCCAAATATTACTTCCATTCAAGGCCCAGTGTAAATATGAACATTTACATGAAGCCTTCCTGATTCTCACTTTGAAATAAAATTTCCATATTTTGTGCTTCATCCGTATTACATCTCTTGTGGCACCTATTGTTTTCATTTTAAAGTAAGCTTTGAGCATTTTTATATATTTGTTAGATTTTTTTGAGGAAGACTTGGTGTACAGTAAAACTCGCCCAGATTTTTTAAGTGTATAGTTCTGAGTTTTGACTAACACATTTAGATGTATAACCACCAGCACCATAATTAAGTTATATAACATGTCCAACCAGTGCCCCTTTGTGGTCAACCCCCTTCCACAAAAGCTAGGCAGTCTGATCTGTCACATAAATTAAATAACACCATGTCTCACCTTTTGAGTCTGACCTCTTTCACTTGCATAAAATTTGTCCAGGTCAGGCATGGATCAACAGTTCACTCCTTTTCAGTGCTGAGTAGAATAATAGTATCCCATTATTGGATGTATCACTGTTCATTCATCCATTCATCTGTTGGAGGATACTTGGATTCTTACAAGTCTCTTTTAAGATAATGAGTAAAGCTGCTTGTTTGTATACACGTTTTTGTGTGACGATAATTTTTCTTTGCTCTTGGGTGACTCTTTGGAGTGGGATTGCCAGATTACTCAGTAAGTGTGTGTTTAACTTTGTAATTAACTGTCAAACTGCTCTCCAAAGTGGCCGTGCTGCTTTGTATTCCCACCCAGGATAGAATTCTGGTTTCTCTTATCCTTGCCAGCACTTAGTGTGGTCAGTGTCCTTCTTCTCTCTCTTTCCCCTCCTTCCTTCTTCCTCTCCTTTCATCTTCTTCTTTCACTGGCACATAATAGATGTGTAGGGGAGTAAAATTTATGTTGAGGTATAATATACTTACAGAAAAGTGTGCAAATCCTCTGTCAAACTTCATGAACTTTTACAAAATGAATGCATCCTTATAACCACCATCCTGATCAGAAATCAGAGCATTACCAGTGCCCCAGAAACAGCCCTGTGCCCCCTCCCTGTGTTGTGGACTGAATGTTGTGTCTCCCCCTCCCCTAATTCATATGTTGAAACCTTAACCTCCAAAGTGCTGGTATTAGGAGGTGGGGCCTTGGGAAAGTGATTAAGTCCTGAGGATGGAGCTCTTCTGAATGGAGTTGCTCAGTGCTTAGTCATTCAGTCATGCTTTGTGACCCCATGGACTGTAACCCGCCAGGCTCCTTTGTCCATGGGATTTGCCAGGCAAGAATACTGGAGTGGGTTGCCAGGCCCTCCCTCCACCAGGGGATCTTCCCAACCCAGGGATCAAACCCAGGTCTCATGCATTGCAGGAGGATTCTTCACCATCTGAGCCACCAGGGGAGCTAAGAAGAGACACTAGAGAATTTTCTTCTTGTCTCTTTGCTCCATTCCCAAGGCAATCTTGTCCTAACTTCTGTCACCATAGATTAGTTTTGGGACCTTCTATCAGTGAGATAATATGCTTACACTCTGTGTGGCTTCTTTTTCTCAGTATTATGTTTGAGAAGTTCATCCATGATGTTGTATGTAGTTATAGTTGGTTTAGTTTATAGCTGTAGAGCATTCCATTGTATGAATATACCACAGTCTAACTATTCTCCTTGGGGTTGTTTCCAATTTTTGTCTTTTATGAATGATGCTTCTCTGAATATTCTTGTTGTCATTAAGGAGATACCCAAGACCACTGTCTGGTTTAGTAATTCACTAGAAGGACTCACAGAACTCAGAAATAAAGCTGTTATACTCAGTTATGGTTTATTATAGTGGAAGAATACAAACTAAATCATCAGTTCATAAGGTGGAGTCCAGGAGGGTTCCAGGTGTGAGCTTCTGTTGTCTTCTCCCAGTGACAGATAGCATGTACTTCTCCTAGCAGTGATATGTGGCAGTATGTGCAGATTATTGTCAACCAGGGAAGCTCACCCCAGCCTTAGTGTTCAGGGGCTTTATTGGAGGTAGGTAATGTAGATATGGTGACTGCCCATGTGGTTGTTTTTAGTCTCCTGCTCCTCCAGAGGTCAATCTGATAGATGCCATGTGGCTCAAGGCCCTGACCATAAATCACATTGTGATCTAGGATGCCCAAAGCCCCCAGATAAACAAAGAAACTCTTATTAGTCACTACTTCAAGAGATTAGAGGTTACCTCCTAGGAGCTGTTCAAGAATCAAACCTTTGTTTGGGCAAAGATAAGCCATTACTGCATACTTACTTGTATATGTCTTTTGATGAATATATATAGCATTTATATTGGACATATATGGAGGAATAGAGTTGCTGTGTCATAACTTATGCATATGTTCAGCTTTTGTGGTTATTATCAACAGTTTTCTGAAGCAGCTGTATCAGTTTACATTCTCACCGGTAGTGGAAGAGCTCCATTTGTACCATGTCTTCTCCAATACTTGCTGCTTCCAGATACTTCATTTTATTTGTTTCAGCCATTCTGGTGAGTGGGTAGTAAAATATCACTGTATTTTCAATATGCATATCCCTGCTGAATGATGGTGATGAGCATATTTTTGTGTGTCTATTAGTGACATAATTTATTTCCTCGGCAAATTTTATTATCGACCTCCTGTATTGTAATTCAATTCAGTTCAACTCAATTCAGTAAAACAGTCATATAAAGCTCCTACCATGTGCCAGACCCTGTGCTGAGGCAGTGAGGAATGTAATAGTGAACAAAATGTAGTTCTTGGCCTTCTCCTCACACACATACACACAGAAGAAGATGCTCCTTTATGTATTGATGTGGAAAGATCACCAATATATTCTAAGTTAAAAAAAGAAGTGCAGAAAAAAACGCATTTAGTATGCTACCATTTGTGTGGAATATTTTCAGAAGAAACGAATCCACACATGCATGCCTACACATATATATTTAGTCTTGAATCATGCATAAACATTTTTCAGGAGGATAAATAGAAACTATAATAGCTACTTGTAAAGGAAGAAAACTAAGTGAATGGGGACTGATGGAGGAAGGGGAAGACACTTTTCACTGTACAGTTAATCTTCCATACCATCTGAGAATTCAACTAATCATGAATTGAAAATATTAAAAAAAAAACCCATAAAGTTGTAAAAAGCAAAACTTGAATTTGCTGCTCACTGGCAACTATGTACATGACATGGACATGGTATTTGGGTATTATAAGTAATCTAGAGATTATGTAAAGCATACTGGTAGATGTGTGGGGGCTATATGCAAGTAGAATGCCATTTTTTGTAAAGAACTTGAGCATCCTCAGATTTTGGTAACTGCAGGGCAGGGCGGTGGAGGTGGGGTGTCCTGGAATCACTGTCTAGCTGACAGTGAGGGGATGCCATTTTATACTCTGATGTGTGAGCAATGTAAATCTTTTTGCCTAAACCTAAGTCTTTTTATCTTTTAAAATCATTGTATAGAAATAGTTAAGAAAAAAACAAATATTGCTTTTGTCTCCATTTTGTTTATAGTGCAATTGGGAGGGATTGTGGGGGAGTTATAGACACTAGAATGGACGGTAGTGAAGGGGAAACTGCAGGGTCCTTTGATAAAACATACAATGGCTACCTCATCCAGGATATTTTTGGGGAAGTGGACTCCATGCGCAATTTCCCAGAGGAGCTAATGTCTTAAGTTGAGACTGGAAAGCCAGTGCGACTTAGTCTGGGAAAGTCTGAGGATTGGGAAGGATGCTGTTGATGGAGGCCACAGCCTGGGTTGGAAGGTGGGGTGCCTTGTCCTGGGCTCCCAGCTGTGAGCAGTTCCATATCAGGGGATGGAGGAGCCCCAGGGGTGGGGAGGAGTAGCAGCAGTTAACTCTAGCCAGATCTTGCATGCTCGGGGAACTCTGGATGCCTAAGGCTTGGGAGCCACTGTAGAGTGTTTAAGCAGGAGAGAGACAAGAACAGACTTGCAGTTTAGAAAGATCACTTTGGCTGCAGGAGGCTATCAAAAGTATGGCATTGTGGATAAGAACTTTGGAGTCAAACCCAGTAAACCTACTTCTATAAATGAAGGAAAATAGCACCTCCCTCATAGAATTGTTGGAGAAGTAGAATGAGAAAATGCTTATAGGGTCATTATAACACAACCTAATAATACAAAGTAAACCTTCAATAAACATTAGATATTATTACAGCATTCTCCTGAGTTTGACCACTTCTCACCGTCTCTGCCTCTATATTTTAACCCTGGCCACCACCTTCTTTTACCTGGAACATTAGGGTAGCCTAACAGGTCCACCAGCTGCCATGCCTGCCCCCATCAGTCTATTCCTTACAGCAGCCAGACTTTTTTTCAAATGTGACTCCATTACAAACAAAGCCTAATTTTCCTAGTATGTGAAGGACTATAAAAAGATTGACAATCTAGTAGAAAAATGGGCAAAGAAGATAAATAGGCAATTCACAGGGGAAAAAAAACCCACTAATGGCTCTGAAGTATGTGAATAATTGCTCAGCCTCATTCATAAGAAACATGCAAATTAAAACCATTTTTCCACCTATCTGATTGGCAAAGACCAATGAGTTTGATAATACTCTGTTTGATAATTGCAAGTAACATATTGCTAGTAGCATGGTAACTCGTTCCAAACCTTAATAGAAGGCAATCTAGCAATACTTGTCAAAAATACCAAAACACAAACCTTTTGACACAGCCATTTAATTATGTGAACTTACCCTGTAGCTGTAATGTCACTTATGCAAAACATCTATACAAATTTATTGACTTCAGCATTGTTTGCAATAACAAGATATGACTGACCCTCAGCCACCTCTGATTTCTTATTTCTCTTTTCCCTTGAACACTAAATTCAAGGGACAAACCTATTATTCTAACATGCCAAGCATGCTCCTGCCTCAAAGCTATATTCACATGCTATTCCCTCTGCCTGGAATGTTGTTCTCTCTGCCTGAAATGTTCCCCCAGAGAGCCAAATGGTTCAGTTCCTCTCTTCATTCAGTTCTCTGCTGAAATGTTATCTCTTCATAGAGGCCTTCTCTACCACCATTTAAGTAGCAGCTCCCCATAATTCTGCTCCATTATAATGTTCTATTATTAATAGTTAGCTTTTGCTGTGTAACAAACCATACCCAAACCTAATGTCTTAAAACAACAAACGTGACTATTTTTTGACATTCTGTGGGTCGGTCCGGCAGTTCTTCTGGCTAGGGCTGGTTTGGCTATAACCAGATGGTCTCAGTGACCTCATTCACATGTATAAGATCTTAGTTGAAACAGTTGAAGTGGCTGGGTTAATACTTGTTCACATGGTAGCAGAAGAATTCTCAGAGGGAAGAGAAAGCAAGTCCACTAAACATGCACTTTTCAGTATCCTGCTTGCACCTCATTTGGTAATGTCATGTTGACTAACGCATATCATAGAGTTGAGCCAGAGTCATTATGGGAGGAGAATACCCAAGGGTGTGGATATGGGGGCCGGTGGGAGGGTGGTGTGACTAAGGACCATTACTGCAACACTGAACCATGGATTCTTTTTAAAAACATTTTTTTAAATTTTATTTTTATTTATTTATTTTGGTCTGTGCTAGGTCTTCATTGCTGTGCAGGCTTCTCTCCAGTTGTAGCAAGTGGGGGTTACTCTCAGTAGATGCAGTGCACGGGTTTCTCGTTGCTGTGGCTCCTCTTGTTGCAGAGCACAGGCTGTAGGGCGTGCGGGTTCCAGTAGTTGCAGCATGTGGGCTCAGTAGTTGCAGCTCCTGGTCTCAATAGCACCAACTCAGTAGCTGAGGCACACAGGCTTAGTTGCTGTGTGGTGTGTGGGATCTTCACAGACCCGGGATCAAATCCATGTCTCCTGCATTGGCAGGCAGATTGTTTACCACTGAGCCAGCAGGAAAGCTCTGAACCGTGGATTCTTCATAGCACTGGTCACCATTAGATATTATATTATACATTTGTCCATCAATTAACCATGGCCCCTACACAAGGAGAACAGAGTCCTCATGAAGACAGGGGCTTTGTTTTGTTTGCTGCTTACTTCTTCAGCACCTAAAAAAGTGCTTGGTATATACTGGATGCTCAATACAGATGTATTGAGTAAGTGAATTTAATGAGTAAGAAGATAGTTAGGAAGCTGTCACAATAAAAAATGGGAGAAGGAGAGCAAGAGGGATGGTGACCTTAACTAAGGCAACGGTAGTGAAGATGGAGAGAAGTGGCTGGAGTGACGGGATTAGGAAGGTATTATGCAGGAGTACAAACATAACTTAGTGATCGCGTATATGTGGGAAAAAAGAGAAAGAAGTCAAAGATATTTCATGTTTCTGACTTGGCCAATTATTTATTAATTAATATCCGTAAATGTAAGCAACATAATTTCATCTCAAGAAGCCTAAGCAAATTGGGGAAACTTATTGGAAAGATAATGGGATAGATCAAATAACTAAAGGGTTGTATAACCAAAGGGAAAAGGGAAGAGAATACAGTTTGGTCTCAGGAAAACTGGATCCAGTCTCAAACATGACCGTGACTCTTAAAATTCTCTTTTCTATTTGTCTTTTTGGGAACTGGCTGTATTTTTTTCTCACTGTCAGTTTGTTTTCCTAACATTACTGCCACTGGCAGCTCCTAAATTTCAAACTGTAGGGACAACTGTTTTTTATAAATTCTATGGTAGAACTCTCGCTGACTCATTCCTCAACCAGTCAACTGTGGTGAGTGGGGAGTATAGGGTGACAGGCCCAACTTAGATCAAGTGCCTACTCCAGATTAATGCCTAAGGGCAGGGGGATGGATTAAGAACTTGGTAATATACCTGGAGTGCTTCCCTGGTGGCTCAGTGATAAAGAATCCAATTTACGAGTCGTGGGTTCAGTCCCTGGGTTGGGAAGTTCCCCTGGAGAAGGAAATGGCAACCTACTCCAGTATTCTTGCCTGGGAAATCCCATGGACAGAGGAGCCTGGCAGGCTACAGTCCATGGGGTTGCAAATAGTCGGGCATGACTTACTGACTAAACAACAACAATATAGCTGGAACCACATGATTGATGTTAAGAGGGAAGGAAGGTCACTAAAGAAGGGACAGGGACAGACACAAGGAACTCAGGAGAGGATTTTGGATGAATATGTGTGCCCTTGTTAAAAAAATTTAAAAAAAAATTCTCTTATTGTACTCTATTTTACAAACATTTTACTAAAAAAGAAATCTTACTGTCATAGTACTTGTTTCTTAATAAATCATTTTAACATTCTTTTATAGGATTTTAATGACAATAGTGTCCTAAGCTATGGATATACCAGAATTTATTTAACTAATTTTCTGTTTCTAGACATTTCAATGGCTTCTAAGGATTTGTTTGTTTTGCTTATAATTGATAATATATATGTGTAAAGTTTGAGACTCCTCAAGGCCACCCTTACTTCTAATACCAAGTACAAGTCTGGGGATCTGCAAGACCACTCTCAGGTTCAGTACTTTGTTGGAAGGAGAGACAGAAGGCACTGAAAGGTGTTGCATTCATGCCTATAGTTTATTAGAGTGGAAGGCTAATGACAGATTAAAATCATCCATGGTCTTACAAACAGTATGTATATGAACACATATACAAGAGTTTCTCTTGACTACATGCCCAGGAGTGGAACTGCTAGGTCATTAGGTATGCACATTTTCAGCCTCAGCACATGGGGCAGAGCCCAAGAGAGTTCCAAGCAGGAAGCTCCTGGTTGTCTCTTCCCAGTGGAGTCATGGGCAGCCCTAGCTCCTCAGAAACAATGCACATGACAATACTCACGGAGCATTGACCATCAGGGAAGCCTGCTTGAGCCTTGATGTCCAGAGTTTTTTTGGGCTTGGACACAGAGATATTCTCAACTGCTTACATGGCCAACTTTCCCTCAAAGCAGCTTCTGCAGGGTTAAGCTGATACCATATGGCTCAAGGCCCCAACCATCAATTCATTGTCAGCATAGACAGTCTGTTGTGGCCAAGGTCCCCAGGTAAACAAAGGCACTCTTACCAGGTAGGGCATTCCAGGGACATAGAGGTTACCTCACAGAAGCCAAGAGCAAAGGCCAGATCTCTCTTTAGATGAAGTTGATTCTTTACTACTTAAAATGTAATATATACAATAGTGTGAGGAACATCCTAATATTGTATCTTTTTTTAAAAAAATAGTTTTTTGTCTTTATAAAGATAAATTCATGTCTTTTTTAAAACAAAACAAACAACATAGTGAAGTAAAACAATGAGAGCAAAATTAGCCCAAACTCAATCACTAAGTGATAATAGTGATTAATACATTAGAGTATGTCCTTTCAGGATCTTTTATGCAGTTTATATATCTAATAAGTATAGAGTCTTATATCAACAAAAGCATTGTATTCATTGTTGACTAATAATTAAAGTTAAAAAATGTTTTTTAACCATTCACTAGATAAAAAATATTTATGAAGTAAAAACTATGGCAAACCTAGACAGCATATTAAAAAGCAGAAACATCACTTTGCTGACAAAGGTCCATACAATCAAAGCTATCATTTTTCTAGTAGTCATACACAGATGTAAGAGTTGGACCATGAAGAAGGCTGAACACCAAAGAATTGATGCTTTTGAACTGTGGTGCTGGAGAAGACTCATGAGAGCCCCTTGGACAGCAAGGAGATCAAAACAGTCAATTCTAAAGGAAATCAGTCCTAAATATTCATTGGAAGGACTGATGCCGAAGCTCCAAAACTTTGGCCACCTGATACAAAGAGCCAACTCTATGAAAAGATCCTGATGCTGGGAACAGTTGAGGACAAGAGGAGAAGGGGGCAACAGAGAATGAGATGGTTGGATGGTATCACTGACTTCATGGACATGAGTTTGAGCAAACTCCGGGAGATAGTGAAGGACAGGGAAGCCTGCGTGCTGCATTCCATGGGGTCACAAAGAGTTGAACATGGCTTAGTGACTGAATAACAACAGCAAATGAAGTAAAAAGAAGCACATTTTTCACCAAACACCCTTAACTCACTATCAAGCTTAAGGATAAATACTCAGTGTTTTTACTACCCTTAGTCTTTCGTGTGCCTCTCTCCAACTTGTCCTCCTTCCTCTTCCTCCGAAGTAACCACTATCCTGAATTTATATCTATCATTACTATGTTTTTAGTTTTACAATATTTGTTTCTCTAAACAATGAATTACTTTTGCATGTTTTTGAACTTTATACAAATGGAATCAAACTGTAAACATTATTCTGCAACTTTGTTTCTTCAAAACATCCATTGGATGTTTTGGAGAGCATCCATTTTCACTGCTGTGTTTATATATCTATTGCACTGTTGGTTGACAATTAGGATTGTTTCTGTTTTCTTGGTCTTACAATGTGTATATGAACACATGTGCAAGAGTTTCTTTTGACTACATGCTGAGGAGTGGAACTGCTGGGTCATTAGATATGCACCTCTCCAGCCTCATCAGATAAAGTAAAATTATGTTCCAAAGTGGTTGTGCCAGCTTACATTCCCATTAGCAGTATAAACATGTTCCAGTGATTTTACATTACCACTGATAGTTGATATTTATTTTTTGTATCTTTGTGTACTACCATGCTGATCAAAGTAAAATTAGAAGCTTGTGATAGGTATTACCAAATTGCTCCTCAAAAACGTCTTCCCAGTATAGACACCCACTAGCATTCTGTGAAAATCTGTTTCCTTATACCTTAGCCAGTATTGAAAGCTATGATTTTTTTTTAACATTGGCCAACTTTAATATTTGCCAAATGGCTAGGTGAAAAAGTTATCAATTTCAGTTTCTAGTCTTTGTTTTGGAGAAGGAAATGGCAACCCATTCCAGCGTTCTTGCCTGGAGAATCCCAGGGACAGCAGAGCCTGGTGGGCTGCCGTCTATGGGGTCGCACAGAGTTGGACACGACTGAAGCGACTTAGCAGCAGCAGCAGCAACAGCAGTCTTTGTTTACTAGAATTTTAATGTTTTTTGATGTCTGTATTTTTTCTTATATAAGATGTCTTTTCATATAAAATTGTGGTCTTTGTAGATCCAAGGTCAGGGGTATGAGAGTGGAGCACTGAGTAATGAAAACTTGTAAGACAGAAGAAAGAGGCATGGTTCTGTGCAGAAGAGGAAAAGACAGAATTAACTCTGGAGATTCTATTATTTCAATTCTAGTGTGGCTCTTTCACCCTAATTGAAATGAAGCTGGAGATATTAGATTTTGACAAACTATCAAATTAAATTTTGTTTCCACTGTATGAAACTTATAAATCATATCATATAGAATTAGAAAGATACTTTAAAATAGTATTTACATAATTGGATTAGATATGAGTGTATCTACAAATAACATAGACTTGTCTATTTTCTCCAATGATCTCAAAATAAATATCTGTATTGTTTTTAATGCTGAATAAATAAAAAACTGAAACTGCAGGAAGAAAAATGATCTTTGCACAGTCACAGCAAATCAATATCAAGGTCAAGAGAAGAATTCATTTGCAGTTTAAAATTATGGCCCAAACTCTTCAAACTGCCTGCAGGTTTCTTATGTGTTAGGAATTTAAGTGTTTTGAAGATGAAATACTTCAGCTAGAGAATTGTTAGTTAAAATACAAAACAAAAACATTAGCACTAAGAGTTTCTAAAGTGTTGAAAGCTGAATGTTTTAATGCTAAAATCCTTGACATTTAAAAGGCTCAGGAGCCAAGCTTACTTTGAAAGCCAACTAACATGCAGATTATAACAATTTATTTCTCTCAGGCCTTGGCATGCTTCTTCTTGATGCCAGAAGTAGAATGAAATATTTGAGATTTAAATTCTTTGGAAACTTGTATAAATTAGAATTATATTCTGTGTGAAAGAACATCCTTGCATCATTTTTCCTATTCCTTTCCCTAGGAACTGGCTGGACTTTACAAGCAGTTTTAAGTGAGTGCAGAGGGATCAGCTATGAGAAACATCCATGACATGGTTGAGTCCACCCTAACATAAAATACGGCGTCTTAGCATATTGAATGTTGTAAGCTGAAGAAATCTGAGAAATGACCTGTGCAGGAAGAACTTTTCGACCTTCCTCTGAGGCAGATTATAAACCCCTCATATGAGATGTATCCTCCCTAAATTTGGAGGGAAAGAGCATCCTTATATCTGAAGATAAAGGACACAAAGAAGAATCTGAATGAACAGATCTTGCTAAGTCACCATCAGTTTACTATGCTTGGCACACCCACTTTGTCCTATCACATTTTTTCATGACTTTCCACATTTCATCAACCCTATCATAAAAATACTCAGTTTTAACCACTAGGTCAGGTCTTTACTTCCTTATGAAGCCTCCCATGCTATGCAAAACTTATATTAACTAAATTTGTTTGCTTTTCTCTTGGTAACTTGTCTTTTGTTACAGGGCCCCCAGCCTAGAACTTTGATGGGTAGAGGAAAAAGATATTTTTTCTTCCCTACATCCAGGAATGTCCTTAGGCTGTTCTTTGCCTCCTAATGCTTCAGGTTTTGCCTTCCTGGGCCTTCCTTCTTCAAAAGTTGTTTAAATGTAATTTTGGTGCCAATAATTAATGAATGAAAATGAGAGGCAACAGTCTGGTACAATTGTCAATTCTATCCCCAACATTAACATTTTCAAATAATATTCTTTGCTTATAAACAAGTCCCTAAACACTTTGAGAATTTGGTCGGGAAGGATGTGATGGGGACTATGTTTTCTTGTTTCAAGAAATTTAACCCTCATTTCTGAGGGGGTAAAAACTGCCAAAGTGTCCTCTATTTTTATTCCTCCTCCACAAAGCTAAGAGAATTTATAGGATAAGGTATATTTGCAGTTGTTTGGGAGCTCTTCCTATTCTGTTCTGTGACAGCCCATCTCCTTCACTTTCATCTCAACTTTGGATCTTGTGGGATTCAGGCATTAGTCATGAGTTAAAGCAAAATAATATAACTGGAAATCATTTTGAAAAGCTAAAAATGGAAGGGAAATCCTCAATGAAATATTAGCAAACTGAATTCAACAATTCATTGAAAGGATTATACATCATGATCAAGTGGGATTTATCAAGTTGGATGCAAGGATGGTTGGTTCAACATCTGCAGATCAACATGATAACCTTCATTGACAAAACAAAGAATAAAAATCATCAAGATAGATGCAGAAAAACCATTTGACAAAATTCAAACAACCATTTATGATAAAAATTTCTCACCAAAGTGGATATAGAGGGAATGTACTTCAACATAAAGAAAGCCACAAATGATATACCCACAGTTAACATCATACTCAACATTGAAAAGCTGAAAGCGTTTCCTGTGAGATCAGGAACAAGACAACGATGCCCACTATGACCACTTTTATTCCAGTAGCAATGGAAGTCCTATCTATAGCAATTAGGCAAAAAAAAGAAGTAAAAGGAATTCAAATTGGAAAGGAAAAAGTAAAACTGTCAATATTTGTTGATAACATATATATAAAGACTCCACCAAAAACTGGTTAGAACTAGTAAATGAATTCAGCAAAGTTGTAAGGATATAAAATTAATATGCAGAAATCAGTTGTGTTTATATACACTAATAGTGAACTATTAGAAAGAGAAACTGAGGAAACAATCTATATGCCTATATATATCACATCTTCTTTATTCATTCATCTATTGATGGGACACTTAGGTTGCTTCTGTATCTTAGCTATTGTAAATAGTGCTGCAATGAACATAGTGGTGTATGTGTTTATTCAACTTAATGCTTTAATTTTCTTCAGATAAATAAAAGTGAAATTGCTAGATCATATATATGGTAATGCTATTTTTTAATTTTTTGAGGAATCTCCAAAATATTTTCAATAGTGGCCATACCAATTTATATTCCCATCAACAGTACATGAGGGTTCCTCTTTCTCCACATATCTCAGTTTAAAAAAGGAAATAAAAATAGAGAGGTAGTTAAAAGCAGTTTTGGAGTAAAATAGTCCTGGGATGGGAACCTGGCACTGATTTCTTTTTTCTTTTTCCTTCCTTTTCTCTGTCAGTGAGTGTGTATTTAGCATGTCCTATATGCTCCTAAGTTTTGAGAATGTAGAAATGAAAAAGACAGTTGGGATCCCTGACCCCGTGGAGCTTACATAAATGAGAGGAGGGAAGATAGTAAAGATTTCTGATACTGGTAAGTGCTATTAAAAATGATGTGACTGACTGAAAACTCCGACAGGAAACCACTTTTAGATAAGGTAATCTCTAAGAAGTTATTTGAGCTAAGATGTGAAGGATGAAAAAGAGCCAGCTAGGAGGATGAGCTGAGGGAAGTTTGAGACCATTCATACTATTTATACTGCAAAATCCCAGAGGCAGAAAAGAGCTTGATATGTTTGGGAAGGAAAAGAAAATATTGTGACTAATGAAGAAGAGGTGGGGGGACAACTGTAGGAGACTGGGGCAGGAAGGAGGACCTAGACCATGCAGGATCTTCTAGATGATAGTCAGGAGCTCAAGTCATATTCCAAGAGCAATGGGAAGCCATTGAAGGCTTTAAAACTGGCAAGAGTGACGGTGATGGAGATGAAAAGAGGTGAATTTATAGGAACTTTCCTGGTGGTCCACTGGTTGGGAGTCTGTGCTTCCAAAGCAGGGGGCATAGGTTGGATTCCTGGTCAGGGAATCAAGATCCACATACTCCGTGGCCCAAAACATTTTTTTAAAGATGTGGGTTTAAGATAGATTTTGGGTATATACCTAAAAAGACTTGTTTACACATTAGCAGTGGAATGTGAAGGAAAGGAGAAATCAAGGAAGACTCCAAGATTTTGGTGAGGGAAAGGCTACCCACTCCAGTATTCTGGCCTGGAGAATTCCATGGACTGTATAGTCCATGGGGTCACAAAGAGTTGGACACAACTGAGCGACTTTCACTTTCACTTTCACCTGAGTTAGACAATGCTATCGTTTATTGAGACAGGGAAGAGTAAAGGACAAGAACTTTTTAAGACTGATTATCTTTGAAATACCTATTAGAGATCTGTGTCAAACAAGCAGTGCATATATGAGTCATGCATCTTGGTATCTGGGGTGGGAGATACACAATTAGGAATTATCAACACATATAAGGCACTTAAAGCCACAGGACTGAAAGAGATCATCTGGGTAGAGAAGAGTGCTCAGATCTAAGTCCCAGGCAAGCAACAACTTAAAGATCAGGCAAAAAGGAGCCTGCAAAGTATCTGGTCAGTAAAGCAGGAGGAAATCCAGAAAACTTGAGAGTCCTTTAAGAAGTGATCAGCTTTGTTGAAGGCGGAATGGCTGAGCACTTACTGTGTGAGTTTGGGGAAATTACTTCATCTATCTAACTGAATTTCCTCATAAAGTAAAATGTGGACAAAAATAGTACCACACATATAGTGTTGTTAGAAGTATTTTAAAAAAAGCAGTATATGTAATGTTCTATGTGTCTGGCATATAATAAGTGATAAATGGTAGCTATTATTAGTCTATTGCTGTTGAGTTCTGAAATCTATAAGGGGATATATGCCTTTGGGGGCAGTACATATATTTAGTGGAAAAGTTCTGAATAACAGATATCCAGTTTCATTACATCCTGCAATCATTCTTTACTGTTCCTTTTAGTCTTTGTGTCCTTTAGCTCTTCTGGAATCAGAGCTTAAGATATGAGAATTCTTTCTGCTGTGGATAGTCAAAAGTTGCTATGACAACTGCCTGGAAATAAAAGTCCTGGGCTTTATTTATTTATCTGAGGGTGATGTGCTGAAGAAAGAGGGAAGCAAGATTGCCACAAATGTTGCCTCATAATCTTTAGAAAAAGGACATGTGAGGGCCATCTTCTCTCCCATAGTGTCAATATCCTTTATAATTTATATAAGATTTACTGTCTCCCTCTTTTTCCATAAAGCATTTGAGGTTGTTGACAGTATTAAGATACACATAAGTTAAAGGTAAATCAGGAAGATTAAATAGGATTTGAAGGAGAAGTAATGTGTAACAAACGTAGAGTAGTGCTGTTAACACTGTGCAAAAATTTAACTCCAGGTACTCTGGAAGTCAAAGAAAAACAGAAAACATGATGGTTTAAAGCATGTTCAAAAGTCTGCTAAAAGGAAACAGGCAGGTTCATTAGTTCAGTTCAGTTTAGTCCCTCAGTCGTGTCTGACTCTTTGTGACCCCATGAACTGCAGCACACCAGGCCTCCCTGTCCATCACCAACTCCTGGAGTTTACCCAAACTCATGCCTATTGAGTCGGTGATGTCATCCAACCACCTCATCCTCTGTCATCCCCTTCTCCTCCTGCCTTCAATCTTTCCCAGCATCAGGGTCTTTTCCAATGAGTCAGTTCTTCGCATCAGGTGAACAAAGTATTGGAGTTTCAGCTGCAACATCAGTCCTTCCAGTGAATATTCAGGACTGAACTCCATTAGGAGGGACTGGTTGGATCTCCTTGCAGTCCAAGGGACTCTCAAGAGTCTTCTCCAACACCACAGTTCAAAAGCATCAATTCTTCGGTGCTCAGCTTTCTTTATAGTCCAGCTCTCACATCCAGACATCGCTACTGGAAAAATTATAGCCTTGACTAGACAGACCGTTGTTGGCAAAGCAATGTCTCTGCTTTTTACTATGTTGTCTAGGTTGACCATAACTTTTCTTCTAAGGAGCAGGCATCTTTTAATTTCATGGCTGCAGTCACTATCTGCAGTGATTTTGGAGCCCAAACAAATAAAGTCTGCCACTCTTCCCACAGTTTCCCCATCTATTTCCCATGAAGTGATGGGACCGGATGCCATGATCTTAGTTTTCTGAATGTTGAGTTTTAAGCCAACTATTTCACTCTCCTCCTTCACCTTCATCAAGAGGCTCTTTAATTCTTCTTTGCTTTCTGCCATAAGGGTGGTATCATTTGCATATCTGAGGTTATTGATATTTCTCCCGGCAATCTTGATTCCAGGTTGTGTTTCCTCCAGCCCAGCGTTTCTCATGATGTACTCTGCATATAAGTTAAATAAGCAGGGTGACAATATACAGCCTTGACGTACTCCTTTTCCTATTTGGAACCAGTCTGTCATTCGATGTCCAGTTTTAACTGTTGCTTCCTGACCTGCATACAGGTTTCTCAAGAGGCAGGTCAGGTGGTCTGCTATTCCCATCTCTTTCAGAATTTTCCACAGTTTATTGTGGTCCACACAGTCAAAGGCTTTGGCATAGTCAATAAAGCAGAAATAGATGTTTCTCTGGAACTCTTTTGCTTTTTCAGTGATACAGTGGATGCTGGGAATTTGATCTCTGGTTCCTCTGCCTTTTCTAAAACCAGCTTGAACATCTGGAATTTCATGGTTCATGTATTGTTGGTGCTTGGAGAATTTTGAGCATTACTTTACTAGCGTGCAATTGTGTGGTAGTTTGAGCATTCTTTGACATTGCTTTTCTTTGGGATTGGAATGAAAACTGACCTTTTCCAGTCCTGTGACCACTCCTGAGTTTTCCAAATTTTCTGGCATATTGAGTGCAGCACTTTCACAGCATCATCTTTTAGGATTTGAAATAGCTCAACTGGAATTCCATCACCTCCACTAGCACTGTTCATAGTGATGCTTCCTAAGGCCCACTTGACTTCACATTCCAGGATGTCTGGCTCTAGGTGAGGGATCACACCATTGTGATTATCTGGGTCATGAAGATCTTTTTTGTACAGTTCTTCTGTGTATTCTTGCCACCTTTTTAAAAATATCTTTTGCTTTTGTTAAGTCCATACCGTTTCTGTCCTTTATTGTGCCTATCTCTGCATAAAATGTTCCCTTGGTATCTCTAATTTTCTTGAAGAGATCTCGAGTCTTTCCTGTTCTATTGTTTTCCTCTATTTCTTGGCACTGATCACTGAGGAAGGCTTTCTTATCTCTCCTTGCTATTCTTTGGAACTCTGCATTCAAATGGATATATCATTTCTTTTTCCTTTGCCTTTTGCTTCTCTTCTTTTCACAGCTATCTGTAAGGCCTCCTCAGACAGCCATTTTGCTTTTTTGCATTTCTTTTCCATGGGGATGGTCTTGCTTCCTGTCTCCTGTACAATGTCATGAACCTCCATCCATAGTTCATCAGGCACTCTGTCTATCAGATCTAGTCCCTTAAATCTATTTCTCACTTCCACTGTATAATTGTTAGGGATTTGATTTAGGTCATACCTGAATGGTCTAGTGGTTTTCCCTACTTTCTTCAATTTAAGTCTGAATTTGGCAATAAGGAGTTCGTGATCTGAGCCACAGTCAGCTCCCAGTCTTGTTTTTGCTGACTGTATAGAGCTTCTCCATTTTTGGCTGCAAAGAATATAATCAATCTGATTTTGGTGTTGACCATCGGGTGATGTCCATATGTAGAGTCTTCTCTTGTGTTGTTGGAAGAGGGTGTTTGCTATGACCGGTGCGTTCTCTTGGCAAAACTCTATTAGCCTTTGCCTGCTTCATTATATACTCCAAGGCCAAATTTGCCTGTTACTCCAGGTGTTTCTTGACTTCCTACTTTTACATTCCAGTCTCCTATAATGAAAAGGACATCTTTTTTGGGTGTTAGTTCTAGAAGGTCTTATAGGTCTTCACAGTACCATTCAACTTCAGCTTCTTCAGCATTGCTGGCCGGGGCACAGACTTGGGTTACTGTGACATTGAATGGTTTGCCTTGGAAACGAACAGAGATGATTCTGTCGTTTTTGAGATTGCATCCAAGTACTGCATTTTGGACTCTTTGGTTGACTATGATGGCTACTCCATTTCTTCTAAGGGATTCTTGCCCACAGTAGAAGATATATAATGGTCATCTGAGTTAAATTCACCCATTCCAGTCCATTTTAGTTTGCTGAGTCCTAAAATGTCAATGTTCACTCTTGCCATCTCTTGTATGACTGCTTCCAATTTGCCTTAATTCATGGACCTAACATTCCAGGTTCCTATGCAATATTGATCTTTATGGCATCGGACCTTGCTTCCATCACCACTCACATCCACAACTGGGTATTGTTTTTGCTTTGGCTCCGTCTCTTAATTCTTTCTGGAGTTATTTCTCCCCTAATCTCCAGTAGCATATTGGGCACCTACTGACCTGGGCAGTTCATCTTTCCATGTCCTATCTTTTTGCCTTTTCATACTGTTCATGGGGTTCTCAAGGCAAGACTACTGAAGTGGTTTGCCATTTCCTTCTCCAGTGGACCACATTTTGTCAGAAGAAGGTTTTAAACTGATATATATGTTGATACTGTGCAGTAATGATAGTGGCCAGTATTTGTGTACCACGTTACAGTTCATACAGCACTTTCATGCTTTAAAGAAGGTGGTATTCTACCATTGTTTTCTTTGGATTTTTTGGTATTTACAACAGGTTAACATGGGTAGAGAACTTGAATCATAAATCTTTTCTTTCCAAAACCCTGATTTTTCTACTACACTGAGGCAAATAACCTTAATTGCAACTAAAAAAAAAAAAAGTGAAATATAACATTCACATAAGTACATAAAATTTATATACATATTTTAAGAAATAACTGTAAAACAAATATCCATGTAGCCAAAATCAAGTCAAGAAATAGAATACTCCTGGAACTTGACAGCAGCAGTTCCATTTTTGGTCTCAGGACTTCCTTTTGCTTTTAAAAATTATTGAAAGCTTCAGTGAGCTTACATGTTTATGTTCTATATCTAGTAATATTTATATTATCAGAAATTAAAACTGAGAATTTTACTTTAAAATAACCATAATAGGTTACTGCATGCTAACCTAAAAAAAGTAATGAAAATTAAATATTTGCCAAAACAAAAAAATGATCAAGAAGTGTAACATTATTTCACAATTTTTTCCCCAACTCTCTTTCTCATATCTGATTCTGCATTTGGTCTATTGTGATGTGCTGCTTTTGATTTGAGGGTGTTCAGGCCAGGCATGTGAATTATTTGGAATTGAAGACAATCATGGCTCAGTAGACTTAGGTAGAACTTTTTATCTCTCCTTGAACTCCATAACACAACTTAGATAGAGTTCTTGTACCAAGAAGAGGTGGTGTGGTAGTTTAGTCACTAAGTCATGTCCTATTCCTGCCACCTCATGGGCCATAGCCTGCCAGGCTTCTCTGTCCATAGGATTTCCCAGGCAAGAATACTGACGTGGGTTGCCACTACCTTCTCCAGCTATTACCAAAAATAACATTTTATATCCTAAAGACAAACCTGCATTACATGGCAAACATCTTTTTACCAAACATCTGTTCTTCTCTTCTTCCTGTGAATTATCTTCCTTCCCTTTGAGACCTCACACCCATCTTCTCCTCCTAAGCTCAGTATGGTGTATAAGCCTTCATTACCTGATTGCTGGAGAGTCTCTCATGTCTTCATGGGCTTCCCTAAGTACAAAATTAAATTTTCTCCTATTTAGCTGTCTTATGTCAATTTAATGTTAGGCCAGAGATCAAATTGCCAACATCCATGGGCAATGCCAATGCCTTTGACTGTGCCAAAGCCTTTGACTGTGCAGATCACCATGAACTATGGAAAATTCTGAAAGAGATGGGAATACCAGACCACCTGACCTGCCTCTTGAGAAATCTGTGTGCAGGTCAGGAAGCAACAGTTAAAACTGGACATGGAACAACAGACTGATTCCAAACAGGAAAAAGAGTATGTCAGGCTGTATATTGTCATCCTGCTTATTTAACTTATATGCAGAATACATCATGAGAAATGTTGGGCTGGAGGAAACGCAAGCTGGAATCAAGATCGCCGGGAGAAATATCAATAACCTCAGATATGCAGATGACACTACCCTTAGAACACAGAGTGAAGAAGAACTAAAGAGACTCTTGATGAAAGTGAAAGAGGAGAGTGAAACAGTTGGCTTAAAACTCAACATTTAGAAAACTAAGATCATGACATCCAGTCCCATCACTTCATGGCAAATAGATGGCGAAACAGTGGAAACAGTGGCTGACTTTATTTGTTTGGGCTCCAAAATCACTGCAGATGGTGACTGCAGCCATGAAATTAAAAGACGCTTACTCCTTGGAAGAAAAGTTGTGACCAACCTAGACAGTAAATTAAATAGCAGATGCTTTTGAACTGTGGTGTTGGAGAAGACTCTTGAGAGTCCCTTGGACTGCAAGGAGATCCAGCCAGTCCATCCTAAAGGAGATCAGTCCTGGGTGTTCATTGGAAGGACTGATGTTGAAGCTGAAACCCCAATACTTTGGCCACCTCATGCGAAGAGTTGACTCATTGGAAAAGACCCTGATGCTGGGAAGGACTGAGGGTAGGAGGAGAAGGGGGTGATGGAGGATGAGATGGCTGGATGGCATCACTGACTTGATGGACATGAGTTTGGGTAAGCTCCGGGAGTTGGTGATGGAAAGGGAGGCCTGGCGTGCTGCGATTCATGGGGTCTCAAAGAGTTGGACATGACTGAGCGACTGAACTGAACTGAACTGAGACAGCATATTAAAAAGCATTGACATTACTTTGTCAACAAAGGTCTGTCTAGTCAAGGCTATGGTTTTTCCAGTAGTCATGTATGGATGTGAGAGTTGGACTATAAAAAAAGCTGAGTGCTGAAGATTGATGCTTTTCAACTGTGGTGTTGGAGAAGACTCTTGAGAGTCCCTTGGACTGCAAGAAGATCCAACCAGTCGATCTAAAGGAAATCAGTCTTGAATATTCATTGGAAGGACTGATGTTGAAGTTGAAACTCCAGTACTCTCAATACCAGATATCAGTATTTTCTTTTTAAGTTCCCCTGATAATTCCAACATGCAGCCACTGCCTTTGAGTGTCATTCCCACACAGTTCTCAGGTGTTTCTTGTCTGGTGCTGGGTAGTCGTCTGTTGAAAATAGAGCTCTCTGACAAGTTCCTGAAGCATTAATAGCTAGCCTGCTGCTCTTTGGAGAAAAATCAATTTGTCTTCAGAACCATTTCCCCATCTTGAATAGTTAGGAAATCCCAAATGGTGAACAAGAAAATATCCTGGGAGGACTTGAGAATACTTTGAATTGTTAAGCCTCTCTTTTAGGAAGGAGGATATCCTGGCAGGTCTGGTGAGATATCTGCTTTGGTTACCATTGAAGCTCCCCATTCAGCTGCCAGGGCTTGCTTTTCTCCATAGCCTCCATTTCTCCATAGACTGTCTTAGGTTAGCAGATGTCACCCTTATTGGACTCAATATTCCCATTTTAGAATAAGTATTTTTAACCATCTTCAAATGAAACACAAATATAATGCAATCTATAATGCATTTTTGCATGTATGTAGGCAGATGCCTACATACATCATTAAAAAATCAATATAATGCTCTAACTGTATTACAAAGGATAAACAAATTCAGGTTACTTTATAATAAAACTACATATTGAAATATGTAAATACTTGGGGGAAAATGGCAAATGTAATTTGGCAAATTTAAATGTAAATGGCAAATTTCAGGTAGTTGACATATATATTCTATAAAAATTTTTTATTATGATAAATTTCAAACATATGCTAAAATAGAGTGACTAGGATTGTGATATTTTGATTTATAATAAGAAACATAATTGGTCTTTGTCTCAATTCTGGCATTGTTGTTGTTCAGTCGCTAAGTCATGTCCAAGTCTTTGCATTCCCATGGACTGCAGTATGCCAGGCTTCCCTGTCATTCACTTGTCTCCTGGAGTCTGCCCAAATTCATGTCCATTTCTGTTATACAGCTCTTAAAACTCATGGAATTTCTTAAGAGAGCATCAAAACTGATTAGAGGAATGGAACTTTTAGTCTTACTGCTCCCCCCACCTCTGGGTAGGACAGAGGGGCTGGGGTTTCAATCTGTTGGCAATGGCCAATGATCAGTCATGCCTATGTAATGCAGCCTCCATAGACACCCAAAAGGATGAGGTTCAGAGAGGTTTTGGGTTGGCAAACACACAGAGATTTGGGGAGAGTGGTATACTCTGAGAGGGCATGGAAGCTCTGTGACCTTCCCTCCAAGCTTGCCCCATGCATCTTTTCCATCTGGCTGTTCTTGAACTACATCCTTTTATAATTAACCAGTAATCTAGTAAGTAATCTTTATTTTCTTGGGCTCCAAAATCACTGCAGATGCTGAATGCAGCCATGAAATTACAAGATGCTTGCTCCTTGGAAGAAAAGCTATGAGAAACCTAGACAGCAGACATTACTTTGCTGACAAAGGCCCATCTAGTCAAAGCTATGGTTTTTCCAGTAGTCATGTTTGTACGTGAGAGTTGGACTATAAAGTTGAACGCTGAAGAATTGATCCTTTTGAACTGTGGTGTTGGAGAAGACTCTTGAGAGTCCCTTGGACTCAAGGAGATCCAACCAGTCAATCCTAAAGGAAATCAGTCAGTCTTGAATATTCATTGAAAGTACTGGTGTTGAAGCTGAAACTCCAATACACTGGCCATCTGATGCGAAGAACTGACTCCTTGGAAAAGACCCTGATGCTGGGAAAGATTGAAGGCAGGAGGAGAAGGGGATGACAGAGGATGAGATGGTTGGATGGCATCACTGACTTGATGGACATGAGTTTGAGCAAGCTCTGGGAGTTGGTGATGGACAGAGAAGCCTGGTGTGCTGCAGTCCATGGGGTTGCAGAGTCGGACATAACTGAGCGACTGAACTGAAATGAATCTAGTAAGTAAAATATTTCTCTGAGTTCTATGATTCTCCCAAGCAAATTAATGGACTCTGATGAAGGGATCATGGGAACCTCAAATCTATTAATAGAGCTACTTAGTGAGAAGTACAAGTAGTAACCTGGGTTTGTGATTGGCATCTGAAGGAAGGGAGTTTGCTCAGTCTTGAGGAACTGGGCCTTTAACCTGTGGAATCTGATGTTGTCTCTAGGTAGACTGTGTCAGAATTCAGTTGAATTGAGGCCACTCAGCTAGAGTCTGGAGAATTGCTTGGTTTGCCCACTGTACACCATTGAAATTGGGTTCAGAATCATATTAAGTATAATGGACTAGTTTGTACTTATCAGAACCCAGTTTCAACAGCGATCAATTATAAATAGCCAATTGTTTTCATCCTTACCAGTGCTACTTAAATGTAGTCCCTGGACCAACAGCATCAGTGTCACCTAAGAGATTGTTAGAAATGAAAATTCATTGGCCTTACCTCAGACCATTGTACAGGACCATTGTAACACTGTACAGGAGGCAGTGATCAAAACCATCCCCAAGAAAAATAAATGCAAAAAGGCAAAATGGTTGTCTGAGGGGGCCTTACAAATAGCTGAGAAAAGAAGAGAAGTGAAAGCAAAGGAGAAAAGGAAAGATATACCCATCTGAATGCAGAGTTCCAAAGAATAGCAAGGCGAGTTAAGAAAGCCTTCCTAAGTGAACAATGCAAAGAAACAGAGGAAAACAATAGAACAGGAAAGACTAGAAATCTCTTCAAGAAAATTAGAGATACCAAGGGAACATTTCATGCAAAGATAGGCACAATAAAGGACAGAAACGGTATGGACCTAACAGAAGCAGAAAATATTAAGAAGAGGTGGCAAGAAAACACAGAAGAACTATACAAAAAAGATCTTCATAACTAAGATAACCACCATGGTGTGATCACTCAACTAGAGCAAGACATCTTGGAGTGTGAGGTCAAGTGGGCCTTAGGAAGCATCACTATGAACAAAGCAAGTGGAGGTGATGGAATTCCAGTTGAGCTATTTCAAATCCTAAAAGGTGATCCTGTGAAAGTGCTGCATTCAATATGCCAGCAAATTTGGAAAACTCAGGAGTGGTTACAGGACTGGAAAAGTCAGTTTTCATTCCAATCCCAAAGAAGGGCAATGCCAAAGAATGTTCAAACTACTGCACAATTGCACTCATTTCACGTGCTAGCAAAGTAATGCTCAAAATTCTCCAAGCTAGCTTTCAACTGTACGTGAACTGAGAACTTTCAGATGTTCAAGCTGGATTTAGAAAAGGCAGAGGAACCAGAGATCAAATTGCCAACATCCGTTGGATCATAGGAAAACATAAGAGAACTTCAGAAAATCATCTACTTCTGGTTCATTGACTATGCTAAAGCCTGTGACTGTGTAGATCTCAACGAACTACGGAAAATTCTGAAAGAGTTGGGAGTTACCGACCACCTTACCTGCCTCCTGAGAAACCTGTATGCAGATCAAGAAGCAACTGTTAGAACCGGACATGGAACAGACTGGTCCCGAATTGGGAAGGGAATACATCAAGGCTGTATGTTGTCACCCTACTTATTTAACTTATATGCAGAGTACATCAGAGGCTTCCCTGATAACTCAGTTGGTAAAGAATCCACCTGCAATGCAGGAGACCCTGGTTCAATTCCTGGGTTGGGAAGATCTGCTGGAGAAGGGATAGGCTAACCATTCCAGTATTCTTGGGCTTCCCTCATGGCTCAGCTGGTAAAGAATCAGCTTGCAATGTGGGAGACCTTGATGTGATCCCTGGGTTGGAAAGATCCCCTGGAGAAGGGAACGGCTACCCACTCCAGTATTCTGGCCTGGAGAATTCCATGGACTGTGTAGTCCGTGGGTTCGCAAAGAGCTGGACACGACTGAGCGATAATATTGATAGAGTAACTCAAGTGAAATGCTGGGCTGGATGAAGCACAAGCTGGAATCAAGATTGCTGAGAGGAATATCAATAACCTTGGATATGCAGATGACACCACCCTCATGGCAGAAAGTGAAGAGAAACTAAAGAGCCTCCTGATGAAGGTGAAAGAGGAGAGTGAAAAAGCTGACTTAAACTCAACCTTCAAAAAAGTAAAATCATGGCATCTTGTCCCATCACTTCATGGCAAATAGATGGGGAAACAATGCAAACAATGACAAACTTTATTTCTTGGGTCTCAAAATCATTGCAGATCATGACTGCAGCCATGAAATTAAAAGACACTTTCTCCATGGAAGAAAAACTATGACAACCATAGACAGTGTATTAAAAAGCAGACACATTACTTTGTGGACAAAGGTCCATATAGTCAAAGCTATGGTTTTTCCAGTAGTCATGTATGGATGTGAGAGTTGGACCCTAAAGAAGGCTGAGCACTGAATTGATGCTTTTGAACTGTGGTGTTGAAGAAGACTCTTGAGAGTCCCTTGGACTGCAAGGAGATCAAACCAGTCCATCCTAAAGGAAATCAACCCTGAATGTTCATTGGAAAGACTGATGCCGAAGCTGAAGTTTCAGTACTTCGGCCACTTGATGAGGAAAGCTGACTCACTGAAAAAGAGCCTGATGCTGGGAAAAACCGAAGGCGGGAGGATAAGGGGACGACAGTGGATGAGATGGTTGGATTGCATCACCGACTCAACTGACGTGTCTGAGCAAGCTCTGGGAGACGGTAAAGGACAGGGAGCTCTGGCGTGCTGCAGTCCATGGAGTCACAAAGAGTCAGACACGAATGAGCAACTGAACAACAATCACCTCAGACCACTGAATCAGAATCTGAGGTTGGGCCCAGGAATTTGTGTTTTAGTAATCTTTTGAGCTGATTTGTAGGTCCACTAAAGTTTGAGAACCACTGATCTACGTAACATTCCCCACCTCTCTGATGACTATTTCCCACCTTCTCAGATTAAGGCAAAGCCAGACAACATTCAGATATATTATTTTAATTAAATCTATTATTAAAATTATTATTTTATTAAAGAACCCATAATCACATACCATTGTCAGCTAACAAAAGTTATAATTCCTAAATATCAGCAAATATTGAGTTTTACATTTTCTCAGATACTCATATGTCTTTTTATACTTGATTTGTGTGAAGCAGTTCAAACACTGCCTTAGGTTGATATGTCTTTCAAATCTCTCTTAATCTATGATGATTTTTCTCCTTTTTCATTTCCCACCATTTATTTGTTAAAGGAACTAGATCATTTGTGACAGAGTTTCCAACATTCAGGATTTTCCTGTTTCTGCCCCTGTTATTGTCACATTTCTTTTACTTCTTCTGTATTTACTATAATCTAGCTGTTGGCTCTGGGCTTCCCTCGTGACTCAGCAGTAAAGAATTGCCTGCAATGCAGGAGTCTCCGGTTTAATCCCTGGGTTGGGAAGATCCCCTGGAGAAGAAAATGCCAAGCCACTCCAGTATTCTTGCCTGAGAAATCCCATGGACAGATGAGCCTGGCAGGCTACAGTCCATTGGTCACAAGAGTAGGACACAGCTTAGCTACTAAACCACCAGCTATTAGATGTAGAGGCTTGGATCACAGTCATGTTTGATTTTTTTGTCAGGAGTATTTCACAGGTGGTGCTATGTCCTTCTTGTTGCATCACAGCAGAAAGCACATCAATATCTGGCTGTTTTTCTTTTTCTGATGTAAAGGTTGATTGATTAATGAGTTCAAATGTTGACAGCATGGTCTATCTTGTATCAATGTTTCTCAGGAGCCTTTTAGCTAATGGTCTTAGCAGACACTGATGATCATGGCCTCTGCTCATTATTTCATTTAGAGATACAAAATGGAAATATTCTAATTTTTATATTTTTTCTTCATTTATTACTTGAAATTAAAACTCTTCAAATATTTGGACAGGAAGGGCAATATAAGTGCTCAGTTTAACTCCTTTTCCTTATAAACTAGTCCTCAAATGAATTTACATTCTAAGTTCCTACTTTTGAATATCATTATATACTTGCAGATTTTAATATATTGACATTTTTAACTCACTTCAGTCATAATTCATTATGATGCTTAAACTGTCCTCTTTGGCCAGAAGAAAGAATGGAGGTGTAGGAGGCTAAGGGCTGTCATCTCAATAAAAGGTACAGTATGTTGCTCAGTTCCTGAATTTGAGCCAATTTTCAGATCTAGAATCTACTGACTATAAAGAAGTGTCTGGGTCCTTAGGAGAAGGACTCTGCAGCATTGTGTATACTATATTGTAATGATTTCTTCATTCATTCCCCAGAGGAATCCAGGGTATTTACTTAAGGCATTTACGATGGGGAAAGGGTAGTGACCAATCATTTCAAGGAGCTTTGGAGTGAGGCTCTAATTGTTTTGATAACTGGAGACCCAAAATGTCATCATCCCTCCTGTTAGAGCGGGTTATTACAGAAGCAGCTAATAGAGTCCTAGCTAAAGTCTGGTTTACAGAGAATTCACTGGGTCTGCAGATTTACCTGCTGGTCATTTCCCTAGTCCCTGAGTATGTAATTCCAATAGACATAATTAGCAGTTGAAGTACTAGGTTGTTAGGCTGTTGGGTAGGAGCTGCCATAGTGAAAAGCTTAACTAGAGGCCTTTAAAATCATTCTTTGGCCCAGCTAAGATAATGAAAACTTACACTGTGTCCCAGAGGAGATGGTGGTATTTAGTGTTGCTCCGGATCCCACAGTGATGTAGACTACCACAGCAAGCTCAGCCAAGTAGTAGTCTCAATTCAAGTTGAGTTGGACATGCTCTCATTGCTAGGGCAGATTAGTAAGGCCTTAGGTACATGTTATGTAACTATTGATTTGGTGAATGCATTTTTTTATATTCCAATCAAAAATAAGGATAAGAAGCAGTTTACATTGATGTGGAAGAGATAACTTATTTCTGGCTTCATCCAAGGACTGTGTTACCTCTTCTAGCCTCTATTTTAATACAGTCTGAAGGGATCTGGACTGTCTGGACACCCTGCAGAACATCACATTGATATATTACACCTATAATATACTGATGGGTAGGATGAACAATAGGTAGCTTGTATCCTAGAGGCCTCAGTAAGATACATGCATCCAGAGGGTAGGAGATAAATCTTAAGAAAGTTCAGGGATCTGCCACTTCCATAAGGTTTTTAGAGGTTCAGTAGGCACTGGCGTGTGGAGACATCCCCTCCAGAGTGAAAAACAAGTTCCTGTATCTTGCAACTCCCACAGAAATGAAGCACGATACCTGACGGGCTTCTTTGGGTTCTGGAAGCACAAATTCCACACCTAGGAGTACTGCTCTGGCTGATATCCTGGGCGAAAGTTCTGTGCCACCTGGAACAGCAGTAGGCTCTGCAGCAGTCAGTGTGGAATATACAGCAAGTCCCAGTGGGAGATCACAATATGGGCCCCTGGAATTTTAGAGCAAGGTAATGCCGTCTGCAGCAGAAGACTTTACTCAAGAAACAGCCCCTGGCATGGTACCAGCCCCTAGTAGGGACAGAAAGCTAGACTATGGGGCACCAAGTTATCATGGATCTGGAAGTGCCCGTCACAAGCTGAGTTCTGTCAGACTTGCCCAGCCATAAAGTTGTTGGACCCAGAAGCAGTTCATCATAACACAGTGAAATGATGCATTCAAAATTAAACTCCAGTAGGACCAGAAGGCATGAGTGAACAGCATGACCTAGTAGCCCAGACCCCCATATCACCCACTATGCTTGTACCAGCACCCCACCCTCAGGCTGTGTGGCCACATAGGGGGTCACATTTGACCAGCTGAGGGAGAAGAAAAAAGCTCAAGCTTGATTATGAATGGGTTGGCTTGGTATACGGGTAGGAAGTGAAAAATGGATGGCAGCATATTACACCCACATTCAGTCGTGTCCCTAAAAGATGGTGGAGAGGAAAAAACTTTCTAAAACTTTAAGCAGTGTAGGTGGTTATTCACTTTGTGTGGAAGAAGTGACCCATGGTGAGAATTTATGCAGATGCCTAGATTGGAGACAGGGAGGTCTGGAGAAGAGGCATGTGGTCAAACATTTCGAGTGGGCATAAGAGTAAAGATTTTTGTATCTTATCTTCATTCTGACCAGAAAGCATTAACCATGGGAAAAGGAATGAAACCACCAAAGAGATAAAATGTTTCTACCAGTTGATGTCAGCCAAGTGTTATCATGACCCACCCCAGAACTGGCACAATGGGCACATGAATGGAATGGCCATGTTTGCAGAGACTGAGGCTACTGAGCCCAGCAACATGAAACCCCACTTACCATGGCCAGTCGAGCTACTCCTGCCTTTGAAGGTCTAGCTTGCCAGCAACAGAGACCAACACTGAGACCCCAATATAGCACTATTATTTGAGGAGATACAGCAGCCATTTGGTGGCAAGTCAACAATACTGAGCCCTTTCCCTTATAAAGTAACCACTGGTTCATCCTCATTGGGATAAATGCCTACTCTGGGTATGGGTTTGCCTTTTTTGCCTGCAGAGCCTCAGCTGTACCACTATCCAGGAGCTTGCAGAAGGCCAGATCCACTGGTATGAAAGCCTACTCTACACAGCATCCGAAAAGGGGAACCACTTCACATTAAAGGTGATTTGAGTATGAACTCATGACCAAGGCATCTATCTACTGGTTGTATCACCCGTTGCACTATCTAGAAGCTGCCAGCCTGAAGGCGTAGTACTGAAGAACTGAGTACTGAAAGCTCAGCTGAGGTGCCAGTTTACAGGCAGTATTCTGCAAGGATGGAGGGCCAGTATATAACTGAATCAGAGGCCTCTGAATGGCACTGCTCCTAACAGGAAGAATACATGGGTCCAGAGGAAGGAACAGAAGTGGCCTCACTAAACATCTCAGTGAGTCACTGGGCAACTTTATGCTTCCTGTGACTGTAACTCTGGGCTTTGCAGGTTTAGAAAGGGAGTGCATTTTTGCTAGGGAACACAAGAGTTCCATTGAACTAAAGGCTATGGTTACTGTTCGGGCACTTTGAACTCTGTGTCCAGGCCCCAGCAGGCAAGAAGAGAAGTCCCTATCTTGGCAAGAGTAACTGACCTAAGCCGACAGGAAGAGGAGGGGCTGCTTTCATATAACGGGCAGGAAAAATACATGTGGACTGCATGTGAACCATGTGGAAGTTTATTGATACTTAATTGGAACTGGAAGGACATGTGCAGCAATCCCAGCCTGAGAAATGTCTAATTACCACCCAATATATATTTTCATTAAGAGAGCATTTGGGTCATACCCATGTAAACCACTAAGACCTGTAGAGTGACAGGTAGAGAGTCATAAATTTTGAATCAGATGATGGAGGAGGAGGAGGAGGAAGATGAGTAGTAGTTACATTCCTGAGACCAACTGAGTAACGAGGGTGTAATTTGTCCCAGTAACCTCCTTCTTGTAAGCTCTTGCTCCAGAAGAGAGGTCTAGGGAAATTGTAGAGGAGCTGCTCCCAGAACATGAGTGGGGAAGTGGAACAGTGGGGATGCAAGGGGTGTTTCTTGTGGTCATGGGATGCACTGCTCAGATCTTCCTTCAAGAGAGACTAGAAAGGAAGGAGTGAAGAAGTCATGAAGTAAATAAGAATAGATGCAAATGCTTCTAAAGCTACAGAAATGTTGGGAAATGATACTTATAAAGAAGATGATGAAGATGAAGGAAACAGAAAGAAAGCTTTTGACAAAATGCCTTTAGTAACAATTAAAAATAACATCAGTTCACCTCTAAAAGTCAAGGCACAAATTAAAAATAACTATGACAATTCCTGCCAAGCCAGCCTCTTCAGAAGCAGATGCTACCCAAATACACTAGTAAGACATTTGTTAATGGTGATATGAAGCTTTTCAAACAACTAAATAAATGTGACTCTCTGCCTATAACTCAGGCAAAAGGTTGCACACCATCAACTAAGATTATTTTTATTTGTGATGCTACAACTGTGAACTCAAATGAAGTTGACAGTGAACTGGAACCCTCAAAGAGTCTTAACAGGAAACCACAGGGGTGGATCTGTGATAAGATTATTGATACTGTAGGCCAGATAGTGCCACCTCTGTTAAATTCTGATACTATTCCTCTTGAGGACAGTAAGCAAAATTCACAAGATGCCAGCAGAGTTTCCCTAAAGTTCCCACAAGCCTTTTGAGCTCAAAATGTGAAACAAATTTGGGGCAACTTAGAAATGTAAATATTGTTGCAACCTGGGAAGTTAATTCATCTTATTTTTCATACTGGACCTCAGCTCTCAAGTGTCTCTTGTGTCCCAACACTTACTCTGTACCGCACTTTAACCTGGCAAAAAAAAAAAAAGGGAAAGCATCAAAATATTCACCTTGGCATGTCTCACATGATCTTATTTATATCAACTCGTTCTCTTGTTTACAGGCAAAGGTTCCTAAGTAAAGTGTCATTTTTATTTCCTTTATATAGAGAGAGATACAGAGGGAGAGAAACTGCTATGAATGTTATAGTTAGCTGACAGTCTTCTAGTGCTATACCTTGGGAATTCACCACAGCATTTATGTTATAGCCTCATCCTCCCTGCGGAGAAGGCAATGGCAACCCACTCCAGTACTCTTGCCTGGAAAATCCCATGGACGGAGAAGCCTGGTAGGCTGCAGTCCATGGGGTCCCGAAGAGTCAGACATGACTGAAGCAGCTGAGCAGCAGCAGTAGCATCCTCCCTGAACTGCTCCCCATCAAGACTGAGCACAGCTCTGGTATTAGAGCCAGGCTATGCCCACCCAAATGGGGAACCCTTCAAATGGTCAGTCTTTGTTCGGAGGCTCCTCATTGGTCTAGCCAAGACTTCTCAGAGCTGAATGGCAGCTCTTTCTTGTTTCATGGGTAGCAGAACTGCCTCAGTGTGAGGGCACTCCTGGCCTCCTGCCTCCTCTTTCTTTTTTTCTTTATAGCTATTTTCCCCAACAAATCTCTTGATGTCTACTTTTCCATGGACGTGAACTGACCAGTCACATGTATTTCCAGATGTTTAGCATCCCTGGCCTTACCCACAAATGCTGGTGGCACTGTCCCCATTTTGAGGTAACTAATGACACCTTCACAGATTGCCAAAATGCTTCTATTGAGAACCACTCAAGAACATAGTCATCAAGATCACAAAACTTTAGCTCAAAGAACTGTTCAGGTAAAACAATTATGAAACAGAAAAGTTTAATGATATCCTCTGTTCCTTTTCTCCCTCTCCTACAGTGCCTTCACCTCCTTTTCATTTTCTAATCTCTCAACTGAAACTGATAAACTTGAATAGTGGGGTTTTAAGGACCAAAGAGGCTGTACAGCCACAGAATTTAGAAAAAAATTTAGGAAATGACCACCTTCTGAAACTGAAGCTAAAGAGAAAAATCAGTTATGACAGATGAAATTAGCTCCTGTGTAAGTAATCTGCTCTTGAAATTGGCTGCAGAAGTATTGCTTTTGTGATTATAATGCTTTCCAAATTTCCATCAAGTCACAAGGATATAGTCTCGGGAAGACATTCTTGGAATGTGGAGGGATTGTGGAGTAGTCAGTAGTAGGTAGCACCATCTGAAAAAGATCCACAAATTTTAGTGTAGTTGACAAGTCTGTAGCAGAGATCATTTTCACTTTTAATTCAATAAATATTCACCTAATTATTTATTGCCTACTATGCCCCAAGTATTATATATTAAGCACAGAACATACAATAGTAAACAGAACATGATTTTTCTGTTTTTGTTTGTTTGCAAAGTTGCTTCAGTCATGTCCAACTCTTTGCGACCCTGTGGACCATAGTTTGCTATGCACAGAACATACAATAGTAAACAGAACATGATTTTTCTGTTTTTGTTTGTTTGCAAAGTTGCTCAGTCATGTCCGACTCTTTGCGACCCTGTGAACTGCAGCCCACCAGGCTCCTCCATCCATGGGATTCTCCAGGCAAGAATACTGGAGTGGGTTGCCATGCTCTTCTCCAGGGGACCTTCCCCACCCAGGGATTGAACCTGGGTCTCTTACATCTCCTGCACTGGCAGGCGGGTTCTTTACTACTAGCACCACCTGGAAAGCCCCATGGTCCTTCCCCCCAAAGAACTTATTATCTTGAGAATGCATTCTCAATGGGCATAAAACCTTCCATATTACAGTGGTTTGTGGCCTTCCAGTACATAAACAGGTATATAGGATATCTGTGGTTTAAGATCTCATAGGGGATGGGAGTAAAATTAGTGTAAAAATGCCTAAAATGGCTTCTTAGGTCATTCATGAAACTAAAGTTAACCTGATGTAAAGGAGGAAAAAGAGAAAAAAATGAATAAGATGAGAGAAAACAAGAAGGAAAAGTAGCATGATGAAAGAGAAATAGGAAAGAAGAGACGAGAAAATAAGGTATGCGAAATTTTAAGAATACAAAAATAGTTCTGTCTACCACTGAGCCATATGACACACAACTTCTTTTCCTTGACATTCTGAAATACAAGCTTATTCCTCTACGTTATTTCTGGCTTTGGCAACAAAGCATTAAATGTGAAAAGCAATACTGGAATGCCTGCTTTTCATCAAAAGAATTCCCATATCCGAAATCACTCATTCTTAATCAAATATTCCACAGGTCCTCACTTCTCTCATTTAAAATTTAAACTTAAAAAACTATTTTCTATTAGGTTCCTAAGGACCCTGTTATTCCACTTCTGTACATGTAATGTGAACTTTGTTAGCTCCATGATTATCAAACCCTTCATTATTATAGCCATTATTTCTTTCATTTATCTGCCACAGTAGACAAAGACATTTGTTGTCACTTGATAGCTTATCAAGCTTCTCTGTAGTTTGGATTTACCCCTCTGGACCATATCCTTTCCTTTGTTCTGAATATGGGTGCACCAAACAACCTTATGATTACTAGTTATATTTTTTGGATATCTTGATATAAGGAAGAAAGCTACCTTACTAGCAGACATTGGTATTTCAGTTAATAGACTCATCTTTACTAGCACTTTAAAATATTTATATATATATTTTATTGTGATATAACTAACAAGGACTTCCCAGGTGGCTCAGTTGTAAAGAATCCACCTGCCAAGCAGGAGACACAGGTTTGATCCTTGAATCGGGAAGATCCCTTGGAGAAGGAATGGCAACCCACTCCAATATTCTTGCCTGGAAAATCCCATGGACAGAGGGGCCTGATGGGCTACAGTCTATGATGTTGCAAAGATTTGGACACAACTGATCACGTACATGTGTGCAGCATTCCATTGTCTAGATGTACCAGTTTATCAGTTCACCTGTTGAAGGATATCTTGGTTGCTTCCAAATGTTAGCAATTATGAATAAAGCTGCTAAAAAATATGTGTGCAGGTTTTAATGTGAACATAAGTTTCCCATTGTTTTGGATAAATACCAGGAAGTGCAATTGCTGGATCATATGGTAAGAGTTTGTTTTCTAAGAAAACAAACTGTCCTCCAGTCCGCCAAACTGTCCTCCAAAGAGTTTCTACCATTTTGCATTCCCATCAGCAATGAATGAGAGTATCTGTTGCTCCACATCCTTGCCAACATTTGGTGTTAACAGTATTCTGAATTCTAATTCTAACACCATTCTAATAGGTGTGTAGAAGTATCTCATTGTTCTAGTTTGCATTTCATGATGATTTATGATGTGGAACATCTTTTCATATACTTATTTCCTATCTGTTTATCTTCCTTGTTGAAGTGTTTGTTAAGGTTTTTGGCTGATTTTAAACTCAGATTATCTTCTTATTATTAAATTTTAAATGTTCTTTGTATATTTTGGATAATAGTCCTTTATCAGGTGCATCTTTTGTGAATATTTTCTCCAGTCTGTGGGTTGTTTTCTAATTTTCTTGACATTGTCTTTTGCAGAGCATAGTTTTTAATTTTAATGAAGTCCAATTTATCAATTATCTCTTTCATGGATGATGTCTGGTGTTTTATCTAAAAAGGCATCACCAGTTACAAAATAAATGAATCATGGGGATGGAATGCATAGTATGGGGAATATACTCCAGAATATTGTACTAACTTTTGTGTGGTGACAGATGGTAACTAGATTTATTACGGTGATCATTTTGTAATGTATAGAAATACTGAATCACTATGTTGTGCATCTAGAACTAACACAAGTGTTGTAGGTTAATTATACTTAAATATGTAAATAAAATTTTAAAAGGACATCACTATACTCAAAGTTATCTAGGTTTTCTCCTATGTTATCTTTTAGGAGTTTTATAGTTTTGTGTTTCACATTTAGGTCTGTAATTAGAGTTAATTTTTGTTAAGGGTATAAGGTTTGTGTCCAGAATATTTTTGCATGCAGATGTCCAGTTGTTCTAGCAGCATTTGTTTAAGTGACTATCTGCTCCATTGTGTTGCTTTTGCTTATTTTGTCAAAGATTGATTTAATTTATGGGTGTCTGTTTCTGGGCTGCCTATTTTGTTGCATTGATCTATTTGTCTATTATTTTACTAATACCACAGTATCTCTATTACTGTAGCTTTAGTCCTTCAACTTTGTTCTCGACATTTCATTTTGGTTTGATAACTGTATGTATACTTGTGTAACTGTAGCAAAATATAGATCCTTTCTGTTACTCCTGAAAGTTCTCTTATATCCGCCTTGCCATTGCCCTCTCCAGCCAACTTATGATGCCAGATTAGTATTGTCTTTCTTGGATTTCACATAAATAGAACCATATAGCACACACTCTACTGTGCCTGGCTTCTTCTTTTTACTAAGATATCTGTGAGATTTATCCATGTTGTTAGGCATACTGGCAATTTGTTTTTATGGCTGTGTTGTATTCTATTGTATGGGGCTTCCCAGGTGGCACTAGTGGTAAAGAACCTGCCTGCCAATGCAGGAGACATGAGACGTGGGTTCAATCTCTGGGTAAGATCCCCAGGAGGAGAAAATGGCAACCCACTCCAGTATTCTTGCCTGGAGAGTCCCATGGGCAGAGGAGCCTGGTGGGTTACAGTCCATAGGGTCTGAGTCAGACAGAGACACGACTGAAGCGACTTTGCATGCAAGCACATGCATTCTATTGTATAAATATATGATTTGCTTATCTATGCTCCTGTTGATGTACATTTGAGTTGTTTCTAGTTTTTAGTTATTATGAATTAGGTTGCTTTAAACTTTGTCTTTTTGTGAATATGTATTTTCATTTCTCTTTGATAACTATCTAAAACTGATACTGCTGGGTCATGAATAGGTTAGATGAATATTTAACTATAAACAAACTGCCGAGCAGTTTTTCAAAGTGTTTTTACTATTATACACTCACAACAGCAATGTATGAATTCTAGCCGGTTCAAATTCTAATCTTTGTGTTATTATTAGACTTTGATTTTAGTGCATGTAATGCAATCTCATCATGGTTTTCATTTGCATTTCCCTAATGATGCTAAACTGTACTCTGCTTTTTAGGGGTAAAAAGAAACTTACGTGCTATGGGCAGATTTTCATATAAATAAAAGAGATTTACATCATCATTTTTAGCAGCTCAGGGGTTTTTCACTGTATGTAAGTACTATCATATATTTAACTAGTGTCCTAGTGATGGTACTTAACACTGTTTCTAGAAGCATATACTATAAAAAAGGGAGTGAGGAACATCTTTGTAAATGTTTTATTTTCTTTAGCGTGTATGACGAGAACATGAGATTGCTGGGGTAAAGGCTAATGCTTATGTTAAATTTTGATAAATATTGGTGTGCCAATTTCAATTTCACACCAATAATGCATGCCAGTAATTGCATCCCCATCCCACTGTGTACACTGACAAAAAGGATGTTTGCAACTTGAACATCTTTTCATTCGTTAATTAGATGTTTTTCTTGGTTTAAGAAAGTCCTATTGATATCCTTTGCCAATTTTATTGTGTTGTTTTAAAATTGATATTCTATGAGCTTTTTGTGTATTAGGAATCTTTTTCCTTCTTTTTTCACATGATACACATTGATTTTCCATTGGTTATTATTTGTATGTAGATTACAATCTTTATGTGGTTAATTTTTATCAATTTTTTCTTTTATGGTTTCTGGTTCTTGCTTCATACTTAGAAAAGGCCTTTCTCAACTCAGGATTATTTTAGTTTCCTCAATTTTCTTGTAGTATTTTTATGGTTTCATTCTTTAAATTCTTGATTCATCTGGTATTTAACAAATATAATAGTTGAATAGCCTGTCCCCAATGTTTAGTCATTCCTCAGATTATCCTTTTCCCACTGACCAATGATTTGTAACATACAGTTTATTGATACCACTGAGACTTCTGGAGTCAGACTGACTGTCTTCATCAATCACCAGTAAAGGCTCTGGGTAATGTTGTAAAATCAAGATAATAATAATTCCATCTATCTTACAGAGAGTGAAATAAGATAATCTGAAAAAGGACTCCAGTAGTTGACATGTAATTGTTCAGAGGATGTGAACTACTATTATTGATGTGTACACAGCAGTTCATTTATGGATTCTGTATTTTGTTCCTTGATATATCTCTCACATCTATGTGATCCATTAACATCCATTACCTATCTCTCAGTCCCATCTAATGACTCCTCTTTCCTCATTTTCACAAAAAGGGTCCTAATTTCAGTTGCCTTTCTAATCATAACTAGAGCTCGAAAATGTTAACCTTGGGGAGGGGATAAGCTGTGCTACACAGGGTCGTCACAATTAAAACCCAAGCTCGGCGGCATCGGAAGGGGGAAAGCAGGCTGCCCATTCCTCCTACCTCCTGTTCTGAAAGGCTGAAGTCCTACCTTATTTCAGCCCTTGGCCTATAACTGACATTCTCAAAACCTAGAATTTGTCTTCCAACTCTAATTTACCACCTAGAGACAAACCGTTCACAGCGTTACCCCAGTGGGCCCTGAACTTGAGGTGGTGACACGTTTTGAGATTTGGTGCGGGCGGCGAGGGGGACTGGCGCCTGGGGCCCGGTTCTGACCTGGCCGTTTCCTCCAGGCAGGCTGCGCCGGCTCCCCACTCGTGGGCGGAGGCCCCATGGCCGACGTAAGGCAGCGACTTCGAGACTCCCTATATCAGCACGGTCCGGCACGAAGGCAGGCGGCGGTGGCGCCAGGACCACCACCCGAGCCCTCAGACAGGAAAAAATGTGTGAAGAGCGGGGCCGAGCGCACAAGCGGGAAGCTGGAGGAAAGACCCGGAGACGCTGCGTGGGGAGGAGGCGAAGGAGCGCGGCTTCCCGCTCAATTGCGCGCTTCACTCTGGCTCCCTGAAGCAAGTGCCAGCCCCGGACTGTGCGTTCCCTTCGCCTCTGGGGATCTTGGCGACCCCCAGAGGCCTCTCCGGGCGCCGCCCGGGCCTGGCGTTCCCGCGGTGATTGTCCGCAGCTCCCGCCTCGGGCCGCTCGTCTCCTCCCTCTAACGGCCTCCGGCCGCGGTCGGCGTCCGCGGCGGAGGGTGACGTCGGCGTGGGGGCGGGACTTCCTGCTTCGCGCGCCCTTGGGTCTCGTTACGGAGCCCGCTCCGTGGGGTTTGAGGGGCGGCGGGCCCGGGGTGCCTTCCTGGCCGGACTTCGGCGCCGGCCCCGCACCCCTGAGAAGGCCGGTCCGCCGAGGAGGAGCGGGGCTTTTTTCCATCGCCGCCGGCGCCCTCTCTGCCTTTGGAGCTCTCCCGGGATACCCCACATTTCCCTGGGGTCGGGAGCCCGAGTGGCGCGCTCGGCTGTCCGGCTCCTGCTCTTCAGCCTGTGCCACGAGCTGCAGCCGAGACCTCGTCAGACGTGACGGGCTGGGCCGGCAACCCGCGTGCGGGACCGCCTCCCGTGGCCCCAATACCCCGGCGGGAAGAGAGCTGGGAGAGTATCCGCCTGGCGAGTGCGGCCAGAACACCGGTCACTTTTCTGTGCGCACGTTGCAAGGACCGTGTGTGAGTCTGGTAGGTAACGCTGTCTTGTCCGTGGCTTGGAATACTCATGGCTTTTTTCTTCACAACTTGCCCTTGAGTTCTTCTTTTGTAATTTTTCTCGTGGAGCAGTTGGAGAGGGTGTTAGAAAAGTAAGCTGGGAGAATATTCTGTAGCCGATTGACTGCACGTGAAACTCTTTATGGGGCTTTTGGATGTACTCTGGCGTGGTGCTCGTGTAGCCCGTTTAAAACCTGACTAAACGTGTGATACATCTAGTTTCGCTTGCGAAAAAAAAATTATGCTACCGTTTTCGTTGACCCTGAAGACAATTCTAACAGTGATGTTGGCTGTCATTACAGAGATAACGTTAGAATATGTGAGTGCATCCTGGGCTTTAATTTTGATATGCCCTCAGTGTCCAAATTTTGACCAAAATAAACGGGCACTTGGCTTTTAAAATGCCCCTTCCAAGTATTTTAAAAGCCTCTGGTCACAAAAGTTGTAATGATGAAACTGTCTCAGTAAAATCTTGAAGATGTCTAGGATAACAAGAAACTTGTTCATAGTTTCTCATATATAGTATATAGTTCATACTGTGTTCAGACTGTGAGCATAAAATACTTGAGTAGATCTAAAACTGAGTAGGTTGTTAAAGCATTGCTTCTGTTACCAAGCAACATCTCTTGTAAACAAGTCTAATGCTCAACTAGAATATAATTAAATGTATGTATCCTACAATTATCTGGATTCAGAATTTTCTAAATTCAGGGGTTCAGTCTGTAGGTGGTTGCAGTTCATACTCACCTTTTGTATTGAGCTGCGATTTCAAACTCATTTTGTTTAGAATTATTAGATTGCTTTAAATTTCAGAGTTGTGTAGAACTCTCCAGAGAGTTAAAAATGAATTTGAGTTACAACCTTTGGTTTTTTGGGACATAGTAAGTCAGATGTTCCCCTTTGAGCATTTTCTAACCAGGTGAAGTGTGGTTGTATTTAGAAATTTTATCAAGTAGTAGAGTAATACCAATTTAGGGTAACAGCATTCGGAGATTGAAACACTAACTGCCCACAGGTGGTTTTTAAACCTTGGTTTAGCCGATAATCTCACTCTTCTTCCACTCATTGAACCCTTAATGATATAATTTGTTTGGCAAGTAAGGTGTACCTGGGAGATACCGTGGATTTGGTTCCAGACCACTGCAGTAAAGCGAGTCACATAAATTTTTTGTTTTTATTTTTCAGTGCATATAAAAGTTGTGTTTACACTCTACTGTAGTCTATTAAGGGTGCAGTGTGCATTATGTCTAAAAATATGCATATCTTAATTAAAAAAAATACTTAATTGCTAAAAAGTATTGACCATTGTCTGGCAGTGCAGAGTTGCCACAAACCTACAATATGTAAAAAAAAAAATGCACTGTTTGTGAAGTGCAATACCATGAAGCGCAATAAAATGAATTATGCTGGTAGGTAGTTTTTAGACCACTTTTGGGGTGATATTTGGCGGGTTACTGCCAATTATGTAAGAAAGGTGAGAACATCTGAGACACTGAGAGTGAATGACTTCTTTGAAGTCTTGACTATTAGTGATGGGAATTGGAACTTTAAGTTTTATTTACATCATGCCCTGACTATTTCAAAAATCTGTGGACTTCGTTTTAGTCCTTTCCCTCTTTGCTTTCCTGTATACTGATGTTGAAGTAATGAAATTGTCAAGAATTGGGCAAGATAAGCAAAGGAGAAAAATTCAGAATGACTCATGCATGCTGTGTGATAAAATCCTTAGTAATCAGAAGTCAGCATTTTGTCATGGGAAGTTATAATTTAAGAAGCCTAGAAGAATGAAATCTTAACAGGTTAGTGAATGGTCAGAGTTCTTTGTATGTGTGGTGTTTTCTAGGTGCTGTCTCTGCCTAAAGTAAATGAGTTTTATTTTAACTTTGTCATACATAATGTATTAGGCTCAGCAAGTAATTTTCTTAAGTTGTCTAATCTGTGTAAAAATGTTCAGAAGTATACTCTTTCCTGTTGACTGAAGTTCACGTTTCTTATCTGAACTCTTCATAATTTCATCACACTCTGCCTTTTCAAGCTTATGTTCTGTATAGAAAAGCTATCCTCTGACCAGACCATCCTCTAACCCTACTATGTGCTTTCTCCTTTCCTTACCAGTCTTCGTGTCTTTCTCCCTGCCTGACCTGATTTCTTTCCTTTCCTGAAATCTAAATAGTACGCTCTCTATAAAGTTGAGCCCTTAGGGAGGAAAAATTCTCTACCCTGTTAGGGTCTCTGGCCAGGCCTAATAATTAAATTGATATAGATTAAATTGATATAGTAGAACAGCATACAAGTTAAAAAAAATTTTTTTTTCATGTACACAGAGAATGAAGACTGGAAAAAGTGACCAGAGCAGGAAGTTTTTATGAATCTTCCTTGACTTACAGTGCTGTTACCTCCCCTATCATAAGCTGATGCGTTTAATATACCTAACCTACCCAATTATATCATACCTTAGTCTACCCTACCTTAAACATGCTCAGAGCACTTATATGAGCCTACAAGTTTGGGCAAAATCATCTAACATGCATCCTATTTTATAATAAAGTGTTGATTATCTCATGTAACTTACTGAATACTATACTGAAAGTAAAAGATAGAATGGTTTTATGGGTCCAGAACGGTTGGAAGTGTATCAGTTGTTTACCTTCTTGATTGCTGGGAGCTGCAGCTCACTGCTGCAGCTGCCCAGAATCATGAGAGAGAGGGCTGTACTGCATATCACAGGCTGGCAAAAGATCAAAGTTAAAAATTCGAAGTGCGGTTTCTACTGAATGTGAATTGAAAGTGAAAGGTGAAAGTGTTAGTGGCTCAGTTGTGTCCAACTGTGACCCCCATGGACTGTAGCCAGCCAGGCTCCTCTGTCCATGGAATTCTCCAGGCAACAGTACTGGAGTAGGTGGCCATTTATTTCTCCAGGAGATCTTCCCGACCCAGGGATTGAACTCAGGTCTGCATTGCAGGCAAGCTCTTTACCACCTGAACCAGTGAATTGCTTTTGCACTATTGTGAAGTCAAAAAGGTCCTAAGTTAGAGATGGTCTATATCTTTTAGACAAAGAAACTAATTTGTGAAAAATTGACAAAACAAAGAGTTTTGGGCTAGGAGGAGCAAATTGGAGAAATGACCAGGAAGATAACGGTTAGTTTAACAAGTTGGTACAAATTCCTTGGTTTTGATTCATTCACTGTCTCTGATGATAAGAATGTCTTCCTTCCTCCTGGTACAGGGAGGGCACCTTTCACATGGGAGTTTTATCTCCTGCCTTCTGGAAGAAAAAGGACGGTCTGAGTGCTTCTGTTGCATCTGCTGTTTCTCAGGTGCCTTTAACTCCGTCACTATACCAAAGGGGCAGATTTTGTGGTAACATGTACTGCACTCCACCTCTGAAGTCCTGCAGAATGTATTTATCAGTCCTGCTCACTTGAAACTTTATATTGTATTGTTATAACATTTCTGTGTATCTCTTAACCTTCCTAACTATAGATGATAAGCTCTTTAGGGGCAGAACATCAGATCTCAGTAAACTGTATCCTTAGTCTTTTCCAAATAGGAATTGCTGAATAAATGTTTATTAGAGATGAGGAATGTGTATTTGTACTCCTCCTATAGTGTAGTGCAAGTAAACAAAAATCTTTTGAGAGTAACTGAGGGAGAAGGGCAACTATCAGCCATAAGAAAGGGGATTAAAAAGAGGGGATTCAACTGGAATTGGAGGTAAAGTTTCTGTTCCTAGAAAGTATGAATAGTTGAGAATTTCCCATGACAGTATTAGCTGTAAGGACTCCCTTAGGAATGCTGGCACTATTTCCCTAGTGGTCTTGGGAGTTTGGTCAGTTTCCTGGTTCTTCTTTAGTAGAATCTGGGTTTAAAAAAAATAATTCCCCCACTCCCTTTCCTTCCTTTCTTCTTCCCTGCTTCTTCCATTCCTCTCTTCCTGTTTGCTCATTTTGCCCCTTTCCATTTTGCTTTTTACCAAGTAAAGACTTAATTTATGAAATTATGTTAGTATTTTCATTTGGCCCTCATAAATTAACAGTTCTCTTAAGTTTTATATTTTTCTATCAGGACTGCCTCTCTGGGTTCTGGAATGATCATGACTCTGTAGTCTAGCACTATTTTTTTTTTTTTTTAAAGCTTAACTGAGCTATAATCTGGAAAGAAATTAAAGCCATGAAGTGCCCAGTTATTTGTTTTCTGTATATTGTAACTTCAAATCACTTTTGGGTTAAAATTCATGGAGTTAGGAAGAACCTAAACCTAGCTATTCTCTTTTGGAAAGCATTTATCACTCTCGAGGTAGATCTTCAAGTAAATTCTAGGTATTTTAATAGTTTTGCTGTAAATCTTCTATCTGATGCTTATGACAAAGAGTCGTTTCAGTTAAAGGTGTTAGAAAGTTGAGTCTCAGAGTACTTTTGTAAATCTTGGTTTGTTTCAGTTGCTTTTTAGTGAGCCGGCTGTCTTAGCTTCTGAGTTGTTGCCCAGTAACACGATTGCGGTCGAGCATAGCAACCACTGGCAACGTTAGCTTTGGGCTACAGGGATTTTCCCAATGAAGTTGCAGTGCCTATCTCTAGTGTTCACATTCAGTGTGTTTTTCTCAACTGAATCACATTAAGGAAGACAAACTGAAATTACATATGATATAATTATGTATTTTTCTTTTAGTACTGACAAATCATAGCTTTCATGTTTTCCACATAGAGATGCAAGATAAATATATATTGACTTGCATGTGAAGAACATGTGAAAAGACTGGTTCAATTAAAGATTAGTCTATTCTAGACAGAAAAAACTGGTAAATAATAATTAATATCAGAGTTCTCTACAACTGATATAGCCAGCCAGAGCAGGAATGGATGAAGTTGAAATGGTTCTTCTTTAGATAACATTTTAATATTACTTCTAGAGGTTCATTGAGAGGGTAGATCAATAAGCATGAACTGATAGGCACCCTGATTTTGTGGGAAGAGAATTATGACTCAGGCGACCATAGCTTGACTAAGTCACTTAACCTTTCTTGGCCTATTTTCTCATTTGAAAAAATAAATTCCCAAAGATTTCTTTTAAGAAATTATATCCTTCCAATTTAAAGCAAATCTTATTTCTTCTGTTCATTGGTTTAGTCAGTATTTGAGTGCCCATTATGTGTCTTTCACTGTGCCAAATGCCAGAGTACCAGGTTGTGAATAAGACATAGTCTCAAGCAGCTGTGGTGGGAGAAATGGATAATTATTTGTAATATAAATACAGTAAATAAATAAGGATGTGTTCAAATGGCAACCCACTCCAGTATCTTTGCCTGGAAAATTCCATGGACGAAGGAGCCTGTACAGTCCATGGGGTCGCAAAGAGTTGGACATGACTGAGCGACTTCACTCACTGGGGGCATGTAGGGAGGACAGCTGACCTAGAACTGCAGACATGACACACTGTGATGGAGGAATGCCTTCGTTTGAATTATGTAAGAGTGTACAAAGAAATATTCAGCGTGGCCTGGAGGGAGTTAATCAGTCAAGGAAAACAGGAGTTTCTCTGAATTGGAGAGATAGGGTCAGAAATTGGCAGCCATGGTAGTAGTTAAGATCCTGGGTGTAGACAGGGGCTGGTGAACATCAGCATGTAATGAGAAGGTAGAGTGAAAGAATAGGGAGCAAAACCAGAGAAGGGTAGAGTTTTGGAATCCAAGGAGGGAATGTGTATCACATTTACTTTATTGTTTAAATGGAAGTTGCTAATCAAGAAACATAGTGTAGCTCTGTAAATGTAAACTCATCAATGCAAAGATGATCTCTACAAAGATCTGAAGTTGCAAATGGGGATAAGTCTTTGGTTAGCATCATATCAGAGAGGAGGAAGTATATGTTTTGGGGCCTGAATCCTGAGATTGAAAATTAAAATCTTGGCTCTACCACTTATACTAACTGCTTGGCTTTTTGGGAAAGTTATTTTAGGGTCCTCAAAAGGTCCAAAAAGAAGTTATTTTAGAGTCCTCAGTGTCTTCATGTGTAAAATGATAACTTTTTTTTTTTATCTGCAAGAGTCACATGGATTAAAAGATATATGTTGTAATGCCTGACTCAGTTACAGTGGGCACTTATTAAATGTTAGCTTTTATCCGTTCCACTGTTACAGACTCTTCTAAACACTTTTCTTTTCTGCCTGTTCTCCCCACTCCTCCACCTTCATCATAATCCTTCAAGATCCGCCAGCAGTCCTGCCTTTTCCTTGATACCTTTCTTTACAGATGGTAATTCCAAATTTTCTATAATGAAATGAACATATTCTTGTATCCCTTAGAACTTTCTTATCCTTTTATTATTAACTTTAGGAGATTTTATTGACTCACATATAAGAAGTCCACAGATAGGTGATTCTAGGATTGTCAAATCAGTGGCTCAGCGACATCATTAAGAACCTGGATTCTTTCTTTTTTGCTTAGCTAATTGAACTTAGGCTTGATTACAGAAGTCCAATCATCACATTTTCTAAAGTTCGAAAGACATAACTTCTCTACCCAATTGTAAGCATACAATTCATTGTTTTTTGGTACATTTGTAGAGTTGTACAACCATCATCACATTTTCATTAAACTCCCCCTACCCATTTCTCTCAGACTTGTTTGCAGTCAATCCACTGCCTAACCTACTTCCACAAACCAATCACCTGCTTTCTCTATACATTGGTCTTTTCTCCACATTTCATATAAATGGAATAAAAAATACATAGATAAATGTCTTTGGTATCTGACTTCTTTCACTTAATATTTTTGAAGTTCATCTGTGTAGCATGTATCAGTATTTTGTTCTTTTTTTATTGTTTTCATATAAGTGTTCACATTCATTCATCAGTTGGTGGACGTTTTGGATGTTTTCATTTTTCCACTATTGTGGATAATGCTCCCATGAATGTGTGCATAAATGTTTGGGTGAACACATGTTTTCATTTCTCTTGGGTAGAGTCCTTGGAGTGGAATTGCTGAGACATATGGTAAGTTTGTAGGGTATATTTGGTCTTTGTCCCTAATTGCTGACACAGAGCTCCTAAAACCTTTGGAATTCCCTGAGTGATATTCTTTTGTTACTCTTTTTTAATATATATATATATATATAATTGAAGTATAGTTGACTTACAGTGTTGCAGGTGAACAACAAGATGATTCAGTTACACACATATATTATTTTTGAAATTATTTTCCATTATAGGTTGTTCTAAGATATTGACTATAGTCCCCTGTGCTATACAGTAAACCTTTGTTGCTTTGTTGTTGTTCAGTCGCTAAGTCATGTCCAACTCTTTCCAGTTCCATGAACTGCAGCATGCCAGGCTTTCTTGTCCTTCACTGTCTCCCTGCGTTTGCTCAAACTCATGTCCATTGAGTCAGTTATGCCATCCAACCATCTCATCCTCTGTCACTCCCTTCTCCTCTTGCCCTCAATCTTTGCCAGCATCAGGATCTTTTCCAGGGAATTGGCTCTTTGCTTTAGGTAGCCAAAGTATTGGAGCACCAGCCTCAGTCCTTCCAATGAATATTCAGAGTTGATTTCATTTAGGATGGACTGGTTTGATCTTGCAGTCCAAGGAGCTCTCAAGAGTCTTCTCTAACACCACAGTTTGAAAGCATCAGTTCTTTGGCGTTCAGCCTTTTTTATGGTCCAACTCTCAAATCCATACATGACTAGTGGAAAAACCATAGCTTTGACTATATGGATCTTTGTCAGCAAAGTGATATCTCTGCTTTTTAATACACTTATCTAGGTTTGTCATAGCTTTTCTTCCAGGGAGCAAGCGTCTTTTAATTTCTTGGCTGCATCCACCATCCACATTGATTTTGGAGTTCAAGAAAATAAACTCTGTCAGTGTTTCCACTTTTCCACCATCTGTTTGCCATGAAGTGTTGGGACCGTGATCTTAGTTTTTTGAATGTGGAATTTTAAGCCAGCTTTTTCACTCTCTTCTTTTACCTTCATCAAGAGGCTCTTCAGTTCTTCTTCATTTTCTGCCATAAGGGTGGTGTCATCTTCATATCTGAGGTTGTTGGTATTTCTCCTGGTAGTCTTGATTCCAGCTTGAGCTTCATCCAGCCCAGCATTTTGCATGATGTATTCTGCATATAAGCTAAATAAGCATGGTGACAGTATACAGCCTTGATGTATACCTTTCCCAGTTTTGAACCAGTCCATTGTTCCATGTCTGGTTCTATCAGTTGCTTCTTGATGTACATACAGGTTTCTCAGGAGGCAGGTAAGGTGGTCTAGTAATTCCATCTCTTTAAGGATTTTCCACAGTATGTTGTGATCCACACAGTTTGTTGCTTGTTGCATATCCCTTTTTTTTTTAGTTAGAAATCTGGCATTCTATTCATACTGAATCAAACAAATGGAATCAAAATGTCATAAATTTTTTAGTTAGGCAAAAATTCATAAGTTTTCTAAAATATATATGTTATAAATATTATTTATATTTACGTATACAAAAGCTTTTCTATTTATACTTGATAAAGGCTTGAGAAAGAACATAAAAAAAGGGTGGAGAAATTAAAAAACAAACTAAATGAAATGGGAGCACTGAATATGAAATAGAAAAAGTGAAACAAACTAGATAAAAGTAAAAGATCATCATATAGTCTAGTTGTTTTTAAACATGGCTGCTCATTAGACACATATCTGTCTGGAGCTTTGGGGAAAAAGCAATTCCTCAGCATTTGTATTTTTCAGAAAAATTCCAAAATAATTCTCATATGCATCTGGATTTTAGAAAGTGATTACAGGTTTTTCTATTAAATGGTAATTTTGGTGGTATAGAGTTCTAGTACTTTTCTGTTGACCGATCATGATACAATGGTATTAAGTGAATAATAGTTAACATAGTCATAATAGTGAAAGATGTTTATCAATTTTCACACTCAAGAGCAAGACAAAAAATAAAAGATAATTGCAAGCCATAATGGGAACATGATTAACCTAACAGTATAAAATAATTACATACAATTTGGGGTGTCAAGCAGAGTGATGTGTTAAGTAGAAGTGCATATGTGCACATGTTTTCATCTGCCCAGCCAGTCTGTGTCTTTTGGTTGGTGCATTTAATCCATTTACATTTAAGGTGATTATCAATATGTATGATCCTGTTACCATTTGCTTAATTGTTTTGGGTTTACTTTCTGTAGGTCTTTTCCTTGTCTTTTGTTTTCTGTTTAGAGATACTCCTTTAGCATTTGTTGTAAAGCTGGTTTGGTGCTGCTGAATTCTCTAAGCTTCTGCTTGTCTGGAAAGCTTTTGATTTCTTCATCAAATATGAATGAGAGTCTTTCTGGGTAAAGTGTTTGTGGTTGTAGGTTCTTTCCTTTCATCACTTTAAATATATCATGCTATTCCCTCCTGGCTTGTAGAGTTTCTGTTGAGAAATCAGCTGATAGCCTGATGGGCGTTCCTATTTATGTTACTTGTTGTTTTTCCATTGTTGCTTGTAATATTTTATCTTTGTCTTTAATTTTTGTCAATTTGATTATTATCTGTCTAGGTGTGTTCTTCCTCGCATTTATCCTGCCTGGGACTCTCTGTGCTTCTTGGACTTAGTTGACTATTTCCTTTCCCATGTTAGGGAATTTTTCAGCTATTCCCTCTTCAAATATTTTCTCAGATTCTTTCTGTCTCTCTTCTCCTTCTGGGACCCCTATGGTGCATTTAATGTTGTCCCAGAGGTCTCTTCAGTTCAGTTCAGTTCAGTTCAGTTGCTCAGTCATGTCCGACTCTCTGCGACCCCATGAATTGCAGCACACCAGGCCTCTCTGTCCATCAGCAACTCCCGGAGTCTACCCAAACCCATGTTCATCGAGTCGGTGATGCCATCCAACCATCTCATCCTCTGTCGTCCCCTTCTCCTCCCGCTCCCAATCCTACCCAGCATTAGGGTCTTTTCCAATGAGTCAACCCTTCGCATGAGGTGGCCAAAGTATTGGAGTTTCAGCTTCAACATCAGACCTTCCAATGAACACCCAGGATTGATCTCTTTTAGGATGGATTGATTGGATCTCCTTGCAGTCCAAGGGATTCTCAAGAGTCTTCTCCAACACCACAGTTCAAAAGCATCAATTCTTCGGCACTCAGCTTTCTTCACTGTCCAACTCTCACATCCATACATGACCACTGGAAAAACCATAGCCTTGACTAGACGGACTTTTGTTGGCAAAGTAATGTCTCTGCATTTAAATATGCTATCTAGGTTGGCCATAACCTTCCTTCCAAGTAGTAAGCATCTTTTAATTTCATGGCTGCAGTCACCACCAGCAGTGATTCTGGAGCCCAAAAAAATAAAGTCTGACACTGTTTCCACTGTTTCCCCATCTATTTCCCATGGAGTGATGGGACCAGATGCCATGATCTTAGTTTTCTGAATGTTGAGCTTGAAGCCAACTTTTTCACTCTCCTCCTTCACCTTCATCAAGAGGCTCTTTAGTTCTTCTTCACTCTCTGCCATAAGGGTGGTGTCATCCGCATATCTGAGGTTATTGATATTTCTCCCGGCAATCTTGATTCCAGGTTGTGTTTCCTCCAGCCCAGCGTTTCTCATGATGTACTCTGCATATAAGTTAAATAAGCAGGATGACAATACACAGCCTTGACGTACTCCTCCTATTTGGAATCAGTCTCTTGTTCCATGTCCAGTTCTAACTGTTGCTTCCTGACCTGCATACAGGTTTCTCAAGAGGCAGGTCAGGTGGTCTGGTATTCCCATCTCTTTCAGAATTTTCCACAGTTTATTGTGATCCATACAGTCAAAGGCTTTGGCATAGTCAATAAAGCAGAAATAGATGTTTTTCTGGAACTCTCTTGCTTTTTCGATGATCCATCGGATGTTGGCAATTTGATCTCTGCTTCCTCTGCCTTTTCTAAAACCAGCTTGAACATCTGGAAGTTCACGGTTCACGTATTGCTGAAGCCTGGCTTGGAGAATTTTGAGCATGACTTTACTAGCGTTTGAGATGAGTGCAATTGTGTGGTAGCTTGAGCATTCTTTGGCTTTGCCTTTCTTTGGGATTGGGACGAAAACTGTCCTTTTCCAGTCCTGTGGCCACTGCTGAGTTTTCCAAATTTGCTGGCATATCGTGTGCAGCACTTTCACAGCATCACCTTTGAGGATTTGAAATAGCTCAACTGGAATTCCATCACCTCCACTAGCTTTGTTCGTAGTGATGCTTTCTAAGGCCCACTTGACTTCACATTCCAGGATGTCTTAGACTATCTTAATTTCTTTACATTCTTTTTTCTATATTCTGATCTGCAGAAGTGATTACTACCATTTTGTCCTCCAGGTCATTTATCTGTTCTTCTGCTATTGATTCCTTCTAGAGTATTATTCATCTCTGTTTGTTCTTTAGTTCTTACAGGTCTTTGGTAAACATTTCTAGCATCTTCTCCATTGTTTTTTCAAGATACTGGGTCATCCTCACTATCATCATTCTGAGTTTTTTTCTGGAAGGTTGCCTATCTCCACTTGATTTAGTTGTTTTTCTGGGATTTTATCTTGTCCCTTCATCTGGGACATAACTTTCTGCTTTTTATCCCGATTAACTTTCTGTAATGTGGTTTTGTTTTAGTCACTGTGGGATTGTGGTTCTTCTTCCTTCTTCTGTCTGCCCTCTCTCTGATGGAGGAGTCTAAGAGGCTTGTGTAAATGGAAGGGACTGGTGGTCGAAAAACTGGGTCTTGCTCTGGTGGACAGGGCCTTGCTCGGTAATCTATAATGCAGATTATCTGCTGATGGGTGGGGTTGTGCTTCCTCCTTGGTAGTTGTTGGACTTGAGTGACCCAGCCCTGGGACCTATGGGCTCTATGGTAGGGTTAATGGCGACCTCCAGAAGAGTTTATGCCAAGGAGGGGCCTTCCCAGACTGCTGCTACCAGTGCCGTGTCCCTGTGGTGAGCCCCTGCCGACCCATGCCTCCACAGGAGACCCTCCAACACTAGCAGGTAGGTTTGGTTCAGTCCCCTGTGGGGTCATTCCTCTGGGTCTTGGTGTGCACAAGATTTTGTTTGTGTCCTCCAAGGCTGGAGTCTCTGTTTCCCTCAGCCCTGTGGAATTCCTATAATCAAATCGCACTCGCTTTCAAGGTCAGATTCCCTTGGGATTCCCAGTCCTTTTATAAGATTCCCCAGGCTGGGGAGCCTGACATGGAGTTTAGAACCTTCACAAGTTCACAGTGGGAGAACTTCTTTGGTATTATTGTTCTCCAGTTTTGTGGGTCACCTATCTGGTGGGTATGGGATTTGATTTTATGGTGATTGTGCCTCTCCTTCTGTCTCTCTTTGGCTTCTTTTTTTGTCTTTGGACTTGGGGTATCTTTTTTGGTGGGTTCCAGTATTGTTCTGTTGATGGTTGTTCAACAGCTAATTGCGATTTTGGTGCTCTTGCAGGAGGAGATGCGCACGTGTCCTTCTATTACACCATCTTGAACCAGAGACCCATTTTTTTGTTATTCTTAATGAGCCCCTTTTGATCACACCTAAGTTTATGCCAATGTGGTGGTTTAGAAGGGGTCCTTAGATCCTCAGAAGGGACAGGTCACCAGAAAGACCATGTGATGAGACCATTGAGATTTTCAGCCTTACCCACTAACTTCTGGGAAGAAGGAAGGGAGACTAGACTTCTATAAAAACTCTTGAACAATGCAATTCTGAGAGTGTCTCAGTTGCTGAATATAGTGCTGAAAGAGTGGCTTTCCCCGAGGGCAGAAGCTCTGTGCCTCTTTCCCCATACTTTGCACCATGCAACCTTTGCATAGGCTGCTCCTGAGTTGTATCCTTTATAATTAAGCAGTAGTAGTAAATTGTTTTCTTGAGTTTTGTGAGCCATTTTAGCAAATTATCAAACCTGAGGAGAGAGTCATGGAACTCGTGACTTTCAAATGGTTGGTCAGAAGTATAGGTGGCAACCTGGGACTTACGACTGGTGTCTAAAGTGGGAGCACCACCTGGACTGAGCCCTTAAACTGTGGGGTCTGCACTACTTCTGGGTAGTTACTGTCAGGATTGAATTAAATTTTAGAACTCTGAAGTTGGTGAATTGGTTGATGGGAAGAAACTCTACAGAAGTGTTCTAACAACGGTTCAGAATGTGTTTTGTGTGTGTGTGTGTGTGTAAAATTTATTTATTATTTTTGGCTGCTCTGGGTCTTCATTGCTGTGTGAAGGCTTTCTCTAGTTACAGTGACTGGGGGCTACTCTCTAATTGTGGTATGCTGGCTTCTCATTGTGGTGGCTTCTCTTGTTAGGGAGCAATGGCTTAGCTGCCCCTGGGCATGCTCCTGGGAATCTTCCAGGAGCAGGAATCAAACCCGTGTCCCCTGCATTGGTAGACAGATTCTTAACCACTGGACCAACAAGGAAGTCCCCAGAATTTATTTTTAATCTTTTCGGAAACTGCCAAATTTTGTTTTCGAAAGTGACCAGTTACATTCCCATCAAAAATGTACAAGGGTTCCAGTTTCTCCACATTCTCATCAACACTTGGTATCATCTGTCTTTTTTATTATAGCCATTCCACTGAGTAACTGCTGCTGCCAATCAGTAGAGACTCCTGATTTTAACTTACATTTCCCTAAATGCAAATGATGTTAAGTTTTTCATGTGCTTCTGTGCTAGTCACTCAGTCGAGTCTGACTCTTTGTGACCCTTTGGATTGCAGCCTGCCAGTCTCCTCTGTTCATGGGATATTTCAGGAAAGAATACTGGAGTGGGTTGCCATTTCCTTCTCTAGGGGATCTTCTGATCCAGGGATTGAACCTGCGTTTCCTGTGTCTCCTGCATTGCAGGCAGTTTCTTTACCTGCTGAGCCATTGGGAAAGCCCTTTAAATATGCTTATTACCCATTTATAAGCCTTTGGTGGAACAGCTGTTCGAATCTTCTGCTCATTTTTTAGCTTTTTCTTTTTTACTTCTTACTGAGGTCTAAAAGTTTCTATATTCTGGATAAAGATCTTTTTATCAGAGATTTACAGAGACTTTCTGTCAGATTGTGGCTTTTTTCTTACTGATGTCTTTGAAGTGCAGAGTTCTTAATGAAGTATAACATATCATTTGTTTATTTATGGCTTGCATCAATATATCAATATTTTGATATTTGAGATGGTTGGATGGCATCATCAACTCAGTGAACATGAATGTGAGCAAACTCCAGTAGATAGTGAAGGACAGGGAAGTCTGATGTGCTGTAGTCCATGAGGTCTCAAAGAGACAGACACAACTAAGCAACTGGACAAGAACAATAATCAATATTTTTGACTTTGTGTTTCAAAACTTTTTGCATAATTCAGGGTCACAAAGATTTCTTCTGGGTTTTCTTTTAGCCCCTTCATTTAGATTTAGGATTCATATTGAATTAAGTTTCTTTTTAATTTTTATGCCAAGTGGATGCCAATTTGTCCTAGAACCATTTGTTAAAAAGGCTGTTACTTTCCTCCTTGGATTGTATTGGTGCCTTTGTAAAAAAAAACCAGTTGCCTATAACTTGAATTTATTTCTAGAGTGTTAATTATGTTTTGTCTACATCCCTGTGCTTCAGTACCAAGCTGTCTAGATGCCTGTAGTGTTATATAGTAAATTTCAAGATGGGTAGTGTTAAATCCTCTAATTTTTTCAAAAGTGGTTCTAGATCCTTTCTGTTTACATAGAAAATTTAGGAACAGTTTCTCAATTTCTACAAAATTTTCTGGGACTTGATAGAATTTTCATTGAATCTATAGATCAACATGGGAAGAATTGCTAACTTAAAATTGGGGCTTCCAATTCATAAACATGTAATATCTCTCCATTTAAATCTTTACTTTCAACACTTTAAAAATTTTCAGTATATAAGTCTTGTATTTCTATTAAATTTATTCCTAAGAATTTGATCATTTTTGATTCTAATGAGAATGGAGTTTCCATAGTTTGATTTTTAGATTGTACATTGCTGGCACATAAAAATGCAATCAACTTTTATATATTGTTTTTACATAGGTAATCATGTCTATGAATAAAACATTTCTACCTCTTCATTTCCAGTATGAATGTTGATGCATTCTTTTATTTATTTTTGCCTTATTGTGTGGGTCAGACTCTTCAGTGAGAGAATGAATGTTCCTGGTCTTGAGGGGAAAGTACACAAATTTTTACAGCTTAGTGTGATGTTACCAGTTTCTGGAGCATGTTCCTATCCACAGTTTTCTTATCTAGTGTTATTCATGTTCTTACATGCAGAATTCGGCAGCTTTTGTGAATAAGCACTTCAGTTTGTTGAATGCCTTTGATTGAATTCCAGAGCACTGATATGGCTGTTTTTTTGACTGTTTTGTGGAAAGGATTTGTTGACCTATTCGTTCTGTCAGGCTGGAAATAGGAGGTCTGTTTTTTGATTTATGTGTGGTATTCTTCTCTCAGGAGGATAAATCTTTTTATATTACTCATAATCCTCTGCACAGTATTAGACATTTATTGATCACTCCAAATGTACATAAATTAAATTTCACGATTTCCCTCAAGCCTCAAACTATAAGGCACTTGGGTTTGGGGAATTCTAAGCTAGTTTCTTGTGTTTCATATCCTTTTGATAAGTGGAAGAAACTGCTTACTATTCATTTAGCAAGTGTTTATTAACTACCTTTGTGTTCTAGCTATTGTATAGGGTCTTGGGGGTATAAAGATGGCTAAGACATAATCTTTGATCCCAAGGAGGTCTTTGCCTAGTGAAGGAGATTGGTATAGAAATAGCTGATTATATTTTGGTAAAGTAAATACATTGATAGCAATAAATGTGTGGCATTCTGGAAGAACTCTTGAGGATACTTAACTCAGAATGGATTGGGGTAAATGGAAAAGGAAGACATCCAAGCAAAACTATCAGAAGAAAGGAATGACTGAATTGAATATAAAAATGAGTGAAGGGTGAGATTAGGAGATTGAGTTCTAGGTAGAGAGATCAGCACAGAGTGAGAAAAAGCATGGTATGTTCAATGAACTACAAGCAGTTTAATGTTGTTAGGACAAAAGTACATATGAGGGAGTTATAAGAGATGAGGATGAAAGGGTAGAGAGGGCCTTGTGGAGGGTTTTGTATACTATATTAAGAAGCTTGTATTAACCTTTATTGACCAATTCTGTAAAACTGAATGGGAAGTACTTCAGGATTCTGTCAAGTTGTGATTTGAATTTTGTTTAACTACATTTTCAATTACTCCCAAAGCCATAATAAAAGACATATACAGTATATATATTTCAACTGTTCTGTATAGCTGGATTTTAAAACTCAAGAGACCAACAGCATATTAACTGATAAAGAATAAAAGGTCTGATGTGTCTTTAAAATAGTGTTATGACCTTAAATTTTTTATTATTAATATATATGGATAAAATGACACAGTCTGTTCTAATATAGGATTCTATAGGATTTAATTTGAAAAAGAAGTTTAATTGGTAATTATTAAACTATTATTGTAGATAAGAGGCAGTTATATTGATAAGGCGGAGAAGGCAATGGCACCCCGCTCCAGTACTCTTGCCTGGAAAACCCCATGGACGGAGGAGCCTGGTAGGCTGCAGTCCATGGGGTCGCTAAGAGTCAGACACGACTGAGCAACTTTACTTTCACTTTTCACTTTCATGCATTGGAGAAGGAAATGGCAACCTGCTCCAGTGTTCTTGCCCGGAGAATCCCAGGGACGGGGGAGCCTGGTGGGCTACCATCTATGGGGTCGCACAGAGTCGGACACGACTGAAGTGACTTAGCAGCAGCAGCAGCATATTGATAAGGGAATTATAAGTTGAGTCATAGATTTGGTTAACTTTATAAAGTATGGATCTGACGCTGAAAAGAGCCACATTTTTTAAATTATATTTTTGAGTTTATTGCATAAACTTGCATAGAAGGGAATGGAATTTGAGATATTCTGGGTGTTTTTCCAAAAGTGGGAGCTAGAACTTCAAGTCTTGCACTCTTTAATATTGGGTCACTGTTTCCTGGTCTGAAAGGGAGAGACTCACTGCCCCCCCCCCCACTCTGGTCTTCAAGTAGACTTGGAGGTTCCTCTCGTTTTTCCTCAAAAACATTTTCCCTCTGATTATAAACATAATACTCGATATTTGTTGTAAAATAAGAAAAGCACAGGAAATCAAATCCCTTATATGATTATACAGTGGAGGTAACAAATAGATTTAAGGGATTAGATCTGATAGACAGGATCTGAAGAACTATGGACAGAAGTTCATAACATTTTACAGAGGTGGTGACCAAAACCATCCCAAGAAAAAGAAATGCAAGAAGGCAAAGTGGTTGTCTGAGAAGGCTTTACAAATAGCTGAGAAAAGAAAAGAGAAGGCAAAGGAAAAAGGGAAAGATATACCCAACTGAATGCAGAGTTCAGAGCATAGCAAGCAGAGAGATGAGAAAGCCTTCTTAAGTGAACAATGCAAAGAAATAGAGGAAAACAATCGAATGGGAAAGACTAGAGATCTTTTCAAGAAACTTAGAGATACCAAGGGAACGTTTCATGCAAAGATGGGCTCAATAAAAGACAGAAATGGTATGGATCTAACAGAAGCAGAAGATATTATGAAGAGGTGGCAAGAATACACAAAAGAACTGTACAAAAAAGACCTTAATGATCATCCTGATGATGTGGTCACTCACCTAGAGCCAGATATCCTTGAGTGCGAAATCAAGTGGGCCTTAGGAAGCAGCACTACGAACAATGCTAGTGGAGGTGATGGAATTCCAGCTGAGGTATTTCAAATCCTACAAGATGATGCTGTGAAAGTGCTGCCCTGAATATGTCAGCAAATTTGGAAAATTCAGCAGTGGCCACAGGACTGGAAAAGGTCAGTTTTCATTCCAACCCCAAAGAAAGGCAATGACAAAGAATGTTCAGATTACCATACTATTGCACTCATTTTACATGCTGGCAAGATTATGCTCAAAATCCTTCAAGCTAGGCTTCAGCAGTATGTGAACCAACAACTTCCAGATGTTCAAGCTGGATTTAGAAAAAGGTGCAGGAACCAGAGATCCAATTGCCACCATCTGCTGGTTCTTAGAAAAAGCAAAGGAATTCCAAAAGACTCTCTACTTCTGGTTCATTGTCTACGCTAAAGCCTTTGACTGTGTGGATCACAACAAACTGTAGAAAATTCTTAAAGAGATGAGAGTACCAGACCACTGCCTCCTGAGAAACCTGTATGCAACTCAAGAAGATCAGACCTGTTGGAGATCAAGAAGCAACAGTTAGAACCAGACATGGAACAGTAGACTGGCTCCAAATTGGTAAAGGAGTATGTCAAGGCTATATACTATCACATGCTTATTTAACTTATATCCAGAGAACATTGTGTGAAATGCCAGACTGGATGACACACAAGCTGGAGTCAAGATTGCCGGGAGAAATATCAGTAACCTCAGATGTTGCAGATGACACCACCCTTATGGCAGAAAGTGAAGAGGAACTGAAGAGCCTCTTGATAAAGATGAAAGAGGAGAGTGAAAAAGCTGGCTTAAAACTCAGCATTCAAAAAACTAAATCATGGCATTTGGTCCCATCACCTCCTGGCAAACAGATGGGGAAAAAATGGAAACAGTGACAGACTTTTATTTTCCTGGGCTCCAGAATCACTGCAGATGGTGACCGCAGCCAAGAAGTTAAAAGACGCTTGCTCCTTGGAAGAAAAGCTATGACAAACCTAGACTGCATATTAAAAAGCAGAGACATCACTTTGCCAGCTAAGGTCCATATAGGTAAAGCTATGGTTTTTCCAGTAGTCATGCGTGAAGTGAGAGTTGGACTGTAAAGAAGGCTGAGTGCCGAAGAATTGATGCTTTCGAACTGTGGTATTGGAGAGCACTCCTGAGAGTCCCTTGCAGAGCAAAGAGACCAAACCAGTCATTCCTAAGGAAATCAACCCTGAATATTCATTGGAAGGACTGATGCTGAAGTTGTATCTCCCAGTACTTTGGCCACCTGATGCAAAGAATTGACTCATTGGAAAAGACCCTGATGCTGGGGAAGATTGAGAGCAAGAGGAGAAGGGGATGACAGGATGAGATGATTGGATGGTATCACTGACTCAGTGGACATGAGTTTGAGCAAACTCCAGGAGACAGTGAAGGACAGGGAAGCCTGCTGTGGTGCAGTTCATGGGGTCGCAAAGAGTTGGACACGACTTAGTGATGCACAATGACAGGAAATGCACAAATAATAAAATCAAGCATATGATCCAGAGATAATCTTATTAGTATTTTAATGTCTATCTTCTCTTTTCCCCTCTGCATATATAGTAACGTAAACATGCTTTTGCAAAATAAGGGCTGTACAATGTTTTTATATTTGTTTTTCTTCTTTTATAACATTTATAAAAATTTATTAAAGGGCTTCCCTGGTGACTCAGCAGTAAAGAATCAGCCTATAATGCAAGCAACTGATTGCATTATAGCCTCTATAGTTTTGGGCTCCAGAATCACTGGATGAGTTGGGAAGATCTCCTTGAGGAGGGTGTGGCAGCCCACTCTAGCGCTTTTGCCTGGAGAATTCTGTGGACTGAGGGGCCTGGGCAGGCCACATTCCTTAGGGTTGCAAAGAATTGGACACGACTAAAGCAACTGAACATGCGTATGTAATGTTATTAAGTATTCTCTCAGTTTTTTTTAAGAAAAAATTAACTGTGACATCATCTGGGCCTCGAGATTTCTTTGAGGAAAATCTTTTTTCTAAAGTTTATGTTTATTTTTAAAAATAGCTTTGTTGAATGTAATTGATAATAACAAAGTGTACCTTTTTAAAGGTAAACAATTTTAAGTTTTGTTATATGTATACACCTGTAAAACTATTACCACAGTCAAGGTATTACATATATTTGTCATACCCCAAGTTTCCTTATGTTGTTTTGAGATCCTTCCCTCCTCCTGTACCCTCCACCAGCCAGTTATTTCCATTCCGAGGCAACCACCAATTTGCTTTCTGTCACTAAGATTAGTTGAATTTCAAAGAATTTGATATAAATGGAACCATATAATATATACCCATTTTTTGTTTAGTTTTTTTTCACCTAGCATAATTATTTTGAGATTCACCCAGATTAATGCATTCCTTTTATTACTGAGTAGTTCCTTTGTGTGGATGTATCACAAGTTGTTTAGCTATTTACCTCTTGTTGGATCCATATTTGAGTCTCACAAATAAAGCTACTTTCAACATGTATGTAAAAATATTTTTCTCTTGCATTTTTACCTATAAATGAAACGACTGGATTATATGGTAAGTGTATGATTAATTTTTAAGTAACTTCCAAAGTGTTTTTCCCAAATGATTTTCCCATTGTACATTCCCATTAGCAGTTTATAACTGCAGTTTCTCTGCAGTTAATACTTGGTGTGGTCATCCTTTTAACGTTTAGCCATTCTAATAGGTGTATAACTAGTAATACTGCATTGTGGGTTTTTTAAAAAATTTTTTGACTGTGCTGGGTTTTTGCTGCTGTGCAGGCTCTTCTCTAGTTGAGGCGAGAGGGGGCTTCTGTCTAGTTGCAGTGCGCAGGCTTCTTGCGGTGGCGTCTTTTGTTGCAGAGCACAGGCTCAGTAGTTGTGGTGCATGGGCTTTGTTGCCTTGCAACAGGAGATCTTCCCGGACCAGGGATTGAACCCATGTCCTATGAATTGGCAAGTGGAGTCTTCACCACTGGACCACCAGGGCAGTCCCTGCATTGTGTTTTTAGTTTGCCCTTCACTAATGACTAATGATATTTAACACTTTTTCATGTGTTCAGTTAATCATCCATGTGTCTTCCTTGGTGAAGTGCCTATTCAAATCTTTTGCCAATTTTTTTGTTTTGTTTTATTAAATTGAGTTTTCTTGTTATTTAATTTTGACAGTTTTTTTTTTCCTGGATGCAAGTCCTTTATCAATATATGATTTGTAAATTACTCCTTCAAGCTTGCTTATCTGCTCCTTTACAGTGTCTTTTAAAGGAGTTCTTAATTTTAAAGTCCAGTTGGTCAGTTTTTTCCTCTAATGGATTATGCTTTTGGTATTGTATCTAAGAAATCTTTAACTTAAGATCAAGATAGTTTGCTATGTTTGATTTTAAGAGTTTTATTGTACTATGTTTTGTGTTTGCATTTTGAGTCCATTTTGTGTACGATGTGAGGTAAGACGAGTCCATTTTGTGTACGATGTGAGGTAAGACTTGAAGTGTGTTTTTAAACATGGATCGGCAGTTGTCCCAGGACCATTTGTTGACAAGACTGTCCCTTCTCCATTGAATTGATGTGCATATTTATCAACAATTAATTGACTATGTATATTTAGGTCTGTTTGTGAACTTGACTCTCTGTGTGTGTCTGTCTTGATATGAATGCCACACTGTTTTGATTTCTGTAGCATTTTAATAAGTTATGAAGTCAGGTAGGGCAAATTTTCCAACTTTTTTTTTTTCAGAGTTTTTGCAATTCCAAGTCCTTTGTGTTTTCACATAAATTTAAAACTGACTTGTTAATTTCTACTTTTTAAAAGTCTGCTGGAATTTTGAATGGCATTGCACTGAATTTGAGAGAAATAAACATCTTAATGTTGAGTAATTTGATCCATGAGTATAGTATGTCTTGCTATTAAATATACTTTTTATAGCCTATTTATCCATTATAAATTGCACTGTGATGTAAGCATCATGGAGGCAGGGATCTGATTCTGTCTTCCACTCCTGCTTGGCTCTTTGCATGCATGCTCTCAATAAACATTTATTAAATGATAAATGAAGAAGGTTCCTGAACATAAATACTTGTGCATATCTCTTCATTAGTTTCCTAAGAGTACTTCTTACATGTGAAATTGCTAGGTCAAAGGATGTGTTCATTTTTAAAGCTTTTGGTTACCAGACACTTGCCTAGAATTCTTTTTGAAAGCAGAAATATTTTGATTGATAAATATCAGAAGGCATGTATAATTGATTGGCAAACGATGTTCATAATGATATTTTCCCTAAGCTTTCTCTTAAATTACACTGTTAGCCTATGTTAAAGTAGGAGTCACATCACAGAAATTTTATGGATCACTTTTCTGTCATTACCTCGGTTTACTGGAATTGGGAGCTGTGGTGATAAACAAAAATGAAGATGATTGTAGTTTTACCTGTGAGGATCTCAGTCTCTTTGGAAAGATAGATTACTTAGTTATAAATTAATGAAAGGGAAAATGCCTATGTGATAGAATTTAGGATAAATTCTGTGAGGCAAGCACAAGGAAGGCAGAAATTTATGGAGCAGAAAGATGGGCAGAAGCTATTGTTTACATTCACTTTTAGAGTTAACTATAAGCTCTGACAATAGTTTTATGATTATTCAGATTGTAGAATTTTAGGTTTGACTCTGATCTTGATTTGTGGATTAGTTGAAAAGATTTAAGAAGGTGTTTTAATTTGGCAAAAGTATATGAACAATATTGTGAAGGTAAGAATAGGCAACCCATGTATGAGAGACAAACATCTTAATTTGCTCTAGCAAAGGGGTCCTGTTGTGGGGCAGCAATGTGAAACTGTTCGCATTTGTAAGGAGAGTTGGCTAATGCAGGGCTTTGAGTTTGGCTGGGAAATGTAGATTTGATCCAGTAAACAATAGGAGGGATTATAGTAGGAGTTACAATAATGACAACAGTAAATAAGAAGGATTGTCCTGGTAGATATTTGTAAGCTATTGTAAGGATGAGGAAAGGCCAAAATCCAGGACACTGTTTAGGAGGCTTTTATTAAAATAAGCCAAATGTAAGGTATTTGAGATTTCTGCACTAGAGGGTGATGGAAAAGAATGGTTAAAATCAACAGACAGCTAAAGAGTCAGTAGGATTAATTATTACTAATAGGAGAGGGGGAATAGTTTGTGTGCTAAGAAGTAAGGGGATGGTAATAGTAATTTTTTTTTATATAAGGAGGAAGGTAGAAAGTTTGAAGTTAGTGAGTTTCATTCTTGTTATGCTTAGCATCCATTGTAGGTAGGACATAGAGTAAAGAGTTAGCTCTGAAAGAGAGGTTAGGAACGTGGTTATAAATTTGAATGTCATTCAGATAGATGTATTGGGTTGGTCAGAAAGTTCCTTCAGGATAGTGTGGGAAAACCTGAAAGAACTTTCTGGCCAACTCAGTAATACGTCAGGCAGCGAGAGAGGTAGCTTGACTTTTCATCAAACTAGAGATTCTCATGGTGAGTAAGCGAAAGAACATACGTATTAGGGAGAATAAGAAGAATCAGAGATAGGAGGTGATCATGGTGTTAAAGACATTAAGAGAAGAATATTTCAAAGCAGTTATTAAAGGTGATTGTGTGCAGAATGCATTGATAAGGTTTATGTTTACTAGTGTTTAGCATAGTTTAGTAAATAAACATAGTAAACTCTTGATGAAAGGTAGTTTAAATTATTCTCTTATTTATTGGATTAATATTTAAATTTTTCATGTTATTATCTGTTCATTTGGCAGTTCAGTTCAATTCGGTTGCTCAGTCATGTCCAACTCTTTGCGACCCCATGGACTGCAGCATACCAGGCCCTCCCTGTCCATCACCAGCTCCTGGAGCTTACTCAAACTCATGTCCATTGAGTTAGTGATGCCATCCAATCATCTCATCTTCTGTCGTCCCCTTCTCCTCCCACCTTCAATCTTTCCCAGCATCAGGGTCTTTTCCAATGAGTCAGTTCTTTGCATCAGGTGGCCAGAGTATTGGAGTTTGAGCTTTAGAATCAGTCCTTCCAATGAATATTCAGGACTGATTTCCTTTAGGATGGACTGGTTGGATCTCCTTGTAGTCCAAGGGACTTTCAAGAGTCTTCTCCAACACCACAGTTGAAAAGTATCAATTCTTCAGCACTCAGCTTTCTTTGTAGTCCAACTCTCACATCCGTACATGATTACTGGAAAAACCATAGCTTTGACTAGAACGACCTTTGTTGGCAATGTAATGTCTTTGCTTTTTAATATGCTGTCTAGGTTGGTCCATTCCAAGGAGCAAGCCTCTTTTAATTTCATGGCTGCAGTCATGATCTGCAGTGATTTTAGAGCCCAAGAAATGAAGTTTGTCATTGTTGGCATTGTTTCCCCATCTATTTGCCATGAAGTGATGGGACCAGATGCCATGATTTTACTTTTTCACTCTCCTCTTTCGCTTTCATCAAGAGGCTCTTAAGTTCTTCTTCGCTTTCTGCCATAAGAGTGGTGTCACCTGCATATCTGAGGTTATTGATATTTCTCAATATCAGCATAAGCTGATATTAATTTCAGCTTGTGCTTCATCCAGCCTGGCATTTCTCATGATGTACTCTGCATATAAGTTAAATAAGCAGGGTGACAGTATACAGCCTTGATATACTCCTTTCCCAATTTGGAACCAGTCTGTTGTTCCATGTCAAGTTCTGACTGTCGCTTCTTGACCTGCATACAGATTTCTCAGGAGGCAGGTCAGGTGGTCTGGTATTCCCATCTCTTTCAGAATTTTCCACAGTTTATTGTGATCCACACAGTCAAAGGCTTTGGCGTAATCAATAAAGCAGTAATAGATGTTTTTCTGGAAATCTCTTGCTTTTTCGATGATCCAGTGGATGTTGGCAATTTGATCTCTGCTTCTTCTGCCTTTTCTAAATCCAGCTTGAACAACTGGAAGTTCACGGTTCATGTACTGTTGCAGCCTGGTTTGGAGAATTTTGAGAATTACTTTACTAGTGTGTGAGATGAGTGTAATTGTACGGTAGTTTGAGCATTCTTTGGCATTGCCTTTCTTTGGTATTGGAATGAAAACTGACCTTTTTCAGTGCTGTGGCCACTGTGGAGTTTTCCAAATTTGCTGGCATATTGAGTGCAGCACTTTCACAGCATCATCTTTTAGGATTCAATTGGTAAGAAAGGATTAATGACATATGATTATTTCATAGTTTGTAAACAATATGTCAGCATTTTCATGTAAAGGTATTGCTAACATTGTCAGTTTTGTCTCAGATTATAAAAGTTGTTTGCTATTGCATCATTAAAAAAGTCTTATAGTTTTGGCTCAAGTGAAGGGAACAGCATGACTTCGTAATAATAGTTTTGTAAGATGCTTTTGCTTTCCTAATAGTGTGACTTTTTTTAAGTTTCTTTTTTGCTCTTAATTATTTCAACTTAAATAAACTAAGAGAAAAAAAAAATCCCAAAGCAGTTTACCCATTACTCTCCCCTCATCACCACTCCCAACCTCAACCACCAATCTGTTCTGTTTGAGTTTGTGTTTTCTTGTGCTTGTGTGTAGACTTTGCATTTAAGAGAGATCATATGGTATTTTTCTTTCTACATCTGACTTATTTCACTTAGCGTGATGCCATCAAGGTCCACTAGTGTTGTTGAAAAGGGCAAGAGTTTCTTCTTTTTTATGGCTGAGTCATGCTCCATTGTGTGTACCACACACACAGTACACCACATTTTCTGTATCCAGTCATCCACTGATGGACCCTTAGGTTGTTTCCATGTCTTGGCTCTTATAAAGGATGCTGCTGTAAACATTGGGGTACATATATCTTTTTGAGTTTGGTGTTTTTGTTTTCCTCAGATAAATACCCAGAAGTGGTGGTGGTGGCTTAGTCGCTGTTGTGTCTGACTCTTGCGACCCCATGGGGTGTAGCTTGCCCGGCTTCTCTGTCCATGGGATTCTCCAGGTGAGAATACTGGAGTGGTTGCCATTTCCTTCTCCAGGGGATCTTCCCGACCCAGGAATTGAACCCGGGTCTCCTGCATTGCAGGCAGATGGATCATATGGAGCTCTGTTTGTAATTTTTTGAGGAACCTTCTTGTCCTTAATGTTCCAAATGGATTATTGTGCATGTTCATAGTGCCTCCACAGTGTGGTCTTGGTCTTATTTTCAAAACCAGTTTTATTATATCTGCTGTAAAATATTTTCCAAGATAACTTATAATTTAAAAAATCTTGCCACAAGGTGTCATTGTAACCTATAAAAAGAAACTCCATGTAAATGTACAGTGCCAGTTTTTACATTTCCTTGTTTTTAAGTGTTTTTTTGTTTCATATTTTGCAGTTGTCTTTTAAGATATATTGTATATCTCTTGTATTAAAGGGAAAAAAAAGTAGCTCATGTTCTTGAGTTCTCATATTTTTGCAAAAACATATGCTTTCCACCCACAAATTTCATAAGAATGTGTTGCTATAGAGATGATTGTTTGAAGGAAAGAATGAGGAGGAGTAACAGCAGGTGGACATTTAAGGAACAAAATACTTATTTTATGTCTTTGTTCCCGACAGAGCCAGCTTACCCCTCTGCTGATGAAATCCCTATGGAAGAAAGGTAGATGTTTAGAGATACTGTGATGGTATTTGCATTTACTCAGATGCTTTGCAAAGGTCCCTGTACTTTATTCTTTGTTCATGTGAAGGATTAGTACTTGAAGTAATTGTCATCTTTGAAACAGTCTTCTGCTTTAACTAGGATTCCATTTTATTTATAAAGAGAAAAAAAAAAAAAAAGTCCTGATTTCCTTCTTGGCCTTTTAGTGTCTTTGAAAGAGGTAGATTGTTTTTTTGTTTGTTTTTGAGAGGTGTCTCAATATCTGACTACTAACACCTGTTACTTCTGCCTCCAGATTCATTTTCAAGACTATTCCCTATTGATACCTGCTGCCAGTCTTGTAGTTGAGGCCTTCATCATTGCTTTCCTGGACTTTTGATCTCTCTCTCTCTTTTTTCACTCCCCACCCCACCCCCACCCCCAAATCTGTTCTACACCTTGGATAAGTAGTAGTTTTTCTGAACTACAAATCTGTTCTACACCTTGGATAAGTAGTTGTTTTTCTGAACTACAAATTTGAACCCACCCCGTACTGTCCTTTATCTATCACAAGCTCAAAGCCTTTTGTTGACTCTTCTAGATCTCAGGATGAACTCCAGTCTTCTATACATTGCCTTCAGGCCTCTGCCCTGCCTCTCCAGGCTGGTAACACTCCCCCATACCTGTCAGCCCCTACCTCCAATGTCAGCTCTCCATCTCCATGCCTTTGTACTTGATATTCCTTCTATCCCTTTCTTTGTCTTAGCTCAGGATTTCTGTCTTTATAAAGTCTTCCCTGACAGCTTCTCCAGCAGAATTTGGCCTCTCTCCCAAGTGCACCCATACTACCTATAAATATATTACTGTGCTTTATAGTTCTAAAACTTTCTGAATTCACTTTTAATTTATTTTTGGCTGTGGTGGGTCTTTGTTGCTGTACTTAGGCTTGTGGGAGCTCAGGCTTCTTATTGCAGTGGCTTCTTTTGTTGTGGAGCACAGGCTTTAGGGTGCCCGGGCTTCAGTAGTTGCGGCTCCCGGGTTCTGGAGCAGGGGCTCATTAGTTGTGGAACATAAGGCTTAGTTGCTCTGTGGCATGTGGAATCTTTCCTGACCTGGGATTGAACTAGTGTCCCCTGCCTTGTAAGGAGGATTCTTTACTACTGAACCACCAGGGAAGCCCTGAATTGGCTTATTTTAAGTAGATAATATACCCAAACAGCAAAAAATATTTAAGTACAATAAGGAATAAATTGTAAATTTTCTCATTTTTGTTTAGTTAGCTATTGTTAATCAACATGTTTCACTGACCACCACTTTCTTCAATTTCAGTCTGAATTTGGCAATAAGCAGTTCATGATCTGAGCCACAGTCAGCTCCCCGTCTTGTTTTTGCTGACTGTATAGAGCTTCTCTATCTTTGGCTGCAAAGAATATAATTAATCTGATTTCGATGTTGACCATCTGGCGATGTCCATGTGTAGAGTCTTCTCTTGTGTTGTTGGAAGAGGGTGTTTCCTATGACCAGTGTGTTCTCTTGGCAAAACTCTATGAGCCTTTGCCCTGCTTCATTCTGTACTCCAAGGCCAAATTTGCCTGTTACTCCAGGTGTTTCTTGACTTCCTACTTTTGCATTCTAGTCCCCTATAATGAAAAGAACGTCTTTTTTTGGATGTTAGTTCTAGAAGGTCTTGTAGGTCTTCATAAAACTGTTCAACTTCAGCTTCTTCAGCGTTACTGGTTGGGGCATAGACTTGAATTGCTGTGATATTGAATGGTTTGCCTTGAAAACGAACAGAGATCATTCTGTCATTTTTGAGATTGCATCCAAGTACTGCATTTCAGGCTCTTTGTTGACTATGATGGCTACTCCATTTCTTCTAAGGAATTCCTGCCCACAATAGTAGATATAATGGTCATCTGAGTTAAATTCACCCATTCCAGTCCGTCTTAGTTCACTGATTCCTAGAATGTCGACGTTCACTCTTGCCATCTCCTGTTTGACCACTTCCAATTTGCCCTGATTCATGGGCCTAACATTCCAGGTTCCTATGCAATATTTCTCTTTACAGCATTGAATCTTGCTTCTATCACCAGTCACATTCACAGCTGGGTGGTGTTTTTGCTTTGGCTCCATCCCTTCATTCTTTCTGAAGTTATTTCTCCACTGATCTCCAGTAGCATAGTGGGCACCTACTGACCTGGGGAGTTCATCTTTCAGTGTCCTATCTTTTTGCCTTTTCATCTGTTCATGGGATTCTCAAGGCAAGAATACTGAAGTGGTTTGCTATCCCTTCTCCAGTGGACCACGTTCTGTCAGACTTCTCCACCATGACCCGTCCGTCTTGGGTGACCCCACACGGCATGGCTTAGTTTCATTGAGTTAGACAAGGCTGTGGTCCATGTGATCAGATTGGCTAGTTGTCCATGACCGTAGTTTCAGCCTGTCTGCCCCCTGATCCCCTCTCTCAGTGCCTACCATCTTACCTGGGTTTCTCTTACCTTGGACGCAAGTTCTCTCTTCACGGCTGCTCCAACAAAGCGCAGCCGCTGCCCCTTACCTTGGACTATTAACCTGTATTGTGTACTTTTATCTCCCTTTTTTGGCTCTGAAAAATTTTATACATTTTTTCTGGCAGATTCTCAAATATGAAAATTGGATGCTTATGCTTATATTAACCCCAATAAAAACATCAGTTGAAGTCCTAACACATTTTAAAATTTATTGAACTTTTCAGACTAGAGCATAAATCTCATGGAAATAGTTAAATCAGAATTTATTTAAAAAACAAATTATTTCCAGGATATGTTGCTGGATCTGTAGACAACCTTCATTTTGTGTTAGGAGCCATATGGTTAGGAGCTACCACCTTTTCTATTTCAGGAGAAATATGGGAGTGTGAGCACAGAAGACTTTGCAGCTTGCACGAAGTTATTAAGTACTCATAAATCTTTTGTAAAGTCCTCATATGTAATAGAGCCTACACAAAGAAATATGAAAATGAAGTATGGTTTGGGTAAGAGTCATCTTTGTTTTTCAGATCACAACTTTTCAGAGACTTTTATAATTTATTGCTAAGCATTTGAGGTTGACTGGTTAGTATATCATACTTTCCCAGAATTCTTTTGTGTGAATTAAGCTGTGTGGAGGCAGACAGTGCAATTATAAGAATAGAATAACATTTTAATTCAGTGCTTTGATGGTTGATTGCTAACCACTCTAATACACATCTTCTTTCCTTCCTCTTTCCTTCCCCTCCCGTTTCTTTCTAAATCACAGTTATAGGGCCTGGCACCTTACCAGGGCTTTGAAGGGTCTGCTCCCAGCTGCACTTCAGGTTTTGGCAGGGTGTCAAGTTGTGACATTTTTTGTATACAAGACATCCTGGGATGGCCATCCACAGGCTGTTCGGGTGACTAGTATAGAATTCTCTCGAATGTTAAAGTAACTTATTTGTAATGTTTTGTTTATAGGTGAAGTGATGCTCAATGTGGGTTCTCCCTAGACTTTTAACTTTGGGGCATGTAGTATTTAAAGCATTGTTTTGAAATGTTCAAAAGCATAGTATGTGCTTTTTCATGAAATGTATTTTGGAAGCTTTCCATGAGCACCAGCAGCTGTGCTTTTAGAATATTTTGAATTACCATCCTTTTGGGCAGACATTGTACCACTTCTTAAGAAACACAGCTCTTGTGTGAAAGTAAATATCATGTGTGGGTCTGTGGAGCTGGGACCGGTCTAAAGATGTAGCAGGAAGGACATGTAGGTGTGGTTTTGTGATAGTAATAGTTGCAAAGATAGGAAGATGTATTTGGAGAAGGGTTGTGCTATGTCTTTTAAAAATTGCCTTTCACAGAGACTAGTTCATCTAATAAGTGCTTAACTGATTAATGGGCTGATCAAAATAATCTGCTTTACTTTTTATTATTGTTTGAGTTATGTACTTTTTATAATTTGCATTATGAATTTTTTATTTGGTAAACTCCACATAATAGGAATTCTTTTATTGTATAGTTCCGGTGCCTAATGTATTTAGGTGTTCTGTGAGGAATTGATACCTGTTTGTTGACTGGCTAAAATCAGAAAAGTTTGACTATGGTAAGAGTTTAAAACTGAAAGAAGTTTACAGACTGGCTAAAATTCATTGTGAAAAAAGAGACTGAAGAGAAAGCCAGTGTATTAGTTACCTGTGGCTACCATAACAATTTCCCACATATCAGATGGTTTAAAACAGCAACAATTTATTCTCTCACAGTTTGGAGACCAGAAGTCTGAAATCGAGGGCCGCTCTCCCTTTAAAGGCTCTAGGGCAGGGGTCCCCAGTCCAGACCACACAGCAGGAAGTGAGCAGTGGGTGGGTGAGAAAGCGAAGCTTTATGTATATTTGAGGTCGCTGCTCCTGTCAGGTCAGTGGTGGCGTTAGATTCTCACTGGAGCACAAACCCTGCTGTAATGCTCTTGAATCATCCTGAACCACCCCCTACCCCCAGGTTGGTAGAAAAATTGTCTTCCATGAAACCACTCCCTGGTGCCAAGAAGGTGATCGATGCTCTAGAGGGAAAATGCTCTTCTTGCTTCTTTCAGCTTCCTGTTGTTTAAGGCACTCCTTGGTTTGTGACTACATTTCTCTGATCTCTGCTTTCTTGGTCATATTGCCTACTTTTGAGTCTTTTTCTTATAAGGATACATGTCATTGTATTAAGGGCCTACCCGTATAATCCAGGATAAGCGCCTCCTTTTAAGATCCTTAATTTAATCACATCTTTGGCCATTTAATGTTATTATAAGTTACAGAGATTAGGAATTGACATACCATTTTTTGGGGCCAGCATTCAGCCCAATACGGAAGCCTCAGTTATTGAATATGGATGAGAAAAGTGAATTGAGGCTAAAGCAGCATTAGGTTGGTGAACATACTCGTTTAATGTTTTTGTGCTCATATGTACATGTGTTTTAGGTTTTGGGGTATAAATATGAGTAAGACATGTTTTCTTCCCCTGGGTGAAGTTACATTGACTATGTTATATGTACTAAAATAGAAGCTAGAAGGTGAAGTAATTACATACACATGTTTGCAAGATTCAGGGGATACTTCATGCAGGAAGTAATGCATTCCTGAACAAGGTTTTGAAGATTGACTGGGAATTCACTAAATCGGAGTGTAAAGGGGATGTAAAAGACGTTCAGGACAAAGAAATCAGTATTCACTAAGACATAGAGGTATGTCTTTCCTTTTCTCCTTTGCCTTTTGCTTCTGTTCGTTTTTCAGCTATTTGTAAGGCCTCCTCAGACAACCATTTTGCCTTTTTGCACTTTTTTCCTGGGTGTGGTCTTGATCACTGCCTCCTGTACAACTCATGGACCTCTGTCCATAGTCCTTCAGGCACTCTGTCTGTCAGATCTAATCCCTTGAATCTATTTGTCACTTCCACTTGTATAATCGTAGGGATTTGATTTAGGTCATACCTGAATGAAAGTGAAAGTGAAGTCGCTCAGTCATGTCCGACTCTTTGCGACCCCATGGACTGTAGCCTACCAGGTTCCTCCATCCATGGGATTTTCCAGGCAAGAATACTGGAGTGGATTGCCATTTCCTTCTCCAGCATACCTGAATGGTCTAGTGCTTTTCCCTACTTTCTTCAATTTAAGTCTGAATTTGGCAATAAGGAGTTCGTGATCTGAGCCACAGTCAGCTCCTGGTCTTGTTTTTGCTGACTGTATAGAGCTTCTCCATCTTTGGCTGCAAAGAATATAATCAGTCTGATTTTGGTATTGACCATCTAGTGATGTCCATGTGTAGAGTCTTCTCTTGTGTTGTTGGAAGAGGGTGTTTGCTATGACCAGTGCATTCTCTTGGTAAAACTCTATGAGCCTTTGCCCTGCTTCATTCTGTACTCCAAGGACAAATTTACCTGTTACTCCAGGTATCTCTTGACTTCCTACTTTTGCATTCTAGTCCCCTGTAATGAAAAGGACATCTTTTTTGGGTGTTAGTTCTAGAAGGTCTTGTAGGTCTTCATAGAACCAACCATTCAACTTCAGCTTCTTCAGCATTTCTGGTTAGGGCATAGACTTGGATTACTGTGGTATTGAATGGTTTGCCTTGGAAATGAACAGAGATCATTCTGTCATTTTTGAGATTGCATCCAGGTACTACATTTCGGACTCGTTTGTTGACTGTGATGGCTACTCTATTTCTTCTAAGGGATCATTGCCCACAGTAGTAGATATACTGGTCATCTGAGTTAAATTCACCCATTCCAGTCCATTTTAGTTCACTGATTCCAAAAATCTCGACGTTCACTCTTGCCATCTCCTGTTTGACCACTTCAAATTTGCCTTGATTCATGGACCTAACATTCCAGGTTCCTATGCAATATCATTCTTTACAACATCGGACTTTATTTCCATCATCAGTCATGTCCACAACTGGATGTTGTTTTTGCTTTGGCTCTGTCTCTTCATTCTTTCTGGAGTTATTTCTCTACTCTTCTCCAGTAACAGATTGGGCACCTACTGACCTAGGAAGTTCATCTTTCAGTGTCCTATCTTTTTGCCTTTTCATACTGTTCATGGGGTTCTCAAGGGAAGAATACTGAAGTGGTTTGCCATTCACTTCTCCTGTGGACCACATTTTGTCAGAAAGAAATAAAGGAAAACAATAGAATGCAAAAGACTAGAGATCTCTTCAAGAAAATTAGAGATACCAAGGGAACATTTCATACAAAGATGGGCATAATAAAGGGCAGAAATGATATGGACCTAACAGAAGCAGAAGATATTAAGAAGAGGTGGCAAGAATACACAGAAGAACTGTACAAAAAAGATCTTCATGACCCAGATAAGCATGATGATGTGATCACTCACCCAGAGCCAGATATCCTGGAATGCGAAGTCAAGTGGGCCTTAGAAAGCATCACTACAAACAAAGCTAGTGAAGGTGATGGAATTCCAGTTGAGCTATTTCAAATCCTAAAAGATGATGCTGTGAAAGTGCTGCACTTAATATACCAGCAAATTTGGAAAACTCCGCAGTGGTCACAGCACTGGAAAAGGTCAGTTTTCATTCCAATCCCAAAGAAAGGCAGTGCCAAAGAATGCTCAAACTACCACACAATTGCACTCATCTCATACTCTAGCAAAGTAATGCTCAAAATTCTCCAAGCCAGGCTTCAACAGTATGTGAACTGTGAACTTCCAGATGTTCAAGCTGGATTTAGAAAAGGCAGAGGAACCAGAGATCAAATTGCCAACATCTGTTGTGTCGGGACCAGCCCAACCAGGAACTGACCTGAGGGAGCGGTGCTGCATAAGAATAAGGAAAAAGGATACTCAGGAATAAAGTGGGGATGGGGGCTGATGCCATTCGCAGGCAAAAGCCCATATCCTAATCCTCTGTGCTTTTTATTGTTAACATCTACTTCCTTGTAGGAGCTCTAGAGATATCTGTTCTTTACAATCTCAGATCAGGGATAAAGATATGCAATGCACCCTTCTCAATGTCAAACCTTCGGGCCTTTCAGGACTCTGTTTAGCCCTTCCGTTAGTGATGCCCTTTCTCAACAACTCCCTCAAGGCTCTGGTTACGGGAACAGTCACTAATGGTTTTCCATCAGTCACATCAGTACTTCAACATCTTGTTTTCAAGATGTCTTTCCATGATGTACTTTTTACTGCTCCCAGCCCTTCGCCTGGGGTTGATGAGAAAGTCATTCTTATTTTTCAAAGAAGCCCTGTTAATTATAGTACAGGCCTGTGCATAACATATTCCCCACATATCCCTCTTTTTAATTTTTTGAAGCTTATTTTTGGTGATTACTGGCCAAAGCGATAGTCACAGAAACCAAAGCTTCTATGCTTTTTGCCAGTTGCTAATTTGCTAGTTGCTAATTGCTGTTATTGTCCATCAACTTTCTTGATGATTCGCCGGCAGACTATGTAGAAACAGAAAAAAAGACTTATAAAAATTAACATAAAACCAACCATTGATCCTCTGATAGTTTTCAAGTGAGGAATGGGATTTAATTGAGAAATCCCATCTGCTGCTGCATCCAGCAGATTAGATCCTTGCAAAAGGTGTAGTTTCTGAGAGAAGGTTTCTAAGATGTCTTTCCATGATGTACTTTTTACTGTTTCCAGCCCTTCGCTTGGGGGTGATGAGAAAGTCATTCTTATTTTTCAAAGAAGCCCTGTTAATTATAGTATAGTCCTGTGCATAGCATATTCCCTACATGTTGGATCATTGAAAAAGCAAGAGAGTTCCAGAAAAACATCTACTTCTGCTTTACTGACTATGACAAAAAGCCTTTGTGTGGATCACAACAAGCTGTGGAAAATTCTTCAAGAGATGGGAATACCACACCACCTTACCTGCCTCCTGAGAAATTTGTATGCAGGTCAAGCAGCAACAGTTAGGACTGGGCATGAAACAACAGACTGGTTCCAAATCGGGAAAGGAGTATGTCAAGGCTGTATATTGTCACTCTGCTTATTTAACTTACATGCAGAGTACATCATGAGAAATGCTGGACTGGATGAAGCACAAGCTGGAATCAAGATTGCTGGGAGAAATATCAGTAATCTCAGATATGCAAATGATACCACCTTTATGGCAGAAAGTGAAGAAGAACTAAAGAGCCTCTTGATGAAAGTGAAAGAGGAGAGTGAAAAAGTTGGCTTAAAGCTCAGCATTCAGAAACTAAGATCATGGCATCTGGTCTCATCACTTCATTGCAAATAGATGGGAAAGCAGTGGAAACAGTGGCAAACTTCATTTTTTTGTGCTCCAAAGTGACTGCAGATGGTGACTGCAGCCATGAAATTAGAAGACGCCTGCTCCTTGGAAGAAAAGCTGTGACCAACCTGCTAAGTCACTTTAGTCGTGTCCGACTCTGTGTGACCCCATAGACGGCAGCTCACCAGGCTCCCCTGTCCCTGGGATTCTCCAGGCAAGAACACTGGAGTGGGTTGCCATTTCCTTCTCCAGTGCATGAAAGGGAAAAGTGAAAGTGAAGTTGCTCAGTCGTGTCCGACTCTTCGCAACCCCATGGACTGCAGCCTACCAGGCTCCTCTGTCCATGGGATTTTCCAGGCAAGAGTACTGGAGTGGTATGCCATTGCCTTCTCCATGACCAACCTAGACAGCTTATTAAAAAGCGGAGGCATTACATTGCCAACAGACGTCTGTCTAGTCAAAGCTATGGTTTTTCCAGTAGTCATGTATGGGTGTGAGAGTTGGACTATAAAGAAAGCTGAGCACCAAAAAATTGATGCCTTTGAACTGTGGTGTTGGAGAAGACTCTTGAGAGTCCCTTGGACTGCAAGGAGATCCAACCAGTCAATCCTGCAGGAAATTGGTCCTGAATATTCGTTGGAAGGACTGATGCTGAAGCTGAAACTCCAATACTTAGGCCACCTGATGCAAAGAACTGACTCATTTGAAAAGACCCTGATGCTGGGAAAGATTGAAGGCAGGAGAAAGGGACGACAGAGGATGAGATGGTTGGATGGCATCACTGACTCGATGGACATGAGTTTGAGTAAGCTCTGGGAGTTGGTGATGGACAGGGAAGCCTGGCATCGTGCTGTCCATGGCATTGCAAAGTCAAACAGGACTGAATGACTGAACTGAATTGAATTGCTATGGAGGATTCCCTCAGTGGCTCCAGGTGGTAAAGAATCTGCCTGTAATGTAGGAGACTCGGGTTTGATCCATTATGCTCATATAAACTTGAAAATTTTAATGTGCCTCAGTTTTTCTTTTAACAACTGACAACACCAAATTTTGGCCAAAATGTGGAGGAAAGAACTCTTACGTTGGTTGAAATGGAAAACGGTACAAAATACTTTGAAAAAGATTTGTGAGTTTGTTATAAACATGTACTCCATAATCTTGCAGTTCTGCATGTATATTTACACCTCTCCCCAACTGAAAATATGTCCACAAAATGTCTTGTTATAAGCAACTTTATTCATAATAACTGGAAACAATCCAAATGCTCATCAGTAAAAGAACAAGATGTGCTTTTGTTGTTTAAATATAACAGTGGGATACTCTTGGGTTCTTCCTTTGTGAGCTCATGGAATTGTATACTTAAAATTTATGCGTTTCATTATATGTGAATTTTAGCCTTAAAAACAAAAACTGTAAAGAAATTAAACAGAAGAGAATTAGTAAAAGAAATAGTCCTTTACACATGTTATTGTGTATCCATGTAATGTCTGAAATTGTGGTACCGTCACAACTGTGAGGATAATTAAAACATTATGCTGGCAGAGCAGTGGAAAAGACCAGGGTCCTTGGTAATACTGAGACCAATTTTTGAATGAAAGTTAAGAGATTTGAGTTTTAAAATTCAAAATTAAATCTCTTTAAAAAATGTTTATTATAATAAAGTTAAAAAAAAAGTACACATCTGAGTGAATACAAAGCAAACACAAAGTGGTTACAAAGTGTAACCACAACAGAGATCAAGAGTTAAATTACTACCAGCCTTTTAATCACTTCCTTTGTTTTTTGAATTGTTTCACAACCCAGACATACTCAAGTGTATATTCTTTAAATCTCATTTTGTCCTCTTTTCATTTTTTCTGAACTTTAGATGTCTGGAATAGATGAATATATATTCTTTTGACTCTCTCTTTCATTTGAATGGTATATTTGTGATACTCACTTCTGTAGAGTGTATAGCTTTTCCTTGCCATGTAGTACTAATTCCTTTATATCACAGTTTGTCTCTTCAGCTGTTAATGGCAGTATGATTTGTTTCTAGGTTTCAGTTGGAAATAATACTGCTGTGAACAGTATCTCATGGTATACTTGTATTAATTACTCACATTTCAATTAGATATATATCAAGTAGAGAATTGCTGAGTCATAATATATATTCATTTCTTTAACTTTAGATATTGCTTTGTTGTGCCATCACTCAGTCATGTCTTACTTTGCGATCCCATGGACTGCAGCACACCAGGACTCCCTGTCCTTCAGCATCTCCCAGAGTTTGCTCAAACTCAGGACTGTTGAGTCGATGATGCCTTCCAGCCATCTCATCCTCTGTAGCCCCTTTCTCCTCTTGCCCTCAGTCTTTCCCAGCATCAGCATCTTTTCCATTGAGTCGGCTGTTTGCATCAGGTGGCCAAAGTATTAGAGCGTCAGCATCAGGATCAGTCCTTCCAGTGAATATTCAGGGTTGATTTCCTTTAGGATTAACCAGTATGATCTCCTTGCAGTCCAAGGGACTCTTTAAGTGTCTTTTCCAGCATCACAGTTGAAAAGCATCAATTCTTCATCGCTCAGCCTTCATTTTTGCCCAGCTCTCACATCCGTACATGAATACTGGAAAAACCAATGCTTTGTCTAGACAGATCTTTGTCGGCAAAGCCCGGCTTTTTAATATGCTGTCTAGGTTTGTCATAGCTTTTCTTCCAAAGAGCAAGTGTCTTTTAATTTCATGGCTGTAGTCACTGTCTCCGGAGAAGGCAATGGCACCCCACTCCAGTACTCTTGCCTGGAAAATCACATGGACGGAGGAGCCTGCAGTCCATGGAGTCGCTACGAGTTAGACACGACTGAGTGACTTTACTTTCACTTTTCTCTTTCTTGCATTGGAGAGGGAAACGACAACCCACTCCAGTGTTCATGCCTGGAGAATCCCAGGGACAGGGGAGCCTGGTAGGCTGCCGTCTATGGGGTCGCACAGAGTCAGACACAACTGAAGCGACTTAGCAGCAGCAGCAGCAGCAGCAGTCACTGTCTGCAGTGATTTTGGAGCCCAAGAAAATAAAGTCTCTCACTGTTTCCATTTCCTCCCCATCTGTTTGCCATGAAGTGATGGGACTGGATGCCATGATATCAGTATTTTGAATCTTGAGTTTTAAACCGGCTTTTTCACTCTCCTCTTTCACCTTCATCAAAAGGCTCTTTAGTTCTTCACTTTCTGCCATAAGGGTGGTGTCATCTCCATATCTGAGGTTATTGATATTTCTCCCAGCAATCTTGATTCCAGCTTGAGCTTCATCCAGCCAGGCATTTTCCACGATGTAGTCTGCATATAAGTTAAATAAGCAGAGTGACAGTATACAACCTTGACATACTCCTTTCCTGATTTTGAACCACTCTGTTGTTCCATGTCTGATTCTAACTGTTGCAGCTTGACCTGCATACAGATTCCTCAGGAGGCAGGTCAGGTGGTCTGGTATTCTCATTTCTTGAAGAATTTTCCAGTTTGTTATGATGTCAAAGGGTTTAGTATGGTCAATGAGGCAGAAGTAGATGTTTTTCTGGAATTCTCTTGCTTTTTCTGTGATCCATTGGATGTTGGCAATTTGATCTCTGGTTCCTCTGCCTTTTCTAAATCCAGCTTGAACATCTGGAAGTTCTCGGTTCATGTATTATTGAAACTTAGCTTGAAGGATTTTGAGCGTTACTTTGCTAGCATGTGAAATGAGTGCAATTGTGTGCTAGTTAGAACATTCTTTGGCATTACCCTTGTTTGGGATTGGAATGAAAACTGACCTTTTCCAGTTCTGTGGCCACTGTGGAGTTTTCCAAATTTGCTGGCATATTGAATGCAGCACTTTAATAGAAAAGATACACCCATCAGAATGCAGAGTTCCAAAGAATAGCAAGGAGAGATAAGAAATCCTTCTTAAGTGAACAATGCAAAGAAATAGAGGAAAACAGTAGAATGGGAAAGACTAGTGATCTCTTCGGGAAAATTAGAGATACCAAGGGACCATTTCATGCAAAGGTGGGCACAATAAAAGACAGAAACTGTATGGGCCTAACAGAAGCAGAAAATATCAAGAGGTGGCAAGAATACCCAGAAGAACTGTACCAAAAAGGTCTTAATGACCTAGATCACTACGATGGTGTGATCACTCACTTAGAGTCACACATTCTTGAGTGTGAGGTCAAATGGGACTTAAGAAGCATCACTACGAACAGAGCTAGTGGAGGTGATGGAATTCCAGCTGAGCTACTTTAAATTCTAAAGATGATTTTATTAAAGTGCTGCACTCAATATGCCAGCAAATTTAGAAAACTCAGCAGTAACTACAGGACTAGATACTACTCTTTTTTCCTCAAAGTGGATATACTATCACTTGTCTCTTCTGTTTTCTCCAAACTTATTATCATCAGTTTTTTTGGTTTTCTCATTGTGATTTTAATTTTATGAGAATTCCTACACATTTAGTTCAGTTCAGTCGCTCAGTCGTGTCTGACTCTTTGCAACCCTGTGGACTGCAGCTCACCAGGCTTCCCTGTCCGTCATCAACTCCCAGAGCTTGCTCAAACTCATGTCCATCGAGTCAGTGATGCCATCCAACCATCTCATCCTCTGTCGTCCTCTTCTCTTCCTGCCTGCAATCTTTCCCAGCATCAGGGTCTTTTCAAATGAGTCAGTTCTTTGCATCAGGCAGCCAAAGTATTGGAGCTTCAGCGTCAGCATCAGTCCTTCCAATTAATATTCAGGAGCGATTTCCTTTAGGATGGACTGGTTGGATCTCCTTGCAGTCCAAGGGACTCTCAAGAGTCTCCTCCAACACCACAGTTCAAAAGCATCAATTCTTTGGTGCTCAGCTTTGTTGATAGTCCAACTCTCACATACATACAGAAGGCAATGGCAACCCATTCCAGTAATCTTGCTTGGAAAATCCCATGGACGACAGAGCCTGGTGGGCTGCCGTCTATGGGGTCGCACAGAGTTGGACACTACTGAAGCGACTTACCTGCAGCAGCAGCACATCCATACATGACTACTGGAAAAACCATAGCTTTGACTAAACAGACTTTTGGCAGCAAAGTAACATCTCTGCTTTTTAGTATGCTGTGTAGATTGGTCATAGCTTTCCTTCCAAGGAGCAGGTGTTTTTTAATTTCATGGCTGCAGTCTGCAGTGATTTTGGAGCCCAAAAAATAAAGTTTCTCACTGTTTTACATTGTTTCCCCATCTATTTGCCATGAAGTGATGGGACTGGATGCCATGATCTTAGGTTTCTGAATGTTGAGTTTTAAGCCAGCATTTTCACCCTCCTCTTTCACTTTCATCAACAGGCTCTTTAGTTCTTCTTCGCTTTCTGCCATAAGGGTGATGTCATCTGTGTAGCTGAGGTTATTGATAGTTCTCCTAGCAATATTGATTCCAGCTTGTGCTTCATCCAGCCTGGTATTTCACATGATGTAATAATTCCTACACATTAGTACATTAAAAAGATAATTCAGCTGAAGAAATAGGACAAAAGATTCAAAGAAAGATTCCATAACTTAAAAGAAGATAACAAGAGGACATAAACAAAGAATATCCTTAAAATATTCTGTTGCTAGTATGTAGAATGCAGTTAGTTTTTGTGTGTTAATCTCCTTAGCAGTCTTACTTCCTTCCTCTAATCATTTCTCTATAAATTCTTTTGTACTTTATATATATACTAGCAGAACTTTTGTATATTACGTAAGTTTTTTTTCTTTCCATTTTTTTTGACCTTTTTTACCTTTGTCTTTTTCCAGATCTTCAGTACAAAGTTGAGTAAAATTGGTGATAATGGACATGCTTGTCTTATTAATCAGATTCTCAAAGGCAAGCATTGAAGATTTTGAAATCAAGCATGGTTTTTACTGTATTCTTTTTGAACACACCTTTTATCAAACTTAATGTGCCTTTCAGTTCCTGGTTTGCTTTAAAATTTTTAAATTGAGTTGAAATTTATATAACAAAATTAACCATTTGAAAGTGTGCAATACAGTGGCATTTAGTACATTCATGATGTTGTACAACTACCACTTCTAGTTTCAAAATGTTTTTATCACCTTCAAAGAAAACTCTGTACCCATTAAGCAGTCATTCCCTATACCCTCCCCCAAGCTCTTTGCAGCCACCAATCTACTTTGTCTCTATGGATTTAACTATTTTGGATAATCATATAACTGATATCAGACTTTGACACAAATGGTAGATGTTTTATTTTCTTAGAAGTCCCCGAGCATCTGTTATTTTAGTCTGTTGTCTTTTCAAGGTGAGTAATTTCTTTTCTAGTTAATTTTTTGTTCGTTATCTTTTCATACTGTTGAGCTCATACTTAGATTTTTATTTTGGTCATTGTATTTTTAATTTCTAAAATTTCCACTTGGTTCTTATTTATATCTTGAATTCTTTGTTGAGACATTTGTTTGTTGTGACTTTCTCTTTTTTCATGTATTTCAAGCTTGTTTGTGATTGCTCACTGAAGCATTTTAATCATAACTTCTTTAAAATCTTTGTCAGATAACTTTAACATCTTTGTCATCTCGGTGTTGGCATCTTGCATTTGTCTTTTTACATTTGAGAACTTTCTCATTCTGGATATGACAGCGATTTTCTTTTGAAACCTGGAATTTTGGGGTTTATGTTAATGAGACTTTGGATTCTACTTAAACCTGTTTTAGCTGGCTTTTCCTGACATCTCTCTGGTGGGGGAGAAAGAGGGGAAATACTATCTCATTATTGCCAGTTGGGGATGAAAGTCCAGTTTCTCCATTTAGCCTCTGTTGACACCTGAGTTGTGGAAGATTATCATTTTATTGTTGGGTGGCGAGGACTTCTGGCTTCTCATGTGGTGTCTGCTGACACAGCAGAAAGGCTAGCCTTGTTATTGGTGAGTGTAGTGCTGGCCCCACTCTCCACTAGGCCTTCTCTGACAGTAGTTAAGCAGATGGAGGGATGTGCTAATGCTTACCCTTGGTGGAGTGAAAGCTCAGGTGACCCAGGTTGTCTCCGCTGACATTCAGGAACTTGAGGCTTAACTACTTTTCAGCAGAGATGAAAGTCCCAACTTCTTAATTGCTTATATATCATCCCTGATAGGGTATTGGGATTACAGCCTGGCCTTGGCTTTTGCTTGTGTTGAAGTGGTAGAACCACAACTTTTTCCATAGTATTTGCTTGCAGTAGGTTGTTACTGTCTTAAAAATTTTTTTATCTTGCTGGGCTTCCCCTTTCTTGTTAGTGTGGCTAAAGAACAGGGTTAAAAAACATTTTGTGGGATTGGGGGAGGGGTCTGAACTCATTGCCAGCTTCTTCACCTCCAAGTTGGGCATAAATGAGGAAAAAAGAAAATCCAAGGAGCCTGTCACTGTGTTGGCTCTTTTGTCCCAGGGTTCTTAGCTGATCTTCCTTCTAGTCTCCATTTTTCAGAGTCATGTTATATATGTCATATGTATAACATTTGAGACTTTTAGTTGTATTACTGGGCTTAGGGAAATGTACATCTGCTCCATATTCCTGGAAGCAAATGTTTTTATCCCTCAAGTTTTAATAATCAATTTTTCTTTGGTTCTAAATATTTTGTGACTTTTATTGTGACTTTTCTTTAGTTTGTAAGTTATTTAGAAATGTTTTCTTTCTAAGCATATGTAACTTTTTCACTTATCTTTTTGTATTCAGTTTTAGTTTAATTATAATACAGTCAGAAAACATATTCTGTATAAATTTTTTTTAATGTGAGATATTTTTAAGATCCAGCATGTTCAGTTCAGTCTCTCAGTCGTGTCCGACTCTTTGTGACCCCATGGACTACAGCATGCCAGGCCTCCCTGTCCATCACCAGCTCCCAGAGCTTACTCAGACTCATGTCCATTGAGTCGGTGATGCCATCCAATCATCTCATCCTCTGTCATCCCCTTCTCCTCACGCCTTCAATCTTTCCCAGCATCATGGTCTTTTCAAATGAGTCAGCTCTTTGTATCAGGTGGCCAAAGTATTGGAGTTTCAGCTTCAACATCAGTCCTTCCAATGAACATTCAGGACTGATTTCCTTTAGGATGGACTGGTTGGATCTCCTTGCAGTCCAAGGGACTCTCAAGAGTCTTCTCCAACACCACAGTTCAAAAGCATCAATTCTGTGGCGCTCAGCTTTCTTTATAGTTCAACTCGCGCATCCATACATGACTACTGGAAAAACCATAGCCTTGACTAGACGGACCTCTGTTGGCAAAGTAATGTCTCTGCTTTTTTAATATGCTATCTAGGTTGGTCATAACTTTTCTCCCAAGGAGTAAGCGTCTTTTAATTTCATGGCTGCAGTCACCATCTACAGTGATTTTGGAGCCCTAAAAAGTCTGCCACTGTTTCCATTGTTTCCCCATCTATTTGCCATGAAGTGATGGGACCAGATGCCATGATCTTCATTTTCTGAATGTTGAACTTTAAGCCAACTTTTTTACTCTCCTGTTTTACTTTCATCAAGAGGCTTTTTAGTTCCTCTTCACTTTCTGCCATAAGGGTAGCGTCATCTGCATATCTGAGGTTATTGATATTTCTCCTGGCAATCTTGATTCAAGCTTGTGCTTCTTCCAGCCCAGCATTTCCCATGATGTACTCTGCATATAAGTTAAATAAGCAGGGTGACAATATGCAGCCTTAACGTACTCCTTTTCCTGTTTGGAACCAGTCTGTCATTCCATGTCCAGTTTTAACTATTGTTTCCTGACCTGCCTACAGTTTTCTCAAGACGCAGATCAGGTAGTCTGGTATTCCCTTTTCTTTCAGAATTTTCATCAGTCTGTTGTGATCCACACAGTCAAAGGCTTTGGCATAGTCTTATAGTCATTTATAAATGATCCAGCGTGTGGTCATTTATAAATGTTCCATGCATGCTTATAGGGAATGTGTTCTATACGTATTGGGTATAGTTTTCTATAAATGTCAGGTCATATTGGTTAATTATGTTGTTTAAATTGTTTATGTTCTTACTGATAATTTTTTCTGCTTGTTCTATTAGTTACCAAGAATGGTGGTTAAATTCTCTCCCTAAGGTTGTGAATTTGTCTGTTTTTCCCTGTAGTTCTGAGTGTCTCACTTGTTGTATGTAAATTAAAATTGTCACATCTTTTTGGTATACTTAACCTTTTATTATGAATGTGTCTTTTCATCTTTACTAGTATTTTTTGTCTGAAAATCAACTTTATTTGATATTAGTATTAGTTTTTAACATCTCTTTTGATTAATGTTTATATTATTTCCTCTCCTTTTAATTTCAACCTTTCCTTGCCCTCATGTTTTTAAAAATGGCTTATAAAAAAGGCATATGGCTATATTTTTCCTTTTACATTTCTCTTTTATGTTGAGAAACCCTTTTTCAGAGTGTTTGAGTAATTTTAATTTCTCCACCCTTTTAGCATTCTTTAATGATTATCCTAGAGAAAGATTCATCAAACTTTTATTATGAAGAGTTAGATAGCAAATACTGTGTGTTCTTCAGGTCATGCATAGTTCTGTCATGTATTCTTTTATCCCTACCTTCCTTCATTCCTTATAGAGCTGTTTTAGATTTATATCAAAATTGAGCAGAAAGTACAGAGGGTTCTCATGTACCCATTACCTGACCCCATATGCACAGCCTCCTGCAGTGTTAATATCCCATAGCAAAGTGATACCTTGACATGTCATTATTACCCATAGTCCACAGTTTACATTACAGTTCACTCTTGGTGTTTATACATTTGTGGGTTTTAACAAATTATATTTGCATATATTCTATAATTACAGTATCATACAAAATAGTTTCACCACTTTAAAAATCGTTTCTGCTTTGCCTGTTCATCCCTTTATTTCCCCTAATCCTTGGCAACCACTAATCTTTTAATGATTCCATAGTGTGACCATGGAGAAGGCAATGGCACCCCACTCCAGTACTCTTGCCTGGAAAATCCCATGGACAGAGGAGCCTGGTAGGCTATAATCCATGGGGTCGCTAAGAGTCGGACACGACTGAGCGACTTTACTTTCACTTTTCCCATTCATGCACTGGAGAAGGAAACGGCAACCCACTCCAGTATTCTTGCCTGGAGAACCCCAGGGATGGCGGAGCCTGGTGAGCTGCCGTCTATGGGGTCGCACAGAGTCGGACACAACTGAAGTGACTTAGCAGCAGCAGCAGCAGCAGCAGCAGTGTGACCATTTCCAGAATGTCATATAGTTGGAATCCTACACTTTGTATCCTTTTTTAGATTGACTTCTTTCACTTAGTAATATGCATTTAATGTTTTTCCATATTGTTTCATGGCTTGTTAGCCCATTTCTTTTCTTTTTTTAAAAATTAATTTATTTTAATTGGAGGCTAATTACTTTACAATATTGTGGTGGTTTTTGCCATACATTGACATGAATCAGCCATGGGTGTACATGTGTCCCCCGTCCTGAACCCCCCTCCCACCTCCCTCCCCATCCCATCCCTCTGGGTTGTCCCAGTGCACCAGCTTTGAGTGCCCTGTTTCATGCATCGAACTTGGAGTGGTCATCTATTTCACATATGGTAATATACATGTTTCAATGCGACTCTCTCAAATCACCCCACCCTCATCTTCTCCCACAGAGTCCAAAAGTCTGTTCTTTATATCTGTGTCTCTTTTTCTGTCTTGCATATAGGGTTGTCGTTACCATTTTTCTAAATTCCATATATATGTGTTATTATACTGTATTGGTGTTTTTCTTTCTGACTTACTTAACTCTGTATAATAGGCTCCAGTTTCATCCACCTCATTAGAACTGACTCAAATGTGTTCTTTTTAGTAGCTGAGTAATATTCCATTGTGTATATGTACCACAACCTTCTTATCCATTTGTTTGCCGATGAGCATCTAGGTTGCTTCCATGTCCTAGCTATTGCAAATAGTGCTGCAATGAACATTGGGGTACCCATGTCTCTTTAAATTCTGGTTCCCTCCTTGTGTATGCCCAGCAGTGGGATTGCTGGGTCATACGGCAGTTCTATTTCCAGTTTTTTAAGGAATCTCCACACTGTTCTCCATAGTGGCTATACTAGTTTGCATTCCCACCAACAGTGTAAGAAGGTTCCCTTTTCTCTACACCCTCTCCAGCATTTATTGTGTGTAGACTTTTTGATGGTAGCCATTCTGACCCACGTGACATGGTACCTCATTGTGGTTTTGATTTGCATTTCTTTGATAATGAGTGATGATGTAGCTCATTTATTTTTAAGGCTGGATAATACTGGATTGTCTGGATGTTTGGATGCTCCACAGTTTACCCATTCACTTATTGAGGGACATCTTGGTTGCATTCAGGGTTTGGTATTTATGAATTAAGCCGCTGTAAACATCTGCATACCAGTTTTTGTTGGATGTAAGTTTTCAGCTCATTTGGGTAAATAACAATGATTGTAGTTGCTGGATTGTATGGTTTGAGTAATGATAGAGTTCCTGTTTCTCCACATCTTCACTAGCATATGTTGTCTGTGTTTGGGTTTAAGTCATTCTAATAGGTGTGTGGTGGTATCTCATTGTTGCTTTAGTTTGCAGTTCCTTAATGGCATAGGGCCAACATCTGTTCTTATTTGCCATTTGTGTATCTTCTTTGGTGAGATGTTTGTTAAGGTCTTTGGCCCATTTTTTAATCCAGTTGTTTGTTTTCTTATTGTTGAGTTTGATTTCTTTGTATATTTTCCATTACAGTCCTTTACCAGATGTATATTTTTCAGTACTTTCTCCCAACCTATGGTTCTTCCTTTTTTCTTGACAGTGTCTTTTATAGAGCAGAAATTTTTAATTTTAATGAAGTCTGACTTACTAATTTTTTTCATGGAATTTGCCTATGGTGTGTATCTAAAAAGTCATTAAATAGGTTTTTCTCCTATGCTGTGTTCTAGGAATTTGATGTGTGTATGACTGTTGCTGTTGTTGTTTAGTCGCTCAGTCATGTCTGACTCTTTGAGAAACCATAGATTGTGGCCTGCCAGGATCCTGTCCATGGAATTTCTCAGGCAAGAGTATTGGAGTGTGTTGTCATTTCCTTCTCCAGGGATCAAACCTGTGTCTCTTGCTTGGCAGGAGGATTTACCAGCGAGCTACCTGGGGAGCCCAATTTGATAATTTTGCATTTTACATTTAGGTGTATAGTTCATTGAGCTCATTATTGAAAGGTTTAATTTATGGTCTATACCCAGATCCACATTGTTTTCATGTTACTAATGTTTCTGCATGTGCTCTTTTGTCAAAGGTCGATTGACTCTCAGTCAGTTCAGTTGCTCAGTCAGGTCTGACTCTTTGCGACCCCATGGACTGCAGCACACCAGGCTTCCCTGTCCGTCACCAACTCCTGGAGCTTGCTCAAACTCATGTCCATCGAGTTGGTGATGCCATCCAACCATCTCATCCTCTGTCGTCCCCTTCTCCTCAGTTCTTCTCATCAGGTGGCCAAAGTATTGGCGTTTCAGCTTCAACATCAGTCCTTCCAGTGAATATTCAGGACTGATCTCCTTTAGGATGGACTGGTTGGATCTCCTTGCAGTCCAGGGGACTCTCAAGAGTCTTCTCCAACACCACAGTTCAAGAGCATCAATTCTTCGGTGCTCAGCTTTCTTTATAGTCCAACTCTCACATTCATACATGACTACTGGAAAAACCATAGCCTTGACTAGACGGACCTTTGTCAGTTAAGTAATGTCTCTCCTTTTTAATATGCTGTCTAGGTTTGTCATAGCTTTTCTTCCAAGGTTGACTATAATTTTCTTCCAGTTGACTGTAATTTAGTCTATTTCTAGACCCTCTGTTCTGTTCCATTGATCCATTTGCCTACTCTTTGGCCAATATAATATTGTCTTGATTACTGTTGCTTACATAATAAGACTTGAAGTTGGGTAATGTCAGTTCTCCAACTTTGTTCTTTAATTTTGTGTTGACTGTTCTGGATCTTTTGCTTCTTCATATAAATTTTAGAATCACTTTGTTGATATGTACATAATAACTTGTTGAGATTGTATTGAATATGGCAGTCAAATTGGGAAGAACTGACATCTTGGCCATATTTAGTCTTCCAATCCATGAACATAAAATATTTTATTGCTGATGCAATTCTTTGACTTCTTTCGCCAAAGATTAGTAATTTTCCTCATATAAATCTTTGTTTGAAACCATGCTTTTTAAAAGTTAATTCATTAGGCTATGCTGGGCCTTACTTGCAGGACTCAGGATCTTTGATCTTCCTTGCAGCATGCAAGGTCTTTAATTGCGGCATGTGGGATATTTTAATGGGGACATGTGTGTTTGGTTCTTGACCAGGATTTGAAGACAGGCCCCCTGCATTGGGAATGTGGATTCTTAGCCATTGGACCACTAAGAAATTCCCCCCTCATATAAATATTATACATACTTAGTTAATTTTATACCTATTTCATTTTGGGGTGGGTATTAATGTAAAGGTATTGTTTTAAGTTTCAGTTTCTGTTTATTGCTGATGTAAGAAAGTGATTGACTTTTGTATATTAACCTTCTGTTCTGTAATTTTGCTATAATTTCTTGTTAGTTTTTGGAATTGTTCGATTCTTTTGAATCTCCTTCATAGACGATCATGTCTTCTGCAAACAAAGATTGTTTTATTTCTTCCTGTTCTTTTTTTATGCCTTTTATTTCCTTTTCTTATTGCACTAGCTTAGGCTTCCATTCCAGTACAGTTTTGAAAAGAAATGATAAGAGGGAACAGCCTTGCTTGTTCTTAATCTTACTGGGAAAGCTTCTATTTTTTTTTTCCACCATTAGGTATGCTGTTAGCTGTAGATGTTCTTTATCAAATTGAGGAAGTATCACTTATACCTAATTAGCTGAAAGTTTTTATCATGAGTAGATGTTGAACTTTGTCAAATTTTTTTTTGCTTATGTTGCTTTGATCATGTGATTTTTCTGCTTTTAGTCTGTTGATGTAATGAATTATAGTAATTGGTTTTTTTAATATTGAACCAGCCTTGTATGACTGGAATAAATCCTGTTTGATCATGGTATATAGTTCTTTTCATATATTGTTTGATTTGATTTACTAATATTTTGTTGAGGATTTTTTACAGCTATTTTCATTCTTTTTTTTTTTTTTTTAACTCTTAAAAAAGGAGAAAGCATTTTTAGCTTAGGCCATCCACAAGCAAAGGCTACAGGCTAACTTCAGCCCATGGACTGTAGTTTGCCAATCCATTTCCTTTACAATATACATCCTTGACTTATAGAATATACTGATAATTTTACTCTCTCCCATACAGTGCGAGGGCTGTATTATGCTTGTAATTCTACCTTTATTGACTTATATTTCATGTTATATCATGTTTTATATGTTAAAATATGTAAGATATTATTTTATGCAATTAATATTCAATTAGAATTATGCACATATTTACAGTTTTCATTTATCTTCCTTTCTTTCCGCATTGTCAAGTTCATATCTAAGAATTTTCCTTGCGTGTGAAAACTCTCTTGCTGTTTCTTTAGTGTACATCTTTAGGGATAAGTTGTTCTGTTTCTCTGAAAATGTCTTCATTTTACCATCATTCTTCAAAGTTGTAGTATTGCTGTATTATTGGAATGTTAGTTTGGCAGTTGTTTTCTTTCAGCACTGTACATTGTGTTCTTACCATCACTGTTGAAGTCAGTTCTGTCATTTTGTTGCTCTGTTTGAAGGTATTTCATCTTTTTCTGCTAAGATTTTCCCTTTGTTTTTGTTTTTTTAGCTGTCTTAATGTGTAGGTTTAGATTTCTTCTTAGTTATATGCTTGGGGGTTGTAGGACTTTTTTGAATCTGAGAGTTGATACCTTTCATCAGTTTGGGGATGTTGTCAACTTTTTTGTTTTTGAGGTATTGTTTCTGCTCTGTTCTCTCCTCTCTTTCTGGGACTCTAATTTAATGGCTATTAGAGTGACATTTTAAGTTTATTTTCTGAATTTCTTTCCTTCTTTCTGTTTTTTCCATCCTTGTTTCTCTTTCTACTTTATCTTGAATATATTCTTTTTTTAAAAAATTTATTTGGGTGTGCCAGATCTTAGTTGTGGCATGCAAACTCTTAGTTAAGGCCTGTAGGACCTAGTCCCTTGACCAGGAATCAAACCTGGGTCCTCTGCATTAGGAGCACAGAGTCTTAACCATTGGACCACCAGGGAAATTCCCTTGAATATATTCTCTTAACCCATCTTCTAATTTCCTTCCAAACTATGTCTCATCTAGATTGTTTTACCCACTCAATGGAGCTCTTCATTTTGGTTATCATATTTTTCAGCTTTAGAATTTGTTTATTTTTATGGTTTCTATTAATAATCCTCTCCCAGGTTTATTAACCTTATTTTTTATTCCCTTGTACACAATAATAATTTAAAATTTTCTTTTAGAACTGTTTGTTGTCTGATAGTCTTTAATAGCAAGAACTCATGTACTTGACTATTGTCTGTTTTTGTCTCTGGCTTTAATTCCTGTTACCTTATTCTCCTATCGACTTTTATGTGTGGATGTGTCATGTATTTATTTTTTTAGAGCAATTTGGAGTCTAGTCTAATATTTGCCTTCTAAATTGCCCTTATTCCTAAGAGAAAGCCTTTAAGGTCTTTATGCAAAAGGAAGGGTGTTCACCAAGGGTTCTCTACTCCTTGCTGATCTAATAGATGTCTTTTCTTTGAATTTAAAGACTGTTGCAGCACCTTCAGTCTCCAAGGTACCTCTCTGGAATTGGCAGATGCCTTTAGGGGAAAGATGATCTGAAGTGCCAGTCTCATCTTTCTGCATCTATATCTTCTTCTGTTTCCATCTCAGTAAATATTCTCTTGTTTTTCAGGGTCTTCAAGCCAAATTTTTTTTTTTTTAATGTATATACAACTTTTCTTGTTGTTATTACCAGAAGGCTTGATCCAAATTACTTAATCCTCTATTACTGGAAATAGAAAACTGTCTTCAGATTTCTTGTTATAAGAGATAGATTATATAGTAACTGAGTTAGGGTTTTCTGTTTTTAGCTCCTTATATAATTAGTATAAAAAAATAGAGTTCTTTCCTTGTAGCCTTGAAGTAGAATGATGGAACTACATTTGAAGGTCAGAGAAAGAATTGTTTTTTGAGACCTTTCTGTCTATGACACTAGATATCTGTGTGGAGGGCTGCCATACTATAGTTTCCAAGATTATTATTGATAAGTTGATTACTTCTGAACTGGAGAACTGAATGTACTATATGTGCAGAGTACTTGAAAGCAGATATAAAATTCATTCTGCCCTTGGTTAGGTACACACAAACTGGCAGATAGTTTTCTGTAGTTCCTAAATACTCCTAGAGGAGAAAATTCTGGAAAAGGCTATTAGCAAATGAAACCCAGAAGCTCATAACTTTAGAGTCGAGGATTCCTTTCCAATATCTAACAACTCTTTTTAAGCCTCTTGATATCCAGTTGTCACAGAAATAGAGAACAGTGATTAGTGATTATTATCCATACTAGTCTGTTTTCAGACTAGAGTCGAGTTCACAAACTAAGACAAAAACTGTGAACAAAGGTGTTATGTGCATATTTATTCAGGGACTAGCTGAAGTAGGATATTCTTGACAGATGGTAGGAAATGAGAGTGCACAAGGTAGATTGGGGCAATTGTGCCAGGCTTTGAAAGAGTGGAGTGGTTTGATTTTGTTTCATATAGAGAGGCTTTTGAGTGAGAAGGAGAAGTGATATAAAAATTTCTGACTGCTAATCTGGCAGTGCTTTGGTGGGCAGACTAGAGAGAAAATATTGGGAACAGGGACAATGAAAAGCTCTAGTAGTCTAGTTATAAGGTGATACAAGTCTGGCTTTTTGTAGTCAAGAAGGAATGGAGAGAATGGAGTGCATTTTAAAGAGAGTATTTGTTGTTTATGCATGGGAAATTGAGTGAGAAAGCAGAGAAGACTTTGGGGTTGTAAGTTTGGATGAATGGTAGCATAATACTGGTATCAGTACCAAAAGCTGGAAAGTAAGGATGTTGAAGGTAGGGTGAAAGCAAAGTTGTTGAATTTGGTTTAAGGTAGTTTGAATATAGTGATAGAATTGTTCATTACCTGAAAAAAAATTTTGTAATTTTTAAAAATAAAATTTAACAATAAAATTGAAAGTAGAAGTTTTCCTGTCAGAGAGTCTCCCTGTTATTATTTCCCCAGAAATTACCACTATTCTCAGCTTGCTGTACCCTTAATTGACTCTTTATGTGCATGTAAACACATGTGTGTATCTGTCATTCATACTCTTCACCATACTGTGGAGACAGATCTAACTTATCTTTTGTAATGATAGGGTAGTATACCTTCCTTTATTTATAGACGTTTAGCTTATTTCTGATTTTTTAATTTTTTTAATTAAAAACAATGTCACAAAGAAAATTCTTATGTAGTAATCCGTTTGGGTACTCTTCCAGCTATTTTCATAAGACTGGGCAGGGAATAAGCAGATTTGGCCACCTGATGCAAAGAGCCAGCTCATTGGAAAATATCCTGATGCTGGGAAAGATTGAAGGCAAAAGAAGAAGAGAGTGGAGGAGGATGAGATGGTTAGATAGCATCACCGACTCAGTGGACACGAATCTGAGCAAACTCTGGGAGATAGTGAAGGACAGGTTAGCCTGGTGTGCTGCAGTCCATGGGGTCGCAAAGAGTCAGACACGACTTAGCCACTGTGAACAAAAACAACAACTTTCCAGAAAGCTTAGAATAGATTTATGTGTGTGCATGCACTCATATGTGAACATATATGTACACATGGAAATTAGCAACATGATTTTTTTGTGTTGCATGCATGTTTGCTTAGTTGCTCAGTTGTGTCTGACTATTTGTGACCCCATGGACTGTAGCACGCCAGGCTCCTCTGTCCATGGGATCATCCAGACAAGAATACTGGAGTGAGTTGCCATTTCCTTCTTCAGAGGATCTTCCTGACCCAGGGATTGAACCCATTTCTCCTGTGTCTCCTGCATTTGCAGGAAAATTCTTTACCATTGAACCACCTGGGAAAGCCCCTTAGTGTACGAGGGAAAAGTATATCATGTGTTTCGGTGTGGTACCTACTGGTAATGTGTGTTGGTATATTTTAGCTTTATTAGTCACTAAAGTTTAAACATATAAAAAGGTAATGAATTTGCAAACATCATCTTGGAGCAGAGAAATCCTCCTTGTTTAGGAAAATATAAGAGGGCAATTATACATATGTTTGCATAGAAGCTAGAATTGGAGATGAGGTAATGTGGTGAATGAGAATGGGATTTTCTAAAATTAGTTAAATCCTAGAAAGTAAGTACTTCTAGTGAATATTTCAGTTCCCAAGAGGGAAGTTTTATTTCTGTGAGGACTTAACTCTAATTTTTGGGTAGGGGCTCATTGAAAGTATTTACCTTACTGTCAAGTTAACTGGACTACAAAAGAAAAAAAAACAACTCAGTTTGGAAATCTTTCTTTCACTGGTAGTAGGACTAAAGGGTAGCTTTTGATTTTCTAATATAGTTTAAGCTTTTGGCTAATTAAAATTAAAGCCTTATAATGCATTTTGGTGATATTAATAGCAAATATGAGATATATTTATTGTATGCTTCTGTCTCTTAAAAATTAATTTGGATCAAAGAACATAATCAAAATTACATGCCAGTTTTATGATCTAGTTTATTAATTCCATGGCAAATGTAAAATGTATACTTGTAACAGGATAATGTTGAGGCAGCTGCTACAAACAGTTCAGTCTGCATTTTCAAAGGTTGAATCCTTGTGTACATTATACCTGGTTGAATCCTTGTGCACACTAAACCTAAGAATAAGAAGTAAAGCGTCCTTGAAAGACTTTTGTTGTTGTTGTTTCTTTGCTAAGTCATGTCTGACTTTTTTGTGACTCTGTGAACTGTAGCCCGCCAGATTATTCCTCTGTTTATGGGATTTTCCACAAGAATACTGGAATGGGTTGCCATTTCCTTCTCCAGGGTATCTTCCCAACCCCAGGGACTGAACTCATGTCTCCTACGGTGCAGGCAGGTTCTTCATAGACAAAGTAGGAAACCAAAGAGACCTCATTTTTAGTTTAAAATCTTCTTATGTAGACATCACATTAATTTATCAGAAATGATGTATTTCAAGCAAGAGTCAGTAATTTAATGATTGGTTTGTGTAGGCTAAAGATTTGTCTCTTGTAGTAAGGAAAGGTAATTTGTAATCACCCATGACTAAGGGAGATAGGAAGAAAAAATATATAATAGTCTTGAGAAAGATAAATGAAGTTAAAAGTAGCAGAATTATTTTGATTAAAATTTTTGTTTTTATTTACAGTAAGAACACTGTTGTCATTTTTTACTTCTAGATAAAGCAAACATGCAGTTACTTTTATAATCCTGAATTATAAGCACCTGAATTGGTGCTTTTGGGGATAACAGAGGTGGTTGAGTTTCCTGTCCTTAGCACAGTGCATAATACATAGATGATCAATATTTATGTGTTAACTGATTTCTCCTCTGAATATGCTGCCCGAGTGCAGTCACCTTGTGTCAAGTAAAACACCCTTTGTAACATCAATCACAGACATAATTACATGTTCAGGCTCATCTTTTTGAAGATTGTGACTCTCACTAGTCATTTACCAAGATCCAAATGGCTTTTCCCCTGGGTTCAGAGTATGGATTTTGTACCATAATCCATCCTTGAAATCCACCCTTTACCTCAGTAGCTTTAGAAAATGTTGGAGATATGTGAATCTAGGACTACCTATAGTGGAAGAATCAATACTTCTAGTTAGGTTACTACTTGAAGATGTGACCTTGATGGTCACAGAAACTGCATGGAAGTAAAGAAAATTTAAGGTATGATTCAACTTTATTTTTGAATTTTGTTTTATGAACAATTGAAAATCTGAAAATTGAGTTTTGTTATATAAATGATGAGAATAGTAAGTGATAAAAATATATAACACTGAAGAAGTTCACTGATCATTAAGTGTATGTCTCTCTACAGGTATAATTTGACCTCCTGAGATTCTGTGTTAGCAAGAAGAAAGTGGAAAATACTCTTGGAAAGAAAACTAAGACGTTAAGAAAGCCAGAACTTATTTTTACATGGTTGTCCACTCAGTTACCAATATGGATGCATTTCCCACCATTTTTCCTCCTGGTGGAGACAGTGAACTGAGACATTCTCAACCTGAGTTCCAAAAAATGTTAGTTGATGAACGATTACGATGTGAACATCATAAAGCTAATTATCAGACTCTGAAAGCTGAACACACAAGGTAATTATTTAAATTTGGAGGTGAGAGGTTTGATTAAAAATTTTTATTTTGTCTGAATATTTGCTCTGGAACATACAGTGTAATTTTGTTATAATGTACAATATACATTTAAAGCTTTTTGAATACAGTAAATGTTCTTTAAATCAAGTGAATTATAAATTTATTAAAGTCTTATTTTGAAAGTAGGATATAAAATTTATGTATCTCGGTGGCTAAATTTTTTTTCCTTCAAAGTAAAATTTTATTCAGAAATTACAGTGTTAATAATTAAGTGACACTTGGTAAAGCAATGATATTTGGAAGTTTAAATAGAATATATGATGTTGATCTTGTTTCATATGGTTGACCTTAAGGTAATACAATTAAAAAGCAGTGGATACACTTAAATTTTTCCTTTTCTAAAAATCAGGTTGCAAAGTGAGTACATAAAGTCACAAAATGAACTCAAACGCCTATTAAATGAAAAGCAAACTCACCAGGAAAAATTTCAGCTGCTGCTTGAAGAGGTGCGAGGAGAATTAGTAGAGAAAACTAAAGACTTAGAAGAGATGAAGCTGCAGGTAAGAAAATATATTCAAGTTAGTGTAAATTAGTCAGATGTTTAATGGAGATACATATGTAATTTTGGTAAATTTGGTAAGTTCTCTCTATATGCATAATGAGTATTTTGTTGTATCTCCAGTGGTATAATTTAACCTTCTTTCATATACTCGAGAATGTTAGCTACTCTGTAGAATTAAGCCACAAAATTTTTATTTGATGTAAATTTTTATTATATTTTCTGTTCTGATTTAAATAATATCTTACTCTTCAGAATAACTGGAGGAAAGGCCAGTCTGAATTGATAAATATTCACAATTAAACATACTTTAAAAATAAAGATTTTCTAAATTTCTGTGGAGTTTCTCAAGTAACGGATAGTTGATACTAATGTACTGACTACAGTTTCTTTTGATGTTTCTTTACATTGTTCATTTTCTATTTGCTCAAAATGTAGAGCAAGGCTACCTGTCAGATTTTAAATTAGTAGCTATTACTTGTGATATCTTACTGTAATCACTCAGTAATGCTAGCTATTTATTTCTGCTTATCTCGTGCTTATTACTTACACCAAAAAAGATGTCTGTTCCATCTTAGGGGACAGGAATGCAAAAGTAGGAAGTCAAGAGATACCTGGAGTAACAGGTAAGTTTGGCCTTGGAGTACAGAATGAAGCAGGGCAAAGGCTAACAAGAGGTTTGCCAAGAGAATGCACTGGTCATAGCAAACACTCTCTTCCAATAACACAAGAGACGACTCTACACATGGACATCACCAAATGGTCAATACTGAAATCAGACTGATGATATTCTTTGCAGCCAAAGATGGAGAAGCTCTATACAGTCAGGAAAAACAAGACCAGGAGCTGACTGTGGCTCAGATCATGAACTCCTTATTGCCAAATTCAGGCTTAAATTGAAGAAAGTAGGGAAAAGCACTAGACCATTCAGGTATGACCTAAATCAGATCCCTTAGGATTATGCAAGTGGAAGTGACAAACAGATTCAAGGGGTTAGATCTGATAGAATGCCTAAAGAACTATGGACTGAGGTTTGTGACATTGTACAGCAATTGTAAAGACATTGTAAAGCAAAGGAGAGAAGGAAAGATATACCCATCTGAATGTAGAGTTCCAAAGAAGAGCATGGAGAGATAAGAAAGCCTTCTTCAGTGATCAGTGCAAAGAAATAGAGGAAAACAATAGAATGGGAAAGACTAGAGATGTCTTCAAGAAAATTAGAGATACCAAAGGAACATTTCATGCAAAGATGGGCTCAATAAAGGACAACAATGGTATGGACCTAACAGAAGCAGAAGATATTAAGAAGAGGTGGCAAGAATACACAGAAGAACTGTACAGAAAAGATCTTCATGACCCAGATAACCATGATGGTGTGATCACTTACCTAGAGCCAGACATCCTGGAATGTGAAGTCAAGTGGGCCTTAGGAAGCATCACTACAAACAAAGCTAGTGGAGGTGATGGAATTCTAGTTGAGCTATTTCAAATCCTAAAAGATGATGCTGTGAAAGTGCTGCACTCAATATGCCAGCAAATATGGAAAACTCAGCAGTGGCCACAGGACTGGAAAAGGTCAGTTTTCATTCCAATCCCAAAGAAAGGCAATGCCAAAGAATGCTCAAACTACTGCACAGCTGCACTCATCTCACACACTAGTTAAGTAATGCTCAAAATTCTCCAAGCCAGGCTTCAACAGTATGTGAACTGTGAATTTCCAGATGTTCAAGCTGGATTTAGAAAAGGCAGGGGAAGCAGAGATCAAATTACCAACAAGAAAAAGCAAGAGAATTCCAGAAAAACATCTATTTCTGCTTTATTGACTATACCAAAGCCTTTGACTGTGTGGATCACAATAAACTGTGGAAAATTCTTCAAGAGATGGGAATACCAGACCACCTGACCTGCCTCTTGAGAAATCTGTATGCAGGTCAGGAAGCAACAGTTTGAACAAGACATGGAACAACAGACTTGTTCCAAATAGGAAAAGGAGTACATCAAGGCTGTATATTGTCACCCTGCTTATTTAACTTATATGCAGAGTACATTATGAGAAACACTGGGCTGGATGAAGCATAAGCTGGAATCAAGATTGCCGGGAAAAATATCGATAACCTCACATATGCAGATGACACCACCCTTATGGCAGAAAGTAAAGAAGAACTAAAGAGCCTCTTGATGAAAGTGAAAGAGCAGAGTGAAAAAGTTGGCTTAAAGCTCAACATTTAGAAAACTAAGATCATGGCATCCTGTCCCGTCACTTCATGGAAAATAGATGGGGAAACAATGGAAACAGCGGCAGACTTTGTTTTTTGTGCTCCAGAATCACTGCAGATGGTGACTGCAGCCATGAAATTAAAAGACGCTTGCTCCTTAGAAGAAAAGTTATGAGCAGCGTAGACAGCAAATTAAATAGCAGAGACATTACTTTGTCAGCAAAGGTCCATCTAGTCAAGGCTATGGGTTTTCCAGTAGTCATGTATGGATGTGAGAGTTAGACCATAATGGAAGCTGAGCACTGAACAATTGATGATTTTGAACTGTGGTGTTGGAGAAGACCCTTGAAAGTCCCTTGGACTGCAAGGAGATCCACCCAGTCCATCCTAAAGGAAATCAGTCCTGAATGTTCATTGGAAAGACTGATGCTGAAGCTGAAACTCCAATACTTTGGCCACCTGATGGAAAGAACTGACTCACTGGAAAAGACCCTGATGCTGGGAAAGATAGAAGATGGGAGAAGTAGGGGACGACAGAGGATGAGATGGTTGGATGGCATCACCAACTCGATGGACCTGAGTTTGAGTAAGCTCCGGGAGTTGGTGTAGGACAGGGAGGTCTGGTGTGCTGCAGTCCATGGGGTCACAAAGAGTCAGACACAACTGAGCAACTGAACTGAAGATGGCAGGAAAATGATACTGATGGAAAAATAGGTCTCACAAAGGAAAAAACAACACTCAAATCAGTCTTGTGAGGTCTCTTAACTATGGTTAAAGACTGCTTCATAGGCAACTTATTAACAACAAGCAGACAGATTAAAAAAAACCAACTATCTTCCTCCCTTCTCCCTCTTTCTCAAAGCTGACATACACCAAAGACTGAATTAGAGGGTTAAACTGATGCCACATTAGGAAATTATGCTGTGTCTTAGATTTTTAATGGAATTACTGCCACTACTTGTCTCAAAACAAACCTAAAAGAATGCTTCATCATACAACCATCTATGTTTTATTACCTACATTAAATCTATAAAAACAAATCTTCAACACTCCAACATTTGTCCTATTAAATGTATAATACTATACAGACCAATTTTTTCAAAGAATGCTTTGATTTAAGGAGGCAAATATCACTGTACCAGAGATTCTTAAGAAATTAATGACAAAGTAATAAATTTTGCTCTGAACTTCCTAGCAGCCAAATAATAAGGGAAACATATGGGTTGCACAGTTTTCATTGCCAGGCACAAAGAAAGTATATATATGTTTCGTAATTATCAGAAATACATAAAATGACACCCATTTTTTTAGAAAAGGTTTTGTTAACATGTTACATAATAGCAATGTAATAGCTAACTTGTTCTAACCACTTATGACATCAAAGCAGTGTATGAAGAATTTCTATGCATTGACTCACTGTACCTTTGAAATTATCCTATGAACTAGGCACTATTTTCATCCCCAATCACTACAGCTACACAGGTGATGCAGAATATTCTTTAAATGAATGTCTTTTATACTGTTTTTCTATGAAAGCCAAAGAGATAATAAATCTTAAATCAGAAAAGGCATTTTGCAAGTAGACAATATAATACATGTGTATTTTTAAAATAATCATCTTTCATAAAACCTTCACTGAAGTATTTCTTGCTGATTTTACTTTGTTAAATTTACTTACCTTTACTCAACTCACAATTTGTACAAATTGCAAATACCCATTAAGCAAATAGCTAAATTGCTTCACTATGTGTATTTATGTATAGATGTTTCTTTCAGTTATTTTTGCCAGGTAAATATCACACAGAAACCAGATATGTTTATCTTGAAAAACAGAAACTTTACCAGATAAATTTTATTTATCAGCAAACATTTGGGAAGTTATCACATGGAGAAATACCTAGAGTTTTTTCGTGTAGGTCCAAAGAACACAGGTGGCGCTAGTGGTAAAAAACCTGCCTACCAGTGCAGGAGACATAAGAGATGGATGTTCAATCCCTGGTTTGGGAAGATCCACTGGAGGAGGGCATGGCAAACAACTCCAGTATTCCTGCCTGGAGAATCCCCTGGTCAGGGGAGCCTGGTGGATTACAGTTCATAGAGTTCATAGTTGCAACAGTAGAGTCGCAAAGAGTTGAACACGAATGAAGTGACTTAGCACACAAACACACAGGCAAGACACACTGCAAGAAACAATAGGAAGGCTATAGGAAGGATGATTTCATTTCAATATGGAAGAAAATGCTTAACATGCTCCAATCCATAAATGAAAGTGGATCACTTTACAAGTTCACTAGGTTCTCTAACACTGAGAGCAGTGAAGCACAGAAGGAAGAGCCCTGTGTCATAGACGTTTGAAATAGGAATTCTGCTTTGAAATTTACTGCCTCATAGTTCTGGAGGCCAGAAGTCCAAAATCAAGTTGTCAGCTAGGCCATGTTTCCTCTGAAAACTGTAGGAAGAATACTTCCTTGCCTTGTCCTAGCTTCTGTTGATGTACTGACAATCCTTGGTGTATCCTGGCAGCTTGCAGGACTTCAACCGTGACTTCTGTCATCATAGGACATTCTGTCTGCCTCACGCCACTCCCCACCCATGTGTTTCTGTCTACCCTCTTCTTATAAGGACATCAGTCATATTTCATTAACAGCCCATCATACTTCAGGATTACCTTTTCATCTGGAAAATTCTTATTTCCAAGTAAGGTTACATTCTGAGGTACTGGGAATTAAAACTTCAACTTTTGTGAGGATGCAACTCAATTCACAGCAGATATGAAAGAGAACTAGAATATCAACTCTAAAATATTAAGGCTCTACCTATCTAGGTACCTATGAAACAACAAGTGGAACATATATGAATAGAACAATTCTGACTCATTTATTTATTCATGTCATTTGTACAAAAAAATGCTTGCTAGGCACCATCTTAAGCACTACAGAAACACTAAAAACAATTCCTGCCCTCATGGAGTCTGTATTCAAACAATAAAAATTGCCATCATTTATGAGTATCTATTATGTGCCAGAGGCTATACTAAAAATATACAGGTTATTTTTATCTCATCAGTCCTATTTTTATCTCATCAGTCCAACAATCCCTGTTAGAAAACAACTTTTATGTCCTTTATCACATGAGAAAATGAAGGCATAGAAATGTAACTATTTGCTGACAGTCATCACCTTCCTGATGAAATGACCCTTTTGGGGTTATAAAAATATTCTTTTTATCTTTAGTAATAATCTTTGTCTGGAAGTCTGTTCTATCTGATATTAATGTAGCCACTCCAGTCTTTTTAGGCTATTTTGTATGTGCTTGTTACAAATAAGCGTGTCTACATGTTACTTTCAGGAAACAGAGTAGTTACATTTTCAATGTCTGAAAATGCTAATTTGAATACCTTTGGTTTAGTGCCCACAGATTGCAGTCACGTAGGACTCAATCTTTGCAAAACAAATTAACAGTTCTAAAGGTTCAAATTTTATTTCCCTCTTCAACTTACCTTTCTGAGGTTTTTAAATCTAAATACGTACACCAAGGAATGAAACAGTAAGCATGGTGGAGGTTAAAGTGGTGGTATTTCCACCAGTGGAAGATTTCAAGAAGATACTGAACAACACACACTGCTGTCAAAGGAACCCATGAATTGGATGACACTGACGTACTATATTGCGTGACTTGAAAGATGGCTTTTGACTCTATCAACCCATGCCTCCAATGTTAATAAAACCTTACTGTAACAAGCACTAGATAAGCAGAAATAAACAGTTGGTGCTGTTGACTGATTGCAGGAAAAGATCACAACTAATAACTACTAATTTGAAATCTGATGGGTGTTGTTGTTGTTTAGCTGCTCAGTTATGTCCGACTCTGCTATGCGCCATGGACTGCAGCACGCCAGGTTTCCTTGTCATTCACCAGCTCCTGGAGCTTGCTCAAACTCATGTCCCTTCAGTCAGTGATGCCATCCAACCATCTTATCCTCTGTCATCCCTTTCTCCTCACAGACTTCAATCTTTCCCAGCATCAAGGTCTTTTCCAGTGAGCTGGCTCTTCACATCAGTGAAGAGCTTAGTGCAGGCTTTGTCTACTTGAACATTATTAAGAGAGTAGATCTTAAAATTTCTTACTATAAAAAAGATAACTGTGAAGTAATGGATGTGCTAACTAACCTAATGATAACCTAATGGTGATCATTTCATATATATGCTGTACATCTTAAACTTGCCCAATGTTACATGTAAACTATATCACAATAAAGCTGGAAAAAATCTTTGGCTCAAAAACAAAATAATAAAAATAAATTTTTTGCCTGGTTCTCCAGGTATCTCTTGACTTCCTACTTTTGCATTCCAGTCCCCTGTAATGAAAAGGACATCTTCTTTTGGGTATTAGTTCTAGAACGTCTTGTAGGTCATCATAGAACCATTCAACTTCAGCTTCTTCAGTATTACTGGTCTGGGGCACAGATTTGGATTACTGTGATACTGAATGGTTTGCCTTGGAAACGAACAGAGATCATTCTGTTGTTTTTGAGATTGCATCCAAGTACTGCATTTTGGACCTTTTCGTTGACTATGATGACTACTCCATTTCTTCTAAGGGATTCTTGCCGACAGTAGTAGATACAATGGTCATCTGAGTTAAATTCACCCATTCCAGTCCATTTTAGTTCACTGATTCCTAAAATGTCGACCTTCACTCTTGCCATCTCCTGTTTGACCACTTCCAATTTGCCTTGATTCATGGACCTAACATTCCAGGTTCCTATGCAATGTTGCCCTTTACAGCATTGCACTTTCCTTCCATCAACAGTCACATCCACAGCTGGGTGGTGTTTTTGCCATGTTAAGGACTTAAAATTTTCTTATAATACAGAAATACTGGTAAGAATTTTTTCAGCTTTTATTATTTATTTGACTGCAGTGGCTTTTCATTGCTTAGTGCAGGCCTTGTCTATTTGCAGAGAGCAAGGGCGACTCTTGGTTGCAGTGCTTGGACTTCTCATTGTGGTGTCTTCTCATTTTGCTGGCTTCTCTTGTTGCGGAGCACAGGCTCTGGACATGTGGGGCTCAGTAGTTGTGGCTTGCAGGCTCTAGAGCTCAGGCTCAGTGGTTGTAATGCATGGGCTTAGTTGCTCCACAGCATGTGGAATCTTCCTGGAACAGGGCTCAAACCCGTGTCCCTTGCCTTGGCAAGCAGATTCTTATGCACTGCACCACCAGGGAAGTCCTCAACTTTTATATATATAAAAGAAATGGTGTTTAAAGAGACTTCTGTTGAGTTTTGAATTCTGGGTTGACAGTTTTTTCCCTTAATACTTTAACATGTTGCTCTTCTATCTTCTCACTTAAGTGTCACCTAAGAAATTTGTTGTCATTTTTATCTTTGTTCTGTTTATCTAATATATTTTTTTCTTGTCAGCTCTTAAATTTTTTCCTTTATTGCTGCTTTTCAGTAATTTGGTTGACTTCCCATTGGACATTTCTTCATGTTTCTGGTACCGAGGTTTATTGAGATTCTTAGGTCTGTGAGTTTATAGTTGTCATCAAATTAAGAAAAATTTTAGATACTGCTTTTTGAAATATTTTTTTCTGCCTTCTATTTAATTTCCTTTGGGAACTGCTTTTAGGCCACTTAAAAAGCAGAGACATTACTTTGCCAACAAAGGTCCATCTTGTCAAAGCTATAGTTTTTCCAGTAGTCATGTATGGATGTGAGAGTTGGACTATAAAGAAAGCTGAGCACTGAAGAATTGATGCTTTTGAACTGTGGTGTTGGAGAAGACTTTTGAGAGTCCCTTGGATTGCAAGGTTTTAGAAAAGGCAGAGGAACCAGAGATCAAATTGCCAATATCCGCTGGATCATCGAAAAAGCAAGAGAGGTCCAGAAAAACATCTATTTCTGCTTTATTGACTATGCCAAAGCCTTTGACTGTGTGGATCACAATAAACTGTGGAAAATTCTGAAGGAGATGGGAATACCAGACCATCTGACCTGTCTCTTGAGAAACCTGTACGCAGGACAGGAAGCAACAGTTAGAACTGGACATGGAACAACAGACTGGTTCCAAATAGGAAAAGGAGTCCGTCAAAGCTGTATATTGTCACCCTGCTTATTTAACATATATGCAGAGTACATCATGAGAAACGCTGGGCTGGAAGAAACACAAGCTGGAATCAAGACTGCCGGGAGAAATATCAATAACCTCAGATATGCGGATGACACCACCCTTGTGGCAGAAAGCAAAGAAGAACTAAAGAGCCTCTTGATGAAGGTGAAAGAGGAGAGTGAAAAAGTTGGCTTAAAGCTCAACGTTCAGAAAACTAAGATCATGGCATCCGGTCCCATCACTTCATGGGAAATAGATGGGGAAACAGTGTCAGACTTTATTTTTTTGGGCTCCAAAATCACTGCTGATGGTGATTGCAGCCATAAAATTAAAAGACGCTTACTCCTTGGAAGGAAGGTTATGGCCAACCTGGATAGCATATTTAAAAGCAGAGATATTACTTTGCCAACAAAAGTACATCTAGTCAAGGCTATGGTTTTTCCAGTGGTCATGTATGGATGTGAGAGTTGGACTGTGAAGAAAGCTGAGCACTGAAGAATTGATGCTTTTGAACTGTGGTGTTGGAGAAGACTCTTGAGAGTCCCTTGGACTGCAAGGAGATCCAATCAATCCATCCTAAAAGAGATCAATCCTGGGTGTTCATTGGAAGGTCTGATGTTGAAGCTGAAACTCCAATACTTTGGCCACCTCATGCGAAGGGTTGACTCATTGGAAAAGACCCTAATGCTGGGTAGGATTGGAGGCGGAAGGAGAAGGGGACGACAAAGGATGAGATGGTCGGATGGCATAACCGACTCGATGGACATGGGTTTGGGTAGACTTCGGGAGTTGGTGATGGACAGAGAGGCCTGGCGTGCTGCAATTCATGGGGTCGCAAAGAGTCGGACACAACTGAGTGACTGAACTGAACTGGATTGCAAGGAGATCCAGCCAGTCCATCCTAAAGGAAATCAGTTCTGAATATTCATTGGAGGGACTGATGCTGAAGCTGAAGCTCCAATACTTTGGCCACCTGATGCTAAGAACTGACTCACTGGAAAAGTCCCTGATGCTGGGAAAGGTTGAAGGCAGGAGGAGAAGGGGATGAGAGAGGATGAGTTGATTGGATGGCATCACCAACTCGATGGACATGAGTTTGAGCAAGCTCTGGGAGTTGGTGATAGATAGGGAGGCCTGGCGTGCTGCAGTCCATGGGGTCACAAAGAGTCTGACACGACTGAGTGACTGAACTAACTGAAACAATTCCTTCTCACTTTGGACTCAATTATTAGTCTCTTCACATCATAAACCATATTATAACAGAAACTTTCTCTTTGGTTTCTCTAGCCCCATTCACTGCTTCTCCTTCCCATAGCCACCAGTTTTCTCCTACCAGCACTTTTGATCCATCTTGCTTCTTCCTAAAATATACATATGGTGATGCCATTCTTAAGCTCAAAAACCTTCAATGTATAAACAAGGTGCATAAAAATGTATATGGTATGCCTTGCTTTCTGTAAAAATTTATTTATTTATTTATTTATTTATTTTTTGAGCCAGTGATTTTTTCCAGCTTTATTGTGATATAGTTTACATGTAACATTGGGCAAGTTTAAGATGTACAGCATTATATGAAATGATTACCATTAAGTGATCATTAGGTTAATTAGCACATCCATTACTTCACAGTTCTCTTTTTTATAGTAAGAAATTTTAAGATCTACTCTCTTAATAATGTTCAAGTATACAATACAGTACTGTTAACTGTAGTCATCATACTGTACATTAGATCCCCAGAATTTATTTATCTTTTGTTTGAAAGTGTATATCTTTAACTTCCTTCACTTCTTCTCCCCCAAGCCCACCCATGTGGCAACCACCAATCTGCTGTTTTTTTGAGTTCATTTTTTTAGATTCCACATATAAGTGCAATCATACAGTATTTGTCTTTTTCTCTCTGACTGATTTCGCTTACAATAATGCTCCCAATATCCATTCAGAAGTAATTTATTTCTGACTTGGAACATTTTCTCAAGGTAAATTGCCTGTATCTCTTTGTGGAGATAATTTAATAACTTTGTCCTCCTCTTAACTATACTGTGAAAAGGAAGATTTTTCTTTACTGATACATTTCCTTATTGTCTTTTTATATTAGAAATTTAAAAGAATTATTATTCCAAAGATTGCACTGATCTTGAAGTATGAATTATTTATTTAAGCATTAGATATGCTCAATTGCTATCTTTTGTTGTTGTTTTTTTAGTAACACAAGTTGATTTTCAAAATTGTGTATATATAGCCTGCTATTTTCTTTATACAGAAAAAAGCTACTATATTTAATAACTCAGAATTTACCAGTCTTGATAACTTGTGCTTTTATTCTATTCATCCTTTATTGATCTATCTTGATTGATATGACAAATATCTGCCAATTTTCCATTAAGATTCATAAAGTATATTTGATATTTCAGTTGATATTTGATAATGCGTTATTTGGTATCTCATGTTTCTTCCTAATCCATTTTTTTTAATCTTTTTTTTTTCCAGTTTTATTTATTTTTTACTTTACAATATTGTGTTGGTTTTGCCATACATTGACATGAATCTGCCATGGGTATACATGTGTTCCCCATCCTGAACCCCCTTCCCACCTCCCTCCCCATCCCATCCCTCTCGGTTGTCCCAGTGCACCAGCCCCTAGAACTCTGTATCATGCATCGAACCTGGACTGGAGACTCATTTCACATATGATAATTTACATGTTTCAATGCTATTCTCCCATATCATCCTGCCCTTGCCCTCTTCCACAGAGTCCAAAAGACCTGTTCTATACATCTGTGTCTCTTTTGCTGTCTCGCATACAGGGTTGTCATTACCATCTTTCTAAATTCCATATATATGCGTTAGTATACTGTATTGGTGTTTTTCTTTCTGACTTACTTCTCTCTGTACAATAGGCTCCAGTTTTATCCACCTCATTAGAACTGATTCGAATGTATTCTTTTTAATGGCTGAGTAATATTCCATTGCGTATATGTACCACAGCTTTCTTATCCATTCGCCTGCTGATGGACGTCTAGGTTGCTTCCCTGTCCTGGCTATTATAAACAGTGCTGCAATGAACATTGGGGTAACACATGTCTCTTTCAATTCTGGTTTCCTCGGTGTGTATGCCCAGCAGTGGGATTGCTGGGTCATATGGCAGTTCTATTTCCAGTTTTCTAAGGAATCGCCACACTGTTCTTCATAGTGGCTGTACTAGTTTGCATTCCCACCAACAGTGTGAGAGGGTTCCCTTTTCTCCACACCCTCTCCAGCATTTATTGTTTGTAGACTTTTGGATAGTAGCCATTCTGATGGGTGTGAAATGATACCTCATTGTGGTTTTGATTTGCATTTCTCTAATAATGAGTGATGTTGAGCATCTTTTCATGTGTTTGTTAGCTATCTGTATGTCTTCGTTGGAGAAATGTCTGTTTAGTTCTTTGGCCCATTTTTTGATTGGGTCGTTTATTTTTCTGGAATTCAACTGCAGGATTTGCTTGTATATTTTTGAGATTAATTGTTTCTCAGTTGCTTCGTTTGCTATTTTCTCCCATTCTGAAGGCTGTCTTTTCACCTTGCTTATAGTTTCCTTTGTTGTGCAGAAGCTTTTAATTTTAATTAGGTCCCATTTGTTTATTTTTGCTTTTATTTCCAATATTCTGGGAGGTGGGTCATAGAGGATCCTGCTGTGATTTATGTCGCAGAGTGTTTTACCTATTTTTTCCTCTAAAAGTTTTATAGTTTCTGGTCTTACATTTAGATCTTTAATCCATTTTGAGTTTATTTTTGTGCATGGTGTTAGAAAATGTTCTAGTTTCATTCTTTTGCAAGTAGCTGACCAGTTTTCCCAGCACCACTTGTTAAAGAGATTGTCTTTTCTCCATTGTATATTCTTGCCTCCTTTGTCAAAGATAAGGTGTCCATAGGTGCGTGTATTTATCTCTGGGCTTTCTATTTTTTTCCATTGATCTATATTTCTGTTTTTGTGCCAGTACCATACTGTCTTGATGACTGTGGTTTTGTAGTAAAGCCTGAAGTCAGGCAGGGTGATTCCTCCAGTTCCGTTCTTCTTTCTCAAGATTGCTTTGGCCATTTGAGGTTTTTTGTATTTCCATACAGATTGTGAAATTATCTGTTCTAGTTCTGTGAAAAATACCGTTGGTAGCTTGATAGGGATTGCATTGAATCTATGGATTGCCTTGGGTAGTATACTCATTTTCACTATATTGATTCCTCCAATCCATGAACACGGTATATTTCTCCATCTCTTTGTGTCCTCTTTGATTTCTTTCACCAGTATTTTATAGTTTTCTGTATATAGGTCTTTTGTTTCTTTAGGTAGATATGTTCCTAAGTATTTTATTCTTTTCGTTGCAATGGTGAATGGAATTGTTTCCTTAATCTCTCTTTCTGTTTTCTTGTTGTTAGTGTCTAGGAATGCAAGGGATTTCTGTGTGTTAATTTTATATCCTGCAACTTTACTATATTCATTGATTAGCTCTAGTAATTTTCTGGTGGAGTCTCTAGGGGTTTCTATGTAGAGGATCATGTCATCTGCAGACAGTGAGAGTTTTACTTCTTCTTTTCCAATCTGGATTCCTTTAATTTCTTTTTCTTCTCTGGTTGCTGTGCCCTAAACTTCTAAAACTATGTTGAATAGTAGTGGTGGGAGTGGGCACCCTTGTCTTATTCCTGACTTTAGAGGAAATGCTTTCAATTTTTCACCATTGAGGATAATGTTTGCTGTGGGTTTGTCATATATAGCTTTTATTATGTTACGGTATGTTCCTTCTAGTCCTGCTTTCTGGAGGGTTTTTTTAATCATAAATGGATGTTGAATTTTGTCAAAGGCTTTCTCTGCATCTATTAAGATAATCATATGGTTTTTATTTTTCAATTTGTTAATGTGGTGTATTACATTGATCAATTTGCAGATATTGAAGAATCCTTGCATCCCTGCGAAAAAGCCCACTTGGTCATGATGTATGATCTTTTTAATATGTTGTTGGATTCTGTTTGCTAGAATTTTGTTAAGCATTTTTGCATCTATGTTTATCAGTAATATTGGCCTGTAGTTTTCTTTTTTTGTGGCATCTTTGTGGCATTTTTGGTATTAGGGTGATGGTGGCCTTAGAGGATGAGTTTGGAGGTTTACCTTCCTCTGCAATTTTCTGGAAGAGTTTGAGTAGGATAGGTGTTAGCTCTTCTCTAAATTTTTGATAGAATTCAGCTGTAAAGCCATCTGGTCCTGGGCTTTTGTTTGTTGGAAGATTTCTGATTACATTTTCAATTTCCGTGCTTGTGATGAGTCTGTTAAGATTTTCTATTTCTTCCTGGCTCAGTTTTGGAAAGTTGTACTTTTCTAAGAATTTGTCCATTTCTTCCAAGTTGTCTATTTTATTGGCATATAGTTGCTGATAATAGTCTCTTATGATCTTTTGTATTTCTGTGTTGTCTTTTGTGATCTCTCCATTTTCATTTCTTATTTTGTTGATTTGATTCTTCTCCCTTTATTTCTTGATGAGTCTGGCTAATGGTTTATCAATTTTATTTATCTTCTCAAAGAACCAGCTTTTGACTTTGTTGATTTTTGCTATGGTCTCTTTTGTTTCTTTTGCATTTATTTCTGCCCTTATTTTTAAGATTTCTTTCCTTCTACTAACCCTGGGGTTCTTCATTTCTTCCTTTTTCTAGTTGCTTTAAGTGTAGAGTTAGGTTATTTATTTGACTTTTTTCTTGTTTCTTGAGGTAAGCTTGTATTGCTATGAACCTTCCCCTTGGTAGTGCTTTTACAGTGTCCCATAGGTTTTAGGTTGTTGTGTTCTCCTTTTCATTCGATTCTATGCATATTTTGATTTCTTTTTTGATTTCTTCTGTGATTCGTTGGTTATTCAGCAGCGTGTTGTTCAGCCTCCATATGTTGGAATTTTTAATAGTTTTTTTTCCTGTGATTGACATCTAATCTTACTGCATTGTGGTCAGAAAAGATGCTTGGAATGATTTTAGTTTTTTTGAATTTACCAAGGCTAGATTTATGGCCCAGGATGTGATCTCTCCTGGAGAAGGTTCCGTGTGCGCTTGAGAAAAAGGTGAAATTCATTGTTTTGGGGTGGAATGTCCTATAGATATCAATTAGGTTTAACTGGTCTATTGTATCATTTAAAGTTTGTGCTTCCTTGTTAATTTTCTGTTTAGTTGATCTATCCATAGGTGAGAGGGGGGTATTAAAGTCTCCCACTATGATTGTGTTATTGTTAATTTCCCCTTTCATACTCATTAGCATTTGCCTTATATATTGCAGTGCTCCTATATTGGGTGCATATATATTTATAATTGTTATATCTTCTTCTTGGATTGATCCTTTGATCATTATATAGTGCCCATCTTTGTCTCTTTTCACAGCCTTTGTTTTAAAGTCTATTTTACCTGATATGAGTATTGCTACTCCTGCTTTCTGTCTCTATTTACGTGGAATATGTTTTTCCAGCCCTTCACTTTCAGTCTGTATGTGTCCCTTGTTTTGAGGTGGGTGTCTTGTAGACAACATATATGGGGGTCTTGTTTTTGTATCCATTCAGCCAGTCTTTGTGTTTTGGTTGGGGCATTCAACCCATTTACATTTAAGGTAATTATTGATAAGTATGATCCTGTTGCCATTTACTTTATTGTTTTGGGTTCGAGATTATACACCCTTTCTGTGTTTCCTGTCTAGAGAAGATCCTTTAGCATTTGTTGGAGAGCTGGTTTGGTGGTGCTGAATTCTCTCAGCTTTTGCTTGTCTGTAAAGCTTTTGATTTCTCCTTCATATTCAAATGAGATTCTTGCTGGGTATAGTAATGTGGGCTGTAGATTATTTTCTCTCATCACTTTAAGTATGTCCTGCCATTCCCTTCAGGCCTGAAGAGTTTCTGTTGAAAGATTAGCTGTTATCCTTATGGGAATCCCCTTGTGTGTTATTTGTTGTTTTTCCCTTGCTGCTTTTTATATTTGTTCTTTGTGTTTGATCTTTGTTAATTTGATTAATATGTGTCTTGGGGTGTTTCGCCTTGGGTTTGTCCTGTTTGGGACTCTCTGGGTTTCTTGGACTTGGGTGATTATTTCCTTCCCCATTTTAGGGAAGTTTTCAACTATTATCTCCTAGAGTATTTTTCTCATGGTCTTTCTTTTTGTCTTCTTCTTCTGGGACTCCTATGATTCGAATGTTGATGTGTTTAACATTGTCCCAGAGGTCTCTGAGGTTGTCCTCATTTCTTTTAATTCTTTTTTCTTTTATCCTCTCTGTTTCATTTATTTCTATCATTCTATCTTCTACCTCACTTATCCTATCTTCTGCCTCCATTATTTTACTGCTGGTTCCCTCCAGAGTGTTTTTGATCTCATTTATTGCATTATTCATTATATATTGACCCTTTTTTATTTCTTCTAAGTCCTTGTTAAACCTTTCTTGCATCTTCTCGATCCTTGTCTTCAGGTTATTAATCTGTAACTCCATTTTGTTTTCAAGATTTTGGATCATTTTCACTATCATTATTCAGAGTTCTTTATCAGGTAGATTCCCTATCTCTTCCTCTTTTGTTTGGTTTGGAGGGCATTTATCCTGTTCCTTTACCTGCTGGGTATTTCTCTGCCGTTTCATCTTGTTTATATTGCTGTTTTTGGGGTGGCCTTTCTGTATTCTGGCAGTTTGTCGTTCCTCTTTATTGTGGAGGTTCCTCGCTGTGGGTGGGGTTGGGTGGGTGGCTTGTCACGGTTTCCTGGTTAGGAAAGCTTGTGTTGGTGTTCTGGTAGGTGGAGCTGGATTTCTCTCTGGAGTGCAATGAAGTGTCCAGTAATGAGTTTTGAGATGTCAGTGGGTTTGGTGTGACTTCGGGCAGCCTTTATATTGAAGCTCAGGGCTATGTTCCTGTGTTGCTGGAGAGTTTGTGTGGTATGTCTTGCTCTGGAACTTGTTGGCCCTTGGGTAGTGCTTGGTTTCAGTGTAGATATGGAGGTGTTTGATGAACTCCTATTGATTACTGCTTCCTGGATTCAGGAGTTCTCTGGTGTTCTCAGGATTTGGACTTAACCCTCCTGCCTCTGGTTTTCAGTCTTATTCTTACAGTAGCCTCAAGACTTCTCCATCCTATACTGCACCGATGATAAAACATCTAGGTTAATGATGAAAAGTTTCTCCACAGTGAGGGACACCCGGAGAGGTACTCAGAGTTACATGGAAAAGAGAAGAGGGAGGAGGGAGATAGAGGTGACCAGGAGGAGAAGAGGGGGAATCAAAGGGGGACTGAGCAAGCTAGCCAGTAATCACTTCCCTATGTGCTCTCCACAGTCTGGATCCCTCAGAGATGTTCATGGAATTACACAGAGAAGGGAAGAGGGAGGAAGGAGACAGGTGGCCAGGAGCATAAAAGGGGGAATCAAAAGGAGAGAGACAGATCCAGCTAGTAATCAGGTCCCTAAGTGTTCTCCACAGCCCGGAACAGACAAAGAGATTCACAGAGTTGGGTCGAGAAGAAAAGTGGGGGGGAGATAGAGGCGACCTGGTGGATAAAAAGGAGAGTCAAAAGGGGAGAGAGTAATCAGGCCAGTGATCTTGCTCCCAAGTAAAAATGGGTACTGAAGATTGGGTTCTTAAAGGTACAAAGTTGATAGCAAAAAGCAAAGATTAAAAATCTAGAGTAGAGGTTAGATTCTCAAAAATACAATATTGAAAAAAAAATCACAAAAATTATAGAATATATATATATGAAGTTTGCTTTAAAAATGGGATCTTTTTTTTTTTTTTTTTGCAAGGTAATGGTAGGGTATAAAAATGAAAATTAAAGGAGTAATAGGGGACTTAAAAAAATTTCTTTAAATTAAAAAAAACGATAATAGTAAAAATACATCTAGGACTTTCTCTGGAGCTGTTGCGGACAGTGTGGGGTCATTTCATTTTCAGATAGTTCCTTGGTCTGGCTTGTACTTCTCAGGGTCTATAGGCCCCTTCCTATGTGGTCAGTGCTAACTACAGGGTTTTAATCTATTTCACCTGTCACTTCCAAATCGGTTCCCTCTGTTTGTTTTGGCTTCTTCTGTTTGCTGGTCTCTTCAGTGTCTAGTTTCCGCTGTGACACAAGGGGGGCGGTGGTGGTCACTTTTTTTAGGCTCATTTGTTCAGTTGTACTGTGGGGAGGGAGGAACACTGCAAACAAATATCACTGGCGTGTGTGTGGGGAGTGCTCACAGTGTTTCAGCCGCACTGGCTTTGCCCCCACTCAACGCCGTGTGTGCTTTCCCGGTCTACACTGCTCAGGCTCTAGGTTGCTCTGCCGGGAACTGTCTGATGCGGGCCCTGGGTTGCATGCACTCCCCAGGTCTAAGCTGCTCAGGTTCAGGTTCTCAGGTACTCCTCAAAGGCGCAGACTTGGTTGGGCCTGCATTTTGTGCCTGTCCCAGGTCCAAGCAGCTCAGGTGACCAGGTGCTTGGCGAGCACAATCGCCCCCAGTTGAAGGCTGCAACTTATCGCCTCCCCCATCCCAGCTGCTCAGTTTTCTGGGTGTACAACAGGCGCTTTCTCAGGTGTACCATGTGTCTCTTCTGGGGAGCTGATCTCTGACTGCGACCCTCCCGGCAGAGGTTGACCATCCAGAATCCCAAGAGGTCTTGGTTAGCAACAAGTCTGCTTGTAGTTTGGTATAGGATGCCTCTCTGGGGCCGCGATTGTGCCCTTCCTGCTCTGGCTGCCCTCGCCTGCCTGTCTCCAGCAAGGGATGGGCCGGCCCACAGCTGGCTAGCTCTGCTCAGTCCTTTGTTCTGTGAGTGGGCCTGGCGGTGTCTTAGGTTAGGGCTTTTCTCAGGCTAGCTATCCCACAGTCTGGGTTGCTATCTCAAGCTAGTTCCCTCAGATTGCCCTCAGGGCATTCAGGCCCGGTTCTTACCCTAAGCAATGCAGCTCGTGCCTCCCTGTCCAGCCCCTGCTTGTTAGTGGGGGATGCGAGCGTCTGGGCTGCTGCTCCACTGGGAGTTGCTGTTAGGCACGTAATCTATGGGTTTTATTCATTTATTTTTCCTCCTGGTTTTTTTGCCCTCTGAGATTCCAAGGCTTGCCACAGATTCCAAGGCTCGCCACAGACCCGCCAGAGAGAGTGTTTCCTGGTGTTTGGAAACTTCTCTCTTTTTAAGACTCCCTTACCTGGACGGATCTCCTTCCCTACCTCTTTTTTTGTCTCTCTTTTTACCTTTTATATTTTGTCCTACCTTCTTTCGTAGACAATGGGCTGCCTTTTTGGGTGCCTGATGTCCTGTGCCAGCATTCAGAAGTTGTTTTATGGAATTTGCTTGGCGTTCAAATGTTCTTTCGATGAATTTGTCGGGGAGAAAGTGGTCTCTCTGTCCTATCCTCTGCCATCTTAGGACCTCCTCCTCTTTCTGTAAAAATTTAAAGTAGTGTATGTGCTTATGCATCTATAGACTGCCTCAAGAAGGCTATGGAGGTTACTTATACTGGTTGCTTTCTAAGAGGGAAGCTAGATGACTGAAGTGAGAAAAGGACAGTTTTTTCCTATTACATTTTGTTTGAATTATTTTACTTATGTAATTATATTTATTCATTTCAAGTAAAAAGAAAAAAATTTAAACAAATACTGAGTAAGTTATAAGAGTATGAACTTGGTATTCAGGAACCTTCTACTCTATGGCTCCCCTTTCCCTTTTGTTTCCAGCCAGGATGCACCTCACCTGGGCTGTGTTTAACAGAATGTTTCAGCATGGTCTTGGTTGTTACAGAGTCTGGAGATTACTACCAGTATTGACACAGTGTCCCAGGATTCTGAATTTCCTGTAGTGCTTAGTGTGGTTCCACCTAAAATGCCTTTAAGCCACCTTTGAGGATCATTTTTCTCCCCAGGGAATCTAATATTTTATCCATTCTTTGATTTTGTGTTCTACCTAAGTTTTAGTTTTCCTATTCCTTTGATGTGCCATTCTTTCTATACTAAATATCTTTTTCATTTGTCCTTAACCTGTCCATTAAAACTATATTGCTTATTTTTAGGTATTTGTATGTATAAATTATTTTTCACTTGAGATTTGAGCTATTTTGGGGGAGAGATATACCTCCTGGAGTTTTTGTAATCTTTATGAAGTTTGACTCTTTGTGTGTTTTGATAAAAAGGGATATGATAATGTAGCTACTCAATATATTCTGGATTGTTGTGGCAATCAAAATTAATGCTTGTAAGGAATTTAAAACAGTATGTTATGTAGATTATAGTGTGTTATATGATGCTTTATATGTAGTAGGCATTCATTCACTAAAGTTTTTGAAATATTTGGAGTATTGATGAATAAATCCGTGAACATTATTCTTAGTTTTCAGAGATAAATGTAAATACAAACTAGGTTTTGTTTTTTTTTTCGCAACCAGTATTCATTAATCCATTCAACAAATAATTGTTTCCTATGCACTGGGCAGTAGTCTGAGTTTTGGGGAACACATGGTAACTAAAGACCGTGTTCTTTTAAGAAGTTTACATATATACTTACTTATTGAAATATGAGTTCTGTAAGTTTATAAAAGGGAGGAGCCTAAATTAATTTTGCTGGAACAGTAAATGTCAGCCTTATCTGATTGAAAATAACTCTGAAGAATTTCCTGTGGTATACCAAATTATTATAATTTATTTTGCTTGCTCTCAAAAAAGACTTGGCCACTGTATCCAACATGATAATCTTAGCTGCCAACATAGTTTTTCCTAATAATAGCTATAATAATCAGTGATTGTCTTTACCTCATGTTAATGGGATTTTGTTAATATTTTATCCATTCTTTGGTTTTGTGTTCTACCTAAGGTTTAGTTTTCCCATACCTTTGATGTGCCATTCTTTCTATACTAAATATCTTTTTTGTTCATCTTTACCTGTCCGGTAAACGTATATTGCCTGTTTTTAGGTATTTATATGCGTAAATTATTTTTCACTTGAGATTTTGAACTAATTATGGGGAGAGACATAGTTCCTGGTAAATTTTTGTAATCTTTATGAAGTTTGACTCTGTGTGTTAGTCTGTTAATCTCTCAGAGCTTGAAATTGAGTTTTGTTGTTTCAAGTGATGGTTCTGTTTATATAATGATTATGGTAAAATTAAGTATATTGCAACATTTGTTAGTTAAATTTCACTGTTACGATTAGGAGAGAGGCTTCAAAATTTGCTTGATTCCTGAATTTAATATTTGTGATTTTGTATTTAGAATTGTTTGTATTTCTCTATGTGTTAGGTATTAACTCCACAAAAGTTGGAATTGTTACGAGCCCAAATACAACAAGAGCTGGAAACTCCAATGAGAGAACGTTTTAAGAATCTAGATGAAGTAAGTAATTTGTGTTTATATTTTCATTAGACTGTGAAAGGCTTGATGAGAAAAGCATCATTTTCCTACTCAAAAGCCCTGCAGTGGCTTCCATTCTTACTCACAGTCCTTATAGTGCCCTTCAAGACTGCACAGGATAAGATCCTGTTCCTCTGTCCACATTAACCTTGTTGGTGTTTCTTTGGTACTCTAAAAGTGGTGCAGTTCGAGACTTTGCTGTAGCTATTACTCCTGCCATATATCTCTTGGTTAACTTTCTCATCTTCAAGGCAGCTGAAATTTCACCTTCCCAGTGAGGCCTACTTTGACCTACTGCCTCCATTTAATATGGCAGCCTCCCTTTCCCATCACTCTTTAAATTTTTGGATGCCAATTTACTCTGCTCTACTTTTAATTTTTCTCTAATATTTATAATCTTCTAAATATGCTATATATTTATTGTATTTGTTTTAAAATTTTTCTCTTTACAACTGCTAGAATGTGAGTTGCATGAGAAGAGGAACCTTTATCTGTCTTGGTTGACTGTTATAGTCTGAGTTCCTGAAACTCTTAGCATACAGCAGGTGCTCAATTAATATTTGTTAAATGAAAGGATGAATTTCAAGCAACCTCAGAAAAGTAAAAATTTATTAGTTTTTCTTCAAATTGAGATGTCTCCTCATATGCAATGTTAGTGTAATGTGACTAATTGTTTGATAAAGGAACAGGAAAAGATGACAAATATTGACTATACTAGGTACTATACTGGACATTTTATATGTTACATTATTTAATAAATATACTGAACCTTATACATGCAAATGAATATTGTCTCCTTTACAGTGGACCCTTTTGGAAAGTTGTAGTCTAGTGATATTGCCATTGCACAAAATAGTTGTGGAATCCTCTTTTCTAAATGATTTTCTGGCTTGATAAAGTCATTTTTTGAATATCATCCTCGTTGGTAACCAAAGCATTACGGTTTAGTAGTAGTAAACTATTTTTTGGGCTCCAAAATCACTGCAGATGGTAACTGCAGCCATGAGATTAAAAGACGCTTACTCCTTGGAAGAAAAGTTATGACCAACCTAGATAGCATATTAAAAAGCAGAGACATTACTTTGCCAACAAAGGTCTGTCTAGTTGAGGCTATGGTTTTTCCAGTAGTCATGTATGGATGTGAGAGTTGGACTCTAAAGAAAGAGCGCTGAAGAATTGATGCTTTTGAATTGTGGTGTTGGAGAAGACTCTTGAGAGTCCCTTGGACTGCAAGGAGATCCAACCAGTCCCTCCTAAAGGAAATCAGTCCTGAATGTTCATTGGAAGGACTGATGTTGAAGCTGAAACTCCAATACTTTGGCCACCTGATGCAAAGAGCTGACTCATTTGAAAAGACCTTGATGTTGGGAAAGATTGAAGGTGGGAGGAGAAGGAGATGACAGAGGATGAGGTGGTTGGATGGCATCACCGACTCAAAGGACATGAGTTTGAGTAAACTGCAGGAGTTGGTGATGGACAGGGTGGCCTGGTGTGCTGCAGTCCATGGAGTTGCAAAGAGTTGGACACTACTGAGAGACTGAACTGAACTGAGTAGATTTAATTTTGGGATATAACAGAATCACTTGAACCTGAGTTAGATGATCAAGTTAAGTGAAAGGATTTTTTTTTTTTTTTAATCAAAGTATGTCCATAATAAAATCATGAAACCCAGTTTCTTGGTCAATAAACTGGCTTAGAAATCTTTCAACTGAAGATTTACAGTGAGTATTTTAGGAGGCATGCTTGCCTTATTAATTTCTTGATGCATGTTGAAATAGTGTCTCCCACTTCTTCTTGCTCTGTTGCCTAAATTTTTATTGAGATTCAGAATGCCATCAACTTTTTAGTGTTAGGGAGCAGAATTGGATCATAGGTATTGCGTGTGTTCTTGGTTAGTCAGGAGGGTTGGTGTTATACTTCAGACTGGTGTGTTGACTTGGACTATCATTATAACATTTGAATGTTAGGTTATTATGCTAAGCATTCAAATAACCATTTACATACTTAGAATTCATCCTTTCTGACTTTTAAGGGGGTATTTTATGTTATAGAATTAGTTTTAATTTTTATTATTTTTAAAAATTCGAATGTAATTGCTTTACAATATTGACTGTACAGCAGTGTGAATCAACTGTATCTATACATATATACCCTCCTTTTTGAGCCTCCCTTCCACCCCCACCCCCCATTCCACCTCTTTAGGTTATCACAGAGCACTCAGCTGAGCTCCCTGTGCTATATAGCAGCTTCCCACTAGCTAGCTATTTTACACATGGTAGTGTAAATATTTCAGTGCTACTCTCTCATAGAATTAATTTTTAAAATCTATTTTGAAAGGTGTGCTACATTCTTAAGTATTATTTTATTAAGCCCAGAAGTCAAAACTTCTGACATGCTGCATGTTTCTATTATGAGAATCAATGAGGAAATGAGATTAATGATGATTTGCTTTGTTAATACCTTTTCAGGAGTGTACTAATTCTGTTTGTAGCATTCTTGTCATGAGGACTTTTCCAACGTTTGTTTATATTTCTGTTAAGCTTATTTTTTACTTTTATAATGGCTTTCAGTATAAAACAGTTTAAATTTTTTGCAAAAGTGATTTTTAAAGTAACTATAAATTCACTTTTAAGTTTGTGATAAATTACAGTCTTTTTAAATTTAGGAGGTGGAAAAGTATAGAGCTGAATATAATAAGCTTCGCTATGAACATACATTTCTCAAATCAGAATTTGAACACCAGAAAGAAGAATTTGCACGTATTTTAGAAGAAGAAAAAATAAAACACAAATCAGAGGTGAGTGACTGATTATACTGGTTTAGTTGTTATGCTGCTAATCAATAAAATTTTTGATTATATATTTTTTGTGAATCCCAACTTGGAGCTGATTGCATAATTGTTTTATTGGCTAATAATTGTATGGCTAATATTTGTCATTATTTTCACCTGCTCTATAGCAGCATTTTTCTTGTGAATATTCTTTTTTGACTGTTAATTTTTCTTCTTTCCCTCCTTCCTTTTGCCCCAGTTAATGGAGATGCATAGCCACAGAGACAGACTTCTCTTGCAAATACAGTTTATCTGTGTGATTGCTTGGTTAGCAGTGTTCCCCTTTGCTTATTAAAATCAAACCATATTCAGGAGAGCTCTGGCTGTCAGCACATGCTCCTTATTTCCACTGATAAAATTAAGGAGTTTATACCTTAGAGAGTGCCCGTCACCCTCCACATTGTGCCCCTCACCACCCCTGTGTTCTTTCTGATATCTACAACCATAACAATGCCTGTAGTCTACAACCGTATTCTATGTCTATTGAGTTAGGTGGCCTCTGTGCTCATTTTGTGGTTTGTCTGCTAAATTTGCCAAAAATGAAATTTGTGTTTCTTATTCTTCATGTTATTTTTAGGTGATTTTTCAGGATGGAAAGAGAGAAATAACAGTGTTATCTTTCTGTGTTCCCTGGTGGCTCAGATGGGAAAGAACCAGCCTGCAATGCAGGAGACCCAGGTTCAATCCCTGCATAGGGAAGATCCCCTGGAGAAGGAAATGGCAACCCACACCAGTATTCTTGCCTGGAGAATTCCATGGACAGAGGAGCCTGGCAGGCTATATAGTCCTTGGGGTCGCAAAGAGTGGGACACAACTGAGCAACTAACACACTTTCATTCAAATAAGAAATCTAATGCTAGTTGAATTTATAAAAAAAATTGCTTGCTGTCTGTAGTTATGGGGAGTGTTCTGTGTACAAACACATCTTCATCATATATTTATTGCGTTGTCCTTATTTGGAATTAAGAGCTAAAATATACTCTCCTTCCTTTAACATTTACTAGTTAGATCAAGTTGATTTCTTTTTATCAGTGAGCAAATTGCTCCATGATTATTTGAAATATGAGAAGTTGAATGAACTTCAGATCATTTGAGTCCATTAACCCTATATGCGAGACAGAATAAAAGACACAGATGCATAGAACAGTCTTATGGACTCTGAGGGAGAAGGTGAGGGTGGGACGTTCTGAGAGAATAGCATTGAAACATGTATATTATCATATGCGAAACAGAACACCATTCCAGGTTCGATGCATGAGACAAGTGCTCAGGGCTGGGGCAATGGGATGGCCCGGAGGGATGAGGTGGAGGGGGAGGTGGGGGGGGGTGTTGGGATGGGGAGCACATGTGGACCCATGGCTGGTTCGTGTCGGTGTATGGCAAAGACCACTACAATATTGTAAAGTAATTAGCCCCCAACTAAAATGAATAAATTTATTAAAAAAAAAAAAAAAAGCAAGAATTTGATACTAAAAAACTAAAAGTAATTATAATAGTCTTTTTCATTAAAAAATTATTTATGACTTTTTTTTTAAACATTTGATCTCACTTCTATTATGGTCAGTGAGATGAGGCAGGACTGTCTTATTTTCTCCATTTCAAATGGAGACACTGAAGCACAAGATAAGGGATTTGACCAAAGTTTCACAGAAACTCGTTAGCCAAGTTGACAGAACTCTGGTACCCCAACTCCTAGCCCAGAGTTTTAAATTTGAAATTACTAATGATTTGAGGTTGCCATGTTAATTAAGGGCTATCTACCACTGTAATGTTGTAGAGAAATGAGTCGATTTATATTACATAAGATTTTGAATCTATAATAATGATAGATTTGAGGGAACTACATATAAAATTTTTCCTCTGGGAAAAGGAATGATAAAAATTTCAAATTTAAAATGTAGATTTAGTATGTTGAAGAGTAACTACTGAGATTAAAGATAATTATGCTTTATTTTATACTTTGCTTTTAAAATCTAATGTTGATTGATGTGTATCTGGTAATGATTATTTGTGCTCTCTTAGCTTTATCTTTTTTCTTTTTTTTTTTTAAAGAATGAAACCTGCATCTGAAATCTGATGGCTATTCTATTTTTCATCCATGAAAGACCAAATGATAATCATTAAAAATTTTAAGGTGCTAGTGGCATCATTAATTTTCTAATTGGAATGTCTTATGACGTTCTTAGGAATCTGGAGATAAATGACTAGCTCTATGCCATGATTAATAAAAGCTGGAAAAGTAAAACTTCCTAATAAGGCCGAAGTTCTCTCCTTTCTACTTCCCAGTTGATTATGCAGGAGCAGTATTAATTAGTGGATAATTGGGTGTCTGCTTTCATTCCATCACTTATGTTTACACTCCAGTTTCTCTATACAATTAAAAACTAGTGAGATGATGTGGATCGCAAAACAGCAGTAAAACTTCAAAGCAAGGCCTACTTTTACCATCTATCAATTTTACAATTTTAACTGGTATGAAATATATTATCTTGGTGTATTAAAAATAATTGGATTTTCTTGCATTAATTAAGGACTCACACAATACTTGTACATTTTCATTTCGGCAGGTGAAAGAACTAACTGAATATTCTTTAGTGTTTTGGTTCATATGGTAATACTTGTTGAAGATTTTGTTATTAGTGTTTTCCTGAGGAGCACGCTAGGAATTCACATTTTCCTCATGATATTTTACATTTTAAAAATTACATGAAAGAAGATAACCTTTTGAAAAAGATATGTCATGATTTCTTAGTGCATTTGACTGTAAGCACATATTAAGTCTGGGATTTTATACAAATGAAATTCTGAAGTTGCATACATTGTTATTTGGAAGTGGTACTACTATGTTTTTATTTTATTAGGACTCTGATTTTATATTATTCTGCAAATAGTAATGAAGAGCAATACAGAGAGTTTTAGGTTCAGGTGATTTTAATGTAGGCTGAATGAGAGAAAGAGTAATCCAGTGAAGAAGTATTAAGATCTTGAGAGAGGGCAGTGAGCACTGCACCATATGAAAAACTGATATAATACATAATGACAGGTCTCTGAGACTATTCCATCATGTGTCCCAAACTGGCTGTGCTCTACCTTGGCTTATGTAGGGATCATGAGAATCCAAAGCTCCTATGGCAAAAAGGAGAACTTTTCTGGGTCTCTGTTACCACATGCTGTTTTTTCTTGATAGCACTGGTAGCACGAGAACTGATCATGCCCTTCTTGTTTGGGTCCTTACGCTGACATGTACATAATCACATTGGTAGACATTATGAAACCTCTCAGAACACTTTTGTTCTGGTGGGTTCTAAAGTTCTATCTGAAGTGCTGCTTTAGGTCCAGGTGTTTCCTTTATTTAAAATATTCCAAATTCTCTAACTTACACCCTTCTCAGATTACTCTGAACTACATTCTAATAGACAAAAGTGATGGGACCGGATGCCATGATCTTCGTTTTTTGAATGTTGATTTTTAAGCAAGCTTTTTCACTCTTTTGTTCACCTTCATCAAAAGGCTCTTTAGTTCCTCTTCTCTTTCTGCCATAAGGGTGTTGTCATCTGCATATCTGAGGTTATTGATATTTCTCCCAGCTATCTTGATTCCAGCTTGTGCTTTATCCAGCCTGGCATTTCTCATGATGTACTCTGCATATAAGTTAAATAAGCAGGGTGACAATATACAGCCTTGACATATTCCTTTCCCAATTTGGAACCAGTCCATTGTTCCACGGAGAAGGAAATGGCAACCCACTCCAGTATTCTTGCCTGGAGAATCCTGTGGACAGAGGAGCCTGGTGGGCTGCCGTCTATGGGGTCGCACACAGTTGGACATGACTGAAGTGACTTAGCATGCATGCATGCATTGGAGAAGGAAATGGCAACCCACTCCAGTACTCTTGCTTGGAGAATCCCAGGGACGGCGGAGCCTGGTGGGCTGCCATCTATGGGGTCGCACAGAGTCGGACACAACTAAGGGACTTAGCAGCAGCAGCAGCCATTGTTCCATGTTTGGTTCTAACTGTTGCTTCTTGACTGCACTTCTTAGATACATTTATAGTAATGTGAGCAATCAGTTGTCTCTTGGGCCGTTTTGGCCCAGGCTGCAGAGCATTACTTTAAGTCCTTTTGGCTTAAAGTGAGCCTTCTAAGCTCATCCTGGCTAAAACAACTCCTGGTGGTGTTTATATCTGTCATTTTTAACTTTCTTTCTCTTTCTTTTTTAAACAACTGAATTTTTTTTTTTGAAGTTAAATCATCTAAATAAACCCCATATATAAAAAGAGGAGCTGGTATGGTTAACAACAAAGATTTGTTAGTGGTAATAGTAGGGGATAGGGAGTTGGAGAGATCAGCAAAGGGAAAGAATGAATTTTACTCTGATTACTTGGACCCTTATTCCTGGAGGTGAGGGACCTCTGAAGTGCCTTAGAGGTTAGGAAGCAGCTTGAAATCTCCCGATGCTGAGGTGCATGGGATCCAGTTGCAATGGTTGGCATGAATAAGAAAACCATTGGTCTTTCTGTTCAACAAGTTCCCTGGTGATTTATCATTACCTTGGGGTAGTGATTTTCAGTTCTTTCTTGCATCTGAGAATTAAGAACTAGGCCATCACTACAACTGGGGCTTTAATAAACTCTCAGCTGTCATTAAAACTATCATCAGTGACATTTGTAGTTAGTAATATGGACAAGCAGCTTTTTTTTGTAAATTAAGTTGCCTTGGAATAGATGATTTTATTAGTGTAGATATAGCCAAAGAATTACTGTCAGATGAGGAAAAGCTTAGGAGTAATCAGCATATTGATCTTGCATAAGCCCCTATAATGTTCTGATGAATTTTAAAACTACTTGACATATTTTAAATTATTCTGTAGTATTATTTTTAATTTTGAACTTTAGCCAGCATTTGATGAAGCCCTGTGCTAAACGCCATGAGGAGATGGAGGGAAAAAAATAGGACAGGGTCCTTGCCCTCACATTTGAGTCATTCCAAGTACAGAATGAAGAACATGACATTTTAGGATTTTTTTTCCTTTCATTTTTCATTCACCACCTGAGCTTTTTTGTTTCATATTATGCAGTTTCAAATTTTAATTTGCTGGCTTGTAAAGCATGTTTATGGCTGAAAATTTGATAATTTAAGGTTGTATGTTTTCTTTCAAATTATTGTTAGATTGCAAGATTGGAGGAAGATAAAGAACTCCTTAACCAGTTGCACAGTGTTGATCCCACAAGAGAGAGCAAACGATTGGAGCAACATGCTCGAGAAAAAGCCCATTTGCATCAGAAATTAAAAAGTTTAGAAGCTGAAGTAGCAGAATTAAGAGCTGAAAAAGAGAATTCCAGTGCTCAGGTAGAAAATGTTCAAAGAATTCAGGTGCGGCAGTTGGCTGAGATGCAGGCTACAGTCAGATCCCTGGAGGTAAGGTTTTAATTGCTTCCCGATAAACTATGGCATCCTTTTTCTTTTTTTTTTGAAATGCAGTTGACAGACCTTTGATTTTTAGAACATAAATATATGCTCACCACTTTAATGCTGCTGACGCATTTGTGGAATCCCAAGAGTAGATACACTTTCTGTAAAGAAGAAAGCTCTTGATTGAAGCAATAGCTATGCTACTGCATTTACAAAGGGATTATTTATTCTTTGGGAGTCATGTCACCGAGCTGAAATGTTTTAACTCTTATAACGCCACAGAGTAGAATATTCAAAAATTTTTTTTAAAAATTGAGTTTCTGAAGACTAAAATCATCTCAAACCAGAAAGAGAAATTTCTTTCTAGTCATTCCCTTACTCTATGATTTAAGATCTTAAAATCATAAATCCTGTTTCAACAGAAATACCGCACTTATGTTTCTTATGACAGCTTCGTGCCAGAGTAACAAAATTCAGCTTGGCTACTAATGCACATAAGCCTTTACTGAAGTATTCCTAAGTTCATTAGAGAAAGAAAAGAGCTGTCAGAGCTACATTAGTACTCTTAGAGGTATTCTCCTATGAAGTTCCTGGTTTCCATTGTTGGAAAGGAAAAACTTTTCCTTTATCCTCTTAGGTTCACTGTTTGAGGATTGTGAGTTAAATTGACAACAGACAGATTAGCAAGAGAAAAGGCAGATTTTTTATTCATGTGTGTAAACAGGAGTTCACAGAAAAATGTGACTCAGAGGCAACTGTAATTTGGGGCTTATATTCCATTGTAATGAGGAAAAGAGATGGGGAGAAAGGACAATTATAGGAAAAAAAATGACTTTTAGGAAATATAAATGGGCCCTTAGGAAAACAAATAGGAGATGTGACAATTTTGTGATGGTGTTTATGTAGATGATTTCTTATCCTGGTGGTGTTGTCTCCTGTGATGGAGATTGGTCTTCCCTAGTTATGAAACCCCTGGGGAAGGGACTTCTAACACTTAAATTCTTTTTAGAGGCTCTACTTTCAGACAGATAAGAGGAGTTTAAGGAAAAAGTTTTTCATGTGTCTTCTGATTCTCAGAAGACTTCAGCTCAAAGTAATTTTTATGTCGCAGTGGCAAATTCTGGACCCCTTTACCATTTTATTTAGATAATGCTTAGTGTCTTACGTGAAGCAAATATACTAGTTTTATAGTTTTTAAAAATTTATTTATTTCGAGCAATCTGAAATGTTTTGTTTTCAGAATGTTTCAGAATAGTTGTGAAGTGATTTGAACTGGAGGGAAATTAGTGTGCACATAGTTTGTATTTAAAATCCAATATCCAAAGTAGTGAGTTTTTTCCAGGCAACTAACTGGTATAAGAAGTATATAAGTATGTTTTGAAGAGTAGAAGTCACCTTTTTGTTTTCCGGATGAAGCTCCTGACAGTATTTAGTGGATTCTTGAACTAAAGTTGTCATTGGACAGTATCATTGGACCTTAGACACGAGGCAGTTCAGAATGAAGTGTTTATGTTGCCATCCTTCCATCCTTAACGTATCTCCACAGTGACAGAATAAGTGGGATGATTGTGATTTGAGTATGGTATGTGATCTCTGTGTGAAACTTTGTGTTGAGGTGATTTAGTGATTATTTTTAGGACAAGTGGAATGATGACACAGGGTGGGAAGTTTATTTGTGATGTTTTCAAAAAAGCCTATGTTTTTATTATTTGTCAGATGAAAATAAGTAAATGGCAGCTAGCATGCTTTTCTTTGTCGGGTGTTTTTTTTTTTTTTTTGGCTCTCATTGTGCCTGGAGAGTATCATTTTATATGTGAGGAAAATAATTTTTTTGAATTATTTTTAATATACTCCCTATCATATTTAAGACATATAGGAAATGAGATGTTATAGAGCTGAAGCTTATCCTTTAATTGCAAAATGTTTTCATGTTAGCTGTTTTGAACAGAAATATTTTTAAAAAGTATTTGTTTTTCCTTTTCTAATTAAAGAGTACTATGAGTATTACCAACCAGAAATTTTCTTGACAACTTCATTAAGAATTTTTATTATGTGATGAGGTCAGGAACTGTGGAATTCTTTGCCCATACTTCCAGAAGCTCCAGATTAGTTGAGGATTTTGAAATATTCATCTTTTGGGGGTTTTTTTTCCCTCCATAATCTCCATTGATTTTAGATTTTCAGTTGTCACTTCTTAATACCACAAATGAGCCCTCCTGTCTACCTGGTAATATATTTTTTCATATCTTCTATGCACTTATAATCCCCCAGAATGCTTATTTGAATTATGTTCACAATAATAGTAAATAGGTATCAAATGAGTGTGTTAGGTACGCATTCTCTGAGAGAAGTATATGGGTTTTAGCTTGGTGGTGGGGGTTGTTGATAAGTAAGTTGTCTAGGTAACTTTCTTGCATATTTCCTGGAACAAATATCTTTCATTTGAATTCTAATTGCTTTGAGAAAACTTGTTAGTTTGGTATATGTTAATGTTGAGGTTTTGAATAACTTGAGGTAGTATGATTATTACATTTATTTAGTTAGTGCTTATTTTATTTTTATATAATTGTAAAAAATTATCAGCAAATTTTAAAATATTTTGTTTTAATAAAAGGCTGAAAAGCAGTCAGCTAAACTACAGGCTGAACGCTTGGAAAAAGAGCTACAATCAAGCAATGAACAAAACACTATGTTAATTAGTAAATTGCATAAAGCTGAACGGGAAGTAAATACATTGGCCAGTAAAGTAAGTTGTCCTCCGTATCTGCTTTATTCTTTAGAATGCTTGAGACTGTATAATTAATGACAAAGGAATTTTGTGTTTAAGTAGCTTAGTTCTCTACGTTGAAGTATCTTTTTTGGTCTTACTCTACCTTCTAAATACATGTAGAATTTGACCATTCTAACCGCCTTCATTGTGACCACTCTAGTCCAGTTCTTAGATTAGCCTCCTAACTTGGTCTCTTTACTCTACCCTATCAGAGCTTTGTGTGATCTGGCCTCTGCAATCTTTCCACAGTCCTCATAGTCCGTTTTCCCTCCTCTTCACTTTGCTCTAGGCTCATTGGTCTTCTCACTCTTCTTTGCTCAGGCTTCTACCTCAGGGCCTTTGTGCTTGTCTGCCTTGCATGATCTTCCCTCACATATGTATATTGTTTTCTTCTTCACCTATTTCTGATGTTGCCTTATCAGAGAGGACTTTTTCTTTTCTTCACTTAGTGAAATACCATCTTCCCTCTTCCTCCACCTTACTGTCTTTTTAATCTGCTTTATTTTCCTTCATATGTCTTAACACCATGTGATATATTTGTTTATTTTTGTCTTTTCTACCCCTTTTCCTTCAATTGAATATAAGCTCCAAGAGAACCAGGACATTGCTTTTGTTACTGTTAGATCTTAGCTCCTGTAACAGTACTGGCACACAGTATACACTCAATAAATATTTGTTAAATGAGTGAATCAACAGCATGATCTGAATTTGTTTGTTTGTTTGTTTTTAAAGAATATAGTGGTTTGAGCATCTTTAATATATAGTATTCTTAGAAATTTAGGTGTTTTTTCCCTCCCTCAAAGGCAGTATGTATAAGGAATCCAGTAACCAGAAGTAGGATACCAATGATGAAAGTACTTTATAGAATACTGTAGTGAATATCAGCACTGGGGGGAGTCAGACATATTCAAATTACATTTCTTCCCCTTATTAGCAGTGTGATCTTGGGCAATTTACTTTCTCTGTGAAGACTTTAGCATTTTCTTTTATGAAACAAGACTAATACCTTATAGAGTGCGGCAGAGATTAAATGAGATATTCTGCACTTAGATATAAAGAACTTAGCATAAGACTAATATATAATCACCTGAATATACCTATATTAGTAGTACTTGGGGCAGCTCTAAGAACTTGAAAATAAAACTGATTTCTGTCAATGAGATCATGTATTATATTTCTATTAGAGTAATGTAAAATCACCTTTAAAAAGGTTTCTAGACCATAGGGAATTTACCATAGTCTGGTAGAAATATGTGGACTTATCTAGAGGAGTAATGTATGCATCATAAATTCCTTGTCCAGAGTCAAACAGTGTTTATGACAGAGGAAAGAGATAGTTTTAGTTGGCAGAGTATGAGTATTCTGGTCCCACTGAAGAGATTATTCTTACTGTGGAAAGGAATACCTCAATCTGTTTTAAGTTGTGGCTATGAAATAATCAATTCCTCCCATTACTTTTGTTCTGATTGCATTATCCTAAGCAGCTTTCTCTAAAATTTTTTGTACAGGGAGAGAATGGACTGGTCCTTCAGGGTTAGAATATTCTAGTTTCCATTACAGTTTTTTTCTCGTGATTAATAAACTGACTTTCTGGTTTTATAGATCGCTTTTTGTAAACTTCAGTAGTGTGAACTTTGTAAACTTTAGTAATCTCTCTCTGACCTTGAGAGTTGTCTTTAAGTGTAGTGACAAAATTGGATTTCTGTGTCTGAAAGGCCAAAGCCATAATATTAGATATATTAAATGCCATCCTTGGAAGATAGCCTACCCAGTTTTTTCTGTGGCAAATACATATATTTTCCACTTTCAGACTGTATGTTTATTAACATACATTGCTAAGAGTTGCCGGTTTTGTTAAAGGCACATTTATATTATTTTGCATATAAATGTCTATTAAAAACCACCCATCAACTTTAGACAAATCAAGTTTTCATTTGAGATCTTGCATTATAAAAAGATTTTGTTGGAATGATAAATTTTAAAATAATGTTTTAAGCATTGGCACAGTTTTCTTTGCAACTTGAAATTTTCACCAACATTTTGCAGTTCTCACAAATGATTGTTTGCAATGTAAAGGAACACCTGGGGTGTTTTTGTCTAAATCATTCAGATTTGTAAATGTTTGTTAGGTTTTGAACAGAGTTATGTCATATAACTATCAATGTCTTGGATTAAAAAGTATTACCAAAGATGGCCTAAAAATAATGACCTTAAAAATATTTTATATTCAGTTAGATAAATTCTTCTGTTACCTCGAGGTGTTTGAGCTTTAGAACTCCAATAACATGTACAGTTTTAAGGAAGTCATCCCACAGAGTTATCCTTATTATGTAAGTTAATAAGGTCATTCCATCTCTGGCCTTTGAAAAAGATCAGAGTTTGAATGCTGTCTCTTTGGAATTTACCTGAAGAGCTTCTTGAGTAATACATTTTTTCAACTATATTTGAATTTCTTGCTTAAACATATTGTTTTCTTGTGTGTGTTTGTGTAATTTAACAGATTCTGAACCCTTATAAAATGCCTATTCTTGCTAGTTTGTTATACTTCTTAGTTTTATTAATACTAGTTAATATTCTCTGAGTATTAATGCTTCTGTTGTGTCAAAAGCATAAAGCAAATTCACAAAGGCTAGAATCTACATGGAAAACACATTGTGGAAATAACAAACAGGGTAGCTTGGCCCTGGGAAGTTAAGAAGACTGTAAATCTTTTCAAATTATGTGCAATGTTTTAACATTGTACATTTTATTTAAGAAAAGGTTCCTGGTTTTCCTAGGGTTTTTTGATTGATTATAAAAGTTAAAATCTAGGAATCTAGGGGCAGAAAGAAACTATTATAGCTATTTGGGATTTGGTTCATATTACTCATAGAAAGTACTTTTATTTGTCATATCTCAGTAATTAACATTCATACAAGTTTTTCCATTTTTTATAAAATAATTCCTTTTAATATCTTTTAGGAAGTTATTTAACTGTTAGTATGAGTGCAGTCATTTTAGGATTTTAGAAATGTGGCACTAAAGGAAAACAAACTCATCAGGGTCCTTAGATAAATTTGAATGCCTGTTGCTTGGGCATATACCACTAGTTTAATAATAGTAGTAGTCTGCAGATAACATCCTGTCTAGTGTTTATTCAGTTTCATTGATTATAGATTAATTGAAAAATATTTTCTCATTTCAGTAAATCTCAGAGTGAATGAATTAAAAATATGATTTTATATATTTTGTAGTTCTTCTCATTGAAATGAAAGATTCTGCAAAATAAGATGGCTCTGATTTTCTACCTCATCTATAAAGCAGCTACAGTGTGGTTTGCTAATGAATTATATGTCATTCTTAACCTTCTGTAGTTAGTGTATAATAGCAGGTTATGATTACATTTGTTATACAAATTGGACTTTCATTATAGCTGTATTTAAATTTTAAAGCATTTATGAATTCTATCCATGAAATTATAAAAACCCAATCTATAGCAAGTTTGAATTTTAAAATGAATACAATTTTTTAGCTGCTCTGAAAGCATTTAAAAACTGCTTTGTAAATATTGTTCTTTGAGACTTGCTTACATGGAAAAGAACTTCAGGAAGATTTAAAAATGCAAATCTGATGTCAGCACAAGGTATTCATTTTGTGTAGTGTCATTTGCAAAATCTATGGGTTGATTTGGAGGGTTGTGTCTTAGTGTGGTTTTAGCAGTACAAAGGCAGCACAGTACTTTCTTAATTTGTTTCCTTTCAAAGTGAAGATTTTGCATGAAACCCTGTTATGGTTCCAAGACCTTTCATAGATGGAGTCTTTTCCAGTAAGATACTTCTGTTTCTCATCTTTGCCCTCTTTGGCTCTAGGACCTCTTCCTGATTTATTTCTAACTCCCATCTCTAGTTTTTATAGACTTTTATTGCACTCAAGTAAATTATCTTTTATCCTCCTATTACCACCATCTTATATTTTACATATTGCCTTTATATATTTGTGATTTTTCTCCTCTGATTTAATAGTTTTATACAATAGTATAATATGTGAGAATGCAGGCTTATCTAACGTTAATGTCCATATTGGTTAAATCCTCAATATAGTACTGTACCTAATTTTGGAAACACCTCACCAAAGGGCAGGGATATGGAAACTTAGAGAGTAGTGCAGATGATTAGAGAGACAAAACTTTCTTCTTTGCTGCTGTATCCCCAAGCTTCTCAGAAAGGGCTTGGGCACATAATAGGTGCTCAATAAATATTTATTGGATAAACAAAGGAATACTACTTATGAACTATAATCATTCAACTTTCAAAAGGATTGTCTCAGAGAAAAAGCTATGTTGGTTAACTGTATAGGAAGTATTAGTTACATTGACCTTGGGGCTTTAAAAGAATTAGATTTTGGCAGTAAAGGTTCAAATTAGATTTATACATTTTGTACTTGTTTAACCTACTAACCAACCTGTGCACATGCACACGCAATTTAGTCACCAAATTCAGTAGATTATTCTTTCTTGTCTACTTTGTCAGTCCTTTGCCTCTTAATTGGTTTATTTCTTTTCAGTTTCTTGATCCAACACACTTAGAGTTAACCTTCTGAAATAAAGTTGATTGTATCACCTTTAGCAGCTAACAGGATAAACAGTCCTTTTGTATGGCATATAGGTTTATTCCCTGACAGATTTCACACCTTCCTATTCTCTATCTGTAACAAGTTGGTTGTTGGTCTCCTAGCATACTGTTGATATTCTACCTTTATAACATTTTATATGCTGTGCCTTATACCTAAAATGCCTTCTTGTCACCAGCACTCTTTTTTGGAAGAAGACATCAATATTTCTTCCCTGAAGATGTTTCAGTCATTGACTGTTAGATTTTAGGTACTTGCAGTTAAACTTTTAAAGGCCAGATTAAGCCAGATGACCCCATCCAGCTATTTAAAGAAGTGACTCAGTTCAGTTAGAAGCAGACTGTTTTCTCAGTGCCAAGTACTGTTCTAGGCACTGAAGCATCTTCCCTCCTGGAAGGTGCTTACACTCTGTACTCTGCTACCAAAGGTTTTTCTCATTTCTCCTAATGTTTTTGGGTTAGCACTTAGTGGCAAGAAAATGACCAATAGTAATTTCAATTTCTGATTATCAACAGGTAAAGGAGCTTAAGCATTCAAACAAACTAGAAATAACAGACATCAAACTGGAGGCAGCAAGAGCTAAGAGTGAGCTAGAAAGAGAAAGGAATAAAATTCAAAGTGAACTGGATGGTAATATATGATTTCCCGTGCTTTTTACTGTTATTGTCAGATATAAATTCAGATTACTAAAATAGATCAAACTGAATTTTTATTTCCAATTTTAAGCTTAATTGAATTTTAATTTTAGAGCACATGTGTATGGTTTTTGTTTGTGTGTTAAATGTTCATTCTATGATGTAACTTAAAAAATCAATCTTATGGTTATATCATAGTTATTTGATTAATACATAAATTAAGTGAAACTTTATGGATAGGATTCCATACTTCCAGTGTTTATAAACTTAAAATCTCTTTAGATCATGTGATTATTAGTCTCAGATCATTTTAATTCCAAAGAATGTAAGGAACGTAGGTGGGTTTCAGGCCCGATTTTTAAGTCAAATTTTTTTTTCTTAGGTAGATGCTAAGCCAGTTGTTGGGTCTCGTTCAGCCTCAGCTTATTTTTAAACTCCAGTTTAGCCTTAGAATGTCCTTATCATCAAGATTTCTTAGAATTTATATTGTTCCTGACTTTTCTTAAGTATTTAAATAAGCTGCCTGGACCTGCAGCTGTCATCAAATTGGTCTTTAGTTGAACTAGACTCCAGTTTCAGACAGAGCTTATGATGAATGACTGTTTTCATTATTAATTTCTGCTTGGTGTTGACTCATGGATTTTCATAGTGTTAGGGAGCAAATTTTCTTTGAAACTTAGAGTTTGAGAGCCAGCTTTGCATTTTTTTAAACTTTGAGTTAGATGTGAATTTGTTTTAATTATTCCATGTACAAAATACTTGTCATTACAAGGAAAATTTGTGAATTCATTGGACATACTCGAAAGCTTCCAATTTATATTAGAAATCTAACAGTTCTAACAGGCTTTGATTTTATTCACTCTGCTTCCTAGCTAGCTTTCTGTGGGATTTAGATTACAGAACCCTTTTAGAGGTATTTAAACCTCTTTTGATATTACCCAGGTCGATGTCCCCAGCTCTCAAGATCCAAATGAGTAAATGTATATACCATTTATTAAGGTTTTTTTTGTGTGCATGCTTAATAAAATGACAAATGAAGTCTGAGTAGTAGTCTTTTTCATTAAGAAAAACTTGTCAACAAATGTAAAGATCTTTGAGATATGTATCTGGAGAGACTTTCTATGTTCTTTTGTCTTACTGACTTATGAATATTTGCTGTTAATTACAATTTTTCTTTTTAATAACATCAAATATAGTAGAGTGTTCTTCTTTAAAAAATACTAGGATTACAGTCAGACAATGAAATTCTCAAATCAGCTGTTGAACACCACAAAGCGCTCTTAGTAGAAAAGGACCGTGAATTAATACGTAAAGTACAAGCTGCCAAAGAAGAAGGTTATCAAAAACTTGTGGAATTACAAGATGAAAAGTAAGTAATTAATTACCTTATTTTGTGTTAAATCTCCTTGCAGATGAAAACATTTTGCTGTCATATCGTGCTTATTGTAGTTCTTGTAATGTAATTATCATTTGTTGTTTTAGGCTAGAACTTGAGAGCAGATTAGCGGATTTAGAGAAAATGAAAGTGGAACATGATGTCTGGAGGCAGTCTGAAAAGGATCAGTGTGAAGAGAAATTGCGAGCTTCACAGATGGCAGAAGAGTCGGCCAGAAGGGAACTACAGAGTATTAGGTTATATGTGCATATATTTTTTAAACTTTATTTTGAAATAATTTCATAGCTAACAAAACATTGTAAAGCTAGTACAGAGTATTCCCATATAATCTTTGCCAAGATCTCTCATATATTTGAATTATTTTGATACCTTTGTTGAAAATCAGTTGGCCTTATATATGTGTGTGTCTGTATTCTGGTCTCTTCTATTCCATTGATCTGTATGTCCGTCTTGACACCAGTATCACTCTCTTGACTACTGTAGCTTCATAGTAAGTTTCATTCAGGTAGTGCATGCCTTCTACCTTGTTCTTTTTGTGCAAGATTGTTTTGGCTTCTCTGGGTCCTTTGCCTTTCCACATAAATTTGAAAATCAGTTTATCACAAAGACTTGTTAAGATTTTGATTGGCATTGCATTGAGTCTGTAGCTCAGTTTAAGAAGAATTGTCATCTCAAGTCTATCCAGTCCATGAATATGGCCTATCTCTCCGTGTACTATATTTGTGTTCTAAGTTGCTTCAATTGTGTCCAACTCTTTGTGGCCCCATGGAGTGTAGCCCACCAGGCTCCTCTGTCCATGGAATTTCCCAGATGAGAATACTGATGTTAGTTGCCGTACCCTTCTCCAGGAGATCTTCTCGACCCAGGGATTGAACCCCACATCTCTTACGTCTCCTGCTTTGGCAGGCGGGTTCTTTACGACTATTGCCACCAGGGAAGCCCAAAGAACACTATACTGGGAGTCAGAAGTTTTTCATTCAACAAACATTTGTTGAGCATATACTATGTGCCAAGCTCAATTCTAGATACTGGGCATTCAGAAGAATCAGATAGCTAAGACATACTCTCTGTCCTGAAAGGGACAAGTGATCTTCCTCTTTTTCGTTAGAGGTATTTTGAAGTTTGGGCATTTTCTGTCTTCCACTTATGTGAAAGATGTGATTTTGCATGGCTTTATTTGATCTTGGTTTTCTGTATTTTTTGTAGGATATATATATATATATATATATATATATATATATATATAAACATAGAACTAGGCATTTACTGTTATCTTTTGCTACCTGGAAGTCCCCTATATCTGCTTTTTTAAAGTCTAAAACCTTAATGACTTTCTAATTATATAGATTACAGTTGAGAGATTTTTTTTTTTTAAATCATGTTCATTAAGCTGTAGGTTATGTTTTGGAACACAGTTTTTTTCCTGACACACAGGAAAGAATCACCTCAGGCAAAGATATGTGTATTATTTACAAATGTCAGGTTTTATGAGCTATTAATTTAAATGTTAGCTACGACAATTCTAGGATCATAAATCTGTTACGGATTTTGAGAGCCAATCTTATGCTACTCTTTGCTTTTAGGTGGGTACTTATTTTTTTTAATGAATCAGGACAGTTTGGCTCTTTTTTAAATCTCTTCTTGACAGTCTCCAGAAAGGAGAGAGGGGCCTGCCTTCACCCCAGAAACCTCACTCTAATGTTTTATCTTATTATGGTCCCACCATTTGGCCAATTACAATCCTTTCTGTTAGAATTTAAGCCTGTTTCTCCTGGTTCAGGCTTCTGTTGCTATAGTGATAAAATGTGCAGCAATCATCACTTGAAGACAATAATGAACTTGACCCTCATTTTCTTTTATGCTATATAAAGCAGCTTTCATTCCTGTATTTTTTAAATATAAATGAATTTATATTATTTTAGCCACTTTGATCATTTTTTGATTCCTCTTCAGTTTCTCCAGGCCATTTATAATGTCTAATGGACCCTAATTTATTAAAATAAGGACCTAGTAACCAACGTAAAATATATTAATTAGCAGAAGGGTTAATTCACAAAATTTGTGCATTTTTTAATAGTCAACAATTGTGTTTTGCCATGGCAATTCTGATCTTCTGATTTATTAAGTCTAGCTTTATCAACCAGGTCTATTTTGACCAGTTAATAAAACAATCATCATTGTGACTTGTCTTACTTAGAATTTGTGGTAGGTCAGAAAGAGACTACCTGTGGAGAAAAAGGTTTTGCTAAGGTTATGAAAAGTCTAAAGCATATAAAGCAGAAGTATCCATTTATTTACAAAGTGGAATTAATCACTTTGGCAGATGCTTTCAACTATTAATTACATTCCAGTCTCATGTCTTCAATTAACATGGTTTCTTCATCACTGCTGCTACTGCTGCTAAGTCACTTCAGTCGTGTCCGACTCTGTGCGACCCCATAGACGGCAGCCCACCAGGCTCCCCTGTCCCTGGTAATAAAATGATTATTCTAATTAGTATTCTGTATTTCAAAAGGCTACCCCCCCCATGAGTTTGTAAAATTTACAAAGTTACCTGTAAATTAAAAACATGTTAAAATTACACATTTTAAATAAGATAGCATACCCAGCCAACTTTGGTTATGACAATAACCCAGCTTCAGCTAACTCAGGCAGAACAAAAAGTGGTGGCAGGGTGGAGGGTGCTTTATTGGCTGAGATATATTGTGGACAGGACAGGGATTGTGCTGGTCTCATGGACATCTGGATCTAGGAACTCAAATGTGCCGGATGAGAGTGATTTCTTCCCTCCTTTCACCTGCCTCCTCTCTTCTTTCCTAACTCCTGTATCTGCTGCTTCAACATCCGTCTTTCCAATGAACACTCAGGACTAATCTGCTTTCGGATGGACTGGTTGGATCTCCTTGCAGTCCAAGGGACTCTCAAAAGTCTTCTCCAACACCACAGTTCAAAAGCATCAATTCTTTGGCACTCAGCTTTCTGCCTCTGCTGGTTAAGAATCACCTGCAATTGTTTGACTAACTTTGGTTAAAATGTTCTTGCCTTTGATGTTCCTTGCATCCATCTCATGCCTGTCTTTTTTTCTACCAGTTACTGACATACAGAATATTCCCCAATGGTCCCTGAGGACCTTCGCTTCTGTTTTAGTTTTTCTCTATTTTCTGTCCTTTCCCATCATTCTTATTGACCGTACTATTCATATTCTAAACTCTTCTAACACCTTAGCCATTTGTTTATTTTATCTTAATTCTGGCATTCTTCATCTTGATTCTAAGCCCTTTCACTTAGCCGTGGTTTGGAGACCTTGTCATCTCTTCAGTTCAGTTCAATTCAGTCACTCAGTTGTGTCTGACTCTTTGCGACCCCATGAACCACAGCATGCCAGGCCTCCCTGTCCATCACCAACTCCTTGAGTCCACCCAGACCCATGTCCATCGAGTCAATGATGCCATCCAGCCATCTCATCCTCTGTCGTCCCCTTCTCCTACTGCCCTCAATCCTTCCCAGCATCAGGGTCTTTTCCAATGAGTCAGTTCTTCGCATCAGGTGGCCAGAGGATTGGAGTTTCAGCTTCAACATCAGTCCTTCCAATGAACACCCAGGACTGATCTCCTTTTGGATGGACTGGCTGGATCTCCTTGCAGTCCAAGGGACTCTCAAGAGTCTTCTCCAACACCACAGTTCAAAAGCATCAATTCTTCGGCGCTCAGCTTTCTTTATAGTCCAACTCTCACATCCATACATGACCACTGGAAAAACCATAGCCTTGACTAGACAGACCTTTATTGGCAAAGTAATGGCTCTGCTTTTTAATATGCTATCTAGGTTGGCCATAACTTTCCTTCCAAGGAGTAAGCGTCTTTTAATTTCATGGCTGCAGTCACCATCTGCAGTGATTTGGGAGCCCCAAAATACAAAGTCTGACACTGTTTCCCCATCTATTTCCCATGAAGTGATGGGACCAGATGCCATGATCTTAGTTTTCTGAACGTTGAGCTTTAAGCCAACTTTTTCACTCTCCTCTTTCACTTTCATCAAGAGGCTCTTTAGTTCTTCTTCACTTTCTGCCATAAGGGTGGTGTCATCTGCATATCTGAGGTTATTGATATTTCTCCAGGCAATCTTGATTCCAGCTTGTGCTTCATCCAGCCCAGGAGCCAGTCATTTCAGACACTTATTTTTTTTTCTCTTTCCACCCCATTTTCACTGAAGATAATGAAACTGATAGTTCTTGTACTTAAAAAAAAAATTCCTCCAGTCTCTAAGGCTGGTTCCCCTGCTGCCATTCAGCTTGGAAACTCTGTCCACTGTTCCAACGTGTTCTTACTTGTATCTGAGCAAAGGCTCCTGGATATAATTTTTTCCACTTCCTACTATCTGAGAATTCCTGTATCTTTATAACCATCCTTTCCTCCCTTTCTATTTAGATTCTGTTCTCCCTTTGTATCCAAAGTAAGTAGTGCTTTTCATCCCACCCGTTTATTTCCTCTGGAGTCTTGCTTCAGCAGTTACCCTCTTCTTCACCTCTACATTCTCCTCAGACTGTTATTTTGCCTGAAAGGTTCAGTTCAGATTGCATTTCTTTTATGTAGTCTTCAGTGATTCTTTTATGTAGTCTTCAGTGATCCTTTTATGAAAATGAATTGTACTTTCTTTTATACTTTGTACTTTTAAAACTTGTTTTCTTTTGGCTTGTGACACCCTTTGACTATTCAAAACCTTCTAATCATCTTCAGCACTTTTTCAAAATAATATCTACATGTTTGAACTCTTACTGTTACTGAAATTTAAGACCATTGAATTTATCCCTAAACCTTAATCATCAATCCCTGTTAAGGTTATTTTTTGTTAAATTTAAATATCCCTTAGAATCCTAACTATAATGATCTTTAATCAAGGACTAATTTTCTCCTTAAAGAAATAAAAATCTCCAGTCATTTGTGAATTCTAACCTATCACTGCTTCAGCAAAGTGAACTGAAGAGAATTATGTAGATCATCTTTTATAGTCTACCGAAATGATATTCTTATCTCTTTCATGTTTAATAATTGTTAGATACTCGATCACTTTTTTGGTTTCTTTGGCTTTGATTTTTGTATGTAGGGCATTTTTGTTTCTCTTCATGTCTACATAATTTATTTAGAAAGCAAACACTAACGCTTTCATAACTGGGTCTTGTTTCTTAACTGATTTACCAGGTGTATCCAAAATCTTGACAAGAGCCAAGATATATTTTAAGCCTAACTTTAACTCCTCCACAGTGTTTTCTCCTTTATTTTCATCTTCATGGTTACGTAGAAAGAAACCTTTATTAACTCAGTAACCTAAAAGTGCCAAGTTAATAACACCGAAAACATTTAAGGGAAAAATGCACAGGTTTTAGAGCGTGATGTATAGCTAGACTTACAGACTCAGAGTATGACTGGTCCTGTCAAAGGAGCACAGGCAGAGCAAGACTGGCTCTCTTCATTTAGAGCAATTGTTTCTGGCTTTGTATGTACGTATCTCAGGAGCAGTGTATTTTATGGTTTCTTCCTTGTCATATTGTCCAACCACCTTTGCATTTAAATATCTAATCCAAGATTTGAGTTGGTTCATTTAGTCCATCAGCAAATACTTACTGAATCTTTATTAGTGTTTAAAGCACAGCTCTAGGCCCTTGAGAATGTTGTCTTCCCACGAAGAAGTTTTAATTAGGTTGAAAAGGCATGCCATTAATGCTAAACTATAAAGAGTACGTGCCAAACAAATTATATTTGAGGAAAGTGTTTGAAGGATTTTTAAAAGGGAGGGTTGAGAGTTTATCCTGTCAAAGCTAATTAGTGTAAAGTCTTTCTCATGAGGTTAGTCCTTTGGTCACCAGGGATGCACTGTGTTTTTAAGGTTTTGGCTGAGAATGTATCATTCCTTTTGAAGGGGACACAAATTGTGTAAGTGTTCGTTCATTTCAGGGATGAAAACTCACATTTTACAGAACATAGTATGGTGTCTTGTACTAGATAGTTTTCTTTTAAATTCTGAATTTCAGTTCAGTTCAGTCACTCAGTCGTGTCCGACTCTTTGCGACCCCATGAACCACAGCATGCCAGGCCTCCCTGTCCAACACCAACTCCCGGAGCCCACCCAAACTCATGTCCATTGAGTCAGTGATGCCATCCAGCCATCTCATCCTCTGTCATCCCCTTCTCCTACTGCCCTCAATCTTTCCCAGCATCAGAGTCTTTTCAAATGAGTCAGCTCTTCGCATCATGTGGCCAAAGTATTGGAGTTTCAGCCGAACATCAGACCTTCCAATGAACACCCAGGACTGATCTCCTTTAGGATGGACTGGTTGGATCCCCTTGCAGTCCAAGGGACTCTCAAAAGTCTTCTCCAACACCGCAGTTCAAAAGCATCAATTCTTCGGTGCTCAACTTTCTTTATAGTCCAACTCTCACATCCATACATGACCACTGGAAAAACCATAGCCTTGATTAGATGGACCTTTGTCGGCAAAGTAATGTCTCTGCTTTTTAATAGGCTGTCTAGGTTGGTCATAACCTTCCTTCCAAGGAGTAAGCATCTTTTAATTTTATGGCTACAATCACCATCTGTAGTGATTTTGGAGCCCAAGAAAATAAAGTCTGCCACCGTTTCCACTGTTTCCCCATCTGTTTGCCATGAAGTGTTGGGACCTGATGCCATGATCTTAGTTTTCTGAATGTTGAGCTTTAAGCCAACTTTTTCACTCTCCTCTTTAACTTTCATCAAGAGGCTCTTTAGTTCCTCTTTGCTTTCTGCCATAAGGGTGGTGTCATCTGGATTTAAAATCAGTATAATTGCAGCATAATGAAGTGGGACACAGGAATACTTGGGTATGAGAAGACCTTTATCCCGTCTTAATTTGGCTACTTGGCAGCCATGTGATTTGGGCCTGACTTAGCTAAGCCGCAGTCTTTCTTTCTGTATTATTTGGAATTATAAAGATGACTCTTTTTACTTCCATAGAACTATTGTGAGAAATTACTAAACTAGCTTACCTTAATTAAATGCCTGTTATACTCTAGACATCAAGGTAGGCTTTAAAGATACATTTAGAAGCTGTATAACCTAGTGGAATGAAAATGAAGAAGCAGTATATCTGAAAGCATGTTGTAAATTGTGAAACACTGCCTGGCTGTAAGATGGCTCCTCCTGAACTGTATGTACTACTTTCTCTTGCCTTACTGACCCATTGTGCTCTCCTCCACCAAAGCCTTTTGTTCAGGCTGTTTCCTGTGTTTGTCAGAACCCTACGCATTAGAGTTACATCTCCATGTAGTAATCTCTCATCCTTCTAGATAGAATTGATTTCTCATTTTCTCTGTGCCCATAGTTCATAGATTTTTTCATAGCAGAAGTAGAAATTTGTTACATTTTATCTATATATGAACACAACTTGGTTGCCTGAAGTCAAAATCTTTGCCTTTGAATCTACCACTTTGCATAAAGACAATGCCATGTGTCAATATGAATACTCAATAAGATGATTGTCTAACTCAGTGAAATATATGAGCTATGGATTTTTAATAATATCTTTTGTTGGGTGGTGACTTTTAGGTTAAAAATTCAACAACAAATTGTGGATATTGACAATGCAGAAAAAGAAAAAAAAGAAAATTCTGACCTGAAACAGGTATGATTTTAGCAAACATATTGCTTTTATTTTTTTAAGTGCTTCTTTAAATCTGTGTTTTGAATCTATTGTAATTTTATATATAAGAATTCTGAAAATATTTCAATTGATAATGAATTGATGAGGTTGATATGTAAAGATAAAGTGTTTAAACCTCTTTAAGCTCTAGTTTATTGTTTCTTTTGCTAATTGCTGTTTTTCTTAAAATATTTATATGCTGTGGCCCATGATCAATTTTTTATTACCATTTATTTACTTATGGCTGTGCCTAGTCTTCATTGCTTCACGCAGTCTTTCTGGTTGCAGTGAGCAGGGGCTGCTCTCTAGTTGTGGTGTGCAGGCTTCTTATTACTGTGGCTTCTCTTAATGTGGAGCATGGGCCCTAGGGTGCTTGGGCTTCAGCATTGTGGTGTGTGGGCTTAGCACTTGTGGCACATGGGCTTAGTTGCCCCATGGCATGTGGCATGTTCCTGGGACCAGGGATTGAACCCTTGTGCCCTGCATTGACAGTCATATTATTAACCACAGGACCATCAGAGAAGTCCCAAGATCAGTTTTTTAAAATTATAGTTTAAAGGACAGTATTTTGATATTATGAATTTAAAAAATGAATTGGAAAGATCATCCCTGTTTTGAGTTACTTGAGTGATTGTCTTGTAACTTTGCATTTCTTATTCCATGAGCTATTTTTTTTTTTTTTACACCTTATGAAATCTAAAGAGTTGTATTTATGGAAGGAAATTCATATTTTAATTAAAGTTGTTTGGGTTCAGGAAAGATTTATATGGGCAAAACATATTATGAGTGAAAATTCCATTTTTAGGATTTATGCTTTGCATATGTAGTTATGGTTTCTGAGTCTGAAGTAGGAGGGCATAATGTTTAATACTCAAAAGTTATCTAGTTTCATTGACATTGGGCTTTCTGTCATCCTGAAGATATGGAAAAGTATTAAGCTCTTTGAAGTTTGCTTGTTCAGCCATCTATAATAAAGATTTAATATTTACAGCTGCAGTTAAAAATACTGAATAGTTCTTCCAGAGACATTCATTCTAAAATAGAAATCTGAGACATACCTTTTTACTTTATTTTTCTGACAATTGCTTTTTGTACCTATATAATTCTGTAGGTGGCTTTGCTACCATCAGAAAGTAATGGAATTATTTCTTCTTTATTGCATAAAGAATCTGGTTTCTTTTGACTCTTGAGTCTTATAATGGATTCTTTTGATCTGAAATCACTTAACTCTCTGCCTCCTAACTTCTCTCAGAGAATGGCTTTTAGAGGTAGAAGAAAGTGAAAGAAAAATGAGAACTTGTTTATTAATTGGTAAATTGGCTTTTGCAAGAAGTAGGTATAAATATGTCCCAAATGTGTTATTTGGATAGATCTTAAGAGCAGTGGTGTGAATCTCCTAGCCTGTTAATTTGTAACTAGATAATCAACAACTTTTCATGAGAAAAAGTACCCCCAGATAAAGGTAAACTGGGATAGAGAAGCCTGAGTGACATTTCACAGTTTGATAAATGGTTCTAGAGGCAAAGGAATCCCTACCATTCATTAGGTTTCTCAAATCATCTTTCTTCTGCCCAACACTGGATGTATAGAATGCTTGAAAACTACTCAGAAACAATGTGAGAGTGAGCCTTTCTGGATTTATGATTTCTGACTGTTCAGAAAGCAGAACCCCCTGCTGCTGCTGCTAGGTCACTTCAGTCATGTCTGACTCTGTGCGACCCCATAGACGGCAGCCCATCAGGCTCCCCCATCCCTGGGATTCTCCAGGCAAGAGTACTGGAGTGGGTTGCCATTTCCTTCTCCAATGCATGAAAGTGAAAAGTAAAAGTGAAGTTGCTCAGTTGTGTCTGACTCCTAGCGACCCCATGGACTGCAGCCTACCAGGCTCCTCCGTCCATGGGATTTTCCAGGCAAGAGTATTGGAATGGGTTGCCATTGCCTTCTCCAAGAACCCCCTGACGGAGTGGTAATCACAAGGTTTGTGGGAGTATGAGATGGATTTTCTTAGCCGCTTTCCCAGCTCACCTTTTAAAATCTGTACTTTCCCAGGAGACTCATATTTGGATTCTCTTTGCTCATCTCGCTGCTGTCTTTCTAAGAACCCTTCTCCCCGTTTCTAGTATCTCTTCTGGCCTGCTTATTTGGGCAAGTTGCAGACTGAGGAATAAGGTTCTTTATAGTCTCTGGTTATATTAAGAAATGATCCTAATGCTGCTGTTTTTTATTATTTTGTTCCAGGGTATCCCCAAGGGCACATCAGTTGGGTGGGGCATTTGTGCTTAGTATCTTCTGTGTCTCTCATATTCTGTTGCATTTGTTTATGTCTCTCTTCTTCTCTTTTAAGCAAATCAGTGGTTTGCAGATCCAAGTGACCTCACTGGCACAGTCAGAAAATGAGTTGCTGAATTCAAACCAAATACTGAAGGAAATGGTGGAGAGGTTAAAACAGGAATGCCGAAATTTAAGAAGCCAAGCTGAAAAAGCACAACTAGAAGTTGAAAAGTAGAGTTTGCTTTTTTTATGTACAAATTGTTTCTTCTTTCTGCTGTATTATATATAGTTCTTTTAACATGATTCCAGTGGTGAATTTATTTTGGTAACTAGTTAAAATAGCCCATTGACAGGTACAGTGGTCTTAGGTAATGTATTTGCTGTTTCTAGAGATGAGCTTTTAGAAATCTTAGATTGCTTTTAAAAAAAAGAAAAGACCTCTTAAAATTCTGCCTGACCACAGTATTTTGAAAACCTTCAAAGATACACTTCTTTATTCATTGAGTAAATCAATACATTTCTTACTTCAAATATATAAATTCTTCTGAATGCCAGAAGTCAGAAACAAAATTTTTGATGTGTACAATTTACTTCCTAGAATTAGAACTATAATCTTTTGTATTTTCTCTTTGAAAATCTCATTTATTTGTTTATATTTTTTGATCTTGGAATCTCTTAGTAGTAGACAGTCTAGTGAACTGTAGGGAGATGATTGTGGTGATCAAGATTTCCCTGGAAAATTTTGTTTATATATGGTAGAAAACTGCTATTTTGTATTTGCTTTGTTATTATACCATGTCATTATAAGTTTTTCAATCTATAAAACATTATTCTTTTCACATTTTTTCTTCTGAAGTTTGCTTGCCACATAAATTTTTTTTCCTTATTTTCAGTTTTTCATTTTTTAAGGCTTGTCCATGGCTTCGTATATGTGGTTGAATTTCAAGAAAGCAAGATAATTGTCCATAATGTGTTGTGACATACCACAGAGTCCAAATTATTTTGCTTATATTTTGCAAAAAAAAAATAGGAATTTGTATCTTGGAATCCTTTGTTTGTGGAATCCTTTAAGTCTTTAAGTGTTTGATTTCAAACATGCTTAAGAATTCTAATAACAGGATAGCTAGCAAATTTAACCAACTTATCATTGGTTTCTGAATGTTATTCATAGGATTGTTGTTTAGTCGCTAAGTTGTGTCCAACCCTTTGCAACCCCATGAACTATAGCCTGCCAGGCTCCTCTTTCCACAGGATTTCCCAGGCAAGACTACTGGAGTGGGTTGCCATTTCCTTCTCCAAGGGATCTTCCCAACCCAGCAGTCGAACCCTCTTCTCCTGCATTGGTGGGTAGATTCTCTACCACTGAGCCACGAGGGAAGCCCATTTATAGGATTACATAGCAGAAAATAGCTGGACTAGGGGTCAGTAAGATGTGATTTTGGTCCCAGCGAAGACCCTTAAAATCTGTATGACTTTGGTCACGCCGTCTGACTCCTCAGGGTTTGTCTATCTCATTTGTACTGCCTATAGTGAGGATACAAAAAATCATAGATTATACAGAAGAGCTTTAAAGATGTAAGTTGTTATGATGTTACTATAAAATAGCATGTATATGAAATTTACTCTAGCTACAAAACATACCACATTAACATTTGATAACAATGCTGATTTTAGCCATCTTTACTGGGCTCAGTTTTTAATAGCTTGGTGGTATCATAGTTCAAAGCTGGATTATCAGTTGTTTGTCCTGCCATTAACTAGGTGTAAGTCTTTAAGCAAGTTAGTTCACAGCCCTAAGCCTCAGTTTCCTCAACTATAAAATGGAGATGATAGAAATTATCTAACTTGAGATTTTTATGGGAGAACAAGATGGCTGAGGAGTAGGTGGACATGGAGTACATGTCTCTCCATAGATATATCAGGAATACACCTTCAGAGACAAAAGTGCATGCAGAACACCAGCTGAGAGCGGACAGAAGTACCTGACCAGTGGAAAAGAATATATAGAACCATGAAAAACGCGGTAGGAGGAAGGAACTAGGGGAAAAGACAGGAATGTTAGTAGGACTGGACCTGCCCTCGGTGGGTGGGGGAACTGAAGCAGGTGTCCTCTCCCCACATTGGGGCAATTTTCTGAGTCAGAGGAGAAACATTTAAGGCTGAGAGTGAAACACCTGGTCTGTGGCAGCCTAAATGGAATGAGAATCACATAGTCCTTGGCACAGCCATACATACCCCGGACAGGGACGCAGGTCCCCTGGAAGGCACAGCAGCTGGAAGCTGGAGTTTAGGGATTGTGGCACAATCCCAGGGCGAGGGCTGCTTTTGACTGCAGAAAGACAGATCAAGGGGATGTGAGGGAGGAGATTGTGGTGGGAGATGCCTGTGGAGCAAAGCCAGGCAGCCGTGGAAGCAAGGCGATACTGCTGAGTCATGCATAGGTGGTGGAGCCATCACCATAGCCTCTCTCCCAACACACCAGCATGGGCAGCTGAACAACAGGCTGGCCCATCAAACGCCTGAGGCCCTGAACTACAGAATAGGTCCCCACCCAGGCTGCCCCTTTAAGTGCCTGATGTGCCAATCTACAGAGTAGGACCCCAGTCGGCGGGGGGGGGGAGGTCCCTCTATGTGCCTGATGTGCAGAACAACATAGAAGGACCCCAGGCAAGGGAGCCCTCTAAGTGCCTGAACAGGCAGAGCTACAGAGAAAGACTGGCCAAAGAGGCCTTCTGATCACCACCTACAAGAGGCTCAAAAAAAGACTCTGATAGGGCCATAGCTACTGTGGCAGAGGCAGTCCGTGTCCCTGCACACTTGGTGCCACGAGGTTCCCCACAAGTCAAGCAGCTGTGACACCTTGACGCTCACCCCCTCACTGGGGCATCGCTGCCACAGGCAAAAAAAGTCTTGCATCTATGCACGCAGGTTCACTTTGGTCCTTTCCAACTCTTTGCAACCCTGTGAACTGTGGCCTGCCAGGCTTCTCTGTCAGGGCAGTTCTCCAGGCAAGAATATAGGAGCATATTGGCCAATACTGGTTGCCATACCCTTCTAGAACACTGTATTTCCTGCTGCCCTAGCTGCCAACTCCCCCTGAGGACCTGGTGCTCCCAGAACCCCTGCTACACAAGCAGCTGCACCACCTCCACACTGGCCCTCACTGGGGCAGACCCAAGTTCTCCAGGGAAGCCTCAGGAGCAAACCCCAGTGGACAACCCACAGGCAGAGGTGGAAATAAAACCACAGTTGAAACCCAGAGGCAGTGTGTCTAAGGAAGAAGACCCCAAATCTTCTACCAGCTGTACAAGCTGCAGATTAAACCCACATGATCAACTAGGCAGACTCTGTGTCTATGGAATATATAAAAGGACATTGAGAGCTCCCACAAAAGAAAATGCACTAGTTCTGATAGCTGTGGACATTGGAGGCAAGAACACACAGGAGTAAGACCAGATTAGAATCAGAGCTGTCCCCACAGAAGGTCCAGAGACCAGCACAGTGTTGGAGGGCATCCTAGGGAGGTGAGATAGACTGTGACTCTAGTGAGGGAAAGGACTTTGGCAGCAGTGACTCAAGAAAGACATTTATTATTCTTACGTTTTGACTTGTGTAGATTCTTTTGGATTTTTTTTTCCTCAACCCCCACTGCTGTTGTAGATTTCACTGGCACTGTAAAATCTAATTAAGCTCTTGAACTTTTTTTTTCTTGTCAGTCACATTTTTTGTTGTTATAAATCTCTGCCTCTGAGTTGGGCTTTTGCAGTTCTGTGGGGTTTTCTTTTTTTCTTCTTCTCCTTCCTTTTTTCCCCCTCTTTTTTATAATTTTAATTTTTAATTTTTTTTAAATCATTATTATTTTTTCTATATTTATTCCTTTGTATGCTTTTCCTATTGTTCTTTTCCCCTTGCAGTTAATCTTTAATGTATATAAATCTTTTTTATCTACCTCTATTTAACTTTGCATATCTAGTCTTTCTTTTCTTTCTTTCCTTTCCTCTTAGCATATTTGTTAGTTTTGTTTTCACTGCTTTATTCCCCACTTGGCACCTTGCTTTAGTTTTGTTTTCCAGTTTGTGCTTTAGTTAGTTTTGTTCTTAACTGGTAGATATAATTTTGTTTGCTGGGTCAATCTACTGTACTTTTTTTTTGTTGGACTGTTTGATTTTGCTTATGGGTGTATATCTATATGTGTGTATATTCCATTATTTTAATTATTATTTGCCTGATTTTGTAACTGCCATTTGTCTGGGGTTCATCTTTGGTTTTTTGTTTGGGGGTGTTTGTTTTAATCTCACTTAATGCCATAACAAACCACTTGTGGAATCTTCATTCTTGGCCAGAGATCAAACCCTGAGCCTTTGGAGTGGGAGCACTGACTCCAAGACCCTAGACTACCAGAGAACTAGGGAGTATCAAATAGTGAGAACTCACACAAAGGAAACCATTTGAAAATAAGACCTGGCCTCACCCAACCACCAGTAGCACCCTGTGCAGGATGCCTCATCTAAACAAACAAAACAAAAATACAAACCCAATCTTCAGCAAACAGGATTACCACCTCACTCAGCCTTGCCCATCAGAGGAAAAACAAATAAACAAACAAACAAAAAACTCAGCACAAATCTCACCCTATAGGAAGTTTACACAAACCACTGGACTAACCTTAGGAGGGCAGAAACCAAAAGGAAGAAAGAATTCAGCCTTGAAGCCTGGGAAAAGGAGATCCCAAACACAATAAGTTAAAAGAAAAATAATGGAAAGACAGAGAAATACTACACAAGTGAAGGAACACAGAAGTCCAAATAAATGAAGAGGAAATAGGCAAACTACCTGAAAAAGAATTCAGAATAATGATAGTAAAGATGATCAAAAACCTTGAAAACAGAATGGAGAAAATGTAAGAATTAACAAAGACCTAGAAGAATTAAAGAATAAACATAGACAAACAATACAATTACTGAAATTTAAAATACTCCAGAAGGAATCAGTAGCCGAACATCTGAAGCAGAAGAACAAATCAGTGAGCTGGAAGATAAAATGGTGGAAATAACATCTGAAGAGCAGAATAAAGAGAATGAAAAGAAGTGAGGATAGTCTCAGAGACCTCTGGGACAATGTCTAATGCACCAACATTCAAATTATAGGGATCCCAGAAGAAGAGGAGAAAAAGAAAGGGTATGAGAAAATATTTGAAGAGATGATAGTTGAAAATTTCCCCAACATGGAAAAGGAATTAGTCAATCAAGTTCAAGAGGTGCAGAGTCCCATACAGGGTAAACCCAAGGAGAAACACGCCAAGACACAAACTAATCAAATTAACAAAGACTAAACTCAAAGAAAGGATATTAAAAGCAGCAAGGGACAAGCAACGAGTAACATACAAAGGAAACCCCATATGTTTAACAGCTGATCTTTCAGCAGAAGCTCTGCAGGCCAGAAGGGAATGACAGGATATATTTAAAGTACTGAAAGGGAAAAATCTACAACCAAGATTACTGTACCCAGCAAGGATCTCATTCAGAATTTATGGAGAAATAAAAAGCTTTTCAGACAAGCAAAAGTTAAGAGAATTCAGTACCACTAAACTAGCTTTACAACAAATGTTAAACGAATTTATATAGTCAAGAAATACAGAAGAAAAATATCTACAAAATCAATCCCAAACAATTAAGAAAATGGCAATAGGAATATATATATATCAATAATTAGTTTAAATGTAAATGGATTAAATGCTCCAACCAAAAGACACAGGCTGGCTGAATGGATACAAACACAAGACCCATATATATGCTATCTACAAGAAACCCACTTCAGACCTAAAGACACATATGGACTGCAAGTGAGAGGATGGAAAAATATATTCCATGCAAATGGAGAGCAAAAGAATGCTGGAGTAGCAATTCTTATATCAGACAAAATAGACCTTAAAATAAGATTACAAGAGATAAGGAAGGACACTACATAATGATCAAGGGATCAGTCTAAGAGGAAGACATAACAATTGTAAATGTCTATCAATGCACCCAACATAGGAGCACCTCAATACCTAAGACCAACAATAACAGACATAAAAGGAGAAATTGACAGTAACACAATAATAGTAGGAGACTTTAACAGCCCACTCACACCAGTGGACAGATCATCAAAACAGAAAATTAATAGGGAAACACAAGTCTAAAATGATACATTAGATGAGATGGATCTCATTGATATCTTCAGGACATTCCATCCAAATGCAAAAGAGTACACTTTCTCAAGTGCACCTGGAACGTTCTCCAGGATAGACCACATCTTGGGTCACAAATCAAACTTCAGTAAATTTAAGAAAATTGAAATCATATGAAGCATCTTTTCTGACCACAATACCATGAGACTTGATATCAATTACAAGAAAACTGTAGAGAAAACAAAAACATGGCAATTAAACAATACGTTTCTAAATAACCAACACGTTACTGAAGAAATGAAAAGAGAAATCAAAAAATTTCTAGAGACAAATGACAATGAAAACACGACAACTCAAAACCTAAGAGATGCAGCAAAAGCAGTTCTAAGAGGGACGTTTATGGCAATACAATCCTATAGAAACAAGAAAAGCATCGAATAGACAACCTAACTTTACACCTAAAACAACTGGAAAAAGAAGAACAAAAAGCCCCCAAAATTAGTAGAAAGAAAGAAATCATAAAGATCAGAGCAGAAATAAATGAAAAAGAAATGAAAGAAACAGTAGTAAAGATCAATAAAACTAAAAGCTGGTTCTTTGAGAAGATAAATAAAATTGACAAACCTTTAGCCAGACTCATCAAGAAAAAGAAGATTTAAATCAACGAAATTAGAAATGAAAAAGGTTACAACAGACAATGCAGAAATACAAAGGATTGTAACGGACTATTATGAACAACTATATGGCAATAAAATGGATAACCTGGAAGAAATGGACAGATTCTTAGAAAAGTTCACTCTTCTAAAACTGAACCAGGAAGAAATAGAAATTATGAACAACTCAATTACCAGCACTGAAATTGAATCTGTGATCAAAAATCCCTCAAAAAACAAAAGCCCAGGATCAGATGGCTTCACAGGAGAATTCTGTCAAACATTTGGAGAAAAGCTAATGCCTATCCTTCTAAAACTTTCAAAACATTGCAGAGGAAGCAACACTTCCAAATTCATTCTACGAGGCCACCATCACACTGATACCAAAACCAGACAAAAACAACACAAAACTACAGGCCAATATCACTGATGAACATAGATGCAAAAATCCTTAACAAAATTTTAGCAAACAGAATTCAGCAACACATCAAAAACTGTGATCAAGTTGGGTTTATTCCAGGGATGCAAGGATTCTTCAATATATGCAAATCAATGTGATATACCATATTAACAAATTGAAAGATAAAAACCATATGATCATCTCAATAGATGCAGAAAAAGCCTTTGACAAAATTCAGCACCCATTTATGATTAAAACTCTTCACAAAATGTGGATAGAAGGAGCCTACCTCAACATAGTAAAGACGGTATATGATAAGCCTACAGCAAACATCCTCAGTGGTGAAAAACTGAGAGCATTCCCCCTAAGATCAAGGCAAGGATGTCCACTTTCACCACTATTCAACATATGTCTGGAAGTCCTAGCTACAGCAATCAGAGAAGAAAAAGAAATAAATCCAGATCGGAAAAGAAGTAGTAAAGTTCTCACTGTTTGTAGATGACATGATACTGTACTTGGAAAATCCTAAAGATGGTATCAGAAAACTACTAGAGCTAATCAGTGAATTTAGCAAAGTTGCAGGATACAAAATCAATACACAGAAATCACTTGCATTTCTATATACTAACAGTTAAAAATCAGAGAAATTAAGGAATCAATCCCATTCACCATTGCAACAAAAAGAATAAAATATCTAGGAATAAACTTATCTAAGGATATGAACTGTACACAGTAAGATACTAACTAAAGAAATCAAAGTCAGTATAAACAGATGGAGAGATATTCCATGTTCCTGGGTAGGAAGACTCAGTATTGTGAAAATGACTGTGCTACCAAATGCAATCTACAGATTTGATGTGATCCCTATCAAATTACCAATGATATTTCTCACAGAACTGGAACAAGATATTTCACAATTCATATGGAAACATGAAAGACCCTGAATAGCCTAAGCAGTCTTGAGAAAGAAGAGTGGAGCTGGAGGAATCAACCTTCCTGACTTCAGATTATACTACAAAGCTACAGTCATCAAGACAGTATGGTACTGGCACAAATACAGAAATATAGACCAATGGAATAAGATGGAAATCCGAAAATAAACCCATGTACCTGTGGGTTCCTTTTTTTTTTTTTTTTACAAAGGAGGCAAGAATATACAATGGGCAAAGACAGCCTCTTCAATAAATGGTGCTGGGAAAACTGGGCAGCTACATGTAACAGAATGAAACTAAAACACTTCCTAACACCATACACAAAGATAAACTCAAAATGGATTAAAGACCTAAATGTAAGACCAGAAACTATAAAACTCTTAGAGGAAAACATAAGCAGAACACTCAATGACATCAATCAAAGCAAGGTCCTCTATGACCCACCTCCTAGAGTAATGGAAATAAAAACTAAAGTAAACAAGTGGGACCTGATTAAAAGCTTTTGCATAGCAAAGGAAACTGTAAGCAGGGTGAAAAGACAACTCTCAGAATGGGAGAAAATAATAGCAAATGAAACAACTGACAAAGGACTAATTTCTAAAATATACAAGCAGCTCATACAACGCAATACCAGAAAAACAAACAACCCAATCAAAAAATGGGAAAAAGACCTAAACAGACATTTCTCCAAAGAAGACATACAGGTGGCTAACAAACACATGAAAAGATGCTCAACATCACTCATTCTTAGAGAATTGCAAATCAAAACTACAATGAGATATCATCTCACACTGGTCAGAATGGCCATCATCAAAAAGTCTACAAACAATACATGCTGGAGAGGGTGTGGAGAAAAGGGAACACTCTTGCACTGTTGGAAATGTAAATTGATACAGCCACTGTGGAAGACAGTATGGAGATTCCTTTAAAAACTAGGAATAAAAGCACCGTACTACCCAGCAATCCAATCCAACTCCTAGGCATACCCCCTGCTGCTGCTGCTGCTGCTGCTGCTAAGTCGCTTCAGTCGTGTCCGACTCTGTGCGACCCCATAGACGGCAGCCCACCAGGCTCCACCGTCCCTGGGATTCTCCAGGCAAGAATACTGGAGTGGGTTGCCATTTCCTTCTCCAGTGTATGAAAGGGAAAAGTGAAAGTGAAGTCGCCCAGTCATGTCCGACTCTATGCGACCCCATGGACTGTAGCCTACCAGGCTCCTCCGTCCATGGGATTTTCCAGGCAAGAGTACTGGAGTGGGGTGCCATTGCCTTCTCCATATACCCTGAGGAAACCAAAATTGAAAAAGATATGTGTATCCCATTGTTCATTGCAGCACTATTTACAGTAGCTTCAACATGGAAGCAACCTAGATATCCATCGACAGATGAATGGATAAAGAAGTTGTGGTACATATACACAGTGAAATATTACTCAGCTGTTAAAAGGAATGCATTTGAGTCAGTTCTGATGAGGTGGATGAACCTAGAACCTATTATACAGAGTGAAGGACGTCAGAAAAAGAAAGATAAATATCCTAACACATATATATGGAATCTAGAAAAATGGTATTGAAGAATGTGTTTACAGGACAACAGTGGAGAAACAGACATAGAGAACAGACTTATGGACCTGGGGAGAGGGGAAGAGATGGTGAGATGTATGGAAAGAGTAACATGGAAACATATTACCATATGTAAAATAGATAGCCAACAGGAATTTGCTGTATGGCTCAGGAAACTCAAAACAGGGGCTCTGTATCAACCTAGAGAGGTGGGATGGGGAGGGGGGATGGGAGGGAGGTTCAAAAGGGAAGGGATATGTGTATACCTATGGCTGAGTCATGTTGAGGTTTGACAGAAAACGAGATTCTGTAAAGCAATTATCCTTCATTTAAAAAATAAAAAGATTTTTGTGAAGAATAAATGATGTAGTACATGTACTGTTTAATAAGCACAGTGGCTGGCTCATAGGAAACAGTCATTAATGGTGGTGGTAGGAAATACGTGGTCATGCAAGAATGCCTGTGTTGGATATGGAAGGATATGGTGAAGAAGGAGGTAGTGAGTTTGATTATGCTTGTGGTAATATCTATTTAATTCTAAGGGTTAATAGGTTTTGCATACATTCTTCGACAGGGCATTGGAAGAGAAGCAAATACAGTGGTTGGAAGAAAAGCATAAGCTTCATGAACGTATCACTGACAGAGAAGAAAAGTATAATCAAGCTAAAGAGAAATTGCAGCGAGCTGCAATTGCCCAAAAAAAGGCAAGTGGTTCTTATTAAAGTTATTTCTGTAGAGTAAAAACATAACTATTTTAGGAGAATAAAATATATAATTAAAACAGACTTTAGTGGTATGTTAAGTTTGATATTTAAACATGACATTTTACTGTCAACTTTGCAGAGATAAATTGGGAAGATGCAAACTACTCAACAGGTTTATTTCAAAATATGTGTACAAGTCAGTTTTTCAGAGCCCACATATGTTTTTCCACAGAGATGGTGGTTTTCATTGATAGTTTCTAGACCAGCCCATACAAAGCTCATTTAACTCATTCCTCACTTAAAATACAGTGTGATGAGGTCTGTTTCAACTGTGCTTAACTAATTCTTACAACATTGTTTTTGTGGTTCCAATACTTTTTTGTTTCCAACTCAGGAATATAGGAGCAAGTATCTCCTTACCCCAGCAGAAGGAACTAGGACTCCCCTGGCTTCTGAAACACTTGTGATAGTTCCCACACTCATGATCTTTTTAAAACTTCATCTTTGCAGGCATATTTTCTCCAGAACCTAAAAACTTTAGTCCAGGGCATCATGGAAATAATGTAACCAAGTGATTCATCTAAGTCAGTGGTTTTTACAACAGCAGACGCAAGGAATGCAACATAGCCCCATTAGTAACCATGGCTCACTATGGCAGATTCAGCAGTTATTTTCAGCAAGATTGGCGCATATATGTTGGGTGAAGGGGAACGTAGTTAAAAAAAAATCCCACAAATGATTTGTTATGTCTTCATTTCATAAGTTCCATTAGTACTGACATTGGTGTGAGAAAGTGAGAAGGTCTAAGAGGAAGGTACTTCGAGACATATACAGACCAGTATCTTAATGTCTGTATGTTTATTGGTAAGTGTAGTTCATATTTACTTAAGAGAACTGTATATTATTTACATATTCTGAATTTGGAAATGACGCAGTTCCTAGTGACTTGTTTATGTTATTAGATATAACTGCCAAATTTGTCCTGATAGTTGGAGTGACAACATGAGAAACCTAAAAGTTGTTATTTCCCCACTTTCTTGGTTTATGAATATTGTATTTCTCTTTCTTTTATGCTAAAAGTAGTATAACAGTGAGATTATAAAACAGTACTTAACTATATAGGAATACCAGTGTTTTATACTCAAATATAAATACTTATGTTGTTTCATTGTTTTTTCCCCTGTGTCTATCACTTCTTTTTCTCTTTTTTTCTGTCCATATAAGTACTGAGCAGTGTATGGGTATTGATGGGGTTTTAGTGAAGTTCTTTCATGGCTTGGGATGATCTCAGAAATCCTACTTATGCTTCCCTGTATTGTTTGAAGCCTAAAAGCGTCTGAAGCCAGATTTTAGCTGGAAATCGTTAGAAATTACAAGGGCTGATTTTATCTTTAACAGAAAAACTTTTATGTTGAGGCTTTAGAGGTAAGTATCTTAGAGATCAGATTCTAATTATTGAGGTTAGGTTAGATTGACTTCCTTTGGAGCAAAAGTGACATCCAGTGGTGAGAGAGATTATCAGCTAATCATAGGTATACCCGAAAAAGGGGAGAAGGTGGTATGTTAAGAAACTTGTGAAATAACCTTTGATCAGTATTGACCTAGGATGAATGTTTTTCCTACTGAAATAACTGCCAAATGATGGGTATGAATATAGTAAATACCTATTTTACTTTTAAAAATGTGATCTGTGGATTATGATTTTAAGTTGTAGAAAGTTGTTAATTCAGTAAATAATTATGACCCAGAGCTGTCCCATCATGTGAAACACTACCCTGTAGGCTTAGAACTGTACCTCAATTAAAGTGAAAAAACAGACAATACATGTGACATGGAAATACTTCGAAAGTATATAAGTATATGCAATTTTAGGGCTGGAGGATCTTAGTATTCAGATAGATTTTTGCAGATTAGGAAACTGAAGTGGTAGGTAGCCAAGATCACTTGACTAGTTAGGAACGCCATGACTGAAATCTACATCTTTCTATTCTTGATTCTGTGTCTTTTCTGCATTGTTACTCTTTTCATTTCCCCCTTTAATTCCAGATACTCTACTGCTCTGCTCTTCATTGAAGCCATAATGCACATGAATCTTATTTCCTGTGGCAAAACAGTCACTATAAAATTAATTTCTTTAACTCAGACCCTTTTCCCATTCAAATTAACATTTCTGTATGAAAATTTTGGCTATAAGATAGCTTAAAGAGGATTCATAAAATTGCAGCAGACTTTTAATATTTCTTTAAATGACAAAAGTCACAACTTTCTTCCATAGTAAGACTTTAAACAGCACAAATATGTATTAACTCTAGAGCAGAAATCATAATCCTTTAGAGTTCCTTTCCTGTGAGAGGTTCTTATAACTGGGGAGTAGCAGCTTGATCTTTTTTCCTACAGGCTAGGTGAGATGGCTCACTGCCATCTGACTGTGTTTGCTTACAACTCCAACCTCTTAAAGCACAAAGCTTATGTCATTTCTGGTAAGTGACATTACGTGAAGATGTAATGATAATGTGTAATGATATTTTGTTGTGTTGATTTGTTTGGAAAAGCTTGATCAGGTGTCTTGAGTTGGAATGCCCTTCTGTAATTGATGACTCCTCTGTATGTTTTCCTCACACATTCTTGAAGTGTGAGTATGAAGAGCAATCTCTTGGTATGAGGACAATGATTTGTGCTTTTCCTTTTGAGGCCCTTGAAATAACTTGTGATCTTTATTCTAAGGTAGATGTCTTTAAAATAATTCTTGGTTAGAGGTTATAAATGGTTTAGAAAAAGGAATGAACCATAGTCTTAAAGTTGTAAAATATCTATTGAATATGTTTTGTGGCCTGGCATTATACACTGAGCAGAACATAGAAGCCATGATTAATTCCTGTGCTTGTTGACCATATAATCTAATTGGAGAAATAAAATAACATGCAATACCTAAAGAATCTATTAGTCACTTCCATGTGATCCGTATGGACACTAAAGTTTGAGAACCACTCTCCTGGAGAGAAGAAAGCTTGAAGACAGACTAGTTAGAAAGCTATTACAATAATCTTAAAATGACATAAGAAGTCTGGAATTTGGGCTTGCAGTATAGAATGAAGGTGAAGGATGATAACTCCCAAAAGTATTCCAAAAGAAAAAAAATTATAGACTATTACAGTGCTAAATAAGAAAGAGGAAAATAGGAAGTGTTTAGCTGTGAGAGGATACAAGAGGAGTTGTCATAATGAAATAAAGAGCATGTGTCAGTTGAGTACAAAGAGAAGATATATTTGACTAAACACATGTCCAGTATAAACTGATAACAGTGCATCCACGTAGACAAGTACTGGACTCTTAAGTGAAGATATTGTGTAGGTAACCAGAAATAATGGAACGTAAAGCATGAAGGTCAATAGTTCAGTTCAGATTAGACATGTGTAATTAGACCCTTCAGATTTGGGAAATGGCTGAGAAATAAAAGGACTATGATCTACGTTGACTGAGAAAGTAGCTATTTAGTAGAGGAATGGTCAGATGGTCATAGAGATAGAAGCTATAGTATGTTGTTATATAAGCCACAGGAAAGAAAGATATCAAAGATAAATGCTCATGATTGTTGAAAAGAGTTCATTGAATTTGGCTAGAATGTGGTAAAAGGAAAATTTTAGCTTTGATTCTTACATCAATATTCTTTTGATTTGTCTTTTACTCTTTTGTGTTGTAATGTTTATAACACTAAGGCATCCATTTGATTATCCTGTGATTGTATCAGACTAAAATCAAAATTAAAACCATTTCTTACAGCCACTTTCCCCCCTGGACTTTGATTTCTTTCAGTGGAGCACCATTCTTCCAATCACTTATGCTTCAAACCTGTGATTCATCCTGAGGGCTCCCTTTTCCCAAATCTAGTCAATCCCTGTATTAGTTTCCTAGGGTTGCTATAACAGATTACTACAAATTATGTGGTTTAAAGCAACAGAAATGTATAATGTTATAGTTCTAAAGTTAGAAGTCCAAAACCAAGATGTCAGTAGGGCCATGCTCCCTCTAGGGGCTCTGGAATAAGGGTCTGCTCCGTGCTTCTCTCCCAGCTTCTGGTGGGTGGTGCCTCTGTCTTCACATGGTGTTCTCTCTGTGCATTTGTCTATGTGTCCAGATTTCTCTATTTTTATAAGAACACAAGTCAATATTGGATTCAGGGCCTACTCTCATCTTAACTCTATCTACCCTTTTTTTCAAATAAGGTCACTCTGAAGTGTTTTCCAGCACCAGGAACCAATTACCTAATTTTCTGGACACCAACTGGGTGTCTAACTATTCAGTTAAATTCTGACACTACATCAGATTCCACAGATTAAAGGATTCAGTCTCATAGGACTGCCCCCATGTCAACTGCCAGGTTCTCAGTCATCTGCACTGCTGACCAATGACAATAAATTGGGGTCCCTATAAAACCCTGCCCAGGTTCTATGAAAACATTTTATTTATATTTGCTGGTTTATTATAATACGACTCAGGAATAGCCAAATAGAAGAGATGTATAGGTCAAGGTATAGAAGGGGTGGGATGTGCCACCCTCCTAGCAAATCGGTGTATTCACTATGCTGGAGGCTTTCCAGGTATCCTTGTTAAGCGTTTTTATAGGTGTCAGTCTCCAGTACCCTGACTCCCAGAAGTTGAGAAATGGGAGTTGGGAGTAGGGCTGAAAGTTGCTACCTTCTTACCACTTGTTTTTTCTAGTGACTAGTCCTATTTTAAGACTATCTAGAGATCCCATCCTAAGTTAACTCATTAGTATTAATTCAGATATGATTGAAAAGGGCTGATTATGAATAGCAAAAGATGCTTCTGTCACTCAAGAAATTCCATGGGTTTTAGGAGCTCTCTGCCAGTAACCCAAGAAAAAGACCAAATACATTTCTTTTTATATCACAGCCACATTCTGAGTAAATGTAAGTATTATGGAGACACTCTTCTACCCAGTACAGTCACTGGAGCGTGTGAATTCTTCCTTTATAATATATCTCACATTTTCCCCACGTCATTTCTTTTTATTCCTGTTGCTAACATCTGAGCTCAGACTCTTCTCTACATGGTTTCTCTGGATTCATATAGTCAGTTTACTCAACAAATTTATTGAGTACATGCTATATGCTATGTGTTGTTTTATTTGCAGGGATATACAAATAATGACTATACTAAGGAGCTTACATGGTAGTGGATGGGAGACATGGGGTAAAGAAACAAACACATGTCAGGTGAAGATGTGTGCTAAGAGGAAAACTAGTGGGGAGAGAGGGTGGTGTTTTATATAGGTGATCAGGGAAAGCTCTGATACAGTAACATTGTGCAGAGACCTGGAGGAAAGAAGGGAGAGGCCATCTTTTGTTTGTAGGGGAAGAATGTTCCAGAGGGAATAGAAAGTAAAAGGTGGAGGCAAGAGTCGACTTGGTATGTTGAAGGAATACAAGAAGGGAGACCTGAGTAGCTGGAATGGAGAGAAGTAGGAGGAGGCTAGGTGATGTCGGGGCTTTTTTTTTTTTTTTGCATTTTATTCTGAATAATAAAAACACACTAGAGAGTTTTGAATTGAGAAATGATGTAATCTGAATTATATTTTAAGAGAATTTTTGCTTGTTGTATAGCGGGGCAAAGAGGACTCAGGAAGACCACTTTTCCGTAGTCCAGATGAGAGCTGTAGAGAACTAGTAGTAAACTGATGGTAAGATTCTGGGTACGTTTTTAAAGGTGGAACTTACAGTGGTTATAGGGTATTAAGGAGATATATCAAACGTGACTGAGATGTTGGGCTTGAGTACTTGGTTAAAGTAGAATTGCTGTTTACTGACATGGGAAAGACCTTGGATGGGACAGATTTAGGGGTAAAACAGAGATGCCCCCTTTGGACACATTAACTCTTTGAGATGTCCACTAGACTTCCAAGTGGAGACATGAAGCATTCTGGTGAATACATGAATCAGGACTTCAGGGAATAGGACTGGGCTGGAGATAAAGATTTGGGGCTCACCAGTGTGTATAATGGGACTAAATGAGGTCACCTAGAAAGGAAGACTGAAAAGAACAGGTTTGAGGATTGAGTTTTGAGGAATTCCAAACTTTAGAAGTTGGGAAGTTAAGGGAGTGTGGCCAGTATGATAGGAAAAGAACCAATAAAGTATTGGATAACAAATGAAGAAAAATGCTTCAAGAATAACTAGCCGTGTCAAATGACATTCATCAGATCAGTTGCTCAGTCATGTCCGACTCTTTGCAACCCCATGGACTGCAGCACACCAGCCTTCTTTGTCTATCATCAACTCCTGGAGCCTACTCAAACTCATGTCCATTGCATGGGTGATGCCATCCAATCATTTCATCCTCTGTTGTCCCCTTCTCCTCCTGCCTTCAGTCTTTCCCAGCATCAGGGTCTTTTCCAGTGAGTCAGTTCTTCGCATCAGGTGACCAAAGTATTGGTGCTTCAGCTTCAGTGTCAGTCCTTCCAATGAATATTCAGGGTTGATTTCCTTTAGGATTGACTAGTTGGATCTCCTTGCAGTCCAAGGGACTCTCAAGAGTCTTCTCCAACACGACAGTTCAAAAGCATCAATTCTTTGGTGCTCAGTGTCCAACTCTCACATCCATACATGACTACTGGAAAAACCATAGCTTTGACTAGATGGACCTTTGTTGGTAAAATAATGTCTCTGCTTTTTAATATGCTGTCTAGGTTGGTCATAGCTTTTCTTCCAAGGAGTAAGCATCTTTTAATTTCATGGCTGCAGTCACCATCTGCAGTGATTTTGGAGCCCAAGAAAATAAAGTCTGTCACTGTTTCCACTGTTTCTCCATCTATTTGCCATGAAGTGATGGGACCGGATGCCATGATCTTAGTTTTGAGTTGTAAATGTTGAGTTATAAGCCAACTTTTTCACTCTCCTCTTTCACGTTCATCAAGAGGATATTTAATGTCAACAAAAAATTAATCAGTCAATATAAGAAAGAATTGTAAAATTTTATTCAAGACAAATTTGAGGATTATAACCAAAGAGCATCTCAGAAAGCTCTGAGAGCTGTTTCTCCCATTGGAAGTCAAGGCGCAGTTTATTTAAGTTTTTTCTGAGACAGAGAGCTACACATTAAATGACATATTATTGACAGTTTACCCAATCCAGAATTAAGCACCATTAAATGGGTTCTGTGACCCTTTACAAGATCAAGAGGGAATGTTATCTTTCAAGGAGTTGTCTTGTTTATGCTAGGAGAATGTTGCCATTTATGGTTGAGCAGATATTCTTGCTGATGCGGGAGGTTTGGTCAATGCATAATGACAGATACACAGTGAGAGGAGAGGAGGCCAATGGCAGAGAAGAATTTTTATGTTTAAATTTTTCTTGTTTTCCATAATGTGAACTTTATTTCATAATGGTAAGATGATAAAAAATAAGATGAAGACAATTTATTTGGCTATGTGAGTATTAAAAAGAAAACTAGAGGAAGACAATATAATGGGAAGGACTAGAGATCTCTTCAAGAAAATGAGAGACACCAAGGGAACATTTCATGCAAAGATGGGCACAGTAAAGGACAGAAATGGTATCAACCTAACAGAAGCAGAAGCTATTAAGAAGAATTGGCAAGAATACAAAGAAGAACTGTACAAAAAAAGATCTTCATAATCTGGATAACCATGATGGTGTGATCCGTCACCTAGAACCATATATCCTGGAGTGTAAAGTCAAATGGGCCATGGGAAGCATTACTACAAACAAAGCTAGTGGTGTGCTTAGTCGCTCAGTCATGTCCAACTCTTTGTGACCCCCGTGGAGTGTAGCACACCAGGCTCCTCTATCCATGGGGATTCTCTAGGCAAGAATAAGTAAATAAGTGTAAGTGTTAGTTGCTCAGTCATGCCCGACTCTTTGCAACCCCATGGGCTGCAGCCCACTAGGCTCCTCTGTCCATGAGATTTTCCAGACAAGGATACTGGAGTGGGTTGCCATTTCCTTCTCCAGGGGATCTTCCCAACCCAAGGATCAAACCTGGGTCTCCTGCACTGCAGGCAGATTCTTTACCTACTGAGCTACAAGGGAAGTGGTTTGCCATGCCTTTCTCCAGGGGAGTTTCCCAACCCAAGGACCAAACCCAGGTCTCCTGCATTGCAGGCAGATTGATTCTTTACTGTCTCAGCCACCAGGGAAGCCCAAAGCTAGTAGAGGTAATGGAATTCCAGCTGAGCTATTTCAAATCCTAAAAGATGATGTTGTGAAAGTGCTGCACTCAGTATGCCAGCAAATTTGGAAAACTCAGCAGTGGCTGCAGGACTGGAAAAGGTCAGTTTTCATTCCAATTCCAAAGAAGGGCATTGCCAGAGAATGTTCAAACTACTGCACAATTGTACTCATCTCACACGCTGGCATGGTTCATGCTCAAAATCCTCAAAGCGAGGCTTCAACAGTACATGAACCAAGAACTTACAGATGTTCAAGCTGGATTTAGAAAAGGCAGAGGAACCAGAGATCAAATTGCCAACATCCATTGGATCATTGAAAAACCAAGGGACTTCCAGAAAATATCTATTTCTGGTTCATTGACTACACTAAAGTCTTTGACTGTGTGGATCACAACAAACTGGAAAATTCTGAAAGAGATTGGATACCAGACCACCTTACCTGCCTCCTGGGAAAACTGTATGCAGGTTCAGAAGCAACAGGTAGAACTGAATATGGAACAACAGACTGGTTCAAAATTGGGAAAGGAGTGCATCATGGCTGTATTTTATCACCTTGTTTATTTAACTTATATGCAGAGTACATCATGCAAAATGCTGGGTTGGATAAAGCTCAAGCTGAAATCAAGATTGCTGGGAGAAATATCAATAACCTCAGATATGCAGATGACACCACCCTTATGGCAGGAAGCAAAGAAGAACTAAAGAGTGTCGTGATGAAGGTGAAAGAAGAGAGTAAAAAAACTGGCTTAAAACTCACCATTCAAAAAACTAATATCATGGCATCTAGTCCCATCACTTCATCAAATAGATGGTGAAACAATGGAAATAGTGACAGACTTTTATTTACTGAGGCTCCAAAATCACTGCGGATGGTGACTGCAGCCGTGAAATTAAAAGATGCTTGCTCCTTGGAAGAAAAACTATGACAAACCTAGACAGCATATTAAAAAGCAGAGACATTACTTTGCCAACAAAGGTCCTTCTACTCAAAGCTATGGTTTTTCCAGTGGTCATGTATAGATGTGAGAGTTGGACCATAAAGAAGGCTGAGCGCCGAAGAATTGATGCTTTTGAACTGTGGTGTTGGAGAAGACACTTGAGAGTCCCTTGGACTGCAAGGAGATCCAACCAGTCCATCCTAAAGGAAATCAACCCTGAATATTCATTGGAAGGACTGACACTGAAGCTGAAGCACCAATACTTTGGTCACACTGAAGCTGAAGCACCAATACTTTGGACAGGAAGAGAAGGGGACAACAGGATGAGATGGTTGGATGGCATCACTGATTCAGTGGAACATGTGTTTGAACAAGCTCCAGGAGATGATGAAGGACAGGGAAGCCTGGCGTGCTGCAGTCCATGGGGTCACAAAAAGTTGGACACAATTGAATGACTGAACAGTAACCTTGTGATCATTGTTGATGACTTTGTCCAAAGTTGTTCCTGTGAAACAGTAGGTATGCAGGTCTGATTGAAGTAGAACATAGTTTTTCCAAGAATTTTTATCGCGAAAAACAGAGAACTGGGGTAAGATGGCTCGAATTGTGGAAGCAAAGGCTTCTTTTAAGAAGAAATTACAGGATGATTCAGTTGCAGGGGGAAAACTGATGATGCGGAAGAAAGAGGGCAAATGAAGGGATGATGTGTTTTAATAGGCAGAAGGGCATTAGATTCAGTTGAGAGGGGGAAGGGATTGGGACACAGTGTCTCTGTTGTAACTGGAAAGATGACAAAATATTTAGTTGTAAATTCCTGATAAATTGATGGATGTAATGGGAATGGGTGGAAATTCTCTACTGATTGCTGCTATTTTTTCAATGTGAAAAAGAATCTGGGTCATTAGCTCAGACTGTGAAGAGTGGAGGTCTAACAGATTTGGGGAGTGACAAGAAGTTATGATAGAATATAAGAGTTTGGGAGAGTGATTGGATTAGGGGAATTAGTAGAAATCCCAGGTACCACTCTGGGGCCCATTTGATGTTGTTTAGTCACTAAGTCATGTCTGACTCTCTGGGACCCCATGGACTGTAGCCCGCCAGACTCCTCTGTCCTTGGGATTTCCCAGCCAAGAATAGTGGAGTAGGTTGCTATTTTCTTCTCCAGGGGATTGTCCTGACTCAGGGATTGAACCTATGTCTCCTGCTTGGCAGATGGATTCTTTACCACTGAGCCACCTGCGAAGCCCCATTTGAAGTTAGTGCTGGTTAATTTAAGGTGAGACCAGTCAGCATAATTTTGTGTATATGTGAGTGCACATGTGCGTGCCAGCTATATTTCAGTTGCTTTAGGTCCAACTGTGTAGTCAGTAGAGTCGTATTGAACTAAGATCAGTTTCTCCAGGTGAGTTTGAAGAAGGAGACTTGAGTCAAGATAACGAGGGTTCTATGAAGAAATTAAGGTAACGTTCGAGTCTAAGGCATTCATTGAGTCTACTAGTCAACCAGCCGTGCAGCTCTTTTATAGCATTCTAGCTCAGTTCCTGGCAAAGAAGAGTGCTCAGTATGGCTGTTTTTATAGTGATGAAGATAACAGTGTCATGACTCCTATCTTCAAGAAGCTTATCTCCAGATTTCCCTCTTAAGAGGCAAACTTCAGAGCCCACCTTTTACATTGATGCCATATTAATCTTTTCAAAAGAATGCTTTTACCCATCAGTCCACTGCAGGAGAACCTTCAGGGGAATCCACATTCTTATAGAATTACAGATTCTTCTTATTCATTTCTTATCTTTTCTAAAAAGCCTTTTCTCATGTTTTTGTCCTTATTGATTGGAGTTCCCTCAGAAATCCCTATAGTTTGTATTACGTATGATTAAAATAGGGCCCAATTAAGTGGGCACTCTGTATATGTGTGTGTATATAAATATACATAATTGGTTAAAATTTGATGAAAGTGAAAAAAGTTGTATTTTGCTACAGTTTAAATGAGCAGTAAAAATGGAGAAATATAACTAGATTTTAAGATTAAAGTTTTATATAATCATATAATAATGAAGTATTAAGCATTTCCATCTTTAAAATGTCTGCTGATAGTTGAACTAAAATACCTAAAAGGAGCATATGCTTTTGATAATAACAGACTAGGAAATATGTGGATCAGCTCTCCACATGAGAACTAGAAGAAGCAGACAAAATATTTTTAAAAATATCCCCATGAAGGGCAGTGAAGAATTAAAGAGGCCAAGATCCTGGAGAGATAGGAAACCTAGAGAGGTGAGCACAGCATTTGGCTGCTTTTCCCTTAGAGGAAACTGCCAGTTCTAGAAGAGAGAGCTGAGAAGTGAAGCAAAGCTTTTGACAACCTCATAGGGGAACAAAAATCAGAGTTCAGAATCTGCTAGAGAGAGGGTCTCAGGTCTGAGTCCACTAGTGCTTTGGGTTGACGTTGTGAAGGAATATACCCTTGGACTAAGAGTGAACTGAAAATAGCTTGGTCCTTGCAGGTATTGAAGCACGGCTTCGATATCTGTCCTTATAACTAGATTAAATTAACCTCTATTTGTTATTGTTCCTAGCTGCCTGCCAGAAACAAGTATAAATCTTTTCTAAGGGAAACTAACATTGTAGGCTTCAAGTTACTTTTTCGGTTTTTAAATTATAATATCTATCCCTAAATAAAAAATAAATATAGACATCACTGCACATTTATTGGGATGACTAAAATCCAAAACACTGACAGTATCAACTGCTGGTAAAGATATAGAACAATAGGAACTTTCATTTATTACTGGTGGGATTGTAAAATGATACAGCCATTTTGGAAGATGCTTTGGCAGTTTCTTACAAAGCTGAAACAGTCTGGCCATACAGTCCAGCAATCACACTCCTAAGTATTTATTCAAATGAGTTGAAGACTTATGTTCTCTCACACACACACACGCGTGCACAACACTGTGCACAAACATTTATAGCAGCTTTGTTCATTATTGCCAAAACTTGGAAGCAAGAAATATGTCCCTAAGTAGGTGCATGGTTAAAAAAAACTTTGCTATATCCACACAAGAGAATATTATTCAGCGATAAAAGGAAATGAGCTATTAAGCCATGCAGAGATATGGAGGAACCTTAAATGCATATTACTAAATGAAAAGAGCTGGTCTGAAAAAACTGTTTACTATGTGATTTCAAATACATGACATTCTAGAAAAGGCAAAACTGTGGAGAAAAAAAATATCAGTGGTTGCCAGAGTTAGTGAGGTTAGGAAATAGGGATAAACAGGTAGAGAACAGGGAATTTTTATAGCAGTGAAACTATTTTTGTATGATACTACAGTAGTGGACATGACTGAACAATTAACACAGTAGTGGATACATGACATTATGCATGTGATAGAACCATAGAACTGAACAACACAAAGGATGACAGTGAAAACTGTGGACCTCAGTTAATAATAATGTATCAATATGGGTTCATCAATTTTAACGAATTTCTATTAATAATAATGGCTTAAAAATAGCTGCATGAGGAAATAACACTGAAAATCAAGGAAGTAACAACCAATGTAAGCAAACCCCCCATAGGGGATCCAAGTAATGGAGTTGTCAGACATAGACTTTAAAAGTACCATGTTGTGTATGCTTCAAAATAAGTGCTTGAGAATTGCACCAGAAAACTAGAAGACTTTTTTTTTTTAAGTGGCAAGTTGAGAACTAAAAAACACTGAATTAACTGAATTATGAACTCTGGGTAGATTTAGCAGAAATCAATGAAGAGAAAATATACAATAGAGAAAATTTAACTTGCCAAGGCTGATCAATCTGAAAAGATAGTGATAAAATTGATTCTCCCCAGACTTCTCATAGGTAGGTAAGTAAATAAACACGAATGGACAAAATAATGGGCCCTGGTAGCTCAGACGGTAAAGAATCAGCCCGCAGTGCAGGAGACCCGGGTTCTATCCCGATGAAAAGGGAGATATCGCTATACCTTAGAGACATTAAAACAGAATATTATAAAAACTATGTTAATAATGCAATTTAGGTGAACAAATTCCTTGAACATCTCAATAAAACTAATACAAAAATTAGGAAATCTAAATAGTCCTGTATCTATAAGGGAAATGGAATCCTTAATTTAAAACCTTCCATAGAGAAAATTTGATACTTGTATAATAAAATTACCACAGTAAATCTAGTTAATAGTTAACATCCATCACCATACATCGCTACAGAATTGTTTTTCTTGTGATGAGAACTTTTAAGATAAATCTCTTAGCAACTTTCACATATGCAATGCAGTGTTATTAACTATAATCACCATGCTGTACATTACCTCCATAGGACTTATTTTTTAACTGAAAGTTTGTACTTTTTGATCTACTTCACCCACTTTACCCATCCTTCACCCCCCTGCCTTTGGCAACTGCCCATCTGTTCTCTGTATCTTTGAGCTTATTTTATTTTAAAGATTCCACATATAAGTGAGATTATGTGGTAGTTTTTCTTTCTCAGTCTAGTTTATTATACTTAGCAAAATGTCCTCAAGAACCATCCATGTTGTTGCAAATGGCAAGATTTTCTTCTTTATTATGGCTGAATCATATTCTAATGTGTATGTATCACATTTTCTTTATCCATTTGTCCATTGATGGACACTTGCTTCCATGTCTTGGCTATTGTAAATAATGCTTTAGTGAACGTGGGCTGCATATGCCTTTTCAAGTTAGTATTTTTGTTTTTCTCAGATAAATATCCAGAAGTGAAATTACTGGTAGTTCTATTTTTAATTTTTTGAGGAATCTCCATACTATTTTCCATGTGTGCATGCTTAGTTGCTAAGTTGTGTCAGACTCTTTGCAACCCCATGGACTAGATAGCCCACCAGGCTCCTCTGTCCATGGAATTTTCCAGGCAAGAATACTGGAGTGGTTTGCCATTTCTTACTCCAGGAATCTTCCAACCCAGGGATCAAATTCGTGTCTCCTGTGCCTGCTGCATTGGCAGGCAGGTGCTCTACCACTGAGCCACCTGGGAAGCCCACTATTTTCCATAGTGGCTGCACAATCCCACCAACAGTGCAAGAGGGTTCCCTTTTTTCCACATTCTCACCAACACTTGTTTCTTGTCTTTTTGAGAATATCCATTCTAACAGTTGTAAGATGATATCTCATTGTGGTTTTTACTTGCATTTCTGTGATGTTCAGTTCTTTCTTTACATAGACAACAAACAATTAGAAAATAAAATATTTAAATCAATTTACATTAACATAATAAGTACAAAATACTTAGGAACAAATCTAATGAAACATATGCAAGTCTACATTGAAAACTACAAATATTGCTAAGAAAAACTAAAGACCTAGGTAAAGGGAAATTATACCATGTTTGATTTGAAAGACTCAATATTATTAAGATGTCAGTTCTTCCCAAACTGACCTACCAGTTGAATGCAATTCTAATCAAAATTTCAGTAGTTTTCCTTGTGGAAACTGTAAAGTAGATACTAAAATTCATGTGAAAGTACAAAGGACCAGAACAACCAAGGCAATCTTGAAGAACAACAACAAAGCTGGAGGACTTAAAGGATGTGGGGTCAATTGGTTATCCTTAACCCAACCTAATTAGATAAAAATGAACCACAGACCCAAATGTGAGGGTAAAAAAATAAACTGCTAGAAAAAAGCTTGAGGAGAAAATCTTAAGATCTTGGGATAAGTAAAGATTTCTGAAACAGGACATTAAAAAAGAACTAATCCTAAGAGATATGGTTGATAAATGACATAAAAGTGTCACTTTTTTTTTTTTTTAATGACACTCTTAAGAGAAAAAATATTATCACATACTGGGAGGTCAGTCTGCCACACATATATCTGACAAAGGATTCATATTCTGAATATGTAAAGAATTCCTACAAATAAACGGATTACTCAAAATATTTTCTTAAACAGGGAAAAGACTAGGACAAACATTTCATTAAAAAAGAATATCTAGATGGCCAGTATGCATAAAAAGATACTCACCCTCATTAGATAACAGGAAAATGCAAATTAAAGGTACAGTGACATATTCTATTCCACCAGAGTAGCTAAAATTTTAAAAGACTGACCATACCAAGTGTTGGTAAGGATGCAGAGCAGTTAGAACTCTCATATATTGCTAGTGGGCATGTGATTAATGGGCTTTCCTGATGGCTCAGACAGTAAAGAATCCACCTACAATGCAGGAGACCTGGGTTCAATCCCTGGGTCAGGAAGATCCCCTGGAGAAGGACATGGCAACCCACTCCAGTATTCTTGTCTGGAAAATCCCATGGATAGAGAAGCCTGGTGGGCTCTAGTCCATGGGGTCACACAGTCAGACATGGCTAAGCGTGCACACAAGATGTGATTAATAATTTGTTAGAACCACTTCAGAAAGCTTCCAGTTTTACTAAAGTTAAAAACATATGTATTCTGTATGACTCATTCCTGAGTATGTACTCAAAGAGAAATGAGGACATATATCTACCAAATGCATATTTAGCAGTGTTCATAAAAACTTTATTCGTAGTAGCCTCAAACTAGAAACAGTTAAAATTGTTATCAAGAGGAGAATGGATAAAATATGAGGTATTTGTAAAATGGATAATGGCATAACAATAGAGAACTGTGATATGCAATAAACATGACTTAATCATAGAGATGAAATGTTGAACAACAAATTGAGAGATGGAAGTGTATACACTGTATGATTTCTTTGATGTGTGTGGGTGAATAAATATAGTCGCAAATCACCTGTCAATAATTAATATATACACTTGTGGTTTTACATTCTGCTGTACATTTATATTCTACTCATTCTTCGGTAAGCCTGTTACCCTTTAGTAAAGAGTTAAAAACCAAAAACCTGAAAGGTCTGTAGCTACTGAGTGAGTGTCAACATTTATAGGTATTTTTGTTTTTTTTTTTTTAAAATAGGCAAACTTTTTATAAAATTAAAAAGGTATTACCTTTTTTCATTTACTTGTTTTGCATTACACATAGATTTTTCCACATTATTAGAAAATTTTCCCTTTAGAAAGATATGCTTTCAAACTGAGATGCATCCATAATCAGTCTTAGCTGTCTGATCCTTTAATTTACTACTTTGGTAGTGATTTATCAATTGCAAACTTGCTTTTAATTTTAAACTTATAGTTGTTTTTTTTTTTTTTAACTTATAGTTATTTTAAACCCGCGATATCTTCTGAGAAAATGAAGAGCTCATGATTATCAGGTGACAGGCAAACTCATAAGTAAAATTTGACTCCTTCCCTTCTTAGAATTTTTATTTGCACAATTTCCTTATTGATACTAATTTTCTGGTTTGGCATTTATAATAGTTCTGTTTGTTACATTGAGGATATGAGATAGATTTGTGCATTATTATCTCTGCGATTTTCAGTAAGCATTGTATCCACTGATATTTGCTCTGATTATTCACTGAAAATACTCATCTCTAAGTAAAATTTTTTGGTGAGTAAAATATTCACTATATAGCTTTGTTCAAATGGAGTATGTATTACCATACTTGTCCATATTAATTGTTTCTCTTTTTTTTTTAGAGAAAATCTCTTCATGAAAACAAATTAAAGAGACTGCAGGAAAAGGTAGAAATCTTAGAGGCAAAGAGAGAAGAACTGGAAACAGAAAATCAGGTGTTAAATAGGTAATATGTTTGTATGTATATATGCCCCATGTGGTATTTTGATGTTATAGAACTTTGTTTCTGAGTATAATGTACTTGGATTGCTTTTAAAATATAAATTTAAAACAATCCTAAAACTTCATTAGACTCCTCATTCATTATCTTTGCTATTTTTTTTCTGACTGAATGTTTCTTCAAACCAAAAGGTCTTTAACATATGCATTTCTGTTTTGTATGGTTGGGACTGACAGAAAGGTTAGTCCCCGGCTTTGGTAGTCAGGAGTGGTATAAATCCTTGCTGCTGAGACAAGACAGGTTAGTGATTACAAGTTCTAAATTGTGGCCACAACTTTGAATCAAGGCTCAGTTTTTTAATCTTTTGGTGTGGAAAATATTATTGGGCAGTAGCTTCTGGTTTTTATTTATATCCAAGCACAACTAATAATCTGCTTCATTAGCATTTTTGAACAGAGATTTACCGTTTTAATTTAGTAGTGGTGGCATTGTATGACCCATGTGATTTAAGTTAATAAAATCTTTTTAAATTCAGCTAATTAGTGGTAGTCTTCAGCATTTAGACAGTATCAGACTTTGCTGTAATGGAAGTTGCCTGTATATCAAGCAGTGATGTTTTACAATGTGCACTGATCTTCTTAGGTATAATTAGTACTAAAATGTGAACAGTTGTGTGTGATTTTTTTTTTTTAGAACATCCAAGAGGTTTCCAGACTGTGGAATAAATGCCAGTTTTACAAATACTCTCTGTTCCAAAGTGAGAAGCCACCACATTCATTCTAAAACAAAATTCAACTTAATATTTCAAAATTAATGGTTGTGGAGGAGGTGTTATCAATTCAAGAGTGGGCAGCTGTGGCACAGATCACCTAGAACTTTAAATGGTTTTGAAACTATATTTGATTACTTGTGATTATTAGGAAATTAATGTCCAAAAAGGTGGTGATCTGTGAAGGCCTGAAAAGCTTTTTTTAATCCATGTCATTTTCCCTTAAGTTGGGTAGCTTTAACTTTGTCATTAAATACATTAAAAAAAATAGGACAAAATAAATTAGCTATGTTTGACCATATTTCACCTACAAAATTCATAATATTCAATCTGGTATTTTCTCTATTTCTATTTGATTCCTGAAGTAAAATAAGGCACCTTTTATTTTTTTGAGGAGTCCTTTTAGTTTCAAGATTCATGGGTTGGGGGAGAAGAATTAAAGTAAAAATATCAAAATGTTTTTAATCTCTGACTAATTGTCAAATAAAACTTTAAGTCGACAGCCTACAGGGCCAACAATAATACATATAATTAAGATGTCATGTCATGTTTCTGTTTATCTTTCTAGGTAAACTGAATTTTATGTATTATATATAGGTAAATCTTATAACTTAAAAATCCTTCCCTTCCAATTAAAATTATGTTCTGTGACTTGTACTGTTCTTCAACAGAATATAACTGTATTAAGCAACAGAAACACTTTTCCTTTTTAAGACAAAATGTTCCATTTGAAGAGTATACAAGGCTTCAAAAAAGACTAAAGGATATACAGAGAAGACATAATGAATTTCGAAGTTTAATTTTGGTTCCTAATATACCTCCATCAGCATCCATCAATCCTGTTAGTCTTCAGTCATCAACTGTGATTCCAGGCATGGAACTGTCCTTTCCTCCTCACATGCAGGTATGGGCATTTATTTTAGGAGAAAAAAGTTAGATAGATACTTCTGTAGTTTTACCTATTTAAATAGTTAAAAACCTAAATATTTACCAGAAAAATTGCTGAGAGGCAGTGGATTTGAATCTATCCTTCAATGATGGTGCTAGGAGTAAAGTCTCCTACTGAGCACCTGGAAGGAAGAAACTGATAAAAGTCTTCGAGTAAACTGTTGAGTTTGTAGATCACTCATATAATGCTAATTATTACCAACATTTATGCAAATGTACTGTACTATGTGCTTTCCATACAATATTTTATTTAATCCTAATGAAAAATGCTTTGAGGGAAGGTATTAGTATTCCCAGTTTGCAGATGAGGAAGCTGAGTCAGAGAAGTGAAGTGATTTGCTCAAGGTCATAACTGAGAGCTGAGTTTCATACCTAAATCTGTCTGTTTCTAAAACTTGAGTTAGTTTTACTTTATCAAATCCCTGAGATGTTGAGGGAACCAAATTGATCAGATGATTTTCAGAAGATGAACTGTTAATAAGCAATGACATTTTGTAATGTTGTAAGCAAGGAAGGTTTTTAATGTTGTAAGTCACTGAATTGTCTCTCTGATGAAGTGCTTTGTTTATATAATAAACTTCTGTTAAACTTGTCTTGTTAGATAGTTGCCACATAGTACACCTGGGCCCTGCATTACTGTTATCTAATTTATTCTGGGGTGAACTTTAAACCTAGAGAAGAACAGACTTTGGGTATTGGCTGAAGGCTACAGCCTGAGGCAGGAGAAAAGGGAGGACTAGTTGGTAGTCTAGACAGTGCTGGTGTTCTTAGACTGCTAAAATGGTCATCCTTTTCTTGCCAGATGTTGCAGACCTCAGTAAAAGAGGCACTGAGGCCACTGCCTAACAGTTATTTTTCCACCAGTTTTTCTAACAGTCTTGCTTGCAATGCTTTTTCTGTTTTTCCTTTTTCTGTGCTTTTAAGGAGGAACAGCATCAAAGGGAACTCTCTCTACTTCGAAAAAGACTAGAAGAACTTGAAACAACACAAAGGAAACAACTAGAGGAACTTGGATCTCCTGGGGAATGATTTGCTTGGAGAAAAAGCAGATCAAAAGGGATGAAATCATTGACTCAATAAAGCTTGAAGTTTTAATGTATGTGGCATTTTAGATACTTTATTACTCTTTGCCAAAACACTTGAATGTGCCTCAAGAAAAGGTACTAGCTACATGCTGTGTTGCATGAATGTCAGGATTTTAAGGTTATAGTAATGATAAGTGAAGCTCTAAGACAGCTTCAGAGATATTTAGAATAGTATTGACAACCCTTTGAGAATGTAAAATAAATGAATAGAAAGGAACTAAATAGGGAATCAAGTTTTTCAATTATTAATTTTACTTTGTTGAATTTTTTTTGAGGTGGTGGCATTTTGCCTAAATATGACTATGTTGAATTCCCTCCTCTCCTTCTTTGAGGTGCTTAGCGATCACATGGTCAGAAATGTTTTCTGGTTTACTATATGTAAAAGTTACAAACCTCTAGTGCTTGAAAAAAGATGACAATTTAAAGTCAGCATAAAACTTAAGATATCTCTATATATTACACAACACTACCTTTTCTAAAAGCTGTGTGCACAAAATTTATTAAAAGCTTAATAAATATTTTTCTAGTTATATTGTTTTGTGTTTAATTTTGTTTTAACCATACAGTGTAGAAGATCTCACTAATTTTGGCTTCGTTGAGTTAGAATTAATAGAAAATAACAAAGTACAAATAATTAAATCCTGTGGCTGTATAGTAAAACAAGGGCCATTTAGTGTAAAACTTGAACCCAGTGGGGTCCCTTTAGAAATAATGTTGGTATTTAACAACTTTGTCTCCTACTGTTTTGGATCTAACCAAAAATTGTTATAAATGTTTTATTTCTCTGTGTCCCTAAGTATGCCATCATTTGCTTTTTTATGTAACATCTTTTAAAGGCATTCTGCTGGAATAACTTCATGTCAACAAGGCAAAGCTAAAGTCTGCTGGACTAAGTGGAATGTTCATTATCTAGACATCATCACATTCAAAATTCCAAGATGACAGTGGAGGCCAGGAGTAAGATTGCATAGCCTTAACATCATTTAGAAGAAACTAGATTTACTCACTATATAATATAGCTGCTAATTTATAGAGTGTATACAGTGACACTTTGTTCTTGAAAAATAATTTCCATGGAGCTATTTAGAATGAAAAAAATCTATTACTAGAAAATTTGAAGGAAGATAAAGACAAAAACAGTCCATATTTACATCAAAATGTTTATTTTTGGATATAGACATTTAAAACATTCATCTCCAAGAACTGCTTCAATCAGGTATACAATAAGAAATAGACTTTAAATCCCTAATACAGAAAAAAGTAACAGAATTAGTTTTTAAATGCTGCTGTAGACACTAGTGTTAGAAAAAAGAAAAGTTTATAAATGGTTTTGCACCAAAAAAATATGCAAAGAAACTTGAAAATAGAAATTGTTTGCCATTTGTTTCTGTGGTTACTGTTTAATATAGACCCAGTGACTGATTGTCTTCAGCACACATCTAATTTGGCCATGTACTGCGTTTGGCTAACGTGATCCAAAATGTGATCTAGATAGTGCTTTTCACTGGAGGATTGACAAACACGCTACATACATTAGTGAATCTTCATACCACCTCAGTGAGGTAGGTTAGAAATATACAGAAATTGAGGCACAAAGAGGTAAGTGACTTGCCCAAAGTTCCCAGCAGCACAGTCCCTGGAAAAGGAGGTAAGTCTCCACACAGGATTCATGTGCCAGAGAGCCGGACAGGGACACCCTCATGTAGCATTTCCTAAATACTGAGATAAAGCTGTAGCTGATCCTTTGAGATTTCTTAGCATTTCTGTACCCTAAAGAAAGAGGGGAAGTCTTTTGGGCAACTCTCCTACCCTTGGCTCTCAACTCTCCTGCTGTTCTCCTGTGAATGCCTTCACATTAAGACTGCAGCAGCCTTAGATGGGGACGAGACCTTTCTTATAAAGAAACTCTGTGGTAGGATTTTTGAGGTGTGTCCATTGGAAAGACTGGTCAGAAGTGACAAGATTGTGAAGGCGCCTATAGGGCAATAAATGCTTATTTTCTCTGATCAGTTTGTTGAGGTGTTATCTCTCACTCTTTACCAGATAGTGAGAAGCAAAAAGAACTGCATTCACTTAAGACAAATGTACTTTTAAATCCTGCTATCTCATAGATCGTTGTTGGTAAGTGATTTTAAGGAATGTATGGTCAATGTTTTATTTGCCACTTGAAAATTTTCCTTTCCTCAATCTGGGATTTGGAGCACCGAGAGTAAAGGTGCCACAAAGAAAGTTTAAGAGTTGCCAATTGAACTTTTTACTTCTGGTTTAATAGAAGGAAAACACAGTGGTATTAAAATTGGTCATGAGCAGCAAAAATTCAGGAATAAAAAATCAGCAATAAAAAGACTACAATATAACTAGATAGGGAATTCTTTTTTAAAAAAAGGCATGAATAAAACAGGTATTCTTGACTCTTTCTCTTGTGAGGAATACTTTCAAAAAGTACATAGTAAGACTAAGATACCAAGTTGTATACTAATATTTTTCAGGCCATGGGCCTCAAATATATATATATTCATATATAATACTCCAATGTGAACAGCAATTTCATGAAATGTAAAATGTATTTTTTTAAATCACACACAAGTATTTATAACCACAGGGTTCACCAGAAGTCTAAAGCAAGGAGAGAGTAGTATAGAAATGTAGGATTAGGGGACGGAGTTAGTCTTCCATAGATAGTTCTGATCGAAGTTCTTAGAAATAAGCTAATGATTTTTTTTTTTTTTTTTTTTACAATAGCCAACACGTCTACTATTGAATACATTTAATGTGGAAAAATAAAATGAAGAAAAGGTAGGTACTTTAAAGTGTCTGGGTAAGATGCTGTCACGTTTAATGAAGCCTACTCCCTCCTCTTGCTTTAGAGCTCTCTAGTGAAATGGAGGTGAGTTTGATGGAGTACAGTCTGTGACCACTGAAAAACACGAGCCCTTTCAACAATGTTGCAACACTGTTAGTTTTTGGTTTAAACACACACACACACACACACACTCACAAATGCTAAGTGTACACACTACCAAATTCTGCGGTCAGCTTTTCCAAGAACTACTGGGGAAAAGTCTCAATGCTGCAAATCCTCGAGGTTGCCCTCACACCCCCACCTTGTTTCCAAATGACTCATTTCACATTTTGTTCTTATCATTAACAATGTCCCTTGTCTGCAGAGGTGCAGTGTAGTCACAAGTGCTACATAGCTGTAGTTTTCAAACAAAACCACTTATATCATTGTGCTTAAGTGGAGAGTGTAGTTAAACAATACTGACCCTTGCTTACTGGCCCTATATTCTCTGTAAACAAGGAGGCTGTTTGCAACAGCCACTTCAGCTCTATTTACAGAAGGGTTCCCACAGTACACACACAGGCACAGTGGTTGATATGCTTTCTAAAGGCTGTGCCTGTGCCTTCGTCTCTTAAAAAAGACAGTGCTCAAAGTGGAACCTATGTGCAAACTTATATTCACGACACAGAGTAGCTCAAGCAGCCATTTTGCTCCCAAGTCATCTGAAGAACTTTACCAGATTAAGTCAGGCCCCAGAGTGCTTACATCCACTTGCATTTCTTCTTTTCATCAAATAAGACTTTTACATGCAAGAGTTGTTTCTGAGCTTCTTCCAGCCCTCGTTCTCTTTCTAGTTTATTTAGAATCTGTTGACAATTAGAACAGTTATTTTAGATAATTGTGGTTTTAACATTACAATTCTGTTTTTTTGCATTCCTGATGCTGTGAGTGGTAAATCTGTATGAAACAGATGCCAAGATTGTCTTTGATCATTTACATACTCACTTTGCAAGTTGTTTTGCTAAGTCATTATCACAGGATCAACAACACTTCCGCTTAAAATAGAAACTCGCAAGAAATACCGAACTACTTGCTTACAAATATGGGGCCAGAATTCCAAGGCCCTGTTTTATGCATTATGTCACAGCCATTCCAAGCACAGCAAGCATTCCTGGGCAGCCAACATGCAGGCAAGTATTTCTTCTTAAATGCAGCAGGCAGGGGGCATCCTGGTCAGAGATATCTACCTCCCTTCCCCTCCCCTCCCCTCCCCTCCCAGTGCTTCCCTTCTAACCCCTGACCCCTGGAAAGAGGGATGCTTATCATGTTTAAGGAACTCATTGCCTCTACCCTACCTTAGTGCTTCACTTGATCTTCAAGTAGCAAATGGAATTGGTGAGCTATTCTCACCATTGACATGGATAGCCTGTCCCAGCATGACTGAGTGGGGGGGAATCAGGGAAGGGGGAATTAACATATTTGGAAACATCGCATCTGATGACTGTGTCTGTGTGAATTCCCAAAGAAAAAAATCCAGATTAAGGAGAATTAATCATAAAGGAGAATGGTTTATTGAAGTAGTTGCTTAAGTTAGAAATATGTCATACTTTAACTACTGAATACAGAATCTAGGCGATTTAACAAGCTTAGCCTTCATTTTAGCAGATTACAATCAAGCATAAGCAGGCCCCTTTTATTAGGCCCACTACTTACTCATCCAAGTTAACTATGTCAATAGGCCCCATTAAATCAAATGGCTGGTCCAAAGGTGGGCAGCCACACGCAGGGTCTGGCTTGGTGCCAGAATCCCGCATCTCAGACAGGCTTCCTGGCCTCCCTTTCTGGCCATGTGGGATGCCAGAGCCATCCTGAGACCTACAGGACGCTTTGTAACCAAATTCTGGTGGCTGATTCGTATATGTTTTTTTAAAAATGTTATTTAAAATCTTACCTCATCAAAATATTTTATGATGTATTTGTAGATTTCTGTCAAGGCCACTTCTTCATTAAATTCATTTTCATGTTTCTTAAAGAAAGAAAGCCTTGTTGAGAGATTCTGAAATGGCTTTTTTAAGTACCCAAATATAATCTTATTTCTACTTTCTAACAATACCTTAGATTCCTGAGTTAAGAATTCTTCCATCTCTGAAGATGACAGTGGAGGCAAATCCCTGATTGCTTTGTAATAAGACTTGACTTCCTCTTTGTAGGTTGGGATATCCTTGGCATAGAGAAGTTTATTAGTTGGTGCTTCCTGAAAAAAAGCAGCAACCGCCAAGAGTTTAAAAAACCATCAGAAATTTATAGCAGTACCAATGTAGCTGAAACTCCACCATTGCTACTAATCCTATCTCCTGGTAACAAGTCTTCTTCATGCAGTAGGCCTTCATAAATGTTATTGACTGAATGACTGACTGCTATCCAGATAGTTCTGGTGAGTCACTGTTATTTTCAGGCAGATTAAATGCTAATATATTCTGCCTTCCTCTCATAAAAGAACTAAAATTATTATTTTTACATGATTTTGAGTTACTGTAACAATGGAACTTATTTCAATCATAGTTCGTTACTAATAGTTGTAAAAAGCCTGAATTAAAGCATTTGCTCTCATCCTCACCCACCAGTGAATTTTGGCATTTATAAAAGGTTTGATTGTAGGTCTGATTGAGCCCTCTTTATAACCATGAATGTGGTAAGTAATTGGCAATGGCAGATTTTTCTGCTTTTCCCTATTTTATTAGATTATAAAAATCTTTCAGTGTTCTCAAGAAAGAGCATGGTCATTAGTATTGGTGGCTCTGAAGTCTTGATTTTGGAAAAACTCCCTGGTAGTTTGAATGTTTTTGTGTAATTTTAACTGATGTTAAAATGTAAGTGAAGATTTTTTTTTTTAAGTTATAATTTTGACAGAATTAACATGTCAAAGAAAAATCATAGCCAGTCTAGAAAAGAGATGGAAAAATTTATTCAAACCAGCCTGAGGATTATGACCTAGGAGACAGCCTCTCAGAAAGCTCTGAGGACTGTTCTCAAGAGGTAAGGGGGGTGGGGCCTGCATACATGTGATTTAGGGGAAGGGGGCTGTGCAGTCAATCACACAGTGCTATTTGTGAGGAACAGATATCTAAGTATGGGAAGATTCAAGAAACTGAGTTCATGAACTTTTCTCCTGAAAATAACTAACCAAAGGCTAACCAGTTTTCCCCAAGTGCAGACTGCCTCATCCTGATCTTTGGCCTGAATTCCTTTCAGGGTGTGTCATAACAGATCAGCAACCACAGTGGGATGATGGGCAACATTATTTTGCAGTCCCCTCCCTTTCAGACTTAATTTTCACCAATGTTGGGGAGGCATTTCGTGAGCAGGAATGCTCATTCTCAGGTTAGACAAGGATTTCATTGATAGGCCACTCACTGTGCTGTTACTGAACGAGGTAGGCCCTATTAACGGCAGCCAAAAGCCTCTGGACTGCCTGTCTTACTAGACTCTCATGGTCCAGGAAATAGTTCCTTCCTGTTGCTTCTTCCCACATCTAGAATTACACTATTACAATAATTGATATTTGGTCAAATTGTTTTAAGTCATCTAGTCACCATTTTTATTGGAGGTTCAGTCATATATTTGGTAATGCACAAAATACAAATAATGTAGGAACATTAATAATTAACATTAATAAAGTATTTAAGCTAAGAGCTTCCATTATGTATAGCCCAGTATCTCCCCAGGTCATCATCTGACTAATCGCTATCTTTAAGGGAAATACTATGTTGGCATTGTATATAAAGTTCACCAAAGTAGTCTGTACACATACAGTGTGTGGTGGGTCATTGTGACCCCTTACAGGATTGAGAGAGGAATATTATCTTCTAAGGAGTTACACAGCTAGTGCCAGAAGAAAAATGGGTCTTTATGGTTCAGCGGGTACTTCTGCCATCGGAGAGGGCTGATAAATGCATAATGTAGGTGCACAAATGCACACTAGAGGGGAGGGAGGAGGCCCACACAGGGGAAAATTTTGCTTAAATTTTTCTTGTCCTAAAATATGAATTTTTATTGTATCACTACTCAGGGAAGATAGGTGAGTTAATGATAGGGCCAGTGCCCCAGTACATTTTTAAATGTACTGATGGCTTGAAGGAGGCCTGGACTGAGATATTTTTTCACCTATCAAGTTTACAAGTTTAAGTAGAACCTACAACTGTTGTGATCATTCACTCAAAGTTTTATTTAGCCAGGCACTGTGGGTAGGCACTGAATGAAAACCAATCAGTGCCTGCCCTTAAGAAGCTTACAATCTAAGATCAATAATCAGTAGCAGTGTAGCACAAAGAAAAGGACATAGAATTAGATGTATGATCTTAAGACTTGTAACCTCTCATCATCAATTCCTCATCTAGAAAATGAGGTTAATGGTAACTGTGTGGTTCTTGTGAGACCTGAATTATGCCAAGATCATAGTAATCAATAAACAGCTGTTTTTAGTATGGATAACTAAGTGTGTTTCAGTGTATTGCACACTAGGGAGAACTTGTCAAAATTGGCATATTGGAAATGCATCGGGAACATTCACAGAGTAGGTATATTTAGACTAAATCTGAGTCTCACATTTTCTGGTATACATTAGGAAATCACATTTGTTGAATGAATGAGTAGGATTTTACTAGACAGAGATAACAGGAAAGGGACGAGCAAAGTGATGTGAAAACAAGCTCATGGTTAAGTCTGGGAAAACTAAAAGCTGTAGCGTAAAGGGTAGGTAGATGGATTGGGGAAGAAAATGAGGCCAGAAAAGAGACTTGGAAGCCCAGTGGGAAGGGCCATGTGGTACTGAAGATTGTATCTGGTAGGTAATGGAAAATGGTTACAATGTTTAAGCAGGAATCTGACAGGATCAGAGTTTTGTTTTAGAAAGATAGCCTGAGACACAGTAAAAGGGGGACAGTAGGAGCCAGGACGGTAGTTACAGCAGGGGAGGGACAGAAGTGAGTAGTAACCAACTAGAGTCAGAGGTGGGAGGAAGGAGAAGGTGACGATAATGCCAGAGGATTTTACCTTGAGAGACTATAGGCAGTGCTAGGAAGATAAAAGTCAAAAACAAGTTTGGTCTCTAGAAATAGTGGCGATAGTGAGTCTGGATTTAGACTAGGAGTCTGAGGTGCCTATGACATGCCCATCGCACTTCATTCGAGACACTCTGAACATCCTTCCACCAAAGACCCACTGCTCAACATAAAAAGATTTCTAAACCCATTAGGTACAGATATTGCTCAGTTTATTATGGAGTACTTGGGTTAAGACCAAAATATCTCTTTCAGAGTTTCCTCTGTATTTTTATCTTTTTCTGCCTTATAGAGTTTTTGCTCAGCAAAGAACACCATAGGACAAACGATTATAAAATGACAAAACAGAGGTATTAGAAACCTCAGGCAAGATTTTCTTCCCCATGAGAAATTTGTTATAATCAAATAGATGCTTTTAGATATATTCAAATGGAATTAACATAGGCAAATTTCAATAATTACATACTTTGGGTTCATAGTTCTGTAGCATCTATATTAGCATCTACTTAAGATTTTTCTAGGAAACAAAAGCTAAAGGTTTTCACAGGCAGAGTTCTATAGTAGGATAGAAATAATCTATTTTGGTTTTCACTTAAACTAGATTAAAAATAGAAATGAATGAGTAATTTTATAGAAAAGCAGGTTTTCAATGACCATCATTTACTTTTTCTTTTTAGCTGATATCGTGTGTTACTTGAATGTTTACCAGGAAGACAGAGTACTTCAGACTCTCACAAACACATACAGGAAATCCTAAAGCTGGGCCTTACCTTCCCAAGTTGCTGCTCCGTGAGGGAAAACGCATCCATGAATGCCTGGGCAATCACTGACAGACAGCCATCTATGTGTGGTGTCTTCTTAATGTCAAAGACAAACTGAGGGTTCTTCAGGATGTTTACCCAGAAGCGAAGAGGAAGGCTGTTCCGAGAGAGAGAGAGATCTCTTTTCAAGTACAGCCTTTCATGTGAGGCAGATGCTGTGTTTATCACAGTTTGTAAATGGGTGTTTATGTCCTTGTTACTGAAGTATGCAAGTCTGCCTTGCCCAATATACCAAGCAACAGATGGCAGCGTCACTCAGAACAAGAAAGGGTTAAACTGTTAGAATTCCTGAAGGGGAGTCCTGGAGAAACTGGCCACTGACAAAACAAGAATTTTCTCCACAAATTTGTCCATTATATTAGATAATGGTTACCAGTGAGAACATCTCATCAGACTTCTTCTCACCCCCTCTTAAGTACTACACCCTGGCCTAAGCCACCATCATCTTTCACCAGGATTATTACCCCCCAGCTCCCAACAGTAAATTCTCCCATAAGGGCCAGCAGTCCTCTTAACACAGAATCAGTTCCTTATTATGTAACAGAACTTCTCAGTGCAAGCTCAGGCCCTTCTAAGCATTGAGGTTAGCCAGCCAGAGACAGGTCCTTGTCTCTCCACTGCAGCTCTCCATCCCTCTGGAAAAAGCCCTGCATGACCTAGGCTGGCACTCATCAACTGCGCTTCACCTTACTCACCCCAGCTCCACCAGCCTCCTCGCTTCTCATCACACGCACCAGGCAAGCTTGTGCCTCAGGACTTCGTCCATCTTCCTGAAACTGTCTTGCCCCAGACAGTCTCAGGGTTTATGCCTCTTTTCAAGACCTGACTCAAATATCTCCACCAGGCCTCTGACCACCTTGTCCTGTTAGTCTGTTTTTTTCCTCCTTCTCTGCATTAATATTGCCTTCTAATATACAATTTACCTATTAAAATACAAGCTCTGTGAGAACATGGGTTTCTGTCTCTTACTGTACCTTCAACGCCTAACAAACAGTGCCGGATACATAGTTGGTACTCAAATATTTTGATATGATCTTGGGAGTCACTCAGAGGGGCTGCTGGGCCTTTCAGCAGCTCTACTGTCCTGACTAGTGCCCTTGTTCACATGCCACAGTCTTCACAGTGAGATGGTAGCCTGCAGTGCCCAAGCTTGATGTAGGAGTGGCAGGGCCTAGGAAACCAAGGCTAGAACAAAGGGCAGGAGGGAGCCACAGTAGACAGTTAAGGTAGGCCTGGAGCTTTTAATACTTACTTTAAATGGTCTGGCCAACCTCAATGCTTAAAAGGGCTTGAGCTTGCACTGAGAAGTTCTGTTACATAATAACTGAGTCTCATTCAGCTCATGCACAAATTATTTGAATGAGAGGTAATGAGCTATGTTTCTTTACTGAGGAGAAGTTTTAATTTGGATGCCTTGCCTCAGCTCAGGGTAGAGTATTAAAACACAATCCTTTGACAAATTCTCATGGCATTTGACCAAATAAAAGCAGAAACTTATACAATAGATAGCTTGGAAATTGCTAAGTGATGAATCCTCTGAGGGACAAATATAAGTCTTCTCTAATGGAAAAGTGTATGATAAAACCACAAAATATTAATTTCTCATCATTTACTGGTCAAGCTAAACTTGTTTAAAGATAATAAAAATAACAGAGTTTGTTTACTTTGCCCTAAAGGATAGGATTCTCAGCACAGGAATCATTTTTACTTAAAAAACAGTACCTACCAGTAAGAAACTGCTTTGACATGATAGCTTGCCAAGCCAAAAATTTCAAATATAGGGGTAATCCTTCTGTAACTATCCATGCCCTTCTTTTAGTTAAGATTCTGTCCCAGATTCTTAAAGTTGGTAATCACCTATTGTTGTTCCCACCTGTTTGTTTTCCAAATATGTACCACATCAGGATCTGTGATTTTTTTGTTTTCAGCCTGGGCATCCAAAAAGTCAAAAAAGTATTTTATAGCAAATGGGGCTCTGCTGTTGGGTAAACTCCAAATACTTCTAAAAAGTTTTTCAAGCACAGAGTGAATTGCCACCTGAAAGATACAACACATCAGACTTGGAAGATTAAAAAGAAAATAGGATAGTAGTTTTTGAAAACATGATGAAAAATGAAATCCAAGTTCAGAGGTAATGATGTACAAAACAGAAAAACAAGCTGAAGAGAAAGTATGTACAGTTGTCAAATGAGGCCAGCACTCAGTGTTTAAGACAAAGGTCCTGAAAAATCCATGCCCAGGTTTAGATTGGGTGCGTAAGCTTCTTGCTGATAACAACATTGTTTAGGCAACAGGGAGGCTGTCTTTGAAACTGCTAGCAGTTGAAATGTCAGTTAATAGGGCTGTATACATAAACCAAAAAGCCCCGGATGTTTGGCTTTTATTAGTTATGTTCAGCCTGGAAAAACTCAAATGATGTTGCTTGGTTCCCAGAATTTTTCCTGTTGCATACATTTCCATCATAGGGTTTTATTGTGTACTCTCCAGAGCATCTGACTGTTTTATAAAAAACAAATAGAGTTCTGTGGGACAGATGAGAAAAGCCAAGAGATTCTGGCTGTCCTCTGCCCACCAAACAAATCTAGTAGATTTGTTTAGGCTCCAGGCAGACACTCTGCTATAATCTGAAGACGCATGCCCAGCAGAAGACTAGGTCCAGGTGTAGATAACAGCACTTATATTGCTAGTCATTTCAGGAAAAAAAGGATCACTACAGACTTCTGTTTAATCCCACTAAAAACTAGATAAAGGAAAATTTGCTCCCAATTTGGTATTCCTGTTCCACTGGCTTTTAAAACATCTGACACTTTTATATGTGAACAGAATTCTTAATTTTAAAATGACCACCCCCTCTTCATTTTATTTGCAATTTAAAGAGGGAGTTTTATTGCTCATCTATAGTAACAAGTAAACAAAAAGGAATAATTATGCTGTCAACCTAAAAAATAACAGTGCAGTGGTGGGTAAAGGGCTTGGGAGCAACATTAAATCCCTGACTGAAGATGCTATGGTAGAAATTTATAAAGTGCTTTAATCTTTGCAGTTTGTGAGGAAGAAGAAGAAGGGGGTAGGAAGTGTTTACAATTTAAACTTTCCTTTTGCTTTGCTAGAAGGCACAAGGGATTTGTAACATTTTCACACTTCAGTGGAAATTAAGTCAAACACATCATACACCCCCAAGGTAGCCGTAAAAGCGCCCCCAGAATGGTAAGTGTACCTTGGTCGACAGCAGCTTTGTCAGATACATTTCTTTTACTTTGAACTTGTGCTTCCCTCGATGTCTCTTTCCCTGCACATCTTGGAATGCTTCCGAATCTGGTAAAATCTAAAGGGAAGGCATAGCAGAAGCAGCGTTACCCAAGGAGACGCGTTGTGCTGCAGAAGGCATCCAATTCAGCAGGAGCACAAGCAAGCCTGGACTCACCAAGTGGCAGTGATCTTCTGAGTATTCCACATCTGAACGCCACAGAAAGAGGGAGAGAAACAGTGCATTAAAAAAAACCCACCACAGGCTAACTGGCCTTCCCCATAAGATGCCCCACTTGGCTATAAACAGAATAGGTTCCTTGTGCCCTCCCACCCAAGCTTTTCATAGCGACCTTCCGCGCCCCGCCCCCCACCTCGCCCCCCGCGTCTTAAGACCTTAGAAACAGTGTGAAGATAGGATGGGCCAGGGACTGGAGTTGTCCCTGGAAGTGTTGAAGCAGAGGCTGAACCATCACTTGGGGGTGGGGTAGGAGAGGTTCAGTTCTCATTCATTTAGCAAATAGAGCTGGAGCACGTACTGTGTGCCAGGGGCTACTAGGCAGACAGCAATGAATAAGACCTAGCTCTCACCTGAAGGAATTCACATCCAGCCACTGAGAGACTCCTACTAATTACACAGTTAACTGTTTAATTTACTTGTGATAAGGATTATGGAGAATTATATGCTAGGAAAGTATCTAACAAGGCACGGACCTAATCAGCAAGGTTCTCTGAGGTGGGATGTTGGAGCTGGACCTAAATGAACAGATAGTGAGCAGGACCAAATGGGGAGAAGGGTGGGTGCAAATGCCCTGAGGTGGAAAGAAAGGTACCGTCTTCTAGGATCTGAGAGAAGGGCAGCAAGGCGGAGGTCACAGTGTGTGATGGAGCAGCACGAAGCGGACAGTCTGAGAAGAAATGTGGCTGAAAAGGAAGTGGCAAATGCAGGGAAAGGAGGAAGCAAGACAGTTGGGTTTTGTTTTGAAGACCAGAGAGATTAGAACACCTTAAAATGCTCTTGGAAAACTATAGTAGTGGGGATGCGAAGCCCAGGTGGGAAACAGGATTTGGCTGGGAGGAAGGGCAGCCCTAGCATGTGTGGGGAGCAAGGAGGAGGGACTGGCAGACACAGGGAGGGAGGGAGGGTTGGTGCTGGCTATTGAAGGAATTCTGATCTCTGCTTTCTCTGTGAGGTACTGAGTGAAGTCATCTGCTGATAGGGAAGCCTGTGGGGATCAGAGGAGAGAATGTGGGATCACAGAACAGTCAGCTGTCTGGAGAAGCACAAAGGGGAACAGGGTGCGTTGAGGGTCCGGATCCAGATGGGAATTTATAGCGACTGAGCTGTGCTGTTGCAGGCCTCTCCCACGTGGTAGCCCAGCCTGAGGTTCAGGAAAGTGGAGCAATTGGGTTCACCAGGGGACTGGCTGGGATGTTCACAGAGTGGGTGATGAAAGGACAGAGGGGCAAGGGTTTTGGAGAATAAGGAGAGACTGGACAGGGAGGAAGTAGAGATGCTGACCACCTTTAAGACCCATAAAGTGATCCAAATGAAAGATCTCTAAATAACAAGCTCTCAAAAGACTATAGTCTCTGAAGCCTAAAATACACAGCTCCTCCACTTATTACAGCATAAGGACACCAACCCCCCTAGACCAGAAGGACAGCCACCCACTGCAAGATGGCTTCTCTCAATATAGCTTGACTTGGGAGTAGATGGGGGCTTGGGAGGTGGGGATGTCCTACAACCAACCAAGGGGTGTCCTACAACCTTCCCAGTCATCCTATCCATTTCATTGGGAGCCCTGCATTCCTCATTTGCACTCACCAGGTGTTGGGTCCTATCAGGCTGCTCCTACCTCTGGATCCGGGAATAGGGAAGCCCCACCTCCAGCTGTGTGTGTGTGTGAACAGGCCCTGTTGGTGAGGCCCAGAACCTTTCTGATGGCCGAGGAGGACTGACTGTCTTGGCTTGGATATAATTTCTCTAGAGAGAAGCCCGGCATAGACCTCAGGATTTTCTCAAGTCACTGTCACAGTGTTTTCCTGCCCCTAGGCTATCAGGGACATAGAAGAGAGTTTAGAGATTGGCGGATTAACTTTGCCCACAAAGCTCCCTCTGTCACTGGTCCATCAGTAGGAGCTTTGGACTAAGTGAATTATCTTGTTTGTTCAGAGCTTGCAGGGCTGTGTGATAATCTGCAGGCTTCCCTCAGTTTGCCAGGGGGATCCCCTCTGTCAGCCCCCATCCTACTGAGGAGTTGGAAAAGAGCTGCAATGGCTAAGATTCTGCCCCGTGTTTAGGGGTGGTTAATGGTAGCAACTTCCTCAGTGCCAGGCAGTCACAGCAACCACTGTTTACAGTTTCCTGTCCTCCTTTGCAGAGCTCACATTCTTAGGACCAGAAACAGATCAAAATGGCTTTCCTCCAATCAGAGAATTACATAGTAACAACTCAATCTCATCTTTGTGACAGTACATCTGAGAGGCAAAAAGCAATATACTTCATAGACTGAGAACAAAAGGTTAACATTATGTTGGTTACCTGAAGTAAAATTTGCTATCTTCTTAAAGACGTTTATAGTGGATCCATTTGATATCTGAAAGCAAAGATAAAAAATAGATGAGTTTTCAAAATTTAATGTATTTCTCAACTTCACTCAGGAATTAGATGGCTGGATGGATCTTACATTCTCTCACTTATTCAAATATTTATTTAAGAATTCCTATGTTCTGAGCATTGCAGGCTGGGGCTATAGTGATGAGCGAGACACTGTTTCTGTCCTCAAGGAGCTTGTGGTTTTGTGAAGAAGGCAGGCAAGGGGAGGAGTCAGCTGTGTTGGGGGGCACCCCAGCCTCTTGGGAGTAGGGACTGTTTAGACTACTTTCTTTTTTTTGAAGCGGGGGGGGGCTCCTACTATATAAAGAAATGCTGAAACAAGTTTTCAAAAACTGGCCTATAAAGCTGGTGGCCACCCTATGACACAGCAGTTTCACATTTAGGTATACACATGTGCATATCCTGAGGGTCAACTTTGTAAGTGCCCCATACTGGCATTTACAACCCCAATATCCAGTAGAATGAATGAAGAGTTTGGGGTACATTCATAAAACAGGTTATGATAAGACAATGACAATGAGCAAATTACTGCTCCATGCCACATGGATGAACCTCTGAAGCAAAATCCTGACAAAATTGAATGCACACCGTGTGGTTCCATTCACATTTAGCTTAAAAAAAAAAAAAAGAAAAACAAAAAACCCAGTCAAAACTATGATTTAAATGTTTGGAGAAGAGAGAGTGGTGATTAGGAGAGTCCATGAGGGGGCGTCTGTGGTGCCCATAAGGCTCTATTTCTTGATCTGAGTGGGAGTTGTCAGATAGGCTCACTTTGTGATAATCCATCCAGCAGGACGCTTATAATTTGTTCTCTTTTTTTTGCAGGTCTTTATCTTTTTAAAAGAAGCTTGTAAAAATTGTAAAATTGCATACACTTTTAAATAAAAACTTTAAAATTTAAACATGACTTATAGGAATGTTCTTGTATTAAGTGTACAGCTCAAGAATGTTCACTTTAGTATATACCTATGTAGTAGCCACCACCCACATCAAGATATAAAATTTTATTTCAAGGTTCCAAGAAGTACCCTTATTATGCTTCTCAATCAAGAACCACCCCATCCTCATCCAGAGGTAATCACTTTTCTGACTTTTATCACCACTGATTAGTTCTATCTGTTCTTGAACTTCTTGTACATGGAATCATTCAGCGTACACTTGTGTCTAGCTTCTTAGGGTCAACATAAGGTCTATCACGTTTATATTTATCTGCATTGTTGCAGCTACCAGCAGTTTGTCCTTTTAAAAGAATTACTATTCTAGTGAATGAATACACTACAAAAAAATTGCCATACAATAAAAGGAAAGAAGTATTGACACATGCTACAACACGAATGGATCTCAAAAACATGGTTAAGTGACAGAAGTCAGTCACAAAAGATCACGTATTATATAATCATAATTTGTCCAGAATAGGCACATTCATACAAACAGAAGGTAGATTACTAGTTGCCTTTGGAGGAATGAAGAGTGACTCTTAATGAGTTCAAGGTTTCTATTTGAAGTAATGAAAATGTTTTAAAATTAGATCGTGGTGACAATTGCACAACTCCACAAGTGTTCCCAAGAACCCACTGAACCATTTTCACCTTGAAAAGGTGACCTTTATGATATACAAATTATATCCCAACACAGCTGTTTTTAAAAACGGTCATGGATTTTAAATGTATGCATTTGACAAATGCTTTTACCGTACTGATGTGATTTCAGCCCCAATGTGTAGCCTCTTTTGGAGACAACATCAAGAGTTCTGAGGGATGAGAAACTTTGGGGACCGTGTAACCCTTCCCCACACTTAACCAGAGGAAGAAGGGCCCATCAGGCCAAGGGGGCCTAGATGATAAGAGAAGGAGGGCAGGCTTTGCTCGCTGGAGGAGTAAATTGTTCTGAGGGGCTGGCCGACAGAAATACAAGACAAAGGGGCTGTGGAGAAGCCAGGGTAGGGATACACAAATCCTCACCTTTGTTCTGGGATGTGACTGAAGGGTTAACCCTGTCATTTCTGAACACTGTCATCAGCCAAGTGATTGTTCCCTGCACTTGAAAGCTTTAAAGCTGTTCTGAATTCTAATATTAATTTGGACCTGGCCTCCCTCCATTTGAAAAAAAAGTAAAAACTGAGAATGTTTCTGGCCTGTAGCAAGTTGGTTATCAGAATGTACAAACTGGCTCAGCAAACACCAAAGGATTAAAGCCTAATCTCTTGCAGGTTGTCCCCTCAGGGGAAGGAACAGGAGCCAGAGCCAGCCCTGGAGGAGGCCCCTGAGCATAGGGTCCAGCCAGTCACTAAGTTTAGACCAGAAGCCTCCAACTACTGGTGCTCCTGACATCTTGAGTGGGAAAGGGGTCCTGGGCAGGGCTGGTGGGGGCCTTCTGGCCTCTGCAAAGTGTCTTGTGCACGGATTCTAAAGTACTGAGCTCCTGGACTCTGCTGCTATTACCAAACATCCTCTCCTTTCCCCTTGAGCCATTCATTGTTTTCTGGCTGATTTTTTAATTCTCCTCCATTTTTGATGCAATTACAGTCAACGCTCTGTGCAGGCACCCCCTTAGCAATACTCAGACACCGAGTTTATGATAATGTCTGAACATCATTACAAAATCCCTCCCCATGAAGAGCTGGATATGCTCTGTTTCTAAGCCAATAAACACCTTTGTTATAAAAGGAAGCTGGTGATTCATTCTGGGTAATTGTCAAAGAATGAATCCCAAATGGATCCCGTTGTGTGTTGAGCCAATACTCTGCTACTGTCAGATGCTTTGTTTTGCCAAAAGCGAGCACCCTTACTCTATAATCACAAACACCACGGATGGGCTTTCCGATAAGGAGCACAGCCAAAAGTTCAAATGTCTTTTCAAGAGCTGGCAATGACTCGCTGCTGGCACGGTGCTCAGGCATTAAGACAGCGCAGGCGCAGCTTGTACCGGGGAAATTTTACTCTGAAATTATCTCTTGAGAGCAAGTGTAAAAGCACTTTATTAGCAGATGAGTTGTGTGTGTGTGTGAGCATGTATGTGTGCGAGGGTATGTCTAACTTTCACAGCTGCTCTAGGGCTGGCACGTTTTTCCCTCCACGTGACACGTTAACACTGTTATAAAGACAGAAAACTAGTTTAGTTACAGATGTTTGTGGGGATGGTGGGGTGGTGGTAAAGGGTTCCATTTTCTGCTTTGCACAAAAGTCAACTGCTGCCGAGTGAAGGACAGAAATGCCATTTTGAAAAGTGAGGCAGAATCCAAGGTGTTAAATATATGATGCTGTTTGTTCCATCTGAGGAGCTCCAAAAGCTTTCCTAAGTGTGGCTCGTTAATCCTCCCATACTCCTGTGAGGCCGGGAGTGTCCTGTGGGCCCCTACTTTAGGAATGAAAACCAAATTAAATCAAAGAAAGATTAATGTCACTAGATGGATCTGTGGCAGGAATGTTTCTCCAGCCTAGAGCAGAGCTGGTACACACAGCAATTGCAAATTAAATTCCTTCCAGTCTTATGGTGCTCCAAGATTCAAAATGACATCAAAGCCATACCCCTCCAATGATGGTAGCTGGCCCTCACTGGAATGAGGCAAAGATGACTGCAGACTTTTCTACCATCAGAATTAGGAGCTGAGACCATACAGGGAGAGATGGACTCATGTCATCAATTTAAAGTTGCTTCAGGACTTCCCTGAAATCCACCAGCCAGTGCAGGGGGCATGGGTTTGATCCCTGGTCTGGGAAGATCCCACATGCTGGGAGGCAACTAAGCCCATGTGCCACAAACATGGAGCCCATATTCTAAACCCCACAAGTCATAACTACTGAGCCTACGTGTTGCAACTACTGAAGCCCGTGCACCTAGAGCCTGTGCTCTGCAACAGAAGCCACTGCAATGAGAAGCCCATGCACCACAACGAAGAGGAGTCCCTGCTCACTACACCTAGAGAAAGTCTGCACATAGAAACGAAGATCCAGCTCAGCCAAAAATATAGAAATAACTAACTAAATGGTGGCTCAGGCGGTAAAGTGTCTGTCTGCAATGCAGGACACCCAGGTTCAATCCCTGGGTTGGGAAGATCCCTTGGAGAAGGAAATGGCAGCCCACTCCAGTACTCTCCCCTGGAAAATCCCATGGATGGAGAAGCCTGGTAGGCTACTGTCCATGGAGTCTCAAAGAGTCGGACACGACTGAGTGACTTCACTCACTCAAGGTACATAGAACTAAAGCTCATCAAATGGGGACTAGTCACTAAATGGGGACTAGTCTATCTAGTCAAAGCTATGGTTTTTCCGGTAGTCATGTATGGGTGTGAGATTTGGACCAACCATAAAGAAAACTGAGTGCCAAAGAATGGATGCTTTTGAATTGTGGTGTTGGAGAAGACTCTTGAGAGTCCCTTGGACTGCAAGGGGATCCAACCAGTCCATCCTAAAGCAGATCAGTCCTGAGTGTTCATTGGAAGGACTGATGTTGAAGCTGAAACTCCAATACTTTGGCCACCTGATGCAAAGAACTGACTCAGGGAAAAGACCCTAATGCTGGGAAAGATTGAAGGCAGGAGGAAAAGGGGACAACAGAGGATGAGATGGTTGGATGGCATTACCGACTCGATGGACATGAGTTTGAGCAAGCTCTGGGAGTTGGTGATGGACAGGGAAGCCTGGTGTGTTGCAGTCCATGGGGTCACAAAGAGTCAGACACAACTGAGCGACTGAACTGGACTGTCACTAAAGAACACCTTTAAAAAAGTAAAATGAGGTTGCTTCTGAAATAAACAAAAGCAACACACCCCCAAATTGTAAGTGAAAGTGAGATTTCTCTGTGGTAAAATACTGTCTTAATGCCACAAGTTGATGATTATACCATAAAAACAGATTTTCTAGAAATATAAGGTTGAACTTAACCTGATGAAACTGCCATTTTGTAAGTAAAAAATGGTCAAATGCTGGCAATTTCTTTTTTTTTTTTTAATGTCTTTTTTTTTTTGGCTGCACTGCAAGGCATGTGGGATCTTAATTCCCCGACCAGGGATCAAAGTTGCGTTCCCTACAATGGCGGCATGATGTCTTAACCACAGGTTATTGTTGTTGTTCAGTCGCTTAGTCATGTCTGACTCTTTGCGACCCCATGGACTGCAGCATGCCAGGCTTCCCTGTCCTTCACTATCTCCTGGAGTTTGCTCAAATTCATGTCTGTTGAGCTGCTGATGCTATCTAACCATCTCATCCTCTGCTGCCCTCTTTTCCTTTTGCCTTAACCACCGGGTCGCCAGAGAAGGCCGAGATAGTGTCAATTTCAAATGGCTGGCCCAGGAGGAAAGCTGGAACTTAAGCCTAAGAATTTTATGGAAAATCATGAGTAGGGTCTGAACCACCATTACATTTTCTCCTTAAGTCTAAAAACACAATAGTCACTACAAAGCTCCATGTAGAAACCCTTACTGGCATCTCTCATTCCTAAAATGGTGTTTGTGAAAACAGAATCCTATTCAACTAACGTTTTCCCAGCAACCACTCAATACTGTTCTCCCAGCCTTCCCCTCAGCTTTTCTCACTGACGCCCCAAGGCTAGAGGCAGACGAAAAAGGAATCTATTTTCTTTTTCAGAGCCCAAGCGATAACCTTGCTGAGTCCTTCAGGAGAGGAGGCTCAGGGCTCAGCAGAGCATCTGGAAGGGGCCATTAGAACGTTCTCAACAGACACATCAAATCACCCAAGATGCTCCTGCTGCCCAGGACAGAGCTCTGGAGGGTTCCTGAAACTAGTGACAATGACAACACAGCTCCGGCTTCTTTCTGGTGTGCTTGGAATCAGCCCTGGGCCAGACCCAAAGCCGCTTTGAGGACTGCCTCCCCGAGCTAGTCCTCGAGGAGGGGACTGGGGCTCCACCAGTGAGCATGTGATGAGGAACCTAAGCTCCCCAGGCTTTTGTTGTGCTGGAGTTGTCAGCCCTTGGATACCTGAAAGAGGCTTCCCTCCGATGAAGGTAAACTTCTGTCGCCTTCAAGGAGTATTGGCCTTAAAGGATGTCAAAGAAGGATCAGACGTAAGGAAGCATTCTGATAAACTCACAGACGTAAGATTCAGCGTAAGATCTGAAGAGAAGTTGCCCTTTTGAATTTGACATCAGAGAAGATAACTACCAGAATTTCTCCCCTAAGCTCTCCAGCCAGGCTGCTTCAGAGGCTAGGAGTGTGGGCTGCAAGCCCGGCTCTGAGCAAGGTGACCCCTCTGGCGCTGAGCAGAGGCACGGCCTCTGTGCAATTCCTTTTTCATCTGCTTCCAGCCTTGGGGCATCAGTGAGGAGAGCTATGGGAGTGTGGCCAAGTTTCTTAGCCTCCCTGGGCCTCAGGATGGGAATAATGACAGTGTCTACCTCACCGGGCTACAAAGAGGATGAAGCAGTTACTGTTCGTGAAAGCTCCTAGAACAATGCCCAGCACACTAAAAGCTCTCTGTTTTTCTGATCAATAAGAATCTAAAGTCATTCGTGCTGTATGAGACCCTTCGAGACAGTCCAAAGATGCAGCCCACAGTCTAATGACACACCTGACCGGAAAGACCACTGACCTTGGGCACGTTCCTCTGAACTTTAAATGTCATGTGAGTGACAACTCTGGTGTTAGCAGTGACCGCTTGAGCACTGGCATGCTCCCGTTAGGAGGAACGTTCTTCAACAACACGTTGGTTAAACGTCTCTTCTGCCCTCAAAACCTCACAGCTCAGAACGAAAGATGTGATCTGTAGAGAACATTTCCTGCTGGACACAACACCTGTCCTGCAAACTTGATGCCACCCAAGGGCTGGATGTGGGTGTGGTGAGGTCATACGGCAGGGGCGGGGGCAGCTGCAGAAAGCCTGGACTGTGAGAAACCATCCTGCCACAGTCACATGGGACCAGCAACCCCACACCCTCGATAGACTCACACAGACACATACGTTGGCTCCAGAGCACAGCACAGTCCCCTTCGTAGTAAACACACATAGTGGGCAATAGTGGAGAAGGCATTCGGGAGGGTTTAATTATAGGCGAGAAGATGCCTCTGGCTCCATGGGTTTGTAAAGGCGTCACTCTACCCCTTGTCTGCACAGGACTGAATGAGACTGGAGCAGAAATTTCTCTTCTTTCGTGTTCAGAGAAAGAGGGTAATAAAAGCACCTTCGTCACAGGTCGTGTGAACATCAATCACGTCTATGCCCTCCAGCAGTGCTGGGCACCAGCTGCCACTGTCATCAGTTGCTGCCACAGTTGAGCAAAGCAACTGTGCTGACACCCAGGCTGGGCAAGGATGCCATCCTGCTGGTGATAGGGCACTGCTGGTAACTTGGGGCTCTGGAGGCTGCATCGAACCCATGAGATGCTATGTTCTTGCTGCACCTTCATGACCCTTCAAGAAACTGGTTCTTCAAGTACATGGACAGTAAATCATTCGCAGGAGACCAGCTACACTCTATTCGCCCTGAGGACAGAACAAGGCGAGAGAAGAAACGGGCTCACACCCCAGCAGCAGGGATTTTGTTTAGATAGGAGGAGGAACTGGCCTTCGCTAAAGATTAACTTGAAAACCTCACTAATTTGGGCTAATTGGAGGGAAGTGAGTCTGAATCACTTAAGACTCCGAGTGAGATCCTATTTTTAAATGAAATATAGTTTTTCGCTTTCAAGCACTTCCAGTGACTCAAACGAGAGCGCTTTAGTAAATGAATAAGAGTGATAATTAGCGCCCTGTCTCTTTGGAGGGAAATGTAAGTGTTCTAGGAGAAAATTTTTCTTTAATGAAAGGGCAAAAGCAAGCTTCAGCTCAGCCCTGTCAAATGATTCCAGATTTTGACTGTGCCATAAAGCGGGTATAGATTTAGGAGGCTGGATAAATGATAGTCTCTGAAAACCAGGGCATGGGAGATGGTCCAGGCACAGAGGGCACGGAGCCGTTGACCTCCCGGGTTTCCTTCAAGCTCTCCACGTTTATCTGCCTTACGGCTTAGCTCTTTAAACATAGGAGAATCCTTTAAGCCCTTGTGTCCTAGTCTTGTCATTTATTACCACCATGTGGCAACGCTAGGGTATGAGGCCAATAAATCATTGGGATGGGAAGTGACTACAGGCCAGATTAATTTCATTATCATCCTTAAGCAGATCGGTGTCTAGCACGGCCGGTGTCTGCAGTGAAGACGGATGTCCCCTCTCTCCTGACAGTCCTCCCCTTGCCTTGCAGACCGCGGTCGTGGTTCTCCCCTTTCCCTGCTGGAGTGTCTCATCCTGCCTTTCCCTATTAATGCCAGTGAGCGGCCACATCCCCTTCCTTTGGGGCCCAGTCCATGCCACACGGCGGCCAGGGGACGCCGAGAAGCCTGACCAGGGTGGGCCAGCCCTCCCTCCATAGCTGAGCAAGGCCAGCACTTGAGTCAAGACACCAAAGGAGGGCACGTTTGTGGCTGTGTTTCTGCCAAACTTGCCCAGACAAGCCCACCACCCAGAAACAGGAGGAGGAGACAGCGGCCGCGTGCAGCTCTCAAACGCAGACTGAAGGCGGACTAAGCCTGATTCTAATTTTCCCAGCCCTTAGATTTCCTCTGGAGCAGCGCTTCTCCAAACATGGCCCACCGATAGGAATAGGTACTTCCATAAAGTTCCTTGAAATTTATCGAGTTTTTAAAAAACTCTAAAGGTGCCACAGCTCTTGGCAAGATGATAACCAAGGTTGGAAAGTCTAAGATGCAGAAGGGTGAAGACAGGGAAAAACTGTTAACCTGGCACATTCTCTGCGGGGCGCCCTCCAGCAAAGGCTGCAGGGGCAACACTCACCCAGGGATTACTCAAAGCAACAATTTCTCACCCGGCTCTGAGACCCACTCAGCCAAAGAGCCCAAGGCCAAGGGGGTCCTCTGCTCCAGGCGGTTGTCCAGGAAACCCTGGCAAGGACTGGGCTCAGATTCTGTCTGGGTGAGGGAAGTGCCCGCCCCAAAGGCCGCCTTGGTGCAGACACGTCTCCATGGGATTTCAGCCCTGAAAGACAGGGAGCTAGTCTCCAAGGGCTTGGGAAGCTGCTCCTCTGCTTCTCCAGCTCCGCAAGGGCATTTGTGCATCTACCCAGCCATCCCCATGCCTTCCTGACCCCTCCCCTCCCCCCAGTATCTCTCCCACTCCCACAGCTCACGGCGTGCACCTTCAGCCCATCTCTGAATTCATCTGCTTGCCTCATTTTCCAGAGCCACAGTGTCATTCCTGGAAAACATCATTCCTTACCTGAAACCCTTTAAAGAGCCTCCTTGTTTCCCCGTTGGCACCTCCTATATCCATGCTCCACACACAGCCACAGTCATTTCCTGATACACACAAATTTCTCCTGCTTAAGATCCTCTAATGGTCCCACTGTGCTGGGCATAACATCCAGACTCTGGACGAAGCTGCGGGGCCTACACAGTCTGCACTTCCCCGCTCCCCTCCCTCCCACTTCTCTGGCTTTCTACTGTGAGAAGCCATCCTGTACTGGTTAAGCCATGGGCCCTAGAGCCCAGCGATTTCGGTCCCAACTTCTCTCTGCCACTGACTAGCTACTGACTAGCTCACACTTCCCTGAACCTCAGTGTACTCATCTATAAAGTGCCTTAATAATAGTCCCTACCTCACAGGACTGCTATGGATAGAATTTGCAGAAATAAAGAGAAAGGCTGATGCCAGCAACTGGCACAGGGTAGGAGTTCCGTAAACACTGGCTGCGATTGGCTCTCACTGCCACCTGTGCCCTCTCCAGTTCCAGCTAGACTAAAAGTCTTTCTGCAGAAGAGCAAGCATGCTCCCCTTCCCTGTTGGGAATGTTGGTCTGGTTAAGTTCTCAGTTAAGTTCTCATTCTTCAGGTCTCAGATGAGTCACTGCTTCCTCCAGGAAGCCTTCCTGGATGCTCTGAGTCATAGCACTATTAAACTGTAAGATGTTGCCTCACGACTTGTCTTGTCTTTCCTTTCCACCCCCACCCCGGTCACAGGGCTGTAGGCTCTCTGAGGTCAGGGACCTAGTCTTTGTTCCACTCGCATGCCGTCCCAGCTCTTGGCGCAGAGTGGATATTCAACAAAGATTTGGGTAATTTACTGAATGACTCCCAGGATCCCGTGATGTTCAGGAACCTCCCCTGCCTCCCCTCTTTGGTTCTGAGCACGCTTCTCTGGCACTCAGCTCTCTGCTGGGTCACATGTTCCCCTCACCCACCTCAACACTCACCCAGCAAGTGGGTCAGAGGCCAAGGAGGTATCACTGAATATTCAAACAAACAGGAAACGTAAAACTTTTTCAGAAACAGAGGACCCTACACAGAGGTTACCAGGTCAGTAATGAACAGTGGTGCAACTTAGAACTCCTATAGCTTTGTTCAGTGTCAAGCTCAACAACGCCTCTTCCACTGAATAGGCCGGAGGATCTGGTAAAGGTGAAGTTTCTTGCCTAAACCACAGGATAGAGAGTGACTGCACCCCATGAAAATCACAGCTCTGGGAAAGGAGATCCCAGACCACGAGCAAGTAAGGAAAATTGCTGCCCCTGAAACAAGCAACCTTCAAATGATTCCAGAAAACTGGTGGGAATCTTGTAATTTTCAAAGAATTTGCATGGTCCTGGATATGATCTAATCCAGTTCGGGCTGGGGATGACCTTGTTCTCACCTCGTAGTGGCCAATGGTATTGAGCTTGGTGATTCCGTCTTCAAGAATCACAGAGGAGCTGTCAATATCCAGAAGTTCTTTGTGTCGTGTGCCCACCTGAAGCTCTGGAAAAAAATTTTTAAAAAGAGCATTTTGTTTTCTTTTAAAATGACACTGAGAAATGTAACATACTACCGTGTCACTTTCTCAATTATTACTTACAGGAGACACAGGTTTGATCCCTGTCTGCTAAGTAAGACAGGGTTTGGGAAGATCCCCTGGAGAAGGAAATGGCAACCCACTCCAATATTATTGCCTGGAGAATCCCATGGACAGAGGAGCCTGGCGGGCTACAGTTCATGGGATGGCAAAGAATCAGACACGACTTAGAGGCTAAACAATAAAGCTAAAATAAAGTGGTTTTGAAGGTTTGGAGATGTTATCAGCCAGGCCAGTAGCCTGCGTTCTCTTTTGTTTTACTTTTATGTTTAGGGCTCCCACATGTAAGATCACGTCTTCCTGAAGCTTTTACTCTGAGGCTAAGCCTGGAAATAAAGCCAAAGGAAGACAAAATAATGCATCCTCAGAGAGATTAAACTCTTCAGAAAATTCCAAAAGCAAATCTGCCTGCCCACTACCTGTGTGTTCACAAGCAGGTGCTCTGGGAACGATCTGTCCGTCCCCGTGTGGGGTGTACTGGTCGGCTGGCACCCCTGCATCAGGGCTTCAGCTCTTTTAAGAGGTCACCAACTTGTGCCCAAGGGTGAGAGTGTGGCCCGTGGATGTGGTTTTTTTTTTCGTTTTGTGAACCTGCACCATGTTTTATTATATTCTAATGTCAATTCAGAACCAACATTTAAAGATTGGAAGATTGCACATAAAAATTAGGACTTGTGATTTCTCTTTTGAAAAAAACTGGATCATCTGGTAACACTGATCACACTGCCCCCTTACCTGCCTGGTGGCTTTCACCAATTAAATTGGGTCCCATCAGTTCCCATTATCCCAGGTAAGCTGACACCCCTTACTTATGATGCCTCCTGCCCTTCTGGGCATCTGCCTGTGTGAGTCTCTGCTATGAGAGGTCTCCACACAGCTGCTTCTGGTATTGGACTTTAATATAATTTATGGCTGGTATCTAAGGCTATGCCTTAGTTTTCTGAGGCTAGCCAAGGAGCTAGTTTGGAAGATCAGCAGACACGCAGAAGCCATTTGCCATCAGACTATAACGGGAAGCTTCTAGGGGGCTTTTCCTGCTCCCTGTCCTACCCCCCACATCAGAGGCCAGGAACACCTGATGGGCAGAAACCCTAGATGATGTGAGGATGGTCCTATGGACCTGGCAGCGGTAGGACTGAGGCCACAGGGCCATTTCCCCATGGGCCTTGGCTCCAAGGGCCTTTGTAGTCAGAGTGACACTTGGAGACGCAGGCGCAGGTCCAGGAAGCTGATGGTCCTGGGTTATGTCATGGTTGCCTGACCAGGGCTGCCCTTTGCCCCTGCCTCCAACCAAATGAGCTCACATGGTCTTGAAGTGCCCACAGTCCAGCCAACAGAAAGAAGCAGAAGATAGGTGGACGAGAGTGCTTTAGGGGCCTCGCTTCCCTTGAAGCCAGGTCTTGGAACTGCTATACATTTGAGTGGTTTCACTCATGGGGCCAGACCCCGCGCTCAGGTTTCTCTCAATGGCCTTTTAGCAGGGGGTCTGCCTTGAAGGGCCGGGTGGGATGAATTTAATTGCCTGCTTAGTTGAGGCTACAACTGCACATGCAGGAGAGATGAACCTTGTTACGCTGTCTGTCACCGCTGCGATTTGACTCTTTTTTTCCTATCCCATTATCTGCTGTAAAATCCCACGACAGTCTCCTGGGAGGGCTGCGTGGAGCTCAACTTTAAAATGTTGATGAACATTTGAGTGAAGCGGAGCCCTGTTAGCTTCCTCACGCATATGCTCGCCTTTGCAGTATACCAATAGAGCCCGAAAATGAATTCAGAGCAGATGCTGCTTCGTGGTGGGGGAGGCTAGAGACTATACTTAATGCAGGATGTGATTAGCAGAGAGGAAGATGACCTTTCTAGCCTGCTGGGGTTCACACCCAGAGTCTGAGCCACCCACTAATGACACACTGGGTATCACAACAAACAAATCAAATGCCAACGTGAAACGCAACACATACAGAAGGCCTAAGGTTGACACCTTTTGTACTTCTTGATGTAAGGTGAATTCACTCGGTCTCAGGGTTAGCAAGCTCATGAATCTGATTTACATTTTTTTTTTTTTTTTTAAAGAACAGCTTCTTTGAAGGATTCTGGTTTTGTAGGATGATGCTTGTGAGAGAACAATGCAATCTCCGGGTCCCTAGACATGCCCTCTGGGAATATTCCAGGCTAGTAAGCTTCAGCAAACAGAGCCACAGCTACATGCTGGGGGCCTGGTGGGAGGGAGGGAAGGAGGGAGGGATGCTCATCAGGGAATTGGGACAAAATAGTATTGCCTTACCAAGTCCTATTTCATTCAGCTGAAGTCCATAAGGAGAGCCATTTTTGCTTAGGAATGCTTGGAAAATCTTTTCTTTGGCTTGACCTATAGTATCGCAATCAAGAACATTGACTGATATGTTCCGACAGACATCTGCACTCTCATTTTCTGGGATTTTTTCGAAGGTGACAGTTAATGCCTGTAAGAATACAAACAGGTTTCCAAGTCTATTAGATAATTGCAATCTGAAAGGCATTCATAAAAGACACAAACCTTGGCAAGTCCTACTAATACTTCTGATAGCACATTAGCAAACACCATATCGCGTTATACCCTCTCTAATCTTTTTTCCATAATCCATTCTTTTCAGGGATAATGGAAAGGAAAATACAAAGTTAAAACTCTCATTATAGAGCAAGCATTGAATAAATATATTTGAGGGTAAAAAAATATATATATATATGTATATACACACACACACACAAATATTCTAAAAATGGTGATTTCTAATTTCACCCTCAAAAAAGAAAAAAAAATATTGGAAAAGATTCACAGTAGATGAGGGTAGACTGGGGACTATCTTTTTTATTAAAAGGCCCACAGAGTCTTAGAAGCAAAGTTCCAGGTGACAGGAAAGGTTATGAGGTCTCCGTATTGATCACACCAAAGAGGTCACTTTTTAATATGCAGCAGTGATTATGATTACATTCCTCTCCCCCTCTACTTTCAACCAGCTTCAGCCAGACAGTTTCCTGAGCTCTCATTAAAACACCGAGATCCCCACTCTGTGCTATTATTCCTGCATTAATTACTTTACAGTTCAGCGCCATTACTTATGGTTTTTGTCAGTTAACATTCTCCCAGTGCAGCAAAACCTCAGAATCAACCTCATGGGAGAAGTAAGGCCTTGGTGAATGTGTGAAAACACAGAACTAGGGAATATTTCAAAAGGAATTTAGAAGCAATTTCAGGTTTACTTTGCCTGAGAATAAACCGATCTAAAACAACAAAGTTACATACTTGGGATTCTCAGTGGAACTGATTCAGGCAAGTGCTGAGTGTTTTGTAATCAGCACAACATACAGTTCAGATTCTAAGGCACCTGGGTAATCATGGAGCCAGAGGACTTGGGTGTGGTGGCCAATGTGCAGTTACTTTGAGTTTTTGAGCCTGGCTACAGTGAGGGCATGTAAAATGATTAGCTGCTGGAAGTGTTTAAAAAATTAAAACACAAATAATGTGGTAAATGGGGAGCCTTAGGGTTAATTCGACTTTAAAATGGGTGTAAGAATAGTGAAGTGAAGTGAAAGTCTTTGTGTCCCCAGGGACTTTAGTCCACCAGCTCTTCTGTCTATGGAATTCTCCAGGCAAGAATACTGGAGTGGGTTTCCATTCCCTTCTCCAGGGGATCTTCCCAACCCAGGGATCGAACTGGAGTCTCCTGTATTCTTTACCATCTGAGCCACCAGAGAAGAACAGTATATAAGCATAGTACTTGCCCCCTAGTGTCGTTATCGAGATTAAATAAAGTAACTCGGGACTTCCCTGGTGGTTCATTGACTAAAACGCCACACTTCCAATGCAGGGGGCCAGGGTTCAATCCCTGGTCAGGGAACTAGATACCACATGCCACAGTTAAGACCCAGTGCAGCCAAATAAATATTTTTTTAAAAAAGATAATACATGTCAAGTGCTTGGCATTAGCTGGGCTGCTGGGAAACGCTCAATGATGATGATAATAGTAAAAGTAACAGGCAGATTATTATTTCATGTGAGTCATCACTATGATTATTGTTAGTACTAGTATGCCTTCACATGGAAACAAAGTCTCAGCCGGCCTTGAGCAGCTGGGACCCTGACTCCATTGTCAAGGTCTCTACCAGAGCCAAGAGCAAGCTGCCTGGAAGGCGAACAGGGCAGAACACCCGCTCTGGGTCGGACTCCTGGTTCAAGCCCAGTTCACCACTAACTAGCTGGGTAACCTCTCTGCATCTCAGATTTCTCACCTGCGAAGTGGGAACAACAACAATAACTGCCTCCCCCAGGGCTCCCAAGATGATGAACTGAATAAATCACGTCACACTTAGAATGGCGTCTGACTCCGGAGGTAGGACTTAAAGACCCCGGACGAAGGGAGTCGGGGGGAACTTCCAAAGCTCTGAGTGGGTGTGTGGGGGTGCTCAGACGCATGTTTACTGCCTTTACATCCTCCCCCTACAATCCTGCTCACAGTTGTGCAAGAGTAAACCTTGGTCGGGTCCTCACCAAGAGACTGAAACTCTGAGTACACGGTGGCTGGAGTCTGAGGTGAAGCGGTGGTCTCGGTCTGGCCTGTGAGAGCTTCCTTTTCCTGAGACAGAGAGTGGCCCCCTTGACCGTTCTCAGGGCATATTCCTGTTCTGGGTCAGCCGCTCAGCAGGCAGGTATGCAGATCCCTGACCCCCGACCCGCTGGGCAGGTGAGGTCAGGTGAGAAACAGCGGGAAGGGCGAGAAGGAAGCCCAGAGTCCTTTTCCCACCTCCCTTTTTAGTGACATTTACTGAGCTTCCCCGGTGGCTCAGGTGGTAAAGAAAATGTCTGCAGTGCAGGAGACCCAGGTTCAATCACTAGGTGGGGAAGATCCCCCTGGAGAAGGGAACGACAACCCACCTCACTATTCTTACCTGGAGAATTCCATGGACAGAGGAGCCTGGCGGGCTACAGTCCATGGGGTCACAAAGAGTTGGACACGACTGAGCAGCTAACACTTTCACACTGGTGCCTGCCAAACGCACTTCAAGACCTGCTTCTTCTAATCTTCCCAGTATCCTGGGGCAGAAGGGTGCTGTATTGTTATTATTATTATCCCCACTTTCTGAGTGAGAAAACAAAGGCCTCTGCCACTAGGGAGACAGCTTGTAAGTGGTGAGTCTGAGGTGGCACCTTGAACACCTCAGCTTCAGTCCTCCCACCCAGGGACCCTCCCTCCTTCTCCTCCCCATCCCACCTACAGCCCAGGAGCCCTCTGAACCGCTAGGAATCTGTCTTAGGTCAGGCCACGACCAAAGACCTAAGCTGCATTTCCAGCACACACGGGATTCCTGGAGGGGCTGGAGGGGCAAATGGCAGCCTTGCCCTTAGTAAAATGTAAAGATCGGAGGTCGGAAAAGAAAGAAAAAAGGTCGGAGTGGCCTTGCCTAGTCTCCCTGTATTTCTCCAGCTGGTCTCCTCCCCCGTAGCAGCAGTGGTACGGTGAAGCCCATGTCATAGAGCTTCCAAAGGTAAAGACGAATGAAAAGCCCATTTTAATCAGAGCTCCAGAGATCCCAGCTTGTTTAACAGTTTCATAGGTATTTGTGAAATAACATCCTCTGACTACCTAAAGGGCACTATTGTCTTCAACAAAAGCACCTCTTTATAGGCAATAAACATTCTTCTTAAAAACATAACCAAAAGGGAAAAAAAAACCCTTAACTGGGTGTAAAATAATGTAAATCTACCACCGCCTCCACAGTCAGATGGGTGGAGAAAGGTAAAATGGCATTTTATAGAGTCCATGGGGAATTCAGAGAGTAAATTCAGAGACAAATTGATTTGTGTTCATTTTTTATGCCGCTGACGCTTAGCACTCCAACAGCAGTTTCTGAATGTGCAAGTATAACCAGGGGACCTCAGAGCAGGCCCTTCCTCATAATCCGATCCCCAGGCTTGGAAAGCTCATGCTGGGCCTCTGCTTATCACGAAAGACTCCCCATGGAATCTCCCCTTCAAAACCCATTGCATCAGAGTCCTTCATAGAGGCGCAGTGTTAGGGGCCAGGGCTAGGAGAGATCTTAAGATGGGGTTCCCAGCCCCAGGGTCATGGACAAGTACTGGTTGTGGCCTGTTAGGAACCAGGCTGAACAGCAGGAGGTGAGCTGAGGGCAGCTAGTGAAGCTTCATCTGTATTTACAGCCACTCCGCATCGCTCACATTACTGCCTGAGCTCCGCCTCCTGTCCGATCAGTGGTAGCATTAGATTCTAGCAATAAAGTGCACAATAAATGTGATGTGCTCGAATTATCCCAAAATCATCCTCCGCCCCATCCTGCTCCTGGTCAGTGGAAAAACAGTCTTCCATGAAACAGGTCCGGGGTGCCAAAAAGGATGGGAACAGTTGCCTTAAGACATAGTCCTCATTCTCAGATGATCCACAATATACTTGAGAACCAAAGCATCATTTTTGAAACAATATTCAGCCACCAGATATGACTCTTCCACTCTCAGTACGCGTTCAGAGAACTCAAGCAGAGAGGACAGGAGGGCCGAGAACCTTTGGCACTGGTACCGGGCCACCTGGATCATCCCCTTCTCCTGCTCCCTAGCTGTGGGAGCATGGGCAAGTCCTCTAGCTTTCCTGAGTCTCAAAATTCTCATCGCCCCTATCTCCAAGAAGTGGCAGGATCACTAAATCAAGACATGTAATAATAGAAAATTAAGAAGTACTTCCTGTGTGCCAAGCACCATGGTAAATGATGTGTATTAGTATATATAAATTCATCTCAGAAACAACCCTCTGACATAGATTCTATTATTGTCCCGTTTTACAGATGAGAAACTGAGGTACAGAGAGGTTAAGTATGTTGTAAAAGCTCACCTGGCAAGGAAAAGGTAGAAGCAGGCACTCGAGCTCCATATTCTTAAACATTTGCTGAGCCTGCCTTTCAAAATATGAAAATGTTTTTAAAAACAAGCACAGTTCAAATCTATGGGGTGGTAATTAATTTTCAAGACCCACAAAAGGCTAAAGTGCTCTAAAATGTACCTGGTCTCTTCTCCAGAAATCTTCCCCTCTGTTAAGAGGAATTACTCTGGCTATGAAAGTGTCAGCAAAGCTGGGGCAATAGATGGTTGGTTATTCAGTCAGCAGCCATTTTTCTTCCTTCTTTGCTAGAAAAAAGCCAGGTATCAACAGAAGTGGGTCGAGTCTAGGCTAAGAAACATGATTGGTGGTGACTCTTCTCCTCATTCACCAGGAACTGGTCATGTAACCCAGTTGTGGCCAATGAGACATTAAGGGAAAAGGTTTCTGCAAACGGGGAGAGCAGTGCTTAGAGCTGTGGCAGCTATTTAGTGACTAAGAGGAAGGGCCAAGAGGAGCATGGAGATAGTGACCCAGAGCCCTGACACTGCTGAGTACATGGACCTGCCTTGTGGCTGCTTACCTCCAGATTTCCTGCTCTGAGATGCAACTCCATGCTTTTAGGATTTCACACACCATTAGTCATATTTTCTCTTACGTACATCTGTTTGCACCCAACCTGACAGAGCTTACTTTGTTGATGCTGAGGTTATAAAGTCATTCATTGACACCCATCTACTTGACACATACTGTGCGCAGGGCATTGCAAATGATAACAAATGGAAGCTGGCACTGATCCTGCCTGGGAAGTATTTGAAGACTGATACAGCTGTGGGATATACACAATGAATTCTAATACCACTAGAAAATAGTAGTCATCAATGGCGTGCTTTAGAGGTTCAGAGAGATATTGTCTCTACCTTGGAGGAGGGTTTTCAAAGGGGGAGAAATCAAGGAAGGCTGCATGGAGGAGGAGGCATTTGAATTGGGTCTGGAAAGGCACTACATGTGCAATGGTAGAGAAGAAGGTCTCTAGACTATGGAGACTCTTGGCTTCAACTCTAATTAGACTGATGTGCAGCAAGCTTCAATCTTTTGCTCAGGCTAGTAGGTCAAGAAGTCTAGGTAAAGAATCTCACTTCCTCTGGGGGAGAATGGAGGGCAGAGGCTTGAAGAACCATGCTTGCCTTTCCAAAACCACCATCTGCTGCATGAGGGAGAAGCCCTGTACTGTTTATAGAAACAAAGTCTGAAAAAGAGAATACTGGTTTAGGTTTCTAATAATAATAGCCAGCACATACTAAACACTCACCATGTGTCAGGTATGCTTTGCTAACTCATTTAATCCTTACAACTGCTGTCTATGGTGGGCACTATTATTAGCATCGTTTAATGGATGAAGGAACTGAGACAGAGAGGTTCAGAAATGTGTCCAAGATTGCAGAGCTGTTGAGGGTCATAACTAGGCCATATTCACACTCTTAACTGCAGAGTCAAAAGGCCAGCGAGGTGACAGACTTCTGAAGGGAAGGCCCAACCTGCCTGGGGTTCTTAATAAACGCTGTCTGAGCAGACAGGTTGGACACAGAAGAGGAGACTCGATCTCCTTACCTTGGTTGGCATGGGACCCTGTGGAACCCACTCAATCTGGAGCAGCCTGTGGCTCAGGCCCCACTGGCAGGCACTTTTAGGAGCCCCATGTTCACTCAGAATAAAGATGACCTTTCCCAGCCCCTGTTGCAGCTGGGTATGGCCATGTGATTCCGTTCAGGTCAGTGAGATTCAGCAGATGCATTATGTGGCAGCCCATTGGGAAACTTCCTCAAAAGACAGCTGGTGACCATCTGTCAACTTTTCTGTGGCTCAGCATAGGTCCTGCTGGTTGGACTGTGAAAGGAGGCTGGCGGGGAGCAAACACCTTAGGTCCTGAGGTGACCTCAGGATAACAAGAGAGGAGGTGGGGTCTGCGAGGACATCCCAGCAGAGGCACCCACCAGAGCTGGCCTGCCCACCCCAGAACTTCATGTGGGTGAGAGAGAAATTCCCCTGTAGCTTAAACCACAGGTATCTTGGGTCTCAAGGAACCATGGATTCAGGAACAATGGCTTAGCTATTAACAAGAAGGGTCTTAGAAGGGCAAGGCGATTTGGAAGGCACAGGTACCAAACTCAGAGAAAGGACCAGACTGGAAGGATCCCGTCCTTCACTGCAGGTCACAGTCCAGCCCCTTGGGGTGTGCAGGACTGCACCCCTAGTTAGCTATGCAGGAGTGTCACTGTGGTCTCCTGTTCACATCTGTCCAGTGAGATATTGCATGCTACAGGTTGTAAAAGCCCATGTATATGGTTATGGGTAACATTTTCAACAGCAACATAAACATTTAATGACAATGGATACAGCTAATCAACTTCCCTGTATCACCCATCATCAATAAATGACCAACCGAAAAGAATAGCGAGGGGGCAGTTTCTGTTTCAACACCTAATGAGGACTTTCCTGGTGGTCCAGGGGTTAAGAATCTGCCTACCAATGCATGGGACACAGGTTCAATCCCTGGCCCAAGAAGATCCCACATGCCGTAGAACAATTAAGCCTATGTGCCACAGATACTGAGCCCACACTCTAGAGCCTGTGCTCTGCAACAAGAGAAGCGACCGCAACAAGAAGCTGGCACACCACCCCTAGAGAGTAGCCCCCACTTGCTGAAACTAGAGAAAGGCTGTGTGTGCAGCAACAAAGACCCAGCACAGCCATAAATCAGTAAAAATAAATAAATAACAAGCACACGCTCTGTGGCATGATGGCTAGACATCTTACAGATATTATTTCCTGACCTCGTTAACAAACGTATAAGGCTAGGGTTTATAATCTACTTGTTTAAAGATGAGGAAACAGGTTTAGAGAGGTTGAGTGACTTGCCCTAGGTCACACAGTGAGTTTGTAAAGTGGCTGGGCTCAGAATCACACCCAAGGCTGTCAAACTCCAAACCCCACCTCTTCTGAGCTGAGCATCATGGTGCCTAGACATATAATACCGCTGCTTCACTAGCAGCTTTACCCATCAGCCCTTAACCAACTTGGAGGTTTCAGATATTGGGGAGGTAGAAAAAATAAGGCTGCAGAGGGCTGAGAGGATTCAAGCTGGGGGAGAGGCATTGTCCCCCATTTTCCCCACAGTGTGGTGGGAAAAGAGTGATCTATCTACCTCTTGACCTCACCAGCCATATTCTTGGCTAATGATGGCAGGGACGTTGCTGCATCCTTTCTGGAATACCTTCTAATACCTAGAAACCAATTTCAAAAGAATTTATTACAAACCAGCAACTTTATTGTAAAAGGTCTTAGGCCAATAATTGCTTTCATTAAATAAAACTTATAAGATACATTTCTAATTTCACTTCAGAACCAAATGAAGGTCAAGAGAAAATCTGGTTTTTATACTAAACTGAATTAGAGAGAAGAAAACCACTTCCAGAAGTTCAGCAGGAGCAGCGAGAGCCCAGAATTAGACGTGCAAGTCTCAGAAAAGCTTTTGATTTGAGGTTTATCTCAAACTGGCGTTGGCCCGGGGACATCCTACCAGCTGCCCCCTTTAATGATGCTCTTGCTTGCCTGATGACCCCTCTCCAGCCTCCTTTTACTTTCTCCACCAAAAACTGAGAGCCCAGTGCTTCCTGAGTCAAGGTATTTGACCTCCTGACAGAAGAATGAGGAAGAAAGGTCTTTTCCATTTTGAAGGGAAAAAACTAAGTTAGTGGAGAGAATTTCCTCAAATTTAAGTTTCTCTCACAAGTTTTTCTACACTTGCTAGCATCTACTAACACTTGTTCACGCAAAAATCAAGTGAGAATCTGTCTGATTTAGCTCAGAATGATTGATTCCAGTATTTTAGGTTTAATGTGTTTCACAGGTTTTTGGTCTTTCTGGCAAAACGCCCATGAGTTGCAGCTTTGTGGATAGTGATGAAACATTTCCACTGCTGTGTCCCTCTAAGGAGAGGAAACAGGCCAAGGTTTTTGGGAGTGAGCAGGAGGATGGATTTTAGTTCCTTTCCTCTATTATATCAAGCTCTATATTAAGGGCTGGTAACATTTCTGTAAAAGGCCAGACAGTAAACATTTAAGACTTTGAGGTCTGTATCCTCTCAACTGCAACTACTCAGCTCTGCCATTGCAGCAGGAAAAACAGCCACAGACAAAGTAACTGAACGGGCATGGCTGTGTGCCAATAAAACTTTATTTATAACAATCAGCAGCAGGGCCACATTTGGCCCACAGGCTCTTGTTTGCTGATTCCTGCTCTAGATAACAGTAACATCAAACAGAACGTTGACTTTAACAATACCAGAGAAGACAAATCTAAAAAATGTCTTTATCTCCACTATGATTTCCTATAAAAGTTACCATCCTCTGAGGAGTACAAATATAAATAAGAATCCTTAATGATGAAGTAAGAGTCACATTTGAGCCATAAAGAAGAATATTAAGTACTTTTGTATTTAGGTAACTAAATTATTTTCTAATCCCATGACTATGGATATGAGAACAAAGAGTATGAAGAGGAAAGTCATTTAAAGCACTCATTTAAGGTTAATTTTTCATTTTCCACTACCTGCCATCAATTAGGATGACTTAACCTCAAATGATTATAAAAAATGGTTTTGCTTCTGTGATCAGAAAGCTCAGAACAGTAACTATGGAGTTAGTAATGGTTTCAGTATTATTGCAAGTCATAATGGAAATGATTTGCACGATGGGAGAGAGAAAAGGGGGGGAAATGCTTAAGAATTGTTAATTAACTTTACTGTTTGGCCACAAATGCTAGGAGTATTAAAAAACAAGATTGCTGAAGAGCAAACATCAGGATTTAATGAACAATGGGATGTAATTGAAGTAACAGAGAATGACTTAATCGGGACAGTGGGTTGTTTAATTACGGGGATAACGGATCTTCTGAAAGGACAAACTAAACGGAAGAGAAGGAGCTGGGGCATGGGGGGCAGAGCCACTGTGTTGAAGGAAGCTTGTCGACGAGCAACTCTTGCTATAGACAGAGCTGTATCAGAGATGAAATAGTTTATGAAACATGACTGTCTCCAACGTGGTAACTATTGTGGAGAAAGGGCTGGTGTGGTCTGGCAGAAACCTACAATAAATCATAGCAGAGGCATTAAGATTTCTGAAGGTGAGTATCTGTGCTTTTTCAAGATTTTCTAATAATCTTAAAGACTTTCTCGTAGATATGAGAATGAGGGCAATAATATGTTTGTCGGAACACTGTTTTCCAGGGCGCCAAGATGCTATCTCTCAGACACAGCCGACTGGCAGGCTCATTTCCTGGGTTTGAGAGTTCAAAAAACCATTTCTCGCTTAACTTTGATTGTAAGTCAAGCTCCTCTTGCTAATTCAGCATGCTTGCTACGAGTTATTAGGTTTTCTCATCTCCTCCTGAAAGTGAAGCAAATGTCCTCTCCCCCATGCGGTCCACTTTCCCGGAACTGAAATCCCCAACCTTCACTCACTCCTCGGAAGTTTCAGGCGATCTGCTCCAAAATCACTCTCTAGACACAGACCGCCTTGGGGCCCGAGAGGCTCCAGCCGCAACATCAAACATGCCTAAAATTTTACAAAGGAGGTAAAACCACAGAGCAGCAGGCTTTATTCCTCGTCTAGCTGTCAAGTTGGAATGCGTGTGTGTGTGTGTGTGTGTGTGTGTTCTGTGTGCTCCCCTGATTCCTCCATCCAGGAGCTTGAGAACGTGATGGCAGTCTGCCTCATCCAACACCAGTCCACGGTCCCCTGGTAGAGGAGAGTGGGTTTCTTCTGGTCCTAGAGGAAGTGACTTTATGGGCTTTGCCTACATCTAAGAAAGGCCGAGTTTTCCTCCCAGGGCATAGCAAACAAAGAATTACTTCTTGGAGCCCATGTGTAACTATCATGATTTCACGTACAAGCAATTGGTAGGATGTCTTCACGTTCTAGAAAACACCCCACACATCAGGAAGAACACATTCTAATCTTTAGAGGTGTCAAACCTAACTTTTAGGCTGTTGGACAAGGCGCCGTGTTTTTGAACATTTAGCCGAACAGGAGTTTGGGGGCCTCTTTTTAAACGTGCCCCTGACATGGCACCAGCCTCTGTCATTTCAAAACATTCTGGTGGCTGCTCTTCATTTTTTTCTCTGACTTTTCCTTCCTTGAAAAAATGTACACCACACAGACACACACACAATCGAGCTTGTTCACCACACCTTGGTTTTCAATTACATAAACCACCTTAGGCAAATTTAGAAAATCAAGACTTTAAACAACTGGGTGTTTGTACAAGCCTGGGGAAGTGGGGGTAAAGTGAGAAAGAGGGGGAGGGAGGAGGAGAGAGGAAGGAAGAAAATTTAAAAGATGATGGTTAAGGCTGAGGGGACTCGCCTGAAAGGAAATGAAAAACCTTAAATTTTTTATATTGACCTTCTGCTAACATTTTGTCACACAAGCACAGACCGGATCAAGCCTCTCTGGAGCTCCTAGTATAACCATTCACCATGAAAGAGGTTTGGGGCAGGCCCAATAAAAGGTATTAAAAATCAATTTTAAAGTCAAGGGCCCTAGAAACAAGAGGCCTGCCCCTTCCTCAGTCTCAATGCTATCTACTGGCAAATCCGTATTCAAAAAGGAAGATTTATGTGGATTTCTGAAAGCATAATTTTCCATCAACCTTTTCCCCAGGGGCTACAGAGGAAAAAAGAATCCAAGAGTCGACACAAATTTCAACATCAAGAAACATTTTGATTCTGAGTTGAGAGTTAACAAATCAGAAACACATGGTCTTAATTGACTGAGAAATAAATAATGTTTCAAAATGAAAGGGGAAAAAGTGTTCAGATGTAAAGCATCAGAAAGGACTCAGGCCTCGAAAGTTGCTCCAGGCATGAGTCCTCCCCACTCCCAGTTCCATCTTCTCCTCTCCTCTCTCTCCTGTCAGGGTGTTCCTGTTTTCATGAAAGTGAGACCCTGCTGGCTTCCCCTGACCTAGATTCACTTGCAAATATTTCTCTTTGGGAACCTGTGGAGCTCCTAAAGTGTTTCAAAGTAAAAGCATGAACATCTTCAGGGTTAAGTAAGACCCAGGCCCAGGGTCTGAAGACAAAACCCTGAATCAGCGAAGGCAGAGTCAATGGGCCCTGATGCAAGTTCATCTTTCATTCTCCCAACATACCAGTGGGGTTCTTCCTGCAGGATGCACATCAGAATTACCTGGAGCATTTAAGACATCTATCTGTGCCCTGGGCTCCATCCCCAGAGATTCCAATGTAGTTAGTCCTGAAGGAAGGCCCAGGTAAGGGTGTGTCTGGATCAGCATTTCTAACAAGTGACAGAGGAGATTTGAATTAAATTTAATAACTCTTTACAGGGCACTCGTGTGTCCAGCAATGGTCTAAGTGCTTTGTGCATGTGTGGTGTGTGTGTGTCTGTGTGTTAGTTGTTCAGTCGTGTCCAACTCTTTGAGACCCCATGGACTGTAGCCCTCCAGGCTCCTCTGTCTGTGGAATTCTCCAGGCAAGATACTGGAGTGGGTAGCCATTCCCTTCTCCAGGGGATCTTCCCCACCCAGGGATCGAACCCAGGTCTCCTGTATTGCAGGCAGATTCTTTACCATCTGAGCCACCAGAGAAGCCCAGAATATCAACCCTTAATCCTTGCAACACCCATGAGATAGGCAAGCACCATGATCACCATCCTCATTTTACATGTGAAGAGATGGAGGTACAGAGAGGTTTCCAAATTTGCCCAAAGCCACACAGCTATCCCGAGGCAGAGGCAGAATTCAAATCACCTGGCTCTAGAGTCTACACTTACTAACCACTCAATCAGTAACTCTCTACGTGTGGCCCTGGACCAGCAGTAGCCGCAGAAAGCTCTTGAGAAAGGTCAAGTTCTCTGGTCACACCCCCAGACCTACTGAATTAGAAACTCTGAGGTTTAATCAGCTCTCTAGGGGCCTCTGATGCATGCCAACATTAGAGAACCACTCCACCCGTCGGGTATAGATGGGAGTAGAGACAGAAGTCAGAACTGGTGACTCTCTGCCCAGCCTCCCACCTTGTGGATGGAGCTGAGCATGTGTCTTCAGTGGAGGGTGAGCTCCATCTGGCAACGACCAAGAACTCTAAAGAGCTCACCGAGGGACTATTCTCCCACCAGAGGACACAACCGGAACATAAGTCTATAGCACCGTGGTGCCTTCTCCAATTAAAGATAGATTCTTCCAGGATGACACTGCAGCGCTCGCCATCCACAGCAAACCCACAGGAGACTCAGCCCTTTTACTGAGAAATACCAAAACCCCACTGTAATTTTTCCCTCCTTCCCCACTCATGAGATTGTGAAGCAGCTCAGAATCTCCATAAAGCCAAAGATCAAACCCAAAACACAGTCATCTCTTTTCCAAGCCTCTAGTGACAGAAAAGCACAGAAAAAGCCGAAGTGATTTTGGAGATACTTGCCACGCTTGACTCTCTAAAATTCCTGACTGTGCCAAAAAAAAAAAAGTCACTTTTCCTTTAAGGAAGGGAAGAGGGTGGGTGGGTGGAGTGGGGAGGGGAGAAAAGGAAGTTCTTAAATGGGTGAAACCCTCCAGCAGCCAGGCAATCATCTTACTGTCATGATTTACAGCATTCTTCTAAAAATATCTATGAGATCACAGAACATTAAGTGCATGACACCAAACATTTGTAACTATTCCATGAAAATAAAGTAAGGGCGTTAGGTTGCAGGGGGAATACAGTGGAATTTGTCTTGCATTATCGTTCTAAAATAAGACGGCCTCAATTTGGTTGAAATACATCTTCACACATTGTCTTCCAGGGCAGAGTCATTTGAGAAATTCTGATTGCAATTCTAAGTGCTGAATAGGGAGTACTTTGCATTTCCTTTGATGATGCTGAAGGCTATAAGCAATCCTGATATTAAAATCTTTGGAAATTGATGAGTACCCCAGGCATCATTATAATACTTTTCTCCCCAATCAGAGTAATTAAAATCTATTATGTGAACACGTGTTAATATTTTATCAACTACTGTTTTTAATTAACTAAAAGTCTGAGGCCTCTTACAGTAGTAATGATATCATTTCAAGTGACACTCCCCCCCACCCCCCACATACACTGTCTACCCCACCAGCTTCATCGCAAACTTACCACAGTACTGAATTCTGGAACCTGCCACAGCAGCCAGTCCTCATTAAGGGTGTACAGCGCTTTGCATGTGATTACATCGACGGGGCCCTTGTTTATTTTTTGGTTCAGAGTTGTCACCAGCAAATAGAATGGCTCCCCAACAGTTTCCTTGGAAAAAGATGCAAAAGTGACAGTTTTTGCCAGAATCCACTGTACTTTCCAAAGAATTAAAGTTTCAGTTTATGGCACCACGACAAGAGACAGGAGGCAGTGTTTTCTAACAATCAACATGCAACTCTCAAGAAAATACATATTGCTCCACTAGGACTGGGAGCAGAACTCAGGAAGCTACCTCCTCTCCCCAGCAAACATGTGTTCTCTCACACACACACACACACACACACACACACACTTTCTCTCACTGCATTTACAGTTGATAACAGCATGAAGTACACAGACTGATCATTCTTTTATGTGTAAGCTTTTCTACCTCAGCCTAACTCTCATCAGTTGGCCTAAGGACAGTTCGTAGAGGTTTAACCTTTGTTTACATTCCTATTTAACTGCCCCGTTTTTTTTAAGCACACTGAAATAAATGGCAGGATGATTAGCCTTGGCAACTAGAATAAACATAAGTACATTTTATACATTCGTCTAGGAGGAAATTTTGGTGTTAACAGCTTCTCGTAAAGGAAGTGGCCTTTAGTTACACAATCTGCAGCCTCTTCTCCTGCCCATGAGCAAGCCAGCCCCCAGTGGTTCCCGGACCCAGTCTTCATGGTCCTGCCTGGGCCTTTGCTAGTACAGGCCACAGAGGTACTCCACCTCCTTTCCCGGGCCAGATCCAATTCCATTACTCTAAGGATCTTCCCAAGCATTCTGATAACTTCCTCCTGCACTTTTTTTTCTGGATCAAGGGTGTCTACCCTTGCTGTTATAGAAATGCTTCAAATCTGCAGCCACTTTGTGCTTGAATGGACTCAGAGCAGCCCCCAAAGCGGGAGGCTTGTGTGCTGTGCTTTCATGCAGCCTCCCAAGGCATGAAGCCCTGGGTTGACTACCGTGTAGAAAATAAACGAAGTAAAGAAGCCATCGGTGATCAAAAGGATATTATTAAACTGAATTTGAGGGGGAGGAAAGAATCAGGGCCACAACCAGGAAGTCAGACTGCCTTAGTGATGATGAGCAGCCAACCATGTGACTAGGGCTTGAAGTCCCAGTTTACAAACTCAAGCTTCACAGCCAATGCATCTGGCCTGGAAAGGAAGATTTCACTGAATCTCTCACCTGCTTTCCCTTGAACAGGTAAACCAAGACATCTTTGAAATCTCTTGGGATCCCACCCCACCAGCCCCCATATCATCCTTTACACCAACGGCAGGGGCACATCCCTCCTCCATCCCTGGCTTCCTGTCTCTCCTGTGCCACCCTACCCACCCCTGGGCCCCTGCACCACTTCCCTCTCCCCTGCTGACATAGCCTCTAGTCGCTTCCTTACAGTAGGACAGGGCTGGAATGTTCAAAAATTTCCCAGGTGGGGAGAGTGCTGGGACTAGGACACGACATTTCAATTCTCATGAGAAACTTCCTTTATTTAGAGGTTCACAACCACACTGCTCTCTTCTCTCTCCCTCCACCCCCTTAGGTAATGTCCTGACCGCAAACCTAGAACCTCACTTCTCTCTTTGCCTCTAGCCCACATCAGAGATGGGGATAAGCGCCCTTGGGAGGGGGCTGGAGGCTTCTGTAGAGGTCGGCGTTAGGGGGCCGGTGGGTTCCTCTGGGCTGTGTGGAGCGACAGCTCCAGACTCAGCGGCCCTGTAGTCAGAATTCTCCAGAAGACTGCAGCTAGACTCAGATAAATAACACCTCACCTGGCATTGTTACCCACAGTCGTGGTTTGAAACCTGGAGAATCATCACCAGAATCCCTTGGGGCTCTTATAAAAAAAACTCAGCTGTCTGGATTCTACTTTAGATGCAGGGTCTCTAAAGAAGAGGTCTGAGCATTGGTAGTTTTAACACCTTCCCAGCAGATTCTGATGTATGGCTGGCTTAGGAAAACATGAGGCCATGAGGTTTCTTTGTCACCACTGAACACAAGTTCTAAGCTGTGTTAGAACCTACTCAGACCAGGATGCACACAGCTCCTGGGGAGCTGGACTTTAGAGCCCCCTTTATGGAACTGACCCCACCCTTCCCATCCTGTGATGGGAATTAAGGTTGACCCTTTCACCGTCCTTTCCTTCATGAGACCAGACTCTCTGACCATGGCTGAGCTTGAGGCTTTTGCACCTGTGATCTCATTCACCACCCCACCCCACCCTGCATCCTTTCCTAAGCCTGGAAGAAGGTAGCCTCCTCCTTGCGGAAGCAGTAAGCAGGCTGCCTAAGAGCTCTCGGGTGCTGTCACCGAGTTGTGGGATCTGTGCACAGAAAAGTCTCATCTATTCTGTGCACCCCAACCCTCTGGAATGCAAAATGGTCACAAACGTCCTCACCTCCTGGGATTCAATGAGAAAAAGGAAGCAAAGCTCTTAGCATAGTGGCTGGCACATTCAATAAATGGCAGTTATTATTATTACTTGATCCACAGGGCCTTGGAGGCACAGAGGAGGAAGTTACCTGGAGGTCACAGAACTCATGGCACCCAAGCAAATGTTTGGGGCGGAATGGGGAGGTAGGGAGGGAAGGAGGTCTAAGCCATCAGAGCCCTATGCCCCTTGGGCACTTGGAGGGGGAAATCAGGCCCTCCACGCCAGAGGGAATTGTTCCCCTGAAAATGAAAGCATCGCCCAACTGGCTGAATGCCACTTCCTCCCCAGGGAGCACGCTGCCCCCTCCCTACCCCCAAGTGCTCAAGACACTTGTGAATCAGCACTACAAAATCCCGGTGCAGAATCCTCTGCTCAGAGGGGCCATTTGGGCTCACAGCCCAGACTTAGGGGACTCCTGACCTTTTTAATACCCAAGAGCAGTAAGGGTGAGGCTCTGTCTAGGCCTCCAGGGCTCAGAATAAGAATTGCAAGGTCCCAGAAGAAAGAACTGGAAAGGAATTCAAAACAAATGGCCAGGCCCCTCATTCAGTGGGAAGACAACGGATGCCCAGATGGAAAGGGTGGTACCCAGAGCCACAAAGCGAGTTGGGGCTGAGATGAACGTCTAACCAAGACTCCTAGGCCAGTGCTCCTTCTGCTTCCCTCTCCCAGGTTCTCAAAGGCAGGGCGATGGAATCGCCTGCAGGAGCTTGGAAACCTGGACTACCAGACCTCGCCTTGAGTTTCTGATTCAGTGGAACTAGCGAGTGGTGGGGCAGGGAGTGCCTTTTGAGACTAAGACCCAGGAACTAGGTGAGGGTCTTGCTACCTCTTTCGAAGCAGCTGTGGCTGAAGCTAGGGAGCCAAAAATATTCACCCCAGAAATAACCGCTCCACATCTCCCCAAAGCATATGATGATTTATACCAAATAAACAGAAAAGAAGGCAGATTTCATTAATCTTAATAAATGGGTATTGCCTTGGGAGAGAAAAGGGTTGGTAAAGAGAAAAAAAAAATGTTGTGCCTCTACTTGTAAGATTGCATTAAACTCTAAGCATAGTCTATTTAAGGCACTGCTTTTTGGATCTAAACTTAAGTAGCACTGTTAAAACCTGTGGCATAGCAGTGTATCTTATTCAAACTTTAATTAGATTTCGGAACCAGCTACAAATACACAATTATGCAGTTTTGCTGGAATCTGGATGGCTGGTGAAATTAAAGGATAAGAACCTCCTGCACCAGAGGCCTCAGAGGGTTGAATGCAGACTGGGTTCAACAGAACACACTTCTTTTCCTATTAATATTTCATAATATTAATGGGCACAATTTATGGAGTGCTTACTCAGCGCCAAGCAATTGCATACATTTTTTTCATCAATGCTTCAGAACAGCCCTAAAACATTCTTCCATTCTACAGGTTATAAACCCAAGGCTCAGGCTGGTCAAAAAACCTGCTTGGGGCCCATAGTAAGTGGTAGAGCCTAGATTCAGACCTGGCAGCAGGCTCCAGGGCACTCCCTCTTACCCATGGCATCTGTGAAAAGCTCACATAAGAAAAGATTTCAAGATTCGATTACATTAAAACCATATTCACGTAGTAACTCTCACAAAGTGAACTCAAGGGGCAGGGGGCTGTTTGGAGACTTGCTTTCTCATGAGATGACCACTTGGAATTGAATGTCATTAGCTCACAGCGAGTGTAGTGGTAGGTAAACAGCAACTTCCCAGATGCTTCAGAGGCTCTGAAAAGAGTGTGTTTCCATCAGTATTTGAAATCTGGGGATTTCCATGGCAGTCCAGTAGTTAAGACTGTGTTTCCCGTACAGGGGGCATGGGTTCGATACCTGGTTGGGGAATTAAGATCCCATATGCCACACAGCACAGGCATAAGAAAAAAGAAAGAAAGAAAGGGATGTTCTCTCCACTCAGCATTTGTTGATTAACCATGTGAAGATGGATGCAAAAGCCAATGGGTATAAAGTCTCAGTTACGTAAGGTAAGTCGTAGAAATCTATTGTACCACATTGTGCCGATAGATAACACTTTTGTACCCTTAAAAATTTGTCAGAAGGGTAGGTCTCATATTGATTTTCTTATAATACAATTTTTAAGAAGAGAGAAGTCTTACCTGAGGAAATTCTAAATGAATTAACACTTGCACAGGCCAGTCAGAGCAAAAGCAAATTTTCTCTTCCCCTTCATGTGCCCCTGGTAAGGACCAAGACTAAAAGCAGTTAAATACTGACACCATGGGGTAAACAGGACTTATCCTGGCAAAGACATTAGCACCTGCTGAAAATAACTGCTTATCATCTTACTTCTGACACTGCCGAGGGACGCGACACTTACCCGCAGGAAACCAGATAGGCAGACAGACATCCAGTTTGTGAGGAGTTTCTCCACCACGGACTCTGTGCGTCTCAGCATGAGTTTAGGCTGCATGTTACTACACTGCTCCATCAAGTCCCTGGTCAGCACCTCCAGGATGCTGGTTAGGTAGACCAGCTTGGTTTGCAGGGCAATGGTTAAGAAGGAAGCAAACAGACACCTGTGTAAACACAGAGCCTTGGTTACAATAGCCAAGACATGGAAGTGTCCATCAACAGATGAATGGATACAGAAGATGTGGTACCTATATACAATGGAATAATATTCAGCCACAAAAAGAAGGAAATCCTGCCATTTGCAATAACATGGATGGATCTTGAGGGTGTCACGTGAAATGAAATAGAGAAAGAAAAATACTGTATGATCTCACTTAAATATGGCATAGGAAAAAAAAAAGACTCAAACTCAGAAAGAGAGATCAGATTGTGATGATCATGCTGTACACCTAAAACCTCTACAGAGCTGTATGTCAATTATATCTCAATAAAAATTAAAGAAAAAAAAAAGAAGATACTCAGATGATGGGAAAAAAAGCACATTAAAAAAAAAAACAGAAAAAACCAGAGCCTTGGTTAATCAGGGTTAACCATCATCTGTGGCTTGCTTGGTGTTGATAGCCGTCTCCAAGGAAACTTGAGGGGCCCAGCAATGGGGTGCTAACAGGGTGCTTCCCTGTGGGTGTTTTTTTTTTAACATCTAGGTTTCAACTACCTTAGCCTTCAATCCATAAAAACCACATATCAACGTTAACTTCAGGTCATTTTATATGTTTTCAGCTCTAAAACTTCAAACTAGAGCGGTAACAAGAAGTGAGTGTCTTCCCTGAATTTTCAGAGTGTTTTAAAAATAGAAAACAGCACTTCTGCTTTTGTGACTCAGGATTCATGTTTCTTTCTTGGTGTTGGGGGTTTTGGGGTGCTTTTTTTGGGGGGGGTCACATGTGTGTGTTTCTTCAAAATAGAACTTGTGTTAGGGCATTGTGATCTGAAATGTAGACACTAGGCCTGCATGGCCCCCCAAAAATCCAACCTTTTGAGAGATGCAGGTTCTCAGATACCAACTTCAGGCTGTAGTTTGGAAAGAAAATAAGAGGCTCAGGTTTTATTCTCTCTACTTAATCACTTTCAAAATATAAACAAACTGACGGATACCTGTCCTTCACTGAAAAGTTCTTCTGCTTTTCAAGAGTGTGGATAACAGTAACAAGGAAACTTTTATTACAAATTAGGGCATCCAAAGCTGTGAGACTTTCATTCTTGTCGCTGGCATCTCTGTTCTGAAAAAATATATAATATAATATAAATATATAAATGAAAAGCTAGAAAGTAGATCCACAATGGGTTTTCAAGACAATGAATTACTTAATACCAAATTTGTGATCCCCAAATGCCCACAATAACAATTCTAAATAATAATGGAGATGATGATGATGGTGATGATAACACTATGAAAGTCAGGCAGTCATGGGCTAAAAATGAAAACTTATAGACTTACATGCATATCTTCAGTGAAGATGTGGGTGAAGCCACCTGACTGAGAGGAAGGAGACACTTTTATTATTCATAACATCCAAAGGAAATGAAGAGTGTTTTTTTGTTATAATACCTGAGTTCATTTTAATAAAGTAGAGACACTGTTTGCTAATCTGAAGAGCCCCTGGGCGTATGCTCACTGCATATTCTCTACATAATAAATAATTATTCAGCTCTCAAGGAACACCAGTGACTTCTGAAAGCCTCCAAGAATAATTATCATTACATCAGTCCCATTTTTTGACAGATGAAGGCGGTTAAAAGAATTGATTCAAAAGTTAAAGAAGTGGTGGTGAAAAGATTATGCAAATGTACAGACCACTCCTCAAGCAATTTACCTTCTAAGGATAAATACTGAGTTGTATTGGTAAGTTTATACAAGTCTTCACTTAGAAGTATTTACTGTCTCAATACACAATGTTATTCAAGACTGAATGGAGAGGGGTGGCTAAAAGCTAGACTCTGGAGTCAAATGACTTGGGTTCCAGTTCTGGTTTTATCACCTGCTGGTCACATGACTTCGGACAAGTCAACCTCTCCGAACCTGACTTTCCTCATCTGCAAAATGGAAACAATAATGACTCCCACCTCATGGGTTAGGTGTGAAAATAAAATAAATGAGTGCATAGTAAGGTTTTCACATCAGCTATCATTATTGGGTTTTTTTTTTAATCACTAATTTAACAGCAAACTAAACCACAATGCCATTGCCCTGCTGGTTTCTAAAAATATTTTAAAGTGCTATGCTCTGTAGCCCCTGAATATAAACTTTGAAATTTAAGTTTCCATTTATGTATCATAAATCATATTGGAATTCAATGATTAAATTTTAAAAAGCATGATGTGTAATGCTGAGTCAATAGGATGAAAATATAAATTCAAACATTCTGTTATTTTTAAATGTTTTGGTAATAATTGAAACCATAAGTTATATTAAAGTGAATTTCTTCTATAGAGAATTTTTGCCTTATATTTTCAAATTTGTTAGCCCAAGCAGAAGATCTCAGACTATTTTGGTTATACTCTCCACTAGTAATAAGCAGAAAAATCAGACCCTAGGTTTGCGTTTTCTAGTTCCTAATATTTTTCTGCTGAACCAACCTTATGTCAATAGGCAATTTAAACAGATTTAATTCTAGACCTCAAATAGGGAAATACTGCTCTGGCTCCCTGGGTTCAAAGGCTCCTTCCTCCTTTCATTCAGTTTCCTCTCCTCCAGGTGGTTAGATGCTCTGCTTACCCTTATGTCTTCTATTTTCAGCAAAACAAAGTTGCCGATAAAATTTAAAGCAAGGCTTTTACATCCAAAAAAAACCCAACTAGCAGGGCAAAAAACTAGGAGCTGGTAATGCCTTGGTCTCTGAGAAGCTACCATTTCCTCTGGGTTTTGCCTGTTGTTATTGAGTAGGTATTCATCACTCAAGTTCTCTCCCCACTTCCCAACTTCCAGGCCTAGAGGATGTGGTCCAGATTTATCAGTGAAGGGCCTATTCAATACCGGGACTTTTAAGTCTAGAATGCATTTCAACTCGTGTCGTCATAGAATACCTTCCCCTGTTTTCACATCTTTTCTTAATTATTATCAATTCAATTTTAACTCAGGTCTTCACAACAGGGGTCTAACGAATGTATGCTTGCTTTACCTGGGTTTTCTCAGCTTCTTTGAGATGCTACACAACCCTGAGTTAAATCATTTTGCCTTCTGCAAATGTCTCTTTTAAGATAATCCAGCATTGATTCTGGGATTTTTTTTTTTAAAAATACTTGCAACAGTGTTCTTTTACATTCCTCAACTCAATCTTGCTCTTGATTACTGAATTTAGAAGATAGGAAAACTTTTTTTTGCAGGCCACAAATTACTCTCTTCAGCACTCAAGGGCAATCATTAACTATAAAAGCCCACATAGTACTTCTGTAGATGGTAGAAATCTCTTATTTTACTGCTATTAAATTCTTAATGGGGATCTCAGATAGCTGGGAAATAGGACTTGTGTGCAACCTTTGCTGAGGCCAGGCACAGTCATCCTGACTCAGGGAATTAAACTCCCCTCCCCAGGCGGTGTTCTGCCGTGGAAATGGAGGAGTGCCAAACGGTAAGTCTCAGTGCCTGATATTCTTGGAGGATAACTTAAAAAATATATACAAGTGCAAAAAGCCAAGGTCTTATTTCTAGCCTCCTTGATTTACAACACTAAGGCTTAGACAAAAAAAAAAAAAGAAAAATATGGTAGGTGTTTTACGGAGGTACCCCAACCTCCAGACACAGCATCACATATCATGGTGTCTGCTTCTAGAATGATAGAGAAACTGAAAATTGCTTACTGCCTGTGTCTGGGTTTCTGAACTCTAGGCTTCTGGCCAAATGAAGCTGACAAGTTGCTGGTAAAGTAATACAAACTCTCTTTTGGCCTGGAGAGATTTCTGGCTTTGCTTAGGAATCTAGATTTAAATATGATATTTGGTGGTGATGTGTTCCAGAGGCTGAGCATTAATGTGGTCACCAGTTCTAGATGAGAAAAGGGCAATATGGAAGAACTGGGGTATCAGGATATACAGGTGATGGTAGGAGGATGAGTACGTTGCCAAAGACTTAGGAGGGTGAATGAGGAAGGCTATGCAAGTGGGTGAGAAGATGGAGGTGTGAGAACGTGAGACTGAAAACCCAAAGGGTTAAGAAGACTATTCCTTGCAGTCCTAGAACAAATTAATTAATCATCTCATGCAGCTATTTCTGCTAAATGAGGGTGACACCAACGGATCTGCTGAAGAGAACTGTAAAACTCTACATTGCTAAAAATGGCTGCTATTAACTCAAATTCTACGCATGTCTAGGTTCCTCCCTCTCGGCCAATAGCACTTTCCATCTCCAATTGCGAAGTAATGGTGAATAATCTAGTGGCTGCAATGGAAGTCATGCAGATAAACACAACAAATTGGCCAGCCCACAATTTATTGATTTTTAAATAAACTAGCTCACTTCCTAAGCTACAAATTCAGTTCTAAACTGGTAGTAAAATAAAGCAAAAATCATCACTCTGAACTTGTGTCCCTCCTAGGTTTTTGTTACTGGACAAAGAGTAATTGCCAGTGACCCATCACTGCTTTCTACCGTCATCAATCCAATTAATAGTTCTCCTCCTCCCCACTCTGCTCAGATTTAAGCCATTATTCTGTACCAAGCACATTATCTGCAGCTGCCTTGGAAGCAAACACCAGTTTTTGACAACAGCAACAAGCACCTTCATTATTATTCAAGTCTCAACCTTAGGAAGATGATCAATGCTCTTTTACCTCAGGGAAGAAAGTTCTCAGAGCAAAATGTTTGTAGTCAAGGAAGGGAACAGTTCCAAAACTATCAACCACATCCAATTTATCCATCTGCAGCTCAGCAAAGCCTGCGAAACAGAATCCCAAGAGCAACATTTTAACTCAACCAACAACGGATAAGATCTTCTGCTGTTTTGTCTAACACAGAGTACGACCTTGCTTTTCATTAAAGAAGAAGCAATAGATAATTACTTGGTTGGCTGTGAAGAAGCTGAAATAAAATACAAAGCCAGGCCTAGACCCTGCTGTTCAGTTGTCTTCTATCATACAAATGGTTCTCATTAACGTGGCTGGTTCCATTTAAGGGTAAAAAAAAAAAAAGACAATTAAAAAGTCTTGTTTTTCCACAAATACAATTTTGGAGCCTACCATCACGTATCTCTTTCCGGAGCTCGCTCTCAAGGAGCTCCAATTGTTGGCTCTGTTTGCGACTCAGCTCCTTCGATTTGTGCCTGGTCACCCCCACGGCCACTGCAGAGACAGAGATCCAGCAAGAGATTGACGGGTTAAAACACAAAAAGGAAAAAACAGAACCAACTTTTACAGTTCTTGTATAGAGGGAAAGCAAGAAAGACTAGCATGGAAGAGGTAGAATTTCAAAGAAAAATTCCCAGTGAGGGATCACTCTAGAGAGGAAGATGCTCACATGTAACAGAAAAAAAAAAAAAAAAATTACTCATTTTCAAAGTAAAAACTAAATCAAATAACCTTCACTTGTAACCAAAGATTCCAGCTGGCTGAAAAGTAATGAAACTAGCCAAGTCTCCCTACAGCCACAGGCCACTTATATTGTTCTGTTCTGTTTTAATGTTTCTAAACATCCCCGGAGAAATAAAGTTGAAGCTTAAATGCAGAAAAAACCCCACAGATCCACAGTGAGCTACGTGAGTCAAACTTGCATAGATCAAATGGAGAGACAGGATGAGTGGTCCACAGAGAACTCTGCTATCTGGATAGTGCTTCTTTCTCCACTTCATTCTGCTTCCAACCTACACTGTAGAGGCAGTATACTGAACAAGTTAGGCACTTGGTTCACGTCCCCGCTCTGCTATTAACTAGCTGTGTGACCTCAGGTAAGTTCCTTAGCATCTCTGTGCCTGGCTGCCTTATGTTAAAGTGCCTGCCTCCTTATGATATTGACAGGATTCCAATAAGTAACTCACAGAAAGCATTTGGAGCTTCTTTTTAAAAATGAATATGTAACAGCTGTCTTTACTATTGTCAACTGTCCTTATTAGTCTAGAAATTTTTTCTTCTCTTAGTAGAAATTTCATGATAAAAGGATCGTGTTACCAGTAGATGTGAATAGTGCTGGAGGAAATAAAATCCAATACAGTAAGTCACCTACATACCATCATGTTCCATTGTGATAGTGGGTTTGTAAGCCCACTTTGTTCATAAGTCCAACAAAGTTAGCCTAGGTACCCAACTAACACAGTACTGTACTATAACAGGTTCATAATACTTTCAACAAAAATAACATGTACATAAAAAAAATTAAAATAAAAAGCATTTTTAACCTTATAGTATAGTACCCTGAAAAGTACAGCAGTACAGTACAACAACCATTATTCAGGGGCCGACATGCATATTCACATCTTGGAAAGTTCATAACTTGAAGGTTCGTATGTAGGGACTTTCTATACAGCTCTGCGCTGGACTACTTCATAGTCAACAGTCTTAATCATAACATGCATCATGAATCTTCAAGAAACGGTGGGGCAGGCAGTGATTCACAAATTGACTTGACTGTGGAACCCTTTTTCCAGGAGCATCACTTGGGACCATTGGTCCGCAGACCACCCGATAGGCAGCACCAGCTCACTGCCTGCAAAGGGAGCTAGCAGGCCACATCCCTCCAATCATGACTTTTTCCTGGCTGAAATCTCCAGGGGAAGCCACAGTGGGGGTGTTTCGTAGGTGGCAGCCCTAGGCCAGGTGTGTTTAGTGTTTTCACTAATGATATGATTGATGGACTAAAGGGTACACTTACTGAAGCTGCTAATGACACATGGTAAGAAGAGGAGAATTTTAAAGGGCTTTTCAGGTACCAATGAAATCAAGAGCCACATGTCAAACGGAGCCCTTTTCACCTTAAAGAATATCAACAATCTCTACCAACAAAGTGAAGGGAGAGGAAAGAAGAGTCACAGAGAGCCCAGGAAGAGAACAGACCTTCCTAGGGAGTCACAAAGTTTATTGACTCCATGATGAGACTGTTCTATCTAGAGCTGCCTGACAGCAGTGGATTTCTCAAAATTGAGCTCAGCATTTAGAATTTACAAGTAATCTTCTTATTCAAAGCCAGCACCAGCCAGGACCTTATTAAAATATCAGGCCCAATTTTGGATTCTAGATGCATATTAGTGGTGGCCAACTTGGGAGAGCTTAACAAATACCTGACATGATCATCAACAAACAGTACAAAACAAGGTCTCTACAGAGTGAATTCATTCCATTAGGCTAGTTAACAATACATATAAATCTTTTCTTCACTGGACTGGGAATTCCCCAAGAGAAAGGACCAGGACTGAACCCACCGTCCCAAGGTCCAGAGTTTTGCACAGTTATCAGCAACATAACAGGTGCTCAATAAACATCAGGTAAACACATGCATGAATGGATGGATGAGTGAGACAGTGAGTTTAGGGAAGGAAACAATGAGCAACTATTAACAGAAAACCATCAGAAAGGCGATGCCTGTACTAAGACAAGAAATTGAAAGGGCTCCATAGCTCTGGAGAAGAGTTCTCTGTTTTTTCTTTTTTTTTAAGGAGGACAAGAGGAAACAGACTTAAAGTGAAAAGCAGCTCAGAAACACAGGTCAAAAACTGAATGGCTACAGGTACCAGGTCTTCAGATGAGTTAAATGGCCTGTGTGGAGCAGTAAGGGAGTGGTGGAAAAGTGGAGGCGTTAGTCGCTCAGTTATGTCTGACTCTTTGTGACTCCATGGACTGTAGCCCACTAGGCTCCTCTGTCCATGGGGATTCTCCAGGCAAGAATACTGGAGTGGGTAGCCATTCCCTTCTCCAGCGGATCTTCCTGACCCAGGGATTGAACCTGGGTCTCCTGCATTGCAGGCGGATTTCTTACCATCTGAGCTGGCAGGGAAGGGAGTGGTTGAGTCTGGCAAAAGTGTGGTGAACACAAGCCCTCCCTCCAGGCAGATCTGCTCCCCAGCTCTAGCAAACCCATGCTATGGAAACATCAGGATCCAACGACACAGATCTTTATAATTTTCAAGTGATTTTAAAGAATGTGAATCATCTCATTTTAAAATGTTGTCAGTGACTTCAAAGTTTTAAAAATGCTACTTGAGCCAAACAAGACACCTTGGTGGGCTGGACTTCATCCAGTGAGCAACCACTATGGGATCACTGTGCCTGGATGAGCTGCGGAACATTTTAATAGACATTACAGATCACACTTCCAAAATACAGTTCTGCCAGAAAGGAAGGGCTGGGGTCGAGGGTGTGGATGTTACTGGTGTGAGAAGCCAGGATGAGATGACCGAGTTCCGGGAGCCCCATATCCCAGAGGAATTCCAAGGAAATAATGTAAATGGGACATCTGTCATCATAATTCACAAGTTTGGTGAAGCAAAGTAGATTATATTTCTCAAACACTAAGGTATCATCTTTGTAATTCAGCCTTTTATTAATGAAGCAATCTAAAAAAATATTTAAGAAGCCCTCAGTGTGAAACTATTAGTCCTTTCCTGAAGTTTTGATTTGGGTTTTCATCCACCGATACTCAACTGAAGCAAACTGTCCCTGAAAGCAGGAAAGTCTTCCTGCCTGCCGAGAGGCCCCAGGGAATAATTTCTCTGAAAAAATTAAACAGGGCACTTACCAAAAATGACACACACTAGCAAGATGGGAAGCCCAATCAGAAAATACCAGTTGGAATGAACTGATTCCCGTTCGACAGAGAGGGTCAGGTTTCCCAGTTTGACCTAATAGCACAAAGAGTGTCATTAGACCCAGTTGAGGTGAGGAACACATTTTTCCCCCAAAATGGTTTTCTCCAAGATTCAAAAAGAGGTGGCAAGGTAAGTAGGATAGCTGAGTAGGTTAGCTATGTGCGCGTATGCTAAGTCACTTCAGTTGTGTACAACTCTGTGTGACCCTATGAACAGCAACCTGCCAAGCTCCTCTGTCCATGGGAATCTTCAGGCAAGAATACTGGAGTGAGTTGCCATGCCCTCCTCCAGGGGATGTTCCCAACCCAGGGATCGAACCCGTGTCTCTTATGTCTCCTGCATTGGCAGGTAAGTTCTTTACCACTAGTGCCACCTGGGACCACCAGGGAAGTCCCCAAAAGTCATCTTTAGAGGCAGCCCTTTGCTGCTCACCTTCAGAAACCTTGCAACACTGTCCCCTACCTTCCGCTTCACTTTTCTTTATAACAGTTACCACCATCTTCAATTTATTTTCTATACCGCATGCCTCATTAGGTAAGCTCCATAAAGGCGGACTTTGGGGGGGGGGGGGATCTGTTTTCTTCTCTGCTGTGTCCCTATGTCCCAGTGCAGGCATTCAGGAATGAGTCATGAACAACGAAGAACGCTAGCGTTTGCTCTTTTTAACCAACTTGACACATGGGAGCACTTGTGGGTTTAGTTATTGTTATTCATTTTATAATTATTATGACCCTCTTTACAACTGATGGACCAAGGGAGGCTCAGTTAAAGCCAACTTATCTATGGTCACACAGCTATTAACTGGTGCCTCTGGGACATGAACACATTTTTTGTTTCGCCTTCCAGTCTGATGTTCTCTTTTCTTGTCCTTTATCCATTTATTTATGACTCTAGATGATAAAGCATTTTGGGAGGGACATAGACCGTGCAGAGTCTCATATGGCATGAACACTAAAAATGGAAGTTTCTAATATGTTTCCCTTCCCCATGGTCTCATGTCTTTATTGTGGGACATAAATATACCAATGATGGGACCCTCAAACATGTCTGGGAAAAGATTAAATGCAGTGAATATGACTTCACAGTAGAGGAAGCAGCCCATGACCCATAGATTACCTGGTCTCCACTAGCCTCTACTGTCACTTTCAGTGTGCTGGGGAGACCCCATCCTGGGTTTCTGTTAAGACATGTCACCTCTGTATTCAGGCAAAGAATGATCGCTCATTTGTCAATGGGGTCTAGAGATTCTGCTTGCAGATGCTACAGTCTAGAACAAAAGACTGTTCTACGGCTAGAACAAAAGCTATCAAGACATTATTATTATAAACAGTGGTGTGCTCAATGCTCTTCCATTCCAAGAGGCACATGGATGAATTCTGCAAGCTATTTTGGGGAAATAATGCTTGGGCCTGAGACACCAGCTTTGTTTAATCTTCACTTAAAGTGAAGACCCAAAGATCCATAAAAGATTCTATCTTGGCTTCTGGTTTAGCCAAGGAATTGAGAGAGTTAATTCTTAGATAGGTTGATAAGGAGTCCAGGGCCCCTAAGGAAAAGAAGGGTCTGGGACCCTCAAGGAGGAGAAAAGGACAAACTTTTTTTTTTTTACATTCCTTCATCTTAGTCACATAAGACTTTTTTTTTCTTAAACTCTAGTTGTTATGGCAACAATTTATTTTTTAAAGAAAGTTAGTCTTTTTTTAAGCCCAGAGCTAATGATTACACAACAAAGCAACTTATCTTGCTCAAGAGTATGTTTTTCCTTAAGTTCTGTACTAATGATTATATAACAACAATGTATCTTGCTGGAGGACATGCTTCTCCTTCTTAACAGGAACCTTCTACTAATCCTGCTATGTTAAGATGTATGTTGTGGGAGTGGGTATGGTAAGACCTTTCTATTGTTAGTAACCAATTGAAAAAGTATATAAGACCTTGGAAAGACTAGCAAGTGGGGAACTCTCCATGTCTTTCTGATGTCTATGTCAGAAGCTTTCTCTTTCCCTTTTTCACTGTAATAAAATTTTTGCTACACGAAGCTCTGAGTGTCTGAAGCTGAGTCCCTGGTCCTGAAGCTAAATCCTGTTCTTTGCAGATCAGGAACCTGGCATTGTTCACTGTAAGGTATCAGAATCCCTCCAAATAAGGCAAAACTAACAGGTAGGACTGTCAGGTGACTTACCTGAACTTTCTTGGAAGAGGTGGCGATGCTGTTTGCAGCAGTGATGTGTTTAATTTTGCAAAAGATGGTGGTAAGATCTTGATTTCTAGTAATATTTTCAAAGCTGCAATTTAATGACTTATTTTTTCCATAGAAGAGAGTAATTTCAATGTCTTCCTTAGAAATGTTGAAGTTATCATTTTCTTTCTGTGAAGAACAAGATGAAGAAATCTGGGCACGTGTGGAAACTCACAAACATAACACACCTTTCTGGTTGAGGGGAGCACATTTCCCCTGCCACGCCTTGAATGAGAGAGACATACTTGAATTTTTACTTCCAATTCTGTGTCCACCTCAGACTCAGCTCGATATCCTGTGAATCTGGGGTCATCAAGGTACTGCAGGCTTCCACAATCCAAGGCGGTCTCCTGGACTCTGAGCTTCACAGTGACATTTGTAGGCCCTTTCAAATTCTTTAAAACGGGGGCTAAAAATATGCAGTAATTTGCCACACAATATTCAGAGACCTGAGGGAGAAGAAAAAAGCATTTTGACAGCTTCATTAATGAATCTCAGCTCTGGGATTGAAGATCTAAGGGACCTTGGCAACTGAACCTCTTTGTGCCTCTGTTTTCGCCTCTGTAAAATGGGGATAACAGTACTACCTACCTCACGGAGTTGAATTAACTCTAAATGAGAGGAGGACTCACTAAATTAAATGAGACTCTCCATGTGAAAATGCTTACACATTCATGCAAAAAAGCCCTCAACAAATGCTAATGTGATTATTAACACTATCAGTAATAATGAAAGCAGAAGATGAAATAATGAGGGGAAAAGGGTACTTGGAAAGAAGTCAGTGAGAGAAAGGGGAAGGCTTTGCACTAGCAAGCCTGTGTGTCCTTCAGGGCATCAAGCCTGAGTCCTGGGAAGCTGCAGGAAGGGAGGACCCAGTCCTTCAGCAAGGCTAGCTGCTGACCTGCATGCTGCTGGCTTAATTCCCTGTGTTGGGTAACCTCTGTGCTTTAGCAGAAATCACTAACCACAAGGAGGCAAACGCTTTGCAGGCCTGACAAAAAATAGAGGAAAACAAAGGTAAAAAGGACAGCACAGCCCCCATAAAAGAAAGAGCATGAAGATGGGAAACAAGGCAGAAAGTATGGCCTACTTTACAAACTTGGGCTTCCCTGGTGGCTCATTGGTAAAGAACCCACCTGCAATGCAGGAGACGTGGGTCCTGGGTGGGGAAGATCCCCTAGAGGAGGAAATGGTAACCCACTCCAGTATTCTTGCCTGGAGAATTCCACGGACAGAGGAGCCTGGCAGGCTACAGTCCATGGGGTCATAAAGAGTCAGACACAACTTAGTGACTAAACAACAACAGCTTTACTGGCTTCTTTAAAACAAATAAGCAAACATAAATGCCGTCATTTTCAGGAGTACAAAGAGATGGGCATAGAAAGCTGCTGGGAGAGGGGAGGTTGACAAATATTCTAAAGAAGAGCAACTAAAACTCACAAAATGAAATTTGCTAGGTGGGGAGTTTTCCTCTTTATTATTTGCTGTCTAATATTGGAGTTTTGAAAAGAGGGTAGGAAGAAGCAACAGGTGAGAAAATCAGATGAAAAGCGCTGAGACACGGATAAGCAAAACCTCCCTTCACCTTTAAGCCCCTTTCCAAACGACTGCCCTGAATCTCTCCTTCACATATCTGGCAGCATGAAGAAAACCACGAAACCCACAGCCTCTCCCTTCTCAACAGCTGTAACCCCAGCAGGCTGCCTTTTGCTGAAGATACCTTCCAGGAAGATGACTGGGGATAGGGTCACCCTAACCTCATTATTCTCAACTCTCTAAATTTCCATGCCTGTGACCAGCTCCCGTCATCTGAAATACTCTTTTTCGGCAGTTCCCAAGAAACTTCTTGGCCAGCTTCACTGGCCATCTTATTTTCTCTCACTCCTTCAAATGAAGCTGTTCTGTAAGATTCCATCTTAGGCCCTCTTTTCTTCCTTCCCTCTGCCCTCACGCCCAGGATGTCAATCACATACTCCCTCCAAGGACAATGCCAGAGAAATGGCCAATCATCTCTAGCTCCACCATGTCCCCAGCATCCCTGGATACTGGCACGAGCATCCTCAGGGACCTCCCAGGCTTTTTTCAGTTACTCCTCCACATATGATCCTACACACCATTGCCAAACTCATCTTCATAAAGGGTACTTACCTCACACCACTCCCTGCTCAAAGATCTTCAATACCTCCCCATCGCCTACAGAATTAAGGGCAACATTTTCAGTCTAATCATTTCTTATGGCCCAATGTGGTTTTCCAGCCATCCCTCTGGTTCATTCCCAGCCCATCCTCTTGGTTCCAGCAGAGCTGCAATATCACTGATATTCCCACCAGGGGCCTCTGAGTAGATTTGTCTCCTCTGTACCTGAAATTCCCTCCCTGCTTCCACCTGCCCAAGTCCTACCATCCTGCTCCACACCACAGACCTGCTGAAACCTGCCCAATTTCAATTACCTTTTCCTTTAGAAACACACAGCGGGGTGTCTGAGCCAGAAGAGAGTCAGCAGACCTAGAACGCAACGATACCCTGTGCTCTCAGCTTTCCATCGCAGTCAATTAGCCATCTCCCGCCATGAAGGCAATGACTCTCTTATTTCTTTTGTCCCCTGGACCTGGGAAAATGTTTTACCCACAGCAGGTACTCAATGAATTCTACTTGATTCAGGGACAGCACTAGGAGGGAGAGCAAGTTCACTTACAAATGCAAGCAAGGCCTCTGGTCAGAGGGTCAACCTAAATGAAGCACTCAACAGGAGGTGTTGACATCATGGAGACGTGACCTGGAGTCAGATACAACATGAGGCTTGGAACTGGCTCTGAAGGGTATCAGGACATGGATGTGCATCCTGATAAGGTTCTGGGAGGACTTAGGAAGGCCTCCTGGATCTAGGCCAGAAGCCACACTGGTCCCAAGCAAAGGCCAGGTCTGCGGCCACTCACACGCCTGTCAGCTTTGGCAGGAAGTGGTCTGACCGGGCCTCCGAAAGGCTGTTATCACATCTCTCATGAAGGAAGAACAGAAAGAGGAAGAGAGAATGAGGAGAGCATGCGAGAAGAACTGATATGTGCACTCAGCAGCCCCAGCCTGCTTCTGAAATCCATCAGTTCACATGACGAGGCCCATGCGTGACTCATGTTGGGGCATGAACTGAGTGGAGATGGGGACCCCTCGGCGGGGAGATGAAAGGCAAGAGGAGGTGAGGTCAGAAGGAAGGTACCAAATCAGTTCAAAGAGACAGGGCGAGAGGAGAAGCACGTGACAGGCTCTCTGGGAGCCTTGCAGGTCACTCCATCTCTGACAACAGTATGCTAAGTGCAGTGGGACCACCACCACCTACTCGTCCCAGAAACACTCATCTTTACATCACACCTCAGCCACTCAGAAGGCATGTTCACACGTGTTGATAAGCACAATCTCATTAACATGACTTGCCACAATCACATAGGGAGGAGATGGCAGCTCTTGTCATACCAAGTTCATTCCTTTTCCCTCTGTGCCACAGCTCATAACTCCAAGTCTGAGGTCATATTATTTCCATTATAGCACAGAGGGTAATGTCACGCAACAGGTAAAACCTTATAACAGCACAAAAGCACAGAAACCAAAAAGTATCCCCAACATATCAACGACTCAGTGGACATGAGTTGAACAAACTCCAGGAGACAGTGAAGGACAGGGAAGCCCAGAATGCTGCAGTCCATGGGGTCACAAAGAGTCCAACACGACTGAGTGATTGAACAGCAACAAATATTTTAGTGTGATGAAAACAAAAATCATCCTTGAAGATAACTATTATTACAAAGCAGCTGAAGACTTACATTTCGTTTTACCTCGTGAGAAAAGATTAAGTTGTCAATTACATCAAAATTTCGGCCCAAGATGGTTATATTTTGACCACCACTGCAAGAAAAAAATAGGAGTTTCATAGATACACACACAGGCATTTTGCATTTATGAATGAAACCCATCACTTTATTCATAATATTAAACTCAGTTATGTTTGAGAGCAAATTAATAAATTTTAATTTCAAATGCATGACATTTTTATGTCTTTTCATGATACTGGCCACAGATCATAATTTTTTAAGAAACATAAGTGTAAAAATTCAGGTTGGATCCTGTTTTAGTTCTAGGAAAATGCCCAGATTCTTTTCTAGAATTTTGAATTTTATTGTATCATGCTACCCCATATAATTAGATCATCAGCTGCACCTTGAAAAGGTTTCACTAAACAGAATTTTGTTTGATTGCTGTTTAATCTATATGAAGACTCATCAATCTAACAATTTTCAAAATCAAACTCCCAACTTACCAATTACATTTTATGTAGGGAGACAGGGAGTACTTTGGACAAGGTAAAATTATAAATGACATTACAAATATAAATTCCTATTTGGTAAACCACATAAATAACAGCTATGTCCTAGCTCTCCAAAACTAAGCCAAATGATTTCACATATTCTTAGCACATAATTGCATTTCAGCAAAATGGCCATTAGAAGTGAAATAAACAGCTGTCCACAACTCTGGCTGCCCCCACACCCCTGTTCACATAGGTCACTAGACACTCATCCTAAGCGACAGGAGCCTGGACAGGTCAGCTCCATCGGCCAGCAGAGATCATGATGACAAGACCAGGAGGCAAGCACGAGAAGGCCAATTTGTGTTGGGCAGAGGGAAGGCATTAAGCCCTGAACCTTCCAGCCACCAGGGGGAAGGCCAAGCTGGCCTCACGCCAGCCTGTCACCGTCACTAGAAAACCAGGCCAAGTGTGGTCTGCCAACGGCCAGACTGAAGAGCCGTGTTCTTGCCCAGGAGTAACCGAGAGATACTGGCTCAGACAGTCACAGGTGATGAGACATTAGGAAACCGCTTATCTTACAACAAAGCACAGAGCACAGCAAGCCTGGGCCAGACCACCCGGGAGCCTGAGCAAGCTGTCTGAATGCTCCACACCTCAGTTTTCTCATTGGCAAAAAGGGTTATGCATAGGGGACCCCGTAGGCTTGTGAGGATTTCCTGAGTCGAAAGATCGGACACCCTGGGCATATGGGGAGTGTTGCATCACCGTTTGCTCCTATTTATAGGAAGGACTGAGACCCACGGCTGGGAGAACCATGCTAGAGCCTTGGTTTGGAAATGTCAGCTTTCCTTATGCTACTGTTAGGAATGGAACCGAGGTCCCAACCTCCAGGACCTCAGCATGTGACTCTGTTTGGAGATAGGACCCTGAAAGAGGTAATTAAGGTTAAATGAGGTCATTAGAGTGGGCCCCAATCCAATATGACAGGTGTCCTTATTTAAAAAAAAAAGGAAAGAAAGACAGGAGATTATAACACAGACAGGCACAGAGGGAAGACCATTGTGAAGACACAGGGAGAAGATGGCCCTCCTCAAGCCTAGGAGAGAGGCTGCAGGATAAATCAACCCTGACAGCACCTTGATCTTGGACTCATAGCTTCCAGAACTTTGATTAAATACATTTCTGTCATTTAAGCAGTCCAGTCTGTGGTACTTTGTTATGGCGGCTCTAGCAGTCTAATACATCCACCTCTCACTTCACCTCAAATAAGAATATTAGAAGTGATTTTTTTTTCTTTTTCATTTTCCTTTTCTTTTTTTTTTTTAAACAAAGCTTCATCTGTAGTTTTACCTAGACAGTACTTTGAAAGTTAGTTTCATGCTGTGTTAGGTGGAGAAACTATCTTTAGGTTTATATCCCAAAATCTTAATGTGAATTTAAATTCAACTAGGGGGAGAATTTTTTTCTTAATATAACAGTCATCTGCAAGGGTTTCTTTGGAATTTCCGTTTCTCACATAGGGAGTATCTTTGAAATATAGACACTGCTTCTCATTTAGATAGTTCCCAATATTTCTTGAAATTATTCAAAAGAGCTTACTCTAAAGGTTATAAAATGAAGGCTGTAAGAAGGAAGAAGCTTTGAGTCATACGCAGGAGTGAAATGTAGTGAAGAGGATTCTGTATTTGTATCAGAAATCTAGGCTTAGTTACTACAGTTGAACAAACATTGAAAAACACAAACATGATCTGAAGAGAAACCAGAATTTCAACAAACATTTTAGCGGTGAGTTTCCCGGCAGCCACAGCTAAGAATAAAACAAGATGTACTCACAGTATTTACTGTGATGATGGGAGGCAACCTACTTCTCAGGTATGCCTCTGTTTTCTAAGAATAAATCCTAAAGAGGAAGTCTGTGAAAATTTAGTTATGACAATTATTTCTATATTTATTTGAGTGAAATCCATGATCTTTATACATATGGCCTTGTTAACCACAACAAGAGAAAAATACACCCTAGAAAGTACCTGATCCAGGTGGTAGCAGGATATATGAGGGAGCAGTGGGGCAGAGCAATATAAGACAAGGGTCCCACCGAAGTACAGTTCCCGCCATCGAACTGGATACACACATCCTTCATTTCTTTTCGGCTCGGTGGAAGAGAGAATTGCATATGGGTGTCATCTATCACGTGGCTAACCTGTATCCTATAAAGGGGTAGAAGAGAGCTGTTCGGTGACACAGATACCCAGCACAGTTGATTACCCGAGGAGACAGGATATGAATTTCATTTGAACTACAACAGCTCCCAAACTAAACTATCAGAACAGCTGCAGGCAGCTACTGATTAATCAGGGCCCACTTACCCAGCATGGGTATTATCTGGGGCCAGGTTCCTTTCTCTTTTGTGCATTTTTATGTTTTTATTTGCATTTCCCTTAGAAGTGGGGAGAGAAGGAAATGCAACCATTGCCTTTAAAAAGCCCTAATATAATAGGAAGTGCAAAGTGGACTGGGTATCAAAGTATATTAAGGAATTGCCATTCATTTTGAGTGTGCTAATGGCACCATCCTTATCTGTTACACATACATACTGAAGTAGTCATGAGTCAAAGGATATGGTGAGATATCCTGGGATATGCTCTTAAAAACTCTAGCCACCATCTTTCCACCATTCTCAAAAATGTGGAAGAGACAGATGAAATAAGATTGGTAAAACACTGAATTTGGAAGTTGGAGGATACGAAAAGGTTCTCTGTTGTGTATGATTAGAAATTTCCATAATGAAAGGCTTGAAAATCAATCAAGCACTTGCAGCGAAGGTGTCGTAGAACCCAACCCTGGGCAGAGATGGATTCTGCCATTCAAAGAACAAAGAGTTCAACACTAAAGTCCATGCCAGGAGCCCAGGGGCCTTGGAAACAACCAGCATCAGAGCTCCTGACGATTTCCAGACAGAAATTTAGCTAGGACTGTCCTGGGTGCTCTTGAAACCTGCAGGGCATGCCCTCAACACCCTTTGGGAGTCAAAGCAAAGCCTTCTACAGCATTCCCTCTGCAGCTTCCTCTGTATATCACATCTACAATGAGCCTCTAAAGCACAAGTCATGAAGACAGGGTTGTATCTGGATAATGCTCAGTATAATTATACCACGTGAGAATCTACTATTATTACTTAAAGGCTTTGTACATGATTATTGACTATAATGCCATAGCCTTTAAGCAGTAATAATAGATTCTAACAACAAGGCAAATTTAGAAATATTTGAGCCAGTTTGTACTGACACTTTCTCAAATTTACATTCTAAGATTTTATATTCAGAGCAAAGCTCTAGGAAACTCATTGTAAACTGGCTGATCATTAAAATTCAAATTTGTTTATCAAATTGTGAAGGAGAGAGGCAGAAATATGGATCATTGCATTACTATTCTTATATTTTTCTCCTTGGAATAATTAGGTATTTAAAAGATGCTGTATTAAGAGAGGTTAGGATTATGGCATGAACTCTGATACAGAATTAACTGGGTATTACATTTACTGCTCGTGAACTTGGGTTCACTACACAGATGTGGTTACTGAAATGCTACATACAGAAAGGTCTCTCTTAGTCATTTAATTTAATAACTGCAGTATCTCAAGACACACTCGGAATCGAAATGAGAGCATAAAGAGTCAGAAACAGGGTAATGCTCTAAAAAACGACTTATTTTCCAGTGAAGCTGATTGCCTTTCAGTGAACACACAGGTGTCTAACTTCGCTACACAAAATGAAAGATTTTTGCAGAGAGGTATTTAGCCAGGATAAACGATACAAAAATATCTATGTCGCATAGATACAGCCACTAATGTGTGCTGGATAATTCTGGTAAATAGCAGAACAGGGAAGAAGAGCACCCAAGAAGCAGCTTTTTTCATCAAAATGACAGACATCCCAAATTTACTGCTAGGAGGGGAAGGGGATGACGGTTAGATGCAGCAAATGAACTAAAACAAAGAATTCAGTATATAAGTGTGGCAGATTAAAATGCTGTACAAATCTGTTTTAGTAGTTAAGAACCAAAACCCCATGCTTCAGTGGATTGTCTTTGACACATTTCCATGGTGAGAACAAACTCACTATTCTACATCATGTAGATGGCAACATCTTTTTACTTTAAATTAACCAACACCTCTAAACACTAACAAGCAGAAAACGCAAATGATTTATTATGTTATTATTACTTTATCTCATTTTGGAGAGTAACATTTAGACAAGAGTGTTAGTAAAATACTGAGATTTTCTTCTCTCAAAGTTTCATTGAAAGAATGTGTTAGGGAAAAGAGGTCATAGAAATAATGGTGTTCAAATGGTACATCATTGACCAGATATTTGTGTTGGGGTGTTTTCTTCTTTTTAACACTAATGGATGTTTCATTTAGTTATTATCTGAGCCTGAAACCAATCCAATACAGCTGCTGCTGCTGCTAAGTCGCTGCAGTCGTGTCCGAGTCTGTGCAACCCCATAGACAGCAGCCCACCAGGCTCCTCTGTCTGTGGGATTCTCCAGGCAAGAACACTGGAGTGGGTTGCCATTTCCTTTTCCAATGCATGCATGCATGCTAAGTTGCAATACAGAGAAGGTTACAAAAGAATAAAATGGATCAGAAAATTTGTCCTCTCAACTTTTAATAATACATTGGAAGAGTGGTCCTATTTTCCCATCAAATTCTAAGGTACTCAACTATTTTTCTAAGTGGATCATCTTCAAAATGATGTCTGTTCCTCAAATTACTTGATTTTGTTCATGAAAACAAATCAGGAACCCAATAGGCAGCATCCTGGAATTACTGTATTTTGAGGTATTGGGGGTTACATGGCACAGATTCTCCCACAATTAACTTCAATGTGGTGCTTAAATTATTTTACTTCTTGAAATCATGTTATATCAAATATACAGAATAACTAGCTCACACTGGCACATGGAAAGAAATTAACCATAAAAAGATTATAATCTCCGTGCTATTCCTCTGGCATAAGTTTTAGCTTTTCAGTATGTTACCAAGAATAAATCACTCATATTTCAACTCACACATCCTTATCACAAGTACTGGTTCCTTTCAGGATCATTGTGATGTTTGATGCTGTGAGAAAGTTTGCTCCCGTGACGGTCACATTAGTTTTCCCTAAGGTCGATATTTTCTGTGGCTCAATGGACTTAACAGAGAAGACCTATTGGAAAGAAAAGATTAAAACACAAAATCAAAGCTAAGAAATGGCATTGTTCCAAAAAAATCTGTTTATGCACTGCTGGTCGAAGAAATCACTGGGAAATTATAACATTTTGCAAACACAAGCAGAGAGTGTTTAATGAAATCAATGTATTCAAGGAGGAGTGCTGCAGATGCATGTCTCTCAACATGCGACAGCATGAGGTCAAACCAATTAGTCTTTGTCTCACAAGACAGTCGAAAATACAGTTGAAGAGTCTGACATTCTGTCTGAAGAGTGAGATATCACTAGAGTTCTCAAACATGCTTGCTGCCTCACAGCCTCTGGAGGCTCACAACGTACCAAAATGAAGTAAAAGATGAGGCGTCCACTGACTGTAAGTCAACAACAGATTCATCATTAAGTTGGAATAAATGTCATCCAGGATAACTTAAATTCCCAAGAAAGCAGTTCCTATTTTTTTGTTTGTTTCAGTAGGCTATTTGAATCAAGGAGTATACTGCAGGGAAAAAAAAATCTCAAGAAACCAACCAGTTAAGTCACCTAATATCAAGTAGTTGGATGCCTAAACTACTGGAGCCATCCATTGTTATTCCACGTTTGTAGATACCATCTCCTTTTTGGAACCCATTACAAGCTTTATCAGGCTTTTTTCTATCAAGAAAGTTTCCCTTGGAATAACCCGATAACTGGGGCCCCATCATGTAGATTTATGCACCTTACTTCTCTATTTGCAACATCTAATCAAATTCCCCTTAAAAAAAAAAAAAAAGCCCTTTATTTGATGGCAAGAATCATTTTCCCTTTCAAAGACAAACCAATCTTGATCTCTTTCACTTTTCTCTACAGATGCCACTATCTTTTTGCTCATTTAGTAGTTGTTTTGTAGACTATTTCCAGCAAGTCTATATTCTTCTATAATATGGACCAAACAGCAAGATTCTAAGATTCCAGCCCATACAAAGCTCAGCAGATCTTTAGTATGAGTGAATTTTCATACTCACACTCTTAGTATTTGAAAATGACCCCCAGGTCCAGAGATGCTTAATCACGTGGAGTTTGGCTAAGTCATAAATACCGAGTGTATCCACTTAGAGGATAAAGTCTAGGAGGAAGCCACTGAAGGCACTGGGGGAGCTCGTGTCCAGCACCTGCCTGCCACCTGTTTCTTCAAGTGCCCCAGTATCCACTGCTCCTTTGTATGTATGATGCTCATCAGGATGGCCTTGCTCCGCTGCCCACCCTGCTGAAAGGATGTTTTATCATTCTGCTCCTTGACAAACACAGGTGCTTTATGGTGGAACAGTCAACATCACTCATTATCACTGTGGATTGATTTTCCAGATTGAGGTAAATTCATTGTTAATGTCATCACAGCAATGATGTAATGCGACAGGGAATTGATTTCGGTCGCAGAATTTATTTTAATCACTTAGTAAAGGACTTCAGTCTTGTATTTATAGAATCACAGAGGGCCTGAGAGGGTCACTTTAATTATTCTGTTAGAGTTGACTGCATTTTATGGGGGAAATTATCTGCAAGAGTGGTACTTGGAATGGGGGGGATTAGCAAAGACATGGAAATAAATCCCTTGCAAATGTCAAGTGTGTGTTGTATACCAAAAGGCTTACTCTTTGCTCTGACAGGATGCCAGCTAACTGAACAGGTATTTGTTAAACACCTACAGGATCACTGGGATGGCACGAGGTGCTGCGGGGGACACAGGACCTCTGGGTGCACTAGATCAGGAGAAAGTAAACTCCTAGATTTGCCTGGAGCAAGTTAAATTCAGACCACTGCTCATTCTTGGACAGCCCATGAAAAAAAATGTCAAAAGAAGAATATTCCATGACATGTGTAAACACATGAAATTCAAATTTCAGCATCCATAAATACAGTTTTTTGGGAACACAGCCACACCATCATTTATGCATTGTCTGTCACTGCGTTTGCACTATAATGGCAGAGCCGAGTCTTTGCAACAGATCACGTGGCTTGCAAAGCCTGAAATATTTACTGTCTGACTTTTTGAAGACAAAAATCTGGCGGACCCCTGCACCACTGGGTCCACTTTCTTCTTAGGGAAGCAAGAGGCTTTAGGTAAACCTCGATTCAGACTTCACATTTATATCCAGCTCAGCTCTGACTCTCGAGTTTCTTTGCAGATAGCCCTTCTCACTTCTTCTTCTTAGACAGTTGATGTCTGCTCAAGTGAAATTTCAAACACGCCAAGTAAATGCTACTTCTTTGCTTTCAGGAGAGGATAAAAAGAGAGCCTTCTAAATAACCTAAAAAAGATTTTCTAAAGGGGTTATAGTTTGCTCCTTAAACAGCTCCGCAAATACCATCAGAGGACCTGCCATGTCACCTGATTAACTTTTTATTTCCCCCTGAGTAGAGACAGTTTTGCTACTTTCAAAAGGATTTTGTTTTAAAACCTTATTGTTGACAGAGGTTTCCATTGGCTGTCTAGGATGGAATCTAGCCCTGGTCTATCTTGTGAAAGCAGATGCTTCATGTCTGCTTGCAAAGAGGGTCAGATTAGTTGTCCTTAGTCTGCTTAGAGAACCTCTTTTAATAAGTGAGTTAAAGTGCTACCAAGGGGACCTCATTAAATAAACAGCACAGATATACAAGAAAAAAAAAAGACAGTGTACCTGTATGGCTGTACTGGATGCCTACAATTCTTAGAAATACAACACTTGCTATTTTTACTGATAAATAGTCTTTAAAAATCCAGTACATACAAAAGGCCAAGAATGATCTTGTCACACACTCAGTATTCTAGATTTATTTCTGTATTTGAATCAAGACTTCATTCATAACCTGAAATGAAGTAGCAGGTCCCATAAGCTGACACACACAAGGGGTTAATTTAAAAACGTAATTTAGCTTGTTGCAAAGAGATTATTCCTTACAGCCCTGTGGAGTGAGATTCCTCCCTCATCCTATGCCCAAGGATTTCCATTTATCAAAATCAAAACACCATTGGCTCTACCCCTTAGAGCCCTGGGTTGCCCAGCAATTAACCTTAGAACAGTCTACTTTCTGTCAGTTACATTTTAAAGACTTAAGGGTTATTTTTAAATGGCTGCACAATTTTAAATTATTTAATAAAATATTTGGAACTCTGGTTGCTCACAAGTTTAAATCACTGCCTATTTGATATTTTAAAAAAGCACATTAGAAACTGGTTAATTAGGTGATTACAGAATACCCAGTTATTTTATTTTTTAAAAATAAAGTCATTATAAGACACTGGAAATAGCACAACCACTAAGAACTAGTTATCTTTGGAAAGGTCTAAGAGGATTACTCTTGACAGTAAGGGTACCTTTTGTGAAACCTGACGTCAACACAATTCAAATTACCATGACATTAATGGAGAAACTACCACTATGATTGAAAAGAATATTAGAAAGAGGTACATTAGGAAGGCTCAACTTATTAAGACCAAATTGTACTCTTATTAATCTGTTTCCAAAAAAAAATCTGAATACAGCAAAGCTCTCTGTAGGCCTGGACCTGAATCAACACTCAGTAAAACGTTTCTCAGATTTTCACTCGTGAAATTAGTTCAAACGAGACTGGATAAAAAGTCACATGGATTCAAAAAAACCAGCTGGAAATCTGAAACCAAAGGACATTAGAGAGATGAAAGGTAGCACAACTAATTAAAGGAAAGTGCCTTGTAGGGCCCTATAAGGGTGAGAATTTGGTTCAGAATTATTTAACATCTTTATTAACGACCAAAAAGGAAGTAATATATTAATGAAATGTATAAATTGAGAAGAGTGGTAATCAGCAGTGGAGATGGTAAACTGCAAAAAGAGGTGAGATGTGGAAAGAGAACACCAAAATACAGTCCCACCAGAGAAAAATGAGTGTTAATTGGAACAAAAACGTCGTGTGCATCTGATGCTCAGCCCCCAGCTGAATGCTTCTTCATGGCCACCCATCTGTGAAGGGACTGGTCCTAGGGAGCTTGAGATGCAACTGCCACTTGGTCCTAGGAATTATCAAGAGTTAGAATGCCAACTGAGACAGACCTAGAGACTTCTGAGCAGGTGACAGAACAAAGCCTTGCGCAGAGAGATCAAGGCTTGCTTCTCTGACCTGGGGGACTTGAAGGCGAGGCTGCCGAGGCTAGTCCACCAAGTAGCTACTCTTGGTCACCGAACCTTCTGGGTCCTCAAACCTGGCTGAGGTGCCCAGGACTCTGTGACCAGGGTGGGCAATGCCGCCATTCCATTAGAGACCCCTGCTTTCAGATTTAACCCCACCAATCAAAACCCATCCCTCTGTTGAGCTTCAACTTCAGTATGAGATGCTTGGTGCTCCCCTCTCCTGAGGGCCTCAGTTTCCCATCTCAAGCCTTCTCTGCTCTTCCCATCTTAGGGAAGATGCCAGGCTTGCCTGGGTCCAACTCCTTTTCTTCGACTATGCTCCAACCTATCCCCCTCATCCCAAGCCTTCAACACTAATGCACACCCCTGGCAGCTTCCCCAGGCCACCCAAGAGAAGTTCCTTCCAGACTGACTTTTATCACTGATACTACATTGAGGTCATGCGATGTGGGTGGTTTAATTGCTAAGTCATGTGTAACACTTACAACCCCATGGACTGTAGTCCACCAAGCTCCTCTGTCCATGGGATTTCCTAGGCAAAAATACTGGAGTGGGTTGCCATTTCCTTCTCCAGGGGATCTTCCCAACCCAGGGATGGAACCTGGGTCTCCTGCATTGCAGGTGGACTCCTGCACTGCAGGCAGATTCTTTACCAACTGAGCTATAAGGGAAGCCCCATGCAGTGTATACTAGTGGTTAAAGCTGTGGCCTAGACTGCCTGGGTTCAAATTTCGTGTCTATCACTCACTACCTACTGACCCTGTGCAAGCCAACATTTGTCTATAAGGTGGGGAAAATAGGTCCATCGTAAAGCTCCAGTAAAGAGGCACTCTGAGTTCAGGATATAACCCCAGGCTTCACAAATACGGGCCACCCCTAGTCAATTCTGCACATTCTGGCATTCCTGCTTATAGCTTTTTCTGTCGTACATACTAAGAAGCTTCGTAAAAATGCATCCCCAACTATTATAAGTTCTGTAACATAAACTCCAGAGGGCACACATTTTGCCTTTCTGCCCAGCACATAGTAAGTGTTCAATAAACACGTTTTGAATGACTGAATACAAGAGCAACTGGCAGCAACCCGCAGCACGCAGCTCAGTGCTAGGTCCACAGAAGCTACTCAACAAGGTACACGGTAAACTTGGCTTCGCTTTTTAAGGCGGGGACCTTGAATAAGGTGATTTGGGTTGATTGTGAGGAATTAAAATGCATATCACACAAGATGGAGGAAGAGAAGAAAACTCACAAGAAAGAGAAGGAATGTGAAATCTCTCAAGAGCAGGAGGACATGGGTTTGTACCGTGCATTTCTACCCGGCAGTGATAAGTATAACAAATATTAGAACAACTTCATATCACAGACCTTCACAACCTTTCCTTGAGAACAGGAAAGACAGAGCAGTTACCTCTTCTCTTGGCAGGTGGAGGCACCAGATAGAAGATTATTAAGAAAAGGAAGGAAAAGAGGTTAGGGCAGGGTGACAAGGCCAACTGTTTCTGACAGAGACTGGCCCTGACAGTTGAAAATACTTTCCATCCAAAGGGCAAAGATATTGATAGATTTTTAAGTTATTTGCCCTATTCTGGTGATGTGGTTCTTAATGAAGCCCCCTGGAGTTCTTTCTGGTTTGACATCATTAAGTCCATTCCTGGTTCCCATGGGGGAGCTGCCATGACAGTACATGTTTTTAAGTTGTGGTCAAGGGATGGCTCATAGGGTCATGAAACAGTATGAGGACAACAAAGCCAAACAGGGAGTCAACCAGGAACCCTCTCTCATAAGTTCCACACGCTTGCATGCATGCTAAGTCGCTTCAGTCATGTCCGACTGTCTGAGACGCTACGGACTGTATAGCCTGCCAGGCTCCTCTGTCCATGGGATTCTCCAGGCAAGATTATTGGAGTGGCTTGCCATTTCCTCCTCAGATGAGTTCACTCATGCATTAAAAAAAAAAAAAAGTCTCGAAGAGCATTCTACTGCTGCTGAAAAACAAAATGTAAGGCTCTATAGATGCAGGCTCCAGGGTCATTTCAACCTTGTTCTGTCCCATAACTTCTGCATCCTTATGCTCCAGCCAAACTAAATCACTTAGGGTCTCCCATAAGGGGTACACTAGAATTTTCTGTGATGCACTATGCTTTTGCAATGGCTGGGCCCTATGCTTAGAAGACCCACTCCGTCTCCAGGTGTCTCTTCCCTTAACTATCGGCTGCATGCCATCTTCCGTCAATCCATCCATCCATCAAAGACTTAACCAACCGCACTGATGAAGTGTTTTTAACTGCCAGGCCCTAGGCTTAAATAATCAGGAATGACTAAGACAAGACCCTGGGCACAGAGAGGCTCTTGGGGTTTGTATACTTCCTGTTACCTTTCCTAGGTTACTATTTTCTATCTTTTATTCTTATTTACGTGCTTATGTACATATAAGATTCTTAAGACTGATGACAAGAGATGTTCCTGATTCACGTGTGTCCTCCTCTTGGTGTCCATGGAGCTCTGTGTATTGGTATATGTTAGATGCACACACGACACCTGTAGGAATCATCAATCCAAGCTCAGCATTAGGAGGCCTAAGACTGTGTACGATTCATTCACATCTCACGTCCCCATGCCTGGCACGTAGGAAGCACTCATTATGTATGTGACGTGGAAGATGCACTGAAGGAAAGCCTTCGATGGCTTCTCTGCTAGGAATAGTGTTCAGGGCTTCATTCAAAGCCAACCTGAGGGCCAAACTGGAAATCTGGATTTACACATTCCACATGATAAGGAAAATACAGCAGTATATCACAGAGCATGAGAAATTCATCCCATGACAATATTCCATTCCCAATAGTCCATTCTGAACTGAGTCATTCATTCATTTCTGGCGATGCCATGCAGGTTGCCAGATCTTAACTCTCCAGTTGGGGGTTGAAGCCATACCCCTTGCAGTGGAAGCACAGAGTCCTAAACACTAGGCACCCAGGGAATCACCATGTATTTAAAGAAAACATTTCAGCATCAAAAAGATGTGTTTCGCCAAAGGTCATGCACGGAGAAGCCCTGAAGACAGGTCTGGGCTTTTGTTTATTTACAGCTTTCTCCTATTTCCTTGGTGACCCTAGTTCTTTCAACTATATATATTAAAAGGTTCAAGAAGACATAATACAGGAAACCAGGATGCAGTAACCTTACTTTTTTCTTTAAAATAAAAATGTAAAAAGTCACTGCCTGAACCATGACTTAGCAATAGAAAGGGACATGTTATTGATGCATAAAAGAATGTGGATGAATTTCCAGAGAATTACGTTGAGTTAAAAAGACCAATTCACAAAGGGTATCTCTGGATGATTCCATTTATATAAAATCTTTGAAATAATAAAATTACAGAATGAAGAACAGATTAGTGGTAGCCAGAGGCCAGAGAGAGACAAGTGGGAGGGGAGGAGGAAGTGGATATGACCACAGACAGGCAGCATGGGGGAGACTTGAGGTGACAGAGTTGTTCTGTATCTTGACTGTTGTCACTGTCAAATCCTAGTTGTGATATTGTGCTATTGTTTGGCAAGATGTTACTACTGGGAGAAACTGGGTAAAGGGTATATGAGACCTCTCTGTATTATTTTCTCACAACTCCATGCAAATCTACATTATCTCAGAATAAAAAGTTTTCTTTCAAAACAATCACAAAAAAGAAGAACAACTTTCAAAACAATCACAAAAAAGAAGAACAAAATCTCAGAATGCACACTTTCTGATTTCAAAACTTATTCCAAAACAGTATTTTATGGGTATAAAGACAGACCTATAGACCAATGGAATAGGGTATACAGCCCAGAAATAAACCCTTGCATATATAGTCACATGATTTTCTGATAAGGGTGCAAAGCATATTTAATGGGGGAAAGGACAGTTTTTTCAACAAATTATCTTGGAAAACTTGATATCCACAGAAAAGAATGAAGTTGGACACTTACCTTATACCATATATACAAATTAACTCAAAATGGATCAAATAACTTAATTGTAAGAATTAAAACTGTAAAATGCTTAGAATAAGAGCTTTATGACATTGGATTTGCCAGTGATATCTTGGATATGACACCCAAAGCACAAACAACAAAATGAAAAAAAAATAAATTAGATTTCGACAAAATTTAAAACCTCTGTACATCCAAGGATACAATCAACAGAGTGAAATGGCCATCTGTGGAATAGGAGAAAATATTTGCAAATCATATATCTGATACATGGCTGATATCTAAAGTATATAAAGAACTCCTACAATTCAACAACAACAAAAAACAAGCAACCTGACTATAAAATGGATAGAACACTTCAACAGACATTTCTCCAAAGAAGTACACAAATGTCCCACAAGCACACAAAAAGAGGTTCAATGTCACTAAACAGTAGGCAAATGCAAATCAAAATCACAGTGAAATACCACCTTATACCAAATTAAGATGGTTACTATTAACAAAAAAAAGTGTTGGCAAGAATATGGAGAACTTGGAACACTGAAATGCTGTTGGTGGGAATGTAAAAAGGCTGAGAGGTAAGGAAAACAGAATGGTGTTCCTAAAGAAATTAAAGGTAGGATTACCATATGATCCAGCAATTCCACTGCTGAGTACATACCCCAAAGAACTGAAACAGGGTCTTGAAGAGGTATTTGTACACATCCATTTAGTTACAATGGCCAAAAGATGTATGCAACCCAAGTGTCCATCAATAGATGACTGAATAAACAAAATGTAATATATACAAACAATGCAACATCATTCAACCTGAAAGGAAATTCTAACACATGTTACAGTATGGATGAACCTTGAGAACATTATATTAAGTGAAATGAGCTGGCCACAAAAAGACAAAGCCTGTTTGATTCCACTTAATCTGAAGTACCTAGAGTAGTCAAATTCACAGAGAATTGAAAGTAGAACAGTAGCTTCCAGGGGCAAGGGGAAGGGAAAATGAGGAGTTACTGTTTAATGGGTACGAGGTTTCAGTTTTGCAAGTTGAAACATGTTCTGGGGAGAGATGGTGGTGATGACTGAGGACAGTGTGAATGTACTTAACACCACTAAACTGTACACTTAAAAGTGGTAAGTTTTATGTTATGTGTATTTGACCAATTTAAAAAAAACACAACTGAAACAACAGCAAAAGAGAAATTTAATTTTTTAAAAAACCCACTGCCTTTTTGATTTAAACACCTGTCACTATGCCTTAGTTTCATCAACCAATGAGAAGAGTAATGTGGCTCATCATTTAATAAATCCTCAAAGACTTAAAAAGTCTGAAGATATTGGCACACCAAGCTTTTCTAATGCCTTTAATTAACTTCATAATCCATTTCGATTCACATTCCCTCTGCTTGTTACTGAATTCACCTACACTTACTCTCAACTGTTTGGTGGTGATTAAAAATGTGCTACTTATTTATATTGGCACTTGACCTTACGTAGCAGCAAATGGATACGTCAAAGCCACAGATTAGTCAAGAAATTGAAAACCGAGCATTTAAGAACAAAACATGTTACTGTGTTTAATTTGTCTGCTCCCACTAGACCCAAGGTTAATGAGAATAAGAACTTGTCCTTTTTTGTTTTTCACTGCATAGTAGATGCTCAATTAACTTCTCTTGACTGAATGAAGCCAGCACTTGTGTGCTAAGTGCATCAATTATGTTCTGCCTAGAAATGTTTCCTTGGTTATATTCTCTTTTCAAACTTATCTGTCAGTTGAGCTTGGTGACTTACTATGAAGAAAAGAAGAGGAATTTTCAAAGAAATTTCATGAAAAGTATTTTTTCATGAATGAGTTTTGAGACATGAAGAGAAATGTTCATTTATTACATAGAAACAACTGTTGTGACACTATTAACTACTGGTTAGATTGTCTCTACAAAGAATAACCGTGTGGGGCCACCCAAGACGGATGGGTCATGGTAGAGAGGTCTGACAGAATGTGGTCCATTGGAGAAGGGCATGGCAAACCACTTCAGTATACTTGCCTTCAGAACCCCATGAACAGTATGAAAAGGCAAAAAGATAGGACACTGAAAGATGAACTCCCCAGGTCAGTAGGTGCCCAGTATGCTAATGGAGATCAGTGGAGAAATAACTCCAGAAAGAATGATGGGATGGAGCCAAAGCAAAAACAATACCCAACTGTGGATGTGACTGGTGATAGGTGCAAAGTCCGATGCTGTAAAGAGCAATATTGCATAGGAACCTGGAATGTTAGGTCCACGAATCAAGGCAAATTGGAAGTGGTCAAACAGGAGATGGCAAGAGTGAACATTGACATTCTAGGAATCAGCGAACTAAGATGGACTGGAATGGGTGAATTTAACTCAGATGACCATTATATCTACTACTGTGGGCAAGAATCCCTTAGAAGAAATGGAGTAGCCATCATGGTCAACAAAAGAGTCCAAAATGTAGTACTTGGATGCAATCTCAAAAACGATAGAATGATCTCTGTTTGTTTCCAAGGCAAACCATTCAGTATCACGGTAATCGAAGTCTATGTCCCGACCAGTAATGCCGAAGAAGCTGAAGTTGAACGGTTCTGTGAAGACCTACAAGACCTTCAAGAACTAACACCCAAAAAAGATGTCCTTTTCATTATAGGGGACTGGAATGCAAAAGTAGGAAGTCAAGAAACACCTGGCGTAACAGGCAAGTTTGGCCTTGGAGTACAGAATGAAGCAGGGCAAAGGCTAATAGAGTTTTGCCATGAGAACGCACTGGTAATAGCAAACACCCTATTCCAACAACACAAGAAAAGACTCTACACATGGACATCACCAGATGGTCAACACCGAAATCAGATTGATTATATTCTTTGCAGCCAAAGATGGAGAAGCTCTATACAGTCAGCAAAAACAAGACCAGGAGCAGACTGTGGCTCAGATCATGAATTGCTTATTGCCAAATTCAGACTTAAATTGAAGAAAGTAGGGAAAACCACTAGTCCATTCAGGTATGACCTAGATCAAATCCCTTATGAGTATACAGTGGAAGTGACAGATTTAAGGGACTAGACCTGATAGACAGAGTGCCTGATGAACTATGGACAGAGGTTCGTGACATTGTACAGGAGACAGGGATCAAGAAAATCCCCATGGAAAAGAAATGCAAAAAAGCAAAATGGCTGTCTGAGGAGGCCTTACAGATAGCTGGGAAGAGAAGAGAAGCGAAAAGCAAAGGAGAAAAGGAAAGATAGTCCCATCTGAATGCAGAGTTCCAAAGAATAGCAAGGAGAGATAAGAAAGCCTTCCTCAGCGATCAGTGCAAAGAAATAGAGGAAAACAACAGATTAGGAAAGACTAGAGATCTCTTCAAGAAAATTAGAGATACCAAAGGAACATTTCATGCAAAGATAGGCTCGATAAAGGACAGAAATGGTATGGACCTAACAGAAGCAGAAGATATTAAGAAGAGGTGGCAAGAATACACAGAAGAACTGTACAAAAAAGATCTTCACGACCCAGATAATCACGATGGTGCGATCACTCACCTAGAGCCAGACATCCTGGAATGTGAAGTCAAATGGGCCTTAGAAAGCATCACTACGAACAAAGCTAGTGGAGGTGATGGAATTCCAGTTGAGCTATTTCAAATCCTCAAAGGTGATGCTGTGAAAGTGCTGCACTCAATATGCCAGCAAATTTGGAAAACTCAGCAGTGGCCACAGGACTGGAAAAGGTGAGTTTTCATTCCAATCCCAAAGAAAGGCAATGCCAAAGAATGCTCAAACTACTGCACAATTGCACTCATCTCACAGGCTAGTAAAGTAATGCTCAAAATTCTCCAAGCCAGGCTTCAGCAATACGTGAAGCGTGAACTTCCAGATGTTCAATCTGGTTTTAGAAAAGGCAGAGGAAGCAGAGATCAAATTGCCAATATCCGCTGGATCATCAAAAAAGCAAGAGAGTTCCAGAAAAACATCTATTTCTGCTTTATTGACTATGCCAAAGCCTTTGACTGTGTGGATCACAATAAACTGTGGAAAATTCTGAAAGAGATGGGAATACCAGACCATCTGACCTGTCTCTTGAGAAACCTGTGTGCAGCTCAGGAAGCAACAGTTAGAACTGGACATGGAACAAGAGACTGGTTCCAAATAGGAAAAGGAGTACGTCAAGGCTGTATATTGTCACCCTGCTTATTTAACTTATATGCAGAGTACATCATGAGAAACGCTGGGCTGGAAGAAGCACAAGCTGGAATCAAGATTGCTGGGAGAAATATCAATAACCTCAGATATGCGGATGACACCACCCTTATGGCAGAAAGTGAAGAAGAACTAAAGAGCCTCTTGATGAAGGTGAAAGAGGAGAGTGAAAAAGTTGGCTTCAAGCTCAACGTTCAGAAAACTAAGATCATGGCATCCGGTCCCATCACTCCATGGGAAATAGATGGGGAAACAGTGGAAACAGTGTCAGACTTTATTTTTTTGGGCTCCAGAATCACTGCTGATGGTGACTGCAGCCATGAAATTAAAAGACGTTTACTCCTTGGAAGGAAGGTTATGGCCAACCTAGATAGCCTATTTAAAAGCAGAGACATTACTTTGCCAACAAAAGTCCGTCTAGTCAAGGCTATGGTTTTTTCCAGTGGTCATGTATGGATGTGAGAGTTGGACGGTGAAGAAAGCTGAGTGCCGAAGAATTGATGCTTTTGAGCTGTGGTGTTGGAGAAGACTCTTGAGAGTCCCTTGGACTGCAAGGAGATCCAATCAATCCATCCTAAAAGAGATCAATCTCTTTTAGGTGTTCATTGGAAGGTCTGATGTTGAAGCTGAAACTCCAATACTTTGGCCACCTCATGCGAAATGTTGACTCATTGGAAAAGACCCTAATGCTGGGTAGGATTGGGGCCGGGAGGAGAAGGGGACGACAGAGGATAAGATGGTTGGATGGCATCACCGACTCGATGGACATGGGTTTGGGTAGACTCCGGGAGTTGGTGATGGACAGGGAGGCCTGGCGTGCTGCAATTCATGGGGTCACAAAGAGTCGGACACGACTGAGTGACTGAAGTGAACTGACAAAGAATAACAGTTCAAAGAGATTCATTTGTATAGTTTGCATAGACATGCTCAGTCCTCCTATACCCCTCAGAAAGGCAATCATAAATGTGGTTAAAAATTGAAATCCGTCAGTGCTATGTGCTCCAAACTTCCCTCTAACTCTTCCTGAGATCACGAGGTCAGATTTAAAATTTGACTTCTACCAGAACATCATTTTTCACAATTATAGATTTGTAATTTCTTTTAATGAGTGTGCAGCCACTGATGTATTGAGCCAATTAAATGAAACTTGGTTAAAAACCAAAGGTAAAACAGAGAATTTGGGTAGAAAGCAAAATAGGGAATTTTTAAAAGGAACCCAAAGTAGCAGATGTTACTGTCATTTAAAGGGGGATTTTCCCAGCATCAATACAAAAATAGGGTCTGACCTGCAAGCCCCAAGTGGTTCTGTTACTCATATTCTCCTTGAATGTTCCTTCTCCTGCTGTTTTGGGTGGTGCCCATTTCTGAAAAGTCACTGGACAGGGATCCTAAAATGAAGAACATTCCTTCAACATCTCAGTGGGTGGAAATTCAGTTTGATATAAACACAAAATACAGGCTAGGGTTGTGTGGTCACAAACACTTATTTTCAGTGAAACTCTGTAATACCAAAAAAATGTCACTTTACCTGGTTCCTCTTGTAATCCGAAGGGTCGCAAGGTGTGAAGGGGTGGATGCATTTTGTCTCACTTTTACACCAAGCACAGCCATTTCCAATACATCCTGGACATCTGGCAACACAGAAAACCAACGTAATTCCTGCATTTTTAGGAAAACGCACATCCTAGAATTTCCTTCTGTGATGCTGTGTGTGAGCATTAAAAACAAGAAAAAGTCCCTAGATAGACTGTGATGAACCCAGGGGAGAGAGGACCATTCTTTCAGGCTAGGGACAGAGTACTGACTTTGTGCCCTGCTCTGGGCAGCCCTCGGGGCTGACGGACCATCATGACGCTTGCTGGGGGGTTGCCATGGCAACCTGAAACTGGGGTCACCTGCTGCATTGGTAGATGACAGGAACCCTCTAAATCTGTTTCTGCATCCAGTTCTGCTATTCGTCTACCTTCAGGTAAGCTTCCCTCTGGACACTCATCTCCCTACCCCCCATAAGCCCACCCTCACTGGAGCAGGAACACTGCCCAATGCCTGGAAGATGGGAAACTAAAAGTGCTACCTTGGCAAGCAGAGAAAACAGGGTGCCACTGTTTGCTTTTTAATCAAATTAAGGAAGAATTGTGTCTACTAATCAAACAACCATGCATGGATAACAGCGGAAGACTTGAAAAGCACTTAATAGGATAATCAGTGTTAAAGCAAGAACGATAAAAATGGAAATTGAAGTGGGTCTGGAAATGTAGCTAAGGGAAGCAAGAGAGAGCTTTGTCCTCTGGGACAAGTAGAGGACCAGATCAGGGAGAGGAGACACATTCGCATTTCAGATATTCTTCCAGGGATGCCAAGGCACCCTGAGGCTCTGACCTACAGAAACTGCAGTTTTGGTGGGAGAAAGAAAGCAGGCATAGGCTTGCCTAAGTGGTTACCAGGCCACCGAAGTGCACTTGAAGCAGATCTGCGACTTGCACTCCTCTTGCTAACCCTCAGGTGTGATGACCTTACTAAGTGCTTTTCAAACGGGAAGTAGGTACCCAGGGAAAGGGCAGGAAAGGGCGGGCACTCACCCTCTGGGGAGCTGTGGGTCTGAGATCTGGTTCTTAATTACCTCCTTGTGCACCCGAGGCAAGTCACTTCTTTTCGCCAGGCTTTACAACTGGAGGTGGGGAGCTGTATTATGTTTAAACTCTCCTTGAGCTATACAATTCTATTTAACTCTTTCCCTCCCCCCCCCCATTTTCATGGACTTTTGAGGCTTTCTGTAACAAGTTTAGCTTTTTCCCTCCTTGAATTCATTCTGTTTGTTAGAACTCACTGAACTCAACCCCTCTTTCAGAATGCCGAGGTGGTAAAGGTAGTCTGGCAGCTCCTGTCCATATAGCTGTAGGGTGGCCTCCCTACTCAGCTTCGAGTTTGATGCCTTTTCCCTGAAGAAACAATGGTTCCCAGGCCAGACCCAAAGAAACCTACATTTGGTACTCATCCAGTTGGTCAAGCAAACCATTGAAAGAACTACAGAATCACTAATAAGACAGCTTCCTGTCATTTTCATGGAAACGTCCACCCCATTTTCCAGTTGGAAAACCAGGAATCTGGGAAACATCTTTTCTCTGCCTTCACTCTGCTTTAGAAGCAAGGAGAGAGGTGTGGTCCTAATTCAGGGGGGTATGCAGCACAGCAGGGCCAAACATTGTACAAAAATGTGGGTCATGATTAACATGTTCTTTTTTAAAAAATTATTTATCTATTTATTTATGGCTGTGCTGGATCTTCATTATTGTGCACAGGGGCTTTCTCTAGTTAGAGTGGCTTCTCTCATTTTACAGCACGGGCTCAGTAGTTGTGATGCATAGGCTCAGTTCCTCCGAGGTATGTGGACTCTTCCTGGATCAGGGATCGAACCTGTGACCCTTGCATTGGCAGTTAATCACCGGACCACCAGGGAAGTCCTAACTTGTTCTTTTGATGACAGAGACTTCCTCCTTCTCTTGTCTTTGACTGTGACTTCCTCTTATCTCAAGCTCCACTGTCTTCCTTGACTCAAATTCCCAAAGTCATTCTGATCCGCAGATAACCTAGCTGCACCCTTTTACCTATTACTTCAAGGCCACCTCTGGGTCGGAGGAAGATGTATTTCCCTGTGGGTAAAATACACCCAGGCACAGTCGTTTGCCTCTTGGCTGCACCACCTCACTTAGTGGGGCTTGAACAAGCCAGCTGATTAGCTCAGGGGCCCTCCTATCTCCCATTAGGCCACGCTCCAAAAGGCACCTTGGAAAGTTCTCCTCCACAAAAGAGTTCTTTAGGAAATTGGAGAGAAAAGCAAATAAATAAATTAAAAACAATGAGAGAATATTTACATTTCAAATAAAATCTTACTCTCTTAATGATGAGCAGTTGGTAAAGTTGAATCTTTTTGACACACTCCAGGAACCGAATGAGAACGTCACGTTGACAACTAAAACATCTGGAACAAAGAGGGAAAAGCAGTCATTGATGGCGAAGCCCTGCTATCATCGAGCAAAGCTGGAAATACAGAAAATATATATTTTTTGCCTCCTCCACATAGAGGGTGGAGTGTGCCAGCTGTTCGCTAACATTTCCATCAGTATGTGGCCTCTTCCCCGGGGCCATTCCCGTCAGGCAGCCGAAGTGCACAGCACAAGCCTCCAAACAGACCCCAGTCCACCTCGTTCCAGGCCTCCCATGGATAATCACTAGGAAAAAGCCATTTCACAGCCCATTTGCAGCTCATCCTCTCCCTAGAATCACTATCTCAGCTTGTAATTGGCCACAGCATAAGAATAAAACAAGTCACTGAGCAAGAACTGTCTAGAACATGATAACCAGAATGTTAGCGAAGAAAGAAACCCTGCACCTTCAGAAGAACCCACACTGCAAATGTTTATACAACAAACTCCGAAGTGTGGCTCCTGTGCGCTGGGAGCCATGATCTTCTTGGAGTCAACTTTTGACAAATCTATGATGAAGGATTTCTTATTTGCTTTTGAAAACCTACCCATTGGTTAGAAAACCCCCAAAGAATAAAGTAATATGATAAACAGTGTGCTAAGTCAACAGGAGAGAAATAGCCTATTTCCTATATCACTTTAATTTATATCCTCGATCCAAGATGATTCCTAAATCTGGTTGTGTACCAGAATCACTTGAGAAATGGATGAAAATACAGATTCCAGAGCCATATTCCTAGATATTCTGACTTAGCAGGCCTGGGGTATGTTGGGAATCTGGATTTGTAATCCTCCCCATGTACTGTACTGACTGTGTATTGCCAGGTTTGGGGTGGCAGCCTAGGAGGGTGCCTTTCAAATCCCATTGTGTCTAGGCACCAGGGCTACTCTGTGATATTTTCATTGTCACCCATTTTGGTATTAGTATCTTCTTCCTTTTATGAATTAATGAGGAGAGCAGACAATACTTTAAAAATGAAAAGTCTTCCCTTGACAAATTAATAATTTGGCCTAACTTTGTTGGTATCTCTAGATTTCCTACTGAAATATGATCAGTGCGTGATTCCAAAAGTCCGAGAACCCTTATTTTAAGAGGCTTCTCTACAACAGGAACATTCATTCTGAAAGCCAGGATGCCACATATAATTCTGCTCACATAAAGTGGGTCTCTGTGCAAGTGATAATGCTCTGTTCCAAAGACAAGGAGGTTTGAAGGACTGGCATGACCTCTCAGCAAGAGCATTTGAATAGACACTTGATAACTGCTAACAGAATGAATGTATGGACAGTAAGCACTGAGGGACTCCCAGTGAAACATACATGTCATCGGAGTCTACAAGTGTCCAGTGATAGAGACTAGCAAGAGTTGTACTTTCCTGCGTATCAACTGTGCACAAAACACTCCTGAGAAATCTCACAAGGAAACGAGTATATATGATCTCAGCTCTGAAAGCATTCAGTTATTCTAGAAGAGACAAAAAAAATTTAGGTGAAACATCACCATGACAGTATAGCCAAGGGAATATCTTATGAGTGGTTCAAGTTCCATGCATCACCTGGGTGCCAAGATTGGGGTGCATGTGGGGGATCCCAGAGGGTACTGGAATGATTAGGATGATTAGAGAAGAATCCATCAGGGCTGTTATGGAAGAGATGACTTCAAAGCAGAAGGGAGACAGAATTTGGTGAAAGGGATGAAGCTACTACAGACTACAGACAAAGGTTTGGTAATGGCCACTGACTAGCTGAATGCAGGAGGTAGGAAGTGTGTCTGCTTGCCGGCTCAGAATATATAAAGCATCCAGAGAAAAGGGCAGACGAATGGTTGAGTTAAACTGACAGAGGCTTTAAAAACAATTGACTATATTATAAATCAACTGCATTTCAATTTAAAACAAAGATTAAAAAATTTTAAGAATGCAATCTATTAGCTTTTCACGGTGATCTCAAATACTTCAGAAGCTTATGTTCCAGGTGAGCAAGACCTGCATTTTAATAACCATGCACTTGACTCCACGTCTTTCTCACCCAAAGGAACTCATGAATCCTCAGTCCATACACTGTAACTCCTAGCCATCTTTTTTTTTTTTAATTAACTTTTATTGGAGCATAGTTGCTTTACAATATTATGTTAGCTTCTACTGTACACCAAAATGAACCAGCCAAACATATACATACATCCCCTCTCTTTTGGATTTCCTTCCCCTTCAGGTCACCACAGTGCATTAAGCAGAGTTCCTTCTGCTATACAGTATGTTCTCATCAGTTATCTATTTTATACATAGTATCAATAGTATATATGTATCAATCCCAAACTCCCAATTCATCCCACCCCTCACCATCCTTTGAATCCATCCCCTTCTCTCCATCTGCCTCCAACTACTTCCGATCTCAGTCCCCTCAACCTGAATCACTGCAACAGCTTCCCTTCTGTCAGGCCTTTTGGAATGCAGCCCTTCCCTCCTCCAGCCCTGTTCTCCACCTGTGGCCATTCATTCAACAAAAATTTATTGATCATCAATGGCCACTTTGTGCCAGACCCTTTGTACCTTCTTTGGTATCCGTTTTCTGTCGCTCCACTCTCTACCCCATTTGACTTAGCCACATAGAACCTTTTTTTGGCTCCTCAAACAAAGCTTTTTCCTTCCTTTGGTCGGTCACACTAGTTGGGCTCCACCTGGAATACTCTTCCCCTTTTTCTCTGTCCAGCTCAACCCTACTCATCCTCCAAGAAGCTTTCCTTGCCCTCTCGCTGTTCCCCCAAGTCTACTTAGGTGTCCTTTTCACGTACTTCTCACAGTGCGCTGTGTTCCCCGCGTGCCACACACGGCACTGTAAGGTGCTGGTCACTTGCTGCTATCCCAAGAGGCTCTAAATACTGTGAGCAAAGAATACAACAGTCTCTTTTGGACATGGTGTCCCTGCCACCTAGCACAGTGTCTGGCACACAGGTACTCAATAAATACTTCTTGTTTGAGTGAACGAATGCAATGAACTTAAGATGATAAAATATTGGCCGTTTCCTTTCCTCATCTCACCAAGGGCATGCCCAGCTTTTCAGATCCCTGAACTATCTGAACCATCCAGGAAGGGTCAAGATCAATGGTCACTGGCTTACCACTCACCTAAGCAACTTCAGGGGGGATTTGCCAGCCTCCATCCTTCTCCAGCCACAAGTGATAGTGGGGGCCTGAGGCCACAGGGGGAGTGGAGCAAAGGTGAGGGGGACTGGGGGAGGGTCAGGGAGTGGGGGAGAGGGAGTCTACAGTGTGACACTGTTCAACTTCTGCCATTTAACCTGTTTCCCTGGACACTCTGGGCTCAGGCGTTTCTCTTGCCTTCTTCGTTTTCTAAGAATGATAATAAAAAACAGTGAGGCTCACTTGCCTTTGTAAGTTGTTCTGGTCGGGATGCTGCAGGTACAGGTCTCATTGTGCACACTTTTACCCTTGCAGAGCATCCTGCCCGTGTCCACGTTCTTCACCACACACTCTGAGTGCCCTGGAGAGAAGCTTCCCACCACTGTCACTGTCATCTGTGGGGAAGAAAACACAAGAACCAAATTATGCGGTGTTCTTCCATCATTTCTATCCATCCCAGAGCCTTAAAGGAACTGACCTTCTGATTTGCCACAGGAGGATTTCTTGGATTGCTGATGGAAAGAAAGAGATGTTTCATTGGCTATTTAATTTTCTCTATTGTGAATCACACGTTCATATTCTTAGACCATTTTTCTGCTTTGTGTGTACTTTTCTTATCAATTCTTAAGAGCTCTCTGTATAGTATAGATACTAATCTTTATCTCTCATATTTCAGACATATTTTCTCCTAATGTACTGTTTGTCTTGCAGTTTGTGTTTTACCCTACACAATGTGTTTTTATGATCAAATACAAAGTTTATTGTCTTGGTTATAAAGTTCTTCACAACTCTTGGTTGTGGACAAATATAATATTGTTTCACCATCTTTGCTGTTTTATTTTTAAAACTTATATCTTTAATCCATCTGGAATTTATTTTTATACAAAGGGTAAGATAAGGGTTTAACTTTATTTTTACCCAGATGGTTAATCAGCCAGATCACAAGCATTTATTTAAAAGAAAGTTCCTTTTCCCACTGAAGGGAAATACCACTTTTCTTGTATATTAAATCACCGTATACCTACAAGTTATTTCTGAACTTTGCACTGCTCCAATTATCAACTGATCCACTTTTTTTCCAATGTCATCAAATTTTCAAGACTGTGGGTTTAAATATATTTATGCTAAATCTATTTCTATTTTCATAATTTTCTTAGCATTTTCTAGACATTGTTTTTTTCATATGAACTTTAAGATCATTTTACCCAAATAGAGTAAGGCTAGAAGCCTGGGCTAGGATGGTACAGCAGAAATGCAAAGAACTGACAGCTCCAAGATACCCTTTAAAGGTAGCATGGGCCAGGACTGGAAGTGGGGTATCTGGTTGCGGAGGATTTGGTGAGCTAATGAATGTACAGAGGTACCATATGTTGCAATGGGACACATGGAGCAAGAGGAAGACTTTGGATGGAAAAGTCAAGACTTCAACTTTGGTTGTGTTCAGTAAAGCACTTGTGTGATAATTAAGAGATGAGTCTGGAGCTCAGAGGCAATGTGGGAGGGAGATAAAGGAGACATGGACATATGATGGTATATGAAGCCATAGGAGTGGACAAGATTGTCTGTGGACAAAGTAGAGTCAGCTAGAGGAAGAGCCAAAACTGGGGCTGAACCAACTCCAATAGTTAGAGCCAGGGAGAGTAGGAGCCAGCACAGGAGGTTGAGGCATAGTCAAGAAAGAACCAAGAGACTCTGGAGAGCGTGTGCCATTGAAGGCAATGGAAGAGTGTCAAGAATGCAACCAAAAGGTCAAATTAAGATGAGGACTGACAGTGTCTGCTGGAATACCTCTATGGAGTTTAGTTTCAGGGGAACAATGGGGCAGAAGTTGACAATGATATGAAAATAGGAAACTTTTTTTTTTCCAAGTGCAGTGGAAGAAGGGGATAGTCAGGGAGTTGAAGGTATTTTAACGCAACTTTAGGATTCCTTTATGGCTCAGATGGTAAAGAATCTGCCTGCAATGTGGGAGACCTGGGTTTGATCCTTGGGTTGGGATGATCCCCTGGTGAAGAAAATGGCAACCTACTTCAGCATTCTTGCCTGGAGAATTCTATGGACAGAGGAGTCTGGCGGGCTATAGTCCATGGTATCACAAAGAGTCAGACGTGACTGAGGGACTAACACTTTCACTTTCTTAGGTTCCACGCAAGAATGGTTAAAACGCTGATGCCTTGGATTAAGGAACCCAAAGTGGGAATGCTTACCAGGTAATAACTCTTGAATTAAGCTGGATAAAGTGGGAATGAAGTCAGATGATATACAAAGTTTGAATGTCAATTAGCTCGTAATGCCCATGTGGCCAAAGAAATTCTTGTCACATGACATTCTATCAATAGACCTTATTTTGCTTAACCTTACCTCTTATTGCCAACAGTTTGGTATTTCCAAGTTTCTAAGTCTATACTTGTCACAACAATAACATCCATACACAATTGGTTTTTCTTTTTTCAAATTACTTCTCCAGAAGTCTAAGCCTGTAAGTAGTGCTTCAAACAGAATGCATATATTTATGACTATTGAAATATTATCATCAAATTGCTTTCTAGAAAGGTTATGTTAATTGGTATCGCCATCACTAGGTGTCAGCAAACCTTATTTTCATTTTAATTTGTATTTATTTGATAACTGGTGAAGCTGAAGATATTTCCATATCTATATCTAACTCTCTAAACCTCCTCTTGTGAGAATATACATTTCTGCTCGCTTATTTTTTGGTGTCTCTCTATTTTTTTTTACTTTCTCCTAGCTTTCATATCTTGCAGCTAATATTTTGCCTGTTGCAAATGTTTTTTCTGAAGCATGAGCTTTAGTCATCACTTATTTTTTGTGGTATAGATTTTTTTTTTAAAGTCAAGTATATGAATATTTTTCTCTTGCTATTACATGATATATTGTTTCAGAGCCAAGAAAATTATACTTCCAAATTATCTGACGCTCAATTATTTTCTTAATTAGCCTAAAATTTATATTTCATGTAAAAAATGTGAATTAAATTACGTTTCCATATTGTAAGCCAGTTATTTCAGCAACTTTTTATGAAATAATTCTTTTGTTTCCTCTTAATTTGTGATAAACAATCTTTAAATTTTTTACATCTATTTCTGAGCTTTGTAGCCTATTCCATGAATCTATATTCCTATTTTTTATTTCTGTTTTTAGGCTGCACCACGAGGCATGTGGGATCATAGTTCCCCAACCCATGGGGATCAAACCCATGCTTCCTGCATTGGGAGCATGGAGTCTTAACCATTAGACTGCCAGGGAAGTCCCTATATTCTTATTTTTAAACAAGAGTCATGGGCTAAATTATTGCCACTATTTATGTGTTTATAATCATACGGAAATGGTCTTGCTTAAATAATTTTCTTTTTTTCAATATATATGTTGGATATTCTTGACCAATTCACATTAGTATTTCAGATGAATTTTATACATTAATTTTAGGGCTTCCCTGGTGGCTCAGACAGTAAAGAGTCTGCCTATAGTGCAGGAGACCTGGGTTCAATCCCTGGGTCAGGAAGATCCCCTGGAGAAGGAAATGGCAACCCACTCCAGTATCCTTGCCTGGGAAAGTCCATGGACGAAGGAGCCTGGCAAGCTATAGTCCACGGGGTCGCAAAAAGTCGGACACGACTGAATGACTTCACTTTTAAGACAAAAATTATTCAAATTTTCACTGGGATGACATGAAATCTAGATAATAGATTGAGGAAATAGTGACATTTTTATGATATTGTCCCATCAAAAAACATAGTATATGTCTGGATATATTTAAGATGCTTTTCATATCTTTCAAGAAAATTCCTGTTTTTGTTTTAATTTGTATATTTATTTACGCTTTTAATTGATAAGATTTCATTATTATGAATTATAATTAGACTAAAAAGACCACTGCCTCACTATCTAATTACTATTAGAAAAAAATACTTAAGAAAAACTGTTGCATAGTCAAAATCACTGTTTTGGTAGGTGGCTTCAACACGTATCTCCCAGTAAAAAGAATTTTAAAGCACAATGTTACATACCTCAATCTGCAGGTTTGAGCCTGAGTATTTCCATTGTTTTTAATGAATGTGATCTTTTATTAATGTGTTAACAGTTTGTCTTACATGTCATAAGGTTATTGATACTTGAACATTTACTGAACATTAGCACTTTATTTTACCTTTATTAATTTGAATAGTTTTAAAAGCTAATAGATTCAGATTTTACAGATATATCAATACATCCACTTAAGATGAGCAAATAATATTTTTGTCTATTCCATTCCAATAATTACCTATGTTGTTAAGATTTGTTTCTTGTATTACTGCATGGGACATAACTTTAAAAACAATGTTGGTTGTTTCAATGACAGAATTCCATGTTTCTGTTCTGACTTGTAAAAGAATATTTCTGTTCTCTCTTTTAGGAGCCACGCTATTTGTGGGAAATACTTTTATTCCTACATCTTTTCTCTTTTTATTAGTATAAGCCATTTTTACTGTTAAAAATCTCTTTATAGGTATTGTTCAGTCGCTCAGTTATGTCTGACTCTCTGTGACTCCATGGACTGTGGCACACGAGGCTTCCCTTTACTTCCCAGCACCACAATTCGAAGGCATCAATTCTTTGGCACTCAGCCTTTTTTTATTGTCCAGCTCTCACATCCAAACATATAATTTTACATAATGTAAAAATGGGGTGCCATGCATCCCTTTTTGTGTATGTCTGTGTATAGGAGGATTTCAGTTGTCTCTCTTTTTTAAATCTATCTCTGAGCTTCCCTCCACCACATGAATTATTTCATCATGGGAGTCTATGTTTACAACCTAGTATGAATTCTCTGATGTTTTTCTCCATGCTCAAATAATCATATAGAGACACAGACATAAACATATAGAGGGACATTTTTGGATCAATGTAAGACCACGCCATACATACTTTACTGCATCTTGATATTTTTACTCAACAAAATCTCATAATATTCCTTCAAGGCAATTAGAATTGCTCTACTTCTCTTTTTAATGCCAATTTCATAACAAGGATGAGAATATACTACCTTCTAATTGTCTCGTGTAAGATAAATAGAACAGTATTATGGACTCTATGGGAGAGGGCGAGGGCGGGATGATATGGGAGAATGACATTGAAGCATGTAAATTATCATATGTGGAACAAATTGCCAGTCCATGTTCAACGCATGATACAGGGTGCTCGGGGCTGGTGCACTGGGATGACCCGGAGGGATGGAATGGGGAGGGGGGTGGGAGGGGGTTCTGGAAGGGGAAATCATGTACACCCATGGTGGATTCATGTCAATGTATGGCAAAACCAATACAATATTGTAAAGTTAAAAAATAGATAAATAAACTAATTTAAAATAAAAAAATAATTGTCTTGTGTAAACAAGAGCCTCGGTATTATATGCATCTTTTTTTTTTTTTGAACCAAGAAAGTTACTAGAATGTTACTTGCAGTGAACAAAGGCTCTTTGAACCAAGTTATTGTGATAGCTAGAACTGGAGAAGACAAGAGATTTCCAGCTCTACAGGTTCAGGATAAGAAATGACTTAAATAACCAAGGATCTGAGACTCTCAGCAAGTCACAGTTAACCATAAAGACAGGAAATATTTTGAAATAATATGACCAAGAGCTGGAGACAGACATCTTATCAACGTTACTAAAATAATCAGCCCAAATTTGGCTTCAAAGAATAGCTTTACTCAAATTGCTAAACTCTTATCTCCTTTACCTTGAGAGTAGTGGTGAGCTGGAGAGGGTGAGGTAACGGTTGTGTGGGAAGATTCTAGAGGAATTAGGGTAAACCACAGTGGGACTCAAGGTGGGGAAGAAAGTACTAGTGGTTCTCTGGGTGGTAAACATGTCCCAGACTAGATGTGAATGGTGATTAATTTATGCTGGTGAACCCAAAGATAGGTAAGCAAACTGCGTAAGCTGCTCTTTTTAAGTCAATGAACAGCTAACTTTCCCTCACCGCACTTAGCTTAAGTACTCCCCTTAACATTTTCAAAATGATAAAAGAAAAAAAGCCATGCGTAATCATAACCACTTATCAGAGTCCTGGGTATATTCAATGATCACGGTATTTTCTAGCAGTATCTATCAGCACTAAAGTCAGCTATTTTTCAAACTGATAACAGAAATAAAAATTTGGACATACCTATACTTAGATACCTAAGCATCTTTTCCCACAGAATCTGCTCATGCTAGTGCAGGTCTGGTGGAGGTTTGGATGAAAGCTTTGAAGGGTTTTTTTGGGAGGGCACTCCCCAACCCATCCTCCACACCCTTGCCCTCATGAGGGCAATAGAAAGTAACAACAGCCAAATAAGTTGAAATCCACGAGTTCTGATCAGTTATGACTTGAAAGCTTCATTCTTTTATTATTTATCACTCATTAAATGCTCTGGCTCTCTTTTATTAAATGTTAAATCATCTTAAGTGGTACGGTTCTTGCTATTTGAAATGGCAAAGTGTAAGGGGAAAGAGAAAGTGGCTCATCTCCTTGTTAATATGGCATTCAAATAAAACAGAGTGAGCTCAGCAGACAGGTCAACTGGCTGCTGATGGTGATTCTGTATAGTTATTCATAATACAAGAGCTGTAATTAGGGAGAAAATGTCTCCTTACAGCCACTGAGATTGCAAGGCAGGAATTCCATTTTCCCATGGGGCGAGGCTGGTATGTGAATCAGAAAGTGCATGAATATGCTCACATTGCTTCATTTCTCTCATCCAATGACAGGGCTGATATGTTGCCAAAGGCGGTATAGTACTGCCATAGCAAGAGCCCATGCACTTTTCAAGGGACCCCCCCCCCACAATATTCACTGCTCTTATTTCTTTCTCTCCCTATCAATATCACCTGAAGGCATGCACGTAAGACAGTTGTCAAAAACCTGAACACATCAAGAAAAGGAACTAAAAAACAAAATAAAATTCAGTACTTAAGTCGCATTTAAGGAATCTTATTGACCATGAATCTGAACTTTCTTTTTCCTTCTTTTTTAAAATCAATGTTTTTCAATGACATTCGTCCATTTTTTCCTTAGTTTCAACAACTGAAGGTCAACTTCAGCTCCACAAGACGACAAACTCCATGAGGGCAGGTTCATGATGCGTCTTATTCTCTGCTATCTCCCCATCACCTTGCAGGATGCACGGGGATTAGTGCTCACACAGTAGCAGTAAACTGAGTGAATTCTCATAGCTAACCTTATTTGATCATTAATAGGTATTTTACACACAGAAGGAAGTTGGCATCAGTGAACTGAGACAATAGAGAGACAAATTAAAAATCTTTCCTCTTACCTTATCTTTACTGCTTCGAAATAGGTGAATTTGAGGGCACTTCTTAGCTCCAGATAAAATATCCAGCCAGTTTTCTGAATTATTTAAATGCTCACAATCTTCTTTAAAAGTACACCTATCAAAAAAAAAAAAAAAAACAAAAAGGGAGGGGGTAGCAAGACAGCAACCCCAAACATGCATCATTAAAACTTTCTCATACTTGGCTTCAGTACAAAATGCCAGACTTTGTATGAGGATTATTGATCTCGAGTGAGAATAAGAACATGATGCTAAAACCATGAAAAGCAACAGGAAGCCAGCAGAGCATTTTTTCCATCATGTCTCAGAGCTGAGAACAAATGTGGACATGTTGAACTTAGACTCCTGAGCCATCTCTCAAGATGACATTGCAAATACATCCTCTCCTGGATTCTAAAATTAAAGAGCTACCTTCTAGAAAAACCTAGCATAGAACAGCCCAAGAAAAGGTTTACACATCGTAAACGTTTTAGGTTTGCCATTCATTTTCAGAACACCAACTTATTGTGTAACTTTGGCTGTTGTTTAAAAAAAAAAAAGAAGCGACCATTTTTGCGCTTTGCAGTATGATAATCAAATAAACATATTGCAAGGGCAGAGTCTTCCCAAGAATTTGATAAGACATTCCAGAACCATCTGCTACATAACATTTATTTAGACAGATACCAAGTTATATCAAAAGATATTGGGTGAAACATTTGCCAGGGCCACCTCCCCAAGTCAGCCAGCCCAGAGGATGTCCCCAAAGAAATCTTAAGCCGTGGTCAGGGCCAGCTACTTTGATAAACACCATCACAAGCTGAAGGTGAAATCACTGCTTCGCCTATGCCTGTTTCAGTCACTCTAGGTCATGCGAACTTGGGAACTCCTGCCTCACCAGCAGGGCGGCCAACTCAACAAGAAGAATGAATGCCAAAGGTCACTTGGTTTCCAAACGGTGTTGGACTCCACAAACATTCTACTGAATGGTATCAAGGAAAGAACAAAACCTCTGTTACCTCTGCCTTCTTGAGGTCCAAGGTTAAAAGGAAGCAGTGGAGGAGAACCAGTAAATTTTAAAAGAAACTGAAAATTCATGAATCACATGAGATTGAAAGCAACTAAATAATAACCTCATTCAACTCTGGGGAGTCCCTGAAAGGAAGTGAGTGGAGACAAGTGTGGTCCCAAACAGTATACTTGACAAGCATTTTATTTCTTTTTCTTCTTCTTTTTTTTTCAATTCTTAAGAATAAATTTAGGCCTCACGGCTTCATCTTTGAGCGCTGCGCTAATTTGAACATGACAGAAATAGAACAGGAAGCCAGTGAGTTTCATTAGACATCACCCCCAAGTGCAATTCTTTCAGCGTGTCATCATATTCTGCCATCTCGGGGAACCCTGCTTCCAGGCAGCACATCTGTGTCCAAGCTCTCCTCCACCTGTGTCGGCTCCTTCTCCAACATCAGGACCACGGGGACTTTCATCAGCAATTCTCCACAGTCATAAATTTATCTGACCCTTGATGGCTAGCTCGTCCGTCACGGACATTAAGTTCAAATTAAACCTCCTCTCAATGTCAGGGAGAGTTTTCAATGGAGGGACACATACTGCAGGATTGAAACACACACAAGGACAAGGCTGGTTCCCCATTTTGTATTAGAAAGCGATGGTGACTGTCAAAAACGACCTGCCTCTCTCTCAGGGGCATTCCAGTTTGTATAAGGCACTTCCTCTGTCTAAAAGGAGGCCAAAAAAAAAAAAAAAAAAGCCAGTTCTAAAGAGAGTGGAGTACAAATGTTTCTGTAGGCTTTTAATACTGTCTGGGAGTCAAGGCCCAAGGCTGCCAAAAAAACAAGTGTAAAATATTTCATACAAATAGTGCTACAATTTGCCAATTTGTAGGCAGAAAACAGTAGTGCCACTGAATTATCACTCCCTTTTCTGAACTCCTATAGCCTTTCTTGTTGGAACCACACGTTTTGGTATTTAATCATATGCTGCCTTGAATTACAACTTAACTGTTCTATGTGTCTATGTCATGCCCCCCAGTAAGCTATGAGCTCCTCAAAAAAAGGAAGAATGTTTTTAATATTTCTTCTGCAGATCTTTCAGTGTCTGACAGCATGATATGCAAATACTAGGGTTTCAACAAACATTTTTGAATGAATGGATGAAATATGAAATCTCTATAGGTCCTTTCTGTAGGTGAGTTTTCTTCCTAGAGTTTCCTTAGGGTTTATGTCTGACTTGTACTAATAGTGAAGAGACTACTCTTAATATAAGCTAGAAGTTTGAATCGGGGGCCAGAGAAGGTACAAATTAGAAACTGAGGTTTTCAAGGTTTTCAGTTTATCTTTTGGGAAAAAAATACATACGTTTATATGTATATATATATAGGCTTCCCAGGTGGTGCTAATGGTAAAGAATCTGCCTGCCAATGCAGGAGACATAAGAGACACGTGTTTGATCCCTGGGTCAGGAAAATCCCCCAGAGGAGGGCATGGCAACCCACTTCAGTATTCTTACCTGGAGAATCCCATGGACAGAGGAGCCTGGCAGGCTACAGTCCATGTGGTCGCAAAGAGTCAGACAGGATTGAAGCAACTTAACACTGAAATATATATATATAGGTAACAGACCTTTCACTTCCTATTTTGTATAAGGCGAAAACAAAATTTAACCATGTTAAGCAACTAAACATAAATTGCTGGTTTATAAAACACCTTTGAGATCTCATGCCTTGTTTCTCACCAGCTGAAAAATAAAAATTAAAAAGCAAACCGTAATGCCAAGAACGTATAACCAGATGGTCAACCAACAACAATATCTTATTACTTCTTCAATACTGCAGATGATAAAATGTTCATGACAACACGTTACCCACACAAACTTTCTCCAGGAGGGGGAACAGACCTCAGAGCTCCCACGTTTTAGTAAACAAAACCAGTTACTTTAAAATGGTCCCTTTTGAAAGCCATCACTCTTGTTCCTATACACCCACAAAAGCAATGGTCAAGTGCATAGACACTTAAGCCTTTGCCCAAATAAAATTAAAATCTCATTTTCAGACTCAGGTCTCGGCAAGGCTGATCCTCAGTGAAGCAACTTCAGATAGGCTGACTTCTTAACTGACTTCATGATAATTTCTTCAGATAGGAGGAAAATGGGATTCAAATTAGAATGAGCATATTCTGGAAAAAAAAAATAGCAGACATGTATTTGCTTTTCTTATCTTATGCTGTTGCCCCACTCTTCGTGGAGGGCCTTTCCCAAAGTTCTAGGACTCCCAATTAATATTTGTCTGGCCCTTACTTCCAGCTAGATTTCATGCCTACAAAATAAGGCCAACATGCAGACACTAGCCTATTTGCAAATTAATAGAATTGGCACTAATGGAAAGAAAAAACGGCCTGAAGGAAAGAAAAAGCCCCAAAACCAAAAGTTAATAAAAAAAAAAAAAACTTTTGCTAGGTGAAAGGACCATGAATTCAATTTAGTGAATTAAACTACTTAAGAAGGCTTGTTCATAGTATCTACTGTAGAGCTTAATCTGTTCAAAATAATAAGAGTTAGAGATTGTTACTCAACTATATACATATGTGGACCACCCCTCCCTTCCCCCTAACTGTTAGTTTGTTCAAAACTCACCAACAGGGAGATTCCAGACACTTGTCTAAATTTGCTGTTTCGAATTCAGAAAGTATCTGTCGACAGTGTGTTTGCTTCCTGAGTTCATGGAAATCTTTCTAAACCCTGATGTCCCTGAGTCACCACCCCACCAGGTATCTACATGGGGGGAACTGCCACCGTTCTGAATGCTTACAGTCACTCCTCCCCTGTTTGTCCTCACGGGCTTCCCAGGTGGCTCAGTGGTAAAGAACCACCTGCCAATGCAGGCGACGCAGAAGATGCGGGTTCAATCCCTGGGTTGGGGAGATCCTCCGGAGGAGGAATGGCAACCAGCTCCAGTATTCTTGCCTGGAAATTTCCATGGACAGAGGAGTCTGGAGGGCTACAGGAGGAGCCAGGGGTCACAAAGAGTCAGACATGACGGAGCACGCATACACATTAGTCCTCAAAACCACATTGCTCTGTAGGGATGAAACGGAGGCTCAGAGAGGTATTTACAACATGCCAAGGTTTCACAGCTTCAAGTGTCTGAAGTTCAGTTTCAGAGCCACACACTTGACCACTCAGCTGCATGGTCATCTGTGAGCCCTGTGTGTTACGACATGTCAGTCATGTCTGATTCTTTGCGACCTCATGGACTGTAGCCTGCCAGGCTCCTAACTGCCATTTAATAAGGTGCACAAAAATAATGACATTTAGAGTTCCTCCTGGCTTCCTTGGGCCCCATTAGTGGTTGGAGGGTGGGGCTGGGCCAGGATAAGGCGACAGAGATGAAGACCCCAGGAGCATAGAAGGGAGAAGGTGAGACAGAGTCTCCAGAATGCAGAGGGGAGCATGGGTTTGGGAGGGAAACAGAGAGCAGGGTTCTGAGAGGCCTTGAATGTTCACCCATCACTAGCCCTGAATACAAAACACCCAATTAGAGGTTAACATTCCAGGAAGCCCCCCAACTCACAAATCTATTGTATTCCAAAAACTGCCTTGCAAACCATGTGTTTGTAATATGGAATACACTTATCTCCCCATAGAAATAATGTTATAAACAGTGATTAAGTCTCCAGGTTTTAACCCACAAAACCTATTTATTTGCAATGTAACTTCAATTCTGTATATTTGCGATATAAAAGTAGCAGAAAACAATGAGATTGAATCCATTTGTATTATATTGCAGTTTTTCTTCTTTACTTGTGTTTCTGCTTGGCTGGTAGTCTGGGAACAGTGCCCAGCTGGATCGACTTTTAAATTTATTATTACAGTATTGCATTTACACAGTATCTCCATTTTTTAATGGGGATGACTTAAATTATTAATTGTTTTCATGCCGACATAAAGAACTGGGAGACCCACCTCTAGAAATGAGCTGAAGTTTCCAGGCATGCAGGCAGGTGAAATGCCCAGGGGATGGGCTGGGGGACCTTGAAAATCTGACTCTATTAGGCTAGAATCTCTCCCTAAGAATTTACTACTTACTCAACCTTGAAACAGAAACTCTGAACTCAGAAATGCAACTTCTACTTCCTGCCACTCGAATTTCATCAGCATCCTCTAATCTAATTGTTCACTAAGAGCAGACAGTCCTTGAAGTAAACTAACAACTAAATATCAGGTAATTGGCTTGAATGGGAGGGTTGGTGTGATCTGTTCCAAAGATTCTTTACTGATATAATATCAGAAAACTTTTAACAAGGAAACAGTGCAGCCTCTCTCTCAGGAACAGGAGACTGTGTCCTGGCTGGGGGAAGATTTTGCTATAAGAGCATCCCAAGGACTTCTACTAAGTGATTTGAAACAGATGTCTGCATTTTTTCAGAAAGGCACGGAGCCCAGAGGAGGGACCAGGTGGTCCCGAGAATTGAGTTGTTAGCCCACGAGATGAAAAACCAATCTCAAGTGAAAAGAAGAGAATGAGAAGTCACTGTGACAAACTCAACTCTGAATTTCAGGCCTCCAGAGTCAGCCAAGGGGGATGCCAAAATACAAGACCAAAATAACTTGCCAGGAAAGCTGAAAAACTGAATTTCAGCTCCAGTGATGAAAAGCCAACCTACATAAGAAAATGATGCTAATAACGGAAACAATTTAGAAGATTTTTTAAAAGTGAAAACATCTAACATGCCAGGAGATGTTCTTTCATATGATTTGATTCATTTATTCTTCACAAAACTATGAAGTCGGTACGACAAATTCCCTTGATTTTTACAGCTGGGGAAAACTGGAGGCAAGAAGGCTCCATATTGTTTCCCAGGGTCACAGAGTTAGGAAGCAGAGGGGTTGAGATACCAAATCAGGCAGTGCTGCTTCCAAGTCCATGTCTCACCTCCTACCCCATACTGCCCCTCACCAGGGCCCCCGTTTATGGAGCCCTTTCCAGGGGCCAGGTGCTGTTTCTAGGACTTGTTGATCCTATAGCTACCTCAAGAAGTAGGTATCAGCTCCATTGTTATCAGCTCCATTTCAGTGATGAGGAAACTGAGGTGCAGAGAGATTAGACAGCATGGTATGAATCTCAGCAGTCTGGCACTGGTGTTCATACTCTTAGGACTGTGCCAAACAACTCAAAATTTTCAAAGGTTTCCAGGATAATAACATCATAAAGGCCAAGATAAAAATAACTACATCCTCCCAGAGCCTGAGCCCTATGGGAAAATACAGGTTTTATTCCATTTCTCGGCAGTTCTCCAAGTGTGTTCTTCAAGTTGTTTTAGGTGTTAGTATTAAATAAGGCTTTAGAAATTTGGGAAACACTAGTTAAATAAAATTAAATGATCTTCTCTACTGCAGGAATTCTCAGAGCCTTCAATATTCCGGTGTACTTTGTAACTTACAAGATAGGAATGGATAATGCACATCTTCCAACGTTTTTACTAAAGGATTAGAAGTCCTAGCCACGCACACTGGGAAGCACTTAAATCTTGGTTAATGAGCAATAATCCAAATGGAAGATCAAATTGGACAACTTTAGGCTTTTTTGGGCTCTTTATTCTCATCTCTCATACTCAGCTGATCATGACCTATTCGTTCCAAGCATTGCTCTATGCCGTCTCCCACAATCCGCGCTCACCTATCACCTGTCATCTGGGCTCCTGCAGCAGCCTTCTGACTGGCCTCCCTCCTCCCTGCCTCTAGTCAGCTCTCCACACCAATGCCTAGGTATTCTCAAGTCCAGAACTGATTACACCACTTCCTACTAAAAAATCTTCAATGGCACCCTCTTATCTACACCAAACTCCTCTACCTACATCCCTTTCATGACTTGGAGCCTAGAACACACGTTTCCACGCTTATCTTGGTACCTAATACTATGATCGAGCCCCTGCCTTCTTTTCCAAACTCATCCCCTGGCAATCATGGGTTGATAAGTCTATTTAACTTACAAGCTCCTAAAGACATCCATCACTAATACTTAGTACATGGCACCTCTCAAAGAGCAATTACTTAATAAACACATGCAGGGAAACCTGCCCGGTTCTTCTCGGCATGTGCAGAATGTCTGAGGGTCTGCAGTGTTAGTGAAATGGTGCTCCAAGTTCAGTGTCGCCTCCTCCATGTCTTCCCAGCCTCCGGGCAAAGCAGTCATGCCCTCTGCTGTGTCAATATGGGCACCTTACACATGCTTCTGATATATACAGCACAATGCACTCATTGCTGACTGCCCGTCTCTCCGACCACACTGTAAGATCCCCAAGGGAAAAGCCTGCCTTATTCAGGGCAGCCCCCAGGGCCTAGGGCCACATCTAGGATTCCTTCTACAAGTATTGTCTGAATGCCCCCTAGATACCAAACACCGAGCACTGGGGATGTATGGATGTTTAAGCCAGTTAAAGCTCCCCTCTTAATGAGCTTATATTCCAGTGAGGCACACGGACCAAAACCAAATAAGCAGACAATAATTTAAATAGTTTCAAATCAAGGCTAGTTTTCAGCAGAAATAAAAAAAATATAGCAGCAAGGAACTACTTTAGGTAAGCTAGTCAAGAAAGATGGCATTTCAAGGAATTCCCTGGTGGCCTAGTGGTTAGGATTCCAGCCTTTCAATGAGATGACCTGGGTTCAATTCCTGGTTGGGGAACTGAGATCCTGCAAGCTATGCAGCATGGCCAAAAACTTAAAAAGAAAGATGGCATTTCAGCTCAGATCTCAAGGATGAAAACAATCTAGCCACATCAAGAGCAGTAGAAACAGCATTCTAGGCAGAAGGAACAGTAAGTGCCAAGATCCTGAGTTCACTTAAAGTCTGGTCTCTGCAAGGAACTGATTAAAAAAGACCAGACCAGGCTAGAACTTAGTGAAGAAGTGGTGGGTGGAGCTGCCAATTATAAGCGTGTGACGTTGGGCAAATCACACCTTCTCTATGTTTCAGGCTTTCCAGCTGCAAAAATGCAGATAATAATGTCTATTTCATGGAATTGTTACAAAAATGTACATCTACTTAACATACACCTACCAAAACATAGATCAAAGAGTTATTTCAAAAACATACATCTATTGAACTGAGGCTTCCAATAATGCCTCAGTAAATATTAGTAGCTGTTATTATATTTATTACATAGGCAAATAAAACAGAACTTAGGCAAAAAGTGTGAATGATGTAAGCCAAACACATACAACATAATACTGATGTGACAGGCATCTGGGCAGCAGGGGTAACTGGACTGCCCTTTGCGTTGCTTACACATACCAGATCAACAATCAGCCTGCCCTTTCCATGTAAGAAGGCAGACTCAGCTCATGGCTTCTTGGAAGGTTCTTAATCTTAACCCTCCTCCTCCTCTTCCCGAGGGTTCTCTGGGGTCTCCCCATGCCTTGAATACCAGCTATGAGAGCATTTTTTCATGGCGTACTGGCTGATGCCTGCTTCCCACATTAACCTGTGAGCTTCCACTGGGCAGAGCCTTATTCATTTTTTTCTCCCTAGGGCCTAGTGCTGGACCTGGCCCATGGCTGGCATTCAACACACGTTCGCTGAACTGGATTAAGAATTAAGTGTTCAAGTGACTAAATTCTTGTCTATGTCTCCATGATACCAGCAGAAGTTGTTTCACTGATTTTTGTTCACTGGGCTGGCCAGTTCACTGGGGTGGTGGAAAACTGGCCTTTGTCTTGATACTTGGAGCTATTCAGCACACATGAAACACAGTTGCAGACTGAAACACTCACACAAAAGGGATTTGTGGCCTTCACCCCATGTGGTTCTTTGGTGGGTGATGAGTGCATCTGACCTGTCTCTTGAGAATCCTGTATGCAGGTCAGGAAGCAACAGTTAGAACTGGACATGGAACAACAGACTGGTTCCAAATAGGAAAAGGAGTACGTCAAGGCTGTATATTGTCACCCTGCTTATTTAACTTATATGCAGAGTACATTATGAGAAACGCTGGGCTGGAAGAAACACAAGCTGGAATCAAGATTGCCGCGAGAAATATCAATAACCTCAGATATGCGGATGACACCACCCTTATGGCAGAAAGTGAAGAAGAACTAAAGAGCCTCTTGATGAAGGTGAAGGAGGAGAGTGAAAAAGTTGGCTTAAAGCTCAACGTTCAGAAAACTAAGATCATGGCATCCGGTCCCATCACTTCATGGGAAATAGATGGGGAAACAGTGGAAACAGTGTCAGACTTTACTTTTTTGGGCTCCAGAATCACTGCTGATGGTGACTGCAGCCATGAAATTAAAAGACGCTTACTCCTTGGAAGGAAGGTTATGGCCAACCTAGATAGCATGTTTAAAAGCAGAGACATTACTTTGCCAACAAAAGTCCATCTAGTCAAGACTATGGTTTTTCCAGTGGTCATGTATGGATGTGAGAGTTGGACGGTGAAGAAAGCTGAGCGCCGCAGAATTGATGCTTTTGAACTGTGGTGTTGGAGAAGACTCTTGAGAGTTTCTTGGACTGCAAGGAGATCCAATCAATCCATCCTAAAAGAGATCAATCCTGGGTGTTCATTGGAAGGTCTGATGTTGAAGCTGAAGCTCCAATACTTTGGCCACCTCATGCGAAGGGTTGACTCATTGGAAAAGACCCTAATGCTGGGTAGGATTGGGGGCGGGAGGAGAAGGGGACGACAGAGGATGAGATGGTTGGATGGCATCACCGACTCGATGAACATGGGTTTGGGTAAACTCCGGGAGTTGGTGATGGACAGAGAGGCCTGGCGTGCTGCAATTCATGGGGTCGCAGAGAGTCGGACACGACTGAGCGACTGAACTGAACTGAACTGAACTGAGTGCACTAAGAGTTGGTGTTTCAATTTCCAAAGGCCTACCCTGAACTGAAGAATTTAAGGGAGGCATTCGTAAAGAATAGGTAGCCTGGAAATAAAGATGGGAAATGATGCTTCTCAAGTCAGGAAGATCTGGGTTCCAAGCTGCTCTCCCACACATTTGTTCTGTAATGGGAAGCACACTCTTTAGCCTCTCAGGACCTTGGTTTCCCCCATCAGTAAAAAGCTGGCAGCAATAAAACTCCATCTTCCTGAGAGTTAACATCGAATCCCACACGGGGTGTTTCAGAAATGGTCCACTCTCCTCAAAGCGGGATACAAGGGCCCAAATGCTACAAAACCTCACTGGTACCCAAGAGCAAAAACACCAAAGCCTGGCAGGAAGGCTTCCAATGAAGACAGGACATTGGTTTCAATGTGGAGTTGTTGTTGGGAACAGGAAAAGTATCAGGTCACCAAGACAAGTGAAAACATCTGAGGAATTTTTAAAAGCCAATCGATACATACTTATGAAAGTGCCTGCTGAGATAAGGTCATTTAAAAAAAAAAATCTATTCCATTAAAACATATATTTACTAAAAGGGGTGTTCCTGATGGTACCTGCTCGAGCTACTTAGCATCAACTGAAAACATGTGAGGATAAGTAGTTTGGAGACTGAAGTCGGACCAAACAAAACTGGCTTCTGAGTATGTAAGCATTCCCTCTGTGCCAGCCACTGTCAGCTGCCTGGGTGCCAAGAGCTGGGCGCCTTCATGGTTTCATCCCCTCTCCACCTTCTGCTTTGAAATATTCACAGCTCTTCTAACAGCTGACAAAGATGATGAAGAATCCAGGGGACTCGGGTCCACCCAAGACCCCCCTCCAGCGTGAGAAGGCCCCCACATCCCTTTCAGCCTCCTTGGTAACCCAGATGCACGGGTTCAGCTTCTGCCAGGGTAATTCAGTGATGCCCTGAGGCCCAAATAACATATTCCTCTCTGCTCCCCACTGCTTCCACCCCACAGACAGTTGTCCTACTTGCTTCTACAATTAGTCGGCACAATGGGGTCCTCACACAAGGAGGAGGGGCCGCCCCCAAATCCCATTATTCTCATGATCGCTGCCATTAGAGCCTCACTCGACCATAAAGGAGTGTCACTGCACAAAATTCAGCATGAGGACACATCTCGGGTTGGAAGGAAAGGAGGGAGGGGTGCAGAACTGGAAGCCATCTTCTGTCATGAATCAACTTCCTGGCCACTGGGCTGGATGTGGCCACAGCCTCCAAAGGGGACATCCCGAAGTGGAGTGCGCTCCTTTGGGTCTTGGCTCAGCTGCCCTCTTCTCTGTGAGGCTCCCCAGGACCCTCTGGTTGAAACTAACCTCCCCCTCCTCAGCTTTATTTTTCTTCCTAAGGGTGATCACATCTGACACGCTATGTTCTTATTTATTTTCACTCTTCCCTCATGTAGTCGGGTCAGTAATGTTGCACCCCTAATTCATGTTCACTCAGAACCTCAGAATGTGACCTGATTTGGAAACAGCGCCTCTGCAGATGTCATATAGTTAAGGGTCTCAAGATGAAATCATTCTGGATTTAGGGTGTTCAATGACCAGTGTCTTGACAAGAGAAAGGAGAAGGCAGTTTGGACACACGAAGAGAAAAAAGGCCACGTAAACATGGAGGCAGAGGTGAGAGATATGCTGCCACGAGCCAAGACACACTAGAAGCCACCAGAAGCTTGAAAAGGAAAGGAAAGTTTCTCCCCTCCAGGTTTCAGAGAGATCACAGCCCTTTGCTGATACCTTGATTTTGGATTTCTAGCCTCCAGAACTGTGAGAGAATAAGTCTTCACTGTTTGAAGCCACTGAGTGCCACTGGTTATGACAGCTTTAGGAAACTAATACATCTCTAAAGGACCTGCACGGGGCCAAGACATGGGGCTGAGCTGTTTATCGCTAGAGAACCTCGATGCTTAGAACAGTGTCTGACACACCGGGTGCTCCATAAAGATCTGTTAAGGAGGACTTCCCAGGTAGTCCAGGGGTTGAGAGTCTGCACAATCCACCTGCCAATGCCGGGGACATGGGTTTGATTCCTGGTCTGGGAAGATCCCACATGCTGTGGAGCAACTAAGCCCATGAGCCAAAACTACTGAGCCTGCGCTCCGTAACAAGAGAAGCCACTGCAATGGGAAGCCCCTGTACCAAACTAGAGAGTAGTTCCCGCTCACTGCAACTGGAGAATGTCCATGAACAGCAATGAAGACCCAGCATAGCCAAAAAAACAAAAACAAAAAACACCCCAAATCTGTTAAGTAAATGCATGGATGCTTAAACTCTCAAGGTAGAAGGGTTTCCATAACTCAGGTTGACCCAGAGTTCCATGTGTAACCAGTGTTCATGGATCTGTGGATCTCTCTGGAGCAGGCTCTCCCTTCTCCCCATCACCACCACGAGGGATAATGCCTCTAGGCTTCTCCTCCCTTTCACTATGGTGGTAGGTAAAGGTACTGACCTGGGAGTTAGAGCCTAGATCTAAGCCTAGACTTTAATTCTGTTCCCACTGCTTATACAAGCTACAGTAAGCAGACGAATGGCCCCCAAAGATATCTATGTCTTAATCTCTTGAAGTTGTGAATGTGTTGCCTTACTTGGCAAGAAGGACTTCAAAGATGTGATTAAGAATCTTAAAATGGGGAAGATTATCTTAGATTATCTGAGTGAGCTTAAAGTAATCTCAAGGGTCCCCATAAGAGGAAGCAGGAGGGTCAAAGAGGGAGATGTGATAATGGAAATAGAATTCAGAGCCAGAAAGGTCTGAAGAGGCTACACTGCTGACTTTGAAGATGCAAGAAGAGGCCACAAGCCAAGGAATGTAGGTGCCTCCAGACACTTGAAAAGACAGGAAATGGATTCTCCCTATGGGCTCCAGAAGGAACACAGTCCTTTCTACACTCTGGTTTTAACCCAGTGAAACCCTCTACAGACTTCCAACCTCCAGATCTGTAAGATAAGAAATGTAGGTTGTTTATGCCAGCAAGGTTGTAGTTATTTGCTACAGCAGAAGTAGGAAATGAATACAGAAACCTAAGGCTGTTTCCTCATCTTAAAAGTGGGTACTGTAATAAGTGCTTACTTTACAGGGTACCGGGAGGACTAAATGCAACATGCAGGGCACATTCAGGGCACAGGATCTGACATGTGGTAAGCAGATTCTCCTCCTTGCCTGGGGACCCTGTCTCCTGGCTGGGCCTGGGCTCAAGGCAGGCTTCCTAGGGAAGGGGCACTGTAACCGCATTCTGAAGGAGAAGTGGGCATATCCTGACTGATTCCTCTACTGAAAAGCCCCGGTGGCCTTCTCTGCTATATAGTGCCTGCGTTTCACAATGGTAGACCAAACCAGAATACTTCAAACTTCAGAATACTGTGGCTATGGGTTACTATGCACCGTGGGTCACCTTGGTCGAATTCTCAGGCAACAGCAGCTCCTAGGCCTTACGGGTGATGCTTAGGGGAGACTTGAGAAAGCGGTGTCTCTTCGGAGAGGGAGGGAAGAAAGACCTCAAGACAGGAGAGCAATGTAAGGGACTGAGTGCATCCATAAGCAAATCATTGAATTCTTTTTGCTTATTACTCTGGGGTGTTGAGGACGAATATGTTTAGCAGGCGGATTTTAGTTTTTCTTACCAGCATTCAAATCACCTTCTGTTACCCCAACCCTTTCAGAAAGTCTGTTGTTACGCCAAGTTGAGAAATGACCTCTTTCACAGAGTCATGTGTCAAACAGCCAACCAGCAGATGAAAACCTAAAAACTGCTACCAGGGGCTGCTTGGAGGTCTTCCAACTGCCACCGTGATAGAAACATGTAGAAGGATATCACTAAGTGTTGCACTCATACAAATAAGTGAAGGGAGTCTACAGGTACTTTAAAATCAGCATGCCTGGGGGCTTTGTCCCCACCCTGAACACATCCTATGGAGGTGGGGCCTTCCAGGACAGGACAATAAAGATGAGTGTGGCTTTTCTTACATGTACATTTTCTGAAGAGGACCCAGCCTTGGTTCCGTCACGAGACTGGGACCCCAAGTGGAGCCCGTGATGGTGTTGGGAGAGGTGGGGAGGTACGTGAAGTTTGGAGAAACGGCTGCTAAGTAGATGACTCAGGAAGAGACATGAGGGGAACTCACTCTTTATAAAACGTACTGGAAGGCAGTAACCCTAGAAGTGGGAGGACTGGCAAGTGTGGTACAGTTAATGCTTGCCTTAATGCACTTCATCTTCTTCTATGCCATCAGGACTGTCTTTTAAAAACACAGATATGATTGTTTTGGTCCTCTGCTGAAAACCCTTCTCTAAGTTCCCAGTAGCAACTAATAAAGTCCAGATTAAGAAACCTTTCCTTCCTGGTCCCTCCCCATCTACTTCCTCCTTCCAGAGAAGTGCTGGGGTGAGATGATTCAGTTGGCCCTTCCCTCAAAAGATCTCCTATTGTCAGGACTGTCCCTGTGGTCCAGTTGTGCTGCCATTGCAGGGGCCATGGGTTTGACCCCTGGTTGGGGAACTGAGATCCCACAGGCTGTGTGGCCAAAAAAGAAAATAAAATGAAAAGATCAAACCCTTGTTGTGCTGGTTCTGCTGCCTGAATTATCCCTCACCCCCCTCCCTTGGTGAGATTCTCCTCAGGCTTCAAGACCCAATATTCTCCTCTCCCCCAAGACCCAATTTTAACATGACCTCTTCTCTGAAGCCTTTCCCAACCTTGGTTACAACCAACTGCTCCTTCCTCTGGGCTTTCGCCATCATAACAGCTAACATCACTACACTGCTTACTACGAAGAGGCACTGTGCCTAGGACTTCATGCACATCGTCTGATTTAATTCTCTCAGCAACCCTACAAAAGAGGTACTGTTGCTACCCTGCTTTATCAAAGTGAAAGTCACTCAGTCGTGCCCCACTCTTTGCAACCCCATGCACTGTACAGTCCATGGAATTCTCTAGGCGAGAATACTGGAGTGGGTAGCCATTCCCTTCTCCAGGAGATCTTCCCAACCCACGGATCAAACCCAAACTCTTGCATTGCAGGTGGATTTTTTACCAGCTGAGCCACCAGGGAAGCCCAAGGATACTGGAGTGGGTAGCCTATCCCTTCTCCAGGGGATCTTCCTGACCCAGGAATCCAAGCAGGGCTTCCTGCATTGCAGGAGGATTCTTTACCAGCTGAGCTACCAAGGAAGCCCTGCTTTATAGAAGAGGAGATTTGGCACAGAAATGATAAGAAACTTGCAGGTCACACAGGGGCCTGGATTCGATCCCAAACACACTGACTCCAGGTCTGCACTCTTCTTTCTCTGATGGACTGCTCCTTCCAGTGTGGAAGTCATCCCCTGCGTTGCTGGGCATCCCAAACTGGCTCGTCTTCCTAAACTCCTGCTCAGTCAGTAATACCTTGGTCCTTCTGGTACCCAAGCCAGATGCTTGCACTCTTTCCCCTATCATTTCAACAGCAAAGTCCCTGCACCTGAGACCCAGCTCCACATCTCTTAGAAGTCCTTCTCCATCTAACTTAGGTACCCATCCTTTGGGTTCCCACCCAGTGCCAAGTACAAGGCCTGAGACACAGTAGGCATCCAGTGTAGGCTTGGGTATCATTACTTTCTTTGTGAGGACTTAGATCAAGAGAGAAAGAATACATCTTCCAGAAAAACAGTGGCCACCTTGATATTTTATTTTTCATTTTATGGCCCTAGTTTTAGTGTGTCAGACCCAAGGGAGGAATCCAATTAATCACTAAGTTCTGTCAATTCTATCTTCCAGCCAGCTCTTAAATCCACCTGCTTCTCTCCATCCCCACGATCATCTCTCAAATTCAGTCTCCAATCTCTTGCTGGTTTACAACCACCTTCTCAGTGATCTGTGGATTTCCAGTGGTGTCTTCTCTAGTCTGTCTTGTGCCAGAATGCTTGTTCTACACCACATGAGTGATCTAGTCTGCCTTCTGATTGGAACCCTGGAACGGCTTCCCAAAGCCTTTCCAGGAAAATTCAGATCTTTAACACGGGCTATAGGACTTGTTCTCCCCCACCCCTGTCTATCCTCATTAACTAACGTTCCTCAGACCACACCCCTCCTCCATACTGCCCGTCAGGCCAAGCGCCCCTCCAGCTCCCAGCCTTGGCATGGCCCGTTCCCTCAGTTTCCTCCACCTCCTCTCTCTTCACCCGGATGCTTTCTGATGCTCACACTTCAGGCTCAGCTTAGACATCCCTTCCTCCAGGAAGCCTTCTGTGACCTTAAGTTTAGGTTTCTTTTCTTTGATTCATTGATTCGCTTTCCCTGAACCTGTGGTTGTCTTTTTAATTGAAGTATAATTGACCTATAACACTGTTAGATCCAGGTGCACAATATAGGGATTTGATATTTCTATATATTACAAAACAGTCACCATGACAAGTCTAGGTACCATCTGTCACCATACAAAGTTATTACTGTATTATTATCATTAATCATTATTCCATTTTATAATTACTAATAATTATTATTACCATATATTCTCCAGCTGTACATTTCATCCCCTCGACTCATTTATTTTGTACTGGAAGTCTGTATCTCTTAATCTCCCTCACCTATTTCACCTATCTCCCCAAACCCCTCCTCTCAGGCAACCACCTGTTCGTTTCTGTACCTGCAACTCTGTTTCCATTGCTATTTTTGTTCATGTTGTTTTAGATTCCACATACAGGTGAAATCCATACAATATTTGTCTTCCTCTGCCTGACTTATTTCACTTAGTTTAATACCCTCTAGGTCCATCCATGTTGCTGTGAATGGCAAGATTTCATTTTTTAAATGTCTGAGTAGTAGTCCATTGTGTACCTATACCACATCTTCTTTATCCACTCATCTATCGAAGGATACTTAGGTGGCTTCCACCTCTTGTCTATTGTGAATAACACTGCAATGAACATAGGAATGCATGTATCTTTTTGAATTAGTGTTCATTTTCTTCAGAAAAATACCTAGATGTAGAATTGCTGGATCACGTGATGGTTCTATTTTCAATTTTTTGAGGAATCTCTACAGTGTTTTCCAGAGTGGCTGCACCAATTTACATTCTCACCAACAGTGCACAAGTGTTTCATTTTTTCTACATCCTCACCAACATGTGCTATTTATTAGATTTTTTTTTATGTGCCTCCATAGAATCCTCCGTTTCCTCTGTGCTAAATGTTATTACTCTCTATTTACTTATCAAGATTAATAGATTGGAAACCCCTTAACTTATTGGGGTAGACTGAATTATTGTTCCCAGTTCTGCAGTCTCTCCTGTACTAGAATGACACTAGAATAGGTGGAGTGTGTATCCATACCTCACTGATGTTGGGCTTGGCTATGTGGTTTGCTTGCCAATGGAATATCAGCAAACGTGACATGAGTGGAGGCTCTGGATGTACCATAGAGTTTAGCTTGGGTTCTTGCACTTCTGCTGTCTGCCTTGAGGAGAGTACATGCAGGACAAAAGACATGTGAAGCAGATCTGAACCAAACTCTCCACCTACAGCTTGACGAAGAGTCCCCTTCCCACCCCCACTCTCCACTGGAGCTGAACCATGAGCAAGAAAAACAAATTTTTGTTCTTGTAAGCCACTGAGAATCTGCTGGTTAACAGTATTATTGGAGCAGACCTGACTAATAAAACTATCTCTATCCCTCACTAAACTGCAAGCTCCATGTGGGCAAGAAAGAACTGTATCCAAAGCACACAGTAGGTGCTCAGTAAATCTGTTGATGTGATGTATGACTGAATGAATAAACCTTGGCTAGTGATGGGTCTGTCTCTTTAGCTGGCACATAAATTCTTTAAGGCCAAGAATGGCATCTGATTTCTCCCAATATCACCTAGTTATGTCACTTCCCACATTGGATTCTTGGTAGATATTCAATAAATATTTATTGAAACTAAATAAATTGAATTTTGTGGGCTGACTTGAGAATCAGCCCTTCATTTATGACATTGTTTCTATGGGAAAAATGCATTCGGAGTGCCAAACACATTTGCAAATGAACTTTTGGAACCTCACCCGTTCATTGGTTCAGGATTGCCAGTTTTGTGGAAATCCATAACTGAACACATGTGCTATGCTTTGCAATATGGGAGAATCTGAGAAGCTGCTTCCAAACCCAAGACATTCAGCCTGCAAAAATTCACTTTCCACCCACGCAGAAAAATTTAGCATAGGTTGGATTTGAGGTTCCAACAATAAAATACTAGATTGTTTATCTAATTGCTTTTTATCAGCTTATACTGGATGCCCATTCTTCACACTCGGTCAAAAGGAAGCTAAGATCATTTTCTTGCATACCGCCCACCTCCACAATAAATCCACTTTCTAGACATGTATGTAATAAAACTCAACCTTCTCAACAGAGAAAACAAATTATTTTTCTAAATAAATCTGTGACATTTAAAATAAACACAGTGGGATGCTCTACAGTTATAAGAAAACAACCCCCTTTAGAATTCCTAATTTTGAATGGTACTGGGAGCTTAACATGAGTCACAGATATGAGGCTTAGTTTTATTTCATCTTAGGCCAGAACCAAGCCAGTTTGAAACCAAGTGATCTGACATGGCTGGGAAGGGCCATCAGTTCATAAATCTGGAATGTTTTATCATACTTAACACGTCTCAGCCTGCCATTGGTAGACTTTCTCAACCACTCAATCTCCATTCATTTAACATGCATTTTTAAAGCACCTACCATGTACCAAGCACTGTTCTAGATTCTGGGGATATGGTCATGAACAAGACAAGGCTCCCAAGCAACTTACATTTTAATAAAGGAAGAGGCAGAGAAAGAAGATCATTCAGGTAGTGATGTGTGTGTGTGTCAGTTGCTCAGTCATGTCCACCTCTTTGTGACCCCATGGACTGTAGCTCACAAGGCTCTTCTGTCCATGGGATTCTCCAGGCAAGAATAATGGAGTGGGTTTCCATTTCCTTCTCCAGGGAATCTTCCTGACTCTGGAATTGAATCCAGGTCTCGTGGCAGATTCTTCACCACTGAGCCACCAGGGAAGCCAGGTAGTGATGGGGCCAGGAATAAAATAAAACAGTGATGTCACTGGGAGTGAGGTGAGGCTACTTCCGACTAGGTCATTGGTAGAGGGGGAGACGTGTGTGCTGGGACCTGATGAGTAAGAAAGAACCAACCATGGCAAGATCTAGGGAAGAATTTTCTAGATTGAGCAAACAGCCAGTGAAAAGTCCCTGTGGAAGGAACAAACCTGGCATATTCTTAAGTTAGAAAGAAAGGGCCAAGTAACCAAGGACCTGATTCTTAGAAGCTCTGTATTCAGGCCCTTTGAGTAAGGGAGTCAGACTGAATTCTATGATGGAGGCCAGCGGAGGTTTTTAAGATGGGGAATAAAATGATCTGGTTGAGATTTTTAAAAGCCCATTCCTCTTGGGGCAGGGGTGAGGGAATAAGAGCAGAAGCAGGGGAAGCTGTGAGCAGTCTTTTCTATAAGGCTGGAACTCCTTTATCATAGTCAATCACCAATAAAATCCCCAGCATCTTCAACTTCTCCAACTGTTCCCTTCACTGTCTTGTTCATCCTGAAACCAGGTTCTCCCTGAGGACGCTGATTCCTGCAGCCCACCAAGGGCTGGCTGCTTCCTCTCCGTCATCATAAGGGTCCTCCTTGTGTCTTGCTGCCTCTTTAGGATGATTCTTCTTCCTTTCTTTCCAAGCCTGCTCCCCACACCCCAGCTCTGAAGCTCAAGCCATTGGGCCATCTGCCCAGAGGCCCCCTGGCCCCACCTTGACACGACCATCCACAGACCATGCAGCCTACAGGCAATTCCTTTCTTTTTTTGAATATCTTGCTCCTCAGTCCCTCCAAAATTGTTCCATAGACCTTCTTGATGACTGGCCCATCAAACACTGTGACCCCTCAGTTCCCCACCCTCTCTGCCAGTGATCTTGTCATCCATCCTACTTCAGCTACACAATCACACCCCAGATCTTGTCAGGACCAATAACTCTGTCCCCTCCATGACCTTAATTTCAAGTTCCCCATAGTCCGACCACTACCTCTTCTCCAGTTCCCCAGGTCCCACAAGTCTTAAACCCCAAAACAATCTCCCCTGCACAGAGCTGGCTACCTTTTCCCATCCCTCACGCCCATCCTCACTTCCCTCCTTAGAGCTCACTTCCAGCTTGGAGTCCAGGGTCTACAGTTGTAAGTATCCAAATCCATATCATCAGGCACCCTCAGCTCCTGGACCCCACTTTCCTCTCTTGAAAATTCCCTGCTGCTGCTTAGTCGCTTCAGTCATGTCCGACTCTTTGTGACCCCATAGACCGTAGCCTGCTAGGCTCTTCTGTCCATGGGGATTTTCCAGGCAAGAGTACTGGAGTGGGTTGCCATGCCCTCCTTCAGGGGATCTTACCAACCCAGGAATTGAACTTGTGTCTCCTGTATTTCAGGCAGATTCTTTACCACTGAGCCACCAGTTCCATCTCTGACTAAATCTAACTCTCCCCTATCCTACCCCTATGCCCATAGTGGCTTGTGAAAGCAGAACCAGGCTTACTGCTCTCACTTCAAAAGCAAGACCATGGATCTCACGTGCACCCTGATACTGTCTGGCAATTGCTCTTCATTTCCCAGCTCTGTTCTCTCTTCCACTCTGTTCTGTACCTTCTCTCACTTCTCCCTTCCAACTCCAGGGCTTCCTCCCTCACCTCACTCTCACTCATCATACATTCCTGAAAATAATGCAAAGTCACATGAAAAGACACTGCATATGCTTCCACCACTGACCTGCTCCTGAGCCCATATTTTCCTCCTGCCCTCCCAAGACCAAGGATGAAGGGTCCCATGCTCCTGGCTGAGGCAGGGCCCCCCAATGGCACAGGAGATCATATTTTCTTTCATCTGCAGAAAGACAACGCCCCACAATTCTCTCTTCTCTCTCCTGTATTGTCAGTTTCTCCCACACTACTAGAACTTTCCCAGCAGCACAAAAACACAGTTATTTCCTGCATCTTAAAAAACAGCTCTCTGGACTTCACATTTTTCTGCAACGTCTGCTCCATGTCTCTGCTGTCTTTCTCAGCAAAGCTCCTCGAAAGAGTTGTCTCTGCTCCATCCTCTTCTCATTTTCTCTTTACAGTTTGATCACTACTTCCTGTCCTTGTCACAGTCGGCACTAATCACCTGCTAAGTCCAGTGGTTCAATTTTCTTTTCTTGCTTGACATCTCAGCACAATCTGGCACGATGGACCACTCCCCTCCTCCTTTCTTCCCTGGGCCTCCAAGAAGCCACCTTCTTTAGTTTTTCCTCTTCCCCTTCTGGCTGTTCTCTCCTCAGGTCCACTTATTCTTCATCTCTCTGACCCCTAAACCCTGCACCAGTACTCACTGAACTCAAAGCTCAGTTCTCCAACTACTCCTCTCCTCAATCTATGCCCCCTCCCTCACTGGTCTTAAGACTTCACGACGTGTATCATCTGAACACTACTAACCCCTAAATTCACATCTCCATTTCAGACATCTCCTATGAATGCCAGACCAGTGTTTGCCCGTAGAGTGGCCACTAGCTACATGCGGCTATTTAATCACATCACCACTGTGACCATCACCACCAGCTCCACCACTGTTACTGAATTAACTCCTGCACAGAGCTCTGCAAACACAGAGAACCTACATCAGTGGAAAGGGTTGGAAAGATTATAGCAAAACTGCTTAGTGGGTGTGTGGCGATACAGGTCTGTTCATGATCAGTTAATTTTCTTCAAGTCTAGTCTTAGGCAAGCCACAAGAAGAAAACGTTCCTACCCAATTACAATTATTCATGAGACTCTTCTTGGCCCTGCTTCTTTTGTCTGTCGGTGATTCTGACGGCAACAGCCCGGTAAGGAAGCTCAGCGAAAGGCAAGGGCAATTATGCATCTTGCTGCATCTCAGCTTCCGACTTCCTCCATGAACTCTTAATTAATTCCATCCCCATATTTTTATTTTGTTTCCTGAACCTCTTGCTTATATTATATATCCCCCCCTTCATTCCTCTTGCCTTCCTCCCCCCAAAAGCCTCCCAAGTTCTCTTTCTCAGTCTTCTTTTCTTTCCCCAAATTGCCCCTTGTTTAGCCTTCAGCTTCTCTGCCCCTGTTCCACTCTTTCTTACCCTTTTTCACCTTTAAAAACTGAAAGCAGCAAACTGACAGACACTGTTACGGTGTGTTTTTTTTTTCCCCCTCTGCCTGAGCTGCAGCAGGCTCTCCTTTCCTCACTTCTATAGCAGAGCCTGAGTACTGGGTTGCCATGGCAACAGTGAATCCAACCAGGCCGGTCCCAGCGACACTGGGAGCTGCCATGGCGAGGAAGCTGCTACAAGTCGCCCTGAGCCTAGATGGGTCGTGAACATCGTAATTCAAGACCGAGCTGGGCAGATTCTGCCCGGAGACTGTGACTGCACATCAGGCCTGTGCACAGCTGTACCGCGCATCAGGAGACAACATCATCAATAATCAGGCTTCCGCGGAGCCGACCGAATATGTGACATCGTGAGGATTCATTCGAAACATTTCAAACATGCCTATTCTTTTATCTCCGCTGAGGGAGAACCTTCTGTCTCTCTCTCTCTTGTCTTGGAGAACTCTGTAGAAAGTAAAAGAAAAACTGACAGCTCCAACTTATCCCCTCTCCCCCACCTCCAACTCCCCCTATCCTTCCAGGCTGGGGACCCTCTCCGCCGTCCAGGTCAAATGATTTCAGTAACACCAACGTGGCTGGGAACATCCCCGAGAATGAATTTGGATTACACAATGATATTTTAGTAGGTGCCAAGATCAGTTCCCCCAGATCACTGGAATAGATCCTTAAAGTAGGCAACAAGTGTGCAGCCGATCACACTGTTTCAAAATTGCAAGTCGGTGAGAAAACTCAGGAAATACCTTTGTAACGAATGGCACCAACCGCAGTGAGGGTCTGTTGCTGCTAAACACTCCCAACAGGATTTATGTTTACCGCAGTTCGCAACACGAATTCTCCTCACCTAAAAATAAAGATGATGGCAGTTCAGATGGAATTATAAGCAACACCAGAAAAACTCCAACACCTTATCTGATGAAGGGCCACGAGGAGACACTTATCAACTCAAATGCTGAGCATCTGTGTAATGACATTGAGCAGTGGTTCTCAAGTCCTAGGGTATGGAGCAGTTTATCAGCATCTCCTGGGGGAGCTTTTGAAAGGGCAGATTCCCAGACCCCCTGCCGCTGAGACTCAAGTTAAGCAGGACTGGGGCAGGGGCCTAGGAATCTGTATTTTTAAAGAGTTCTCACAGCTTTCTGATCTGCTAATAGTGATTTCCAAGATCATGGAATCAGGTCACCTTGTTTTCAGACAATGACAGTCAACAGCACCTTGGAGATGAGCATCAAGGGAAAGCAACAGGCTCTGACCCCAAGCGTCAGCAGGAGGTTGACACTTAGCATGGAAATGAGGACCACCCTCCCACACCCCTCTCAGGGGTACTCCATCACCTCAGCTCCCAGTTCCCAGCTCACACTCCCTCCACTCAAGGTGAAAATAAAAGAAATAGGAGGAGTTTTCCAGTCATTCTCAGCCCCTGGAGCTGCCTCTTCCAGTTGTCAGGAAACAGCAGCCCCCAGAGAGTGAGATGGTGATGGGCAAACCCAGGCCCTAACGGCAGGCAGAGCCTCCAAGCAGAGCCAGGGGAGGCAGGGAGGACCTGAGCCTCACATGGTACATTTTTTGCAGGCAAAATCCCATAGCAGGTAGTCAGGAAACCTGTAGAACTCAGAGCCAGGAAGCTGTACCTGCTGGAGACCATAAGTAACTTCTTAAAACATACAGAGAAACAGAGAGTTCTAGAAGGAGTTTGTGAGAAGAGCAGAGGCTATCCTGAACAGTCCACTCTAAGTTGACTTCATGGAGGATAACCACACCCATCATCTCAGAGTTCCCAGGGTGGCTGACAGATGCAGCGGGCAGGCCATCAGCCTGAGCTGAAATTAATCAGAATGTGGATTCTTCCTTGTAGCTCACAGGACATCTTTGTAATTCTGGGGTATTTTCACAAATGTCATGGAATCTCTCTAACCTTGTTTTCTCACCTGTGACATGGTGATGGTACTGCTGACTTCACAGGGTTATTACCAACTTTGCCCAGCACATAATACACACTCAATAAATGTTGGTTCTTGCTACTACATTGGAAAAAGTTTCCACGGTCCAACAAACATGTGAAACCTCACAGGGAAAAAGCAAACTAGGTTTCCTTAGCACAAGTCTCCTGAGAGCATTTGAATGCTCTGGTTATTATACTCTAGGAAGGACATAGTAGGTAACATCTGCTCCCAGGACCACTTTTGCTCAGAACATTTAGTACAAAATGAGTCTCCAGAACGTTCTATGAGAACTACTCTGAAAAAAAAGTGAAAGTGTTAGTCGCTCAGTGCTGTCCAACTCGTTGCAACCCCATGGACTGTAGCCTGCCAGGCTCCTCTGTCCATGAGATTTCCCAGGCAAGGATACTGGAGTGGGTTGCCATTTCCTTCTCCAGGGGATCTTCCCAACCCAGGGACTAAACCTGGATCTCCTGCATTGTAGGCAGATTCTTTACTGTGTGAGCCACCAGGGAAGCCCATGTTAAAGAAAGCCCAGCGTAACTACTACATTGGACCTGCTTCTCTAACTTAACACATTATAGGGGTTATTCCACAACAATGCGGCTATCCCCATGTGGTTGTTTTTAATGACCAGGTGTTCCATGGATGTACCAGGGCATTTCAGTTTGTCTGTTCCTATCTCCCCAAGAGTTGAGAAAGGATCTTCCTTGGGTTTTGCCTCTGTAGGGCCTATCTTGGCTCAACCAGAAGACTAGCGTCTTACTAATAGGAACTCCAGCAGTGAATCTAAGTGAAGAAAGTAAGAATAGCCAGCTTTGATGCCCAGTGGAAAACTCTTCCCAGGTCTTCAGGCTTTGAATGGCCAGACTAGAACTCTTCACCTTCAGAAAGTGAGGATCTATAAATTGCTGGTGGTTCTCACTGTGGTTCTCAGCCCACAGTCTGGGATTTGGGGGAAGGATTTATGAGCTATTTGCAATGTTTCAAAAAGCTGATTGCAAAAACATGCACAGACTAAGCAAGGCTACAAGTGTCTTTGCTTTGAGCTGGAATTTTATCAGCTCCCTGTGGTAGCACAGTCAGTGCTCTGAGTGGCCGTTTTGAGATGCCCTTGATAAATAAAGCCTGAGAATGGGAATTGTTACTTAATAAATGCAGTTTGTTGAGTAGACAAAAATCTTTTAACTATGGGAGCCCTGGGGGAAGAAATATAATAGACAGTGTTTAAATGTTGAAGCAAGCTGTTTGCAAAGGTTCTGTATGGTGAAGAACAAAGGTATATGGAGATCCACTGGCCATCTCAATGTGGTCATTTTGAATAGCTGCCTTTTCAACATGCAAAAGGAAATATGGCCTTTTCAGGGAAGTCAGAAGCTCTAAATGGCTTGCACATCATCTCTGCGACTTGGCCAGTACATGGAGATTGATGTCATTGCTGCTCTCCTTAGAATAATGGAGAGGAAAAGAATGAAAAGTGGGGGTGGGCCGAGAGCATGGTACATTCATCATTTAATTATGTAAGTCTCAGTTATCTTTTCACTTCGTATGTTCAAATGGTCATGGGTCAAAATAACCATGAAAAAATGTTTGGTTTTCACAAATTTTGGGTTGATCCCACTTATTATGGGCTTTGACAGCGTATTAAAAAGCAGAGACATCAGTTTGATGACAAAGGTCTGTATAGTCAAAGCTATGGTTTTCCTAGTAGTCATGAATGGATTTGAGAGTTGGACCATAAAGAAGGCTGAGCACTGAAGAATTGATGCTTTCAAATTGTGGTGCTGGAGAAGACTCTTGAGAGTCCCTTGGACTGCAAGGAGATCCAACCAGTCCATCCTAAAGGGAATCAACCCCGAATATTCACTGGAAGAACTGATGCTGAAGCTAAAGCTCCAATACTTTGGCTACCTGATGTGAAGAGCTGACTCACTGGAAAAGACCCTGATGCTGGGAAAGATTGAAGGCAGGAGAAGAAGGGGGTGACAGAGGATGAGGTGCTTGGATGGCATCATTGACTCAATAGACACGAGTTTGAGCAAACTCCGGGAGGTAGTGAAGGATAGGGAAGCCTGGTGTGCTGCAGTCCATGGGACTGCAAAGAGTTGGAAATGACTTAGTGACTGAACAACAACAATCATGGGCTTTAAGATCAGGGTAGAATTTAAGTCCTACCCCTGACAAGGCCCTATATATATATATATATATATATATATATATATATATCCTTGAGAAGATATTTAGCTTGAGTCCTAGATTCTTCAGATATAAAACAAGGGTAATTTTTATCTCACTACATTACTGACAGATTTTGTTAATGTTGTTTATTATATTTTGGGGTTGGTGTGTTTGTGTGTACAATTCTATGCTTCTAGAGAGACTCCCTTTGGAATAGTAACTAGTATAGCATCGGTAGGAACTCAGTAATAATTAGTTCCCCTCCTCTTTCCCTTGGTGAAAGTGCTTTTAAAACTGAAAAAAATGTAAAAAGGCATCCTTTTTATTTCAGTAAGCAGAAGCAAGAAGAAAAACTAAAACAGCCAGATAAATTAAGAGAGGGAGGGTGGGTACCATATATTTCCTGGCTCATGAATGTGTATGAGACTGTGGCCTGATATTAACCCCAAATTCCAAAGCCAATCCCATTGGGCATATTCATAAATGCATCTAACCGTTCAATGTCCACATGATAAATGTGTAAATTCAGTTACCTTGCTGATTATGCACCCATTTGCAAGCACACACTTCTCTGAAAAACTTGGCATTAGAAATATAGCCAATAATAAAATTGTCTAAATAGGTAATATTTCTTGCTTACTTACTGACAGTAAGGTTTTTAATTCCATGCCTGTGAATCACTGCAGGTCTTCTCAAAGCCTGCAGCAGTGTTTAAACTCAGTAGTTCAAAGTACAAGCTTTACCATCAGATAGTGACGTCAGTCAAACAGTTTGTATTCATAAGACAGAAATGGTAACTAGTATTTCTGCCTACCTCTTTTCCAGCTGTTAGATAGATGTAGATATTCTTCTTAGGATGAGGAACAAGTTTGTAGAAAACAGGTGTTTCTTCTTTGATTTCATAGATAACCTCAGGACAATTCGAGGCCAAATTTTCACCAAGAATAACCTGATTTTTAAAAAAAGAAATAAAACTTCCATTAAATAATTTGAATTTCAGGGTGGCAAAACTTACTGCTTAATCCTAAGACTACATCCTTTCTTCTTCACTATGCACACTGACTGAGGTGTTACTTTCCTTAATCATCAGCTCGTGTCTCGGCCTTAAACAAGGCCAGTGATGACAAGCTTGGTATTCCCGCTTTTGTAGGGGACAAAGCTGTGCATGCACACATACAAAAGGTCACTCTTCAGTGCTGGGGCAGTATCCTTATATGTGGAAGCCCACTGTCCACAATTCCTGACCACGTGGGCCTTATGAGACACTACAGTGACAGCTTCATTAGTGCTATGCCAAGTGATCTTAAATCTAAAGGCAGTCAGTTTGACAGATATTTGCACGGGTTACTCTGATTTGCCTATGTGAGTCTGCATGGCTATGTGTTTTAAAGTAACCAGGACAACTTAGCAGGCCTAAACAAGTAGGTACTTGTTTACACATCAAATATAAGTGTGGCTTTGAAACTGGACATCCCTGAGCTTCATTCATCTTTTGTCAATAAATATCTACTGAACATCCACTGTATTATTCTGGCACATTCTAGATGTTTGCAAAATGACAGTGAACAAATGGCGGGAAGATTCTGCCCTTATAGAACTTATATTCACGTGCATGTGTGGAGTGAGGGGCAAAATGATAATTAACAACAAATAAGTGAGTTATAAAATATACCAGCAGGTATTTTATATAATAGGGAACTACATTCAATATCTCATAATAATCTCTAAAGGAACAGAATCTGAAAAAGAATCGATTTATACATGTACAATTCAATCACTTTGCTGTACACTGGAAATTAATACAAGATTATAAATCAACTATATTCCGATATTTAAAAAATATGTTAGCAGGTGATACAGGTACAAATAAAATGAGATGGAGGATCCATGTTCAATGTAAGCTTCATTAGACGGTGATGTTCATTTAGAGACTTGCAGGAGATTCTGGAGCAAGTCACTTAGGTATCTGAATAAAACATGCTCTTAGAAGAGTAATCCATTGGTGCAAAGGCCCTAAAATGAGAGCAGACCAGTATGACCTGAGCAAAACAAGAGAGGTAGACGGGAGTAGACAGCAAGGTAATAGGGTAGATCACATAGGTCCTTGTTGGCCTGTGTAAGGGTTTTGCCTCTTACTCTGGATAAGAGACAGGGAGCCACAGCAGAGCTTTGAGCATAGGAGTGACACGGTGAGAAGGTATGGTTTGAAACACGGATAGGAAGGCTCCTCAGGAGACTATTACCCTAACCCTGGGGAAATAGAATGATAGTTGGGTCTCAGGTTTGCATCCTGGCTCTACCCTTCTAGCAGCTGTGCTACTCTGAGCTGGCAGTTTACTGAAGCTCCCTGGGCCTCAATCTCCTCTTCTCTAAAATGGAACTCAATGCCTTCCTTATACACAATTGTCGTAGGATCAGATGAGAATTATGAACAATGCTTAGCACATAATCAATACTCGATGGAAAATAATCTATTACTAGATTGCAAGCTCCTCTTGGGTAGGCACCATGTCCTAATCCTCTCTGTGCCCACCCCTTTGCCCCAAACAATGCAATGCTTTTCAAAATGAAGATGTTCAGCATTTTGTCAGTTTGAAAACATCCAGATACAGCATCTATATTCATTCATCTCTCTACCACTGTGGACATCACTTACACTGGGCATATGATTTGGAAAAAAAAAAAAACAACAAAAACTGGCACCTGAGATTCTTTTCAAGTCTACGTTCACACATCTACTGAGCTATAACATGCCTGTGCTGCACATCCTGATGGCAAGCACGTTTTTGCTATTTAACCATAGGCTCCTTATCAGTTTGGCGGATAGAACTGTATCCTGCATGCACTCAGGATCTGGGCCTGTCCTGTGATGGTGATTTCCTTCCATCATCTGTTCTGAGTCAAACCCGGGTAGATTTGGTATAAATGGTAGCTCATGAGAAGCACATCAACTGCTAAGTTCAGTGGCAGCTCTGGAAAAATCAATGTAACTAAATACATTAAATATGACTTTTAAAAAAGGAAAAGCAATATTCAGGTCCCAAGGGAGTTGGGAAAGGTCTGTACCCCAAGTCATTGAAAAATGACTCTACAGCTGCACCATCCAATGTGGTAGCCACTAGCCACACAGGGCTACTTAAATTTAATTAAAAATTCACTTTCTCAGCCACATGAGTCACATTTCAAGGAATAACTATCCACATATGGCTGCTGCTGCTAAGTTGCTTCAGTCGTGTCCAACTCTGTGCGACCCCATAGATGGCAGCCCACCAGGCTCTGCCGTCCCTGGGATTCTCCAGGCAAGAACACTGGACTGGGTTGCCATTTCCTTCTCCAATGGATGAAGGTGAAAAGTGAAAGTGAAGTCGCTCAGTTGTGTCCGACTCTGAGCAACCCCATGGACTGCAGCCTACCAGGCTCCTCCGTCCATGGGATTTTCCAGGTAAGAGTACTGGAGTGGGTTGCCATTGCCTTCTCCCACATATGGCTATTGGTTATCATATTGTGAGTGCAGATAGAGAGCATTTCCATCATCAGGGAAAGTGCTGTTAGAGACTCTGGCCTACAGAGAACGGTGAGCCAAGGGAGACCTCGGGGAGGCACTGACCAAGTGTAGACTTGCCAGGCTCCTGTCTTCCCATCTCTAATTCACATTCTTTATTAATCAGCTCAGATGCAAACAGCTGATCTGGTTCTTGGAAAGTGGTTGTAGAGAGAGAGATAGGAAGTCAGATAAAAATAAAAATAAGATTGACAGAAGTTCGAGTCAGGAGAAGAAAACCTGCTGTTCAGATCTCTGTTGATGAATTGATCACATGCTAACTGCTAAGTCGCTTCAGTTGTGTCCGACTCTGTGCGACCCCACAGACGGTAGCCCACCAGGCTCCCCCGTCCCTGGGATTCTCCAGGCAAGAACACTGGAGTGGGTTGCCATTTCCTTCTCCAATGCATGGAAATGAAAAGTGAAAGTGAAGTAGCTCAGTCGTGTCCGACTCTGAGCGACCCCATGGACTGCAGCCTACCAGGCTCCTCCATCCATGGGATTTTCCAGGCAAGAGTACCGGAGTGGGCTGCCATTTCCTCCTCCGATTGATCACATAAAACCCATCATTTGGCAGAAACACCTATGAAGCATTTTCGCCAATAAAGCTGAAGCCAAATCTGATAAGCCTTTAGTGCTAACATCCATTTAGCATTAGGAAACAGAAGGGGTAGAGAAACAAGCTAAATGGTACCACAAGGATGTGAACAGCCAAATCCACAATATGAGACATTCCACAGGACAACAGACTTCCCTTCCTCAAAAAGTCAATGGAGGTAAATCAAAGGAGGCCACGCAGATTCAGAGTAACAGACCAACCTCAATGTCATTTTAGGATCTTGTTCAGATACCAAGTAAGCCAGAAAGAAAAACAACAATACAGTATACTAATGCATGTATATGGAATTTGAAAGATGGTAACGATAACCCTATATGCGAGACAGAATAAGAGACACAGATGCATAGAACAATTTTATGGACTCTGAGGGAGAAGGTGAGGGTGGGACGTTCTGGGAGAATAGCATTGAAACATGTATATTATCATATGTGAAACAGAACACCATTCCAGGTTCGATGCATGAGACAAGGGCTCAGGGCCAGGGCAATGGGATGACCCAGAGGGATGGGATGGGGAGGGAGGTGGGTGGGGGGTCCAGGAAGGGGAACACATGTAAACCCATGGCTGATTCATGTCAATGTATGGCAAAAACTATTACAATATTGTAAAGTAATTAGCCCCCAACTAAAATAAATAAATTTATAAAATAAAAAAATAAATTAATAAATTAATAAATTAAAAAAAAAAGACACTCTTGAGTCAATCAGGAAAATTTAGTTATATGGACTTGTTATTAGATAATTCTAAAGAATTATAATTTTCCTATTAATATTTGTGATGACAGCTTGATGGTTGTGGTGATATAAAGAAATGATCATAGTTTCTTAGACATGCATAATAAAATATGTATGAGTGAAATGACATAGTGTCTTGGATTTGCTTTAAAATTTAAAAGTAAATAAAAACATACTTTACAGAATACTATCACTCATCCACTTTCAGTGAGTTAGGAGCTGCCGTGTAGTTGTTACTGGAGCTTATTTATTTCTGGAGCATGGTGGATGCAGATGAGTAGGGGCTAGAAAGATCTTGTTTGGGTCAATACAGATTTATTTACTAGATCTGTTGGAGATAAGGCATCAGTATTCTCTCTAGAACTTGGAACTATGGCAGGGAAACTGCTGTTTGGTTTTTTTCTTTAAATTACCAATGTATACTTGTGCCAGGATTTGCCAGTTTCCTGAACAAGCTACCTTGAGTGGCCAACACTGAAGCTTGTCCCAGTAACTAGAGATGCTGGGTTTAAAGGGATATGCTTCATTGTTGGTGAGAGTAAGACTTCTCCGGAAGGTAATTTGGCATCATCTATTAAAATTATAGAACACATATCCTTAGACCCCACAGCCCTTAGTATATATGTGAAATGATATATGTAATGGGTACTTACTGCAACATCATGTGTTAAACAAAGGACTGAAACAACCTAAATGTCCAACAATAGGGATCCAGTTAAGTAAACTATAGTGCAAACAATAAATGCTATTTAGCAATAAAAGGAATTAGAAAGCTTTTTATGTATTATATGTTCAAATGTATTATATGTTCAAAATGCTATGTTAAATATGTATATCTACATGTATACACATATATAACATATGTTTAATAAACGGGGAAAAGACTATCCTCCCCTTTTTGCTTGTAGACATATATAAAATATCTCTATTTTATAGAGAGATATTTGGTTGCCCCAGAAGTCAAGAATGGGTGACTTAAAATTGCATGTTTTCGAACACCATTCCATGTTCGATGCATGAGACAAATGCTCAGGGCCAGGGCAATGGAATGACCCAGAGGGATGGGATGGGGGGGAGGTGGGAGGGGGGTCCAGGAAGGGGAATACATGTAAACCCATGGCTGATTCATGTCAATGGCAAAAACTACTACAATATTGTAAAGTAATTAGCCCCCAACTAAAATAAATAAATTTATTTTTTTAAAAAATTGCATGTTTTCTTGGTTCTTTTGAGTTTTGAACAATGCTAATACACTGTCTTTAAAAATACATACATACAATTTAAATTTCAAGTGTTTGAGGATGAGTGGGTCAAATGGTTTTTTTTTTTTTGCTAGATTATGCAGGGAATGCTCTCCATAGCCCCAAGGAAGTTTCCATGTTCATCACATTTTTAATTTTACTAAAGCCATGAGCTACATAGAGAGACTGGGGTCTCTGTTTCAGCATGGTCCTCATCTCTCTCAGATGACTACAGAAGAGGATGGGGAAGGCTCTCCTTTTCCTCTGATTTCTACTAATATCACCTCTGACCCCACCCAACCCCAGCCCAGCACGTGGACGCTGAGAGAACACTTAAGATCTTCTAACTGCAAAAGTCACATCAACTTCCACACAGAAAAGCCAGCCAGCAAGACTGGAGCTGGGCAGCCTCGGAAAAGAACATGATCAGTGAAGTGATGCAGGAAGTAATGGTGAGTCACAGAAACCCAAAATGGGTTGAGTTTTGCATAAGAGAAAATGCATCTAATACACACACACACTCCTCAGGCATGATGTGGATTTTCATCTGTTGCTTCCAGGATACAAACTTGTTATAGATCTAATCTGAAGTCAATTTGAGTCTCTGCCATGTATATTCTCATAAACCCCTTCATCCTTTGAGTCTCAAAAGTCACCTCTGAGAAGCCTTCCCTGATCACCTTTCTCTGGTACCCCACTGTCCCTCTCTACCCATCACTCTGCTTTCTGCATGGCATTTATCACCTTGTGAAATGACTTCACCACTAATTAATCCATTTACTTGTTTCCTGTCTTTCTCTTCCCACCAAGAGCGTAGCGGCATTGTCGGTTTTGTTCACTTTTGTATCCTTGGCACCCAGAACAGGTCCTGGCACAGAAAAAGGTGCCCAATAAATATTTATTAAATGAAAAACATATTTTATTAGCATTCAAGATTTTATAGGGCTCTTCAGATTTTTCCAGCTTCAGCCTCTGTAGAAAACAAATTTTTCCTGAAGGAGGATTTCAGTTAGTGTCAACATATTGTTTCTGTTGACATCTTCCTGAAGTCTCATGGCAGGTTATTAACTAGCCTTGGGATTTTTGTTGCATGCAAAAATAAATAAATAAAAAACAAACTACAGTCTTGAAATGTACAGTGTGTGAGACCTTCCACATCATACAGTTAGCTGTATAACAGGGACAACACCATCCACGGGAAAGATAGCCTGGTGAGGAAAATGAGGGGGAGGAAAATTAAATGAAAGACTATTTTTTTCTTTACTATTACTATGACATTGGGAAGCTATGGGTGTTCAAGAAGTTAAACTATTTTTCACCAAATTTTTTTTCTTATACCTCACTCTGTGAGGCTAACCAGTTAAGTGTAAACAAGCCAATCTTCTCACTTTTTTTTCCATCAATAGTTTCTGAGAAATGCTACAAAGCAGACTTAAACCACACACATACACACACACACACACACAAGAAAGCAAGGTAATTATATAGTAGCCTTTACTGTGCTTCAGTAGGTAGGAGTAATAATAAATATGAAAAGGAAAGATTAAAGCAAATGCCTCTCTGGTTTCCTGCCTCCTGATTTCAGTGTAAGTAGTAAGAGAAGCACACAGCCTGAATCATGAGTTCTAGATTTGTGGATTACACGGGAGAATTTGTTCTGAATCAGGGAGTCCCTGCACACTCACAAACTGGAATGAATGAGATGGGGGTAAACTTGAACATGACATTCTCAACAGCCAACCATGGAAGCCACTTCCAAGTTTCAACAGTTCCCACTGTCTTTACTTTTTGGTCTGTTACCTCAGCTCAGCCAGCCCCCCCACCTCCACTTCTGGCCCAGGTCCTGTCCTGGGTTCCTCATGGCCTCCTTTTCCTTATTTGAACATTCTGTAGGGGTATAAACAGAGCTTGACCTTATGAAAGACTTCTCTTATTTTTCACTCAAAAATTTTAACAGCCCGAGTCCAGGCAAACTCTTCAGAGGTTACTCTGGATGGAGGCAGGAAGAACTTTCTGGAAACAGGTTGAATTTCCCTCCATGGTAGGAGCAGAGTTTGGAGAACTACATAGGGAATCAGTCCTAACCAAGCACAAGTGTGCTGCTTCTCTGCTGGACCTGGGGGGAAGGGCCTATGGCTTCCTGTGTCCTGAACTCTACTTGAGGCCCAGGGACGTTAGAGAAAGCCAACCCTAGCCTCTTACTGCTGGAGCCATTCTAAAACTCAACTGGAACAGATTTCCTACCTCCACTCTAAAGGAGTTCACTGGGGAAAAGCCAGGCTTCCTAAGGGACTTCAGAGGCTCCCAGGAACTACGTGCAGCCCCAAGAGGACAGGGCTCTGCTTTTTTCTAAAAGAGAAGTCTACACCAGCTGGGCTGAAGCAAGCTGCCCCTAGATAGGAACAAACTAAAACCACAAAAGCCAGAGCCCTTTCTCACGAAAACTCAAATACGTGCATCTTGATATTAACCTAGATATTCCAATATTAAAAAATAATAACAATTTTAAAAACAGTTTCACAAACTCTACAGAACACATCTGAATTGTCAGTGCAATCTTTTGGGGAGATTGGTTGCACTGGTGCTATGCTCAGTCACTTCAGTCATGTCTGACTCAATGAGTCCTATGGACTGTAGCTCACCAGGCTCCTCTGTCCATGGGATTCTCTGGACAAGAATAATGGAGTGGATTGTCGTGCCCTTCTCCAGGGGATCTTCCCAACCCAGGAATCAAACCAATATCTCTAGCATCATCCTGTATTGCAGACAGGTTCTTTACCCACTGAGCTACCTGGGAAGCCCAGAAGATTGGTTGCTTCAGTTCAAATCCCCTTGAACAAGTTACTTACCGTCTCACAGCCTCAGGTTTTTTCATTTATGAAGTGGAGATGCTAATAGCATTCAACTAGCTAACCCGTGAAGACACTGGTCCTAATGCTGGGCACACAGTATGAGCTCAGAAACATTAGCTGTTATTATTCCTCACTCACTGCCTTATTATGCTTACAAGAAAGGTATGGGCATGGGTGAGGTTACAAATATTAGATTTCATGCGTATTTCTTTATTACTTGTTTTACCACCAGGAAAAGCTCAAAATATTCAATTCTGCCCCTGAAATAATCTGCTATATGCAACAGAGTCAGCTCAAAGGAATCCAAACTACACCCGAGTGTGTACCACAATCTGGAGAAAGAGCCAGCCCATGTTTGTAAGAATGAGCACTCATTACAGCATCCTGGCCATGTAACACATGGGGTATGAATTCCCAAAAACTGAGTTCAGCATGGCCCTACTTTCTCAGCTGATCTCAGTAGAGACGCTGACAACTGAAAAATAAAACTTGGCTCCCCTGAGTATGCAGTCATACTCAGAAAGGAAGTAAAATGAGGAAATAACCAGAGAGAAAAGTGACTGGACATAACCTGTCTCACAACCATGAGGATGGCAAGTCGGTAAGAAAGGGGCAGAGTAGACAATCACAAAAACATGTTCAGTTCCAAATTAGTTCAGTTTTTCTAACATCTTATACAGGAATTTTGGAATAAAAGCAGGAAGAAGAGGGTAGTAAAAGTATTAGTATATTGTGAAGTCTTTAATTTTTCCACTTTATCATCAATAAAATCTTCCCTTCAGAGGGTAGTACTGGATAACTTGAAAGAGTGCATGCCTTTCAAGACATGTTAAAAATGCTTCACTATCTTAGCTTAAACTCAAAATGATGTTTCCACATATTAGAACGTGATATTTAAAAATACTGTTTACAAGTGTGCCATAACATTTTAACATAAGCATTTCTTTCCTCATTAACTGAAGAAAAAAGGATGCAAAATAGGATAGAGTCTGACCTCAACTATGTTAAAAAACAAAAAAAGTAAAACGCTGACAGTGGCTGCTTCCATGTAAGAAAACTAGGGGCATTTTTTCTTTGCTTTCCCCTCATACCCCAATACTTAGAAAATTTCTCCATAAGCATGTATTACTCTTACAATAAAACAAAATTATTTAAATAACATGACATTTTAATGGCACCAAACTATATTAAAACTCCATGAAGTTTTCAGAGATTTAGGACATGGGAGTGGGGGTGGGGTAGATGTGTGTGTACTTGTGCATGTGTGTGTGTTGGTCAAAAACAGCAACGGGCTCCCAAATGCTATTGCCTCCCTCTGATCCAACCAGGCATATACTACAGCGCCTGGAGTCTGTCAAAACGCTGTCGACTCTTGATCACCAGGGAAACTGATGAGTCAGGCTGTGGGTGATCCAAGCGCTTTCTTCTCCTCCCCCTCAGGCTGCCTTGGGTTGGGTCTTGTTTTTCTCTGCTCATTAGTAGCTCCGCTCTGCGGCTTAAGAAGCCAAGCTTGTGTCTATCAATATTCGTCTTTTCCAACAGTTCCAGTGACAAGTCTGGCAAGGGACAAACTTGAAGTTTTTGAATGAAGGATTTGGAGGTTCTCCCAAAGCACCTGCACGGTGCCGGTTCCTCAGGACTCTGGGTGGTTTAAGGGGCTGCACCAAGCTCTCTGCACCCAGGACTCCTGGGAGAGTTTTGGAGTGACCGGGCAGGTGAGCTCACAGCCCCTCACAGCCTCCTCCTGAGGGCAGAATCCTCCTGAGGGGGAGCTGCAGGTAAAGTTTAATCCTAAGAAGCTATCCTGCCAGTGAGGTACTCCCTCAGTCAGATGGTCTGCTTCTTCTCAAGCTGGGATTCTTCCCTGACCTTCTAAGAACCTCGATCTCATCACCCCACTCCCACCCCAGTCATCATGACTTCCTGTCAACTGCCTTCCCACTCTCCCCGGAGACCTTTCATGGAGTGGCTGCCCACACCTGGGGCAGCAGCTACCAAATCAGAGCAACCTGAGGGATACTAGTCAGTCTCTGAGGTGGTTCCTGGTTCAAATCCCTGCTCTGCCACGCGTCGTTGTTGTTCAGCAGCTAAGTTGTGTCTGACTCTGTGACCCCATGGACTGCAATGCCAAGGACTGGTTTCATGGGAGACAATTTTTCCACAGACCTGAGGTGGGTGGGGGGATGGTTTCGGGGATGATTCAAGCACATTACATTTATTGTGCATTTTATTCTACTCTAATGCCACCACTGACCTGACCAGAGGTATCAGTCCTCAGCCCGGAGGGTGGGGACCCCGATCTAGCTCACTGAATGGTGGAGAAGACTAAGTTAGTTAGAATAGGTAGAGTGATGAGCACAAAACAAGGAAACGGAAAACGGACCTGCCCCTGCTACTGGAACCCAACAAACAAGGCTACAGGTGTGACTTCTGAAGGTGAAGCCTGGACAGATGCTGAAGAAAGTGAGACTTGGGTCAGCTACCTCTTCCTCAGCAGCTTGAGGCTGCAGCTCAGTTCCACCCCTCAAGTACCACAACATCAGGACATGCCAGCCAGGTGCACACAAACTGCAGGGGTGAACAAACAGGACAGGCTAAACCAGGCCGTCCCATGGGTAAAACTATTTATAGCCAAGTGTTCCTTCACCTCCAATTTACCATCTAACAGTTTGGTTGGCTCCGCTTTGGGGAAACGGTGTTCCTGTCAAAACACTCGTCAAAAATATCCCACATCTGAGGAGAGAATTGGTGAGGAGACCCAGTAAGGGTTGGTGGAAACTTCTTCTGCCAGGCGAAGGGGTCCAATCAGTCTGACCAGGTCACAGTAGCTCCAGACACTGCCTGACAACACTGAGACGGCGCTGAGCAACTTGTGCACAAGGACTGGTGGGTATTTACCTTTCCCCAGGAAATACAGCTAACACAACAGGAAAGATGATCAATGTATATTTTAAAAGAATGTGTATACAAACAAACCCCCTCCCATATGTTACTGGGTTTCCTCCAAAGAAAACAGATTAAATCAAATATCTACCAGGCACTCAGCCCTGTATCAGGCTGTGGGAATTCCCGGCCTCCTTTCTCAGGAAGCTTAAAATCAAGTTGGGAAGGCAAGACAAACACAAGAGGGAAGGTCAGGCATCCAAGCAAGACATCTGTGACAAGCCAAAAGGATGATATAGACAATGGGTATTTTGGGAGACGAGGGAGAAACGTGATCACTCCAATCTTAGGAGGGCTCAGAGAGGAGGTGGAGTTTGAGCTGAGCCAAAGCATAGACTCACAGGATTCAGTAAAGCAGAGGGAAAAAAAACCAAGAGTAACTGAGGGAGGAGGTACAGTGTAAGCAAAGGTGTGGGAGCAGTACACGGGGCACATTTGGAGGAAGCCAGCCAGCAGGCAGGTTTGGCTACAGTGGGGCATGCCTGCACAGAAGACAGAATCAGCGACCACCAGAAGAAAAAGGGGTTTCCTAGGTCATCCAGTACAATCTCATTTTACAGATGAGGAAATGGAGGCTCGGGGAGACTAGGTGATTCACCTCAAGTCACACAGCTAGTTATCAGTGGGAAATCCTTTCAGAAAACAAATCTGTTAGTATTCAGTTTTGAATTGGAGTAAATTAACTGGCTACAGAGAGACAAAGGAGAATCAGACTAGGGTGAAAGAAACAGTGCCCCTTCCAACCATGAATGTTGGTGGTCACAGGAGGTGCTCAATAAATGCTTACTAAAGAAATTGATAAGATAACCGCTATATAATTTCAGAGTCATGTAGTATCTTTGAGTTTATTTTCTCTTCCTTCCCACTGCCCCTCTCCCCCAGTGAATAAAAATCTCAACTTGAGCAGTGGTATACCCACCAAGTGGAAAAAAAGTCCTCAGAGATAAAAGTCAAGGGGAGTCTCAAAGGGTTTCAGATCTCTAACCTCTCTGTGGTGGGTGTGGGTACAAAGGGCAGAAAACAAACCCTCTATGTGGGTGGCAGGTGGGCTGGGGAGAAGGAACATCTGGGTGTTTTTTTCTTCTTCTTCTTTTTAGCCCTACAATCTCTTTGAAGCTATGAGAAATCAGGTGCTTTGTACATTTCCATCATAAAGCAGACAGAATTGAAAGGTTAAAAGTCTTAGGAAGGCGAATCAAGGATGGGGTAGAGCCAGACCCCCACATGCTTCACCCAGGCAGCTTATGAGTAAGGAAAGGGACTGCCTTGACAAGTTCCCAGGAAGCAAGGGGGCTGTCACTTTCACACATGGGTAGGGAGGTTATTATGAATAGATTTCTGGAAATTCCTGTCAGGCCATTTCAGGGGTGGAGGGTGCTCTCTGAGCAGTACATAAAGCAGTTGGTATGGTCTTGTGCATAAACCAGAAGCAATAAAAAAATAAACAAAAAAAAAGCCAAAAGCACAAAATGGATCAATATTAAAATCGAAATTGAAGAAGGCACAGAGAACCAACCTTAAGTAACTGGCCATCTCCAGTCCCCAAGAATAAAACAGTCCTGTTCATTACCACGGTGCCATAAACGGATGTCAGGTCGGAATGGATCAAAGTAGATGATGCGATTGGTTCGACTCTTTCAGGTTGATCCTCGTTTTTCTGAACATGCACACAAACGTACAAATTAAAAAACAAAAAGATAATTTTTAACAGTGATAATTCTCATGATGATAAAATGTCACTCATGCCTACCTGGGAAGGATCCTACTGGAGCCCCCAATACATTTGTTTAGGCAACATCCCCAGGAGCAACCTTTTATCCCCTTTAGCTGCAGAATCACTGTGCTTGCCCAGCCCGTGGAAAGCCATTTGTTTACTGTGTATTAACATGTATTGATTGCTAGCAGTGAGCTAGCCATCCATTTAACACTCCCCCAGCAGATATACGAAAAAGGGGTCCACTTTATTGCCAAGAAAGAGCCCACCACTGAATTGGGAAGGAGACAGTCTTATACTTGGCTGTTTGTAGGAACATGCGACAATTTATTTTGGTGAGGGTTTGGCTTCTGTGAGGTTAAACAAGCCATTTCCTAAGATGTGAGATGGACCATCCTATTAGATGTGATGGCAGAGAGGAAGGAATCTGGATTTATAAGAAGGCGGCAGCGTGTTAGCCCAGAGACAGGGTAAGTCATTCAGAGAGTAAAGAGGGAAAGATAGAGTCATGGATGGCAGGTAAGAGAGAACCATGGAGCTAAGGAGGAACCAAGCACAAGGGCTGGACCTGGTGCTGATGTTCCTGAAGAAGAAACGAAAAGCCTAACTCTGAACCTGAAGGCTTTAAATGGTCTGAGGTTCTGAGCACATATAATCACAGGCTCACTCCTGATCGTTAAATAAAGCCCCTCTTTAACCCAGAGCAGAGAGTGCATCACCCAAAATGTCTTTTTCTTTCTTGTTTAAAGGCATGAAGTGCTTCACGCTGCTTCCTGCCTTCAACGACAGGAAACCGAGTTTGTTACACAAATCTCTGGAAGATATGGAGCTAGAAAAGAGTCGTTGCCTTCTGTAGCTACTGAACACAGTGTGATAGCATACGTTATCTGCCAGAGCTCAGTTCCCAACTGTACTCAGGTTTGCAAAGGCACATTTACATTTCAGCCAACGGGAGAGCCCGCAAACTTCTGTAAGCATCAGGGCAACTTCTAAAACCACCCCATTTGGGGAGGGGGGAGAGGGACAAGAGGAGGCTGAGACTTATTAACTTCATTATATTATTGCCGAGAGTGTTTATGTATTTCAACTTATGTCTTATTAAATATTCATTATTTTAAAACCCACCAAGTTTCATTAACATCTAAACTAAATGGATTCATGGACCAAATTGATTTCTGAAGCCTTTAAAGTACCGTCTATATTTCTTTGTTGAAGTTGCGCCGGGAGGAAAAGATAAGCTGGCAAGGGTTTCTCCAATGCCGTGATCTCTTTTCAAGTAAGAGATGTCATAACCTAAGAGAAAGTGACTTATTTGCATAAAATATTTCATAGTGAACTCAGCTGAAGAAGATTTTTAGAAAGCTCATTAGAGATTTTTTTTTTCCTGTTAAAAATTACTTCTCATACCATTGGGGAAGATGAGGAACTGTCCTGTGAAAATGAAGTTGAGAGAAAAAAAAATATGAGTCTAAAATCAGAACAATAGATCACTGTTTAGATAAGGATCCCTCGTGACTATGAGTAGAAAAAGAAAAATCGGTGACCTTTAGATTTAAAAAAAAATAAAACCACACCACACGTCTTGCTTTAAAATAAAACCAGAATTGTTCAAACTTAAGATCAGCTGACCACACTTCTTATTTTTGTTAAACATTTGAGTATCTCAGAAGTGCTTCACTCAGAGAACTGGACGTCGTCTTTATCTGAGCATCTGGAATGTTCTAACACTGCTCTTTTTGGCTGGAAGACTCCATTCTCCCTCCTCCTAGGATACAGACAGAGTCATGACTGTGGATTGTTGATTATCTATCCACAAGGGCCAAATAGACAATGGAAGTCATGTTCAACTCTTACCACCACATGGACTGTAGTCTGCCAGGCTCCTCTGTCCATGGGATTCTCCAGGCAAGAACACTGGAGTGGGTTGCCATTTCCTTTTTCAAGGGATCTTCCTGACCCAGGGATTGAACCCAGGTCTCCTGCCTTGCAGGCAGATTCTTTACCACCTGAGCTGCAAGGGAAACCCATATCTGGTATACAGTAGGTGCTTAATAGCTGCAGTGATTCAGATTAGCCAAGAACCATGATATCACAGTTAGCCTTTGCTGAGGTGGGATGAAATATTCTGTGAAAGATTGACTCCAAAAAACCCAGAAGTGGCTCAAAAGCTGAAAAGGAACAGGGAGAAAATTGTTTCTAAATTACTGTTTCATCTTCTCTAACATCTTTCCCTGGCTTCTGACTGTTTCTCAATAATTGCATTTTTCCAAATTAAGTCCTGGATCAACAGCACAGGTAACTAGCATGGCCATTAAATCAATGTTCCCAGAACTTGAGAACTGGTGGCATAGAACAAACACCTGGGACTGGGAGTCAGAGAGGTTAGGTTTACAATTCAAGTTTGGTTCTCATCCACTGGATGATTTGGGCAATTTATGGAACCCTGTTGGGAACTGGTTTTCTCAGCTGTGAATAAGGCCAATGGTGCCTGATTGGTAGGGTAGTTATGAAGGAGAGAGAATAATGACTGTAATAATAACAACATGTTAATACATGCTAGCTGCTATTATTCATCGTGATTTAGTTGCTAAGTCATGTCTGACTTTGTGCAACCCTATGGACTGGAGCCCACCAGGTTCCTGTCCATGGGATTCCTCAAGAAGAATACTAGAGTGGGTAGCCATTTCCATCTCCAGGTGATCTTCCTGACCCAGGGATCGAACTCATGTCTCCTGCATTGGCAGGCAGATTCTTTACTGACTGAGCCATCAGAGAAGCAGAAACATGCATTTACTGTGTTTTCGTGGAGTATTTTATAATACTCCAACAAATAAGGATTCCTGTAGGGTGGTGAGACAGATTTTCAGGCTTTCAATCATAGCTCTGTCACTTTCTAAGTAATTTTGTACACATTATGTAGCCTCTCTGTGATTCAATTTCCTCCTCTATACAACAGAAGTGATGATTTAGAGGCATTTGTGCCATGGACTTTTCATGAGGACTGAATGAGTTAGGACGCAAGTCTCAGGAAACTGAGTAAAGTCTGGCACATGATAACGTACAACCCATGTCTGCTATCATTACCTTATTTAAAACACAAAACAGTTGCTGCCATGCCTGTGGCAGTTAATCCCATCTCCTTCTTTGCCACAAATCCCTAATTTTCTTCAGGTCACAATAAACCCAAGCCTGGGAAAACTATGATTGGCCCAAGCTTCATGGTTATCCCATTCTCCGTTGCCTGGTTACTCACTTTCCTACCCCTTACAGCTAGAGGTGGCCATGTGGTCCAGTCTGGACCAGTGAGATGCCAGAAATACACTAGAGGCACTTCTGGGAATAAGCTTCCTCCTTGCTAAGAGAAGGTTCTTGAGGAAAGCCCTTTGTTCCTCTTCCCACACTTCCTCCCTTTGGACTTTGATGTGAGGCTATCCATGCAGAGAGGTGGCAGACATTTTGCTTCCATGAATTCAAGATGGGAGATGAAAACCAACAGATTGGTGCAGGGGAAGGGTAAGAGACACTCGATTCTTGAGGACACCACTGAACATAGACTTCCAACCTTTAAAGCTTTTACTAACAATAGATGTCATGGTTTAAGCTGCTATTTGATTGGGTTTTCTGTTACTTGTAACCCAAAGTAAGTCCCTGTGTAAGAAATGAGAGTCATGACTGTTGGACATGGCACTACACTCTAGCTTTTCCTCAGCCATGAGGGATCAGAACTGTTTGAGTGTTTTCCTCTCACCCTGGAGAACCCTGGCCATAGTCAGGATTGTGTAGCCAATTACAACAGCGAGTCTGGAAGAAAACAGGAAAAAGCGGGCTTGGACTTCATTTAAACTTGAAGGGCTGCTCGTGCTGAATGGAAATGGATTCTTTTGTGTTGGAAGCACACAGAAATGGACAGGTCCCTATGAATGGAAAAAAGAACCCTCTGAATGGCTTTCTTTTGCTCATTTCAGCAAATGAAAACAAAAGAAAGACAGGCTCCAGAGAAACCTGCTCACAAAAGTGAAATTAATACCTGGGGAGTCAAGTAGAAAAAGGGGGGAAATAGTGCTGTGCCCCGCCCCCCCCCCCCCCCCCCCCGTGCCCAGAGATAATTTTCACTTTTGTGGTTTTTTTTTTTTTTGGTCTATTTTCTATCTTGCCCTTCTCTCCCCCTTAGGGCATAATCGGTAATGTTGTGGCCTATTTTGTCTAGTTTATTATGTGTAATTTATTTCTGAATCCCAGCCTCTGCTTGTTCTTCTGTGTGTAACAAGGTTAATGCCTTGTAATGATGCTTTTGCCAGTTCTGCTTTTCATGACAAAATCCCATCTTGATTTAGCCCTAAATCTTGTCTCCCCTTTGGGCTTTCTTAGTTCCCTCAGAGTTGTCACTCTGTGTCTCCTTCGTGCCATGTCTAACCACACGTCCCGCCTACACTTGAGCCTGCTCTCAGAGGAAAACCTTTTTCGGTTTGTCTCAAATGATGTTTGGGCTGAAAAAGACAGTGCTTGAGCTTGATACACCAAAGTGGGACCAAGGCTACTGGGAAGGGGTGTGTGTGTGAGCATATTCAGGAAATACTGGGCATATCATGAGGGAAACAGCTTGACCTTGCAGCTCCTTCATATGATCTTTCAAGGACTATAAACATCCTCCAGTGTGCACTGCCCAACTCCAGGGAACACAAGCCATGTCTTCTAGGATGTAGAAGGTACACTCTGGACTTGAGTCCCAAGGGGCCCTGCCCCTACCACATAGAAGATGATCTGACTCAGTGAGAATCACGCGGGATGCTCACAGCCTTGCTGCAGTTATTATGGGAACAGCTGGAGGAAATGCACTCAAAAGTGGCCCCTCAACTGTTGGGGAAACAGAAAAAGTCAAGTCTTTAATCCCCACAGTACTGAAAAGATTCTCTTACTTTGGTTTTTCCCTACAGGGCCAGGGCAAAAATCAACTGGATGTCTAGGAACCTCTTGCGTTCAGACACTCAGTTGTGTCTGACTCTTTTGCTATCCTACGGACTGTAACCCACCAGGCTCCTCTGTCCATGGGATTCTTCAAGCAAGAATACTGGAGGGGGTTGCCATTTCCTCCTCTTGGATTGTTCCTGACCCAGGTATCAAACCCATGTCTCCTGCACCTCCTGCATTGGCAGGCAGATTCCTCACCACTGAGCCACACCTGGGAAGCCCCATGCCTCTATGGCAGTTAATGTTGTACTCTACTCCTCTTTGGAGTACACTCACCTGAAGCAGTTTCTTCATCATTACTTACCCAGGGGCCCACTTGCAGTTAGGAAACCTCAGAAGGAGCCCTATGCCCAAGATCTGGCCCCACTCCATCTCTGACCTGCTGCTTGATTTGGGCAAGCCCCTGAACCACAACTAAATCTGTAAAATGGACGCAGTAATACACATGTCCTGCCTCTTAGCATTGTTGTGAGGTCCAAAAGAAATTAGGTGTGTGAAAACAATTGGAAAACTATGTTTATCAAGTTAGACAATAGAAAGAACAACTATTTACCCATGTTAGATAGTGATAGCCAGTTTTAAGCCAGCTTTTTCACTCTCCTTTCACCTTCATCAAGAAGCTCTTCAGAGAGCTAGTGGAGGTGATGGAATTCCAGTTGTGCTATTTCAAATCCTAAAAGATGATGCTGTTAAAATCCTGCACTCAATATGCCAGCAAATTTGGAAAACTCAGCAGTGGACACAGGGCTGGAAAAGGTCAGTTTTCATTCCAATCCCAAAGAAAGGCAATGCCAAAGAATGTTCAAACTATTGCACAATTGCACTCATCTCACACATTAGCAAATTAATGCTCAAAATTCTCTTCGTGAGAACAGTATGTGAACCAACAACTTCCAGATGTTCAAGCTGGATTTAGAAAAGGCAGAAGAACTAGAGATCAAATTGCCAACATCTGATAGATCATCTAAAAAGCAAGAGAGTTCCAGAAAAACATCTACTTCTGCTTTATTGACTATGCCAAAGCCTTTGACTGTGTGGATCATAATAAACTATAGAAAATTCTTGAAGAGATGGGTATACCAGACCACCTGACCTGCCTCCTGAGAAATCTGTATGCAGGTCAAGAAGCAACAGTAAGAACTGGACATGGAACAACAGACTGGTTCCAAATAGGAAAAAGAGTACGTCAAGGCTGTATATTGTCACCCTGCTTATTTAACTTATATGCAGAGTACATCATGCAAAATGCTGGGCTGGATGAAGCACAAGCTGGAATCAAGATTGCAGGGAGAAATATCAGTAGCCTCAGATATGCAGATATCACCACCTCACGACAGAAAGAGAAGAGGAACTGAAGAACTTCTTGATGAAAGTGAAAGATGAGAGTGAAAAAGTTGGCTTAAAACTCAACATTCAAAAACTAAGATCATGGCATCTGGTCCCATCACTTCATGACAAATAGATGGGGAAACAATGGAAACAGTGAGAGACTTTATTTTCTTGGGCTCCAAAATCACTGCAGATGGTGACTGCAGCCATGAAATTAAAAGACGCTTGATCCTTGGAAGAAAAACTATTACAAACCTAGACAGCATATTAAAAAGCAGAGACATTACTTTGCCAACAAAGTCCATCTAGTCAAAGCTCTGGTTTTTCCATTAGTCATGTATGGATGTGAGAGTTGGACTATAAAGAAAGCTGAGTGCCAAAGAATTGATGCTTTTGAACTGTGGTGTTGGAGAAGACTCTTGAGAGTCCCTTGGACTGCAAGGAGATCAAACCAGTGAATCCTAAAGGAAATCAGTTATGAATATTCATTGGAAGGACTGATGCAGAAGCTCCAATACTGTGGCCACCCGATGTGAAGAACTGACTCATTGGAAAAGACCCTGATGCTAGGAAAGATCGAAGGCAGGAGAAGGGGACAACAGAGGATGAGATGGTTGGATAGAATCACTGACTTGATGGACATGAGTTTGAGCAAGCTCTGGGAGTTGGTGATGGACAGGGAATCCTGGCATGCTGTGGTCCATGAGGTCTCAAAGAGTTGGACATAACTGAGCGACTGAATTGATCATCTGAAGGAAGAATTTACTTTCGGATTCAAAGGATCCAAAGGAAAAGTTCAAAGTGTGCAGGAGGAATAAGGAAGGGAAGTTTAGGGACACACTTGGATATTTCATATCCACCTGCTTCCCTCCCTCTAAGGGTCTAGAGTCCTCCAGCCCCACAGCCCTAGTAGTGTTAGTTGCTCAGTCATTTCCAACTCTTTGCGACCCCATGGACTGTAGCCCACCAGGCTCCTCTCCAGGCAAGAATACAGGAGTGGGTTGCCATTCCCTTCTCCCAGGGATCTTCCTGACCTAGGGATTGAGCCCAGGTCTCCCGCATGCAGGCATCTGAGCCACCAGGCTCCAGCCCTACCTACAGCCAAAGTCTCACTATCCCAGGTTTATCCTTCTTTATTCCTGCTTTGTGCATCACATCCCCCATCTAAATCTCTATCCTTTCCACGTGACTACTTTCAGTCAATTATCTATGATAAGACAACCTGACTCAAACAATTCATAAAAGTTTCTGAATAGCTGACAGTGCAAACACATGCATTTTCCTAGATTCTTAGAGATGGAAGAGACACAATCCAACGTTTTCCATGAGGAAGCTACTGGCATTCTAAATGGGATATGTCTTCACTGTGGGGGCTGGTCTCCATGATGTGGGATTTTTAGCATCCCTGATACCTACCACGTTATACCAGTACTCCCCTCACTCCTCATTTTGACTATTGCAAAAGCTCCCTCTCCCAAATTGCTAATTACCCTCTAAATAAGTGGAATCATCTTCTTTGAGAAGCTCTATACAGTCAGCCAAAACAAGACCGGGAGTGGACTGTGGCTCAGATCATGAACTCCTTATTGCCAAATTCAGACTTAAATTGAAGAAAGTAGGGAAAACCACTAGACCATTCAGGTATGACCTAAATCAAATCCCTTATGATTATACAGTGGAAGTGAGAAATTGATTTAAGGGACTAGATCTGACAGACAGAGTGCCTGAAGAACTATGGATGGAGGTTCATGACACTGTACAGGAGACAGGGATCAAGACCATCTCCATGGAAAAGGAATGCAAAAAAGCAAAATGGCTGTCTGAGAAAGCCTTACAAATAGCTGGGAAAAGAAGAGAAGCAAAAAGCAAAAGAGAAAAGGAAAGATATTCCCATATGAATGCAGAGTTCCAAAGAATAGCAAGGAGAGATAAAAAAGCCTTCCTCAGCGATCAATGCAAAGAAACAGAGGAAAACAACAGAATGGGAAAGACGAGAGATCTCTTCAAGAAAATTAGAGATACCAAGTGAACATTTCATGCAAAGATGGGCTCGATATAGGACAAAAATGGTATGGACCTAACAGAAGCAGAAGATATTAAGAAGAGGTGGCAAGAATACACAGAAGAACTGTACAAAAAAGATTTTCACAACCCAGATAATCACGATGGTGTGATCACTCACCTAGAGCCAGACATCCTGGAATGTGAAGTCAAGTGGGCCTTAGAAAGCATCACTACGAACAAAGCTAGTGGAGGTGATAGAATTCCAGTTGAGCTATTTCAAATCCTGAAAGATGATGCTGTGAAAGTGCTGCACTCGATATGCCAGCAAATTTGGAAAACTCAGCAGTGGCCACAGGACTGGAAAAGGTCAGTTTTCATTCCAATCCCAAAGAAAGGCAATGCCAAAGAATGCTCAAACTACTGCACAATTGCACTTATCTCACATGCTAGTAAAGTAATGCTCAAAATTCTCCAAGCCAGGCTTCAGCAATACGTGAACCATGAACTTCTGGATGTTCAAGCTGGTTTTAGAAAAGGCAGAGGAATCAAAGATCAAATTGGCAACATCCGCTGGATCATCAAAAAAGCAAGAGAGTTTCAGAAAAACATCTATTTCTGCTTTATTGACTATGCCAAAGCCTTGGACTGTGTGGATCACAATAAACTGTGGAAAATTCTGAAAGAGATGGGAATACAAGACCATCTGACCTGTCTCTTGAGAAACCTGTATGCAGGTCAGGAAGCAACAGTTAGAACTGGACATGGAACAACAGACTGGTTCCAAATAGGAAAAGGAGTATGTCAAGGCTGTATATTATCACCCTGCTTATTTAACTTATATGCAGAGTACATCATGAGAAACGCTGGGCTGGAAGAAACACAAGCTGGAATCAAGATTACCAGGAGAAATATCAATAACCTGAGATATGCAGATGACACCACCCTTATGGCAGAAAGTGAAGAAGAACTAAAGAGCCTCTTGATGAAAGTGAAAGAGGAGAATGAAAAAGTTGGCTTAAAGCTCAACGTTCAGAAAACTAAGATCATGGCATCTTGTCCCATCACTTCATGGGAAATAGACGGGGAAACAGTGGAAACAGTGTCAGACTTTATTTTTCTGGGCTCCAAAATCACTGCTGATGGTGATTGCAGCCATGAAATTAAAAGACGCTTACTCCTTGGAAGGAAGGTTATGACCAACCTAGATAGCATATTTAAAAGCAGAGACATTACTTTGCCAACAAAGGTCTGTCTAGTCAAGGCTATGGTTTTTCCAGTGGTCATGTATGGATGTGAGAGTTGGACGGTGAAGAAAGCTGAGCGCCGAAGCATTGATGCTTTTGAACTGTGGTGTTGGAGAAGACTCTTGAGAGTCCCTTGGACTGCAAGGAGATCCAACCAGTCCATCCTAAAGAAAATCAGTTCTGAGTGTTCATTGGAAGGACTGATGTTGAAGCTGAAACTCCAATACTTTGGCCACCTCATACGAAGAGTTGACTCATTGGAAAAGACCCTAATGCTGGAAAGGATTGGGGGCAGGAGGAGAAGGGGACGACAGAGGATGAGATGGCTGGATGGCATCACCGACTCGACGGACATGGGTTTGGGTAGACTCCGGGAGTTGGTGATGGACAGGGAGGCCTGGCGTGCTGTGATTCATGGGGTCGCAAAGAGTCAGACATGACTGAGCGACTGAACTGAACTGATCTTCTTTGAGAACCAATGGAATCTGTCATAAGGTTTCACAGTTGCTGCAAAATGGTTATTTGGACACTTCTTCCTTCCAACCCTCCTCCTCCTCCTCTCCACCATCCACCCTCAGCTCCCCTCCATCACTCTCCACTCCCAATACATGAAAAATCTCAACTGAATCTCCCAGTCTTAAGTCTATCTTCTCCATCTCCATGGTCCCTATACCCATCATCTCCCTCCTGATCTACTGTAAGAGCCTCCTGCTCTCTCTCTTTCAACCTATAATTTATTCTCTACCCAGTAGTCAGAGTGATCCTTTAAAATATAAAATAGGCTATATTACTTCTTTGCCTAAAATTCTTCAGTGGCTTACCATCACATTTAGAATTAAACGCAAATGCCTCCCCAGGTCCCACCTGATCTGGTCCCTGCTTACTTCTTAAAACTCAACCCTTGTCATATCACTCTTTTCCTTCACTCTGCTTCAGATCCCCCAGTGTCCTTCCTTCAGACACTTTAACATGTCCCCATCTTTCTGCCTCAGGGCCTTTGCACATGCTATTTCTTCTAGTTCCCCTCTCTTCACTTCTTGCAGGCTGGTTTTTTTAAAAAACAACTTTCAGATTTCAAGTTCAATGTCACCTCCTTATGGTCACATGACTACAGATCTTCCTATCCCTATGCCAGTTGTTATTTTGAATTTTAACATTCCATTTGTTTTCTCGAAAATAATTACATTGCTTAATTTTTTTTTATTTAATGTCTGTCTCCCAGTAGACTCTAAGCTCTACAATAGCTTACCTTACTCTACACTCTGAATGCAGCATATACCTCAGCATCTAGCATGTAGCAAATTGTCAATAAACATTTATTGAATGAATAAATAAATACATGGATCAATGTTTGAATGCTTTCAGTCAATATCTAGCCAGGCAACCCTGGTACATTGCTAAGTAGGTCTAATCATTACAAAGTTCTTCTGCTGAGGCAAAATTTGTTCCCTGCAAGTACTGCACTTGGTTCTGCCTGGGCAAACACCACCAAACTACCCCACATCACCTGCTTCCATGTATTAGGTTGGTCAAAAAGTTCGTCAAGTTTTCCTGTAACACGAAAAATCTGAATGAACTTTTTGGCCCATCCAATACATTCATATCCATAGTTCACTGATGCTTGGAAGAGAGTTTCTGGGTCTTTTGCCATCCCTGTCTGTAGACAATCTACAGACTTGGTGTACTTAAAATGAGGCTCTAAGAACTAAACAAAATACATTTAGGTATTTTGGTATCCTCTAACCAAAGCAAAGAATAATAGCACTGTTCTTTCCCCATGATTAGAACAGCATAATTCCTGAACATTGGGGTAACTTTAGAAATAACATAGTAGCAGCATGGATAAGTAGAAAGAACAGGAGATTCAGGGTAAAAAAAAAAAACACATGGGTTTAAGTTCAAGCTCTATTGCTTATGAGCTGTCTCTAAGCAGTCATTTAACCTTTCTGAAGCTTCTCCACCCACCCACCTGCTCCATCAGTCCATTTATGAAGCTTCTGGCTCTTTGCCAAGTGCTTGACCTGTAAAATACAGATGGGATTAAACCCCCTACTGTCAAAATAAGCCAATCAAATGAGTTCTAAAACAAAATGCAACATTTTGCCATTGGTTTTCTGACACACATAGTAATAGAACGAGTGTCTGGAGTATGGGCTCCACTGCCATCTAGTTCCTGCAAAGAATTCAGGGAATTCATGAAACTGGTTGAGAAAAAAAAAAAATCCTGTATTGTGAGCTCTGACTGAAATTTAGTATTTCCTTTAATTATTAATGCAGGCCACAGTCATATTAACTGAACCTGTGACTTTGTCATCAAAAGAAATCAGATACTTTCACATCATTTTATAGTTGTTGCAGATATCTCAAAATATCATTTGTGCTTATCTCTGCTTGGAAATGATGGTAGTTACTGCTGCTAGGTCTCGCTATTTAATGTGTTAAGATATATTACTCTATCTCACATTGGAAAAAAAAACATTTGGATATATCTGTAGATCAATATAATTGGATCATTTTGCAACTCTCTCTTTCTTTATGTGTTTAAAACCATGAGGAAGGATCTACAGGCTTCTCCGGAGCACAAGAGCTCCATGGGGTGAGGACCCCCGTATGGAGGGGCACAGAGATGTTGCTAAGCCCAGGAGACTGAAGCTGGGTGACACTTACAGCTACCAGCTTCTCTGGGTGTCCCAGGCCTGCGGATGCCTCAGAGAAGCAAGGACCAGCACTTGGAATCCAATTTCTGAAATTGATCACTGATGGAAAAGGGGCCTCAGGAGGATGTCAGTGTGGAGTAATTAGGAACAGTTGATGGGTTAGAGAACATGCATCTCAAGTGGACGCTTCCAAGACCAGGCTGGAGGGAAAGACCAGGAATCGGGCCTCACTGGTGAGAGTTTCACAGAGAAATGCCCTTGCCTCTTGGCTACCTGGCATTTATTCTTCCTATAAACACAGCTCTGGGGTCCTGGGCTTCTCTTGGAAGCTCTTACCTCTATAAGCTGTAATCACACCTTCTCCACCAGATGGAGAGCACCTTCTTTTCAGTTCAAATATTTATTGAGGGCCCACTGTGCAGTAGGTGGCATTCTCGATGCCTAGGAAGCACCAATGAGACAGCCCTGGCTACTCCCCGTTAGCACCATTGCCACTGGGAGCCCAACACAGAGCCTGGCATATGGCAGGCTCTCCATTAGAGGCTGACAGAGTGGGCCTCACTCCATGGCCAACTGAATGTTTAGTTGCCCTCTCTGGTAAGGATGTCTCAAAAGATATCTAAAATCTATGACAATTAAACTAACTGGTCACCAGTACCTCTCAATTCAACATCTTAAAAAGCTATTTCATTTAATCCCTCGTCTTCGCCCACACTGCCACCTCAGTTCAGGTCTCCACCAGGCTCACCTGGATAACTGCAACCCACATGATCCATCTGTCTCCCTGCACGATCATTGTGGCCACCACTCTAGACCAAGGTGACATCGTTTCTCACCTGGACTACTTAAGGAGCCTCTTGCCTCTTCTGGGGCCAACCTCTCATCCATGACCCACAGGGCAGCCATTATTTAGGAATTCAAATCCAGTCATTTCACTTCCCTTCAAAGGCTCTTCTAAGCTTTGAGGGAAAAAAAAAATACATAACTTCCTTTCCACAGCCTGCCAGGCCTACTGGGTTGGCTGCTGCTTTCTTCCCCGACACTCTCCCCCCTCCACCTCCCTAAACCAACCACACTAGCCTTTTGTTCTTCAAAATGACCAAGTCATTTCCCCTTTTGAAGCCTTGCACTGCTCCCCACTCCCCATGGGAGACGCCTACAACTATCCTTTCTCATCTTCCTGGGGTCGACTTAACTTCCTTAAAAAGAACTTTCCCCAACAGCTCAAACAACATGGCTCTATTACATCCTCAGCTTTTTCCTTCAAGTAGCCCCAATCTCAGCCTGGGCTTCAGTTTTCTCATCTGTAAAATGGAAATCCCATTACCCATCTCACAAGGCTGGGGTGAGGATTAAATGAGTTAATATTGGTAAGGTGCCTACTTAGAACAATATTTGGTGCAAAGTGAATGCTTTAGAAGGGCTAGCTATCATTTTACTGCAAAAAGAAGCTCTTTATTTTCTGCTTATTTATTGTCTACTCTATTCATCACCGATAGAAATATTTCACACAGTGCTTGACACAGAGTAGGGACTCAAGAAGTATTTGATTGAACTAGTGATTGTCCTTCTAATCAGCAGTTTTGTCTCTCGTCTCACCTCATTCATTCTTCTGAATGATCGCACTAGAACACAATCAGATCACGTCTACTTAGAGCCCTGCTGTAGTCCTACAAGAACCACAGCTTTCCACCCTGTTCAGCAGAGTCCTAGAAGTTCCTTTGAGATGCTGCAGGGACCAGCAAGGGGTGGGGGGAGGCTGAGTTGCAGGATTCTGGGAGTCTCCCCGCCCCTGCTTCACCCTGAGTCTCAGCACTTGGCAATGGCCTCACCCAGAACAGTAGGTCAAAGATGATTTGTTAGCCTTTTTTGCACACTGAGCTTCTGGTTTAAGATTTAGAAACCTGGTTTGTAAAGTCTGAAAACAACTGACCATCAAGATAAAATCCAGCCATCTTGGCCAGCCTCATTAAACCCTTCGCCATCTGGCCCTGCGTGCTCATTTCTGGACACTCCCCAGCCAGGGTGAGCTACCTGGGGTTCACAAGCTTATTCAACTTCCCGCTTGTGCACAAGCTGTGCCTTCTCTCTGGAACTCCCTTTCTGCCTCTTCTGCTTGGCTTCAAGACACAGCTCCAGTATCACCTCTCTAAAGCCTCCCAGGTCCTCCCATGCTGAGTTTGACGTTACTTCGTGGGGTTTCCTCATCACCTTTTTGCTGAATTTCATATGCTGTCTTAGGGCAATGCAAAGGTTTGTTCTACTCTCACCCTTTCCATTACAGCAGGAGTGGGTAAACTACCAGCTGTGGACCAAATCTAGCAAGCTGCCTGCTTTTTGCAATGCGACCCCCTCCCAAGCCAAGGATAGTTTTTACATTTTTTTTAATGGCTGAAACAATCTAAAAAATAATATTTTATGACAAGTGGAAAATTATACATGAAATTCAAATTTCCATGTCCATAAAGTTTTATTGGAACATCGCGTGTTCCTTTATGCATTGTCTATGGTTGCTGTCACACTTCAGTGGCAGGCAAGCAATTGCAACAGAGACTGCACGTGGCCTGCAAAGCCTACGATATTGACAATCTTTACAGAAAGTTTGCTGACTTCTGCAGAAGCGCACTGGCCAGAGTAGTGGAGTGGGGATTACTGGGGTCAAATACCCTTGTGACTCCTCTGAGGAGACACTAAGTGTAACTATTGATCAGACAGTCAAACCCATCAACTATAGAAACTGTAAAACAAATCATGATTCTCTTTGGTTTTCTGACTGTATATAAATTAGTATTAATTTTTCATCTTGATGAAAATGCTAACAAAAACTATGAGCATAACTAATAAAAACTCTTAACCACTACCATGCCCCTAAGGAGGCCTCCCTAGTGGTTCAGATGGTAAAGAATCTGCCTTCAATGCAGGAGACCTGGGTTTTGTCCCTGGGTCAGGAAGATCCCCTGGAGAACGAAATGCAATCCACTCCAGTATTCTTGCCTGGAGAATCCCTGGTGGGCTATAGTCCATGGGGTCACAAAGAGTCAGACATGACTGAGCGACTAACACTTAGCTCAGTGACTTTTTTCACCATGCCCCTGCTACCACAAACAGGTTAGATCCATGATGCCTACAAACTGTCCCCCAGCAGACTGTGGGGGTTCTCAGAGCAGCCCTCAGTGATCACCAGTGAGGTGCCACCTCGTAGGTGCCTACCTCAGGGAAGGCAGAGGTGGGTCATGCAGAAGCCTGAAGGGAGGTAGAGATGGTTCCATGCTGCTGTAGTCAACATGGTAACCATGATATGGTTCTCCCACCTTTCCATTCCAAGGCAACCTGCCTACACCACCTACTGGGGGCCATCACATGATGGTCTTCCTTCTTCTGACCGAACCAGGACTCAGTACTTGTCCCAACAGCAACAAACCCCTACCCTGAACTTGGGCTCATAATGTGGAGTCAAAGGATGGGTTGGACCCCATTCTATTTCCTGGTGATTTGAACTAAATAATATAGAAAGCTGTTGCCAGTTGGTAGCTGATGCAGAAGGTTAAATGCTATTGGGAGGCAGAGTGGGGATCAGGTCAGGCTGAGGCACATTCAGGTGGAGAGGGAGAGGGACAGACATTCGAGGAAGCCGAGGTGGTCATTTGGTGGCAGGACTATGAGGGAAGCCGCCACCCTAAGTCAGGTTGACAATGAAACCTTCGAATGAGGATCCTTCACACTTTCTGCTGCTGAGCACCTTTCTGCTTCTCTGACTGCTGAACCTTCTTCCCACTCCACTTTAGTGCATGCATGCTAAGTTGCTCAGTTGTGTTCGACTCTGTACAACCCCATGGGCTGTAGCCCCCAGGCCCCTCTGTCCCTGGGATTCTCCAGGCAAAAATACTGGAGGGGGTTGGAATGCCCTTCTTCAGGGGATCTTCCTGACCCAGGGGTCAAACCTGGGTCTCTTATGTCTCCTGCATTGGCAGGTGGGTTCTCTACTATTAGTGCCACCTGGGAAGCCCACCCCCCCACACGCACATCAGACAGCCCCAGCCTATTACTACTAAAAATCACAGCAGTGAGGAAGTAGATACATACATAGTGTTTACTATAGGTCAGGTAGTGTTCATATCCTATACATATTAAGTCATTAATCCAGACAAAAGTCCTATGAAGCAAAAAGGATCAATACTTCTAGGTAAACAAACAACCACAGAAAGGTTAAGTAATTTGCCCAAGGTCACACAACTGGGAAATGGCAGCTATGGTCCCTGTCTACCTGGATCCAGAGTCTGTGCAGGCAACCACCTCTCCTCTTCCTAGGTTTCCATGTAATCCCACATGTTCCTATCCACTAAATTCCCCATCTCCTTGTTGGAGCTTATTTATGTAGATCTTGGTTTCATGCAACCAACTGTGCCTAATTAGAATAGAAATTGGTATCAAGATTGATGCTGTAAAGAGTAGACCCTTAGAATTCTGGCATGTAGAATTGGTTGTGGTGTACAGCAGCTTGGAAGGCTCTAGAAATCTCCCCCTGCCCTGCCCACATCCTGGAATGAAATGCAAACAGACTGTTGCATGAGAGGGTGAAGGAGCTAACTAAACTATGACTTACAGGTTCTTGAGACTCAGACTCCAAACTCAAAATCAGTAAGACTTTGGAAGTTTTCCTAGGTATTTCTGTTGAGCAATTAGAAGAGGATAAGGAATATAAGAGGAGTGGGATGAGTTGGTTACTTTCTACGACCTGAAGTGAAACTGCAATGAAAACAGTGGGACAAGTTCTTATCCCAGGTGTTTGAGCTGCAAGGGAAACTTGTGATACGTTGCAGCTGTGGTTCTAAAAACCTGAATGTATAGTAGAATCACCTGGAGGGATTGTTAAAACAGATTGCCCATCCCACGCCCTACTCTGAGATTCTGATTTAGTAAATCTGATGTGGGGGCCCAAGAATTTGCATTTCAAGTAAGTTCCCTGGTGATGCTGTTGCTGGTACAGAGACTACACTTTGAGGATCACTGCCCAACAGCACAAAGCCTTCTCTTCTTGTCTCTGGAAGGCGTGAGCATGCACATTATTAAATTATACCAAAGAAGTACCAACCATGCTGGGTTTTTATGGTCAAAGTTAATGCTCAGGTTGGCAAGACCATAAGCCTGGCAAGTCCAAAGAATGGGAATTTCTGGGGAAAGCCAAAGGAGTGGAGGATGTCAGAGAGGCTCGGACTAGAGAAGAAAGAGGCCCCAACACATTAGACATCAAGAAAAAGACAATAATTAAGGGAGCATGAAGGCTTCCCAGGTGGCTCAGTGGTCAAGAATCCACCTGCCAGTGCAGGAGATGCAACAGATGAGGGTTCAATCCCTGGATTGGGAAGCCCCCCTGGAGGAGGAAATGGCAACTGACTCCAGTATTCTTGCCTCGAAAATTCCATGGACAGAGGCGCCTGGTAGTCCATGGAGTTGCAAATAGTCAGACATGATTGAGCAACAGAACGTAACATACATAAGGGAGTATGAGGTGGCCAGACTCAAGAAAGCGTGGCTGCTAAGGACAGAAAACATCCCCAACATGAGCCCCCAGTCCCTTTCATTTACTAATTTAACAAATATTTCTTAAGTTACTATGCTAGGTACTCTGGCTTCAACAGAGCAAAATGTTACAAGGTTCCTGACCTCCTGGGGCTTGTATTTTAGTTGTGGCTGCTAATAAAGACAAGAGTTCCTGTAACCCAGATTTAACAGGCTGAGATCTCGGGATTGAATTTATGAGCTAGTTCTTATGTCCGAAAACCAAAAACTGAGAGCAGTCCTTGAAGGTCCTGTACATCTCTCTGAGGTTGTTACAAGTCTGAATACAAAGAGTGTCAGTGCTACTTAGAAACTGACCACTGAGGAACTACAACCCTCCCAAAGCCTGAATTTCAGGTGCTCAAATATGCAGATCCAGAAAACCAGTTTGCACTCAAGAATTCTCTGTTCTACTGTCTTAAGTCCAGCTTAAAGTGAAGTCGCTCAGTCGTGACCAACTCTTTGCAACCCCATGGACAGTAGCCTATCAGGCTTCTCCGTCCATGGGATTTTCCAGGCAAGAGTACTGGAGTGGGTTGCCATTTCCTTCTCTAGAGGATTTTCTCAACCCAGGGATTGAACCCAGGTCTCCTGCATTGCAGGCAGATGCTTTACCCTCTGAGCCACCAAGGAAGCTTAAGTCAATCCTAAAGGAAAACCACTCAATCCTGAAGGAAAACCACTCAATCCTAAAGGAAATCAGTCCTGAGTATTCATTGGCAAGACTGATGCTGAGGCTGAAACTTCAATAATTTGGCCACCTGATGTGAAGAACTTACTCCTTGGAAAAGACCCTAATGCCGGGAAGGATTGAAGGCAGGAGGAGAAGGGGACAACAAGGATGAGATGGTTGGATGGCATGACCATGACATGACCCGGTAGACATGAGTTTGAGCAAGCTTTGGGAGTTGGTGATGGACAAAGAGGCCTGGCGTGCTGCAATCCATGGGGTCGCAAAGAGTCAGACACGACTGAGCGACTGAATGAACTGAAGTCCAGCTTACAGCTGATCTCTGAGTAACAGCAAGAGCCTAGCCTCCTCGTGGAGGACAAGATTGACACCACAATCCAATGTCTGTGATGCTGAACTGTTCATGGCTGTGTGTTACAAGCTCAAGTCCTCAATCCTCTGTCATTTACCACTTACAGAAATTAACCAAAGCTCTCCAGGTCTCAATGCCTCATCATAAAACCATAACAACTACTACGGTCCTTGCCACATATGGGTCATTACCACCAATCAAATGTAAGACATGTGAAGTGCTTAGCACAAAGCCTGGCCATAGTAATCATCTAACAGTAGCAGTTATGACTGCTTTTTCACCTCTAAGAGGGTGTTGGCCTTTTTAAATCCCTCCCTGCATATCAGATGTGTGTATGGGGGTAAAATTCACCATCTAGTCTATAGACTGCAAAGTGGCCAGACAATATCATAACAGAAACTAAAGGGGAAATAAACATCACAGGAAGACTGTGGATTTTGAGGTCAATAAGGCTGCACTGCCGAGTGGTCCTGGGACATCACTTCTGCACGCAGTAGCTAGAAGCGTCTTGGGTTACTGACTGTTGGAGAGCATGTGAGTGTTTTGTGGTTGTCTGCATGACAGATAACTTATGTCAGGCTTTGGAATTATGTGAGTGTGGAGGAAGGGGGTGTGTCTCCCTACAAGGAGTAGAATGAAATAGAAGAGTCATCTCGTTGGCCAACACAATAAGAAAACACACTACCCTCAGTGTCTACAGAGGCCATCATGTTTAACCAGAAGCAACCCCAGGACCCAATTACAGTAGCCAAATAATCTGGACCAATCAGACTTCAAAACTCAGGTACATACACTTTTCTATTGGTGTATTGGTATACCAAGGATGGCAGGAGTTCAGAGATGAGAGGAAGTTAACTTACATAATTTAAAACATTCATTTTTACGTTAATCCAAGTACACAGATATGTTATGGAATAGAATGAAAAAAAAAGTCACATCAAGTTTTAAAACACTTCAAGGGGTGTATCCTAGGGGAAGCTGGTTGCTGCCTCTAATTAGGGGACTTTGAAGGCAAAGTTTGAGAAGCACTAGAGTGGCGGAATGAATTCAGAAGCAGATATTGCGAGACCTGGGTTTAAGCTGGAGGCTCTGATGCTTACTTCATGTGATACCTTGAGCAAGTTACTTACTTTAGTGATCTCAAGCTTCCTCATCGGGTAAATGGGAAAGTTCCTCAGAGAAGCAGCCTTAGACTTGATGAGGGGCTCAAAAGAAGTAAGATATGAGGAACTGCATACAAATACTGATTAGGATTATTAGAGAGGGTCTACAGAATCAGGCAGCCTGGGCACGTTTGCAGGCTGAAGCTAACCTGCCATAGTTGTGAAGGGGATTCAAAGTTGGAGGCAAGACAGAAAAAGTCATGGCCCAGTGTGTGAACGGCTGAGGACACGCTCATTGCACAAGCATCTCGTGAATGAATCCTTAGCGAGAGAAGCTGAAGGCAAGAGAATCAGCTCACAAGAGACAAAGAGAGAACCTAGACATGAGAAAACACAGCCCAGTCATTCCCGTCACTTTCCTACCCACGGTTGACTGAAGATGGAAAATAAGAGAGTCATCCAGGGGAAGCAGGGGAAGGCAAGCCAATCTACGCTTGTGCCTCGCTGCCTATGGATTACTGTTACAGTGCCGTGTCTGCTCTGGGGGAACCACTGTTAGAATCGACTGAGGCTCCCTCTAGAGTGTTTTTTCAAGTTTCCTCTCCTGTCTTAGGTGCCTTGTAATTCAGCATGCTTTTCCAAAACACAGTGAAAACCTGAAAATAAAATGCAGAACAAATACAACCCAAATGACATCATTGTTCTGAGCAACAACCAGGGCCACACTAATCTCATAACCCCATTAAATGGGGTTGGCCACCTGCTATTGTCCTTTCAGTGGTAGAATCAGTGGCGCCCAGCACAGAGCATTGCCTGCACTAGCAGGCATCAAACAAACACCTGTTAAAATATCTTATCTGCCTATTTAATAGGTTATAAAATTGTCAGCTTTTTCATCGAAACTACCACCTTCCCCTCCTCCCCATTCAAAATCTCTCTTGAAATTCAATTCCATTAAGGCTTTTTAATACATACGAGCAGCAAGGAATTTACTTGTATTTTTTTTAAAAAAACGCAAAACTCCAAGTTCCCACCTGGGCAGCCCTGACAAGCTATTGTTTGAACTGGAGTACATTATTTAACTTGGATGACAAGCTCAGGGGGCAGAGACCCCATCTTTCAGAAACTGCAGCCCTGAGCACACTGGGAGCTCTCAATAAATAACAGCAGCGAGACGTGCTGTGGAGGGACCTGGTTTAATTATTTATCTTTCCAATTCCCGATTTTTGGCAGCATGTGTTTATCCCTTCCTTGATTTCTAAGGGGCAGCCACCTCCCAGAAGTGCCCTACAAAGATGGATAAGCAGCTCTCTGACTTTTCCTTCCCCTCATCCCAGCGCAAGTAGGAACACCTGATTGAGCCAAAAATGCGGATTCTGAGTGTGTTCAGGGTGCCTGCTGGGTTTGGAAGGGAACTAAGTCCTCCAGGACTCAATGGGTAGAGCGAGGCAGTCAAGAGAAATGTTTTGGCTCCACACATCTACACAGCTCTCAGATGGCGGAGCTTGGACTTCCACTGTTATCACCTGCTGCGGGCCTCCGAGCTGTCTCGTCATTAACCCAGGAGACCAAGTATGCCTAAAGCTCAACAGTAAGTGCTATGTGGGGGTACTTTCAAGTCTTTCAACAGAGAAATCAAAGGTGATGATTTTTGCCAAACTTGAACTCATAAGGATCTCATAAAGACAGATATTAAATATTAACTTATAATTGTATAGCCAGATGAAGTCATTTAGGGAGTATTATGCGTAATTTACCTTTTAAAATAATTATAGCAGTAACTAAATGAAGACATCATGTGTGTGCCCCAGGATACAAGTAGTGGGCAAGGAGGAGGAAGCAAATGACCCTTGCAAAAGACCTGTTTTTTAATTCTTTTTGGGTAATAGGGCTAATATTTGGTAAGATAGGCTCTGCCTGAATGAGGGTGTGAGTGTCTTTCCATACACTTCTCAATAGACCTTAGCGCCAACGTCCTCTCTATGCTTACACAACAAATGTATCAACACAACACGTTTTTCCAAGTGAAGACTTCTCGCCTTGCTCTCTGACGCATTTTATACCAAAACAATGGCAACACCTGTAGCCGTTAATTTCTGCTCTTTGATTTCTGTCCAGTTATAAAGGAGGCGCTCAGCAGGCTCCCCTCTCAGGAGCCATATGTGGAGTTGATGTGCCAGCAGCCTTGGAAGGAAAATAGCCTCGGAGAAGTGCACAATGGCTGCATAATCCCCATCAACTGGACCCTCTTGAACCGCGGCTTTCTTTCCCAGTCAAAGAAACGCCAGTTTCAAGAGTCAAGCTGTGGCTGTCCTGAGAACCCTGGGGGAGGAGGGGGTGGTGGTGGAAAACTCTGCCATTTGCCTGGGTGGGTAGTGCCCCTGAGCTCCGCCATCTAGTCAGGCAATCTGGAGCCCAGAAACTGCCTGTGGTACCCCCAACACTTTCTCTCGCCCTCCCCTCTAGGGTGAGGCTTTTTACCCACAAAGCCACCTCCGCCAGCCCAGCCTCTCCCCGCAGCCATAGACCACAGCGCACACCCTCAGCAGAGCCACGGCCCCGCCCCCTTGCACCGGGTCAAGCTGAGGGTTCTGTTCCTCCAAGCCTAAGCCTCTGTTCCAGCCTAGCGCTGACAGGTGTGGAGCAGACCAACTCTTCAGACCAAATCACACGGGTTACGGGGGGTGTGCACAAAGACTGGGGTGTGGCAAGTCCTTTAGGTTCCAAGGCTTCTCAGCCCAGGGCACTGCGTTTAGTAACCCTGGTGAAGACAAGGGTCAAAGCCACAGGCCAACCCAGACCACACACCGGGGCAAGCGATTAGGGGAGGGCGGGGGAGCTGCTTCGGGAGGCTCAGACCCAAACAAGCGCCCCTGTTTGGATAGACAGGGATGGCAATGGGATGCAGTCACCAGAGTTTTGAGCTTAACTCCAACACTCTCCACCTCCCTTTTTTTTTACACTCCCTCGGGGACCTCTGGCCGTGCTTTAGAGTAGCCCGAGGTACCAGAAAGGCCGTCGGGCGGCCACAGGGCTGCGTAAATCCGAGACCTGGTAAAGGTCAACCCTCTCTGCCTGCGGCTCTGCTTCGCCTGCGGCTCTGCTTCGCCCGCGGCTCTGCAAAGGGAGCGCTCCCCTCCCCAGGAAGAGGCAGGACTTACGCAGTTGTTCTCGTTATTATCGATCTCGAAGTCCCAGCGGCAGATCTTGGTGCGCGCCTGGATCTCACTCATCCTGAAGAGGCAGAGCGCGGTGGTGGTGGGCGAGCGCTTCTCCTGGTCCTCTCCCGTGGCTGCGCTGAACACGCCCGCCCAGACGTCCAGGGCCTCCACCAAGCTGGAGGAGAGCAGCAGGCGGCGGTCGTCTGGGTGGCCTTGGCCGCAGTGGAGGGCCGCCTGGCCCTGGAACAGGAGCATCTCGGAGCTCTTGGCGATGCGCGCCATGCTGGGCCAGCCGGTGGCGGCGCCTCTCGAGTAGTTGTAGGGGTAGTAGGGGAAGTAGACGCTGCCGTTCCAGAGAAAGGCGTCCACAAAGTGCAGGCTACCCCCGCCGTCGCGCAGCTTGAGGCGTCCCGTCTCCTTCGTGGCCAGGCTGCGCTTCCCCGTGTCCTTGAGCGCGATGGCCGTTTCGCGGTCTGACGCCGCGGGGTTGCAGCGGCTCGCCGTCTCGGACTCGGGCAGCACATAGGTGGCGGCCACTGCCAGGTACCAGCTCTGGGTGTCGTTCGCATAGTACACCACGCCGGCCGTCGAGCCCTGCGGGTGACACGACACCACCTCGGTGCCATTGCGCAGGGAGCTGCGGCTCAGATTGCCCAGGGGTCTCACCTCGCAGGCGCCCCTGTCGAAGGTCCAGCCGGTGAGCAGCAGCCCCTCGAGGCCGGCCGCCCCCTCGCGGTAGGGCAGCAGTAGCTTGCTGAAGCTGCTGCCCGGCCGGGGCCGCGCGGGGGGCGTCAGCGGGACGGGCTCCGAGCAGTTGCCCGCTTGATCCCGGTATAGGCGCGAGAGTCTGTGCTCCAGGCTGTAATCCAGCTGGTCTAGGCAGCTGCCGCTCGCCACGAACACACCGTCCTCCCGGCTCACCGCGATGGCTCCAATAGCTTGCTCCGACCGCCACACGGGCTCGTCCGCGCCCCGGCCGGGTGCCGCGAGCGCCAGCAGATAGACAAGCAGGGGCAGCGGCGCGGCGGGGCGCGGGGGGCGCGGCGGTGCCTTCCTCCGGGAGACCTCCATGGGGCTGTAGGGGGGGCCGCCCCCGGGCAGGGCGCGCGGCGGCGACAGCGGCTCAGGCGCGCGGCGAGTGAGACGCGGGCGGCGGCGGCTCCTGCGCGCGCTCGGGCTCCCGCGGCCGCCCCATCCCCGCGGCTCGCCCGGGAAGTAGAGCGGGGAGGGCGGCGCGCGGCGGGCTCGTTCCGGCAGCCTGTGCAGCAGCGGCGGCAAGCCCTGCGCGCTCCGGCGCCGCTTCCTCCGGGCCCTCCTTCTCCGGAGAGTTCCTCTGTGCAATGCTGGCGCTCGAGGGGAGGCGCGGAGGGGAAGGGAGGGGACGGGCGGAGGGGAGCGAGGCAGGCGGGGAGGGCTGGAGAGGTTGGGTGCGCTTGTGCGTTTCACTTTCCCATTGTGAAAGTGGGATGCAACTGGCCCCCTTCTTCATCCTCTTCCTCCCTCCGCCCTCCGCCTCCTGGCCGCCCGCCCTCCCTCCACGCCCATCTCCCCTCCTCTCTTGATTCGGTGAGATAGGGAGGAGGGAGGTCTCGTAATTTGGGTTACTGTGTAGGTGGCCTCTTTCATCTATTCATAACAAAGCTGAGCCGCCTGCCACTGCTGCCGCCACCATCGCCCCTTAGCTCGCCCGGGGCTCCCGGGGCGCGCTAACCACGCACCAAGCTGGCTCCGGCTCCTGTCCGCCCGCGGGGCTGCTCCAACGCTCGGGTTTTGTTTACGAGAGCGGCGCGGAGAGATGCGCAAGGCTCGGGGAACTGGGACCCAGGCCGCCAAAGGGTTGCAGCTGAGGCCCGGGTCTCGGGCCACTGGGAGGCTGCGAGGGCGGCTGACAGGTGTGGAGCGGCGGAAGGGAGGCCCTGGGGAGGAGCGCGAGAGAGGGAAACACTGACAAGCCCGAGGCTCAAGGAACCAAGACGCCCTTGTGACAGGCGATGGGTTTCCCCGGGTCAGAGGAATGAGGTGGAGGAAAGGCAGGCGCCGCGATTCTGGTTCTGGACAATCCGTGGGGCCTGAGCTCCCATACTTGAAGAGATTCTCTCATTTCCCTTGGCAACGGAGTCCCAGGCTTTCAAACCTCGCACTTAGAAAGTTCTACTCATCATCTAACCTGAATGATCATGGCTAATATTTATTGAGTACGTACTGCGTGCCGGGTCCCACTTGAAATTCACCACGTGGATTAAAACTCATTTAATACCCTTAACAACCCTATTAGTGACTGTTATTATCAGCCCCGTTTTGTTAGGAGGGGTGGAGACATTGCGGAACTTGCTAGAGGTCCTACTGCTGGCAGACAGCAGAAGCGAGATTCGAATTCCCTTCTAGCTCCAGGGCCGCTTACAACGCCCCCTCTAGCCAAGTTCCACCTGTGGTCTTTACAGAACTACCTGGAGAGCATTCTCAGCAGGTGGGACAGAAAAGTTCCCCAAGTTAAGTGTTCCCACCTACCTCTCCAGCCCAGCCTTCAGAGTCTAAGTACCCTTATTTCCCTAGAGGCACTCCCTCTGTCTCCTCCCTTCGCACCTCTTTCCTCTGGACTCTCTGAGGTCTCACCAACCCACCAAGGCGGCAAATACCAGCTGGGCTGCCCCCCAAACCACCAAGAACTTCTGGAGCCCAGTGACTATCTGAATCATTGCATTCTGGTTTCTCAGAAGGGAACCTCAGAGACTGCACAGGTATCTCCCAGCCCTGAGGCAGCTGGTAACACCAGCAGCACCTTACCATCTGGCAGGTGATCCAGGGGTGCAGCAGGGAGACCCCGAGAACCCTGTACACCCCAAGAGAGAGGATCTGTGACCCTTTCCAGGCTATTTCCAGACCTTCCCCTCCTAGTTTGCCAATTCTAGATGGAATCGGTTTGGGGGTGGGGTGGGGTGTCTGGGCTTGTCTAGATGATGAGACCTTCTGAAGGAGCAGCTGTTGCAGGTTTTAAACTTCTACCATAGTGCCCCAAGTTCTTCCCCCCGGTGCTGAGGGACAGGGCAGGAGGAGATTGATCTGGAAGGCTGAAGCAAAGGAGGGTGAGGGAAAGCAAGAAGCACAAGAGGAACTGGGGTTTCCAATCTGGCCGTGCAGTTAAAGGCTCACATCATCCCAGCAGTAGCTCTCATACTTTGAATTCACAAGTGGTCATCTTTCCATTTGTCCTTTCCTTGTTTGAAATTGGATAACATTATCTTTGCCTGCCAGGAGGCAGCACCTGCTTTCCCACGAGCTGTCAGGTCGCTCTTTCTGCTGCGGTGATGGCGGTTGGGGTGCCCGTGAGGAGAGGAGAGGAACAAGGGAAAGACCTAGAGCTACCAGATCAAGGTGAATCGGGAGATCTTTAGGCAAGGCTAATCAGATGCGCTGTGGTCCAAAATAATCAGGCATCATTCCCTGCACTGTCTTCCCACCTGAAATGTTTTAAGAATTTTTGCACGGCTGGTAATGAAAAAAATTGTGTCTTAGGAGCATCTGTAGTAGTTCATGGAACCCTTACAGCATAGGAGGGGATGTGTGCACCCATATTTTGACAGCGTTCCCCGTGAGTGGTGAAGAAACACAATGATCTTCACTGCCTTCATGAGCCGGCTGTGGCAATGTTGTTATGAGAAGCAACAGTTCAATTCCATTCTGGAGATAGTTTTACTTCACTGGTAACCAAGTAATTTCTCGAAGTCCCGTAGAGTTGGTACAATCAGGAGCAGACCATCTTGGGAGCTATTTGGATTAAACATACTCTGTGGTGCAGCATTTTGATCACTACTCAATTCATTGCTGCCTCGTGTTGAAAAAGAAACAACATCTTAAAAAACACTACCAGCAAGAAGCATAAGTGGCTTTGATGGCTACAGTCTCTTGCCATTCTACTGGGATCATAAGCCCTGCTCTTGAGAGCAGGCTTCTTTTCTCTCCCATTTAATTGTATCCAGGCTCCTATGGTGAAGGAAATCAGAATCTGTGCCTATTTTTTGGCATGAAAAATGTAGAGGACTAGGAAGCATATGAATGTGTTCTTTGCTGATTCTATCCTGTTTGGTACAAACATGTTTGTCCCAGTCCAATTTTCCTGTGTGCTAAAGCTCCACCTTCAGGACATAAGTTCACGTTTGAAAACGGTGGGAAACATGAACAACCAAAATAAATATTTAGGCATGTGGATTCTGAATGTTTTTGATCGCTTTCTCTCGGACACCACTGTCTGGCCAAGGATGCGAATCCCACCAGTGACAAGGTTTCCCTCTCCCAGTGCTGGAGCCCAGCCCATTGGGTGTCACATTCAGAACTCCTTGTAACACAACTGGCTGAAACCCAAAAAAAGGAAGATGGTGCAGATTTATCCTCCAGACAGAGACCTGCTACCACGGAAACAGGCAGTTCAGACTGATTCCGAGCAGTTTTTATTTGTAGCATGCACTAGATGGGAAAGTCTTCATAATGAGAAAATATCAACTCCCCCAGGCACCAAAGGCAATCTGGGTTAACCAGACCATCCACAATCAGACTCATTTCTGCTGGACAGGACTTTATAGATCCCGTGGCTTCCTTCTGAGGTTCAGGACATTAAGAACTGGTCAGCAGGCAATTGGTCACAGTCACAAGATGGCTATCATTGGTGCTTCAGTTTGCTTTCTGACTTAGGAAATTCTGACAGTCGTCTTTGGGAATGACTGGCCCAGCAGAGATGAAAAGCCACCAAGATTATTAGTTCTGGCAGCCAATGAGTTCTCTTTATACCTATTTATGTAGCTACGACCCCCTTGGTGGCATTTGGAAAGCACTCAGTGGGGTGAATAGTTTCAGTCATGTCCTTCTAGGACTTAAGACAGCTTTGCTCAAATCTATGTGGTCTTCCACATCAAGGCTCTTATCAGAGCCTCTAGCCCCCTTTGTGACTGACAGGAAAAAGAAATGAGCTAGGCTTCTTTCTAGTCTGCTGATGAGTAGATGGTTGAAAGCAGATAAGATGAAGAGCCATTTAATAAGTTTGAATTGATGCTGAGAGATGAGTTGAATGCAGTTCAATAAACATGGAAAGTCAGTCAAAGGCACAGTTAAGATGTGGTAAAGGAACATTCATTGGAAGGACTGATGCTGAAGTTACAATACTTTGACCACCTGATGCTAAAAACAGACTCATTGGAAAAGACCCTGATGCTGGGAAAGATTGAGGGCAGGAGAAGGGGGCGACAGAGGGTGAGAGAGTTGGATGGCATCACCAAGTCAGTGGACATGAGTTTGAGCAGTCTGGGAAATAGTGAAGGACAGGAAAGCCTGGTGTGCTGCAGTTCATGGGGTCATAAAGAGTTGGACATAACTTAGTAACTGAACAACACAAAGGAACATGGTGCCTTGTCTTCCCTGCCCACCCAACGTGGCCCCAGACAATTGCTGAGTATCTTATACTTTGGTGATGATGCCCATGCCTTTGGTTCAAGTGTTGAAGGCTCAGTGGTGTTCCTTCAGTAGGCAGAATTTGGTTTGCTCCCCACATTACAATTGTTTTTTTGGATATCACATTGTCCTCAGGGTCGTTCACCAGCAGAGATACAATTGTAGAGGGGAGAGTGGATTGAATGTGCAAGGTAACAATTCTTTACTCCAGGTCCAATGACTTCCTTTAAGCTAAAAGGGGGCCTTAACTCAGCTTTAGGATGGATGAGTTATTACCCTATGGAAGGGATGTCAGATGTTTTTAAGGGACTGTGGTGTCTAGGACATCACCCTGCCACCCTAGTACCTCCCTTCTCATGTAATACACTCAGCGTCATGAAGTTTCTCTTGAGCCCTTTCTGCAAAACATTCACCAAAACCATCAGTGGTTAAGAGCATGAGACCATTATCAGCTGAAAGCAAAATACGGTAAATTATCAACCATCACAGTGTTTTTCCAGACCAAATGGAGTTTATCCGGCACAAAGCACAGAGTCATCCTTTAATTATTCCTCTGGATTTGGGGGACCTCTGTAACTTGTGAGCAGTCTCTTGGTCACCAACTCTTCTCTGGTTTTACCCAAGACCTGGATCCATCCCTGCTCATGTTATCCTTGCTGTTTTGAAATATGGAGCCAAAAGGGCATCATGGACTAGATACAAAATGCTGATCTCTCTTTAATACAATGTCTTTCCCTGTGTCTCTGTTCTGCCGCCACAGCTCTGAGGCTCCCTGTTAGTGTAATCCTAGGCCCTGAATCCTTTGATAACTGGCAGCTTGGCATAAACCCATTTAAAGAGAAGAGCCGCCAGAAAGCAGGCCCTCATATTAATAAGAACTCAAATTATTGAAATGAATAGCAGAAGATAAGATAAACACGCAGATAACGTCACAGTCACTCATACTTCCGTTTCCTTGAAATTCTGACAGGGAGATGCTCTGAGCTGACGATGAAGTTGCTGGACTGGGCGGTGAGCGGTCTGCTTCTTGCCACCAAGTTGGCACACCTTCTTATTTTTAGGCCCTTGACACTCCCTAGAAAATATGTCCACCAAGGTGGATGAGAAGCAACTGGCATCAGCTCTGAGCTTGGGTTGTTGACAACAGGAAGCTCAATATGTGGTTCCCATTGTGAGGGCAGCCTAACTTGTCACCCATGGTTGGGAAGGCATTGGGAGTGTGGACATGCAGACAGCATCATGCAGAGTCCCAAGGGCAAATCCAATAGAAGGGTGAGCATTTCCCTCGCCACTCTGCCCCTTCTCTAATCCTATTTGTTTTTCCTTCTGCATCTGTGCTGGGTAGTTCCCACTGATCTCTACAGAACACATTCCACTCTTCTCCATCCTGCTGAACACCCGCAAGTTTGACGTTTTTGGACATCCTCCTCACTTTTTGGTTTCCAGTTAGGTCCAGCCAATCTGAGCCCCCATCCAGGAGACCCAGAGGTGATGTCCAGATATTTATTCTTCCAGGGATCTGTGCACTGGCCTTGTCCCTCTCAAAGGCTACAGAAGGTATGGTCAGCCCTGTTTTGCAACTACATCCATGGTCCCAGCCTTAGGGTCACCAACCCTCCCCCTACTCTTCAGGTCTGCAGGAATCAACGTCTCCCTCTGTTGCTGGCCCTGGCTGGTCTCCCTTCATCTCGTCCACACCTCTGCCATGGTCCCTTCATTAACAAACCCCTTTGCCTGAGTCACTTCTTTTCTGTCAGAACCATAACTGATGTACCAGCCCCCCTCCAAGCATGGGTGGAGAAGGGAACGAGAATGCTACTTAAATCTGTACCTTCTGTTTGTCCACTGATGGGGAGCATGGGATACACGGCTAGGCACAGAGGAATTCCTAGTCTTTCCAAATATTTGGCTCCCCCCAATCTGGATTTTGGAAAATCTCCATTTCTTTCTTCCCTTTGCAACAGGCTTTCCTACACTAGTTCAGCCTGGTGATAGAGACAAATGCAAACCTGACTGAGTAAGATTATATGTTTCTTCCAGCTAAATCATAAAACTAAAAGCTTTACCTTAAAAGTAAACCGAGAACTACTGGGGGCTAAGAGTTCAAAAGGTGGTGGGGGGCAGAGGTAGTTCTGATATCTAAAACACTGCTGAACGTTTGAAGCCTATTTTCAAATAAGACACAAAACTGAACATACTGCTTTTTCCTTTTTAGACCTTTTCCCTTAAGTCTGAACTTCAGCAGTCCCTTCAATACAGTCTAGAAATTCCGTTTTTATTCATGATTCCCCAAAACAGGTTTATGAAGAGACTGCTATCCTCTCTTGCCTCCAGACTTCACCCCACCCCACCCCCACTAATATTTAAAGATAAATCAGGTATTCTAGGTTTCTTCATGGCTCAAGGGCAGGTGACACAAGCAGTGTTCCATGGAGTAGAAATAGAAATCATCTTGAGTTCTAAAGCCAGGAGTTTTTTAGAGGGAACTTTATTTTTACTCTGCTGTGACTTCTGTGCTTTCATCATCTGAACCAGCCAATTTGAAACCAGACTCCCCTTCTTTGTTGGACATTCTTAATGGTGATTAAATATTTACGCTGTCAGAGGCCTTTTTTTTCCCCCACCATGAAAGCTGCAATTTGGAACATTCAGGAGCTTTAATTGTGAGGAGAGGCGCGCTGACATTCATCATCAAAATGCTCAAAGATGATCTTCTCAGTCGCTTTGATTGGGGGGTGGGGAGGGGTGGAGGTGGGGGTGCTGGTGACAGGTTAGGTGTGTGATCCCAGCAAACTAGATTTCTTGCTTAATGAGGACTGGAGACGGAGCTGTTTGAAGCCACTTAGCAGAGTTGGACTGACTCAAGGCCCCCTTGTGGCTGTAGGATCACTGGAAGCCCACCCACTGGGACCCAGAGCTCATGGACCTGGGTTCTCGAATGCCCAATGGTGGAGCAGGTGAGGTTTGCAATCCAAGCTCTCAGAATCCCTTTTATGTACCCTCTTCCTCGCTTGGCGGTATTACCTCCAGCCACCCCAGCCCCTTGGGAAACCCAGCATAATGATTATGTGCTTGGGCTGTAGAGTGGGTTACCGTGAAGGGTGAGCCCTGCACCAAGGCATCTGGCCAAGGAGGGGCAAGAGGAACTGAAATTCAGCCCACCTTCTGCTCACTCTCAAGGAAGAGATGCTTTTTCTCTTTACAAAGACTTTACAAGGCTAGTGGTAGCCTTAGTCAGGCCTAAGTTCCAAATCTAGTGCCATCACCCCAAAACTATGTAGCCTTGGGTTCTCTGAGCCTCAGCATCCTCACTGTAGCCTGGAAATAGTAGCATCTAACCTTATGGGAATTTTCAATCATACTAAATGACATCATCACCACCACCACCATCATCATCACTACCATTACTAGTACCAAGGCTCTAATGCTTTGCTAACCCATTACTAGTCTGCTAGGGCTGCCATAACAAAGTACCACTGACTAGGTGGCTTAAACAACAGAAATCTATTTATTTCCCTATAGTTCTGGAGCCTACAAGTCCGAGATCAAGGCGTGGTGGAGTTGGTTTCTTCTGAGGCCTCTCTCCTTGTAGATGGCCATTTCTTCCCTGTGTCTTCTCCTAGTCTTCTCTCTGTATCTAACTATGTCCAGATTTCCTTTTTTCTTATGAGGATGCCAGTCCACCCTGAAGCCCTCTTTTTACTTCTTTAAAGACTCCCATATCCAAATACAGTCATATTTTGAGATATTTGGGGGTCAGGACTTCAACAGATGAATTTTGGGGTGTGTTAGGACACAATTCAGCCCATAATACTAATTTTAAATCTCATCCTTAGAGGAGAATTTTAACTAGTGTTTCTTGGGTATATGCCCAGTACTGAGCACACTTCGGAGAAGGCAATGGCACCCCACTCCAGTACTCTTGCCTGGAAACTCCCATGGATGGAGAAGCCTGGTAGGCTGCAGTCCATGGGGTCGCTAAGAGTCGGACACGACTGAGCGACTTCGCTTTCACTTTTCCCTTTCATGCACTGGAGAAGGAAATGGCAACCCACTCCAGTATTCTTGCCTGGAGAATCCCAGGGACGGCGGAGCCTGGTGGGCTGCCATCTATGGGGTCGCACAGAGTCGGACATGACTGAAGCGACTTAGCAGCAGTAGCAGCAGAGCACACTTACTTGAGTTTGACCAGCACTTAAGACTTAGGTCATCCTCTGGCTCTAACCATCATTATTGTCAAAAACAACTAATATTTACTAAGGAACTTCCCTCTACAGGGCTTTGTGCTAAGAGCTAGGGATATACTTGGTACTGTCATCCATTTTTAGCAACGGGATATGTTTTAAACAAGGCAGATCTTTCTGTACCTCCATCCCCTTGCATATACTGTACTTCTCATCTAAAACATCCTTTCCCTGGGACTTCCTTGATGGTCCAATGGCTAAGACTCCACACTCCCAATGCAGAGGACCCAGGTTCAAGCCCTGGTCAAGGAACTATATCCCACATGCTGCAACTAAGACCTAGCACAGCCAAAGAAATAAATAGATATTTAAAAGGAAAAATAAAGCATCCTTTCTCTTGTCTCTGCCTTGCAAACTCCTATGCATCCTTCAAGACCCAATTTAAAAGCCACTTTCTTCTGGAAGTCTTTCTTGAAAGTATACTAGAAGCTCTCTACTAGACTATGAACTTTAAAAATTATTTTAAATTAAAATAGAAATCAAGTTCTGATTCATCTTCATGCCCCCCGAATGGGCACAGGGCCTGGTGTACCATAAATGTTCATTCACTTATTCTAATATAGGAATGAGTATCTCTTCCTCGCCAGACTCCCTTCTAGCAGTGTACTTAAACTTGCCTATTGAATGTGTTCAACTGATTTCTCCATTTGGTTGTGACTCTCCTGTTCTGAACTTGAACAACACTTTATCTGCCAGTCTATGAAAGCATTTAAATCTTGCAGTCTACATTATTCATTATACATTAGTTGTGTATATAGTTCTTCTGTTCATTTGTGGATTCCTTGAGGTCAAGAATGGTGTCTTATTCAGTTTATCACCACAATTTCCTTTATTCCCTCATACTCTTTGTTCATTTACGTGCTCATTCCTCTAACAAATACTTTCTGAGAACCTACCATGTGCTAAGCATGTGTTGAGAGTTGGGGCAGTGAGCTAGATTGATGGTTCCCTCCCTGTGCAGCTTCTTGAGCCTTGCCCAGACTCAGTGTTCAACAAACATTGGCTAAACTGCGTTCTAAACACTGCAGATGCTAGAGACAGGGCGTCATTCTTTGGGGTACCCACAGCCCTAGTTACAATGACAACCTAGCATATGTATAATGCATATTTACCAATTTGTGAATTCATTATCTATGTAAAGACAGAGAACAGAACAGAGAAGAGCGATAGCCAACCACAAAAATATATATTATTGACAATATGGAGAAGCAACCACTGAATTCAAGTCTGAGTACTGCATTCAGATTATTTGTTAATTTACAACATCTTTGAAACTTTGACAACGGCTTTGTGTTGAAAAGAGAAGAATCTTATACAGTAATTATGTTAGGCAAGCTTATAATAATTATCAACCGAGTGCCAATAATACTTTAAGAATTCCAGTGAACATTAAGATCACATTAGTATTTAAAATTAAAATTTGAAATCACACAGGTATTTAAAATTAAGCTCTTTAAAATTGAAAGTGTACAGATTCAGCATTTCCTGTTTTTTAATAGCCAAATATTCTAACAAATATAAACCCTCCTTTTCATGGTGGAAACTTCTGTTTATAATAAAAACTTTATCTAAAATGCTTAGTGGACCCCTTCTAAATCCAGTGAGACTTCAAATAATCACCACTCTTTAACGTATCTTGAATGATATGCTCTAATTTGTTTGAAAAATATGATAATATGCCAGATATCTGGACCCTTACTGGCTGGAGGACACACCCATCAACAGACAAGTTTTCAAGGGCATATCATTCCATTATGCTTAGAAAGAGCCAAGTTTTGATACACGCTAGGATTCCCCCTAGTGGATATAAAAGGTACTTGATAAGAAAAAATAGATACTACCTAAGGGGAGTTGCTGGGTGCTGTGGTTTACAAGCTTTCTTTCATTCCTTCCTAGCATCTGTTCCCCTGAAGGTGGAAGTATGTCACCAATTAACAGAGATTTGAATAGCACTCCTCTTTCTATCTAGTGTCCATAGTAATTAAGGTATCTGCCTGCAGGCTTGCAAATGCAGCATGAAATTACAATCAGCCTTAGAACCAAGCAATAAACTGAACATTCTTTAAAACAACACTACCTGATTTCCATGACAGTCCCCCAATCAAATTCTCACTGTAACTATTTGGGTCCACATTGATATGGTGCCTCAATCCAAATCATGAAAACGACTTGCTCTTTTCAGAGAATTTATTAATGTTAATAACTATGTCAGTGGTGGCCAACTACTTAAAAAATGTGCTTTTGTATATTGTCCAAATAAGATTTTCTGGGTGTCAGTCTTTGTTATGTTTTTTGAAAAATATCCACTACTTGCCATGTGGAATGTTTATGAATTCATTCCATCCACACTTGTTGGTTATAGGCATAGCACTACATATCAGAGGGAAGGAGGAAACAGATATGAATAAGACACATTTCTCAGCCTCTGAAAAGCTGACGATCTACTCTGACATGTCAATTTTTTGTCTCCTTTACTGGTCCCCCTTTTCTATCTACCTCTTTAAATGTTGATGGGTGAGGAACCATTGTAACTATATTTATCTGCCCTGAAAGCTTTACCATGCTGTTCTTCTGATAATAGAACCTGTCCCTATGTCCCACCCCCAACCAGATAACAATGTGAACTCATGACACATATGACCTAGGTCTGGCCAATCCAAGTGCTCAACAGCTGGCAACAGTGTTTGGTCTAAGGATAGGTCATATGACCAAAGCAAAGCCACTCAGAGTTATTTCTAGGGATTGTTAGGAAATAGCATCCCACTCCAGTATTCTTGCCTGGAAAATCCCATCGTCGGAGGAGCCTGGTAGGCTATAGTCCAGTTCAGTTCAGTTCAGTCGCTCAGTCGTGTCCGACTCTTTGTGACCCCATGAATTGCAGCACGCCAGGCCTCTCTGTCCATCACCAACTCCCGGAGTCTACCCAAACCCATGTCCGTCGAGTCAGTGATGCCATCCAACCATCTCATCCTCTGTCGTCCCCTTCTCCTCCCGCCCCCAATCCTACCCAGCATTAGGGTCTTTTCCAATGAGTCAACTCTTCGCATGAGGTGGCCAAAGTATTGGAGTTTCAGCTTCAACATCAGACCTTCCAGAAAACACCCAGGATTGGTCTCCTTTAGGATGGATTGATTGGATCTCCTTGCAGTCCAAGGGACTCTCAAGAGTCTTCTCCAACACCACAGTTCAAAAGCATCAATTCTTCGGCGCTCAGCTTTCTTCACCGTCCAACTCTCACATCCATACATGACCACTGGAAAAACCATAGCCTTGACTAGACGGACTTTTGTTGGCAAAGTAATGTCTCTGCTTTTAAATATGCTATCTAGGTTGGCCATAACCTTCCTTCCAAGGAGTAAGCGTCTTTTAATTTCATGGCTGCAATCACCATCAGCAGTGATTCTGGAGCCCCCCAAAAATAAAGTCTGACACTGTTTCCACTGTTTCCCTATCTATTTCCCATGGGGTCCATGGGGTCGCAAAGAGTTGGACACGACTGAGCGACTTCACTTTCTTTCTTGTTATAGTGTGGTGGCGGGGGGGGAAAGAGTCTTACTGGGATGGCTATTCTGGAGCTACCAGTGACTTTATTCTCCACCTAGCAGAAAAGTCCAGTCTGAAATTGGAGGCAATGAGGCAAGTATTCAAAGAGAAGCAGACATAAGACAGACAGACAGACAGACAGACAGACACACACACACACACACACACACACACACAGAGTCTGAAGTCTGAATGAAGCCTATCGGGACTGAGTTCTCAGTCTTGGTCCTTTGACTTGAGCTGGCTTGGGTTGAGTTTCTCTCCCTTGCTGTGTGTCTGGCCCTCTCTTATCCCAGCTCTGTTGTCTCTGGTCAGTGTCACCAATATTATCTGCGAAACACTAAATTTCTAGATGAGAGTGACCTCTTGAGTGTTAGATCTCTATGTCTAAATGCCTACTGATCATCTCCCTTGGACATTCCCCATGCATCTCAAACCAACATTCTTCTACCTTTCCCCCACATATTCTCAGTTTCAATGGATGACGTCACTGTCCATTCAGATTCTCAAGCCAAAAGCTGTAAGTCATCCTGGATTCTTCCCTCTGTGTATCTAATCAGCCAGCAAGATCATGTCCATTCATTGATTTTTATTTCCTCAAGATTCCTCTTATCCCAGATCCCTTCTGTTTTCTTATTCCTACTCCTTAGTGCAGCCCCCCATGGCTTCACATCTGGGCCACTGCAGGTGAGGCTGGTATTCCTGGCCTCAGGCTCATTGTCTACCCTTCCCATCCAACTTTTGCACTGCCTTCTCATTTCCTTCCAAGATGGAAAATTGATTAGGTTTCTTACTGTTAAAAAATTCCTCAATGTCTCCCCATTGTTTTCCAATCTTTTTATGTCATGGTCTCATGAGATTCCACCCTGCTTGGATCCACCTTCCTAGATCCACACCAGGCTTCTTGCCACTGGAGGTGATCAGTCTAAGGGCTCTGGCTGCCAGGCTCTGCCCAGTAGTCCCAAGGACTGGGAGGGCAGGGAAGTATCTCATTGTACCATATGCCGTACTTCTGGGGAAGCTCTGGCTTAGAAATTACCGCTTACACTTCTTATGTGCTAAGTCGCTTCAGTTGTGTCGATATCTTTGTGACCCCATGGACTGTAGTCCTCTGGGCTCCTCTGACCATGGGATTTCCCAGGCAAGAATACTGGAGTGGGTTGCCATTTCCTACTCCAGGGATCTTCCCCACCCAGGGACGGAACCCAAGTCTCTTATGTCTCCTGTATTGGCAGGCAGGTTCTTTACCAACCCTCGCCACCTGGGAAGCCATAAAAGGTCCCTGACTGCCTGTTTTTGCAACGTTCTGTTCCCAGGCCTTCATGTGCATGTGTAACTGTGCCCTGGGCCAAGCTAACTGGAGGGTAGTGGTGCAGGGCTAGTAAACCTGAACTCACGGACATCTGTGGGCACTGGATGATATGACTGGGGGCTTTTGTTTTGTTCGGTTCTGCCTAAAGGTGGAGGTTGATGCTAGGCTTCTGCAGAAAGACCCTAAGAAAAGCAGATGAGAACAGTATGCCTCCTCTTTCTCAGACAATTCCCTGTAGAGAGCAGGGGTAGGCAGGAGCTAGAAGGTATACTTTGATCAAAGGCCTATGATATTCAAGGCATTCACACCATCTTGGGATCTAGTGATAGAGTGAAACAGAGTCAGACAGGCTTTCTTGCCAGCTTTGCAGAGAATACTGTTTAAGCATCAGGGGAGATGCAGAGTAGTAAGGAGGAAGCCACAATCAAAGTTGTTCTCCTGGAGTCTCCCAAAAGTGATTGGAGAGCCTGAAGAAGGAAGGAGTTGAATCTAGAGTTATGCAGATTGAGGATAATCAGCCAGGAAAACTCCAGGGTATTAGCCATGGGATCACATTGGTATTCACTGGAGAAATCTGTGAAAAAATAGTTCACAGAAGTTATGCATACAAGTTATGATGTGTTTAGTTATAAGGGGGAAAAAGTCTAAATACTTGTAGCACGGACAAGTAGGGGTTAATTCCCCCCCCCCACAAGGAGTCCAGTTGCCAGGATTGGTTGCTATTCAGCGTTACTATCAAGAGCCCCCCCCCCCCAGGCTCTTATTATCTTTCTGCTGTCACAAGATAGCTGCCACAGTCACAAACATCATAACAGTTTTCTAGACAAGAGGAGAAAGCTAGTTTTCTCCTAGCAAGACTGTCTTTCTATGCCCAAATGCAAGGCCCTGGGCTAACTTCCCCTTCTGTCTCATTGACCAGAAAGGTGGTTATGTGCTCACCCTGGACCAATCTCTGGCAAAGAGAAAAGGAATGACCATGCTTGGCGCCTGACTGGCTCATGAACTTGGGTCTGGGGAAGGAGTTTACCTTCCTTGAGCCCATCCCAGATTGGAAACTAAGGCTCTATTAGAAGGAAAGGAGGGAAGGAGAGGAGATGGGTGTTGGGTAGGTAAGGAATGCTGCTGCAATACTGATGGATTTATGGTTTCTCATTCCTTTTTCCTATTGACTCAAGTCCTACTCATCCTCTGGGTTCTCACTTTAAGCATCTTCTGACTTTTGTTTGCCAGAATTGACCTTCTCCGGTTTCACCAACATACCTAATTCACAGCCCAATCTTTATACCCCATTGCAATATGTATTGGTCTGAGGGCTGTCCGGCTTTAGACTCCTTGGGAGAACTAGTTATATTTATCTTTGTCTCTAATGTCTAGCATGATACCTGGCATGTAGTAAGTGTTTGGTATTTGTGGAATAGATGTTGCATAAACAAATCCGAGATATAAAATAATCGTGTTAGCACTGGCAACTTCAAGTACGAAGACCCACTAAATATGCACAGTCAACAGCTATTCAATTCAGCCACACCTATTTATGGAGGGTCTATTGTCTGCCAAGCACCAGAGGCAACCCAAGAGAAGGATAACACAGGATCCGTGAACTCAAAGAGCATATGCACCCCAAAGATAACTAACAATACAAAATAGCATCTGATAAGCATCTCATTAGAGCTAGAGGAGTGCAGTGACCAGTGAGACAGAACGCACTGGGACAGTGAATAGCATGGTAATTAAAATCCACAGGTGATCCCAAAATCTTAATTTAATCAATGATTTCATCCTCTGCCCATCAATGACTTCTTAGTGAGGGAGGAAAATTGTCAGATTTGAATGTCATTTCTCCTCGTGCCCTGCCTATCTTTCAGTGTACCTGTGACCCATGGTAAAAGAACCACGTGGTAAACAGCCAAAGAGGAAACCAGGAAGAAAAGGGGACCTTGGTAATTCACAGCTCAGACAGTCAGCTCGTGAATAGCTGAAAGTTGATGCAATTTTCACCAGCGATTTGAGGATCAAATGATTCCATATTTCACAATTGAACTGCATTTGAGGTTTTTGTTAAGGTGTGTTATTGGGAAAGAGGTAATTAAAACCAAGTGAAAGGCACAAATGAAATGCACTAAGTGATTAATTTCATAGGCCCCTGTCTTCATGCAAGCTGTGCTTTGGCAATGGGGAATACTGAAATCTCCTAAAGTGAGGGCACAATGCTGAGAATCTCCTACAGGGCTCTTAACATCTTTTGTAGCTTTGGGAGGGAGATGGAAGGGCATGGACTTCTTTGAGAACCCAGTGAAGTCTACTGACTCTTGGCACAATATTTTTAAACTTCAAAACTTTTTAAATTAAAAAAAAAAAATGCATAGGATTAGAAAGAAAGTCAACTATGTTGAAATACAGTTATGAAATAATAAAATCATGACATGATAACAGATGTGCTTTTTTAGTAGCATTATACATAACAAGGTCTAGCAGCACCTCTAATATTTAATCATGAGGTGAAGTAGGGATACGTGTGAATCAACATATTGGCAACAATTGACACATGATTTGAAAAGATCTGTGATGTCCCTTGTTGACAAAGTCACAGGCACTTCTATTACTATTCTAATGTGTTGCCCACAACTGTAATGGAAGGAAATGCCGAATTTCAGTTCGAGAAAATAAAGATGCAATTTTGTTTCACCATCCGAGTTCACAGACCCCAGTTAAAAACTGCTGTTCTGAGATCCCTTAACCACCTGGTGACAAGTTGAGAAGCAGAGTCAGTGTGTGTTTTCCTGCTGTCAGTGGACACGGGTATAGGATGGCATTTCCCTCATCGAGTAATTATATTACAATTTATAATTCTGCTCCTTAAGAAATTAGGTTCTTAGGGAGATAGATTCAAAAACAATAAGAGAAAAATGGCCCTTAGAGGATGCTAGTTGGAAAAAGCCCTTATTAAATTCATTCCCATTGTTTCCTTGGAATGTGGTTCTCTTAACACCGATGTTCTTGTGTTTTCTGCTGATTTAGGACTTGCTGGATCCTTGACAGCCTCTCGTGGTATTCTTGCCTTATCAGATGTGGACATCTCTGACACAGGCAAGATAAATTCACATCCTCAGCCTGGAGAAGCAGTTGGTCTGCTCACTGCATCTCTGAAAATGGATGAGTGGCTAGGCCAAGTCCCTCTGGAAGGGCAACTTTGTGCCTATTAAAATACAAATGGGGAACTCCTGTAATTTTTTTTTTTTTTGCAAATACCAAGCTGTAATGTTAGTTGACCCACCCAGTTGCCTAGGGTCTGGTACACAGTTCCCCTTTCCTGTTTATTTTAAATCCTTACCTAAACAAGAAGAGGAGGTGGGAGTGCAAAAGGAAGTGTCCTAACACTGGGGAAGGGTGGATTGCTATTTTATTGTTGCAAAAATGAAGTTCTCTCTCTGCTTGGAAATAAGCACATCAGGCACCAATTCTCTTTCAGTAACTACTATTTCATTCTCTCCACAAATGTGTCTTCAAAGGTTAGCTTCCACATCTGTAATTTTTTTTTAAAAGATAAATATATATTTGGTGGTAATCCTATATCTAAAAACTGGTAGATAATTAAAAAAAAAAACAAACTAGGTGATTTGCAGGGGGAGAAAACCCCAGTTCTCAGACAGACTTATGAGGGCATCACATTCCAAAATACAGAGTTGTTACAGCTTCACATTTGACTGGTGACTCACTTACTATTTTAAAAACAAACAAAAAAGTAGCCTACAGTAAAGAACACATCTGCTGGGTGGTCATCTACTTGAATGTAGGTCATATTTTTCCCAATCAGCAGGCACAAAATGAGTCACTTCTTCATTTGTATTGGCATTTCAATTATAAGACAAGCAGAGCATAAATCCTATCCTATTACTACTAATTTGTGTGTGTTTCTTTTTGATTTTGAATTTTTGGCTCCAGTACTCTTGCCTGGAAACTCCCATGGACAGAGGAGCCTGATAGGCTGTAGTCCAAGGGGTCGCGAAGAGTTGGACACGACTGAACGACTTCACTTTCACTTTCACTTGGCATCTCTAGGGTCTTTCTGGACAATTATTAGGTTTTCAGTAAACATTTACTGAACAGGATGTAATTAAAGAAGGTGTTGCTAGCTAGGGACGATACAGCAAATGATTTGTCTGTAAAACCTGATCAGCAGTTAAAAGATTTTCCACAACCAATAATGAAGAATGGATTTTCAGAAGGGTCTAAATGGGCAGTGAACAGGTTAGAAATGAACAAAATGCCATCTTCTAGGAACCTGACAGTGTTTGATATGTCACTGTTGAATAAATTACTAATTTTAATATTAATAGTGACCATGACTACACTCTGCCTCATATAGTTTCCTCCTCTGTAAAATAGAGACATGAATGGAATGTCCATCAGGGGTTGTTATGAGGGTTAAATGAGTGAAAGCGTGTAACACACTTACACTAGCACCTGCTTATAGTAAGTGTTAGCTATTGTGCCAGGAATGGTGCTTGGTGCTTCTCATACTTTGAGTAGAAATTACAAAGGATCCAGGAGGAAGAGAAACCCGAGGAGCTGGGGAGAAAGAAGGGGAGAAACTTATGTTCTAGAGGTTTTCAGTTCATCTTTATATTACTGTCCTTGCTGCTTGGAACATGTGTCCCCAACTCTGTGGTGGGCTCCCTCTTATACATCTGGGTCTCAGCATCTGCTCAGACATGCCTCCTCTCACTCATAGTCTAAAGTAGGTTCCCTTATAGTATTCCCTCTTTCCATTTAGAGCATTTAATATGATGTGTAATTGCATATGTTATTCTTTGTTTACCCTGAGTGTCTCCACTAGACTGCTCATTCCCTAAATGCAGGAATTGGTTGTGTTACCCTTTATCCTCAACTCCAAGCAGAATGCTTAGCACATACTAGAGGCTTGGTGAATTCATGAATTTATCAGTGTGTATCAGAAATTATCATTATTCACAAATGAATAAATGAATGAACAAATAAATGAATGATGTAGGAGGTTACCTTGCCAACAAAGGTCCTTATAGTCAAAGCTATGGTTTTTCTAGTAGTCATGTATGGATTTGAGAGTTGGACCAAAAAGAAGGCTGAGCACCAAAGAATTAATGTTTTCGAACTGTAGTGTTGGAGAAGTCTCTCGAGAGTCCCTTGGACAGCAAGGAGATCAAACCAGTCAATCCTAAAGGAAATCAGTCCTGAATACTCATTGGAAGAACTGATGCTGAAGCTGAAGCTCCAAAACTTTGGCCACCTGATGCAAAGAGCCGACTCATTGGAAAAGACCTTGATGCTAGGAAAGATTGAAGGCAGGAGGAGAAGGGGGCTACAGAGGATGAGATGGTTGGGTGGCATCACCGACTCAAGGGACATGACTATGAGCAAACTCTAGGAGATGGTGAAGGAAAGGGAAGCCTGGTGTGCTGCAGTCCATGGGGTCACAAAGAGTCGGACATGACTTAGCGACGGAACAACAACCAAGGAGGTTACCACCAGCCAGCATGGCATCCACTTGGGTCTTACAAGATACTTGCCTCTTGACAGCACACCCACACTTAGTAGAGTGACCCTCTAACACACACAAAATTACAAAACAGATTATAATGCTCTGTTCTCTTATAGCTTCTTCTAAGATCCTAGGAGTTGTGTCTCTCACCTCCAGAGAATTTCCAACCAGCCATATATCACCATATACTTCCTCATTTTGATCAGGTTTACAAAGAGAGGGGGTGAAGATGGAAGGGGAGGTTACCTTGACAGCAGCTGGGGTGTAAAAGTGGAGGGAAAGATAAAACTTGAGGGTCTATCAGCCTTTTACTAAGAAAGACTTCCTTTTTGAAACTTCCTTAGGAGGCAGGAAATACATGCCAAAACCTCAAAGTTTTGGGTAATCAACAACACCCTAAAATCCCCCAACAGGGTTCAGACACCAAGGGTGAGACATAGGAATGGACCAGATGTCTTAAAGGCCAGATATGGAGGAAAGGAGAAATGAAAATGGAATCCTCAAGCAGACCTCCTTCATTTATTGGGAAACACAAACAGAAGTTAGGGAAGGAAGGCAAAAAGAAAGAGGTGAACTTTTCTGATCTTGCAGGGTAAAGCAGAAAAAAAGTGGCTCTACCTGGAAACTGACAAACAGGAAGCCGGACTGCCTTTTACGTCATGGTCCAGAGTGTACATGGAGACTGCCCTGGAGGGGCTCCTGGGCCTGTCTCAATTTGAATTTGCTGCATAAGAAGTTTGAAAGAGTTGCATCAGAGCCACCAAAGTTTAACTTCCTCTTCCCTGTATCTTTATCAATCTTTTGCAAAATTATGATCCTTAATTCATTTCCTTTCCTGCTATGGCCAATTTGTGATGCACCGAATACACAAAATGTAATTAACGGAAATGAAACCATCTCTTTGTCCGAGAGGTAAAATTATGATGTTTCAAAAGAAAACAAAGTATTGTAAACATCTTTGAGTATCTGTGTAAGTCTATAATAAACATATGGGCTTCCCTGGTGACTCAGACAGTAAAGAATCTGCCTGCAATGTGGGAGACCTGGGTTTGATCCCTGGGTTGGAAGATCCCTTGGAGAAGGGAATGGCAACCCATTCCAGCCTGGCAGGCTACAGTCCATGGGGTCGCCAAGATTTGGACACGACTGAGTGACTAACACTTTCACTTTTCATAATAAGTATACAGCTCGGGTTCAGTAGCAGCTAGTTCTGGGGTGTGTGTGTGTGTGTGATGCTTGAAATGAAAAGTAAGGGGGTAGTATCTGTGTGTGTGTGTGTGTGTGTGTGTGTGTGTGTGTGTGTGTGTGTGTGTGTGATGCTTGAAATGAAAAGTAAGGGGGTAATATCTGTCCTGCATTTCATTTCTCCACTTAAAACCTTCCCACCTCAAATAGCTGTGGGTTTACCCTGAGTATTAGCTCTGAGGTTGGCAATACACAACTTGTGTACTTCTGCCTCCTGATTCATGCCTGGAGCTTTCTAATTGCATGGCCTAAAGGTCTCAAAACAGATAAAACTGAAGTGAATGTCTAAAATTCTTAGGGGCTCTCACCAGCTATTTTGGAAATAAATATAGCTGCTTGCAGGCAAGCTTCTATTTGTCCAGAATTACCTAGCCAAAGTGGAAGCTGCCCACACAATTACACTCTAGTTAAAGTATTTCGAGCTCCACCCACTCCCTGCCCGTTTTTAGCATGGTGTGATGGAGCGAGCTGGCCATGAGAAGCCATGTGGAAATGTCTCCAAGTGACTGAACCCCAGGCCTGTTTGCAGGTGGGGCCTGACCACTAGCTGCCAGCTCCCTCCTGCCATAAATACACAGATTGCTTTTCAAAATTCTTTCACCCAAGCTCCCATGCTTAAAACTAATACAGGGAGGGCAGACCTCCTATCTCTCCTTTTTACAGAATAGGAAATGGGCTCAGGAAGGCAACGGTGTGGGAGAATCAGAACGTGAGTGTCCTGATTCCTGGTCCATCATTCTGCAAGTCTCAGCTCTCAGCACTGGAACCATCTAGGGAACTTTGAGAAAAGCCAGATGGCTTTCAGGCTGGAGACCAGCTTCTCAAGGGATGGAACCTGGAACGTGTATTTTGTAAACAGCACCATAAATTCAGATAAACAGCCAAGGTTGCAAACCCTTAGTTTAACACATGCTTAATCAGAACACCTAAGACAAATAATGTGAAAATGAATTTAACTGAAGCATGAGGAAAGAAACCTGGTTTGTTCAACTTAGGAGTAAATCCTACTAGAGCAATACTACTGCATTGCATATTGTATTGTGTATAAAGGTGCCCGCTGGAGTTGTGTAAAGGGCAGGATATCCTGTTGGGAAGATATTTGTTAATAAGATCCCAAATAATACAGCAAGAATCCAAGAAGGATCAAGATGATGCAGCAGAGGTTCTGGGAGGCAGGTATTCCACCCCTAAACTCCCCTCACTCATTTGGGTTTATATAGTGCCAGAGAATGAAATAATATGCAGTATATCCAAAATGGCTCCCTGTAGGTCCAAAAGCAGAGCCTCATTAAAGACATTGTCAATCTGTTGGGCTGATATGGTCTTCTCTCTTCTTCCATCCATGCTCCCTCTCTAATCTTGGCTGATTCAAATTTTCCAATGGTGAGGAGTTAGGAACCAGAATATCTGGTTCTGGTCCCAACTCTCTCATTACCTGCTATGTGATCTTGTCAGCTCAACTGACTTGCAGTTTTCTTATCCTTGTCATGGGGAGTCTAATTCTTTCTCTGCTTGTCTTGTATGAAGGATGCACTGCAATGGTGTGTGTGCATGCTCAGTCGTGTCTGACTCTGCAATCCCGTGGACTATAGCCCGTGAGGCTCCACCGTCCATAGAATTTTCCAGGCAAGAATACTGGAGTGGGTTGCCATTTCCTACTCCAGGGGATCTTCCTGACCCAGGGATCGAACTCACATCTCTTGTGTCTGCATTGGCAGGCCCGGATTCTTTACCACTGAGCCACCTGGAAAACCTTATTTCTACAAATACTCCAGTATCAAGCATTATTACTATGAATAGCACATCTGGATTCCTTAGTGCCAAGTGGGGCATGTTCATTCTATGAGTCCCCTATATCATTAATATCCCATTTATTGGAGGCATAACCTCTTGCCTATCTCTGTTATGAAAATGTTTATGAAGCATTGAGTCTCTTTGCTTTAACCACCAAAGCCAGAACACTCCAAAAGTTGAAGAAAGAAGAGAGAACTAGGTGACTCAGGTCATGACAAGAGATTGGGAGACAGAGTCTGGTGGTAGATCAAACAGATTTGGGACTGAGAGAAGGTCCTGAGGGATGGGGAGAGCGGCCAGGCTCTAGGCTCCCCAATACAGTAGCCACTAGCTACATGTGGCTGTTTGATTGAAATTAATACAACAAAATAAAACTTAAAATGCAGTTCCTCAGTCACACTTGTCACATTTCTAATGCTTAATCGCCTCATATGAGAGTGACTACCATTATTAGTGTGGACGGAGAACTTGGTGATCATGGCAGAAAGTCCTGTTAGATAGTAATGCTCTAGACCTTCTGAGGGGTGGCCAGATTTCACTTAGAGAACAGCGTTCTAGCATCGGTGCCCTGGGAGGCCTGGGCAAACTGCGATAAGTCACTGTTCTTTCTGGCCTGCCCCATCTCTTCTCTGATTCAGCCTGGGAGGCACTGAGGGGGCCCCTCCCTGGGTAAAGCTGGAGCATGGAAGCCCTGGAAGGGACTCTCTGAGCTCAACGAGAAGAGTGAGGACCTTCCTTGGACCCTTGGGTACAGCCAGGGGCAAATGGAAAACCTTTGAAGACCAAATTATGATCATAGAGAGCTTTCCTTCACATATCAGTTCTGGAAGGACAGTGGTCAAACCCTGCCAGCTCCTGTCATATCTCTGAGCCGATCAGGACCCACACAGTAGGGCTGGGTGGGAAGAGAAGCCTGGGAAAATCAAAGAAGGTCACCTGGGCAGGGCCCAGGAGCCCAAGTTGTCCCACCCCTTCTTGGGAACCGACCAGCTTGGTCAGCACAACACCAGACCTTCTTCAGAAGGTAACAGCAGCCACTAAAGAAGATGAGCTGCCAAGAATTCTCTCTTTCCCCAGACCCTCACCTGCGGTTGAACTGAAGGGTGAAGTTCAAGCCAAGTTCTGCCACACTTTCACTTTCAGGCTAAAATTCTTTAGCCACACAGGCATAAAACCTTGAAGAAGTAATCCTGCTAGAGTTCCAGCTCTCTGTTCCTTTTGGTTTCTGAGGCTGTAGGCCGCGCCCCAGCAGGCACCCTGCCATCAGAAATCCCCTACGCCAGGGCTGGAAGCCGACTAGGGATCAGTGCAGTCTCAGTGGTATTGGTCTTAGGGCTTGGCTGGGTCCTTATTCCCTATTCATTCCTAGTGTGTGTGGGTACAGTGGGAAGGTGGGAAGGGGGCTGTCTCTGAACCATTTTAGCCCAATCACATGTCTTTGATGAAAGTTATTTCTAACAGGCATCATGCAAATGAACAAGTCACTAGTTTCAGCAATAGAAAACATTAGTTTTTGATTGAGATACTGGTCACAGAAGGACTTCTAGCTGCCTCTGAAGCTGGCAGTCTCTGATGTGACCCTGGCTGAACTCTCTCAGACTACCATTCCTAGCAGTGTGACCACCTGGCAGATGTATCATTATCATCCTGATTATTCTAAAGCAGGGGTCCCCAGCCTCCAGGCCACTGAAGCTTCATCTGTATTTATAGCTGCTCCCATCACTTGCATCATGTCCTGAGCGCCTCCTCCTGTGAGATCAGCAGCAGCATCAACCTCTCATACGAGAATACTCTTGGTTATCCCCTGGTGACAGTCCCCACCAGCTTATTCCTCTGGCTTCCTTCTGGTTCTAACTTCAAAATGCTAATTGCCTCTAACTCTATGGGAGACTGATTCTTCTGGACTGAACCTAGAATAATTCAATTCTTTGTTCTCTATAAGACTCCTACTTATTTAAACAACTGTCACATGATGTTGGCTTAATTTAACCTTATATTTATTTAAAACACTTGTCACATGATGTTTGTTTAACTTAATGTTAAATTCCAAAGCCACTAGGGATAGGAAGTTCCTTGAAGAGCAAGGACACTCTCTCTCTTTTTTTTAAAATATATCCAATGTGCAAGGTAATGCCTGATACATGGACAGCAAAAAGAGTTGCTGGATAAAAGAAATATGACTAATATTACCATATCTATGGCACAGAATTAAAGCTTATCCTGGTGGTAGTTCACAGGATGGAAGATTATTACTTATGTAATAGATAACATTTTTAGAACCTTTACTATAATCTAGGCTCAATTCTAAGTACTTTATGTATATTCACTCATTTAATCTTTATAAAAATCCCATGCAATAGATACTATCAACATCATTCCCATTTTATAGATGAGGAAACTGAGGTGCTGGAGTGTTAAATAATTTGCCCAAGATCACATAGCCAGGAAATGAGAGAATTAGGATTGGAATTCAGACCACCTGACTTCAAAGCATGTGTCCATTTTCTTATATGTAGCAAGTAGGAAGAAAATTAAATTTTTACTGCTGCCTCACATCCTACACAAAAATAACATATAACATGGTTTCAAATGATCTTCTGCCAGTCAAATGGCTAAGAGGTAACAACTAATCAATCTGGGAACTATCAGGGAATTTGGGCCACCATTCAAGCAACTATAGCCAGAGGAATCAGCTGGGAGGAGACAGAAGTTTGACTCTGGTACCCGTTTCCTAGAAATGCATTTATAAGTGTGTGCGTGCATGTGTGCATGTATGGGTGGGAGGGATTGCCTGGGAAGAAAGAGAAGGTGGAGAAACAGAGCAAGAGGAACCTTATAGAAGAGGAACTCTCTTTCTACTTTTGTTCTTGGAGCAGCCCTGGTCACACAAGTGTACCCATAGTGCCTTGCATCAGAGAGTAGTCATAACTGAGGCCTGTGGTCACCTGCTTACTGCCATGCAGGGATGACACCCAGTCCCATCACTTCAGGGCAAATAGATGGGGGAAAAGTGGGAACAGTGGCAGATTTTATTTTCTTGGGCTCCAAAATCACTGCAGACAGTGATTGCACCCACAAAATTAAATGACATCTGTTTCTCGGAAGAAAAGCTATGACAAACCTAGGCAGTATATTAAAAAGCAGAGATTTCACTTTGCCAACAAGTGTCTATATAGTCAAAGCTATGGTTTTTCCAATAGTCATACACAGATGTGAGAGTTGGACCATAAAGAAGGCTGAGTGCCGAAGAATTGATGCTTTTGAACTGTGGTGCTGGAGAAGACTCTTGAGTCCCTTGCACAGCAAGGAGATGAAACCAGTCAATACTAAAGGAAATTAACCCTGAATATTCATTGGAAGGACTGATGCTGAAACTGAAGCTTGAAGACTTTGGCCTCCTGATGCAAAGAACTGACTCATTGGAAAAGACCCTGATGTTGGAAAAGACTGAGGGCAAGAGGAGAAGGGGGTGACAAAGGATGAGATGGTTGGATGGCATCACCGACTCAATGGACATAAGTTTGAGCAAACTTCAGAAGATAGTGAAGGACAGAGAAGCTAGGTGTGCTACAGTCCATGGGGTTACAAAGATTCTGAAATGACTGAGCGACCAACCCACAACAACAAGGGATGGAGACTCTGCGTGCTAGAACTTCCAGTTTTTAAGGAGAACAGAAAACCTGCATTTTATGTGAGATGCCCTCATTTTTAAAACTATATACTTCACCCTGCTGGAGACAAAGTCTACCAGCTTGAAAACTCAGATCTTAGACCACAGGATGTCCCAGGATTCAGAATTGTAAAGACTTACCGAGGATCCAGAAGGAAATGCAAATATCTGCATCTAAGTTACTGCAACAAGCCACAGGTTTTTCTGGCCCTTCCCCAGGAACTGCCTTGGATTTGCAGAAGAATTCCCACTCATACTTTCCAATTGTCATACATGTATGCACCACTTCACAGTTTTTGCCACATTTGCATACCACTCATATCATGATTTATTTAATACTTTTCTCATTATTGGCTCTATATTAATTCACTTTTTAAAACTAGGGCTGCCATTGCCTATAATAAAATCAAGGATTGGATGTGCTAGACACAGTATTTCCTAAGTACGTTAATAATAAACAGACAACTAGTAGAATTAATGTTGCTTATTCTGCCTACCACTTAAAATCATTCTCTGGTGATACACTTTTCATTATTAGGTAGCACTAACATCCTGAAACAGACGATTTCAGACAAGGCTAAGATGAACTGTCAGGAAAGCAGAAAGAGACATAATTGCACTGGACTGGAAGGGGAGGAAGAGAAGCCAGAGTGGAGAGCCGAAATTCTCTTTCATTCAATAAAAAACGTGGGAGCTAGATGTTTCCCTGTAATAAGATGTGCTGTGGTTTTATTAAAGAACTCCCCACCCCTTCCACTGGTTTAGAAAAAAAAATCTCTGCCTATCTCCCATATTTCATTTGCCTGTTATCTCCTTCCTAGTAAAAACAATTTGCATGAAAACAATCAGACTCTTTGTTCACAGGAGTCCTTGGGCTCCTGCTGTTTTCTTGCTCACTTGGGCTGGTGCTTTTTCTGTGCTTTAATCATAAACCTCTACATTGGGGACAAAGCAGCAGGTAGTGGAGCCAGGCTTTAGGCCTGGGAGGAGGTGGTATTTTCAATTAGAATGCTTGAGGGCTGAGTCCAGGGGAAGAAGCTCCTTGGAAGTGAACCCACAGGAGAGATGAAGCAACTGTGATCATCCAAGGAGGTGGTGGTGGGGGGACTAGATTTTTGAAAGTGAATGGTACAAAGACTGTTCCACTCCAGAGTAATAGATGCTGACAGGAAGGCGCCCTTCTTCCCAGCATCTTGCCTTGGGTGCAAATGACAAACAGACAGTCGTCAAGGTCCAGTCCTTGGCACCCTTAGTGGGTATTATCACCCAGCTGCTGGATGGAGCTCCCCTCCTGACACTGGCAGGAGAAAGCATTGTTTTCCAGGAATGATGACGGCTATTCCACTCTTCCATCTTGTTTTAAAAAACTTCAAAAAAAGAAAATTGTAATAGCAATTCTTTGGGATGGAGACCGTGCTTGCGTTCTGCCCATCACTGAATTGCTAGTGATGTCTAGCATGTAAGGAATGTTTAATATTAGTTCAATTTAACTAACTAATTTAAACAATTTATTAATTAGTTAACACATTTTGGGGGAGAAGGTGAAGCAGTACAAAAATAGAAATAAAAACTACTAATAATTCCACCCACAGAGATAGCCTATTAACATTTTGATAAATTTGCTTCTAGTCTTTTGGCATATATCTTTTTTCCCCACATAAAACTGAGATCATGCTTTAGGATGAATTTTATGTGCTGCTTTTAAATTCATGTTATATCATGAGAAATTTCCAAGATCATTTGTCTTCAAAAAACATCACTTTTAATGACAGCATGACAATCTAAAGCGTGAGTATAACGGTTTATCGAACACCACCCCCTAGTCGGATACTCAGGATGCTTTCCGGTTCTCCCTTGGGACTCAGTACAATCAGTGGTCATTGCATTCATGGTGCTCCTTCTAGGTAGCTGGCACTGAACCTGACCCCTGAGCACAGAAGAGGAGGAACACTCCAAGTTCACACTCACAGGTAAGGGGCAATAGTGGAGGAAGCAGGGAGGTAGGACTAGTCAGGAAAGGGGAGGGGAGTCAGAACTCAGCAGTTCTCAGATGCCAAGGGAGGGAGAGGGTCAGGAAGGAGAAAGATGACAAGCGTTGGAGGGGCAGAGAAGCCCCAGCACCTCTTTGCAAACTGTGCTCGGCCCCTGCATCTGCCCCTAGTTCTGGTAATGCTCCCCGACCCACCCCCACGCTGGCTGCTGCAGGCATTCTGCAGTCCCCCCACTCCCCAGCATGGACTCCATCCACTGCCTTCCTGTCCCAGTCCCTGTCTCACATCCTTTACTGCTGCCTCCCCTGACTCAACTGCCTCCCTCAATCATACACTCTCACAATCGATGCTCTTCGTTGTCCATTTTCTAGCCATTTCTGTTATCTCCCATCACTGCAGCCTTCTCCACTGGAAGCCTCGCAGGTAATAAAAATATATTGAATAAATGAGTGGATGGGGCTGAAAGCCAGTTCTCTTTTTTTTGTGAAGCTATGACAGATGTGAGCACGTAGAGACATGGACGAAAACACACAGGGAGAGGTTCTCCTGCGGCCGTACCTGTGCCCAAGGAGAAGCATTTTCTTGGTAGGCTCCTGAGTACACAGCAAGGCAGCCTTGGCCCACACGGGATGGGGCCAGGAATCAAACCCATGAACTTGGCATCAGTAGCTCCCCGCACTACTCCTCTGACACGGAGCAACAAGGAAAAGGAAGGAAGGTGGTGGGCACCACTTCTTGTGCTCCCCTCCCCCACCCCCAGTTTTCTTACTGTCAAGGGAGAGGGTGTCTTTGGAAGGGTTTCCATGCATATCAAACAGCCAGAAGGTAGCCAGGAGGAGAAGGAGACTTTCATCTGTGAGTGCTGCAGATGAAATGACGGAGGATTCAGGGACCTGTCTGGTGGCAACACGTTCAGCCATGGAAGAATCCATTGCTGATAGCTCCTTCTTATACATTATTCATGAAAACAGGAAGACAGGGCCGATAATATCAGAATGATGCCGCTGTCCAGCAAATCCATTGACTGTAGCTCGAGGGCATTTTAACTAGCATGGAAAAAAAAATGATTTTTGCCAGTTCGAGGTCTAGGAAGCTTAGAAAGCTCACTCCAACTTGAAGAGCTGGTGTGAGTTTTGTATTTGGAAAAAGGCGTGGCCATCCACCAGCAGCATCTGTTTCTTTGTGGTTGTTGGGTGCCCCCCCTCACCATTTCTTTGATTCTAATGGAGAAATTAATGCTGCTCTAGTTAAATAGCCCTAGGTTTTCAAATCAGTTTCTATTTTCATATCTGTCAGTCAAAAGGCAGGGACAAGCACTTGGACTTTGTGGAGGGCTTTGCCAGATTTCAACATAAATTATTAGCTTCTAATCTTTCCCAGCCTCAGGGACGAGGGCTTTTTAAACAGTGAGAGTATTCTGCTGTTGCTGAAATATGATTTCTCCTCCCCAGTTTTTGATTCATTACAACTGCAAGATTCCTTCCATCCTAAACTCCCCCTCCAACCTGCTGTCAAATAAGCCAGTAGGTTGGTTTGTTGAAGGAGGAGAGAGGAAATTGGGAGGGCAGGTCATTTCACTGTTCCCAGGGGGTAGAGGTGGGGAGACGGAGAAGGTAGCTCACTGCAATTCTTTTTTAATTTATTTATTCTTGATTTGCCTGTTATTTTCTATCCTCTGTGTAGAACATTCTGGCTTCTTGAATATCAGTTGATACATTTAATTACACTCATTCATTCATGCCACAAACAGTTATTGAGGGTGTACGAATTGTCATGGGTGCTTGAAAACTAAAGCATGAACCAAGCATGGTGTCTGCCTCCATGCAGCGTATCATCTCTGCAGGCAGATGGACATGTGATTGAACTGCTGCACAGAACAGTGTTTCTCCAGGTATGCCGGGAGAGGAAATGATTGTGGAGGGTCTTCAGATAATCAGGTTTTATTTCAATAATTATTTTATTTTCATGTGTATTATAGAAACATAACTAGCTCTTCCAACCTGTAATTTCACAGACACCTGCTCAGGAGGCTGGTGGATTTAAAGAAAATATTAATAATAGACCAAGCGGTATAAGAATATGGCAAAATCACAAAGTTGGATGATAATAATAATAATAACATCGAATACTTAAAAGTGCTTAGGATGGGCCAGGTACTTTTAGTAAGTGTTTCACAATTTTTTTTTTTTACAATCTCCTCTCCTGATTCCTGGATAAATATTGCAGTGGTTTGAATGAATGAAATGGATGGATATTCAAGAAGACAGAACATTCCAGCAGAAGGACAGGAAATAACAGGTTCACCCTCTCACTGGCTGCTCTCGTTCCTGCTCCCTACAAAGGATAAGACAGCCTAGTACCCTTCCTGGGACTGTCTAGATGTCAGTCCACAGACCTACTCTCCCCACAGCCAGGTCCCAGGACTGGATGGGTAGGCGGCTGGGGTGGGGTGGGGAGAGTGGACACAGGAAGTCCAGTTTCAGCCTGGGTACTATCTTATTTAGCAATCCAGCTGTATTGATAATAAGCTGGTTCTGTCAATACATTTCAATCTCCATCTGGTTCTTGGTCTGATTTGGTTAAGAATCTGGTAGGGAGGAGGCAGGTAATTAATTCATAGTAACAACTATTCACTTTCATCACAAACTCATGTTTCTCCATCATCATCATTTGAATAGGGAAACAGGCTCAAAGAACTCAGAGAACTTGCTAGAGGTCACAGCTAGTGAATGGCAAAAGCAAGGATTCAAATAGATGTCCTTCTCTCACATCTTTGAAAAAAATTTTTATTTCAGGTAGCTAAGTCTGTCTTCTTCAAAAATCTCTAACATGCTAGTATAATTGCTAGAAATCACAAAGTTTAAAGAAATATTCTCTCTGCAATTTTTGATGTGCAACTCAAGTCTTACAAAACGAAATAATCATATGAATGATTAAATTATAATTATGACAGAGGGGTAGCTGCCTATTTGGATAGACTTAAACATTTCACTGCACTGAGTATTAACACTGGCCAATTTTCCCCCTTCATTCTTCTCTGAATTCCAATGAATTTTTCATCAGTTTATTAATTAGTACAAATCTTGGATTGTGCTTTGTAATTAAGGTTTATGTGTTCCTCCAGATCTTATATTTGAGTTAAATGTTCATTTTTCACAGAGAAAAATCAGCAATTTGACGACTGCCTTCCTTCCTGGCAATAGACTATACATGCTGCCTGTCAAAAAAAGATTGAGTGCCTGAGTTTCTAAGATAGGGAGTGACAGATTATTCAGCATGAAATTGCAAACTCATTTGCCCAATATCATAATCAATTGCTGACAGCAGGTTTTTGCCCCCCAGAAACCCATTTATGAAGTGCATTTGGTAGTCCAGTCACTGAACCTTAACTAGAAGGCCAGCCAGGACTTGCCGTTAGCCTTTGTAAGTTTTCCTTAGTCCATTTCTTGGTTTGCCTTGTAAGAATTTCAGAGTCACCAAAAGAGGCGATGTTATCTAGTCTGGGCACATATTCCCATGGTATTATTACTATCCACAGTAATAGTTCTCACCACACTCTCTTGGGAGACAATTCTCTGTGGATCTCTTGTATTTCCACATATTTCCTAAGTAGAGGCACTGACTCCCTTTGTTCTGACTTATCTTTTCAAAGCTGATTGTTAGTGAACAATAGTTGCTGCCTGTCATAAAATATCTGGGTTCCCTAAGCTCAGGGTTCCCCTCCTCTAATGCAGCCCTCTGTATGTGCAGTTACCATCTTTGCATTTCTCCATGGGAATTGAACTCAGGGAATGATTGCTGCTCTGTCTATTGCCATTACTGTGAGTAATAATGTCCACTATTTGCCTCTGACCAGGAGTCTTGTGTTATCGGCAAGCATTCATGAAAGAGTAGCAGACTAATTTGTTAGCTTATGAATAGCGTAAATCCTCAAATCTTTCCTAGTTCTTAGCAGATACCAGTAACCATTTAAAAAATAAATACACAAATATTTATATGTAACATCTATTTGTTAACATCCTTATGAGGGAGGTATTACAGTTACCCTTATTTTACAGACGAGGAAGCTGAGGCATGGAGACATTACCAAGTAAGGCACAGGATGAAGTGTGTGGACCGGGAAGTGCGATTCTGGTATCTGCTCTCTGCTTCCTTCCTCTCCTCTCTTGAGTGGGGACCCCAGAGCTGGCCTCAGCTACTGAATTTCACTCTGAAAATGCTGCTTGGTACATGTCCAAGGACAGATTGACCGGATGTGGGTGTTCATGCTGCTCCTTCTAAAAAGTTCCAGGAAGTTGTGTGTATTCACTGCATAAGCATCTATAAAGCACCAGTGTGTGCCATTCCCGCTTTCCAGAAGAGAAAAGAAAGCTCTCTGGCTGCTGCCTGTGGTGGCCTGAGTGCTGAGGGTGGGGATTCATCCAGAATGGGGATGGGGGTGAGGCGCCTCGCTCCCTCTTGTAGTTTCCACCAGACATGCCTTTAGGACGTCCTGCCCAAAGACCATAGTCCTCCCCTGCCCTGGTCCACTCTTCCCAGGGCAGTTCTGCTTTCCAATAATATGGTCAATTATGGTGTTGCAAAGAGTCAGACATGACCGAGCAACTAACACTTTCATTATTAATAATAGTAAAACTATTAGTAGTAGTAATAGTAAAAAAAAAAACAACCAAAAAACAAAAACCCACAATGATAATACTGTCATTCAACAAATCCATGCTGCGTGCTTACTCTAGAGCTGGTGCCAAGATGGGCATTTGGGATATACACTGAGCTAAACTAAAAACTTGCCCTCCAGGAGCTGGCTCAGCTGAGGAGACAGACAAGAAGCAGACAGACGAATATAAAATAATACCAGGTGTGGATAAGTTGGAGGAAGAGCAGAGTAGAGTGAGGGCACAGAGAGGGATGGCAGGGGTCTGTTTAGAGAGTCGGGGTGGGGCTCTCTGAAGAGGTGACATTTGAGCCAGGACCTTAGCGAAAGCGTCACTCCTTCCTGCACGACAGATATTTGCTGAGAGCCAAGCAGATGCTGTGGGCTCTGGGGACATCAGAGTGAACAGAAGACGAGTGCCCTACTGTGGAGAGACAGATAAAGCCTGGAGCATGGTGATGGTGGAAAGGCAGGGCGAGGGGCACGGCAAGGTGCAGCAAGCTGGAACAGGGGAGATCAAGGAAGGTCTCACCGAGAAGGTGGCATCTGAGCAAAGTCCTGAAGGAGGGGAGGGAATGAAGCAGGGGGGTGACGGGGACAAGAATGTTTCAGGGAGAAGGGACAGTAGGGGCAAAGGCTCTGATGGGCTTGGCGAACAGTACCTGACACGTATGGCTGGAGCAGAGAGAGCTGAGGCAAGATCAGATCAGAGTTAAGGACACCGGCTTTTACTCCGTGTGGGATGGGATGCGATCAGACGGTTCTGAACAGAGGCAGCAGTTCTCTGACTCATAACAGGGTAACAGGTACAATCCTCAGGACAGCTGCTATGTGTCACTGCTGCTACAGCCACCGGGGCTTCCCCACTGGCTCAGCGGTAAAGAATCCGCCTGCCAATGCAGGAGCCCTGGGTTTGATCCCTAGGTCAGGAAGATCTCCTGGAAAAGGAAATGGCAACCCACTCCAGTATTCTTGCCTGGAGAATTCCACAGAGGAATTCTGGAGGGCTATAGTCCATGGGGCCTCACAGAATTGGACACAACTTAGGGACTAAACCACCATCATCATGCTGGTCATGTGGGGGCCAGCAGGGAACCCTTGCAGCCAGGCTCCAGGTGGGCAGTACTGTTGTGCCCACAGCACAGACGAGCTCATGGAGGCAAAGGAGAATCACAAGACTTTCCCCAAAGTCGCACAATTACTCCCCACAGGACTCTTGCTATCTTAGCCCAGCTGGGCCCTCCACACAGCCCAGCGAGCCTTGCGCCTGAGAGTTCTCATCTTTTCTATGTCTCGTTCTCCAGAATCAAGTGCATCTCCACCCCGCTCTTCTTTCTGCCTTGGGGTTCCCACACTGAGAAACATATCTGCACTCTTGACCTCAGCATCTAGGCATCCTTCTTTCTTTGAGAGCCTCACCTGCCCGCTTGCCTGCATAGCTTGGGGCTGGCGGGGGCAGGCCCAGTTGCCCCCACGTCTGTGGGCCGTGTGTTGGGTTCATAGCAGCGACCACTTTCATTCATGGCCTCCTTTCTGCAGAGCAATCCCCACCCCCATGCCTCCTCCCCCCTCCTCCCTCTGAAGTGGGCCTCACTCATCCTGCCCCTGAGCTGTTAGTAGCTGGGGCTGAGGGACGCGAGCACACTTTCTCCATCGGGATTGCTCCAAGGCGGGGACATGGGATGGCCACTTTCTCAGACTCCTCCCCATGCAGCACCTGGTCAGGCTTTCTGATGGCCATCTCTCGGGATCCTACATCCAGCCCTCCACACGGGTACATCGTAATGTCTATTCTTGACCGTCTTCTCCTTCTGCGGGTGTCAGACCATGGTTCTTGTACTCAAGAACATCTCAATGGTATTTCCAGCCCCATCTTATCTCCTACATTTTAGACTCTCCAACTGTCTACCTGACTGTCCACCTGCAAGTCCCACAGATGCCTGGGCGCTCCTGACACCACCTGAGCCAACGTAACCACCTCCACCGCCTCTTTATAGCATTCACAGCCCAGCCTCTGTCCTCCCTTTTTCTCACTATCCCTTCCCATCAGTTTTACAGCCCCGTAGATTCTTCACTACAAAGTCGGCCGCCCCCTTCCCCTTCTTACCACCAATGCCCTGGCTACTTCAGTCATTCACCCTCCCCTCGACCATTACAACGATCTGGGTACAATTCGTCTTATCTCTTGCTCAGTGATTCTCAGAAGGATCACCTGGGATGCTTCTTCAAAGTGCAGATTCTCAGGCCCCAACCCCAGAGACACTGGTTGAGTCTGGACTCATGGTAGGATTCAGGAATCTGCATTTTTAATAGGCTCCCCAGGGACTGAAATAAGGGTGTCTCCAATGACTCTGTAAGAAACGACCTCACTAAGCCTCTCCTTATCCTCATCCATCATCCACATGATTAATCACTACAACTATTACTACCCAATATTTCTTAAACACTCACCACATCTGAAGACTGTGTTGACTCCTCCGCGTGCATTTGGCCCACTGAACAACTTTTTATTTTAACTACGATCATTAACCCCATTTTAACCACTATCATTAGCCTCATTTTAACCTTTGAGAAGACTGAGGCACAGAGCAGAGAACTAAGTTAACTAGCCCAAGGGCACAGTCTCTCTGACACAAAACCGAGTCCTCAGTATCACATTTTATAATCCCCTTTGCTCCCCATGGTCCGTCTACACCGAATAACTTCAGTTCTTCAAACATACTTAGCTGCTCTATGCTTCTGAGCCTTTGTCCAGGCAGTCTCTCTCTTTCAAGTGACCACCTGTATTCATTTTCTATGGCCGTATAACAAATTGCTACAAAGTTAGCAGCTTGACAAAGTGTGGCTGGTTCTCTGTTTCAGTCAGTTCAGTTGCTCAGTCATGTCTGACTCTTTGTGACCCCATGGACTGCAGCACACCAGGCTTTCCTGTCCATCACCAAGTCCTGGAGACTGCTCAAACTCATGTCCATTGAGTCAGTGATGCCATCCAACCATCTCATCCTCTGTCGTCCCCTTGTCCTCTTGCCTTCAATCTTTCCCAGCATCGGGGTTTTTTCCAGCGAGTCAGTTCTTCTCATCAGGTGGCCAAAGTATTGGAGTTTCAGCTTCAGCATCAGTCCTTCCAATGAATATTCAGGACTGATTTCCTTTAGGATGGACTGGTTGGATCTCCTTACAGTCCAAGGGACTCTCAAGAGTCTTCTCCAATACCACAGTTCAAAAGCATTAATTCTTCCCTGCTCAGCTTTCTTTATGGTCCAACTCTCACACCCATACATGACCACTGGAAAAACCAGAGCCTTGACTAGGTTCTCTGTTTAGAGTCCCACAAAGCTAGAGTCAGGGTGTTAGCTGGTGCTCCATCTTCCAAGCTCACTGGGTGTTGGAAGAATTTATTTCTCCTCTTTCTTTGCTGGCAGTCAGTTGGGGGTTACTCTCAGCTTCTAAGGGCTGCCCAGTTTCCTTGCCACTGCCCCCCTTCATCTTGACAGCTGGCAGAGGAGAATCTTGCCCCAATAAATCCTTTGCATGCTTCTCATCTTTTGCCAGGAAAAAGCCTAATTATGTTCAAGGCTCACCTGCTTAGGTCAGGCCCACCAAAGATAATTTCTAGATTTTAAGATCAGCTGATTTGGGACCTCAATTGCATATGCAAAATCTCTTACCACTGCACCTAAATTAGTATTTCCTGAGTAACTGGGGGAATGTGTGTGTGTGGGTGGGGAGGAGGACCTGAGGACTTTGGGAGCCATCTTAGAATTCTGCCTACCATACCATCTAATCTTCAAAGTTTAGCTCAAGGATTTCTGCCTTCCTCAGTGCTTCCAGGAAGAGTTAGATCCACCTCCATTACCCACCCCCCACCCCCCAGCATCCAAGGCAGACTCTTTTAACATTTGTCCACTGTTTTCTCTCTCTGTTGCCTCCCCTCTGGGCTGTGAGCTCTTTGAGGGGAAGAACTAAGACCTGGAACGTTTGTATCCCCAGCATCTACAGCAGCTTCCAGCTCAATACTTACTTGCTGCCTGAGAGTGAGTGACCACGTGCCCAAGCCAGTTCTACAGATAGGAAGAGCATGTTAACTAGAGTTGCCTACGTTGCAGGGAATGTGCTGTTGATGCAGGCCAGACAGCGCTTCCCGGGAAGTCCCAGGAAACATCAGTGGTACCCAGTGCTCCCAAGGCTTTTAGCGACCAGTGGGCAAGTGCCACCTCCGAACCCCCAGGGAGCACCAGCCCCGCTGTGTTGGTGAGGCGTATGTGCCACTAGGTGTCACTCCTGATTCAGTAAAGAGAGCCCCGGATCTCAGAAAGCAATTCAGGCTTTTCTATGAAGGGAGCCGGTTAGATGGCCCTCACCCATTATTTTCCTCTGGTTAATCCTCCAAAGCACCCCACTTTCCTCAACTCCCTCCACTGACACAGTGTGAGTCTAAAAAGGGACCACAGAATCAGGGGCTTGGAAGGTTAGGGTCACCTGTCCATCTAATTCAAGTCTCCAGATTTTGCATTTGAGCAACCAGAATGGGAGGCTGGGAGCAGAGCAGGCTTCAGTGGCCATGTGGGTCGGGGCGCCCCTCCCTCGCTTTGGGTAGCTGCCAGGTGGGCACAGGTGGGTCCAGGCTCCTGGCCTAAACGGTGTCTCCTGGCTGGTTCTGGGGCCTCCACCATGGGGTTCCCCCAGGACCAGTTCCAAGCTTAGGGCGCTCTTGGGCTCTTTTCCTGCACCTGTGCTCCAGAACCCAGAAAGGGGAAGATGATGTGGTCACAATAGGGTCCTGTGGGTCCTATAAAACCTGCCATTTCTGGTCATCTCAAGCAATCTCTTTTTTCTTTGGACTTCAAAGATGGTAACTGGGGAGACCGGGAGCGCTCTGGTTTCCCGGGATCTGAGCCATCAGAATGTGCAATTAAACACAGTGATTCCCCCTTGAGTCAGAACAAGTTCATGGCTCTAAGGGCGGGGATTGGAAAATGCTTGTGAAGAGCACTTCCTGGGCGACAATTTGAGTCGTTTTTCCTTCTCCTCTACTTTTCCACCTGAAAGAAGTTAGTATTGACTCCCAAGGTTCGGGACAGACTGAGAGACGAGCGTGCGGATGCATTTTCCTTCACCCGCGGCAGAGGGCGCCCTCCCCTCGCGTCCGCTCCCCGCCGGGCAAACCCACTCCCGCCCAATGCCCTGCTTGGTCTAGGTTTAGACCCCCAACTCCAGGTGCCTGCAGCCCTGTCCTAAGGATAACTGCAAAGTCACTTCTGTCAGACCTTGGACATAGCCTTTGAATATCTTATTTCCTTTGCTCCAGCAGACCCACTGTTCATTTTTCTCGTGAACATTAAGTGAATATTAAAATTCATTTGCACTTCCTCAAGCACTGGGAATAGAGAGCTTACCTGGCTGGATGAAAGTGGAGCTAAGGAAGCTGGCTTAGGGTCCAGACTCCTGCAGAGGTCTCACTGTTCATCCACACAGTGAACAATCTTATCTATCAATGCAATACTTTCCTTTAAAATTTGCAAAGGGGTTTTCCCACATAGAGCTGGATGGATTCTATTTGTTAAGCTCTTTCCTCTTTGAATGAAAAGGTGGGCTGATTCATTTATTTTTCAACCAGTATTTTACTGAACGCCTTCTGTGCTCCAGGTACTGGGGTGAAGAAGGCAGGCTTGGTTCCTGATTTCAGTGGAACTCATGGTCTAGTTGGGGAGACATACTGAACAAGTAATGGCAGGAGACATTACTTTGCTATAGATGAGATATATGCTACAAAGAAGCAGAGGCTGCTGGGAGAGGGTGCCAGTTGAAGTCTTCACCTGAGTCTTAGGCATAGCTTTCCTCTTTATTCACCTAATGCTGTCTTCCCTGCTCCTAGTGCTGCCAATTGACAGACGTTCTGTCCCCACTCCTCAAACAGATGAATCAGTGCCTTCAAGGCTGCACATCCCCAGGTGAAGTAATAGAGTCATTCTTGCCGGACTCTCCTCTACTCCTTCACACTCCTGGGCTGGGTGCCATGAGGCAAGGCATCGGCTATTTTGCATGATGAAATTTACATTACAGTTTTCTCCTGAGGCCTGATGACTAACAAGGTCTGAAAACAACAATTCTAGGTACTACCTCCTCCTGCTTCTCCTTAGTTTTTATTAAGCACTTACTAGGAATAGGGCTGGATGTTCAGCCAAGGACGTAAAAAACACTGGAGACAAAAGGAATATGCTAACAAAGGCTGAGTATTGGTACAGGCTAATGACTCCCGGCATTTGGGATTTTATTAACAGCTAAAAATGAGAGCTTTATTAGTTAGGATCAAGTCCAGTTAATTAGGTAAGAGGATAAAAGAAGTTCCATGCAACAGTGGCTTAAACAAGAGATAAAAAGAAGGTTTGTCTCTACTGTGAAAGTCTGGAGGTAGGTACTCCTGAGCTGATAGGGAAGCTCGACTCCAAGAAGCCTTCAAGGACTGGGGGATTCCTTCTGCCTAATTTCTCTGCTTAACCTCCATTCCTAAATTCATGGTCATCTCAAGGTCCAAGATGGTTGCTCCAGTTCCAGCCATCACATCCAGCAGGAAGGAGAAAAGGATAAAGGGGCAAATAGTGGGTGATAGATAACTTATAAAAAGGGTTCCCAAAATAAGACTTGTCCACTTACAAGTTATCAGACAGATCTTAGACACACGGCCCTTATAACTGCAAGGAAGATGGGATATACAGGTTTTATTTGGGGGAGCCAAAACCAGAGATTCTGTTACTAGCAGTCTTTGCCACTGAGCCTGACTTAGGGTGTCAAATTTTAACTTTACCACTAAGTATTATATAAAATTGAAGGTTAGTCACTCAGTTGTGTCTGGGCCCACGGACTGTAGCCCACCAGGCTCTTCTGTCCATGGGATTCTCCAGGCAAGAATACTAGAGTGGGTTGCCATTTGAAAATGCCCTGCCAATTCTTCTTCCTTAATATATCCCAGATCCATCCTCACTGCCACTGCCCTTTGTAATTTCTCACCTGGCCTTAAAGTAATAGCTTCTCTCTGTTGCCAGGGTGATCAGTCCAAGATGCAAATGTGCTCATATTAGCCTTATGCTTAAAATGCTTTGGGGGCTCCTTATTGCCTTGAAAGGCAAGCTTCTTAAAAAGACAGAAAGCCCTGCTGTCATTTCGCCCTGGTGTTTTCCCTAGCCTCTCTCTCATGACTGCCCCATGTGCACCCAACAATCCAGGCCTGTTAGGCTACTAGCAGGTCCCAGATGTCCCCTTAGCACCCTCTCAGTCTGGAATAGTTTCTCCTCCATTTTTGGCAGCTGGCTAATTCCTACTGTCCTTTACAAACTTTGCTGAGGTTAACCTTCCTCAGAATCTTTGCCAGTTCTATGTCCTACACCTCTGGCATCTTTTCGCTCTCCCTGCTACCTCCATACACAAAGCCAGACCTATTCAAAGGACATAGGATGCTGTTGCCTGGGCAACAGTGAGTACCAGCCAATACTTGGATCACCAGCTGAATCCTCAGTGCAGTTCCTGTTGGTAGATTTCTGGTTGGCACTGCTGGCCATGCCATTTTTCTTGAAAGACTCTCTCCCTCCTTGGTCATGCCTTTCTCCTGGCTCTCTTACCCTGTTTCTTATTATCCCGCTCCCTCTGCAATGTTGATGTTTTCTAGAGATCAGTTGTTAGTCTCTTCTCTTGTTATTTCACATATGCTCCCCAAGATTTTTGATTCCCTTTCAAGACTTCAGGTGCCACTTACACCTGTTTCTAAATCTGTATTTCCAGATCATTTTTCTCTTCTGAGCTTTGGATGTGACTGTCCAACAACACACTGAACTCCTGGAATAGGGAGGAGCGAGTCCCCAAAAGGAGGTGATGTAGCTTCATCCTCCCACCCCAACTCCTGCCCGCCCCAGAGAACTGCCCACCGCAGGGCAGGAATCTGCAAGACGACCCTCTGCTCTGCTTGCTCCTTGATGCAGAGGGCACCCCTCACCTAGACAGCCCCTGGCCAAGGTCTGCCCTCCAGTGGAGGGGCCTCATGTGGTTCTCCTTGGGAGCTTTCTTAGAGACAAGACCTTCCTCCCCATTTTGACCCAAGGGGAGTGTGAAGCAGTGGACTGCTCAAGACCAGAAGTGAGTCAGGGCAGCACCTGACGAAGGTACCCAGGTGTCCCCCGGGGTTGTCACCTCCACCCAGCACAGGTCTGGTCTTTGGCTTTGACAGAAGCCTGCCAAGTGAGGAAGAGCTGAGGCTGGGCTCTCTGTGGCCCCTTCCTGTGATGTTCCCAAAAGGGAGAAGGGAGGATGAGGAGATGCACGTATTTGCAACCAGAGCCCGCCCTTACACGTGTCCTTTGGATCATTTTTCTGCTTATCATCAACCTCTGGCTTCTTGTAATTGGTCAAAATCCTTACCCAGCTGCAAGGGCTGCCTCCCTCTACCACATGCTCCCTGCTCACCTCATTCTGCCCAAGCCCTCTGCCTGCCTTCTGCTCCTGGAACGTGCCCGGCTCTTCCGAGACCTTCCCATCCTGCCTGAAAAGCCCTCAGTAGGGGAAAAGAAGAACTATCACCTAGCTCTGTCAAAGACACTATCCAACATTCAGATGGCTGTTCGGGCTGTTGAGGCCTCTTCCTAACTTGGGAGTGGTCACAGGCCGGCATCTTTCAGAAGAGATAAGCCATCGACACGGGTATTTACATCAACTCTTGCCCCCCTCTCCCCAGCCCATGTGCACCTCAAACTCCAGGTGTGAGGAACTACTCTCCTGGCCGAGAGGTGGGGTCCATAGCTCACCTGTCCAACTCAGCTTCACTGCAAACCAGATGCCATGATTTGCAGTCCATTTAGGTTGTGTGGAAAGGATCACTAGGGGTATAAGGCTGTTGATGAAAGCATCTGGGTCTATGTATAAGACTTATGTTCTTGCTGGGTATGGGTTCAATGGACATTTTTAAAAAATTGAAGTATAGTTGATATACAATGTTGTGTTAGTTTTTGGTGTATAACAAAATGATTCAGTTCTATATATATGTGTGTGTATATGTACATATACACACACATACACACATACACATGCACGCTGTTGTTATTTAGTCACTAAGTCATGTCTAACTCTTTGAGACCCCAGGGACTGCAGCATACCAGGCTTCCCTGTCCTTCACCATATGCAGGAATTTACTCAAACTCATGTCCATTGAGTCAGTGATGCCATCTAACCATCTCATCCTCTGCTGTCCCCTTTCTCCTTTTGCCTTCAATCTTTCCCAGCATCAGGGTCTTTTTCAGTGAGTCAGGCCTTCGCATCAGGTGGCCAAAGTATTGGAGCTTTAGCATCAGGCCTTCCAATAAATATTCAAGGTGTGCATATATCAGTTCAGTTCAGTTGCTCAGTCATGTCTGACTCTTTGTGATCCCATGGAATGCAGAAAACAAGCCTTCCCTGTCCATCACCAAATCCCAGAGCTTACTCAAATTCATGTCCATTGAGGCAGTGATGCCATCCAACCATCTCATCCTCTGTTGTCCCCTTCTCCTCCTGCCTTCAATCTTTCCCAGCATCAGGGTCTTTTCCAGTGAGTCAGTTCTTCTCATCAGGTGGCCAAAGGATTGGAGTTTCAGCTTTAGCATCAAGCTTTTCAATGAATATTCAGTACTGATTTCCTTTAGGATTCACTGGTTTGATCTCCTTGCAGTCCAAGGGACTCTCAAGAGTCTTCTCCAACACCACAGTTCAAAAGCATCAATTCTTCGGCGCTCAGCTTCCTTTATAGTCCAACTCTCACATCCATACATGACTACTGGAAAAACCATAGCTTTGACTAGATGGACCTTTGCTGGCAAAGTAATGTCTCTGCTTTTTAATATGCTGTCTAGGATGGTCATAGCTTTCCTTCCAAGGAGCACGCGTCTTTTAATTTCATGGCTGCAGTCATCATCTGCAGTGATTTTGGAGCCCAAAAAACTAAAGTCTGTCACTGTTTCCATATCTATTTGCCATGAAGTGATTGGACCAGATGCCATGATCTTAGTTTTCTGAACGTTGAGTTTTAAGCCAGCGTTTTCACTCTCCCCTCTCACTTTCATCAAGAGGGTCTTTAGTTCTTCACCTTCTGCCATATGGGTGGTGTCATCTGCATATCTGAGGTTATTGATCTTTCTCCCAGCAATCTTGATTCCAGCTTGTGCTTCATCCAGCCTGGCATTACGCATGATGTACTCCACATATAAGTTAAATAAGCAGGGTGACAGTATGCAGCCTTAATGTACCCCTTTCCCAATTTGGAACCAGTATGTTGTTCCATGTCAAGTTCTAACTGTTGCTTCTTGACCTGCATTCAGATTTCTTAGGAGACAGGTCAGGTGGTCTAGTATTCCCATCTCTTTCAGAATTTTCTACAGTTTGTTGCAATCCACACAGTGAAACGCTTTGGCATAGTCAAAAAAGCAGAAGTAGATGTTTTTCTGGAACTCTTCTGCTTTTTCGATGATCCAGTGGATGTTGGCAATTTGATCTCTGCTTCCTCTGCCTTTTCTAAATCCAGCTTGAACATCTGAATGTTCATGGTTCATGTACTGTTGAAGCCTGGCTTGGAGAATTTTGAGCATTACTTTACTAGCGTGTGAGATGAGTGCAACTGTGCGGTAGTTTGAGCATTCTTTGGCATTGCCTTTCCTTGGGATTGGAATGAAAACTGACCTTTTCCAGTCCTGTGGCCACTACTGAGTTTTCCAAATTTCCTGGCATGTTGAGTGCAGTACTTTTACAGTTCATCTTTTAGGATTTGAAATAGCTCAACTGGAATTCCATCGCCTCCACTAGCTTTGTAGTGATGTTTCGTAAGGCCCACTTGACTTTGCATTCCTGGATGTCTGGCTCTAGGTGAGTGATCATACCATCATGGTTATCTGGGTCATGAAGATCTTTTTTGTACAGTTCTGTGTCTTCTTGCCAACTCTTAATATCTTCTGCTTCTGTTAGGTTCATACCATTTCCGTCCTTTATTGTGCCCACCTTTGCATGAAATGTTTCCTTGGTATCTCAAATTTTCTCGAAGAGATCTCTAGTCTTTCTCATTCTATTGTTTTTTTACTATTTCTTTACATTGATCACTGAGGAAGGTTTTCTCATCTCTCCTTGCTATTCTTTGGAACTCTGCATTCAAATGGGTATATCTTTCCTTTTCTCCTTTGCCTTTAGCTTCTCTTCTTTTCACAGCTATTTGTAAGGGCTCCTCAGACAGCCATTCTGTCTTTTGCATTTCTTTTTCTTGAGGATGGTCTTGATCACTGCCTCCTGTACAATGTCACGAACCTCGGTCCATAGTTCATCAGGCACTCTCTGTCTCTCAGATCTAATCCCTTGAATCTTTTTGTCACTTCCACTGTATTATTGTAAGGGATTTGACTTAGGTCATACATGAATGGTCTAGTGGTTTTCCCTACTTTTTTCACTTTAAGTCTGAATTTGGCAATAAGGAGTTCATGATCTGAGCCACAGTCAGCTCCCGGTCTTGTTTTTGCTGACTGTATAGAGCTTCTCCATCTTTGGCTGCAAAGAATATAATCAATCTGATTTTGATGTTGACCATCTGATGATGTCCATGTGTAGAGTCTTCTCTTGTGTTATTGGAAGAGGGTGTTTGCTATGACCAGTGTGTTCTCTTGGCAAAACTCTGTTAGCATGTGCATATATATACTTTCTCATATTCTTTTTCACTGCAGATTATTACAAGATAATGAATATAGTACCCTATAAATGGACATTTCTGACACACTGTTTACAAGCTCAGGCTTGGCCAAAGATCGTGCTCTGGAGAGGCCTTTTTCCCTCCTCTCTTCTGGGCAGGATTCTCTTCATGATCACAGAAGATCTCTGACACTGTGTGGGAAAGAAGGACTGGCTAGCTCACTGGTGCTGGATCCCCATCATCCAAAAGATTTTTACATTGTAACATTTAAAATCTCTCAGGAAATATTGTGGCTTATATATACATATATATTTCACACACACACACATATATATGTAACAACCTAAATTTCCATTGACAGGTGAACAAAATGTGATATATATGTATAGTAACATATTATTCAGCCTTAAAAAGAATGAAATTCTGACACAAGCTCCAACATGGGTAAACACTTTGAAGACATTGAACGTGTTAGCCACTCAGTAATGTCTGACTCTTTTGCACCCCCATGGTTGCAGGCTTCTCTGTCCATGGAATTCTCTAGGCAAGAATACTGGAGTGGGTAGCCATTCCCTTCTCCAGGGGATCTTCCTGACCCAGGGATCAAACTCCAGTCTCCTGCACTGCAGGCAGATTTTTTGCCATCTGAGCCACCAGGGAAGCCCCTTGAAGACATTATGTTAAGTAAAACAAGATAGGCCCTAAAGCAGAAATAATGTATAATTCCACTTATGTGAGATATGCAGACTAGTCAAATTCATAGAGACAGCAAGTAGAACAGTGGTCACCAGGGGCTGGAGGGAGAGTGGAATGGGGGATTATTGTACAAGGTGTCAGCCAGGGATGATGGAAGAGTTCTGGAAATGGATGGATGGCAGTGCTGATTGCATAACAATGTGAATGTACCAACACTCAATGCTACTGAGTTACATGCTTTAAAATAAAGTGGTAAATTTTATGTCATGTATATTTTTACCACAAATGCATATACCCACACATGTAAAAAATGTTTATCTGAATCACTTTTCAAATGTATTTTTTACTTGTCTATTGTTACTCTAGCAGATATCAGAAACTGTACTTGAATTGCTTTTTTAAATGTCTGCAATAAATTTGTTTACATCAGAGTGCCAATTGGTTCCAAAACAGTTTCAGGGAAAGGTGAATGTGAGTGTATGAGTGAGTGGGAGTGAGTGTGTCTGTTGGAGTGTGAGGACCTAGGTTATAATTGAGTGAATAAAGAAGAACAGGTTAAACTGAGATGTTTAAAACAGATGGAGAAGTCCCCCAGGTTCTGTTAATAGCTGCTCTCTCTCTCTTCTACATGAATACTATGTAGAAAACTGCAAATATCCTATTTCACAAAATTCAAAGTTTGAGGCACAAACATACCTAACTTTGTAAGTTTTAAGTGTAAAACTTCAGGTAAAAGCAGATGTATGAGCAGTTGTCACCCAGATGAAGTAAAATTCATTCATTCCAGAAATAGTTATGAGCACATCATGTGTCAGGCAGTGGGGGCAGAAAATGAATTAAGCATAACCCCTCAAATTCTTTTAAGCATGACTGGCTACAGAATTTGTGGGGTCTGGTACAAAATGCAAATACAGAGCCTGTTAGGAAATTAGGAAGAATTTCAAGTTGAAGACAGCAGAGCATTATTAAGCCAAGCCCAGGGTTCTTCTAGGGCTTCCCAGATGGCACTAGTGGTAAAGAACCCCCCTGCTAATGCAGGAGACGCAAGAGACGCGAGTTCCATCCCTGGGTGGAGAAGATCTCCTGGAGGAGGGCATGGCAACCCACTTCAGTATTCTTGCCTGGAGAATCCCATGGACAGAGGAACCTGGCAGGCTACAGTCCATAGGGTTGCAAGGAATTGGACATGACTGAAGTGACTTGGTGCGCACACACACACAGGGCCCTTCTAAGTGCAGGAGTGGAGGGTGAAGAGGCTAGAGCAACTTCAAGACTCGATCTGTGAAGCCAGAGTCAGATGCTGACACAAAGCTACAGTCAGTGTGCACAGCCAGGGGAGCAGGGCCCCAGCAATAGGGCGACTGAATGCCATGATTATACTGCATCTCACTTTGACTTCAGCAAATCTCTTTACCTTTGAACACACACTTGAACACCGGTCTATGCACAGATCAATAAATGTTCTTGTGTTAGTATCTTCCAATCAGGTTATAATCTTGTCATATTCCATTTTTGCACCCCGCCCTGTACAACAGTCAGTAGCAGGACAGGTGTCTAGTGGGCACACAATATACTCCTTAAAAGGCTCAACATTTGACTCCGGAATAAAATCTGGATAGATTAGGAAAACTAACTTACTACTAGGATTGGGATGATGACAGGAACAATGATTTACACCTACTATATAAGGCACTGAATTAGTGCTTAATGGAAATATTCCATTTTAAGTCTCATAAATAAACTTACAAAATAGGTACTTCGGGCTCCATTTCAGAGAAGAGAAACTGAGGTTCAAAGAGACTTAGGAACTTGCTCAAGGTCACACAGGCGGTCAGAGATGGAACAGGGATTCAAACCTAACTTCAAAGCTCTTGTAATTCCCACAAAGTTGCTAGCCACCTCTCCTCCACCCCCATGCCTCTCTGCTTCCTCAAATCTGATGAAAAGAACAGAAGTTGTTCTCAAAATTAAAAAGCACAAGTGTTTTATCTTGATGGATATGGGTCTTACAATTTCTGAACCAAGGATAGAAAATGCTCAGGAAGATAGTACTTCAGTGCACATGATAAGAAAGGTATCAACACTAAGTCCAAATCAATTCAATTACTGCTTACTGAGCAACTATTGAGTTTAAGAAGCTGTGTTGGATGCCACGGAGGATAAGATGAACAGATGGAGAAAGTGGCCTCAAAGAGAAGGTTATGACCAGCACAGAGATGGACAGAGAATGGGACAGAAAACAGTGTGTCCACAATAATGCAGACACTTTCTGCCTACAAGGATAGGCTGGACTTTTGGAAGAAGGTGGCGCTTTTGTCCTAGAACAATGGACAGGATTCTGGGAGGAGGAGGGGCCAGGGGCTCTCCAGGCAGGATGGTGGGGCTAGGGTGGGAGCGGGCACACGGTGCATGTCTGGAGGACAGACGGGAGTCTTACCCCTGAGCAGGGTGGGTGTAGCAGAGGAAGCCATCAGGATGACTTTGTGGCGAGCCTTGGACCAACACTGGGGCACTTGTCCTCCCTTCAGTAAGGTGAGCCTCCGACAAGTGTTAACCAGGAGACAGACATGATTAACACCGGGCACTAGATGGCTGAAGCTGGCAGCCACGAGAGGGAGGGACAAAGGGCGGGGGAAGGGAGGGCGGAAGAGGTGAGGGGGGAACCTGAGGCTAATCCAGGTGAGAAACAGCCAAGGCCTGAACTTGGGTGGGCTGAGGGGCTGTTTCAAAGACTCTTTAAAACCTATTTTCTCATTAAAAAATTTTCTTAAAAAATCAGTGAAGGGGAGATCACATCTAGATAAAATACCCCTTTGTTCTATGAAGTTTCTGGAAGCCAGACAAATTCAAGATACTATCACTATTATTCAGCCTAAGGATATTGGCCTATAAGTCTTTTTGGCTTCTCAGTCTCCCTGGCAGCACCCTGGCCTCTCAGGAAAATAGCCATCCCCCAAGGCAGAACCCACCACCTTAAACCTCTGCACTTATGTCTGGAACATTCCACCCTGCTTGGGCCACCGGACTGTTTCAAATACACAAGTATTTTAAGTAAGAGATAATTTATAGTGGGCAGAAGATCCGATCAACCAAACCTGCAAGTCAAGCCTGCTTTGGAAATTCTTTCACTATTCGGGCATCAAAACAAGCTCAACCAGGGCAACACTCGGCCAGGAGCCAGGGCCAGTTTCTTAAGATCCCAAGGTCCTGGGAGGAGGCATGGGAAGGGCCCAGGGCCTCTGGTGGCATTCCTTATAACTAGAGGTGTGTCATTACAGGAGACAGCACAGGGATGCTGCATGGGAGTCTGGGGACCAGGAGGAGAAAAAGCAGAGAAAATTCCAGCCCATCAGTATCACTCAAAGTTAATTAAAATAATGTTTTGCTTGTGAAATGCTAACAGATTGGAAAACACCACGCCAATCAGGAAAGCATGTGGAGCCCAGGACTGTAATTCTCACCCTGCCGAATCTGCTAACACATGCTGGAGCTGTGGCGACCGCAGAGCTGCGGCTGCAGAGAAGGGAAGCCGAGCAGCCCATCGATTACGTCCAAGAAGGGAAAATGCAGTGGATTCAGGAAAAGCAATCCTTCAAAATGTCAGTGCTGCACAGGGCTTTCAGGAGAGGGGACATGGAAACGCAGCCAATGGGCGCTGGCTGGAGGAGACTGACAGAGGTGATTCGGATCAGTGGATGCTGATGTGTCCCAGCTAGCTAGCCAAGAGTTGCAAAGCTGGTCAGCTTCTTGGTGCAGAAAAGGAGACCCGGGGTGGCTGACAGATGGAGACGGTGTGGCTGACTCAGAGGTCCAGATAGGCTTCCTTTCTTTGGGCACCCCTAGGGCTTCTAAACTGCCTCCAGAATTAGGGAATCTTTTCTTGTCTTTAGCAGCTTGTTGGGAGGAAAGCTTATTTGCCTTACTCCTCATGATCCCTAGAAAACACAGAATCCATCCCCCCTATCTGGGCTTCCCTGGTAGCTCAGCTGGTAACAAATCTGCCTTCAACGCAGGAGACCCCAGTTTGATTCCTGGGTCAGGTAGTTACCCTGAAGAAGGGACAGGTTACCCACTCCAGTATTCTTGGGCTTCCCTGGTGGCTCAGATGGTAAAGAATCTGCCTGCTATGAGGGAGACCTGGGTTCAATTCCTGGGTTGGGAAGATCCCCTAGAAGAGGGCATGGCAACCCACTCCAGTATTCCTGCCTGAAGAATCCCCATGAACAGAGGAGCCTGGTGGGCTACAGTCCACGGGGTTGCAAAGAGTCATACACGACTGAGCGACGAACAACACAGCACGGCCCCCTTACCCCCCCTGGGGAATGTAACAGGAGGGCCCATTCCAGCACTTCTCTCTAGCCTTCCTCGGGAAAACGGGGAGAGGGCCTGGTGCCTACCCACTGTGGTCAGCATTTCAGCCTACTCACAGGCCCCCACTCTCCTCCACTCTGTCACAGGTCCTGTGATGCCCCATGGCCGCTCATCATTGCTTCTCTGGGACTCGGATCCCAACCAGGTCTTCAAACCAGTCTCCTCAGCAAGAATGCCATCCGTGTGATCTTTGATTCTCGTGTATTACTTCTCCGTTGGTTCAGAATCCTGAAGGAAGGAGAAATCGGATTCAATGAACGCCCTCAAATACCCAATACTGTCAAGAAACTCAGGAAGTGAAATGCCAAGTATAAGTGTCAGTAACACTTCCCTTGTTTCCCTTGCCTTGAGTGGCTACTAAAGAACAAAATCAGACCTGAGCACTGAGAGCACAACTATTTTTGACACAAACAATGTCTTGAAGGCTTAAAGGTATGAACGATGGGAATAGGAACACCCTGGACTAAAGGCAAGTCCAATCTGCTCAGGAGAGAATACTGCTACCTGTGTGTTTCTTTTAAAACAATTTCTTTAAAAAAAAAAAAATTGACTGCATGGGGTGTTAGTTGCAGAATGTGGGATATTCATTGCATCATTTGGGATCTTTCACTTCAGTGTCCGGGCTCCAGAGTACATGGGCTCAGTAGCTGCTGTGAAAGGGCTCAGTTGTTCTGTAGCGTGTGGGATCTTAGTTCCCTGACCAAGGATCAAACCTGCATGCCCTGCATTGCAAGGTGGATTCTTAAACACTGGGCCATTAAGGAAGCCCCCCACCCACCCATGTTCTTTAGGGAGGAGACAGCACTTTGGGCCCCTGCACCCTTCACATGTGCTGTTAAGCAGTAGTCCAAGCCCATCTTGTCTGTCACAAAGGGCCACCTGTGATAGATACACTCCTGGTCTAAGAAGGCCTTCTCCTTTCCCAGTGTGACACAGAGCACCTGTGCCTTCTGTTCTCCTCTGATGTCCTAAGCTGGCCCAAGGGCTTTTCTGGATCACTCTTGTGCAGAGATATCTGGCAGGGTCCACACCGTTGGCCATCAGCTGTAATGCAAAAAATCACAGATGCCAAGAGCTCTCATGGGAAGCCAGGGGAGACTTCCGAGGACAGTGTCTTTAATCTGGGGGGTAAAAATCACTAACGCCTCCAAGCTTTCTCCTTGTAAGTTTTCTGGTCCATTCCTTCCGTGATGTGCCAGTTTATAGGGGGTTGAGTAGTGATTAAAATTAAGAGAAGATTAAAAAATGTTATAGTGAGGTAACCTATATAAATCATGGCTTAAAAAATACTCTCCTTTTGGGATTGGCAATTGACTTTAAGGGGCTTAAAAAAAAAACCAGACTACCAAGGAACAGGGATCTGGTTATGGCATTGTGGTGATTAAATTACCCCCAGTGACTGGAGTCCTTACACTCTGAGGGGTAGCCCTGGAACCAGGTACATAATAGAAAGGAAAGGACACAGGCTTTGGGAATGAACAGACCTGGATTCAAAGCCAGTTCTGCTACTTACTAACTCAGCAAGTTACTTAACCTTTTTGAATTTCAGTTTTCTTATCTGTAGAATAGGAATAATATGTGTACCTCAATCAGTTTATGGCTGGAATTAAAATAACACACTCAAGTTCTTAGTATAGTGTCTAATACACAGTAAGCATTCAGTAGCTATTGATTTTTATTATTGCTTGCATAAAAAAACTATCCCTTCTAACACTCATAATTAACAATTAGAAGTGCTGATTATCTGCCAGGTTGCTAAGCAACAGTGCTCCAGAATTTCTGTGTATCGGATTTTAAGAGGAGCTGGGGAGTTTGTCTTTTACTCACATTTGCATTTTCTTCAAAAAGTATTGAGAAAAATCCACCTATTGCCCTTGCATAGACTCTGTTCATTTTGGGGTACTTTGCGAGGGAAGATGGCGGAGATTATTAAGAGGCTTAAATTTTTTACGGATATCATCTCAATCCATGACAACCTCAAAGTAGGATTTCATGTTTGTATTTGTTTGGGTTAATACTAGTTTTAACAAATTCCCAAACCTCTGTGCTCTAACATGACGAAAAGCTGATTTCTCACTTGTTTCAATCTATTGTGAGTAATCCTGGGTGTGCAGCCTTCTGTGTGATACAGGAATCTAGGCTCCTCCCATCTACACTTCTGCCCTCCTCTAAGTCTTCAGCATTCTCTCCTTTCAGCTGGTTGGGAAAGAACTGGTAGGGGAATCACCCACTTCTTAACCACTCTGATCAGGGACAGTCACTTCCGCTGTCACATGTGAGACTCAGTCACATGTGACCATAAAGGGGACTGGGAAATGTAGGCGCTGACTCGGCAGCCACATGCCCACAGTGTGGATGGGTGACCACCTGGCCACCTCTACCACTAGAACTGTCCCTGACGCCGGAGAAAACAAAGCATAGGGAGCTTAGCAAGTCTAAGGGCAGAACTTCCGGGGGGCTGACTGTAGACTTTGCCTTTGTAATGATTATTCCAAACTGCCCCTGAGAGTGGGTCTTCACTCCTCCAGGGATAATCAGATTGTCTCCAGTTAGGTTTATTAAGCCCTCTTCCATGTAAGTATCAGAATAAAAGGATTGATCATAGTCACAATTCTCCCTCCCTTGATCAGAAGACGGTCCCTTCCCTCTGAAGAGAAAGGGACTTGTAAAACTGTGCTCTATCAAAATTACTTGTGATTTCTTAAGCTCCATGGTTTCAATTTTAATGTCAACATCACTGCCCAAGACATGGGAGTCTAGAATTGACCCATTCAATAGCAAATGGGCTAATGGAAGGATTACTTCATAGAGCATCACTGTAACCAACCATAATGATGATGAATGGCTTTACCATCTCAAAAGACTTTCCTCTCTTTATGTCATTTAGCCATCATAACTCTGTGGAAGGAAGTTTTATTCTTTTAACAAGAAGACTTGAGTAAACAGAGGTTTAGTGAGTTGCTTAAGTTCATAGAGCTAAAGGCATAACTAGTGTAACAAAGACCAAAAAGAGGGGATCTGACTTTCAGGCCTGGGCTCATTTTATGACCTTCATCTTTTTCCTGATGTATACCCTTCCTATATGCATCACTTTATGATGCTGTATCAATGAGGAACTGGGCTTCCATGGTGGCTCAGTGGTAAAGAATCTGCCTGCAATACAGGAGACGCAAGAGATGTGGGTTCAATCCTAAGGTCAGGAAGATCCCCTGGAGGAGGGCATGGTAACCCACTCCAGTATTCTTGCCCGGAGAATCCCATGGACAGAGGAGCCTGGCAGGCCACAGTCCATAGGAACCCGAAGAGTCAGACATGGCTGAAGCAATTGAGTACACACACACAGCACAAGACAGACCTAAGAATAAAGACCTCCCAGGCTTCCTTGTTTCACGAAGAAGAAGTGTGGAAGGGAAGCAGCCTGGGACTGTAGATAGCTTCCCAAAGTCATCAGAGACTTGGAATCCTTTGACTTTCTGGCCTATCATTTGTGCACTTGAGGGTCTTTTGACCCTCATTTTCTTGGCCAAAGACAAGAAAATGATGGTTGGGGTTGCTGGAACCCCAGCCATCATAGGTGAGTTCTAAGCAGTAAGGTGGAGGAAGGCAAGAAGAGAGGCTTGCTTGTTCCCTTTAAGACTTCTGGGAAGTCTCACATGGCACTTCAGTTCACGTCTCATTGGCCAGACACACAATCACACCTAGAGGGGAATGAAGCTGAAACTCCAGAGTTGTTCATTGCCAGGGTACCTTTCACATGTTTACACCTAATTTTGTATTATTTTCAATCATCTTCAGGGACAAGTTATTGAGCCATCACTGTGCAAGTCACTCTCCTGGGCATAGAAACAAGACCAAGGCAGGAGTAGGATGTGGGTCAGAATCACTAGAGGCTGTTGGCACAGCCTGAGGTTCTGATGAGCTCCTGTAGGTGGATTGTCATGTTTCATTGTCCCTCCATGCTGATTCACGGGGGGTGATGAGGTGGTATTGTCAGGAGGATGCTGTGTGTGTGTGTGTGTGTGTGTGTGTGTGTGTAGAGGCCAAAAGAAAGGTCAAGGATCACTGATCTAGGAGGGTGTTTTATCTGTAGCTGGCATATTTTAGCAAACATGCAGAGTCTATTTGTTTGGTTGTGCCCCCACTTACTTCTGAAGAGGAAAAAAAAGAGTACCTCCTTTACCACGATTAAAACGAGGGTAAAGATGGTAAATGGAAGATCAGAGGCAGAGGAGAGGTTGGAGCTTCTTGGCTGTCTTGGTTAAAATGGAAATTTGCAAGAATTCATTACTATGGTTATCAGAAAGAGGGGCAGGCCAATCAGTGGGACACAGAGCGCTTTCCTTAGCACTGAACTGTATGAGATTTATTGTGACAGATTTGTTTTCCAGGCATTAAATATAAATTATACAATGTGTAAGAATAATTTTGCAGAAAGTGTGGAGGTAGTCTTCAAGTAGTTTCTTATGTCAAGCCTGGAAAAGTCTGGAGTTAAATTTTTAAATACCATGCAAGTTTTGTTGGATCTAAGATGCTACTGATAATGGATATACTACTATTTTGTGGATCACTAAGAAAGGGAAAACACTACAAATAAATTATGATTTCTCAGAGGCAGTTGGAGAAGGCAATGGCAACCCACTCCAGTACTCTTGCCTGGAAAATCCCACGGACGGAGGAGCCTGGTAGGCTGCAGTCCAGGGGGTCGCACAGAGTCGGACACGACTGAAGTGACTTAGCAGCAGCAGCAGCAGAGGCAGTAAGGTGCATTCTAAAGATGTTAAAATGTGAAAAAGCTCACCTTACAATTGGTGATATGTGGTACTCTTTTAATGAATACATGTCTGCAGGGAGAGACAGTAGCACAATGTTGACTTTGCCAAAAAGTTTACTTGAGGTTTTCTATAAGATGTGATTATGGAAAAGCCTGAGTGAACTATTGGGCCAAGCCAATGTCAATAAAATGTAAGCTTTCTTATGACATGAGTTAACACAGAAGTAGAAGTTGGAGAATATTCTCTTGAGATGTTCACCTGGGAACATCTGGACTGGGAAGAGATGTTGACCACCACGGAAGGGAAAAAAACCCTATGAATCCCATACCCAGTTCTGTGACCAAATGTCTAAGCAGCCTTCTGGAGGTCTGAGTTGCCATGACTTCACCAGCTATGATTCCCGAATCCAGATGACTACAGGGAAGGCAGAGATTAGACACGGATTGGCCAGGGAACCAGATGTGGGGCTCTAAAGCACTGTCCTGGGGAATGTTGACTTTCTCCCTTAATTTGTATGGGACCTTGGCTTGCTTAACCTATGTCTCTGAAACAATGCATACTGTATCTCACAGGGTATTGAGATCATTAAATAAATTAGTCACCTTAAAAAAAAATACTTGCCAGAGGTGGAAGTAGAAGGGAAAATTAAACTGCTTATATACAAAATAATATTTATTACAATATTCAACATCAATGAGCGCTTTCTCTGCAGCATGCCTGCCTTAAAGGGCACAGTGGGGACTGTTGGTGGTCAACAAACAGTTACCTCCTTATTCCTGGTGGCCAGAGCCTGCTTCCTGGAAAAAATGGCTGAACTTCTCCAATATTTGTTTTCCTTTCTGCAGGGTTAGGGTTCTCCAAGTGTGAAAATACTTGGGGGTCCACGAGACCCTTTCTGAAATGGTAACGTCAAAACTATTTTCAAAATTAGGTATGCCAATGATGAACATAGACCCTATTATACAGAGTGAAGTAAGAAAGAGAAAAAACAAATACCGTATATTAGCACATATATATTGAATCTAGAAAGATGGTACTGATAAACCTATTTGCGGGGCATCAGTGGAGACGCAGACATAGAGAACAGACTTATAGACAGGGTGGGGGAGGAGGAAGGAGAGGGTGAGATGAATGGAGAGAGTAGCACTGAAACATATACACTACCATATGTAAAACAGCCAGTGGGAATTTGCTGTATGACTCAGGGAAGTCAAGCTGGGGTTCTGTAACAACCTAGAGAGGTGGGGAAAGGGTGGGAGGTAGAGGGAGTTTCAAGAGGGAGAGGACATATATATACCTATGGCTAATTCATGCTGATGTGTGGCAGAAATCAAACCAATATTTGCAATTAAAAGTAAATTAAAAATAAAAAAAAGTAAATTAAAAATAAAATTATATATGCCATTATATCTATCATTTATCTCTAATGATAGATGTGTGTCTATACAAATCCAACAAAATATTATTATATAATTATTTCAAAACGTTATCTGCCCTTCTCTCCACGTTTTTTGCATTCATGTTGTAATAGTAATAGTGGGGAAAAATTGCTGGTAGCTTAGCATGAATCATGGCACCAAAATGTAATCACTGTATTCTGCACTACCACAGAGTTTAAAAAAAAATAAAAGGATTTTACTTAAGAATGCCCTTGAAGTGGTAAAAGTTATTAATTTTATTACATCATCTCCTTTGACTTGAGAAGTCCACATGAAGCATTTCTACTGCAGAGCAAATAATGGCTGTCCGGAGAAGTTTGTGTGATTGGGCTGCAAGGAGAAATAGCTCTTCGCTTGTCTTTCATGGAACACCACTTGAACTAACAACGGATGGACAAACTACGATAATTCAGGCTTGGGAGTTTGTTTGAAATATTTTTTTAAAAAATGTAGTGAGTTAGGCATATTGGGGAAAAAACAAATAATATTTGCTGCCAAAGATATAATTCAAACTTTCAAAAGAAATTAGAGTGAGATTGGTGGTGATGTTAATGAATGTGATATTTTTATATTATACAATGAAATGTGTCAACATTTGGAAGATCTGCATAACTTAGTGACTAATATTTTCCAAATGACCAATCCCATATTACAAAATTCAAAGTACAGGGTTTTAATGTAATCAAGAATGGAAAATTCCTTGGTATGTTTTCAGATTTCACATTGCAGCTAACCATTTAGAAACTACTACTTGTCAAGCTGTGCTATAATATAAAGAATATTTATAATTATCTGAAAAAGCTGTTAATATACTTTTTTCTTTCTCTGTTTTAATTTCTCATATGATAAATATTGAAAGATATAAAACAAAAGCTCTCTAGGGTCTTTAATAATTTTTAATAGTACAAAGGAGTCCTGAGGCCAAAAACGTTTGAGGTTCTTGAGCTAGGATTTTGTTAAATGACCCAGTCTTGAGCAATAAGTCCCAAGGAAAGTCTGAATGGGGGTGGGGGTGGGAACAGTCTTCTAAGAAAGGTTTTTCTTCTTCAGAAAAAAATAACCCGTGCACGGAAGCGACTGTACGAAAATATGATTCTCATAGCTGAGCCAGCTGTCTTGCAGTCACATGGACAGAAGCTGCAGCATTAAAGCCAAATAGCTGGAAACTCAGTCCCACCTAACACAAAAGCGACTTGACCATTCCATCCCACTGTTGCTCACAGTAAGAGTGGCAGGGAAAGACCTAAAGAACCTGAAAGTAACAAGGGCTTGTATATAGAGTCCCACCCCCACCTGAAAGCGGAGCACTTTGGTGACCTTTTCTGAGGCAAAATGGTGTACAGTATCCTATTTAGTATCTATTTTGGCTAACTGAAAGAAATCTCAAGAGGATTTTTGCTTTTATCATTACCTGTACTAATGTAGGTAAAAGTAGGGAATACATGTATTGTCTCTTTAAAGCCAGCATGGTGATGGCTTATAGAAATGGCCTATAGGGCTTCCCAGGTGGTGCTCGTGGTAAAGAACCTGTTTGCCAATGCAGGAGACGTGGGTTTGACCCCTGGGTTGGGAAGAGCCCCTGGAGGAGGGCATGACAACCCACTCCAGTATTCTTGCCTGGAGAATTCCATAATCAGAGGAGCCTGGCGGGCTACAGTCCATAGGGTAGCAGAGTCAGACACGGCTGATGCAGCTCAGCACACACAGAGTACAAAGGAGCCACGAGATAATCAGCCGCAGTGGCTTGGGCTACAATTTAGGAAACTATGGAGAGGGTTTGGGGTAGCTTGAATGGTGTTACCTTGTTCCCCCAACCAGCTCATGTCCATCTGGAACCTCAGCATGTGACCTTATTTGGAAATAAGGCCTTTGCAGATGTGACTAATTAATTTAAAATGAGATCACACTGAGTTGAGATGGGCCCTAAATCCAATAACTGAAGTCTTGATGAGAGAGAGGAGACAGAGACAGGGAAGAAGGCCATGGCGACAGAAGCAGGGACTGGAGGGATGTGGGTATGATCCCAGAAAGGCAAAGATTTCTGGGAGCCACCAGAAGCTAGGAAGAGGCAAGGAAGGAGCATCCCCCTGAGAGACTTCAAGGGGACCACAACCCCACCGACATTTTCATTTCATAATTCCGGCCCCTAGAACTGTGGGAGAATAGGGTGTTGAGCTACCTGGTTTGTGGTCTTGGATTATGGTAGTCCTAGGAAATGAATACAGGCTTCAAAATAGGGTCTTTGCAGTATTTAAGATTAGAAAACTCAGCTGTCTGAGAATCTAAAGCCTAGACCAAGAGAAAAACCACTTCTTGTTCTCGAGTCCAAGTTGAATGTGTTTTTCATACAGGAAAGTAAGCCGCTACTTTCTATGCCTACCCTGGAAAGAATGAGAACTGGCTGCCTGGAAAGTTTTCCAGTGGGAGTCTAGTAGTTTTAGTTCTGCCTTTTGGTTCTACTTCTGTTGGGCTTTAAACAAGCATCTTCACCATCTAGTACTTTTGTTTTCTCATCTGTTATATAAAGGGATTGGACCGGATGAGCTAGAAGATGTCATCTCTCTAAACTTGTATTATTCTTGCTGGTTTATTTATGGCAAGCAAAGTTTTCTGGATAGAAGAGAGATGTTCCAATGTTCCTCTGGATTACCAAATGCTGTTATGGATTTTCTTCTTTAGAACTATTTGGGAATAGAGCCAATCTGATAGCTGCAATCTGGGGAGTCAAAAATGTGCTGTGTGATATTCCTTTAAAATAGGAATTGCCAAATTCAAATGCCTTCAGTAACCAGACAGTGACAGAAGTGAGTTAAGCCAATTGGTCATAATAAAATAGTGAATGGTGGGGACTGTGACAAAGACTAGGTGTGATAATATAGGGAGAGGTGGCAACTGTGGCAAAGACTAGATGTTGTAGAATAGGGAGTGGTGGGGACTGTGGCAAACTAGAAGGCTCCTTTTTCTTACAAGGAGGCAATCATTGCTTAATTCCAGAAAGTTGTTGCCAAGCAGCAGTGTGGACAGAGGGTGCCAAATCTTCAGATTTTTCAAAGGAAGTCAGAATATAATTGTGAAATCTCTCAAATCTTAAACATTTTTAGTAATTGACTTAAATTTACAAAACAACACTGCTGGACAAACAAAACACTTCTATTGACTCAATGTGGTCCCTCAATTTACCAGTTTGTAACCATTGCTTTAAGGTCTTGGAGTCAGTGTTTACTAAAAGTAATAAACAGCTTAATGAAATACCCAAGCATTTTAACATCCCTTGTTTGAAAATTTATATGGGAATAATAGTTTTAGGGGGTGTCCTTCAACTATATGATATTATCTTGTGGTTAAGGAAACCAAAGGGAAACAAGTTTCCATTACTTCAGAGAGCTGTAAGTACAACAGGGATTTAGAACTTAGATTTGCTGACTCTTTACTCAGTATTCTTTCCATCAGCTCCTTCTGCCATCTGTAGTAATGAAAGGGTACCAGGCAAAAGTTATTTGCATTGACATGTCACATGCACATGGATTGTGGTACTGGAAGCAGCTCAGAGGTATAAATATTATCTTAAGAGAAATGGTAGGTTGTGTCTGAACCTTGTTATATAGCAGGAAAAGAAAATGATTGGGAAGTTTGGTGTTGGTTCTAGTTATCTTGTAATTATAGGATGTGGTTGAAACAGTAAGGACCAAAATACCATATGAAATAGAAAAGTTCATATGAAATAATAATTGGAAAACAACCAGAAAAGCAAGAGGGAAAATACCAGAAATGGATTCCAGTGGCAATTATGTACGGCTATTATTGCTTACAGATGACAGTATCCATCTGTGATGGTTAATCTGATGTGTCAAATTGATAGGACTAAGGGATGCCCAGAGAGCTAGTAAAACGTTACTGCTGAGTGTGTCTGTGAGGCTGTTTATAGAAGAGGTTAGCATTTGAATCCAGAGACTAAGGGAAGAAGATGGCCCTCACCAATCCTGGTGGGCATTTTTCAATACACAGAGAGTCGAAATAGACAGAGGAAGGGTGAATCTGCTCTCTCCTGAGCTAGGATGTCCACCTTCTCCTGTCCTCACATAGCGGAGCTCCTGGTACTTGGGCCTTTGGACTCAGACCGGGGCTCACACCATTGGTTCCCCTGGTTCTCTGGTCTTCAGCTTTGAGCACAAGCTACACCATCAGCTTTCCTGAGCCTCAAAGCTTACAGATGGCAAATCATGGGACTTCTTAGCCCCCATAGTCACGTGAGCCATTCTTTTATAATCAATCAATCAGCCTCCCTGCCTGTCTCTATACAGACACACACACTATTGGTTCCACTTCAAGGAACCAATACATATCCTTTCATTTACTAAATAACTGCTGTTTGCACATTATTATATTATATGTATAGTGTGGTGCTAGTGGTAAAGAACCCGCCTGCTAATGCAGGAGACTTAAGAGACATAGGTGACCCCTGGGTTGTGAAGATCTCCTAGAGGAGGGCATGACAACCCTCTCCAGTATTCTAGCCTGGAAAATTCCATGGACAGAGGAGCCTGGCAAGCTGTAGTCCATGGGGTTGCAAAGAGTTGGACACAACTGAGCGACTAACACACACACTGCCTTAATATCTCTAAATTTATCCACCACTGCCAGTACTTTGGCTCCATCATCCATTCTCTTCCACCAGGATTACTGCATTCACCTCCCACAATCTTTTGACTTTCATCTTGTCCCTCTTCAATTGTTCCTCTGAGAGTGATCTTTCTAAAGGTCAAGTCTTATTACATAATTGCCCTGCTTGAAGTCTCTCAACAGCACCTCATTATCCTCAAGCTAACATCCAAACTTATTATCATGGTTCTTAAGTCACTCTGCACTCTGAATGGCACTTAGATTTCCAGCTGAATCACTCAATTCCCGTACCTTCACCCCAACTTTTCTGGCAATGGCCCCTCACACCATGTTCATATTGACTCTTTGCTGTTTCCTGAAAACACGGCTTGCTCTTGATCTCAAGCTTTCAGAAGAGCTGGTTCCTCTTAAAACTCTTCATGGAGTACCTCACACAGCCAGCCTAGATGGCCTTTCTCCAGGAAGCTCTCCCTGATGTCCCCTCCTCCAGAACAAGGTTTAGGTCTCTTCTAAGAACATCTTCATCACACCCTACCTACCCCAATTCTAGCATGTGTCTTGCTGTCTAGTGATGGAAAGTCACTGTGCCTATTTCCACATTCCCTGAGGATAGGAATTGGATCTTGTTTATTTTTAGGTTCTCAGGTCCTAGAAGAATTCCTAGCATATAATAGATACTCAGTAAGTAACTGTATATGGGTGTGGTTTTGGACTTCTTTCTCTTATAGCTTCTTAAAAGAAACTGAGTAAAATAATCAAACAATATTGAAAATAACTGTCTTTTACGTCAGGTCTTCTTAGTGAGTGGTTCCCTTCACCTATCCTCATTTCTTTGCCCCAAATAAAAATAACCCTGATCAAAATGTTAATAGATAACTTGCCGAGGACTTGAAGGTGTGCCAGGCACTTCACGATACCCTCTGCATGTAGAAAGCATTTAATGCTTATAACAACCCGACAGGTGGGCATTATTCTTGACCTCATTTTACAGATGACAAAGCTGAAGAACAGAATCATTTGTTCAAGATCACCAACCCAGTGAGTGGTAGAAAACAGATGACTAGTCATAATTCCAATGAAACTAAATAGGTAGGAAACGTATCTTATTCTTGAGAGGGTCTAAGAACCCCAAACTGTCTACAAGTTCAGAAACTGACCTCCTGGCTGTATTTGGACTGTGAATGAAATACTGGGGAACCTGCATTTTGGAGCCTTTTTGGTGTCTTGATTTCTCCCACTGTGTGAATTTTACAGTGAGGAGGTTCCAGAGGATTAGACCCAATAGTGCTCTTCAGAACAGGCAGGTGAAAACATGTCCCAAAGGCCAGCAGGCTGATAAATCCTGTGCTGCTGCTGTTTCACACCAGTCTTGGCTAATTTTGTTCCATTTGCCTCAATCCCTTGTCCTGTAGATATCTACTTAGGCACAGCTGGAATTGTCTCTCTCCTCCCATCGCTTTCTGCCTCATGAGACCTCTATCCCTGATCATAATAGAAAGCCCTGTTTATAAAGCTATCAAACCAAGCATTTTGCTCTAATCAATGCATTTAACCTTCAAAACTACCCTATGGAAGTAAGATGACCCCATTTTAGAGATGGGAAAACAGAACCTCTGAGAAGTGAAGTAAGTTATACAAGATTTGTGTTAATTCCTATAGACCAGTGGTCAACAAAGAACCATAAACCTAGTGTCTTAAAACAATACCAATTTATTTATTCTTATAGACCTGGAGATCACAAGTCCAAAACCAATGTCACTGGGCTAAAGTCACGGTGTTGGCCAGCCTCCTTCTTCTGGAGCCTTTCCAGTTTCTAGAGGCTGTCACACTCTCGGATCCCTTCCTCACACCCTTCCAACCTCTGCTTCTGTCATCACATCTCCTACTGTGACTTTCATTCCCTTGCCTCCCTTGTAGCACCCTGTGATTATATCAGGGCCACCCAGATAATTCAGGATAATCTCTCCCTCTCAAGATCTTTAACTTAATTACACTGGTAAAGTCCCCCTTTTTCTATTAATGGTAACGCATTTAGTGGTTACAGGAACTAGGATGTGGTGCTTTTGGGGGATCTATTATTCACCTACCACAACATCATAAAGCATAACTGTAACATCCACTACTGAGCTCACATCCTTCAAAAGAGAATGAAGCCCTCCTAGCCTGCTCTCTATTAACTACTATGTCCTAGGTTTGAGGGGACCACCTATTTCTGTCTCCATCTCTCCTGCAGCTAGAGCAGAAATTCTCATTGCTGGCTACGTATTAGAATCATCTAGAGAACTCTTAGGAGAAGGTGATGGCACCCCACTCCAGTACTCTTGCCTGGAAAATCCCATGGACCGAGGAGCCTGGTAGGCTGCAGTCCATGGGGTCGCTAAGAGTCGGACACGACTGAGCGACTTCACTTTCACTTTTCCCTTTCAGGCATTGGAGAAGGAAATGGCAACCCACTCCAGTATTCTTGCCTGGAGAATCCCAGGGACGGGGAGCCTGGTGGGCTACCATCTATGGGGTTGCACAGAGTCGGACACGACTGAAGAGACTTAGCAGCAGCAGCAGAGAACTCCTAAAATCTACCTAAGCCAGGATCCACCCCGGATCAATTAAACTCAGAATTTCTGGCTGTGGGGCTTAAGCACTTGGCAGGTTAGTGCTGCATGTCTAGGTAACTCTAATATACAGCGACCTTTGAGAACCACCATACCAGAGAGAACCATGGAAGATTCTCAGAGCATGAGGCTACCTGAGTCAAAGATGGAAAGATTATCTATAAAGATAAATGGCAAAAAAATGAACTTTGAAGTCATTTATCCCTGGTTTAGCATACTTGCTTGTGCCGCATCTTAGGCACATGACCTTGGGCAAGTTACTTGATGTCTATGGCCTCAGTTGGCATTTTTTGTTCGTTTTGTTTGTTTCAGACAATAACATTCAGCTCCCAAGGGTGACGCAATGGCTAATCAATCAAGACCATGAGTGAGAAGCCCTTAGCTGTGTGCCTGGGCTTGCCTGACAGGTGGTGTAGTGGTAAAGAATTTGCCTGCCAATGTAGGAGACACAGGAGTCTTTAGGTTCAATCCCTGGGTCGGAAAGATCCCCTGGAGTAGGAAATGGCAACCCACTCTAGTATTCTTGCTGGGATAACCCTATGGACAGAGGAGCCTGGCAGGCTACAGTCCATGGGGTCAGACAAGACTGAGCACGCATGCGCATGCATCCACCCATCGCGGTGTGCATACAGGCCCCCAATAGAGGGCAGTGCAGTCTTTTGCAACCAACTCCCACCCAGGCTTGAGAAAGGAGGTCGCTGAACTTCCCCTAATACTAGAATTCCCTTGGCTCTCATTTTCCAGCTCAGAGAAAATTGAATTTGCCTACTCCTCTGTTATGTCTGACTGTCATTTCCTTCTCAATGTTTTCATCCATCTTCAGTTCCGGGGCCTTCCTGTGCCTTTCGATTGGTGCTGAGTCCTGGGGACAGCAAGGAAAGCCTTCTCTGATCTCCCAGTCTGCTTTCAGAAGGTCAGGATGTTACTGGGTTTTCTGGTTGATGTCAAGCCATCCAGCTGTACACTGAAAAGAGTGATTATCCGCCCTTAGAAGGAAATCACTCAGAGAATGTGGTCGGGGGTGGAGAGAATTTTCCTTTGGGCTGAGGATACAATGCTAAGTCTAAAACACGGCTGTGGTGGAGAAATGTTTTTCATGGAAAGAGTTCCCAGGGATGGAGTGAACTAGCCAAACTGCTTCCTATTAAGGATTTGCTAAAGTTGATAGTTCTCTGTGTCTCCTTCCCCCTCCTTTGCTTTTGCTAGTTCTTGAAGGTATGAGGAAGGGCAAATGAGATGGAGATGATTCAGCAGCTGGAACTGAGCATGTTTGGCCCTGCTGGCTCTGCCCCTGACTGCTGTGTGGGGTTAATAGCGTTAATGGAAAGTGTTCCGGATCGAGCAAGGGAGCAGGGCCCTGGCAGGGTCACTTTCCATTAGGGACTGCCAAGGCTGATGTCACCAGGACTTGCATTTTGCTGTCTACCTCTCATTCTTTTAGGTGCAGAATGATGGAATAATCTGACCAGGTTGGCTTTGCCCAGGTTTGCTTCTCATCTTTCACTCAGGTAATATCTTATGTTCACAAAGCCTATTGTCTTACGCAGTTTGGTTTTTAAAGGTGATTTCCATGTCCCAGCCTGTGCTAATGAGTCAGCAGGCATCGAGCAAGCACCCACTGGGACTGACCATTGTGCTAGGTAGTGGGGGGCGGTGCAGGGAGGGAGGAAACCAAGGACACCAGGCCTGGTCCCTGCCACAGAATCCAGCTGGGTATGGAAGGCTCACATGCAGAGAATAACATGAGGAAGATGACTGGTCGGTGCTCTTGGAGCTGCGGGAGGTCAGAGGGGCCTCCTGTGGCCTGGGAAGACAGCATGGAGGACGTGAGCCCTGAGGAGGATGGGGAGGGCTCGGATGGAGAGGAGGAGGGCATTCCTGATAAGGGGGCAACGTGGGCAGGGGACCCACGGTGGGTCCATGGGAATTGTGAAAATAATAAGAACAATAACGTAAGCCAGCTGTCTGCTGGAGGATCCTGGCTCCCGGATATCTAGATGACCTCAATACAGCACAACATATGTCCCTGCCTTTTCCAAGGTTCTTGTGTGTTCTGAGTGAAGAGGTGTTGGCTTCCTCGGGTCATTCCAGGATCTGGGCTCTGTTTTGATTGGCAGCATATTGGTTTCTCATTTCTAGGGGCCAAAGTAATGCCCAACAATTGGATAGCCAAGAGCTGCCTCTTTGCACAGATAGTGCTTGGCTATGCATGTGTGTGTGTGTGTGGTATCTTTGGAAAGAATTTCACATGGGACCACAGGATCACAGAAGCAAAGGACCTGTGCCTACCACACAAGGAACAAATCCCCAAGGAAGCTGGTCATCCTTACAACTCCCACACCCACCACACCCCCCTTCCTCTCCCACATGCTCAATTGATTCCAAATAGATTCTGGAGCATCTGTGTGTCCACAAAGCTTCTGTCTCCTGAGTAGATGGAGAAATGCCCAGCTGAAAACTCTGGGGTTGGCCACTGAGCTGATGGGCCTATTTATTGTCTGGTTAGGAGATCACAGGCTGAGGGTTAAGAAACTCCCAGTGCTTGTCTGGGTTTTGGAAAGCATCTGGATTCTGCCGAGGCAGTGTGCAGCAAAAACTTCAGGGCCTGCTTTCAACCAGGACAGGCTGTGCTCTGGGCAACCACCCAGATCAACACGCAGGTGTGATGGCTAATCTGGCCGTAGTGGAGGAATGGCTGTGGGAGGTGAGCCCAGTTCTGAAATGCTGGCATGAAAGCAGTAAGTCCTCGATTTTGTGGCACTTAGCAAAGTACCAAGAAAAGCCAAGGCTGAGAATTCTGGGGGCACAAGAAGGAACACGTGGAAAGAACATTGGAAATTCATCTTTAGAAAAACGGCTCCACGTTAAAAAATGTCCCTTCAGAAGGGAAGTGTGTAACAATTCACATTGCCTCTTTAAAATTCTGACAAGTGGCCTTACCCAGCTATTTGAAATGGAACTCTATGTACCACCCACTGGGGAGATTCAAATGTGATGAAATAAAATCCATCATTTATATTATAGGTTAGAACCTAGGTGAATACCAAGAATCTCCTGGCACTTGATTATCCCTTATTCTTTTTTCTATTCCATCAAAGTTAGCTCCTGGACCAAGAGATTTAAGTTTTAATGTGTTTAAGAACTGCTTGGTGCTGAGTAGGGGCAGGGGGCAGAGTGGGAGGAGAGCAAGCTTGGGCCTGACTGGACCCCAGAATTCAGCATTAAGCAACCCTAATGAAGGTGATTTGGGAAACAGCAGAAAATGATTTGGGATTATTATGGCTTATGCATTTGATTTAATCAATACTGTCATTCACAAGTGACATCTTTCATTCACCTACCCTCTTTCATTTGATCCTCCATGCGGTGCAGGGGCAGATGCTGTCATTCTTATTTCATGGTCAAAGACTCCAAAACTCGGAGAGGCTGCGACCTGTGATTGACAGCTGGCCTACACCTGGGGCCAAGACTCCTAGCACAGTGCTCATTCTGCTCACCCCTCTTACCTCCTTCAAGCCCCATGTGACCCACTGTGTGACGGTGTCAACATTTCTTCCTGCCTCCTTGTCTATGCACTAAATTAGGGAAGGAAGAAGAGGCTAAGGGTCTCCGCTCTGTTATTCTTGAACCAAGCCTTTGGTCAGAGGGAGGCAGTGCTTGATAAATGTTAACATGCCTGATCAATTCAGCCCAATGCCCTAAGCCAGGGGAGAAGAGGCTACAGCATGTTGTTTCTGCTTGAAAGGGGATAATACTGAGTAAAAGTCACCAAAGGGCATGCACACACATAACCAGTGCCCCAACCCCAGAACTGCTCAGGACTCTTAGAAAAGAGTTTGTTGAAGAAAACTCTTCTTCAATGAGATCAAGTATAATTAAAATGCTTGAAAATGGAATGTAACTCCCAAGAATGATCAACTGACCAGAAGCTGACCAGAAATGGAGAAAAGAGAACTAGGGAAAGAACACACAGGATTGGGAACAAAGGGCTGTGCTCCAATTCCTGTTGTATTGCAAAAATGATAACACATACCACCAGTGACCAATTCCTGGGTGTCAGGGGCTGCAGTTCTCACAATAAGACATCTATCAGATATCAGCATCTCCACTTTACAGGTGGTGAAACTGAGGCTCAAAGATGATAAAGGCCTTGACCTAGGTCACCCTGCTCATGAGTACCATAAACACAGTTCTAACCCAGGCCCAGTGGCTCCCAAGCCTGAGCTCTGAAACTGCAATCTCTATGAGGCCTTGACTGTGAGATGCAAATGAGATAATTAACATGAGTGTGTCATGTAAACCACAGAAATTTTGGCTCAGGTTCCAAACTTGGGAGGAATCCATGCTCCTCTCTTTCTCTCATCCATCACCTCTAATCCTTTGGCACATCCTATTGACTCTATCTCAAAATTTACCCCTAATCCCACCAATTCCCTCCTTCGCTATCACCATGTCTACTCCTCCATCTTCCCTGGCTTGGATAATCGCTATAACCTCCTGGCTGGTCTTTCAGCCTCACCCTTGGTCCCCAGGTCTTCTCACAACATAGTGGCCAGAGTGATGCTGTTAAAATACAGGTCAGCACTCACTTAGAAATGCACAGAGATATTTAAGTCCTATGATGTACACCTGAAACTAATATGATATTGTGTATCAGTTATGTGTGTGCGTGTACTCAGTCTGACTCTTTGTGTTCAGTTATATCCAACTCTTTGTGATCCCGTGGACTGTAGCCCATCAGATTCCTCTGTCCATGGGATGCTCCAGGCAAAATACTGGAGTGTGTTGCCATTTCCTCCTCCAGGGGATCTTCCCAACCCAGGGATCGAACCCGTGTCTCTAGCATCTCCTGCATAGGCAAGCAAATTCTTTACCACTGACCGCCTGAGTTATGCCTCAATAAAAAAAACAAATTATAGGTTATTTCTCTGCTCAAAACCTGCAATAATGCACCATTACATTGAGAATAAGAGTCAAGTGCTTCTAGTGGCCCAAGCCCTGTGTATTTGTCCTCTTAGCCTCCTACTTGATACTCCCTTTCCTTCTTGGATCTCATCTTCCCCTCACCTGCTCTGCTCCAGCCCACTGATCCCACAGGCACTCACCTACTTCAGGGCCTTTACACTTACTATACCACCTAGAGGGCTTGCCTAGTGGTGCTAGTACAGAACCCACCTGCCAGTGCAGGTAGACATAAGAGACGCAGGTTCGATCCCCAGGTCAGGAAGATCTCCTGGAGGAGGGCATGGCAATCCACTCCAGTATTCTTGCCTGGAGAATCCCGTGGACAGAGGAGCCTGGTGGGCTCCAGTCCATATGGCCGCAAAGAGTCAGACACAACTGAAACGACTTAGCATGCACACACACATACATATTACCTAGAATACCCTTCTGCTCCACCAGACCCACATGGTTTCACCCCACTTCAGGTCTTTGCTCAAATATCTCCGCCTTAGGGAAGCCTCCGTCAATCACCCTATTTAAAACTTCACACTCCTCATAACACTGCCTACTCCTCTATTTTATGTTTCCATATCTGTTTTAAAAACTGTGACAAAATAAACATACCATCTCAACCATGTTTAAGTGTACAGCTAAGTGGCATTAAGTAACTTCGCAGTGTTGTGCAGCCCTCATTATCCATTTCCCGAACTCTTCTCATCTTGCAAAACTGAAACTCTGTCCCCATTAAACAATAACTTCCCATCCTCCACCCACACCAGCCTCTGGCAACCACCCTTCCCTGTTTTTGCCTCTATGAATTGGACTACTCTAGGTACCTCCTATAAAATCATATAAGTGGAATCATACTAGATTTGCCTTTTTGTGACTAGCTGATTTTATTTAGCTTAATGTCCTCAAAGTTCACCCATGTTGTAGCATATGTCAGAACTTACTTCCTTTTTAAGGCTGAATAATGTTCCACTGTATGGATTTACCACATTAAAATGAGACTTTATGGTGAATAAAGAAATAGCAATGCCAGCCACTGTTCCCGAACCAAGTGCCACCAGGTGCTGAGCACTGTGATAGAGCATCTCAACCAAAAGCCTGTGGTACTCTCATATTGTTGTGGTTGTTTAGTCACTAAATCGTGTCCAACTCTTTGCAACTCCATGGATTGTGGCCTTCCAGGCTCCTCTGTCCATGGGATTCTCCAGGTAAGAATACTAGAGTGAGCTGCCATTTCCTTCTCTAGGGGATATTCCTGACCCAGGGATCGAACCCAAGTCTCCTGCATTGACAGGTGGATTCTTTACCTCTGAGCCACCAGGGAAGCCCACTCTCATTTTACAAGGGTTGAAACTGAGGCTTGGAAGCTTATGCACATACAGCCAGTTGTGGTGGGGCCAGGACTCACATCTCGATCCATCAACAGGAGTCAGCAAGCTACCACCTGTGGGCAGAATCTCACCTGTTTCTGTACATCCCATGAGCTAATCAGTTAAGTTCAGTTCAGTCGCTCAATCATGTCCAACTCTTTGTGACCCCATGGACTGCAGCACACCAGGCCTCCCTGTCCATTGCCAACTCCCGGAGTTTACTTAAATTCATGTCCGTTGAGTCAGTGATGCCATCCGACCATCTCATCCTCTGTCCTCCCCTTCTCCTCCCACCTTCAGTCTTTCCCAGCATCAGAGTCTTTTCCAATGAGTCAGTTCTTCACATCAGGCGGCCATAGTATTGGAGTTTCAGCTTCAACATCAGTCCTTCCAATGAACACCCAGGACTGATCTCCTTTACGATGGACTGGTTGGATCTCCTTGCAGTCCAAGGGACTCTCAAGAGTCTTCTCCCACACCACAGTTCAAAAGCATCAGTTCTTTGGTGCTCAACTTTCTTTATAGTCCAACTTTCACATCCATACATGACTACTGGAAAAACCATAGCTTTGACTAGATGGACTTTGTTGGCAAAGTAATGTCTCTGCTTTTTAATATGCTGTCTAGGTTGGTCATAACTTTCCTTCCAAGGAGCAAGTGTCTTTTAATTTCATGGCTGCAATCACCATCTGCAGTGATTATGGAGCCTCCCAAAATAAAAGTCTCTCACTGTTTTCATTGTTTCCCCATCTATTTGCCATGAAGTGATGGGACCAGATGCCATGATCTTCATTTTCTGAATGTTGAGTTTTAAGCCAACTTTCTCACTCTCCTCTTTCACTTTCATTAAGAAGTTCTTTAGTTCTTCTTTCCTTTCTGCAATGCGGGTGGTGTCATCTGCATATCTGAGGTTATTGATATTTCTCCCAGCAATCTTGATTCCAGCTTGTGCTTCATCCAACCCAGCATTTCTCATGATGTACTCTGCACATAAGTTAAATAAGCAGGATGACAACATACATCTTTGATGTACTCCTTTCCTATTTGGAACCAGTCTGTTGTTCCATGTCCAGTTCTGTTGCTTCCTTACCTGCATACAGATTTCTCAGGAGGCAGGTCAGGTGGTCTGGTATTCCCATCTCTTGAATTTTCCACAGTTTGTTGTGATCCACACAGTCAAAGGCTTTGGCATAGTCAATAAAGTAGTCATCACAGTCAACAAAAGAGTTTGAAATGCAGTACTTGGATGCAATCTCAAAAACGACAGAATGATCTCTGTTCATTTCCAAGGCAAACCGTTCAATATCACAATAATCCAAGTCTACGCCCCAACCAGTAATGCTGAAGAAGCTGAAGTTGAATGATTCTATGAAGACCTACAAGACCTTCTACAGCTAACACCCAAAAAAGATGTCCTTTTCATTATAGGGGACTGGAATGAAAAAGTAGGAAGTCAAGAAACACCTGGAGTAATAGGCAAATTTGGCCTTGGAGTACAGAATGAAGCAGGGCAAAGGCTAATAGAGTTTTGCCAAGAGAATGCACTGGTCGTAGCACATACCCTCTTCCAATAACACAAGAGAAGACTCTACATGTGGACTTCACCAGATGGTCAATACCAAAATCAGATTGATTATATTCTTTGCAGCCAAAGATGATGAAGCTCTATACAGTCAGCAAAAACAAGACTGGGAGCCAATTGTGGCTCAGACCATGAACTCCTTATTGCCAAATTCAGACTTAAAGTAAAGTAGGGAAAACCACTAGACCATTCATGTATAACCTAAATCAAATCCCTTATGATTATACAGTAGAAGTGACAAATGGATTCAAGGGATTAGATCTGATAGACAGAGGTCCTGAAGAACTATGGACAGAGGTTCCTGACATTGTACAGGAGGCAGGGGCCAAGGCCATCCCCAAGGAAAAGAAATGCAAAAAGGCAGAATGGTTGTCCAAGGAAGCTTTACAAATAGCTGTAAAAAGAAGTGAAGTGAAGTGAAGTGAAGTCGCTTAGTCGTGTCTGACTCTTTGCGACCACATGGACTGTAGCCTACCAGGCTTCTCTGTCCACTGGATTTTCCAGGCAAGGGTACTGGAGTGGGTTGCCATTTCCTTCTCCAGGGGATCTTCCTGACCCAGGAATCGAACCTGGGTCTCCTGCATTGCAGGCAGACGCTTTACCCTCTGAGCCACCAGGGAAGCCCAGCTGTAAAAAGAAGAGAAGCTAAAGGCAAAGGAGAAAAGGAAAGATATATCCATGAGCTAATAGTTTTTATAATTTCAAAGCATTGTTAAAAACAAAAAAAATCCCTCAACTCCCCTACCCCAAAAATAGAGGAAGTAGAAGAATATGTAAGACTGTATATTGAATGCAATGCCAAAAAGATATTTACTATCTGGATGTTTACTAAACACAATTTCCCCATCAGCTACACATCCTTTCTCAGGGAGAGCGGACTGCCCTATAAACATTTGCTATTTCACCTCCTTTGACTCATTCTAATCCTCAGATCTCTATTTCTAAATATCTCCCAAATGATCTGATGCTCGTTTTGATCTTGTTGACAGCATAAGAGCATGGGCTTTTTCCAGAGAGGCCCAAGGGGAGAGACCTCCAGGCCTGACTGGGGATGAAGAATATATAATGTTAAGTCTTCAACAGGCATCCGTTTCTCTTCTAATTGACTCTCCGGGTTCATGGAAAACTTTCAGGGGCCAAAGATTTCTGGATGTCTGATCACTTAAGAGGAGAGTGGTTTGTAAACTCAGTCTTATGACTTGTGTGCAGTATTTTTGCTAAATAGGCAAACAGGCAGGCATTTCAATAATGCCCTGATTCTCTGAGATCAGATTTCTAGGAATGCTGGTCACCAACCACCTAGAACTTAACTCTGAAGTCAATGGAAAGGGTCTCAGGGGAAATAGTTGTACTTTACTCGAAGGGAGGACAGACAAGGACACGTTCTTGGACCTTGATCTAAGCAACTGAGTCTTCATTAGGGAGATTAGCAGCAGCTAGAAATGACGGCGGCAGAGCAAATGGGCAGCACTGACAGAGATAGATCCAACTTCAGAGCACAGTACTCTCTGACCATGTGGTGTGGGGGCCAAAACCCCACACATCCTGAGACACACAGAAGGATCATGCTCTCCATGAACTGGGGGCACAAGAAAAACACAATAATATCTGTTGTGCATACTCTGCAATAAGAAGGCAATGTTGAAATAAAAATATATTCGTAGTTCTCAGTTGGGCTCCAACTCAGAACTGGAGTCATGATGAATGAAAGACATGTTACTTATGCACATGGACATCGAAAAGGACACAACAGAATAAAAAAGGCTAATGAGATATTGAAACAAACAAGAAAAACAGATCTCAGTGGATCTCAGATCTCAAGTGAAATAATGTCAAGAAGTGAAACTAGGGGTTATAATATGGACATTACTGTTGGAAGGTTGTCAATGGAGTGAAATACACTGTTTTCTATCAGAGAATGAGGTGTTTTAGCGAAACAAGAACAGTGATTTGTTTAAGGCCACTAATTTGGTCACTAACAAAGCCCCAGTTCTCCTGTGGCCACTGGGACTCACTTGCTTTCAAATTCTGTCTTTCTCCCCTCCTCTGAATTTCTCTGTCTCTCTTCTTCCCTGCCTGTTTTTGTTTTGCAGACGTCCTGACCTTATGACAGAGAATTTGGCAACAAAAGTCCAAATTCAGATCTCCACTCCCCACCCCAAAAACTCTCTTTTCCTCCTAGCTTTCCAATATCAATCCCACAGGCGACCTCTGATTGGTCATTTGGGTCATGTCATGGGTCTACCCTTTAGCCAATTTCTGATGGCAGGCTACCAAAATTTATGCCCTCTTTTCCAAATTATAGGACTCTGTCTGGGAAGAGCAGCCCAGACCACAGTGACATTTCCCAGCCTAACCTGAATCCAGATGAGGCCACACAACTAGTTCTTATCAGAGGAATGTGAACAAAATTGTTAAGTATAACTCCCAGTCAATGGAGGTTATGAAACAGACACACCTTTCCCACCCACAGAAGGAGCTCAGAGCCTCAAGCTCCTTCAGACCTTTCTGATCTTTCAGCTTCCAGCCTTATTCACCTCAGTGCTGAAACTCAAGAGTGATCCAAAAGGCTCATGAATAACAAAGACATACCTAATAGGAAGGGAATTCCCCCTCAGCCTCCCTCCCAGGAACCAGGGACAAAGGCAAGTCAAATGCTTTGTTGTACAACAGATGGGTTATCTATACAAAAGTGTGTGTACGCTGGTGTTTAATTAGACTTGGGTAAATTAGAGTCTTTATGCTTTCTACTTAATCAAGTGAATTAATGCCCAGAAGTGAAACCAGGATTATAATGAGGGCATTAGTGTTGGAAAGTTGTCAGTGGAGTGAATACACTGTTTTCTATCAGAGAACAAGGTGTTCTAGTGAAAGAACAATTTCTCCAGTACCCTTCTTTATATGACCATGAAATCTTCCATCCAGGCAGGAATACATTGGCACACTTTCATAAGGGAATGTGAACTCTACCACTAACCCAAGTGGTTTCCAAAGTATATTTATGTTCCTATGATCCAAGCATGGGTTACTATTGATCACCACTAACATTACTGAGTGCTATGCTAAGTACTGTATTAAGAGTTTCATGTACATTATCTAATTCAATGTTGTAAAATAGGATTTACATGTAAAATAACTATTATAATCATTCTCATTTTATACATTGGTAACTTACCTAAGGTCACCCAGCTGAGAAGCTGTGGAGCCTAGATTCCAATGCAGACGTCTGACTCCCACAAGGATTGCAATATCAGCCCTGCTCCTGCCAAGAGCCTGGTTGAATGGAAATCAGAGATTTAGGAGAGAGAATTGGAGGCATGCGGTCACAGCTACTCTTCTGTGTATTTCAAGTGCTACTCTTGGATGAAGTTTTCATATTTGCACCACGCACCTCAAAAGCTACCTTCACTAAATTGTTTTCATGTTGTTGCTTGATTTAATGACGGGTACAAGAAACAGCTTACGTTCCTCTTCTGAATTCTGGGTGAAACTGGTGGGCAGGGGACAACTGTGCCCTTTAGATCGGCTCATGCGGAAATTTCTCTTGAGTTTTTTACAAGGTAAACATCTTCCATTTCCTGAAGAAATGCTATGAAACTGCCTCTTGGGTATTGTTTCATCTGCTGCTGTGTTGTTCAAAATTTTGAATATAACTTTATGTTCTAGTAGAGCAACTTATTTACTTATTGAAGTATAGTTGACTTACAATGTAGTATTAATTTCTGCTGTAGGGCAAAGTGGTTTTATATATATATATACATATATATATATAAATGTATACATATTCCTTTTTAAAATATTCTTTTCCATTATGGTTTATCATAAGATGTTGAATATAGTTCTCTGTGCTATACAGCAGGACCTTGTTATTTGTTCATTTTATATATAAAAGCTTACGTCTGCTAACTCCAACTTCTACTCCATCTCTTCACCCAACCTCCTCCTCCTCGGCAACTACCCATCTGTGGTCTCTGTCGCTGTGATTCTGTTTCTGTTTCAGAGATGGGTTCATTTGTCTCATATCTTAGATTCCACATATTAGTAGAGCAATTATAATGACTCAAATGGTCAGAACACTTGCTCTTCTGTTTTAGCTTAATCCAACTTTATCTGTTTTTATTCTCATTTCATTGAAATCCCATTTTCGGTATTTTACTTAAACCCTCAAGATTTTTTCTGTTCAGTTCAGTTGCTCAGTTGTGTCTAACTCTTTGCGACCCCAAGGACTGCAGCACGCCAGGCTTCCCTGTCTGTCACCAACTCCCAGAGCTTACTCAAACTCATGTCCATTGAGTCGGTGATGCCATCCAACTATTTCATCCTTTATCATCCCCTTCTCCTCTCGCCATCATTCTTTCCCAGCATCAGGGTCTTTTCAAATGGGTCAGTTCTTCCCGTCAGGTGGCCAAAGTACTGGAGTTTCAGCTTCAGCATCAGTCCTTCCAATGAATATTCAGGACTGATCTCCTTTCAGATGGACAGGTTGGATCTCCCTGCAGTCCAAGGGACTCTCAAGAGTCTTCTCCAACACCACAGTTCAAAAGCATCACTTCTTTGGCGCTCAGCTTTCTGCACAGTCCAACTCTCACATCCACACAGGACTACTGGAAAAACCATAGCTTTGACTAGATGGACCTTTGTTGGCAAAGTAATGTCTCTGCTTTTTAATATGCTGTCTAGGTTGGTCACAGCTTTTCTTCCAAGGAGTAAGCATCTTTTAATTTCATGGCTGCAGTCACTATCTGCAGTGATTTTGGAGCACAAAAAAATAAAGTTTGTCACTGTTTCCATTGTTTCTTCATCTATTTGCCATGAAGTCATGGGACCAGATGCCATGATCTTCGTTTTCTGAATGTTGAGTTTTAAGCCAACTTTTTCACTCTCCTCTCTCACTTTCATCAAGAGGCTCTTTGGTTCTTCTTCACTTTCTGCCATAAAGGTGGTATCATCTGCATATCTGAGGTTATTGATATTTCTCCTGACAATTAACTCCAGCTTGTGCATCCTCCAGCCCAGCGTTTCTCATGATGTACTCTGCATATCGGAGAAGGCAATGGCACCCCACTCCAGTACTCTTGCCTGGAAAATCCCATGGACGGAAGGGCCTGGTAGGCTACATACAGTCCATGGGGTCGCGAAGAGTCGGACACGACTGAGCGACTTCACTTTCACTTTTCCCTTTCATGCACTGGAGAAGGAAATGGCAATCCACTCCAGTATTCTTGCCTGGAGAATCCCAGGGATGGCGGAGCCTGGTGGGCTGCCGTCTATGGGGTCGCACAGAGTCGGACACGACTGAAGCGACTTAGCAGCAGCACTCTGCATATAAGCTAAATAAGCAGGGTGACAATATACAGCCTTGACATACTCCTTTCCCTATTTGAAACAAGTCTGTTGTTCCATGTCCAGTTCTAACTGTTGCTTCTTGACCTGCATACAGATTTCTCAGGAGGCAGGTCAGGTGGTCTAGTATTCCCATCTCTTTCAGAATTTTCCACAGTTTGTTGTGATCCAAACAAAGGCTTTGGCATAGTCAATAAAGCAGAAGTAGATGTTTTTCTGGAACTCTCTTGCTTTGTTGATGATCCAGTGGATGTTGGCAATTTGATCTCTGGTTCCTCTGTCTTTTCTAAATCCAGCTTGAACATCTGGAAGTTCATGGTTCACATACTGTTGAAGCCTGCCTTGGAGAATTTTGAGCATTACTTTACTAGTGTGTGAGATGAGTGCAACTGTGCGGTAGTTTGAGCATTCTTTGGCATTGTCTTTCTTTGGGATTGAAATGAAAACTGACCTTTTCCAGTCCTGTGGCCACTGCTGAGTTTTCCAAATTTGCTGGCATATTGAGTGCAGTACTTTCACAGAATCATATTTAGGATTTGAAATAGCTTAACTGGAATTCCATCACCTTCACTAGCTTTGTTCATAGCGATGCTTCCTAAGGCCCACTTGACTTCGCATTCCTAGATGTCTGGCTCTATGTGAGTGACCACACCATTATGGTTACCTGGGTCATGAAGATCTTTTTGTATAGTTCTTCTGTGTATTCTTGCCACCTCTTCTTAATATCTTCTGCTTCCGTTAGGTCCATACCATTTCTGTCCTTTATTGTGCTCATCTTTGCATGAAATGTTCCCTTGCTGCTGCTGCTGCTAAGTCGCTTCAGTCGTGTCCGACTCTGTGCGACCCCATAGACGGCAGCCCACCAGGCTCCGCCATCCCTGGGATTCTCCAGGCAAGAATACTGGAGTGGGTTGCCATTTCCTTCTCCAGTGCATGAAAGGGAAAAGTGAAAGTGAAGTCGCTCAGTCATGTCCGACTCCTAGCGACCCCATGGGTCTGCAGCCTACCAGGCTCCTCCACCCATGGGATTTTCCAGGCAAGAGTACTGGAGTGGGGTGCCATTGCCTTGTTCCCTTAGTATCTTGAATTTTCTTGACCAGATCTCTAGTCTTTCCCTTCCTATTGTTTTCCTCTATTTCTTTGCATTGATCACTGAGGAAGGCTTTCTTATCTTTCTTTGCTATTCTTTGGAACTCTGCATTCAAATGGGTGTATCTTTCCTTTTCTTCTTTGCCTTTAGCTTCTCTTCTTTTCCTTGCTATTTGTAAGTGCTCCTCGGACAACCATTTTGACTTTTTGCATTTCTTTTTCTTGGGGATGGTCTTGATCACTGCCTCCTGTACAATGTCATGAACCTCCATCCCTAGTTCTTCAGGCACTCTATCAGATCTAATCCCTTGAATCTATTTGAATCCCCTGAATCAGATTTTTTTAGATTAGAGTAAAAACAAAAATTCTTGATATTTGGTGATTATTATAAAACCACCTATGAAGAAGGTCACCATTAATCCCACCATAGAGCTGCCAGAACTTACACAGGACTGGGAAACAAACTCTTGATGGGCACAAACAGAACATTGTGCTCACCAGGACCCAGGAGAAAGGAGCAATGACCCCACAAGAGACTGACCCAGACTTTCCCAGAAGTGTCCAGGAGTCTCTGGTGGAGACATGGGTTGATGGTGGCCTGCTGCAAGGCTGGGGGCACTGAGTATAGCAGAGCATGCATGGGACCTTTCGAAGGAAGTCACCATTATCTTCATTACCTCCACCATAGTTTGGCCCCAGGTAAACAACAGGGAGGGATCATAGCCCCTCCCATCAACAGAAAATTGGATTAAAGATTTACTGAACATGGCTCCACCCATCAGTACAAGACCCAATTTCCCCCTCAGTCAGTCTCTCCCATCAGGAAGCTTCCATAAGCCTCTTATCCTTCTCCACCAGAGGGCAGACAGACTGAAAACCACAATCACAGGAAACTAACCAATCTGATCACATGGACCACAGCCTTGTCTAACTCAATGAAACTATGAGCCATGCCATTTAGAGCCACCCAAGACGGACAGGTCATGGTGGAGAGTTCTGACAAAACGTGGTCCACTGGAGAAGGGAATGGCAAACCACTTCAGTATTCTTGATGAAGAGCCTCTTGATGAAAGTAAAAGAGGAGAGTGAAAAAGTTGGCTTAAAACTCAACATTCAGAAAATGAAGATCATGGCATCTGGTCCCACCACTTCATGGCAAATAGATGGGTAAACAATGGAAACAGTGACAGACTTTAGTTTTTTGGGTTCCAAAATCACTGCAGATTGTGACTGCAGCCATGAAATTAAAAGACACTTGCTCCTTGGAAGAAAACTTATGACCAATCTAGACAGCATATTAGAAAGCAGATACAGATACATTACTTTGCCAACAAAGGACGTCTAGTTAAGGCTATAGTTTTTCCAGTAGTCCTGTATGGATGTGAGAGTTGGACTGTGAAGAAAGCTGAGCACCGAAGAATTGATGCTTTTGAACTGTGGTGTTGGAGAAGACTCTTGAGAGTCCCTTGAACTGCAAGGAGATCCAACCTGTCCATCTGAAAGGAGATCAGTCCTGAATATTCATTGGAAGGACTGATGCTGATGCTGATACTCCAATACTTTGGCCACCTGATGTGAAGAACTGATTGGAAAAGACCCCGATGCTGGGAAAGATTGAAGGCAGGAGAAGGGGACGACAGAGGATGAGATGGTCGGATGGTATCACTGACTCAGTGGGCATGAGTTTGAGTAAACTCTGGGAGTTGGCAATGGACAGGGAAGCCTGGCATGCTGCAGTCCATGGGATCGCAAAGAGTTGGACATGACTGAGTGACTGAACTGAACTGATGAATGACCAAACTTTATATTAATATAATACAGTCAATGTTAAAATTATAGTGAGCTTAGTGTAATCTCTGTCCAATTATGCAAATTACATTTTGGGATCTTTCCATAATTCCAGGATACTATTATTCACATTAATTATTATTTGCCAAGTAAATATGAATTAATATCAACTACTGAAGTAGATACGCCAGTTAAATATTTCTAATTGAAAATGATCATGATGTTGGGATAATAAAAATGATGAATATTTAGATATTGAATCATTCAATAAAGATTAATAAGTGCCTTCTCTGTACCAGTGAATGAAGTTCATGTTCTAAAGGAAGAGTTGCAGCCTTCCCAGGTGGTGAAAATCCACCTGCCAATGCAGGGGACGTGGGTTCAACCTCTGGTCTGGGAAGATTCCTCATGCCCTAGAGCAACTAAGTCTGTGTGCCACATCTACTGAACCTACACTCTAGAGCTTGCAAGCTGCAACTACTGAAGCCTGTGTGCCTAGAGAGCGTGTTCCACAACAGAAACCACCACAATAAAAAGCCCGCATACAGAAATGAAGAGTAGCCCCTGCTCGCTGCAAGTAGAGAAAGCCTGCACACAGCAATGAAGACCCAGCACAACCAAAATAAAAAGTAAATTTAATAAAATAAAGTAAGGGTTGCTATGATCTGAATTGTATCCCTCCCTCAGTTCATATGTTGTAAGTCCTAATCCCCAGTACCTCAAAATGAGACCTTATTTGGAGAATCTTTACAGAGGTAATTAAGTAAAAATAAAGTCAGGAGGGTGGGCCTAACCCAATATGACTGGTGTCCTTATAAACAGGGGAAATGTGAACACAGGCACACATAGAGGAAAGGCAATATGCAGAGACACAGGGAGAAGATGGCATCTTCATGTCAAGGAGAGAGGTCTGAGGGTTTGGGACAGAACCAACCCTGCCGACACCTTAACTTTGGACTTGCAGCCTCTAGAACTGTGAGACAATAAGAGTTCTCTTACTTAAGCCTCCCGGTCTGTGACACTTCTTTACTGCAGCCAACAGCAGACTAACCCAATGGGAAGGAGCTCTAAGATGGGAAAGAAGTGAACGAGTCATGGAACAGAAAAGCATTCAGTTCAGGGGAGTCCACAGGGTGAGGGAGAGAGACGAGCACTGGCTGAAGGTGATGTGTGTAAACTATTAACCCCCTATGAACACGAGGCTTTGCTTTCTTCTTTGAGTTCAGAACCAAGCCTGGGAACGTTGTATGGGATAACCTACTATAAGAGACCAAAACATACAGTGGCTTAAGTAGGGCAGGAGCTTGCTTTTCTCCCATCCAGGGGAGCAGAGGAGGGTGAGAGGTCTAGAGCTGGTAAGGTTGGATGATGGTAAGACAGAGTGGCCATCTTTGATGGCGACCTCCTTCTCTAGACCTACAGCAGTAGCTCAGGTGACAGCAGGTGACCTTCCCCAGCAGGTGATAGCAGGGGGAAGAAAGAGTGGAGGCTGGAGCTTCTGTATAAAAAAAAACTGTGGTTTGCAAGGTACATGCATGGCTTCTGTCCTCAACCTACTGGCTGGAGGTCAGTCATGTAACCACACCTATTGCCACAGCATCTAGGACAAGCTATCACTTGAAGAGTCCAACTTCCGAGAGTTTCCTGCTAACTAATGCAGAGAGCTGTGTTTCTTAAAGGAAGAAAGAGTCTAGACTCTGGGGAGCAGTTTGTAGGCTCTATCCCAGCCTAACCTCGGATAGCAAGAGAGCTGGACTCAACTCAAGTGCTTCCCTCAAGGCTCCGAGTTGGTCGAGTTGACATCTGAAGTAGACTGTCACTTGTCTGCTATCATCTCTCCCATGATTTCCCAAAAGAGCTCTTCTGATGAGGTGGCTGGCCAGGTAGCAGGTGCCAAGGCCTGTCTCTCTCGTCCACAGCTCTGAAAAAAATCTCCCCACCTCCTCAGCAAGAACCCCTCCCCAGTCATCATGTTTTCTGCCATTAGGGCCTTGTCTTGTATCCTTCATGCTTATGAGCCGCCTGGGGCAGGCAGTTTATGCGTCTGGCACGCTCTGTGACTCTCCAGCAGTCTGAATCTTTACTGCCTGTCAGAAGCATTTATTAATATTGCTGCTAATAATAGTACCTAGCAGGGGCAGACTGGCTTGAACACGTCAGAAGGCAATGTTTCCCATTACTGTGCTTTCATTGTTCGCTGGAACATGACAGGAGGGGTAGATTCAGACTTGCCTTTTCAGTCCTCTTACTCAGGTTACTGATCCCATTACTAGAAGTCTTGCTTTGCTGGCATCCGTAGAAAACACTAGCAAATACAGGCCGTAGGGTATTCTCATGCTCCGTTTATGCAGGCTGAAATGGAAAATTTGGTGTCTGTGAAAGATAAAAGTTCCAACGCCGTAGCCTGAGGTTGTCTTGAAGTGAGGTGGGCATGAAAGCTGAGTATGAGCTGAATCTTGCCTGCCTTCTTGGTTGCAAAATGGAAAAGGACAGGCAGGGAAAGCCAACTTACCTGCCTTTAGATCTGTACTCCTATTGCTCATTCTTTAAAACATTTCTCTGTCCAGGACTGTATAAATTGATATAAATTGCTAAACTTATTGAATCCAGGTTTATGTCAAAAACTATGCATGGAGCTTTCTATGAATTTTCCGTTTTGAATCTCCCAGCAACTCACTACTGTAGATACTGTCAGTTGCTAGCTCACCCTTCAGGCCAGCAGAATCCATTGCGTATCACAGAGGCAGAAAAGGTGGGTTCTTGGGACTTCCTTGGTGGTCCAGTGGTTAAGAATCTGCTTTGCAATGCAGGGGACATGGGTTCGATCCATGTTCGGGGAACTAAGATTCCACATGCTATGGAGCAACTAAGCCTGCACTCCTCAATAGAGAGTCCACGTGCCAAAACTGAAGATCCCCCAGGAAGTAACAAAGATCTCAAGTGCCACAACTAAGACCTGAAGCAGCCAAATAAATAAACAAATTTTAAAAAAGAAAGAAAGAAAATGTAGGACCTTAGTTTTACACCTGCCCTTTCAGCTCTGGCAATAGTCATGTGACCCAATATCAGCCAATTAAACTGAAAACAGGGGAACTCTGCTGGAGGAATTCTGGGCAAGACAAAATCTATGTGAGAAAAGAGGTAAGAGGAAAAGCTGCATCTCCTTCTTCTTTGAAAGTGTTTTTGTTAAGACATGAGGTATGAAGCCTTGGCAGCCATTTTGTAATAATGAGGGAGAGAGTGCCAAGAGATCCTCAGAGAAGTCCTGACATGGTTGAAATACTGATCTTGCTTGGAATCATCCTCCTCTAAATCACTTGTTATGTGAAAAAATTAAGTCCTTTTAATATAAGCCCATAATACCTGAATACTCCACTATGTGCAGTTGGGAGCATCCTAATGTATCTCTGCTCCCTTCCATTTCCTTCCATTACCCTCTGCTTGGGAAAGAATCAGGGAACTCTCTCCACCTGCTCAGTGGTGCCCACAAATTCTTTAAATGGGAGACAAGGCCTTGTATTTCTAGGATGACCTTAGGTCTGGTTTGCCCAGGACCCTTCTAGGACAGTTCTGGTTTATTCCTATTGTTCTGGCATAATTAAGGGATGCTATAAATACTCCTGGATAGATGAGGAATTCTCTGGCCACTTGATTCCTTTTTCAGAGAGAAAAAGCTGAAAGGTGAGTTTCACTGCAAGAGAACACAGCCTTCAAGTCACAGTGAAGGGGCAAATGGCTAGGATTCTGGGAGAGTGCAGGAGAGAGCACGTGGGGTGGGAGGGTTTCTGTAGGGCAGGGAAAGGCCCAGGAATGAGAAACGGGGGGCTCTAATAGCAGACTCATCCATCCCCTAGATTTTTCAGTGATCTCTGCTTCTAAGAAATACAAGGACTTCGTTGCTGTGGTTTTGTTCTTTCTCTGCTTTCTATCCTTTCACAGGGTCCCAATCTACCTTCTACCAGTGCTCCTGGGCTTATTGGAACCCACCCCTTGTCCAAAAGTCTCAAATTCTTGCCCAGATAACTCCTTGCTTTCCTGACATCTTTCGAAGATCTCCAAGATCGACAAAGATGTTGTGCGAAGTGATAGTCATTCTCATTCATGCTATTTCAAGTTTATTTTTTTTCCAGACTGACCCCTCAAAACTCGAAGTTATTTGGAGCACATCTCACCCCTACTCCTTCCTTTTTATGGACACTCCGTGACCATGTGTAACTGAAAATCAGCCTTGCCTCTGCCCCTTCTCCCATCAGTGGATGATGTTTTACCTGCCTCCTGTGCTAATAAAAACAAGTCACAAGTAGGGTGATTTATCTATCCTAGAAATGCATGTTTAAATGCATAAATTAGTCTTGATTTAAATTACACAGGCTCATTATCTGTGAGAAAACTGGGCTGCCCCATAAGCCTATTAGAATGATGAGTAATGTGCCTGTAGCCCTGATAGCTGTCCCTGGGGAGTTGAATCCAGGCATAGAATGAGCCCTTGTGCTCCCAGCACAAGGATGTGAGGCAGCTAGGGAGGGCTGCAGTGTCCAGCCTTCCCACTGGGCTTGGGGATGGGCAGGGGGGCTGGGCAGGGAAGGACCCCATTCTTCCTGATTCTTAAATGGAGACACAGGAGATGCGCTTCTTTCTTCTTGCCTCTGCATCTGACCATCAAGGTGACAGTTTGGCTTTGTGCAGCAGTGGGAGGCAAGAGAAATGCTTAAGGGGCTTTGGGCCACTGGACCCAGTTGGCGGGGGTTGGAGACGTCCATTGGCTGCGATCACTGCAAAGATTTCTATCGCCCATAACTCTATCTGTGGGAAATTGATAAGCTCCTTGGAGGGGATAGTTTAATCCTGCAAGAAGAAAACTTTTAACTCATCCAGCAATAACTATGAATGCCTACTCCACACCAGGCACTAAGCTAAGATCAGAGGCTACAGGAGCTACCCAAAACACAATCTCATCCCTGAGAAGCTTTTCAATTTGCTGGGTATTTCAGATAAGATAACAGGTCATTTTAATACAGAGTTTTAATGCTACTGGTAACAAAATATTTTTTTCCAGAAAGATGACAGTGTATCCTTTCAATGTCATACTAAAGCATTGTCTAATAGGGCAGCCCATAGGTTTTCTGACAGCCTTGATTTAGCTAACTACTACTACACAAGTTAAGATCAAGTACTTGAAAAGTGAGATCTTAACTGGCAGAAAATCGATAAGATGCAAATAATTTTTGTCCATTGGAAAAGATAGCTTCTAAGGGTTATGATTTTATTGCCTATGTGTGTTAGTCACTCAGTCATGTTGGACTCTTTGCGACCCCATGGACTGTAGCCCACCAGGCTCCTTTGTCCATGGCATTCTCCAGGCTAAAATACTGGGGTCGGTTGCCATTTCCTTCTCCAAGGGCTCTTCCTAACCCAGGGATTAAACCCAGGTCTCCTGCATTGCAGGCAAATTCTTTACTGTCTGAGCTACCAGGGAAGCCCACAAAGGGGACACTGTGGCTGCATGGGCCAGGAAGCAAACCTGGGCCTCCTGCGTGGCAGGTGAGAATTCTATCACTGAACCACCCATGCACCAAACTGCTATGCACTTTATTGCCTCTAGGACATTGTATCATGCCCAGTTTTGGATCTAAGATAGCAGTCTTACATCAACATTCTTCCTTTCACTTACCACATATAAATCAGTTTCTCTTATGTTCCTTTGACTCAACTTTATTACCCTGCTAGCACCCTTATTAATGAATTAAATGAATATTTGACATAGGCTCATGATGTATGTTTGTGAGAGCTGTGTTTTTTACCTTCTGGAAATTACAATGTGAAACTACCTTATAGAAAATGTGCTAAGGGGTCCCAGATGAGCAACACCAAACTCAGTCTTAGGAGTTTAGGGAAGATTTCTCAGATCATCTAAAGTTAGACATGAAAAGTGAAGGGGTAGGCTAGCCAAAGATGGAAGAGGGTGGTGTACTAGGGCAAAGGAAATAGCTTATGTCAAGGCTGGAGATGAGACACCTGCATCAACAGGTCATGAAGCCCAAGAGAATGAGTGGTGAGAGGCAAGGCTGCGGGCTAAGCAAGAGCAAAATCATGGCTGGACCTCAGTGCCATGCCAAGGAGCTTGGTCCTTATATAGAGGGCACTGGGAAGTCACTAAGGAATTTTTAAACAGGGAGAAGACACGACTGGATTTGGCTTCTGGGTTCACTGTTTCATAACCCAGGTGGAAATCTCGTTCACCTGTATAATTGCAGCTTGCTGAGGTTCCTTATAAAATTCCTCTATAATTCTGCTTTACTCCAGTTTCTACAACTACAATTAGAAGATATATTGATGAATAAATTCATGGAGAGATTTATATATATGATGGAATGCCCAAGAATGGATATTTACCATTTATAATGGTTTCTTTCTCTATTTTGGTCCAGAGTAAAAATAGAAAAAGCAGATGTGCAAAAAAGCAAGGCTGACATATTTCAAAACACAACTCAAAGTAATGGGCAAATCAGAGCTGAAGGAGGAGACTCCAGAGACCAGCTATTAGATGCAATTGCTTTGGTCAGAAAGGTTTCTGCTTCTTTCAAGTTTCCTTGGCCAGATGTTTCCATTTCAGAGAATAAATTATAAAGCAGTTAAGCACTTATAGCACAAGGGAACATTTATCTTGTTATGATGCAGCTTTTTGAGGACTTTTCAGCAATCATTGCACTTTTATTTCTTGTCTCATTTCATTCTCACAGGAGCCTATGAGGCAGACAGAATGAATGCTACCATGCCCATTTCACAGATGGAGAAACCAAGGCCCAGAAAGGTAATAATTTGCTTACCTGCAAGGTAGGCAAGGTAGACTCAAAGAATGGAAAAAGGATAATCATGTTACCAGTGCTCTGAATGACCATGAAAGTTTTACTTATTATGTATGAAATAAATGCAATGACAATTGCACTCACTTCCCACGCTGGTGAGGTTATGCTAAAAAACTTTCAAGCTAGGCTTCAGCAGTAATTGAATTGAGAACTTCTAGATGCACAAACTTGGTTTAGAAAAGGCAGAGAAACCAAAGATAAAATCGCCAACACCATTGGATCATAGAGAAAGCAAGGGAATTCCAGAAACACATTTCCTTCTCTTTCATTGACTACATTAAAGCCTTTGACTGTGCAGACCATAACGAACTGTGGAAAACTCTTAGAGAGATAGGAATACTAGACCATCTTACCTGTCTCCTGAGAAACCTGTATGTGGGTCAAGAAGCAACAGTTAGAACTTTATATGGAACAACTGACTGGTTCAAAATTGAGAAAGGAGTATATTGTCACCCTGTTTATTTAACTTACATGCAGAGCACATCATGCAACATGCTGGGCTGGATTAATTACAAGCTGGAATCAAGATTGCCAGAAGTATCAATAACCTCAGATATGCAGATGATATCACTCTAACGGCAGAAAGTGAAAATGAATTAAAGAGCCTCTTGATGGGGGTGAAAGAGGAGAGTGAAAAAGCCAGCTTAAAACTCAATATTGAAAAAACTAAGATCATGGCATCTGGGTCCCATCACTTCATGGCAAATAGAAGGGGAAAAGGCAGAAGCAGTGACAGATTTCCTCTTCCTGGGCTCTAAAATCACTGCGGATGGTGACTGCAGTCATGAAATTAGAAAACGATTGTTTCTTGGCAGGAAAGCTATGACAAACCTAGACAGCATATTAAAAAGCAAAGACATCATTTTGCTGATAATGTATAGTCAAGGCTATGGTCTTTCCAGAAGTCATATATGGATGTGAGAGATGGAACATAAAGAAGCAGAGTACCAAAGAACTGATGCTTTTGAACTGTGGTGCTGGAGAAAGACTCTTGAGAGTCCCTTGGACTACAAAGAGATCAAACTAGTCAGTCCTAAAGGAAATCAACCCTGAATACTCTTTGGAAGGACTGATGCTGAAGGTGAACCTGCAGTACTTTGGTCACCTGATGCAAAGAGCCAACTCATTGGAAAAGGCCCTGAAACTGGGAAAGATTGAAGGCAGAAGAAGAAGAGGGTGACAGAGGATGATAGGTTGGATTGCATCACTGTTTCAATGGACATGATCTTGGGCAAACTCTGGAAGATGGTGAGGGACAGGGAGGCCTAGTGTGCTGCAGTCCATGGGGTCACAAAGAGTTGGACATAACTTGGTGACTGAAAAACAACAACAAAATGCAATGAAGGAACAATTCTGTTCTTTCTCCTTTACTATGTATTAAATGCATAAGTATACATCTATGTGTTTTTTCTCTTGTTACTGTTACTAAATTATAAGTTCCATAAGGGCAGTTTTCTATTGCTCTATGACAAACAGCCCTAAAACTCAATGGCTTGGAACCAGTAATTTATTGTTTCTCATGATTCTGTGCAGAGAAGGCAATGGCACCCCACTCCAGTACTCTTGCCTGGAAAATCCCATGGGAGGAGGAGCCTGGTGTGCTGCAGTCCATGGGGTCTCGGAGAGTCAGACACGACTGAGCGACTTCACTTTCACTTTTCCCTTTCCTGAGTTGGAGAAGGAAATGGCAACCCACTCCAGTGTTCTTGCCTGGAGAATCCCAGGGACGGCGGGGCCTGGTGGGCTGCTGTCTATGGGGTCACACAGAGTCAGACACAACTGAAGCAACTTAGCAGCAGCAGCAGCATGATTCTGTGAATCAGAGATTTGAGCAGGGCTCAGCCGGTTGGGTCTTCTGTTCTATATCCAGGCTCCACTACTTAAAAGCTGTGTGATCTTGGGTAAGTTATTTACCCTCTCTGTGCTTCAGTGTTCTCACTTACAAGAAGCTTACAAATGATAATCACTTCTTAGGGCTGTGATGTGCCTTAAAATACATGTGAGATAACATGAATAAAGGGTATAGAACATGTTCAGCAACTTATTAATAATTTTATTATTTATTATAAATAATTATTCTTGTTATTAGATTTGTGTCTGTGTTTGAGTACTGCCCACTACAGTATGTAGCTCTTCCTCTCTGTCCATGCTGAGTCTGCCAGCCATTCTCTTTATCTCTCTGAACACTTCTATTCCATCTGTAACCACAGTCCCTCAGCAAGCCATAGCTATGCCATGTCATTTGGAGTGCATGTCCGTGGGCTCAGGCACTTGGAGAGACATAAATAACAGTGGATGTTGCTTGGGTAACTTGTACAGCCTCTCACCTACTCCCACTTCCCATGGCCAGCTTCCTGGAGCTGCTTCCAGGAGGCAAACGTGGTGGTTAGAACCTTAGTGGCGCTACCTCAAAAAGTCTATGTCATAGATGGCTCCATCAATTGCCTGGGAAACAAGATGTGTTCTGGAAGTCAGTCTGGCTCCTTGCTGAGTAGGCTGCCTGCAGTCCTGAACTGCAAATCTTCAGCTCTTCGTTGGTATTCTGTCTTTCAGGACTCCAAGGGTACCCGGGCATTCTGGATTAGGTACTAAAGTCAAGAAGAATGGGTCTGGCTTCAAATTGTATCTTTGGATTGGAGTCTGTCTGCCTGGATTTATCAGCTTCTATAGTCTATATGTCAGACAAAGTCTCTGTCAGTCATTTGTTGCTGATTTCTTTCATCTGGATTATAAAGAGCTGTGAGGTTTGATCAATCCATTATTTGACTTACGGTAAGTTATTTTCTTGACTTATTGTAAGTCAAATAGTTGATTTATTTGATAATTTCCTTAACCTACCATAAGTCAAACAATTGATGCTTTTGAATTGTGGTGCTGGAGAAGACTCCTGAAGAGATCATTGTACAGCAAGGGGACAAACCAGTCAATCCTAAAGGACATCAACTTTGAATATTCATTGGAAGGACTGATGCTGAAGCTGAAGCTCCAACCTTTAGCCACCTGATGCAAAGAGCCAACTCACTGGAAAAGATCCTGATGCTGGAAAAGACTGTGGGCTAGAGGAGAAGGGAGCGGCAGGGGATGTGATGGTGAGATATCATCACTGACTCAATGGACATGAGTTTGAGCAAATTCTAGGAGGTAGTAAAGGACAGGGAAGACTGGCATGCTGCAGTTCATGAGGTCGCAAAGAGTTGGACACAGCTTAACAACTGAACAACAACAACAAGTTATTTCCTGTCAAGATTCCCATATTCACCAGGGTGAAACTCCTTAATAGAGTGTTATAGACCATATACGGTTGATCAGGTTGGGCACTGCACAAGGATGCCCAGCCAAGTGGGCTGATGTGAGCTGAAATCTAACCCACGCTCAGCTTACCAACCCGTGCATCCTGGCTTGGACTGAAATGGTATCATTTTCTAATTTGCCAAAAATTGTGATACTTGGTAGGATATGTTGAAGGATTTACCCTGTACAGGATGCAGAAAATCGTGTTGGCTACTCAGAGCTGATCTGTAGCATGCCTATTTTCAAGAGGAGACATTTGGTATAAAATAGCCGAATTCAGAGCTAGAGAGACTCCTTTCCACCTTTTAACCTCACTGCCAGCGCACACCTAGAATTCAAGTCTGCACCAGAACAAGACTGTTTCCATTCTCCATCATGGATACTTCCTGGAAGGGCTTGGGATCAGGATTAGCATCTACCTGGTTCAAAAAATCCAAGCCAGTGCCTCTTTCTATGTCCTTCACTAGGAACTGAGGTGAAGTGTCCTGATGTCACTCACAGGAACAAGGCAGTTCAAATTTCCAGTGCTGTTCTTCCAGAAAGATGGCTGTTCAGGTGAATGGATAGTGGAGTGAGCCCTGCCTCTGCAGTCTCCTCCTCTTTTCAGAGTTTGAAATTCATTCATTTATTCATGAGGTACTTACTGAGGGAGGCAGTTCAGTCTGGCATCATGCAACCTGAGTTCAAATACAAGCAAGTTATTTAACTTTTCTGTGCCTCAGTTTCTTCATCTGTAGGACAGCAGTAATGATAGATCCTCCCTCAAATGGTTGTTGTGATGATTAAATGAGTTAATTTGTATAATCTATGCCTGACACAGTACAGGCTCTTAATAGAAGTTCCCTCCTGTTTATGCAGCATTTATAATGTGACAGGCTCTGGGCAACACTGAAGGGGATCTAGGCAGCCATGCAATGCACTCCAGGCCTCCTGCAAGTTTACTGCTAGTAGGGACCATAAGGGGGCTTCCCAGGTGGTGCTAATGGTAAAGATCTGCCTGCCAGTGCAGGTAGACATAAGAGATACAGGTTTGATTCCTGGGTCAGGAAGATCCCCTGGAGGAGGGCACAGTAACCCTCTCCAGTATTCTTGCCTGGAGAGTCCCTGGGACAGAGGAGCCTGGTGGGCTATGGTCCATACGGTCACAAAGAGTCAGATATGACTGAAGTGACTTAGAACGCACGCACACACACAGGGACCATAAGACAGGTAACTCCATCACATATTATGGGGCAGTGTACCAAAGCTTTTCAAACTTTATAAGAAGCACCTGCATTAGCCATTAGGGAAATGCACATCAAAGCAAAAATGAGACACCATTTCATATCCACTAGGATGATTAGAATTTTAAAAGGCAGGTAAGGATGTGGTGAGGTTGAGAAGAAATCTGAACCCTCATTCTTTGCAGGTGAGAAGGTAAATAGTGCAGCTACTGTGGAAAACAGCCTGACAGTTTCTCAGAAAGTTAGGCATAAAATTACCCCATGACTTAAAATTACATTTCTAGATGTACAACCAGGAGAAATGAAGATGCAGGTCCACTCAAAAACTTGTATCTGAATGTTGATAGTAATATTATTGATAATAGGCAACACCATATGTGGTACGATGACCCAAATATTCATTAACTGATGAGTGGGAAAATAAAATATGATATATCCACACCATGGAACATTGTTCAGGCATAAAAAGAAATGAAGTATTGATGCATGCTACAACATCAAAGAATCCTGGAAACATTAAGTGAAAGAAGTTGGTCACAGAGGACCATGTATTGTATGATTACATTAATATAAAATGTCCAGTATGGGTCAATTTATAGAAACAGAAATAGACCAGTGACTACTCACACTTGGGACAGAGGAGTGGGAATTGGGGAGTAACAGCTAAAGGATATGGGGTTTCTTTGGGGGATAATAAAAGTGTTTTAGAATTGACTGTGGTAATGGTTGCATATACTAAAGGCCATTGAATTGTGTATTTTAAATGGGTGAATTTTATGGCACATGACTTATATATCAGTAAATTTTTAAAAGAGAAGCAGCTGGAGTGTTTGTTTAAAATGCATGTTTTTTGAAGTCAGTAAGCCTGACTTCTCCAGCTCTGTTTTTCTTTCTCAAGATTGCTTTGGCTATTCAGGGTCTTGTGTGGTACAATACAAATTTTAAGATTTTTTTTGTTTTATATCTGCCAAAAATGCCATTGATAATTTGATAGGGATTAAAGCTACAGTAATCAAAACAGTATGGTACTGGCATAAAGATAGACTTATAGATCAATGGAACAGGAGAGAAAGCCTAGAAATAAACTCACATACATATGGTCGATTAATCTGTAATAAAGGAGACAAGAATATACATTGGAGAAAAGACAGTCTCTTTAGTAAGTGTTGCTGGGAAAAGTGGACAGCCACATGTAAAAGAAGGGAATTAGAGCATTCTCTAACACCATAAACAAAAATAAACTCAAAATCAATTAAAGACTAAAAGGCAAGACTGGATGCTACAAAATTCTTAGAACTCTGACATAAATCTTAGCAATGTCTTTTTGGATCCACCTCCTATAGCAACAACAACAACAACAAAAAGGGACATAATTAAAGTTAAAAGCTTTTTCACAGCAAAGGAAGTCATAAAAAAAATGAAAAGACAATCCACAGAATTGGAGAGAATATTTGTAAATGATGCAACTGACAAGGGATTAACCTCCAAAATATACAAACAGCTCGTGCAGCTCAATTTAAAAAAAAACTAAAAAAAATGGATAGAAGATCTAAATTTCTCCAAAGAAGACATACAGATGGCCAAAGAACACAAGAAAAGATGCTTACTGTTACTAATTATTAGAAAACTGCAAATCAAAACTACAGTAAGGTCTCACCTCATACGTGTCAGAATAGCCATCATCAAAAAGTCTACAAACAATAAATGCTGGAGTGGGTGTGGAGAAAAGGGAACCCTTCTACACTGTTGGTGGGAATGTAAATTGGTATAGCCACTATGGAGAATAGTATGGAGTTTCCTTAAGAAACTAAAAATAGAGCTACTGTGTGATCCAACAGTCCCATTCCTAGGCATATGTCAAGAGAAAACCATAATTTGAAAAGATATATGCAGCCTAATGTTCACTGCAGCACTGTTTACAATAGCCAATCCATGAAAGCAACCTAAATGTCCATCAACAGATGAATGGATAAAGAATATGTACAATGGAATATTACTTAGCCATAAAAAGAATAATGCCATTTGTAGCAACATGGATGGACCTAGAGATTATCATACTAAGTGAAGTCAAACAGAAAGATAAATATCATGATATCACTTATATGTGGATTCTTAAAAAATGATACAAATGATATAAATGAACTTATTTACAAAATAGAAGCACAGACTTAGCAAACAAACTTATGGATTACCAAATGGGAGAGGTGGAAGAGAGGACTAAATTAGGAGGTTGGGATTAACATATACACACCTCTCTATATAAAAGTAGATAATCAACAAGGGCCTACTGTATAGCACATAGAACTCTACTCAATACTCTGTAATAGCCTATATATGAAAAGAATCTGAAAAAGAATAGACATATGGATATGTGTAAGTGAATCAATTTACTGTATATCTGAAACTAACACAACAGTGTAAATCAACTACATTCTAGTATAAAAACATTTTTAATGTACATTTTCTGTACCCTCTTCTTAAGATTTTGATTCAAGTCTGGGGTGAGTTTATAAATAAGTCTTATTTTTCTAGTCTTCTGTTATACTGGCAGTTGAGACGAACGATTTGGCTAGGGTAAATCATGAATAGCTTCCTGGACGAGGTTGTACTTGGACTGGGCCATGGAGGTTAAGGTTAATGCAGGGAGAAAAACTTTCCAGGAACAGAAAACAGAACAAATCATATTCACAGGTCAAAGTGTCTGATAGAATTTGAGCTGGTATTTCCTCAAGTCTGAGTCTTACTGAGGGAAGGAACTGGGTGAAAGAAGAACATTCGTGGTCTTACTGAATGACTCATTTTCCTTCTTCGACCCTCTGGGCTTCTGCTATCAAGGTGTTTTTAGACAGTTCACACAACCTAATAAGCCAGGGCAGGAAAATGTCAGGAAGAAGATGGAGGGGGACAAGGCAGGTTGAGTGACAGCAGTTCATGGCAGTCTCTTCTCTTAGAACCGAGCTCTGTAATAGCTTCTGTGTTGGAAACTATCACTATGTGGGTTAGAGATGGGCCGAAAGGTAGCTATTAACAATCCACTGAAGGTCCTACTTTAATGTCCAAAGGGGCTCTCCGGAGCTGGCTCTTTCTGCATGCCCTACAGAAGTCTTTTATGTGGCTCACTCTTCCCATGACCTCAGGATCAACAGTTTTCCAGAAAGGGCAAAGTATCAGATACTCAAACAGTCTTTCTAGGGAGGTAGGTAAGGGGAAAGGTGATCTGAAGATGTATATTTAGCAAGTACCAGGTGGAACCAACGAAATCCGTGCGAATCACAGGGTAAGGAAGGGAGAGAGGCAGGAGAGTGGGAGTCAGAAGAGCTTCTAGAAAGAGAAGAAATATAATATCCAAATCTAACTTTGAAGGGTGAAGTGAAATCCTCACCAGATTAATATTAGCTACAAGGTTGAAGCAACTTTGAGATATCAAGACAGGTATTCTTTCCTGCATTCCTTGGTAACCAGTGGTTCTTTGGAACCGAGGTGACCAAATTGTCCTGGATTGTTTGGGACTTTCCTGGTTTTCAAATAGAAGGTTTCATGTCGTAGGAATCCTCTCAGTCCTGGCAAACTGGACAAGTTGCTCACTCTGATGGTAATATGAGCATCCCATCCTCTGTACCTCAGAAGAGAGAAGATACAGTAGAACATGGAGAACAAAAGAGCCAGTTCTTGGCTTCTGAGTTTCAAAGCCTAGACCTAGGTATGAGGCAGGATGGGCATGAGACTGTATGATCATGTACAAAGGGCAAAGCTTCCAGCCCAGTTTAGATACAGGTTCTGAGATGGCGCCGGACAGGGTTAGGACCAGATATAAGGCACAGATCCTAGACCGGTGTTGTCAACAGAACTTTCTAGGATGATAGCAGTGTTCTATAATAAACACTGTGTTCTTCAGTGTGGTAGCCACCAGCCACATATGGTTACTGAGCACTCAAGATGTGGTTAGCACTGCTAATCTGGCATATTTTACCCAGTTTAAATTTGAATGATCAAATGTGGCTAGTGGCTACTGTACTGCACACCTTGGTCTTAGATACGGCTAGGCCCTTTCCCCTGAACAGAGTCACGGGAACAAGGGAGTTGTTGAAGCTGAATGATGGATCCTCTGGATAAGATTGGGAAACCAAGAGTAGAGTGGATCTGAGCCTTACTGCTGGGAGTGGGAAGACTCTGAAAGTCCCTAAGCCAATAAGACACAAGAGCAGAAGGTGTATCTGTGCAACTGTGTCAAGACAGACAGGTCCAAGGCAACCCCAAGGGGTTTCTGGGGTCCCAGGACACTGTGGGCAATATATGGCCATGGCATCCAGCACTGTGGAGCAATCCAGGCATGACACAGGGACTTGGCAGATATGCAGGTGCTTGGTAGCTGGGAAGAAGCAACAACATAGAAGGAGAGATGCCTACCATCTAGACCTGCCATCTCGAGCCCACATCAGCTCCCTGGAAATTCCCCAGAGCCCAGGAAGAAGCCATGAATCAACTGAGATGAAGTCTCCTTCATTTTCAGAAGGAAAGGGAGATTTAACACAGACATTAAGTTCAGATACAGGAAAATGAAGTAAAATTTCTTGCACAACTGAATATATAGACTGAGGCTTATACCCTCTACACTCTCATATACTTATGTTTCCTCTTGCATGGTGCTGTGCCAAGTATGTGACAAACATTTACATAAGTCTACAACAGTTTATGAAAGAAGTACTGTTATTACCTACATTTTACAAATAAGGCAGCTGAAGCACAGAAAGTTCTTGTAACTTTCTTATAGACATCCAAGACTCATAAATGTTGCAGTCAAGATTCCATTCTAGGTTTGTCTTCCTTTCAAAACATTTAACCTCTATCCAGGTTGGAATCTGTTTATCTACTTCAAATCCTATTTTCTTTTAGAAACAATGCCATTCTTCTCTCAGAGAAGCCTTACTCACTTTAAATACATGCTTTGAGTAGAGATTGCCAATCAGGATAACTTAACCACCCAGGCCAGATGAGGAAGAAATAATGACATGGATTCAAACCCCATTTTGTTTCCTTTTGGGTACATAGTGACTCCCTATTTTGCAGGCTCTGTTGCAGTTACATGGACCATGTGAATGAGTTGTGGCCAAGGGAGTGTGTGAATGTGGGAGCATGTTACATGTGTCTTTCACTCAGGAGACAGAGGGACAGACTGAGAGATATAAGGAAGCAAAGACGTAAATCTGGTTAGAGAAGTATGTGTAGGAAGGACATGGATGTGGTTCCTGCCCTACAATACTGAGTAAATGCAAATAGAAGAGAAGAGCTACTACATTTGTCAGACAAACCACAAACCTGAGTTTCAAAAAAAAGAAAAAAGTCTTTGACTGTTGAAGTTGTAAAACAATCTCAGCCCTCAAAACTCACCCAGGAGGACTCGGGATTCCGAAGCAGTGGAGCCTCCTAGGAGACCATACTTGTCAACATCTAGTTCAGATGTGCCAGGGGGATGATAGACAAGGCAGTGTTTTCCAGAGGCTAGAATTAGATCAAATCAAGAAACCAGAACTGTTGTGATCAAGGAGTGCCTTTTCCATCATTCTTTTTACTGAAGGGGAGTAGTTTCCTGTCCCTACTTCTCTGATGTGTGGGAAATGGGACAGGCAAATGACTTGCCTTTGAATTCCCTAGTCACCGGAGTGCAGGGAGCCACGTCTGGTCACCCAGCAAGACCACAATGCCCAGCTTCCTCTGTAAGCTTCCTCTGTAGAGCCACCTGACTGAGTCTTGGCCAATTAACTGGGTATGAGCGGAGAAGAGAGGGGTGGTAGAGGGGTCCCAAAGGTGGGGTTGAGTCACCGTTGAGTAAACCAAAGGGACAAGTTGGTAGGTAGAATGGGAGAGGGTCCTCTGATCCTATGGACCCGGGCCAGTTCTTGGTGGGAGTCACTGCTTTGGAGTTTTCTAGAAAGGACCGCTGTTGCAGTTGTATGGATTATGTGCTGGACAAGAAGCCTTGCTGAGAGAGTAAGTAAAGGCTAAATCTTAGCTCATGCTCTGCTCACCTAGCCATGTGTCCTGGCACTACTAGGCTGTGTCCACCTGGGCCAAGGTCACATATGTCTCTACATATGCCCTCACTAAGCCATGGACCCGGAGGGCTTTGCCTGCAAGAAGGAGCCAAGGGTTTCCCACTGGTTTTCCTCCTCTCCTAGGAGACACCTTTCTAATTTGTGCAGAGGAGCCGAAAGGGCTAGTCTGGTGGCCCCATCTCTGCAGTTTTGGCATCAACTGGGGGTTGCCATGTCTCACTTCTGACCACTTCCCTGCCATGATCTTGCTTTTACAGGTGGTGAAAACATGAGACTCTGGCTCCTCTAAAATCTTTAATTTGGAATAAAATAGAAAGTATAACCTTATTTTCAAAGATGTGTTGAGCAACACTTCTACTTCTCTCCAAGCTTCTTCCTCCCATTTATGGTGGGCAACGAGGAAACGTGCGGGGTGGTTTGAGTGTTCCTGCAGCTCTCAGGGCTACCAGGAACTGCTGGAAACTTGTACTCATTTTTATTATGATCATTTTTCTTCTTGCCTCCTTGATTTGGTATTTCTAGTAAACCTCCTCATTAAAGCAATATTAAGCCAACTCATACATATGTATATAGCTTTTAATTATCTGTTGATGGATATGGACTGTGATACATTTACATAATGAGCTTTTAAAACATGCAGATGCACTTTACAATTAGACCCAGGTGGGGGCTGGGTGAGGCAGAACTTGGAAAAACAAGCTTACTTTCTCTCTCGACAATACCGAAGGCACCTACTGGAGAACACCTGAAGTTTGAAGGTGTAAATCTGTACTGCTGAGGAGCTTAGTTCCTCCCTACAGATTTCAGATACTATTAGGGATGTTGTTGAATTAGAAGCCAGGCCAAGTGAAATGAAATTACATCCTATTCTACATGCTGAGAGTGAAGCAAATAAATCGGGAGAAGAACAATAATGCAGTCAAGACTGGGGAGCCACTAGTGTGGTGAAGATCCTCATGTTCTTCAGTAATATCCAGTTCCCCTCCATTCTGAGCACAGAGGAGAGGCACATTGCCCACACTTGAAATTAGGCATGGCCCTGAAAGATGAGCAGAGATAATATTGGTCAATTTTGTACAAAAGTATTGAAGAGCCATTTTTGTGAGATTCCAAGTTCTCTTCATTTTGCTTTGAGTCTGGAGAAACCCAAATGGTTGAGCTTCTGTCAGCCTGGGCTCTGGACTCAGGGGTGGCATGGAGCAGAGACCACTATTGATATATGCTGTATATGTTGCATTAGCTAGAAACAAAACCTTCTTGTTCAAGGCACTGAGAATGGTTTGTTGTTGTTGTTGTAACAGTAACAGAGCTAAGCCCATCCTGACTGATAAAGCTGGGACCAGAAACTTGAACACCACTCCAGGAACAACCTTTGCTAGAAAACTTGAATCTAAGAGCTCAGTTCTGAAGTTCCATAGCTCAGAAACAGATTAAGGAAGCTAAAACAAACCCATCTTCCTTGTCCCCCCAAAGGGACCTTTCAGGTAGGTTCCCTAATCTTACACCTAAAAGACAGCACAGTCTTTTCAGTTTTACTGGGCTGACTGATGTTTCCACCCAGCTCCTGGCATCTGCTACAATTTGACATTTAGAATAAGTAAATGTAGTAAATGTACCTGATCTGACAGGCTGTTATAAGGGTGACTGGTGATTTGTTAAATCATTGTTAAAAAAAGACTGAGTTCCCTCAAATAAAAATTGTGATATAAATCCTTAGTTGACACTAATATCTGATAGAGGAAAAAATTAGAAAGTAGTGATACCAAAAGGGTCCTAAGTTAGAAATTGGTTTTCATTCACAGAAGCAACAGAGTGGGTCCTTAGTGAAAGAGAAATTCTTTCTCCTTGCAACCCGAAGGGGAAAAAAGTAAGACTCTTTTTTTTTTTTTTTAACCTACCACGCACTTTTCTAAATACATTAGTTATGTAACTCATTTATTCATCACAAAACCCTGTGAGGAAACCGAGGCACAGAGAGGTCAAGTAACTTGACTAGGGTTCTGGCTCACCCAGTCCAGTTTCAAAGCTCATGCTGATATTAGAGAACCATTGACTGAAACTGTCTCTCCCTGGCCATGCAGGATTACAACTGCTTACATGAGTTACCTCACACTGGGAGGTCCCATGAAGGAACACAGAACTGAAAAGCTATGGCCACGTGCCCCGGAATATGAGTCTGGGCCACGTGATCCGGAATATGAGTCTGGGTCACGTGTCTGGGCCAGGTGATCTGGAATATGAGCCTGGGTCACGTGTCTAGGCCACTTTTTTTGGGTCACGTGTCTGGGCCACGTGACCCGGAATATGAGTCTGGGTCACGTGTCTGGGCCACGGTGACCTGGAATATGAGTCAGGGTCACGGCCAGCTGGAAGAATTTGGGAGGGGCCAAAGCGGGGAGGAGATGCCAACCCATAATATGTACTGCTGACCTCCCAGAAATTCTTGCACTGGAAACCACCTTGCCTGAGAGATGCACCCATTGCCAGGAATTGGACCAAATATGGGCACAAATAAGGTGATGGGTCAGAGACAATCTGGACAAGTAAACCCATTACCATGAAACCTAAGACCGCGAGCCACATGGCGAAGTAGCCCTCTTGGGTTCCCTTACTCTGCTGTCCTCTGCCCAGGTGCCCCTTCCCAATAAGGTATTTTGCTTTGTCAGTACAGTACGTGTGTCTCCTCAGATAATTCATTTCTGAATGTTAGACAAGAGCCCACTCTCAGGCCCTGGAAGAGGTCCCTCTTATATTACTATAACAGTACTAGTATAGGAATTTTAGGTGCTTCTGTATCTACAACGTGTGAGCAATTTAAAAAGCCAAACGATGGATGGAGAGATGAGTTAATTACAAAGAAAACTATTGCTAAAGGCTAATTTTCAAAATAAGGTACAATGGTGACTTTTATCCAAATAAAAAATAAACAAATGTCTAAGATTTTATTTAACGCACTAATCAATGAGGGAATCAGGATGGTATTACAAACTTTCTTTCAGATACACCATATATATGGACAGATGAGGAATTTGGGAAATGAATTTACAATGTTAGGACTAGCAGAATGGGGCAATATCCAGAGAGTAACATCAGTTGCATTCCCCTGGACACAGCTAGCGTTTCTATGGCAAGCATTATATGCATTACTATCTGTTCTCTACAACTTAACTTTTATTTCTGCAGGGTTGTAAACAGTCTAGTCAAAGACAAAAGCGCCCACATTTATGAAATCTGATGGCCATTGATGCTCCACAGAAAAGATATCCAATAATCTCTTTATACCCTTTTCAAAATCTCCAACGTTTTTCTCTTCAATATTTCTCATCTTGTAGGTAGGAAGTTGAGTGAGTCTTAGAATTTTTTTGCCCCTGCGAGCAGGTATCTGGGAAAAAAGAGTTGGTTGGGATCCTTATCCTTCCTGTCTTCTAACTGAGAAAGTCATTTCTAACATATGGTTCTTTTTGAAAAACATTAAAAAAATACTTCATATTCTCCTTTAACATCATTTAAGGTTTCAAATTGAATGTCTTCACCAAAAATAAACTTAACAATGTCCCGCACTCGGTCCTGGCATCCCCTTTATGTCATACCTTTCTCCTCCACTTGTGGCTCAGCTGGTAAAGAATCTGCCTGCAATGCGGGAGACCTGGGTTCAATTCCTGGGTTGGGAAGATCCCATGGAGAAGGGAAAGGCTACCCACTCCAGTATTCTGGCCTAGAGAATTCCACTGACTGTATAGTCCATGGGGTCGCAAAGAGTCGGACACAACTGAGTGACTTTCACTTCTTTCATTTTCCTCCTCTACACTAAAAAACACGGGTCTAGAAAGGTAGACTTCGGAGAGGAAAACTGAGGACACAACAGCTATTTTTGAATACTTTCAACCTGTTCTTTTCAGAAAAGAGAATTTCTTTTGGAGTTCCAGAGAATAACATTCACCAGAGGCGGAAACTACAGAGATGCAGATTTTTGCTCAACACAAGAAATGGAGTTTTGCCTCTAGAGATGTTTTCACCAAAGAATTGGGCTGCCTTTTTACATAACGGTATCTGTATCACTTGAGTGGCTAGCAGAGGGTATATATCTTTTGTTGGTGATGCCCACAGACCCTTAGAGGGACACGATGGACTCTGTCTTGGGACCCAAGCTCCCAAGCAGCAGCTCTCAAGCTCTAGCATGCATACGAATCATAGGAGAACTTGGGGAACACCCAGATACTTGCCACCGCACCCTTCTAAGTTCCACCCTCTGGAACTTCCAGAGATTTAGATTCAGTTGGTTGGGTGTGGGGACCAGGATTCTGCATTTCCAAGGATCTCCTGGGTAATGCTGATGAAGCCCTCCTAGGAACATACATTGGCTGGTCATTCTTTGGAGGGCCCTGTGCAGACCCTCTTCCTTTCACACTCATCTTTACAGGAGACAGTGCCTATGGGCTAAGAGGCTGTGCCCATCTATAGCCTAGACTCCTCCCCCTCTGGACCACCCTTGGAGTTCATCCTAGAATTCCCAGAACTCCCTGACCAAAGACTTCCAGCTTCCTGCCTGGGCCTGCATAGATTCTGCTCTTGATTTGGCCTCCTGAATCAAACTCTGTTAGTTTATTTTTAATTTAACTCAGAGATGGATATGAGATCTGTGAGGGTTGAATTGTGCCTCCCTAAACATGTTGAAGTTCTAAACCCCGGTATTTGTGAATGTAACCTTACTTGGAAATATCCCATAACATGTCAAGTTAAAATGAGACCATTAGGGTCCGCCCTAATTCAATATAACTGGTTTTCTTAGAAGAAGAGGGACATTTAGACACAGACACACATATAGAGGAGGATGCTGCATGAAGACACAGAGATGCAGGGCCAACCGCAGGGGATGGAGTGACATCCCCTGGATGTCTGGAGTGATGAAGCTGTGGACCCAGGACCGACAGTTATCACCAGAGGCTGGAATCAGCAAGGAATGAGTATCCCCTAGAGCCTTCAGAGGTGCTGAAGTGCGTGGCCCTGCTGACACCTTAATTTTTGAGTTCCAGCCTCCAGAACTGTGAGACAATGAATTTCTGCTCTTTTGAAGCCCCCTGGTTGGGAATAAGTTTCTGGTGCTTTTAAGCCCCCTGGTACAGTAGATACTGGAAATGAAGGCAGCAATTCCGGCTCCACAGAGAGCGTCTCTGGAAGGCAGAGCTGGTTGGCTGCAGAGCAGATACCCTTTAGGGAGAGGACAGGAGAGGAGGGAGGAAGGGTCGTATCATTTCCTAAAATATGATGAAGACCACAGAGACTAGAAGTGAGTGAAAATGGTGGCTGACAGGACCTTGGATTTGCCTTGAGGTGGAGGAGAAATGCAGGTTAAAAGCAGATGAGAAGGTTGAGCGGGGGGCAGGGGAGTCAGGTCCATGAGTAGGAGGAAACAGAAGCAGCAGCGAGTCATCCTGGACCAAGGCTGACGTCGCTGTCAGGTTTCTTCAGTTAGTTGGGATGACACATACATGCACACACACGCACATACCAATGACAGCACACCTTCTCCACTGTTTGCTTTATGGTCCCAGGTTTATAAACACACAAACATCTAAATACGTGCTAAGACCAGACCAAAGGACCAAGCATCAGATATCTCCCTGAAACTGTGCTTGTTGATTATGTTGTACAGGATCAGTGATTCCATCATTCTCTCCCATGGGAAGGTCATTGGATGGAGTGGTTAGCAGCATCAGGAACTGACTTCTAAGTGAATAATTATATGGTTTGTTTTCTTCCTATTTTCTAATAGCCCATAAGCCTCTCTGTCCCAGGTCTCTGAACATTTCATCACACTCAAATAGTGATGGACACTACTCCCCAAGGGCTGTAATTCCAACTCCTTTTCAAATCCAGAAAATTCCACCCTGGGCCCTCCAAGGCCATTAGATTCTTACAAAAGTCCAGTGGGAGCTCAGGAGTTGGGGTTGCTTATAAGGAAAGGTCTTGCTTGCTAGTCATAGTTTGGGCAATAGAGAGTTTTGTGGTGAGGGATTAAAGAAAAGGACTAGAAGGAACCTGAGTATCCTCTTCTCTCCCTGGTCCTTGCACCAGACAGAAGAGACAACTGGAGTGTGGCCTGCAGTGGTTTTCATGGAAGTGATTCTTCCTGGGTCTCTGTAGATGGAGGGGAGTAGAATTCCTGGGAAAAGGCCTTGAGGACAAATGAGGAGCAGACAGGGAAGGGATGTGGTGGAGATTACTCTGGGAAGGATGAAGGGGTCAAGTGTCTGGGGCTGAGCCTTCGGGTAATTCTTTTTCTTGAGTCTTCTCACATCTCCCCACAGTACTCAAGAATCAAATTTCTACCCAAAGTATCAACCTTTTAGGATGACACCTGGTTTCCAAATGTTTTCTCTCCAAGTAGGGAGAGAAACAAAAAGCATTTTAGAAGAATCTTGGCGAGAGGGTGAAATCTATGTTTCAAATCTCTTTCCTGCCCAGATGTGGATGCTAAATCATAATCGGGGAACTTCCCCCAATTCCTAGGTTGTGTCAAAGTTTGGGGACTACCAAAGTGCTAAAAATTGGATGGAGGACAGGGAGAGGGAAAGTGACTGTCTTTCCTCTCCATCTGCCTATTCTGGCATCCGCTATTATTCCCTCCTTCCCATTGGGCCTCCTATCAAGAGTCTACTCAGATGGCCACTTGTCTGTCTGTCTAGACACCACACTCAGCTGTGTCTCTAGTGCTCACAGACAAGGATTGGTGCCAGGGAACTCTGTCAGGCTTGCCCTCTGTTTGCCCCCTCCTTCCAGCCCAGGAAGCCTGGTGCAGGTCTCTCTGTTCCGATTCCCCAAACTTTTATGATTCCTCTCCCCAGGACTGGGATGGGGACAGTGAGTCAGGAAGCAGAGCCCTTTCAGCAACATGGACAACTTAGGTTTTCATGCTTTGCCTGCATCCTCCTTTTGCCTCAGTCTACAGAACCATTATCTAGTCTGGGATGGGAAAAATGAATTGAGATCGATCATGTATTCTTTAAAAACTACATGGTATAAGATACACGCCCTGAGTCCTTCAAGATTTTGGCCCATATTCTTAAAGACAGGATTTTGATGAATTTTGTTTCCCTGTTTCCATCTCACAATCTTTCCCTGAAACAGTATAGAGAACACTTTTTTCCTGGGACCTGGATGGGAGAAAAGTTCTGAAGGTAACATGAAGTCTGTAGCAAAGTATCATTGAATTACTATGTCATATTAGGATGCTGTGAAGGGTAGACTTATTCTAGAAGCAATGTAGGAGACAGTGATAGGCTAGAGGATGGATTTGAGGGGAGCAAGTCTGGTTGCAGGTGTCTCCATTATGGGAAAGTCTTGGTAAGAGGTGATTTTATACCCTGACTTGAACTGTGGAATTGAAAAGTAAACATCTTTTTAGATGCATAGGATCTAGTGTATACAAGGAGAAGGCAATGGTAACCCACTCCAGTACTCTTGCCTGGAAAATCCCATGGACAGAGGAGCCTGGTAGGCTGCAGTCCATGGGGTCGCTAGGAGTCGGACAGGACTGAGCGACTTCACTTTCACTTTTCACTTTCATGCATTGGAGAAGGAAATGGCAACCCACTCCAGTATTCGTGCCTGGAGAATCCCAGGGAAGGGAGAGCCTGGTGGGCTGCATCTATGGGGTCGCACAGAGTCAGACACGACTGAAGTGACTTTGCAGCAGTAGCAGTGTATACAAAAATTGCTGACTCTTTATATGTGAAGAGTGAGGGAGTAGGTGGAATCTAGGGGGACTCTCAAGTTTGTGACTTAGGAAACCAAATGGATAGAATGTTATCAACCAAAACAAAGACTGTGAGAAGGAGAACAGGCTTGGGTGGGATACTCTGCCAAAAAGAGGCTAATCCATGCAGTAGAAAGAGCATTGTCTCCTTATTGCTGTATGACAAATCACCACAAACTTAGTGGCTTAAAACAGCACATGCTTATTATTTCAAAGTTTTTGTGGTTAGGAATCTGCACATGGCTTAGCTGGATTCTCTAATTTAGGGAATCTCATAAGGCTGCATGCAATTAAGGCATTGAACAGGACTGAGGTCTCACTTGAAGATTCAACCAATCTCACTTACATGGACATTGTCAGGATTCAGTTCCTTCAGGGCTGTTGGACAGAGGTTTTCCTCAGCTTTTGCCAAGCGGGATTACCCAATCTGGCCACTTGTTTCATCAGAGCTGGCAAGGGAAAGCTAAGAGAGTCTGCCAGTAAGGTGGAAGTGACTATTTCTTATAACCCAAACTGGAAGCAACATTCTGTCACCTTTGCCATATACTATTCATTGCAAGCAAGAGCTAGGTTCAGCCCACGTTCAAGGGGAGGCACTTACATAAGGACATGAATCTCAAGCTGTGAGGATTTTGAGGGCCATCTTAGAGCCTGCCTGCCACATTCAGACAGACCTAGAATTGAATTTTCCTTTTGCCACTCACTAGGTGGTAATTCTGAATAAGTTCTTTGAGTGTTCTAAACTTATTTCCTCATCTATAAAATAGGAATATTACTATCTATCTCACTGGATGGCTGGTAGGTTGAACAAGACAATAAAGGTAACAAACCTAGCACACTGTTTTTCCCTTTGCCATTCCGATTAATGACTTTCCAGATAATTCCTTCTTTGCCAGCCTGAGGCTCAGAGTAATGACCTGTCAGTAACCTGGATTCACCCCCAACCTGACCAATAGCATCAATGAGAAACAAACCCTTGTAATCCTCTCACTGGGATTTGGGGATGGATGTTACCACAGCAAAATCTAGCCTATCTAGTTGATACATCCTTTCAAATGGGTCTACATATTACTGGTTTATTGTCAATTTCTTTACCTTGAATGGAACTGCATTTCAAGCTGGTTTTTTCATTGTTCTTCACACTGGCTTTCATTTCTTAATACTGTCACTTGGTGCCACAGAAACAAAATAGACCTCTTTCTGTGTTATTGTTTGCCTAAAGGCCCAATTTTAGTTGTGGTAAGAGGGGATGTGTCAGACAAGGGATGTCATTTCCCAGCCTTTGAGGGATTCTGCTCCAGCAGGCTGAGTAATTTCTCAGAGACTAAAGGGACGCGGAGGAGATGCAGTGTCACCAGCAACAGGAAAATACCCTCACATGGTTTCTTCCTGCGTCTAACAAGATTTTTAATTGTTTCTGAAGAAATCAGCCGACTGATGATAACCATATGGAACTGTTAAAACATGGGGAACAGAATAATACAGTTGGATCGTGTTTCTTTAGTTGTCTGTAAAATGGCATGTAATTTGTAAAGCAAAAATGGTGCCTAAGACAACAATCATAGCAAGGTTTTTCATTAGAAATACCTCTCAACTTTTCCCCCAGACGATTCCAAATGGATGGCACTCTTTAAAACAGTTCATTTTAACAACATTCCTTAAAGGACCATTGCACTCACAATTTTATTATTTTTTTTATAAACCTAATCACCTGCCTAATCCTATTGATTTTGGGTCCCTCCTCTCCTTCCACACTTCATATAATCTGCAGCATTTTCTTTCCTACCAGTGCTCCAGGAGTCCCTATTTGGTCACCATTTCCGTAGACGGCAGCAGGACAGGGATTCTGGGTGTGGCTATATAAATTTTCCAGAGATATTCTTTTAGTTTATGTTTCATAAAGACCTAACTTAGGGATGAGGATTAAAAGCACATAATGGGAGGAAATAAATATATTGTTAAGGAATGGTTAAAGAAAATATGCTGCATGAAATAGGCAGTAAATGACACATGGCTTTAGATACTGTGTGATTTTGGTACTAATGACCAATCCCTTCCTCAGTTACAATGGGGACAGATCCTCTCCAGGAGGGCCTGGAGTGAAGATTCAGTCTAGTTCTTACTCCAGTAGCTCTTCTTTTATGGTTGTGGGTGTATTTCTCTGGACTCTTATTAAGCATTTTTCATTCTACTGTGGACCAGGTCTGACGTCATGAGAATACAGATGGGCACATATTTGGATCAAGGCTGCTGAACAGAGGGCTTTCTGTCTGTCCATTTGCCTCTGTATCTGTTTTCCTCTGTAATGGCGCGAAATTTAGGTTTTAACACAGCACAAACTTAGAGACTTTCAATCTCAAGGACGGAAACAGATTTTCTACTGTTTGGCTCTTTCTATTCCTACTGCATGAATCAGCGGGGCTCCTGAAATGATGGCAACCTACTCTTGCAAATGCAAACACAGTTGGTACATGGCTTCTCCCACTTCACTGCACTTAATAGTTACCAGAGGTGCTTGCTAAAAATATAGATCTCCAGATTCTGCTTCTGTTTACTGAATCAGAATAGCTGAGAGTGGAGTTCTCAACTCTATCTATAAAAACAAACTTTTGAGATGATTCTGACATCTATTGGTCAGACAACTCCCTCTATGAAAAACACTGCTTATATGATGCCCTACCCTTGGGATTCTATAGGATTTCTCAGCTTTGATTGGGGAATGAATATATCCTGGTCTGAGTGATAAATGAACATCTTTCCTTCATTATTCAAAAGGCCTTTTATCTTAGGTGGTTTTCTTGCTCTAACTTTCAAATGTATTTCACTAAGTTCTTGCTGCTCACTTGGGTGATAAGTCCACTTAACCCAAGCAACACTAACAAAGCTCCTGCTTGCAGTGCTGGGATATGGTGGAAGGGCCACGAACCCAGTGTGTTTGTTACAACTGATACATGTCTGGGAGAGTCTACTGTTAAAAGATATTTCTTTATTTCTTTCTAAGATATCTCCAAATAAATGCTCAATAAGATAGTAACCTCATTAAAGGCAGCAATAAAAAAAAAACAAACCACTCCTGTACTTCCCTGATAGAATTAGCAATATTAACCTCCATTATCTATAATATGGTGGTAATTTGAAATTCCTTCCACTACAGCATACTTGGGAAAGATGGTTAAAATATAATCAATATATTCTCAAATGCAAAGATGAGAATGAAAAAAAGTAAGAGAAATCCTTGGGGGCCCAAAACAAAGAAGTTGAAAGCCCAAGCTCAGACGGTATTTGCCATTTCAGAACTAAGAAACGTAGTTTGAGCGGCTCTGTGGGAACAAAAACAAGATCTTGGCCTTGCTAAAGTCAGGGGTGGGGATGAGATGGCTATATAAATCTGGGGCCCTGAAAGAATGGGCTAGAAAACAGTTGCTCCCTAAGAGAGATAAGAAATAAATGTGTCTGTCTTGACCAAGGTTCGGAGTGAGTAAAAACATCTCCTCAAAAGTAGTAACAATAGACTTGCTAGCATGTGGGTTTGGATTCACATTTATACTGCAATTAGTTAGAGTCAGCAGCAGTGGCCTTTACCATACAGAAGACGTTTTATCAATAGCTTTAGTTGACACTTAGAATTGAGTATATATTTGGATTTGTTGGAGGCTGCTATGTGACCTTGTGAGAAGAGGCTTTTGCAACAAATTTTAAAATTCTTGAGAGAAAGCAAATGATAGGAATTAACAGCTGGTACTTAGCTTAAAAGGTTTTGTCAGTGAAAACCCATAGTGTTCAGCAAATCTGTTAACCTTGCAAATGATAAAGAGATGGACATGGCAAAGTGACCTAGATAGAAGAGAAAAGTAAAGAACTAGAGAAGAGGTCCATGGTGATGGGTGATACAGCAACATGGTCAAATTTTAGACACTCAGGGACTTCCTTGGCAATCCAGTGGTTAAGATTCTGTGATTCCACTGCAGGGGATGAGGGTTTGAGCCCTGGTAAAGGAACTAAGATCCCATACGGCCAAAATTAAAAAAAAAAAAAAATGTATACAGTGTAAGACAAGATATATGATCCTAGAAAAGAAATTTGGGATGTATGTCAAGCATGAGAACTGCCAACACCTTTAAATTAGAAGACAAGTGGGCTTGAATTTTAAGTGTTTCTGCTTTTGGCCCTGTTCCAAGAAGATAGCTGTTGATGCCCTAGTGCTCAGTGTGGCTTCACACTTGACCACGTTGACGATCCTCAAAGAGGATGATGTTATCTGTCACTTCTTAAGGGCAACCATCTAGTTTTGGAGCTTAGGTGATGGTGACAAAATAGATTTCTTTCTTAATAGATATGCTTGTTGCAATAGCTACACTCTTTGGCTGCAAAAGAAATATAGCTGAAATTGAACAAAGTTGCAAAACCATTAATCTATGTGGAATGAATAAATAATCATACCCCTGAAAACCCTGATTTCTTTTTCAACATCACTTTTGTTCAGAGGAACTCACTCTACCAAAGCTCTAGGAACAAGAGGGCCAGCTGTCACCGACATATTGCAAAGGCAGTTGGCATGGTCTCAAGAGCTTTTGGTGGGAGTGGCAGATTATCTATCTCTGTGTTATAGACATGGTGGTTGTGTAAGTTATCATTCAGACGTGAACGTTTTGAAAACTAAAGAGGGCACTGTTAATAATTATCTGGAAATAGCAGACATAAGATGGATTGTCCTGGGGAAACCATGATGCCCAGGAAAAGCATTTGGTCATGTGTTCAGTTACAGCTCACATCCATTTAATGACCTGTGCTTTGGTGCTGTGCATGTGTGCTAAGTCACTTTAGTCATGTCGGACTCTTTGTGACCCTGTGGACCATAGCTCACCAGGCTCCTCTGTTCATGGGATTCTCCAGGCAAGAATACTGGAGTGGGTTGTCATGCTTTCCTCCATGGGATCTTCCTGACCTAGCGATCAAACCTGTGTCCCTTACATCTCCTGCACTGGCAGGCAGGTTCTTCACCACTAGCACCACCTAGAAAGCAGTGGTGCTGTGAGAACTGTCGATTAGGCATCAAGGTAAGAAATCCATGTAAACATTTGTCATTAGTATCACTTCTGAGCCTATGCATCGAGGAGGAACCTTCCATCAGTATGTGGAATTGCTGAATGCTGAAGCCAAAGAGGCTGCATCTGAGAATCCAGGTCCACAAGCGTTAGATCTGAGAGTGCCCCAAATAAGTGACCGCTAAACAGAATGCCACCATCTAGCCTCACAGCAGAGTGATTCTGGTCCATGCCTCAGTGATATCATAAATTGCTATATGTCACAGATTTTAGTGACCTGTCTTCATAGTCAAACCCCTGGACTATAAATCTGATGCTGAGGATCAACTGGGTCTGCCAAACATAGTTTGAGAATTTTAGTGCTCAAAACCAGAGATTAACACCTGAATTGTAACATGGACAACAGAAAATCATTTCATACTATCTGCATTATTGAGCATCTGCTGGTGGTGATACACAGTATGGGGCTCTGAAGTCAAACTGCCCGAGTCCAAATCCTGGCTCTGCCATTTACTAGCTGTGTGTCCTTGGGTTAACGACTTAACTTCTCTGTGCCTCGGTTTCCCTCCCATGTACACCTATGTGAGACAACGTACCTAAAGCAGTTAGTGCAGTGTCAGGTCCACAGTGGATACTTAATGAACATCAGTGCTCATGCTGAAGGTTTTGTGATTGACCGGAGGCACAGAGATGGAGAACACAAGGTTCTCATTCTCACCTGAGTCCAGCCCCCCTCAGCCAGACCTAGTCCTCAGGGGGGACTGAGGCCTCACATCCTCCTAGAGACCCACTTTGGTCCAAAATTCAATGATGGCAAACACTGAGCTTCGTATCCCTCATTAGCTACCCATGCTCCCTAGTCTTTCCTATCTCTTCCTTATTTTCATTAATAGAGTTTATTTACAGAACAGTTTTAGATTGACCGAAAATTGAGCAGAGAGTACAGTGCATTGCCAGCTGGCACACAGTTTCCCTATTATTAACATCTTACATTAGTGTGCTACATTTGTTACAAAGGATGAATGAATATCAATAAATTATTATTGACTAAAGTCCATGGTTCCCTCAGATTTCCTTAATTACTACCAAGTGTACTTTTTCTGTCCCAGAATGCCACGCTACATTTAGTCATCATGTCCTCTTAGGCTCTTCTTGGCTGTGACAGTTTTTCATAGTTTCCCTGTTTTTGATGACCTTGATGGTTTTGAAGAGTCCCGGTTAGTCATATTATAGCATATCCCACTATTGGGATTTGTCTGAAGCTTTCCTCATCATTAGCTTAGCGCTAGAAGTTTTAGGAAAGTAGGATCACAGAAATAAGAGCCACTTTCATCATATCATATCAATGGTGCATACAGTTAATGTGATTTACGATTATTGATGTTGACCTTGATAACCTGCCTTAAGGTACATTCCATCCTGTTTCTCCACTATAAGATCACTCTTTTGCATGCCCCACCATTTTCTATACTGTACTTTTTGGAAGGAAATCACTATTTACAAACCACACTTCAGGAACGGGGCTCCCCCCACCCCCCATTTTTAAGGCCACAAGAGATAATACCTTCTACCCTATGCATATATATTTATTAAAATTTGGATATTCTGTGATTGTGAGCAAGAGGTGACAAGGAAAGAAGTTATTATCTCAGTGGAAGGCTGAGCTCCCAGCCTGAGGACAAATGTTTAAATGGACATGAACTGGTTTTCTCCAGTGGTGGTCAAAGGAGTCAAATGAAGCAAAACAATAGGATGAGAGGAGGTAAGAGAAGTGGGTGGTGTCTGCCATGGGAAACATCTGACAGAGCAACTTTAAATGAATAGGGTACTCCTCTTCTATAGGCTCTAAAATCCCTTCTTAAACTAAGGCCAGTGGTAATTCTTTGAGTTCCAACCTAATTGTTATGCATTCACTATTTAAGGGGGTTTTTAAAAAGCTGTCAGTTTGATTGAAGAGGATAAGAAGCAGGAATATCTTTAGACATGTTAAAAGAACTCATTTAGCTGCTTCCTAATTAATCAGTCTGTTTTCTGAGATCAAACTGCTGTGTAATTACTAGAGGAAAATTAACTCTTAAAGAGAGTCCCAAACTATCTATAGGAAAACTTGGTTTTCTCACTGGTAGTGAGAACGACTTAACCTGCTTAACAGAGATGAATAATTGCATTAACAGAGTGATTTCCCACCACCTGGTTAGGAAGGGTTAATCCTATTTTAGAGCTACTTCCTTATAGAGAGTGTTGATTAGGGAAGAGGAGGAAACCATCAGGCTGACAGGCACTGAATCCAAAATCCTGAGATATCTACCAGTTTAGATGTTCTCACTATATTAATATTTTTCTCCCCATTGTGAGCACTGCACTTAAAGTACCAAGTAGTTTTCATAGTATGTTTTGAGATAAAATCTCCCATACAATAAATGCCAAGTTTTATTTAACCAGTCAGCCAGTCAGCATCTGGAAGCAAGTCTGCAGGCAGATTTTTAACTTCCAGGAACTCTGTTGAGGATTTAATGTTTCTATAGTAACATTTTGTTGTGGGATAAACCACGTTTGAAGAATGCTGCAGGGTTTGCTTCTGTAATGTGTTTCTTTTATCTCTGCACCATCTATTAGAGTCTCAAGATTTTATATATTACATATATGCCTGCTTTAATTGTATTTTCTAACATTATTCCCCCGTGAAAACTCACAAAACAGAAACTCAAATCTGTCAAAGGATTTTGCGAGAAAGAACTGTGTGAAGAAATGACTATTCCTCATTCAAAGCTATAAATTTCTATGCAAGGTATTTTATTTCTCCAATAGTAATATGCTTTCATTATAGGAAAATTAACTGTCTAAATTTGAAAGAAAAAATGAAGACATCATTAAAACCATTAGGCTGGAAACAATGCAGTAGTTTTTAACCCAATGGTGCTCAGAGAGTGGCATGAAGGTTCTTGATTATCCAGGATTTGATGATGGATGCAGGACTCTTTAGTCCATTCTAATGGCTGAGATTGGTGTGCTTCAGAAGAAAAAGATTTGAGATGTAAAAAAAAAAATTCCCATCTACATGTTTCTGAGAACTTTTTTTGTAACCCTGAATGTTGAGTTGTAGTTTCATTTTTACAGAAAATCGGTTTTCAGCAGGTAGAATTGAAAATTACTGTCAGAGGTGAGTGATTTCCAGGGGAGTCAGAATTTATACACATTTTATGTTTTTCTGTATATATACCTTCTTCCCCTTCTTACGACCTGAAGTCATAATCTTCCCATTGTGATGTCACAATCATTGCACAATAACTAAAAACTAAAAGGTTTAAATTCTTGTTATTCAGTAGCCAAAAACTAGATTACTGCCCTGTGGATTCCCATTTTATGAAAGCAAGGATGAAATAAACTTAAGAGATAAAATTTCATATAAGAGGTTCTCTCCTTAGAAATTCTATGTTGAAATGAACCTGTTCCTAAGGAGAATTTTTAAAATTTTTTCTTTGACATATTAGAAGAGGTTTAACTATCTTTGTTAAATAAGCTACAGGCTATTCATTAGGCTAAGTGAAATGTCCAAAGGTCAGGATGACTATGTCTCAAGTCTTATTCACAACTAAATGATGAATTTTGAGGATTCTCAAGGATTCTCAATTGGGGATCAGTAAGATTAGAGAATGCATACTGTAGGGGTTTAAATACTTTGAATGCAATTTTTTAAAATTATTATGCTGCTGCTGCTAAGTCGCTTCAGTCGTGTCCGACTCTGTGTGACCCCATAGACGGCAGCCCACCAGGCTCCGCCATCCCTGGGATTCTCCAGGCAAGAATACTGGAGTGGGTTGCCATTTCCGTCTCCAGTGCATGAATGGAAAAACTGAAAGTGAAGTCGCTCAGTCGTGTCCGACTCTTAGCAACCCCATGGACTAATATAGTCCCTAATGTTTCCATTTACAAAAGGAACACAATTTACATGTGACTTCATCAAAGAGGCAAGAGGGTGGATTCATCTTTGGAACATTCTAAGTGATTCCATCCGATGCCTGAGAATATGGTGTGATGTGACTTTGGGGGAAATAGTGCCAAGAAACGTCCCTTAATCATGTGTAAATATATGAAATTCTACTTTTAAGAGTATGTGGAGAGATTACAGTAGTATAAAGAAGACCGTACAGACTTTGGAAACAAAACTCAATCCATAATCTAGGACTTATCACTTACCAGCAGTAGAACTTTGGGCAACCTCAACCTCATCTATAAATTGGAGATAATGAGATCTGTGAAGTCACTCTCCTGGGTACACTTTCCAGTCACTCCTAGTCTCCTTATCCCTTATTGCAATTCACCATAGAGGCTGGAAGACCCAAAGTTCTTGCTCTTTCATCTTTGCAGATAGGGGTAGCCACTGACCCAGTTCTGGCCAATAAGAGGTACATGGAAACCTGTTGGGAGCTTCTGAGAGAACTTCTGCTTCCTTGTAAAGCCCCAAAAGAGATCTCATTGGTATTACCTCTTTTTTTCTTCTCTCTGAAATCTGGGGCTTCATTAGCCATCTTGCATTATGAAAAAACGTGAATAAGAATGAAAGGGCAATTTGCTAGGTTTAGCAGAATGGAAAAGTAGAAAGACTCTAAGAGTCTTTGATGGCATCATCAAACTGATGAAATGCCAGCTTCTACATTTATTGTAATATGAGACAATTGACTTTCTTTGAGGTTTAAACTATCATCAGTGAGATATTCTGATTTTTATAGCTGAAAGCATTTCCTACATGCCTATCTCACAACCATGTTATAATGATTAAATGAAATGATAAAACCCTAGCACAGGACTTGGTTCACAGTAGACAGAGAATACATATTAGTCCCTTTCTCTACCAATGCTTTCCATCTATCTGTAAGTACAAAGACACAGTGACAGAATAACTCATTAAATGTTTCACAGTCATTTATTAATGCTGTTAGCTGCTTTCCTCTTCAGGAGGGGAAATAAAAGGCCTAATAGACTATGTCAAGGTTGTGTTTAAAATAGGAGCACTCAAGGATTTTTAAGTGAGGACACCATATGGTGAGATTTTCTTTTTAGATAAATCAGCCTAGAGGTTTTGTGGGATATATTTCGGGTGGAATGGGGCTTGAAGCAGGGAAAAGAAAGGAAAGTCTTGCATATAAAGTCTTTGTAATAATCTGCTATAGATGATGAAAGTAAAACTGGGGCAGCAACAGCAGCGCTGGAGAAGATGAAAGGAAGGTAAACCTACTTTAGAAGGTATAATAATCAGGATTTGGTGTTTGATTGGATATGTGTGTGAGGAGCAGGTAGGGGTCAAGAATTAATCCTATGTTTCTAGCTTGAGCATCTATATGGGGTAGGGGAGTTGTAGAAATAATTGAGAAAAATACCGTTATTATTGATTCAGAGAAATGTTAACATGTTCAAGCATACTGAGCTAGTTGTATCCATGAGACATACTGAATATCTGAACCTGAAGGGAAATGCAGAAGCTTTCAGTTTAAAAGTAGAGGCTAAAGCATGAGAGTACGTGAGGAAAAAAAGAAAATATTTAATTTTAGTATGCTTGCAGATAAAAATGAGACAGTAATAAATGGATATTAAAAAACTACCAGGAAAGTAATGAAAATAGAAGTGTGGCTAAGATAATGGAGTAGGAAGACCCTGAGCTCACCTCCTCTCGTGGGCACTCCAAAATTACTACTATTTACAGAGAAACTATCTATGAGGATGACCTGAAAACCAGCACAAAAGATTTTCCACAACTAAAAATATAAAGAACCACAATGAGATGGGTAGGAGGGGTGGAAATGCAATACAGGCAAGACCCATATCCTGAGTAGGCAATCCACAAATGGAAGGATTATCACAATTACCCAAGTTCTCCCAAGAAATTGCTCTCCAAGAGCAAGGGGTCTGGGCCCACATCCATCTCTCCAGCTTGGCGGTCCTACATCAAGAAGATGAGCCCCCTGAACATCTAACTTTGAAAACCAGCAGGGCTCATGTATGGGAGAGCCAGAGGGCTGTAGGAAACAAAGAGTCTCCTATTAAAGGGTGTGTACAAAATCCCACATGCTCTGAGTACAGAGGAGAGGCAGTAATTTGAAGGAAGTCTGAGTCAGAATCACTGGCTTAAGTTGGATAACCTCCCAGAGAGGCAAGAGGCAATTGGGACTCTCCCTGGAGATATAGACACAGGTGGTAGCTATTTGGGGGAGCTCAATCTACTACAAGGACAGTGATGATGGCAAGCGCTATTTTGTAATCTTCCCTCTAGCCTGGCAGAAGTGGGGGCTTACCTGCCCACCAGCAGGCTGGCACTAGGCCTCCCCCCTAGGACCTGGCCCAGCTTACCAGCAGAACAGCAGCCACCGCATAAGATTCAGCCTGGTAGCCAATCTGGATGGAGCCAGCCTACTTAGTGTGCCCACAGCAGTCAGCTCCACCACCATAGACGGGCCCATGAAGCCAATGTAAGGAGCACACCTGCAACATATAACTCTGGTGGCCTCAACATAATAAAGACCACACATGACAGACCTACAGTCAACATTATGCTCATGACAAAAAGATGAAAGCATTTCCTCTAAGATAAGGAACAAGATGAGGATGCCCACCTTCACAACTTCTATTCAACATACTCAACATTAGAAATCCTAGCCACAGAAATCGGAAACAAAAAATAAATAAAAGGAATATAAATAGGAAAGGAAGAAGTAAAACTTACTGTTTGCAGATATCATGATATTATATAGAGAGAATTCTAAATACCCCACCAATAAAATTTAAAAATAAATAAATTCAATAAAGTGTTAGGATACAGTTAAAATAAAGAAATCTGTTGCATTTCTGTACATTAACAGCAAAGTATTTCATAGAAGGAAAAAAATAAGAAAAGTTACCATTTATGATTGTGTCAAAAAGAAAAAATATCTAGGAATAAATCCAATCAAGATTAAGACCTAAAGTTGAAAAACTATAAAACATTGATAAAAGAAATTGAAGATGATGCAAACAAATGGAAAGACATCTCATCCACATAGATAGGAAGAATATTTTTAAAATTACCTTATTACCTAAGGCAATCTACAGAATCAATGCAATTCCTATCAAAATACTAATGGCATTTTTCACAGAATTAGAACAAATAATTATAAATTTTGCATGAAAGAACAAAAGACCCTAAATAGCCAAAACAATTTTGAGGAAGAAGAACAAAGCTAAAGGTAACATGTTTCCTGATCTCAAACTAAACTATAAAGCTAGAATAATCAAAACAGTATGATACTAGCACAAAAATGGAAACATAGATCAATGGGACAGAATGAGAGACCCAAAATGAACCCATACATATATGGTCAATTAATCTATGACACAGGAGGCAAGAATCAACAAAACAAAAAGGCAGCCTTCTAAATGGGAGGAAAACATTTGCAAACAACATATTCAAAAAGAGATTAATATCCAAATATACAAAGAACTTGTACAGCTCAACATTAAAGACAAAACAAAAAACAAACTACCTGATTAGAAAATGAGCAGAGTACCTGAATGGATATTTTTAGAAAGAAGACATACAGATGGCCAACAGACTCATGCAAAGATGCTCAACATCACTATCAGGGAAATGCAAACCAAAACTGTAATGAGATATTACCCACACCTCTCAGAATGGCTGTTATAAAAAAGACAACAATATAACAAGTGTTGGCAAGGATGAGGAGAAAAGTTGGTGGAAATATAAATTGGTGCAAAAGTGAAATTCTGTTGCTAAGTCATGTCCAACTCACTTGTGACTCAATGAACTGCAGCCTGTAAGGTTCATGGAATTTCCCAAGCAAGAATACTGCCATTTCCTTCTCCAAAATTAGCGCAATCACTATGGAAAATATCATGAGCTTTTTATACAGAACTACCATATGATTCAGTAATTCTACTTCTTGGAAATTTTATGATGAAAACACTAATTTGAAGAATTTAAAGAATCTTCCATTCAATAAAAAAATATTTTTTAAAAAAAGAATTTTTCCTTTACGCAGGATTTGAGGTCCTGACAGCATTTCCTGGGTGAGATTTCAGAATTTCTATGATCAGTGACTGATGTATCTTCCCACCTTTCAATAGGAGTGTAAATAGAAGGTGTACCATGTCTGTTTCTACTGTTGTATGTTGGAGGCATTGAGGGTATACATATATATATATATGGAGAGAGAGAGGGTAGATTTTTTTTTAATTGTTTCTAGGCTTCAAGATAAAGAGGAGTCACATCCGAATATGATATAGAGACTACTACAAAATCATGAATAGACTTATCACTCATAATTAGATAGAGCTTTGGGGGAAGCAGGGACTGTTTATTTTGTGAATGAAAGGAAGGAAAGAAAATATTCTGGACATGGGGTAGATATAGTAGATTGTACTATTGTTTCCAATTATTTGCTACTCTCCCTGTTTGGGTTGTTCTTTTTCATGACATTGACATTAAGCTGGATCTTGTGACTTTCTGTGGCCTGTGAAGGTGAGTAGAAATGATATATGTCACTCCTGAGCAGAAACATTAAGAATGATTTCATTAAATATGAGTCATCTGAACTGAAGTGGATGAACCTAGAGCCTATTATATAGAATGAAGTAAGATAGAGGAAAACAAATATTGTATATTAATGCATATGGTGGGCTTCCCTGATACCTCAGTTGGTAAAGAATCTGCCTGCAATGCAGGAGACCAGGGTTCAATCCCTGAGTTGGGAAGATCCCCTGGAGAAGGGAAAGGCTACCCACTCCTGTATTCTGGCCTGGAGAATTCCATGGACTTCAGTCCATAGGGTCGCAAAGAGTCAGATACAACTGAGCAACTTTCACTTTCTTTCAATGCATATGGTAAAGAATCCACCTGCCAATGCAGGAGACACAGGAGATGGGGATTCTGTCCCTGGGTTGGGAAGATCCCCTGAAGTAGGAAATGGTAACCCATTCAAGTATTCCTGCCTAGAAAATCCCATGAATAGAGGAGTCTGGTAAGCTACAGTCCACAGGGCTGCAAAGAGTCAGACATGACTGAGCATGAGCACATGGAATTTAGAAAAATGGTACTGATGAACCTATTTGCAGGGCAGGAATAGAGTCACAGATGTAGAGAATGGACTTGTGGACACAGCAAGGAAGGAGATGGTGGGACGTATTGAGAGAGTAGCATTGACATATGTACACTATCATGTGTAAATAGATAGCTAGTGGGAGCTTCTATATAACACAGGGAGTCCAGCCTGGCATTCTCTGATGACCTAGAGGGGTGGAATGGTGGGTAGGTGGGAGGGAGGCTCAAGAGGAAGTGAGTGTCTGTGTCTGTCTGTCTGTGTAGGCTTCCCCAGTGGCCCAGATGGTGAAGAATCTGTCTGCAATGTGGGAGACCTGGGTTTGATCCCTGGGTTGGGAAGATCCCCAAGAGGAGGGAATGGCAACCCACTCCAGTATTCTTGCCTGGAGAATCCCCATGGACAGAGGAGCCTGGCGGGCTACAGTCCATGGGGTCGCAAAGAGTCAGACACAATTGAGCAACTAAGCACAGTATACATATATATACACATATATACATACACACATACACATACACAGACACACACACACACATTGTTTTATAGCAGAAACCAACACAACATTGTAAAGCAATTATCCTGCAATTAAATTTTTTTTAAAAAAGAATAATTTCATGGTATGGCATTGCTCTTTTCTTTCTGTTACAGAAAGAAGGATCCCAGATGCATACTCTATCTTTCGTTTAGATTCTCTCCACCCTCCGCTGCTGAAAAACAGACTCATGCCACAGAACCACAACCAACTAGCATCCAATATGTTATGTGAGTTAAAAATAACTTGTATTGTTATGAGGCCCTGATATTTTAGAGTTGTTTTGCTACTGCAGCATAATTAACTAATAATATGGGGCTAATGCATTTGTATTTATATGGTTAAAGTTGTCTCCATTAAAATCAATAACAAGACAGGAATGCCTACTATCACTATTATTATTACTGTTTGGAGAATCTAGCAAATGCAATAAGCATAAATTCACTATATAAATATGGGAAAAAAGAGGCAAAATGCTTTGCTGATAATATCACTTCATACTTCTATCACCAAGAAACTCTAATGAAAAAACAAGTAGAAGTAATAAAGAATTCAATAAACTGGGTGGATACAAGATAAAGATATAAAATGATTAGCTTTTTCTATATGAGCAACACCCATACAAAAATGGAAATGAGGAAAATAATCCACTCATAATAGACAAAAATTATAAAATAGAAATTATGCAAGAAAGAAACTGGACCTAGGTAAGAAATAAAATCCTACTGGAGGGCAAAAATTTGATCTGAATAAATAGAAATCTACACTGTGTTCTTGGAAAGGAATTCTTATTATTATATAAAAAGAAATCTGTTCTCCTGAACAGATATAAATATGGTACAACTCCAACAGACTCCCAATGTTATTTTTAATTGGACAAAATATTATTAAATTAATGAATAAAGAATGGTGGTATTAAAACCCTAAATTAAAACTACTTAAAAAGCCATAATAACAATAAAAAAGTTACAACTGTGGCATAGGACTGTACCAAAAAGTCAGTAAAATTTGTATAGAACTCAGATATGTGTGTGTGTAGTTTATGGTAGAGAAATTTAATTAACAGTCTCATCCAATTGGATATACTCCTAGAAGAAAATTAATTTGGGGCCCCTAGTTTACATTAATTCCAAAAATAAATTCATGATGTGTTAAAGAGTAGAAATTAAAAATAAATAATAATGAGTTTAGAAAAGAAAAGAGTACCTTCAGTAACATATGCATTGGAGAAATCTTTCTAAGACAGGAATATGTCATGTACACATACACACATAAATATTGCACACACATCAAATTTCAAGTATTTCTAGTACAAGAGATCCAAAATCAAAATCATAGGCAAACAACTTAGGGGAGATATTTTAAATTCAAATGCTAGATTAAAAAAATCACTATCTATGCTACTACTGTGGATAAGAATCCCTTAGAAGAAATGGAGTAGCCATCATAGTCAACAAAAGAGTCCAAAATGCAGTACTTGGATGCAATCTCAAAAATGACAGAATGATCTCTGTTAGTTTCCAAGGCAAACCATTCAATAAATATCATGGTAATCCAAGTCTATGTCCTGACCAGTAATGCTAAAGAAGCTGAAGTTGAACAGTTCTATGAAGACCAACAAGAACTTCTAGAACTAACACCCAAAAAAGATGTCCTTTTCATTATAGGGGACGGGAATGCAAAAGTAGGAAGTCAAGAAACACCAGTAGTAACAGGCAAATTTGGCCTTGGAGTACAGAATGAAGCAGGGCAAAGGCTAATAGAGTTTTGCCAAGAGAATGCACTGGTCATAGCAAACACCCTCTTCCAACAACATAAGAGAAGACTCTTACACATGGACATCACCAGATGGCCAACACTGAAATCAGACTGATCATATTCTTTGCAGCCAAAGATGGAGAAGCTCTATACAGTCAGCAAAAACAAGACTGGGAGTGGACTGTGGCTCAGATCATGAACTCCTTATTGCTAAATTCAGACTTAAATTGAAGTAAGTAGGGAAAACCACTAGATCATTCAGTTCAGTTCAGTCGCTCAGCTATGTCCAACTCTTTGCGACCCCATGAATTGCAGCACGCCAGGCTTCTCTGTCCATCACCAACTCCCAGAGTCTACCCAAACCTATGTCCATTGAGTCAGTGATGCCATCCAACCATCTCATCCTCTGTCGTCCCCTTCTCCTCCTGCCCCCAATCCTACCCAGCATTAGGGTCTTTTCCAATGAGTCAACTCTTCGCATGAGGTAGCCAAAGTATTGGAGTTTCAGCTTCAACATCAGTCCTTCCAATGAACACTCAGGATTGATCTCCTTTAGGATGGATTGATTGGATCTCCTTGCAGTCCAAGGGACTCTCAAGAGTCTTCTCCAACACCACAGTTCAAAAGCATCAATTCTGCGGCGCTCAGCTTTCTTCACCGTCCAACTTTCATATCCATACATGACCACTGGAAAAACCATAGCCTTGACTAGACGGACTTTTGTCCCAAATCAAATCCCTTACGATTATACAGTGGAAGTGAGAAATAGATTCAAGGGATTAGATCTGATAGACAGAGTGCCTGAAGAACTATGGACGGAGGTTCGTGACATTGTACAAGAGACAGGGATCAAGACCATCCCCAAGAAGAAATGCAAAAAAGCAAAATGGCTGTCTGAGGAAAGCTGTGAAAAGAACAGAAGCAAAAGACAAAGGAGAAAAGGAAAGATATACCCATTTGGATCCAGAGTTCCAAAGAATAGCAAGGAGAGATAAGAAAGCATTCCTCAGCGATCAATGCAAAGAAACAGAGGCAAACAATAGAACGGGAAAGACTAGAGATCTCTTCAAGAAAATTAGAGATACCAAGGGAACATTTCATGCAAAGATGGGCTCAAAAAAGGACAGAAATGATATGGACTTAACAGAAGCAGAAGATATTAAGAAGAAGTGGCGAGAATACACAGAAGAACTGTGCAAAAAAGATCTCCACGACCCAGATAATCACGATGGTGTGATCACTCACCTAGAGCCAGACATCCGGGAATTTGAAGTCAAGTGGGCCTTGGGAAGCATCACTATGAACAAAGCTAGTGGAGGTGATGGAATTCCAGTTGAGCTAGTTCAAATCCTCAAAGATGATGCTGTGAAAGTGCTGCACTCAATATGCCAGCAAATCTGGAAAACTCAGCAGTGGCCACAGGACTGGAAAAGGTCAGTTTTCATTCCAATCCCAAAGAAAGGCAATGTCAAAGAATGCTCAAACTACTGCACAATTGCACTCATCTCACATGCTAGCAAAGTAATGCTCAAAATTCCCCAAGCCAGGCTTCAGCAACACGTGAACCGTGAACTTCCAGATGTTCAAGCTGGTTTTAGAAAAGACAGAGGAACCAGAGATCAAACTGCCAACATCCGCTGGATCATTGAAAAAGCAAGAGTTCCAGAAAAACATCTATTTCTGCCTTACTGACTATGCCAAAGCCTTTGACTGTGTGGATCACAACAAACTGTGGAAAATTCTTCAAGAGATGGGAATACCAGACCACCTGACCTGCCTCTTGAGGAACCTGTATGCAGGTCAGAAAGCAACAGTTAGAATTGGACATGGAACAACAGACTGGTTCCAAATAGGAAAAGGAGTACGTCAAGGCTGCATATTGTCACCCTGCTTATTTAACTTATATGCAGAGTACATCATGAGAAACACTGGGCTGGAGGAAGCACAAGCTGGAATCAAGATTACCAGGAGAAATATCAATAATCTCAGATATGCAGATGACACCACCCTTATGGCAGAAAGTGAAGAAGAACTAAAGAGCCTTTTGATGAAAGTGAAAGAGGAAAGTGAAAAACTTGGCTTAAAGCTCAACATTTAGAAAACTAAGACCATGGCATCGGTCTCATCACTTCCTGGCAAATAGATGGGGAAACAGTGGAAACAGTGACAGAGTTTAGTTTTATGCGCTTCAAAATCACTGCAGATGGTAATTGCAGCCATGAAATTAGAAGATGCTTACTCCTTGGAAGGAAAGCTGTGACCAACCTAGACAGCATATTAAAAAGCAGAGACATCACTTTGCCAACAAAGGTCTGTCTAGTCAAGGCTATAGTATTTCCAGTAGTCATGTATGGATGAGAGGGTTGGACTATAAAGAAAGCTGAGCACTGAAGAATTGATGCTTTTGAACTGTGGTGTTGGCGAAGACTCTTGAGAGTCCCTTGGACTACAAGGAGATCCAACCAGTCCATCCTAAATGAAATCAGTCCTGGGTGTTCATTGGAAGGTCTGATGTTGAAGCTGAAACTCCAATACTTTGGCCACCTGATTGGAAGAACTGACTCATGTAAAAAGACCCTGATGCTGGGAAAGACTGAAGGCAAGAGGAGAAGGGGACGACAGAGGATGAGATGGTTGGATGGCATCACTGACTCTATGGACATGAGTTTGGGTAAACTCTGGGAGTTGGTGATGCACAGGGAGGCCTGGCATGCTGCGGTCCATGGTGTCGCAATGAGTTGGACACGACTGAGTGACTGAACTGAACTGAATGCTATACAGAAAGTTCACTCACAATTTAACAAGATAAAGACAATTAGCCCAATAGCAAAATTGGGGTTGGGGATACGAATAGGCAATTAACAGAAAAGCAAGTACACTAAAATGTTCAACCTTTCCCCCAATAGACAGAGAAATGAAAATTTGAATTGCCATGATGCTTCCATCAGAGTGGCAAACATAAACGTGTAATAGCTCCTCTTATTAGCAGAGATGGGGCAAGGCAGGGCGATCTCACCCATCACTGGTGGGAACAAGGAAAAGCAATGCAATCAGGATCTTATTGAAAATTTAAATGCAGATACAGTTCAACCCAGAAATCCCACTCCTGGGATTCTATAGTATAGAAATAAATGCCCTAGTATCTACATATGTATATTTGAGGACAATTATTGCAGTAGTATTTTTAATAATAAAAAGCTGGTAGTAAATTAAAAGTCCATTAATAAAAGAATAGCTGAATGAACTGTGAAAATCCATGCAGTAGGATATTATGCAAGAATTAAAAATTAATGATCTATACCACTTGACCTGGGAAAATTTCCATTATGTGCTATTAAGATACAGAGAATTGTATATCACCAACCCCTTAAAAATGCCCTCTTAAAACTTATTATGTGTGCATGTTTGCATAAATATACGTATGTGTACATAATACATAAAGAGTTACGGGAAAGGATGGTCACTGAGATGTTTTTCTCTCAGAAAGGTGTATTTCAGGCACATTTTACTTTTTTCCTCATGGCACTGTTTGATATTTTTATTGCTGTTTTTAGTAATGAATATTTTCAATTTATATCTGAAGGAAAATACAGTAGACTTTTCTTCACTGTGGGGAGGAAGAAATTAGACAAGTGCTTAAAGCTGTATGCCTAAGTAGGGAAACCTCATTTATTAATCATAAACAGTAAAAACCTGTAAATGTCTTAAATTAGGATTTGGTTAAACAAATTATGCTCCATTGGTGAAAATTCTGCAAAGTGGCCATATAAAATTATGTTGACATGTAAAATACTCATGTTCTATTGTTAATGGAAAAGCAAACTACTAAAAAGTACCTATGGTGTGCCATTTTGTAAGTAAATAACATTTTATGTGTATATGTTTACTTATATCTATGTAAATATGTATTTATACTTACAAATTATATGTACACATTTTGAAGGAGATATACCAAAACATATTAACAGGGTTTAATCCTTTATTTTTTTATCTCTGCCAGTTTTCCCTGTTATATCATATATGCTTATGTCAACAAAGAAAGTGCTGAACTTTGCTTTTCTCTTCTCATCGTCCTTCCCCAATTTGAGCTGGTCATTCCTCAGTCCTGAGGAAGAAGAGGAACTTCCCACAGAACAGAAAATTATTGGGAGAGCTTTCTGACTCTCAGTTCTAAAATCTTTGATTGTCCTGGAACTTAGTGCTCATTAGAGAGATAGAATGTAATCCTTATCTTCATTTTCCCCCTTGCTGTTAAACTTTAAAGTCACACATGAAAATATGATGTTGATTTTATTTGCTCTCACCATGGCTGCATGCCAGTAAGATTAATATTTTTCTTGGTTATTACTTCCTCCTATCCTCAGGCCATTTTCCATGTACCTTAATGAACTGGTGTATTCCTTCCTACTTGAATGGGCTTCCCAAGTGGCAAAGTGGTAAAGAATTCACCTGCCAATGCAGAAGGCATAGAGATGGGGCTTGATCTCGGCATCGGGAAGAGCCCCTAGAGTAGGAAATGGCAACCGGCTCCAGTATTCTTGCCTGAAAAATTCCGTGAACAGAGGAGCATGGTGGACTGTAGTAAAGAGTTGGACAGGACTGAGCTACTGAGCATGCATTCCTTCCTACAGGGTCTGTTTATAAACTAGATGAGAAGGGCAGATTTTGTTACTTTGAAGTTGTAGCTTCTATCTGATCTGGTTTGTCGCTCTGACTCCAGATGACTCCTGCCATTTCAGAAAATGAAACCCATCCTTAAAGGATGAAGTTTGATCACCTCCAAAGAAATTCCCCCCAATATGCTACAAGTTCTAAAGTGAAAGTGTTGGTCACTCAGTGGTGTCTGACTCTTTGCAACCCTATGAACCGGGTAGCCTGCCAGGCTCCCAGTGGGTTGTCATTCCCTTCTCCAGGGGATCTTTTTGACCCAGGGATTGAACCCAGGTCTTCTGCATTTCAGGCAGATTCTTCACCATCAGAGCCACCAGGGAAGCTATAGGTTCTAAAGCAGCTTACAAATGAGAAGTTTCAGAAACACTTCTGAGGAATGTTCATGACGGAACATGAGTCTCCTCCCAGCTCAGCTCCCCAGGCTGGACCAGCTTGCCCTTTATCCCTTAAGAACCCAGGGGATTTAGCCACACTTTTCTCCTGCCTGCTGCCAAATTCTACCTGGATTTCTCTCAAGACTTAAGCAATACAGTAATTTCTCAGTTTACACAATAGTTAGGTTCCTATACGCATAGGTAAACTTGTAAATACTTAATCTAAGAAACAATTTTCTCTTAATAAAAGGCAAGGGATATGTTCTAGAAGTTAGATTTTTTTTCCTGTTTCATATTAATTGGAAGAATAAAAAGTTAATGGAAAAAGGTTAATTGTATAAAAGTGACCAAAAAGAAGTCATTAATAATAATGTCTAATTGAGTTATAGACAACATGAACTTACAAACAGTGGCTGCCTGTTAAATGCCTCCACTTGGGAATTCTTACATGTGAAGTCTTTGTCCATGTTTTGGAAGTGATGTCCATGTTTTGCACTTTCTTTAATCTTGGGAGGATTTTAATAAACTAATCTGAATCTATCAATATCTGTATTTCACTCACCTTTTGTAAGACAGTCTGACAACTTCCAGTTTTACATAGACAAGTTTTCATTGCTTTTTCTTATGGGACTTCCCAGTGAGGTTGACTGATAATTTCCAGTAACTGTTTTATCTGGTAGGTAAAAATAATTTAGAAAACACACAAATTCTTGTAGCTTGAATAGTGGCCTTAAGAGGGAAGGAGGGAATGGCTGATTCCATGCCCTGTATCTTGTTGACAGTAGCTTCACACCATTTGGACTTGGCTTTGTGCTATGTTCCAGTAAAAGAGCCTTCCAAAATGTTAACAGGACTTTTCATCCCATATTATTCTGAACTTTGCATGTGTACATTTAAAACAATGCTAATTTAATTCCTGTGGCAGAAGAAAACTTTATTACTTGTCATTGGTCACTGTTTAGTATAAACTAGGCTAGATCTGGGAGAAAGCAATGGTGGCCCACTCCAGTACTCTTGCCTGGAGAATCCCATGGACAGAGGAGCCTGGTGGGCTGCAGTCCATGGGGTTGCTAAGAGTCGGACACGACTGAGCGAATTCCCTTTCGCTTTTCACTTTCATGCATTGGAGAAGGAAATGGCAACCCACTCCAGTGTTCTTGCTTGGAGAATCCCAGGGACAGGGGAGCCTGGTGGGCTGCCGTCTATGGGGTCGCACAGAGTCAGACACAGCTGAAGTGACTTAGCAGCAGCAGCAGGCTAGATCTATGCTTCCATAGCTGCTTTCAGTTCAGTTCAGTTGCTCAGTCATGTCCAACTCTTTGCAACCCCATGGACTGCAGCACGCCAGGCCTCCCTGTCCATCACCAACTCCCGGAGTTTACTCAAACTCATGTCCATTGAGTTGGTGATGCCATCCAACCATCTCAACCTCTGTCGTCGTTCGTCCCCTTCTCCTCCTGCCTTCGATCTTTCCCAGCATCAGGGTCTTTTCACATGAGTCAGTTCTTTGCACCAGGTGGCCAAAGTATTGGAGTTTCAGCTTCTTTACCTGGTTCTAATCTAAGAGATGGTTCTTGGTTTAGGATCCACTCCCTTCTACTCCTGATCTGAATGCTAAATCAAGCTGATCAGACTGGGGGCCCCCAGGGGGTCTAAGTTAATATCACTCCTGGGGAGTATGACTTTTCCATCTCTTTGCTGTTTACATGTCAATAACATTGACAAAAAACTTAAAAGGGTGCAGCTTAGCCTCCCATGGTGACCAAGCATCCTGTGTGGAGGTCCTGGGCTCCATGGATCCACCAGAGATGGCCTTGTCCTGGGGAAGGTTTAGGTTTGGAGTATGACATGGGAAAGGACTTGGGAAGCAGAGGCAGGAACTGGGTCTAAAGCCAAAAGTCTGAACAGAGGAGGGGCAGAGTCAGCTCCAGGATGGGGAGGGGTGGTGAGGTTCCTCAAGGCAGAGATGCAAAGTGGGGGACTCTTTTATAGGGGCTTTAGGATATATTGGAATCCCCAAGTGCTTTCCGAAGGAGCAGGGTTCTTAGTTGTTAATATAAAACACACTAAACATATTCCATGTATTTCTTTTTCAGCCAACATCTAATCTCATATCCTTCAGTCCCGTAGCTTTCAAACGTTTGAACTGAGACCCACAGAGAGAAATACGTTTTACATCACAACACATCACACACACCTATTCCTTCTTAACTGAAATCCAAGTCTCTAAAATCAGTGTCTATTATGATTACACATGATACCTGCCTTTCCTTGTGTTCACTTCCCTTCCCGTTTATTGCATTTCTAAACATGTGGGTTGAGACCCACCACATGGATCCCCTGACTTATGAGTGAATCTGCAGATTGAAAACCCTTTTTTGTTCTGGTCAGGGGTTCAGTCACTGCTTCGAGCGGCACACACAGTTCCCTGCAAATGGCTGTGCCCACGCCCGGCTTGGCCCTGATGCTATTCCCACTCCCCAGGCAAACCGTCTGTCTTCCCTCCTCCTTCTCCCTCACCTCTAAGGACCAGCCCCCTCAACCCATTCTCCCTTTCACTTTTACTTGCTCTCTCAGTTTTACAGAGAACACAAAAGCATTTCCCCAGTTACAGTAAACATGAGGATTTTAGGGACACACCGCTAAACATGTTCTTCTTTTACTAGTTATATCCTTCCTTTTTCTAATTGTCTCTATTCCTAACAAGTGATGCTAGTTTTTGCTTTGTAATAATTAAAGCTAGTAATAGCTAAATTTTATTGAAAACTTGCCACATCAAGTACTATTTTAAGAGCTTTATGTATATAGACTTGCTTAATCATCATTACAATCCTATGAAGCATCACTATTATTATTATCACCATTTACAGATGAAAAACTTGAGGTACAGAGAGGTTAAGAACTTTCCCAAGATCACAGGGTGGGTAAGTGGAGAAGCCAGGAACTCCAGCTTCTTACAAGAAAGTCAGCTCTAGAAACAGCCTGGATTCAAGTCCTGTGTGTGTGCTAAATCGCTTCTTTCGTGTCTGAGATTGTGCAACCCAATGGACCTTAGTCCACCAGGCTCCTCTGTTCACTGAATTCTCCAGGCAAGAATACTGGAGTGGGTTGCCATGCCCTCCACCAGCAGATCTTCCTGACCCAGAGATTGAACCAGCATCTCTTAAGTCGCCTGCATTGGCCAGGTGGCTTATTTACCACTAGCATCACCCGGGAAGCCCCTAGCTCTACACTTTCTAGCTTTGGATCTTAGGTGAGTTATTTACACTATCTGGGCTTCAGTTTCCTCAAAGAATCCAAGATACCACCAATGTCCATGCAAGAAAGAAAGAATTAAAAATATAAATTAAGCCATGAAATATATGCTCTCTTATCAATTATGTGATGCAACCTGATAACAGGTAATATTAAAACATGAAAGAAAAAATAAACATCTTAGAATCAGTGAAATATACCAATACTACCTGCCTCACTGGTTGCCAAGAAGAGGGAATAAATCACGTGTTCATTCTGGGGTCAGGCACAGAGGTAGTCAGTACCTCACAGTACCTGTGAGCTATTCTGGCTGTTAAAATGATTATGTCTGCTTACTAGATGAAGGGGCTAAGGCAGAGAGAGATTAAATGACTGTTCCTAGGTAGGAAATTGGTGGTACTCAGATCTAGCTGAAGTCCTGAACTCCCTGCCAGTTGAGGCTGCCTTCGCCCAGCTAGGTGAGACTCGGGCACTGTGGAAGTGAAAGTGAAAGTCGCTCAGCCGTGTCCGACTCTTTGTGACCCCATGGACTGTAGCCTGCCAGGCTCCTCTGTTCATGGAATTCTCCAGGCCAGAATACTGGAGTGGGTAACCGTTCCCTTCCCCAGGGGATCTTCCCGACCCAGGGATCCAACCCAGGTCTCTTGCATTGCAGGCAGATTCTTTACTGTCTTAGCCACCAGGGACGCCCAGGCACTGTGGAACCACATGCCAAATCGCCACACCTTCCCTTTGCTTTAGGTGCCTTGATCAAGACCTCCGGGGCCCACTTGCTTCAGGGGTCACCCAAATGGCTTCATTTTTCCTGTTTCAAAACAGTCCTGAAGTTTGTCATAATGTGCTGTATTGCTCACATTTCCAGTGGGGAGGGGGAGTCTAGACTTTCTGACTTACAGCAAATCACCAAATGCACAAATACCAAGTCCACTTAAGGACTCCACTCCCACTTTCACACTCAGATGTGGCCAGAAGTAGTCCAAGATTTCACAGAGCCGAGATCAGCGAAATGGGTAGCGTTTCCCCATGATTCCTCTTCCAAGCACTTAACACTGATGTATGTCCCTCCCCTGTTTGCTCAAGGATGTTTAAAAAAAATGTCATTTGTGAAGAAAGATAAAGAAAAAAACCCACGAAAATGTGAATTTCCACTCCCACTGCCATATATAAGCTATTAGAGCTACTGTCAATGCTCTCCCGGGTGGCTATTTCTCTATTAAATATACACACGCACATGTGTACATGTTCTTCACCTTCACTATTCACGTGAACATTTTATTCACACAAATTCTCCGACCTGTGTTTTATTTTTGCTTCATAGCCACAGCTTTGAGGTAATTATTTGACACTTTTAATGACATTTTAACTTGACCAGAAGGGGCATTTGCATCAGCATGGCAGTAGGTTTGGGGGGAGCAATACAGAAAGGGCTCATTTGTTAACAGCTGGGAGACTGAACCTGGAGACCCCCTGCTTAACCTGGGGGTCCCTGACAGGCTGGCTTAGAAGGATCACTATCCTCTGAGACGATGGAGTAAGTGGTGACTTTTGCCCCTGAGGACAAAAGCTTTCTTGTAGAGACAGCACTAGGCCTTAGGTGATGTCTTCGTGCAGACATTTCATATCAGAACAAAGGTTACATCTGACACTATTAATTGCAGCCTTTCCAGATAACTATTTTCTCTCGTACCCTGTTGGGACTGCTCATGTTCTCAGGAAAGAGCATCCTGTGGTGAGCCCTTCTTATTTGTCATCCTCTTTTGTCTTCAGAGAGAGCAAAAATGTGAGACAGGGTGCAGCCCAGCCACACACCTGCTTCCTCCTGCCTTGTCACGGTGACAAGTCTCAGAGCAATTTGAGAGCTGAGAATTTTCCCCTAGAGAAAGAGATGAATGCACCTCCACTGGCTGTGAAGTGTTGCCTGTATCTTCATGGAATTCTCAATTACTCTGACCATGACCCTTGCTGAGGGCCCTCATTCTTTTTTTCTCGGATTGAACTCACCCTTGGTGGCCCTGCTGCTCCAGATAGCCTTTGTAGTTGACTGATTTTACATGTCCACAGGGAGCCTAAGGAAGGGAAACACTCATTCCTTGGCTATTTCCTTCAAACTGCAAGACAGGCCCTCCAGTTTCCAGGTCAACCAGCGCTAGTTAGAGTCTCAGCTTGAGGTCTGGGTTCAGAGGCTGTGGCCAAAATGGTTCCTGTCTAGTCACCAGATGACCCCTATGTGGGCTCATTCCCCAATACTAAGAATCATCAGCTTCACCACACCTTGGAGGAGAGGTCCAGTGCCCTCTCCTGATCCCAGAAAGAGGGCATGATTTGTTTTTCCTAAGGAAAAGGAATATTTGCCTTGGAGATCCAAATCTAAGTGTTCCCGAAGAGGCAGCTGAACGCAAAGGTCACCTTTTAGTCTCCACCCACAAAGGCACCATTTTAATGGGATATTTTCCAACTTCAAATTCTGAAGATCCAATCTATCCCATGGAGAAGGCAATGGCACCCCACTCCAGTACTCTTGCCTGGAAAATCCCACGGATGGAGGAGCCTCATAGGCTATAGTCCATGGGGTCGCTAAGAGTTGGACGACTGAGCGACTTAATTTTCACTTTTCCCTTTTGTGCACTGGAGAAGGAAATGGCACCCCACTCCAGTATTCTTGCCTGGAGAATCCCAGGGACGGCGGAGCCTGGTGGGCTGCCGTCTATGGGGTCGCACAGAGTCGGACACGACTGAAGCGACTTAGCAGCAGCAGCAGCAGTAATCTATCCCAGGAATCCCTATTTCATATATATTTTGCCATGATCGAACAAAAGTCTGTTAAAATTAATATTTTACTTAATATATTATCTGTATATTTTCCTATAATCTAATATGTTTATATTCTATGATTTTTCATGAACTGTTTAGTATTCCATTGCATGGTATCAGCCTGAATAGGCCAAGTTAAGCTACAGTAACAAACATAAATCTCAGTGACTTAAAACAATTTTTAATTTCTTGCTCACTCTGTGTATCTGTTGTGGGTCACCCAGGGGCTGCAATTCATATTGTTTCCACGGCATGACCAGGCAGAAGGAAAAGTGAATATGGAAAACTACACAATGATCTTTAAAATTTCTGCCTGGAAGCAGCATGCTACTTGCATTTTTGTTGCTTACATTTCCTTGGCTAAAGCTAGTCACAAGGCCTCACTTAACAAGAAACGTAATCCTGCCATGTTTACAGAAGAAAAACTGGAAACATTTTGTGGATAGCACTGGTGATTACCATAAATGGATATAACATAGTAAACCAATACAGTACCCTATTTTTGGACACATTTTTTTTTTTCCCCAAATTTTGCCTAAGTTGAATAACTTCTTGGATGTGAATTTCTTTAAGATATCCAATGACTTCCAAAGAATTTCAGATGAGAATGTTAGTGAATACAGTCACGTATACTGACTTGGTGCAAATCTCCAACATATTAGAAGCCTCAAGCAGTGTTATGGGAGTGGATCTTGGCCTCTGGCAGTGCTCTAAATTACAATAGTTCAAAGGAAAGTAGGCAATAAGAATCATATTATTCAAATCTGCTTCCTAGATTGCCTAAGAATTGTTTATCTATTGTTTTTCTTTTTAATTAACAATGAACCCTCTATGCCTTTGTATAAGAAGATTTCCAATGTGATCAGATCCAGCAAAAACGTCACCAGTTTGAAAATTATCCATCAGCTGTTGCCCCTACTTCTGAATCTATGCCATGCTTTGGATGCCTAAGTGAGTGCATGTGGCTTCAGGTGCTATTTCCTAATCCTTTCCAATCCCACATGGAAACTTGCTCAGATACCCAGCTACATAGTACCTCTAGCGATGGACAAGCCCATCTACAATCTAATCATACACTCCACAGCCAGGGACACTAAATTTATTTAATAGCTAATGAGCTAATGGGCTAATATCCAACATTAGCTCTAGGGTCTGGCTAGCATCCAAGGTAAATCAAGATACCTGGGGAGGTAATAACACAGAACATCTTGGCAAAATCAGAGTCAAGGACAACTACTCTCCAGAACCAGTTAGTGCCTAGGTAAATATTGACCAGACAAACTCAGTCAGTGGCTACTCTGGCTAAGTTATCTCATTATAATGGCCAGATGAGAGGCAAGGTGACACTGCTTTCCATGTTGTGTGAAAGGTGCAGGTGACATGCAAATTATGGCTGTCCTCAGGGAAACATCCATCCTACTTTTCTACGTTGATGTTCCAAGTCTGCCTCCAGTTACTCTGCTTACAGCTTTTGTAATTTAAGGCTACTTTATCCAAATGGTATTTCATGGATTACTATATGTAAATTTAAGGGACTAGATCTGATAGACGAGTGCCTGATGAACTATGGACAGAGGTTCATGACATTGTACAGGAGACAGGGATCAAGACCATCCCCAAGAAAAAGAAATGCAAAAAAGCAAAATGGCTGTCTGAGGAGGCCTTACCAATAGCACAAAAAAGAAGAGAAGTGAAAAGCAAAGGAGAAAAGGAAAGCTATTCCCATTTGAATGCAGAGTTCCAAAGAAACAACAAGGAGAGATAAGAAAGCCTTCCTCAGTGATCAATGCAAAGAAATAGAGGAAAACAACAGAATGGGAAAGACTAGAGATCTCTTCAAGAAAATTAGAGATTTCTATAATTAGAAATTATAATTATAATTCTGTAATTAGAATTAGGAAACAATTCAAGCAAAGATGGGCTCGATAAAGGACAGAAATGGTAGGGACCTAACAGAAGCAAAAGATATTAAGACGAGGTGGCAAGAATACACAGAAGTACTGTACAAAAAAGATCTTCAAGACCCAAATAATCACGATGGTGTGATCACTCACCTAGAGCCAGACATCCGGGAATTTGAAGTCAAGTGGGCCTTGGGAAGCATCACTATGAACAAAGCTAGTGGAGGTGATGGAATTCCAGTTGAGCTAGTTCAAATCCTCAAAGATGATGCTGTGAAAGTGCTGCACTCGATATGCCAGCAAATTTGGGAAACTCAGCAGTGGCCACAGGACTGGAAAAGGTCAGTTTTCATTCCAATCCCAAAGAAAGGCAATGCCAAAGAATGCTCAAACTACTGCACAATTGCACTCATCTCACATGCTAGCAAAGTAATGCTCAAAATTCTCCAAGCCAGGCTTCAGCAACACGTGAACCGAGAACTTCCAGATGTTCAAGCTGGTTTTAGAAAAGACAGAGGAACCAGAGATCAAATTGCCAACATCCGCTGGATCATCGAAAAAGCAAGAGTTCCAGAAAAACATCTATTTCTGCTTTACTGACCATGCCAAAGCCTTTGACTGTGTGGATCACAATAAACTGTGGAAAATTCTTCAAGAGATGGGAATACCAGACCACCTGACCTGCCTCTTGAGAAACGTGCATGCAGGCCAGGAAGCAACAGTTAGAACTGGACATGGAACAACAGACTGATTCCAAATAGGAAAAGGAGTATGTCAAGGCTGTATATTGTCACCCTGCTTATTTAACTTCTATGCAGTGTACATCATGAGAAATGCTGGGCTGGAGGAAGCACAAGCTAGAATCAAGATTACCGGGAGAAATATCAATAATCTCAGATATGCAGATGACACCACCCTTATGGCAGAAAGTGAAGAAGAACTAAAGAGCCTCTTGATGAAAGTGAAAGAGGAAAGTGAAAAAGTTGGCTTAAAGCTCGACATTCAGAAAACTAAGATCATGGCATCTTGTCCCATCACTTCATGGCAAATAGATGGGGAAACAATGGAAACAGTGACAGACTTTATTTTTGGGGGCTCCAAAATCACTGCAGATGGTGATTGCAGCCATGAAATTAGAAGACGCTTACTCCTTGGAAGGAAAGCTATGACCAACTTAGACAGCATATTAAAAAGCAGAGCCATTACTTTGCCAACAAAGGTCTGTCTAGTCAAGGCTATGGTTTTTCCAGTAGTCATGTATGGATGAGAGGGTTGGACTATAAAGAAAGCTGAGCAATGAAGAATTGATACTTTTGAACTGTGGTGTTGGAGAAGAGTCTTGAGAGTCCCTTGGACTGCAAGGAGATCCAACCAGTCCATCCTAAAGGAGAGCAGTCCTGGGTGTTCACTGGAAGGTCTGATGCTGAAGCTTAAACTCCAGTACTTTGGTCACCTGATGTGAAGAGCTGACTCATTTGAAAAGACCCTGATGCTGGGAAAGATTGAGGGCAGGAGGAGAAGGGGATGGCAGAGGATGAGATGGTTGGATGGCATCATCGACTCAATGGACATGAGTTTGAGTAAACTCTGGGAGTTGGTGATGGACAGGGAGGCCTGGCGAGCTGCGGTCCATGGGGTCACAAGGAGTGGATGACTGAGCCACTGAATTGAACTGCTATGTGTATTTGGGAGGAAGTGCAGTGAATCTTTAAAAAGATTCATTTTTACATACATTTGCAAAATAATAGATTAATCAAAGATAAATAAAACTCCTTATTGCAAGTCTTCTCAGTGTCTTTAGTATGCTAATGTATTGTAATCTCAAAGAAGTACCTAGTGTTTATCGATATAAATGACCCCATTACATTTTCTTAGGAAGAAGCAAAATATCATTAATACAGAAGGAAATGTCTTGCCTCTTTCCTGACCTGTCCCCTCTATGAAAACCTTACTAAGTTTAATCAGCATCTCTCCCTTAATTTGATATTCACACTTCATGGTCTTCCCACATAAATCAAACTACACATAAGAGTGGAAGACTCAGTAACTGGAAGAAATGATTGCCATCAGAGAGGGCTAGAACTTTCTTGAAAGATAAAACAATGGAAATAAAGGAGGAGAGGAAGAAAAGCGAAGACCAAGAGAGGAGCAGAATATAAAGAAAGGGAGAGGAGAGGTCTTGGGAAGCTTTGAGATATGAGGCAATTTTAGAAGGAGAATAATGAGGAAAATAAAAATTTAAGAAATAATTTTGTGAAACTATGAATAAGATTTCAATGTTTTTTGAGAAATGCAAGAAGGAGAAAGACAGCAATCACACCTCATTATTGGACTGTGTTTCTTGAATGCTCCCTGTGTTTAGACTGGCCACAGGAACCCTGGGGTTTATTCAGGTTACAGCAAAGCCCCTCCACACCAGTAGTAATATCTTTAGAGAACTGCTGAGTAACACTGCTTTTCAATGCACACAACCAGCAATGGAGGTAGGGAATTAAAATATTTATTGCTTTTGGTTCGAGGTCTTTTTAAGTTTTATAGAATAAAGATTAAAAGAATGACTTTCTTTTTTAAATGGTAAGGATCGAAACAAAACTAAGAATGAAGTTTTGAGCCCAAGAGAAGGTTGCATTTTAGAAATTAGTCTCCTGAAACAAACATCGGAGCAATACTTTTTCACACAATTTTACTTGTTGCTTTGATTAAAACATACAATTTTCAGTTAGGATAAATGAATTTACATTAGGCCTCAGATGGTAAAGAATCTGCCTGCAATGCAGGAGAGCTGGGTTCAACCCCTAGGTCAGGAAGATCCCCTGGAGAGGGGAATGGCAACCCACTCCAGTCTATTCTTGCCTGGAGAATTCCATGGGCAGAGGAGCCTGGTGTGCTACAGTCCATGGGGGTCACAGAGAGTTGGACACGACTGAGCAACTAACACGTTCAAGTCACCTGTTTGGCTGCCTATGAAATGGAGCAAAACCCTGTGATCCTTGTCCCCCATGTCCTCTGCCTGCCTTTTGTCTGTTGAAAAACTAGCCAAAGAATAAGTTTAGTCAGAGAAGTGAGAAAATGCAGAAACAAAAGAAAACAGTCAAAGGAGACCAAATAATAATAGTTTAGCTATTAAGAAAAGTCAAGGACCTCTAGTTCCTTCTCAAGGGATACAGATAATATTCTGAGCCATACCCTGTGAGCTGTTTTGCAGATACTGAAACCCTTGCCAGGTAGAAGAAGCTAGCTACATGATGAGCAGACTGTAGTCATGACATAAGCTGCCAAAATCCTGAGAATTGGCCTCAAAGAAATGGAAACAAACCCGCCCTGGAACTAAAGGTTAACTGTACGTAAAACAATCAAGATGATGCTAGTCAGACCACAGATGACCAATTTCAAGATGACTATCAGAGATGACTGTGTTATTTCTGCATGTAACCCCTTCCCACAGCCTATAAAAGCTCTAGCCCACTGATTGTCAGTGGGGAAAGAGTTAGCCTCTGGACAGACATCTGACCTCCCCACCCTGACCCCAACTGCTGGCATTCAAAATAATGTAAAGTTTCCTTTCCACCAACCAGGCCTCTTTATTGGCTTTTGAGCTGTGAGCAGCTGGATCCCTACTTTCAGCTATACCTGTGGATGTTAGTGTGTTAACACTACATCATACTACCTCAGATTGTTAGAATTAAATAAACTAATACATGTGAAACATTTAGACCAGGACTTATCATGTAGGTGGACTTTCCTGGTGGCTCAGATGATAAAGACTCTGCCTGAAATGCAGGAGACCTGTATTTGATCCCTGGGTCAGGAAGATCCCCTAGAGAAGGAAATGGCAACCCACTCCAGTATTCTTGCCATGGATAGAGGAGTCTGGCAGGCTACAGTCCATGGGTCACAAAGAGTTGGACATGACTGAGCAACTAACACTTTATCCAAGATTTATCCAAGGGTTCTGTATATTTAGTTATCATTTTTATTACCAAATTTCACCACTTTAAAGCATACTTTTTTTTGCACGTGTTGCAACATCTCTGAAGTTGGGATAGCGTGCCTTAAACTGATCAGTAACTTTTTTTTTTTTAGTGGTACGTAAAATAAGTGTTTCTGACAACTGATGGTGTCTTTAATTCAAAACATTATTACTTTTTTTCTTTTTCTCCCTTATTTTTGGGTATTTTACTGCATTTTTCTATTCAACAAGTGATTGCCTTTCTTTTTACATACTGATTGTTGAATACATAACTCATATAAGGAACAGAAGACCACAAACCCCACCCCCACCCCTATAAGACCTGTCAGGGTGAAAGACATTTGTGAATAAGCAAGGTTTCAGATGACTCACTGCTCATTTATCATACCATGATTAATAGTTGATAAAATATTTGAAATAAATTAATCAGAAGAGAAACTCCAAGGCAGGAATAGTAAGGAAGAGAAGACTTGTTGTATGGAGCCTTGTAAAATACATAGATGTAATCAGATTACTGGGTTTACTAATAATCTCCACTCCTTTGAACATCTTTGTAGTAGTGGAAACTTCAGGTACATGAATGTCTTATCAGTCAGGAGTCTTCAGTTATGAGCAACAGAAACTGACTCTTGGCAACTTAAGCAAAAAGGGAGATTTGGGGGAAGGACATGAAATAGCAAAAAAGAATAGACTCTTAGAACCAAATTCAGAAATGACTGGAAAACCAAGTTTGTCACCAGAGCAACCTTCTAGATCTTTATGGCGTCAAGAACACCTACCTTTCTTACGAGGGAACACTGCTGTTGGAAAAGTGGCATCGGTTACACGCCTGCTCCACAGCTGAGGCAGAGCAGGGCCCCTTGATTACAGTCTTATCAAGCTGTACCTACTAAAGAGGAATAAATCTTCAAAAGCAATCAGGTACTACTCTTAAGGGAATACGGAATAGATGTCAGCCTGCCCAAAGCCAAACATCCATTACCAATTTGACCAACAGCAGTCAGCAGTTGGTCATCCAAGCAGGTTACATTCCACAATCAGCATGAAAGTCCATTGCAAACTGGAAAGAACCCTAAGCACCCTTCCAGTCCTTGTACCCAGAAGGCATCCTCCCCATCACAGCACTGTAAATAAAGAAGGACTTGAAGGCAGTACAGGGCGGGGCAAATGCCATCCTGCCCAACCTGTTGTCAGTGATCACACCCCACACAGAGCACCATGTGGCTGAAACTGTAGGCCACAAGGAAAGGCATTTCCTGAGGGCACAGCTAGATTCCTCCTTCGGCCTTGCCACACTTACCCAGCTCTGAGCACTGCATGATCATACAAGTGAATCTCATTAGCTTGTGTGCAAAGTACTCAAATTTGCTTTTATGCACAAGATTACTTCTAGCTGATGGCTTGACTTACACATTAGATGATTCATCGTGTGGATGCAAACACTCTTCGCTGTTCCCAGGGTTTCATGAGTCAACTTGCCTCCATTCACTTGGGGGCATGCTGGCTGGCCCTGTTTCCACCACCTGGCTGTTTGGTGTTTTATCCGGCTTCCAGGTGCCACTCTCTCCTTCCTGGCTCACCTTCAGCTCCCTGCTTTGCTTTTGCAGCCCTCCTGATTATACAAACAAAGGCCTCCTTGGGAGGCATGCGTCCTGCCATGGAGAAAAACAAATCCAAGGAGAGGTGCTGTGTGTGTCACTTGCTTTCTTGGCAGGAGCAGGATGTTAATTTTTGCAAAGGCAGCTGCAGCAAGAAGTCTGTCCCTCAGGCTTGGCAGGAGCAGAGAGGGCAACAAAGGCTTCATGGGGGTCTAATCTGCAAGAGGCCCTGGGTAAAGCTAGTCTTATTTCCATCTGTTACTTGTCTCAGGGTCTGCTTGATTATTTCTGCATATAGTGAGAGCTTCCTTTTTTTCCATTCTGACTTAAATACTGTCTTATAGACATCGAGAGATATGAGAATTTAAAGGAAAGCTGCCCAGTCCATATTTTTGTGTAAAACTGGATGTAGGAGACTGAAAGTACTGCAATTTCTAGTTCAATGTGGTGTTTCAACATAGGATTAGAAGGGATTGCTTTATGATTTATGTTTATGCTTATCTCTGCATTAATGCGGGTTACATGCATGGTTCTGTGTTAACGGCTGATCCTGTACACAGGCAGTTCTGACAGTTCCAAGAAGTGCTTTCACAAGCTTAGTTCTGAATTGTTTGCCTTGTCCCAACTTGCACTCTGCAATCCGACTCGCTTCCCTCCCCTTCTGGCCCCTAGGCTCTGGCTTTTCCACGTGTGACCTTGCCTCGTTCCTTGGACTTCACACCTGGCACCAGTTTTCTAATTACAGCCTTGCACTGCCTTTCCTGATGAGAGTTCAGATTTCCCTTCTGGCCTTGTTTCCTTCATCCATCAGCTCAGACTTCAGCACCTTCAACATCTCCTTTCTGACCCGAGGATGCCTGTGAACAGTATCTGTTTCAACTCTGTCAGCAGAACCAAGACACGTAATGAAAAAGCAAACACAGAATCAGAAGCTTATGGTCTACTGGAGGAGACAGGATCTGCATACGTTGAACAACAAGATTTTGGTGCACAAAATCGGTGCTCAGAGATGAAGGACTGTTAAAGCCCAACTTTCAGAAATAATTTTGTAGGTGAGGGGTGATAAACCAGATTTATCTCTCTTGCCAATTCCAATTAGTTGGTAGCACCAACTGTGGAAGAAGTATCCTAAAGCTTCATCTGGGTTGAGCAGGAAAGAGAATCTTGATTACTGAAGTTGGCCTTGAATAAAGCAACATGCATTTTCCACGCCTGCTGTGATAAATAACCCACTATTTAGAAATGTTTAAGTGGAAGAGTTTAGAAAAATGAATCAGTATTTTAAGGAGATTAATTTGTTTCAGAGCAGAATGGATTAGAGGAGGACAGTATGTTTTCAGAGAAATGAGTTGATAGGTTCTTACAGTCTGGTCAAGAAATGACAAAATGGAAAAACATAGTTCCTCAAAGGGGGCAAAACAATGACATAAACTGGTGGAGCACAGTTCTCTGGAAGGAAGTGTGGGTGGAGCCAGGGTCATTAGGAATTAACTGACTGTAGGCAGAAGGTCACAGTGGAAGAAGCAATGATTGCTTATCCTTTCTGAGGACGGACCAAGTCAGAACATCTGTTCTACTCCCCCCCACTTCCAAACTCGAAGAGGCATCAGCATTAACGGCAGCCAAAAATGACGTCCAATATCACTGCCAGTGGAGAAGATTTGCCTGTATCCTTTCCTAGCAAGCAGTGAGCAGGTGGAAGGTGATCAACTTGGACAGGGCTGACAAAGCCAAAGAAGGATGAGAATCTGTATTCAGATGGCAGTAAATGTGAAACAGAAAAATAAGGCATGGCTAAAAATTATTCTAAGAATTGATTAAAATATAATAAAAATGAATAGGATTTTATGAATGACTATAAAGACCTAGAAAAAAATAGAATCGACTCTTTGGTTTCAGATCTGAGGAAAGAGAGGGATCCTTGTGAAACACAGAAAGGAAGCAGGATTGGAGTACGGCAGTTTCTGCTAGATTTTCCTTAATGTCAACGTTAAAATTTTCCTCAGTATCCATCTTCTCCTGTAAAGCTAGAGCCATGCATTTTCAGATGGGTATATTACGGCTGATGTAAAAACATTTCCAAGTCTCCTCTGCAGCTGGAGGCCCAAGTCTGTAAATTCTTGCCAATGGGACAGAAATGGAAATGACACATGCAAGTTCAGGTTTGTACTCAGAGAGAAGCTATGTGCCTTCCTCTCCCTCTTTTCTCCTTCTGCTGCATGGATGGCAACCAAGGGGATGTGATGAACCATTCTGAACCATATGGACAAGTGCCACTTTACAGAGATGCGACTCTGTAGCAGATTGAAGAACCGTGATCCTTGGCACTGGCATAAAGACGGACACCCAGGGCTATTACTGAGGTGTGTGGGTGGAGGAGAGCTGCCATCTTTTATAATTCCCTGTTATTTGTGGTCTTTGTTACAATACCTGCCCCTATTACAAGGAGTGACTTCTATAAGGAATGCATTAAAAATTGCATGTCACATAATTAGGCATTTTACAATGAGATGATTGACACTCCTTTGGGTAATCCTCCTGGTGGCTCAGATGGTAAAGAATCTGCCTACAATGTGGGAGATCTGGGTTCTATCCCTGGGTTGGGAAGATCCCTAGAGCAGGGCATGGCAACCAACTTCAGTATTCTTGCTTGGAGAATCCCCATGAACAGAGGAGCCTGGTGAGCTACAGTCCATAAGGTCAAAAAGAGTAGGACATGACTGAGCGACTAAGCACAACACAGCACTTGATGATCAGAGAAATAGACGTGATGTCAGAAAATCAGAGACAATCAAAGGTAGGAAACATTTTTTTTTTTAAAGAGGAGAAGTGGGCTTTCCTTCTCAAGTCTTCTCTTGAGAGTTCCTTGGACTGCAAGGAGATCAAACTGGTCAATCCTAAAGGAAATCAATCCTGAATATTCACTGGGAGGACTGATGCTGAAGCTCCAATATTTTGACCACGTGATGTGAAGAACTGACTCATTGGAAAAGACTGTGATACTGGGAAAGATTGAAGGCAGGAGGAGAAGGGGACGACAGAGGATGAGATGGTTGGATGGCATCATTGACTCAATGGACATGAGTTTGAGCAAACTCTGGGAGTTGGTGATGGACAGGGAGCCTGGCGTGCTGCAGTCCATGGGGTCACAAAGAGTCAGACATGACTGAGCAACTGAACTGAACTGAGGGTTTCCCTGGTGGCTCAGTGGTAAAGAATCTGCCAGTCAGTGCAGGAGATACAGGTTTGACTCCTGATCCAGGAAGATCCCAGATGCTGTGGAGCAACAAAGCCTGTTTGCCACAAATATTGAGCTGGCATTCTACAGCCTGGAAGCCGCAACTACTGAGCCCACGTGCTACAATTACTGAAGCCTGCACGCCTAGAGCCCATGCTCCACAACGATAGAAGCCTGAGCAGCCCAGCTAGAGAGCAGTCCCCGCTAGAGAAAAGCCCTCGCAGCAACAAAGACCCGGTACAGCCAAAAATAAATAAATAATTAAAAAAAAAAAAAAAAAAGAGAAGTAGGTGGATCTTGACAATGAGAGCCTAGTGAGTCTGGAGGCAACCCAGCACAGGATATAAACCAGGATGATCCTTGAGCATTATTAGAATAGGGGAAGAGGACCAGGGGAGCCCATGTAAGCTCATGAAGAAATAACAATTCCTGTTTTGATTGTGCCTGCATACAGGTAAACCAAGGGACTTTTGTCCACATAACATATTTGAATGTCTGCAAGCTTTTTACCAATGTCTTTTTGAATTTGTTTCTGGAGAGGTTGGAGAGATCTTTAGCCCATGATAGCCCTGCTGGATGGATACATATGCAGCCCAGTGGATTGGCACAATATGGCAGGAAAGTACTAATAAGACAAAGTTGACCAGCAGGCCCAGTACTTCCCCTCCATTAATGGAAGTACAGAGTGCATGACAAAGAGAGGGTGGTACTCATTTCCTGGTACATCTGGAAAGTTATATTCCATTCGTGGTACCTTGAACCGAGACCTGACAGACTGCAACCCAACCAGAGGAGGGCAACAAGGCTAAACCAGAAACTAAAGAACCACAAAGAACGGGAGGGATTCATCTGGAATAACTGAAGGCTTGGGAGTGGGGAGGGGGCTGGAATAGAGCAACCATCCTCAAATATTTTAAGAATTATCAGGTTAGAATGTTTTACGTGGTTCATTGGCTGTTTTTCCCCAAGGTTATAGTGTGATCCACTGACAGACTGAAACTAGAACTCAGATTTCCTCAGTGCTGGTCCCTACAACATAGATCCCTCTTGACGACAGGCCACTGGAGGACGGTGCCTTTGGTTTGGGCTTTTCAGTCATTTATACCTCAGTGCGAATACACTGATTGGGCCCTGTTCAGAAAGACAAGAGGATTAGAAAAAAGAGGCTTAGGGGCTTCCCTGGTAGCTCAATGGTAAAGAATCTGCCTGCTAATGCAGGAGACATGGGTTTGATCCCTCATCCAGGAAGATCCCACTTGCCTCAGGGCAACTAAGCCCGCGCTCAACAGCGCAAAGGCCTGCACAGCAGCGAAGATCTAGCACAGACAAAAATAAATACGTAAATTATTTTAAAAAAATAAAGAGAGGCTTACTGTTAGACACTCAAGTTCCCCACCTCTCCACTTCTTCAAAGATTCCTCTTTTCTCCCCATCCCGAGTGATACCCCAATTTCTCTCACTCCATTATCTCAGCTGCTTATTAACAAGAAATGAAACTAAGCTAATTAAGAAATGGCTTGGTAATGGATCTGGACTTACAGTCTTTCTTCCCAACTTTGTGATTTTGGTCAAGATGTTAAATTTCTCTGAGATAAAGTTTCTTCAAATAAGGAGATTAAAATTTTCCTTTTGGGATCTAAAATTCTGTGATATCAACTTTAAGCGAATTCGCGTTTTTCAAGGGGGCTACTTTCGTGTCCAAGGATTTCCATATGGGACCTTCCAGTCACTCAGGATTCACATGCTATCCTCAGTCATGCCATGAGCTCTTCATCCCTCTCTTTTCTCCTCACTATCTGGATCATTGTCTCCTTCCCTCTCCACCTGTCTAAATACCACTTGTCCTCCAAGTTCAATGTAGAGTTCTTCTCCTTTGAAGTCCAATATCCGTTGACCAGTTGGGTAAGGCCAAGTCTTTTGGAACAGGGAGTGAGCTAGCATGGATGGATCACTAATTTGAAAGAGTCAATCTGTAATGGCAAAATGTGAGCAACCTGACAGGCTAGTGAGGGAGTTAATTGAGAGGCCAACATACCTCTGTACTCTCAACCACATATTTAAGATTGGCCACGGAAGTTTCCAGTCTGAGCAAGAATATTAGAATACCTGTTAGTATTCCCAGAGCACTTGGAAAGACCCAGCTTGGTTTACCATATTGCCACATTCATTACACAAATATTTATAGAGCACAGACTTGGTCCCAGCCACTGTGCTGAATGCTTTACACGAATCATCTCATTTGACCCTCACAATGATCCTATGAAATAGTTACTATTATTGTCCCCACTTTACAGATGGGAAAACAGGAGCCCAGGGAGTTTAAATAACTTGCCCAAGGTCACTAGCTATAAGAAGTGAAGCCAAGAGCCAAATCCAGGCTGTCTGATGCTAGAACCTGAGCTCTTAGCCTGGACGTCAGCAGCTCCTCGCAGTAGGTACAAACTTCTACCTCTTGGAGCACAGATCCCAGAAGGAGAGATTCCTGCTGATCTGAATACAGACAGATACTGTACGGGAAAGCACAAGGCGCCCTGAGCCCACAGCAGGGCTGGGGAAGTTTGAGAAGTGACGGCCAGGGGCATTTCCCAAGCTGTTGAGAAAATCAGAGAAAGCAGTGTATCCTCTAGAGAGAAGACACAGGGAAAGCCCAGAAGTAAGCGACCGAGCAGGGAGCATGATTTATTTGTGTGAGTGCAAGTGGCTTAATACGACTGCAGGATGGAACGCAGGCCGAGCGTTGAGGCTGAGGAAGCAGACAGGGGCCATGGCAGGAAGGTCCTTGTATGCTTGTGGGAAATGTGGGGCTTTTTCATGAGAGTAGTAGGAGCCATTGAAGGATTTTAAGCAGGAAACACAATCTGAACACGTTTGTGCATTTGAATGAGCACTGTTCACTGTGTAGAAAAGGGATGTAGCAGCCCCCTTCCTCCTTCCTAATAGAGTCCAAAACATCTCCCTCTTCTGGGTGGCCATGTGCAATAGGGGATTCCCTTAGGGGGCCTCTAGAAAGCTTTTCTCATGCCTGAGTGAATCACAAGAGAAGAGATGGCCTTTTCTCTCTCTGGACATTGTACGGACTGAATATGACACCAGAAATGGCTGTGGTTATCAACCCCCTAGCCTGAGGATAAAGCTACCACATGGGGGAGTTTGAGGCTAAGAGATGCAGAGGGAAAAGCTGCCAGAGTGCTTTAATTTGCCAGCTTGGGGCTCTCTCTTGCCATTGCTGCTGAAGGGGAGCCTACAGGGAAGGTTTGCTGCCACCACACAAAAGCTTGCTGTTGTCTGTTAGCTGGAGATGTCCCTCCAGCTTTTCCAGTTTCACTCCCCATCTTTCTCCTCCCTGCTGTAAGATGCATACAGCTGAACTGCATCAACAGGCCCACCTTCCCTGCAGTTTCCGGCTAGACTGGGCCAATGGGAGCACCAACAATAGATGAGAGGGAGAAAGACGGTGAAACAAGAGTATTGATTCCTTTAGGTTCTCTAGGTGAGGGTCTCACAGAGTTGCATCCTTTTGCAATTTCCAGCTCCCATAAGGCAGGCCCCTCCCCATGGGTCTCTCAGTCTCTGCATTCTAGTAACTGCCCCCTCCTCTTGCTTCTTCAAGCCTAGTGAGGGAAGAGTACCTCACTAGCCCTTAGCAACCACTCTTCCTTGTGGTTTCTCTATGTTCTGACCATACCTTTGAAAATAATTTCTTTACCAAACTTTGGGATCTCAAAGGATCCCAATATGAGAGCATCATCTCTCTCCTGCTGGAATGCTGTTACATTCCTCTTTGTGTTAATCCAGGACATTTGAGAAGCAGTTGTCAAGATAAGACTGTACATGTAAGGAGGATGATGAAAATCTGACTCTGAGTGGAGGGGAGTGAGAAGGAAGGTTGGATGCAAGCATTCTAAACTGCCATGCAATCTAAAGAAGGTTTGCTTAGATAGCTGGGGAGTCAAAGATGGCCATCAGAGCATCAGAGGAGTCCCGTGTCTCCCAGGAATGGGCTTGCCTTAGTCATTAGCGGCAAGTAGTCCATGCTAAGTGTGGCCTCTGTCAAATAAGGCAGTGCATTTGAGCACAACCACAGCTACATCCCCTGTGGTTGTGGGTCTGTGAGGCATACTCTCACGGCTATCACACTCATCCTATGAACAGTTTTAGCACCACTTTAAGGCTCCACCCCCACCACCAGCAGTCTGCTTTTACCTTGCTGTATCTATTTTCCCCTCAAAAAGGATGTGTTAAAGTTTTAAATGTGCTATCTCAGCTGCCCTTAGAGGGTTACCTTACAAGGTGACAATCATCAGCAGTCAGATGTTAAGTCTGGTAAGCTCAAAACTTGATTTTGGGACTTTCCTGGTGGTACAGTGGTTAAGAATCTGCCTGCCAATGCAGGAGACATGGGTTTGATCCTTGGTCCGGGAAAGTTCCACATGCCGTGGAGCAACTAAGCCCGTGCGCCACAACTCCTGAAGCCTGTGCACCTACAACCTGTGCTCTGCAACAAGAGAAGCCACTGCAGTGAGAAGCCCACGCACCACAACAAGGAGTAGCCCCCACTTGCTCCAACTAGAGGAAGTCTGTGTGCAGCAACAAAGACCAGCAAAAGCAAATAATTGATTAATTAATAAATGATTTTGTCAGCACCACACGCAGTTATCTCCCAAGGCAAGCTCATGCTAATCACATTCAAGGGCCTAGTGTAAAAAATCAGAATGCCAAGTTATTCACTCTTCATGAGGAACCATCATTAGAAGGGCCAAGACTATCTGAGGTCTCTGGGACTTTATTGATGGCATTACTTCCCTGCAAAAGCTAGAAAACTGTCAGGAGATTGCTTGTTAGACTGCTTGTTGAATGTGACACCAGACCAAGGGGAACTGGATAAGCCAAGGGTTTACAGTAGCAGGGCCAAGCTAGCCTAATGCATCATTCATCTCACACAGGGATGGTTATACAGACTGGATGTAAATACTCAAAACACAATGGTACATTTACCCGTTAGGAATGATGTTGCATGCTCAAAATCCATTGGCTGTCTCCTTCTCCACCGGACAGGGTTTGAACTTGTCTCTGTATGTCTCTCTTCTCTGACTCCATGTTTGACCATCACAACCACCATTTCCCATTGGACCACCCCATCTTCTACTCTCAGGCAGCCCAAGAGCCCAAGAGCCTGTGATTTTCTACTGACCATTCCCATCTAATGCAACATATATTGATATTAGAGTTTAGCATTCAAAAAGTCAGTCCCATTTCTCTCGTTTTCAAATTTTGGGAGCCCTTAAATATCAGCAAGTCAATTACTATCAACAAAGCTTCTTTCTCTTTTCAGGGGTCTGAGCTAGAAAGAGGTGCCTCAGAGTATATTCCTAGGCCCACCTGGTTTTTAGCAAGACACCCTCCAACTATTTTTTTCTCCCACTAATGGAGTCTCAGTGGTTCCTTTCCCCAGGGGCATGGCTGGGAAGAACCATCTGGAAACCCTAGCCCTCTCTGATTCCTCACCTTTTGGAAGGGGAAATGTAGTTGACCACATCCAGCAATACGGCCAAGAAATACTTCAGGCAAATATCTGCCTCCACGGGGACTGTCCAGCCCTCCTGGCAAAGAGAAATTCCTTCTCCTGATTTGGAAAATGGCCCCAGTCATTATGGCCTCTCTCCTAAAACATGCACAGATGGTAGAAACACACATTTTTTGTTTTTTCCTTAGGTCAGATTATCCTCCTCAGACTCAGCCCACGTTGCTCTTGTCATGTTCTAGACCTACTCTACCAGACTGTGTTAGCACTGAGCATCTAAATCTCTCATTCCACTTTGTGAGAAGGCGGTAGAATGAGCCTGGCCCCCAAGTCCCAGCATTATCTTTGTATGTCTGTTACAAGTCCATATATGCCAGCTGGAGGGGCATTTCCCAGGCCCATTTCTCTATTTCCTCAGACTAAGAGCCAGAAGACAAAACCATAAGACTCATTTGTTTTTGGTCAAATGTGAGTGGAGCAGAGATAAAGTTTTGAGAGTCAGGAAACCCAATTTTTAGGCTGGGTTTGTCCTGGACTAACTCAGCAGGCTTGAACAAAACACTTGATCCTTCTGGAGTGCAGTTGCTTCCTCCTTTTAAAATGGCAATGGTGACAATTGGCTCCACTCACCTCAAGAGCTCTTCTGAGGTAAAATATGATAATGGCTGTGAAAATGCTAGAGGAGATATAAAAATACAAAGAGCTCTGCTTTTGATCTCAACCAAAAGGATGCAGAGAAGTGTGCTGGAAGTCTCATGAATTCCAGGGAGAGCATCTGTAGATGACCTGGTCAAGGGACAGGACTTTACAGGAATGGATTCTCATAACTGAGAAAAGGTTGAAAGTGCAATTCAACCTTGGGGATAGCTGAACTGGGGACTTGAGGTCTGCCAGTAAAGTTCTGTCTCCAACTTCCATCTGCCACTCTACACTTCAATCTCTGGTAAGGACTCCTTTGAAAAGATGTCCAACGTGGCCACTTTCAGGTCCAAGGAATCACGACTTCACTTCCAAAACAGAGCCAATGGTCTTCTCTTAGTTCCAGCTTGAAAAGTTCTGGGAAACAATTTTGGCTTGTCTAGTCTGGCTCAGATGGCCACTCCTAGATCAATCCACCCTGCTCAGAAAGACAAATTATCATGACTGGCCAACTTGAATTTGGGTACATATTCAGTGTGCCAGCCCTGCACCAGTGACTGAAAATCTACTGAATGGCACCTAATGATGAGACTCAAGGTCAATAATCCAGACATGGCTGCAGAGGACAGCTCTGTGATTTAGGGTCATTCCTAGTAAAAAGGGCATCATCGGAAGTTAGGCAATCAATCTAATGGCAAGGAGTGAAGGGGAGCTGCTACAAATGTCTCTGTGTTTGGTCTCTTTTATCTAACTGGAGTCATATTTGTCCAGAAAACACAGAGACCCAGTGCAGTTTCCACTCAACACCACACTTAGCCATGCCATGATCAGAGAGCCTAAGAATTCTTGGGACCTTGTCTGGTTCTGTTAGATCAATGAAGGTCCAACAGCTTAATGTTCACGTGAGGGGGACAGATAGAGAGGGGACAAAAACCTGCCAGGATTTCTCTAAGGGTTTTGGCTTCATGAGGCTATAGATGTTGTCACCCTTTCTCCTCCCCCTCCTAAGCATCTTGAGACATAGTTCAAACCACCAGCTTTGTATTAACTCATTTCCATGACAACTAATTACTAACTCTCCCTTTTCCCCTTCCTGCATCACTTACATGTGATACAGAAGGGGTAGCAAATGTCAATATTTTTCACACCAAGAAGACAGACTTGTGTGATGTGAACAAGACAAATGTGTCTCATTATTGATTACCAAACACTAGAGAGAGGTAAATAGATACATGAAGAAGTTGATCTTTTTACCCCAGAGATACAAATTACATTTAATTCTTCCAAAAAACAGTAAGACACATGCAATTCATTTAAAAATGCAACTAATTATAGGCCAAATCCTTTGGAATTATGATGATTTCTCTTTCATCACAGAGTATTTTTTATAAAGACTTTGTGTTTCAGGTACAGAGGCTGCACAGGAGAATTTCCCAGAAGACCGAAGTCAATGCAATGTTGGGTGGAAAATTTCCATTTTAATTAAAAGTAGAAAGTCTGACTTTTCTTTTTTTAATAAGGAGAACTAAAAATACCAACATAGTCTGAATGAGCAACCATAGCAAAAAGAGTTACAGTTGATGAGCTACAAATCCTAGGGGGGAATAAAGAGTAAAAAAAGAAAGAGGAGGGGGTGTTGTTTGCTTATCTGTTTGTTTTGGTGTGTAATGTTAATATAATCCTTCTTTTTACTTTCCTGATATTATAACATAGACCTACATCAGGCCAATCGCTTTAAGTTACAAAATGCTACCATGCAAGTGAAATCTCTTCACTGAGTTCTGAGTTTGCATAAAACATTTGATCACTGAAAGAAAAAGGTGATGGATAAAATCAAGTTCATCCTAAAATGATAAAGAACAACTGCGCTGTGAATTTTGTAACACCCAAGAGTACTCAGTTGGTAACTCTGGTGAGTTGACTGGTGCCCCTCCTCCCAAAGAAAAGATATGTGCATTGTTGAAATTTTAATTCCCTAAACATATGAATGTGACCTTATCTGGAAAAAGAATTTTGAAGATATAATTAATTTAAGGACCTTGGATGAGGAGATCATCCTGGACTATCCTGTGGGTCCTATGACCTATTGAATGACATGTGTCTTTATAAGAGTCATGGAAGGAACACGTAGAAGAGGAGGAGGCAATATGGCCATGGAGGCAGAGGTTGGAGTGGTATGGCCACAGATCAAGGAATGCTTACTTTCTTCAATGGAAGAAAACAAAATCCCAGTTATCAGAACAGGAAATAAGAGAGCAATTTACTTAGCCAACTAATGAATTCTCCCTGCTTGAAAGGGTATAAGCAAGAGAGGGGGTTATGGTTGTTATAGAACAAATCTTGCATTGGTTGGGAGGCAAGTTGAACTAACCAAACTTTAAGTACCCTCCCAACTTTAAGATTCTATCATTTTATGATTTGACATGGCCTAGGGATGTTTGCTGAGTGTCATCATATCCAAACCTCTCCCATTTCTTGGGGCAACCAGCCCAAATATGACATCAGCTAAAAAGGTCATTGAGGGAAGGGGAAATAGGACAGGAGAGTTTATGAGAAATACACCAGAGTACCAAGCCAAAATTTGATTACTACATCAGTGTGACAGTCCTGAGATAGCAAGCTTCCAACAAGTAGGAAGTTAAAACATAATCTCTAGACAAAGATAAGCAATGAAACTGACCAAATAACAGGTTAACCTGAAACTTACAGAGAAACTGTAAAAAAGAAAATTCTTGAAATGGGCTATAGGGTTTTGGCAGATGAATGGGAAGGGCAGCCAGGAGTCTAGTCTCAGAATGGTACAGTCAGGCAATGACTAAAGCATGAGCCAGAACCTTGGCAGCTACTAAAGTCAAATCTCTCTGAATTGCGCAGAGGTTAAAGAAATGATTATGGCAAGATTTCATGAATGCAGCAATTAAAGCTGAGAACAGATCAACCCAAACCTGGGGAGGAGGGTAAGCAAACTCAACTCTCTCCAGAAAATAGGAAGAAGCTGACTGCCAGAATATCTGCAGCAAAACCCCAAAGACTAAACCATAGAAACTGGGCCAACTGTCTAGCAATCATCAGCAGAGGCCAGAGGCCGTTGGCTAGAACAGTGGGGGGAGAGGGGAGAAATCATAACCCAATTCCACTGATCAAATTACTAGCAGAGGAAATGTCTACTGTGTCATCCATAGAAAGACCAAAAGAAAGTTAACTGTTGTGGAGACTTTACAAGTGGAACTCCTCAAATGGAAATAGAATGTGCTTTAAGAGCTGAGGTATGCAAAAAATGCTACTCAGTATGCTTTCCCTTGGCTCCCCTGGAGGGTGCTTTTGTCATTCCTTTTTTTTCATTTTTTTTTAAAGTTATTTCTGGCTGTGCTGGGTCTTTGTTGCAGTGCCCAGGCTTTCTCTAGTTGCAGCAAGTGGGGGCTACTCTCTAGTTGCCACGTGTGGGCTTCTCATTGCAGTGGCTTCTCTTGTCGTGGAGCACAAGCTCTAGAACGTGGGCTCAGTAGTTGTGGCACAGGGGCTTAGTTGCTTCGTGGCATGTGGAATCTTCCTGGACCAGGGATCGAACCTGTGTCCCCTGCATTGGCAGGTGGATTCTTAACCACTGGACCACCAGTGAAGTCCTTTTGTCCCTCTTTAGAGGCCAAATTCCCTTTCAGATAAGGTGTTGTACAGTCAGTCTCCAATTATGATCATAGTGTGATTATACAGAAAGAGCTAGAATGTTTAGGGTCTATGAAAACTTTGGAGTTGGTTTTATAGTGAACAAGACTCAGGAGGTTTTAAATAAAGTACTTGCAGGTAAGACATCTGGAGCTTCAGGATCTATTTTTAGTTTTTCCAGTGCTATGACCTGAAACTGTGTGCACCAAGAGGCCGAGAGTTCTTAAGCGGATAAGATCACCAGGTGAGACCTGCCCAACATAACAGACATTCCCCAACTGGGGCAGAGGTCATGTTTTCATCTTTGTTGAGACCCTCTCCACTCATGATGGCCTCACTGCTTACTTTGGAGTGACTAAGATGATATAAGGGGGCCAAGTTGAGGAGAAAATTATGAGAAGACATCTAAGTGTAGCAAGGAGGCTTAGCCTGTAAAAACTGTTTTGAGAGTTTTTACCTTTAACTTGAGATGGTCTAGTCTAGTATAGTCTCATGGTCTACTGTGACATAGTCTCCATGGTCTAAGTCATAAATCACATGTCCTCACAAGTCACATGGAACAATGCCACCCTTAAGGAGTCAACAAAGTCACCTAAGATTCTCTAGCCAGCCTGCATCCATTCTCTCTCTTATGCCACAAAGGCCATTAGTCCTACGGGGAGGGTCCTCAGTAACATTAATGAAGACTCCAAACTAAAGATATCAAAGACTCATGGCATTTTTAAGAAATGTAATTTAAAATGAGACAAATTTTGAAAAAGAAACATCCTTATGAGTTCTGCTGGTTATGGACTCATGCTGGTTTAGGTTGGAATTCTATTTTCATATTCTTTACTAGGTGACCCAAGAAAGGGACATAACTCTGAGTCTCAGTCTCCTATAAAAGAAATATCATATTGCTCCTAAGGCAATAATGAGGGTTAAAAGAATTAAAAGTAAAGCACTTAACACAGAATACTTTGCAGTCGAGGCTCATTAAGCTACAGCTGTTATTGTTGTAACTCTAAAAGTACAATGTAAGATCAGTAAGGATGTGAAGAACAGCCCTCCATTATCCATCTCTTCCAATGAGGAGACAGATGCTGATTCATCCCACTGGGCTCACTGACCGCTGTGCCCTCAGCGCCTGCTGTATCGAGCAGACACCAGCAATTTAAAGACTGATACATAAAGAACATTTTCTCCCAATCTCCATTTCCTTTGTTTGAGGCTTTAATAATGTCTAGATTCCTAGAATCCTGGCAGGTAAGAAAAATTAGTAAATAGTATTCTGATTTACAATTGCATGCAGGACAATAATTTGCTACCTCAAGGGAAATTCTAAAATTATGGATCTCTGTATGGAAGCTATTGCTTATGGCCAGCTCCATGTGGTAACAGTTCTGCAGGATGGTTAAGCCAATGATTTGACTGCTTTCTGACATTAATTAGCCAATTAGCTTGTTAATTCATTTATTCATGAACCAAATATTGCTGAGAATTTTCTATGCACCAGTCATAGCAAGTTCCGTAAAGAAAAACAATGCAAAGGATGGAGACAGACAGTGATGGAGGTGGGGGAGGGGGCGCGATGGAGTGTGCTCTTTTAAATAAAGTGTCTTCTGCACAGAGCAGAGATCTAGATAGAGCAGGTGAGGGAGTGAGGCTTAAAAATACCTGGGGAGAAACCTTCAAAACAGAGGGAAAAGTACATACACAGGCTCTGAAATGAATGTGCTGGGCACATGCAAAAATGTCAGGGTAGCTGGTGTGGTGTGAGCACTGGGAGGATGGGAAGAGATGGGGTGAGTGAGGTAGCTGGGGGACACCTGAGAAGTCAGAGATTTCTATGTGGTAGTGACAGGAGCTGATACACTTTAACTGCATCACTCTGACCACTGTGTTTAGGATAGAAAAGGGGACATGAGAACAATAGTAATAAAGGAGCTGCTGCTGCTAAGTCACTTCAGTCGTGTCCAACTCTGTGCGACCCCAGAGACGGCAGCCCATCAGGCTCTGCCATCCCTGGGATTCTCCAGGCAAGAATACTGGAGTGGGGTGCCACTGCCTTCTCCGACTAGAGGAGCAGTTATCATCTAGACAAGAGATAACGGTGAACAGGGACTGGTAGTGGTAGAGGGGATGAAATATGGTCAAATTTTGGTCACATTTTGAAGGGAGAGAGCCTTTGGGATTTGCTCATTGATTTGATACGGAGTATGAGAGAGAAGAGTCAAGGACAACTCTGAGGTTTTTCTCTGGGCAACTGCAATGGTTAATTTTATGTGTCAACTTGACAGGGCCACAGGGTGGACATTTGGTCAAACATTATTCTTGGTGTCTGTGAGAGTGTTTCTGATGAGATTATCATTTGAATCAGTAGACTGGATAAAGCAGATTACCCTCCCTAATGTGAGGGAGCCTCATTCAATCAGTTGAAGGCCTGAATAAAACAAAAAGGCTGACTCTCGAGGAAGAAAAATTTTTCTTGCTAGGCTGCTTGACCTGGGACAGTGTTTTTGTTTGGCCTTCAGACTGAAACACTGGCTTTTACTGGGTCTCGAGCCTGCTGGCTTTTGGACTAGAACTTCCACCACCAGCCCGTCTGATTCTCAGGACTTTAGACTTACAGGAACTACACACCAGCTCTCCTGGGGCTCCAGTTTTCCAACTACAAGATCTTAGGCATGCAAGTGGAAATGGTGAGTGGACACTTGGATATAGAAGTCTGGGATTTAGTGAAGAGGTCAAGGTTGGGGATAGAAAGGCAAGTGTTTTTATCATTAGATAAACTTTATACCCATGGGACTGAATGAGATCACCTAGGGAGTGAATATAGAGAGGAAAGAGAAGTAGTCCAAGGGCTGAGTCCTTTGGCATGTCAGTGTTTAGAGGTCAAGCAGCTGAAAAACATCTAGCAGAGGAGCCTGAAAGGGCGCTTCTCAGCAGAAGAACTGAGAGTGGTATCCTAGAAGCCAGGAAAGAAAGCGTTTCATGGGGAAGACCATGATCAGCAATGTCAAATGATGCTGATTTATGGAGCTATTGTACATTGTTTAGCTGCTAAGTCATGTCAGACCCTTTGTGACCCCAAGGACTGTAGACCGCCAGGCTCCTCTATCCATGGGATTTTCCAGGCAAGAATACTGTAGTGAGTTGCCATTTCCTTCTCCAGGGGATCTTCCTGACTGAAGGATAGAACCCATGTTTCCTACACTGGCAGGCAGGTTCTTTACCACTGAACCACTGGGGAAGCGGCTGCTGCTGCTGCTAAGTCGCTTCAGTCGTGTCCGACTCTGTGCGACCCCATGGACTGCAGCCTACCAGGCTCCTCCGTTCATGGGACTTTCCAGGCAAGAGTACTGGAGTGGGGTGCCATCGCCTTCTCCACTGGGGAAGCGGAGAAGTCCCATTAAAATGACAACACAGAGGTCATTGATAACTTTCATAATGACAGGTTCAGTGGAGTGAGTTCAAGAGAGAATGTGAGGAGAGGAAGTGGAGATTAGTAGAAAAATGCTTTAAGAAGTTTTGATGCAAAGGAGATTAGAAAGATAGGGCAATAACCAGAGGAGTTTTTGAGGTCAAGGGAAGATATTTTCAAATATAGGAGACAGTGCATGTTTGTTTGTTGATGGGAATGATCCAATAGAGAAGGAAAATCCACGACAGTGAAGATGGAGTGGGGAGAACTGCAGGTATGAGGACATTTTGTAGGTGAGAGGAGTTGGCGTCCAGATAGAGCCTGGACAGGCCAGCTATAGTATGAAGGAAGAGAAGGCCAACTTGATGGAACAGATGCAAGCAGATTAGTGGGCTCCATAGTGAGTACATGTGAACAAGTCTCTTTCAGATGCTTGCCTTTTCTCTCTGAAAATCTAGACTTTACCAACCTGGGTTTCTGTCACTTACCAGCTGTGTTACTTTGAGCCCATTACTTAACTCCCTGCTTGTGTGCTAAGCCACCTCAGTCATGTCCCACTCTGTGCGACCCTATGGACTGTAGCCCACCAAGCTCCTCTGTCCATGGGATTCTCCAGGCAAAAATACTGGAGTGGATTTCCATGCCCTCCTCCAGGGGATCTTCCCAACCCAGGGACTGAACCCAGGTCTCTTATGTCTACTGTATTGGCAGGAGGGTTCTTTACCACTAGTGCCACCTGGTAAGCACCTGAACCTCAGATCCCTCATTTGTAAACCTGAGATTGTGTGTTAGTTGCTCAGTCTTGTCTGACTCTTTGTGACCCCATGGTCTAGGGCTCACCAGGCTCCTCTGGTAGCTCAGCCAGTAAAGAACCCACCTGCAATGCAGAAGACCTGGGTTTGATCCCTGGCTTGGGAAGAACCTGCGGAGAAGGGCATGGCAACCCACTCCAGTATTCTTGCCTGGAGAATCCCATGGACAGAGGAGCCTGGCAGGCTCCATGGGGTCGCAAGGAGTTGGACATGACTGAACGACTAACACTTCACTTCACTTGGCCAACAGAAGGACTCTAGCAGGAAACTGAAGGGGGACAGAGAGAAGCCGGGGTGTTTCCCTGCTCCCCCTTTTCAGGAGGTATTGCCAGTAAATGCTGTATCTCTTCCAAGATTCCAGATCCCTCCAGACAGACCCTGAGATCCTAGCCTCTACCCATGACTGGTTGAGAGTCTTCTTTCAGTTCAGTTGCTCAGTTGTGTCCAACTCTTTGCAACCCCATGGATTGTAGAAAACAAGGCTTCCCTGTCCATCAGCAACTCTGAGCTTGCTCAGATTCATGTCCATTGAGTTGGTGAGGCCATCCAACCATCTCATCCTCTGTCATCCCCTTCTCCTTCTGCCTTTAATCTTACCCAGTTTCAGGGTCTTTTCCAATGAGTCAGTTCTTCACATCAGGTGGTTAAACTATTGGAGATTCAGCTTTAGCATCAGTCCTTCCAATGAATATTCAGGGCCGTTTTCCTTCAGGATTGACTGGTTGGATCTCCTTGCAGTCCAAGGGACTCAAGAGTCTTCCACAGCACCACAGTTCAAAAGCATCAATTCTTCTGCGCTCACCTTTCTTTATGGTCCAACTCTTACATCCATACATGACTACTGGAAAAACCATAGCTTTGACTAGATGGACCTTTGTTGGCAAAGTAATATCTCTGCTTTGTAATATGCTGTCTAGGTTGGTCATAGCTTTTCTTCCAAGGAGCAAGCGTCTTTTAATTTCATGGCTGCAGTCACCATCTGCGGTGATTTTGGAGCCCAAGAAAATAAAGTCTTTCACTGTTTCCATTGTTTCCCTATCTATTTTTCAGTAAGTGTTAAATTTTGTTCTGGCCAGCAGTTAATTTGTTTATAATTTAGTTTGATTTTGTCAAGGTTTGGCTTGAGGCTTTCTAAGAGCAGGTGTAAAGTTGTTCTTACCCCAGGGCTAGCGTAGCCCTACTCCTAAAGCGTGGTTATTCTAGAGCCTCAGCTAACTGCTGTGGATTTTTAGTGGTGGCTTTGCTCTCTGGCTTATCAGAGCTGAAATTCCTCTGGACGCCCCATTCAGCTCACACCTCACAAGTCACTGTTCTCTGTCAGACCTCTTACCGCCTCCCCCTGAATGTCTGCAGCTTAGGACCCAGGCAAGCCTCAAGAGGGTCCTCATTCAAAATTCTGAGCCTCTCTCCTCTCAGGTGCCCTAACCCTAAAAATTCCAGCAGCTGCAGCATCTCTGAATTCTAATCAATCTTTTCTCCTCCCAGAGAAACCACTGCACTCTGTTTGGGTTCCACTTCCCTGTGCCTTGATTGCAATGTGGCATCAGGAAGATTTTTTTTTTCACATATGAATTTTTCATAGGGATGAATGTGAAAGTCACTTCATTAGTTTCCTTCTCTCAAGAATCACGGTCCTCTATTTTAGTGTGTGTGTATGTTAAGTTGCTTCAGTCATGTCTGACTGTTTGTGACCCACTGGACTGCAGCCCACCAGGCTCCTCTGTCCATGAGATTCTCCAGGCAAGAACACTGGAGTGGGTCACCATGCCCTCCTCCAGGGGATCTTCCCGACCCAGGGATCCAATCTGTGTTTCTTAGGTCTCCTACATTGGGAGGTGGGTTCTTTATCACATTTCCACCAGCACTACAGTTGTTTAAAGTGGGGAGGCAATCTGATACCTATTTTTCTATCAAGGCTGGAACTAGAATCTGTAGCCATAAAGTTTTTGCTCTGCTGTAGGTCCCTAGGAATGTTGTAAGTCCCTAGGGAAGGAAGGGCTAGGAGGACATTAAGAGAAAGAAGCCTCTACTGTTTAAGTTCCAAAATTCCCATAACAGAAGAGCTTAAGAGCAACAATTAGGTTCCAGAGAAGGAGTCTGAGTTAGCATGTGAACAGAATTTTGTATAAAAAGTCAAGAAAGTATCTATTTTCTATTTCAAAGAACGGGAGGATGGTTTGTTGATGGAAAACATGCAGGAGGTAGAGAGTCCCTTTAGCTTACTTTGAGACCTGACTACTAGGCACTTGTTTTTCAACAGTACTGTAGGTTGGAGGTTGTTCAGTTCAGTCGCTCAGTCTTGTCCAACTCTTTGCAACCCATGGACCGCAGCATGACAGGCTTCCCTGTCCATCACCAACTCCCCGAGCTTACTCAAACTCATGTCCATCAAGTCAGTGATGCTATCCAACCATCTCATCCTCTGTCGTCCCCTTCTCCTCTTGCCTTCAATCTTTCCCAGCATCAGGGTCTTTTCCAATGAGTCAGTTCTTTGAATCAGGTGTTTCAGGTTCAGCATCAGTCCTTCCAATGAATATTCAAGACTAATTTCCTTTAGGATGGACTGGTTGGATCTCCTTGCAGTCCAGGGACTCTCAAGAGTCTTCTCCAACACCACAGTTCAAAATTGTTTCCCCATATATTTGCCATGAAGTGATGGGACCAGAGGCCATGATTTTTGCTTTCTGAAGGTTGAGTTTTAAGCCAACTTTTTCACTCTCCTCTTTCACTTTCATCAAGAGGCTCTTTAGTTCTTCTTCGCTTTCTGCCATAAGGGTGGTGTCATCCGCATATCTGAGGTTATTGATATTTCTCCTGGCAATCTTGATTCCAGATTGTGCTTCATCCAGCCCAGCATTTCTCTTGATGTACTCTGCATATAAGTTAAATAAGTAGGGTGACAATATACAGCCTTGATATACTCCTTTCCCAATTTGGAACCAGTCTGTTGGTCCATGTCCAGTTCTAACTGTTGCTTCCTGACCTGCATACAGGTTTCTCAAGAGACAGGTCAGGTGGTCTGGTATTCCCATCTCTTGAAGAATTTTCCACAATTTGTTGTGATCCACACAGTCAAAGGCTTTGGCATAGTCAATAAAGCAGAAGTAGATGTTTCTCTGGAACCCTCCTGCTTTTTCGATGATCCAGCAGATGTTGGCAATTTGATCTCTGGTTCCTCTGTCTTTTCCAAATCCAGCTTGAACATCTGGACATTCATAGTTCATGTACTGTTGAAGCCTGGCTTGGAGAATTTTGAGCATTACTTTACTAGCATGTGAGATGAGTGCAATTGTGCGGTAGTTTGAGCATTCTTTGGCATTGCCTTTCTTTGGGATTGGAACGAAAACTGACCTTTTCCAGTCCTGTGGCCACTGTTGAGTTTTCCAAATTTGCTGGCATATTGAGTGCAGTACTTTCACAGCTCATCTTTTAGGATTTGAAATAGCTCAACTGGAATTCCATCACCTCTACTAGCTTTGTTCGTAGTGATGCTAAGGCCCACTTGACTTCACATTCCAGGATATCTGGCTCTAGGTCAATGATTACACCATCGTGGTTATCTGGGTCAAGGAGTGCTTTTTCATATAGTTCTTCTGTGTATTCTTGCCACCTCTTCTTAATATCTTCTACTTCTGTTAGGTCTATACCATTTCTGTCCTTTATTGTGCCCATCTTTGCATGAAATGTTCCCTTGGTATCTCAAATTTTCTTGAAGAAATCTGAAGGGAATGGCAAAACACTTCAGTATTCTTGCCTTGAGAACCCCATGAACAGCATGAACAGGCAAAAAGATAGGACACTGAAAGATGAACTCCCCAGGTTGGTAAGTGACCAATACGCTATGGGAGATCAGTGGAGAAAGAACTCTAGATTGAATGAAGGTTGGAAGTTGAAGTGAAACTTAAGTTGATTAAGGAAAATGAAGCAATGTGGTCTTTCTTGTACACAGTTTGGGGAGTAAGTTTCAAATCCTCTAAAGAAACTCTCATAAATAAATATAGTCCAGTGAGTTTCTTTGCTGTGGCAATCCTCCCCTCATGAGATATTTACTTCCAATCATTAGAAAATTAAAAATAATTAAACTACACAAACCAAGGACTCATGCAAACTCTGACAATCACACTAACAATAATGAAGAAGAGGAGTCTTTCAATTTAAAGCTGTGAACCAAAAAATAATAATAATAAAGTAAAATAAAACTGTGAACCATAAATACTGAAGGAATTGTATTTTCTTTAGAGCACTTAGAATAATGAAGAAGATAAAAGTGAGAAACATCTCCCTTAAGATACATATTGATCCATCTGCAGCAATTATCTTCCTGATAATTGCAACAAAATACATTGAAAAGCATTAGCTAAGCCTACTCTTTATAATTCATGAAAGAGAATTAAAATTTTCATCTTTAAAGGAGAAAAAAGTCTGTTTGAAGGCATTCAGTCCTGATCATAAATTGTTGAGCTTTTTGAGAACAAAGAAACATGCTCTGACTCATTTCAGCAGTAAAAGGATTTTATTTTAAAAAGAATTAAACAGCTAAAGGTCACTGAAGGAGGCCCAGAGATGGATTGTAGCTGGGGAACAATGTCTCTACCTGTATTGCAGAGCCACTTCAATGAAATCATCAGCACTCCCTCTCCCAGGGAGCCTCTCATCCCTCCCGACCCCCGGCCCCCGACTGGAACTCCATCCACAGGCAGACACTGGACATCTCCTCCAGACCCACTATAACTGCAGCCTCAAAAAACTGATGTCTCTGCCTTTATTCTTGCCAGATGAATTCTGTGCAGAGCTTACCTCTAACCATCAATGATTTCCAAACAAATTCAGAACAGATATGCCTGACTGGTAGACCTAGATTCCATGGTTGTATTCTAACTATTATATAGAGTGCTGGGACAGTAAGTTTGTGGCTTCTACGTTAGAGAGAACTGCATTCATAAAACAGAAAATCACCCCGAATATGAAGAGAAATATCAACCATAGCTTCTAAGGCTAAGTCAATGAATAAAAGAATGCATAGATATTTTTTTCAGGAGTTTTATGGTTTCTGGTCTTATATTTAAGTCTTTAATAGTTTGCTTTTGTGTATGGTGTAAGGAAGTAGTCCAGTTTGATTCTTTTGCATGTTGCTGTCAGGTTTTCTCAACACTATTTATTGAAGAGGCTGTCATAGATTAATTGACCATGTAAGCTTTTACACAGTGAAGGAAACTATCAACAAAATGAAAAGATAGCCTACTGAATAGGAGAAGATATTTATTAACGTATCTCTGATGAGGGGATAGATTCCAAAATGTACAAAGAACTCATACAACTCAACAACATAAAAAAAAAATGAACTCAATTGAAAAATGAGCAGAAGACCTGAATAGACATTTTCCAAAGAAGACAGATGGCCAATAGATACACGAAAAGATGGTCAACATCACTAATCATTAGGGATTTACAAGTCAAAACCACAATGACATACCACCTCATATCTGTCAGAAGGGCTATCATCAAAAAGACAACAAATACTCAGTGTTGGTGAAGTTGTGCAAAAAGGGAACCCTTGTGCACTGTTGGAGGGGGATGATAAATTGGTGCAGCCACTGTGGAAAACAGTACAGAGATTCCTCAAAAAGTTAAAGACAGAACTGCCATATGATCCAGCAATTTCACTTCTGGGTGTTTCTCTGAGGAAAACAAAAACACTTATTGAAAAAGATATATACACCTCGATGTTCATTAGAGCATTATTTACAATAGCCAAAATATAGAAACAACTTAAGTGTCCATCTATAGAAAAATGGATAAAGAAGATATGGTATAATCAGTGGAATATTACTCAGCCATAAAATAGTGAAACCTTGCCATTTGCAACAATATGGATGACGTAAGGGTATCGTGCTAAGTGAAATAAGTCAGAAAAAGACAAATACCACATGATATCACTTATGTGGAATCTAAAAAACAAACACACAAACCAAAATGAAAACAGACTCATAGATAAAGAGAACAAATGGTTGCCAGAGGGGAGGGGATTTCAGGTAGATGAAATAGGGGAAGGGGATTAAGAGGTACAACCTTCCAGTTACATAATAAAGAATAAATAAGTCATGGAGATGTAATATATAGCATATGGAATGTGGTTGATAATATTACAATAATTTTGTATGGTGACTGGTGGTTACCAGATTTATTGTGATCATTTCATAATGCATGCAAATATCAAATCATTATGTACTATACCTGACACTAACATAATACTGTACATCAGCTATACGTCAACTTAAAAAAGAACGTATAGATGAACAAGGGAAGCAAGGAGGAATGCTGGCAAGTTATTTAGATCAACTCTCCAACTTTACAAATGCAGAAATAAAAGCACATAGACTGGAAGTGACTTATCCCAAATCTACTTCTCATTCTAGACAATGAGCTTTTCAACTCATAGAGATGACAGATTCCTTGGACACCCCTTTCTTCCACTTCCATCAAAGACACATTTAATTGCCTATAATATTCATTCTTGTTGAGCCCAGAGTTAGTCTCACATTTTTTCTCAACACAGCCCACTGGGCAGCCACAACCACAATTGCACAAGAAAGGAAAACTATTTGCCCTGCCTGTACTGCACCAGGCTGACATTCACTCAACAAATCCTTAAATGAATCAACGAGCAGAGTAAGTTTTAGTAATTATATAATTAACACATTGGAGTCCACAAAAGATCTTTTAGGTTATTTGTTAGAGGATCTCTTTGAGAATTAATGTTCATTATGCCCAGTTGTCTCTATTTTGGTTACTGGCACAAATTCACATTTGTTTACAACAGTTAATAAACACCAGGCTTCAACTTGTTTTCATCTGAGTGAGTGAGAAGAGTGGTGCCGTTGTTGTCTTGCCAACAATGGCACCACTCTCCTCCTTCACTCAGATGAAAATTTTTCTCTTTGTGCTACTGTCCAGTGTCAACGTGAGTGCGATTATGGCTTGGGAGGTGTGTCTGTCTGACATGGGAGGCAGTAACTGCAAACACTCGCTGGGCTCTAGTTATCTCCTCTTGGAAGGGGGAAGATGGCAAATCAACTCCCTACCTGCTGTCACTGCTGAAACCCAGTATATTGAACTCTATTTAACTGTATTTAATCCAGTGAGGAAACAGGACTGGTTCTCTATGCAGATAATTCAGTCAGTAAAATGAAATTTGTCTGAAGTGGTCACAGGTTTTGTTTTTATAAGGTAAGCTTTAGGATACGAATGGCAAAAACTTCAACTCAGACTGGCTTAAGGAAATACAAGCAACTTTATTGTTTCATTGAAAAAAACACCGAGGAGTGGATTTAGTGCCAGGGCCTCAAACAAGATCACCTCTGGACTTTGCCATCTTGGCAATGGGCCTTGTATTCAGGCTTCACAAAATAGCTACTGGGAACTCCAAATTCATATAATCCCAGGCTCAAGTAGATAGCACTTCCTGGTAGCACCTACATAACTATTGTTATTCCCTTCAATGGGAACAACTTGATTTATGAGAACATTTGAGAAACAGTTACTATGGTCTGGGTGATTCAGTGCTCTGATTGGCCTAGATCATGTTTCCACCTAGATTTGAGGTTGGAACCAGCACTGTTACACCTAGAAACAGTGACTGTCCACAACAAGGGCATGATCAGACACTCTCCAGCAGGAAAGAGATGGCACACTTGAAGGGAGAATTGAAGAGAGTTTAATGAGGGGACCACACATGAGGTGTGGGCAACAGTATGGAAACCAACAAGGAATGGAGAAGCTCTCAGGCCTGGGAATAGTGGGGAACCAGTACCACTGTTAGGGCTGAAGGACAAGGGGAGGGAGCCAAGACTGGACCTGCATGAGAGGTATAGCCATAGGTACAAAACACCAGTCAGAGCTGTGACCACAGGAAGAGGAACACAGCCACTGGCAAAGTACAGCCCGAAAGATAGGAAGTAGATGGACTCAATTCCTCCACCCTCTCTCTCCTCCCAACTCCTGATCTCTTGCCAGTGACTTCTATTGGCCAAATCTAATCAGAAGCCAGAGGGTGGGAAGTCCTGGGTGACACAGTTTGCAGAAGTCAGCCTCTTGAGATAGAGAGCGGGGTAGAAAGGGCTATAGATTAGATCCGGAGAGCCATTAGAGAACAGCCAGCACACTGTTTCTCTAAACTAGGGATTAGCCAACAACAACCCATGGGCCAAAGCTGGCCCACCACCTGTTTCTATAAAGTTTTATTGGAATACATTCAATAGGCAAACATTTGTTTACTTATTATCTATGGCTCCCTTTGTGATATAACATCAGAGTTAGATTCACTGATTCCCGGCCTGTGGTGGCGGTTTAGTCGCTCAGTCGGGTCAACTCTAGTGACTTCAAGGACTGTAGCCTGCCAGGCTCTTCCATCTATGGGATTCTCAAGGCAAGAATAGTGGAGAGGGTTGCCATTTCCTTCTCCAGGGGATCTTCCCGACCCAGGGTTCGAACCCTGGTCTCCTGCATTGCAGGCAGATTTCTACTTATTCCAGATCCCTGACCTAGGCCAACACTGAGCCTGACCCCTGCAAGATATTCAAATAAGCCTCTTTTTTTTTTTTTTTGGAATAAAAAAATAAATGACTGAGAGCACTGGTGCCAGTCATAACATGAGTGACCCTAAGCCTCAACCCTCTAAGATAATAGAGACTACAAGCTCCCCAAGCTGTTTCCACTTATTCCAGTTCCCTGGATGGCTTACTACCTTCACCTGTGGTTACTGTGATAGTCCAGTTTTCTGTGTACCTCCTGAGATCTGTTGTTACCTTGCCCCCACAGTTCAATTCACATGGACATTTTCCTTGGCTGCTATATCACTGTTACCCCTTGCCAAAGTCCTGGAATTTAGACAGCCCTGGCATTTAGAAGAGGCTATGCCTCTGAGATATTTTCATACTTTTTAGACTTTGAAATGGTAGCCTGCTCTTCACATTTTTATATCCCTTCCTTAGGGCAACTTGGGACAAGAACTTCAGAGGCTAAGGGCTCATTGCATAGCCCCCTCAGTTTTACATTGGAAACTCTCTTCCCTGTACCATCAACTGGGGTACCAGTGTGGATGTAAGCACCTGGACTCTTTCCTCTCAGGAGGAATTCCTTACTACCCAGAGCACGCCTCACTTTGCTTTTGTTAATGGGTATTAATCTTAGCATTGCAGCTCCACATTCTTACCCATTCATTCAACAGGATGTCTTCTGCTGCTGCTAAGTCGCGTCAGCCGTGTCCGACTCTGTGCGACCCCATAGACGGCAGCCCACCAGGCTCCCCCATCCCTGGGATTCTCCAGGCAAGAATACTGGAGTGGGTTGCCATTTCCTCCTCCAGTGCGTAAAAGTGAAAAGTGAAAGTGAAGTAGCTCAGTCGTGTCTGACTCTTCACGACCCCATGGGCTGCAGCCTACCAGGCTCCTCTGTCCATGGGGTTTCCCAGGCAAGAGTACTGGATGTCTTCTAGGGGCCCACTAATAGTTCTAACTTTAATAGGTGCCTAACACTCATCTTTGGGCTTCCCTGGTGGTTCAGACGGTACAGAATTCACCTGAAGTGTGGGAGTCCTGGGTTCATTCCCTGGGTTGGGAAGATCCCCTGGAGAAAGGAATGGCTACCCACTCCAGTATTCTGGCCTGGAGAATCCCATAGACTGTTTAGTCCCTGTGGTCACAAAGAGTTGTACACGACTGAGTGACTTCCACTTCGACAAACATCTTTACCAACCCATAGTTTTTCAGATGAGGCACAGCTTAGCTACTACTTTGTGACCTATAACCCTTGCCTTACATTTTCCTTAAAGTTGTATTAAAAAGAGCCAGTCTATATGAGCAACAGCAACAAAGACAGAACATGTACAGGCAACATGGCACGTGACAATTTAATTGAAGTCCAAATTAATCCAACACAGTTACTGATGTTGTATGAGAGTTCTCCAGAGAAATGGAACCAATGATCAATATATATCCCATATATTCTATATCCTATAGTCAATTCTTTGCAGTAAATCTGTAATGCATATGTAAATATGTATGCAAACAGAAAGAAATATATGTATATACATACATAAAATATCTTATATAGTAATACATCACATATATATGTATACACACACACATCATACTTTATAAAGAATTGACTGAGAAGCAGACTGAGAAGTGCCACCATCTGCAGGCAGAAGACCTGGGGAAGCTGGTGGTGCAATCAGAAGGCTAAGATCTGGAGTCAATGGTGTATATTCTAGTTGTCATCTGAAGGACTGAGAAGCAGGAATACTGAGGGCAAGAGATTTATGTCCCCTCTCAATAGTCAGGTAGAGAGTGGGAATGCTTCCTTCATCTTTTGTTCTATTCCAGACCTCAGTGGATTGCCTAATGCACACCCACACTGGGAAGGGCAATCCACTTTACTGGGTCCACTGATTCAAATGCTAATCTCTTCTGGAAAGACCCTCACAGGCACACTCAGTAGTAACATTTAACCACATGGGCATGTTAAATGGGCATGCAGCCTACCAGGCTCCTCCGTCCATGGGATTTTCCAGGCAAGAGTACTGGAATGGGGTGCCATCGCCTTCTCCGAAATATCCTGCTATGGTCTAACTGTCTCTCAAGATGTTGTGAATTGGAGCTCAGTCCCTGTTTATTAGTAAAAGCCCCTGATTGCTCATCTTATCCAATTGAAGAGCCCTATTTCAATTCCCCAACTGAAAACAAACAAGCTTGTGGCTGGATAATGAACAGAGAAGGCAGCCTTGCCCTTCTCCCAGGCGAAGGCAGGAGGAGTCGCCTGCGAGCCAGAAGAGAGGCCTTACCCAACCACACCCACACCCTCATCTCAGACTTCCAGCTCCAAAACTTTCTGAAGCTCAGCAAAGAACGGAAACTCATCGAGACAGTCTGTAAAGCAGCCCTGTTAGGATCCAGTTTAACAACTGAGGAAAGGCAGACATAGGAAGACGTGCTTTTGTTGTTTCCCCGAGATCATACAGTGCTTTTGACCAGAACTGTAACCCAGCTGCCTGACTCCCACTTCTAGTGCTATAGCAAGACTGATAAACAGCCCACATGGATGACAGTGGTGCTGGCACAAGCATCCCATTGCAAATCCTACTAAACACAACAAAGTGAGGGACTTCCCTGGTGGTCCAGTGGCTAACACTCCATACTCCCAGTGCAGGGGGCCCGAGTTCAATCCCTGGTCAGGGGACAAGATCACACATGCCACAGACAAAGATCCCGCATGCTGCAACTAAGACCTGGCTCAGCCAAATAAATAAATGCTTAAAAAAATACAACTAAGTGAGATATTCTCATGGTACTCAGAAGAAAGATGACAGAGCACATGGTAAACTGGTCGCCATTCACATGCACCCACATGCTGGGCATACATTTTTCTTGTTCTACACATTTTTTTTAAAACTAGCTGCCAACATTTTTAAATTGCTCTGTTTAAATGTTCAGTTTCTGATGTCCCTAGGAAGAAATGGCAATACCTCGCCCTCTTCCTTTCAGGGCAGTATTTACTTGGGGAGAAATAGTTGCAGGTAGCTCAATGGTAAAGAATCCACCTGCCAGTGGGTTCAATCCCTGGGTTGGGGATGATCCCTTGGAGAAGGAAATGGCAACCCACTCCAGTATTCTTGCCTGGAGAATCCCATGAATAGAGGAGCCTGGAGGGCTACAGTCCTTGGGGTCGCAGTAAGTCAGACATGACCACGCACGCACACACTCATTGCCTCTCTCCGTCTCCTGCCATGGCATCTACCACCCTCATCATGTCTCGTCTCCAGGTGGAAGGTGCACTCGCATGTGGACCTGGCAAGGCCCGCTTTGCTCATTTACAGCACCTGCCTCACCTGCCAGCTTTTTGCTTGTGACCTCTGACTGGGGAAACTGCAAGAGCTTCTTGAAAATGACTTATAGGCTGGCGAATGGAAGAAGCTGACGCAGCACTGCAAAGAAAGAGCTAGAACCAATGGGGAGGGGAAAGGGCATGGGAGAGGGAACATGGACTTCAGCTCAACGTCAGAACAAATTCTAGACACTTGACTTCTCAGCCCGGGAACTGTCAAAGAAAGTGTTTGGACACAGTTGGATGCCTATCAGGCAAAAGGAAGGATTCCTCCATTGCCAGGGGGACTGGCCTCTATCCCCTTTAAGGAATTCTTCTCTATCCCTCAGGGTTCAGCTCCCTTCCAGGAAGCAGCCATTGTGCCTTTCATTGGTCTTGCCAGAGACATCCTGTGCCTGTGAACACGATTTAATTTTCCTGACATAGTGGTAATTCACTATAAAAAAAGAGAGAAGTAGGCTTGCACATGGACTCTCAGATTTACCAACACACACACGATTTTACCAGCCCTCTCCTGGGAATCTTCAAACACATACAGCCAATCACTTTAGTCTCCTACCTAACACCCTCCAAGGCTTCTCATGGTTCCTTGAGCACAGGACAAACTCTAAGCTGGCTGACAACGAAGGCCCTCTGTGGTCTGCCTGCTGCCTCCCCTTCAGTGTTCCTTCTTGGCAACACCATCTTTGTTCCACCCAGACCGAACTGCTCTTGTTCACTTCCTGCTGGGGAACCGTCCCCTTCCTCATTTCCTCTGCCTGTTATGTGCTGTCCCACACTCTGTCCGTCCCTCACTTGCTCAGGTCTCCTTGGCCCCAGGTGTTCGTTTACCGAGGTCTTCTTGGCTGCCCAGACCAGGCTAAGCACCTCTCCTCCTGCCCCCTGGCTCTGTGTCCTTGTCCTTGGTTGTAACACTCCCCACAGTTTAACACAATCACACACACAACTGCCTGTCTTCACTTACCAACATACCCCCAAGCACTCGGGACCCATCTGACACAGAAGAGACACGAAAATATCATCACTGAACCAATGCATGAGACTCACTAGAGAGAGAAAGCTCACAGGCTTCACTGCTCACACCCCACTCCATTCCTGGCACAAATATGGGTGGGTTGCTGGGTAAATTGTTTTCTCAGAAGAAAGCAGTTTTATGATAAAAACCTGATTCCAAATGTCCAATCTCTGTATTTAAAGATAAGTCATGCCCTGTGAGATGTGAAATGAGGATTTTCTTTGATCTAGTTTCTGCTTAGCGCTGAAAAGCTTTGATCCTCTGCATTCTCTGATAAATGAAACTCAACCTGGCTTCCCTGGTGGCTCAGACGGTCAAGCATTTGCCTGCAATGTGGGAGACCCGGGTTCAATCCCTGGGTTGGGAAGATCCCCTGGAGAAGGAAATGGCAACCCACTCTAATACTCTTGCCTGGAAAATTCCATGGACTGAGGAGCCTGGTAGGCTACAGTCCATGGGGTCACAATAGAGTCAGACATGACTGAGAGACTTCACTTTCACTTTCAAACTGGTCATAATTTTCTGTGCCCGGAACAATAAACCCACCGACCGTTGTCTAGAAAGGGCATTTGAGAAAATGAAAAATAATTTCTAGGAATACAGTGGAACCCACCACTTGGTACCCCCAAACAACCATATTTAAGAACTGTTAAAAACAAGACAACAGGCCTCAAATGGCATCACTTATGCTAAGCCCCACATCACCAAACTGGGACTTCATTATATTTTTGGCTCTCCCAGTAAATGGAGCCTTAAACCAGGTAGTCAGGAACCACCTGGGCAGCACTAGTGGGGTCTCGGCTTGACAGACCCCTGCCCACCCCTGAAGGAAAGTAACTTTGCATTAACCACCCACTTCTGGGCCTAGTTTATCTCCCTCGTTCCTGCTCCCTTGTGTTTTAAGTCTTTCATTCCAAACAGCTTCCGGAGCTCCTTCCTTTGTACTAGACTGGATACAGCTTGATTCGAATTGACTTTTGCTCAGTTAAACTCTTAAAAATTTTAATATGACTCAGTTTATCTTTTAACAGTTCTGCTAGTAAGAAGCAGAACCAAAGGAGACCAGGAGCGACGACAACCAACTAGACACAGTACCTGCGGAGCCTGGGAGTTCACGGCCTCCCTGCCTCAGGAGCTGCTGTGTCCGTCCACCTTGGAGCCTCTGGCTTCTGCCTTACGAGCTTTCAGGATTCACATGAGCATTTCTTTCTCACGCACAGCAGTTTGGAAATGACCAGAGTCGGGGTGGGCCCGACTGAAAAACCAGATTGAGTTCAGGGTGCGGTTGATTCTGATTGGCCCACCATGAAGTAGCAGGTGAATACAATTTTGTTTTAAGGCTAAATGAGCAGGTTAACCTTACCTTAGGAACCTTAGGAAAATCTTTAATTACAGTGGGCACAGCTGAGAACTTTCACCTGGGTAAGCTTATCCAGTTACGAGATGCCTTAGAGAAACGCGGGTCTTAGCCAAGCGTTCACCCTAAAACGTAGAGGGAAAATGTGTCTTCCTCCTTAAGAGGAGGACCTGTAGTTCTAGTGACCAGGATGAGACCCGCAGGACATCCCACACACCCGTGTTCCCAGGACCCAGGAACACATCTGCCGGATTGGATGCTGCCCGATTCGATACTTGCTCAAGTAAACTCTCAAAATGTCTAATAGGCCTCAGTTTATCTTTTAACAGAACCTAAAAATAACTGCTTCCTATTATCAAAAACTCTAAATGCCAGCTTCTAAAAACATATACCTTTTAGAAACGGAGAGAAACTGAGATCCTCTATCTGGCTACTCACATTCTTTGTGATTCATTCTGCTCATCTTTCTTCTATGTGTGTGTGTATGCTTAGTTACTCAGTCATGTCTCTTTGCAACCCCATGGAGCCTACCAAGCTCCTCTGTCCATGAGATTTTTCCAGGCAAGAATACTGGAGTGGGTAGCCATTCCCTTCTGCAGGGGATCTTCCTGATCCAAAGACTGAACCCCGTCTCCTGCACTGAAGGCAGATTCTTTACTGTCTGAGCCATCAGGGAAGCCCCATTTTTCTGCTGTTGCCTCTCAAACTCGGGCCACTGTGGGCTCTCTGAGCTCACTTTTTCATCCATGAGGATTTCTTTCTTCAATTAATATGGACTTGGTGCTTTAATTAAGTACTCTACCTCAAATATATAGTACTTTTCTCCAAATGTTACTTTTTTTTAATTCATGAAAATATAAAACGTCATGGCTGTCATGGCCCACAGAGCCATCATTCTCAATTTTTAACGTAATTTTGTTCAATGTGGAAAACCATTTGGATTATATCTGAGTCCTTTAAGTCATTTTAGTTTGTGCATCAGATGAAACATTGAGATAATGTGGGTTGTGAGACTTGGAACAAATAGGCTCTGTGGGGCATGGGCACAATGTCAAGCCTAGAAAAATGAAAGGTTGTGGAGCTTCCAGAACATGTGAAAGCTCCGACGCTATGGTCCACAAGAGAAGCAGGTCATGGCAGTAAACAGCTCCACTCAAAGAACCATAAAGTGGTGAAACGTAGCCAGAGATTGAACCATAACTGTGGGTGATTTTACAGTCACTGGGGGACACTGATCTGCTGGAGAATTGTATTTAGTGATTGCTGACATTTTTAGTGTTGTTTTGAGTCTTTTAAAGTTTTTAACATTGCTACACCAAGTTTGCTCTTTGAAAGTAGGCTGCAGACACAAAAAGAATGAGAATCACCAACTTAGAAAGAGTATCAACCAGCCACCCCCACCCCCCACCCAGTCCCCTTTTTAAGTCTAAGGAACTGAAGTCTTAAAAGAGGAGAAGGGATTTGAAGTGGAGCAACACAGCTGGGTTGGGGTACACATAGCCAGGATGAAAATTCAGGCCTCAGGACATCCAGTCATGATTTTTCTACTACATCTTATTTCCTCTCTGTGTCTATAAACCTAGGTCATCAGGGCTAAAAATGAGTAGAAAAGAACTGGCAAAAGACAAGGACTTCATCACATCCCTCCCTGCACTGAAGATAAATCTCCACTTGGCTCTTAAACTGTCTGGGGGGACTAAGGACCTTCTCCTTCAGAGCACTCAAGATCACAAAGAGGAAACTCATCTAAATATTTGCATTGAGAGTTGGACATTTTGTTCAGATAATCATGACTTCAGTTGGCTTGTCCTCACTTTGTTAACTTATGGTACCCTTACATCATACGTGATGTATCTTCCGTAAGGAGGGTGAGTAGGGAAGAGTAGGACACGTGGAATATTTGGAGCTGATGGCACAGCAGTGGAGAACTAGGGGATGTGCCTGGCTCAGCCCTGGACCCCGAGGGGAATGGCAGGAAGCATATTTTATGGTATCCATCTTGGCCTCTGTTGTGCTTCCTGCAGGAGCTGGTGTATAATGGGTTCCAATTCAGTGGATTGAATGAGGCAGTGGGAATCCAGGTAAGGAAGATATTATTAAAAGGTATTATAAAAAAGGTATATATATATTATTATTAAAAGGTATTATATAAAAGATATACATATTATTTAAAGGTATTAGATAAAGGTATAAAAGGAAAGTATATTAAAAGCAGGTAGGAATTTGTGGCATGATAACTTTATTCACAGCAAATCCACCACCCATGGTTGAAGAAGGAGCGCAGCCTTCAGCCCATGGGGAGAGGGGTCTGGGAATAGGCAGGCAGATGTCAGGTGCTCACCTAAGCAGTCTGAGGTTTTAAAAGGGGATCCAGTTCCAGCAAGATTGTTGGGAGGTGAGATGAAGGAGTGAGACAGCAGCAATGAGGACTGGTGAGCAGGGACCCTGTGCTTAGGGGCATAGGAGGCATGAAAGATGCAGTGGTGAACATGGTGGAATGAAGATGTCTGTTTTAAAGAATACCAAGTTCAAATTTTTTTTTGAAAGTTTAATGATTTGTGCTTTAGAGTCAAGAAACAACCCACAAATGTCCACCTGTCCAAAACATAAGAATGTTTTATGAAAATTCCTCAGGCAAGCTGTCATGGACCAAGTCTCTGTGTGTCCCTCCAGTTTCAGGACTTATAAGTGTTCTCCTTGGTGCCCCAACCCTGGACTCCACAACAGTTTGCAGATCCTGCTGCTTGTTGCCCTCCAGCCTCCCTGAAATGCCTTGAGATGCCCTTCCCTTCCTCACATTCTGATGGTCTAATGAACCATCTTGTTAGTCCTTCCACTCCGTACCCAGAGAGTGGATCCCTCCCACTTTTATCCAACCACTGGATATCTCAGTTGATGTGTTTATGACCAGGGTTCATATTTGCTGTTACATACCAGGTTTGCTGTACCAGTTGTAAAATTATTCAATTACTTCTGTACAACTTGATTAAAAAAACTGCTATCCTAAGACCCTCAATGCCCCTTTCCCCCGGGCTCCCACTCAACCTGGCCCCTCCTCTTGCACTTTCCAGATCACCCCAGGGTCTGGGGAGATTGACATTGTGAGATCTTCTCTTGTTCCCATCTACTCTTGAGAAATCCAAATGTGGGTCAGAACCTAGGCTCAAGTCTGCTGGTTTATGAATCCCTTAGCTCCTCTGAGACTTCTCATCTGTAAGATGGAGATGGAACAGATGGACGTCCACTTGCAGGGTGTCCAATAAGATTGCTGAGTTAATGGTCATATACATTTAGATGTCAAGAGCTAGCCCGTGGTCATTTTGAATAAGACAGAGTGAAGCAAGGACACTGAGAAAATTCCAGATGAAGGAAACCAGGCCTGGCCAGCACCAGCCCCAGACTCTTGGGCTGACAGATACTGCTGCTGCTGTCATTGCCAACCCTGTACTACCCAGAGGCCAAGGGCAGGGCCGGTAAGGCCGGACCTCACTTCCTAAAGCCTATGTGGTGGCTTAATTGGCACCAGGCTTCTTATCTGACTTTAGTCATATAAACTCTCCAGGAATGAGAGAAAACATGGTTTTCATTACCTTTGTTTTTGTCCAGAAAGGTTGAATGGGTGGGTGAGTTCGAAGGATTCAAAGCCTTCTGATAATCGGAGTTTCTTGGAAGTTTATAAGAATCCAGGCACTATTCCCTGGAAAATGTGAGGTTCCTGAGGTTTATTAGAAGCTTAAACTTTTGGTCAAAGTTAAACATCTAGAAAAATGTTCCTGGGAAGTGTCATCAACACCTTCTTAATTGGCTGCCTTGGCACCATCTCAAGGCTGTGGTTTCTACTTCAGATGCTGGAGCAGGACCAAGCCCAGCTTAGGGTCTCCTTCTGGGATGCAGGATAAGTAAGAACCTCCGGCCTATGTTTCCGAATTAGGGACATAAAAGGAGCCTGGCTGCGGGAATTGCATGAATCATATTTATATTAGTGTTGGAAAGTGCATTTCTCTCCAGGAGATTATATTCCTTCAAGGGCTTCCCCCCCACCCCCATAGTGCAGGTGAGAGGTGAGGTTAAGAAAACTCAGCTCTTCCTGGATGGCTACCTTTGCTCTGCACTCCAGGGGCCAAGGACCAGGACCAAGGAAGTCCCCTGTGAGATTGCATCCAGATGGGCAAAAGCATGGACCACAGGTATAAAGAATAGCCAAGGGACTGCTCCTCTCCTCCACACCTCCTCTTAGAAAGTTGTCCTCCAGGTTGCCACCTCCCAGCCTGCTTGGAGGAATTGGAACCTAAGTTCCTGTAAGCACAGTGGTGTGACCTTGCTCTAAAATTCTATCTGGCATTCCTTCCACTTTCCCGATATTTCATCCCTTCTACTCTTTAAATGAAATGGTAACCCACTTCAGTATTCTTGCCCGGAGAATTCCATGGACAGAGGAGTCTGGTGGGCTATAGTCCATGGGGTCACAAAGAGTTGGACACAACTGAGTGACTAATACTTTGACACTTCAAATGAGGCCATTTGAAGTTTTTGCCAGAGTGATGGGTATTGAACAACAGATGAGAGAAAATGGGACCCTCTCCTGACTTTTTCTTTTGAAGTCCTTAAAAGGAGCAATAGTGACAACAAAAATTCAGAGCATGAATAACAGATTTGGAAGATCCCATGAGAAGGAGGAAATCTCCTTCTGAGTGTTCTTCAGATGCGGGGTGGAGGTGTCAACTAAGCGGGGAAAACACAATTTCTTGGGCATTTGCAGAACTCTGGGAAAGAGGAACCTGAATTTTCTTCTCAGGCACAGGCTGGGCAGGTGGTAGAAAGCCAGAGGAAGAAATGGCCCAGAGATGTGTGTGTGTGTGCAGGAAGGCTTTACATAACCAGGGAGCACGTCCTGGGCCCTGGTGAATTGACCTCTGTGTCTGAGAGTGACGTGCAATTAATAGGGGCCCTCGGACAAGCTCACTAAGTTTCTTGCAGCTGAGTGTGACTCAAGAGGGAAACAAACATAGTTAAAAGGATGGGGGTCTGGAGGATCAGCAGTTTGAATAAGAAAGGACTCAACAGTGCCCTGCGTGGACTGGCAACTGAGTACTGGAGCAAGTGAGGACATTTTTGAACTGAGATTATATTTCCATTCCTGCTCCCCCAAGAGAATGCAAGTTTATGATATAAATCAAATTACTTAAGCAGGTTGACTGATATTCTTATACCCTATTAAGAGTAGAAGTCCACTCTTGGAAAAAAAATAACAATACACAGATCTACTGAAAAAAAAACACTGAAAAGATATACATCCAATGTTCACTGAGGTTACCTCTGGGTGTTGGAATTACTAGAGCTCTCCTCTCTCCAGTCTCTCAAATCCTTTCCTTCCTTCTTCCTTCCTTTCCTTCCTTCTTCTCTCTTTCTTTTTCTTTCTATGTAGCTACTTTTGTAATTTTTTCACAATGAACTATTTTCTAATCTTCTACAATAAACTTGTTTTGTTAAGAAAGAGCAACATAATAGAATAAGAAAAACAAAAAAATAATCAGCATCCAGGGTTTATTCCATTTCATTTGGAGAATGAAAGAGTTCCCACTGACATGTGTTTGATTTTCCTGCTAGACCTGGGACAAGCTAAGGATCTCCTGTGTGCTCTGGACTATCATTCCCCCTTTCTCATCTTCTATACATACCTGGAATCCAGTTTTTCTAGAAAACCTCCGAGAATCTTCTTTGCATAGGCCTACTGTTTGTGTCTGCTAAACTAGTTTTTGTTGTTCCCAGTTTGGAAGGATGCAGGTACATTTAAGGCACTTGCCTCCTTTATACAAGCAGGATGCTGACTCCCTTACTTGTCTATACTTGGGAGGCTAAAACAACTTACACATTTGTATCTGAGGGCAAAATCTAAATTATACCAAGGGAATTTATCAAGGAGGGGGGGTTGTGTTAAATTCTCATCTCTCTGGAATGTAGAGAAATGGCTAAATTAGTCATGTTCAGTCTCAGGCAGAGAACCTACCTCCCTCACTCAGTTTGATATAAACTTCTGATAAGAAATTTGAATAACCATCCAAGTGAATTACCTGCTTTGCATGTTTCTAATCACTGTCTGGAATCCCCATGGCATCCAGCACACCTCTGAGGGGTAGCTTGGCTCCTGCATCAATCACTTTATGAAAACTCAGAAAACGAAAATTCAATTAAATCTTAGCCTATGGCTCAGCAAGTAAATTTATTGCTCCCCACCAATCATATTCATTCTGGTTTCAAAATTCTAGGCTGAAAGAACTTTGCATTTTTCACACTGTTAATTACTGCCTACCTCAGCCCCTACATATGGAATAATGAGGAAAAGACTCAGGATGAGTCCTGATGGCCTTCAACATATAGAAGTTGCAAGAAGGAGATTTCTAACAGACTGCCTGATACTGTGAAAAGTCAAAGATCTGACTCCTTTCCCCCTCCCTCCCCAAGACGTCTATGTCCTATCGCTTCTACCTCCTACACGATTCTGGAATGAAAACAACTTTCCTCCATCTTTATAGTCACTTCCCCAGGTCAGACAGAGACACTGCCATCTTAGCGTTCCACCTCGTCTTCAATAGGCGCCATCGTTCTAACATACAGATGTGATCCTGTCCTGGCCCCTTACGAAGCTATGCAGTAGATGCCCATGGCTCCTAAATTTCCCATGGCTCCTAGGGTAAACCCTCAACTCTTTCTCGTGGCTTTCACGTTTTTTTCTTAGAGATTACACACCAGAAGCCTGTGGGATGATAGTTTTGCTTGGCTCACACAGTGCTTTTTTATAAATTTCCAGTAGAGCCAATGTCTATAATTTTGAAAGCTTTGTCTACAAATCCAAACGTATGGCTTCTCTGGAAAAATCGGGGTATCTGGTAATGCTGGACGCAGGTTCCCACATGGAAAGGGCCTCCCATGTGGATTGGGGCTTTGTTTCCAAGGCCTCCCAGTTTGCGCCATGCCTGCTATATGCCCTTCCTCTGGCTCACAGAGGTGACCTGTCTGACGCTGTGGACAGGTAGGCTCTACATGGCTGGGCCCTGACGAGGCTCCTCTTCCCTCTCTCTCTTCTTCCCTGCCTGCATGCCTGCGGGGAGAATCTAGGGGGCTAACTTCCCTCAGTCTGCCTCTCCCCACTCCACCCTGTCATATGTACAATCTGGGCTCTCTCTCACCTCTCTGCTCTGTAGTTGAAAACCCACCTTTGGGAATGTCTAATTCCAATTCATTCTTAGGGTCTCTCTTTAAATGTTCTCTTTCTTAGGAATGTCAGCCCCGATCTCCTCTGCCTAGGCCCTATCCTCAAATCATGTTTTAATTGTCCCTCCATTGAATCCCCTATGGTATAAGAACTAAATTTGACACTCAGTATTATTACCTGCTGCCTTGACATATGATGAAATCAGGGAGGCCTCAAATGGCAAACGGCAAGGTCCCCTCCCCACTCTGCTCCCGTGGATGGATAACCTCCCTAATCAGATAGCCCTCTTTATCATCGCCCCCCACCCCCGGCCCCCAGCCAGGTGCAGCTCCTGCTTATCCTTGAGCAGTGGGTTTCAGTTTCCTGCCGGCTCACAAACTATTCAAACATGCTAATCACATCCTCCTGCAGGAACCAGGGGCCTCCTCATCCTCTTGATACTACAAGCCTGCCTCTCACAGACCCCGATGGTGCCACTCGGCCCCTGAGAGCCATCTTTGTATGGTATGTGGTATCTTCTCCAGTCCCCACCCACCCGGCCATGAGGATATGTGGTTGCTAAACTGCTATTAGTCTCAGCTGTCCAGTGCTGAGGGTCATATATTCAGCCATCCCCATAACCCTAGGCTGGGAATCCCTCCTCAACAATAAGGTGCATAGGAGGCGACTAAAACAGCACATATGTACCATAACTGCTTGCTTACTTGCCTTCTCCCCACTAGACCACTGACTCCATGAGGGCAGAGACCAGGAGGACAGCAGTGGATATATTGTTTGCCTCCTAATCCCCAGTACCCAGCACAGAGACTGGCACATTCAGTAAACTCTTATTGGTCATCTCAGCAGGGTGGTAAGGATCTTATCAGTAGAAGTTATTCAGCCAGAGCAGCAGAAATAAGCATCTCTCAGAGACTGCAGAGGTTTCCCCTGGGTGACACTTACTGCACTTTTCAATTCTTAAGATTCTGTCATTTCAGTAGTTTCTCTATTCTTCATGAAGTTATGGCAGTCCCTATCCTGCTGAATAGGACAGGATAGAAAAGCAATCATCTTTTATAACAAAACAAGTTCTCTGTTTTCAAGATGCAATCACTAATGTTAAACAGCCTTTGTTTTCAAGAACTAGGGACCCAGTTCAATGAGCAGGACATTGCTATGCAAAATATGAAGAGGCTGTAAAAAGGAGCCCATTTGTTCTAAAGTGCACTATCACAGCCTCTGGTGTTTACTGGGGGAAAAAAACTCTACCATCTGCAGATGGTTTAGTAAAAAATTTATACCATTTCCATGTGTGAGTAATGCAGTTCTAGAAATGAATCTAATCAGAGTGCTGTTTTAGCAGGGAGGATGTTCTCACTTAAATTCAAAAAACCATTTCCATCGTTGCCAGATTTTTAAGAATCAAAATCTAGCTGACTTTCTGCAACATGCCATTTAAACATCTTGGAAATAAATTTATGTGTTAAAATAGTAACAACACCAATGAGTTATCATTGAACATTGTAAAAATCACCCTGAAACCTGATGGTAACTTAGAGAGGATATATTTACAATTTAAATTTCAAGAATGTGTCACTGCTTTTTCTTTCATTTATTGAGTTAAAACTCAAACTATTTTAGAGCCATGAAATTTTCAATTTATGCCTGTCAGACCAGTCAGAGAGAGAACATCCAGTGCTTCATGGTTAAGCTATGCCTACACATGAAACTAATTTGACTAAGGTCAATTCATAATTTGATCAAAACTTTGGCTTAAGTTAATCTTAATTTGGTTCAAGCTCTTATTTCAGGGATGATGAAGGATGTCCAATAGAGAAAAATAATCAGAATAAAAATGCCAACTCTCCACAGGGGACAATATATCAGAGTGGATCAGAGCTCAGGCCTTAGATTTCACTACTCTGGGTTCTCATCTTGGCTCCCAACCTCATCATATTAAAATGGCAACATTGAGAATACTTATGCCATGGTGATGTTGTGAAGATTAAAGGTGTAAATGAATACAAATGCTTATCATAGCTATTGGCACTCAAAAAGCATCTATAAATGTTAACTATTATTGTTATGGTAAATTGGTTTCACAAAATGTCCTAGCAATGAAATCTCTGAAAATTTGATTCTGCAACTGACTACCGGAATCTGGAATTTGCCTCTTGGATTGCCAATGGCAAATTGGATCCCTACCATTTCTCATGATTTAATTAATGAACTGTGCCAATTTCCAGAAGAGAGAAAGCCAAAGAAAAGTAGGGATGGTGTTATAGACAATAACTCATTGTGAAACAGGAAGGGATATTACCTTTTTAGTCATTAATGAATTGAAAATCCAGCCAAGCTATGAAGCCATCTAGGTAAAGGGGATCTTCGGCACACAGAGGTGGCTGCAAATTGACTGCAAATTTCCCTGGATCTAGAAGCATCAGCCCCCATCATCATGTGTTGTCCCTTGGGGCTTGTCATGCTATGAGTAGTCTTGGTCATTTGGAGTCCAAGAAACAAAGCCAAGAGACTGAAATGATGGTGGGCATCTAGAGTGGTTCTGAGGCTTCACAGTTGGATAGTTTTCACTGTGAAACCTGACATAGAATAATAAGCCTTGGCATAGGCATGTTTTTATCCCTCTCTTCAATTTCTGTCTTCCTCTAACCCTGATTTTCTGCAGCACCAAACACATCAGTTATAACACTGATTAAGGAAGATAGACAAGATGATCCTTCAGAAAAGGACAATCACTTGGATAAAACCAAATTAGCCCAGTATTCTGACAATTATCTCACCACTATTTATAGGAACACAGGTAAGAAAGTATATTCTTCTTTATCTCCCAAGAGGCAAGTACTTAATGGGAACAGGGACACACAATTCCTTTATTGTAACCTCCACATCTAAGTTGTTTCAGGGTAACATAATCTACATGTACAATTTGGAAATACATAAACATCCTGTGGGCAGGAATCATGGTTATATTTCTCACTGCTGTATGCAAAGAATCTAGCTCAGTACCTAGAACATAGTATATATTCATGAACATTAAATAAATGAATGAATGTATATGAGCTCACTCACTTTTGTGATTTTATCTGAAATCTCCTTCTATCTTTGTCCATTCAATAAATTTCAACTCACTCTAAAAGTCTCTGTTCAATTGGCATTCATTCTGTGAAATCATTTCTTTCATTTCAGGAGGGAAAAAGACCTCTTCACCTCTGTTTCCATACTATCTAGAACATGCCTTCTTGTAAAGTTTTCTACATGCAAACCACAAAATCCATTCTGGCAAGTTGAAGCAGAAAGTGACTTTTTAAAGGATATTGGGTGGCTCACAGAATTTGGGGGAGGGATGGAAAACAAGGTCTGAATGCTACCAGTGCTGTGCTGTGCTTAGTTGCTCAGTCATGTCTGACTTTTTACGACCCCATGGACGGTAGCTCATCAGGTTCCTCTGTCCATGGGATTCTCTAGCACAGCAACACTGGGTGCTGAAAGAAAATGGAACAATATCTTTCAAACTGAAGAGAAATGGTCTTTGACTTGAGTTCTATCCCAGATAAAATGTCATTAAATAATGATGGCAGAATAAACATCTTTATACAGGCAGGCCTCAGAAAGTTCACCTCCTATCCATTCTTCAGTTGGGAGTTACTTGAGAAGATGTTCTCCAGTCAAATTAGGAATTAAATCAAGAAAGAGGAAGTTATAAGATCCAGGGAGAACCAAAGGGAAGGAAAAACAACAGCTAATTATCAGTCCCAGAAGGCCATCAGACTATATGGGAGGAGGGAGGTAATTGGAGAGTTCCTAGAGGACGGCTCTGGGGAGAAAAGAACTTCCATAAATTACAGAGTATGCTGGAGACATTTTAGGAGCATAAGGAAATGATAAAGGCAGAGAATACAAAAATTAAGGCAATTAGAAATTTCAGGAAAAATTTAAAACTGTGAGAAGATGAATGTAATCATCGCATGCTGCTCTCCAGAAAGATAATGCTATAAAGGCTGTTGAATGATTTTCCATTTTTAAAATCAGCAAGACAAAGCCCGCACAGAAATGACTGTAACTATTATGAATCTCGTTAGTGTTAAACTACAAATTCAAATGAGATTTGTTAAGAAGGAAAGAGAGGTGAAAAGAAGGAAGGGGTGACCATGAAATATATGATATCTTATAAATTGAGGAAATCTATAGCATATATCGTGAGTAATAGCACCTCAAGCTCCTTTTGGGTCATTTCCCCTCCACAACCTGCCGGCTGAGTGAAACTGTTCATCCACAGGATGGACACTCTCTAGCCAATGGGTGAGCATGTGGCCCAGTGAAAGCCAATCAGACTTTCTCTTTCTGGTAAATTAAGAATCCCCACTAATTCACTTCAGGCAGTGCCCTAAAGAGATGGTGCATTCATTCCTGCTTCTTAGATTCACAGAACAACTCTTATTCTTTGCTTTCCTAAAGCCTGACTCTTTAGCAAGAACTGGTTTCCATTGGTAAGGTGTATAACATAAATAGAAATTCAGTTAGTGTTCTAAATTTCAAAATCTGGGAACTCAAAGTATGATGTAAGTATGAAGGGTGAGGGACTAGAGGAGGGGTTAAACAAACAAAACTCATATCTTAACAGGAAGTCGGTGTAAAGTATAAAGCTGATAAATCATGAACAGGCAGTAAAGCAAATTATTTCTCTATGTGGAGGCAACCCCCAGAAACTTTACAACTTTTAAATTGAAAAAGAGAATGGTTTCTGGAGAAAAAGAGATCAGGCTAGAGAGAAGTAGAAAAGGAGACTATTTCTTTTTATCATAAACTTATCTTCTCATTTTTTCCCTCCTGTGTGTATGTATTAACTGATAAAAAATTTTAATGGTAAAGAGGTGGGAAAATAAAGATTGTTTGGCCTGTGTATAATGACGATGGCTCAGAATTTCAAATCCTTCTCAAATAGACAGAAATCAGCCCTGGAAGCTGTTCTTGAAACTGGCACACTACATAACATCCCTGTCTCAGACTCCAAGGGAGGAAGCTAAACTCCCTCCATTGGTGGATCGCCACTGGATTCCTGGACCAGCCAGAGGTCGCTGCCTTCTCTGAATGCCCTCACCGGGCCCCCACCTGTGGATCATCTCAAGCATGTCTTTGCAGCCCTTTGCAAGCTTAGAGTGGTTGGCGCAGGACTCAAGGGCTTTGGTTTTTTCTCTGCCCATCTCCTTACCCAACCTTCATCCTGCTTCCTGGAAAACCAGAATTAGTCTTATCTCTACTCTCAAGGGAAAAAGAAAACAACATCTCCGTATCTTTAAAACCATAAGAGTTGTTTTGAATGTGAGTCAGTTTTTACTGTTTTTTTAGGGCATTTTACTGATAAGACAAGGAGAGACGTCAGTTCTGAAGGTGTGGAAATGGCACATTTCCCAAATTAGAGGAAATCAGAAACCTCAAGGTATGTTTGTCTTTTTCTACCAAGAAGAGCTCTGAAGGTGACTGAAGCCAGGCATGGAGATGTCCAGGCAGGACAGACCGTGTGCAAGCAGATGGCTGACTATCCCCAGGAAGAGGATTAGTGCTGCAATATTAGCATTCAAATCAACCCTCAGCAACGACCTGAGTCATAATCGGAGGCAAAAGGGGGCTACACATGTCCTTTCCCCGCCTTCAAGAATCCAGCTTCCTTTTCTGCATCCTCTGCTGTGCCCAGTCCTAGTTCTGAAAGATAGAGGATATTCAGAGGAGAGGAATGAAGAAGTGTGAGGATGGAAAAGTGCAAGTGAAGTCGCTCAGTCATGTCTGACTCAGTGCAACCCATGGACTGTAGCCCACCAGGCTCCTCCATCCGTGGGATTCTCCAGGCAAGAATACTGGAGTGGGTTGCCATTTCCTTCTCCAGGAGATCTTCCAAACCCAGGGATTGAACCCGGGTCTCCCGCATTGTAGGCAGACGTTTTACCATCTGAGCCACCAGGGAAGCTTGAGGATGGAAAAACATGAGCAAAGAAACAAGATCAGTTAGCTTTTCAGGCTATAGATGCACTGGAATCAGGTAAAGAACTCTCACATTTTAAAGGCAAGCTGCCCAGCACTTCAACATGTCACTGAGGCATATCTGGGAATTCCCAGAGGTGTCTCATATGTACTCATGACAGTTTCCTCATCCTCTATTCTGGTTCTCCCATTAAGATGTTTATTTCTTGGCTAAATTAGCAATTATAATATGGAAGTGATAATTCTGTCCCATAAGAAAAATGCATACAATCAGTGAGCATGTCAGAAGAAATATGCTCATGAAACCGAGGTATTGTCACCTTTATCATAGTGCAGTACCTTGGACAGTACTGGGAAGTGCTGGTATCAACAAATGGACTTATAAAATTTATCCAGCATATCACTTGGGCATAACATGGTGAGACTGCAATACCAGCCTTGTGGATCAATATTGATCCACTGGCACAACCATACATGCCAACAGCATTATTTTAATAAATTACAAAGAACTATTATAGAAAACTTAAACTCAATTGAAATCCCAAATAATTACTGCTCAAATTCTAGCTTCATTCTTAGCATCTGTGTGACCCTACAGAGAAGAATCTAGATTTTGTAGAGCCTGAAGCTTAAACAAGTTGGGGAGCCTTTTAAGAAAAAGAATATGAAATGCATAGATTCAAAATCAATACAAAGACTTGGAAGACACTTGTATAAGTGAGAGGACTGAGCTTAAACTTTATTAGCTTCGTGAGAGACTTACCTCTGGGAACCGGGGAAAAGTTACATGACTGTTCTGAACCATAGTATCTTCACCTATAAAATTAAGATAATCATCATTATTCTCTGGAATTAAGAACTATATATATATATGTATATATATACACATAATATATAATCTATTTATCTATATGATATATATGATCTACTGTATAAATATATAATTTTGAGTTTGAGATGCTGATTCTTAACACAAGATTATATATATGTATATATATGTAGTTTGTTTTGTGTGTGTGTGTGTGTTAGTTGCTCAGTCACGTCCAACTCTTTGCAACCCCCATGGACTTAGCCTACCAGGCTCCTTTATCCATGGAATTCTCCAGGAAAGACTACTCCAGTGGGTACCATTTCCTTCTCCAGGGGATCTTCCCAACCCAAGGATCAAACCCAGGTCTCCTGCATTGCAGGCAGATTCTTTACTATCTGAGCCATAATTGGAAGTCCCATATAACTTGTTATGAATATTCAAATATGGGGTCCATATAATGATTAGGTTGAAACTTTTTGTGAATACTATCTGATTAATTGTGTGTTTATAGGAATAGATTCCAATGGACATAGACATTAGATACTCAACAGCCAGTAACATAAACTCTCAGAACTGCCAATAAAACATTGCAGTGGAGCAGCAGTCAGATGGGATCTTGGCAGACAAGCAGAGCAATCTGAGGGACCGACATAGGTAGGAAGAATGTTGCAGATTTGAATACTGACAAAGCCTTCACTCCACTACCGTATCACCCTTTAGAAACATGTTTTAACAAACACAGCCTTGTTTGAGCCTTATAGGACCTATGAGGGTCAGGGTAAAGTCAATGCTTACCCTTCAGAGGACCTTCTTAGCTGGCTCATTACACAGCCCGCTTTTTGAGCAACAGAGAATCAAGCCTAACACCTCTCATCATTTGTTGAGTGTTTCTCAAATGTCAGATACTGTGCTAAATGCTTTGCATGTGTTTTCTTTTTTAATCTTCCAAGGGCCATTATTTCTATTTGACACTGAATCATTGGAGCTGAAGTTCGATATCGTGCCAAGGATTTGCAACTAGTAAGTACCTAGGCACCAGAGATTTTTCTAACTAAATTAACAGATTTGGAGCCCATTTTGAATCTACAAAAGCTTTAGAACCAGCAGAGAAATTACTCAAGAACCCTGGCCTGCACCTAGAATTGAATCCATATCCTCTATAAGGGAGTATATTCTCCCCGAGGATTGACATGGATAACATCACCAAGACCACAGTAGGTAAGATCATTTCTGAGGCTGTGTCTTACTTATGTCTATATTGCTAATGTCTAGTACAGTTGCTGGCAAAATAAATGTTGTTAGATGCGGGAGCAAAATGAATACTTTGGTCAAGTGACACATGAGGGTCAGGGTCAGGAAATCCAGATCTCCTGCTTCTGACTATCGATGCTACTACTGTTGACACCCCTGCTTCTTTCTCCATGTCATTCTGACTGCTGTAACAAAAAGACCCCAAATACAATGGTTCAAACAAGACAGAAGATTATATTCTTCTTATGTTAAAGTCTGTGTAGTCAATTCAAGAGAAAAAGGTACAAAGGAAAGTGAATCTCTTCCCTGTTAACAACTAACAGGAAGCTTCAGATATCACATATCCAAGCACATTCCGCTGGCCAAACAGTTACAAGGCCACATCCAGCCACAAAGAATGCTGGGAAATGTAGTCTTTCCACCCACCCAAAATGTCTATTATAAAAGACAGGAGAATGGTAGTCCTGGTCCTGAAGAGGCAAGTGACTGTGTACAGTGAGAAAAGCACTAAATTCAGAGATGGGTGTGGAGAAGGAAATGGCAACTCACTCCAGTATTCTTGCCTGGAGAATCCCGTGGACAGAGGAGCCTGGTGGGCTGCCGTCTATGGGGTCACAGAGAGTCAGGCACGACTGAAGTGACTTAGCGGCAGCAGAGATGGGTGTAAAGGGGTTTTCTCACCTGCAAAATATAATAATAATAACTGCCTTAACTCAGGTTTTTCAATTCTAGACAATACCATTAGTAATTAGTATTTATTGAGCATGCCCCCATACTCTAGGTGCTATACCATACATTTTATACATACTATTTAACTCAATCTTCCCCACAACCTCTAAGGCTGGCATTATTATTGTCTCTTTGATTTTAGAGATGAGGAAACCAAGCCTCAGAGGAGTGAAGCAGTTTGCCCAAGGTTTCACAGTGAACATGTGAGTGACAACACCAGACCTGGGCTTGCTGACTCCAAAACCCAAGCACAGACCCCTAGGCTACACTTAAGTGGAGATCATCTCAGTGTCAGCTTTACAGGGTTGCTGGGAGCGTGAAAGGAGATATGATGGATAGAGCACACAGTAGGCCCTTTCCACTTTCCTCAAGGAAGGCAGTGTGTCTTGCTGGGGCTGGAGGCTTCCTTGTCTGAGCTGAGTAAAGAACGTGGCTCCGGAATAGGGACTGTCTAGAAACAGTTCAGGGTTGCTGGAGACAGGCTGGAGCCCAGGGGAGGAGGAATCCAGGTTTGAGACAGAAGAGGAAAAAGCAATAAACTGAAAAATCATGGCTCTGCAAGCAATGGAATCTATTACTCAGAGATTAAAATGTCACAAAGAGTACACGTCAGCTCCAGACCTTGGAAAATGTAGTTTCCATCATAATTACTGCTCACCACCAACACAGAGGACTGTTTCCCTTCCTAGGGAGGAGCTTGCCCCACTTGGTGTCTCTCTAGCCTTCTGTGGACTTCAAAAGTTTCTTCTTACATCTGTTCAAAGTAATAACAATGGCCAACACCATTAAGCGCTTACCATGCACCAGCTGTTGTTGTTTAGTCGCTAAGTCATGACCTTGTGACCAACTCTTTTGCTACCTCATGGACTGTAGCCCACCAGGCTCCTCTGTCTATGGGATTTCCCAGAAAAGAATATTGGAGTGGGTTGCCACTTCTTTCTCTAGGAGATTTTCCTGACTCAGGGATTGAACCTGCATCTCCTGCATTGGCAGGCGAATTCTTTACCACTGAACCACTAGGGGAGCCCATGCACCAGCTACTTATAGCTTACTAATCCTCCCATAACTCTGTGAGATGGACACTGTTTATTTCATCCCATCTTACAGATAAAGAAACTGAAGCATGAAGACATCACAACCTTACACAGCGGATGACAAGAAAATCAGGATTTGAACCCAGCTCATCTGTTCAGGAGTGTGATCTCAGTCACTCCTCAAAACTTCCCTCTCAGCCCAGTTTTGTTCATGGGAAAGTGGGAAACAATACAAGTCCTCCCAGAAAGAACCTGGCAAGTTTTCCCTTTTTTTCTTTCACATCAAGGAATAATGTGAGCCAAAAACCTGAGGCATGGAGGGAGTTCACATCTAATGTCAAATCCAAGCCCACCTGGGATTCAGTTCAGTCGCTCAGTTGTATCCGACTCTTTGTGACCCCATGGACCGCAGCACACCAGGCTTCCCTGTCCATCACCAACTCCCAGAGCTTACTCAAACTCCTGTCCATTAAGTCGGTGATGCCATCCAACCATCTCATCCTCTGTCATCCCCTTCTCCCCCTGCCTCCAATCTTTCCCAGAATCAGGGTCTTTTCCAATAAGTCAGTTCTTCACATCAAGTGGCCAAAGTATTGGAGTTTTAGCTTGAGCATCAGTCCTTCCAATGAACACCCGGGACTGATATCCTTTAGGATGGAATGGTTGGATCTCCTTACAGTCAAAGGGACTCTCAAGAGTCTTCTCCAACACCACAGTTCAAAAGCATCGATTCTTCGGCACTCAGCTTTCTTTATAGTCCAACTCTCACATCCATACATGACCACTGGAAAAACCATAGCCTTGACTAGATGGACCTTTGTTGGCAAAGTAATGTCTCTGCTTTTTTATATGCTGTCTAGGTTTGTCATAGCTTTTCTTCCAAGGAGTAAGTATCTTTTAATTTCATGGCTGAAGTCACCATCTGCAGTGATTCTGGAGCCCCCAAAAATAAAGTCTCTCACCATTTCCATTGTTTCCCCATCTATTTTCCATGAAGTGATGGGACCAGATGCCATGATCTTAGTTTTCTGAATGTTGAGTTTTAAGCCAACTTTTTCACTCTCCTCTTTCACTTTCATTAAGAGGCTCTTTAGTTCTTCTTCACTTTCTGCCATAAGGGTGGTATCATCTGCGTATCTGAGGTTATTGATATTTCTCCCGGCAGTCTTGATCCCAGTTTGTGCTTCATCCAGCCTGGCATTTTACATGATGTAAGTTAAATAAGCAAGGTGACAATATACAGCCTTGACATACTCCTTTCCCGATTTGGAACCAGTCTGTTGTTCCATGTCCAGTTCTAACTGTTGCTTCTTGACCTGCATACAGATTTCTCAGGAGGCAGGTCAGGTGGTCTGGTATTCCCATCTCTTGAAGAATTTTTCATAGTTTGTTGTGATCCACACAGTCAAAGACTTTGGCATAGTCAAAAAAGCAGAAGTAGAGGTGTTTTTCTGGAACTCTCTTGCTTTTTCAATGATCCAGCAGATGTTGGCAATTTGATCTCTGGTTCCTCTGCCTTTTCTAAATCCAGCTTGAACATCTGGAAGTTCATGGTTCACGTACTGTTGAAGCCTGGCTTGAAGAATTTTGAGCATTACTTTGCTAGAGTGTGAGATGACTGCAATTGTGCGGGAGTTTGAGCATTCTTTGGCATTGCCTTTCTTAGGGATTGGAATAAAAACTGACCTTTTTCAGTCCTGTGGCCACTGCTGAGTTTTCCAAATTTGCTGACATATTGAGTGCAGCACTTTCACAGCATCATCTTTTAGGATTTGAAATAGCTCAACTGGAATTCCATCACTTCCACTAGCTTTGTTTGTAGTGATGCTTCCTAAGGCCCACTTGACTTCACATTCCCGGATATCTGGCTCTAGGTGAGTGATCACACCATTGTGATTATCTGGGTCATGAAGATCTTTTTTTGTATAGTTCTTCTGTGTATTCTTGCCACCTCTTCTTAATATCTTCTGCTTCTGTTAGGTCCATACCATTTCTTTCCTTTATTGTGCCCATCTTTGCATGATATGTTCCCTTGGTATCTCTAATTTTCTTGAAGAGATCTCTAGTCTTGCCCATTCTATTGTTTTCCTCTATTTCTTTGCATTGATCCCTGAGGAAGGCTTTCTTATCTCTCCTAGCTATTCTCTGAAACTCTGCATTCAAATGGGTATATCTTTCCTTTTCTCCTTTGTCTTTCACATCTCTTCTTTTCACAGCTATTTGTAAGGCCTCCTCAGACAACCATTTTGCCTTTTTGCATTTCTTTTTCTTGGGGATGGGCTTGATCCCTGTCTCCTATACAATGTCAGAAACCTCCATCCATAGTTCTTCAGGCACTCTGTCTATCTGATCTAATCGCTTGAACCTATTTTTCACTTCTACTGTATAATCATAAGGGATTTGATTTAGGTGATACCTGAATGGTCTAGTGGTTTTCCCTACTTTCTTCAATTTAAGTCTGAATTTGGCAATAAGGAGCTCATGATCTGAGCCACAGTCAGCTCCTGGTCTTGTTTCTGCTGACTGTATAGAACTTCTCCATCTTTGGCTGCAAAGAATATAATCAATCTGATTTAGGTATTGACCATCTGTTGACGTCCATGTGCAGAGTCTTCTCTTGTGTTGTTGGAAGAGCAACTAACTACTAACACGACTGAGCGACTAACGAAAACAAAAACAAAAAGATCCATCTATCAGGTAGAGCTGCCTAAACAACTGGCCTCTTTGTCCTTAACTCAGATTTTTAAGCGTTAAGTATTCACCTGTGCCCTTACAGCCCCCATCTGACTCCATCAATAATAGATTTTCAAAATATTGTGTTATTCTTTTAATTTTTTCCTTCTTTTTTTTCTTTCTCTCTGTTTTCAAAAAATACACACAAGTGAACTCGTATCAACTTACCCTTGAATACGTGTGTTGCAAGCTTTGGGCTCCTGAAGTTCCAATGGTGTGATGGATGTCTCAGATGAGTTCTGGGAAGAATCATGGAGGGTTGAGTTGTTTTGTTTGTTTTCTTGAAGTGTAGACTATTTTGCTCTCAAAGCAGTAAGAAAACCCTAACCTCACCACACCCACCCTTCCAAGCCAATTTCTAGGTTGTTCCTCTAAGAAATTAGTGACGTCCCTATAAACAACAGTAAGAATCTCTTCCTCTGCAAACTGTCTAGCTTTCTGGATTCCACTGGAAGAACCGTCTTTTTTTCATAAATAATTTCTGACTTCTTTGCCCTGCACCTTGGACAGATTTTGATCCTGTATGATTGAATTTGCATGAGATATATAAAAGCAGAAGTAATCAAGTCTCTTCAATGCTCTCTCAACCATGACCCAACCTGACTTTTTCAGCTCCATGGAGATCTCAATGACATCTCCAGTTCACTCACCATGTCTACACCATGAAACCTATTGGTTCCACAGCTCCTTCTGAGAAGGGTGGACCTTGACACTCTGTGTCAGGTGACTGCTATGCCAGCCACAGCTGCTACGCCAAGCCAAAGACATCTAGTATGGGCCAGACTTAAGGAAACTGTGAGGTGGCCTGAACTGAGAATGCAACCCAGTTAAGGAAGCCCTGTGCTAAATGGTAAATACCCACCCTGATCATCCTGAATGCAGTACACAAAGAATATAACCACAGCACAGAGGCAAGAAGAGGAAAACAAGATAGAACCAGAAAGAGAGAGAGTCCTGAGCAGGGAAGTATCACTAAGTAAAGAATGGTGGTTTCTCCTCTCAAGAGGAGACCAGAATACAGTAACTGGAATTGCTGTGGTCTCATTGTGAGGTCTGAGTGTGTGGGCTGCTGAGATGGTTTTCTTTGCTAACCCACTGCACACATTTTTATTTTTATTAAAATCTCATATCTCTTGCAGTGTTAAGTGTATTCTTTTTGGGTTTTGGGGTTTTTGCTTTTTGGTAATTGGAAAGAGCCCAAAAACTTATCTAAAAATGAAGTCATAATCCTCTCTCCCCAAACTTCTCTTTCTCGTTCATTGCCTATATCTATTCTTGATATCACCATCCCAGTTCTTTGATTTTTCCTAAGACCTTACCAGTCTGTCAATCCATCTGCCAGTTTCTCTCAGTTCTATCTCCACACAACAGCTCCAAGTTTTCAGGGTTGGTAAATACTCTGCTCACATAACATGACTGCCCAACCCTTCACTCTTGGCAGACATCACTAATTGATCACTGTTCTCTTTCCCACTTACCTAAGCAAGGCTAAAAGCAACAACAGCTCTATTCCTCGAGTGTTTATTTTATACATAAAGTATAAGCATTTTGCATGCCTTATCTCATTTAATTCTCATAGAAACCCTGTGAAAATACTCTGTTTTTTTCATTGTATAGGCTCAGAAAGTGAGGAGAAATACCCTGGCTCCTTCCTTCCTCCAGTTATACGATCTTTCTCTGGGGCCTCCCACTGATGGAATCGAGCTAGAACCAGCTGGCAGGATAGCCAGGGAAATGGAGCTTGCAGGAGTTAGCTTCTTGCGGTGCACAGCAAAGTGGAAGAAGGACAGAGGTCAAATCTGAGACCAAACAGAATGGCTGGTGAGAAACTTCTGATTTCACAGCCAAAAGTAAAGTGTCTTGACTCTGAAAGATGACAACACTCGATCCAGAAATTTCCTTCTGCACTGAATGCCATTTATCCTAGTTGCTTATCTATATAGTATGTGTTTGTGAGTCTTTTCTCCTTTGCTCGATAGCCCCTAAAAGTCTCTTGGGTGAGATACAAGTGTGAATTATCACTCCCGTCATAATGGCTAGCCCCACACTTCACTTAATAACTATTATAGAATGAGTAATAATGTATATTCAATGCCTGTGCTTCTTCAGTCTGAGGTGTACAGCAACATGTCAGAAGGGTATTCAACAAATTCCTTAACATTTCCCTGGAGAGCCAATCTTACAGTGTGGTAACTTTACACATAATTTTTTTATGAAAAAAAATCAAACAAAATTTACATGGTTTTCGTTAAGATAAATTACTTTAAAAAATACTAGGCTCTCTTTGTATTCATATTTTAATAATTTTTTTGAACAAGTAGTGTTGACTGAGCATTTTCTATATGCCTGGCATTGTTCCGGAGAGACCTCATTCTTATCTTCAGGGATTTTACAGTCTAGTGCAAAATTCTATAAAAGACTGACAGCAAATGTTTTAGGCTTCCTGGGCCAAATATTCCTTGTTGCATTACTCATCTCTGCCTTATAATATGAAGGCAGCCATAGACAATACCAAAATAAATGAGTGACGATATGCTCCAATAAAACTTCATTACAAAAACAGGCAGCTGGCAGGATTTGACCAATGGGTCATAATTTGCTGATCCTGTCTATTGGGAAAAGCTAAGTGAGTGCTAAATCACTTCAGTCGTGTCCAACTCTTTTTGACCCTATGGACCGTAGCCCTCCAGGCTTCACTATCCATGGGATTCTCCAGGCAAGAATACTGGAGTGGGTTGCCATTTTCTTTTCCAGGGGATCTTCCTGACCCAGGGATTGAAACCATGTCTCTTACATCTCCTGCATTGGCAGGCGGGTTCTTTACCACTAACACCACCTGGGAAGCCCAGTGGGGAAAATAGACATTAAATCATTTAGAATGATACACTGCTAGAGAATAATATAAGATACTCCAAAGGCAAAACTAGGGTAAAGTCACTTAGTCCAGGAGCAAGACTAGCTTTGTGGGTGTGCAAACAAGGTGTACTCAGACGGGACAGCGTGCTTGGTTTAATGCTTTGTTGTCAGTGTCTTGAAATTTTTCATGATGTTATATTTGAACCTGTGAGGTCAGAAAGGACAGTGGAGCATGTGTGTGAGCAGAGCCGCTGTTCCAGGTGCTCATGTACACACATGAGGGCAGGAGTGCACAAGTATATGGCAGTGGGCAGCACCAAGCAGCTGGCCTGGCCATCTGGTGAGCATGTACACCCCTGGGGTTGTCCAGAGAACATGGAGCAGCAAGGGCAGCCCTGCCTGGGACCTGGACCCAGCCTGGTTGATGGTGGTGGTGGCAGCAGTAGCAGATGCAGTGGCAGGGTCAGCAGAGGCAACTGTGGGAGAGGGGAAGGGTTCCAGGGGCACCCTGGGGACCCATGGTGGGAGGTGGGCTTACTCGTTTCTCCCCGGAGCCCGTCCCTGTGGCATCTGCACAAGTATTAACTCTCTAATCTGAGCACCAGGACACTCACGCACTCAGGTAGTAAAGCTTGTCAGTAAATTACTACAAAGTAAGTGTATACACATTGATGCTGCAATAAAGCATATCAGGGACTTATTAAAACTCTTCAAAGAATCAAGAATTTCTAGTTTTGAAAATGGTTGCAGCATTGCAAACCAAATATCCATGGGTTTAGCAATAAGAATTAAATGTAAAGATTGTTCTATTTGATAGAACACTACCTTCATACAGAATTTCAGTAAAGCAACAATTAACAAGGAAAATTCATAAAATCTTATAAATAATAAAATATTTTAAAAAGAAAAGCTTTACACTTTACCTTCAATCACCCTTTCTGTCCTGCTTTTCAAACAAGGGGTCTATATTTTAATTTTGCCTTGGATCTCACAATGATGCAATCAGTGCTGTCCAGGAATCCAGGCAAGCTTTCCTGAGGAAATGAGTAGAAAAGCAAGAGAGGGCCTGTTGCATTACAGCCATGGTTCTCAAAGTGTGGGCACTATACCAGCAGCACAGGCATCACCTAGGATCCTGTCAGAGTGGCAGGTTCTCAGGCCCCACCACAGAGACTTGGGGTGGGGGTGGACCCCAACAATCTGACATTACATTCCCTAGGTAGACCTGATGTCCCTCAAGTTTGAGAGGCACTGCTACAAGGGGGCTGAGAGAAGAACAGTGTGTGTACATTGGGAGGTGGGGGGTGGAGGAGAGACCAGGTTCTTAGAACAAGGAGCAGAAAATGGAGATTTTTTTCATCAGGAGTAAAAGCACAAGTCCTTATAGGTAACAAGGTCCTCAAGGGTCAATGCATCCCACCCCCATCCCTTCCTGATCTTTCCTACTGCTTTCTGTCTTAAGCACATGCAGTCCTCTGATCCACCAGCCAGTCTCCTGCCCCAGGACCTTTGCACTAGTTGCTTTCCCTTCTTAGAATCCTTTTACCCCAGAGTCCTCTTGCATTCTTTGGATGTCTGCTCAAATGCTACCCTGTCAGGAATGCCTTCTCAGACATCCTATTTAAAACTTTCCCCTCAATGCTCAGATACATACACATTCACATCTTGATCCCCTCTTCCCTGTTTTATCTTTCTCCATGGCACATACCAACACCTAGTATGTCATATCACTTTCTTATTTTTCAGATTAAGTATCTATCCTCCTCTGTTTCCCACTGGAGAGCAAGTTCTAAAAAAGTAGTGGTTTTCTTTTGTTTCATTTACTGACATATTCTCAGGGGCCTAAAAATACCTAGTAGAGAGGGAACACTTGATACAATATTTATTGAGTGAACAAACAAGGAGGTTTCAATTCAAATAAATGCATGAGTATAATTAATAAGAAAGGGATTTGCATAATCTGGTTAATAAAGAAGCTAGCAACTGTTCTTAACTTGAGACCATAATCTGGGTTTACTCATGGAGGTAGAGACCAGTAGAGCTCTGGGAAGGGAAAAATCCACACGCTCACTTCACCTCCTTGATCACAGCATCTGGGGCCATGTGACTATTCTGGCCAAAGCACTGTGAGTAGAAGAGACATGTGTCAATGCCAGACCATGGATGTTAATGGGAATATCTCCTCCACTTCTTCTATCTCATTTGGCTGTGACCATGCCAGCTTGTGGAGTGACAAGGTCAATGCAGAGAGGAAAGTTCCTTAGGCTTTCTGTGAAGGAGAGATAAACCTTTGTTGTGATACAGCATTGATATTTGTTACTACACTATAGTCTAGCCTAGCCTGAATATTAGCATCATTATCCACAAGTGGAGTCAGAGAGCAGATTCAGAGAAGTTGAATCTTCTGAGCAACTGTACTATGAAGAATATGTATCAGGTAGCTTTAAGGAAGATACTGTACCTTGTTCACAAGTGTAAGTATACAAAAGTGCCAAAAGACAACATCCTGGTTATAAAAGGCAGAAACTAAGAAATGAACACATAAAAGTATACAGGTAGGAGGCAGAATCTATAAGTATGGCCAGTGACAAACTTAATTTTCTTGGGCTCCAAAATCACTGTAGACTGTGACTGCAGCCATGAAATTAAAAAACAGTTTCTCCTTGAAAGAAAAGCAATGACCAACCTAGACAGCGTATTAAAAAAGCAGAGACATTACTTTGCCGACAAAGTCTGTATAATCAAAGCTATGGTTTTCCAGTAGTCATGTACGGATGTGAGAGCTGAACAATAAAATAGGCTGAACACCAAAAAATTGATGCTTCGAACTGTGGTGCTGAAGAAGACTCTTGAAAGCCCCTTGGACAGCAAGGAGATCCTACCAGTCCATTGTAAAAGAAATCAGTCCTGAATATTCATTGGAAGGACTGATGCTGAAGCTGAAACTCCAATACTTTGCCCACCTGATGCAAAGAGTTGAGTCACTGAAAAAGACCCTAATGCTGGGAAAGATTGAGGGCAGGAGGAGAAGGGGATGACAGAGGATGAGATGGTTGGATGGCATCACCAACTCAATGGACATAAGTCTGAGCAAATTCCTGGAGATGGTGAAGGACAGGGAAGTCTGCTGTGCTGCAGTCCATTGGGGCACAGAGAGTCGACACGACTGAGCAACTGAACAACAACAAATGGATCAGTCTGTCTAGGTTTGAATCTCAGCTCTCTTACTTACTGACCAAGCTAATTAGCCCCTCTGGACCTCAGCTTCCTCTCATGTAAATAAGGATAATAATATTAGCTGCTTTAAGAAGTGTTGGAAGATTGGATAAAATGAGAAGTAAAACACTGGGTTCTCAGTGCTTGATACAAACTCGTTAAATCTTCATAGCAACTGATTGGGCTAGATACTATTTTTATCCCCATTTTATAGATGATGAAGCAGATGCACAGAGAGATTAAGTAACTTACCCAAGGTCACACAGCTAGTAAGTTATGGAGCTGGGATCTGACCTCTGCAGTCTGATTGGAGGGACAAAGATGAATTCTGAGCTGTGAATTGGGCAGACTGGAGGCAAATCTCAGCCCCAACACTCACTGATCAATTGACTTTGAAACAAGAACTTAACTTTTTGTGAGAGGTGCTTGGTGAGTGTTAGCTACCGTTGTAATGACAATGTCAAAAATGGACACAGTCTGAGAAGTTGCTTGGAATAGAATCACAACATAGTGGGTCACTGGTCAGTCTCTTCTGCTCCCCACTGGAGTTTATGGGGATACCTATTCCATCGCTCTGATGTTACACATCTAACAACGTAGCCCACGTAATCAAATGCAGCCCCATTTCCATTGCGCAGGACACACATGCGATGGAAGGCTCCTAGGCAGGGTCCCTCCTTCCCAGCACCACCATCACCATGACACCATGACACCATCTCCCTATGAGGCCTGCCTCTCTCATCCCCCTACAAGCCAATCAAGGCTTCTTCTCTTTAGGTTAGGCCAACCTGGTGCCCCTCTGCAGGTCAGAGAACAAGGGGGTTAATAATTCAGGAAATTGCTGCTGGCATGCACACCTTGCTCCTCACCACTTTCACCCTGAGACAAAAGAAGCTGATTTTCTGAAACATCATTGGAAACAAAAATTTCCATAGAGTTGTGACAACTAGCCCCACTGTATTATTTAGATTACAATACTTTGAAAATCCACAGTCCTCTGATGACAGCAACATGGGTGTGGGTGGATGGGAGGCAGGTCTTAGGGTTGGATAGAGGCTTAGGTTTGGTTTCAGCATGCCTCCAGGGTAATATTGGCCTACATACTGCCACTGGAGCTTGAGGACTCATTTCTCCCAAGTGGTCACTGTGGGTTTTACCAGACAGAACAAAGAGTTATAGAAGATCCAGAAACAGTGGCTAGCTAAGGAAACGGCATTTCCCAGGGAAATGGTACCCTGTGAACTGTCATCGTTATAAAGCATTTTAGGTCCTTTAGAGATGTTTTCATCTCATTTCTCAGTACTTCCCATTTCTCTTTCACTTAGATTTTTTTTCTCCTTCACTATATCTGTCTTCCTTTCTTCTTGATCTTCCTCTTTCCTTCATTGCTACCTTCTCCTTTCCTGCCTTCCTCCTCTTCTAACAACTATGATTTTTTCATATGTGCTGAATCTGTGTTGATGTTCCCTGTTATTAACAACTAGGTCAATATCCTCCAAAGAGAAGTGACAATATTTAACAAATAAAAACACACAACGACCAGATAAATTTGACTTTCAGATAAACTTCTACTGAAAAAATTACCTGTTGTTTTCTGAAATTTAAATTTACTTGGGTGTCTAAGAATATATTGGCAGCCCTGGATGCATGCTAAGTCACCTCAGTCCTGTCTGACTCTTTGTGACCCCATGGACTGGTGAGGTCCTCTGTCCATGGGATTCTCCAGGCGAGAATACCAGAGTGGGTGACCATTTCCTCCTCCGGGGCCTGGCAGCCCTACCGTCAACTAACCGTAGCTCAGTGTGGGCCTTGAATAATGTTTGTCCTGCAAGTTGGTGGCTTTTAGAAATGGAAAGATGTCCCATATCAGCTCTGTGGTAAACTTTGTAACTCTATTATTACTTTTAAAAGGTGAGGGACCAATACTTCCTGAACCCTGTAGACAGCAGTTTTTCATCTCTTGCTTTTTTATACTGCCTACATCTTCAAGGGGTTTTTCTTTGAAGGCAGCTGGTCTCCTTACGGCATCCCCAAGCCTGGGCACCCAAGAGGCTGGAGAAGGCTGTAGCTCAGACCACAAGGGGTCCCAAGTGGTCAAATTTCAACAGGAGTCTCAGGCCTCTGTGAGGAGAAAGGTTACTTCTGCAGGGGTGTGGGGGAAGGGTGGATTACAGTACTTTTCTTTCAGTTATCACATCTTTGCCTCTAACTTGCTATATCTTCAGTGGCTGAGAAACGACGCTGCGGGGGCCGGGGGTGGGGGAGGGGGGCTGGGGAATACTCTGCTTTTCTTGTGCTCCTTTGGCTCTACTTGGGAGTGAAGCTTACATGAAAAGGAGTGATGGCCAAGGCTCCCCAGATGACACTGAGGTCAGTCACTGCTGACAGTTAATACCTAGTTAATACCTGGCCTCCAAGCTGGAGAGCCTTCCTGTCTGCTGGTGTCTAAACAAACACAGCAAGCGTCTAAAGGTCACGAGATTGCAGAAGTCAGCAGAGCCTGACCTTTTGAAAGGTGTGGTCCTCTCCCCTCCAGGCTGAAAACATTTCTCAGTGACCCCAGAAGCTGGTAGGCTCCCAAGCCCAGGGAGCACTGCTCCCTTCCCCAAGGCGCTGATAGGGCCTGCAGCCATGCACTACCATTTCTGAGCCCTGCGGTCCAGGCCGGGCTTTCTGCTCTCCCTGCTGGAGGCCCGCCATCCTTATTGAGTGTATTTCCAAGAAAGCAGTTGACAGGCTTGGCAGTGCTATTCCTGGAAATGTTCAATAGGCCATCTTCTGGCAGGCCCACCGCTGACGGATGGGTTGGTCCGGGAGACCACGTGCTCAGCGCCATCTCCACCCCCGTCTATTCCCAGGTGCCTCCAAGCAGCAGCCATCCCCAAATACCTCAGGCTGTTAGCTGGCGGGGGCTGTGGGCCTCTGTGGAACTTGCTTCCTCCCTGGCAGGGCGGCTGCCAGCAGGCTTGCTGCTAAATGAAGACAGGCGCCCTGTGACTATAAATTATAACACACATCAGCTCCAGCCGATGCACTGCATGTCCTGCAGGAAACTCCGCAGGGGACGCTTGGCCACTGCCAAAGGGCATTCTGGACGGTGGCTCTTATGGCAGCCGCAGGACAGAGGCCAAGCCTGTCGCTGGGCAGAGGAGCTCTGGCAGCTCCCAGAGGTTGGAGTTTCCTTCTGATGTGGACCATGGCTTCTCTGCACTATTGCATTTGGCACCAGGTACTTCTCTGTGGGGGCCGTTTGTGCCCCACCAGAGGTTTAGCAGCATCCTTAACCTGCAACCACTGAGTGCCAGTAGCACATACATCGCGCCCCCCTCCACCAGTTGTGACAATCAAAAAATACCTCCAGATGTTGTCAAATGTCCCCTGAGAGGCAAAGCTGTTCTTGGTTGAGTACTATGGGTACAGAGGAAAGGAGACGGGGGCCTTCTGAGGGTGATGCCAGAGAAAGACAGACTGACAGAATGTGGTCTCCAGGTGAGCTGTGTGCTGCCAGGCATGTCACAGAATCCTTGAGCCTCAGTTTTCTTATCTCTAAAATGGAAAGATAGAGAAGGGCGAACCAAGGGTGTATGGAAATAACAGTTGAATTAATGCATGGTGGGTACTTTGAGAGGTATTCAAGCACCACAGAAAACACTGTAGCAGTAGATTATCTGATGCTTGAATCCTTCCCTACCTCAAAGGGTCTGGTTCCATTTGAAAGGAAAAAAAAATAGCTGAATATTTATAAAATTCCCATAACTCTTAAATGAAAACAAATGAATGCTTTAGGAAGATTCTCTCTTCATTATTTTTTTTTTCTTCTTAATTCAAACAAGATTAAGCATGCTATGACTGCCTGAGGTTAATGAACATGATCTTTTTCTTATCTTTCTTGAAAGAGGTTTTGTATCTTTTTTTTTTTTTTTTAAATTAACACCCTAAAAATTGTATCCCTTCAGTGAAAGAACAGAAAGTAAGAATGGGAGGGTCCCTTTATCTCTTTTTCATAAAATCTGTATGTTTTTCTTTATAATTTATAACAAAAACTGGTCAATGAAACCCCACAGTCCTATAGAAAGACACTGTTGCTTTAAATGAGGCTTGCTGTTATATAATTCTCTGGCTGACTTCACCCAGCCAGCTTTCAAGGAACTGTAAAGAAATTTTTAAAGGCTAATATTTCTCTTATTCACATTGGCAGAAAAACACAAAGGAAATGGGTAACCTGAGCCACTCCAATGGTAAGAAATGAAGAGTCCTTGAGGACAGGGTCACAGTTGGCCCCACCCCAACGAAGTCTCAGGGTCCTTGTCAAGCTCAAGGCAACCATGGTCCTTCCTTTGTGGCTGTGTTCACTGGAAGATCCAAGGCCACATTTGCTTTGGGAAACAAGACACTGTGATTAATCAAAGAAAACAAAAACAGCTTCTTTTCTATAATGGGCCCATCGAAGGGCTTTTCTATGAAAACCCCGATCAAGCTGTTCCTTCTATTTTCTTAAAGGCTAATAGCCAAGGGAGGGGGTTGGAGGGGTGTGTGAGGAGGTATCCATGGAAGTTAATTCCCAAATACTTCCCTCTCAGAAAAAGACTTCATTGTGCTAACTAGCTCGAAGCGCTGAGCACCAGCTAACAGCAGGGGCCCTGTGGAAAAAAAGCAAGTCTCCTCTTTCTAAGGCATCACTTTTCCTGCACTGACCCAGGGATTCACTTGCTCCTACAGAATTATTCCCCCCATAGGGGACCTGGGGGAGTGAGTCTCTCTGAAACAAACTAATGGAGTGTCAGAAAAGGCGGCCAGGCGGCACTGTTGTAAAACTAATTCTCACATGCTTACCTCGCCAGAAGCAAACACTGTAATTCTAGTAGTCATTCCCCCTTATCTGTGGGGGATACATTCCAAGCTCCCTCAAGGGATGACTGAAAACATGGATAATACTATATATGTATGTGGGGGTGGGGGGGACTTCCCTGAAAGCTCAGTTGGTAAAGAATCCGCCTGCAATGCAGGAGAACTTGGTTCAACTCCTGGGTCAGGATGATTCCCTGGAGAAGGGATAGGCTACCCACTCCAGTATTCTTGGACCCCTTGTGGCTCAGCTGGTAAAGAATCTGCCTGCAGTGTAGGAGACCTGGGTTTGATCCTTGGGCTGGGAAGATCCCTGAAGAAGGGAACAGCTACCCACTCCAGTATTCAGGCCTGGAGAATTCCATGGACTGTATAGTTCACGGGATTGCAAAGAGTAGGACACAACTGAGCAACAGTAAAGAAAAGGAATGTGTGTGTGTGTGTGTGAGCTCAGTGGTGTCCAACTCTTTTGCAACCCCATGGATTGTAGCCCACCAGGCTCCTCTGTCCACGGAATTTTCCAGGCAAGAATACTGGCGTGGGTTTCCATTTCCTACTCCAGAGGATCTTCCCAGCCCAGGGATTGAAACCACATCTCTTGTGTCTCAGGCATTATCAGGTGGACTCTTTACCACTGTGCTATCTGGAAAGCCCTAGATACATATATAAGATAATATGCTTTTCATATACATAAATACTTGTGAGAAAGTTTTGTTGATGAAATATTAAGCAGAGTAAGAGAATATCCCAATTGCCAGCATCACTACTCTTGTGCTTTGGGATCCTTATTAAAGAAAATGAAAGTTACTTGAACACAAGCTCTGTGATACTATGACAGTTGATCTAATAACCAAGACACCTTCTAAGTGACTAACAAGTGGGATACACTGGACAAAGGGATGATTCACACACTGGGCAGGACACAGCTGGAAGATGCAACATTTCATCACGTGACTCAAAATGATGTGCAATTTAAAGCTTATGAATTGTCTATTTCTGGGGTTTTCCATTTAACATGTTCAGACTGATGTTGACCATTGGTAAGTGAAGCAATGGAAAACAAACCCATGGATAAGGGAGGCTACTGTGCTAGATAAAGACAGGTAGGACTGGGACTAGAGTGAGGATGGTGAGGCATCACTTCTGGTGTAAAATTTAAGCATATCAAATAAAGCCACCCGTCAGATAAGTAAGTAACATTTTAATGCAATATTCTTACAAAATCAAAATTAATGTCAAAAGTTCATGATGAACAAAACATCAGGAGTCAGAGACAGGAAAGCAGCCCATGGCTATGTGGCTTTCAACATATTCCCAGCCCCTCAGGTTCTCATTTGTAATGTGGGGCCTCATCTGTCTCCTAGGGGTTGTTAAGACCAAATAAGTTCTTGTTTGCAAGAGCATTTGATAAACTGTAACTTAATGGATCCTTGAAATGTATAACAGAAAGTATAATAATAATAACTGGAAATCATTGTAGAAGGAGATATACTTGGAGAAGGAAGGAGAGAAAAGGCAGGAGAGAGGAAAGGGGTGGCGGGATGGGGCAGGCTGTGTGCTGTGAAGTGGGCAGAGCCCAGACCTCAGATGCTGACCTGAATTCAACTCTCTTCTCAGTTGTTTACAGTTTGCAGAACTCTGGCCATTTTGCAACCTCTCTGAGTCTCAGTTTTCTCATTCTTAAAATGGGGACAATAATGGATTGACTATGTGAAGTAATGTGTGGACAACACCCAGTATGGTCTGGTACACTGGTAACCCTTTTCACCACACACACACACACACACACACACACACACACACACACACACACACACACACACACACACACACACACACACACACACACACACACACACACACACACACACACACACACACACACACACACACACACACACACACACACACACACACACACACACACACACACACACACCCAAATTTCTCCTGTGAAAAGAATGAGTAAGAAAGAGAGAAATAGGAGAGGAAGGAAGAATATAAACCAAGATTGGAAGAGGTAAGAGAAGAAAATAGGAAGGAAAAAGAGAGAGAGAGGAAAAGAAGTAGGAAGGAAAGAAAGAAAAAAGTAGGGACTTTCAGTCCTGTCCTAAGCTGAGAGCTCTCATAGGGAAGTCAGTCCAAGTTTCCTGGGAAACACTCAAGGAAAGAATTAAGCTCAATAATATTTAAGATTTATCTGTGATGACACACATAGCTCTGATTCATGTGTTTACCTGATGAAGAATAGTCTAAAACATGCCTTCATTTACATATCCATTCTCTCAAGGGTGGACACTTAAATTATTTAAAAGACTTTCGATTGTATCAGCAATACTTCATTTTTTAAGTTGGGTGGAAGGTATGGAGAAGTTCAGTCTACTGGTCTCTTTTTTTCTGCGTCTGAAACAGTTTACCCCATCTAGAACTCCTACTGATTCAGCCAAATTTCCAGATGTTGCCCTTCAGTTCAGAGGCAGGCAGGATTTCTAGGTTGGATGAAATACATCTACATAAAGACTTGGAGTACAGTGGGCACATTGCAGGTGTCTGCCCAGCAGCCACTTTGTCCCATAGTGGGGACAGTGCCCATAGTGGCTCTGTCTATCCCACGGAAATGGAGGTCAAGCCACATTGACTGAAATACAGCTAGCAGGCCTGCAGCTTCCCAGACAGACCCCACTATCTGAGATCTTGCCCTGCCTGGAAGCTCCAAGGCCAGGCCCCACAGGCAGTTCCAGATCCAGAGCTGGGATTTCATGGAAGCCTTGGATGAGAGATGCTTCAGGGAAAACAGTTTTCTCCATTAACAGCTGAGCTCCTCTGAATCAAATCTCTGTTCTTTTCATAATGGAACAAAGCAGGGAAATGTTGTAAGCTTGGGGGGATGACAGTCACAGTTGACCCCCTGGAAGTTGGTCTGTGCATTTCCTTCCTAAGGAATTGGAGAAATAAGAAGTGCCAAGAATCCAAAAGAATAAATATTCTGAAACAGTTCCTGCTTGCCTTTGGAATGTCTTGCTCTTTCCCTCCTCTCCTCCAGTAGATCTGTCTCTTAAAGACTGTTTACTTTGGCTACACTCAAAATTGTTCTGCATTCCCCAGCATCCACCTGCTCTGTGGGGTGATTATATTCCCTCAGGCAGCTATAAGGGCTGAGTTCTAGCCTCCAATGGACAGCCTGTTACATGGACAATCCACTAAGCCATGACTTGGGGCTAGGATTTAGGGCAGGGACTAGAATGAGGCAAGTGAAGTTTTCCTTGGACACAAAGGTTAAGGGGACACCAAAAACTCAGAAATTGAGACAAGTAATATTTTAATGAAATATTTTAAAAAATAAAAATTCATTCAAAAAATCCATGATGAACAAAATATCAATATTTCAAATAAAGACAGAGTCTATGCAGAATAGAAGAAACAATAGAGTTTTACAGCCAAGCAAAAGCTTAAAGAGTTCACCACCATTAAACCAGTCTTATGAGAAATGTTAAAGAGAGTTCACTAAGTAGAAAAGAAAAGGCCACAATTGTCTTAGAAATAAGACAATTATAAACATATCTTACAGGTAAAAGAAAACAATAGTAAAGGTAGTGGATCAACCACTTATAAAATTATTATGAAGGTTAAAGAAAAAAAGTAGTAAAATCATCTATATCTACAGTAAGTTAACAAAGATACAAAATTGAAACTTATAAAATATTACGTAAAAAACAAAATGTGCTGGGGGGTTAAAAGTTAAAATATATGGCTGTTATAATGCATTCAAGCTTAAGAGATTGTCAACTTAAAAAATACACCCTCGACCCCCCACAAACACACTCCTACCTCTTGGTAACCATAAACCAAAAACCTAAAATAGATACACAAAAAGGAAAGTGAAAGGAATCAAAACACAATACTACAGATAGTCATCAAACCACAAGGGAAGAGAGCAAGAGAAGAAACAAAGAACTACAAAAAATATTCAGAAAACAAAATGGCTGTAAGTACATACCTATAAATAACTACTTTAAATGTAAATGGACTAAATGTTCCAATTAAAAAACACAGAGTAGCTGAATGGTTAAAAAAAAAAAAAAACAACCCCAAATCCATATATCTGCTGCTTACAAAAGACTCACTTCAGATTTAAATACACACACAGAGGAGAAGGAGACGACAGAGGATGAGATGGTTGGATGGCATCACTGACTTGATGGACATGGGTTTGGGTAAACTCTGGGAGTTGGTGACGGACAGGGAGGCCTGGCGTGCTGCAATTCATGGGGTCGCAAAGAGTCGGACACGACTGAGTGACTGAACTGAACTGAACTGAACAGATTAAAATGTGGGGATGGAAAAAAATATTCCATAAAAATGGAAATGAAAGGAAAGCTGGGGTAGCAATACTTACATCGGATCAAACAGATTTTTAAACAATGGCTCTAAAAAGAGACAAAAAAGGGGTTGTATAATGATAAAGGGATCAATTCAACAAGAAGATATAACACTTATAAACATATGTGTACTCAACATAAGAATACCCAAATACATAGAACAAATATTAACAGATATAAAGGGAGAAAGTTAGAGTAAAACAACAATAGTAGGGGACTTTAACATTCTACTTACATCAACGGACAGGTCATCCAGTCAGAAAATGAACAAGGAAACACTGGCCTAAGGGGACACATTAGACCAGATGAACTTAATATATATGGAACATTTCATCCAAAAGCAGCAGAAGACACATTCTTATCAAGTGCATGTGGAACACTCTCAAGAATAGATCACATGCCAGGCCACAGAACAAGGTTCTATAAATTTAAGAAGACTGAAATCATATCATCTTTTCTGACCACAGGGGTATGAGACTAGAAATTAACTACCAGATAAAAACTGGAAAAAAAAAAACATGAACACATGTAGTCTAAAGCATATACTACTAAAAAGCCAATGGCTCATTGAAGAAATTAGAGCAAATCAAAAAATACCTTGAGACAATGGGAAATACAAAATCTATGGGACACAGCAAAAACAGTTATAAGAGGGAAATTTATAGTGATACAGGCCTACCTCATGAAACAAACAAAAAAACCTCAAATAAACAACCTAACCTTATATCAAAAGGAACAAGAACAAGAAAACCAAAACCTACATTATTAGAAGGAAAGAAATAATAAAGATCAGAACAGAAAAAAATGAAATAGAGACTTAAAAAATAACTTAAAAATATCGATGAAACTAAGGGCTGGTTCTTTGAAATGATACACAAACTCGACAAACCTCAGCCAGACTTACCAAAAAGAGAAAGAGAGAGAGCACAATCAATAAAATCAGCGAGAAAGATAAAGTTACAACTGATATCACATAAATACAGAGGATCATGAGAAGTTACTATTACTCTGAACAATTACATGCCAACAAATTGGACAACCTAGAAGAAACGGATAAATTCCTAGAAATATATAATCCTCCAAGACTGAATCAGAAATAAAACATCAAACCTGACCAATTACCAGTAATGAGATGGAACCAGTAATAAAGAAAAGTCCGACATCAGATGGCTTCACAAGTGAATTCTACCAAATATTTAAAGAATAGTTAACACTTATCCTTCTCAAAATATTCCAAAAAACTGAAGAGCAAGAAATGCTTCCAAACTGATTCTGCAAGGCCAGCATCACCCTGAATCCAAAATCAGACTGCTGCTGCTGCTGCTGCTGCTGCTAAGTCGCTTCAGTCATGTCCAACTCTGTCCGACCCCACAGATGGCAGCCCACCAGGCTCCTCCATCCCTGGGATTCTACAGGCAAGAATCCTGGAGTGGGTTGCCATTTCCTTCTCCAACGCATGCATGCATGCTAAGTTGCTTCAGTCGTGTCTGACTCTATGCGACCCTATGGACAGCAGCCCACCAGGCTCCTCTGTCCACAGGATGCTCCAGGCAAGAATACCAGAGTGGGTTGCCATTTCCTTCTCCAAAATCAGACTAAGACACCACAAAAAAGAAAATTACAGGCCAATATCACTGATGAATATGAAAGCAAAACTTCTCAACAAAATATTCACAAACAGAAATCATTTAAAAGAATCATATACCATAATCAAGTGGGATTTATCCCAGGGACTCAAGGATGGCTCAATGTCTACAAATCAATTAATATGATATACCACATTAACAAAATGAAAGATAAAAGTTATATGATCACCTCAATAGATCTAGAAAAAGGTTTTGATAAAAACTCTTAACAAAGTGTGTTTAGAGGGAACATACCTCAATAAAGATCCTATATGACAAATTCATGTCAATATCATACTCAATGGTGAAAAACTGAGACATTTCCTTTAAGATCAGGGAAAAGATAAGGATACCCACTCTAACCACTTTTATTCAAACTAGTATCAGAAGTTCCAGCCACAAAAATCAGAGAAAAAATAAACAAAAGGAATCTAATGTAAGTAAAACTGTTACTGTTTGCAGATGACATTATACTTTATAGAGAAAAACATAAAAACTCCACCAAAAAACTATTAGAACTAATCAATCCAGTAAAGTTGCAGGATACAAAATTAATAAACAGAAATCCATGGCATTTCTATACATTAGTAATGAACGATCAGAAAGAGAAATTAAGAAAACAATTATGCTTATAATACATTCAAAAGAATAAGACACATAGCAGTAAATCTAACTACAGAAGTGAATAACCTGTGTTCTGAAAAGTGTGAGACACTGATGAGAGAAACTGCAGATGACAGAGACAAATGGAAAGACATACCTTGCTTACAGATTGAAGTAATTAATACTGCATACCACCCAAGGCAATCTACAGATTTAATGCAATCCCTATCAAGCTACCAATGGCATTTTTCGCAGAACTAAAACTAGTAAACCTAAAATTTTTATGGAACCTCTAAAGACCCTGAAGAGACAAAACACTCTTGAGAAAGAACAAAGCTGGAGGTTATTTGCTCATGATTTCATACTACAAGTCCATAGTATGGTAGTGGCACCAAAAAGAGATGTATATCAATGAAACAGAATTGATGTTTGAGAAATAAGCCCATGCTAATATGATCAATTAATATATGACAAAGGAGGCAAATATATACAAAGTTGAAGACAGCCTCCTCAATACATGATACCAGGAAAACTGGAAAGTTCATGCAAAAGAATAAAACTCAACCACTTTCTCATACCATATAAGAAAATAAACTCAAAACAGATTAAAGACTTGAATTTAAGACCTGAAACCATAAAAATTCTAGAAGGAAACATAAGCAACACACTCTTTGACACTGGTCTTAGCAATATTTTGGGGGGTCTGTCTCCTTAGGCAAACAAAACAAAAGTAAACAAATGGGACTACATCAAATTAAAAAGCTTTCACACTGCAAAGGAAACCATCAACAAACAAAAGGCAGCCTATTGAATGAGAGGAAATATTTGCAAATGACATCCAATAAGGGATTAAGATCCAAAATACATAAAGAACTCATAAAAATATAAAAAGCAGAATCTGATTTTAAAAAGGGCAGAGGACCTGAATAGACATTTTTTCAAAGAAGACATACAAATGGCCAACAGACACATGAAAAGATGTTCAATGTTATTCATCATCAGAGAAATATTCATCAAAACCACAATGAAATGTCACCTTACAGCTACCAGAATGGTTACCATCAAAAAGACAACAAACTGTGAGTGTCAATAACGATGTGGAGAAATGAGAACTCTCATGTACTGCTGGTGGGATGGTCACTGATGCAGTCACTGTGAAAAACGGCATGGAGTTTCCTCAAAAAATTTAAAAAATAACTATCGTAGGATGCAGCAATTTCATTCTGGGTATTTTTCCAAAGAAAACAAAAACACTAATTTGGAAATACATATACCTCTATGTTCATCACAGCATTATTTACAAAAGCAAAGATATGAAAATAACCTGAGTTTCCATCAATAGATGAATGGATAGAAAAGTTGTGGTATATGTATATGGTGGAATATTATTCAGCTATAAGAAAGAATGACTTGCCATTTGTACACAACAAGGATGAATCTAGAGGACATTATACTAAGTGAAATAAATCAAAGTAAAGCAATTACCATATGATATCAATTACATGTGGAATGTAAAAAACAAATGGACAAACAACATGAAAACAGACTCATAAAAATGAGAACAAATGGGTGGTTGTCAGAAGGGTGGAGGATTCAGGGTGGGCAAAATAGGTGAGGGAATTAACAGGTACAAACTTCCAGTTACAAAATAAGTAAGTCATGGGAACGTAATACACAGCATAAAAATATGGTCAATAATACTGTAATAACTTTATGTGGGGATAGATGGTTGGTAGATTTCTGTTGGTGATCATTTTGTAATGTATTTAAATGTCAAATTACTTTGTTGCATACCCCAAACTAATATTGCATATCATCTGTATTTCAACTAAATAATTAAATAAAAATTTAAAAATAAATGTTTCCATTAAATATAGTTTTAAATACAACAGTTCAAAAAAATCAAAATTGATGCAGAAAACCCATGATGAACAAAATATCAATATTTCAAATAAAGACAGGTCCATGCAGAAGCTCCTGAGTTGAATGCAAACTGGGAAGTGCTAGGATCAGCCTTTCCTTTGTGAATCCTGGCATCAACATGGCAGTTCAGGGAAGAAAATGTTCCCTCACCCCAGAAACATGAATTTACCCAACAATAGGATGGCAGGGTCCAATTTCTACCGACTGAAGCAACCCACAACCCCAGCTCATGGATCTAGGCACAGCTTTAGGCCTCTTCCTCCCTCCAAGCCACTCAGTGTCCTGCCCCTCCTCCTCTAGGACAATTCATTCTTCTCCAATCACAACCTATATATATGCTTAATCATATATGGTACATACCATGCACAAACATGCATTAACTATTTACTCCAGAGGTCCCCAGTGGATTGCTGGAGGTCATCTTATTTAACTCAGTTTATTTTTGTTGTTGTTTTTCTCAATTAACTACTTGCCAACATTTAACAATGGGGAGCTCCTCACCAAAAAAATCCAAATTTCTAGCCAATCTTTAAAAATCAAAATTTTCAGCTTGACTTGAAAAATCTAAATGTTTGGAAACTGATAACACAAACAACAATAATAATAATTTCTTTTGTTGAGAATATACTAAATGCTGAGCACATAATAATAATTTCTTTTATTGAGAATATACTAAATGCTGAGCACAGTACTCAGTACTTTATATTAATATGTCTTTTTTTCTGTTATAGCTGTCAAAGCAATTCTGTACTTACTATTCACATTTAACAGATGAACCTGAGGCTCAGAACACTTAAATAACTTGTCTGAAAGAGATGGGAATACTAGATCACCTGACCTGCCTCTTGAGAAACCTGTATGCAGGTCAGGAAGCAACAGTTAGAACTGGACATAGAACAACAGACTGGTTCCAAATAGGAAAAGGAGTACATCAAAGCTGTATATTGTCACCCTGCTTATTTAACTTATATGCAGAGTACATCATGAGAAACACTGGGCTGGAGGAAGCACAAGCTGGAATCAAGATGGCCGGGAGAAATATCAATAACCTCAGATATACAGATGACACCATCCTTACAGCAGAAAGTGAAGAAAAACTAAAGAGTGAAAAAGTTGGCTTAAAGCTCGACATTCAGAAAACTAAGATCATGGCATCTGGTCTCATCACTTCATGGCAAATAGATGGGGAAACAGTGGAAACAGTGGCTGACTTTATTTTTTGAGGCTCCAAAATCACTGCAGGTGGTGATTGCAGCCATGAAATTAAAAGATGCTCACTCCTTGGAAGGAAAGTTATGACCAACCTAGATAGCATATTAAAAAACAGAGGCATTACTTTGTCAACAAAGGTCCATCTAGTCAAGGCTATGGTTTTTCCAGTAGTCATGTATGGACTATAAAGAAAGCTGAGCGCCGAAGAATTGATGCTTTTAAACTGTGGTGTTGGAGAAGACTCTTGAGAGTCCCTTGGACTGCAAGGAGATCCAACCAGTCCATCCTAAAGGAGATCAGTCCTGGGTGTTCATTGGAAGGACTGATGGTGAAGCTGAAACTCCAATAGTTTGGCTACCTGATGTGAAGAGCTGACTCATTTGAAAAGACCCTGATGCTGGGAAAGATTGAAGGCAGGAGGAGAAGGGGATGACAGAGGATGAGATGGTTGGATGGCATCACCGACTTAATGGACATGAGTTTGGGTGGGCTCCGGGAGTTGGTGATGGACAGGGAGGCCTGGAGTGCTGCAGTTCGTGGGGTCGCAAAGAGTCAGACACTACTGAGCAACTGAACTGAGCTGAACTGAACTGAATAAGTAGGTTGACCAGATTCAAACCAAAGAAATTGACTCTAAAGCGTGAGCTCTCATTCTTCGGTATCTTCCATCATCCTGGGGCATGGACTAAATTACTGTTTTTCAAAAGGGTTTCAAGAAACCTAAAAGGCCCTGGATGTGTATTATGGGGGGTGGGGAGTGTCCCCACTCCCACTAGGAGGCTGGTTCAGCTCCTAGAAACAGGGCCCCTGTTTCTTTTATCAAAGCAGTTTAAAAAAAAAAAAAAACCACTTTATATATTGGTGTCCTGCTCAAGAATTCCTTTCAGAAAAGGAATCCCATTACTCAGAAACAAAAACAAAGCCCCAAACCCAAATGACTTTTTATCTCTTGTCCACACACTATGATTTTCTGGATCAGCAGGAAAACTTCTTCTCCTGTTCTCAACATACCAGGTATCTCTCTCCATATTATCACAACACTCTGGTTCTGCCTTTGAGTACTTGGGTGCTGGCTGGGCCACTTTTTAAAACTGGTGAAAGGCCAGGAATCCAGAGACTTAGAAGTCATGGACCTTCCTCACAGACCTGCTGTGGGCAGAGAGAGGCAGTCTGAAACTGTGCTGAGGCCAACACAGGGTGGACAAGGGTGATTGGGTAAGGGCAGCAGGAGCTAAAATCCACAGAGACCAGTAGAGAGGCTGTCCGTTTGCTTCTCTGAATTGCAGCCTGTCATAGCTATCTGTGAATTGAGGATATTCTTTATGGAATGTTAGAAGAGGTAGCCTCAAAGACTGTATAGGGTACTGAAAAAAGCCCAGGAAGGAGTCAGAGCTGAGCTCGGTCACTGCATGGCACTTTACAACCTTGGACATATATCACATGTGTATCACTCGTGTCTTTCTATGCATCTTGCCCCAAAGTCCTAGGGACATACAGTGACCACTCGAAAAAGCGTAAAGTGACATGAGAATGGATATTGTGTTTAAATCACATCCAAAAGTCTACAAGCAATAAATGCTGGAGAGGGTGGAGAAAAGGGAACCCTCTTACACTGTTGGTGAGAATGCAAACTAGTACAGCCACTAAGGACAAAAGTGTGGAGATTCCTTAAAAAACTGGAAATAGAACTGCCATATGACCCAGCAATCCCACTGCTGGGCATACACCCCGAGGAAGCCAGAACTGAAAGAGACACGTGTACCCCAATGTCCATCGCAGCACTGTTTATAATAGCCAGGACATGGAAGCAACCTAGATGTCCATCAGCAGACGAATGGATGAGGAAGCTGTGGTACACATACACAATGGAATATTACTCAGCCATTAAAAAGCATATATTCGAATCAGTTCTAATGAGGTGGATGAAACTGGAGCCTATTATACAGAGTGAAGTAAATCAGAAAGAAAAACACCAATACAGTATGCTGCTGCTGCTGCTGCTAAGTCGCGTCAGTCGTGTCCGACTCTGTGCGACCCCATAGATGGCAGCCCACCAGGCTCCTCCGTCCCTGGGATTCTCCAGGCAAGAATACTGGAGTGGGTTGCCATCTCCTCCTCCAGTGCATGAAAGTGAAAAGTGAAAGTGCAGTCGCTCAGTCATGTCCAACTCTTCGTGACCCCATGGGCTGCAGCCTGCCAGGCTCCTCTGTCCATGGGGTTTCCCAGGCAAGAGTACTGGAGTGGGGTGCCATTGCCTTCTCCATCCAATACAGTATACTAACGCATATATATGGTATTTAGTCAATCGGTAAAGATAACCCTGTATGCGAGACAGCAAAAGAGACACAGATGTATATAATAGCCTTTTGGACTCTGTGGGAGAGGGCGAGGGCGGGATGATATGGGAGAATGGCACTGAAGCATGTAAATTATCATATGTGAAATGAATCGCCAGTCCAGGTTCGATGCATGATACAGGGTGCTTGGGGCTAGTGCACTGGGATGACCCAGAGGGATGGGATGGGGAGGGAGGTGGGAGGGGGGTTCTGGAAGGGGAATACATGTACACCCATGGCGGATTCATGTCAATGTATAGCAAAACCAATACAATATTGTAAAGTTAAAAAATACATAAATAAAGTAACTTAAAAAAAAATCACATGTATATGATCTGACCAAGAAAATCGAGAAAAAGTGGGAGCTTCCAGTCCCTTTTTGAAGACAAGATGCTGGATGTGCCAATGTGATTTCAGCCTTGGATTCAAGGGCCATCCACTTATCAATCACTCCTAAATCCATAACCATTCAGATTTCTCTCCTGAGATTCCAACCCATGGTTCATCTTCTGTATTGAATAGCTCCATCTGGATGTCCTGCAGACTTCCCCAGCAATTTCTAGTACTTCCCTGGTGGTCTGGTGGTTAAGACTCCGTGCTCCCAATGCACAGGCACAGGTGCAATCCCTGGTCGGGTAAGATCCCACGTGATACGCAGCACAGCCAAAAAAAAAAAAAAAAAAAAACTCCCTCCCCTCACAATTCCCAAAATAGAACTCACCCACCTCTCTCTGAAACCTGCTCCTTCAGCACTGCTCTGACTCTGTGCATTGGGCAACTCCATGCACAGCTCCCAGAAACCTAGAAGCCAAGCTGGACTGCTTCCCTGTTCCATTTCTCATGTTTAATCAATGTCAGGGTTCTGTGGGTTCAATCCACTCCTTAAAAATCACTAACGAAAAAGTGTATGGAAAACATTTCTATCAGATATGCAAGTTAGACTGTGCTGTAACAATATCAAGAACTGATTATCATCACTTTGGCAATTTGATAATTTCTCTGTTCCCCAGAAGTCCACATATTTTGGGGTTTGTTTACAGAAGCTGTGAAACAAAATCTCTTGCTATGCATCTGAGAACTTTCTGAGTTTCATTTAATTTCTTCTTGCCAGACTGACACGCCTTCAAATCCTTGTTTTAGGTCCTCTGTATTTTGCTGTGACCTTCCATACCCTCCACTCATCAGTGGCCATGGTGTTGAAATCTTCTTCTACTGACAGTATCTGAAAAAAATCTGTTACTAAAAGTGTATCCATGCCTGATGTCAAGAGGTAGGAAAAGCATGGGGTTTTTATTTTCCATGTTTAATCAACATTTTAACTTCCTTATTTTCAAAGTTTCCAAACTCTGGGCAACTGGTTAATCTACTTTAATTATAGTATTTCCCTATACACCTTCTCTCATTTTCAAACATAGGTAGATGATTCACAATGGGTAAGACTCTCCCTGGTACCTCCACTACAGAAAGTGCAAAGACCTTCATTCAAGCCTTAACTCTACCATTTACAAGCTTATGACCTTGGACCAACTACCAAACCTCTCTGAACTTCAGCTTTCTTCTCTGTAAAGCAAGAATGACTCCAACCTCACATCTCACTCTCTGCCTTGGGAATGGGAGGCACTGCATAAATGTTGACGCCCTTCCCAATCAGTTCTGCTATTAATTATACCCAGGATCACTCAAGAATCTCTATGGAATCTCAGCAGATTGAAATGATTTTCTAGGATAATGACTCTCCACTGTTAGTAGGAACAGTTGCCAGCCAGCCTCAATGGCTACGCTCACTCAAGCAGCTAAAACTTTTAAGACTCCTCTCCAATAATAGGACTGTTTGCTTCCTTCCCTGCAAAGTAGTATGCACCACACTCTGCTCATTCTCATGGCTTTCAGGAGGGGAAAACCTCATCCCACATAGAAAACCGAGTCACTGACCTCTCGGGACTCTGGGTCCAGAATTCAGCTGGAGCAACCATTCGTGGAAATAACATCATATGGAGAGGTAGGAGTGCAATGTGCAAAGTGAGGAGTCCAAAAATTTTAGAGGAAGCAAAACATAAGAAGCTGGGGGCGTGGCTATCCTAGCTTGGCAGTTGGATACTATGTAGATTTCCCTAAACTGATTCCTTACCTTTTGCCCAGTACCTGCACTCCATGGAGATTTTTCACTGCTAGTACCTCCTTTTATCCTTTCAATCATCCTGAGAAGTAGGCAAATATTATTATGCCAATTGTTTTCAGAAGAAGAAACTGAGGAGAGAGTGCCCAGATCACAGGAACGAACACAGAATGGAGCTGGGACTTACCCTGGGGCTTCTGGTTCTAATACCTTTCTACCACATTCTCCTGTCTCTCATATAGCTGGGGAAGAGGAATTTCCAGGGGAACATAAGCTCAGGAACCCCTTCACAGTGTCACAGAGGGAAAGCACCCAGACTGGAGTACATATACAAGACCTGGCCTCTGTTCCCAACCGTTAACTCTTGAGATGTCAGTCTCCTTACCTCTGCAGAGAACAGGCAGCAATAAATGATTCAAAGTTCCCTCTCGTGTTTCTCTTTCTTAAATGTGTATCTTTAGTTATTTTAATGTATAACCTAGCTGCTGCTACTAAGTCGCTTCAGTCGTGTCCGACTCTATGCGACCCCATAGACGGCAGCCCACCAGACTCCTCTATCCCTGGGATTCTCCAGGCAAGAAGACTGGAGTGGGTTGCCATTTCCTTCTCCGTATAACCTAGAAGAAATCAAAAAAAAAAAAAAAAATGTTGAGGTACATCACAAGTTCAGCAGCATTTATGGTATCTTTGACCTAACGTGACCACTGTGGCTGAATTTAAAAGCTGGGATGTTCATTCACAGTTTACGCCTCATTAAACTTCAATAACCTTTCTGCATCTCAGTTTTCTAAAATGAAAAACAGGGATGACAGTTTTCTACTCCTTGCTCCCTGCCATCTTGCTTTTTCCTAGCCTCCCAACACCAGGGAAGAAGAGCTACTAATCTGATTGGTCAGCATCTGGGATCAGACATAGAACCTTATACAGTTGGCCATCAGTATCCACTGGTTTCATGTCTGCATATTCAACCAGAGTGGATCAAAATCATTTGGAAATAGATTCCAAAAATTTCCAAAAAGCAAAACATGACTTCGCCACTTGCCAGCAATTATTTAAATAGCATTTACATTGTATTAGGTATTGTAAGTAATGTAGAGGTGATTTAAAGCATACAGGAGATTATATGCAAACACTACACCTTTTGACATAAAGGATTTGAGCATCTATGGATTTTGGTATTTCCAGTGTCCTACAACCAATCCCTTGTGGATACCATGGGACAACTGTAATTAGGGGCAGGGTGCCATCTCCGGGAGTGGTTCTCTTTCTTTCATATTATGTGCAGTTGGCTGAGCAAGTGGACTCAGCTCTCTCTCTTACTCACTGCATCCTCTGTGTTAAGTGCCTAAGAAGATGGGTTAGTAGTCACCTTATTTTCTCTGTCCCTTTGTCATCTTTATTCCATGCATCCTTTTAGAGGGTACTAAGATCCCAAGATTTAGATTCAGGAAGAAGAAAGAGGTTTTGCTTAGACCTGAAGGCCAGTTTTCATTCCAATCCCAAAGAAAGGCAATGCCAAAGAATGCTCAAACTACCGCACAATTGCACTCATCTCACACGCTAGCAAAGTAACGCTCAAAATTCTCCAAGCCAGGCTTCAACAGTACGTGAACCATGAACTTCCAGATGCTCAAGCTGGATTTAGAAAAGGCAGAGGAACCAGAGATCAAATTGCCAACATCTGTTGGATCATCAAAAACAAGAGAGTTCCAGAAGAACATTTATTCCTGCTTTATTGACTATGCCAAAGCCTTTGACTGTGCGGATCACAACAAACTGTGGAAAATTCTTCAAGAGATGGGAATACCGGACCACCTGACCTGCCTCCTGAGAAATCTGTATGCAGGTCAAGAAGCAACAGTTAGAACTGGACATGGAACAACAGACTGGTTCCAAATCGGGAAAAGAGTACATCAAGGCTGTATATTGTCACACTGCTTATTTAACTTGTATGCAGAGTATATCTTGCGAAATGCCAGGCTGGATGAAGCAAAAGCTGGAATCAAGATTGCCAGAAGAAATACCAATAACCTCAGATATGCAGATGACACCACCCTTATGGCAGAAAGCGAAGAGGAACTAAAGAGCCTCTTGATGAAAGTGAAAGAGGAGAGCGAAAAAGTTGGCTTAAAACTCAACATTCAGAAAATGAAGATCATGGCATCCGGTCCTGTCACTTCATGGCAAATAGATTGGGAAATAATGGAAACAGTGAGAGACTTTATTTTGGGAGGCTCCAAAATCACTGCAGATGGTGACTACAGCCATGAAATTAAAAGACGCTTGCTCCTTGGAAGAAAAGCTATGACAAACCTAGACAGCATATTGAAAAGCAGAGACATTACTTTGCTAACAAAGGTCCATCTAGTCAAAGCTATGTTTTTTCCAGTAGTCATGTATGGTTGTGAGTTAGACTATAGAGAAAGCTGAGTGCCAAAGAATTGATGCTTTTGAACTGTGGTGTTTGAGAAGACTCTTGAGAGTCCTTGGACTGCAAGGAGATCTAACCAGTCAATCTTAAAGGAAATCAGTCCTAAATATTCATTGGAAGGACTGATGCTGAAGCTGAAACTCCAATACTTTAGCCACCTGATGCAAAGAACTGACTCATTTGAAAAGATCCTAATGCTGGGAAAGACTAGAGGCGAGAGGAGAAGGCAACAACAGAGGATGAGATGGACGAAGGCATCATTGACTCAATGGACATGAGTTTGAGCAAGTTCTGGGAGTTGGTGATGGACAGGGAAGCCTGGCGTGCTGCAGTCCATGGGGTCACAAAGAATCGGACAGGACTGAGTGACTGACCTGAACTGATACATGTATACAAATCCTATATATGAATATATTTTCAAATCACCCACTTCTTTAGTATAGGGTACAGTATTCTATTATCATCCTGGGATAATCTCCCAAGGAGCCATTTTATCTGAGCACATAGTTCTACTTAATCCAGTTTCTGATGACTTGTCTCAGGGGCAACCTTATGCAATAGACATTGGCTATGACACAAGGCTTCTCTACTTAAATCAAATGTGCAAACTGAGATCCAGAAAGACAAGCAGTGCCTTCTCTTCTACACATGCCTGTGTGTGTGGGGGTGGAATATGAGATTGGTAGTGAGGAAGCCAAATCTTTTGAAAGTCTTCATCCTCTTCTTTTTTCCTAGATGATGTTAGGATTTAGATGTGCGTCAAACAAAAAAGAAGAGGGACTTTTTCTTGGAAGCTACAAAAGATTACTTCATTTTATTTTTGAGCACTGCAAAACACACATGAAACAGGACATGTGTCTAAGAAGCTTTGACATATCTATCACCCATGATCTTTTTGTGTTAAAAGAAACGAGCCACAGAAACATAGTTGCTGCCAAAAAAGTGTTGTCTGAACCTCTTTTTGCTTCCTCCCTGCAAGGATGACGTGGGCTTCATCAAATCATCACCAGAAGACAAAATCTGTTGCTTTAGGGCAGACAGGCCAATGGAGGTTTGGTTGACATCATCACCTTGATGTGGTCGCAGAGGTTGATCATGCAGCTGTTGGTTAAGAACGATAATCATCTACAGAAATTATATAAATAATGTCTCTACTTTCTTAGAACTAGGACTTGGCTTCCTTGGACCATCTCACCCTTCCTTCCAGCTTCAAAAAAAGGAAATGTCAAATATTCAATTTGGTGTTTGCCTAAGGATAGCTAAACAAGTCTCCTGATGAGGCATTTGTCTTTATTTCTGAGAAGGCAGCCTATGACTCAGTTTGATTCTAACAAAAACAAATCTACCTAAACCAGTAGGGGAAAGATGATTTATTAACAAAGGTCAACTAGAGTAAATATCAATTCTATCTGAAAATAAGGCTTTCTGTCAAAGCTACGGGAGCAACTGGAAGGCATAAAGAGATTTTGGGGTTCCAAAGAAGACCTGAAGACTCCACCTATCTTGCTGGTCTTCAGACATCAGGGAGTAAAGCAGTATCTGCATGTATGCATGCTCAGTCATGTCCGACTCTTTGCGACCCCATGGTCTGTAGCCCTCCAGGCTCCTCTGTCCATGGGATTCTCTAGGCAAGAATATTGGAGTGGGTTGCCATGCTCTCCTCCAGGGGATCTTCCTAACCCAGGGATGGAACCCACATCTCCAGCATTGGCGTGTGGATTCTTTACCACTGAGCCACCTGAGAAGTCCAATATTTGCACAGTGTCAGCAAAAGTTTCTTCTTTAAACTTTTGGCGGGTGATGGTGGTGAGGAGTGTCAGGAATATATGAAGGATTGTGAGGGGATCAAATGTTCTGTCCTTATGCTCCCGAAGCAGCCCTTTCTCAATCATATTCTTAAACCCACAGTTGTTAAGATGATCATAAAGAATGTTAAAAGAAGTAGAGTCAGAAAGCAAAACAGTGAACCACAGAGTCTTACCCTGGGCTTGCAACATTAGAATCGGTCTAGAACTATTTAATGTTTCCCCTTGATCCCCAAAGAGACACCAGTGCCAGAGCCGATGTAAGAAGAAATGTATTCAAAACCTTCCTTTGGGGTGTGGTAACTTCCTATTTTGCTCCTGGGTCCTAGAGTACATCTTATTGTTTTGCTGAGAAGGTCTGGGGGACTTCCCTAGTGGTCTAGTGGTTGAGGATTCTCCTGCCAATGCTTGATCCCTGGTGTGGGAAAGATCCCACTTGCTAAGGAGCAACTGACTGGGTGTGCCACAACTACCGAGCCCTGTGCCAACTACTGAGCCGGCCATGCAACTGCTGAAGCCCATGTGCCCAGAGCTTGTGCTCCACAATAAGAGAAGCCACCCAGGGAGAACCTGTGCACTGCAGTGAAGAGTAGCTCCTGCTCGCTGCAACCAGAGGAAGACCGTGCTCAGCAATGAGGACCCAGGGCAGCCAAAAATAAATAAATAAAATAAAAGAAGGCCTGGGAAGTCCTGCTCCAGCCCCACCTTATTTGTTATTTCTGGTGAACAATCTTCAGTCATTTTATCTTTGTTCTTATGTATATGTTGTGTCTTTTGTCTGGCTCTTTTGAGATACTTTTGAGTTATTTTTCTTTACCCTTAATTTTCATTCAACAATTATGCACCTGATATGAATTTCTTTCTGTTTTTTCCTCTGGGATTTACTGGGTTCCTTAGATTTATGGATTGATATTATGAATCACATTCAGCCAAAACTTTCTTAAATAATTTTTGCTCCATTAGTTCTCTATTCTCCTTCTGAATAACATGTATGTTAGATTGCTGATTTTCCTATAGGTAACTGGGTCTCTGTTCTTTTTTTTCAAGTTTTTTTTTCCCCTTTTCAGTTTGGTGATTTCTGTTGACTTTTCTTCAGGTTCCATGATCTTTCCTTCTGCCCTCTCCAGACTGATGTCATTTACTGACCCAATGTTTTTTCAGATATTCTATTCTTTATTCCAGATATTGTATTTTTCAGTTCTGTGATTTCCAGATCTTTCTCTTTTTCTCAGCATTTTCATATCTTTCTCCAAATCCCCATGGTTTCACAAATTATATCAATTTTTGTGTAAATTATTTAACATACTTATAATAGTAATTTTAAAGTCTTCATAGGCTAATTTTAATATCTCCTTTGTCTGTGGGCCTCCTTATGTTTCAGTTCTTTTTTTTTTTTTTGGTGTCTTTATTATGGGTCACACTTTTCTGCTTTTTTGTGTGTCTGGTAATTGTTATTGTATACTAGACACTGTACATGACACATTGTGGACATTCTAAATTCTGCTATCTTCCTCTGATGAGTATTGACATTTTGTTCCAGAAGGCAGCTAAATGTCTTGAGGATAATATTACTCCTCTGCAGGCTTGTTTCTGGGTTTTGCTAGGCTAGTTACATTTTAATTTTATCCTTAGTCCTAGGCTCACAGTCCTTCAGAGAAGGCAATGACACCCCACTCTAGTACTTTTGCCTGGAAAATCCCATGGACGGAGGGGCCTGGTAGGCTTCAGTCCATGGGGTCGCTAAGAGTCAGACACTACTGAACGACTTCACTTTCACTTTTCACTTTCATGCATTGGAGAAGGAAATGGCAACCCACTCCAGTGTTCTTGCCTGGAGAATCCCAGGGACGGGGGAGCCTGGTGGGCTGCCGTCTACGGGGTCGCACAGAGTCGGACATGACTGAAGCGACTTAGCAGCAGCAGCAGCATAGTCCTTAGCTCAGAGTCCCGAGATATGGTCCTTATATCTAAGGCATGATGCTTCTGGCAAATCACAGAAATGCAAGACATATTTATCAAACCCCTCTAATTTAGTAGTTTTTAATTTCAAACTCTGTCTCCTTAGCACCAGGCAGCTGCTGAAATCTCTACTCAGTTCTTTCAGCCATCCAGCTGTTGTTTTCTGCTCTGTTCCTTGGAATCTTGCCCTGTGCATTTGAAGTTGAAGAGTCAGCCAAGCTTTTGAGAATATTTTGTACATAGATCTGGGGGCTCCCCACCACCATCACTCCTAACCTTCTGGGATTTCCCTGCTCTTTTCAATTTCCAGTTGCTCTGGCAGCCTTGTAGTCTGGCTTCTAACTATTTAGTCCAATAAAGTGTGTTCTGCAGACTAGTGAATGCTTGCAGCAGAAAAGCCAGTTAAATGTGATTTTAGTCCTTATCTAGTGCGCTGAAGTAGATATATAAGCAGAGTTTATAATTATTATCAGTAGGATGTTTAGTCTGATAAAACTACTTGCCATTACTTGAACCTGGAAGCCTTTATATATGTTTAAACAAAAATGAAGTCATGCTATATATTTTCCTTTATAACATTTTAAAACTTGAATAACATATTTTAGCTATTGTTCCATGTCTATATACATTAATTGACCTTATTTCCTTTGTCTGACATGTGGCATTCCAAGTATTTGATGATAAGGCTGTATAACAAAGATAAACTATTAAATGGAGTTGTAGGTTATGAATTACACTTCTTTCAATGGTCTTTTAAAGATACTAAATTAGTTTCTTTTGAATGCAACTCCTTATGAAGACCAGTTATGCTTGGGTGTGAAGCATCATGAATCTAAATAATCCTCTGTTAATGTACTTTTTGGTTGTTTCAATTTTCCTTATCAGAGGCAATGATATAATGAACCTCCTTGTACATTATTATTACTATATTTTTTGGTCTTTCCCATAGAATAATTATTCTAGGGGAGGAATCACTGAATTATACTTCTTTTAATGGTCTTTGAAAGATACTAAATTACTTTCTTTTGAATGCAACTCCTTATAAAGACCAGTTATATTTCTGGGCTCCTAATCAAAAAAACTTGGATTGTACTTCAGGCATGCTTCCTGACTTCACTGGTAAAACATCATCTCCAGCTCAACCTGGCCCAGGGCTTTATTCTTTAGTGTTGCTCCACCATGAATATTCACAATTTACCTCATTCTCTTCACATTCTCTCACTTATCTTCACAATGTACGTCATTCCTCCAAATCTAAAGTAGACAGTTTTGTCTTTGTGGATTAAGGTCATTGCAGTCTGAACCACGTAACTGCAACAATTGATTCAAAAGAACTTTGTCAGTAAGAAATGCTCTAAAATGTCTCCAAAATTATTACTGTAGCTTCTTTACCTTCCTTACTTTTAAAAAGTAACCACTAAGACAGTAAATGATATACTGGACCAGTAAAATATATGTAAAGGAAGAGTTAAAGGTAGGAAACTAAACATACACATTTTCCTGTACTTTCTCTGAATTCTCACTAACTGACAAAGAAATTTCTTTTTATAAGACATAAATCTAAGAGGGAAAAGATAACTGGAGAGGAAATGATAACCACAAAGTGTTGCAAATTAGCAAACAGAAGAAGGAAAGACAACTGACCTAGCAGACCCAGGAAAGTTATGTTCTAAGTGAGTGAGCTAAGTCATAGCCCATTTTCTCCAAAGGCTCAAGAATTAGAAGCATCATTTGGGGATAAAGGAAAGGACAGAAGTCTAAGGGGTAACTAGAACACTCTTCTCTACAAATCCTCTTTCCCACTTTATGCAACCAGGTGACAAATTCTGGTCTACTTCAGCAGAAAATGGAGGGTTCTGGAGAAGAAAGTTTAAAAAAAAGATCTCTGAGATGAGGACACATGGTATAGTTGAGGGTAGTAATCATTTTGAAAGCAGAAGCATTAAATACTAAATATTGAAAGCCTCCGCTATAGCTACTGGCCCTCTTTCATCTCATGGTTTTCAGAATACAATGCAGGACATCAGAAAATTCTTCTCTGAAAAACATCTGACAAGTCAAAAGAAAAGATCTAAAGATACTGACATTGGTTATCCAATTAAACAGCCCAGTCTCATCCTCCTATATGTGATCTGGTGGTCTTCAAGCCCCATCCACAATACAGAGCTACCTTTAAGCTTTTTAGTGCCCCAATTTAAAATACAAATGACAGCCAAGAATCACAAGACATTTGAAGAAAGCATCAAACATAAAAGAGATGAAAAACAAAGAGACTAAAGTAATTTAAGGGTGAAAACTATCAGAGAACCAAGAAAATACATTGCAAACATAAAGCAATAGGATGTTATTTTAAAAGAAGTAGTCATAAAAAGTCTTAGAAATGAAAAAGTATGATATAACTTGAAAATCTAATAAAAAGGTTGGAAGAAAAATTTGATAAAACTCCAAAGGCCAACAAAATGACAGAATATAGGAGAGAAAAAATAACATTTAAAGACCAAGCCAGGAAGTCTGATACCTAAACCCAGTATGAGCCATAGAAAAATGAAAAAAAGAAAGCAGAGGAAATGAAATCACAAAAGGAAGGTGAGATGACTCCATAGTGACTCCACAGTGAGAAGGCAGTAGATGATGCTTAAGGCTGGAAAACAATCACTGGCTCAGATATTTTTTGAATTAGTAAATAAATGAAACAATGCTCTTAAACTAAGTCCTGTAGGCAAATGAAATCATATTATATGACACCCCTTCTGGAATACTAGGGTCCTGGGATGCAGGACCCAGGACAGTACATACTGTCTAACTAGGGTGAAGGGCTCAAGAAATGGCACCTCAATGCCAGTGCTGCAGAACTGGGATCTTGAATTTCTGGTATTGTTTCCAGCTTACAAGCTGTTTTGCATCATGCCAACCTTCTTCTCCCCACTTCCACAGTCACAGACCAGCACTCGTAAAACAGATCGTTATGGATAGCATTCACCCTGTAACTTACAGCTGTGGTTCATGGAACCAATGGGCTTTATGAACATGACATTCTGGAGAAAAGGATCCAAAAGCCAAATAAATAGTGCAAATAAGTCACCAAAGTGGAAGGCTAAAAAACGAAGGAAACCCAGGACCAAGACTTGAGGCAGTGAGGGAGAGAGTGGGGAACCAGAGTGTCCTCACAGGAAGGCTCCCTTCTCATAGCTTGCTGATCTTTCTCTTCTCATCATTTGTCATGGTTCCTAATTCCACTAGATTGTAAGCTCTATGAGGCCAGGATCTATGCTTGTTTTGTTATGATGTCCCTTACCTGTGCTCAGCACTACATGGTTCTACAAAAAAAAAAAAAAAAAAAATGTTTAAATGAGTGAACAAATGATCTAGCTGAGAGCAGAGAAGTCTGAGGTGGCAAGTAAGATGCAGAGGCTGGAGAGATTGCCAGAACTGAAAAGAGGAGGAAGCTGTGGTGACTTGATATGGGTCACCAGCCGCCTGGACACAAAAGGGAAGAAGTTCTTACAGGTGCCAACTGTGCCTGGAGACTCTAGCAGTGAAGACACACACACACACACACACACACACACACACGGGTTTGTGCCTGAAGCACTCACCATGAATCCTGAATACTAGTGCCATTCCTGCCAAGGCAAGCCCTGCACTATAAGGGCACAGCCACCATGGCTGGAGACCTGTTTAGTTCACAGACAGGGGACTGGAAAGGGAATGCCTCAGGTTTTAACTTGGAATCCCAAACTTCAGGTTGACCAAAGGGACCTCACATCGTCTTTATTGGAATTAATAAACTCAGAAGATAGGTCATTTCCCAATCCTGTGGATGATTTAATAAGATGAGCTGTTCGGAAGGCAGGATACAGTTATGGTCATCTATAAAGTGCAGGAGGACTATTCCTCAGAGGGCAGAGGGGACTAATGACATTTCACTCAGCACACATAATTGAAGTCTGCTCCGTGGGGACAGAAGGAAGGTTTTGGGGTGGGGAGAAAGAGCAACAAGGACTTTTAGTGACATAGGAAGCAGCTCAGATTTCCTTTGGCTACAAAGAGGCAGACTACTCCCCAGAACACTCAGGTACTAAGACAACGTCTTAGTGATGCCCCGTAATTGTGGGAGAAAGAAATTTCAACTGTTTATCTACAATCGTCTTCCCAGGGATGGGATGTGGGATCTCTGCTTAGAGAAAGGGGACCAGCCTCTTCTCTGGCTTTTCCTACACTTTCTCATGCAAAGGGCTATCAGGAGAAGACCACAAATAGAGCTCTTTTCCTTCAGCCAATGAGACAGATACCTTATTCAAAAGCTCCTGCCCCTGCCTGTAGACTGTCTCAGCCAGATTATCTTGGTTTGATGCAATTCCATGGGGCAGTAATGCAACCTCACTCTGCTGTGCTATTTCACGTGACTCGAGGGCTGGCAGCAGGCTGGCGTTCCTAAAGATCTTCTCTTTTATGAATGTCACCCACTCCCTCTGTGTAATAAGGAGGGGAGCGAGCTGCTGACACCAAAACCCCAGGAGGCAGACTGGAAACATTTCAGCCTGAAGCTGACAAGGCCATGCTGGGGTCCTCGGCAGCACCTCAGGGGGTTATGAAACCACTTGGACTGTCCTGAGTTCAAATTGTGACATTGGTTTGTATGACCTTGGTTGGGTTAGCTAACTTAACTTGAGTATGCGTTTCCTGACTTGTAAAATAAGGGAAATCAGGCTGAAATCCTGGCTCCTAAGGATGTCAGTGGATGGAGTGACACGATACACTTGAAATCACCTTCTCCGAGCCTGGCTCCTAATAGATGCTCCACCAGCACTGCTTCCTCTCCTCTGTCCTCCTTCCCACCTCCTCACACTCATCTGTGGATGCGGTGTTCCCGTAGAATGAGCCAGCTGAGACGACCAGGGATTGAGTTAATTGGACATGTTCTAGCATTGCCTTAAACAAAAACCAGGATGAGCTCTCTGTGTGGCCTGGGACTGAGGAGGGGGTGGGTTCATCACCCTAGGTTACTCGTTTCTGGAAGACCTTTTCCTGTGCTGGGAACTGGCGCAGGAACCCCCCCCACACACCTGCCGCCCAGGATCCCCCCTGCCCCCTACCTGGCTGGAGCTGGGGATGTTCTATTTCAGCACCTGCTGCTGAACATTGGGACACGGAGTAGAGCAACACTGCGGTCCAGCACCTGTTGATCCACTCTTTCAACAAACAGAGAAAACCTGAGCATAAGACAGATACCATCCATTCATCACCAAATAGTTCTATAAACATTTATTCTATGCCAGGCACTGTTTGAAGCACTTCACAAACATTATCTTATTGACGCCTCACAACAGTGCTATAAGGTTGGTATTATTACAATCCTGTTTCAGAGGTAATGAAACTGAAGCACAGAGAAGTTACAGAACTTGCCCAAGAAACCGTAACGCAACACTTCTTGGACTTGGTGATGGGAACGTTTACAGTCCTCCACTGTTTGTCCAGGGGGAGGGACAAATACCTGTTCATGCCCTCATTTGCTCACTGAGGCTGGCATTAATAACCAGGTGTGTGTCACACTGCTTTAGGAAAGGTGGCATACATGAGATGCAGGTCTCTCTTCATGGAGTCTATGAGGAGGCAAATGCCAAAGGAGCTTCATTTTTATCCTTTGACTTTGCCACCAGCAACGATAGCTGACCTGGGTCAAGAATGCCAGTGGAGTAGACGTCCTCTCTATATAAAAGAAATGCCTTTTGGGACTTCCCTGGTGGTCCAGCAGTTAAGACTCCACATTTCCAATGCAGGGGGTGCAGGTTCGATCCCTGGTCAGGGAACTAAGATCTCATATGCCATGCAGCCAAAAAAAAAAAAAAAAAGACCTTTATGGGACATTAGATATGTGACCTTTGACCTCATAAGGCCCACACTAAGGAGTCAATCAAGTCTACTTGCTTAGACCTTCACAGCTCAGAAGAGAAGTGTGTGTGAGGCTAATGCCCTCACCAAAACCCAGAAAAGACATGTGGCTATAAGCAGGGGCCAATGTTCCCAAACTTCATATGTGTCACCAGTGAAGACTATTTTGTGTGAGGTGTTGGGTATTTATTTTTACATGTACTTTAAATAACATTTTATAAATAGCACTGATCCATTATTTCAAAAGTACTATTGCTTAAAGGAGAAAGAATTAAGTGAGTTACCTAAAAAAAAATATATTGGCCCAGGTGGTGCATTGCAAGCTAAAAATGATACAAGTGGTACCCAAATGGGCCGGAGTCTGGGAAGCCCACAATGACGCTCACTGGGGTCATTACTGCATTTTGGGCGGGGCTGCTCTTCACTGTGGAGGGCTAGTTTCCACAGTGCCTACAGATCAATAGCCTCAGCCACTGCCCACTCCAAGGTGACAGCACCCCCAACAACGCACAGTGATAACTCCCCACAAAATGCCTCCAAACATTTCCAAATGCCACATGGTAGAGGGCTGGGGAGATGTAATACCACTCCTGGATGGGAACTATTGCTAAAGTTAAAGTCTTGCTGGAGGCCTCACTGGAAAAACAAGCTATTTTCAGATATTTTAAAAATAGAATGAAGGGAAGATAAAATTCAAGTTTAATTACCAAGTGGTTTGGTCGGGGGATGGTGGGGAGGGAAGAGGGACCAGAGTAAGCGAGTGAGTGAAGTGAAAATCCCTCAGTTGTATGGACTGTATAGTCCATGGAATTCTCTAGGCCGGAATACTGGGGTGGGTAGCCTTTTCCTTCTCCAGGGGATCTTCCCAAATCAGGGATTGAACTCAGGTCTCTCGCATTGCAGGTGAATTCTTTACCAGCTGAGCCACAAGGGAAGCCCAGAGTAAGCAAATGAGAACCCAAATGAAAAGACAGCCAAGACATAAGAAGTTCTGGTGAGAATGCAGACAGACAGAAAAGGCCTGGGGCTGCAGACAGAGACTTCCTGGTTTGGGGCTGCTGTTACGAGCAAGACCAGTTTCTTCCTGCTTGTCTTACAGGTACAACCTGGCACATGACAATGACCAGAGAGAGTGCCTGCTGCCTGCTGGTGAACAGGCAGTACAACCTATTGCTTGAACTTAAATGCAAGAAGGTATTCTTACATACCAAACCAAGAGAGTATTCTGTAAGAACACAAGAATCATATTATGAAACATGGGACAGACTTATCAATCATTAAAGAAGAGAAGGTCTCAGAAAGCCACGAATCTCTTTCCAAGTGAGGATGAATTGTGAGGATGAGAATAAATCGATGCTGTTTGTACACCACCCAAGATACCATTCATGCCCTTTAAAAATCTTGGTTATTTTTGGTACCTTTGAGCCCCTAGTGTTCCCAGTGCACTCCAAGGTAGAATGTCCTCTGCCTCAATGTGTCTGTAGAACAAATCTTTCCAAAGTTGCTCATAGGTGGTCATGGGAAGCTTGTCAAATAAGCTTGGGAAATACTGCATATTTCTGTTTTGGAGATTCACAAGGCACATTGGCAACTTACAGGTTTTGAGAATATTTCTTCTGTTCCCTTGGTTATTTAAAACGTGAAATCCAAACTCCTTGCTGGGTTTAAAAGTCAACAGACTTGTCCCACTTTACCTGATCAATGTTACTTTCCTGGGAGGCAGACTCATCATTGCTGTTCCCACCTTAGTCATCCTCACTTCTGGGCCTTCTCTCACATTCCTCCGTCCTCGAGAAATGCCTTTCTCAGCCTCCTCACTGACTCCACACTTTAGGCAAAGCACCAGTTCAAGATTCATGTCCTTACTACTGTTCCCCACAGTGAACTTTCTCAGAACTGTATCTACAAAAGGTGGTGTCACGTCAGTGTGATCCCTTCTATGTTGCCTTGGGATTATCGTCTGGGCTGTGATATATGCAGTTTGTAGGCAAAGCTCATGAGAGCCCCTTAATGTACTATGGATACCATGGGTCTTGTAGAAAAAAATACTTCTTGATGTGTATCCTGGTGGATGTGCCAATGGCTGGCTTTGTTCCCTTATAAAACCTCTTACACAGCTTGTGTCTTTGTGAATTAGCAATCACTGGGTAATGACTGAACATATGTGTTCTGTCTATGTTTAATTACTCTTATATTCCTCAAATTAAATGAAATGTCTGCTACAACAGATTCTGCCTAAAAATGTATAATGTTGGGCATATTCAAAGTTAAGAATATACTCCTGGAAATGGAAGTCTTCTTTTTACCTGCATGAATATTAAGAGTTTATTTTTATTTCTAATCTATTCCCTAAATTCTCCCTTGCCCCTCTTCCAAAAAACCCCAAAAAACCCCTTACTTTTCCATGGTCTTTCACATATGGGTTCACAGTGATTCCATCTCTCCTTTTGTTAAGGTCACAATCTTGATGTTTCATCATTAATTTTCTTTCATTTTAACATCACACCCAATCTATCAGAATGTCCATTTGGTTTTATTTTCAAAATATATTCAGAGCCTGACCCCACTCACCACCTCCACGTCACAGGTGGTGTTCTCCTGGAAGCTAACCCTGGGATGGAGTCAAGTGGAAGCAAGGTGATCAGGGGAGTGCTCCTGGGAATATCTACGAAAAGGAAGGAAACGGCTTGGGAACAGGGAGGAGCAGGGCTGGGGAACTGTCACAGGGAAGGCCTGAGCTGACTCCACACGGAGCTCTGAGCTGGGACAGCCCTTGGGAGCCGTGCTGAACCAAGGTGAGGAGCCAGGTCTTCAGACCCTCTACCCACACGTCACTGGACACAGGCTGCCCCAGGAAGGCAAGAGGCCACTGGATAAAGCAGCTCTCCTCAGAGGAGGCAACTCTTCAAGAGGAATGACAGGCGAAGGCCATTAGCTGGAGACCTCCCAGCTGCTGGAGGAAGAAATACTTCATTTCTGAAGGGGATCTGAGCAGGGTACCACGCGCCCAGGGCACTTCGCCATGACTGTCTTGATCTGAGACCCCAACTTCTCATGCTTAGTGTAAGCGCTTCCTCACCATTTCCCTGCTCCAGCCCTCTCAAGACATCAGCAAGAGTGATGAGTGAGAGCAATTGATTCTGCTGTAAAGCAGCCAGCAGCTGCCCCTCCTACCCGAGTCATCACAGTGGCCCATCAGACCCCACCCTCTTTGCTTCCCAAGGCTGTCTGACCTCAGCCCCTACTACGTGCCCTCTTGCCCCCTGTACTCTAGGCCACTCTGACCATCTAAAGCCTTCACATTTTACTCTTTGCCTCATCCAAAATGTTCTCTTGGACCTCAGCATGGCTATTGTCCTCATCTCCTCCAGGTTTTTACTCATGTCACCTTATGCTCCATCCCCTGGCTCTCCCAGTCCCTCTGCTACTTGTTTTTTTTCCATAGCAGGGATCTCTACAAGGGGAGAAATTTTGGAATGTTGCATTCATTGACTATTGTATCCCTAGTATCTATATCCATGCCTAGCACATTACAGGTGCTCAAAAATACACATGTTGAATGAACTTCTGAAAGAGTTTCCATCATTGGCCCAAGCTGAAAATTATTCCATGGGTTCCCCAGGTCCCTAAGAAAGCCATGGTAGCTTCAATTCCTTTTCTTCTGTTAAGCTTTGGTCATGTAGGTTATTTGGTATTCTTTACTCAAGTTAAAGGAGGAGTAGCTTAAGTCTTTTCTAGAACAGGCAATTGAGATGTCAGAATTCAGATTTTATCTCATACCTAAACCTTACAAAAACATTTTTGTTTCTTTCAAATTTGCTTTAGGTTCTTAAAAGTCAAAGAAGAGATGACTTTTGACAATGATGGAGTTTATCTTAGCCCTGTGCTCTCTGAAAGTAGTGATGGTTAAGAAATACCCCTCTTTGTGTTCCAAGAAACAGTCAACCATCACAAAGGACAACCCAGCCTTCCCACATTCCAAGATAAGACCCACCTCCACCCTGTCTCAGGAGTCCTCTTGGCCTCCATAAAAACTCAAGCCTCTTTTCTCTGAGACATTCCTCATTAATAAGTGTTCTCCCTATTGCAAAATTATATCCATAATTGACTGGTGCATATTGTCTTTCACACTTCATAAAGAGGGGACTTGTGGTGGGAGGATTTATTTTTAGCCTCAAAGATGGTATCTACTGGAAAATCAGCAGCTAACAATAGTAAGTGTCACAATAATTCTTGACAATAGACCATAGATGACCAAATGGTCTACTCCCTTAGCAGAAAGCCAGCATGGGGCTCAGTTTCAGAGAAGGGAATAATTACTACTTCCAGAGGCTGACAGAAACTTGTTTCAAGCAGATGGCTGGACAAAAAGATATTGTTGGAAATAATTTCCTAGTATATAAAGTAGATGTGGCTCTATATAATTTCTTCCTGAAATTAACTACCTCCTCTCTGCTGGGCACAAAATTCTCAGTCTTTCCCTGTCTAGGATTCCTGGTTCTAAAGAAATGAGATGGTTGCAGGATGCTGCTAGAAGCTAGAAACAGTCATACATTTCATGTCTGCAGGCTCTTACCTTTCCAAGGTACGGATACAAGAGGTATCCGTATAAGGTATTATAAAGAGGTATTCCCATTGCGCAGAAGATCTGTGGTCAGCTGTATAAAGATTACGGTTTAGATAAATGGCTTCAACTTTATTCCAATACCTTTGTTCGTCCTTCCTACCAGAGTTTACAGGGCTTCCCTGGTGGCTTAGTGGTAAAGAATCTGCCCACAATGCAGAGATGCAGGTTCAATCCCTGGGTGGAGAAGGTCCCCTGGAGGAGGGCATGGCAACCCACTCCAGCATTCCTGCCTGGAGAATCCCAGGGACAGAGGAGCCTGGCATGTTACAGTCCATGGGGTCACAAAGAGTTGGACACAACTGAAGCAACTGAGCACGCACGCACCAGAGTTTACATTCTAGAGCAACCCCAGAGAAATGCTTAGTTCCATTCTGTTGGACACAAGCGCTCCAAATACCCTACAAAGACAAAAAAATGATCAGTTGGGCTCAGATGCTAATCAAGTCTGGTGCTAGGGGCCCATTTATAACCTACAGACTCGGGTTCTTGGGATGAGTAAATCAGATTCAGGTATACTGGGAATCCTCTAAAAATTATACACCAAATGGTGTGTGTGTGTGTGTGTGTGTGCGCGCACGCATGCATGCACGTGTGCACGTGTGTGTGTGTGTGCATGCATGCATATGCACTTTTCTAAAGAATGATTCCACAGTCTTCTCATATTCTTTAAGGATCCATGCCACCTGAATGGATAAGAACCATTACCTATTACAGATATTCTGGTCCTTTGAAGAAATATTATCTAGACAGCTTTCCCTCATCACTGGCTCTGACATGTGCAGGAGTACCAAGTTTACCACCAGTTTATGAATAGGCTTACTTACTTCATTTGTAGGCACTCAGTCTTCTCCTGGGATCAGCCATGAGCCAATAAGTCATGCCAAGGAGTTTGGTATCAGCAAAGTCTGACTAAATCAATTCATTTCCTAGAAGCCGACAAGAGGGAGGTTATATGATTAAATCCAACCCACCTGATATTGTCTGTTAGAGTTGATATTACAAAATACTACAGACTGGATAGCTTATAAACAACAAGAACTTACTGCTCAAGGTAAGGTTCTTGAGGCTGGGAAGTTCAAGATCAAGGCAGCAGCACGGCCCTTTCCTGGTACATGGCTGGAGCCTTCTCACCGTGTCCTCACATGCTGGAAGGGGCCAGGGAGGTCAGTGGGGTCACTCCTTGAGGACTCTACCCTATGACCTCGTTACCTCCCAAAGGCCTCATCTCTGAATTGCCTCACCTCTGGGGGTTAATATTTCAGCATATGAATTCTGGAGGAGGAAGGGACACAAACATCTGGGCAGAATGGATATTTGCCATAAATATTCTCCATCAAGACTGTAATTTGACACCCAAAACAGCACTGGCTAGAGACAATGTGAAAATGAAATGGAAACACACGAGTGGTACCAAGATGTCTGGTCCATTTTTTTTTTCTTTGTAAGCACTGAAACCTGGATTTCATGGTCTATGCTTTGAATTAATAATAGCTTTTATAGTTACTGCCATATATTCTGCATAATTTTAACAGGCAAGGCTTAATTGGCTCACTGAACTGTATCTTTGTGAGACTTTAGTTTTCCTATAAAACACCAAATGCCAACAAGATAGACATCCCTGTTCTAGGCTGTTTACAGTTCTAAGAAGTAAACAGGCAGTTATTACATTAAAAACATTCCTTGTGTGCCAGCAACATCTAATTTTAACCTGTGGGGCTTTCAGAGGAGGAACTAAGGGGTAGAGATGGCACAAAGAACCCCCAAATATGCCTGATACCTAAAACCTGAAGCCTGATCTGATTCCATTGTGGTTAAATAAACCACATGTTTCTCAACATCACTGTTGTCTTCAGGTACAAAATGGGATAATATTGGCCACTTAGTCTATCCATAAGATCCTCTTATTTTCTAAGAAAATAAGACCCTTTTAGTTTCTAACTTGCCTTGAGACAGTAACTTGGAAGCATTTCGCAGACCCATAGCAAGAAGTGCCATTTTTTAAACTGGATATAAAATAAATTAAGTGGAATTCTGATATTCACATGCATTAACTTCCCTTAAAGGGACCAACATACGAACTTGGGCAGAACCTACAAAAAGCTCAATTGAGGTGTCGTCACCTCCTCTGTGGCCAACTTAATTGCTCCCTCCTCTGAGCTGGCCAAACAGTATCATAATTGCTAGCTGTTATGTTGGTCTCCTCAACAGGCTGAGGTCCTCCGGGGCAGGCACTATGTTTTATTTATCTCTGTATCTTGGGTAGTGCACATAAATTGCCAGCTTGCTGACTGCAGGGATTCATTTAATGAGAGCCGAGTGTTAGACTGGAATCCCATCCCAATTCAGAATAGACTCTGAAGTGTGCCTACCAGTTCACATTCCTTGGTAAAAGTACTGAAGGACCATGTACTTCCTGTTTTCGCGTGCAAATCACAGCAGGAGAGGGGGATTCTGACCACACTTCTCAGGGCCCCGGTAGGGGTGAGAATATTAGAAAAACCCTGATAACTAAAAATAATTCAACTCGATGATTCAGCAAAAGCATTTTTCAGTGCCAGGTACTCTTCTAAGCTTTTATCTTGTGGGAGCCTCCTTGTAAAGCACAGGACTGTTACTGTATACATTACAAATAAGGAAATTGGCACAGAGAGGCAGAGTTACTTGCCAAACAAATGAGTCTTATGTGAGTATTGTGAGTATTCTCCATGCCTCTCACCTCTGAAACAAGGCAGGGTGAATCCTTTTTTCCTCTGTGTTCCCACAGACCTACTACTCAGGCCCAGACCTCACTACCTTATGCTGTGACAGGAGATCCACGTCGGTCTCGTTGGCTGAACACTAGTAGTTGGAGGACTGGGACTGTGTGCTTCTCGGTCACCTTTCTGCCTCCCCACTTAGGGTAACTGGCTTACAGGAGCTTCTCAGTAAGTGTCCGCTGAATAACCGAATGAGGGGAGTCTCTTTCCAGAACTACCGCTTCTGAGGAATTCCCCAGAGCAGTGGTCGCCAACCATTTCGGCACCAGGGACTGGTTTTGTGGAAGAAATTTTTTCCATGGACCGGGGTGGGGTTGGGGGAGGGGATGGTTCCAGGATGATTTGAGCACATTACATTTATTGTGCACTTTATTTCTATTATTATTACATTGTGACATATAGTGAAATAATTAATACAACTCACCATAATGCAGAATCAGATCATCAGCCATTAGGTTCTCATAAGGAGAGCGCAACCTAGATCCCTTGCATGTGCAGTTCACAGTAGTGTCTGTGCTCCTATGAGAATCGATTACTGCCGCTGATCTGCCAGGAGGTGGAGCTCAGGCAGTAGTACGAGCAATGGGGAGTGGCTGTAAATACAGATGAAGCTTCACTCACTTGCCCGCTGCTTACCTCCTACAGTGCAGCCGGGTTTCTAAAAGGCCACAGATGGCTACCAGTCTGTGACCCCGGGGCTGGGGACCCCTGTCCCAGAGAAAAGGATGAAGACAGACTCATCCTGTTGCCTCAGTTGTCTCTGGTGAACGTAAATATTTAACAAGGACTTTCCTTGCATTATTGTTTATAGTGAAAAAGGAAAAAACTACTTACAGATCCACCTCATGTAATAGGAAAGTGGTCAGCAAGTCACGGCATATGCATCTACTGGAAAGTATGCCACCACTAAAAACGATGGGGTAGACCAGCAGCTGCACACAGATCAAATCTGGTGTCACACCAAATCTGAATCAATAGGTACAATATCTCGGTGCCCTGGAACATATATTCTTGGAGGAAGAGAACACAGACCTGAGTGGATCACATGGTGCAGTAGAGAGCGTATCATGCTGTAAGAAAGAGATTAAAAACTCAGAATAAAGCCCAGGACATTTACAGGAATGTGCTCAACTTTGCTTTTTGAGGACATGAGAGTGCACAGTCTCATGGGGGCCGTCAATAGCTCCACTCAAGTAACGAACGGGTTCTAAAGGGGGAACAAGCCAACAGTGGGATTATGGTGGATGTTTTGACAACAAAAAGACATTTGTATACTTAGTCGCTGGTGTCTTTTCATTTTTTCAAATATGCGGCTAAAAATCATAGGGTTTGAAAGTGCACATCAAACACAAAGGATGTTGAAAATCACTGGTAAATAAAAATCTCTAATGACAGATTTTTTTTTTTTAATAAATTTATTTATTTTAGTTGGGGGCTGATTACTTTACAATATTGTAATAGCTTTTGCCATACATTGACATGAATCAGCCACGGGTTTACATGTGTCCCCCTTCCTGGACCCCCCACCCACCTCCCTCCCCATCCCATCCCTCTGGGTCATCCCATTGCCCCGGCCCTGAGCCCTTGTCTCATGGGCTCGAACATGGAATGGTGTTCTGTTTCACATATGATAATATACATGTTTCAATGCTATTCTCCCAGAACGTCCCACCCTCACCTTCTCCAGAAAGATGGTTACATATCAAATAAAAGAAGCCAGTTGTGAAACGGCATGTATGATACAATCCTGTTTTTATTACAGAAACAATATGCAGGCATGGCAAAGGAACTGGAGGACAGAGACCAAAACTGGGCTGTAACAGGACTTATTTTTGGAAGATGGGAATAGAAGCTTATTATTTTCTTTTTGCTTACTGGTAATTTTTCACTGCTACAAAAAAAGATGTTCTATTTATATACTGAGAAAATTTCATAGAAGTTAAAGTTTTTAAAAAGTTAGGGGGCATACTCATCCATGTGTATCAGTTCAGTTCAGTCGCTCAGTCGTGTCCGACTCTTTGCGACCCCATGAATTGCAGCATGCCAGGCCTCTCTGTCCATCACCAACTCCCGGAGTCTACCCAAACCCATGTCCATCGAGTCGGTGATGCCATTAAACCATCTCATCCTCTGTCATCCCCTTCTCCTCCCGCCCCAATCCTACCCAGCATTAGGGTCTTTTCCAATGAGTCAGCTCTTCACATGAGGTGCCCAAAGTATTGGAGTTTCAGCTTCAACATCAGACCTTCCAATGAACACCCAGGATTGATCTCTTTTAGGATGGATTGATTGGATCTCCTTGCAGTCCAAGGGACTCTCAAGAGTCTTCTCCAACACCACAGTTCAAAAGCATCAATTCTTCGGCGCTCGGCTTTCTTCACCGTCCAACTCTCACATCCATACATGACCACTGGAAAAACCATAGCCTTGACTAGACGGACCTTTGTTGGCAAAGTAATGTCTCTGCTTTTAAATATGCTATCTAGGTTGGCCATAACCTTCCTTCCAAGGAGTAAGCGTCTTTTAATTTCATGGCTGCAATCACCATCAGCAGTGATTTTGGACCCCCCAAAAAATAAAGTCTGACACTGTTTCCACTGTTTCCCCATCTGTTTCCTATGAAGTGATGGGACCAGATGCCATGATCTTAGTTTTCTGAACATTGAGCTTTAAGCCAACTTTTTCACTCTCCTCTTTCACCTTCATCAAGAGGCTCTTTAGTTCTTCTTCACTTTCTGCCATAAGGGTGGTGTCATCCGCATATCTGAGGTTATTGATATTTCTCCTGGCAATCTTGATTCCAGCTTGTGTTTCTTCCAGCCCAGCGTTTCTCATGATGTACTCTGCATATAAGTTAAATAAGCAGGGTGACAATATACAGCCTTGACGGACTCCTTTTCCTATTTGGAACCAGTCTGTTGTTCCATGTCCAGTTCTAACTGTTGCTTCCTGACCTGCATACAGGTTTCTCAAGAGACAGGTCAGATGTGTATCCATGTGGATATGTGCACACATACATGTACACCCCCAACCAAAGTGGAGTAAGACTTTTAATCTTTATTTTTTGGCAGCAGCTACAAATCCTCTGCCACATCATTGTACTCACTCAAAATTTTATTGAGGGGTAGGCATTCGTTGGGATCATAGAATCTTCTGTACAAAAACACACGGATGTACCTTGCAGGTACATTCCCTATCAGATTCTCTTGGGTAGTAGGCAGACGTGATGTAGACCCCTCTTCTCAGCAGGAGGTAAAAATTAGGCAGTAAGTTGATACTCATTTCTTCCATTCTACAAATCTTTTGCAAGAACATGAGCAGACCTAAAGAGTCGCAGTTGCTTTTTGATGGTAGAGACACTCTGTTCCTTAAGGGTGACAAACCAGAGCTCCCTAATAACCTGGCAGCCCATCATGGACAACTTCATAACAAACTGTCCTTCACTGCTGACAGAGCACACAGGTGTCTGTGTGTGACAGATGCCTGATAAATGATGGGAAGCCCCCAGCTAGTCATCAGTGCACGCTCAGTCGCTTCAGTTGTGTCTGACTCTTTGTGACCTTATGGACTGTATCTTGCCAGGCTCCTCTGTTCATGGGATTTCCCAGGCAGGAATACCAGAGTGAGTTACCATGTTCTCCTCCAGGGGATCTTCCTAACCCAGGGATCGAACCCATGTCTCTCCTGTTTCCTGCACTGGCAAGTGAGTTCTTTACCACTAGCACCACCTGGGAAGCCCCTAGTCATCAGATCCACTAATAAAATGTCATTTAATTGAATGCAGTCCAGCCCAGCTATACTCACTCATCCATAAATGTGGTGAGAACAAAAGCTGAAACAACTCTCCGTTAGCAAATCCAGGAGGACGAACGGCAACACAAGTCCAGAGTTCAAAGTGACAAGCAGTTATTGAAGATACTGTGGAAGTACAATCAGTCACTCAGTGCCGTGATGAGGCCAAAAGTGTAAGGATTTCAAGAGATCATGAATTAATGACTGGACTACAGAATGGAAAATTAGAGGTGATAAGACCAGTGAACTAAACTGCCAACCTGTTGAACTGTTAAATAACCAATCTTTTTTAGGAAAGAGAATATGGTTACCAGACATCTGCCAGAATGTAATTAACACACCACTGTCATCGTTTTGAAGACCTACTTTCTGTCCAACCTCACTACTCCATATGCTTGTCCTCAGAATATTTTTCCCTTTGAAAAATTCTGAGTTAGGTTGGTATTGGGAAATAGATCCTCCAATTATTTCAACGGATGGATCACAGATGGGAATGTTCACCTGTTACTCTTTAAAAATAATAATAATTATTTATTTATTTGGCTATCCTGGGTCTTAGTTGCAGCATGAGGAATCCTCGATCTTTACCTGCAGCATGTAAACTCTTAGTTGCGGCATGTGGAATCTAGTTTCCTGACCACGGATCGAACCTGGGGTGCCTGCATTGGGAGCACAAGCCTTGGCCACTGGACTACCAGGGAATTTCACACTCTCTTCATTGGACCCATAATAGCATTAATAAAAGCAGATCACCTTTTAAAGCTTAACCAGAAACATGGTAACAGCACTTCTTCCTACAAAACCCTCAGCTTTAGCCACTGTCCCACTTGATCTGGGAACTGTATCCATGTTTAGCCACAGCAGAGAATTAATAGCTACCATTTCCCAAGAGCTGACGATGGGCCAGGCACTGCATGAGCCCGTGGCAGATGTTATTCATTTACTTGTCACAGATATCTTGGAGGTGAGGACAATCATTGCCTCACTCTACAAATGAGGAAACTGAGGCTTAGAGACGTGAAGTAACTTGTCCGAGGAGATGCTGCTAGTAAATCACTCCATCTTGCTACGGGATGGAGCTCAACTCTTACTCAACTACTTCACAGGCTTTTTGTGAGGTCCAAATGAGATCCTGTGTATGAAAGGCCTTGAAAACAGTAAAGCATTTGACAAATAGCATGTGTTATTTTAAAAAGTCAGAAGACTAAGTCATAGTCCTTAGGAGCACAACGCTTCAATCATCACGGCTTCAACAGAAAGACCACACTGTCTCCCAACCTCCAGTTCTTTAAATAAAGGGCATGGGATTTTCTTAAGCAAATCTTTTAAAGATAAAGGGCTCAGGTATGCGTGCTGGTACTTGAACTGGTCTTTGCAGGGAGCTTTAGTGTCTTAACTTTAATGCAGACACACTGCCTGAGCTATTCATCCTGACTAGAGCAAGTAACTATTCCACTGTTACTATCAATTCTGTTCCAAAGACACAACTACTGTAATTTCACACCCTAAATCTAGGCAATACAAGAATGAAAGGGGGAAAAAACCATGCAATACTTTCTCACGACAGGGCTATATTATATACAGCAGTTTGTTTTTATTATTATCATCATTAATAGTTAAGTCCACTGTGTAGCTCCCAGGCAACATAAAAGTGAATGATTTATATACAGAACACCTGTATTTTTTTTTTTGGAACCAGTAGGACTCACCAGTCTATTAAAAGGCAACCACACAATTAAAATCTGCACAATTCAAAAAATGCAGTATTTGAGCAATTAGAAAGTCAATTGTCAATTCATTCTGGCAAACCTGAGTAATCCTGCTTTTCAACTAATGTCAGGTGCAAATTCCACTATGTCCTCTCATCTAAAAAATCACCACGACAAACAAACAACCCCACCCTCGAATCTACCTGCCCTGGTGAGAGTCACGATTCAGCCCATGTGACTAGCCCCAAGCATGGACGAGGGCCCAGTCATTCCAACATGTGCTGGAGCACTGAGGGGTCCACATCCACTGCCTGGAGGCCCCTGTGCAGGCTCTGGAAGGTGGCCTCCTTCCCGAAGCGCTGCCTCCAGCGCACGAAGGCCTCCACCACCTGGGACTGCACGCTGTGGGGATGGTTGGCCTTACAGCGGTAGATGTCTGTCTGGGACAGCCCCAGAGACAGCACCACAGGCTCCCACTCAGGGCCCAGCCTCAGGGCCAGCTGGTTGATCTGCCGGTCGGACGGGGAGCTGTGCAGGATGTGCGGGGGGATTCCAATCATCCGGTCATCTGGGGAGGAGAAAGACACCATGGTGAAGAGAGGGAGCCAACACATTAGAAAGTGAAAACAGTGTTAGACGCTCAGTCGTGTCTGACTCTACGTGACCCCATGGACTGTAGCCCGCAAGGCTCCTCTGTCCACGGGATTCTCCAGGCAAGAACACTAGAGTGGGTAGCCATTCCCTTCTCTAGGGGATCTTCCCAACCCAGGGATCGAACCCGGGTCTCCTGCATTGCAGGCAGATTCTTTACTGTCTGAGACCCCAGGGAAGCCCAAACACATCAGACGGGGTAGGGGCAGGCAGAAATGAAAAATGCGGGGGGATGACACACATCCCAAGTGGCAGGGGCCAACTTTTAGTCTTCACAGGGGCTGCTCAGTGAAAAGCTATACATAGGGGCTTAAGAAGCACTTAGTACTTAGGGACAGGTTTATTACAGAAAATGTGAAAACAAGAAAATAAAAATAACTTGAAATCCCATCAGAGAAACCCATTCAGAATACTTCGCTCTATTTCTTATCAGTCTTATATGCATAAAACATACATTTAGGATTACATTGCAGCTACTGCTCAGATGTTAAAGAATCTGCCTGCAATGTAGAGGACCCAGGATCAATCCCTGGGTTGGGAAGATCCCCTGGAGAAGGGAATGGCAACCCACTCCAGTATTATTGCCAGAAGAATTCCATGGACAGAGGAGACTGGCAGGCTATAGTCCACGGGGTTACAAAGAGTTGGACACGACTGAGCGACTAACACACACGATGCTTTGTAACATGCATTTTTTACTTCCATCTCCTTCACTAGGGAGGCCAAGCTGAGGCTTCTGGGGGGATCTAAGGATGCCTTCGTGGCCCTCCTCCCTCTGGAATTGGCCTGTGGGTACAGTGGTGATGTTGTCTCCTGTAGGAATGGCCAGTGCTAGAGGGTAATGGGCTGTACAGAACAGCTAGTCTCTCCTAACCAACTTGAACACCTCCAAGAAAAGTGACAGTTTCTATAGAAGCATGAGCTAAGAAGGGCCTGAATAAAAAAATAAAACCTAAAAGGCCATGAGGGAGCAGCACAGATCACAGGAGGAGAATGACCACCTGGCTGAGCTCAGAAGAGGAAAGCAAGCACTTGCTGCCGATGGGCAATGAGAGAACCCGACATTGCACTTCCTAAACTGGAGCCCTGTCTCCCCAAGACCAGTTTGCTAAGGAAGTCTAACATCAAGTGAGTGACTACAGATGTGCTGAAAGGTGCCACTAGTTATACAGAAGGCCTTCCAGAAGAAGGAGACTAAAAGCTAAGTGCTGAGCATGAGGACAAGGAGCCCAATGAAGAGAAAGGAAAGGAGGGTACCCTATGCAATGGGTAAGGCATGTGCAAAGGCCCTGAGGCAACAGAACGTGGCAGATGAACGACACTCACTGTAGCAAAGAGCAGAGGTTGAGACACACTCTAAAAATCCAAAATGATGGTGTCAGTTATGGGTTAGACCAGGACTGAAAGCTCAGATTTCCATACGATAGCACCCTGAACTACACTTTCTGTTACCAGCATTCCATGAATTCAGGTCAATCCCACTTCACACTCACAGCTCATTGTTTTGATTTATGAATTCAATGAGAAGGCAAGAGGCATCCTGTTAGACTATTTGATATCTTCCACGGCATGTACCTTTGGTCTCTAGGCAGTTGCCAAAAGCTTAGGCACAAGTTGCAAAAATATTGTCAAGGACTCTTTCTGGTGTCTGTCAAGACTGCTATTTTTTGTTTGTTTGTTTTAATGACTAAGAAGTAAATTATAATAATGATACTACTGAGCAATATTTTATATTAACACTGGCACTTTTATGGCTTTTATAAAAATATGGGCTCCTTTTAAAATTCAAACATACAAAAAAGTACAAAGAAGAAAACAAAATTTCTACTATCCTACCATCTTATTGACAGTTTGTGAACATCATTCCGGACATCTTTTTATGTATGTATACTATGATAAGGAGAATATAACGGTCTTTTCCAATAAGAGTTACTTAATTTTGCTTGAATATAACAAGGAAAACCAGCAGAGGTGAAACTAAATGAATTTCTGATCTCCAATTAAACGCTTTTTTTAAAAAAAAAAACCCAAAACATATAACAAAAAAAACACAAATACACAAAATATTTAGTGCTGAGAAAAAATTAATGAAAATTTAATGGTAAACAACATGTTTCCACATTAATGCTGTATAATGAACATTTATATTCTCTCTTTTATCTCATACCTCTTGATTTTTGCTGCTTCTATAATTTTTATTTTGTTGGATGCACAACATTTACATGCTTCTGTAATAATAATTTTCACCCACTGTTTAAAACTACACTATAATGGTTTGAATGTTCACCTGTGTTTTTTGTTGTTGTTATTGTTTTTTTAACACAGCTTTTCTGCTCTTGAGCCTGTAATTTTGATTTGAGTCTCATTTGGTCAATCTCTTCATAGGGTAGTCTTTTCCCCAAGAAAGGTTCATGGTTACTATATTGCTTGAGTTCTTTCAGATCAAGACTATCTGCTTAGTGCCTTCACTGTTGAACAACATTTACAAAAACAATGTCATATTATATTATATTTTAAATTATAAATATAATTTTATATTGTTTAAATAATTTTATTTCTCTTACATTTGTAGAACTTGCTCATGTTTTATGGTAGAGAATGCCGGTATGGAGAATTCTGACACTAACTTTCATCATCCCCGTTTTGGTATAACCTGCTTTTTCTCTCTGGAGTTTCCAATAGTGAAGCTTTAGACCAGAGTTTATCTTGGTCACTTTATATGCGGCATGGCCTTCTGACCAAAGATTTAGTTCTTCCTTCTTTTTAAAAAAATCTTTCTAAGTTATATCTTTGCATTATTTTTTTCTATTCCTTATGCTGGATGGTTTTACCTATCTTCCACAGCTATCATTTTCTCTTATCGTTTCAACTCCCTTCCAGTGATTATCTCACGCCTTTCCACCATGCCATTCATTTGACTACCACTTAGGGCTATTGTGCATTTTTTTCCTTTTGGTTCAAATCTTATATTATATTTTTGTTGCCAATTTTTCTTGGCCCTTCAATCTTTAAAAATCCCTTTCCACTGCACACCCATTAGGATGGCTTCTATCAAAAAAAAAAAAAAAAGTGCTGGTGAGGATGTGTAAAAACTGGAACCTTTATGTGCTCTTGGTGGGAACGTAAAATGGTACAGCTGCTGTGGAAAACAGTTCCTCAAAAAATTAAACACTGAATTATGATCCAGCAATTCTAATTCTGGGTTATATACCCAAAAGAACTGAAAGCAGTGATTTAAAGAGATATTTGTACATCCATCTTCATAGCAGCATTGCTCACAATAGCCAGAAAGTGGAAGCTACTCAGGTATCTATCAAGGGGTAAACAGATAAATAAAAAGTGGTATATTATACATCAGAATATTATTCAACCTTAAAAAGGAAAAAAAAATTCTGACTCATGCTGCAAAATGGATGATTCTTAAGGACATTATCCTAGTTGAAATAAATCAGTCACAAAAGAGACAACTACACCATGATTCTGCTCACATGAGGTACTTAGAATAGTCAAATTTGGTGGGGTAGAAAGAATGATGGTTGCCAGAGTCTTGGGAGGGGTGAATGAGGAGCTGTTATTTAACAGGGACAGAGTTTCTGAGTTGCAAGAAGAAAAGAGGTCTGGAGGTTTGTTGCACAACATGGATGTATTTAACCACTGAACTGCACACTTGAAAATGGAAAAGATAGCAAGTTTTATATTTTACAATTAAAAATAAAACATGAAAAGGATCTTGTTTAATCATAACATTGAGTTTTTATTTCTACTGAATTGACACTGAGCTCTTCTACAGCATGAAATGGTTGTGAGGTTGAGTTTTCTTGGACTTGGTTTTCTCCCAGACCAGATTGGTTGCACGTTTATTTTTTGTAAGCCGTGCTCCTGTCTTTCACTCCTCTCTTGTATGCAGCGTTTTCACAACACTTAGCTTCATCTTGTTCATACTTGATGTGGGTATCTCTGTTCAGAACTTCTGTTTGGTCGCCTACAGTAAGTTGATGCATCCTTGATAGCCCGTTCTCTTACAGGGGATTATACTCTGAGGTTGGCTGTGGCTTTCTATGTGGTGCTCTGCCGTGAAGGAGAGGTAGGACCCACAGAGCCAGCCTTTGCTGGAGGTGCTAAGCACTGATTTTTGTTTTTTTCTTTTTTTAAAAATTTTAATTAATTAATTTAATTGGAGGCTAATTATTTTATAATATTGTGGTGGTTTTTGCCATGCACTGACATGAATCAGCCTTGGGTGTACATTTGTCTTCCATCCTGAACCCCCCTCCCACCTCCCTCCCCATCTCACCCCTCTGGGTTGTCCCAGTGCACCAGCTTTGAGTGCCCTGTTTCATGCATCAAACTTGGACTGGTCATCTATTTCACATATGGCAATATACATGTTTCAATGCTATTCGCTCAAATCATCCCACCCTCACCTTCTCCCACAGAGTCCAAAAGTCTGTTCTTTACATCTGTCTCTTTTGCTGTCTCGCATATAGGGTCATCGTTACCATCTTTCTAAATTCCATATATATGCGTTAGTATACTGTATTAGTGTTTTTCTTTCTGGCTTACTTTACTCTGTATAATAGGCTCCAGTTTCATTCACCTCATTAGAACTGATTCAAATGCGTTCTTTGTAATAGCTGAGTAATACTCCATTGTGTATATGTATCAAAACTTTCCTTTGGCTGTGGTGGGTCTTTGTTGCTGTGCGACAGGTTTCTCTAGTTGTGGTGCACGGGCATCTCATTGCAATGACTTCTCTTGTGTGGGAGTCAAGGGCTCTAGGGTACGTGGGCCCACTAGTTGCAATGCACAGGCTTAGTTGCTCCAAGGCATGTGGAATCTTCCCAGACCAGGGAGAGAACCAGTGTCCCCTGAATTGCAAGGTGGACTCTTAACTACTGTCCCACGAGGGAAGGCCTGCTCTCTCTTTTGAAAGCCAGTTAAATGTCTTATACCGGAGCCTGCTCTGCTGGGGTGCATTCACTTCTGTGATCTCTTTCCCGTAACTGGGGTGACAGCTTGCTTCGATTTGCCTTCCCGCCTCCGCAGAAGGTGTTGCCTGACATCACTGAGGCTGCCCACCCTCCTCAGACAGCTTCTCTCCAACTGACCTGTGTGACTGAGTACCCTCAGGCTTCTGGCTCCACACCTTCCTTTTCCAGCATCGCTCCTGAGGGGTCAGGATGGGAGGTTTCCTTCTTTGCCTGTCACTTTTCAAAGTGCTCAGCATAAGGCTGTGATCGGTTTCCTTGTTTGCTGGGCTGTTTTTATTCTGAACTTCTTTTTGGGTCAGTTCAATGGGTGCTGCGTGGGAACATCTGTGATTCTGCTACAATCTGTCATCATTCTGACTCCCGGCCAACTGTTCATGCAACATATGCTGTGAGCCAATGATGTGGAAGTGAGGGCAGTATTTGCTCTCCTCCTCTACACTTTCAGGGTCACATATGCCTTGTGAATACTTCCACATAACTGGGAGATGGCCAGCAGTCTGTAGACACAGACTTGAGCAAAGATAACTGGCACGTAGGCATGACCCAGCCAAGAGCGAATCAAGCCCTTCCAAGGAGATCTTACACACACACACACACACACACACACACACACACACACAGAATAACAGCTGTTTGGGTCGTCTGACCTCTGTCTGGAAAAGTATCCTCAGGAAGCCCTTCCAGCTCATGAATTCTGCTGAATATGAGGTTAATTAAAAACGAGAGCCCTAAGGCGGTAGTGTCAACTCCCAAGGACATACTACATCAAATCAGGTCAAGCTAGAAATTAATCCACTGTGACCATCTGGCCACTGTTCCTCAATGCTTGATGTGCACACCACTAGTGGTGGCCAAGATGATGCCGGGGGTACAGAGGGGAACATTCTGTATTAGAACAGTCATGTATCTGTCTTAACATGGTTAGGAAAGTACAAATAGCATTTCAAACCCATGATTGCAAGGATTAAGGTAAGTAAATTAAAAAGCAGACATAGAATGACCAAAAAGTAAACAGACCAAAAAAAAAAAACACATAAGTTTTAAAAGTAAAAAGTAGATTTAAATAAAAGCATTAAATTAGCAATACAGGTGATACAAAAATAAGGCAGGAATTGTACAAGTAGAACAGAAATGACTGAAGTTTGGGAAGTCCAGTGTTTCTCAACAAGTGAGCTATTGGCATCTCAGGCAGGACAATCCATTGTGCGGGGCTGTCCCCAGTACACAGCAGGGTCTGGAGCAACCCTGGCCTACATCTACTAAGTGTCAATCCCAGCCTGAGCACACGTGTCCACATACCTTAGAGTGAGGCAGTACTAGCCCTGGTTAAGAACCACCAGATACTGGGACAGAAGAATGTCCATCCTTTAAAAAAAAAAAAATCCTAAGCAGACAGCTAACTCCTTTTATACTGACAACTGTTCTCCCTTACATAGATCCTGTCTCTTTCATACAATCCTTTAATCCCATTCTTGGTGAAGTTAAAAGTCACCTGTTTCAAAAGAAATATCATTTGTTGACAAACCCATCTACCATGATGAAAATCCATTTGAAGGGATGCATACCTCCAGTACCCCACCCCCACCCCCCACCTCCACCTCCCCTCCACCCGCCATCTCTGTGGTCATGACATGAATGAAATGTGCCTGGTGATCCCCCTTCTCTATAGCTATCACTTCTTCCCACACTTGTGGCTAACCATAGCTGCTCTGGGCTTAAATCTTAAACACTTCCATACAGCTTTTCTGTTTCTTATATGACATCACTGTCTCTCAAGCTCCTTTTGGGCAGAGACCATGTCTCCTACTTCTGTGTCCTTCCTTTACAAACTTTAGCCCCTTGCTGAGCACAATATGGAACTTAACGTATACTTTTCCAGTAACTGATGACATTCTTAAAAGCAAAAGGTTATCCAAGTTTGCAACTCACCTTCTCTAATAGCTAAGTGTTTCTGACTTGTTACAGAAAAAAGTCATCACCTCCAACAAACCTCTGTGCAGACAGCACTCTCTGTTCTACCCTGGCTGGTGAGGGAAAGAAAGTCCACAGGCCCAGTGTCCTGCCTGGTTCACCTCTGCTTTGTACCCTGTGACACATGGCCACCTTAACAGTGACCTGAGAAGAGGACCTATACAGAGTTCAAAAGCACAGTTCAAAGACTGAAGGCCATGCAGTAAGGGAGAGGCATGGCAGACATGTAAATAGCTGCTGGAAAAGTCAGACAAAGCTGCAGTCAGGGGTCTAGAATTACCACAAAGGATTTAACTATAGAACTCCCTTTTAAACCTGTTATTTGGAGATACAATGGGAGGTTTTGTAAGCACATATGAGTGCTTTATAAAGTGACTCAGTTGCAAATGGGGTAGTACTTTGAAAAACCATACACATTTCTTTGGAGAGCTGGTGATACATACCACACTCCTTAACTCACTGATGGAAGTGCCACATGCTTCAGGTTTGCTGGACCAGAAAAAAAAAAAAAAGTTGAGCTAAGAGACTGTGCCCTTCTAGGATAGCCACTTTTTAGGAGAAAAGGCTAAACACCCTGACTCGAGGACATTTAAGGCCTCTGTTCAGGTCAAATCTACTACTGTTCCATGGACCAAAGCAAGCCATATAGCCAAGACCAAAGCCAACAGGAAAGGAATTAAATCATCTCATGAGGTGAGAGGAATGAAAAATTGCTGAGCAATAATCTATAATAATCTATAAACACTTACAAGTACACTAATAAATTCTTAAAATGTAGATGAGGTGACATATTACTGGGAATATATAAAACGCCAAAGCTGGTATAGAACAAAATAGAAAACCTGAATAAATCAAAGTTTCAAACACTGAAGGGGTAATCAAAGCCCTAAAGAGCCCTGGGCGCCAATGGTTTTATACATTAGTTGTAGCAAACATTCATGGAACATCTCATTTCCTAGCTCATGTAAGTTGCTCCAGAAAATACAAAAAGAATGAAAACTATGTAGTCCATTTTTTTAGACTCCAGTACTTTTTATCCCAAGCAACAAGGAGAAAAAAGAAAAATCAGAGGCTCACTTTAGTTATAATTTTAGATGCGAAAATCCTAAATCGTAACTATTTGAGTTTTTAAAAATATATTTAAAATAGGGGTGCCTGGTGGCTCAGTGGTGAAGAGTACGCCAGCCAATGCAGGAGATGCAGGCTGGATCCCTCAGTCTAGGAGGATCCCACGAGCTGTGGAGCAGCGGGGCCTGTGCACCACAGCTACTGAGCCCACGCGCCAGAAGTGCTGAAGTCTGCGAGCCCTAGAGCCCACGGTCCACAGCAAGAGAGGCCACTGCAGAGAGAAGCCCACACACTGAAACTGGAGGGTGGCCCTCACTAGCCACAGCTAGAGAAGAGCCTGCGGAGCAACCAAGGCCCAGTGCAACCAGGAATAAAATAAGTAAACAAATAAAAATTAAAAGAGTTATGGAAGAGAAGCTTTTTTAACAGGTTTAAAAAATACTTAAAGGAATATATTGTAAACAAGTAGAATTTATCTCAGGATTATAATCATCTCAACATCATAAAATTTACCAATTAATTCAACATATCAACAGCCAAAAGAGAAAATTCATTATTTTAATAGATGAAAAAAAGGGATTTGATGAAATTTGATACTTATTTATTATTAAATTTATTTTCTTCAAGAACTAGAAATATGAGCAGTCTTTAAAACTTGATAAAATTATAAAAACCTTCAATAAGCATTTGATTTAATGAACTTTAAAATGTATCCCCTCTAAGAATGGGAAGAAGTATACACATTAGCACTACTGTATTACTATTAAATACAGTAGTAGACAGTCCTGTCCAATGCTATAAATGAAGAAAAAGAAATTATGTATTAGCACTTGAAGGGAAGCATTTTCAGACTATATGACCTAATAAGCAGAAAAAGGCCTGGATTCAACAGACAATTCATTAGAACAAATAAGAGGGTTGAGCAAAATTGTCAGATAGAAGATCAACTCAAAACAAAAATCAATAAAACAGCATGTTTACATTCTGCTGCTGCTGCTAAGTCACGTCAGTCGTGTCCGACTCTGTGCAACCCCATAGACGGCAGCCCACCAGGTTCCGCCGTCCCTGGGATTCTCCAGGCAAGAGTACTGGAGTGGGGTGCCATCGCCTTCTCCGTTTCTACATTCTAGCAATAATCAAACACAAAAGAAAATAAGCATGAAAACTACAAAGAATCTAGAATTAAATTAGCAAAGATCACATAAGACCTCTGTGGTGAAACTTTTAAGTCTTTATTAAAAGATATAAAGCAAGATTTGAATAAATGGAGAGTTATTCTTATGCTGGCTGGGAAGACATTATTATGACATAAAGATGAGAATGCTTATAATGACAATTAAAATTTCATAATGGGGTAAGGAGAGGCTTTCTCCAAACTGGGGAAAACTAGCTAATTTTATATAAAAAGAAACTGGACTTTTATATCACACCATAAACAGTGACAGAGTCCATGTGGATAAAGGCCCAAACATAAAAGGCAAAAGTATAAGCTTAATGGAAAATAACATTGAAGTATCTTTATGACCTGTGGTGGAAATGGGCCTTTTTTTTTTTTTTTTTTTAGTTGGAGGCTAACTACTTTACAATATTGTAGTGGTTTTTGCCATACATTGATATGAATCAGCCATGGGTTTACATGTGTTCCCCATCCTGAACCCCCCTCCCACCTCCCTCCCCATCTTTAAGAAAAAAAAATGTATTATTTTTTAAAAATTGAAGTACTGTTAATTTACAGTGTTGTGTTAATTTCAGGTGTACAGCACAGTGATTCAGTTTTATATATGTGTGTGTGTATTCTTTTTCAGATTCTTTTCCCTTATAGGTTATTACAAAACATTGAGTATAGTTTCTTGTGCTATACAGTAGGTCCTTGTTGGTTATCAATTTTAGTATATAGTAGTGTGTATATGCTAATCCTGAGCTTCTAATTTATCCCTCTCCCACACTGGAAGTGACTTTTTAAGTGAATCCCCCAAAGAAGATCAGATGAACCTTTTACATCAAAGGAGATTATGATTCAAGTTGACAGAGCAGAATGGGAAAAGACATCTGTTAATGTCTAAAACCAAAGGGGGCATAATTTCTGTATTTATAAGGTACCCCTGAAACCACAGGAAAAAAGATAAGAACCTCCAAAGGTAAAAGGACAAAGAAATGGTCAGGTGATTCGAATTAGAGGAAATGCAAAAGCAAACATATAAAGAGATTTAAGAAATAACAAATGAAACAGCAATGATAAATTACTTGATGTGCATAGAAATTCAGACAATACAAGCTTTGACTGGGATATGTCAGAGTATGAAATTTTATTCACTGCTGATAAGAATGAAGACTGGGCAGCCACTCCATCAATACAAGCAAGTCAGCCATGTGAATAAAACTGAATATAGTATATAACCTTGTTTCACGGTGTATGTACCCAAGAAAAATTCTGAAAAAGATCGATAAGGGATGTGTATAAGGCTGTTTGCACAAGGCTAAATCATTTGTGTTAGCAAACATATATACATAAGCCTTATAACCCAACAATCCTGTTTTGGGGCTTATATATCTTAGAAGAAGTCCCATTCAGATCCATGAGGGGCTGTGTATGAGGTTGTTTATATCAAGTAACACTGGGAAGAAAGGAGCTGGAATCAACATAAGAGCTCATTTCGAGGGAAACAGATAGATAAATATGAAGGAGCACATAGGGAATACTGTGCAGTCAGAAAGGGTGAACTAAAGCAACAATGTTAAAAGAATGATCTCTGTAACAATGTGAATTTTAATATACATGTCTAAAACAACACCATTTATAAAAAACATATACAAATAAAACAATGCATAAGACAGAATACTTAGTTATGGAAGGGAAGGAAATGTGAGGAGGCTGCCAGGCTGACAAAACTATATGACAGGCCACCTCCCAGGGCCCACATGTTAATCTGGGTCCCTGAGCGCAATGGTCCTGCAGAGAAATCCCTTTGGTTCAGGGACTGGCTGCCTGGAAATGAAAGAAAAGCACCTTGAAAAGAAAAGTAATTAGAGCCACTTGTTCTGGTAGATAATCACAGAGAACAATCGGGTCCCCAGAGAGGTGGAGAAATATTAATAAACTGGTTTAAAACTGATTTCCAGCTAGATGAAGGTCCTACTGCAAAATCCAAGTAAGTCATACCTATTTTTCATGGAAAACTTGATTTGACCATCGAGTCTGTGGAAGGTCAACGACAAGACTGTTAGCAATACTTGAGTTCTCACTGAGATAAAAGAAGGGAGGCAGGGTGGACAGAGCTCTGGGCTAAGAATGAGCAGGCCTGGCTACTATCTAAATTCAAATCTGCCACCAACTTGCCATAAAACTGGCTACATCATTTAGCCTCTCTTGTTTTCTCATTTGTTAAAAGGTAAAACCAGATGACTTCCAAGGTCTTATTTAGATATGACATATCACACTATCTTTTTAAAAAGCAATTTTATTTTCTGCAGCTCTCATGCTTTTTGATTTCTCATTAATCAACAGTTATTCACATATTGTTGCATCATTTTTCCCTACCTGTCTTCTAAAAGAGAACCAAGATTTTGGGGGTTTTAGTAATGTTTTATGGCTTATTCCTGCTTTTAAAATATTGCTCATGGAAACTTATCTTTCTATAGTTTAAAAAAAAAAGAAAAAGTTAATTGAACATTGGTATAGCAAATTTTTTCAAAACAGTATTAAAAACTTTAAAAGTTCATGTTACAACTTGCTGAGCCACTCATTTTTCTCACATACTTGCACAGACCTGACCCAACTCCATCAATTTACCATTCATCCTGCTCTCTGAACACACCAGCCTGCCTGGAACCTTAGGGCCTTATGCTCGCTGGTCGCTGTTTCTGGAACACTCTTCCTCTGACTCCCTCCATCAAATGTGACTTCTCAATGGAACCCTGCCTGACCGCCCGATTCTCAGTTACAACTCCCATTCCACTCTGTGATTCCCCCTTACCCACGTATCACCTTCAAACATACCACGTATTTTAAGGATGTGCTATATTTGCTGTTGCTGACTGGTCCCACTCCACACACAAATCCCATCCCCGCTACAATGTAAGCTCCTCACAGGAAGGGAAATTTTGTCTGTTTTGTTCAGTGATGTTCAATGTTGTATCCCAGGCACCAAGAACAGCACATAGTAGGTACTCACTACATAAATGAACACTGTTGGATAAATGAACAAATTAAAAGGAATGATCCATTACAATTACAACATATTCATCTGGCTGTGTTTTCTATGGCTACAGGATTATCAAGAGTGCCTACTTTTAGTTACTTAGCACTTAAAAACTAAAGAAACTATTGTATCATCTGGGAGTGGACACAGATTTTTAAAAGGCAGGGGCAACTTTATAACAGTAAGATATTGTCAAGGTTAAGGGTGTGCAGTTTCCCATTCTTTGTCTGAAATGGGCCACAATAGACTCTTCCCTCTACATCGATGTTTAATTTTAAGAGAGTTAGAACCACTGACAGACTATAAGATAGCTTCCGGGTAAATACTCTGGTTCCAACCCACTAGTATCTAAGGAAATAAAAGCTAATGAAAAGAAGCCATCCCCTCGCCAAAAAAAACCTGGCAGAACCACACTCCAATAGCTCTCTGAAGGTGCATCAAGCTCAACTTTAAGAGCAAGACTGATATCCCCAAATCTGGAAAGGAAAAATGAATTAGGTGGGTTTTCTTCTCACTTTCTCTCCTGTGACTTTAGTAGACTGGGGATGGTAATTGCCAGAGGGAAGGATGGGAAGATCAGAAACATGAACAAGGACAACAAACGGTTATTCTTGGAAGAAGTGATGAGAAATTTCACAGGGTCTCAGGAGAGACACTGCAGGGCACAGGGGTTACAATGTGGCCCACACAAGCAACTTAGATGAGTTCAATCCTCTACCCAACTCTTCTGCCGATGTGTGCCCTTAAGCTAAAGAAAGTGGACAGAATAGGAAATATCCAGTCCTCAAGGGGCAACAGATAGAGGGTTACAGGAGTGCCAAGGAGAAACCACTCCAGTTCATTACAGCACCAAAGGCTGAGCATGGCTGCCCAAACATGGGCAAGATGGAATGAACTAGCACAGCACCTAACATTCTACCATAACAAGTGATTTTTAAAGGGGACATTATATATAAAAAAAAAAGATAAAAGTTCATGATCCTCAAGGAATAAGAGAAAGTAATCTGTCATGGAATAACTTAAAAACAAAATAGAAACATGAATATAGTAAAAACAAGAACTTAGCAATGAGACGATCAAATAACAAAATGAGATTTTAAAGGAAGCTTGTCATACTAAAATGATAAGTTGATGACCAAATAGCATCACCTAGAAACAAATACACAAATTAGAAATACCAAAGAATAGCAATAACATGACTCCAAATTATTTATATTCAGGGAAGGCTTGAAATCAAGGCAGAATTTAAAGCAATTAGAGAAAAATGATAGATGCAGAGGACAGAAAAATACAGTCCATTAAAAGGTTGATGGGTATTCCTGAAGTAGAAAGTCTAGCCCAAAGTATTCAAAAATCTAACACAAGAAAATATCCCTAAAATGAATACACAATGCAATCTAATCTCTAAGTTGACAGAGCAAATTCTGTTTTAAGAGAAAAAACTGACATAGAATAACCAACTATGAGACATATTCTGGCTAAATAAGTGAATTTCCAATTCCAAAATATAATTCTTCAAGTAGAAAAAGCAAGTTGTATATAAGGAGAAAGTCAAATTTCTTAACAGTGCTTTAAATGCAAAAGACAAAGCAATTTCCCCAAAATGTTTAAGGGGGATAAAGTATAGTCTCTGAATATTATTCTTAGCCAAGATGATTTTCAAATAAAAAGATAATCAGTAGATATTGTAGAACATAAAAACAATGCAAGAATTCACTTTCATTCTGAGCCCTCCTTTAAAAGTCTTGACAATTTAGTCAGTGCAGTGAATCAAATAAAAATATCAACAGTGGCATATGAAGGATGGGCAGATGGAAATGGTTTGCTTCAGATGCAAGCAATAAAGAAGGTATTGTTTATAGAGAATTTAAAATTAGAAATAAAACCACTAAAAAATCAGTCTGCTTTTCATATCACCATGTAACAACAATTTCAGCAATGCAAATGATAAAAATATTCTTCCTTTCTTGAGTGGAACGTTCTCCTGCCAGACAGTCTCCTCTAAGCCCCTTAACATGCTTCTTGATACAGTGCTTTGAAAGCCACAGTAAAAAGATCAGTACTGGATATTGAATTTAAGTATAAAACTAATTTTAAACAACTGAACAGAACATAATGTTACATGTCTTGATTATATGAAAACAGTAATATAACCAATCAAAATCAAGGCTAGATGATAGAATACTGTGGAATGTAAACACTAAATACTCTGACTGCATGAAAATAACGATGTAATAAACCAAAATCTAGATGGAAGGAAGGAAAGAGAGTGAAAGTGCCTGTGAGTTCATTTATCATGGCAGGGAAATCCATATTTTCTGAGATGGAGACAGAGGCAGGCAGGACAGCCTGTGGTAGTAAATAAGCCCTGAATCTCATGACTTAACAGAACAAGAGTTCATGTCTCACTCACATACCATCCACCACAGCCTCACATGACTCTTCAGGGCAGTGCCTCCCTGAGCCACCATTGCATTTCATATCCACACTGGCATTATGCTCCTCCACATTCACAAATCACATAAATGTCCATGCTCACCGAGGCAAGGAACAAAGGGGTGAGAGACTGGAGATTTGGCAATTAAACACAACCATCCGTAAGTGATGCAAGTCACTTCTGCTCACATTGTGCAGCTAAAGCCAGTAATAAGATCATACCTAACTTGAAGGGAGTAAAAAAAATACAATTTGCCTGTACTCTAGAACAGGGAGAGGACTGGGTGAACACCAATAAGATCTACCAAGAAATACACTTGGAGAAAAAGAAAAGCCAAAACCAAAAACATCAAGTTCATCATCTCTTTTCTTAACCTAAGGGGGGAAAAAAATAACATCTCCTACTGTGAAAAAAAAAATGTTTATTTAAATTTTAGTAATTTCTTAATTCTTAGTTTCTTTTTATCCAGTTAACGTCAAATAAAATTAAACATGTTAGTTTTAAAATTTTTAAATTAGCAGTATATGATTCTACTTTAATGAAACCATTTCTATCTATCTACCTACCTATCATCCATCCATCCATTTTTTTTCATCTGCATACAAGTTTAGAGAAATGTCAGATGTCCAACAGGATGTTCACTTAATGAGGCTTATTTCTGAGTGTTGGGATTTTTTTATCTTTTTCTTTTTACTTTTCTGCATTCCTTTAATTTTTTAATAATGAGCATGTATCACTTCTATAAACACAGTTGAATCATTAGAATATGAATGATTTAGAAACTACTCTTGGCCTTCTACTATCAAGCCTTAAAATTACCAGATGGCAAAAGAGGAGACTTTTGTTTTATATTGCAGCAGTAAAGGAAGAGGGATTAAAGGAGTGCAATTTCGTGATTGTTATACCCTGTATGGGCTTCCCAGATCGTGCCAGCGGTAAAGAATCTGCCTGCCAATGCAGGAGACATAACAGATGTAGGTTCAATCCCTGGGTCGGGAAGATCCCCTGGAGGAGAGCAGGGCAACCCACTCTAGTATTCTTGCCTGGAGAATCCCACGGACAGAGAAGCCTAGCGGGCTACACTCCAGAGGGTCGCACAGAGTCAGACACGACTGAAGCGAATTATCACGCAGTATGTACACTGTCTGAAATGATAGAATGGGTAAATGCTGATAGATTCAGGCCAGGCAGCTGGTTTGAATCAGGTATGTAAAGGACATACATTTCTATTCTATTTCAATTTTTGAGATATATCTTGCTGAGACAGGTCATTCCTACCAAATATACAGTGCTTATTGAGTTTAACAGAGGTGTACTATGGAAACAGAGTTGGTTTTTCCCATTAAAAAGATATGGATGCTAAATGCAAAAAGTACAGTTAATAAATTGAAGAGGAAATACAACCTCTAATCTGAGCCAGGTTAACCATTATGCACAGTGGGAATGGTGCTGAGAGAGCCCACAGTACTTTTGGGGACCCATGAAAATGTTTTAATTTCTTTGAAGATCAGAAAAAAAAAATTAACTTTAGGTCAAAGAAAATATTTGAATATATAATACTAATATAAATTCAACTATTTAAAAAAGAAAAACTTATTTTGTATTGGAGTACAGCCAATCAACAATGCTGTGGTAATTTCAGGTGGATAGCAAAGGGACTCAGCCATACATATACATGTGTCCATTCTCCCCTAAACTGCCCTCCCATCCAGGTGAATATATTCATCTTTATACCAACCCAGTTGTTAACTGTACTTTTTTCATACTTTTTTATGGAGGAAAAGGCCCACAGAATCAGCAGTGCCTCCAGTCCACGAAATTTCATAATGTGGCCCTGTTTCTGAGTCACAAATTCATTGGCAGATGGCAAAAAACTACTTGGTTTATTGAAACATGTACTTAAAAAACTACCTTTCCAACTTAAAAACAGTGTAGCTGTTGACAGACAAAATTCCAAAGTGCCTTGTCAGTTACTCAGAGTGCAGGGATGACTAATGTAAATTTTCAACGTTAATGACAACACTGTTTTTTTATGGTCTACTAGCAGACGATATTAAAGCCATTCATACAGAAGTTGCACAATAAGGATATAAAGTTTTCATGCTTTTTTTTTTTCTTTTCTAAATGGGGAAAAAGAACTCCTTAATCTCAGTATTTCCCACAGATGATTGTTCTCACAAATTTTCAAAATTATTTCTGTAAATTTATTTTGGTTCTCAAGATCAGATACATAAATATTTAAACTGATACCCAAACTGAAGAAAACAAGCTGCTCTCATGTCACTTGATTCTATCTTTGCTGCTGGTCCCTGGTCAATAAAGAGAGTTAGTTTAAGAAGCTTCAGTTGTATATTAGAATTATAAAGTTACAACTCTGATAGGTTTATTTTTTCCTTCTTGGTCCTAAACCTACTTAGGAGAAGGACAAGATCACCATTAAGGAGTGCTTACAGAACTTGACTTTAGGCATCAAAAGTATGTTCCTTTGATGGGAGTTCAGCAAGGTTGTGTGGCTTGGTGATAAGACCAAAGATTTAAAAAAGGATGAAGGTCCTGTAAATTTGCCAAGCAAAACCTTTCAAAGCTATGACACAATAATAATCTTAAAAATGAAACTTAGTCTTCTTACCAGCAACCTAGGGAGAGAGAAGGCAGGCTTTTAATTCGCTGCCTTCCTACAACTGGAATGGACAGTTAATGCACTGACTGACATAATCAAGAAATAAAAATAATTTGGATAGATTGATGGAATGATACTAACAGGATTTAATTTCTCTTGGGATAAGTGTGACATCCTACCAAACTTAAAAAACCAATTATAAAGATACAGACTGAGGACTTCGCCAGTGGTTCAGTGGTTAAGACTCTGCCTTCCAATTCAGGGGGCGCAATTTGATTACTGGTTGGGGAACTAAGATCCCACATGCCACGTGGTGAGGTAAAAAAAAAAAAAAAAGATACAGTCTGTTTTCAACTGGCCTCAAATGCAGTTTAGGAGAAAAGGTTCAGATGTTTTCAGTTCAGTTCAGTTCAGTCGCTCAGTCATGTCCAACTCTTTGTGACCCCATGGACTTCAGCAAGCCAGGCCTCGCTGTCCATCGTCAAATCCCAGAGTTTATTCAGTCATGTCCATTGAGTTGGTGATGCCATCCAACCATCTCATCCTCTGTCGTCTTCTTCTCCTCCTGCCTTCAATCTTTCCCAGCATCAGGGCCAGCAAATTTGGAAAACACAGCAGTGGCCACAGGACTGGAAAAAGGTCAGTTTTCATTTCAATCCCAAAGAAAGGCAATGCCAAAGAATGCTCAAACTACCACACAATTGCACTCATCTCACACGCTAGCAAAGTAATGCTCAAAATTCTCCAAGCAAGGCTCAACAGTACATGAACTGTGAACTTCCAGATGTTCAAGGTGGACTTAGAAAAGGCAGAGGAACCAGAGATTAAATTGCCAACATCCGTTGGGTCATTGAAAAAGCAAGAGAGTTCCAGAAAAACATCTACTTCCGCTTTATTGACTATGCCAAAGCCTTTGACTGTGGGGACCACAATAAACTCTGGAAAATTCTTAAAGAGATAGGAACACCAGGCCACCTGACTTGCCTCTTGAGAAACCTGTATGCAGGTCAAGAAACAACAGTTAGAACTGGACATGGAACAACAGACTGGTTCCAAATAGGAAAGGAATACATTAAGGCTGTATATTGTCACCCTGCTTATTTAACTTATATGCAGAGTTCATCATGAGAAACTCTGGGGTGGATGAAGCACAAGCTGGAATCAAGATTGCTGGGAGAAATATCAATAACCTCATATATGCAGATGACACCACCCTTATGGCAGAAAGCAAAGAAGAACTAAAGAATCTCTTGATGAAAGTGAAAGAGGAGAATGAAAAAGTTGGCTTAAAACGCAACATTCAGAAAACTAAGATCATGGCATCTGGTTCCATCACTATAAGGCAAATAGATGAGGAAACAGTGGAAACAGTGAGAGACTTTATTTTGTGGGGGGCTCCAAAATCACTGCAGATGGTGATCACATCCATGAAATTAAAAGACTCTTACTTCCTTGGAAGAAAAGCTATGACCAACCTAGACAGCATATTAAAAAGCAGAGACATTACTTTGCCAACAAAGGTACATCTAGTCAAAGCTATGGTTTTTCCAGTAGTCATGTATGGATGTGAGAGTTGGACTATAAAGAAAGCTGAGTGCCGAAGAATTGATGCTTTTGAACTGTGGTGTTGGGGAAGACTCTTGAGAGTCCCTTGGACTGCAAGGAGATCCAACCAGTCCATCCTAAAGGAAATCAGTCCTGAATATTCATTGGAAGGACAGATGCTGAAGCTGAAACTCCAATACTTTGGCCACCGGATACAAAGAACTGACTCATTGGAAAAGACCCTGATGTTTTATTTTATTTATTTATTTTGACCCTGATGTTTTAATTGACTGCAAATGCAATATAACTCTAGGAAAAGAAAAAAAAGAAAAACTGAGCACAATGTTAGTTCCAAGTACTATACATAATTTTGGAATCAGGAAGAAGGGAGATGATAGTCTCCCAGATTTGTATTAGTCAGACAGATCCCTTCTAAGTCAATGACCTGATTACATATTATAGAGACAGAGAAGCAGGCAAAGCCTGAATGCAAGGTCTGCCCAAAAAGGTTAACCTGTAAGCGCATATGAACTCCAAGTGAAAGCAAGAATTTGGTGTCTACTATGGTGAACTATGAGCTCTAGTGAGGTAGAAAACTGTGTCTGTCTTATTCACGGTGAGGACCAAGCACATAACAGGGACATCACGGCTCCCCCCAAAGAAATAACTTTTAAGACTTTAGTTTAAAAACATACAGAGCAGTTACATTTTATACAGGGGATGCATTCAGAAGGTCTCACACAGTGGGAGACTAACCTGGCAAAATGCAGGAGCACTAGCTTCTAGCAAGAGCTGAAGCACTGTAGAGAATCCTCTTGGCTTTGGAATTTTGTGACTCTTGGCAAAATTTAAATATTCTAGGATTTGCATTATTTCAAATTGTGTGCCCAAAGTATGACTTCAGTAATAATTATCAACTTAATTCAGATATGCCTAACATCACATAAAATGCAAGGGCACTCAGAGGATAGATATGTTAATTTAGCAAATATTGACGTCTGGGTCTTCCCAGGTGTCATTAGTGGTAAAGAACCCACCTGCCAGTGCAGGAGACCTAAGAGATGCAGATTTGATCCCTGGGTGGGGAAGATCCCCTGGAGAGGGCATGGTAACCCACTCCAGTATTCTTGCCTGGAGAATCCCATGGACAGAAGCCTGGCGGGCTAGAGTCTATTGTGTAACACAGAATCTGACACAACTGAAGTGACTTAGCATGCGAGCATTTGAGGTCTATTATGTACTGGGTACCTTTTAGTGTTAGTCATCCAGTAGTAGGCAAATTTGGCTATTTAGGTAAATTGCCTGCAGTTTGTCTAAAGCACCTCTGTGGAACTTAGGTCTTGACAATTATCTATCTAAACCAACTCATTTATTTCATCAAAGAAAAAAATAAAATGAAAGGAATTAAAGTCACTTGCTCATTCTCACAATTAATTGTCCATGGAGCTCTGAAGACAGTGATCTACAGATGCCTATCCCAGCAAGGACTCAGTGCCTGCTTACAGCTGCAAATAAGCAGCTGAAGTTAACAATTTGGGGGCATATTTATGAAGGGAACTCAGAAATTATAAATATAAGATCACTGTTAAGAAATTTCCTTTTAATCTCCTTTTTAACATTCGCCAAAATGAAAATTCTCTAAACTATGTTTTTTTGTTTTTTAACTAACATTTTTTTAAACAAAGATGTATTAGAAGCATGTGCACACATCTGTGTGTGAAACTGAAAGAAAAGTTCAACAAAACAAAAAATTCTTACTTTTACTATATGTTATCCTATTGTATTTTATTTCACTCTAATACTGATCAGCCACCACTAAAGTGACTTCTCCTTCCACTAACATGTAGCAACATTGTTCGAGTGGACATTTTGCTGGCTAATTGCTACTCTGACATTCAATAATGAGCTCACATGTCACCTCCTCAGAGAAGCCTTCCAGGACTCCTCCAAGCACCATCAACCATGCCCTTCTTTAAAGCCTGACATGAGTGACAGTGAGGGGCAGATTCAGGAGAGAATATGAGGTGGTGCTGGGATAGTTCTCTGTGCCACACCTGAGCTCCACACTGGAGCAGAAGCCCCTTGAGCACAGGGGTGAGAAGGCCCTCCTCACCCCTGATTGATTTCCTGGGTACTGAGTACTTCCAGACCCATCATAAGTGTTCATTAAGCAATTGTTGAAATAAATCCTTTAGGAAGCAGATGAAAGAGCTTACCCTGAAAGCAAATAAAAGAGCCCATCCATCAGAGACTGCACACTGGGAGCCCATGGACTGAATTTGGCCCGCAGATGTGTTTCATTTGGCCTGCACAATACAAAAAACTAGTGCGAAAGCACTTGAAAATTGGGAGGTTTCATAAAGTTCCAGATTTATGGCTTTGCTTGTCCATTCACCAGAGTCATCCTCAGGCTGGTCACCTCTGAACCTCTCCTCTCTCCACAGTGCTCATAAAAGCCCAGGTGCTGGGCTGCTTTCCCATGTACAGGACCTCCTGGGTCCTACAGGTGTGTGATCTGTGACTCCTGTACCAAGCAATGGGACAAAAGCGTGTGGAGTGAATGAGCCTCCACCATTTGCGGTAAGAAAGAGAGCATAGCAAAAAGGACCCCTCTCACTCAAGAAAGCACAGACCCTTCCCATATCTGTGATCTCCCAGAGGCGAAAGGCTGCCTGAGAGAACTGTCTTTATATTCTCTTTCTCTCTCAATGGGAGGAGATGAAAAAAGGAAAACAAAAAGTAGAATCATAGGAAATAAGGACCAAAATTAGAACATTTTATTTTTCCTTGTATCCTCTGGCATTGAATAACACCATTTTGCACAGGTGGGTTTTCAATAAACTTGGAAGCAAGACGGTGGAAAATTTTTAAATGCTGTATTGGTCTCAAAATTCCAGTTGTTCAGATATAAAAGTGATGTTTGAATACCTTCCTCCTACGGATACATCCTCAGGAAAGCCCTGAAAGACCTAAAACTCTCAATCAAAATTATTCTCCATCAGAATTCCAGCACATTTTAAAATAGACAAGCTGAGTCTAAAACTTACAAGGAGATGTGAGGGCCAAAGCAATGTTGAAAAAGAAAAAAGTTAGAGAAATTGCATTATAGGAAAGCAAGAAAATGTTTCACACTTAAACCAAATTAAGGATGTTATATTAGTAATGTATGCAAATTTAATTTTGTTTAGCACTCTCTTGATTATAAGACTTATTCTAAAAGTAAAGAAGAGAATGTGATATTAGTAAAATGATAGACAAACAGATCAATGGAACATACTCAAGTCCAGAAATAGATCTATACCTTTATGGACAACAGATTTTCTACAAAATTAACAAAGGCAATTCACTGGAGAAAGGACAGTCTTCCCAACAAATGATGCTGACACAATTGGCTATCTATATGCACAACAATAAAGAGAAGTTCAATCCATACTTCATGCCATATACAAAAATTAACTCAAAATTGATCTTAGACCCAAATGAAAAACCTAAAACTACATAATTTCCAGAAGAAAACAGGTGAAAAACACATTCTCAACCTTAGCTTAAATAAAGTTTTCTTACAAAGAGCATCCAAAGCATGATCAATATAAAAACAAATTGATAAAGTGGATGTTGTCAAAATGCAAAATTTCTGCTCTTTGAAAGACACTGTTAAGAATGAAAAGACAAGCTTACATGCAAATCATGTTGATCGGGACAGAGTAAAGAGACAAAATAGGTGATTAAATAGTTAATCCCATTGCTGCTGCTGCTGCTAAGTCGCTTCAGTCGTGTCCGACTCTGTGCGACCCCATGGACGGCAGCTCACCAGGCTCCGCCGTCCCTAGGATTCTCCAGGCAAGAATACTGGAGTGGGTTGCCATTTCCTTCTCCAGTGCATGAAAGGGAAAAGTGAAAGTGAAGTTGCTCAGTCTTGTCCGACTCGTAGCGACCCCATGGACTGCAGCCTACCAGGCTCCTCCATCCATGGGATTTTCCAGGCGAGTGTACTGGAGTGGGGTGCCATTGCCTTCTCCGTTAATCCCATTAAGGGACTGCAAATAAAGAAAAAAGTATGGGAGATACCTGTAAATTAACGATCAGTCAAGAAAGCAGGTTTGCTTAACCACAATACCAAGCAAGCTTGCTTAGCAACAAAACCATGCAACAGAAGTATGTGACATGCCCCAAAACAATGAAACAATGGCTGAATGAGACCCACATCCTGACCAGTGAGATCAGTAAATTAATGATTCTTAGGATATACTCCTCTGTGCATAGTAAAAACAAAAATATAAGGAAGAGGAGATATACTGAAACCTGAGATGATTTACTGTATTTTAGGATATGTTATCATCTTTTTGCTCATTTCCATTGCACCATGACAGTCCAGGCTTGACCATGTAGGGACAAGAAAACTGCCCTGCCCAAAGTGGAGGAGAAACTGATAATGGAAGTTTGACATCTACTCAAGAATGAGGAAGAAGTGGTCTTCTCCCTCTCCCCACTTGTCCTTTGATTGTAAAACGGTAACCAACTAAGTTCCTGGGGTAGCACTCTCTTGCCTACCCACTTGTAAACCTCACAAGCATCCTATTCTAATCAATTGCTTCTTATCTATCACTGCCTATCAGTGAATTCTTTCTGCACTGAGACATAAAGAATTAGAGCTCCTCAGGACCACCTTCCAGGTGCATTTCTGCAGTCTCAATATATCTTATAAAGGACTTGTATATAGTATATACAAAGAATTCTCTAAGCTTCATAAGAAAATAACTCAGTTTAGAAATGGGCAAAAACTTGAACATATATTTCAGTTAACAAGATAAATGGATGGCAAATGAACACCTGAAGAAATGCCCAACATTATTTGTCATTAGAGAAATTTAAATGAAAACTCCAATGAGATACCACTATGTACCTATTAAGTGGTAAGAATTAAGAAGATCAATAATACAATGTTGCTGAGGATGTGCAGGAACTGGAATGCTCATGCAGCGCTGATGGAAAAGTAAAATGGGACTTTGGAAAACAGTTTGGTAGTCCCTTAAGAAGGTAAACATACATCTCCCATACAATGCTGTCATTTCACTTGTACATGAATACCACGGAGAAAAGAAAGCCTATGTCTGTACAGAGACTTGTACATGAATGGTCAAAGGAGCTTTAATTGCAATAGCCAAAAACACAGGTGTCCATCAATAGGTGAGTGGAAAAACAAAATGTGGTATATCTGTACACTGAAATACTGCTATGTAATTTTTAAAAAATGAAATATTGATGCCCACTTCAACATGAATGAATCTGAAAACTACAATGCAGAGTGAAAAAAACAGACAAAAAACAGCACTGTATAAACTCCACTGCTATAAAATTCTAGGCAATAAGATAATGTATAAGGATAGCACATCAATGTTTGCCAGAGTGGGGGTGTCAGAAAGAATGAATTACAAAGGTATAGGAGGAAGCTTTGGGGTGATAGATATGTTCATTATTTCATCATAGTGAAGATTTCATGGTATATATGTGTTAAAACTTATATACTAAGAATACATGCAGTTCACTGCATGCCAGTAATACCTCAGTAAAGTGGTATAATATAAAACAAACAAACAAAAATTCAGTTGTTCTATCCTTTTCTTGTCATCTGACCCCACGTTACTGTGTTAAGTCCTCTTTCCTAGACTTTCCCAGAGCACCATATGCTGGTCCTGTTACAATCTTTATCAATGAGTATAATTTTTCATCCAACTCTTAAGTTGAGCCATTATGACACTACCAACTATTTCTAATCTAAAAAATGGCAGTTTCATGTGGTTCAACCTAAGTGCTTACCTGTCAACTAGACCTGAAGGTGAGCTCTCTGAGATCTAAGGAAGACCTGGCCCAATGATGTTTGCTGGGTAAATATGCTGCCGCTGTGAAAATCCTTTTCTCTCCAGCTGCCCGTTCTCTGTTGGGTCATCACAGGCAGCTGAGGAAAAGGCTACAGGGTCCTACCTTTATGGCCTCATTCCTTTTGTCCATTTAAAATCACTCAAACACGCTGTGAAGGTAGAACCTTCTTTTTTGCATAATTGTAAGAGTTCCTATTTGAAAATGATCTTTCAAAAGCAACAGAAACGCACCCTTGGGCTGCTAGAAGCAGAGGATGTAGCTTTGAAATGTAAAAAGTGTTAAACATTTAAAGCAACCATAAATCAAAGTACAACTCTGACTCCTGACATCTCTCCGAGGAAAAATTCCAAAGGCTGCAGTACTTTAAAATAATATCATGTGCTCTGGCCCCAGCCTTGGCTGCTTCTCCCTTGGAACAACAAAAAGAACCGTGCCAGCTATTAAAGGCAGTCTTGCTATATAATGCAGTTAATCTCACATACTCTTCCCTATGGGATTTAACCCAAGTTTCACAGTGGTCTACTTTATTTAGCACTGATAGTTTTATTCGTTTCTTATTAAAGAGATCTTTCCACAAAATTGGCTGCTTTCTCAGCCTTGGCTCAAGAAGGAAGAATATCTGAATTAAAAATCTGTGCAACAGATGGATTGCAGTTACAAAGAGTATCTCTGGCTTCAGAGGTTCCTCACGGAGGCAGGTGTCAAGCCTATTAATAAGTCCCTGGCTTTCAGATTTTCCTGAAGACAATTTAGCCCTCCCATTTACGCACTCTGCAGGCAGAGCAGAAAATAAAAGCACAGAGCTCCGTAAATACTTGTCAGATTCTGGGGATGTGTTTGTCTCAATTTCTGTTCATTTAAAAGGAACTGTACTTTTATCTATCGGAAAAACAATCCCATCAGGCAGCTCAGAGGAGGAGGAGAGGGGACATATGGGGTGGCCCCCACGCCCGTCAGCTTGTGTGGGTGGGGTCCGTGCAATGCTGGGTCTGAGAGGCCCTGCCCACGAGGTCCTGCTGACCCCTCCTTGGTGTGGTGGCCCTTTCGGCACCAGACAGGGGCTGAGGAAGGGCATGTGGAAGGGGCTTTCTTGGTGCTTCCTGCTGCTCTTCCTTAATGAGCCCCTCCTTTTCCCTGCCTAGCTACTGGATGGATAACAGAGAAGACAAGCAAGATAAGTCATTTCCTTCTCACTGCATGACTCATATGACAAATGCCTTGCTCCACGTTTATACATAGTCTCAAACACAGCCCTGTTTGGTTTCAAGCAGTTCTCATTGAAATGTGCTCCATCCTGTGTCATTTTAAAACAAGGGGAAGGGAAGACAAAGGAAACACTTCTACTCTTAATGCCATCACCATGAGACAGGTATAATCATCATATTCTGTTTATAAGGAGGGCATTACTATTAGGAGAAGCTGGAAGACTGGGACCAAATCACTCCCTTGAAGAAGTGACAGCCTGGTTTCAAATTCAGGTCTATCTGGCTCCAGAGTCTATGCTCCTCCTGTGAGTTTCTCTATGCTCTCTTGTCTGTCTGACCAGATGAGTGTTAACAAATCCATTAAGAGAGGTAGAGGCTTACTGGGCAATGATTTCGTGCTGCTTCGATATAGTTCCCAAACTGTGCAGATAACCAGAAACACTACTAAATGGCTGAGCCTGGAGCCAATGTGGAAAGAGGTTGCCCGCAGAGAAGAATTTATTCATTTTACAGACTGAAAATTGAGGGTAGGTGGGCTTCCCCAGGGGCTCAGCCGTGAAAAAAAAAAAAAACTGCCTGCAATGCAGGAGACACAGGATCAATCCCTGAGTTGGGAAGATCCCCTGGAGGAGGGCATAGCAACCCACTCCAGAATGCTTGCCTGGAGAATCCCATGGACGCATGAGCCTGGCAGGGTACAGTCCATGGGGTCACAAAGACTTGGACACAACTGAAGCGACTGAGCAGGCACTCACACGCACTTAAATAAATAATACCGACAACCAAAACTTAAGTTCATGATGGACTTAAGGCCCTTCCTTGTAAATCCATGCCTGTAAGGTCTATGTCATTGAAAAGATAACATGAGCATTTAATGGGTCCAAAGGGACACCTTCTTTAATGTGCTTTACCCTCCTCCCAAAATGCTGCACTCTGTCTAGTGGCAGCTTTTACCTCCTGTTGGTCAGTCACATTCAGTGGACAGAAGAGTCAATCTTTCCTCCCCACTGCCCCAGTCCGGAAGATGCAGACTCTAGTAATCAGCTTTAGCTCTGATATGTCACTCTAAAATATTCTTCTGTGTTAACACAATAGTTCCATTAAGTACCCTGAACTTGAACAAAAATACTTGAAGCTGATTTTCTGAATTTCCTTCTCTAGCAGCAAGGTACTTCTTTAAAAAAGAATGAAAGGAAAACAACAGCAACAGAAAGCCACATATAATATTCATTTAGCCTACTTACTGGCAGCATGGGGTGCGTGCATGTGTGTTCCAAAGAGCAGAGAAGCAGCTTTTATGGTTAGAAAATTGAAGTGGTATCAAACCTAGGAAATTATAGGGATGAGAAACAAAACAGCTTATCTACATATGTCCCATCTGCTTTTGGTTTTGTGTTTTGCACAATCAATTACTGGAAGCCTTGGAAAGTATGCCGAGACACTGAAAACGAGACCTGGGGTGTGTCGTGATGGTGGCTAGAGGTGACGGCAAGGCCACCAGAGAGCCCACATCAAAACTCACAGACGCACGGGAGAGTTTTCTGGAACTGTCAAGGCAGACTATTACAAATGAAAACACAACATGCACCAAACTGAAGCCAGTGTTTTGGAACATGGGAAAAAGCAAATTTCCATTCAGCAGGGAGAAGCCATCGATTTCCATATTTTGTCAGCACGGGTCACTGTGTTCTCCATAACTCAGCTCTTTACTGCCGAGAGCAGTTGCGCCCAAGACGCTTCAACTATTGGCTCTCTGTTGATAATTTCCCAGACTTCAGCAACTGGGTTTTTATGCTGGGACCCCACTAGGGCTCAGTTTCTTTGGACCACTCCATTCCAACAGCCCCACTTCTTTCCACTCTGACAATTCCCCACTCCACACTCATCTCCATTACATACTTCTAGACTCTCCCTACACTTTCAACACAAACCATTTCTCCATTTTTCCATGAACCACAGGCAAGGAAAAAGACCAAAAAGACCTTGCTTTAGACAAAAGATGAGAATAGCAATGGATCCACACTTCAGATGAATAAAGTAAATGCCTGAACTGAGAGGTATTATAACAAATGAACATTCTTTAGCTGCAAGAACTTGATGGCAGAAAATTCTTAAAAGAAACAGAAAAAAACTTTCTATTCCTGTTGACCCAATCAATTAATAGAGCTACACCATTAATGGAAGTAATCTTAGTCTGAAGTTTGAAAATTACTTTTGTCTAAGGGAAGGGGATGATGAGAGTTATTGATCTATTACTCACTCTTTTGGTATATTTTTTAAGGGGGAAAAACATAAAAGCCCAGGGGATTCTAGAAATGAAATCAGCAATGTGAGCCTATTCTTAAATGAGTACATTTTGTTTGCTTAAATCACTGTGTTCGTTAGTCTGCTGTTGTAAGGAGATGACAATCTATAAAATCATAAGCCTGACTTCCATTGTTGAGCAATGGCTCAGAGATTTGAAAGAGAGAATTTGATTTCTACATCTATTTCTAAAGGAAAATATTTTGCATACAATATATTGATAAAACATTCTAATTACATGGGCTTAATCATAAGAGTGTTAATATATGAATAAGTTCTTAGATACATTTGAATGTAGATTTTTAAGAGTACTAAAGGAATCATTAAACATTTTTAGACTCCAACGGGAAACAAGAAAGAGAACACTACAATAGAAACCCAGCCCTCAAGGGGAATTCATGTAACACCAACTCCTTCCCATGGCTTGCCTTTGGGAACCCATCTTGTCACTTCTTTCCCTCCTCAGAAGCAGCCTGCCTTTCTACAGCTTATGAAGAAGGATCCCGGAGTTGCCATGAGGGTGGAGCCTCATTCATGACTTGGAGCAGCCTTGTCCCTCAGCCTCATGGCACTGACTCACTGTGGTACAAGGAGGATGCAGTGTCTGGGAGGACCTGGTGGTTGTGAAGACTCACTTCCCTACGGCATGATGTGGCTGCCTTCTCTAGTGAATTACACAGGAAGATGATTTTCATCTGACTCAAGGCTCTGGGGCTGTGCTTCGCTCCCATTCCTCTTGATTAGCCAAAGTCATTATTTGCCAAGGTAAACTGCAAACTTCCCTTTTCTGCAGTGATGGATCTGTGCACGGTCATTCTCAGGGTATGACAGTGTGGTGTGGGGCACTGAGCCCAAGACATGCTCTTCAGTCCTTTTTCTGCCCCTGACTCCCTGCCATCTGCATCTCAAGTTCCACTTCCCTGAAGAAGTGGTGATCCAGCCAGCCCCCCATCTTTCTGTAACACCACAAGGAGGAGACTGTGCCCCTCTCAAAAGATTTTATTTTTCCTGTCATTTCCAATCCTCCCCCATTTCTCCTTTTCTCCTATTTTAGCTAGACTCTCATGCCTAATTGGTGATATTCACAGAACAACATCCCAATCCTCTAGACCAAGTGTTCTAATTTTCATGTGGTCACAGATACAAGCAAGATAACAGAAGGGCGTGTTGGCTAGCAATCACAGCAGGAAGAAGAATTAACTAGGTTGCATGGTGAGTTTCCTTTCCTTCAGTAACTGAGAGGCAGTTGGGATTTAGTAGAGAGGGCAGAAGTCATGAGATGTTTCATGATCCAGCACTAGACCTTGAGACTAAAACGCCACCTTTCTAGCCTCAGCTTCCTCACCGTAAAGTGAAGGGGTTGATCAAGCTTAGGGGCTGCAAAGGCAGACATTCACTGGGGGCCTAGCAGATAACATGCAGGAAGTAAAGAATAAACTATGGAGCAGTGGGGACTGGGAAAAACCGGAGTGCACGCATCCCAGCTGTGGGAAGCAGCTGCCACTCAGCACCAGCCAAGTGTCACCCTGGGAGGAAGAGGGTCCTTCAACTCCACATTTTCTAATCTTCCAAGAGAAGCCAAGAATCTATATTCTAAGTGGAATCTCAATTTGAAATAGTGTCAACTGATTAAAAAATTTTTTAAGACACTGTGTGAGCCAAATAAAATGTGAATGCCCCTGGGTGTTCAGTCTATGGCCTCGGCACTCTGACCTGATTAATGGCTAGTAACACAATTAATACATTAATATGATGGATATTAATATGTCACTATAAATGATAGGATGGAGCTTGGATCTGATTCAGAGCTCAAGGGCAACAGAAAGCCATGAAGGACTGTGAAAATGAAAGTCACTCAGTCATATCTGACTCTTTGAGACCCCATGGACTATACAGTCGGTGGAATTCTCCAGGCCAGAATACTGGAGTGGGTAACCTTTCCCTTCTCCAGGGGATCTTCCCAACCCAGGGATCGAACCCAGGGATCCTGCATCGCAGGCAGATTCCCTACCAGCTGAGCCACCAGGGAAGCCCATGAAGGACTGTGGATGGGGTAATATTACAGAGAAGTGTGGCATGATCCAATTTACATTTTAATAAAACCACTCCAACTGCTGTTGGAAAAATCATTTGGGAAGAAGAGCCACTGCACATGGTTGAGCAGGTGTTGAAGCACAAGGGTGCTGGCCAAGCAGACAAGTGAGGGGTGAAATCTGGCCCCAGTCTCCCGAAGGCCTGGCCCAGGGCTGCCTCTCTTCACGTGGGCAGTGTACTTTTGTACACCAAGGTGCCCTATAGGCTTTCTGACTTCGGGGCATAGGTAAGAGCAAAAGGCCAGTTAGTGAGTTACTGCAAGGGAGGGGTGATCATTTCTTGGACTAGAATAAAGGCTGTAACTAAGGAGAAAAGGAGATGGACACCAGGGATAATGAAGAGGCAGAATGGACGACTCTAGGTTACTGACTAGCTTTGGGGACGAGGTAGATGGAGGAGTCAAAGATGACTGTCAAACTTCTACCTTGGGTGACCGGGTGGCTGGTATTGCCACTGCCAGCACTGAAATGGAGAAGACTCCATTGAGCAGGTGGAAGCAGGACCCAGACGAGTACTGAATATGTTACATGTGAGATGCCTGGAAGATATCCAAATGGAAATGTCAGGATGACTAGACGCGCAGAACTCAAATGGGTATGGTCTGGACTGGAGAATAAATCCATTCGGACTCTAGTGTTGGCTTTGCTTATTATTTTTCCAAGTCCCTTATTGGGTAACTCTAATAATAAAAGAAGCTAATCTATGTATTAAGGTAGATTTTCCATTCCTGATTCTACTTTGGTTATCTGCTGCAACCAACTTTCTGCTCCCTGTCTTCTTATGTATAGTAGCAAATACTTGCAGTGCTTACCTTGTCAGGCACTGTTACAAGAGCTCACCATGTTGTAACCTGCTCAGTTCTCACAAGAGCCCTATGTGATAGGTATCATATCATCTTCACTTTCTTAAATGAGGAAACTGAGGCACAGAGAGGTGAAGTAACTTTCCCATGGTTACACAGGTCGTAAAGTGCCTTAACCAGAAGTTAAACTTGGGCAATCTGGGTTTTGGCTTCCCTGGTGGCTCAGTGGTAAAGACTCCACCTGCCAAGCAGGAGATACGGGTTTGATCCCTGGGTGGGGAAGATCCCCTGGAGAAGGAAATGGCAACCCACTTCAGTATTCTCGTCTGGGAAATCCCAATGGACAGAGGAACCTGGGGGGCTACAGTCCACAGGGTCGCAAAAGAGCTGGACATGACTTACCAATTAAACAACAACAATAATCTGGCTTTTAGCCACCATACACTACATTCCACCACCTTTTCAAAGATCAGAGATGATGTGCATGGCCTCTTTTAGTTCCCCTCTTCCATGCTAACCACCCTTGGTTCCTCACTTGATCTGGCTTCTAGATCCCTCATTAGTTTTATTTTCCTCACATGAACTGGTCTTAAGACACCCCCACCCCCTGATTAGCTCTTTTCCTGCTTTTGAAGCACCAAGGTTTGCTGGCTTAGACCATATGTATGAATGCGTCTTCTCTTCTGGATGCAAGGCAGGAAGCAGGCCCTATGTTTATTCCCTCTGAACCCTTTACAAAGCTGCCAAGAGCGCGCACACAGAGCAAGCCCTCATACACAGACAGGGCCAGACCAAGCAGGGATAATAGGCCTGCCTGCGTGAATAACAGGAGTCGGCTGGGAACACGGTTTTATCTGTCACAACCCTAATTAAGGGGAAAGGCCTTATTTTGTGGCTAGAAATGTCAACATAATGAATCAGCTAATTGTTCCTTCTTGCTACAGACCTTCTCCAGCGCTGTCTCCAGGTTACAGTGTTGAAGCTGGAAGGCACCTTTTTGTACCATATGATATGACTGACCTTGTATGGCATGGCTGCTCTGGGGCTGGGAGGGGGCGGTGGGGATGGGGCACCTCTCACAGTGCTTTTGATCTTGCTCTGTCTCTTTGGGGCTATTGTTCTGGGGCGGGTGCTGTCCCTTCAAGACAGTGGGGCAGAGTTCCCCTTTATCTCTTGCTCTGTGTTTTTCCTTCCCATCTGCTCCCCGCCAGGGGCCTGGGAGCACTCCTTTCTAGTGTCGCTGGGAAGCTCCTGGTTCACTCCACACCCCTCCTCCGTATCCTCTAGAGAATGCAGATCTTTTTAACTCAGCAGCTTCCAGCGCACCTCTCCTCCCAACTGCCTCTGTCACTTCCACTGCTCATGTAGCTCCCATCTCCCATCCACTAATGGGATCCTAAAGGTATCCTAACCAGAAGATATAAGGCACCTGGCCAGTGCAGCAGGAACTTCTCTGCTCAGGAAATGGAGGCCTCAGACAATCCAACATGTGGAAGAAGTTTATTATTAATAAGGGTTGCCTCTGGGGAAGGGGCTAAGGAGCAAGGGTCAGGGGAGGCCTACGTGAGCTTTTTCACTAAGCATCCTTTTGTATCATGCCCTCTTCAACTACAAATAGTTACTTTTTCAATAATAATCTAATAGCTCTCCTAGTTCTGATTCCGGAGAGGGCAATGGCACCCCACTCCAGTGCTCTTGTCTGGAGAATCCCGTGGATGGGGGAGCCGGGTGGGCTACAGTCCATGGGGTCGCTAAGAGTCGGACATGACTGAGCGACTTCCCTTTCACTTTGCCCTTTCATGCACTGGAGAAGGAAATGGCAACCCACTCCAGTATTCTTGCCTGGAGAATCCCAGGGACAGCGGAGCCTGATGGGCTGCCGTCTATGGGGTCGCACAGAGTCGGACACGACTGAAGCGACTTAGCAGTAGCAGTTCTGATTCCAGGTGTGTTAACACAACCTTCTGATAAAAGTCTGGCTCCTCACACAAGGTTTTCTGCAGGAAGGAAAATATGCTAACCTGCAAACATGAATATCTGTGTTTGCTTAGGAAGAATTCTTTCCAACACATTAATGAGTGGGCATTGTGACTTCTCCACCAGTCTCTAAGATTGGTTCTCATGAATCAGTTTCCCCATCTTCTTTCCCAAACTGCTCTGCTCTGCTCCAGGAATCCCTTGGTCTGTGAAGCTGAGGACCAGGCCTGGAGAAGGGGCATCCTGGCAAGGCACTGCCCATGTGCAAGGCCTGCCAAGTGGCCACACAGCGCCCTCTGGTCTCGGGAAGCAGCTTTTCTTCCTATGAAAGGCTAAGGTGGTAGCAGCAGCTCCCTGGTCTGGATCCAACGAGATGACAGGCAAAATGGATCCCTGATTGGCTGAATAATGACCTGATATAAGCTGAATATCACATGTCCCCAGATTGAGTCTCCTAAAGAAGGAATCTGAGACATCAAGGGGAATGCCAGTCTGAAGGCCACAGACAGTGGGTTAGAAGCCCTCAACTTGTTTTATGATGAGATATTTCTTACCTAAAGCACATCTGTGGTGAAGAGGTGAGGCAGTGTGGAGGAAAAGAAGTCATGGAAAAGAAAAATGAATAAGAAGGGGCTGGCAGCTTACTGCCAAGAAAGAAAATTCTGCCAGCCAACCATAAAGAATGGGATGATGATAGCTACTGCGACCTGGAGCAAGTTACTCCACGTTTTCTCCCTCCATTGCCCCTGGTAGGATGAGGATAAACCTAGGGTCTACCTCAAATGATCATCCTGCCGACTCAGCATGGTGGTATACAATACATAAAGCACTTGGCCCAGTCAGGCTCCACATTCTCTGCCCCCACCCACCCCTGAACATGGCTCCCAGGCATTTTGAAAACACATTTCAAATACCTCAGAGCCACTGTTGGGGAGACCTGGTCGGAGGCTGCAGTCCCTTGAAGGACCAGGTCCCAGGTTCTCATGGGCTGCCCCCCAACTGAGGAGACGGTAACATGGACAGGGAGGGTCCTTGGGAAGTCACCTGGCCCAATACCCTTGCTGTGTGATTTCCAAAAGGAGCTAAATGAAAAGACGAAGACCAAGTGAGAAGGAAAAAGATGTAACTTAAAAAATAGTAAATTTGTGAAATTCTATTGTAAAGTTCTACTGTACTGAGCCCTCGAATTTCCCAGTCACTTCTCGGCCACTCAACCACTTCTCCAAATCCAGATCTCTTATTCCAGATCGGCACTCGTCCCTTCTGGAGCACCCCAGCACACTAAACTGGGCAGGTAAGACTTGGCGGGAACCTCCTGTATTTTCAGAGCCTTTGACTCTGGTCCAGAGAGTGGGTGGGTAATGGTAGGCTCCACCTCCTGTACCCCTATTCTCTGCCCACTGTCATCTCACAGGGATGGGAGTGTCCTCTAGATTAGGAGTCACTGCTTATAGTGAGAGCAGTTCTGATGGCGTGCCTAGATAGGGGAACAGGATGAAGGCAGCAAAAGGGCTAAAAAGTCCTTTTGCTATATAGTTGTGTTATCCAGTATGGTAATCACTAGCCATGTGTGACTGCTGAGCACTTAAAAAAAGCCTGACACACACTGAAGTGTGCTGCAAGTACAAAGCTCACACCAGATTTTGAAGACTTAGGTGTGGAAAACAAGTGTAAAATACCTCATTAACAATTGTTTGCTATTCCTTTCAGGTTGAAATGATAATTGTACTTTGGATATACTGGGTTAAATAAATCAATCAGACTAGTTTCACATGTTCTTTTTACTTTTAAAAATGTAACAGATAGTAAAGAATCTGCCTGCAATGCAGGAGACCTGGGTTCAATTTTTGGGTTGGGAAGATCCCCTGGAGAAGGGAATGGCAACCCACTCCAGTATTCTTGCCTGAAGAATTCCATGGACAGAGGAGCCTGGTGGGCTACAGTCTGCTGCTGCTGCTGCTGCTGCTGCTGCTAAGTCGCGTCAGTCGTGTCCAACTCTGTGCGACCCAAGAGACGGCAGCCCACCAGGCTCCCCCGTCCCTGGGATTCTCCAAGCAAGAACACTGGAGTGGGTTGCCAGTTCCTTCTCCAATGCATCAAAGTGAAAAGTGAAAGTGAAGTCGCTCATTCGTGTCCAACTCTTAGCAACCCCATGGACTGAAGCCCACCAGGCTCCTCTGTCCATGGGATTTTCCAGGCAAGAGTACTGGAGTGGGGTGCCATCCCCTTCTCCGAGACTACAGTCTATGGGGTCGCAAAAATTCCATGACTGAGTGACTAACACTTTTACTTTTATACTAGAAAATGTAAATTCCACAGGTGTTCACATTTTGGCTTGCGTTATATTTCTATCAGAGGATAAAGCTGTGGAATCTGCTTTCTGTGCTCTTTGCCCTCTCACTGCTGCCATCCTCATGCTTAGTCCTAACCTTTCACCTAAATGAGCAGTGGGAAGCTAACTAGCCACTCCTAGCATCTGTTATTCTGGGGGAAAAAGGAGAGAGTAAACTAAAATCGTTCTCTTTTAGCTAGTGGTATATTTCTCCCAGTCTACCCCTCTACAATGATCACAGATAGATAGAAACATTGCTAGCCTCAGAATGCCAGGCCCCACCTCAGGCCCAGGAAGTACCACGCATAAAAAATGAATCAGTTTTCAAAGTAATGGTAGGTTCTAGATGCAGCTGAGCTACTAACCAGCCCTGGGGTTTTCTATTTTTTATTTCTTGGCATATATCTCATCTTGGCTGCCAAACTGAAGACTGCCTAAAGACAGGGATCAGATTTTTGTCCACTGTGTATCCACACCTCTAGGAGGTAGTCAATAGATATTGGCTGAATGCAACGCATGAAAGACTTCCAGTTCCAGTTCAGTAGCTCAGTTGTGTCCGACTCTTTGTGACGCCATGAATCGCAGCACGCCAGGCCTCCCTGTCCATCAACAACTCCCGGAGTTTGCCCAAACTCATGTCCGTCGAGTTGGTGATGCCATCCAGCCATTTCATCCTCTGTCGTCCCCTACTCCTCCTGCCCCCAATCCTACCCAGCATTAAGGTCTTTTCCAATGAGACAACTCTTTGCATGAGGTGGCCAAAGTATTGGAGTTTCAGCTTCAACATCAGACCTTCCAATGAACACCCAGGACTGATCTCCCCTAGGATGGACTGGTTAGATCTTCTTGCAGTTCAAGGGACTCTCAAGAGTCTTCTCCAACACCACAGTTCAAAAGCATCAATTCTTCGGTGCTCAGCTTTCTTCACCGTCCAACTCACATCCATACATGACTACTGGAAAAACCACAGCCTTGACTAGATGGACCTTTGTTGGCAAAGTAATGTCTCTGCTTTTAAATATGCTATCTAGGTTGGTTATAACTTTCCTTCCAAGAAGTAAGCGTCTTTTAATTTCATGGCTGCAATCACCATCAGCAGTGATTTTGGAGCCCCAAAAAATTAAGTCTGACACTGTTTCCCCATCTATTTCCCATGAAGTGATGGGACCAGATGCCATGATCTTAGTTTTCTGAATATTGAGCTTTAAGCCAACTTTTTCACTCTCCTCTTTCACTTTCATCAAGAGGCTCTTTAGTTCTTCTTCACTTTTTGCCATAAGGGTGGTGTCATCTGCATATCTGAGGTTATTGATATTTCTCCCGGCAATCTTGATTCCAGCTTGTGTTTCTTCCAGCCCAGCGTTTCTCATGATGTACTCTGCATATAAGTTAAATAAGCAGGGTGACAATATACAGCCTTGACGGACTCCTTTTCCTATTTGGAACCAGTCTGTTGTTCCATGTCCAGTTCTAACTGTTGCTTCCTGACCTGCATACAGGTTTCTCAAGAGACAGGTCAGATGGTCTGGTATTCCCATCTCTTTAAGAATTTTCCACAGTTTATTGTGATCCACACAGTCCAAGGCTTTGGCATAGTCAATAAAGCAGAAATAGATGTTTTTCTGGAACTCTCTTGCTTTTTTGATGATCCAGCGGATATTGGCAATTTGATCTCTGGTTCCTCTGCCTTTTCTAAAACCAGCTTGAACATCTGGAAGTTCACGGTTCACGTATTGCTGAAGTCTGGCTTGGAGAATTTGGGGCATTACTTTACTAGCGTGTGACATGAAAGACTTAGAGGGCTTCAGTTTACCTACCTTCAGTTTATCCACCTGCAAAAATGAAGGCATCAGACTAAGTAATCTGATAGGTTAACAGAGTTTTAAAGCAAAAAGGGACCTTAGGACCCTCTGGTCCAGTGGTTTTCAATTCAACCAGTTACAATCCAATTTTTACAATCCAACATTTTACAATTCTGTTATTTGCTAATCTGATATAAAATAATGTAACCTACCTATACACGTTTTAAAATTAATGTACAAACTGTAATACAAAGGAGAAATGAAAATAGCATAACTTCTATAAAATAATATGTATTTCAATGTATAAATACTCTATATGACAGCTCTAAAGTGCAAAGAAGCTTCAGATTCACACACCTATAGAATCACCATGGATGTGACAGCTACAATGCAGATGGTACAGGTGTGTTGTTCTGGTGACTCACACATCTTTAGTGTTTGCTAATAGTGAGATGATTTTTCTGAAATGGTGAATAACTCCGTAAAGCTCTGAGCAAAACAGAGTACAATCTTACCTTTGCTTATATATATTCCTGAAGAATTCCATGTATATCTTTAAACATGAAAACTACTATACATTTATGTGTAAAACAAAGTTGGATTCTTTGAAAACCTGGCAGAACATATGAAAGTCATGAAGGTTGTGGGACCATTCTTCTCTCTGCAGAACTGTCCAGAGTATTACATAGCAGCTCTGCCCCTGCCCATCAGATATCACTAGCATCCCACCCCTGATCACTGTGACATCTGAAAACACTCCTATGGACTCCCTGGTGTTCCAATGGTTAAGAATCCACCTTCCAATGCAGGGGCCATGGATTCAATCCCTGGTTGGGGAACTAAGATCCCACGTGCCATGGGACAACTAAGCCTGTGTGCCACTAGAGAGAAGCCCGTGCACTGCAACAAAAATCTTGCTGCTGCAACTAAGACCTGATGCAGGCACATAAATAAAATAAAAAATAAACACACTTCCACAGGATGCTAAAAGCACCCCAGGGTGTGATGCCAACCACAGAAGAGAATCCCCGACGGGCAAAACTGTTTTATTACTGGCATAATTTGAATAAGATGTAAGGGCACATATAATAGAGACAATAAAGTTCTGAAGGTCTGTTTTCAAGACAGTTGCATACATACACTACGACAGAACAAAGGGAATCATGAACTGAGGTTTCACATTTATGTTGCTGATCACTGTTGGTTCAGTCACATTCAATTTATTAGAAAGACTTGTCTTCTGAGACATTTTTGCCCACATTCCCACTGTACAAAAGAGGCTCAGAGACTCTGAGGCAGGTTGGGCTGGAAAGGCCAGGCCTCCCAGCTGCCAGGCCCGTGTTTCAGGCTTGTTTCCTCTGCGTACTCAGAAGTTTCTAGGACACCACAGTAGAAATTGCACTGGTTGCAACACTCTGTCTCGCATGGCACTGTTTTCTTTCACTGCTGCTTATGTGTGATTTACGATGCGGGTAGATTAAATCTATCCTTCAGATCCTTCAAACAAGTTAAACCGCAGTCAAACTGCAGTCCTGCTGGGTAACCCCACTAGAACCTCACTTACTTTGGGGGGAATGTGGATTCTACCCAGTTCATTCAAAACTTACACAAACAGAAGGTAAAGTTGGCTTTTCTCCATCTCCCCTAACTGCTTATCTTGGAAAGGGGACTCCATCTAGTTCCTCAGAGGATCTGCTGGCCCTGCTCACAGCAGAGTGTTTGTGCTCAGTGGGAACAATCTGCTCATGACAAGACACCAGAACCTGTTTGAACCACAGCAGCTATGAGAAAACAATATGCCTATAGCCAGCACCAAAGTCTAGTCTGTACTTCGTGGCTGGCATTGCCCCACCAGAGAATCGGCAGGCAGCGGTGAAACCTTGCCTGAGCAGCAGGCTCTGACAATCACCTTGACTATTGCCCCTGCTTCCCCCTACCCATCCATGCCCCTCCATTTCAGCATTTGGTCTGCAGGCAATATCCTCTGGCTCCAGATCAACTTTTTTTTTGCAACACCCTCAGCAAGTGGGGTAAAAGGTGCTTCCGGCTTGCCCTAGACTTCAACCTGCTCTCAGATACCCCAGAAACAGCTTTTTTTTTCAAGCATATATTCTTCCTCTTTCCCGGGGAGCTCCAAGCTCATTCTTCCCCCTTCCCTAGCTCAGCTCCATCCCCTTCCTCAGGCCAGTGGTTCCCCAATATCCACAGAACCCAGGAGAAGCCCACACCATGCCATCAAGTCCCCCTTGTTCCTGGCATCTACATCACTGAGGCCCCTTTGGCTTTGAGATAATCTGTCATACAGACCCCAGTAGGTGAACCAGAGACCTCAATCTAAAATAGTAATAGGGATGAGACAAAAGAAACCAATGATACTGGTCTTTTCAATTTCTCTAATGGGGTGGACAACATGAATGCAGGAGGAGATACTACATTTAGGCACAGAAAAGTGCATAAGGAGATAAAAGTCACATTTAATTGTTACTGCTTTGTAAACGGAGAAGGCAATGGCACCCCACTCCAGTACTCTTGCCTGGAAAATCCCATGGATGGAGGAGCCTGGTAGGCTACAGTCCATGGAGTCGCTAAGAGTCGGACACAACCGAGCGACTTCACTTTCACTTTTCTCTTTCATGCACTGGAGAAGGAAATGGCAACCCACTCCAGTATTCTTGCCTGGAGAATCCCAGGGACGGCGGAGCCTGGTGGGCTGCCATCTATGGGGTCGCACAGAGTTGGACACGACTGAAGCGACTTAGCAGCAGCAGCAGCAGCTTTGTAAAAGCCAAAAGACTACTGCATTGCTTGACAACTTCTGCAGTGTCTCGCTGGATTCAAGTCCTATGGGACTTGGCCAGTCGGGACATTTTTGCAAGGTTAGATTCCTAGCATCCAGTGAAAAAAGGAAAGGGATTCTGACACTTGATCTCCAGTTATAGAATAGGTGTTTGTTCTTACTTAATTATACAATCCCCACAACTCTATCAGATGTTGGCAAAGTTCTCTACGCACCATTTTAATGCTTTGTGATGTAATTCTTTTATGATTTAACATGTGTTGCTTAAATTTATATTTCCTGCCTAGTCTTCCCACACTAATTTGAACCATACAAAAAAACCTATACAAAAGAAGAGAAACTGCATTCAGGACAAGTAAGGAGATTGTATTGAAACAATTCCTGATTAAATTTAGCACTTTATATAACAATACAGGATACAACAAAAATCAACTCAAGATGCCTTGTATTACAATTGTATTATAACTAACCAACTCCAGACACAAATTTTACACCAACTGTAAATGACAGACTGAAGTAAAAATCAAGTCTGAGCCAGAGGTTGCTTTCCTTGGACCTGGGAACAAGTTATCCACTTTGCATATGACAGACAGTAGAAGAGAAAATGGTTATAAAGGACAATTAATTCTCATTTGGTAAACAGCTAGATTTTTAAATATCACTTTTAATTAAAACGGATACATCTAACACAAGCAGAAACTATGTATAAATGACATTATTAGAACTTAGAGTAAGAATAAAAATTATAAATAAAATCTATCATTTATTAGAGTTTAAAATGCACTAATTAGTAGATTAGCCAGTTTACACACATTGTCTCGTTTGATCTTAAAAAAAAAAAGTTTACACTAGGGTTCAATTTTGTATTGTACATCCGAAGGGCTTTGATAAACATATATGCCATGTGTCCACCATTACCTCACACAAGATAGTTTCACTGTTTTGAAAATTTTCAGTGTTTCATGTCCTTCAGTGTCAGCTCAGGTCCCTTATATAAAATGGTTTAGTATTTGCATATAATCTAAGTACATCCTGGAGATTTGAAGCTGGAGAAATGGCCTTTGCCTTTTAGAGCATGGAATTGGGAGGGTGAGATACAAGGGCTCTGTAATGTTCCCACCCGGTAATGGGATTCTTTGCTCCCGGGAGAGACATTACATAGCAGAGCTGTAAATCACTGAAGAAATAGAGGAGGAGGAAGGGGTGGGAGGAGGAGTATGCTCAGTAAAAATAGGATGTACTATTGATTAAAGTACATCGGGACCGCGGGCTAGGGGCGGTGGCCGGGGGCCGGGGGCGGCGGCCGACAGGGCCTAGGCCTGGTCGGGACCTGGGGGCCGGGGGCGGCAGCCGACAGGGGCTAGGCCGGGCCGGTGGCCGGGAGTGGTGGCCGACAGGGCCTAGGCTGGGCCGGGGGCCGGGGGCCGGGGGCCAGGGGCGGCGACCGGGGGCCGGGGGCGGCGGCCGACAGGGCCTAGGCCGGGATGGGGCCGGGAGCCAGGGGCCGGGGGTGGCGGCTGACAGGGAAAACTAGCTAATCTGATCACACGGACCAAAGCCTTGTCTATCTCAATGAAACTAAGCCATGCTGTGTGGGGCCACCCAAGACGGATGGGTCATGGTGGAGAGGTCTGACAGATTGTGGTCCACTGGAGAAGGGCATGGCAAACCACTTCAGTATTCTTGCCTTGAGAACCCCATGAACAGTAAGAAAAGGCAAAAAGATAGGACACTGAAAGATGAACTCCCCAGGTCAGTAGGTGCCCAATATACTAATGGAGATCAGTGGAGAAATAACTCCAGAAAGAATGATGGGATGGAGCCAAAGCAAAAATGATACCCAACTGTGGATGTGACTGGTGACAGACGCAAAGTCCGATGCTGTAAAGAGCAATATTGCATAGGAACCTGGAATGTTAGGTCCATGAATCAAGGCAAATTGGAAGTGGTCAAACAGGAGATGACAAGAGTGAACGTCGACATTCTAGGAATCAGCAAACTAAGATGGACTGGAATGGGTGAATTTAACTCAGATGACCATTATATCTACTACTGTGGGCAAGAATCCCTTAGAAGAAATGGAGTAGCCATCATGGTCAAAAAAAGAGTCCGAAATGCAGTACTTGGATGCAATCTCAAAAACGATAGAATGATCTCTGTTCGTTTCCAAGGCAAACCATTCAATATCACGGTAATCCAAATCTATGCCCCAACCAGTAATGCCAAAGAAGCTGAAGTTGAACGATTCTATGAAGACCTACGAGACCTTTTAGAACTAACACCCAAAAAAGATGTCCTTTTCATTACAGGGGACTGGAATGCAAAAGTAGGAAGTCAAGAAACACCTGGCGTAACAGGCAAGTTTGGCCTTGGAGTACAGAATGAAGCAGGGCAAAGGCTAACAGAGTTTTGCCAACAGAACATACTGGTCATAGCAAACACCCTATTCCAACAACACAAGAGAAGACTCTACACGTGGACATCACCAGATGGTCAACACCGAAATCAGATTGATTATATTCTTTGCAGCCAAAGATGGTGAAGCTCTATACAGTCAGCAAAAACAAGACCGGGAGCAGACTGGCTCGGATCATGAATTGCTGCTGCTGCTGCTGCTGCTAAGTCGCTTCAGTCGTGTCCGACTCTGTGCGACCCCATAGACGGCAGCCCACCAGGCTCCGCCGTCCCTGGGATTCTCCAGGCAAGAATACTGAAGTGGGTTGCCATTTCCTTCTCCAGTGCATGAAAGAGAAAAGTGAAAGTGAAGTCGCTCAGTCGTGTCGGACTCTTAGCGACCCCATGGACTGTAGCCTACCAGGCTCCTCCGTCCATGGGATTTTCCAGGCAAGAGTACTGGAGTGGGGTGCCATTGGGATCATGAACTGCTTATTGCCAAATTCAGACTTAAATTGAAGAAAGTAGGGAAAACCACTAGACCATTCAGGTATGACCTAGATCAAATCCCTTATGAGTATACCGTGGAAGTGACAAATAGATTTAAGGGTCTAGACCTGATAGAGTGCCTGATGAACTATGGACAGAGGTTCGTGACATTGTACAGGAGACAGGGATCAAAAAAATACCCATGGAAAAGAAATGCAAAAAAGCAAAATGGCTGTCTGAGGAGGCCTTACAGATAGCTGGGAAGAGAAGAGAAGCGAAAAGCAAAGGAGAAAAGGAAAGATATTCCCATCTGAATGCAGAGTTCCAAAGAATAGCAAGGAGAGATAAGAAAGCCTTCCTCAGTGATCAGTGCAAAGAAATAGAGGAAAACAACAGATTGGGAAAGACTAGAGATCTCTTCAAGAAAATTAGAGATACCAAAGGAACATTTCATGCAAAGATGGGCTCGATAAAGGACAGAAATGGTATGGACCTAACAGAAGCAGAAGATATTAAGAAGAGGTGGCAAGAATACACAGAAGAACTGTACAAAAAAGATCTTCACGACCCAGATAATCACGATGGTGTGATCACTCACCTAGAGCAAGACATCCTGGAATGTGAAGTCAAGTGGGCCTTAGAAAGGATCACTACGAACAAAGCTAGTGGAGGTGATGGAATTCCAGTTGAGCTATTTCAAATCCTCAAAGGTGATGCTGTGAAAGTGCTGCACTCGATATGCCAGCAAATTTGGAAAACTCAGCAGTGGCCGCAGGACTGGAAGAGGTCAGTCTTCATTCCAATCCCAAAGAAAGGCAATGCCAAAGAATGCTCAAACTACCGCACAATTGCCCTCATCTCACATGCTAGTAAAGTAATGCTCAAAATTCTCCAAGCCAGGCTTCAGCAATACGTGAACCGTGAACTTCCAGATGTTCAAGCTGGTTTTAGAAAAGGCAGAGGAACCAGAGATCAAATTGCCAATATCCGCTGGATCATTGAAAAAGCAAGAGAGTTCCAGAAAAACATCTATTTCTGCTTTATTGACTATGCCAAAGCCTTGGACTGTGTGGATCACAATAAACTGTAGAAAATTCTGAAAGAGATGGGAATACCAGACCATCTGACCTGTCTCTTGAGAAACCTGTATGCAGGTCAGGAAGCAACAGTTAGAACTGGACATGGAACAACAGACTGGTTCCAAATAGGAAAAGGAGTATGTCAAGGCTGTATATTGTCACCCTGCTTATTTAACTTATATGCAGAGTACATCATAAGAAACACTGGGCTGGAAGAAACACAAGCTGGAATCAAGATTGCCAGGAGAAATATCAATAACCTCAGATATGCGGATGACACCACCCTTATGGCAGAAAGTGAAGAAGAACTAAAGAGCCTCTTGATGAAGGTGAAAGAGGAGAGTGAAAAAGTTGGCTTAAAGCTCAACGTTCAGAAAACTAAGATCATGGCATCTGGTCCCATCACTTCATGGGAAATAGATGTGGAAAACAGTGGAAACAGTGTCAGACTTTATTTTTTTGGGCTCCAAAATCACTGCTGATGGTGATCGCAGCCATGGAATTAAAAGACGCTTACTCCTTGGAAGGAAGGTTATGGCCAACCTAGATAGCATATTTAAAAGCAGAGACATTACTTTGCCAACAAAAGTCCGTCTAGTCAAGGCTATGGTTTTTCCAGTGGTCATGTATGGATGTGAGAGTTGGACGGTGAAGAAAGCCGAGCGCCAAAGAATTGATGCTTTTGAACTGTGGTGTTGGAGAAGACTCTTGAGAGTCCCTTGGACTGCAAGGAGATCCAATCAATCCATCCTAAAAGAGATCAATCCTGGGTGTTCATTGGAAGGTCTGATGTTGAAGCTGAAACTCCAATACTTTGGGCACCTCATGCGAAGGGTTGACTCATTGGAAAAGACCCTAATGCTGTGTAGGATTGGGGGCGGGAGGAGAAGGGGACGACAGAGGATGAGATGGTTTAATGGCATCACCGACTCGATGGACATGGGTTTGGGTAGACTCCAGGAGTTGGTGATGGACAGGGAAGCCTGGCGTGCTGCAATTCATGGGGTCGCAAAGAGTCGGACACGACTGAGCGACTGAAGTGAACTGAACTGTGTTTCATGTATTCATCCTCAGCCCCTCAGCCCAAACTCCAGGCAACCATCAATCTTTTAGTGGTCTCCAAAGTTTTACCTTTTCCAGTATGTCATATGTTAACAGTTAGAATCATACAGTATGTATCCTTTTCAGACTACCTTCCTCCACTTAGTAATAAGCATTTAAAGTTCCTCCAAGTCTTTCATGACTTGATGGTTCAATCCATTTTATTGCTGAGTGATATTCCATCACATGGATGTACCAGTTTGTTTATCCATTCAATTACTGAAGGGCATCTTGGTTGCTTCCAATTTTGGCAATTATGAATAAAGCTACTATAAGCATTTGTGTGCAGCTTTTTGTGTGGACATAAGTTTTCAACTATTTAGGCAGGACATCAGAGCAGGACTTCTGGATCAGGTGGTAAGATTATGTTTATCTTTTTAAGAAATTGCCAAACTGTCTTGGAAAGTGCTATTCTATTTTGCTTTCTTATTTCTTAATCTTTTAGTTACCCCTCAGTGTATGTATGTTATACCTGTCAGATGAGAAAACTGAGATTCCAAGAGGTTACATAATTTGTCCAAAGTTATGCAAAAAGAGTAATGGCTAATGCCAGAATTCAAGTTTGGGTTGGTCTGGCTTTAAAGGCAGTGATCTTGCACTATGCTGTACCAAGTGAACCAAACACGCATCCAAATCAGGGTCCTTTAAGAGCAAGAGTATGTTGCCAATCCTTACTCTATGAGTTAATGTTCCTGTCCTTAGTCTAAAACCAGACACCAGGAAAATATCCTGTTGCACAAGCCTTATAACTTTCCCCTTAGAATCATTCCCTCCTCCTTCTCTGCCACAGCTCCAGGGAGGGTTACAGGCCCTGTGAACAGGCAGAGGGCAGGTATTAGAAGTAACCCCACCTCAATATCTCAATACAACACAGCTCCAGTTGAAGGCAAAGACATTAAACTCTGCAGTAACACTCCATAAAAAAAAAAAAAAAAAACACTTTCAGTAATACAAATACTAACCAAATGCCTCAGCATCAGGTTTCTGATTTCAGGGCTTCTTTCAAAGATCTAGAATACCAGCTGCTTTGGGATGGAAGGCTGGGGGGAAAAGTCATTTGCTGCCACTTGTAAGTTGTTTTTTTTTTTCCCCCAGAAACAATTTAAGATGACTATCATAGACTCATGTTGTTCTTGTTCAGTGGCTCAGTCGTGTCTGACTCTGCAGCCTCAAGGGCTGCAGCACACCAGGCTCCCCCATCCTTCACTATCTCCCAGAGTTTGTTCAAAATCATGTCCATTGAGTTGGTAATGCTATCTAACCAGCTCATCCTCTGCCCCTCCCTTCTCCTTTTGCCTTCAATCTTTCCCAGCATCAAGGTCTTTCTCCACATCAGGGTCTTTTCTAATGAGTCAGCTCTTCACATCAGGTGGCCAAAGTATTGGAGCTTCAGCATCCGTCCTTCCAATTTACCTGTAAGTTAACTAAGGGATTTAGTGACTTTAAAATGTTTTTATATTTTCAGCTCAAGACAAGGTAGTTTTGCATTGCACTCTTGAGGTGTGACCTGAGGTATTCCTAATTTTTAAGCAGGGCAGAAATCCAGATACACCAGCACCTCAGGTAACTGATCATCACAATATACAGTGTAGGTGTTGGGGAGGAGTGACACGCAGGAATGGCTGGGGAAAGCAGGGGCCACAGTCAGCCTATCTTCACTATTAGGCTTATTTACTTAGTCTGACCTTGAAGCATGATATGGAGACCATCCCACCATCTAGAAGGTGGAGGATAATATTTTTCACACAATAACACACGTATCAGCCATACTGATACTGCAAAGAGCCTAGTGAAATTCCCTATTCTTAAAGAGTATCAGTTCTTTCTCTTCCCCTCTCCTTTCAGCAATTCCAACTACATCAGTCCACACCAGCCTTCAAACAGGGCACAGAATGTCCTACCTCAAGAGGTAGCACAATTTGGTACAGCTTGGAGAAATAGCTTAAGAAGAAGAGTGATGCTTGCTCTCATGGATAATATTAATGCAATCTGGTTAATTTAGGGAGTGTGCTTTACAGAGTAATTTGGATGAGCCTAGAAGCACCACTCTCTGCTAATGGTCATGTCTTTAAAAATTTATTAAGAAGGTGTATAACTTTTCAGCTGTTGGCACAATATTTCTTTGGCTGCCACTTGTAGTAATGGCGAGATTGCAATCAGGAAGGACGCAAGTTGAACAAAAGAGATGAGACTGCTGGTTATGAAAGCAGGCTAAATTCACGGAAATTTTATGCCCATGTCTTTATTTGCCAAGAGAGGGCTATGGATTTAATTCATATTAGTCTCTAGACAGAAAAGGGCAGAAGGAATGTGAAAAACAGCTATGCCGAGATGCTCACTCTTTATTTATTCATTCAACAATGAAAACTATTTACTGTGATTATGAAGTGATAAAGAGATAAGGGCAGTAAGTTGTACAAACTAGACCTTATAGTTTAAAATGCAACCACTCAAGCCCTGCAGAGTGAGGCTCTGGCATTCCAGATCCTGTCATTACACAATGTCAGAAGGAGGGGACTCTGATTATCTAGTCTGATTGCTCATGTCCTTCCAATTAAGATAAAGGAAAATGGAGATGGACTGCTGTAAAGGATTTCCTCAAGATCACGTAGCTAATTTATGCAAAGATGGAATTAAGCACTCAAAGATCTCCTTCCCTGACCCAGTGTGGTTTCCAGTGGATCCATGTCCCTTCAACTGAGGCAGAGCCACTTCCTGGGGCACAAGCAGTATGCAAGGCAACAGGATAAACATGGTGCATTTTCCTGGAGGGCTGATTCTATTAACTGATAAGCATTTTCTTATAGTTAGAAAATGCAGCCATCATCGAGTCTACAAGTAACAAATGCTGGAGAGGATGTGCAGAAACTTACACTGTTGGTGGGAATGTAGATTGGTGCAGCCACTATGGAGAACAGTATGGAGAGTCCTTAACAAACTAAAAGGAGAGTTGTTAGCACATGATCCAACTCTAATTCGAAAAGATACATGTACCCCAATGTTCACAGCAGCACTATTTACAATAGCCAAGACATGGAAGCAACCTAAGTACCCATCAACATATGTATGAATAAAGAAGATGTACTGTATATACATATATATGTGTGTATACATATATATGTATGTGTACATATATTTATGAAGTGAAAGTGAATGTCGCTCAGTCGTGTCCAACTCTGCGAACCCACGGACTGTATAGTCCATGGAATTCTCCAGGCCAGAGTACTGGAGTGGGTAGCCATTCCCTTCTCCAGGGGATCTTCCAGACTTAGGAATCGAACCGGGGTCTCTTGCACTGCAGATATATTCTTTACCAGCTGAGCTACCAGGGATGATATAAACATACAATGGGATATTAACCAGACATAAAAAGGACATGAAATTTTGCCATTTGCCACAATGTGGATAGACCTAGAGATTATCATACTAAGTGAGGTAAGTCAGACAGAGAAAGACAAATATCGTGTTATATCACTTCTATGTGGAATCTAAAAAAAAAAAAAAAATGATACAAACAAAACAGAAACAGACACGGCTGCAAGGCATCTATCAGGGCCACGATCTCTCCCAGAAGTTTCTATGCCAGCAGTTTTCAAAGTCTTCAAATGGACCTTCTAAGGCACAGTTTTACAAAGTGAATTTCTACATCCTCAGCTTGCACCTACACTTTTTTCTAAAACTGCCTGAGAGATTTCCAGCATAAGCAATACTCTTTCTCCCACTCTACAGGAAAAAAAAAAGTCATCCTGTTCAAATATCTCTAGTCTTACTAAGGAGTGCTGCCCTACATGACTCAAAATACTGGTCTGGGGAAGCCAGGGCTTTTCTGTCTCCCCATGTCCTGTAAACAGGTCTGAAAAGGTGAGCTTGGACAGGCTAGGAAGTTCTGAATTCAGAAAGGTAACAAATTAGTGATGTGGATTATTTTTAAAGTAACTGCAATTAAAAAAAAAAAAAATCTGAAACCTCTAGATTTCCTCAGATCTTCTGAACAAGGTCTACATATAAGTTTTCTTTTTAATTGATTTCCTTACAGATGTAATACGGTATTCAGTGAGGTCATTAAAACCTATTTTACCAAATCATGTCAAACAACAATTAATTTCATACAAGATCAATGTTCACCTTCCTTCAACTTATGAAATGTTTAATGTTTTCTACCTCATATTAAAAAAAAAATGATGAAAACATTTAGATGTCAAGTCAAAAATGCAAGAAAGTACATGGTTTAAAAAAAAAATCCTTTTATGAGGCATCCAGCAAAAAGTTTGAAGACCATGGACCTACATTTACTTCTCTCAAGACAATGCTTCTGTTTTGTGAAGTTGAGTTGAAAATGAATTTTCCAGAACCAGCAAGACTACATCTAGTAAAAAAAAAAAAAAACTTCTGGTTTTGAACACATAGACAGCACCTTTCCCTGACTCCCAGCACTTAAGCAAAATATTTATTTTACATTTCATTTAGGATGGGAGAGAGTGTCAGATGACTATCTTCAGTCACTCACCACTATTTGAAAAACAATCTGGTCTCTATGGTGAAAGTGTTAGCAACCCGAAAGTCTCACCCTGATCTCTTATAAACACTACACGTCAAAACACTAAAATAAAGCAATTACTGTATGCTTTATATTCACAGCATTTCTCAGCAAGAACAGGTAAGGTTTGAAGGGGTGAGAGAGCAGAAGAGAAGCAGAAGTAGCTCATCAGGGGGTCGAGGACACCTTATTAGTTTCAAAACCACCAGAGGAAATGAATTATAGCTACAACAAGGAAATTACTATAGCTTTAAGAATATTTAGGACATAAAGATAACTGGTACCCTACTCAGAAATGATTCATTGAACTCATCATCGTCCTTAAAACAAAAGTAACTTGAATATATATTCTGGGAAGCCTTACAAGCAATAGTCATTACATTTGGCTAACTCATCATCCATAACTACCACTTATTAGTTCTCACCGCCTTTGTGTGACAGGTGCTTAATAAGCACCTTTTAGAGTTCTGGGAAGTTAAGGATCAGGGAAATCAGTGCAAGGTCAAAGACAGGGTCTAGGGACAAACTAAGATGCGATCTGAATCTATTAATCTTTCAGCTTTTGGTCCTAGTTATGTGTTTACTCCCCTCCTCCTCCCCTCTTCCTGGCCATGAGGTTTTATTTTCCAACTGTTTTGCTTGGTGTGAATTAGAAGGGTGACACCCTAACAGAGAGATGAAGCAGCTAGCCACATTTCAACAGTGTGGGGGCGGGGGGGGGGGGTGATTTAGAAAGAAACAAAATCTCAATTGTGTTGCTTGCCCAAGGGCCTGACCACAACATTCAGCAGCTCATCCTGATGAATGCCCCATGACTCCAGCAGACATCCAGGGCCACATTTCATTGTTCTCCAGAGCCACGGACACTTCTTTAGTTCCAGCCAGATCTCACATGGTCTGGCTTTGTCAACGCTTGCCAGACATCGGCTGAAAACTGGAAAGTTCCTCTCAGATGTTTCTGGTCTACACCTGGCTCTACAACTCCAATATGGAGATGTTTGCAACAATACCTGTGAAGACTAAGTGTTTACATTTGCTCTTGAGTGTCTAACATCATTTTAACAGCCTGGATATATTTCAGCTGCCTGGGAACATGCTCATTGACGTCAATCTTGTCAAAATGCAGTTAAGCAAGCACCCAAGCTTCCAGAGATTGATACTAGGCACTAAAGACCTTTAAATGTACGTGCTGTACAGAGATAGACAGATAGATAAAAATTTGTTTCTTGTGAAATGGTATTATAAATTTTCTATTGCTACCACAGCAAATGACTACAAACCTAGCAATTTAATCTTACAGCTATGTAGGGCAGAAGTCTGACATGGATCTCACCAAGCTAAAATCAAGGCATCAGCAGGGCTGTGTTCCTTTTTGGAAGCACTAGGAAGGATTTTGCTTCCTTGCCTTCTCCAGCTTCTAGAGACATCCTGAAATCTTTGGCTCATGGCCCCTTCCCCTCATCTTCGAAGTGGGCCAAATCCTCACATCTCTCTGACCCACTCTTTTGCCTTCCTTTTCTTCTTTTCTTCATGTGATTAGATGGATCCATCTAGATAATCCAGGATAATCCCTTCATCTCAACATCAGTACCCTTAATCACATCTGATGAGTCTCTTTTGCCATATAAGGTAACATATTCCCAGGTCCTGGAGATTAAGACGTGTACATCTTCGGGGGTGGTAGGGTCATCATTCGGCCTACCACAGATGAGTTTCTATTTTGTTTGGTTTATTTTCCACTTCAGCTGGAAGTAATCTGAGACTTCTGCTTCTCAGAATGCCAGGAGAGACAGATCTCCTGAGTTAAGACTTGCTAACAGCTTATTGGCAAGGCAGGCACTTACAGTTTTTGGATGGTTTTACATGCTTCATGCCAAAAGGTAGATGAGGAATGACTTTAAGGGAAAGTGTATTTGTTATGTGTGTATGTGTTCAGTCATGTCTGACTGTTTGCAAACCCATGGACTGTAGCCTGCCAGGATCCTCTGTCCATGGAATTTTCCAGGCAAGAATACTGGAGTGGGTTGCCATGCCCTCCTCCAAGGGATCTTCCTGACCCAGGAATCAAACTCGTGTCTCTTGTGTCTCCTGCATTGGCAGGTGGATTCTTTACAACTATGCTACCTGAGAAGCCCCATACTTCTTAAGGTAGGTGCAAATACAATAGCTATTTCTTCTCTTGCTCACAAACGGCACTGGGTAGGTGAACAGGTTGGAGAGGTGGGCCTCCTCCCTGCATTACCAACAAGACTGCCTAGCATTATGCTCCCCCACTGACAAGATGTATTTGAGAACACACAGCACCACCAATGAAGGATCCCTGCCTGAACTATTTAGCCTGAGTTTAATCAAACCTCTAGATCCAACTACTAGTTTATAGAGAATGGAAGACCATATTCACCACCACCATAAGAATAAAATTACCGAAATGTGAAAAAATGTAAAAGATAAATGATTCATCCACCTTAACAGTGTATTCCAAAATAAATAACATTAAAAAATTAAGTTTAACAGGAAAAAAAAAAACCACTATCCACTGGTGACCATATTTTGTGCTCATGAATTGAGGTAAGCTGGTATATTCAGAGATAGGATCCATCCATGCTCAACATCTGGTCACAAAGCACCGGGAGCTGGGGCCCTGGTTGTTTTGATGTAACAGTTTACTAATTTCTGCTACAAAACTCTGTTCATACAGCAAACAGATTCTGATTTAGTTTTTTGGCGGGTGAGTACAGTTGACTGTTGAACGAGGCAGGGGATTAAAAGCACTGATTTCCAAGTAGTCGAAAATCTGCATATAATTTAATAGTCAGCCCTCGCCCCTCTGTATCTGGTTTCCCATCAGTGGTTCCACATCTGCAGATTCGATCAACCACAACCAATAAATATGTGATGTACTGTAGTACATCACGTATTTATTGAAAAAAAGCCACGCATCGGTGGACCTGCACAGTTCAAGCATCGACTGTAATTCTGATTCACAGACATAAACAGATTAAACTGCCTGTGTATTTTCCTCAGTGATCAAGAACAAAACAGTCATTATTTCATACCTTAGCTTTGTTCTCATAACCTCAAGTCAATGACTCAGTTTCTTAAGTTACTGAAATCTCTGAAATCAGTTAAAAAACTGAAGATTTATTCTATTAAACATCTTTCAGTGGAAATTTTCCACTTCAAAAGAAGACAGCAGCCCAGACACGCTGGCTGTTGGATCCCGTGGTCTTTCTAACTGAAGACCGTAGGTCGTGACTAGCTGGGGAAGGGAGAGGAACAATGGGTACTTCCTTTGTAAAAGGGTAAATGATACTTTAGGAAATGTTTTGTTGTGTTTATGTTTACATGGATGTGTGTGCTGGGTAAAAATGTGAAATAAATTTCAAAAAGCCTGAATCTGGCTACTTTACACACCCGGCACAGTCACCATCACAAATGCAACTTAAGAAACCAAAATCAAGAGGCAGGAGTCCCTTAGGAGATGATCCCAAATATGGTTAAATTTGGCTTCCCAGGTGGCACTAATGGTAAAGAATCCACCTGCCAATGCAGGAGACCCAAGAGATGAGGTTTTGATCCCTGGGTCAGGAAGATCCCCCTTAGAGGAGGAAATGGCCACCCAGTCTAGTATTCTTGCCTGGGAAATCCCATGGACAGAGGAGCCTGGTGGGCTACAGTCCATGGGGTCACAAAGAGTCAGACGCAACTGAGCACATAGCACAATTTTGTAGTTAATGTTTAAATAAAAATACCTAGTTCATATAGAACTTTTGGATGCCCTGGGTCCTCAAACCTCAAGTTGAGAAAGAATAATACAGTTCCAAGCCATTCATTTAAGATAAGGAAACCAAAACACAGACAGGTGGGAGCACACGCCCCTTCTGCATCCCTGGCCCTGGCTGCACCTACGCTCTAAGAACTCTGCTCCTGGAGTCCCCTTCTCTTCCGCAGGCTGGCAGAGGGCTGGGTGCCTGTGGCTATAGGCCTAGATTACAAGACCTCAGGTGGGCTGCTGGCTGGAATTCCCAGAACCACAGAGAGTAATTCCTCAGCATTCCTCAGCTTGCTGTCCTAGGCCTCACATGTCCTCACTATCTCAGTGTTAAGTAAGGGAAGGGTTTGCACGAGGAGTCAGCCACGTGGTTCAGTTCAGCTCTTTAGTAATAATACAGTGATAGCAACAGCTGTGACCTGGTGGCCAGCACATGCTGGGGACCTGAGCTCTCACAGTCTCTTCCAACCTTAGAGAGAAAGAATAACAGTTCAGAGTCCAACCTGTGGAGTTCAGATCCCAACCACCACCTACTGGCTGTGTGACCTCGAGCAAGTCACTTGACCTCTCTGTGTAACAGTTTCCACCCCTATACAATTGGGAAGGATGATAACTGCCATCTCATAGGGTTGTTATAAGGAATGAATGAATATATATAAAATGCTTAGAACAGTGACTGACATAGCTGTTATTTTACTTCATCAATCTTATTTCTCACTATACCTCTTCACCTACCCTTCACTCCAGGGTGAAGAGGGAATGAAAACACTTCTGTATACCTTTACTCATGTCTCCCAAGACATTTATTCAGCAGACATTTCCAGGGAATCACAAAACACAGACAAGATACAGTTTCCTGCCTTCAAGATAAGTATAACTTCCTGGAAAACAGATACACGCAACCAATTAAAAATAACGCACTGAATGTAGAAACCAAGAAGTGAACAAAGCGCTATCTGATCAGGGATGAGAAAGAAGCATAGATGAGGAGTCGCAGGGAAGCTTGATGAGACTAATAAAGGAAGTGATGCTTCAACTGAGGCTCACACGATGCAGGAAAAGACTGTTTCTGGTCTTGCACAAAACCTTACTGATTCTCGTAATAAATTACCCAAAGTCTAAAAGATGCTACTAGAATGGAAAAACAAAAACAGCTGATTCACAGGGTGCTGGGACTGTGGACTCAATTCCGAGAGCTACTGAGTGACAGGAACTGCCTCCCTTGGGCTCTCTCTACTCACACAGCTCCACCCTGACAACGTTTCTGCCAGACATTCGAGACACATTTGGCTGAACATGTCCCTTTGTCTTTTGATTTAATATTGTTCTTGGTATAGAGTTATGAATTGTTATAATATTCTTTGTGCAATAAAGAAAATTTTAATAGAATTACAGACATACAAACACACCAAACACATAAAATCCAATATTAGTAGGTGAGCCACCTACCTGCAGTGGTAAATTTCTTTGGCCAACGTTTTACCAGGTAATACCCGGGTGTAGCCTAGGTGTTAGGTAGGGCTCTTACTGACCTTTAGGAAATCAGCTCAAGCTTTCATGAACTCTATAGCCTCTGGGATCCCAAAGTTCTCAACATTTGGTAAGATTATATTCTCCGAGCCTCCTTTACTTTCTGGGCTCCAGCTCTTATCAGTGTTGTCTCCACCCTGTACTGCATCAACTGTTCTGTGAACCTCTGCATCCCCAAGTTCACCCCTGAAATCCATTCCAAGCTGGGCAGGCACAGGCAGAGGGGAGACCTCACAGAAACGTCAGAGATCACAAGGGACAGTGGCAGCATGTACCGCCCCCCCACACCCATGATCTCCTGCACTGAGCTGGTGCTCTGTCCCTCCTCCACCTTCCCCTCACTTTTGTTCTTGCCTATACCTGCCTCACTCTCTCAACAACCAGTAAAGGCTTCCCCTGGACTCTCACAGGGAAGCTCTGCCAAAATGAGGCCTTTGGGGCCTCTTACTCTTCCTTAAGCACTCATCAAGGTGTTTTCTTCAAGGTTATTTCCTTCATAAAGCAATGTGGGCTGCCAGATGTTCAGATGATAGCATTTCCATTTTCCCTAGCTTCCGAGCTAAATTTTATATTGGAGAGGAGGGGCTGATCCCAGTGGAAGCAGCAGCTATGGCAAGGGATGCAACAATAGCTGGTGCGAGAAGCAGAGGTGGCATCAGGACACATTACATGTCCTCGGGGCCAACCTCAAGGGTGGAAGAGAGATTTGCAAAGGGCTGGAACTCTAACAGAGGAAGAGGAAGATATGAACTAGCAAAATTAAAATTACTCATGTCAAAGAGACCCATTAATCCTAGGGCCTTAGGAAACAGGGGCTTCAAGTAAAAACTCTTGAGAAAAATTATAAACTTGACAAGGAAAGGTCTAGCCTCATTAAAATGTTTTCACTGATCTAATAGTAAATACTTAACATTTATAAGGAATAAGTACTTTTCAGATAACTTTTATATAGTAATTCATAAGGAATGACTTGACAAAACAACAGTCTTCTATTTATACCCTGCAAAGAATGTCAAGCACAAAATTGTTAGCTGTAGCAGGAAAAAAAAAAAAAACCACTCAATGGCTTAGTTTTATATTAAGTTTTTCCTTAAGTTGTAATTCTTTGAGAAAAAGCCTAAAGTTTTTCAGTAAAGAAAAAACTTTAACCTCCCAACCACTTTATCAAGCAGAAACAGAGAGCTATTACTGTACTCAGATAAGTAGACAAAGTTTGGTGATTCCAACTTATTCCCCATTCAGGAGATTCTTAAAATCTTGACCTACTCTAGGACATGAGAAAGGATTCCACTTTGATCAGGAGTTTCCTTATGTCCTCTTTAGAGAAGGCTAGAATTTGCTCAAATCTCTGAGTCACACCTGATAGTCAAATTCATAACTTGACCCCTGCTCTAGTTATTTTACAAAAGGCTGCACAATTATATTAAAATTAGAATGTGAGCATAGCTTTTAGTTATATAGACAAGCCTGGGAAATGACCTTTCTAGCATTTTATCAAAGTAAACTAGAAATTGACGACTTGTTTTTCTACAGGAAGAGAAACAGAGGGGAAGGGAAAGGAGGAGCAAGTTGACAATGAAAAATAGGCAGAGAGAGAGAAAAAAAAAACAAACAAGTGTGTCTTAGATCAAAGAGTGAATGGAGCCAGCCGATGGATCTCTGTTGCTCTTGGTTCAGAGGAAGGAAAGGTCCTGGCCCTGCTGATGAAGGGTGTGAAGTTCAAATTCTGCTGGAGAAGAGATGCAAGCAATCGTGAAAGAGTCTTTTTGAGAAATAGGGAAACATGACAAGACCCTTCCGTATGGTACCCCAGATAGAATCTGAAATTATGAAGACCCTAAAGTACAGTATTTCTTTAATGATTTAAGAATGTTAAACAAGGTTTACCCAGTACATAAGCACAGCATCCAGATGAGCAGAGGATGGAGGGTGGGGGAAGAAATAAGGATAAGGTTGCTTACATTAGCCCTTGAGAGCCAAGGTCTTTGATGGGGAATCAGAAACTAAAGTCATTTGTTTATTCATGCAATAAGTATGCCTCTGTATGTTCCAGATACTGTCCTAGGTACCAGAGATACAGTACTGAACAAGACAGAACCTGCTCTCTGGGGTTCACAGGTTAGGGGCAAAAGTAAGTATGCAAATACACAAATATGTATACATGTTTTATTAATATATAAATTCAAAGAAAACAGGCTTTGGGCTAGAGTGTGACCTAGGGTCAGATGCTTTAAGTAGTGTGGTCATGTCCCAGGGGAGGGGACTTGAGCTGAAGGCCTAAGTAATGAGAGCAAGTCAGCCTTATATAGTGGCCTGTATACCAGTGAGAGAACTGCAAAGACTTGAGGCAGGACTCCCATTTGAGATATCTGAAGATCAGAAATATCTGATCTGATGAAAGTGATGAGCCATGGGAGAGCAATGAAGGATAAGGTACAGACATAGGCAGGAGCCACAGGATAAAGGAGTTTGGATTTTCTTCTAAGTGTGACAGGAAGGCAATGGAGGATTTAAGTAGGAGAGTGACATTTCTATTTTAAAAGACCCCTCCAGCTGCTGTCTCAGGTAGACTGTGGGTGCAAGCATAGAAGCAGACAGGCAGGTAAGGAGGCCATCTGGAAGTCCAGCGAGAGATGTCAGAGGTTTGCACAGGGTGGTAACAGAGAGAAGGAGATAGTGGATCTGGGTAAATATGGGGGTATTTTAGTAGGCGATCCCGACAGACTGGTTGTGGGAGATGAGGGGAAGAGAGCAATCAAGGATGGTGCTCAGGTGTGGGGCTCAGGCAGTTCGATGTGTAATGGGGTTATTTACTGAGATGTGGACAATGGGGAGGGGAGGGCCAGGCCTGATGGTGAAAGAAGGAGTGAGATGAAGAGTTCTGATCTCGATATATAAAATGTGAGCTGCCTCTCAGACTTCAAGTCTGGAAGTCAGGGTTACAGAGATGTTAGTAAACAGAAAGTAGGTAAAGCGATAAGACCCACTGAGATTGCCCAGAGAAAGAGTATAGAGAAGTCCCAGGAAGCTTTCCAATAGCCAGAGGTCAGGAGGTGGAGGAACAATCAGGGAGGTATAGAAACAACAAGTATGAGTTGACATCAGTCAAGACAAGAAAATATTCCAAGAAGGAAAAAGTGACCTGTGATATCAAATATTGCTGAAAGTCAAGTCACGTGAAAAAAGAATTAACCACCATATATGGCAAGATGGAGATCAAAGGTACCTTAACAGAGATACTTGTGGACTGGAGGGATGGAAACTAAACCAAGTGACAACAGTGGAGGATGCAGAGAGAGAAATGGGTTATATAGAGAGCTCCTTCTAGAAGCCCTGTTACAAAGACCAGAGAAATGCAGTAGGTAGGGTGGGGGTTGAGGAAGGGTTTTTTGTTGTTATTCTTGTTTTTTGTTGTTGTTGTTAACTTTTATTTTCTAAGACATAGAAAAAAAGAACAGTGGACGAATGCCCCATGTTATTCAGCTTTAACAGCTCTCTCCTCCCCATCATACTTCATCTGCCGCCCCTACCCCCAGCTCATTCCCAATTCTCCACCCAGAGGGCTGTTTTGAAGAAAAGCCCAGACATTATTTTAAGGAAAGTTTATTTTTATTTTAAGTGAGAAATACTATTATGAAGAAGGAAAACAGAAAGCCCTATTAAACAATGCTATCACTGAAAAAATTCAAACTCCACTACACTAACAGAGTAACTTCAATAAAAGGTATACAATTATTTTTCCTTTAAAGCAGGGATTCTCAAACTATGGCCCACAGTCTGCAGGTGGGCCATGAGGGGCTTCCAGGTAAGTAGCAAGCTGGGCACACCCAAGTTCTTTCCTCAGCTCTCATGGATGGAGGAAGAAGAAATCCAAGTTCGTGGTCTTTGTTTATTTTCTTCTTGTGCATGAATAAGTAGTATAACTTATTAAGCGACTTATTTAGGTTTAATAAAATTAGTACATTACTAGAGTGTGCAAATGACTCTGATTCAAAATTGTGCTAAGCAGTGTGACTGTCATACAACGTCTGGCACTGTGGCAGAAATTTACAGACGGTGGGAATTTCTGTAAATTGGAGGAATAATGCCTAATCACTCATGCATGTCTTGAGTTACTTGTGCTTGCAATTCTCCTATTTTTGCTTTTTGACTCCAAATTACTTCAGCAACAACTTAGTTTACTGTGGGTTGTTCGGCTAAACCCTCACTATGTAGTGATACATATTTGTATTATTAATATTAATTTGTTCATTCATTGGTTAACTGTGGTCCAGGGTACAAAGATTTGAGGCAGAAAAAGTTAACACCTAGAAATTGTATATATTGCTAATTTTTTTCTGTGGATTGAGGGGGATTTTATAATTTTATTGGGGGATTTTATACTTTTATTTTAGCTGTGGAAAACCTCAATCCTGTAGAGACAGTATAACAATTATGAGCTCTAACTGGATATATAGAGTCTATGTTCAAATCAAGGTTTTGTTACTTAAGAGCTGTGTGACCTTGGAAAGCTAAGTTACTTAACTTTTCTGTTCCTCAGTTTCATCATCTGTAAAATGGGAATAATAATAGTAGATGCCTCATATCTTTAAATGAGTGAATATCCATAAATGGAACAGTAACTGACACACACATATTAAGTTCTATATTTTTCCATAAAAAATACTATACTCACTACAACAACAATTGCTACTATTATTACAGTTTGTGACACCAGGGTTCTAAGAATACTGAAAATTACTAAATTATAGCTTGAAATTGACTTAAGTGGTAGCTGCTGCTGCTGCTGCTAAGTCGCTTCAGTCGTGTCCGACTCTGTGCGACCCCATAGACGGGCAGCCCATCAGGCTCCCTTGTCCCTGGGATTCTCCAGGGAAGAACACTGGAGTGGGTTGCCATTGCCTTCTCCAATGCATGAAAGTGAAAAGTGAAAGTGAAGTCGCTCAGTCGTGTCCGACTCGTAGCAACCCCATGGACTGCAGCCTACCAGGCTCCTCCATCCATGGGATTTTCCAGGGAAGAGTACTGGAGTGGGTTGCCATCGCCTTCTCTGTAAGTGGTAGAGATAAGAGCATAAATGGAAGATAGCTTTATACCCAAACCTATTTAATGTATAATAAACCCAACTAGAAGCCCAGGTGTTACATCATACATATTACAATATCGTTACCTCATTATTCTTACATAAGATTAATATCTTAGGTTACATACAAAAATTTTTTATTTTTTACAGATGAATTCTGAAGTATTTAAGAGAGAAATGTCATGTTATCTAGGACTTTCTTTAGAACACTTCAGCAAGGACAAAGCAAATAAGTTATCTTACCTACATTACTATATTCACCAAGTACTGGATTTGGGATGTTGGAACCCTGGTGCAGAAAGCAGTGAGAAGATATGACTGAATCCTTTCATGAATACCAGGCCTGCCTTAAAGAACACTATAAAATAGGTTGAAGAGCTTCTTCAGCCCCCTCTTATCAACTTTCTGCAAGCTTGTCCTGTTTTTGAACTCCTGCTTTCTAAGACCCCAGTACCCTTATTTTGTCCAGTCTTACTGTAATGCTTACCATGTCAGTTCTCCCACAGAGTATACCTGTGTGCTCACTCACTTCAGTCATGTCTGACTCTTTGCAACCCTATGGACCCTATGGTCATAGCCCGCCAGGCTCCTTTGTCCATGGGCTTCTGCAGGCAAGAATACTGGAATGGGTTGCCATGTCCTCCTCCAGGGGATCTTTCAGAGCCAAGGGTCTTTCCGAACCCACGTCTCACATCTCCTGAACTGGCAGGCAGGTTCTTTACCACTGAGCCATCTGGGAAGCCCCTAGTACACCTCAGAATACACTTCTTCAAAAATGAATTTTCTCTACCTCAGCTAGGTATGAGGAGCAAAATGCTTTTTAAAGAATTTACAATTACTTGTATATGATTAATAACACCTTAAGAGTTTCAGAAGTATCTCTATTCTTGAAAGAAAGTTCTTATCAAAATATCTAATTACTGGACACTTAGAGGAACAAAGCTACGTGAAGAAATTCAAATAGTCTAGGCCACCACAGAGCATTTTCTGGAAGCTGGCCTTGAAATGAAAAATTCATTAGCATTATTTTCATGGTCTCATTTCTCTCTTTTGAAACACTGTACTCAACATTCAAAAAACTAAGATCATGGCATCCACTCCCATCACTTCATGGCAAATAGATGGGGAAACAATGGAAACAGTGACAGACTTTCTTTTTCTGGGCTCCAAAATCCCTGCGGATGGTGACTGCAGCCAGGAAATTAAAAGATGTTTGCTCCTTGAAAGAAAAGCTATGACAAACCAAGACAGTATATTAAAAAGCAGAGATATCACTTTGCTGACAAAGGTCTGTATAGTCAAAGCTATGGTTTTTCAAATAGTCACGTACAGGTGTGAGAGCTGGACCATTAGGAAGGCTGAGTGACGAAGAATTGATTCTTTGGAACTGGGGCTGGAGAAGACTCTTGAGAGTCCCTTGAACCACAAGGAGATCAAACCAGTCAATCCTAAAGGAAATCAACCTGCATACTCATTGGAAGGACTGATGCTGAAGCTGCAATACTTTGGCTACCTGATGAGAAGAGTCAACTCATTGGAAAAGACCCTGATGCTGGGAAAGAATGAGGGCAGGAGGAAAAGGGGGTGACAGATGACAAAATGGTTGGATGGCATCATCGACTCAATGGATATCAGTTTGAGCAAACTCTGGGAGACAGTGAAAGACTGGGAAGCCTGGCATGCTGTAGTCCATGGTGTCTCAAAGAGTTGGACATGTCTGAGTGACTGAACAACAACAAAAGTATTTTATTTAATCTAACTTCTTTCCCTTCAACAGCTCCTATGGTAGCAGAGACCACAATGTTTTGAGTGAAAGGAGGGAAGAAAAGTGGGAGAGGGGTCTGGGGTTACCCATTTGTATGAGAGAGAGAGAGAAAGAGAGAGATGATTTATTTTTGCAGGAGATGATGATAATAATCACCGTTAATTAAGTGGCTTCTTTCTTTTCTCTTTTGGGGAGTGTAAATATGATTGTTGTTCATAAGAAATTCACATCTAGTTAAAACTTGGGACCAAGAGAGTTAATTCCTAAGGTCAGGGCAAATTTGAGGACTGATCATGCTTAAACATAAAGAACTATATTGGTTTTCCAAATTTACTATAATCTTTGGTTTTCTAGACCAAGTATCCCTTGCCCAAAGAAAAGTCAGCAGATTAAATCATAGTCAGCAGATTTCATTCTCTGACTCACTACAAAAAGGATTTTAGGGGACTTCCATCAAGAACATGTAAAGGTATCAATATTCAAAAAATACAGAGTCTTAAGAGAGGGAAACATAAATAAAATGGAAATTCAAGACCAGTGAAAGTACGAACACAAGTATGCATACCATGATTGTTAGAACTAAGCTTCAAGTTAAGTTTACTTCTGAGTTTTTTGGGACCCAGAAAGAAGAAAGGAGTAGCATTCATTACAGTTATCAGAAAGGAGAACATGTACTCCTTCCACCCAGGGAAACAAAGTTCTTCCTGAGCAGAACTCCACAAGTATTTTTCAAATGGGCTGTGATTTTGTGACCTTGAGTAACAGGGTTGACAACATTCCCAATTCTGGGAACTTGGGCCAGGGCCACACCAGTTTAGTAGGAGTTCCTGCATAATTCCATTAAGTGACAGGCTCCTCTGGGGGCGGGGCAGAGGGGCTATGGAAGGGGCCTTGTGTCCAATTTACAGAAGCAAAATATGCACACAATTTTCTAAAACCATGTCTACTACCTAGATTACAAATCTTTTAAAAGAACTTCTAAAGAGTTCAGACTACTTTTACATATTGGAAAAATCACTAATTGGCCCAAAATAGAGAATTTGTGAAGGAAGAAAAAAATAAAACAAACAGAATAACTGGGACTATGTTTAGTTTTTATTTCTAGAATGCTATTCTCTACAGCAAAATGTGTTTTCCAAAATATCCCTCTTTCCAGAATAATGAAATTGTACAATTTCTACCAACCTTATTTAAGTATACTTGACATACAATAAACTGCATATATTTTGGTATGCACTGTGATACAACTTGATATAGACACACCTCCATGAAACAATCACCACAACCAAGATAATATCCATTATCCATTGTCCAAGATAATATCTATTATCGCCCAAAGTCTCTGTCTGCCCTTTTGTCATAACTCCCTCCCAAATCCAGGGCAACCACTGTTTTGCTCTCAACTTTTAAAGCTATATAATTTTTAAAATTTTTAATCAAAAACAAAAATCTAAATTTAACATTGTTTTGCATGTGTCCTTTAGTCAGTCCCTGTTTCTTCTAAACCAATCAATCACCCTATGTTCTCTCCCTAAAATAATAAACAACTGAAAGTTCAATGCTTTGTCTTCTGGTTCCTTCCAGCTCTCACAGAGCCTGCTATATCAAGGTGGCAGCACAGCCCGCTCAAGAAAGATGCAGGGACCACCTTTTCCTGGAAGCTACTAAATCCACTCAAGTTACTTGTTGAGTAAGTTTGTATTCTTGCATATTGGGCTTCCTTGAGTGAAGTCTGTATCCTTGTCATCATTATCACAAATGCCTGATAATGACTGGCATATGTGCATGCGTGCTCAGTCACTTCAGTCGCGTCCAATCCTTTGTGACCCGGTGGACTATAGCCCGCCAGGCTCCTCTGTCCATTGGATTCTCCCTACAAGAATACTGAAGTGAGGTGCCATTTCCTACTCCTGGGGAACTTCCCTACCCAGGGATCGAATCCATGTCTCCTGCAGCTCCTGCTTGGCAGGTGGGTTCTTTACCACTGAGCCACCTGGGAAGCCCAACTGGCATACAGTTGGCCTCAAAAGATGTTTGTGGAATGCATGAATGAGGTCAACGGGCCATACCACAGAACACTTTCATTCTAATTTCAACAATGGGTGGGCAATTCATTTGCCACTAAATCTTGGTAAAATAGTCATAGTTAACAATGAGGCAATGGTTTCCATCCAGCTAACTTTAAAGACTTAGTATAAACAGGTATTTTTTCCCATTAAAGTCTCCTTAGGGTAGATTTAACTTGTTTCATTTTCTTGGAAGAAATATATCCCTGAGCTTGGTAGAAGGCCATAACATTTAAAAGGGGGGGAAAAAAACCAACTGGCTTTACTAAGAGGTAAGTATTTACAAGGCTCTTTAAGGGCACCTATTATAACACGTGCACAGATAAGCACCACTCCCTTCCAAGCAACCCTTTTGGAAAGGCACAGAGATATTCCAGTGAGACTGGAATTTTTTCGACTGGTTTTGAGCAAAAAACTTACAGAAAACCTCTTTTGGAGCCACCTTCGTCTCCATAATCAGTTTACATGACATACAAGAAAACCTGTCATATAACTTATGGTCCTGGCTTATTTTTAACCAAACATTATTCTAGCCAATTTGGTTGCCACCTATGTGGCAGACATAGTGATGAACAGTTCTTGGCCAGTCCCCCAAATCAAATCCACCTTCTAAGAATAAATACCATCAGCGTAAAAAAATCTTCAGCAAAATGTGCCAAGGGCTCTAAAGGCAAATTCCAGTGAGAGATTTCAAAGACATGTTAAGCAACAGCGGCACTACAGGACAGTTTCTGCAGCCTCTCAAGGAGAATTCACATGGGATTCTGCACAAACTGTAGGCTAAAGAGCCAGGATGCTCCTGTATACAGCAATCCCACTATATCTCAGTCATCTTTATATTTTTTTCCCTGACACAGCCCTGCAAATAGTAGGTCAAGAAGTAAATGTTTTTCAAAATACATTTCCCTTGAGAATCATCAAACTATGGAACAATGAGGCCTTTATCCACCAGACTTTTTCTTAAGGAGGAAATGTGACCTCGTGTTTCCTCATCCTCAAAGGTGGTTTTCGGGAGTAATCGAAGATCTAGTGGATTTTACTGCCTCTTTTATCCACTGGCAAATACAAAACTTATCCCTCCGAGTGGTGTCTCTTTGGGATGAAATCTTTATTTCTAAGTAACTGAAATGCAAGTTAAAGAAATTTCAGAATCTATGAAAAAGCACCAGCATCTACCATTCTCTTTTAAATTCTGAGCAACTAGCTAACAAGATTAAATATATACATATATATATAATCCACCACCACAGCAAAGGTAATACGATTAACATTTAGAATTTAGAATGTGCTTACTGGGCATTACCTGCCACAGTGTGTGATCTTTAGGAAATCTTACAAAAGAGGTACTATCATTCTCATTTCTACAGACAAAACAACTGTGAAACTTTGAGAAATTAATACAGATGTACAAGTTTACATAATTTATTAGAGGCAGAGCTAAGGTTCACACTCAGGTTTGTCAGAATCAAAATGCCTGCCCCTTAGCTCTAAAATGTGGAGAGCAGGCCAGACGTGTACAGGAGAAGTCCCCCCAGCCAGCCCTATGTGGCCTACAACAGTGATCTGATAACAATGGAATGAACTGTCAGTGGTCAAAAACCTGGTGTTTTGCATAAAACGCAGGTCTGTACCTCCCCTATACCAAACTCACTTCACTCATCTGCCTACACAGGCCAAGCAGACACTGCATTTGAGTCTATCACCCCTGTTATGGCCTACTGCCTCACCAGTACTTTCTTTTAAAGCAAAACCAAACTAATACTCCACTTGTCCTGCCTTACCTGGATATCTCACAGAAACTTAGAATCATACCATTTTAATGAAGTAGAGCACAGTCACTGAGCTCAAGTACAAACCCTTTACACAGGATCTAAGGTCAAAGAATTAGAAGACTGGCTACTGGTCATGATCTACAGGACTAGATCTGGAATGTTCTTATTCTTGAAGGCTTTGCTACCCAGCTTCTCACACTGGTAACCAAACATGTGTCTTAGTTAATGACCAGGGAAGCGAGGGATCACTGTTCTTCCAAAATCCTTTATGAACTCACATCACTTATATAAATATTGCTGGTACTGCCAAGACAGCAAATCATCTTTTTTCGTTTATTCCTCAGAGATCTCCTATGTACAAATTACTCTGCATTTACAGATCCACTCCTGGGACTCCGTTTCCTGTTCTCCAGGAGCTGCGCAGCAGTGTGGTTGAATACTAAAGAGTAAAAGAAGCTATGAAGGACACCCCAAAGAAGCATCCTTGACTTCTCACCCACAGGTCAGAGATAGGGAAGATGAGGAAGATGATGACTAGCAAGTGACTCATCGGTCATGCACACCAGTGGCTGACTCGAGCCTACAACCCTCTAGAGGAGATATAATTTTTTACTTTTATTTCTGATATTAGCCAGAGAAAAATCATGTTGAGTCATTCTCAATTATTACATAAATGCTAAGCATATTCCAATCATATAAGCTGGCCAAACTTCTCCTCCTTACTCCCAAGCTTATCAAATTTAAATTTTAAAACTTCCTCCCCAAGACCAGAAAAAGACACTAAAGAAACAACTTACCAACTACAAATTATTTTTAGAGGTGTTTGCAGCATATGCATCATCAAAGATAGTTCCTATTAAAAAAAAAGTAAAACACCATGTTGTACATATTCCAATGTTTCTATATGTGGCTGAAGCCAGAAACAGCATTTGTGAAATACTATTAAGAAAAGTACACTACATTAATAATGAATAATAGTTGGGCCTGAAGAGGTTTTAGGATTTCAAAACAAGCAGATTCCATGCTTTTCTCATAAATCAATAAGGAGTAGACACCTCTTTCATTACTCAGAACAGACATTAAAATTTATATCAAGATGGTATCTTTACCATTTGTTTTTATTTCATTTCTGACCTAATTTCTAACAGTCTTGAATGAATATCCATGCTTATATCCTTTAACCATCTTGCAAGGTAGCCAAGCCAACTGGCTTTCCCACTAGCCAGTAAATCACTCTAGGACTCTGTGTTCTATTATCAACTCTGTGTATCTAATATCAAATACCATGGATTTTGTGTACTTTTATCAGTCTCTTCATTGCTTTCTGCTTGGCTCCAGACATCTGTAAAACTGTAAAATGGAGCTCTATATATAACAAAGGCTTTTAAGGTGCCCTGAGAGTCCACAGAGGGACAAGTCATGGCCGTGTGGATTAATGGCTGTTTACATCTTTCTGCTGGTGCTCTGAGACTTGCTGACAGTTCTGCTACTTACTGTATAACCCTGGGTGAGTCACTTAACTTCTCTGTGCCTCAGCCACCTCTATTATAAAATAGAACTACTGAGAGGGTTAAATGTGATTAAGTATTTAAAGGGCTTAGCAAAGTTCCTGGCATCCAGTAGACTCCATAAATATTAACAATATTTACTATTCATCCATTTTGGATGCTCTCACTGGCATGCCCTGGATATGGGTAAAATGTTTTCATTCAGCCTGACTGTATTTAATGTCTTGATTCTTGAAGGAAACAACAGCGTCAGACCCATTAGTCTAATTTTCTAAGATTCTGGTCAGACATCTCTAGGGCATCTGTCATTATGTGGGAGCAGCCACAGAGTAGCACACGGCAGAGATTTTGCACACTAAATCTTGTAAAGCAGAAGGTACGATTCACACACGCTCAGCAGCAGGAATTCAGGGAAGCACTCGCTCTTGTCCCCTGACTGAAGACTGCTGTATCTTCCATCTAGAGCATCATACATGACAGATGACAGCGGCATGGCTGCACATGCCCACAGGCACACCCGGCTTTTACCAATGCCAAAATGATTTTGCAAGACAGTAAAGCAAATAGTGGCCCATGGGAAGTTCAAGATTTTATCTGTTTGCTTTGTTAATTTGAAAGGACTTCTCTATTTCAATAGTCCTAAAAGTATTGTTCAAACACATAAGAAATGAAATCAGCCATTTTTCCTCTGGCCTTCATTTTTAGAAAAAAGATGATCAAATATGTGCTGCGGAAGAACAAGAATAAATAAGCCTTATTTTGTGACTTAGAGTTACAATTCACAGAGCTTTACTTTTTCATGAGTATGAAAAAAAGTTGCTACGGATTTCGCTTTCATCTCCACTTGGCCTTTGATTGTGTGTGTCTGTGTGTGCGCTCGGTGGCTCAGTTATGTCCGACTCTTTGAGAGCCCATGGACTATAGCCTACCAAGCTTCTCTGTCTGTGGAGTTCTCCATGGAAATTTCCAGTATTTCAGGCAAGAATACTGGAGCGAGTTGCTACTTTGTTCTCCAAGGGATCTTCCCGACCCAAGGATCAAACCCGCCTCTCCTGGGTCTCTTGCACTGGCCAGTCGGTGCTTTACCACTAGCACTACCTGGGAAGCCCTTTCCTTTGATTAGGTTTTTGTAATTATTACAGTAAGAAAGAGATCTTATATCTTTCTCACACAAGGAACGTATAGACGCTACTCCACTTGATTTATCCTTATTTACTCATTGTGTACAATGTACCCATAAGTGAAATTTAGAAACTATAAAATGAAAGGACTACTCCTGGGAAGCAACACAAAACACATAAGAGCTCAGATTTTGGTGACAGGCAGATATGGGTTTGTGGGCTGTCTAAGCTTCAGTTTCCTCATCTGTAAAGTGAGAACAGGAAGAGTATCTACATCTGATAACACTGGTCACACCAGAACAGTGCTTGGTGCAACATGTGGTTCAGTAAATAGTTTCTGAAGAAACAGAAGGAACCGAAGAAGTATAAAAAGGATAGAAAGGAGGAGGAGTGAGTAGCTGTGACTCTCCCTGAGTTGTACGAATAGAGGTTACAATTCAGGACTTGGGCCAGGATTCTACCTCTAAAATAGCACAACTTGATCTTTTTTTATTGTGTAAATTTTCCATATACAATAAAGTGGAGAGAAAAGTGTAAACAACCCCACAAACATATCACCAAGATTCAACAAGGATTACATTCTACCATTCTGACTTCTTCTCTTTGGCTAAACAAATGTCCTTTCAACAGAGTATTTTGAAAGAAAATCTCAGGCATTATATCAATTCAATAGCAAGTGCCTCTAGTAGGTAAGGGCTTTTAGAAAATAATCACAATACCACTATCAAAATCAATAAAATTATCAATCATTTCTTAAAAAAATGTAATAAGCAGAAAATGTTTTATTTTCTCCTGTTGTTTAAAAAAGAAAGGCAGTTTTATAGTTCATTTAAACAGATCAAGTTCCCAACAGGGATCATATATGGTATTTGTTTATTGGTTTCTTAAGGCTTTTTCACTTAAAACAAACAGTTCCCCCTCCCTAATTTTTCCCCATAATATTTATTTACTGAAGACATTGAGTCATTTGTTTTGTAGAACTTCTCACATTTAGGACTTGACTGATGTACTCTCCATGGTGTTTAACATGTTCCTCTGTCTCCTATATTTCTCATGAACTAGTACTTAGATACAGCAGCTTGATGAGATTCTGGTTTGAAGGGAGGGGGTGTGGGCAAGAGTAATTCCAGGAGCGGTATAAGGGTTTTGGTGTTCCACTTGTAGTGATGTTGAGATTGCTGAGTTCAAGTGTTATCAGGCTGATTCTCAGATATAAAGCTCCAATTTCACCCAGTGATTTTTAGCATCCATTAAAGACAGCCAATGTTGCCTCACTCCATTATTTCATTGGATGTTGTGAAATAGTGGTTTTCTATTTCTAACATCCTCTACATTTATTAGCTGTAATTCTCTATGAGGATTACCTTGAAGTACACACACACGTATACATAAACACATTTATATTTTCTTTCCTATGTCATGCTGCAAGCAGGATACTATATAAACAATTTCTCTGCTTTATTTTTAATCACTTAACAATAAATCTCCAAGATTCAATTCAGTTCAGTTCAGTTGCTCAGTCGTGTCCGACTCTTTGCGACCCCATGAATCGCAGCACGCCAGGCCTCCCTGTCCATCACCAACCCCCGGAGTTTACCCAAACCCATGTCCATCAGTAATGCCATCTAGCCATCTCATCCTCTGTCGTCCCCTTCTCCTCCCGCCCCCAATCCTTCCCAGCATTAGGGTCTTTTCCAATGAGTCAACTCTTCGCATGAGGTGGTCAAAGTATTGGAGTTTCAGCTTCAACATCAGTCCTTCCAATGAACACCCAGGACTGATCTCCCCTAGGATGGACTGGTTGGATCTCCTTGCAGTCCAAGGGACTCTCAAGAGTCTTCTCCAACACCACAGTTCAAAAGCATCAATTCTTCGGTGCTCAGCTTTCTTCATCACCCAGCTCTCACATCCATACATGACCACTGGAAAAACCATAGCCTTGACTAGACGGACCTTTGTTGGCAAAGTAATGTCTCTGCTTTTAAATATGCTATCTAGGTTGGTCATAACCTTCCTTCCAAGGAGTAAGCGTCTTTTAATTTCATGGCTGCAATCACCATCTGCAGTGATTTTGGAGCCCCCAAAAATTAAGTCTGACACTGTTTCCACTGTTTCCCCATCTATTTCACATGAAGTGATGGGACCAGATGCCATGATCTTAGTTTTCTGAACGTTGAGCTTTAAGCCAACTTTTTCATTCTCCTCTTTCACTTTCATCAAGAGGCTCTTTAGTTCCTCTTCACTTTCTGCCATAAGGGTGGTGTCATCTGCATATCTGAGGTTATTGATATTTATTTCGGCCATCTTGATTCCAGCTTGTGTTTCTTCCAGCCCAGTGTTTCTCATGATGTACTCTGCATATAAGTTAAATAAGCAGGGTGACAATATACAGCCTTGACGGACTCCTTTTCCTATTTGGAACCTGTCTGTTGTTCCATGTCCAGTTCTAACTGTTGCTTCCTGACCTGTATACAGGTTTCTCAAGAGACAGGTCAGATGGTCTGGTATTCCCATCTCTTTCAGAATTTTCCACAGTTTATTGTGATCCACACAGTCAAAGGCTTTGGCATAGTCAATAAAGCAGAAATAGATGTTTTTCTGGAACTCTCTTGCTTTTTTGATGATCCAGCAGATGTTGGCAATTTGATCTCTGGTTCCTCTGTCTTTTCTAAAACCAGCTTGAACATCTGGAAGTTCACGGTTCACGTATTGCTGAAGCCTGGCTTGGAGAATTTTGAGCATTACTTTGCTAGCATGTGAGATGAGTGCAATTGTGCGGTAGTTTGAGCATTCTTTGGCATTGCCTTTCTTTGGGATTGGAATGAAGACTGACCTTTTCCAGTCCTGTGGCCACTGCTGAGTTTTCCACATTTGCTGGCATATTGAGTGCAGCACTTTCACAGCATCACCTTTGAGGATTTGAAATAGCTCAACTGGAATTCCATCACCGCCACTAGCTTTGTTCATAGTGATGCTTTCTAAGGCCCACTTGACTTCACATTCCAGGATGCCTGGCTCTAGGTGAGTGATCACACCATCGTGATTATCCGAGTCGTGAAGATCATTTTTGTACAGTTCTTCGGTGGATTCTTGCCACCTCTTCTTAATATCTTCTGCTTCTGTTAGGTCCCTACCATTTCTGTCCTTTATCGAGCCCATCTTTCCATGAAATGTTCCCTTGGTATCTCTAATTTTCTTGAAGAGATCTTCATAGCAAGAAATAGAAACCTTTCTCATTCCTTCTTAGATTCATATTACTTCTCTTTATGATTATACCATTTGGTTATTCAATCATTCCTCTTTTAATGGGTGCATGGAAGGTTACTGTCTTCAGCTATCACAAGCAATGTTATAATAAATAAACTTGTGCATGTATCATTTTTGATTTTTGCCACAATATTTAAATGAACTCCTCAGTCTTAAGTTAAACATTCCACCTTAAAAACCATATGTTTAATATCATTTCTATCAGATCATATTAGGAGGAGTATAAGTGTTTGGTTGTTCCACTTATACTTTAATACATCATGATTAATTAACTTAAGGAGCTGAAACCTAGATTCTTATTAATGGGGACAAGAATGGGAGGGGGCGATTAAAGTGTGGTCCAGTACATACCTTCATCACAATCAGTCTCCAGGGGTGTGTGATGAAAGTGTTATTTCTAAGCTAAAGTCCAGACCATCTGAACCATCAAGAGTGAGAATCCCACATCTAGTGGGGAAACCACTGTACTTGGAACTGGAAGATAGACATCTGGGTTCAGTCACAAGCCAACCTGATCAGATCTGGCCTCTTCAGGAATGATTCTTTGTATATATGTTGGAGATAATAAATATATTCCTTACAACTTCACAGGATTGCTGTGAAGTTAAAATTCAATTATGTATAAGGCAGCAGTCTGGAAACTAAAGTAAATGTAAAAGTTTAGATGTAGCAATAAAAAGGACTTCTGCTCAAGCAATATTTCTATCTTCTCCACTAACAAACATCCTACTCCAACATTCCATGTTAAAGATATAAACAAAGACTTGTATCTTTTGCCCTGAATGCCTCTACTCCTTCACTGTTTCACTTTTGAAGGTTCCCGTAAAAGAACCTAGCCGATCAGCATCCAAAAGGCATTTTTTATACGCTGCTCTTCAGGAATACCCACCTCTGTCTAAGACACCACAAGGCAGTCATGACAAGGATCTGGTCCAACACAGAGATGAAAAATAGCTCAAGGCCACTGAGTCTGCCTTTGATTAATTTTATACAAAGGTGGAAAATGCTTGATGCGTTAGAAACCATTGCCAGTAATGAGACACAGAAAGAAAGAAAAGCCCAAGCCACTATCAATGTCCTAAAGAAGAATTTGTTCTGCTATAATTTGGTGCACAGTGTACTCTCAGTCTGGCTCCGTAACACCAATAAATCCAGACAGGTTCAGAGTCTGTTTATTTTTTAAATGACAGGCAAAACCACTATAATTTTTGTCATCTCTCCAAAGTAGAAGACTATGCACTATTCAGTGGCAGTTTTTCCTTAAGGATCCAGAACAGTTCCTGCCACTGATTGTGAAAGTCATTCCTCCAATCCAGGCAGAAATACAAGGCAGGGACAAACAATATACAAGGGTAAATAGGAAAGCTTTCAGTAGCGGGGGAGGAATGAATGGATAGGAAGAAGGATGGATGTTTTCCATGTCTTTTTTTTGTTGTTTGGTCACTCAGTTGTCTCCGCCTCTTTGTTACCCCATGGACTGCAGCACGCCAGGCCTCTCTGTCCTTTATCATCCCCCGAAGTTTGCTCAAATTCATGTCCATTGAATTGATGATGCCATATAACCATCGCATCCTCTGTTGCCCCCTTCTCCTCCTGCCCTCAATCTTTCCCAGCATCGGGGTCTTTTCCAGTGACTTGGCTCTTCACATCAGGTGGCCAAAGTACTGGAGCTTCGGCTTCAGTATAAGCCCTTTCAATGAATATTCAGGGTTGATTTCCTTTAAGGTTGAGTGGTTTGATCTCCTTGCTGTCCAAGGGACTCTCAAGAGTCCCTTTCTATGTCTACTCTGGGGAAAATACCTTTAGTCAACATTTATTGAGAATGCAGAGAAATTTAAGACCCCTGATGCAAGATGAGAGGCTTTAAATGGTCTTTCAAATGTTAGATCTGAGTAAAGCATTAAACATCCATTTTCAAAATGTACGTTAGGGATTAGGGGTTTATTTTTTGTGTGTGGATAATTAAATTCAAACTGCTTTTCATCTGAATCAAGAATCTACTATTCACAGATGGCCAGGTTACTCTGGACTAGGGCCTCTGAAGTCAGAGCCTTTATTTCCCATGAGCTATGGACTCAGAACAGGCACAGACAGAAAAAGTGCCCCTTTCTAATGAACGCTGATCTTCCAAACACACATTTAGGTTCGGAGCAAGCAGTGCAATCAAATGGTTTCTTTTCACAAATGTAAATCAATACCACTGTGTTTTGGTGAGACGAAGGTGTATATTCAGAAAAGGTACAAGCAGGGGGATTATTTCCATCTCTCCCTTCAGTAAGAAAGGTTTCATGAAAGACAAAGGATTTTGGAAGGCTCTGGATGCTTTGTAAGGGAGGCCAGGTGACAGACACAGACAGGGAGGATCAGGCTGGCCCAGAGAATGAGATGCAGGTGGAAGATGAGGTCCAGGCTCCAGGGCTGGGTTGATGATCTGCTGACAGATGGAAGGAACAGGCAGAAGATGGGAGGCCGAGGAAAAGGAAGGCTGAATGAGAATCAAAAGATCTAGAATACTGAAGCAGTTCAGGGATGAATCTTAAACCACGAGTGAGCCTGTTGGCCTTTATTCAAAATAATACTTAAAATGTATTGAGGGTCTAATTATGTGCTTTTGGCTTTACGTGGATTAAATCAACAATCCTATGATGGCCGTACTGTTTTCATCTCCATTTTTCAGGTGAGGGGATGAGGCACAGAGGTAACTTATTCCAGGTAACACAGCTAGCCAGGAGCAAAAGTCAGGGTTCCCCCTCTAGCATTCTGACTCCAGAGACCATGACCTCAGCCAGCCATCAACGCTGCCTCTCTAGAAGAAAAGATGGACAGTCACTGTAGGATATACTGGGGAGAATGGCACAGTTGGCCCGGCAGGAAGATCAATTCTTCCATAGTGTTCAGACTTGTCTGAGAAGAAACAGGAGACACAAAGGCTAAGTTGTGATAATCGCAGTGGAAACAGCCTAATTATAATCAAAGGGTTAAACAAGGATGATCACTTGGTGACATCATATAAGATGCGAACAATTTCCGTATCCTTTGAAAAGTGTTATTTCAAGGACTCACCCCCATCTGTGTTTTGGGTGAGGAAACAGCCTGTGAGGGAGGACAGGGATGACAGACAGAGAGAAATAAAAGAGCAACAATGAGGCACAATCCAGGGAGGCTGCCTGGTGTAAAGGAAGGAACGTGAAATCTGGAATCAGAGACACTTGGGCTGAACCCTGGCACTTCCCATTTATTTCTGTACAACCATGTGCTGGGTAGCTCTGGGTCTTTGTTTCCATACCAGTAAAATAAGATATTTTTCAAACCGAAAACAGCATACATGATGAAATACAGAATATAAGGAAAAGCACTAGCACAGTGCTTGGTATGGGCGAGGTATTCCAAAAATACTGAGACTCAGAAAAAAAAGAAAGATGGAAAACTGCACCGCGCTGTGTGTGTTAGAACAGGGAGACTGGTAGGAAGGGCTTCAAAAGTGGCAGGAAAGGGAGATGACTGCAACGATGTCACAAGCACCATGAAACAGTGCCTGGCTGCCACAGGCACAGTAGCATACTGATGTCTGTATCAGTCAGTCCTATTCTAGAATGGTCTCCCAGTACATAGCAAAAAATAGTTAGCCTGTTCATTCATTCCTCCCTTTGTTCATTCAACAAACATTTGTCACAGCTGCCGAGGTTGGCTAGAAGCCTGCACAACTGAGGAGATGAGGGGGCGTAGACCATCATGATGTCATGGCCCCAGTGAAGTCTAGTGATCATCAGACTAGTAGCTACATGCAGCCATCAGGATCAGAGTCCAGTACAGTATGACTAAGACACATTCCATAGTTGCCCTCAAAGAGCTTACAATCTACCAGAAAAGAGACACATGAGTCCATTTTGACAATACAGTATGGTTACTGCTCTGAAGCACTTTGCAACAGGGAGGGGAAGGTTACAAAAATCCCATAATATATATTATAACTGTCCACACCATCATAGTCAATATCCCACAATTCCCATGATCAGGCAAGACTAGTGATGGTTATTCCAACATTACTCTTGATGCAAATCTATTCAACAGTCATATTTTATAAGTCCCTTTTCATTTTATATTGTTAAGGACCAAGTGCACACTGAATGTTACAAATCTATTCTCTGTTATATTCTTTAAATGCTGATGTTGCCACGGAATTCACCCAGTCTGGTCTTGAATACCAGTTATAACTCCTGGCAATGTTCAGTTTCGACAACAAAATACAATCTGGTTAATCCCATTACTTTAGGTAATTTATTCATTACTGTGGGGGAAATGAGCTATTTTAAAAGAACCATTACTTATTTTGAAAAAATGAATACTGACTGCAACTCTCTGTTCTGACAAAAATCTTAACGAGTGTTGCTTCCAACCTACCTACAGGATGATGCTGTTAATTAATTCCATTTCATTTCAAATGTCTGCAAAGTTTTAATCTCAACATAGTCCTGTTACATGCAAATAGGCTCCTAACCAAAATCTGATTTCTCTTCTTTGATGATCAATAAAAACAATACCACTTAGAGGAGTGCTATTGAAGAGCAGGCAGTGGTGATTTCACTGTAATAAACTGAAGGGTCCCTAAAATACATCTATTGCCCAGCCACCTATCCCCTTTGAATAACCAAGGCAGCAATTACTCTTCAGAACTTGAGGCTGCACATGCTTTTCTTGGATAATAACAGTACCATAAAAATAGTCTTTGTTTTCTAAGATTTTGACAGCATCCAAGGGCTATCCTGTTTTTCACTAAGTATGAAACAAACACATCAGTAATCATGAAATCTTAGTGTGAGAAGGTCATCTTCTCTAACATCTCATCCAATGAATTAATCTCCTCTTTATATGTCACTAACAAATATAATCTCTGCTTCCTCTCCAAATTGTTAGAAAGCCCTTCATTATAATGATGTGAAATCTCTCGAACTGTAACTTCAATTACTGCTCCTACTTTAAGCCATCAGATATTAGGCATGCCATATCTAATTGCTCCTCAAACCTCAAAAGGTAAAAAGCATAAGTAGGAATTAAAAAGTAAGAGTATGAGTATGCCCCAAAAGTAAGAGTATACCTAACTCCTTTAAAGGACTTCAAGTCACCAAGCCAAGGTAAATTATATTCTAGGATGCTGAATGCACTGATAGGTATAAAGATGTGGAATACTCTGAACAATCAAATAGGATGCAAACAATCCAGCCCAGATTTTTTAAACGATGAAAGAGTTTGATTCCCTAAATCACAGATCCATGAACTTGATATCTATCCCTGGCAAAGTTTAAGAATAAATTGTTATACAGATCAGCATTTCCCAAACTGCGCTTTCATAAGATGACATCTATTTACTTTCCAACATCTATAGAGTTTTTCAGAAAACAGCTTGAGGAATGCTGACATAGATAATTCATAAGCACTCAGAAGGCAACAAATACCAGAAACCACAAGGGTTTTAGCAAGAACAATTCAGGTTAAAAACCTTCATTTCCTTTTTCTACAGGGTTGCTATATGAATAGACAGTTCAGTTCACTAAAGCCTGTTTGGGAGGCCCTGAAGCTTAGCAGTAAAGAATATGCCTGCAATGCAAGAGACACGTGCAGGAGACTAGGGTTCTATTCCTGTGTTGGGAAGATCCCTTGGAGAAGCAAATGGCAACCCAGAGGATGAGATGGTTAGATAGCATCACCGACTCAATGGACATAAATTTGAGCAAACTTTGGGAGATGGTGGAGAACAGAGGAGCCTGGCATGCTTCAGTCCATGGGATGGCAAAGAGTAGGACAGGACTTGGTGACTGAATAGCAACAACAAAGCCTATTTATCTAAAGTCGATAATTTGTGTAAAGGAGTTCAAAGAAATATGAATCTACTCAATCTAGCCTAAATTAATTCAACTTGTTTATAAGCCATATGGGATATAATTAAGAAGGAAGGAAGTTGGGGGGTGTCTAATTTGGGATGTTTTGTGAACCTTTGCTGCCCTAAGGATCCTTGCTTCCATTTACAACCATTTACTTGCAGAACAAAATCTCAAGTGTCCTGAGGATCACTGTCTGACTCTTTGCTTGAGGTAGTCTAAGGTGAACCTTTAAAAAGGAAATTAAGACAGTCTTTGTTTTTCATCATTTTGATATCCCATTTTTCTTGTTTCCCCTGCGATTACACACTATAGATTTTCAATAACATCTAATGGATTTTTTGCCCATTTATGTGTCTCAGAACATAACTTAAGCTGAAAGACACAATCGGATTTAAAACAGCTACGGGCTGAAAGGCATGGGTAGCAGGGTGTCCAGGCAAAAGAATCAGGCCTGGATCTGAATCTCAGCCCATCACTTACTGGATGTATAACTTCAGGCCTGTTACTAAATCTTCCTGAGCCTTGGTGTTCTCACCTGTAAAATGGGTTCAGTGACAATAATCTCTACTATGCAAAAGCTGCCATAAGAATGGGACTAAACATTTGTTTAGTCTAAACAAATGACTAAACATTTGTCTTTTTGGGAAAAAACAAAACTAAATTATCTTTCCTAATAGTTGGTCCTAAGTAGATCTCAAGAAATTATAGTTGCAGCTATTATTATCATCACTGATCCTCTGTGCTTCCATTTATTCTTAACCATGTTTATGTTACACATTCCAATTTGAAGATCACTCTCTTTGACAGAGGAAGAGAGAAGCCAAGTAGTTGAGTGGGTCTGCTTTTCGTCATGTTAACATTATTTCATCTGCCCCAAGCAATGAGCTTAGCCTTTACTTGTTCTTCTTATTTGGAACATAGCTTTAAAGATCCCTTTTCTGTTGTCTTTAGCATTCTCTCCAACCTCAACTCAGTCTGAACTTGAGCTTTGCAGGTATTTTCTTACTGGTTTTATGCCACTCTTCTGCATTTGTCCTTGAGCCTGTGCTTGTCCTTCAATCTTCTGCACATGTTCTCTTAATATCCCAGTTCATCAAAAGCGTCATTGTTCTTAAAATGATTCCACCTCTTTTTTCTTCCTCATTCCCACAACTTATAACTTTTGCTGTCAAATTTTTTCTGCCTTTCTTTTTGTATTGTTTTCACTTTTCAAGTCTCTGGAGACTGAAAAACTTCTATCCTTTCTCTAAATGTGTATTTTCCTAAAGTCACTGTTACTATATGGCTATACCCCACTTTACTTTCTTTTGAAGTTCCAAAATAACACTGTCATGGTTACTTCCTTCCCAAGATTTTAGTCAATTCTACTTCAATAAACAGTTTTTCTCGTTAGTTAGAACCAAGTTCAGAGTAGTATTTCCATCAGATTGCTTCCTCAATCTGTGGTTTAAAAAAAGAAAATGAAAGAAAGAGTTTTGCTTTCTATGAAACATATATCAGACCCTGAGAAAGTTAATGTCCTCATCAATGACTTTATCTTGGCTGGTGGCAATTTTGACATTTAGCTTAATCTAAATATGTGCCATGAAATTAAAAGACGCTTGCTCCTTAGAAGAAAAGCTATGACAAACCTAGACAGCATATTACAAAGCAGAGGCATTACTTTGCTGACAAAGGTCCATCTAGTCTAAGCTATGGTTTCCAGTAGTCATGTATGGATGTGAGAGTTGGACTATAAAGAAAGCTAAATGTCAAAGAACTGATGCTTTTGAACTGTGGTGCTGGAGAAGACTCTTGGGAGCCCCTTGGACTGCAAGGAGATCAAGCCAGTCAATTCGAAAGGAAATCAGTCCTGAATATTCATTGGAAGGACTGTTGCTAAAGCTGAAATTCCAATACTTTGGCCACCTGATGTGAACAACTGACTCATTGGAAAAGACCCTGATGCTGGGAAAGATTGAACGCAGGAGGAGAAGGGGATGACAGAGGATGAGATGGTTGGATGGCATCACTGACTCGTTGGACATGAATCTGAGCAAGCTCCAGGAGTTGGTGATGGACAGGGAAGCCTGGCATTCTGCAGTCCATGGGGTGGCAAAGAGTCAGACATGAATGAGCGACTGAACTGAACTGAAATACGTGCAATATTATCAACCAGCAAAGTAAGACTCTTACTCACTTTTCTACACCAACCTATAATAGCTGTTCAGGCATAACTAAAATGGTTTGGCTCTGCTACCAAGAGAACAAGCTGGGCTTTGAAGTTAAGTCATGACAACTCACAGTCACAATTTTTAAGTGGGCTGGCAATGGATGAAAGTTTATACCCCCAACTCAGTAAGTGGTGGAAACACCCTGCACCTATACTTGTTTTATTTTTCATTAATTTTAAAAATTAAGATATAATCAACATATGATCTCTCACATTCTTGAGTCCTCCTGTGAATTCACTGCTACTTCCAGAGTTCTAATACAAGAACACAAAAAGGAAAACGAATACAAGCCATAACTTATTTTATATTATCCTTAATATAACTTCCTAAGATTATCCTTAAAATACATTAAGGGAAATGAACCAAAAAGCAAAACTAGCCAAAACCAAACAAAAATCTTATGTGGTTATGTGCAGTGGTTAGGATTTGATTGATAGCCAGAAATAAACAGCAATTTTAATTATCTCACAGTTTAATCTATTAGAAGTTTATTCTTCATTTATTGTATGAGAGGGATTCCATGAGAGAAAGTTTGCATTTCTACAATCAGCTAAACATACGGAAGATTCCCAAAGGCCTAGATAGTAACGTATTCAAACTAAAATCTCTAAGTCTAATAAGTTTAACTGAGCTTAGTTTCTCCCTAGTTAACTATGGGCCTTAGACTAAGAATAGCAATAAATATAAAAATATCCACCAGTTGTTATGCATCTGCCAGAACTCCTCCTCTCCCTCACGTTGAATCATCAGCCAAATTTTCTCTCAATGCCAAAGGTTCTTTAGCAAGTCAAATAAAATGGGAGGGAAAGTTACTTCTTGGGAAGGTTTAAAAGAGGATGAGATGCCTGTTTACATCCTAATCAAGCAACAAGACTAAAAGTTTAATATTCATCATATATACTTACATGAAGTTTTTGCAGAATAAAGCATAGTGAGGGGAGTGAATCAAACACAGTGGCAAAGAAAAAGACTTCAACCTGACACAATCATTTTGCTATCAGGATGTATACTGATCCAAACATGTGCGGTCTTGGGCTTCTGAAAGCAAATTTTTGGTAAACCAGTCAAAGCCACCTAAAGACAATTAACCTTCAAAACAGAACCATGGAGACCTACTTTAGTTCTTTTGGAAGGCAAAAGCCTCAGACCTAAAAGTAATTAAGGAGGTTTCAGATGTTACAGTTCCATCTAATCTGTGCTACAGAATCACCATGATAGGGAATGAGGAGAAGTAGAGGGTATGTTCAAGCTGTTACAAAAAACAAAAAACAGGCTTTTGCAGAAAAGTGGGTTGGTTTTCCTTTAACCCTCACTGTTTATTGAAAAATTAACCCCTTTCCCTTGAGTGAAATTTTACCAACCAGCACAACTCAGAGGCCACTTAAAATCGTAACTTCCTTTTAAACCTTCTTAACATATTTACTCGGAGAAGGCAATGGCACCCCACTCCAGTACTCTTGCCTGGAAAATCCCATGGACAGAGGAGCCTGGTAGGCTACAGTCCATGGGGTTGCTAAGAGTCGTACATGACTGAGCGACTTCACTTTCACTTTTCCCTTTCATGCATTGGAGAAGGAAATGGCAACCCACTCCAGTGTTCTTGCCTGGAGAATCCCAGGGACGGTGGAGCCTGTGGGGCTGCCGTCTATGGGGTCGCACAGAGTTGGACACGACTGAAGCGACTTAGCAGCAGCAGCAGCAGCATATTTACTAGCAAACACATTCCAGAACAGTCAGTTCTACTATATCAGTTCAGTTGCTCAGTCGTGTCCGACTCTTTGCAAGTACAACTCATTTTACTGTGTAGAAAAAGCTTAATTGCTGAATTCAAAACTGACCACTTGCTCTTATTCACAAGTGAGGGCCTCATTGTCCTTTGTGACCTTAGGTCTTCCTCTCCTTCTCCTTGACTCAGCAGCTGAGCTCAGCTTCCTCTCTCTGACCTTCCTTTTCCAAATGATGGAGCACAGCAGGCATTTCTAGGTCAGCAAAAGAAGCTATTGCTGCCTTCCAAGAGAACAGTATCTTCTGTGTATTTGAAGGACTGAACAAGAACAAGGAGTCAGTAATTCAGTGTACTAGCCCCCATTTTCCCCCTGCCCAGGGCATGCAGTAACTGCCTCTTGTCTCCATGCTGCCAGCGAGGAGAAAATCCACCATCCACCTCTGCAGCTGCCTATCAGCAGCTGCTTGAACACTGTCTGTGGCCCAGAGGAATGCACTTTCACTGTCCGAATTCCCTGCCACGTGACTCTAACAGGGTCTTCTTGTCTGTCCCACAGGCCTATGCTAATGGCCACGTCTTCATCCTTTCCATTCCATTCTATGCATTCTGCCACCACTTTTTTTTTTCAACAGCTTAATTGACATATAATTCACATACCATAAAACTCACCCATTTAAAGAGTGCAATTCAATGGTTTTTAGCATACTCACAGACTTGTGTAACAATAACCACAATCTAATTTTAGAACATTTTCATCACCCGCAAAAGAAACTTTGCACCTATTAGCAGTCACTTCTCAAACCCCCATTCCCGCCTACCCCAACAACCAGCCCTAAGCAACCACCAATACACTTTCTATATCTATGGATTTGCCTACTCTGGACATTGCACATAAATATGTGTGATATCTGTGACTGGCTTCTTTCACTTAGTATGATGCTTCTAAGGCACATTCATATTATAGCATGTATTTGTACTTCATTCCTTTTATTGCTGAATAATATTCCATTGTATGTATATACCACATTCTGTTAGTTCATTCAGCAGCTGATGGACATTTGGGTTGTTTCCACTTTTTGGCTGTTATGAACCGTGCTGCTATGTCCAAGTTTTTGTGCGAACATATGTTTTCATTTCTCTCGGCCACTACTTATTTTTAGCAGGCTCTCTCCTCTTTGCCTCTTCTTCTCTGGCCCTAAGTATAGGATCCTCTTTAAAAAGAAAAATACAAAAAAAGAATTCACATGCACTGTGGACTGAATGAAAAATAAGTACAGCCTTTCTGGAGGACAGTTCAGCAATACCTATCAAACTTTTTAAATACAGATACTCTTCGACCTAGGAGCTTCTTTATAAATACCCTGCAAATAACTCCTGTACATGTCTGCAGATGGCTATAAGGAGGTTCTCTGCAGCAGAGTGTATAATAATTAGCTAAGGATTAAGGAAACAAGCTTAAAGATTATTCAGTAAGAATCATGTAGAAGCACCACAGAGATTATTCTGCTGATTACAAAAATAAGGTAGAACTATATAATAGTAGGAAAATCGATTAATTAGCTTTTAATTCATATGTTAATTACAGAAAGCAAGTTACAGAAAATACATTAAATGAGTCCACTTAAATAAAAAATGATATACATGTGTGTGCTTGTATGTCCAAATAAAATGTCTAGAAGGATACTTTTTTTCCAATGAAGATTAAAGGTTTGAAAACAGAGAGACAGTTGTTTTCAGTCGCTCAGTCAGGTCCGACTCTTTGAGATCCCATGGACTGCAGCACACTAGGCTTCCCTGTCCTTTACCATCTTACTGTATAAGAATGCTTTTAAATTTTAAAATGTGTATTTTAAAATAATATGAATCCTCCTGATACTCTGCTGTGAAAAGGTTATAGGAGGATGTGAGCAAATATTTGCTAACGAGAGGAAAGACACACCAAAGAGGAGCTGGAGGTACTGAAGACAAACATTTCCTACTTCCTAGCTGATCCTGGGCAACCCTGATTCTAACCTCCAGAATGGAAAGCTTCATGGGATTCTGACTCCTGCCTGCATTCTCAAAGAGGCAGGATGGAGCTGTGGAAGGACAGGCTTCAGACAAGCCTGAGTGCTCAGCCAGCCTCTGCCACTTTCTGTGAAACTTTCACTCAACCTTTCCTCATCAGAATTCTCCTTGCCAGATTATGGAATAGCCCATGCTCTTTCAATTATTATGACTTAACAGCTAAAAGTGAGATGCCAACTCCCAAGCATTTCCAACCTTTACAAATCTAGGTTCCAAATAGTATCTCTCAGAGAAGTACCTCTGAAAATCAAGCCTGCTGATCTAAATCATGTACATTTTCATGGGTCATATACAGTGTCTGTGTGCCCCTTTCCTTTATACTGATCCATAGTTTTCTGGAATATCATCCTTCTAATCCTTGCCTCTACAAATTCTTTTAAGGGTCTGTACCTAACCAAAAATTATGCAAAGCCCGCTGGACCTAAAAGGATGGTGTCAAGAACTTGCTAGCTCACAATAAAATATTTGTTGATAATGATTCACTTGTATTCAAGGGTTGTCGTATATAATTATTTACTGGTAATATTGCAACAAAATGATGTGGTAAATGTGAGTGCTAAATGCTTATTTAACACAAGAAACTTGATCACAGCTTTGGTTTTTTTGTCTGTTTGGTTTTCTTACCCCATTTTTCTCAATGCACAGCCACAACTAGGTAAGTTGTTGTTATTGTTGTTCAGTAGCTAAGTTGTGTCAGACTCTTTGCAACCCCACAGACTGCAGCACACCAGGCTTTCCTGTCCTTCTTCTGGAGTTTGCTCAAACTCACGTCCATTGAGTCAATGATGCCATCCAACCATCTCATTCTCTGTCACCCCCCTTTCTCTTCCTGCCCTCAGTCTTTCCCAGCACCAGGGTCTTTTCCAACGAGCCCATTCTTGGCGTCAGGTGGCCAAAGTATTGGAGTTTCAGCATCAGTCCTTCCAAAGAATATTCAGGACTGATTTCCTTTAGGATTGACTGGTTTGACCTCCTTGCTGTCCAAGGGACTCTCAAGAGTCTTCTCTAGCACCACAGTTTGAAAGCATCGATTCTTCGGTGCTCAGACTTCTTTATGGTCCAACTCTCACATCCATACATGACTACTGGAAAAAAACATAGCTTTGACTATATGGACCTTTGCCAGCAAAGGGATGTCTCTGCTTTTTAGTACACTGTCTAGGTCTGTCATAGCTTTCCTTCCAAGAAGCAAGCATCTTTTAATTTCACGGCTTCAGTCACTGTCCACACCAATTATATAAATACTCCAGTGTGTACGTTTCAGAGCAGATCAAATTTTCAGTAAATTGGATTCTTTAAGATCCAGTTCCAAAAAACAAAAAAGACCCAGTTCCAAGACCTACTTCTTCCATGAAGCTTGCCATGCTCCCTCTCCTTCTAACTCCAGCAGCTGGTCACTTTCACCTTATAGTGCTGCTTCCACTGTACTCTCATGTTATATAATAATTATTGTTTAAATGCTTGACACTTTCCTCAAGCTGTGGATGTTTCTGACTTAATAACCACCTTGTATAACCCACATCACTTTGTATAATTCATTATACATAGAAGAAGGCTAAAGAAAGGTTGCTTAAACACATGAGTGGGTGAATGAAGATTAATTTTCACTCTTGATGCAAAATACTAAAAATCTGTGGAGTCTCCAGCCTCTGAGGGTATCTCTCCCACCACCCTAAAATACCAAATTCCTCTTTCCAAACAAAATTGAAGTCTACCTACAATGACCAAACTAACGTGTTAAAACTCCTCATCTTCACATGCCAAAGAGCAAAGGAAACCCTATGGTAGAAAACAAAGAATGATGTTTCAAATAATTAAACGCAGAATAAACAGAAGCTTTTGGGAAGGCAGATTCAGGGTCTCTAGTCCGGCCACTAATATCTGGAAGATCTTAATTAGGTCACTAAGTTTCTCAGGCCCTCAGGTTCCTCATAGGTAAAATAAAGAGAGTAAAACTTAATCACTTCTAAGGCCCCTTATTAGCTCTAAAACTCTATAAGTCCATGGAGAGGAAAATGAACAGAGAATGCATTCATTCTTTCTTTCATTTACTCAACACATATTACTGGATGTCTATAGTGGAGGACTATGTGTTCACCAAACAAACACATTTTGCCTTCCCCCTAGACACCCATTTCCCAGGCTAACTTGGAAGCAGGTGCATCTATGGAAGTGCATTCTGGCCAGCAGGAGATGAGCAGCAGGGCTGTGCATCATCTCCAGCCTGGCCCATAAAGCCTCCTGTGCAACCCACATGCAAACACTCTTTCTTCATCTGCCAGCAAGAGATAAATAATCCAGTGAAGGGCTACACAGCCTTAGGGAATGGCACAACCACAGGCTAAAAGAAGTCTGGGTGGCTGAATGTCTGCAAGGAACAGAGCCCGCCCTCCCTCAGATGGAAACAATCTAAATGAATCACTAGAATTTGGGGGTTCTCTGATAAAGCAGATAGCTTACTCTAACTGTGTAGTATATAATACACATTATCACCTTTAACCCTCCCAACAACCTGAGTGGTACACATTCCTATTTATGTTTTACTGGGGAGGAAACTGAGTCTCAGAGAAGACAAGTAATTTGCTCAAGGTCACACAGCTTCACACTGACACAGGCAAGATTTGAACCTATGAGTCTCTAACTCTAAAGTCCATCTTCTTTATGCCATACCACAAGGTTGCTACCCAAGCCCCTCTACACCTAATTCCTAGGCACCTTGGCCTGTTGCTGACAGTTTCTGCAGGGGCTGCTCCTGCACTATAGATGTGATAGTTCTCCACTATAGCATCTCACTTGGTGCTGAGATGTGTAAGGTATGGCAAGTAGGCCTTTCTAGAAGCCATAGGCAAAGAAAGGCTATAACCCAGCTTTTCAGCAATCAAGTACAGTAGTTCCCCCTTATCTATACAGCCTGTGTCCCAAGACCGTCAGCGTTTGCCTGAAACCATGAATAGTACTGAATGCATTTACTATGTTTTTTCTTATACATACATACCTCTGTGTGTGTTAGGTGCTCGGTCGTGTCCAACTCTTTGCAACCCCACTGGACTGTAGCCCACCAGGCTCCTCTGTCCATGGATTTCTCCAGGCAAGAATACTGGAGTGGGTAGCCATTTCCTTCTCCAGGGAATCTTCCTGACCCAGGGATCAAACCCAAGTCTCCATTGCAGGCAGGTTCTCTACCTTCTGAGCTACCAGGGAAACCCATACACACCTATGATGGAGTTTAATTTATAAACTAGGTGGGAGAATAACAACAATAACTAAAAATAGAGCAATTATACAATACATTGTAATATAAGTTATGTTAATGTGGTCTCTTTCCTTAATCAACTTCTAAAACCCCACTGGAAACGTGACAGTGGTTTCTGATGACAGACTCAGCCTCTCCAGTAATCTACTTTTTAGTTCAAACCTATCCCTGAATCTGTGTAACCATCCCTTACCTGCAGTAAATGGCTTACTGCCTCTCGCTTAAGGGGATCCCTTGCTGTAGTCTTTATATAGACTCAATGCTTCCTAGTGTGATATGTTGCCGTCAACTGGAACACATTTTCTGTTCATGTCTTCCACCCACAATTTAATACCTTTTTCCATCTTATAACTGAGCACTTATCACGCAGTATCACTGTAGTTTGAGGTGCTATGGCAAAAGTAGCACAAAATTCTTTTCCGTTGTTCACAATTTCACAGATAGAAGATTCATTCTTACTGTAGATCTTAGCAACCTCAGCATACAATTTTTTTTCTTTCCTTATTAAGTCAAAACCTTTTGCCTTTTCACTTTAAAAAGCACTTGACAGTTTCTCTTTCACATATCTGAATTGCTAGCATCACTACTCTTGTGCTTTGGGGCCATTAATAAGGGTTACCTGAATACAAGCACTGTGATACGAGTCAGCGGATCTGATAACTGAGATACCTATTACGTGACTAACAGGTGGGATGCACTGGACAAAGGCATGATTCACATGCTGGGTGGACAGGGCAGAATGGCTGTCCACCATTCTGTTCAGACTACACTGTTGAGACTACTCAGAACAGTGTACAATTTAAAAGTTATGAATTGCTTATTTCTGGAATTTTCCATTTACTATTTTCAGACCACAGTTGACTGTAGGTAACTGAAACCATGGAAAGTGAAACTGCAGATAAGAGGGTACTACTGTATGGTCCCTGGAGAAGGAAATGGCAACCCACTCCAGTATCCTTGCCTGGAAAATCCCATGGACAGAGGAGCCTGGTGGGCTGCAGTTCATGGGGTCACAAAGAGTCGGGTACAACTGAGCGACTAACACAACACACACACTGTATGGTCTTGGATCTGACTCAATTAGCCTGGGAACAGTAGCAGATAAAACTCACACTAAGACCAAATAATCAGAAATACCAATAATGTGCTCTGGGAAATAATCAGATGATGAGTATACCATTTTAATTTACCCTTAAAAGAGTCAATCTGACATCATTAAGAGTGACATTTAAATACTAATGGAAAAAAAGCAGTGCTCCTTAGTCTCTAGACAAGTATTTGAATGTTAATTAATTCTGAGAATAAGATGACCAGCTTCCAATATGAAGCGTCAAGAGGAAACAGAGTTCCTTTGCAGAGGAAGATAAAAGGCTGTGGCAGAGACATAATTAAATTACCTGGTTTCAAGAGTTTTTAAAAGAAATAAGCTATCCTTTGCAATGCAAATTCATACTGCCTCTTCTGTGAAGAGTGCATTTTAATGAAAAGACCAAAACACAGATTTCCAACATCAATGCCCTTTTAATGCAATGCCCTCATCACAGATCAAAATGGCTTTTACCAGAAAGGTGGCTAATGAGCTCATAAAGGTGTCAATATTGGAGACGAAAGCCAAGTGCCCTAGAAGCCAGCACACCACAAACACGTCCTGCATTGTCACAAAGAACACCAGCTTGAATTTTTGAACAGCAAACTATTTCTTTGTAAAGGCCTCCTGCAAAGTAGTACAAACTCAAAAACCATAGACTCAGAAAGATGTTAGGCTAAATATTTTATAATTAGGTTGCCTCAAAAGACGATCATTTTAATAAAGTAAACATTCAACCTGCTACACACTTATGCCACACTTATTAGCATTATCACTTGTACTGTGTAACTTGTACTGTTTGCAATAATTTTTTCACACATGATCTAAATCTTAGCCCTGTGAGACTAATATAAATTTGAACAATATATAGATGAGGAAATTAAGGCTCAGGAAGAATACATGGACTACCAAGATCACAGAGGTAAAGAAAGGTGAGGCCAGGTCTGGAACCCAGACTTCCAGTTCTAATTTTAATGATTTTCCCACTCTATTATATTACCTTACTTCTATTTTATGTAGTTGCTGTTAGTCCTGGCTATGAAGCACATTATTACTATAATATTACTAAGTATGCAAAGGACATAAATATTTGAGGACATAAATATTTGAGAAATAATCACAATTTAAACAAACTAAACAGGGCTCCTTTTTTGCTCCTTTGCAAAGGCCAACTCTAATAGCAAAAGTATGCTGGTTAGTTATTTATTATACAGATTTATATTTGAAAATATACATAACAAAAGGTCTTTATCTGTGATAAGTAAAGAGCACTTACGTATGAGTAAGAAAGAAATAAAAATACTGATAGAAAATAAGCAAAACCATAAACAGGTTATTCACACACACACACACACACAAAACTACAAATGACCAACTGAAAACTGGCTTGATCTCACCAGTAATAGAAGTGCAAACTGAGAAGAACAACGGTATTTTTTTCTATCAAACTGAAAGATACTAAAAATCACTAATTCTCTAGGTTTCAAGAGTAGAATCTATCATAACTGCAGGTGAGAAGTTTGATGATACAGTTCGCAGGGGAAGAAAAGTGTTCATGCTAGCTGGCCCCATACTTCCAGTTTCAGGATTTAATTCCAAGGAGATAGAAAAGGACTAAAAAATATATACAAGTAAATGTTCATGACCATAGTGTTTGTAACAATGAATAAAATAAAAAAGAACTTAAATTCATAACGTAAGGGTATTAATTAAATACTAAGGGTTTAGACTGCATATCTAGTGCCCCAATTTTTAAGACTCACAATCAAGAGACAAGCTCCCAAACACCTAGCTCTAAAAGCCAATGGGGCTGTATCCACAGGACCACAAGACTAGAGCAAAGCAGCAGTTCTTAGGCAGGTGAGCACTTGCCAAGACTACTCCTCAGAGGCCCAGTGCAAAGGGAATGGGCAAAAATGCCCATCTCCCAGTCTTTACCTACAAGATGTTTAAGTGCAACTTAAGCTACTGTCTGAGGGTCCGACTTCCAATTTAGCATGCATCTAGAGGCTGGCTACAATCCACACCTGAGCCTGGGGGAGCTGATGGGCACTTACTCCACTCTCTCCCTCTGACCTGCTCCAAGGATAAAAACAAATTACCAGCATCACTCTGGAAGAAACTCACACACATTTCTGGTGTCCCAGCTTCTGCAGCTGCCGCCTGAGAGATGGGCTCCCAGATTGCCTAGCTCTGACATCCAGCAGGGCTTGCATTCAGAGTCCCACAAAACAGTAGCAAACAAAGAATCAGTTCTTAAAAGGCATGTGTGAGCACTCATTCTTGTTATACCATCAGGGGTCAACACAGAGGGAACAGGCAAAAATGCCCATCTTCTAGTTTTCCCTGGGAGAGGTTTGACTGCACACTCTATAAGCTGCTGCTTGAGGATCTGGCTTCTAATTAGCATGCATATAAGAGGTGACTATAATCCTACTACTGGGAGCCACTAAGGACAAAGATGGCAGTTGGACAATCTTTCAGAGACAACAAGCTCAGACAAGGTTGACTGATAAGGTTCAACTCCTACATAAAATCACACTGTCAAGAATGAAAGAAGTAGCTGTTTTACCTAATGCACAGACCAACGCAGAGAATAAGGCTAATGAAGAAACAGGAGACAATGTTCCAAACAAAAGAACAAGATAAACCTCCAGAAACCAGTCTTAATAAAATAGAAATGACTGATTTACCTTATAGAGAGTTCAAAATATTGATCATTAAGATGTTTACTGAGGTCAGAAGAGCAATGCCTAAATAAAGTGAGAATTTCAACAAAGAGACAGAAAATATTAAAAAGTAATGAACATAAATAATAGAGCTAAGGAACACAATAACTGAACTGAAAAATTCAGTAGAGGAACTCAACAGCAGACTAGACCAAGTGGAAGAAAGGATCAGCAAACTTGAATGCAGGGCAGTGGAATTCATCCAGAAAAGCAAAAAGAAAAGAGAATAAAGAAGAATAACAATAGCTTAAGGAACTTATGGGACAGCACCAAGCAGATCAATATTTGCACTTAAGATCTCATAATAGACAGAGACAAAGAAAGAGAGAGGGGGGAGAAAGTGTATTCAAAGAAATAATGGCTGAAAAATTCTCTTATCTGGAGATGTTTATATCCAAATACAGAAAGTCCAAAAAGTACCAAATAAGGTTAATTCATAGAGACCCACACAGCAACATATTGTAATTAAATTGTCAAAATTAAAGACAAAGAGAAAATCTTAAAAGCAGCAAGAGAAAAACAACTTGTTACATACAAGAGAACTCCCATAAGACTCTGAGCAGATTTTTCAGCAGAAACTTTACAGGCCAGAAGGAAGTGGAATAATATATTCAAAGTGCTAAAAGAAAAAAGCTGCCAACCAAGAATGCTCCACCCAGCAATGCTGTCACTCAGAATTAAAGAAGAGATAAAGAGATAAACAAAAACTGAAGGAGTTCATCATCACTAGACTAGCCTTACAAGAAATGTTAAAGAGAGCTATTCAAGCTGAAATAAAAAGATGCTAATTAGTAACAGGAAAACATCTGAAAGAATAAAATCCCCTGATAAAGGTGAACACAGAGCTAAATTCAGAATACTCTAATATTGTAATGGTGATGGATAAATAACTTATAGTTCTAGTATAAAGGTTAAAAGGTAAAAGTATTAAAAGTAGCTATACCTACAATAATCTGTTAATAGACACACAGTATAAAAAGATGTAAAGTGTGACATGAAAAACATACAATATGGGTAAAGGGGAATGTAAAAATGTAGAGCTTTTGTATGCATTTGAGGTTAAGTTGCTATCAGCTTAAAATAAACTGTTGTAAATACAAGATGTTTTATGTAAGTCTTGTGGTACCACAAAGCAAAAGCCTATAGTATATACATAAAAAAATTAAGGTAAAAGCATCTATGTATACTACTATAGCGGAGACGGAAATGGCAACCCACTCCAGTACTCTTGCCAGGAAACTCCCATGGACGGAGGAGCCTGGTAGGCTGCAGTCCATGGGGTCGCTAAGGGTCGGACATGACTGAGAGACTTCACTTTCACTTTTCACTTTCATGCATTGGAGAAGGAAATGGCAACCCACTCCAGTGTTCTTGCCTGGAGAATCCCAGGGACGGGGGAGCCTGGTGGGCTACCGTCTATGGGGTCGCACAGAGTCAGACACGACTGAAGTGACTTAGCAGCATACTACTATAGAAAATTACCCAATCACAAAAGAAGAAAGTAAGAGAGGAAGATAAGAACTATCAAAAAGCCAGAAAATAATTAACAAAATGGCAGTAGTAAGTCTATACTTATCAATACTTGAACTGTATTCATAAATGGACTAAATTATCCAATCAAAAGACACAGAGTGACTGAATGGATTAAAAAGGAAGCCTCTACCATATGCTATATATAAGAGACTCACTTTAGCCTTAAGTATACAAATAGTCTGTAAGTGAAGGGAAAAGATATTTTATAAAAATGAAAACCAAAAGAAAGACAAAATAGACTTTAGCTAAAAATTGTAACAAGAGACAAAGAAGCTCATCATATAATTATAAAAGGGTTAATTCATCAAGTGGATATAACAGTTATAGATATTTATGCACTCAACATTGAATAAATTAGATAAAATCAGAAATGAAAGAGGAGACATTGCAACAATAACATAAAAACACCAAGGAACATAAGAAACTACTATGAAAAGTTATACACCAAAAAGTTAGATTACCTAAAAGAAATGGATAAGTTCCTAGAAACATACAACCTACCAAGACTGAATCATGAAGAATCAGAAAATTGCACAGACCAATTACTAGTAAGGATACTTAAATTAGTAATCAAAAACCTCCCAACAAAGAAAAGACCAGGATCAAGTGGTTTTACTAGTGAATGCTATCAAACATTTAAAAAATTAATGCCAATCCTCCTCAAACTCTCCCAAAAAATACAAGAGGAGGGAATACTTCTAAACTCATTTTATAAGACTACCAGAAAATATAATTATAGGTCAATATCTGTAATGGTCATAGATGCAAAAAACTCAACAAAATATTAGGAAACTGAATTCAACAGTACATTAAAAGGATCATACACCATAATCAAGTGGCATTTATTCCTGGGATGCAAAAGTGATTCAATATATGCAAATCAATAAAGGTGACACACATTATAAAATGAATAAAGAATATATGATCATCTCAATAGATGTAAAAAAAAATATTTAACAAAATGTGACATCCTTTCATGATAAAAACTCATGACATATTGGGTATAGAAGGAATGTACCTAAATAAAGGTCACATATGACAAGCCAATAGCTAACATCATACTCAGTGGTGAAAACATGAAAGCTTTTCCTCTAAGATCAGGAACAAGCAAGGATGCCCACTTTCACCACATTAGTCAAGAGAATACTAAAAGTCCTAGCCAGAACAATTAGGAAAGAAAATAAATAAATAAAAGGCATCCAAGTGAGAAAAGTAGAAATAAAATTGTCTGTCTGCAGGTGAGATGATATTATACACAGAAAATCTAAAAGACTCCACTAAAAATCTCTTAAAACTAATAAATGAATTCAGTAAAGTTTCAGGATAAAAAAAAATCAATATATGAAAATCAGCTGCATTTCTATAAAATAACAACAAACTATCAGAAAGAGAAATTAAGAAAAAATAACCCCATTTACTAGATAGCTAGTGGGAAATTGCTGCAAAACACAGGGTGCTAAGCCCAGTGCTCTGTGGATAATCTAAAGAGGTAGGATGATGGGTGGGGTGGGAGGGAGGGTCATGAGGGAGGGAATATATATGTACTTTTGGCTGATTCACATTGATGTACAGCAGAAATCAATACAACATTGTAAAGCAATTATCCTCCAGTTAAAAAATGACCCCATTTACGATAGTATCAAAAAGAACAAAATATACAGGAATAAATTTAACCAAGGAGGTGAAAGATCTGTATACTGAAATCTGTAACACTTCGATGAAGAAATAAATGAAAAGATATGTGTTCATGGAATGGAAAAATTATTGCTAAAATGTCCACACTCAAAGCAATCTACAGATTCAGTGAAATCCCTATCAAAATTCCAATGGCATTTTTCACAAAAATAAAAAAAAAACAATCCTAAAATTTGAACTTTTCATGTGGTTCTTCTTTACTGACTATGCCAAATCCTTTGACTGTGTGGATCACAACAAACTGTGGAAAATTCTTCAAGAGATGGGAATACCAGACCACCTGACCTGCCTCCTGAGAAATCTGTATGCAAGTCAAGAAGCAACAGCTAGAACTGGACATGGGACAACAGACTGGTTCCAAATAAGGAAAGGAGTATCATCAAGCCTAGTATGTTGTCACCCTGCTTATTTAACTTATATGCAGAGTACAGCATGAGAAATGCTGGGCTGGATGAAGCACAAGCTGGAATCAAGACTGCCAAGAGAAATATCAATAACCTCAGATATGCAAATGCCATCACACTTATGGCAGAAAGGGAAGAAGAACTAAAGAGCAGCTTGATGAAAGTGAAAGAGGAGAGTGAAAAAGTTGGCTTAAAACTCAATATTCAGAAAACTAAGATCATGGCATTTGGTCCCATCACTTCATAGTAAATAGATGGGGAAACAATGGAAACAGTGACAGACTTTATTTTTTTGGGCTCCAAAATCATTGCAGATGGTCCATGGAATTAAAAGACACTTGCTCCTTGGAAGAAAAGCTGTGACCAACCCAGACAGCATATTAAAAAGCAGAGACATTACTTTGCCAACAAAGGTTTCTCTAGTTAAAGCTATGGTTTTACAAGTAGTCTGTATGGATGTGAGAGTTGGACATAAAGAAAGCTGAGCACTGAAGAAGTGATGCTTTTGAACTGTAGTGTTGGAGAAGACTCTTGAGAGTCCCTTGGACTGCAAGAAGATCCAACCAGTCCATCCTAAAGGAAATCAGTCCTGAATACTCACTGGTAGGACTGATGCTGAAGCTGAATCTCCAATACTTTGGCACCTGATGGGAAGAACTGACTCATCTGAAAAGACCCTGATGCTGGGAAAGATTGAAGGCGGGAGGAGAAGGGGACAAAAGAGGATGAGATGGTTGGATGGGATCACCAACTCAATGGTCATGAGTCTGTGTAGGCTCCGGGAGTTGGTGATGGACAGGGAAGCCTGGCGTGGTGCAGTCCATGGGGTCGCAGAGTCGGACATAACTGAGCAACTGAACTGAACTGAACTTTCCAGTTTTCCCAGCACATTTACTGAAGACACTCTCCTTTCTACATTGTATATTCTTGGCTCCTTTGGTGAAAACTAGTTGATCATTTGTGCATGGGTTTTTGTTTGTTTTTTCTGAGCTGTCTATTTGGTTTCATAGATGCCTCCTGGAGGCATCACACTTTCTGATTTTGAATTATATTACAAAGTTATCATCATCAAAATAGTATGGTATTGGCATAAAACTAGACATACAGATCAATGGAGGCGAACATAGAACTCAGAAAAAAAAAACAAACCCGTGCACATATGGTCAACTAGTTTTCAACAAAGGAGCCAATTATATACAATATAGAAAGGAGAGTCTTTTCAATAAATCATGCTGGGAAAACTGGACAACCATATGCAAAGCAATGAAAGTGTACCTCGATCATATACCATATCCAAAAATCAACTCAAAATGTATTAAAGGGTACTTCTCAGTAGTTAAGAATCCATCTGCCAATGCAGGGGATATGAGTTTGATCCCTGGTCCATGAAGATCCCACATGCCATGGAGTAACTAAGCCCATGTGCCACAACTACTAAGCCCACACTCTAGAGCCCACAAACCATAACTACTGAATCCCATGCACCTAAAGCCTGTGCTCTGCAACAAGAGAAGCCACTGCAATGGGAAGCTATCACAATGCAACGAAGAATAGCCCCTCCTTGCTGCAACTAAAGAAAGCCCAGGCACAGCACTAAAGACCTAGTACAGTCAAAAATAAATAAATAAGAATTAAAAATTAACCCGCCAAAATGAATTAAAGACATGAGGATAAAACCTGAAACTCCCAGAAGAAAACATGGAAGCTCCTTGGCACTAATCTGGCAATACGTTTTCGGATTTGACACCAAAAGCAAAGACAATAAAACAAAAGTAAACAAGTGGGACTATACCAAACTAACAAGCTTCTGCACAAGAAAGCAAACCATCAGCAAAATGAAAAGGCAGCTTATCTCCTAGGAGGTAATATTTCCTGGGAGGAAATATTTGCAAATCACATATCCAATAAGGAACTAATATCCAAAATATACAAAGTACTCATACAACTCAACAGCAAAACAAACCAAATAGCCTATTTTAAAAATGAACAAAGGATTGGAATAGACATTTTCCAAAGGAGACATGCAAATGGCCAGGTACATGAAAAGGTGCTCAGCATCACTAATCATCAGCAAAACACAAACCAAAACCACTATGAGATAGTATTCACATTTCTTAGAATGTCTTTTATCAAAAAGACAAGAGAGAACACATGCTGACAGGATGTAGCATGTCAGAGATGCAGAGAAAAAAAGAACACTTGTACATTGCTTGTGAGAATGTAAAGTGGTACAATCACTATAGAAAACAGTATGGAGGTTTCTTAAGAAATTTAAAACGTAAATACAATATGATCCAATAATCTCGCTTCTGGATATACACATGAAGGGAATGAAATTACTCTCTTGAAAAGATATATCTGTACTCTAATACTCATTGCACCATTATTCACCAGAGTGAAGGTATAGAAACCACCTAAGTGTCTGTTGACACAATAATGGATGAACAAAATGTGATATATCAATATTTAATGGAATATTATCCAGCCTTAAAAAAGAAGGAAATCTTGCCACATGCAACAACATGAATAAACCTAAAAAGCACTATGCTAAATGAAGTAAGTCAGAGAGAAAAAGATAAACACTGCCTAGTATCATTTATATGTGGAATCTAAAAGGAAAAAAGTCAGACTCACAGAAACAAGGAGTAGAACAGTGGTTGCTGAAGAAGCTGAACTTGAATGTTTCTATGAAGACCTATGAGACCTTCTAGAACTGACACTCAAAAAAGATGTCCTTTTAATTATAGGGGACTGGAATGCAAAAGTAGGAAGTCAAGAAACACCTGGAGTAACAGGCAAATTTGGCCTTGGAGTACAGAATGAAGCAGGGCAAAGGCTAATAGAGTTTTGCCAACAGAACACACTGGTCATAGCAAACACCCTCTTCCAACAACACAAGAGAAGACTCTACACATGGACATCATCAGATGGTCAACATCGAAATCAGATTGATTATATTCTTTGCAGCCAAAGGTGGAGAAGCTCTATACAGTCAGCAGAAACAAGACCGGGAGCTGACTATGGCTCAGATCATGAACCCCTTATTGCCAAATTCAGACTTCAAGTGAAGAAAGTAGGGAAAACCACTAGACCATTCAGGTATGACCGAAATCAAATCCCTTACGATTATACAGTGGAAGTCACAAATAGATTTAAGGGACTAGATCTGAAAGACAGAGTGCCTGAAGAACTATGGACAGAGGTTTGTGACATTGTACAGGAGGCAGGGATCAAGACCATGTCCAAGAAAAAGAAATGCAAAAAGGCAAAATGGTTGTCTGAGGAGGCCTTAAAAATGGCTGAGAAAAGAAGAGAAGCAAAAAGCAAAGGAGAAAAGGAAGATATTCCCATCTGAATGCAGAGTTCCAAAGAATAGCAAGGAGAGATAAGAAAGCATTCCTCAGTGCTCAGTGCAAAGAAATACAGGAAAAGAATAGAATGGGAAAGACTAGAGATCTCTTCAAGAAAATTAGAGATACCAAGGGAACATATCATGCAAAGATGGGCACAATAAAGGACAGAAATGGTATGGACCTAACAGAAGAAGAAGATATTAAGAAGAGGTGACAATAAAACACAGAAGAACTATACAAAAAAGATCTTCACAACCCAGATAATCACAATGGTGTGATCACTCCCCTAGAGCCAGACATCCTGGAATGTGAAGTCAAGTGGGCTTTAGGAAGCATCACTTTGAACAAAGCTAGTAGAGGTGAGCAGCAGTGGAGGTGATGGAATTCCAGTTGAGCTATTTCAAATCCTAAAGATGATGCTGTGAAAGTGCTGCACTCAATATGCCAGCAAATTTGGAAAACTCAGCAGTGGCACAGGACTGGAAAAGATCAGTTTTCATTCCAATCCGAAAGAAAGGCAATGCCAAAGAATGTTCAAACTACTACACAATTGCACTCATCTTACATGTTAGCCAACAAATTGCCAACATTCGTTGGATCATCAAAAAAGCAAGAGTTCCAGAAAAACATCTACTTCTGCTTTATTGACTATGCCAAAGCCTTTGACTGTATGGATCACAACAAACTGTGGAAAATTCTTCAAGAGATTGGAATACCAGACCACCTTACCTGCCTCCTGAGAAATCTGTATGCAGGTCAAGAAGCAACAGTTAGAACTAGACATGGAACAACAGACTGGTTTCAAATAGGGAAAGGAGTACGTCAAGGCTGTGTATTGTGACCCTGCTTATTCAACTTATATGCAGAGTATGTCAGGTGAAACGCTGGGCTGGATGAAGCACAAGCTGGAATCAAGATTGCCGAAAGACATATCAATAACCTCAGATATGCAGATGATACCACCCTCGTGGCAGAAAGGGAAGAAGAACTAAAGAGCCTCTTGATGAAAGTGAAAGAGGAGAGTGAAAAAGTTGGCTTAAAACTCAACATTCAGAAAACTAAGAAATCATGGCATCTGGTCCCATCACTTCAGGGCAAATAGATGGGGAAACAATGGAAACAGTGACAGACTTCATTTTGGGGGTCTCCAAAATCACTGCAGATGGTGACTGCAGCCATGGAATTAAAAGATGCTTGTTCCTTGGGGAAAATGTTATGACCAACCTAGACAGTATATTAAAAACAGAGACATTACTTTGCCAACAAAGGTCTGTCTAGTCAAAGGTATGGTTTTACCATTAGTCATGTATGGATGTGAGAGTTGGAATATAAAGAAAGCTGAGTGCCGAAGAATTGATGCTTTTGAACTGTGGAGAAGACTCTTGAGAGTCCCTTGGACTGCAAGGAGATCCAACCAGTCCATCCTAAAGGAAATCAGTCCTGAATATTCACTGGAAGGACTGATGCTGAAGCTGAATCCCCAATACTCTGGCAACCTGATGGGAAGAACTGACTCATTGGAAAAGACCCTGATGCTGGGAAAGATTGAAGGCGGGAGGAGAAGGGGATGACAGAGGATGAGATGGTTGGATGGCATCACTGACTCAATGGACATGACTTTGAGTAAACTCTGGGAGTTGGTAATGGACAGGAAGGCCTGGCATGGTGCAGTACATGGGGTCGCAAAGAGTCGGACATGACTGAGCGACTGAACTGAGGTGTAGGGGGAATGACGCTGCTGCTGCTGCTAAGTTGCTTCAATCGTGTCCAACTCTGTGGGACCCCACAGACAGCAGCCCACCAGGCTCCGCCGTCCCTGGGATTCTCCAGGCAAGAATACTGGAGTGGGTTGCCATTTCCTTCTCCAGTGCATGAACAGAGGTTGATAAAACAGTAGCAACTTTCAATTATAAGATGAGTGAGGTCTGAGGATTAAATGTATAACATTGTGACCATAGATGATAATACTGTATTGTATAACTGAAATTTGACTTGCTAGGAGAGTAGACCTTATGTGGTGGAAGGAAGGAAAGGTGGGTAGGGGGGATAAAGGAAGGAAACAGAATTGAAAAATTTTAAATACTAAATTGTTCTCGGTAATTACTTTGTTGGTGGTAGTGTTAGTATTGTTACAGTGAGACTACTGTGTGTATATTTTGAAATATAGTAAATGAATTATTTTTAAAAGCTGAAAACAGGGCAAACAGAACAAATGTATACATAACATATCAAATGCAAGACAGCACAACACAACTTACTGGCAATATGCTGAGGAAACACAAAGTAAGGTACACAGGGGTCTAAGGGAAATGAAGTTGATCAGAGAAGACTTCTTATATAAGAAGGGGCTACAATTATAGCTTCAGTTCAGTTCAGTTCAGTCGCTCAGTCGTGTCCGACTCTTTGTGACCCCATGAATCGCAGCACGCCAAGCCTCCCTGTTCATCACCAACTCCCGGAGTTTACCCAAACTCATGTCCGTCAAGTCAGTGATACCATCCAGCCATCTCATCCTCTGTCGTCCCCTTCTCCTCCTGCCCCCAAGCCTTCCCAGCATTAGGGTCTTTTCCAATGAGTCAACTCTTTGTATGAGGTGGCCAAAGTATTGGAGTTTCAGCTTCAACATCAGTCCTTCCAATGAACACCCAGGACTGATCTCCTTTAGGATGGACTGGTTGGATCTTCTTACAGTCCAAGGGACTCTCAAGAGTCTTCTCCAACACCACAGTTCAAAAGCATCAATTCTTCGGCGCTCAGCTTTCTTCACTGTCCAACTCAATATCAAAAAAAGAGCAAGACACACCACTTTTCCCCAGACCAGCTGCACCTTGGAGTTTGTTTTAACCTTGACCAAAGGCAGAATGAGAACTAGAAAGAAGCATGAGAAGCTATGATACAAATGAACTTACAAAACAGGTGGCGCTAGTGGTAAAGAACCTGCCTACCAATTCAGGATATTTGGGTTTGATCCCCGGCTCAGGAAAATCCCCTGGAGGACAGCATGGCAATCCACAGAGTCAGACAAGACTGAGCGACTTTCACTTTGCATAGGATATCTCTATTTCAAAAAATATTTTGCCTGTATAATACTTTTCTTTCAAATATGAATAATTTTAAAACCTATGCAAATGTTCTTTGGATGGCAACAAACTACATCTTTAAGTATGTCCATTTCAATCACTTTTGAAATGTTTGTTAAAAGTTCTAAAACTATGCCTCCCAGGATTACTGGTCAGAGTTCCTTACTCTGAACCAAGACACTCTGCTAAGATCACACACAGTAATCTTTTATAAATTCACAGGAAAGAAGTTGATAAACAAAACATTCTCAATGTACAGTATTTTTCAAAAAAATTTTAAAGGCTGTGGCACTAATTAATGAATGCTTTTCCTGAAGAATCCTAGAGGAAGAGAAGAGATAAAGGACTAAAATTTACTGGGGAAAAAAAAATGAGCAATAGCTGATCACGCTTAGTCCAACATCTTTTTTGTTTCCACTGACATGTGTGACTGGAGCTAACATAATCCTAGGAGAGAACACCCGGAGACCAGTTCGCTCACCCAGCCTGGAGAGGCTCCCGTCCCCACCACACAGCTGCACTGTGGAGACCTTTGTAAGGCACAAGGAAGCTGGTGTTTACTGGGAAAAGTACTGCTCCAGGAATCCGATGACCTGAGGAAAACCTCTTGGATCTTAGTTCCTCATCTTTGAAGCAGAGATAAAATATTTGTCCTGCCTACTTCACATGGGGCTAAATAGATCATGCATTTTAAAGGGCAGTGTAAACTACTAAGCACTCTACAAAGAGAATGCATGATTATTTTTACTACTATTATTAATTAAGTCTTCATTAAAAACAAAAAAGAAAACCAGTAATTCCCTCTTGAACTTTCTCTGAATGACTTCAAAAAGCCCCTTACTCCCTGAGCAGCAGGAAATTTGTGCTAAAATGATGCTTATCTTCAAGCATGACAAGCTCACAGTCTAATCACTAATAACTTCAAAAATATTGAGCTTTTTTTGCTTTTTGGATTGGACCTAATCTACATTTCCAATTTATAACCACACTCAAGATTTAAAATATCCATTCAGCCATATCTCAATTTCTGAATTAGAGAAATTTATTGATCCCTTAAGTTCAGGTCTCCATAGAGATTTCCTTCCCAAACAGTTCAAAATTGGATGAATGCCTTTCATTAAAATGAGGTATTACCCTCTTTACCACATTCACAGAAAGTTAATTTCTGGCACATAAAATTGCATCAAAAAGCTGTTAGGAAAGATAACATTTTTTACATACTATAATGCTCTCCATTCCACTCCCTGTAGACTAATAATAGTAATAATAACTACTAAATACCACAAAGAATTCTGTAGTTAGGAGGAAAACTGTTCTAAGAATACCACAGACATTTTCCTAGCAGGAAGGTGAATTTCCTACATAACTGAGGCTCTTAAACTCTCCTCCGATGAAAAAGTAAAAAGAAAGAAAAAGGAGTTAAAAAAAAAGAGCATGAAGAAATATGATATGAAATGAAATATTATATGAAGCTTTGCAGTGACTTTATTAAACCCCATCAAGAGAAGAAGGACTAAGAACCACTCCTCTGCATGGCCTTTGTCAGCTAAGAACACCACCATCCAAGCAGTTACACAAACCAGAAACTCCCAAGTTGTCCTTGCATGCTCCTTCCTCTTCTGCACATTAGGCCTGTTCTCTTCTCTCCCTAAACATTTCCAGAACTCTCTCACTTGCCTCCATCCCCACGATTGACACTCATCTGGGTTAGTGACTGCATATGGAGCCTTCAGTCAGGTCTCCCTGACCCCAGTCTTATCATTTCCAATCCACTGTTCACAGCAGCCACAATGATCTTTCTTAAGCCCAAAACCTGATCATGTCTGTGTGTGGGTTAGTCGCTCAGTCGTGTCCAACTCTTTAAAACCCGATGGACTGTAGCCCACCAGGCTCCAATGTCCATGGGATTCTCCAGGCAAGAATACTAGAGTGGGTGGCCACTCCCTCCTCCAGGGGATTTTCCCGACCCAGGGACTGAACCCGGGTCTCCTGCATGGCAGACAGATTCTTCACCATATGAGCCACGGGTCATGTCTGACTGCCTGATTAAGACAGCTCACCAGGGGGGTGGGGGGAGTCCTAAATCCAACTAAACTGTTCAAAATCTGAGCCGTACACATGGTTCCAGTGCCATCTCCCAACCCAAGCTGGCTCCAAGCACTCTGCCCCCGACTGTCCTGAGGTCCTTAAAATTCCCTGGATAAGTCATACTGTCTCTCTGCTCCCGGGCTGTGGGGAAGACAGAGCAACCTAAAGAAATAGGGTTTATCTCTCTCATTTAACAAGAAGATCATGAGTAAGTGGCAGGAGACACTGTGAACATCTCAATGGTTTCAGAGACAGTGAATTGCTCTTGTTCTGGCCTCTCCCTCAAGGGCCCAGATGGAAGCCACAGACAATGCATTCATATTCTAGGCACAAAGAAAGTAGGAAGAGAAACTAGAAAATAGGGGTGGGACTATGAAAAATAATAATAATAGCCAAGAGTATGTTTCAGTTCAGTTCAGTTCAGTCCAGTCGCTCAGTCGTGTCCGACTCTCTGCGACCCCATGAATTGCAGCACGCCAGGCCTCTCTGTCCATCACCAACTCCTGGAGTCTACCCAAACCCATGTTCATCGAGTCGGTGATGCCATCCAACCATCTCATCCTCTGTCGTCCCCTTCTCCTCCCGCCCCCAATCCTACCCAGCATCAGGGTCTTTTCCAATGAGTCAACCCTTCGCATGAGGTGCCCAAAGTATTGGAGCTTCAGCTTCAACATCAGACCTTCCAGTGAACACCCAGGATTGATCTCTTTTAGGATGGATTGATTGGATCTCCTTGCAGTCCAAGGGACTCTCAAGAGTCTTCTCCAACACCACAGTTCAAAAGCGTCAATTCTGCGGCGCTCAGCTTTCTTCACCGTCCAACTCTCACATCCATACATGACCACTGGAAAAACCATAGCCTTGACTAGATAGACTTTTGTTGGCAAAGTAATGTCTCTGCTTTTAAACATGCTATGTAGGTTGGCCATAACCTTCCTTCCAAGGAGTAAGCGTCTTTTAATTTCATGGCTGCAGTCACCATCAGCAGTGATTCTGGAGCCCAAAAAAGTAAAGTCTGTTTACTTCAGGCTAAACAGTGTTCTAAGTGCTTTAAACTCATTTAAATCATTCAAAGTTTTGAGGTAGACATTCTATTCTATTCTATTCCTCACTTTTAAGGGTATAACTTGCCCAAGGTTCTATGACTAGGAAGTGGACAATTCAGGATGCAAACCCAGAGCCCATGTTCTTTAACTAGATCTACTCAGCCTCCCCAAAGCAAACAAAAACAGCCTGTCAAATATGTTCTAGATAGATGCTCCTTCCCCAGCCTCTGCTTCTAATTCACCAGGTATCATTACTGAGATGCTGGAGGAAGGGTGTGGAGCCTCTGTCACAGGGTCTGGGCATTGGCAGCACAGCCTGGGCCACAATTACACGTATGCTCATGAAATAAAAACGTTCCCTGTGCAGAAAAGCAAGAAAACTACTGTCTTCCCAATTTTAGTTTTTGCCTTTAACAATCTTTTTTCAAAGGAGAGGCTAGACAAAAAGAAAAAATAAAAAGAATTTCTAAACTTGAATCCAAAATGCTCATTACAAGTATATTTGTTATTCATAAGACTCATCATTTCAGGCTCAAAAACTCAAAATGAGAGAGGCATTTTAGCCACACAAAAAGAAAACATGCCTTGATTTACAGCCCCTATAACTGAGCTGTGAATTTACTCTTTTCCTGTTAGCAGATTTTTTTTTTTAATAGAGAGGAAGAAAACTTCTGGTCACTTTTTTCTTAGATCACCACAAGTTCACCTCCACATCTCAGAACATACAGCTATGGGAGAAAAATATGGCAGCAGTGAGTCCAGAAATACAGAGCATCCCATCTAGAAGGGCAGCCTGATAAGTGCAGAGAAAGGCCAGGTTTAGAAGTCGGCGCCACAGCTTGACAGCACCTCCAATTTGCCCTGTTGCCTGAGTCTGAACTTTCTCATCTGAAAGGAAGGAAAAGGTCTACCTTGTGGAGTTGTCATGGAGATCAGGGAAAGAGTTGTGAAATTCTCTCAGACCATCGCATTCAAGACAATAGTATTATCGTTCTCCAAGCCGGGGAGGGTTCCAGGTAGCTTTACCTTCCTGCCAGGGCTATTCCCATTGCTGTGGATGCAAACATCCCAGGGAAAGCACTCTCACTCAGGTGTTGCCCACCCCCATTAAAGGAGACCAGCACAGCTGTGGCCTCCCAACAGGAAAGCAGTTTGTTGGGTTTCTGTTTATTTGATTTGGGTGTTTTTTACCTTTCATGTTCTTTACTACATTTTAGCACTTAGGAAGGGATACATTTTAAAAATGAAAACACTTCACCAATTCAAATAAGAAATGCTACGTATGTGTAAAAACATTGCATTCTATCTGGAAGGGACTGTAAGAAATGAGTCATGGCAGGCACTCTGGGTTAGGGAGACTGAGGGACTGGAGATAGGAGCAGAAAGGAGACCTTCGCCATTTGGAACTTGTGCAAGTTAGCAGTTCAAAGTAAGTAAAATGTTCGATCTTAAGACAGAGCATTAAATAAAGGCCTATCATTTATCATTTAGGGTTCAGCTCAACTTTCACCTTGACTCAACCAAACACTTAAGAGCCAAGTCCTATGACTCATAGGACTTCACTGACCTCATGGCTCTTCCTGACTGACCTCCCCTTGCTCTGAATGTCCACTGCTCTCCTCTCCATAATTTAGCTCCCAATCACTTCCTTTGCATTTATAAGCTGGTTCAAGAAAGTCAGGCATATTTCTCCAATACACTGCAAATCCTTAAAGGGAAGGAACAAGCCTCGTGATTCCTTACTGCTCTCAGCCTCATCCCAGGAATGGTGGCAATTAACATCACCGCCTGACATAACTTAAGAGTAGCTATTGCTACTCTCTATCATATGTTCTTTATTCAGAACATATGATGAAACCCAGAAGAAGTAGACTATCACTTTAAAGATAATGAGTCCTTTCTTGAATTTAAAAAAGGGTTTCAAGTCATTAACATTTTCAAATTTATTTTCAACTTATTGGGCTTTTACTTTCTGCTGAGCTGGGTCTTCGTTTTAGGTGTTCATTGCCATTGGGTAGTATTTCCTTTAATGCTGGGAAGAAACAAAGCTCCAAAGATGGCAGGAAAGCAAAGCGCTGCCTCCAGGAAGATATGGCAGTTTTCTGAACTCAGAGTACTCATCTGCCTTCTTCCACTTTAAAGCAGAGGCAGAATTTTTCTGAAAATTAGCAAGAAACCCATCAGGGCCCAAAGCATACTGAGAAACAGAGAATTAAAATTGGGGAAATTACTGAGGATTTTTCTCTCCATTCCTATTTGTCACAAAATGAAACCAGTGCTCGTAAGACCAATGTGGTCACACAGTGACTTTTGCTGAAAATATGACAGAGTCCATCTAATAGTGCTGTAACAGAGAAACTGAAAGAGTTGCAGAGAGTCAAAAGGAGCAGTTTGAGTCTGTCATGAGACACTGGAAAGGAGATGCCAAGCCAGGCCAGCTGACCTCCCCCACCCCTCTCCCTGTACAACCGAACCTGCCTTTCTTTCAGCTGTCTCTCACCCCACTAATGGCCACTCCACCAAGCCACATTTCTGTCTCACAAACCAGAAGTCATCCTTGATTTCTGTCTTAAGCCCCACTACCGACTTCTCCCCATTGACACCACTGCCTCTTTCATCTCAGTCACCCTCACCTCTTGCTCAGTCATACCAAGTAAGTTGGCCTTTTGCAAAATCACCTCATGCCTTTCACCTCCCCCATAGCTGGGTCGCTCTGCCTCTTGCACTAGAAATTCCCCTCACTCCAAATCTCTGCTTGTCAAAACTCCAACCAGTCTTAAAAGCCCAGATAAAATGTCGCCATGTTGATAACATACCTCTTAATCCCATAATTTCCTAATACTCCTTTTTTTTCCCCTATGGTAGAGAGATTTTGTGGGAGGTGATTTCCATGCTTCCACTCTGGCCACCCCCTAAAATGTCTTCTCCATACCTCATACAGATTGGATGTTTTTAAAAATAAAATCCCACAAGACACTCATTTTCAGTGGCTTCTCACTCCACCCAGAATTCAACCCCAGCTCCTCAAGGATCCAGGCCCCCCTTCCTTTTAGATCTTGCCTTGGCCATGCCCACCCTGATCCTCCAGCCATCCTGACCTCCTGACAGTTCTACAGCGACCCACTCCTCTCCTCTGCGTCTCTGCACCTACATTCCCTCTGACCGGGCCACTCTTCTCTTGCCTCTCCCCAGGACAGGCTTGCTCTCATCCTTCAGCCGTCTCCTGGAATATCCCTCCTAAATCCCTTCGCAGACTACACGAGGAAGACAGCTTCCCCCTTTACTTGCTGCCACTGCAAAGAGCAACTATTTCCTTCAAAATCCTTTCACAACCTGTAATTACTTGATATTCGTTTGCCTGCTTCTAGTCTTTCCAGTAGCACACAAGCTCCTGGGAGGCAGTAATCGTACCTAGCATTGCCCCTGTTGTTACTGCCAGTTCCCGGCAGAATGCCTGGCAGATGGAGGGAGGGGTTAGTGAATGAATGAATGAACAAATGAGTGCAAAAAGTCATTTCTCCCCACAAATGATAAAGATGTCATTTTTACCTTAGAACCTTTACCTCAGAACCCCAAGGAATTTTGTTTTCTACCTCTCTATGGATATGAGTTTGAGTAAGCTCCGGGAGTTGGTGATGGACAGGGAAGCCTGGCGTGCTGAAGTCCATGGGGTTGCAAAGAGTCAGACACGACTGAGCGACTAAACTGAACTGAGCAGTATTCTCACTGTTTACATTCTATTACAGTGACTTGTATATGGATTTGCCATCAGACAAGCTAGATTTGTTCTTAATCATCCTTGTTTCTGCCATAGCACCAGGTTAAACTCAAAAAGAAGAACAACAAAAGAAAAGAGATTCAGGAGAGAGGAAATAAGGAAGAGAGAAAACAAAAGTGAGGGGAAAAGGGAGGAAATAGGGAAATTGTAAGAAAGAGATAAGAACAGGGAACATGAACATTAGAGAAAATTCCTTTATAGTTGATACATAACACAGAGATTAGTAAGGTAATAGGTTTCTTCTTGGGCTTCCCAGGTCATTCTGACTTGAGTTCGATCCCTGGATCAGGAAGATCCCCTGGAGAAAGAAATGACAATCCACTCCGGTATCCTTGCCTGGGAACTCCCATGGACAGAGGAGCCTGGCAGGCTACAGTCCGTGGGGTCGCAAAGAGTCAGATATGACTGAGCGACTAAACAGCAACAGCAGCAGTTTTCTCCTAGCTGTAATTGTTTGGGCCACATTTCTGTGTTTTTCCCTATCTTCGTTTCCATCTCCTTTCCATTTCAAATGAATATGCCACACACACACCCTTGTGCTGCTTTCACCTTGGGGCCCAGGCTGACAAGTGACCAGTATTCTCCAATTCTCTTGGAGATAGGTTAGCCCATTATGTCTGCACTTAACAGACTGACCTTGAAAACCCAACAAGGGCAGCTGCCAGTCCTGAGCATCCGAAGGGAATAACTAAAAAGGTGATCAGCTCCAGATCAAAGTTTGTTTTGAAAAGAGCAGACTACCAATAATCTCCGTTCCTGGAAATCAAATGAACAGTCTCTGTTGTTCTGGCATTTTCCTTTGGCCAATTCTGTCTATCTGGGTTGAGTTGAGCGGTGTGTTTTCCTGTATTTCCTGTTGCTTGTTTTTCTGGGATCAGAATGAGGTAGGGTGCCTGTGAACGTATTGTATCAAAGGGACTTTTCAGTCGGTTTATAAAAGAGAAAGGGGTGGTTAACAAGTTCCTTCCTTGGCAATAGGGAAAGAGGTGGGGGCAGGGGGAGCAGTGGGGCAGAGGACTAGGCAGAATGAGATGGGGAAAGGCTCTCGGCGGGCCAAGTGCAAGCTCAGTTGGAAACAGAAATAATTTCAAAATAGCCAAATGGTATTCTCTGGGGATTAAAATCAAAGACAAAGAGCTACAGAGAGCAAAATCGTGGAATTAGTTTTTCATCCAAAAAACCCAAGAGCATTTTTTTTCCCTTTATCAAGTACCTAAGCAAAGAAAGATGAAAGAAGATAGCAAATTTTCAGGAAAACTGTGTGTAAGTTTGATTATTACTCACTCATCTATGCAACTCTTTTTAATGCTAATAATTTTACTATAATTGGTAACAGATGTCTTCTTGTGTCATAGGCCCCATCCCCCGCCCCAGACAAGGTCATATCAATAATTATTTTTTCTATGTTTTTTCCACTCTGGTTACATGCTGTGCAATAAAAATAAAATATATTTACAATACAACATGTTGTGTAACACAACACACTTCTCCATTTTGCTGGTCCTCGAAACTTAAAAAGGAGTAAACACTCGACACTCCCATAAAATTAAGTGCTTTGGTATTTCAAATTCTTAGTAGAATGTTTCTTGGCCCTTGAATTCCTAGAAACCTGTAAGGATAGCTTCGAATAAACAAAGTACTGCAAAAGCACAACAAATAATGGCTGCAAAAATGATTATGAGAACTTGATTTTATAAAAGTAGAGGGTGAACAGTCCCAGCCACAAGGCTCCATTCTTTTCTTTCTTATAATAAAATAATAAGATAGGACACTTATAGTTAAAATGCGTACCCCCAGGCTTTCAATAAAGCCTTTGAATATAAATTCCTATAAAGTGATATCAGGTTAAAATCTACTAAATCTAAAATTAAGGATAAAATTTTCACATAAATCAAACTAACAATAAATCAAACAATTTGAGAATGATACATGTAAAAGCCTTCCACTGCATCTAAAACCCTGGAAAAAAGATGCTTATTTAATTCAATGCTGTCATGAACTATAAAGAATCACAAAAAATTTAGCTAAAAAAAATGAGTTAAATTCTAAATTATATTTCTTAGTATTCTATGAGGAATATTAGTTATTTATTTGGAGATTTGTGTTTATTTCCTTAAAACTGTGGAGTTTCTATACAAGCCCCCGAACTATGTTTGCTTGATAAATTTTATATATATATATATAAATATATAAATATATATATATATAACAACTGCAAGAGGGAAAAATTTTATGTTCATTGCTAAACATGTGTTCTAATACATCTTCAGCACCACATTCTAGATTCTAACCTCAAGCATTTGGATTGTTTGCCCATGAGATAGGGACTGTTTTTCATTCTATACTGTATTTGGTAATGTAACTTTTGCAGCAAATCCAACCATGGTAATATCAGTACCAATGAGGAATAACTGATACACTTGATTCCTTCAGTTAAAAACAAATGCAGGCTGTAAACATTACTGAACTCTAATATAATAAGAGCCTGTAGAGTCAGGACCAACATCTGACTCTACAGGCTCTATCTCAATTACATAATCTGAGTCCAGCTATTCATTACTACATGCACCATTTCTACACTTGTCCAAGTCATCATCATCCTTCACATGGACAGCTGCCATGGCATCTTGACCATCCTCCCTGCTCCCTCCTTAATCCTCTATAATCCATTTTTCCACTCCAAAGCTAGAGAAATCTTTCAAAACTGGCTACTAGAACATGACACAACCCCACACATTTTCTCTTCCCTTCTTCCTCCTCCTTACCCAGAAATGGAAAGACTGGATAAAGAACATCCTATTGTTGTTTTTTTCTTCTCAAGCTCTGATGAGAATGGGGCTAAGAAAAGTGGTTGCCCAAAATAGCTTCCCTCGCAGCTCAGATGGTAAAGAATCTGCTGGCAATGCAGGAGACCTGGGTTCAATTCCTGGATCAGGAAGATCCCCTGGAGAAGGAAATGGCAACCCACTCCAGTATTCTTGCCTGGAGAATCCTATGGACAAAGGAGCCTGGCGGGCTACAGTCCATGGGGTCACAAGAGTCAGACATGACTTAGCGACTAAACCACCACCAAAATAGCTTATTTTTAGTACTTATATCCTACTACTTTCAAAATTTGGAACAGAATAACTATGAGTCATTAACATCTCACTTATTCAGAAGCCATATGTCTGATGAGCCTAACTTTCTAGAATATCCCTGAGAAGAACTAGAGATGGGAGAAACTAGAAAGGAGACTCAGAGATACCACAAATTCCCCATATTGAAGTTCCCTGTATTTTAGAAAACCTAATAAACTCAGTCATCTACTTTCCCACACATAACAGGAGAGAATATACTGCTGGGGACTGGGAGCCCTTGGGGAGACATGTGAGTGGCATCAGGAAGGGAACATGAATGTCTACCAGAGAAAAACTACAAAAAATGGGCGAAAGGATTCAAAAAGCACAACAATAGATGGTCTTCAGTGCAATGGAAAAAATCCATCTGCAGTAAATCCTAAGTGTATCACTGTATTTATAGCATGGTATTTCCAAAATGATCCTGAAATAATAGGAAAACAGATGATATCCCAAGTACTTTATTAAGAAGATGGAGAAATATACAATATTTTAGTAAAGTTTCCAACCCAATTGTTGGAGTAGTTTTAAGTGACTGTGCTTAAAAGGTTACAATTCATTCATCCCTTAGATGAAAAATGGATTCCTCCAAGACAGCGGTAAAAAGTGAGCTTTTAAAGAAATTTCTGTCAGTGGCATGTTCAGCCTCAAGAGGGCGCTCAAGGCTTCCCAGGAGGAAGGCATGCCAGGAGGAAGAAGAAAGCATGTTGTACAGTCACTTAAGTCCTGTCCAACTCTTTGCCACCCCATGGACTGCAACACACACCAGGCTCCTCTGTCCTTCACTATCTCCTAGAGTTTGCTCAAACTCATGCTCATTGAGTCAGTGATGCTATCTAACCATCTCACCCTCTGCCACCCCCTTCTCTTTTTACCTTCAAGCTTTCCCAGCAGCTGAGTCTTTACCAATGAGTTGGTTCTTCGCATCAAGTAGCCAAAGTACTGGAGCTTCAGCATAAGTCCCTCTAACTAATATTAAGGCTTCATTTCCTTTAGGATTGACTGGTTTGATCTCCTTGCAGTCCAAGGGATTCTCAAGAGTCTTCTCCACCACAGTTTGACAGCATCAATCCTTCGGCACTCAGCTTTCTTTATGATCCAACTCTAACATCCATACGTGACTACTGGAAAAACCATTGCTTTGACTATATAGACCTTTGTCAGCAAAGTAGTGTCTCTGCTTTTTAATCAGCTGTCTAGGTCTGTCATAGCGTTCCTTCTAAGGAGCAAGCATCTTTTAATTTCATGACTTCAGTCACCATCCACAGTGATTTTGGAAAACAAAAAAATAAAATCTGTCACTGCTTCCACATTTTCCCATTCTATTTGCCAGGAAGCGATGGGACCAGATGCCATGATCTTAGTTTTTTTTTAATGTTGCATTTCAAGCCAGTTTTTTCCACTCTCTCTTTTCACCCCATGCCATGCAGGGCCACCCAAGATGGATGGGTAATAGTGAAGAGTTCTGACAAAATGTGGTCCACTAGAGAAGAAAATGGCAACCCACTTCAGTATTCTTGCCATGAGAACCCCATGGACAGTATGAAAAGGGAATAAGGCATACTAGTACCTAAAGATGAAGGCAAGGAGGTTATGTGTCCTCACTACTTAGAAGTTCCCTGATACCTGACAAGCTAAGAAGTTATGGTTTTATGCCTGTATGGCATGTCTCATTAGCTTTTTCCCATTGGACCCATTTCTTCTTTGGATTACACCTCCCTCTTTTATCCTGTACATAAAGGCTACCCACCACTTGGGAAGACTGTGCCCTTCTTCATTCAAAAACTATTTCCTGCACATCTCCTACCTATCAGGCCCTGTTCTAGATGCTGAGGATATGGCAGTGAACAAGAAAAGCTCTGGAACAAGCAGCTGATACCAGTTCTGCTTAAGCCTGCACTGTTCTGTAGGGTACAGGATGAAGCTAGGATAAAGGTGAAGGATGTTCCAAGTTAGAAGATAAAAGCCTACATAGGTGAGATGCAGGACTCCTCTGACATGCAACCTCATAAGCCCATCACTCCTTTGTGAGGGACAAGGCAACACTTAGATATAGCATTTGACCTAACTGATTGGATCATATCTTTTACCCAAGATAACTAAAAGCTATAGCCCTTAGTACAAGAATGTGTCCAAGTGCCTCAGGTCTGCTAACCTACTAATTCACAGGCATCTCAGGCTCTTATAGTCTAAACAAACAGTGCTAATTTGACCAGCCAATTTCTCCTGAAAATTTAACACGGGATGTGGTCACAGTAGTTGGCAAAATGAGCTATCAAAATTCCTCAGTGATCACTATCACAACCTAAAATCCCTGCCTTGAATATTAACATAGTTGATATCCTTAGTAGGCCTAAACAGAAAGGCCTTATAAGTGAACCCAAAAGGCCTCCACATTATGAGTAAGCCAGATGGTCACCACCCCTAATCCTTAATGCTAACTATACTTTGGAATGCTTCCTGGAAACCTTCAGCAAAGACCCTGCTTTATCCTCCACTGGAGTTCAGAGGGAACAAGGATCCAGAAAAACAGTCATGGCACTTTTGGTAAGTAAAAAGGCTCCCTCAAGTACACAGAGAGTGTGTAGTTATCTGCCTGCCCCTTCACCACAAACCTCTTGAGGTAAAAAACTATCTTAGCTTCTGTTTCCTCATTACTTTCTTCAGAGTTAGGTGCCTATGTGCACTCTGTTTATTGTTATCAGGTATTCAGAAGCTGTTCCTTTGTCAACACATATTTTTGGATAGAACTTCTGAGTTCAGTCTGTACCAGAGGATAAATAATATTTGTAGTTTTTATACAAATACAAAAATATTCTATTGTCAGTGGAAAACTTAGAAAAGCAACTAGATATGGGTATTTAAAAAAAAAAAACTTTACTGTTAATTTGGAGGTAAAAGAATCTAAGTTTGGATAGGAAGACTCAATATTGTGAAAATGACTATACTACCAAATGCAATCTACAGATTCAATGAGATCCCTATCAAATTACCAATGGCATTCTTCACAGAACTAGAACAAAAGATTTCACAATTCACATGGAAACACAGTTCAGTTCAGTTCAGTCGCTCAGTCATGTCCGACTCTTTGCGACCCCATTGAATTGCAGCACGCCAGGCCTCTCTGTCCATCACCAACTCCCGGAGTCTACTCAAACCCATGTCCATCGAGTCAGTGATGCCATCCAACCATCTCATCCTCTGTCGTCCCCTTATCCTCCTGCCCCCAATCCTACCCAATATCAGGGTCTTTTCCAATGAGTCAACTCTTCGCATGAGGTGGCCAAAGTATTGGAGTTTCAGCTTCAACATGGAAACACAAAAGACTCCAAATAGTCAAAGCAGTCTTGAAAAGAAGAATGGAGCTGGAGGAATCAACCTTCCTGACTTCAGATTATACTACAAAGCCACAGTCATCAAGACAGTATGGTACTGACACAAAAAAAGAAATATACACCATTGGAACAAGATAGAAAGCCCAGAAATAAACCCATTCACCTATGGGTACCTTATTTTTGAGAAAGGAGGCAAGAATATACAATGGGGCAAAGACAGCCTCTTCAATAAATGTTGCTGGGAAAACTGGACAGCCACATGTAAAAGAAAGAAATTAGAACACTTTCTAACACCGTACACAAACATAAACTCAAAATGGATTAAAGACCTAAATGTAAGAAGAGAAACTATAAAACTCTTAGAGGAAAACATAGGCAGAATACTCGATGACATAAATCAAAGCAAGATCCTCTATGACCCACCTCCTAGAGCAACAGAAATAAAAACAAAAGTAAACATTGGGACCTAATTAAACTTAAAAGCTTTTGCATAGCAAAGGAAACTATAAGCAGGGTGAAAAGACAACCCTCTGAATGGGAGAAAATAATAGCAAATGAAACAACTGACAAAGGATTAATTTCCAAATATACAAGAAGTTCACACAACTCAATGCCAGAAAAACAAACTACCCAATCAAAAAGTGGGAAAAAGACCTAAATAGACATTTCTCCAAAGAAGACATACAGACAACTAACAAACACATGAAAAGAAGCTCAACATCGCTCACTATTAGAGAAATGCAAATCAAAACTACAATGAGATATCACCTCACACCAGCCTGAATGGCCATCATCAAAAAGTCTACAGACAATAAATGCTGGAGAGGGTGTGGAGAAAAGGGAATGCTCTTGCACTGTTGGTGGGAATGTCAATTGATACAGCCATTATGGAAGACAGTATGGAGAGTCCTTAAAAAACTAGGAATTAAACCACCATATGACCCAGCAGTCCCACTCCTAGGTATATACCCTGAGGAAACCAAAACTGAAAAAGACACATGTATCCCATTGTTCATTACAGCACTATTTACAATAGCTAGAACGTGGAAGCAACCTAGATGTCCACCAACAGATGAATGGATAAAGAATTTGTGGTACATATACACAATGAAATATTACTCAGCCATAAAAAGGAATGCATTTGAGTCAGTTCTGATAAGGTTGATGAACCTAGAACCTAATATACAGAGTGAAGTGAGTCAGAAAGAGAAAGATAAATACTGTATTCTAATGCATATATATGGAATCTAGAAAAATGGTACTGAAGAATTTATTTACAGGGCAGCAATGGAGAAACTTGTCTAACTCAATGAAACTATGAGCCATGCCATGTAGGGCCACCAAAGACAGACAGGTCATGGTGGAGAGTTTTGACAAAATGTGGTCCACTGGAGAAGGGAATGGCAAATCACTTCAGTATTCTTGCCTTGAGAACCCCATGAACAGTATGAAAAGGCAAAAAGATAGGACTGAAAGATGAACTCCCCGGGTCGGTAGGTGCCCAATATGCTACTGGAGATCATTGCAGAAATAACTCCAGAAAGAAGGAAGAGATGGAGCCAAAGCAAAAACAACACCCAGTTGTGGATGTGACTGGTGATGGAAGCAAGGTTAGATGCTGCAAAGATCAATATGGCATAGAAACCTGGAATGTTAGGCCCATGAATCAAGGCAAATTGGAAGTGGTCAAACAGGAGATGGCAAGAGTGAACATCAAAATTTTAGGAATCAGTGAACTAAGATGGACTGGAATGGGTGAATTTAACTCAGATGACCATTATATCTACTACTGCGGGCAAGAATTTCTTAGAAGAAATGGTAGCCATGATAATCAACAAAAGAGTCCAAAATGCAGTACTTAAATGCAATCTCAAAAAAACCCAGATTGATCTCTGTTCGTTTCCAAGGCAAACCATTCAGTATCACGGTAATCCAAGTCTATACCGCGACCAGTAATGCTGAAAAAGCTGAAGTTGAACAGTTCTATGAAGACCTACAAGACCTTCTAGGACTAGCACCCCAAAAAAATGTCCTTTTCATTATAGGGGACTGGAATGCAAAAGTAGAAAGTCAAGAAACATGTGGAGTAACAGGCAAATTTGGCCTTGGAGTACAGAATGAAGCAGGGCAAGGCTAATAGAGTTTTGCCAAGAGAACACACTGGTCATAGCAAACACCCTATTCCAACAACACAAGAGAAGACTCTACACATGGACATCATCAGATGGTAAACACCGAAATCAGATTGATTATATTCTTTGCAGACAAAGATGGAGAAGCTCTATGCAGTCAGCAAAAACAAGACCGGGAGCTGACTATGGCTCAGATCATGAACTCCTTATTGCCAAATTCAGACTTAAATTGAAGAAAGTAGCGAAAACCACTAGACCATCCAGGTATGACCTAAATCAAATCCCTTACAATTATACAGTGGAAGTGACAAATAGATTCAAGGAATTAGATCGGATAGAGTGCCTGAAGAACTATGGACATAGGTTCATGACATTGTACAGGAGACAGGATCAAGACTATCCCCAAGAAAAAGAAATGCAAAAAGGCAAAATGGCTGTCTGAGTAGGCCTTACAAATAGCTGTGAAAAGAAGAGAAGTGAAAAGCAAAGGTGAAAAGGACAGATATACCCATATGAATGCAGAGTACCAAAGAACAGCAAAGAGAGACAAGAAAGCATTCCTCAGTGATCAGAGCAAAGAAATAGAGGAAAACAACAGAATGGGAAAGACTAGAGATCTCTTCAAGAAAATTAGAGATACCAAGGGAACATTTCATGCAAAGATGGGCTCAATAAAGGACAGAAATGGTATGTATGTAACAGAAGCAGAAGATATTAAGAAGTTCTTCTGTGTAATAATACACAGAAGAACTATACAAAAAAGATCTTCACGACCCAGATAATCACGATAGTGTAATCACTCACCTAGAGCCAGACATCCTGGAATGTGAAGTCAAGTGGGCCTTAGAAAGCATCACTATGAACAAAGCTAGTGGAGGTGATGAAATTCCAGTAGAGCTACTTCAAATCCTAAAAGATGATGCTGTGAAAGTGTTGCACTCAATATGTCAGCAAATTTGGAAAGCTCAGCAGTGGCCACAGGACTGGAAAAGGTCAGTTTTCGTTCCAATCCCAAAGAAAGGCAATGCCAAAGAATGCTCAAACTACCACACAATTGCATTCATCTCACACCCTAGCAAAGTAATGCTCAAAATTCTCCAAGCAAGCTTCAACAATACATGAATCATGAACTTCCAGATGTTCAAGCTGGTTTTATAAAAGGAAGAGGAACCAGAGATCAAATTGCCAGCATCCGATGAATCACTGAAAAAGCAAGGGAGTTCCAGAAAAACATCTATTTCTACTTTATTGACTATGCCAAAGCCTTGGACTGTGTGGATCACAATAAACTGTGGAAAATTCTGAAAGAGATGGGGATACCAGACCATCTGACCTGTCTCTTGAGAAACTTGTATGCAGGTCAGGAAGCAACGGTTAGAACTGGACATGGAACAACAGACTGGTTTCAAATAGGGAAAGAAGTACATCAAGGCTGTAAATTGTCACCCTGCTCATTTAACTTATATGTAGAGTACATCATGAGAAATGCTGCGTTGGATGAAGCACAAGCTGGAATCAAGTTTGCCAGGAGGAATATCAATAACCTCAGATATGTAGATGGCACCACCCTCATGGCAGAAAGCGAGAAGAACTATAGAGCCTCTTGATGAAAGTGAAAGAGGAGAATGAAAAAATTGGCTTAAAGCTCAACATTCAGAAAACTAAGATTACGGCATCTGCTCCCATCACTTCAGGGCAAATAGATGGGGAAACAGTGGAAACAGTGACAGACTATTTTCTTGAGCTCCAAAACCACTGCACATGGTGACTGCAGCCATGACATTGAAAGATGCTTGCTCCTTGGAAGAAAAGTTATGACCAACCTAGATAGCATATTAAAAAGCAGAGACATTACTTTGCCAACAAAGGTGTGCCTAGTCAAGGATACGGTTTTTCCAGTGGTCATGTATGGATGTGAGGGTTGGACTATAAAGAAAGCTGAGTGCTAAATAATTGATGCTTTTAAATTGTGGTGTTGGAGAAGGCTCTTGAGAGTCCCTTGGACAGCAAGGAGATCCAATCAGTCCATCCTAAAGGAAATCAGTCCTGAATATTCATTGGAAGGACTGATGCTGAAGCTGAAACTCCAATACTTTGGCCACCTGATTGGAAGAACTGACTCATGTGAAAATACCCTAATGCCAGGAAAGATTGAAGGCCAGAGGAGAAGGGGACAACAGAGGATGAGATGGTTGGATGGCATCACCGACTCAATGGACATGAGTTTGAGTAAACTCCGGGAGTTGGTGATGGACAGGGAGGCCTGGCATGCAGCCGTCCATGGGGTTGCAAAGAGTTGGACACGATTGAGTGACTGAACTGAACTGAATGGAGAAACAGACATAGAGAATAGACTTATGGACATGGGGAAAGGGGAGGAGAGGGTGAGATGTATGGAAAGAGTAACATGGAAACTTACATTACCATATGTAAAATAGATAGCCAACAGGAATTTGCTATATGGCTCAGGAAACTCAAACAGGGGCTCTGTATCAACCTAGAGGGGTGGGATAGGGATGGAGGTGGGAGGGAGGTTCAGGAGGGAGGCAATATATGTATACCTATGGCTGATTCATGTTGAGGTTTGACGGAAAAGAACAAAATTCTGTAAAGCAATTATCCTTTAATAAAAAAAAATTAAAAGGAAAAAAAAAGAGTGTTATAGGTTTTAAAATGTTAAACCTTCAAAAACTGTTTGCTTTAGACATCATTGCATTACTTTATACCAACAATGAAATATCAGAGAGACAAAGTAAAAAAAATTCCTTTTAAAATTGCACCAAAAAAATATAAAATACCTAGGAATAAACCTGACTAGGGAGATGAAAGACGTACACAGTGAGAACTATAAAATATTAATAAAAGAAAATCAAGATGATTTTAAAAATTAGGAAGATATTCTATGCTCTTAGATTGGAAGAATACTGTTAAAATGGCCACACTGCCCAAAGCAATCTATCGATTTCATGCAATCCCCACCAAATTACCCATGACATTTTTCACAGAACTAGAGCAAACAATCCTGAAATTTATGTGTGTGTGTGTGTGTGTGTGTGTGTGTGTGTATGTGCACCCAGTCATGACCGACTCTCTGCAACCCCATGGACTGTAGGCCACCAAGCTCCTCTGTCCATGGGATTCTCCAGGCAAGAATACTGGAGTGGGTTGCCATTTCCTTATCCATCCTGAAATTTATATGTAACCACAAAAGACCCAAATTGCCAAAGCAATCCTGAGGACAAAGAACAAAGCAGGAGGTATAACCCTTTGTAGTATAAAGCCATGGTAATCAGAACAGTATGGTACTGGCAGGAAAATAGGCATATGGATCAATGGAAAAGCATAGATCCCAGAAATAAACCCACACACCTATATTTAATTAATCTTCAACAAAGAAAGCAAGAATATGCAATGGGAAAAAGACAGTCTCTTCAGCAAGTGGTGTTGGGAAAGTTGGACAGCTGGATGTAAATCAACGAAGTTAGAACACAGCTTTTCATCATACACAAAAATAAACTCAAAATGGCTTAACGATTTAAACATAAGACACAACATCATAAAAATCCTAGAAGAGAACATCGGAAAAACATTCTTTGACAGACATCATACTAATGTTTTCTTAGGTCAAGTCTGCCAAGGCAAAGGAAGTGAAAGTGAAAGTCGCTCAGTCGTGTCCAACTCTTTGAGATGCCATGGACTAAACAGTCCATGGACTTCTCCAGGCGAGAATACTGGAGTGGGTAGCCTTTCCCTCCTCCGGGTCTTTCCAACCCAGGGATCGAACCCAGGTCTCCCACATTGCAGGCAGATTCTTTACCAGCTGAGCCACAAGGGAAGCCCAAGAATACTGGAGGGGGTATCCTAACCCTTCTCCAGCAGATCTTCCCAACCCAGGAATCAAACCAGGGTCTCCTGCACTGCAGGTGGATTCTTAACCAACTGAGCTATCAGGGAAGCCAAGGCAAAAATAAATAAATAAAATAAAAACAAAAACAAAAAACAAATGGGACCTAATCAAACCTTGAAAGTTTTGCACAGCAAAGGAAACCATAGACAAAACAAAAAGACAACCTATGGACTGGGAAAAAATATTTGCAAATGATGTGACCAACAGGGACTTAATTTTCAAGATATAAAAGCTCAGACAACTCAATAACAAAAATAAATAACCCATCAAAAAATAGGCAGAAGAACTAAACAAACATTTCTCCAAAGAAGATATACAGATATCCAACAAGTACCTGAAAATATTCTCAACACTGCTAATTATTAGAGGAGTTCAAATCAAAAGTAAAATGAGGTACAACTTCAAGCCAGTCAGACTGGACAGCATTAAAAAGCCTACAAGTAACAGATGCTGGAGAGGGTGTGGAGAAAGGGAACCATCATTCTTACACTATTGGTGGGAATGTAAATTGGTGCAGCCACTATGGAAAACAGTAAGGAGATTCCTCAGAAAACTACAAATAGAGTTACCATATGATCTAGTAATCCCACTCCTGGGCATATATCCAAACAAAACTATCATTTGAGAAGATACATGCAATGCTGTGTTCACAGTGGCACTATTTACAATCGTTAAGACATGAAAGCAATCTAAATATTCATCTATAGATGAATGGATAAAGATACAGTTATCCACATACATAATAGAATACTACATACATAATAGAACATTATTCAGCCATAAAAAAGAATGAAAATGCCATTTGCAGTTACATGGATGGAACTAGAGATGATCATACAGAGTGAAGAAGTCAGAAAGAGGAAGACAAATACCATATGATAGCACTTACATGTAGAATCTAAAATATGACACAAATGAATTTATCTACAAAACAGAAACCAACTTACAAACATAGAGAACAGACTTGTGGTTGCCATGGAGGAGAGGGCGTAGGGGAGGGTTGGATTGGAAGTCTGGGATTAGCAGAAGAAAACTACTATATATAGAATAGATAAATAGAGAATTAGATAGAGAATAGATAAAGGTCCTATTGTATAGCAGAGAGAACTATAATATATTCAATGTCTTATAATAAATCATAATGGAGAAGAATAGGAAAAATATTTTTTTAATTGTTTGCTTTAAAATACATTAGCCTTTCTGTAAGATTCAGCCTGCAAAATAACCCAGTGATTCTTTCATACCCTTGCGGAGCCCTCCCACCCTCCTCCCCGACTCAGGGTGACTTACGTAACCAATAGGATATTACAAAAATGACAGGGAAATGGGACTTCCAAGACTAAGCTGCAAAAAACATTTTGGCTTCCACCCTGCTCTCCAGGCTTGTTGGCTCTGGGGAAAGCTGGCCTCCATACTGTGAGTACACTCAAGCAGCTCAGGGAGAAGCCCAAATAGGAAGGAAGTGAAACCTGCCAACAGCCAACACTATATGAGTTGGGTCAGCCTCAGCCTACCGACAGCGATGCTATGAGCTAGAAATGCCTAAGGCATCACCCAGACCTATATGGCTGGTGGCGAGTCCCCAAGGACATTCTCCTGATTGAAGCCAGTGCTGTGTCTGGACCAGCCCTGTGGTGCTTGTTATGATCTCAAGATGCACTTAGCAAATCATGAGAGAAGTACGAAAAACAAGATTTATCACTCACAAGTCCTGGAGGGTACACAGCACGGGTAGAGAGACAGAAAGGAAGACCTGGGGTTCTGCTTTTAACAGGGTCTGAGGGGAGGATTCCTATGGTTTCACAGGTTCGCGCTTCACTGGCAGACATGAAGCATCAGGGCACGGGAAAGCAGAAGCACGGTCACTCGAGTGGCCAGTTATCCAGGGGCCCAGAAAAAGGGGGAACTTCATGGGTGGAGGCGGTAGGTTCCTTATCTAATTGTCTTGCTAATAGCAGCGGTGTTATAGAGCTGGCGATATGTTTACTCAAATGATGTCTTTGAAATGGATGCCTCAGCAATCAAGCTGGGCGTCTACATCACCATCAAGAAGCATAACTCTAGGCACTTGTACTATATGAATGCACCATCTTGGAAGCAGCAGCGCCATATGAGAACTGACTCTGGTACCAGCTACCATCTTGAGATGTCATCAGAAACACCAAGTCAGAGCTATGTAGCTAAGACACTTTCAAATCCCTGAGCAAAGGAAACCCTGTGAGATAATATATGATTATTATTTTAAGCTGCTAGATTTAGGGGTGTGTTATGCAGCAATAGATTGCTAACATAAAACTTTATATGTTAAGTTGCTAGCTGACAAATGAACAATTAGATGTTAACTATTAATATCAATTCAAACTAAGACCCACAACTACATACAGTTAAATAAACAATTCTTATATACTGATAGTCAACAGCGTGGACTCTGAAGTCAGACTGCTGCTGCTGCTACTGCTGCTAAGTCGCTTCAGTCGTGTCCGACTCTGTGCGACCCCATAGACGGCAGCCCACCAGGATCCCCCGTCCCTGGGATTCTCCAGGCAAGAACACTGGAGTGGGTTGCCATTTCCTTCTCTAGTGCATGAAAGGTAAAAGTGAAAGTGAAGTCACTCAGTCGTGTCCGACTCTTAGCGACCCATGGACTGCAGCCCACCAGGCTCCTCCATCCATGGGATTTTCCAGGCAAGAGTACTGGAGTGGGGTGCCATTGCCTTCTCCAGAAGTCAGACTAACCAAGTTCAAAGGTATCCTCCATACCATGTGACCCAAGACAAGTTATTTATCCACTCAGTCTTGTAAAATGGGAATAGTAATAGCATGTATCTCATACAATTGTTGTTGAGAACTGAGTTAATCCTAGTAAAAAACAGTGTCAGCAATGTAATAAAAGCTCAATAAATATAACTTAGCATGATGTAGGAATAAATAAATGAGGCTGTTCTCTATAAAAGAGGAAAATGACAGTAGGAAGAACTGGGAAAACACATTCATCTGGGTGTTACTCTGGTTTTTTTTTTTTTTTGGCTTCTACCATATGTGGGGAAGGGAATAAAGGGGGTAGAGAAACCAAAGAAAGCAGACAAGATTGGTGCCAATAAGTCTTAACAACAAATAGCCAGGGTAAAGTGAGGTGGCCATATAATTTATCATGAAAAGCATGGATTTTTCTGAGAGTAAATGAGAATGTTGTTGAGAAAAGAAGCACAAAACAGGACAGTCCCTAGCAAAGCAGGTATACAAACACCCTTAAGTGACTACAGTATAAACAAACTGCAGAAGTTGACAACAAAGCTCTGAAAAGGAGATTCTAGTTCCAGAGCTATCCAGGGAGAAGCAGTCAAAGATAAAGACTGAGTTCAGTGTGTAAAGCATTATACTAAAACCTTGACTAGGTCACAGCTAGGACTCCTTTAAGTGACAATTGGAGAAAATAATAATTTACCAAAAAGCACTAAATGAATGTTTTATTTCCTTAAGTTCTTCTCTTATTGTGTCATCTGTTCAAATATGGTATCAATCTTCCTTTTTGTAACAGTTTTTAATGAGGCAGAATACATACTAATGTCAGTTAATAGTGACTTGAACTTAATTTCCAGTTTAGACCAAGAAGTTACGAACATGGCATCAGCTGGTAACAGGCTGCCCTCATTGCAGGTAAGGTGTCTCTAAGAAAAAAACACCATTCAGTGCTGAACTTCCAAATGTGATTGGTGAGAATTTAGTCACCTATACTTCATGACTTACTACACTATTGGCCTAGTGATTGCTTAGGGTAAATAATTCAGCATCAAATTTTTCTTATAATGATGTTCAGGCTTGTTTTAAAGAAAAAAAAAAGTAAGATTTATATTTGTGGAATTTCCCTTGAGTTTACACATTGTATTTACCACCATACAAGAAAGAGCATGGTAAGTACAAACTCGTACCCAGATTAATTCAATGAGAACCTTCCCTGAGACTGGCCTAAAATTCATTAAGATTGCTTATATTGAACTTATACAGGGACAGATACCCTCTTAAAGTACAGGTTTTCTGTAAGTAAAATGTTTACCTCTATATCATACTATAAGGCCCTTTATTGTGACATTTATGATGTTTCCATTCAGAAATTATATGGTAGCACTATTCTTTGTTTAGTTGCTAAGTTGTATCTAACTCTTTTGCGACCCCATGGTCTGTAGCCCGCCAGACTCCTCTGCCCATGGGATTTCCCAGGCAAGACTACTGGAGCGGGTTGCCATTTCCTTCTCCAGGGAGTTTTCCTGACCCAGGGATTGAACCTGCGTCTCCTGCATTAGCAGGCAGATTCTTTACCACTGAGCCACCATGGAAGCCCATGTGGTAGAATAAAATGAGGGGAATTTGGATAGTGACTTGCACATTCTTGCATGTCTAAGGGCTTTACTGAATATGAAAGTCAAAATATAAGTTTTAAAAGGTTAGAAATATAACTCACATACCAATATATACTGGGCACATGTCAAAAACTTAAGTAACTCATAATGAGGAAAACAGCAAGGTGACAAGGAAATTGATATAATAAAAATTAAAAAAAAAGAATGCTGGAACAAGACTGCTAAATTACATACAAAACTAGTTAATACTCTATAGGGCAATAAAATATAACCTTTGGGGTTATCTTCTCTACCTGCAAGAAATTATGTGCATCAGTAACGATTTTTAAAGTTCTAACTTTAACAGAGGCTGAGTACTAATTAACAGCAAATAGTAAGTAAAACAAAGTTCCAGTTTCCAGAGAATCAGTTGACTCTTAGGTCTTATTAGACAATGCTCTACTTTGACTATGAAAGGCTGTATCTCTAACTTATCATCTTATTACCAAGTTTCAGAACAGTCTTCTTAACCGCCTGATTCAGTTGTCCACAATAATAACAACTATACTTCTCTCCCTGAAAAATCCACCTAAATAAAAAACCAGAACAGAGGCTGTATCTGAGGTTCAGCGTCACATTCATTCTCCAAAGTTCCTTCCACACCGTCCTTACCTCCCCTTGGTTCGGGTTCCTGACAAACACTGACTTTAGATCCTGAAGATCCGCTTACAGGCATAAAAATGACCTATTCATCTTCATGTTCATCACAAAAGCCCCGCAGATCTTGCTGTTTATTCAGTCACAGAACAAAACTTCACTGAGTACCTACTATGTACAATATAACTCTGTTATATTAAACAGAGTTCTTTAAAGGAAATGAGTATAGCCAGGAGAGAATGCCTCAACAGTCATGGAAGAAATGCACAAACAAAAAAAATTTACCATAATTGCAAAGCCAAGGGAGGAAAAGAGAAAGCATGTCAATGTTGGCAGCAATGGGTGTGAGTGTTGGAAGATAAAGAAACAAAAAACATAGTAGGAAACAAAAAAACAGGTAACAGGAGAATTGCTCAATTTTACAGAGGTGACTGCTTACACTTTCTTTCACAAAAAAGCTAAATTTATGATGACAGTTAATTGGATTTGAAGAGAAAACCTAAAAACTAAAGAGAAACAAGTTACTTCAAAGTACTCACATCTGAGTTTAAAAAAACAAGGGAAACGCTGGAATATTCCCAAAGGAGCCTAGCCTAGTTTTTAATATTACATGATGTCCACTTGAGAGGCCAAGTGGACATCATGCAAACCATGTTCCTCCCTTGCTTGAAAACCTTCAGGGGCTTCTTGTTCTTTGAATGAAATTCATACTCCCGTCCAGGGCACACAAGGTTCAATACGATCTAGACCCAGCCTGCCTTCCCCTCTACACCTGATCCTCTCCCCTTTGCTCAAGAAACTCAAATAATCTGCTTCTGATAGGTCCTAAGACACACCAAGCTCCTCCCCGTCCTGTTGTTTTTTAATTGCTAAGTCATGGTTGGCTCTTTGCGACTGCATGGACCGCCAGGCTCCTCTGTCCACAGGATTTTCCAGGCAAGTGGGGTTGCCATTTCCTTCTCAAAGGGGTCTTCCTGACACAGGGATTAAACCCACATCTCCTGCATTAGCAGGTGAATTCTTTACCACTGAGCCACAGGGGAAGCCCCCTCCCCATCTTAGGACCTCTGAACTTGCTAGCCCTCTATCTAGGATGCTCCTGGCATGGCTATATCCTACCCATCCTTCAGGTCTCAGTTTTAACATCACCTCCTCAAACAGACCTTCCCTAAACACCCCGACTCACCCACCCACCCATTCACATCCTACCATGTTCTAACACAGTACCTGCATCTGATTCCATGACAGCATGAATCTTGTCTATGCCATTATAATCCCAGAACAGTGCCTGGGATTAACTAAGTATTTAATATTATTGAAAGAATGCATGTAGTCAATATGAAGAGCTAGAGTGCCACCAAGCAGCACCTGTGTCAAAGCCCCAGAATAGCTGTGAAATTTCTAGTGGCTTCTTGAAAGTCTTATTGCTACTTTTGTTAAGTCCTGGTCCATGGGGCAATGTCAGCCTTTGTGGCTGCAAACAACTTTCAGGTAAGCTCCAAAGATATTTTAGGTTCCAGCCTAACTTCCAGAAGAGCCAGCAGATGATTCTTTCTTCCAGAAACTTCCAAGTTTGAGGATTTATCAAGCCTAGATCAGACCCTAAGCAGGGACTGGATGCCGTGGTCCAGAAACAAGCGGACACATTTTAGGGCCTTCATTCCTTTACAGAGCGCTTTTCCATCACAACCGCCACACACAACCGCCATCACTTGAGAAGCTTCTCCCCTCCTGCTTACAGACACACCACACCTCCACTGGATCCTGGCTCCCTGCTTCCTGGCCAATGTTCAGGGGAAGAAGGAAAGAATTACCAGAAGGTATGTGAGGGGACCACAGTGCTGAAGGATGCTACCATTTCTCGAGCACCATTCCATGTGAGGCACCTGCACGGAACATCACACTGACTTCAGAACCTAATGTCTTCTCAACCATCCCATGAAGCAGATTGGACTTTTTTTTTTTTTAACAAGTTGAGCAGACCACCTAAGGTCACAGAGCTGCAGGGTGGCAGACGCTAGATCTAGACCTAATGGCACCCCACTCCAGTACTCTTGCCTGGAAAATCCCATGGACGGAGGAGCCTGGTAGGCTGCAGTCCATGGGGTCGCTAAGAGTCGGACACGACTGAGTGACTTCACTTTCACTTTTCCCTTTCATGTGCTGGAGAAGGAAATGGCAACCCACTCCAGTATTCTTGCCTGGAGAATCCTAGGGACAGCGGAGCCTGGTGGGCTGCCGTCTATGGGGTCGCACAGAGTCGGACACGACTGAAGCGACTTAGCAGTAGCAGAAGTCTTTTATTTCTGGCACCATCTGGTACCTTTGTTTTGGGAGAAAGGTGGGGAGAGGAAATACCATCCCTGACATCACTGCTGGGCTCCCTGCATTCAAAAGAAAGGGAGAATTAAGAGAAGGGAAACAGTGGGGAGTAGAGAAATGAATAACGGAAGGGAAAGAAAGTCCCCCATCTTGTTCTCCCACCTTCCCGCTCTCATGATTCTTACCAGTCCCCGGCCCTTGGCCTTGAACCTTCACCAGCACCTGCCTGACACAAGCCCTTTCCTGGGTTACAGAGTACAGGGTGTTTCTGCTCTGACCCAGCCTGATAGAAACACTTCACTCTTGCTCTAGGGCTGCAATATAGTGATGATTTACTGGCTTCCCTAATTGGAATTCAACACATTTTCCATAAAATAACATTGCATTGTGGTTAGGATTTATAATACCAGTAGCTTTTTTATTTAAAAAAAAAAAAAGTATAATATAGATCCACTAATCTGAAATCCAAAATGCTCTGAAAACCAGAAGTTTTTTCATAACTCATTTGGCAGCAAAATCTGACCTGACCTGAACTCATTTGGCCTGAATTCATTTGGCGACAAAACCCGACCTGAACTGACATGAGGCTATTTATAGTTTTTATTTATTCCACTGAGTGTGAATATTCATCAGTTTCACTGCAGAAGTATTAATGTGTTTGATTATAGGATCCTGCTCCAGACCACACTGCAGTGCTATGTAATAACTGGTATATGCACAGTATTATCCTTCTCAAAAAACAAAACAAAACTCAAAGTCAGCAAAATCTGGCCTCAAAGGTTTTGAATACAGAATTGTAGACCTGTATTTATTCAGATTTAACCTCCATGAACCTTGGGTACACTGCAAGTCTGAAATTAGGTCGTAGACAACATCATTTCTTTGGTAAAATATATTCTTAATTTCAAACAAGCAACTTACAAATGAATTTTTGGAATACCACTAATTCATGGGTTGGAAACTATATAAAAGTATACAATAAAGAAAAAATTCTTCATGATAAAAGGTTTCCATTCTAGAAAAAAAAAATCAGATTCTGCTTCCCATTCTCACAGAATCTTCAGGGAAGTCTCCAGCTTCCAAAAAGAATGGCCAGTCTGCTTGGACCTCTCTGCGCATTGAGGAGAGTATTGGAATATGTTGGAATATTAGAACACGGACCAAGGAAAAGAGAGGGAATACTAGAAATCCTGCTAACTGATCCCATTCTGCCATTCTGTTCATTCTTACTAAAGCCAAAATTATGTTTTTATAACTGTAATTGCAATTCAAAGTTAACCTTTCTAGCAGGAGGAAAGCACCAAGATGAGTTCAAAGGAAAATTCCAATCTTCTTATAATCATTTTATGAATGTGATGAATCCTGTAGCTGATTACTTTGCTGCCATTTTGTTTTGGTGGCTAGAAAAAAATCAGAACCAAATTTATGGTCTAGTTCCAGCACCTGTATAGAATTTTATACTACATTTTCTTTGCACTAACTCTCCCATACCAGCCTTGCTATTTTTCTCCTAACTTTACCCTCCTTTTGTACAGTTGCTTCATCTATTTCTTTTATGTGGTGGTGGTGGGAGTGATGATGGTGGATATATACATATGTGTAAATTTCCTCAAAATCCTTTTGTAATAAGGTAGACTATAGATAAGTAAACAAATAATTGTATGAGTAATAATATGTACTTTCAGCTAAAAAGACTTCAGTAATAATAGAACTCTAAATCATTCTGCTTGATCAACTGCACAAAGGCTTGAGACATAATTAAAATCTTCTATATAAAATGCCCATGACCATCATTCGTTACATGAAAATTATCCCAAATTAGAGAAAGCAAAAGAAACACGTTAGCTAAGTTGTGTGCTTCAAATATATAGTCACCCGGGATGTGTGGCTGTGATTTGATCATTACCTCATCTGAGGGCTGAGGCACAAGTTTCGGCTCTCAGCAGACGTGCTGCCTATCCCTCAGCCCTGTATCTCCAGACCATCAGCTACATCTCACAGAATAACATCTGAGCCTGAGACTGGCAGATTCCCACTTCTTGTACCGGGCCCCCTTCTTACTGGAGTTCCTGGAAGAAGGTGGGAAAGTCCAAAGAGTATTCGTAAAACTCCCCAAGAGCCACTTTCTGTTCTACTGCTGCATCTGATGAGCATCCTTTTAGTTTCTTTTCGGTAGTTCCAAAGCACTAGAATTTTCCCATGTATAATCTGTACTTCTGTATCACTGCCTAGTTAAAAATCTCTGAAGGGAAAAATTAGAATTTAAGTAAGAAATGATAGTCAAGATTCATAAACAGTAAATTAGGATGCAAAAGGTAAGCCTGCACTCCCCCTACCCCAAGGCATAAGAACTATGCAGCTCCGACAAAAAGTGAAGAGGGGCTTTGCGTGGGCCCTACAATTAGGAAGTTGTATATTCAAGCACATTTTAGGTATGAGTAAGTGGCAGCTAGGTCAGGGGACCCAGTTTCTTATCTAAAATTAGATTCTAGTAGAATTCTACTTGAATACATCAAAAATTCTCTACGGCCGAAATGAGACTGCAGAGGAAAACCAATCTTTTAAAACTACGATTATTAGTAGTATATACAGTATTGGTACTATAAACTGATTCCTATCTGATGCTATCCTATAATAATGCCAAAAACAAAACAAGAAGATTGGGGAAAGCTTACAATACAGAAGTTTGAGTTTAAAAAAAAAAAGCTTAGAAGTCATTGTTTATTATTTTATTAAACCTCTAAAAATTCTTTGTAAATAATATTTGATGTTACCTGACACTTTTAGTTTTAATTTTACTCTGCAAACTTTTGAGAATTAAGATGCTTAAAATCTGTTTAAAATATGGGATTGTGACTCTTACCATCCCAGAAAATCTGTCACTAGAATAAGGTAAACAGAATTCTAAAGATAAGCCTCCAAGATTCCCATCCCCTAGTATTCAATCAAGCACTAAGCTAGGTACCACTGTCAAGGGATTTTGCTGGGTAATTAAGGTAACTCATCATTTGACTTTATCCAGATGGGCCCAATGGAACTGCATGAGAAGAAAACAGATAGGGAAGGCGGAGATATTCAAACCACAAGGATTCCACATACTATTGTTGGCCCTGGAGATGAGGGGTGAGGGAGCATAAGTCAAAGAATGTGGAACTGAGAAAGATCCCTGGCTAGGAGCTAGCAAGGAAATGGGACCTCAGTCCTACAACCACACAGAACTGAATTCTCCCCCAGGATCTACAGAAAAGAGTCCAGGCCTGCTGATTTCTTGACATGAGGCCTCATGAGGACCTGAACAGAGAACCGAGAAGAGCCATACTGTGCCCAAAGTTCAGACCCCGTAGAAAGGTGAGACAATAAATGGATGTTGTTGTATGCTACTAATTTTGTGGTAACTTGTTATAACAGCAGTAGAAAACTAATAGAGGTAAAGCAAAAAGGAACCAAAAGATGGGCATTTCTGAGTCCAGTAAACTTATCTTTATTTAATGATTTCAGCTAAAGCACAGAACATTATTACATAGAAAACTAAAAGTAAACAAAAAAACTTACCATAACAGAAAACTGAATATAAGCATAAAATCATCAAAGGGATCTTTTAAATGAAAACTGTGTTGCCAATATACCATTTTATTGCTTAATCTCAAGTACTACCCTGAGATGGGAAATTCTGCCATTGTTTCTAAGCAATTCAAAAGAAGATTCATAAGGCATAAAGCAAGAATTTGGAGCTCCAAATATGGTTATCTTTACTATGAATCTAATCTCTTGTCTTATTATGATCTCCAAGTATATAACATACTCACTAAAATATGTGAAAAAAAATTTAGACTTTTATTATTTAAAGAACAAGAACCAAGGAGAGAATTCAATTTAGTAAAAAGAATAACATTCTAATAATAATAATCAGAGCTCTCCAGCAAAAGAACAGACTGCCTCAAAAAGCAGTCAGAAATGTTATAAAAGAGTTTCTTACAATTCCATTAAAAACTGGCCTAATGACCTCTACACTCCTTTACCTTAGGTTCTGTGATTCCATCAACTTAGTCACAGTTAGACCGGCTGCTAGAAGCATACTGGCGTTATCAGAGTACTAGCTAAGTTACAAGTGAACTCATTAAACTTTAACATTTAGGTATGCAGGGCAATTCTCATAGCAACATAAACTACTAGCATTCTAAGTTTCTAAACAGGAATAACAGATAACAATATACAAAAACGAAAGTATTTTAAAAGACAGTCTTTTTTGTTGTTGTTTTTGATTCTACAGAATTTTTTTTTTCAGAAGGGAAGTTTGGATGCATCCTTCTGGTTGTAAAGTGGGAGATGAAAATGGGAAGAGATCCTCCGTGAAGATAAGGGCCCCGGAACACAAGGCGTTAATGCTCTGGCGCCGCACAAACACCTGACTCCACTGGTACCGTTCCCTGCAAAACAAAACCTGCCGAACCTGCCCATCGCACAAGGGCAAGAAATTTCCCGGCAACCTGCGATGGCTAATTCACCAAGAATGGGCAGCAGCCTACCGTAAGGAATGCCAACATTCCCGAGATTTTCTTTCCCGAACAGAAATGCAAGTGTTTAATGCAAGATTCATGTTTCGCTCAGGTTCGTGTTAGGTTTGGTTTGTTTCCTTGAGATCGGCCGAGTTTCCCCGGTTTTGGTTGAGTGAGGAAGGGCCGCCAATCGCTTCCTAGTTACCTTTCACTAAGGCCAAAATGGACAGATGCAAATAAACACGTCTTTCAAATATACCTCTGTCACTCCGAGCGCCGCCTCTGCGTATGATGCTGGGAACGGAGAGAAACTGCCGAGTCACCCGCAGAGCACACCCGGGGCGCCCCGGGGCGGCGGGGTGACAGGCTGCAAAGGAGCGCCGCGCGCCCCAGCCAAGCTGTCTGCTTATCTGCTGCTCGCACAGCGCCACCGCACTCACCAGTTCCTAGAGAAGGGATTCTGAGAAAAGAGAACGAGCCTGGTTCCCTAGAAACATTAAATTAACACAAGGGATCTGGAAGCGAAACAGCAGATGCCTGAAAGCCTTCCCCTTGGCTGTTTCCTGCCTTCTTGGAAAATCTTTGCATTAAAATAGATTGGATTACTCTGCACAGCCAGATGCTGCTCCAGAACTTCGTTTGGGGTGAACATGAAAGCAAAGTTTGCCATCTTTTAAAAAGATTTTTCTTTCCGAGGTGGCCTGAATAGCCTGTTTGGGTTGTGGATATCAGCTGGAACCTGAAGCTGAGGCTGTTTGCATTACAATAGAAACTTTCCATAACATTGACTTGCAAATCAGATAACAAAAAAGCTGGCAGAGTAGAAAGGTAGAGAGCTCGGAATGAGTAGGGCGAGTTCAGAATCCGAGATTCAGGTCCCTGAAAACTGCCTAGAAAGAGCACGGTCCAGCCCCCTTATCTCACAAAGGAGAAAATAATATGGGTTTTTCTCTCCAAGCCCATTTACTTTGACCACAGCTTTAAGAAAACAACAGAGTAAAACTAATAGCATTTCCAAAGAGTCAAGAACAAAAGCAGAAAGGCTGATGAGTAAAATTGTATCTGCCTCCTCATTCTAAAAACCCATGCACTAACCTCCATTGACCCTATCTGCAAATTAATCTTATATAATTCATACATTCAAACCAAGATTAATAACCACGCACCTTAAGAACAGTGGGCCTTAAAATAGAATGAACTCCTGTGTCATCTTTACTTTTATATTTAAACACTGTTGGTAGCTGAGATAAGACCCAAGGCTTCCTATGCGACACCAGGGTTTTACAAAGGAAATAACATTTTTACTGTAGTAGCACCTTCCTTGATATTTTAACTTTTTCTTTTAATAACCTTTAAGGTGGGACTCAGTAATCATTAGCTACTATTTTACTATATGTACCATGCTTTCTAGTAAATGAGACAGCAACCTGCAGTCCTAAAAGGATTCAGTGTTTATCCCAGTGCTTTGGAAGCACAAGATGGGAAAGAAGTATATTACATGATCCTCTGAACAAAAGTAAAATTAAGTATCTTTGCCCGAGCGTGAAAGCAACAAAACTCATTCTAAAGCAATGCAGTCAGATAGTCATTTCATCTGTAATAAGGCAAGTGTATAGCTCCATAAGCAGTCCTCAGTATTTCTGTTCTAACAACTCACAGGGAATACACAAAATCTATCATTCCTCCCTAATACGGCGAAAAACTAAATAGCAACTTCAGTGCTTTCTAACTTAATGGTTGAACTTACAGAAAAGCAAAGAAAATTTTAAAATGTTTATAAGAAAGCAAAGGAAAATGCTGCAAAAATTATTTGGCTGGCAGGCCACGGAGAAAGCTGGAATTTCTGCAGGACTCACCAAACTACAGAGCTGTTTTAAAACCGAAAGTCAGACAGCTTTGAACAGGTATTAAGTTTTTTATACAACAAAATTATCAAATTTACATATTTTTTTATATCACAAGTAGAATCATTTCCAACTATTATGGAAAAACTAATGTTATACAAAAATAACTAAACTACTATGACAAGAATAAATAACCAGCCACACAGTATTATTAGTCAATTCTGGCCTTAAAAAAAAAATGACCAGAGAATTTCAAAATGATTAGGAATGATCGAGGTGACTCCTATATTTTCTACGTAGGCAGTGACATTAAGAATATGGTTTTTACAGAATACAACCCACTAGTTTTTATCACAATAACAAACAAAAATGACTACAAACAAAAATGAATTGACTCAGATAACTTCTTTTTTACTTTTAATTAAAAATAAAAGTGGTAAACCACAGTGTTAGAGAAGCTTAACAAATTTTAAAATCCCCTCCAAATTATGTTTTAAAAAAGAAGGGGCAGTATTCATGCCATAGAAAAATTTAGATAGTTTATAATCCTCAGAATTCCTTTCACATAGCTAATGGGTATCTCATTTCTGGGATTTTTTCACACTTAATTGAAATGTTAAAGAAATGGAGAAATATTTAGATGTTGATAAAGTTATTCTAATTACCCTGTTTCACTAACTTCAGCTCATTCAGTTCAATATCTAGTAAGTGCCTGTCTGTTTCAGCAGACATTTTTTTTCTATTTTAAAAATCATTACTAAACAAATAGGGTTACTACTAGTTAAAACTCTAAATCCAAATGTCTTTCACTCTGTTGTAAAAATGTACACAGTATTAGGTGAGTATACTTTTCCTTCCATATATTTTTGTATTCTTGGCCAAACTACCCCAGTAATGTTTTAGTTTATGATCTATTATCCTAAAATAAAAACCTTTGCATTTTATGCTATAAAAATCAGTAAACCTCTTTTAAAGTTAGACATTTCAAAATAAATGATACAAATATTGTAGGAAAGTCCTATTATAATTAAAGAAGGTAACTGGTAATGAGGAAGAAAATTGAAGGCATATTTGCAATAAATCAAAAACAGAGTTGTAAATAGGCACCACAATTATTACTAATGTTATCTATAAAATACTGGTCTTTGCATTAATTCAGAAGTATAAACTGGCAGGGTATTTTCTTTAAAAAATGAAAAATAAGTTTCTGATTTTTGTACGTTTAAGGTAGGAATGACTATTTTAAAAACAGGAGACAACTTCCAGGATCTTTCTTTTTCTCCATTTCAAAACTACGAGTTTTCTTTCTTTTTGAATTCTTGAAATTCAATGACATTGTCATAGCTCTGAGAACCAAGATAATAGAAACCACCAACTGTAGGAGCCTTGATGCTTTCGATTATATTTTCCTAGAAAGATTTATATGATATTGATATGTAATCTCAATAGCTTTTTTTTAAGAGAAATCCTCCAATGCCAATAAAAGTTAGATAGTCTAAATCTCCGTAGTTCAGACAAATTTAGTCCATTGACATACCCTAAAAACAGAATAATGTAATAAGGCCTAAGTAACATATTTAAAATAGTATGTTCTATACTTTCAAGAGATATATTCTGTTAAGATAAGTGAATACCAACCTCAGATCTGTGTTGGAAATGAGCAGGGGACACATTTTTTAAAAGGGGAAGAGGCTACATTAATCCCTGCTCAAATCTCTCTGTTGGGGTGTAGGAGAGAGAGATGCAAAGTACATTCAGCCAGGTTCTTTATCAGGCCAGCAGCTGCCCATTCCTGGACATTATACATCCTACTGTGTCCTGACCATTGTCAATCAGAATAGCTCAGTTCAAGCATCTCTAAGGTCAGATACCTTTGTATTTTGCTGTAAGAAGATGGGGAAAAACAAATATATAAAACTCTCTTGCCAAACTCCCTGCATCCTTTCAGAATCACATTCTGTTGATAGACATTAGTATGATGAAGAAAGAAACCACCAGGAACCTAAATGATTTCCCTTTAAGACATATTTTAAGGCCAAGAAGACATGTTCTTTTTTTCTTTCTTTTTTTAAGCCAGACTCTCTGGGTTACTTGTAAGTTTTATTCTGCTTGAATCTGGTCCCTGTTATCTTTTGTAATTTTCTGGAAAGAAATGAGATTTCCATTGTTTACAAAGATGAAACAAGAGGTTAACACTTTACGCACAAAAAAGAATAACCAAAGGTTACAGTGACGTCAATTTTAGTTTTTGCTGAGAGCTGGTGTTTTTTTTTCCCTTTTGTGCAGTGGGGGTGGGGTGGGGTGGGGTGGAGTGGGAGTGAGGCAGGTGTGAGCAATTGACTCTGCTTTCTTAAAGGAGTGGACTTTTACCTTCTGTTACTGTTCTGGTTCTAAGGCGGGGGCCTGCTTTGCCAACTCTTCTGAGGAGACTTCATAATAGATTCGGCAGCCTCTATTCTCTAGGAAGGCTGAAGTTGGCAACTGCACCTCATGGAAGATTCCACAAAAGGCTAAATTAGGATGAGATCGTCAACAGGCTTCAAAAAGGCAGAATTCCAGGCCCCATCCCTGAGGCCAAAGGGGCCTCCTTCAGGTCCTCATCCCCACAGTCTGACACTTTTGGCCTCTCCTCTCTCATCTAGCTTCCCACCTCATTATTCTGCCAGCCCTTCCTTTTTCCTCTAACCCTGCAAAAAAAGTGAGCAGTGCTGTTGTTTTGCTCCAACTGACAAAACAGCTAAGAAACAGCAGAAGAACATGACTGCCCTTTTCAAAATGGGCCACGTGATCACCCTATTTAAATCCAGCTCTTACAGTAAAAATGAATAGAGAGGGAGGGAGGGAGCTGTTTATGAAACTCTCCTGCCTGCGTTCATAATACTCTCATCTCCCTTCTCAGCCTCCTAAACACCCAAATGAAATTATATAATAAGCTTTATTTTCTCACTCTGAAATTCTTCCTGCGTCCAAATTGCTAATGCGGCAGGTTCCAGCTGCCTAAATTCCCTAAACAACATTCCCTGTTCCATAAAAAGCATGCAACTGCAAGCACAGCAGTCCTGCTCCAGTTCTGAGAACTAGAAACTGACTACCCAGGTCCTTGGCCTGGGAAGGCCATGAAACAGGCAACATGGACGATTTAAAGGTACACAATATCCAAGGTTAAACTTCACTCCCAGGCAGCGAAGAGTGACCTAAGAGAGGCCACCCTCCATTTTAATTCGGTTACACTGATTCTCTGGGAACTACCTCTGCTCCATAAGAAAACACTCCTCCAATGGAGAACAGGGGGCACTGAAATTGTACTGTTTTTTATGAGTGCATTTGTTTCATGAAGAAAGAGCAGAGTTCCACAAAACACAATGTCTTCGTTATGTGACTTGAAAACTGTACATCCCAGAATAGCAAATCCAGTAAAGTGCAAGGTTTGGGTCCTTTCTTTCAAGTTATTTAACACAACTTCCATGTTTACAGAATAGTCATTGATTTTTCTCTGACATACATAGTATATGCCCCTATCTCTGGCAAAAATACTACCCAAACCAACCTAAGAGACATAAATGCTTCATTTTGATTTTCAAGACTTAAAAGAGATTCCATAACCTACCTTGGCACTGCCAGACCTGACAACGGCCTTTGTACTTGACAATCCAGCAGTATCTAATTACTTGGGAGTTCCCTGCACCCGCCATGCTAGTCCACATCTCTCTGTCTCCCCATGCACTGTTTCCTCTACTTGGGACACCCTCTCCAACCTTGTCCACAGAGCAAACTCTAATTTAGTCTTCGATAGATGGCCTATGCCACCATCGCTCACCTGTCCCAGATCTAAGTCCATCCCTGCCTCCTATGTCACTCGTACACATACCTGCACTGCCTCTATAAGACAGTACCCTGTTTTTCATGTCTGTCTCCCCTGCTGGACTCAAATTCCTTGAGAAACTAATTGTTCTTGTATCTCCAGTGCCCTGCATATTTTGCACACACACACACACAAAAAAAACATGGTGCTATAAACAAGAACTAACCTGATATGGCTGTGAAATGACTTCTAGCTTTTAAACGTAATGAGCTTAGTGCAAGGCTCATATAGATCCGGCTGGTTGATCCCAAGTCTATCATGCCATAGTCTGAAACCATTTGTTCCAGGTCTGTCCTCAGAGGAACAGAAAAACTGGTCACACTTCTCTGTCCTCTCTAGCATAATTAGATGGGGGTGGGAGCTGGGGAACAGAGGAATAATCAGGCTACCTAGTCACATCCTAAAAGAAATCAGTGTGGAACTCAAGGAAACTATTGAATCTATCAAAATTTAACGCATCTTCCACCAACCCATCAAAAGTATTTGAAATGCCACTGATGAACATAAAAGAGAGAATTTACTATGGAGAACAAAATAACTCTAGGAGAAGGAAGAATCTGAGGGAGAGCTGGGGTTAGGTGATATTTTTAAGTGAAGATGGGAAAACATTAATGGTGGAAGTCAAGATGGAAAGTTTTGAACCTAAGGACTTTAGAGATCAGTTTGGTTTCTTTTTCTAGTAATAGGTTGACCACAGACAAGAATAATAGGAATGTTATTTCCCAATTCCTACACCACAGCATCCTTCACTGCTGTTTAAGACTCCAGCAACATGCTTGCTCTGACAAATGCAAGTGCCATGTACTAATTCACACCATAGTTCCACTGCTATGATTCTGCTTTGAGGTTCTCTCTCTTCATTTTAACAATTTATGTACCATAATCCTCAACTTTTCCCCAGATGAGACCAAAGACAGACAGGCAGAAAACGGGGGCTAAGATCTCTCGAGGACCTCTTACATGTGCCACTCACTTCATATACCACTCTCCCAATAAACCTACTTGGAAGGCATAATTATTCCTATTCTCAATGCAGCTTTAAACCTTCGTCTCTCTGGTTCTATCTCCGGTATTCTTTCTCTAAATCATACTATCAGTTCAGTCACTCAGTTGTGTCCGACCCTTTCAGACCCCATGGACTGAAGCATGCCAGGCTTCCCTTTCCATCACCAATTCCTGGAGCTTACTCAAACTCATGTCCATTGAGTTGGTGATGCCATCCAACCATCTCATCCTCTGCCATCCCCTTCTCCTCCCGCCTTCAATCTTTCCCAGCATCAGGGTCTTTTCAAATGAGACAGTTCTTCGCATCAGGTGGCCAAAGCACTGGAGCTTCAGCTTCAGCATCAGTCCTTCCAATGAATATTCAGGACTGATTTCCTTAAGGATGGACTGGTTGGATCTCCTTGCTGTCCAAAGGACTCTCAAGAGTCTTCACCACCATAGTTCAAAAGCATCAATTCTTCGGCACTCAGCTTTCTTTATAGTCCAACTCTCACATCCATACACGACTACTGGAAAAACCATAGCTTTGACTAGATCGACCTTTGTTGGCAAAGTAACATCTCTGCTTTTTAATATGCTGTCTAGGTTAGTCATACCTTTTCTTCTAAGGAGTAAGCGTCTTTTAATTTGATGGCTGCAGTCACCATCTGCAGTGATTTTGGAGCCCAAAAAAATGAAGTCTGTCACTGTTTCCACTGTTTCCCCATCTATTCGCCATTAAGTGATGGGACCAGATGCCATGATCTTCGTTTTCTGAATGTTGAGCTTTAACCCAACATTTTCATGCTCCTCTTTCACTTTCATCAAGAGGCTCTTTAGTTCTTCTTCACTTTCCGCCATAAGGGTGGTGTCACCTGCATAACTGTTCAGTTCAGTTCAGTCGCTCAGTCGTAGGTTATTGATATTTCTCCCAGCAATCTTGATTCCAGCTTGTGTTTCTTTCAGCCCAGCGTTTCTCATGATGTAATCTACATATAAGTTAAATAAGCAGGGTGACAGTATGCAGCCTTGATGTACTCCTTTCCCGATTTGGAACCAGTCTGTTGTTCCATGTCCAGTTCTAACTGTTGCTTCTTGACCTGCGTACAGATTTGTCAGGAGGCAGATAAGGTGCTCCGGTATTTCCATCTCCTTAAGAATTTTCCACAGTTTGTTGTAATTCACACAAAGGCTTTGGTACAGTCAATAAAGCAGATGTTTTTCTGGAACTCTCTTGCTTTTTCTATGATCCCACAGATGTTGGCAATTTGATCTCTGGTTCCTCTGCCTTTTCTAAATCCAGCTTGAACATCTGGAATTTCACAGTGCATGTACTGTTGAATTCTGGCTTGGAGAATTTTGAGCATTACTCTGCTAGCGTGTGAGATGAGTGCAATTGTGTGGTAGTTTGAGCATTCTTTGGCATTGCCTTTCTTTGGGACTGGAATGAAAACTGACCTTTTCCAGTCCTGTGGCCACTGCTGAGTTTTCCACATTTGCTGGCATATTGAGTGCATCACTTTCACAGCATCATTTTTAGGATTTGAAATAGCTCAACTGGAATTCCATCACCTCTACTAGCTTTGTTCATAGTGATGCTTCCTAAGGCCCACTTGCCTTCACATTCCAGAATGTCTGGCTCTTGGTGAGTGATCACACTACCGTGCTTATCAGGGTCGTGAAGATCTTTTTTGTACAGTTCTTCTGTGTATTCTTACCACCTCTTCTTAATATCTTCTGCTTCTGTTAGGTCTGTACCATTTCTGTCCTTTATTGAGCCCATCTTTGCATGAAATGTTTCCTTGGTATCTCTAATTTTCTTGAAGAGATCTCTAGTCTTTCCCATTCTATCGTTTTCCTCTATTTCTTTGCATTGATCACTGAGGAAGGCTTTCTTATCTCTTCTTGCTATTCTTTGGAATTCTGCATTCAAATGGGTATATCTTTCCTTTTCTCCTTTGCCTTTAGCTTCTCTTCTCAGCTATTTGTAAGGCCTCCTCAGACAACCATTTTGCCTGTTTTCATTTCTTTTTCTTGGGGATGGTCTTGATCACTGCCTCTTATACAATGTCATGAACCTCCATCCATAGTTCTTCAGGCACTCTGTCTATCAGATCTAATCCCTTGAATCTATTTGTCACTTCCACTGTATAATCATAAGGGATTTGATTTAGGTCATAACTGAATGGTCTAGTGGTTTTTCATACTTTCTTCAATTTAAGTCTGAATTTGGCAATAAGGATCTATACCTTTTTCTAATTTCAGCATTAAGAACACAAGAAGGCCACTTCAAAGGTAAGAGATATCTCATTCATTCATTCATTTATTCAACAGCTACTAAGAGCTAGAACTGTGCTTCATTTTAGAATATAGAAAATAAACAAGTTCTGGTGCTTGACTTTAAATTTCTTAAAGTTTAGTGGGAAAGGGACACAAAGACAGATAACTTGTTTTATTCAATTTTCCCCTGGTTCTGTATCGGGTCTTGTTTCTGCCCTTTATCACTTTTTGCTACTACTTTACTAACTTTCCAAATCTTAGCAGTGGCTTTCCCCTTTCTTATTTAAACATTAGTAAAACATGGGATACCTGCACCATTTCATAAACTGCCTTCATTGTTAGAATCAGATTCAAGAAGGGACAGAATAAAGCATAAATTTGCTCCAGCCACTCTCTATTCCATATTTTTAGAGAATCTAACATAAAGCCCAGTGTTAGCTGGGGAAACAATAGTGGAAACAAGATAACCAGAGTTCCTGCCTTCATAGAGCTTATCTTCTAACCATTCCAAATTGGGAGGAAGGCAGCAAACAAATCCAGTAATTGTGATAGGCAGGTTTATGAAGAAAAACTACCCCAAGGCCAGGCCCTAGGTACACATCCTTCTGTAGTAATATAATTCATTACTTCAGATTCTTATTCTTTTGGTTTACCAAATGTAGTATTATGATCAATTTTATATAACTTCTTTAACTTTTCTAATATTGCATAGTCTTGGTTATGTGTACCCAGTTTCTTAAAGAAATGAAACTAAAGGTAAAAAACAAAGAAGGAAAGTATAAAAAGCCCTTAAGATGTTCTTTGAAATTGATTAGCTTTCATAGCAATGACAATAGTTATCATTCATTGAATATCTATTGCTTTGCTCCAAACATAGAGTTGGACACTTGGCCTATCACCTCTAATCCTCACAACATCTGACAAGGTAAGTATTACAGACCCCGTTTCACAGAGGAGAAAACTCAGGCTCAGCACGTAAGTGATTGGCCCAAGATTCTGGGGCTATTAATGGACACAGCCTAGGTTCAAACGTGCGTCCATTACACAGTACAACATGCCTTCTTTCCATTATGCCACAAAATATTATAAAAAATAATCTGAATGAGATGGAACTATATAATTAGAGCAACATGAGCATTTACTATGTGTCAGATGCTATTAAGATTTTTATGAGAATTGTCTCATTTAGTCCTCTCAACAGCCCTGTAAGGTTGGTATTTTTGAGATGAAACTGAGAGAGACTTAGAGAGATTGCGTAACCTGCCAAAGGCCAACAAACTACCATGTAGTAGAACTTGGATTTTAACCTGGGTCTACCTATCTCCAAAATGCATCTTCTTAACTGCTACAGAAGAGTTCCACTATTTAAATAGTATCAGTGTAACTTGCAGCTTTCAAAGAGACTGTCAAAACAGAATAGGGTCAATAAACCACTTTAAAGAGAATTTAAAATAACTACTACATAAAGACACTGTCTCTAACAGCCCATTACTAATCATTTGCTCAGTGATTGTCACCTTGTTCTGTTACCCTAAATGGCCTCTAGAACTATCTACAATCAGCAATTTCACTAAAGTGTTTTCCCTTTTCATTTGGTAAGCAATTTAAAAATCTATGTCTTAAACTGCCAGTTCAATCCAATGGAACTCAAATCCTTGCATCCAAATCTTCAAACATGACAAAAATACACACTCCTTAGTTCACAGTTTTCATCACTAAACAATGTGAATGGTTAGAAAGGTGCTGAAAAGCACTGTGCAAACTGTTCATATGCCTTATGTTAATTTTCACAGTTTCATAGTAAATTCTGGGTTATATCAAACCTTTTAAGATATTTTCAACAAGACTGCTTCCCTATGAGAAGTAATACTTTTCTAAACCATTTTCTGGGGCAGGATTCCTCCCGTTTAGTCGCTCAGTCATGTCCAACTCTTTGCGAGTCTTAGGACTATAGCCCACCAGGCTCCTCTCTCCATGGCATTCTTCAGACAAGAATACTGGAGTGGGTTGCCATGCCCTCCTCCAGGTGATCTTCTCAGCCCAGGGACTGAACCTGCATATCCTGTGTCTCCTGCATTGCAGGTAGATTCTTCATCAACTGAGCCTCAGCTACACTTATTAAGACTACTTTTGAAAACTCTATTTGTTATTAAGAAGATATCGGCCCAATAAGGAAATCTGACCTTGCTCCCCCAATTGGGCAAACGTGAATAGGACTTCCTTATATCTATTGAAAAGTTTATTCACGTCAATTTCACACTGACTGGATTTTGTTAAGCCAAATAGCTGGCAAACTATGACTTTAAACACAATCAGTGAAAAAGAAGTCGGGCAATTCTTGGAAGAACATGTGGGAAATCATATGTATATGTAAACTCATGCCTATGTCAACTTTCAAAGAGTAAAACGTAACTGCAGGAAGTACCTAAATACCTAACAAAAGCAAAGTAAATTTACAGACCTGGATGAGATCACCAAGTTTCGTGCTTAAACTTCAAGTTGGGATGTTCCATTGTTACCAGAAGATTATATATATTTTTAAGTACTTTGTAAAAACCAGAGTATATGTGTATAGCAAAAATAAATCAATAAATATTTCATAAAATATAAAGAAAATAAGTCACTTATAATTACATGACTGTCAACACTGTGTCATAGACTTTCTTCTTGGCATATACACATATATAAACATTTTGAGTTTCTCAAATATAGGGTTGCGCCACATGTACTGTTTTGCAACCTGCTTTGTTTTGCTTTATTTTTCTACCCAATAATAAATTTGAGCAGGACAATATTCAACAATTAATAAATACAGTTCTATTTATGTCATCAGTTCTCCCCCAACTCATTTAACCCATCTTTCACTGAAGGACAAGTAAACTTCCTTCAACCTTGTGTTTTTATAAACAATACTGAATTGAATATCCTTGTACATATGAGAATGTCAAATCAGTCCTTTCAGATAAATTCCTAGAAGTAGAAATACTATGTCAAAGGATGTCACTTTTGATACATATTTCCAAAGTGCCTTCCAGAAGGATCATGCCAATTGACACTCCCACCAGCAACAGAAAAGACTGCAGGCTTCTCCACATCCTGAGCTTCCCTGGCAATAAGGATCCTTTTTAAACCATTGCCAATCTGATAGACAAAACAAATAGTAACTTCAGGTTGCTTTCATTTGCATTTTCACTTCATAAGTACACTGATACATTGAGGCAGTAAGTCAGTGTCTACTGAAAAGCAAGTGCTTTGGAAGCTAAGAGTCCTGAGTTACAAAAGTCCTGCTAAATGTGTGATCTAGGACAAGCTGCCTTGATTCGCTAAATTGTATACTTGTCTTTGCAAAGTGTAAATAAGTAATTGTACCTTAGTATTTTCTTAAGCATTACGGGTAAAGCCCTCAGCCCAGTCCCTGACACACAGTGAACACCCAGTAAATAGTAGCCGCCAATTGCAGGGGCTACAGGAGCTGGAGAAATTGTACAGTTCAAACTGTCGTCTGGTAGAATGTTGGCAGCCATTTGTATTTCTTCTCTTGCAAATGGCCTTTTCATATAATTGGTCCTTTTTATGTGCTAGAGAATTCATCTTTTGTTTATTAATCTGTAAGAGTTTGTTATAAATTATGGGTAATAACTCCTTGGCTGCTACTACACATGATACCAATATATTTCCCATGTTGGCATTCATTTTTAACTTACTATTGTGTTCTTTGCTGTATAGAAGTTAATTTTTACATCATTAAATCTAATCTCTCTTTTCTTTTTCTTTATCTTTTTAATTCTTCAGTTTCTACCACGGGTGTAATGCTTACAAAGACCTCCGCCATCACAAGATTATAAATACTGGTTGTATAGTTTATTGTTACTTTTACAGATTCTTTAATTTCTTAACAGTAAGATCTCTAATTATAAATCATTGGGAATTCTCTGGCAGTCCAGTGTTTAGAACTCTACCCTTTCACTGTTGAGGATCTGGGTTCAACCCCTGGTGGGGGAACTGAGTTCCTGCAAGCCATGTAGCACAGCAAAAAAAAAAAATTAGTTTTGCTATAAAGTAGGGATTTAACTTTATTTCTTTTTCTCTTAAATGACTAGTATGTAATCACAATATCCTTCAGAAATCCTGTTATCAATGGTCTGAAATATGCCAACTTTATGTAAAACAGTAGATAATTCCTTCTCTGAGATTCTGAAATCATAAAGATACTAAAAACAAAGAATTTTCTGTTTTTTTTAAGTTTGGTGCCAAAATTATGTGGTGGCAAAGCTTTACCTGAGGTAATGTTGATGCTATTTCTGGTCTTTATTCCACTGAGTGTCACTACTAATCAGTTTTGCTATGGAAATAAAGTTTGACTATGAAATATTGTTTAAAATTCTAAATTCTGAAATATGTCATGTTTCAAATAAGGGATTGTGGGTTTGTACCAGGTTTCCATATGTATATACAAGTTTGTTTTTAGGCTAGCTCTAAATTCCATTCTAATTTCTTTTTTATTCTGTTAACATGATAAAGTACATAGCTTCAAACACTAAGCTGACCTGGAGTTTCTGAGATAAATTTGGTAAAGATGCATTATCCTTTTTCTATTTTGCTAGATTCAACTTGTCAATATTTTTTAAGGATTTTTACATCTATGGTAATGAAGTCTACATTTGTTCCTTAAAATGTCTTCAACAAGTTTTGGAATCCAGGTTATACTGACTTCTATTTTATATGCTATGTTGTTTTTACTATGGTTTATAATGTCTTAATATTTGATGAGATAAAAATCTCCCCTGTTTTTCATTCTTAATTCTTCTCAAACAATATTATTCTGGACTTATTTTAGCAAGTTCCATGGAATAATCATCCCATTGCAAGTTCTGCTGGAATAGCATTAAATTTTAGACTAAGGTGGACAAAAGTGATACTGATACATTAACTACATCGATTCTTCCCACCAATATACATGATATGTTTTTTCTCTATTTATTCAAGTGTTCTTTTATGTGCCTCAGTTAAGGTTGGATGTCTTTTTCACATAAATTCTGACCAATTCTTATTAAGTATATTGCTATGTATTTTATAGTCACCTTCACTTTCAACTCTACTGACATCTATGCTACTGGGTTTCATTAGTGTAAGTACCAACTGAAGATAACTGGTATAATTTCTGATATAATTCTATCCTTGGACAGGATGGAGTACCATGTTGAAGAAAGGAAGTGAACATTAGTATTTCATTAAACAAACATTTATTGAACGCATAATAGAAACTGAGTATTAAAACAGTGATAAGACAAAATCCCTGTCTTCAAGGGTTCACAGTCTAGGGAGATAAAAAAGCAAACAGACAAGCATAACATAAGTTCTGTGTTAGAGGTGAACCCAGAAGAGAAGAGCAACACAATATTGTCAGGAAAAGCTTCATAAAGAGCTCTCCCCAATCCCCAAGGTGGGTCCCAATTCTCCCTTCAACATGGTTGGCAAGAAGAGGCACATCTCAAAGCTGCATTCAGTCCTCTAGACTCAATGAGTACCTTAATGCAGAGGCTGGCATGCTCTGTCTTCCATGTCAGGACAAGGCAGAAAATCCCACCCACTTGCAGGCTTCTCCGGCTGGCTCAGCCATCCTGGCTGCCCGTCGCTGAGCTGAGTGCTGGGCATAGTCGGTCAAGGGACCACACTTCCCATACCTTCCCTCCTCAGTAACATCAGGAGAAGGCCACTGGTGTCAAGTTGAGTCATTACAGTGTCAGTTACTAACGGGCCTGGCTCTAGACTCCTCAAAGCTTGTGAAGTGCTATCATTTATTTCTACACAGGAACATTGTGTTCTGTGAGAAAATGGTTCCATTTCATGCCTAAAATGGTGAGAAAGCAAATGAAAGCAAAACTGCTGTGTGTCTCCTGGAGAGGGACAGGTTCTGGTATCCAAACAAGCAGACCCTGGAAGCCCAGGGATTCGCTGCTTGGAGGACTACTTACCCATCCTCCTCGGTTCAGTATGAACCGTGGAATCATCCCACAACCAGAGCCCTCTGCAGAGTGACCTCAGGAAGCTGCATGTGCTTGAAGGGGGCAAGAACACACAGTCACTTGGGCTATCCTGAAGAGGCCCCAGGGATCTATTCGGTCATTTAAAAATGCATCTGGAAAGAATTCACCTGCCCTGAACCCTGCCTGCTCAACAGCAAAACAAGTGAAAGTGCCACAAAATGCTCAATCACGGTGATCTTGACAATTGCTGAGGCTGAAAGTTTTCCCACCTGAGCATCATAAATGAGACAAATTGCATAACAGGATAATACGAGTTGTTGCTGAAAGATGCAATCACAAAATAAAAGGACTTTTCAAAATCTGAGTATGGTTGGTAATTATCCAGGAAAGGAATATAAGGCAATTCCAAGGTTCCTGCTTCTTCATGTTATCATGACACTGTAATGGCCAAATGCCAAAGAGTAGTCTCAGCTACAACAGACCTTCCTCTGTCTTCTTCGGCGGCAGCTCTATTCCTTTTGGTTAACTAGTGTGCTGTAGGTCACTGTCTTATCAGTCTCATCTCAAATGCCACAGTTCAAAGTTGCTACTTGTTCTTTCTTGCTATGAAAACCAAACTTCTACCTGGTAAGATGCACGGCAGAAAAGAATGTGGAAAAATAATAACTTATATAGTTCTTTATTGTCATGCATGTATTTGTTTACCTGAATAAGCTTTTTCCCTGATAAGACAAGTACCCCTCCAAAAAAAAAGAGTACTAGTAAAGCTTGGTTCACTAATACAAAAAGTAAGACCTGAGAAAAATCAAATATGTAGTTAAATGTAAAAATGCATTGATTGTCCCAAATAAATAATAGATGGTCTCTAATGAGAGGCCTAACAAAGTTAAAGAGGCTCAACTTATTAGATAGCTAAACCATTTACTTGTTGGCAGTTCAAGAACATTAACCACAAAAACAATCAGAGCTGTAGATTTTGCAAACATTCAGATGAACTCAGTAGGACAGCACAAGTCTTGGAGTCAGCCTTGGGTTTCAATAACAGCACCATGATGTATTACTTTTCAACCACTGGAAAAGTTCATCTCTCTGAACTTCTTTCTCTGCAAAATGGGGGAAATACCTACCTCATTAAGAGGTTAAGACAGAGGTATATAGAAAACCCAACAATGAATAGACGGAAGAAGCATTCCACACATAGCTAGTTCCCTATTCAAATTCTCTGCCCACTAAATGGTCAAAGTAAATGTCCCCAACTTCTCAACCCACAATGGACTCTTATTATTTCATATATCACATTATTTCCATTATTACACACCAACCTCATTTTGCCTGACAATACTCCACAGGTCAATTCCCCTCTTCATCAAAACTTGATTTTCTTATATATGTCCAACCTTCCATTTCCTTGGTCTCACAAATTCCATCACAACACTGCCACCACCATCATTTCCCAAAGTATAGTTCACAGGAGATTTTGCTGAGAGCAGTGGGGCAGGGTGCAGGGGAGGAGGGAGTCTTGAGCCTTTAGAAGAGGTAGTGGAAACTGGTTCAATTTTCAGTTTTTCAATCCATCAATAGTATTTTTTTTCCTTCAAAGTAGAACCCTTTTAGATTAGGCAACTGCATATCTAAGGAGTATGTGAAGCAGTGAGTGACAATCAGATACTCACCTGAACACTGCCAGCAACCATGGTGGCTTAAAGCTATTTTACTCTTGCTGCTGCTGCTGCTAAGTCCCTTCAGTCGTGTCCGACTCTGTGCGACCCCATAGATGGCAGCCCACCAGGCTCCCCCGTCCCTGGGATTCTCCAGGCAAGAACACTGGAGTGGGTTGCCATTTCCTTCTCCAATGCATGAAAGTGAAAAGTGAAAGTGAAGTCGCTCAGTCATGTCCGACTCTTAGCGACCCCATGGACTGCAGCCTACCAGGCTCCTCCGTCCATGGGATTTTCCAGGCAAGAGTACTGGAGTGGGGTGCCATTGCCTTCTGCTACTCTTAGACATACATTATTTCACTGATACTCGTAACAGGCCACTGGTTTAAAAAGAGAACCACAGGAAACACTGATAGGGAAATAAAACAAAATGGGAGATGAATGTAAAAATTATAAGGCTGTCCCTTACAAGTTACAACCATTTACTCAAAATTCCTTTGCAATAAAACAAAATGTCTAAACCTACGTTAAAAGGATCCAAGATATTGACAATTATATCCAATGTGCCCTATCACTTGGGAATATGCTTTCCTTGCTAGTGAAGTTAGTAAGGTAGAGGGGCAAAGTGAGATTCGAAGAGCTGACTCGTTTGAAAAGACCCTGATGCTGGGAAAGACTGAGGGCAGGAGGAGAAGGAAGTGACAGAGGATGAGACGGTTGGATGGCATCACTGACTCCATGGACATGAGTTTGGGTAGACTCCGGGAGCTGGTGATGGACAGGGAGGCCTGGCGTGCTGCAGTTCATGGGGTCGCAAAGAGTCGGACATGACTGAGCGACTGAACTGAACTGAACAGAACAAGTAATTTATGTGCTCAGTCGCTCAGTCGTGTCCAACTCTGCAACCCTATGGACTGCAGTCCACCAGGCTCCTCTGTCCACGGGATTTTCCAGGCAACAATACTGGAGTAGGTCACCATTTCCTCCTCCAGGGGATATTCCTGACCCAGGGATTGAACCCATGTTTTATATCAGAATCAAAGATGACAACTTCTCTGATCCTCGGTTTTCTCATCTTTTTTTTAATGTTTATTTTTATTTATTTATTTATTTGACTGTGCCAGGTTTTAGTGGCAGCAGGTAGAATCTTTTAGTTGTGGCATGTGGGATCTAGTTCTCTAAGCAGGTATCAAACCTGGGCCCCCTGCATTGGGAGTATGGAGTCTTAGCCAATGGGCCATCGGGAAGTCTCTCCCATCTTTTAAAAGGAGTTGTTGACTTGGGAGTGGCACCCTCAGTCACACGTGAGGCTAATATGTGGCAGACTGCTCTTCAGGCTAACTCAACCACCATCTACAACCTTCCTCTCTTGTACTGTCTTCATTCTAGAGGCTACGACAACAAATATTTGCTTGCAGCAAGGAGTGGCCACAGGACTGTTTCAGCCAATGAAACAAAAGAGGAAGTGTGCTGGCAATTTCTGAAAAGACTACTGCTTTTCCTGATAAAAGTGACAGGTGCATCAGGAGCTACTCCTTCCCCTAGCTTCCAGTCTTATAGCTGCACTGTTGGTAGCGGCAGTCATCTTGCTACTGGAAGGAAAAGAGAAGCCAAGAGAAGAGCAGAGACACTCACCCAGATGCTTTTGAGCCAATGAACCAATGACAGAGACACTCGCCCTGAGGCCTTTGAGCCAATGAACCAATGCCAGAAGCAGCTGACTTCCAGACTTCCCGTTAAATGATTTAAAAGAATCTCAACTCACTTTGCCATTGTCAGTTTGGTGGATTTTGTCCATTTGCTTGACTTGTTGGCAAGCACGTTTCCAACTGATGCACTACTCACCAGATTCACCAGGTTTACAGAATCAAATGTTTGTCTGTAACCAAGAATGCAAAGCTCCTCAACTAAAAAACATTCAAATGAAAGTTTAAAGGAAAAGGACACAAAGAGTGAAGGAAATTTTGTTTTGTTCTCCTGCCCACAGAATCCATCTATTTCATATTTCTATAAAACCAGCCCTTGGCCTGATTTCATTTCAGGATCAGAATCTCAGGGTTGGGAAGGAAATTCATTTTAACCACCTGAGCTCTCTAAATAATCTTTCAAGCCACAATTTAGCCGCTGCTTGAATAATGCATGAGGGATATAATAATGATGAGGGATTTGCTACATCTAGGAGGAACCCATAACCATATCTGGACAACTTTAGAAACATTTTTCTCACATTAACCTGACATTTCCAGCTATTTGTCTTCCTTCCAACTTCTGAGAAATACACAACAGAGAGAATCTCTTCTATGAATGAGAGCCATTCAAATGGATGAAAGCAGCTGTCATATCACCTCATCTGCACACCAGTGTTCACCAACTCCTTTACCTTTCCTCCTGGGAGAGGCAACAGGTTCTAACACTGCACCACCCAACAATGCAAGCTACATACATAATTTTAAGTTTTATGTTGACCTAGTAGTCACATTTTTTAAAGAAAAATGAAGTATAATTAATCTTGATAATATATTTTAGGTAGCCCAATTCATCAAAAATCTTTTCACTTCAACAGATACTCAGAATAACATAAATGATTATAAGATATTTTATTTGTTTTTTCTTTTGGAACTAGGTATTTGAAATTCAAGACGCACTTTTCCACTGCAGAACACACCAGTTTGGAGCAGTTTCATTATTCAACAGCCACACGCGGTGGAGGCTGCCATATAGGAAAGCACAGGTCTGAGGGAAGAATGTGCTGTTTTTTATAAACGGACAACATGCACTATTTGGTTAATCAGATAAATTGGCAAAATGTCACAGTGACAAGTTTCTTGACCTAGAGTACTATACAGATCTTTTTTAAAGGAGTGGGAAGGAGAATCAAATCTCATGGACCTTTGCGGCTATGTCCTTGAACTTCCAGGGATCAGTGTTCCCCAACTGAGAAACTGTCTTTAAAAGTGCCTCTTTCTTTCTTTCAGTTTATCCTCAAAATAAAAATATACAAAAAATTCTCTATGGCATATAGAATCTGAGAAGCTGTAAGATCCCAGTTTGAAAACACCCTTGGAACAGAATCAGGGGGTCTTTATTCTCATTTTGATTCTGCCACCAAACTAAGAAGTGATTTGAAAAAAAATCAGTTTATTTTTCTAGGCCTCTTTTCTTAAACAGAGTCCCACTTTGCCACTAAACAACACTATTAAGCATTCACAAATCTTCCTTTCAATAATCCATCCTAGAACTCTGCCCACAAATAGCATAAAGCTCCTTCTCAGGCATAAAGCTCCTTCTCAGTCTATAGTTTGTTTGTTTTAATATTTTTCCTTTTTGGCTGTCCCATGTGGCATGAGAATCTTAGTTCCCTGACCAGGGACTGAACTCATGCCCCCTGCAGTGGAAGTGTGGAGTCCTAACCACCCTATCACCATGGCATTCCCAAGTCTATGGTTTTTGGACCCATACTGCTCACTACTGAAAATCAGGATTACATTTACCTTCCTTCATAATTCTGACATTTCTCCACTTTTCAAAATTCCATAAAAATAAAACAATAGTTACTTATCTCCAATTACAATTACTAAAATACAATTCTTCTGGATCAAAATATCTTATACTTATTTTAAACAACTAAATAATCTCTTACAATCCACTCAATTTTCTCAAGCTTTAATTGTATGTTACCATGAATTTTACTGACTTGTTCAGGATGACCATTCTGTCTTTGACTTACTCATTTTACAGATACATACTAAAGATACACTACATGTGCCAACATAACGGGAATACAAATGGGACATGAACAAGACAAGCAAAATCAGTCCCTACTTGCAAAGAGATGACAATCTAGTGCTGGATGAAACAAAATAAATGAGCAGGATGATTTCAGGTAGTAAAACATGATATAATAATACAGCTCACATTTGTGAGCATATCATGTGCAACAAAGGGAAAGTGAAAGCCCCTCGGTCGTGTCCGACTCTTTGTTACCCCACGGACTACACAGTCCATGGTATTCCCAGGCCAGAATACTGGAGTGGGTAGCTGTTCCCTTCTCCAGGGGATTTTCCCAACCCAGGGATCGAATCCAGGTATCCCGCATGGCAGGCAGATTCTTCACCAGCTAAGCCACAAGGGAAGACCAAGAAGACTGGAGGGAGTAGCCTATCCCTTCTCCAGCAGATCTTCCCAACCTAGGAATTGAACCAGGGTCTCCCGCATCACAGGCCAATTCTTTACCAACTGAGCTATCAGGAAAGCCCACCATGTGTGAGATATCCTTCTAAATATTAACTTACAAATCCTCATTACAGCTTTATGAAGTATGTTCCGTTATTATCAACCTCACTTTCATTTTTTTATTTTTTGAAGTTGACCAACTCCAGATGTCTTTATTTACAATAGTCATCTGAGGGGGATCATTAACTCAGGATTCAAATTCACTCTTACATACCAGGCTGTATATTGTCACCCTGCTTATTTAACTTACACGCAGAGTACATCATGCAAAACGCCAGGCTGGATGAAGCACAAGATGGAATCAAGATTGCTGGGAGAAATATCAATAACCTCAGATATACAGATGACACCACACTTATGGCAGAAAGTGAAGAAGAACTAAACAGCCTCTTGATGAAAGTGAAAGAGGAGAGTGAAAAAGCTGGCTTAAAAATCAACATTCAGAAAACTAAGGTCATGACATCCGGTCCCATCACTTCACGGCAAATAGATGGGGGAGAAATGAAAACAGTGAGAGACTTTATTTGGCGGAGGGGGGGGAACGCTCCAAAATCACTGCAGATCATGACTGCAGCCATGAAATTAAAAGGTGCTTGCTCCTTTGAAGAAAAGCTATGAGCAGTCTAGACAGCATATTAAAAACCAGAGGTATTACTTTGCCAACAAAGGTCCATCTAGTCAAAACTATGGTTTTTTCAGTAGTCATGTATGGCTGTGAGAGTTGGACTATAAAGAAAGCTGACTGCTGAAGAATTGCTGCATTTGAACTGTGGTGTTGGAGAAGACTCTTGATAGTCCCTTGGACTGCAAGGAGATCCAACCAGTCCATCCTAAAGGAGATCAGTCCTGGGTGTTCACTGGAAGGACTGATGCTGAAGCTGAAACTCCAATACTTTGGCCACCTGATGCGAACAACTGACTCATTGGAAAAGACCCTGATGCTGGGAAAGATTGAAGGCAGGAGGAGAAGGGGACGACAGAGGATGAGATGGTTGGATGGCATCACTGACTCAATGGACATGAGTTTGAGTAAACTCCAGGAGTTGGTGATGGACAGGGAGGCCTGACATGCTGCAGTCCATGGGTTCACAAAGAGTCGGACACGATTGAGTGACTGAACTGAACTGACCAGGTCCCAGGATTACTGAGGAGTTTCCCTTCTCTTTAAGGTCCCCTGCAAAATGTGGACAGCCTGGTTGCTTGCTGCTAAAGCTCTGTTCTGAATTTCTCACAAAAAGCTCCATAATTACACAACTCATCAGGAGCTATCTGAATTCTACTAAAACTTTGGCACCTGGTATACTAGCACTCAGGTGTTAGGTAAACTTGATACCTCCTCCCTCTTTCTTACAAGAATTTTTATAATTGGACTTCCTAGCTCACTAGTTTCTGATCAGCCCCATTTTTATCCCTGAGAAAACAGAAACAGGTTCAGCGCTAGAAAGAAAAGAATGGAGAAATTGTGAGCAAGAAGGCCTGGGGTACTCCCAGTCAGGACAGGTCTCTCAGCTTATCTGGAACCAGCCACACAGAGATCTAGAGAAAGAGTGTTCCAGAGAGAGGGAACAGCAAGTGTAAAGGTCCTAAGATGGGATGGACATGGGAGAATGAACCTGGGAGACTCCAGGCATAGGAAAAAAAAAAAAAAAAATGTAGCTAAAACATAAAGCAGCGGAGAAGAGTTATAGGAGGGGAAGTTGAAGAGGTGGGAACAGGAGCCAATTTATGATGAGTCTGTATTTTATTACAATGGAAGTCCACTGGGGTATTTTAAGCTGGAGAATGACATGATCTGATTTACATATTTTAAAAAAGATCTCTGGATGCTATGGGAAAAAAAATGGAATCAAAGAAGTCAGTTAGGAGAGAGAAATTGGAGTCCAAACAGCCTCCTTGAGTACCTCAAGTTTTCCTCTGCCATCTGTTAACATTAAATATCAGCTTTTGCTTCGTGATCTATGCTTACCTGTCCTGCTGCTAGAGTCACTTGCTCTAAGTTACACTGAGAACCAGAGAAGAGTTCAGGACCACTTTTCAGATCTTTTGGCTTCTGATTCCAACTCCCACTCAAACCAAGGGAACAAGTACAACACAATATAAAGGCAAGTAGAGCAGAAAACGAGGTCAACACAGTCAGTAATCATCTTCAGCAACTACTCAATTATGCCCAAAATATTCACAGCACTTCTCTCTATAAACAATTCACAACTCAAAACCGAATGGTTCAAATCAAACTCAGAGGCTTGGGAGTTGACTAACATCGTTCTACTTCTCACTGAAAAGACAACATTAATGAATATCCAAGCATGCTGATGTATATTGCCTGTAAACACTTCCACTAATAATTTCTCCCATCCCTGAATATGCAGCTCCCCATTCCATTGAGGAATGACATTTACTTCCTCTCCCTTTGAATTTGTGGCTCACATTGAGCAACAAAATGTGGTGAAGTGATGATGTGCCAGGTCCAGATCTAGGCCTCAAGAAAAGAGGCCATCTCCATCTCCACATGCTGGGAAACCAGTCACCATGCTATAAGAAGGCTGGCCTAGAAACCAGCAGAAATGAGGCCTTATTGAGGAGAACAAAGGTATGCCTTCTATAGCCAATACCAGTCCCAGCCAAGCTCTGAAACCAAAAGCATATGGTATACTGATGACACTAGCCAATACCATGTGGAACAAAACAACAACCCAGCTGAGCCTGGTCAACTCACAAATTGTGAGAAACAATAAACTGTCATTGTTTGAAGCCACTAAATTTTATGGTGCTGTATTATGCACCAAGAGATAATGAAATAAAACATACAACATGTAAATGGTTGATTCTATGGGACCTTTGCAAATCATGAATGCAATCTGAGAAAGTTAAACAGATCAAAACAACCAGAAAAATCCATGGATGAAGATATCTAATTATTATTTAGTTTCCTTGGGAATTTGGTGATGCTTCTTCTGATTTTTAGGCATACGTTATTTGTTTTACATAAGTACTCTAGTTTCTATATTTAATTAAAATTAACGTCTTTATTTAAGAATCTCTTGTATACTGTACACATAAATAGAGATGGGCACAATAAAGGACAGAAATGGCATGGACCTAACAGAAGCAGAAGATACTAAGAAGAGGTGGAAAGAATACACAGAAGAACTATACAAAAAAGATCTTCATGACCCAGATAACCACGATGGTGTGATCACTCACCTAGAGCCAGACATCCTGGAATGTGAAGTCAAGTGGGCCTTAGGAAGCATCACTATGAACAAAGCTAGTAGAGGTGATGGAATTCCAGTTGACCTATTTCAAATCCTAAAAGATGATGCTGTGAAAGTGCTGCACTCAATATGTCAGCAAATGTGGAAAACTCAGCAGTGGCCACAGGACTGGAAAAGGTCTGTTTTCATTTCAATCCCAAGGAAAGGCAATGCCAAAGAATGTTCAAACTACCACACAATTGCACTCATCTCATACGCTAGCAAAGTAATAGTCAAAATTCTCCAAGCCAGGCTGTAACAGTACATGAACGATGAACTTCCAGATGCTCAAGCTGGATTTAGAAAAGGCAGAGGAACCAGAGATCATATTGCCAACATCCGTTGGATAATCAAAAAAGCAAAAGAGTTTCAGAAAAACATCTAATTCTGCTTTATTGACTATGCCAAAGCCTTTGACTGTGTGGATCACAAAAAACTGAGGAAAATTCTTAAACAGATGTGAATAGCAGACCACCTGATCTGCCTCCTAAGAAATCTGTATGAAGGTCAAGAAGCAACAGTTATAACTAGACATGGAACAACAGAGTGGTTCCAAATTGGGAAAGGAGTACGTCAAGGCTGTATATTGTCACCCTGCTTATTTAACTTATATGCAGAGTAAATCATGAGAAATGCTGGGCTGGATGAAGCACAAGCAGGAATCAAGATTTCTGGGAGAAATATCAATAACCTCAGATATGCAGATGACACCACCCTTATGGCAAAAAATGAAGAAGAACTAAAGAGCTTCTTGATGAAAGTGAAAGAGAATGAAAAAGTTGGCTTAAAGCTCAACATTCAGAAAACTAAGATCATGGCATCTGGTCCCATCACTTCATGGCAAATAGATGGGGAAACAATGGAAACAGTGACGGACTTCACTTTTTAGTGCTCCAAAATCACTACAGATGGTGCCTGCAGCCATGAAATTAAAAGATGCTTGCTCCTTGGAAGAAAAGCCATGACCAACCTAGACAGTATATTAAAAAGCAGAGACATTACTTTGCCAACAAAGGTCCATCTAGTCAAAGCTATAGTTTTTCCAGTAGTCATATATGGATGTGAGAGTTGTACCATAAAGAAAGCTCTGAGCACCAAAGAATTGATGCTTTTGAACTGTGGTGTTGAAGAAGACTCTTGAGAGTCCCTTAGACTGCAAGAATATCCAACCAGTCCATCCTAAAGGAAATCAGTCCTGAATATTCATTGGAAGGACTGATGCTGAAGCTGAAGCTCCAGTACTTTGGCCACCTGATGGGAAGAACTGACTCTTTTGAAAAGACCCTGATGCTGGGAAAGACTGAAGGCTGGAGGAAAAGGGAACGACAGAGGATGAGATGGTTGGATGGCATCACTGACTCAATGGATATGAGTTTGAGTAAGCTCCAGGAGTTGGTGATGGACAGGGAAGCCTGGCGTGCTGCAGTCCATAGAGTCGCAAAGAGTCAGACACGACTAAGTGACTGAACTGAATTGATGTACTGCATGGGGAAATAAAAGATGAACTAGACCCAGGCTCTACTCTCTAAACGTTTATATTCAAGTGAAAGAAACAAATACTTCCAGTTGAAGCAGAATGTCCTTATGTGATAATCAAGTCATGTAAATATTAAGTACAATGGAGGAAATGGATCATCCACATGGAATTTCAATGTCAAGACAAAACACAGGATTTTGCAGAGAGAAATAGGAGCAAAGACAAAGATGTGGTATAGTACAGAGTATTTTTCAGGAACGGCAAGTTCTCCTACAAGTTCTCATACAGGTATGACCCAGCCATTCTAGTTCAAATAAATTGCTCCCTGTATAAGCCCTAAATTAGTGCTTATCACATGGAATTAAAAGAGGGTGGTCTGAAGGACCCAAGGTTGTAAAATGACAACCTCTGATGTCACCATACTGAAATGGATGATTCATGAATGTACCATGCACACTTTCGTTTCTCTTTCACTGTATCCTGCAGTTAGCCAGCAACATCATCTGTTCTTCACTTTAAGTCCTTCCGCTGTTTCAAGGTTCTCCATTCACTTACTCATTTATTCATTCAATTATTTTTTTATTGGGCACCAGCTACTTGCTGGGCATTGTTCTTGGTGTTGAGGATAAAATAATGAACCAGGCAGACAATAGCCCTGCATTTGTGGAGACAAACGATGAAGGATAGGAAGTAGACAGGGTAGGTAGTCAGAGAAGGCTTGAGGAAAGCACATTAGCCCAGAGATCTGATTGTACTGAGAAAAGAAACCATCAGAATATCTTGGGGAAAAGCATTCCAGACAGAAAAACATGCAAATAGAAAGGTCCTAAAATGCCTGCATATTCAAGGAAAGAGGCCAGTGAATGAGGACAAGAGAGGCAGAAAAGGAGCTGAGAGGAAGCGGGGAACCAGGTCACCTAGGGACCTACAGGTAATGGATTCTGTTTTCATTGGGATGGGAAGCCTTTCTTCTTACACCGTTTTCTAGCCCCAACAGCCTCTACTGATCACTTCTTGTACACATTTCACTTGTACTTATAATTGCCACTCCGTCTATGGATTTCTAGTCATCTCTTATGCATCAGTCTTATCTTCTCAACTATGTTCCAAGGACAAGAATTATGTCATATTCTCCTCTACATTCCTAGGGCCTGGCACCCAGGGAACTCAATAAATCTCTTTGGAAGGTGATAATGATGATGTAATCCCTTAGAGTCCTTTCCAGCTGTAAGATCTATTATTCCTTTGAACTGTTTCGACAAGCTAGTTTGCCCAATGACTCAGAGGACTGACATCTTTCTAGATATTATGAGATTACAGTCATGCCACTTTTAGGGCATTAAATGTCTGGAATGAATGACATCAGAGTTTTTCTTTAAATGAAGACTGCATCACTTGTAACAGTGGTCCCAGTACATGGAACTACTTATTAGTATTTATACTTAAAGCCATATGAACCTTAGGAGAGGCATTAATTGCAATTAAATAAATACTACCCTGATGTGATTCCATCATGAGCTATGAAACACAGCCTCAAATTTTTTGTTTCTTCTCCCACTGAAAGGTGAAGGGTAATGCCCCTCACTCTGAGTCTGAGTTGTTCTTAGTGACTTAACCAGTCAAATGCAGGAAAAGTGGTATTCTGGGACTTACAGGGATATGTCATAAGAAGGCTTGACCCTTAAAGTTTCCACCCACACCTTTTGGAAATGCTCCCTCTAAACACCCAGCTACCATGTTGTGAGTAACCCAAGTACATGGAGAACCACGTGGCAGTACTCAGACTAACAGCCCACAACCAAACCCCCTGCCAAGAACCAGAATCAACCGTCAGCCATCCCAGCCCAGGCACCAGATGTAGGAGTGAAAAAGCTATCTGAGAAGCAGATCCTCCAGCTCCAGCCACCTCAAATGACAGCATGCATATCAGAGACAAACCACCCAGCTGAGCCCTTCCTGAATCCCTAACCTTCAAAATAAAGCAGTTGTTTGAATCTGCCAAGTTTTGGGGTAGCTTGTTATATAGCAGTAGATTTTTTATTTTAAAAAGAAAAGAATCATCATAGAACATCACTACTCAAAGAGTGCCTCTCCATTGATTTTTTATTAAAGTGACAGATACATTCAGTCCAAGATTTGTCCTATATCCAACAACTGCTCTGCTCAGAGATTTGACTTTTAGGATATGAGGAACACAAATTAGGTAACTTTGAATGAGTACTCTGAATCAATCTTACTTAATAAGATTGCAGGTCAACAAAAGTCACCTGAAAATTATCCAGTGCAAAAGCCATAGCCATACACTGGATTATACAGATCACAGAATTACGTCATTGAGAAAATCATGCATAGTTCCACTCAGTCACCCTGCAGGCAAGAAAGGGGAACTCGCTCAGTCGTGTCCGACTCTTTGCGACCCCGTGGACCGTAGCCTACCAGGCTCCTCCGTCCATGGGATTCTCCAGGCAAGAGTACTGGAGTGGTTTGCCATTTCCTTCTCCAGAGGATCTTCCCGACCCAGGGATCGAACCCAGGTCTCCCACATTGGAGGCAGACGCTTTTAACCTCTGAGCCACCAGGGAAGTCCGCAGGCAAGAAAACACTACTTAAAACACTACTTTATTACACTACTTAAAAAAACGGGTGGGAATTAGAAATGAAATGTACAATTCTATCATAAAGATAAAAAGATCCAAAAATTCCTGGGTGGTGCAGTGGTTAGGACTCCATGTTTCCACTGTAGGGGCCCAGGTTCAAACCCAGGTCCAGGGAACTAAGATCCTGCAGACTTCATGGCATGGTCACAAAAAAAAGGAAAGAAAAAAAAAGATACAACTCTTAAGCTATGATTGCATGCAGTACTAAGGATTTATGAAAATTATTCTCTGTCAGATCCTACTTGAATGGAAAACATTCAGTTGCAAATGGTTCTCTCCTTTAAAACATCCTTTTGCTTGCATAGTGAAGTCTATTATGAAAGCAAAAGCTCCTCAAAATGGGCAGGCATTTTTACCATCGTGTAAATATCACTTCTTCCCCAAAGCAGTCATTTCAGACCCTGCAATTGAGGGGCTCTTGGAAAAGCAGCCTGCTCACTTGAAGCACTTCTGACACCTCCGTCTCCCCCATTATCTTCTTCAAGTCATCTTTGGCTCACCAAAAACACATAGAACCATTAAGAGGACCCGGGGTGGAGGGTAACACAAAAAGAACAAATTTTGGTCACAAATGCTTCAGAGTTTTGATTTTTCACATAAACTACTACTTTGAATTATGTCTAATCATATTCCATCCTCACATTTTTCATAATATGAATTCACACTTACCATGAGTACACCATTTTAAAAAATCAACAAGCAGAAAATGAATTCTCAAGAAAACACCCTACAAGCTAGGGGCATAACAATGGCAAAATGCTCTTAAGAGATCAATATCATCTTTCAGGTTTAAAAGTATATATTTGTTTGGAAATTAATTCATTAGCCATAACAACAATAAAAACACAACAGAAGGAACCAAAAAAATCAACAATTACATTACTGGAAGCTATACAGGTATATGCATTTTTTCAAAAAAGAACACTAGAATTAGAGAAAAGAAAATGTATTAACCTCTGATAAAAAGTTAGTGACAGACTAACCATTTCTCTCACATAGAAACCATTCCTTCAGCAGCAATAAACCACTACTTTATAGTAAATCACTAATTCAGCATAACATGTCTAAAAACATATGTATTTATATTCCTATACCGTATCACATTTCTAAAACTGCTTAAAAGGCACAAGTGGCTGGAAATACTACTAAAAGTAAATAGAGAAACATTTGGTTATATGACCCTGACTACCAATAAATGGAAGTTAAATGAGAATTTAAGAAATGAGGCAAAGGACATAAATTTTGTTTCTTCCATTTAAGTCAGAACAGTAGCAGCTCCATGTCTCCCAGTTTGGGGAGTCATTACTTACATGTTAAATTCAAAAGAAAAGGGATGTGCTCAACCTAAACTAAATAATGAAAGCAAGCTGCCTAAATGTCAAACCACATGATACTAAGTTTCTTGCACCTTCTGTATGAAAACCTGCTCAATGGTCTTCTCTAATGCAAAAAGCTCAGTTGATGGGGGAAGTCAATGTATTTCAACTTTACTACTTCAAAAGACTAAGGTGGTCTGTCTGACATGTTCAGGCAAACAGGAGCCTGTTACCAGGATACAAAAGACTTATCCTTCCCATTTAACATGGTTCTGCTTCAGAAAAAGATCTGCTATTAACACATGGGTACATAAAGAGAATCCATAATACACAGGAATTCAATCACAATGTTCTCAAGAGTCCCAAATATGGGTAAAAAATTAACAATCTTAAAACATCAAATTATTTCATTTAGTTAAGTAATTTTTTTCAATGTTAAAAACCTCTGTGATTACCTGGTGCTTTAATGTATCTACTCAAAATATAATTATTGATGCTCTCTATGGGGTAGGCACTGTCCTAGGCTCCAGGATTGAGGGTTACCCAGAAGTTATGGCAATCTCACTTTTCAAGTAAAACCAAGTACAATCAAGTGCAGAGGATAGTTTGAGATCATGTTAGATGTGATGCAGGAAATAAAACAGGATGATATGATAGAAAGTGACTTGGGAAGTGTCTACTTTGGACTGACACCTAAATGACAAGAAGGAGCAAGGTATCAGAGCAAAACTAGGAGCCAGGCACATCCAACCAAGAGAAGTGCTGGGACAAAGACCACCAGGAGGACTATGATGGCCAACCAGAGAGACAAGAGAGGGAGGCCTAGGTGGCTGGAGCACAGTAAGAAGGTGGAAAACATCAACGGAATGGGAGAAGCAGACCACAGGGGCCTCGTGGCTCTGGGGAGGCACTCCATCGGATTCCCAGGTCAATGGGATGCCACTGGAGGAGGGTTTACACCGAGGAACGACATAATCTGGTTTATATTTTTAAAAGATGGTTATGGCTGCTGCATGGGAAATGGATTGTACAGGGAGGCTACTGCAGTCATTCCAACAAGGGAAGGAGACTAATAGACAGATTTGGGGGATATTTCAGAAGGCATGATCACAGGATAGACGTTGGAGAGGACATTTGGTGCAGAGAAAGACAAAAGAAGGTTGAGTTCTAGGTTTCTGGCTGAAACCATGGGAAATCAAGATTTCTGTTTGATGTAGCATCTTCATTTCTTCTCCAGTTGGAGAGCTAGGATTATCAATAGAGCCTGCCCTTCTACTTCCTAATCCAGAAGTCTTTTAATTAAGAATATTAAATTGAGATTTCCAGATTAATCATTTCCAGTTTTGCTATTCTGCCACTACTAATTATTCACACAAAGGCTCAAAATAATTTCAAGATAAGTGTGCATTAAAACTCAAAGGCTTACACAAATTTATCTACACGTGATAGAATTTCATAGAACTATACACATGTGAAGGAGAAGGCAATGGTACCCCACTCCAGTACTCTTGCCTGGAAAATCCCATGGAAGGAGGAGCCTGGTAGGCCGCAGTCCATGGGGTTGCTAGAAGTCGGACACGACTGAGCGACTTCACTTTCACTTTTCACTTTCATGCATTGGAGAAGGAAATGGCAAACCACTCCAGTATTCTTGCCTGGAGAATCCCAGGGACGGGGGAGCCTGGTGGGCTTCCATCTGTGGGGTCGCACAGAGTTGGACACGACTGAAGCGACTTAGCAGCAGCAGCATACACATGTGTAGAGTGAATGTAAAAACTATCCCAATAAGGTCTGTATTTGAGTTAATGGTATTAAATCAATGTCAACTTCCTGGTTTTGGCAATGGACTATGGATATATAAGATATTTTCATGGTGGAGGGTTGGGGGGGGTTGTGGAGGCACCTGGGAACTGTTTCTACTAAGATTATTTTAAAGTAAGAAGTTATTTTTTTTAATCTTGTCTAAGGATACAAAACTAGTAGGAAAAAGGTAATATTTGAGCCTAGATCAAACGATTTCTAGTTCTTTTGACTATATTCTCCATTACTCAAATGCTCTTTCTTTAAATTAAAGCTATCATTGATTTACAATATTGTTCTAGTTTCAGGTGTACAGCTTCATAATCTTTTCTATTATAAGTTATTACAATATATTGAATATAGTTCCACGTGCTATACAGTAAGTCTTTGTTATCTCAAATGTTCTCTAAATTAAAAGGACCTGGCCGGGGGGGGGGGGGGAGTAATACCTAATAATACCTAATTGGCATCTGTTTTCTTCACAGCACCTGTTTTCTTACTTTTGTAGAGGAGGAAAAAAATTTTCCTTCTTCCTTTCTAGGTTCTTCGGCTGGCCTGATAATTAAAGTGATCTAAGACAGATTAACAGGAGAAAAAGAAATTTAATTTTATATGTACAGGAGCCCAATAAAAATATGAAACCCAAGGAAGAGTGGGGAGATTGAGTCTTATGTACAATTCTGAGCTAAGGAATGGGATAGGGGTCTGGAGCTTCAAAGGGGAAGAGAGTATTTCAGAGGACAGATGAATTCACAAGAAGATCAGATGTTTAGTAAATAAGATATCTGCCCTGCCAAACAGATAAGGTCATTCAGATAAAAAATTAATCTCTGATAATAGCTCTCCTTCTGAGCCAGGCCTCCTGTCTAAATTCTTTTAGGTAGTTAAGGGAGAGGTACAAACTCTTCTTGAATCTGCTGGGTCTCGACTGCCTTCAGCTCAAAACAATCCACATGCCAAAGTGGCACATTTAGGGGCAGCCTATTTGCTCTCCTTTGCTTTCTAGAGCAAAACTGCCTTTTCATCTGGGGCTGTTTTCACTCTGCTCTCAAGAACACAGCACGCAGCCAGCAACCTTGGAGTGAAAATCTGCATTTGGTTGGCTCTGGGAGTCTGCAGCAGGTGTGAAACACTTTCTAAACAATTAAAATGTCTATGCTTTCCTTTCCTGAGTTGAACAAAACAGTGCAAATGATTTAAGCCATTTGTGGAATGAATCAGAATTTGTTGTTATTGTTCAGTCGCTAAGTCATGTCCAGCTCTTGGCAACCCCACGGCTGCAGCCCGCCAGGCTTCCCTGTCCTTCACTATCTCCTGGAGTTGGCTCAAACTCATGTCCGTTGAGTCAGTGACGGCATCCAACCATCTCATCCTCTGTCGCCCCCTTCTCCTCCTGCCCTCAATCTTTCCCAGCATCAGGGTTTTTTCCAGTGAGTTGGCTCTTCACATCAGGTAGCCAAAGTATTGAAGCTTTAGCCTTAGCATCAGTCCCTCCATGAACAGTCAGGGTTGATTTCTTTAGGATTGACTGGTTTGATCTCCCTGTTGTCCAAGGGACTCTGAAGAGTCTTCTACAGCACCAGTTTACCAAAGTGGAATGGTCTGCAGTACAGAAAAACCAGTGACCTCCGGGTGGGTGAGGTTATCCTATTTGTCCAGGGCCACTGCTCTCAAGGCCCTGCAGAGAACCATCAACAATGCCAAAGGCCAACAGCTGCGTCCCCATCTGCAGGCCACCACGGTGAGTACCAATAAAGTGCGCTGCCCTGGGAAGAGTTGTGGGATTTTTGTTTGCTCGTTTGTTTTGCAGGGGTAGAGGAAGGATGCAAGGAATGGTGGGACAAAATGAATCATGCTTTAAGAAGCCTGGAGGCATGAAGACCCTGAAAAGGAATCAAAGGAAAGGTGGAGCCATTTCCCTCTCACAAGGGAAACTGCAGGGTCATGTTAAGTTAAGCCACAGTCAGATGCCACCTAAGACATGGGATTCTCAGTCCCCCACCAAAGCCTCTCCCTCTCAGGACCCAGCAGCAGCACCAACCTGAAACCAACTCAGGAAGAAGTTTCTTAGTTAAGATGAGAAGTGGAATTAAAGTCTCTAATCACAACTAAAATCTGGAGGGAAATCTGGAGGATAGGGGGCAGTTACTGAAGTCAGCCTGGAAGATGGGAGTTAGAGGGATGCTTTTCTCTCTCCCTAGACCAGCATCCTCACATTCAAGCCTCACTCCGCAGCTCTATCAAGCCCAAATCCAATGCTTTGATAACAAGATCATCTACCAACTCATCTTCCCTCTTTTAGCTGTCTCTTGTTTTTTAAAATAAATAAATAAATTATTCCTTTGAGTCAAATAATCTATGTGTTGTCTTTCTCTTCACAGAACCCACTCATTCAAGAACCTACTTTGTAAACAGGGCAGGTATGTAACTCAGAAAACAAAAATGATGTGGATGAGAAGACTAGAGGTAGGAAGAAGAGCCGGATTTATTGGGGAAAAACTCATTCCATTTGCAATACCATGGGCTTAATGGTCAGTAAGGCACCCTGAGAAGATGTGTCGGAGATAGCACTCAGCATCTACTTTATCTAGACTGGTTTCTTCCCCAGGAAGGAAGGACTGTTAGTGTTACTTGCTCAGTCGTGTCTGACTCTTTGCGACCCCATGGACTGTAGCCTGCCAGGCTCCTCTGTCCATGGGATTCTCCAGGCAAGAATACTAGATTGGGTTGCCATGCCCTCCTCCAGGGGATCTTCCTGACCCTGGAATCGAACCCAGCTCTCACACATTGCAGATGGATTCTTTACTGTCTGAGCCAGCAGGGAAGCCCAGGCAAAGACTACCTTCCTTAAAACCCAGTATCACCCTAGAGGCACTCCCTACTCTACCCTCCCCTCCACAGAGATCACGCCTGTGTGCTGCATGCTCTGGTGGACCTCAATTCATTGGTATTTCTTTGTAAACTTCTGTTAAATGTTCAGAATTTCAAGTACAGGTCACCCCTCTCTTGTAGTACAGACTGCAGACTCCTTGTTCTACCTTCCATTTCTGATGAACCCCTTTCCTGCCTTTTGGAGCCCACAGGACTCCCTGAACACCCAAAATGTATTGTTAACAAATGCCTTAGGGGTTGAGAAACCCAATACAGCCCCATTTCTGAATAATGGACAGAAATAGCACAATGGCTATCTCAAGGAATGAACAGGAAGAAATTCTTACCCTTGCTTGGCATTACTTCTCAGGAGATTTGAGTTTCAGTGATAATTTCCTTTAAAGGAGATGAAAACAAAGACAAGGTGGGGTGTTGTGGAAAAAAAAAAAAATACACAAAATACCTAATGGAAGGGAACAAAAGGCAAAGGCTCATGACTGCAAACCTTGCTCAACTCTTTTTGTGGTTAGTACTTAAATGCTAACATTATCTCATCACCCCAATACTTAAACATCTTGAGACTAAACCATGAGTGAGTATACAGGATAAGCCGAAATTAAATCCTTGTGTGAATGTGCAGAGTACAAAGGAGTTTTATCTGTTTAGTTTACCTAATTCATTTTCTCTTATGTATAGTTTTAGAAATGAAAGAAAAGGTTCAATGGCGTTGGTATGACAAATCTCTTCTGGCAAAATTTTAGTCAAAAGGAACAGCAGAGATAATGACATACTTTCACAGGAAAAGTTTGCCCTGAAGAAAGGCCTCTCCAGTTTTGACTCTCAAAACAATTTTAGAACTAAGCATTAGCTTTAATCCGGCCCTCTGGTAAGCACCAAGAAAAGAAAGGTAAACAAAGCTGATTACTGTCATGCAAGGCTATTTTCTGGCCTTTCTCACTCTTTATACGAAGAATGGGCAGACTTTCTCTGTAAAGGCCCAAAGAGTAAGAGTAAATATTTTTTAGGCTTCGTGGACCACCAGGTCTCTACTGCAACTCCTCGGCTCTGCTGGCATGGCATGAAAGCTGCCATAGAAAACAGATAAACAGATAAGCATGCTGTGTTCCAGCCAAACTTTCTTTATAGACCCTAAATCTGAATGTCATATAATTTTCATAGGTCAAAAGAAATATTCTTCTTTTGTTTTTGTTTCAATTCTTTAAAAATAGAAAAACCATTCTTAGCTCACAGGCCAGACTAAAACAGGTAGTAGTCTGTGGCTCCCAAGGACGTGGCCACAGTTTGTCAACCCCTGCTTTACAGCAAAGACAAGCTGGTAACAAAAAGTCAAAAAGAACTTAGAAAGCGTTCAGCCTGTTTTTCAAAGGAGAAGGCCCTGGGGAAGGAAAGAAGGAAGGAACAGAAAGTGAATAAAAGAGGAAGGGATGCCCATAAGAAATTAGAACACTGTTGCCTGAGGGGAGAGGAATCCAAAGGAGGTGAAAGCTGGGGAGGGTGGAGGGGGTGGTAATTGGGGGGGAGGGAGGAGGTAACAGAAAGAAGCAGGAGGCCAAGACATCTGGGCATTGGTGGGAAATGAAAGGGCAAAAGGGATGTCAGTGAATGACTAGCCTCAGGGACAGGATGTAGATTAAACTGTAAGAAAGCTGAACAGCAGATTAATGGACAAGCCCAGAACTAAAGAACCAAGGCTACTTACTCTGTACACAAAACTGCTCTCAGCAGGCAAGGACAGTGTGCTGTTAGAAGCCTACTGCAGTATGTGCATGTTGGCAGGGCGCTTTTTCTTTCTGCTTTGATTTTGTACAGAGCTCCCAGGAATATCAGTTCAGTCTTCAAAGTCCCCTCATCTTTAAAGTGATACGGCCCTGGGCAGAGCTGGGCTTCAGCTCTGGGGGCCCTGACCGTGGTACCCACTCCAGTACTTACCCTGTACCTCCAAAACTGGCATTTTCAGCAAGAAGAAAGTTAGGGAACACCCTCCCATGTGAGATTTCATTATTACAACAGTTGCTAATAACACTGATAAAATGGATCAATACCCAGACGGGTCAGAACTAAAAGCTGCATAGAGACCAGAGCAAATTCTGTTTTAAATCTGGTAAAACGAGTGGCTAATGAATAGCATCCAGCAAACACTAAACAGAAACTACTACAAAATGCCAAAGAATCACTTTCATGGAGGGTCAAGAACTAAACAGTTATTATCTGCTGGCTATCCAGGAAAAGCTGAAAAATAAGATAAACTTTCATTAAATGTGATAATAGTGTTATGGGCTGACTTATCTTCCCAAAATTTATATGTTGAAACCCTAACCCCTAATACCTACGACTGATGTATTTGGAGTCTTTAAAGAAGTAACTTGAGTTAAAATGAGGCCATTAAGGGGGCCCTAATCCAACCTGCTTGGTATTCTTACAAGAGGAGGAAACTAGGACACTTGGAGAGACACCAGGGATGCACATATACAGGGATGACCTTGTGAGGAGGAGGCAGGAGGTCAGTCATCTACAAGCCAGGAGGAGGCCTCAGGAGAAACCTTACCTGCCCACAGCTTGGTCGTCGACTTCTGGCTTGCAGAACTGTAAGAAAATAAATTTCTGTTGCTTAAACCACCTGCTCTGGGTATTTTATGGTGGCAACCCAAGCAAACTAATATAAATAGTTACAGCATATGGAGATTAAGAGGAAGGTGGGAGCAAATAAGGCCACCACAGTTTCACTCATTCAACCAACATTTGTTAGCCCCACTAGGTATCCGGCAACATGCTAGGTTCTGGGTCTGTAAGGATGAAAAGCTAAATTCGTGCCTTTTCCACATTCATTGCCTGCTGGAGGACAAAATTCCACTGTAGTATGAATGTGCTGTAACAGAAATGCACCCCAAGTCCTTTGGAAACACAGGAGTTTCTCAGCCAGCCAGGAAGTGGTCATGCAAAGCTTTAAGAAAGAGATGATGTCCGGAATAAGTGCTTAAAACAAACAAACAATAACAACAACAACAAAAAGGCTACCTTCTGATTGAGAATATATAGGAATACATTTTTGAACTGGAGAAAATAAGTATTGTTGAGGAGGAGAAAGTCTGATGAGTGAGAGGTGGGGTTGTCTTTTGGTCACATTCAGCTAAGGGACCAAGGACTGAAGTGCAGCTATCTATGTGGGCGGGAGGCAGGGATTTAGAAGCAGTTCACTTTGAGGTGGTCATCAAATCAGGGGTACAGATTGGTTTGGTCCAAGAAGAATGGTGCCAGTGAGAGAAGAAGGATTTGATAGGACTTGGGAGAAGACAAGCATTTCAGAGGCAATCAGACAGAGTTGAGAGAAGTAGTAGACGGAGAGACAGGAGGAAAAACACAACCAAGGAAGGTGGCCACATCAAGAATGAGCGAGAGGGAGTGGCCCCCATGTCAGATGCTGCCGAGACATGTCAGGTGTTGCCAAGCGGCAACCTGAAAAGTTAAGTGAATTAATTTAACCATAGGTCACTGATAACCTCTGTGAAAATGGCTGTAAGTGGCAGAAGTCAAAAGACTATAGCTTGAGAATAAATCACTGGATTTAGATGGGAGGACGTTCATGAAAACCCCAAGAAATAAAAGCTTCCTGAGTCATCTTCTGGGATGGATAAGTGGGGAAGAATCAGATGATACAGACACTCAGATGATACGGACACAGTTGCAAAAAAAGTGGTGGCGGGATGGTGGTGGGGGTGGGGTGGGGGGTTTTTCATTCTGTCTTCCAATACCTCTGGAAGCAACCTGAACAAAGAGGAGAAAGGTAAGAGGTGTGACAAGGGAGAAAACGGCATTTACCACAGGGTGAAATGAAACTCAGTCCTGTCTGACTCTTTGCGACCCCATGGACTGTAGCCTGCCAGGCTCCTCTGTCCATGGAAATCCCCAGGCAAGAATACTGGAGTGGGTTGCCACTTCCTTCTCCAGGGGATCTTCCTGACCCACAGATCGAACCCAGATATTTCACATTGCAGGAGGATTCTTTACCATCTGAGTCACCAGGGAAGCCCTTTACCATGGAGTACCAGCTAATATACCAGCTAACATTAAAAATACTACCTACATATACACAGCACCTTATGCTGTAGAAGATTTGTTCATATCTCCTCTCATTTAACCTGAACAACTACTTTTGGAGAAAAGCAACGAGGAAGCTCTTTTTTACAAACATGTGTGTTCAGTCGCTCAGCCGTGTCTGACTCTTTTGCAACCCCATGGGCTGCAGCCCTCCAGGCTCCTCTGTCCATGGGATTTCCCAGGCAAGAATACTGGAATTGCCACTTCCTCCTTCAGAGGTTCTTCCTGACCCAAGGATCAAATTCGGTCTCCTATGTCTCCTGCATTGGCAGGCAGATTCTTTTCCATTGGGCCACCTAGGATGCATTTTACATACAAAGGAATTACATTCAGAGAAAAAAATAATAAACATCCCCCAAGGTCAAACAACAAACAAAAGGTAGGACTTCATCCTGAACCTAGACCCATGTCTCCAAAAGCTCACCAAGCATTTTCACTGAAGGAAGTATATTAACTGGCCCTGGGCTGGCTCTCAGCTTCTTCATCTGAAAAAATGGGAACAAAAATAATATCTACTTCACACTATTGACCAATGTAAAGCACCCAAAGGGGCTGGCTCACAATAAGTGCCCAATGAATGGGAGTCACTACCAGCTTAGAATCAATGAGTGTTTAACGTGTACATCAACCATACTTCCTGTGTAACCAGTCTCGGTGAACTCTAGTAACTGTCCAAACCAGAAATCTGGGTGTCATCCCAGAAACCACCTTCTCCCTCAGAGTTGAGTCAAGTAACAAGTCCTTCCAATTCAGTGCTTCTCAACCTTATTTCTCATTCTTGTCTCCTAAGGAGAATTTCTCGACATTTTTTCCTAATTATATCCCTCCCATGAAGTTTTAATACCATGGGTGACTGTGTATCTGTTTATTACTGTGGCCCTTTAAAAAAAAAAAATTAGAAGATAATTGCTTTACAGAAGTATGTTAGTTTCTGCTGTACGACAACATGAATCACCTATAAGCATACATATATCCCCTGCCTCTTGAGCCATCCTCTCACCCACCCCCATCCCACTCCTCTAGTTCACAGACCATAAACCACTGTAACATCTATGAATTTTTTACATCACCTCAACCAGTTTTTACTTCCTTGGGGCCATATCCCCTCATTAAGAACACCTGTACTAGTCCTTCCTCCAAAATCTTTCTCAAGCCCATTTCCCCTTTCCTCTATCCTCAACGCCACTGGCTTGTCTTTACAGTTTTTCACCTGGAATATTCCAGCAGCTTCCAGCTTCCCAACCATATGCTCCAGAGTGAGCTGTGTGCAAGTCTACTCCTGTGGATCACTTTCTCAAAAGTTATCAGTTGTGCCCCACCCCTGCTGGACCTTTCCATGCCACTCAAGGTCCCTGCTGAGCAGTCCTGGGCCTCAACCTCTAGCCCTAGCTGCCACCCCCACCACCTCACTAGGCAGCAGGCACACACAACATACAGCCATGGCCTCTGGAACATGGCACTTCCTGTTACCTCCACCTAGAATGCCCTTCCCCTTTGCCTGACCCATGAGCTTCTACTTACCCACTCAACGCTCAACATAATAAGGTACACACATGCTCTTTAAAGCCTGTCCCAATTCTGTTTTACTGCAGGCGAACTAGAAATGTCACTGTCCCTTCCACACAGCACAACTCCAGTTACCTCTAATGATAATAACAGCAATAACTAACATTCTAATGTTCAACAAACATTAACTGAATGTGTCAAATATGCCAGGCTCTATTCTAAGCACTTCACATGGATCATCTCATTTACCTGGAGCACCTTGAGGGCAGGGATTATACCTTAATTTTTGTACCTGTTTAACTCCTGGCATGTGGTAGATAATAAATACCTGCTGAAATAATGCAGGAAGCAAAGTTTTAGAGTTTCTTATAACTGTTTTTTTTTCCTTTGCCTTATATAGCCCCTCCTACAATGGTTTATGGAATTTATCCTGGTAATAAAAAGTGAGGAAAGATAGGATATGACTATTCTGTCTAAGGTTTTAACAGTTTCTTTGAAATATACTGATTTTGTTTTCTTAAAAAAGCTACTAGGAATGCCTTTCCAAGTGCAAGGGGGGGAATCTAATCCACAATTCAGAACATTTGCATATTTATAAATCTAGTCAATTCGAAGGGTATAATTATATCTTAACATGCCACAGGCAAAGCCTTAATCACCTATAACCCAAAAGTTTGGGAAAAACAATGAAGAAAGATTTAGAAATACAGTAGTATTTAAATGCATACAAACAGGAGACTTGGAAAAAAATCAGGTTATATAATAACCTAATGAAACACTTTGAAATAGAATACTCACAGAAAGATAAACAGAAAAATACTTTAAACAGCAGAGTGAAAAATACTACTCATAGTTCCTTAAGAGTCACTGGAGAAGGTCATTTAAGTCCAACGCTCCCCACCCCCATCCTCTGCTAACTGAAATAACAACCAGGCTTAATAATAATGTGAAAAGACGACTTCAAATTGATTCAGAAAGTTTTACTCTCTGAAGAAAATAAATATATTTTTACACAGAGACACATAACCTTCTGGATTTTTTTCTCCATTTGGCATCATGTGGATTTAAGTGTTAGTATTAAGCAAATAATAACTTTTTAGAAATTACTAGAGTTCAAAAAAGAGAGAGCTTCTAAAACAAAATGTCCCATGGCAAAAACCCAAACACTACATTTCACTAACCATTTATTATAAACCATGGTTCTCTCTGGGCAATAAGATTATGGGTGATTTCCATTTTCTTGATATCTATCTGGAGCCTTTTTTTTTTTTTAAAAAAAAGGACTTATATTCAGAAAAAATCTACTTTCACTTTTAAAAGTATATTTTGTATTACGCATTAAAAAACATTCGTTACTAATTTACAAGTCACTTTCATGTAGGGCAGCTGATTTCCCATTTATGATAAGAAATATACTTATTTTAAACCACTATATCTGATAAGTCTATAAGGCCCCCAAATGATCAACATAGCCCCTGGAAATGTAAGGTCTCTATCTCCTCTTTTTGAATCTGGGCTTCTGGACCACTTAACTGAAAGAGCACAGTGAAAGTCAACACTATGAGCATCTCCAGATCCAAGACTTAAAACTAGCAGCTTCAACTTCCTGTCTTTTGAAAGTTAACCACCATACTGTGAGGAACACCCCTGCCACCTGTAAAAAAGCCAATGTGGAAAGAAGCCAACAAGCAGCACCAATTTACCAGAAATGTGAGCAGCCCACCTGAGGAACTGGTCCTCCAGCCCCAGGTAAACCATCCCAGTTGGCATGTGGTAGGGCAAAAATCAGCTGTCCCTTCTGAGCCCTGTTCAGATTGCACATTCATGGGCAAAGCCACTAAGTTTTGGAGTAGCTTGTTCCAAGCAAAAGATAACCAGAACACCATGTTACACTTTATGCATTTGCCTCTACCTCTCCCAAGTTACAATTTAAACACTTCGATGGGAATTCCCTGGCGGTCCAGTGGTAGAATTCAGAGTTTTCACTGCTGGGGCCCTGGGTTCAAACTTCAGTCAGGAAAATAAGACCCCTGTAAGTTTTAAAAAAAGAAAAACCTTTTAAAAAATAAACTGTTTGAGGATATGACTCTGCCTTTCAGTTCAGTTCAGTTCAGTCACTCAGTCTTGTTCAACTTTTTGCGACCCCATGAATTGCAGCATGCCAGGCCTCCCTGTCCATCACCAAATCCCGGAGTTTACTCAAACTCATGTCCATTGAGTCGGTGATGCCATCCAACCATCTCATCCTCTGTTGTCCCCTTCTCCTCCCACCTTCAATTCTTCCCAGCATCAGGATCTTTTCAAATGAGTCCGCTCTTCTCATCAGGTGGTCAAAGTATTGGAGTTTCAGCTTCAGCATCAGTCCTTCCAATGAATATTCAGGGTTGATTTCCTTTAGGATTGACTGGCTGGATCTCCTTGCAGTCCAAGGGACTCTCAAGAGTCTTCTCCAACACCACAGTTTGAAACCATCAGTTCTTTGAAACTCAGCCTTCTTTATGCTCCAACTTTCACATGCATACATGACTACTGAAAAAACCATAGCTTTGACTAGATGGACCTTTGTTGGCAAAGTAATGTCTCTGCTTTTTAATATGCTGTCTAGGTTGGTCATAACTTTATCTTTACAGCCATTCATTCAATAAACATGTGAGGATTAACACATATCTAGACTATGCGAGGGGCTTCGTAGGTGGCTCAGCAGTTAAGAATCTGCCTGCCAATGCAGGAAACACAGGTTCGATTCCTGGGTTGAGAAGATCCCCTGAAGTAGGAAATGGCAACCTACTCCAGTATCCTTGCCTGGGAAATCCCATGGACAGAAGAGCCTGGTGGGTTAGTCTATGGGGTCACAAAGAGTTGGACACAACTGAGCACACACACATGCAGACTATGCTAGATAGAGTCTGCAAGTACAGAGATAAGAAAACAGCCTTTGCCTTAGAGAAGATTACATTCTATTTGTAGGGAGAAACAAAAAATTGACAATGACAATCATAATCTCAAAGACTTAGCAGAACAGCCAGCAATAGTAGATACTCAATGAATGCTGCCTGATGAATGAATGAATAAACCAGGCACCAGGCTGTAGTTATTAATACTACAGTGATTCCTATTACTATCGTCCTTTTACAGATGAAGTGTACCAATTAGCAACATATTATTTGGTGGCGGTTTAGTCACTAAGTTGTCTGACTCTTGTGACAGTCTCCTGCATTGCAGGCAGATTCTTTACCCCTGAGCCACCAGGGAAACCCCAACATACTACTTCTTAGCTCTAAATTTACCTTCTTTGTCCTGCTTCATGATACTGGGGCTGGACCCTGCAAACATTTCTCCTTTGTCAGATGGTACAGTGTTAGTTTTCATCAACAGAGAGCACTGGTGAGATACTGCAAGACAATTGCAGAGGAAGGGGCTTTTAATCCTGGTTTGGGATGCTCTGCTTCCCTGGTGGCTCAGACGGTACAGAATCTGCCTGCAATGGATTCCCTGGAGAGGGAATGTCTACCCACTCCAGTACTCTTGCATGGAAAATTCCATGGACAGAAGAGCCTGGCAGGCTACAGTCCCTGGGGTCACAAAGAGTCAGACACAACTCAGCGACTAACACTTTCATTTTTCATTTTCACTTTTATCCCCTCTGAAGTGTACTACTGCATTCTCTATCAAGTTTCTCAACCTGGTAAGCTGCTCTTACAAACCAGTTCCAGCACAACTTCCAACAAGTTCACTGCCCACCAGCAGGCTGCATATTCATGTGGCAGTCACTTCATCTTCAATGAGGTCTGAACCTAAGTCTTGGGGGTGGAAAGGGGCCTCTTGCAAGCTCTTAGTGCCTGCATCCTGTACTCCCCTTCAGCCCCTGAAAAACTTAAGCTTCTTCCATTTGTTATTCCTGTTTTCCTTGGAGACCTCTTTTACCCTATTAGTAGTCAAGCATTGTTAACTTTTTACTAGTGTGTAAAGCTTTATATTAAATTTTCCTTATTCAAATTACTATGTGGTTTTTGTCTCTAGAATGGATTCTGGCAGGCACATGAAGGAATAAAAGGCCTCTTAAACAAATATGAGAGGCCTGAAGAAGCACATTTTCCCATGGCACCATCAAATGACTAATTTAAGAATAAAAAGAAATTGAAATAAAGAGTCAACAAACAAAAATTGCCATGCCAATCTCTTTTAAAATCTATGTATAATCACATTTCTTAGAAAACATATTTTATCTTTTTTGGTGTTTCTTTCAATCTCCTATTTGGTAAACTGTTTAAAAAAAAATCAATGCAAATATTGGCCACAGGTGAGACCCAAGGCAAGAAAGGGTCAGAAAATAAATAAGCTGTGGCTAGCCCAGGTCAGGTCATCTAAGACATGTGACTCCAACCAGAACCAAGAACTGGAATTAGAGCAGGATTGCCTAATGATCAATAAGACTGGAGGACCAGAGCGTCAGTGTTCAAATCTGAGGTCTGCTACTATTGAGCTGTGTGACCTTGGGCAATTTATCTAATAACAATAATGTACCTACTTCAAAGCTCTATGAAAATAAAGTTTATATATATAAAGCCCTAAGGCTAGAACTCTATCCAAATTCTCTAACCTCCTCTCTACTTCAACATGCTCAATCCATTTTTTTCCCCAATATCATCTGATTACTGATCAATACCTACTGAAATAGATATTGAATACCTATAGAAAATCTGTATCTATCAAAAAGGTTTCAGAAGACCTATCTTCTTTCAAAACTGTTCTCCTTTACTCTTCCTACCATCCCTGGCCTTCAACGTGGACCCTGCTGAAATAAGATGTAGAATATTCTCCTTCCTTAAAGGGCTACCACTTCTTTCCAGGCCCACAAACATGGAACCTGTTAAAAATAAAAAGAACAGGAGTGATACAGTACAGCTGACATTGCTCAATCAGCTTTCACCTCTTCCTTGTGGAACTGTCCCTCCCTCACTCCATGTGACTCCGATGTCCTAAGGGAGGGCTCACGACTCAACACAAGCTAACCAGACTCCGAACCTTGGAAGAAGACAAAGTGGAGGAACTGAGCTGCACACAGTCATCAATGCCCAGAAATCCCCAGGGTTGCCTCACTCCTGCACTTACTAAGTCCAAGTCCGGGAATTTGAGCAACTCCTTTTAAGTTGTGAACTACCCAGTGCACATTAGAGAAATTCCTACTTTTGCTTATGTTAGCAAGAGGTCCACTGCTTGAACCAGAGGGCCCACATACATGTCTGACTGACTTGCATCCCTTAGTTTCCCCATATGTAAAGTTTCTGAGGTACCTTCTGGCTCTAACCTTCCCCAATTCTGACAACAGGGCAAGTCCCAGAAGACTATTCTGAATTCTCCATAACAATGGCACCATTACCACCCAGCCCCCCATACACCTTATGGACAAATGGGGGACTGAGAGATGCTTTCAAAGTCTTATATTTAGGTTATAAAACCACAAACCTCTCGTTTGCCACTTACTACATCTCAGCAGTATTATTTTGGTAACAGCGTCGCCACCCTCTCTGCTTTGGTGCTGAGCATAAATAGAACATGAACATTTCCAGGAATTGTCAACTTGGCACTTCTCACAAGGAGTTAAGATTTCTTTTATAACACTAACAAAAGTAAAGCCTAAGACTCAAACCTGCCCCAAACTTCTTCTAGACGTTACATTTCCTTCTCAATTAAAATTTACTGTTTGGAAAAGGACAATGTACTCTTTTTTCCCTTCTGGGGGAGAAGTCCGCCAAAGAATCATATTCATATACTCCTTACTGCTCAAACTGAGGAACAAGTATAAACACAGCTGCCTATTAAAATTAAGTAAAGGCAAACATTCCTGCAGCTAGCTACAACAGCAGCCTACAAGTCTGAACTATACCCATAAAAAGAGAACACTTCCTTGCTAAACGTACAGTTAACTTTGAGGCCGAGCCACCAGAAAAGCTGGTTATTGCAACTGATAACTTTCCATAGCATGATTTAGGAGCTGCAGAAGTGAGGCCTGATTCCAGGATCAGAAGAGCCAATGCACCATCTCCGGACCATTGCCAAGAAGATTGAGTTTTTTTGCTTTGTTTTTTTACTCTCAAGAGACCCAGGGGCCTGTCCCTTGACACCATATGGCCTCACATTACACCCTACTCCTCCTCCTAAAATAAAAGGATAAAGTGAGAGATGGGGGAGAAAGAGACCAACCAGGAATTAGTCTTTAGACAATAGGTGGGAAACAGAAAAAAAAAAAAGCCCCTGATGCTGCACTTCTGAGACAGCCTGGAGTAGGGGAAAGGAGAAGAAAGCAGACTGGTAGATAACAGGCTCTGAAGCACCACAGGCTCTCAGAATTAGGGAGGAGAAAAATGTGAATTTTGAGAAAGTGGCTTTACAGGACATGAATCAGCAGTCTTTGAAGTCAAAGTCTCTAGATTCCAAATTAGGCTTAATTACGTTGTATAACCTTGAGCAAGTGTTTTAACATCTCTGTGAGGGTAATAATACCTTCCGCCTCATCAAGTTACTGTCAGGATTAAATGAATTAATAAATGCAAAGGTCCTGGCACAGTGCCAGGCACATAATAAAGTAAGCCCCCAATAAATACTGTGATTATCATTCCACTGGTATTTGAGGCTCTTGTGAGACACAGAAAAGACTAAAATTTGTTTTTTATTATAAATCAAAACTGTGGGCAGACAGACAGATTGACCAATCGACAGACAGACAGACCAACCCAGTCTCAGTCTTTACGACTGGCCATTTGTACCTCTCCTCCTCTCATCCATCCTTAAGCCACCATCAGCTCCCTCTGACGCTGACAGTTTCCTGGTTGGCGCTAGTGGTAAAGAATCCTCCTGCCTATGCAGAAGATGTAAGAGATACAGGCTTGATCCCTGGATTGGGAACATACCCTGGAGGAGGAAATGGCAACCCACCCCAGTATTCTTGCCCAAAGGATCCCATAAACAGAGGAGTCTGGTGGGCTACGGTCTACAGGGTCACAAAGAATTGGACATGACTGAAGCAACTGAGCATGCATGCAACCATAAGGCTGACAGCAACACTCAACTCACTCTCCGCTGGCAGCTTCTGTCTCCATTTGGACACAGCTTGATCTCCAGCACTCAAAGTATTGTGGGCGGTCTGTAATTACCAAACAATGTGAACAGACAATGAAAGTAATTCCCCCAAATCCAAATTCACCAGATAATTCAAAACCCTCCCATCAGTTTTTCTCTATGAATACATAGCCTATGAATCCCCACAGAGCTCTAATTGAGTTTAATGTTGGTAGTAGACTCACACCTGCATGGGGTATGAAATGCTAGAACATTCTTAAGCTACACTGTTTACGGAATTCAAAGAATTAAAAACAATGGTGAGTACAGATTTAAAACAAAACTACCTATCCTTCTACATCTCCATTCCTACCTCCCTTCATGGTCCCCTGTCTGAAAATAAGAGCAACTCTTCAAGTAAGCACAAAGCTTTGGGAGGCCCGTTCCTGGGAAGCAACAGGTGAAAAAGGAGCCCAATCTGATGGTGAGGTCTTTAGGTTTTCAACCTTGGTGGCTTTTTAAAATTACCTAGGAAAGTATTCGTGCCTGTGTACGCACCTCTGTCTTTAACACCACTGCCCAGTTCCCACCTCCAAAGATTTCAGCGTGAACTGGTCTGGGGCAAATACTGAGGATCATTGGTTGTTTTTTTGTTTTGTTTTGTTTTGTTTTAAGCCAGAGTTGAAAAACACCGAGCTAAATCAACCCTGATGGTCAGTAGCATCACTGATATAGCCAAGTGACCCATACATCCACAGGAGAGAGGAACAAATATCACAGGAAGAATTTCAAAAAGGAAATAACATTAAATCCATTTTTTAGAGTGATATGGAGGCATCCCTGCTGGGGAGAGACCTGTCACATGGTCTCCTTTTCTAGAAAGAGCTGCAGTTTGCTGCCAACAGATGTATTATTTCATCAGTCTCATAAATACTTGATAAAAGTCTTCCGCTCTTCCTTTATGTCAGCCTTGCAGAAGAGGGGAGTGATGGGGTGGGAGGAGGAGCCTTCTGACAAGATGTAGGACTGAACCATCAAAATTTCCTTTTAAATGATTAAAATTGTCATCGATAATAAGAAGATATTTTAGGAAAATCTCACCTCAGTATACCTCAAAAAGCCTTTGAAATTTTCCCCTTAACATGAAGAGAAAAGCATAAGTACAATTTTTTAAAGGCTAATTTTGATTATTAACACCACAGCTTAATACAGTTCCATTTCTCAACCAGTAGGGAGCCAAAATTACATAGCAAATGTCCTAAATCCAGAGTCAAGAGGCCTGGGTTCTGGTCTTGACAACAAATTACATTAAGTAACTGTGTGATTGTGGGCAAGTTGCCTTCATCTCCCTAACATTCAATTTTCTCAGAGAAAAATTAGATGATCTACAATCATCACCTTCCCAATCTTAAAGTGCGGAATACCAGGATGTTTCTCCATTTTGCTACCTTATTATATTAGCAAGTGAAGGCATTTACAATTTAGACAAGTTAAAATTAAGTCATTCTCACAATTCCGCTAGTAAATTTAACCAGTTGACAGCCACTGTGCATCCACTGAATAAGCAAAACAGTAAAGTACCTTGACTAGATGTTATCTTCTGTCTGAAAGATGGTTGGAGCCTTTCTGCCCCAACTACGCCAACCACACTAAGCTTCCTGTCCCCAAACTCCCGTTGCTCTTTTTAAAAGAGAAAATACATGAAAAACATCTTCACGCTTTTTGCTGTATCTCATACCATTATTATTTTCTTAGTATTTTCCTTTAATGTTAACTCATTTTTAAATACAATGTGTTTTAAAGGAACTTAAAAATAGAAGCCTGTTTTACTTGTCATAAATGGAAGAAAACCACTACGATAATACAAGGGAAAAAAAGAGCAAAACAACTGAATTCTAACTCAATACTGTTGTCCACAAGAGGCTAAGCATGAGGAGCTTTTTCTATTAAGAAGAAAAATTGTCAAGGGTTGCAAGAGATGTAACAGAAATACTTGTACCAAATGGAGGTTTTCCCTTGGGTTAAAACAGGATTAATTCCATGTCCACATATCACCTGAAATCATTTTAAGAACCACTCAAGATCATGGCAGAGAAGGCAATGGCACCCCACTCCAGTACTCCTGCCTGAAAAATCCCATGGACGGAGGAGCCTGGTAGGCTGCAGTCCATGGGGTCACTAAGAGTCATACGTGACTGAGCGACTTCACTTTCACTTTTCCCTTTCATGCACTGGAGAAGGAAATGGCAACCCACTCCAGTATTCTTGCCTGGAGAATCCCAGGGACGGCAGAGCCCGGTGGGCTGCCGTCTATGGGGTCGCACAGAGTCGGACACGACTGAAGCGACTTAGCAGCAGCTTCAGCAAGATCATGGCTGTGTATGCATCTCACATTCTGGGAAACACAATGACAAACAGCCAAGACCAGGCCTTAGCGACCAGCCACAGGACGGAGCATCTCTCCGAAAGGAAGGCTATTCTCCCAGAAAGTTCTGGGCTCTAGCCATGCTGTCACTGGGGCTCCCACTTGAGTTCCTTTTCACTTGTGGTCCCCTCTATCTGAACGCTTTTCCTCCAGGCATCCACTCTGTTGAAGAATTCAGGTCTCTGTTGAATGTCCTACCATCAAAGCAGCTTCCTCTGACCACCCCGTATACTGTGGAAAGTCCCTCCTCACCACCTCACATGCTCTTCTTCTTCAAAGCACTCTCAACCTGATGTATTGTTCATTCACTTGCTTGTTGTCTGTCCCCATGAGACTACAGAATAGTAGGAGTCCAGAAGAGTGGGGGCTTTGTTTACTACAGTACCCCTAGCACCCAATGTCTGGCACGTGGTCAGGACGAATATTTGCCAAATGAATGAATGGATCTTCTCAGTTGATCTAGAGAGCCTTCCTGTGTCTTTATTAACTAGTGCATGGCACTTACTTAGTCATCAAGAAGTATATGATAATTGTGCTGGAGACACACAGAAACTCAGGCTCACTGTAGACTCTGCCTTTAGCACAGGGAGTGGTCTTGCTCTGAATGCTGACACAGCACACCCTCTCTAGGACACAAGATGCCACAGAGTGAACTCTACTCAGCCACAGAGGAAGGGTCTTGACAGACCATGAGTCTGATGAACTAAGATCAACACTGAACTTACCATACCCAGGTTGTGTTTTAGTCGCTAAGTCGTGTCTGACTCTTGCAATCCCATGGATTGCAGCTCACCAGGTTCCTCTGTCCATGGAATTTTCCAGGCAAGAATACTGGAGTGGGTTGTCATTTCCTTCTCCAGGGAATCTTCCAGACCCAGGAATCAAACCAGGGTGTTCTGCACTGCAGGCGGATTCCTGCATTGCAGGAGATTCTTTACCAAATGAGCTATGAGGGAAGCCCCAGAGTAGGTATGAATTCATGGTATGATTCAAAGGCCCATCCTAGAAATCTCTCTAATAAACCTATTACAGTACCTACAGGTTTTTTTTTTCCCTTATTGCTCAGTAACTTCAAGTGTATCCAAGTATACATCTGACAGCCTGAGTATATCCTGAAACAGTGGCTGGTGTGGTTCTGCAGGGTCACACAAGGCCAACTCCAAAAGGGACAGGCTGAGTCCTGGAGACTCTGGGGTACAGGGTAAACAAGCCAGCCCTATATCCTGCTCTGGTAAGGGCAGCCACACAGTCCAGGGCTAGGGTCCATGGCGAGAACCAGCTCAGGCAAAGTTATAACAAATGTCAGCCCCAGGACAGCTACTCCAGCAGGCATCCGATGCTAACACAGGAGGCGATGAGCTGCATTCCAAGGTATCTGTCCTTCATCCTTGCTGGTGGCTAAGAGACTATAAAAGCAGAAATTTAGCCCAATGAGGAAGGAGGGAAGGAAAAAAAAAAAAAAAAAAAACTCTTGAGCCTAAAAAGGACTGGAATTAAAAGAAGAGTTGCCGGGCTGACTGCTAAGTGGGAATCACAGCAGAGACCCAGTCCCACAGCCAGGGCCAACGTGGTAGAACAGGGAGTCCTTGGGCCCAGAGGTCCCTCCCACCATGACTTAAGGCTAAGTCCCACCAGCTGGTGAGGCCAGGCTGCTGACAAACCTCCTTTCCAGGTCCAGATTAGCTCAGGCACCCGCATGAGCTTGTCAGCCTAGACAGGGGCCCATGAGTAGTGGGCAGCCAGGCAGGCAAGCACATGCCACGTTTAGCCTGATTCAGCACTGTCCTCATCCTCTCAGTGACCTGCCAGGAGCCTAGGGAGGATTTCCAGCTGATCTAGTGTCTAGTGTGTGACCTTGGCCAGTAAGGGACACACTGTTGAAGTGTTCCTTCCATGGTGCCAAAATGGATTAAGTCATTTTATCACCAGAATTCCTCTTTTAAAACATGGAAGTCTTTATAAGGTGAGAAAAATAAGAAGTCAATTATCCATTAACGTGTTGGGCTTTTTTTAAAAATATACAATAGCAGAAATAGGGATACCCATTATCTGGGCATATTCTGAGACAATCAAAGATTTAAAGTATTTTCTTTGGTGTTTGCTTTTTTGTTTTTATGTTTTGGGATTTCCTGGGGGCACAGTTTAGAAGAACAGAGAGGATCAAGATACAACTTGATTCTTTTCTAAAAAATGACACCCAGAAAATAAGTTAAAAGCAACTAACTAGAATTAATCACAAAATATGGCCTTTGAGGTAGCTCAAAGTTTACAAGTGAAATAAAAAATATTAACCAGACAAACAAAAGGAAAACCAAGAACCAAACAAGAAGACCAAAACAAGAAAACTTTTTATAAAATAAAATCAGTTCATTCAGGTCAGTCAGGACTGACCTCTTGGCCAAAGAGAAAGCCATTCCTCCCCATTTGTTTTCAAAGCCTCCCAAGAGGAGGCCACCAAGCCTACACAACTTAATTAATAACTGCGGCTAAAATGCGTAAGAAGTCAGAAGAGGTCCACGCATACATACACATATATATAAGCACCACATTTTTCTACATTCCAATTCCTCAAAATTCAAACATGCCTTTTAAAAAATTTAAATGAACTATTTAAAAGCTTATTAAAATCACTCCATTACAACACTGAAGAAGCACAGGGATCCTGGGAAATAGGCCTCTGGGTCCATTTTCAAGTTTTACAGGGGCATTAAACTGAAGGCATTTCAAGTCTAGTACTCTTCATAGAATGTTTTCAAATAGGTTTCCAATTCAGTCCCAATTTAATTTTATAATTAAAATACTGCCATCATATTAATTAATTTAAAAACTTAAGGTTTAAGGTCTCAAATAAAGAAGGCTGCTAACTAACAACTCCTTTAAAGTATATCATTTCCTCCATGCCTTACATACATAGATAGTGCTGAAACTTACTGTGTAGTGAATTTTCCATAACATATGTTGATTTTAAAAGTGATTTTTATAAGATGAAAAATTACAAAGTGAATAATGGAATGATAAACTGGAAATTCGGGGTTTATTAGTGAGTGGAGGCTGGGGATGAGATAAGATTGGGAGGACACCCAGGGGTCCTCAAAGGCCATGCAATAATTTTTTTAACTGAATGACAGGGAAATGGGTGTTCACTTTACCGTTATTTTTCATACTTTATTATATTTTATAATCTTAAAAATATTCAATAATTAACAAAAACTATTTAAAAAGTGAGTTTGTGTAATTGCCACTGTGGAAGGTAAACAGAACATTACATAAATCAAACTCTCTCTTCAGGATATTTTTTTCAATAGCAGTGTTATTCAACAAGAGTAAAACAATGAAGAGGACTTCATTTGTGCAGCAGCCAACCTATTGTTCCATTTGACCACTTGCACAGAATTAACAAATTAATGTTATTTTTCCAAACTTCAATTATTTTCCCCACTCTAATGATTCATACTGCTCACTTAAAAAAAAAACAAAAAAACTTTTTTTCTTCAACATCTCTGTAACTTTCACATTTAGTAAAAGAATAATTTCAATTTTTATTGTTCTTTGAATGAACTGCAAGAAATGAAAATGGGGTCACACCTCTTTGAACAACATACAAAAGTACTATTTACAACACCTACAATGATTATGAAATTAAATTAAATATTTTGGTAGTAATAAGCTTTCAATTGCCTGTTTTGTTGTTTCCAATTATGTACTGCCAAGAGGAACCTCTAAGTCAAATACCATGTAACATGTACTCCCTAACATTTCTTTTACCATTTCCCCACTTCTACGTTATTTATTCTGCTTTCAATCATGTGGTAGAAACAGCTTAGCTACTTCAGTTTGGCTTTGTTCACACACCTGGAGTATTTTATTTTGTAAGGATAATCCAACGTGAAAACTGAAATATTCAATTGAATGAAATGAAAATATTTTTGCTTTTTCCACAGGGGTTTTACAAGGCCTTCCTAAGTCAACCAGTTATCTCATACAGATCAAATATTCAGATATATGTCATTAATAAAAATAGAAGACTTAATCAGTATTACTTAATACATGTGGTCTGGAAAATCATTCAAAATATGAGGACCATGCAACAAAAATAACAAAGCAAAGTGAAAGTTGCTCAGTCGTGTCCAACTCTTTGCGACCCCATGGACTAATACAGTCCATGGAATTCTCCAGGCCAGAATACTGGAGTGGGTAGTCTTTCCCTTCTCCAGGAATTCTTCCCAACCCAGGGATTGGACCCAGGTCTCCCGCATTGCAGGCGGATTCTTTACCAGCTAAGCCACAAGTGGTCTTTTTATTACTGGTATTTTTTTTTTTTTTTACCAGTTATATTGGTGTTTAAAAAACAGCAACAACAAATTCTGGGGACCCCTAAGTTGGAGTAGTTCTAACTATCATTGCTGTAAAAACCTTAGCTTTCTTTTTTCCTTCTTTTTTTTTTTTTTTGCCAGTTCAGTTCTCTGCTCCTCCGTCTCTGCAGAAAGTAGAAGACAGGAAGGTGTCAAGCATGAACAAGTGTTTCCTATCACATCTTCTTCCTGCTACAAGCCAGGCTGATAGCACCAGGACTGTTTTTCTTTTCCATAGCTTCCAACTTTCCTTAAAATCAAAATGAGACACCCCCTGCCCACCCTAAAAAACTGCTGTCCTTACAAAATTAAATACTCTGGGTGTTTGAACAAAGCCAAACTATAAAGGATGCCTTTAAATCAATAGCCTTTAAAAACAAACTAAGCTAGCCTTCCAAATAATTCCCGTTGGCCATGCAGGACAGCCCAGGGAACAGGTGCAAGGCGTGCCTTCCTCGAGGCTGTCTCCTTCATGAGTCTGACCTTTTCCAGCCAGCCGCTCTGGCACCCCACGAATCAGTTATCAAGAAGCCTAAAGCCTGCTTTCCCATCTACACTTTCTAAATGGCTCCCGATGCCAAGGACTAAGATATGACCTGGCTCTCAGATGAGGGCATGCCTCCCAAGTGACCTGCCAACTTTCCCTGGAAGTATTTCTAAATGTATCCTCTGAGTTCCCTCCTCACCCTCTCCATCATGGGCCATTCCTCCCTCCTTCCCTGTACCTCATAATTCCATCTCCTCATCTGGTCCCTCCAACAGCATGTGCCTTCAGACCAAACTCTTTACCCACTTACAGGATCCACCAACCTTCACCCAGACTAAAATCTCAACTTCAAATCCAAACGGCATAGTTCCAACAATTTTGGAGCTGGCCTGGAGTGAACTTTTTGAGGCCTACCTGCAGGCAGTTCAACTACGGCTTCTTCTCTTGCCTTCTCCAGCTTCTCCCTTACCCAAGGGAATTCCTGCAGAGAATCTAGGAACGCATCAAAGGCTTTAGGACCTCTGGAAGGCAGGATATCCAGCAGCAGCATTGTTTTCCGGAGGCCTGTGGCTTGAGCTTTAATTTCTTGAACGTGGCTTTCTGTCAAGACCCCTTCCTGATAAAGATACTGGAGGACTAGCCCTTCCACCAGTACCTCTGCACCCAACTCCAGGCGAAGGGAGCGAAGCACTTGCTTGTCTCTAGCCTCCATTTCCCCCTGGGAAGAGACAAAATGGTAACTCAGATCACAGGAAGTTTGATGAACCCCTAAAGATAGTGTCTTACAATGCAAACTCCTTAAAGTCATCGACATCTTTGAACCCTAGCAAAGCACCAGGCCACAGTGGCTGTTAAGCCAAGTTGAATTAATTTTGAATGGTTCAGGACATGATGAACAGCACTGAACATGAATCATCTTCTCTGTTTTTCTTTTCTACACAATGGAAACCTATCTCCATTCCTTGTTCTATAAAGAGATTTGGGGGAAAGTGGATCAGAGACCCTGCTTAAAAAGCAACTTTTATCTAAGGATTACAAAGGAGCATTTCATTCTAAAAAACTTGCGAAGAAATAGTGCTTTTAACATTGACGTCATCAGAGTTACCCACCACCGCAGAAACGGCCTAGGTGCACACAAGTGCCCTTTAGACCGTGTGCTTTTGCAGAACCTGAACAACAATGGGAGTGGGGCCAGAAACCTGCAGGTATCAGTAAGTTTAAGGGTCATTTGCCCTAAGAGAAAAGGCCTATACACCACTGCCTTCAAGGAAAACATGAAGCGTTCATACCCTGTCTCCTGTATATATCTTATATCTACAATCACAAGTGCCAGCCCTTCTCTGGAAGAATTTCAAATCTCCATCACAACACTGTCATGGCCACACATGTATGGGACATTTAATGTTGTGGGGTTTTTTCCTTTAAAAGACTAAAAACAAAACAATCCACACGATTGAAAGCTTTGAAATTGAAAGCTTGTTTCCAAGACCACAGCACCAGTGAGCAGAGCAATGGCTAGGAGAGTGAGTGGCGAGGAGGGGCCGCGAGGGCGGCAGGTGGGGCTTGGTGACACAGAGGGTAGGAGCACAGCGGGCGACCCTGAGAGGCGGCAGGTGAGCAGAGGGGTGTGCACTTTGGCTGCCCCCGCCCTTGTGGAACTTCTTTTCATTCCCTGCCTCACCAGCTGAAGCTCTGTGGTATTAGGAACGGGAAGAACTACGGAAGATTTTCGGGAAACCTGACCCGCTAAAAAAAGGGTGCTGGGAATGACTTGCAGAGCGGACCGAAGGGAGAGCGGCCCTGGTACCCCTACCGCCACCCCAACCCGGCCGGCTCCGAAACGCCGAGAGGAAATGAGCGAGCGCGGGAGCCGCACAGGGACCAGGCCGCAGACGCCACGGCGCGGGGTCCTTAAGAAAAGATGGATAGGGGGTTGCCAGTTTCCTGTTACTTACGTCTGCAAACACGTATCTTAGGGGGGAAAAAAAAAAACTGCAACCGGAATCCAAACTGTCAGGGAACCTGTACCATAAGCACCATCTTTGTTGAAGGCAAAGAACCCCTGAACAGGAAGTCAGGGCTCCATCTTTGTTAAGGGCAAGCACAGGAAGTACTGTAGTCATCTTTATTGGTGGTCCAGGATGAAGCCTTTTCTGCCATGTTTGCTGTGGGTAAATAAAATAACCACCTGGACGTGGAAAATAGCATCTTTTAGGGGGTTATCTAAGGAAAGGAGTAATTGGATAATTGTATTTTAATGCATTATCTCCACCTGGGTCTTGCACTCAGTTGATAGATAGTTGGGCCTCAAAAGTCATCTTATCAGAGGCTTTCCAGGACCACTGTTACTCAAAGCGGCAGTTTCAACCACCAAACTGTTTAAAATTCCAGCACTCACCTCCTCATGCCCTTAGTTCCAGCTTTGTTTTTATCTGGAGTATGTGTCATTATCTTACTAAAACTTTTACTTAATCATTTATTTATAATCTGCCCCTCTACCCCCGACCTCGACCCCCACCAAATATAAGATAATTCCTTTATATCACAGGGGTACTGCCCACAAAGAGTTTACAAGTCAGTCAGGATTCAGTTACAGCAATCAACTGGTTATTCTGGAAAGAAAGGGGTTTGTCATGATGAATTGGGCACAATTACTGTCATTAGAAGGACTTCCCTGTAGCTCAAACGGTAAAGAATCTGCCTGCAATGCAGGAGACCAGGGTTTGATCCCTGGGTCAGGAAAATCCTCTGGAGAAGGGAATGGCAATCCACTCCAGTATTCTTGCCTGGAGAATTCCATGGACAAAGAAGCCTCGCGGGCTACAATTCGTGGGGTCACAAAGGGTCAGGCACGACTGAGCAACTAACTGTCATTAGAAGGGGCTTCCCAGGTGGCACTGGTGGTAAAGAACTCACCTGCCAAATTCAGGAGAGGTAAGAGACAGTTTCCATCCCTGGGTCTGGAAGATCCCCCAGAGAAGGGCATGGCAACCTACTCCAGCATTCTTATTTGGAGAATGCCATGGACAGAGGAGCCTGGCAGGCTAGAGTCCATAGGGTCACAAAAAGTCTGACAGGACTGTAGTGTCTTAGCATGCACACACGCACACACAATCATCAGAAAGGCTGGAGAAGGTCTCGGCATCTAAGATTGACTCCCTAAACAATACTGCCACACTGGAACATGGAGTTTACAAGTCAGTCAGTCCTGTAAAGAGAAAGGTGAGAAACTCCCACTCCAGAGTCCTACCCTTTTCTCAACACTGATAGAGCAAGTGACTGACCATCAATGGAAATGTAAACCTCCCTCCTCAAAACATTCTAATTTTTGTAACCAGTTTAGAGTATTACCATACCATTTTACTATGCCAGTGACAATACTTTTACATCCAGTGGCAAGTGTTACTATTATAATTAGCATTTTACATATGTGAGGACTATGGAATCAAAGTGGTCAAGTGTCTTAACCAAAATTTCACAGCCAGCAAAACCTGAATAGGTTTTGACTAGCAAAACCTGAATTCTAACCAGGTCCCTCTGATATCATGCTCTTTCCAGTACACAGTACACTACACACCCCTGCATGCTGAAGAGTCTGCTGTTCTAATGACAATCAAAATATTAGAAGTCATTCTGGTGCCACCTCCTACTCTTGATACTCTTGAGTTCCAGGTACCCTCTTCACTCTCCCCTCTTCTTTCACTCTGGAATTGCTGTTGTTTCCTGGGGTGTGTTAACTTTATTCTCTGTGTTCATCCAGTTAAAATGCAGACTTCTTTTGACAGTGCCAATAGCTGGGTTATTGACTTCGTGGGGAGGAAAAAAATGTATTTTTTCCAACTCTAAACTTTGATAATTTTCAAACATATAGCAAAGTTGAAATAAATAAGATCAAAAACACCCATATGAAAATACCTATTTTGAAAACACTTCTTAATGACTTGTTGTATTTGGAAAGGCTGAGATCTCCTAGGAAAGAGAAGGAAACATTGCTGATGACAACTGGAGGAGGTAGAAGGCCAACAGTGGCTTCCATGAGAGCTCACAGAAGAGCACAGAGAGACTACATGAGAAAAGTCAGTGCAGGAGCCAAGGTACATGGAATCTTTATGATAAACAGCCTGAGAGGTTGGCTGTTAAGGGTCTCTCCTATATCCAAGGTGAAGCCATTGACTATCAAATTCCCCTTCCAATGGAAAATTGAGGTAAGCATCCATGCTGCCTCCTAAGTGACCAGGCTGGCTCTCTGGTTAGACTGGCTGGCTGCTATACGTCAGCCTTTTGGAGGACCACCACCCCAGCCAAGCATACAATGATAGTCTGAGCAACACAGCAAAGGTTCAGCTTCCCTTTTATAAATATCCAAGGCCAGCAGGAATCAAACACAGATCAAACACAGATCAGAATCACTATCACAGGTGGTTACTCCTCCATTCCCATCTCTTCCCCCTCTGTAGGCTGGAATCATGCCCCCACAGAGGATTAAGCACCTGTTACTCAGTGGTAACAAATCTATTTTCAGGAATGACAGCAATTTTCCTTTTTCTTGTTCCCCTACATGCTTGCTTGTGTCAAGATATATACCCATTGTGAGTCTGCCAGTGAAAGTGAAAAAGAACAAGTATCATATTCTGTCTTTCAGGTTGGTCTTTGGTTTTGCAAACTCCAAAACAAAAATCAAAGGAGTTGGATATTTTTGGTTCTTCCTGTTTCATAATGTGGATATTAAGCCATGGAGAAAAACAGATTCTTTTCAAGCACATGTGAAACAGTTACAGAAATAGGTCATGAATTAATTCACAAGGAATTAATTTCCATTTTACAATAAAATTGGAAATTTTAACAAAAGTATATCTTCTTTTGTTACATTTATAACTGTTTTAATTGTTTATAATTGTTTACAATTGTTGTAACTGTTATAATTGTTACAATTATAACATTTATAATTGTTACATTACAAATGTAAGTATATACAACTTTGTCAGTTATACCTCAGTAAAGCTAGAGACAAAAAAATCACACACTTCTAACCAACAGAGTATAAAAAAAAAGAAAAAAAATTGCATAGCAGAAAACCCAGGTATATACCCCCTAAAGTAGGTGATCAGGTTAACATCAGAAATGTCTTATTGAAAAAACAAAAACTCTAATTTAAAAATATACATGCATCCTAATATTCATGGCAGCACTATCTACAATAGCCAAGACCTAGAAGCAACCTAAGTGTCCATCAACTGATGAATGGATAAAGAAGATGTAGTATAAATACACACACATACACACATGCATGCACACAATGGAATACTATTCAGCCATAAAAAAGATAGCAAAGGACTTGCCCATCATCAGGAAGATATGAAGACTTCTGGACTAAATTCTTATTCTCATTTCTTTATTATTTCCTTGATGTGCAACTAGAATCCCAGGTAGCCTCCCTTCCCTATACCCCAAAATGATAAAAACAGAATTTGCCAAAGGAAATATAGGTATCTATGCCTGTAACTGAAATTCCTAAAACTACACTTGGAATACACAGCTACATTATCCCCTCTTCCTGTATAACTCTTAATAAAGATACTATGCTGTAGATAATATTACCTGAATCATGTGCACTAATTAATTACTTTTATTAAATTATGAATTCTAATGATTCCTTCAGTTCTTTGATACCTCATGGTTGGATGGCGTCACCAACTCAATGGACGTGAGTTTTGAGTATGCTCTGGGAGTTGGTGATGGACAGGGAGGCCTGGAATGCTGCAGTCCATGGGGTGGCAAAGAGTCGGACATGACTTGAGCAACTGAACTGAACTGAACTGAAATATTGCTTGCTGTAAAAATCCTAGGATTGTTCACAGAAACCTAAATTGCAAATTTTTATGAGAGCCAATGGACTTCCCTGGTGGTTCAATGGTTAGGAATCTCCCTGGCCACCTCCTGGAGTAATGGAAATAAACCAAAAATAAGTAAATGGGACCTAATTAAACTTAAAATCTTTTGCACAGCAAAGAAAACAATAAACAAGATTAAAAGACAACCCTCAGGATGGGAGAAAATAATTGCAAACAAAACAACTGACAAAGGATTAATCTCTGAAATATATAAGCAGCTCATACAGCTCACTATCAGAAAAACAAACAGCTCTATCAAAAAAATGGGCAGAAGACCTTTCTTTCAGAAACAGACATTTCTCCAAAGAGACATACAGATAGATGGCCAATATACAATGAAAATATGCTCAACATCACTAATTATTAGAGAAATGCAAATCAAAACCACAATGAGGTATCACCTCACACCAGTCAGAATGGCCATCATCAAAAAATCTACAAACAATAAATGCTGAAGAGAATGTGGAGAAAAGGGAACCCTCCTACACTGTTGGTAGGAATATAAACTGATACAGCCATTATGGAGAATAACATGGAGATTCCTTTAAAAAACTAGGAATAAATCTACTGTATGCTCAGTCTCTAAATCGTGTGTGACTCTTTGCGACCCCATGGACTGTAACCCACTAGGCTCCTCTGTCCATGGGGATTCTCCAGGCAAGAATACTGGAGTGAGTTGCCATGCCCTCCTCCAGGGGATCTTCCCAACCCAGGAATCGAACACATTGCAGGTGGATTCATTGCCAGCTGAGCCACCAGGGAAATGACCCAGCAATTCCACTATTGGGCATATACCCTGGAGAAAGTCACAATTCTAAAAGACACAGGTACCCCAATGTTCACTGCAGGACTATTTACAATAGCCAGGACATGGAAGCAACCTAGATGTCCATCTACAGATGAATGGATAAAGAAGATGTGGCACATATAGATTCAGCCATAAAAAGAATGAAGAATGAATTGAGTCAGTTTCAGTGAGGTGGATGAACCTAGAACCTGTTATATAGAGTGAAGTAAGTCAGAAAGAGAAAAAAAGTATTGTATATTAATGCATACATATGGAATCTAGAAAAGTGGTATTAATGAACCTATTTTCTTAGAAGGAATGGAGACGCAGATATAGAGAATGGACTTGTGGACATAGTCAGGGGAGGAGAGATTGGGACCAATGGAGAAAGTAGCATCAACATATATACACTATCATGTGTAAAATAGATTGCCAATGAGAAGTCACTATATAACACAGGGAGCCCAGCCTGGTGCTCTGTGATGACCTAGGATGTGGGGAGGGGAAGGAGACTCAAGAGGGATGGGATACAAGTATAATTAGAGCTGATTCATGTTGTACAGCAAAAACCAACACAACATTGTAAAGCAAGTATCTACCAACTGATACAGGAAACATGGACTTGATCCCTGGTCCAGGAAGATTCTATATGCCACAAAGCAACTAAACCCATGCTCCACAATGCCACAACTGTGGAGCTTGCGTTTTAGAGTCAGCAAACTGCAACTACTGAAACTTCACAACTACTGAAGTCCACATGCCCTAGAACCTGAGCTCGGCAACAAGAGAAGTCACCACAATGAGAAGCTCACACACCACAACGAGAGCGTATCCCCTGCACATCACAACTAGAGAATGGGAGAAAATGGTGCAGCAACGAAGACCCAATGCAGCCAAAAACAAACAAATAAATAAACATAAATATGAAAAAATAAAAGAGCCAAATACATTGTTATCCAAATTACTGCATACTAATTTCATATCTCAACAACATTTCTAGATATCTAAAATGTCATGGTACAAGTTTTTATACTGATTGATAATACTAGGATCACAGCAATTTATCAAAATTTGACAGCAGTTGGTTTTTATTGAGCATGTGCTAAAATCATCTAGGGTATTTAGACTGAGAGATATGATCTCTGTCTTTTAGAGCTTAGAGTCTAGATCAGTTCAGTTCAGTCACTCAGTAGTGTCGACTCTTTGCGACCCCATGGACTGCAGCATGCCAGGCCTGCCTGACCATCACAAAATCCCAGAGTTTACTCAAACTCATGCCCACTGAGTCAGTGATGCCATCCAACCATCTCATCCTCTGTCGTCCCCTTCCCCTCCCGCCTTCAATCTTTCCCAGCATCAGGGTCTTTTCAAATGAGTCTGTTCTTAGCATCAGGTGGCCAAAGTATTGGAGCTTCAGCTTCAACATCAGTCCTTCCAATGAATACTTAGGGCTGATCTCCTTTAGGATGGACTGGTTGAATCTCCTTGCAGTCCAAGGGACTCTCAAGAGTCTTCTCCAACACCACAGTTCAAAAGCATCAATTCTTTAGCAATCAACTTTCTTTATATTCCAACTCTCACATCCATACATGACTACTGGAAAAAACATACCTTTGACTAGACGGACCTTTGCTGGCAAAGTAATGTCTCTGCTTTTTAATATGCTGTCTAGGTTGGTTATAATTTTTCTTCCAAGGAGCGTCTTTTAATTTCATGGCTGCAGGCACCACCTGCAGTGATTTTGGAGCACAAAAAACTAAGTCTGTCACTGTTTCCATTGTTTCCCAATCTATTTGCCATGAAGTGATGGGACCAGATGCCATGATCTTACTTTTCTGAGTGTTGAGCTTTATGCCAACCTTTTCATTTTCATCAAGAGGCTCTTCAGTTCTTCTTCCCTTTCTGCCATAAGGGTGGTGTCATTAGCATATCTGAGGTTACTGATATTTCTCCCAGCAATCTTGATTCCAGCTTGTGCTTCATTCAGGCCAGCATTTCTCATGTTGTACTCTGCATATAAGTTAAAAAAGCAGAGTGACAATATACAGCCTTGATGGACTCCTTTCCCTATTTGGAACCAGTCTGTTGTTCCATTTCCAGTTCTAACTGTTGCTTCCTGACCTGCATACAGATTTCTCAAGAGGCAGGTCAGGTGTTCTGGTATTCCCATCTCTTTAAGAATTTTCCACAGTTTGCTGTGATCCACGCAGTCCAAGGCTTTGGCATAGTCGGTAAAGCAGAAATAGATGTTTTTCTGGAATCTCTTGCTTTTTCGATGATTCAATGGATGTTGGCAATTTGATCTCTGGTTCCTCTGCCATTTCTAAATCCAGCTTGAACTTCTGGAAGTTCACGGTTCACACACTGTTAAAGCCTGGCTTGGAGAATTTTGACTATTACTTTGTGTGAGATAAGTACAATTGTGCAGTAGTTTGAGCATTCTTTGGCATTGCCTTTCTTTGGGATTGAAATGAAAACTGACCTTTTCCAGTCCTGTGGCCACTGCTGAGTTTTCCAAATTTGCTGGCATATTGAGTGCAGCACCTTCACAGCATCATCTTTAGGATTTGAAATAGCTCAACTGGAATTCTATCACCTCCACTAGCTTTGTTGATAGTGACGCTTTCTATGGCCCACTTAACTTCTCATTCCAGGATGTCTGGCTCTGGGTGAGTGATCACACCATCATGATTATCTGGGTCATGAAGATCTTTTTTGTATAGGTCTTCTGTGTATTCTTGCCACCTCTTCTTAATATCTTCTGCTTCTCTTAGGTCTATACCATTTCTGTCTTTTATTGTGCCATCTTTGCATGAAATGTTCCCTTGGTATCTCTAACTTTCTTGACGAGCTCTCTAGTCTTTCCCATTCTATTGTTTTCCTCTATTTCTTTGCATTGATCACTGAGGAAGGCTTTATCTCTCCTTGCTATTCTTTGAAACTACATTCAAATGGGTATATCTTTCCTTTTCTCCTTTGCCTTTAGCTTCTCCTCTTTTCTCAGCCATTTGTAAGGCCTCCTCAGACAACCATTTTGCCTTTTTGCATTTCTTTTTCTTGGGGATGGTCTTGATCCCTGCCTCCTGTACAATGTCACGAACCTCCGTCCATAATTCTTCAGGCACTCTGTCTATCAGATCTAATCTCTTGAATCTATTTGTCACTTCCACTGTATAATTGTAAGCGATTTGATTTAGGTTATACCTAGATGGTCTAGTGGTTTTCCCTACTTTCTTCAATTTAAGTATGAATTTGGCAATAAGGAGTTCATGATCTGAGCTACAGTAAAGCTCCTGGTCTTGTTTAGAGTCTAGAGAAGGAAACAAACATAAACAAGGAAACGAATAAAAATCATTATAAATTGTTGTAAGTGCCATAAAGGAAGAATGCTTTGATAAGAAAAAACAGACCAGGGGGCCAGAGGAGGGGCGCTGCTTTCAATAGACTCTTCAGAGAAAGCCTCTTTGAGGAGGTGACCTCTCTTATTTTTCTTCCAAGGAAAAAACTCACAGTAGTTATAAAACTGTACTATAGACATTTGAAAGATGGATAAGAAACCAGTTAAGAATTTAAGATATTAACATATCTAGAGATATAAGGACTTGCTAAAATAAGTTCTTAGTTTCCTGGCATTCACAATAAAATAAAGAGCCTTTTGTGTTATATAGTTCCCATTGAGAGAGTCATTTCCTAGGCAGGTTGATAAGAAGTCTAGAGGTCCCCAAGGAGAGAGGGTTCTGGAATTCTGAAGGAGGAAGAAAGGACAAACTTTTTTTTCTTTTCTCTCTGCATTCCTTAGGATTATATAACAATAATGTATCCCACCTGAGGACAGTCTCTGGATTAAACTTTCTGGCTAATTCTGTTATCTTAAAATGTAAATTATGGGAGTAGGTCTGTCTTTACAAGGAGTATAACAATAATGTATCCTGCCTGAAGGACAGTCTCTGGATTAAACCTTCTGGCTAATCCTGTTATCTTAGAGCATATAACTCCACTGCTAGCACTAGAAAGGGGGTACTCTTTCTGCTCCCTTCTGATGCCTATGTCAGAAGCTTTCTCTATCCCTTTTATACTTTAATAAACTTTATTACACAAAAGCTCTGAGCAATCAAGCCCCGTCTCTGGCCCCGGATTGAATTCTTCTCCTCCGGAGGCCAAGAATCCCGACATCTTTTTGTGATTCAGCAAACAACCTTTTACCACCCCCAGAAGAAAGAAAACATACTGAGTCATCTGAAGAAACTAATATGTCTCTGACACTGGTGTCAAGTAGGAATTTATCATATGATTCTTTATATAAGGAACATCAGATAAAGTAATAAACTATGATTTTCCTGTGTTGTTTTGTAGAAGACCCCAAAATTTTCTTCAAATGTACATTATCAGTATTGACCCAATATAAAGCCCAAGATAATACAGTCTAGGTACTGACTTTCTGGTGATGTAACCAAATGCAGCGACTATAAGAGACTAGTACATGAATCCCACTTAGACCTTCTTAAGTACTATCTGGGGCTTCCCTGGTAGCTCAGCTGGTGAAGAATCCACCTGCAATGCAGAAGACCTGGGTTCGACCCCTGGGTTGGGAAGATCCCCTGGAGGAGGGCATGGCAACCCGCTCCAATATTCTTGCCTGGAGAATCCATGGACAGAAGGGCCTGGTGGGCTACAGTCCGTGGGGTTGCAAAGAGTCGAACTTAACTGAGCGACCAACACTTCCACACTTTCTTTCACTTTTCAAGTACTAGCTAATGACAGAACCTAAGTACTCTACATGGCAAGATTTAATAGGTGAATTTTCTCTCTGCTGGATATCTACAGGGATGAAATCATATATCATTGATTGAAGAGAAAGCCATACACTTCAGATAGCAGACATAAAAGGATTTTCAACATTTTGTAATGAACAATTTAGTAGCTAACCTTCCATTGTTGTTCAAGCAAAGTGAGATAGAAGCAAGCTATGCTGTTGTCAGGGAAAAGGGTCAAAATGTTTCTCAATGAACAACAACAAAAGAACATTTGAAGCCATTTAAGCATATGGCCAAGTATTTGGCTGAGACCACAAAATGTGATATCATAAAGCACAAAGGAATTATTTTGACCCCCTCCAAGACCCTAAGTATTTCTACTGCCAACTGGCCACAGTGACCACCAAAAGAGGTCACATGGACTTTGTACTGAGAATTACTTTCCAAGCAGAAGTACATCATCAGGAGTCTGCCAAGATGCTTTATCATTAATGCACCATGTAGTTGAATGAATTAAGCTTTTATTTGGATTTATTTAATAAAGTCCATTTAGAAATTAGACAATGGCTACCAAATATAATTATTATTTCAGCATAATTGATGCCAGGCTGTTCTTCCTGATAACACTCCTCCAAAAGCTTCAGCTGTATCTTAATAAAGCAAATATAACCATTAGTCAGAAGAAGAATACAACCACAGTTCAGAAGAGGGTACTTCCCTTCCTCCCCATCTGTACTGATAAGTGGGCCTGCATCCACTCCATCCACTAGCTACGCAGGAAGTATAGAATTCTGGACAAACTAGAACTGCTCTTCAGGGAAACTGTTCCATTTCACAGGGAAAAGAGATCAGCCATTACAAATGCTGATGGATTCTTGCTGTCTCTTCTCCGCAGATAATGAGAATATGAATGCTGGGATGCTTGGAGTACCAGTCAACTAACTGTGAGATGGGCTGAAACAAGCTTCTCTCCCCCCAGCGATACTCTCCCACTGACCAGCCAAGTAGAAGGGAGGGGAGAAGACAAAATGAATTATGGACCATGACCTACCTCACCAAATTCTTTCGGCCCACAGAGATTTCTCCTAATGGCCTAAGAACATCAGATACGCAAAAAGAAAAGGAAACACACTGTCCTTCACCACTTTTGGGTGGTTTGTTCTCTTTTTGAGTGGCAGTTTTAGACTGTCTTCTCTTAGAGACAGAGAATTAATTTTCCGTTTTTGTGGTCTCTCCTCAAATCATCAAGTACTGTATACACAGCATGTGCTCAGTAAATAAGTTTGACTAACAACATGACTATTTCATTGGTTTCATTTTACACATAGAATATAATATGGTACTTGCAGTAGACACTCAAAAATATGGGTCAGATGGATGCATGCAAGACCAATGTATTACAACCACACTTCTTTTTGGTCTCCACTTATGTACACTAAAGAATATAAAGCCAAAATGGATTAAAGATCTAAATGTAAGGGTGGATACTATAAAACTCTTCCAGGAAAACATAGGCAGAACACTCTTTGACATAAAGCCCAGCAAAGTCTTTTTTGATCTACCTCTTAGAGTAATGAAAATAAAAACAAAAATAAACAAATGGGATTTTATTAAAGTTAAAAGCTTTTGTACAGCAAAGGAAATCATAAACAAAAATGAAAAGACAACCCTCAGAATGACAGAAAACATTTGCAAATGAAGCAACTGACAAGGACTCACTCTCCAAAATATACAAACAGCTCATGCAGCTCAATATCAAAACCACAAACAACCCAATCAAAAAATGAGCAGAAGATCTAAATAGACATTTCTTCAAAGAAGACATACAGATGGCCAAAAAAGCACATTAAAAGATGCTCAGCAACACTCATCAGAGAAATGAAAATCAAAACTACAATGAGATGTCACCTCACACCGGTGAGAATGACCATCAACAAATATACAAACAATAAATGCTGGAGAGGGTGTGGAGAAAAGGGAACCCTCCTACACTGTTGGTGGGAATGTAAACTGGTACAGCAACTAGAGGGAACAGTGTGGAGGTTCCTTAAAAAACTAAAAATAGAGCTACCAGCAATCCCACTCCTGGGCATATATCCAGAGAAAACCATAATTTAAAAAGATACATACACCTCAGTGTTCACTGCAGCTCTGTTTACAACAACCAGGACAACAGAAGCAACCTAAATGTTTGATGACAGAAGACTAGATAAAGAAGATGTGGTACATATATACAATGAAATATTACTCAGCCATAAAAAAGAATGAACTAATGCCAATTACAGCAATGTGGATGAACCTAGAGATTGTCATACTGAATGAAAAAAGTCAGGCAGAGAAAGACAAATACCACATGATATTCCTTATATGTAGAATCTAAAAAAAGAGTACAAATGAATTTATCTACAAAACAGAAATAGAGTTATAGATATAGGAAACAAATTTATGGTTACTAAGGGGTAAGGGGGGATGGATAAATTGGGAGATTGGAATTGACATATACACATTACTATATATAAAATAGATAACTAATAAGGACCCGCAGTAGAGCACAGAGAATTCTACTCAATACCATGTAATAGCCTATACAGGAAAAGAATCTAAAAAAGAGTGGATGTGTGTATATGTGTAACTGATTTACTTTTCTGTATACCTGAAACTAACACAACATTATAAATCAACTACACACCAATAAAAAATTTTTTTAAAGAATGTAAGAAAATTAAAAATTCCTATCAATAAACTTTTATGTAGCAGATTCTATAAGGGTTGTATGTTATTACTATAAGATTTTATTATGAGTCATAGTACCTGAAATTTTAAGAATGCTCCTAGAATTTTTTCTCTTTTCTAACTGTACTCCTTCCCCTAAGTTCTCTCAACCAACCCGCTCCACTAAATATCAGCTAAAGGTAAAAATATCTCCCAAGTAGTTAGCTTTGTCCTCATGTATCCAGCTGTCTACTTGACATCTCCACTTAGAGGTCAATAGGCAACTCAAATTTAATCTTTCTAAATCATATTTATTGTCATATTTTCAATGTCTACAAGAAAATCTGACTCATGCAGGTGCTTAATAAATAGTTCTTGAATTAAGAAGTCAATGAATCAGTTAGCTAATAAGCCTAGAATGCATTTATCCAGTTTCCCTCAACTGCTTTAACCTCAACTTTTAAAGCTAACAATTATTGAACATTTACATGGGCCAGGAACTATGGATATTCTTTACACATACCATTTCTAGTTTTATTCAATCCTTGCACAGCCTTATGAAATACAGCTATCCAAGTGGCAGAGCCAGAATTCAAATACAAATCAGTCTTACCCCAAAGACCTAAGTCCCAACCTAAGCGAGGTTGCCTATTGATAGCATGCTCCCTTCAGATGGGTCAGGTTCCCTGTGAACATTCACCCAGGAGAGTAAGATCAGGCCAGCTTAGCCTCAACTTAGGGCTGACATCCCTCTCCTAGAACATAACACAGATAATGTTCCCTTGGAGGCACAGGGAGATCAAGGCTTGGCTAACATAAGAATGTTCTTCCTATGATGTACATCCTGCAGGCAAAGCAAGACATTATCCAAAACAGCATTTGCCAAGTTAGCCAATTATTAAATGTCTGAAACTTCTGCAGAACCTATGCAATGATTGTTACATGATTTCTAAGATTTAGGTCTACAAAGTTAAATACATTTTTTACTGTACAGAAGGGCTGGGTTCTCATAAAGGTCAAGTGAGCTAGTGGATATCTCTCTCTTTGGGGACAAAAGTGAGATATTTCACAGTGTGCATTATTTATACAATCACAAAATTCTAGAAATGGAAAGGAACTAAGAAAGGACCTCTTATTTCATAAAAGTTAAAAAAAAAGAGTCGGCAAGGGGTAAAGTGACTTGTAACTGCAGAGCTAGTAGCTGATAGAATGAAATTACATCATTTACCAAATTTAGTTCTCAATATGTATTATAACTGAGCAATGACCCTTTCAGTCATTTTTCTGGAGTTAATATTCATTATTTCTAACTTCCAAAATTATGCCAAGTTTATGATACTGACTGCAGATATTTTTTTCTAGACTTTGTATTTTATTTTATTTAAAAAGTTTCAGGTTATTAATCTCTCATGTAATAAGTGGTGGACATCATTCCTCCTTCATGTCCTAGGGAAAAAAATAACAAAAAAATTATTATATATTCTTGGTAAATGCTGCTGCTGCTGCTAAATCGCTTCAGTCGTATCCGACTCTGTGCGACCCCATAGACGGCAGCCCACCAGGCTCCCCCATCCCTGGGATTCTCCAGGCAAGAACACTGGAGTGGGTTGCCATTTCCTTCTCCAATGCATGAAAGTGAAAAAGTGAAAGTGAAGTTGCTCAGTCGTGTCCGACTCTTAGCGACCCCATGGACTGCAGCCTACCAGGCTCCTCCATCCATGGGATTTTCCAGGCAAGAGTACTGGAGTGGGGTGCCATTGCCTTCTCCGTCTTGGTAAATAAACTCTTCAAAAATTGATTGTCACAACTGCAACTGGTGGAAGGCATTTCTGCTGCTGCTGCTGCTAAGTTGCTTCAGTCGTCTCCGACTCTGTGCAACCCCATAGACGGCAGCCCACCAGGCTCCGCCGTCCCTGGGATTCTCCAGGCAAGAGTACTGGAGTAGGTTGCCATTGCCTTCTCCGGGAAGGCATTTCTAATTGGCTCCAATTTCAGGCGGAAGTAATGGAAAGCTACCTTAAAGATTCTCCTCCATTACACGTGCCTTTTTCCTCTACAGTTACTTTCTGAATTACAACTATAATTTTCTTCCCAGTCCAAAATGGTCCAACAGTTCAACAGTAGTTCAAGATGATGCACTAGTGCCAAACTGAACTTAACTCTTCACTGTCTCCTTTAATGTGTTTCACACAGGTATCCTGACTCTCTAAAGTTCTCAAACTCTTTACAGCATCAGGATCACCAGCAGGGCTTATGAAAGCAAAGTGCTAGGTCTTAACCCCAGAGTCGCTGATCCAGTCGTCATGGGATGAGGCTCAAGAATGGGAATTTGCTGTATGACTCGGGGAACTCAAACAAGGGCTCTGTGACAGTCTAGAAGGGTGGGATGGGGAGGGACGAGGGAGAGAGGGGACATGGGTATACCAATGGCTGATTCTTATTGATGTAACCACAAAATTCTGTGATGAAACCACAAAATTCTGTAGAGCAATTATCCTTCAATAAAAAAAATAAGGTGAAAAAAAAAAGAATTTATATTTCTAACGAGTTCCCAGGTGATACTGTCTGGAGATCACTGTTTTAAATTATGTGATAAACACATTTCCATTAAGATTAACCAACACTGAAATTACTTCAGATGGGTTTTTATAATCCTGGATTAATTCTAGAACACAGGGAATGGTGACTTAAAAATTCAGATGCCAGATCTGTGTCTTCCACAAAAATGAATATTCAAAACCTTCTTGCCAAACTCTTTTACTCAGAAAACATAACTGTGGGTTACTGTCAGAGATGGTGGTGGTGGTTTAGTAGCTAAGTTGTGTCTGACTCTTGTGACCCCACGGACTGCAGCCTGCCAGGCTCCTCTGTCCATGGGCTTTCCCAGGCAAGAATACTGGAGTGGATTTTCATTTCCTTCTCTAGGGGATCTTCCCAACCCAGGGATGGAACACATGTCTCCTGCATTGCAGCAAATGCTTTTACCATTGAGTCATCAGAGAAGCCCTATTATCAGAGACTACCATGAAAATTAGCTATCAACTGCAGATTAGTGCTTTGAAAACTAATGAGTGTTATTGTTGTAGGGATGACACCACCCTTATGGCAGAAAGTGAAGAAGAACTAAAGAGCCTCTTGATGAAAGTGAAAGAGGAGAGTGAAAAAGTTGGCTTAAAACTCAGTATTCAGAAAACTAAGATCTTGGCATCCGGTGCCATCACTTCATGGCAAATAGATGGGGAAACAGTGAAAACAGTGACAGACTTTAGTTTCTTGGGCTCCAAAATCACTGCAGATGGTGACTACAGGCATGGAAATAAAAGACGCTTGCTCCTCGGAAGAAAAGTTATGACCAAAAGTTATGACAGCATATTAAAAAGCAGAGACATTACTTTGCCAACAAAGGTCCATCTAGTCAAAGCTATGGTTTCTCCAGTAGTCATGTATGGATGTGAGAGTTGGACTATAAAGAAAGCTGAGCACCAAAGAATTGATGCTTTTGAACTGTGGTGTGGGAGAAGACTCTTGAGAGTCCCTTGGACTGCAAGAAGATCCAACCAGTCCATCCTAAAGGAAATCAGTCCTGAATATTCATTGGAAGGACTGATGCTGAAGCTGAAACTCCAATACTTTGGCCACCTGATCCAAACAACTGACTCATTTGAAAAGACCCTGATGCTGGGAAAAATTGAAGGCGGGAGGAGAAGGGGATGACAAAGGATGAGATGGTTGGATGGCATCACCAACTTGATGGACATGAGTTTGAGTAGACTCCGGGAGTTGGTGATGGACAGGGAGGCCTGGCATGCTGCAGTCCATGGGGTCGCAAAGAGTTGGACATGACTGAGCGACTGAACTGAACCAACTGAAGATTCTATTAAGCATTTTCTATTTCATAATTCATCATACTGAACAAAGAATTTTTACCCCTGTTCAGTCCAGACCTGGCTCTGTTGCTTAGCAATGGGCTCCACGAACCTTTACAGTATTGTGTTTTCCTCTTCAAAAAGGGAGAGTGTGCCACAGGAACTTTTTAACTTCCCCAGAGTGCTCCATAGAAAATGATTAATAATCATTTTGCATTTAATCTAGCAGACAAAAATTCTCAAGATGAGAAGCTTTCTTTTATGATGCTTTAAAATGCACTGTGCTCTTTCTTCAAAGTGAAGCTCTTTGATTCACAATCATTGCATTAACTTCTGGAGGGATTCATCTTTCTGACAAAGAAGTATCAATCCACCAATACATATTTTAGACCGCCTCATCTGTGTTCAGCTGTGGGCTGGGCAAGTGAGAGATTCAAAAGACATGTAAAAGAATATCTGTGGACACATTCTGTACATTGTAAAGGAGCAGTTTAGACATTAACATAGTATCTCCTTCATAAGATCAATGATGCATGAGAGATTAATCCAGAAGAAACACTAGCAAACTATACAAGACAGTATGCTATTGACTAATAAATGATGAGGCACTCCACCAAAAGTCTTTTAAGAATTCAGAGAGGGTAGAAGCTAATAATAATAAGAGCTGGCATTTATCAAGTGCTTCCCTATCGGCACTTCAAATGCATTATCTATTTTAATTGTCACAACACTCCTGTGAAGTCAGAATTATTATCATCCTCATTTTCAGATGAGAACACTAAGGCTTAAAGGTTAATTAGCTCATGAGTAAACAAACCTAGGTCTGGGTTAAGTAAAGGAGAGAGCTTTGTGGAGTGTGGCTACACAGAGACCCAGCTACCACACTGCCCTTTTCCCTGGTGTCTCTCTGCATTATTCATAAATGCAGGGCTTAATTCCAGGCCACTGTTCCTCTGAGAAAAGATTTAAGCTCTAATTCATGCCTATAAACCTCTGTGAATGAATACTTGTCCCTTCCAACATTTCAGCCAACAAGAAGTCCTCTGGGACAGACTACAGAAGGAGGATTTCTTTTTATGTATATTATCTTCGAGCAATGAGTTCTGTAGCATGATATGTGATTTGTATAGTAGTAAGCATGTTGATCTACAAAAGCAGAGAGTTTTCATACTAAGCAGAATCACGTCTACCTTTCGGATTTGAATCATTCAGCATCTCTATCCAAACAAACTTTCTCCTCAATTGCATTAATAACGCCTGAGCCTATTCTGATGAAGCTTTTTTAAATTCAGTGGTTCATTGAAGTTTATCTCCAGCTCTATCTTGAAGTATCCCAGACTCTTCAAATAACAGTAGATAATGTCACCCCTGACTCTCTGCCCCCATTCTCCACACATACTCAGAAAAACACACAAGGCAAGTAGTTGTGTTTTCCAGGAGGTTTTTGAAATGGAGGCTACACAGACTGCATCCCCTCACCACCAGACTTGGGGTGAGGGGGTGTGTCAGGGCAAAAGGCAAACTCCAGGCCTGCAACTGTGTCAATTGCCTTAAACTGTCTCTGAAAGTATTGTTCAAAGTAGAGGGAAAAGTGCATAAATGGTTAATATTTAAACCGACTCCTGGGACTTCCCTGGAGTCCAAGTGGTTAAGACTCTGCATTTCCATTGCAGAGGGTGTGGGATGATTCCCGGTCAGGGAACTAAGATCCTACATGCCATGTAGCATGGCCAAAAATAAATAAGTAAAGAAGTAAAATTGAAGATAAACTGACTCCCAAGTCCTGGGTTGGGGAGATAAGTCCTAGGTCCTAGAACTATTTCTGCCCAAGTCCGGAGGGTTTTTGTTGTTGGTAAGTCACTAAGTTGTTTCTGACTTTGCTCGTGTCCGTACAGACCCCATGGACTGCAGCACGCCAGGCTTCCATGTCCTTCACAATCTCCTGGAGTTTGCTCAGACTCATGTCCATTGAGTCAATGATGCCATCCAACCATCTCATCCTTTGATGCCCCCTTCTCCTCCTGCCCCCAATCGTTCCCAGCATCAGGGTCTTTGTAAAGTCTACAAAATGAAAAGAATGAAAACACTCTGACACTATCCAGCATTGTTCAGGATGTAGTGAAGTGAAAACTCTCACACACAGCCAGTGAGAGAGTTTATTAGCACAACCTCTTTGGAGAGCAGTTTGGTACATGTCACATCCCATCCTAGAGAAACTCTCACATGTGCAAAAAACATATTCATTGCAGAATGGTTTACAACCGTGAACTACTGGAAACAACTAAACCATCCACCAGAATAGTAAGTAAATAAAATACGGCACATTCATGAAATGTACTATAGCATTAAATAGGAGTAAACTAGTACCATGTATTAAGATTGAGCCTCAACAAAATTCTAGCAAACAGAATCTGACAACATATTAAAAAGATCATACATCATGACCAAGTGGGCTTTATCCCAGGGATGCAAGGATTCTTCAATATTCACAAACCAATCATTGTGATACACCATATTAACAAATTGAAAAATAAAAGCTATATGATTATCTAAATAGATGCTGAGAAAGCATTTGACAAAATTCAACACCAGTTTATGATCAAAACTCTCCAGAAAACAGACACAGAAGGAACATACCTCAACATGATAAAAGCCATCTATGATAAATCCACAGCAAACATTATCCTCAATGGTGAAAAATTGAAAGCATTTCCTCTAAAGTCAGGAATAAGACAAGAGTGCCCACTCTCACCACTACTATTCAACATAGTTTTGGAAGTCTTAGCCACATCAATCAGAGAAGAAAAAGAAATAAAAGGAATCTAGATTGGAAAAGAAGAAGTAAAACTTTCACTATTTGCAGATGATATGATCCTCTACATAGAAAACCCTAAAGACACCACCAGAAAATTACTAGAGCTAATCAATGAATATAGTAAAGTTTCAGGATATAGAATTAATACACAGAAATTCATTGCATTCCTATACACTAACAATGAGAAAACAGAAAGAGAAATTAAGGAAACAATCCCATTCACCATTGCAATGAAAAAAATAAAATACTTAGGAATAAATTTACCTAAAGAAACAAAAGATCTATACATAGAAAACTATAAAACAGTGATGAAAAAAATCAAAGATGACTCAAATAGATGGAGAAATATACAATGTTCATGGATCAGAAGAATCAATATAGTGAAAATGAGTATACTACCCAAAGCAATCTATAGATTCAGTGCAATCCCTATCAAGCTATCAGCAGTATTTTTCACAGAACTAGAACAAATAATCCCACAATTTGTATAGAAACACAAAAAAAACCTCAAATTGCCAAAGCAATCTTGAGAAAGAAGAATGGAACTGGAGGAGTCAAGCTGCCTGACCTCAGACTATACTACAAAGCTATAGTCATCAAGACAGTAGGGTACTGGCACAAAGACAGAAATATAGATCAGTGAAACAAAATTAAAAGCCCAGAGATGAGTCCACTCACCTATGGACACCTTATCTTTGACAAAGGAGGCCAAAATATACAATGGAGAAAAGACAATCTCTTTAACAAGTGGTACTGGGAAAACTGGTTAACCACCTGTAAAAGAATGAAACTAGAACACTTTCTAACACCATACACAAAAATAAACTCAAAATGAATTAAAGGTCTAAATGTAAGACCAGAAACTATAAAACTCCTAGAGGAAAACATAAGCAGAACACTCTCTGACATAAATCACAGCAAGATCTTCTATGACCCACCTCCCACAGTAATGGAAATAAAAGCAAAAATAAACAAATGGGACCCAATTAAACTTAAAAGCTTTTGCACAACAAAGGAAACTATAAGGAAGCTGAAAAGTCAGCCTTTAGAATGGGAGAAAATAATAGCATATGAAACAACTGACAAAGAATTAACCTCCAAGATATACAAGCAGCTCATGCAGCTCAATACCAAAATAACGAACGACCCAATCAAAAAATGGGCCAAAGAACTAAACAGACATTTCTCCAAAGAAGACATACAGATGGCTAACAAACACATGAAAAGATGATCAACATCACACATTATCAGAGAAATGCAAATCAAAAACACAATGATGTACCATCTCATACCGTTCAGAATAGCTACAAACAATAAATGCTGGAGAGGGTGTGGAGAAAAAGGAACCCTCTTACTCTGTTGGTGGGAATGCAAACTAGTACAGCCACTATGGAGAACAGTGTGGAGATTCCTTAAAAAACTGGAAATAGAACTGCCATATGACCCAGCAATCCCACTGCTGGGCATACACACCAAAAAAAAACAGAATTGAGAGAGATACATGTACCTCAATGTTCATTGCAGCACTGTTTACAATAGCTAGAACACGGAAGCAACCTAGAGGTCCATCGGCAGACAAATGGATAAAGAAGTTGTGGTACATATACAAATAGAATGTTACTCAGCTATAAAAGAGAAAGCATTTGAGTCAGTTCTAATGAGGTGGATGAAACTGGAGCCTATTATACAGAGTGAAGTAAGTCAGAAAGAAAAACACCTTAACAGTATATTAATGCATATACATGGAATTTAGAAAGATGGTAATGACAACCATATATGCAAGACAGCAAAAGAGACACAGATATAAAGAACAGACTTTTGGACTCTGTGGGAGAAGGCAAGGGTGGGATGATTTGAGAGAACAGCATTGAAACATGTATATTACCATATGTGAAATAGACGACCAGTCCAAGGTCAATGCCTGAAACAGGGCACTCAAAGCCAGTGTAAATGGTGGGAGGGTGTACACGGGGGGACACGTACATCCGTGGCTGATTCATGTCAATATATGGCAAAAACCACCACAGTATCGTAAGGTAATTAGCCTCCAGTTAAAATAAATAATTTATTTTAAATTATTTTAAATTATTTAATTTTAAATTAATAAATATTTTTTAAAGTTATCTCAAAAATACAGTGTTACCTCCATTATATTTAAAATGGATAAGCAACAAGGACCTACTGTATAGCACACAGAACTCTGCTCAATGGTATGTGGCAGCCTGGATGGTCAGGGAGGTTAGGGGAGAATGGATACATGTATTTGTATGACTGAGTCACCTTCAACATTCACCTAAAACTATCACAACATTGTTAATCGGCTATGCGTGCACTGCTAAGTCACTTCAGTTGTATCCGACTCTTTGCGACCTTATGGACCATAACCCACCAGGCTCCTCCGTCCATGGGATTCTCCAGGGAAGAAAGCTGGAGTGGGTTTCAATGCCCTCCTCCAGGGGATCTTCCTAACCTAGGGATCAAAGCAGTGTCTCTTACATCTCCTGCATTGGCAGGTGTGTTCTTTATTACTAGTGCCACCTGGGAAGCCTCATTAATCAGCTATACCCCAATACAAAATAAAAAGTTTATTTTTAAAAAAAGATTTATTTTAGATTTAGTTCAGTTCAGTTCAGTCACTCAGTCATGTCTGACTCTTTGCAACCCCATGAATTGCAGCACGCCAAGCCTCCCTGTCCATCACCAGCTCCCAGAGTTTACCCAAACTCATGTCCATCGAGTCAGTGATGCCATCCAGCCATCTCATCCTCTGTCGTCCCTTTCTCCTCCTGCCCCCAATCCTTCCCAGCATCAGGGTCTTTTCCAATGAGTCAACTCTTCGCATCAGGTGGCCAAAATATTGGAGTTTCAGCTTCAACATCAGTCCTTCCAATGAACACCCAGGACTGATCTCCTTTAGGATGGATTGGTTGGATCTCCTTGCAGTCCAAGGGACTCTCTAGAGTCTTCTCCAACATCACAGTTCAAAAACATCAATTCTTCGGCGCTCAGCTTTCTTCACCGTCCAACTCTCACATCCATACATGACTACTGGAAAAACTATAGTCTTGACTAGATGGACCTTTGTTGGCAAACTAATATTTCTGCTTTTTATTATGCTGTCTAGGTTGGTCATAAGTTTCCTTCCAAGGAGTAAGCATCTTTTAATTTCATGGCTACAATCACCATCTGCAGTGATTTTGGAGGCCAGAAAAATAAAGGCTGACACTGTTTCCACTGTTTCCCCATCTATTTCCCATGAAGTGATGGGACCAGATGCCATGATCTTAGTTTTCTGAATGTCGAGCTTTAAGCCAACTTTTTCACTCTCCTCTTTCACTTTCATCAAGAGGCTTTTTAGTTCCTCTTCACTTTCTGCCATAAGGGTGGTATCATCTGCATATCTGAGGTTATTGATGTTTCTCCCAGCCATCTTGAGTCCAGCTTGTGCTTCTTCCAGCTGTTTCTCATGATGTACTCTGCATATAAGTTAAATAAGCAGGGTGACAGTATACAGCATTGACGTACTCCTTTTCGTATTTGGAACCAGTCTGCTGTTCCATGTCCAGTTTTAACTGTTGCTTCCTGACCTGCATACAGGTTTCTCAAGAGACAGGTCAGGTCAGGTGGTCTGGTATTCCCATCTCTTTCACAATTTTCTACAGTTTATTGTGATCCACACAGTCAAGGCTTTGGCATAGTCAATAAAGCAGAAATAGATGTTTTTCTGGAACTCTCTTGCTTTTTTGATGATCCAGTGGATGTTGGCAATTTGATCTCTGGTTCCTCTGCCATTTCTATAACCGGCTTGAACATCTAGAAGTTCACAGTTCACGTATTGCTGAAGCCTGGCTTGGAGAATTTTGAGCATTAATTTACTAGTGTATGAGATGAGAGCAATTGTGTGGTAGTTTGAGCATTCTTTGGCATTGCCTTTCTTTGGGATTGGAATGAAAATTGACCTTTTCCAGTCCTGTGGCCACTGCTGAGTTTTCCAGATTTGCTGGCATATCGAGTGCAGCACTTTCACAGCATCATCTTTGAGGATTTGAAATAGCTCAACTGGAATTTCATCACCTCCACTAGCTTTGTTCATAGTGATGCTTTCTAAGGCCCACTTGACTTCACATTCCAGGATGTCTGGCTCTAGGTGAGTGATCACACCATCGTGATTATCTGGGTCGTGAAGATCTTTTTTGTACAGTTCTGCTGTGTATTCTTGCCACCTCTTCTTAAGGATATATACCAAATTCACAGCAATGGCTGCCTCTAAAGAGAGGGTGGGATTTGACTGGGAGTGGAAGACAAAGAGTATTTATCCTTACCTAAAATATCCCAGTTTTTTAATTTAAAAAAAGACTCTGAAAAGATAAAACATTAGCAATGATTGGTTCTGAAATTAATTGATGTTCAGTATAGTATTCTGTCTGTTTTTCTATATTTAAAAACATAGGCTTCATTTAAAAAAAGAGAGAGATAAAGAGCTAAAAGCTGCCCTTCCCAGTTACAAATTTTAGAGTTGGATCATTAAGAATGTCACGCATTTTCATGAGAGGCTCAGGATGAACCTAAATCTGGTTGATGTAGGAGGTGCCAGAAGTCACCTCGCTCTGGCTAGGTAGTATTTCCACTAACACAAATGGATGCACTTCAGTGAAGCCTCAAAGTCCTTGCTAGCAGGGTTGGCTTCCTGAGCATGAGGTGTAGAGTCACATACCACCTCATGCTCTGATCAGAAGGGCACATGTCTAGTTTAAGGCTCTACTGTCACTGTCTTGAAATTCATCATGATTTCATCTTGGAACTTGTGTTTAATGAGTGAAATCTAGTAAGATGATGACATGTGCACATGAGCAGATGAGATATGCCTAGTCTGTGCACTCTCAGTTCCTTGATGTCCCATTTACACAGACTTTCAGACCCATGATGTGTGGAAATTTAGTGAATCTTAGAGCAAGTTTAGGTGGCTCAGTGGTAAAGAATCTGCCTGACAAAGCAGGAGACGCAAGAGATGTGGGCTCGATCCCTGGGTCGGGAAGATCCCCTGGAGTAGGAAATAGCAACCCACTCCAGTATTCTTGCCTGGAAAATTCCATATACAAAGAAGCCTAGTGGGCTAGGCTTCACCAAGAGTCGGACACAACTGAGCGTGAGAGGAGACAAGATGAGAGCAAATACCATATTATGAAATTGCCAGCTTCTATGGGAGAAGGCAATGGCACCCCACTCCAGTACTCTTGCCTGGAAAATCCCATGGACGGAGGAGCCTGGTAGGCTACAGTCCATGCGGTCGCTAAGAGTCCGACACAACTGAGCAACTTCACTTTCAGTTTTCCCATTGATGCACTGGAGAAGGAAATGGCAACCCATTCCAGTATTCTTGCCTGGAGAATCCCAGGGATGGCGGAGCCTGGTGGGCTGCTGTCTATGGGGTCGCACAGAGTCGGACACGACTGAAGCGACTTAGCAGCAGCAGCAGCATAGAGTGTTCATACAAAGTGTGCATATTAAGAAGTGAAATAAAAACTATTGAGTTAGTTTAGTTTTGTGCAGCATTTCCACGGTTATGATAAGAACAAAATAAATATGTATGTAGAACATAGAGAATATAACTTATGTGATTCCTTGATTCCACACATGAATTAAATGCTTGACGTTTACATTTAAAACTGGTGTTGCATGATATAAACATGAAAAGTAAGATTTATGCTAATTATGTAAAATTTTAAATTTTTCTTTACTTAGAAAGACATTAAATAGCACACAAAAAATATCATGCCATGTTGAGAGAGACTGAAAAAAGGAAACGGCTTTATATTTTAACAAACTTACTGACACTTTTTTCCTGGCTTTTTGAACAAAGGGACTCGCATTGCTATTTTGCACTGAACCTGGTAAGTCATGTAGCCGGCGCTACTTGCTGGCTGTAACAAATGATCTGCCTAAGAGAAACTCATCAAGCAATTGCCCGGACAGTTCCCACAGCAAAGCCAGAGTACTGTCTAGAGCCCAAATCTCAGCACAGCCTGTTCTCTGTATTCTCAGGAGCCCAGAACTGACTGGTCACTTCGCAGAGGTGGCTCTTAAGCCGGATGGACTTCATTCTCAGACAAATAAGGCCTCAGGGACTCTTCAGGAATGCAGGTGAGGCACATTCCTTCACCCAGGGGAAGACAAGGTTTAAGAGGCCAGGTTCTAGAGACTGCCGAGATAGAAATCCCTCCTCCCCACTTAAAAACCGTGTGACTTTGGGCAAGTAAATGAATTCCTTTGTGTCTCAGTTTCCTCACCTGTAAAATGGGCTAATAATTGAATAGGATTTTGTGAGCATTTAGGGTGCTGTGCTTGATATGTAGGAAGATTTCTATAACTGTTGCTGCTGCTGCTGCTGCTAAGTCGCTTCAGTCGTGTCCAACTCTATGCAACCCCACAGACGGCAACCCACCAGGCTCCCCCGTCCCTGGGATTCTCCAGACAAGAACACTGGAGTGGGTTGCCATTTCCTTCTCCAATGCATGAAAGTGAAAATTGAAAGTGAAGTCGCTCAGTCGTGTCCGACTCTTAGCGACCCCGTGGACTGCAGCCTACCAGGCTCCTCCGTCCATGGGATTTTCCAGGCAAGAATACTGGAGTGGGTTGCCATTGCCTTAGCCATGATAAATATCCCAAGGCCCCTTTTCTTATTTGGCTCTTCAGTGACTGAAGGGGAGGTGGTAAGTGAGGCAGTTTACAAGAGAGGCAATATAGTCAGATTCAGTTCAAGTCCAGCTCTGTAGGTGGCTAGTCATGGTTCAGACAAGTTTCTTAACTTGTTCCTAAACTAAATTTTGTACTCAAGACCCAATCTAATGGAACCTCAAGCCATGAAAGTATCGAATAATATCTGCTGGCAGGCCCTGAAGGTAAGGATGGAAGAAAAAGCAGGTTACAGTCAGGAAAGAATCAAACTGCCATCCCAAATTGGGAGTACAGAACCCACTTCCCCAACATTGCTTTATGTGAGGACTAACTTCAGGAAGGCATCTCAAGATCTGCCTCATATGACACCTATAGCATAAACAAAAAAAGCAAAAATAGATAAATAAAACCACCTCAGATTTACAGACTTCTATGGTTTTTCCAGTGGTCATGTATGGATGTGAGAGTTGGACGGTGAAGAAAGCTGAGCGCAGAAGAATTGATGCTTTTGAACTGTGGTGTTGGAAAAGACTCTTGAGAGTCCCTTGGACTGCAAGGAGATCCAACCAATCCATCCTAAAGGAGATCAGTCCTGGGTGTTCATTGGAAAGACTGATGTTGAAGGTGAAACTCCAATACTTTGGCCACCTGATGCGAAGAGTTGACTCATTGGAAAAGACCCTAATGCTGGGAAGGATTGGAGGCAGGAGGAGAAGGGGACGACAGAGGATGAGATGGTTGGATGGCATCACCGACTCGATGGACATGGGTTTGGGTAAACTCCAGGAGTTGGTGATGGACAGGGAGGCCTGGTGTGCTGCGATTCATGGGGTCGCAAAGAGTTGGAAACGACTGAGCGACTGAACTCAACTGATGCAGTAAGAGAAACAACAGAGTGAAAAGGCAACCTGGGGAATGGGGAAAAAAATACTTTTAAACCATATATCTGATAGAGAGTTAATCCCCAGAATATATAAAGAACTCTGGAGGCTCAACAACAAAATAAACAAATAGCTCAGTTTTTTCTTTAAAAAAAAAATGGGCAGAGTACTCAGACATTTCTCCAAAGAACATAAACAAATGTCTAATTCAAAAAGATACATAGACTCCAATGTTCATAGCAGAACTATTTACAATAGCAAAGATATGAAAGCAACCTAAGTGTATATCAATAGATGAATGGATAAGGAAGATGTGGTACATATATACAATGGAATATTATTCAGCCATAAAAAGAATGAAATGTTGCCATTTGCAGCAACATAGATGGACTTAGAGGCCATTATGCTAAGTGAAATAAGTCAGATAGACAAAGACAAATACTGTACGATATCACTTATATGTAGAATCTAAAAAATACAACAAACTAGTGATTATACCAAAAAAGAAGCAGACTCATAGATATAGAGAATAAGCTAGTGGGTACCACCGGAAGGGGAGCCGTGTAAGGATGAGGGTACAAACTACTGGGTGTAAGACAGGCTACAAGGATGTATTGTACAACACAAGGGAACATAGCAAATATTTTGTAATAAACTGTAAATACAGTTTTGGAGAAGGAAATGGCAACCCACTCCAGTATTCTTGCCTGGAAAACACCATGGACAGAGGAGCCTGGTGGGCTACAGTCCATGGGGTTGCAAAAGAGCCGGACACAGTGTAAAATTGTATAAAATATTTTAAATATGAACTAGGAAAAAATGAGCAAAGGAGTTGGACAGAGTTTTCTCCAAAGAAGATATACAAATATCCAAAAAAGCATATGAAAAGATGCTCAAGGTCACTAATCATGAGTAAAATGCAAACCAAAACCACCATGAGATACCACTTCACATTCATGAGATGGCCACTATCCAAAACACAGAAAATAACAAATTCTGGCGAAGATGTAGAGAAATGGAACAATCGTATACTATTGGTGGGAATGTAAAATGGTTCCACTGTTACGGAAACCAGCATAGAGGTTCCTCAGAAAGTTAAAAATAGAATGACCTTATGATTTAGCAATGCCACTTTTGAGTGTGTATCCCAAAGAATTGAAAACAGGACCTCAAAGATATATGTGCACATCCATGTTCACTGCAGCAGTATTCACAATAGCCCAAGAGGTGGGAGCAATCAAATGTCAATGTCAGGGGAATGGATAAACACAATGTGATATTTACATACAATGTCTTATTATTCAGCCTTAAAAGAGAAGGAAATCCTGTCACACACGACAACACAACTGAACTCTGAAGACATTATGCTAAGTGACATTAGCCAATCACAGAACAGAACATTGTGTGGTTCTACTTACCTGATGTATCTAAATGTAGTCAAATGCATAGGAACTGAAAGATGCAAGTCCTTATGGAGGGCTGCTGAGGAGGGGAAACTGGGAGCTGTTGTTCAATGGGTACTGAGTCTTAGTTTTGTAAGAAGAAAAAGCTCTAGACATCTGTTGCACAACAATATGCTTATAATTAACACTACTGTACTGTATACTTAAAAATGCTTAAGGTAGTAAATTTTATGCTACAGTGATAATTTTTTAAAAGTATGACCCATAAAAAATGGATTAAGATGGACTTTATTAAAATTTAAAGCTTTTGGTTATATAAAGTTGAAATTAAAAAAAAAAGAACAGGTGAAGTTGTAAATGATGAAAGAAGTAATTCATATGTACCACATGTTAACAGTGCCTGCCATAGAGGAAGTCTCCATAAATAATGATGGTGTTATTTTGTTACCAGCAAGATTCGTATCGCATTTGTGTTTGAGTGATGAAGTAATTCCGTGAGTTAGAACACTTTCTTGAAATGATTAAAATGTAGTCTGAGCATTTCTTTAAAATGGTGTTTAAAAGCTCCATTTCCAAGCAACTGAAGAATACTCTTTCAAATGAATATGAGATTTTTATAAGAAAGTTTATTTTATTAGTGATTCATAGCACTCCCCAAAAAAGTAGAAGAACAACCTATCCACATGTGACTAAATCTCAAAAACATGTGCTAACATCAAGATGGCAAATTTTAGAAGAACACTATGAAGTGCATTTAAAACATATATATAATTGTTCTATGTACACATACTCACCTATGTAGTAAGCATTCCAAAATATGTATAATGACACTCATCAATTTCAGATAGTATTACTTCTGGATAAGAAAAAAATAAAGGGATAAAGGATGGAACTTAATCTGTAACTACTGCATTTTATCTCTAAAAATTAAAAGAGAAGCGTGAAGGGGAGCTATCTATAACAAAACTTACTTGTATTTCATTTGAGTAATCGATGTACAGATGTTTGTGATAGTATTTTCTGTGTTTTCTGTATGTTTAATATGTTTCATAATTTAGAGTGTTAATTTTCACATGCATTTTTATTATTTAGTAAAACTCAAAAGTCACCCCTCTTGCAAGCCTTCCTGGAATCCTCTGGAAGTCTCACTCCCTGGGCTCCCACAGATCTAGTTCAGTCCTCTATTGTTAATTATGCTTTTATGATTCAGTTATCCTTTCATGTAAACTGTTAGATTCTCAATTGCAGGGACTTATGTTTAGTCACTTTCATATCTTATTCAAAGCTGAAGGCCAGAGTGGCTACATTAGTATACGTTTAATAAATATTTGCACAATAAAGTAATAAAGTCAAAAGGCATACTCTATAAATGCTGAAGTGTGATAAGCTTGTTAATAAAAAGGAATGAAATTAATACAAAGAAAGGTATAATCATGGAACAATACACCTGAGAAGCCCAATTTGTTTATCAAATCTTCAGAAGTCTAGATCTCAGTCTGTCTTAGCCCAGGCTGCCATAACAAAATACCATAGCCTGGGTGCCTTAAACCCATGACATTTATTTCTCACAGTTCTGGAAGCCAGGAAGTCCAAGATCAAGGCGCTGGCCAATTTGATTCCTAGTGGAAGCTCTTCTCCCGGCTGCCTTTTCATTATGTCTTCACATGACAGAGAGCTCTGTTGTCTCTTTCTCTCTTATAGGGCCACTGATCCCATCGTGAAAATCCACCTTCATCAGCTAACCTAACTCAAAGGCCCCTTCTCTAACTACCTAGACACTGAAGGTTGGGGCTTCAACATATGCATTTGGGAGCAGGAGTGGAGGAGGAGGGACACACAAACACTCAGGTCATAACATCAGTCCAAACTTAATCTTCCACCTCTGGATATAATTGCAAAGTGAGCCTGGGCTCTGAGGACTACTAGCCATGCTCAGATTTGTGTCTGAGTGAGACAGGGAGAGGACAATCATACAGCATTTTTCTTAACAGCACATTTATATAATCTTTTCACACAACTGAGTGCCAATGAGTTGTAAAATTAACACTTCATAATTCACTTCATTAATTCTCATCAGCTTGTCATTGATCGCTCTCATGTTTGGATGATAGAGGATTATTGAATTTCATAATCAATTACACAGCCTTGAACAGTCCACATCTCCTTCATGCAAGTCATTTCAATGTTTAATTATTGAAAAATCCCAGTAAAACTAAGAAAGTGATTTGATGCATTCATTCTCTATGGTTTTTTTTTTTAACAACAGTAATTACTCTATTTTTTTATTTTTTTATTTTTTTGGAAGTTTGACAGAGCCTTTTATTCAAAACAAAGCTACCTAAAGACTTAGGCAAGTTCATACTGGAGGTAGAGGGGGGTCATTAGGTAGCTTTTGTCTTATCTGACCAAAGTCATCCTGAAGCTTCAAATCACAACCTGAACACCACAACTGCTTTTGCGGGTAATAGTTCATGAAGACATTTTGCCCAAAAATCTCTATGGTTTTTAAAGCAGACCACAAACATAAACTGCTAGATTTAGATTAATTACTATAAAAACCAATTTAATAGCACTATCAATAACTACAAATATAAATTATTGTTTTCACATAAAGGCTGGTTATGTTAACATAACAAGGTAGGTGGTTATTGATGGACCAAAAGATGCATAGTTATTCATCATTTTGGAGACGATGCTGATATATGACCATGCTGATGGACATCATCAACCCCATAAAAAAGGAAGCCCTGTTCATTTACTTAAGGCTCCAGAGAAGGCAGTTCTTAACTTCTCTCCCCAAATTTTAAAAATCCTTTTTTATTGTTAATTATGAAATTTAAAAACTGGGCACTTTTCTTATTCAAGGTCCTGGGTTTAGAAGACAAATGTCCAACCCTTCCATTGTCAAAAGAAGCTTACAGAAATACCCACTACACACAAACACTTATTTGGTTCCCATTAACTTCAGGACTCAAATTGATGACTTACCATATTAATTCTTCAACAATAAGCTGATATTTCTTTCTATTGCTCCCCAGAGTTCTATAACTCTAGTCTTAAGAGACCATGACAACGTCTAACTGCAAATTCATTCTCATAATAATTATACTAGGACTCATTCACATAAGGACCTCTGTCCAGGGGTACAATTCTGTAACGAATATCTGGGTTGTTTTATTTCTTCAGGTGATGGATATTTTTCTCCATAGCTTATCAGTGATCTTTTAGCTTAAATAAGGATGGCGTCTTGATGGTTAGTGTAAAACTGATTTAAAAGTTAGCCAGTGGCCAGAGATTTTTGGTAAATTTTCTTACAAATGTCTTCATTGTGGTTAAACTTTTAATTGCCATTTAATAGTTAATATTTACCTGTTTGTTTTTAAATGGATGTAAAATAGAAAGATACCTGGCAATCAAAAAAAAAAAAAAAAGCCAGACAATGAAAAATACATTAAACTAATAGAAAAGTAAGCTGAGTTTTAGAAGTGACTGCCTGCTATGTCCTGGGAAAATCTCTTATTCTGTTCCCAGGCTGCCTTGAGTCTATATCCCTCAACTATCTAGTCTCTAGAGGTTAATTGTATGGTGAACGACTCTCCCACCTGTTCTTAATCAGAATTACAAAACACACACCAAGCTGTGTACAGGCACACATATATGTAGGCATTCATTCATCTGACAAGCCTCTATCTGGAGCTGACTTTATGGCAGACAAAGCCTTGGGCTCTGAAAGGTTCAGAAAGTAAAACACAGTCACTTTTGAAAGGATATGAATATGTGTGTAATATGTGAAATAAAAGTTACTCTTAAAGCTTTCTTAATAACAAAAGGCCATTTTTTGAAGTATTGGATGTGATAGGACACATCTGGGTGGTCTAAGCCAAACGTAGTCTTGCTACCCTTGCCAGTACCTGGTTTCTGCATATACACGGTATGCAATTCTGTCCCTGAAACAAAAAGAGTAATAATCTGGGGGAAAGCGTTCCTAGGAATGGTTTCCTCTTCTGAAAAAGGCTCCCAAGACAGTCATTTTCTTTGCAGTCTTGCCTTTGGATATTGTTTGCATACTCCTTGACCCAATAACTCTCTTTCTAGGTTTTTACCCTAAAGAATAATCAGAGAGGTACGCAAGGATGTACATCCAAGGTTATTCATCCCAGGATTATGTACTGCAGTGAAAATTTTGAAACAACCATAAACATCCAACAATAAGTTTCATCAAATAAACTATGGGGTATCCAAAGGTTATTAATTATTCATTAAAAATTATATTATAAACATATAGGTAATTCTTCATGATATATTTGTTAAGAGGAAAAAGCAAACACAAAAGCAAAAATTTTTTGGAAAGTATATGTACATGTATTGTGTGTTGGGTGTGTGTGTGTGTGGATGTGCACTGCACATATATTCCCCCTGGAGGGTGGGATAATGGGAGATTTTTATTTTCTTTTTTGTGCTTATTTGGACTTTTCAAAGTTGGTAGCATTAACTTTTTTTTATCTTTGCAGTTAGAGAGAGAAAAAAAATGTTCAAAAAAACAAAGCACATTTAGATATTACAAGGGAGCATGAAAAAGAAATGGCTTAACCTTAACTAAGGGTTGCTAGTCCTGGAAGGTATGCTAGAGCTGAGTCCTGACACTAGGCAGGATTCTTTGCAGGGAAGGGAAAGGGGATATTTGAGGAAAAGAAGAAAGCACACACTGAAAATTGAGGCTTCAGAAAACACAGCCCATTTTTGGGGGAAATGCTCATGGTCCAGTCTGGTTGGAGGCTGGGGGTGGAGTGTGTGAGGACCCACTGGGGCATCAGGCTGGAGAGAGCCATTCACCAAGGGCCTTGTTCACCATGCTCAGAACCTCGACTTTTAGGTGGTGGGAGGGGACATTGATAGGGGAAATTATTTACATGGAAAAGCAGACATTTCTGTGGCTGCCTTTTTGTTTGTGATATTCATTCTGTGCTTTGGAAGGAGTCAAACTCCTATTCTTCTCTGTCATCTTCTACACCATCCCAAGGTCACTTAAATGGACTTTGCTTCATTCCACTTGAAGCACCCATGCACCAGATAGCGGCTCCTACCTCTCAGCTACTGCAGGTACGAGTGTGGTCATCACGCCTGGGGTGGCCCACAAGCCAGAAGATACCGCCGCTAACCAGCGCCTCATGACACTGCGTATAGGCAATATTGTTACATTGAACCAATATAGCTTGTGGGCAACTGGGAAACGCTACCCAGTGTAAAGTAAACCATTACCTGATGATTGAAAAGCCAAGCCTTCCTTAGAGACTCATTCTTTCAGGGGTGTATCAGAAGAAAAGTATGTCTGCACGCTTCCCATGTTCCTATTCTTAAAATGTTAACAGCAAGTATAGAGCACTTTGGTAAATATGTTTGGATCTGGCTGCCAAGCACTGCTTTTCTGAAAATTGCCCCTCCTCCTTATGCTCATAGATGTCCCATATGGATTGGACCAGGATCAGCATCCAATACCAGTTGGACTTAACTCAGTTTTCTTGAAGGAATTTGAAATATGAAATAAGTGTTTTTAGCTGCAATCAAGCTGTTCTCTTGAATGGAGGAGGGGTCAACTTAGCTGCTTTTGATGGTGGCCATTATTCACCATAATAAATAACAAGGCAGAGAAAGCTGGTGTGCGCCAAGGAAGATAAATGATACCAGCGGCAAGGGGAAGTGGACTCAAGATATGGTGTGTTAGGGTAGACCAACTACTGTAAGAAACAATCCCAAATCTCAGTGACCTCACACAATACAAGTTTATCTCTTGCTCACACAAAGTCCAATACTAATGGTTGGGCGGCTCCCCCATGCAGCTCTCTCCAAGTGGTGACTCGGAAACCCAGAATCCTTTCATATCATCTCATGTCTCCACAGTGCTGTGGTTTCAAGATCCCCTGGGCATCATCCTATCCCATCCCAGCACACGGGACATTTTGTATCCAGGACTGCTGCTACTGCTAAGTCACTTCAGTCGTGTCCGGCTCTGTGCGACCCCATAGATGGCAGCCCACGAGGCTCCACCATCCCTGGGATTCTCCAGGCAAGAATACTGGAGTGGGTTGCCATTTCCTTCTCCAGTGCATGAAAGGGAAAAGTGAAAGTGAAGTCGCTCAGCCGTGTCCGACTCTTAGCGACCCCATGGACTGCAGCCCACCAGGCTCCTCCATCCATGGGATTTTCCAGGCAAGAGTACTGGAGTGGGGTGCCACTGCCTTCTCTAATCCAGGACTAGAAGAGGCATATATCATTTCTTCCCACAGTCTACTGGCAGAACTGAGTCACATGGTTCTACCTAGAGGTAAGTAGGGCTAGGAAATACAGCTTCACTGAGTGTCTATGAAGAAGACCAGAACCAGATATTGCTGAACACTAGAAGGATCTGCCATATGTGGGGAAAGAGAACCGCATGGCTTCCCACAGCACCTCAATCTTGCCTTTCGTAAGACTTGGTCAAACCCAGCATCCTTACTCAAGCTAGCTCAAGTAGGTTTCTACTATTTACAAACCCAAGGAAAAGACTAACAAATCATCAAAACACTTTTCAGATTATAAAGTATTTTGACTGCTTGCATTCACATTTAATTTTGACATCAAGCCTGTGACATGAGTTTGAGCAAACTCCAGGAGACAGTCAAGGACAGGGAAGCCTGGCGTGCTGCAGTCCATGGGGTCACGAAGAGTTGGACACAACTTGGTGACTGAACAATAACAAGAAGCCTGTGAGATAGATATGATTATCAGCCTCGTTCTGTTGATGAAGAAACAGAATCTCCCAGAAACTGTATCAATTGTTCAAACCCATCACAACAACTGCAGCCAGGGCTGGAATTAACTCCTTCAACTCCAAAACTGAGTTCTTTTTTCAACTTCATAGTGTGTAAGAACATCTGGCAGCAGGGAAATTATGCTTCTAGCCCCTTACTGTGAGAGGTTTTATCAGATTACTTGCTCTCTGGAGGAAGAGCAAATGACAGCACAAAGCCACAAGCCTTTCTCAGGAAGAAAGGTGGATGGGACTGAAATGGAGGGTGCAGAGAGGAAAGTCCAGCCACACCAGACCCTTTACATTCTTCTCCCCAGATGTGCAGAGGCTGTACTTGGAATTCAGAAAGAAAATCTGATAAAAGCCAAAAGGGCAGGAATCCTTTTTCTCTGGAGGCCTGCGTTTTGTATTTGACATTGAACCACTCCAGTCTATGACACAAAAAGTCTATTGAAAGCCCTGAAAGAAACAAAGACAAATGGCCAAGACCTTGAATCATGGCACCAAGATGAAAGGCATTGGGTCCTCCGAGGCTGGGGGAGAAGGACGAGCATGGAGAATTGTAAAGCCACCTTTGTGCACAACAAATGATGAGACAGCTCTGGAACGATAGCGAACAGCTGCTCTGTTTCCTCAGCACTAACAGCTGCCGCCTCTGCTGGGCTTTCTCACTACTGGCTCCTATGACATCCAGCCTCACAGAACTGATGATCAAGGTCCTCCTGAGTTGCAGTGAAGCCAGGGCCAGAGGGAAAGGGCTTTGAATGCTGCTGGAGCACAAGGGGGAAATGCCCAGTAGGAACAACCTTGACAAAATGAAGGTAACAGAAAGCGCTAAAAGACAACCGTTAAGAGGATACAGATTGTGCTGTGAAGACAGCAGTTCTCACATGTCTTTATAGAGATTTCAACTGGACCCAGGTGAAAAGGACAATGTAGCACTTTAAAAAAAAATTGCATTCCACTTGAAAGACTGTCATTTATTGCAAGATTACTTCCTTAACTTGTTTTGAGGTTAAAATGTCCTTTTATGAAATGACAATGATAGAAAATGCTGGAGTTTTTTTTCAAATACATACTCCTGCCAAAATAAAATGTTGGCAATGCGATTTTAGTCCTTAACTTTTTTGTTTTCTCTCTCATTGGTCCATGAAATTGAAAAGCCTGGTGCTCACTCAAAAGTCTGAAGCTCTATAAAAATCATTCACATAGAAATAAAAAAAAAGAAAACTTAGAAAATACCCATGCATATCAAGGATAAATCACACAGATTTCAAGGACAAATCAATGCTTAAAAGTGGAATAAATAATAATGTCTTTGAGGAAAGTTGTAACACCAAACAGAAAAGAATTAGTTTCTATCAGCCTTAGGAATCTGAATTCCCAACGTCTCTTAAAGTCACATGAAAAGGAGGGGAGATGGGTCAACCAAACCTTGATCATTACTCACAATTATCTCTAAGATGGCAAACACAACTGACATGAAAAACTAGGGGCTATTCAGATTTTCAGAATGGATTACAAAATACTAGCTGGGAGCCAGCTGCAAAGATTTTGACAACAGAACTATTCCCAATGTTCACAAGGGTACTTAGAAGAGCTAACAATAGCAGTTGTTTTGCAAAAGTGTAAAAATGGAGTGAAAGAACAAGAGGAAAAAATACTGCAAATGTGTCATGTAACTCTTGGAACAGAAGCTGTAAATGTTTGTATACAAAGGGGACTGCCTCTACCCACCACCTGCTTATATTCTAGGATTCAGATATTTGACAAAATGACACAGTTTGGGAAAGTAAAAAGGCTTGGGCTAAAGTGCAGAAGAACAGGAATGAAAGAGCAAGGCATGTTTTCCTTCATTGGTTTTCCTTGCATTTCAGATACCCATGCATCAATTTAATTGCCAATTGCGTTCCTGACTTGCAATAACTAAAAGAAACATAGCTGGGATAATAAGGAGAAAAAGAATTGTAAATAAAATATTGAGATATTCACATTCCATGAAAATTGTAGCATTCATTCTCTTGCCTTGTGTTTTTAATGTTCCAATGGAAAGGGAAATGATCGAGGAGTGTTTGGAGAAAGGAAGTTATATTTTACTTTGGACTAGACACTGTGCTTGGACTAGACACGGTGGACTAGTGTTCACATGGACTAGACACTGTGCTTGGAATTCCCTCTATATTATCTCATACATTACTTTTTTAGAAAAGATTTTTCGATGTGGGCCATTTTTAAAGTCTTTATTGAATTTGTTATGACATTGCTTCTGTTTTATGTTTTGGTTTTTTGACCCCCAGGCATGTGGGATCTGATCTCCCTGACCAAGAACTGAACCCTCACCCCCTGCAATGGAAGGTGAAGTCTTAACCACCGGACTGCCAGGGAAATCTTGATCTCATAAACTTTTAACAACAACATTCTGAGGTAATTTGGCCCCATTTTGCAGATGAGAACACTAAGGCTCAATGACACTAAGATGCTCACCCAGAGGTCAATTGCTAAATGTCAGAGTCAAACATATGTTTTCCCCACTATTCTTGGTATCCAGTTCCTCTCTCTGCCTGGAGACTGAATGAATGGCTACAGAACTTGAAACGGAAACAACTCCCTCTCTCAGAATTCCTCCTCCCACTGTTGCCCCCTTCATCACCCGAACTATCCATTCCGTATGCCTGGGTTGGCCCCACCTACTGACGAACTGCTGATTAGCTCATACTAAAATTAATTTACTTGTTCTTTCTGATCAGCCCAGAAAGTCTCTTCTGTTGCCAAGTTAAAAGAGAATTTATCTAATCAAAAAACACATAGTCATCAACTAACAGAAAAGGACAAAAGAACAAGTCCCTGGTAGGGTAGAAATAATGGTCCAGTTTTTATTAACAATCTCTTTCTGATTCTACTGATGGAAATCTCATGTCTACTAATAGGAGAGCTTAGTAGGAATCTGGTGGGGTCTTCCCACTTCCACTATCAAAAATGCATTCCTTTAATAGTAATTACCAGTTCAAAAATGTGATGGTTTGGAAAAACTGTGTATATATTCCCTTTCCAATGGTCACAAAGACATAAAAAGAAAGGGTCTTACTGTACTGGGTTGAAAAGCCACCCCACATAATATCTCCCAGAAACCTGTGAATATAGCCTCATTTGGAAATAGCTGCTACTGCTGCTAAGTCACCTCAGTCGTGTCCGACTCTGTGCGACCCCATAGATGGCAGCCCACCAGGCTCCGCCATCCCTGGGATTCTCCAGGCAAGAGTACTGGAGTGGGCTGCCATTTCCTTCTCCAATGTATGAAAGTGAAAAGTGAAAGTGAAGTCGCTCAGTTGTGTCCAACTCTTAGCAACCCCATGGACTGCAGCCCACCAGCCTCCTCCATCCATGGGATTTTCCAGGCAAGAGTACTGGAGTGGGGTGCAATTGCCTTAGGGTCTCAGCTAAAATCAGATCATGCTGGATTAAGTGGGTCCTAATCCAGTGGCTAGTATCCTTATAAGAAGAAGGAAATTTGTACACAGACATACACAAAACGAAGATGGCCATGTGATGATGGAAGCAGACATTGGAATGATGCAGCTACAAGCCAAGGAACATCAAGAATCACAGACAACCACCAGAAACTAGAAAGAGGCAATAAAGGACCCTTCTCTAGAGACTTCAGAGAGAGCATGGCCCTGCCAACACCTTGATTTTGGATTTCTAGCCTCCAGAATTGCAAGAGAATAAATTTCTCTTATTTTAAGCCACACCATTTGTGGTATTTTGTTACAGCAGCCTGGGAAACTAACACACTTAGCACGTTCCTTCAATAAGAGAGTTTTAACTATTGTAAAATGCCTAATTCTGTCCAAATTCATGTTACTGCAACTCCAATCAAATACCTAAAATCCCCCATCCTAATCAAAATCTCAAAAGAATTAGCAGAGGGGGCAATTTAACAAAACGACTCTTCATGATATCTGAAGGGTGTTGGGTCCTAGCAAGGTGGTGAATGACCAGGCCTGCATTCATGGGGCAGGAAACTGAAAGAAAATGAGCTGAACTCTTGATTTGTGGAACTGGAAAAAAAATTAAGCCTGGTGAAACATAAGGAAGAAATAATAATAGTAGGGACAGAAATAAAACAGAGAACATGAATAAATGAACCATGGCTTATTTGAAAAGATGAACAAAATAGATGCAAATCTGATGAAACTGATACAGTAAAACACAGAATGATCCACGGGATTTTACACTGAATGTACATCTTAAGCACATGCAACAAGCAAAAACAATTCATATTTTATAAGGATGTAGACATTATTCAAGGAATTTCCCTGTAGCTCATACGATGAAGAATCTGCTTGCAATGTAGGAGACCCGGTTCAAACCCTGGGTCAGGAAGATCCTCTGGAGAAGGGAACGGCAACCCACTCTAGTATTCTTGCCTGGAGAATCCCATGGACAGAGGAGCCTGGTGGGCTACAGTCCGTGGGCTCGCAGAGTTGGACACTGATGAGTGACTAAGCACACACATTATTCAAGGACTTATATAAAGCACATTTTAATAGGTGGGGTCTATGTTACATAAAAAACAGGAGTGGGATCGATGATGAAAATAACAAGAATAAACAAAGAAAAGGGGCTTGCTATATATCAGTTCAGTTCAGCCACTCTATGTATACACTGCTATATTCAAGATGGATAACTGATGGGGATCTACTTACAGTACATGGAACTCTGCTCAATGTTTGTGGCATGGGAGGGCAACTGGGGGGAGAATGGATACATATATATATATGTCTGCATCCCTTTGCTGTCTGCCTGAAATTATTAAAACATTGTTAACCAGCTATAAAAAATTAAATGTTTGTTTCATGAACATAAAAAGAAAGAAAAGGGTCGTGCGTGGACCCAGAGTTCTGTGGTATCAGATACAATGAGCATAGGAGGAGTCATTGAATAATTTGTAAGAGAACAATTTGGGGAAAAAAATAATGAACTTAAAGTAGTAATTTTTCCAGGCAGACTTTAAAATTTTGATGTTAAAAATGAAACCAATAGCTAAACAAATATATGATTTTCTATCTTATCTTGATTTGGGGAAGCACTTTACAAGCATAAATGTAATGGGGGGAAAAAAGAGAGGAAAAAATAGATGTTTTGACTCCATTAAAGTGAAACTTTAAAAAATAAAATCTTTCTGTTCATCAAGGAGTCATTTAAAAAATTAGATACAAAAAGCAAATAGGAAAGAATATTTACAACAAAAACTACAAAAGAAACATATCCACTATGTATTAAACATTTATGCAAATAAAAAAGAAAACATAGAAATAGACCTTATTAAAAGTTGGGGAAAAAAAACTTTTTAACAACCCAGAAAGAAAATGTAATTGGCTAATAAATATGGAAAAATATTCAACCTCAGTAGTAATATAAAAATGCATATTTAGACTGAAATTTTCCATCTACCAAATTAGCAGGCTAGCACTCCTCTTGGGAATATAAACTGGTCTCCCTTCCTGGAAAGTAATTTTATATTACATGTCAAGATACTTTTAAATTTTCATATATTTTGACTCAGTAACTCTGCTCCTAAGGATCTGTCTTTGGGGAAAAATCTACACATTCACCAAAATGGGAATATTAAATTTAGTACATCCATACTGTGACAGTAAAGCTTTGTGAGAATATAGTCTCTGAATCCCCAGACTCTGCTACACAGTAGGAACTCAATAAATGTTTGTTAAATGGCTCTGGAATTCTACATGGCAATTAAAAAAAGAATGAGTTCAAATTGTATGTGGAAAGATCTAGACATGTTGTTAAAGAAAACAAGGTGAAAATCAGGACATACAGGATGACCCCACTGATGTAAAACTAAAACTAGCAGCAAAATAAACAAAAAAAATCCCTCTCTTTCCCTTTCTCTCTCTCTTTTTCTCTCTCCCTCCCTCCTTCCCTCTTTCCTTTCTTCTCTCTTTCAATCCATAGGCAAGTACATGAAAACACAAGTACATACCAAGCCTATAGGAATGATTACATCTGAGAAGATGGGGATGGGCAGGGAGAACACCTCTGAAGGGAGGTTGAATGGTTTTAGATATAAATACTCTCAGATCAATTACCTACTTTAAAAATAAAATGTGTTTCCTAAAGGATGCATATGCAAAGACATTTATAATAGCATCATTTGTAAAAATGAAAAGTTGAAAATAACCCCTTAGGGTAATAGATATATGTTAACCACAAAACATCATGTAGGTATATAACAAGCTGTATTTTTGAAGAAGTTGCCAGGAAATGACATGATACATTATTAAGTGAAAAACAAGAAGAACAACAAAGATTTAATATATACATATATATATATACACACATGTATATATATCTATATAGGCTCATCTTACAAGAACCACTAGAGAAAATTCCTTAAGCTGAAAGCAAGTGACCATTGAGAATACTTTGATCCCACACAAAAACCAAAGGGCACCAGGAGAGGTAATTATATCAGTAATTACATGAAAGGATGAATGCCTATTTCTTCCCCTATTTGAAAAGCAATTGTATAAAAGAATATGTATAGAATTGTATTGCTGGGCATTCAACATATAGAAGCATAGTCTACTTGACAATAACAGTACAAAGCCTGCTGAAATTCAAAACAGCTAACCCTAAACCTGCTAGCATTGCCTCTCAAAGATAAAAACAAAAGAGTTGTTGTCAGTGTTTTGCTCTAGTTCCTTTTGCCTCCTGTCTGACCCGGTTATTTCCCTATGTGTGTGGGAACTGAGAACTACGAGTGAAAAACTGTTTTCAGTGGCAATCATCTCCTGATCAAATGGCCTCACCATACCTGAATAATAATAAAACCTATATTTTAAAACAAATAGTAATTTCAAAACTATCCATAGAAAAACCTCAGGCACAGACTGCATCACTGGTGAATTCTACAGACATTTAAAGAAGAAATAATGCCAATTCTTCACAAACTCTTCCCAAAAAATAAGAAAAGGAGGAAAATTTCCCAATTCATTCTACGAGGCCAGTTCGACCATGAAACTAAAACCAGAAAACTGTACAAATGCTTCTGTTACATAATTTTGACTTAAAACATCTGCTAAATTCCAAATTTCTATAAAAGATTCTGTGTCTATAATAAACTTTCCTATATGTCTCCTTGCTATTTTTATAGATTCTGTTAATAAAAGGAAAAGGCATGTAGAGTGAATGCAGAAATGGTTGTGACAATTTCATTTTGCTTTTTCATTCTTCAAATGCCATCATACAATTTGTTTTCCTGTGCAAGCATTACACAAATACAACTGCTTTCAGGAATACTAAAACAGCATTTTATGAGATTTGAAATATTGAACAGAATCAGCGTGGTAATACAGAACTCTTTTCCTAACATAAGAATCTCAGAAGTTAATAACCAGGTTGATTTCTAGGTTCTTAAGTGTTTGAAAAATAAAATTGAAGTTTGAGGTTTTTTTAAAAAAAGGAGATTACAACAGAAGAAAACTACAGACCACTATTCCTTATGAACACAGGTGCAAAAATGCATGAAAGCATTTGACAAAATCCAATGCTTCTTCACTAATCAAAAAAATAAAAACTCCACAAACTAGGAATAGAAAGAAGCTTTCTTAATCCGAGAAAAGGCATCTATGAAAAACTCAGAGGTAACATCATACTTAATGATGAAAGACTGAATGCTTTCTCCCTAAGACTAAGAACAAGATAAGGATATTCACTTTCACCATTTGTATTCAACACAATATTGTAGTGAATTAGGCAATTAGGCAACAAAAGAAATAAAAGGAACTAAGATGGGAAAGGAAGTAAAACTGCCTTTATTTACAGATGACATGATCTTGTATATAGAAAATCCTAAGGAAACCACTAACCAATAAATAAATAAATAAATAAAACACTACTAGAACTGAAAAATGAGTTAGGCAAACTTGTAATATATAAGATCAATATATAAAAGCCAGCTGTGTTTCTATACACTTGCAATAGGCAATCTGAAGATGAAGTTAAGAAAACAATTTCACTTTTATTAATAAATTCAAGAAAAGAAGTGCAAAGTATATACACTGAAAATTGCAAAATACTACTGAAAGAAATTAAAGAAGATCTAAATAAATGGAAAGACATGTCATGTTTGCTGACCAAGAGACTTAATATTGTTAGGATGGCAGTACTCTATCAATAGGTCCACAGATTCAATGCAATCCTTTCAAAACCCTAGCTGGCTTCTTTGTAGAAACTAACAAGTTGATCTCAAAAGTCATATGAAAATTCAAGAGATCCAGAATAGCCAAAACAATCTTGAAATAGAAGAATAACTCACACTTCCCAATTATAAAATTTAGTACAAAGCTACAGTAAGCATGACAGTGTGGTATTGGCACAAGACAGACATACAGATCAACAGAATTGAGAATTAGAAATAAATCCTCACATTCACAGTCAACTGATTTTCAACAAGCACCCAAATGATTGAATGGAAAGAATAATTTCTTCAACAAATGGTACTGGGAACAACTAGATGTCCACACGAATGAAGTAAGATTTCTATTTTATATCATTTACAAAAATTAACTGAAATGGATCAAAAATCTCTTAAATGTAAAAGCTAAAACTACAAAACCTTTAGAATAAAATGTAGGTGGAAATCTTCATGACCATGGATTAAGCAATGATTTCTTAGATATGACACCAAAAAACACAGTGACCCCATGGACTGTACCCTGCCTGGCTCCTCTGTTCATGGGATTTTCCAGGCAAGAATACTGGAGTGGGTTGCCATTTCCTTCTCCAGGGGATCTTCCCAACCCAGAGATCAAACCCGGGTCTCCCACATTGCATGCAGATTCTTTACCATCTTTTACCATTTGGAGCCACCAGGGAATCTACAAACACAGCAACAAAAGTAAAAATAGATAAAGTGAATTTCATCAGAATTTAAAACTAATATTTCATAGGACACTATCAAGAAAGTGGAAAGACAACTCAGAGAATGGGAGAAAATACTTGCAACTCATATATGTAAAAGGAATTCAATTTGAAATATATGAAGAACTTTTACAACTCAATAATAAAAAGACAAAAAAAGCAATTACAAAATAGCCCAAGAATATGAATAGGCATTTCTCCAAAGAAGATATATAAATGATCAAAAAACACATAAAAAGATGTTCAACTTCATCAGCCATCAAGGAAACATATATCAAAACTACAATGAGATAGCACTTCAAACCCACCAAGACAGCTATTATTAGAAAAGCAGATGATAATAAGTGTGGGTAAGGATGTGGAGAATTTGAAACTGATAAGATAGTTCACTGGTAAGAATGTAAAATGATGCAGCTGCTTTGGAAAAATTCTACAAGTTCCTAAATAGTTACCATCTGACCCAGGCATTCTACTCTTAAGTAATACTCAAGAGAAATGAATATGTGTATGTCCACACGAAAAGATGTACATAAATGTTCATAGCAGCATTATTCACAATAGTCAAAAAGTAGAAACAACCCAAATGTCCATCAACTCATGGCCAGATAAATAAAATGTAGTATATTCACAAAATGCAATATTATTCAACAGTAAAAAGGAATGAAGTATTGATATATCCTATAACATGGGCTTCCCTGGTAGATCAGTCAGTAAAGAATCTGCCTGCAGTGTAGGAGACCTGGGTTCAATCCCTGGACTAGGAAGATCCCTTGCAGAAGGAAACAGCAACCCACTCCAATATTCTTGCCTGAAAATCCTATGGACAGAGGAACCTGGTGGGCTACAGTCCATGGAGTCACAAGAACCAGACACGACTTAGCGACTAAATCACATAACGTGGATGAATCTTGAAAATACTCTAAGAGAAAGAAGCCAGGCACAAAGTGCTGCAGAACTGGATACTGCATAACTCCATGTGTATGAAACACCCAGAATCGGCAAATCTAAACAGGCAACACATAGATAAGTAGTCCTCTAGGAACAGCAGGACTTAGCATAGCCAGTAAAGGTATGTTTGCATTCAACAGAGATCGGCATTCCTTCAGAAGCCTTCAGGGAGTATATTGTTCACACAAAATGGCAGATGTGGAATTAACAAAAAAAAGTCTCATTTTACTTTAAATACTCCTTATGCTCTATGCTCAGTTCAGTTCAGTCGCTCAGTCGTGTCTGACTCTTTGCGACCACATGAATCGCAGCACGCCAGGCCTCCCTGTCCATCACCAACTCCCAGAGTTTACCCAAACTCATGTCCATCGAGTCGGTGATGCCATCCAGCCATCTCATTCTCTGTCATCCCTTTCTCCTCCTGCCCCCAATCCTTCCCAGCATCAGGGTCTTTTCCAATGAGTCAACTCTTTGCATCAGGTGGCCGAACTATCGGAGTTTCAGCTTCAACATCAGTCCTTCCAATGAACACCCAGGACTGACCTCCTTTAGGATGGACTGGTTGGATCTCCTTGCAGTCCAAGGGACTCTCAAGAGTCTTCTCCAACACCACAGTTCAAAAGCATCAATTCTTTGGCGCTCAGCTTTCTTCACCGTCCAACTCTCACGTCCATACGTGACTACTGGAAAAACCATAGCCTTGACTAGACGGACCTTTGTTGGCAAAGTAATGTCTCTGCTTTTTAATATGCTATCTAGGTTGGTCATAACTTTCCTTCCAAGGAGTAAGCGTCTTTTAATTTCATGGCTGCAATCACCATCTGCAGTGATTTTGGAGCCCAAAAAAATTAAGTCTGACACTGTTTCCACTGTTTCCCCATCTATTTCCCATGAAGTGATGGGACCAGATGCCATGATCTTAGTTTTCTGAATGTTGAGCTTTAAGCCAACATTTTCACTCTCCTCTTTCACTTTCATCAAGAGGCTTTTTAGTTCCTCTTCACTTTCTGCCATAAGGGTGGTGTCATCTGCATATCTGGGGTTATTGATATATCTCCAGGCAATCTTGATTCCAGCTTGTGCTTCTTCCAGCTCAGTGTTTCTCATGATGTACTCTGCATATAAGCTAAATAAGCACAGTGACAATGTACAGCCTTGATGTACTCCTTTTCCTATTTGGAACCAGTCCATTGTTCCATGTCCAGTTTTAACTGTTGCTTCCTGACCTGCATACAGGTTTCTCAAGAGGCAGGTCAGGTGGTCTGGTATTCCCATCTCTTTCAGAATTTTCCACCGTTTATTGTGATCCACACAGTCAAAGGCTTTGGCATAGTCAATAAAGCAGAAATAGATGTTTTTCTGGAACTCTCTTGCTTTTTCGATGATCCAGCAGATGTTGGCAATTTGATCTCTGGTTCCTCTGCCTTTTCTAAAACCAGCTTGAACATCTGGAAGTTCATGATTCACATATTACTGAAGTCTGGCTTGGAGAATTTTGAGTATTACTTTACTAGCATGTGAGATGAGTGCAATTGTGAGGTAGTTTGAGCATTCTTTGGCATTGCCTTTCTTTGGGATTGGAACGAAAACTGACCTTTTCCAGTCCTGTGGCCACTGCTGTGTTTTCCACATTTGCTGGCATATTGAGAGCAGCACTTTCACAGCATCATTTTTGAGGATTTGAAATAGCTCAACTGGAATTCCATCATCTCCACTAGCTTTGTTCGTAGTGATGCTTTCTAAGGTCCACTTGACTTCACATTCCAGGATGTCTGGCTCTAGGGGAGTAATCATACCATCGTGATTATCTGGGTCATGAAGATCTTTTTTGTATAGTTCTTCTGTGTATTCTTGCCACCTCTTCTTAATATCTTCTGCTTCTGTTAGGTCCATACAATTTCTGTCCTTTATCGAGCCCATCTTTCCATGAAATGTTCCCTTGGTATCTCTAATTTTCTTGAAGAGATCTCTAGTCTTTCCCATTCTGTTGTTTTCCTCTATTTCTTTGCATTGATCGCTGAGGAAGGCTTTCTTTTTTTTTTTTTTTAATAAATTTATTTATTTTAGTTGGGGGCTAATTACTTTACAATATTGTAATAGTTTTTGCCATACATTGACATGAATCAGCCATGGGTTTACATGTGTTCCCCCTCCTGGACCCCCCATCCACCTCCCTCCCCATCCCATCTCTGGGTCATCCCATTGCCCCGGCCCTGAGCATTTGTCTCATGCATTGAACAAGGAATGGTGTTCTGTTTCACATATGATAATATACATGTTTCAATGCTATTCTCCCAGAACGTCCCACCCTCACCTTCTCCCTCAGAGTCCATAAGATTGTTCTATGCATCTGTGTCTCTTATTCTGTCTCGCATATAGGGTTATCGTTACCATCTTTCAAATTCCATATATATGCATTAGTATACTGTATTGGTGTTTTTCTTTCTGGCTTACTTCACTCTGTATAATGGGCTCCAGTTTCATCCATCTCAGTAGAACCGATTCAAATGTATTTTTTTTTAATGGCTGAGTAATATTCCATTGTGTATATGTACCACAGCTTCCTTATCCATTCGTCTGCCGATGGACATCTAGGTTGCTTCCATGTCCTGGCTATTGTAAACAGTGCTGCGATGAACTTTGGGGTACACGCGTCTCTTTCAATTCTGGTTTCCTCGGTGTGTATGCCCAGCAGTGGGATTGCTGGGTCATATGGCAGTTCTATTCCCAGTTTTTTAAGGAATCTCCACACTGTTCTCCATAGTGGCTGTACTAGTTTGCATTCCCACCAACAGTGTAAGAGGGTTCCCTTTTCTCCACACCCTCTCCAGCATTTATTGCTTGTAGACTTTTGGATAGCAGCCATTCTGACTGGTGTGAAATGATACCTCATTGTGGTTTTGATTTGCATTTCTCTAATAATGAGTGATGTTGAGCATCTTTTCATGTGTTTGTATGAGGAAGGCTTTCTTATCTCTCCTTGCTATTCTTTGGAACTCTGCATTCAAATGGGAATATCTTTCCTTTTCTCCTTTGCTTTTCACTTCTCTTCGTTTCACAGCTATTTGTAAGGCCTCCTCAGACAGCCATTTTGCTGTTTTGCATTTCTTTTCCATGGGGATGGTCTTGATCTCTGTCTCCTGTACAATGTCACGAACCTCGGTCCATAGTTCATCAGACACTCTGTCTATCAGATCTAGCCCTTAAATCTATTTCTCACTTCCAGTGTATAATCATAAGGGATTTGATTTAGGTCATACCTGAATGGTCTAGTGGTTTCCCTACTTTCTTCAATTTAAGTCTGAATTTGGCAATAAGGAGTTCATGATCTGAGCCACAGTCAGCTCCCAGTCTTGTTTTTGCTGACTGTATAGAGCTTCTCCATCTTTGGCTGCAAAGAATATAATCAATCTGATTACGGTGCTGACCATCTGGTGATGTCCATGTGTAGAGTCTTCTCTTGGGGTTTTTCAGGCAAGAATACTGGAGTGTGTTGCCGTTTCCTTCTCCAGGGGATCTTCCCAACTCAGGGATCAAACTTGCATCTTCAGCACTGAGGCAGATTCTTTACCACTGAGCCACTTGGGACCATCTAGGAAGACCTAAGCAATGATCTCAAACTGGAAAGAGCCAAGTTTTAGAACAGTTTAAGAGCTGGACTAAGTATTCACTATGGCATCCATTCTGCATCCTCTCATTTCTACTGTTCCTTTCATCAGGCCTTCTTCTCATACTCAGCACCCTATATTTTTGGGGCTTTTTAAAAATAATAAAATAAGATTGGACCACTGGCTCTGTTAGTTTCATTATTAAGTGATTTCAGATACAGGGTTTGATGCCAGTGCAGTTGAAGACAGCAAAGCAACTGATCACCCATGGGCCAAATTGTAATGATATGGCATTCTTTCCCATCAAGAAAATCTTAAGCTTCACAGTGCTGAATCCTGAATTTGACACTCTTAGTTAAACTTGGGACTTGGTTAAAGATTAAACAATCAAACTTTTATTTCAACCACATAAACAAAAAAACTAAAATACAAGTGAAGACACATTGACAAAACAGAGATTTGGTTTTCTGTGACTGAGTAATGGAAACTCTTTTTTTTTTTTTTAGCATCCTATTCTGCATGTGTGTGTGAGAAAGAGATATCAACAAAAAATAAGTAAATAAGAGAACTGACAAGGATCCATGAGTCATGGAAAAGGTTTAAAAGCATTTGGCTCCACTATGGAGAACAGTGTGGAGATTGCTTAAAAAACTGGGAACTGCCATATGATCCAGCAATCCCACTGCTGGGCATACACACCGAGAAAACTAGAATTGAAAGAGACACGTGTACCCCAGTGTTCATCACAGCACTGTTTATAATAGCCAGGACATGGAAGCAACCTAGATGTCCATCAACGGATGAATGGATAAGGAAGCTGTGGTATATATACACAATAGAATATTACTCAACCATTAAAAAGAATACATTTGAATCAGTTCTATTGAGATGGATTAAACTGGAGCCCATTATACAGAATGAAGTAAGCCAGAAAGAAAAACACCAATACAGTATACTAATGCATATATATGGAATTTGAAAGATGGTAACGATACCCTATATGTGAGACAGAATAAGAGACACTGATGCATAGAACAGTCTTATGGACTCTGAGGGAGAAGGTGAGGGTGGGACATTCTGAGAGAATAGCATTGAAACATGTATATTATCATATGTGAAACAGAACACCATTCCAGGTTCGATGCATGAGACAAATGCTCAGGGCTGGGGCAATGGGATGACTCAAAGGGATGGGATTGGGAGGGAGGTGGGAGGGGGGTTCAGGATGGGGAACACATGTAAACCCATGGGTGATTCATGTCAATGTATGGCAAAAACTACTACAATATTGTAAAGTAATTAGCCCCCGACTAAAATAAATAAATTTATTTTTAAAAAAAAGAAAGAGACCCGATCAAAAAATGGGCCAAAGAACTAAACAGACATTTCTCCAAAGAAGACATACAGATGGCTAACAAACACATGAAAAGATGCTCAACATCACTCATTATTAGAGAAATGCAAATCAAAACCACAATGAGGTATCATTTCACACCAGTCAGAATGGCTGCTATCCAAAAGTCTACAAGCAATAAATGCTGGAGAGGGTGTGGAGAAAAGGGAACCCTCTTACACTGTTGGTGGGAATGCAAACTAGTACAGCCACTATGGAGAACAGTGTGGAGATTCCTTAAAAAACTGGGAATAGAACTGCCATATGACCCAGCAATCCCACTGCTGGGCATATACACCGAGGAAACCAGAATTGAAAGAGACGCGTGTACCCCAATGTTCATCGCAGCACTGTTTACAATAGCCAGGACATGGAAGCAACCTAGATGTCCATCAGCAGACGAATGGATAAGGAAGCTGTGGTACATATACACAATGGAATATTACTCAGCCATTAAAAAAAATACATTTGAATCGGTTCTACTGAGATGGATGAAACTGGAGCCCATTATACAGAGTGAAGTAAGCCAGAAAGAAAAACAACAATACAGTATACTAATGCATATATATGGAATTTGAAAGATGGTAACGATAACCCTATATGCGAGACAGAATAAGAGACACAGATGCATGGAACAATTTTATGGACTCTGAGGGAGAAGGTGAGGGTGGGACGTTCTGGGAGAATGGCATTGAGACATGTGTATTGTCATATGTGAAACAGAGCACCATTCCATGTTCGATGCATGTGACAAGGGCTCAGGGCCGGGGCAATGGGATGATCCAGAAGGATGGGATGGGGAGGGAGGTGGGTGGGGGGTCCGGGAAGGGGAACACATGTAAACCCATGGCTGATTCATGTCAATGTATGGCAAAAACTATTACAATATTGTAAAGTAATTAGCCCCCAACTAAAATAAATAAATTTATAAAAAAATAAAAATAAAAAAATAAAATAAAGTTAACTCATTGCCAAACTGTTAAAAAAAAAAAAAAAAAGAAAATCATTTGGCTCCCCCAGAAGACAGCCATATTCTCGGTGAATGATTCGGCATGGGAAATAGCCAGTAAGAGCAAGCGTGATCGGTGAAGGGATCTGAAAGAGACATCACAGGTAGGGGAAAAAATGGGACCTTCCTTGTTGCTGAGAGTCTTAAAAAGATTATCTCAGGGGATTAGTGAAGGGCTAGGCTGTTCTAAAAGCAACTCATAAGGTATAGATGAAAAGAATAGTAAGAAGCATCAGCCACTATGATTGCTAAGCCAATGAGATCCTTCCCAGCAATTCTTGCTGGAGCTTGGTTCAGGTTCTATCTTTCATATGGAATCAAAACCAACTTTACACACTCAGTTTCTACTAAAGCTTTTCCCCCACTTGGTTGATAGCACATCTTGTAAGCTCTGTCAAGATTCTCCAACATTTTCTGATTCCTGCAACATTCACAAGCCCTACACTGTTTTTTTAAAACAAAGCCCTCCAGAGTTGTTTGGGTGATGAGTACCTAGAGATTGGTGCCCACATCCCTGTCTAGCACCTTAAACGTCATCTTATATGCGCACTTGGAGACACCATAAATACTGCTTGTTACTGTTGATTATCCAGCCAGGAGTTAATATCCCAACTGTATTTCAAACTCTAAACAGCAAAGTCATCATGCTACTTTGAGCTTATGTGGGGCTCCTTTCTAAAGAACTCAAATTGAATTTTTAAATCTGCCTAAATTAATTATGTCTCAAACTTCCCATGAAACAATTAGTAAATATCATTTGTTGAATACTTCTTTGTGGCAGGCATTCTGCTAAGCATTTATTAGTTGTACCACTTTGGGTAAATCATGTATTCTCTATGAGCTTCAGTTCGTCTATACAATGGGGAAAACACTGTCTTTCTCAAGAATCACAAAGTCAGTTGCAGACAGGTAACTAACTAAGTAGAGGGAGCTAGGTATAAGTACTGAGTGATTATTAAGTGAGATGTACCTGGTAATCATGGGGGCCTATTCACTAAACTTGCTTCTTACATGGAACTCTTCCCAATGTTATGTGCCAGCCTGGATAGGAGAGGGGTTTGGGAAAGAAAAGATACATGTATATGTTTGGTTGAGTCCCTTTGCTGTTCACCTGAAACTACTACAACATAATCAGCTATGCTGCTGCTAAGTCACTTCAGTCGTCTCCAACTCTGTGTGACCCCATAGACGGCAGCTCACCAGGCTCCGCCATCCCTGGGACTCTCCAGGCAAGAATACTGGAGTGGGTTGCCATTTCCTTCTCCAATGTATGAAAGTGAAAAGTGAAAGTGAAGTCGCTCAATCGTGTCTGACTTTTTGCGACCCCATGGACTGCAGCCTACCAGGCTCCTCCATCCATGGGATTTTCCAGGCAAGAGTACTGGAGTGGGTTGCCATTGCCTTCTCTGAATCAGCTATACCCCAATGCAAAATAAAAAGTTTAAAGTTTGAAAACAAAATAAAAAATAAACTTGCCTCTTCTTACCTGTAGATAGATCCTGCCTTCCTACTTAGAGCAGCAAGAAGTATGAGATATGCTTTCCTAGGCTCCTTTGCAGCTAGGATACTGGTATATGAGCCAGTCTTGGTCACTGGTGAGTTCAGGGGAAGTCAGTTAGGGACTTTTCTTTTTTTAAGTTTTACCTTTACAAGAATGGGGCGAGACCAGTGGGAGGACATGCTTTCCTCTTCTGGACATGTGTGTGTCTGCATGTGACATGAGCACCATTTGGAGGCATTGATAGAAATGAGAGGAACATCATAGCAGACTTGCTGAAGATGTCAGAGGAGAAAGGTGGAAAACGTCAGTGGCAGGGGGCAGCAGTCCTTGACAAAATTTTTGTGCCACTGTATGAAACCTGGAGCTTCCCTACCTTAACTGAGGTAATAAATACTTGAAGCTATTAGTTGGATTTCTATTACATTGAAATCATCTCCTCTGCATCATAGCACGTTACCAAGGGGCACTTGTCAATTGAAGAAGTCAACCACTGGGACTTCCTTTGTGGCTAAGTGGCTAAGACTCCATGCTCCCAAGGCAGGGAGTCCAAGTTCAATCCCTGGTCAGGGAACTAGATCCCACATGCCGCAGCTAAGAGTTTGCATGCCGCAACAAAAGATCCAGCATGTCTCATTGAAGACTGAGGAACCCATGTTTCACAACTAAGACCCAGTACAGCCAAATAAGTAAATAAAAATAAATAAAGAAGTCAGGCACACTCAGCTTCCACTGGTGGCTGCCAGATGAGGATTTTTCAAGAGGAGCCAGGAGTCCAGATTTTTTAAATGTTGGCTTAAAGAAATATGTGCATGCCAAACAAAAGACATCTGGAGGCCAAATTCAACCCACAGACACTGTTTTCAACCCTTGAAGTACCTCTGACAGTTGCTGTGAGTACTGAATTAAATGTGTTTAAAATAAGATCAGTAATAATAATAGCAAACACTCACATCGCACTTAGTATGGGCCAGGCACCATTCATTTTGCTTGCTTTACCAATCAAATACTCATATGTAACCAGGCCTTACAACAACCTTATGGGGAGATATTACTACCACTTCCACTTTACAGAAAAGGAAAGTAAGGAAAAGGGAAGCTGAGCAATTTGCTCTGGTCACACAGTCACGATGAAGCGCAGCAGGAATGTGAGACTGGGCCCAGGTAACCTGGCTCCAGATTTCACTACATTTAATCAGAGGAGCCTGGAAAGAATCAGACATAACTTAGCGACTAAACAACAACAACAACAGTCAATACGTTGTGCTTATAAAACGTTCCATACAAATTTGACCTGTAATTGATAGTCTATGTAAGTTCCCCAACCCCATCCCCTCCTAAGCTTGAGGCAATTTCAGAAATAGAATTAGGGATTTTTCTGATGCTAAAGAGGACAGCTTGGCATGTTAGATATTGCTGTCATAATATCCAGGCAGGTGATCAGTATCATAATAAATGAAATCTACATGGTCTTGGCTGGAAGGTGGAACAGCTGTTATGACATTTGTGCTCAGCTTCTTGGCCACCAAACAACTGGGATGCTCTGAACCTGGTGAAATGCTGTATCTTCAGAAAAGACCACCAACTTCTCATGGTGACAGCCAATTTCTCCACCAAGGCTCCTAGATGGTGTGGACTGGATGGATGGATGGATGGATGGATGATGAATTGGCTCCAAAGGTACACACATCTGCATACAGTAGGAGACACTGTTATTTTGACTCTTCCCTTAGAGTCAGTCCCAAGATGGACAGTCTCAAAGCTAAATTCACTTGGTATAAATAAACAACTTAGTGTTTAATCAGTCTTAGTCAAACGTTCTCTAAAAATGGGCTCTTACAGAAGTGATTCCATTGGGAGAAATGCAACTCCAAAAATGTTCATGACACCATTGATGGGGGTAAAGGTGAGAGGAGTGTGGGAAAGCTATAACCCAAATGTCAAGCAATAAAAAATTGTATTTTGGTATATCCATAGGATTGACTATTGCTGCTGCTAAGTCGCGTCAGTCGTGTCCGATTCTGTGCGACCCCATAGACAGCAGCCCACCAGGCTCCGCCGTCCCTGGGATTCTCCAGGCAAGAATACTGGAGTGGGTTGCCATTTCCTTCTCCAATGTATGAAAGTGAAAAGTGAAAGTGAAGTCACTCAGTCGTGTCCGACTCTTAGAGACCCCATGGACTGCAGCCTATCAGGCTCCTCCATCCATGGGATTTTCCAGGCAAGAGTACTGGAGTGGGGTGCCATTGCCTTCTCCGAGGATTGATTATTAGATCACCATTAAAAACGTTGCTTACAAAGAATGCAATAGAAAAATACTTAAGATCCAATAATAAATGAGAAAAGACACAAGTTGTTTGTACAGCATATATCAAAATACATCATTTAAATGAATTTTTCTTAAAGAATAAAAAACACTGAAAATGACTCATATAATACAATACATATAATACAAGACTCATATAATAGATCAAATATTTATTGATTAACTACCAAGTACTGTAGATGCAAAGTAATGACATGAAACAAAAAAATTTCTTCCTGCTTCTAAAAGCTTTCAAAATAATCAAGGAGATGAGATGCTCTCTAATAATTACATCATAAAGAAATTTGGTAATTGGAAATGAACAATTTATAACAGTTGCTATGATACTCAGAGGAGAGAAAGCTGATCTCTGGCTATGGTGACCCAGGCAAGCTGTGAAGAGGAGCAGAATGGGAGCTGAACCAGAGGCTTACCAGGATTTCAGGAGACCAAAGGGCAATACAAGCAGGGGGTAGGATGCAAAGTTTGCACTGATGAAGGTATGGAAACATGCAAGGTATGTTTAATGTGATGCAGTGAAAAGAACCTAGGGCCTGAATTGGGACCCTGGCTCTGTAATTTCTGTAAATGATTTAAGTTAACCTCTGAGGTTACAAGTTCTTTACCTGAATGCAGGAACAATAATACATCTCAGAAGATTTCGTGTAGGTTAAACAAGATCATTCATATAGGATGCCTGGCCCATAGTGGAAAATTGTTAGAGCAAATTCTTTTGCCATCTCTTTCTCTTCTGTTTTCTTTGTCCATCCATTCACTCACTCATCCAACAAGGGTTGAGCACCCGCCACATACCAGCACTGGGCTGGCTATTGTCGGTCCATTCTCATCCAGTTCAACTCCACGCTCCTTGCTGCTCTGTGCTGTGCCCCAGGAGCCTGACAACCATGGACTGCATCACCCAGGCTCCCGTGCCCTCTGGCTTCCAGTTGGAAACACTGGCAGGAAATCTGAGGGTGGGAGGAGAAAGAAGTTGGACAATTTACCCTGCTTTCCACTTCCTCCCTGTCTCATCATGGGGGTGGTAGGCGGCTCCTCTTCCTTAGCACAGCTCTCAGCTTTTGGGGGACACAGATCCTTCTTCCTGCCCCTTCATGCCAAGGGGTGGGGATGACACTTTCTGGGGCCCCCACCATGCCTCGTGGGTTTCCTTCACCCTGAACATGATCTCTTTGTTCAATTCCCTTCAGTTAAACTCTTTTGAGTCCGCTGCTTACTGGGACTCTGACTGACATACATGATGAAGAAGGCAGACAAATCCTTGCCCCTACATTCTGATAAACAATTGCATAGGCAAAATAGTCGTGGGTACTAAGAAGAAAATAAGGCAATGTGATAAAGAGAGAGGCTACGAGGGGAGTGGGGGTGACATTTGAACAGAGACTTAAAGGCTAAGGGGGAGCCAGCCATCCAAAGTTCTGGGAGACCCCTATTTCAGGCAGAAGTGCTATATAAGAGTTTAAAGTGAAGACAACCATGAGGTATTGGAATAGTGAAAAGAGGCCACTGGGGCTGGAAATTGGTGACCTGCAGGAAGAGTGGTGGAAGAATGGTCAGAGAGGCAGGAGGGGCCAGTCGACGCTGGATGTGGTGGGCTTTGGAAAGGGACCTGGACTTAGAGATGAGGTGTACTAGGATGTTTTTGGAGGGCTGCAGGTCAAGGAGTAATTTGAGTGATGTTTTGAATCCATAATCTTCCACTGTGTGGGCAATGGATTATGCATCAGGCAAGAGTGGGAAGTTATTGCCATGGAAGAGCTGCTGGCGGCTTGAACTAGGTTGGCATTGGCAGTGGAGAGATGTGAATGAACTTGAGATTCATTTACACTATTACCCTGAGGTATCATCATATTTCAGTTCTTCCCAACCAGTGTCCTAGACCCTTAGAGGATGGTAAACACACTACTATATTTTTTAAATTTGTATTTTTTTATTTTAGTGGTTATATATTTCAAAATTAGTATGAACATATCCTGGATCATCTGTATGCCCATCTTATAATGGAATAGTGTTATCACATAATTTCAGTGGTCCCAGTTCATTTTGATTCTAAGACCTCCCAGCACCAAATGATTGCCTACAATGGCAGCATTTATCATAACGTGATGATTTTATTAAAATGTAACACACGTACAGAAAAGTATACCACTCGTAAGAACATAGCTGAATACATTTTCACAAACTGAACATTTCCATAACCAACACAGAGTTTAAGAACCTAACCCTCTAGGAACCCCTCTCCTGCCTTCTCCAAGTCACTTCCCACCCCACCTCCAGTATAACTACTGCCTTGATTTCTAGCACCATAATTTACTTTAGCTTCTTTTGGAACTTTAGATGAATGCGGAGATGAGAATTATGTAAGTAGGATGAAGCTGGCCTCTAAAAATCCCATCATGGTGTGTGGGCAGCATGGGATTCCCACTAGGGACCAGCCCTCAGTTTCAGTTCACGCTTCCTGGGCATTGTGATGAAGATCTGACCTCAGAGACTAGGAACCAAATTATCCCCAAGGCATGAAGCAATTTCATCAGCATATCACAGTGGATCCCCATCAATGGACATGGCCCAGTACAGCCACATCAGTAGTCCTGGGTATGTATTAGAATGTCTGTTTATCATGGTAGTGTGCGTCATGCAGAATAACATTTTCCCACATCTTAGATGACTCATGAGATGTTAAGAATAAAACAGTGATGTCTTGACTTCTGTCATTGCTTTCCTAGTCCGCACTCCAGCAGCTTTCCCAGGTCCAGACTAAAAGGTGTCTTCTTTAATCAGAAGGAAAGTCCAGCTGAATCTGCCCCAAGTCACAGGAAGGCTCCCATCCCTGCCCAACCAGTCCTCATTCATTACACCACCAGGGCCAGAACAAGGAAGCAGGCAAGATTTAGTTTGAATGGACTCTCTTGCTCACTCCAATTCTGGCCCCTCCTGTTACTCCAATGACCTCATGCTTCCCACTGGCCCCAGAGTCCCTCACTGGAAGCAGCATAGCCCTATCCATCAAAATGTAGCCCTCCTGCCTCCATTCTCTCCCAGTTCTGCTTTCTGTTATGTAATTATGAGTGACATCGGATTTACCCAGGGAATGCCCATGATGGTTTAGTGGAAAGAGCACTGCATTTGAGAGTTAAGGGGTCTGGTTCTAGTTCTAACATGACATCAGTTAGGATAACTAATTAGTTGAAAGTGACAGCATTCAACTTAAGCAAAAAACAAACCAAAAAAAAAAAAAAATCCCGTGATGAATGAGTTCCTACCAGGGTCAAGGATCAGATATAGCTATATCAGGGTCTCCAAGACATCATTAGGACAGACTCACTCTCTCCACATCTTGGCACTGCTGTCCTCGGCTCTCTGCCTACAGTCCTACCCTCCCAACAACCCCAACGGAGACCATGAACTTCTCTATTCCAATGTCCTGAAATCAAGTCTCTTTAGTTTTGATCACCCTCCTGGGAATACACAGCCTGATGCTCTGGTTGGCGAGGCGAGGCTCATTTGCTCATTGTGGATTTGGGAGTAAAGTTAGCACCACCCAAGATGCTAGGACAGAGTGGGAGGGGCTGATGCCCCAGAAGGACTGAGGAAGGCAACAGCCACAGGTGTCCTCTTCAGTTATTGATTAATCATAAGAGCTTGACAGATCTTTACACCTCTGGGCCTGGTTTCTCACTTGCCAAAAGAGACAGATGGACCCTACAACCTCTAATATCCCTTCTACTTTGACACATCATAACTCTACCTAATTTCCCATGGGCATGCTACATAGTATTTTTACATCCCAAAGAATAATTTCTCAAGCCAATTAAAATGGGAAGCAGTAGAGACATAACCACCTACATGATAAGTCATTTGGGAGGGGTAAGACCCACCATAGTGCAGGCCTTCCCCCTTTGCTCTGTGGGATCTCTGCCCCCAGTAACCCCGTAGAGACACAAGCCAGAGAGGCTGGTGCCAGTGGGGAGGAAGGGATGGAATCAGAACTGTCATTCATTGATTAATTCCACCAACAATGATCACTCACTTCCTATATCCCCAGCACTGTACTAGGCTCTGGAAATGAACATGAGTAAGGCACAGCCCCTGTTTCCTAAGACCACAGTCTTGAGGTGGGCACACAAAAGCAAACCGCTGATGAACAATTCAGAAGGTCATGGACTGTGGCAGGATGGTAAGGTAGATCAAGTGAGAGACACAACACCCAGTGGGAGATAGGGTTTGGGGTATAAGGAGATGAGAGAATAGTCAGGGAAGTTATTTCTAAGAGAGAGGTCCTGAACAGGGTCTGAAAGGAGAAGGGAGAATCTAGCCAGTTAAGAAAAGCAGGGAAAGAGCATTCACACAAAGCGAATCGCGGCAGGCTTGAGGGTTGCCGCTTGTTGCAAGTGGCTGCCGTGTGGAATTTAAATGGGACAGTGGCAAGAGGGAAGGCCAGGCTTGATTGTAAGGGACCTGGAGGACCAAACCAAGAAGATATACCTCCTCAGTACCATAGAGACCCTCGGGAGCCACTGAAGGATGTTAAGCAGGAAGGTAACACAATATCTCTCATATTTACAAAGCATCTACCAGTATCACATGGGGTCAGGGAGACATAAGACCAGTTGTCTTCAAGAAGTCTGTAATCACAGACTTTCCTGGTGGTTCTGTGTTTAAGGATCCACCTGTCAATGCAGGAGACAGGGGTTCAATTCCTAGTCTGGGAAGATTCCGCATGCCACAGGACAACTAAACCCACGTGCCACAACTGCTGAAGGTCATGCTCTAGAGCCCACAAGCTGCAACAAGAAAATCCACCACAGTGAGAGCCCTCGCATCACAACTAGCGAGCAGCCCTGACTTGTCATGACTGGAGAACGCCCATGTGCAACAACGAAGACACAGAACAGCCAAAAAATAAATAATCTTTTTAATTAAAAAAAAAGAAGTCAGTGATCATATCATCATAATGATAGAGGAAGGACTTCAATACTCAGTATTTGACCACTTGCTTCTGTAGTTTTGTTGTGTGTATGTCTGTTTATTCACACCTTTACCTTGTTCCACATAAAGTTCACTCTTCAGAAAAAAATGCCTGCACCTGGGACAAAGTGTTTAAAGGTGATCTATAAGTCTCTGCTAAAAATCACACCTCACAGCTGATTATAAAACAACTCAAGATCTCTTAGCCACCAAATATTATTACAAGGATTCTCATGTGGCGCTAGTGGTAAAGAACCTGCCTGCCAATGCAGGAGACATAAGAGACACTGATTCGATTCCTGAGTCGGGAAGATCCCCTGGAGGCAGGCGAGGCAACCCACTCTAATATTCTTGCCTGGAGAAGCCCATGCACAGATGAGCCTGGAGGGCTACAGCCTATAGGGTCACAAAGAGTCAGACACGACTGAAGGGACATAGCACACATGCATGCAGGCACAACAATCCATTGGCATCCAGTGGAGACACCTGGGACTCTCTGCTGGCTGCTCACAGAGGTCCATAGGTCTGCCTTCTACAGAAGGGAGAAAGTCCTATATTCTACAGAAGATTGTTCTGCCCAGTGGAAATCACAGCACTCTGCACACCCAGGCTTGATGGTAAGAGACTATTCCTAATGGCATAAATCCTCAGAGTATCATGTGTCTGGAGGAAAAGCAGAGATGCATCTGAACACCAGGACTGCCGTAGAATGAAGAGAAACAAGGAGAAGCACTGAGTTGTGAAAACAACATCTACCCGATCAACCTAAGTGCAAGTAAAAGTTGCTCAGTCGTTTCTGACTCTTTGTGACCCCATGGACTATACAGTCCATGGAATTCTCCAGGTCAGAATACTGGAGCGGGTAGCCTTTCCTTTCTCCAGGGGATCTTCCCAACCCAAGGATCAAACCAGGGCCTCCTGTATTGCAGACAGATTCTTTACCAACTGAGCTATCAGGGAAGCCCTGGTCAACCTAAAATGGGACCTAGAAAAGAAATGGCTAAATCTCTCATAAATTAAGGAATAAATGAAAAAATGGCTGGTTTCCACAGAAGTTTGACATTCTCAGTCCGCTACAAAAACAGTCGATTTTTAATCATGCAAGATAACAGGGACCTTTGCCAAATGTCCTGCAGAATGAGGAGTAAATTTTTTAGCTTATATTTGACTTGGAAATGCATTCTATTTTTTTTTTTTTGGACTAGCTTTAACTTTCAAACTATTTCACTGAAGATTAAGTAGCAATGACTGTGACAATGACATCTCCTTAGAGTCTGTTGCAATTTTCAAAGCTTATTTATATCCATTGTCTCATTCAAGCTTCTCAGTAACCCAACTCAGTGACTTAATTAGCAAATGCCCATCTTATAGACAAGGAAGTGAGGCTCAGAGAGCCTCCACATCTACTAAAGTGGCTGAGCTGATCTCAAACCCAGGCTTCTTACTTGAATCCGAGATTTTTTCCTAGGAAGGGCTGAAAGAAGCCAAAACCAAAAAAAAACTGGGTTGCAAAAAATAAAGTGCTGACTGCCGAAGCTTTACATGAGGACAAGAAATTAATAACAAAGAGACCATTTTTCATGTGGACTCAAAATGTGAGTTCTCAGTTTTGTTTCTATTTGTACGGGAGCTTTGTCATTTTAAAAGGCCCTTTCTTCTCACTCAAAATGAGAAAATACCTTCTGACAGCCATGCAATTAGTAGAGCCTTCAGATATTGATTTCCTCTGTTCCTTGGTATTACCCTTTTTCATAGGGCTCCACACAGGCTCCCGATAGAAGGGAAGCTGGAGTTTCTGAATTGGCCTCTGAAGTAATTTAGCTGTTTCCCGTCACCATCTCTCAGCTGCATTCCCAAGGCTTCCTCCTCCCTCCTCAGCTGCATCTAAGAGTGACTGCTAGGCAGAGATTTGAAAAAGGGAAAGGAGATGGGTAGGGGGAAAGGACTGAGAATAGGAAAGGAGAGGGGGATGAAGAGAAACAAAATCAATCCCTGAGTGGAGCCCCATCAAATTCTTGTGTAAAAGTTATATTTCCCCTTGAAAAAAGGAGAGGGGGTGGAACATAAAACAGAAATTACCAGTGATACTACTATCAGGATTTCTTCACTTATTCCACATTTACTGAGATCCAACTGATACCAGGGGCTTTCACAGGCTCTGAGAATGCACACAACTGGCAAAAACCAATGTAATTCTTACCTTTATTTAGAGTACAGTGGTGCAAGTTGTGTTCCCCAGGAAGTTGACTCTGAGACAGATTAGAAAGCATACATTGTGTTAGAGAGTGTCCTCAGGAGTAATATCCATGCAGAGAAGGCAAGTTAGCAGGACTGAGCATCCTCTGATGCAGTCAAAATGTGAAACAGCCTCAAGGGAAGCCTGAGCCAGCCCCACATGGGGTTCCAAAGAGGGGTGACTTTTCAGACCTGTCCCTAGATAAGTGAGAAAGCCAGACCTTCACACCCCATGTAGATCAATCATTGAAAGGGAGTGTGGCCTCGGGGGGTGGGGTGGTGCTGGGCATCTTTCTCCAGTTGACTCAGGGCCAAGGGGGTTACACTTCCAGCAGTGGGGGCAATAATAGCCTTTGATCCTGAAGGTGGATCTGAGCAGCTCATCAGAGCCTCCAGCACATGTAGTCTGGTAGAGGGGGCAGCAGCTTTAACATAATCATAAAAAAATGTATGCACAGCAATTTGGGCTGCAAAGGAGAGGTGCATGGTACCTGAGAAAGTGCAGCCAAGATGAAAGGAGACATTGGGTTTCGGGCAGGGGAAGCCTATCTGCAAAGCCCTGAACTGGGAAGGCATGGGAAGGGAAATGGGTTGGAGAGCATCCCTGAAGGGAAAAAGGAATTAAGTGCCACCTGTCAGTTACTGTGTTCAGCACTTTCAATTCATCCTTTAGTTCACTTCACAACCCCATGAGGAAGGTATTGCTCCCAGGTCCTTCTAGCATCTCTTGAGATCAAAGAACAACATTCCTTGGAGCCATGTGAAGCCAGAAGTGACAGGCCTGATGGTCATGGAGTCAAAAGCACAATGAACTGATGGGGGCTGAGATCAAACTAGCCAGTTCTCTGAGCAGAGAGAGGAATTTTAAGGAAAACAGAGAAGCTAGCTGACTTGGACGCCTTTGTGGAAAATAAAAAAGGAAAGCTATCAATATAAACTGAAGACCAAAGCAAAGTTTACTGAATTCACACATAATAGCATTGATCATTATAACAAAATTCAATAAAATTTTAGATCTGATTTATTCTTACATTCATTTAGCAATGCTGCATTTTGGAAACTGCAGAAATCAAGTAAACTGTTCTGAAACAGAATAAGATGACTCTCAAGGCAGCTAGAAATACACTGTAATGAAAGAGAATTTTAAAAAAATATTTTTTGTTAAGCAATTATGTACTGATTTCTATATCTGATGGTGCAAAATTTGTTGAAATAAGTCAATCTGCAAAGCAAAAATCACATAATAACAATTCCTTTTTTCATTAGAAAAAGTACGTATATGTAAGAAAAATGTGCATAGCAGAAGTTCCCACTTGAGCCTCTGCAGTGTCTCCTGCAGATCTATGGTAATACTGGCCAGAAGTGCATTTCCCTCCAGGGTGGGGGCGACTAGGACACCTCCCTAGAGAAAATTCATCCCAACTAAAGCAGTGGGAGCCTGGAAATTTGCGGCTTAGAAGGACAAGACTGAGAAAGCCTGTTTTGGTGTCATATTTGGGTTTCAGTCACTTCCTAGCTATGTGACTTCAACCAAATGACTAATCCCCTACTAAGCCTCAGTCTTCTTATCTATAAAATGGACTGTGAGAACCCCTGTGAAGTTTTGAAAGTTGAGTGATCCTTCACATTTAGAAATGGAACACCAACCATGGGCAATAATATGAGAAGGCACTCTTAGAGCTACTCAAAGTATGGTCCTCAGACTCACAGTAGCACCTTGGAACTTTGCTAGCGGTGCAAATTATCAGGCTCAATGGTAAAGAATCCGTCTGCCAAGGCAGGAGACACGAGAGACGTGGATTCAATCCTTTGGTCAGGAAGATCCCCTGGAGTAGGAAATGGCAACCTATTCCAGTTTTCTTGCCTAGAAAATACCATGGACAGAGGAGCCTGGCGGGCTCCAGTCCAAGGAGTCTCAAAGAGTCAAACATGACTGAGCGACTGAACATGAGCATGCACACATCCCACACCAGCCTGGCTGATTCTGAATCTCTGAAAGTGGGAGACCAGAAATCTGGGTTTGAGTAATTTTCCTGGCAGAGTGACCAAGCATCCAAGATTGTCCGGGGTTGAGGAGCCTCCCGAAATGAGGAATTTCCAGTGTTAAAACTGTCAAGTCCAGGGCAGTCTGAAATGGATTGATTACTCTAACTCCACATGATTCTCATGTGTGCTAAAGTCTGAGAACCACTGTTCTAACAGAGGTATGTGTACTTTAAAATTCATATAACATTGTGGGTGAGATGCTTGAAGATTCCATTGGAGATTTTCACAGATCCTTCGGGGACAGCTGTGAATTACTGCTTTAAGGTAAGCCAATATTTATTGAGCATCCTTTGCAGGTCAAAAGTTTGGATGAATGCTCTTTATTTTACCTCTTTGATCATATAGCATCTTCAGAGAGGTAGGTATTTTAATCCTCACCTAGAAAGCTGAGACTTAAACTAGTAAGTAACCTGCCTATAGGATCACGATAGGCTAGTAAGCCAAAGGGGTTCAAGAATGTCACTTTCTAGAGCCTGTGTTGGTTCCATTAAACCCATGCTTCCTCAAGAGTGAAAGACATGCTGCGGTCCATGGGGTCGCAAATAGTCGGAAACGACTTAGCGACTGAATAGTAACAACAGAGCAGACCTAAAGAAAACAAGGAGTCTTTGGACTTCAGTGACTTGTTCATGGCCAACAAGTTCTAAGAGAACGAGAATGAGGCCTGCTTGACTGTAGGGGGAAACCCAGCTCATCCCATCAAAAGCATCTCCTTCTCTGTTAGAGTCACCCTTCATACCTGGGTCTCCCAACTTCCAAGCCAATGCTCTTCCCATTCAGCCAAAGTGCCTATGCATTGTTACCTTTTCAGATATTGCAAAACATCACTCAAAGTATAACAGTGGTAAGCAGGTAGGAGAAATATTGCTTAACTGACATTTGAAGGCATTCTCAATTAAAAAAAAAAAATTTGTAGCATCAATACTGAAAACATTTATTACACATCTGAAACTTCACTTAGAATTAGACAATGTGGACAAATCACTTATAAATTCATTTATTATTAAAAAGTCTGTATGCACTCCCTACATTAGGCAGAGTCTCTGCTAGGTCCTGGGGGCAGAGTGATGTCAGCCAGACACTCTCCCTGCCCTCATAATGCTTCAGTCTAGCAGGGAAGACGGGTATGAAGTAAACATATGCAGGTAAATTATAATAGGCATTGAAAAGGGAGAGAAAAAAGAGGGACCTAATTTGTGAGGAGAAGGGTTGGGAAGATGAGTATCAAAGGATTTCCAACCTAATTTAGATGGTATTAATACATCTCTAGACAAACTAAGCAAAGGCTTTGTCTGGTGTAGATGGAAAAAAAAAAAAAACTAAGGACAGTTGTGGCATGGTGATTGAAGGGCAAGCAGTCACATGTTTAGTTAAATGTTCTCAGAGATGGAACTAACACTGTTAGAACTCCCAACAGCTTGGCACTTCTTCAGCAAACTTTCATTTAGAATGAAGAGCAGGCTTCCTGGAGTTCCAGAGCAGTGTTCTCTGGAGCCATACTGGAGCCTGTGACAACAGAGAAATACCCGCTCCTATATACATTTATCAAAATATCCTCCAAAATATTTTGAACCAAGTGAGAAAAATTAATAAAAGCTCTATGATCAAAAGACATGACAACCATGACTTGTTGATATATGGCAGAAACCAACACAATATTGTAAAGCAATTATCCTCCAATTCAACATAAAAATTTTTAAAGACATGACAACACATAAAGCCTTGCATTGCCCAATCTTTTGCATACATTGTCAAACCTTATAATATAAACCTGCCTGGTGAACAATTTGAGGACCTTGGAGCCAGGAAACTCAGGGCTGACTGGATATGGCTGTTCCCATCACACAATGCAGAGAAGTAACACAAGCAACAATACCCTGTCTTCACTTAAAATTTTGTTATTTTTTTCACTATGAATTTATTTCATATTTATTTTTAAATTTTTGCATTAATATATAATTTTAACTGATTAAAAAGTTTTTCAGTATCCCTGTGAATTTTGCTGCCAGAAGTGAGAGCCTCACTTGCTTTACCCTAATCTTGACCCTAGTCCTGAGTTCATCATGTAGAGACTTCAACTTTTAGCATTTCCAAAGACAGGAATCTATAACAGGTATAACTGTGTGCCTTTTCCTGGGGTGTGTCCTTTTGTTTCAGCACAAGCTTGAATAATGTCAGATGTATACTTCAGGAAAATGGATTTCCCTTTTGAAATTTTGTTTTCAGCACATGCCATCTCTTGAAAATTGTGATCTGAGTGGAAGAAAGTGGCCATTCTTCTGCCAAGTTCTGTTGCATAGAAAATGCTGGTGGTTGGATGATGTTAAAAAGCAACATCTGGTTTCAATGCTACCTTTTTCTCCTTAGAGTCATTTTTAGAAAATTTGCCACTTTTTATATATGCTCAGGACATAGTCCACAGTCTTAATATTGGGCTCAGAATAAGATGTTAGAACATATACTTACTTAAACATTTCCTTCTTACTAAGATTTTGGAGGCACATTTTCTCAACTAACAAGAAGCCAGGTACAATTTGAATCAAACTAAAGAATGACATTTCCCTGGTCTAGGTTCCTAGTTCTGACTGGACAACATCCAAATGTACCACCCATTGTTCAAGAAACGTCACAAAATTCCTCGAACACAATTAAATGTGTGTTTGCTTTCAACTCTAAGGGACAAGGCACACAGCACCTTCCCAGATGATTGTTTTAAAAGGTGCAATGAAATCAAGTATGCACTGATGAAGTACAGCGGTCCTAAGGAGGCTGAGCACTCCCAACCCAGATCCCAGTGTTAGAACTTCTCAGCCAACTGGATGCAAATGCACAAAGGAATAAAAACAAAGCCTCACCCAGCTCCACAAAGTACTAGCTGAGTGATCTTCAGCAAGTAACTTAATCTCTCTTTTTCTCATGTGTTCAATGGGCCAATTCAGGTTTCACTCTTGGTGTTCTTGTAAGGTTGAAAAGAATATCTCTTCTCAACAAAATAGTAGCAAACTGAATCCAATAACACATAAAAAAGATCACATACCATGACCAAGTGAGATTCATCCCAAGTTCACAGGGATGGTTCAACATACATAAATTAATCAAAAGAAAAGATAAAAACCACATGATCATCTCAATAGACGCAGAAAAAGCATTTGACAAAATTCAACATCTATTCATGACAAAAATTCTTAGCAAAGTAGGTATAGTGGGGACATCCCCACTATAGCAAAAGCTATTTATGACAAACCCAAAGCCAATATATTAAATACTCAATGGTGAAAAGTTGAAAGTCTTCCCCCTAAAATATGGAACAAGACAAGGATGCCCACTTCCACCACTTCCCTTCAACAAAGTAGTGGAAGTCCTAGCTACAGAAATCAAACATGAAAAAGAAATAGAAGGTATCCAAATGGTAAGGGAAGAGGTAAAATTGTCATTACATGCAGATATGACACTATATGTAGAAAACCCTAGAGACTCCACACAAAAACTACTAGAACTGATAAACAAATTTTGCAAGGTAGCAGGATACAAGATGAACATACGTAAATTGGTTGCATTTCTCTACACCAACAACGAAACATCAGAAAAGAAATGTAAGAAAAAGAATACCTTTTAAATCATAACTACAAAAATAAAACACTTAGGAATAAACCTCAACAAGGAGGTGAAGGTCTTATATGCTGAGAACTATAAAATATTTAAAAAGGACACTGAGGACAATTCAAAGAAATGGAAAGATATTCTATGTTCCTGGATTGGAAGAATTAATATTGTTAAAATGGCCATACTACCCAAAGCAATCTATAGATTTAATACAATTCTTATCAAGCTACCCAAGAACTTTTTTAATGGAACTAAAACAAATAATCCTAAAATTCATGTGGAATCATGAAAAACGCAGAATTGCCAAAGCAATCTTGAAGAAAAAGAACAAAGTAGGAGGCATAACCATCCCAGATTTCAGACAATACCACAAATCTATAGTAATCAAAACAGTGTGGTATTGAGACAAAAACAGACATACGGGCCAGTGGAACAGAATAGAGAGATCAGAAATAAACCCACACACCTACAGTCAATTAATCTGCAACAAAGGAGGCAAGAATATACAATGGGAAAATGACAGTTTCTTTGGCAAGACAACATAAGCAAAACGTTCTCTGACATAAATTACACCAATGTTTTCTAAGGTCAGATTCCCAAGGCAATAGAAATAAAAATGAAAATAAACAAATGGAACCTAATCAAACTTACAAACCTTTGCACATCAAACAAAATCATAAACAAAATGAAAAGACGACCTACAGAATGGGAGAAAATATTTGCAAATGATGTGACCAGCAAAGGTCACATAATATACAAACAACTCATATAACCTGACAACAAAAAACACATGACCCAATCAAAAAATGGGCAGAAGAACTAAAGAGACATTTCTCCAAAGAAGACATAGAGATGACCATCAGGTATATGAAAAGATGCTCAACATCGCTAATTATTAAAGAAATGCAAATCAAAACTACAATGAAGTAGTACCTCACATCAGTCAGAATGGCCATCATCAGTCAGAATGGCCATCATCAAAAAGTCTACGAACAATAAATGCTGGAGAGGGTGTGGAGAAAAGGGAACTCTCCTACACTGTTGGTGGGAATGTAAGTTGGTGCAGCCACTGTGGAAAATAGTATTGAGATCCCATAAAAAAAAAAGCTAGGAATAAATCTAAAATACGACCCAGCAATTTCACTGCTGGGCACACATCCTGAGAAAACCACAATTCTAAAAGACACATGTACCCCAATATTACAATAACCAGGACATGGAAGCAACCTAGATGTCTATTGACAAATGAATGGATAAAGAAGTTGTGATACATTTATGCAATGGAATATTACTCAGTTGTAAAAAGTAACTTTTTTTTGAGTCAGTGGTAGTGAGGTGGATGAACCTAGAGCCTCTCATACGGAGTGAAGTAAGTTAGAAAGAGAAAAACAAGTATCACATATTAACACATATATTTGGAATCTAGAAAAATGGTATTGATGAACCTAGTAGAGGATGGACTTGTGGACGCAGCACGGGAAGGTGAGGGTGGGACAAATTGAGAAAGCAACCTTGACATTTATACACTATCATGTGTAAAATAGTGGGAAGTTGCTAAATAACACAGGGAGACCAGTCTGTGATGACCTAGAGGGGTAAGATGAGGGCAGGGGAGCAACAGGAGGGAGGGAAGGTATATATACATATATATACATAAAATTTATGAATGATTCACATTGTTGTATGACAGAAAGCAACACAAAACTCAAAAGGAATTTCCACCAATGAAAAAATAAATTAAAAAAAAATTTTTAACTACAATGAAATACCACCTCACATCAGTCAGAATGGCCATCATTAAAAAGTGTGCAAATAACACATGCTTGAGAGGGTGTGGAGAAAAGGGAACCCTCCTACACTGTTGGTGGGAATGTAAGTTGGTGCAGCCACTATGGAAAACAAAATTGAGGTTCCTCACAAAATTAAAAATAAAATATCATATGATCCAGCAATCCCACTCCTGGGCATATATCCAGACAAAACTATAATTCAAAAAGATACATGTACCCTGTGTTCATAGCAGCACTATTCACAATAGCCAAGACATGGAAACAACCTATATGTCCATCAACAGATGAACAAATAAACATACACTACATATACACAATGCAGTACTACACAGCCATATAAAAGAATGAAATAATGCCATTTGCAACAACATGGATGCAACTAGAGATTATCACACTAAGTGAAGTAAGTCAGAAAGAGAAAGACAAATACCATATGATGTTAATTACATGTAGAATCTAAAATATGAGGCAAATGAACTTATCTATAAAACAGAAACATAGAATAAACTGGTGGTTGCCAATGGGGAGAAGGGAGGCATGGGTCTGGACTGGGAGTCTTGGATTAGCAGGTGCAAACTCGTATATACAGAATCGATAAACAACAAGGTCCTATTGTACAGCACAAGGAAATATATTTAATATCCTGTGATAAATGATAATGGAAAAGAATGTGAAAAATAGTATATAACTGAATCACTTTTCCATATAGCACTGATGAACACAATACTGTAATTCAACTATACTTCAGTAAAAAATAAGAAAAAAAAAAGAACCAGTGAACTTGAAGATAGGTAAATAGAAATGAAACATACTGAAACACAAAGACGAAAAAGAGAGGAAAACACAACAAATTAAACAAAAACAAGACAGACAAGAGCTATGGCACAATACAAGCCAATGGCTGAATATGTGGCTGGTAGGGATAAATCAGGAGCTTGGAGTGAACATACACACACTACTATATATAAGACAGATTACCAACAAGGACCTATTTATAGCACAAGGAACATCACCATTCTGTGATAATTTATATGAGAAAAGAACCTAAAAGAAGAATTAATATATGTGTATGTATAACTGATTCACTTTGCTGAACAAACGAGATGAACACAACATTGTAAATCAACTATACCCCAATAAAATTAAAATTTTAAGTAAAGAAAAGAAACTCTGCTCGTGGCACAGACTTCTTGTGGCCCCCCACACCCATCTCCTCTTACTCTATAGGAATAGAAATCCTAATTTTTGTAGCTGCAATGCATGGTTGTGTAGAACAAAGGCGACATTTCTCAGTTTCCTTTACAGCCAGATGTACTCATGTGACTAAATTCTGGTCAAAGAAATAAAAGCAACAACTAGTGATGGGGAGCCAGGCGGCATCCTGGGCCATGAGTACAAGGGCAATACCTAGGAATGGCAGAGCCACAAGACAGGAGGAACTCAGATCTTTAGTTTTCCCAGAGCCATCAGATCAGCTGTGGACTCCATATGTCCTGACTCTTCTGTGAGTGACAAGTAAAATTCTCTGATATAATAGCCATAACAGAGATCCAAAGTAAGAGTGGCTTATATAAGACAGAAAGATTGAGGGCAGGAGGAGAAGGGAGTGACAGAGGATAAGATGGTTGGTTGACATCACCGACTCAATGATATGAGCCTCTGGACACTCCAGGAGATAGTAAAGGACAGGGAAACCTGGCATGCTTCAGTCCATGGGGTCGCAAAGAGTTGGACATGACTTGGTGACTGAACAACAAACGTCAGTTATGAAGATGATGGTGATGGTTAGGAAATCTACCTCTACTACCCCTCGGAAAAGCATCAGACAATTAGAATAAAATGAAGAGCTACACAATTTGAAAGACATTTCCCTTTTCCTCTTCTACTCCATTCTCTGATTGAAGCGACAGTCTTACAATATACATCCACCTATGATCATTTCATGTGATTCTTTTTCATTCATTACAAACATGCCTGAGCAGAAGGAAAACATGTCTAAACTACCTGAAAAATCAAATTGTCTCACCATATGCTTTATACTGAAAACCTCCAAGAATCAACAATTGTTAACATTTTCCATATTTGCTTCAGATGAATTTTTAAATAAAGCATCACAGATGTAGTTGAAGCCTCTGACCTCACCCATCCAGTTTCCGACAGGTAACAACACTTTTGAAGTGGCTGAGTACCTCCCCATTGTGTCAAATCAGTTCAGTTGCTCAGTCATGTCCAACTCTTTGTGACCCCATGGACTGCAGCACACCAGGCCTCCCTGTCCATCACCAACTCCTGGAGCTTGCTCAAAATCATGTCCATCGAGTCAGTGATGCCATCCAACCATCTCATCCTCTGTTGTCCCCTTCTCCTCCTGCCTTCAATCTTTCCCAGCAACAGGGTCTTTTCCAATGAGTCAGTTCTTCGCATCAGGTGGCCAAAGTATTGGAGTTTCAGCTTCAGCATCAGTCCTTCCAATGAATATTCAGGGCTGCTCTCCTTTAGGATGGACTGGTTGGATCTCCTTGCAGTCCAAGAAACTCTCAAGAGTCTTCTCCAACACTACAGTTCAAAAGCATCAATTCTTCAGTACTCAGCTTTCTTTATAATCCAACTCTCACATCCATACGTGACCACTGGAAAAACCATAGCCTTGACTAGACAACTTTGTTGACAAAGTAATATCTCTGCTTTTCAATATGCTGTCTAGGTTGGTCATAACTCTCCTTCCAAGGAGTAAGCGTCTTTTAATTTCATGGCTGCAATCACCATCTGCAGCGATATTGGAGCCCAGAAAAATAAAGTCAGCCACTGTTTCCACTCTTTCCCTATCTATTTGCCATGAAGTGATGGGACCGGATACCATGATCCTAGTTTTCTGAATGTTGAACTTTAAGCCAACTTTTTCACTCTCCTCTTTTACTTTCATTAGGAGGCTCTTTAGTTCTTCTTTGCTTTCTGCCATAAGGGTGGTGTCATCTGTGTATCTGAAGCTATTGATATTTCTCCCAGCAATCTTGATTCCACTTGTGCTTCATCCAGCCTGGCATTTCCATGATGTACTCTGCATATAAGTTAAATAAGCAGGGTGACAATACACAGCCTTGGCGTACTCCTTTCCTGACTGGAACCAGTCTGTTGCTCCATGTCCAGTTCTAACTGTTGCTTCTTGATCTGCATACAGATTTCTCAGGAGGCAGGTAAGGTGGTCTGGTATTCCCTTCTCTTGAAGAATTTTCCACAGTTTGTTGTGATCCACACAGTCCAAGGCTTTGGCATAGTCAATAAAGCAGAAGTAGATGTTTTTCTGGAACTCTTTTGCTTTTTCGATGATCCAACAGATGTTGGCAATTTGATCTCTGGTTCCTCTGCCTTTTCTAAATCCATCTTGAACATCTGGAAGTTCACACACATTGAAGCCTGGCTTGGAGAATTTTGAGCATTATTTTGCTAGTGTGTGAAATGAGTGTGATTGTGCAGTAGTTTGAACATTCTTTGGCATTGCCTTTCTTTGGGATTGGAATGAAAATTGACCTTTTCCAGTCCTGTGGCCACTGCTGAGTTTTCCAGATTTGCTGGCATGTTGAGTGCAGCACTTTCACAGCATCATCTTTGAGGATTTGAAATAGCTCAATTGGAATTTCATCACCTCCACTAGCTTTGTTTGTAGTTATGCTTCCTAAGGCCCACTTGACTTCGCATTCTAGGATGTCTGGCTCTAGGGGAGTGATCACACCATCGTGGTTATCTGGTCATGAAGATCTTTTTTGTATAGTTCTTCTGTATATTCTTGCCACCTCTTCCTAATACCTTCTGCTTCCGTTAGGTCCACACCATTTCTGTCCTTTATTGTGCCCATCTTTGCATGAAATGTTCCCTTGGTATCTCAAATTTTCTTGAAGAGATCTCTAGTCTTTCCCATTCTAGTGTTTTCCTCTATTTCTTTGCGTTGATCACTGAACAAGGCTTTCTTATCTCTCCTTGCTATTCATTGGAACTGTGCATTCAAATGTGTAACCCATTGTGTATTTATGTCTTAATGAGTATATACATCCATAAGAAATATGTAAGGCAGCTTTGGAAAAGTTTTAATCTTACAATACTACTTTTACATATATTTAATCTTACTTATATACACTGTGTGTAACACTTGGCAACTTGCTTATTTAGGAGACTATAAAAAAAACAATGTGACAACAATCAGCCTTGTTAAATGTGGATAGGGGAGTGTAATATTTTTCTCTATGCTTTTTGCAGATTTAAAATACATTTATAAGCACAGTTTTTAAATAAAAAGTAAGGGAATTTTAAAAACTACTGATAAGCTGTGTTGATTTACAAAATCACTAAGACCACTCAGGTTGGGGATGGAAGTAGGTGGGATAGCATGGCTCATTATTTCCTAAATATTTTACCCTATATATGTAAGCAAATATATTTTCTAAATTCAACATGTAAAAATTCTGAACTTTCCCAGCAGATATGTGAATAGATGACTTTACAAATGTAGTCTAACTTTCTAAAACACCCATCACAGTTTTTTTTTTTCTTAAAATACTCAATTCAGGTATATTTAGATAGACATGTTGTTGTTGCTGTTGTTGCTGTTGTTGTTCAGTTACCAAGTCATGTCTGACTCTTTGCAACCCCATGGACTGCAACATACCAGGCTCCTCTGTCCTCCACTATTTCCTAGAGTTTGCTCAGATTCACATCCATTGAGTTAGTGATCCCATCTAACCATCTCATCCTTTGCCACCCCCTTCTCCTTTTGCCTTCAACCTTTCCCAGTATCAGGGTCTTTTACAATGGATAGACGTAATTCTATCTATAAAATAGCATGTCTGACAAAACTACTTTTTTATTATACTTATTGTGACTAATTTTGGTAGGCGATCAGTGAAACTCTTTCAAACATAAAAATATTAGATTTAGATTAAAAAAGAATCATTTATTCTTGGGCCTAGGAATAAAAATGCATATATTGGGGTATCAATTTTATAAGACTGGTATCTCCCTCATATTTTGTTTATATGGCCTAGTCACGCAAAGATAACACCTATTTCTCACATTTTCCCCACCATGAGAGGAGTAACAGTGACAATTTTTTGTAGAACCTATGTGTTCTAAAGAACAGAAAGAAAAGAATGTGTTTGGAAACTGAACCCATTTGCCCCACCTCCCAAGCCAGAGCTGACAACTGGGCTTGCTGACCTGAGCTAGGCTTGGTCAGTTCCAATGTCTGACCCAGAATTTGGACTTAAGGTACAAAGTCAGGGTCCTTTGGTTACATAAGCTAAGCAAGGAAGGGTGATGTTGTGAGTTGTGCAGTGGCCATGCACAGAAAAGCAGATAGAGCTGGTCCACAGACAATGAGAAGAGACAAGAGGGAGGACGGAGAAGCAGGGATAAGGGGCCACAGATCCCAGAGAGGACAGTCACCTACAGCACAGGCATTCCGGTCTACCCTGAAGCCCCCAACACTAGTCATCCTTGGATTTCATGAGCTAACCTTGTGTCCTTGGAGTGAAGCCCTTGTCCTCTTTATGTTATATCATGCATGTATATATGTATATCTGTAAATATTATCCTTCATTTATTTTTGCTTGAGCTACTGTGAAGGTTTCTGTTACCTGCAAGCAAAAGAGCGTTGACTCTGATGACTCCCAGTGCAGGCACTCTGTGAGGCTGCCACCCGCCACCTCACCTCGCCTTATAAATAGTGGCGCTTTAATAAACTCATACACAATGAGGACTCATCAGGAAATGACTGGCACCACGGTGTTTTCCCTCGGAGAGCTGTCAAATTAAAAACAAGTAGATAGTCTCCATGTGGGTGTTCCTTGGACTTTTATTTGGCAACTAAGCCATCACTTATTGTTTCTCAGACGCCATTTACATGAGATCAATAATCAGAAATTTTCCAGATGCAGTTACTCTGATAGTGTGTGCCAGTCATCTCAGTAAACACAAAATCCTGAACTTGATTTTTCTGCTAAAGCAATCAACAGGGAACACACAGCCACATTTCTGGTTCCACCCCTGGAGCTTGCTCATACTCTGATGGTATTATTGGCCATTTGAAGACTACACAACTGCTGGACGCCCTTCAAATTGTCAAGCAATTACCCCAAATAACACTGTGTTGGAAAAATACCTTGGATTTCTCCATAAAAAGGGAACATGATGAGAAGAACAAGGTAACTTGTAAATCCAATGGCTTTTACAAAATAAGAAACAAAAATAAAAATGACACTTAACACTGCCCACATAGATGGACCTAATCGCTTGATTTTTTTTAATTTGAATCCAATTATCAACTAAAGATCATTGAGGAACCTAGACCAGATCTCATGTAATAGACATCCCATCACTGAGGCAGGAATAAGAAGTGGTCGAAAATGATAAGTATGGCGTCTAGCTGGGCTGACTTAGGCTTGGGACTAGGCTCTGCTTCTAAAGGGATGTGTGACTTGGGATGGGTGGCCCAACCTTTCTGAATCTTGGTTTCCCCATCTGAAAAATAGGGATAATAATAATGACTACCCTGTGTGAGGACGAAACAAGATACTGCGTATAGAGCAGATAGCACACCTGCACGCAGGGACTCTGGGTAATTGTTAGTGGTAACTATTATTGTCATTGTTGAAGTGGCTGTTATCACGGGGTAGCCTGTTAAGCTGAAGGCTGCTGAGACTCATAGGTCTGGATTTCAAGCTATTTTTGCAAGCAATGAACTACTAAAAATAGGAGGCAGTGTTTACTCTCATAGCTTCGGGGAACAGCTATGACTTGGTCTCTGACCAAGTAGATTCAGTGGTGGAGCAAACGGCCTTCCAACTGCCTCTCAGTTCAGACCACATCCTGACTGGACCTCAATCCAGGGAGGTTTGGACAACCCAGAAAAGCAGGCTGAGCAAAGCTCTCTAGGCCAGGCCCTTGAGAAGGCTTCCCAAGACAAATGGGCCTATGTATGATCTTTCCTGTTTCACCCAGGAGACTGCACAATGGCACTTCCTGGTTCTTTTTCTCACCACTACCCCACGTATTGCTGGGGCCAGGATCTTAGGGAATCATAGGACATATGGCTCTGATGCAGAAAGGACCTTCCTTATGTCCCAACAGTTGAGCAGTGAAGGGGACTTTGCTACAACCCATCCTGTGGACTATCCTGACCATAATCCTAGAGTTGAGAGCCATCCAAACCTGATCCACTCCTGGTCCAAGGGACCCACCAAAGAGGACCCAAGGGACTCACCTCCAGAAATAATACCTCCCAAAGTCTCTTAGAGACCTGCCATACACCTTTGCACCTTAACTGGAAACTGTACACATTTCCTGCATTTGATGCTTCCAACTATAGAAAACATGATCTCAATGCCAGTACGTTGGATAGCTCACTTGACTATACACACACACAAACACACACCCATACACACACCCACAGGTATGGAATGTATGTGTGTATGTGTGTGTGTTCTACAAATACAGAGGATTGACAAGTTTTCTTTTTCTTGTTTCTCCTTGACTTCATCTTGCAATCTATAATATGTGCCCCATGTGTCTGAGTCTATAGTGCTGTCACAGTCACCAGCAACTGATGAATGATGTCTAATATCGTAATGACTTCTTTATTATAACTATTTTTGTTATCAAAATTTTGGTGAAAATTTCCCAGTAAAGTCTATAAAGAAAGGAACAGGAGGTAAGAATAAAAGAAGATTGTTGTACTGTGTATCAAGATGCATTAAGAGTCAGTATCCATGCACAAATTTTACTCACACACAGATACAAAAGCACTGAATAAAATCATGGATCCTAGATTATGAAAAGGATTTAAGATTATTCACATGCTAGTTAACTGAAAAAACTGATACATTAATTTGTAGACAATATGACTGTCTACAATAAGAACAATCCAAAAGACTCTTTTGACAAACCACAAGAATTAAAGTTTGTTGGATACAAATGAATATTCAAAAAAAAAAAAGTAATGATCCCTTATCGCAACAGAAAACAAGATTCCATTAACGGTAGTAACGAAAACCTGGAGAACTTACAAAAAAGCCTAACAAAGGAAATATAAGATCTTTATGGATAAAGCTTGATTGAGGCACAGATTGATTCCATATCTAAGTGAAAGGATATGGCATGTTCACACATGGAATGGGAAGACCCAAATCAGTCTATAAGTTCATTGTAATTATGATTAAAATCCGTAATTTTTCCCATGGCACTTGACAAGTTGATCTATAAGTTAATATCAGAACAAAAAAATAACAAGATAGAAGAGCAAAGACAATTCTCCACACTAGATAGGAAAGCTTATTATGAAGCTATAATTTCAGAAGAATGGCAATGGGGGAGAAACAGACAAATAGAACAGCAGAACAGAACAGAGAGCCCGTAAACAGATCCAGGCTTATGGGAAAACTTGATAAATGACAGAGATAACATACAAATCAGTAGGGAGAGGATAAAGACTATTCCATAAATAGTGTTGGATAAGTTAGTTTTCCATATGGAAAAACAAATTTTTAATACATACTTCCCCCATCACAAATTAATTTTAATGTCAATTCAATAGCTAAAGTGGAAAACAAAACTTTAATATTTTTACGATCTTGGGGTTTGGAAAGATAAAACATTAAGAATAAGGTGGGTAAATCTGACAATGGTAAAGTTTTTAATGTTAACCATCATTTTAAAAAGTGAAAAGACGAGCTGAAAATTAGAAAATATTTTAATGCATGAAGTGAAGTGAAAGTCATTCTTTATGACCCCATGGACCATACAGTCCATGGAATTCTCCAGGCCAGAATACTGGAGTGGGTAGCATTTCCCCTCTCCAGGAGATCTTCCCAACCCAGGGATCAAACCCAGGTCTCCTGCACTGTGGGCAGATTCTTTACCAGCTGAGCCACAAGGAAAGCCCAAGAATATTGGAATAGGTAGCCTCTCCCTTCTCCAAGGGATCTTCCTGACCCAGGAAACAAAGCAGGGTCTCCTACATTCAGATTCTTTACAAACTGAGCTATCAGGGAAGCCTTATTTTAATGCATAAAACCCAATAAAGGTGTTTTCAATGCATATTTCAATGCATAAAATTCAAGAAAGGATCAATACCCAGGAATATACAGAAATTTTACAAATCAAACAGCCCAACTGGAAAATGGGCATAGGATAAGGGCAGGGAATTCTCAGAACAGAAACCCGAAGAGCCAAAAAGCATACTAGCTAGTAGTTAGGAAATGAAGCTTGTAACAACAATGACCTTCCATGTCATATCCATTAGATTGACAGTGGCTAAAAACACAATACCAAATGTTAAGGATGTGGGGAGAAGGAAATTCTCACACACAGTTAGTGACTATAAACTGATACAATCTCTTTGGACAGCAATTTCAAACTATCTGACAAAGTTGACAATGAGCACACCTAAAGACCCCAGCAAAGATATTGCTAAATGTATACCCCCAGAGAAATACTTGTATCCTACCCACAAGAATTCACATGTTAGGATGTTCTGGGCAGAACTACATGTAGAAGAAAAAGACATATTTTTAAAGTGTATTAATAAGAAAATGAATAAATAAACAAAATTTGGTACACTCATGAAATGGAATTATACATAGCAAAATGAATTAACTTGAAAAGTATCAACATAAGTAAATCTCCAACCACAATGTTGAATCTTAAAGGCAAATTGCAGAAAGTTACGATGATACCAAACTTTTTCATCTGAGTGGAAGGCATCACTATGTCCCTGGCTGATCTCATCCGTGGAAAGCTATATGCAGAATATTCCTAGACCGGGAATCAAACCTATGTCCCCTGCATTAGCAGGCAGATTCCTATCCACTGCGCACCACGCAAGCCTGGCTTTGTTCCTTTTTAAATGCAATATCCTCAGCAAGGCCTCTCCTCAGTACCCTGCCAACTGCCTCACTCCCCCACCTCTAATCATCTGACCCATAGAATATTTCATCATCTTCACACAGTTACAGATATGTACAATTATTTCATTTATTCATACATTTATATATTTATATATTCATAGATTTATATATTTACCACTATATCCCCAAGGTCTGGAACAGTGCCTAGCACATAGTAGGCACTCAATAAATATTTGTTGACTTACTATGTAAAATTTAAAAACAGACAAAACTATGCTATATGTTATTTATAGGCTCCTAGTTACGTTGTCAAAGATTAAAAACATGGATGGGTAGGATAGACAATACCTTTAGGGTAGAGTTTATCTTGGGGGAGGGAAACCAGTCAATAGAATCAGAGAGTAAAACAAAGAGGCCTTAAACTCAATCTGTCATTTTGTTTTCTTAAGTTTTGAAAGAAAAACAGCAACACTTATGAAATCTGTTTATCTGAACGGTGGTTATGAAGTATTGTTACAGTAGTCTCTGCACTTTTCTGATGAAGATATTTCATAATAAAAACACTGTTTTTTTTAAAAGAGAGAGCTGAAATAACAAAATATATAGAGATGGAGAGCAAACCAATAGTTGCCAAGGGTTAGGGACAGGAGGATGGTCACTACAAGCAGGTAGCATGAGGGAGATCTTAGTTGTGATTAAAAAGTTCTGCATCCTGTATAGCATGGAGAACTCTGCTCAATGTTATGTGACAGCCTGGATGTGAGGGGAGTTTTGGGGAGAATAGATTCATCTATAAGTACAGCGGAGTCCCTTTGCTATCCACCTGAAATTATCATAGCATTATTAATTGACTATACTCCAATACAAAATAAAAAGTTTAAAAAAAAAAAGGGCTGCATCCTGGAACTTCCCTCGTAGTCCAGTGGTTAAGACTCCATGCTCCCAATGCAGGGAGCACAGGTTCGATCCCTGCTCAGGGAACGAGGTCCCTCGTGCCACAACTGAAGATGCCTCACGCCACAATGAAGACCTTGCACACAGCGACGAGGATCCCACATGCCGCAACTAAGACCTGGCACGGCCAAATGAATACAATTTTTTTAAAAGCTCTGCATCCTGATTTCGAGGGTGATGACACTAACCTGCTGGTGATAAAATGGCACAGAACCATGCATACAGTATATACCAATGTTAGTTTTGTGGTTCTGCTTATGCTATAGTTAAATACGATGTAACCATTGGGGTAAACTAGGTGAAGGGTACACAGTTCCTCTGTCCTTCTCCGTACTATCTTTGCTACTGCCTTTATAATTACAGTTTTCATATAAATGTAGAACTATTTCAAAAATTTTTTTAAGTGACAAACAGAACAATAAATAATTTACCTAAAATAATATTATTTCTAGTTGACAGATGAGACCAGTGAGGCTCTCAAGAACAAAAGTGATTTGAAGTAGGTAGTGTATGGGGCAGGGCAGGGAGGCCTGCAGAAACTCTAGTTTTCTTTGAGCAATCAAGTCAGCAAGTGCACAAGTCTGGATCCCTTGGGAGCTCTTCCTCTGATATAACAATAGCTCCCAGTGACTAACTCAGGCCGCATAGCAAGGATGGAGATCCCAGATTTTAGATCATATTAATACATCAGGGGGGCTTCCCAGGTGATGCTAGTGGTAAAGGATTCACCTGCCAACGCAGGAGATCTGGGTTTGATTTCTGGGTCAGGAAGATCCCCTGGAGAAGGAAATGACTTCCCACTCCAGTATTCCTGCCTGGAAGATTCCATGGATAGAGGAGACTGGTGGGCTACAGTCCACGGGGTCGCAAAGAGTCGGACATGACACAGCACATAGCACAATGGCTCAGATGTCAAAATTGGATAATCTGGCTTCAAATCCCAGCTCTGCCACCTGGCAAAGGGATGGCCTTCTGTTTCAACCTCTTCCTCATCTGCAAAATGGGGACACTGTGATTATATGCCACTCGTAGTGTTTAAGTCAAATAATACATGTAAAGTGCTCAGCATAAAACTTGCCACGTAGTAAGAGCGCAATTAAAAGTCAAGGAACACTATTACCTGTGAAATAAACCCAAATACATCTACTATTTGTCTCAAGGACTGGACCATGCATGATACTGTTCAACCACACAATCAGGTTTTTGTGCTAGGTGAAGTGTGAAGGGTCTTACTGAGAAGTATTAAATTGTGGGTAAGGGGAAGTGGAGACAAGGACAAGGGTGAGGCAAACTCAATAAAATAACCACAATTGCCTATTAGCAAATAGCTGGGAGAACCATATCCCAACCAGAAAAAGAAAAGAATATAAAACAAAACGGCTCACTGTGTCTGTGTAACCCTACAGACGACAAGAAGGTATAATCACAAATTCAAAGCCCAAAGAATACAGAAACTATTAGATTAACCAGATGTAAAGCCAAAAGTAGCTACATACTTAAAGTTCCCAAAGACTACAGCAAGACTATAGATTCTGGTCATTGAAAATTAAAAAGAAAAATGAGGGCACTTCTTTTGGTCGCAAACCAACTAAATTTAAAACTACTGAAACTAGATTTAATCTGGGAGAGGAGACGGACCAGGCTCCACTTTCAGTTGGCTGAAAAGAAGCATTCCAGCTCCAGGAGCATACACACACACACAAGAAATTGGAGACTGCATTTATTCTCAAAAGGTACATTAAAGTTGACAACAAACCCACTTGAAATTCTGAAATCCGAACAACAAAGGATGGTAAAAAGGACCAGCGTTTCAGCTCAATTTGCAGTGACAGGTTCTGCAACATGTCTGTAGGAATACATAAATCAGGTACCTAAAAGAGGGTGCAATCTAAAAATGCATCTCATTTTTAAAACCAAATCACAAAAATTAGTTAGTTAAAATATGTGAAGTATTCCCAAAGTATCAGCTTGGAATCAGTAAAATACATGTCTACTCTAAAAAGGGGGAAAAAACTCAAGAATATTTTATTTTCAGTAATGAGTGAGACTCCAAAAGCATAACCATCCCTCCTCACAAATGCTTTTAAATCAGTAATACTTAAAACAAAAAGTATTTATTTCACTTTGACAGGATTTTAAGTACCCTAGTAAATCTCAGTTTAACACCCATCCCGTATTTTGCAAAAGAAATAAAGTCAAAGTAATAAAAGAACTCTCAATAAATCCTTACTTTTAAAGTATTGCTGACCAGAAGAATCGGTGCCCTGTGTTTCCAGTTGGATGATTCAATTTGCTAATTCTGTGAACTGTCAATTGTTAATTCAATATTAACAGAATGTAGTAACATTTTCTTAAGGTACTGGTTATATAATGGTGAAATTCTTTTTAAACTTTTATTTAAAACACAAAGATCAATGGTCTACAAGTACAAATTTCTCCCTGAACTTTCAGTGTCCGAAAGCTAACTCTCTTATATAACATTTTTTTCTAGCAATGTGGGTAAATATGCATTCATATTATCAGTCAGAACAACAGAATCCTCTGCAATGAATTGATTTCATGTTAACTACAAAAGAAAAAAAAAAAGAATTACATCTAAAGAAATCAGTTAAGAGTAATAAAAGGAACCAGAATATACCTTCTTCTGAAAAGTAAAAGTAGAAAAAGAAAAATCACATCAATTCCATTAATAAATTGTTAACTAAAAGATGGATTTGGGAAAGAGTATTTTCTAAAGTCTTAATGGATTTAAAAAATAAGAAAAGTTGGTCAGTAGAGATTATAATAGTCAAGAAACATCTTTGTTTCACTTTTAAGTTTTTTTACAGAATATATAAAGAGCTGTAAAAATGAAAGTACTGTAATATTGCAGGTCAATTTTAGTCAAGTCAGAAAAGGAAATGCAAAGTTAGCTAAAATTTCCTATCTCAATTCCTTATCTTGATGCTATTCTTCCCTAAATTTAAAACCATTTTAAACTTGAATTCATTATCATGAGAATTCGGATTGTAAAAATGCATGTATGTGAACGTGTTAAAAGCACTTGAACCTAAAACTCAATTTATTTTTCCCTTCTTATTTCAAAAACATTTCCAAATTTCTAAAGCAAGTAATCCCCCAGGTGCTTCCTGCCAGTCGGGAAGAACATTCTATTTAGGGACAACACAAAAGGACACATTTCACCTACTCTCTCTTCCTGCTAGCTTCCAATGTGTTACTGGGAAATTGAGAGTTGGAAATTAAGAATTTTGATTAGACAGCATAGGCCTGTTGGTTTACTTCCTTCAAGGTGTTAAGTCCCTATATGATAATGAAGTAGCTTACAAAGTCACTGAGATTCAGACCTTAAATGAGAAATTTAATTTAGTTTGGTTGTTTCCCTCTTTTTTGCTGACAGCTAAATCCTCTTCTAAAGTGACTGTGTCTTTGTTTAAGATGTTTCGAGGGTGAAAGAGCTGGGTTTTGAAAGGGACATTTTCCAAAAAACAGGTGATTTGTGAAATAAAATACTTGTCAAAATTCTGTAATTCCCAAAGAGTTGGCTATGATCTCAAAGGTATTTGGGGCTATGACTATTTATGAAACAACTTAATAACTTGAATCGCAACTTTCTTGAAATTTGACTTGTATCTTTGTTTCATCTCTAGTAAGTGTTAACTATTAAAAAACTAAAATGGAAGACAAGAAATGAAGTGTTTTTGTATACGTGGAATGCTTTAGCATTTTGTGTCATAAGCAAACCAAATATCCCATGGGGGAGTCGAATCAAGATACAGTGCTGGATCACTGTGGTAATAACTACAAGCAAAGTTAACCCCCTCTCGGGGACCACCGTTCACTTGCACGAAATCAATTTTGTTGTCCCTTGAAACGGCCACTCCTCTGGTACCATGAGTAGGTACAGAGGATACATGGTTGGTACGCAAAGAGACAAACACAAAAAGAGACAGAGAAGAGAGGGAACTAGGATAAGGAGAGAGTGGGGATGACAGTGAATTGTTAAAGGAGGAGCTTTATACCATAGTTGTGCTTAATCAATGTCTTTTGAACAGAACTAATTGAAGGTGATATTATTATATATTCAGAAGAAAATGTTTTTGATTCTGCCATAGGATTTCTCAAGGCGGTTAACAGAAGCCCCAGTCAAAGCATGAAGCTCTGGACATCTCTGGTCATGCCAGGTCTGAGGGTTTCAGACTGCTGGGCCTGGCCTCTTGCTGGTTCTAAAGACTTGGGGCAGGTACTTCACAGTCCAGAGACATCCTTTGTGGAACAGAGATTCAGCTTCAAGGTCGTTTAATCAGTGAAAGAACAGGCTTATTTGGTCTGAATATTAAATAAGCTGTTTATAAATTACAAAACAGCAAATAGTATAAAAACTGTTTCATAAATTATAAAACAGCTTTTTAAGGAAAACCCTCAATTATACTTACCAGTTTAAGACAGTTACTTATTTAAACCTGAAGTATTAATTGTGGCAACCTTTATGGAATATGATTTGGAAACATCCATTAAAATGTTAACGCACATATCCTTGGACCCTAAAATTCCATTGCTAGAAATTTACTCAACATATATATTCCCACAGATACACAGCAATATTAGTATAGAGATTTATTCTGTGATGTTTACTGCATCATTTTTCACAATAGCAGGAAGCTGGAAACAACCTAAATGCCCATGAGGAGTTGATTAAATCACCGACGGTGTGTTCGTATCATGAAATACTGTACAGATGTTAAAAAGAATGATATAGAGCTTTTTTGTTACCATAAAAAATATAGAAGACTATATAGCTACAGAGAGGTCTGAAATACTAATTTTAAAAAGCAAACTGCAGAACAGAATGCATAGTGTGATGCTATTTTGTGTGTGCTTTTAAAAAACAATTTAAATATATGCTTATCTTGCATTTTAAAAAAAATCATGGAAGAACAAAAAAGAAACTTTTAATGATAGTGACCTCTAGACAGTGGGATTAGCAGGGTTTGCAATTTTACTTTTCACTTCATACTCTTCTGAACAGAGTCAATTTCTAATCATGACAATAACTACCTTATTACTTTTAGAATAACTGAAAGACTAGCTAATAATAAAAGCTTATACTAAACCTACATGAGCAGAAACAGAACTATGCTCTTTTATGGGACAGTCATCGAAAGCCGCTTTGCCTAATCACGTTCTTCTCATCTGTACCAGGATAACTAAGCCTACATGAACGGATGTTAACCCATTAGCTTACACAGCGGAATGTTCAACACAGTCGTTTCCTCTCCATACCACAGTCATCTGGGGTGTTTCTATTATGAAACACGTTGACATCGGTCAGTTTCTAAACATCTTTCTTCCGACGCTGCGTTACTGGAGGTCCAGGAGCCCCGAGCGAGCGGCGCCGGGACGCGTCTGGGAGGAGCTCCCCGGCCGCAGCCGATTGGGCTCCGTATTGCAGTCGGCTACACACAAAGAACTTTTTCTACATCACCCAGTGGCGCCAGGATCACTTCCCTGTCGACAGCCCGTGTGCACGTCGCAGACTTTAGAGCCAGCCCCTGTGGCAATTCCGTTTGAAAATTCTCAAGTAGAAAGAGCAGAAACTCTCATAAGTGAAATTCCTCCTCAGGCACACTTTCCTGCCCTCATTCCTGTCTTTTTCATTCTTCCTTAATTAGTTCCTAGAAATATCCAGCCGGGCTATTTCGTTTCTAGTCTTATGCCTCTAAATCAAAGTCAACTGTGCCCAGTCTCCCCAAATGAGTCTTGGTTTTTTTACCGCCTTGATTAACCATAGAAGTCCTCTCTTCTGGTGTTCCATTAACCTGCTCATTAAATGTCTTTTGGAAATGTTGGGTTCGAAGTTCCGTAGCTTATATATTTCTTCTAAATCTAAAATGTACCTCCACTAAAATTATATTTCAGCAAAGCAGTTTTTGAAAAATGGTCATTTTGCTTCGAGTATTCTGAGGCTTAACTGCAGTGCCAATAAGCAAAAACTTGTTATCTGGCCAGTTAGTGTTTAAGGGGGAAGCCAGTTAAGTTTAAAGAGTTAACTCATTATCTTACTCGGTACTCTCTCTCATTTGTTCACAATCTCTAACTTGCTCTTCAAATATTTAGAATATAAATGAAAGAAATGACCGTAATTCTCACCTGTAACTTGGGAAACTAACTTTTCCGTGGTCCATTTCTCCCGAGCCTTTTTTCACGACAAGAGGAGTAAACAGGAATCAAATCTCAAGGTTTAACCTGAGAGTAGTCTTTCTGGTTACTGAATTGAGAAATGTGATTAGAAAATAAGGGGGCGACGTGCCTTTTTAAAAAAGTTTGGGGGCTAAGCTAGTGTCAGTAACTAAAACTGTATTTTATGATATTGGTAACTCCTAAACGTCTATATACTTGCTTATTTTTGTCATAAATCCATATTAACAATTCATTACTTTGTCAGCCTTCTCAGCCTGGGCACTAAATGGAAGGTGCTGTTAACAGCCCTCAAAACTGAAGTTCTTTTATTTCTTCTGCCACTTGAGAAAAAGTTCTGCCACAAAATTCTAATAACACTAAGTTCCTACAAATCAACTTGGAAATGTCTAAATGTGTTTTTCCTAGAAAAAGTGCCAGACATCAATTTTATCTGGCAACCATCAAAATATATCAGACCACAAAACTATACATTCCTGGACCTCACAAGAAGCATGGCAAGGAATTTCAGCCAGCCAATCCAAGGGCTCAGTGGCAACTCCATCTGTAGTCTACAACTTGGACAACAACACTGAAATTAACCACTGCTATCAAGAGAGTAATGGGCTTCCCAGGGGGTCAGTAAAGATCTACCTGCCAATGCAGGAGACCCAGGAGACATGGGTTCGATCCCTGGGTCAAGAATATCCCCTGGAGGAGGAAATGGCAACCCACTCCAGTATTCCTGTCTGGAAAATCCCATGGACTGGTGGACTACAGTCCATAGGTCGAAAAGAGTCAGATGACTGACCGCATGTGTGCATGTGCGCGCGCGCACACACACCCACACACACCAAGAAAGTAACACCCCCGACCCCCCAAAAAATGTAATGGGTGGAAATTTCAAATCCACCTTCTCAATTTCTGGTTTATGATTACATAGGATTATTTAACCCATCAGCATGTTAAACTCACTTTCACAAAAAAACCAGAAAGCCTAAGTAAATGGAATTTTTATTTGCACGTTCTGTGTTATTTCATATGAAGACAAATGACAGAAAACATGGGAATTGAGGGGAAAGAACCATTTCCTAGAGTGTCACTGTTGGTATAGCTTCTGTAACTAGAGTATGGTATACCTGATATACACAATGACCTTGAAAGTGCCTTTGGAATCTATCAGTCATTTATTCAACACCTAAAATGAAAAACATAGTGGGAATTAAAAGGCACTACCTGCACAGAATTTGCCATCTAGCTAGAGAAGATACCACTTGAAGAGTTCAAAAAGTTGTGAGGCTGGCAGGCGGAGAGGAGGGGAGCAAAGGATGGTTGTTGTTCCTTCTGTCTTTCCATACTCCTTGGCTTTTTGAACCATGATGTATGTGGACTTTGGTAAAAGTATAAGAGCTGCAAAACCATAGTAGTGGGAAGGAAGTGGCAGGTAATAAGCAACAGGAAGTATCCTGCTACAGCCAGAAACCTCATGGGGAATGTAGGGTACACGCAGATCTGTCCCTCTGCTTTATGTCTCAAATAAAGTTCACTCTGTCTCCAGAATCTCCCACAAATTCTCCCCCTTCACTGCCTCCTCACCACTGCCTGAGGCTGCAATGACCTCCCCACAGTCACCTTCCCCCGGTGCGTGAGTTCTGACCTTTTCTGATCCCTTCAGCAGTCCAGCAAAGACTGTGGACTCCACCTCAGAATACTGTGTTTACATTATGAAATTAAACACAAATCACAAAAGCTGAATTCTATTAAAAATGTGTATGTTAAATTATGCTTAAGTTCTGTCCGACTCTTTGCAACCCCATAAACTGTAGTCCATTAGGCTCCTTTGTCCATGGAATTCTCCAGGCAAGAATAGTGGAGTGGGTAGCCGTTCCTTTCTCCAGGGGATCTTCCCTACTCAGGGATTGAACCTGGGTCTCCTACATAGCAGGCAGATTCTTTACTGTATGAACCACCAGGGAAGCCCCAATAATATACACATTTCTTTATTAATTCATTAAATGACACAATGTAGTTCTGGGTCTAACAGCTACAGTAGTATTTGTTTAGTGAAAAGTGCAAAGGATATTTTGAGATATCTGCAACAACTGTATTATTATATCAAAGTACCTTATTCCTGTTGGTGATAAACTCACATCTTCTGCTAATTCTACTGTGATCTGTTGCCCAGATTTGTATTTGAAAAAAAATATTCAATTTCAGTTAGAGGTTAGTGACAATATTATTTTTTTCCCCCTATCCAAGTTCACAGATACCAAGCTTTCTATCCACGGATCTCTTGCAAGTCCAAGGTTGGAATAAGAAGTCCTGATCTAGGGTCATGCCCAACAAGACCAGCCTCCTCATTGCCTCAAATCAGATGCTGTCATTCTCCTGCTCAAAAGTTTTCAATGGTTCCGATGCTTCCCAAGTAAAATATAAACTTTTCTGAAAGGCAGGAAAAGCCCTTGGTCAGTTCTCTGCTCACCAACTCAGGCTTTTCCCCACCTGGATTGTCTCTTTTGCATTTGAAGCTCCACCCACAATGGTCCATTCTCCCCTTGGAACTCCTTTGACCTCTTTGTCCGTCAGGCCAACTGCTTAAGTGCCAGGCCAAAAGCCAGTTCCTCTTTGATGCCTTCCTGACATCTTCAAGCAGACCCAGGTATTTCATCTCAGCTTCCACTACTCTTTGTATCAATACATACTCTTTATATTGATTACTGTATTGTATTCTAATTGGTGGCATGTGGGTGTCCCCACTACCCACAATCTCCCTGAGGGTGGAGACTGTTTTAACTTTCTCCAGGACCTTGCCTCCTGCCTGGCACACGTAGATGCTCAGTAAGTATTTGTTGAATGATGCAGTGAATGAATGATCAAATAAATGAAAGAGATAAATATGAAGAGGGAGCAGTCAAAGATTACTGTTTCTAATATGGGTTAATGGAGAAGATATGAAATGGAGTAGAAAAGAAAATATTGTGCTCATAAAGTTTGCGTTAAGGACGTGTCACATATTCTGATTTTTTCAAAGATCATCCATGAATGCAGCAAAAGATAATTGTCCATTAAAACAGCAATTCTGGTATTGTGATTATACACAAATATGCTATACAAAAAGACCTCAACCTAGAAATAGGTTGCATTCTAAAGCAAGGTTTGCAAACCAGTTGTCTGGAATTTAGAATACAATTTCCCTCAGAAGCCAGTTAATATTCGGTGATTATGCAAAAGTTCATTTGATTTGTAACGTGCCAGAATGGCTCCATGTTTAATCGAAAATTGGTAGAAAATAAAACTATTCAGTACTCATCTAATATTACCAATTAAGCAAAAGAGTAATCAGAAGTGAATGTGAATATTATTTACCTTGAATATTAACATTAGAAGAAAGGCAAGTTTAATTTTAGCAGAGTGAGAAAGCCCAGAGAGGTATTGGTGGAAGATCAGAAAAAACTGCTGGTTATTTCAGCAGCAAAACATACTAGCTAGCTCTAGCTCTCTTTTTTTTTTTTTTAACTGAAGTAAATTTGAGCTTTCCAAATGGCGCAGTGGTAAAGAATATGCTTGCCAATACAGGAGTCGCAAGAGATGTGGTTTCCATCCCCGGGACAGGAAGATCCCCTGGAGAAGGAAATGGCGACCACTCCAGTATTCTTGCCTGCAAAATCCCATGGAAAGAGGAGACTGATGAGCCACAGACCATGTGGTTGCAAAGAGTCAGACATGACTGAGCACAGCACAGCACACAGACAGTTAATCTTCATTAGGTTCAAGAGTACAGCATAGTGATTCAGGGTTGGGTTTTTTTTTTTCATATTATATTGCATTATAAGTTGTTACAAGATATTGACTGTAATTCCCTATGCTATTCAGTAAATCCTTGTTGTCTGTTTATTGTATGTATAGTAGTTTGTACCTAGCTTTTAATATGTATAATTTCACTTCAATTATATGGATTTAAGACCTTTCCTTTTGGTCCACAAATGGCTCACCTAAAGGAAAGAGAAAACTTACTTTTGCAGCACTTATAAAGTTTTGGAAGACAAAGAGGAAGGAGGAATCGAGTTAAGGAGGTTATGTGTGTCCTATAAAGTTTACCTGAGGTCAAATTAGTCAAGCCAGGGAGAAGGAAAAAGAAGCAAGGTATACACAGCATGAAATAGGTGGTGGTTATTACTGCTGCTCACCAAGTTTGTCTGCTTTCCTCCCTGTGCCACAGAGGAGGGCTGGACTGCCTGGCCCTCTTGTGGTTGGGTGGCTTCATTCTGCAGAGTTCTGGCCAATGAACTGAGAGTAGAAGTGACAGCATTTAAACACTAACAAGACATTCTCAGATTTCTCCTTTCCCACTGGCCTCCGCCACGTTTGAGGTGGCAGCTTTGCCAGCCTTGGTTCCAGAATGACTAAGAGAAGAGTTGCTCTGGTGACACATGTATAAGCAGAGAAATCTGTGTTAAGAAGCAAACCTTTGTTGTTTTAAGCCTAGGAAAATTTGGGGTTGTTTGTTTTGCAGCATAACCTAATTTATTATGACTGACTCATTATTTCTATAATTTACCTCCAGAGAAAGGAAAAGGGTAACAGGGAAGAGATGGTGTGTTATGGTTGCCCTGGAAAGAGCCCTAAAGGAGATTTGAGGAAGAGAGGAAAGGTGTAAATTCAGATGTAAAGGATCCTTCTAATATAGATGCCCAGGGCCTGGAAGATGTGTTACTTGTGTTACTTCCAAAATCAAAGTCCTGAAAGTGAAAGTGAAAGTTGCTCAGTCATGTCCAACTCTTTTTGACCCCATGGACTATACACTCCATGGAATTCTTCAGGCCAGAATACTGAAGTGGGTAGCCTTTCCCTTCTCCAGGGGATCTTCCCAACCCAGGGATCAACCCAGGTCTCCCACCCTGCAGGCGGATTCTTTACCAGCTGAGCCACCAGGGAAGCCCAAGGATACTGGAGTGGGTAGCCTATCCCTTCTCTAGTGGATCTTCCCAACCCAGGAACTGAACTGGGGTCTCCTGCATTGCAGGTGGATTCTTTACCAACTGAGCTATCGGGAAGCCCGAAATCAAAGTCCTAATAATACTATCATTACAAATTGGGCAAAATCATAGCACTCTTAATATTAACTGCTGCTGCTGCTGCTAAGGCGCTTCAGCTGTGTCCAACTCTGTGCGACCCCATAGACAGCAGCCCACCAGGCTCCGCCATCCCTGGAATTCTCCAGGCAAGAACACTGGAGTGGGTTGCCATTTCCTTCTCCAATGCATAAAAGTGAAAGTGAAGCCGCTCAGTCGTGTCCGACTCTTAGCGACCCTATGGACTGCAGCCTACCAGGCTCCTCTGTCCATGGGATTTTCCAGGCAAGAGTACTGGAGTGGGTTGCCATTGCCTTCTCTGCTTAATATTAACTACATATGACTAAAAGGTATATGGCCCAGCATACATCATTGACATACATCCTGGCTGCAGGCCTCAGAACTTAAAAGCATTGTAAGCTTACTCAGAAAAAGGAGAGAAGAGTGAATAAAAGCATGGATTTGGGAATTAGATGGGCCTGAGTTCAAATATCAGTTCTGCCTCTTAAATCAACCTGTCAATCCTCTTATTTCCAAAGTGGAGATAAATCTACTTCAAAGGTTTGATAGGAGCACTAACTGAGGTCACACCTGTAAAGTGTCAGATGCCATACTTGGTATTACTAAATGTTCCAGCTTTTCCCAGTCCCCTGGAAGCCCAAGGCCTGGCTGGTTATAAAAAGGCTGCCCTACTGTCCTGCCCTAAACATAACAAATCTCATGCCTACCCAATGCAGCTTCAAACTGGATCTCATGGGAGCTTTCAGCCATGAACAGGCTCAGCGCTGAACCTCTGCCAGTGACTTCTGCACACTCTTGCCCTCCTAGACTCTCAAGACCAGAGGTGTGCCCCACTTTAAAACAGATCTGGGAAAATCCAAATATGCACAATGATATTAATAGATTGGAGCAGGATTATTCATGCTCCAAGATTCTTGTCATTAAACCAGTGAGTCCAAAAATTTCCTTCATACTTTGCCAATTTCTTTCTTTCCTTTTAATACATTGTTTGACCGAGAAAAGGAATCATAAAAGTCAATGACTTCCTCCTCCATTAAGGATCAATCGGAAATGATCAAAATCTATGTAAGTGGGAAAAATGACTTGTGAAAGCGTATCCTCTGACCACAATTTTCTGGGAGCACATGTATTATGTTGGCTAGAAAGCGGAGCACAGGCAGATCTCCAGGTCCCTTAACAATGAAAATTCACCCAGAAGGTTTCTGTGATAATGGCTGGCACACATCAAATTCCTGTCTCTCCATCACAATCAAGATCTAAAAACCCAAGTCCAAAATCTATGATTATAGAGTAGTGTGCAAAGATCCAGAGGAGGGCATGCCAACCCACTCCAGTATTCTTGCCTGGAGAATCCCATGGACCTAGCAGACTATGGTCCATAGTGTTGCAAAGGGTCGGAACATGAATGAAATGACTTAGCATGCAGGCACATGCAAAGATCCACAGCCAAGAGAAAACACAAAATGCTTCTGCTGCTGCTGCTGCTAAGTCGCGTCAGTCCTGTCCGACTCTGTGCGACCCCACAGACAGCAGCCCACCAGGCTCCTCCGTCCCTGGGATTCTCCAGGCAAGAACACTGGAGTGGGTTGCCATTTCCTCCTCCAGTGCATGAAAGTGAAAAGTGAAAGTGAAGTCGCCCAGTCGTGTCCGACTCTTCGCAACCCCATGGGCTGCAGCCTACCAGGCTCCTCCGTCCATAGGGTTTCCCAGGCAAGAGTACTGGAGTGGGGTGCCATTGCCTTCTCCGCAAAATGCTTCTAACTAGGATGAAAATGGAGTCCACTGACTCCAGTTATGGAAAGTGCAGAGTTAAGAGGGTGTTACTATTTTTTTTAATAAATGAAAATATATTATCACGCAGAGGCAAAATCTACACTACAATTTAAGTTGAAACAGACTCCATAGGAAGGCGGAGCTTGCCCCACCTCAGGCCACTCCCATCCCAATGGGAGAGAGATTGCTCTGACATCTGGGCATTTGGGTACTTCAGCAGAAGGAATCAAAAAGCTCTAAAGAGACCAAGAGGCTCTAAAGAGATTCAGTATTCAACCCAAGGTCAAACAACCAGAAGTGGACCCTAGGTTTTACAAGTGCTAGTTCAAGGTTCTTAAACTGTAGCATCACACCATCCTTTCCTGACAATGCAAATCTGTCACTTACCTCAGCCTGCCTGGCGTGGAAGCTGGCCTTCAAATGGAAGCATGCACCCGGGGGACCCAAAGGCCCAAGATCAAGGGCAAATGTGAGCCTGCAGACAAGGAAAGGGAGTCGATGTCTGCACCCTCCTCCTAATCTTCTCCCAAGCCCCTCCTCCTTCCCACCCCATCACATCTAAGTTGTCTCCTTAACTCCACTCTAGCTTTGTTCCAAGTCATTTCCAAAGGGCCCCTCCAAAGGGATTATACAAAACACAAACCTAGTTTGGTTACTCCCCCATTTAAAAAGCTTTTATCCACTGCCCTCCAGATAAAATCTGAGCATTTCAGCAAAGCCTACAAGATCTGACCAACTCACCTCTACCTCCTCTTCAACCTTTTGGGAGAAAGACTTTCCTCACCAAGGGGTCTAAAGACTCCTTTCCACTTTCATAGTTTTGGGGGTTTATTTTTTTCCTAATATTTATTTATTTGGCTGTGCCAGGTCTTAGTTGCAGGGTCTTTAGTTGCAGCATATGGAATCTAGTTTCCAGACCAGGGGTCAAACCCTGGCCCCCTGCATTGGGAGCATGGAGTTTTAGCCACTGGACCACCAGGGAAGGCCCTCCTTTCCACCCTTTAATACTCAGACACAAAGTACCTTCCTCCAAGGTCTTCTCTAACCCTTCAAAGCAGGTTGATGGCACCTGGTCCACAACTATTACTGCCTTTATCATGGTGTTTCACAGTAAATTGTTCATGTAGTTAAACAGTTTATACAACATGGTCTCCTGAGAGGCAGAACCAGCTTCAGAGTCCAACAAGATCCTGGGTTTGAACCATAACTTCTCCATTTACTGGGCAGGATATTCTCTCGCTCTCCAAGCCTCAGTTTCATTTTCAATAAATGGAGAAATATACACCTTACCAATCTGTTGGGAGGGTTAAATGGGACAATACGTACAGTGCAAGGCAGAAAACATATTTGATGGTTTAATAGTGTTAGTTCCTCTTCCCTCAACCCTTCCCTTAAGCTATAAGAAATCCTGTGATGAAAGAACTTTTATTTTTTTTACTCTTTTGTATTTCTGGCAAATAATACAGTAGGCATTTAACACATGTTGGCAGGAAAAAACGGAAAAGGGACAGAGGAATGCAGAGGAGGAGGCAGGGAGAGAGGAAAGGAAGAAGGAAATTAAATAATGAAATGACCGAATGAATGAATGAAGCTAGAAACAAAAAGAGACCCTGATCTGTTAAAGCTAACAAAAGTTACTATACAGCCTGGTCATGCGACTTTGAGAATGCCCTATCCTCCCCTACTAATAAACTCTGAAAGGAAGTCCGCAAATATTATTGTGTCACTAGGTAAAGACCCTGAATCAAGAGACGGACAGATCTACCAGCGGTAGGCAGTGTACTCCAATATAAGATTGGCACACATACCCATGAAAAAACTTCATTCCCCAAATTGTTCATCTCTTATTCTGCTCTAAATGCTGGGCTTAATGCAAAGAATACAAATAAACTGATCTTACTCTATGAGGTCTCAATTAACACACCTAATTAGTGGTGTGTTGTTAAATCAGGAGAGGTAGAAAGCTTTAATTTCTAGTGTCTGCCAATTTCTGTGGTATAAATACTCCCACCAGGGATGATTTCGGTCTATGAATGACATACCCATAATTGAACTCACAGAATCCCTGAGCAGGAAAATAAGATGAGAACAGTTGACTTTTCCGTAGGTGGTTCTAGCAAAGGAGAGAATGGAGAGGAAGTTGAAACTGCTACAGATGTGTTGATGGGTTTCAATTATCCCCATTCTCTCTGCCCTTTTCCAGCAGATAACTGAGCAGATGCCCTAAACAAATACGGAAAAATACAAACATACTTTCTGATCAAATATAGAATTAATGGCCACACCTGGAAATAGAGAAGAGGCAAAAGAAGCTCTGTTGGAAACCTAAGAAGGGTCAAGTTCTTCAAATGGCAGAGGGGGAAATGGGCAGAGGACCTGAACAGATATTTTTCTAAAGAAGACGTAGAGATGGGCAACAGGCACATGAAAAGATAATCAACATCCTTAGTCACCAGGGAACTGCAAATCAAAACCACAATAAGGTATCACCTCATACCTGTCAGACTGGCCATCATCAAAAAATACAACAAATAACATGTTAGCAAGGATGTGGAGCAAAGAGCCTTTATGCACTGTTGGTGGGAATGTAAAATGCTGCATTTTACATTGTACAACCGGCTAGTTTGGAAAACAGTATGGACATTGCTGAAAAAATTAGAACTACCATACAATTCAGCAATTCCACTCCTGGTTATTTATCTAAAGAAAACAAAAAACTAAACTGAAAAGATATGTGCATCTGCATGTTCATTGCAGTGTATTTACAACAGCCAAGATATGGAAGCAACCTAAGTGTCCACCCCACAGATGAATGGGCAAGGATATGGTATATAAACATACAAAGGAATACTCCTCAGCCATTAAAAAAAGAATTAAATCCTGCCATTTGTGACATGGATATACCTTGAGGGTACTATGCTAAGTGAAATAAGTCAGAGAAAAATACCATATGACTTCACTTATATTTGGAATCTAAAAATAAAACAGACAAAAAATGAAAACGGACTTATTGATACAGAGAACAAACAGGTAGAGGGAGACGGGCAGGACTGGTGAAGGGAATTAAATGGTACAAACGTCAAGTTTTAAAATAAGTCAAGGGGATGTAAAATGCGGCATAAGGAAGACAGTCAATAGCGCTCTAATGACTTTGTATCGGGACATGGTCACTAGACTTGTGGTGATCCTTTCAAAATGTATTCAAACGTCAAATTACTATGCTGTACACCTAAAACTAACAGAACATTGGACATGAACTATATTTCAACTTTTAAAAAGATGGCAGACAGCATGTTAAAATGGGAAATCAGACAACTCCTCTGGGTAGAAATAAACATGGAAAATATTTTTCTGAATGTTTAAGATCACAGCAGCTCTCTGGACCAAAACCTAAACAGGAAAAAGCATACCAAACTAACAGAAGGAAAAACTGTTTAGCAAAATATAAGTTTTTATCTTAACATGGCTGGAAACTGGGGAGCTATAAATGTTATGGTGTTCTGTGATGAAGCCTCACTCTCTCTGCCATAGGAAAGGGGCTCCTTGGGTGGTATGTATGCTTAGACAGAAGAGGAAGGCAGCTGGCAATATCTCCTTCCCTCTCACTAGGACTCTGGCTGGCTTTCCCCTTCCCTCTGTTTCTAGCCGGGGCAGCACCACACATGTAATAACACTCCACAAAATACTCTCCTGACCTCTAGGGCAAGTCAGAGTTCCTATGTTAAGGATGCAGCGCTGAGTGAGGGCTGCCTATGAAAGCAGTTTTATCTTTATGGCGCCGTAGATATTTATTGACGTGACCCCTTCTCTGTGACAACATTTGTGTGATCCAGCCTGTCTCGTTGACAAAGTTCCCAAAGAGGTAAGAAGGATATATAGTTTTGCTCCGTGATTTCAGCAGAAATACTATCTAGCCGTTCCGGACTCTCGGGCTTTTAAGAAGCTACTGTGACAACAGCTGTTACTTTACTTTAGTAATAAAGTTAAAGAAACCTGAACTCAAGCCACATAGGGGAAAAAATTAGAAATATCAAAAATATGTGAAGATGAGAATACAAGAAAACCATGCCTACATAGGAGAGTGAAACGAAACTATCACAGAATCATTTTTATGGAGAGAAACCCAGAAGGTGTGCAATGGCATGCATTGCCTTTCCATTCAAATGAAGGGCAACTTAGTGAAGAAACAGCTTCTGATACTTCACATAAAAAGATAAGAAACGTGCACATGACAAAATGAGGCATTTGGGGCTGGCTACTTGTTTCAAAACCTGAAAGGAAGCAAAGAATGAGATGACCAGACTGATTTAACCTTACGGATTGTAAATCACTCAATTACTCAGGAGAAGGTAATTAGCTGTTTTCACTGGAATTTACATAATCTGGCCAGCAGGGCTGGATCTGATGAGCAAACAGGGCAACTTCAAGTTACAAAAGAGGGAAAGTGAGGCAAGAATGAACTGAGCCATTAGGCCCAAGAGCAGACAAAAGAAAGGATGGCTCCCCTGGTGAGGACTGGAGGGTAGGCAGCCACCGGGCATTGCCAGCTACTGGGCATGAGTCATCTCTGGCAGAGGCAAAAATGAGATCACAAAACAGCATGGATGGCAGGGTTTCGACTTTAAACCAGCAAGTAGATTAGAAAAGCTGAGTTAAAAATTAATGCAAAACTCTGATGAGAATCAAGACATCGTAGAAACCAGCAGAAACCAATTCTTCCGGTGGAAGAAGTCAAGACCTGGAAATTACCCCACAGAGTCTTCCCAAGGCTGGCTGTCTAAATCCCAAAGAAAAACCCAAGGTTTAAAGAACTGTAGGGCTGACAGTCGCCAAAGAAAAGTACTGACTACTGAGACACAGGGTAGCAGGGTGCTGCTCTTACAAATACCAAACCTGAGATGAAAATATCTGCGTGCCAGTGTGGACTCCGCCCTTGACTTGCTCGGTGGATGGTGCGTGTCTCTGAGCACGTGTGCACGTAAATCTCCTGACGGCCTCGGGGCTGGGTGTCCTCCTCAGCAAAATGACACAACTAAATTATTTAATCTGAAAAGTGGTTTCAAGCTTTATTCTAGGAAGTGAAAACACTGGGAGAGGAGAATACGGGGCCACTTAGTCAATGAAAGACCTAGGATGAATGACAACGCTTTTTTGCTCCAAAGGCTGGAAACAACCTCTCAGATGCAGGAGAAGCCTCAGCCCAGCTGTTAGATGTCACCACGGCCATTCAACCCCCACTCCCCTGGGCCTAAACCCTCAGCAGAAAAGGGCACGGCCTGGTCCCAGGACATTCCACCCTGTGGATTATTTGATGACGTGTCTGCCTCCTCCCCTCCTCCCGGGGTACAATTTTCTAAAAGCAGAGAAAATCCTTCCCAAGAAAATAAACACTCCCAAACAACTGTCCCATTCTGTTACCTATTTGGATTACATAATTGCTATGAAGTCAAGAGTTTCTTACTGACACGCCAGAAAAGACCTCTCAGCTCATAAGCTGAACTGCCTTTTCTCCGCTGCCCAAAGCCCTTTAAAAAAGCTCCAAGTCCCTAAAAAGCAGGCCCCAGTGCCCACTGACATGGAAGGAAAAACTCCACCACCTCAACTCTGCTCAGAATGGAAACTTGCATTAAAATATTTTAAGTCCATGGAAATCTATCAGTCCTGTATACTGTTTTCTTCAACAACAATGACAATAATATAAACCCTTACTGATGCCCCAAATCCTCTTCATAGGAAGAAAACACTGTATATTTTTTCTGATTCTGTGAAGGATAAGCATACAACCTTAACTTTTCTGTTAGCCAATATGTAAAAATGGGGTGACTAATAATTGGTAACTGGTAACTGGCATCATTTACCAGTCACCAAGTAAAAAAGTTAACCCCCTCCTGACCCATCCCCACACTAGGAAAAAAACCACTAGGTCAAGCTGACTCAAACCCCACAGAGCACAATGCTAATTAAGATACCTATACTTTTCCGGTTGAGGCAGCAGTAAAAAGGCTGAGGGTTTCTTTTATAGAAACCCTGCTCTAACTTGTTCATCTGGATCAATGTAGAAATAGTAGCAATTTGCTCTTCGTAATTCCTCTCCAGGGATAAAAATGACTAGGATATTCCTGGAAGGCCTCCTCACTCACAAATTAGAAGGTGTACCTCCTATAATCACTGTACTTTGCTCAGTGTAAAGATTAAATGAGATAATACATAGAAAGTGCTGAGCAAGCATCTGGCACACAATAATAAACTCAATACATCAATGACACTAGTAATTGTAAAAACAACACACAGCAAAACAAAACAAACAAAAAAGGTGGGAGGCTGTTTCCTGATGCTTATCAACTTACTTGGAATAGGGAAAATTGAAACATAAGGTAATAATAGTGCCACAGCCCAACCAAGAGATGTCTTTGCTGTCCTCTGGTTTTCTCATAATCAGTCACTTGCTAGCCATCAAGAACTTGCCATAATGCCACAGGTACTCACACCCCACTAGGTATCCAACTCTCGGTAACTGAGAAGCAGCAGAGTGTTTGAAACAATGAGAACAGAAATGAAAAAGACCTTAAATAAATTTCACAAAGTCCCTTGGCACCAATCATGTAAAAGGTTTCCCAGCAAAGTCAAACATCCCTCACTACACAATTGTCAGTGGAAAGAGAGGATACAGAAAGCACAGATGCTGAACATCCTAATGAGAAGGTGATCCTCCCATCAGAGACCAGATACTCAAATTCTAGCTCTTCTGTAAAATTCAGACCACAAATAAATCCTTCCTAAGGCACACCTAGCAATCTTTTGTGCTTGGCTCTGCTGTTTGGACATGCATAGTTGTTTTCCTTCCAGTCACAAAACCGGTTTTTAAGAGCTTATGAAAATATTCATATTTTTATGATATGCGATAAGCAGGTTTTACTCTAATCTATATCTGATGTGCTAATTCACTTGGGGCACACACATGACATACGAGGCTCACCTTCCCAGTGACACACTATAGTATGCAACTACGCAGGACTTTTTTTTTCAAAGGTGGCAAAATGAATCACGTCTGGAGTCCAGAAAAATGATGCATTTGCAACAGTCGTGAGACTGGGTGGCCAAAAAATGTCCGTAAAACTTTTATTTTGTATTGTGTACTGTGCCTCTTCAACCTACAAGAGTCTGTGTCACAATTTCGCAGTCTCTAAACCAGGTATTTTGGAAACACAAAGGGCATTAGTGTTATGCCTTTTCAACTTGTAAAAGATCAGGCCACTTGGCAACTCTTTGGAATTTCTAAACCAAATGCTTTCCAAAACGCAAAAGGCAAGTGTGACCCATAACTTTAGAGAAGGACAAGTAACGTTCTACCTCTGGCTCAATATTTGGTTTATTTCACTTGATGTAAGTTTTTATGGCAACCTTCTATTACCATGAAAGCGTATTCAAAGTAATAAGTGAAACTTGTGAAAGTCCATTTTTTTTTATTTAATACATTCTAATCAAATAGTAACAGCAGTAAATAAACACTTTGAAAAGCAGGCATGTATCCCCCTATATCTGGAAGAAAATTAAGTCAAAGTATTCTACATCGTAGAAGGGAGACAACTGCTAATGTCTATGGTTAGACCACTTGGAAATTCCTAAAGCCATTTCCAAAAAAATCAATGGCAACAGGTTGTGGGACGCAGCTGTTTCAAAGGGTAAAATGTCTCTATCTACAGGGTTTTATTAACAGGGATTGAGTTGCACCTGTATAGCATGACATTCTTGTCTTTAGCCTTAAAGGAAAAGAAGTCTTTTCCATTTGCACCAGTTTGAAATATATCTGAAATAAGGCTCCCTTGAAGAGGATTACTACAGTACTCATTCATGAGAGAGTTCATACATGTAGTAAAAAGACAAATACAGGATTTCATGGTCACCTTTTTTGGTTGATTTGGTTAATTGCATAAAATGAAGGATAAATACTCACAAGCATATCTGTTTAACAAATCTCCTAAGTACATCAGAATGCAAAATATCAAATGTCTTAAAATAGACTCTGATCACCAGGCACACAGAACTGAAGTTAAGCCTGTGTCAGTTTCGTTCCTTCCACTTCTTCTGCACTCCTAAGTGGAGCTCTTTCTCTCCTACTAGTGCTGGGACCTTTCACCTAACACAAACGAATCTCAGCAAGTCAGGGTTCTGAGAAAATGTTCCTTCAGCCTTTACTTGGGACGTTTTATTCTTAACTTAAAAGGATCAACTGGTCTTGGTCAGCCTTAGGAAGGGAAGCATCCCTCAGTTGAAAACATGTGGGGAAAACTTTAAATACCTAGCTACCTTGCCACACAATTAAATCAGATTGACTTCAGCTGGTCTTAGAATTCCACGTAGTTATCCAGAGCCGGCACTCAAGATTTGGTTCTCTTTTACATAGCTGCATTCGGAGATATTCTATAGGAGGCATGTTTAGAAAAAAAAGAAACACTTATACCTGGAATTTATATTCTTCCAAATAATCTTTTAGTCTTGTTGGTAAAGGCAGTCCCCAGATGGTGCTGGTACACTTGTTAATGGTGAGTCTACAGAGATGCTGCAGAGATGGTGCTGATGTGTAGAGTGGCTTGGTCAGATAAAGGTGAACAGTGCCATTCCGGGGGGCTTCTGGGCCTGTCCGCTTATCCTTACACATCTGAACGTAGTAGTCGATCAGATGAACCACACTGTCAAATTGTTTAAGCTTGGACTTGACACATATGATAGAGTCCAATCTAAATTTCCCATCTTGGTATTCGATGCGAAGATTAGTTGGTCCAGCTGATGTCTTAACAGATATTGTTAGTAGGTAGTCTGAATGCGAACTATCTCTAATCAAGAAAGTTCCTTCTGGTGCCTCTTTTAATTTCTCTTTGGCTTCATTAACAGTCATACTTCCCCAGTACCAACCTGGGGTTTTTGTTCAAAAAGAAAAAGAAAAGAAGGTTAAATAGTTGTTATAGAGAATTTTTTAAATAGTGCAAGTACTTGGCAACAATGTTTCTAGCTATAAAAAAGAAGTGTGTGAAAGTTTACCATAGGCTACCATAAATACATTCTGTAGAAATTTACTGAAAATGTGGGTCCATTTAATTTTCTGAACAAACTGCAAGCCAGGTTTCTTTTTTAAAAAGTAACTTTCTGTAGCTGTTCTTTGAACTCTCTTAAGAGTTTCTAACACACAAAAGAATGGTTGTAATATGACACACTGGCTGAGCAGGCATGATGCTTTTCAAGTGAAATCAAAGATTTAATGTAAATTAAATAAGTCAGAAGTTAGAAAATCCATGCCCTAAAAAAACCGGAAAACCCACCTTCAGTTAATTCCAACAAAATAAAAAGCAACAACTTTTTGGCTGGTTGGTGTCCACCTCCACCCTTTCCAAATCTATATCTCTTTTCAAAGACCTGGAAAGCACCGCTATTTTAAAAGAGCAATTCTAGTACAGTAGCTTCTGTCTGCTGTTTTGACTGCAACTACCTTATCAACCATTGAGAAATGAGAGAAAGCCCAATAGGTAATTAGTACTTCAAGTTTACAGTCTTCCATAAACTCTCCTGGACTTCGCCCTAATTCAAATCCAATCACAACCGTCGGTCTCCCTGGCATTCTCGATTCGACCTGCCAGTTCCATCTCCCATCCCGTTTTCAAAAGCGACTTAGCGACATCTTGCATATTAAACGTTTGAACAATGCTCCCCACCCCCTATCTCAAAAAAACTGCTCGGGGACCTGCAATCTGTCGGTTCCTCGCGCGCAGGGAAAGCCCTTGGCCCGCAAGGAAAGACCGGAACCACAAGTGAAGAACTATTCCCTCCCCCCTACCTCTACCAAAACCTCAACTCTGCCCCAAACGTAAGCTTTGAGGGTCCCGATTTTGAAAGCTTGCAGGTTTGCCAGAACCTCCCTCCCCCCACCCCACCCCAAACACCCACCGCCCCCATCTTGTCTTCTTTCAGATGCCGAGAGAAGACAGAGAGCCGCGCAAAGCGCAAGGCTGCCCCTAGAAACCAGCGAGGCCAGGCTCGGCTGGGGCTCCGCAGCCCGCCCTCCTCCTGGCTTTGCGGCAGTCGCCTGCGCGGCAATCTGTCGGTCCCTGAACCAGTCTGCCAAGATTCCAGGCTGCAGCGGCTGCCGGGCCCGGGAGCCGGATACAGCTGAAGCTGCGGGCAGCGCAGCGCCCACTCGCTGCCCTCGCACCCGGCGGACAGGAAAGGCGCTGGGCACTATCTCCGGCTAGGGTCCGAGCCCGAGTGCCGACCCCCAAGCAGCCGCGGAAAACAGCTAAAGTGCCAGCGCCCTAAGAGTCTATTTCCAAGGAGCCCTCCTCGAGCTCTGCTCTCCTCTAGGCCTTGGAGTCCCTCAGGAACCACTTTCCTTTCGCATTCCCAAGGATCCACAGCCGGGCGGCATCCTCCCCACGAGCCGCCTGCGCCGCGGCGGGGACGGGAAGCGGTTGCTTCCCAGCCTCGTCAGCACAGCCCCATCCGCGTCTCCGGGGAGGTGCCCCCTTCTCGCACGCGTCGCGACGGGTCCGCTCCCTACCTGTGTGACTGAGTTCCCGCAGGGCCTTCGCCAGACGCGCCGCCTCTGGGGACGGCTCCTCTGCCGACCCCGCGGTCCCCCACTGGCTCTGCGCCCCTTCCGCGCCATTCCCGGAGGGCTCGAGGCACCGCAGGGTCATGGGAGAAAGGTCACCGCGGCAAAGACAGGTGGCCGCCCGAGCTGGGGTCGGAGAAGGGCACGCGTCCTTCTTAGAAGTCAGTGGGAACCCCAAAACCACTCCCTGATGGGTCCCCGAAATGGTGGTGGAGGGGGTGGGGATGGGGCGCTGCAGGCTCTTTCTCCCCGGGTTCCGGTGCACCGATGGCCAAATCCCCCGCAGGCGCGTTCACGCACAGTTCGCCTGCAAAGAGAAAGTGGAGGGTTGGGTCGGTCGGAACTGGACCCCTGCGGCCGGGGTGTGGGTGGAGAAGCAGGGATGTGGAAAATCCCGGGGACTCCTCCGCGTCTGTGCTCCTGCACCATTTAACCCCGAGCATCCAGTTACTGCCCTGGCCCGTTCCAGAGAAAGAAGGATAGAGAGAGACAGCAGGGATCCAAGACCCAAGGGGCGGGGGAGCGGACAGGATGAGGGTGGGGAACCGGGCAATTTCCCGCCGAGGGCTACTCTCTGAAATCGCAGACTAGCAGACGAGAAGAGAGAAGAGTCACCTGCGGGTACGGTGGTAAATGGGCCCTAGTGTCAAGGACAAGCAGAAATTTAAAAAGGAAACAGGCGAGCCCCCCAAATTGGCACTCCTATCTCACACTCTGCACAGCCCGGGGAGCCCCGGAGGAAGCCCCCGACACAAACCTAGTTACCGGCCCTAGAGCGCCGCGGGGCTCCCGGGGCAGAGCCGGCAGTCCGGGACTCGGAGGTGCAGGAGCTGCGGCCACCCCGCAGAAGAGGCTGCCTCGCTCCCCTACCCCCGCTGGGGGCACGGGTCGAGGGGCCGCCGAGGCTGCTGCTCCCGAGGTTGGGCGGCTCCTGCTGCTGCTGCTGCCGCCGCCGCCGCGGGCGCTGTCGAGGAATCTGCCCGAGCGCGCAGAACTCGCGGGGGCTCCGACCCGTGACCCGAGCCCAGGCCGAGCACGCGGCTGAGAGCTCTGTGGGACATGCTAGACAACCAACGCCGAGCCCTTACCTCGGCCTCGACCGCCGTGGCCGCCGCCAGCCCGCACGGGGCGGGGGAGCCGGGAGGGGCCCGGGAGGAGGGGTGTCTGCCCGAGTTTCCCCTGTTGACTTTTTAATTTGGGAACGAGATGCCCCAGGCGGTGACTAGCCCTGCGCTCAGCGGCGGAGGCGTCTGGAGTTCTCTGCGCAGAGAGCAAACATGAATCCCGGGGACCACTGCCTCGACTCGCTGGGCTCAGACACCTCCTCCGGGCTCCGACAGCCCCCGCCCCCCGACCAGGGGCAGCTGCTGGGTTCCCTCCGGCTGCAGCCAAGGAGATGAGAAGGGGAGAGGGAGAGAGGAAAGAGTCAGGGCGGGAGGCAGGCGGGTGGGGAGGAGCGGGAGATCAGGTTATTAGAAGGATTATTAATCTGGATGGCAGTTTACGGGGGGGAGAGGAAAAAAAAAAAAACTCTGGAGACTTCCAGACGCCGGGAAAGAACCGGAGAAAGCGGGCAGTAGCTCCCAGCCCCCGGGCAGAGCCGCGGTTCCGACTCTCAAGCCCGGCGGCTCCAAACTGCGGAAGCCCAGGCTGCCTGGCGCTCGCGGCCGCGCCCCAGTGCCCTCCCCAGCCCTCGTGGGGGCGGAGCCTTCGGGCTCCCGGGACCGATACCTGCCGCCGGCCCGAGCTCCTTTGGCGCCCCAGCTGCAGGCGAAGGCGATCCTGAGGCCGTGCACCCGGGGCCCCGGCGCGCGCCGTCCGTGGCCCGCGCAGCGCCAGTGGCGGCGGGCGAGGAGGCTCATGCTTCAGGGGAAGCCCAGGGCCCGCGAGCCGCAGCGGCGGCGGCGAGACTAGAGTTAAACGCCTGTCCCGGGAGCTGTGTGTGCGCGCGACTTCCCAGACGTACGCGCCTCCCTCGCTCCCCGCCTCTCTCCCCGTCCGCGCTCCCCGCGCGCCCCGCCCAGCGGCTGCGGAGGCCGCTTTCCAGGAACTTTCCAGGAATCCACCTCACGTGACCGCGGCCCCCGCTACTGCTTTAAAGAGACTCGGGCGCTGTTGCGCAGGCTTCAGGGGAGACGGGCTCCGAGCGCTTGGGTTCCGGCCCGGGCCGGGTGGATGCCTGGGAATTCGCTCTCCTGTGACCCCCAACGCCTGGGAGTGCTCGGAGACGCGTAGGAGAAGCCCCAGGCCACCACTGAGCCGGTTCCAGGGGCCGGAGCCTGTCTCCAACCGGTGCAGGCAGTGCGCCGGGGTCGAGCGATTAACAGACATGCTCGACCCTAGGCCCGCCGCCGAGGGTTGTCTTGCCCACCCCCTCCGCGCCTTCTCTAGGCGACCTTCCAGGCCGCACATCTGGAAGAGGGGGTGGTGGAGAGACTAGAGGTCCTCGGAAATGGCCCCTCCCGCTCTAAGACATATTCGTGGAGTGAGGGAGCCCCCTCTTCAACCACCCCCCCCTTCTAGGTCCACGCCCAGGAGCCGAAGGGAGTGGGCCGATGCGGTCCCCTGGGCCTGGGTCCTAGAAGGTTGCCAGCGGGCGGAAAGCGGCGCCCGGTTAAGCTGCGCTGGTCGCTCTCAGTTCCCTCCCCTTGGCGGGCTTGCTCGCGGTCTCCCGCACCGGCCCGGCCCTGCTCCTCCCTCGGTCCCTCCGCTCCGCCGTCTCCTTCCGGCCACCCGGCGGCCCTCCCGGCTCACCAGCGCCGATCGCGGAGGGGACGCTCAGACCCGCGCGCTCTGTGGTCCGCGTGGCCCGCCCGCCTCCGTGTCCGCAGCCTGAGAGAGCTCAACTCTGGGATTTCCCGCAGAACTGGAGCCTGGGGGACCGGGAATGCGGAAAGAGCCCCAGCTCTTCTTCCCTGCCTAGGGACCCTCACCTCCTCCCACCTGGTTGGAGGCCACCTGGCCTCAGTTAAAACTCATCTCCTTCCCTGCCTGTCTCTTCCCGAGATGTGACCTACTTTAAATGTGACCTACTTTTTAAAAAACCATCAACACTCATGGGAAAACCGGATCCAAAATTTCGATAACCGTTTTTCTTTGAAATACTCTTCTATTGCATCACTATTCAAAAGCTTGAAAGGTCAATGGCCACTTCTAGTTGAAGCGCCGGCTATGGGGAAGTTGGGCGAGGAAGCGGAGGGGGGGGTGGGGGGCGGGGAAAGGCTCGACTCACAAACGTTGCCTGGTGCCCCCCCTGCTGGCTCTGCGAGGAAGCAGAAACCAGTTCCCTGCCTTCGGGACTCGTGGACAAAGGGTTTTTCTCAATAATTTCCCTGCTTTTGAGTAAATAGTTACGCAAATAATTGATAAATTATTGATAAATAATTGATAAATTAGCCGGAGAGGAAGGGGAGGGGTGCATTTCCCAGCTAACAAAGGGTTTTGTCAACGATGGAGTCGCGTGGACGAATCATGTTTTGTTTCTTAAGAGTCTGATGGGGAGGACTGAGCTAATTGAACCCTAGTTAGAACCCTCTATAACAGAGATGGTTAAGTTTGTATAAGTCTCTTACCCTCCGTGGACCCTAGACCTTTTTCTATAAAATTAAGGGACTGGATTCCAGTTCTGGGCGAGGGATTGGGATGAATGAACAAATAAGATTCCAAGTGGAGTTTGTGTCTGGTCTGAGGCCCAGAAACTCTTAAGAACCACTACATCTACTAGGGTTCGTTATGCTCTAAATTATTCCATTTAACTTCTCCTTCCTTGGTAGAGAATCACAGAGGAAAAGTGTACCCGCTTTTCTGTAATGTAAAAAGATTTTTTTAATTTTGCAGAGATAAAATAATTTCCATTTAATTGTCCAGTGAAATAAATTTGCCAACAGCTCTTCTTAATTGTGTTTTCCTGTTGCCTCCTAAGGATCTTTGCACATGCCCTCCCTGCTTCCTGAAATGCCCCTCCCCAGACTGGGTGCATGGCAAACTGTAATCATTCAGGGCCCAGCTCAAGAATCACCTCTACAGAGTCGTTGTCCACAAAGATTACAGTAAACACACTGCCAGCTGTAGCAACACCACGCTTTGTACTAAAGCAGGATTTTTAACTTTCGTCTCTGAAAGGTCTCAGCAATGCCCAGCATTTTGTTGGCCCCAAGAAGCACACATTAGGAAAATATTTATGAGATTGTGTTAAGTGAAAAAAAAAAGTAAAATGTGTAATTGTATCCATGCTATGCTTTTGACATTATAAAGTTAAGTGTGCCTGTGGGCAAAAACAGAATGTGACCAAATAAAAGCAGCTGTTTGGAGGGTGACCGGATGTGGGTGAATCTTTAGATTTGACTTTCCTTAATACTGTTCCAGTGTTTCTGATACAGCCATCATTTTCCCAAAACTGCATGAGGGTGTCATTGCTTACTCTCAGGGGGTAGAGTATAGTTTGCAGAGCTGAGGGACTGCCCTCCTGAACCCCAGGTCTGCCACCCATCACTACCCTTTAGATGTCTAAGTGGAATCTCTGGTTTAATAGGTCCCAAACTGTGGCCTGGATAACCCTTCCCCCCCACCTCAAAAATAAAACAAAAACAAAGCCATCCCTCCTGCACTCTTCCCCATCTCTGAAAACATCAGTTTCAGTCTTCAGCTGCTCAGGCCAGCAGCCCCAGAGCCATTCTCCTCACACACCCCTCATCTCATGTGTCAACTAGTCCTTTGATTTCACAATAAACCCAGAAGGGAAGCACTGGCTACATCTCCCCCATGCATTAGTCTGTGGTTGTTCAGTTGCTCGGTTGTGTCCAATTCTTTGTGACCCCATGGACTGCAGCAGGCCAGGCTTCCCTGTCCTTCACCATTTCCCGGAGTTTGCTCAAACTCACGTCCTTTGAGTCCGTGATGCCATCCAACCATCTCATCCTCTGTTTCCCCCTTCTCCTGTCTTCAATCTTTCCCAGCATCAGGGTTTTTTCTAATGAGTCAACTGATTAGTCTAGGCCACCTTCATTTCTGGGCTTCCCAGGTGGTGCTAGTGTCAAAGAACCCACTTGCCAATGCAGGAGACATAAGAGATGCGGGTTCCACCCCTGGGTGGGGAAGATTCCCTGGAGAAGGAAATGGCAACCCACTCCAGTAATCTTGCTGGAGAATCCCATGGACAGAGGAGCTTGGTGGGCTACAGTCCATGGGGTCGCAAAGAGTCGGACACAACTGAAAGCGGCTTAGCACTAGCACTAGCACCTTCATTTCTACCTGGCTTACTGCTGCAGCCTCCCTCTTGGACTCCTTGCTCCACAAAAGGCTCTCCAATCAGTGAGAGAGACCCTGTTTAAACTAAATCATCTCACTTCCCTCCTCTGCTCTACCCCAAATGACTGCATTGCACCAGAGCAAAAGGCAAAACCCTAATAGCTTCTCACAAGACCCTGGAAGATCTGGTACCTCTCTGATCTCATCCCCTCCTGCTCTGTTCCTTGATCACAATGCTCAAGTCATGGTGAACTCCTTGCTGTTGGCAGAATGTGCTCCCTGCGTTCCTTCCTCAGGCTCTTTGTCTTTGCTATTTCCTGCACCCACCACTCTCTTCCTCCAGATAATCAGATAATCTGCATGGTTTGCTCCCTCACTTCCTCAGATCTTTGTTAAGTGCCACCTTCCTAGTGAGACTTGAGAATCCACCCCTCCTCCCACCTCTTTCCTCCCTGCTCTAGTTTTGTCCCTTGCATTGATCACTATCTAACCTAGTTTATGCCTTATTCATTGGCCTGATCTCCTGTCTTTCTCACCCACAAGAATGTAACCTTCATGAGGACATGTATCTGTTTTGCACTGTTTACAGCTTTTTATCTCATCTCCTTGAATAGTTTCCAGCACATAGTAGGCATTCCATGTAATTGCAGAATGAATGAAGCTGCAGCAAAGTGACTTTAAACTGTCCAGGCATGAATCCTTGCTCTGCCACTGCTGACTGCCTATGTTATTTTTTGGCAAATTATTTAGCCTTTTATGGAGATAATAATGAAACGTATAGGGTTATTGTGAAAATTAAATGACGTTATCTATGAAAAGTGCTTTGGCATTTAGCAAATAATAAAGATCAGCTATTATTTAACTCTCATCCTTTTACTCTCAATGAGTTTGAATTTTTCTCCCTATAGGTAAGGTTATCTTATTTTGTATGTGTGAAACCCAACAGTCACTCTCTGGTCACTGCCTGAGAACTTCCCTGTGAGTCGATTCCCTGGAGTTCACCTCTAGCTTTAAATTTACAAGGTAAAATAGTGATTCAGTTTGTTCCCAGGTTTTCAGGAGTACATGCTCTGTTAAGGGGGCAGGTGCACGGCTGCAGTTGTGAACAGTCATTCTACTAGGGAGGGAAGGAAGAGTGATTTTCACAAAGCTGAGGTGTGTCTTCTGTTGCTTGCATGGAGTAATTGCCAAAGCTTGAAAATCTCCTCCATGAACCAAACTCAAACTGGGTCTTCTTGGTTTTTTAATGCAGATGTTCTGATACTAAAACTGACTCGAGCAACCGGCCCTGAGCTTGCTGAGTTGCAGAGAGCTTTTGGGTTTTGTTTGGGGACTGAGAGAATGGCTGTTGGCTGTTGTCTGAAGTGCCTGTGGGTAGAAGGTACCCTTTTAAGTGGCCACCATTCCTTCCTTTTAGAGTTTGCCCCTCACCACCACCACCACACACACACACACACATACACACCACCTTCAACACTCCTTGTGACTCTGGAACCCACTCTTTTGGAAAGCATGTGACCCAGGCTAGCCAACAGGAGTGCCCCATGCTCTTGGACACAGGGGTTTGTCCACTATCAAAGCAGATTAATTTTTAGGATTTGATGGAAGTGCCTCCCCTTCTGAGATGATGGGCAGTAAGGACCACGTAAGTCAACTTTCCCACCACTTGGAGAGCTTGTCAAAGAACAAAACCAACAGGAAAGAAAGCAGAGCTCAGTTTTGAGTGAGGAGAAGAGATTCCTGAGCACTTGAATCCAACAAGCCTGAAGCTGCACTGCCCTTGAGCTTCTCAGATACAGAGGTGGACAGGTTTATTTATCCCCACAGGGTTTGATGTGGGTTACTGTAGCTTGTAATCAAAGAAACTCTCATGGGGTATAACGGGTCGAATGTGGAGGGATGTGTCAGAGGGAGTAGAGTGGAGGATTGAGAAGATGAAGAAGAAAGCTATCTTTCATGGTAATGAGCATCTATTACTGTTCATCTGGTGCTTCTCAGTACCAATTCCCTTTGACAGAAGGGAATGTCCTACTTGCTCCATCCCTATAGTGGAAGACAGTACCTGGGGAACAGAGGAAGTGGGGGAGATCCTGCTGGCTTCTGTGCTCTGGGTCAGGGATGTGGGGGGTGGGAAGCCAGGCAGACGGCCCTCCCCTAGACTTCTGGGACCCAGGGACATGGTGCATGGCTGTGACCTCGCTCCTTCTGTCCACAGAAGTGGAAGGGAATCATGTTCTAGGAGAGTAGTTGTCAATGTTAAGTCACAGATCTCTCAGAAATCCTGATCAGAGTTCAACAAACCACTTGCCTATGGGCCGTATTTGACCTCCCCCACCCTGAGTGTTATGGGCTTCTCAGGTGGTACCAGTGGGAAAAAACCCACCTCCAGGAGACATAAGAGATGTGGGTTCAATCCCTGGGTCGGGAAGATCCCCTGGAGGGGGGCACGACTACCCACTCCAGTATTCTGTCCTAGAGAATCCCATGGACAGAGGAGCCTGGTGGGCTACAGTCCATGGGGTTGCAAAGAGTCGGACCCGACGGAGGTGACTTAGCACAAGCACACACCCTGAGTGTTATGGTTGGTCTACCAGGGTTCTAAAACAAAAAAGAAAAATGTGAACCAAATTAAAAATTTCACCCCAAAGAGATCCAGATTTTTCATTCTCTAAGATTTGTCCACACTGAGTCCCATCCCCTCAAGCCAGTAATCGGCTGAAGCAGAGCAGTGGTTGCTGCCTTTGGAAGGCATGTGTCCTCCCGTTCTCCACAGTCCTCACCATACTCTGTGGATCCCCAACCCTGAGCAGAACTTGCTATTTGTCATCACTCTTGCATTGTTGGTTTTCCTATGGTGGAGAAGTATTTTATTTTTTTGGACCTAAATGGAAAAATAAAAAAAAATACAACTCAAAAACTGAATATTTCAAGACAAATAGAAGAGAGCTTATTTCTCTGTGGGGGTGGAGCCTATTCCTCTGTATAGTAGGCAAAATGTGGCTGGCTTCTCACACTGACCTGTTTCATTCTTCTGTATTCCTACCCGGCCCTGCAGGCACTCCATTTTTCTCTGCAGAAAAATGTTCTGGGACTTCCCTGGTGGTGCAGGAGATAAGAATCTGCCTGCCAATGCAGGGGACATGGGTTCAGTCCCTGGTCTGGGAAGATTCCATATGCAACTAAGCTCACGAACCGCAACCACTGAGCTGCCTGCAGCAACTACTGAAGCCTACTCGCCTCGAGCCTGTGCTCCGCAACAAGAGAAGCCACTGCAATGAGAAGCCCATGCACCACAACTAGAGAAAGCCCACACAAAGCAATGAAGACACAGAATAATGTTCTGGAGGGAGACACAGATTGGTGGGTGGGAGTGGTTATTGACAACCTGAAACCTGACTGTGAATCCCCAGGGGCCAAATGGCCTCAGGTGAGACCCCTTGTCCTAGGGTGTGGATAGTCTCCATTAACGCACTTCTGAGAGAAGCCTGCTTTCAGCATGGTGAAGGGTGCTCCTTATTGAAATTGGTCTATACAGGCAGAGGGTATTCAATCATGAAGACGTTGGCTTCACTAGTGCAGAGTAATTTTCTTCATACCCTTTCCCCCTCCTCACGTTGCTCTTTCTGGCCATCTGGTTTCCCAAACTCACCAAACCTTCCTCAGGATCTTTGTACTTATTCTCCCTGAAATGCTCTATCCCTAATATTCTCATGGCATCATTCCCTCACTTTGTCCAGGTCTTTTCTCACAGAGACCTTCCTTTTCTTTTCAGTGATTATTTCTTTCCGCTGCTTTATTTTTCATCCCAGCATCTACCACTACCTGATGTTATCAGTGTTCTTCATTTGACCTTTGTTTAATGTCTCTCTCCCACTGGAAATATAAAAGGGACTATGTTTTATTCACTACTGTATCTTCAGTGCCTAAAACAGCTCCTAGTCCATAGTAGAAAGGCTTCCCCAGTGACACAGTGGTAAAAGAATCTGCCTGCAATGCAGGAGATGCTCAGGAGACCCGGGTTCCATCCCTGGGTCAGGAAGATCCCCTGGAGAAGGAAATGGCAACTCATTCCAGTATTCTTGCCTGGGAAATCCCATGGATAGAGGAGCCCGGCGGGCTACAGTCCATGGAGTCACAAAGAGTCAGACATGACTGAGAGACTAAGCAACAACAAACCATAGTAGATGCCCAGTATAAAGTTACTGAATGAATCAATCAAACACACATCCCAAGTAGGGAAATTGAAGCAATTTCACTACCTTCTTTCTGGCTTGAATCCCTTTTTAGCTTTTGCATCTTCTCTTGCATACATGTGCTTTTCAGCTTGTCTTTGACTTAGCCTGCAGACTCAAATTCACTACCAAGAAGAGCTTGGGCTCTCCTGGATTTTCTCCTTGATTTACACGAGCTTGACTTTACATCTATCATACCTAGTAGCTAGCATGTAAGAGAATCAGCCACTTGATGAGCTGTTACGTTTCCTTCTCATTCAGATCATCTTCCAAGCTCTGCTCCAAGACTTTCCAAAGAGTAACTGATGATGTTATTAGACCTAAGCCTGGGCAGCTTCTAGGTATGTTTGATTTTCCAGAGAAGTTCCCAAAGGTCAAGGCCTGGTATGATGATGTGGTAAGCAGAACAGGCAGAAGAAATACCTATTGGTAAATAACAAACACCACTCCTGGCTTAGTCATAGAATTCTGAGAAGTAGCAGTACCCAGTGAACCAACCTGGAGATTGGCAATCATGAGTGAGACTAACTTTAACCAAAAGCATGTGGCAGAGCTACAAAAGACAAGCTCTGAACTGTGCAAACAGTAACCACCCACCTCCCCAAACCACAGGGACAACCTCCATATCCAAGCCATGTGGAAAGGCCAGCTAATCACACATAGCAGGACTTTTCTGTTCCCTAGCTCGTTAAATTATAATGATCATGTCCAGCCATAAAAGAAAGCAATAAAATATCATCCATTTGCCTCTATGTGATGACTTTAATCTCCACCATATATTATAGCATATGCCGGACTTTACTTATAATAATCCATTGATGGTGGTAGGAAAAGAAATATCTACTTTGCCTGTGAGTAAATCAAATCAAAGTAGATTAAGTAAGTTATTCTGTACTTGTAATAACGTTGTCCTTAGGAAAACAGTATAGGGTTTAGTATGAACAAACAAAACATTTTCAGTGGAAAAGTAACTTGTAGGGTAAGTTGATTTTAAAATAGGTCATTCAAATCACTGAAAGTGCTATTCCAACAAATGTGGCTGTTACATTTTCGAAGGTTATTTACAATATTTAAACATAGGCTAGGGATAAAAAATTGAGGAGGAAAGTTGGGTTCTTTCTGTTTTGTTTTAAAATATTCTCAATCAAGAAATTATTATATTTCAGTATGTGCCAACAACTCCAAAATAAACAATAAGGTCTACAAAAACAAATTTTTTAAGAAATAATTCTGTGAACATCATGCTGGTAAGTCCTGCCACTTTTCCCTTTGGTTTTTCCAATGCATGCTCGAAGGAGATTTTTATTGCAACTTCCCTTTTCTTCTCTGATTTTTTAAAGCCAATACTCAAAATAGACAAATTTGTCTGGCAAAGTCATCAGGCAAATCCTTGTCTTTCGTGACATAAATATTTTTAGCCAAAGTCTACAATGCCTTCTACTCTGCCATAATCACCAATTTTCCCCTGCCATGTATTCGTTGTCAACAAGATTAATTTTATTGTAATCAATTGATTGCAGTCATTAAATGGGAAAAAATAATGATGACATAATAAAAAGGGCTCAATAAATAAAGATGGTATGCATAAACAAATATCACTGATAGCAACTGGGAAATCAGAAGGCAATTATAATATGCCAACATCTCACACAAAGACCACCATAAAAGAATAAGACACCAGCTACCAAAGTCCACTCAAAAAGAAATGGATAACCTTTATAGCCCTTTTAAAGAAGTAGACTCCAGATTCATGAGACTTTACTGGTGAGTTTTACCACTTAATGAAAAAATGACACCTGTTCTACATAAACTTTTCCCAAAAAATAGAAGTGGTAACATTTCACAACTCATTTTATTAATAAGAGGCCAGCATTATCATGATGCCAAAGAGAGATAAGACAGAAAACTATAGACCAATACCTCTCATGAACATAGTAACAAAATACTAGCAAATTGAATCCAGAAATCTATAAAAAGGATAATATACCATGACCCACTTGGGTATATTCCAGAAAAGCAAAGTAGGTTCAATATTCAAAATCAACCAGTAAAAGTCACATTTTCAACAGACTAAAATACTAAAATTATGTAATATCTCAATATATGTTTTAAAAGCATTTATAAAATTCAACATTCATTAGAAAAGGTTTTGGCAAACTTGAAATAAAAGGAAATGTTCTCAATCTGGCAAACCTTATGTCCAAAAAAAAATGGTAAAAATTGTTATTTTCCTTTAACTTTTTATTTTGTATTGGGGTATCGCCAATTAACAATGTTGTGATAGTTTCAGGTGAACAGTGAAGGGACTCAGCCACGCATACACTTGTATCAATTCTCCCCCAGTCTCCCTTCCCATCCAGGCAGCCACATAACATTGAGCAAGGTTCCATACACTATACAGTTGGTCCTTGTTGCTTATCCATTTTAAATATAGCAGTGTGTACATGGCCATCCCAAACTCCCTAACTATCCCTTCCCCCATACTTTCCCCCACCTCCCCACTCCCCCACTCCCAGCAACCATAAGCTCATTCTCAAAGTCTATGTCTGTTTCCATTCTGTACATAACTCAGCCATTAAAAAGAATGAAACAATGCCATTTGCAGCAACATAGATGGACCTAGAGAGTGTCATATTGAGTGAAGTAAGTCAGACAGAGATGGAGAAATATCGTTTGATATCCCTTGTATGTGGAATCTAAAAAGAAATGACACAAATGAACTTAGGTAACATCATTCTTAACAGTAGAAGATTGAATGCTTTGCAATTCAATCTGGCATTGAAGCAAGAATGCCCACTTTTATAACTTCTTTTCACTGTTAAATTGGAGGTCCTATCTAGTGCAATAAAATAAGAAAATAAACAAAAGCATACAGATTGTTTTTTAAAAAGTAAAAATGTCTTTAATCGCAAATAGCACAATCATACGCATAGAAAAGTTAAGATATCAAAAATACAAATAGTTATTGCAAAAGATATGTAAGTTTAGCTATGAATCAGGATACAGTGAAGTGAAAGTCTCTTAGTCGTGTCTGACTCTTTGTGACTCCATGAACTATGCGGTCTATGGAATTCTCCAGGCCAGAATACTGGAGTGGGTTGCCTTTCCCTTCTCCAGGGGATCTTCCCAACTGAAGGATCGAACTCAGGTCTCCTGCATTGCAGCTGGATTCTTGACCAGCTGAGCCAGGAGGGAAGCCCATCAGGATACAAGATCAATATAAAAAATAAATTGTTTTTCTACTTATAAGCAATGAACTATTGGATGTTGAAAATGCTAAAAATACCACTCGCTGTAATAATCTATATGGGACAAGAATCTTAAAAAGAGTGGATATATGTATATGTATAATTGATGCACTTTGCTATACAATAGAAATTATTGCAACATTGTGAATCAACTATACCCTAATAAAAACTTTAAAAATTACCACTCACAACAGATTAAAAACATGAAATATTTAGAGATAAATATAACCAACTATGTGCAAGACCTGTATACTGAAAAAATTTCTAATGCTGAGAGAAATCAAGAAAGAACTAAACAAATCAAGAGACAAATCATGCTCATGAATGGGAAGAGTGAATATTGTTAAGATGTCAGTTCTTTCCAAATTCATCTGTAGATCAACAGCCCTTGTTGTTGTTATAGTAGAAATTTACAAACTGAATTTAAAATTTTTTTGAAAATATAAAGGACCAGAAATGACTTTTGAAAAAAGAGAATAGAGTTAGAAGAGTTGAGTTGGAGTTGAAATCTCTCTGATTTCAAGATTTATTCTAAAGCTACAGTAATCAAGGCAGTGCATATAGCTAAAGGTAGAAATATAGATCAAAGGGACAGACTATAGAGTCTAGAAATAGATCCACCAAAATATAGTAAACTGATTTCCAACAAAAGTGCTTACATGATTCAATGGGGAAAAGAGTTTTCAACAAATAGTGCTGGAACAATTGGACATCCAAAAAAAAATGAACCTTGACTCTTACTTCATACTATACTCCACAATTAACTTGAAGTGGATCATAGACCTAAATGTTAAGAGATAAAACTATAAAACTTCTGAGAAAACATAGGAGAAGATCTTTTCACCTTGGGTTAAACAGGGGTTTCCTAGATAAGAAACAAATATCACGAACCATAAAAGAAAAAATTATATATTGGACTTCATCAACATTTTTAAATTTCTACTTTTCCAAAGATAATGTTATATGAATATATCTCAATAAATCTGTTATAAAAATATTAAGAAAATGAAAAAAGCCACAGACATGGAAAATTATTAGAAAATTTTATATCTGATAAAGGACTTATAAAAAACTATTTCAGCACAATAAGAGTAATATTTAAAAACCCAACTAAAAAGAGGTCAAAATATTTAAACAGACGCTTTCACTAAAGAAATAAATGAATGGCAAATTAGTTCATTAAAAGATGCTAATTTGAGTTTAGGGAAATGTAAATTAAAACATGAGAAGATACCATTGCACCCTCACTAGAATCCCTAAAATTTTAAAAGTTGACATGACCAAACATTGCTAAGCACACAAAGCAACAGAAATTCTTATATTTATAACAATTTTATTCATAATAGCTAAAGATAGGAAACAGCTCAAATGTTCACCAATAGGTGAATAAACAAATTGTCTATATCCAGACCATAGAGTAATAGTCAGCAATAAAAATAGAACTATAGACACATGAAACAATGTGAATTCATCTCAAAAGCAATTAGCTATGTCTAACAAGCCAGACACAAAAGGCTATATATTATAGGATTCCATTTATACAACATTCTAAAAAACAGGTCAGATATTGCAAGGAAATGAGGGTGGGTGAGGAGATTGACTACAAAGAACATGAAGGAACATTTGAAGTTGATAGAAATGTTCTATATCTTGATTAAGGCAGTAGTTTTATGACTCTGTATGATCAGCAAGGAGAAGGCAATGGCACCCCACTCCAGTACTCTTGCCTGGAAAATCCCATGAACGGAGGAGCCTGGCGGGCTGCAGTCCATGGGGTCACTGAGTCGGACACGACTGAGCGACTCCACTTTCACTTTTCACTTTCATGCCCTGGAGAACGAAATGGCAACCCACTCCAGTACTCTTGCCTGGAGAATCCCAGGGACGGGGGAGCCTGGTGGGCTGCCGTTTATGGGGTCGCACAGAGTCGGACACGACTGACGCGACTTAGCAGCAGCAGCAGCAGCATGATCAGCAAAGGGCTTCCCCGATGGCTCAGTGGCAAAGAATCTGCCTGCAGTGCAGGAGACAAGGAGATGCAAGTTCAGTCCCTGGGCTGGGAAGACCCCTGGAGGAGGAGATGGCAACCCACTCCAGTATTCTTGCCTGGAAGATTCCATGGACAGAGGAGCATAGCGGACTACAGTCCATAGGGTCACAAAGAGTCAGACACAACAGCACACTCACATGATGATTGACAAAACTCATTGAACGGTACTTGTAGGGGTAAATTTTATCGGGTTGGCCAAAAAGTTTGTTAAGGTTTTTTCATAACACTGAAACCTAATGAAACTTTTTGGCCAACCCAATATTTTATGTGAATTATTCCCCAATAAACCTGACTCTTAAAAAGGTAAAATTTAAGAACTACCTTGGAGACGGACAAAAGAGAGGAAAGACTGAAACTTTATGTTATTCAGGCTAAGTCAGTATACATGCAAGACCCCATCACTAAATAATCTTCCCTCTAACTGGTATTTTGGCATTTGTATGGTGCTAACTTTGGGAAGACAAATAAGGGAAGTAAGGGTGATTTTTTTTTTTATCCCTACAACTAAAAATTCTAGACACATCTCTGCACGTTAATTCAGATTATTCAATAAAGAGAATAGGTTTGGTGAAGTTACAAATAGGAGAAGACACGGTTTTAATTTTAGTACTACAAACAGGCTTAAAAATAGAACTCATAACTAGATCTTACATGTTTTTATCACAAAAAAGAAATGGCAATTATGTGATGGGCTGATAATATTGTAATCTATAAACGTACAAATCATGTTTGTACATCTTAATGTTATATGTCAGTTGTATCTCAATTTTTAAAATTAAAAATATAAATAGATGATAAACAAAAACAGCACTCTTACGTATCCTCAGAGGGATAGAAGGTATTTTACCCATGTGCATCCTTAGCTAATGATAGCTCTCTGCAGGTAGAAAATGCAGGTAGAGGGAGATGCTGAGAAACTGAATAGTTTTGCTCCAGGGAGAGAGATGGCTGGACTTACATGTTGCAGAGATCACTCTGGTAGTCATGGAATGAGACTGAATTTGATCAGGGCAATGCAGTATAGAAGGACATGGTTGTTGAAAGCCGAAAGCATCCCTTGATCAGTGATAAAGTCCTCACTCAGGGCAATGAGAGGTGGCAGCTCAGAGGGACTTGGCCATTGGCTGAATGTGACGGTGAGAAAATGGCACTGGGATCACACTAACATCCTGACTTGGTGGAAGATGTTTTTACACCAAAAGAACCTGGAAAGAGAGGCAGCAGGCACGCTTGGATAGAGGAAGTGTTCTCATATGGCACTTATCTATGTTGATTCAGGAGTTTCATTTTGGCTTTTTCTATAAACTCTTCCCTCCCTGCCGTAGGCCCCTCCTCTCTATTCTCTTCATCATTCTTCAGGTCTCAGCTAAGTCATTGTTTCCCTTAGGAAAACTTCAGTATTTCCCCCACGGCTGGTACAGGGTCCCTCCGGAGTGTCCCATAGCACCCCTAATTCTGGCTACGTTCACACCCATGACTCTGGTGGCTCTGTCGGTAAAGGGAGAGACCACCTGCAATACTAGAGATCCAGGTTTGACCCCTGGATCGGGAAGATCCCTGGAGGAGGACACAGCAACCCACTCCAGTATTCCTGCCTGGGAGATCCCATGGACAGAGGAGACGGGTGGGCTACAGTCCATGGGGTCACAAGAGTCAGACATGACGTAGCAACCAACTCACCACCACCACTCTATTATAATTGCTTGTTTTCTTCATCAGCCTGTAAGTTTCATAAGACCAAAGACTATGGTAGCCCTGGTTGTGTGTTACTTAGTTTCTCAGTCATGTCTGACTCTTTGCGACCCCATGGACTATAGCCCACCATCCTCCTCTGTCTATGGGGATCCTTCAGGCAAGAATAGTGGAGTGGGTTGCCATGACCTTCTCCAGAGGAACTTCCCGACCCAGGAATCGAACACAAGTCTCCTGCATTGCAGGCGGGTTTTTTACCAGCTGAGCTACCAGGGAAAGCCAGCCCTGGCTGTTAGTAATGTTAGTAATATTAATCATCATAATAATATTGGCTAATGTTTACCAGGTATTTAATATACGCCAGTCATCCTTCTAAGTATTTGGACGTATTAACTCATTTAGACCTCATGACAGCCTTTCAAGGTAAGCCCTGTTATTATTAGCTTTTCAGGTTAGGAAACTAAAATGTCACAAGGCAAGTTAACTTGCTTGAGGTCAACATTCTAAGAAGAGTATTAATCAACAATGACAACAGCTATTTATCGTGTGCTCCCTGGTTCCTCTCACATTGTCGTCAGAGAAAAGATGTTCCATCAATATTTGCAGAACTGATTTCAGGTGAGGAGGTCGTACTCGAGCTGGCAGCTCGTACCTGGCACAGAGGAGAGGGCAGACCAGGCAAAACTGTCACAAACATCCAGCACCCGCCCGGGGCTGAGGTATTGGGACACAGTGGTGAAAACACTCTCCTCGCAGCTGCTTTAAGGCCATGGGGAAGGGCTTCCTGCCAGTCGGAACAGCAGGGGGAAGATTTTGGGGTCTTTTTGCTTTTTATATTTAAACCATGCCCTGTGGCATGTGGGATCTTAGTTCCTTAGCCAGGGATCAAATCTATGCCTCCTGCATTGGAAGCGTGGAGTCTTAACCACTGGACTGCCAAGGAAGTCCCAAGATTTTCTATATCATTCATTTTATTTCCAAGCAACATACTCTAGACATAACCCTAGAATCCCTCCTTTTGGTTTCTTTATCTCACCCTGTGCTGACTTGTGACCCAGTGACCCTCCCACTTTCCTATAAAATGACTCCATACCCAGTCCTCACCTGGCCTCCTGTGGCTCGCTCATGTGTCCACGTTGTGTGTCTTGAGGACTTCCTGGAAAGCCACTCAGGTGAGGTCACAACATTGTGAATAATGCAGGTGCCCCTGATGCGGAGGAAGGGTCGCCCAGAACTGCATGAACTGTACAGAGTGGTTCTCAACCTTGCTGCCCAGTCCGGAGCTTTTTAAACACCAGTAATTATATTGTGTCCCAAATGAATTAAATCAGAACCCTGGAGGGGGTGAGCCCCATTCACTGGTGTTTTTTTAAGCTCCTAGGGAGGTTCCAGTCCACGAGGTCTCAAAAAGTCAGACATGACTTAGTGACTAAACAACAACAGCAAAGGAGATTCCAAGGTTGAGACTCACTGCAGAGGAACTCAGTCTCACTCTTTTCTGGGTCTTAGCCTCCCTGAGCTAGAGATGCAGAACAGTGTATTCTTTCCCTGTGGGACAGGGTGGGCAGGCTTTGGAGAGAAAGCAAGGCCTCATAACCCCAACCTTGATAAAGCCTCACGGAAATGAGCCAGCCTTGCTGCAGTCTTGTGCTTCTGGACCTGTTAACCTGGTCTGAAGTTAAAGGGAAAGTGGCCCCTCTCCACTCACATCTGAATGGACAGGAGCGGATGGCAGTGACTGTAGCTTGTCCTCCTCTGAATACCAGCTGGAGCAGTCTCCTCCCTAAGATACTCCTATGTCCTTTACAGAGCAGAAGCTCAGTCCCCAAGGGAACATGGGGTGCAGTGGTCCACCCAGCCCTCCTCACACTCAGCTTCTCCCACCCGTGCCAATTTCAGAGGACCCAGGGTTGACATTTGTGAAGGCAAATGGCAGCATCTTTATATATCAAGTCCTCCTGGCTTTGGAAGAGGTATCCCCCCCTACTATATACTTTTCTAGTTCCTTCTCAAAACTGAGGTGACAGACAGCAGAGAGGAAACAACCAATAAAAGCATTAGACACAAGAGCTGCAGAGAAGTAGAGCTAGCAATCATTACTATTAGTGCTGCCACTGCGTACACTATTCTAGAGCATGGCCTGTGTTCTCAGCTCTGTGTGAATTATTCCCCCTGCCCCCTCCCCTAATCCTGCGAGGCAGAAGTGTCACCATTTTACAGAGGAGGGAAGGAAAGGCCCAGAGAGCAGCAATGTTTTGCCTCACTTAAAAAAAAAAAAAGAATGATTACACAGTTCTCAGAAACACTTAGGAACTTGCTAGAAATGTAAATATCCCCTGGCCAGAGCAAGACTCATGGGCATGCAACCAGCGTAGGCACACAGCAGCCGTGGGTTCAGAGGAACTGGGCAGTTGAAGTTGACTTTTGTCTTTGTTTCCTGAGTGAAGTCTACTTGGACAATGCAGCAGGCTAGGGAACTTGGAGTTTCCCGGTGCTTCTCTGCCCGGGTTCTAGGCCATCTGCCCCCAGGCTCCCCGTCTCTCTCTCCCTCGATTGCAGTGATAGAGCAAGGCTTGTATTCACTGCAGTCTGCTGCCCCTGGAGGGGACCCCAGGCGCAAACACAGGGAGGTTGGGGTCAGACACTCACTCCTCGCACCACTGGGTGCTCAGGCCAGGGCAAGGAGGTGACTGTCCCTACCCCAGGCAGGCAGCACCACAGTGACTTTCAAGCACCCCTTGCTGGCCCTGACCTGGGTACTCAGTGAGTCATGGTGTGGAGGTTGCATTTCCCTGGGGAGGGGCGAGGGTGTCTATTAAGTGGGGATCAGGCCTTGGGCCCGTGGGAAGGGGAGAGGGACCTCCGCTCAGGAAAGAGCCCTGCATTTTCCCTTTGGACTGGACCCAGCGAATTTTGCCACTGACCATCTCTCTGCTATGTCCAGATCACCTGAATCAAAACTCCCAAGGCCAGGCCCAGCAGTTAGGGCGATTCTGATGCACACTGAAGTTCAAGAACCCCCGAGTCCTACAGAAGCTAAAGGATGAGGCAGTGAGCATGGTGTGGGGCAAGGGGCTGTGTGGGAGTCACAAGTTGGGTGCAGATCCCACTCCTTTGCTGGGTGACCCTCAGCAAATGACTTGCCCCTGTATTAGCCCTGGTTTTTCTGAGAATCCTGCTTGATGTAATTGTCTTATCAGAATCTTCAGGCAGGAGCTTCCTTAATGACTGTTCTAAGGAATCTGTTTTACCTAATTTTAAGGAATCCAATGGGAGATCTACCATGTGAATGACCTCTCAGCCTCCTACTGATTTCAACAGCTCAGGTCATATCCCACTGGAACTTCCGCCAACCCTTTCCTGTCTTCCTCTGAAGGCTGCCTTGTAATCAGTGCTGTTGTGTCCTGCCTACACTGTCTTTACCAGGCAGGTGTAGGGGTCCCACAGCTGCTGTGTCATCTGCTACAGGCTCCCAGCTGCACCCTTGTCTGGAAAGTCTGCCCTTGACTCACGGGAGCCAGATTGGCCAGAAATGTTTGGGAGCTTATTCTATCCCCAGGGGCCGCCCACAGGCAATGGCTAGCTGACACAGGGTACAACAGTCCCCCTTGTTGGCAGCACGATGTGATATTATCTGACACCACCTCTTACACAAAAGCTGTGGTTTTTCCTGACACCAACCCACTCTCCAATACCAAGTGGGTATTGCTGTTGTTTAGTGGCTCAGTTGTGCCCGGCTCTTTGCGGCCCCCTGGACTGCAGCACACCAGGCTTCTCTGTTCTTCACTATCTCCCAAAGTTTGCTCAAACTCATGTCCATTGAGTGATGATGCCATCCAACCACCTCATCCTCTGCTGCCCGCTTCTCCTCCTGCCCTCAGTCTTTCCCAGCATCAGATTCTTTTCCAATGAGTCAGCTCTCATTGGGTATATAACAGCTCAAATTCTAACACTATTTACTTGGAGTCAGTTTGCACTGGATCCCACAATTTAAAGGGCTCAGTCCCACAGGACAGCCCCCGACGCAGCTGCCAGTCACAAGTGGCTTCCCCAGGTGACCCACATTTCTGCCCAACTGATTACAAATTCAGTCATTCTTACAATGCCCCCTTAAGTTTGATAATTCCCTGGAATGGCTCAGAGAACTCTAGAAAGTGCTCTACTTATGTTGCAATTTACTATAAAGGATACAAACAAACAGCCAGATGAAGAAGTACATAGGGCAAGTACCAGAAGTGTCCTAAGCGCAGGAGATTCTGCAGTATGGAGTGGGGTTGAGCCATACATGGATGTGTTCACCAACTCAGAAACTAGAAATACTATAATGATCCAGCAATCCCACTCCTGGGCATATATCCAGATAAAACTGTAATTCAAAAAGATACACACACTCCAGTGTTCACTGCAGCACAATTCACAACAGCCAAGGCATGGAAGCAACCTAAATGTCCGTCAACAGAGGAATGGATAAAGAAGATGTGATACATACAATGGAATACTACTCAACCATAAAAAAGAATAAAATGCCATTTGCAACGAGAATGGACCTAGAGATTATTATACTAAGTGAATTAAGTTAGGAAGAGAAAGACCAATATCATATAGTGTCACTTATATTTGGAATCTAAAATGTGACACAAACGAACTTATCTATGAAATAGAAACAGATTCCCAGACATAGAGAATAGACTTGGGGTTGCCAAGGGGGAGGGGGTTGGGGGACAGATGGAGTAGGAGGTTGGGGTTAGCAATCCCAACCATTTTGTGTAGAACGAATAAACAAAAAAGTCCTACTGTATAGTACAGGGAACTGTAATCAATATTCTCTGATAAACCATAAAGGAAAAGAATACATAACTGAATCACTTCACTGTACAGCAGAAATTAACACAACATTGTAAATCAACTATATTTCAATAAAGAACAAAAAAGCAACTCTGGAGTTTTATGAAGATTTCATTATGTAGGCATGAGTGATTAAATCATTGGCCGCTGGGGAGCTGACCTCAATCTCCAGCCTCTCTGCCCTCTCCAGAGGTTGGGAAGAGGGACTGACAGTTCTAACCCTCTAATCATATAGCTGGTTTTTCTGGTGACCAGCTGCCATCCTGAAGCTATCTGGTGTCTCCACAGGATCATCTCATTAGCATACAAAAGATAACTTCTAAAGGCTTTAGGAGCTCAGTGCTCCAAAATCAGGGACAAAGACCAGGTATACATGTTTTTCTTATACCGTAGGCATTAGTCATCCTTCAGAGCTCCTTGTGGATCAGACTCAAGCTGCCCATCTCTTTCCCTAGCTTCTCTCTGGCCCTGGTCTCCTCCGCTCACAGCCTCAAAGTTTTCACCCCACATCCCTCTCTCATTAAAGCACACAAACCCTGCTCTAGCTACTTCCAGAAATCCGACCTAAAACACACCCATAGCTTTCTACTCCCCACAGGTATCTGTGTGTCTTTCACGTGACTTATTTGACTGAGAGTTCCTTGAGATTTGATCCATATCTAATTTATCTTTGCCTTCCTATAACACCTACACAATATTTTGCATAATAAATTATTGGTAAATTTTTTGGAAATAAGTATTTCATATTTTGAAATCATTTGCATGGATGGACAGGATTGTTAAATGACTGACTGATTTCCTCCAGTTCCCTAGCTCCACCCAAACTTGGCACAAGAACAGTTTAATTCTCCTCAGTGAAGAGGAGGGCAAAAGATTTCAAGAATGGCTCAAAAACAGGTCCCTGTGGAAATACGTCCAGGTCATTCCCGCCTGATGCCAGAGATAGAGAAGGCTGTTTAGTGCTTTGAGTATTTTTGCTCTTTCCAGCTTCTCTGCCTGATGAAGTTAAACAGTCCCTAAGAGTAAATAAATGTGGCAAAGATAAAACAAATATTTTTTCCAATTGGATTGGTTCATTCCTTGTGTGGGTTCAGATGAGGGAAAAACCAGAATGTTTTGATTAAATCAGCTATTGCCATGAAATGATTTGCCTGTTTACTAATGGGCTGTTGTATTTCTTGTCATTATCTACCGAAGTGGGAATTCTTGGTACTGTGGAGAGGACTGCTCTGAATAGGAAAATGGCAGGTTTCCTTAACCTAATGTTCTTAACTATGTTACAAAGTATAAAAATATTGAATTGAAAGCAACAGGCTGGTGCAACCCTGCATGATTGCAGAGTAGAGAAAAAAGAGAAGCAGGTAGGCTCTCTGTATCCCTTTTAGGAGTCTTTCCTTACAGTGCTTCTGATGACTGTTTTTTTCCCACTTTCCTTTAGCGTGTATCCTACCCAGTGTTACTATGAGCTGATTTCCTGATAAGAAAGATGGTGTTGCTCCCTGTGACTCCTACAGTCTGGGAACCAAGGTTCTTCCTAACCTAAAAGGTCTGGATGATCACATGAGATGCTACTGAGTTCATGGTGCGGGTTGTTTAGTTGCTAATCGTCTACCATGATGGTGGTCCCGTAGTAATGATGATAATGATGACACATGACCTTTATTGGATTATCAGACATTGTTCTAGGACTTTACATGTATTAATTGATTATCCCCCATCACAACTATGGGGCTTCCCAGGTGACGCAGTGGTAAAAGAATATGCCTGCCAATGTAAGAGGTGTGGGTTCACTCCTCGGGTCAGGAAGATACTCTGGAGTAGGAAACGGCAACCTGTTCCAGTATCCTTGACTGGAAAATTCCGTGAGCAGAGGAGCCTGGTGGGCTACAGTCCATGGGGTCACAAACAGTCAGACACAACTGAGCAAGTAAACACACATCACAGCTATGAATACCTTTAATATCCCCATTTTACACATGAAGAAACTAGACCTCATAGATGTTAAATAACCTGCCCAAGCATAGATGTTGTCCGTGGTGGAGCTGGCTCCGACCCTAGGGAGTCTGGCTCCAGATCCAAGGATACTGATCATATATATACTGCCTAGCAGTATTAGTCATAACAGCAACCATTAACATTTATTGAGCCTTCACTACATGCCAGTCACAATCATTAATTTTATGCATTAACATTATTAAATCTCATAAAAACTCCATGAGGTGCATATTTATCATCCTGTTTTCTTGAGGCACATAGAGGTTAACTTGCCTGGGGTTACTCAGCAGACGGGCGAAGGAACCAGGTTTGTTGTCTGTGTTAAATGCCTTCAGAGAGACACGCACAGGCTCTTCTGATCTTGCCGGCAGGAGGTATGAGCTTTGGCTTTTGGAACACATGCACGCTACTATCGACAAAACTTTGTAAAATACATTCTATCTCCCCTGGGAAAAGATCCAGGGAGTCATAGAACAAGAGATTCCAGTCTAGAGCTCACATCTGTTCTGGTTGATTTGTTTGCTTGCCCAGTACTTCCCCCTCCTTTTAGTAAGAGTGCTCTAGAACAGGAGCTTCCAACCTCTGCAATCTAATGCCCAAAGATCCGAGGTGGAGCTGATGTAATCGTAATAGTAACAGCAATTAAGTGCACAATAAACGTAATGTGCTTGAATCATCCCGAATCCAACCCCCTACCCCCTGTTCATGGAAAAATTATCTTCCACAAAACCAGTTCCTGGGGTCAAAAAGGTTGGGGACTGCAGCTCTAGAAGTTTCCTGTTGGGGAATGTATCAGTTTTCTCTCATTGCTGTTATAAATTACCATAAATGTAGTGGCTTGAAATAATACAAATGTAATTATCTTACGTACTTCTGGAGGTTGGAAATCAAAAATAGATCTCTCTGAGCTAAAGTCAAGGTAGCAGTAGGCTGCATTCCTCCTTGAGGCCCTCAGGGAGACTCCATTTCTCGGCCTTTCCCATTTTCTAGAAACTATCCCTGTTCTACGTGCATAGCCTCCTTCTTCCATCTTGAAAGCCAGCAGCATCAGGCCAAGTCTTTCTCATGCTACTATCTCTCTGGTTATCCCTCTTCTGCCTCTTCTTCCACTTTTAAGGACGCTAGTGATTATACTGGCTTTACCTGGATACTCTCCCTAGTTTACCGTCAACTGCTTGGCAAACTTGATTTCTCTCTGCCATGTAACCTATTCACAGTCTTCTCAGATTAGGATATAGACCTCTTTGGAGTAGTGTTGAGAGCATTATCCTATCTGCAACAGTGAAACTCTCCTTTTCACCCTTGGTTCATATATTTCTGGGTTTATCCAATCCAACAACTCTGGCTCAAAGCGTAGGCTTGGGACTTTTACTGGATTTCTTGATAAACAGCTCCCACCCCCACATTCCACTTCTGATGAGCTGATCACTGTTCACCTGCTCTGAAGATGCGCCGGGGGCGGGGACTCTTCCTGACTGGCGGGAGCCCTTCCTGTTTGGGCTGTTACACATCCAGAGGGTTCGCTCAGCTGCTGAAGTCGATGAGTGGGTAGCAGCTGTGTCCACCTTTGCAAAACACCAGACTGCTGCTGCTACTAAGTCGCTTCAGTTGTATCTGACTCGGTGCGACCCCATAGATGGCAGCCCACCAGGCTCCTCGGTCCCTGGGATTCTCCAGGCAAGAGTACTGGAGTGGGTTGCCATTTCCTTCTCCAAAACACCAGACTAGCATTCCTAAAAGTGAAGCCCCTTCCTCCTGCTGCTGATTCAGGGAGCTACAGTGCAAGTACGCAAATACTCTCTAAAAAACAAAGACAACCAAGTAAGAGCTCTTCAATGACACCCAGCTTAGCACTGTGTGGTCCCCTGTTTATTACTCACTGGCTTGAGCTGAGCATCAGGATGGTACATCAGTGTTCAACACTGATTTGCTTTCTCTAGCCTCTCCTTTGTCATTCTCAGCATCCCCAAAGTTTTTTTTTGTTTTAATGCTGTAAAATATCTGTTTGGTGGGGTTCACCTGAAAGACACATTATTAGTCAGGCTTTTGCTACCTGAATGCTGTGTAACAAAAGACTCCAAAGTCTCAGTGGCTTACCAAAAGCATTTCTTCTTCCTCATTGGTCTGTGGGGCAGCAGGGGTAGCTCTGCTTTGCTTTACAGAGGGGATCAGGTCTATTCCTGATCATTTCTGTCATTATCCTCGGACCAGCAGCGACCAGGGACCGTTCTTCCCATGATAAAGGACACCAAGCCAAACTACAGGAGCACATTTAAGGTCTCTGCTCAGGTCATGACCATTAACATCCCATTGCCCCAAAAGAGTCACATGCCAAGTCCCCACATCAGTAAGTAAGGAAATGTACTCTGGTTTCTCCAGCAGGAGGCACTGTCCAGCAACATGACAAAGACCGGGTGTGTTCCAAGGTAGAAGAGAATTGGGATAATGCAATCTTATCATAGGGGCTTCCCAAGTGGCGTTAGTGATAAGAAATACACCTGCCAATACAAGAGATGCAAGAGAGACTGGTTCAATCCCTGAATGTGGAAGATCCCCTGGAGTAGGAAATGGCAATCCACTCCAGTATTCTGGACTGGAAAATTCCATGGACAGAGGAGACTGGTGGGCTGCAGTCCATTGGGCTGCAGAGTCAGACACAACTGAGAGACTAAGCAATCCTCTCATAGACATCCTCCATCTTGACATTGTCTGTTTCTTTCATAGAAAAGGAGCAAATAACTACATAAAATTTTATAGGTCATTTCAAGGATTTCTCATATATATATATATATATGTTACCAGTAAGATTTCACCCTGCCTCCTACCTATAGATCTGATTTAATGGAGTTTGTGCAGGAGCATAGGACCTCACACCCAGAAAGACCCCACATTTGGTATAATGCTCTGCTTTATCTTGAAGTTCTTAATGATGTTTGACCAATGTCTTTTCAATGTGCACTGGCTCCCACAAATTAGGTAGCCAGTCCTACCTACACGTGCTGTATGTATGGTTCCATGTGATGAGAATTAATGCTCAGATTAGCAGCCCTGAGACCTGTAGGTTCCAAAATGATCCAAAATTCTGTTGCAATTACCATGTTCTTTCTTCTTTCAATATATTTAATGGGCACAGTTATAATTCTAAGTGTTAGAGAGAAAACCAAGAACTAACCAGCCTGCTCTCCTCAAGTTTGCATCATGCCATCCTTCTTGCTATCTGCTGCTGGACAGATGACTTTCATTATAGTCATTAAGGGGAAATCTGATGCAGACAGTCATAACAGATCATGTATGCTGAAGGTCACAGGCAAGCCCCAGCACCCAGCAGGAACTCCCTTCATCTCGATCTTTTCTTCCCAAAAAAGTAAACCGGAACACAAGTGAGTTAGAGCGCCATGATTAGAGAGCCCATCTTAAAGCCACTTGGTTTTGTAAAGATAATAAATCTTTCACAACTTTGCTACTTTGGCTATAATCCTAACCTCCCAAGTGACAAAAAGATCCATTTTAGAAAAGTTTTCAACCATAAAACCTAAAGCCAAAGAGCAGACAGTGTTTCTGGTTAACATTTCCCAGGGGCTCTGCAAGTAGCATGAGAAATGCCACTCTGTGACAGCTTGAGCCAAACACCAGGCTCCTCCTTCAAGAGGTCTGCTCGCTACTGTGTTGCTCAGAGGAGTGGAAAGATGTCAAATTGCTGATCCGCTTGAAAGATCAAAACAGGTGTATTTCGTACTCAAGCAGCAGGGACCCTGTCCTGGGAAGGAATCAGTGCTTTTCCTCATTTGCTTGCTTCACAGAAATTCATGCCCTTAGGCTCACCCCATCCCCAGACTAGACTCTGCTTCCAGCAAGCCCAGCTGGACTCAACATGTTCACAACAAAGACAGATGCCTCTCTGATGCAGATGGCACCACCAGCTCTATCAAAGCTTGCTTCTCCAGCCCCATAGGGCCTATTTCTCAGATTTTAGCCTACATCAGAATCATCTGGGAGCTTGTTAAACACAGATTTCAGGGCTCTAGCTTATAGTTTTTTGATTCAGTTAAGTTTTGGGTATGTCCCTTGCTTCCCCAGTAAGTTTCTGGATGCCCACTGCTGCTGGTTTGGGTACCAGCGTTTGACAGCCTCTGCTCCAGGACATTGCCTTCGGCCCTGACAGGCTGCACTAGCAAAACTGTCTGCAATGCTAAAGACCCTCGTTTTCTTTGGCTTCTGACCACCTCCATCTCAGCTTCCATCGACTCCCATTCATTCTTCAACATTCTTCTTTCAATAGTCCTCCAGCCTTACATGCCATAGAAAACTCTTTCCCTGAAGTTAAACATGATGCACCCGCTGCCAAATTTAATAGACGGTCATCACCACTCAGGTGCCTCCCCAGCCAGGCCACAACTCACCCTGTCTGAACTGCACTCCCGGCCTCTCTGCCTGTTCTCTCGGTCTGGTTTTGGAGGCTGCCCGGTTGGCGTGTTTTCTCTTCCTTCTGGTAACAGCATTGCCCCGAATGGCAGCCACGGCCCCTCCCTACTTGGTGTCGTTGAGATGTGATTTCCAAACTGACCCTCCTGACACCTTGATTTTGAACATGTGACCTCCTGAATTGTAAGAAAATTAATTTCTGCTGTTTTAGGCTACCCAGTTTGTGGTAATTTGTTACAGCAGCCACACGGAAACAAATACATCCTGCTTCCATTTTAAGGGCTGGGACTGGGGAAGGGAGGCAGGGGATCCTGCTTAGGAGATCTGATCTAAGATATAGAAGGTAGGAAATTTCAAAGCTTCCTCAGCCCAGATCTGATTGCTTGAAAAATAGTACAGTTACCAAACTATGCAGTGTGAAGATAGCTACCACTTTGGCATAGTTACTTAGCCAATCAAGAACTCTATCTCTTACACCAACCCTGTTTATTTAGTCTCTTGAAGTTGGAGGGCATTCTCTCTGTAGACAGAAGAAAGACTTTCTCTGTATAATAAATTAAGAAAAAGAAGTTTCACTGAACAGTCCTTTCTTAGAAAGCTTACAATTAATTTCCTTTGTAATTTCCGGTGATAACAGCTGAGAGCAGATTTCCTTGCCAGCTTTTGTAATCCCAATGACATCACAGAACCTCCATCACTGTAGAAAATTGTTCTTTTAGGTGGCGGTGATGACATCAACCACTACAAGGGGTGGGGGGCAGGGAAAAACAGGAAATTCTACATTCAGCTGCTAACTGATAAATGAAGGAGGAACTGGTTTTTAAAGTAAGTTCCCATAACTAAGCAGCATTCTCAATTACTTGGCTTTATTTGAGACATAATTGTTTCTATAATCTACAAGTCCCTAGTCAGAAAGCCTCCTCACTTCCAAAAAACCCAGGGATTATAGGTTAGATCCCCTCACTTTGGGGGAGCCCTAGGTCATTGCCTCATGTCAGACATAAGCATAAGGGCTAAAAAAGACCCAGACCACAGAGCTAGGAGATAATTTTTAGGATGAAAGGAAGAGAAAGAAAAAGAGAGAGGGGGAGAAAGAGAGAGAAAGAAAGAAAAGAAAGATAAACAGAAAAGAAATACAGAAAATCAACAGACATCTGAGTTGGGCAACCTAACAAACGGTGTTAGGCTTCTCCAAAGAAGCAGAACTGATGGGATGCGTGTATATAGAGACTGAGTTTCATTTTGTTTCAGAACATCATGTAGAGTTTCGTCTCATTTGTATACAACTGAAGACGTAAATTGCTATATTTCCTGGAAAGGACGTTTACCAGAATCTTAACAGTAGTTATCTCTCAGTAGTGGGATTTCAGGCTATTTTGGTAACATTTATTAGGGGCATACTATGTGTCAGGCATTCTTTCAAGTATTTTACTTGGATTAAATTAATTCAATAATTGATTTGTCTTGCACTTTTTAAAAAACAAAATCATGTATAATCCCCCCCCCCCCCGCCAAAAAAACTATGAAGCAGTTGTTTTTTAAAAAATATCCCTTCTATTCTCATACATGAGCAGCCCTTGTTTCCCAAAGCTCTGCAACCTTGGGTCCACTGAGAAGCTGAAACTGTTGTATGCACATCCTACCCAGACTTATTACTGGAAATCATCCCATTTCACACACACACAAAAAACTGATGCTTTCCCATCGCTGTTGGAGTGCTTTGTTTGTTTGATTGTTTTCATGACTCCTCTCTTGTTTATTAAGAATTGGGTAAGTCAGTAATCTGTTCCCTTTCAACCTCAATCTTACTCGTAACCATCTCCCACAGACTTCTAAGGTATTTAATTTGCATTCTTTTGTTTCTGTGTGTTCTTATAAAATGTGTTGTTTGGTAAACTCATATTTTTAACTCACCTAGATAGTTTGACTTTATATCTCATTCAAGGGTTCTCTGCCACACCTGCTACAATCACCCATCCAGTGCCTGCACCCACTCTGACCATTGCTGCTGTTGGAAACTTGGGGATTCCTGGAGTTGAAAGTGTTCTCCATCATCCCTCCGCCAACCACTCACTCCTAATCCCCTGACTTGCTCCAGAACTTAAAGTTCATTAGACAACCTTAGGTCCAAAAGTCAACCTTGTTTCTTTTTTTTTTTTTCACGTGTGTAGCTCTCTCCCCTGAGAAACTTGCTCCAAGTTCCCCATTTGCCAGCCTGAAGGGAAGTGTAAAGCTAGTAATGATTGCCAAGTCAAGCCAAAATCAGGTCCCTGGACAAGGACTACATGCCAGTTCTCTCATCCCTAGTAACTCCTCCACCTAAATCACTTTCCCTTCTCCACTGGGTTGAAACAGTCATGTTTCCCAACTTGTGCTAATACTTACAGCAGGAAGCTGGATCTTTCGCTCTAAGATTCCTTTACTGAATCTTCCAGAAAATCTAACGTGTCCTTCATCATTTCACAAGCATTAAAGAATGTATGTGGGGGGCACTCCTCTGATAATCTAGTGGTTAAAAATCCATCTTGCAATGCAGGGGACTTGGGTTTGATCCCTGATCAGGGAACTACATCCTGCAGGGTTTGATCCCTGATCAGGGAACCACATCCTGCAGGGCAAATAAGCCCACACCCCCTGGAGCCCCTGTGCCACAACAAGAGAGGCTGTGCACGCAACGAAAAGATTCCAGCAACTAAGACCCGACTTAGCCAAATATAAATATTTTTTAAAATGTATGTGATGAGTCCCTCACTTTTCTCTAATTTCTGCGTCCCACTCATCCCACTGGCTGCCTCTAACTTCAGTCTGATGTAATCTGCAGAAAAATGCTCAGGGTGGGAGATGGTCAGAGGTGGATTCATTTCAAAGTTAATGAAGCTTGAGTTTCAAAGTCCCTGCCCTGTAAAGGGCCCAAGATAAGTCCAACAATGTGCTCACAATGTGTTTTCATTAAATTTGTGATGTTAAGACATTTTAGCCACAGTCAAGTAAGACCTCTATCTTTGTTCTCTGACGTTCCTCCCATCACAGTCTCCCACAGGTCAGGGAGCTTTGGCGAGGCTTTGGATGTTTGGGGATCTGGCTAAGGGAAAGTTGGCTTGTGGATACACATAGTGGGGTTGAGTGTTTGTAAACACTGTTGAGTCTTCTTGTTATAGTATTTGTACCCTACAATTGTATTTTTAAAGAGGAATTAAATTTTGTGCCAAAATTCCAAAACCTCCCTCTACCTCCCAAAGCTGGGTCTTCCCACCCAGTGAAGCCCAGTGAAATTTGCTTCAGAACCCATGTATCCTTAGGGCTGACTTTGGACCTTCACGGTTTTGTCCTGATCTTCATTTTGAAACATTTCTGTTGTAGGCGGACCCCCTAATTCCACCAAAGTGCAGCCCATGACTCAGAGTATAATTTCCAACCTGCACCTCTGTCAGTTTTCTTTCTGTGCCTCTCTCCACTGCTCCCTATGGACACACATACTCTCTCTTCTGTATCTGGTGCAGTTGCATCTCCTGTTTAAATATCAGAAGCTGAAGTGCAGGTTGGCAATGAGCCAGTTCTTAAAAATGAGCCCAAATGTTCAAGGCAAACTCTTCCAAGAATGCCCACAGCTGCCAGTCTCAACTTTAGAGGGCAAGAGGAGGAAACAGGCTTGCAAAGCAGATGTTCTGTCTGGGTGTCCCTCTGGAATTGAGGCTGTTTGATGAGGCGGAAATATTTCCAACTCTCCACCTAACAAAACAGTGAGGGAACAAAACTCTTTAATTAGAAAAGTCTCTCAAGCCAACATCTCAGCAAAATTTTCAGCACATACACCAAAAAAAGTGCTCAAGGACTATTAAGTTAACAAATTCTGCTTTTAGAGGAAAGCACACCCCACCCCCAGTCATTGCAAATAGACTCTGTCTCCATCTAAAATGTCCTGTGAGACATCTTTCCTCTGGCCTACATACAAGGTCAAGTTTTTGTTGGTTTCTTGGAGGGTAGGGGCTGGGGAGGGAGAATTGCTTTCATTTTCTTTACCTCTGCAAAATGCCTTTCTGAAAGTGTTAACCCTATTTTTTTTTTTAAATGTTGACCTCCATTTCTCTGGCAGACTTTCAAATCATTTTTTTCTGGTTATAAAAGTAATCTATCCATGTATTAATTGAACAAATATGTACAGAGTACCTACATCTCAGGTCATATTCTTCTCTCACTAGGATAATTTTTTCTCTCTTATTAACTAGATTTTTCAAATATTTAAAATCACAATATTTATGATAAGCAGACCCCAGAATGTATTTAGCCATTCTCTTTTTGTTAAACATTTAAGCCATTTCCAATTTCTCCCTGTTGTAATAGTGTAGCAGTGACCTTCCTTGCAATAGACTCTTGTCTATATCTAAAGAGTAACTCTTCAGGACAGATATCTAGCAATGGAATTACTAGATCAAAGGGTATGAACAATCTAAACTTTCTTAATAAACATTCTAGTAAACTTGCTGATGCATACTATCACCTTTGGCTTCCTCAAATCTTCCTCAAAGGATGAATCACCCATCCCTATTTAAAGACAGGAGAGCATATTCCATTCCTTCTATAGAAGTTTGCCGATTCCTAAAATAATTTAATTTCCTGATGGCAATAAAAGGAATCTGGTGGTGATAAAATTCCAGTTATTTTCTCGAACACATATGGTACTTTCTGTACTAAACTCATCCTCTAGGGTCACATTTTTGCATTCTTTATGCAAAAGTAAAACACTTAGAAAAGAAAGAGTATCCACACTCCTCTGCTCATGATTATCACTCTAGGCAAACAAGAAATCAACCCAGAAGGGAAATCATCCCTTCCAAGAGAAATATGGAGTCACGGAAAGATATGTAAGACTCTAGTAATCATCTTCATTCCTCTACCTATTGAGGGCTTTGAGGAGGAGAAAGGATGTAAAGCTGAGCATCTCTCTAATTAGCCTTGCTCACACAAGAAGAAAGGAGACTTCCCACCTAGTCAGCACCTCTGCTCTGGCAAGCCAACCTTTAAAAGTGCCTTACCGAGGCGCTTTTCAATATATAAGCAAATTTCATTGCATCGCATTTTAATCTCTAATTTTTCTTCTGGAACAAATTCATTCCCTGACTCTTTACTAAGAAGAATGCCTGCTTTCCAAGAAAACCAGTGCTGTCTGGAGAACCTCCCAGTACTTTGTCCTCAAGAAGAAACACCAGGGGAGACAAAGAAAACAAGGAGCAAGTCCTCTTTGATCTCCTTCAAGATGGAATATTTGCTAATGTGTTGCTTCATTGTCTTATTTGGATCAGAAGCCCGTTAGTGGGAATTCTGTTTATATAATGTTCCGCTTAAGACAAAGACTATTGAGATTGAAAGTCAAGATTTTCTCTCTCCTGGGAGCCAGGCAGCCTGAGCGAACTGATTGCCTGGCCTTTTCCCCTCCAGCTGAGTCCAGGCTATGAGGAAATCCATGACAAGAACAAAGAGTTTCATCTCTGGATGACCAAAGGGGGCTTTTCCAAAGGTGATAATAGAACCTGCGGTGGGTGAGGGACAGCACCACCATTCATTCATCCAGCAGTGACTAATCGAATGCTTAGTATGTGCCAGAATCTAGACCAGGCACTGTGTGAGTAAAACAAATAGCCTGCTCTCATGGATTCTGCTGCTGAATGAGAAGCAAACACCAACCAAATACTGTTGATCTTTGAACATCACAGGTTTGAACTGCGCAGCTCCACTTGTATGCAGATTTTTTTTTGTTTCCTTCAAACACTACAGTATACCACCATCAGGGTTGGTTGAATCTGCTGATGCAGAACTGCAGATAGGGAGGGTTGACTGTAAGTAATACAGTCAACTGTAAGTAATGGATTTTCTACTGTGCAGAGGGTCAGCACCCCTAACCCTCCAGTTGTTGGAGGGGCAGCTGTACTCATGCCCATGAATATAAGACCAGTCTTGGTGTGGGCGGGGCATCAAGAACAGAGAGCTGTGAATGCTTGTTTGTGGTAGGGGATTTACCTTAAGGGGGAGGGCAACCAGTTGTTGCTGGAATTCAGATCTGAAAGGTAAGCTGGAAAAGCGGGAAGAAAGTGTGTATCAGGCAGGGGGCTGCAGTCAGAGAGCGAAGGGAAGGGGTAGTTTGCAGGATGACTCCAGAGACGTGATCAAGGCCCCGCAGGGTGTTGGTTTTCATCTTTAATGGGTCTTTATTATTTTTAAAATTTATTTTTAATTGGAGGATAATTGCTGTACAATGTTGTGTTGGTTTCTGCTGTATAACAATGTGAATCAGCTCTAAGTATACATATATCTCCTCCCTCTTGAGCCTCCCTCCGACACTGCCCCAGCCTCCTCCCAGGCCTCTAGGTCATCACCGAGCACCGAGCCGAGCTCCGTGCGCTATATAGCTGCTCCCAGCTCGTCGTCTGTTTACACACGGTAGTGTATATATGTCAATGCTACTCTCTCAATTCACCCCACCCTCTTCTTTCCCCACTGTGTCCACAAGTCTATTCTCTACATCTGCGTCTCTATTCCTGCCCTGCAAATATGTTCATCAGTACCATTGAACGAGTCTTTAGATTGTTAAGCCCCTATTACTTGACGATTCCACTCTTAGATATTCACCTAAGAGAAATAGAAACTTCCTCAAAAGACTTAACATGAATACTCATAGTTGCCTTAAAATAGCCTAAAACTGTAAACAATCCAAACGTCCATCAACAAGAGAATAAATAAATATATAAATTGCAGCATATTCATAGTCAACTGAAAGGAATGAACACACAACACAGAATGCTATCCAGATTACTTTGAGTAAAAAGAGCCAGGCACGTACTGTCCATACTGTGTATTTGTATTTGCATGAATCTGAAAATGGGCAAAACTAATCTATGGTGATAAAAATCAGAAAGTGGTCACCTCTGGGTGTGGGGGCTGGGCAGGGGAGGGAATCACTAGCAAAGGGAAGCAAGAGAACTTTCTGAGGTGATAAAAATGTCCTACACTTTGTTTGGAATAGTGTTTTCACAAGCACATCCAACTATAAAAACTCCTCAAACTGTACTGAAAATCTGTGCCCTGTATTATTTGTAATAATATATTTAAAAGTTTTTTTCATGTACAATACATATACTAATGTGTTTAAGCACAGGAATGGCATCAGATTTGCAATGTGAAAAAAGTGCCTGGCTGTGGTTTGGAGAAAGATAAGAGGCCTGAATGGAAGTGGTAGATCATTTCCTCTGCTTAATTCAAATTACCTAGAATCCAGAATACCCCTGAGCATCAGTGCATATCGTCATTGCATATTCTTCCCTTAGAAGAATTCAGACTTGGTCTTTGCTGAAGAATTCAGGCTTGGTCTTGGTCCTCTAGGAGTTGTGCCAAACAGCTGTCAATGAACCACAAAGAGAACTTAGCTGGAGAAAAATGCTGGGAAACTGGGATAAGAAACTAAAGAAACCACAGACAAAGGCAATAGATTGAACCAATTCTATGACATAAAACCTTTCAAGACAGGATTAAAGTAATCATGTTTGTTTTTAATATTTCAAACCTTCAAATACTTCCTTGGGTTCTCTTCCTCCATCTATAATTTTCTTCTGAAATTAAGAATCTAACAGGCTGGAAGTGACTGGCATAATAGGAAGGCAAAAATCATCTTTTACCCACAGTTGAAATGAATAGAATTAAAATAAGACTGAGTCAGGTTATGTCTCTAAAAGAACACGGACAGTATTATAGCAATGAGAGAGGGTTGGGGGGCAGGTGGATTGGGTTGTAGGATCCTAAATGTCTTATTGCAGGCACCATCTCAAAGTCAGAAAGGCCCTTGCTTGCTGAAGGTTTAGAAGAACCACAGAAGCTAAGCATTTTACAGCTGGAAAGGATTCTTAAAGTGCACTTCAGCCTAAACATTTCACTCATGGAATGCGGGAGTAAAGGGACTAAACTACCCAAGAACATTCATAACTAACATTTGATTAATACTTAGCAAGTACTTCCACATTGATTACCTCCTTGCTGCTGCTGCTGCTGCTGCTAAGTCGCTTCAGTCGTGTCTGACTCTGTGCAACCCCATAGATGGCAGCCCACCAGGCTCCCTCGTCCCTGGGATTCTCCAGGCAAGAATACTGGAGTGGGTTGCCATTTCCTCCTCCAGTGCATGAAAGGGAAAAGTGAAAATGAAGTCACTCAGTCGTGTCCGACTCTTAGCGACCCCATGGACTGTAGCCTACCAGGCTCCTCCGTCCATGGGATTTTCCAGGCAAGAGTACTGGAGTGGGGTGCCATTGCCTTCTCCGGATTACCTCCTTAAATCCCCATAAAGTTATGGCAAATTATTCATTCTTCTTTTCAGAAGTTGGGGCTCAGAGAGTAAAGCAGAAAAAGTGAATTCCTATCAATGCACAAGTTTCTCCTCTTCTTCTAGGGTACGTCACTACATCTGTTACCACCTCTCTTGCAGCTGGAGGGGTAGGGTAACCTACCATACAATCCTTTCTTCACATTCTCACTTCTTTGCCTGCTGTCCAGATGTACAGGATCTAGGAGAGGAGTTCACAGCCCCAGGGGATGGTGAAGCCATCCATTGGAAGAATCCTGGGTCTCTGAATGACTCTGTGGAGCAGAGATATTTTCCCCCACTCACTGATCCAAGTGAACTATGACAGGAATGAGAAATAAACCTTTCCTCTACCCAAGCACTGATGTTTTGGTGCTTGTTTCCCAGTTAGCCTAACTAACATAAGAAAAATTAAGGGACCCATACAAAATCCATATATTAATTTATTTAACAACAACAACAACAAAGGTATTGAGCACCTATTAAACATGCTTGGCATTGCGTGTTCATCAGTGAATTAAGACAGATCTAGCCTGCACCCTCATGGGGCTTTCAGCTAATAGCTGACACAGGTATGGACAGGGATAAGACCCAAATGAAAATCTATTAACTACAAATTTCTCTCATTCTCTATTTCACATGCTTCTTCCCAAATAATTTAAATCAAAATATGTCATTCCTTAAAGTTTACTTTAAAAAATAGAAAATTTACCCCACATATGAATTATAGGATGGAAAAAAGAGGTAGGGGTTATTTGTTAAGCTCCTCCATTCCCCAAGACCTAAGAAGGCCCAGCCCTGGTAAAATCTCCTTGTATCATAGAACCTTTGTCAGTAGACGGGATTGGAAAACCATTGTTTTCAGATATTTAAATTTTCGGGTATTTAAAGATCTACAGTTGACCTTTGAACAACACAGGGGTTAGGGATACCAACCATGGCCCTTTGCACAGTTTAAAATCTGCATAAGATAAATAGTTGGCCCTCAGTTCAGTTCAGTTCAGTCAGTCGTGTCCGACTCTTTGCGACCCCATGAACCACAGCATGCCAGGCCTCCATGTCCATCACCAACTCCCGGAGCCTACGCAAACTCATGTCCATTAAGTCTGTGATGCCATCCAACCATCTCATCCTCTGTCTTCCCCTTCTCCTCCTGCCCTCAATCCTTCTCAGCATCAGGGTCTTTTCAAATGAGTCAGCTCTTCGCATCAGGTGGCCAAAGTATTGGAGTTTCAGCTTCAACATCAGTCCTTCCAATGAACACCCAGGACTGATCTCCTTTAGGATGGACTGGTTGGATCTCCTTGCTGTCCAAGGGACTCTCAAGAGTCTTCTCCAACACCACAGTTCAAAAGCATCAATACTTCGGCACTCAGCTTTCTTTATAGTCCAACTCTCACATCCATACATGACTACTAGTTGGCCCTATGTATACCCTGGTCCTCTGTATATGCAGTTCCTCATATCAACAGTTCTGCATCCCTGGATTCAACTAACCAGGGATGGTATAGTAATGAAGTATTTACCATTGGAAAAAAAAAAAATCCACGTATAAGTGGACCCACGTAGTTCAAACCTATGTTGTTCAAGGCTCACCTCTATATTGTTGGAAATGGCATGAGTTCATTTCCCTTCATTACTCAACAGTAGTAACCTAAAATTCTATGGCCCTATGAATTTTTCTCTCTGATACCTGTGACTTTCTGGTGTCTCCTGGTCACAACTCAAAACAGCTGTTCTCATTGTAATGCATTGTTAAGGGACTAGATTAAATATCTCCGACTCTGAGATATTCCAAGCAATTGTTTGGATCTTTCAGAATATTCAGAACCTGGTTTCATATGCTTCACTCTTTTCTGGACAGTTTTGGCAAGCCTATAGGAAAGGCTGTCATGGTCAATAGATACTGGGTTTTCAGCTCTTGCTCTTTTAAATTTCAGATTTGTATGTATTTATCCAATTTTTACTCTTATTCAAGTGACTTTTACATGATCATTGCTGTATCAGTTAACTCTTGGCAACAGAAAGACCTAGTCAAATGGGCTTAAGCAAAAGGTAAGTTTTGGTTCAAGTAACTAGGACCTGGTTTTTCTTTCTCCATCTCTCAGCTTCCTATCTTTTGGGTCAGCTCTGTTCTCAGATAGACAGCCCCCACCTGCTCATAAAGTAACTGCAGGAATGCCAACCTTAGAGCCCCTTAAGTTTATACCCAGTGGAGAGAAAAAATATATATCTGCTGGTAGCATTCATAAAAATCTTGAAACGTCCTTGAATTGCACTGGTTTAGGTCAGGTACCCACTCAGGACACAGGTGCAGGCTGTCTTGGGCCTGGGTCATGACTCCACTTGATGTAGGGATCAGAATGCCATTGAGACCTCGTAGACTGAGAGTGGGAAAAGAGTAAATTACCCAGAAGAAAATTGGACACTGATTCTGCAAAGAGAGGTAGGCAAAGAAAAATAATGGAATGTATTGGTTAGCACTGCCATTGATGGCTCTGAGTGATTAGATTCTTTTTAAAGAATACAGCTATTATTAACCAGCTTGGGTAGCTACTTCTAAATTCAGCAAATGTCTGAGTGAACACAAAGTTTGGGGTTTCACTTAGCCTTAAGAATTAGAAAAACTAAAAGAGTAAACAGACAGTGAAACCTGTTAAAATAACTCTTCATCAGAGAACGTGTAAGCTTGAGTAGGCACTTGGGAAGTTGTTTGTAACTAAGGGAAAGAAATATAAGAGAGTATATGTACTTTCTCTTACAAAACTGATTTATTTCTTGTTGCTGTCAAAAAGAATTTTATAGTGACAAGATAATATACATTCAGTGCAACAGTGTGATGATGGAGGTGGAAGTGGAAATACAATTTAAACTAAGATTGCTAACAAGAAAGAGATCTTTAGGACACTGCCTGGATACAAAAGAAAAATTATGAACAACTGCTACTTTTATTAGGAAAAGTACAATAGCGATTTATTGTCATTTTATTTCTTACCATTTTCTGTGAGGTGTTTGAGATATTTATCAAAATGAAGTTAACTTTTTAAAAAATATTTATTCATTTATTTATTTGGCTATGTCGGGTCCTAGTTGTGGCACACGGTTCTCTGGTTGTGGTGTGCAGGCTTAGTTACTCCATGGTAGGTGGGCTCTTAGTTCCCCAACCAGGGATCAAACCCATGTCTCCTGCATTGCAGGGCAGATTCTTAACTGCTGGACCACCAGGGAAGTCCCTGAAGTTAACTTTTGGGAATACAAATGAAGTTAGCTTTTGACAATATTAATCAAAATCAGTTACTTGAAGTCACTGTATGAGTGAGGTCTCTCTCTTTGGGTAAAAAGTGACTGAAACCCAAGTCAAACTAGCTTAGGCAAAAAAGAATCTGTATTGGAAGGCTCAGCTAGTTCTGAGATGACAAGGACACACCTGGGCCTCTCAGACCAGGAATCAGTGATTCAAACACCACCAAGAGTCTTTTCCTTTAATCCCTTATCTCTGTTTCTCTTACTCTGGCTTTCTCCCCCAGGAATTATGCCAAAAACAAATTGAATGTTTTCTCAATTTTTTACCAGCTGCACCACAAGGGAAGCCAAGAATACTGCAGTGGGTAGCCTATCCCTTCTCCAGGGGATCTTCCCAACCCAGGAATCAAACCAGGGTCTCCTGCATTGCAGGTGGATTCTTTACCAACTGAGCTATCAGGGAAGTCACTTCTCAATTTGTCTTAGCAAGGGAATAAGCCTCTTTGTCCACTGCCAATTTTTCAAATCCTGAAGAAGGACTCTCATTGGTCTGGTGTAGGTTATCTGCTTACTCAGGACCAAAGCATTATATTTTGATCAGCCCAGTTGATATGGTTAATCATCTCCAGTCCAATTCGCTAAGGCCAGGAGTTGGGACTCCCTACAAGATGTTTGTGTTAGAAAAATAGGCATTTTCCAGAAGAAAGAGGATCAGAATGCTAGGTCAACAAAACCAGAGATGTTCACATCAAACATCCAATTCTTTTACTAATAATAAAGAATATTAATGCCAATAAACATAAATAGCACTTTAACAAGTAGAGGGTTACAATTGCAATGCTAAAGCCCACACACCAAGATAAAATGCTTGGCACAGGTAGATAACCCAAACATTTCACAGGCAGTTGTTCAGCTTTGCTCACTGCCCACCCTTCACAGATGATCTTCCTGCCCTGCTGAGATCGTGCAATGCCTGATGAAAGTCAGACCTCTGCCCAGATTTCCTAAAATGAATCCTAACTTTAGGAAGAGCTTGGAGTTCTATTCATCTTTCACCTGCTTTTGACCTTAAGTTTCAGTTCTAATAATTAGACCTCTGCTTTGCTCATCTTTACCTAAGCCAAATTTCCCCCTTTGTCCTTCTATTCCCCTACATGACACTACATAGCCCTTCTCAGACATGCTTTTTAAAAGGAGTGGGACACAAAATCTTGGTTTCTAAGTATTGATATCATTTTCCACTTGAAGGAAACAGGAGTCCTCAGAAATTGCTGATTCCAAATCGAGACGAGGGAAGTAGAAGATGAGACTGAAATATCTTATTGTACCAGCAAATAAAGAGGTGCTCAAAAATAATGGGGAATGTCAAACAGTTTGTAGGGCTCCTTATCTTACTCGAATTCTTAGCCATACATAAAACTACTAATCTCATCCTCACTCTTGAAACCTCGTCTAACTTCTGGTCATTTGCTCAATGATAGCTCCCTCTAAGAGTATTTTCTGGTATCTCATTTTCTGCCCAGTCATCAAACAGGTGTTCCTTGGGGTTCTGTCCTCAGCCGTTTTCTCATTCTATTCCCTCCCTGGGTGATCTCAGCTAATCCCATAACTTCAGTTGTTATATAAACAATGGCTCCCAAATATATACTTTTAAGTGTATTTATATGTGGGTAGAGAGAAGAGATAGATTTAGCACAGAGACTTTGTTAAAGCTCCAGAATCCACCCTGGATATCACTTGGATATCTCCACTTAGTTTAATTCTCTGATATCTCAGAGATAACCTGTTAAAGACATTTTCATCATGTCATCTAGTATTCTTTATTCTGTTTCTGGTACTACCAACATCTAACTCTTGAAGCAAGAAATTCTGTGGTTATTCTTTTTTAAAAAAAACTTTTCATTTTGTTTTGGGGTATATAGCCAATTAATAGGCTTCCCTGATGGCTCAGGCGGTAAAGAATCCACTTGCAATGCAGGAGACCGGGGTTCAATCCCTGGGTCGGGAAGATCCCCTGGAGAAGGGAATGGCTACCCAGTTCAATATTCTTGCCTGGAGAATCCCATGAACAGAGGAGCCTAGCAAGCTACAGTCCATGGGATCGCAAAGAGTTGGACACGACTGAGCAACTAGCACACAACATGGCCAATTAACACTATTGTGATATTTCAGGTGAACAGAGAAGGGACTCGGCCATACATACACGTGTAGCCATTCTCTCCCAAATTCGCCCCCCCTTCTATCCAGGCTGCCACATAACACTGAGCAAAGTTCCATGTGCTATACAGTAGATACTTGTTGGTTATTCATTTTAAATACAGCAGTATGTACATGTTAGGATTATTCTTAATGCCAGTGTCTTTCAGGCAGAGACCAACAGGAACACATCTCTAGTTGGACAAGCTAATTACTCCTTGTAGTGAAGGAGAATACACAGCCTAGGGGGCCCTGGGACTCAGAAGGAGAGTGTTTGAAGAAAACTATTAAGGAATTTTGGATTTGGTTGAGTGATTTGAGAGAGGACTGAAGAAGCAGAGGTCTGCCCTAGACTGGCCGCCATTGGAAAGAAGCAGCATTTTACTATTGGGAACTCAATACATCTTATGTGTAGGAAGGACAGCCCAGAGGAACTATAACACTATAATTGGTAAAGAAATAGCTATCATTCATTTCAGAGAGAGGGGCAGAATGTTTTGTATTTTGTGAATGGCATAGTGACCCTGTTTTTGTCTGTGCTTCCACAAAATTATCAAGTATAGTTGTTTTGTCTCATGTTGTTATGGGCACTGAATAATCTTGTCTGATGCTGGTATTCTGCGAGATTCTTATGCCAACAGAAAATAACATGGCCTGACTCTGAATGCCAGGTCAGCGTCAGGATGTCAACAGTTCTTTTTTCCCTTCTTTCTCACTCATTACTGTCATTCACATGTAAATTACTTACCAAATCCTATTAATTTTACTTCCTACATATCACTAGAATCTGTCTCCTTCTATCCATCTTCTTTTCTGCTTCTCTAATCCAGGCCATTATCATTTGTCATCTAAATTACTACATCAATCACCCCAGATTTCCTCTTGCTCCTGTTCTGGTCCATCGTCTACCCTCTCCCCAGTTAGCCAGAATGAAGTTTCTAAAAATATCATCCCTGCTTAAAATCTTCACTGGTTACATTATCAGCCATACTGCTAACACTTAAATGTCAAAATTAAAAATCACGGAGGTTAGCAATGAAATAAAACATTTTTTTCCTTTTCTCCCTAAGAGGAATTAAGAAGGGTGGAAGAATTTATTTTTATACAAGAATCAGCTGAATCTGGAGACCATTTTCACATACTGACTACCTCTTAAGAAGTTATTACTCAATACAACTCAATACAGTGACATGACTGCTAAAAACCAATGCATTATTGACACCATTAGCAGAAGTATATTGTCCAGAACAAGAAAATGATGTTCAGTTCCATTCCAGGCAATACATTTTAAGAGAGACATCATTTAAAAAAATATGTCCAGAAGAGGGCAACTAAGACTGGGAGCTTCTGGAAACCATGTCGTACAGATAAACAGAAAAAGTGGAGTTTAAAGGAAAATAGGAATTTGACAAGTGTTTTCAAATATCTGAAGAGCTGTCATATGTAAGAGGGACTAAATATATTTTGTACAGTTCTGGGGCAGGATCAATCCTGAGGATTACAAATCATAGGAAGACTGATTTCCACTCAGTATAAGGAAATACTTTCTAATAATGAGAATTGTCCAATAATGGAGTTGGCTTCCTGGAACTCCAGGTTACTAGAAGGGTTTAAGCCAAAACTGAATAACTGTCTGGAAAGAATGCTGTAAAATAGAAGTTGTTAAACCATCTGTGATAAAGGTATAGTTTTTTAAAATCAATTATGATCTAATACTTTTATAAATTATAATAAAACAGTAGAATGAAAAGAAAAAACTTAAAAGTACAAACTTAATTTTTTTATTGCCTAATTCAATGAACATAAAATTTAATTTTAGTAAATAGAATTAGAACAACCTGAACATGTACATTCAGGATTAATATAGAAAATTTCTATGAAAGTTAAAGTGTTAGTCGTTCAGTTGTGTCCGACTCTTTTGTGAACTCCCTGGAATATAGCCTGCGAGGCTCCTCTGTCCATGGGATTCTCCAGGCAAGAATACTGGGGTGGGTTGCCATGCCCTCATCCAGGGGATTTTCCTGACCCAGGGATTGAAACCACATCTCATGTCTCCTGCATTGACAGGTGGGTTCTTTACCACTAGAGCCTCATGGGAACCAAATTTCTATAACTCTTAACATCTTGTTCTTCAGTTCTAACTGAAGAAAATTATGAATGAATTAGCAGTTTTCTAGATTAGCCCAATACATGCATACTTTGAATAAACATTCTGCATATTACTGTTTTAAAGTTTTAATATTTATAATACCATGTGACAAATGATCTTGTTTCTTTCTTGTTAAAATATCTAATCCAGGTTGGACTGATGACAATGCTACTTTCAGGAAATGATGTACATCTAAACTACTTCTATGAGATATTTTAATATCATTCCTAAGAAAGAACTGAGCTTACAAAGGGGTGATGATAGAAATGGAAAAAAAGAAGTTTTAAGATAATTTCAGCATGCTCAAACTGTTCGTTTTTAACTTTTGTACAAAATGAAGGGAGTGATCCTGAAATTTCAACGTTTATTTTTAATTCTTCATTAGTTGCCAGTTAGAACAATATACCCTATAAGTCTATAATTAAATTTAAGTCATCTTTTGATGAAATAAATGGATTCCAAATCTATGAATTTACTGTCTAGACTTTCTTTTAATGGAAGATAAAATTCAAAGCATTCTATCAAATTAATAATAGTTTGATGAAAACTGTTTGCAGATGCACAGCATGAAGATAATCACCACTTCCACTGACAATTGTTAAATTATGGAACATATAATCACAGTCTGTAGAAACCCTGTTCTTCCTGGCCTCTACCTTTTGTTTTTGGCCTTGACTTTATCTTCCACTGAAAAACATCTTGCATTCCTGCTTTGAGTAGACCAATTTTGAAGATATCAAACAAGTTAATAACCCTAGATGGCCAATTTATATCTAAAAAGTTGAAACCAAGAAACCAATGGTTTCTTGAAATGAAGCTAAATATTCAAATATACTCAACAGAATTCCTCCCTAGATAACCATCACATCTCAGCATGTAATCATAGTTGTTTATAATGTTTTCTAATTATCACATAATAAAAAGAATAATTTCAAATTTATTGCATTAGCCTTTACATAATTTATAATATTTCCTAAGTCACTAAACACACTGTTTAATTTAGCTGATGAACTTTTTATACTAAGACTTTCTGAAAGGAAGTGGTATGTTGACTTAAATTCTGGGTCAAGCTCCTTAATTTAAGTAACTACTTCAGAATGTTTTCTTATCATTGCAGCTATGCATCTAATTGTATTCCTACTCAAAAATTCAAACGACATTCACCAACACTGTAATCTTTCACAGCTTTCTGTCATTTACAGATAGTTATGTTTGTCAGCAATGAAGCTAAACAAGAGAATTGTTTGGACTTATCTTTGATTGCCTAAGGCTGGGAGCTGGGGAGGAGAGACAGCAAAAGGGACAAGAGTTAATTTTGAGGGATGATGGAAATGTTCTTGATCTTGCCAAAGCAATCTTGAGAAAGAACAGAGCTGGAGGAATCATGCCCCCTGACTTCAGACTATACAACAAAGCCACAGTCATCAAAAGATGCATGTAACTAGACACATGAACCAGAACAGAGCTCAGAAATAAACTCACACATTTATGGCCAATTAATCTATAACAAAGGAGGTGAGAATGTACAGTGGGGAAAAGACAACCTCCTCAATGAGTGGTGCTGGGAAAAATGAACAGCTACAGGTAAAAGAATTAAATTAGAACGTTTTCTTATACCATACAGAAACAAACTCAAAATAGATTAAAGATCTAAACATAAAACCAGAAATCATAAAACTCCTAGAAGAAAACATCAGCAGAACACTCTTCAACGTAAACCATAGCAATCTTTTCTGGATCTGTCTCCTAAGGCAATAAATAAATAGAAACAGAAATATACATAATGTGACTTTATTAAACTTAAAAGCTTTTGCAAAACCAAGGAAATCAAAATGAACAGACTACCTACTGAATGGAAGAAAATAGTTGCAAATGATATGATCAGTAAGGGATTAACACCCAAAATATATAAACTGCTCATACAAAATGAAAAATTCAATTTTAAAAATGGGCAGAAGACCTCAACAGACATTTTTCCAAAGAAGACATACAGATGACCAAGAGGCAGATGTAAAGATGCTCAACACTGCTCATCACCAGAGAAATGCAAATCAAAACCACAGTGAGATATCACCTCACACCCATTAGAATGACTATCATCAAAAAGGCCACACACACACACACAAAAGACCACAAATAACAAATGTTGGCGAGATCATAGAGGAAAGAAAGAGAACTCTTGTGCACTATTGGTGGGAAGGCAAATTGGTGCAGCCACTATGGGAAACACTATGGAGATTCCTCAAAAATCTAAAAATTAGAACTATCATATGATCCAGCAATTGCACTCCTGGGTATGCACCAGAAGAAACAAAAGCAGTCAGTGGAAAAGATACATGTTCACAGTAGCATTATTTACAACAACCAAGGTATGGAAGCAACTCAAGTGTGCAAAACAGATGACTGGAAAAAGAATATGTGGTGTGTATATATATATATATACACACACACAATGAAATACTACTCAATCATAAAAAAAAAAACAAAATTTTGCTGTTTGCAACAACATGGATGGACATGGAGGGTATTATACTTCGTGAAGTCAGGCAAATGAAGACAAATATTGTATATTAAATATGTGCATTTTATTGTATGTAAACTATAACTCAATAACGTGGATTGAAACAGTGGTTCTCCAAGAAGCAGTCTTCCCCACAAATCTAATCCCCAGTGAGTGCTTCTTTTCCTGAACTTGAATGACAGTATACAATTTATCAATTGATTACCTAACGTCTTATTTCAGCTTCCAATTGTTAAGCAGACCATACCACCTTACTGTTTAACTCTTTCCCACCTCCACCCTCTCCTTAGGTAACCAGTGTGTGTGGAAAAGAGACAGCATTAAAATAAATGTTCTAATTAATAAGGAAATTATCAGTTAATGAGTGTATCAATGAGGGATCATTCAAGTAACACTGGTTTGTAAGTAAAAGTTATGAATTTCTTTTGGACATCAGGAAAGAAAAACCTCAGTTCATTTCTTACTGTGGGGCTCCCCTGGTGGCTCAGCCCCTGATCCAGGAAGATTCAACTAAACCCGTGCACAACTATTTGAGCCTGTGCCCTAGAGCCTGGGAGCCACATCTACTGAGCTGTGGCTGCAACAACTGAAGCTTGAGCACTCTAGAGCTGTGCTCTGCAACGAGAAGCCACTGCAATGAGAAGCCTGCACCAAAACTAGAAAGGAGCCTCCACTTGCCACAACTAGAGAAAAGCCCACACAGCAATGAACATCCAGCACAGCCAAAAATAAATAAATGTTAAATTTTAAAAAACTTTTTACTGATAGCCAACCACACGTTGAGCATTCAGCTCTGTCCTACAGACACATGACAATCTACCCCGAAATGTAAATCAGTTAAGATTAGTGATTCCTACTGTGACAGAATGGCCACTGTATTTGCTGCTTCTTTCAAAAGGTATAGTCTCTTTCCCCACTCCCTGAACCTGGGATGGCCTTGTGGAAGCAATGTCAAGCCAGTTCAAAGGCTTGGCCTTAAGAGACTTTACAGCTTCCAGTCTTGTACCCGTGAGACCATGAAGCCCTGTGAACAAGTCAGTCCTGGCTTGCTGGATAATGAGAAACACAGGTCCTCTTATTGCCCTAGCTGATAGACATTCAATCACTGTGACACACGGATGATGCCTTCCAAGACCAGCCAGCCTCATCAACCCAATTAATGACCTTGGATGAATAAGCCCAGTCTACATCAGAAGAATACCCAGAAGAACTGTTAACTAAAATAAAGGATGGTTGTTTTAAGCCAGTGAGTTTTGTGGCAGTTTGTAACTTAGCCAATATATAACAGATACTCAAGGACTCATCTGAAGCTCTCTTAAAAGACAGACCAAGTCATTTTAGACATTTATCAAAAAGTTATTAAATCCCTGGACTCCCCTGGTGGTCCAAGGGTTAAGAATCTGCCTGCCAACACGGGGACAAGGGTTCAATCTCTGGTCGGGAAGACTCCACATGTCACGGGGGCAGCTCAGCCTGTGTGCCACTACCGAGCCCGTGCTCTAGAGCCCGCAAGCGGCAACCAGCGAAGTCCACTCACCTAGACAGCCCACGCTCAGCAACGGAATAAGCCACTGCAGTGAGAAGCCCGTGCATCCCGACGAAGAGTAGCCCACACCCGCCACAACTGGAGAAAGCCTCCGCACAGCAATGAAGACATAGCACAGCCAAAAATAAATAAATAAAAATAACTTTTAAAAAGTCATTAAGTCCTTAAGCTGAAAGTGAAGGTTGATGCTGACATGTAAAGAATAATTTATTTCTCCCTGGAAATATTAACCAGAAAACAACATAAAGTGTCTCTGAATAGAAAACTAGAATGAGCAAAGAAATAGTCTAATGTTTTAATAGTAAATGTATGATTTCAGGGGCATAGCCAGTGGAATGAATGCTAGGGCTGGTTCACACCAACCTTTGAAATTCAATTATTAAATTTTCAGAAATGTTGTAAGCCAGTTGCTAAAGCATTGGTAGATTAAATCAGCCATGATAAGAATATTTACACCATGGAATCCAGTTATTAAATCTTTACTAGTATATCACTGGGCACATCTGCAACTGGAGGCAAATTTCATCAGCATGTATATACCTATATAAATATTAAAATATCCTTGGGACTTCCCTGGTGGTTCAGTGGTTAAGACTCTTCCAGTGCTTCCACTGCCGGGGGCACAGGTTCAATTCCTAGTCAGGGAGCTAAGATCCTGCATGTCACGTGGATGGCCAAAAATAAAAATATCCTTAATGCTTAAAGAAGATGTTGGTTGGCATAACCAATGCCATGGCATAACATTCTGTCATGATATGTGATCTTGGGCAAGCCAATTAGTCTTGGTAAATCTCAACCCATGTATGTAAAGTTTGTGTCCCAAAATCATCTTTTAGGTTTCTTTCAGATCTATTATTCTATCTCCTACGAGTGTACTGATGGTAATTATATCTGGATGGCAATGATGGAAAAGTCCAAGGGAGCATTCAAATGATCACACTGTGCTACTGACCACAAACTTTGCTCTAATTCAAGACAAACTAGAGTGATAGTATAGTAGTAATTACATGTGCTTTGGGTTATGGACAGTAAGGAGATCCAATCAGTCCATCCTAAAGGAAATCAGTCCTGAATATTCATTGGAAGGACTGATGCTGAAGCTGAAACTCCAATACTTTGGCCACCTGATACAAAGAACTGACTCACTGGAAAAGACCCTGATGCTGGGAAAGATTGAAGGTGGGAGGAGAAGGGGACAATAGAGGATGAGATGATTGGATGGCATCACCGACTCAATGGACATGAGTGTGAGTAAACTTCAGGAGTTGGTGTTGGACAGGGAGACCTGGTGTGGTGCACTCCATGGGGTTGCAGAGTCAGACACAACTGAGCAACTGAACTGAACTGAACTGGGTTATGGAGGAGGAAGAGGTGAATTCTGATTAGAGGGAAAGAAAAGAAGGTCTGGGGAAGATTTTATCAGTCAGGAATGAGATCTCTTCTCATTTGAGTCCATAGTGGCTTGAACTCTGTAGGTGCTTAATAAAACTTGCTGAAATTGGGCTTCCTGCAGGAAGATACTAAATAAATGTGAGGTGATTTTAGTGATGTTACTAAATCTAAGTGGATGCCTTTTGGTAGAATTAGAAAACACATTACATACTCTGAGCACTTCTTGCCTGTGCATTGAAGTCTTACTTTCAGAAGGTTAAACAGTACATTAGAAAATAGTAGGGGGCTAACAGCTGAGCTGTAATTAGGAAAGTATTTCTTTAGCATTGGAATATTTGCAAATTATTTTGGTAAAAATATCAGCAAATAATTTTGAACTTTGGTGGAAAAAAAAATCTAAGAAATCATTCCTTTCATCTATAAGCAGTGGAAATACTTATCTACGCCTTCAGGAAAAGAAATGGTTTGCTAACCTCTTGTGTTTATACACTGATATCCAAGTTGACTCACTTCTGAATACACATCTGAAACTGAAAAATATTCCTTGATGGACTTCTCCCATCCAAAACAAAGGCACATGATGTCTTGTTTTCTTCTTTTCTTAAAAAAGCTTGACTCTAATTAAGGCTGCTTCTGAGAGTATGTGGAAACTACTCTTTGTTGCATATCAATATCATTCCAGTACTAATGTTATTATGTGCTTAGCTGCAGGCATGTAAGAACTAGGGCATAATGTGACAGAGCCTTTAACTGCTGAAAAACTACAGAACTTATCCCCAGGGGAAAAAAAAAACAAAACACAGATAGAAAAATTCTCAAAATTGTACACAATTTCAGGAGTTTCACAGATACTTCCAACCCAAATCCCATTTACAAAATCCTTTGGTTAAATATTCTGCAAAAATCCTCAACAAAATATTACCAAATCAAATCCAAAAAAGTCTAGGAAGAATTATGCACCATGACCAAAAGGGATTTGTCTCAGGTGTGTAAGACTGCTTCAACACTCAGAAATCAATTAATGTAATCCATCAGTATTGAAGAAGTCAGAGGACTGATGACCATCTGATTTTAACGCTTATTATAAAGCTACAATCATCAAGACAATGTGGTATTGGTGAATGAACAAATAGGTCAGTGAAACAGGGTCCAAAAATAGACCCATACAGTAGTCAACTGATCTTTGACAGAGGAGTAAAAGCAACAAAAGTGAGCATAGAATGTCTTTTTAACAAATAGTGCTGGAACAGCTAGACATCCACATGCAAAAAAAAAAAAATCTAAACATAAACTTTTCACCTTTCACAAAAATTACTTCAAAATGGATTACAGATATAAATGTAAAAAGCAAAACTATAAAACATTTAGAAGATAACATGGGAGAAAATCTAGATGATCTTGGGTTTGGTGATGAGTTTTTTAGATACAACACCAAAGACACGATTCATAAAAGAATTGATAAGCTAGGCTTCACTTCAATTAAAAATGTCTGCTTTTTGAAAAGACAGTCAGGAGAATGAAAAGATAAGCCATAAACTGGGAGAAAATATTTTCAAAAGACACATCTGAAAAAGGATTATTATCCAAAATATACAAAGAACTCTTAAAACTCAACAATAAGAAAACAAAGAACCCAATTAAAAATGGGCCCAAAATATTTTAACATTGACTGTGGTGATGGCTACAGAACTCTATGAATATACTAAAAACTATCTAATTATATACTTTAAATGGGTGAATTGTATGGTATATGAATTCTAACTTAAAGCTATCAAAAAAAAGGGGGGGGGGTCAAACACCTTAACAGACACTTCACCAAACACATACAGATGACAAAGAAGCAGATAAAAACATGCTCTACATTCTATGTCATCAGAGAAATACAAATTAAAACAAGACACCACTACACACTATTTACAATAACCAGGACATGGAAGCAACCTAAGTGTTCATCAACAGAGGAACGGATAAAGATGTGGTACATATATACAGTGGAATTTTACTCAGTCATAAAAAAGAATGAAATAATACCATCAGCAGCAACATGGATGTACCTAGATATTATCATACTAAGTGAAGTCAGACGAAGATAAGTATCATATGATATCACTTATATGTGGAATCTAATTTTTAAAAATGATACAAATGAACTTACTTACAAAACAGAAACAAACTCACAGATTTTTTTTTTCTTTTGATGTGGACCATTTTAAAAGTCTTTATTGAAGTTGTTACAATATTGCTTCTGTTTTATGTTTTGGTTTTCTGGCCAGGCGCCTGAGGAATCTTAGCTCCCGAACAAGGAATCTAACTCACACCCTCAGCACTGGAAGGTGAATTCTTAACCACTGGACCACCAGGGAATTCCCTCACAGATCTTGAAATCAGACTTATGGTTATCAAAGGAGAAATGTGGGGGGAAGTGATAAATCAGGAGAATGGGATTAACATATACATATTACTATACATAAAATAGATAACAAAGACCTACTGTATAACACAGGGAACTCTACTAAATATTCTGTAATAACCAATATAAGAAAAGAATCTGGAGGTGGTCCTAAGATGGCGGAGGAATAGGACAGGGAGACGACTTTCTCTCCCACAAATTCACCAAAAGAACATTTAGACGCGGAGCAAATTCCACAAAGCAACTTGTGAATGCTGGCAGAGGACATCAGACACACAGAAAGGCAGATCACAGTCTTCAAAAGGAGGTAGGGCAAAATATAAAAGATAAAAAGAGAGGCAAAAGAGGTAGGGATGGAGATCTGTCCTGGGAAGGGAGTCTTAAAAAAGAGACAAGTTTCCAAACCCCAGGAAACACTCTCTCCGGCAGGTAGGTGGCGAGCCTTGGAATCGCAAAGGGCAAAATAACTGGGAGGAAAAATAAATAAATTATTAAACCCTGCGGTTTACGTACCTAGCAGCAATTCCCAGCGGGCACGGGCACGCAGCCCAGATGCGCGCTTCCCCAACTAGCAAGCGGAGACAGGGCAGGGAGGGGCGGGCCGCATTGCTTTGGCTTAGGACTGAGCCTGAATGCCCCCGGGCAATCTGAGGGATATAGATTGAGACAGCAAACTAGACCAGTGGGATAGCTTTCCTGCAAAAAGTCCTAACCTAAGACACCACCAGGCTGGCTCACAGAACAAAGGACTGAGCAGAGTAAACCAGTGGCAGACCAAACCATCCCCAGCAGGAGACAGGAAGGGGAGGACAGCGAGAGCCGGAAGGGCAGAATTGCAGTCCCAGAGAGGCATTCTATACCAAACTGCAAACAGACCTGGCTGCTAACCAGGCCTGCTTGGAACTGTGGAGGGTCGACACCCGCCGAGAGGGTCGCAGCCAGAGATCAGCTTCCCAGGGGAGAGCACGGCACACCTGGGAAGCTGTGCTCGTTGTACACCCAGAAAACCGAGCGGCTGGGATGGGGGAAGGGAAAAAGGTGCAGCCCCCAACCGCGCTAGCCAAAAGCCTGGTCATTGGCGCTGCTCGGACCTGGGAAGGGCACAAAACCCAGGCTCAACCAAGTCTGCGCCTTTGTGAAGTACCTGGGAACCAGAACCTGAGCGGCTTAGACCTGGGAAATACAGGCAACCCCAAGGGCCGCTTCAGACGGTTCCCGGCAGTGCAACCTAGAGCCTGAGCAGTGTAGACTGGGAAAGCACACACGCCGTGAGCGGGGCAAACCCAGAATGGCCAGAACATTGTGAGCACACGCCAGTGAGATTTGTTTGCAGTGTTCCTCCCTCTCCACAGCACGACTGAACAAGTGAGACTAAAAAAAAAAAAAAGTGACCACCACTGCCCACCTTGTGTCAGGGCGGAAATTAGACACTGAAGAGACCAGCAAACAGAAGAAGCTAAACGAAACAGAAGGAATTGCTTTGGAAGTGACAGATGCAACAGATTAAAACCCTGTAATTAGCACCGACTACATAGGAAGGGGCCTAGAGACCTTGAGAAGTACAAGCTGGACCAAGGAACTATCTAAAAATGAACTGACCCCACACAGTCCATAACAGCTCCAGAGAAAGTCTGAGATATATTTTTACTAGTTTCATTTTTTAAGTTTTTAAAACTTTTCATTATTACTTTTTTGTTAATTTTTTTTAAATTTTATTTCATTTTCTTATTTTATTTTTATTTTTAAGTCCCCTATTACTCCTTCAATTTTCATTTTTATAACCTACTATAACCTTGCAAAAAAAAAAGACCCTAATTTTATTTTTTCTTTTTTTCTTTTTTTTTCTTAATGACAACTTCATATATATATATATTTTATAATTTTTGTGACTTTGGTGGGGTTTATTTTTCTTTCTTTTTTTTCTTTTCTTTCTCCTTTTTTAATATGGTATTTTTGAGAACCTAACCTCTACTCTAGTTTTTAATCTTTGCTTTTTAGTATTTGTTATCAACTTTGTATTTTCAAGAACCCAATCTTCAGCACCCATTTTTACTTGGGAACAAGATCACTGGCTTGATTGCTCTCTCCCCCTTTAGCTCTCCTTTTCCTCCACCAAGTCGCCTCTATCTCCCCACTCCCTCTTTTCTTCTCTACCCAACTCTGTGAATTTCTTTGTGTGTTCCGGGCTGTAGGGAACACTTTGAGAACTAATTACTAGCTGGATCTGTCTCTCCTCTTTTGAGTCCCCCTTTTCTCCTCCAGGCCACCTCTGTCTCCTTCCTCCCTCTTCTCTTCCCTGTGTAACTCCATGAACATCTCTGAGAGATCCAGACGGTGGAGAGCACATAGGGAAGTGATTACTGGCTAGCTTGCTCTCTCCTCTTTTTATTCCCCTCTTCTCCTCCTGGCCACCTCTATCTCCCTCCTCCCTCTTCTCTCCCCATGTAACTCTGTGAACCTCTCCGGGTGTCCCTCACTGCGGAGAAACCTTTCATCATTAACCTAGATGTTTTATCATCGGTGCTGTATAGAGGGATAAGTCTTGAGGCTACTGTAAGAATAAGACTGAAAACCAGAGACAGGAGACTTAAGTCCAAATCTTGAGAACACCAGAGAACTCTTGAACCCAGGAAGCATTAAACAATAGGAGCTCATCAAACGCCTCCATACCTACACTGAAACAAAGCACCACCCAAGGGCCAAAATTCTCCAGCAACACAAGAACATAGCCCTGAACTTCAACATACAGGCTGCTCAAAGTCACACCAAACCCATTGACATCTCAAAACTCATTACTGGACACTTTATTGCACTCCAGAGAGAAGAAATCAAGCTCCACCCACCAGAACACTGACACAAGCTTCCCCAACCAGGAAATCTTGACAAGCCACCCATCTAACGCCACCCACAGTGAGGAACTTCCACAATAAAGAGGAACCACAAACTGCCAGAAAACAAGCCACCCCAAACACAGCAATGTAAACAAGATGAAAAGGCAGAGAAATACCCAGCAGGTAAAGGAACAGGATAAATGCCCTCCAAATCAAACAAAAGAGGAAGAGATAGGGAATCTACCTGATAAAGAATTCTGAATAATGATAGTGAAAATGATCCAAAATCTGGAAAACAAATTGAAGTTACAGATAAATAACCTGGAGACAACGATAGAGAAGATGCAAGAAAGGTTTAACAAGGACTTAGAAGAAATAAAAAACAGTAATTATATAATGAATAATACAATAAATGAGATCAAAAACACTCTGGAGGGAACCAACAGTAGAATAATGGAGGCAGAAGATAGGATAAGTGAAATAGAAGATAGAATGATAGAAATAAATGAAACAGAGAGGAAAATAGAAAAAAGAATTAAAAGAAACGAGGACAACCTCAGAGACCTCTGGGACAATGTTAAACGCACCAACATACGAATCATAGGAGTCCCAGAAGAAGAAGACAAAAAGAAAGACCATGAGAAAATACTCGAGGAGATAATAGTTGAAAACTTCCCTAAAGTGGGGAAGGAAATAATCACCCAAGTCCAAGAAACCCAGAGAGTCCCAAACAGGATAAACCCAAGATGAAACACACCAAGACACGTAATATTCAAATTAGCAAAGGTCAAACACAAAGAACAAATATTAAAAGCAGCAAGGGAAAAACAACAAATAACACACAAGGGGATCCCCATAAGGATAACAGCTGATCTTTCAATAGAAACTCTTCAGGCCAGAAGGGAATGGCAGGACATATTTAAAGTGATGAAAGAAAATAATCTACAGCCAAGATTACTGTATCCTGCAAGAATCTCATTCAAATATGAAGGAGAAATCAAAAGCTTTAAAAGCTCAGAGAATTTAGCACCACCAAACCAGCTCTCCAACAAATGCTAAAGGATCTTCTGTAGACAGGAAGCACAGAAAGGGTGTATAATCTCAAACCCAAAACAATAAAGTAAATGACAATGGGATCATACTTATCAATAATTACCTTAAATGTAAATGGGTTGAATGCCCCAACCAAAAGACAAAGACTGGCTGAATGGATACAAAAACAAGACCCCTATATATGTTGTCTACAAGAGACCCACCTCAAAACAAGGGACACATACAGACTGAAAGTGAAGGGCTGGAAAAAGATATTTCATGCAAATAGAGACCAAAAGAAAGGAGTAGCAATACTCATATCAGATAAAATAGACTTTAAAACAAAGGCAGTGAAAAGAGACAAAGATGGACACTACATAATGATCAAAGGATCAATCCAAGAAGATATAACAATTATAAATATATATGCACCCAACATAGGAGCACCACAATATGTAAGGCAAATGCTAACAAATATGAAAGGGGAAATTAACAACAACACAATAATAGTTGGAGACTTTAATACCCCATTCACATCTATGGATAGATCAACTAAACAGAAAATTAACAAGGAAACACAAACTTTAAATGATACAATAGACCAGTTAGACCTAACTTATATCTACAGGACATTTCACCCCAAAATAATGAACTTCACCTTTTTCTCAAGCGTACACAGAGCCTTCTCCAGAATAGATCACATCCTGGGCCATAAATCTAGTCTTGATAAATTCAAAAAAATTGAAATCATTCCAAGAATCTTTTCTGACCACAATGCAGTAAGATTAGATGTCAATTACAGGAGAAAAACTATTAAAAACTCCAGCATATGGAGGCTGAACAACACACTGCTGAATGACCAACAAATCACAAAAGAAATCAAAATATGCATAGAAATGAATGAAAACGAAAACACAACAACCCAAAACCTGTGGGACACGGTAAAAGCAGTGCTAAGGGGAAGACTCACAGCAATACAGGCTCACCTCAAGAAACAAGAAAAAAGCCAAATAAATAACCTAACTCTACACCTAAAGCAACTAGAAAAGGAAGAAATGAAGAACCCCAGGGTTAGTAGAAGGAAAGGAATCTTAAAAATTAGGGCAGAAATAAATGCAAAAGAAACAAAAGAGACCATAGCAAAAATCAACAAAGACAAAAGCTGGTTCTTTGAGAAGATAAATAAAATTGACAAACCATTAGCCAGACTCAAGAAACAAAGGGAGAAGAATCAAATCAACCAAATTAGAAATGAAAACGGAGAAATCACAACAGACAACACAGAAATACAAAGGATCATAAGAGACTATTATCTGCAACTATATGCAAATAAAATGGACAACTTGGAAGAAACGGATGAATTCTTAGAAAAGTACGACTTCCCAAAACTGAACCAGGAAGAAATAGAAAATCTCAACAGACCCATCACAAGCACAGAAATTGAAACTGTAATCAGAAATCTTCCAGCAAACAAAAGCCCAGGACCAGATGGCTTCACAGCTGAATTCTACCAAAAATTTAGAGAAGAGCTAACACCTATCCCACTCAAACTCTTCCAGAAAATTGCAGAGGAAGGTAAACTTCCAAACTCATTCTATGAGGCCACCATCACCCTAATACCAAAACCTGACAAAGATGCCACAAAAAAAGAAAACTACAGGCCAATATCACTGATGAACATAGATGCAAAAATCCTTAACAAAATCCTAGCAAACAGAATCCAACAACATATTAAAAAGATCATACATCATGACCAAGTGGGCTTTATCCCAGGGATGCAAGGATTCTTCAATATCTGCAAATCAATCAATGTAATACACCACAAAAACAAATTGAAAAATAAAAACCATATGATTATTTCAATAGATGCAGAGAAAGCCTTTGACAAAATTCAACATCCATTTATGATAAAAACCCTCCAAAAAGCAGGAATAGAAGGAACATACCTCAACCTAATAAAAGCTATATATGACAAACCCACGGCAAACATTATCCTAAATGGGGAAAAGCTGAAAGCATTTCCCCTAATATCAGGAACAAGACAAGGGTGCCCACTCTCACCACTACTATTCAACATAGTTTTGGAAGTTTTGGCCACAGCAATCAGAGCAGAAAAAGAAATAAAAGGAATCCAGAATGGAAAAGAAGAAGTAAAACTCTCACTGTTTGCAGATGACACGATCCTCTACATAGAAAACCCTAAAGACTCCACCAGAAAATTACTAGAGCTAATCAACGAATATAGTAAAGTTGCAGGATATAAAATTAACACACAGAAATCCCTTGCATTCCTATACACCAACAACAAGAAAACAGAAAGAGAAATTAAGGAAACAATTCCATTCACTATCGCAAAGAAAAGAATAAAATACTTAGGAATATATCTACCTAAAGAAACAAAAGACCTAAATATAGAAAACTATAAAACACTGGTAAAAGAAATCAAAGAGGACACAAATAGATGGAGAAATATACTGTGTTCATGGATCGGAAGAATCAATATAGTGAAAATGAGTATACTACCCAAAGCAATCTATAGATTCAATGCAATCCCTATCAAGCTACCAATGGTATTTTTCACAGAACTAGAACAAATAATTTCACAATTTGTATGGAAATACAAAAAACCTCGAATAGCCAAAGCAATCTTGAGAAAGAAGAATGGAACTGGAGGAATCAACCTGCCTGACCTCAGGCTCTACTACAAAGCCACAGTCATCAAGACAGAATGGTACTGGCACAAAGAGAGAAATATAGATCAATGGAACAAAATAGAAAGCCCAGAGATAAATCCATGCACCTATGGACATCTTATCTTCGACAAAGGAGGCAAGAATATACAATGGAGAAAAGACAATCTCTTTAACAAGTGGTGCTGGGAAAATTGGTCAACTACTTGTAAAAAAATGTAACTAGAACACTTTCTAACACCATACACAAAAATAAACTCAAAATGGGTTAAAGATCTAAACGTAAGACCAGAAACTATAAAACTCCTAGAGGAAAACATCGGCAAAACACCCTCCGACATAAATCACAGCAGGATCCTCTATGACCCACCTCCCAGAATATTGGAAATAAAAGCAAAAATAAACAAATGGGACCTAATTAAACTTAGACGCTTTTGCACAACAAAGGAAACTATAAGCAAGGTGAAAAGACAGCCCTCGGAATGGGAGAAAATAATAGCAAAGGAAGCAACAGACAAATAATTAATCTCAAAAATATACAAGCAACTCCTGCAGCTCAATTCCAGAAAACGACCCAATCAAAGAGTGGGCCAAAGAACTAAACAGACACTTCTCCAAAGAAGACATACAGATGGCTAACAAACACATGAAAACATGCTTAACATCACTCATTATCAGGGAAATGCAAATCAAAACCACAATGAGGTACCATTTCACGCCCATCAGAATGGCTGCCATCCAAAAGACTACAAGCAATAAATGCTGGAAAGGGTGTGGAGAAAAGGGAACCCTCTTACACTGTTGGTGGGAATGCAAACTAGTACAGCCACTATGGAGAACAGTGTGGAGATTCCTCAAAAAACTGGAAATAGAACTGCCATGACCCAGCAATCCCACTGCTGGGCATACACACTGAGGAAACCAGACTTGAAAGAGACATGTGTACTCCAATGCTCATCACAGCACTGTTTATAACAGCCAGGACATGGAAGCAGCCTAGATGCCCATGAGCAGATGAATGGATAAGGAAGCTGTGGTACATATACACAATGGAATATTACTCAGCCATTAAAAAGAATACATTCAAATCAGTTCTAATGACATGGATGAAACTGGAGCCTATTATACAGAGTGAAGTAAGCCAGAAAGAAAAACACCAATACAGTATACTAACACATATATATGGTATTTAGTCAATCGGTAAAGATAACCCTGTATGTGAGACATCAAAAGAGACACAGATAAATAGAACAGTATTATGGACTCTATGGGAGAGGGTGAGGGCGGGATGATATGGGAGAATGGCATGGAAGCATGTAAATTATCATATGTGAAATGCATCGCCAGTCCAGGTTCAATGCATGATACAGGGTGCTCGGGGCTGGTGCACCGGGATGACCCGGAGGGATGGGATGGGGAGGGAGGTGGAAGGGGGGTTCTGGAAGGGGAAAACATGTACACCCATGGTGGATTCATGTCAATGTATGGCGAAACAAATACAATATTGTAAAGTTAAAAAATAGAAAATAAACTAATTAAAAAAAAAGAATCTGAAAAAGAAAATATATAACACTGATTCACTTTGCTGTACAGCTGAAACTGACACACTGCAAATCAAGTATATTAGAATAAAATTTTTTTAATAAGAAATAGTCTTCTTAAAAAAAAATTATTCACCAGGATGTATTAACACCACTCTTTATAATAGGGAACAAATGGAAATAATGATTATGTCCAATGGTATGTGTGCATGCTAATTCGTTTCAGTAGTGTCCGACTCTGTGCGATCTATGGACTGTAGCCACTCAGGCTCCACTGTCCATGGGATTCTCCAGGCAAGAATACTGGAATGGGTTGCTACGCTCTCCTCCAAGGGATCTTCCCAACCCAGGGATCGAACCTGCATCTCTTACGTCTCCTGCATTGGTAGGCAGGTTTTTTACCATTAGCGCCACCTGGGAAGCCCACATCTAATGGTATGGAGTTAATTAAATTATTACATTCCAGTTTATAAAATAATATGCATTCATTAAATGAGAGTACTGATACAGCAAAAAAAAAAAGCATGATACTAAGTGAAAAAGCAAGTTATAAAACAATATGCATAATAAATACAATTATTTTTGGAAATATATTTATGTAGCAAAATAACCCAGGGAAGAAAGGTAGCAAAAATGTTAGTGTTATCTTTAGATGGGACAATTATAGATAATTTTATTTTCTCCTTATTTAGTCTCTAATTTAAAAAATGATACATTATATTCATGGTTACAAAGCAACATCATTAGAAAAATTAAGTAGCTCAGTAGATACTAGTTAAGTAGATACTAAGCTCCTTAAGAAGGGTCCATTTTTTGTTACTGGCCTGGCCAAAAGTACAATGCCTCTTCATAGTTGTAGGGGTACAATGAATAATGGCTTTAGTCAATTTCATTGCCATCACTTACTCTACTTATCATTCTTACCTATAGAATACCCAAATAGTATCTGCTAAATGAAGTACATTAAGTCACTGCCCTTTGGGTGAGGAGTGCTCAAACCGAACCTATATGAGAGTGCCCTCTGGTGGTTTCACGGACAATGCTTTTTATCAATTTGAAGTATGTTAACAACCCATTCCCTTCTCCAGGGGATCATCCCCACCCTGGGATCGAACCCAGGTTTCCTGCCTTGCAGGTGGACTCTTTACCATCTATGCAACCAGGGAAACCCCAACAACAATCCACCTCACCAGTGGAAGGAAATATGAGACTAAGGACTGCATAGTAGTATTTTCATGAAGCTAAATTTATTCCATTTAAAGAATCATCAGACCTTATATATTTTTTAAATTTCTGAAAAAACAAACTAATCTTCCATGAAATGTTTGTGATGGTGGATAACAGGTTACACCTCTGAGGTGGAAAATGGGAGAAGCTGAGTGGAGGTGAAGGTGGTGATGAAATAAGTACTTATTCAGCAACTCATGAAAACCAGAATTCCAGGAACTACAGTGTTAACTACAATGTATGATGTTTCCAGTACAAATAAAACTAATTCTCCAAAGCACTCACATGTATATGTGTACTTTGGACATCCCACAACTGAACAATCTCTATTTAGTAGATCCTTGCATTTAGAAGAAAATTTTTCATTTATTTTAGTTTTTATTCTTACTATTTTCATAACATGGCATATCTCAATCTTTGTAAAATTTTGGATATAAATCAACCTGAAACAAACTATTTTTGAAGATATGTCACCAAATATAAGTGGTTAATACTTCAGATTATCAAATTCTATTGTCTTTCCTTTGCTTTTCCCCCCAAACGAGTAACATATTATTTCCTTTATACTTTCCCATTATTCCTACATTTTACTGAACACTTGAACCTTCACCTTCCTTTATGAAAAGAACTACATTAAGCAATAGAATGTGAAATCATTTTTCACATCCAATTTTAAAATATCACAAATATTGCACAAGTTTGAATAAAGTAACTTTCCATCTTAAAAGACTCATTTCCTAAGGAGAAATCACAGAGGCAACAATGCTGATCATATATAAGCTGGTAGTGATAATCAACAGAATAGACTATTAACATTCTTATAAGAGGAACCAGAGATCAAATTGCAGAAAAATCAGAGGTCAAATTGCCAACATCCGTGGGATCATAGAAAAAGCAAGAGAGTTTCAGAAAAACATCTACTTCTGCTTTATTGACTATGCCAAAGCCTTTGTGTGGATCACAACAAACTGTGGAAAATTCTTCAAAAGAGGGGAATACCAGACCACCTTACCTGCCTCCTGAGAAATCTGTATGCAGGTCGAGAAGCAACAGTTAGAACTGGACATGGAACAACAGATTGGTTTCAATCAGGAAAGCAGTACATCAAGGCTGTGTATTGTCACCCTGCTTATTTAACTTTTATGCAGAGTAGTACATCTTGTGAAATGCAGGGCTGGATGAAGCACAAGCTGGAATCAAGATTGCTGGAAGAAATATCAATAACCTCAGATACGCAGATGACACCACCCTTACGACAGAAAGTGAAGAGGAACTAAAGAGCCTCCTAATGAAAGTGAAAGAGGAAGAGTGAAAAAGTTGGCTTAAAAGTCAACATTCAAAAAACTAAGATCATGGCATCCAGTTCCATCACTTCATGGAAAGTAGGTGGGGAAACAATGGAAATGGAAATGGTGAGACTTTATTTTATTGAGCTCCAGAATCACTACAGATGGTGACTGCAGCCACAAAGTTAAAAGATGCTTACTCCTTGGAAGAAAAGCTATGACCAACCTAGATGGCATATTAAAAAGCAGAGACATTACTTTGCCAACAAATGTCCCTCTACTCAAAGCTATGGTTTTTCCAGTAGTCATGTATGGGTGTGAGAGTTGAACTATAAAGAAAGCTGAGTGCCAAAGAATTGATGCTTTTGAATTGTGGTGTTGGAAAAGACTCTTGAGAGTCCCTTGGACTGCAAGGAGATCCAACCAGTCCATCCTAAAGGAAATCAGTCCTGAATATTCATTGGAAGGACTGATGCTGAAGCTCAAACTTCAATACTTTGACCACGTGATGCAAAGAACTGACTCACTGGAAAAGATCCTGATGCTGGGAAAGATTGAAGGCAGCAGGAGAAGGGGACAACAGAGGATGAGATGGTTGAATGGCATCACCAATTCAACGGACATGAGTTTGAGTAAGCTCCAGCAGTTGGTGACAGAGAGGGAAGCCTGGCATGCTGCAGTCCATGGGGTTGCAAAAAGTCGGACACAACTGAGTGACTGAACAGAACTGATTCTTGTAACACCAGTTTAGTTTAGTAATATTAACGTTCTAATCAGAGTTGCATGTGTTCTGAAGCAAGCAGAATTTTTCAGACAGCCAGGAAAAATGTCAAAACGAATAATATATTCTTTCTAGGAAAGCAAAAATTCTTGGGTGAAAGAAAACACCTCTTGTCCTAGTGATACATTGTTACAAAGCTCTGGAGCCTGACAGTGTGGATCCCGGCTCTGCCACTTGCTAGGTAAGCAGAGTTCAAGTCACTTAGCCTTATCTGTAAAATGGGGAAGATTCTGTTTCTTCAGAGGATTATTTTGAGAATTTAGTAACATTGCAAACAAAAGACCTAGCAAATAGTAGACAGTGATTAAAATGTAACTAATTATCCCCTAGAGCCACAAGAAAAGAAACATTATAACATCTTTTTCTGTGCGAACAGCATGAGTTTCTTTGCAAAAGCAATTTAAAAATCTTCAGAAGAACCATGCACATTTTTATTAATCATATTTATACTACTAACAATATTTGGTTGATAAAAGTACTTAATCATACTAGGCACATAAATACTAGACTTAAATAACTCAACAGGAAAATACTATACAATAGGGTTTTTAAATAAGAATGTCAAATTCAGAATTACTTACTATATATAAAGAAATACACATTCTAATATATGAAAAGATGTTTTATTATTATTATTTTACTATATAACGTATTAGTGAATACATCCAATTGTATTTTCTCAAAAGGCAAATGAGATCCAGGGTAACATTCCTCTTTGATTCCTGAAAACATCAATATCATCTGTCTTTTGGAGGATTCAGTTTCCTACGACGTCTATGATACCTTGAAAAGAAGAAAATATTTAAGATAAGATTATTTTAATAAAAGTTAACTGTTCCTGATAGAAATATCAAATTTCTATTAGCTTTGTGTTTACTGGCACTCAAAAACAAAAAAAATCAATGAAACATAATACATACACAAGACATACCTCAAGTAGATATTTCTTAATAATAAGCCACACTTCCCTGCTGTGAAAATTGTTTTCTATTAATTAAGCATTTGGAAAGTCTTTTTTCACATCTTGAGGTAGTTTAAATATGGTAATCTAGATGACTGTTTCTTAACTTAAATCTAATGATTGTCTTTGGAGTAAAGAAACACCATATTGTGAATATGAAGAATACACTCTATTGAAGTTTTATTTAAAAGAGGATGATCAGCTCTAAATGGAAGCTTCTTAAGCTGCAAAATCATGTTTTAATAAACAATAAACAATAAAATATAATTAGTAGTATGTATATGGAAAATGTGCAGTATCACAAAAAATGGAAGAATTACAAATTAAAACAGTGAGAATCTTTTCCCTTGTTTTTGCAACCACAAATAATTTTTAAATTATAATGCACAATCCAAATATAGATATGGTAAACTAAGCAATATCAGACCCAACTGCTTAAAGTATGCATCAGTATAACATTTGAAATGCATCAGTATAACATTTGAAAACCAGTGTGGCACTATCAAAATGTTTTTTATTAATCATAACTTTGATCTAATAATTCTTCTCTGGAAATCTATCCTAAAGCAAATCTTAATATGAAAATATTAAACATATAATATCAAATATTAAAGGGGGAAGGGATGATACAGGATTCAAATTTATATATACAGTATGATTAAAATCATGTGAAAATAGGCAACCTATTAAAACTTATGTATAGGAAGAGAGAAATAAAATGCACTGTTACCAGTGACTAAAGTGTTTTCACCATGGAGGATTCTTTTTTCTTTTTTCAGTTTCTCTTTTCAATTCTTTTTTCAATAAAGAACTCTTTCTTTATTGAGTCAAGAAAATTTCTGCACAGAGTACATGTGCTTTCAGTGATGAGTTCTCTTCAAAAATTCCCTTAAGGCGAGACTGTGGCAAATTGATCTGAGCTAATTTTTAACTTTTTTGCTAATGTGGAAATTCAATGTAAAGATATCTATACCATAAGTGACAAAGGCATGTATCTTATGTCCTTCAGTTGTGATTAAGATGATCTCAAGTATTTTTTGCTTATCTTAAAGGTTTCATACAGGCAACTTTCCTATATACTGCTTTTTGATAATGTGCAAAATATAGAAATTAAGTTAAATAAATGAAGTACATTTATATATACTAACATGGAATACTCTTGCAGGATAACACATATAGCATATTATCACTTGCCTAAACACGTCTATATATACTTATATTGGCGTTGAGAAGATTATGGTTTTCTTAAGGGCTCCAGTTATGTGCCATATAATCATGGTTTTACTAGCACAATTGTATTCCTAAAAGATGTTCTGTAAAAGCTATGAGACACAGAATAGGGGTTTGGGAAGTTACAAACTTCCTGAAATTATTTATTAAAATTTTGAACATGTATTTATTTTCCTGGGAAGTGGATTAATAGGTTTCATTGGATTCTCAATGAAGTCTGTGGTTCTAAAAATCTAAGCACTGTCCTACACAAGTGTGATTCAGCTTACAATGCTCAAACATTTTCACTACGCAAGATGCTTAAGACCCGAAAACACTTTGAGATCTTGATAGCCCTGAACATAACAAAGTCAAATTCTAAAATATGCTCAATAAGTGTCAAATAGCATTTACAGACTTTTTATCATGCATGAATGCCAACTCTCAGAAGCAAACACCTGAATTTTAAGGTGCCCTTATGACTTATCATCCAAACTGGGATCATTTAAAGAATAAAAACCTGCTCTATTAATAATTAATAAAACAGTTAAACTGAGACAGTTCCTAGCAAGCCAAAACGTATTGTTACCCTTCTTAAATTACACAATGACTCAGTGATATCTGAAAGATGTGTCCACAGCTCTTAGTCCAGGACAGAACTTCACCCCCTGGTTCACAATGCAGCTGGATGTTCAATGTTTCCTACTGATGGTGGGAGTTAATTTTTGTTGCCTCCATGGGAAAATATTCAAATCGCTCTTTAAAGAGGTACTGCTACTCATATATTTATAGAATTGCTTTATATTTCAGAAATTTAGAATTATGTTCTTTATCCTTCTTACTTTCAATCCAGACTTCTTTCAATCCTTCCATCCTTTTTTTCAACATAACTTTACATTTGGTGGAGTTATGTTACCTATTTTCTTTTTTAAGAGATATTATGAAAATCAGAATCATTCACTTATTCATTCGTTTTTAAATATGTGGAACATATGTAGTAACAGGCATCATGTTTAGGTGCTAAAGTTTCACAAAACATGACAAAATCCCCACCCTCATGAAGCTTACATTCCAGTGTATTAGACAGAAAAATAAGATAAACAAGTTGGCCAAGGAAGGCTTCAGTGATAAAAACTCCAAAGAAGAGGTGACGGAATTCCAGCTGAGCTATTTCAAATCCTAAAAGATGATGCTGTTAAAAGTTTTGGATTCAATATGCTAACAAATTTGGAAAACTCAGCAGTGGCCACAGGACTGGAAAAGGTCAGTTTTTCAAATCCCACAGAAGGGCAATGCCTAAGAATGTTCAAACTACCATACAATTGCACTCATTTCACATGCTAGCAAGGTAATGCTTGAAATCCTTCAAGCTACTCTTCAACAGTATGTGAACTGAGAACTTTCAGATGTACAAGGTAGATTTAGAAAAGACAGAGGAACCAAAGGTCAAGCTGTCAACATCCACTGGATCACAGAAAAAGCAAGAGAATTGCAGAAAAACATCTACTTCTGCTTCATTGACTACACTAAAGCTTTTGACTGTATGGATCACAACAAACTGTGGAAAATTCTTAAAAAGATGGTCCAGACCACCTTACCTGCCTCCTGTGAAACCTATATGCAGGTCAAGAAGCAAGGGTTAGAACCAGACATGGAACAATGAGCTAGTTCAAAACTGGGAAAGGAATACATCAAGGCTATATATTGTCACCCTGCTTATTTAACTGATAGGCAGAGTACATCATGTGAAATGCCAGGCTGGATGAATCACAACCTGGAATGAAGAGTGCCGGGAGAAATATCAATAACCTCAGATTTGCAGATGACATCACCCTTATGGCAGAAAGTGAAGAAGAACTAAAGAGCCTCTTGATGAGCGTGAAAGAAGAGTGAAAAAGATGGCTTAAAACTCAACATTCAAAAAACGAAGATCATGGCCTTCGGTCCCATCACTTCATGGCAAATAGATGGGGAAACAATGGAAACAGTGACAGACTATTTTCTTGGGCTCTAAAATCACTGTGGACAAGTGACTGCAACCATGAAATTAAAAGATGCTTGCTCCTTGGAAGGAAAGCTATGACAAACCTAGACGGCGTATTAAACAGCAGAGACATTACTTTGTCAACAAAGGTTTGTACAGTCAAAGGTATGATTTTTCCAGTAATCACATATGGATGTGAGAGTTGGACCATAAAGAAGGCTGAGGACTGAAGAACTGATGCTTTCAAACTGTGGTGCTGGGAAGACTCTTGAGAGTCACTTGGACTGCAAGCAGATCAAACCAGTCAATCTTAAAGGAAATCAACCCTGAATTAGAAGGACTGACAGTGAAGCAGAAACTCAAGCTCCAGTATTTTGGCCACCTGATGTGAAGAGCCAACTCATTGGACAAGACTCTGATGCTGGGATAGATAGAAGGCAGGAGGAGAAGGGGACAACAGAGAATGAGATGGTTGGAAGGCATCACCAGGTCAATGGACATGAGTTTGAGCAAGCTCCTAGAGATGGTGAAGGACAGGGAAGCCTGATGTGCTGCAGTTCATGGGGTTGCAAAGAGTCGCACACAACTGAGTGACTGAACAACAACAACAATAACGGGTCTGAGGTGGAAGGAAGGGCATGTTGAAGGAACAGCAAAAAGGTCATGAGGTTGGAACAGTCTGAAGATGGAAGAGAACAATTGGAAATAAGAGTAGAAAGGTAATAGAGGATCAGATCACGTAAATTCTTGTAGATAATAGGTAAGGCCTATAGTTTTCTCTGAGTGAGATGGAAAGCTGTTGGAGGTTTTTCAACAGAAAAATTATAATAACTAACAGAATTCTGGCTGTGTGCTCAGAACAGACTGCAGGAAAGCAAAGGCTGAAGTAGGGAGACCAGTTAGAAAGTTTCTTCTATGAATCAGGCAAACGATGGTGGCACAGACGGGATGATGGCAGAGGGAATGGTGATAAATGGTCAAATTGACACATTTTGGAGATAGAGGCAACAGGATCTGCTGATAGACCAGATGTTGGGGGTGAGACAAATAGAAAAGTTAAGAATGGCACCAAGATTTCTGGCCCAAGCAGCTAGAAGAATGGAACTCGCATTAACTGAGACAGGGAAAATTATAGGAGAAGCTGGTTCGTGAGAGACAATCAGAATCTCAGTTAGAGACACATAAAGTTAAGGACGTCCATTAGTCAAGTCAAGTAGGCCCCTGGAAATACAGGTCTGGAGGTCAAGGGACAGGAAGAGATAGATTTGGGAGCCAATGTAGATGGTATTTAAACCCATAAGACTGGATGAGATCACTGTCTTAGGGAATGGACAGAAAAGATGAGAGAATCAAGGACTGATCCTTGGGGAACTCCAAAATTTAGACATAAGGTAAATGAAAAGGAATCAGCAAGAAAAACCAAGATATTAATAGTATATGAACTCTGGATATGTAAAAAATGTAAAAAGAGTTTCAGCAAACTTATTAAGGTTGAATTAATGAGAAAAATAACAGAAAACTCAAATAGAACCACTAGGAACTCTGAAATATTGCTAAAATGATGTGTTCTGCAAAGAACCATAATGGAAAGAATGCTCCACTGACTTATTTTTTTCACGCCAACTGAGGAAGACTGAAGACAGGAAGAAGAGCTTGGACACAGATGCTGGCAACTCAGGGCACTGATATGTCCTGCTTCCTGAGTACTGGCAATACTAAAGGCCAACAGGAGACACCGCAGGGGCTGTAGAGAAGAGCAAGATGACTCACAATCAGGTCCTCAACACCTGTATACAGAGGGGCTATCTAATGCAAACTACTATAGAGAGTACAAAGAAACTGATTTGTAGGAGTACCTTTCACAGAATATATTCAAAGTCCCATTATATCAGGTAAATTATAATGTAGTGATTTAGCTAGGGGAATTTGTTTTCATCACCTATAACGTCATCAAATAGGAAGTAGCAGAGGCTTCATGCTATATTTTTTAAAAATCAATCTTTGCACAACTGCATATAAAAATAGGCAAAAGGCAGAGGGGAGGGAACCAAAAGTTCAATTCAGTCCCAAACACAGGGCCCTGAATTTCCTCATCGCTCATTCTCACCCTGAAAATTCAAACAGTTCTATACCTAGTCTCAGTATAAAGACCAAATCTAAGAGGACTCTTTGAATTGCCATCCTAAAGTAAATAAGATCATCAGGATTAGGAAACAGTAATATCCAGTTCATAAATTTAGTGGTAACAATTCTAACAGTGGGTCTCCATATGTGAGATAACCTAACCCCTAGTGTTTATTATCTACTGGACTATTTCAGCATCAATTCTGTACAGTCATACTACCTATGCTTCCAGTCCACCCCACTGTGGGTGAGGTCAATAATTAAATGCAGGTAGGTTCAGGATTGAATGAGGTAGGCAACACCCTGGGATCATAAAGGCTTGGCTGCCCTTGATTCAGAATCTGATAATAAAGAACATCTTAATGCACAGGTGACCTACCTAGATAAAATGGAAATTAAATAAATCCTCATGACTTAACAGCTCAACTCTGAAAATAAAACTTCCAAGAATCACAGGGAAATTTACCAGTGGACCAACCCAAAGGCTACCATAAAGCACAGCTTCAAAGAAAAACAACACCTTCAAGAAACTGCAAAGATAATTAGGTAAGATAATATCCCATCAGACAGTGACTGAGTACACACACATCGTATTAAAAATACTGTATTAGAGGTCTTCCAGGAAACTATAAAACAGAAGTTGCATTCCTGATGAAGACAGAATGACAGCAAAAGATGAAACCAAAAAATTACCCACAAATATAACATGAATAGGTATCTAATAAATTATAGTTAAAATAATTTAGAGGTGGTAGCTATTCAAAGTGACTATAATCAAATTTCATGAAAAAAGTAGACTAAGAGCAAATGGCAGAGGAGTGCAAGTACTGAAAATCAAAAGAAAAAGCACTTAGGATGGCTTGATACTAAAATCAGAAGTCAGACTGGATAACAAAAACAAAATACAACTATATTTCATTTAAAAAGCCCACTTTTGGGGACTCCTCTGGTGGTCCAGTGGTTAAGTTCATGCTTCTGATTCACCAGTTCAATCCCTGATCAGGGAATTAAGATTTTACATGCCGCACTTGGCATAGACCAAAAAAAAAACCCTTCAAAGTTTATAAAAAAATTTGCACAGCAAACAGAACTATAAACAAAATGAACAGACAACCCACAGAATGGGATAAAATATTTGCAAACAATGCAGCTAACAAAGGATTCATCTCCAAAATATACAGACAGTTCATGCTACTTAGTATCAAAAGAATAAACAACCCAATCAGTAAATGGGCAGGGACTTCTCTGGTGGTCCAATGGGTTTAAACTCCATGCTCCCAATACAAGGGGCAAGGTTCCATTCCTGGTTGGGGAACTAAGATCTGGCATGCCTCATGATACAGCCAAAAAAGAAGAAAAAAAAGGACAGATGATCCAAACAGACATTTCTCCAAAGACAGACAGATGGCCAAAAAGCACAAGAAAAGATGCTCAACATCACTAATTATTACAGAAATGCAAATCCAAACTACAAGGGGGACTTACCCAATGGTCCACTGCCTAAGAATCCACCTTCAAATGCAAGGGACACGGGTTTGATCCCTGGTCGGGGAGAGGAGCCTGTGCTCCACAATAAGAGAAGCCTACGCAGTTCAACTAGAGGAAGCCTTCAAACCACAACAAAAAGCCCACATGCCACAACAAAGACCCAGTGTAGTCAAAATTTTAAAAAATAAATAAATTAAAAACAAACAAAAAACTACAATAAAGCATCACGTCACACCAGTCAGAACGGCCATTACCAAAAAGTCCGCAAACAATAAATGCTAGAGAGGGTATGAAGAAAAGGAAACTCTCCTACCCTGTTGGTGGGAAGGTAAATTGGTACAACCATCATGGAGAACAATATGAACATTCCTGTAAAAACTAAAAACAAAACTACCATATGATCCAGCAATCCTACTCTTGAGTATATATTCAGGGAAAACCATAATTCAAAAAGATGCATGCATCCCAATGTTCGCTGCAGTATATTTATAATAGCCAGGACACAAAAGCAACCTAAATGTCCATCAACACAGGAACAGATAAAGAAGATGTGGTACATATATATAATACAATGGGGTTTTTACTCAGCAATAAAAAAGAATGAAATAATGCCATTTGTAGCAACATGAATGGACCAAGAGATTACCATGCTAAGTGAAGTAAGTCACACAGGGAAAGATAAGTATCATATGGTGTCACTTACATATGGAATCCAACAACAACAACAACAAAATGATACAAATGAATTAATTTACAAAACAAACAGACTCACAGATCTTGAGGGTTACCAAACTTAGGGTTACCAAAGGAGAAAGGTGGAGGGAAGTGATAAATGAGAAGACTGAGATTAACACATACACACTACTATATATAAAATAGATAATTAACAAGGACCTACTGTAGAACACAGGAAACTCTACTCAATATTCTGTAATAACCTGTACAGAAAAAGAACCTGAAAAAGAATGGAGATACACACACACACACACACACAAATTCACTCTGCTGTACACCTGAAACTAACACTGTAAGTCAACTACACTCCAATAAAAATTTTTACAATTTAAAAATAAATAGGACTTCCCTTGTGATGCAGTGGATAAGAATCCTCCTGCTAATGCAGGGGCCACAGGTTTGATCCCTGATCCAGGAAGACCCCACATACCACGGAGCAGCTATGCCCACGCTCACAATGCTGAGCCTGTGCTCCAGTGTCCAGGAGCTGCAAGTACTGAGCCCACGTGCCACAACTCCTGTAGTCTGCAGGCTCTAGAGCCCGTGCTCTGCAACAGGAGAAACTGACACAATGAGAAGCCTGTGTGCCGCAACTAGGGTCACCTCCACGTGCCACAACTAGAGAAAAGCCCGGGCCGTGTCGAAAACCCAGCACAGCCAAAAATAAATTTAAAAAATAAAATGGCCAGAAAACTGCAAAGAACCCGAACGTCCAACTGATTAACAGATAAACAAACTGTGGTCTATCCATACAAGGAAATACTATCAGAAATAAAAAAGGACAAACTATTGGTATACACAACAATATGGATGAATCTCAAAAGCACTGCACTTAGTGAAATAAGTCTGACATGAAAGGTTATGTACTATATAATCCCATTTATATGAAATTCTAGAAAGTAATAAAAAGCAGACAAGTAATTGCCAAGGGTGAGGATTATAGGGAGGGATCAGACTGCAAAAAGGCATAGGAGAACTTCCTGGAGTTATGAAAACAGTCTATACTATGATCGTGGTAGTGATTATGAAACAAAGCAGGACCTTATGGCCCTTGACCGCCCTCCCCGCATATCCTCAGCTTGGCTTTTTGTCTGTGGAAAAACTTTAGCCAACGAATAAGTTTAATCAGAGAAGTGAGAAAATGTAGAAACAAAGGAAAACAGTCCAACAAGACTAAATAACAGTTGTAATAAAAACAATAGAGTAACAATAATAATGATGTGCTGAACATTATACTTAGCATGTACAGCATATAATAACTACACAAAACAGTTGTATAACTGTTACCCAAAATGGGTGTCTAGCTACTCGCATCTCAAAAGCTAGTAAGGAGGCAAGGTTGGTGGAAAAGAAAGTTTGCTTTATTTTGGAGACTGGCTCCCAGGGTGAGTATGTACTGCTATCTGTCCAAAGGCTGACTCCTCTGACTGACAGTTGGTGGGCAAGAGCTTTTAGATAGAGTGAGGGGGCTTCATGCAGAAAACAGTACAGTCAGCTCTGACAGCTATCTTGAAATTGGTCACTGGTGGTCTGATCAGCGTCATCTTGATTGTTGTAAGTACGACCCTGTGCGACCCTATACAACCCTGTGGATTGTAGCCCGTCAGGCTGCTCTGTCCAAGGGATTCGCAATCCGCTTCTCCAGGGGATCTTGCCCATCCAGAAATCCAACTCTTGTCTCTTAATGTCTCCTACAGGCAGGTGGGTTCTTTACCACTAGCAGTATACATTCGTTACAATGTATACATTTACATACTTAAACTGGTGAATATTTCACTTAAAACATTTGTCAAAAATCATGAAGTTGTAAACTTAAAACTGGTAAACCTGAAGTATGTAAACTACACCTCAAAAGAGCCGATTTAAGAAAAGATGCTTCAGGGAGTTCTCTGGTGGTCTAGTCGTCAGATTTGGTGCTTCCACTGCCCTGGCCTGGGTTCAGTCCCTGGTCAGGGAACTGAGATCCTACAAGCTGCCTAGCACAGTCAAAAAAAAGAAAGATGCTTCAAAAAGAATACGAGAAAAACTCTAAGTAGGAGACAATGAGACAATATTAATTATCATTATCACACTACTACTGTACATATACTGTATGCCAGGTGTTTGATTATATTTTATCTCAAAACCACCAAGCAAAATAGGCATTATTATTTCTATTTTCTTCAACAGATAACAAGATTGAATAACTAGCTAGTAAGTAGCAGAGACAAGAATGATTTAAGTCAGTCCAGCCTCTTTAACACAGTTATACTCTCAGAAAAGGTTCTACTTTATTGTAGTTCAAAAGCACAGAACTGAGTATAATATGAGGTAGGGTTATTCATATAGGGAGAGTTTAACAGTGTTCATCTACAGGGAATACAGCATTAGTAGGTATAAAGAAGATTTTTATTTTATACTTTAAATACTTCTGAATTGTTTTAAAATATTTTTAAAACAAGTATTTTATACCTTTCAATAACTTATTTAAAAAGATGTTATATAGCCCCAAGTAGTAAATTCATAATGGGTCCCATTCTTTTAACTGTTATAACTTTAAAACTGTGAAATATTTAGTAAAATATCCTTGTATATCCCATCTGATATTTAAGAAATGTTCTATAACATCTAGAAACCAACACTTGAAAATGGCTCCCATTAATCCAATCTATATATATATATACCAAATAAATATTTGTTAAGTATCAGTAATCACACATTAAAATTGTGAAAGATGATGCGTCACAACGACAATGCCTACGGGTAAAACTTTTCTTTGAACACATAAGCTAGCATCTGGAGTCTTTCTGTTGAACTCTTTATTAGGAGAGATCCTGGGATAATCAACTGCATCTAGTTTAAAGTCTTGTTAGAACGGAAAGTGCCTAGTAATCCTGAAGGGAGAAGACATACCAAGAGATTAAATTAATTAGAAGTCAAAGCTAATTAGCAATAATAAGATTAAACATAGGTGGGGTACTAGACAGAAAACCACGTTTGGTTTTAAGACTCCCTAGAGGTCTTTTTGCCTTCAGTCTTTCCTCTTCAAATTACAAATCAACACAGAACTTTTGTTAACTTCAGCAATTTGGTTATGAACAAAAGATCCCAAGAAAACTGCAGCAATATGAAACATGCAGGAAACAAGTACTGAAAGCCAGTATAAAAAATAATTTTTAAGGTGGGGCTTGAACTAAAATATCTCAATGATGGGAAAGAAATAAAAGATAAACGTGAGCAATGGTACGAATCATAGAAAGAAATCTTAGAATACAGCAGTGACTGAGATATGGGGCTATATAAGTGGCTTGCTAACTTGTTTTCTTATAATGTAACTTACAAAGAGGAAAAACATAGACTGCATGTATAAACTAAGTGCGTACTGAATAAGAAAGAAAAACCAAGGAAGGGGATATAAAATAGGGGAAGGAATTGAAAGACACTATGGTAGCCAAGAGATAAATGGATAAAGATGATGTAATATATTTATTTGTAACACACAGCAGCTTGTGGGATCTCAGTTTCCAATCAGGGATTGAATCCATGTCCCCGGCAGTGAAAGCACGGAGTCCTAACCACTGGACCACCAGGAAATTTCCAGTATTACGTTTAGTTAAATAAGTCAGACAGAGAAAGACAAATACACTATGTTATCACCTATATGTGGAATCTAAAAAATAAAACAAATGTTTATAACAAAACGGGCTTCCCAGGTGGCACCAGTGGTAAAGAACCCAGCTGCCAATGCAGGAGACATAAGAGATGCAGGTTCGATTCCTGGGTCAGGAAGATCCCCTGGAGAAGGGCATGGCAACCCACTCCAGTATTCTTGCCTGGAGAATCCCCTGGAGGACAGAGGAGCCTGGCGGGCTACAGTCCATGGGGTTGCAAAGAGTTGGACACGACTGAAGTGACTTAGCACACACACATATATAACAAAACAGAAACTGACTCACATAGAGAAGAAACTAGTGGTAACCAGCAGGGAGAAGGGAGAGATGCAAGCTAGGGGTGTGAGATTAAGAAACACAAACTACTATGTATAAAATAAATAAGCAACAAGGATATAATGCACAGCACAGGAAAATATAGCCATTATTTTGTATTAACTTTAAATGGGGTATAAAAATACTGAGTCACTAGTCTGAGGTACACCTCAAAGTAATATAACATTGTAGGCCAATTATGCTTCAATAAATTAAAAACAAATATTGTTTTACCTTAAAATAAAAAAGACACTACAGTGGCAAAAAAAAAAAACAAAAAAATCATAGATATTTTTTCCTTGGAAACTGAGGAGGAAATATCACTTTATTACAGAAAGATTATTAAGGGAGAGGCTTTTTTGAGTGGAAAAGAAGAGCTGTGCTTTGTTATAATGAATTTAAAACTTTGCACAGATATCTAGTTAGAAATATTCTAAGGACAATGAATAAAAACAATACTTTAAATGACTAGATCACAAAACAGAAAAAGTTTTAAGAACCCCTGCAAGATTCCCTGAAAGCTTTGATTAAACTCTCCCACTAAAATAAAGGAAGAAAAGAAGCACACTTTCATTTTAGCTACACTTTATGTAGATTTAAAAGCACAATTCAGTAGGTGAACATACTGGGTGTTAACTTCGTCAGGCAAAGTACAACCTCAGAAGGCTGTTAACAGAAAAAAAGTTGAGTTATTTCTTTAGTGTTCAGTGAGAGTTGAAGAAGAAAAGAAAACACTTACTGTCCACGAGGATACCAACGGTGCTTAGTAGTAAAGAACATTTTACTGAGTTGTTCTATCATGGGTCCTTGCTCTAAGTGTTCACTTTTTTCTTCTAATCTGGTTTTCAGTACTAGATCATGTGTTTCTTCACTGTTATGCACTGGATCTGGCCGAGGGATAGGCTACAAAATAAACAGCAGTGAACATCAACATGTAGGAATGTTAGCCAGCATCTGATTGAGTTGACGGTGAAATAATTACCGCCACAGTACTTCAAGGTGGGTAGATAAGTCACCAGAACGGTTTCACTGAGTTGCACTATCCGTTAGCAAATCAGAATTTATTTTTGGCTGCACTGGGCATGGCATGTGGGATCTTAGTTCCCCAACTAGGGACTGAAGCTGTGCCCTCTGCAGTGGAAGCACAGAGCCCTAACCACTGGACCATCAGGGAAGGTCCCCAGAAATATTTTTGTTCTCATATCAAGTTTTGGGTTTCCTTTCCAATAATAAAGTTATTATTTAAATTTATCTTCCCCCAACAATAAAGTACTTATTACTTTAGTCTCTATTTCTCAAAAGCGTAAGTTGTGCCCAGTTTACTTTTTAACTTAGAAGTTTATAGTCTCAGGACTTCCCTGATGGTCTAGTGGTTAAAGCTCGATGCTCCCACTGCAGGGGGCTTGAGTTTGATCCCTGGTCAGGGAGCTGAGATCCCACGTATCACGTGGCTCAGGTAAAAAAAACACAAAAATTACAGTATCTACAGTCTCTAACATTAAAGTGAGATACAATGAAAAACCTTTAATTGAAAATGACATTTCTTTCATCCAAAAAGAAACAGGAAAAATTTTCAATATTTTCATTTTAGGTGACTGCACTGGCATTAAATGATGCTTTATGACAATTTGAGTAGTTTTTTCCCCCAAAGATGTTAATTACTAAAGAAAAAAATTACTAAAAAAAAAAAAATCTCATTTCTTCCTAACACTAGTAAGATAGCATATGCCCATCAGCAACAGTGGCTGACGAAAGCTCTTAAAAATCAGTGCCTAAAAAAAAAAACAAAAAATCAGTGCCTAGGAAAGTCAGCTTACCTATGTTTTAAATATTAAGTGATATGACATGTAACACAAGATTGTAACATTATATTAGCTTTATAAAAGATATAACATATAAAATAACATGTTATATATATATAACATATATAAAACATATATATATTTATATATAACATATATAAAAGATGCTTGCTCCTTGGAAGATAAGCCATGACCAACCTAGACAGTATATTGAAAAGCAGAGACATTACTTTGCCGACAAAGGTCCATCTAGTCAAAACTATGGTTTTTCCAGTAGTCATGTATGGATGTGAGAGTTGGACTATAAAGAAAGCTGACTGTTGAAGAATTGCTACATTTGAACTGTGGTGTTGGAGAAGACTCTTGAGAGTCCCTTGGACTACAAGGAGATCCAACCAGTCTATCCTAAAGGAAATCAGTCCTGAATATTCATTGGAAGGACTGATGCTGAAGCTGAAACTCCAATCCTTTGGCCACCTGATGTGAAGAGCTGACTCATCTGAAAAGACCGTAATGTTGGGAAATATTGAAGGCAGGAGGAGAAGGGGACGACAGAGGATGAGATGGTTGGATGGCATCATCGACTTGATGGACATGAGTTTGAGCAAGCTCAGGAGTTGGTGATGGACAAGGAAGCCTGGCGTGCTGTGGTCCATGGGGTCACAAAGAGTCGGACACGACTGAGCGACTGAACTGAAAACATATATAAGCTTTACAAATACTTTATATATGTATTACAACACAATGAAAACTTGAATTTACAAATGAAACAATTCAAACACAGATGTCTTCTTACATTCATACACTATTAATGACAACTACTACATTCTACCACTGTATTAAATGTTAGAGCATATATTCATATTTATTTAGCTTATGTACATGAAAAAATAAAGCCACTTTAAAAGGCAATCTGTAAGTACATGATGGTGGCACAATTGACTAAGTACTACAGAAATGCAAAATAACAAAGATAGTAGTGAAAAATAGAATAAGAGTCAAGTTAGAGCCTTGTCATAGAGTGCAGAATGAGTTCTAGAAGGAATAAAAAACATTACAAGTAAAGCAAAATAGGTAAAAACACACAATAAACAGGTAATCTTAAAAAAGGGACCCTGAGAAATTAAGATTATAAAAAGCTTTCACAGTTTCAATTTTCTTGGCTCAGTGGTAAAGAATCTGTCTGAAATGCGGGAGATGCAGGTTCAATCCCTGGGTCAAGAATATCCCCTGGAGAAGAAAACGACAACACACTCCAGTATTCCTGCCTGGGAAATCCCATGGGCAGAGGAGCCTGGCAGGCCACAGTTCATGGGGTTGCAAAATGTCAGACATGACTTAACCACTGAGCACTAAGCACAACAATTTGACATAAGTAGAAATAAGGAACCACTTCTTTAGTGTGGGAGGGAATAAGGGGAAAGTATAATAAAGAGGTTAAGAATTTGGGCTTTGGTCAATAACTACTAACTCTGTGACCTTGGAAAAGTTATTTAAGCTCTGAATTTCCTTTCTGTAAAATCTGAGGAGCAATTACCTACTTAATAAAGGTTTGATGTGAGAGTTGGGAGCATAAAGAAGTCTAAGAGCTGAAGAATTGATGCTTTCAAACTGTGGTGCTGGAGAAGACTCCTGAGAGTCCCTTGGACTGCAAGGAAATCAAACCAATCAATCCTAAAGGAAATCAACCTTGACTATTCATTGGAAGGACTGATACTGAAGCTGAAGCTCCAATACTTTGGCCACCTGACTCTAGGAACTGACTCACTGGGAAAGACCCTGATGCTGGGAAAGATTGAAGGCATAAGGAGAAGGGGGCGGCAGAGGATGAGTTGGTTAGACAGCATCATTGACTCAACGGACATGAAACTGAGCAAACTCCAGGAGATAGTGAAGGACAGGGAAGCCTGGCATGCTGCAGTTCACGGGGTTGCAAAGAGTCAGACACGACTGAGTGACTGAACAAGCTACTAATATTTCTTTTAAGGCCTCAAACAGGAAAAAAGTGGTATTAATTTATTATTTTTTTAAAAAAAAGAAGTGTTCCTTAAATATTTAAAGTAATTTTATAAGATCATGTCTTACATATAGAGTGAAATATTAATATATGTCTTTGCAAGTTATTATCAGGCTGTGAAGGATACCAGTTCAGTTCAGTTCAATTCAGTCGCTCAGTCGTGTCCGACTCTTTGCAACCCCATGAGTTGCAGCACGCCAGGCCTCTCTGTCCATCACCAACTCCCGGAGTCTACCCAAACCCATGTCCATCGAGTCGGTGATGCCATCCAACCATCTCATCCTCTGTCGTCCCCTTCTCCTCCCGCCCCCAATCCTACCCAGCATTAGGGTCTTTTCCAATGAGTCAACCCTTCGCATGAGGTGCCCAAAGTATTGGAGTTTCAGCTTCAACATTAGACCTTCCAATGAACACCCAGGATTGATCTCCTTCAGGATGGATTGACTGGATCTCCTTGCAGTCCAAGGGACTCTCAAGAGTCTTCTCCAACACCACAGTTCAAAAGCATCAATTCTTTGGCGCTCAGCTTTCTTCACCATCCAACTCTCACATCCATACATGACCACTGGAAAAACCATAGCCTTGACTAGACGGATCTTTGTTGGCAAAGTAATGTCTCTGCTTTTAAATATGCTATCTAGGTTGGCCATAACCTTCCTTCCAAGGAGTAAGCGTCTTTTAATTTCATGGCTGCAATCACCATCAGCAGTGATTTTGGAGCCCAAAAAAATAAAGTCTGACACTGTTTCCACTGTTTCCCCATCTATTTGCCATGAAGTGATGGGACCAGATGCCATGATCTTAGTTTTCTGAACATTGAAGGATACCAGCAAACGCTAGATTAGAGCCTATAGTTTTCTCTCATTTAGGTTATTGTGTTGTTATTGTTTTTAGTCGCTAAGTCATTCCTGACTTGTGACCCCATGGACTGTAGCCCACCAGGCTCCTCAGTCCATAGGAGTCCCCAGGCAATACTGGAATGAATTACCATTTCCTTCTTCAAAGAGATCTTCCCAACCTAGGGATAAAGCTGAGTCTCCTGCTTGGCAGGTGGATTCTTTACCACTGAGCCATCTGAGAAGCCCCTTAGGTTACTATACCTGTTGCTAAAGATCAAATGTTTTAAATATTCTCAGCTATTTTCAAGTTAATAAATGTTCACTGTCTCTCTTCCTATTCCCAAACAGGCTCAATTCTAATATATCACAAATTCTCTCTGCTTTGTATAATTAAAAACATTTTCCTTCCCAGGCACACAGACAAAAGACATTAGAATTAATGGCTTCCTCGAAGTCTAAACCAAAAGACTCTACAGACTCAACTAATTTTTAGGTTGCACTTGATGTCCCTGATCAAATTTCAAAGAAACGGTACACAAATATTTCAGTAAAAAGGAAAAATTAAAACTGTATGTCGACTTTAGAAAAACATTTAGAACTGTCATCTTGAATTTCCCTTGTTTTTCTTAAGAATTTTTAAAATTTGACTTTTGAAATTTTCCACTAAATCAACCACTAAAAAGAATTGCCTAATACTTACATTTTTACTTTATTTTTCCAAATCATTATTTTTTTGTCCCTGGTTTACAATCTTTACTTTCCTAAACTAGAAATCCTAAATTCTAGAAAAACATTTTTAGTTTTAATAAAACTTATACCTGGCCAAAACAGAAAGAAGGATCTTTTTACCTGGATATTTGGAATATAATCAACATCTAGATGCAAATGCAAATTACCAGAAAACCAAGGATATAAATCATCTTAATTTTCTTAAAGTCAGTGTCAGTAGGTATTTCTACATATGACCAGGATCTTTGTATGCAATATGCTTTCTAGGGCCTAGAGAATGAAAGGGTCCACTAGAGTTGCAGCTGGGCTTCCCTGGTAGCTCAGATGGTAAAGAATCCACCTGCAATGCAGGAGACCCTGGTTTGATTCCTGGGTTGGGAAGAGCCCCTGGAGAAAGAGTATGACAACCCACTTCAGTATTCTTGCCTAGAGAATCCCCATGGACAGAGGAGCCTAGCAGGCTACAGTTAGTCCTTGGGGTCACAAAGAGGGTCACAAAAGGGGACACGACCAAGCAACTAAGCACAGCACAGAACAGAGTTGCAGCTACTTCCTTGAGAAAAGAAAATCAAATCTAAATGTTAAGTCATGTTTAAATACAGTTATTTAATGCTATGTACTATCTTTGTGAAATTTGTAAATCTAGATTCAAAAAGAACATATTTTAACAACAATGTATTTTCAAAAATGTTTCTTATTGTAAATAAAGTCCAATCTGTAATTACTTGAGAAACAAAAAATTTCCAAGCTTCTAAAAATTCGTATCTCTTAGCTTTAAAACAGAAAATCATGGAGAGGACCAAATTTATTTAGTTAATCAACAAATATTTATTGTGCACCAACCAAGTATGAAGGTTTTCCAGGTGCTGATGATATAGCAGGGAACAAAACAGACAAGGCCCTGTCCTCATGGAGCTTACATTTTAATGAAGGGAGACACACAGAATAGCAGGAAAACATCCATTGTGCCAGAAATGATAAACACTATTGAGAAAAGCAAAGCAAAGAAGGACAACAGGGACTCCAGGGGCAGGGGTACTACTTTAAATGCAGTGGCCAAGGAACGTTTCTCTAGGTAACAAATAAGGAAAGATCTCAAGGAGAGGGAATAAACTACAGGATTTCTGGGGGGAAAGCATTCAGGCAGAGGAAGCAGTAACTACATGGGCCCTGAGGCAGAGCTTCCTAAGTATACTTAAAGAACAGCAGAGAAGCCACTGTGTAGAGGGATTATGTGTGAACTCACAGGAGTGATCTCCTAGACTAGAGACAGTGATACTGAGGACACCGGAGAGGAGACAACTGATACAGCAAAGGAAGGGCAACAAAAAAAGAAACAGAGAGAAGGGTATGTATGCAAGGGAGTGATGATGATGACGACCATGGAATCAATCCTAGGTAAGGAGATTGTATGAGACATGTGAAGGACTGTGAAAACATGGTTCCATCAATTGATGGAGATCTTAATGAGGGAGTGAATAACTCTTGGAGATGGGAAACTAGGAGGAGTTGGTAGCACACTAATGGAATTCTTAAAAATCTAGATTGGGAGGAAGAATTATTTGTGATTAAAACCTCTCTAGGAAATTACCATGGGCTTCCCTGGAGGCTTAGACGATAAAGAATCCACCTGCAATACAGGAGACCTAGGTCTGATCCCTGGGTTGGGAAGACCCCTTGGAGAAGAGAATGGCCAACCCACTCTAGTATTCTTCCCTGGAGAATCCCCAAGGACAGAGGACCTGGCAGGCTACAGTCTATGGGGTCACAGAGTTAGACACCACTGAGCGACTAAACACAGCCCAGTAGCAGGGAACAGCCATGGGAGTAGGGGCCGCTGTAGGGATAAAATATCAAGAAGTCAGAGGCTGGGGTAGTAGACAGATCATCTACACTGACACTGAAATAACAAAGAATTAGGATACAAACAGTGTTGGCGGGTGTGAAAGTACATTTAAAATCTTCAAAGAAGAGTGGAGGGATGGGGGAGGATAAGAAGTGAACTACAGGATGACAGCAAAAAAAAAAAAAAAGATAAGTAGATAGCATGGTTTAATGATCCAAACTACAAAGCTAGAAACTGTTAGGGAGGAGGAAAGATGATCTGGATATGACAGTGAAGAGCCACAGGGACATCTATTCTATCTCTAGGCTCAGTAGTAAAAGGGTTTAGGAGAGAAAGCATAACTACTTACGAGTGCTAGGGAAGCAATGGGGTCAGGGTACAGTCAAGTTTCTGTTAAGAGTCAGAAGGCAAAGGCAACGTTCTAGAAGAAGTTAAGATTTTGAGAGACTTTATAATGATAGCAAGTTTTAATAGAATGTAGAAGTTTTAAAAGTTGGGAAGGATAGGAAAAGTGTCAGATTCAGGGATGTGAAGAGCTATAAGGAGATGAGAGTCTGGATAGTGAGAAAAGACCACACAATCTTGGGCTTTTTAGTATAACTGCTAACACGGGAATAAAGCACATAACCAGAAAAATAATACAAAATAAAAATGGGAGAAGACACAATACAGCATGAGCTAGAGGTTACAGGCCAAAAGTCAGTGACTTACACCTGTTTTCTAAAAACTGTTCAAAGAAATGAAACAGAAAAGGTACAAAATTATTGCCTATGATATATAGCTAGAATACAAAGTAGGCAGACAAAATGATGAAGTTAAAAAGAAAATACAAAATGGCAAACTAACATTAATTTGTTCTGTCAAATCAGTACTCTGGCCTTAATGATGATTTTTAAAAACAGCTACCACTAGATGCATCATGTGATGAATTACCTAAGTATTTTTTCCTCAAAAAGCAAATCAAACATTACCAAATATAGTAGAAGAAGACTTAAAGAAAAAAGAGAAAGCATTTCATACATAAAATAATAAATACAGACTTGGGTCAAGTTAAATAAATTGTATTAAAGTAAAAACAAAGCCTCCTTTATCTAGTGCTTCGCTTTTGAAGAAATATGGAAAACATTAATTACACTAGGCCACTTAAAATTATGCCCATGTTGGCCCACTAGAAAAAACTAACCAAAAAAAGGAAGAAATTCACCAAACATTAAAAGGAAGATCAGAACCAACACAATATAAAAGTTACGAAACAGCACTCTAAAATACAAACTTTTCATAAGTTATTAGACTGTAATATACAGTAGCATGGAACAATGTGCTTTTAAAATTGATACTAAGTGTGTTTGATCCCTAGTCAGAAATCTGCCAAATTTAAGGCAAGAAAATTGATGCCATAATTGTGTTTAAATGGTTCACTTTGTGTATAGAAAAAAATCTTTAGAGAAAGAGGAGAAGAAGAGAAAAATCAAAACAGTAAAATAAAAAAGCCAAAAGACGATCAACACCAAATAAAGAAAATCAAACAATTCCCTTCTCTTTGGACACTGTAAAGAAGTAGCAAATTAAAAATCATAAGAGATTTGCTTATACATACTTTTGTGTGTTCATATGGAATGTCCACAGAAGGGTGATAGCATACTATTGTCCTGGCATCAGAGGTCAGAGCAAGCTCTACTTTGCTTAAAAAAAAAAGAAGAACGAATGTTTCAGAGACAGATTTATACTGTATTCAAGGCAAAATAAGTATTAGAGCTCAAATGTGTTAATCACCAATCCCTGAAGAATAAATGCCATGTCACTGGACTGGCAAAGGAGGTACCCATGTCACAGGAGACAACTCAGATCATCCCACAAAATATGTCAATTTAACTACCACAACAAACCCATTACCCATGATTTTATCTAGAGTATCCTTCAAATGACTTGTTTTGTTAGTTTGTTCTCCAAATCTTTGGAAGAGATCTTCATGTTCACTCATCACTATTAATAGAACTTCCTTTCCTTATCTAAAAGCTACCTTCAAAAAGCTGTAAGATTACTTGAATTATTAAAGCTGAAGATCAGCAAAATACATAATCTTCCAGGTAAAGAATCACCTGAATTTCCAATCATAAAGATTGTAGCTGAACACTTTTTCTAGATCAGCATTTCTCCAAGCGCCCTTGGCATAATGCAAAACATGTAAGATTCAATCTTTTCAGGTTCAAAAAGTGTCACCTATTATCTAGTCTTATTTCATCACTATCCTAATACTTACTAAATTTACAATTAAAACTGGTGTCAAGAGATAAGAAAATATATTTTTACTAAAATTCACAATAAAACAATTTCGTGGGGCTTTCCTGCTTCTTCAGTGATAAAAAAAAATCTGCCTGCCAATGCAGGTGACAGGGGTTTGACCCTTGGTCTGGGAAGATCCCACATACCACGAAGCAACTAAGGCCGTGCACCCCAACTACTGAAGCCCGCATGCTCTAGAGCCCCGTAGTTCCAACTACTGAGTCCCCCGTGCCTAGAGCCCGTGCTCCACAACAAGAGGAGCCACCAGGATGAGAAGCCATGAAGAGCAGCCCCCGCTCACTGCAACTAGAGAATGCCCAGGCGATTCAACAAAGACCCCGCACAGCCAAAAATAAACAATCAAATAAAATTTTTTTTTTTTAAGTAACTTAAGAAAAAAACGTTGTAGCTTCTGCACATAGGATTCTGCTATAAAGGACAACATTCCATTCATATGCTATTCCTAATTCTTAGCATACTGACTAGAACTGAATAAGTACCAAATAATTTGTAGTTAAATTAAATATTTGTAATTTAGGATTATTCAATAACAACAAAAGATAAGATAAATAATTGTTTAAGCTAACAGATATGAACTCTAAGAGAAAATCATAAAAGTAGTTAACTTTTCAAAAAAACTAAAGAATGCTTCAGGAAGACAAGACAGCATTTCTGTCAGCACATCTGTCTTAGAACAAATGGAGTATTCACTGAAACACAATGATAAATGATTTTTATTTAAAACATTTATAAGTCCAGACACTGGGTAAATAAGATCACCGAAATATTTTTTAAAAACAAAATTAAAGAGAGAATAATCAGAAAAGAAAGCAGAAAATACCAAAACAAGAAATAAAACAATCATTTCAGACAGAGCTAAGAGACTCATTTTTTTTTCAATTGGATTTCAATACATACCAATTATAGTCATCTGGAAGAGAAGAATACGTAGATTTGTGACCAACACAATATAAGGCTCCATCTGCAAAAACCACAAACAGTAAAATGGATTTAGTTCATTTGAGCATATGTTCTCACAGAAATGTAAAGTTAGTTTTACTCATTCAACCAACATTTACTATATTCACTATGAAACAGGGCTGTACTTGGAGCTAAGGATTCAGCAAGTTAAGATCCTGCCCTCAAGAAAGGTTCAAATTCGGTGAGAGAGGGACACGTTAACAAACAACTCCAATACAAAGATAAGCCCTGTTAGCACAGAAGAATTGGGAGTAGAAGGGGCACACCGACAAGTTACAGAACAGAAGTACAGGTTCAAGAACACTTTTCCAGTGGAGATGATCTTTAGGGTGTTCTGAAGGATGAAGCAGTAAATTGGAGCTATTAGTGGATGAGTACAACGCTCCTTACAGAGGTAAAAAAAAGTGCCAAGGATTAAAGGAAAGAAAGAACATAAAACTTCAGTGTTGGGGATTCCCTGGCGGTCCAGTGTTTAGGACTCGGCGCATTCACTGCCAGGGCCTGGGTTTGATCCCTAGTCAGGGAATTAAGATCCTACAAGGCAGGGAGCACAGTCAAATAAATAAATAAAAACTTTAGTGCAACTGGAGTGCACAGTCCAAAAAAGGGGAGTGTTTAAGTGACGAAATACAAAAAAACTGTTCAAAATCAACTTAACCAAAATGCTGACATTTCCTTTTTTAAGAATACCTGCAAATTCAAAAGCCATACTTTTTTAATGGTTTGTAAAAGGTTTCTCTACATTCAGAGAAATGATAATTCTTTTAAATATAAAGCAAAAATGTAGTTCAGTATGGTTAAAAAAAAATATCTGAATAAATCTTCTGTGACGAAAGATCAACTTCTCTCAACTAGTCTCTTGCTCCTCAGTATGGAATGCCATCACAGCTTGGTTCAAATACCACTCACCTTTCAAAAGTCAAATGCTACTCTTCCATGAAATTCTTTTCCCCTTCTCCCTGCCTGACAACCCCCATCACAGAAGAGCTATTTTGCATGCTCCACAACCAACACTCCATACAACATTGCTATACCATCTTTATGGTCTTTTTTTTTTTTTCAATGCACCAGTTATTTACATGTATCAAAGATGTCTAAACAAAGATGTACTTTCCATCTTTGTATACCTCTCCTTTCCCCAAGGATTGTATATACTTAAGAGTTCTAAATATAAATCCTTACTCCAATACATTAAAAAGTACCTTAACAAAACTCACTAAATCGTAAAAGATTCTTCAGCAAAATGTTGACCCCACAATTTCATTGATGTGAAGATAACAAAAATACAAAGAATTAGAAATAAACCTCATCTTTCAAAAGATCTATTAATTTTCATTATCTGTGCTAATACAGAGGTGTATTCATTAAGACAAATCAGAGGGTAATGTAAAAATCATTTACACGTATTTTATTTTCTTGTTTGACACTGTTGGGGATCTTCTTAATTATGTATGGATTAGTTTAAAAGCCATTTGTATTCTTTGAATACAAACCAGCTAAGTGATCTACATGCTTGCTGAAAGAAACAGGGTTGGGTGGCAGAGGAAGGACAGAGAGAATTTACCATTTTTAGGTAGGTAAGAGGGAAAACTCAAGACAACAAGACTTTCAGTTCAACAGAAACTGCAAAATTTCTACAAAATTTCTCTGCACTTACACAGACATTTGTTTGTACCCTCATGACACATACCACAGGAGAAGGCAATGGCACCCCACTCCAGTCCTCTTGCCTGGAAAATCCCATGGACGGAGGAGCCTGGTAGGCTGCAGTCCATGGGGTCGCTAAGAGTCGGGCACGACTGAGCGATTTCACTTTCACTTTTCCCTTTCATGCACTGGAGAAGGAAATGGCAACCCACTCCAGTATTCTTGCCTGGAGAATCCCGGGGACGGCGGAGCCTGGTGGGCTGCCGTCTATGGGGTCGCACAGAGTCAGACACGACTGAAGCGACTTAGCAGTAGCAGCAGCAGACACATACCACATCTACCTTCTATTTCAGGTATTGTTTCCATAGTTGTCTATTTAACTACGAGTCTAAGTAAATTCTTAAATGAACATCCTGCTTATTACTGTGTCCCCTATCGTGCTTAATAAAAAATAAGAGATTTCTAAACTGCCTCTGAAATGCTAATTTCTGTATAATTAATACTTTAAAAACTTTTTTGACATTTTAGCAAGAGAAAAATTCTAGATATGGTTAAGTATCAGAAGTTCTAAAGGCATACTTAGGACTGATGCCAAAGTTAACATCAATCCAAACCAACTCAATATGCCAAAAAGAATTTCCCATAAGAGTCAGTTCTCCATAACTCAAGGACTTTTCCTGTTTTATGTATATATTTATACACACACACACAGTTTAATTGCATTATGATATGATCTGTAAAAACTGACAGTCCCATTCACTTTCAAAAGCTGAATTATGTTAAATTACTACAACAAAGATGGTATAGCAGCAAGTATATTGAGAAGACACAGTTTTGATCTTAGCTCTAGTTTATCAGATATGCAACTTGGTTGAGTTTCCAAGGGCCAGAGAACTCATGCTCCTTCATCTTTAGAAAGAGAATACCACCACACGATAAGTAAATTATTGTAAAATTCAAAGTTGTAAACATCAAAAGACTTAAGGTGCTTAAAAGTTGTAAAATTTCCACACTGACTATGTGTTTCAGAAGTTTTAAATGTTCCCTTTGGAGTATAGGAAGGCCTTTTTATTTGTGCTCATTGAATTTTCCAATAACCATTTGCTTTGCCTCTAATCTTTTAACATCCTTCCCTTCTGTATAAAATATCAATAGCAACAGTAATAATAGTATTTTACCTTCACTAGTAATACAAATTGTGTAGAATAAGGGGCTTAAGGATGCAAGAGGTTAGGTAGTCAATGATTATTAGGATGACTGAGCGATGATGGAGTAATTCTCTGGGATAGCCCAACTGGTGAAGTCTACATAGACATTTCTATCTTTTCCAGGGGCAGATTAATTGGTTTTCAGATTAACCTGAGTGAGGACAAACTGCTGTTTCAGGACATGGACTAGGTAAAAATTGATTAGGCCTGATTTCCCATCAACCTTGGGGCTGAGTTCCTATCAGGGCAAAAGAGAGACTAATTGCAGCAGAGCTCTCTCCTCAGGTTCTCAACAACAACAAAAAATGCTCCTAGGTAATCAAGGGCTGACTGCAGTTTTGTTTTCACTGATTTTAGTGTATATCTAAAGCCTCTCAGCAATCTCCTCCTCTGTTTACTTAAGTATACTTTTACTTACATAGTTTTTTACCCACTAGTCTTCAAATAAATCTTTTCCTCTTAACTCAACAAAAATGTTCAATTACAAAGGGTAGTCAACAGGAACATGAATAAAGAGATTAAGACTGTGCAGAGATGAGTAAAAACGTTGGCTGACTAGCTAAACATGAGAAAGAAAACCTATTGTAGTGTCCTAACCATGTCTGCTTTAGAAATGGGAGAATGCAGTTTACAAAGACAGGAAAAGGGAAGAGAACAGAAGGTTGGTCAGGAAATAAGATTTTAATTGCCTGTTTATTTATATAGGTCAATGTTTTGACTATCAAACATGTATTACTAGGCTTTGAAGAAAATATTACACTATGTTTCTTCAGAAAAGGAAGAAATTACATCTTTTTAAAAAATCACATAGAAAAAATACAAAAAGAATACACCAAAATATTAACAATAATCATCTTTGTAAGATGGAACTGTACATTTGGCCTTTATTTGCTAATTTTAAGAACTGCCGAAAAAGTAATATGTGAGGACTTCCATGGTGGCTCAGTGATAAAGAATTTGCCTGCCAATACAGGAGACATGGGTTCAATCCCTAGTCGGGGAAGATCCCACCTGCCAGGGAGCAACTAAACCCTAGCGCCACAACTATTGAGCCGGTTTTCTAGAGCCCAGGAGCCGCAACTACTGAAGCCTGAGTGCCCTAGAGCCCTTGCTCCACAACAAGAAAAGCCACCTCAATAAGAAGCCCGAGTACCAAACAAAGAGTAGCCCCTGGTCTCTGAAACTAGAGAAAAAGCCTGAGCAGCAACAAAGACCCAGCACAGCCAAATAAATAAGTAAATAAATAAATAAATACTTTTTTTAAAAAAAGCAGTATGTGAAAACATAAGTAATTCAAACCAGAAAAAGTTTCTCTTTATTAGTCCTTCACTTGGCCTCAGTTAATCCCACTTGTGGTCTACAAAGATAACTTACTTGGTCCACATCTTTTATTCTTCATTTATAAATGTCTATATACATATACGGGTCAATCATCTTTCAAATGCACAAATTAGATCATAAAATAGATACTGTCTGACATACACCCCTTTCTATATAAGGATCTTTCCACATCATACAATATGTGGAATACATATGCCTCCTATACAATAGCAAGCAAGCATATACAATAACTAAACACTGTAAATTTTCTTCAGTGAACACATATTGATATTATAATATTTGAAAAAGTTTAAAATCTCTTAAACATTAAAAAAAAAAAACACCCAACTTACTTTGAATTGGAAATAAGTGTTTCAAGATAGTTCTGCTTGATATTGCCCATTTTACTGCTGCCAATGCCATGGTGAATCAAAATGCTTATCAAGTGGTATAAAGATGATTTGAAGAGAAATTGCTTTTAAAATCTGCTTCTAGATATAACAATCTTCACCCCTGCATGAGAGATAAAGAAAAATCATTGCTACCTATGGTAAACTGAAGCGACACAACACACTGAACACCACAAAACAGCATCGCTACCTTAAACTATAGACACTAACGCAAAACTTTTTAAACAACTTTCTGTTTCCAGGCAATATAGGACAAAGAGCAACATCATCAGAAATCCCAGAACTATGTGCATTAGTACTCCTCTTAAATGCAAACTTCTCAACACCTGGTATACTTATTTCCATTCAATGAGTACACAGCCAATGTGTAATTACTCTTAGAAACAGTCAATCACACATGCTATACAGAGCATTCTCCTTTCACAAAGCTAATGTGTCTGTGTACAACTTCCCAGGTATCATACACAAGATCTTATTACATCTCTTAAAATGGTATTCTGTTTCTGATTAAATGAAATATTAAACAAGAAGACCCAGCCACGGCTTATTAAATATTGACTTGGAGAAACACATATAAACATCCTATCCTAAAGCCCCAAATAAAATTTCGCCCTCTTATATATGTATGAGATTTCTACCTTTCCAAGGTGCTTTCACTACCATTCATTTTACTCTCATATTAATCATGAGAAGCATCTTTATTTTGATTCATGAAGAAATTAAAGTACAAAATTTAAATAACTTGCTTCCAAGAGCTTCAGAGTCAATCATTTACAAACTGGTAAAGTTTGGGCAAGTCATGAAGCAATTCTCTCAGTTCCTTCCACGGTAAAACAGGGGAAAACAACTCCGGGCTGCTGTGAATAAATGACATACATCACTCGTTTTCAACTGACTATTCGATGACTATTCCCCACATCCTCATCACCGCACAGTGATAAAATCGTATTTTATCAGTCTTAGTTGCTAAACTATGCAGCTGATTCCTTGCACTGTCAGTACATTAGCACTGACGTCCCTGAGTTCCTTTCTATAGTTTACAACCCATTTTCCTATACATTATATGGTCTTTCACAAGTGTAGGCATCTCCACTTAAAAAATTAAGAACCTAGGCTCAGAGAAGTCAAATGGTTTGTCCGCCCACTTTACCGCTGCTTAATAGGTGGTATGGATGAAACGCAAACCCGTATCTTCTGACCACGAACCGAGGAACAGAACATTTTAAACGACATTCTGTCTGAAACCCAGGGATCAGATTATTCACCTCAAAGAAAGAATTCAGAGGGTATATATCCCTTGGCCTGGAATTCAACCCTGAAGAAATACAGGGTTGCGGGGAGCCTGAGAGGGACGGAGGTTTGAGAAACAGGCTACCAGAATTAGCACCTTTCACCTGGAGCGTAGCTCCCACAGGAAGCGCGAGGACACACGCCGGCCCTTCTGCAAGACAGACCGAGTCTGGTAATACCAGAAGCTTTATCCCGCCGTAGGATAGGAGGTAGGAGACCTCGACACTTGCCAATAAGCGTTCTGGGCCCGCCGAGCTTCTAGGGACCCCTAGACGGGAAAAGGAGAGGGCAGCGGTTACCTGGACTGCGGCTCACCGGGAACCCGCCATCTTGCCTCAGTCAGGGCTGTAGGCGGTACATCGCCACGCACCATCCTGGCCCGCGGGGCACTCTGGGAAATGTAGTCTCCGCCGCAAGGAGCCCAAGGTGCCGGGGGGCGGGATGGGGGCTGCGGGGAGGGTTGCGGGATGCGGGGGGTGCCGGGCGGGGGTTCATCCAACCTGCTCCCGCGTTTAGTTGCAGCAGTTCGCCAGCAACTTTACTAGCACTATCTAAAACAAAACACTAACAAAAACAAATTCACAGCTCCCTACGCATATCTTTAAGAAAGTAACAAACACTACTTTTTTAAAGTTTATACTAATAATCGGAGCAACTTGAGATCCATCCTCGGATGAGTTAGGTTTCCTACTGAAAGAGACATTTCAGAGAAGCATTGAAGGAGTAGTGGCGTTGGATTTAACGTTTGAAATGGGGAACCGGAGCAACCCTTCAACCTAAGAGCCCAGCACTATGTTTTGAGAACGGTGCTGGTTAGTTATTATGGGAGGAAGACATGCGCAGAATCCTGAACCTTGCCTTGTATCTTAGAGGGAAGAAAAGGCCACTCTATAATGTCTTTCCGGACATTATGCTGTAGGGGAAGACAGCAAGGAGAAACAGATTGGAAGGAACCATCAATGGACTTGTCAAACATTCACTGGGCAGAGCTGAAGAGAGACGGATCTAAGACGATTCCACAGGACACGTCTCAATGGCTGTGAGCCGAGTGGGAACCAGTGACCAACAGGGAGGCTCAGTGGGGGCAAAGAAGGGTTCACACAGCTGAGACCAGAAAAGAAACCAGCCATGGGCCTGTGCACATAAGGAGTGAGTGTAGAAAGAAAAGTGCCCGGAGCCTAGCCAGGAAATTCCAACATTTAGCGGTCCGGTGGAGGATGTCTATGGGGTCGCACAGGGTCGGACACGACTGAAGCGACTTAGCAGGAGGATGACAACCAGCAAGGGCCTCTCAGAAGCAGCAGGAGAGAGGCGGTATGAAAACCAAGAGGGCACAGTCTGAGAGTGTGTCAGGAAGAGTTTCATAAATGTGGAGCTCAGTGTCAGCAATTTTAAAACTGTAATTTCCGACATGCTAATATTTTGATGTATAAGCTTTCACTTTTTGTCTCTTTGTATATCTGTACTGTGACAGTAGCTAACAGTTATTAGACCCATTATGTGTACTATTTTAAAGTCCTGTGGCCAGTGATGGAGCTGAGATATGAACCTGTCGGCCTGATTCTTCTTCAGTCTCCCTCTCTTTCACACAAACACATTATGTTTAGGGTTTTTTTTTTTTATTACTGTTAATATATTAATACATATATCAATAAACACACATACATGCACAATAGACTATCTTTTTCTAATATACCTTTATTCCATTTAACTGTGTATCATGAACATCTTTCCTACAAACACCTTAAATATTGTCAGTTTCAAACCACAAGCCTCCTGGAGATCATCAGGACTTATTTAGATGATCAAAGATTCTCACAGTATAAAGTTTTTTCATTATTAGGTGCTTTTGTGCAACTCCTAAATTTTAAATTTATTCTACTGCACTCATTCATTCTACAAATATTTGTTGAGCACTTTTTAGATGTACCAAACACCTGAATAACAGTCTATGTCTTTAGAGATTACACATCAAGTGGGGACCACAGATAGTAAATGTGTAATTGTATAAGTAATTTATTTTATTATCATTGTCTTGAGTGCCTCAGAGGGAAAAAAATGCCGTGAAACATATAACTATTGGTTATAAGCATATTGGTGTCTGACTAGTCTATTAGGGTTAGAAAAGGTTCCCCTGTGGGTATAAATGTAAGCAGAAATGTGAAGGAAGGGTAGAAGTCGTGAAGATGAAGAATACAAGAGAGAACAGCCTTGAGTAAGGGCCATAAGGTAGGAAGCAGTACAAGATCCTTTCAAGAAACAAAAATAAGGTCAATGTGACTAGAATACAGAGTGCCAGCAGAAGTGATGAAGCTGGTGACAAAGGCAGATCTATTTTATATTTTTAAGAAATATTTCACTCTTGGCAGGTAATAGATAAAAAGAACTTTCTGAGAGAACACATATCTTTGAACTTAACCAAAAAATAAGACCCTGTTTTTCTAGTACACATTGAGTATTCTCCTTAAGAAGTGTTTCCTTTGGAGAAGGAAATGGCAACCCACTCCAGTATTCTTGCCTGGAGAATCCCAGGGACGGGGGAGCCTGGTGGGCTGCCGTCTGTGGGGTCGCACAGAGTCGGACACGACTGAAGCAACTTAGCAGCAGCAGCAGCAGCAGCAGCCATGTTTAGTGAGTAAACTATATTTTTGTTTTTCTAAGTGTTTTCACAAGCAATGTCTGCTGGGTACCTAACTGTGATCATAGGGATTTTCAAATTTGGTTTTTGAATAGGATAAATTATATTAATAGATTTTCTATATTAAATCATCTATGAGCAAAAAAAAAAAAAAAGAAGTGTTTCCTTGTCTTGTTAAGATAAATTACATACATTTAATAGCATTGGTAAATGATCCCACCAGAAACCATAAGAAATTTATACCAGAAACTGTTATTCCCCAATAGCTCTTTCTCCCTTTCCTCCATATTAACAGAACCCCTAATCTTTGACTGAGTATACATCCACTCTGAATTTAAAAATCTACATTTCCCAGCCTCCCTTTCAAACATAGGTGTGGACATGTGACTTAAGTGCTGGCCAATGAGATGTACAGACCCAACAGAAGCAGAAGATATTAAGAAGAGGTGGCAAGAATACACTGAAGAACTATACAAAAAAGATCTTCATGACCCAGATAATCATGATGGTGTGATCACTCACCTACAGCAGGACATCCTGGAGTGCACAGTCGAGTGGGCCTTAGGAAGCATCACTATGTATGAACAAGGCTAGTGGAGTTTATGGAATTCCAGCTGAGCTATTTCAAATCCTAAAAGATGATGCTGTGAAAGTGCTGCACTCAATATGCCAGAAAATTTGGAAAACTCGGCTGTGGCCACAGGACTGCAAAATATCAGTTTTCACTCCAATCCCAAAGAAAGGCAATGCCTAAGAATGTTCAAACTATCATACAATTGCTCTCATTTCAAATGCTGACAAGGTAATGTTCAAAATCCTTCAAACTAGTCTTCAACAGTACATGAACTGAGAACTTCCAGATGTACAAACTGGGTTACAAAAGGCAGAGAAACCAGAGGTCAAATTGCCAAAATCCATTGGATCATTGAAAAGCAACAGAATTCCAGAAAAACATCTACTTCTACTTCATTGGCTATGATCTTTGACTGTGTATCACAACAAACTGTGGAAAATTCTTCAAGAGATGGGAATACCAGACCACCTTACCTGCCTCCTGAGAAATCTGTACACAGGTCAAGAAGCAACAGTTAGAACCAGACATGGAACAACAGACTGGTTCCACATTGGGAAAGGAGTACATCAAGGCTATGTATTGTCATCCTGTTTATTTAATTTATATGCAGAATACATCATGAGAAATGTCCAGCTGGATGAAGCACAAGCTGGAATCAAGATTGCCGGGAGAAGTATCAATAACCTCAGATATGCAGATGACACCACCCTTATTGGCAGAAAGTGAAGAAGAACTAAAGAGCCTCTTGATGAAAGCAAAAGAGGAGAGTGAAAAAGCTGGCTTAAACTCAACGTTCAAAAATCTAAGATCATGCCATCCAGTCCCATCACTTCATGGCAAATAGATGGGGAAACAATGTAAACAGTGACAGACTTTATTTTCTTGAGCTCCAAAATCACAGCGGATTGTGACTGCAGGTATGAAATTAAAAGACGCTTGCTCCTTGGAAGAAAAGCAAACCTAGACAGCATATTGAAAAGCAGAGACATTACTTTGCTGACAAAGGTCCATCTAGTCAAAGCTATGGTTTTCCCAGTAGTCACGTATCGATGTGAGAGTTGGACCATAAAGAAGGCTGAGCACCGAAGAACTGATGCTTTCAAACTGTGGTGTTGGAGAAGACTCTTGAGAGTCCCTTGAACTGCAAGGAGATCAAACCAGTCAATCCTAAAGGAAATTAGTTCTGAATAATCATTGGGAGGACTGATGCTGAAGCTGAAACTCCAATCCTTTGGCCACCTGATGTGAAGAGCTGACTCATTGGAAAAGACCTTGATGCTGGGAAAGATTGAAGGCAGGAGGAGAAGGGGTTGGCAGAGGATGAGATGGTTGTATGGCATCAGTAGCTCAATGGACATGTGTTTGAGCAAGCTCTGGGAGATGGTGAAGGACAGGGAAATCTGATGTGCTGCAGTCTGTGGGGTCGAAAAGAGTTGGAAACAAGTGAGCGACTGAACAATAACAATGAGATGTAAGCAAATGTGCCTTTGGGTCTTCCCAAATGCTTTGCAAAGTACCTGACATATAGTAAAGCACTCAATCAATACAAGCAATAATTTTACCTTGTGGGTGCTTAATAAATACTTGTGTAACAAATTTTTATGAATATGTTACCCAAAGTGATTACTTACTTCTTAGACATTGAAATGTAATCCTTCCCTTTTGACTTTCAGGAATAATCCAATGAATGTAATTAAAATCTAAAAAAGGACTTAGTCTAAAATGGACAATAATGATTTCTAGCTTTAAGTTGGTATATCACTTAGTCTCAGCAGAAAGCAAATGACATACTCATCTGGTATCATTCTGAGCAGTTTATTTACAGAGGAATTCTTTAAGGAGGTGTGAGTGGAATCACATGGAGCAGTAGTAGTATAACCCGGGCTAGAAGGGATAAAGAGGGGGAGCAGTTCCTGGACTCCAGGAGAGAATCCCGTAGTTGGCTACCTGGAGAAGAGTAGTCAGCTGTTGAAGGGCATCGCCAGCCTGATGTGACCTTGCTAGGAGCAATCCAGGGTAATAATTACTCTGACTTCCCTATCCTTTCCCTCTCCAATCTCCTGCAAGGGCTTCTCATTGGCCCAAACCAAACAGAAACCAGAGGTGAAAGAACCCCTCCATGCAGTGCTGTCTAAGCAGGTTAACTCCCAGGAGAACAGAGTGGATGATGTGAAGAGTGGATTTGGAAGAGCAAAAGGGAAGTTCTTGGCACCATGTCAGAGTAAGTGCCCTTGGTGTGTTTTTGGTGTTCTGACTGTAAAGCCAAAGATTGGTGATCCAACTGGATGTTATTTAAATATAAACAGTATGATCCTCCAGTTTTAATGGAATATGAGAAGAATTCTGAATAGCTTTGAGCAGTAATACCTTCATTGAATATGTTGATAAATAAGTGAAACAACTTGGGTAGGAGATTGAAGGCTCACATCACACTGCTAAATTAGGTAATATGTGTAACATGAACTCAGGTACCACTCCATTTGGAGGGTATGGGTGGCAACCATAAGAGGGGGCTCTGATTCTCCTTCCAGGTCGTGCGGAAGAAGATCCTGGAAGACTGCACTTCCAGACCCCACTCTCACAACCAGCCTAGAAGGCATCTCAGATTGCTCGTGTAGGTTACCCCAAGGTACTTTGGGGTTACTTGTTTCCTTCAGTTTTTAAGTGACTTTTGGCTCCTCAGAGAATTTGGAATGAAGTATAGAAATGATGACATAAATCAAACACACCTATGGATTTCCCTGGTGCTACAGTGGATAGGAATCTGCCTGCCAATGCAGGCAACATGGGTTCGATCCCTGGTCCGGGAGGATCCCACATGCCACTGAGCAACTAAACCCGAGAGCCGCAGGTTCTGAGCCTGCATGCCCTTGAGCCTGTGCTCCACAAGAGGAATCATTGCAACGAAAAGCCAGTGCACTGCAACTGAAAGGAGTCCCCGCTCATTGCAACTAGAGAAAGCCCATGAAATGAAGACCCAGCACAACCAAAGATAAAGAATTAAATAAATGAATCAAACCCACCATGTAGTATTATTTTCCAGTTAGGGTTGAGAACATAATACATTCACAAACATGTATCTTCTGTGTTTATATTGAAGTATTTAGAATATACAAGAGAATTTGGACTATTAAATTTGCTTTGTGGCCTGATAGATTAGCTTTGATTCTAATTTTTAAAACCTTTTTATTACAGAAAATGTCAAACACATACAAAATTAGAAATAAAAGTATAACAAACCACCACACACCTCTCATTTGGCCTCAACAATTATCAGCTCATGGGCAATTTTGTTTTATCTATGCTCCCACCATGTACCTTTCCCTACATTATTTTGAAGCAAATCTCAAGTAGCCTATTATTTCTTCTATAAATATCTCAGTGCCTGTGTTTACTAAGTCATTTCAGTCATGTCCGACTCTTTGTGACCCTATGGACTGTAGCCTGCCTCTGTCCATGAGGTTTTCCAGGTAAGAATACTGGAGTGGATTGCCATGCCCTCCTCCAGGGCATCTTCCCTCCAGGGGATCTTCCCTACCTCCAGGGATTGAACCCGCATCTCTTCTGTCTCCTGCATTGGCAGGTGGGGTCAACATGCAACTTTCCAAATGGCTCATGAATGTCATATTTTCTATTGAGTTTGCTTGTGAATCAGATCCAAATTAGATCCACACTTTTCAATTGCTTAATATCAGGTTTCAAGTCCCTTTCATTTAAGAGTTCCTTCCCCGTTTGTCTTTCTCCTTTTTCCTTGCACTTCTTTGGTAAAGAAACAAGGTGTTTGTCTGGTAGAGATTCCCACAGTCTGGGTTTTGGTGAATACATCTTGGAGCAAACTTTAACATGTTCCCAAGTCTCTTGTGTTTTCTGTAAATTGTGATTCCAATTTGAACTTGTCATTAGGTAACTGATGTAGGCTTATGATTCTATGTTAAAAAGTGTGAAATAATTATATTGTTTGGAAGCAGTGTTAGAATACTTAATAGATGACTCACTGTATTTAAATTGTTTTTCATTTATAAGAATTATTTAGATGTTTGGGAACGTTTACCTATCAGAAAATTGAGGGGCTGGACAAGGAAATTAAGTATGTTAAATTTACAGGTGCAACTTAAAATGTTCAAATGTATGTATTTAATTTTCTTCTATGGAAATTTCCCTTAAAAGAGTTTTATTTTAGTTGCTAGTCTAATAAGCAGAATAATAAGATTTGTAAATTGAACTGAAGGAAAAACTAGACTTTACTCTCACTTAATTGAATGCTAGTTAAAACAGTGCTACTTAAACTAATCTATGGATAATCTCCTTGTGCAGGAAAGCTACCTCAAAGACACCAAAAATGCTCTTATTGGTATAAAGATGATTTTGTCCTCTACTTTCCAAAATTATACTCAAATAACAATGAGAACAGAGATGAATGGCAAGAGATGCAAGAATGGCACCTGATTTAGCAGACCGAAGTTAAGCCTGCAGGTTGTACCAAGTCTCAAACAATTGGGGTCACCACATATTCAGGAAGAGGGAGTGAGGAAAGGGCTGAAAACTGATGATATTTGAAAGTCAATATAAGGTGCAATTAGATCCAAGTTTCCCATACACATCAGCCCACCCTGGTCAGAAATGGGAATCTGAATCTGAGAAGCTCTGGACTCAGGAGCACCATACGTGGAGGAGGGCACAGAAGAAGCACCCAGCAGGAAACTGGTAAGTGAGTCGCCAGGTTCCCGTCCTTGTGCAGCTCCAGAGTGTCAGCACCCTTTGTATTTTGAATCTGGCCTGCAGCCTTCCCCGTGACCATGTGAACCACCAGATGTCCTCCCAATAAATTCCTTATCTGTTAGTTGGAGTCAATTTCTATGCCTGCACCCAGGAACCCTGAGCATGTGGGATCTTAGTGCCCCAACCAGGGATTGCAGTTCCTAGGGAGGACCTAATAGGTAATAGGTAGAGAATGAAGAAATGCAGGAAGAGGCGATATGTGCTAGGTATTATGTTACTGCTAGACACATAGCCAAGTAAGAATATGGGTGGGTAAAAAGGCAACATGACATCAGTGACAAGGCAACAAGATGTGAAAATGATAGAGAGACCATAGGTATGATGGATCACGGGATTTTCAGAGCAATGATGAGATTGTCCAGACTGTGGGCTGAGGTTGCCTTTGGGGAGCCGAGATAGAAAGCAAGCAGGAGGTTAAGAAAATGTCAGTTGGTTTTGTGATTAGAAGGTAACAGGAGTAAGTTTTCTAATTGGTGAATTTAAAAATAAAGAACTGGGTCCTCTTAGCCGTGTCTCTTTCCTGCTTCTCTTTCTCTACCTCCCTTCCTTTCCCCTCTCTTTTCCTTTCTCCTTCTTTCTTCCTCCTTTCTCTTTTTCTTTTCTTTTCTCCAGCCTGTCTTCTGTTCTTACGCCTGCGCATCTCCTCTGTCTTGGTTTAAGGGGCCTGCAGTTGCCTGAGGGTGCTAAACAATTGGGTGGCTACGCCTGCAAGTGGGAAGCAGGTTGGGGAACTATTAATAAGCTCAAAGTACTTCAGACTTAGAGTTGTTTTCTTCCATTAGCTTTACTAGTAATGAAGGCAATGTTTCGGTCTCCATCTCTTTCAACTGGTTATAATTTCAGGAACCTAAATTAGGCTTTATTTATTGGCTTCCTCAAAACCCAACAATCTGGAATACTGAACACCTGGACCAACTTAAAACTCCAACAATCTGGAACATCTAACACTTGAACCAAGTGAATTAGAACAGATAGGAGGAAAGATATGGGTATTGAGCCAAAAGGAATTAGAAAAACAGGAACAAGAGAAGTATAAATCAAGGTTGGTCTTATAACTGTTTTGCTTTCTGGAGCAGATCAGATAATATTGGACAGTGATGCTCAAGCTTTGGACCTCTCAGTGGTACTCAGGGAGCTTGTTAAAATCACAGGCACCTGTGACTTGCACTGAAGATCTTAGGTGGGGCTCCTGCACCTGTGTGTTTCACCAGCCCCTGAGGTGATTAGCACTCCAAAGTTTGAAAACCTCTGCCTCAGAGTATATTACAGCCCAAATCATGGTACTGGAAAGAAAAACAAAGTTTTCAAAACACTTCTAATCATGCTGGAAGCAGGCCGGCAGTTTTCTGCAGAAAGCAAGAGACACAAGTGAGAAGCGTTTGAGAGATCAGGAGGCCTGGAGAGAGATCAATGATGGGTGGAGGAAGAAAGGTGATGGGAATGTTCTGACAAGAAACTTGGGCAGGGCACACCAGGGAAGAAGATGTGGGGAAAGAGCTTAGGCTGGGTAGGCTGAGTAAGCGCTCACAGGTGGAGTCAACTTGGGCAACTGTTCTCTGGGGAACCTGGAAGAGTGACACCCAGAGGCGGGGGAAACCTTACTTTTGGAGCTCCTGTTCCGGTCAGGCTTCTGGCCATCCCTTGAGTCACCATCCTCTGGAATCTTGTTCCCACTGGGAACCGGCCCAAAGAGAGGAATACCCTCCTTCCTCTACCTGTATAAAAACATCCAGAATTAACGAGGGGCTAATGTCTCCAGGGGTGCGTGCACTTAAAGCTTCCTGTGGCTAAGATGGCATTCAAAAATGCCTGGTAAAGCATCAGGTGCTGACAAAAGGCCAGTCTTATTACCCTGATCCTCTTAGGTCTCATCTTTCCAGGGTCTTTCTACCTTGAGCTAGTGCTGCTATGACCCTGGATGACCTTACTCGGTTCCTTCTCACAGGCTGGCATTGTGTGAGTTAACACTTTGTAAGTGCTCAGCTATTTATGTTGAAGTCACGAATATGAAGCAGCAGGGTTTTGTTTTTTCTTTCTTTTCTTTTCTAAAATCAGTGTGCAGCTTTTTCTTCCTCCCCCACCCACTTCCTCCCTGAGTCAGTGTTCACGAACCCTCTTCTCACAGATACTTCTGTCTTGATCGCCCACGAAATAGTTTTCTTATTCGTTAAGAAACAAAAAGTGTATTGCCAACAAATACTTCTGCATGAAGACTATTGCTCATAATGGAAACAGGACCTCTATTAAAGGTGATCGATCTGTTATTTTCCAAACTGATCTACTCTGTCTTTAAAAAGCATGAGACAGTTTGTGAAAGAAAAAAAAAAAAACACAACTCTGTTGTCATCCAGGAAGTCAACTTGAAAAGTTTAGGGACGAACATCAGCATCCTGTGGTTTCTGTAAGCAATCACTTACGGATGAGGAATTTAGGCAGCCATTCTCAAACAGATGCTTATCTTCAGCCTGAACTCATGGATTCATTTCCTTGACCAGTTCTTTTTGGGAGATCTGATGCTGTAGGCCCTGAGCTAGGTCCCAGGGATCCAGAGGTACCCAAGATAGAGAAGATCCATGACTCTGAGGAGCTCAGGTATAAATGTCCTAAGATATTGCCTGCAGGGTAAATAGCACATATGCTTCTGCTATTATGGCAACCCACTTCAGTATTCTTGCCCGGAAAATTCCATGGGCAGAGGAACCTGGTGAGCTACAGTCCATGTGTCACAAAGAGTCAGACATGACTGACTTAGCAGGCATGCAGTGAACATCTGAAATATCTGTGGGTAGGGGGTGGGGAAGGAACAGGAAGCACTAAAATAGTATTTTGAGGAGTAAGATTGCACAGAACAGGAGTCCTCTAAATTCTCCAACACAGCATTCTTGGGCCCTCTTTCCTGTATTATAGTGCAAAGGCCCTTGGAGTTTGAGTTCTGAAAGGAGCAGAGCCTGAAAGAAAAAAAAAACAATATTAAAAAAACCTAGACAAAAAGGAGGTCTGATGAAGAGCCAAAAAAAGATTAACTAGCTAAGAGTTCTGCCTAGCACTGTTCAGTTTAGTGAAGCTATTTGGTCGCTCTTATTTATTCAATACCATGGACCAGCATCTTTTGAATTTTGAGTACATGATATCATTCTTTTTCTTTCTTTTTTAAAAATTAGTTCTTTTCCCTTTTTTTCTTTAGTTGTATATCATTCTTTTTTTCTGTATATATTTATTTGGCTGTGTCAGGTCTTAGTTGCAGCACGAAAGATATTTGTTGCATCATGCGGGATATTTCGTTGCGACACACAAGTCTCTCTAGTTGTGGCTCAGGGGCTCACTAGTTGTGGCACATGGGCTTAGTTGCTCCTTGGCATGTAGGATCTTAACTCTGTAAGCAGGGATGGAACCTGTGTCCCCTGCATTGCAAGGCAGCTTCTCAATCACTGAACCACCTGGGAAGTCCCTGGGATTTCATTCTTAGACAGCATGTAAAGAACTTTGAACACCTTTTAGACTCTTGAAATTAGTGAATTGGATTATTTTATATTTTGAATAGGTAACACATTCAAAATCCAAAGGTTCAGTTCAGTTCAGTCGCTCAGTCATGTCCAGCTCTTTGCGACCCCATGAACTGCAGCATGCCAGGCTTCCCTGTCCATCATAGAGTAAAAGTCTGTTTTACTACTGTTCTCCAGCTGTTTTGTGGATATCTTTATTTTTTCTGTGTTTTATGGATATAGTAAGATTCTTAACCAGCTTTCTAACCTGAGAATAAACAATGCATCTCAGCCCTGTGGCAACCTGTCCTTCTAAAATATATCCTGTTCTACAGGACTTACATAAATCAGAAGTTTGGATTTTATCTTCCAGATGAGTATAGTGTGAGCTGTTCTCAAAGGGAAAAAAAAGGGTAAAGACATTTATATATACATATATATATGCGTGCATGCTAAGTAGCTTCAGTCCTGTCCAACTCTTTGTGACCCTATGGACTGTAGCCCACCATGCCTCTGTCCATGGGATTCTCTAGGCAAGAATACTGGAGTGGGTTGCCAGTTGCCATGCCCTCCCCAGGGAATCTTTCCGACCCAGGGATTGTCTCCTGTGTCTCTTGCATTGCAGGCAGATTCTTTACTGCTGAGCCACTGGGTAAGCTATATATATATATATATATATATATATATATATATAATATTTATCTAAGAGAACTTCATGCCATCAAACCGATCTTGGCCAAACAAGTTATACTGTCAAGTTTTAAAAAATCTGGTTTCCTGGGCTACCCTGGTGGTTCAGTGGTTAGGAATCTGGACACGGGTTTGATCCCTGGTTTGAGAACTAAGATCCCACATGCTGCTGGGCAACTAAGTCAGTGCGTCACAAATACTGAGCCTGTGTCTAGGACCTACATCAAAACAAGAGAAGCCACGGCAATGAGAAGCCCAAGCAACGCAACTAGAGAAAGGCTGCATGCAGCAGTGAAGACCCAGCACAGCCAAAAATACAAAAGAGCTAGTTGCTTAAAGTGCTTTACAAAAAATCTGGTTTCCTGTAGAAAACCATACATGGTTCTCATCAAGATTACAAAAATAATAGCCCTATAGGTTATGAAGTGTTCTAAATACTTAATATGTGTATTTCTATATCATTGAACTTTCACAATAAGCACATGAAGTACACTTTATAGGTGAAGAAAAGATCAGACAAGTTAAGCAAATTCTGTTTTCAAATCTAGGTGGGGCTTCCGTGACCTCACCCTTAACCTCCATGATTCTCATTATCCATTCTGATACAGAATAGCCAAAAGAAAGCACTGGCAACATTTTTGTTGTTTATTCAAAATCTTTCATTCTCAAATATTAGGATCTATCAACATTACCCATGATGTTTACATACATAGTTCCAGGCCTCAGCACTGACCTAGAAAATTAGCATCTCTGGAAAAGGGCTCCAGGAATGCTATTTTAACCAGCATTGTGGATGATTCTAAGGCAGGTGGCTTGTAAACACGTTGTGACAAATATACCTGTGGCAATTTGTGTTTCTCAAAGTTGGCCACAACCGTATTTTCTATCATATGTACCCTGCTAATTTCTAGAATTTTGCCACTCTTCTTTCAAGAGAGGGGGGCCATGTCCCCTAGTTTTCAAACCGGGTGGGTTTTTATGACTAGAAGTCAACCAATAGATTATGGCGGGAGTGATGCTACCTGATTTCCAAGGCTAGGTCAAAAAAAAGGTGATTCAGCTTCCACTTTTGCCTGCTAGAACACTCATTCTTGGAACCCAACCACCAGGCAGTGAGGAAGCCCAGGTTGTTCAGGGAGAGGCCCACTTGGAGCAGGACTAACAGCTTGTACCAACTTGCCTGCTATGTGAACCACCCTGGAAGTGCTTCTGGTTCAGTCAAGCTACCCAAGCTGACACAGCATATAGAGAGATGTGCCTTCCCTGCCAAGCCCTGCCCAAAATGCAGATTCAAGAACTAAATAAATGATTATTGTCCTTTTCAGCACTAAATTGAAGCTGAATTTTTATGCACTAGATAATTGGACTAGAACCCTTCTAATCCCATATTCACTCTGCCTTTCTTCCTATCAAGGTGGGTTCCTGGACCTTTCTAAAATATTCTGCCAGTATCTTTGTCCAATGTCATTTACTTTCCCAAATTCTTCTAATGACAGAACTACTCATTTCAGAGTTCTAGCTATTCAAACTTCTCATTATTGCCTCTGAGGCTTGGTTTCTCATCTAAAAAACAACAGTAATAAGACAGCCTACCTTGTATACTTTATCATTAAATGAGATAGTCCATGTAATCATTTAGCATCATGCTAATGATATTTTTTCTTATTATTCTTACTAGGTTTCTTGCATTCATATTCTCCATTCTTTAATGCATTAATTTTTTTCTTATAGCTCAATGCAATTCACAGGCTTTCTGGGCCTGGCATGCTCCCCTGACCAAGTCAGATTCTTCTTCATCCTTAAGGATGCCACTTCTCCTTTGAGGAGCCTTCTCTGACTTCTCAAGCAATTAATGCCTCTCTGTGTTCAAATAACACCTTGACGGAACCTCTACTATGGCCCTTAACGCACTGAATTGTAATTGTTGACTTGTCTCTATTCTCCGCTGTACTCTTAAGTTCTTGGAAGGCAGGGTCAGCCTCTTTGTATCCTCATCCACTAACATAGCACCGGGCACTTTCTTAGTCACAGTCTACTGTCTGTGCTACTGGTCTAGGAAACTCCGTAGCTAAGTAGTTAAGGGGTACATGTTTTGGCAGATCTGCTTCGGAACAAAACTTCCCACACAACCTTGGGAAAAGTGAATGTCTCTGAGCCTCATTTGTAAAGTGGAGGAAGCACCTTAAGGTTGCTATGACAAGAAAGTAAAAAGCACATCACAGAGCAAGCAATCATCAGGGTGTTACGAAATGGTTCCCCAACAATCCAATTTTCTTTTCTGATACCCTCACTCTAATCCTCCTTTAGCACCCCGGCACTCTAAGGGTAACCCTTCTTTTAGGGATTACTCTCTAATCCTCTCCTAGGTCATTCCTCCGGCGATCCAGTTGGCAAGTCAACCGCTAGGGCCAGGCCTTCAGAAGCCATTCTTCTTCCCGGTCCCCAACTCTCTCCAAATTCTTTTCTTTTAGCTTTCCTAGAACAAAGGGGTGTATCGAAAAGACTCTACTCATGCGAAATGTAAGCACCAAAAGTCTAGCTAGAGTTTTACTGGAAAATTTTCGAGACCCATACTTGGGAGTTTCGGTGTTTCGCTTCGCTTTGAGGAAGGAGCCCGCGATCAATTCGACCTGTCTTTTGCCCACCGCCAACTCAGACCGCGCGCAATGCAGTAACGTTGAATGAACTAACGAACGGATGAATGGGCTACGTCAGCGGCCAGGCCTCTGTTACGTCGCCCATTGGCGCGCGCGTGGCCGCGGATAAGAGGCCTGCGGGGCGCGGACCACTCAGTCCCACCAGCGCGCGGCAGGCTCGTCCACGAACGCCGGAGCTCCGCGCCGCCCCGCGCCGCCTCCCCCAAGTCCCTGCCCCGCCGCGGCGCGTCACTTCCGCCATCCCCAGGCCGGGGCTGGGGCGGGGAACTCGGGGGAGGGGGCCAGGTCCGAGGGAAGCCTGCCCGCGCCCGAGCAGGAACTACATTTCCCGAGAGGCCTTGGCGGCGGCGGCGGCGGCGGCGGGCGCGGCAACGTCCCCCGGAAGTGGAGCCTGGGACTTCCACTCGTGCGTGAGGCGAGCGGAGCCGGAGACGAGACCAGAGGCCGAACTCGGGATCTGACAAGATGGCCGGGCTGCCCCGCAGGATTATCAAGGTAACTGCCTGGGCCTCCCGGCTCTGCTCTTGCCCTGTCGGCGGACCTGGCGCCGCGGCCCCTCGCTTTCTTCGGCCCGCGGCCCGCAGTAGGAGGCCCGAGGCAGCGCGGAGAGGGTTTGGACGCCGCGGCGAGGGAAGTCGGGTGCTGGGGAGGGGGCGCCGGGGAGACTTCCGGCCGCAGTGGGGCAGCCGGGTGGCGGGGATCCGGGGCCCCCAGGAGGCCGCCCCGGGAGCCGGAAAGGCCTGGCCCGCGCCTAGGCGGAGGGTGGGGCTGCGGTGTTGCGGGGCTCTGGTTTTGGGCGCGGGCCTTCGCGGCCTCTCAGACCACCCCAGAGCAGAGGCCGCGGGCGCGCGGGAATCGTGGCGGGGCCCGGACTCCGGGCAGGGGTTGTGGCCCGACGCGGTCTCTCGGCCTCGGAGCCCCGTCTCGGCCGGGGCGGGAGTGCAGGGGTGCGGTAGCCGCAGGTTCAGAATGAATGAACCGGGAGGGTGAGGCCGGGCGGGGCCCAGGAGGCGGCTCCGGGAGGGCCGCGGGTCCTGCAGAGGCCGGCACATGCTCGCCCCTTGCTGCTGGGGTCCGGGGAAGTGGGGGCTCCGCGCCCCGCCGCCCTGACTTCCGCGATCTCCTCCGCTTTAAATGCGTTTCCGTTCGTTATCTCGGCGAAGTGATTTTACTCTGCTTGGCAAACTCTTCTAGAGCTGTTTCTGTTTGGAGGAAATAGTTTTAACGCGAGACCGGGCGGGAATTGAGGGAGAGAGATATGGGGGACCTTGTGAAATATTTTGCCTCTGGATTTCGTGCACTTTATTAAAATCGTTTTTTGATTTCTTATGAATATATACTTCGACAAGTACGAATGGAACCATAGAAAATTCATCTTGGTTTTGTAAGTTCTTTACAGAAATATCAAATGCTCAGATGTGAAATGTTTCTTGAAATCCACGAAGACAAAACCTTGAGAATTTTTGGTCATTTTTAATGAAGGAAATTAGTTGAACCTCTGTGTTGCTCACTATGCGAGTTCAGGTGCCTGAATTGCAAAAACATTTGCTTGCTATAACCTGGTGAACGTGTATTTAACCTAACTTGTCGTTAAAGTTTGGGGGAAGATGCAAGCTAAGTGAAGTGATAGACCTGTTGAAGGATGATGTTCCTGCAGTTGCAGTGAAATATATCTGAGATGGGGTGTCTCTGACCTAAAGGTTCTTGGTTTAGAGAAATAAGACGTGTTTTGTAAGGTAGAAAGTCTTACTAGAAAGTACAGAAGTAGAACAGATTGTCATTGTGCTCTGGAGTCTGAATGATATGAACCTTCGTAGTGTTGCATAAAACAAACCTTCATTCGTTGTATTAAAGATTTGTCTTCGACTCTGTCCAAGGCAGTTTAATGGCTGTGTGCTTTGGAGGGTACTTACGATGTGGTTTTAGTTGTAATACAATCTCATGGCCGCAATGGTCATGTTTATTGAGGCCCCAGTTGAATTATGAGGGATGGAGGATAGAGTTATACACCAACTATCCTTGGATTTTTATTTACTGTTATTCAGGTTATCGACTAAGTACACGGTACACATTGACATTCAAGATAACTCTCAAAAATACATAATGAACTAAAGACTTTACATATATTTTTCCATTTTTGCTTAAGGCTGGATATATTCTGCAATAATATGAAAGCTTGGGATGGGAAAAGTAAATTCTGTGGGACTTTGTGTATGAACTTGCAGATAGGACTTCAAGCAATAAGTTGAAGTCTTGATGATAACATCTCTCTAGTGAAAGTTTCCTTGGTTTGGGTTTTATCTTGTAAGAGGTGGTTTTACTTTAATGCCATTTATAGCAAAAGGAACTGTTTTCTCCAGTTTCTAGGATGTATTGATTGAAAGATTATACAGTTTTTTTTTTCCCTAGTGCCCATGCTTATATTATGTAGGCTTTTCCATAATTGGTGAACACGTTTATTTTTTATATCAGGATTAAGAAGTTTGCCTGTTTTCTGCCAACTACAATACAGGGTTCTATGTGGAATATAATAGTGGCAGTGGGGGGTAGCACTACTGTCCTGAATGATGGGAACATAGTGTCTCTCATTGGCCAGTGTGATGCTTTCTGCCTCAAAAAGGGCATTATTTATATTTGCAAAAGACTTCAACCACTTGGTACCTGCAGAAATCTTGTGAAGTGAAAGATACTGTTTTATGGCCTAGAAATCTATTCAAAGTACTTTTCCTAGGGCTTTTCAACGCTGGCAGAGGAGGCAGAACTTGGATCTTGACCCAGTGTGATCTTCCCCTGCCTCTTGTTATTGTGAAATGACATAATACATGTAAAAGTACCTTAACAACTGTAACTATACACATAAAGATGATTTTTTAAATTACTCTTCACCCAATTGCTATTGCAGTCAAATTCCCATTTCTCATCCAACAGCAAATTCTGTAGGCTCTATTTTTTCAAATCTCAGACAGTAAAGAGTCTACCTGCAATGTGGGAGACCTGGGTTCAATCCCTGGGTTGCAACCCACTCCAGTACGGAGGAGCCTGGTGGGCTACAGTCCCTGGGATTGCAAAGAGTGGGACATGACTGAGTGACTAACACACACACACACACACACACTCCCTCTCTCTCTCTCTCTGAATCAGATACATTTCCCTATCTCTCTGAAAGCACTATTCACTTCATCATTTGTTGCCTGGCCTACTGTTTTGATCTTTTAAATAGCAGCTAGTGTTACTTTTAAAAATATAAATCTAGTCATTCTCCCACTCAGAACTCCACAAAGGTTTTTCATTGCATTTAAAATCTTGACTTGGTTTCCTCTTAGCTACAAGGCTCTCCATGCATCTGGGATCCACCTCCCTCTGAGACCACCCCACGTTTCTCTCTTTGGGTCACTCCATTGCGGCCATCCTGCTGCTTTGCTGTACCCTAAACAGCAAGAGGTTCTGCATGTTCAGTCACAGGGCTTTCCTTCTGTTGATCGCATTGCTTACTTTGCCGTATTACTCAGTTCTTGACTTACATGTCCTATCCTCAGAGAGGTTTACCTAAACTGTCCTAAAACAGGGTCCTCCCTCCTCCCCGATGATTGCTCTTTATCCCCTATTTCCCTCTCTTCTGTATAGCACTCATTACTCAATGTTATATTATTTGCTGTTTGTCTGTACTCTCCATGAAACTCCATGAGGGCAGGATTTTGCTCAGATACCGCGAACACATAACCTACAAATCTAATGCCTAGACTTTGAAATACTGATTGAATGCTTTTCAGTCTCTTTAGAAGGAAACTTTAGGAGAGTTATTCTATATAATTTATTGTTACTGCCTAGTAGATTCTATCTGAATTGATGGCTGAGCTGAAAGTTTCTAATTCTACCCATACAATTCATTAAAAACAAAACCAGTCTTTTGTTGACTAGGAAGTACATAGAACACCTTTGAAAAGTTCTAAGGGATACGTAGAGGAAGACTAAGACTCATTTTTTATTCAGCATTCTAGTTCCCGTCCCCAGACAACCACAACTTTTATTGTATGGTTTTCCTGAAAGACCAGAGAGACTTGGTGAGTATATGTTAGGCCTGTTCCCCTCCTCCCCAAATAAATGGGCTTCCCAGGTCGCGCTATTGGTAAAGAATCCGCCTGCAAGAGGAGGACATGACAACCCACTTCAGTGTTCTTGCCTGGAGAATTCCATGAACAGAGGAGCCTGGCAGGCTACGTACAATAGGATTGCAGCGTCTGACACAACTGAAGCGACTTAGCACACACACATGAAGTAAATACTATACCTTAATTCCTCCCTTTGCCCCTAAATATATCTTTGAGGTGACTCATTTTTTTTTTAAAGGACTGCTTTGTGAAACTTTATGGTTAGACCTTAATTTTACTAATTGCATATTGATAACTTCTAGATTGTTCCCTGTATTTTGCTATTCAAACTGCTGAAGTGTCCTACACAGTGATATTTTGCAAATATATGAGTTACACTGAATCTTGGCAGTTATGTGTTTAGCTTGAGTTATAGAATTTCCTTTTCTTTCCTCTTTTTTCCTGGGCTAAATGTCTTTCAGTCTATATAAAAATGACAGAGCGATTAAAGCTTAAAGTCACATAGGGTGAAAGCTCCCTAAAATAAAAGGTCCTCCTTAATCTATCTGTCATAAAGAACCAGAGTTATTTTAGGAACAGATAAAAGAGATCTGTAGTTGTGGCTTGGTTAAAAACAACTTTATCTGTTACATTGATAGAATGACATTCCTTTAATGTTCTTCTCAAAATTAATCATGAAATCAATAAAATATAGCCTAATCAAACAGTTACTAACTTACTCAAGGAGTTGACTTATTTGATTAAAACCTAGCAAACCAACCTTCTGAGATTAGAGTTTAATCAGTTTTTCCTACGATTTATTTTTCTGTTTCGTGAGGTTTAGTTTCAAATTCTTAAAAACTTAACCTGATGTTGTACTGAGTCTTGAGTTCTGTTTTTATTTTAATAATTTTTATTTTGAAAAAATAGGATTTTTTGTCACTAAAAGTGATACATGTTTTAATGTCATTTGATATGTATTTTAGTACATAAGGTAGTTTTTAGTAAGAAAAGTAATTCAGAAAACCAACCCCTTTTTTAAGCCCTGAAAATCTTTGGCTGATAATGTTTTTTTTTTCCATTTAAGAAAAAAAAGCATGAAAAACTTACCATGATCTGAAGATACACTTGTTATAAATTGTAACAAAAACATTTTTAGGAGGCAGATAACCCCATATAGTAAAAATAAGTAGAAACAGTGTGGTTTTTCGCTCTTTTGGTTGTTGTCCCAATTTAAGAATCTTCTGTGCTTCTTCCTAGTACAGTCGGCTGTATTTTTTGCATATGACTTCTGGGGATTCAGGTTCTTGACAAGCTTATTTGTGAACTCGCTCAGTCTCCATGGATTCCAGATTAGAGTCCCTGAACTACTTTTGGTAGTGATTAAACTTTCAGGCTGTATGGATATTGTTTAATATACTACCTAATATTTTGATTATGGAATATAGGCATAATTGAAAGTAGATTAAAAATAGCAGTCAGTTATTTTTTAAGCTCCTCTTTGTCATGCACTTTGTTCAACCCAGATTGACCAACTCTCACACAATAGAAATTGAATTTTGTCAAATTATTGAGTACTTCCTGAGTATCCAGTATTCTAAATAATTGTACCAGAAATATTTCGCATTTGCTTTGTAGAGGTTCTGAGTTTATTCCACACTTGTGATGACTTCCAGCTATATACAATAGAGAACATTATCATTCTGCTTCTCTGATGAGGAGACTGTAGGCCAAAGAAATTGGATGACTAAGATTCCTGGCTGGCAGGTCAGTATTTTTACTTTTTTCCCTATGCTGTCTGTAGTGATTTGTTTTACCTGTGTGTAAATGGATTTAAGAAGAAAATAACTTCCCTGCCTTGGATTCAAGTAGTATGGATTCTGAACATACATTTGAGTCTGAGTTATGGATGCATAATATTGTAGGAATAAATAGCAGAACCAAGGAAATGAGGATGGCATTCAGCAGGGGCTTTCGACATTACAGTTCTAGTCAACACGGTTCTGATGTGGATGCTTAATTAGTATGTTACATGATTTTTTACTTGCTAAAACCAAAATAGATCTGAAAGACATAGTGTATGTAGTAGTGTTACATCAAGAGATAAGGATTCTTTTTTTCCCCCATGTTAAAGATTTTTTTTTTTTTTGGTTTATTTTCTTTGCAAATGTAATATAGGACATCAGTGGCTATATAAATTAGGAGATGAAAGATACGGATTCAGTTAACTACAGTTAAAAGCTTAGCAGCTTTTTAAAATGCTTCCCAAGTGAAGTTTTTTTGTTTTTGGTTTTTTTAATGTTAAGTAGTGATCTTTGATTTGTAGATTATGTAGGATGTAGGATCACCATGGAGAAGGCAATGGCACCCCACTCCAATACTCTTGCCTGGAAAATCCCATGGACTGAGGAGCCTGGTAGGCTACAGTCCATGGGGTCGCTAAGAGTCGGACACGACTGAGTGACTTAACTTTCACTTTTCCCTTTCATGCACTGGAGAAGGAAATGGCAACCCACTCCAGTATTCTTGCCTGGAGAATCCCAGGGACGGGGGAGCCTGGTGGGCTGCCGTCTATGGGGTCGCACAGGGTCGGACACAACTGAAGCGACTTAGCAGCAGCAGCAGGATCACCATAGTCTAAGAGAGTGAGATCTGTGGCCCTGGCATTTCTGGTGACAGAAACTATAAAACATGTGGTTGGAAGAACTGGGGAACTGGGAATCTACAGAAAGAATTCTTCATTATCTAGTTTTTCAAGAGCTACACCACACCATTCAGGGTGTTGTATGTTTGTTAAAATTCTGGATGTAGCTATTGTGAAATCCCCTGAGGATACTTAGGAATAGACATTTTTATAATTTGGTGTTGGCCTGTAACTCAGATGTTTCTGAATAATTAGGATTTGGCTATAATTTGAAGTACATTTAGGTACTGATTTCGGAATCTAATGTTGACATATTTTGCCTTTTTTTAAAAAAAATTGACTATTTTGTCTTCATATTTTCAAACTCCTTTAGTAGTATTCTTGCCTGGGAAATCCCATGGGCAGAGAAGCCTGGCAGGTTACCGTCCATAGGGTCGCAGAGTCAGACATGACTGAAGCGACTTAGCATGGGATGGCATTAGTTTTCAGTGCCATCACAATATGCCAGTATCAGAGGTTTGGTCTGTTTTGGGCAAATCAGTTTTTGTTTTTAAGAGTCTTTTACAATCCAGTGATTGAAGGCTCTGTGGTCTAGAAAAATACTAGAAAGGCGACAAATATTATCTTTGTGTCTTGAGACTATGGGTGCTTTTTATTTCTTCGTAGCTTTCTAAGATTTCTTTATACTAAGGAAAATGTTACTGCTATAAAATCAGTGTGTTTTTAGTGACGTTTAAGGGTTATTGGGATTACCATCCCCTTTACCCCCTTACCCTGTTGTTGTTCAGTTGCTCTGTTGTGTCGGACTCTGCAACCCCATGGATTGCAGCATGCCAGGCTTCCATTTCCTTCACTATCTCAGACTCATGTCCATTGAGTCGATGCTGCTGCTGCTAAGTCACTTCAGTCGTGTCTGACTCTGTGCAACCCCATAGACAGGCTCCCTCATCCCTGGAATTCTCCAGGCAAGAATACTGGAGTGGGTTGCCAGTTCATTCTCCAATGCAGGAAAGTGAAAAGTGAAAGTGAAGTCGCTCAGTCGTGTCCGACTCCTACCGACCCCATGGACTGCAGCCTACCAGGCTCCTCCGTCCATGGGATTTTCCAGGCAAGAGTACTGGAGTGGGTTGCCATTGCCTTCTCCTGAGTCGATGATGCCATCCACCCATTTCATCTTCTCTTACCCACTTCTGCCCTCAATCTTTCCCAGCATCAGGGTCTTTTGCAAAAAGTTGGCTCTTTGCATTAGGTTGCCAAAGTATTGGAACTTCAGCTTCACTCCTAATGAAGATTCAGGGTTGATTTTCTTTAGGATTAACTGGTTTGATCTCCTTCCTGTCCCAGGGACTCTAAAGAGTCTCTCCAGCACCACAGTTGGAAAGCGTCAATTCTTTTCACTCAGCTTTTATGGTCCCAACTCTCACATCCGTACATGAGTACTGGAAAAATCATAGCTTTGATTATACGGACCTTTGTTTACATCGGCAAAGTAATGCCTCTACTTTTTAATATGCTGTCTAGGTTTGTCATAGCTTTTCTTCTAAGGAGCAAGCGTCTTTTAATTTCATGGCTGCAGTCACCATCTGCAGTGATTTTGGAGCCCAAGAAAATAAACTCTGTCACTGTTGCCATTTTTTTCCCCATCTGTTTGCCATGAGGTGATGGGACCGGATGCTGTAATCTTAGTTTTTTGAATGTTGGGTTTTAAGCCAGCTCTTTCACCTTCATCAAGAGGCTGTTTAGTTTCCTCTTTGCTTTTGCCGTTAGAGTGGTGTCATCAGCATATCTGAGGTTATTGATATTTCTTCCGGCAATCTGGATTCCAGCTTGAGCTTCATAGTGCAAAATTCAGACTTAAATTGGAGAAAGTAGGGAAAACCGCTTGGCCATTCCCTTATACGGTGGAAGTGACAAATAGATTCAAGGGATTAGATCTGATAGAGTGCCTGAAGAACTGTGGATGGAGGTTCGTAATGTTGTGCAGGAGGCGTGATCAAAACCATCCCCAAGAAAACGAAATGTGAAAAGGCAGAATGGTTGTCTGAGGAGGCCTTACAAATAGCTGAGAAAAAAAGAGAAGTGAACGGCGAAAGAGAAAAGGAAAGATATACCCATCTGAATGCAGAGTTCCAAAGAACAGCAAGGAGAGGTAAGAAAGCCTTCTTAAGTGAACAGTGCAAAGAAACAGGAAAACAATAGAATGGAAAAGACTAGAGATCTCTTCAAGAAAATTAGAGATACCCCTTACCCCATTGGACAGAGGCAAAAGTGGCTATAGTAATCTAGAAAGAGCCCAAGACCAAATTTCAGTCTTCTGTAACATTGTGATTTGTCTGCCTATTTATTATCCATTCATAAAACATGTTTCAGTTCAATTAAATGGACATTTATTGAATGCATAGTATGTATTCACTAAACCAGGTAAACAAGACAGGTATCCCTGTCTGGTGAAAGAGAGTTGTGAAACAAGACATTACTGTGAGGTGTGTTATGAAAGAAGGAAAACTTGGGGTTTACCATAGTCTGAGGAAAGGTATCTGTTCAGGAATATTTTTAAACTTGAAGAGAAGGAGGGAGAGAGTGGACACAGGGAATAGCATATACGAAAGCTGGAAGGGGAGAGAGAGAGTGAATGCATAATCTGTCCCAGAAATCCAGTATGGGTGGTGGACAGTGCCTTACTGTAGTTTAATTAGAGGCGTTTGCATGAGTCCTGTTGAGTACTGTAGTTTGCCTCAAGATGGAATGCCTCTTCTGGGTCCCTGGATTGGGGGAAGTCTGGGGTTCCAGTGAGAGAACTAAAGAGCAGATAGGAAAATAAGTTTGAGGTATCACTGCCTCAGACCATAACCACTCTAATGTGAGTTTTAAACAAGAGTTTTTTCATTCAGTAAGCCTAAAAATAGATTATCTTACACTCGTTTACATATTAAATTGAATTTTGTGTTTTCCACTCAAGAGAGGGTATGTACCTACTTAATTTCCTCACTGCCTCAGAGAGACTAAGGAAAAGTACTTTGCAGTAAAATTCCCCCTACACTTGCATGTACTGTCGCTTTTGCTTTGGCTTTAAAAAGTCATTTCTTTTCCTAGTGGATGGCACAGTGATTCACAACTTTAAAGCTTTTCAAGTCTTTTACCTTTAGTTACAAAAGAGCTATCCCCATTAGGTAATATCTGCCGCGCACTGCCCCCTCCCAGCCCCCTGTGAAGTACTGTCTGCCCTGTCTTCATTGCTGTAGTTCAGATAAGGGTTAAACTAAAAGTGCTGCAATCTCAATTCAGACTCCTGCCACTGACTGTGATTAGAAATCGGAACACTTGGCCAAACCTTGTCTATTTCTTATCAGAATCTTTCCCCCGCTTAACTGGGCAGGTTGCTGATGTATTGAGTGGTAGGAACTAGAAGATATTTTCTGTGAAGACTTATTTATAATCTGAGCAGTTAGTTTATGGTGGTGCACCAGAACTATTTGGGCATTTATAAATTAAACAGTTGTCAGCCCCAGCATGTTTTTTTTTGTTATGTTTTGTCTTAAGATCTCCAGATGATTTTGTAGGGTGCACCTTGCAGAAACAGTGGCCTTGTATGTGCTTGGCTTCAGTGCAGAGATAGGTTGAATGTGGTGGAATTAAAATCACATGTAAAGCTACCTTCTCATATATAGAAAACAAAGGCCTCAGTGAGGACATTGAAGACATGACATTGTGGATGGGGGAAGCCCTCAAGATCGGTATAGGGAAAGAGGTTTTTAGGGGGGGTGACATTTGAGCCGAATTTTGAAAGATAAGTGGTAAAGTGGAGTGTGGGGAGAATAATGTCATTCCAAGTTAGACACACCAAACTCGGGGCAGACACTTGAGCAGTGCTAAACCCGCACCATGAGTCAGCACTTCCTCGCTTGGCCCACAGACACTTCATATGCAGTCTTTTAATTTGAAGTTTTATTTGCTTTAGAAGTGTAGTTCAAGGATTTATAGTCATTTACTAAAAATCCAATTAATATAGTAATACAAAATGTTACATACTAAAAATAATCAAGTAATATGGATAATTATTTCCCCTTTACTTTTGCTATTCTGATTTCCACTTTATAGATAAAAATGAATATGAAAACTTAATATGAAAGGAAAACCAAATGCTTCCATTTTTTGATGTACAAATCACATATCATAAAATTCACTCTTTTAAAATGTATAATTCTGTGTTTTTAACATATTCACAAAGTTGTACAACTATCAACACTATCTAGTTACAGAACTTTTCATCACCTGAAAAAAGAAACCCTCCGTCTTTAGCAGTTCTTCTCTCTCCTTACTCCCACAACCCCTGGCCACCACTTAGCCACTTTCTGTCTCTATGTAGTCACCTATTCTGGGCATTTCATATCAGTTCAGTTCAGTTCAGTACTCAGTCATGTCTGACTCTTTGCGACCCCATGGACCGCAGCACTCCAGGCCTCTCTGTCCATCACCAACTCCCGCAGTCCACCCAAATCCATGTCCATTGAATCGGTGATGCCATCCAAACCCATGTCCATTGGATCGGTGATGCCATCCAACCATCTCATCCTCTGTCGCCCCTTTCTATTCCTGTCCTCAATCTTTCCCAGCATCAGGATCTTTTCAAATGAGTCAGCTCTTCGTATCAGGTGGCCGAAGTATTGGAGTTTCAGCTTCAACATCAGTCCTTCCAATGAACACCCAGGACTGATCTCCTTTAGGATGGACTGGTTGGATCTCCTTGCAGTCCAAGGGACTCTCAAGAGTCTTCTCCAACACCACAGTTCAAAAGCATCGATTCTTCTGCACTCAGCTTTCTTTATAGTCCACCTCTCACGTCCATACATGACTACTGGAAAAACCATAGCATTGACTAGACGGGCCTTTGTTGACAAAGTAATGTCTCTGCTTTTTAATATGCTGTCTAGGTTGGTCATAACTTTACTTCCAAAGAGTAAGCGTCTTTTAATTTCATGGCTGCAGTCACATCTGCAGTGATTATGGAGCCTAGAAAAATAAAGTCAGCCACTGTTTCCACTGTTTCCCCATCTATTTGCCATGAAGTGGTGGGACCAAATGCCATGATCTTAGTTTTCTGACTATTGAGCTTTAAGCCAACTTTTTCACTCTCCTCTTTCACTTTCATCACAAGGCTCTTTAGTTCTTCTTCACCTGCCATAAGGGTGGTGTCATCTGCATATCTGAGGTTATTGATATTTCTCCCGGCAATCTTGATTCCAGCTTATGCTTCCTCCAGCCCAGCGTTTCTCATGATGTACTCTGCATATAAGCTAAATAAGCACAGTTACAATATACAACCTTGATGTACTCCTTTTCCTATTTGGATACAGTCTGTTGTTCCATGTCCAGTTCTAACTATTGCTTCCTGACCTGCATACAGGTTTCTCAAGAGGCAGGTCAGGTGGTCTGGTATTCCCATCTCTTTCAGAATTTTCCACAGTTTATTGTGATCCACACAGTCAAAGGCTTTGGCATAGTCAGTAAAGCAGAAATAGATGTTTTTCTGGAACTCTTGCTTTTTCCGTGATCCAGTGGATGTTGGCAATTTAATCTCTGGTTCCTCTGCCTTTTCTAAAACCAGCTTGAACATCTGGAAGTTCACGGTTCACATATTGTTGAAGCCTGGCTTGGAGAATTTTGAGCATTACTTTACTAGCATGTGAATTGAGTGCAATTGTGCGGTAGTTTGAGCATTCTTTGGCATTGCCTTTCTTTGGGATTGGGATGAAAACTTGACGTTTTCCAGTCCTGTGGCCACTGCTGAGTTTTCCACATTTGCTAGCATATTGAGTGCAGCACTTTCACAGCATCATCTTTCAGGATTTGAAATAGCTCAACTGGAATTCCATCACCTCCACTAGCTTTGTTCGTAGTGATGCTTCCTAAGGCCCACTTGAGTTCACATTCCAAGATGTCTGGCTCTAGGTGAGTGATCACACCATCGTGATTATCTGGGTCCTGAAGATCTTTTTTGTACAGTTCTGTGTATTCTTGCCACCTCTTCATAATATCTTCTGCTTCTGTTAGGTCTCTGCCATTTCTGTCCTTTATTGAGCCCATCTTTGTCTTCCCTGGTGGCTCAGAGGTTAAAGTGTCTGCCTTCAATGCGAGAGACCCGGGTTCGATCCCTGGGTCGGGAAGATCCCCTGGAGAAGGAAATGACAGCCCACTGCAGTGTTCTTGCCTGGAGAATCCCATGGACGGAGGATCCTGGTAGTCTACACTCCACAGGGTCGCAAAGAGTTGGACACGACTGAGCAACTTCACTTTCACTTTCACTCTGCATAAAATGTTCCCTTGGTATCTCTAATTTTCTTGAAGAGATCTCTAGTCTTTCCCATTCTATTGTTTTCCTCTATTTCTTTGCACTGATCACTGAGGGAGACTTTCTTATCTCTCCCTGCTGTTCTTTGGAACTCTGCATTCAAATGGGTATATCTTTCCTTTTCTCCTGTTTTTTGCTTCCATTCTTTTCATAGCTATTTGTAAGGCCTCCTCAGACAGCCATTTTGCTTTTTTGCATTTCTTTTTCTTGGGGGTGGTCTTGATTCCTGTCTCCTGTACAATGTCACGAACCTCCATCCATAGTTCATCAGGCACTCTATCTATCAGATCTAATCCCTTAAATCTATTTCTCACTTCCACTGTATAGTCATAAGAGGGATTTGATTTAGGTCATACCTAAATGGTCTAGTGGTTTTCTCCACTTTCTTCAATTTCAGTCTGAATTTGGTAATAAGGAGTTCATGATCTGAGCCACAGTCAGCTCCCTGTCTTGTTTTTGCTGACTGTATAGAGCTTCTCCATCTTTGGCTGTTGCTAAGTCACTTCAGTTGTGTCCGACTCTGTGCGACCCCATAGACAGCAGCCCACCAGGCTCCGCTGTCCCTGGGATTCTCCAGGCAAGAATACTGGAGTGGTTTGCCATTTCCTTCTCCAATGCATGAAAGGGAAAAGTGAAAGTGAAGTCGCTCAGTCGTGTCTGACTCTTAACGACCCCGTGGACTGTAGCCTACCAGGCTCCTCCGTCCATGGGATTTTCCAGGCAAGAGTACTGGAGTGGGGTGCCATTGCATTCTCCATCTTTGACTGCAGAGAATATAATCAGTCTGATTTCGGTCAACCATCTGGTGATGTCCATGTGTAGAATCTTCTCTTGTGTTGTTGGAAGAGGGTGTTTGCTATGACTAGTGTGTTCTCTTGGCAGAACTCTATTAGCTTTTGCCTTGCTTCATTCTGTACTCCAAGGCCAAATTTGCCTGTTACTGCGGGTGTTTCTTGATTTCTTACTTTTGCATTCCAGTCCCCTATAATGAAAAGGACATCTTTTTTGGGTGTTAGTTCTAGAAGGTCTTGTAGGTTTTCATAGAACTGTTCAACTTCAGCTTCTTCAGCGTTACTGGTCGGGCCATAGACTTGGATTACCGTGATATTGAATGGTTTGCCTTGGAAATTGAACAGAAATCATTCTGTCGTTTTTGAGATTGCATCCAAGTACTGCATTTCAGACTCTTTTGTTGACTGTGATGGCTGCTCCATTTCTTCTAAGGGATTCCTGCCCACAGTAGTAGACATAATGGTTATCTGAGTTAAATTCACCCATTCCAGTCCATGTTAGTTCGCTGATTCCTAGCATGTCGATATTCACTCTTGTCATCTCCTGTTTGACCACTTCCAGTTTGTCTTGATTCATGGACCTAACATTCCAGGTTCCTACGCAATATTGCTCTTTACAGCATTGAACCTTGCTTCTGTCACCAGTCCCATCCACACCTAGGTGTTGTTTTTGTTTGGGCTCCATCCCTTCATTCTTTCTGTAGTTATTTCTCCACTGATCTCCAGTAGCATATTGGGCACCTACCGACCTGGGGAGTTCATCTCTCAGTGTCCTATCTTTTTGCTTTTTCATTGGGTTCTCAAGGCAAGAATACTGAAGTGGTTTGCCATTTGCTTCTCCAGTGGACCACATTCTGTCAGACCTCTCCACCATGACCTGACCGTCTTGGGTGGCCCCACGCAGCATGGCTTAGTTTCACTGAGTTAGACAAGGCTGTGGTCCATGTAATCAGATTGCTTTTCTGGAGCAGCTGTGAAGGGATACCCCACATCCAAGGAAAGAGAAAACCAAGTAAGACGGTAGGTACTGAGAGAGGGCATCAGAGGGCAGACAGACTGAAACCACAATTACAGGCATTTCATGTACATGGAATCATATAATATGGCATATAATATGGAATCATATAATATGGAATCATATAATATGGCATATAATATGGCTTTCATGTACATGGAATCATATAATATTATAATTATATAATATTAACCATGTTTTCAAGGTTAATCCATATTGTAGTATGTGTCAATACTTCATTCCCTTAAAAACTTTCTTTTAGCTGATGTTTTTCTAAATAAACACTTTAAAGAAATTAAATGTTGAATGAAGCAAAGCGGAAGTTTTGAATCTGTTGGTTTCCATAAAACTAATCACGTTGGAAATCTGCATTGCTTTAGAAAATTTAAGGAATGTCTTTAGCCTTGTGAGCCATTATTATTTTTAAATTGTCAGTGGGCAGTGCATTTTTAAAGACTGAATTTCGGGAATTCAGTGGTGGTCCAGTGGTTAGGACTCAGCACTTTCACTGCTGGGCCTGGATTCAGCCCTTGGTCAGGGAATTAAGATGCTGTAAGCCTAGCAGCGGAGCCAAAAAAAAAAAAAAAAAGTGGATTTTATTGCTGGATACTGAGAAATTTGAGCCAGTTCTTGTAAATAATGAGTAGGAACCAGCAGTGACTTTTATTTTTGTCTCAAGGATTAAGAAACTATGTGACCTTGGCCAAGTCAGTTTCTCTGGGCCTCCATTGTATCTGATTCCTTTTTAAAAATTTTTCATTGAGAAGAAGCTATGATCATTTAATCTTGGAACTGATTTTCCTTTTTGACTTTTAAATTGGCCCTTAAGCAATTCTCAAAAAAAAAAAAGGCACAACTGCTGAGTAGTGGCAGTATTCTGAAATTTTATATAACTTTCCAGTATAATTAATAAGAAGGCCTTTGTCCTGGGTTTCAGGTCTCTCCAATTGCCTACCAAGTCTACTTAGATGTACCAAGTCTACTTAGATGTCTTGAAGACGTTTTAAAATCAACTTTTATTTTACAGTGAAATACATTCATTTTGCTGTCTCCCCTCCCTTGCATCAGTACATCCAGTGTTTCTTTTCTTTGTTAATTACGTTAACATTAACTGAGTTGCCTGCCATTTACTTCTCTCCCTGTCCCCTTAGACATTCAGTTTGTTACTAAGCCAGTGGATTGAACCTCAGAAATTCCTCTGCTTCTCCTAACCTATTCCTGTTTCTCAACCTTCCAGTTATCTTTGTATGTGGACTCTTACCTGTTCGTGTACTTTTTTTTTTTGCATTAATCAGAGAAGTCATCTGTCTTCACTTAGACACATATGTGTGCATGCTCTCTCTCTCACTCTCATTTTCCACATTGCCGCATTATTCTAAAAGCACCCAGTGTGATCATGGTGAGCTTAGGGCTCAAGTTCATATTCCTTGACTTGACAGGTAAGGCTTTTTCACAACTTGGTCTTTTCTTCTTAGTTCATTGGCATTTCCTTCGTTGTCTCCCCTCTCCCATACAACTTCTGATACTGATGGTGTTTACAAGTTAAAATGATGTATTTTCCAACCTTTGAGTTATGCCACGTTGGCAAGAGAACATCCTTCTTATGAAGTGCCCAGCATTCTGTGTTGGTTGAGTTTGGGTTATTTTTTTTTCTCTCTTCTTAGAGAATCTTGACTGTAGTCATCTTGGTTGTATTCCTAGCATCAGGTATATTGTGGTTTAGAAACTAGCATACTATTTTCTACATGAAAAGAAAATCAGGCATAAAATTGAAGTCATTTGCTTTATTTTCTAGGATCCTGTAAAGGCACTCTAGGAAACAAATGTTCTATTGTCAATTGAGTCATCGTAGTGAAAAAAAATTTTTTTAACTTTTGACAAATAAAAATTGTAAATATTTAAAGTGTATGAGGTGATGTTTTGATGTATGTATACATTGTGAAATGATTACCACAAGCTATCATCTGTCCTTACCTTTGTTCTTGTTCTGGTGGTCAGAATACTTATTAACAAATTTCAAGTATACAGTGTATTAACTATAGTCAGCATGTTGTACATTAGCTCACCAAAACTTATTTATCTCCTGAAAGTTGATATCCTTTCATCATATTGTCTCTTTCCCTCCTCCTTTCAGACTCTGATAACCACCTTTCTAATCTGTTATTATGAGTTATACTTTAAACAAATTTTTTTTGAGATTCTGCACATAAGTGACACCATGGCTTTCTGTGTCTGGCTTATCACACTTAGCATTGTATCCCTGGGTTCATGCACGTTGTTACAAATGGCAAGATTTCTTTCTTTTTTACAACTGGTGAAAAGATACTCTAATTTGTTCTCTGTAATCAGACACATACAGTATTTGACACTACTTGTGTCAGGGTTTTGAGTGCCTTTTATATGCTTATGTTTTGTTTTATTTTACATTCTTTTTTTGGCTACACCATGCAGCTTGTTTCCGACCAGGGATTGAACCTGTGTCCCCTGCAGTGGAAGCTTGGAGACTTAAAACCCCCGGACCACCGGGAAAGTTCCCCACATACACTTTTTAAAATGCCTGCCCTCATGGTTCCTACACAGATATACCAGCCTTTGGTTTTCTCCTGCTTAGTTGATATAGTGGATTAGTTGTAACCGGGCCATAAACAGGTGGTGTGGAAGTCCAGTGTCACCTCCTTTGTTGCAGGGATTGCACCAGCAGGTTTTTACTGTATTAGTATGCAGTGGGACTCGGATAGCCAAGAAGCGAGTCCTCATCAGTGAGCAGGCTTTCACTTCTGAAGCACCTCACGTAGGACTTTAAAATGCAGATATTTAGGTTTACTGTCTTCCCAGGTGGCGAAGTAGTAAAGAATCCACCTACCAATGCGAGAGACGCCAGAGACAAGGGTTTGATCCCTGGGTCAGAAAGATTCCTTGGAGTAGGAAATGGTAACCTGCTCCAGTATCTTTGCCTGGAAAATCTCATGGACAGATGAGCTTGACAGGCTGCAGTCCACAGGGGGTCACGCGAGTTGGACATGACTGAGTGACTGAGCACGCACGCGCACACACGCACATACACATATAATGAAAAAAGAAAATAGAACTTGCACATGTTCCCTCTTTTATAGCAATTTTAATATTTTAAGAGTGTACACATATACTCCTTTACTGTAAAGTGTTACTTGATTAGTTCATTTTGATCATCAGGCCAATTAGGGTTATATATTTATGTAAATTATGACCAGTGTATGTTAATATTTTAAACATTAGTATTAGTATGAAAAAAGGATGTATTAGTATGCTGAAAAAAGAGTATTAGTATGCTGAGTATCAACTCTGTTCCTTATACTGATTGTTGACAGGTATCTCTGTTGTTTATGGCAGATTAAAACAAATATTTGAGATAATTTTTTCTGCTTGGTACACAACAGCTACTTCATTTTGCCGTTAGCTGGCATGTATAGTCAGAATCGGAGAAGGCAATGGCACCCTGCTCCAGTACTCTTGCCTGGAGAATCCCATGGATGGAGGAGCCTGGTGGGCTGCCGTCTATGGGGTCGCACAGAGTCAGACACGACTGAAGCGACTTGGCGGCAGCAGCAGCATAGTCAGAATGCTTTAATTAAAATATTTGATTTTAGTATATAAACACACTGAAATTCATTTTTATAAAAAGATCATGTTCTCCCCCCCTACACCTATTTACTTATTTAATTTTTGGGCCTCTCCACGTGGCATGTGGGATTAGTTTCCCGACCAGGATTGCAACCCACATCCCCAGTGGTGGAAGCCTGGAATCTCAACCGCTGGACTACCAGCAAAGTCCCAAAGATTGTGTCTTTTAAAGCCCCAGATACATGTTGCAATCCAAGTCCAAAGATTCATGTTATAATTATAAAATTGCAGGTGTTTTACATTATCATGCTACTAATTCTCTCATTTATGTTGTAGAGTTAATCATAGAACTTCTGTTGGAAAACAGGTGTCTTGAAAAAAAATGTGATTGTGAACTACGGAAATGTTGCCCATTTTGCTCAGTATCAAGAGTCTTATTGTTCTCACATCTGCTGAAAATGATTTATAGTGAAAGTGAGAAAGATTGAGATGGGATGTTTGTATCCTCATGCAGGAAAGTCACCTTCCTTAATATTGATGTGTGCAGCATGCTTTTTTCTTTAGATTTTTTGATGCCCAAATGTGTGAGATCGTTATTACCTCAAAGTATTACCAAGCTGTGTACAGAATTGCTGGACCCTAAATCTTGTATCAGGGTACTGGAGGTTACCTGGCTGGGGAGAAGCTGGTTGTATAGTCGTTGGGAGTCTCAAAATTCTCCCATGATTGTGAAATTCTGTTTGTTTCGTTCACACTTGGGTGTGGGTTACTTTGAGTGTATTATCAGATTGTTTTCTAAAGAGCATCTAGCTGAGGTCCTCTGCTTTGAAAGGTGAGGAAAGGTGGGTCTTAGTTGGTCTGGGGTTGGTCCTGACTTCTGTGAAACTCACTTTGATACCAATAAATCACCTTTGAGTCCTGAGTTTGATTATTTTCTACTTGTTGAATATGGGCACTGTGGTTTCTGCCAGTATCAAGTGGAAGGGCTCCCAGACGCCTGGGGACTGAGGTGCTGATGTGGGCATCTCTAGACTTGGCATTTCCTTAACTGGCACAGCTGCCCTCCTGCTGCTTAGCTGTCCTTTGTGTCTTTTGCTGAGTGTGGAGGGTCGGGGTGGAGTGTGCAGGCTGGGCTTATCCGTTCCTCTGGCAGTTCTGTGAACACCTGTGAGCTGTCACACATGTCAGGTTGTTACTTAGGTGACGAAAGGATGAAAAGAGAACTTCAAGGTACTGTGGATGTAGCAGCTACGGGAAGCACACACTGTGCTAGAGCAGATTAAAGGCATATTTTCTGTTTTTAGCTCTGATACACCTTTTAGTTGAAGAAGGAAATGACAACCCAATCCAGTGTTCTTGCCTGGAGAATTCCGTGGACAGAGGAGCCCGGTGGGCTATAGTCCATGGAGTCGCAAGAGTTGGACATGACTTATCTACCAAATCATCATCATCACCACACCTTTTAGTTATAAACTCCTTGTCATTCTCCTAAGTCTGGGATCAAAAACAAAGAAGTTGAGGTTATTAAAAGTTAGCCACTGAGAGAAGCACCCCCAGCTGGGATCCAGAACTCTGAAGAGAGTTAACCCTCTGATGGGGGTTCCAGGGGGATGCTCTGACAATCAAACTGGTTCTCTCGGCCGGAGGGCCATGTTTGTGGCATCATGGATCATATTCTATTTAATGGCCACACTCAAGAGAATATTCTGTTCTAAATGACTCCCTGCAGAGGCTAACAGCTCCCGCCTCCTTGAAAGCACCAGATAGGAGGATGGTCCCTCTAGAGCACCGTTTCTGAGTTAATATAAGAATATGTGTATGGAGAGGCAGGGAACAGCACGAACAGCCACACTTCTAGAAGTTTCTAACCAGTGCGCAGGGCAGTGGTAGAGGGAGTAGGAATGAACAGGCTAAGGACCAGGGGTCACGAGATTGTTGGGCGGGCGGAGCCAGCGGCCAGGGAGGTTCTAGTCTGTTCTGCCTCACGGCAGCTTTACGCGGTCATGTTGAAGTGACCATGGACCAGCGCAAAGTGAGCGAGCTTCAAGCCTTTGTGAAAGTGTGTAAGCAGGACTGGAGCGTTCTGCACACCGAGAAAATGCGCGTCCTGGGGGAGTAGGTGGAGAGCATGGGGGGTAAAATACTACCTGCTGCTCATAAAACTAAATCAGAAGAAAATACCAAGGAAGAAAAACAATACTAAGAAGGTGGAGGAAAACAGAAAGACAAGCCATCAAGTGAGGAAAGTAATCTAGAAATTGAAAATGAAGGTGATTGAACCAGACACTGATACCCCTCAAGAAATGGGATGTGAAAATGTAAAGGTAACTGAGGAGATGATGGATCAGGCAAATGATAAAAAAGTGGCTGCCATTGATGCCCTAAGTGATGGTGAACTCCAGAAAGCCGTTGACGTGTTCACAGATGCCATCAAGCTAAATCCTCGTTTGGCAATTCTGTATGCCATGAGAGCCAATGTCTTCGTCAAATTACAGAAGTCAAATGCTGCCATCTGAGACTGACAGAGCAATTGAAATAAATCCTGATTCAGCTCAGCCATACAAGTGGCAGGGGAAAGCACACAGACTTCTGGGCCATTGGGAAGAAGCTGCCTATGATCTTGCCCTTGCCTGTAAGCTGGGTTATGATGAAGATGCTAGTGTAATGCTGAAGAAAGTTCAACCAAGGGCCCAGAAAATTGCTGAACATCGGAGAAAGTATGAGCGAAAACGTGAAGAGCCCAAGATCAAAGAAAGAATAGAAAGGGTTAAGAAGGCTCGGGAAGAACATGAGAGAGCCCAGAGGGAGGAAGAAGCCAGACGACAATCAGGATCTCAGTATGGCTGTTTTCCAGGTGGCTTTCCTGGGGGAATGCCTGGTAATTTTCCTGGAGAAATGCCTGGAATGGGAGGGGGCATGCCTGGAATGCTGGGAAAGCCTAGGCTCAATGAAATTCTAGTGATCCAGAGGTCCTTGCAGCCATGCAGGATCCAGAAGTTATGGTGGCCTTCCAGGATGTGACCCAGAACCCGGCAAATATGTCAAAATATCAGAGCAACCCAAAGGTTATGAATCTCATCAGTAAATTGTCAGCCAAATTTGGAGGTCAAGCATAGTGCCCTTCTGACGTAAAGCCCCTGCCTGACGTAAAGCCCCTGCTGGAGGAAAAGCAACTTAGATCACTTAATGGATGTTGCAGTACAAACCAGTGTACCTCTGACCTTCTCATGAAGAAAGCTGGGGTGGTTTGAAGATAATCCCTTCCCCTTTGCCCTAAATGCAGCTGAAAACATTGTACAGCGGTTTGCCATTAGAGTATTCATTCAGATAATGTTTTCCGACTAGAAATGAAAAACTTGAAGCAGTTTTTAAACCTTAAAAATATTTAAAATTAAAAAGGTGTATTAATCCCTACATTTTTCTTTACTAATCATTTTGATTTTTTCCTTTGAATTGGTTGGGCAAGGAAGATACATCAATATGGAAGATTTATTGTTCCACGTTTGAGGGAAATAAAGATTTGTTGTGGGAGGCTAATACAACGTTTAAAGTTTGAGTTGGACATACAGTTACTGAGGCATTTTGATTTGTCTTTTTAATTGCTTTGTTGTTATTATTTTAAATGATTTACTTCTGTAACTCTTGGGACCACCAGTATTGCAGTAGGACCTGGGCAGGAACTGGAAGTACTTGGCAGGGCAACAGCCATCTTACTAAGTTTTATATCACATGTCCTCTTGTGCACATGCATTTAAATCTTACACTGTGGTGAAGGGATGGTTTTTATAATGCTGCAGTAAAATTGGATTACTAAGCTCTGTTCTTGTCTGATATCTAAAATAAATGTTTCATATTTCCATAAAAAAAAACCAAACTGGTTTTCAGTGTGGAGTAAGCTGCAGATTAGATGAATGTGCTGCTGGGATGTTGGGTGATGCTTACAGGCACTTCAGGTGGACTAGAGGCCTGGAAGAGGCAAGTCCTTTCTTGCAGTTTTAGCGCCCACCTGTCTACAGAGGTTAACAGCGAGCCCCTGGAAGAGCAAAAATATGGTTTGCAAAGTCCCACCTCCAGAATCATAAGTATAGAATTTATTTCAGTTGAAAGGTATTTAATCTGGCACAGATATAAATTTCTCAGTGTATAGATTTTAAAGACAGAAACTGTCTGACTTTCTGGTTCCGGCCCTTGATAGGGAAGAGCAGGAATCCCCTGAGATGTGGTGATATTTGGCTTGACTTGAGTCCTGCAGAGTTAGGAGTTTATACAGGTTTTTAAAATGTGTGTGTGTTTGTTTTGACTGTCTTTTTTTTTTGAAGGCATTATATACTGTAGAGAAATGCCTTTGTTCCATATCATTAAATCCCCCACTTTCTTTAGTCAGCCCTCAAATCTTAGGAAAGACAGAACTGCATGCCTTCGGGTGGGGATTAGAGATACCAAGGGAGACAAGGTCACCTGTCCTTAATGACCCTGCATCACCCCTAAGGACACTGCTTCATATACTACCAGAGCAAATTAAGAGACATATTTATTCACCTAACATGAATGCAGAGGTGTGAAGCTCTGCTGGATACTGAGGATTCCGGACTCTTAACTGTGATGTGTGAAAAGAGCTCTTGACTCGAGAGTGGCCTTTTGGTCTGTGTTCTGCCACTTGATCAGTTTCTGTGCACATTTCTGAGGATTAAATGAACCTGTATAGTACGTGAACATCCAGGTCAGTTTTAAGGATTAATCCAGTTGTCAGTTTCTGCACCTTAGAGTCCTAACTAAATGCATCTAGCTATCCAATTCTTCAGGCTCTGAAAGTTCAGTGTCCTGCCCAAATTTGGCCATTCATTAGTAGTTTAAGGTCTTGAGGTTTCATTTTGTGTCTGTGGTTCTGGCATTGTACATGCTATAACCCAGACAAGGTCTTTTAGTTACAAGCATTTTGCATGTTTAGTGATTTTTATTGAGTTAGGAGTTCAGCAGCAAATGGTGTGCCCCACCTTGGCTCTTGGTTTTTCCCCTCTTTTCTCGTTTCTCTTGCCTTGCTCCACTGCTTAGATTCTCTTGTGTCTGGTCAAATTGTGTCACTGTTGCCCCCAAATCCTAGCAATTACTCACTCAGGCTTAGAATAAAGAACCCTGTTTCCCTAAATTAAGACCCATTTCCTTCCCTCAGTAAACTCATGACACATACTATATTTTTTTCTTTTAAATCAACTTTTAATTTACATACAATTACATGCACTCATTTTAAGTATACAGCTTGAGTTTTGACAAATGTGTACAGCTGTGAAACCACCGTCTAAGTTAAGATTTAGAACATTCCATCACCCCACCAGAACACTTAATTAAAAGATCATACTGTTTTGAAGTGTGTTTTCAGTTTATATAGAAGGAATATTTTTCTACACCGTTAGATTTACAGCATCTTTTCCCCCCATAGGCTTTGCTGTAATTTAATCTTTGTTCTGAATTTTAATTAAGTATTGTCTTGATGAGACATTATTACTTTGAAAATAGGGTTACTCAAAATGCACATTCCGTTTCTTTAGGTGATTTTATTTCATTTTCTTGTTTTTTGTTTTTGATCAGTAGTGCTTGCACATGTTACAAAATTCAACAAAGGGGTACTCCTTCAAAAGTGTCCACTACCTCTGTGTCCCAGTCAGCAAATTCCTTTTCTCAAAGAAGCCGTTGTTTACTTGGACAGTTTAAATCAGTTATTTTATGATTTTGTAACATTTTTTTTGTTCAGATGTATTTCTACATAATATATTAGCTCACGTTGCCAGCAGGCCCTCAGTCCAGCATTCGTATTCTTTAAATGTATGATCACATTGTTTTAGAGACTCAGGCTGTTTGGATGATGTGGGTGAATTTGACCCAATATTACTGTACACAGGTACTCTATCAAATAATACTTCTGCCTTAGTGTGTAAATTTGTGCCTATTTCAGTTATATTAAAATCTGAGTTGTTGTGGTCATTTTCTTCTCTCGCTAAATAGCACAGGACAAAATAACCATCTGAAATCACAGAAGAATAAAAAAAAATTATATGTACTGAGTTATACTCCAGTTACATCTCTTAAGATTATTTAACTTACAACCAAGTTGATAATCTGTGAAATATTGAAATCTTTAACTTCATGTTAATTTGGTTTCTTGAGCAATTTTGTTTCAAATTCTGCCAAAAATCTTGAGGTAGAGGATGGAATCTTTAATATGTCAGCCAGTTGGTATTGAGCGAATTATCATTATTAAAGTTGAGGAACATAACTATTGGAACCTCATGATTGCTAAAGGGACAAGAGAAATTTAAGCCTGCTGCCTCTGGTGCTTAGTATTTGGTCCTTTTAAGTGCACAGCCTGTACAGAAGGTATCAAGGCCAGAACTTTTCAGCAGAAGTTTGAGATAGTGTGTGAAGATTGGGTTTGAAGTTTTAAACAGTCTTTTTTTTCTGCATACTCCAGCCATGTACAGCCACTGTCTGGTTCGTTAAAGCTTTGAGCCTACTGTTTTTGAAAGTTAGATCTGTTCGTTCATTTGGAATGTGAGACACTGTGGTGCTCAGCCTTGGGACTGTAAACCTTGGTGCATACGTGCTCAGTCGCTTCAGTCGTGTCTGACTTTTTGTGACCCCATGGACCATAGCCCACCAGGCTTCTCCATCCAAGCGATTCTCCAGGCGAGAACACTGGAGTGGGTTGCCATGCTCTCCTCCAGGGAATCTTACCAACGTAGGAATTAAACCTGCGTCTCCCATGTCTCCTGCATTGGCAGGCAGGTTCTTTACCATTAGCCTCACCTGGGAAGCCCATAAACCTTAGACCTGGGCCTTGACCTGTAGGAACTGGTGTAGTTTGGAGACTGACAGTAGGGTGGCAGAGCGTGTAAGGGATGCCCTTCTATAGGAGGTGCACCCCTGCTTTGCAGCAATATTAAGTAGCATGTAGTCAGTTGCTTACCTGTTACCTGACAATCGACTTTCAAAATGGTGGGAATTCTGCTTTGTGGGCAGAATAATGTTTTATGGCTTAAATCTACTTCCTAATTCTCAGGAGCAAAAGGATTGTGTCTGTGTGGAGATGTGTGGTAGGAGTCTAGAGTCTGGGGCCAGGCTCTCTGCGCTTGAACTAGCTTGGACATCCTCAACTAGCTTGACCTCTCTCTCTGCTTCTTCATATGCTTAAATATTACTAATTTTGGTCTAGGGTGGTGGGGAGGGTTAGAGTGCAGAAAACGGAGCCTAATGTAATTCTGAGCCTTATTTAATATTGCAGATTACTGTTTTCTGATTTTGCAAAGAGACTGCCTCTCTGTAAGTCTAAAAAAATGAACATCTTTTGTGTAGGAAAGCTATGATTGTCATTTCATGTTCAACAAAATAGATGATATTAAACATAGCTCTCTGAAGTGGGGCATAGATTTTTAAAGTAGAGCAAATGTTCATTCATCAACAGTCGGTAGGAAAATGGGGTGTTTGGGATAATATATATATTTTTGATTTTATTAGAATTATATATATATATATATATTGAGAGAGAGAAAAAGAGTTAATTTTGCATGTGTTAGAGAGTACTGAACTATTTTTACAGATGCTAAACTGAAGTTTTATTCTTTAACCCAAAGTATTTAGGATCTTGCGCTGCATGACTTCACGGGGTGCCACTCACGCAGACCGAGTGGCACGTTCTTGGAGTTGCACAGTGTGGCACAACTTGTTAAAGGATGCTAATTCGGAAAGGCAGAACTCTTACTATCTGATTGTTTCCTCATTTATCATACAGTTGCATGCACAGTGTGAAAAAAACTTAATTTTTCCTTTCTAGTGGTTTGCATTTCAAACAAAACTGTGTCAGTGAGACAGTTGGATTGAGAGGGCAAATCTGTAGCAACTGTAACTTGTTTTTGTTTGCCTCACTGAGAATTTCAGCTGCTCTGCCTCCATCTGTCTTCTTGTCTGTTAATATCAACAGAGGCCTTTTCCTATTAGTGGAGTCCTCAAGCTTTTAGCACTTAAATTTTCCTGTGATTGCCATGTTTGAAACCTGAAGTAACTAGTAATCAAGGAAAAGGAATGAATAGATGATGTATAGTAGTTGTAGAGGTGTAGCTGCTAGCTGGTAGGCCAGCCAGGAGAAATGCCTGTTTATGTCATTTGGTTTGCAAAGAATATTGATTATTTATAAAGCAACCAGGAAAGCACCATGCAGTGACATAATAAATGAAAAAATGTAAATGTATTAAACGGTTTCTAAGGACTTTTGTCTTTAGCAGAACAAATATGTGCTGGAATATTAACCAGATTTTGGTTATTAGGAGTATGGCAATTTTAAGTACATTTCTTTTTTTTTTTTTTCTTTTAATGGGCAGGTGAAATAATCTTGGGGGGAAAGCAGGTACCATAAGCAACAAATTTCTTCCTTATTTAGATATTTAAGCATTGGCATAGATGCTGGGGATATGCTATATCCATAATATCTCTTTTCTCAACAGGAAAGATGAAATATTGAGTATTGAACAGTGATTACAAGGTTAAAGAGGATTACAGAAGGGGACTTTCCAGTAGAAGGAAGCATACAGCAGTAAGATTTAAACCATTCCAATAATAAAATGTTCAGCCAAGTTTAGTGCTAGAGAGAACCTTTGAAATGTCTAAGGGACTAAGTTTTAGTAGGTGGAGGAGGTAAATGAATTTGTATGGTTGTATACAGTTAGAACTGGAATTAAATTCAGATTCTTAGCTCTGAAGTTTTTTCCCTAGTAGGTACACCAGGCTGCCTAGTTGAAGTTAGCTCTCTAATGTGAAGTTAGCTCCCTCTTTAAAGGCTCTTAAACTTGGTAGAAGTTCTTTGATAAAGAGATTAGCCAGCTTCAGTGCTCTCCTCCTCTGACCCCGTTTAATCGCAAAGAGATAGCTGCTGCTTAACCTCTTCATTCCCCTAGACCATTAGCTCTTAACCTTCACTTTCTTTTCTAATTTAGCCTTTATTTTTAGCAAGCAGCGGAAGCCAGCTTTGTTTTAATCCACAGTAGTATTTATTGAGTTATGATATATCTAACACAGTCTTCAGGAGCGCCAAAGAGAGGCAGCTAGGAACAAGGCTCAGAATCACATCACTGACTTCACTGCGGACATTGCATGCATCACACACTGCAGTGTGTTTGCTGATGCTACACTTGGCTGTCTATGGGTAACTCCTGCTGTTCGTTCCAGAAGGGATCCTTATTTCGTATCTTAGTTTCTGAAGCACAGGTTTTGAATGAGCCTAGGTCTCACATGCTGGGTTGCAAGAGAGTTAGGAAATAAGACTAAAGCTTCTGTTGAGGGAGGTGAGGATCTATGAAGGTTGGGGAGTGTAATCTCCAAATATACGGGTGTTCTAGCTGTCGGGTAAAGGAATGACATTGCTGCCGGGTAAAGGAATGACGAATGTCTTCTGTGAATCTCCTTTTGCCTTATGGTGCCATGCAATCCTATGTGTGATCATAGATAATTTTTTTTTTTCCTATAACAGTTACTTCAAATTTTTGCATTCTTCTCGTGCTCTCAGTCTGAACATTGCACTAAGGAAGAGGAAGGGCAGGTATGAACAAATGGGGAATTTTTACCATTGCTTTCTAGTGGACCAATTTATAGACAAATGGCTAAACTTAACACATAAGGGCCTTAAAATGAATTTCCAACTTAAACAATGAGTTAAAGCTTGAAGAAAGAAACCCATAGTCTAGATCATTTTTAACTTCGATGAATTTTTTAAAATGTTACAAGTTCACTGGTTTTTGCTGGTGTAGCATCACTCAGAGTTAGTTGATACAGCAATACTATGAGCAAAATAAGGAATTAATACATTTGTTAGTAAGTTTGTATTTCAGAGTCACAAGAACATTTCAGAGCACAATGATTTGTGCAATATGAGAGATAAAATGGCTTACCGTATAACAGATAGTTTGAGGTCAAAATTATGTATGCCTTTCCCTTCTCCAGGGGATCTTCCCAACCCAGGGATTGAACCCAGTCTCCCACATTGCAGGCGGATTGTTTACCAGCTGAGTCACCAGGGAAGCCCAAGAATACTGGAGTGGGTAGCCTATCTCTTCTCTAGCGGATCTTCCCAACCTAGGAATTGAACCGGGGTCTCCTGCATTGCAGGCGGATTCTTTACCAACTGAGCTATCTGCTGCTGCTAAGTCGCTTCAGTCGTGTCTGACTCTGTGCGACCCCATAGATGGCAGCCCACCAGGCTCCACCATCCCTGGGATTCTCCAGGCAACAATACTGGAGTGGGTTGCCATTTCCTTCTCCGGTGCATGAATGAGAAAAGTGAAAGTGAAGTCGCTCAGTCGTGTCCGACTCTTAGCGACCCCATGGACTGTAGCCTACCAGGCTCCTCCGTCCACGGGATTTACCAGGCAAGAGTACTGGAGTGGGGTGCCATTGCCTTCTCCGAACTGAGCTATCAGGGAAGCCAAAATTATACATGCCAATTTTTAAATCAAATATCGCAGATTTTTTTCTATCTTATTTATTTTAATAAGACTATATACTTCTTCAGTTGACAGTCCCAAAAGAAAAAAAAAAGTAACATGGTTTAATTTACCTTTTTCATGAAGCACTTCTACATGACTGTGAAGCCTTTCCTTAACTTCTGTGCTATTTTATTGTCCTGGCAAACATTTGAGATTTACTGTTGTTATACTGTAATGGTCACTCTTTTTCTTTTTTAATTTTATTTTGGCTGTTCCAGGTCTTAGTTGCAGAGAGGGAAATCTTTGTTGCTGTGTGCATGATCTAGTTCCCTGAGCAGAGATCGAACCCTAGGACCCCCACTTTGGGAGCTCAGAGTCTTTTAGCCACTGGACCACCAGGGAAGTCCCTGTAAGTGGTCACTCTTAGTTCATCATTTTCCTCATGTGTAGAATGGGACTGAGGATTAAATGAGTTAATGATACATTTCAAGCATCAGTATTTGACCTAGTTAGTTTTTATTACTTGGAACTTTTTATATTCTCTGTGAATCAGGGAACTTTGCTTGATAATTGCAGAGTCCCTGACCTTACAGACTTTACTGACTAGGGATGGCGGAGTAAAAGAAACAGACTGCAGCATATCCTCATGCGTTTAGTGGGGCAAAAGAATTGGGGGATAGTAGACAAGGAAATCAAGGAATTCAGCCTAACAGTTATCCTTGTTGGGTGCACAGTTTGTTAGTAAGAATTTTCAGATTTTTGTCCACTGTCAGTTATTGGAATAAATTGTACATGCCGTTCCTGGGGTGGAAGTTACTAACACAGCCCGTATGGTAATCCTTCTCATCAGCTCTCTGTGGAACCTGAGTGTTCTTGCTTTTCTTCCTGGAAGAAACCTGTATTTAGCACTTCAGACTACCATTTGCTAGCTGGAATGCCCATCTTCAAATAGTGTAGGGTCCAGCAAGTAAACCAAATTACTGTGCTAGTTATAATAAGAGGAGTGGAGGTAATTAATGCACAGGAAACTGGGAGTACACGGGAGATGCTTCCACACTAATTCAGACCTGAGGAATAAGTTGGTTGGATATACTTAGCCTTTGAAAAGTCCTTCTTTGGCTCCTAAGTCTCCATTCCTTTTCACTGAACGTAACACCAAAGTATTGATCTGGTCTTAGATAGAGGAGAAAAATTAAAAACCGATTTCTTGTGCAACTCATCTCACCCTGTTTCTTGGGTATTACTCCAACTAGAATGTAGGAGTACTTTCCTAACAGTTACTTAGCAGTCTGACGGGAAATAAAGGTTTTCAACAAAGTGTGATACCTTGGTCTAAAATCTAAGATTTAGTCCTTAGTAGCCAGAGCCTTTGAAACAGTTACCTCCATTTTTCCTTCTCTGAATGTACCACCTAAAAATAAGTATGTGGGAGTAGAAAAAGGGAGAAAAAAGAGGAAGAGGAGGGTGTGCCTTGAGAATCATCATTCTCATCTAAGTTTAGAATAAGCTGTTTTTAAAAAACGGTGAGTTAGGATAACGTGATTAATTTTTATGATCATCAGATTTTTCATCTACCAAGGAAAAGGAATTGAAAGTAGATTATGTCTTATATCCACTAGGGGGTAGTGTGGGCCATAAAAATTAAAATTATTTCTCACTAAAAAAAAAAAAAAATTATTTCTCACTGATTAACCTGTTTCATCATGAATTTTCCTTGTTTGAATCAATTTTTCTCCATGCAGTGTTTTTTTAATTGCTATAAGTCATCATTTTCAAATACAGTCTTATGACTGTAACAAACAGTAACACACATTCCTGTCACTAGTGATTCAGATGTTCTGACTTTACTCTTTTTTTTTTTTTTTGGCTGTGCCCTCCTGCTTGTGGGATCCTAGTTCCCTGACCAGGGATTGAACCTCTGCCCTTTGGAGTAAAAGCACCCAGTGTTAACCAGTGCAGCACCAAGGAATTACCCTGACATTACTTGTTTGTGAAGAATTTTTTGAGGGGAAAATAGGGCTTCCCTAGTGGCTCAGACGGTAAAGAATCCACCTGCAATGTGGGAGACCTGGGTTCGATCCCTGGGTTGGGAAGATCCCCTGCAGGAGGGCATGGCAAACCACTCCAGTATTCTTGCCTGGAGAATCCCCATGGACAGAGGAGCCTGGTGGGCTACAGTCCATGGGGTTGCAAAGAGTTGGACACAGCTGATGGACTGAGCACACCACAGGGATACTTTAAAGTTTCTCTACCAAATTTTACTCATTATATGAAATAAAGTAAATTATTCTTTGACCTGTAAGTAAAATTAGTATATAACAGGATTGTCTTCTGTTTCACTGTCCTATATGGTAGCTACTAGCTTCATGTGCAGATTGTAGTTGAAAGGTGGCTAGTTCAAATTGATATGTGCTGAAAGTATAAATCACACACTGGGTTTTGAAGACTAAGTATGAAAAAAGATTATAAACTATGTCAGTAAGTTTTACATTGGTTATATGTTGAAATGCTATTTTGAATATATTGGGTTAAATAAAACATTAAAATTAATTTTATTTTTTTCTTTTTACCACATTACTCTGTAATGTGGCTACTAGAAAATTCATAATTACACACGTGGCTCACATTATAGTTCTTGTCAACAGCACTGCTATGGAGAAAAGCATTCACTGACCCCATTTTTATCATGATGTACCTCTACCTGGCATTACGATTTGTAAGGAAGTAATACAATGAGAAAGTTGAGTACAACTTTGGTTTTGTTGCTAAGGCAGCTAGAATATATATGGTCACTTCTATAATGAGACGTATGTGTTTCTAAAATTTATTATGTTAATAAGCAAAATCATGTAAAAATCATAGGGCTCATGGATAAGATGTTAGGGGCATAATACTCAAAAACCATTGGTTATGTTTTTTAAATGCCCACTTAAATGTCAAGGGTGAACTTGCAGATGCCCTCAAGTAATTTACAGTTGTTTTTATAATGAAAAATTGATCTTTGCTTTATTGATAATCTCCCAAAGGAATTCCCTGTTAATATTTTAGAGTTGTTTAAAGATATAGTGACAGGTTGCAGTAGACAAGATATAGTGACAGGTTGCAGTAGACAGAGTAGGCATCGAGGCATTTCTCATTTTATGACTTATGATAAGAAATTGATGAGTTATTTAGTATACTCAGATCATACATGAATTAAAAGATTCACAATTGCAGTTTTGTGTTTCAGGGAATATTCTAAATGGGGAAAAATCTAATTGCTGTAGGTATAACATGTTGAGGGTTTGTATGAAAAGTGTATTTGTGTCTCAGTTGTGTCGGACTCTTTGCAACCCCATGGACTGTAGCCCGCCAGGCTCCTCTGTCCATCGGGTTCTCCAGGCAAGAATACTGGAGTGGGTAGCCATTCCCTTCTCCAAGGGATCTTCCCAATCCAGGGATCGAACCCCGGATCTCCCTCATTGCAGGCAGATTCTTTACTGTCTAAGCCATTAGAAGGTGTATATATGAATAGTTAATAAATGGGGCAATTTTTCACACATGCAAATTACCCCCCTTTCTAAAAAGACTTATCTAAAATTTTACTGTACATAATTCATTGCCATAGAACGTGTGAGACCTTATACTATTTCATAGTGAAGTGAAAGTCACTCAGTCGTGTCCAACTCTGCAACCCCATGAAGTGTAGCCTGCCAGGCTCCTATGTCCATGGAATTTTCCAGGCCAGAATACTGGAGTGGGTAGCTGTTACCTTCTCCGGGGAGTCTTCCCAATCCAGGGATTGAACCCAGGTCTCCCACATGCAAGTGGATTCTTTATCAGCTGAGCCACCAGGGAAGTGTACACACATTATTATTGAATCTAAAAACAGGAGAAGTTCTAATTAATGGAGTTTAGTGTTGTTATTTACAGTGGTGTCATTCTGGGATTAGCTCTTTGAGTCCCAATAGAACTGTTGATAATCAGATCAATTTGATGTTATTTAATTCCTTTGAAAGTATTTGTAGCATGAACTGCTGTATGCCTTTGGTAAAATGAGATATTTTCCTTGAGACCTAATCTTGTTGCCACTTAAATTCATATTCTGCTTTTATGTACTTCCCTTTCTGTTTTTTAGTAACCAGTTTTCTAAACATAGTCTACATTACTTTCTATTTTGCGTGGCCTAACTTGAGTTCTACTTGAGATTCAGTCCCATGATTGCTTTTAAACACATAGGATCACAGTTCATTTCAGTCGCTCAGTCGTGTCCGACTCTTTGCAACCCTATGAACTGCAGCATGCCAGGTCTCCCTGTCCATCACCAACTCCTGGAGTCCACCCAAACCCATGTCCATTGAGTCGGTGATGCCATCCAACCAGCTCATCCTCTGTCGTCCCCTTCTCCTGCCCTCAGTCTTTCCCAGGATCAGGGTCTTTTCCAGTGAGTCAGCTCTTCACATCACAAAATGCAACTAAAAGTTACTCTGTTTTCTTTAAAAATGACTACTGTTATTTAATAAATCTTGAGACTTGTTTCTGTGCTTTGTTCTTACCCTATATTATTTTTGAGTTGGTTATGTGTGACTGGCCTTCTTATGTGACTTCATTTGTCAAGTCCTTTTACAATGTTATCTCATAGCAATTTTACATAAGAAGTAATGTTAACTATATAGCTGAGGAAGCTGAAGCTCAGAGCAGTGTAAATTTCTTCTTCAGAAATGTAGTTAAGTGAGACAGTAATAATTTGAACTTGTTATTTCTAAGACTTGAAGAATACTTTGCTGTCTTTCTACCAAAGGATAGTATAAAACTAGGATGTGTTTCAAGTTAACTGTGTGTTAAGTAGTACCAGGAAGGATTTTAGTTCCTACCCAGTTTTTGCCTTTTTAGGGAAAATCAACAATTCCTGTGGGGTAGAGTTGTTCCATTTGGTTTGGGTTTTATTCTTTTTTTCCTCCTGTAATTTATGCTGTGGGTTTGGGAAATCAGTGCTGTGTAGTCAAATAATTATGCATGTGTATTCATTATATCAAAATCCATTAGAACTTGAGAGCACATAAAAACTATTTCAAAAAGTTTTGCACACCCAAGAGCTTATTCTAGAATGTATTCCAATTAAATCTGATATATGATCAGGTCACATGATACATTTAATATGTATGTTCTTAAGAAAGAGTGTCTGATTTTGAGGGTGAACTGAAGATGAGGAAGTGAATGCTCCATCTGCCTGTGACGATTGTACTGAGTGATTTTGAACCTATTTTGGGATGTGATCTTGGAGGCTTTTCTGGCAGCTTTTTATAGCTTTGAATAGAACTGCTACTATTTTGTGTAACCAGGGAGTAGTGTTTTGGGACTCTTGGACCCCAGCTTTTTTTCCCCAGTCTCTCTCTCAATGACTTTCTAAAAATATGAAGAATTGGGATAAAACAAAAGGAGGATGGAGGTGAGGAGTCAAAAGTCAAGGAATTTTACCATCCACTTTTCTCATTCCTTTATGCCTAATATTCATCCTAATATCTTTACTTTTTCTTCTAAAAGTGAAGACCAGACTCCTGTAGAGTTACATTTTGGAAGACTTCCTAAGGTGGGAGGCTTCTTTATTGCCTCTTGAGATTTTTAATTCTCCAAAAATGTTTTACTTTGTTTGAATCTAAAGAATATTTTGCTGAAAGTAGTTTGTAGCATTTCAGCTTTTTATTTGCCCTGGCATTGATTGGCATGATTAAAATCAAGCAAGCTAGTCTTGAATTGCATTACTCTAAATGACTATGAGTTTAACACATTTTGGAAAAGAACTTGATTTTACACTTGCATCTTGTGACTATTTCAGTATATAACTGTACTGACAGACATCTTTTCTAGTATATGCATTGCAGGCTGTAGAATGAAGTAGTGTAAGGTGTATAATTTTTCTTCAGTGAAAGCAGTATAGTAATCTCATTCATTGTTTTTCATACCTAGAAGCTTAAATACTGCAGTGTTCTAAGTGTTTTTGACTACACATACATATTCAAAATGTTGAAAATGTATTGTGCACTCAGTTGCTCAATCGTGTCTGACTTTCTGTGACCTTGTGGATTGTAGCTGGCCAGGCTCTTCTGTCCATGGGATTCTGCAGGCAAGGCTACTAAAGCCATTCCCTTCTCTAAGGGATCTTCCCAACCCAGGGACTGAACTCTGCATCTCCTCCATTGGCAGGCAGATTCTTTACCACTGAGCCACGAGGAAAGCCCTGAAAATGGACTACTGATGCACAATTGACTGGAGATACAGCAATACGTTTTTAGAGAGTGATACAATTAACATTACCATGGGAAGTTGTCAGAGCTTAAACTTGATCAAGAGTTCATTTTACAACTTCTGGTCGTTGTTATCATTCATATTTTATTGTTAGGTTTTTGTTCCAACCTTGTGTATATATTATAAACATAAAATTTTCAAAAATGATGCATCACAAAATTTTGAGTAAAGAAGAATTTTCTAGTGAATTTTATGCAGATGTTTCTCTTGTCAGCCGAGCGACATGTATACTAATGTCTCAGAAGATGATTGTTCTTCGGAATATAGTTCTGATTAAGACGATACGAATATTAGACCAACAAAAAGAAAACCTTAGTGATTGATTCTGATACAAAAAGTGAAAATGAAACTACACTGCTGGAGTGAGCTCCTTTGCTTATATAGAAGAGTGGACTGAAGAAATTTCAAGAAAATTATAAGACCTGTGTCAGTTGTAACTATTGAATGTAATAACCTGCATAGTGTTAGTGAAATAATTAATTTTTGGCCAGCCAAGAGAAAAATCGCCAGTCACAGGCATTAGTTTCTGCAAAAATCCCCTGGTCAATAATGAGCTAATATATAAAACTATACATACTATTTTCAGTTTGTGTATTGAATATTAACATTTTTCTGACTAAATATTTATAAATGTAGATTATTTCTCCTCGCACCTGAGTGGATTCTTTTTCTTGTGCTGTGTGCATCCTGCTTTGAATAAACACTGCTTTAATATTAAAGATGGAATTTCTGATAGTTTATTCCTCGTTCTTTGTATCTTTAAATAGATTCATGATTCAGCAAGTGTTTATGGAACATCTATAGTACTGTGCACTGTTCCAGATGCTGAGGATTTAGCAGTAAATACAACAAACACAGATCCCCTCTTCCGAACAAAATAAGTGAGATATAGTATGTTTAGAGCCCTAGAGATAAACTGTGTAGGAGGTGAGAAGGAGCAGGGCTAGAGGGAGGGTGTGGGATAGGGTGGAAAGGGGTTTGCAGATTCAATTATGGAGGCTTTATTGAGAAAGCACATTTGAATGGAGATCTTGGGGTCTGAGGGAGTGAACTCTATAGACACTTAGGGGAGTTCAGTTCAGTCACTCAGTCGTGTCTGACTCTTTGCAACCTCATGGACTGTAGCACGCCAGGCCTCCCTGTCCATCACCAATTCCTGGAGTGTAGTGAAAGTCATGTCCATTGAGTCAGTGATGCCATCCAACCGTCTCATCCTCAGTCGTCCCCTTCTCCTCCCACCTTCAATCTTTCCCAGTATCAGGGTCTTTTACAAAGTGAGTGAGTTCTCCCCATCAGGTGGCCAAAGTATTGGAGTTTCAGCTTCAGCATCAATCCTTCCAGTTTATATTCAGGATTGATTTCCTTTAGGATGGACCAGTTGGATCTCCTTGCAGTCCAAGGGACTCTCAAGAGTCTTCTCCAACACCACAGTTCAAAAGCATCAATTCTTCTGCACTCAGCTTTCTTTATGGTCCAACTCTCACATCCATACATGACTACTGGAAAAACCATATCTTTGACTAGATGGACCTTTGTTGACAAAGTAATGTCTCTGCTTTTAAATACACTGTCTAGGTTGGTCATAACTTTCCTTCTAAGGAGTAAGCGCTGTTTCATTTCATGGCTGCAATCACCATCTGCAGTGATTTTGGAGCCCAAAATAAAGTCTATCACTGTTTCCCCATCTATTTGCCATGAAGTGATGCAACAGGATGCCATGATCTTAGTTTTCTGAATGTTGAGCTTTAAGCCAACTTTTTCACTCTCTTTCACTTTCATCAAGAGGCTCTTTAGTTCCTCTTCACTTTCTGTCATAAGTGTGGTGTCACCTGCATATCTGAGGTTATTTATATTTCTCCTAGCAATCTTGATTCCAGCTTGTGCTTCCTCCAGCCCAGCATTTCCATGATGTACTCTGCATTTAAGTTAAATGAGCAGGGTGACAAATATACAGCCTTGATGTACTCCTTTCCCGATTTGGAACCAGTCTGTTGTTCCATGTCCAGTTCTAACTGTTGCTTCCTGACCTACATACAGATTTCTCAAGAGACAAGTCAGGTGGTCTGGTATTCCCATCTCTTTCAGAATGTTCCACAGTTTGTGGTGATCCATACAGTCAAAGGCTTTGTCATAGTCAATAAAGCAGAAGTAAACATTTTTCTGGAACTCTCTTGCTTTTTCAATAATCCAGCAGATATTGGCAGTTGATCTCTGGTTCCTCTCCCTTTTCTAAATCCAGCGTGAACATCTGGAAGTTCACGGTTCATGTACTGTTGAAGCCTGGCTTGGAGAATTTTAAGCATTACTTTACTAGCGTGTGAGATGAGTGCAATTGTGCAGTAGTTTGAGCATTCTTTGGCATTGTTTTTGTTTGGGATTGGAATGAAAACTGACCTTTTCCAGTCCTGTGGCCACTGCTGTGTTTTCCAAATTTGCTGGCATATTGAGTGCAGCACTTTCACAGCATCATCTTTTAGGATTTGAAATAGCTCAACTGGAATTCCGTCACCTCCACTAGCTTTGTTTGTAGTGATGCTTCCTAAGGCCCACTTGACTTCACATTCCGGATGTCTGGCTCTAGGTGAGTGATCATACCATTGTGATTATCTGGGTTGTGAAGATCTTTTTTGTACAGTTCTTTTGTGTATTCTTGCCACCTCTTAATATCTTCTGCTTCTGTTAGGTCCATACCATTTCTGTCCTTTATTGAGCCCATCTTTGCATGAAGTGTTCCCTTGGTATCTCTAATTTTCTTGAAGAGATCTCTGTCTTTCCCATTCTGTTGTTTTCCTCTATTTCTTTGCATTGATCACTGAGGAAGGCTTTATTTCTCCTTGCTGTTCTTTGAAACTCTGTATTCAAATGGGTATATCTTTCCTTTTCTCCTTTGCCTTTAGCTTCTCTTCTTTTCTCAGCTATTTGTAAGGCCTCCTCAGACAACCATTTTGCCGTTTTGCATTTCTTTTTCTTGGGGATGGTCTTGATCCCTGCCTCCTGTACAGTGTCATGAACCTCCATCCATAGTTCATCAGGCACTCTGTCTATCAGATCTAGTCCCTTGAATCTATTTCTCACTTCCACTGTATAATCGTAAGGGATTTGATTTAGGTCATACCTGAAAGGTCTGGTGGTTTTCCCTACTTTCTTCAATTTAAGTCTGTATTTGGCAATAAGGAGTTGCATGATCTGAGCCACAGTCTGCTCCCAGTCTTGTTTTTGCTGACTATATAGAGCTTCTCCATCTTTGGTTGCAAAGAATATAATCAGTCTGACTTCGGTGTCGACCATCTGGTGATGTCCATATGTAGAGTCTTCTCTTTTGTTGTTGGAAGAGGGTGTTTGCTATGACCAGTGTGTTCTCTTGGCAAAACTCTATTAGCCTTTACCCTGCTTCATGCTGTACTCCAAGGCCAAATTTGTCTGTTTTTCCAGGTGTTTCTTACTTCCTACTTTTGCATTCCAGTCTCCTATGATGAAAAGGACATCTTTTTTGGGTGTTAGTTCTAGAAGGTCTTGTAGGTTTTCATAGAACTGTTCAACTTCAGCTTCTTCAGCATTACTGGTCGGGGCATAGACTTGGATTACCATGATATTGAATGGTTTGCCTTGGAAATTGAACAGAGATCATTCTGTCGTTTTTGAGATTGCATCCAAGTACTGCATTTCGGACTCTTTTGTTGACTGTGATGGCTGCCCCATTTCTTCTAAGGGATTCCTGCCCACAGTAGTAGATATAATGGTCATCTGAGTTAAATTCACCCATTCCAGTCCCATTTTAGTTCACTGATTCCTAAAATGTCATTGTTCACTCTTGTTTGACCATCTCCTGTTTGACTACTTCCAATTTGCCTTGATTCATGGACCTAACATTCCAGGTTCCTATACAGCATCACACTTTGCTTCTGTCACCAGTCACATCCATAACTGGGTGGTGTTGTTGCTTTGGTTTCCTCTCTTCATTCTTTCGGTAGTTATTTATTCCTCCATTGATCTCCAGTAGCATATTGGGCACCTACCGATCTGGGGAGTTCATCTTTCAGTGTCCTCCTATCTTTTTGCCTTTTCATATTGTTCATGGGGTTCTCAAGGCAAGAATACTGAAGTGGTTTGCCATTCCACTTAGGGGAAAAAGAATGCAAAGCGCCTGAGGGAGGAGTATGCATGGCAGCTAGTCTTACCTGGAACAAAGCTGATGAGGAGGGCGGTGAGGGCTGGGAAGCATAGCTGAAGATGACTAAGAGGTAGATAGAATAAATGCATCCTTTTGGGGTGGGGGGCTTATAAGGACTTTGATTTTTAAAAGGTCTGTGGAATACAGAGTAGGTAGGGGCTGGGGGACGCAAGGTCAGAAGCAGGCAGAATAAGTTACTTGGCTGTTGCAGCCTGCTGGGTAAGAGATGGTGGTGGCTTGGATCAGAAGTCTAGCAGTGGAGTGAAGATCAGAAGTATAGCTGTGTCCGGTCACGGGTAGATTCTGAAGTTTAAGCCAACAAGATTTGCTGATCAGATGGGATGGGTGGGGTATGAAGGAAGAATTGGATCAGTTGGAAGGATGGATTTTTGATTGAGTCAAGGAAGCCTCTGAGGAGGAGCAGGTTAAGGGTGGGTAAGGTCATGCCAAGTTTGGGATGGTTACTAGAGATTCAAGAATAGCTGTCAAGCACAGGGTTATGAATAGAAGCATGATTCAGGCAGAAATCTGTGCAGAATATGCATTTGGGGAGGCTTCGGCATACATGGAGTGGATTGATTATTTAAATTCATCAGACTAGATGAGATCACTGTGGAAGTGTGTAGGCAGAGTAGAAAACCTCAGGCAGAGCCCTGGTACCCTTATATAGTGTAGTGTTGGCACAAGGTTGATACCATGCATCTAGGAAGAAAGCCAGGAGAGAGTGGCTGCAGGAAGCTGGATAAAGCCTTGCGAGGAGAGCATAAACCAGCTGGGTAAGATGGTGCTTTTAAGTCAGTTAAGATGAAGGTTAAACATTAGCCATTTGATTTAACCATGTGGGAATCATGGATGACCTCAACAAGCAAGCTGGCAGCTAAAGCCTGCTTCGAGAGTTGTGTTCAAGACCAGAGCAGAGGAGGGAGGTTGGAGACATGCAAGTATAGATGATTTTCAAAGAGGAGTAAAGCAACAGGGCAGTAGCGGGTGGCAGTGGGGTGGGGGTGGGGGGCATCGAGTCAAGTCAGGGTCATTTCCTTCCCCCTCTTTTTTTTTTGTTTGAGAAATTACAGCAGGTTTGTACAGTTTGAGGAAAACCCAATAGAGGGGAAATGGTGATTCAGGAGAGGAAGGCAATGCTAGAGCAGTGTCCCTGAGGAGGTGAGGAGATAAGATCTAATGGAGAGGTTGGTCTTAGCCCAGAGTGACAGTCATTTCACCCTTAGTAACAGAAGAAAAGGGGCAGAGCACCTGGGCCCACAGATGCAGGTTGATGTGCAGATGCTACAGTGAGAACTTAAGGAGGGATTCTGTTTTCTCCTGTAATACAAAACAGAGTTGTCAGCCAAAAGTGAAGATGTAGATGGAGATATTGGAGGTTGACTGGAGGAAGAATGTTCAGTTAATTAGGAGAGGAAGAAAGATGAAAGAGAGAACTAATGATATTGTTGGGGAGCAGTAAGGGTCCATTTGAAGTTGGTTCATTTTCGATTTTAGAGACTAATCAGCTTGGAGAAAAATCTCCAGCCCTGTTTAAGTGCCCTGGCACTTGTACTTCCTTTGTTCCATTAGAGTTTTCAGAGGGGAGATTTTCAGTGACTTTAAAAACTAATCTTGCTTTGTAAACAGCTTAGTTTTGGTTAAGTTTAAACAGAGCATGTTACCTTACCTATGTAGTAATCCTATTGTTGTTTTCTTTTTTTCCCCTGTTCTTTCCCATGAGTATAAGATCAATTTCATTAGTCTAATTTTATTCTCCACATATTTGTAGACATTTGTAGCTGCAGTTGTACATGATGTCATCAGTATTTGCTGGCGGTTGCTTTCAGCTGCTTATGATGATTTATGTTATTTTCTTTGAACTTAACATTTTATAAGCTAAATAGAAACCCTTTGAGAGATTGGAGAGGTTCTTTTTTTTTTTTTTTTTTGAGAGGTTCTTTTATATCCAATTCCAAGAAATAAATTTCTCTAATTTTTATTTTGGTGTTTAGCAAAATGGTATTTGTTTCACAAATATGTTATGTTTTTCTGTTGTAGGAAACCCAGCGTTTGCTGGCAGAACCAGTTCCTGGCATTAAAGCAGAACCAGATGAGAGCAACGCCCGTTATTTTCATGTGGTCATTGCCGGCCCTCAGGATTCCCCCTTTGAGGGAGGGACTTTTAAACTTGAACTATTCCTTCCAGAAGAATACCCAATGGCAGCCCCTAAAGTACGTTTCATGACCAAAATTTATCATCCTAATGTAGACAAGTTGGGAAGAATATGTTTAGATATTTTGAAAGGTAAGTGTTATCTTTATCATCCTATGCTGTTAAGATTTCCCTTTTTTCTCTTAAGCATTCCGTTTTGAGAATTTGAATATTATGCTGCTAAGTCACTTCAGTCGTGTCCGACTCTGCAACCCCATAGACGGCAGCCCACCAGGCTCCACCATCCCTGGGATTCTCCAGGCAAGAATACTGGAGTGGGTTGCCATTTCCTTTTCCAGTGCATGAAAGGGAAAAGTGAAAGTGAAATCGCTCAGTTGTGTCCGACTCTTAGCGACCCCATGGACTGCAGCCTACCAGGCTCCTCCGTCCATGGGATTTTCCAGGCAAGAGTACTGGAGTGGGGTGCCATTACCTTCTCCGCTGAATATTATAATCTTACCTTATATGAAGACCACAGAAGTATGGGAGGGAAATGCAGCAGTTCTGGGGCTGTTGTTTTCATGCACAGTCATTCTGGGCCTGTTGCCTTTGTAGATAAGTGGTCCCCAGCACTGCAGATCCGCACAGTTCTGCTATCGATCCAGGCTTTGTTAAGTGCTCCCAATCCAGATGATCCATTAGCAAATGATGTAGCGGAGCAATGGAAGACCAATGAAGCCCAAGCCATAGAAACAGGTATTTAACATTCATTCTCCTTCACACCACTTCCACTTTAAAAAACAACCTGTACCACAGGTTTTTTGGGGGGGGGCGCTGTTGTGTCTTGCTCTGCTTGAGGGGTCTTAGGTCCCAGTTCAGAGATCGAACCCAGGCTATGGCAGTGAAAGTGTCAAGTCCTATCCACTGAACTGCCAGGGAATTCCTGTGTTTCACCTTTTCAAAAACTTTCAGTTTTAACCAGAAAAAGAAAAGATATGTTAAAAGGAGAAGATCAGATCTCTCTTATAGTATGTAAATAACCTCTTAACAAAAGATTTTCAGACTCCATCTTATGGCCCACTACATGACTCCCAGATTTAAAGAGGAGCAGTAGTTGGGAGATCTTGGACTGTTGTATAAACTACACATGATTTAACAAATGTCTGAGTGCCTGCCATTCATTTAGCAATATGTAAAGATAATGGAAGACCTTTAAATTTCCTTGAGCTGTTTTTGCAATCTGTTTGATTAAATTAAACTATGTGTCCATTTACAGTTAGGGAGTTTGAAAGCAATAAGCTTCTTCCTACAGATTTTAACAGTTAATGAGCATAATATGAGAAAGGAAGGAGACAACTCTTTTCATCCTTTAGAATTTTGTAGAACTTTTGAATTCCATTGTAATGTTTTGGTAATTAAATGTATAGCCAGTCTTTCTGCCCTGACCTAGATTATAGAAAATGACATGAATTTAAGAAATTATATAGCATGCTGTTTTCATAATTAACTTAATTCTGTTTGTTTACTTTGTATAGAGTTTGGAAAGGAACATATTGAACTTAAGTAATAATCACATGTTTGTTTTTGTCTACAGCTAGAGCATGGACTAGGCTATATGCCATGAATAATATTTAAATCGATTCGATCGTCAAGTGTGCATCACTTCTCCTGTTCTGCCAAGACTTCTTCCTTTTTTGTTTGCATTTAATGGACACAGTCTTAGAAACATTACAGAATAAAAACCCAGACATCTTCAATCCTTTGGTGATTAAATGCACATTAGCAAATCTATGTCTTGTCCTGATTCACTGTTGTAAAGCATGAGCAGAGGCTAGAAGTATCATCTGGATTGTTGCGAAACGTTTAAAAGCAGTGGCCCCTCTCTGCTTTTATTCATTTCCCCCATCATGGTTTAAGTATAAAGCACTGTGAATGAAGGTAGTTGTCAGGGTTAGCTGCAGGGGTGTGGGTGTTTTTCTTTATTTTATTATTATTATTTTTTTTGGTGGGGGGGAAGGTAGTTTTATTTTAATTTTATGGGCTCCTTTCCCCCTTTTTATGGTGATCTAATTGCATTGGTTAAAAGCAGCTAACCAGTTCTTTAGAATATGCCCTCTAGCCAAGTCTAACTTTATTTAGACGCTGTAGATGGACAAGCTTGACTGTTGGAACCAAAATGGGAACATTAAACAGACATCACAGCCCTCACTAATAACATTGTGACCTTGCTGTCAAATGTAGAATCCTCCCTTCAAGAAAAAGCTTGTGACCATTTTGTATGGCTTGTCTGGAAACTTCTGTAAATCTTATGTTTTAGTAAAATATTTTTTGTTATTCTACTTTGCCTTTGTACAGTTTCTTTTACTGTGTTTATTTCATTTTCCCAATGTGACAATCGTATTTAAAAAGTAAAGATGGAACATTCTGTTTTGATCTTCACCATCTGACAAATTGAATGGCGAGAGGTAGATTTTGCCAATTTCTTTTCACTGATGCAGATTTGTGTTAAGATATATCACTGAATGAAGTATTTATAAGCTGGCCCTGAGCATGCCTAAAACATCAGTGTGTGACTTTTTTTTTTACCTCCTAGAAATTTGAAATAAATGTGCGTGTGTTGTCTGATTAGTTAGGCGATCATCGGTGTCTTGCCACAGTGTTTGGAAATTCCTGTTCAGGAGTCACAGCACAGCCACACTAGTGACTGACTTTGTGTGGGACTTCTACTTGTGCCACAGTTGTGTCTGGCATTTGGGTTATGACCTTGCTCTTAGTTCTTGTCTCAAAACTTCGTGTGTGACCACTGTTATTAGAAAACAGCAATCTGGTAATCACTTGGGGTTTGCTGAGGCATTTATCAGTCTTTCTTGCAGACCTGCTGAGCAAATCTCAAGCAGTCAGCTTGCATAAGCATCATCAGAAAGGTTTCTCCCTTAGAGGGCATCAGATCCTCAGTTAATGATTCTTACTGTCATCCCTGCAATATTTGCTGTGGGAGCTCCTTTTATTCTTTAATTTGATAATCAGCAATTATCTGCATTGACAGAGTTCTTCCCCCCCACAAAGCTGTTCTTTCTCACCTTTCCATATCTAATTCTTAAGTCTTGTTATTTTAAGACATTAATGTAGTCAGTCATAAGTATGTAAATGTTAACCTGTGGGTTGGAACCTTTGACTCTTGCAGTTTAAGATAATGGATATTGTAGCCCATCTGAATTTTCCCCACTCTTATTCTCGTACCTTCTGGAGTTTCTTCAGAATGTGGTGTATTTTATTGTGCTCCTATGTAAGATGAAGAATATCTATTAAAATTACATTTTCAACATACAAAAGTTTTTGATGAGTGGTAACTGGTATCCTTCAATAAATGCGTTGCTTGGAAACAAATATTAGTTTAATTCAGAGTAAAATTGTTCTTAACCCAAATATTGTAAATTTGAAAGCTTAACAGCAGTTGTCATTTATAACAATTGTTGATCTCTTTAGAGGTCGTCTTACAGCTAAGGGAACTGAATCTCATTCTGGGGCCAAAATGAGTGAACACTCAGGCAGTTAAATAGAGATCAGTTTTATTTATTGCAGGTGGCATTTTGCTCAGATGATAGCTAGTATGACATAGTGATTTATAAGTTATAAAATTCCAGATTTAAATCTATTGATCTACAAAAATGTATCTAAAATAGGACTCTGATGTCTACTGAGTTTTTGAGTTACAGAAGTACAAATTCCAAATTTCACAGCAACATGGTTTTTTCCTTTGTAATTTTGATAAGAGCCCCCATTGTTTTGATAATACTTGCTTCCGCAACCCAGTGGGATGAAACAAGAGCCAGTGTGTTGGCTGGGCTTTCTTAGAATTTAAGGGGCTCTGGGAGAGGCCAGGGTAGAGTTTGAAAACTGGCAGCCACATCTGGCTTTGGGGCCTGTTTTCCTTGGCCCACACAGTGTGGTTGGTTAAAACATTTTGAATTCAATGCTGACATTTTAGAAAAATTGGGAGAGTCACGTGAGAATATTGTATGCTGGTAACTTGAATGATCTGAAGTTCTGACAACAGGAAGACGTGACCCGCCTTATGCAAGGCACCCGCTGGGAGGAGCTGAGTAGTAGCCTTCCTAAGATGAGCTTGTCATTATTCTACTCAGTGATTCTCTGGCTGGGTAGAATCCCCTCCCAGCCCACCTGCTCCTCTCTGTGATCCTTTTCTCTTGTAAGCCGTTGACTTTGTAACTCCTTAGCTTATGGATGCACTACTACTTGTCAGGGGTGATGAGGTGAATGGGACCGGCATGGGATGTTCCCTCGTGGACCTTCTCATCTAATGAGGGATGCGGGTGGGGCACATGGACCAAGAGCAGTGGCAGCTCTGGTGGAGAGGGGAAGTAAGCGCTTGGGAGGGACTGCCCTTCTGGATTCAATACCTCCAGGCAGGGGACCAGCTTTTGCAGAGCCCTGGGAGAGGAAAAGAATCTGAGTATATTGATAAATGGCTTCTTGAACATCAACTCTGCCCATTCAAAAGCTTTTCTGAAATCTGGAGGGGTTGATAGGAGCCTTATGTTTTTCTAGTGATTTTTAAATTTTGTTGTCTCTTTTGCTGTGATTTACTTCCACGCTAGCTAGTGTTGGTCCTCTCAGAAGCTGCCTAATGAGAGCTTAGATTTGAGATATGTATAACTTAAACCCTGCTCTAGACCAAGAACATACTTTAATACAAAATTTCAGAAGCATTTAAAAATAAACACAATACCTAAAAAAGCCATAGGTGCTATGGTTTAGCACTAGTAAAGGAGAGTATGGGGTGGGAAATCCTGTAAGACATTAACACAGTTTTAGCTAAATGGAACTAAATGGTATGGGAATAATAGGAATTGGCTACTTAACTCTTGTCACATCAACTTTTTGTTAGTTGCAGTAGCAAAGGTTTAAAAATATAGCCTTATCTACAAAAGCTGGCCAAAAGAAAAAGGTAAAATGCCATGATTATAGGGCAGCTAATTCAGCAGTCTATTTTTAAAAATGTAATTTCATTGGAATAATGTATTTTGGGACTGGGGGCAACATTTCATTTAACCGTGTAGCATGCGCTTAGTTTAAGAAATTATATTAGGGGTTATTTTTAAATGACTTAATGATCACAAAAACAAAACATGTTGAATGTAATAATTTGGAATATTAAGAATAAAAATCTGTACACCACCACCCAGACTGATGATACTTTGTTTCCTTAACTATATCTTCCACCCCCTGCATTAATTTCCATTTTTTTTTATCATTGAGGTTGGAAATCAGGAGGATTTGTTCCAAGAGTTGGTTTTGCTATATCTTTATGTTACAAATTGGACAAGCACTCCATTGGCTGCAAAACTGGGAGTTGGACTAAAATTTTCCTTCTTAAGTATAGAACTCAACCTGAAGAGTCTGGGTCCTTCCTCCTCCTGGTGATTTCATCTTTGCTGCCCTTTAGCTGATTTCATTTCATATGTGCCAGTTGTAGCATTTCAAGTGTATGAATGCAGACTTGCTAATAACCAAGCTGAGCCTCTGTGGACTTGATGTGGTTTCTGGTTGGTTGGAGAAGCATATGGTAAGTGCCTGGATATTTAGACCTTACTGTCTCTTGTAGCAGAGCAACAACTAAATCCCATGCTCTTGTAAAAGTTTATTTCATGGTGCTCTTTAAGGAGCTTTAACATTTTTCTGCTAATCACTTTTATCTATGGGACAAAAAAGCTTTAGAAATATGAGAGACTTGATAGATTGCTCAGGTTCCCTATTGTGGAATAACTAGCACGTTTCCATTTTATATATTCCTGATCCATACTCACCCACCATGTGACTCACTGAAATAAATATCATGATCTAGATTGTTCTGGTTCAGTCTCTCAGTCATGCCTCTTAACTCGGTGACCCCATGGACCCCAGGCACTCCAGGCTTCCCTGTCCCTCGCTATCTCCCGTAGTTGGCTCAAACTCGTGTCCATTGAGTCGATGATGCCATCCAACCGTCTCATAAAAAATATGGAACACTTCATGAATTTGCGTGTCATTAGTAAATTCCAATAGCTCTATAAGTTTCATTATAATCTAGTAAGTTTACAAAGTATTCTGGTTTATGTTCTAAGAGTAGATTACTCAAGACGACTGACTTAGATCTGTCAAGCAGCTTAGATGTGATAGGTTGATTGCACCAGATTTCAAGTTGGTGCTGTTTTCCTTATGTTTTGGCAGGAAGTATTAGAACTGTAGGGATTCCCTGGTGGCTCAGACAGTAAAGTGCCTACAGTGCAGGAGACCTGGGTTCGATCCCCAGGTCGGGAAGATCCCCTGGAGAAGGAAATGGCAACCCACTCCAGTACTCTTGCCTAGAAAATTCCATGGATGGAGGAGCCTGGTGGGCTACAGTCCATGGGGTCGCAGAGAGTCGGACACAACTGAGCAACTTCACTTTCTTTCATTAGAACTGTGAGTAACCAAAGGAGTAGGACCAAATGGTTGCAATCCGTGTTTTTTAATTCTGAAACAGTAGATATTTTGGGCTTTCCAGGCCATGGGTCTGTCTGTTACTCAGCTCTGCCAGATGTGGTGAGAAAACATCCATAGACAATTTTAAACAAATGGGCATGCTGTTCTCTGCTCTGACAAAACTTTAGTTTTCATGTCACAGAGTAAGAGTATTTTGTTCCCAGCTACTGAAAAATGTGAAAAGCATTCCAAGTTTGTGGAATATACAAAAACAGGCTGGGGCCTCCATTAGGCCTGTAGAAGGAAATGGCAACCCACTGCAGTATTCCTGCTTCTTGCCTGGAAAATCCCATGGGCAGAGGAGCCTGGTGAGCTAGTCCATAAGGTCACAAAAGTCAGACACGACTGAGCACGCATGCACCAGGCTGAGTTAACCCCTACCTACTTGACAGTGACGATTACTTGGTCTTGTGTTATAAGCAAGATATGTCTCCCCTGCTTTTAAAAAGGGATGTGTGCATGTTAAGTTGCTTCAGTTGTGTCCAACTCTTTGCGGCCTCATGGACTGTAGCCCGCCAGGCTCCTCTGTCCATAGGGATTCTCCAGGCAAGAAGACTGGGTGGTTGGCCATTTCTTCCACCAGGGGATCTTCCCAACCCGGGGACTGAACCTGCATCTCTTAGGTCTCCTGCATTGGCAGGCAGGTTCTTCACCACTAGCTCCATCTGGGAAGCCTTTAAAAAGTGATCTGTTAACTGTTATTCCAGTAACAAGAATGATTTGTGCAGGTTTCATCTTTCTGCTTTGATATTAACACATACTTGGATAAGTTATACAGATCGGGCATTTATCAAGCCCTGTTTATTTCATTTGTGATATATTTTCATACCAAATTTCTCAGTGTTCACAGGAATGAACGTTGAACTCAGAATGTTCAAAATTATACAGGATTTGATTTTTAAAAATCTGTACAGGCTTCTTTAAAAGTGACCTTTAACAGGAAATTCTGTGTAGTGTTTTTCAATTAGCAATTATTGAAAGGAAGGAACTCCATCTATGGCAGCACATTTCTTTGCTATCAAATAGATGACTGTAACTTAACCCCACCCAATTTGTACATTTAAGTTGATGCAAGTTTTATAAATAATGCAGAACACACCTTTAACCATATTTTGATTGTGCAACTTGAAGCATTTTTGTTGACTAGGTTCCCAGAAGTAGGTGAAAGGGTTATTATATGCTTTTTTTTTTTTTTTAAATTTTTGGCTGTGTCAAGTCTTCGTTGCTGCACAGACTTTTTGTCTAATTGGGGAGAGCATTGATCATCATTGTGGTGGCTTTTCTTATTGCTGAGCAGTCTTTAGGGCACATGAGCTTCAGAAGTTGCAGCTCCCGGGCTCAGTGGCTGTGCGTGCACTTAGCTGCTCCACGGCATGTGGGACCTTCCTGGATCAGGGATCGAACCTGTCTCCTGCACTGGCAGGTGGATTCTTCACCACTGAGCCACCAGGGAAGCCTGCATTTAAAAATTTAATAGTGGTACTACATTGCCATACCAGTTTATTCTGGCATCCTTAACCTGAATACCATTTTTATGTCTGTAAAATATTCCACCATGTGGACACATTACTAGTTAACCATTACGCCTTTGGGCATGGGCATTTTATTTCCATGCCTCACCAGTTTGGTTGCCTTACCTTGGTAGGTACATCTGTGTCTGCATTCCCAGAGTTTAGATTCCTGGTGTAGTAACTTGATTAAAAGGTTATGTTTAATTACACATACCTCTTACTATACAGTAATAGCCAAATAAAGTACTTTTTATTTCACTGATTATGGAATGAATTTGAGTAAAAATTGAAAAAAGCAGGAAGATTTACAGTACTATTATGTCTGGCACTAGTGTTTAGAACCAGGTAACGTGATGTCCAGAGGGTAGTATTCCACATATTGGGAAGAGTAACTTTTAGGATCATAATCAGTTGAAATCACAAAGTAGAGAAATACGACTAGTTTCTGAGTAAATTAGGGTCTTTGCCATAATGCAGTGCCAAGATAACACTTAGAAGCCTTCCCATCTTTCTGCTCAAATTTAGCCAAGGGAACTAGTCAAGTGAAAGTGAAAGTTGCTCAGTTGTGTCTGACTCTTTGCGAACCCATGGACTATACAGTCCATGGAATTACAGAATACTGGAGTGGGCTGCCTTTCCTTTCTCCAGGGGATCTTGCTGACTCAGGGATCAAACCCAGGTCTCTGGCATTGTAGGCAGCTTCTTCACCAGCTGAACCGCAAGGGAACTAGTCAGGAAGGTACTAAAAGGAAGGAGAGGAGCAGCACCAGGGATGAGATCACTTTTCAACCTGAGTTTTGTCCTACAGTTCCATATAAAATGTATGAAAGTATTTGATGGGGATCACATTTTTAAATAAAGATTTTGTTTTTGAAGATGGTACATGTCTTAAAAAATAGAGCTTACATCTTCAAGGACATTTTTTGATGTAAACTCATCTCTATGCCTCACTAGAACCTAAGTTCCTTGAGGGTAGAAACTTGTTCTATGCTGTTGCACTAATGCTGGGCATAAAGCAAATGCTGACCATTGTGCAGCTAATGGTGAATGCTGCATTAAGAATTTATGAAACCAGGTACTGTACTGGATGGAAACTTCATTTGAGTACAGTCAGCTACAACATTCCAGCTGTAACATACCTGTCACAAATCATACTTTATAATAAACTCAACTAGTGTGTAACTGGTTCTATGTAAGAGAACTGTAGAAGATTCTTGTATTCCAATGTGAAGACATTAGAAAATGCCAAGCTTTCTCTTTTCTTCCAATTTAACAATCTTAATCAAAACCAAATGAGATCTGAGTAGAACTTTTATGTGAGGATTCTGAAGTTCATCTTCATAAACAATTATTTGGGGTAAATAAAATGGCCTCACCAGTAACCTTTTTAAAACAGCTGTAATAATTAACGTGACCATAGTGTAGAAAGTATCTGCAACATATTACACCAAAGTAGTCAGGATAAGCCAAGCCCCTTGAAAATTATTAAAATAATTATTATAACACACACTCCATTAGGAAAGGAGAATAGCAATAAATAAGACAAGCACAGTGGCATGACTGATGTCCTGTATAAGATGGAGAACATATAGTGGGAGTAATGGCAACACCTTACTGGTGAGCCCTTCCTTTTACGTTAGTTAATTCCACTACTAAGAATCATAAAAAGGAAGTATATAAATAAATGACTAGCAGAAAACTATATGGCTATCAATGGAAAGACAGTAAGTAAACCTGTTACTGTGGAACACCAGACAAGTTTTCACTTTGACAGTGCTAAGCTGTGTTAAAAAAAATTCATTTCCATTTTTTATTTGATGTTTCCAAATATAAAAAAAGTCAAGATTCTTACACCAATTATCTCAAATGAGACCATGCAAAGCAAAGTGTATACAACAATCATTTCCCCTTCAGTTCTGTGTGATCGACAGAAAATTGAATGGCATATGCCTGGTTGAAAAATTTCACCAGTTTACAAAAAAAAAAACCAAAAACCAACAACCCAGCAATAAACATGCAAGCCAGTTGCTACTTTGTGTCTACAAGTTACTTTATAAACTTTTTTAATTAGGAGGCACACTGAACTGAATATTTTAGCTGCCCAAATTTATCCTGCTACCCCACAGAAAGCACAAGTGACAGTCTCAACACTCTGTAAACTTTGGAGAGTTGAGAGTAGACACTATTTGTTATCTACAGTAGGTTCAGCTCTTGAGTCTGCAAAAGTTGGCTTTTTCTCTTAACAGAAATAAATCTCCTTAGGGCCTTTCCTCTAGGAAATTTTGCTAGGCTGGGTTCCAAAAGAATAGTGAAGTGTGAAATTTCAAGTGTGACAACTGAAGTATTTTGATGCATTATACAAATTTTTCCTAGTTGCACAGACTAAGACAGGTGGTTTGCTAAACAGCACTGAAGAAAAAATCCTGACCCAGTGGTACTACTTAGTCCAAATGTTTCTGACCAAAGAAAATTATACAACAATATTTATAGGCTCACTTTTAAGAAATGGCTGACATTAATACTGTACATATTTTACATGTCAAATACATAGTCCAAGAGTTTATAAAATAAGTTCATGCATTATTACCTCTAATAATATCATATACAAGATACCCAGCCCCCCTCCCCTAGTACTTCTGACATTTCAGGTGGACACAAGTCTTATATACAAAAACAATCCAGTTCTCTCTGCTGTATTAAGTATATAATTTAAAGAAACTTCAGAGATTACTGAGAAAAAACTACAAAGTGTCAATCTGTGGGATTTAAAGTATTTCCTTAAAAAAAAGAAAAACCACCCAGAATACATAACCTCTGTACAAAGAAAAATATAAAAATTCTGGATGATCATGTTTGATCACATTACATAATTTAGGATGAAATGTCATTGGTTAAGTTTTTTACTTTACTCATTCCTTTGACAGCATTCATTTGTGAGCTAATATTTATATTTAGTTCAGCTGCATTTACGGGACAAGATCTCATTTTCAGAACAGTGGCACCAATTTTCCTTAAGTGTAACAGCATTCTATTTTTAGCAGCAATTATGTTTTTAACGGTTGACAATTTAGAGAACAAATGCATAACTATGCTTACTTTCTACTTTATATTCACCAGTTAAGATGTTTACAAAAAGCTAATGTCTACATGTGGGATCATCTTTCACTTTGCCCCACCTTATTTCTCTCTTGGTCATCGAAGTACAGACAAGGTATTCATGTGTTTCTGTTAGATGGGATTCTTGGATTTCAGTGAATATAAAGACAAGTGTAAGACAAAGTAATTCTTAGTCCAGGTATGTTCCAGAGCCCTAGTATTTAGTTATATAATACCTACTGACCAGCTATAAAAGATGAGATGTTCTAAGGTGCCTTAACAATCTAGGTCTGTAACAGCTGAACAAGAAGGCCATTTCACTCAACTGTGATGCAGTCAGCACTAACTGGCCTTTACCAGCAAGTTTAACTGATGTCACTAAATTAGAAAACAAAATGTTTTTAAAATTAATTTACACTGAGGGACGTATAGTTCTCGTGTATTCTGTGTGAAGAGAGATTATGGATAAAGGGAACTAGCCATGGAGCATGTTAACTCAAATTCTAGGAGTAGTTTTCATGAGTTAAGATGTTATCTACTACATGCAATTTGCTTATAGTAGCTGCCTAACAATCACTAGCTCTAGAGTTAAACTTTGTCTTAAAGTGACTGTTGAGTCCCTTTACGGGAATTGGCCATATCAGGTAACTAGTGATGTAATACCACTTGTGAAAATTGAGACAAGTTGACAAACTCCTGAAAATAAGGTCATATAGAAAGTAACGGTCCAAATCTGGGATCTATAAATTAAAATTATCATCCTATGAAACAAGTTTTTGGGTTGATGGACTGCTTTAATATCAAGAATTATTGTCATAAATTCCCACAACAGAAGGATTTGTTGAATATGTGAAAATGATTTTGTGTGTGTGTGTGCTTTGTGAATGAGAAAACAATTTGAGGGGGGAAAATATACCGACAAGTAAGTTGATGTGACAAAACCCACAGACTGACAGCAAATGGACAAACACTGAAAAACAAAATGCTGTGAAAATGCCAACCAAAATAACAAGGTGGGTGGGTGTACTGGAGTAGGGGGGGTACAGTTAAGGCATCTAAAAAAAATTCCACATGGCTTTGGCTTATTAAAATATTTTACACTATCTTTTTTTAAGAAGATTTGAAAGCATCTGAAAAACATGCAAATTGTTTGAAAATCCTGCATGGCAAATTCAGACAGTTTGCAAGCGTCATTCAGATGTTTGTCAAGGATAATAAGAAGCCTCTGCCCACAAGACTGCACAGAGTGGAAGAGGTCTTTCCAATTCTCTCTTATCTTACACTAGACGGCAGCCCAGAGGTCTGTGCAGCAGTTACAAACAAGGTGTTATTGTCTGGAAGGGAAGGGACTGTAGAATTTCCATTGGTGGGAGAACAACCCAGCTTTAGTTTTTCCAGATACTCTGCATGTACAGGCTTATGACACTGGAGAACTTTGATGGCATCTTCTACTTTGAACCACTCTCTCTTCCTTCCTAAAAAACACCGAATGAAATAAAAATAAATAAATATATAATAAAAATAAATGAAGTTAACTTACAATTTTAAGATAACTCAAATTGGGAGATATATATTGATCTTCTCTAAAAAGCAGCCAAAAGATGCAAACTGAATATACATATGTAGTATGAATTAAAAGACTCAGATAGCAAAAGGAAAGGGAATTTACCTATATTAACAGAATCTTCCCAGTCTTCTAATATTTCAGTGACAGTAAGAACATAAACGTATGTTCTGTGCTTTCGGTCTTGGTTCTGCTTGAATATAAAAAGAGAAGCATTTTAATCTACAGGAGCCAGTCTTGTACACATTTTCGAGTAAAGAATTCAGTGCGGTATGCATTAGCATAGTTTACTTGCCACCACAGACAAGTATACTCAGTCATACAACCTTCAGCACCAGAGGGAATTTATAGAGGACAAAACATGAGCAGACCTACTAACCTAGACCAGGGCCTCTCAACCTTGACCATCTATTTCATCACCCAGGATGCAGTTTGTTTTTTTTTTTTTCAAAGAGACATTGATTCAGTTAGTCTGAGAGGAGGCCTAAGTATGTAAAAGCTTCCTGGTGAACTATGCACAGCAAAAATTGAGAATAGTACGAGGATAGTCCCTTTCTAGAATGCCATGTCCTATATGCTCCAACTCAGTTTTTACTCCTGTTAAAACTGCCACCTAGCCTTGTGTCTAGGTTCAAAATTAAACACAAGCTGGCCTTGGGGCTCACCTTCACCTTGATTAAAGGCAACCTTGTTTGCTATAGTCTAAGACGTCAGACAACTGCCCTAATTTTTTCTACCACAAATCACCTGAGTAATTCACTCATTCAGTATCTTATGTCTTTGGGAATGAAAGAGAACAGGAATAAATTAGAGGCCTCTCTCACTTAAAACATTATGTTTAAGGATCTGTCATCTTAACTCTATGCCTGGAAAATCAATACACTTATTTGCTATGTTCACAAATTAATCAAAATCACCATGGTGACTAGGCAGGAACATTCTAATTTTCCCTTATATTTTTCTAAAGGTAAAGGTACACTGATTACCATTTTCTGTTCAGATTCTATGAAATTTAAATAGTATCTGTAAAGCACTTATTACTGTTACCTTCCCATGTTACACAAACATGAGAAGTTTTCTTTAAAAATCTTGTCAGCATATTCACATATGCATTATTATGTGTACCACGGTTACTCAGTTACAGAAAACTCACAATGTTTTTCAGTTTAACCAGGAGATGGTGCTATTTAACTGGGTAAAGCAAGTGGTGAATTCTCGAAAATTGTGAATAGTACCTTATGAACTTTACTCTTAATAGTTACTGTATTCTGGGAGTCATCAATTCTACCAAGTGCTGTACAATCAGAATTTTTTCTGATTTCTGAAAAAGGCTAAAAGATAAAATCTTTAAGGACTGTATTTATAGTCCTATCAGCAGGACTAAGCTAACACTTAAAGGGTATCTTGAAAAAAAAATCACAAATGTGTCTGATATACCATGTATCTAGGTCTGAATCTTGTATGAAAATATATTTTGAGAACAGTTTGGGTCTCATAACCTGACCTCATTTCTCCCCACCTTCCAAAGAATACCTGTCACTTTCAAATTTCCTCTCCACAAATTCCATTCTGCCTTCAGCAATAACAAACTATAGAAGAGAATTCTATGCTTCTAGTATCTAGTCTGTGCATCTGAGTTTTACATCCTCATGGTGTCCTTTCAGGATGAAGTCATTATGCATATCATCCAGTGTTACATGCTGAAGGCAAAGGGTTCATTTCCAGGCAGTATCCATGAGAGGCCTAAGCCCTTAGGTGATGCTGGGAATATTGCAGTAGTGGTATATGAGTCAAGCAACTTCTATTTCCCTCCCTCCTAAATCCTTATGACTTCCTCGCCTACTGGTAGCTTCAGAGGAATATCTAGTTCAGGCTGCTGCCAGATTATCTGGCTTGTTAGGAAGGAAGAAGTCATTAATTCTATCAGCAAGATGAGGATTACTTTTGTAACTCACCTCAAATATGCCCAGGAGTCTACCCAATTTTCCTTTAACTCCGGCCTATTAAAAAAAGATGAAATGTAAAATTTTTACATAACAAAATTTATATGCAAGTTATTTTCTCTGTGTTACCCTTCCACTGCACAGTCCTTCCTTTTACCTGGTACTATGACAGACTGGAACTTCAGTGTGTGCCACAAACCCAGAATGAAAACTAATAGACTGGCACGTGCTTTCTCTGAGAATGCTTATCCCATAAGATCCATCTCTAGAAAACCTTTCCAATTACACACCAACACCCAGTGAGAGCCTTATCACTCACTTCTCATTTATGTTCTAACTGCTGTTCAAGGAGTTTTTATGGCACTTGATCTATGCTGTTTTGCTCCTGAGTAAAAGCAAGTTCCACTTCTATCAGTTGTGAGAAGACAAGCACGCCGAGTGTGCTTCTGTGCATGTGTGTGCCCTCAGTCTACTGAACTTTAAGACAAAGCCAGTAAAATAAAAGCAACTGGCTTCCTGTATGTCTGAAAATGAACTGTAGCACATGATGAATTTTTTCTCTGTGCATTTTTGCTCAGTTAACACTAACCTTGCTTTGGGGCAAGGCCATCACGTTATATATTGATCACTGATGAGACTGTTATATAAGAGTGTTATTCGGCTCTGGGGGATTTCCACATTGATTTTTAACTATTAATAATCTGCTTACCAAAGTGCTAGCTGTAGTCACATGCTTTAAAATGTTGAATTAGACAACCAAACTGCATGTGTGACCTGCCCATCTCCACGCCTCTTCCTCGGTGTACGTAGCAAACTGCCTTGTGTGTGAACCTTACCCAGAAGGCACGACTCTCCATCTTACCTCTTCATAAACCTCCCTCACAGCAGCGCCGTCAGGCTCTTCCTCAGGCTCCATTCCTCCTCCCGGGACAATCCATTGGTCTGGATACCGACTGCTGCTCACCAGCAGCACCTGCAAACCCGGCCATAACCGTAAACCCCAGCCCCAGAAGTACTGTGGACACTCACACTTATTTGTTCATGCTACAGCAGCAGGGCTGGGCAATTTCAACAGAAACTGTATGGCCCACAAAGCCTAAAATACTGTTTGGCCTTTACAGGAAACTCTGCAAATCCAGGTCAAGAACAGCATTAAGCCTGAAATGTGCACAGACTTATAAAACAAACAAAAAACCCCACACACTGTATTAATACAGAGTAGTATCCTGCCAGTTCACTTTTTAACAGTATCTGAAACAAGAAGTAAACAACCATCCTATAAGTGCAAATTTGTGCACTAGGTTAGGTTGGAATTCACCCAAGTTGAGAGGGCAGGGGTTGGGAAAGACTATGATAAATAATCAAATTACGTTTCTGAAAGTAACAGGCAGGCGTCTTGACCAACTTGAACAGAAATGTCTGCAATATTACCTTAGTATATTGCCTTCAAGCAAACGCAAACAGTTCTCTCCGGAAATTAATCAGCTGAGAGCAAAGCTTGATACTCAGTGCGGATTCTGGTTTTCTGACACTGTGCCAACTGTCTGCCCAGCTTTCTCCCTACTGCCAGATAAAGTGCTGGCCCTCAGGAATTTATAGCCAGCCCAGGATTCAACTACATGAGTAAGCTCCAGAACCCAATCTGCCCAAATGGAAACTTCCAGGCTGACAGTAGAGTTTATCAAGTCCCACCTTTTCCCCAAACCTCAACAAAACTGGGCTGGGAGATGAGGGAACAACTTCAAGTGCATAACTCCCCTCAATTTGAAAAGCGGCAGCAGGCCTTGGCCTGTAGACATACCATCACCACATAGTGGTGGATCAACTAACGCTCAAGGGACCTGAGCACCGTTTCTCTCAATTCTGATCTGGACAGGACTTGACTACATCACTTCTCCAAGTATATAACAGGCAGAATAGAGGCAAGTCCAGAGAAAGCACTGTAAGTTAACACAACAATTGACAGAGCCTTAGCTAAAGTACTAATGGGGTTTCCCAGGTGGCTCACTGGTAAAGAATCCACCTGCCAATGCAGGAGACACAGGTTTGATTTCTGGGTCAGGAAGATCCCCTGGAGGAGCAAATGGCAACCCACTCCAGTATTCTTGTTGGGAAAATCCCATGGACAGAGGAGCCTGGCAGGCTACAGTCCATGGAGTCACAAAGAAATCAGACATGACTGAGTACCCAAAGTACTAATGGCTGACATTGAGGGCACCACCAAGTCCAGATATAGCAATTTTGGTAAAGTGAAATGTAAGACAGCCTTAAATTTAAGTTTTCTTAGGTACAGTGTCCTCCTCTGCAAAAAGAAGTAACTATCCTTGCAAGACTATTGAATGTTACGGAGTAGAATATACCCCAGATCCTAGCCTACATGAGTAGTCCAAGCACACTTGGCCTCACTGTACTCACTACAGTGAGTACTGTTGGCCATTACAGTTGGATTTTCTGCTTTCCCACCAACTGAGTTGAATTCATCTGTCAAGACAAGCTTGTTCCCCAGATTTTGCCAGTTGCACTTGTTTTTGTAATCACTGACAGTTAATGATAAAATGAGGACAGGAAGTAGTTATCAAAAAGGCTCTGCAAAAATTCATTAAAGATGGGTTGTTAAAAATTGCTATCAAATTCAGTATGGATAAGATTACTTAAAAAAAAAAAAAAAAGACCAGAAGAAGGAAATTTTAAAAATCTAGAAAGTTAAAATCCTACTTTATACAAAGTGAACTGCAAATCAGATTTCACCTTTGGATTTTATTCAAAAAGTATACTTGCCAATTGTCTATGGTACTCAAAGGCTTTGACCCTATATCAAGACTGGCAAATGAATATGTTTTTAAGTTAAAACAAAAAATGTTTAAGGTACAAAAGTGTTATATCCTGTATCATGGAAAAAGTAAATGGTAACCACCAGTTCTGACCACAGAGCTGGAAGCTTCTTTTCCTGGTTCCTAGGCATGAGTTAGGGATAAACTGGTTTCTAGTATCTGGATAAAATTCTAACTGCCTAATTTGATGCTCTGAAAGCAACCTCCTTGATCACCTTCATAATGGAACAGGGTGGTGCAGGGAACTAGCCACCAGAAACGTACATCTTCATTGAGTAAACAGGGAGTTTCAAAGCCATCGATATTCATAATGTTTGAGTTCTGAAAAAAATGAAATTCAGTGTCATGTATCTAGGTCAATGACTAATATATTCCTATTTGACCACAACAGTCTTTAAGAGCTAAATTACATAAGGTTAATAATGTTGAAAAACCATTAGTACAGTCTGTGTCTGTTTTTGAACTAACACTTAAGCTTCCGATTTAAAACCAAATCTTTATCTACAGGATGCCACTGTCATATGACTAAACTTCTCTTCCAAATGATTTAGCTGAGAAACCAAGAAATTGTGCTGCAAGTCCCTTGACATTCCAAAGTGATTCAATTTTATCAAGCCATTAACTCCAAATGTATCTTTCCAAAAATGATCAATTTAAAATGAGTAATACCTAAGGTATTGCATCCAAATGTTTAGATGATCAGTGTCTAAACAACTAGCTTAAGAGATCTGATAATGAGCCTTTGGTGATGGTACAGATTTGGAAACTGGTATGTTACTAAGTACTTGCCTACTCATCTTGAGTACCTGGGAATTCAGATGAGGTCAAGGCTATGTGGTGGGGAAGGGGGTGGGTGGTGATTAAGAAAAGAAATCTGAACAGTATAAGCAGAGACAAGGACAGTTAAAACCCCTTCTATAGACTGGAAGAGTCTAAACCCACACCACAAAGTATTACTATTCAGTATCTCCCTCTCAATTCCTGCAAAGCCATCTTAACATTCTATAACATCCCCAGTGTACTAGATCTACAATGCAGCTTTAGCGTGCAAACTAATGCTCTAAGAAAGGTGTTACTAAAAACAAACAAAAACTTCTAGAGAGAAGGTTTCTTGGACTATCCACCTGTATCCATACTTTTGTCTCAAAATAATGCTTATCACAATTTTTAAATTCTATAGCTGCATTAACCTTTACTTTTAACCTTTGTCTTTCTACTCTCAGACAACTAAAAAGTATCCATAATTTTACTGGCTTCACAATCCTAGGTTGGCTCTTAGATGTCTGTGATGCAAAATCTGAGAGAAAGTGGTGAAATTTGCTGGAAGTTGAAAACAATCTACACAGTTTGGAAGTGAGAGTAAGTGGAGACAAGGTGTGCAAAACAAAAGGAATAAGGGTACAGAGCAGCTGCTATGAGCTAAGTCTACTGATATTTGCCACTAAATATATATATATGTGAATGATATATTTATGTATTAGGTTGGCAAAAAAGTTCATTCAGATTCTTCCATAAGATGGTACGTAAAAATCCAAACAAAAATCTTTTGGCCAATATTTGTTGTTGTTCAGTTGCTAAATCATGTCTGACTCTTTGCAACCCCAGAGACTGCAGAACACCAGGCTCCTCTGTCCACCACTATCTCCCAGTTTGCTCAAATTCATGTCCATTGAGTCAACGATGCTATCTAACCATCTCATCCTCTGCTGCCCCCTTCTCGTTTTGCTTTCAATCTTTCCCAGCATCAGAGTCTTTTCCAATGAGTCAGCTCTTCACATCAGGTGGACAAAGTATTGGAGCTTCAGCATCAGTTCTTCCAATGAATATTCAGGGTTGATTTCCTTTAGGATTGACTGGTTTGATCTCCCTGCAGTCCAAGAGACTCTCCAGGATCATCTCCAGAACCACAATCCGAAAGCATCAATTCTTTGGCACTCAGCCTTCTTTATGGTCCAAATTTCACATTTGTACATGACTACTGGAAAAAGCATAGCTTTAACTATATGGACCTTTGTCGGCAAAGTGATGCCTCTGCTTTTTAATATGCTGTCTAGGTTTGTCATAGCTTTCCTTCTAAGCCCAATATTACTGTTATTTATGAAAGAAATGATCAAAGCTTTAAAATAAATGGTATTACTGAGGTAACAAAAGATAGGTTACAAAAACTCTTTCAATAAGAGGATACACTAACAGCTGACAGGTCCATACATGGTCATTCATAGGTTTTAAATTCTCTTTCAACTACTTTTCCAGACCTATTAGATTCTGTGCGTCCAACAAGATGACAAAGACAAAAGTAGACATTTAACTTTCCAGATAAGCCAGAGCTGAGACCAAAGGAAAGATTTATAAAAAGGAGGCTAGTCAACCCACCAAGTTGCAGAATTAGACTTGAATCACACTCAAACTCCAATGCCAATGGCATTAGAGTGGTGAAAAGTGAAGACACTTCTTCCCCAATTCGACCTGGCCACCTTCATATCAGCATTCCTCCTACTTACACTATCAGATCTTATCCCTCTTTTCATGCTTTAGTCAATTATCGGAATAAAATACTTGGTATTGTCGAGAAGTCATTTTTCATATGTGTTTTTCTTAGATACCCAATGTTTCAAGATTTGGAATAGAGGTATTTCTCACTTTTAGTAGCAATAGTATAGTAATAGTCAACTTGGAACCAGCCCTGAATCTTGCTGGACAAAGGTTTGTCTGTGCATTGGAATAATATATATTACTCTGTATCACCCAAGTCCTCTTCACTGAGGGATGTGTAAAAGCATGTAAACTAGGAAATGCTGTTCAATGTCTACATAATACAGCCATGCCCTCAGAGGCGGGAGGTACATGGAAGTACATGGGATTGTTGGTTCCCTACACCAAGGGGCCCCAAATTGCCCTTCGTGGTTCAGCTTTTACCCTTACAATGGCTCTTGGTCACAGCCTGCCTCCAGGAACAAGGGAAAGTGAAAGTTGCTCAGTCCTGTCCGACTCTTGGCGATCCCATGGACTCTAGCATAGCAAGATCCTCTGTCCATGGAATTCTCCAGACCAGAATACCGGAGTGGTAGCCGTTCCGTTTTCCAGGGGATCTTCCCAACCCAGGGATGGAACTCAGTCTCCCACATTGCAGGCGGATTCTTTACCATCTGAGCCACGAGGGAAGTGAACAAGTAGTCACTATAAATTACCACATCTTTCTCAGAAAAAACAAAGCTATTCAGAGAACCCCTTAAGTGATCCCTAAATATAAGAATAAAGAATTTTATTTTGCTATTGTAACTATATATTTAGAAGCTGTTTTGGGGTTGTTGTTCTTTCTTTCCCACATTATCACAAACAAGAATAACATGAATGGTTAAAACTATCTCTACTGTACTTAACAGTTTCACAGGCATTTGGCCAAAATTAGGCCAGCAGTGTATTAGGAACACCCACTATGCACATATACATTTTAAAAGGTAGTAAGTTACAATAATAGTTAATATATCCACTAACCACTACCAAGTTCTATTACTCAGCAAACTAGTTAGTACTACTTCTTGGGCTAGAGAGGCAAAGTGCTGTAAGATCAGGAATAAAGACACATTCTCTAATGAATGGTAAGCTGGGTTGACCATGACTTTTTTCTCCCAGCAAGTTAATGCTCTGAAGTGAAGGGATAAACTTTCACAAAATTGGAGAAAGGCACGGTGACACACCAAACCCGGAAGAATAAAAACGGATGCAAATCGTACATGAGGGCCTTCCCCTGAAGAAGTGGCTGATTGGACAGGTTAAGCAGCCCTTCTCTAGGTCTAGGAAAGCTGCAGGCACAGATGAAGGAGGCTGGTGACATCTCCTGGCAGTTAGAAAAGGCCACCTTTGGATAGTTAATTCTGATGGAAGTGGTTTCCATTTGAAGTAAGAACCTTCAAGGACTTAACGCTCTTAGGAAGAGCCCCAGGATACGTGTCTGAAAAGGCTTATTGATCCTAGGGGTTAAAGTGCTAGTAGAGAGAAGCTGTAATATTTCTTAGTAGTAGTATTAGTTGCTCAGTCATGTCCAACTCTTTGCAACCCCATGGACTATAGAGCTTGTCAGGCTCCTCTGTCCATGGGATTCTCCAAGGAAGAATACTGGAGTGATTTACCATTCTTTTCTCCAAGGGATCTTCCTGACTCAAGCATGGAACCCAGGTCTCCTGAATTGCAGACAGATTCTTTATCATCTGAGCTACAGGGAAGGCTTCGTTTTTGTTTATTAGAGCTCTGGTTTAGAGTTCCGCAGGTTTCAAGACTACTGGCTCAGGGAGCTCACAAGCTAATTACAGCAAAAAGTCCAAATGTAAGTTCTTAAGACTGTCTATGTTTCTCACTTGCAACTGTTTCTGGATTCCACCCAGGATCAAGTCATTTCTGTTTCTCTCTTTAGAATTCTATCCTATTTTGCTGCCAGATCATCCCCAAACTTGAATACATCTAAAACTGAAATATAGCAAGCAACTCCTTAATCTTACACTGAAGGTGCTCTTCGTTTTTCAGCCATTATTTGTTCTCTGCTCTCCTAAGCCTCAGTTCAATTAGACAGCCCCAAGTCTTGCTCTGTTTATGATGTTTGGTCCTTCCTTACCCACTCACTGAAATCCAACTCCAAATGACTCATACTGGATCTTAACTCTGGAGCACTTGATGGTACTTTTTTGCCTGCATGCTAAGTCACTCAGTCATGTCTGACTCTTTGCGACCCTGTGGACTGTAGTGCTCTTGGCTCCTCTGTTCACAGGATTCTCCAGGCAAGAATACTAGAGTACTAGTAATACAAGAATACTAGAATACTAATTTTGCCTTTTCCTACTCCAGTGGATCTTCCTGACCCAGGGATCTAATCCATGTCTCTTATGTCTCTTGCACTGGCAGGTGGGTTCTTTACCGCAAGCACCAGATGGGAAGCCTGACAGTACTTTACCAGCACTTTATTGCCTTTTATGGGCTTCCCTGATGGGTTAGAGGGTAACGAGTTTGTGTGCAATGCAGGAGATGCAGGTTTGATTCCTGGGTCTGGAAGATCCTCTGGAAAAGGGAAGAGCAGCAACCCACTTCAGTACTCTTGCCTGGAGAATTTTTTGTGGAGCCTGGAGGGCTACAGTCCATGGGGTTGCAAAGAGTCGGATACGACTTTTTTTCTTTTTAGTATCAGTCATCTGTCTAACCTCCTGCTATACAGAGCATGTTCCTTAGGAGCCGACACTTTTCTTCTCGCAGCCCAGTTCCAACAATCATATATGCAAATATGTTCAACGGAATCCATTTCAGGTTCCCTTTTGTGAATGTACTGTCCACTTCCACTGCAAAGGCAGAATTCCCAGCTCCTCTATGGAATACTTATTTGTTGCCTTGACTGGAAGCCCAACTGTCAAAAGTAAGGGTGGTTCCCCATAGAAGTAACTGGCTAGAGAGGATCAAATGAACAAGAGATTTAGAAATAAAGGGCCTGGGCTCAAAATGATCTGCCAGCTTCTGTGACCTTGAGACAAGTTACTTCCATTGCCTAATTTCTTCCTTTACAAATGCTAATGTTTATTATCTACCTCGAAGGGAAGTAAGAGATGCAATGGGAAAATACATAAAACCACACCCCAAAGAATAAAAACTGCTGTGAGAACACCCTTCCGTCCTACAAAAACCTATTCTGAAAGTCCACCTAGAACCCCTTAAGCAGAGAGCCAGACTGGAACACTGCATAGCTTGAGGGTCAAAAAGCAATTACTATTTTATTTCACTTTACACTCTGTAAACACAACTACAGAAATGAAGATCCTGAAGATCTAAACCAGACGGTTCAAGTTGGCCGTGCATTATTTAGAGAATTCCAGAGCCTTCCCTCAGAGCATATTCTCTAACAAACTGACTGACTTGGTTTCACAACCTCTGGGTTATCAGATTTACAGTTTTATGTAATGAGCTTATCTAATAAATTCTTCAAATCTTGCTCTTTATTTTATAATGGCACTGGTCTCTTGATTCCACTGGAGGCTAGGAATCTAGCATTTATTACAGTAGAAACAATTTCAAAGCAGTAAACCAACTCATTTATCTGCTACGATCAACTTCTAATGCTCTCCTCAGACTCTTGTTTTACCATTCACACAATACAGACCATTTCAATTTCCTCCCATTTCCCATATTTTCCCCTGAGAATCTTCATTTTTACAAAGCCTGAATTCCATGTTCACATTATGGCAAGACTTCAAAGTCACTACTTTGAAAAGTCTTCCAAACTCAGCCTCGCGAGATCTCACTCATTCAGCAAATCTTGTGCACCCAACTGCTCTGGGCCTATCCCTGTGCCCAGAGCCCAACATAAGTAGGGACCAGATGCTGAATTCTGACTCTACCATTTCCTAATTACCTCATTTGGGCAAAGTACTTCTGCTCTGCAACTGTCTCCTCACCTATAAACCTGCAGTAAGAGGATTAAATGTAACAAATTTAAAAGTCTTCAGGCACTGCCAAGCACCTAGTAAGATTCTTGACCTATCTTGATCACTTTTGGCAAGTGCATTATTTTATATTTAAAGTTTGCTTTGTGCTAACATGGTCCTTCCCTCAAGGACCTTCTAATCTTTTTAACAGAATGCACTTAAAAAGCCCCTTGACTTTGTAAATGCTAAAAGCCATACTCGACTTTCTGGCTCTCCTAAACAGACCCAGCTCAAAAACATCAATTTCTCTTGAAAACTCCTTTGGAATTTAAGTTTAAATTCCAATAGAGACCCCCAACTGAGCACGGAATCAGCATTAAAAGGCTTGGTTTCTTTTCAAAAAATAAAGACAAGAGTTTGAAGAGCACCGTTCTGAAGTACTTTGATTTTTGTTAGCATAACAGTATAAGCCACTGAGAGTACACTATGTCATACTCATCCTAACTACAGGGATTAGCAATAAGGAAGCCATTAAATTCCCGCCTCCAACTTTAGCTTAATATTTTATTGGACATAATTGGTTATGGAAGCAGAACTCAGAATGTTAATGCTTTTCCTGTCTAACCATTTAGAAGTGTCAATGCCAGAAGATTTTCATCAGCTACCAATCGACTACTACTATTGCTCCACGCAAAATAAAACAAACTAGTGAACCATTTTTAAATTAAATAAGCGTAACAAAAATAAGTATAAACTGTTCTCCAGGAAAACCTCAACGGCCTTACTATAAACCCAATGCTGATGAGTGAATTAACAGAAGACTGCTGCTTCCTCTTAGAACAAGAAAGACTGCTTCTCTCCAGATGTCAAGCCAAACATAGCAAAGAAGCTCTGATAAATATGCAGAGGTAGAGATTACTGTATGAAAATGGCAACTTTGCCCACCTAGTCCATCTTCTCCCTTCTGGTTGAGTCCACGTTTTTCACTACCCATCATTCTATAGTCAGAAAACTTTAAAAGAGGAGGCTTTTTTTTTAAAAATCCAGTATAAATACGCCAAGTGCTTGTAAACTAAAGGATCCACTAAAAAGTGGAACTGATAGAACCAGACCGAATGGGTTTTTATTTTAAAGCACGGGGACTATCTGGATATTCCATAATCATGCCTACATTCATCTGAAGCCGCAAACTGCTATTTCAGGGGAGAGGAAAATGTAACAAGAGGCAGAAGGGCTGGGGCTGCAACATTCACGCCATTTCTACCCTCTGTTACCACTCAAGGTTTTATTTGGTTTCACGCTCCATTTGCAGGTTCAAGTGGTGACTCCTGCTAGGCGGGACCTAGACGGCCCGGGACCTTCCAGGGGCCCAGGAGGCGTCTCGGCCTCCCGTCCTAACCACGACCCGGTGGGAGAGCGCAGGGCTGGGCGAGCCCCTTTGTTTCCACAATCAACCCAGAGAAAGGAAGGAAGGAGGGAGGGAGGGCGGGAGGGAAGGAGGGAGGGGGCTAATCTCTTCCAGCCCTGAGGCTAGACGGAGGGTCTGCTGGGAAGGGGATGGAAAAAGGGAAGGGCAAGGGCAAAGACCTCCCGTCCCGGCCAGCCCGGACTCCCACACCAACCCCGCCCCGGCGCCCTAGCGGAGGGGACCAAGCGCGCCGGCCGCCCTCACCTCGTCCTCCTGCTCGCTCCGGAAGCAGAGGCACGCCGCCCGCTTCTTGAAGCCCTCGCGGTCATAGGTCCGCGTCTGGTTGGGCTTGAACTTCATCATAGAGGCGGGTTCTTGCTGCCGCTGCTGCCCCGGCCGCCGCCACCCCGCCGGGCAGTGGGGTCGAGGGCGAGTCGGGGCGCAGGGAAGCGAGGAGGCGGCGCGGGGAAGGGCAGCGAGGCCGGGTCAGTCCCGGAGCAGACTACCGCTCCGACGCGGGGCAGAGCGCGAGCGTCGGTCACTGGAGCCCGGGTGCCGGGGTGGAAGCGCCGCCTCTGCCCGGGCGTCCGCCGCTCTCCATGGAGCCCGTCGCGCGCTAGCCTCCGCTCCCTCCTGCTGCCGCCTTCGCTGCCGGAGAAAGCGAGGCTTCAGGCTCGCGCCACGAGGAGACAGTTGCAGGAACTGGCGCCGACTGGGCAGCAGCGCCGCGGCAGCTTCGCACCGCCCCCTTCGCCGTATTTAAGGGGCCGCGCACGCCCCGCCCCCCCGGCGCCCCGCCCTGCGCGCCTGCGTGCCGGGAACTGTTGAGGCGGGGGCGGGGCGCCGGGGGCGGGGCCTCAGCCTTCAGGCGGCTGGATTTCGGCGGGGCGGGAGGGCTGGTGCTCCGCCCCAGCGCGGGAGAACCGGGCTGCTAGGTAGGTGCCAGCGAAGGGAAAGAAGCAAAGACGTCTTCCCCCGTGTTTATAAGTTCCGTGATATTACCTGCGAGGACCTTAAATAGCCTCTCCACGAGCGGGGCCTAACCATATACCTGCTCGGCAAAATCGCTCCTTGTCAGAAAAAGCCTGGAGGCCTCGTTGCGCTGGCAGCCTCTCTAGTGACTGTGTAGACATCCAGAGAGCGCCCGTCAAGTGCCGGGCGGAAGAGTGAGAGTGAGGCCTGGAAAGGTGAAGACGCTGATTAAGACGTCTTATTGTTTTTGTTTTCCAGGGGAAGGGAGAAAGCACATTTCCTTTTTATTTTTTAATCTTTGGTTGGGGGTAGCGTCGCTTGTCTTCTTTCAAGAGTCAACTCAAGCTTAGACGTTTGTTAGAAGCCCTGGATAACGGCTCCCGTTTTATCCCGTCCTCCAGAATGTACTCATCAATGCTGGCAACGGCTAGTATCTTCTGAGTGTATCTCATGCTAAGTAACAGACATGGCCAGGTGTTGGGGCCGCCCTCACCAAATAGAATGGAATGTCTGCTATCTAGGGGCGCTCAGTCTCTTGGGGGCTTGGGACTTTTATGTTTTCACACAAGCGCCAGGATAGGAGCCAGGAGACCTACCCTAATGTTAAAGAAGTTAGTAAGGACGCCCAGGGGAGCCCCTCACCCCGCTCCATCCTGTCACCACCACAGGCCCCAGGCCGTCTAGGTCCAGCCCCATCTGACAGTTCAGTTTTCATTCCTGGAGGGCCTCCTGAGTGCCAGGCCCTGGCATCTCAAACCAGCCCCTGCCCTGCCTGGAGCGTAGGCACCTGAGAGCAGACAAATATTAATCACCCAAGTACGTGTAAAACGACAAATGCGACAAGTCTCAGGTGATAGAGGGTTTTATGGGGAGATTTGACCAGATCTGCAATTCAGAAAAAGCCAGCAGGGCAAGAGCTGAGGCTGAAAGAGGAGGAGGAGCCAAGTAGACCGGGAGGTGGAGGGAACTGGGATTTACGAAAAAAACAGAGAGGGAGGGAGTGAGGAGAGTCTATAGAAATGAAAGAAAAAGACTAGTGTGCCTGCAGACGGGTTCGGGGAGGTGGGTTCCACTTTTGGCCCAGGGAACTGTGAGGATTGACCATTCAGAGGAGGGGGAGGGCGTTGGAGAGCTCAGAGTGGGCATTAGTCTTGTTTTTCTAGGCATTGACTACGTTTAGTTTAAGAACTGCTGCGTGTAACTCATCTTCTTGCCCTCAGAACCTAGCAGGTGCAAGATTGTACAATGACTTAATGTTGAATAAGTAGAAATGAGGTTTTACCAAGGTACAATTGGAAACCTTATTAAGGCTGTGCAGAAACATTTTCTAGGCCTTAACTTTCTCAGAAGCCACTTGAAGTTTATTTCCAGATTTACAAACAGGGACAGAGCACAGCTAGCTAGAGACCCCAGTACAGCTAACATGCAAATATTATTTTTAGATCATTGGTTCAAATTGATAAAGTGATTAACCTCACTGTAGTCTTTTTAAGTGACAAGGAAGACCAAGTTTCTCTCTGCTTAAAAGTCTTCAAAAGTCTGGCTTCTAGCTGGCGTTCAATAAATGCTGGTTGGGTGAATGTTGGTTCCCTCAAGTCCTTCCTATGTAGTAATTATGTGAGGTGAAACACCAATCAGAATTAACCGGGGAGGAAAGAGGAAGATGCAGGGAACCAGCTCACCAAATGGAGAAGGCAATGGCAATCCACTCCAGTGTTCTTGCCTGGAGAATCCCAGGGACAGCGGAGCCCGGTGAGCTGCCATCTATGGGGTTGCACAGAGTCGGACACGACTGAAGAGACTTAGCAGCAGCAGCAGCAGCAGCTCACCAAAGGCAGGAAAGGCAGCAGCACAAAACTAGTGAGTGTGAGCACAAGGCCACATGCTTCTGGCTCCAGACTGTAGGACTTGGTTGAAAACATCTTGAGTTCAAGTCTCACACATGCCTAACTACCATAGGTAGCTTTTCCTCACCTCTCAAATCTATCTTGTACGAAGCTTAACTTGTACTATCTTGTACTATCTTGTATGAAGCTTAACTTGTACTATCTTGTACTATCTTGTACAAAGCTTAACTAAGCTACAACTGTGGATCTAAAAGTCCTTTAAAACTAGAAAGCATTTAAAGAAACATAAGATTAAGGTATTAATAAGGAAATTTTCATTGAAGATCTCTTTCTCCCCCCTTTCCTCAGAGATTTGAGGAGTAATGGAGAGGGCCTTGGGAAGGGCTGTGGGTTTTTGCATTATGAGGGAGGGAACTTTATTTGAAAGGAATTCTGCAACAAATCATTTGAAAATGAATCCTCTGATACTATGAATAGCAACTACCACCCCTTTTTGTTAACTGATTAACTTAATACATTATTGCAATTATTTGAGAGAAACCTAACAGAAAAGGAAACTTGTGTGACTGAAATGAGAGAGTAGAGAAAGGCTGAATCACATATGTTAGGTCTTCATTTCCCTGTGTCAGTTCCTCACACCCCAGCTTAAAGCTCCCTTCTTAGTGTTGTCTAATGTGTATTATGCACCTGAAAGGCACTGTTCAAAGCTTAGATCATATCTAGCCAGATCATAGTTGAGATAGATGCAAGCTTGTTTTTCCTTCTCAGGGCCAGTTAGGACTGGGCTACTCTGGCTGGTTCCCTTTGGGATCAGAGTCCAATTTCAAGTTAATCACTATTTAGTTCACTTTCCACAGTATTGTCTTACCTAGAACTTATTATACACAGAGCCTTTTCTTGTACTATTGTCAAATGTTTGGAGCCCCAGAGAGGGAAACAGTTTTACACTGCCTGTATAGAATACTTCTTTGACCTGGGTTCTTTTAACAATGTCTGTGCAGGGAGCTTGCTGCCTTCTGTGGTAACTGACTCACAATGTTACCATGAAGTAAACTCCTTTTGTGATAAAACTAGTCAGGACAAAACATCCCTTCCTGAACTTTCTCATCATAATAACAGCCAGTCTTTACTAAGTGTTATTCAGTGCTGGGTGCTTCTCATGATCTCATATAAGTGACCCCAGCAGCAGCTCTTCTATGAAGCACCTTCTCTTTATTGTCCCCATTTTACAGGCAAAGAAACAGAGGGCAGTGTTCTCTCTTTGCAGCCCAGGTTCTTAACCCCTGCACTATATTACTGTATACTTATCTTGCTTCTATTACATGATAATTATTTCGTGTGTGTTGTGTTCTAACACTGGAGTTTCTTTCTGTTTTAAAATGAAAAGGGAGCTTTGTTTAAGGTGCAATCTGAAAGAGACAGTCTTAACAATGAAAGTGGAACTCTTGGATTAATTTCCTGTCACCTAAAGTGATTTTTTTTTTCTTTTATCAAAGACAGATTAGAATGGAGTAAGAAAAGTTTGAAAATGGAAAAGCCTTAATAGGTTCGAGCTTTAGGTTTAAAAATCCTAAATAGGATTCATCAATCCAACCCCCATTTACAGAACTTTAAAAGTAGACTGTTTTGACCATTTAGAATCTTCTCTTTCACTGAAATAAAGGAATGGTTTCCAGATTTACAATCCATTTTCTATTTCCTCAATTCCTACTTACTGTAGAGCACTTTGTTTCATAAGCATCATGTTTGTAATGCAGTTCTCTGTGGCTAATAAAAAAGTTTACCGGGAAGCACACTTCCTCCTTTCCTTCTTTATCACTCAGAGAAAGGTATATGCCAAGTGCTTATCTCCTCGGCAAAGGCAATGACTTGACATTTTCACTGACTCCTCCAGGACAGCATTTTGAACTTCTGCTTCATTTGAAGAGGGTTGTTTTTGCTACACAACAATTTTACATTTTCGTTTGGGAATAAAGGCAAGAAAAGGATGTCTGCTCATAAGAGAACCCATGTTAATCAGTTGCAATGTACAGACCTTGTTTTGCTCTAGATTCAAACAACAAAAGACATTTAGAAGACAATTAGAAAATGTGAACACTGAATATTTTATGATATTAAATAATTATTGTTACTTTTGGGGGCTGTGATCATGTTTAAAAAGGGGAGTCTTTACCTCTTTGATCAAGAGCGACAACAGGACTAACACAACACAGAAAGCATCATGGAGGAATGGAAACAACAACAATATATAAATGAGAGCAGTGATAGGTAGCATCCGCTGAATGCTTCCTGGTGACAGTCTGTTCTACATACTTTCTAGGTACTCATTTATAGATGAGAATATTGCAGTACAGATGAGCTAAGTAATTTATCTGTTTCACAAAACTGGAAGATGGCAGTGGAAACAAGAGTTGAACCCAGGATTCCAAAACTGTAATTATCATCACAGTGACAAACATTGATGCAGAGTTAATAAACAGAAGACACAATAGCAGTCTCTTATGGATGCCTAACCTTCAGCTAGAGACCATGCTTTGTTTAGATAAAGATAACTGGGAGGTGAATTTGCACTCAGAGCTCAAAAGTGTGCAGGCCTGGGACAAGTCCTAGGCCACCTGGAAGTTTTGTATATGCCTGAAGACTGAACTAAGTCTTTGAATGCACAACAGGTTCTTATATAAAAGTAAAGGAGAATTTGAAGGAAGGAGGTTGTGAAAGTCTAACAAATATAAATAAAAAAGACTGAAAATTAGTACACTAAAATAATGACAATTGGGTGTTTTTATTGCTGGGATTGTGAGGGATTTAAAAAATTCTTATTTATGCTTTTCCTCATTTTCCAACATTTCTACAATATACATATATCACGTTGGTGACTTTTTTAGGAGGAAAATCTTGGAAGTCATAAAGACAAGAACTAGCTTTTATCAAACTCCAGCAAAGGTTAATAAAACAGAGGAGGTCTTTGACCTTCTCTGGCTGTTTAGAAACTTGTAGATCAGATCCATATAAGTTCATTAATTTGGTTCTGCATAGCTGAGTTTATCTCTTTCTCCCTTATATCTGTAACTCAAAAGGAAGTTATTCACTGATAGATATAAAAACCAATCCTAGATTATACAGATGTGCGTTGTTTTTGTAGGGTTTGGTTTTTTTCTTTTACACTGTAGGTTACTACCAGTGGATGTTCCTTTTAAGGAGCCTCTAAAGGATCATGAACCTCTTGAAATTGTATGCAAATCTCTGTGTGTTTGTGAACATATATATCTGTTTTAGAGGAGATGAGTTCACAGTTTTCATACATTTTTCAGGGAACCCCTCAAAAAGATTAAGAACCACTACCTGAAGCAGACCCACCTATAAATCCCAGACAAGGGCAAAAGGAGTCTGAATCTTTTATTAGGAAGCTAGAGTCAAAGTTGGAATCAGGTGACACTGTCAGTTCAGGTGTGGGGTTCAATAATAAGATACTACAGTCAACGAGTTGCTCATAAGCTTGTAATTCAAAATTCAGATTGTAGGGACAGAAATTGTCTAGAACCAGATAGAACACAGCCAAGGCAGTTTTAGTAAATACCTGTCACATGAAAAGGAATTGATTTTAGATTTGGGAAAGACAAGAATTTTTCCGATAATACTTATAGGTCAATATGAGTTAATGTGGCTGAGCTCCCAGATAACTGTGATTATTCCAACTCTCCTTCCTAAGAGGTCTCTCCACATACTGTGAACAACTTACCAGAGATTCAGTGATGATGGACTCACTGCTTTCAGTCACTGCCTTACCACCTTCATTACATTTACAAATATGTCTGAGGCTTTAAAACCTTCAGGGAGTGACTGCAGAAAAGTCATCATCACCATCATCATCATACTTGAAACCATATCATACAAATGCAGATTACTGTAGGGTCAGGATGCTCCACAAAATAATAATGATAACATTTGGTTTGGATTGTATAGCTTAGAGAATGAGAATAACTTATGCCAAAGATTGGATGGTTAGTTGGACTGGTTCTCATGGAACACTGGATGAATTTATTTCTTTAAATTCGATACAGACATTGTAGCAGGCACTTTTGTGGAGGATACAAAAGAAATAGAAGACCAAGTTCTTAACATGAAGACACTTGCAGTCTTTTCAGGAAACAGGAAACAGTACAAAGTAATATTTCCATATAGAGTACAGCATTTAATTCAGCGTGGTCAAGTGCTAAATTACAACCATATTCAGAGGCTAGTTGAGGGCTCTTGAAAATTGCTCTTTGACAATAACACACATATGCATACACATATGCATACACACATGCATACACAGAAAAGAAAATTAGTAATACTTTAAAGTATTGTGTTTGGAAGACATCTTCTACTTCAGTTTTATATTCTTCAGGGGTCTTCTGTATTCCAGTTTTTTATCAAGTCACATTAGTTTAAAAGGCAAACATCCATACACAGATGCATTTTCTATTGATGAATTTTTCAGGCTGAACATTTATATACCTAATTATCAACAATAAGTATTGTTCTACTTTATTTGACAGAGTCGGGTAATGTCAGGATAAATATTCACTTATTTAAGCCACACATAGTGTAGTTTTTCTGCATTTAAGAGACACACTTGCATTTGATAATTTTGCTTACCATTTAAATCTCAACCATAGTTTTTCAAATATGGACAATATGTGAAGATTTGTCTTTATCTCTTTTAACTTTTTGTAAAAATTAATGATAAAATTATTTTTGGTTTCTACTTATATGTGGGTTAATTAGATAAGAAATTTTTAAAATTCACATTTGAAGAAACTAGGGGAGGTTTGGGGCTTTCCAGGTGGCGCTAGTGGTAAAGAACCTCCTGCCAATGCAGGTGACATAAGAGATGCAGGTTTGATTCCTGGGTGGGCAAGAGTCCCAGGAGGAGGTCATGGCAACCCACTCCAGTATTCTTGCCTGGAGAGTCCCACGGACAGAGGAGCCAGGTGGGCTATAGTTCATAGGGTTGCACAGAGTTGGACCCAACTGAACTGACATAGCACATGTGCACAGGGAGATTTTAAGACAGAATACATCAATATGTACGTGAGGAAAATTTTCAGGGTTTATAAGTTAAGTTTGAAACTGTAATACAAAACTGTTGTGAGATTCCTGATCACAGAAGCACAAGCCATTTGTCCACAGATTTTCTAACAATGCCATTTGCTAAAGCCACTGTGACAGTCTAATCTATAGGGTACGGCACACTGGGCTGAAAGACAAGCTCTCTGGGATCTGATGGCAGTGCCTTTATTATCTTCAACTGTTTTTTCTTTCTGAAGTGGAGGTCTTAATACCTGTCCACCCATCTCTCAGAGTTTCATGAGGACAAACTGCGATAATAATTAAAAACACTTTTGGCAAAACAGAATGAGTTCAAAATTTTAAGATAAACTTCTTTTTAAAAATATTTATTTATCTTTGGTTGCGCTGGATCTTAGTTGTGGCAGGTGGGCCCTTCATTGCAGTGTGTAGTCTTCTTTCTAGTTGTGGTGCACAGGCTCCGCAGCATGTGGGGTCTTAGACCCCCAACCAGGGACTGAATACACATCCCCTGCATTGGAAGGCGGAAACCACTGGACTCCCAGGGAAGTCCCTTAAGATAACTAAGAAAAAAATTGATTTAAGTGAAAATCAAGTGGAAGTATAACAATAGTTGCATGTTTCCCCCAGACTGCCACAAAAGTCCAGGAAAATTCCATTTAGGGAGACTCTAAATTCTCTATTACTTTCAAAGCATTCTTTCCCACAGTGGTGATTCCAGCCACATGCATTCTGTGAAACAACATCTGCCCCTTACTCTGTTGCTGGTAAAGTATAAAGAGCGTGGGAAAAGATGAATGATTTGGAGAAAAGACACTTAGGGTAGAAAGGAGATTACTGTTAACAAATGGTTGTTAAAGTTCTTTAAGAAAAGGTTCCACCTAAGGATTTGTGGCAAGCTTATCAGATAGTCTAGTCACCAAGGCAGCAATGGGAGAAAAACTCTTCAGGATGTCACTTAAGAGCCTGTGTTTTCTTTTTTCCAACTTCATATCTTTACACCACCTCTCATTTGTCTGTACTCCTTATTCAACATTTCTCTCTTCCCCCAAAGCCTTGCTAGAGGTGGGAACTTCAGGTCAACAAAGACTTAAGTACATTTTTCTTGAGGAAATTTCGGAGTATTTCCTGCTTTTGTCCGTAATTCATGATCTTCTACCTGTTTTTCTTGGGTAAAAGAAACCAATGGCTAGAAACTTTCTAAATCTTTCTCCTACTGCTTCCTACACCTTCCTGGAGGCATTCTTGTTTACTCATTGCTGGTATTGAGAGCTTTTAAAAGGGTTAAATCCATATTGCTATTCCAGAATCTTTGAAAAACACAAATGTCTAGTAATGGAGAAATGGTTATATAAATTACAATATTCACTTCAAAATTTACTATGTAACTATTTTTAAAAAAATGAAGTTTCTAAAAACAAGGCAAGAGCTTGTAATAAAGTTAAAGTGTAAGAAGTACATACAATACAGTCATAATTATATATAGATACTTGAGTATAGGTGGGTTTTTTTCTGCATGCTTTTCTATATTTTACCAATTTTCTTTCATTAGCATGTTCATTTTATATTAGAATAGAATGCCTTTTGCCTTTGTATTTTTTTCCCAGCCAAATCTTAATCGCTTTCACATTGGTTAATAAGAATAAAAGCATGTATAATCTTAACAATAATTATTAAAAAAGAATTCTGGGAGGATTTGGTGAACAAGGAATGAATGAGTTCACTCCAGACCATTCACCTTTAAGTCAGTGTTAGAGCTCAATCTGTTATGTGCAAAGTAGGAAGTGGCGAGGTCACTGTAGCTTTGTGATAGACTTCATTTAACTTCAGCCACTGCAGGCATGGATACCTCGAAAGACCCCATTACTGCTCTTCCCTTCATCCTTCACTATCACTTTCCTTTCCAACTTCCCATTTTATTTCCATGTCTCTCCAATGACTTAAATCAATGGGCAGGAAGGGAGGGGGAAAAAATGAAGCAGGTCAAACTTAAAGGTACAGGAAAGATTCTTTTTTCCTTACTTCTATCTCTGCAGGCAGGAGAGGTCCCTTTGGACAAGTTCTGAGAAATAGAACTATTTCATGTGACTGAGCACTCAACTACTTCTGCCAATGGAGCTTGTGACCCAGTTGTGGGAGTGGAGTTGAGTTCCCTTTTATTTCTTCAAGTGACTTTTTAAAAGGCACTGGAACTTGTAACAGTTTCTTTCTTCTTCTCTTTCTTTTGAACACTAAAAATTCACAATAATAATTAATATTATCCTGTTAACATTTTGTGAAATGATCAAGGCCTAAAGCAGCTTTTCTGGCATAAGATTTTTGCAATATCTAATGTTATGTGGCAGCCCGGATGGGAGGGGAGTTTGGGAGAGAATGGATACATGTATATGGTATGACTGAGTCCCTTTGCTGTCCATCTGAAACAATCACAACATTGTTAATCGGTTATACCCCAGTACAAAATAGTAAGTTTAAGAAAGACATTGTTGTAATACCATATTCAATAAAGTTTTGTGGGCAGAGACTGTCTAAAGTCATAGAGTAGTGCATATTCAGAAGCCCCTTAAATTCTTCATTAGCTCTCTAAAGATACTCAAAATTAACACCAAATAAATAATAAAAGTGTTCTGTGATATTCAAACAATATTTTTTCAACCGTTGAAATTTTGTGGAGGAAAACTGTCTCCAGAAAATTTTGCCTTTGCTGTTTATTTTGTAGCATGTAATTTGTGCAATTTTAGACAAGTCCCCTAAGTACTGTCTAGTAGGGAAGAAAAATAAATATTTGTAAGTTGAGAAAGAAGAACAATAACAGATGTATGTCCAGAGTACTACTCTCCCTGGGAGTCCAGAAGGTCAGCAGCAGAGTCTTAAAATGAAAGTTTCCAGGCAAGATAGCGAAAGAAGAGGGGCCCAGGCTAAGGGAAGATCATGTTCAAAGGCACTGCTGTGTGAAAAAAAATCTTTATGAAAATGAAAGCTACTTGCTGAAAATAGCTGAAGACAAGGCCAAAGAAGCAGATACTAGCTACCTCACAGAGCTAAATGCAGGGAGTTTAAGGAGTTTGGACTCTGCTGTATAGACAGAAGTATCAAAATGACCTCAGGAAGAGTTTTACTGGCCAGCACAGCTGTTGTAAGATAGTTGTAGGCTTGAATGCCTCTAAGTGGGATAGGTCTTTTCCAGGTCCATACTGCCTCCTGCTTGGCTGTATCATATCATTGACTTTGCACATTTAAATACCTGGCAGTGAAGGCATTGTCTCAAGAAACCTCCAGGTAGATGATGGAGAGCCATGGAAAGAATGGACTAGGACAATGGCATGATCCAATTTGTAATTTAATAAGGTCAGGCATACAATGGAGAACAAGGTTTGTGACAGTTGGTGGCACAAACTGGAAGGAAAGGCTGGTCAGAAAGATTATTTAGAAGATAGAATCTATAGGACTTGGTAACTGATCAGGTGTGGAAGATGAGGGAGGAAGTCTAAAATGGCTTCTAGGTTCTTTCTCTGATAAACTGGTAGATTGGGATATCATTCACTGAGATGGCTTTGCAAAGGAAGTAGCAGGGTAGAGGCAATGCAGGGATGTTCAATTTGAGACCAGGTAAGTCTAAGGTCCTGTGGGCAAGATGTCTAGTGGGCTAGTGAGATAGATCCTGTGGACATCCTGATCCAGATCCAAGCCACACTGTTGAGCCCAAGCTTCTCTTAATTCTGTTTGTTCACCAGCTTCCTTGACTATATCCCAAGGAGACGCTAGACTTCCATTCTCACTTGTCCCTACCTACCTCAGTTCTCAATTTGTATCCATCCTGTAGAGATTTCAAGGAGGAGGAATGTAATTATGTTTCATCTTCTTGTGACTATTCCCTCCCTCTTCCACCTGTCAACTAACTGCCCCAAGGTTGTTTGTGCTATTATTGCTAGGAGGCAGTTGTGACTGCATGGTTAACCACCCAACAGCCCATGCTGAGAGCTGTGGGCTGCATGTGAACATGCCTGCCAGCAAGAAGTGGTAGACATCCAGCCTTGGCCTTGAACACATCTGGCACAGAAGGCTTCCCTGTCCAGTAAAGATGGGCTGATTTGTCTGTAATAGGCCCCTCTACTGGAGGGGGTGGAGCTCAGGCTGGGTTGTTCATGGTGCAGGAACTCACAGCAAAATCATTCTTAGAAGCTTGCAGGACACCTGCCAAAGAATTTCTCTGGGCCATAAAGCATTTGTATTGCCTTCAGCAATTTGAAGCTTTCTCCTCTGGACCTAAGAGGGATTTGGGTTCTATAAATAAGATCTACCTAAAGCATGCCTCAGAATGACCAAATTCTTATGAGATTTGGGCATGTGAAGCTATCTGGAAGATGAAACAAATGACTGGTGAGTGCAAACCAGGAAGGACCTCCACCCAGGAGATATACTCAGTGGTATCCCTCTACAGAAACGTAGGGCTCCGTGAACCTCAAGTAGCTCCTTGATGCTTTGGGTAATCTACATACTACCCGTTGAGATGGTGGGAAGGAATATCTGGATTAAGGGTAAGAGAAGATCCCCCAGAGAAGGGAATGACTCCCCACTCCAGTATTCTTGCCTGGAGAATTCCAGGAACAGAGGAGCCTGGCAGGCTAGAGTCTTTAAGGTCACAAAGAGTCAGACACGGCTCAGGGACTAACACTTTCTCTTCAGGGTCATTGATGCTTGTTTGAATACATTTGTTTATTTGTGTTTTTTTAACTATTAAAATGCTGGTTGACAAGCTTGAAAAAAAAAATTTATGGCTTTATTCTATAATGGTTGATATTGGCCTTATCCTGCAATTGATTTTGACTAATTTTTGCTTTTTCAATAATGCTTTTATTTTCAATTACTTTTAGAAAGGCTTTTCTCTGCTTGAGGAAAAAAAATTCAATTTTGGACAACCAGGTTTTTTAATAAAAATTAATCCACTAAGGATAATTAAACCAGGACATACCTTTGATAATTTCAGAATGATTAAGAGAGAGCCAAATAGCCTGTGTGCAGGAAGCCCCTTGATTTTTGTCATGTTGTTAAGCAACAAAGTTAGTTAATGAGGTTTGAAAACTTTCTAACCTTTTGTGTCAAATTCCAGAGTAAGCAGATACTATCCTGTTAGGGCCTTGTCATTTTATTTCAAACTGTAATTATCATCATTATCAACAAATATAAACAAAGAGTTTCACTTTGTCTAGCACTTTAATGAGAGCCATTTGTGTTTTTGTTATTGTTCAATGAAACTTGAGATAGCTCAGATCCTTGTTTGCGGAATTGAGGGTTGATTAAATTTACTTCAAAGTTCACTTTGAGACCTAAAACTCTTAATATATATAAATTTCTATATAGAAATTTATCACATTCATAGTAATGTTAGTAATATTTATGTGATAATAGAGATTAGTAAATAGCACTTTGTTAAATTCTTGTTTTTTGGAATGTCCACAGAGCCATTTAGAAATTCAGTTAGCATATAAGCAGGAGGAAAGAGTGAAGTTTCTGGAGTTGTAGGCAGTTCTGGGTCTGAAACCCAGCACCATCACTGACTATCTGTGTGACCTTCAGCTAGTTACCCTCTCAGTTTCTACATTTGCTCATTTTTAAAGTGGGGACGTAATACTGTCTATTTCATGGGTTGTTGTGAAAGGTAAATACTAAGCACTTAAATCATTTCCTGACACATAGGAAATGTACAGGATATGGTAACTGCTATTATTTTCTATCATCAACACAATCAGGAATGTGTAGAATCAAACAGAATAAACATCACTTTATCATTCATCATTCTATTCTAATTTATATTTGATACTTTTAGATTGGTTATTCGTATTATCAAATATAAAATAAGTCTGACTCCCTCACTCTATCTGAAAAGTTATATTAATAGAAATCTTTCTCTACTCCCTTGCAGGTTCTTCTTTCTAGCTAACCTGCCCTCTTGAATTGGTGGTATCTAAGGATATTCATATTGTGATGGTCCAGCTGGTCTGGAAAAGGCCTAGAACCCCTCGTGGCCTGAATGCACAACTTCCCAGACCAGTCCCCATCTGAGTCCCTGTCATGACAATGATGGAGAGACCGCCTCACTGATCTCCTGGTACAACTGCTCCCACCTTCATATTCCTAGAGAGATTGGTGTGAACCACCTGTATGTGGCCCTGAAACCCCCTGGCAGTGTCCCTCTACTAATCCCTGTTTGACTTTATGTGACTTGACCTGAAATGTTCCCTGTTGTTTTCAGGACCTCATTGACAGTCATCTCTAGCTCTCACTTCACCCTTTCACCAGTGATAGCATCTGTGTATTATAGTTATATATGGGTCTGTCTGCCTTGCTAGCATAGTTAAGAAGCTCAGTAATTGTGGACCTAACAGATGAGTGAATGCATGAAAGAAAATAATTTCCATCCTTAATAATGGTGCTCAGGATTAGCCCAAGACAAAGTTTTTAGAGATCTCACAATTACTTTTGTTTCTTCAGACTTTGGAAACTGTCTTACTTCTCCCATCAGGTGGATTCCCTCATGCCTACCTTTCTCTGTCCTGTACTCTGCCTGAAACTTTGTATGTGTTACCTTTACTACAACCTTGAAGGCTGGTTTTGTTTTCCTCATTTTACAGATGAGGACAGCTGAAGCTCACAGAGATAGAAGGCAACTAGCCCAAGACTCAACATTAGCAAAAGGATTGGATTCCAGGTTTGTGGCCTCCAGAGCCCATTGCTCTTTCCACCACACTGCATCATCGCCAGGAGGAGGACTGGCAGGTGGTGACATCTGTTATCTGACTGCCCCATAGTCTCAGGTGTATATGGGTGGAACTCCAAAACTTTCACAGATACGTAGTACTGTTTTGAGGTATGGGAGAAGGTGGGTGCTAGAGTCTGCTTTCCACGTGGTGGAAGAGTTTCAGATGTCACCACTGGCTTGTCATTGATATTTAAGTTCTTTTTGGCTCAAAGAAGGTTTCCTATTAAAATAATGAAATTTTCTTGGGGAGAGTGGGGCATCTATGATAAGTATTTTGTATACCTTACCAGTTCAAGCTTAAATGACGTAAGTTAGACAGTGAATATATATACATATATATATTCTTGAAAGTGAAAGTGAAAGTCGCTCAGTCATCTCTGACTCTTTAGGACCCCATGGATAGTCCATAGAATTCTCCAGGGCAGAATACTGGAGTGGGTATTCCTTTCTCCAGGAGATCTTCCCAACCCAGGGATCGAACCCTTATATATATTTAATTTATATGTATAATATAAATATATATAAATACTTTTATGAATATATACTTATATATTATCTATACTTATATAAATGTATAGTTACTTATACAATGTATAGTTACGTATATAAATATATCATTACAGTTGCATGTATTCTATTCACATAGAATATATAGTTATATGTATTTATATGGAGAGAGTTATATATAGTTTCTATCTAAATATGTTAAATTATTTTTTTAAATCTTCTGGAGGAAAATTTCAATTGTTCTTGAGTCATCTCTTAAATATTGCCGTTTAAGTGAATCCAAAGAAGAATTTTAGTATTTTAATTTTCTAGAAGATTAATCTTATAGATGTATGCTTTGATATTTTTATCAGTGTTGCATTTGTACATAAGAGTAGCTTCTTTTTTCTTATTCTAAAGCAATACATTAAGTTAAAACAATGAGATTCATATCTTTCCTTTTTGCTGTTTTAGAATGGTCACAGTGGGCTCAATGAAATATTTCTAGAAAGATGTAAATACCTCACTGAGTCTTTCTTAGTAAAATGTCAAAGTTTTAAAAAGTTTTTTTTTGACAGAAATGTCAAGATTGGAGCAAGATTATTATTGTTTGCATTTATGGGGAGAAATAATTTGTTGTTATAAAGGAGTTAATGACTGGATTTAGTGCAATGAGGCTCCAAAGAAGGTATTTTTAAAATCAAGGGTAGCCTGACAGGAGAAAAATGCACATCATTAGATGCAATTGCTACATAAATGGTCTTTTTGTTTTAGAGTGCAGTTTATAGTAATTGAAAAAAAAATCCCATATGCCATTTTCATTGTTTACTCCATTTGTTTTCTTTCTGTGTAATTGAATTTCACACAAAAGAGAGAATGAAAACTTTTGAATACTGAAATACTGAAGCAATATTTTCAGGTGCATCATTGTATTTTCTACAGATTCTTTAATTTTAGAGCTTAGCTCTTGGTAAGTATTCTCCAGGGTGTATGTTTGTGTGTGTTTGTGTTTTATGAGACTTGAAGAAGGAGAATGACATCTCTTTTGAGACCAACCTCTGATTCCATTGAATGTTGCATTTCTTAAAACATCAAAAAATTGTCTTTCAGTCACGTTTTGGGTTTATTTCTGACTACTTGCCAAAGCAGGCCTTATTAAAATTAGGAGACAATTCTATTTCACATTTTGTAGGGCTGTGTATCCAAAACTACAGAAACACAGATATATAGGACTCTGCCAGACAAACATCATCAAAAAACATTTGAGATGCAATTCTATACCACGGCACATTTTCCCATATTTTTTTGTCAGTATTTGGGTGTTTATACTTGGGTAAATGAATTTGTGGAAAAGTCAGTATGTCCTCATTTTGAAGCAGCAAATCTTTGCTACTGTTTCATTTTATGAATGATGTGGAGCATTGGCATGTGGGAATAAATGGGAAAGTATAAGACTTAGAGCAACATTCAAAAGATTTAGAGAAATGACAATGAAAATGCCTTGCATGGAGTTCAGCTATAAACCTATGGATATGAGGAACAGAATGGTTCGCCTTCAAGCTTCACTGGTTGTTTTAATTTTTGTGAGTCAGGCCTGCTATCTAGAGTTATGGCAGGCAAAAGAAATACTTACAAGGAATGTTCTGAATACAGATCTCTGAACCTCATTATATTAAGCTTTTCATTATTGGAAGGTGGTTCTATGAGACTCAGAATCATGTGAGCCATTGGGAAGAAGGAACTAGTGCAGTTTTATGGGTGAGGATAGTACTGATGGGTGAGAGGAAAAGAAACCAATATTCCTCAGGAAGAAATGGAGTAAGCAAGGTATAAATGACAGAGAAGAGTGCTTATTAATTTATATCAATATTTTCCCTCATTTGACAACTATCTACATCAACTATGTGTGAGGCCCTTTACTGGATTGTGGTAAATCTGAAAAAATGCCAGTGGGATTGATAGGCTTTGGTATATTATTACCATTTTACATTCTATTTCTTTCTTTTTTAAAAACTGAGAAATAATTGACATATAACACTGTGTTAGTTTTAGGTGTACAACATAATGATTTGATATATGTGTATAGCAAAATGATTACCACAATAACAGTTATAATTTTTATCTTGTAAGGAGAACTTTTAAGATCCACTCTCTTAGCAACGTTCAAATGTGCAAAACAGTGTTGTTAACTATAGTCACCATGCTGTACATTATATCCCAATGTAATGTATATATTTATCTCATGACTGAAATTTTGCACTCTTTGACTACCTTCACCTCTCCCACCCCATGGCCCGACACTGACAACCACCATCTACCCTTCCATGTCATTTTAACATGAATGTATTTTGCCCAAAATTTAGTTTGACTTGAGTGCAATTAAGAATCATCATTATTGGGGTTTCCCTGGCAGTTGAGTGGTTAAGACTCTGTATTGCCAGTGCAGGGGATGTGAGTTTGATCCCTGGTTGGTGAATAAGATCCTGCATGCTGTGTGGTATGACTTGAATAAAGAAATGAGACTGTCGATACAATAAAAGAAAAGAATATTTATTTTATTCACTTGGACAAATATGTGCAATCTCATCTAAGAGATTGGTCTGTGGTACTTTGGTCTATGATAAAGTAACAGTATGTTTATAGTGTTCTTATTCAGAATTATGCGTAATGATTGTAAAATGCAGATCTAATTTCTGGTTCATATAAAGGGTAGACTAGGCAATATATATCATAGCTCAAAATTTTGGATTCTTATGAGAAAACTGGTCTTAAGAGAGGATACTCCTTTTCTTTTTAGTTGATCTTTCACAAGAGATAATGAATAGATGGGGATTCAGTATGACCCAATCTGGACTTTAAGAATCATGCTTTTAAAAAAGCCTCATGGGGACTTTCCTGGCAGTCCAGTAGTTAAGATTCCACGCTTCCTGTGCAAGGCACACAGGTTCAGTCTTTGTTCAGGGAACTAAGATCCCACAAGCCACACTGTAGGGCCAAAAAAGAGCCTCATAACTGTTTATTGCGGAGAAAGCAATGGCACCCCACTCCAGTACTCTTGCCTGGAAAATACCATGGACGGAGGAGCCTGGTAGGCTGCAGTCCATGGGGTCGCCAAGAGTCGGACATGACTGAGCGACTTCACTTTCACTTTTCACTTTCATACATTGGAGAAGGAAATGGCAACCCCTTCCAGTGTTCTTGCCTGGAGAATCCCAGGGACGGCGGAGCCTGGGAGACTGCCGTCTGTGGGGTCGCACAGAGTCAGACGCGATTGAAGCGACTTAGCAGCAGCAGCAGCAGCAACTGTTTATTGATATCATTTTGCTATTGAAAATTGTATACAACCGTCTTCTTGGTATAACCACCGACACTGTACATTTACAGCATGTTAACTTGGAATTCTCTGGGTCAGTTTCCACACTGCATTTGTGTGAACATTTTATTTCTAGAATCCATCAACTCATTAGGATCTGCAGAAAATACAAGTGTAGTGGCAAAACAAACTTTTTCGAAAAGGAATAGTCCAAGAGCCTGGCAAATAATTTCTGGGTGATGCAGCATTTAGAAAAGTCCATGAGTCTAAACAAGATACAGCCTTCAAACATGTATTTTTCTAACAAGCAGAATGGTTGTTGTTGGGTGATAGTTTACCATGGGTCGCTCACATTTCTGCATGTCTTGTGAGCAGAGGCATTGATTGTACTGGTTCCAGCCCCTCTTTTCAAAGATATTTGTATAGTAAATGGCCTTGGAAAATAGAAGTACTACTTCCTGCAGCAAAGGAACAGGTTTATTTGCTGCCAATTATGAAAGATTCTGGAAGCCCCAATGGCTCAAGAGGTAAAGAATCTGCCTGCAATGCAGGAGATGCAGGAGACAGGTGTTCAATCCCTGTGTCGGAAAGATCCCCTGGAGAAGGAAATGGCAACCCACTCCAGTATTCTTGCCTGGGAAATCTCATAGACAGAGGAGCCTGGCAGGCTACAGTCCATGGGGTCACAAAAGAGTCTGACACGACTGAGCACACACATGTAATGAAAGGTATGAAAGATTCAGGGTTCCTCTGCCGTCATGCAAACCAGTGCTTGGATACATGTTATCTGGCCCCTTTCCTGTCATCCTGTGGGAACTCTGGGACTCTGGGAATCAGTGCAAGAATGTGCTGATGCTTTGGTTAGTGGTATTGGTCTGAGTAGTAAATTCTTTTGTGTCTTACTCAAGAGTATCATGGTTTGTACCATCATTCATGAATCCATGGCAGGCTTACAGGTTAATTTGCAGGGCATAATCTCAGAGTCTTCACAGTCCTTGGCTGTCAGTACTATAATTCATAAATAAATTTCTTCTTCATGTGTGCCTGTCATTCTGATGACCTTACTATTTTTTTAATTAAAATTAAAAATTTCTTTTCCATAATGGTTTATTATAGCATATTGAATATATCCTGTGCTATACAGTAGGACCTTGTTGTTTATCCATTCTGTATATAATAGTTTGCATCTGCTAGTCCCAAACTACCAATCCACCCTTCTCTCACTCTCCCTCCCCCTTGGAAATTACAGGTCTCTATGTCTATGAGTCTGTTTCTGTTTCATAGATATGTTCATTTGTGTCATATTTTAGATTCCACATGTAAGTGATACATGGTATTTGTCTTTCTCTTTCTAACTTATGTCACTTAGTATGGTAATCTCTATGTCCATCCATGTTGCTGTAAATGGCATTATTTCATTCTTTTTTATGGCTGAGTAATATTCCATTATATATTACATATATATATATCACATCTTATTTATCCACTCATCTTCCAATAAACATGTAGGTTGCTTCCATGTCTTGGTTATTGTAAATAGTGCTGCTGTGAACACTGAAGTGCATGTATCTTTTTGAATTATAGTTTTGTCTGGATATATGCCCAGGAGTAGAATTGTTGGAGCATATGGCAACTCTGTTTTTAGATTTTTGAGGAATCTTCATGCTGTTTTTTATAGTGCCTACATTTTGATAGTGCCTACATTCCCAACAATGTAGGACAGTTCCCTTTTCTCCACACCCTCTCCAGGATTTGTTATTTGTAGATTTTTTAATGATGGCCATTCTGACTGGTGTGAGGTGGTTCCTCATTGTAGTTTTGATTTGCATTTCTCTAATAATTAGCGATGTTGAGCATCTTTTCATGTGCCTATTGGCCATCTATGTCTTCTTTGGAGAAATGACTTTCTAGGTCTTCTGTCCATTTTTTGATTGGGTCTAATGGCCTTACTAGCTGTATAATTAATAAAAGAAATGAAGTGATTGCCAATCTCCTAAAATAATGCTTAAGAATCTTAGCATCTTCTTCCTTTCCTACACTATCCCCCATCTAAATTGTTAGCTAGGAGCCAACTTTGAATTTAAGGAAAGAAAAAGTTGATTGAATCGTTTGCCCCTATGAATTCCTTGTTTGTTCAGACATCACTCATTTCAAAAAGAGAGAACTGAGAACGCCAAGGCTGGGATCTGCCAAAGGTAACAAAGTAGGGAGCCTGGCCTGTGATGGAAGATTTCCTGTAGTTCAGGTCATTTCCAGGATATTCACGTATGACTGGTGCATGTTTTCTCTTCTTGTGAGATGAGGAAGTATTATTGTATTTCCCCTTAAGATTTAAAAACAATAAAATAGGATCTAGAATGGTAGTGTGGCACAATGCTTAAAAGTAAGACCATGGAATCTGCTGTATCAGTTTGTGATCTGGTTCCACCTGTGTAAACTTTGAGCCAAGTTTCTAACGTTTTCCGGGTTTCAGTTCCGCTACCTTTAAAATAGAAATGAGAACAATATTGTCATGTCATAGAGAACAGCCGTGATGATAAAAGGAGAGGAGGCCAGGAACACTGCAGGACACCTAGTGTGTGCTCATCAAATGCTAGTTGTTACTATTAACTCTTTGTTAAATATGTACCTGACAGTTAGCAAATGACTTGCAAAGCTGGTTGACAAATCATGCAATAGCATCCTTCATCCCAAACAAATTGTTTTCAAGATGGAGACAATTATGGATGGAGAGATCAGTGGTTAATGTCTTTGCTGCTATTAGTTCATGTGGTTTCCCTAAGAGTTTCTGTGTTCCTTTCTAGGTCTTGCTTGGAGTTAGGCTCTTTCACAAATGATTTGGCTCTTAGGTGCTCAGAAATTTCATTTCTACTTCAAGAACTTTATAGGGATTCCTCTCAGAATAGAAGTAGCGGTGTCAAGCTTCATGGCCAAAGAATGGGTTTTAGCTTCATTTTTATTTTCTCTTAGAACCATATAAAAAGAATGGTTTTTTTCCCTCTATTATTTGCATCTTGCAAAGTAAGAAATCTGACCTTATGGTTCTATTATCTTTTATTTGCATAGTTTACAAAAGCTACTGTTTAAATCCTATGATTCATTTTTTTTTAAAAAAAGTTTAAAACCTTTAACTATGAATTAGTAAAAAAATAGAAATGTAGGGGTTTTGGAAAATATGGCTGTCCAGTGGTTCTCAAACACAGTGAACAAATAACGTATTCACTGCTCCATGGAGAAATGAGAAAAACAAGTATAATATAAAAAATTTAAAGTTAAATATAAGAATAAAAGTCATTTATTCTTTCTAAATTTTAGTGTTATTAAAATATAATCTTTTCTATGAAGTGCTGCTTATGTACTGGGTTTTAAAAAAAATATTTTAATTTGGAAAAAGTGAAAAAAAGGCAAACTCATATTCCCTTAATTCTTTTTTAAAAATTGGTTTTGAAGTCAAAAAATAAAAGAACCAAGGGTAATTATAATAGTGATCACTTATGCAAGGCTTCTTACTAGGCCTGGTTATAAGAGCTTTGCAGACATTGATTTATTTAATTCTTGAAATTAAAAGATGCTTGCTACTTGGAAGGAAATCTATGACAAACCTAGATAGTAAATTAAAAAGCAGAGACATCACTTTGCTGTCAAAGGGGTCCATGTCATCTAAGCTATGGTTTTTCTAGTAGTCATGTTTGGCTGTGAGAGTTGGACCATAAAGACGGCTGAGTGCCAAAGAATTGATGCTTTTGAACTATGGTGCTGGAGAAGACTCTTGAGAGTCCCTTGGACTGCAAGGAGATCAAACCAGACATTCCTAAAGGAAATCAACCCTGACTACTCATTGGAAGGACTGACGCTGAAGCTGAAGCTTCAGTACTTTTGCCACCTGATTCAAAGAGCTTACTCTTTGGAAAAGATCCTGATTCTGGGAAAGAGTGAAGCAAAAGGAGAATGGGGCAGCAGAGGATGAGGTGGTTAGATAGTGTGGTTGACTCAATGGATATGAATTTGAGCAAACTCCAGGAGATAGTGGAGGACAGAGGAGCCTGGCGTGCTGCAGTCCACGGGGCTGCAAAGAGTCGAACATGATTCAGCGACTGAACAACAATAATAAGGAACTCTATGAGTTGAATACTGATATTATAACCAAGTTTCTCAGATGGACTTCCTAGGTGGGGCAGTGATAACGAATCTGCGTGCCAGTGCAGGAGACTCAAAAGATTCAGATTCAATCCTTGGGTGGGGGAGATCCCCTGGAAGAGGAAATGGCAACCTGCTCCAGTATTCTTGCCTGGAAAATTCCATGGATAGAGAAGTCTGGCAGGCTATAGTCCATGGGATCGCAAAGAGTTGGACACAACTGAGCATGTATGCACGCCCACGCGTGTGCACACACACACACACAACCAATTTATAGATCAAGAAATAGAAACGGTAGAGTTGAGTAATTTGACTCAGGTGACACAGCTAACAAACAGTAAAGATAGGGCTCAAACCTGTGATTCTGGATCTAATATCTTCCTTTTGCTCTTAGTTACTCTGAGAAGAATCCTAGAAACTTTCATTGAGCTAGAAATCTGAACATAGTATATTTGAATATTTAGAGGACATTTTGGCAATGTCTATCAAAAGCTTCAAAACTGTGTCTGTGCTTTGACCCAGATTTCTAGGAATTTATTCTAAAGAAAGAATTACGGCAAAACATATGTAAAAGGGCATTGATTATAACACTGTATACATTGGAGAAAAATAGAAACTAATTAAATGCCCCCATAGAGGGAATTGTTTAAATAACAGAACAGCCATGCAAAGGATAGTAATACATAATTTTAATTGTTTAAACTGTGTTGCACAAAACCCTGGGGTTTACCATCTGACATGAATTAGGGCTTTCCAAATATTTTGTCTGAACTTTATAGATGCTGATGAAGACTGATACATCATTGTATCCAGTCACTGCTGATAGAAACTTTTTGTCTTTATAAAACATAATCTCATAGGTTTATTTTAGGATGAGTAAATGTTCTACATTGGACTAGCAATCTATCTTTATGGGCCGACAGATACCTTTTTTATTTGTTTGTTTTTTTTTTATGAGGATGCTTTGTAGACTAAGTCTATTTTCAACACCAGCTCTCTAGATATGGTGTTATGAGTGTTCCCATTAGGGTTTTCTTGCTGGCTAGCCTTGTCAGCCTATCTCCAATGTGTTCCTTCTACTGAACACAACCAGATTCGCTTCACTAAATTAGCCTGTGATCTGCAGAGTTCTTGAGAGGGAGATTCTTGCCATTATATTTTATTCTACTTTATGCATTAACAGTCATATAAAAAGCTTCTTGGATCTAATCAATAGTATTTTTCCTTGAGACTTCTGAAAGTGGTTAGTGGATCACTGACTAGTGTGGACAACATGAATAGCTTTTTGCAATTAATAAATCTTGAAAATGTTACTGCATCACAGTGTAAGGGAAGAGGCAGTGGTTTTAACAGACAGTTGTGAATTTGCTTTAGTTGTTCACTAGCTGTGGAACACGGCAGGTTATTTTATCCTTCTAAGCATCACACTTCTTGTAATAAAAATGGAATTATTATCTTTCAGGTTGTTATGAGGATTACATAAGGTACATTTAAGCTCTCAACAAATGTTGACATAGAAAGAAGACAGCTAATTTAGATAGGGGAGTTGAGGAAGTTTCCATCAATTTGATTCTCTATAACTATCACCCTAAATACTAGAGATAATTTTAGACATTTCAAGTAATAGAGAGGGATGTATTAAGCCCTTAGCTTTTAAGATGTTTTCTATTTTTTTACACTTAGAAAATCTCTAATTTACATCTATTTAGAATTTTACAACTTATATTAAAGATAATATTATACTCACCCTTTGCTGTGTAAATCTTGAAAAGTTCTCTAGCCAAAGGCAATAAATTTCACTCTGGCAACATCAAAGGCTATTCAAATAATGTAAATAGAAAGTATTGCACAACTTTTTTAGTTTATGGTTCATTTGTACAAAGACTCACTTCATATCAACTTGGCCTTTTGGCTAAGATCATGTGTAGTACAAAGATTCACTGCTGTAGGAGAAGCATCTCAATTATTTTCTGGTAGTGTCAGTAATTTTATGGTGTTCTATTTCTATTCTCTCTCTCTTTCCCTCCCTACCCCCCCCTCAGTTTTCCTTGGCTCTCCTTATTTGAGTTGGGTGACCTTCCTATAGGCTTCCATAGTTTTTGAATCCCAAAGGTAATCTGGGGTGCACTGTTCTGTCACTTTATATGGGTTTCCTCCAACAGATTATAAATTTGCAACGGGCAAGAACTCTGAGTGCTCCAGGCCAACCCTCACCCACTGGCTCCCACCACCCACAGCTGTGCCACTACCATCAGGCTTGGGGTTCTGCACTAATCCACCTTGCCTTCCTCTCCATTTATGTCAGCCCTGATCTCCCAAGTCATCTCTCATCCTTCGAACTCTGATCTCCACATGGCCTCATTATCCCTTTTCTGACTCTATATCTCACTCCTCCTCAACTTTTGAAACCCTTCCACGGTGGCCTCACAACATCCCCTGTACACCTCACTTCTCTGAATATTCTCTTCACCTTCTTGCTACACTGGAGAGCTGGTTCTCCCCAGGACACTGGTTCTTTTGCAGGTGTTGGGCGTTGTCTCTCCTACACTCCTTGTGTAACTAAAAGTGGGGTCTGGCTACTCACCACTCAAAAACTAATAAAGAGGCAAGGTTGGTGGAAAGGAAAGCTTGCTTCACTGTGGATGCTGGCAACTGGATAGAGGAGGGCAGGCCCTGTCCAAAGGTTGACTCTCCCCACTGACAATCAGTGAATCAGTGGGCAAGAGGGAAGGGGCTACATGCAGAAACAGCACAGTCAGCTCTGACAGTCATCTTGAAATTGGTCATTGGTGGTCTGACCAGTGGCACCTTGATTGTTCCACTTGCAGTTAATCTTCAGTTCCAAGGTCAATTTGTTTCCATTTCTTTGAGGCCAGTTCTCGGAATTGTGGCAGTTTATGACATGGCTACAGTCTGATCTTCTTCTCTGGTGGCTCAGCTGGTAAAGAATCCACCTGTAATGCAGAAGACCCTGGTTTAATTCCCGGACCAGGAAGATGCCCTGGAGAAGGGGTAGGTTACCCACTCCAGTATTCTTGGGCTTCCCTTGGTAACTTAGTCAGTAAAGAATCTGCCTGCAGTGCAAGAGACCTGGGTTCGATCCATGAGTTGGGAAGATTCCCTGGAGGAGGCAAGGCAACCCACTCCAGTTTTCTTGCCTGGAGAATCTCCACTGACAGAGGAGCCTGGCTGGCTGTAGTCCATGGGGCCTCAAAGAGCCAGATAGTTTGAACGACTAAGTACAACACAATCTGGTCATTGTGTAGTTAACTTCTTCCGCCTGGTTGGAGTTTCAGTATCTATATGACAGCTCACAGAATATGGCTCAGAATATTATCTATAGCCCTTGAGAAGGAACTAAAGGTCTTTGACTTTGCTTACTGACTAAACTATTATTATTTAGTCTTGTTGGACTATTTTTCTTTACTTCTGCATTTTCTCATTTCTCTGATTAAACTTATTCTCTGACTGAAGTTTTTCCACAGACAAAAGGCAGGTGGAAGATCTTGACAGGGGAGGACCACAGGGTCCTGCTCCTTTTCACTTGGGCCTACAAGCAGGGTATATACTGTGGACTGAATGTGACCCCACAAATTAACATTAAAACCTAATCCCCTGTGTGATGGTATTAGGGGTTTGGAAGGTGATTAGGTCATGAGGGTGGAGCCCTTATGGATGAGATTAGTGCCCTTATAAAAGAGACCCCAGAGAGCTCCCTTTGTCCCTTCCACCTTAAGAGGACATAGGAAAAGATAGCCATCCATGAACCAGGAAGCTAGTTCTCACCTGACACCAAATCTACTGACTCCTGGATCTTGGACTTTCAGACTCTAGAACCGTGAGAAATAGATTTTGTTATAAGCCACCCAAGCTCTGGCAGTTTTGTGGTAGTAGCCTAAACAGATTAAGACCAGAGGTATTCTCATGACTACTTCCAGACCATTTTCCAATCCCATCCTCAGTTCTCCTCACTAGCTCTCACTCTCATCAGTCTGTTTCCCACTTTATTGTCTTTTGCCGTGTCCTTCTTCACACATACACCTTCATTCCTTAAGCGTATAGCTCCAGATCCCGCTTTTCCACATTACTCCTGTCAAACTTCCTGATGGTTGTTTTAACCTCATGGGTTATTTTTTCAAATCTTTTCTTGTTTTTTTTGGGGGGTGGGAATTCTCTCCTCCCATGACCTTACCCCAACCCCACCTCATAGCACTCACTCCCATGGTCAATCCTTAGACTTGTCCTCTATCAATAACTGTGACCTATCCCTCATCTCAGTTTCAAGTGAGTATTATAACGGTATTATCATTACTGTTACTATTTGTACACAATTTGTTGAATTGGACTACTCATGAATTGGGTAACCACAGCAAATGAATTACGTTCTTTCAACCTCCTTTCTCCTCTCCAGAGGCTGTTGTGTGGGGAGTTGAGATCAGATATTAGTGACAGAATATGGGAAATGGGGGAAAGGAAGCAAGAGGAACTGAGCCCTGAAAGGATGAAGGGCTTCGAATTAAGCCCTGAAGAAAGAAGTAAAGCCTGGGGGACAGGGAAGTATAGAAGAGTGTTCTATTCTGGAGGAAAAGGCTGGCAGACCTGCTTGTCAGGAGGTGGATGCTGGCTAGTTAGTTAGTTAGTTCAGTTGCTCAGTCGTGTCCGACTCTCTGCGACCCCATGAATCACAGCACGCCAGGCCTCCCCGTCCATCACCAAAGCCATATCCATCGAGTCTACCCAAAGCCATGTCCATCGAGTCGGTGATGCCATCCAGCCATCTCATCCTCTGTCGTCCCCTTCTCCTCCTGCCCCCAATCCTTCCCAGCATCAGGGTCTTTTCCGTTGAGTCAGCTCTTCGCATGAGGTGGCCAAAGTATTGGAGTTTCAGCTCCAACATCAGTCCTTCCAATGAACACCCAGGACTGATCTCCTTTAGGATGGACTGATTGGATCTCCTTGCAGTCCAAGGGACTCTCAAGAGTCTTCTCCAACACCACAGTTCAAAAGCATCAATTCTTCAGCGCTCAGCTTTCTTCACCGTCCAACTCTCACATCCATACATGACTACTGGAAAAACCATAGCCTTGACTAGACAGACCTTTGTTGGCAAAGTAATGTCTCTGCTTTTAAATATGCTATCTAGATTGGTCATAACCTTCCTTCCAAGGAGTAAGCGTCTTTTAATTTCACGGCTGCAATCACCATCAGCAGTGATTTTGGAGCCCAAAAATATAAAGTCAGCCACTGTTTCCACTGTTTTCCCATCTATTTGCCATGAAGTGATGGGACTGGATGCCATGATCTTAGTTTTCTGAATGTTGAGCTTTAAGCCAACTTTTTCACTGTCCTCTTTGACTTTCATCAAGAGGCTGTTTAGTTCTCCTTCGCTTTCTGCCATAAAGATGGTGTCATCTGCATATCTGGAGTTATTGATGTTTCTCCCGGAAATCTTGATTCCAGCTTGTGTTTCTTCCAGCCCTGCGTTTCTCATGATGTACTCTGCATATAAGTTAAATAAGCAGGGTGACAATATACAGCCTTGACGGACTCCTTTTCCTATTTGGAACCAGTCTGTTGTTCCATGTCCAGTTCTAACTGTTGCTTCCTGACCTGCATACAGGTTTCTCAAGAGACAGGTCAGATGGTCTGGTATTCCCATCTCTTTAAGATTTTTCACAGTTTATTGTGATCCACACAGTCAGTCAAAGACTGGCTAAGAAACAGTAAATAGGTTGTAGACTAGAGGCTTACAGGGCACATGGGGTGGAACAGAGAGATTAAAGGCAGCCGAGGGGATGCAAGGCATAGAAAATATTCCAGAGCACACAGTAGGGGCTGAGTAAATACTTGTTGAATAAATGAATAAGTTATATGACTACAGGCTTAGGATTTTGTTGTTTTCTCAAACTGTTTGGGGCTAGAAGTGCAACAGTGTCACATTTTAAGCACAGGGGTGGGGAAGGGCAAAGCTGCTGCTGGCCTAATTTCTTGTGCAAATTAGAAGTGGCTCCAGATCTGGGCTGATGGATTAGAAAAGGGCATCTCCTTTTTCAGGTTCTAAGCAGCTTTCTGTCAACAAGTGTGCTCTGTTTTTCAGCACTGCCATCTTTATCCCTAGGTTGGGGGCAGGTAGATAACAATAATGTGGTCAGGTTCTAAAGTCCCTTCTTCTTCTTTTTAAAAAACGTATTTATTTATTTGGCTGCACTTGGTCTTAGTTGCGGCGCTTGGGATCTTTAGTTGAGGCACATGAAACTCTTCTTTGCAGCTTGTGAGATCTAGTTCCTGACCAGGGATTGAACTTGGGCTCCCTGCATTGGGAGCACCGAAACTTAGCCACTGGGCCACAAAGGAAGTCCCTCTAATGTCCATCCTGAAAGATGTCTTTATACTTAATACATCCCAAGTTGTCTTTATACTCTTTGGACTTGGGCTCCTGTAGTTTCTGAAGGCAAAAATTTGCTTCTTAACTTTTCTGCTGTGACCTCCCTTTTGCTGTAATAGTTGAGGTCAAGGTCTAGTTTGAAATGAAGGTGTGGGAGACTGAGGGTGTAAGTAAGAGATTTCTATTTCTTGCTGGGGGTAAGTAAAGGAAAGCAACATGGATTTATCACTGACCCTTCTTCACTTTCTGTGTCAGACATTTGTTATAGACACTTACCTCCTTTTCCATCCTTACAACAATCTTCCCAGGCAAATATTAGTCGCCGTTATTCTTATGAAGGTCCAAAGAGAGCCTACAACTCGGGCCAGGCACTGGGTGAGGAGTGGAGTGAAGTTTCAAACTCAGGGTATTCCCTGTGCCACATGGTTGCTGTGCAAATTAGAAGTGAAACGCACTGCTAGATGTAAACTCAGGAGGATAGGCACTGTTTTATTTTTTTCACCTTTGCATGCTTCCCAGAGCTTAGCATCATCCCCACCATTAAGCAAATGCTAAATGAAGGTGTGTGGGGTTGAACTGAATGTGGATGAGCAAAGGCTGCTGACCAGCGTTCCACCTTCTCCTCCCCCAGTCATTTTCACGTCAGTCATCGGGATGCTGTCTTCCTAATTTGCTCTTCCAGCTTCCCCTCACAAGGAATGCTTCTCACTAGGGGAATCTGCCTGGTCCAGTGAGCTGTGGTCATTTGACCCTCCAAGGGAGATCTGGAAACTGTTTTCCTAGTGGCTCCCATTGATCCTAGGGGCTGACCATCTCCTTATTGTCTCTGCTTGCCCTTACTTGGTTCTCATTTCCAGATTCTTGAGAAAGGTAATTTTTAGCTCCCTTTTATTGACCTCAATAAAAGCACTACACAGCCTGGGTATCTTCAAATCATTTAATTAAATTCAACTCATTGATTTTGAGATACAAGAGTCGGACACTACTGAGCGACTTCATTTTCACTTTTCACTTTCATGCATTGGAGAAGGAAATGGCAACCCACTCCAGTGTTCTTGCCTGGAGAATCCCAGGGACGGCGGAGCCTGCTGGGCTGCCATCTATGGGGTCGCACAGAGTCGGACACGACTGTGGTGACTTAGCAGTAGCAGTAGCAATAAGCCATTAACTATTTTGTAAACTTACGTTGATATGATGCAACTCTCAACAACTTTAAAATTCACTCCCCTGTATTAGCTTTGGTTTGATTTTCAAACTTGTCTAGGCCATAGAGTTAGTAAATGGAAACCTTTTAGGGTTTGGTTTGAGTGAACTTCCCTGGTGGCTCAGACAGTAAAGAATCTGCCTATAATTCGGGAGATATGGATTCCATCCCTGGGTTGGAAAGATCCCCTGGAGAAGGGAATGGCAGCCCACTCTAGTATTCTCACCTGGAGAATTCCATGGACAGAGGAGCCTGGTGGGCTACAGTCCATGGGATCACAAAGAGTAGGACATAACTGAGCGACTAACACACTTAGAGTTACTCTGTTGCTCACAAGCTGACCTGGTTTCTTAGCTTCTATTATTTAATGGGATGACCCAGAGGGATGGGATGGGGAGGGAGGTGGGAGGGGGGTCCTGGAAGGGGAACACATGTAAACCCATGGCTGATTCATGTCAATGTATGGCAAAAACTACTACAATATTGTAAAGTAATTAGCCCCCAACTAAAGTAAATAAATTTATTAAAAAAAATAAATAAAAATAAAAATAATAAAAAATAGTGCCTACCAGAAATTCCCGGCACTATCCTAAGTGTTTTTCTCACCTGTAGATTGGGATAATAATAGCACCTACTTAATTTATAAGCGTTGTCTTGAAGATGACATGCAGGCATGTGTGTGACATCCTTTGGATGGAGGCTGGAGTGATGACTGCTCAATAGTATTAGTCATTGTGATTGTCATTAGTAATAATCTTGTCTGCTGAGAAATACAACCAGCCACAGAAATGCAGTGCTGCCCTGGCCATTTCCATTTTAAATGATACTGTTCTGAAGACTGTTTGTGAACCTGTCACCAATACTCTTTTCTTTCTAAAAAAATTTTAAAATAACCCTTTAATTTTAGGATAATTTCATATTTATAAGAAAGTTGCAAGATGGCACGGAGCATTCCCCTGTATCCCTTACCTGCATCTCACTTATTTGTCACCACAAAGAAGCCAACATTGGAACACGACGATGAACTAAACCCCAGGCTTTTTCATATTTCAGACACGTCCTTTTTCTGTTTCAAGATCCAAGGTAGGATACCGCATTGCATTTGGCAAATGCTCTCTTCTTCATGAAGCAGTCACTTCTATCAGCCTTATCTCTGTCCTCTGTTCAGAAGAAATGCCACAGGGAGGGACCTGGCATGCTCAGATTCTGGCATTTGCAGCTTGTAGCTCTTCACCTTTTCTCACCAACCACTTTCTTACACTCTGACAGATCCATGGGACTGGTCTGTAACCATGCCACTCTCTAGCTCTGTGACCTAACTTAATCCTCTAGGAATCCTCAATTTTCTCATCTGTACAAGAGGGGTAATAATAATTTCTTCAGGGCCTGGCACATGGTGACTTAAATGTTAATTGTTGCTTTTGTTATATCATTGTGCTTTCTGCTTCAGATCATAAACCAGCCTAGCTCTTGGTTCTGCCCATACTTTTTCAATCCTCTGATGTTATCACAAATATTACTTAGGTTATTAGATGAGTTTGCTGACTCAGAGGCTGCTTAATTGCCAGAGAAGTTTAAATGCCTCTCTTTAAAAGCTATGCTACTTTCCTTCCCTTATAGAGAACTTAGGGATGTACACAGTACCATGAGAGAGAACTGAAATATCAGATTCCCAAGGTTTCTTCCAAATCCTCTCCCATTCTTTATTTTGGTCTATCTTATTCCTAGAACTCTCACCATACTGCCTGCAAAGTGGGGGAGGCCCACCCATCCGTCTGCCATGGGAACAGAACTGGCAGCTGGGGTCTAGGGTAAACGATTTTGAGTATTCAAATCATTTTCAGTAGGATGTGCTTGGATCACATGGTCTTATCAGGAAATTTCATGCAATTTGACATTTCCCATCAGAGTTGCTTAGGAACCTAAGGAAGGCGCTGGCTCTGAATGGCAGGACAGTAATAAATTAAGCAGTCCCAGGTCCAGCCATCTGCCTTAAGTAAATTAAGAGCATAACCCATATGGGATTTATCTAAAATAGCAATTCACATTTTTTCCCCATCTTCTCATTTGTATTCCTCTTTATGTGGGCTCTTGAAATTGACTTAACTTTGCATAGAATATCCCAGCTGTCTTTATCTCCCACCCTCTCCTCCGCATTCAGGCAGCCAACCTCAGATTCTCCTATAGCCCACTAGCAATGTCCTGTGTAATGGAGGATGATTTTGACATTTTATTTTGAGAATTGCCTGATTGGAGGCTGAAGCATTTTAACTGGGTGTTCTTAGCTATGCCCCTGCAGTGTTGTCCTCCACCCTTTCTCATTTATCACATTCTTTTAGTCCCTCCCCATCTCAGGTCCTACTGCCTTTCATCTGTCCTCTCATCTTGTTTTTTTTTTTTTGCTCTTTGTCCACTAGTCATTTTTATAAACCACTTTCATCATGCTACCCTCCAGCTCAAAAATTTGCACTGTTTACAGAATGAGCCAAATGTTTCTACCTTAAGTTCCTCCCTCAAGTTCAAACCTGCCTTTAAACCTCGTCTACTTCTTACCATTTATTACTCTCACTTCACAGTCTGTTTTCTTGACTTCCTCCAGAGCACATCCACTCTGTCCTGCCTCATTTAGTTTAGTATTTTAAAATTACAGCCTGCTTTATCTCTTTGCTTAACTATTTGATGTTCCTAATTCAACTGTAAGCTCCTTTTTTGTTGTGGACTCCATTCTATGCTTATCACAGTTCTAGACACCTGGAGGTGTTTGCTGAATACTGAATGAAAAAATGTTTTGCCACAGTTTTGTTCTGTGGGATGAGATAAGGCAAATAAGTAAGATATATAGTAGGTGAGATGGCCATATGCTATGAAAAGAAGTAGAGGAAGAAGGGGGTTACAAATGTAAATAAGATAGTCAGGAAAGGCTTCCAGAAACAACCTTAAGGTAAAGATGTCGGAGTGGTGAAGCTGAATTCTGTCAGGCAGAGATTTAATCATTTTTAAAAAATCTTTCCTTGGCATAGCACAGTAACATGCACGTGTTGGAAGAATGCAGTGGGAATGGCATGTATCATGGTGTCACCAAAGATACAAAATATCATTCAGATGGCATTTTTTAGTACAAAGGGGCTTCCCAGGTGGCAGTAGTGGTAAAGAACCCTCCTGCTAAATTTAGGAGATGTAAGAGATGCAGGTTTGATCTCTGGCTGAGGAAGATCCCCTGGAGGAGGGCATGGCAACCTACTCCAGTGTTCTTGCTTTTCCTCCCATGGACAGAGAAGCCTGGCAGGCTACAGTCTATAGGGTCGCAAAGAGTTGGACATGACTGAAGTGACTTGGTGAAGTGAAAGTGAAAGTCGCTCAGTCGTGTCCAACTCTTTGTGACCCCATGGACTATATAGACCATGGGATTCTCCAAGCCAGAAGACTGGAGTAGGTAGCCTTTCCTTTCTCCAGGGGATCTTCTCAACCCAGGGGTTGAACCCAGGCCTCCTGCATTGCAGGCAGATTCCTTACCCAGCTGAGCTTGATGACTTAACACACACACAAATTAATCTGATGTGTATGTGTGTTCATAAAAACAAAGACTACAAGGAAATACTCCAAAACATTAACAGTGGCTCTAATGATTTACTGTAATTTTAGCTTTAGCCTTTGTATTTCCTCTAATTTCCATGCTTTCTGTAGAATGTACATATTTTTCATAGATTGGATAAAACAAACATAATAATACATGCTGAGGCACCATTAAGTTTGGGGATTCTCAAGTAAACAGAACCACAAGGATGCACTTGCCCTCTGTGAATGTAAGGTAAAAAGCAGCCTGACCTTTAGGATAGGTTGCATTTCTCTGCAGGCAGCTCCACAAGACCCACAGAGCACTCCTCCCCCACCGGCGGCGTCTACATATTTCTCCTTTCAGGAGGAGGCCAGCCTAAACCAGCAGAGCAGGTTTGGGGCAGTGAGGTGTAGTGTGTGGGGAACAGAGGAGATTCCATTCAGACTTATTATGCCTGCAGTCAGACAAACGACCACTCCAGTGGCCTCACCACGCCTGCCCAGAGGATGATCTGCGGTTTCAGATCCAGGAAGACTCAGAATCCTATAACCCAGCGTGAAAACAAAGAAATGTGAGGGGGAAAAAAAGAGATGCTTTTGTGCCAAACAAGGTTTCTAGGCAACTACTCATGTAACTACTTCAGTGTCCCCAGTCCCTTAGCTTTGCTGACCTTTAGCACCTGTCTGATAAGTTCATCAAATTTCCACAAGAGCTGACATATGGGGAGGAGGTGATCAACATTCGACTCCTGATTCATTTTCTAGCCTCATCTCCATCATTTCTCCCTGTGTTCCTGTTTTAACAAAAGATGACCTTGGTGTCCCTAGACTTTTCTGTCTCCAGCTTCTGCCCATGCTGGTCCCTCTGCCCAGAACGCCTTTCCTGGACCTCACAGTCTATTCCAGTTTCAGTCCAAGTTTCCCTTCCTTTGGGACGCCTTTCTTGCACCATCATCCCCTCTAATTCTCCCCCCCGCTTCAAAGAAGCACAGAGTACCATATGTATATGTCCATGACAAGGTCCTTTTTTTTCTTTAAGATGTCTAAATAAACATGTGTAACATATTGAAAAAAAAAAAAAGAAAGAAAGAAACATGTGTGAGCTCCCTGGAGGAGAGGATTTTACCTTATCCACCTTCATTTTCAGTGTCTAGTCTGTTTCTGGCACACAATGGAGGCTCACAAAATGTATGTTTGAACCAATGAATTTTCAATGTAGGGTATACATGGGTTCTTAAGAGTCCAAAATGTATGTTGAGTTCCATCTATCCATCCATCCACCATTCACCCATTCAACAACCTTTTTAAAATGCATACTGTGAACTAGCATTGAGACAGACATGGCCACTGTCATCACGAAAGTTATAACCTAAAGTGAAGACTGATATTGAGCAAATAATTACAGCTTTATTTTTCCCTGAACTATTATGACCCGAGACCAAGTTTTATATATTTTTGTTTACTGCCTATCTCTGACATTAAATATAATAAGCTCTAAGAGAGCAGGGGATTTATCTTGTTTGCCACTGTGCCTAAAACAGTGCCTGCCACTTTGTAGGTACTTGATTAATATTTGTTAACTGAATAGACTACAACTAAGGATGGGAATTTCTAATGTGCTTAAAACATGCATTAACACCACCCACCTTCAGGCATCTTCCAAATGAAAAATGATTAAGTACTAAACCCAGTGTGATGCATTGTGGTGACAATGATTAACGTCTTATTCCCAACTTCGGTTAGAATGTCTGAGAGACTCGGTCAGGGTGACACCAAAGAATTCTGTGATAGAAACTCAATGACTGATTTTCAGCTTTCAATTAATTTTGTCATTTTCCTGGTAATTTCAGGGAAAGGCTTTGTTGGAGCCTGACCATGTAATAATAATAGAGGACACAAAATAGAAGATATTAGGTCAGCAAGGAACAGCTAGGATAACAGTTTCTAACCTGTTTGAGAAAAGGGCATTTGCAATGGTGTCTGCCTTGCATTTATAATATCACTTAGTTGACAAACATATCAAAATGAAAAAAACAGGTGGCTGTTCTGTTGCTGTCCAATCTCCCTTCCCTTGGAACCTCCTTCCCAACTAGGGGCCTGGGTTTGACCTTGGTGTGCTGAGAGCTTGCATCATTGGTGAGGAGGAGCAGGTGTCCCTGGGGGACCATTCTGCAAGATGGAGAGACTGGGAGGCCCTATCTGTGAGGGAAACCAAACCCTGGCCTGGGGAATCCATGGAAACCAGATCAGGGAAAGTTGGGGAGAGAAAGACAAACAGAGAGAGAAAAATACAAGAGAGAATGTTTCAGAAGCTTGGGTCTGCAATGACACTGAGCGGTTTAAACAAAAATTTATTGTCTCACAGTTCTAGAGGTTGGCAGAATTGGCTTCTTTTGAAGATCATGAGGAAGAAAAGTTCCAAGCCTCTGTCTTAGCTTCTGGTATCCTCAGATTCTCCGTGGCTTATGGATGGCATCCTCCCTGTGTTTTCACATTGTCTTCTCTCTGTGTTTGTGTTCTGATTTCCCTTTTTCATAAGGACGTCAGTCGTATTGGATTAGGGCCTACCCTAATGACCTTGGGTTTCCCTGATACCTCAGTTGGTAAAGAACCTACCTGCAATGCAGGAGACCTCGGTTCAATTCCTAGGTCAGGAAGATCACTTGGAGAAGGGAAAGGCTACCCACTCCAGTATTCTGGCCTGGAGAATCCCATGGACTGTATAGTCCATGGGGTCCCAAAGAGTCAGACACGACTGAGCGACTTTTAGTAACAACTTAATTTGGGCTTCCCGGGTGGCTCAGTGATAAAGAATCTGCCTGCTAATATAGGAGATACAGGTTTGATCCTTGGGTTGGGAAGATCCCCTAGAGAAGGAAATTGCAACCCACTCTAGTATTCTTGCTGGAAAATCCCGTGGACAGAGGAGCCTGGTGGGTTACAGTCCAAGGTGTTGCAAGAGTCAAACATGACTTAGCAACTAAACAACAAGTGACTTCATTTATTTATTTATTTTGAATAGAAAACATTTATTGGGACATTGGCACATGTTTCTTTTTCAAAATAAAACTTAAAATACATCAGTCTAAACCTTAGTAGCTGCAATCTCAAAAAATGTAGGTTGGAATTTTTGTTTTAATTAATTTATTTTAATTGGAGGCTAATTACTTTACAATATTGTAGTGGTTTTTGCCATACATTGACATGAATCAGCCATGTGTGTACATGTGTTTCCCAACCTGAACCACCCTCCCACCTCCCTCCCCATCCCACCCCATCCCTCTGGGTCATCCCAGTGCACCAGCCCTGAGCACCCTGTCTCATGCATCGAAACTGGACTGGCGATCTGTTTCACATATGATAATATACATGTTTCAATGCTATTCTCTCGGATCATCCCACCCTCGCCATCTCCCACAGGGTCCAAAAGACTGTTCTATACATCTGTGTCTCTTTTGCTGTCTTGCATATAGGGTTATCATTACCATCTTTCTAAATTCCATATATATGTGTTAGTATACTGTATTGGTGTTTTTCTTTCTGGCTTACTTCACTCTGTATAATAGGCTCCAGTTTCATCCACCTCATTAGAACTGATTCAAACATGTTCTTCTTAATGGCTGAGTAATATTCTATTGTGTATATGTACCACAGCTTTCTTATCCATTCATCTGCTGATGGACAACTAGGTTGCTTCCATGTCCTGGCTATTATAAACAGTCCTGTGATGAACATTGGGGTACATGTGTCTCTTTCAATTCTGGTTTCCTTGGTGTGTATGCCCAGCAGTGGGATTGCTGGGTCATATGGCAGTTCTATTTCCAGTTTTTTAAGGATTCTCCACACTGTTCTCCATAGTGGCTGTACTAGTTTGCATTCCCACCAACAGTGTAGAGGGTTCCCTTTTCTCCACATCCTCTCCAGCATTTATCATTTGTAGACTTTTGGATAGCAGCCATTCTGACCGGTGTGAGATGGTACCTCATTGTGGTTTTGATTTGCACTTCTCTGATAATGAGTGATGTTGAGCATCTCTTCATGTGTTTGTTAGACTCTTCCGGCTATACACTTTCAGTGTGTTTTAGAGAGGAAATGGAGATTTACATCAACCCAAAGAGCTGGTCAAATAAAGATGGGTTGAAGTATTTTCACTCCATGACCTGTAAACGGTTCAACTATTGATAGACTTCAGTATCTCTCTGATAGTGTTTTGCTGTTAAGTTAGGAGTACCACCACCATCACTCCAACAACAGATCACAGATGTCAGAATAATCTTATATCACTCTTCAGAGCTATCATTATATGTATAATTGCATATCACTTTTATATCTCAGCATCTTTTATTTATAGTTCAACTTATTTGTTAAACGATCACCAACTATTTATGGTCTGCCTACTATTGCTTGATGTTGGGATACAGTATAAATAATATGTGGTTCTTTGCTCTTGGAAAAATTACAGTCTTGTAAGGCAGTCAGGTCAGTAAGTGAGAAGTTACTGAGCAGCTGGTTAGCACGAGGGACAAACCAAGAGAATGACACTGCATATTCCAGGCCACGAATCTCTTAGTTGAAATTGGAAGGGAAGCGTGGCTTCAGTGGTTACCAACCTCTCTGGAGCACCTTCTGAGTACCAAGCTCTGTTTTAGGCACTGAGGTTACAAAGATGAATAATTCGCTGTCCTGTAGTCAAGAAGTTCATACATGTAATTATAGCTCCCTGGAGTAAGTGCTGTCTTTTGGATCAGCACTGAGGCTTCAGACAGCAGGGAAAAGAAAGCTTCCTGCAGGAGGTGAAGCTGCTCTAGGCTGTAACCGTGCTGTGAGCAGAGGCCTAACTTGTCTTTCCTGCCGTGTTCCTGGGAGCGTTTTTAGTACACCTTGTGTACTCAATTAGCATTTGAATGAGTAAATGAACCGCATGATGATTAGGAGTTAACTAGGGACCAGGCCCTGTGCTCTGTGCTGGGAATACAAAGATGAATGAGCCATGGCCTTTGCCCCGATCGAGGAGATTATAATAAAATCTAATTTCTGACTAAATCCTGATAACATATCAGCAATGTAAAACACTTGTAAACTTGGGCACACCTTTCTAATAAGTTGTGCTCCACATTGGACCATTTACTGGCTTTGGCAAACACTTGTCAAACATACTCTTGAGCTTATTCCAGGGAGGACAGTGGATGGTTAAGGAGGCTGGTAACTGAGCAGGGCCAGCTCCAACCCTGGCAAATAAAAAGGCATCATTCAGACTGGCTTGAATCATGGTTGGGCCGGATAATCATAAATCAGTTCAGTTCAGTTCAGTCGCTCAGTCGTGTCCGACTCTTTGCGACCCCATGAACCACAGCACACCAAGCCTCCCTGTCTATCACCAACTCCCGGAGTTTATCCAAATTCATGTCCATTGAGTCAGTGATGCCATCTAACCATCTCATCCTCTGTCATCCCCTTCTCCTCCTGCCTTCAGTCTTTCCCAACATCAGGGTCTTTTCAAATGAGTCAGCTCTTTGCATCAGGTGGCCAAAATACTGGAGTTTCACCTTCAACATCAGTCCTTCCAATGAACACCCAGGACTGATCTCCTTTAGGATGGACTGGTTGGATCTCCTTGCAGTCCAAGGGACTCTCAGGAGTCTTCTCCAACACCACAGTTCAAAAGCATCAATTCTTCTGCGCTCAGCCCTCTTTATGAAATCATCAATACTCAACCCTAGAGCATGGGTAATACGACTGATAGCAGGATATTGGGGCTTCCCTGGTGGCTCAGATGGTAAAGAATCTGCCTGCAATGCAGGATATCCAGGTTCGATCCCTGGTCAGAAAGATCCCCTAGGGAAGGGAAAGGCTACCCATCCCAGTATTCTTGGCTGGAGAATTCCACAGACAGAGGAGCTGAGCAGGCTATTGGTATAGTGGGCAGTTTCATTGGAGGATCCCCCAAATGCTTTTTGAGAATTTTCCTCTGCACCATCCCAACCCCTCACCACAAGTGAAGTGGCAAATAGAAATTCTACTTCAACATCTAACACAAAGCTTGGAGCTGTTGACTGGTAGTTTGCTCCAGATGACCAGCAAGTTCAAGCTGGTCTCTAGGAATACATGAGTTTGAATAAGGTCTCTTGGTTTATTACAACTGATACAGCCTAACTACTCAAACTTTCAATTCCTGAACCACCAAAGGCAGCTAAAATTGGTCAAGGAGCTAATAGGGCAGGGGACACCAGGCAAGGCAGGATGGCATGGATATGTAATTTATGTCCTGTTGTATGACTAAATGCCACAATTAGCATGACAGAAAATCCTGCAGCTATGTCACTTCTCTCCAATGTTATGAAAATACAAGTGCAAGGAGATACAGGATTTTGTTTCAGGACACACAGTAAGTTAGGGGCTGAAAAACTCCATCCTTCCATCATCAGCAAGTCGTATTGTGAGTCTATCCCAGAAAAAGAAAAGCCAAACTTTTTCCTAAGTGGGACATATTCACATCTTTGCCATTTCTTAAGAATGCTCTTTTTTCCTCCTCTTTCTGTGACAGCTTTTTCCAAGTTCTCATTGCCGTGGGTTCTTGGGAATCCACATGTCAGACTCAAGCAGAATTACAATTCTAATATCTACTCATGTCCCCCACATGCCCTCAGCCCTGCCCAGATGGAGGGTCACATTCCAATTTAGAAATAGCATCAAAGAGAAGTCACTTCTGGGGTAGAGAGCAAGAGAGTAGCTAGAAGTTAGAGACATTCAATCAATGACTAATGCAGCAGACAGGCTTCCTTTTGTCCATTGTCAACTAGAAATGAATGAAGTTTCCAGCCCCTGTTGCTACCTCTAGAGAAGGGAGGAGGTGGCAGTGAGCAGAAAAAGGTTCTTTCAGCCTGACTCTGCCTTGAGTTATTGCTTTTTCATTTTCCAACTTTAGTGAGATTTAACTGATAAAAAGTAAGTTATTGAAAGTGTTCATCATGATAATTTGATGTACATATACATTATAAAAAACTTCCTCCCAATTTAGTTAATTAACATATCCATTACCTCACATTTATCTTTTTTTTTGAGTTGGGGGAGAACATTTTGAGTTATTGTCTTTTGCACTTTCTCCCATAAATCACCAAGTCCAGTCATGAATTTCTGGCAGGTGGGAACCTCTTAGCATCAGACGTTTTGGCTCTGGTAAGTGTTCTAAGAAATGTCCTAAAGGTCTGAGTTAAGGACCTCAGGTCTAGTTCTGTCTCAGACACCAGATAGCTACATGCAACCGCAGGCTTGTTGACTTTATAACCTAGGTTTTGGTTTCCTTGGCTGCAGAATGAGGATGTTGGATGCATATCAGGTCACTAAATGGAGGTCTCTAAGCCATATTTTGCTTGAAACTGTGTATTTTCTCTATATAGTAGTTTTTCTACGTTTACAAAATTTGAATTAGTGTCTACTATTTAACAATTGACTCAACAATGATAAAACAACCTGATTGAAAAATGGGCAAAAGACTTGAGTAAACATTTCTCTAAAGAAGGCAAGAATACTGGAGTGGGTTGCCATGCCCTCCTCCAGAAAGAAGACATACAGATGGCCAACAAGCATATGAAAAGATGCTCAAGACCACTAGTTATTGGAGAAATGAAAGTCGAAACCACAATGATGAGATACCACTGCATACCCACTAGGTATACCTTTCTGTATAAAGAACAGAAAATAACAAGTGTTGGTGAAGATACGGAGAAGTTGGAACCCTTGTGCACTATAGGTAGTAATGTAAAGTGGTACAACTGCTATTAAAAAAAAAATACAGTGGGTCCTTAAAAATTAAAAATAGAGCTACAATTTGATCTAGTAAATCCATTTATGAGTATACATATACCCAAAAGAATTGAAAGTAAAGTCTTGAAGAGATATTTAATACCCATGTTCACTGACTAGTCAAAAGTCAACCCAAGTGCCCAATGATAGATAAATGGACTTAAAAATGTGGTATACACAAATGTTGAATATTATTCATCCTTGAAAATAAAGAAATTCTGACACATGATACAACATGGATGAGTCTGGAGGACATTCCGCTAGGTGAAATAAGTCACTTACAAAATGAAAACACAGTATGGATCCATATATATGAGATACTTAGAGTAGTTACATTCATAGAGACAGAAAGTATAATGGAATAGTGGTTGCCAGGGACTGGGAGAAATAGGCAATGTTAAATTGTTTAATGTGTACTATTTTAGTTTTGCAAAATGATAGAAATTTTGTAGACTGGCTACACAATATAAATGTACTTAACACTACTGAACTGTACACCTGAAAATGGTTAAAATGGTAAATTTTATATGTATATTTGACCATAACTAAAAAATATTTTTGAGAGATAACTCATGAATATTTGCAGTCATATTTTTTGGGGGCGGGAAACCCAGAAGATCATGACTTTGGGCCTTAGACATCAGTTGGCAACAGCCAGCTTGAGCTGAGTATCTGCTGTTCTCTTTAGATGAGTCTATTCTTTGTTGTTCTCCCCAGGCTCCACCTCATTATCTTTTTTTCCAATTAAATACCCCATCTGGCCCCTATAGAGCTTTGAATTTGCAACCCCTGGATTAGACTATCTCTACTACCCTTTCTAGCATTAATACCTATGATTCTAAAATGTTAGTCATCATGAACACTCTGTAAGTAAACAAGATGAGTGAGATGTAGTCAGAGAGACGTTCAAATTACCTTCTTGACATCTCTTCTTTCAGGTCCATGGGAGGGTTAGCACTCATGTCCACAATGGGCAGTAAAAACAGCTGGCTAGTGACATTGGTTTAGTTGTTCCCTAGCGCCGAAGAATTGATGCTTTCTAACTGTGGTGCTGGAGAAGACTCTTGAGAGTCCCTTGGGCTGCAAGGAGATCCAACCAGTCCATCCCAAAGGAAATCAGTCCTGAATATTCATTGGAAGGACTGATGGTGAAGCTGAAACTCCAAAACTTTGGCCACCTGATGTGAAGAGCTGACTCGTTTGAAAAGACCCTGATGTTGGGAAAGATTGAAGGCAGGAGGAGAAGGGGACGACAGAGGATGAGATGGTTGGATGGCATCACTGACTCAATGAACATGAGTTTGAGTGGACTCCGGGAGTTGGTGATGGACAGGGAGGCCTGGAATGCTGCAGTCCATGGGGTCGCAGAGAGTCAGACACAACTGAGCAACTGAACTGAACTGAACTGAACTGACCTCGGTATAAACCCCAGTCATGGCTGGGGTTTACGTTCTGAACCTGTGCCTTTAGTATGACTCAGGTCAATGAGGCTTGCTTGATCCAGACAAGACTATTGTCACTAAGACAGATGAAATCTTTGAAGGTTACAAAATGGAGGACCCTAATGGCATGGGGATAATTAGGAGAGAAATGATATAGGCAACTGGGAGCTTTGCTTTCAGAAAAAGAAGATGATTTTAAAATTGTCTAAAGGAAACCACCGCTGACAAGGTGGTTAAGAATCTGCCTGCCAAGGCAGGAGATGCAAGAGATGTGGTTTGATCCTTGGATCAGAGAGATTCACTGGAGTAGGAAATGGCAACCCACTCCACAATATTCTTGCCAGGGAAATCCCATGGATACAGGAGTCTGGCGGGCTACAGTCCAAGGGGTCGCAAAGAGTTGGATGAGACTGAGCACACACACACACACACAAAGGAAACAAAGAAAAAATAGATCTCTTCCTTCAACAACACTTATAGTTTGATATCAGTAATGCTGCAGATGGTATGTATGACATCATGATACATAACTCTACTTTTGATCTTGGGAAACAGCTTGATTATTGAAGTTTGAGATAAGGTAATTTTGAAATCTTCCTCTATCCTTTTGTGTTGAGGGGAATGAGATCAGCTCAAATAAGATAGCCCACATTATAAAAAGCATCCTTGTCTTGGTCCCTCATTCATCATTCACTGTAACTCATTCATTTATTCAACCAATATTTATTTAGCACCTACTAGTTATACTGTTCCTGACTAAAAGCATGACAGTTAAGATTCCTACCTTCGTGGAGTTTAGGTAGTAGGGAACAGCTTATCAATGTTTGGTCAATAGTTTCCTCGAGGGCTTCATTTTGTATATTTTTTCCCTCTCAATATGTACTAGGCACTTTGGTAGTTGCTCTGGAGTCAGCTTGGTGGACAAGACAGGCATTGAACAAGATTGATTATAGAAGGTTTTAGAGTTTCTATTAGTTCTGACTGCAAAGGACAAAAGGACATGGAAAGTTGCTGCAAAAGTGGTGTTGGTGTCTGGTCTTGGAGGATGTCTACTTCTCAGTAGTCAGAGGCTGGAGATTTATTCTAGGCCAAAGGCAAAACATAGCCAGAGATGGGCAGTATGGAATGGCAAGAATGCTTGTGGAGAGCAAGACTTTCTGAGGAGCTGGATGAGCTATATTTCTTTCTGTAACACTGAAAATTGTCCTGAGATATAATTATAGAGAGGGTCATTCCTAGGGGTAGCCACATAGTACCCAGAGGCCTGCCTGAGGAGGGGCTGCTGCAGGCTTAAAGAGATTCAGTCTGAAAAAAATTTGATGTTTTGTCAAGTTTGTTTAAGTGTGGGATGGTAGGGTTAGTGTGCTGCATGACAGAATTGAAACTTCTACACATTACTTGCACCAATTCATGGATTGCACATTATAGAATTATAGTCAAGCCTTTGGACTGTACTAAGCAAATTTATGAGGAATGTTTTACCATTCATGAAAAATCATATTTGCCAAAAGTGTCTGATGACCTTAACCTAAAGAGATTGTCTTTAAAAAACTAGGGATCTTACATTTGGCAGGAATATAAAATGCATTTATTTAAAAAGATGAAATATGCCATTTTGGGCAGCTGAAAGAAGGAAGTTTTTTGACCACTTCATGCATATACACTTCCTATGTATGTACAGTAATAATAATAGCTAATATTTATTGAGTTCTTCCTGTGTGCTAGGCACAAGTGTGAAAGTGTTAGTTGCTCAGTCATGTCTGACTCTTTGCAACTCCATGGACTGTAGCCCACAAGGTTCTTCCATCCATGGGATTCTCCAGGCAAGAATGCTGGAGTGGGCACCCATTCCCTTCTCCAGGGGATCTTCTTGATCCAGGGATTAGGTCCAGGTCTCCCACAATGCAGGTAGATTCTTTACCATATGAACCACCATACTTCTAAGTAGTTTATATATATATATATATATGTGTGTGTGTATGTATATATATAAACTCAGATGACTATTCTAATAACTCTATAGACACTATCATTATCCCCATTTGAAAGATGAAGAATTACAGACAGGTTGAGAACTTGCCCCAGATAGCCTGGCTAGTAAAAGGAAAAGTTGGGTTTTCAACCCTGGCCTGGTTCCAGACTCTGTGATGTAAATACTGCCTCTGAGAGCAAATTAAAAATAAAACAAACCTAGAAAACAATAATCCTTGGCAGTGATATGGGAGTTACGAAGTGGATTGGATTGGATTTGCATATTTGTCCAGTATTTGTTGAGTACTTGTTACATTGTGCCAGGCTCTGTCCAGGTGCTGGAACATACAGGTGCACAAAGCAGATGAAAGCCCTGCTCTCAGGAGATTCATGTCCTAGGAGATTCACTCCTTTGTTTTTCTAAGGTTATTGATTCTCTATCTGAATGCTATTTGTGTTAAAGGCCAGTTTTTCTTTTTTTTTCAAGTTTTCCAGTATGTTGTGGACTGATATTTTAATAAAGTATAAAAAAAATTAATAACTAGAAAAGTGAAATTTAAAAGACCTCAAGTACATACAAATTACACAGCTTGTTTTTAAAGTATTCGACTCAAAGACAAAAAAATTGCTTAATCAATTTTGTGTACATTTCTAAGGCTTACTCTCAATTATCTCATTATGAATCATGACAGTTCACCAACTGGCAGTTGTCTAAGGCCCACACTTGGGGTAGCTTCCATATGCTTTGTTTTTGCCAACTATTTAGTTATTACCCATCACAACATGTGATCTGAAAAATAAAGATGAATTGGATTGACAATACGATTGGCTGTTTACTGTAACGGGCCAGATAGTAAAGATTTGAGGCTCTGTAGACCAGACCGTCTCTGTCACAACTACTCAGCTCTGCTGTTGCTGTGTGAGAGCTGCCATAGGTGATGCATAATGAATGAGCAGGGCTATGTTCCAACAGAACTTTATTTCTAGGCAATGAAATTTTGATTTTGTAAGATTTATTTGTATCACAAAATATTACTTTTCTTTTATTTTTTTTCAACTATTTTTATAAATTTAAAAAGCATTCTTAGCATGTGGGTCCTACCAAAACAGGCCCAAGGCTGGATTTGGCCCATGGATTTTAGTTTTAAGACCCCTGCCACAAAGATAACAGAAATATCTTGGAGTAGCTGATGCCCTTGAATTTGCTAAGAAATAAACGCAAGTGACTATATTTTTAATGCAATTTGTAATGAATATTAGTGATAGTGTCAATAAACATAAAACAAAACTGAAAAAGCATATTATTGCACATGGCTAATAATAGTACTTCATGTGAAATGCTAGGCTGGATGAATCACAAGCTGGAATCAAGATTGCTGGGAGAAATATCAACAACCTGAGATATGCAGATGATACCATTCTAATGGGGCTTCCTAAGCAACACTAGTGGTAAAGAATTTGCCCTTCGATGCAGGAGATGCAAGAGACATGGGTTTGATCACTGGGTGGCAAGATCCCCTGGATGAGGAAATGGCAACCCACTCCAGTATTCTTGCCTGGAAAATCTCGTGGACAGAGAGCCTGGTAGGGTACACACCATGGGGTTGCAGAGTCAGACATAACTGAGCACACACACCATAACATATCATACCACACTACTCTAATGGCAGAAGTGAAGAGAAACTAAAGAGCTTCTTAATGAGGGTGAAAGAAGAGAGTGAAAAAGCTGGCTTGAAATTCAATATTCAAAAAAACTAAGATCATGGCATCCAGTCCCATCAATTCATGGCAAATAGAAGGGAAAAAAGTGGAAGCAGTGACAGGTTTCATTGTCTTGGGCTCCAAAATCACTGCAGACAGTGACTGCAGCCATAAAATTAGAAGATGCTTGCTCCTTGGAAGAAAGGCTATGACAAACCTGGACAATGTATTAAAAAACAGAGACATCACTCTTCCAGCAAAGGTCCATATAGTCAAAGATATGGTTTTTCCAGTAGTCATGTATGGATGTGAGAGTTGGATGTAAAGAAGACTGAGCACTGAAGAATTGATGCTTTTGAACTGTGCTGTTGGAGAAGACTCTTCAGAATCCTTGGACTGCAAGGAGATGAAACCAGTCAATCCTTAAGGAAATCAACCCTGAATATTCATTGGAAGGACTGATGCTGAAGCTGAAGCTCCTATACTTTGGCCACCTGATGTGAAGAACTGACTCATTTGAAAAGACCCTAATGCTGGGAAAGATTGAAGGCAGGAGGAGAAGGGGCAGCAGAGGATGATATGGTTAGTTAGTATCACTGATTCAAGGGACATGAATTTGAGCAAACTTTGGGTGATAGTGGAGGACAGAGAAGCCTGGCGTGCTACAGTCCATGGGGTTGCAAAGAGTTGGATATGACTTAGTGACTAGACAACAATAACAACAAATGATAATTAAAAACTAAGAGATTAGAACCCTTTTAAATTATAGTGGGAATGTAAAATAGTGTAGCCAGTTTGGAAAACAGTCAGTCAATTCCTCAAAAAGTTAAGTATAAAGTTATCATACAGCTAATAATTTCACCCCTATGTGTATGTGTGTATACATCCATGTATGTATATGAGCCACAGAATCAAAAACATATGTCCATAAAAAACTTGTACATGAATACTCATAGCCACATTATTCATAATAACCATAAAGTAGAAATTACCTAAATGTCTGTCAGCTGATGAATAAATAAAATATGGTGTGTCCAATAATGGAATATTATTTGGTTATATAAAGGAAAGAAGATGAAGTCCTGATACCTACTACAACATAGATGAACCTTGAAAATGTAAGTGAAAGAAGCCAGATGGAAAAGGTCACATATTATATGATTTCATTTATATGAAATGTCCAGCATGTGTAATCCATGGAGAAAGAAAGCAGATTATTGGTTACCAAAGGCTGGGGAGAGGGAGAGGGTAATGAGAGTGTCTTTTTGGAATGATGAAAATATTCTGGAACTTGATGGTAGTAATGGGTGAATAACCTTGTGACTATGCTAAAAAATAGTAAATCATATACCTTAAAAGAATAAAATTTATGTACATGGTTTACAAATCAAAATATTAAAAAATTGACACTTAAAAAAATTGTCAAAAGAATCAAATACTGTCAACAACATTTGACCGGGAAAATTTGACATTGGTAAAATTAATAGTCATAGCAAGGATTTTATAACAGGCTATAATTGATAAAATTTTATATTGACAAAACACTGACCGATGAATCTTTGTTGTGAAATACATGCTGATAAAAATGATTAGGTGAAAATGATTTCAGCTGAACAAAGGTTAAAATAGAACAAAACTGGGTATAATTTAACTGATTTCCATAGAAAATTGACAATGAAATTAAGTTGGGTTAATAGTATTCACCCCTAAATTATTTCTTATTGAAAAATCAGTAAATACTGGTACTATTTAAATTAAAATACTTGTTTGAAAAATGCAGAATCAAAGCATCCTTAATCAAGAATGGCAAATATATACATGCACTGGGCTTCTAGTATTGCTCTAATGTTTGTTAATCATTTGTTGTATTAGTTTGCCAGGGCTGCCATAACAAAATGCCACAAACTGGGCTGAAACAACAGAAATTTATTTTCTCACAGTTCTGGAACGTGGAAGTTCAAGATCAAAGTGTGGCCAGAGTTGCTTTCTTCTGAGACCTCCCTCCGCAGCTTGCAGATGGCTGCCTTGTCCCTGTGTCCTCATGTGCATTTTCTTTTCTTACAAGGACCAGTCAGATTGAATTAAGACCCACCCTCAAGGCCTTATTTTATCTTAATCACTGCTTCAAAGGCCCTATCTCTATCTCTCTAGATAGAATCACATTCTGAGGTACTGGGGGTTAGGCTTCAACATATGAATCTTGGGGACACAATTTGGCTTACAACATCCATTTAGTAACAGCACACACTTTATGACTTGACAGGCTCAAAGTGTTTTAAAAATTGGAAACCTCAGCTGTCATCTAGTGTAGCTCTTACCTTCTCTCTTTCAGAAAGAGGAATGAACTTAACATTACTCAGGCACATTTCTCTGACTTTCAACTTTCTATCCTATGACAGAAGAGGGGTCTATGTTCAAGATGTACACAGTTCCCTTAATATTTGTTATCAGGAGTGACATATTGTTCTGTGATTGAGGGAGTGCTCTTGAGGAATCATGAAAAGCTTGTTTGCAGAATTTATTGATGACAGAGGATTACCTGTGAAAATATAATGAAACAGACAGCATATTTACACTCACGAAGCTGGACCACACCCAGATATTGTTTTGAAAAGTTCTTGACGATTAAATTCACCCTAGAGGAGTATCAAGAGGCTTCAGTTGGCTTCAAAAGTCTCCTGGGTGCCATCTAACAACAGATGTTTGGGTTCAGAGATAGGAGGAGAAGGAAAGCCTCACATTCATGCTTAATCCTTGGACTTCCTTCTCTCACCTATGGAAGTCTAGGGGCTTCTTAGACTGTTAGAGGGAAATGTCAGTAAGGCATCAGTTTTTGATGAAATCTTAGAGATTCTTTAGAGAATGTCTTAAAAGTATCCTGTCTAGAAGTGATGTTGTTTTACTGTTTAGTTGCTAAGTCGCGTCTGACTCTTTTGTGAGGCTGTGGACTGTAGCCTGCCGGACTCTTCTGTCCATGGGATTTCCCAGGCAAGAATATTGGAGTGGGTTGCCATTTCCTTCTCCAGGGGATCTTCCTAGGGATCGGACCCAGGGTTCGAACCTACATCTCCTGCTTGTCAGGCGGCAATGAGCCACCACAGAAGCTTGGTCTAGAAGTGATAAACAGCATTTATTCAATTCATTCATTTTTATATTTCTCCTTCCCTCAAAAGTTTGTTAAGTGTCTACCATAGTCGAATATGTGCAAGGTATTTGATTATGATTACATGGAGACCACAGTTAAGAGACAGGCCATTAAAACAAGTAATTGCCATTTAGTCTGATAAGGTCTGTGATAGAGAAAATTAGGATTGTAGCAGCATAAGGGAGAAGGGCACTCAACTCAGGCAGAGTGGTCAGGAGAGCCCTCCCCAGAGAAAGTGAAGGCAAAGTTGACCCCTGAGAAGGACCGGGAGTCGGTCAGGTGAAGAGAAGGAAAGGGAGAAAAGTCTTAGTGGAGGAAATGCCAAGTATGTGCCTGCAAGCAAGAGATGCTGATGGAACCAAGACACTTTGGCTGAAGTGTAGACTGCAGATGGTGAGAGTGTAAAGCTTGGAAGGGTGGGTGAGGTGGGAATGATAGATGGGGTGTGGGGATGCGGATCCTAAGGAACCTTGTGAAATATGGTAGAAAGAGGAGAGTATTCTGAAAGCTCCCTTATTTACTCCTGATCTGCTCCTGTGATTCTAAGGTGTTCTGAGGGGGCTATATTGTGCCCTAGCCCTGGGCTTTAGAGCCAGACTGTCTAGTTTTGAAGCTCCACTGAGCTGCTCCCTAACCTCATCACATCATCTCTGTGTTTCAGCGCCCCACCTCATCTGTAAAATGTGGTCATAATAGTACCCACTCAGAGAGCTATTATAAGAATGGAATAAGATATACACATAAACTGCTCTAGAATAAGGCCTACACTGTAATAAATTCTCACAGCATTGCAGCTCTTAGCAAAATCCTTAGTGTGAAGTCCATCTCACCAAATACTATCCCCTCTTTGTTCTTGAATGAAATTATGTTGTTTTGGCTATTGAAGAGTTATTGCCCTTCACACCTTGAATCCTCAGTTTCAAAGTAATGGCAGGAATTTGTTCTAATTGCTCTATGACACATGCTTGGAATTATGGTCTTTAGACTGTCATTATGCCACAAATGCTTTGAGCCAGAAGCCTGGTACATTTATGAACAGATGAGTCATGGAGCGGTATTCAAGTCCAGACTGCTGTAGGGAACTTCCTCTTGGTCAGTGGTTGCAGGAGCTGGGATGATCACAGCTAGAGTCATTTCATGGCCATCCATCCATTGCCCAGGAAAGCTTAAGGAAGTCCGGCCATCTTTTGCGCCTTGTTAATCAAGAGACAAAGATTTTAAATGAACCTTGGGATTTGTGGTCTCTCAGCAGGAAATTGGGCTAATGACTTTTTTGTATTCTGTTTAAAATTTTCTTTCCTGGGAAGCTAACAATAATTCCCTCATCTGGTGATTATTGTAAGGATTGGGCTTGTACAATATTGTCTTAACAACATTAAGAACAGTAAATGAATTCACTCCAGTATTCTTGCCTGGAGAATCCCAGGGACGGAGGAGCCTGTTGGGCTGCCGTCTATGGGGTCGCACAGAGTCTGACATGACTGACGTGACTTATCAGTAGCAGCAGTCATTGATTTGATTAAGTATTTACTGTTGCTTCATTAAGAATGGAATATGAATATAGTTAGTACCCATGAGGGGGAGTTTGATGTGTCAGCTGATAATTGAAACAATATAGTAAATGCTAAAATAGAGTTTTATTTGCGATGTTACAGGATCACAGAAGGAAAAATCCTAATCTTCCTCATGATTGTGATGTAATTTTATACGTCAACTTGGCCGGGCCATGGTGACCAGACACATGGTCAAACATTATTCTGGGTCTTTCTGTGAAGGTATTTTTGGATGAGATTAATGTATAAATCAGTGGACTTTGCCCTCCACAGTGTGAATGAGTCTCATCTAGTCAGTTGAAGGCCTGAGTAGACAAAAGTCTGACTTGCTCCAAACAAAAGGGAATTCTGCAGCAGGTGGCCTTCATGCTTGAATTGTAACATTTGCTCTTCCCTGAATCTCCAGCCTGCTGGCCTTCTCTGCAGATTTTGGGCTTGCCAGCTTTCATAACTGCATAAACCAGTTCCTTAAAATAAATCTCTTTCTATCTATATACATCTTATTGGTTCTATTTCTCTGAAGAATCCTAAATAATACAATGGTAAACAGGAAACGCTTTAGAGAATAGATGATATTTAAGCTGAGTCTTAAAGGATGAATCAGAGGAGACCGTTTAGCGTAAAGACAATCTAGGCAGAGAGAACTGCAAGTACAAAGGCATGGAGACTTTCAACAGTATGGGGCTTTGGGAAAATTATATACAACTTGGTTTTCTTGAACTTTGAATTTGAGAGGCATGAAGGGAGATATGGTGAAACTTAAAGAATTGAATTCAGAGAAGGGATGACAAGGGGCTGAATAAGGTGGTGGTGGTGGGGAAGGAGCATAAAGATGGATTTGAGAGTTATTTGAGAGGTAGATTTGATAGGACTTCATTCATTAGACCCAGGTGGGGGTAATGAAAAAAAAAAAAAGGTGGAGTAAAGACATCTAGTTTCTGATTCAGGCTATTGGTTGGGTGGTGGCACTCTGACTCATATATTACAGACTTTATAATATGAGGCTGGATTATCCTGGACAACTTCCAAAAGGGTTTAATTAGCAAAGTGCTAAAAAGGTACTAAACCACTGCAACAAGAATAGCAAGCCAGTGAGCTCCCAGAGAATGAGAGAGTTAGAACATGCCTTCCAGATTGACAACTCTCATCAATTTCACTATAAACTGAATGTAGGACATTCCCTACTCAAGGTGGAGCCTATGAACTCCAAGGGGACAACATGAGCCTAAGGTAAAGACATTTCAATGCCAGCTTCTGTATTCAATGTATGAAATTGTCCCTCTTGCCTGTACAAAAAGCAAAGTATGGACTTACATAGTGGCTTAGAAATAGCTGTGGTAGTTCCATCAGGATAACATGATAAGACTGATTTCCCTGTGATGTCCTTCCTTTGCTCTTCATTCCACTTAATAAATTCCTGTGTGTGACTCAAGGTCCAACTCACACTAGCTCATACCTTCAGGAACTTGTCCCATGTGATGTCAGTCTGCAGTTAGCTCCCTTGCCCCCACATTCCTTTGCAGCACTTTGGAGTGGATTACAGACTGCCTTGAATATCTCACTTTCGTATTCTGTGAATCCCCAGACCTCATCTTATTTACCTGCTGCATTATTCTTTCAGTTTCAAGGTTTTAGTCTCAAATTTTATTTGCTAATCACTGTGCTTTTAAACAGGACAGCAAGAATTACATGCTACCTGCCCTTATGACTATTTATTGAGTATTTATTATGTGCCAACTATGTGATCCATCCCAATCTCCATCCTTGGCTCCCTCTTGCCCTCAACTCACTCAGTTCCAACTATAGGGACTTATTCCCATCTCAGAGCCTCTCCATTTGTCTTCTGGCTAACCAGAGTGCCCTCCCCCAGAACCTCCCACTGTTTAGTTTCCTTAATCTCATGTCCTCAGAGAGACTTCTTCTGACCCATCTCTCATATATTTGCTCTCTATCTTATTATCCTTCACTTTGTATAGAGCACATATGATTATCTAAAGTCAACTTGTAACTTGTGCACATGGTACGGTGCTTGGTTTTTCAGTAGGTGCTCTGCCTTTTGAATCAGTGAATCAGCTGTGTCAGGCAAATAGGCACCTGCCCTACTTAGTCTTTGCAGAGAAGACTGACAGTGAGTACCTACTTGTGGCCTACTTTTAAGGAACATATCAAGTGAAACAGTGCATGTAAAAGTATAGTAACTTATATTGGGGAGTTAATTGAGACTGTCAGTCAGTTCAGTCACTCAGTTGTGTCCAACTCTTTGCGACCCCATGAACCGCAGCACACCAGGCCTCCCTGCCCATCACCAACTCCCGGAGTCTACCCAAACCCATGTCCATTGAGTCGGTGATGCCATCCAGCCATCTCATCCTCTGTCGTGCCCTTCTTCTCCTGCCCTCAATCTTTCCCAGCATCAGGGTCTTTTCAAATGAGTCAGCTCTTCGCATAAGGTGGTCAAAGTATTGGAGTTTCAGCTTCAGCATCAGTCCTTCCAATGAACACCCAGGACTGATCTCCTTTAGGATGGACTGGTTGGATCTCCTTGCAGTCCAAGGGACTCTCAAGAGTCTTCTCCAACACCACAGTTCAAAAGCATCAATTCTTCGGCACTCAGCTTTCTTTATAGTCCAACTCTCACATCCATACATGACCACTGGAAAAAAACCATAGCCTTGACTAGACGGACCTTTGTTGACAAAGTAATGTCTCTGCTTTTTAATATGCTGTCTAGGTTGGTCATAACCTTCCTTCCAAGGAGTAAGCGTCTTTTAATTTCATGGCTGCAATCACCATCTGCAGTGATTTTGGAGCCCAGAAAAATAAAGTCAGCCACTGTTTCCACTGTTTTCCCATCTATTTGCCATGAAGTGATGGGACTGGATGCCATGATCTTAGTTTTCTGAATGTTGAGCTTTAAGCCAACTTTTTCACTGTCCTCTTTGACTTTCATCAAGAGGCTCTTTAGTTCTTCGCTTTCTGCCATAAGGGTGGTGTCATCTGCATATGTGAGGTTATTGATATTTCTCCCAGCAATCTCGATTCCAGCTTGTGCTTCCTCCAGCCCAGTGTTTCTCATGATGTACTCTGCATATAAGTTAAATAAACAGGGTAACAATATACAGCCTTGACGTACTCCTTTTCCTATTTGGAATTGAGACTGTGGATTCAGAGAAAGACCTTCCTGAACCCAGTGAAGTTTAAGTTGAGACTGAAAGGGTTTCACAACCTCTTTTATACACTACTGAATATGTCCCAATTTTTTTCTTCTTTTTTTTCTTTTTGGCCATACCATGCAGCATGCAGGATCTTAGTTCCCTGACCAGCAATGGAACCTGTGATCTCTGCAGTGGAAGCATGGAGTTTTAACCACTGGACCACCAGGGAAGTCTCTGTCTCTATTGTCTTGTTCTTTATGCTACCCAGAGCTCCTTCAGTTTTGACTTGCAGGACAAGACCTTTGATTACTGATGGGGTAAGGAAGTAATCAACCTTTCTAGCTATTTTAAGCTATTTTTAAGATGGGTTTCCCACCTGGCCCAGTGGTAAAGAATCCACCTGCCAATGCAGGAGATATGGGTTCAATCCCTGGATAGGGAAGATCCCCTGAAGAAGCAAGTGGCAACCCACTCCAGTAGTCTTGTCTGGGAAATCCCATGAACAGAGGAGCCTAGTGGGCTACAACCCATGGGGTCAAAAAAGAGTCAGACGTGATTTAGCGACTAAAACAAGAACCAAAAATTTTAAGATAGTTCATAAACAGTTCATTTTAGTACATAATGAATAATAATGCTCCATTCCAGTCTATGTCATCATCATATTTATTAATGGAATTCGGCATTACAACTGTTCATGCATTTATTTAACTACCATAAACATTAAGCTGATGCCACCATTTACTTGATAAATCTCCTTATTCCATCTTCTCTTTTACACAGATGCAGTTAGCCGTCACTCTGTCTGCAGTTGTTTATCCCATCACTAAAGCACTGATGTGTTAGGACTTAATTGAAGAGAGTTTATGTCCCCTACCTACTGCAACATTGCTAGTGAGGCACTCTCTGGCATGCATTTATGGCATGCTACACTGATGATATGTTTTTATAAAAAGAGTACCTTTGGATATTATTACCTTGATCTTACTCTTGATATCAAAATTGTCACTGCTACATGGCTGATGGGAAAATGTTCCACTGCTGGGAGCAGAGCCACAAAACACTTAATCACAGCTTTCCCTTTCCCTGTTTTATAACCCACCACAACTAACTCTCTCCCTATATATTTATTTTGTTGCTGCACAAATGGATGTTTTTTGATTCGGTGGCTAGTTAGGGCTTATTTCTACAGTCAGCTACAAAGGTCTTTGTGTTTGGGAAATCGAAGTATAATTTCAGTTGGTTTCTCCATCTCTTTAGTAGGAAAATGGGTTGTGATCAGAATGTCCAATATGTAATTAGACTGGAAGATGAGACTCCGTTATTCCAAAGCTTCACCCAGGCGCCAGAGGATGAGAACTGGAGAAGGAATAGGTATTGTTGGAATCTGGTCTTCTTTATATCTGTGTGACATTGGACAAACCCTGCCTCTCTACGCTGTAATCTTTTCTCCTACGAAACCACAAGATTGGGTCTTGGGCTCCTTCTGGAAGGAAGCCAGAGGACTTATTGACAAGATGTTGAAATGTCTTACTATGGAAAACTTCTATTTAGTGAGGTTGCTGGGGACTCATCATGGGGAGGGTGAGTTTGTGGCCTCTGGTTGTCTCTTCTAGGTTTTGATGTCTTTGAAAACAGCTGAAGAGAGAGAGAGAGAATAGAAAATTGTGCTTACCGTGTAAACAGTTAATAATACTAGCAATTTCTACCTCATTGCCATACAATGGAGATAGGAATCTCATTATTCAGACACATGCAAATGTTAACAATTCTAGTCTTTACATACAGCCTCTTAATCACCATGCCACTCACACTGTGTAATTTGCTCTGTGAACTTGGGCACATAAAACATTACCCTAATCACTGCCAGTCATGGCACCACTGAAGACAGAACCAGAATAATAGGTATTTGAAAGGAGACATGCTGAGGACTACACTGCTGCAAGGCAAAAACAGGTTGTCAAACACGATGACTCTGATTGGCTTTGTAGAGCAACTGGCTGGAAACTGATACAGCTGTCCCCCAACTGGTGGCAGGGTTTGAAAGTGGCCCCCAAAGACCTATCTTGAGATTGGATTAGTAGGATGGGAAATAAGGTCTCTCTGTGGTTTTGAAGAATGCTGTCAGATCTGACCTTCAACTACATCACTCACTTCCACTACACTAGAAATACAGACTTTTAGGAGTTTGTTTGGCTCAGGTATGTGCTTTCTATTATGACAGCCACTAGCCACATGTAACTGCTGAGCATTTGAAATGTGGCTAGAGCAAAGACAATGAGCTGTATGGGTAAAATACATATGGAATTTCAAATACTTCACAATAAAAAAAATGAATGCAAAGTAGCTCATTGATAATTTTATATTGATTACATGTTGCAATGATGCTATTTTGGATATATTGATTTAAATTAAATGTAGTATTCAAATTAATTTCTCTTGCTTCTTTTTACTTTTTAAATGTGAGTACTTAGAAAACATAAAGTTACATGTGTGGCTCACATTTTAATTCTATTGGACAACACTTGCCTAGAGGAATCAGATGCTTGTTTACTCCAGCTGCTGTGATTCTACCTTATTTTTCTTTCTCCTTTTACTCACATCCCTTTAAAGCTTTTTCACATTGGTACGAGGAGCCTGCTTCCTCACTCTTATTGGGGAGCAGAGTTCTTTCACCATTCTGCCTGGCATCTCTCTGCCTAACTCCTGGTGCGGACAGCTTGAATAAAACATGTTCCTCTGGCTGTGAAGAAAGCCCTGTTTTCAGAGACATCTGGGTCAGAATTTTAGACAGACATGGGAGTTTAAACCTGACAGAAGTCTAGCCTTCTGATGAGGTTTAGGTTTTGTCCCAGAGGAACTAAGTGGGTGAAAAACCACAGCACATCAAGGACAGTATGCAGTGTAAAGAGAAGCAGGAGTCCCAGATTGATGTTAGAAGACATGGATTAAAATCTCTGGTCAGCCACTGGTTAGCTGACCATGATTTGGACAAATCATGTTATTTGAGCCTCTGTTTCTCGCTCTGTCAGATGCCTATAAGGTGAACTCAACAATGCTTACTTCAGAGAAATGTTGTTGTGTTGTGTTAGTTGCTCAGTCACGTCTGACTCTTTGCAATCCCATGGAATGTCATCCACCAGGCTCCTCTCTCCATGGGATTTCCCAGGCAAGAATACTGGAGTTGGTATCTATTCCCCTCTCCAGGGGATTGTTGAATATCAAATGAGATCACGTATAAGAAAATATGTGTGACTTGGGAAGCTCTGTTTATGGTGGCAAATTTATGGCCAGAGGTGCAGGTCCTGGGGACAGATGGTTTTGTTTGGAAAAAAAAGAAAAATGCATTTTCTTTGGCAGAATTGGAGTATCTGCAATGGAGGGGACACTCTTCTGTTTCTCATAGACTTTACCATTCTTGTTATCTTAGTTCAGTTGATCTGTGGCACCTGCCGGTCTGCTTTAGATGGATGTGTTTGTGTACCTTGCAAGATGGGACGGGCCACACTTAGTAACACAACCATGCCTGTTGCTGGCTGGCACAATTCCTGTCCCCAGGAGCTCACAACAAGCACATAAGTTATAGCATAACCAAGTCTGGATGAATGGATATTTACCAAGCAGCTGATCACTGCTCTAAGATCTAGGGATAAAAACTGAGAGGAACAAATTAGCTGTGGGTGTAACAAAGAGTACAGGTGACTAACTGAAGGATATTTAAGAGGAGGTGGGGTATAGGAGGGGGGTATAGGAGGAAGAAGTGTAACATTTTTGAGCCAAGACTGGGCCGTACATAAGACTGAGCACTTCTCATCACTAACCATCTCATCTACTCAAAACAGCCATCAGAGCTACATATTGTTATCTTTGTTTGCAGATAAGGACAGGAGGTTCTTGGAATCCTCCCAAGGTCACGCATAATGGATAGAGCTAGGATTTGAATCCAGGTCTTTCTGAGTGAATTGAAACCCAGAAACACAGGGCTTAAGGCCATGGCGTGTCCACTGTGCTCCCCTCAACCCTTCCAGAATTAATGAAAGGATGATGCATAGCAATTATTTTCTTTCTGTTTGTCCACTGTGCTCCCCTCAACCCTTCCAGAATTAATGAAAGGATGATGCATAGCAATTATTTTCTTTCTGTTTGTTGGGCCTCTTTCTTACCCACTACCCACCCCTTTCCAAGAGAGTTGTATTTTTAACCCCAAAATGATTTATTTATTAAAGTTACAATAATATACTTTTGAAAGTATGTTGTTGTTTAGTCACTAAGTCATGTCTGACTGTAGCCTACCAGGTTCCTTTCTCCATGGGATTTCTCAGGAAAGAATACTGGAATGAACTGCCATTTCCTTCTCCAGGGGATCTTCTCAACCCAGGGATAGAATCTGTGTCTCCTGCATTGGTAGTCAGATTCTTTACCCCTGAGCCACCAGAGAAGCCCTTTGAAAGCATACAAAACTGCATAATAACCCATGATTTTTCAACAAAGATACTAGATATATTTAATGGCAAGATAAAGGTATGTCTAATGACTTTTGTTCTGTTCTAAAGTGAAGTCAATCAGTCATGTCTGACTTTTTGTGACCCCATGCACTGTAGTCCACCAGGCTCCTCCATTCATGGGATTTTTTCAGGCAAGAAGACTGGAGTGGGTTGCCATTTCCTTCCCCAGTGGATCTTCCTGACCCAGGGATCGAACCTAGGTCTCCTGCATTGCAGGCAGGCTCTTTACCATCTGAGCCACAAGGGAAGCTCAAGCTCTAAAGTCATCACGAATTCAAAAGTTGCACATCTAGGAAATGTACCGAGGGAACTCTCTTCCATGGTCTGTATATTTTAATCCATCTCATGTGAGTGTCTCTTCTGTTTTGGTGACTGGCTAGGATCCAGGGATGTTTGGAAGATGGCACTAGAAGCTCATCAGCATCATTAACTCTTCTAAGAGGAGAGGGAGCACAGATGTCAGAGAGGCAGGAGAATGTCACGTGCTAAATCCATCATCCTGAGCTTGTTCACCTCCTAAGGAGACTCTAAAGGAAATATCCATCCCTGGCATCCTGTCTTATCTTTCCTTCCTCCTGGAGGTTGTATTTATGGACAGTCAAGTTTGTTGTCTGGGGAATCTGACCAGCCTGCAGTGCACTCTGGTCCCAGCAGTGACTGGGGCTGTTTGATTATAAAACCTCTGGTTCTTGTCTGTAGTAGCCTTTAGCATTGATTCCTTAGTGATAAGCAACTGTGCCCCACCTCAAACCAATGAGGCTTTCTGTGGCTATCCCAACCAAAAGGTCTCCTCCCCACCCCTTTGCTCCAAACTCCCTTGGGATTGGCTCTTCAAGCGGACAGAGGTCAGGGAGAGTTGCAACTGAGCAAGCCAAGGGCAATGGCCTTGGTTATGGGCTTTCTGTGCATCATGAGACAGTGGCCTTCATCAGCTTGTGTTTGACTTCCTTCTGCTACAAGTTGGGGTAAAGGTCACCATGGGCTCATTCAGAGCCCAGGCTCTGGAATCTGACACACCCAAGTTTCATTTCTTACTCTGCTATTTTCTGGGTGGGTCACCTGGCACAGGTTGACTTAAAATGTAAGTCATCTACGTAAAAATGTATAATAACAATGAGGATGTTATGGAATTTTAATAATAACAGCAAGCACTTCTATTGCTTTTACTAAGTGCTATGTATTACTCTGTCTTATATTCACTAACTTAATTGATCCTACAACAACCCTATGAGGTATGTACAATTATTATTCCCATTTTACTGATTAGGAAACTGAGACAGTGAGAAGTGAAGAAAACATTCCATAGATGGTAATTACATATCTGAGATACCCAAGTAGTGCGAGTCCAGAGTCCATTCCTAAGCACTAGGTTATGCACAAATATTAAACACATGCAATTTTGGAACATAGTAGATGTTCCATAAATTCTGTCTATTAATCCAATTGTTATTATTTTTAACGGTCCTGGTTTGCATGGCTTCCATGAGGCACCTTAGAAGTGGAGTGAGACTTGAGGCATTTTTGTAAAATGATGACTTCTTTTTTTTCATCATCATTTTGAGCTTAGATGAGGGTATTGGGTCTGAATTCAGTTCCTCTGCTTTTTTTAGGATCAAACAATTTTGTTGAGGAACTTCAGGGCAGGGTCAATGGCCTGGGAGGACAATAAGATCTGATGTCCTCAGCCTGACTGGGATCTCCCCAGTTTCACAGTGGCCGAAAAGCAGAAGCAAATATTTCAGAGAGGTGAGAGGGCAGGCTTGATTATTCCTTTTGAATCTTTTTTTTTTTTGGTGGCACAGCATGGCATGTAGGATCTTAGTTTACCAACCAGGGATTGAACCTGTGTTCCCTGCAGTGGAAGCACGGAGTCTTAACCACTGGATCACCAGGGAAGTCCCAGTTCCTCTGTCTTTTAACTTTAACTTATTCAATTTTAATATTTTTATCACATTTTGCAGTTTACATATTACATTGTACTCTGATGAACACTAACATCTTTTCATGGGCATAAGCTAAGGTGAGTTAATATGTGTAAAGTATTTAGACAAGGGCTTGGTACAGAGTATGTGCTATATAAGGAGAGGATATATAGAGGGTCATTTCAAAGACATGAATATGATTTCACCTGAAGCTCCACTTTAATGTATCTTTCCTTGTGGGGATGCTTCTGTCCCCAGATCCTATTAGGATAAATAGAGACCATGTGCCATAGTTGTATATGTGTTGCCAGCTGCCAGTCCAGGAGTTCCTTGAGGATAGAGATCTAGCTGGATTTACCCCTCATGGCCAAGGCCCACCACATGGACTGGTGCACCAAAAACAAATATGAGCTTGGCAAGAAACATTTCTCTGTACCAAACTCCAATGAGGAACAAGGCAAAAAGAAATAAGAGGAACACATCTTTATTTCCCAAACTTGCCATTATACCTTTTAGGGTCTAGATTTAAATGATTATTTCATGACATAAGGAGTTAATAACACCCTTCAGGTGAGCCAGCAGTGAAGCCAACCTCACCTTATGCAAATTGTCACACATGGGAATTATGTCACAGAAGACAGGGGCTGCAGGTACAGAAAGAAGACTGGCTTTTTGCTCATACTGTTTCTGTAACTATGAAGTCTCTCTGTACACAATTTCTTTGTATGCATATGTATTTCTATATTATATATAATATCTACTGAGATTCAACTACGGGTCAGGCATTGTTTTAAAAGCCTTGTATGTATTAACTCATTTAATTCTCATGATAGCCCCATGAGGTCAATACATTTACGATCCTTATTTCAAGGACGCTGGGGCATAGAGAGGTGAGGCTCGGCTCCCAAGGACACACAGCTGGTATGTGGTGGAGGTAGGATTTGAACCCAAGAATCTGGCTCTGGTTTCTTACTCATCATATGTAATAGCTGATTCCTTATTTTGATCCAGTCCTTCCTTCTAATATGTAACTAACATAGAAAATGCCATGTTAGTTATGTCAAATTAACACATCACAGAGATTTTAGAAGGGTTATCAATGCCCCTACCCAACCCAGAGAGAGCTCCCCAAGGGTTACCTCTCCAGTGGTCAGCAACTGCTTTGTGCCTATAAAAACTCTTTAATGACAAAGGGGCTGATAGAAGTGTGAGTTCCTGAGAGAAAGTGACACACTCTGCTACTTTAGTTAAGTATCATTTACTATAGAGGTAGCACACTTCCAAATGGTCCCTCAGAACTCCCTTCATCTGCTGCTCCCATATCTGCTGCAAGGACCTGGCCTGGGAAGTGAATCACTTGTAAGCCTAACATTTCCAATCCCCCATGGTCTTAGTTTGGGCTTCCCTGGTGGTTCAGATGGTAAAGAATTCACCTGCAATGCAGGAGACCTGGGTTTGATCCCTGCATTGGGAAGATCCCCTGGAGGAGGGCATGGCAACCCACTCCAGTATTCTTGTCTAGAGAATCCCCTTGAACAGAGGAGCCTGGCGGGCTACAGTCCATGGGGTCACAAAGAGTTGGACAGAATTGAGCGACTAAGCATATGGTCTTAGTCAAGGTCTGCTATAGCAAAATACTATAGACTGGGTGACTTAACGAACTAACAATTTTCACAGTTCAAGAAATTGGGAAATTCAAACTGAGGGTAACAGCAGATGTAATCTTGATGAGGGCTCCCCTCCTGGCTTGGAGATGGCTGCCTTCTCACTGGGTGCTCACAGAACCTCTTTTTTGCACTCTCAAAAAGACAGAGAGCTCCTCTTCTTATGAAGGCACTGACCCCATCATGACCTCATCTAAACGTAAGGCTACTTCTTTAAATACCATCACATCATCTCTGGGGGTTACAGCTTCAACATATGAATTTTGGGGCAACAGACACACAGTCTATAATGCTTTCCCTCTTTCCTGCAGACAATAGGTCCCAGAGCTACTGATTTCAGTGCAAAGTGAGGCACCAAGTAGATACTTATAATAAATACTTGTTGAACTGAAAGAAGATGAATGATGCCCTGGTATTTAAAAGTTTCTAAGGACTAAGACTTTCCTTTTTGCCTGGAAGAGGTACTGCAGAATATACTAAAACTGCCAAAACACTCAGAAGTTGAAAGAGTTATGGGAGCTGGAGTCACTTAGGCAAGTGTCTGGTAAAACAACTTCACTCTAGAATAAATAGAGAAAAAGAATGGGTGTCAGAGTGGGGAAGCCCCTTGTTTGTGTCTTGGTGCTGCCATGGAGAGGCTGTGCAACCTGGGTAGGTCAGGCAGCCCTTTTCCTCACTCTTCTGTAAAGGAGGATGATACTGACTTCATGGAAGTGCTGGGAGGAGGTGCTGGAGCAGCGTTTATAAGTCAGCAACATACCTCCTGGCTTGGAGAGGTGCCATAAAAGGTTTCCCATTCTTAAATTGATGTTTTGTCTATGCCAAGAGAAGCCTTCGATGGGACGTGGGTAATCTAGAGAGCAGATATGGGAGAGCTGTGTGTACATGAATCACAGGCTCGTAGAAGCTAATGTTAGTACATGACCTAAAAGAGATATGTCATGGAAACCAAATAAACTGTTTATATCTGAGAGGCCACCCATGACATCTGAGGTTACCTGTTAGCCTTACCATGAGCTTTTGGGTATCACAGGTGGGGAGGGAGAGAGGGAAATGGAGAACATTACAGGTGAAGTTTACATGTAGCCCTTGTAGCCCTCAAAACCCCTATCCCCCAGAAACTTTAAAGGGACTGGAGTAGTAGATTTAAAAAAACCCAGCTTACTGAAAAGGGCAGACTAGACACTCTATGCAAGGATTGGGGCTGGTAATATTAAGCAAGCACTTGGAAGCAAAGGGACCTTGCATCACTAAATTGGAACTAAACTTACCCAGTTGGTTAGCTTTGTGTGTAATAAGTAAGCTTACAGGTCCTCTGTGTTCCTAGGTTCCCACTGGTCATCTACCTGCGAGATCCAGCTGCCTTTCTCTGCCATCAGCTTTCTTTCCTCTGCTCGCCCCAATTCTCATCACAAAGCCCAGGTTTTAAGCCAGGTTACTGAGAACTACAGGGTGATAGAAGTTTAGAGAAGGCTGCTGACTCCCCTTCTTCAAGAGTAATGTCCAAGAACGTGAGCTTTAGCATCAGAATCATCCAGGTTTGTGTCCAGGGTCCATTGCTTATTGGTTGTATGACCTTGGGTACATTTCTTAACCTCTGCATCTGTGAAATGGGCATAATCGTACCTGTTTCACATGGTTGAGTGAATTAAATGATACAAGCGAAACACCTACAACCATGCCTGGGAAATAATGAACACTCAGCAGAGAATAGCTATTATCATTCTTAGTAGCGGTATTTTTACAGATTGGAAAAAACCTATTGTCCTTCATTCTATTTCCTGATCCTGATAGTTGTGAACTAGTGGAGAGAGCAAGACCAACAGGGGCCTCTGCCGCCAGCTGACGTGCAACCTTGAGCAAGCCCGTCTCCACTCTGAGCCAGACCTCCCTCCTCTCTTAAATAAGGACAACAGTGCACCCCCTCACTGGACTACCCGAGTGCTGGGAGGTGCACAAGGAACAACACCACCAAAGTTCAGCGAGTCTATATGGAGACAGGAGAGGTAAGATGATACCACCTATGATGCCCTGAAGCCCCACACACTCCTCCATGTGTGGCCCACAGCACACCCTGTTAAAAATGTAAAATTTCAGGTCCCACCACAGACCTTGTAAAACCAGAAACTCTGGGGGTGGAGTATGTGATCTCCAGCCAGCCAGCATTCCAGGTGATACTGTTGCATCTTCATGTGTGGGAAGTACTGTGTTAAGGTCATCCGGAGAAGGGCAGAGATGAATTACCCACAAGAAACTGTTTAACTTTGGAAGATATTTAGAAATAGTAAAATGATCTCCATCCCTGCCCCCGCCACCTTCTTATGTAGAAGGGTATTCAGATACATTTGAAGTTTAGCCATTGTTATGGGCTGAATTGTGTCCCACTAGAATTCATATGTTGAAGTCCTAACCTCAGGACCTCAGGATGTGACTATATTTAAAGAGGTAATTAAGGTAAAATGAGGTCACATGCATGCGTGTGTGCTCACTTGTGTCTGATTCTTTGTGACGTCAAGGATGGTAGCCCACCAAGCTTTCTGTCCATGGGATTTCTCAGGCAAGAATACTGGAGTGGGTTGCCATTTCCTCCTCCAGGGAATCTTTCCGAACCAGAGATTGAACCTGCGTCTCCTGCATTGCAGGTGGATTCTTTGCCACTGAGCCACCTGGGAAGCCCCCTACTCTGAGGTCATGTGACTGGGTCCTAATTCAATATGACTAGTGTCCTTGTAAGAAGATGAACTTTGGCTATAGACAGGTAGAGAAGGAAGACCATGTGAAGACATTTGGGAACGCAGCTATCTATAAACCAGAGAGGCTTCAGAAGAAACCAGTTCTGCCCATACCTTGACTTGGAATGTCTAGACTCCAGAATTGTGAGATAGTACATTTCTGTAGATAAAGCCACCCAGTCTGTGGTATTTGTTATGGCAGCCCTAGACAACTAAGACAGCCTATAGGCAAGGTGGAGCCCTGAGCAGAGTGAGCTCTGCATAGTTGAGCCTGGAAGCTGCGGGCAAGGAGGTGAGTGCAGGTTTGAGAGCTTGATACCCTCAAGGGGAAAGCCATTTTTAGATGCCTCTGTTGATGAAAGCAAAATAGGTGGGATGTTTGCTCTCTTTAAAAGAATTCTTCACTTTGTAAGTGACACACTTGTCACAAGAGATAGATGACAAGTGATGATAAAAAACAAAACAAAACAAAAACACTGGAATCAGAGTGAAAGTCAGCAGAAAAGTATTAAGTTTTTTACAAACAACTCAGTCACAGAATGCATTTACCTCAGGAAGGCAGACACCCGGGGCCATGTGCAAGGGATTAGGTAGAGCCTCTGGAAGAAGTTAGCTGGAAGGGCCAGGAGAGCCTGGCCATTTTCAGCCCAGACCAGAGGGCAAGAACATTGCACTTGTATTTAAGGGACAAAGGTGTGCAAGACCTTGATGCCTTGCTTATTTGCTAAGTGGGTTTACTTCCCCTACCTTTTGAGTTTCACCTGCATTAAATTAAAAAAAATCCCCCCTCCCCCGAATATTTAGACATAGAAGTGTGGCCAGATTCTACAGGGGTTCAGTAAACCTGGGGGCGGGGGTGAAGCCAAGGGATTTGAGAGAACATCTAAAACGGGTTTGTCCATCTAGCCACCTTGTCTAGGGTGTGAGCACAGATGTCACATCAGACAGAAGTACACACAAAACTTGTTTTCACAGGGCTTTCTCTGAGGTCACTATTCCAGGGTTGACATTTTATCTGTCAACATTTGAAAACTGCTTCAAAGAAACAAGCATTTCCTCTGAAACCCCCACCCTCTAAGCTCATACTGTATGTTTTTTAAAAACTTTATTTTAAATGATCACACTGCCATGGGGCAGAAGGCTTTTTTTTTTTTTTTTTAACATTCAATAGGAGAAGCAGAAGTTCTTTCAGGTTGTAATGATTCCTTTCTTTTCTTCCAATAAATAAACCTTACAGGGGGGTTCCAGCATATGCAAACCACAATGACTACACAATCAAAATAACAATTTGACCTTTGAGCTCTGCTCCAAGGACATCCCCACTGATAGAACATTGCCTCTCATAAAGATTTCCACGTAAAAATTTCCTTTCTCTGTCCATTCTGTTTCTTAGCATTCATGAGAAAACCAATATGCCGAAGTCACATGGAGTAAATCTACTAGGCTTGCTTTCATGAAATGCATTTCCCTTTGCTTCATTTGGTGTTTGGGAAGGTACTGTCCATGCTGGGCATAGGCAGAGAGAAGAGTGGGTAACCGGCATGAGATTTACTGCTGCGTTGCTGTACACTTGTTGCCAAGAAACTGGGATCAGTCTTGTACTGAGTATAGGATGCTGCATTGTCTTGGCAGTGACATGAAGGCTTACCTTTGGGTAAAAATTCTGTGGTGCATCAATTTTTTTCTTTCTTCTTAAGAGCACAATCTTTCTTTAGGAAGTGGTCTTTCTTTAGAAAGTGTAGACCCACCTGCTGGGTCTACAGTGACATTTTCCCAGTCAGAGTTGAATGAGTATGTGATTTACACTTGTAGTAGGCACTGCGGTGCACTGCTCAGACACCCCACTTCAGGACTGCAGCTGGCAGTTGTGATTGACTGACAGCTTGCACCTGTGTCCTTCTGGTCTCCAAACCCTCCTGAAGAGAAGCACCTTGTTTAAGGTCATGCTCCTTTCCTGGGAGCAGCCAAAATTCAAGGATGGGCTGATGTGGGGGTAGGAAGGTCCAGTCCCATTCTCTATTTGGGGACATCTCTGCAGGGTGATCCCAGCTCCAGAGTTCCCTGTGAAATTAACAGAAACCTCTGGTGTGACTGCACTGCAGCTCAGCTTCTCTCTCTGCCTCAGTCTGCAGCTTTTGTTTCCACACAGGTGTCGATGCCAAGATCATTTCCTAATGAGCCACCAGCAGGCAGTTCTCCATCTCTGAATCGGTTTCCCAGGGAACCCACACTGCAGCAAAAACGTTTCCCTTCAACAGGACTGTTGTTTTCTCTCTCATGTAGTTTATTGTTAAGGGATAAATTTATATTTTCATTCTAAAAATTAGTAGGTATTGCTTTTCAGAGACTTCATTTAGAAATTTTTCTGTGCATGCAGTATACAAAAGAATTGAAAATGTTTTGAACTCCTTTGGAACAAAATAGCAGTGCGAGAGCTCTCTTGGTTAACCCTGAAATTTTGGTCATCAGGTTTAAACTGATTGTCGACCACAGAGCATGGCCATGTGGTGGAGGTGGAGGGGAAAGTCTGAGGCCAGGGGTCTGGGTGAAAAAGGCCAAAGGCCACTCTGTATTTGTGGGTTTTTTTCCATTCTTTCCTTGTCTCAACCCATACTCTAACCTGGCCAGTCCTATCAAAAGTGCTCTCTTGACCTGTCCTTGGAATGGATGAGAGAGTGTAGATAACCACTACAAATCTGTCACCGTGGTTGGAAAGACAGTCCCTGACACCTGCCCTGCCATGTATGGAGAGCAGAATATATAGCAAGAAGAAGCCAACTTGGGATTTTTCCCCAAAAGGGAAGAGTAGGTACGTTTCCACAATTTGTTTTTCTCAAATTTAGAATAAACACAATTTTCCTATATTGAGTAGCTTGTTTTACCAACAGGGAGAACCAATGAGTAAGGTACAGGGGAAATAGGATAAAAATGTCTTTAGCTTAAATATCTTGGTAGGTTGAGCTTGATGACTGTAAATTTATCAGAAACATTGCTGTTTTTGAAAATGAGTGGGATGGGGAATTAGTGAAAATTCAATGTAAGTACTGAAAAGTAATGGGCATTTGTATCTATTTCATCATTATATTATAAAACATATGCACACATAATACATATATGTTTTATAATATAACATAATAATATATATGCATATATATGTAAATGTGTACATTCACATATATGTGTATATGTGTATATATTTTTATACATATTTAAATGATTTATACATACTGATAAGGTTTGGAAGAAATGTTTTGCTAAAAGTAAAAAAAAAATTAGAATGGTGGAATTTGAATAATTAGAACATTTTTATTAGTATTTTTATTGTTTGACCAAATTAGTGTTTAAAGATAAGTATCATGAAAAGAATGAAACAGAATTTAATAAAATAAAAATTTTAAATTATAGAACAGGCAGATCTTGACATTCGAAATAAGAACCTGGTCCAGAGAAACACTTAGGTGGAATGGAAATTGATGACAAATTCTATTTTTGTGCCTGTAATTCTGTTATGTCTGTGTTGGGCATTAGCCTGGATTCAAATGCTTTGGGCAGGTATGGTGAGCTGGTGGGCCCGGTAACCTGCAGACATCTATTTGCATGAACTGATTTGCTTGGGTTGAAAGGTTCTGCTCAGTGGAGAAGGAAGGAAAAAGGAGGATAATTTTGTGCCAGTCTCTGATAATGACCTTGGCCTGGCCCCAGGGACTCCTGGAACAGATGGGGCTCTTTAAATGAGGGGTGGAAAGTGAATATGTGTGTCTCTGTGTGGCGTGTGTTGGGGGCCAGCAAAGATGGAAGGAAAGACACCGTGGCATGAAAAGGTTGTGGCAGGTGAGCTTAATTGTGAACACTTGTGAGCTGTCCTGTCCCTGATGCTCAGCCAGTCCTCAAGGAGAATTTAACCAGGGTCTGAAAGCCCGAAAGAGCAGATGCCAGTTGAGACAATGAAATTTGAGCAACTGGTGTTATAAGTTAACATTTAACAGCACAGTAGACTGTGCCCAGGGGGCTTCTCTAGTGGCTCAGTGGTAAAGAATCTGCCTGCAATATGGGAGACTTGGGTTCCATCCTTGGATTGGGAAGATCCCCTGGAGAAGGGAATCGTAGTTCACTCCAGTATTCCTGCCTGGAGAATTCCATGGGCAGAGGTCACAGTCCATGGGGTTGGACGTGACTGAACAGGAAACACACCAAACAACTGTGCCCAGGACTACACTCTCCACAGTCTTAGCTCCATTAATTTCTCCAGTAATCCTATAACAGACATACTTGTACACTTTTCTAACAAATGGTGGAAACTGGCGCTTGAAGAGGTTAAATAACTTGCTCAAAAAGTGGCTGAGCTACAATTTTGGGTAACTCTATTGGCTTTGCTTTCTTAATGGGAAGCATTCTAGTTGGTAAAAACTTGAGATCTGAAGAAAAATTTGCGTTTCTGTCATGGCTTTGCTGTTACCTGACTATGTGGTCTTGGACATGTTACACAACACCTTTGAACCTGCCAGAGTTGGAAGGATCAGAGATTATAGACACAAAGAAAAATACTTAGTTAATGATACTATTATCATTCAAGGTGAAAACTTAATGACTATTAATTCATTGATGAATTTGCTGCTGTATGCTTTTCAGCCAAAAGATAAAAGTAAACTCTGACCATAGGCTATTATATTTAATAGATTATACAAGCAAATGTTTTTTTCTATATTCATTTATTGTTAATATGATGGTTAATTTTATGTGTCAGCCTGATTGGGCCAGTGAGATCCCAGATAGTTGGTCAAATATTATTCTGGGGTTTCTGTGAGAGTGTTTCTGGATGAGATTAACTTTTAAATTGGTAGATTGAGTAAAACAGTTTGTCCTTTGTAGCCTAGGTGGGCCTCATCCAGTCAGTTGAAGGTGTAATTAGTACAAAAAGTCTGGCCCTCCTCTTGGTAAGAGAAAATTTCTCTTGCCTGCCCACCTTAGTGCTGGGACACTGGATTTTTTATGCCTTCAGACTTGAACTAAAACATCAGCTCTTCACGGGTCTTGAGCCTTCTGGTCTTCAGGCTTGTACTGGAACTATACCATCAGCTTCTGGTCTCAGTTTGCCAATTTAACGTATAGATCATGGGAATTGCCTGGCCAGTTCCTTATAGTGATTCTCTCTTTCTCTACATGTACACACACACACACACACACTCACACACACCTTATAGGTTCTGTTTCTCTGCAGCACCCTGAGTGTATCTTCTCTCACTATTGATCTAATGGTGTCTGGATCTCAGGTACTGGGCTCCAAGCCAAAGACAGAGAGAGAGAATAAAGAAGTCTGATTTCCTACCCTCATATAGTTTACAGTTTTCTAGACTAGACTAGAGGGAGAGGCAGACCTTAGACATTATTGTAAATGATGAATTAAAATGCAGTAAGTGCCACAGAAAAAATATACCAGGGGCTATAAGTTCATAAGACAGAGCCCTCCTCTACTTTGGGCTGCTTTGAAGCAGTAACGTGTGCTGAATAAACTGAGAGCTGAGTGGGGAGTGGGCTTGATTGAGGTGTCCTGGGCAGGGGACTCAGTGTGGGTTCATTCTTCCCTGGTATGTCCCAGAGCTGAAACAAGACAGCTGTGGGGAGCCAAGAGGCCAAGTTAAGCTAGTAAATAACCTATATATTCTCTCCTCTTCTGTTTTTTGAGAGATTGTATAGAATTGGTGTTAATTCTTTTCTAATTGTTAGGTTGAGTTCTCCAGTGAAACTATTTGGGCAAGAAAATTAAAATTATGAATTCAATTTTATCAGTAGTTACAGTGCTACTCAAATTATTGATTTCATATTGAATAAGTTGTGGAAGTTTGTATTTTTTGTAGAATTGATCTGTTTTGCTTAGTTCGTCAAATTTATGTGTGTAGAGGTGGTTGTAATATTCCCTTATTAACCTTTTGACATCTGTATAGTGTCTACAGTAATTGTAGTAATGTCCAAGTAAAAATCCTGTTTTATTCCTGATATTTGTAACTGTGTCTTTTTTTGTTGGTCTTGCTAGAGGTTTGTCAGCTGATCTTTTAAGAGAATCAGGTTTTTGTTCCAGTGATTTTTTTTTTCTATTTTCTATTTTCAATGCCATTGATTTCTGTTCTCTTAAAATTATTTTCTTCTTTCTGCTTTCTTTGTGTTTATTTTGCTTTTACTTTTATTAATTTCTTGAGGTGAGAGTTTATATCGTTGATCTGAGACTTTTCCTTTTTCCTAATGTTAGTGCTACAGAATCTCCCCTAGACACTGAATTAGCTGTATGGTATGTTGTGTTTTTATTTTCATTCAGTTCAATTTTTTTTTTTAATTTTCCTTGAAAGTGGAGGAATCAATCTGCCTGACTTCAGACTATACTACAAAGCTACAGTCATCAAGACAGTATGGTACAGGCACAAAGACAGAAATATAGGTCAATGGAACAAAATAGAAAGTCCAGAGATAAATCCATGCACCTATGAATACCTTGTCTTTGACAAAGGAGGCAAAAATATACAACAGAGAAAAGACAATCTCTTTAACAAGTGGTGCTGGGAAAACTGGTCAATCACCTGTAAAAGAATGAAACTAGAACACTTTCTAACACCATAAACAAAAATAAACTCAAAATGGATTAAAGATCTAAATGTAAGACCAGAAACTATAAACTCCTAGAGGAAAACATAGGCAGAACACTCTCTGAAATAAATCACAGCAAGATCCTCCATGACCCACCTCCCAGAGTAATGGAAATAAAAACAAAAATTAAAAAATGGACCTAGTTAAACTTCAAGGCTTTTGCATGGTGAAGGAAACTATAAGCAAGCTGAAAAGGCAGCCTTCAGAATGGGAGAAAATAATAGCAAATGAGAAAACTGACAAAGAGTTAATCTCCAAAATATACAAGCAGCTTATGCAACTCAATATCAGAAAAATAAACAACACAATAAAAAAGTGGGCCAAAGAACTAAACAGACATTTCTCCAAAGAAGACATACAGATGGCTAACAAACACATGAAAAGATGCTCAACATCATTCATTAGCAGAGAAATGCAAATCAAAATCACAATGAGGTATCATCTCACTGGTCAGAATGGCTTCCATCAAAAAGTCTACAGACCAAAAAAAAAAAAAGTCTACAGACAATAAATGCTGGAGAGGGTGTAGAGAAAAGGGAACCCTCTTACACTGTTGGTGGGAATGCAAACTAGTACAGCCACTATGGCAAACAGTGTGGAGATTCCTTAAAAAACTGGAAATAGATAGAACTGCCATATGACCCAGCAATCCCACTGCTGGGCATACACATAGAAGAAACCAGAATTGAAAGAGACACATGTACCCCAGTGTTCATTGCAACACTGTTTACAATAGCTAGGACATGGAACCAACCTAGATGTCCATTGGCAGATGAATGGATAAGGAAGTTGTGGTATGTATACACAATGGAATATTACTCAGCTATCAAAAAGAATGCATTGGAGTCAGTTCTAATGAGGTAGATCAAACTGGAGCCTATTATACAGAGTGAAGTAAGTCAGAAAGAGAAACACCAATACAGTAAATTAATGCATATATATGGAATTTAGAAAGATGGTAATGACGGCCCTATATGCAAGATAGCAAAAAAGACACAGATGTAAAGAACAGACTTTTGGACTATGTGGGAGAAGGTGAGGATGGATGATTTGAGAGAATAACATTGAAGCATGTATATTACCATATGTAAAATAGGTGACCAGCAAATATGCCAGCAAATTTGGAAAACTCAGCAGTGGCCACAGTACTGGAAAAAGTCAATTTTCATTCCAAACCCAAAGAAAAGTGAAAGTGAAAGTGAAAGTGAAGTCGCTCAGTCGTGTCCGACTCTTTGCGACCCCGTGGACTGTAGCCTACCAGGCTCCTCTGTCCATGGGATTTTCCAGGCAAGAGTACTGGAGTGGGTTTCCTTTTTCTTCTCCAGGCGATCTTCCCGACCCAGGAATTGAACCCGGGTCTCCCACATTGCAAAGAAAGGCAATGCCAAAGAATGTTCAAACTACCACACAATTGCACTCATCTCACACGCTAGCGAAATAATGCTCAAAATCCTCCAAGCCAGGCTTCAACAGTATGTGAACTGCAAACTTCCAGATGTTCAAGCTGAATTTAGAAAAGGCAGAGTAATCAGAGATCAAATTGCCAACATCTGATGGATCATCAAAAAAGCAAGAGAGTTCCAGAAAAAACATCTGCTTCTGCTTTATTGACTGTGCCAAAGCCTTTGACTGTGTGGATCACAATAAACTGTGGAAAATCCTTAAAGAGATGGGAATACCAGACCACCTTACTTGCCTCCTATGAAACCTGTATGCAGGTCAGGAAGCAACAGTTAGAACTGGACATGGAACAACAGACTGTTTCCAAATCGGGAAAGGAGTACGTCAAGGCTGTATATTGTCACACTGCTTATGTAACTTATATGCAGAGTACATCATGTGAAATGCCGGGCTGGATGAAGCACAAGCTGGGATCAAGATTGCCAGGAGAAATATCAATAACCTCAGATATGCAGATGACACCACCCTTATGGCAGAAAGCGAAGAAAAACTAAAGAGCCTCTTGATGAAAGTCAAAGAGGAGAGTGAAAAAGTTGGCTTAAAACTCAACATTCAGAAAACTAAGATCATGGCATCTGGCCCATCAATTCATGGCAAATAGATGGGGAAACAATGGAAACAGTGAGAGACTTTATTTTCTTGGGCTCCAAAATCACTGCAGATGATGACTGCAATGATGAAATTAAAAGACACTTGCTCCTTGGAAGAAAAGCTATGACCAGCCTAGACAGCATATTAAAAAGCAGAGAGACATTACTTTGCCAACAAAGGTCCATCTAGTCAAAGCTATGATTTTTCCAGTAGTCATATATGGATGTGAGATTTGGACAATAAAGAAAGCTGAGTGCTGAAGAATTGATGCTTTTGAACAGTGGTGTTGGAGAAGACTCTTGAGAATCCTTTGGACTTCAGGGAGATCCAAGCAGTCCATCCTAATGGAGATCAGTCCTGAATATTCATTGAAAGGTCTGATGCTGAAGCTGAAGCTCCAATACTTTGGCCACCTGATGAGAAGAACTGACTCATTGGAAAAGATCCTGATGCTGGGAAATATTGAGGGCAGGAGGAGAAGGGGATGACAGAGGATGAGATGGTTGAATGGCATGACTCAATGCACATGAGTTTGAGTAAGCTCCAGGAGTTGGTGATGGATAAGGAGGCCTGGTGTGCTGCAGTCCATGGGGTCGCAAAGAGTTATATATGACTGAGTGACTGAACTGAACTGAAAATAGGTGACCAGTGCAAGTTCGATGCATGAAGCAGGGCACTCAAAGTTGGTGCTCTGGGACAATGAAGAGGGATGGGTTGGGGAGGGAAGGGGAAGGTGGGTTCAGGATGGGGGGACATATGTACACCTGTGGCTAATTCACGTCAATGTATGGCAAAAACCACCACAATATTGTAAAGTAACTAGCCTCCAATTAAAATAAATTAATTTAAAATTAAAAAAAAGAAAAAATAACAAAGGAAATTGATATTAATAATTCTTTTATAAAATACATTTATGTAGACTTCTACAGAAAAGATTCTTGATTTTCAGTGTTTTAAAAAATAAAAGAAGGACTTTGCAATGTAGATTTTTACAGATGTTGAAGGATTTCTAGAGGCTTATTGGTTTTGGTCATGATATCACACCATGATTGATCATCATCATAGCTGTCTATACCTGCCTTACTTTGGACATTTCACTCTGGAAAGTAAGTATGTTAATCTTGCCAGTTAAAAAAATTTTTTTTTCCTTTGAGACTTTCTTATTACCCTGAAGTATTTAGAAATGTGTTGTTTAGTTTCCAAGTGTTTAGAGATATTCCTGTTATCTTTCTGTTGTTGGTCTCTAGGTTGATTGAATTGTGGTTAGAAAACACACTCTGCATAATCTGATTTCTTTAAAAAATTTTGAGGTTGATTTTATGGCCCAGAACATGGTCTATTGTTGTTTATGTTCCATGGGTGATTGAAAATAATGTGAGAACTTCCTTTAACTATTCTTTTAAAGTATATCTGATGGTGACAAATTCTCTTAGCTTTCCTTCATTTTGTTTTGTTGTTCAGTCATTCAGTTGTGTCTGACTCTTTCAGACCCCATGGACTGCAGCATGCCAGGCTTTCCTGTTCTTCACTATCTCCCAGAGCTTGCTCAAACTAGTGTTCATTGAGTTGGTGATGCCATCCAACCATCTCGTCCTCTGTCATCCCCTTCTCTTCCTGCCTTCAATCTTTCCCAGCATCAGGGTCTTTTCTAGTGAGTCAGCTTTTCACATCAGGTGGCCAAAGTATTGGAGCTTCAGCCTCAACATCAGTCCATCCAGTGAATATTCAGGACTGATCTCCTTTAGGATTGACTGGTTTGATCTCCTTGCAGCCCAAGGGACTCTCAAGAGCCTTGTCCAACTCCACAGTTCAAAAGTATCAATTCTTTGGTGATCAGCCTTCTGTATGGTCCAACTCTCACATCCATACATGACTACTAGATAAACCATAGCTTTGACTATGCAGACCTTTGTCAGCAGAGTAATGTCTCTGCTTTTTAATATGCTGTCTAGGTTTGTCAAAGTCTTTTTATTTTTCCCCAAGGAGCAAGTGTCTTTTAATGTCATGGCTGCAGTCACCATCTGCAGTGATTTTGGAGCCCAAGAAAATAAAGTTTGAGAATGGCTAAATTTTTTATTTCTGAAGGATATTTTCACTGGGTCCAGAATTCTGGCTTGATAGTTAATTCACTTCAGTATTTGAAAAACATTGGACCACTTCCTTTTAACCTCCATGATTTCTGATAAGAAATCTACTGTCATTAGAATTCTTTACCCACTATGGGTAAGGTGGTGCTTTTTCTCTCATTTTTCAAGATTTCTTTTTCTTTTTGTCTTTCAGAAATTCAACTCTGATGTATCTTGGCATAGATTTCTTTGGGTTTATCCTGTTGGATTCACTGAGTTTCTGGAATCTGTAGGTTTATGTCTATTGCCAAATTTGAGAAATTCAGCCATTATTTTTTTAATTCTTTCTCAGTTCCACCCCTTTTTTTTCTTGTGAGACTCCAATGACATGAATGTTAGATTTTTTTTTAATAGTCCACAGGTCTCTGTAGCTCCATTCATTTTTTTTTTTTTCCTGCAGTGTATTTTCTTTCTGTTTTTCAGATTGAGTAGTTTCTGTTATCCTATTTTCAAGTTCACTATTTCTTTCCTTTGGCCCCTCTATTCTGTTGTTGAGCCCATTCACTGAGTTTTTAGTTTCACTTATTGTATTTTTCAGTTTAATATTTCCATTTCATTCTTCCTTAAAATTTCTATTTCTTTAATGAAGCTTTCTATTTTTTTCATTTATTTCAAATACATTCATAATTGCTCACTGAAGCATTTTTAAAATGATGCCTGTTTAAAAATATTTGTCAGATTAAGTCTATTATCTGTCATTTTGGTATTGGCATCTGTTGATTGTCTTTTTAAATTCAAATTTAGATTTTCCTGGATCTTACTGTGATAAATGATTTTTGACTAAAACCTAGACATTTTGAGTATTATGTTATGATATTCTGAATCTTATTTAAACCTTCTGATTTAGGTGACATACTATAACACCATTTTGATTGGAGGAAAGGGGTCATCTCTTTATTAATGCCTGGTGAAGGTAGAAGTAGAGGTTTCCCATTCACCTTCCACTGACACTTAAGGACAAGAGGGGTTCTTCATTAATGCTGGATGTGGGTGGGAATTCCAGCTCTCCATGTGACTTCTACTGATGCCACAGCGGTTGGAGTGGGCTTGTTACTGCTTGACAGTGATGAAAGTCTTGCATCTCCACTAGGCCTCCTCCAATACCATCCTAGTAGGGGGAAGAGGTGCCCCATTACCACAGGTGGAAGTCCAGACTCCCTGCTTTATCTTTGCCAGCATGAATGGATACATTCAAAGCTTTTTCTGTAGTATTGGTTGGAGCAGAGTGGTTATTGTTTAAAAGTTTTCTTTCTTTCTAGACTTCTCCTTTCTTGGTCCTTTGGATAGAGACAGCAGGACTTGTTTGTCTATTTTTGTGTTATTGTTGTTGTTTAGAAATTTTCTTTGTACCCACTGGCATCCTGTGTGTCCAGCTCTAAGTCTGGGATATATAAGATAATAAGGAAAGCCAGAGAATTTACCATGATGTTGTTTCTTGGGTCCCATCACCCCTAGTGGTTTGCCTTCTTCTTTCTACCTTTCAGAGTCTTATGTTTGATTTATTTATAAGAGCTAGGGTTTTTAGTTGTACTTATGAGTAGGAATAGGGAAAAGTAATTCTCCACTTTTTTGGAAGCCAAAGTCCTTAATGTATAGTCAGAGTATTTAGCCTTTTTAATCCCGTCCCTCCAAAAGTGGATATAAATAGCCATCAAAATTGAATCTGAATGAAGATTGCTGATTTTGAGTTCTTTGAGACACTGTGCAGCAGTATTTTTTAGGAGTAAACCTCATGCCCTGGATTTTCCAGGAAAGTCTGGGTTTCAAGTAGTTTCATTGTTTTAAAATAAAAGCATTTCATCAACTGCAGATGTGATTTTTTTAATGAAAATAAATTCACAAATACGAGGAAAAGCTCCTGTATCTGACTTCAGGTCCCATTTGTATATTGAAAATGAGATTATCTTGTCATGAGATAAAAATTAAGCCACAGGTGACCAATATTTATTTTGATGTACTCTTTTGTTTTGCTAGTGGTAAACAACCTTCCTGCCAATGCAGGAGACATAAGAGACTCAGGTTCAGTCCCTGGGTTGGGAAGACCCCCTGCAGGAGGAAATGGCAACCCACTCCAGTATTCTTGCCTAGAGAATCCCATGGACAGAGGAGCCTGGAGGGCTACAGTCTTTGGGGTTGCAAAGGGTTGGATACAACTGAAGTGACTTAGCACAGCACAGCACTCTTGTTAAATATTTGGATGATAGTCAGAGAGTAATGACAATGACAACAATAATAAAAGTGAATATTTACAGGATATTTTACTATAAGCCAGGCACTGTGATAAGCTTTTTGCTCATGGTCTCATATAAAATCCACTACCGGCCTATTCAGAAGATAGTAATATTTCTTCCAGTTTTCAGATGAGTAAGCAGAGGCTTAATGAGGTCAAGTATCTTACTTAAGGTCATACATCCAGCAAATGGAGGGAGCTAATTCTGTCTGACATCTTTGCTTGCTGTAGACCAGCACTAATAGAAACAATGAGAGCCATATATATAATTTAAGATGCTCTAGTAGCTACACTGAAAAAGTGAAAAGAAACATGTAAAATTATTTTTAATAATATATACATTTCAACCCACTATAGCCAAAATATTATGCTTTCAACATACAATTGATTATTAATGAGACATTTTACTTTCTTTTTTTGTATTGTCTTAAAAATTCAGTGTATATGTAGCACTTACAGACATCAGCTTGGAGACCAAATTTACATTGAAGATATCTGATATACATTTAGATTTCAGAAAATTTATAGTTGGAAAAAGTAGATTCATATATCCAAGTTGTTCCAGACATACTCAGGGGACTTCTCTGGTGATCCAGTGGTTAAGACTCTATACTCCCAATGAAGGGGGCCTGGTTTAATCCTTGGTCAGGGAACAAGATCCCACATGCCTCAACTAAGACCTGATGCTGCCAAATAAATAAATAAATAAAACAGAAACACGCATACTCAGAAATTCATCAATAACTAAATTTTGTATAAATATTAAAGTTAGTATTTAAATAAATTAAGATCAAATGCAATTAAAAACTGAGTTTCTCAGTCACTGTAGCCATACTTCAAGTGCTTAACAGTCATGAGTGAGCTTTATAATCATTCTATTACCCTGCCTGAATTCAGTTTTCTATTGAAGGCTGAATCTCAAGGAGAATGAAACCTAAGCCATAGCCAGAAAGAGAGAAAATTCATGGAAGTGAAAGAAAGGATCAGCCAAGGGTCAAGAGAAAAACTTTCCTTTTGGCTGCTGTTGAAGTTACAGTAAGTTCTAGAGTCTTTGGTAACCAGGAGAGGAAGTAAAATTGTTTCCTCCATTTCTGAGAATGTGTCACATGTGCGTTCTATTAAACCTGACTTTTCAAAGAGGGCTGCTGTGTCTTGACCTGTGAAGGATTAAAATCAAATGAAAATGGCATTGAGCTCCAACACAGTGGTTCATCAGTCGAACACATCCACAAAGTCCTGAGCTGTGTCCCTATTGTGGTTAGTCACACAGTAAAGTATACCAGTCAAATTTGAATACTCTACCACAAACACCGGAATGGAAAAATTCTCAGACTTTTTCTTATTATAGTTGTTCATGGAGGTTTCTTGGTTATGAAACATGTCTAAATGGCAGAAATATCTTGATGCCAAGCAGTAGTTTCTGACCTATTTAAAGTTAAACCCATTTCACAATAATATATAATTTCACAAAACCTCTTAGGAATTAAAAAATAATTGTATTATTTTTGCAAAGTAACTAGAAAGCAAAGAAGTAATTTTTTTAAAAAAAATCAATATGAGTGGTATATTACTAAAGATTATATAAAATGAAATGTATTTTAATATGTCCTGTAATAGTGCTATAATACATATAGGGAACAGTTTAACTTTTCACTACTTAGCAGATGAACTTATGCTGTTTAATTTACTCTCAATAAATAATATAAAAAACCATGGCTTGACAAATGAATATAAAAATATCATTATGGCTTCCTTGTTTTGGAGACTGGTTGTGTATTAAAATGCAGATTGAAATTTAACTGTATTAAATCACCAACAATAATGACATTCACGATCCCATGGTAGAAATTCTTGCATTTTGTGTGTAAAATCATCACTTTCATTTGACTATTTTTTGAGTTCTGTTTCTACAAGAAGAGATGGGGGAGGAATCCTTCACTGTATGGCAAATACATGTCTACATATTTGCACAGAGATTGAGAGAGAGGGGTTTAGAGCTTGATGGTCTGGGTTTGAGTATGACTCTGACACTTACCAGTTTGGGAACTTTGGGAACTTATTTAAATTCTCTATGCTTTATTTTTGTTCTCTAAAAAATGGCCCTAATCATTATACAGACCTCACAGGGGCTGTTGTGAAGATTAAATGAGTACATGTGTATAGGGGGCTTAGAATAATCATGGCCCACAGGAAGCTTTCGGTAAATGTTAGCTATCGTTTATTTCCCCCTGGGTGTTTCACTCAATGTGTCCAAAGCCAAACTTACCAGTTTCCATTCTACATTTGTTCTTCATGCACTTTCTATATAAATTGGTCAAGTACTTTGTCACCCAAAAAGTCCATGACTCAGTTTTTCTTCTGCTTAGACTCCTTATCTAATTACTAGCCAAGTGCTGTCTGTTTAAACTCTGATTTCTCCAAGTTGCTCTCTTCTCCTCCCTAGGACCATAGACTCTTTAACTGTTTGTGTGTGTGTGTCATTTATTGTCTCCCTAAATTAATTTTCCATATAGCACAGCATCTATTAATAACTATAACCTAAGTCTGAGTAAGGTCCTTTCTCATTGATGACTCTCCGTTGCTTACAAGCACGGAAAAAATCCAAGTTCCTTAGCATGGAATGAATTTAAGGTCCTTTGTGATCTGTTCCTGCCTACTGCTCATTCATTTATTCAACAATATGTATTGAGTACTTGCTACATATTAGCCTAAAATCTTGCCTCTCTACCTCTCTTTACTGAACATCATGCTGCTTACTGTTTCTTGAACTTATATGCTGTTTCTTGTCTCTCTGGGATGGCTCACATATTATTCTCTGCCTGGAATGCCCTTCCCCAGAGTTACTGAATGTCAGTGCCAGGGTTCAGATTCATGCTTCCCAGCTCTTCACCCAGTTCTCCCTGTCTGCCACACTACAATTCAGGACCAGGCAGCTGGCCTGTATTAACTGGGAGGTGGATAGTAGACTCTCAACAGATGCTTCCTGAAACAATGAGTGTCGTCCACAACGGTAACCAGATGAATGAATAACCAGGGTACTTTTACCCGTTCTTATGGAAGCTATTGCATATCATGTTCTTACTTCTCTTTCTGTTAGTGAGTTTTAGCTTCTTTAATCTCAGAAAGCCCTAAAACTTATTTGGTCTTTATTGTGAAAGACAGGAGGAGAGATGCCATGTCTGATATTGATCTAATACACAGGTCTGGACCATGGGGCTAAGATCCCTGATGTAACCTCTAACCTTCGACCCATATTTGATTGAAACTGGAAAGAATAAGAATAAGCTTCTGGATGGCCAACTCCCTATCTTCTCTTTCCTTGAGGCTGCTTAGCTTAGGCACACTTTAGCTTAGGCTAGTTCATATGTTTATGAACATAGTGTTCATATGTTTGATCCAATCAGCAAGCCTTCATTCAGTGTCTTGTTTTGAACCAAGAATTTTCTAGAAGTACCTATAGGCCCCAAGTTTATAATCTTTTTCTTTATCCCCTAAAGATTCCACCCATAGGATGTAGTTTGTTTCTTCTTTCTCTAGGGTCCCACCGTTGTATTGCACTGAATTCTGGCCACTTATTTTCTTATCCCTACTCCTGCCCTTCCATCCTTCAGGCTGATTTACAAGTCTAAAGAGGCATCTAACTCTCTCCCTCCTCCTCCCTCCATAGCTGAGCATAGGAACTATCTCTAGAGAACCCGGGCACAGACAGTGTATGTTTGGGGGGTGATGGTGGTAAGGGTATTGGAATAGAATTTAGAGACTTTATTTAGAAGTTAATTTGACCAAATCTTAAGATGGAGCATGCTGGGACCACAGAGAGAAACAGGAATGAACAAGGCATAGAATAAATTCCATAAGCATTTTTAAAATCTCCTAAGGATTAGTTTGGATATGAGACTAGGAAAAAAAAATCAGACCAGTCCTGGCTTATAGGAAGAATATATCACGTATGCCATCCAGCTGCTTTGCAAAGATTTTGCTTGGGAAACACAATGCTGGATGTAAGAGGCAGCGAATTTCAATTTGCAGGGTGTCACTGTCTTTTCTAGGAACAATTACTCTATTGTCTCTTGCCTCATCCTCAAAAGCCACCTGTGACAGTGACAGAGCGAAGTCGAAAGTACAAGAAGTTTCATTATTTTAATTCTTTTATTTCTGAAAATAATCACTTTACAGCTGGACTCTTCCTAGTTTATAGAGAGAATGGAGATTCTAAGAAAAGCTTTGAGCTGTTTTGGCTTTTCCCCCAAAGCTGTCCTAGCTGAAGTGGAAAGACAATAGCGCTGGAGCCCTGAGTGGCATTGAGAGACTCTGGATTATCATTAGTTCCAACTCCTTCCCTATCGCCTCCCACTCCCCTCTCCCTGTGTTCCTCTCTCTTCCCCATCTTGATTCCTTCTCCAGGGCCTGAGTTTTGACCCTAGGTGTCTTGAAGCCACCTATGGGAATAGTGACACGAGCATAAAAACTCTCTTCCCAGGCTGTCTAAGAAGAAGTGGTAAGAATATACAGAAGAACTATACAAAAATGATCTTAATGACCCAGATAACCATGATGGTGTGATCACTCACTGAAAGCCAGACATCCTGGAATGCGAAGTCAAGTGGGCCTTAGGAAGCATCACTATGAACAAAGCTAGTGGAAGTGATGGAATTCCAACTGAATTATTTCAAATCCTAAAAGATGATGCTGTTAAAGTGCTGCACTCAGTATGCCAGCAAATTTGGAAAACTCAACAGTGGCCATAGGACTGGAAAACATCAGTTTTCATTCCAGTCCCAAAGAAGAGCAATGCCAAAGAATGTTCAAACTACCACACAATTAAACTCATTTCAGTTCAGTTCAGTTCAGTCGCTCAGTCGTGTCCGACTCTCTGCGACCCCATGAATTGCAGCACGCCAGGCCTCTCTGTCCATCACCAACTCCCGGAGTCTACCCAAACCCATATTCATCGAGTCGGTGATGCCATCCAACCATCTCATCCTCTGTCGTCCCCTTCTCCTCCCGCCCCCAATCCTACCCAGCATTAGGGTCTTTTCCAATGAGTCAACCCTTCGCGTGAGGTGGCCAAAGTATTGGAGCTTCAGCTTCAACATCAGACCTTCCAATGAACACCCAGGATTGATCTCTTTTAGGATGGATTGATTGGATCTCCTTGCAGTCCAAGAAACTCTCAAGAGTCTTCTCCAACACCACAGTTCAAAAGCATCAATTCTGCGGCGCTCAGCTTTCTTCACCGTCCAACTCTCACATCCATACAAAAAACTCATTTCACAACCTAGCAAAGTAATGCTAAAAATTCTCCAAGCTAGGCTTCAACAGTATGTGAACTGAGAACTTGCAGATGTTCAACCTGGATTTAGAAAAGGCAGAGGAATCAGAAATCAAATTTCCAACATCCATTGGATTATAGAAAAAGCAAGAGAGTTCCAGAAAAACATCTACTTCTGCTTCATTGACTATGCTAAAGCCTTTGACTGTGTGGATCACAACAAACTGGAAAATTCTTAAAGAGATGGGAATACCAGACCACCATACCTTCCTCCTGTGAAATCTGTGTGCAGATCAAGAAACAACAGTTAGAACCAGGCATAGAAAAACGGACTGGTTCCAAATTGGGAAAGGAGTACATCAAGGCTGTATATTGTCACACTGCTTATTTAACTGGTATGCAGAGTACATCATGCAAAATGCCAGGCTGGAGAAGCACAGGCTGGAATCAAGAATGCCAGGAGAAATTTCAATAATCTCAGACATACAGATGACACCACTTTTATGGCAGAAAGTGAGAAGGAACTAAAGAGCCTCTTAATGAAGGTGAAAGGGGAGAGTGAAAAAACTGTCTTAAAACTCAACGTTCAAAAAACGAAGATTGTGGCATGTGGTCCCATCACTTCATGGCAAATAGATGGGGAAATAATGGAAACAGTGAGAGATTTTATTTTCTTGGGCTCCAAAATCACTGCAGATGGTGACTGCAGCCATGAAATTAAAAGATACTTGCTCTTTGGAAGAAAAGCTATGACAAATCTAGACAAGGTATTAAAAAGCAAAGACATTACTTTGCTGACAAAGGTCTGTATAGTGAAAGCTATGGTTTTTCTACTAATCATGTATGGATGTGAGAGTTGGACCATAAAGAAGACTGAGTGTCGAAGAATCGAAGCTTTTGAACTGTGGTGTTAGAGAAGACTCTTGACAGTCCCTTGGACTGCAAGGAGATCAAACCAGTCAGTCCCAAGGGAAATCAGTCCTGAATATTCATTGGAAGGACTAATGCTGAAGCTGAAGCTCCAAAACTTTGGCCACCTGACTTGAAGAGCCAACTCATTGGAAAAGACCCTGGTGCTGGGAAAGATTGAAGGCAGGAGGAGAAGGGGACAACAGTGGATGAGATGGTTGGATGGCATCACAGACTCAATGGACATGTGTTTGAGCAAGCTCTGGGAGATGGTGAAGGACAAGGAAGCCTGCCATGCTGCAGTCCATGGGGTTACAAAGAGTTGGACACGACTGAGTGACTGAACAACAGCAGGCTGTCTAAGGTTGTTAAAGCCCCAGCCTGAATGCCTTCTTCATCCCTAGACCACCTTCCTGGCATCTTGGGACCTTAGCAATTCTCTGCTTGGGCTGGCCCAGCCTTTCTCAAGCTTCAGTCATTTCAAATCCTCTCCACAATTTTGATACAGCCAAGTAGTGCTCATACTATCAATTTCTTCATAGTTTTAATACTCATTTTAAAAAGCTTAAATAAACTTATTTCTAAAAGAAATGTAATTCATCACCATAATGGAAAACCACTATCATTAACATAAGTGGAAGGTAACTACTAGGGTCTGACTGTTTGTGTCCCCCCACAAATTCATAGGTTGAAATCCTAAAGCCAAATGGGTTGGTATTATGAGGTGCAGCTTTTGGGAAGTGATAAGGTCATGAGGGTGGTGCTATCATGATTGAGATTAATGTCTGAGAGCTCTCGTGTCCCTTGCCACCATGTGAGGATTCAGTGAGAACCCTGCAACTCAGAAGAAGGCTCTCACTTGACCATGCTGGCACCTTGATCTCAGCCTCCAGCCTCCAGCCTCCAGAAAGGTTGTTAGAAATAAATTTCTGTCGCTTATAAGTTAACTAGTCCATCATATTTTGTAATAACAGCCTGAAAGGACTAAGACAGTAACCTTATCAATGACTGCAATCAGAGCTTGGTAACTAATGTCCAGTCATATGACATCTAGAATTATCTCTCAGGTTACCTGTGTTTAAGTGCTGCTTTTTGGAAAATCCCATGTGGGGACTCTCCAGTTTGCTCTCAGATCAATGAGATGGATCTAAGGCGACTTTCTCTCACCACTACAAGGACCTTGGCTCCCTGTCCATTCTGTGGAGGACCTTCACCGATACTATTTCCTGGACAATGTCTACATTTCTAATAACCATATCTTAAGAGTTTTCCTTAGAATCAGTGAGACAATGTCTATAAAGGGCCTTGCACATGTCTAATAATAGGATACCCTCAGGAAATGTTCATTCCTTGATCTAGTTCTCCCACTGGGTCAAGGAATAAAATTTGAATGACAGGTCTTCTTGCCTTTGTGTTTAGCAATCTGCTAAACTGGATTATTTGATCCTCAGAATGGCCACCCTCCCTTCCCATTTTATTGACTTTCCTAGAGTAGCCCAATCACCAATAGTAGAACTAGAGTTCAAACCCATGTCTGTACATACCAGAGTCCATACATTTAATAATTAAGTTGCACTGATTTAAAAAAAAGAAAATCAACCCTATCGAGATCTATTTTACATATGATAGAGTGTAACCACTCAAACGTACATTTTGCTAAGTTTTGACCAATTTATATGCCTGTATAATCACCAATCATAATCTAGATTTCAACCCCCAAAGTTCCCTTGTGCCTTTTCCTGGTAAATTACCCTTTTCTGCATCCCCAAGTTTCTGTGTTGTTATTATTGTCCATTCCTTTTCATTGCTAAGTAGTGTGTCCATACAGTGGGATAGTTTTTTCTTACCCATTGCCTGCTAATGGACATTTATTTTCACAGTATCTCAGTCCTGTCCTTTTCTCTTCATCTCTGCTAATCAATATAGCCTAAAGAACCAGGATCTCTGGTTAGGACGACTATCATAATCTCTTAAGTTCGTTTCCCAGCCTCCTCCTTACCCACCTCCAACTTATTCTTCAGTCTGTGGACAGAGTGATCTTTAGAGGTGCCATTCTGATCAAGAATCAACAACTTACCCTAAAACTCTTCATCCCAGCATAAAGATCAAAACCTGTATTTTGTGTGGCAAGGTCTGCTGTGGCCCATCTCCTTCCTATTTGTCCTACATGTCTCATGACCGTTTTGCCAGTGCTTGTCCTCCAGCATCTCTGATCTTCTTTAGATACCTTGCATGGGTGAGCTGCTCACTGTCTGAAAGCCTCAAGGCTTTTGGAATGCAGTTTCCCTCATCTGAAATGTGCCCCCCGCTCCACCCCCCAAATCCTCTTGGTCACTCTCTGCTCTGCCAGTTGTTGCCTGCTAGTCTTCACCCAACTTTCACTCAAATCTCATTTCTTCAGGGAATACTGTTTAACCCTCCTTGTTGAGTCAGCTCATTAGTTTTCTCAAAGAATTGTTTGCTTTTTCCCTTCAGGGCATGTTTCTCTGTTTGCAATTTTACCTTCTCTGCTGGGATTGCAGTAAATGATTAGTTTTCGTGGCACAGTACTCAGAGATTGGGCTGGGCAGAGTCCATGTCTTTTACATCCTGTTAACCCACAGTGCATTGCTCAGTGCTTGGCACATAATAGACACCCAGTAAATAGAAGTTAAAGGAGTGAATGAATGAACTGACCCCTAGTGTTCTCCAGGAACACTTCTTTTTGCTATAGGGAGACAAACTTGTTGACCTCAGGAAGGGGATTATATTATTGGAGAATTATTTTATATTAGACGGTGTGATTATCTTACTGTTGGTATTTAGGAAAAATAGGGATGTATCTACCTATGAGCTTTGAATTTTGGAAAGGAGATTTTCTTCTAAGAGAGCTAAAGTGTGAAACTGAAATAAAAGAAATAAAAGAAATCAGATTACACATCTAGGTAAGTTACCTGAAAGGATGGGATGGCTTCTAGGCCCTTAAAACTTGTAACAGGATTGTTGTTATTCACAGAGCTAAAGAGTCCTTCAGAAATGGGTTAATTAGCCTCAGACATAAGGAGAACCCTGTCTGGGAAAGGGTATCTGCAGAGGCAAGGACTGACCCCACCTGACCTCAGTACGAACTCTTCAATTCAGATTCCTCTGGAGATGGCTGGGTATTCTTCTTTCAGGTATTATACTTACTGAGCAGCCTTCTAGTTACAAACTGGTTTCCCATGCAGATTGGTCCACAGGAAGTGAGCATTGTCATCAAGTCTAGTCTCTGGTCTGCTTGGTGTGCTATATCTCTTTGATTGTTCGACATTCTGGTTTTGTACAAGGATCCTGGCCACGAGCTTGGTTAAGGGGAGTCTGTCCCTAAGAGTTGACTGTGTTCTATGCTCAGTGTTAAGTTTTGAGATCCCTGGCTGGTAGGCTGGAACCCGGACAGTGAAGAATTCACCATGAAAATGTCCTGCTATGTGTGTGTTGGGGGACAGTTTGGGTTTCCCATTTTACAGATCCCATTTATATGCCCTGGATTTGTGACCAAGAATGCAAGAGGAAGGGAAAGACAGTAACTGACAGCTATTTAAATGTTTTCTATTAGAAATCTATAGTTGGAACTCTGTGTTAAGTTTGGGCAAATCATACTTTTGAATACTAAAGGAGGAATTGTTCTCACAGTGACCTCTTTGTCTATTATAGAATGGGAAGTGACTGTCATGTATGAAGTATTTATAAGTACCAGATAGCATAGATTCATTCACTAGACTTGAATTGCCACATCTTTAGCAAACAGAGTTTTTGTGTTTGTTTCCTAAATGTAAAATGGGAATAAAAATAGCAAACATTAGTTGAGTATCTACTTTGTACTGAAAATTGTTCTACATGCCTCATCTTAGAATTAGATCATTGATTTCCATAAGCAACCTATGAGGGAGACGCCATTGTATGGTGATCAGACGGAAGAGGAATTGCCCAGCTAACAAATGGGAGAGAGGGTTTCTAAAACCAAGCAGTGTGGTTCCAGAACCTATTCTTCTAAACACTTGACCACCCCTTATAATTAAGGGAGTTAATGCACATAAAGCACTTTGACTAGTATCTGACTCACTTTAAGCTTCAATAACTGTTAGCTATGACTGTTTTCAATTTGTTTTTGTTGCCCAGTTTCTAGTCTAGGAAGAACTGGAATTGAAACCTTCTGTATCCAATTCCCACCCCCACTTCCATTATCCTTTGAGGATGTTATCCCCTGGGGAGAACCAAAGTCAAAAACCTACTTTGGCTTGAATTACTCAATTTGAAACCGCCTGCCTACCAAGATCACATGTTTTAAAACTTATCATTCTTTCTTGATGATTTTACCTTACTTCTATGATTCGAAGTCTTTCCTCTCTGCACACCCCGGGAATTGCTCTACCACTTTTAACCACGTGAAAAGGCACCTGTTGCTAGCCTGTAGAGGCTATGTATTTTGAATTCTTGTGACAGCTTTGCCCAAATTTTAAGAATATTTACACACAATACATTTATTGTCAGTACCTAAGAAAATGGAAAAATTAAATGTGTTAGGAAAGGCAAGGTTTATAAGACTATTTACAGCCCTGGGAATCATATTAACTGCTAGTTGGAAGTCAGAAGTTTATAAGAGCAGGGGAGATTCTTTTTTAAAATTATGTCCATGCTCCAAAAGCCAAAGAGAGGAATAAGATTCTTCAGCTTAGAGCTGACACCTAAGATAGTTTGTATCTATAATAAGCCAGGCACAGAATTAAATTTCCTCCAAAGGAATTATTGTCCTGAGCTCTTTAAAGTACAAACCATTTCCCATGGAAAATAGGATTAGGACTTACAACCAGATTGAAAACTAGCTTTCAATTTTGTTGACCAGATATGTGAGGGCTTTCTGTGTATCATGCAAAATGATTTTCAGAGCGTTGGTAGCACTGGAAATATAGAAACCTGCTTATCAATAATGATTTTTTTCTTCATCAATTAGTTAATTATCTAGGAACATTAGCAGCTACCCAGCTTGTTTCAGTCTTGGTACCTGAACAATATCATTCTTTTTCATCGAAGTTTTATGTTTTACCAGAAAAAGTGAATTATTTTGACATTACTCTAATAAGGCATTTCTGTAGAATATTACTCTGTGTACCTGAGGGTCACTTGAATTTTTATGGCATTTTTTGGTGGGTTCTTAGGGATTTCTAACAAATCAGAATTAAAAAACCTTGGCTTTGGTACAGACTTGAATATCCAGAAATTCACTGTTAAAAATCACTAATGGAATGAAAAATTCAACATGAAACTCTATCCTAAGGCCCATGCCTAGAGAGAGCAGTCAGTGGTTTTAGATGGTAAAGCTCATTTCTCTCTTCCCTCTGCTAATTGCTTTTGATTTTTTATATTTGAAAATGAAATCAAGGTGTCTGCTACCCTTATAAAGATGCTAACAATACTTCAGTGTGAGGAATAATGGAGAATTTTGTTTTAACACCTAAACAAAGTGAAGGAAACATCCCCTTTGCCCTCAGCCAACAAATGTTTTGCAGGTTCCTTTATTTACTTTCAGTAGATTATTCCAGTCCCTAGATTCCAAAGCAAACATTGGTTTGAGAATGAGAGCCAGGCTGGATGTATCAGGCAATGATTTAAAACTTTCCATGGACTCTAGAGCCCTTAGAAAAGCTTCCATTTGTTTATCTTAGAATCTCAGAGGAAGAACTGTTTTCACAGATTCATGATAAAAGAAGGGAAAGATCTATGAGTTGTGATTCAAGTGTGTGTGTTCATTGGGAGAAGAAAATGTGGGCTTGGGACCTGAGTTTGAGTCCCAGTGACATCACTCATTAGCCTATCTGAACCTTGATTCTCATCTGTTAAATATTTGCACTGTACATTTCTAAAGAGTGAAATTTAAATCAACTATAAAAAGTCAGAATGGTGCCAGCGTGTGTGCTAAGTCTCTTCAGTTGTTTCCGACTCTGTGTGATCCTATGGACTGTAGGCTGCCAGGCTCCTCTGTCCGTGGGATTCTCCAGCCAAGAATACTGGAGCCAAGCACTTGTATAAATTACAAGTTGGGATAGCATTTGCCTATTCTGAGTACCTTTGTAGAATGATAAGAGGGTGCTGTGCAGAGATGTGGGTGACACCTATTCTATGCTTTTACTGGAATCATAGGCTGTTTAAAGCCTTTGATTTCTGAAAAACAGTCCTAGCAATGAAAACACAATGCATAAAAGATAGATCATGCTTTGATATTCCTGGCCAAGATAGAAGTACAAATATTAAAATGAGATATATTTTAAATACAAAAAAATGCACAGATCTTAAATGAACAATTCTGTGAATTTTGACAAATGAATATGCTCATTTGGCAATATATCATTGCTAAATCAAGATATAGAACATTTCTCTTACCAGAAAGTTTTTTTGTGTCCTTTCTGGTTCATACTCTTTGCAGAGGCAACTATTCTTCTGATTTCTAACACTACAGATTAGCTCTGCCTTTTCTGAACTTTCTATACATGTAATAATAGAGCACGTACTTTTCTGTTTCTGGGTTCTTTCACTCAGCTGATAATTTTGAGATGTGTCCATGTTGTTTTGTATATCAGAAATCTGCTCCTTTTTATTGCTCAGTATTCGGTGCATGTGTGGTCAGTTGCTTCAGTCATGTCCGATTCTTTGTGACCCCATGGACTGTAGCCTGCCAGGCTCCTCTGTCCCTGGAATTTCCCAGGCAAGAATTCTGGAGTGGTCTGCCATGGCCTCCTCTAGGGGATCTTCCCGACCCCGGGATCAAACCCGAGTCTCCTGCTTGGCAGGCAGATTCTTTACCCACTGAGCCACCTGGGAAGCCTTGCTAAGTATTGTCCCATTGTATATCATGCTTTTTATATCCTTTAAGAGAAAGGACATTTGTGCCTGCCACTTCCGGTTTGAATCTATTATGAACAGATCTGCTATGAACATTCTTGTGTAACTCTATATGGTGACAAGTGTTTTCATTTCTCTTGGGTAAACACCAGTTTCCCATTAGTAACATATGAATGTTCTGATTGCTCCATATCTTCACCAACACTTGATAGTGTCAGTCTTTATAAATTTAATCATTCTGGAAATGAAAATCTTTACCACTTGATTTAGGCGAAATGATTTGCGGCAGTTGTTTTAAACCTGAGTGTTTTGACACAGTGTTATTTCTGTATGGTTTATAAGGGATCATGAAGAATTTACTTTTTAAAAAACAGCTGTAATAGTTAAAGCACCTAAGCTTATAAATAGTTTTGCTTATACATTGAAGAAGATTCAAGGTCAAGGAGGTGTGTGTGTTCTGAAAGGGATAAATGAGATATAATTAATGCTATAGAATTATATGTTACAGACTCTTAACTGTGCTTCAAATCTAGCAATAGAAAGTTTTATATGTACTCTTAATACATGTAACAATTATAAATTACTGTAAGACAGATAAGAACTGTATAAAAACTCAACAGCTGGAAAGTAAAAAATTTGCACAACCTAAAAACACAGTGGATATTCTGTATTCAGGTAGCTCTGTCTACCTGTCCATTCATGCATCTGTCTATTCATTCAACAAATATTTATGGAGCACCAACATATGCCAGTAATTGGTAAGTTCTGGGAATAAAAAAGTGACAAAAATGCAAGGAATTTTCTTGTCTAGTGGTGCTGACACATACATGGGTGATTATACAATGGTGGTCAGCACCTAAAGAGATCAAGTTTAATGTTATGATTTTTATAGATATCACAGAGAACCCAAGGATAAACTAGTGACACTCTTTATTAATTTGCTCAACCACATTTGTTAAGCTCCCACTAGATATTTGAGAATTTGTTGGTCACTGAAGAACGAAAATGAGAAACAATTTCTGTCCAGTGGTTTTCAAGTGTTAGCATACACAAGAAAAAAAAAGAGGAAGCTTGTTAAAGTGCAGAATTTTCTGATTTAGTAGATTGGGTGACCAGGAATCTGAAGTTCTAAAAGAAAATATTGCTGTCTGTGATGTGTGGGCAATCCTTTGAAAAACATCCTATGTTTTATTGGAGAAGAAAAACATAAATAATTATATAATATTGTGAATAAGCAATACTGCAAATATGCACAAGAAGGATAAATCCACTTCTACCTCCAGGAAAACAAAATCTCTTGTTGTCATTGTGTATGTCTGGAGGTGACTGAGTAACCTTAGTGCTACATGTACATGGTATCTGTAAGCAAGTGATCGCTGCCCTGCCAAATTCAGACTCAAGATGGCAACATCAACTATTATCTGAATTTCTGTACTGCCCCATAAATTTTGGACTGGGTAGTCCCCATAACTGTGTGAGCCAATTCCTCAAAATAAATCTTTATATATATATATATATATATATATATATATATATATATATATTTATTTATTTATTTCAAAAATTGATCCAACAACACTGGCTCTGCTTCTTTATGGTAACAGTTGACTGGGGCTGATCAGCAGCTGTTCTACTTCCGCAGGGTATTCGTGTTTCATGTTCCTCAGCTGGCACAGTTGCTCATGTATTTAATCTGCTTGACCTCTGAAAGCACTTGGGTTTCTGACCCCCAATCTAGAGAGATGTAAAATTAAATCTTGTTGGTATTTCAGGGGCCAGGACAGATGAGGAGCTTTGGAGGTTCTAGCACTGGAAAGAATAGGGTGCCTATCTTCCATTCCCTAGTTTCTCCTTTACTCTATGTGTTTAAAAAAAAAAAAAAAATTCAAGCTGTACCAAAGTGTAGGCCAGTCCAATAACTGAAGTTCAGATTTTTTTTGACCCCTCTCAAGGTGATTTCCTGGGTGGCTTTTGGATAATAGTGAATTTTTTCCAAAGTAATATTTTGGATGTTACTGTTTTGCTGATGTCAGGCTGTGGACTTGGTCTGTCTCTGGGGACACTGGGCTGCCTCCAACCTGCAGCATTTCCTTTTGCCCAAGTTTCCCTGCACTCACACTACATCCCTATGTGTGCTCAGTCGTGTCTGACTCTTTGCGTCCCTATGGACTGAGCCCACCAGGCTCCTCTGTCCATGGGATTTTCCAGGCAAGAATACTGGAGTGGGTTACCATTTCCTCCTCCAGGGAATCTTCTTGACTCAGGGATAGAACTCACGTCTCCTGTGTCTTCTGCATTGGCAGATGAGTTCCTTACCACTGAGCCACCAGGGCTTTCCCTATGTCCCCAGTCTGGAGTGTAACCCCAACCCCAGCCTCTATGACAGCAGCTGGGACAATCCCTAACTGGAGTTCTTCTCTTCTTGGGTCCCAGAGGCCAGCCTGCCCCTCTGCAGCCCTGGAGGCCAGGTTTATGGCTGTAAAAATCAGTACAGTTTCCTTGGGCAGAGGGGGCCAGGGCTCTGGATATTGTCTATTAGCTCAGGAGCTGAGATGGGTAGGGGTGAACTTGGGAGACAGAGTAACTCTGGTTGTGAGAGTGTCTCAAGGAGGCTTTGAATTTGCATCATGCATTGGGCTAGAGTCTTTGCACATATTATCTTATTGAATCTTCTTTATAATCCCACTCTCCAGATGAGGAAGCTGATGCTGATGACCTCTCAGTAAATGGCAGAGTCTAGCTTTGAACCCAGGTCTGTGTGACTTTGCTTTGGTTTCAGTGCTTTGTTTAGGGCACAGAACACAGGCAGTCACTCTTGCCCTGGGGAAACTGAATAGATCACAAGGAAGACTGCTTGTAAGTAGGTTGTTCTTTCTAGCTTAGCACAATAGCTTTAGGGACCTGAATCCTTTGGACTGTGATAAGGAAGAGGACATTTAAGGGCACCAGATGAGATTTCTGGGCTATTCTTTTCTGCTCTGTCCTCTGAATTTTAACTGTAAGAAGTATTATCAGATTAAGTCTCCTTTCTGTTTTCATTTCAACCTGGATTCTGGTGGAAGGAAGCAAAAATACACAGTAGTCTTGTTCTTGTTTCACTGTGAAAGGACATTCATAAAATTGTAAGCAGTAGGAGAGTAGACCCCAAGAACCAATCTGATAGTTGTTAGCATGGAAATCTGTTTGGGTACCTTTACTATCTGAAAGAATCCTCATGGAGTTGATTTTACAGTTGTGATAGATACAGGGCCCCACATGAAGACTTCCTGAGCAGACGAAAAAAGACAAAAAGGGTATACAAGTGGATTGGGTGGCACTCTCCTAGGCTCATGTTGAGAACTCCTTGGATATGGGTTGTCTGTTTACCTGCGTGTGTTCTCTCTGAACTATAAATTCTCAAAGTTGAGGACTACTGTCTGCTTAATCTCTGTATCCCCTTCACTTAGCACAATGTCTGGTATATACTAGGTGGCCATGGATGATTGCTGCACAAATGAATGTGTGAACAGAGGGATGAAAAGCAGAAGAAAAGTCGATAAACCATACAGTATTTAGCGGGTGTCCAGGTAGGCAGCTCTGGTGACGGTGGGCTCTGCAGTCAGACTACTACGGGTTCTCCCCCGGCCTCACCTTGCTACATTGCACAGCCTTGAACAGTGTGCCCTCCATCTCGGCAGTGTCCTGCTCTCATCTGTGAGATGCTGATAAGATGGATTATGATGGTATTTATCTCACAAGATTATTATGGGGGTTAATGAATTATAGTGTCCTGGATTGCTCATGGCACTGTACCCCTATGATATTCAATCTAGATTTTTAAATAAAAATGTGAAGCTTCTATTGAGCTAAAGATCTTTTTCTCTAGTTTTGTTGAGATATAGTTGATGTTCAGCACTGTATAGGATTAAGGTGTACAGCATAATGATTTAGCTTCATACATAATGAAATGATGACTACAATACATTTAGAGACCATCCATCATTTCACATAGATACAAAGTAAAATAAATAGTAAAAAAATGTTTCCCTTGTGATAACTTAAAATTTGCTCTAACAAATTTCATATAAAACATAAAGCAGTATTAGTTATGCTAATCATGTTATGCATTACATTCTTAATTGTTTTATAACCGGAAGTTTGTACCTTTTGACCACCTTTATCTGATCCTTGCTTATTCAGGTATCATGGTTTCTTTTCCCAGTTCTCTAAAGAAGAGCTTTTGAACTGCTGTTACAATGCTTGTACATACACCAATTTTATGTTTGCAGGTGTATCCATGAGACAACCTACAGATCCCCTGGGAATGGGATGCTGGACCAAAGGTAGACATATTCATAATTTTGTTAGACATTGCCTAACCTACAGGTTATGTCTGTTGAACTCTTGCAAGTGGCTATGAGCCTGTTTGTGTCCCTACAGCCTCTCAACACAATATCTTGTCATACTTTTGCCTGTTTGTGAGATTAAATATTTTCTCAGTGGAGCTTTAATTTGAGCTTTAATTTAATTCCTCTTCTTATAAGAAGGGCAACTTTCTGTGAGATTAGGAGTTGTTTGTTTTCTTTATTTTGTCAGTCATGTGTTAATGTCATTTGCCTGTTTTATTCTGGTGGCTCAGACAGTAAAGAATCTGCCTGCAATTCGGGAGACTCAGGTTTGATCCCTGGGTCTGGAAGATCTCCTGGAGAAGGGAATGGCTACCCACTCTAGGATTCTTGCCTGGAGAATTCCATGGACTGTAGAGTCCATGGGGTTGCAAAGAGCTGGACACGACTGAGTGACTTTCACTTTTACTTTCCACCTGGGAAGCCCTCTGAGTATCTCTATCTTTGTTTGTATCTATATGCAGTTATCTATGTATCTGTCTCTCTCTTTCTCCCTATCTTTCTGTATGTAGATATAAATAGAAAGAAGCACAGTATAAAGCCCAAGCATTATGCTAAAAGGGTGTGGAAGGTGTCAAGGGCTCAATGAGGTGGGTAAATCCCTCATCCAAGTATCCATAGACTAGATGTCTGGGTACACACTTTCTAGGCTGACACGGAGATGGAGAGAAATTGAGGCTGCAGAAACCCAGAGACTTCTAGTCCCCTGTTACTTAGTGCTGCTCTCTGGCCCTCATCCCCTACGCCCTTCAGCACCAGTGACTTTGTGAGTGCTAAATGCATGTTCCCTGCGTGCAGTAACTGAAGAAGAGTCTGACGTAAGAGCCCTGTTTAGGTGTGAGAAGGCTGGGCAGAGGTGTGGAGCAAGTTTATCCTCACCCAGTGGACCATGGCAGCATACTGTTCTTTCTCAATCCCTTCTCTCGCTGGCAGGGAGTGTTAGAACCTTCTTTGACTCTTCTTTGACAGCTTTCAAGGAGCTGACCCATCAGACTTGGTTCCAGTTCTCTTTCTTTCCTTCTCACCCTTGTTCCATTACCTTTACCACCAATTTCTGTCTCTCTCTTTTGTGGCCAACGTCCTTGCCTCATTCCCCAGGCCAATATGCTAGAGATAATCTTTCTATATTATTTGTTTGAGATTTGTCCTGCCTTCTTCCTCCCTCGCTGCACACGCATGTGCGTGCACACACACAGACACACTCTCTCTCTCTTTTTCTTCTTCTTCTCCCCAAACTTACAAAGACAGACACTATATTAGTTCCTTACTGCTACTGGTAGCTCAGCTGGTAAAGTATCCACCTGCAATGTAGGAGACCTTGGTTTGATTCCTGGGTCGGGAAGATCCCCTGGAGAAGGGATAGGCTACCCACTCCAGTATTCTTGGGCTTCTCTGGTGGCTCACATGGTAAAGAATCTGTCTACAATGTGGGAGACCTGGATTCGATCCCTGGGTGGGGGAGATCCCCTGGAGAAGGGAACCGCTACCCACTCCAGTACTCTTGCCTGGAGAATCCCTATGGACAAAGGAGCCTGGCAGGCTACAGTCCATGGGGTCACAAAAAGTTGGACATGACTGAGCAACAACTAAGCAAAGTGCTACTGTAACAAAATACTACAAACTTGGTGGTTTGAAGCAATAGGAATTTTTCTCACACATTCTGGAGGCCAGAAGTCTCAAATCAAGATGTTGGCAAGGCTATGTTCTCTTAAAGGCTCTAGGGGAGGGCCTTTCCTTGCCCTTTACTCGCTTCCAGTGATTACTGGCAATTTTTGGTGTTCCTTAGCTTGTGGCAGCATCCCTCTAATTTCAACTTCCATCTTCACATGGCTGTCTTCCCTCTGTGTGTGTCTGTATCCAAATTCTCCCTCTACTTCTTTTTAAAATATTTATTTATTTGGTTGCTCTGGGACTTAGTTGCAGCATGTGGGATCTAGTTCCCTGACTAGGGATCAGACCAAGGCCCCCTGCACTGGAAGCTCAGTCTTAGCCATTGGACCACGAGTGAAGTCCCCAAATTTCCCTCTTCTTATAAGGACACTAGCTTATGAAGATGGATTAGGGCCCATCCTAATCCAGTATGTCCACATTTTAACTTGATTCCACCTGCAGACCCTCATTTCTGGATAAGACCACATTCATTGGTACTGGGAGTTAGAACTTCAGCATACCCTTTTTGGAGATACAACTCAATGGAGAACAGATCTGGCTTGACATTTTTCAAAGTACACTCACAATCCCTGTGGAAAGCAGTTTGTTTGTTACCCTTGGTTAAGAACACACTTTGGTGCAGATTGGAGTTTAAGTCCTGCCTCTGCCCCTTAGGGCATGACCTTGACTTGAGTTCTATAAGCTCCAGCTTCCATTACTATAAAATGGGGAAAGTAGACCCATCTACTCTATGGTTGCTACATGTTGAATACTGATACACATTCGTCTTGGAAAACGATTGTTCTCGTTGTCATGCAGGCAGACTATACCCATTCCTCCTTCACTTGCCCTTGGCTGGTTGTCACATGGACTGAGAGCAGAGCCAGACGTCGGACTTGTGAGTCCTAATGGAGAGCTCCATATACTGAGGCTACCCACTTAGCATGTCAGCACGCTAAGCCCTCTGGACCAGAAGATGTCAAGTCAACTCAAATTTAGCCATGAGACAAGTTGAGTTTTCCATGTCCTTCCCTGTCCTGTCTTGTCTGTTTGCCAAGCTTAAAGTGGCATAGCATAAATGTTAAGAAAGCAAACTTTGGGGAATGAGGTGGGGGGAGGGGTGTGAGCTTAGATCACCCCTGTGGGGTGCTCTTGATACACAGCTCCCCTCCCCCTCCACCTTTTGTGTGTCCTGGAGGCAGGTGAATTCCCTGCAGGGGGGCATAGAACTCCCCTGCCTTGGCTTTCTGCTCATTCCTTGTTCTTTGATGCTGGTGTGGCTCTGAAGGAGCGGCTGGTAAAGACAAACCACCATTTGTTGTTGAAAAAAAATGAAAAGAAGGGAAAAAAATCCAGTCTTTTATCTCTGTGTCCCTCTAAATTGCCAACGGTCTTAATTGCTGAGAGAGGGAACAAGTAGGGTTTTATCTGCCAGGCAGCCATGTGAACATCAAAGGTCTCAGGGGCCTGGGGGGTGGGTGGGTGGGGGATAATGTGAGTAGAGACAAAACCAGGCTGGGCTCCAGAAAGGAAAGCTGGGTGCTCCCAGGGAGTTGGGCTCTTTTGATGGTGGCTGTCTGGGCAGGAGGAGGAAGAGTTCACAGCTTTAGCATGAAAAGATGCTATGGAAAAACCCAAACCGACTTTTTTGGCCAAGCCAATATTATCCTGCTCTCTGCCTTCCCCTTTGCTTGGTGTTCTCTCTATGTGCATCTCTGTCTCTTTGTTCAAATTTCTTCTTTTCATGAGAACACAGTCATGTTGAGCCTATCCTAAGTATTTCATCTTAGCTCAATTTCATCTGTGAAGACCCTCCCTATTTCCAAATAAGGTCATATTCACAGGTACTGGGGGTTAGGACTTCAACATATGTTTATGGGGAGGATATGATTCAACAGGTTAACAACTGTTTCCAAGGAAAAGTCAAAACAGCTAAAAGAACGTGGACATGAACTGCAAATGGAGACAAAATTTTTTCCCATGGGACTTGTTGGTGGTGGGGGAGGGGGAGTGGCTATCAATTACATACCTATGAATTATCTACAACTATACAATATTATACAATTATACAACTTGTACAATTGCAGCACAATGAATAGGAGTAGGATCTCTTAACCTGCTATAGATGGTGCATAGTACTGAAATATATAATATTTTCCCACACTGCTGTTAGTTGATTTTTTTTTATTCCATGGATCAAGTAGTCCTTATCTTGTGTGTATGATTCCCTTTCTTGGCAACCTTGCAGCCACCTCCATCTTCTAGTCCTGTTTCCTGTAATACTGGTGGGAAGTTTGGCCATGTTTCCTCAGTGGTGCTATTGGATGCTTGAGGATGGCAGTACCCTCTATGGAGAGGTATAGAGTCACAGTTGTCCTCTACTCATTTCCTGCTTGGTCACTTCAGGAAGGCGGGAGACCAGGCTACTCAGGTACACCACTGCAACCACGTGGGCCACAACATCCAGCAGAACACGAGCCATTTTCTGCCTTGTATTTACAATCTCCATTCCTCAAAAGCTCATAGGGCGTAACATCCTGGTGTATTTGCTGGGCCTGCTGAAATTCTTCCCATGGCTGCATAGGTGTGAGAGAAAAGAGCTGACAGAGACAGAAACAGGTATTCAAAGTGACTCCACATTAGAAAATGAAACACAAATGAGAACTTCTTAAGCAAGTAATTTAAGGAAATGTAGATACAGGCGCCTAAGAGAGGAATCTCTTCTTGATAAAAATAACGTTGGGAAAAGATAAATTCGGGAATTCTCTGTCCCATGATTCATATACTCAGACATTCTTTGGCATTCTTACTATATAGTCTTCCTCTTTTTACTGTATTGCTTTTCTTTTTTTTTTCCAGAAAGAGAAAAATCTTACTGGAGAAAACCAGGCCAAGCTCAACAAGGCCAAGGAGCTTTCCCAAAAGAAATGATTCCATCTGTAATGAGGCCAGTTTCATGGGCTTCAGCTCACAGTCTGTAGGAAGGCAGTAAATCTCCTTTCATCTTTTTTTGCCCAGTTTTCTAATTTACTCCCACTTATTTAAGCTCTTACTAGTTTCCTAAGCATCACTCTTCCCAGAAGTTCCTTAGGCAGATGTCCTGCCCTGGTCAAAACTCTGAATTTTTTTTTTTTTAATAAATTTATTTATTTTAGTTGGGGGCTGATTACTTTACAATATTGTAGTGCTTTTTGCCATACATTGACATGAATCAGCCATGGGTTTACATGTGTTCCCCATCCTGAACCCCCCTCCCACCTCCCTCCCCATCCCATCCCTCTGGGTCGTCCCATTGCCCCAGCCCTGAGCATTTGTCTCATGCATCGAATCTGGAATGGTGTTCTGTTTCACATATGATAATATACATGTTTCAATGCTATTCTTTCAGAACGTCCCACCCTCACCTTCTCCCTCAGAGTCCACAAGACTGTTCTATGCATCTGTGTCTCTTATTCTGTCTCGCATATAGGGTTATCGTTACCATCTTTCAAATTCCATATATATGCATTAGTATACTGTCATGGTGTTTTTCTTTCTGGCTTACTTCACTCTGTATAATGGGCTCCAGTTTCATCCATCTCAATAGAACTGATTCAAATGTATTCTTTTTAATGGCTGAGTAATATTCCATTGTGTATATGTACCACAGCTTCCTTATCCATTCGTCTGCTGATGGATTGGTTGCTTTCATGTCTGAATTTTGAATTCTATGTCAGCACCACAGGTCTCTTCAGGCAGTGTGGGTGGCCCTTGTCATTCTTTTCCTGTCTTATTGGTGAACTCACCTCACACATCTGAAGAGGAAACACGAGAGGGACAGGGCTCTTCGCATTTCATCTCTAAATGCAAGGCCAACTTTCTGTCAGGCCTCTCAATTTCTTTTGAGACCTAGTATGTGGGCCTGTTGGCCTGGCTGATTCATCACCTGAAGCCCAGGGCACTTCTGTCTCTCTGAGGAACTAGACTTTGAGGCTTTGTCTCTCTGAGGAACTAGACACTCTTTCGAGACTTTGCCAACTCCCCTCACCTATCCCTTCTTTTCAGATTTCTCCCATTTATTAAATGGTGATAGCATAACAGGCAATTCGGTAAGCACTTTAGTCTATTATTTTATCTCATCCTCAAAGAAGCTACTGTACAGTAGAAGCACAGTAATGACCACCAACTTATGTCCAGAAAGCAGATTGAGGGTGGTTAGAAGACCAGCCTGTGATCACAAGGCTAAGTTAGAGTCAGGATTTGAATGTAGGCCTAACTGATAGGAAAGCCAGCATAACACAATTTACTCACTTGATTTTGTGCCATGGGGGAGAAATCTCTATTATGAGATTCTAGGGGAAAAGTACTGAAATCAATTTATTTTGTCAGCTACAAAACTATGAAGGATGCTTGAGTCACTGAAAGTGATTTAGGAGGGGGACTCAGGTTAAGTTAGGACGAGTTATCGGCATTCTCACAATGTGGTCCTTCCCTCCCTTCCTTGGATTGCCTCCTTTCATGGACTTCTCTTAAAGGCTGAGACTGTCCTGGGGCCACATTAATTTCTGAAAGCAAAAAGTTACATGACTTTCTGGGGAATCAGACTGTTACTGAACTATGGTAGGGATGGCGTTGTGTTCAGACAGATATGAAATTTAGAAAATGTAAAAAAATACAAAGTTTTATCTTTGAGGTTCCCCATCTTACACTTTTCTATCCTTTTCCTCTTTAAAATAAACCCACTGACAAAGATTCTTTGCTTGACCAAACTTTGGTTAGGCTCCTTAACCTTCTCCTAAGCCCATCTGTGTGTTTCCTTATAAAATCTAGTTTTAGCAAGAATCCTGATAAGTCAGTTTAACCAAAACACCACACCCTCAGATATCTGATCACCCTTGATATTTGATCAGGTTCCTCATCCTCCGCATCCCCAGGTGAGGTCTGATCACCTTGGCCTGTCTTCAGTAAGAATCCTGTTAAGTGGGTTTAGCCAGAATCTCTCTTACTTCTGATATTTTCTCCTAATAATTTTCCATTTGAAACCCCCCACCCTGCTTCTTGGCTATAAGTTCCCAGTTGCCCGCTGTGTTCAAAGTTGAACCCAATCTTTCCCGCGTGTTGCAAAATCCCATTGCAGTGGTCCTTATACCTATTATGATGGTCCTGAATCAAGTCTGCCTTATCGTTCACAAGTATCATTGGATTGTTTTCCTTTAACCATTATGGTTCTATGACTTAGTTAGGAACAGATTCATCATTGGACTCCAGCCCTCTCATCTAGGACCCTAAGAGCAGATCTTTGTTGCTTTGTCTTCAGTCCTGATGGATTGATCAGAGATGCATTAAAAAGTCTGACTCCTGAACCAATGCTCCAGACAGACGTCTGCTGGCGTTGGTAAAGACAGATTTTGATTCTTGAGATTAGGAAGATACTCCTGAAGTTGAGTTAGAGGCCATACAAAAGTGCTGGGTTGGAGTCTGAGGTGTCTGTTTATAAGAAGCTGAGTTAGAGCCCCGGGCTTCCTTGTTTGGAAGGTGCCTGCTGAACCGGCAGTCTCTTCTGGCTGGCTTTATTTCCTGAGTGGGGAGTATTCCTTGATACTCTGGACTGGACGTCTTTCTTCTTGGCTCTCTGTGAGACCTCTCTGTTCTCTCTATTGGGTTCTGCTTCTCCCATGAGAATGTCTCAGTCAGTTGAAACCCCATTCTTGAACCTCTGCTGACCACATACTCCACCAACTCTGTCTGCTTCTTTTCTTGTTAGTATGATTCTGCTGAAGAGAACTTGGAACTTAATAGGCTTCTTTGGAAAACTTGAGGTCTCCCCAAACTGGCTCCTCTAATACCTGTGCCTTTCCATTGTGTCTGCTCCTTTTACTGCATTCATTGTTCCCTCCAGTTCCCTTGAATCTTTCTATAGGTCCTTTCAAATCCCTGACTCCTCCACCCCTCTGTCCATCCACCCTGCCAAAGTTTTCCTTTTCCACTTCAGCCCCTCAGCTCGCTTGAATTTTAGGCTCCTTATACTCCATCAGGGACTTTCAGGAGACTCAGGGACCTCCCAAAGCATCTGAGGCTAAAAAGAGCAAAGAAGTTCATTTAGAAACAGACCTGGATGTTTTGTCCACTCAGATGTGCATTGGAGACATCAGATAGCAACTAGTTATCTTCTTGATCATTGGCCTAAAATTTAGTTCTTAGTCTCCGTCAGATTACATATCAGGGCAAGAGAAAATCTAGAAGTTTCCTTCACAGATACTGGTAGACCCGTAACTTTAACTTATCCCATTTTCTGGAAATATAATTCAGACAAAAATATAAAGTGGAGATAAACCAGTGAGTTTGTAATACTATGTTTTACTGACTCAACTAAAATTTAGAACGAAAGTTATAAGATCTCAACACTTGTCTGAATATTCATATATATTTGTATACATGTACATGTGATATTTGTTATTTCTGGATATTGTTACCAAATTAATTTATAAAGTATTTCAAATGAATTTCTTTGAATTGACTTAGAGACAAATTTATATAAATTAAGTTTTCCTAAAATTCTCAGAAATATAGAAGGTAGTCCAATGTTTTTCTTAAAGTTTGGATGATCTGGGATATTGTTTGGTAAATAAAAATAGTCTTAAAATTGTTGGAAGAACAAAACACGTATGTCTTCAGAAGTTTCAGCATTAAATATAGTGGGGCTATATAATTTTTTCCTACCTAGGTTTATGAGTCAAACAAGCTTATATTATCTCTACTAGATATTCAAGATTATAAAACTATAAATCCAACATCAGAACAAAATGTGCAATAAAAAGGAATTGCTTGATGCATGTCAAGCATGACAATAAAATAGAAAAAAAAGGAAAGAATCATGTTTAACTTTAGGTTTTCCACGCTGTGATTTTTTTTTTATACTTTCCTGAATTGTCAACAAGAAAAAAAAGATGATGGTTAGCTTTGTTTGATGTCTCATGAAATTTTCATGGTCAAGTCAAGCATAAGTATATTATGCTTTAATAAGTATATTAAATAAATATAAATGGCATAAAAGTTTATAAATAAACTTTTCAACAATAATTATGCTTTATAATATGTCTGCTTAAAAATAGTTGCAAAAATCTTTTTGATAACTTGAAACCTTAAAGCTATAATAAGTTAAATGATAAAATTCATTGAATATCTAGATCATTTCCAAATAAGATAAAATATTGAGACATTAATTGCTAAACATGAGTTTAAATCTATCAACTTTTAGCTTCTTGTTTTTATACAGTATAAAGAAGCTAAATATACTTGCATCTGTTAATAAACATCAGATATTGTGATATGAAAAGGCATCCTTCTAGAAAATTGTGAATTTATAGATTCTTAAATTTGCTGCTGCTGCTGCTGCTAAGTCGCTTCAGTCTTGTCCAACTCTGTGCGACCCCATAGACAGCAGCCCACCAGCCTCCTCTGTCTCTGGGATTCTCCAGGCAAGAACACTGGAGTGGGCTGCCATTTCCTTCTTCAATGCATGCATGCATGCTAAGTCGCTTCAGTCGTGTCCAACTCTGTGCGACCCTATGGACAGCAGCCCACCAGGCTTCTCTGTCCACAGGATTCTCCAGGCAAGAATACTGGAGTGGGTTGCCATTTCCTTCTCCACTTAAATTTGCTACAGAATGATAATACATGGCAGACAGTTCACAATTGCCTGCTTCCTAGTATTCACTGAAAATTAGGGTTGCTAATGGTTAAAAATTGTAATCAATATGTACAAATGAATCTATTAGAAATAATAAGGGCAAAAAAAAATTCTATGGGCTATATAAAGTAAGATGTGTTTTTGATGAGGGAAGATGTGAAGCATGTGTTTCTTCCCTGATGGCTCAGATAGTAAAGTGTCTGCCTGCAGTGCAGGAGACCCGGGTTCGATCACTGGGCCAGGAATATCCCCTGGAGAAGGAAAAGGCAACCCTCTCCAGTATTCTTGCCTGGAAAATCCCGTGGTTGGAGGAGCCTGATAGGTTACAGTCCATGGGGTCACAAAGAGTCAGACATGACTAAGCCACTTCACTTTTTTTAAGGGAGAAAGGAGTAACTGTCCTAAAGTAGAATGGATGATTTTTCAGAATTAGAAATAAGAAAGAGTAGGACAAAAACTGAATAAATATTTAAAATTTTATTTTAGAATATTTATGGAAAAGGAATCTTAGAAAATGAATTTTTTCTCATGTGGCCACTGGCCAAGATTGGTGGTGGTTTAGTCACTAGGTCATGTCCAACTCTTGCAACTCCGTGGACTATAGCCTGCCAGGCTCCTCTGTCCATAGGATTCTCCAGGCAAGAATGCTAGAGTGGGTTGCCATTTCCTTCTCCAGGGGATCTTCCTGACCCGGGGATCAAACCCAGGTCTCCTGCATTGCAGGAAAACTCTTTATCGACTGAGCTACAAAGGAAGCCCAAGATTGGATGGATTTATTTACATAGCTTTTTAAAATAAACCTTAGCCTTAGTATTAATGGTACATTAATGCAAAACTAGAACTTGATTTTCTCTCTCTCTGTTGCAAGGACAAAGTTTTCTTAGATTATTGGTCTGTTCTTAATACTAAACTGTAAAATAAAGATTCTTTTTGTTACATTTAAAGTAATCTGCCTGGGAAATCAAGATTTTGTATCTTAAAATAATTTCCTGTGCTTCATGTTGCCTTCATCAGGTCTTTGATTACCTAAGAAAACCAAATCTTCTCAATAGTAAAAGAGTTAAGGTTTTTTTTCTTTTTTACAACTATGTAACTTTCTATATTTGCCTTTGAAACCTTTTAATTGTCACTTTGGCTAAATGGATAACTAAGTATTGTTTCACAGTGACCTGTGATCCTATTTAGTCCAGTGTCCAAACCTGTTGTCATTTTTGACAACTTTCCAAAATCAAATTCTAAATAGAGTCTTTTTGACTTCAAACTAACTGAGATTTCCCAGCAGCATTCCTAAAAAATCTCAAAGGATTGACTCTCACCTTGTAAAAGGAAGATGTAACACTAATTATTTGATGCTTTAAATTACATGGGAAACATCATCAGAGAAGAAGTGATGATAAATCTTCCTAGGTTATATGTGTATATATATTACTTGATCCTGGAGGAAGGCATGGGAACTGGCTCCCGTATTCTTGCCTGGAGAATACCATGGACAGAGGAGCCTGGCAGGCTACAGTCCATAGGGTTGCATAGAGTTGGATACAACTGAAGAGACAGCATGCACACTCACACATTACTTGATATAAATATTCCAGAATTCATGTGAAGTTCTTAAAAATTTGCAGAACTCTTGTTTCCGGTTATTATGTTAAAATGTATGCCACAGAAGTAACTGTTTTCCTTATCAAATGAACTCTCATAAGAATTTTAACCCTGGCCATTTAAAGTTTTTTGTCATTACTGGGCTGTTACTGTTTTGTTGTTGCTTATTTGCTAAGTCGTGTCTGACTCTTTTGCAACCCCGTGGACTTCAGTCTGCCAGACTCCTCTGTTCATGGGATTTCCCAGGCAAGAATACTGGAGTAGATTGCCATTCCCTTCTCCAGGGTATCTTCCTGACCCAGGGATCGAACCCAGGTCTCCTGCATTGAGACGGTCTCCCATATTGCAGGTGGTCTCCTGCATTGCAAGTGGATTCTTTACCGACTAAGCCACCAGGGCCTTGAGAAACTTTTGAAAGCCCAATCTGGGATTCCTTTTGAAAAGTTTCAGCAAAGCAAACTCAGAAAAAAGACCTAGGCAAGTTTTTGCTGCAGTTGTGCAAATAGTCAGGTAAAGTTTAATGCCACCAGATGTACTTTGCAAATAAATTAGTTTTGAGTATCTTTGATAGAAATGGGGGTTGCTATAGGAAAAATTTTGTTTTAGTGGAAAGCTATAGTGCACCCTTGTGGGTTCTGTCTTGCACAGTTTGCTAGTCCTTACTAAATCCTGAATTCTTCTAGTTTCTTCCAATATCTGGCTACAATTCTCCAAACAAATGTTTCCAATTTTTCTCCGTTCTGATTTGAAACTAAAACTGCTCTTTTCCTGAAAACCTGTGAGCTGAAGCTGGATGACTTGATGTAAACTTCAAAAAAAAAGAAAGGGACTTCCCTGGCCCAAGTCCAGTGGTTAAAACTCTGTGCTTCTACTGCAGGGGGCATGGGTTCAATGCCTGTTCAGTGAACTAGGATCTCACATGCCGCAAAGCCAAAAAAGAAAAGAATAGAAAGTTTACTGGAAAACTCGGTGCTATCACCCAAGGCATTGAAACTGCACACCAGAAAAATTCATCAGAGGGCCACTGCCATCTTCACTACATCTGATAAAGATGCTTCAAGCTCGAGCCTGAAAATCTTGAAAATTTCTGATTGGCTATCATCAGAAATTAATTTTTTAGCTGCTAATTTTTTATTTTCACAAAGCTCCCTTTATTAAATGTCTGATTGCTAGCACCATCCAGCAAATACTTTCTACTACGAAGTACCAAGAGGTGATTCAGCTGGTCCTTAATGATCAGAAAGCAACTGAAAGAGAAAATGGACTTATATTATTCAGAGGAAAGAAGAATGTCTCTTCTTTCTTTGAACAAAAGGGATATTGACAAAGATTGCTTACTTGAACAAACTTTAGTCAGTCTCCTGAACCTTCCCCTAGGCTTATCTGTGAAATTCCTTGTAAAATCTAGTTTTATCAAGAACCCTGATAAGTCAGTTTAGCCATAGCCCCACACCTTTGATATCTGATCACCTTTGATACTTGATCTCAAACACCATGACCACTCCTTCCTAGAAGTTGTCACAGCTTCAATTTTTCATATATTCATGCAGTTATTTGATTGTTGATTGACTCCTTGACTCAATACCAAGTTCCATGAGGGCAGCAGTGATATCAGCTCTTTGTATCTGTAGCACATGACACCTTACCTCGTGTATGGTGAGCAGCCCATAAATGATTGTTGAATGAATGGACTAAGGGCCTTCGATGACTTTAGGCATTCCCTTTCCACCCGCTTCACCCCCATGCCATTCTTTATCCTTCCACAGAAACCTATAAATGTAAAATCTTGTTAGAGCAAACAAAAAACATTCAACAGTTTCTTCTTTCCTATTCCCTCAACATATTCCCTTCTCAATGTTCTGTATCAACACTGTTTCAATGAAGCACATACGTGTGCCTCTCTGGTGGGGAGCCCTTACCAAGTTTATCATAACATTCCCTGGAACTCACTTTGAATAACATAAGCATAATCACACAGTGACCAAACTTGTGGAACCAAGGTTGCTATTCAAGGCCCACAGCAGTAGAACAGAAGTAGAATGGGCTTCAGGTCATTTATGATTGAGACTTTTTATAACTCTTAAGGCTGAGGAACAGAGATTAAGTTACATCAAGTTTTTTATAACTGCAGTTATTTTGGAGGTGTGAGGGTGGGAAAGCAGATTGTAATTTAAATTGTGTGCTAGACATTTTCCATTCAGTATAATATGAAGATTTAGAGTCAGTGTCCTCCTCAAAAGCTGATTAGCATGACTTGGACCATTGAATTAGGACTCCCTGGCTTCCAAGCAAAGATTAAGTTGGACTGTTTCTGTTTTTGCTTTGGAGAAAGAGGTTTCCAGCTTTTGCAGATAAGATCTTGGTCATTTACACAGGCTATTATCTCTTTTCCTCCACCCTACAGGCCGTGATGGTAACATATGGTCATTTCTGGGTCCACCTAAACCTGGGAGGTCTTTCTAAAAGCTGAAAGACAACACTCTTGGCCTCAGACCAAATGTGAAGTAGAAATGGCCCGGCTTCTTGGCAGCTTCTCTGTCCCACTGACAGCAGCCCAGCTTGTGGAGGCATCTGGTATCAGGAATATCTTGAGCTCAGGTCCTGGGAAAATTTTTCTCTGCTGTTTTTGTGGGGAAAAAAGTTTTAAAGCCTGTGTGTGTGTTATATGTCAAATATTTTAAAAACCTTAGAACTAAACAAAATGGGCTTCAGGTCATTTATGATTGAGACTTTTTATAACTCTTAAGGCTGAGGAACAGAGATTAAGTTACATCAAGTTTTTTATAACTGCAGTTATTTTGGAGGTGTGAGGGTGGGAAAGCAGATTGTAATTTAAATTGTGTGCTAGACATTTTCCATTCAGTATAATATGAAGATTTAGAGTCAGTGTTTGGTATTTTCAGCCCAAATTGACTTCAGGCTTCTTCCAAGGAACATGCAAAAGAAAAGAACAGTGAGAGTAACAGTAATTAAGTGTGTTGGCTCAGGTGTTGGTCAAAATCTCAAGTCATTGGCTATGTGACTTCTGGGCAATGACTTCTCTGAGCCTAGCTGCAAACTAGAAAGAGTAATTCTTACTTTTCAAGTTGTAAGGATTATTTGCAATAATACCTATAAAGTACTTAGTGCAGTTTTAGACACACATTAAGTGCTCAATAATTGGTGGCCTTATTAAAATTATTTCTGTAATACACTCAAACCAAACTTGATTCTTTTAGGCAGCTCCCTTAAGATGGCAAGAGGAAACTAAGTTATAGCTTCTAGCTGGTGTGCAGGGTACAGGGACCCAAGAAGCAAAAGGAGCCCGTTCTGGGGCAGCTGTCTCTAATCTCTCATTATTAATGGTCATCATATTTGGATGACACTTACAGTTCACAACTTGTGATATCCTTCCCTTCTCTCCAACATCTTACATTTTTGTTGCAAAAACATTTGGGGTAGATAATGTTAGCCAGTTCTTTGGTAAGGAAGCTAAGGGCCAGGGAGATTAAGTGACTAGCCTAAAGTTGCTCACCTAATAAATGACAGAATTGCAGAACCAGATTCTAAATTCAGGTCTTCTAATTCCTAATTCAAGGGTTCTTTCTATTATGCAATAGCAGTCAAAGTTCAACTAATATCAGAATCAGAAATTTAAAAGTATTTATTCTACTTATATAACAAATGATAATACTACATTAAAACATTTTTTGATTTACAATACTGTTACTTTCTGCTACACAGCAAAGTGATTCAGATTTGTATATATATTCTTTTCCAGTATGGTTTATTATAAGATGTTGAATACTGTTCCCCATGCTATATAGTGGGGCCTTGTTGTTTGTCCATTCTACATATAATAGCTTGCATTTGCTAATCCCAAACTTCCAATCCACCCCCCCTTTACCTTGGCAACCACAAGTCGGCTCTCTGTGTCTATGAATCTGTTTCTTTTTCATGGATAAGTTCATTTGTGTCATATTTTAGATTCTACCTATAAGTGATATCATATGGCATTTGTCTTTCTCTTTCTGATTTATTTCACTTAGTTTATAATCTCTAGGTCCATCCACATTGCTGCAAATGGCATTATTCATTCTTTTTTTATGACTGAGTAGTATGTGCATGCATGCTCAGTCACACCAGTCATGTCCAACTCTTTGTGATCACATGGACTGTAGCCCGCCAGGCTCCTCTGTCCGTGGGACTTTCTAGGCAAGAATACTGGAGTGGATTACTATGCCCTCTTCCAGGGGATCTTCCTGACTCAGGGATTGAACCTGAGACTCCTGTGTCTCCTGCATTGTAGGTGGATTTTTTACTGCTGAGCTACCAGGGAAACTCATGACTGAGTAATATTCCATAGTATGTATGTATGCCATCTTCTTTATCCATTCATCTGTTGATGGACATTTAGGTTGTTTCCATGTCTTGGCTATTGTGAATAGTGCTGCTATGAACATACGAATGCATGTATATTTTTGAGTCACAGTTTTGTCCAGATGTATGTCCGGGAGTGGGATTGCTGGATCATATGGCAATCCTATTTTTAGTTTTTTGAGGAACCTCAATACTCTTTTCCATAGTGGCTGCACCAGTCATCAATTTACTTTCCTACCCAAAATGTAGGAGTGTTTCCTTTTCTCCACACCCTCTCCAGCATTTATTTGTAGACTTTTTAATGCTGGCCATTTTGACTGGTGTGAGGTGGTACATCATTGTAGTTTCAATTTGCATTTTTCTAATAATTAGCATCTTTTCATGTGTCTCTTGGCCAACTGTATATCTTCTTTGGAGAAATGTCTAAAGGTCTTCTGCTCATTTTTCACATGGGTTGTTTGCTTTTCTTTTGTTTTTGTGTTGTATGAGCTATTTGTACATTTTGGAAATTAAGCCCTTGTCAGTCACATCATTTGGAAATATTTTCTCCCAGTTTGTAGGGTTTTTTTTCATTTAGTTTATGATTTCCTTTGCTGTACAAAAGCTTGTAAGTTTGATTACTTTCCATTTGTTTATTTTTGCTTTTATTTCTATTGCCTTGGGAGACTGAGCTAAGAAAACATTAGCATGAACTGTTTCAGAGAATGTTTTGTCTATGTTCTCTTCTAGGAGTTTTATAGTGTCATGTCTTATGTTTATGTGACATATGACATGTCTTTAAGCCATTTCAAGTTCATTTTTGTACATGGTGTGAGAATGTATTTAACTTCATTGATTTACATGCGGCTGTCTAGTTTTCCCAATACCACTTGCTGATGAGACTTTTTTTCCATTTTATATTCTTGCTTCCTTTATCAAAGATTAATTGACTATAGTTCCAGTCCATGGGGTCACTGAGAGTCGGACACAACTGAGCAACTTCACTTTCACTTTTCACTTTCATGCATTGGAGAGGGAAATGGCAACCCACTCCAGTATTCTTGCCTGGAGAATCCCAGGGACGGGGGAGCCTGGTGGGCTGCTGTCTATGGGGTCGCACAGAGTTGGACATGACTGAAGCGACTTAGCAGTAGCTGTAGGTTTATTTCTGAGCTCTCTATTCTGTTTCATTGATCCACATGTCTGTCTTTGTGCCAATACCATGCTGTTTTTTTAATATATATGTTTACTTATTTTTAATTGATTTTTGCTTTACAGTATTGTGTTGGTTTCTGCCAAATATCAACATGAATCAGCCATATGTATACATATATCCCCTCCCTCTTGAACCTCCCACCTGCCTTCCTCTCCATAATACTATGCTGTTTGGGTTACTGTAGCTTTATAGTATTGCCTGAAGGCTGGGAGGGTTATGCCTCTTGCTTTGTTCTTTTTCTTTAGAGTTGCTTTGTCAATTCTGGGCCTCTTATGGTTCCATATAAGTTTTAGGATTATTTGTTATGTAATATTCTATGGAAAAGGTCATGGATGAATTGATAGGAATTGCCTTAAATCTGAAGATTGCTCTGGGTGATATGGACATTTTAACCATATTAATTCTTCCAATCCAAGAGCATGGGATGATGACACTATCTTTTCTTAGCCTTGCATAATGGTTTGAAAATTTTAGGTGACCTTATTCTCTTGCTCCCCATAAAGCCCCTGGAAGATGTATATTTCTTCAGATGAGAAGATTAGGGTCTTCAGTTCAGAAGTTTAGTATCTTAAGGAGCTTATTTAATTTACTGGGGCCAGTGATTGTACAAACCAGACCTATTCCCCAAAGAGAGCCTCTCTGTGACTCCATAGGACCTTAACTGCACAGGGGCAAGCACCTGCTAAACTCCGTTTGTGTGAATTGAATGATAACAGCTAATTGTCAGGTAATTACATGTGTTTTCTCATTTATTCCTCAAGATATCCCATCAGAGTCAGACATGGTAAGCTGGGGAATGCTCTGCCTGCATCTCACTGAATCGATGCTCAAATACCACACACACTCCTCTTTGATAATTCAGGCCAGGCTTGCTGATGCTTAATGTAGGACCCCTTTTGGTACTAACTGATTCAATAAAATCCAAAATTCCAAATCAAGCACAAAAACTAGCAAACCTATCCAGAGGCAAGAACAGAGATGAATGAGATCTGAGGAGCTCTCTGCAGCTCTCCTCCTAGCAACTGCAGTCAATGTACATCATGTTCCCAACAGGAGGTCCCCATCCTCAGCTTTGAAAGTAAATTAAAACAGTCCACATTTCTGATGCTCTGTTGGGATGAACAGCCTCTAAAACTGAATGATCTTAGGTTATTTTTGTTTAAAAAAGGACAATAGGTTTTAAAATGTAATGTGCTTTTGATCCTGTAAATGAGCACCTCAGAGCCAGCTTAGCTTCTTCCTCTCTTCTCTGCAACTCCCTCTCTTTACCCTTGTGGTACAACTATCAGCCATAAATTCAGGACTGTGTAATCCTTTGTCTGGTGTCAAAGGTCTTTCAAGTTCCCATTCTGAACCATCAAAGATTCCTTAACTTCCTTTTAGCCTCTATAAATATCAATTTATTGTTCTTTCTCTCTGTTTCTTGTACTGACACTGAATCTTGAGAACAGCTTGATTCAGGGGAAAGCTGAAATCTTAAACATTTCAGAGAAGCAGTGGGTGATGAGAGTGTGAATGTAGCTACTGAACCGATCCATGGAGCAAAAAAGGGAAAAATAAGTTTTGTTTCAGAATTGTAAGAATTTCTTCATTGCACAATGTACCAACCAGGAGGGCAGCATATTAGCTGATCATATTGCCACAAAAGTGTTTCCTCCAAAACAGGAAGGAGCTGAAGACAAGAAGGGTTACAGGTAGGCAGAGAATGAGCTGCCAGGCAAAGGTGGCAAAATACTGAACTGAAATGCATTGAGAATCTCTGTATCTGAGAAGCCAGCTGTAGGATCAAGGATGGACAAAGAGAAAATCAAGTCTTCTTAATGTGTTTTTTAATTTTACAAATTCAAATTAAGAAGTGGCTTTATTTAGCAAGAATAAAACTTCAGGCTAATGGAATAGTGGCTAGAAAGCATAGGAATGGTGCTATACTACATGCTTTTCGTTGTAAAAATTAAGAAAATATGTGTTTAAGATATCGGATAATATAAATTTAATGTTAACTTTAATAACCAAGTACTAGCTGAAAGAAAGTAGACCTTATTGTTTAGATAGCTAGAACAACCTGAATTTATGAAAAATAAATACAGTCTATACTTTTAAGAAAGAGGACATATAGTTAAGTGGAGACTGTATAGTCCAATAGTATACACTTACTGAAATTCTTACTGGTTATAGTATTAGTTAGACCCTGGGAATCTAAAAGTCAAGGAAAGTATCAGTGTTTGTTCTTGAGCTCATTTTCTAGAAATGAGCTCATTTCACTGAGGTGAAAACATGACAGTCAAAATATAGCAAGGGCTATGGTAGAAGGGTTACAAAAATCTGGGGGCCGGTAGATGGTTTCAGGAAGAGATAATGTAATTCATTATGTATAGCTGTATAATAATAACTCCAAATACAGTGCTTTTGAACAATAAGCACATAGTTCCTGAGAGTCAAGAAACCTGGAGTGGCTTAGCTGGGTGGTTCTGGCTCATGGTCTCTTACAAGGTTGCAGTCATCATGTGGGCCAGGTCTGCCATCATCTGAGGGCTTGACTGGGGAAGGATCCACTTTCAAGGCAGTTCACTCACATGGCTCTTAGCCGGAGGCCTCAGTTCTCTGCCATGGAGGTATCGCTCTAGAAAAGACCCTGATGCTGGGAAAGATTGAAGGCAGGAGGAGAAGGGGATGACAGAGGATGAGATGGTTGGATGGCATCACTGACTCAATGGACATGAGTTTGAGCAAGCTCCGGGAGATGGTAAGGGACAGGGAAGCCTGGCCTGCTGCAGTCCATGAGGTTTCAAAGAGTCGGGCGCGACTGAGTGACTGAACAACACTCATAACAGGGCAGCTAAATCCATCCCAGAGTGAGGGATCTAAGAGAGAGAAAGGCAAAGTCACAATGTCTTTTATAACCTAGCCTCAGGAGTGATATTCTATCACCCTCCAAAGTTTATTGATCATGCAGATCAACCCTGATTGGGAGAGTGTGACCTCCAGGATTCTGGGCTCACTGGGGCCCATCCTGGAGAATGGCTACCATGGATACTATCTAACTCTAGTAGAAGTTCCTAGGGAATACTTTGATAAACTGTTATTCAAAATCATTTTTAGTTAACTGATAATTATTAACTGGAATATGAATGTCTGTTTATAAAAGGAGAATATTAATAGTAGCCAATATAGTGAACACTTTCTAAGGAGCAGGTACTTTCAAAGTATTTTCCTTGTGTCATCTCATTGCGAGTCAGTACAGTATAATGCTTAAACATTTGAATCTATATGTGTCTATAGAGACACATAGGCTTTTTCATAGTGGGGCATATGACTTAACCAATCCGCATCTTAGTTTTTTTTTTTAATCTGTAGGCAAATGAAATAGTACACCTCTCATAGGATTGTCTTGAGAATAAAATAAGTCCAGTCACCATGCTCTCCCCTAATTGTTAGAACACTTATGTCCCAAAACCCATCTCCCTCCCCCACCCCCTCATTTTCTTCATTTATTTTTTACCCATGGGAAATTGCAGGGTGTGGGTACTACATTGGTCTGACCCAGTGGGAAGCAAGGAAGTCTCAATGAAGAGTTGGATGTCCTCTACAGAATAGTCTGATGGGCTCCATAATGCCAGTCAACCAGGCTGAGTTTCAAGTTGTCAGTCTACTGTTATATTCACTCCTGCTGGAAAAATGAAAAAAAAAAGGGTCACCTCATGGACTATTGGGCAAGTATCTGACTACTCCCTAGGGAAGGTAGTTCTGCTCAGTGGCTTGGAACAACCCACACCTTTTCCACGGGACATTGAAAGCTGGCTAGAGAGCCACCCTGTGTGTCCCTCTGACCTCATGCCCCATAACTGAGGACATTCTCTCTTCCTGGCCCTGGCACCCCTTGAAGTCCCACTTTCTATTCTCATCTGGTTCAATTTGGTTTAATTAGGTTCTTGCCATTTTTATCCCTTTAGCATTGGCCAAAATGTCCCTACAGGACCCACTCCTCCACCCCAACTATTTTTATATTTAGGAAATAGAAACCTTGGATACAAGTGCTGGCTCCCCCTCAGCTAGGTCGTGTGCCCAAAGCCTTCCCAGGTTACTGCAGTCATGCCACTGCATTTGGGTACCACTCTGGATTGCAAAAACAACTTTCCCAAGCTAAACAGTCAAAAGTTCCAGACAAGTTTATCTGAATTTACAAAGTTCTCTAAGGATATTTCATTTCCTTTTCTTTTGCCCTGCTATTTAAAAATAAATGGTAAGAACTTACAATGGCAATGAGGAGGAAACTGTGTTTAGACTGATTGCCCCCACCCCTCATATTCTACCCCCACTCTCCTTTGGAAATGACACTAGGACCCTTTAAAATGTACATAAGCAACACCAGGGATTAAGCTTCAAATGAGAACAGGATAGGAAGTGTATTAGTCAAGTAAACCCTCATTAGCTGATGGTTGTCTATTGCTGATGGTTGCTGTATTTACCTTTTTATGATGAATGACAAGATTTACCATCACCAAGATAAAGGGCTTCTCTGAAGTTTGAGCAGCCTCCACCTTTCCTGGGGTGGTTGCTACCCCTGGCCCCCGTTCCCACCTGCTGGCAGCACAGCATCTCTAGTCAACTGTCCACAGCTGGGGTGGGACTGGGGCCAGGAGACCTGAGCAAGCTCCTGTTTCATGTCTGCTAAGCCCTCTCCTTCTCTTTGTTGAAACTTGTCTCAAATTGTCTCCTTAGGGAAATCTGCTTAAAATCATTTCCCTGTCCCCACAGTCAATCATCCATCCAGTCTAGCTATTCCCTATGGATTTTTTTCATAAATGAATGAGAGCATCTTTCTTCACAAAAAGACACCAGTGTGTGTATGTGCCTGTCCATTTCATTGCCTTCAAAACCACATAGCTTGAGGGAATGACTCATTCTGAGACTTTTCTCTGTTGTGAGTTAGGGGTTTTCTCAAGATCATGGGCTTTGCAGTGGGACATTTTGGTTTCAGTTCTGCCACTTAGTAGAAGCGCTATCCAACCACCTGAAGTCCTATTTTCTTTACCGGTAAATTACAAATAATGATGGTGTTTACCTCATGGAGTTATTATGAAGCTTATGGAGCTATATGAAGCATCTTGGAAGTACTTGGCATATACAAGCACTCAATATTTCACTTATTATAATAATTATGAATTTAAAAAGTCCATCTACACTCAAGGTTTCTACCTGAGGCTTTGTGGGAAAGTTTGACTGAAGTTGTCTCACGGTATCTCTATCGCTATGTTCAATAAAGCAGCCACCATTTTAACATTATTGTTAACAACGCATATTTTAGATGTGAAAATTGAGCCTAAAGAGGTCAAATGGCCTAAAAAGGTCAACAATCAAAGTTGTCTCATGGCAGAGCTGGGACTCAAACTGAGTTCCTCAAATTCCACCGAGCACCAAGTTCAGGATTTAACATTAAATCACAATCATCTTTAACAAGGTAGCTGGATATGTAGAAAAACAAACAACAACAGCAACAAAATTATCATAAGATGTAATGAGCACTATGGTGAAAAAATACACATAACTTGTGTTAGTAACTCAGATCAGAGAACAGTTAATTTGGGGGTGAAGGAGGGGTGAAATCACAGGGGCTCTGAAGGATAGTTATTGTCTTACCTAGCAGACTTCTGGAAGAAGAGGTCACAAACTGGGCTGCTTGCAGACACATTTTATTTTTCCTTCAAAGTTTTAGAATTATTTTGGATTAATTGCCAACATATAATAACAGATTTCTCATAAAAATAGAAATGTCTAGCTTTTCTTGGAAAATCAGATCTGTTGATGTGTTTGTCCATAGTTCTGCTTGCTGTCAATTGGCTGTCCACTTCATCCTGGGCTGACCTCCAACACCATCCCCATTGGGCCTCTTCTTGACTCTTGAGAAGGATCAAGAAATTGAGAAGACAATATTTTCATAGGCACATCAACAATTAAGCATGAACATTTAAAGTGCTAGAGAGGTGCACTGGGATGACCCTGAGGGATGCGATGGGGAGGGAGGTGGGAGATGGGTTCAAGATGGGGAAAAATGTACACCCATGGCTGATTCATGGCAAAAACCACTACAATATTGTAAAGTAATTAGCATCCAACTAAAATAAATTAATTAATTAAAAAAATAAAGTGCTAGAGAGACAAGAAAAATCTTTGTTTACTTAAGTAGATTAAAATAGTAAAGAAATCTACTATTTGTTGACTGAACATATCCTTTCCTACTTAGATTTCAAGGATACTTAGGTCTAGTGTATATTTACATGTGACTAAAACAAAGGAAAGAGAGTTGGAAATCCTATGGAGACTGTGGAGGTATTGGAGTGAATTTGGAAAGAAATATGCTTCTGAAAAGGCCCATAATAAAGTTGGAACTCTAAGACTTGTGTGCCACATGTTTTCTGACTTTGCTGATTACTATTAGACATATATTAATACAAATTAATTATTCTATTTTTTAAATCTCCATAAATGAACATACAATTTAACACAAGGGTTTTGAATATTTTTGATCATGACCCACACAGTATGAAATACATTTTTCATCACGCACATGCTTGTACATTCATCAGTGGGTAGGCACTTGGATTTCTTCTACTGTTTATCATGAATAATGCTACTATGAACATGAATGTAGAAATATCTGTTCTAGTCCCTGCTTTCAATTACTTTGGATACATACACAGAAATGAAATTGCTGGACCACAATTATATTTTTAATTTTTTGAGAACACAATCATTTTTACAAAGATCACAGCTACTGTGAAATAATATTCTGTATTAGAGTGTGTATCTGTGTTTCCATTGCTTTCTAGCACCCTGCCAAGTTTGCAAATAGGAATTCTCAAGGAATTTTTGTTATCATGGTTGTGAGGAGCACAGGCTTCTGTAGAGGCATTATTAGAATAAAACCAATCTCTGGGAACTGTCTGCCACTCAGTGATGAATAAATGAACATTCATTAAGAAACTCGATATGGTGATTGAGAAATTGCCTCTACCTTCTGTGTTAAAACATAAACATTTATTAGTCTAGTCTATTTCATGTCATGACTATACAAATAATACTTTTTTCCAAGCAGTCTCAAATGAGATGGCAAAGAGTGAGCAAGAGTCCTAAATCCCAGTCAGAGCCATCGATATTTACATTAAACAAAATAGAAACCCCCAATAAAACCAAAAACCCCAACTCTTATTTGTAAAATTACATTTGTAATACAGGTTCATTGTGGGATAATTTAAAAATTATAGATCTAAAAGTAAGAAAATTAAAACCATCTGTAATTCCACCCTTTTTTGTTGATTCTTCCAGGTTATTTTCTAGGTATAAATGTATTTTGTGTAATTTTGAACAAGAAAATAGTGTCAAATTATAATTTATATTTTTGTAACTTGTTTTTTCCCAATAGTAATAGTATTGAGACATGCATTTTCATGTCATATCTTTTCTCATGAAATATTGTTTATGATCACAAAATGTCCACCTTTAGATGTCATTTAATTATTTTTCTATGTTATTATTGGACTTTTTTCTTTGAAATTTTATTTTTCTAATATGACAATGAATATTTTCATGGCTAAATTTTTAATTTCATCTGTACTTTTTTGTGGTGGGTTAGTCAGTAAGTTGTGTACAACTCTAGCTCGCCGGGACTGTAGCCTGCCAGGCTTCTCTGTCCATGGGATTTCCCATACAAGAAGACTGGAGTGGTTGCCATTTCCTTCTTCAGGGAATTTCTTCTCAAGTACTTTTTTAGGATAAGTTTAAAAGATAATATGGCTTCTACAAATGGAATATTTAGATTCATACTTTTTCAAAAAGAAAATATTTGAATGTTTTTCAATATAGAAAGGCATATAGGGACTTCCCTGGCAGTCCAGAGGTTAAGACTCCACACTTCTCGTGCAGGCAACATGGGTTTGATCCTTGGTCAGAAAACTAAGGTCCCACATGCCACATGGTTCAGTCAAAAAAAAAAGAGTAATATAAATTTATTATTACAGGTTTACATGTTTCAATATTACAAAATGGAATAAAAAGAAAAATTAAAATTGCTCCTAGACCTCAAGGTAATAGTTGTTAATTTAATGAACATCTTTCAGACTTTCAAGTCATGTACATGTGTGCTAAGTCTCTGCCACCATGAAGAGACCCTGTGGACTGTAGCCTGCCAGGCTCCTCTGTTCATGGGATTCTCCAGGCAAGAACACTGGAGTGGGTTGCCACGGCCTCCTCCAGGGGACCTTCCTGATGCAGGGATTGAACCTGCATCTCCTGTGTCTCCTGTGTTGGCAGGTGGGTTCTTAACTGCTGAGCCACCACGGAAGCCCAGTACATGTATACAAACCTATATATTTACAAAAATAAGATCTGACTCTTCATTTGAGCTTGGCAACCTTATTTTTTAACTTGACAGATAGTGGTCTTTTCCCATGTCATTAAATACTCTTTCACAGTATAGTTGTTGATGGTTTTGAAACCAGGCAACCCAGACTGGGGCTTGAACCCATTGTCTTTTAACTGAGATCACAAACCTGGTCTCAGGACTCAATGCTCAGGTTCTTGATGTTTCATCAAAGAAAGAATTCAGTGAGAGACACAGTGATAGGTAAGAAGTGGATTTATTTAGAGAAAAACACACTCCACAGACAGAGGGTGAACCATCTTAGAAGGCCAGAGTGGTACCAGGATAAGGGATTGTCAGTTTTTATAGAAGTGGGTAATTTCATAGGCTAATGAGTAGAGGAGTATTCCAGCTATTTGGGGGAAGAAGTGGGGACTTCCAAAAATTAGGCCACTGCCCACTTTTTGACCTTTATGGTCAGCCTTGGAACTGTCATGGTGCCTGTGGGTATGTCATTTAGCTTGCTGATGTGTTATAATGAGCATAAACTGAGGTTCAGTGTCTAGTGGAAGTCAACTTTTCTGTCTTCTTGCGCCAATTTGATTCTAATCAGTTTATGTCATGTCCTCAGGCTATGTCATTCTTTCCAAGGTTGCCCTGCCCACTCCCCCCGTTTCAGTTTCAAATCATTTCTTTGTGGAGGAGGAAAAACGTTTCCCTCTACCTTCGTAGTTTCTATCTTTGGGGGTCCTAAGCATTTAACTGACTAAAGACAGAAGAAAAAAAGATCTTTTACTCATGTTATATACATGGGAATTCACAGAAAAATGTAACTCAAGGAGTGACTAGAATGCGGGGCTTATATATCGTCATAATGGGTGTCCCAGGTGGTGCAGTGGTAAAGAATCCCCCTGCCAATGCAGGAAATGCAAGAGACTCGGGTTCAACCCCCGGGTCAGAAAGATCTCCTGGAGTAGGAAATGGCAACCCACTCCAGTATTCTTGCCCGGAAAATCCCATGGACAGAGAAGCCTGGGGGGGCTCCAATCCATGAAGTCACAGAGTCGAACACGACTGAACAACCATGCACAAGCATGACTACCGACATAACAGGGGAAGAGAAATGGGCCTTTATGAGGGTAGGTAGGAGACACGATAGTTTAATGACAACATCTGTTTAGGCGGCTTCTTATTCTAGTGCTATCTCCAGTGATAGAAGTCAATCCTTCTTGGATTCCTGGAGGGCACTTATGACAGTTTAATTCTTTGGGGAGCCTCTGCTCTTAGTCAGGTAAGGACAATTTAGGAAAGAAAATTCTTCACAGTGATATATTCAGAATCCCTTCACCATGTTTGTATTACTCATCCCAATACCGGTTTCTGTAGCCTCTGCCGAGAGCAACTGACCCACTCATGGCTCCAACTAACTGGATGGGGCTCCCTTCCTCTCCTGCCCTCTCTCTACCAGCCAACAGCTAATTGGAACAAGACCAACTACCTGACCATGGACAAGCACTGTGTTCATTTTAAGGGTGCTTGCGGCACTGTCTTTACTCAGGGAAAAGCTGAACCAATCATGATCTCATTATCGTATAGATTTGAGATGAGAAATAAGCAGAAAGGTGAACTGTTCACAGTGAATGCACAGCTTAAAGATGCATGAAGGAGAGATGAGAGAGAGCAGTTACCTTGAAAGATCATAAAGAGGTCAATCGAGACTATAGAGAAGCAGGATATAGTAGTAAGATAAGCTATGAGGTTGATACAAATATGTAGAATAAAGAGTAGTGTTTTAGAGTAAAGGCTTTGAAGTCTGATAGAATTTGAATTTTGGCAATTTTACTTAAATGGTATTTGACTTGCACTAATTAATCTTCTAAGCCATATTTTCCTTATCAGTGACACGTGGATAATATTTCTCTTATGGAGCTGTTGAAAGAATTAATTGAGCTATTATAGGAAGGGTAAGACCACCTTAACTGCCTCCTGAGAAATCTGTATGCAGGTCAAGAAGCAACAGTTAGAACCAGACATGGAACAACAGACTGGTTCCAAATTGGGAAAGAAGTACATCAAGGCTGTATATTGTCATCTTGCTCATTTAACTTATATGCAGAGTACATCATGTGAAATGCCAGACTGGATGAAACATAAGCTGGAATCAGGATTGCAGGGAGAAATATCAATAACCTCAGAGATACAGATGACATCATCCTTATGGCGGAAAACGAAGAGGAACTAAAGAGTCTCTTGATGAAAGTGAAAGAGGAGAGTGAAAAAGCTGGCTTAAAACTCAACATTCAAAAAATGAAGATCATGGCATCCAGTTCCATCACTTCATGGCAAATAAATGAGGAAACAATGGAAACAGTGACAGACTTTATTTTCTTGGCTCCAAAATCACTGCATATGATGACTGCAGCCATGAAATTAAAAGCACTTGCTCCTTGGAAGAAAAGCTATGACAAACCTGGACAGCATATTAAAAAACAGTGAAGTGAAAGTCGCTCAGTCACGTCCGGCTCTTTGTGACACCATGGACTATACAATCCATGGAATTCTTCAGGCCAGAATACTGGAGTGGATAGGCTTTCTTTTTTCCAGGGGATCTTCCCAACCCAGGGATTGAACCCAGGTCTCCTGCACGGCAGGCTGATTCTTTACCAGTTGAGCCACCAGGGAAGCCCAAGAATACTGGAGTGGGTAGCATATCCGTTCTCCAGGGGAACTTTCCGACCCAGGAATTGAATCGAAGTCTCCTGCATTGCAGGTGGATTCTTTACCAGCTGAGCTACCAGGGAAGCCATTAAAAAGCAGAGACATTACTTTACCAACAAAGATCTGTCTAGTCAAAGCAATAGTTTTTACAGTAGTCATGTATGGTTGTGAGAGTTGGACCATAAAGAAAGCTGAGCACGGAAGAATTGATGCTTTTGAACTATGGTGTTGGAGAGGACTCTTGAGAGTCCCTTGGACTTCAAGGAGATCAAACCAGTCAGTCCTAAAGGAAATCAGTCCTGAATATTCTTTGGAAGGACTGATGCTGAAGCTGAAACTCCAATCCTTTGGCCACCTGATGCGAAGAACTGACTCATTGAAAAAGACCCTCATGCTGGTAGAGATTGAAGGCAGGAGGAGAAGACGACGACAGAGAATGAGATGATTGGATGGCATCACCGACTCAATGGGCATGAGTTTGAGCAAGCTCTGGGAGCAGGTGATGGACAGGGGAGCCTGGCGTGCTACAGTCCATGGGGTTGCAAAGAGCCAAACACGACTGAGCGACTGAACAGAATTGAACTGAACGGTTAGGATTCTTAGCACACAGTGTCTGATACATAAGAAGCACTAAATATGTAAAATCACTATTATAACTATTTCTCCTCAAGTATAACATATATTTGATATCCTTCCTGTACTATATTTTGAATCTTTGATATTTAATATATCAGTTAATGAATATGTGATTAATGTTTGTATATTATGTTCTAGAAAGTTTTGTATTAAAATTTGGATTTTTTTATTGACCAAAGTTCTGAAATAACCAAATCAGTTTTCTTATCTACAACTTTATTCTACTTTTAAGGAAAAAAGGAGATTCTACCAAGACTGCTCATTTAATTTGGGCCATATGTTAATAGCTTGAATTTTCTTTCCCACAGTCTGTTAAAGTTTTGAACTCACACAGTAAACAGGGTTATTAGCTGTGAAATGCCAGTTGACAACTGGGTAGACTATATTCTCACAAGATTTGAAGTTTCTTACCTTTTTCTCTTAGAAAGGAATTGCCTAGAATTTTCACTCTTGCTGGAATGGTACAAAAAGCAGGGAGGGGATTCAGTTTTTAGTCATGTCAACTTTCTGCCTCTTCTCATCCCCTCCCTACCAGATAATTAAGGGCCACGTGTCATGTATAAATAGCTTCAACTGAGAACATCCTCATATCTTTGCCCCTCTCATCATTGAGCTGAGCCCATAACTGATGTTGCAATTAGAGTACTGATTTAGCTCTGAGAGACACATTGCAAATGATCCTCTGAGGAGGACGGTATTTATATCAGTACTGACTGATGAAGACTTTGTCAACTGTACTTTTGGCAGATTATTTCATGGCATGCCCCTGAGTTAATCTACTTCTCATTATAACCGATGATCCATGATGATGTATTTTCAGAACCACTCATCTTACACAGGGTACCATGATGTGGAACAGACCTATGGAAATGCAGACAATTAAGAAAATTCTCAATCAAAATGTAGGAGTCAACAGAAGAGTTGTAGAGGTCAGGGCATTTCGTGATTTATTGGAACATGTTTGGTATCATTTGTGCCACAGGAATTCACACTTCTGTACTTCAGGTTTAACTGTCTTTTCTTTTTTTTAATTTTATTAATTAATTTATTTTAGTTGGAGGCTAATTACTTTACAATATTGTGGTGGTTTTGCCATACATTGACATGAGTCAGCCATGGGTGTACATGTGTCCCCTGTCCTGAACCCCCCTCCCACCTCCCTCCCCATCCCATCCCTCTGGGTTGTCCCAGTGCACTGGCTTTGAGTGCCCTGTGTCGTGCATTGAACTTGGGCTGGTCATCTATTTCACATATGGTAATATACATGTTTCAATGCTATTCTCTCAAATCACCCCACCCTCACCTTCTCCCACAGAGTCCAAAAGTTTTTACATTTGTGTCTCTTTTGCTATCTTGCATATAGGGTTATCGTTACCATCTTTCTAAATTCCATATATATGTGTTAATATACTGTATTGGTGTTTTTCTTTATGACATACTTCACTCTGTGTAATAGGCTCTAGTTTCATCCACCTCATTAGAACGGACTCAAATGCATTCTTTTTAATAGCTGAGTAATATTCCATTGTGTATATGTACCACCACTTTCTTATCCATTCATCTGCCGATGGACATCTAGGTTGCTTCCATGTCCTGGTTATTGTAAACAGTGCTGCAGTGAATACTGGGGTAGGTACACATGACTCTTTCAGTTCTGGTTTCCTCAGTGTATATGCCCAGCGGTGAGATTGCTGGGTCATATGGCAGTTCTATTTCCAGTTTTTAAGGAATCCCCACACTGTTCTCTAAGCTATACGAGTTTGCATTCCCACCAACAGTGTAAGAGGGTTCCCTTTTCTCCACACCCTCTCCAGCATTTATTGTTTGTAGACTTTTTGTTAGCAGCCATTCTGACTGGCATGAGATGGTACCTTGTGGTTTTGATTTGCATTTCTCTGATAATGAATGATGTTGAGCATCTTTTCATGTGTTTGTTAGCTATCTGTATGTCTTCTTTGGAGAAATGTCTGTTTAGTTCTTTGGCCCATTTTTTGGTTGGGTCATTTATTTTTCTGGTGTTGAGCTGCTTGTATATTTCAGGGGGATTAATTCTTTGTCAGTTGTTTCATTTGCTATTATTTTCTTCCATTCTGAATGCTATCTTTTTACTTTGCTTATAGCTTCCTTTGTTGTTCAAAAGTTTTTAAGTTTAATTAGGTCCCATTTGTTTATTTTTGCTTTTATTTCCATTACCCTGGTAAGTGGGTCATAGAGGATCCTGCTGTGATTTATGTCAGAGAGTGTTCTGCCTATGTTTTCCTCTAAGAGTTTTATAGTTTCTGGTCTTAAATTTAGATCTTTAATCCATTTTGAGTTTATTTTTGTGTATGGTATTAGAAAGTGCTCTGCTGCTGCTGCTAAGTCGCTTCAGTCGTGTCCGACCCTGTGCGACCCCATAGACGGAAGCCCACCAGGCTCCCCCGTCCCTGGGATTCTCCAGGCAAGAACACTGGAGTGGGTTGCCATTTCCTTCTCCAGTGCATGAAAGGGAAAAGTGAAAGTGAAGTTGCTTAGTCGTGTCCAACTCTCAGCGACCCCATGGACCGCAGCCTACCAGGCTCCTCCATCCATGGGATTTTCCAGGCAAGAGTACTGGAGTGGGGTGCCATTCTTTTACAGGTGGTTGACCAGTTTTCCAAGCACCACTTGTTAAAGAGATTGTCTTTTATCCATTGTATATTTTTGCCTTCTTTGTCAAAGATACGGTGTCCATAGGCATGTGGATTCATCTTTGGGCTTTCTATTTTGTTCCATTGATCTATATGTCTGTCTTTTTGCTAGTACTATACTGTCTTGATGACTGGAGCTTTGTAGGATAGTCTGAAGTCAGGCAGGTTGATTCCTCCAGTTAACTGTCTATTTTGACATAAGAGAAAGAAAATGTAAATAGATTGACTAGTTAAGTTTACCGTAGAAAAGTCAGGCAATTTGAAATCGTCTGTTTTCATTTGTTAGATGCTATGAGTGCTTCAAAATCATAACATATTTTCAGAGTCAAGTAAGCAATACCAGAATCAGAAAGTCTAGGATTATTCAGCTCAGTTCAGTCACTCAGTCATGTCCAACTCTTTGTGACCCCATGGACCGCAGCACACCAGGCTTTGCTCTCCATCACCAACTCCTGGAGCTTTCTCAAACTCATGTCCATTGAGTCAATGATGCCATCCAACCATCTCATCCTCTGTCATCCCCTTTTCCTCCTGCCTTCACTCTTTCCCAGCATCAGGGTCTTTTCCAGTGAGTCAGTTCTTCGCATCAGGTGGCCAAAGTATTGGAGCTTCAGCTTCAGCTTTAGTACTTCCAATGAATAGTCAGGACTGATTTCCTTTAGAATGGACTGGTTGGATCTCCTTGCAGTCCAAGAGACTCTCAAGAGTCTTCTCTAACACCACAGTTCAAAAGCATCAATTATTTGGTGCTCAGCTTTCTTTATGGTCCAGCTCTCACATCCGTACATGACTACTGGAAAAACTATAGCTTTGGCTAGATAGACCTTTGTTGGCAAAGTAATGGCTCTGCTTTTTAATATTCTGTCTAGGTTGGTCATGGCTTTTCTTCCAAGGAGAAAGTGTCTTTTAATTTCGTGGCTGCAGTCACTTCACCATCCACAGTGATTTTGGAGCCCCCAAAAATAAAGTCTGTCACTGTTTCCGTTGTTTCCCCATCTGTTTGTCATGAAGTGATGGGACCAGATTCCATGATTATTTGATAGAGTTAAAAGCCAATGATAATTTGTCTATTTATTATCTATCTATCTTTCCTTAGTGAAAGATGAGTAGTGGAAACACAGATAGGGAGGTGGACTCACTCTTTCTAACTCTGTGCATAATGGCTAGGAGGTGGGATCTTACAGTCCTTTAGTAGAAAGCTTCATCTTTGCTCTCTTCTTTCACACGGAGAATTGATATTTGCAAACATAGCTTCACACCCTTCCTGATTTTCAGCAGTCCCAAGTATATTACCACCTCTCAGCCTTCCCTCCTAGAAAGATTTCTATTGATTAAACATGTTGCAGGAGTCTAGATGATGTTTCAGTATGGAAAGCCACAGCTCAGTACACACTGAATCCCCCTGAGGCACCAGGGCACTCCTCTTCCTCTCCTTCTTCTATGGTTCCCTTCTCTCAGGGCCAGTCTCTTCACCCTCTCTGATTCTGGCTCGAGTGCTCAGCCAGTCAGATGGGTCCCTTTGGAGCTGGAGATGCAGGAAGTTAGGGAGAATTCTTACTCTTAAGAGAAAGGGAAGAATGAAAATGGCAACTCCTAGTCCAGTCTCAAAGTGAAACTACTACCAAACTAATTCTTGTTTTACTGGCTTTGACCCACTCTTGGAAAACTTGTGTTATTTTTTGTCTTTCTTCTTTTTGACCATAGACCCTCCATATTGTTCTAACTTGTATACAATAAGATGAAGAGAACATTACTATATAATCAAGGTCTTTCCTGTCTTCTTCTATAAACATCTGCTTCACTTGTGACTACTGGCTGTGTGCTAAGGACCATCTCTATGCTCATTTCTGAAATATCTGATATTGCCCCTTGGGAGGATAAAAAAAATAAGCAGGAAATCAATATCTGATTTAGGACTTATATAAGAATTTTCAAAACTCAGAACTAAGGAAAAAACTCAATATAAAAAAATGGACAAATAACCTGAAAAGAAACTTAAAAAAAATATAAATATCCAATAAGCATACGAGAGGATGCTCAACATTGTTAGAGAAATGCAAATTAAAACCACAATGGGAAGCTACACATATAAAAGAGTGGCTAAAAAAAAATAAAAAATAAAACTTGACAATACCAAGTACTGATAAGGATGCAGAGTAACTCGAACTCTTGTCCATTGTTGGTGAGAATTGCAAAAGGATATAGTCATTTTAGAAAATAGTTTGGCAATTTCTTATAAAATTTAAATACACTTACCATATGACTCAGTAATCCCACTTTTAGGTGTTACCCTAAATGAACCAAAAGCTTATGTTCATACAAAAGCCTGTACACAATGTTTATAGCAGCATTATTCATAAGCACCAAAAATTAGGAACAATCCTATCCTTCTACTGGTGAATGGATAAACAAACCATAGTCCACCCAAATAATGGAACCCCACTGAGTGAAAAAAAGGAACTAACTTGTGATACATGTTAGGATGCAAGGATATGGATGGATCTCAAACGCGTTATGCTAAGTGAAACAGTCCAGACTCAAAAAGCTCAAAAGCATACCATCTGATTCCATTTTTATGACATTCAAAAAAAGGCAAAACTACAGAGACAGAAAAGAGATAGTAGTTGCCAGGGGCTGAAGGGGAAAACAAAGAACCGTAAGGGAACTTTTTGAGATGGTTGAAATGTTCTGTATCTTCATGGTCATCATTATATCATTGTATGCATTTGTTAAGACTCATAGGATTATACCCTAAAAGGAGTGAAGTTTACTATATGTAAATTACGCTACAATAATTTTTTTAAAGGGATGGCCATCGATAAAATAGACAAAATTAAATGGGATCAAGTATGCAAGAAAGCTTTAAGAAAGCTAAGAAAATTAGACAAATCTCTGATGATATTAACCAGGGTTGCCAAAAAGAGCCAAGGAGAGAGGTGGAGCACATAAGGTAACAGGCCCATCCAAGGCAGTCTCTCTTATGTCCCTCTGAGGTTAGGACTGCAGAGGAAAGGGACAATGACTAAGCGCTAGGAAAATAACACCTATGAGGAAAGGTTAAAGGAATTGAGATTACTTTCCCTGGCAACGAGGAGCCAGAGGGATGATTTAATAGCAGTCTTTGGGTTTCCAAGCCTCCTTGACAGCTTGATTACAGTGCCATTTAGCAGGGTGAGCAGCTTCAGTGATCTTTAGCACATTATAATGGAATTGTGTCTATGGGATTAATGATTTCAGTAAACAGGGAGATCTTCTCTGAAAGGGAAAGTACTTGTATTGTCCTATAGAATGAGAATGTGCCTGAAGAGCACAGAATAGCCATAAGGTTTGCAGCCTCTGTCTGCATCTACAAATTGGACACAGTGTTACCTATTTATTGTTTTGAAAAGAGAATTCAAACAGACAGCTTATGAAAAGTGCCTGGTCATCCTTCTGTTTTCCTAAATCATTCATCTTTTCCTTTTCTAATTGGAAGCTCAAGCATTAACATTTTGAAGATAATAATATTAAAAAACTAATAATTTACTGTGCTTTCTATATGCCAGATGGGCTTCTTGGTGGCTCTGTGGTAAAGAATCTGCCTGCAATTCAGGAGACACGGGAGATGGGCATTTGTTCCCTGGGTCGTGAAGATCCCCTGGAGGAGGGTATGGCAACCCACTCCAGAGTTCTTGCCAGGAAAATCCTTCGGGTTGCAAAGAGTCTGACATGACTGAAGCAACTGAGCACATATGCCAGATAGTCTTCTCTTCTCTTCATGTTTATTAACTCATTTAATCTCTCAGCAATCCTATGGAAGGAGGTAGTATTATTTCCATTTTATAGATTTGGACATCGAGGAACAAGAGAGGGAGTTGCAGTTCTATCTCTGGTACTTTTAGAAAGCTCCCAGGTGACTCTAATGTAAATTGGAGCTAAGAAACACTGAAAACAATTGCTGAATAATGCCGAGGGGTTCATGCCCATCCTGCCTAAGTAAATTTCTCATTATTGCTTACTCTCATATTCATTCACTTGTTAATTCAAAAATGTTTACTGAGCACTTACTACGTGTCAGTTGCCTTACTAAACAATGAAAAAGTCTTATTTCATTGATTATTTCCCTCTCATTTTAACATTCGTATTGTGGATTAAATCCTTTTCAAAAATGTAACAGGAGTCAAGATACTAGAACACTTATTATGTATTACTGAAATTTTACAATGTCTGCTTGTGGTAGCCCTGTCCTTATTATGTCCCACGTTTGACAGATGAGGGAAATGAGGCACAGAGAAGTGAAATAACTTGCCTGAGGTCACACAGCTAGAAGCTGGCAGGGCTAAGTGGCTCCAGAATGGTGTCCTTAACTGCTCTTCTCTGCCTCACCTCCATGCTGAGCCCAAAGATAGTGCTTTATAAACATGTCTTGACAACTCAGAAATACTGAAAACACAGTTAGCCAGATAGCTTTAAAATGATGAAGGATATCTTGTTTCAAATGAATGCATTTTACTGGCCAATATACAGTCATGCAGCCACATCTTGTTGCAGGTGAGGCTGAGAAATGCATTCTGGCTGTGTGTAGATGAGGAAAGAACAAAAAGATGAGTGAACAATGGGGCAGTCTTTTCTACAGTCTCCTCTGATGTAATAGAGGTTTTGAATTTAACGTAGTCAAAGTGTCACTTTTTGTAAGTTATGAATTTGTTGTCTTTTTTAAATTAATTTTTATTGGAGTACAGTTGCTTTACAATATTACTTTCTTCTGTATGGCAAAGTGAATCAGCTATACATATACATATAGGTATATACATATGTATATACATATACATATAGCCTCTCTTTTTTTAGATTTCCTTCCCACTTACTGTATAGCACAGGGAACTCTACCCGATGCTCTGTGGTGACCTAAATGGTGTCTTATTTTAAAAATACTTCCCTGTTATAAGGATATGAAGATTTTATGTTGTATTCTTGTCTAAAAGATTTCCAGTTTTGACTTATACATACAAGTCTCTAATCTACCTGGCATCATTTTTGGTGTATGTTGTGAGGTATGGATTACATTTATTCTCTTTATGTCTGATGTTCTAGAATTTCATGTTGCTGCTTTTTGGTACAGTTTTTTTCATTTGTGCTAAAGTCTCTCAACCTAAAGGTTAATGTTCTTTAAACTCTGAGAAAATTTCCTGAGTTCTTTATTTGACAGTTTAATGCCCTTTGTTTTTTCTTTCTGGAATTTCCTATCAATATTTGACCTGGATTTATCTTTTATACATTCTATTTTCCTCTCATACTATCCATCTTCATCTTCTGTTTCACATTTGTGTGTGTGTTGTATCTAATTATCATTATTAATGTAATGCTAATAACTATCATTTCATGCAGCATGTTGTCAGACCAACATTGACAAAGGCCATTCAAAAAAACTGATGTCACCATTTTGGCTGATGGTGACACAGGAGTGCCAGCCAATAGATGTTCTATTAGATGTTCTAATAGAGGCAGACATGACCCTTGCCTCTCTGCAAACTTCATAGCAGAGCCTGGAGGTCTGTGTAATTTCAAGTCCAGCATTCACATGCTCACAAAACTTTGCCAGGTCTCTTTTTTGTGAAAAGTAGGGAGAGAATATTCAGGAAGAGAAGCATGAACTGAGCCAAGAAGGCTGGCAAAGGTGTGATATCAGAGCTTCACTGCTGCTGTCAATCACTCATTCTTTCCTTCATTCCTTGGACATTTGCCAGCCTTGTGTGCCATGGGATTTAAGATTACAGACATTTCTAGTGGTCAAGAGCCCTCCAATGTAGCCCAGGGCAGGGAACATGGAAGAAAAATGGGTTAGGGAAGACAAGATAGACTCTATGATCCTGCTGTTAGGGAAGGGGGAAGGCACTGACTGATAATTAAGTATATTTATGTGTATATATAGATATAGACTTTATTTTCCAACCATTTTATCAGATTTTCCATTTCAGAAGAATGGAAATTTTTTAAAGTAGCACATTTTCCTATTTTTAATTTCCCCAGAATTCTTTCTTATTCTCTGTTCTTTTTTAAAAATAGCATTTTGGTGCTTTTTTTTTTAATAAGTGAAATATCTTTTTTAACCTTTCAGAAGATACAAGTTCTCTTTGGTTTTCTGTGTTTTCTTTGTTTATTCTGAGATGCCATTATCTGTTTGTTTTTCCTGGTGTCTCACTATTACAAAAGTCTGGTCATCTGCAGCACTTTGTTCATAATTAAGCATGAGCTGCAGAAAGCAGAGTGGGGATGCTTCTCATCTGGGTGGGGCTTCCTATCCAGTGACAGCTGTATTAGGTGATTGGCAGGGAGTTGGCCCAATGCTGGGAAACTTCCAGATGCCATTCTTTGGAGGTCTTTTCTCTGGAGCCATTCAACTTTTCCAGATAAGAAATCTCATAATTCTAGTCTAGAGAAAAAAAAGGGCCTGGCTACCAGGAAATTGGGTTCAGGCATCTATGGGTGTATAATGTTCATTGATAAAGTGTTCCAAATACAGGCCTCTTCAATCAACCCTATTCTTTGCTGTAATAATAATATAAATGGCAAACTCTTATCTATAGCTTTCTTTTGTCAGGCACTGATTTAACTGCTTTACACTGTTATTTACTTTAATCATTGCTTTACTCATTTAATCCTCTAAACAAACTGACGGTATTATAAAAGAGGAAACTAAGGCACAGAGAAATCAAGGAACTGTCCTGAGATCACAGAGCTACTAATTGTAAAGCCAGGATTTGAACCCAGATCTTCTGTCTGACCGCAGGGCCTGTGAAACGCTGCCTCCTTGAAAGAAAAATGATACAGGCTGGCATTCAGACAGTGTTATTTCAGAGGGCACCCCAAGACTGTAAGCTCCATGATGGAAGGGATTTTGTCTATTTTACTCACCACTGTTCACCCAAACTCTCGCACAGCTCAGGGCAATAAGCATGCTTTATATGCTTAAATGAAAAACAAATTGAGTCTTAATGTTAAGGATTTATTGCTCTTTTGACAGTGTACTTATACCGCCCACTGAAAGCTTTTTGTAAAAAATGGCCCCATGCATAATCAAGCTTTATTGCCATGCATAATGAAGCTTTATTGCCAATGTCACTAATATTTATTGTAGTGGTGGAGTAGAAATGATTACCTTTTAATTTGGACTGCTTATTTGCAGTTCCAGACTTCTCAATGGATTATGGTTAAGGAAAATACTTTTGGTGGATTTTTTTGTTTGTTTGTTTTAGAAGGACAGCTATCTTAGTCTGTTCAGGCTGTCATAATAGAATATCAAAGACTAGGTGGCTTATAACAGCAGAAATTTGTTTCTCATAGTTCTAGAGGCAGAAAGTCCAAGAGCAAGTCATGGGCAGAATCGGTATCTGGGGAGAGTCCACTTCCTAATTTATAAATTACTGTCTTTTCACTATCCTCACATGGCAGGAGGAAAAAGACTGCTCTCTGGGACCCATTTTATCTTTTGATTGTATTTATTTTTTATTGGAGTATAGTTGATTTACAATGTCTTGTTAGTTTCAGATACATAGCAAAGTGATTCAGTTCAGTTCAGTTCAGTTCAGTCCAGTCCAGTCGCTCAGTAGTGTCCGACTCTGCAACCCCATGAATCGCAGCACGCCAGGCCACCCTATCCATCACCAACTCCTGGAGTCTACCCAAACTCATGTCCATAGAGTCGGTGATGCCATCCAACCATCTCATCCTCTGTCGTGCCCTTCTCCTCCTGCCCCCCAATCCTTCCCAGCATTAGAGTCTTTTCCAATGAATCAACTGTTCGCATGAGGTGGCCAAAGTATTAGAGATTCAGCTTCAACATCAGTCCTTCCAATGAACACCCAGGACTGATCTCCTTTAGGATGGACTGGTCGGATCTCCCTGTAGTCCAAGGGACTCTCAAGAGTCTTCTACAATACCACAGTTCAAAAGCATCAATTCTTTGGCGCTCAGCTTTCTTCACTGTCTAACTCTAACATCCATACATGACCACTGGAAAAACCATAGCCTTGACTAGATGGATCTTTGTTGGCAAAGTAATGTTGCTGCTTTTAAATATGCTATCTAGGTTGGTCATAACTTTCCTTCCAAGGAGTAAGCGTCTTTTAATTTCATGGCTGCAATCACCATCAGCAGTGATTTTGGAGCCCCCAAAAATAAAGTCTGACACTGTTTCCACTGTTTCCCCATCTATTTGCCATAAAGTGATGGGACAGGATGCCATGATCTTAGTTTTCTGAATGTTGAGCTTTAAGCCAACTTTTTCACTCTCCTCTCTCACTTTCATCAAGAGGCTCTTTAGTTCTTCTTCACTTTCTGCCATAAGGGTGGTGTCATCCGCATATCTGAGGTTATTGATATTTCTCCCAGCAATCTTGATTCCAGCCCAGTATTTCTGCGCTTCCTCCAGGCCAGTATTTCTCATGATGTATGCTGCACATAAGTTAAATAAGCAGTGTGACAATATACAGCCTTGACGTACTCCTTTTCCAACCAGTCTGTTGTTCCAAGTCCAGTTCTAACTGTTGCTTCCTAACCTGCATACAGGTTTCTCAAGAGACAGGTCAGATGGTCTGGTATTCCCATCTCTTTCAGAATTTTCCATAGTTTATTGTGATCCACACAGTCAAAGGCTTTGGCATAGTCAATAAAGCAGAAATAGATGTTTTTCTCGAACTCTCTTGCTTTTTCAATGATCCAGCGGATGTTGGCAATTTGATCTCTGGTTCCTCTACCTTTTCTAAAACCAGCTTGAACATCTGGAAGTTCATGGTTCACATATTGCTGAAGCCTAAATTGGAGAATTTTGAGCATTACTTTACTAGCGTGTGAGATGAGTGCAATTGTGTGGTAGTTTGAGCATTCTTTGGCATTGCCTTTCTTTGGGATTGGAATGAAAATTGACCTTTTCCAGTCCTGTGGCCACTGCTGAGTTTTCCACATTTGCTGGCATATTGAGTGCAGCACTTTCACAGCATCATCTTTCAGGATTTGAAATAGCTCAACTAGAATTCCATCACCTCCACTAGCTTTGTTCATAGTGATGCTTTCTAAGGCCCACTTGACTTCACATTCCAGGATGTCTGGCTCTAGGTGAGTGATCACACCATCGTGATTATCTGGGTCATGAAGATCTTTTTTGTACAGTTCTTCTGTGTATTCTGGCCACCTCTTCTTAATATCTTCTGCTTCTGTTAGGTCCATACCATTTCTGTCCTTTATCGAGCCCATCTTTGCATGAAATGTTCCCTTAGTATCTCTAATTTTCTTGAAGAGATCTCTAGTCTTTCCCATTCTGTTGTTTTCCTCTATTTCTTTGCATTGATCACTGAGGAAGGCTTTCTTATCTCTCCTTGCTATTCTTTGGAACTCTGCATTCAGATGGGAATATCTTTCCTTTTCTCCTTTGCTTTTCACTTCTCTTCTTTTCACAGCTATTTGTAAGACCTCCTCAGACAGCCGTTTTGCTTTTTTGCATTTCTTTTCCATGGGGATGGTCTTGATCCCTGTTTCCTGTACAGTGTCACAAACCTCTGTCCATAGTTCATCAGGTACTCTGTCTATCAGATCTAGTCCCTTAAATCTATTTGTCACTTCCACTGTATAATCATAAGGGATTTGATTTAGGTCATACCTGAATGGTCTAGTGGTTTTCCCTACTTTCTTCAATTTAAGTCTGAATTTGGCAATAAGGACTTCATGATCTGAGCCACAGTCCGCTCCTGGTCTTATTTTTGCTGACTGTATAGAGCTTCTCCATCTTTGGCTGCAAAGAATATAATCAATCTGATTTTGGTGTTGACCATCTGGTGATGTCCATGTGTAGAGTCGTCTCTAGTGTTGTTGGAAGAGGGTGTTTGCTATGACCAGTGAGTTCTCTTGGCAAAATTTTATTAGCCTTTGCCCTGCTTCATTCTGTATTCCAAGGCCAAATTTGCCTCTTACGCCAGGTGTTTCTTGACTTCCTACTTTTGCATTCCAGTCCCCTATAATGAAACGGGCATCTTTTTTGGGTGTTAGTTCTAACAGGTCTTGTAGGTCTTCACAGAACCGTTCAAGTTCAGCTTATTCAGCATTACTGGTCAGGGCATAGACTTGGATTACAGTGATATTGAATGGTTTGCCTTGGAAACAAACAGAGATCATTCTTTCATTTTTGAGATTGCATCCAAGCACTGCATTTCGAACTCTTTTGTTGACCATGATGGCTGCTCCATTTCTTCTAAGGGATTCCTGCCCACAGTAGTAAATATAATGGTCATCTGAGTTAAATTCACCCATTCCAGTCCATCTTAGTTTGCTGATTCCTAGAATGTCGACATTCACTCTTGCCATCTCCTGTTTGACCATTTCCAATTTGTCTTGATTCATGGACCTAACATTCCAGGTTCCTATGCAGTATTGCTCTTTACAGCATCAGACTTTGCTTCTATCACCAGTCACATCCACAGCTGGGTATTGTTTTTGCTTTGGCTCCATCCCATCATTCTTTCTGGAGTTATTTCTCCACTGATCTTTCTTGTTGGCTGGAATTCTGTATGGACACTAATTCCACTCATGATGATTCTGTCCTTATGACCTAAGTACCACCTAAAAGCCATCCTAATGCCATCACACTGAGGGTAAGCATTTCAGTGTATGAATTTAGAGGAAGGATACAAATATTCAGTACAGTACTGTGGCTCTGCTGATAGGACTTTTGTTTGTTTGCTTTATTTTGTTTAATTAAAGAATGCACTTCACTGGAAGAAAAGTGTGATATGAATGGGAAAATGAAAAATTACTTAAAAGAAATTAGCAGCTATCAGAAATTGCTTAATTAAAAATCACAGAAACCCATTTAATCTATGTTAAACAACATAGAAATACTTATAGAAAATTATGGAAGCCTAATATAGGTGAGTACAAAAGTTCCAATCGGAACCAGGACTGAAAAGTCAGAGCCTAAGATCTCCCCCTACCCTGTTTCCCTCCCTCCCTCTCTTCCTCCTTTCCTCCCTCCATTCCTGCCTTCCTTCCACATACCCCCATCTGCCAAGCACTGTGGATACAGTGGAGAACTAGTCATATGAGAGGTCTCTTGTCAAAGAGTGTATATTCTCATAGAAGAAGATTGACAATAAGTAACCCAAAGTCCAACAAAAATAGGATGACCATAGATTTTTTGGACACACTCGAGAGCAAACAAAGTCCTATTAATAGTCATGCTTGACAATAAGTGTAAACCTGTCCAAGGCACACACACCGGAAATGTCATGGGCAAAGGGATATGGAGAGGATTAGAAGAGAGCAGTGTGGCAACTCCTGGGAGGCTACTTAAGAGAGGTGATAAGAAGTGCTCTCATGTAAGCTATAACCTGAATGACAAGAAGGAGCTGAGCATTGGAAGATGGCAGGGACGAGCCTCCCAGGCATGGAGATCAACTAGGGCTCTTGGGGAGGTGAGGGCATGGAGCAGCCAGTGTGGCTGGTGTGCAGTGGGAGAGACTGGTCAGGAATGGGATCAGGGGTGCAGACAGGGGCCATGTGAGGCTAGGCCTTCTAATCCTTAATAAGGGAGTTGGCTTTATTCAAAGCATGATGGGAAGCCGATGGAAAGTTTTCAGCACAGAAATGACATGATATGCTTCGCCTTTTAAAAAGAACACTCCATAATGTTATGCAGTTAGGGTGGTGTTTAAAAAGTTGTTTGCAATTTTTGCTAATCTTTCCTTTGGTAAGATGTTCCAATATACAATGGAATATTACTCAGCCATAAAAGGAACAAATCTGAGTCAGCTGTAATGATGTGGATGAACCCAGAGCCTCTTATACAGAGTGAGGTAAGTCAGAAAGAGAAAAACAAATATTGTATATTAACACATATATATGATTTTCTTTGAAAGTTATCTTTAAGCGATGCAAACTGATGCAAAGTCATATTGCTTATAGAACAAATGATGAGGTATCTGGAATTTATCTCAAAATTAGAAATGAAACAGAATTGGCCATGATTGAATGCTTGTTGAAGGTGGGCTCATGATTTGATTCACTTTTGTTTCTTTTGTTGGGCTTCCCTTGTGGCTCAACTGGTAAAGAATCTGCCTGCAATGTGGGAGACCTGGGTTTGATCCCTGGGTTGGAAAGATACCCTGGAGAAGGGAAAGGCTACCCACTAAAGTATTCTGGCCTAGAGAATTCCATGGACTGTATAGTCCATGGGGTCACAAAGAGTTGGACACAACTGAGCAACTTTCACCTTCTTTTGTTACTATTATCACTATTGTTAATACAGTTACTAGTGTTTCAGCTTTTGTATATGTTTGCAATTTTTTTATGGTGAAATGTAAAAAACTAAAACAAAAAGCTCACTCTGGCTGCAACTGTGTGAAGACTGTATTGTTGAGAAGTAAAGAGCAGGAGGGCCAATTAGGTCCCGAAGAGTCCACCTGAGATATGGTAATGGATGGGCTTAGGTTGGTTGTAGGCAGATAGAGAGAAGTGGGTGGATTTGGGATAGATTTTGTAGCTAGAGCCAGTGGTACCCACTGGTAGATGAATTGGGGATAGGGAGGACAATGAGTGAAACCAATGATAACTCTACAGTTTTTAGCTTAGCAACTGGTTGGATTAAGATGTTATTGACCAAGATAGAGAAGACATAGGAGGAACATGTTGGGGTAGGGAGGAAGAAATGTTCTCTTTTGACCACATTAATGTTCTTTTTAGACACTGATGTGGAAATGTCAATAGGTAAGGATGGAGCTGGTAGGAGAGGACAGGGATGTTGGATAAGACACCTCTTAAGAGTTACTTCAGGTGCTCTCTGACTCACCTGACCCAGGAGCCTTTGCATTTTTGTTCTGCCTCTGTTGCTGGCTCTGTGTGGGCTCCCACTGACTTTTTGTGGGTGCATTCTGACAAAGCCCCGCTTCCCAGGTGCCTATCAGCTTCCATCCTGGGGCTTCCCTGTTGATGCAGACCTGCTCAGTGCCCATGTAGAAGCAACTGGGGAATGAGGAGGAGTCAGCGCTCCCTGGAGTAAACCTTTGGTCACTGGGGAATGGGAGGGAGCAAATAAATTCTTCCCTCTTCCTCTCTTTGGACAGCCAGTTCTAAGATGTTCATCGTTTATGTGGCCCCACTGCTGATGGTGATTGCAGCCATGAAATTAAAAGATGCTTACTCCTTGGAAGGAAGGTTATGGCCAACCTAGATAGCATATTTAAAAGCAGAGACATTACTTTGCCAACAAAAGTCCATCTAGTCAAGGCTATGGTTTTTCCAGTGGTCATGTATGCATGTGGATGGTGAAGAAAGCTGAGTGCCGCAGAATTGATGCTTTTGAGCTGTGGTGTTGGAGAAGACTCTTGAGAGTCCCTTGGACTGCAAGGAGATCCGACCAGTCCATCCTAAAGGAGATCAGTCCTGGGTGTTCATTGGAAGGACTGATGTTGAAGCTGAAACTCCAATACTTTGGCCACCTCATGTGAAGAGTTGACTCATTGGAAAAGACCCTAATGCTGGGTAGGATTGGGGGGCGGGAGGAGAAGGGGACAACAGAGGCTGAGATGGTTGTATGGCATCACTGACTCGATGGACATGGGTTTGGGTAGACTCCGGGAGTTGGTGATGGACAGGGAGGCCTGGTGTGCTGCAATTCATGGGGTCGCAGAGAGTCGGACATGACTGAGCGACTGAACTGAACTGAACTGAACTTGGAAGATGGTTCTGGGAGATGAAGCAATCAATCCTGCTTGATCCCAAGAGGAAGGCAGCTCTGTAATGCACGCTGTATTTGCTTTTATACCTTTCCTGACCCACTCTCCTTTCTCTCAACATTTGGAGAACAATGAAGGCAATTTCAGTAAAGCTGATGGAGAAGGAAGCAGCAAAATAGAAGGAAACTCAGGAGAAAATTGTGTCACGGAAACCTTGTGAGGGAGGTAATACTCGTCTTTGCTGAATGCTGCAGACAGCCAAGCAAGAAAGGATTAGAAGAGGGATCCTTAGATTTGGCAAACATAGACATCATTAGAAACCTTGATGAGTTCAGTCTTCATGATATAATGGGGCAGGAAGTGGACTGTAGGGAGAATATAAGATTAAACATTTTAAAAGTGGAGGCAGTAACAGAGAAAACTCTTTGCTTTGAAGAGGAGCAGAAAATGAAGTGGTGGCTGGAAGAGGATGTGTGGAAACGGGAGGATCTTTCTTTTTTAAAATGATGGGCAATAATTACTGTATATTCATGGGAATAATCCAGGAGAGGAGACATAATCATGAGAGTGAGAAGTCTGTGGAAAGAAAATAGGGAGTATAATTGAAGACTCAAATGAGAGGGCAGGTGGACATGGGAGGGCTGGAGTTTGAAGAAGGTTAATATGTATTTTGGAAAGAGGAGAGATGTGTAGAGGGGTCACTGGACAGTATCGAGAGCAAATTGAGATTTGTGGCTACAACAAGTCCACTTGGACTGATGTGTGTCTCTCTCAGTGAACCTGCTTTGTTCTGTTTTTCCTCCCCTTGAAGACTGGCTTTTCATTTCTTCTCAGTTTAGGACAGGGAATGGGGAGTTCTGGAATCCCAGACTCTAGGAGAGGTGCCCCAACAAGGATCTACTCCTATATTCCTGGTTCCATCAGCCGTGGTGGGGAGCTGGGGTCATGAGTGAGGCATAGGTTATCAAAGAACAGGGCATAGATAAGGCAGCCACTCCCAGAGGTGTTTACCCAACCTTCCTCACCTTCTGGATGTCCTGCTCATTAGAAGAGCCTAGAGAACAGGTTGGATGCATTTAGCTAAGCTGATTTTTTGGTTTATTTGTTCCCTGGGGATATCCTTGCTATAGACAGAGTGATCATAGTCAGTCTGTGTTCTGATTTTTAGTCTGAAACAATTGCTGCAGGGAAACATCTTTTGTTAAACTCAGTCATTCCAAAGATTTGTGTAGGATGGGTAGCAAAGAGAGATAGATCATATGCATGTTCTTCCTGTGAATGGTGTCTTGGTCCTTTCTAGACACATGAATCTACGGAGTCTTATGCAGTGATTTGCTCACAGAAGCCGCTGAGTTAATGGACCTTTAGGGAAATGTTTTTGGAGTCTCTTTTTAGTTGTCCTTCTGGCAGCATGGGGGCAGAGGAGTTCAGAGCTTAATGAATCAATATTTTGCTCTTTGTTACTACCGGCAAGTCTCTGGGTCATTGCATTGTCCAGGGTTGCCATGATATTCGTTTATCCAGGGTGAAAGTTTTGGAGCTCAGACCTGTAGTCAGATCTGGTTCAGATCCCTACTCTGCTATTTCTTAGCTGAGTGACCACAGAACACTATTAATATACTTCTTCTTTACGTGGTTCTTGGGAAGAGTAAATGAGATGTGGTGTGTAGAGCATTCAGCAAGGTACCTGGCACAAAGCAGACACATAGTATTAATCATAATTTCTAGAAGAACTTATTGGCATAAAATGCTGCTATTGGATGCCCAGTGTAGTGTATGGTCTAGAGGAAGAAAGAGAAAGCTATTTGGTGAATGAGACGGGATTGGGGAATAGAAGAGCGTGATGAAACATGGAATTACAGAACTTCAGTTAATGATGCAGATTTTGATGCAAATTCTAAGCATGCTGCTTGGGCCCTTGGGGGTAGTTACATCTCTGAGTCTCAGTTTCCCATCTCTAACATGAGACTGATGATGTTTACTTCATGAGGTTGTTGTAAGAAATAGATCGACAAAACACTAAGCACAAGGCCCGACATGTAGCAGCTAATTCATTAAAGTGCTTTGATGGTTAATAATAGTGGATGGAACTTGTTGCTCACATAATAGAGGCAGTGTAGCCGAGTGGGAAAGAGTGGCCTTCTGCATTCCTGAAATTGCACCAAATTAGTAATTATCCACTTTGCAAGGGCAGAGACTGACCTTGCCCAAATCTCAGTTCTGATGATTCAACAAATGTTGTTAGATTTGACATGACAAGGGTCCCTTTCAAACACAGATAAGTTATTAAGAATTTTGAACACGAGTCTTGGATATCCCGTCTTTCATTCTGCTGTGGATATTTTGCTTTCTGTCAAAAGTAGTAAATATTGAATCTCATTTTAAAAAATGACTTTTATTTTATACTTTATTGAATTCAATCACTGGGGCCTTGGTAAAATCCTTGTTCTGCAGTTTGTTCAAAGTTCATGGGAACAGCATTACAATGTACTGTTCTTGCCAAAATTTCTTAAGCGGAATTGAATCACAAGGAAGCAATCAGATTAACTCAGAACGTGGCACATTCTAGAAAACTGCCCCAGAGTCTCCAAAAAACTTGAAAAACAAAATAAAAAGAGCAGAACTGAAGATAGGTAAAATTAGATTTTAAAAAACTAAGCATACAGGATAACTAAGTGCAACACAAGAATCTCGAATAAACTTGGATGGTCCTCTCCCTGACCAAGAATCCAACTATAAAACATGTTATGGGACAACTGGGAACATTGATTATGGGTTGTATATTAGATAATATTAAATCAATGGTAATTGTCTCTGGATGACTATGGTATTGTGACTATGTAGGAGAATATCCTTGTTTTTGTGAGTGATATAAACATGAATATTTAGGAGTGATGTATCATAATCTCTGCAATTTGCTTTCAAAAAGTTCAGTCAGAAAATACATAAACATTTATAAGTATATAGATAAGCATAGAGAAGGAAAAATATTCTTTGGACCGTTTGGAACATGGAAAATGCTGACATCCAGTTAACCTATATGAAATGTTTATGGGTGTTCATTAAACTGTTCTTTCAACTTTTCTGTGGGTTTGAACATTTTCAGAATAAAACATTGAGGAAAAATTTCGTGAAAGAAAGCCAGCTGGCTAGTATACCTGTCTTCTTCCTGTGAACGTTCAGTGAAGACCCTTCAGTGGAGGCTCAAACACTCAGGGCTCCCACCACAAATCAAAGGTAGGGAGGTGTTCTAAGCCTTGGTCAAGCCTCACCTGGGAAATCCACAGTTCTTTACCATCCTGCACTTGGAAATCTGGACTAGAAGATAGGTGTGGAGAGAGGGCTTGCTCAGGAAAAGGAAACAATGAAACAAACATGCATTTGAGAGAGCAACCATTTTTTTAAAAAATGAAAGGCCGTAAGTAAGTAAAAGCCCCTTATTTTTCACAAAGCATTTGACCCCTTTAAGCATGTGTATAAACTTGGTAGGACTCATGTCTGCCTAAGTAATGAAGAATCAGAATTCCAAGGTGAAAAGAATCCTGAAATCTCTGAGGAAAAATGAACATAATCATGTAATATTAATTATATTTTTCAGGGAGAAGGATTTTCTTTTCAAGAATGGCTATATTAAGGACAGATGGGTCCTCGGTCATTCTCCTTGAAGCCTAATTACCTTGCTCTGAAGTAGTTTGAGCTCTTAATGACTTGACTCCTTCATATCCACTGGTGTCAAATTTAAAACCGACCACACAAAATGTTGGGGGCAAAAAGTAGTTCAGTAAACAAACTTATTAATAGAAATGAAATCCCACAGGGAACACGGACACACTCGTCGGTGAGATATTAAATTCCTGTGATAAGTTAACATGGATTAAGCAAAACTTTTTATAGTGCAAGTTCTTAGTATCAAATTTTGAAGCACAGCAACATCTAATAATATAATTATTTATATTAACCATTTCTTAATAATTTGCAAATAATGATAAAGGAATATGTTGAAGGAAAATATTGATTTATTCAATAAATAGTTATTGGACACCCATTCTGTTCCTAATTTGGGAATAAAACCAGGGCCATATCTTCCTGGAATTCACTCTGTATGGATGAGGTAGACTTAAATTATTACAAGATGAATTACAATAGGAGGAAACACTATTTAAGAGTGGTTTGTAGATGTGACAACTGGAGTAGCTTAGATCTTGTGATCATTAAATTAATTGGAAGCTCAGCTAAGTGCCCTGTGATGACCTTGATGGGTGAGACGCAGCTGGAGTGGGAGGGAGGTCCAAGAGGGAGGGATATATGTGTACATATAGCTGATTTACTTCATTGTACAGCAGAAAGTAACACACACTATAAAGAATTACCCTTCAATAAAAAATAATTGTAGAAGAAAATAATCAAATGCAGGACTATTTTTAATATATTTAAAGTATTTTTTTTAAACTTTCTTCATTGTGCAAAGGTTTTGAGAAGGCTTTAAAGATCACTTCTTAAATGCTGAAGGTTGAAACCTTTATTCTCTTGCTTAGTTTTCCTCTCCCAGTACTTCCAGATAGGGTGATTTACAGGATCAGTATCTGTACATGTGATGGTGGGCAGACACATGGGAATTTACTCATAGTCCTCCACTTGATCAGCATGCTGCTGTTGTTGTTGAGTTGCTCAGTTGTGTCCGACTCTTTGCCACCCTGTGGACTGCAGCACGCCAGGCTTCCCTGTTCTTCACCATCTCCCGGAGCTTGCTCAAACTCACGTCCATTGAGTTGATGATGCTATCCAACCATCTCATCCTCAGTCATCTTCCCCTCCTGCCTTCAATCTTTCCCAGCAACAGGGTCTTTTCCAACAAGTTGGCTCTTCACATCAGGTGGCCAAAGCATTTGATCTGTAGTATGGTGGTATGGTTCAGTGGTTAAAGGTACCAGTAATGGTGTTAGATTCTTGAGTTCAAGACCAGGCTTTGCTACTGGGTAGCTGCACGGTCTGGCAAGTTTGTTAGCTCTCCTGAATCTAGTTTCCTCAGCTGAAAATGGGGATAGTAGTAGTACTACATCCTCTTTGATCCATATCTGTATTTCTGTATTTATATTTACATCTATTTTGTATTCTAAATGCGATGATGCAGGTAAAGCACTTGACAGAAAGCAATTACTTAATAGACTTGAACCATTTTGTGGTTACTTTAATTATTATGACTATTAAGTTGTCTGATCATTCATAATCTGTCCTATTCTTGGCACACTCATGGCTTTGTATTCTTATTTCTGAAGTTGAATGCAGGCAGATGCCTGATTTCACACTGAATGCATTTGTCTTCTAATCTTGTATGCGTAGTAATCAGAGTAATAGGGCTTTTATTCCAACAGAGGTATAAAAACATAAAACTTTAGCCTCAATATGAACACCCAAATTTAGTATAGGAAAGGAGGTTTAAAGGTGTCAGAGATTAATATGTGAAAGTTGTTAAAAGGGCAAACACACAAAGTTTAGAACAGTCTTTTCCCCGAATGAACATCTAGGTTGTATGCATGTTGATGAGTACGCTCATGAGACCAGTTAGTGCCAATTCCTTCTGAGTTCACTGAAGACTTTTCTAGTGACTCTGGGAAGTCCACATCTTTTTGCTTTTATTTTTTATGCTGGGCAGTGTGGCAGATATGGCTAGTTGTCCCACTATTTTTTTCTGCTTTCTTTTTGTTAGAAACTGCTGATGTTTAGTTGGACCTATGGCTAGCCAGAAATATAGACTCCCTTTCCCAGGCTCCCTTGCAGTTTGTTGTGGTCATGTGACTAAGTTCTAGAAGGGCTGTGGATAAAAGAGATGTGTTCTGGAGAGGAAAGATGTGCTCTTTTGCCCTTTCTCCATCTACTAGCCAGGATGCGGATGTTGTGGTGAGCTAACTGGACCGTGAAGTTGAGGGTAACCCCCCAAGAAGAGTGGAAGGAACTTGTGCTTGTGACGCTGTGGAGCAGTCATGTTATATGAGGGAGAGAAATAAATTTCTATTTTGTTCTTCTATGAGTACTTTATCTCCAGTACTGTAGTCATGTCTGTATCATAAATAATACATGCAGGAATGAGTATGATAGCAGAACTGTCTCTCCAATCCCTCCCTATCTTCTTTCTGGCTTGAATACTGGGGAAAATGATAGTGTGTGAGTATGTGTATTTTGTTTTACTCCACGTGTAAGAACTCATTTATCTGACACTTACAGCATTTATATTGAGAGTGCCAAGCATTTTACCAGGCATATATATATATTTATGTATCAAGTATAATTTTTATGTTTAATGAACATACAGTCTAGAATTGGGAGAATCTATATAGTATGAGGAGACCTATGTTTCCAAAAGAAGATAATGGGCGTTAGAAGTTTGCACTAAGCCTGGGCCACCATTTTTACTTTGAACCTGATGAGTTACCCATAAAAGTAGAAAGAGTCTCCAGAATGACAAGGGATGGGAATCAGCTTCATTTAGTTTTCCCCACTGTTTACAGAACAGCCAACACAGCCTATGTGCAGGACTGAGAGTCGTGTGTCAGGTTGCCCTTCCGTGGTCTTTGGCTCTTTCTTGGCGCCTGTCTCCCTCCCCACTCTTGTAAGGCCCCTACTCCAGAAGCCTCCATTATCTCACAAACCTGGCCTTCCTTCATCCCTTTGTGCAAGGCAGGCAGCCAGCATCACCGTCCCAGTTTCACAGACAGAGCAACTGAGTCATTCTTCTATTGTTACTAGACCAAAGTTAACCAGTGAGTCATTCTAAAATCTTAGAACCGGATCCTAATTCTTGTTCCTGGCATCATTCACAGAGCTGAATTACACCAAAGGTTCAAGAGGATGTTGGCCTTTGAATAGCTCAGAAAGGAACACATTTCATGTGACTGAGTCAAAAACAAGGATTAATTCTCTCTTGAAAGCTCCAAGACTGAAGAATAAAAAGAGAGAGAAATGTATCTGTGTAACATCACCGTCATACCAAAAGGATTCTTCAACACTTTCTAAATGTTCCACAAATTCTCTGGTTCATGGCTTCCTTAGTACTAGGTTTTTAAATAGAAAATATCTTACTTGCAGTTGAGGCAATCAATTTTCTTCATCTTACCACAGTGACTTATGTGAATTTAGATCTGAGAGGATGCTAAATTTATTTTCTTCTTTTCACAAGAGAATCTTTAAAGTATATGGCAGAGAAGAAATGAGCTCGCTCATGAAATAAAATTAGTAACACAAACCATTCTAAACACACACTGTTCATATTTAGTAGAGAGATGCTTTTTATGTAGCATTTTCTGCATAGCTTAGAGTCTCCAAAATTTTTTCCTTTCCTTGGGTTTTTCTTTGCATCACATGTCACCTATTTATTCATCTTGTCATGTCCCCCCATGCCAAGTTGATGAGAGGCACAAGATGTGACTGCAATAGTAACTCTGGTTTAAAAGTATTAATAGCTACAGGACCAGTTTGAAGGCAAGCTATGGCTTTTGTACATTGAACTTGGTGATTTTTTCCTTTATTTTATAGCTATGGGAGAAGGGAAAATTTTGGAAAGCAGAAATAGAATTTCTTACTGGGAATACAGGAATCCTGAAAGCTCTTTTCAAAAAGTATCATCTTCAACAACCTTTCAGACTCTACCCTAGATGTCTTGAGTCGGGATCCTTGAAGGTGGGTCTTGAGAATCTGCATTTTCATAAGCTTCCTGGGTAGTTCTTATACCTACTGAAATCTCCAGGGTCCTTGCTTTGAGGGTGTCCATGGTCGGTCTTCAAGGGCTCTGTGAAGCCCCTCAGTGTGGTGTGTATGCATATGTGCATTTTTCTGAGGGAGATTCTTAAAGGGATCTGTGACCTTGGAAAAGCTTAAGGACCTAACTAGACAATAACTGTAAAAAAAAAAAAACCAAAGAAAACAAAACCCAATCTCACTTATTAGCGAACAGGAAAATGCAAGTTAAAACAAAGATTATCACTTTGCACCTACAAATTTTTGACAAATCTGACTTTGTAGTTGGCAAAGATAAAGAAAAGTAGGAATTCTTATACATTGCTTATGGTTACAGACATTTTGGGGAGCAATTTGACAATAGCTAGTAAAACTCAAAATATATTCTCTTTAAAACCCAGCAAATCCACTTTTAAGTATAAACAAACTCTTGAAAATAATGATTGTGACTTGTTCAAGGAAATTCTATAGGATGTTGCTTAGAATTGACAAAAATTGAAAATAAATTAAATATCCACCAATAGGTGAATAGATAAGTAAAATGTAGTATAATCAGTGATAGATAACCAACTATAAAGTAATTGCAAGGAATGGTTTAAGTCTATATATTAATAATGATGAAAATAATAATAGTAGTTACACGATTGTTACCAGCTTTAGCTTTACAAAAATCTTTGCATATATTGTATTAACAAGAGGCTGAATCTCAAAGCATAATACTGAGTGAAAAAGGTACACTGGAAAATGATAAAACATTGTGATACTACTTGTATTTCAAAGTACAAAATAGTATTATATGGCTTATCATTACATATGTAAATAGTGAAAATGTTAAAACATGGATTTCACAAATATACACAAAATTCTCTAAAATGGTGGTCTAGGGTGGCTAGGGAAGATTTATAAGACTAGGGCATTTAAGTCTACTTCAGCTTTATCAGATATATGTTATTTTCAAAAGACCCAAAATTAATGAACACTTATGTGATACAAGACCAATTAACAAGATGTGATGGTTAATTTTATGTGTCAGCTTGTCTAGGCTAAGGGATGCCCAGAGAGATGTTTAAGCATTATTTCTGAGTGTATCTCTGAAAGTGTTTCTGGAAGAGATTAGCTCTTGAATCAGGAGACTGAGTAATGATCACCCTTACCAACGTTGGGTAGATATTGTTCAATTTCTTGAAGGCGTGAGTAAAACAAAAAGGCCGAGGAAGGCGAAATTTGCTCTCTGGCTGAGCTCAGACCTACATCTTCTCCTGCCCTCAGACACTGGCACTCTGATTCTTGGGTTTTCATACTCAGACTCAAATTTATACCATTGGTTTCTTGATTTTCTTGGTCTTCTCAGAATTCACAGTATTTAAGGAACAAAGGGCTTGGCATTGTTAGGCATGTACCTTAATATTAAGATTGAGAAAACTGGGGAAAATAAAAATATATAATTTTGATGTAGCAAAAGCAAGTCTCCCCTCCCCGCCCACTCCTGTGCCCCTTCCATATTGAAAAAAGAGAGAAGAAAAAAGGGTTAGAAAAAAAAATTATTTATGGCTACTCAGGGAATTCTCATTTCAACCAGATCTCAAATTTAGAGCTCTTTCCCTCCCACTTCTCTGTCCCCTTTGTCTACAAGATTGAGTGGACCTATAATAACCTCCATGTTTGGTCCCAGCATCCTCCTGGTTCTCCCTTCCTGCCACCCTCGTGGATTCCTCCCCCTTCACTTTTGGTTGGCCAACCTTTGCCCATGCCCTGGCCCTTCCTGCCTGGGAAAGCCCAACCATCCTTCAAGAACCTGCTCAAAGTTCACACCCTCAGTTAAGGCTCCCCTGAAGGAGGAGTGGCACAGTCGCTCTTTATACCCTCAGTTGTTCACCCCACACATGCTTACCAAGTGCTGTTAATGTCCTTTAGCCAAAGACCACCAGGACCATCTGACAATGAAGCAAGATAGGCTTGTTATTCACTGTTGGAGGGAGAACATGCTCCTTGGGGAACCATGGGGTGTCTCAGTAACAGAGTAATAGACAAAATTATGCAGTGGCCTTATTTTGTTTCATTCTATTATGGCTCAGAGTAAGCTTGTCTGAGGTTGGTGTTCTGTGAGCTTGTTTATGTCTAACTGGGGAATAGAACTGCCCGGCTATGAGTGTCAGACCAGCTTGCAGTGCTATTGGGGTCCAGCTGTGATTATTTCCAGATGTCAGGGACTGCTTTCTTTCTTTCTCAGCACCTGCAATGCACCAATCATTGGACTGTGATATTTTACATTTGTCTTTTACGTCACTCAGTATGTTGTATTGTGTAGTAGATAGTGTGGTTACCTCTCAAGATCCATTCTAACCCTTTCCCACAGTGGAGCAGCCATGGGATGTCAGTGAGACAGACACCACTTCCAGCTTCAATGATCAGTTCTAATTTGTCTAGAACCACCTCAGTGACTGGTTCAAGGATAGGTATTTCAGGTGGGGTTCCCTGGAAATAGACACTACAGATTTGCATGCAGGAGATATGGTGGGGAGGTGCTCACAGGAACGATGTAACGAGCAAGGGAAGCCCTCTAGGGCAGAGGGAAATGTGGTTGCCAGAAGTCTCACTCGATTCCCCTTGTGAGCTCTGGAGCTGGGCTCTCCCTCCAGATGTTTGAACTGAGGTGGGGCTTTTGTGCCAACCCACTGACCAGTCCTTCAAGGCATTTTCTTCTGAAGATAACAAAGCAGCTCCTTTTGGTGAGGGAAGTGCTTGGGGAGGAACTTAGCTGTGAACAAACAGCAGTAATCCCTTCCAGTAGTAGGGGGAGTAGGGGGTGGAGGGGAGGAAATGAGAATTTCAATCCTAAAAAACATCTGGTTAGCATAGTCATTACAATGGGCAAATATTATAAACAAGCTATTTTCTCACCTTGCTGATAATTTCACCTTCTAGAGGACAGGTTTTGGGTGCTATTAATAATTCTCTCCAACAAGGGACACTTGTTAGGTAAAATGAAGAGCCTTATTTAAACACATTGCCCAAGGCTAAGTCAGTGGGGAGTATCATTCCTTGGGTAGAGTGATTATTTCAGAGGCATTTAGAAATTTTTTTTTTTTTTTGATGATTAAGGGAAGAGAGGACTTCCCTGGTGGCTCAGAGGTTAAAGCGTCTGCCTCCAATGCGGGAGACCTGGGTTCGATCCCTGGGTCGGGAAGATCCCCTGGAGAAGGAAATGGCAAACCACTCCAGTGTTCTTGCCTGGAGAATCCCATGGACGGAGGAGCCTGGCAGGCTACAGTCCACGGGGTCGCAAAGAGTCAGACACGACTGAGCGACTTTCCTTCCTTAAGGGAAGAGAAGCTTGTTCATTCACTGGACACTACCAAGAAAATATACAGTCTGTGTTTCTGACGGCATCGTCAGGACAAAATCAGCACACCGAGGATGGAAGAACCATGAGACTTGTGGAGAATTAAGGGTGGCAGGGGTATGCCTGAGCTAGCCTGCATCAAGCCAGAGGTGGATGTGTACATCTTGTCCCAATTCTGTGTTCAGTAACTTCATGTTGGTAGCATGAGAGAAACAGGGTAGGTCAGTTAGTTGTTAGATATGCTCCAGCACATCACTGAAGGAGCCCAAATCAAACCATGCCTGAAGCCTAACCTATCTCTGGACCTTTAAATTACATGAGTCAACACACTCTCTTTATTACATAAACTATTTTTACTCCTAATTATCACATACAATTTATCTGTTTGCACATTTGTTTTCTCCAATAAGCTGAAAGCTTCCTAAAAGTCATGGAACATACTAATCTTTGAATTATCAGTACCTAGAACATACTTAGTATCTGACGTAGATTGAGTCAATGAAGCAGAATGATCCTTGAACTGAAAACGACTGAGCAAGAATTGATAAAAGAGAAATAAAATATTTAAGATGAGTGAACGTACAAATGTTCAAATAGTCCATTCTTCCAGCCTAAACAAATTACACTCCACAGTCGAGGGAACTTTGAGAAGTTATGGATATGGGAGAGAAGGTGAAAAGTAAGTTAAGATAGATGGGCTCATTTGATTTTTCAAAAAGGAAGAATGTGAATTCTGCAAGTCATATAGCTTCTTGATTATCACATATCAGGTTCTCGAAGAGGTTATTGAGATGTTGGCTAGTGAAGGAAAGGGAACAATGTTCACCAATGATCAGGCAATGCTCATTAGTAGTGAAAGAAATATAAAAGTAGGATGGTCACGGCTTTGCATGATGAACCATGGCCATAGAATTAAATTTAATAGGGATAATTGAAAGACATGTGTATTTGGGTCCAAAACACAAATATCACACTTTAAGGGTGTGACATGGCTTAGCAGCGATGTGTATGACAAAGGTTGAGAGATGTTTTTTGATAATAAATCCAACATGAGTCACCGATATGATGTGGCCACCAGAAAAGCTGCTGCCATCCTGCTCTGCATTAGATGAAGCTTACTTTGGTCTTTCAGCTTACTGATTGGTGTCTGGGTCTCATCTAATGACTCGAATAGAAACATCCTGCTTGAACACCATTTTGAATAATTTCTTCTCCTTCCTTCCTCAAACCCAGCAGTCTTATTGAGAAACCAGTGTGTGTGATTCAGTCAGTGATAGTACCTGCTTATGAATCACATTTGTGGTTGCACGGAGAGTCCACCCATATTCAGGTCATCTGACTAACTATTCATGTGCCATTACTGTGCAGTAAGAATTACAGAGACTTCGTGGTATGTTACCGTCTGATAGAGCTGGTTTTCCCACATAGCTATTCCCTTTCAGTGTTTTTGAGAAGATTTTTTGATGATGTTGATGATCTGTAATCTCCTATTCACTCTGGCACCTGTGTCTCTATTTCACACCAATGGGACATGAGCACGGACGGGGAAAAAGGAAACAGCAGCTCTTGGCATTCATTTCTCTCTGTCTCTCTCTCTTTTCGTACACACACGCACACACAAACACACACACATGCATGCACGCACACACCTCTCTCTTAAGGAGACACAGTGAACATGGGTTCTAGTGTCTGACAGCCACAGCTCTAACTTCCATTTTTGGCTCAATTACTCATTAGCTTTGATCCTTGACAGGTTCTCTAAAACCCCTAAGCCTCAGTTTCCTCATCTGTAAAGTGGGAAGAGGATGCCTTCCTCAGAGTGAGAACGAAGGGAGATGATACATGGAAAAAGTACATAACCCAGGGAAGAGTCTTCATCAATGGAGCCAGGTTTGCTGTTTTGCTTGTAGCAGACATTGCTTTGTTATTATATTCAACAGTTCTGTTTTTATTGTACTTATTACTATCTGCAAACCACTTCCCTTTATTTCCTTTGTTCCTGTTCCTGCATTTGAATGTGAAAACACTGCATCTCTATTGTATCAAACCTTTTCCTGAAAACTAGCTTTTCCTTCTAGGAAGAATGCAGGCAACAAGCTGCAGTGATAACGTATGAGCACTGTGACTTTGTCACCATGGAAATCACAGATCTTTTCATATCATCTGATAGTTGTTGCAGGCATCTCGAAATATTATTTTATCCCATTGCTTTTTGAAATAATAATAGTCATTTGACCTTTCATCAGATCTTATTATTTAAAGCCTTGATGAAGGAGTACAAACATCACCTTATCATATTATTTAAATATTTAATAACCATAACCGTGTAATTGTTTTCCTTTACAGTTTTACAAATTCAAAACATTATTCTGAGAAGGGATCTGTAGGCTTTATCAGCTTGCCAGAGGAAACCATGGCATGCTAAAGGTTAAGAATCCCTGCCCTGGAGTTGTGTTGCTGCTTCAGGTTGTCAGCTTGGTTGACTAAAGGGCAATGAAGGTCATCCAAGTCCCCCTGAAGAGTCAGTTTACTTCATTTCATTCTATTCATTGGTCCTATGTCCAGCGCATGTTATGGCCAGCATGCCCAGAGATCCAGTAGGGGCTGAGTAAGATCCACCTCAACAAGCCCATCTGTTTGACAGGAAGTTGAGTGTTCTATAGATGGTGGATTTGCCTTGGTGTTACTTTATGGACATGGAACTTGTTAGCTGGCCAAACACAATAAAGGCAGAAATGAATCACTTGTAATTGGTGGAGGGATCCGTGGTGTATCAGCAGTTCCTCATTCTCGCTGTCTCTCCCTTTCAGTCCAGGCTTTGCGGTCTATATCCAGTAAGGCCCCCCAATTCCTAGTCCTTCTTCTCCATCTCCACTCTTCTATTTCTCTCCATCTTTGTTTCTCTTCTCTTTCTCTCTCTCATCCCCACCACCTTTTCTTTCTCTCTAATTCCCTTTCCTCCACTTCTTCAAGGAGGAAGCAGTAGATAATTCTGAATTTAGTCATTAGGCATTCTGTAAACCTGGCTTTGCATTCTTGACATTGATCCTTGCATTGATCCTTGTTGGTTCTGGGCCTGTGTTTGCCCTCCTTTCTGTCATCACACACACACACATCCACACACATCCACTCACTCATTCCATTTCTGTCTCTTCCTGACACACTCACACCTCAGAAAGATTATATTTATAATACCCTAAGGCATATCTAAATACCAGCATTCAGTTTGGGAGCACACTTGTTTCTCTTGCTTGGAACAGACTGAATTTTCCCCTGACTCAGAATTTTGAACTTCTTCTGGCTAGAGGGTAGAGTCTCTAGGGGACCAGCCATATGTCAGAGTGCTATCAGCTTTCTGCACCGAGGGGTGCACTCATGAGTACAGAACATTTGTTGAAGGACTCATGGCCACATTTGGCCCAAGCAGCTCATGTTGTGCCTTTTCAGACAAAGCCTGGGTGGAGAAAGGGCATTTGGATTGGAAAGACCGGGTGTTGAGTAAGAATGAATCTGAATCCTACAGGGCTGATACTTGCAAGCCATCAAAATAGATCTATTTCCTAGAGGAAGAGGAGGGTGTTAAAATCAGTCAATCCCCGAAGGACAAATTATAACTTTCATTCAACTTTTGTGAATTCATTTGAGTGGCAGCTGATGGCTCTCATTTCTCAAAACTGGACTCAAAGCTATCTTTCTGCATAGGCAGACTTGGGCAGTTTTTCTCCTTTTCCTTGTATTTAGCTGTTCCATGAAATATCCTTAAAAGGGCTCAAAGGTAGCCATTCCACAGTTAGAGCTATGCCTTTAAATCCTCATTCCTGTGAGAGTTGACTCACTGACTTTAATTCACACTAAAGTGTGAATGACTAATGTAAGTTTCTTTCCTTTCTTGGAAACAAATTTATTAAATAAGAAATATGAGAGAGTATGGGAGAGAAAGAGGAGGAGGAGAGAAAGAGAGAGACTGAAGTCTGAGAGGGAACTGAGTAGAAGGACAAAGGAATGGAATTCTAGAGACTTTATAGCTTTATAACAATGCTCAGGTGTGCTGTGCTGTGCTAAGATGGTCCCAATTAATTTTCTGGAGGCAATTGCTTAGTTTAATTCTAGATTTCTCCCCATAAGTTTCTAGCACTCAGTTTCAACTAGACTTTCTATTGATTGGTTTTCTTAGCCTCTCATTTGAGAAGCTCTTTTGTGGGCAAGATGGGAAAGTGGCAAGAGAGAGGGGGAAGTGCTAAATTGGATCGTAACATTGTTCAGAGGATGATGTTTTGTCACCTTCCATGTAATTTCATCAGATGTCATCTCAAACCAGAGCTAACATGCTCTTTTCTAACTCACAGCAAACAAATCTTGGGAGAAATCTTTCTGGCTGAGCGCTTCTCCAAGGCATCCTTCTTTAAGTGGAGAATGTGTAAACAATTTGATGTTGATTTTCAGTCTGGCTGCCATTTGGTACCTCTCTGGGTCACCAAGCAAAGGAACATAATGTGTCACCTGTTCCGAATATAAATATCACCTGATTGTAACTGCTCAGTGAGCTCCAAGGTCAAGGGAGAGGTTACCACCAGTGGAAAAGTATCACTTTGAACACAGGCTGTGCTGTGCATATTAGTGACATGCACCACATTAAGCGATTTGTGCAGGTTGCCATGAACTTGCCAGCAGGGTCTATGCAAACTTCACAATGATATCCACTTTGTTGTCAGCCCAACTTTTTAGCTCCCCTTGCAAGGAAGGAAAAGACATAAATGTGAAGGAGAAGGAGATGGGTCCCGTAGCACCTCTGCCAGGGGTGGAAAGGAAGAGAGTGCTGTGCTGTGCTTAGTCGCTCAATCTTGCGGACTCTTTGCAACTAAGCACAGGCAAGAATACTAGAGTGAGTAGCCATGCCCTCCTCCAGAGGATCTTCCCAACCCAGGGATCGAACCCAGGACTCCTGCATTGCAGGTGGATTCTTTACCGTCTGAGCCACCAGGGAAGCCTAAGAACACTGTAGTAGGCAGCCTATCCCTACTCTAGGGGATCTTCCTGACCCAGGAATCAAACTGGGGTCTCCTGCATGGCAGGTAGATTCTTTACCTGCTGAGCTACCAGGGAAACCCAGGGAAGAGGGTGGTTGAGTTCAAAGTCACTGCTCTCAGACACAGGGAAGTGAGAGGAGAGTTTTCCTTGGGCCCCTCTTCCTTTGGGAGGAGAGTGAGGCTCCAGTGCCAGATTGTGTAGAAACATAGAAAAATGCTTCACTATTGGCAAAAAGTTCTTTTCAGTGTTTGTAAATTGAGAATAATAATACCTTTGGCATAAAGTTAAGAAGTAATGAGATAAACTATGGAAAGTACCTAATGTAACACTTGGTCTTAGAAGTCACTCAATTATTGTTTCTTTCTGACTATGACCTGGTATGGCTGGAGGCAGCACCCAGTTCATGGTTGACGTTTCTCACCAATATTCCAGCTATCAGACTAATGGAATAATATATTGTATCTTTCAGTTTAAATTTTCTTCCTCGCTCCTTCCTACTTGCCCTCCCTCCCTCCTTTCCATGAGGTCATTTAAGGGTCTCCTATGTACCAGGTGCTAGGTACCTGAGGATGAATCAAACACAGGAGCACCCATGTATGGAGAAGGCAAACCTGAACAGTGTTAAGTACAGGAGCACCTACTGAGCACGATTGGAACCATGAGCAGGGCCAACGAGAAAGACATGGTTCCTGCCCACACAGAGCTTACTCTTGAAAATAGATGATTATAATAGAGAACAATGAAAGCAACTGAGTTCTTGTTATGAGCACAAAAGGGAGGGAGTTCAACCAGGTGTGCTGGGTAAGGCTTCCCAGGAGGGGTGCCCTTTCTCTGGACACTCGGGAGCACACTGGACACTGGAACACGCATGACTGGCAGTAACTGTGGGTTTCCCTATCAGGTATGAGTCACGCTGAAGAACAGCAACTGCCGGTGGCTGGGCCCAGGTGCCCAGAGCTCAGAGGGACAGTGGGAGGTCGTCCGTTAGGGTTGCAGCTAGGAAGTTAGATTTTTTTGACAGCTGTTGGAAAATTGAGTAACGTAGTAGCCTTTAACCATTCATTCATTTAGTTGACAAATGTTTTTATGAGCACCTACTATGTGCTAGAGACTCTGCTGGCTGCTAGGAATACAGAGGAGAGTCAGGTCCTCAATTTCTGTCCAGTGTGCTCCGAGTTTGGGGGCAAATTTCCCCAGGGCAGCATTTTGAGGGCAGCAGTTCTTGAAGTGTGTGACAGATGCTCCTGGGCACTCAAGGAGGTGTGAAGTGGTACAGACATGAACACTTTTGATTTTATGAGTTGACACTGTTTAGAACAAATCTAAATAAAAGTGTGAGTCTCTTTAAAGAAAATATCTGGTAAAAACAGCATAAATGATAGGCAGGCACAGCAAAATTTGTAAAGATAGGATGTTAAGGGCTGAAGTTTTGGAAATACTCCATTAGGAAAATCTGAATGATTAAGGGACACAATGCCTTTTCCTTTGACTCATCCTCAAAGGCTCACTTTTTAGGTTGGTGAATGGGCGTTGGGTGCTCACACCAGCCAGGGAAATCATGGAGTCGCCCCCAGTGAAAGCGTCTGTGCCCTCAGTTCTGTCCACTCACCCATCCCTCTTTGCTGCCTGTCTTGGGCTCTCGGTGGCCTTGGCAGTGTCTATGAGAGGTAACAGGAGGATGTGGGAACTTGCGGGTTGTCCCAGTGGAGCACACACAGGAGAGAGAGTGCAGTGCAATGGAAAGGATCCAGAGATTGAAATCAGGAGATCAAATGTTCAAACTGTGGTTTGCAACAGATTTTGTGTGAATATCAGTATATCAATTTTTTCATTTCAAATAGGAAGAGAATCATATCTACTCTACCATATAGTTGAACTGAAATAATATATGGGAAAGCTTTTGTAAAAATAAACTTTATTATTTTTTTTAGAACATTTTTAGGTTTACAGGGAAATTGCTCAGAAAGTACAGAGAGTTCTCAAATGCCACCCACTCCCCAGCCTTGCCTATGGTTTCCTGGGTCAGGAAGATCCCCAGGAGAAGGAAATGGCAACCCACTTCAGTGTTCTTGCCTGGGAAATCCCACAGACAGAGGAGCCTGGCAGGTTATAGTCCATGGGGTTGCAAAGAGTCGGACATGACTTAGCAACTAAACAACAACAAAGTAGTATGGAACATTTGTTACAATTGATGATCCAATATTGATACATTGCTATTAGCTAATCCATGCTTTATATTAGGATTCACTCTTTGCATTGGAGTGGATTTTGACAAATGCATAGTGTTGGGTATCTACCATTACTGTATCATATAGAATAATTTCACTGACCTTAAAATGCCCTGAGCTAAACCTATTCATCCCTTCCCCCTCCCCTTGAATTTTGGCAACCACTGATCTTTTTACTGTCTCTATAGTTTTGCCTTTTCCAAAATGTCATATAATTGGAATGTGTAGCCTATTGTCATATATTGTGTAGCCTTTTCAGACTGGTTTCTTTTACCTTATAATATGCTTTTAAGATTTCCCCATGTTCTACTATGGCTTGTAATCTCATTAATTTTTTTTTAAAAATCACTGGTTAATATTCCATTGCCTGAATTTATCACCATGTTTACCCATTCATCTGTTAAAAGGATCTATTGGTTGCTTCCAAGTTTTGGTAACTTTGCTACTTTGTCAAAGATCATTCCAGTTAACTATATTTATGGTGTGCTGTGCTTAGTCGCTCAGTCATGTCGACTGTTTTCAACCCCATGGAATGTAGCCCGCCAGGCTCCTCTGTCCATGGGGATTCTCCAGGCAAGAATACTGGAGTGGGTTGCCATGCCCTCCTCCAGGGGATCTTCCCAACCCAGGGATCGAACACAGGTCTTCTGCATTACAGGCAGTTTATTTACAGTCTGAGTCACCAAGGAAGGCCTGACTATATTTATATGGGCCTATATATTTATTCTGGGCTATCTATTCTGTTCCATTGATCTACTTGTCTTGATCACTGGAAAGGCTTTTTTTTTTTTTTGATTTATTGACCCACGCCCTGTGTCTTGCGAGATCTTTGCTCCCCAATCAGGGATTAAACCCATGCCCTCAACAGTGAAAGTGTCAAGTCTTAACCACTGGACCAATAGGGAATTCCCTGGCTTTTTAAAACCTGTGAGGAGAGAAAGTCAAGGCTACAAAGCCAAGGGTTATGGTGTGCTCGGTCTCCTCCTTTCTGTTAAATTGGAGGACAGGGGTTGTTCAGAATGTCTGTTTGAGGGACTTCCCTGATGATCCAGTGGCTAAGACTCCATACTCCCAATACAGGGGGCCGAGGTTCCATCCCTGGTCAGGGAATTAGATCCCACATGCTGCAATTAAGAGATCACACTTTGCAGCAAAGATCAAAAATCCTATGTGCTGCAATTAAGACTGGACACAGCCAAATAAATAAATAAATATTTAAAACAAACAAACAATTTTAAAAAAAATGTTTGATTAATCTGTGCCCTTTTTTGACTTTAAAGACCAGATCACAACATTTTGCTTCTGGCAAGTCAGGCATTAGATCTTCTATTATTTGCATATGTTTTATCATTTTCTTCCTTATTCTGGACCAACATGTTTCTTTCTCTGCTCAATCTGGACATGCCTCATGATCGTCCATTGTAGCTGGCATTCTTCTGTGCTTTCACAGTGGTTCTCAAAGTGGTCCTTGGCCAGCTGAGTCAGCATGCCCTGCCTGGGAAGTTGTTAGAAATGCATGTTCTCAAGCCTGACCCTGATCTGATGAATGAAACCTCTGCAGGAGAAGCCAAGTAATCTGTTTTTTAACAAGCTCTCCAGAAGATGCACATTGGAGCTGGAGAACCACTTTGAGTCGGCTTTTTATTCTGTTGGTAGCAACATTCTTATATGCATTCTCGCAGATAGACTGTTACATCGCCCACTTCCCCTCTTGAGCTGGAGGAATGGAGGTTTAGACATGCCATGAGGAGGAGGGTCCAGAACCAGGCTCACCTCAGAGCGACTATAGTTCTCCTTTCCCTTTGGGTATCAGAGCTCATCACAGATGTCCTTGCCTCTGCTGGTTCACCTTAAGGAAGTTATCCAAGAATACAACTCAAAGCACTTCCTGCAAGGCCTCAGGAAGGAGAGCATCACTGGTCAGGCTGTTGAGTGACAGTTAATTGACAGCCTGCCTCATCTGCTACTTTGAGTCCTGACTCAGAGGAGCTCCCTCTCCCTTCTCAATATTTCTTTCTCTCTTTGTAGTCACATCTGCCCAGATCAGCTGAGCCACTGCCACTGCCTATCTCTGGAGGAGAATGTGTGGCTAGAGAACAGTTGGGCGGATGGAATGACCTCTCCTTAGAAACAGACTCTCTGCAGGTCAAGGTCTCGGAAGATTGCCTGTTAGGGCATGGGGCAAGGGCTTGTCTGTTTATTGAGGGTGTGGACTGGGAGTCAAGGCAGGCTTTTTATGAATAGAGAAGAAGTTTTGTAGACTTTGTGGCCTTGTGCTGATTCTTTTGGGAAAGCTGACTGGCATGAATAGAGAAATCTATGAAGGGGGATAGGAATCAATTTTAGTGAAGTAAATGTAGGTAGATTCACTTTTATTTGTCAATTTATTTCTTCCATTTGTTGGTACTTCATCCATAAATTGCATGCATATACCCATAGATTCAGAATCCTTTTTATTAACCATCTAGTTTGCTTTTTCTCAAGCTTAGTATCTGCCAGTATGGTAGTAGATTCTGGCTGCTGCAGACAGGTAGGTGGTGGCCCTTCCGTTAGTTGATAAGCAGTGATGGGAAACATGTGCCCTTAATTCTGTGGCATGCAAACATACACACACACGTATATACAGGGGCATACATTCTATGTCTATTTAACTTCCAAGAGTCTGTTAGACATATCACATTTGTCTTAGCCTAAAGTATAAAATTAAAAACTCTGAAATAATGGATGAAATCCATTCAGGCACTTGGTGGTTTAAAGTAAAGCTGAATTTCCTGCTATTTGAAAATCTTATTTCCATAAATAAAGCTAAGTGGGCAGAGGAAGACCTATTTCTCCCTACTGAATGGGAAGCAAAACTGCACATATTAAAGAACGTCTCAAAGGTGCTCATACTGCTTGGGAAAAATGCCCTAGACACCCAGGCTATTTGTGTTAAGATTGAACACATGATCTAAATGTGAATTAAGCAAGGCCATGGTAACGTTGACTGAAAATGAGTCAGCAGAACTTTGTGAGCCATTCATTCCCCTATTAAAACATCTTCCTCGTTAGAAAGATTCCTCTCTTATTTGAACTTGGGCAGTCTTTAAGAGAAAAAATTCTTCATTTGTGATTATCTAATCTCTTTTAAAAATGCTTTGCCCTCATCTATTGCTTGTAGGGATATAAAATAGTATAGCTGCTGTGAAAATGTTTGATTCCTCAGTAAGTTAAACACAAAGTTATTATGTATGCTTGTGACCCAGAATATTCCACTCCTATGTATATATCCAAGGTAATCAGAAACAAAGGCTCATATAAACACTTGTATATGAATGTTTAAGCAACATTACTCATAATAGCCCCAAAGTAGGAACAACATGAAAGTCCATTAACTGAAGATGATATAAACAAATGTTATACAAGGGAATGTGATTCAACCATAAGAAGGAATGAAGTGTTGTTGCATGCTACATGGATGAACCTTGGAAACATTATGCTAAGGGAAAGAAGACAGAAACAGAGGCCTGCATGCTTCTATTTATATGAAAAGTCCAGAATAGGAAAATCCATGGAGACAGGAGGTAGATTAATGGTTTCCAGGGCCTGGTGGGAGAGAAGAAATGAAGAATAACTACTAACGGATATGAGGTTTCTCTTTGGGGTGATGAAGATATTCTGGAGTTAGATAGTGATGATGATTGTAGATCCTAGTGATGATATTAAAAACCACTAAAATGTATACTAGAAGGATGAATTTAGTGGTATGTGAATTATGTCTCAATTAAAAAAATAAAAGGCCTCAACAAGGCTCTACTACTTCTTCATTTTTCTTCTTTTAGATTAAATCAGGTGAGTAGAATGCTTCGCTACTTGGGCCCCTGGTCAAGTGTTCATTGAGCTGAGTGCTATCCTTTGCCTTCTTAATATGCTGTGAGGTATCAAGTCCTAGATCTGAAAGAGCAGATAATAAGAACTAAGAGGAGCTCGGAAAGGAATAAAGAGTTGGACAGGTTATCTGAGGTTCTTAGGGAAGAGCTATACTCTACATATTTATGTCGTCAAGTATTTATGGAACCCTTTCATGGGTTAGATATCCTGTGGTTACTAACATAAGTAGGACCAAGTCTCTACTTTCATGAAGCTCAAGTTAAGATGTGTTAAGCAAAAAATTTTAATTCAAAGTGATCCACCTACCACGGGAATATAAAAGAGATTCTGGATTTCACAGGAGAACTTGCAGAAGAGATGGGGGCAGAAGATAATGTCCTGCAAGCATTGTCAATAAGAGCAAAGGGGCAGAAGTAGGAATGGTGGTGTACTTAGGGAAGACGGGGAAATGGTCAGAGTTTCATCCTCATCCTCAAGGCAAAGATGTGCAATTCTTCGCTTTATCTTTTGTAAAAATTCTTTCTAAATGTCAGCTGCATTGGCAAAAGTTTTAAACAGTACAAAAAGGAGACAACTGGATAGTAATCTCCCTGATACCCTTTCTCCTAATTGTCCTCTCCAGATGAAACTATCTCCATGAAGTCTTCTCTTTTAATAGGCCCTGTGTATCCCCCTTTGCTTTATTTTTTGAGAAATAGGGCCTTCTTCATCAAGACTATATCACAGACAGAATAAAATTTTAAAATTGAATTCTATAAATTGATTGTTTTCCATATGCCTAATTCAGTTGAGTCCAGTCTAATCTGCTTCATTCAACCAAGTCTAATTATCTTTACCTTGTGGCAGTCATTTCATAGTAATTAATTGATTATAAAATTTTAGAGTAAAAATGTTTTTCAATTGATATTCATTCATTCAAACATTTGTCATTCAATAAATATTTCCTGCATCTCCTACCAACTGTGGGCTCTGTTCTAAGACTTGGGACACATAGTGAACAAAATAAACATCTTGTATCTGTCTTCAGAGAGCTCACTAGGGGATAATAAAAATAAGAAAGAATGTAAGTTAACAAGAAAAGCAGGTGGTAATAAGTTCTATGATTTTTTTTTTTAGTTCTATGATTTTTAAAAGGGTGAAGAGACAGAAAATGGGGGACAGGGGTCTACTCTAGATTATCTAGTTTTTAAGGATGTCATATTTAGTTTAAGACCTCAAAGCAAGAAGGACGAGCCATGCAAAGATCAAGTGACAGGCACAGCTAGTGCCAAGAACCTACAGTGGGAACCAGTCAGGCAGTTTAAAGAAACAGGAAGAAGGCAAGGTTGGCTGAATCGCAGAGACAGTGAGTGGACTTGTATTAGTATGTTAGGGCTTCTGTAGCAAAGAACCACAGCCTCGGTGGCTTAAACAACAGAAATTTGTTTTCTCATGTTTCTGGAAGTTAGAAGTCCAAGATTAACGTGTCAGCATGGTTGATTTCTTCCCAGGCCCCTCTCATTGCTTTTTAGATGACCAGCTTTCCATCTGTCTTCACATGGTCTTTCCTTTGTGCATATCTGTATTTTAATTGTTTCTTATTTTAAAGACAACCATCACATTGGATTAAGACCCACTCATATCACCCCCATTTTACCTTAATTACTTCTTTCAATACCCTATCTCCAAATATAGTCACATTTTGAGGTATTGAAGTTAGGATGTCAACATGTAAATTTTGGAGGGACACAATTCTGCCCCTAACAGGACTGGTAAGGTCTGAGCAGGAGACAGACTGTATAGGGTTTTCTTGGCCAAGGTAAGGAGTTTTATTTAATAATAAGAGCCACTGGAGGGTTTTAAGCAGGTGGGTCTGCAGATCTGACCAATATTTGGGAGTTAGAACTTCTCTGCAGATTCCCATAAGGAGAACCAAAGCAGTCCTGGCCCTAGCCCAGAGATGATTTTCCCTATCAACCCAGGGCCTGGATTAAACTTTTTTCATCCTGTTCATAGTCCCTGTTTTTCATTAGAGTTTCATCAGAGTACAAAAACAAACCAATACATTCAAGATAGCATTCCTCAATACTCCAAACAAATTCTGAAAAATGTAAAGGGTCAAAGATAAATACACATTTTCCAAGACTCTCTGATCTATTTATGTCACAAAAATCTCCTAGGTAGAGGAATTGCATTGACTGCAAATAGCCATTGTTGACTTTCCATGAGTACATGATTATCACATGGGTCGTATGCCACAGAATTGTTGAAAAGAGAGATTTCTGCATGGTGGTAATTTTCCGTACTCATTAGTAGATTTTGTTTTTTTCACTTGGATCAAGATCTCCAATCATAAACAAAGGGGAAATTTTGGCTTGAGAAATATCTACTTTGTTAATAAGCAAATCTGAAACTGGAAAAAAATAATTTTGTTTTGTAAACATAACTCGTTGTTCAGTTAGTGCAAAACATAGCTCTTATAAAATGCTACAGGGACATGGTCCCATGAGGCTAGTAGTTAAAATGGAGGGATAGAAACAGCAGGTCTGTTTATTGTGCAAATGCAGGGAATGTCAAAGACAGATAAAAATTATTTTAAACAACTGAATGCTGCTTCCAGCTGTGAGCTACCTGCCTCAACCAGCCTCTTTCAAGCTTAAAAGGAGAAAAATCTGTCTTTTCTCTCCATGCATTTGAAGACAGCATCAGAATTAACATCTGACTCATAAATAGTCCATGAAACAGATGACTCTGCACATCCTATGACTTGATGTTTTCAGATAAAATCTCTTTCTCTTTGGCATTTTTAAAAGCTAGTTTCCTTCTCTGCTTGGTCCTCTGGTTAATGTGTGGAGGTAGGCTCTTGGCAACCAGATGGGATATAATCTATATTTAGGCTTCCATTAGCTCTTGTGTTTGAATGTGCTACCATTTCCTAATTTTAATAGAAATATTTTATGAGAGTGGATTGCCATTTATGTTATTGCTACATAAAACAGTCATTATGCTAATACATCTTGTTTTTCATGGAGATTAATTAAAAAACATGTGTGCCCCTTTTCATTGGTCACATCTTGACAAGTGGGATCACATTTGATATCCAACTTGTCAGTCGCAATTCTTGTTTTTCTCCATGTCCCTTCCAGGCTGGTCTGGACCCTGTTAGTGCTTTCTTTTTAGTTTGTGGGAGTTTAGTAACCCAATTAACCTTGAGAATGGAGGAATGAGAAATGGAACCAGTTCATCTTAAACTATAAGGTTCATGTTGCCAGAGTAGCTTTTTTCCTAGATTAAGAGATTATTGTGTCATTCCAAATGCACAGACAACTACTATACAAAAGTGCTACATAGAACTTAGCTCTAAACTTTGCTCAAATTAGTATAATGCAAGTTTGGGGGTAGTCAAACTCAAGAGAGAGGTATTCTGCTTTTATTACCACTTCCCAAACCTGTGTAGTAGAAGGTTCTGATGATGATTATAAGAATAACAGCTCCTCCTTGCTTGTGCTAGACAGAATATAAAGCAGTTTCACAACATTTTTGCTTTGAATCAGAGTAATCCTCCCTGCGTCCTCTAGCAAAGTCTTCCCTTGGGCCAACAGAATGCTGGCATTGCCATCAGAATACTGGGAGTCAAGTCTCGGGTGGGTCTTGGAATTCTAATAAATACAGCACATGGAACAACCTTCTTGAATCATACTCTTTAACAGAAAAGAAAAATCTGAGATCACAATTACTCAAAAGGTTTTTTGGACCTTAGAAAGGAGATGAGGAACCTACAAATGGCCTTCTATGCAAAAGAAAGTAGATAATCAGACTCACGTAAGTTCTCAATTATAGCCGCTATTTGAATTCCAGAAGGAATATCCACTATCTAGTTTGTCACATGAAGGAAAAGATCAGATTTTAGTGGAGTAGCCCGAAAGATTGGGCTTGGTCATTTCCAGTTACCAAGGTGAGTTCCAGGTGCTTTTGGATCAGCACAGATCAGACATGGATTCTGATGTTTGCTCTTTTACACGTCAACTCAGACAAGCTTCTTGCTGCCATGTCACAAGGCCCCTGGATGGAGAGGATGATGAAGGGAGAGCTGAAGTCACATCAATAACTCTCAGTCCAGCTCCTGCTATTCTTAAAGTCTTTGTTCTCCCCTCACAACGAGCCACTGCAGGCTCCCTTCTGACTTCTCTGACTGCTTTTCTCTGCTCTCTTCCTTAGCCTTTCTTCCTGAAACTGGCAACTTAAATGCTGACATCCCTTGGATTTACCCTATCTTATCTGTTCTCAGTTTACCTACAGTCTTTGGACAACTTCATCCATTCCCATGCCTGCAGTTGTCATCTTGTGATGGCTCTAAAATTAAATACACGTCTCTAGCCCAGGCCTCCTTCTCTGCTCCCTTAGATGTCTCAAACTCAACATGTTTGATCTGAATTCACAACGCTCCCACCCCACCTGTGTTTTCCTCCAAGATCCTTGTCTCTGGGACAAGGTTGACTCTGCTCACGGTATTCCAGGCTTGATTGGTTCCAAGCATTTAATGCACTTTACCTCATTTCACCTTTCAAGAGCCTGATACAGAAGGTACAGTTATTGTTGCCATTTCACATATCAGAGGTAAAAAGTAGTCCAGTGCTTTGCCCCAGGTTCAAGAGTTCATCATGGGTAGAGCTGGGGTTTGAATGTAGACTGGGTAGACAGGGCCCACACTTTTCATTTGTTTTGTGTTGGCTGAGTGGCCTGCAGGATCTTAGTTCATCAACCAGGGATTGAACCCATGCGCCCTGCAGTGGAAACATGGAGTCTTGATTACTGGACTACCAGGGAAGTCCCCAGAGCCTACACTTTTAACAGCTCTTCCTGCTGCTTGCTGTGGAACATTTACGCAAGTCAGAAACCTGGGCATCATTTTTTTTCTTGTATTAAAGAAAAAAAATTCTTTATTGAATTTGTTATAATGTTGGTTGTTTTATGTTTTGTCTTTCTGGTCTCCAGGGATGTAGGATCTTAGCAACCTCATCAGGGATCAAACCCACATGCCCTGCACTGGAAGGTGAAGTCTCAGCCACTGGACTACCGGGGAAGTCCCCCAGGCAATCATTTTTGAAGCCTCTTTCTCGCTTGCCTCCCATATGTAGTCCAACGCCACGCCTATCATTTTTGCCTCCAGAATAAATTTCTGTTTCTCTCTGTCTTCACTGTCAGCACCTTAGTCCAAGATATTGTCGCTTTCCTGGACCTATGCAATGGCCTAATGGCCCTTTCTGCCTTTATTTCTGTTCTCCTTCCCACCCCATATAATTCCCATATCGCAACAAAAGAAATCTCTGAAACATAAATTCAGTGTTGCCACTCTGCTAAATAAAATGTTCGGATTGTGTCCTACCATCCTCAGGTCAAAGCCTAAACTCCTGTTAAAGGATAAAGTGAGACATATTAAAGAATTTTAGAGTTTATTTGAGAAAAAATCAATTCAAATTGGACCACTCCAAACCAGAAGTGGCAAGGAGTGCTCTGCGGATAGGAGCCAGGGGAAGGACCTATTGTGAAGGTGTGGAAGCAAAGAAAGGAGATTCTGTCATTGGCCACAGCTTAAAGTCTTATTGGCTGTTTGTGATTGGTTGTCCTTAGGTTTGGATTTCTTAACCTTGAGAAATTTTCAAACTTAGATTTTGGTTTGCTTGTGTAGATCAATCGACTTCAGAGCTATCTCAGTCTAACGGACTCTGAGTTTAACTAATTTAACACTCTTCAACATATCTTAGGGTTTCCCTGATGGCTCAGCAGGTAAAGAATCTGCCTGCATTACAGGCGATGCAGGTTTGACCCCTGAGTCAGGAAGATCCCCTGGAGAAGGAAATGACAACCGGCTCCTGTATTCTTACTTGAAAAATCCCATGGAAAGAGGAGGCTGGTGGGCTACAGTCCATGGAGTCACAAAGAATTGGACATGACTGAGCGACTAAGTATGCACGCAACATGTCTTTAAAGGCCCACCCTGGGCTCTGTTCTCTCCAGCCTCATCCTTCTCCCCACAGTCCCTCCCCTCTCCTTGTATTGTCTACACAATCCAGTCTTTCTGAACCTCCTCCCTTTTCTGGCTTTTGGAAAGACATCTGCTCTGTTTCACCTCTTAGCCTCTGAGCTGCCTGATCCCTTTGCCTGGAGCACTCTCCCCCTTCTCTCTAGCTGGTTTACACCTGCTCATCCTTTAAAGCCTTGGGGTCTCCTGCCTGAGATCCTCGAAAGGGATTTGGTGCCTTGGTTGTGTGTTCCAGAGCAGCTGACACTTACCCTGTGCCAGGCTCTGTTCTGAGCAGTTTAAATACATTCACTCATTTAGTTTCACAACAACCCCCTGAAGTGCAATTATAATTTCCTTCTAGCAGACCAGGAAGTTGAAGCACAAAGTGTATCAGTCACAGTCCAGTCAAACAGTTTAGCTGTATTCATTCATTTAATTTCACAATTATAATTTCCATATAGCACACGAGGAAGTGCTATATGAGTACTCTGAGTGACCAAAGCTGAGTCACGGTGGGGAAGGCCACAGCGGGAGGATGTAAGAGAAAACGAACGGGGTAAAAGCTCACCATTGAAAACTCTTGAGGCCATTTAGAGAAAATGAACAGGATAAAAGCTCACCATTAGGAAATTCTTGAGGCCATTTATGGATCAAAATCTGAGAACTGCCCATCTGAAGGTAAGGTGGGACCGAGAGTTACATCTCTCTAGGACAAATTATTTCTGTTTTTAATCCAGTAATTGAGTTGGTACACACTGAGAACAAATTGCTCTGCCTGTTTCCCTACATAGAGAAGATGGCAAAGGTAATTCACACTAAGTGTTGGGTTTCCCTGGTGGCTCAGATGGTAAAGAATCCACCTGCAATGCAGGAGACCTGGGTTCAATCCGTGGGTTGGGAAGATCCCCTGGAGGAGGGCATGGCAACCCACTCCAGTATTCTTTCCTGGAGAATCCTCATGGATAGAGGAGCCAAGTTACAGTCCATGGGGCCACAAAGAGTCAGACGCTACTAAGTGTTGGACAGGCTGTGACAAATTGATTACTGACGAGTTTTGGCCCGAGGACATGGACTAAAACTAATTTTTTAATTTGTTTGCAACAAGTATGCTTTGGGGATGCTGCCCTTTCTCGAAGCTGGTCATCTCACCAGTTGAAAGAGTTGGGCTTCTTGTGAGAATCATTGTGTATTTATCAAACAAATAATATAAATTATGTGCTTACTGATGGTTCCCTTTTTCCTTTGGCTGCTTCCAAAGGGCAGAGCCGGGACTGGCCTTTCAGCTCTTGGAGGCCTGTAGGATTTCACAGCCCACCTTTCATGTCCTAACCTCACCACTGCAACTCATTTTCTTTGTCTTCTTTTCTTCAACTTACATTTGATGGCTTGTATATTGCTGAATGTATCTTTCATCTTTATAATTGCATAATTGCATCTTTGTAAGCCACCCTTAGTCCTTCCGGGAACAAGACAAATAAATAGTCACCAACTCAAATATTTTTTATCATAGACTTGATTCCTCTTTTCTGTTTTAGCAGAGCACTTTGAATTACTGACGTGCATCTGTTCAGTTCAGTTCAGTCACTCAGTCGTGTCCGACTCTTTGCGACCCCATGAATCGCAGCACGCCAGGCCTCCCTGTCCATCACCAACTCCTGGAGTTTACCTAAACCCATGTCCATCGAGTCGGTGATGCCATCCAACCATCTCATCCTCTGTCGTCCCCTTCTCCTCCTGCCCCCAATCCTTCCCAGCATCAGGGTCTTTTCCAATGAGTCAACTCTTTGCTCCCATTAATTTCTAGAATGAATGAATTTAGCAGAAGCCTCGGTTTCCTTGTGGCTCAGATGGTAAAGAGTCTGATCGGAATGCCGTAGGCCTGGGTTCGACCCCTGGATTGGAAAGATCCCCTGGAGAAGGGAAAGGCAACCATTCCAGTATTCTGGCCTAGAGAATTCCACGGACTGTATAGTCCATGGGGTTGCAAAGAGTTGGACACAACTGAGCAACTTTCACTTTTACTTTTTTAAGGCAAAAAGCTAAATATTAAAATGTGTGGCTTCTAGCTGAGAGATTTGTAATTTTAAAATTAACTGGTTAAGAAATATATGTTGAGTGGTTGCCTGAGGCTGAGGATGGGAGGTGAGTAAAATGGGTGAAAAGAGTCAAAAGGTAAAAAACTTCCAGTCGTAAGATAAATAATTCCTAGGGAAGTGATGTATAGCATGGTGACTATGTTTAACAATCAACCCATATGGTTAACTTTCAAATTTTATGTGTGAAAGTTGCTAAGAGAGTAGATCTTAAAAGTCTCATCGCTAGAAAAAATATTTGTAATGATGTGTGGTGATGGTTGTTAACTAGATTTATTGTGGTAATCATTTTGTAATATATACAAATATCATTATGTTGTATACCTAAAATGAACATAATGTTATATGTCAGTTATGTCTCAAAAATACATACAAATAAAATCAGATACTCATTTAAAAAATAATTGAGTCATCAGAAATGATAGTAAGTGACTGAAGAAATAGTGTTTGCCAGAATGAGAGGTACCAGAGGCAAGGCAGTCTGGATGTTTTAATATTGACTTGTTAAACTCATTCCTAGCTATTACATTTGTTGTATTTTGGCTTTTGCTCTTGTAAAACATAGGCATGGTATACAGAAGAGAGGGGCTTCCCTGGTAGCTCAGCTGGTAAAGAAGCCACCTGCAATGCAGGAGACCCGGTTCGATTCCTGGGTCAGAAAGATCCCCTGGAGAAGGGATAGGCTACCCATTCCAGTATTCTTGGGCTTCCCTGGTGGCTCAGACAGTAAAGAATCTGCCTGCAATGCGGGAGACCTGGGTTTGATCCCTGGGTTGGGCAGATCCCCTGGCAGAGGGCATGGCAACCCACTACAGTATTCTTGCCTGGAGAATTCCATGGACAGAGGAGCCTGGCAGTCTACAGTCCATGGGGTCACAAAGAGTCAGACACGATTGAATGACTAAGAACAGCACAGCACAGCATACAGTAGAGGTCAAGGAAAAGGGACTAATTCAAGCAAGTAGATTAATACAAATAACTCTGCGATGGTCAGTGCTAAAAAAAAAAGACAAAGAAAGAATTATATATTAAAAATCAGATTGATTTTGAATTTGTTTAAAAATGAATTTATATTTTATTAACGCATATATAAAAATAAAATTAATAAATTTGGCCACCTGATGCAAAGAACTGACTCATTGGAAAAGATCCTGATGCTGGGAAAAATTGAAGGCAGGAGGAGAAGGGGACGACAGAGGATAAGATGGTTGGATGGCATCACTGACTTGATGGACATGAGTTTGAGCAGGCCCTGAGAGTTGGTGATGGACAGGGAAGCCTGGCATGCTACAGTCCATGGGGTGGCAAGGAGTTGGACATGACTGAGCAACTGAACTGAACTGAACTGTACAGAATTGTATTTGACTAATCGCAATCAGTCTATATATATTTGAAAAATAGGTGCATAGACATCCAGTGAAAACAAAGCCTTGGTTCTTAGATAAGTCTTGAGCATATGGAGAGAAGACCCTTCCCAACAGCCTGTAGTGCCCTAGAGGCTGAGGATCCGGCCCTTGCTCTCTTTTCAAGGCATGCTTGGTTACTGCTAGTGCCCCAGGTATGCTGTTGCACTAGAGTGCTTTCCTCTTGTAAAAAATGGAAAACAATGGCTCAAGCGCCACCGTCATTGATAAAATTTCCCTTCTAACTTTCCAGACATACATCAAAATCACTTCATTAAATTTGAACAATGTTTGCATAAGGGTATTCTTGTACTGGGATTTTTAGACTTTTTAAAATTTTCCGATATAATATTATTTATTTTTAAATTTTTTCTTTTGGTTTTATTGAGATATAATTGACATATCGAATTGTATAAATTTAAGATGTACAGTGAAATGACTTAACTTATGCACATCATAAAATGATTACCATAGTAAATTTAGTGAACATTCATCATCTCATGTAGATTCAAAATAAAAGAAAGAAAAAAAAATTTTTCCTTGTGATGAGAGCTCTTAGGATTTACTCTCTAGCAACTTTCATATATAACATATAGCAGTGTTAATTATATTAATCATGTTGTACATTACATCCTTAGTACATATTTTATTCGTATAAATTATAGGTAATTTAACAGTTGTATGTTTTTATTAAAGAATAGATCTAAGAAGGCGGGAATCTCATTCTATAAAAAGGAAGTTGCAGAGAGGCCTGTCTGAGGCAACCCTTCAGGTTGGAGACTGAGCTGAGACTCTAACATTATTTCCTAAAATGAATTTTGTTGCTTTTCCCGTGACTATGGGCTGTCTTTTATTTTCCTATATCTTTTTTAGGTAAACAGGTTGCAGCGATTCCTTCATCTCTCAGCCTCCCCTCCACAGTGACAGTACAGTACCCAGACCTGCGTCTCTGTGTTCCCCAACACTTTTGCCTTCCGCTGGGGTCTTGAAATCTGTCTACCATCTACAGGCAATAAGAAATCCAGATTGTTCATTCTAGATAGCAGCTTTTCTGATGTATTGATTAGGTCTTTTATGGAAAAAAAAAACTGGCATATCTGATCTATAGGATTTCTGTGGTTGTTAAAGGGAATTTATTGAAACCAACTCAGCAAAGCAGTGTTTGCATGGATAACCATGCCTCAGGAAAAGTCTGTGCTAAAACTCCAATATTAAACAGTGTTAAGTGTAGGGCCCTCTAAATGACCCACCCCCACACCCCTGCCCTGTAGACACTTGCCAGGCTTAGGGGAGAGCTGGCAGGAGTCCATTTTGCTAGTCTGTGTGAGGAGTTTTTCCTCAGCCCCTCACATGGTTAATTCTGACTTATAATCCAGTGTGCTTTCTGGGGGTGGTGGGGGCAGGCGGGGAGGGGGGCGGATTGTTCCTGAGGAAATTTAGAGAGAGAATGAGACTTGTTTTGTTGAACTGAAAATCAAGTAGCCCGTGTTTGGCTAAGAATTGGGGAAAAAAAAATGAAAAAGAAAAACTCCTGAGAAGAAACAGAATGAAACACAAGCTCTCTCTCTCTCATATGGGGCAGTGCAGGGTATGGGAGGACAGTGGGAGGAGGTGGGAAGTGTAGAGGAGGCAGCTGAGTTTATTTTTAACGCCAAGTTAAAGGCATACTCTGTGTTCTTTCCTTTTAAAAATAGACTTTTAACCTCTTGAAACATTTTGACTCTATTCTGCCTATGGGGTAATACCCCTTTTGTGGCTGGCAACTCCCACTGGATTTTTTCCCATTGCTGGCTTACTGATCAAGTAAGAAGGATGGAAAAACCCCAGACTTTTTCTTCTGAGAGCTCCTCATCAGCATATACACACAGCTCCCGTGTGCAGAGAGGCTTATAAACTCTCACTGCTTTCCTGGACCTTGAGTTTTATGGCATTTTTTAAAAACTTGATGGTTTGAGAAAATGTCCTTTTTTAAAAATAGGTTAGTGAAATTGTGGATATAACCTTTCTGAAGTCCACTGAAGCAATTTATTGAGTTTATGAATGACACAATAGACATGTCTATACACGTTTACACCCATGAAATTAGAGTAAGTATGAATAACATGATAGTAGCTGATCTTTAATACTTATTGAGGGCTTCCTATGTGCCAGACACTGTTTCACATACATTTAATACTTTGAACAATGCTCTCAATATAATCATCCCATTTTACAGATGAAGAAACTTGGGCTCAGGGCTATTCAGTAACTTGTGAAGATTATAAAGTTAGTGAGTGGTTTGTGAGGAAGGAATTCAAAGTCAAGTGTCAGGCAGTTCAAGTCCACTGCTAGCCCATACAGTGGGCTCATAATTAGAAAAGATGTACCTGCCGTAAGACAATTTCGTTTCCATCTGTTGGAAAGTTGGGGCTGTTATCAAATGTACTGATTTTGTTAGAAAATTTTATTACCATTTGTAAGATAGTTGTCATAATAAAAATATAAATCCACAATGTTGACAGTATGAAGGGTGTCCCCTTAAATGTGATACTCTTGTGCAGTGCACAACCTGCACAAAGGTACTTGGTGGCCCAAGGTACTCACACATAAGTGCACACACATGTAGTCCTGGAGGCATGGCAGTTTTGTCCTCTGCACAGGCCCACTTCTGTCTGTGGAGTGTGCTTCTCTCTGAATCTGAATAACTCCACTTCTTAGCTAAAAAAAAGAAAAGAAAGAAAAGAAAAAACATCAGACTGCTATAGTTCAGAAGAACAGGAAACTAGTCTTTCAGAGGTAACCAGACTGATCTGATATAGCAACAGCTCTTCTACATACCTCAGTCCAGAACTAGGACAAATCTTACATGAAACTCTGGCACTTGTGTTTTTGCCCAGTACAAAAGTCCCCTACTCCCACTTCCCTTTTCTTCTGTCTGGGGAGTAAACATTGAATTCACATTAGAACAGGGTGGCCCATTATATATGTGTGTTAAGGTGTGTGTGAGAAGAAACCTAGGTGATTACATTTTTATTATGGAAAATTTCAAAAATACACTGAAGTAGACCAAAAAGTATAATGAACCTCCTTTATCCTCATGAAAATGAGCAGTTAACTATGAATTAATGACCAGTTTTGCTTCATCTATGTTTCTACTCACTCCTCCCTTATTTGAAGCAAATTCTAGAGAACATATTATTTTATCTTTACAATGTAAAGTTTTTTTTTAAAAAAACCCTACAATATTATCATTATATCTCAAGAGAAAGAGTAAAAAATCATATATCCAATCGGTGTTCAAAATTTCAATTGTCTTTCAAATGGCCCGAATTTTCTTTTGTTGTTGTTGTTTTTACCTTGTGTTCATTTGAAATGGGAACCAGCTAAGTTCAAACATTACATTGGTAGCAGTATGTATTAGTTTTCTTTGAATGTACAAGTTCTCCCTTCATCTCTTTTTTAGTCTGGATTTTGCTGAAATGCTGACATGGCATCCTCATCGTGTAGTTTAAACACATTTCTCTGTAGCAGAATCCTTTCTGGGAGGAGTCCAGGCATATGTATATATATATTTTTAAGGTGCTTGGGTGGTAAATTTGAGCCATAGTCAGGCTTGGAAGGCCCTGGAAAAGCTCAAAGTCTGCTCCCAGATTTCTTAATGTCTTGGTTGCAGGGATAAATTCTGAGGATCTTACTTGAGTGCCATGGTGAAAGCATATGTCCACCACTTGTTGACAGGTGAAGAATGCTGGCTTGCTTGTTGAGGGCATATAGACTCCCCACAGTCATTTCCTGTTCTCCAGGAGAAAGTTTCTCAGTCAGGCTTGAAAGAGAGCAATAGACCTGCATTATTGGCATCAGAAAAATGGCATCCCTTATGGGGTGATTTGCTTTCAGTTGGGTCCATATGTGAACCAGTAACCAGCCTGCAAATTGCCAACTAACAGGAAAAGGCTTTATTTTGCAGGCAGGCCTGAATAAGCTGTTACTTAAGTGAAGTTTAAATAACTTTTTTTTTCTGCCAGCTGGAATCAAGATTGCAGGGAGAAATATCAATAACCTTGAATATGCAGATAACACCACCCTTATGGCAGAAAGTGAAGAGAAATTAAAGAGCTTCTTGATGAAAGTGAAAGAGGAGAGTGAAAAAGTTGGCTTAAAGCTCAACATTCAGAAAACTAAGATCATGGCATCCGGTCCCATCACTTCATGGCAAATAGATGGGGAAACAATGGAAACAGTAACAGACTATTTTCTTGGGCTCCAAAATCACTGCAGATGGTGACTGCATCCATGAAATTAAAAGACACTTGCTACTTAGAAGAAAAGTTATGACAAACCTACACAGGATACTAAAAAGCAAAGACATTACTCTACCAAAAAAGGTCTGTCTAGTCAAAGCTATGGTTTTTCCAGTAGTCATGTATGGATATGAGGGTTGGAACATAAAGAAAGCTGAGCATTGAAGAATTGATGTTTTCAAACTTTGGTGTTGGAAAAGACTCTTGAGATTCCCTTGGACTGCAAGGAGATCAAACCAGTCAATCCTAAAGGAAATCAGTCCTGAATATTCATTGGAAGGACTGATGCTAAAGCTGAAGCTCCAGTACTTTGGCCAACTGATGTGAAGAGCTGACTCATTGCAAAAGACCCTGATGCTGGGAAAAATTGAAGGCAGGAGGAGAAGGGGATGACAGAGGATAAGATGGTTGGATGGCATCACCAACTCAACAGACATGAGTCTGAAAAAGCTCTGGGAGTTGGTGATGGACAGGGAGGCCTGGTGTGCTGCAGTCCATGGGGTTGCAAAAAGTTGGACACGACTAAGTGATTGAATTGAACTGAAATAACTGGTAAATCAAATGTTCCATGGATACCTGACTGATGTTAAATTTACCTGTCTTCAATGGATTAGGACATGAACGCATTTGATTCATTTTCAGTATTTTTCTTTTTTTAAAGATTCTGACTTTACTGAAGAAATCAAAGGCCAATATGTTCACTGGGCTCTGGCTTTTCAGCTTCCTTCTCCACAAGAATCTACTGCACCAGTGTCATGGATGGCAAATCGCAGCCTCACTCTCACATGGAAGAAACCGTGAAGTTATCTGTCCTAGGCTGTTCTGCTTCTTGGTCAGAGAAAGAAAGGTCAAGTGACCTTCTCTTGAAGGCTCAAGATAGTTAAAAAATAATAACAGAGCATTGTAGTTTCTTGGTAAGGTTAGGGTTTGAGCTTTTCCCACCCCCACTTCCACATTGGTCATCAGCACTTGCTCCATTCCCTGCTGCCCTCCTTCTCCATGCCAGCTGCCCAGAGAGGTGTTTGCACTGTGCTTGTTGTCAGAGAGCCTGGGGTCAAGGTCTGCTCTGCAACCTCATTGTCAAGCTGGGTGACCTTGGGTAGGCCACTTGATTCTCTGAGCACTGATACCTTTACCTGTGAAATAAAGATTGTATCACATGCTCTGCCTATCACATGAAGATGTTATGAGGATCAAGTCAAGAGTTAATGTAGGTGAAAATCCTTTGTTAAGCATTGCACAAGTGCCCTTGCTCCCCCCACTGCATCTGTTCACAATGTAGAAGAAATTACATGAATTTTAAAGTCAAATAAGGTCACAGTGCTTTGGGGCTGTGTCATTTTGGGCAAATCATGCTCCTAGCATTGGTTTCCTCATAAATAAAATGGGGATCATTTTATCTGGCATTTGCTTTCTTGAATCTTTATTTACTCATACTACACCTTGATCTACTGTTGTTTTGTGGACTAAAGCTTTCTATGTGAGATAACAGATACAAAGCACCTAACACAGGTTTGATGCTCTAGGTTCTCAATATATAGTCATTCTTTTTCCTGTCCTGTTCTTGACAATTGGACTGTGGTATGACCCAGCTGACATGTCTTCCATTTTAGACAAAGAGCTCTTCCTCTAGATTGCTGAGTGCAGAACTTCCTGCTTGCTCCTCTGTCCTCATCTATGAGGGTGCTTGATTACAGCCCAGACATGTTTCAAATTCTCTCTGTAAGTCAACAGGCTAGGGAATTACATAATGAAGAAGTCCTTCTCTTATATGCTTGGGAATGAAAAGCCCTCAATAGCATATGCGTAAAAGACCCAAATGTTTGGTTGACTGCAAAATTAACGTGTGTCAATAATGCGATGGAGCAGACAGAAGTCAATAAATTTTAGGAATTTTAGGAAACACTCATGGAAGGGTCCAATCTACGGCACTGGGCTGGATCACTAGATGGAAAGAGCTGGTGAAGAGCATGGGATCCAGGGTATTTGAGTAACTATTGGAAAAACTGAGGATACTGAAACTGCAGAAGACATATTTCAGGAGAGACATCTTATTGTCTTCTGTTTATTGAATGGGCTGAGCAATTAGAGAAAATAGAACACCACCACTTTCCATTTCCTTAACAAATTTCCAAGGGGTGTGTACAGGCATGCAGATTATGTGACTCAAATGGGAGGAATTAGAGACAGAAGTTATAAGGGAGCAGTTCTAGTGGCATTTCTATTTCTATTCCAACTTCAAACTCTGGACTATCGTAAGCATTGGCTATAACAACACATTTAAAACTGGGCTTCCCTATGGCCAGTCTCAGTGTGGCTTTACATACAAAAGATATCCAAAACAATATTGAAATTAGAAATTGGAAAACAATAGAATCACAAATATACCAGAAATTAAGACAGGTAACAAGGAACAATCATGTACAACTTTATGTCAATTAACTGGAATATGTAAAATGGTCAATTTTCTAGAAAAAATATAATCAGTTAAAACTGATTCAAGAAGAAATAAATGACCTAAATCCTATGACTCTGAAAGACATTAAATCCCTGATTAAATCTGCACAAATTGCTTATTAAGATATGAATAGTTTCTTACAGGTGAGTCTTACCAAATTTCTAAGAAGTACAGAGTTCCAATCTCTATAAACTGTTCCATAGATATAAATAGAGTATGAAAAGAACCCCCAAATTCATTTTATTAGATTGACAAAAACTTGAATCCAAAACAAGACAAAAATAATAGAGAAAATTGTAAACCAAATTCATTTCTAAATATAAAGGTATAAATAAAATTTGGGAAGAAACAAACCAAAGCAAACAAAAAAACACAAAACCAGGGACTTCCCTGGCAGTCCAATGGTTAACATTCTGTGCTTCCAATTCAGAGTCTGTGGGTTCAATTCCCTGGTTGGAGAATTCAGATCCTACATACCACGATGGCACCATCAAAAATTGCTTTAAAAAAATTGACAAAACAAAACAAAACTCCTCAAAACTAATGATACAGTGTGACCAAATTGGATTTATCCCCCCAAAACAAGGATGGTCTAATATTAGGAAAATGTATTAGTAAGATTTACCACATTAACAAATTGTAAGAGAAAAACACATAATTATCTTAAAAGAGGAAACAAAAATCATTTGTTAAAATTTAATACTGCTTCACATTTTTTAAGAACACAAGAAATACAAGTAAGCAAGAATGGACTTTATTTTGTACACATTTATTTTATAAAACTTGAAATTATTCAGAATGTTGAATACTATTTTGTCTAGTTAATGTAGGTTGTCCATTTCAAGGAGTAATTTGGCAATGGGAATCTTTCCCCAAATTCTCCTTGGTAAAGGCAAAAACATACTTCCTCCCTGTTACCTGAGCTTTTTATTTCTTTTGTTTATTTACTTTTACAACTTTACTGAGGTATAATTGATATACCAAAAAACCACACATTAATGTATACAATTTGATAAATTTGGACATATGCATGTCCAAAGACAGAGAAGTTCTATATAGTCAGCAAAAACAAGACTAGAAGCTGACTGTGGAACAGACCATGAACTCCTTATTGCCAAATTCAGACTTAATTTGAACAAGGTAGGGAAAACCATTAGACCATTCAGGTATGACCTAAATCAAATCCCTTGCGATTAAACAGTGGAAGTGACAAATAGATTCAAGGGATTAGATCTGATAGACAGAGTGTCTGAAGAACTATGTATGGAGGTTTGTGACATTGCACAGGAGGCAGGGATCAAGATCATCTCCAAGGAAAAGAAAGGCAAAAAGGCAAAATGGCTGTCTGAGGAGGCCTTACAAATAGCTGTGAAAAGAAGAAAGCGAAAGACAAAGGAGAAAAGGAAAGATACACCCGTTTGAATGCAGAGTTTCAAAGAATAGCAAGGAGAGATAAGAAAGCCTTCCTCAATGATCAATGCAAAGAAATAGAGGAAAACAACAGAATGGGAAAGACTAGAGATCTCTTCAAGAAAATTAGAGATACCAAGGGAACATTTCATGCCAAGATGGACACAATAAAGGACAGAAATGGTATGGACCTAACAGAAGCAGAAGATATTAAGAAGAGGTGGCAAGAATACACAGAAGAACTATGCAAAAAAAATCTTCATGACCCAGATAATCACGATGGTGTGGTCACTCACCTAGAACCAGACATCCTGGAATGTAAAGTCAAGTGGGCCTTAGGAAGCATCACTACAAACAAAGCTAGTGGAGGTGATAGAATTCCAGTTGAGTTATTTCAAATCCTAAAAGATGATGCTGTGAAAGTGCTGCACTCAATATGCCAGCAAATTTGGAAAACTCAGCAATGGTCACAGGAATGAAAAGGTCAGTTTACATTCCAATCCCAAAGAAAGGCAATGCCAAAGAATGTTTAAACTATCGCACAATTAACACTCATCTCACATGCTAGTAAAGTAATGCTCAAAATTCTCCAAGACAGGCTTCAACAGTACGTGAACCGTGAACTTCCAGATGTTCAAGCTGGATTTAGAAAAGGCAGAGGAATCAGAGATCAAATTGCCAGCATCTGTTGGACCATCAAAACAGCAAGAGAGTTCCAGAAAAACATCTACTTCTGCTTTATTGACTCTGCCAAAGCCTTTGACTGTGTGGACCACAATAAACTCTGGAAAATTCTGAAACGGATGGGAATACCAGACCATCTGACCTGCCTCTTGAGAAATCTGTATGCAGGTCAGGAAGCAACAGTTAGAACTGGACATGGAACAACAGACTGGTTCCAAATAGGAAAAGGAGTACGTCAAGGCTGTATATTGACACCCTGCTTATTTAACTTATATGCAGAGTACATCATGAGAAACGCTGGGCTGGAGGAAGCACAAGCTGGAATCAAGATTGCCGGGAGAAATATCAGTAACCTCAGATATGCAGATGACACCACCCTTATGGCAGAAAGTGAAGAAGAACTAAAGAGCCTCTTGATGAAAGTCAAAGAGGAGAGTGAAAAAGTTGGCTTAAAGCTCAACATTCAGAAAACTAAGATCATGGCATCCAGTCCCATCACTTCATGACAAATAGATGGGGAAACAGTGGAAACAGTGACAGACTTTATTTTCTTGGGCTCCAAAATCACTGCAGATGGTGATTGCAGCCATTAAATTAAAAGACACTTACTTCTTGGAAGAAAAGTTATGACCAGTCTAGATGGCATATTAAAAAGCAGAGACATTACTTTGCCAACAAAGGTCCATCTAGTCAAAGCTATGGTTTTTCTAGTAGTCATGTATGGATGTGAGAGTTGGACCATAAAGAAAGCTGAGCACAGAAGAATTGATGCTTTTGAACTGTGGTGTTGAAGAAGACTCTTGAGATTCCCTTGGACTGCAAGGAGATCCAACCAGTCCATCCTAAAGGAAATCAGTCTTGAATATTCATTGGAAGAACTGATGCTAAGGCTGAAACTCCAATACTTTGGCCACCTGGTGGGAAGAACTGACTCATCTGAAAAGACCCTGATGCTGGGAAAGATTGAAGGCAGGAGGAGAAGGGAACAACAGAGTATGAGATGGTTGGATGGCATCACCAACTCAATGGACATGAGTTTGTGTAAACTCTGGGAGTTGGTGATGGACAGGGAGGCCTGGCGTGCTGTAGTCCATGGGGTTGCAGATAGTCAGACACGATTGAGCGACTGAACTGAACTGTTGATACCACCACCACAATCGAGGTTATAGACAACTCCACAATTTTCCTTAGGTTCCTTTGCTTTTGTTGTTTTTGTGGTAAGAACGCTTAACTAGATCTTCGCTCTTAGCAAATTTTTAAGTGCACAATTCCATAGTGTTACCTATAGGCAGTGTGTTGTACAGCCAGATCTCTGAACTTATTCATTTTTATAACTGTAACTTTATATCTGTTGAACTTCTCCCCAATTCCCCCTGCCCTCTTCCCCTGGCAACTTCCAGTTGTTTTTTTTTTTCTGCTTGTATAAGTTTGACAATGTAAGTAGGATCATGGGGGTGTTTGTCCCACTATGATTGATTTATTCACTTGGCATAATGTCTTCTAGGTCTATCCATATTGTTGCAAATAGTAAGATTTCCTTCTTTTTTAAAACTGAATGATATTCCATCATATGTATACATATCCATTCATCTCTCAATAGATATACTATTTTCTATGTCTTTTTTTCTCCTCTATTCAAGCTCTGAGTGTTTTCAGAGTTGTAACCTCACCTCATGTTCTAATTTCTACCTGGGCCTGGAAACTTGAATATGGGTTCTTGAATCTGTTGTGAATCATAAACAGGACTAACCCAGCTATTCAACTTTGCAGGAAGGGCCGAACCTTCAGTTCCTGCCAGGGAACTGGGATTTGATTCCACTTCATGGTTTGTCAAATCTAGACTTGTTTGTTATCATGAAATCATTTTAAAGCCTTTAGGGTGACCTATTTTAAATGCTAATGTATTTTTCTCCATTTGCTTGTATATGCATAGAAAATAGTGGAAACTGATGGAGATTGACAGAGGAAGGGCATTCATTGGGTCAGTGACAGGGACTGAGGGAGGAGAGAAAGAAAAAGTTGCTCTTCAATTCCCACCTTTCCTTTTTGAATTTTTTTAGAGTAAGCATGTATCATTTTTATGATAAAAATTAGAATATGCAATGAAACACTATTCTTACTGGTATAATAAGCTTAGCATTTGATCCTGAGATTCTGTCTTACAGAGGCAGCTGTAGGACAGATATGTTACTAAAGGATAACTTCAGTTTCTAGGAGAAATCATTATACAGAGATGTAACTTCAAGTCCGGTAGGAAAGTGATGAGGGCAGGGCATGGCCACAACCCCTTTTCCTGATTTGAAGAGGACATTTGTGAGGAAGTCGCTGTGTAGATGCAAGGATGACTTATGGGGCTTCTGTTCTTGTCCTGCAGCTGCTTCTGTCTCTGACAGCAGTTTAAGGGAGAGCCCAGAGGAACAGAGCCCTGCCCCTTTAATTAGCTCCAGGAGCCAGGCAAGGTAAATATTTGTGGCTGAAACTGCATGAATCCATGGAAGCTGGGATTTTAGCCTAGAAGCATTGTGCTGCCAAGTTGCCATGAGACCCAGAAAGCTAGAGCTATGTTCTGCCTCAGAAAATGCTTCTGAGTTTAAGTGCAATGAAAAGAATAACAAAAAGGATGGTGGTATTCAGGTCTAAGTGTTAGATGAGGATGATGAGGGTTTATCTATGCATTATACTAGATCACAAATTTTACCTATTTTTCTTTCCATATTTTCCATATTTTTTACTAAAGAAAAAAAAAGTCAATGCTCCAAATGTAGACATATTCAACTTATTGCATTGATTAACTCATTATCTTGTTTTCAGTGACATGAAATACAATCGGACCAAAGAATTGCCCTACTTAAAGCTTTTCAATGTCTTTCCATTTCTCTTAGAAATAAATCCTGACTTTTGTAGCCCATATGTAGAGTGACTGTGCAATTCATAATCCAAACTGGGACTGTCTGAATATTTATGGTGAGAAAACAGGTGTGACAGGGACTCTCCTAGGAAAACCAAGATGTATCCATGAGGCTCTATTGGATTTAGCTTCTAGCTTCATTTCTTACTGTCCATGTCTGCTCACTTGGCACCAGGTATTCTGGCCTCTCTTCTGTTGGTTGCTTCAAGAAGTCATCATGGAGTCTTTCCTGTCCCCTGGGTCATGCTTATGTGTGCACTATTTATCTTTGGGGCTTCAGATATCAACTCCTCAGATAAACCTTCCCTACCACCAGTCTAGAGTGGTCTCTGGAGTTACTGTTTCATTTCTCTTCTCCTTTCCATCATCATACCTGTTATGATCTCTAAGGATCTTGTCTAGGTGTTTGTTTATTATCTGTCTCAGCTACCAGAGTGAGATCAGGACTTGTCTGTCTTGTTAATGGGCCTGGCACATGGCAGGGGCTCAATAAATTCTTGATTAATGAAGGAATGACCAAGTGAAAGTCTTTAAGTTGGACTGAATGACTCAGAGATGATCACTGCCTTGACCTCAGCTTATGAATAAGGTCCATTGTAAGTAAAAGAGAATGAACTGGAACAGAGAAAAGCAGAGGGAAGAGAGGGTGGGGAGGGTGGTGTCTGATGCCAGACACGACCCGTGTTACAGGCCCTATGGATATACAAGTTATCCTTTACTTCTTCCTTAATGAAGTGAGTCATTCAAATATATTGTAAACACACCTGTTTTCCTCTTGCCTAACCTTAAATTAGCTAGAACTGAGACTGAGGTTCCATTTTTGAAACCAAAAATGTGTAGTAAAGCATAATTAACCTATATCCTTTGGAATGTATATTTCCATTTTTAAAAAGAAAAACATTGTGGCAGAATATGCTAATTGTGTGCCCCATTATCCATTTTGATCTACTTCATTGTAACTTAAGGTATTAGTTTCCCATTGCTGCTGTAACAAATTGTCATAAAATTAGTGGCTTGAAGCAACATGAATTGTTTATCTTATAATTCTGGAGTCAAGCTATGCTTCTTATAGAGTCTCTAGGAAAAGAATCTGTTTCTCTGCCTTTTCCAGATTCTACAGTCTACATGCATTTCTTGGCTGAGGGCCACTTCCTCATATTCCACTGACCTCTACTTTCTGTGACACATCTTCTCTGACTCTGACACTTTTGTCAGACTTCTATAACTGCCCACCTAGATAATCTATCTCAATATCCTTAACTTAATCACAACTGTAAAGTCCCTTTTTTCCATATTAAGTAAGATATTTATGGGTTTTAGGGATTGGCACATGGGTAGCGTTAGCAGACCATTATTCTCTCTACCATGAGGCACATACCCTTCTTTACCTGTTTCTTCTTCTGATGGCTGGGATGTAAGTATAATAGCTGAAGCTCAAGCAGCCATCTTGGGCCATGCTTTGGAAGACGTGCTAAGGATAAGAGAGCAGCAATGTAGAAGGATGATCTAATGTAATCAGAGAAGCTCATCATGATTAAATGAACAGCATTTACAAGAAAATCTTCAACCTCACATGTTTTAAACTGAAAACCTAAAATCAGTAAGCTGATGGGAACATACAAAAGGAGATATTTTAAAAGTTATCAAGGTTACAGTAACATTGTTCAGGTAATTTTTTTCTTTTTTTTATAAAAATATATTTATTTTAATTGGAGGCTAATTACTTTACAGTATTGTAGTGGTTTTGTCAAACACTGACATGGATCCGCCACGAGTGTACATGGGTTCCCTATCCTGAAACCCCCTACTACCTGCCTCCCCATCCCATCCCTCTGGGTCATCCCAGTGCACCAGCCCTGAGCACCCTGTCTCATGCATCAAACCTGGACTGGCGATGTATTTCATATATGATAATATACATGTTTCAATGCCATTCTCCCAAATCATCCCACCCTCGCTCTCTCCCACAGAGTCCAAAAGACTGTTCTATACATCTGTGTCTCTTTTGCTGTCTCGCATATAGGGTTATCGTTACCATCTTTCTAGATTCCATATATATGTGTTAGTATACTGTATTGGTGTTTTTCTTTCTGGCTTACTTCACTCTGTATAATAGGCTCCAGTTTCATCCACCTCATTAGAACTGATTCAAATGTATTCTTTTTAATAGCTGAGTAATATTCCACTGTGTATATGTACCACAGCTTTCTTATCCATTTGTCTGCTGATGGACATCTAGGTTGCTTCCATGTCTTGGCTATTGTAAACAGTGTTGCGATGAACATTGGGGTACACGTGTCTCTTTCAGTTCTGGTTTCCTCAGTGTGTAAGCCCAGCAGTGGGATTGCTGGGTCATATGGCAGTTCTATTTATTTATTTTTAAATTAATTAATTTATTTTAATTGGAGGCTAATTACTTTACAATATTGTATTGGTTTTGCCATACGTTGACATGAATCTGCCATGGGTGTATATGTGTTCCCCATCCTGAACCCCCCTCCCACCTCCTTCCCCATCTCATCCCTCTGGGTCATCCCAGTGCACCAGCCCCGAGCACCCTGTATCATGCATCAAACCTGGAATGGCAATACGTTTCACATATGATAATATACATGTTTCAATGCCATTCTCCCAAATCATTCCACCCTCGCCCTCTCCCACATAGTCCAAAAGACTGTCTTATACGTCTGTGTTTCTTTTGCTGTCTCATATACAGGGTTATCATTACCATCTTTCTAAATTCCATATATATTCATTAGTATACTGTATTAGTGTTTTTCTTTCTGGCTTACTTCACTCTGTATAACAGGCTCCAGTTTCATCCACCTCATTAGAACTGATTCAAATGTATTCTTTTTAATGGCTTAGAAATATTCCATTGTGTATATGTACCACAGCTTCCTTATCCATTCATCTGCTGATGGACATCTAGGTTGCTTCCATGTCCTGGTTATTGTAAATAGTGCTGCGATGAACATTGGGGTACACGTGTCTCTTTCAATTCTGGTTTCCTCAGTGTGTATGCCCAGCAGTGGGATTGCTGGGTCATATGGCAGTTCTATTTCCAGTTTTTTAAGGAATCTCCACACTGTTCTCCATAGTGGCTGTACTAGTTTGCATTCCCACCAACAGTGTAAAAGGGTTCCCTTTTCTCCACATCTTATCCAGCATTTATTGCTTGTAGACTTTTGGATAGCAGCCATTCTGACCGGTGTGAGATGGTACCTCATTGTGGTTTTGATTTGCGTTTCTCTGATAATGAGTGGTGTTGAGCATCTTTTCATGTGTTTGTTAGCCATCTGTATGTCTTCTTTGGAGAAATGTCTGTTTAGTCCTTTGGCCCATTTTTTGATGGGTCATTTATTTTTCTGGAATTGAGCTGCAGGAGTTGCTTGTATATTTTTGAGATTAATTCTTTGTCCGTTGCTTCATTTGCTATTATTTTCTCCCATTCTGAAGGCTGTCTTTTCACCTTGCTTATAGTTTCCTTCGTTGTGCAAAAGCTTTTAAGTTTAATTAGGTCCCATTTGTTTATTTTTGCCTTTATTCCCATTACTCTGGGAGGCGGGTCATAGAGGATCCTGCTGTGATTTATGTCAGAGAGTGTTTTGCCTATGTTTTCCTCTAGGAGTTTTATAGTTTCTGGTCTTATGTTTAGATCTTTAATCCATTTTGAATTTATTTTTGTGCATGGTGTTAGAAAATGTTCTAGTTTCATTCTTCTGCAAGTGGTTGACCAGTTTTCCCAGCACCACTTGTTAAAGAGATTGTCTTTTCTCTATTGTATATTCTTGCCTCCTTTGTCAAAGATAAGGTGTCCAGAGATGTGTGGATTTATCTCTGGGCTTTCTATTTTGTTCCATTGATCTATATTTCTGTCTTTGTGCCAGTACCATACTGTCTTGATGACTGTGGTTTTGTAGTATAGCCTGAAGTCAGGCAGGTTGATTCCTCCAATTCCATTCTTCTTTCTCAAGATTACTTTGGCTATTCGAGGTTTTTTGTATTTCCATACAAACTGTGAAATTATTTGTTCTAGTTCTCTGAAAAATACCATTGGTAGCTTGATAGGGATTGCATTGAATCTGTAGATTGCTTTGGGTAGTATACTCATTTTCACTATACTGATTCTTCCAATCCATGAACATGGTATATTTCTCCATCTATTCGTGTCCTCTTTGATTTCTTTCATCAGTGTGTTATAGTTTTCTATATATAGGTCTTTGTTTCTTTAGGTAGATATATTCCTAAGTATTTTATTCTTTTCGTTGCAATGGTGAATGGAATTGTTTCCTTAATTTCTCTTTCTGTTTTCTCATTGTTAGTGTATAGGAATGCAAGGGATTTCTGTGTGTTAATTTTATATCCTGCAACTTTACTGTATTCATTGATTAGCTCTAGTAATTTTCTGGTGGAATCTTTAGGGTTTTCTATGTGGAGGATCATGTCATCTGCAAACAGTGAGTGTTTTACTTCTTCTTTTTCAATCTGGATTCCTTTTATTTCTTTTTCTGCTCTGATTGCTGTGGCCAAAACTTCCAAAACTATGTTGACTGGTAGTGGTGAGAGTGGGCACCCTTTTCTTGTTCCTAAATTTTGGGGAAATGCTTTCAATTTTTCACCATTGAGGGTAATGTTTGCTGTGGGTTTGTCATATATAGCTTTTATTATGTTGAGGTATGTTCCTTCTATTCCTGCTTTCTGGAGGGTTTTTATCATAAATGGATGTTGAATTTTGTCAAAGGCTTTCTCTGCATCTGTTGAGATAACCATACGGTTTTTATCTTTCAATTTGTTAATGTGGTGTATTACATTAATTGATTTGCTGATATTGAAGAATCCTTGCATGCCTGGGATAAAGCCCACTTGGTCATGATGTATGATCTTTTTAATATGTTGTTGGATTCTGTTTTCTAGAATTTTGTTAAGGATTTTTGCATCTATGATCATCAGTGATATTGGTCGGTAGTTTTCTTTTTCTTTTTTTGTGGCATCTTTGTCTGGTTTTAGTATTAGGGTGATGGTGGCCTCATAGAATGAGTTTGGAAGTTTACCTTCCTCTGCAATTTTCTGGAAGAGTTTGAGTAGGATAGGTGTTAGTTCTTCTCTAAATTTTTGGTAGAATTCAGCTGTGAAGCCATCTGGTCCTGGGCTTTTGTTTGCTGGAAGATTTCTGATTATAGTTTCAATTTCTGTGCTTGTGATGGGTCTGTTAAAATTTTCTACTTCTTCCTGGTTCAGTTTTGGAAAGTTGTACTTTTCTAAGAATTTGTCCATTTCTTCCAAGTTGTCCATTTTATTCGCATATAGTTGCAGATAATAGTCTCTTATGATCCTTTGTATTTCTGTGTTGTCTGTTGTGATTTCTCCATTTTCATTTCTAATTTTGTTGATTTGATTCTTCTCCCTTTGTTTTTTGATGAGTCTGGCTAATGGTTTGTCAATTTTGTTTATCTTCTCAAAGAACCAGCTTTTAGCTTTGTTGATTTTGCTATGGTCTCTTTTATTTATTTTGCATTTATTTCTGCCCTAATTTTTAAGATTCCTTTCCTTCTACTAACCCTGAGGTTCTTCATTTCTTCTTTTTCTAGTTGCTTTAGGTGTAGAGTTAGGTTATTTATTTGACTTTTTTCTTGTTTCTTGAGGTGAGCCTGTATTGCTATGAACCTTCCCCTTAGCATTGCTTTTACAGTGTCCCATAGGTTTTGGGTTGTTGTGTTTTCATTTTCATTCATTTCTATGAATATTTTGATTTCTTTTTTTATTTCTTCTGTGATTTGTTGGTTATTCAGCAGTGTGTTGTTCAGCCTCCATATGTTGGAATTTTTAATAGTTTTTCTCCTGTGATTGACATCTAATCTTACTTCATTGTGGTCAGAAAAGATGCTTGGGATGATTTCAGTTTTTTTGAATTTACCAAGGCTAGATTTATGGCCTAGGATGTGATCTATCCTGGAGAAGGTTCCATGTGCACTTGAGAAAAAGGTGAAATTCATTGTTTGGGGGTAAAATGTTCTATAGATATCAATTAAGTCTAACTGATCTATTGCATCATTTAAAGTTTGTGTTTCCTTGTTAATTTTCTGTTTAGTTGGTCTATCCATAGGTGTGAGTGGGGTATTAAGGTCTCCCACTATTATTGTTAATTTCCCCTTTCATACTTATTAGCATTTGCCTTACATATTGCAGTGCTCCTATGTTGGGTGCATATATATTTATAATTGTTATATCTTCTTCTTGGATTGATCCTTTGACCATTATGTAGTGTCCTTCTTTGTCTCTTTTCACAGCCTTTATCTTAAAGTCTATTTTATCTGATATGAGTATTGCTACTCCTGTTTTTTTTTTTTTTTTGGTCTCTATTTGCATGGAATATCTTTTTCCAGCCCTTCACTTTCAGTCTGTATGTGTCCCTTGTTTTGAGGTGGGTCTCTTGTAGACAACATATATAGGGGTCTTGTTTTGTATCCCTTCAGCCAGTCTTTGTCTTTTGGTTGGGGCATTCAACCCATTTATATTTAAGGTAATTATTGATAAGTATGATCCCGTTGCCATTTACTTTGTTGCTTTGGGTTCGAGTTTGTACACCCTTTCTGTGTTTCCTGTCTAGAGAAGATCCTTTAGCATTTGTTAGAGAGCTGGTTTGGTGGTGCTGAATTCTCTCAGCTTTTGCTTGTCTGTAAAGCTTTTGATTTCTCCTTCATATTTGAATGAAATCCTTGCTGGGTACAGTAATCTGGGCTGTAGATTTTTCTCTTTCATCACTTTAAGTATGTCCTGCCATTCCCTTCAGGCCTGAACAGTTTCTATTGAAAGATCAGCTGTTATACTTATGGGAATCCCCTTGTGTGTTATTTGTTGTTTTTCCCTTGCTGCTTTTAATGTTTGTTCTTTGTGTTTGATCTTTGTTAATTTGATTAATATGTGTCTTGAGGTGTTTTGCCTTGGGCTTACCCTGTTTGGGACTCTCTGGGTTTCTTGGACTTGGGTGACTATTTCCTCCCCCATTTTAGGGAAGTTTTCAACTATTATCTCCTCAAATATTTTTTCATGGTCTTTCTTTTTGTCTTCTTCTGGGACTCCTATGATTCAACATTTAACATTGTCCCAGAGGTCTCTGAGGTTGTCCTCATTTCTTTTAATTCTTTTTTCTTTTTTCCTCTCTGCTTCATTTATTTCTACCATTCTACCTTCTACCTCACTTATCTATCTTCTGCCTCTGTTTTTCTACTGTTGGTTCCCTCCAGAGTGTTTTTGATCTCATTTATTGCATTATTAATTATTGATTGACTCTTCTTTATTTCTTCTAGGCCCTTGTTAAACATTTCTTGCATCTTCTCAATCCTTGTCTCCAGGCTATTTATCTGTAACTCCATTTTGTTTTCAAGATTTTGGATCATTTTCACTATCAATATTCTGAATTCTTTATCAGGTAGATTCCCTATCTAGTCCTCTTTTGTTTGGTTTGATGGGCATATATCCTGTTCCTTTACCTGCTGCGTATTTCTCTGCCTTTTCATCTTGTTTATATCACTGTGTTTGGGGTGGCCTTTCCATATTCTGGCAGTTTGTGGTTCCTCTTTATTGTGGAGGTTCCTCACTGTGGGTGGGGTTGGACGGGTGGCTTGTCAAGGTTTCCTGGTTAGGGAAGCTTGTGTCGGTGTTTTGGTGGGTGGAGCTGGATTTCTTCTCTCTCCTTTCAAAGACAATGGGCTGCCTTTCTGGGTTCCTGATGTCCTCTGCCAGTATTCAGAAGTTGTTTTGTGGAATTTGTTCAGTGTTCAAATGTTCTTTTGATGAATTTGTGGGGGAGAAAGTGGTCTCCCGATTCTATTCTATTCTATTCTCCTCTGCCATCTTAGAACCGCCTTCCTGTTCAGGTAATTTAAAAAATCATAACAATTTTACATTCCTTGAATAAAATCTAACTTTATTAAATATTTTTATGTTGAATTTTTCAGCAAAGAAAGTTGTGCTGGTGGGAAATGAGCCCTTTGTATTCTCATTCCCCAGTGGGGCAATAATAAATTATTCTCTCAACATCCCACAAACAGCACATGAAGCAGTCTTTAGTGCTCTTTATTATTTCCCTCAATAGCAGTCATAAAAGAAGTTCAAAGAAACACAAATATGGGTCAATGACCAGAACTCTTTTGTAATACACAGTCACATGGGTGTGTGTAATTATACTGAAGATCAGGTCTGCAGCATATTTTTCTATGGAATGACTATCTCTTGTGGGTAAAATTTAAGATGTTATTTATACCTATTTATTTAGCTTACCACTCTCAATTTCCTTCCCTTTTACTTTTCTTCACTATATTCTTTACTACTAACTATTGCATATTTATTTTGTTTTGTTTTGTTGTTGTCATTTGGCTTCCTTGCTAAGATGTAGACTCTATAGGGCAGGATCCTATCTGCCTACTCCCTGGAGTCTCCACAGTATCCAATCACGAATGCCAGCTGCAAGGTGGGGAGTGACTGGAGGTGATACCAAAGGGGTGTGGAGTGACTGGATCATAAGGGAGCTGAAGGGGCTTTGACAGGATCCTGAGTAGTGGGGAGTTGCAGAAGGGTATAAAGCTGGCATTTGGGGGTGGGTGACATGATCAGACTTGGATTTTAGATAATAATTCTGTGTTTAGTATGGACAAAGGATATGAGTTGATGGAACAGTCTGGAGGCAGGAGCATCAGTGAGGAGACTATTATGTTATTTCAGAACAGCAGAGATAATAGCCAAGCAAGAAAATTGGTAATAATGAGAGTGATAATAATAATAATTAATTTAACAAAGTTTGCTGCACAGTCACTAACATCCATTTTCTGACTACATTTACCAGGTTCCTACACAGTCGGGTGTAGCCATGTGATTATGTTCCAACCAATAGAATGTGAGTGGAAATAATCAGCTCTAATTCCAGGTCTGATCCCTGGGATTCCTCCATACAGACTCCTCTCTATTTCTTCCCTTTTTCTGGTTAATAGGAATGGAGAAGCCATGTACTGAAGGTAACTTAGAATCCGTTAATATAGGTCCTTGAAAAGCCATGTAGAGAAAAGTTACCCAATTGACCAGGATAACCTTGGAGTGTTATGTAAATGAGGAAGAAATATCTACCATGTTTGAGCCATTGGGTAATTTTAGCTCTTTGTTATAGCAACTAATGTGACCCTAATGAATTTAAGCACTCATTTTCAGCTAGGCATCATTCTTAACGGTTTCTATATGACAACTTATTTAATCTTCACAACAATCCAGTAAGTAACATATTATTAGTATTATTATTATTATCCCCAATTTACAGATGAGGAAATTGTGATCAAGAGGGACTGTGTAAACTTCTCCAATTACATAGCTGGGGAATGATAGAGCCAGATTTCAGAGTTCCAGCTCCAGTGTTTTAAGCAATACCTGGTAGTGGATAGAAATTAATAGACTTTTTTTTTTTTTTAAGATAAATGTTCTTTCTTTTCAATTAAACATTCTGAAGGAAAAAAAAACCAAAACAGAACCTTTAAAATGTTTAACGGTCCAGCATGAACATTAATTACAATTGAAGTCACTGTTCACAAAATAGTAATATTTCCAAAAAAATCTTTAGAGAGATAAATTGCTTTGGGTTGGGTTTTTTGGAAACAAACTCTGAAACTGAGATTTCCAAGAAGATTTATTGACAAGTGCTCCCTGGAAGTAAGGGAAGCAGGCTTGGGCAGAAAAAGAAGATGAGCTAATACAATCACAACAGGGAACTCAGCCTATCCCACAGGAAGCTCTGGAGCTGGGACGACCCTTCAGATTTACTCTCTGCCAAGGCAGGAGGCCAGAGGTTTTTGTCCTGCTTCAACCAGCCACCAAATGTGGGCTGCTGGCAGGGAGGGCATGTCAACTTGGGTGAGGCAGTGCCTTTGGAGAGGGATCCAGCTATGAACCTGTGCTCCCAGCAGCTGGAGGAATGAGCATTGTTGTCTGGGAAGGTGGTTGGGGCAGGGAATCTGGTTGTTGCGTCATGGTATTCACTATAGAAACAATTCAGAATAAATAAGTACCATATTTATAAATTTTTGATAGTTCTCCTGAGCTGCAGACTCATATAGCCCACTATTTCCTGCTTGTGCCTGAAGCACAAGGTGGTGTCTTGTGAAGGGACTGATGAAAGATGAGACGTTAGAGGTGAGCTGAGCTCACAGGAGAGAGGAAACGGTACACCAAGGGGTTCAGGGAAGTCTGATGGGAGCGTGGAGATGGTATAGCACAGGGATAGACCCCTGGAAGCTGTACCATTCAGAGCAGTCATCACAATCCATTGCTCCATGAGGACTAAAGCATGAACCAGTATCAATGGGATGGAGAAGGGCTGAACTTGCAAGACATTTTAGTGGCTTTAGTGGATGAATGTGAGGATAAGGAAAGACTGGAAGCAAAGTCTGTAGTTGTAACTTCAGAGACTGTGAAAGGTGATGCTCAAGGGAGAGTATGGTCATTTTCACTCTATAGAAGCCAGCACGAAATCTTGACTATCTCTTTTTTTTTTTTTTTAAGTTTTGTTTATTTACTTACTTATTTATTTTTGCACTGAGACTTCATTGCTGCACATGGGCATTCTTTAGTTGCGAAGAGGGGGGCTGCTCTTCATTGCAGTGCATGGGGTTCTCATTGTGGTGGTTTCTATTGTTGTGGAGCACACGCTCCAGAGCTCGAGCTCAGCAGTTGTGGTCCAGGGTCTTAGATGCCCTGTATCATATGAAATCTTCCCAGGCCAAGGATCAAACTCATGTCTCTTACATTGGCAGGAGGATTCTTTACTACTGGACCACCAGGGGAGTCCTTGACTATTTTTTTAATTAACAAAACAAAATTCTTATTCTTTCTTTCTTTCCTCCTTTCATTCCTTCCTTTAATTTTTCTTTTATTTGAAGAAACTTTCTATTGCTTCCTCCTGTCCCTTAAAATGAGTTGTTCTTTCCATCTATAATTGTTTTTTTTCATTTATCTATTTTAACAAGAATTTCTTTCATCATATCTTCCCTTTTTCAGTTATAAATCTGAATGTACCCAAACAAAATATACACCTCAGTAAAACCAAGCAAAGTTTTAAGGCACAGATAGGAAATCCATTTTTTAAAAATATTTTCATTTTTTAGCAGTTCTGTCGTGGTTCTACACTGTAAGTTCTAATAACAACTTGCACTGTAGGTGCAATTAGAGGTGACAGGAAGTGTGCTGGACTTGGGGACAATGTCACCTTGTGAGTGGCTGGTTGCTCTCAGATATATAGATATAAAGATCGTTTACTAAGGCCGGATCTGAGTGACCATCTTAAATCCCTTAGTTTACTCAAAGAGTGAGATGTTATGCAGCTCTGATCTTTTTACTACACCCCTTTTCTTTTCTGGAGCAAAGATTAGAATCTAGCCTTCTTCAGGCTGCATTTTTGCCAAGCAAATGGAAAACTTCTAATAGTGTAGAAATTTGTTTTTAAAAGGGAAAAAAGTTAGTAATGAAGTGAGAACACATCAGTGTAGAAGACACTGAGGTTGTGTACACTCAGGGCAGCCAGAGCAAATCATCATTCATTGAATAACATTTATATTCCCTGTGTGCCAGGCATTGTCCTAGCTCTGCCAAAAATACAAAGGGGAAGAGATAGATGAGGTCTGTCTCTCACAGAATGTACCTCCTAATTAAGGGAAACAGAAAAGAAGAAATAATAAGATAGCTTCTGATGTTTGCAAGTGCTTGGAAGAAAATAAAAGTTGGAATTCATTTGTTTATCCAGTCCTTTCTTCCTATTTCAAAAGGCTGCCTTGGTGAGAAACTGGGTCTTTTAGGGACCTAGAAATGAGATAATGTGAACCCAAACTTACTGCCTAAATAGGTAAATTGATAGACTTTATTTGTTGGGTAGGGAGGATGGGATTTTAAAACTATGAGTATAAATAGGATAGATTAAATTTAAACTCCTTCCTAAGACTGATATCAGGCATTGTCTACGAAAGCATTGTTTAATATTAACAATTAGCTAGTAAAAATTGTGGTGGGCACTGTTTCAGTCAACTGCCACTTAAGTGACTCATGGGGAGAGCAAGGCTCTCTGTTCCCTGTGTGAGGACCCAGCTGGTGCTCAGAGCACACTGAACAGTCTGCCCACACCAGCCCGTCTCTCCCTCAAAAGCTGAGTTTCCCACTGTCTGAGAGTCAGAATCGTTTATTCTCTAATATATTTGTGCCAGTTTTACTTGTTATTAAAATTATACAATTTAATATGACACAACTAATGAAACATGTGTCTAGAAAAAGAGAGAATTATTGCAATGAAATTTAAATAGAATGCTTTGGAAAGACTCAATGTCAAATGAATTAATTAGCAAAAATTGGGAAAAATAATAAAATCTACCATATTTTGCTCATGAGTATATTTAAGTTCTCACTCACTACAAAGAAATAAAAAATGAAAGTGAAAAATGAGGTCTTATGGGTGTGTCTTTGGGTAAAAAATGTAGCTTTGGAACCTTTCCAGTGAATTCAATGATGAGGGAAAGTGCCATGACAGTTGAGCACACTTACATTTATTTAAGGTAAAATGCTTGTAACATAAATGTATCCTTCCCCTCACGCCCCTCCCATCTCTGATTAGCCCATTAATTAGCAGTTCTGATTGTGTTGCAGATTTTTACTGTATTGTAAACTGTGTGTTCAGTGCAGCGGGGACTCACAATCCCTCCATTCAGAGAGCTCCAGAGCATAGTCCTAACATTATTAGATAAGAATTTATGTCTTCCAATAATTCCTTAACCTGAGCCAAATATCGTTTTCACCATTTGCACAGCAGAAGCAAAGAAAATATTTTCACTTTTCAGTAGCACCTTTCCTTTGAGAATATCAAAGTTCTTTAAAGGACAAATTTCTGATTGAGCAATAATGCTCATCTCCCCAGAGAGAGGTGGACAGAGAGGATTTATTATCCCCTCACTGAGGATGTTAGACTCATGTTAAGTAGCTAACAGATGTCTCCGTGCTGTCTCTCAGGAGAATTATGTTTCTGCTAATCTCCTGGCCACACTGTGTCCTGTTCCCTATTCTTCATAATTCCCAGTATTACAGAGAACTATTTGAGCGTGAAAAGGGCATTGGTCCAAGGCCAGGACACATGGGCTCAGACCCGGGCTGTGCCACTAACTTGTGTGGCCTTGGACATTTTGGTTAGCCTTTCTGTGCCTCAGATCCTGTAAGATGAGGATGATGGAACTTATCCACCAGCCAACCAGGCTGGGAAAAAAATGTTTGTCAAACAAATATGGACATTGTCCATATCCACTGTGGATAGTGAAACAACAGTGGCCTGATATGTTTCATTTCGTTTACCTTATTTCCATTTCAAAACATGGGCCCACTTTTTGTTACGATATTTTTGATCATGTGCTGATTCATAGGTTCCAGTTTGAACTTTCTTTCTTGAGAGCAGAAGTGAAAGTCCTTCTTCAAATGCTTTTATCCCAATCTTGCCCATTACCCATCTTTACCATCGTCTAGTGACGGTGCTAGACTCATGGCTAGAGTATGTAAGGAAACAGTAAGACTAGTAGGATATCGATCTAATTGAACTCTGAACTGTAAGGTGCCAGTAAGTGGTGGCTGCCTCCTAAAGGTTTTGAATGACTTATTGTATCTCTTCACTTATTCACAGAAATATTGCTGATAATGGCCAGAAAAGAAGAAAAAAGTGAAATATACTTAATTTCTAACAATAGGAAAGTATTCAAATAAACGATGGTATTTCCATACAATGTTAGGCCATTGTTGTGAGTGAATATTTATAAAAAGATGTTGCACATGAATATTTGTTGGCGTAAACTGACAGGCATGGTTAAGTGAAAAAGCAATCCCAAATGGGCAATGACAACACAATCTCATCATTATTTAATAAAACAGGTATTGGAATAAAATGTATTTAGAAGGATATACAGTGGCTATCTCTGGGTGTTGGAATTACAGAAATAAAATTTTCTTTCTTTATATTCAATACTTCTCTGCTTTTGCTAAATTTCTGTGATGGACATATGTTGCTTTTGGCAAAAGAAAAAAACTGATTTAAATTAAAATTGTATTAATGCAAAAGCTGCTTGTGGGAATGAATACTAACATTTTGAAAAAATTAAATGCCAGCTCTAAGGATGGAAAAATACTTTAAAATAGGAAGGATAAATTTCATTCATTTTTAAAAGGATGGAACAGGTAAATGTATTGCTGAGTCCATTTGCTGTTCACCTGAAAGTATCACAACATTGTTAATTGGCTATACTCCAATACAAATAAAAAGTTTTTTTTTTTAAAAAAAGGATAGAGTCATTTAATGACAAATGCTTGAAATAAAGTACCAATTGCAAACTTATTTCTTCTTAGCTGAATTCTACCTTAAATTGCTTCTAAAAGTGGGCTTACATCATGATAAATAAGCATGATATTTTGAAATGTCTAAATTAAACAATAATAAATAATAGTACAATGTAATTTTTTTTTCTTTTCTGCCAAAACATCACTATAAAACAAATCACCTTCTAAGAGAGCAGATGTATTTATTTTTCTTATCATAATTAAAGCCATAGATTACCAAGTGCCTTCTGTGTGCCCATGTGTCAGATACTTGGACTGTTAAATTTACTGGTTAATTTATTTAATTATAACTCTCAGGAGAAAGGTGTTATTGTTTTCATTTTATAGTAGCTGAAAACTAAAACCTCCAAAATTGTTTCTTACCCAACCATAAGTAGCAGAACCACACACCTTTCAAAAATTACTTAATAAATATTTGTTCAATCCACTCTGTGCTTGAGCAAACTCAGGGAGATGGTGAAGGACAGGGAAGCCTGTCCAAGGAAGCTGCAGTTCATGGGGTCACAAAGAGTTTGACATGACTTAGTGAATGAACAATAACAACAACAACAACAACTCTGTGCTAGCCATCATGTGTGTGTGCTGGGAATGTACCAGTGAACAAGATGCTGTGGTCCCATCATTCAGAAAAGCATGGATTCTAGTCAGATGACATGGAGCAAATAACTATAAGTTTGATGAATCTTACAAAACAAGAAACACAGGATGTGAGGGAAAAGTTAATCTGGTTTGCAACATCTGTCGTATGTATTAAACATTTAAACTGAGATATGAGTAGGAGTTAACTGGGGGGAAGAGAGTAGGCGTGAAAGAGTATTCCTGGTAGTGGGAATGGTACATGCTAATGCACAGAGATGATATTTTGCTACAACAATTTGGCATAGATCTCTACAAGAAAGTTGGAAATATCAAGGGAACATTTCATGCAAAGATGGGCACAATAAAGGACAGAAATGGTAAAGACCTAACAGAAGCAGAAGAGATTAAGAAGAGGTGGCAAAAATACACAGAAGAACTATACAAAAAAGGTCTTAATGACCTGGATAACCATGAAGTGTGGTTACCACCTAGAGCTAGACATCCTGGAGTGTGAAGTGGGCCTTAGGAAGCATCACTATGAACAAAGCTAGTGGAGGTGATGGAATTCCAGCTGAGCTATTTCAAATCCTAAAAGATGAAGACGTTAAAGTGCTGCACTCAATATGCCAGCAAATTTGGAAAACTCACCAGTGTCCAGAGGACTGGAAAAGTTCAGTTTTCACTCCAATCCCAAAGAAGAGCAACCAAAAAATATTCAAACTACTACACAATTGCTCTCATTTCACATGCTAATAAGGTTAACATCCTTCCAGCTAGGCTTCAGCAGTATGTGAACTGAGAACTTTCAGATGTTCAAACTGGATTTAGAAAAGGCAGAGGAACCAGAGATCAAATTGCCAACTTCTGTTGGATCATAGAAAAAGCAAGGGAATTCCAGAAAAACATCTACTTCTGTTTCATTGACTATGCTAAAACCTTTGACTGTGTGGATCACAACAAACTGAGGAAAACTCTTAAAGAGATGGGAAGACCAAACCACCTTACCTATCTCCTGAGAAACCTGTGTGCGGGTCAAAAAGCAACAGTTAGAACTGTACATGGAACAATGGACTGGTTCCAAATTGGGAAAGGAGTATGTCAAGGCTGTATATCGTCACCCTGTTTATTTAACTTATATGCAGAGTACATCATGTGAAATGCCAGGCTGGATGAATCACAAGCTGGAATCAAGATTGCAGGGAGAAATATCAATAACCTCAGATATGCAGATGATACCACCCTAATGGCAGAAAGTTAAGAGGAACTAAGGAGCCTCTTGATGAGGGTGAAAGAGGAGAGTGAAAAAGCTGGCTTAAAACTCAGCATTCAAAAATGAAGATCAAGGCATCCAGTCCCATGACTTCATGGTAAATAGAAAGGGAAAAAGTGGAAGCGGTGACAGATTTTATTTTCTTGGGCTCCAGAATCACTGTGGATGGTGGCTGCAGTCATGAAATTCAAAGACACTTCTCGGAAGGAAAGCCATGACAAACCATAGACAGTGTATTCAAAAGCAGAGACATCACTTGGCCAACAAAGGTCCATATAGTCATAGCTATGATTTTTCCAGTATTCATGTACAGTTGTGAGAGTTGGACCATGAAGACAACTGAGTGCTGAAGAATTGATGCTTTCAAACTGTGGTGTTAGAGAAGACTCTTGAGAATTCCTTGAACTACAGGGATATCAAATTAGTCAATCCTAAAGGAAATCAAATATTCATTGAAGGACTGATGCTGAAGCTGAAGCTCCAATACTTTGACCACCTGATGTGAAGAACCGACTCCTTGGAAAAGACCCTGATGCTGGGAAACGTTGAACACAAAAGGGAAAGGCGGTGTCAAAGGATGAAATAGTTAGATAGCATCACCAGCTCAATGGACATGAATTTGAGCAAACTCCAGGAGATAGTGGAGAAGGAGAGAGGAGCCTGGCGTGCTGCAGTCCATGGGGTTGCAAAGAGTTGGACAAGACTTAGTGACTGATAACAATTACAACCTGGCGTAATCAACATCTCCACTCTGGCTTAAAACTGCAGGCAGTTTTACTATTTCTTATTTTTTATTTTTCTTATTTCTTGTTCTTTTATTATTTCTTTCATGTGGATCTGCCGATCAGCCACAGCCCAAATGCAATCACACAAGCCCATTTAAGACATCATGTCATGTTCAGGAGAACAGTTCATTGGCTAAAGCAAACTGTATGGCCACACCCCAAATCCAGGAGATATGGAAAATATTTTGCCCACATAGTACTTCAAACTCACATGATAAAAGATATAGATGAAGAATTTAATACAGTAAAAAAAATTGTGAACAGTGATTCAAATAATTTTCCAGGGAGTCTGTTGCTAGTGTGGTTAAAGCATAATGACATGGGGAGAAATACTGCTGGCTGCTCTTATAACTTGTTTACCCTGGGAACTTCTTATTCTAGAGATTATATATGTCTGTGTGCAGGTAAGCTCACTCTAAAAGATAATGGCTTATCCACCTTCTACAAGAACTTTATTTTCAAAGAGTTGACCAACACTGAAGTAACATGGTTATCCCACAGGACAAATATAGTGTTGATTGAATTAAGTGTTCCTCTGTAATGCACAGTGTTGGGTCTCTGTATAACCACAGCACATGCAGAAGCTATGCCGCAAAGGTGTTGAAATCTGTGTTTGGGTCCTTGAGCAAGCAGCATTAAATTTGGTTGCTACTCACTCTCCTGGAATGGAGGTCAGCTATTTTATACACAGTGAATAAGACGAACTAGTCATAAAACGTGAGGAAATATCTAATTTGACCACTTTATCTCAGGAAACACGATCTTCTATTTGGTCACATCGTTTTGACAATGTTGCAAGAATAGTTCAGTTTATTTTTACCCGTCACTGTACAGATGCATTCATCTGCTTTACAAGTGCTAATGCCTGAATGAACAGGTGTGGAGACACGAGTTGGCCAAATATAAACTTGTCCAGTTCATGTGTTTAACAAATGTGGGCTTTTTTTAAAAAAGAAGATTGATTCAACACAGCCAGCCACTGCATTATTAGCTGTAATGGTATATTCTGCCATAGAAAATGGTATTAGTTTCAGCTGAAGCTAATTGCCTTTTTTTTTTTTCCTTTTGCTGATAAGAAGAGATTAAATAGAAATCACCTGAATAATCCTGTTCAAGAGCCAAAATTTCCCTCTCATTTGTAAAAGCTCAGTGTTACAATCTTGAGGATTTAAAACAGAATCTTCTAGTCTTTCTGACAATACTTTCTTCCCACAAAAACAAGATTTCTGTTGGTTAGCCTCCAGTAAATTTCATTATAAATCACGTGTTATTTCAAGGGAAATCAGTGGTTCTAATAAATATAATGGATTTGGAATAATTCTTTCCTCCTCATTTCTATCAAAGTTATGAATGCCTTCTGCTTGGCTAAATTATTGTATCTTATTACTCAGTTTGCAAAACTGCATTTAAGAAAGAATGCGGTTTTCTGGTTTCCTTTCTGATATACTTTGATTCTTCTTATCTGAGCACCTTTTCATTTTTATGGGTGTTTTCTTGCTCTTTTCACCCTGTTTTGTTGTTGTTTAGTTGCTAAGTCATGTCTGACTCTTCTGTAACCACATGAACTGTAGCCTGCTAGGCTCCTCTGTCCATGGGATTTCCCAGGCAAGAATACTGGAATGGGTTGCCATTTCCTCCTCCAGGGGATCTTCCTGATCCAGGAATTGAACCCATGTCTCCTGCATTGGCAAGTGGATTCTTTACCACTGAGCCACCAGGGAAGCCCCATCTAAAATTTATAAGAGATTAATATCTAGAAGATAGTCAAGAAGTCTGTTTACAATTTTTAAAATGAGATTGCTGTACTCCTGAAACCAACACAACATTGTAAATCAACTATACTCCAAAAACCTTTAAAATAGAATAAAATGGAGATAATAACAATAGAAGGTGAAGTGCTCAATGAAGAGCCTAGCATACAGTTAATGATTACCATTTGCTATTAATAGTTTATCTGTTCTTATCCTCTCTGACAAAACATACTCTGTGATGAGCCTGAATTTCCAGTTTCTGTGTGGTTTTATATTGCTAGTTTATAGAGTTACAGAGAAATATATGCGCAAATATCTAGCTAGTCTCACGGCCTTGTTTGGTAAATATCTCTGGATAAGCCATTGGTTAAAATAAAAGTGGGGAGAATATTGTTCTCAGCTCCCATGACACAGAGGTGAGCAAAATGCTACGTGCACCACTGCAGCTGTGGAACCAGCTGCCAAAGGCACCTGCCAGGTGATCTTGCAAGAAGAGTATGCTTCATAGCTTAAGGTGTGGATCTTGTGACTGTCATGTTCCATCCTGCCTGAGACTGGGACCCGGGAGTGCTGTACCCAGAGGATGGAGCGTCTGGGAGGAGCAGCTTTCCACTCCTTAGCTCTTTGTCCAGATGACTTGTATAACTGTGGTTGACGGGAGGACCACTTGGGCCAGCCCTGTCCTGCTGGGTTTCCTGGTGACTCCTTTACCCAAGGGGCAGACTGGCCACAGAGAGATGGCTTTGCTCACAGCCAACCAAACTTGCTCTCTGAAAGCAGAGCTTTGTCTTTTTCTGCTTCATGACCACAGCTTTGGGGAAGGTTTTGGCTCTCCAAGTGTGGCCCAAAAGCATGGATGATGACACACAGGGCAGAAGGCAGTGAGCTGTACCTGGGTTCAGTGACCTGAGCTGGGTCTACTCCTTGGCCTTGCAGAGAGATAAAGTTGTCCTTCTGATAGGGGAAGAAGGGAAACCAATGATAAACTCCAGGCTGGGCACTTTGCCACACACTGTCTCCTTCAATTCCCTACAAACCTGTAGGATGAGCTTTCTTATCCCCATTTTACAACTGCAGCTTGCTGCTGCTGCTAAGTCGCTTCAGTTGTGTCCGACTCTGTGTGACCCCATAGACGGCAGCCCACCAGGCTCCCCTGTCCCTGGGATTCTCCAGGCAAGAACACTGGAGTAGGTTGCCATTTCCTTCTCCAATGCATGAAAGTGAAAAGTGAAAGTGAAGTTGCTCAGTCATGTCCAACTCTTAGCGACCCCATGGACTGCAGCCTACCAGGCTTCTCTGTCCATGAGATTTTCCAGGCAAGAGTACTGGAGTGGGTTGCCATTGCCTTCTCTGGAAAACTGCAGCTTAGAGAGAGAAAATTACCCAGGTGGTAAGCAGCCAACTGGGATTTGAACCCTAGATCTGTTTGACTCCGAGACCCAATGGTGATTGGTTTTCTTTGTTACTGCACTACTCTATACCTGTGAACTCAGACTGGAGTGGGTGGGACTGGGTGGATCAATGGCTTGGTGGAGTCCAGGTAAGAATGCATGGCCAGTTCCATCTGTATCTGAACTTGGTGGGCAGTTCAGTTAGTTTTAGAAAGCTAATTACATTTAATGCTGCATCTGAACATGTGTTCTTCTGGTTAGCTGGTTTTAGCTGTGGCTTTGATTTCTCAGCAGAAGCTATATTCTTATGAAATAATGGCACCCTTTAAGTGTTGTATTTTGCTTGTCATTTAGAGAAGCCCACACTTCCAGGAGACACACTATATCCCAAGGATGGATTCCTGGCCCAAGAAGGAAACCATGTAGGCCCTCCAAGGTAGAAAGCACTTGATCCCAGGTAGAATTTCATTTCTCTGTGCTTTGGGGATCTGACAGGTGTTTTGAAAAACTGGCTTCACTAGCCATTAACAGAGATATCTCTTGCTCACACATCTGCAACTGACTTTTCTTTGTGCTTGAGAAATCACATGTTTTTTTGTACCGTGCTGTTCAGAGGTCAGCAGGATTGCCAGAGCCACATGTTCTTGGCCATGTCTCTAAGACCCGAGTCAATGACTAATAACAATAATAATCATGATAGGGATCATTGCAAACCATTCACTCTGTGTTTGCCATGTGCTGGGCCATGTAGCAAATTCACTTTATATTCATGACAACCCACTGAAGTACAGGTATATCTCAGAGGTATTTTGGATTTGGTTCCAAACCACTGAAAAAAATAAAGTGAATATTGCAATAAAATGAGTCACACGAGTTTTGGGATTTTCTAGTATGTTGAAAAATAATGTTTATACTATACTGCCATAGTATTATGTCTAAAAAAAAGTACACACTTCAATTAAGATTTACATTATTTAAAAAATAGGCTATTACTAAAATTGCTAACCTTCATCTGAGCCTTCAGCAAGTCATATTAGTAACATCTAAGATCACCGATCACAGATCACCATAACAAACATAATAATAACAAGAAAGTTTGAAATATTGTGAGAATTACTAAAATGTGACACAGAGTTATGAAATGAGCCAATGCTATTGGGGAAATAACAACAATAGACTTGTTCAATGAAGGGTTGCCACAAACATTCAATGTGTAAAAAATGCATTATCTGCAAAGCACAGTAATGTGAAGTCCAATAAAGCAAGGTATGCCTGTGTGTATTATTTAGGATGGGGTTGACTGCAAGTAGCAGAAATTCAGCTTCAATGGCTTAACCAGATGAGAGACTTATTTTTCTCATAGGCTAAGAAGTCTAGCAGTAAGTACTTCAGGGGGAGTATGCAGGCTCCATCAAGAACCCAGGGTCCTTCTCTGCCGGGAGCCTCATATTTGCAACACAGCTGCTCTGCTTTGTGTATTACACCTGATATTTAGACAGAAAGAAGGAAAATGGGTAAAGACTAAGTGGGAAAAACCAAAACGGTGGATGTAAGCTGAATATTTTACCTCTAACAAGTTTTCTCAGAAACCCTAGCTGGCGCTTTCAGTTGTACCTCACTGTCCAGAACTGTATTGCATGCCCACGCCTAACTGCAAGGGAGTCTGGCAACCCAAAAATGTATAAGTGAGCACCTTGGTTAGGAAGGAAGGAGGAATGGGTACTGGCTTGGTAACCAACAGGGCCTGGCTTAGGTAGTTAATATTTGTTCAAAATTTATAGACAAGAAAAGTGAAATTACAGAAGTAATTCTGTTACTCCCAGCTAAGGAGTGACAGGGCCCAGACCTAAATCCAGGTATGTCTGATTCTAAAGCTGCATTCCTAAAAGCTCTGCTAGAATTTGTTCCTGATGCTTGTGGGTATTTGGGATGGAGAACAGAGAACTTTGGGGGGCTCTCCCAGGGAACAAAAAAGAGGAGTGATTTGTCAACTTCTTGAGAATTGTGTGAAGATCAACACTTGGAAGATATGAAAAGGCAGATTATGGCACAAGGTGAGGAAGTGATTCTAACAGTAATTAACTGTTCTATGGGCTGGGTAGCAAACTCTCATCTGTGTAGAGATGAGATTACCTATCAGAGAAGATCACTGAACTGATCATGAGTTTGGATCTATTGTGAGTTCAAGATCCTGGGTCTAAGAAACAAAAGTGCTGATATAGAACAATTGTGATAGAGGAAGCCTTCTGGATCTAGTGTAAAAGCCTCCTGATTTGTTAGAGCTAGAACGATTATACAATTTATGGTCCAACCTGAGGCATTTTTTAGAGTAAAAAGGGAGTTATCGCTAATTACCCTGGGACTTCCCTTGTGGCTCAGATGGTAAAGAATCTGTCTACAATGAAGGAGACCTGGGTTTGATCCCTGGATTGGGATGATCCCCTGGAGAAGGGAATAGCTACCCACTCCAGTATCGTTGCCTGGAGATTTCTATGGACCGAGGAGCCTGGTGGGCTACAGTGCATAGGGTTGCAAAGAGTCAGACGGGACTGAGAGACTAACACTACTGCTACTACTACCCTGGGACAAAAGGCATATACAAGGATCACCACAGACTTGTGGGTACCCAAAGAATAGGCTTCTGATGAATAAAGTAATAGAGAGGCCTGGACTTGATAGGGGGAAGCAGCTAGAGGAATTGTCAGAAAGAACAGACACCCCCAAGCCAGATCCCATTTCCATAGGTTGGACCTTCCAAGAGACCTTCTTTGTCTGTGACACAGTTCAGTGGTTGGTGTTGAAATGTGATGGGCAGGGACAACATGTAACATTAAAACATTCACTTGACACAGACCCTTATGCCTGAGTCCCTCTAGCATGACTTTTTATAAGAGTTGCTGAGCATGGATCATGCTGTGTTCCTTCCTGAGTCATGAACCAGAACCATTCTGGGCTGGAAAGGAAATTGGATTTCATATATCCCCAAATCCTTCTCAGCCTTTAAAAACTGCCTTTCTGCTTAGCTCAGTGACCTTGGGCAAGTCACAACCTCTCTCTATGCTTTGGTTTTTCCTTTAGTGGAAGTAGAATGGAAATAATTGTTACCCAAGAGAAAAAAAAATGATTCAAGATTTTCCAGTGAAAGATGCCACATGGAGCCAAGTGATATTATTATTTTTATGACAGTTATTAGCAGAGCTGCTTCTTGTCCCATCCCCTCTCATTAGGCCACTGAGCATGAATAAACACAGGTCCAGCCAGTGGCTGGTATTTGATGATGTTGGCACTGGAGATGAAAGGAAGGAATTTCTCTCTGGTTTGTGTTTCACTATTAACCTCCTCATGCCTGGATCTCAGTGTTTACATATGTGGTAACTGGGCACCAGTGGGAATCTCAGCCAGTGGTTTCATAACAGAGGTAGCCTATTCAGGAAGGCTTTTAATAATGATGCTATTAAAATATTATCTTCAATCCTTCCTTAATTCCTTTATTCAGTAGACATTGATTGTCTCTGTATGCCAGGTTCTCTTTCCCAAGCATATAGCAAGATGTATAATGGCACACATTAAGCTCTCTGATGTTTGTGGAATCAAAGAATATGTCAGAGGAGAGCTGGTTTTCTGCTGCAATTTTATATCTCTCTTACCTATCTTTTTTTCCCTTTTTTAAAAGATACCTTTATTGAGTCTCTTACCTATCTTGATCGCTGAGAAACATTTATAAATGCGAAAGTGCTTTTGCTATCTATTTCTGGAAAAGTCAAGACCAAATTCTTTTCTTAAAAAATTGAAAAAAAAAAAAATTGAGGTATAGTTTATTTACCACATTATAGTTTCAGGTGTACAACATAGTGATTCAAAATTTGTATAGCTTATACTTCATTTATAGTTGCTATAAAATATTGGCTATTTACCCTGTGCAATATTGTGGCTTATTTAATTTATACATAGTCTTTTGTACCTCTTAATCCCCTATCCCTATCTTACCCCTCCCCTCTTCCCACAGGTATCAATTATTTTAATACAGCATAAAAGAATCTTTAGTCTTTGCTCCCTTTTCTGTCTCATCTCTCATCAAGCCTCTTTTAGGACCACCAAGGTCCAGCAATTGGGCCTATCTGGCAGGCCCTTGAATATTTAATAAATATATTAGATTTTGTAGGTATTATGGTCTCTGTTGCAGCTAATCAGTGCTGCTGCTATAACATGAAAGCAGCCATGGACAAAATATACATGGGTGGGCATTGTTGTGTCCAAATAAAACTTTATTTACAAAAACAGGTGGTAGGTTGCATTTGGTCCATGGCTCTGGTTTGCTGATCTCTGCTTTAGATCTTAGCTCACGCTAGGTTCTTTCACTTCCTACATTAAAAACCTCTTCTTCCCCTATTTTTCTGTCCATTGCCTATTGATCACCTCAAGCCTGAGACCTTTCTCTACCACCCTAGGTAGAACTGACCACTCACACCACTGTATTCTACACCTGCCACCTGCTTATCTGTGTTTTCTCCCCTTACTTGGTTGTAAGCTTTATTCCTTCATTCATGCATCCTTTGATTCACTCATTGAATGTTATTTAATGAGCGCGTGCTATGGGGCAGAGTTGATGACTTTTTAGTCTTTGTACAGCACCTAGGTGGAAGCCTAGCCCTTCATATGTAACTAATATGTGCTTTTTGAATAAAAGGAGGTAGAATATAGAAAAGTCTACTGCTAAGAGGTATCTGTGTCTTGAGTATAAGTGCCTAAAAGTAGGGGATTACTTTGATTTTGAAATCTCTCCATTGTGCTGAAGGCTTTAAGGCATTTGAAACATTCCTTCCAAGGTTTCTATAGCCTGGTCTGGCATAGTTCAGTGGCTCCTACCTACTGTCCATCTTCATCTTCTTTCCTAAGTCCCTGGGGTCCTACTTCTGGTGACCCTATATGGCAGGATCAAGAGCAGTGGCACCAACTCCTAGACTCCTTCATGGGCAGGACTCATGTGGGACTGAAGTTTACCAACACAGTGCAGTGGTTTCTTGCTTTCATTTTAAATAGAAGATCTGGTCTTTCCATTGTTTCCTGAGCGAGCCCTTACTGTTGTTGTTTAATCACTAAGTCGTGTCCTATTCTTTTGTGACCCCATGGACTGTAGGCCTCTAGGCTCCTCTGTCCATGGGATTTTCCAGGCAAGAATACTGGAGTGGGTTGCCATTTCCTTCTCCAGGGGATCTTCCCAACCCAGGGCTTGAACCCGTGTCTCCTGCTTTGCAGGCAGATTCTTTACCACTGAGCCACTAGGGAAGCCCGAGCAAGCCCTTAGCCCAGGGCTATCTGGACTAAGAAGCTTAAACAGCCCACAGCATGAGAGTATTGACATTGCCTCCTTGCAGAGTCTAAACCTAATTTTTTTTTTTAATCTACAGTTTCTGACTCTTTGAGAATGATTCTGAGATAAATGGAAAAATGAAGCTCCTTGGTTACTCATATTATGACAATTACTTTATGGATCCTTGGAGTCCCAAAATATTTGAAGCAGGACATAAGCTGTTTTCTTAAATTTGAAACCCATTCTACATGTAAGCAGAACATTTATTTAATTGGTTCTCACCAATGAAACCAAAATTACTTTATTCCATTCAACCCAGTCAGATGTAAATTTTCAGTGGTTACCAGAAGGTTATGGGTTTGTGGTCAGAGGCAGGGAAAAGAAAATGGTTACAGCTGGTGTCAAAACAAACACAAAACCTCCACATGTTGCTCTTGTTACAAGAGCAAATAGGAAAGGAGCCCTAACTGGAGATTGTAGCACAGAGTGTGCGTTGGGTAAATTCTAGAGAAACTAGAGAGACTATTCTGGATCTCTTCATTTGTTTGTTTGTTTTGTTTTGTTTTTTAATACAGGAAGCCAGTGAGGAAAGTGGCAGCTGAGCAGAGTACAAGATTGTCATTCATGAACTCCCACAGGTAATAGAAAATTAAATAAATCAAAGTTCATTGTGACAGAGCCCTTTTCACAGATGCATCTGTAATCTGCCTGGCCTGACATTTTAAGACTGGTTACTTTTGTGAGGGAATACCCGCAAGAAGAAATCATGTCCCTGGTGATTTGGAGGAGGAAGGGCGGGGGATGGGTAATAAATTGACCTTTGGTTACAAAAAGAAAAATAAAGCAGTGTTGCTAAATGACCAAGGCCACAGAGGGTAGTAAACACAGCAAGGGCATAGTGGAGAATGTGTGGTATTCGTGAGCTAACCCCATTGCAACACTCACGCAATGTGGTGGTAAGAAACTTCTGGCAAGTTCCTCCTTTAGCAAGTCGCTGTCAAGTATATTTTGAATGGATTCATAATAACGTCTGCGTGTGTGTGTACGTCTAAGTGGGCAAGACATTGGCAAATGAATTTCATTTAAAAAATGAGATGCTTGACAGGTATTATGGTTTAAAATAAAATATAGTCTTCACTTTGGTTTCTAGCGTGAGTAAATACTTTACTTTTGGCAATTCTCACCAAAACTTGAGCGTCACTGTTTGAGAATGTTTATCAGAATTAAAATTCACATATCCTTTGATTTTGAAATTTCATTTTAAGGCACTGATTCATGGTTCTATTCAGATGTGTGCAAAAATACGTTTGTGGGAGCAAAGGACTGAAAACTACCCATTTGTCCATCAGCAGGGGGGTTGGGTAAACTTGGGGACATTCACACAGTGGGATATAGTGCAGCTGTTGAAATAAAAGAGGTAAATCTAAGTGTATGGATTTGCAATGAACTCCACAATTCCTTAAGTTTCACTAAGGAACAGAGGAGTATGTATAAGAAAGGGAGGGGCACATATGCTTGTATATACATAGAATACTTCTGGAAGGATGCCCAAGAAATACAATAGCGGATGCCTCTATGGAAATGACTGTGAGACTGGGTTCCACAGGTTGATAGAAATTTACTTTCTTCTGCTTATGCTTTGCACTGCTTGAAATTTTTATTGGCCTGGCACACAAATCATTTTTAAAACAGAATTCCAAAGGAAATGTCATTCTTCCCAATTAATTGGGTTTTGCTGGTATTGGTATCAGTGCCCAGAGAAATAGGCTGAACTATATGGTTTGATTCATGGACCGAATGCTTTAAAACCCTACAGGAGAAGGCATTTTTCAGTTAAGTGTGTATTTGGGAAGAGTATTTCAGTAACTAATGAATAATAAAAAACATTGATTTGAGACTGCTATTTTTATGCTGACAATTTGGAATCCCAGAGAGGTGTGTAGAAGTTCATGGCATGGCAAAGTTCCTTGCAGGTTGAAGGGTCGCCCTGACCTGCAAAATCATTGATTAAATACTTCTAACTTCTTGTGCATTCTAATTTCATAGCTTTCATCATTGCCATTTCTTTCTTTGCCAGTGGATGACTGAAGAATGATTGAGAGGATAAACAGCCATTGATTTATTTACATTAAATAATACCCTGCTTGCTCCCAGGAGCTGATAAACTCAGTGGCCCTTAGAAACCAGTCACATGACAGCAACTTAGCAACCTCCCTCTGAAGTCAGGCTCACCAGCTATGGTGGGAGGGGAATGATAAGCACAGAAGAATAGGGGCTAACATGCATTCTTTTCTGAGACTCGCTGCTGAATCAACACACCGTGTTTTGGGACAGGGTATATAGCAGGGTACCCTTCGTTTAACCTTTAATAGCCTTTGTTATCTCTTGTAATGTTAGGCTTACTGTTAATTAATACTTTCTTTGTCCATGCCTTCTCGTTTCTGAAACAGTGTTAGCTCTTTCAGTGCTAGACTGGTGTCTTCATTTATTCATTAGTTCATTTATGGAACAAATATTTAATGCATTGCTGCCACACGTGGATGTTTTGCTAAGCCCTAGGGGATGTAAAGATGAATACTACTGGCTTTCAAGTCACTTAAACCTACTAGTCTCTTCAACTCTGATAGTCGCATTCAGATTTATATCTCCCAATGTTATTTACAAAGAAATGTTTAATGAATTTCAAAAAATTGAGAAATTTCTCATTCTGTGAACCCAGAACTGTGTCATGATACTGTAGGTGCACATTTTTACCAATGAGATTTGAGTAAATCTCAGTTTCTTAAGATCGCTTCAATAATAGCCTTTAGAAACACAATTCCTTCTTTAGATCAGACATTTCTAGACCTGGGAATGAACACTTTTAGGGCTGGCATTGAGGACGACAATTATTATAACCCAACAATAGCCAGGGCTGTAAACTCCTGAGGAAGTAGGCTCATTTTCACATGGACAAACAGCTCCACTAACAAAGAACTCAGGAAGAGAGAAGGCAGTCCAGGAAGCTAACATTTCCTGAATGCCCACTTAGGGCCTGGAGTCCCACATGCTTCACTTCATTCAGGGAACAACTACCCAACAAACACAGTGATATGGATGTGGAGAGAAAGAAAGGAGTGTTTTCAGGACTGGCCTGGTTGTTAGTGGGTCACAGATATATTTATAGGTATGCATGTATGTACTTCTAACGTAAAATTAAATATTTACCAAGCACTCTTCTAGGTGCTTGGTGCCTAAAGAGGGATAAGCCATAGTCTGTGCCCTGAATGAGGCAAGTGATATAAAGAAACACAAAGTTAAATAGCCACATGGAAACTATATAACAGCACTCAAGAGGATTTTAGAGCTGACTGGATCCACAGTGAACGTTTAACCTAGAGTTTGCTAAAATGGTGTATGCACCTCATTGGTGGCATGCATGAAGATGTTATAAAAAATATTTTGAAATTTCATTAAATATTTATTTTAACATGCATTAGAAAAACCTATAATTACGGTATCCAACCCTTGAGTATATGGATATTTCCTCTGTGAGGCTACATATGAAAGTGAGTTGATTTGAAGATTATCTGAAGGAAAATATCAAGTAAATAACCAGGATGGGATTTAGTGCGTGCTGTGTGTGCTAAATTGCTTCAGTCGTGTCTGACTCTGTGTGACTCTATGGACTATAGCCTGCCTGGCTCCTCTGTCCATGGGATTCTTCAGACAAGAATACTACAGTGTGTTGCCATTCCCTTCTCCAGGGGATCTTGCTGAGCCAGGGATCAAACCCGTGTCTCTTATGTCTCCTGCACTGGCAGGCAGGTTCTTTACTACTAGCGCCACCTGGGAAGCTGTGATTCAGGGATATGGTCATGAGTCTACAAGCGTTACTTGAATAACCTGAGTTTGGAAAACACAGATCAAATCCAGTTTCTGGACTGCAGGGAGGTTACATGAGTTCTCCCAGGTCAGAAAGCCAGCAGAGAACACAGACCAGAATCTGGCCACCTGACTGGTCCTCTGGCCCCACATCCTCATTCAATCACTACTTCCTATTTTGCAGATGAGGAAACTACAGCTCTGAATCACACATCCTCTCTTGGTACAACTTACTTGAGAATCTATAATGTAGAAAGAATAGAATTGACTTCATTAAGAATCAGTTAACATAATTATAGTGTACTTAACTAAGCATGGCAGTATTATAAAAATATCATACTTCTTAATTTTTGGTCATCTCCAAACCAGCCCGTGAGATATCCTTAGCTATTTCTACCATCCCCCTTTTCATAGGAGGAAATTAAGGAGCAAAGATCCAAGATTTTCCCTAAGATTGTAACTTAACAAAGCTGGATCTGAACCCAGATTGTTCAGCTCTGGAATTTATTCTTTTAACCACCCCACACAGAGTTCACCATGCAGAGGGGAAGGAAGCAAACTCTCTCCCTGCTGAAACTAACAGAGTCTGCTCAGACAATATATTGATATTACTCACTGTTTCAAATTCCCATTAGACTCGTGTTCATCTCATAAAAGGCTTTGTTTCTTCAAACCATCATTTTTTCATGTGTGGAAACTCCTGAGAGGAAACAGTGATTACCAAAAGCAACCTTTGTACAAGAATAATTTGTTAGATCACCATGATAAGAACTGGAGAAGGAAATGACATCCCACTCCAGTATTCTTGCCTGGAGAATCCCGTGGACAGAGGAGCCTGGTGGGCTGCTGTCCATAGGGTCGCACAGAGTTGGACACGACTGAAGCGACTTAGCATGCATGCATGCATGATACTATAAAGAAATGGCCCCACCCTAAAAGGGGGAGATGGAGAGAGTCAGGGAAGGTGAATGGAGAGAGGAATGGTTTGGAGACACCATGGGGCTGAGAGTGACCCAGGAAATGGGGCTCCCTCAGGGCTCCTCCCTGCACCGCAGGGGGCCACCAGGTGCTATGAAAGCCCTGCCTGGTGCCCAGCGCTTGGCACAGCCACTTGGCACAGAGCAGGTTCTCAAAAGCTCTGTGGAGTGAGTAGAAGCCTGGATGGAAATCAAAGGCAAGCCAGGAGGCAGGCATGGGTACAGTGATTGGAGGTGAGAGGGCATAAAGCCCACATTATATCTGCTCCAGGTGGGCCTGAGGACGAGAGCACTGGATGAATCTGAGTCAGATACAGTGTGCTAACCACTTAACAGTGTCCCGATGCGTCAGGATGCTTTGCTTTGGGGAAATCCATTTATCAGAGCAGCCCCAGTTCAACCTTCAGGCCTAGGCTTCCTAAGATGAAAAGTCCTTGTTCCCCTGTGGGACGGGGTGCTTCAGGGTGAGACCAAGGCCGCCTGGGGACCAGAGCCAGCCTGCTCTGTGAGGCTGCCAGAGTGGGATCAGCCCCCGGCAGCCGCCTCCACACCAGCAGGTGTCGACAGCTAAGCCATTTGACGCACCTTTGGGGCAAGGAACTGCTGAAACCAAGGCCAAGCTCAGAGCCTGAAAATTCCTCAGCAGTCTGCAAGGAGAAGCCCAGGAGTGTGCTCACACATTACATAAGCTGTGGGTTCGTGGTGCCCCGCTGGTGTGCGGAGCCCTGGGCCTCTCAGAATTGCGCAACTGTTACGCAGGGGCACTTGTTAAGTGTTGCAGCATGACTCCACATCTTTATCAAAAATGTGAAACATCCACCCGGCACACACTTGGAAAACACTAAAGCTTTTCTCCACCAGGTGGTTGAGGCTCTTGATCCGGCTGACAGGAGAAGGAGCAGTCCAGAGGGGACATGACTTACTGTAGCTCTTGGCCCAGGAAGCTGAACACGCAGTACCTTGTACCCCGCTAGCCTTGGGCAGTGCAGGCTTCTGATAAATGTACTTTTTTGTGAGTTTGTTTTTCCTGGCAGTCTCATTTTGGGTTATAAATGGCTCATTATTTCCATCCCATAGATCCATTCTTGCCTCTGTTGTGTTCTTGCTTCCGAAGTAACTGAAAGGTTGGTAAAATCATCACTGAGGAACCCTGCCTGTTCCGACCTTGAGCAGAGGCTGAATTGCCACATTGCTCGTGCCCTCTACAGTTGCTCCCTTGTGGGAGCGGTTGGCTGGAAAGCCGTCACCCTCCACCCCCATCTCCACCCCCGCCCCCACCCAAAAGCAGGGGCTATCATTCTATTTACACTAAAGCACTTGGTGCCCTCCAATGCCAGGAAGCAGCGTGGACTTTCACTCACTCCAGGCCTGCAACCTTTTCAGGGGACTATTGGGCAATCGTCAGAGGTTATGAAGTTGGAACAACGTTCCCCCCAGATAGGTCATTTTCCCTGCAGGGCAGCCTGGAGGCAAATTTCATTAAGTATCAAGTAGCTGACCCAAAGCAGTATAAATAGTGAGAGAGCATATGACAAACCCAGAACTGAGTGTGGTAAAACCCTAGGCTGAATTCGCATAATGTGTTTACTGTCATCAGCATCTGCATGGAGATGTTTGCCCAGCAACCATTCAGGAAAGGTGTTGAACCATATGATGATATTAGGGTTCCACCTTAGAAAAATAATTTTATCTCTATGTTTGAAAGCTTGCCGACCACACAGTTAGCCCAAGGAAGGGACCTGAAGATAAGCGGGATGTGCTTTCTTATAGGTAAAGACTGACCTTATTAAACATCCCAGGTTAGTCCAGCTAAGAGCCAGAGAAAGGATGGAAACCTGATTTGTAGCAGGTAGGAACTATAGGGAAGATCCCTCGGAGGAGGGCATGGCAACCCACTCCAGTATTCTTATCTGGAGGATCCTATGGACAGAGGAGCCTGGCAGACTGCAGTCCACGAGGTCGCAGAGTCAGACACGACTGAGTGACTAAGTACAGCACAGCACTGTAGGCAGTCATATCAGGCAAAAGGGACACCAAAATGAAAATGTTTCAAGGGAAACAAGGGGAGAATTTTAATTCCCTGTTTTTCCCCACTGTTTCCTATCTTTATTTTAGGAAGCAACACAGTATAAACCATGCTTTAACAAGACGGATCAGACCGCAGATGATTGAGTTATGAGAGGCCACTGAGCTTGCCAGGGCCAGTTTCCTAAACAGGCTGCTTTGTTCGGTTCTGCCCCCACTGGCTGGAGCTGTTGACATTCCAGAAGATAATCTTGTGGTCTTATAATGATGGAAGGAGGCTCTGGGAAGGCACAGGGTAAGACTGATGGACAGTGGAATTTGTTGAATGTTTCTATTCAGAGACAACAAATTTCCAAGGCCTCCCTGGTCTTGCCTGCCAACAGCAGCTTCCTGTTTCCCTCATAAGGAAAGACTTCTGCTTCATCAGATCAAAATTCCAAAACTATTTTGAAGGGTGGCAGCACCATTAGAGTCTAACCCCTTTGAAGAGGACATTAGCCTCCTGAACATATCAATTCGTGTATATTTATTAAAAATCAGTTTCTTAATTTTGTATCTAGAACCAAGGCAAAAAAGCCATAGGCGTTCCGAGTCCAGAGTGTCCACAAGGGGCTGATGTTGTCAAGAAATGCTGCACAGGATTTGTGGGGCATGGATGAGGACCTTTTTCCAGGCTTGCCCTCAGTTTCTTGCAAAGACTCTCAGCTTCTTATTCACTCTCCATTTCTTCCTTAGCAAAACAACTCCTATATGGCAACAACTCCTGGCTGAAGACTATCTTTCCTGGTGTCCCTTACAGTAGGGGGTGGCTAATGAGGTTTAAGAGTTGTTGGGAGGGCAGCATTGTCAGATAAAAATGAATTCCCCAGTTAAATTTGAATTTCAGATAAACAATGAATAATTTTCAATATGAGCTAATATGTGGCTCAGCAGTAAAGAACCTATCTGCAATGCAGGAGACTCAGGTTTGATCCCTGAGTCAGGAAGATCCCCTGGAGAAGGAAATGGCAACCCACTCCAGTACTTGCCTGGGAAATCCCAAGGACAGAGGAGCCTGGAGGGCCACAGTCCATGGGGTCGCAAGAGTCAGACCTGACTTAGCAACTAAACCACCACCACCATATAATATATTATTATTTTCATTTACCAAATTGGCAACTCTACAGGTGAGGCTTCTGAGAAGCAAGCTAGAATACTTCTTTGGCCCTTTTCCCCCTTTATCCTCTTTCCTGGGTTATGGATGGGAAAGCTGAGACTTCAGCAACCATGTTGGATCATAAGGTTGAGAGAAAGAGGGAAGACTTGGGGTCCCTAATAACTGAACACCTTCCAACTTTTTAAGTGAGAATAAACTACTGACTTGCTTTAGCCACTAATAGTACTTCTGTTATTTGCATCCAATTGCTATTCCTAACTGATACAGTCATAATAACAAGTGCACTGTTAACTTTGCCGTTAAGTCTGTTTACTCCATGTCATCTGCCTCTTATATAACACAAGCTATTTCACTTTCACTTAATTTTTTTAAGACCTGAAGAGGGATGGATGGTGCTCTTTCTACCCTTTGAAATGACAGCACATCAGCATGCATTTCTACATGGCATTATTGCCTTTTTTGCAAATGACATTTATATTTTGAGCACTTCCTTCAGGTGATTAATAATAATAATATTACTAAAGGAGAGCAGTTCTTATCTCTGCACAAAGATTTGGTCTGAAGACTCAAGTCCCATCAAAGTATACTTTGAAACCCCAGAATTATTATTTCAAATTGGTAAAATCACATTTGAGTTTTGATCTTTTGCTTTGAGAAAAAAAATTTATATAGTGTAGGTCTTCATTAGCTCTTATATTGACAAGCATTCTTCTCTGTGGTGAAGATTAGCTGAGCACAGTCATGTGCACAGGTAAAGCTGATTTGCAAAGCTCCATCGATAATTCAGGAATGATATAAACCCTAACTCCTCCAGGCTTATTAGCAAGTTGACTTCTTTGAATGTTCCCTGAGACTCATGTGGGGAAATTCAGGGGGTCATAGGATTGGCCTCGTTATGTATGAGGTCAAGCTAAATAGCTTAGCTCCGTTGCATATGCAGAGGAAAAGAGGTTCCTGGGCTGCGAACTGTATAAATACGTGCCCTTCCTTTTGCAGTGGAATCTTTCGAAGGTTAAGTCATAGTAAATAATCAACTAAGATTTCTCAGATTGGCTGCATTTACCTTTCTCTGAAAAAAAAATTTTCCCCATGAAGACAAAGCAGCTTTGGCATGAGAGCAGTATTTCCTCTTAGGCCTCCCTGCTTCAGACTTTCAGAAAACAAGATCAGGCCTGGCCTAACTGGCAGAGGCTGCCTGGGGAAGACAGCTAGACTTGCTATGTGGGTGAGGGGAGGTAAATTAGAATTTAACTGAAGGGAAGGGAAATTCCCATTTCATGTTGTAAGAGTCTGCACAAGCCTTTCAGAGTTGAGCAGAGTATTGCCCTTCACCTATCATTGGGGGTAAATGATCAACTCCTGAAATCTGAGTTATACGTATATGTATTGTAATATATACATCATAACAAGTAATACACAAATGGAATAAGACTGACCTAGAAGGTCTGACTTTGGTATTTGGTGACAGGTCATGATACCATGATTGTTAGCTTGGGAAAATTGACAGATGAGCATATTTGTACACGTCCATATTACAGATGCAAATAAAAGTTGACTGATGTGTGAGTTGTGGGTGGGTGGGGGGAAACATATCTGCTGAGTAGTATCATCTATGCAATGTTAAGGGGGAAAAATTGTAATTGTTTTTGTTTGGTTCAGAGTGCATTAATTTCTATTTTGACCACAGCCTACTGATTATATTTATATTGAATACCCATCCAGTAAGCATTCACTGAGGGCCTACCATGTGCCAGGCTAAGTACTAGGTGTTGTGAATGCACCCAGTAGTATAGGGCTGATAGCTGAAAGCATAATAATGCCTTTCAACTTCACAAGTAGGTTAGAATTTTACAAGACCCCTCTATTCTCTTCCCTCAACAAGAGCACAGCCTGAGCCAGCCACCTGCCTTGGACTATGATTTCTTAAGACAATGACAATTGCTGTTTAAAACAAAAGTGCACATGGGCTTATTAGTAAGTTTTTTCTTTCTTTTAATAACCTTATTAGAAGCCCTGGAGTAAAAAATTAAAAGACCTTTTTTTGTTAGAAAATAACAACTTTGGTCAAGTTTTTAAATTTATTTGAGACTAGATTTAAATATTTATAAAATGAGATGGTAGAAAGTAGGGCTAGGCTGAGTTAATGATTCAGTTTTAGAATAAGCAATAAGAGAAGGTTACCAGTCACTAACAAACTGTATGATCTCAGGGTGGTTGTTACTCAAACCTCTTAAAGACTCAGTTTCCTTATCTGAGAAATGGGGATAATGTGCTTATTGTTGTTAGAATGAAGTGGATTAACGGGTAACACACCTAGTTCAATGCAAGGCATAGCAGAAATACCCCTGTGAATGTAACTATTTTCATCCTACTAAAAAATTATCTGAGTCTTGGTCTACTGTATGTATATATGTGTATATGTATGTATCTCTCTCGTTGTCTATCTATCATCTCTTTACCATCACTGATATCTTAGTAAGTGGTTAACTGAGGTATGTCAGCATATTAGGGCACAAACATGTAATGGATTCTTTTTTTTCCCCTGCCAATCAGTGTCTAGCCCCTCTTGCTATCCGTCAACAACATCTAGGGCAGATTGTAGAAATTTTCAGTTTTTAAAAGCTAGGTCCGTACGGTTTGAATCTTATTCTAGCTCACAGCTTCTCTCCTCCGTCCACCCTTTCCTAGGCTCGGGCTCCTCCGGTGCGTTGACTGAGAGGAGGGAAAGAGAAGGGAACACACCTCTTAACTGCACACCCACCTCTGTGGTTCTCTCACCACTATGGGTGCTCTATCTCAGGTTGCCCTGCTGGCACATTGATGCCCAAAGCTGGCAGCACACGGTGGATCTGAGGACACCCTGTGCGGTTCCTGACTGCACAGATCAGTGACCCGGAAGCCCTGGCCCTGGATGGACTTCCTGTGCTCTTCAGCTCCTGCTGTGGCTGTTGCCCTCCCAGGCTGTTACACTGTGGCACTATTGCTCTAGCATCTAGCGAGTTGTCTCCATGCTCAAGGGTAATTTCATTGGTATTTGAACTGTGTTCCAAGAATGCAATTTTTGCCCTTCAGATGCTTCAAGCTCCCATGGGTATCTACTTCTGGCTGAGACAGTTAATTGAATAATGACATGAGAGGTTACATTATAGTCTTGATTTAATCCCAGTGATTTACTTGTCTTTCATTAGTTCAGATTCAAAGTCCTTTATTAAAAACAAGGGAGTTAGTATAATAAGCACTTTGTATATATATTTAAAATATATAATTATATATGTTATTTATATAATATATTAAATATATTATTTTATATTAAATCTATAGGATATTTTAGATTATTATATATTACTACATATACTTCTGTCAGAGAAGGAATTCTTTCCTTTAACGTTTTAAATGAAAATGCTCTTAATGACTATGTATAATGTAATATAGTATATATCATATAATACATATTATTTTATTTGTATATTATGACCTATAATATACTTATATAGTGGGCTTTCCAGGTGACTCAGTGGTAAAAAATCCAGCTGCCAGTGCAGGAGCTGCAGAAGATGAGGTTTCAATCGATCCCTGGGTTGGGAAGCTCCCCTGGAGAAGGAAATGGCAACCCACTCCATTATGCTTGCTGGAGAATGCCGTGGGCAGAGGAGCCTGGTGGGCTGCTGTCCATGGGGTGGCAAAGAGTTGGACATGACTGAGCACACACAAATGAAAATACTATATATTATTATATATGTTATATATTAATTATATAAATATATTCTATATATTGGAGAAGGCAATGGCACCCCACTCCAGTACTCTTGCCTGGAAACTCTCATGGACAGAGGAGCCTGGTAGGCTGCAGTCCATGGGGTCACTAAGAGTTGGACACGACTGAGCAACTTCACTTTCACTTTTCACTTTCATGCATTGGAGAAGGAAATGGCAACCCACTCCAGTATTCTTGCCTGGAGAATCCCAGGGACGGCAGAGCCTGGTGGGCTGCCGTCTATGGGGTCGCACAGAGTCGGACACGACTGAAGCGACTTAGCAGCAGCAGCAGCATTCTATATATAATAAATATATAGTTAATAAAAGTGTATGTTGATGTATCAATAAGGGTGTTTTCATTTAAAATTGTTAAAGGAGAGAGTTCCTGCTCTGACAGAAGTAAGAACCTAGCTGTTAATCTCATTTTATCTCTATTTTAAATGTATGTTCTCAAACAATGATATATTTCTCCCTTTTAGAGAGTATTTAATACAGGCATAAATTTTCTGGTGTTTTTTAAAATTATAATTTTTATAAAGTAATAAATTTAAAGATTTAGTTTAGTGGAATTTTGCATTTGTATCTATCTATTTGATGTTGAGTATGTACATTTGAAGTACACAAAACTATACTTTTATTATGTCTATTTTCATTTCTACCCCACAACCTTCTAATAAAACAACAACAAAAACAAACAAACAAACAAACAAAAACCCAAGGCCAGAAAGAGCAAAGGGTGAGAATAAAGAGGAGAAAAGAATGAACACAGGATTGAGTGGTACCCTGTGGCAAGGCCGCTGTTAGTCCCTTACACAGACTCTTCAGGTCAGTGCTTAGACAAATGTGATGGGGTTAGTCATGTTATCCCCATTATAAAACAAGGACATTGGGGTTCAGAGTGGCTAAGTAATTTGTCTATGGCCATACTATTAGACAGAATTTGAAACTAGGCTTCTTTGGTCCCAAAGCTTTATTCTTCCTCTTAAATAACTATCAAGGAGCCATCATATTCTCTCAACTTGAGTTTCCCAGAAAGCAGTTCAGTTCAGTTCAGTCACTCAGTCGTGTCCGACTCTTTGCGACCCCATGAATTGCAGCACGCCAGGCCTCCCTGTCCATCACCAACTCCCGGAGTCCACCCAAACCCATGTCCATCGAGTCAGTGATGCCATCCAACCATCTCATCCTCTGTCGTCCCCTTCTCCTCTTGCCCCCAATCCTTCCCAGCACCAGGGTCTTTTCCAATGAGTCAACCCTTCGCATGAGGTGGCCAAAGTATTGGAGTTTCAGCTTCAACATCAGACCCTCCAATGAACACCCAGGATTGATCTCCCTTAGGATGGATTGATTGGATCCAGACCCTGAGATATTTTATTTAAAATAAAAGAAGAGGAGTGGGAAAAAAGGAAGGGGCAGGGAAAGTGGGAAACCCAATACAAGGATGAGTTATTGGTTTGACCACTACTGCAGACAATCTCTCTTCTATCTCACTGGAACATTCTGAGGAGCCTTATGAATTGTGTCCCAAAAACGCCTGCCTGGTAGACAAAAAAGGGAACTATGTATTCATTAGCTTCTGTCATCTATTGGTCAAGGGATGGCCCAAGGCATTACTGACTCTCTTACTTCTGGGTTGCAATGTGGTAGTGCCATTATTCCCCTAGGTATATTGTGTCTGGCATAAGAGAAAACCTGGAACGGGACGTGAGAGGTATGTGATGAGGGCACAGGTGAGACACTATCAGATTTACACCCAGGGGAAGCTACACGAAGACTCCATGGAACTTGATGCCTCAGCAGTGGGCTACAGCAGGAGTCAGGTAAGAGGATGTGAAATAGTGTGTGACAGGTATCCAATATACACACACCAAGAATGCTTTGGTAGTGTAGACCAGATTGGGAAACCATTGCCAGGAACATACCTCTTCTTGTAGCAGAGATTTCAGCCTAAACCTAGGCCTTTTCTTTTGCTGGAGTTCATGTCCAGGCATGTTTGGCAAACTAATGGAACAGACCTGAGAGAATCTATTTATATGTATCAATATGGAAGAGCCTAGAAAGAGATATTAAGAGATGGAGGGAATCAGATGGTCCTGTTCCATGACAAGGTCTTAATTCCATGGAAAAAGGGGCTCAGGCAGAAAGGGCAAGATCTGTTTCAAAACCTTGATACCCAGCTACACCAGCTCTGTAAAGGCCCTGGTGACAGTGTGAAAAAGTTAGGGAAGCTGAGCATTCTTCCCACTTCTGCTTCTGGTTCTACAGTAGGAAGATCAAATGTTTATAATGCAATAAACCCAGTTTGAGTGCTTCCAAAAATGCTGTTCCATGTGGCCCTGTATATTTAGAGACCAAGGAAGTTTCTTGAGATGTTAGTAGCTGTCATTACTGGGGAGTGGTCAGTGAGGGATGGAACTCAGAGTCTAAACCAGTCTCCAGAGATAGCACAGGAGTGGTCCAACCAGTAGGCAATAGGAAGACTTGGCAAGTGAGCTGAGTTCAGTATTCAGTTGCAGATAGATAGCTTTAGTACAGGTGGCTATTTAAGAAAGAGAGGAGATCCAGTCATGGAAACTTGGTAAGGAGGTTACACCAGGGTTATTCCAGGCCCAGAGGAAGTAGCATTCAGGGTAGGAATCCAAGATGCAGCTCAGGAAAACATGAGGAGAGTCAAAAATCCTAAAGGGACTATAGCCAGTCACTGGAAATAATGAGCCTTGAAACTAACTCACAGCTTCCTTTAGTTCATCTGCCTACTGCTGCTGCTGCTAAGTCGCTTCAGTCGTGTCCGACTCTGTGCGACCCCATAGACGGCAGCCCACCAGGCTCCGCCGTCCCTGGGATTCTCCAGGCAAGAATACTGGAGTGGGTTGCCATTTCCTTCTCCAGTGCATGAAAGGGAAAAGTGAAAGTGAAGTCGCTCAGTCGTGTCCAACTCTTAGCGACCCCATGGACTGTAGCCTACCAGGCTCCTCTGTCCATGGGATTTTCCAGGTAAGAGTGCTGGAGTGGGGTGCCATCGCCTTCTCTCGGGCTCATCTGCCTAGGGTAGGTCCAAATGCCCAGAGGGAGGTAAAGAGGCTGTTTACTTGCTGAACAGGCAAGCCAGCAGCAGGGACAGTGAGTCAAGCTGCTCTTCACAGTTGAATTATCAGTAAACTCTGTGTGTCTGAATCCACCAGGATTCATGAAGCAGGGCCCAATTGGTGAAAGCCTATCTGCAACAGGCCTTATAGGAGAAGACTTGTAGTCTGTGTCTGTGAAGAATCCCTTCTCTTCTTCTTCTTCTAGTAGAACTACTTTCTTTTTTTCCCTTTTTCTTTATCCTTCCAGTTTTATTGAGATATAGTTGGCATATAGCATTGTATAAGGTTGGGCTTCCCTGGTAGCTCAGCAGTAAAGAATCCACTTGCCAGTGCAGGAGAGATGGATTCATTCCCTTGGTTGGGAGGATCCCCTGCAGAAGGAAAGGGCAACCCACTCCAGTAGGCTTGTCTGGGAAATCCCACAGACAGAGGAGCCTGGTGCACCACAGTGCATGGGGTCACAAAAGAGTCAGATGTGACTTAATGACTAAACAACAACTGTATAAGGTTAAGATGTATAACATAATGGTTTCACTTGTACATAAGGAAATGATTATCACAATGAGGTAAGCTTGGGATTAAGGTTAGGTTTAGGGTTAGGATATCTCACTGTGGTTTTGATTTGCATTTCCCTGATGACTAGTGACATTGAGCTTCAAGTGTCTGATGGCCATCTGCATGTCATCTTTGGAAAAATGTCTATTCAGATCCTCTGCCCATTTTTCAATTAGGTTGTTGGTTTTTCTGATGTTGAGTTGTAAGACCTCTTTGTATATTTTGCATATTAGCCACTTATCAGATATATTTGCAAATATTTTCTCTCATTCAGTAGGTGGCCTTTCCATTTTGCTGATAATTTCTTTTGCTATGCAAAAGCTTTTTAGTTTGATGTAATCCCATTTATTTTTGCTTTTGTTTCCCTTGCCTGAGGAGACATATCCAAAAATAAAAAATCATGAAGTCTGATATCAAAGAGAGTATTGCCTATATTTGCTTGCAGATGTTTTATGATTTCAGGTCTTACATTTGGGTCTTTAATTGATTTTGAATTTATTTGCATGCATGGTAGGAGAGAGTAGTCCAGACTGACTCTTTTGCATGTAGCTGACATGTGACCTAAGCTCAATCAGAGTGCTTTGTTCCCCTGGTTTGGGGAAATGCAGGAAACCTCAAAAGACCAATCAGATTCTCCCTTGAGATTTGCCATTTAGGTGCCTAATTAGAGAACAGTGCTCTCCCAGTCTAGGGATCACAAACTGTAAAGATGAAATCAATGGGAGTGTTTCCTGTCACCTTTCCTGGATGCATGAGGAAAACCATCTACAGTTACAATGAGTTCAAAGTCCAGAGAAAATAAGAAATAAAGGGAGATGAGAGTGAGGTAGAGAGAGAGAGAGGGTCCTAAGGACATTACTTAGGCCCTGAATCCAGCCATGCCTGAAGCAAAAGACATCCCTGCTCTTTCATGAACCAATAAGTCGTCTTTTCCTTAAGCCAGTTTCCAGACTATTTCAACTGAGGTTCTGTCATTTGCCATGTAAGGGAATAGGCTAGTTTATTTGTTTATTTAGTGCTTCATAGTGATACATATCTATTGCCTCCATTTGTAGATAACCTGAAATTTAGAGTTGGGACAGAAAATACTTGCTCAAGTTTGGCCTTTATGCTCTTCACAAGGACACATTGACCACTTGGGTAAACACAGAGCTAATGCTTCCGATCCGGCAAAATCTCAGTGATATCGTATCTGTGTCATTGCCCAGCCCTGCTTTTGACATATGCTTGTTCTTTGGAGTTCACTGCTCCCTTTTTCCCCTTGGCCTTCTCAAACTATGGGTGAGATCCTCAGCTCTTTCTACTTTGAATCTTCCTTGTTGTCCATGAGTTTAAACCTACAATTCAAATCCTGACCTTTCTCCTGAAACCAGATCCCTGTATTTAATTTCCATTTGTGGGTTCAGTGATCAGTTTACACTCAGCAAGTCTGAGACAGAATTCCTGGTAGTGTGGATGGCGTCACCATTGCACCCATCATCAACCCCTGACAACTCCAAAGTTATCCCTGTGGTCCTTTCTCTCATCCTCATGTGCACTAAGTCAAGGAGACATCCTTCATGATGCCTGCATGTGCCAGGAGCTGTGTGAGGTGCTGGAGGGAGACGAACAATCAGACATGGTCCCTGACCTGAAGAGTTTGCATTCTAACAGAGAGCAATCCAAGGCAGAAAGTGCTGAGTGCTACAAGAGCGACAGCCAAGAAAGGACGAAGGCAGCCTGATAGAGGGCAGCATTCACGTCTCCTGCTGGGGAAGAATTTCACAGACCGTGAAGGGACAAGGACATCATGAGAGAAGGGAGCCAGGAGAGCAATTGATTGAAGTGATGTTGGAATGACGACTCTGTTTGCTGGTTAGTGGCGATGGCTGGGGGAAGCATTGGGGAAACATGGTTGAGGTCAACAGTGTGGGTGGGGCACAGAAAAGCCAATCACAGTCCCCTTGTTTCTTGTCTTCCCATATCATGGAGCTAGAAAACTGAAATATCAGCTTCCCTTGCAATTATGCATGAGCAACTAGGGCCAAAGAGAGTAAAGAAGAGTGTAAGTTGATGAAAGTCGTGGGAAAGCATTTAAAAAGTAGACAGCCTGTGCTGGCATGCTCACCGTGGGCTTCCTCTCCCCACTTCTTCCTAGTTCAGAGCACATGTCATTACTTGTGGAAACAGCAGCCATCCTGGCACCATGAGACCCTCCAAGAATGAGGATAGGTTTGTGTGATGGCAGAGGAGAAAGCCAGAAATCTCCTGCTTCCTCAGTGACATCATCTGGCTACTGTTTCCCCCACTTCCCCACATGCCTTGTGCATGAAAAAAAAAAAATTCCTATTTGAGTAAAGTCACTGTTAGTCAGATTTTCTTTAGCTCACAGCTGAATAAAATGCCAACATATAAGCCATATGTTAGAAATACTGCATGCCATTCTAGAGAAATAGAAGTTTATTCTATAAGGAAGAAAGAGGCAGAAAGCACTTTGCATAGAATTTAGGGAGGTGCCATTATCAGAAAGCCCTCTCCTTTTGCTGCTCACTGTCCATAGCTTTTCCATAGCTCAGTTCAGTCTCCCCCTGTTCATGAAAGCTTCTGTCCCTTGTCTTAGCCAAGGTTATCCTCACTGCCTTCTGGGAAATTATCAAGTGTAGCTTAGTGACATGTATTGTTATTGATTTTGCATGGATATATTATATTAATATTATATATGTAATATATATACATATACATATATATATAAAATGTATGCTCAGTAGGACTGTAAGTGCCTTGCAGGTAGTGGCCATGTTTTATCCTTTCACTCTTGAAGTGCCCAGGCTGGAGAAAAATCACACATTGTTTTGGTGCTTGAGCACAGGGGTCTCGAGTTTGAACCCTGACTCCATTGCGTAGATCTTAGGCAAAATTTTTAACCTCTTTAGGCCTAAATTTCCTTATCAGGGGAACAAAGGTTGATAGTAGAGCTTGACTCACACAGTTGTGAGGTTCAAATGAAGTATCTCCATGAATTCTTAGCATCGTTTTAGTCATTGTTAAATACGTAGTCTGATTGCTTTAATAACCTCCCTGAGTCCAGTGTACATTCCAATGTGACTTTGCTGCTTTTCCCATCGTGGGGTGGACTCTACTTCCCTGACCTTGAATCTGGACATTCTTTGGCCAATAGAATGTGGCAGAAGTGAGGCTGTGCTAGTTCTCAGCCTAGGTCTCTAGAGGCCTGGCACATCTCCATGCTTCTCTCAGTGCCTCTGAATTTACCATAAGAACAAGTCCAAGGGGGTGGCTGGAGTTGCCACTTCATGAAGCAGAGGTGAGTCTTCCCAGAGAAGGCACTCAGATCAGCCAATCTGCTGGCTAGCTACATACACAAGAGAGAGTCCAGCCAAGATCAGAAAATCCACTCTGGAAACCCACACATTTATAAGCAGTTCAGTTCAGTTCAGTCGCTCAGTCATGTCCGACTCTTTGCGACCCCATGAATCGCAGCACGCCAGGCCTCCCTGTCCATCACCAACTCCTGGAGTCCACCCAAACCCATGTCCATCGAGTCGGTGATGCCATCCAACCATCTCATCCTCTGTCGTCCCCTTCTCTTCCTGCCCCCAATCCTTCCCAGCATTAGGGTCTTTTCCAATGAGTCAACTCTTCGCATGAGGTGGCCAAAGTATTGGAGTTTCAGCTTCAACATCAGTCCTTCCATTGAACACCCAGGACTGATCTCCTTTAGGATGGGCTGGTTGGATCTCCTTGCAGTCCAAAGGACTCTCAAGAGTCTTCTCCAACACCACAGTTCAAAAGCATCAATTCTGTGGCGCTCAGCTTTCTTCACCGTCCAACTCTCACATCCATACATGACCACTGGAAAAACCATAGCCTTGACTAGACAGACCTTTGTTGGCAAAGTAATGTCTCTGCTAATGAATGCTAGTTCTTGAAACTCAGTAAGTAAGGGGGAGATTTTTTTATACAGCAATAGCCAACTGATTTAAGTTATCAAAGAGAGAGGCAGGACTTTGCTGTTTCATTCACTGCTGTATCCCCAATACCTAGGACAGTGTATCACATGATCAGGTGCCCAATATATGTGTTGCATAGATTCTTGACTGTAATTATGATTACTATTATCTTAAAGGGTCATGCTGCTGCTGCTAAGTCGCTTCAGTCGTGTCCGACTCTGTGCGACCCCATAGACGGCAGCCCACCAGGCTCCGCCGTCCCTGGGATTCTCCAGGCAAGAATACTGGAGTGGGTTGCCATTTCCTTCTCCAGTGCATGAAAGGGAAAAGTGAAAGTGAAGTCGCTCAGTCGTGTCCGACTCTTAGCAACCCCATGTACTGTAGCCTACCAGGCTCCTCCATCCATGGGATTCTCCAGGCAAGGGTACTGGAGTGGGGTGCCATTGCCTTCTCTGTTAAAGGGTCATAGTGACAAGGAAATGAGATGATGTGGGAAGAGCATTTAGTATTGCTCCTGGCACACAGTGACTTTTCAATAAATATTAGCTATTAATCAATGACTGACCAATTGATTAACACATTTTGTATTAACATAAGACCAGCTGATGAGTAATGCTGTCCTGAGCTCAGTGAATGAAGCAATCCTCTCTGTCCATCGGAAAACCTAATATTAACCACAGTTAGGTCTTTAGTTTATAATTTTAAATAGATGGGCTTCCCTGATAGCTCAGTTGGTAAAGAAACCACCGGCAATGCAGGAGAGCTCAGTTCAATTCCTGGGTAGGGAAGATCCACTGGAGAAGGGATAGGCTACCCACTCTAGTATTCTTGGGCTTCCCTTGTGGCTAAGCTGTTAAAGAATCCGCCTACAATGCGGGAGACCTGGGTTCAATCCCTGGGTTGGGAAGATCCCCTAGAGAAGGGAAAGGCTACCCACTCCAGTATTCTGGCCTAAAGAATTCCATGGACTCTATAGTGTATGGGGTTGCAAAGAGTTAGACACGACTGAGTGACTTTCACTTTCTTTAAATAGATAGATGATAAATAGGTAGGTAGATGGATAGATAAGTAATAAATTAACTGCCCAGGCCACTATGTGTTGAGTCCCAAATGGCTCTCAGTATGCTGCTTCTTCCCCCCTAGATGCTGGGGAGCCCTCTCATCTGGGGCCCTGCTGGTCACCATGGGGGTCAGTGGTGTTTGTGTGGAGAGTCGGGGGAGTCACGGCATGAAGCCTGGGGTAATTCCTCTGTAACTGCACTAAGGGGCTGATCCTGCTTGCTAGCTCTGCTCTTTCTTTCATTTTGTATTTACACTAAAATGACTTTCTTTCATTTTATTTTGTATTTACACTAAAATGACTTTCTTTCATTTTGTATTTTGTAAAATGACTTTCTTTCATTTCATTTTGTATTTACACTAAAATGACTTTCTTTCATTTTGTATTTACACTAAGCAAGGCTAGGAATATTGTAATTGTCTGTGATGTTTTGAAAACACTTGTCACAAACCGAAGCCAAATGCTGATTAATGTCAAGTGTTTTGAAGAACCAAGCTTTTGGCTCATTAACTGGACTTGAATGGCATTACCCATCAGCTTCAAGTTCTGATAATTGCTCATCACAGATTGGTGCTAATTTAGTAATAATGGTGCTGACAGATTTGTGTGTTTTCCCCACACTAAACATTATGTATACGTATAAAGGCTAGTGCGAATGCCAGACAGAGCCAGAGTGAGAAGGCCTGATCCAGGTCTGCCACAATGTCAACGTGAGCAAGTCAGCTGAGCTCGTCTATCTCCATTTCCTTACATAAAACAAAGGGCTTAGAGGAGATGATCTTCAGTATCCTTCTTACCAAGATCCAGTGGGGTCACTATTATGTTCTTTGGTCTTGAATCCCATAATAAGCATTGATTCATTTTAGGAAAGGCACAAACAGGGGGCTAAACTGATATCCATGGAATATGGGCAAGGATGGCAGCTTACTTCCTTTCTCCTCTGCACCTTTTCTATATTAAGAGGGAAAGAAATGTTCCCTGTGGGGCTTGCAGGATAAGCCCTTAATCAAATGTTACATACCATCTGTTTGAGACAGTATTTGGTAAGTCAACTTAAGTAGCTATAATCACTGTGGAATCTGAAACTGCTTCCTGTTATCCTGTCTATTTTCTGAAGAAGAGGAAGGTAGTTGAGTTTCTTAAACCAGCACAAAATAGTAATATTCCAAGGGAGAAAGACACTTATTTTGAGGCTCATACTTTGGAACTGTTTATTGAGTTTGCCTTTCTTTTTCTCCCTATTCTCCCATTTATTTACACTGCTTCCTCCTCTCGCCCTTTTATATCAAAATTATCAGCCCCCTCAATGTGGCTTACTGACTTCCTCTCTGTTCCCATTCCTTGGCATAATCCTTGGGGATTTCAACATACTTGTGGTTATTCTTACCCTGGCATTAGAAGAGGACCAGGCCCAGAGATGTTAATGATTGGTCAAGATGGCATTTCTGGTTCATGCCAGAGGATGATAGATTATCATGGGGCTTAATTCAAGAAGTATATATTGAGTGCTTCACAGGGTGTGGGCTCATGAGATGCTCCCCAGCAGGTGTTGGAATATAGAGCTTAGGCTGCCTATCCTGCTCTTAGGAACTCTCTGCTCTGGTAATTTGTTTCTCTAGTTTGAAGACTAGGAAAGTAGCTTCAAAAGCTGCCTTAGTTTTCCTTCCAACAACAGATACATTTTCTTAAAGGCCCTCTTTCTCTTCTACTGGCTGAATAACATATAAAATACCACCCTTTTCTATCTGAAAGGCTGGGGTCATCTTCTGGAGTCATCGGCTCTTTCCTGCCAGCTGGGGAGGTGGTGACAGCCAAGTAGATGGTGGAGATCATCTTGAGTTCACCATTGGTCCAAGTCCTTGGGGTTGGTTTACCCAGCAATGGGCATCACCATAAGTCCTATGCCTCCCAGGATATTAAGTGTCATATAAACACTGCTCTACCAGGGCTGCCTTTTGAGTGTCTGTTGTCATCTGTCAGAAGGCAAGGCCATGGGCTGTTTGCTTGATGTAGAGACATGACGACACCTCTTCCTGGAGCTTTTCAAGTGCTTAAGTTCTCATCTTGGACAGCAGTGGTGCTGCAGTATCTGGAACTACTAAAGGACACTGATGAGAGAATGTGGGTTGTTGGGGACATGACCTTATAAGACTTACCTTGTACATTTGGGCATAACAGGGATGAGTAAAGACTGGGGGTGTGGAGGTACAGATTGCCTTTCCATGGTCAGAGAGAGGTCCTGGGGCTGAGAGAACTTGATGATCTGGTGTTCTGTACTATGTACTTTTCTTAAAAGCTGTGTGTACGGGGAGAGCTACCCTCTGTGTTAGTGCCGGCCCCAAGGGCTGTGTCAACTTTACTCTTAAAACCAACTTAAAATGGTGGATACTAGGTAGACTTTGGGCTTCTCTGGTGGCTCAGAGGGTAAAGAATCTGCTTACAATGCAGGAGACCCAGGTTTGATCCCTGACTTGGGAAGATTCCCTGGAGAAGGAAATGACAACCCACTCAAGTATTCTTGCCTGGAGAATTCCATGAACACAGGAGCCTGGCAGGCTACAGTCCATGGGATCACAAAGAGTTGGACACAACTGAGCAACTAAGCAGCAGCAGCAGGCAGACATTGTTACCCATGCTCCAAAGATGAGAACACTGAAGTAGAGTCTGGCCCAAGGTCACCCTGCAAGGTCTTCTTGGAGGCAGAAATAGAATCTGAGTCCTGACTCCTGACCCAGCTCTAAATGTTATCCCAACATGCCATGGCCAAAGGTGACAGGATGAGGCATTTAAATGTGAACGCCAACTTCTGGGTTCACTTATGTCTTTCTGTTCTTTAACTTGGCCTCTTGCTGCTGGTTCAGGGCAGCTTTAACTTATTGTTGTTTTCCTTAGGCTGGAGAGCGTTACCACACTTCCTGGTTCTGACCTCCAATGGGGGAGTTTGGAACCTAGCGCCAGCATTTAGATCATACTTGATCCAAGTGACAGCTCCAAACTATGAGAGCTGAAAGTTTTGAGTCTTCCTCTTTTAACCCTATCAGATAGAACTGGTCTTTCGTGCATGATTTGCAATAATGAAGGAGATTCAGACAACCATCACCTGTCATAGATCCCTGCTGGGGAGGCACCAAGAGGGTGCTAGGACCCAAATTTGAAGGGCAAAGTATGCTGGATTCAAATCCCAGCTGCATTGTTTCCAGGGTGTGTAATATTGGGCAAATCTCTTTAACCTCTCTGTAGCTCAATACCCTGTTCTGTAAAATGGATATAAAGAATCCCTTAGGATGAGATCATCTTTGCAATGTCCCTGTCACATAAAACGTTTCAGGAACTGTTGGTTTCTTCAGCTCTCCTCACCCTACACATATGTTGAATACAGTAACCATATTTTGAACCTCACATTAAAAGAATAAATATTATGCCTAGAGAAGCTAAATGACTCAAGAGCTAGCAAAAATTAGGTCTTTAGGGTTAGCTATGCCACATGCCAAGTATAGATTTCCTGTTAATGAGCTTTAAATATATTAATGAGAGAATGCTTTTATTCCTTGGATGGAAGCACAATATTTTGTGCCACTGGTATCCATGAAGAAGTACTGACATAGGCAGATCCCCATAAGTTGTGCAATGTGAGTGAACTGAATCTTTTTTCTTCTAATATCACCAAGGGACTTGATCCCAAAGGGGAAAAATATACCAATGTATGCCATACCCTGCCATTGTAATTATTGATGACTTAAACTGAAGCACAGCCTTTTACATAGGAGGTTTATGATCAAGAATTAAGAAATCTAAAAATGTTAAACCACAGGATAGACTTTTACCTTTAAATCTAATCCATTTGAAATGACTTCAATACTTTAAAAAATTGGAGAAGGCAGGAGGCGTTACATTCTGCTGTAATTCTCTCTTTTTCCTCCCTGAGTCAAAAGGCAAGTCTGTCTTACCTACTTTATGGTCCACAATATGCATTTAACTAAACTCCCTCTATTTGTTACACACTTAGATTGGCAGTGGGCAAGTGGGTAGATGCAAAGCTTTGTGGCACAATCTTACCCTCAAAGAGCTTATACTTTGGTCAACCCTTTGGGTAACAGTCCAAATTAACTTGGCCAGAGCAATTGCAGGAAAGCAGGCTATTCTGTTTCTGTGTCCATCTCTTGGTTTCTCTCTCTCCCTCTTTGTAAAATAGGACATTAAGAAGTAAATGGAGAGGTCAGCTAATGTTCACCCTCAAATTGAATCCTAGATTATTGAGAATAAGCAGTTTTTTTCTCCCAAAAGTCAGAAAAATAAATTCAAGTGTCAGTAGTTATTTTAAAGTTGTATATTAGGAAAAATTAACTTAAATTCTAAATAATCATTATATAGAATTCTCAGGTAGAAAACAGTAGATTTTCAATTCTGTATCTACTGGAGAAGCAGGGCTGCCATTCAAGGGTATGACATTCCGAGTTCTCATTTGTATATGGGCAGGTACGGTGAATGCCCCTCTAGTTCGAGGCATGGAAGGTGATGGTGATAGTAGATGTATATCAACAGATCTCTACTAAACAATCATCTGGGCATATATAAGTAACAGGCATTCCTTCCAGCCAGCTCATATTCATAAAAAGTGGAAGAGGATATTTCCAGTGTTCTGTCCATAGGGCATGAACTCCATAGGGCTGCTTTCTTTTATTCAATTGCTTATTCACTCATTTGTTCATTCACTCACTCATTCCATCAAGGTGTCTCAAGTCAGAGAGGAAGGATATACCACAGCCATCCTGCGTGAACTAACAGTTCAGTTAAACAAGAGTTCTTGCCCTGTGCTCCATAGATTTCTGGTGAGTTTAAAGTTGGGCTTTAAAGATCAAGAAATACCTTGAAATTAAGTATAACCGTTGGTCTGAATGTGTGTGTATCAATCTTTCTGAGACAAGAACCATAGGCTTCACCAGAGAATCAAAGGGCTTGAGACCCAAAAAAAAGTCAACAAATAACTGGCCAAGAGGGGGAGAAAACCCAGCCCAGCTCCAACAACCAACAGTAGGTTCTGTAACCCTGGCCAGAAGCCAGGTAGGTGGTTTCCCATGTTCCCTGCTCTAGTTCCCAAGCTACTCTTTCTTTGTATCTTCACTTTGAATTCCTAAAAAGTAAAATTTTATCAGCCCCATAAGTTCCCATAATTTCTATTGGGGCAGAGCCTTCTTGCCAGGATACCTCAAAGGGTTTTTGCCTGCCAATTGACTAACTTTGGTGGGTCAAGCACCAAAATGGCTCTATAATCAGTTATGCCAGGTTGGGTGGGGGAGTGTCACTGGGAACAGATCATGGCACTACTCTAAGCCCTTGTCAGGAGTCCTCCCTAGAGAGCTTATTGATGAGGACAGTCCCTGAGAAGTTAGTTGTACATGTGACAGTCCCTGCTCTCATGTGTGTAGAATCCTAAATCCATCCATTATAAAAGTATGGTTAGATAAGTTGGACCAAGCTATCCATTATCTTGCCAGATCCCTGTTGGGATTAGTTAGTAAGATGACTAGTTGTATTCTATTGTATGGTCATGGACTGCAAGAAAGCTGATTGTCCTGTGCATATTGATTAATAAAGCCTGAAACTTTGGCCTTTTTAGTCTTAGCAGCAACCCAGTTAACATGTAATAGTAACAGTGAAAAGCACAGACATTGGAACAAAGTGTCTTTATTACTGGTTCACCATAAACTCCTACTTGTCCCAAGTTAGGGATCCAAAACCAAATAAGATTTGCAACCTGCCCTTACAAGGATCATTTAAGAATAGAAGTTATATTGTTTGGTATAAATAGCTGAATTGAAATGGCAACGGGCTGTGGGCCAGAGGGCCGGAATTCTGGTGCTGACTCTGATGCTTACTGGTTGCATAAGCTTGGCTCTACTATTTGAATTCTCTGAACTGTAGTTTTTTTACTTTAAAATGGGCATAATAAAATGCACTCTGCTTGGCTCTATGGTTATCAGAGAAACTAAATAAGATAATATATGTAAAAATGCTTTGCTTTACATTGCCAGAGCAAAACAAGGCTTTAAAAAATTATTGCCTTAGTTTTTGGTATTGTTGGCAGAACGAACCATTCATTACTGGCGCCATGCTAGCTCCTATCATTAAACACATTCTTTGTCCTCTCAAGGTCTTTGCAAGTAGGTTGAAAAGACATCTGATCATGTTGGAAACACGTGTATTTTAGTGGTGTGCATTTGGTTTCAAAGGACATCTGATAAATTTAAAAGTTAAAAAGTACAAACTGAATATTAAAAGCACCAGTTAAAAGTTAATGAAGCAGGGCCCATCAAGAAAGAGAAGCTGTTTGCTAAGGGTGAGACAGTGCCTCTGTCTTTTGCAAGAAGTTTCAAACTGTCGAAATTGTGCTAGAAACTTCCAAAGGAATGGATTGGATTCTAGTTGTATTAAATTTCATAGAAGACTCTTTGACCATGGCACCCAAAGTCCAGAACAATTATGGGTTTGAATGGTTTATTTATGCTGAATAAAGTGTGTGAACAAGAGTTCCTTTTCTGATTTTAGTCTGTTACGATGAGGTCTATGAATAGGTCATTCACATAGCAAAGTAGCAGACGCTTTCTTTTGAGGACTTTTGATTTTCCACATATTCTTAGTACTGTCTGGGTCATTGAGGGCTTAAATTGTTTATGTTCTTGAGTATTACTGAACTTTCTGTCTCCAGTATCCCCAGTGGGAGACTGAGATTTTTGGGGGCAGGAACTGTGTTGTATTACTAAAAATACTTAAAGTGCTATACTGGATATCACATTAAGAGAGCACAAGTCTTGTCAAGGCAAAATTTTGAACAGGAGATAGTTACCTGTTTTTGTCCTTTCTGAGTTTCAGAGTCTTATTGATAATAAATAATTATATATGATTTGCTGCATCAGGTATCTGTATGTAATAGCACCTGAAGTGATTTCTTAACTGGGTTTAATACAGTCAACAAAAGGAAATGACTACATCTACTCATTGAAGTAAAGATTGTACACAGTTTACTAACCATATTTAGAAACAAGGAACTAACAAATATCCATAGAGTGGTAGTATTCACCACGAGTTACCTTTTACTAAGGCCTGCCAGTCATGATCAACCAGCACTGGGGTTAAAGAACTTAGGCTCTGGGGTCAGGCAGACTTGAGTTTGAATTTCAGCTCCATCACTAATTAGTTGTGACCTTGGTCAACTTACTTAATTCATTTAAACCTCTGTGTTGCCATCAGGAAAATGGGGACAATGATATTGCATTCTCATTAGGGGCTGTTGGGAAGATTAAATGAGGCAATTGTACCAAAGCACTTAGCAGTGTGCTTGGCACAGAAGACGTGATTAATGCCTAGTAGCTATTACTATTAGTCAAGAAATTAGTCTTTGAGCTGCTCCAAGTTTTAGTCCATTTAATGTGCCCCTAGTTGTCCTTATCTCAATGGCTCTGTTCTTGGGCTTCCATTCTTGCTTCTTCCTTTGTTGATCATTACATATTATTCTTGTCTTTGTGTTTGAACCCTGGGAACAGCTGCACAATGCAAGTTCTTTCCCTGCCCTGAGTTAAGGTTGGACATGTTTCATCTCCTGACTGCCTGCCAGGTCAGCAGTGAGTCTGTATGCCACTGTGATTGGAGGAGGATTTAAACCTCTATAGGCCAAAAAGGGTCACTTTCCTCTGGGAATGTGAATGAAAACAGACTCCCCTTCAACTCAGGGGTCTCACTGTATAGCTCCATTAAATAGCCCAGCAGCAGGGACTCTGCACAGGACAGTTTAATCATTTCATGCCCAAAGCCATATGGCAGAAAGCAACTTAACATTGGGTACTGAGACTGCTCCATTAAATAAATGCCTTTTAATTTAATAATTATTAGTGTTACATAGATGCTGACTTCAAGTATGGCCTTGAGGGAGATGTGAAAACTGGAATGTTCTTTAAAACTCTACTCTGGTGATAGGCTTCTGTCTGATTGACATCTCTTGACTAGCCCAGAGTGAGAGTGCTTTTTGGGTTTAAGGATCATTTACTTCATAGAAAATCTGGTTACTTACAGGGCTGGTGTTCCACTGCTGTGAGTTGGATATCAGAATCTCACTGTGGGCTCTGAGGTTTATGCCAGACCTGGTTAGTCTGGCCAGGAAGAATGTTAAGAGAGAGGATGTGAGTCATCTCAAGTAAGCCTGAAATGGGTTGATACAGCTCTGCTGTGTGAAAAACCTAATCCCAGAAACACACTATCTTACCTTAGGCCTGTTGAATTAGAGGGAAAAAGAGCTCTCTTCCTATGAATTTATGCCTGTTCTTTGCTGAAGTTCCAGACTTCTCCCAGCCTTCCCCCTGCTTTCTCTCCCAGCACTGTTGGCAGACTGAAGGCTTTTAGATTCAGGTCAAGGAATTATAGTTACATCTTGCCCACTAGGTTAGTGTTACAAATGTGTTAGTTAATCAGAACCCTCAAGCACAGAGGAATAATGATCATCCCTGAGAATTTTAATATAGTTTGAAAATAGAATAAATTTTGTAATGTTGCCAGATGATTTCTAAAGAGTCCAATTCTGACTAAACTGAAAGTTCCTTGGGAGGAAGGACTACTTTCAGTGTTTGTATTGGCCACATCTAGCCGATCGCAAACCTACTATACATATCTGTTGGGTGGATAGGTGGATGAAGCTTCTGTAATATACTACTAAAAGTACTGTAGTTTACGTTTGATGGAAGAGGCAGCATGGAAGGGAATGAAATGGCTTTCCAGGAGGACAATAAGTGCCAACAAAGCAACGTGGAAGTATTCAGGAGAGATGAAGAGAAGCTGGTGAAGCCGACAAGAGTAAGTCTGATAAAATAGAAAGTCACTGGGACTTCCCTGGTGGTCCAGTGGTTAAGACTCCACCTTCCAGTGCAGGGAAGGTGGTTTTGATCCTTGGTCGGAGAACTAAGATCTCACATGCCATGGAGCAACTGAGTCCATGAGCCGCAACTACTGAGCCTGGGCACCTCAACTAGAGAGAAACCTGTGCACTGCAACTAAGGCCCAGTGCAGCCATAAATAAATATTAAATAACATAGAAAGCCACAACTGAGACTGGGAGACAAAGTTCCCTTCTAAACAAAAAGTCAAGCCTACTTTTTGTTTTAAAGAAATCCTCAAACATGACTAACATTCTTTTCTTGAGTCAAAATGTTGTCTCTGTTTCAGAAAAATTCCTTTATTTCTATACTATAGTTTGAGCATATTTCTATCTTTTGTTGAAGGAAAGGAGTGGGAAAAGCAATGTTCTTTCTGTAGAAAAAGACTCACTTTTTCTCATTTGTTTCTTAAAAGCAGGATTTCCAAGCAGGATTAGACCATCCCATAACAGTTTCCTCTAGAAGCAAGTATGCAGAAGAAGGTTTGAGGTAAATTTAGTCCTTAAGTCCCACAGTTGTACTGTTCTTGTAAATATTTCACAATACCCTGATAAAGCCCCTCCATCTGCCTAGTGAAAGATAGCCTACGTTTCTTCTTTGCTTTCAGCAGCCTCTCTAAGAACTTGAGACATTAAACCTCAATACATTAACAGTGGCTACTGAAGATTTAGTTTCAAAACCATCAATTACTCTCAGCCCCACCTTAGAAGTATTAAGGGAAAGCCATCCTGTAAAGTTATAATTAGAGATTGAAAGTGCTGACCAGAAAGCTCATAGCCCTTTTTTAGATGTTCCTGGGGCTTGCTCAATTTCAAAAGGCTATTGGGAGAACATCATTAAAAGCAATGAGAAAAAGATCTAAGAATTTCAGCCTGGGAGAAAGGTAGCAGTCAGAAGTATTTTGATTAGAAACTTGTTCCCACAGCCTTCCTGTGAGACCATGAATGAAAAGTGCTACAACATAAGACTGCAGGACATCCAGAGTTCCTTTCTGTATTAAACCCTTTTGGATGCAGACTTAGGCATCTTCATTCTACTCCGCGGAAAAGTTAGAAGACTAGTGCCCATATGGGAATTATTTATGGTGTGAAGAATCAGAGAGCAGGGCCTAAGCACATGCCTAAGAACTTGTGAAATATTTGCTACAACTTAGTAAGGTTGGCATAGTTTCCATTTCTGTCACCCTAAATAAAGGGTCGGTGATTTTCAGCACATTTAGTCTATGATTTAACTCATAAATGCGTGTAGAGGATCTACTGTATGCTAGGAGAAGCCCTACTGTTACTGTGTGCTTTGTGAAGACATAAAGACTGGCCTTGCTTTCAAGGAGCTCATAGTCTAGCAAAAGGAGTGCATGCCTGCTCAGTCACTTCAGCTGTATCCAACTCTTTGCAACCCTATGCACTGTAGCCCACCAGGTTTTTCTGTCCATGGGATTCTCCAGGCAAGAATACTGGAGTGGGTTGCCATGCCCTCCTCCAGAGGATCTTCCTGACCCAGGGATCGAACTCGTGTCTACTGCATCTTCTGCATTGCAGACGGATTCTTTAACACTGAGCCACCAGGAAGACAAGTAAATAGGAAAGTGATGAACGTAAGATGTTCAGTGAGGGGCAAGAACAGGGAGACAAAGAGCTGTTTCTGTTTGTGTGGAAAGTGGCTGCCCTTTGATGGCAATACCATCCAAAAAAACCTGAAATACCACACTTAGTCCTATGTAACCCTTAGTCTCCCTGTGAGCCTTCACATACTTTGCTTCCTAACTCTTCATCTAAACCTAGGGCCAGGATTGGGAGTGCTCTCTATTGGACTGTGTTAGAAATAACAGTAGCATTCAGTGGAACTTCCAGATGTTCAAGCTGGGTTTAGAAAAGGCAGAGGAACCAGAGATCACATTGCCAACATTCACTGGATCATAGAGAAAGGAAGGGAATTCCGGATAAACATCTACCTCTGCTTCACTGAGTATGCTAAAGCCTTCGACTGTGTGGATTATAACAAACTGTAGAAAACTCTTAAAGAAATGGGAGTACCAGACCATCTTACCTGTCTCCTAAGAAAACTGTATGCAGGTCAAGAAGCAACAGTTAGAACCCTATATAGAACAACTGACTGGTTCAGGATTGAGAAAGGGTATGAAAAGGGTGTTTATTGTCACCCTGTTTATTTAACTTATATGCAGAGCACATCACGTGAAATGCCTGGCTGGATGAGTTACAAGCTACAATCAAGATTGCTGGGAAAAATATCATCAACCTCATATATGTGGATTATACCACTCGAATGGCAGAAAGTGAAGAGGAACTAAAGAACTTCTTGATGAGGGTAAAAGAGGAGAGTGAAAAAGCTGGCCTAAAACTCAATATTAAAAAAAAAACTAAGATCATGGCATCTGGTCCCATCACTTCATGGCAAATAGAAGAGGAGAAGGTAGAAGCAGTGACAGATTTCTTCTTCCTAGGCTCTAAAATCACTGTCGATGGTGACTGCAGTCGTGAAATTAGAAGATGATTGCTTCTTGGCAGGAAAGCCATGACAAACCTAGATGGTGTGTTAAAAAGCGAAGACATCACTTTGCCGACAAAAGACCATATAGTCAAGGCTATGGTCTTTCCAGTAGTCATGTGGTTGTGAGAGCTGGACAACAAAGAAGGCAGAGTGCCTTTTGAACTGTGGTGCTGCAGAAGACTCTTGAGAGTCCCTTGGAAAGCAAGGAAATCAAACCAGTCAACCTTAAAGGAAATCAACCCTGAATACTCTTTGGAAGGGCTGATGCTGAATCTGAAACTCCAATAATTTGGCCACCTGATGCAAAGAGCCAACTCATTAGAAAAGACCCTGATGCTGGGAGAGATTGAAGGCAGAGGGAGAAGAGGGTGACAGAGGATGAGATGATTGGATGGCATCACCGATTCAGTGGACATGAACTTGGGCAAACTCCAGCAGACGATGAGGGACAGGGAAGCCTAGAGTGCTGCAGTCCATGGGGTCGTAAAGTTGGACACGACTCATCAATTAATGATGTCTGCCAAGGGTGTGGGAAGCAGTGGGTGGCCATATGTGAGTTTTATGTTTGCCAACCCTAGACTATTCTCAGTGAGCTATGTTTGCAGTGTAATGATAGCATATAAAGCTAAAATTCATTCAGTTGTAACTTGAATTAATAGTTGCGTTTTTGATTTTCCCTAACATTAGTAATTTTCACTGACTTTACCAGCACTTTGTAACTATGACAGATATGCTTTAGTATTGATGGATACTAAGAGTCTTGGGATCAGATGTAAACATACAATTGTGGAACAAAGATGATCCATTTGGATTGTTTATCTACTGGAGAATGCATCTTACAAGACCTTTACATTTCCTGTGTTCTGGCTTGATACTCAACTAATACCCTTCTCGTTGCTAATCTGATTCTTTGTTTCTGGATAGGAAGGATCCTGGTTGATTGAAAGTAATATTATTGTTACTGGAAGGCTATTTCTCAAATGGGGAGTATATACTAGCTTTTTAGAGTTATATACTGGTTCTTTCTAAGTATAAATTTTAAGGTGATTGATCACTCTTGGGAGCTTGGTTAATTAAGTTTCTTAGTTTGGTCCTGAATAGAACCATGGCACTCCCACACCAAGAATACTCTCTCCCATAGAACTCTCACTCCAAGAAGCAATAGGGGCTGGTTTGCTTGCTTGTTGATAATTGAAAGCTGATCTATGTTCTTAACAGCATTGATAAAAATGCTGGTCACTGTCACTCTTAATAGTAGATGATCTTATAATTGGTGACAAAATGATTCAATTACATTGATAGTAATATATCTTTCTGATTCAATGTAATCGAGTCATTTGCCACCAGTTATAAGATCATAAGCTTTTTTTAAATTTAAAACGTGATTACAGGAAGAGTCAGATTTAAGGCATGGCCAAAACTTTGTTATTAGTGGATTTCAACAGCCCCACAAAAACATTTTTGGTGAGTAAACATCATTCTTAACATTAGAAATTAATCACACAGAAATGTTCAGCGGCAGAATAAATATAAAGAAGTATAAGAAAAATAGCTTTATATTCTAGAGGATATGATCTAGTTGGGTACATAAAAGACAAGAATAATAATCAAACAAGGTAGTATATACTGTGTTGCATATATAAATAAATATGCATGCTAGAGCTGCTCATACTGGCTTTCACGGAGCCAATTGCTAAATTTTCTGAAGTATTGCAAGCTAGCTGCTAAATGTAGCCATTGTTAAAAATTAAATTATATTCAACAGTATGTGAACTGAGAACTCCCAGGTGTTCAAGCTGGATTTAGAAAAGGCAGAGGAACCAGAGATCAAATTGCCAATACCCATTGGATCATCAAAAACACAAGAGAATTCCAGAAAAACATCTACTTCTGCTTCATTGACTACACTAAAACCTTTGACTTTGTGGATCACAACAAACTGTGAAAAATTCTTAAAGAGATGGGAATACCAGACCACCTGATCTCATGAGAAATCTGTATGTAGGTCAAGAAGCAACAGTTAGAACCGGACGTGGAGCAATGGACTGGTTCCAAATTGGGAAAGGAGTACATCAAAGCTATATAGTGTCACCTTGCTTATTTAACTTTTATGCAGAGTACCTCATACAAAATGCTGGGCTGGATGAAGCACAAGCTGGAATCAAGATTGCCAGGAGCAATATCAGTAATCTCAGATAAGTGGATGACACCACTCTTATGTCAGAAAGAGAAGAGGAACTAAAGAGCCTCTAGATGAAAGAGAAAGAGGAGAATGAAACAGCTGGTTTAAACCTCAATATTCAAAAAATGAAGATCATGGCATCCAATCCCATCACTTCATGGCAAATAGATTGGGAAACAATGGAAACAGTGACAGACTTTATTTTCTTGGGCTCCAAAATCACTGCAGATGGTGACTGCAGCCATGAAATTAAAAGACGCTTGCTCCTTGGAAGAAAAGTTGTGACCAACCTAGGGGAGAAGGCAATGGCAACCCACTCCAGTACTCTTGCCTGGAAAATCCCATGGACAGAGGAGCCTGGTAGGTTGCAGTCCATGGGGTTGCTAAGAGTCAGACACAACTGAGTGACTTCACTTTCATTTTTCACTTTCATGCATTGGAGAAGGAAATGGCAACCCACTCCAGTGTTCTTGCCTGGAGAATCCTAGGGACGCAGGAGCCTGGTGGGCTGCCGTCTATGGGGTTGCACAGAGTCAGACACGACCGAAGCGACTTAGCAGCAGCAGCAGCAGACAGCATATTAAAAAGCAGAGACATCACTTTGTCAACAAAGGTCCACCTAGTCAAAGCTATGGTTTTTCCAGTAGTCATATATGGATGTGAGAGTTGGACTATAAAGAAAGCTGAGCACTGAAGAATTGATGCTTTTGAACTGTGGTGTTGGAGAAGACTCTTGAGAGTCCCTTGGACTGCAAGGAGATCCAGCCAGTCCATCCTTAAGGAAATCAGTCCTAAATATTCATTGGAAGGACTGATGCTGAAACTGAAGCTCCAATACTTTGGCCACCTGATGTGAAGAACTGACTCATTGGACCCTGATGCTGGGAAAGATTGAAGGCAGGAGGAAAAGGGGAAGACAGAGGATAATATGGTTGGATGGCATCACCAACTCAATGGATATATAAGTTTAAATAAGCTCTGGGAGTTGGTGATGGACAGGGAAGCCTGGCATGCTGCAGTCCATAGAGTCCACAAAGAGACAGACATGACTGAGTGACTGAACTGAACTGATATAAACTTATGATTAAATAGATTATATTAAAACAATGATAATAAAGACCTGAAACTCATGACTTCATAATCGTTTTACTACATTTTACTATCATCTCTGATCTTGAGTGCAATTATGTCTACTATATCTGTGCGGTGTGCTATAGTGTGTTTCTTCCAACTGTGTTCAGTGACATCATATTGATGGTGGCTTGAACTCAGCCATGGTGGGAGTTCTTACACCACAGAAATTGACAAGCACTCCAAACTGAGACTTCCTCCCTCCACCTCCCACCCCCAGCCAGTTGTTAAATATTTATCAGCATATCACTGTATATAAACCAAGTAGGAGAATAGATCTAAGAACAGTCACTGGGCAAAGAAGGATGAGATCACCTCAGGTTTGGGGATCAGGGAGGAAAGTTTTTGAAGCTGGCTTGGTCAAAACCACCCTCAAGGACATTTAAAACCAGGACAAACCACAGAATGCCCACATGTCCCTGAACATTTCCACACAGGTGAAAACAGGTTAACGTGAACTTTAAAAGCCCTTTTGAAGACAAAACAAAGTAAATAAAAAGCTGCAGTCAGCCTGAGGGGTGTGTGTGTGTGTGTGCATGTGTGAGTGTAAGGCATGTAAGGCAATCTCGCCCATTCTGGCTGAGGTGTCCTGAGATGATGAGATGATGAGTTAACCACAGTAAGGACCAGTAAAGAAGTAAAGATCTTTTGTGCTTCGCTTCCTTCCAGGAGCTGATGCCCCAGAGACAAGGTATTCCCTTCGATCTTGCTGTGTAACTACAATAGAAAAAGATAAATTTAAATGGAAAAAAAAGTAGGCTAATAGGATGTGTTTAGGTGGCTTCCTGCAAGTGGGAGAGGGACAGTCTTTGAACTAGCACCCTGGATCATCGTTCTTTTCTACCCCCACATCTTTGCCAACCTCTAAAAGCATCCTGGGAGAGAACAGGGGCAATTACTAATTTTCAATCTGTGGAAGATTTTCTTGATGTAAAGAAAAAGATGCTTAAGGGAAAAATCATAAAGAGTAATGATAGTAGAAATAAGATGGCGATGGTGAGCCCTAAGGAGTTTTGGAAAAGACGAAAAAAAAAAATAGGAAAAGTTCAGTCTTAACAAATGGTCACGGAGCAGTGAGCTATGCAGACAGCCCTGGCAGGACCACGGTGGAGCACGGGAGACAGAAGAAGAAGAAGATTCCAAGGACGCGGATAGGAACCATGCATCACTTGGGGCTAGAGCCAGTGTCAGGTGAGGAGAGGATACTGCCTGCATGTGATCTTCATCTCAGGGGGACACGTACCATATTTGACCACTGCTGAAGTGCCCTTTTTCTTACAATTTAACAATGATGAATTCAACTTGCACCTTATAACTGACGGTGTCAACATCACTGTTGGTTGGATGGCAGATTTGACAATGTGGTCATGGCTGTGCGTGTGGAAACTTGGTATAGATGTTCATATCGTGGTCATGTATAGTTTAAAAAATATGTATTCATATCAAATATATTTAGTATAACAGAAAGTGAAAATTTCTAGTAAGAAAGCATGGTGTCATGGTCTAATGGACTTTTTTTTTCTCTATGACAGATTAAATAATAGTGTGTTTTATAATTAGTGGCATCTTAGATTCAGTAAAATACAGGTTAATTTGCTGTTTAGGTATCTAAATTAACTGTTTATGAAGTTATATTCCAATTACCTACAGTCCTAGATCTTCTCGTTGAGTATCTCTGTGGAACCAGAAATGTGTGAGTTAGGTCGAACAAAATGATCACCCGCAGGTCACTATTCTGTGTACAGAATTGGTCAACCATTTACTGAATTTGGTTGTTCACTTATAACAATGTCTATCCATACAGGGACTGTTTGGCTTCGTACTGCTGGATGCTAAAGGTTACAATTACAGGGAGATGAGTGAGTTTCTGGGGTTTTTGCTTAGCATCAAAGAGTTGAACCAACCTCTCATCTTTCCTCTTTGTGGCAGTGAGCTGCCTCTCACTACATCAGACCAGTGTCCTCCAGTGTGGGTGGCTGAGAGGAATCATCTTTATTTGGTATCCACTCCAAAATGACTCTGCAAGCAGAGTGAAAGGTGTAATGATCAAAAAGTGAAAAACGTGTTTGGGAGATGATGGGTCGAACTATGGTCTGGAGTGGTGTGGGTTTGTATGGGAGAAGGGTTACAGGTAAAGATGGTGAGTTAGGTGCTATGTATGGGGCCAGATCAGAATGCATATACAAGATATGCACTGATATTCACCCGGAAATCAGCACACAGTGAATCTTTTGTTGAACTGAAAGAACAGGCTAATGAAGGAATAGAAAGCTGCAAGGCAGTGATGCAAAATTCTTGACAATCTTTGTCAAAAGTAAGGGCTTCTATTCCAGGTGTGAAGTTGTAGGGCATAATCCATTTCACAGTTGGTGGCCTGTTTTATTTTTCAGAAGATATTGAAAAGGGGAAGGTAGGGAACCTCTCCCCTGATGGCACAACAGAGGTAGGAGGAAGAGGATCCAGTTCATTTGTTTTTCTTTCATTAGGACCCTGCAAAAATAAAGACAAAGGATTTAATTGCACTGTTTTTTGCTTCTATCTCTAGAAAAGCTGAATTGGTAATTGCATTAACTTGTTACTGTGCCTTGCTCTTACAGGGTAATATAATTTTAACTATTGCTTCCTAATCATAGGGTTTTCATTATTCTGAAAATCTCATTCAGCATGTGTTCCCTTTTCACTTTTATGAAGTTCTTCGTGGAAAAATGGGGGCTACATCTTTGAAAGACCCAAGCAGAGTTGAAGCTGTGACTTGCCCAAAGCCATTTCCAACTGTGAAAAGCAAAGCATGACTGTGATTTTCATCCTCCTTTGATGAATAGCACTGTTGGCAGAGACCATATGCTCTGTCGCATTTTAGAGCCCGGTGGTACTGCACAGCTGAAGGATAATCACATCGAGCCCATGATTGTTTTTGTTGGGTGTTAGTAATGGCAGAAGTAATGACAGTCATTAACATCATACTGCTAACAACGATGGGCCTTCAGACCACAGGACAGTGGTCAAGGACAGGTCATTCCCAAAAGCTCTCTGGCAGGGATTACATATCATTCCTTGTTCTTTCCAAGGAGAGCTTTGCATCTGAGAATTACAGGGGCAGTCTTGAGGCTGCCATTTCTTGCATCTACATTGTGGTGCTTTTGATGTTTCCAGAAGATCTTCCTTAGGTGAGACTCAAAGTGGACTCACACAAACCTGAGTTCATTCATAGAAAGGTAGAAGGAAATATCTTTGGGATGTTCCACTCCAAATTCAACAAATATAAATTTTGCAATGCCAGAATGCATACCCGGTGCTAAAAGCTGTGATACATTTGAAGATTAGAATGGTTACTGCTCTTTGGGACCTACTCTCTAGGGATGGAGGGATGCGCTTCCAAGGAACTATAATGTAGAGCAACATGTGATGTCATGTATGTGTTACAAGAGAACTGGACTACTGGGGTAGGGGTGAACTGGTTCAGACTACAATGATTTGAGAAGGTATACCTGGGGTTCAGTTCAGTTCAGTCTCTCAGTCGTGTCCGACTCTGCGACCCCATGAACCGCAGTATGCCAGGACTCCCTGTCCATCACCAACTCCCGGAGTCCACTCAAACCCATGTCCATTGAGTCGATGATGCCATCCAGCCATCTCATCCTCTGTCGTCCCCTTCTCCTCCTGCTCTCAATCTTTCCTAGTGTCAGGGTCTTTTCCAATGAGTCAGCTCTTCGCATCAGGTGGCCAGAGTATTGGAGTTTCAGCTTCAACATCAGTCCTTCCAATGAACACCCAGGACTGATCTCCTTTAGGATGGACTGGTTGGATCTCCTTGCAGTCCAAGGGACTCTCAAGAGTCTTCTCCAACACCACAGTTCAAAAGCATCAATTCTTCGGTGCTCAGCTTTCTTTATAGTCCAACTCTCCCATCCATATGTGACCACTGGAAAAACCATAGCCTTGACTAAACGAACCTTTGTGGGCAAAGTAATGTCTCTGCTTTTAAATATGCTGTCTAGGTTGGTCATAACTTTCCTTCCAAGGAGTAAGCGTCTTTTAATTTCATGGCTGCAATACAGGGGAAAAAATATTTGAGTTAAGCTTCTCTGCAAATTTCACAAAGGTGACCTTGAACAAATCATTTAATCTCTTATTTGTCAATTTTATCACCTTTAAAAGAGAAGTTGTGTTGTTCAGTGGCTAAGTTGTGTTTGATTCTTTGTGACCCCTTGGACTGTAGCACACCAGACTTTCCTGTCCTTCACTATCTCCCAGAGTTTGCTCAAATTCATATCGAGTGAGTCCATGATTCTATCTAACCATCTCATCCTCTGTCATCCCCTTCTCCTCCTGCACTCAGTCTTTCCCAGCATCAGGGTCTTCTCCAATGAGTTGGCTCTTCAAATCAGGTAGTCAAAGTATTGGAGCTTCAGCTTCAGCATTAGTCCTTCCAATGAGTATTCAGGGATGATTTTTTTTAGGATTGACTGGTTTGATCTTGCAGCCCAAGGGACTCTCAAGAGTCTTCTCCAACACCACAGTTCAAAAGCATCAATTCTTCAGTGCTCAGCCCTCTTTATGGTCCAACTCTCACATCCGTACATGACTACTGGAAAAACCATAGCTTTGACTATATGGACCTTTGTCAACAAATTGATGTCTCTGCTTTTTAATATGCTGTCTAGGTTTGTCATAGCTTTTCTTCCAAGGAGCAAGCATCTTTCAATTTCATGGCTACAAAGAAAAAAAAAAGTACTTGTCTTAAAGATTATTGGTAGGGCAATGAATGCCTCTCACTGAAAATTTTATTTTAACAAAACTCTGAATTCTAGGTGGGATTGGCCAGGTAGAAACAGGAGGGAAAGCAATTCCAGGTGAGGAGGACAACATGGATAAGGGCCTAGTGGTAGGAAGGTGCTTTTCTGGTTTAGCATAGAGTTGGTGTTGATATTTGTGTGTATGTAGGTCTATGCTGTGTGTGTGTGTGTGTGTGTGTGTGTGTGTGCGTGTGTGAGTGTGAGTCTCCTTTCTTTGTTAGGGTAATCTTCCTCTACCTTCTTCCCTTACAGCAGCACTTCTAAAATATTAAGAAACCCCAAGACAGAGGCAAGTTATTTTGTAAATTATATATGCAGAGACATTTGCACAAAAAGAAAAAAATGAATCAATAGATAATATTTAGATTTCTTGACTCATACAGAGTCATGCTTAGATGATGACTCAGGAGCAAATTGAAATTTATTGCTGTTACCTTAACAAATAGCAGATAGTCTGAGGGCCAACAAATGTATTTTTATGGTCTGGTTCTAACCCGCAGAGCTCTGCCTCTAGGCTCACAAGCATTTATAAGATTGCAGGAACACAGTAAGATTTAGCATAAAAATTAGAATAAATAGAATTTTATATATAACATTACCTTACATTTGTTGGTGCTTTTTAATTTACAAAGTGCTTTCTTCATTGTCAAATTTTATACTCACCACAAGCCTGGAAGAGGAGTGTTTCTGATATTACTCTGCCTACTTTCCAGATGTGGAAACTGGTTCCATGAAGTTATGTGACTCTTTGTGAATTTTGCACCCAACAGGTGCTAGAACTAAAACTTTAAACTTTGGACTCTTGCTCCAGGATTCTTTTGAGCACATTATGTTGTCTTAGGGAATATGCAGTCAGCCCACCCCCCCCCCTTTTTTTTTCTGAGTAAGCAAGTCCAGAGGGTTGAAGTGATGGACTCAAGATTACATAGTTGATGGCTTCTTTGGGCCTTAAACCCAAATTTCCTAGCATCTTGCCCAGAGCTCTTTTCATAATGCAAGCTGTAGAGGACACAGGTTCAAACTAAAGCATTGATTGCAGAATCCTTCCACATGGTATGGATCCCATAGGACAATATCACTGTAAATGTCAGGTGGTAAAATTACCTAGGAAATTTCAAGGAAAATAAATACAAGCTGGAATATATGACACACTATACTTCGGGCTCTTGAATTACTTGAACTCATTTAATCCTCCCAAATACCCTCTGAGGTAACTGTGGTTGTTATCATTATTTTATCATTGCGGAAACTGAGATACAGAAAAATAATCTGACCAGGGATACATAGCCAGAAAATGGTAGGTGGGAATGCAGATTTAGGCAGTAAGGCCCTGGAACCTGATCCTTAGGCACTTAGCTATTAAGTCAAAATGCACCAATAGTTGAAATTCAAAACAGGTTTTGAAATGAAGTCACATTTTCTTAGGAAACCCTTTTAACAAATTGAGCAAGTTAATCATGAAAAAGCAGTGTAGGGTAAATGTTTAGAATAATTAAGCATGTAAGTGATGACAATTATCCATCGTCTTACCTAGTCACTAAGTACATGTACTGCTTGGTGTCTAAAATCACAGCAGGTTCAGAAGCTATATGTTACTGCGTTTTTGTTTATTTAAGATTGCAATATAATCGGTGCTGCTGCTGTTCAGTCACTCAGTTATATCTGACTCTTTTGTGACTACATGGACTGTAGCCCACCAGGCTCCCCTGTCCATGGGATTTCCCAAGCAAGAATACTGGGGTGGGTTGCCATTTCCTTCTCCAGGTTGCCGTTTCCTTTTCCAGGGGATCTTACTGACTCAAGGATTGAACCTGCATCTCCTGCATTGGCAGTCGAATTCTTCACCACTGAGCCACCAGGGAAGCCCATAATTGGCATACATCACTGTATAAATTTGAGGGGTAGAGCATAATGATTTGACTTTCATACATCATGGAATGATTACCACAGTAGGTTTAGTGAACATCCATCTCATATTTCTCATTAAAGAAATATGAAAAAAATCTTTTTCCTGTGACAACTCATAGTGATATCTCAAGTGATAACTCTTAGTTTTCATATGTAACATACAGCCATGCTAAATATATTTATCATGTTGCACATTATATCCCTAGTAATTATTTATTTTATATATGAAAGCTTGTTCTTTGGACTCCCTTTTTCCACTTTCCCCAACTCCAATCCCCCACTTCTGGTAACCACAAATCAGATCTCTTTTTCTGAGTTGATTTGTTTTTGAGGTATAATTGACCTATAGTTACTTTGTCAGTTCATGTTACACAACATAGTGGTTCAATATTTATGTATGTTTCAAAAATGCTCACCACCAAGTCCACTTGCCATCTACCACCACACAAAGTTATTACATAGCTATTGACTCTACACCCCACACTTTACATTTCATACCTGACTCATTTATTTTACAACTGAAGTTTGTACCTCTTACTTTCCCCTTCCTATTTCTTTCATCCCTTTTTCCTCTCCTCTCTGGTAACCACCTGTTCATTCTCCATATCTGTGACTGTTTAGTATGTCTGTTTAGTTATGTTTGTTTGTCTTGTTGGTTAGATTCCACACATAAGTGAAATCATATAGTATTTGTCTTTCTCTGTCTTACTTTTTTCACTTAGCCTAATGCCCTTTAGGTCCATCCATGTTGTTGCAAATGGCAAGATCTCATTCTTTTTTTTATATAGCTGATTAATAGTTCATTGTATACCACATCTTCTTTATTCATTCATCTATTGAAAGACACTTTGGTTGTTTCCATATCTTGGCTATTGTAAATAACGCTGCAAGGAACATAGGGGGTACATACACCTTTTTGAATTAATCTTTTTGTTTTCTTTAGATAAATACCCAAGAGTGGAATTGCTAGATTGTATGGTAATTCCATTTTAAATTTTTTGAGGAATCTCCATATTGTTTTCCACTGTTATTGCATTAAAAAAAATCTATGCATTGCATTTGTGCTCATTCAAATTAGCATTTCTATTATTAGTCTGACCTACTGAAGTTTCCTATCCATTCTACGCTTGACTTTATTATCAGATAGTGATGCTACCTTGGGATTATGACGAATTTTCTAAGGAAATTTAATTTATGACACATTAGAACAGTTAGGATTGCATGAACTTTTTCTCTCTGTGTGTCAGAAATAGAATGAGCATGGTGCAGATGCCCTGGAGTGACATGGTCAGTGGAGACAAGCAGGGTAACTGCTCCTGTCTCTAAGATGCTGCTCCAGGGTTCGGTGGAGAGAGCAGAGGGAGCATCATTTCTGGAGTCACACAGGCAGCTGGTCATGTTATCTTCTGTTTCTTACAATGAACTCAGCCACTATGTACAGATCCTGTAGCCAGTACAAACACTCAAGGAATTCCTCTAGTTTCTGTGTGTTCTGAGACTGGAAAGGTGTAGTCTCATTGCTAGAAAATTTTTCTAAACTCAACAGATTACACATAATGAGTGAACAACCAACTCCGAGTCTCCATGAAGCCTTGCGTTTCCATGTGTAACATCACCTAGGAAACCTGCCTTACTGAAGGTGTGCAGCTTGTGAATAGCTGATTACTCGAGTCCTTTGTTGTTGCTGTTCAGTCGCTCAGTCATGTCTGACTCTTAGCGACCCCATGGACTGCAGCATCCCAGGCTCCTCTGTCCTTCAGCATCCTAAACTCCTCAGAGTCTGCTCAAATTCATGTCCATTGAGTCAGTGATGCCATCCAACCCTCTCATCCTCTGTTGCCCCCTTCTCCTCCTGCCCTCAATCTTTCCCAGCATCAGGGCCTTTTCCAATGAGTTGGTGCCTCACATCAGGTGGCTAAATTATTGAAGCTTCAGCATCAGCATTAGTCTTTCCAATGAATATTCAGAGTTGACATCATTTAGGATTGACTGGTTGGATCTCCTTTCTGTCCAAGGGACTCTCAAGAGCCTTCCCCAGCACCTCAATTCAAAAGCATCAATTCTTCAACAGGGGGATGAAAATACAAAGCCAGCTAGAATCGTGACAAGGAAAAAGAGCCTTCATTTTTTCCCCCTTCTTTTTGTCCCCTTATTTCCATAAATGCAAATTCCACCAACAATTTTAGTAGTTAAGCAGTTCCTGAATGGCAGGAAAGCCAAAAGCCATTAATTCTGCTTATAAAGAGCAATAACAATTTGGGGAGTGTCAAAATTTTGTGGCTACATTTGTCTTGTCTTTACAAATAAATTAAAATGGATAACAACAAATAATAAGTTAATTGCTTATTTAGTCTTTGTGATGTGGCAGACACTATAGAACCATGATTTCATTTATTCCTTACCCTAACCACAAGGAGCTGCTATTTGGACTCAGAATTGAGTCTTAGAACTGTATCAATATGATTTAGTTATTATTCCATGAAAATTTTGCCTGGGAGAGACAAGACTGTAAACCCATAAATAACTTCTCTATTTGCTTCAGGAAATTTCTGCAGACCTCATCATGGGCAAACTTCTCATCAAAACACAGTTACCCATCAAGACTTACTTTAAGATCTTCACCTCCTTGTATCCATCTATCCTAAACTATTACTTCAGGAACTTAGCCCAATTTTATGGCAGTTCCTTTCTTGAAAGACCTGCAGGAAGTCCCTTGAACCTAGAGTCCAAACCCTACAAAGATCCTTCCCTGACTTTCCTTTTCTGAGATGCTATTAAGACTAGATCTGATAGACAGAGTGCGTGATGAACTATGGACTGAGGTTCGTGACACTGTACAGGAGACAGGGATCAAGACAATCCCCATGGAAAAGAAATGCAAAAAAGCAAGATGGCTGTCTGAGGAGGACTTACAAATAGCTGAGAAAAGAAAAGTGAAAAGCAAAGGAGAAAAGGAGAGATATTCCCATCTGAATGCAGAGTTCCAAAGAATTCCAAGGAGAGATAAGAAAGCCTTCCTCAGTGATCAATGCAAAGAAATACAGGAAAACAACAGAATGGGAAAGACTAGAGATCTCCTCAAGAAAATTAGAGATACCAAGGGAAATTTTCATGCAAAGATGGGCTCGATAAAGGACAGAAATGGTATGGACCTAACAGAAGCAGAAGATATTAAGAAGAGGTGGCAAGAATACACAGACAAACTATGCAAAAAAGAACTTCATGACCCAGATAATCACGATGGTGTGATCACTCACCTAGAGCCAGACATCCTGAAATGTGAAGTCAAGTGGGCCTTAGAAAGCATCACTACGAACAAAGCTAGTGGAGGTGATGGAATTCCAGTTGAACTATTTCAAATCCCGAAAGATGATGCTGTGAAAGTGCTGCACTCAATATGCCAGCAAATCTGGAAAACTCAGCAGTGGCCACAGGACTGGAAAAGGTCAATTTTCGTTCCAATCCCAAAGAAAGGCAATGCCAAAGAATGCTCAAACTACCGCACAATTGCACTCATCTCACACGCTAGTAAAGTAATGCTCAAAATTTTCCAAGCCAGGCTTCAACAATACATGAACCGTGAACTTCCAGATGTTCAAGCTGGTTTTAGAAAAGGCAGAGGAACCAGAGATCAAATTGCCAACATCTGCTGGATCATCGAAAAAGCAAGAGAGTTACAGAAAAACATCTATTTCTGTTTTATTGACTCTACCAAAGCCTTTGACTGTGTGGATCACAATAAACTATGGAAAATTCTGAAAGAGATGGGAATACCAGACCATCTGACCTGTCTTTTGAGAAACCTGTATGCAGGTTAGGAAGCAACAGTTAGAACTGGACATGGAACAAAAGACTGGTTCCTAATAGGAAAAGAAGTATGTCAGGGCTGTATATTATCACCCTGCTTATTTAACTTATATTCAGAGTACATCATGAGAAACGCTGGGCTGGAAGAAACACAAGCTGGGATCCAGATTTCTGGGAGAAATATCAATAACGTCAGACATGCAGATGACACCACCCTTATGGCAGAAAGTGAAGAAGAACTAAAGAGCCTCTTGATGAAATTGAAAGAGGAGAGTGAAAAAGTTGGCTTAAAGCTCAACATTCAGAAAACTAACATCATGGAATCCAGTCCCATCACTTCATGGCAAATAGATGGGGAAACAGTGGAAACTGTCAGACTTTATTTTTTTGGGCTCCAAAATCACTGCAGATAGTGATTGCAGCCATGAAATTAAAAGACGCTTACTCCTTGGAAGGAAGGTTATGACCAACCTAGATAGCATATTTAAAAGCAGAGACATTACTTTGCCAACAACGGTCCGTCTAGTCAAGGCTATGGTTTTTCCAGTAGTCATGTATGAATGTGAGAGTTGGACGGTGAAGAAAGCTGAGCATCAAAGAATTGATGCTTTTGAACTGTGGTGTTGGAGAAGACTCTTGAGAGTCCCTTGGACTGCAAGGAGATCCAACCAGTCTATCCTAAAGGAGATCAGTGCTGAGTGTTCATTGGAAGGACTGATGTTGAAGCTGAAACTCCAATACTTTGGCCACCTCATGCGAAGAGTTGACTCACTGGAAAAGACCATGATGCTGGGAAAGATTGAGGGCAGGAGGAGAAGGGGATGACAGAGGATGAGATGGTTGGATAGCATCAGCGACTCGATGGACATGGGTTTGGGTAAACTCTGGGAGTTGGTGATGGACAGGGAGGCCTGGCGTGCTGCAATTCATGGGGTCGCAAAGAGTCGGACACTACTGAGCGACTGAACTGAACTGATTAAGACTTTGTCATAGAAGTGTTTCCCTTATTCAATTGTCTGGTAATATTTTGGAGACCTCATTAATCCTTATTTTACAATTGAGCAAAGAAAAGCCCAGAGAGTTTCAGTAATTTGTCTAAGTCCACCCACTTAGTTAAGAGGTTCCTATCCAGGACTGTCTGACCCCAGCCCATGTTCCCCATTACTCTGCTACTCTACCTTTTGTTGGAATTAGTTGGAATTTAGCTGGCTAAACTTAGTTGGAATTTTGCCAATTTTTTTCAGTTTTAAGCCTGAATTTATTTGATGTTCTAAAATTATATGTATATATATATATATGCTGCTGCTAAATCGCCTCAGTCGTGTCCGACTCTGTGCGACCTCATAGATGGCAGCCCACCAGGCTCCGCTGTCCCTGAGATTCTCCAGGCAAGAACATTGGAGTAGGTTGCCATTTCCTTCTCCAATGCGTGAAAGTGAATTTGCTCAGTCGTGTCCGACTCTTAGCGACCCCATGGACTGCCTCCTACCAGGCTCCTCCGTCCATGGGATTTTCCAGGCAAGAGTACTGGAGTGGGGTGCCATTGCCTTCTCCGATATATATATATGAGATTGGTGCAAAGGTAATTGCTGTTTTGCACTGTTGGACTTAGCCCTTTGATATTGGAATACATTCTTAAATAAATGTGGTTATGTTATACGTCATTTTAATGCACATTTCTCACTTTATGTTTTTTGCTATTGACATTACTTGTTGTTTATTTTATATTTATTTTAGACTATAGAATAATGTTAGACAAAAAGCAAATTTGAGCAATTTTTTTATTTGAGTTCGAGATGGGTTGTAAAGCAGCAGAGACAATTCTCAACATCAAAAACACATTTGGCGCAAGAACTGCTAATGAATGCATGGCGCACTAGTGGGTCAAGAAGTTTCCCAAAGGGGATTAGAACCTTGAAGATGAGGAGTGTAGTGGCTGGACATCGGAAGTTGACAACAACAGTTGAGAGTCATCACTGAAGCTAATCCTCTTATAACTACATGAGAAGTTGCCAAAGAACTCAGAGTCAACCATTCTACAGTTATTCAGCATTTGAAGCAAGGTGAAAAAGCTTGATAAGTGGATGCCTCATGAGCTGACCACAAATCAAAAAAATCATCGTTTTGAAGTGTTGTCTTCTTTTGTTGTACACAACAACAACGAACCATTTCTCAATTGTGTGATTGTGACTTGAGGTGAAAAGTGCATTTTATACAACTAGTGATGATCAGTTCAGTGGTTGGACCAAGAAGAAGCTAAAAAGCACTTCCCAAAGCCAAACTTGCACCCAAAAAAGGTCATGGTCACTGTTTTTGGTCTGCTGCCCTTTTGATCCACTACAGCTTTCTGAATCCTGGTGAAACCGTTATATCTGAGAAGTATGCTCAGCAGATCAATGAGATGCACTGAAAACTGCAATGCCAGCAGCTGGCTTTAGTCAACAGAATGGGCCCCATTCTCCATGACAACGCCTGACTGCATGTTGCACAACCAACACTTCAAGAGTTGAATGAATTAGGCTATAAAGCTTTGCCTCATCTACCATATTCGCTTGACCTCTCCCCAACCAACTACCACTTCTTCAAGCACCTTGACAATGTTTGGCAGGGAAAATGCTTCCACAACCAGCAGAAGGCCGAAAATGCTTTACAAGGGTTCATAGAATCCTGAAGCACAGATTTTTATGCTATAAGAATAAACAAACTTATTTTGCCTTGGCAAAAATGTGTTGATTGTAATGGTTCCTATTTTGATTAATAAAGATGTGTTTGAGCCTAGTTATAATGATTTAAAATTAATGATTCGAAACTGCAATTACTTTTGTACCAACCTAATGATATATGCCAGTTGTATCTCAATGTTTTAAAATGGTCATTTTCCAAAGGTAATGGAAAACTAAGTCATTATCTTGGTAACTGCTAAATAAAAGGAAATATTAAGTCAAAAATAAATTCCAAACAGTGGTCCAGTTTACAATCCCAAGAAAGGCATTTGCCCTGTGCCCTTACACATTTAAGTAGCTGCAGAAATTTAACATTCAATTTCAAAATAAATTCCAACAATGACGATTCACTCACGTCTCTAAATGAAGAATGTAATTCAACCAGGAGCCAGGAGAACCAAACTTATAATTGGTTAATTTTTAAAATATTAGTAAATTATTCAGCTGGTATATTCGTTTCCTAGGGCTGCCATAACAAATTACCGCAAAACAGGTGATGTAAAACAACAGAAATTTATTCTCTCACAGTTCTGAAGGCCACAAGTCCAAAATCAAGATGTCAGCAGGGCTGTGCTCCCTCTGGAGGTTCTGAGGGACAAAGTGATCCATGCCTCTCACCTTCTGGTGGCTCATGGAAACCTTGCCTTTTCTTGTCCTGAGGCTGATATTTCCAATCTCTGTTTCTATCCTCACATGACCTCCTCTCTGCATCTTCTCCTTTTCCATCTCTTATAAGGACACTTGTCAATGGATTTAAAGCTTACTTTGATTGAGGATGATCTCTTCTTGAGACCCTTGTCTTAATTACATCTGCAAAGACCTGTATTCCAAATAAGATCATGTTCTAAGGATCCAAGTGACCACATCATTTGGGGGCCACAATTGAACCCACTATAGCCAGTAACCTTTATTACTGCCCCTGTGCTATCATCAGCAGTATGTCTAAAATAAAAACGCCAACCAAAAATAATACAAAGAATAATGTAACAAGTACTTAATGACAGTTCATTTTCTGGATTCCATCATGTGTTTTATGCACATAATTGTAGCAACAATAATGATTCCCATTCATATTTAACTTCACAGCTTGCAAAAGTCTTGTTAACAAATTACATAGCTAGATGTCTACAAAAATAGATTTGTACAACAATTCTGTGGTACACAAGGGAAGTATAATAAAAAAGAATAATGTAACAATATCTCCTTTAAATATATGCACTCTTTGAAAAAAATTAATATTAAAACATTTTCTATGGGGTATTCCAATGATCATAATGTTTGATTATCAACATGAGTATATGGAATTTTTAGATACCTTATTCATATTATTGATTGTGATGTATATACAATAACTTTGTGAACAGATCATTTTTCAGAAATGTATTAAATATTTATCTAGAACCTTTAATAGTCTAGGCACTAGGGGAGGTATATCAATAATAACAGTATTGTTTTGCCTTCTCCAGTTTGCAAAAAGGGAAAAGTGAGAAGGAAGATGATGAAGTGGTAACTTGGTCCCAACTTTAAACCATCAGGGGAAGAACATAGTAAGGCTCAAAATATGATTCCTACATATGTTAGCATAATTATTTATAAAAACTCTACTGTGTTTTCTTCCTTTTTTACCTCCCCATTGACAGTATAGCAGGGTAATTTCTGAACCACAGCATTTAGTCAATGAGAGTTTCTCAAACTGTTTTGACCCTGTGGTAATACATTTTACATTGTGATCAAGTATATGTGTCACTGAAATCACAGTTTCACAATACAACGTTTACTCTTAGAACCACAACACCTTCTAACATTTTCTGTTCCATTGTATTTCATTAGTGATCTAAATTCAAAACTCACTAATGGGTAACCACAGTTCATTAAATAACATCACCCACTCCTCTCCATATTGACCCAACATACACATATTAACAAGATTTCATAGTGAGTGCCATTCTTGCATTTTGTGCACAAAATGTTAGTTGCTCGGTCATGTCTGACTCTTTGCAACCCCCTGGACTGTAGCCCACCAGGCTCATCTGACCATGGAATTCTCCAGGCAAGAATACTGATTGAACCTGGGTCTCCTGCATTGCAGGCAGATTCTTTACCATCTGAGCCAAATAATCAGATATAGCCTCATTCATGTGCACTTTACTGGGAGCAATATTTCTAAAGGCTTTAAAGACACAGTTAAACAGTTGGGGAAAAAACACATTAAATGATTTTACATTAGCTTTCACACTGTTAGAACATATTTTTTTCTCTGGAATATGCTAAAGCCTTTAGAACATTAATAAATTATATTCTGCATCTGGTCCCTTTCCTCTATAGACCAATTTTTGCAACCGCCTTATAATAACTTCAGCTTGCTCCCAGCTTTGGGTTGCCATGGCACTGATTCTTGCTACATCTGTGTGATCTTTTAGTTCTCCAGCTCTCCGCTGGTTCAGTCAGTCACTCAGCTTCTGTGACTCTGCTCCAGATTCTCAGCAGAGAACCTCTCGGTGGTTCAGCATGGTCAGCGACTCACATCTGGTCCAGTCAGCAGTGACCTGATTAGGGGCTCATGAAGGACCTGTGGTGGCATTTCCACAAGTCTCTGAAAGGGTAGGTAGCAGTCAGCGTCCCAGCAGAAGTAGATGAGGCACCAAAATTGGGAAAAGTGGGGAAGATTTTTATAAAAATGTGATTTATATGGGTCTGGGCAGGGTGTAAGAAACTACAGGGGAGACTGGTAGAGTGTCCTTGGGTTAGTAATCATGGCACACCATTACCATGACTTGACCCAAAGGGGGAATGGGAGGGAGCCATTACAAATCTGGGGAGAGAGCTGGGTGGAGAGATCAGCTCCCCATCAATTGTTAAGGTATCCTGCAGGAAGGGCATTCAACCTCACTGTTTTTCCCTCTGCCAGTTTCCTGCTGGTTCTCCCCATTATAAGCCCAATAGGACCGGAAGTCAGAGAGCAAGAAGGAGGACACTGCTGTGGGTCGGGATCCAGAAACAGAGAGCAGGCGGCAGCAGGGATCTAGAAGAGCAAGTGCGAAGTATCTTCAAGCATAGGAGGTGTGGTCAAAGAGGGATTGATTGGCATCATCTTCAAGCATGGAGGTATAGACAAAGAAGGAATGATTGGCATCTCAAGTGCAGGGGAAGGTCAGGAAATTTTCTAGAGGTGCTGGCATCTTTAGTTTTATATACTGCTGCTAAAGGTTTAGGGACCCCCTAGTGCCAGACACCAGTTTAAGACTTCTTCAGTCTCTACCACCCTCAATGGTAAACTCTCTCATGGTTTCCAACAACAGGAATGATTTTTGCCTGTTTTTTACCTGGATGTATCAACATCATACAGCACTAATTCTTTTGTGTTTTATCTTTGCTCTTTGCAGCAATAGCTGCAATTTTTTATTGGAGTAAAATATACATAAACTTTACCATTTTAACTATTTCCCCAGCTTTATTGAGGTATGTAATTCACCAAAAAAGTATGTATTTTAATTGTACAACTTGATGTTTTGATAAACATATATATTTTGAAATAATCACCACAATCAGGCTAATGAACACGTTCCATTATCTCATATATTAGGTTGGCAAAAAAGTTTCTCTGGATTTTCTATATCTTACAGAAAAACCTGAATGAACTTTTTGGCCAATCCAAAGTTATCATTTTCTTTTTTCCATTTTAACTGCTTTAAAGTATACAATTTAGTGACATTAAGTATGTTTACAATGTTGTGCAACAATATCCTCTATCCATCTCCATAACTTTTTCATCATCTTGAACTGTAACTCTCTACTCATTAAACAATACCTTGCCCCCATTCTCTCCTCCCTCCAGCCCTTGGAGAAAGCTCTATTCTACTTTCTGTCTCTATGAATTTGCCTGTTCTATGTTATATAAATTTGCTTGTTCTAAGTACTTTGTATGAGTGAAATAATACAGTACTGGCCCTCTTATGTCGAGATGTTTCCACTTAGCATAATGCTTTCCAGTTTCAAATTGTGATCTTCATTTTACACATAGGGAACCTGAGGTGCAGAATCATTAAGGAAGCAAATGGTGAACCCAGGCTATGAACCCAGGCATTCTAGCTCCGGAGCCTGAGTACTTAGCGCTTCATGGCTGTACATCCATGGATCTTGTTTTTACAAAGTCAGTGATAGCTGTTTAAATCATGGGCTAGCTGGATGGCTCTGACGACTTCTCAGAGTCTACCCAAACAAAGTAAAATGACTTGCAATACACATTTTCTCTCCTGTGTTACTAAAGGAAGAATTTCCTACTGTTTCCTGTGTCTGGTTAAAGGGCAAATTTTTCTTTCTAATCGAAGACTCTCAGTTGACTGTTTCTGCAGACCCTACCATTTGTCAACTTCTAGAATTACTCCACTCTCATCCCTGAGTCTGGCTTCTCACTCCAGAGCCGACATTTGGTTGTCTCAACTCCCTATTGGGTAAAATTCATCTTCCCACCACTCATAACTACATACAATTTGCTCATATTAGTTTGGTGCAGAACCTGCTGTTGACATGGGAACCAGATCAATACCTTTTGAAGCCAAAGATGTCAGTCTGGCTACTGTTAGGAATGGGGGAGCCCAGTTGGCAGACACCGATCTGTCTCATCCGAAGTGAATTCAGGGGCCAATAGAGCCCAAGGCCAAGCTCCTCCCTGTCTTTGTGCAGTCAAGCCACAGAGAGCACATGTGAATTTACAAACAGCCCTCACATGTCTGACTTTTTCTTGCCAAACCCCTTGAATTCCCACATCTCAGAAAGCTGGATGCCAAGAAAAGGCAGGTAGTCATAGCTATCTTGGATGGCATGACCCAGCCTTCAAGGGAGCTCTCCAGGAAAGAGGCACTGTCCTTCCAATGCCAGAAAAATGCAGCAACATTATGTCATAAGTGTATTTTTTAATTTGAGTATTTCCAAACATAAGGCCCCCTATATACCTCCCACCCAGTTTAAAAAATTATCAGTATTCTGCCAACAGATTTTCTTTCTGCAATGCAATGAATTACATTATTTTCTGGTCCCATTTGTTATCAGACAAATGGCAATCTAACCAAAATGCTGTCTCCTCTTCTTATACTGGATCTTTATTACAATGTTTTGTGGCTCAGTCCTCCAAGTATGGGGCTTTAAATGATGCTTGGACTTGTCAGAAATCACTTGGCTGTGAGTAAGAGAAACTCAACTCACTTATCTGAAGCAAAAATGGAGATTCATTGATTCACACAATCATGAAGATAATTTCTGGAATAACAGCATCAAGGGACTCAATGCTACATCAGCACATTGCTCATCTCCCTCAGTCACTTGAATCTGTTTTCTGCTGTGTTGACCTCATTCTCATCAGGCTATGACCCCAAGGTGGTTAAAAAAAAAAAGTCCTGTTATCTCTAAGCTTGCGCTGTACCCGTTTAGCATTCCTGCCAGAAAGAGAGCAGGATTTTTGTTTCTAATTGTTCTATCAAAAGTCCTTTGGCTAATTCTTATTGAGTTAACGTAATTCATTTGAGCATCCCTTAAGAATCACTGTGACCAGGTAGATGACATATGCTAACTGTCCAGTCGTGCTACTTGGCCAGAGGAGGACTTGGCACTTTCAATAACAGCACCATCAAGATTATTAACCAAAAAGAGAAATATTTCCCCCAAAGAAAATCAGGATGCTTTTAGCAAAAGACATGGGACACTATGCTAGACATGACTATTTCATCTACATGTTGATAACTCCCAAATTTATTTCTCTTCATCCTAGGCCTTAACCATGAACTCCAGGTGAAAATACCCAACAAACCCCTTGACATATTTCACAGGCATCTGAAACTTGACCTGTTCAAAATGTGTCTCCTGGTTGTGAGCACCCTTTGGTTACAATAAGAACTGGCAAAGGGAACGTGTTGGAAGGCTTCGGGACTCACAGAATTGATAGCAGGCTGGAGTCCTGGGCTTGGGAAATAGAAGAAACAGGAGCTGCCTCTTTTTTTTGGCGGAGTGGTGGGAGGGTTGCTGGGCTTGGTCTTTGTTGCTGCGCTAGGGTTTTCTCTAGTTGTGGTAAGCAGGGGCTACTCTCCAATTGCAATGCGTGGGCTTCTCATTGCAGTGGTTTCTCTTGTTGTGGAGCATGAGCCCTGGGCACACACTGCAGAATGTGAGCTCAGTGGTTGTGGCTTGAGGGCCCTGGAGCACGGGCTCAGTATTTGTGGCACACAGGGTTAGTTCCCGTAAGACATGTGGGATCTTCCTGGACTTGGGATCAAACCCGTGTCCCTGCTTTGGCAGGCAGATTCTCAACCACTGGACTACTAGGGAAGTCTGCAGCTGCATTATGAAAGAAAAATTTGTTAGGAGGTGGAATTACCATGTGTGTATGTGTGCTCAATTGCTCACTTGTGTCTGACTCTTTGCTACCCTGTGTACTATAGCCTACTAGGCTCCTCTGTCCATGGGATTCTCCCGGCAAGAATACAGGAGTGGGTTACCATTTCCTCCTCCAGGGTATCTTCCCAACCCAGGGATCAAAGTGTCTCTGGCATTTCCTGCATAGGCAGACAGATTCTTCACCACTGAGCCACCTGGGAAACCCTCTGAATTACCATATGATCCAGCAATTCCAATTCTTCATATGCACACAAAAGAATTGAAAGCAGGGACTCAAACAGATACTTGTACGCCAGTGTTTGCAGCAGCATTATTGAGACTAATGACAAAATGGAAGCACCTCAAAAGTCCACTAAATGTGGTACATATATACAGTGGAAAATTATGAAACCTTTAAAAGGAAGGAAATTCTGATACATGATACAATGTGATGAACCCTGCAAACATTACACTGAATAAGATAAGTCAGACACAAAAGGACAAATACTACGTGAGTTCACTATATCGGGGTCCGGGAATACGCAAATTCATAGAGACAGGAAGTAGCATGCTGGTTGCCAGTGACTTTGGGGAAAATAGGGAACTGATATTTAATGAGTTTAATGGGTTTTGTCTTGGGATACTGGAAAAGTTCTGGAAATGAATGGAGGAAATTGTTGCACAGCAATGTGAAGATATTAATGTCACTCAATTGTACACTCAAAAAAGGTTGAAATAATAAATTTCACGTTGCATATATTTTACTGCAGTAAAAAGCAGCAGTACAGAATAGTTTTGAGATGTATGTCATCAATGACTATAGTTGGTATTCAGTTAAATTGGTGTGAAATGAGTGGCAAACAAGGAGAATCTTTTAGCTTTGAAACACTTCTCAGCAGAGACATCATGTACACAGAGGACGTAGTAAATAGCATCCCAGTAAAAAGCATTAATGGATGAACTATGTACCCGGCAGCCTTACCAACATCCATTCTGCCATAGCCTTACCCTGGTGGAGTGGAGGGGAATTTTTCCCCTGAGAGCATGCTGTCTCTGTTTTACTCTAAATCAGACCAACAGTCCTGGGAAATAAACTCACTGTGAGAGTAGTGACCCGACGCTGGGGTGTCCCCCTCCCCTAGTCAACAGCAGAGACCTTCATCATTATCCACGTGGGTGCCTCAAGGTCTGCAGTGGGCCTCTCTGGACTTTTTCTGTGAATGTAGCCCTGGCCCCCTCCTCTTCTTTAATTTCCCTTCTTGGCAAAGAAACATCACTCAACCAGCCCTTGAAGTGGAAGAACCTGATCCTAAACTCCAGCGTGAGAAGTCTCAGGGAGTGATCCGTTCACAGCATGTAATAACAGGGACTCTGAATTTAGAGAATTGCTGCTTTGCTTTCCAATGGTTTCTCTGTTTCCAAGCCTTTCTATTTTTCTATCAACTTGAGCTCTCTCGCTTTCATTCTCCAGGTCTTTGAGAAAACCACACTCTTCCTGGTAGTTTCTAGGCTCATAGCATAGTTTAGATAAAACTGTTCATTGATCAGCTTCCTGTGTACCATCCAGAACTAATGCTTTTCCTCTTGGGTCCCCAAACAAGTTCATCCTAACTAGTCTGGTCTTAATGTGTCCAGCTTAACCCCCCAAAAAGTCTTCTACAGTTACCCACCCATGCCTTTGTTCACTGAATCACTTCAGGTCTAAACACTACCTCACAGACTTTTCATTTCATGATTTCATCTCTTGTTTTTGTTCAGCCACTAAGTCATGTCCTGACTCCTTGTGATCCCATGAACTTCAGCATGCCAGAATTTCCTGTCCTTCAGTAACTCCTGGAGTTTGCTCAAACTCATGTCCATTGAGTCAGTGATGCCATCCAACCATCTCGTCCTCTCGTCCACTCCTCCTCCTGCCTTCAATCTTTCCCAGCATCAGGGTCTTTTCCAATGAGTCGGCTCTTCGCATCAGGTGGTCAAAGTTATGGAGTTTCAGCTTCAGCATCAGTCCTGCCAATGAATATTCAGCGTTGATTTCCTTTCCGATTGACTGGTTTTATGTCTTCGCTATCCAAGGAACTCTCAAGAGTCTTTTCCAGCACCACATGGTTTCATCCATGATTTCCTTTCATGATTTCATCTCTAGCCATTTCTTTTACTTGTTAGTTTAGGGATGACTCCTCTGCCTTCTGGTCCATTTTTGCTGTTGACTTGGGCCAGGTCTCTTGGAAGCCTCAGTAGATTGCATGCAGAGCTGGGGAAGGACCCTCCTCACTCATAAACATAACCCATGTGAAACTGAGGCATCTCATTTTCCCATCTCAAGGCTATGTGAGTGGATGTGGGAGAGCATCACTGCCTAAGAGTACAGGCTCTGGGGCTAGCCTGTCACTCATAAATTGGGTAACCTTGGTCACATCATCTCTCAATGCCTCAGTCTTCCTCTCTGAAAACAGAAATCCCAGGAATAGTACCCATCTCCTGGGACTACTGTGAGGATTGAGTTAATATATTGAAAGTGCTTAGAATAGAACTGGCACATAATAAGTCCTCCATAAATATGGCTTCAGTCTTCCCAAGTGGCTCAGCGGTAAAGAATCTGCCTGCCAGTGCAGGAGATGCAGGTTCGATCCTTGGGTCAGGAAGGTCCCCTAGAGAAGAAAATGGCAACCCACTCCAGTATTCTTGCCTAGGAAATCCCATGGACAGAGAGGAGCCTGGAAGGCTACAGACCATGGGGTCACAAAGAGTCAGACACAACTTGGCAACTGAACGACGACAACAACAACAACAAAATATGGCTTCATCAAAAAATGTACAGAGATCTGTTTTTAATTATTTTGAGGAGGTGGCAATGGATGCATGGGGGACACATTCACTCATGTTGCACAATACGTAATCAAATCTCTTGTATTGGGACTCTTTTGGTTGCAAGTGACAGAAATTCAGTTCAAATCATCTTCAAGAAAAAAGAGAAAGAAAGGAAAAGGAAGTTAACTGATGCTTTTACTCTAGCAAGCATACTAGAACAACGTAATGAAAAGCTTTAAATCAGTTTCAAACACTGGGATTTTCTTTCTCTCTTCTCTCTCTCTCTCTGCTTTTTGTGTTTTCTCCTATTGCACATGACATAGGCTTTTCTATATCATAAGGAACACGTCTGCTGACTGACCTAGCATCGCCATGTCCACAGAAAAATGTTCCACCTCTACGCTGTACTAATTGAGAGAGGCCAAGATGCTGTAACAAACATATCAACCAAGTGAATTTGTTCACAGTATGCCTGAGGATGGGTTCTTCAAGAAGCAGACTTGGAAATTTAGTGTGCAGAATATTTATCGGGGGATATGCTTAGATTTAAAATCTGTAGAAAAGAAGGCAATGAAGCAGGACTGGGTAAGAGAGTTGAGCTCAAGTCAGACCTGGTGACACCATTGTTCATCCCCACAGAAGCCCTGGAGCAAAGACGGCTTGTAAGTGATGCCCCCGGTTAGACTGCAGTGTCTGGACATGCACTCTTATGTCATTTGATCATTGGATGCAGGCTTCTGCTGAAGTGTATGACCATGGGTGAAGAGACTCTCCAAAGGTGCAACAGTGCCTAAAGGGGCTGACTGCACTCCCTCAGCCGGGATAATTAGTCCCTCAATGGTATGGAATCTGGGTGATGGGTCACAGTGTACATCATACAACAGTCATTGATCTCTTGCTCATATCATAGTCCTGGCAGGGGTTCAACCAGGCAGGTAGGCTCTGTTCCATGCAGTTATTCAAGAACCCAGGTTCCTTCCATCTGTGGCATCATGAAAACGTAGAACCTTGTTGTCATCTGTATTCAGCTGGGAGAAGATAGTAACACATTGGGGAGGATTATATCAGTTCAGTTCACTTCAATTCAGTTGCTCGGTCATGTCCGACTCTGCAACCCCATGGACTGCAGTATGCCAGGCCTCCCTGTTCATTACCAACTCCTGGAGTTTACTCAAACTCATGTCCATTGAGTTGGCAATGCCATCCAACCATCTCATCCTCTGTCGTCCCCTTCTCCTCCTGCCTACAATCTTTCCCAGCATCAGGGTCTTTTCCAATGAGTCAGCTCTTCACATCAGGTGGCCAAAGTATTGGAGCTTCAGCTTCAGCATCAGTCCTTCCAATGAACACCCAGGACTGATCTCCTTTAGGATGGACTGGTTGGATCTCCTTGCAGTCCAAGGGACTCTCAAGAGTCTTCTCCAACACCACAGTTCAAAAGCATCAATTCTTCACACTCAGTTTTCTTTATAGTCCAACTCTCACATCCATACATGACTACTGGAAAAACCATAACCTTGACTAGACGGACCTTTGTTGGCAAAGTAATGTCTCTGCTTTTTAATATGCTGTCCAAGTTGGTCATAACTTTCCTTCCAAGGAGTAAGTGTCTTTTAATTTCATGGCTGCAGTCACCATCTGAGTTGATTTTGGAGCCCAAGAAAATAAAGTCTGCCACTGTTTCCACTGTTTCCCCATCTATTTGCCATGAAGTGATGGGACTGGATGCCATGATCTTAGTTTTCTGAATGTTGAGCTTTAAGCCAACTTTTTCACTCTTCTCTTTCACTTTCATCAAGAGGCTCTTTAGTTCTTCTTCACTTTCTGCCATAAGGGTGGTGTCATCTGCATATCTGAGGTTATTGATATTTCTCCTGGCAATCTTGATCCCAGCTTGTGCTTCCTGCAGCCCAGCGTTTCTCATGATGTACTCTGCATATAAATTAAATAAGCAGGGTGACAGTATACAGCCTTGACATATTCCTTTTCCTATTTGGAACCAGTCTGTTGTTCCATGTCCAGTTGTAGCTGTTGCTTCCTGACTTGCATACAGATTTCTCAAGAGGCAGGTCAGGTGGTCTGGTATTCCCATCTCTTTCAGAATTTTCCACAGTTGTTGTGTTGAGAATTATATAGGCTGTGTCTAAAAGTGACATACATTTCTGTTCATATTCCACTGACATGGTAATGCTAATGGTAGGAGAGCCTGGATGCCAAGAAGAAGAAGAGGAAATGAATCTTGGTGAACGGCTATCAGTCACTCGCTGGCTTCTCACACCAGTCCTTCTTCTTTTTACTTACAGTTTCCTAGAAAGCGGCTGCTTCTCCCATGGGGCTCCTGCTTATCACCTGCTCCAAATCCTGATGAACATGGTTCTCTCATTACCTATTCATGTCCTCCAGATTCCCTTGGTTTACTTTTCACACTGAAGACTTTCAGTCTTCTTCAGAGTAGGTAGAATCCCTTGATAATGCTTCTTCCATAAGCCCCATAAGCCTCCTCTTCTGAGAGCCTTTCCAATCTGGCTGCTCCCCAACCATCTCTTCTTCTCCCTCCCTCTCTCAAGACACGAACTCACACAGACAAACACACAGACACATCCTTGTCACCACCTCCTGTAACTCGCCTTCCTCTTAACTATGCTTAAGACACCAAACTATCATGGGTTTCCCCTTATTTTTACTTTTCATTTTTACTGTGTTCTGTCTGACCTTATTCAGCTACTTTATACTGGTTTTAAGGGTCCAAATGGAAGGGAATCTGAGCCTTCTGCACAGGGCTTAAAACATAAGTATTAAGTAAGTTCTTCCCTCCATTTCTCCCTCCTATCCCTCCTCCCTTCTCCCTGGGGCAGAGATGGCTTGCTGACTACCAGAGACTCACAGTGTCTTTCCATTGTGTGAGTTCTTGTGACTAAGCAGTGTCATGAAACTAGTTTGGGCCAGTGGAATGGGGGCAGAAGTCATTTGTGTCACTTCCAGCCAAGGTAGACCGTGCCTTCCCGTGCTGTTTGCAGCACCCTTACAGACACACCACATGTTGAGGACCACAGGGTCAAAGGTCAGAACAAGGCTGGATCCCTGGCTTACCACTCAGAGGATAGTTGCCCAGCTAGTCACATCTGCAGAGACTCTGCGTGAGTCTTTTGTAAGTTGGGTATGTTTGTCACTGGACTTGCATTTAGCCTACTCTAATACACTCCCTTTCCTTTGTTACATATTTTTTGGTTCCTATTATTTGCCAAACACTATACTGGGTGTTAAGGGTGCAAAGATAAATAAAACAGTCCCTGTGCTCAAGATCTCACAATATAGGGAGAGAAATCCATGTATACGTTGATATTTTTGTTACCTTAAGTCCTACATTAGAGATATGAACAGAGTATTATGGGAGAGTAGAGTAAGATATTTAAGACAGCCTGCATGGGGGTGAGAGTGGGCATGGAAAGGATGGTTAGAGGTCAGCAAGGCAACAGGTATTCCAAAGAGACAGGCGTGAACAAAGGTGGAAACAGGGAAAGCAAGTTTGTGGGTATATATGTATGGTGAGGGAAAAGGGTAAGAGGATTAACAGCCAGGAAGTTTTGACTAGGATATGCTATTAGTTTTATTCTAAAGGAGAAGTTTACTCAGCAGAGACAATTATAATGAATTCTCACATGTAATTAAAGCACTACTTAAGAGGAACAGTTGTCCTGTGGGACCACAATACCTCTGACTCTCCAGGGGAAAATGCTATTGGGACTCAGCTTTGAAGGTTTATTTTCATATAATCCTTAAACTCGAATGAGTGCTTGATTCAAGTGGAGCATAACTCTACTTCTAGGGAATCAAATTGCTATTTTAGAGACAGGCAATTGTATACTTTTTAAATTTCCTAGGTGCTTAGTGCTGTTTGTGGGGTATGATCTGTATGTGCTGCTTTCCAGGGAGTTCTAGTAGCCGGAAGACACAAGCCTAGCTTCAGTCCTGGTTCCACTGATTGTGTTACGTTGAACCATAGGAGATGGTCATTATTGGACCATTTTATACCTGAAAGATGAGTTTCACAAGGTTCTATCTGATAAAATTGTGGGTGGAAGATTGAATTCTCAGTCTCAATTCTTCACTCCTTGTAGTCATAGTATACATTCATGTACACATTAGTATATATACTAATATATAATGTAGTAGTTTGACCACCTGATATAAAGAGCCAACTCAGTAGAAAAGACCCTGATGCTGGGAAAGATTGAAGGCAAAAGGAGAAGGAGTGGCAGAGAATGAGGTGATTAGATAGCATCACTGACTCAATGGACATGAATTTGAGCAAACTCCAGGAGATAGTGGAGGACAGAGGAGCCTGGCGTGGTGCAGTCCATGGGGTCGCAGAGTTGTACATGACTTAGTGATTAAACAGTAACACAGTAAATGTAGTAATATTATGCATAATATTATACAGTCACAGTCCAATAATAGGAGCAGTATTCTTCCCCATTCACTGACTTAGGGTTTTGCCTTGGAGTTTGCTTTGGGCAATGGAATGTTAGCAGATGTGATGTGCTTGCGCTTGAAATGTGCTTGTGTAGTTGGACTTTACTCATACTTCTGTATCACTAACAGAAGTACCCGTCTACCTCGCTGCTTATCATCTGCATGTTCACTGAATGCAGGGCAGCCATCTTGAGACCATTACAGGAAACTGCCTTAAAGAGATAAGCGCTTGTACTGTGGATAGTAGAGAGGCAAGAAGGGAGAAATGTCTTTCGTGATGAAGTCACCAAGCTACTGAATTCACCAACCCCGAAACAGCCCTGTCTCCACACTTCTTGCTATATAAAATGATAAACATTTCCATTTTTAAACCACTTTGCTTGGATTTTCTATTCCTTGTCATTGGTAGTATCCCAATGGATTACTCAAGAATCACCATCGTGACTTTAAGTGCTAAAGATGTTTAAGGTTGTAAAAAGTCGTAAGTGAAAAACTGAAAATTATCTCTACCCTACAGATGGAGGTCCTTATCAGCCTAGGGTTGGGCCAAGTCTGACTTCCTTTGGCCTGAATTAATTATTTTGGTTCATCACCAAATTCTGTCTGGTGTTATCATTTCCACCCTTTTTTAAAGTCAAATTTCCTTAAAGGAAGGAAACAGGTCTAAGTGTCCAGAAGTTGTATATCATATATTTTGTTGATCAAGGTCTTACAGGTGAAGTTAATTCATGATTAATGTTCATACAAGCTCTCTGTCCTCTGCAGGGGAGGTAAAGGGAAAAGGTAACACCACATAGTCGAAGGAGCAGATATTTGGAGTTCATTGATTCTGAGTTCAAGTCTTGACTAGTTGATGTGACTTGTGCAAGCCGCTTACTGGCTTTAAGCCTCAGTCTCCTAATTTGTAAAACAGGAACAATGATACGGACTTCAAGTTTGGGGAGTAAAATATCAAACATGAAGTATAAAGCACATAACAGGTGTTCTGTAAATGATCATTGTCTTCCTTTTCACCATCTCCCATGGCAAAATATATCATTGATTATAAAGAAGATAAGCCTAAATATCATGAGTGGTTGGGCCTGGAAAAGCCCATGCTTTACTGCTAAAGTCAGTAACAATCATTTTTGTAAACCAAGAACAAGAGAGAGCCATCATTCTAGAAAGTACTCCATGTTCTCAGGAAGAAAGATGAAACAGTAACAGAAGGAGGTATTATAGCTGCCCTCACCTCTGTCCCCAAACCATGTATTTATTTTTAATGTAAAATATATGAGAAGTTGAACAGTTTTTAATATGGCAATTTTAAAAAGATTCTTCTGCCATTCAAACTCAGAACATATGCTTCTCTTCCCCATGATTATTCTAAATATCATTTTCCTCAGGACTCTCTCCCACTTAGACTGATTATTTTTCAGTTGTCTTGAATTTGATAGAGTGAACGCATGCTCACGCATGTGCATGCATACACACACACACACACACACACACATTCTACAAAGTTATGTGGAGGAATCCAAGCTTTGCAGACCAAAATGAAATTTCTTGTCTCCTGACACTATCTCTTGCTGGTTTCTTTGTACCTTTTCTTTCATCCTCCCACCATGCCTGAAAAATGGGAATTGCCTTTGGGCTACATGACCTAATGCTGTGGCCCTACAGGTTAGGTAGCTCATAATGGCAAGGGCAGAGTGCAAAAGCTGGGATGGGGCCTCTGGGTTGAGAAGAGACTGAAGTCAAATTATCAACTCAAGGACTTTTTCCAGAGAGGATATTAGGCATAAAGAGATAAAAAATGACCACCTGATCTCTAGCTATCTTATGCCCATGAAAGGCAAGATGATTGTAAAAGTTGTGTAAGACCCCTCATCACACATTTATTGTGTGTCAATTACCATAGTAGGCAGGAGGAATACAGCCGTGTATGTAAGGAACTCACATTCTAGGGAAGAGAGAAGATAATAAAGAAAGAAAAAATAAGTAACAGATCCTGCATAAGTGCCTTGGAAAACAAAGTAGAGAAGGGGCTAGGAGTGTGCATGAAGAGGGCTTTACCATTTCAAGTGGATAGTTTGGTAAGCCTCACCCGGGTAACGTTCGAGAAAAGCCTTGAAAGGGTGAGATCTAGGGACCAAGCGTTCCAGACAAAAGGAACAGCCAGTGCAAAAAGCCCTGAAGTGGGAATATGTCTGGAATGCTCAAGAGAAAGCAAAGAGGTCCATGAGGCTGAAGCAGAGAGAGCAAAGTGGTATCATTGGATGGTATCAATGGGAGAGAATGTGGTCCTGATGTGGGGCTTTGTAGCACTGTAGGAAGCACAGTGTTTTCACACCCAGCAGAATGGGAAACTGTTGGATGATTTTGAGCAGTGGAGTGACATATTTTGATTCACCTGTTACAGAGATCCCTCTGGCTGCTGTAGTGAAAATAGATTATAAAGTGAGGAGACCATGGCAAAAATCCAAGTGAGACATGAGGATAACCTGGACCAGGCTGGTGGCAGTAGAGGTGGAAAGATGTAGAGATATTTTAGGTTACATTCTGAAGGTAGAGCTAACAGGATTTCCTCACAGATTGGGTACAGGATGAGAGCAATAGAGTAGTCAAGTATGACTCCAAGGCTTTTGACTTGAGAACCTGAAAGGATGAAACTGCCATCAGCTGGCACTGGGAAGACTGTCGGTGCAACAGGAGTTTGGGGAAAAGAGCAGAAGTTTAGTATGGAATGAGTTTGAGATGCTTTTTAGACATCCAAGTGAGGATGTTGGGTGGGCAGCTGCTTATATGGGTCTGGAGCTCAAAGGTCTCAAATACAAAATTCCCAGTCCAGTGACCCGATGTTCAGTAAGTGGCAGTGCCCACATCCCCAAAGTCCAGATTTGGTTCATAAATACTGCACAGACAAGACTCCCAAGCCAGTGCTGATTGTCACACTATGTGGCTTCTCTCACCTATGCAAGCCTGGAGGTGCTCTATAATAAAGAAATGTCTTGATCCAAGAAGCCAGTTTGTCTCTTCAACCTCATCTTTATAAAGAGAATGGCATAATTATGGGTGCAATATCTTTTCCTGTCTTCCAAAGGAGTAGTCAGTAAAAAATTTCAACACCTTTACTCAGTGTTCTCTGTATATCTCTCTCTAGCTCTTACACACATACCTGTGCCAGGGAGACAATTTTCCTCCCTGGACCCCTTAAAACAGCTATCCTTCATTTTCCATTTTCCTCCTTGCCTCAATCAATGGTCTTGGTTTCTTCTCTCCTGCCTTGAAACAATCTTCCTCTTGGCCCCTCCTTTCTATAATACTCCCTACTTTCCCTAAGCCTAGGATTTCATCATTTCCCATTTCCATAGTCTTCTTTGGATACTGAGTCCTGATTTCCTTGGACAAGAAAGAAAAAAAAGTGTTACTCAGTCATGTCCAACTCTTTGGGACTCCATGGACTGCAGCCAGGCTCCTCTGTCCATGGGATTCTCCAGGCAAGAATACTGGAGAGGGCCATACCCTTCTCCAGGGGATCTTCCCAACCCAGGGATCAAACCCAGGTCTCCCACATTGCGGGCAAATTCTGTACCAGCTGAGCCACCTGGGAAGCCCTGGACAAAGTGGTAAGGAATTGTTTTTTAAATCTTCTGGAATTAACTCCTGAGGGCAGAGCTGTTGGAAAAGTCTCTGATAATGCGGTGACCTCTGAGCATTTGAGTTGTGAAGGTGGTCCTAAGAGACTGTATTTCTGTGCCCAGGGACAATAAGTGCTCCCACCCTGAAGGTTCTTTTGGTTTGCAAACGCTGGTCATCAACCAAGAGGTGAATGCCCTCCAGCTCAGAGAAAGTATTTCATCAGCATTGACTCTGGGGTGGAAAGTTTTACCAGGAGGCCAGCTCCTCTGGAGTTCCAAGCTGCAAAGATGGGGTCCTTGAAGTTTGGAGAAAATACACTCATGGAGGAGAAGTTATGAGGGAAGGCAGCAAAACCCTCTTCCCTCCTGACTTCTCATGTCTGTGCAAATAGGATAGGTGTTGCAGGGGACCAAGGGCCCTAGGGTATTTCTTTTCACTTTCATGCTTGGTGACATCTCTGGAAAGTCCTTGTTTCCAGGATCAGCTCCAAAGAGGAGGCACAGGGTGTTTCCTGAATGGCTCACTGGGTTTTACCTGACAGGTGTGTCCGGTGGCAGGAATTACAGCCCAAGTGTGGCCGAGTCTTGTCAAGAGGGCGTCTCGGTTTGGTCCTCCCTTCTGTTTCAGCTGATGATTGCTCCGTGCTTGTGAGCATCTGGGAAACTGGGCATGGAAGTAATCCCACACTTTGTTAGATGACTAGCAGACACACAGGCGAGACAAGCCAGGACCACAGCCAATTCCCTTAAGGAGTGTGGGCAGAGACCACGCCAGTGGGAGGAGCGGGGTGACGGGCGCTCAGCACTGCCACCAGTGCACCCAGCCAGGCTGGCAGCCTCAGCATCTGGCACGGGCTCCGAGTCTCTGACCCCCAACTTATTCCATCCTTCCTGAGGATTCATTAAGGGGAACACAGAAGGCTTTTTATAGGCATCCTGGTTCAGCCTTGGTAGGGTTGCTGAGAACAAAGAACATTTCTGGAGTGGACAGATATTTAGAAACATCCTTGCCAAAATATGTTATTTAATTCTTCATCACAGGACAAAATGATGCACAGAGGGTTTTCCTAACACCTTCAGGGCTCAGAGGGGTATTGTGTGCATGAGCTGTTTGTGTGTCAAGGAGACAGAGGAGCACAGGGGAGGGAGGTCTTGGCTTCAGCTCTGACACTTTTAAACCTGTGGAGATTTCCAGAATCACCAAGCCAGGTCCGGTGGGATCCTTAGCCACACTCATCATTGTCATTGCCATGGAAACAACAGACATTTCTGATATAAAATAGAAAGCCATCTCTGGCCGTCACTCTTAAAAAAGAATAAGGTCTGGTTTTCATCTCTGCTTCTTGAGCTCAGGCCAGTCTTCTCTGTTGTCTTCCTTTATGGACTTTGGAATAAGGAGCTAAAGGAAAACTCCTAAATGGGAAAAAGACTTCCTCTCTGAGTCCAGACAGGAGAGAGTGAACAGGGTGAACTGGTTTCAAAGTAGCAAGTTTTAACTAGCAGCTTGGCTCAGCTTCCTCCAGGAAGTTGGAGACCCCACACTGAACTCGATTTTAAGTGGGCCCCTGAGTTTTTCTTCCTGTTTTCCTGAGTAACTGTCTGGACTTCTAAATTACAGGGGGAACAGCTCAGGAACTGAAACGTTGCTCTCATCTGCGTTGTGGTCTGTTAGAGATAGAGAGAGAAGCTGCTAGTACCTTGAGGATTTCCAGGATGGTCTCCCAGGCCTGCTGCTTGGAGTCATCCTGACGAGATTTGAACAAAGGGCACAGGAACATGAGCATTTATACACAATGAGTAGAATCTTTATCCCTTTCAGGTTCATTGACCGTCACTGTCACTACTGATAAATCAAGTGTGTTGTCCTTTCCACTATTTCAGCACCTCACGTAGGGGAGCATGAGGTAAGCAAGGACCCCTGCAGCTGGGGGACAGAGTCATGGTTCCTGGTCTCGATTCCGCCTCCGTGGGCTGTGTGACCGTGAATGTGTTCGGGGGGGAACACACCTAGATTATCCTCGGGGTTTTTTTCCTCTGTTTTTAATTGTTTTAAAAAAAAACACACACAGCATAAAATTTACCGTCTTAACCATTTTTAAGTGTACAGTTGTGTTAAGTCTAGTCACGTTATTGTAAAACAAGTCTCCGGAGCTTCTTCATCTTGAGAACTGAACTTGACACCATTGACCAGCAGCTCCCCTCTCCCCTCTCCTCCCAGCTCCTGGTAACCGCTCTTCTACTTTCTTTTTGGTAAATCTATTTTGGATATCTCATATAAGTGGAATCATACTGTATTTATTTGTCATTTTGTGACTATTTCATCTAAATAACTCCTTCAAGGTTCATCCATGTAGCGGCATGTGTCAGAATTTCCTTATGTCACATTTTGATTGTCCTTTCATCTGTTGACAGATATTTTGGGGTTATTTCTACCTCTTGGCTATTGTGAATCATGCTGATATGAAGCTAGTGTCCAAGTGTCTGTTCAAGTTCCTTTCTTTTGGAGACACACACACACATATAGAGAGAGATATATATCTTCCCTAGTGGCACAACAGTAAAGAATCTGCCTTCCAATACCTGCCAGTGCAGGAGATGCAGCTTCAACCCCTCAGTTGGGAAGATCCCCTGGGGAAGGAAATAGCAGCCCACTCCAGTATTCTTGCCTGGGGTATCCCAAGGACAGAGGAGCCTGGTGGGCTACAGTCCATGGGGTTGCAAAGAGTTGGGAAACAACTTCGCAACTAAGCAAGAACAATATATATATACATAAATATAAATATATATACAGGATTGCTGGATCACATGTTAGTTCTATTTTTAATTTTTTTGAGGAACTGCCATAACATCTTCTAAGGTGGCCATCCATTTTACATTCTTACCAACTGAGCACAAAAGTTCCAATTTATTTATATTCTCATGAATGCTTGCTATTTTCTGGTTTTTTAATAGTTGCCATTTTAATGGGTGTGAGGTGTTATCTCATTGTGGTTTTGATTTGCATTTTTCTGATGCTTAGTGATGTTGAGTCCCATCACTTCATGGGAAATAGATGGGGAAACAGTGGAAACAGTGTCAGACTTTATTTTTGGGGGCTCTAAAATCACTGCTGATGGTGATTGCAGCCATGAAATTAAAAGATGCTTACTCCTTGGAAGGAAGGTTATGGCCAACCTAGATAGCATATTTAAAAGCAGAGACATTACTTTGCCAACAAAAGTCCATCTAGTCAAGGCTATGGTTTCTCCAGTGGTCATGTATGGATGTGAGAGTTGGACGGTGAAGAAAGCTGAGCGCTGAAGAATTGATGCTTTTGAACTGTGGTGTTGGAGAAGACTCTTGAGAGTCCCTTGGACTGCAAGGAGATCCAATCAATCCATCCTAAAGGAGATCAATCCTGGGTGTTCATTGGAAGGACTGATGTTGAAGCTGAAACTCCAATACTTTGGCCACCTGATGTGAAAGTTGACTCATTGGAAAAGACCCTGATGCTGGGTAGGATTGGGAGCGGGAGGAGAAGGGGACGACAGAGGATGAGATGGTTGGATGGCATCACTGACTCGATGGACATGGGTTTGGGTAGACTCCAGGAGTTGGTGATGGATAGAGAGGCCTGGCGTGCTGCAATTCATGGGGTCGCAAAGAGTCGGACACAACTGAGCGACTGAACTGAACTGAAGTGAAGTGATGTTGAGCATCTTTTCATGGGCTTATTGGTCATTTGTGTATCATCTTTGGATAAACATCTATTCAAGTTCTTGGCCCAATTTTTAATCCAGTTATTTGATTTTTGTTGTTGCTGTTGAGTTGTATATGACTCTATTGACTATCTTTAATATTTTGTAACTCTACTTTCCTACTGTCTTCAACCAACTTGTTTCATTTTTCTTTCCTTCCTTTCAAGGGACGGATAGTGGTTAATTGCCATATGATATGTTTGTAAGAAATTAAATCCATCAGTGTGTGTCTAACAGATTTTTTTTTTTGGCTGAGATTTTTTTTTGCTGCATGCTACTGACAGGAAATGAAGGTGCGTTTGACATAACTAGATGTCCATCATGCAAGGGGAAGCATGAAGTGGGAATAATTTTCCTTCTAAAGAAAATGCTTCTTCGGGAATAACTATATGCTGATCAATTTTTGAAGTATTTTATACACATTAATTAAATCCTCACAGCAACAACAAATTTATGAGGTAAATAGCAGTATCGTCCTCTTTTTACAGTGATGAAACTAAAGCACAGAGAGAGCAAGCAGCTCACCTAAGGTCACACGGCTAGTAAGTTGAAGCCAGAGGTCTCTCTGCTTCCTGTCCCCTCACTTACTTAGCTGCTTCCTTGAATACAGACCTCTTTAGTCTTTATTCTATTGTATAGTATCAACCCCCAACACTTATTGTCTTTATCCCCTGCCTCCCTCCCTCAACTTTCATCCACGCCCTCTGGAACCCTATTCCATGAGAAACAGAGTCCCTGTATCCTTAACATTTCTACTAGATGTTTCCCCTGTCTTCTGCTGTCAGCTGAGACCTGAGCCTTTCCTGAGGTTCCTGCTTTTCTTTTATCCTTCTCAAAGGAAGGGGGCTCACTCTTACCTGTCTTCTGCCCCTCAGGCTGGGAGTTGGGAATTAACATCTCCTTGGCTTCCCTCATAGCTCAGTTGGTAAAGAATCAGCTTGCAATGAGGGAGACCTAGGTTCAATCCCTGGGTTGAGAAGATCCCCTGGAGAAGGAAAAGGCTACCCACTCCAGTATTCTGGCCTGGAGAATTCCATGGACTCTGTGGTCCACGGGGTCACAAAGAGTCGGACATGACTGAGCAACTTTCACTTTTATTTTTTTTGCTCTCCAAAGCTGTTGCCCCCCTCTCATAGAAAGAGGCTGCTGTTCCACCCTTTCACAGAAAATTCCTCATCCCTATGTCGTCCCTGTCATGTGTCAATCATGTGTTCACAGAGGATTTTGGCAGAAGGTTCATGACCTCTCTCCCTTAACTGCTGCCAACTGACAATGTGAGTGACTTCAGTGTACAAAAAGATGACCATCCTGAACCCACTGGGTCCTTTGACCTTTAGCTTCAAACCCAGTGCTTTTTACGTGGCCTCTACATCACCATGTCGGTCCTTCAGTAGCCCTAACCCTCCGTGTCATCACTCAGAAGGGCCCTGCCTCAAAATCTCAAATGCTGAAGTCCTTCTAGCTCATTCATTCCCTCACCCCATTAGATAGTTCATGAAGAGGTTCAGCACACAGACCATCATGTTCACCCAGTCTATATGCTCCTCTTCACGTAAGCCTAATCCTAGGGTGATTATCTAAACTGTTTATTTATTTATTTTTTTACCTCTTTTTTTTGGTTGTACCTGTCTTAGTTGTGGCATGTGGGATTTTTAGTTGTCTCATGTGGGATCTAGTTCCCTGACCAGGGATCAAACCCAGGTGCCCTGTATTGGAAGCATGGAGTCTTGGCCACTGGACACCAGAGAAGTCCCTGAACCGTTTTCTTGTCAACAGCCTCAGCAGTATTAGGTCCCAGCTCTACCTTCTTTCCTCCTGTTTTGGAGAATGAAGCATCTCTCCTTCCTTCAAACGACTTCTACCTGTGTCCTCCCACCCCAGCCCTGCTTCTCTAGGGCCCTGCTCTGTCGATCATCCCCTCTGCCATGAATCTTCACCCTCTTCCTTTTCCCTGTGAACACGCTCTACTCTCTCAGTTCCCTATCCTTCCCTTGACCCTGCATCCCTACCCCAGCTTTTGTCTGATTTCACTCCTTCCTCTTCTCTAAATTTCTGGCAAGAGAGTCTCTTCTTATTCATCTCCTTTTCCTTCAAAATTTGACTTCTGTTTACAGGGTATTGGGGTACATGCAAGGCTGGGTTAGAAATTTGAAGTAGTGAAATGCTAATTACTGCCGTTGACTTAGTGGAGGGGGAGGCCACATTGATGCAAGATAAGAAGATAGGTATACAGAGGAACATGGGAACCCCTACAGCATGTCTGAGGGAGAAAGAGAGTAGGAAAGGACTCTCAAGTGCCACTGTGTGCATCTTAATTGAAGGTTCACGTGGACAGTGCCTGAAACATAGAGGTTATTCAGTAAAGGAGCCCTCCCCCACTTTCTTGTCCCCTTTCTCTGGAGTTCAGTTTTCTTTGTGTGGCCTGGGGCTGGACCAAATATGTCATCAAATGCCTTCCAGCTCTAACCGTCTTCACACAACAGAATTTCTCCTAGCAATGTCTTCAGTTTGTAACTGCCTTGGAGACAAGCCTTTCAAAAACTTCTTACAAAAAGATCTCTGTTCTTTCCACAGAGCATTCTAGACAAATATCAACAAAAAAAAATTTTTTTGAAGACATTGAAACTCATTGCCTAACCACCTATTGCCTCCCCGTGCTTCTTGAATAATCGAAACGAACATGTGTGTGGTGACAGTGGTTTTATAAGGATGAAAGCAGTGATGTGATTTCCATCCAACTTAGTTTGTGCGCATTTCTAAGGGATTTTTAGGGTTTAGCATATCAACCTGAAGGAAAAGCTATAATTCAGTTAAATTTTGAACTAAATAAAGGAAGGCTGGTGGTTTTTAGACAGATGGGGGCTTTTGTGGACAGAGCTCAACAAAAAGAATATGAAAAGAATGCAGAATTCAATCAGGCAGTAAAGAGATTAGTTGAATCCAGACTAGACTAGGGGTTGCTGAATTCCATCTACCCAAATTAAACTTTGCTAAAAAGGGCCAGTATGTTTGCTATTTCAAGAGAATGTAGCATTCTTGGATCCTGAAAGCCTGTCTTTGTGATTTCAATATAAAATGGGTAACATTTTAATCTTGAGATTCTAAATTGAAAGGTATATAAGATGTTGATTAAGTTTGTAAACAGAATTGGATTGGAATATTTGAGAACTCATTTTATTTTTAGGTTTATTTGATTAGAGTTGCAACAAGAGAGCTTTAAATGCTAGAGAAGCTTTCCTTTGTTATAGTCATAAATCAGTCCTGCAAGATATTGGAGGCACTTACAAATTAGTTTGAGTATGTTACATTTATAAATGCAGTTTGAAATCAACTGTTTAATTGACAATGTTTATAAATAGAACTGATTATCTAAGTAGTTTAGTCTGTCAACAAAAGTTTCTGGAAACTTGTCAGAGAAAATTTGAAGGTGATTTTCTTATTTTATTAGTTTTGTAAATAGAGTTGTAATTTGGGCTGAAAATAATGAAAACCAGGTTTTTACATTGCAATTTGGGAATTTGAATATTAATTTAGAGTCAAGTAACTGAAAATCCTTTCTGTGGAAAAGGTCCCCAGAAAATTATTCCTAAGAAAAGGTCCTTAGGAATAGGATAAGCCAAGACAGGAAGGATGAAAATGTCTGGAGTGTATGGACAAGGAGAGCTGTTTGGCACTGCAAGAAAGTGGGTACCCCAGGGATGTAATGGCAGATATAATGGGAAATACTGGAGTGTACTAATGGACTTGTGGCCTAAAATATTTTCTCTTATACTTTATAATGTGAATATTTTTAAGAATGCTCCCATTCTAATCTTTATCTTTGCATGCCCTTATTTAATGTGATATTTAGCAGATTAAGATTAAATCAATACAAGGTAACACTCAAAATTGGATGACACATTAACTCAGCAAGGAGTAATGATTGGTTTCTCAGCAGTTCAAGTACAATATTACCTCACTGTCCAATGATTATCTTATTTTGACTCCTCTAGAATTTGGGGGCCAAAAAGAGGCAAAACTTTTAAAATAATCAGCAGATCAAGTAGAATTTGTACTCAATTCTGGCTTTCCCAACTGTGTTGGACCAAACAGAAACAGGTGAAGGAACAGAACCAAATGTCTTTGAGATACTTCAGGCTTCCGTTCTCTTTCCCCACATGAAGTTATGCTTTTTGTTTTCTCTACTCATCAGACTCCATCCTCAGGGAGAATCAGACTACTGGTTGATATTTTAATGTGAATTTAAGATCAGGGGGTAGTTTTTCTGTAAGTCCTTTTTTTTAAAAAAATATGTTATTTATTTCTTTGGTTGCACCAGGCCTTAGTTGCAGCATGCTGAACCTTTAGTTGCAGTGTGAGAACTCTTAGTTGCAGCATGTGGGATCTAGCTCCCTGACGAGGGATCGAACCCAGACTCCTTGCATTGGGAGTGCGGAGTGTTAGCCACTGGACCACAAGGGAAGTCCCTCTCTAAGTCTTGTCTTTGGTCATGGAATGGAAGAAACACAAGGTCATCGCTGTTAGGGAGAATTAAGTGCCACCGCTTTCACCGAGGGCACCTTCATGGAGGGTGAGGTACAGATAGGAGCACACATACTGTTCATCTCCACAGAGAGACTCTCATGAGAAAAGGCGGATCGGGGAATAATTGCTCTGAAACTGTCTTTGTAGATGGGAGAGGTGGTGGTCCCTTGTACAAACCAGCAGTTCATAAACCTGGCCAGTTGTCAGAATTACTTAAAGAGATGCTTTTAAAACATTCTAGGCCTGACATTCCACATTCAGATTCGTATTCAATTACTCTGGGGTGCATCTGTGGTCAGCCCTATTTGGGGGACAGCTATTATAAGACCAGTGATGAGTTTAGTATCCTTTAACAATTACTTAAAGAAGCAGGTGTGGCTTCCCTGGTGGCTCAATGGTAAAGAATCTGCCTGCCAATGCAGGAGACTAGGGTTCAATCACTGGGTAAGGAAGATCCCCAGAGAAGGAGATGGCAACCCACTCCAGTATTCTTGCCTGGGAAATTCTATGGACAGAGGAGCCTGGCAGGCAATAGTCCATGGGGTCACAAAAGAGTAGGACACGACTTAGTGACTAGACAGCAACAATGAAAGAAACAGATGTATACTCTATTTCTTTTTATTATAACAGGACAGTTACAATTTAGGGGCATAGATTTCCTCCACTCTTACTCATAGGCAAGTAGAAGCCCTAACAATTATAGACTCTGATGATCTCTAAACCTCTTCTGTCTTGCTTTTTCTCTCTGTATGTCTGTTCTCTTCTCCCTCTTGTGTTTTTCTATAACACCCTTACAGGCTGCCTGAGGGTCTTTTTACTGGCTCTCTGCTCATATTGTTTATCTGTTCTTCAAAATAAATAAAGCCGAATATGTCCCTATTAGTTATCTGGAAGTAGGTGCTACTAATCTTATCTTCCCCTCTTAGATGAAGTGATAGGTATACTTAACTGTATGCCAGCCCCAAGACTTGCAGTTTTACGTACATACTACTTCATTTCATCTTCAGCACAACCCTGGAAGACAGGAGATATATTCCAAAAAGTTATTGCTTAAAATGACTCTGCCTGGGAGTGACTAATTTTAGTTTCTTCATCACCAGCAAACATTGATTGAGTACCTAGCACAGGAGGGCACTGAAACCAGCCTAGGCTGTCCCGAGCTTGCCAACTAGATCATTCTGCTCTCTCCTTGGTATGCTGTGTCTTATGATATCGATTAAAACCAACACATTAAAAATAAACCTTGAAATTTTAGCTCTTTGCCTAGTTTTAAAAAATCATCCTTAACATCATATTCATCAGAGGAAATTACTCCTAACTTTTGTGTGTATCACAACCTGCTTTTTGCTAAACATACACGCATACACATTTGTAGCATCCTGATACTTTATTATGTATTTTTTATATACATATTTATTTGACTGCACCAGGCCTTAGTTGAGGTACGTGGGATCTCTTTCCTTGACTAGGGATTGAACCTGGGTCCCCCGCATTTGGAGTGCAGAGTCTTAGCCATTGGACCACCAAGGATCATGCTAGGTTTTATATATCATTTTATATTTTTCCACAGTGGTTGTAGCATGCACAATGGCTGTATAAGCCAGGATTCCATTATTTAACTGAGCATAATCTATTTATACGGAGAAGGCAATGGCACCCCACTCTAGTACTCTTGCCTGGAAAATCCCATGGACGGAGGAGCCTGGTAGGCTACAGTCCATGGGGTCGCTAAGAGTCGGACACGACTGAGCGACTTCACTTTCACTTTTCCCTTTCATGCACTGGAGAAAGAAATGGCAACCCACTCCAGTATTCTTGCCTGGAGAATCCTAGGGACGGCAGAGCCTGGTGAGCTGCCGTCTATGGGGTCGCACAGAGTCGGACACGACTGAAGCGACTCAGCATAACAATCTATTTATACAATCCCTAGTTGTTGGTTACTCAAATTGTTTCCATTTCCACTTTTAAAAACAAGGCTGTGTTATCTAGCCAGGAAGTCCTTTAAATATCAAGACTGTAGGCAGATAGTTTTAAAGATGCAAGAAATCAGAATATATATAATTATGTTCCCATCCTAAGAAATCTCCTGGATAATGACCTGTATCCTGTCAAGGGAAACAGAAACAAAAGCACTGATTATACTTAAACATAGGTCTAAGACTTAAGTACAAATGGGGGAAAAGTGGAAGAATAGCATGTAAATATTAAACATTCTGACAAATTGGAAATAACACAACTAAAAACATTGGAGAAGAGAAAGGGAAAGTAAAATAAGACCATTGGTAGGCATGCAGGTAATGCTCAATATAAGTGGGAGTCAAAAGATGTCAGTTAAAAGTCTAAAGCAATTTAGAAATCCATGCAAGGAAAAAGGGAATCATGACCTTTCATTTTAAAAAACAAAATATTAATATAAAAGTAAGCACTACAGTCAAAAAATAAGCTTTCTGAAATTTCAAAATACATAACAGTAATAAAAAAGGGAAAACATGGGTTTTATTTGCAAAAAAGATATGTTAAGGATAATCTACAAGCTCATAAAAATAGCCACCTAGGAGGATTGTGGGGCTTCCTTTGTGGCTCAGCCGGTAAAGAATCCTCCGGCAATGCCGGACACACGGGTTCTATACCTGGCTCAGGAAGATCCCTTGGAGAAGGAAATGGCAACCAGCTACAGTATTCTTGCCTGGGAAATCCCATGGACAGAGGAGCCTGGTGGGTTATACAGTTCGTGGGGTCACAAAAGGTCAGGCACAGGTTAGCAACTAAACCAACAACAACAGGAGGGTTACAAGCAATGAGCAGGAAGGATAGGAATGGAAGTAAGATTTCTGAGTTTATCTTTTTATAGTTTTGACTTTTGAATCATGTAAAAGTTATATGTATTTGAAAAGTAAAATTAATTCCAAAGGGAAAAAAAGGCAAACATTAAACTTGAGTGTAAACAGAAACAAATGAACCTAATTGCATTTCAGATTATACATCAAGGGAGTTCCCTAGTGGTCCAGCGGGAAGATTCAGTGCTTTCACTGCCACGGCCCAGGATCAGTCCCTGATCGGGAAACTGAGATCCCACAGGCCACATGGTCTGGCCAAAATAAATAAAAAATAAAAACATTTAAAAAAATTGCACATCAAATATAACTACATAGAAAGTGGTATTAATTCAAGTGCATTTTTATTATACCTTCATAGAATATATTCTCATCTACTTCATTGTGTTTCAGTAAACCATTCTTCTGAGTTCCCATGCTATCCATACAGCTACCCAATCTTATACTCTCAGCTTGAATCACGTGTTAACTTCTGGCTCATATTTGAAGGTTTATGATGACTTTCCCAACTTTCCTACCCCAAAGAGTTGACTATATTCGGCTCTAAATCTTCCTAAATTCTTCAATGGCTACTTAGAAGATCTATTTTGATTCTCCTTCAAACTTGTTCCCCTCATGTGATATTTTATCTGTATCCTTTTTAAATTAGGGGGCCAGACCTAGATACAACATAGAATTTAACATAGGTAGATTATAGAGAAAATTCAGTGAGGTAGTTCTATGGTGGTGCATAAGAAAGAAGGGTGGCTTTGGAGATAATGGATCTGAGGCTTCCAGAAAATCAAGTTTAAAAAAAAGAAATCAGACTTCTGCCCAAATGATAGTTAATCCTGTGATCTTCCATGAAATGTAGTTCATAGACAATCACTACCCAGTTACCTAGGATTATTTGTTAAAAATGAAGAATGAGGGCTCCTACTCTGGACTATGGAATCAGAATCTCTGAATGTGGTGCTTGGTAATCTACTTTTTTTACTAATAATCTGTGCTGATATTTCTTACATGCACAAAATTTCAGAACCATCAACATGGTGTTAGGAATACGAGATTTTCCAACATCTAGTTGTGTGACTATGGACACTTCACTTGACTTCTCTGAGCTTCAGTTTCCTCATCTATAAAATGAGGTAATGACTCGTTAGAGGATGCTTTATTAAAATAATAATGTATGTGCAGCAGACACTGCTGCTTATCTACCTGATTGCCATTTTCCAGCTATCCTCCTCTTCTTCACCTGTAGAGCCCAGTTTTATTTGAGTAGGGTGTGTTCGATGTGTTCAGGGAAACTGAACCATTCTGATTGGCCTAAGATGATATTGGCAGTCTCATTCCTCTTGTCACTGATTGGTTTAAGTTTCTGTAAATGATTTGATCCTGGACAATGAGATGTGGGGGAAATCTGTACAGACCTTCTGGAGTAGGGTTTCCCAACCAATAAAAAGAGACAAGTAGGAGGTGTACTTTTCTAGATTTTGAGATTTGTATGTGGCAGCTGGTATCATCTGGTATCATTTCAGTCACAAGAAATCATTGCAACCACAAGAGGAGATGTTGCCTGCATGCCTAGAATATCAGTGTTGGAGGATGGATCCTCCAGGATGTTGTTTTGCTGCTCAATCAACCAACCCTGGAACCAGCCACTCCTCACCAATGGCTATGAGATAGGAAACCCCTACTGCTTAAGCACATTTTGGTTAGGTACTCTTACAGCTGAAAGCATTCTGATGGACATGGAAGATAATCCCCTGAGCATAATGCCTAACACATAATATTTGCACAATAAAAGGCAGCTACCATTATCACCATTATCATCAATAGAAATGCTGGACTTCTTATCTGTTAAATTTAGGGCAGGGATTATAGTGCTGATCCTATTACAAGACATGTATACTCAAAAATAGTTACTGAAAGTTTGCATTAATTCTCCTTGGTTTCCATTCTTTGTTTCAACCTATTGGAATCATGGTGGTTCTATTATATGATGTATTACTATATCTGCTCTCTTTCCCAGCCTAGAGTTTGTCACAAATTTGATGACTTTTTCAGCATTTAAAATTTTCGCTTAAATTTGGCCTCCATTGAAAGATTGTCAGTATTTGAAAAGGAGAGATAGGCTTCCATATTGATGGTAGGAGCACACCATGACTGAGAGTTATTCAGGAAACAAGCCTAGTTTCATGATTTGTCATGGGTGGTCCCAAGTTAAGCACTACATAGGCATTTGGAGGGCAGCTTGTGGAATGTAAGGAGTTGAGAATTTGTCCCATGAATCCCTGTAGGTTTTTGTCTCATGAGGCATCTGGGGCAGTTAGCTGAAGTTAGGTGCCCTGCCCAAGGTCATTCAATGATGGTGTGACCAAAGAGGAATTAGAATTCATGGTCACAGTGCCTGGGATTCCTGTACGTGATGTTACTTGGGGGCAGCAGCAACTATTGTGGCAACAGGATCTCTGGAGAGCGAGGGGAGGGAAAACGGTGGAGTCAGTCTCATTGACTCATAGAATAGTACAACAACCAGAAACCTCAGGAACTGTCTGATCCAACACTCATTTTACAGAGGAAGAAACTGACATCCATAAAGGTCAAGTGATGTTTCCAAGGTTACATGGCCAACAAGTGGCAGAGCGGAGATGAGGACTTCAGTCTTGTGATGCTTGGCTTCCTGTTTTTCCCTGTATCATTTCTGCAGAACTTATTTAAAAACGCTCTTTCTAGAGTTTCGTGACATGAGAACTGCAAATGTGTGGCAACATTGTAAAGCAGACTGCGTTCTCTTGTTAAAGCCATTGCTTAATTTTAATTTATTTTACTGTCTAGTTTTATCAAAACTTCCTGGATTTCTTCTGAATTCCTAGCAGTTGTGCTAGGCAAGTACTTACTTTCATGACTGCTTTATTAAGCTATATTTGTGAAATGTGTCCATAATGTAAAGAGGTAACCCTTTTGTGGCTCTAGAATTTAGTGTTCTTTATTTAGTGTTATATTCAAATAGCATATATGAAAATTGGGGAATTATTTCTTATGACCAAACTATCATGGAGCACCAACTACATGTTAAGAATTGGTCTTGACACAGCACATATCATGATATGTCATTTTTATCCTTATAAAAAAGCCTGAAGAAGTTTGTGCTCCTATAGCAGTTTTACAAATGACAGAAGCAGGGATCAAGGTCATTTAGCTTAAAACGGTATAGGTAGAATAAGAAGCCTGGTCCACTTGAATCCAGAACCTTTGATAGATTTGAAAAACAGAAGGAAAGGGAATTCTGACAAAGCAGTGATTTGGGGTCCAAGGCACAGACCACAGGAGACAGCATTGGGAGTAGAATCATCGGGGTCATCTGCAGCGGCAATGAGGACACTGAATTCCAGGAAGAGCAATCACCAGAAATCAAGAGGTTTGCGTATTTCACAACATTGCCTGACATTGGCCCTGATTCTGAATATCTATCAAAAATATGTTTGGTTTGGAAGGCAACCTGGCACTATCCACCAGCCAGTTGGACATGCCAACTAGGGACTAAGGTTTTCAGACTGACATTTCATTAGCAAAGGAATTGTGCTATTGATTCTGTATTATGGGGAAGAAAGAGCCTCGTCTGGCTTTGGCAGATGCGATATAGGGTGGGAGTTTAGAGCACCAGCTATGGATTTATACTTGATCTGTTTAGTGGCAGGTCACCAGCTACCAGGAATGTGACCCTGGACCAGTGACTTTTACCTGTGAATTCTCACATCTGAAACAGGGTAATAATAGCACTTTCCTCAGAGTCTTGTTGTGCGGTTTCAATGAGACAATGCATGTAAAACACTGGGGCACAGAGTCAGGCAGGCAGTAAAAACAAGTGTTCACAGTTACCACCATCATCGATGTTACTCTGCACTAGGGGAACCAGGAGAGCAGGGCTCTACTTTTTCACTTTCTCTACAGATCTACATTCCTGCTTTCTTCAGGAGGTCACACACGTTTTCAGGGCTATAGTGTCATGATTGGCACCCCACTCCAGTACCCTTGCCTGGAAAATCCCATGGACGGAGGAGCCTGGTAGGCTACAGTCCATGGGATTGCTAAGAGTTGGACACAACTGAGCAACTTCACTTTTACTTTTCCCTTTCATGCACTGGAGAAGGAAATGGCAACCCACTCCAGTATTCTTGCCTGGAGAATCCCAGGGATGGCAGAGCCTGGTGGGCTGCCGTCTATGGGGTCGCACAGAGTCGGACACGACTGAGGCAACTTAGCAGTAGCAGCAGCAGCAGTGTCATGATAGAAAGTCAACAACAGTGTGTGCTTCCTGAGGCATCACTATGCCACGTCGGAAGTAAGGCAGAGAGGAAGAGAGTGCCTGGTTACCATTGTGGGCTGTGTGTTATACTCACTCATGATAATTCTGTAAAAGTAGATTGTCTCTGAGCTAGACTTAAAGTCCAACTTCCATGTTTCTAAAATGACAAATTTTCATGATCTCAGTTGTGTTCTAAAACAAGCACAAATTCACTAAGGTGACTGGGTGATGACATGGAGATGCCGATACCACTGAAGAAGAATTTATTACTTACATTTCCTGAAAGGAGTGGCCATGCCATGTCACACAGGGCCATATAGGGAGCACCAGTTTGTCAGGAGGCAGAAAGGAGCCAGAGAAAAGCCTAGGCCAGAGCCTTTACTGGGGTTTCAGAGGAAAAGACATGGCAAGGCAGAGTAAACAGTTAAAATGGGCTAGTTTGAGTAATTCTGGGGGGCGTTTGGCTACAGGGTGGTTGTAGCCCCTGCAGTTGGCCCTGGGATGATTTAGGGGAAAGGAAATATTGGCTGGGTGTGTGAGAGTTAGATAAAGGAGCTGGTTGGAGGATATGGACTCAGGATTGGTTAGTTTGCATGTGAAAGTTGTGTTTATGGGTAAGATGTTATATGTAGAAATTAGCTAGTCCTGAAAGGGGCACTCTTTCTCTCCAGGTCTGTATGGTTCCCCAAATCTCAAAACATCTTTGTATACACACATGCAAAACATAATTAATACAACCATTCATGTGTCCCCTACTTTTGTTACCTGGTCCTTCAAAATTCAGTGTTCTCTGAAAAATAGTTAATAGACGAAGTCACTTCATAGGCATCAAGGTCAGGTTAAGCAGTTTTTGGTTAAAAAAAAAGAAACTCTTGTTTGCTCTGGTAGATAATGCTAAAAGTAGCCTTGTATTTCTCTCAGGTTCAGTGGTGTCATGCAATTTATAATCTGTTTATAGCCTGCACAGAGAAAAGAAAACAAAAGGCAACAAATTCAGAGAAAACCTATGGCAGCCCCCTGAATCTTTTGGTAACGCTCCCAGGCAGCCAGCAAGTTTACATCAACCCTGCTGCTGGTTTAGAATCCTCAGTTTTCCGTTTTAGAAAGCAGTCTATGATATTACTGCAGGTTTCACCATATGAAATGAGACAAAGGCAAACACCACTTAACTCCCACCTGCACAAGAGCATTCATGTTGTGAATTATTCACTGTGTCTGATTTCCTTTATAGCAGCTATTTTTGCAGCAGGTGTAGAAGATTTAAAAGACTGAATGAAATCTCATAGTGTCGTGTTTTGTAGGAACTCATTAACTGATGCACATATTCCCAAGCCTTGAGCATATTATAGATTATGTTTCATGTATATCCACGTTTATTACCAAATAAACTGGAAACCTGGGCTTTGGGCCTATTTTATTATCACAGACTCACACTTGGTTTCCAAGATGCTATTTCCATTGTAGTTTATCTTGCATGTGTTCGAGGGTGACTTGCTGATACAGGTTGTCAGGTTTTTGATGCAGTAAAACAAATCTTGAGACCAGAGTGTTGACAGCATTGGATTTATTCTCAACCCTGCACAAGAGCAGTTTCATTTTGTCTAACAACACTACCCATATATGTTGCTTTGACTTTTAATATATAATACATGATCTTTCTAAATACTTATTGAGCACTTCCTAGATTATAAGGGCCTGTTCATATTTTTATACCCCTCTCCCAGCAGTTAATTGTATTAGACACATACTGGAAGCTATTGATAAAATGAATACTTGATTAGATTATTGTCTTACTCCAATGTTTCTCAGGGTGTTCTTCATTGTCCACCGAAGGTCTGAAAGGATTCATCCGATGGGCATTGAATGAATTTATTAAACAATGCAAGACCTTATTATTCTAGAGTTCCTGGCTTTCCACTATTACATACTATGGCCTACCTAATAGTAAATAAGTGAGTTTATTAAAGGTATCTAAAATTAGATGTTCATATTTTTATTGAGTTTGTCAGATATCCCACCAGAGAATTCTAGAATAGATTGCATATTCTGCTAAGACAGCCTGGTCATGTGGAATACTTCTCAACATTGCAAACTCCTCTTGTGTGCACACAGATGCAGGCAGGTGGGTGGACTCTCCAGATTTATTTGGGAAGGGTTTTTGTTATCAGTGCATCGCAAATTCTGCCTTAAGTTGATTATGCTTTTCAATTGTTCTTATCCTTGATTTAACTAATATTGTCAAATTTTTGTTTTTGTAGTCTTTGTATTAATTGAGTTTTTTCCTCTGGGAAGTAGAATTGAGTGGAATATACAGACTATAGAAACTTTGGCCCTGTCTAAGCTGTCCCCAGTCAAAAATGTAAAGAGCTACAGTTCTGGACCTTAGTTTCTCAAGTCATAATTGATGGGGTTAACTCTGAGTTACAGTACAACATAGCACTAGTGGTAAAGAACCAGCCTGCCAATGCAGGAGATGTAAGAGATGCAGGTTCGATCCTTGGGTAGGAAAGATCCCCTGGAGGAGGAAATGGCAGCCCACTCCAGTATTCTTGCCTGGAGAATCCCCTGGACAGAGGAACCTGGCAGGCTATAGTCCATAGGGTCACAAAGAGTTGGACATGACTGAAGTGACCTAGCATGCCCACACAGTACAAATAAATCATTACTGATGAAATTAAAATACCAAATGTGTGAATGATTTATATTTTACGTATAAGTTAAGGAAGACTTAGGGTTTATCATGAAATAATCCATTTCTTGCTTTATTGCCTTGGATGTGCTTTCCTGGTGTTCTGTAGGAGTTGTTCCACATGAAGATGTATTTTTGATGTATTTGTGGGGAGGAAGGTGATCTCCACATCTTACTCTTCCACCATCTTGAAGATCCCCAAGATATGCTTTCTTAAGTGGGAGAGATAGGAGAGAGAACTGTAAAACTGGAAATTGTATCTAACCAGAAACTACCTTCTCAAAGCCACATGCTGCAGTGAGTGGCTTGCTGATATTCATAATAGTGACAGTTACCATTTACTGAAGTGCTTATAAGCTGTGACTTTATGCCTTTTTCAAGTTTTCTAAAAAAACTTCTTTCTCCCTGAATATAAGATATAAGTTGTTGAGGGCTTCAAGAATGTTTCCATGTTCTTAGCTGAATTGTAAATTTCATTTCGGCATGTGTATTCACAAACACACAAGCTCCATTTTCTTTTTAATTTTATCCATGAACAAATCTGTAATAAAGAAGAGGACAAGAGAACTACAATGATCTCCTAAATCTGAACAGTCATAATCACCAAACTGCAGGCACCCAGAATGAGTCTGTGCCTGAAAATTCACACCATTGTTTTTATTATTTATCAAAAATCTGTGCATAGGACACTTTCCCTTTTAAACAATACTGTTTATATGCTTATTTTTAAATATAAATTATTCATTAATTTAACAAATTTTGGTTCACACATTATGTGCCAGACATAGAATCATCAATGAGGTAGTCAGGGGCTTGTCTCTTCTGAAATTTGTATTATGCTGGAACGTTGGGACAGGGGTTAGGACAACAAAGTAGGGTGGGAGTGAGGGATGGGGCCAGGGATAGAGATAAGGAGACAGGCAATTGCAGTATAAGAGCCTTGGTAGGTTAAGTTTAGGATCCCATGGGGGCACATGGGGAAGGGCATATAGCCCCAAGAGAGGGAGTCACAGGGAAGCTTCTAAGAAGAAAGTTATATCTAAGTTGAGATGCAAAACACACACACACACACACACACACACACACACACACACACAAAACAAAAATCATAAGAAACATAAGGGAAAAGGAAAAATATATATAATCATAATGAGATATATTAACATTTCTCTGTAACTATTTTATCAAGTGCAGAAAAACTAAGAATAGGAGCATCTTGAATGATGTCATTAATAATTTAAGTATAATAGATTTCTATTTATATTAATTTATATTAATCTTATATCCTACATAAACATATTTAAAATTTTGTACTTCTTATGTTGTTATTAGATAAAACAAATTGACATGATATTACCTCTCAGAGTAGAAGTCTAGGAAAAAAATCAAAGCTCTTTTTTCAAAATATAGCAATGAAACATGTATATTATCATATGTGAAATAGATCGCCAGTCCAGGTTCAATGCATGAGACTGGTGCTCAGGGCTGGTGCATTGGGATGACCCTGAGGGATGGCATGGGGAGGGAAGTGGGAGGGGGGTTCAGGATGAAAGAAAAATAAAATTAGAAAAAAATATATAGTTTAAAATTTTTAATTTAATTTGCTATTTTCTTATAAGATATATATTCTTTTATAAGAAATCTTTAAATGGCTGATTTCATTATTCACATGTTTACAAAATGCTTCTGAATTCTATACCCCATTCCCATCTGTATCAAAATGGCACCATTTATTTATTTATTTGCTGAAGTAGAAAAGGATAGCTTTATTACTTATTTGGGCAACGGGAACACAGTGGGTTCCTGCCTCAAAAAGCTGTGTGTTGCAACCCAGGAGGATATGATAGGGAGTTTTATAAAAAAATACTTCCCATGGATGGGGTTGCTGAGAGGACTAGAGGGTGTGAAGGATCTCAGTGGTCAAGTCTCCTAATCTTGATTCTCCAATTCCTTTAATCTTGCCTCAGGTAGTTCCTTGGCTGCTTCTCACTTGATTAGCAAGTGTTTGAATATGACCTTTGAACTCAGGAAAAGTCATGGTGGCTGGAGTCTTGAAAATGGCTCCATTTTTTTTATTTGCCAGAAAATTCATTTTAGGATTTGCCTGATCTGTATGTCTGCCATGGGGGTGTGCCGTGCTTGAGAAAACAGTATCGTGTATATCACAGTGAGAAAAGATTGAGATATTCTCACTTTATATTGATTATTTACTTGAGTGCTTACTATGTACCAGGCAGTATTCTTTTGGCTGGAGATACAACAATGATCAATGAAATGTCTAAGACTGCAGAGTACTCACATCTAGAGGGGAGGATAGTGTATAAAATGTTAGGTAAGGATAAGTATCATTTAAAAAGGCAGGTAGGGAGTGATGGGGTGGAAAGAGGTTATTTTTGATAAGGTCTTTGGAGAAGATCCTACGATGAGGTGAGAAGTTAGCAGAGACCTGAATGAAGTAGAAGAGTGAGCCACACAGTTTTCTGGAGAAAGTGTGTTCCAGGAAGGGGAACAGCAAATGCAATGACTCTGAGGTAGGAATAACCTGTATTTAAAACTGGCTGCCCAGGAGGCAACTGGAAAGTGATGTGGTAGGACGAGTAGTAACATTCGAGCCTAACATTTTTAGAAGAAACATTTGCATGGTCTCTTAACTCTCAAAGGTCTGTAAAGGAGCTTCAAGATTATGCTTTAAAAAAAGTAACAGGTGTGTCCAGAGTCTAAGTCATTGGTTCATATAATTCAGAGTATTTTTATTATTATTTCTGATATTTTATAGACCTAAAATAGTCCTCATCTTTTCCTTTGTTTTTTTTGTCTGAAGAGACAATAATAATAACTTAAGACTAATGTCAAAGAGCATACTACCTATAACTTCTTCTAGGATTTTGTGATTTCACATCTTACATTTAAGTCATTAGTTTATTTTGAGTTTAATTTTTGTATATTATGTGAGAAAGTAGTCCAGTTTTATTCTTTTGCATGTAGCTGTCAAGTTTTCCCAATGCCATTTATTGAACAGGCTGTCTTTTCCTCCTCCTTTCTTGCCTCCTTTCTTGTAGATTCGTTGATCATATAAGTGTGAGCTTATTTCTGGGCTCTCTACTCTGTTCCATTAATATGTGCCTGCATTTGTGTCAGGACAATACTTTTCTGATTACTATGGCTTTGTGGTATAGTTTGAAATCAAGGAACATGATATCTCCAGCTTTGTTCTCCTTTCTCAAAATTACTTTGGTATTTGGAGTCATTTGTGTTTCCATGCAAATTTTAGAATTCTTTGTTCTAATTCTGTGAAAAACAATGTAGTCAATTTTAATATAAACGATCATACAGAAAAGATTTTTGGAACTATAGGAAAAAAGAATCTGTCTTATACCTAGAGCTGTTGAGAGGATAACATGTAACTCAAGAGCCAATAGACAGTGTTTTGTTATCATAAGAAAAGTATGACCAGATAATGGAGTCAACTCAGAGGTGAGCAGTGCTGTGATGTTGGTTGAGAATATGGAACTGGCCTGATGTGCCTCTCTTTTCATTTATATGAGCCAAAGAATTTCAAGCAAAATTCACATTTCTCTGTGTTTAAAATTTTTTTCTTTGCTTGGGACGGTTATATTGGGTTACTGTTACTGCACCGAGTGAAAAAGTATCATTTATTTGACTCCATGCTCGCATGTCTCAACAGGATATTATAGCATCCAAAGGAGGAGAGAGGATGCAGGAAATCTGTACCCCTCAACTGCCAAGAGGAAAAATGTAAATGCTGGATATACAATAGGACCATCCACAGCACATGAATCAGTTAGGTCAGTTTTGTGAGTTATTCAGTTCAGTTCAGTCACTCAGTTGTATCCGACTCCTTGCGACCCCATGAACCACAGCACGCCAGGCCTCCCTGTCCATCACCAACTCCCTGAGTCCACCCAAACCCACGTCCATTGAGTCGGTGATGCCATCCAGCCATCTCATCCTCTGTCATCCCCTTCTCCTCCTGCCTCCAATCTTTCCTAGCATCAGGGTCTTTTCAAATGAGTCAGCTCTTCACATCAGGTGGCCAAAATATTGGAGTTTCAGCTTCAACATGAGTCCTTCCAATGAACACACAGGACTGATCTCCTTTCGGATGGACTGGTTGGATCTCCTTGCAGTCCAAGGGACTCTCAAGAGTCTTCTCCAACACCACAGTTCAAAAGCATCAATTCTTAGGCGCTCAGCTTCCTTTATAGTCCAACTTTCACATCCATACATGACCACTGGACAAACCATAGCCTTGACTATATGGACCTTTGTGGGCAAAGTAATGTCTCTGCTTTTTAATATGCTATCTAGGTTGGTCATAACTTTCCTTCCAAGGAGTAAGCGTCTTTTAATTTCATGGTTGCAATCACCATTTGCAGTGATTTTGGAGCCCAGAAAAATAGTCAGCCACTGTTTCCACTGTTTCCCATCTATTTATTACATTGTTCATTTTGCTCTGCTTCAACTATAATAGGACAAAATTCCTCCATGTCTAATCTGAGTCCTGATGTCCACAAATTTTTACTCTTACAAAGCCAGTGTTAAAAGATATCTTCCAAAGAAAATACATAAATGGACTTCATTAAAATTAAAAATTTTATGTATCAAAGGACACTATCAACAGAATGGAACGGTAACCTGTGGAATGTAAAACAATGTTTGCAAATCATATATACAGTAAGAGATTAACATCAAGAATGTGTTAAGAACTTCTTCAACTCAACAATAAAAAACGTCAACCCAATTAGAAAAATGGGCAAAGAACTTAAATAGACATTTCTCCAAAGCAGATATTCAAATGGCCAATAAGCCCATAAAAAGATGCTCAACATCAATAATCATTAAAAAAATGTAAATCAAAACCACAATTAGATAGATACACTTCACATCTATTAGGATGACTATCATTTAAAAAAAAAGAAAAGAAGTGTTGATGAAGACATGGAGAAATTTATATATATGCATTTGTGTACAAATGCTTGCCTTAGCAAGTAATTACAAATATAATGTACACTACTAAGAAGACTTAATCTCATTTGGAGAAAGTGATATTTAAGCTGAGAACTGAGAGAATGAATCAAGTACAAAAGATGTTGGTCAGGTCTCTCACTTGAAGATTTGGGAACAGGTGGAGGCAAGGCTGTGTCTATGTCTTCTGGAATTCCTCCAGCAGTACTCAGCATCTTGCCCTGAACAAAGTCTTCAGTAACAAGTGTTTCTTCACTCGGTTGTAATAAAGGTATTTAGTTTCTTCCCTACTGCTGACTGCTTCTGGTAGAAATCTTCAGTAACTGGGTTTGTAAATCAAAGTCTTCACAGTGCCTGTGAGATCACAGAACCAAATTCTCCTTTCAGTTACCTGAAAGTGACAGCCACTAATTTCAATGGAAGCCACATGTATTTACTTGAAGGGGGAATTTGGCCGATGGGATATTGCAGAGTAATTAATGACAATTCTAAGCCCTTCAAATGCACATTTCATCTCTAATCATTGTTTAAGAAGATTACATGCCGCATGAATTAGAGGTTGTGGAGTCTGAGCCACCTCCACATTTTAGTAGTTGATCATTCCTTATTCTGTTGCCCAGTTACTTTCTTTCTCATATTAACTCCAGGCTGTTTTTATTTTTTCTAACACCTCATTTTCCAGGTTTAGAAACGAGAACTAAAGCTAAAGAACTTTTTTAAAAGATGCAAGCCCTTTCTGAATTAAACTGTAGGGGGGAAAATGCCAAATGTTTTTCCTAAGGATCTTTCCAAATTGAAAAGATGGTCCATCCAGAACTGACCAGCTGGGATCTGTCTGCCGTGGACCCCAGGGATCCATTCTGGCATTGTGAGTCCATTCAGTATTTTCTTAGCACCATGCTCAGGAAGGAAATGTTGTCCTTGCCTGCTTAGCCTGTGGTTTGGATTCTGTGAATCATCTGAGTAACCCTCTGTGTGTTAAAAAGTATTTCAAACAAAGAAAGAACTTGTAAATATTTAGTGACAGGAAGCTACAGGCTATAGGCTACAATGTATCAAAACAAAAGCCTTTTTAAAAAACTCCTCAAACTATTCTTATATACCTCCTATTGCATTTGCTTGGTTCTCCTTTCATTTTCTTCTCTGTCTCCTCCACTCACATGATATATTAGAAAAGTATTAAATGAAGAGTTTGGAAACAAGTTCTGGATGCAGTTTGGCTATTAACTTTGATGCATGCGTGCTAAGTCACTTCAGTCGTGTCCAACTCTTTGCAATCCTATGGACTGTAGCCCACCAGGCTCCTCTGTCCATGGAATTCTCCAGGCAAGAATATTGGAGTGGGTTGCTACGCCCTCCTCCAGGGGATCTTCTCGACCCAGGAATTGAACCCATGTCTCCTGCACTGGCAGGCAGGTTCTTTAACACTAGCGCCGCCTGGGAAGCCCATTGACTTTGGTATCAGAGATAAGTCACTGAACTTCTTTTGGGTCTGATTCTTTCTTCTGTTCATTGTACATTGTACATAAATTATATCTCAATAAAACTTTAGAAACTGTTCCTTCAGAATAAATGCTTGGAAGTTATAGAAAACAGCACATTCTACACAGCAATATTTGGCAGTTACAGAGGACAAGGGAGAAGTTAGTTATCAATAGGTTCATTCAGGAGGAACTTCCATTTATAATGAAACCTCAGAAATCCTAGGCAGGATAGCACCTGCCCTGGGGTACTGTCTGGAAGCACAGGCAGAAATGTCAGGCACCAGAAATAGGTTTCTTATCACCCATACAGAAATCTGTCAGAGGCCACAGGCTGTGGCTTCACTGCGTTATCTGACTAGATAAGCCCTCAAGGGTTTCTCCCCATCTGCTCCCTGGAGGCCTGGAGGTGAGGCCAGAAAGTGTGGAGCTGCCCTGTCCTACTGGTCTGGGTTAGAGTCACTGAGACATCCTGTGCCCTCTTCACTGTGGACTTTCTGCAGCCTCCAGCCACTCAACGCTGTTTCTTTTTAGAATGCCACATTTCCATCACTGCATATTCTATCTGAGACTTAAGTGTTTCCTGTGGTGCTGATTTCTTGAGGTCATCAACACCCCAAGCAGTTCAGAACCAAGGTTTCACTGAGTGTCATTAGCATGAGGCTTCTCTGAGGAGACCCTCCAAGCTTTGCTTGTTTCCCCCTCCTCCATCGCTTAACCCAATTCTCCGCTCCTCTCCCAACTTTCTTCCCTTCCAGTCTTCAACCGACGGCGATCTCTCCCAGGAGGTGTTGAAGGACATGATTTCTCCTTGAAACCCTCCTTGTCTGGACAAGCATCTGAGAAACGCACTCGTTTCTTCTTTCCACATACATAGATCCATAATATCACAAATCGCTGAATCATGTCTGACTCTTTGCGACCCCATGGGCTGTACTGCATCAGGCTCCTCTGTCCAGGGGATTTCCCAGGCAAGAATACTGGAGTGGGTTCCCATTTCCTTCTCCAGGGGGTCTTCTCGACCCAGGGATCAAACCTGTGTCTCCTGCATTGGCAGGTGGATTCTTTACCACTGAGCCACTAGGTAAGCCCCAATATCACAAATTACTAGATCTAAAAAGAGTTTATAGGAAAGCTGGACCACTATTCTCCAAAATATCTTCCTCAGAACTGAGAGGTGCTAATACAGATGCTCAGTGGAATATAGATTTTATGACCAATACATTTAGTCAATGTCAATTAAACAGGGTTCCGTACACTGAATACCACAAGAAGTTTCAATCTGCTCTCTTTGATAATGAGCATCATGAAGTAGGAGGGAGCGGGGGTGGTGGAGGGGAGATGAGGGGCAGGGGGTGGGGGGTGGTAGGGGATGTGATATAGAGTAATGTGATCAGAGAGACTTCTCTCAGATTATAGAACCACACTGTCAAATAGAAATATCCTGAGAACCATAGCTGTAGTTACATACATAATTTTAAATGTCCTGGTAGCCACAGTTCTTCTCTGGTGTGGCTTCCCTTGTGGTTCAGATGGTAAAGAGTCTTCCTGCAGTGCAGGAGACCTGGGTTCGATCCCTGGGTTGGGAAGATCCCCTGGAGAAGGAAATGGCAACCCACTCCAGTATTCTTGCCTGGAAAATCCCGTGGACAGAGGAGCCAGGAAGGCTACAGTCCATGGGGTCACAAAGACACGAACACGACTGAGTAACTTTACTTACTAGCCACATTCTTAATAGTAAAAAGAAACAGGTTGGCCTAATTTTTTATGCAAAGTATTTATTTATCATTTTTAGTGCTGTTTTAGATTCACAGCAGAATTGAGCAGAAAGTGCTAAAGGTTCCCATCTACCCCCTGCCCCCACAACAACCACAGCCTCCCATACTACCTTAATTTTAATAGCGTATTTTATTTAACCCAATATATAAAACTATTATTTCAACATTAATCCACATAAAAAGCATTGATGAGATACTTCACATTTTTTCTGTACACTGCCTTAGTTTTTACACTTTATTGTTTTTCTTTCTTTTTTTATTCTTTGGTTTCTGTGTGTTCCCTTTGTTCATTCTCTGTTTTCCATTTTAAGCTTATTTATTTATTTTTTTTGGATTGCCCTGGGCCTCTGCTACTGTGCTTGCGCTTTCCCTAGTTCTGGCGAGCGGGGGTTACTCTTCGTCGCAGTGCACAGGTTCTCACTGTAGGGGCTCCTCTTGTTGTGGAGCACAGGTTCTGGGCGCACAGGCTTCAGTAGTTGCAGCAAGGGGCTCAACAGTTGCAGCCTGAGAGCTCTAGAGCGTGGGCTCAGTAGTTGTAGCACAAGGGCGACACATGGAATCTTCCTGGACCAGGGATCAAACCCATGTCCCCTGCATTGGCGAGTGGATTCTTGTCCACTGTTCCATCAGGGAAGTCCCTCTTTCTTTCTTTATTTGGCTGTGCTGGGTCTTAGTTGCAAAACCTGGGATCTTAAATCTTCACTGTGGCACGTGACACCTTTTTGAGTTGTGGCATGCAGGGTCTTCAGTTGCAGCATGTGAACACTTAGTTGTGGCATGTGGGATCTAGTTCCCTGACCAGGGATGGAACCCCTGGCCACCACATTGGGAGTGCGGAGTGTTAGCCACTGGACCACCAGGGAAGTCCCTTTACATTTTAAAATGTGGCCCTAGCTACTATCCAGTGCTCAACAGCCACCTACGGCTAGTGGCTACCCTATTAGGGCAGGTGAGGTCAAATGTCCCAAGGCACATAGTTTAGGAAATGCTGATCTGGCCACACCCACCCACTGTAGCGATAAGCTGAAGAGCCCTGAAAGTCTGTCATAACTTTCCTGAGTTACAGACCCAATTAGTGTCAGAGGTGAGATCAGTACCCAGGTTTCCTGACCCTTACGGGGTAGCTCTTTTACCTTCCTCATGACTCAAAAAAATCTTTTCCTTTGTAGGAGGGAGAATTCTAACTTCCTTTCTTTGCTCTGCAGAACTGTCTTCTGTTCCTTCTGGAGTGAATCAGAGTGGATCTTAGTCTAAGGACAGAGAAGGCCTGAGTTTACAGTGACTATCCACTGCCTTTCATTCCCAGAAGCCTTTCATGCTTCTGGGAATCTCTGTACAGTCTTTTCTTAGGACTTGAACAGTGTCCTTTCTTATTCATATCAGAAGTTCTTTGGGCCACAGTAGGCTAGGATTCCTTACCTCAAGGTCATGGGGCCCCGGATTGAGGAGGGTGGGAAGAGTCTTCCCATTTATCATTGATTCAATAAATGCTTATTCAACACCTACCGTGTACTAGGCCCTGTTCTTCGTACTGGTGACACGCCAATGAACAAACCAGGTCATTGGCCTCTGGAGTTTAGATTGTGGTGATGGGAGACAGACAAAACAAATATGTAAATATATGACACTTTGGACAGGGATTAGTGTTATTGAAACAATATGAGCCAAAATAAGGGAATAGGGGTGTAAAGAACAGAGGCAGGTTGAAGTATGGCAGATTCTTTAAAAATTTTCTAGTCATGATGCTTGCAGATGGAAAGGGGGAATTGATTTAAAGAAAACATTCTTCTTAGCCTATATTATTAATATATTTTTAAATGCCTTCAACCTTTTGTGAACATATAGGTGCTCTTAAGTAAATAATGAAAATATTTATTAACAACTAAAGCACATGCTATTCACTAGATACTGTGTTGAGTACATGACATGTGTTTAGCTGTTTAATGAGAAATCAAGTCTTTGCTTTCTTAGTATTCATCCTCTAAATTTCTCTAGTTAAGAGGTGTCAGGAAAGCAAAAATTGTTATCATGAGCTGGCCATTTTTAAAATTGGTCTTCATTCAAATATCTCTGTTTTACTTTAGCATCTGTCCTGACTAGTGGGTCAGTCACCTGTATTGGTCTTTATCAGATATTGATAACACATACTGTACAATGAAACTACAAAGCAGAAAAATTGCAAATGGAAAAAAATCACAATCTGTAAAACATTTAGAATTTCATGGATTTGATGAAAGAGATACAGAAAAACTACTAGAGTTACCTGCAAAGCCATTGGCAAATGTGGATTTGGCAAGATTTATGCTGCAAAGAGGAGGATTCAACACCAAAGGAACAGGAAAGGTTGCTGGAAACCAATTAAGCCCCAGAATGGTTTTGCAAAATGTACATCCTGTTAATGTTTCTTTAATGGTCAAATATATAGTGAAAGATGTATAAGTGCTATCATGCAGTTTTCTTTGAAAATTTTAACAAAAATCTCCTAAGTAATTTGTTATTTTCTGAAAATAACTATATAGTTGAACCTTTAAATTTGGTTAAATGTAAGATAATTTTAATTTGTATAATTTTTTAGTTCATTTTCCAAGGAAATGCTCTAATAAACACCTATTTTTTCAATGACATTTTGGTGCTCTTATTGTCAGTGTGTTTTCCAGGTAACAGTTTGCCCTTGAATGATAGGAAATACTCTGTGCTATTTGTAGCTCTATTTTTCAGGTGACAAAACCGAGATATGAAGAATTTTAGTAATTTTCTCAAGGTCATATAGGCAGTAAAGGTAAAGTCTACTAGAAACCTAGCTGAATTCAAACCACGTCTCTACTACACAACACTGCCTCCTAGAGGGGTCACATTGGTTTAGCTTGACAAAACTCAAACTCAAAGCCTTGCATGCTGCTGCTGCTGCTGAGTCGCTTCAGTCGTGTCCGACTCTGTGCGACCCCATAGACGGCAGCCCACCAGGCTCCGCCGTCCCTGGGATTCTCCAGGCAAGAATACTGGAGTGGGTTGCCATTTCCTTCTCCAGTGCATGAAAGGGAAAAGTGAAAGTGAAGTCGCTCAGTCGTGTCCGACTCTTAGCGACCCCATGGACTGTTGCCTACCAGGCTCCTCCATCCATGGGATTCTCCAGGCAAGAGTACTGGAGTGGGGTGCCATTGCCTTCTCCGCAAAGCCTTGCATAAAAAGATGTTTAGTATCCATTTCTTGTGGACCTCACAGGTAGGAATGATTCTAACATTAAATATTTCATCTCAAAGTGGTTTTGAGCAGTAATTGAACACATTATCCATTGTCTCGCCACCATAGTTGATACAGTCTAAAAGGTTTGAAGTCTAAACCACCTAACTGCTAGTTAAAGTCTATTATCTTTGTGTTTGCCTAACCCTCTGCAGGACATATCAAGGAAATTCAACATGTCTGTTATAAATGTTGGGTATCTAATTGCCTTACCTTATAGCTCAGCCAGAAGGCAGACACTAAATAAAGAAAACCATCCGTCTCAGAATGACATACTGTCTTTGTACATTTTTTAAGCAGAGGAAAGATAATGGCCATGTATGATTCTGGGCAAGACTGCTGATTTGCAGTCTCTTCAGGAAATTGTAGTGTTTCCGAGGACAATATTCCTAGTCAAAATAGATTAAGCCTGAAGCCAAAGTGATGACCACAGTCAAAGTTAATGATACTGCATGTTTGGTTGGAAACAACTGGAGAAAAAATAAATTATCATAGCAGACGATCCACCCTTTCATCCCTCTTTATTCTCTGGCTCTTATCACCAGGGGGACAGAAGAAAATAGTTTTCTGTCTGAGTCCTTTGTATTTGTAGGTAGGGCAGAAAAGCCCTTCATGGTGATGAAATGGAGTCTAGGGTAGGAGGAGATATGTTTTAGTAGGAGCCTTGCTCTTACCCAGTTTCACATTTTTAAAGACTGTAAGGCGACCCTACAGCGTCGTTAGAGACAGAGAAGGAGGATGGTGGCTGCTCTCTGGCAGCCACAGAAACAGCAGCCTGACAGAGGAGATAGGAGAGAAAGTCCACTTGCATAATGCTGAGAAACTGTCAAGATTAGTAGACTGCCTGCAATTCCACTTCTTGGTCTACAGCCACAAGGATTCTACACAGGAACTGGAAGAGGCATTTGAACACTCATGTTCATAGCAACACTATTCACTATAGCCGAAATGTGGAAACAACCGAAAACATCCATTTACTGAAGAATGGATAAACAAAATGTTGTAAATGCATACAATGGAATATTATGCAGCCTTAAAAAGGAAAGAAATTCTGACCCATGTTACAAAGTGGGTGAATCTTGAGGACAGTAAGTTAAATAATCTAGTTGCAAAAGGGCAAATACTATCTGACCCCACTCGTGTGAAGTACTTACGGTAGTCAAATACATAGAGACAGAAGTGGAATAGTGGTTGCCAGGAGCTGAAGGGAGGGGAGAGAAATGGAGTTATTGTTTAATAAGTTTGGGGTTTTAACTGAAGAGATTGAAAAAAATTCTGGAGGTGAATGGTGGTAATGGGACACAAAAGTGTGGCTATATTTAATGTCACTGAACTACACTTAAAATGGTTAAACTGGTACACCTTTTGCTATTAATATATATAAAATATATAAATGTAATATATAATTAATACATATATATTTTGAGGGGGCCAAACAGTGGTGAAGGTGGTTCTATCAAAGGTGATGGTGGTAAAGGTAATGAAAAAGAGCAAAGAAACACAGCTATAAGATTATTCCAACTATATTATGGCATGAAAATGATTTAAAAGAGATTCTCACCAGGTGCTAATAGTAATACTTTATTGAGTGTTCACTCAAGGATTTACACTAAGGATTTTACATGCATTAACCTATGTATTCTTCGCAATGACCTCATGAAGGTGGAAACTACTGTTATACTGTTTTGAGATTTAGCAAAATTAGCCACCTGATTAAGCCATGGAACCCGTGAATGCCAATACAGTTAGATTCGAACTCAGGATGTCCTGTGAGCCCAGCGGTTCTCAAACATTAGTGTACATTAGAATCACCTGTAGGGCTTGTTAAGCCATAGATTGCTGGGCTCAGTCTTCAGAGTTTCATTGGTTCTGAGGTGGGCGCAAGGATATTTGCATTTCTAATAACTTCCCAGATAACTCATGTGGTGGGTTGGTAACCACACTTTGAGGATCAGTGTAGTAGTTTATCTTCTAAACCACTGCAAGGTAATAGTAGAAAGACTGGTTCTGTCCAAGAGGATTCCTGGGTAACTGATGTGTTGGAAGGACAGGTAGGCGGGATAAGGAGCAGAGTTCACTACCCTTTCTTGGCTGTGCCTCTCTATTTGCTGTAACATGGGTGGTGGTTTAGTTGCTAAGTCGTGTCTAACTCTTGCAACTAAACCACCACAATTTCTTGGCTGTGCCTCTCTCTTTGCTATAACACAGAGGCAGCTACTAATGTCTGTTAACAAGATATGAGTTTTAAGGTGTTTTTCCCTGAAAAGAATTAGCAAAGACTGACAAAATCATACGTTCTCATTAGTCTCCTTCCTCTAGTATACCCAAATATTCTACATCCTTCAACCTCAAGATGGTATTCCATCTAAGGTTAATCTCTTGGTTTTCACAATTCAGATTACTTTTAGACTCACTCTTACACAAGTTAGAGATGATTAATCTCTGATTGATTTATGTACTTTTATCTTTCTTGTCCAATTAGTTTAAAAGTTTTTGAGATTGAGGATAGTGGCTTGTATTTATCTCAGGCTTCCAATGTGGTTAAAACAGTCTTAGGCTAGCTGTATAATCAATGATTATTGACAAAAAATGGTTTAATTAGATCTTACCATTACATCAATGTTAATAAAAATTAGAATGAAATACATTACAATATACTGAAAATATTTCAGAGTACTAAATGTTGGTTAGAAGCTGGCAGTCCTGCTGTTAGTCCCTGTGATGATTTTGGAGGAAACAGAGGCATCTCTGTTCAAGACATCTAACTGGCATCCACACAAATGTAAGAAGCCTACAAGGGGATGGTGAACGCTGGAGCTGTGCAAAATATGCCTTGCGCAACTCTAAGACATGACCCTGTGTATCGGGTGACTCATACAGGTTCACTCTTCCCTTCCAAGGCAGATGACAGTCTTAATAAATATTAGTCCAACAGTTCTCCAGTCGTACGTTGTACATAAATCTGTAACTGGATTCACAATATTCTACAATGTTCTATCCCTTGGTCTTTCTCTATTATTTTATATAATGACTATCCTAAGTGTAAGAACTGTGTCTTTGTATCCCTTGTGTCTAGGGAGGTATACTGCATGTCATACACCTTCACAATAAATGTTTGTTGAATGAAATAATAAGTGAATAAACATAAATCGTCATTGTCAAGTTATTTAAAGATCTAGATAAGATTATACAGTAAAATGCTTTGGAAATTGCTTGGATAAATAGCAAGACAATAGGCAAGCTCAAGGGAGAAAAGATTGATGGTGCCATCTGAGTTTTGGTGGTTTACTTTTGCAGAGTCCTACAAAGAGTTTTCCTAGCATTCTCATCAATAATCCAGACAGCGAGTGGATGAATAGTTTCTTCCTCCTCCTACACATGAGAAAATTGCCCTTGTCCCACTTATATAAATTCCACAATTTTTTGGTATTACAATAAATCCCCTACATATGAATGAGTTTGTTTCTAAGAGTGCATTTGTAAGTCCATTTTCTTCGTAATTCCAGTTTGCTCATAAATCCAACAAAGTTAGCCTAGGTACCCAACTAACACAATCAACTATATAGTACTGAACTATAATAGGTTTATAATACTTTTCACACAAATAATATGAACATAAAAAGCAAACACAAAAAATAAAACATTTTTAATCTTGAAAAGTACAGTAAAGTACAGTACAACAGCTGATGTACATCTTTAAAAGTTCAAAACTTGAAGGTTCATACATAGGGGACTTATCTGTATTTTTCCTTGATGATGTTGTCAGATCAGGACACCTATTTCTTCAAACAATTGTAATGTTCATGTTGAAGGTCTTTATTGGGATATTCCATCTAAGAAATTACTGTGGAAATATAGCAAAGTTCATAAGTGCCTTATTCTCTTGAGCATACTCCTTCATGACTCCTAAAAATTCCCACTTTGCCCTTGGCCTTTGTGTTAGTCATCAGTGCTGTTTATCAGGAGTTGTCAATACGCCATCTTCCCTTACCAGCATTTGGCCAGACTGTACTGCCCTGGAAGTTAGGTCAGCCATGTGACTTTCTCTGGCCAATGAAATGTGAGTAGGGGGTCACTTCCAGGTGGAAGCTTTCGGAGCCAGTGGTCAACTCCCCACTTTATCCTCCTCATTGTGCTGATGATGGGTCAGATTGAAGCCTCCATCAGCCCAATGTCTCTGAGTAATTTCTGTGAGTAATATCTTCACATTTATTATTAATGAGAAGTCAGAATGATCAAAGGAAATGTTTCTTTGAAGTGCCTTAGTGAAATAACTGGCTTAGAAGTGTATGCTTCAATTTCCCCCCTTTTCTTTGAAGACATTACTTCATAGTGCATTATGATCTGTGTGAGCAGGGGCGGCTTCAAAGGCCTGTGCAGGGTCAGCAGTCCTTCCCAGAGTAAACACAAGTCTGCTGTGTCTTTGATTGGTGCCTTTCACAGTCATCAGTCCTTGTCATTGTTAGGGACCCCAAACTCACAGAATTACAAGTTTTGCTCAAAAGACAGACATTTTTAAAATTTTATTTTATTGAGGTATAGTTGGTTTACAATGTTGTGTTAATTTCTGCTGTACAGTAAAGTGATTCAGTTATATATATGTATATATATATATATATACATATATATAACTTCTTTTTCATATTCTTTTCCATTATGGTTTATCAAAGGATATTGAATATAGTTTGCTATGCTATACTGTAGGAACTTGTTGTTTATCCATCTTACATGGTTGCATCTACTAACCCCAAACTTTGGCCCTTTCCTCTCCCTCCCCCTCCCCCGTCCATGGAAACTGCAAGTCTGTTCTCTGTGAGTCTGATAGAAGAAAAGCATTTATTTCTCAATCCAAAGAATTAACTGAGAGTTGTCTCTGTTCCTTAGTCTTTCCTACTAGGCCATTTTTTTCTCTCTTTTGTTCTTGATTTTTCCACATTAGCTCCATGCACAGAAGCCTACTGCTATCTTTGCTTTGCCTGTATCTGGAGGTAGGCTATGAAGGATACCTCTAAAGTACAGGTGACTGGCTAATCATTGGACTTTGTGGCTGCTAATCTTGACTTGTCCCCTTGGGTTTGGAACCAGGGCTGAGCTTAAACAAAGTATTTAGTAAGTTAGCATTGTTCTCAGGCTCACACACCCCTGTTCACACTTGGGTGACCACACTGTGTTAGGCTACTGGGAATTGAATATTACACTATACTTACTAGCAGTACAGCCTTGAGCAGATACAAGCTCTAAACCTGTCTCCTGATCTCTTAAGTGTTGGTATTAGTCCTGATCTCAAAAGATGGTTGTAAAAATTAAATAATGTAATACATATAAATGCTCAGCACACTATACTCTCTCAATGTATTTTCACCTTTTCTTCTTCTTCTTAGTAGTAGTAGTGCTGTGCTGTGCTTAGTTGCTCAGTCGTATTCGACACTTTGTGACCCCATGGACTGCAGCCTGCCAGGCTCCTCTGTCCATGAAGATTCTCCAGGCAAGAATACTGGAGTGAGTTGCCAAGTCCTCCTCCAGGGGATCTTCCCCAGTGAGGGACTGAACCCAGGTCTCCCACATTGCAGGCGGATTTTTCACCATCTGAGCCACAAAGGAAGCGCAAGAATACTGGAGTGGGTAGCCTATTCCTTCTCCAGGGGATCTTCCCTACCCAGGAATTGAACTGGGGTCTCCTGCATTGCAGGCAGATTCTTTACCAACTGAGCTACCAGGGAAGCCCTAAGATTCAAATTACTGGCAAGGCATACGTGTGCACCTTTTGTGCTGTGGGTTGCTTGCTGTACAGGAGGCCATGTGTGTCCAGAGAGAATATTGGTGACAACAGAGCATGGACACCTCCTCTGAAATAGTAAACACTTCATTTGTCTGTGAGAACAAATTTTTTTTTCTTCTTTTCAAACTTCTCATTTTGTATTGGAGTATAGTTGATTATGCCAAATAATGCTCAAACTACCGCACAATTGCACTCATCTCACACACTAGTAAAGTAATGCTCAAAATTCTCCAAGCCAGGTTTCAGCAATACATGAACTGTGAACTTCCAGATGTTCAGGCTGGTTTTAGAAAAGGCAGAGGAACCAGAGATCAAATGGCCAACATCTGCTGGATCATCGAAAAAGCAAGAGAGTTCCAGAAAAACATCTATTTCTGCTTTATTGACTATGCCAAAGCCTTTGACTGTGTGGATCACAATAAACTATGGAAAATTCTGAAAGAGATGGGAATACCAGACCACCTGACCTGCCTCTTGAGAAACCTGTATGCAGGTCAGGAAGCAACAGTTAGAACTGGGCATGGAACAACAAACTTGTTCCAAATAGGAAAAGAAGTACGTCAAGGCTGTATATTGTCACCCTGCTTAGTTAACTTATATGCAGAGTACATCATGAGAAACGCTGGGCTGGAGGAAGCACAAGCTGGAATCAAGATTGCCAGGAGAAATATCAATAACCTGAGATATGCAGATGACACCACTCTTATGGCAGAAAGTGAAAAAGAACTAAAGAGCCTCTTGATGAAAGTGAAAGAGGAGAGTGAAAAAGTTGGCTTAAATCTCAACATTCAGAAAACTAAGATCATGGCATCCAGTCCCATCACTTCAGAGCAAATAGATGGGGAAACAGTGGAAACAGTGGCTGACTATTTTTCTGGGCTCCAAAATCACTGCAAATGGTGATTGCAACCATGAAATTAAAAGACGCTTGCTCCTTGGAAGGAAAGTTATGACCAACTTAGATAGCATATTAAAAAGCAGAGACATTACTTTGCCAACAAAAGTCCGTCTAGTCAAGGCTACGGTTTTTCCAGTGGTCATGTATGGATGTGAGAATTGGACTATAAAGAAAGCTGAGCACCGAAGAATTGATGCTTTTGAACTGTGGTGTTGGAGAAGACTCTTGAGAGTCCCTTGGACTGCAAGGAGATCCAACCAGTCCATCTGAAAGGAGATCAGTCTTGGATGTTCATTGGAAAGACTGATGTTGAAGCTGAAACTCCAATACTTTGGCCACCTGATGCGAAGAGCTAACTCATTGGAAAAGTCCCTGATGCTGGGAAAGATTGAGGGCAGTAGGAGAAGAGGATGACAGAGGATGAGATGGTTGGATTGCATCACTGACTCATTGGACATGGGTTTGGGTGGACTTCGGGAGTTGGTGATGGACAGGGAGGCCTGGTGTGCTGCAGTTCATGAGGTCGCAAAGAGTCAGACACGACTGAGCGACTGAACTGACTGATAGTAAATTAACAAGGTTGTGGTAGTTTCAGGTGAACAGCGAAGGGACTCAGCCATACATGTACATGTACCATTCTCCCCCAAATCCTCCTCCCATCCAGGCTGGCAGATAACTTTGAGCAGAGTTCCATGTGCTATACCGTAGGTCCTTATTGGTTATCCATTTTAAATATAGCAATGTGGACATGACCTACCTAAAGTCCCTAACTTTCCCTCCCCTCTGGCAACCATAAGTTCATTTTCTAAGTCTGTGCAAGTCTCTTTCTGGAAAACAAAGTTTTAAAAAGGATATCAGTTGGTGAGTGAGTGAGTGAAGTCGCTCAGTCGTGTCCAACTCTTTGAGACCCCATGGACTGTAGGAGCCTACCATGCTCCTCTGTCCACAGGATTTTCCAGGCAAGAGTACTGGAGTAGGTTGCCATTTCCTTCTCCAAATCAGTTGGTGCCAGTTATACAAATAAAGAAAAAGAGATGAGCTCTGTGAAAGTGATGGTTCTTAGAAAATCAGCAGAAATTTGGGATAAATGGAAAGTGGGACATTCAGCTGGGCCTTACCCAGCACTGATCAAGGAACGAATCTACCACACACACTCTATAAAGAAAGGAAAATGTGGTTTGTGAAACTGGTCTAGTAAGAACTCCAGCTAGCACAATAATTGCTTATCAAGTAAGACACAAAACTGTAGGGAAGGCTGGGAATGCAGGAATGGTGTGAAACTGTGTGCAGGAGCTGTGAGTCTGAATAAAACTGAGATGTGGAAGAAAGCGATAGGCCTGTTTGCAGACAGGGATTCATGTTAAGTATCAGGCATGCTCCTGTCCAAAGTCAAGGGTCAGTTTTACTTCGCTGGCTTGTGTCTGATTTTGCATTGGCCGATGGGCTGCTGAAGGGGAAGATTCTGTAGGCGTCTCTGTTCTCTCTCCAAATCTAACCTGCTGCCTGGTGTGCAGTAGGTGTTGAGTGTTGAATAAGTGTTCAGTGAGTGAGTAAATGAGTGGATGCATCTCAGAAACAGGTTCTAAAGACTAAGCAGGACCAGCAGAGAGAAAATTTGTGGTCAATTTTGAACAGTGTGGGTGGAGGCACCTGGAGTAAGTGGAGCCCTCTCTGAGGCATTCCAGGTGAGAAGTTTGGAGTTCTGCACGGACCTTGAATCCAGCATGGCAGAGGTTTACCAGTTGCATTAATGAAGATGCTGGAGAAGGTGGCCTGGAGACCTCTGCAAGAGCCAACCAGGAGATTAGAGGACACCCACGGCTCTGTGGGAAGCATGGAGGCAAACTGGTGCCCAGCCCTCTCCTGAGAAGGGTCCTCCCCACCTTTTGCTTTGGGGATTAACTTCTCTGTATTTAGAGTAAATTTTAAAACTCCTTGGATGAGGTACCCAAGGCTCTTACCTGGATATGACAAGGACCATTTATTGAGTAATTCCATTATGCTAAGTGTTTTCTTTACTCTACCAAATTTAATTTGCACAGTAATCCCAAAGGTGGGTACCATTGCTCTCACTTTAAAGATGAGAGCTGAAGGTTAGTAAAGTTAAGCAACTACTATACCATAAATCAGAGATTTCAAATCCATGGTTATATGACTGCAAATTTTCATGCCATCAACCATTAAGAAAAATTCCCAGCTTTATTTTTAGGTTAGGGTGTGTGAGTATGTGTATAAATATAAAACAAATATCCTCCCTTGTTTTATGGTTCTCCTACAAATATTTGCTTCTATAACTTCTCAGCCATACCCTTAAATTTTTAGAGCTAGGGAGATACTGGCTGAAGCAGAGAAGCTTTATGGTGGCCCCCATGAACCCTGCCTTCTAATGTTCACACCCACATATAATCCCTTCCCCTTGAGTGTAGGTAGGACATGTGACTTGCTTCTAACCAATGGACTATGGCAGAGGATGGAGTATCACTCCCTCGATTGTGTGAGGTTATGTAAGTTCATCTTCCCAGTAGACTCACACTGACATCCCTTTCTCTCTCTCTTGCTGACTTTGAAGAAGTGGGTTTCCATGAATCCTATAGTGACAAGGAAGTAAATTTAACAGCCTAAGGGAATTTGGAAGTAGATCTGTCCCCAGTTTAGCATCTGATGAAAACTCAACTTTAGCCAATACCTTGATGCAACCTCATGAGACCTAAGCAGTCAGGACCTAGCTCAGCTGTGTTCAGACCCCAGACCCACAAGAACTGTAAGATAATAAGTGTGTGTTGTTTTAAGTCTCTAAGTTTGTGTTAATTTGATATCCAGCATAGAAAACTAACATAGAGATCGGTGCTTGGGGGAAGAGAATTCTTGCTATTTGATGACTAAGCAGACATGTACATAGGGTTCAGAGGGTGATGAAAACCCATTCTTGGGTTTTTTCCATTGATGGAAGTCAGTCCATAAGAATCCTCCTTTTCAGTGGGTGACAGGGGCCTTTGTCTCTATTCTACCTCCCCGTGTTCTCAGTTGGCCCTCTCCTTGTCAGTGGTCCTTTGGGAGAGGCCTTGCTCTCAAGCACTCAGTAGAGCTGGGCAGTGGAGGGAGGGCTCAAGTCTCTTCCATTTTGCCCACTGGAGGGTCATAAGAGAAGACGGCTTACCTGGTGGCCTCGGGGTGGAGCAGCTACAAGATGAGCATTTTTAATCACTTATTGCGCATTTTTCTGCATTATTACGCCAGGAGATTCTCTTTCTTTCTCCCATGTTAGCAAAACCCCCTCTTATTGTTTTAGATGGTATAAATCAGAGTGCAAAGGAGCTGTGAGTTAATGACCTCACCCCACAGGGGAAAAACAGAAAATTCCATCAGGCTTCCCCTCTTGTCCATAAAAAGGTTTATATTACTGAGAGTAGGCAAACTGCAGGTTAAAGGCTAAATTCTTTTGACTATAATGTAATAATAAAACCTTTTTTTTTTATAAAGGATCAAACAAAGCCTGTGCTTAAACCAATAGCAGGTGCAAATACAATTGCTATCCTTCTTGCTGTGACATGTTTGTGCTAGCTGAACTCTGAAGTATTCTAAGACTGAACTACACAGGGGTTTGGGTGGAGGGCTGATCCTGAGCAGAGAGAGCAGGTGACCTACTGACTGCCTTCAAATTCCTCCCTGCAAACAAAACAATGGTGCCACCTTCATTCCCCCAACTGCTCAGTCAAGGGGCAGTGGGAGAGTGTGTGTTTTGCCTATTTTGTTGCAAGGAGGAAAGGGAGTGTTACTCTGTCCTAGATAAGGAGGCAAAGGTGACATTCCTATATTTTTGTTGGATCTCTTTGCATGAACAACCTCACCTGTCAAAACATGATGAAAAATGGAATTGGAACAAAGGAGAAAGAGGCAGGAACCAGTGAGAAGATGGATTGAACCAACCAAGGCCTTAAAACACCATCTGTAATTTCACTTTATAGCTACTGATCTTACCATTTTTGGCTAAGTTGTATTTGTGTATGTGCGTGTATGTTCATATATTTATCTTTTATGACTAACGATAGAATCATTGTATCTAGGCCAATGGCTATACTAAGATATTGTTGTGGGTGTGTAGATGTAATCATAAATGAGTAACTTCTAGACTATGGGGATCAAACATATTAACTGGATTTGTACAACGTCTTTTGCCACTTGACTATATGTATCTAATAATTCCCAGATTTTTAAGATGCAATTTTGTAAACAAAGTGTTTTCATAGTTATCTCATTATCTTGTTCAGTGGCCTGAACATTTACTTACCCTCTTCTTTTCTGAAAAATGTTAGTCGTTCAGTCATGTCTGATTCTATGCAACTCTATGGACTATAGCATGCCAGGCTCCTCTGTCCATGGGATTTTCCAGGCAAGAATACTGGAATGGGTTGACATTTCCTTCTCCAGGGGATTTTCCTGACCCAGGGATCAAACCTGGATCTTCTGCATGCAAGTGAATTATTTACCATCTGAGCCACCAGGAAGTCCTTCTCCTCTGAGGATGGCCTTCAGAGAAGGGCAGATCTGCTTCACTTAACTTCCAGGCCCAGTCCAATACCTATCTGTCCCTTAGGATTTCATGAAGTCTGTCCCTGTCTGTCTCTTGGGCTCTCCTCTCCATTTGGAATCCAAGCTCTCCCCACTCCCAAAACTTCTGAGACTCTGCAGCTGACCCTCCTGCCCCTCACTCTGTGATCGGCTAATGCAACATTTTCTCCAAATATTCCTTTGCTCTGTTTGCCTTAACAGAGACCCAGAAGTCTCCTGAGGACATTTCTTCCCCTACAGCCTCTTCCCAACAAGTTTTTTTGTTTCATTTATTGTTTTTTGTACTTTCTTTCTTTTCCCCCTGCTATCTTAAGGCTGGGAAGCAGAAAAAGCATCCTCCTGGCTCCCTGTTGGTGACTGCAAAACATTTGTTTCCCTTCCTCCTGAAAATACCCTCTCTCACCTCTTCCTCCCACCTTGGACCTGTCATTTCCTTGACTTATCCTTACTCCTGCTCCCTCAAGAACCTCTTAAAACCCTTATTGTAGAAATGAGCAGCTTCCCTCTGTGAGGTAGGGAGGGCCATAATGGTTCTGTCCTAAGAGTGAGGAGCAGTGACTGGGGCGCATCCTTGTGGCCATCCTTATTTCCTGTGGCCCCAGCTACTCATCTGGTCTTCCTACCTGCCCGTTGTGGGCTAGATGGAAGACAGGGCTTAGAAACCTGGGAGCTGTTGTTCCTTAGCATCTTGGTTTGTCTGGACTATTTCAAATCAATTGAAACAATTTCAAGACTGATTTCATTTTTAAAATCCGTTTTGTTGAAGTATAGTTGATTTACAATGTTGTATTAACTTCTGCTATACAGCAAAGTGACTCAGTTATACATATATATATCCTTTTTCATGTTTTTTCCATACGGTTTATCATAGGATATTGAATATAGTTCCTTGTTCTGTACAGTAGCCTCTTGCTGTTTATCCATTCTGTATATAATAGTTTGCATGATTTCATTTTTGCTTATATCAGTGTGAATTTTTGATAGTGGTAGTGATGAAAATGAAACACCAAAACAAGTTTCACTCTTCCTCATGGGCAAAATGAAATACAAGTGTATCACATACATACAGTGCTACCAAATTAAAAGAAAACTTATCCCAAGGAAACACAACATAATAAAATAAATTTTAATGTTGTAAATGTTTCTGTATTTTCATAAAACTATAAATACATCCTTTTAAAATAATCTCTGGTTAACAAATAGTGTTTTTTGGGAAGAGCTTTCTTTTGTTCTGAAATTATGAATTTCCTACATTTTTGGTGTTGAAATTTCCTTTCCTTTTTGAAAGAATGGAAATGGTAGCTTTTTGTGATTGTTGTTTTTGGCAAAATGAACAGTTTGGCAGCTCTGTTAGCTCCCAATTGCTTTGGGAAGTTTTATCCTCCTGAGAAAGTTAAGTCTGGGAACCACTAACCTAAAAATGCTATCAATTATGAAATACAAGGGACTAAAAAGACAGAAAGAAAAAGAATTCTATGTAAATTAAGAATTCAGAAAATTTGGCTGATTTCATAAGCTTATTTCCTATAATATAATGTGTAAAATTTCACTTTCATCTGCCACTTCTTTGCTAGGTTATTTTTATAAACACCAAGTCTTAAAAAGACTTAAAATGGTAGAAATTGAAATATAGTATAGCTACATAGTATTTCACAATGCTTGAGAATATATATTGTTCAAGGATTAATATGTTACAAAGGATTTTTTATAATTAAATTTATTTTTTTAATTGAAGAATAATTGCCTTACAATACTGTGTTGGTTTGTGCCAAACATCAACATGAATCAGCCATAAGTATATCTATGTCCCCTCCCTCCTGAGCTTCTGTTATAAAGGTTTTATTTTGGTTGTTTTCATCTGTTGTTGGTGTGTGTGTGTTTGCTTGGATAGTTCTGCTCTTGCCATCATATGAATCCTACACAATAGTGAAGACTGCAAAAGTTTCTCTGTAATGGTCACAGTGGTTTCTTATGTTTGTACCCCGTCCCCCAAAATTAAGCTGATTAAAAAATAGGAAATACGCTTCTGAGGTTAGTCATTTTTCTCACGTTACATTGTATAATTTAAGCAATATGACCATTCCATGAATATTGAAAATAATTTCCTCATGAATTTTGTATCCTATTGGGACACTTTGAGTATGGATGTACATTTGCTCTGCTCAGGCACTCAAAGACTTTGTAAGGATGTCAAAAATGGGGCACTGATTGGATTTTCTGTCCATGTCCCAGTTCAAATGAATTACATTTTGCCTCATTAGGAAGCAGATCCTTTTACTCCATCCCATCCTATCTCCATTTCAATGAGCTGTAGAAGGAAAACACAATTTCCATGACACTTGTGGTTTCAGAATGAGATCATTTGCAGAGGTGGAATGTTTCATCCACAGCAGGTAGTTTTACACTAGCCCATATTAATAGCAAAGTTGGAAAAGGTAGCTTGTAAGCAGTTCCCTCTCAAGCTGGAGGTGGAAATATGCCACATTGTGTCCTCTATTTTTCTTTGAAAATTCTTTCCCCTTTGGATTACTTGGGTGTTCCAAAATTTACTTGGACTGTAGTCTTTACTATTTATATTTAGAAACAATTTAACGATGACTACTTAGAAGTAGCATGTTGCAGTTATCACAATTTAATTACAAATTGGTTTTTAATACAAGTAAGTAAAGGAAAAGTCTTAATTTGGGTAGCTCCTTATATCCAAGTAGACAGAGAGCAAATTCTTTATTGGCGTCAACTTCTTTCAAATCTTGAAATATCATACGGATATTTCTTTGTAAAAAAATATTATTTAGGAAATATGAAAATATTGGTGAGGTTGAGGACAGTAAGAAAAGGAGATTAAGATCTCAATGACACAGGGACTTCCCTAGTGATCTAGTGGCTAAGACTTCACGCTCCCAGTTCAGGGGTTCCAGGTCTGATCCTGCTTGGGGAACTAATACCACTTGCTGCATGGTTTGGCTTAAAATAAATAAATTTTTAAAAGAAAAAAAGAACAATTCTTAAAAAGTTCTCAATGATAATGATACACAAAAATATAAGATCAAGAACATTTGGAGACAGGAGATCAAGTTTGGAGATTCGAAATAAATATGTAGAAAATCAGTGTAAGACATCAAAATTCCCAAACTTTCATATTTATGTATTAAGTTCTCACTAAAGAGTAGAAGGGGTTAATTTTTTTAGCAGGAAAGAACTCTTAGCAAATTCACAAATCACACTCTTATTTATTCTTCCGTTGTGAAGGATACATATTTGTTGGCTTAAGTAAGATCTCCTGCCTTATACAGTTTCACTGTGGAAAAAATAATATTGACCAAGCCTCTGATCCTGCCTGACATGAAATTGATACAGACTTAGAATCATGGAATTTTTCAGCTGGAAAGTAAACTTTTAGATGAAATTTAAAGGCATTAAATAACTTGTGACCTTCACCACAGTGAACATTTGCAAGAAGTAATGATACATGTCACAAAGACAGAAAGTTTAGATAATTATACTGGGCAATAGAACACAAGGGGTCCTAGTTAATGAACTTGAGAGTTCTCTTTCCTACTACTGGGTAAAGCCCTTGCAGAGAATTCTGAACTTTTTGAAGTGGGCAACAATTTGGAGATGACCGCCTGGCTGTGCACAGAGAAGGTAACTGAGAAAAGAGAAAGAGTTGACAACACGAAATCTCATGGCCACTTAGAGATAAAGCCAAGTTCAGCAGAAGGCAAGACCATAGCTTTTCTGCCCATGGAGAAGGAGGACCCCTAACTAGGGAAGCAGCCTCCTGCCGTAGATCAGGGAAGGTGCTGAGGATGGGGAGAGAACACTGAGGAAGTCCAAGTAACCTAGAAATGAGGAACCCAGCCCAGACTTTGAAAGGCTCTTTGTTTGTTGATCATCTCCTTGGTGAGAAAGACGGTCAACTTATATCAGAAACTGCCAGAGCATAATTTATAGCTGGCAGTATATAAAGGAACTTAAATTAGCTGTTTGGAAGCCTGGAGATAGTGTATTAAAGTGGTCAGGACCTTGGGGCCCTGAACGCCAGCTGTCTGGGTTTGTCTGTAGGGTGAGAGAGAGAGAGGAAATGCCGTGCTAGTCTTTGTAAGTCATGCCAAAGATTTTTGGTTTTAATCCTAACAGCATTGAGAAACCGTTTCCAGCCAAGAGTTTGAAAGTGGAGAAGGGTGTGTGTGAATTTGAACCTGAAAAATAGTCTGCAATTCTCACCGCTGCCCGTTACTAGTTGTATGAATGGGGGTGAGCTATTGATCCTGCCTGTGCCTTAGGTTTTCCATCTGTAAACTGGCACTCATCCTTTACTGTCCATGTGAGGATTAAACGAGACCATGCTTTAATACTTTAGTGCCTAAAGCAATGCCTGGAACACAGCAGGCTCTCAACTGAAGATAATGGCATTCAGTGTGGTCCACATTAGGACCAAGTGCTCATAAAAAGTAGGAAAAAGAAAAAGGCCCAAGGGGAACAGAAAACATAGTGACAGAGTGAGAAGAAGAGACCATGAAGAGTGTTCTCTGGACCTGTTCAGAATTAGTGATAAGTGGGAGACTTCGAGGGGGGACACTCTGGGTTTTGAAATTGGACTTCAGAGAACTCTCAGCTTTCATCCACAGCCCTTTGAAATACTGAGTCATCCATAAAGAGCATCCTTTGTTCTTCAGTGTTGATAAGTTTTCAGCAGCTCTACTTTGAACTGGGCTGTTTTCTTGAAATGTCTAGTGGCCCATTTATTCTCTAACTAAACTCATGTGGAGGAAAGACTCTCTGTTTGGCATATGAAACTTACTGAAACCCAGTTCCAACTTGATTCAAGTTCCTACAGCCCTCTCAACCCAAGGGATGCTTAATTGTACTTCCTGCATAGCTCAGTTGTAAAGCATCTGCCTGCAATGCGGGAGACCTGGGTTCAATTCCTGGGTCAGAAGTTCCTCTGGAGAAGGAAATGGCAACCCACTCCAGTATTCTTGCCTGGAGAATCCCATGGACATAGGAACCTGGCAGGCTACAGTTCATGGTATCACAAGAGTCGGACACGACTTAGTGCTATCTTTCTTTTGTATTTCAGTGGTTCAATGTTAACCCCAGGCTTCCAACATGAAGCCATCAAGACCCTTCCAATCCAGCTTATGCCTGTATCTTCCATGTCATCTCACATACCCTCCCAGCAACACTAAGGACCTGCAGTTTCTGTTCTTTCTCCCTGTATTGCAAGAGCATCTTCTAATCTGTGCTTTTGCTCAGAAGTGTCCTGTCTACCCTGCCTGCCTTTTCTGACTCAGGTAATTCCCATTCCTACTTTCCTCCACCAGGAAGCCTTCTCTGATGCCTGTGACTGGCAGAGGTACCCCTCCCCTCATATCCTGCCCTCACAAATCACATTCCTGTTTCCTCCTGTGGCTTTGAGCTCTTTATATCAATTGTAATCAGTGCTGGGCTTAGAGTAGGCTTTTGTTACAGTGAGTGCACCCTTTGCTCCACGCCTGATGGCTCACACTCTGTCCCTAGGCTTATCCCCCTTGTTGGCATAAATTCCTTTCATTTTCTGAATTACTAAAACTCTTGCTGTAGGTATCATGTGCCTTTTTGTATTACTATTTATTTCACTATCTGTGAAATATGCTGTTCTCATAAACCAAGTATTTAGAGAAAGACAGTACTTTGTATATCTCTTTATCCTAATAACTTTAGTATCTAGCTCATGGGGTGCTTGGTAAATAGTGGTCAGAGATGCTGCTGCTGCTCTCTGTCTTCACTCTGGTTTCTGTCTTCCATCTACCAAATCCCACTCATCCTTGAAGTCTTGCTCTTCCATGGATTTCTGAAATGTTTACTGATTTTATTTTTCTTTGAAACCCTTAATCATTTGCTGTTATTTACTCTTATTTTGCTACTGTATATATCATACATCTCATATGAGTTCTGTTGTGATTACTTTTACCAAAATTGGGTCTGTGCCTCAGATTCCTTTTGTAACTCTTCCCTCCCCTAATATGTAAAATCTTTCTCGTTAATCTTGTCAGATTGAGATGAGCAGGAAAGGAAACGATAAAAAAGCAGGAGAATGCCTTGTGTATACACATGTTTGGGAGAATATGATGTATGGGTCTGGTTGGTTTGAGAATGATAATGTGCAACTAAAAGGGCTTTTTATAAAACTAAATCCTAGGATTAGTTGCTTAAATAGTTATTGTATTTTTTCATGAAATGCTGGAAAGGCTTCAGAAAAGTGGAATGAAGCTGGTCAAAGGTAAGAGGCATAAACCATTAGTTTGGCCAGAGAAAACAGTGACAAGTGGTGGGTGGAGCTTGGGCTTTGGCACCAATCTGGGCTCCATTCCTTGCTCTCCACTTCACTGTGGGACGAAGGTAAGGAATGCAATCGCTCCAAACCTCAGCTCCTTTCCTGTGTAATACGGCTGAGAGTACCTGCCCCAAAGGATTATTGTTAACAATGAAATGAGCTAACGCATACAAAACAGTTGATTCGAGGCCTGGGACAAATTAGCTATTGATGATGATGATAAGGATGAAAGATAAGAATTAGGATGCAAGAGACTGAAGGGTAGAATTATTGTTGGTTGGAAATTTAGGATGCAAGCTTTTCATGGGACCTAAGAAAGGGTATGAATGAAACTGGAGATGATGGGGAAGAAAGATAAATAGTGAAGAGCTGCCCACTGAAGGGGCAAGTGCCTAGGGGAAGAAATATAAAGGAAGGGAAGATCAGGATGTGAAAAGTTAATACTGGGACTTATTAGAATGGAGTAGAGGGATTCCTTAGCTGTCCAGTGGTTAAGACTTCACCTTGCAATGCAGGGGGTGTGGGTTTGATCCCTGGTTGGTGAGCTAAGATCCCACATGCCTAGTGGCCAAAAAGCCAAAACATAAAACAGAAGTGATACTGTAACAAATCCAATAAAGACTTTTAAAATAATCCACATCAAAAAAAGAAATCTTAAAAAAAAGGAAAGAAGTATAAAGAGAAAAGCAGTGAACGAGGATACGGGATAACACCTGAATTACACAGAACCACCATGCCGCTCATTCAAGAAACACTGAGAGTGCTCTGCCTGTAGTCAGGCAGCATGAAAACCAGCTGATCCAACACGAGGTAATCCAACTAGGGCAGTGAGTCACGTTGCTATGGAGACTGCGGTCAGGGAGGCAGAGAGACAGAAGAGATCTCAAAGGTTATTTAATGAATCACCTGGCTCTGCCCTCTTACCTTTAAATCTATGCTCAGTGCTACATAAATAAACATTTCTAGTCCAGCAATTTACCTACCAACGCCCAGAGAAATAGCATATGGACAACGCTGAAAATTCTTCGTATTCAAAACAAGGCCCCTCATCATCTCTCCAAAACTCTTCAACACCACCTCCTTCTCTATCTCGGCTAATGTTGCCAATTTTCCGAAACTCTAGGCTAGAAAAGTTTTCTTCATCTTCTATCTTTCCTTCTCTCTCAAGTTTTGGCATCTGGTCTAGTGTCTCTGCCCTAACTCTTACATTCATCTTCTTTTCTGTCTCTCACTACAGCTCCCTTAGTCTGGGCCCGCATTTGTCTAGAGCTTCAGAGCTGGAAGATACTTCACTTAACAGAGATTCACAATGGTTAAGTGACTTGCCTAAAGTCACAGAGGCAGCCAGTGGGCCAGTCAGACCAGCATGATGAGCCAATCTTTCTTCCAGTTCCTGTTGTTTGAGGTGCATGAAGATATTCCCACAGCAAAACTGAGTTAGGAGACCTGAGAGTCTCCAAGGGCAAGCTCATGACTTTAACTTGTACCTCCAGCAAATGACTGTCAAATCTATCCTCCATCCCAAATCTTTTCCTGAGCTTAGTTTCACATTTCTTACAGCCAGCTGGACATCTTCAATCAACTGTCCTGCCAACATTTAAAACTCAACATGTCAAAAAAAAAACCTCAACATGTCTGAATGGAAATTCCTTACTTTCCTCCCCTCCACCCAGAATGGCAGAGTGTCAGTTCAGTTCAGTTTAGTCACTCAGTCGTGTCCGACTCTTTGCGACCCCATGAATAGCAGCACGCCAAGCCTCCATGTCCATCACCAACTCCCGGAGTTCACCCAAACCCATGTCCATTGAATCGGTGATGCCATCCAACCATCTCATCCTCTGTCATCCCCTTCTCCTCCTGCCTCCAATCTTTCCCAGCATCAGGGTCTTTTCCAATGAGTCAACTCTTTGCATAAGATGGCCAAAGTATTGGAGTTTCAGCTTCAACATCAGTTCTTCCAATGAACACCCAGACTGATCTCCTTTCGGATGGACTGGTTGGATCTCCTTTCGGATGGACTGGTTGGATCTCCTTGCAGTCCAAGGGACTCTCAAGAGTCTTCTCCAACACCACAGTTCAAAAGCATCAATTCTTCGGCACTCAGCTTTCTTTATAGTCCAACTCTCACACCCATACATGACCACTGGAAAAACCGTAGCCTTGACTAGATGGACCTTTGTTGGCAAAGTAATGTCTCTGCTTTTTAATATGCTGTCTAGGTTGGTCATAACTTTCCTTCCAAGGAGTAAGCATCTTTTAATTTCATGGCTGCAATCACCATCTGCAGTGATTTTGGAGCCCGGAAAAATAAAGTCAGCCACTGTTTCCACTGTTTCCCCATCTATTTGCCATGAAGTGATGGGACCAGATGCCATGATCTTAGTTTTCTGAATGTTGAGTTTTAAGCCAACTTTTTCACTCTCCTCTTTCACTTTCATCAAGAAGCTCTTTAGTTCTTCTTCACTTTCTGCCATAAGGGTGGTGTCATCTGCATTTCTGAGGTTATTGATATTTCTCCTGGCAATCTTGATTCCAGCTTGTGCTTCCTCCAGCCCAGCATTTCTCATGATGTACTCTGCATATAAGTTAAATAAGTAGTTAACCCCTCCACCCAGAATGGCAGAGTGTAGTGATGAATTAAGAATTGGGATCTAGATTTAATATCATCTCAGTCATTTACTAAGTTAACTCCAAGCAGCCTCAGTTTCTTTAGTTATAAAATGAAAATAACAATAATATTAAATAGAACTATTGGGAGAAATAAGAAACACAATAGTTATATTATGCATTTACCAAGGTATCCATCATGCAATAATTTCTTGGTAATATTAGGAAACCTACGTTCTCTTCAACACTTCTTTCTTCCCAAGTCCAATCAGTTGCTGAGTCTCATGACTCTAGTCCTGAAGTATTGCTTGCATTCAGCTACTCTTCTCTATTCTTAGTGCCAGAGAAATGAGAACCTTGGCTGATAATTTATGGACCTATAAATAATCATACCTTGACTGCCACAAAAATAACTTTCTTCTCCACCAGTTTTTCCCTCCCCCCCTGTAGTTTTCTCTAGGATGATGTGGGTTGCTCAGGTGGAAATCACATGGATTAAGTTTTATTTGAATAGCTCACCGTGTAGCAAAGTAATGAGTGCACATGATTAAATGAGTCAGGTCAAGTTCTCTTCCATCATAGCACTAACATCCACATTTAATTTGCTTTATGTAACACAATTCCTGCTTTCATTTGAAAATAAATAAAAAGGAACAGTGGCAGCGAAAAAAACAACCCAATGTGCTTTGCTTTGCCCAACCCCATATTATATGTCAATTGTTTCATTATAGTTTGTTTATAGGGAAGCTGCCAGCATCTGAGATGTAAAGCATTCAGAAAATTGTTCAGACAATGGATTTGCAGTACCTAGAATCCCTGTGACTCAGTTTTTCACAAATGTGCTATTAGGGGAAATGCTCATGGATCAGCAACTGTGCACTTTTGCAGGCAGCACAGACATTGCTGATGTGCACAGTTTCGAACTGCAAGCGGTTTCCCCAGTGGAAACAATGAGAACAGAATCACAGCATTAAACAGTTGGCAAAGAATTTTAGAGATAACTTAATCTACCCCTTTGTTTTGGACACAATCCCGCTTTAAACTCTTTTGAACAGATAAAAGTCCATGCTGTTTTAATGGGTCTTCAATAACTGTCTTCAAATATCCCTGCCCCCCAAATTGGGGAGTAATTCCTTCTGTCTGGAGCAGACAGTGTGGTTGCTTAGCCAAAAGCCGTCGCCCACTATCTCCTATTTGGAAAAGAGCCAGTTTGAAGATGTTGCCCATCCCTTGCTTATATGTCTCAATTCTGGCTCAATTGGGTTGCACCAGGGTTCAGTTCTGATCAGTCTGAGATTGCCAGTGATTGGTTTGAAAGGGGCAGGTGACCTGGTTCTGTGCAATAAAATGTAATGAAAGGCCAGTGAAAAAGAGCTTCTGGGAAAGATTTCCTTGCTCCTAAAAGCACACTTCCAGGAAAAGCAGTCCTTGTTTTTTGGCTGGGTGTGATACTCAGAGCTGTGGGAGCTCCCTTATATACAGGGAGCCAGCCAAGGTCAAGGCCAAATAGTGATAATGGCAGAACAGAAATATGGAGAGACTCTGGCTCTTTGATAATATCACTGAGCTGCTAAATGAATGAACCTGGGATCCAGGTTCCAGAAATCCTACCCCAGGATTTCTTGTTATAGTAATTTGTTATAGGATAACAAGTAATCTTGCTATAGGATTTCTTGTATAGATTTCTTGTGAGATAGTAAGTTTTCCTTATTGTTTTTACATTGCTGACTATAAATTGGTGGCTTTTTTGTCCATAACTTTGCAGGAGATGGACATTCAAATCTCCATATCCAGATAAAAGTCATTCCAGAGAATGGGACAGTATTTCATATGCAAGCATTTAGAGAAATGAGTGATAAACCATTCTTGGCAAACTTTGACCAAGTGTGCCAAGCTGAAATTATTTCTTTTTTTATAAAATTTTTGTTCAGTTGCTCAGTCGTGTCTGACTCTTTGCAATCCCATGGACTGCAGCACTCCAGGCTTTCCTGTCCTTCAGTATCTCCCGAAGTTTTCTCAAATTCATGTCCAATGAGTCAGTGATACCATTCAACCACCTCATTCTTTGTCGCCCCCTTCTCCTCCTGCCTTCAATCTTTCCCAGCACCAGTGGGCTGTTTGCCAATGAGCCAGTCAGTCCAATGAGTTGTCTCTTTGCATCAGGTACAAAGTATTTCTTCAGCGCTCAGCCTTCTTTATGGCCCAGCTCTCACATCCATACATAACTATGGGAAATACCATAGCTTTGCCTGTATGGACTTCTGTCAGCCAAGTGATCTTTCTGCTTTTTAATACACTATCTAGGTTTTTCACAACTTTCCTTCCAATGAACTATCGTCTTTTAATTTCATGGCTGCCATCAGCATCCGCGGTGATTTTGGAGCCCAAGAAAATTAAGCTTGTGACTGTTTCCATTTTTTCCTGTTCTATTTGCCATGAAGTGATGGGACCAGATGCCATGATCGTCATTTTTTGAATGTTGAGTTTTAAGCTAGACTTCTCTTTTGTCTTCATCAAGAGGCTCTTTGTTCCTCTGTGCTTTCTGCCATTAGGGTGGTGTCATTTGCATATCTGAAGTTATTGATATGTCTCCCAGCAATCTTGATTCCAGCTTAAGCTTCATCCAGCATGGCATTTCACATGATGTACTCTGCATATAAGTTACATAAGCAGGGTGACAATATACAGCCTTGACATACTCTCTTCTCAATTTTGAACCAGTTTGTTGTTCCATTTATAAAATTAGTAGGTAGCAAATTACATTTGAATTAATATTTAATTTTAGTAAGCATCAGATAAAACTGCTTATAATTTTTGGTCAATAAGATAGGAAAATGTTGGACAAAGGGGCTGATGTTTAAGAAATTCAGGATACTGAAGGAAGACAGACTGATTGACAGGCAGATCATGGTATTTTAAGGGTACTATGACAGCAAATAGATGACCATACAAACAAGCAATTAGCAGAGAGTGATGCCAAAATCTTGGCTCTCTGTTCACCAATGCCAAACAGAAATATGGAGACAGTTAAGGAGGAGGCAGAAAGAGTGGCTCTATTTCTTTGCCAGGCAAAGGGGGACACAATAGGCTAGCACCTGAAAAGCTGTGTCCTCCTCTTTGGTGAGTAGGGAGAGTTTGTATAACCAGGCAGGGGTATGTGATAAGAATCAAGGCAGTAACAGTCTTGCACTCTTCTTTCTTCTGCAAAGTTTCAAAAGAGTGGGGTTACTGACGAGATTGGGCTGCATAAGCCCAATCTCACTTGGTTGGGTCTCCTAATCTTGATCAGCCTCTATGGTCCCTTTAATCTTGCCTCAGGTGGTTTCATGGCTGCTCCTCCCTTGATTAGCATTTGTTCAAATCTGCCTTTAAGAACTCAGGGAAGATCATGGAGGCTGGGGTTTTGCCCACAAGAAATAGGAGACCAAAGGGCCTCCAAGCCCAAAGCCTCACAAGGCCTTGCTTGGCATCAGGAGGAGGCTGACAAGTGTCTAATACAAATGGTGGGACATACTGAAAGATGGACAGTGTATTAGGAATAGGGTGAAAGTAGTCACTAGAAACCTAGGTAGGCTAGAGCTGACATCACAGAAAAATTGACAGATTGCAGGCTTCCAATTTTTGTGTTGCGTTTTAGGAGGAAAAAACTTCTTATATGGGGACTTAGGGAACGTGGATAAAAAGAACCCAAGTTTAACTATTTTTTAAAAAATGGAAGTGCTCTAATCATATAATAACAGGGGTTAAAAAGAAGCTCATCAAGACAGTGATTTAAGAATAGGCCACATGCAGAAGGCTAGCTGATACACCTTGGATAAGAGCCAATACTGTACTAGGAGGAAACGTGACCCAACTCTGAGTTCTAGAGTTTAAGTCTGAAGACCTTCAAATTCATAGGATTGTTCCTAGATATATGGGAAGGCCAAGCCCATAAATGGAAATCACTATAGCCTCAGCTCTAGAGAGTAGGTATACACAGATATGGAATCAGGAAGGGCCTTACCCAGTGCTGATTAATTAATGGATCCATATCAGCTTTGTGGAAAATCTCTTGACTATTTGTCTGAGACCTTTGTCCATGACACTGACCTATTCAAATATTTTTATTAGGAACTTGAATAAAAACAGAGACGGTATGAAAATCAGATTTGTGGACAACACAAAGCTGGAAAAAACTGCTAATATGTTGGAGTCAGTAATCAAAAAGTTGAGTCAGTAATCAAGAAGTTGAATGTAGTTGAATTTGCATTTGGTTAGGAGCTGTTATATGGCTCTTACCAATTTTACAATAAAATACTTACAATGATGGAAAAATTTTGAAAGCTCACAATGAAACATGCTGGGACCATGTCCAAGGACTGGTTCATTATGAGAAACTCAGAGGAATTTCCATGAATTACAAGACAAAGAGAAAGTAATTGAAGCTGAGAAGTGGTAGATTCCATGTACTCATGTGGGGAGCCATCCTGATGGAAAGGGTCTCTTACCTGTGTTTATCTCCAAATAAGAAGCCCAAGATCAATTCCATCCAGAAACATAGTCCATTGCAGGTCTTTTGCTGTGTGTGTGTGTGTGTGTGTTAGACTTATAACTTTTATCCTATCATTGGTGAGTCATTTTTCTACATACTATTTACCAGAACAATTTATCTTTTCCCTACTAAATTTTGGTGCCCCCTCCTTCATGGATCAAGAGCTAGAGGTCTGTTTCTGGACTCTATGTTCTGTTATCCTATTTATTGTCTTTTCCTATACCACTAGCAGATTGTGTTTTTTAATTACCACGGTTTTGAAATGTGCCTTAATATATGGTGGGGAATTTGCTCCCACACATACTTTGTTCTTTTTTCCGGAGGAAAATACTAATTTTTTTCATGTAAATTGAACAAATATCGCAGCACCCAAATTTTATTGGGATTTTGGTGGGAATTACATTAAAATCATAGGCTAGTTTGGAGAAAGTTAGAATTTTTATCATGGTAGGTTTCTCCACTTAAGCACGTCTTATATTTCCATTTATTCTTTAACTACTTCCGTACTGTGATACTCAAAGTGTGGACCGTGGACTAGCCGCATGAACCTCAGCTGAGAGATTTTGAAATGCTGACTCTTGGGCTCTATCCAATAACTATGAAATAAAAATCTGCTTTTTAAACAAGATCCCCTGGTGCTTTGTATGTAATTAAAGTTAAAAAAAATACTATTTTAGTAGAATTTTATAGATTTCTCCAAGAGATTTTGTGCATATTTGTTAGGGTAATTTCTAAGTTAAGATACCAATAGTTCTTAACAGTTTTTCTATTGAATCTCTTTTGAGTTTTCTGTGAATATTTATATCACCTGAAATAATGACAGCTGAGCCTTTTGACTCTCTTTTCCTTCCCATATTTATGGTTCTTTCTTTCTCTTGATTTATTTTAGCGACCAAATCTTCCAATATCCTGTGGACAATAAGGGTGAGAAAAGGCACCCTAGTTTTATTCTCAACCTTAAAGAAAGGTTTCTAATATTTCTTCAATAAATATTAAATTTGCTGTTAAGTTTTAGTATATAGCCTTATGAGCTTATCTCTATTCCTTGTTTTCTAAACAGCTTTTTCAAAAGTTCAAAATTGACTTAAACTTTATTTTCTGCATATATAAGAGAAAAATCATGTGATTTTTGTCCTTTGGTCCATTAACATGAATTACACTGCTGTAATTTCTGCCTTTGAACTATCCTTACATTCCTGGAATAAATCATATACTGTTATAATTCACCCTTACTCTCTTTTATTAGATAATATAGAATAAAGCATGTTGCTCTTCATATTAATTAAATTACAGGAGTTAAAGTGCAACTGAACTTAATTTTGCTGACTGAAAAAATAATTTGTTCTTATTCTCTGTCTCTTTAATCAAAAGAACATAGGCCAATACAGACACATAAAACTTCTCAGGGAAATAAATTACTCGTTTGTGACCTCGATAAATATTAGGAACAAAGGAATGAATATAATTGCTATCTTTTCCCCATGGTGTTTTGGTTCAATAATCTAGATAAACTTGGAGATTGATTCACAGAGATGAACGTTCTCACGTGCTGCTCTTTCCATGGTATGACAAGGTAATTAACCTTGTGCTCAAGCTCCTCCTTTGCTCTTTGTATCAAAAGATGATGCTGTTAACTTCAACTACCATCTCTGTATAGGTGTGGCATGGAAGACCCAAAACGCAACCCCTTGATACACTGCCCCAACAAGATCTTTTTTCTGTGGCTGAAACTGATTAATAAAGTCCAGTGTGTTTACAGTTAAGCACAGAGTGGACTGAGGCCAACCCATTGCTGCTGTGTAACATGCCAGGCCAGGGCTGTCTGTTCTTTTGATGCAAGATAGCTGAACAAGATCCTTGGCAGTCGGGCATTGGTGGATTCTTATCTGTTGACTGATTGTAACAGTACTATTCCTCCCTTCCCAGTCACTGAGTGTCCGCTTTGAGCAGGGGATCTTAATTTTTCAAGAATCCACTGGAAGCTCTTCCAGAAAAATGAAAAATAAAATAGAGAAAAGAAAAGCACATTATTTCTGGAAGTTCACAGTCATTATTTCCGTCATGATTTGAGTAGGGGTCTGTGGGGTATAATGTAAACCCCTGAGATAGAGCCAGATTAGTAAAAAGGCTGGGAGCAGTGGAGTCGACTTTTAGTTTCAGAGGAACCACTCAAAGAATATGCTTATTTTCTTGACAGTTCTGATATTTTAGGTGAGTAGTTCAGCTAAACTGAACAGCAGCTTGCCTTGGAGTTTGCATTTGGGATGCGGTAGGATGTAAGAAAGTCTTCGCTGGTGGCTCAGATGGAAAAGAATCCACCTACAATGCAGGAGACCCGGCTCAGATCCCTGGGTTGGGAAAATCCCCTGGAGAAGGGAATGGCAACCCACTCCAATATTCTTGCCTGGAGAATCCCATGGATAGAGGAGCCTGGCGGGCTATAGCCCATGGGGTCACAAAAATCGGACACAACTGAGTGACTAAGTACACAGTGTGTAAGGGGTGCAGAGTTGCACAAAATCTTATCAGGCCTTCAGGCACTTTGAGGAATAGTGCTAAGAGCCAAACACATCCATAACTTTTTGCAGATTTACTTTTTTACAAGCTACCACACAATAGTCATCATGGATTACTCCTGGAAGACTGGACAAAAGCTGTGGATGACATTCAGCCTTCCCAGAACTGGGCATTGATTCTAACACCAGTTTTCCAGTCATCTGTCATATCCTGGGTTATGGGCATCTTCATTCATATGCTGATTCATATCGTCATTCATTTATCAAATATTTAATCGGTATCACCATAAATCCGACTAGGCCTGTTGATGGTGAATTTTCATCTTCTTCTTTGCCAGGAAGTGTACAATGAAAAAAAAAAAAACCCTTTGGAGTGAAAATAGGCTAAAGAGAAAGGAATATTATTTTCATTTCACTGCCACAGCCAGAGTCTTTAGAGAAGCAGACAAGTACTGCAGCAGAGCAGGGTGTGGAAGAAAAGTAGGATGAAAGGTCTGCAATTCATTTTTTATGCCTGACATGTTGTGGTGGGAAGAACGAAGTAGCAGTGATAAAGTGATTTTATACTTCATCCTAGTCTTAGATTTTAGATATTGAACACATGCATAAATTTTAAATGAAGTCAAAAAATATACCAAGGGAGAAATGCACAATCTTTAAAAATTTTGGAGAAATAATAGAAGTGCCAAAGCATATGCCCTCAATTAGATTTTAATAAATCAAATTACATTTTAATTAAATTCATTTGTTGTTTCAAAGATCTGAAATAATTAAAACCATTGAACAAGATACCCTACTATTTATAAGCTAATGATTTATACTTTTAATTAACTTCAGAACATGTAGTTATTTTATTTGGGTTCTGAAGAGTTTTCCTACCCAGGAACAAGAATAAAACCAGTGCTAGAAACCACCACTGATTACATACGAGAAAATCCCATAAGGTTCAAATCTGATTCTTGCTTTGATTTAGTTTATATGTGATTTAATTTATATGTGATTTATTAAAATCACATTTAACTTTTGAATTGAGAGTAGCTTTTTTTCCCCACTTTGGAAAGCTATTAGTAAAAGCTTTTTCAGGACTAAAAAGTTTGGAGGAATTTTAGAAAGGACTGATCTGTTTTTTCTTGCTCTAGAACCTTCAAGAATATAAAACTGAGATATTATACCCTCAATTAAGCTATTAATTCTACTAGTTGCTAAAATGTAATACTGTTTTTGAACCAGTTTGTTGTTCCATGCCTGGTTCTAACTGTTGCTTCTTGACCTGCATAAAGGTTTCTCAGGAGGCAGGTAAGGTGGTCTGATATTCCCATCTCTTTAAAAATTTTCCACAATTTGTTGTGATCCACACAGTTAAAGGCTTTAGCATAGTCAATGAAGCAGAAGTAGATGTTTTTCTGGAATTCTCTTGCTTTCTCTATGATCCAATGATGTTGGCAATTTGATCTCTGGTTCCTTTAAAGTGAAGTCGCTCAGTCATGTCCGACTCTTTGCGATCCCCTGGACTATAGCCTACCATGCTCCTCATCCGTGGGATTTTCCAGGCAAGAGTACTGGAGTGGGTTGCCATTTCCTTCTCCAGGGGATCTTCCCAACCCAGAGATCGAACCTGGGTCTCCCGCATTGTAGGCAGATGCTTATCTGAAAGTTCTCAGTTCATGTAATGTTGCCTAGCTTGAAGGATTTTGAGCATTACTTTACAAGCATGTGAAAAGAGCGCAGTTGTGTGGTAGTTTGAACATTCTTTGGCATTGCCTTTCTTTGGGATTGGAATGAAAACTGACTTTTTAAGTCCTGTAGCCACTGCTGAGTTTTCTAAATTTGCTGTCATATTTAACAGCATCATACTCTTTTTATTGAATTTCATCAATCATGAAAAGTACTGACAAAAGAAATTTTATATAAGAAAAAAAGAGATTAGAATTGATGTGTACATTAAAGAATTGATATATGTATACGCATGACCGATTCACTTTGCTGTACAGTAAGAAACTAATACAAATTGTAAAGCGACTGTATTCCAACAAAAATTAATTTAAATTTTTCATTAAAAAAAAAGAAATGATGTATACATTAGAACAATACTACCTATCATTCTCTTAGACCTGCCCTGTCTAATACTGTAGCCACTAGCCATATGGGGTTATCGAGCACTTGAAATATAGCATGAGGAAAGAAAAACTACCTCTATCCTTTTAGGTTCAGTCACTGGGGACCTGAAAAATAAATTAACAGAAGACAGATTAATAGGAAAAAAGGTACATAATTTTACTACTATTGATGTGTACAGAAGTTCACAAAAAGGAAGTGAAATTCAAAGAAGTGGTTAGATTTGGGGGCTTATATACCATTTAAACAAAGGAAAGGGCATTTGGATTTCAGTCGAAAATAAATCATGGGGAAATGACTAGGAAATATTTGGGGGAACTAGTAGAAGATAAGGGTTATCTAGTAAGGCCTCTTGGTACAAATTCTTCTCCAAGTGCCCAGTGATAAGAGTTGTTCTTCTCTTCCTGGTGCAGGGAGGAGAGCACCTTCACGAAAGATAGGGTATGCTCTGCTTTTAGGCAGATTAAGGGGGAGCTGAGAATTCACCCTGCATCGTTGATTCTCAGTTAGTTGCCTTCAGTTCAAAGTCATTTTTGTGCCGAAGTGGCATATTTTGGAATGAGTTGAATTGTTCAGTCGCTAAGTCATGTCCTGCTCTTTTGGGACCCCATGGACTGTAGCCCGCCAGGCTTTTCTGTCCTTGGGTTTCCCAGGCAAGAATACTGGAGTGGGTTTGCCATTTCCTTCTCCAAGGGATCTTTCCAACCCAGGGATCCAACCCACATCTCCTGCATTGCAGGCGAATCCTTTACCACCAGGGAAGCCCATATTTTGGAATGGTATATCTCAACCCTCTTCAGCAGAAAGTCTGAACTGAGATGTGGTTTAAGTATAAAATACACATCAGATTTTGAATACTTAGTATAAAGAAAATAAGAATGTAAAATATCTCACTGATAATTTTTTATATTGATTACAGGCTGAAATGATAGTATTTTTGATATATTGGGCTAAATGAAATGTATTATTAAATTAATTTCATCTGTTTCTGTCTCTCTTTTTTAAAAATATGTCGACTACAACATCTACAGTGGCATGCAACTTGCATTACTGTGAGACAGTGTTGTTCTGGACATTAAATAAATGACTCAAGTTGAGGGTATATTTGGTTTTCAAAAGAGTGGACTTCATTGCCAGATGCACAGCAGATGTTAGCTAATTTACTAGAATGACAACAGTTTAAACTCAAAAATGACTTAAACAATGGGAAAACCTCCTGGGATGCTCAAAACTGTGGAAAGCATTTGTGTTACTGTGTTCATTGGTTTGAACTTTCAGTGATATATAGGTAGTCTATTTGGGGTGACACTTTTCGTGTCCACTTCAAAGTTAGCACTCAGTTCCTTTGATTGTACGACAAGGGCAATAAATCCTGAATTAAATGGTAGGGATGAGATCATGTTAAACAGAAGGATCTGATGAAATGTTAACTGAAGGGCATTCCTTGGTGGCCTGCATCCCTATAGAGAATGTGCCAAGGTAGGGCAGTGATAAGGAACCCGCCTGCCAATGCAAGAGATGCAAGAGACCTGGGTTCAATCCCTGGGTTGGGACGATCCCCTGGAGGAGGAAATGGCGACCTGCTCCAGTATTCTTGCCTGGAAAATCCCATGGACAGAGGACTATGGCAGGTTACAGTCCATAGGGCTGAAAAGAGTCAGACACAACTGAGCTCTCTGAGATCCTAAGAATGTAGGTACTGTGATTTTGGGCTTCCTAAGTGGCTCAGTGAGTAAAGAATCTGTCCGCAATAGAGCAGATGCAGGAGTCTCAGATTCAACCCCTGGATCAGGGAGATCCCTTGGAGGAGGTCATGGCAACCCACTCCAGTATTTTTGCTTGGAGAATCCCATGGACAGAGGAGTCTGGTGGCTACAGTCCATGGGGTCACAAAGAGTTGGACACGACTGAAGTGACTGAGCACGCAAGCACACACTGTGATTTTAAAAAAAAGATTTTGCTATGTTTGCATATATCAAAAGGACTTCAAAGATGTAACCCATCAGCAGAGTGTTAGTATCTTAAGAACAGCATAGTCAGGAAGCCCTGGGCTCCAGGAAACACATGCCTGTCTGAGTATCACCTGCCAGCTGTGCAGCAGGGTGATGTCATCTTCCTGAGCCTCATATTCCCCCCACTATCGGGATTGCTCAGTGGCAGTACCTGAGCCAGTTTCAACCCCAGATTTCCTTCATGTGGTTCACACAATATTGAAAACATTTAATTATTTAGCATAACTTTTAAAAAGCAGGAGATTTCATATAAATCTACTGACTTTTCTTGAAAAATGGGACTCAGAAACATCGTTTTGCACCTGCCCGAAGAGAACAAGCCCTCATAACTGGCCTGCTTTGCTCGTTGACATGACTTTCTGGCCTGTGGCCTCACATTGTTAACCCTGACCATGACATGGAGCAAATGCTATTTTCATCATTTGGCTGTTTTGATGTCAAAATAAAGTGCAAAGTGATGTTCTCCCCACCCCCTGCCCCATAAGACCTCAATAATTGCTACTTCTGCATCCTTACCTGTTGGTGTTCAGGCTTGTGGGCTCACACTGACTCTCAAGTATTTAAATAGATTTTCTACTTTGAGAACGTGGCTAATGGTTAAAAATAACTACAAAAGGGAAGTTAGAAGTGAGTTTGAGATGAAGCAAATTTTTAGGGAAAAAGCAGCAGACTTCAAAATCTTGAAGATTTTAAAAGACAAACATTCTTTTTTTTTAAGATTAAAATCTTAGACTGTAGCTATGTCTTCCAAAGGAAACATTTAATCAATGAGATAGTTCATTGGGAAAATAGATATTTTCCCTACACTGTGCCAAAAAAACTGATTTAATTGATTTCACGGATAAATTGGAGAAGGTGGCTGATTGTTTTTACAAATTCATTCCTTGTCCTTTGCTGATTTCATTTAAAATTTAACCATTGAACGTTATAGTAAAGTAGTTAATCTACCTTGAACTGACAAAGGCAAGGACAGTATTAATAAGCTGTGTAACAGCTCTTATAGATTTTTGAGTCCAAATTTCCTTGAAAATTTGTATCTGATCACTGAAGGCTATAGTACTAGGATTATGAATCTCTGCCTTGAGGTTCTGGACTATCAGAGCTACCTCAAGTGTTTGTTCACTCTATAGGGTTCTAAAGTTTTCACTGAGAACTAACTGGCTGGTTTCATTTTCTCTCCTGAAGATTTCTTAGCAGATCCAAACCTTGAAGAGGCTTCTCCTTCTTACCAGGCTCCCCTGTTGTTCCTACAAAACCTACTGTGACCAAGTACGTATTTCAAAACTCTCAAGTAATTCTTCCTCCCCACAGGCCTTGCTGAATCCTAAACCCAGGGTCAGTTTCACGAATGATGTGCTCAGTTAAGCAGCTGAAGGAAGACTACTCCTATCTTGAGAGTCTAAAGGCATCTCACACCAGGCCTTTAAAGTCCTCATTTCTCAGCATGAAGGGTGGGGTGGAATTTAGCAGAGGCCTGCCAACCTCTCCTCCAAGACTTGCAACTTCTCCCAGCTTCAATATTCTCTTTCACAATATACACAATATTCTCTACTTCTGGATACTTCTCTTAGCCTGGCTTCTCTTCTTTGCATTTGAAAAATAACGTCACTTCTTTTCTCCAGGGGAGGTCTTTGACTCCTTCTGGCATTTTCACAGATTTTTTTTAATCTTTTTTTAATTTAAACTTTGATTATGAAGCCAAATGTGGCAAATTTAAGCATTTTATTAGCTGTTACTAAGCTGCTTCCATGCTTGCTTTGTAAACCCTTTCCAGTACCTAAAGAAAGTTTCAGTTCAGTCACTTAGTCGTGTCCGATTCTTTGCGACCCCATGGACTGCAGCACGCCAGGCTTCCCTGTCCATCACAAACTCCTGGAGCTTACTCAAACTCATGTCCATCGAGTTGATGACGCTATCCGACAAAGAAAGTTTAATCATTTATATTAGTTTTCTGAAGTGAACTAGCACCCTCTGTAGGCCAACTATGTTAAGAGAAACCATATCTCACATAGTGTTGTTTCTACTGTCAGTGTCTAAGGCAAAAAACACACAACTGTCAAAATTATCCGTGAAAATTCCTGAAATTATCAAGCAGCATAAAAGCCACCAATTAGCTTCTTTTGTCTATTTTTTAAGGTCCTGGTTGCCTCCCTATTTCTGGAGCAGTGGAAGAGGTAGAAAGATTAGATGAATAAAGAAAGAGTCTCTTTCTCAACTCCTCTTTTTAAATCTCTCCTCCCCGCCACTTACTTGGAGAAGTTCAGACAGCATATTCATTCAGCAACATTTATTGACGATCTCCTGGGTGTCAACCACCATTACAGGTTCTAACACCTAGAGATCCCTGCTCTCATGGAACTTGTATTCTAAAGAGGAGATTAAAAAAAAAAGTCTGATTTTGAAAAGACATACTTTTTTTTCTGAGGGTGAGAAGTACTCTGAGGATAATAAAACAGGAGCATGACTTCGAGAGTAATGAAGGCAGCCAGTTTTAAATAGTTACCCCGAGCTTCTAGAAGGAGGTGACTTTAAGCAGAGATTTGGATGAAGAAGCAGGTCTATAAGCTTTATGACTGTTGCAAACTATGGAGAGAGGAGTTGATGAAACTATCCCTCAGGCACTTTAGCTGCATTGTCTCTGAACTTCGTGGTTTGAGTTTGTTTGTTTACTGAATATCTTCTTCAAATTTGTTGTATAGCTTTTCATTTAGCTTAACACATTGTTGGTAACAATAAACAGATTGTTCATATTTATTTTAAATTATAGGATGCAGCTAATGATTCTGAGCTGTTCTTATCTGCAGGAAGTGAGGCATGGGAGTTAAGAAACAGGATGAGCAAGTCATTTCAAGATACAATGGTATTTCAACCTTTGAGGTGAAACAGCAAGTCTTCTTTCATTGCTTGTCCTCCATCCCAGGAGCACTTCTCCAAGGTGATGCCCTGCCTTTGCCATTCTTGTCTGATGAGGCTCTTCTAGGACAAAGTAACAGCACTGTTTGATCTTGCAGAACCTAGGGAATAGGAAAAGTAGCAACCTATTGATGGTGGCCATTTGCAGATCTGTTCCAAATTGTGTCTCTACAACAGGGAAGAATAGAACCCCCCAGCAGAGTGAGAATGAAACTCCAGTCCCAAGGAGAGAAGTGGCAAAAGAAGAGAAAGTGTTTGAGAGGGGAGGTAGAAATAAAACCTTCAGAATGAGAATCAAGCCTAAAAGGAAGTAGGATGCTATTTCATTCATTCATTTATCAAATATCTACTGAACACTTGCCAAGCACTGTGATATTACCGGGGATATTACAGTGAACAAGACTTAGTCCTGAATTAAAGATTCAGAAACAGTGCATGCAAAACACTGTCAAGACCATCAAGAGGTCTTCTGTGACGGTACAATCCTCAAGCTCATGTTCCCTGCGCCTAGGGCTGCTGTTAGACTGCCCAGGGCTCTTCCAGCTTAATGTACCTTGCCTTAGACACCTCTTCCTAGTCTACCTTCTTCTTCCACCAAACACTGGCAGAGAGCAGAGAAATGATTGAAAGCATGGGCATTGGAATCCAAGGGTCCTGGGTTCAATGTCTGACTGTGCCACTTACTGGATACCTCACACAACTTTCCACACATTAGTGGTCTCATCTCAACACTGAGGATTAATAACAATTTCTTCAAGAGTTTTCATGCAGACTAAATGAGCTAATTATGTATAAGGCTGAACCAGTTATTTGGCCCAGAGTGAGTCAGGTAGCTTTAATAATGACCCCCAAAGATATCCAGGTCTTAATTCCTTAACCTATGAATGTTACCTTGTATGGCAAAAGCATTCTGCAGATGTGATTGTGTCCTCTTGAGATGGGGAGATTATCTTGGATTATCTAGTGGTATCTTAAATGTAACTATGACTGTCCCTATATGAGGGAAACAGAGGGAGATTTGACTACAAAATTGTCAGATAGAAGGCAGTCAATTTTAGAAGCACTGAGAGATTTTCAAATAATATACTATTCATTTTGAAGACAGATGAAGGGGTTGTAAGCCAGTGAGTGCATAGAATACAACTATCAGTTAGTTCAGTTCAGTGGCTCAGTCGTATCCAACTCTTTGCCACCCCATGGACTGCAGCACACCAGGCTTCCCTGTCCATTGCCAATTCCCGGAGCTTGCTCAAACTCATGTCCATCAAGTTGGTGATGCCACCCAACCATCTCAGCCTCTGTCGTCCTCTTCTTCTCCTGCCTTAAATCTTTTACAGCATCAGGGTCTTTTCTAATGAGTCAGTTCTTTGCATCAGGTAGCCAAATTATTGGAGCTTCAGCATCAGTCCTTCCAATGAAAATTCAGAACTGATTTCCTTTAGGATTGACTGGTTGGATCTCCTAGCAGTACAAGGGACTCTCAAGAGTCTTCTCCAACACCACAATTCAAAAGCATCAATTCTTCAGAATATAGCTATAGAAGCTAGAAAAGGCAAGGAAATAGACTTTCCCCTAGCGTTTGCAGAGGGAACCAGCTCTGCCTGCATCATGACTTTAGCCTAATGTAACTGATTTCAGATTTCTGGACTCCAGAAACGAAACAAATTAAGTTGTGTTCATTTAAGCCACTAAATTCGTGATAATTTGTTATAGAAGCAATAAGAAATAAGCCCAGTAGATATTTGATAAATTGTAGATATTCAATAACAGAGGATGAGATGGCTGGATGGCACCACGGACTCAATGGACATGAGTTTGAGCAAACTCCAGGAGATAGTGAAAGACAGGGAAGCCTGGAGTGCTGCAGTTAATGGGACTGCAAATAGTTGGACACAACTTAGTGACTGAACAACAACAAGGGTATTCAATAAATGCCTATAAAAGGCAAACATGTCCCAGCAAAATATTAATAATTATGATTTTCTGAGAACATAGTATGGTCTACATACTAAGTACTTCAGTGTAAGTACTCTACATAAATTAAGCCATTTAATCCTTACCACCTTGAGTTAAATATTATTATTTTCTTTTTAATGTATGAAGAATTTGGGGCACAGAGAGGTTAAGTAATTTGCCCGAGATTACATAGCTACAACCTTTACTGAGCTGGGATATGACCACAAGCAGTCTAGCCCCTAAATTTCAACTCCTAGTCTCTATGCCTACTGCCTCCTCCATGTTGTATGTTGAGCTATGCCACATGAATCCCATAAAAGAAGAGATCATGGAGGACAAAGGGTAGGGTGGGAGGAATGAGAACTAAAACATTTGGCAGATCAAATTGGTCTCTTCAAGAGCTGTTTTCACGTTCAGGGTTGCTCATTGTAGTCATAAGGCAAGATGATTGACTGATGCCCGAAAGAGAAATGGTTTCTGGAAAGACATGATGATAGATATCATGTGATAAGTGATCAATAAATGGTTAATGGAGAAATATGGAAAGCATTTGGGGTTAGAAAGAGTATCTGAATCATGCCATGTCATAGGTCACACTTTCTTAAAGGTCCTTCGAAATTGCTTTTTGATCAAGTGAGAGGTTTGCAGTGTGTTAAAATTGTGTGTGACTAGAGCAAGAAGTTGCCTGTTAGATTTTTCAAGGCCTTAATTATGTCTGTAAGGTGGGGGTTCTTTTGTTGTTGTTTTTCCCCCTCATTCTTGAATACACATGGTATGTGTGAATTATTATTCTGTTTTGAGCTCCTGTCTTTCTTGGTGAGAACTATATTCCAAATTACCTAGTTTGGGTCAATTTGGTAACTGATTGTTTTAATGAATAATAAATTTCATATTGTGGAATAGGCTGTTGCTTGCCACTTAATTACCAAAATTCATCCATCTATACCTATATCTATAATTTCTCAACTCTGCTAAATGACTTGTGTTCCTAATCTGGATGTTCTGGTTTTCTGGAGGACATCCATGAGCGTATGTGTTCAGTATTGGTAGTATTTCAGGAGCAGAGCTGAACCTGTAAGTCTGTTTTTACAGATAAAGAGCCTTGATTATTTATAAGTAGGCTATCTTAAATATAATTTATGAATGTATGACAAATGTGAATGATGACAGGCTTCCCAGCTAAAGTTAACACTTCTTACTCTCTCTTGCAGATGGCTATGGCTATGTGGCTAGTTTCTTGCTAATGGGATGTGAATATATGTATGTCATTTCCAGATCACCCCTTAAAGAGTATCCCCTTGTGACAGGATTCAGTTTACAGAATTAAGCAGCTTCACCTCCCTTCCTCCTCTGGACTTTGCTGTTTACCCTCCTTCTGATGTGTTTCACTCCTGTGGCTGTCCCTGCCCTTTTCTCATTTTCTAAGATCAGCGATTGCTTCAACTTCCCAGGCTCCGCGGTCTCCATAGCTTTAGGAGCATCCTTAGCACCCAGATCTAAAAAGGCTTAGGTGTCTTTAGTGGTTGCCTGAGGAGGCAGTATGCAACTCAGAAATCCAGAGGAGGGTTAACACTCCACAAGATGAACTTGACCAGTGAGAGACAGAATCAGTGCTAATGAGGTGGATGAAACTGGAGCTTATTATACGGAGTGAAGTAAACCAGAAAGAAAAACACCAATATAGTATACTAATGCATATATATGGAATTTAGTAAATCGATAAAGATAACCCTGTATGCGAGACAGCAAAAGAGACATAGATGTATAGAACAGTATTTTGGACTCTATAGGAGAGGGCGAGGGTGGGATGATGTGGGAGAATGGCATTGAATCATCTAAATTATATGTGAAACAAATCGCCAGCCCAGGTTCAATGCATGATACAGGGTGCTCGGGGCTGGTGCACCAGGATGACCCAGAGGGATGGGATGGGGAGGGAGGTGAGAGGGGGGTTCTGGAGGGGGAACACATGTACACCCATGGCGGATTCATGTCAATGTATGGCAAAACCAATACAGTATTGTAAAGTAAACAAATAGATAAATAAATAAATTAAAAAAAAAACTGTAATAAACAGACCTACCAAATCCTTTAAAAAAAAAAAAATCAGAAACTGCTGCCAGGTAAATCGCTTACCTCTCCTACCCCGACACTGTTCTAAGACCTTAGCTACATTGCTTTGACCTGGTAGCTTATTAGAAATGCAGAAACTCAGGCCAAACCACAGACCTATTGAATCAAATCTGAATTTTAACAGGCTCCCTGGGAGAGTCATTTGCACACTAAGGTTTGAAAAGCATTGCTCTGAGACACAGCTGATCCACAAACAAAACAAACTCAGAACCTAGACACATCACTGTCAAACTACTGAAACTCAAGGATAAAGAGAAATCTCTAAGGCAGCCAGAGAAAATAAGACCCATTAGAGATGAACAAAGATGAGCATTACAGCAGTCTTCCTGTCAGAAGCCATGCCAGTTAGAACCCAGGAGATTGACAGGAGATTGACACCAAAAGGAAAGAGCTGTCAGAAATATCTTTTTAGAAATGAAACATAAACACTTTTCCCAGCAAACAAAAACCGAGAGAATGAGTCGTAAAGCGATCCTGCACTCCTAGGAAAGTTAAAGGAACTTCTTTAGACAAAAACATTTCTTTCAGACAGAAACTTGGATCTGTGGAGTAAAATAAAGAGTGCTAGAAATGGCAAAAATGAAGGTAAAACAAAATACCTTAAAGGTTTCTTTTCTCCAGAAAGATTGATGATTTGCCAAAACAAAAATAGTGTCACTGCAATATGAGTATTTAGCACATGTAAAATGAAATACAGCACAAGGGTAGCACAAAAGGTGGGCAGGCAGGATTTGCAAGTATACCGTTGAAGACATATTATTTGTAAGTAGGCTATAATTAACTAAAGATCAACCAACTTGACCTAAGTGACATTTGTAGAATCCTCCACCCCAAAAAGAATGCAAAAATATGCGTTTGAGCCACAGCATAAGCAAGCTAGATGTTCATAATCAGAAAGGTGTCTGGAAAATCCTTAAATATTTGGAAATTAAACAGCCCTCTGTTAAATAACCCAGGGACAAAAAAAGGAAGTCACAAGGGAAATTAGAAAAAATTCTTAATTAAGTGAAAATGAAAAATATAGGAGACATATAATCATTGTTATCAGGAAATGATTAAATTATGGATGTCATCCATTATCAAGGCCCTCCTGTTGGTTTCTAGGTCATTTCCTAGGTTCTTCTTTGTTATGTAGAATGAAGGTAATTGGGTAAAGGAAAGAGAAAGCTTAAAAATTCAAAGAGTCTCAGTTGATATCCATGTAAGTGAACTGAGGACAAATTAAAGAAGGTGTCAAGTAGAATTTTCTGAAATAGAGGTAGACAGAGGAGAACATGATTTTAGGAGAAGCTACTGCAAAGCCTATAAGAAAACTTGATGATGAGAAAGGTGTCTAAACTCTAAAGTATATTTCAAAGAGTTTTGCTGCATATTAAAAAATATTCCCCAATTTCAATATTTTATCAAAAGACTGAGCAAAGATCTAAATTTCTTTTGATTTTAGTTTTTGGGAGACAGCTGTTTCTTTGACTGTGAATCTAAGACAGAATAACATGAAACCCAGTACAGCCAGAAATAGCCCTGTTAATCCCTCTTTCCTTCATCCATTTCAGTCCTCCCTTCTTTCACATTCTCCTTAGGCTGCAGGTTGTTCTTTTATAATTTATGTTCTTCCTAAATGCCTTTGTGGATATTCTCTTTAGCTTCCTTTAAAAAAAAAAAAAACCACAAGGGAAAGCCTCCATAAGAAAGAAACCCCATGTACTTCCCTGCCTAGAAAGGATTAAATCCCCCAGACCTTCTAGGAGTGACCCTGGACATCTCAGACTTACTTTGAGAATGTACAATCTTGTATTCTCATTAGGCATCTGGATGACTTGAGCATTATGTATCCCATACATCCTCCTCTCACCCCTCCAATCCACTCTTACCCCTCCCCTCAGTCAAATGATGAGGACCTGACTCAAATGGACCCAGGAATTTGAATCTAGGGCAAACAGACACACAGATGGAAGATGGGTGGAGCTGAGTCATTTTGCTGGCAGTCTCCAAAATGTACTGTTCCAGGAATTCATAGTACTGAGATCCCTGGAGCTGCCCTAGTCTGGTTCTCTCTGAGACTGGTTTTCCGCTTCAATTCTGCATTTTCTTGTATTATTTCAATCACTTAGTTCAATTACTGCTTGAGTTAGCCAGAATCAGTTACTGTTGTTTTCAAGCAAAGGCCCACAAGAGAGACAAATGACAACATAGAAACGGTACTGTGTGCTGTTCCAGATTCTTCTGAGCTGAGCCTGCTTGTGTCGATGTGGGCTGTGTGATGACTCAGTGTCCTACAATTTTCTCTACTTATTCTGCTGTGAAACCTCTGATCTTAACAGTGGACAATATCTTGAGACATCATTTGTCCCTTACTTGGTGCAAAAACATTATGCTTTAAGTCCACATATGTCCTTTTCTTATTGGTCTATGTGTCAAGAAGTGGTGCTTGACACCATAAGAAACCATTTGAGTCATAAAAATAAATAACATCCCTCGTTTATAAAGTCACCCTTTAAATGATCCAGAATATATTTATATTATTTTTTGACATTATCATGGAGATGAAAGCACATTATTTAAAAAGCTTGAAGAAGTCTGCTGTGGTAGACTGTACTTTATCCTGTATTTCCCAGACTTTATTATTCTCCCTGATACCTCAGGGGGGGTCAGATTCAGCCTTGACAAATGAGTTGTTGAGTACCATAAGCTTAAGAAGTCAGTGTGTAAGGACAGGAATAGAAAATTCACAAAAAAGAGCACATACAGGTCATTAAGCATAGGAAAATACGTTCAATCCCTTTAAGATCCAGGATGTTTAATGCATCAGTCAGGATGGTCTAGGTAATGCTGTAGTAACTCAACACCAAATCTCAGTGGCTTAAAACAACAAAGGTTTATTTATTTTTTGCTCATATCTGGCCTGGCCTAGCTGAAAGCTTTATTTATGGAATTAAAATGGTATGTCCCTGGGCCATGGGACCCAGACCACCTTCTGGAATATTGCTGGCAGCCGATAGCCAAAGTGAAAGAGAGTTTTGTAGGATCTTGTATTGCCAATGAAATACTCAGCCCAGAGTGATGCATGTTATTTCTAGTCACAATTCAATGACTAGAACAGGTCGCATAGCCCTTACGTAACATCAAATGCCATGAAATTCAATCGTACTATATGCTCAGAAGGTGATAAGTCAGAAATATTTGGTGGACAGTATTAATGACTGTTGTTATTCAGTCATTAAGTCGTGTCCGACTATCTGCAACCCCACGGACTACAGCATGCCTGGCTCCTCTGTCCTCCACTCTCTCCCAGAATTTGCTCAAATTCATGTCTGTTGAATCAATGATGCTATCTAACCATCTCATCCTCTGCCGCCCCTTCTCCTTTTGCTTTCAATCTTTCCCAGCATCAGAGTCTTTTCCAATGAGTCGGCATCATGTAATTAAAACAATAATAAGTTATTATTTTTCAAACCTTAAGACTGGCAACTTTGCAAAGATAATAAAACCTTGTCTCAGCTGGTGTGTAAAAATAGGCAGTCTTGTATATCAGGAATGAGAATTTATACATCATTTCCGGGGGGAGTATACACCAACACATATGTGTATGCTCACACATAAACATAGTGTGCATATATATATATATTCTCTACCCTACAATCTCACTACTAGGAATTCAGCCTAACCAGATAGTCATAACTGCAAAAAGACAATTCATTAAAGCATTCTGTATAACACTGAGAAATGGAAACAACTGGTAAATGCAAAGTCAGAGCTATGGCTGAACAGCTCACGTTACAATTGTTTGAGTAAATATTGTGGACCCATTAAAATTATGCTCACAAATAATTTGTAATTAAGTAATATCTTTACTTTATAATAAAGAAATCTGAGCGATAAGGAATTGATGCTTTTGAACTGTGGTGTTGGCGAAGACTCTTGAGAGTCCCTTGGACTGCAAGGACATCAAACCAGTCAATCCTAGAGGAAATCAGTCCTGAATATTCATTGGAAAGACTGATACTGAAGCTCCAATACCTTGGCCACATGATGAGAAGAATTGACCCATTGGAAAACACCCTGATGCTGGGAAAGATTGAAGGCGGGAGAAGGGAACAAAAGAGGGTGAGATGGTTGGATGGCATCAACAACTCAATGGACATGAGTTCGAGCAAGCTCCAGGAGTTGGTGATGGACAGGGAAGCCTGGCATGCTGCAGTCCATGGGGTTGCAAAGAATCTGACACAACTGAGTGACTGAACTGACTGACTTTATAATGTTAAATGAAAAAGCTGCCTATACACTTTCAGTAGAACTTCTCATTACTCTCTGCAAGTGGAAGAAAAGCACCTCAGAGTTCTCCCTGATGTATCTGCCAACAATTACAGCTCCTTCAGCAGAACCTGTCTATTTCCTATTAAAGACCCCAAGCGAAGTTGTCCTTCCATGAGTGACTCTTAGGCTGCTTTGGAGCTCAACTGTTCAGCATCCACAGAAGCTATGCTTGGAGCAGGATGTGGGTGCAGTCTGTGCACAGAGTGGCCTCCACTTCCCTGGAGGCTCATTTACACGCTCACAACTTGGGAAGAGGTGGAAGACCTGACTCCATTCTCAGAGTCCTTATGGTTGGGTTTTCCTTTCCTGAAGGTCCACCCAGCTCTCCAGGGATTAGCAGAGCACCTTGATCTTCTCACTTGGATTTTTCTTTTTCTTTCTTTCTTTCTTCCTCTCTCCCTCCTGCTCTCCTCCTTTCTTTATTTCCTTCCTGCCTCTTCCTTCCTTCCTTCTCTCTTTCTTTCTTCTTCCTTCCTCTTTCCCTTCCATTTCCTCCCTCCCTCCTTCCTGCATCCTTCCTTCTTGTTCCCTTGAAAGAAACATTTAATGAACAGTTTTAAGTTTCAGGCACTGTGCCCAGCACTGGGAATACCACGATGACCAAAATACTCTCTCTGCCCCCACGGAACATTCTATGAGGCCACTGGAGAAAAGAAGGAAAAGAGGCGATTGCAGTGTATCCCTGTGATAGGCATCTCTAAGATATCTCATGACCCCTGCTTCCTGGTATTCATGCTCTATGCAGTCCCCTCTTCTGAGTGTTGACTGGACTTAGCAAGTTGCTTCTAACACATAGAACATGCCAGAGCAATGGGATGTCACTTCTGAGATTAGGTAATTAAAAGGCTTTGGCTTCTCCCTTCAGTCCCAGAACAATAGCTTCCCAGTAACTATTAGAGATCCATTTGGCCTCAAAAAAAAAAAGGCTCTGGCTTTGACCATGGTTTTCCCCCACCACCGTCACTCCCCGTTTTCTCTCCTCTGGCCCTGGGGGAAGAAGGCTGCCATGTGCTTCGCCACTGTGTTACACAATCAGTTATTTGTCAGAAATAGATGGTAACTGTAGGTAATTCCCTGACAGTCCAGCGGTTAGGATTTTGCATTTCCCCTGCAGCAGGCACAGGTTAGATCCCTGGTAGGGAAAACTAAGATGCCACAAGCCACGCAGCATGGCCAAAAAAAAGATAATTTTAAGTACAATCACAGGAAAACAAAACGACGCTGTTAAATCCTACCAAAACAAGACTGTCCTTTGAAAGTTCTAAATCTAAGATCTCCCTGCTTCCTCTCTCTGTCTCACTCTTCAGAAGAGAGGTGATAAAAACTTAGTACTAAAATGAATTTTTCTCTTTGATGTGACCTGAAGGATTAAAGAGAATTTAAAAAGGAATCATATGATTCTATTTTAGTTACTGCTGTTGTTCACATATGACTAAAATTCATCTCTTATTCATGAAGCTCTTTGAGAACACTACACTAATCAGCTAAGACCTTAAGCCACAAGTTTGGGTCGGCACTCAGAGAAAGCTGTTTTTTTTTTTTTCTTTTTTTAATTGAAGTATAGTTAATTTACAATGTTGTATTAGTCTCTGGTACAGAGTAAAGTGATTCAGTTACATATTTTTTATATTCTTTTCCATTATAGGTTATTACAACATATTGAATATAGTTCCCTGTGCTGTACAATAGGATCTTGTTTATTTATGCACATTAGCTTGCATCTGCCAATCTCAAATTCCTAATTTATTCCCCCCCTGCCACTTTTCCTTTTGATAATCATAAGTTCGTTTTCTATGTCTGTGAGTCTGCTTCTGTTTTGTAAATACGTTAATTTGTGTCATATTTTTGATTCCGTATATAAGTAATATCATATGATATTTATCTTTCTTTGTCTAACTTACTTCACTTAGTATGATAATCTCTAGGTCTATCCATGCTGCTGCAAATGGCATTATCTCAATCTTTTTTATGACTGAGTAGTATTTTATTGTGAGAAGATTCCACATCTTTATGCACTCATCTGCCGATGGACATTTAGATTGCTTCCATGTGTTAGCTATTGTAAACAGTGAAAGCTGTTTTGTGGTTGTTGTTGTTATTTTATTTTAAGTCAAACTTAAGGCAGTAGTTCTGCAAAATGATGTTCCATGAATTTTCATTGTGTAGTACCAGATTTTGTTCAGTATGTAAAACTGATTTCCACCCCCAGCCAAGGGTATGTATTTTTTTGTATATGTGATGGGAGACTAATAGAGTCAGTTGGACTATGTGTATCTCACTCTCCATACTTTAAGAAGTAGCACCTCTCCATGAGAGCAGTGAATTGGAACACTTGTCAGATCTCTAATTATTCAAAGGCTACATGGTAATAAAGGATGACCCAGTAAGCAGTAAAATAACTCTAAAAGACTTTCCAATTTTCCAAAACTTGTTTTTTAAAAATCATCATTCATCTTTTAATGCTTTTGAGCGCCCTGTCCAGACTTCTAGAATTCAAAACTGTGCCTAATCCTCCCACTTTAGACTTGAAGCCTCAACCCTAAAGTATTAAAAAAATGATTACTTGAGGTCAAAGGTAGAATCCTTCCACTAGCAACCATACCAATTTCAGAATTTTTTGCAATGTGAGTTATGCTTTTAGGGGGACAAATATTTCCTATTCATTTGTTCTGTCAAAGCAATAAAATATGGCTGATGATTGCAGAGATAAAGTTCTCTCTGAAATGCTTCCTAACATGCAAATTAATATTTTTTCTAAGATATATTATAAAAAACACTTTAAGCTCGTGAATTATTTGTTCCAAGTGATAACAGAGAATAACACTTCCTAAAGGAACAGTATTTTCCTCTCTCAGAATGTTGGAATCTGCCTAATACATTTCTAAATAAATGGTATCAAACAGTACAGTCATGCCCTGAAAGTGCAGAGGTGGGGGAAGAGGAGGTACAGGGAAGCAGCTGGGAGTATAGTTTCGCTCATAAGAGCAAAAGAAGATATCGACTTAGAAAATTGTTATTATTTCTCCTCCAGTGCAGAAATGGGTCATGTTTAGGTGCCTGAAGTGAGCTTGGCAGAAAACCACTTGTATCCTCATGCTGTTATGTTCCACAGAACTTTTTGTCCAGATTCCTAAGGCACTGGCGACCCACTCCAGTACTCTTGCCTGGAAAAATCCCATGGACGGAGGGGCCTGGTGGGCTGCAGTCCATGGGGTCGCTAAGAGTCGGACACGACTGAGTGACTTCACTTTCACTTTTCACTTTCATTCATTTTAGAAGGAAATGGCAACCCACTCCAGTGTTTTTGCCTGGAGAATCCCAGGGACCAGGGAGCCTGGTGGGCTGCCGTCTATGGGATCGCCCAGAGTCAGACACGACTGACGCAACTTAGCAGCAGCAGCAGCAGCTGTCTTGGTGAATGGCCTATTTTATAAACTAAATGCCACAATAGTTCTGTATAACCAAATTAGAAGAAATAGGCTGACTTGAAATATGAAAAATCCATTGAGATGTCAGACAACTTTGTCCTTGTTTAAATTTCAAAAGAGATACTTGCCTAGTAACCCCCAAATGATTTTAAGTTAATATCTATCTTGAATTCAAGTCTTTGAGTCCCAGGCAGGGAAAAAGTGAAAAGAAGTCACAGGAGGGCATTTACCTGGCAGTCCAGTGGTTAAGAATCCATCTTGCCATGCAGGGGACGTGGGTTCCATCCCTGATTGGGAAACTAAGATCCCACGTGCCTCAGAGCACCTAAGCCTGCGCCATAACTACTGAGCCCCCGTGCCATAGCTGGAGAGTTTGGGCGCCACGACGGAAGACCCCATGCACTGTAACTGAGACCCGACACAACCAAAATTCATTTTGAAAAATAAAATAAATCAAGGTAAGAGACTGAATAAATACTACTTCCTCTCTTAAGAAAGATGTATGACTCCCCCATTACCACTCTCTGGCCTCTTAAGAAGGAGCTTTCTTTTTAATTTAATTTTATTTATGTTTTTGGCTGCACTGGGTGTTTGTTGCTTTGCACAAGCTTCCTCTAGATGTGGTGAGCAGGGGCTATTCTTCATTGTGGTGGCTTCTCTTGTTGTGGCATGCAGGCCCTGGAGTGTGCAGGCTTCAGTAGTTGCAGCTCACAGGCTCTAGGCCTTGGGCTCAGTGGTTTTGGCACGCAAGCTTTAGTTGCTCTGCAGCGTGTGGAATCTTCCCGGACCAGGAATTGAACCTGTGTCCTCTGCCCTGGCTGGCAGAATTCTTATTCACTGTACTACCAGGGAAGTCCATAAGAAGGAGCTTTCAGAGAAGCAAATTAAGTTCTATTTGCTTAAAAAGTTCAAAATTATAACAATTATATTCAGTTGGAACATAACTGAGGAAAAAAGACAGATTATCATACTCCAGCAGGTCAGCCTTAGTGTATGTAGGACCTTGGTGAGTGATTGCTGGAGAGGAGGTAGAGGCTGGACCCAAGCTCATAATATGGCTGTGACTCTGACCCCAAAGGCACTGGGTGATAATCCAAGTTGATGTTCATAGAAGAATAGATGCTCATATCTCACGGGGTCCAGTTTACAGATGGAGCATGTTAGCAAAGGTCTCCATGATCAGATGATGCTTCAAGTTAGCAGGAAACTAATATGTTTATGAATGGTTCCTCTTTTTAGTGTATAAATGCAGTCAGCAACTTGAGGGTCAGTGAAATGACCCCAGTACCTCAGAAAGGGGAATGGTGAGATTTGCCAGTGCTCAACAGAGTAGAACCAGGCTCTATTCATCAGAGAAATTGAGGCAGACTACTACTATGAGAATTAAGAAAGTATTATAACTCAGTGAACCCACTACAGGCATTGCAGACACCAGGTGTACAGAAAGTGAACTATTTCCAGAACCTACCCACTTGCAAAGGTGGGCCTCAGTGATGCCAGCTTTGAAGGTAGGAACTGCTATTGTTAGAAAACCAAGCACCTTTGCTATGGCAAGGAGGATCAGCAGTATTCACTGGGCGTGAGCTTGATGATAGCTCTGGGCTACATTTCATGGACAGGAACTGTAAAAGCATGTATAGAATCCCAAATGGCCAATGAAAGACACTCAGCCTCAGTGGCAATCAGGGAAATACAAGCTAAAACCACAACTGGAACCATTTCTCACCCATCAGGTATACATAAGATTGTTACTGAAGCATTGTGAAAAACTACAATTACCTAAATATTCATCAATAGAACTGATATTTGATTTAGTAATGTATTTATTATAACAAATTTTGTATTTTATTTTGCAATGAAATGCTATAAAAATGGTGTAAAACAGAGAACATGAATGAACATGAGCTAGTAAAGAAAACTGAAGGCACATGCATGAAATACTCTGTAATGTATTTCTAGAGCAGCACAAGCTTAAGTTATAGAGTATATCCAAATACCGAAATTAATACATAAAAGCACTTTGTTCCTACTTTTAACATAACACTCTCTAGGTTCTAGTTGGAATTTTTATTTAGGTGCCCAGTCACCCAATATGACAGTTCTTTGAAGGCCAGAACCAAGCAGATTCCCATAACAGAGTAAGTGCTCAATAATGTTAGTTGAATGAAATCTTGCCATTTGCAACAACATGGATAGACCTTGAGGGTATTATGCTAAGTGAACTAAGCCAGATGGATCAAGACAAACACTGTATGATTTCACTCTTATGTGGACTATTTTTAAACTTTTTAAATTAATAAATTAAGTAACCAAGCCAAACAAAATGAACACATAGATTCAGAGAACAGAGTTGTGGTTACCAGAGGGAAAGAGGGGTGAGGGGAGGGTGAAGTGGGTAAAAAGGGTCAACTGTAGGGTGACAGATAGAAGCTAAACCTTTGCTGGTGAGGATGCTATAGTGTAGACAGAGATTGAAATATAACATAGATTGTACACATAAAACTTTTGTAATGTTATAAACCAATAAAAAATAATAATGTTAGTTGAATAAATTAGTCAGTAAATGACTGAAGACTTAAGAGACACAATTGTGTCAGTTGCTTAACTGTCATTATTTAGACCAAGGTCAAAGCCATCATTGCTATTTCTTGGCCCCTGCTCCTCCTCCTTCCAATCTGGTCTTTTTCTAGAATCCCTGTCCTTCCGTCTTTTCACATTTGTTAGACCAGTCAGGGGAGCTGGGGAAGAGATGATCTATCCCCATAGCTCACTTTCTATCCACACTTCGCTCTCTCAACTTGGACAGCTTGTGATCACTCCCAAAGAGAATCAGACGTCTTTGAGGTAACCTGGAGAATAGACCATCTTTTTTCTCTGATGTCTATTTCCGTATATGTGTGTGTTCTCATGTATATGTGTATAAAAGACCAGCAAGGACTGAATCTTGAGCTTTCCCTCTACCATATTATCCCAAATCGTGAGATCACACAGAGCATTCTCAGAGCATTCTGATGGGCCTTTACCGTAATATGTATCTGGAATAAATCCAAACAGTAGCATGTGCCAAGAGAGACTTTTGTTCAGTTGCTAAGTCGTGTCTCGTTCTTTACGACCCCATGGACTGCAGCATGCCAGGCTTCCCTGTCCTTCATCATCTCCTGGAGCTTGCTTAAACTCATGTCCATTGTCATCCAACCATCTCAACCTTCTCCTCCTGCCTTAAATCTTTTCTAGTATCAGGGTCTTTTCTAATGAGTCCACTCTTCGTATCAGGTGGCCAAAGTATTGGAGCTTCAGCTTCAGCATCAGTCCTCCAATGAGTATTCAGGGTTGATTTCCTTTAGGATTAACTGGTTTGATCTTGCTGTCCAAGGGACTCTCAAGAGTCTGCTGGGAGGAACTGGGGCTCTTAAAACATTCTTTTAGGTATTGCCTTTTTAAATAATTTTTAAGGAGGGACTGAGGCCCTTAAAAATTCTATGAAAGACAATACCTAAAAGAATGTTCAACCTGTATTTGAAGCAGGAGAAACAAGATGAATAAATCCACTGCCAAGGGAATGTGATGCAGTGTTAACAGCTGGCGAGAGAATGGGAAAACTTCACTTTCATTTTGCTTTGACTTTCAAAAGCAGCCTTTCCCAAAGTGGGTGCCACAAAATGCTAGTTCTTTCATGGGTTTTGCAGAAAGAAGAGTTGCATGATCAAATGCATTTGGGAAACATTAGGAAAATACACAAATTTCTTTACTGCAGGACTTTTCAGGTGCTTTAAGATGCTACAGTGTTCTCTGAACCATGAAGAGAGGGGTAGAGTCTTCACTGCTATTCAGACCTACATAATAATTGCCACTTTTAATCTGGAAGCACCTCATGGGACACGTGCTCTGGGGAAAACGCTCGGGAAATAATGTTTGAAAGCAAAGAGTATGGTCTCTAACAAAAAAAAGTGGAATAGACAAAGGAAAATGTAGTTCTGTCTTTAAGGACATTTGAGAGGAAAAAAAGAGTATTTCGCTGTTTCAAAGATTTCAAAGCTTTCAGCCCAGAAAGTACATTCCAATGACTAAAATCAGTTTTGAGAAATAAAGGAAAATGTTAAGGTTCCCACCAGATGGAAATAAACAAGTAATATATCCAAAGAAATGTTTTTAAAACTTGAGGCCAAAATGTGATCCCTATTTAGAGCTAAAATAGGTTTTCACTCCACTATCATCCTTCTATTGCAAGTGCCAGAAACTACTGCTGACTATTTTAAGGAAAAAGTGAATGCACTGGTGGGACTTTTACTTGGAGGGAAGATGAGAGACTAGAAACTCAGGCTTGAAAACAGGGCAGGAACTAGGGAAGCCATGAGCACTGGAACCTCAACTGCCATGGCTGAAATGAGTTCCTTCAAGCATTTCTTCTCTATCAATTACTAAAGATTTTAAGTTCCAGAATAGAGAGAGTCAGGTTGAAATAGTTTTTTCCCATGCCAGCCTCTTGGCCAAGGGAGAGCTGGGCACCACAAATGCACACAATGGGAAGATGTATTACCTGGGGAGGGGAGGCGGTAGGTGTAGATGTATAGCTGATTCACTTTGCTATACATCTGAAACTAGCACAACATTGTAAATTACTATGCTCCAATAAAAAATTTTTAAATAAAAGGAGGGGATGGTAGGAAGGGAAAATGAATGGTGAATGCCTGAAAATTAACAAATTTCTGTTACATGTTTCCTAAGAATCAGCTCTATCAACTTAATCTAATTGTCTGAGTGTGGTAAAACTCCAGAATGACATAGAAGAATGCTATTCATTATGTTTAATTCATCCATTTATTTGTAAATCTTCAATACCCAGCAAGTAAACATAAGGCACCACGGTTTACAAATCATATCAGCCCCCTCCTTAGAGCCTTCGGTGGTTTACAAGTTAGTATAAAACACAAAATCCCATGGCCCCACAGTGTCTGAACCCCTGACTCTCTCCCATTCCTCTCCCCTTGCCCTGTCCTTCCAGCTCCAGTGCCCCAGGCTTCCCACACACTGTTGCATCTGCTGGGCACACTTTTTCTACTCTAACCTGAAAAAGCTGAATAACTCCTAGTCATAGTGGGCCTTGTCAAGTGTTGGTTCCTCAGAGAAGTTTTGCTAAACTCTCAGTTCCACTCGGTCTATCCTTTTGTTCTGGCTCCTGCCCCTCCCCGGTCTCTTCCTTCATAACACAATCTGTAGTCTCCTATTTTGCTTGCTGACTTACGTAATGACTCTTCCTCAGTAGATGACACACTTCCAAAATCCAAGGACTGCGTCTATTTTGTTCAAGTCTAAATGCAACAACTAATACAGACCTTGACCAGTGCTGGCACACACACAAAACAATGTTTAATGTTTAATGAAGATTCAGAATGAATATGAACTCTGTTTATAGGTAATCTGTATTCTAGAGACAAGAAATGATGATCATCACTGTGGTAAGCTCAGTAGAGGGTTGTAGGAGGTGCCAGAGGAACACCCTGAAAAGGAAGGGTTACTTTGGCTGTGAGACAATTTCACAAGGTCTCCCTGGTGTCCTTGTAGATTTGTCCAAGAGGGGGTATGAGGCTGGTTGACCACAGAGGGAGGGAGAAGGCGGAGAGACATGTGGCACCTTTAGGTGAGTGCCACAGGGTCTGGACTCTGCCCCTCTCTGCACATTTGTATCAGAGACTTGGATGAAAACAGAATAATTATGAAATCTGCACATGACACAGAATTGGTAAAAAAGTGTGTTGCCTTATCGTGAATTTCTATTTCATCAGGTTGGCTTCAAACGTGCATTCTATGCTGCATTCCTTAATGGAACATTTGCTTCCTATTAACTGGAAGTGTCTTTGTGTTTAAATACATTTGCAATTTAGTTCAAATGACTTGGAAAATGGAGTTGCTAAAAGAACAAGTAAAAGACTTGATATTTTGGAATGTTAACTATGTTACAAAGTTAATTCATGAAGGTCATAGTTTAAAAAAAAAAACAAACGTAAAAACCAAGCTTTAGAATTCCTTTTTCAAACTCATCCGCTGTCAACTTTTCAATTATTACCATAACATGATTTTTTATTAAATTCTTACTTTTCTTTCATTTGTGGAATTAGGCCTGAATTCAGTGTTTTAACCATGCCATGAAAAGACTATTAGCCAATTTATGCTTACTCGGTTGTTAAAATCAGGTAATAAAAACCAGTTTCCCGGGCTGGTCTACCCTCCTGCTCTTCTTCCCCCTTCCTTCCTCCCTCTTCCCCGTTTCATTTCCTCCCTCACTTCTCTCAGCCTTTGTCCTTCTACAGGAATTTATTAAGATCCTAATGTGAGCCTGGACCTCTCCTGGGTGCACACAATTTGAATATATAATACTTGGATTTAGACACTTTTAACCAGATAAAACCAGAGTGAGTTTAACATGATTCTATCAACCTATGATATAGCACATCTCCAGAAACATCTCGTACGTTTTTAAATTCCTTATTTCAGCCCAATTTGATTTAAGAGCATTGGCCTCCCCCTGCACCCCTCACAATCGCAGATATATCCACTGATTCACTGCCATACAGTTCTTGATTAGTTTATTGTTTACTCCAACTTCAGCAGAGAGCAAACTAAAAATGCACTCAGCTGACTCTTCAGTGAGTCAGTAAGCCTTCTTTTTATTTCCTAATCTGAGTTCAAGTTAAGGCTGGAATAAGCAATTCTCTTCCCAGCAATTGTAATTAAACATATTTATTGTAAAAATACACAGAGACCTTAACATATCAATTAAAATGGTTAAAGGTTGTGTCTAATGTAACATGGAAATCAAACAGGCACATAGCTCTACATATGACATCGACTGGGTGCATTTAATTTAGTTGATAAATCACTGTGGACCTGCTTCCTTGTCGTCTGCTGTGTTTGGAAATGTTTTCTGTTAGGTAGTTAGAATAGGAAGCAGGAGTCCAAAATGGCAGTGGCTAAAAGACAAGGAAGGGAAAAGACCATGAAAACAGAACAAAGGAAGTGAGGACTTCAGGTAGAACAAACAGCACTCCTGGCTAGCCCAATTTGCATAGGGCAGGCCCAGGGAGAGGGAAAAACACATAAAAAGAGGAGCCAAAGGGCTCTCTTGCTCTCTCTCTCCTGCGCACTAGCCCGCTCCCCCACTCTCTTCTCTTCTTGTCTTTGGGTTGGCATGCCCTCAGGCTTCCAGGGTGAATTCTCCTGCTATCTTCTAAATAAAATAGAATTGTAACACTGATTTGTCTAAGAGCTATAACACTGCCTGTCCAAGACCCGAGAGCTGTGACGTGCCGAGGGCTTTAATGTCCGTCGCTCCAAATCTTTGTTGTGATGAGACAGAACCGAGGAGCATACTCTCGCCTGACATTTTCCTTTTCTTGCTTTGTTGTTGGTGGTGTTTAGTAGACCACACAGGTCTTCTTAAGTAAGGACAGAAGATGATAGTGTGTTTGCCTTGGGCACAGTGTTCCCCGACATCACAGTGATACATGAAAAGATGTCCTGGAGAATATTATATGAGTTTCTCCAAATCATTCATTTTAAAATAAGCTAGGAAATTCCATGTATTCGGCAGAATCACTTTATAAAGTTAAATTGAGGGTAAATCTTAGTAGACCTATATGGATATAGACTGGGACTTTCTGATTAGAATAAGATTCATCCTCACTGGTGTAAACAATAGGTAAGAAGCAGTTCCTTATTTTAAACAAGGGTCCTCAAGACATGTGCATGGGTCTTACTTATGACATGGACATTCTGGTTCCGCAACAATCACTCCCTTAGCCTTTAGCAGGGAAAGATGGGCAGGTGCATCTCTAGGGGGACTTCCCAAGAGGAGGAGCATGAGGGCATTTCTTCTCTGGTCTGAATGGGCCCATGTTGTTCTCACTGGAGCCAAGTGAAGGGAGGCAGTGAGAGATCCCTTCTCTCAGCATTGGACTGCAAGCAAGAAAGGGATGTGGGACTTTCAGTCCCTAACCAGATGATTGCCTGGCTGGAGGAATGTGAGGAGTGTGAGACAAGCAAGTTTTGAGAAGAATCTGACAAGGGTCCTTTGGATTTTGAGGGATATAGAGAAATCTGCACACCAGAATCTGGCTGGAGCTGCCCTTAGAGGCTGGGTGAGGATGGAGGGTTGTAGGTTACACTTCAACCATTTGGCTGGGCAGGGAAGCACAATGCTTCCAAGGGACTGAAGCATTGCAGTGGAGATTATCTACCAAGTAGAGTGGAAGGAAAGGCCATACTTGGCAGCTGTACTAGGCAACAGCGGGGAGGAGGGAGATTTGAAATGAATGAGAAATTAAAGTTTAATTTACACTGGACTAGAGTTTTCCATAGCTGAAAGTGAGACTCTTCTCACATCTGAGAGTGGCCACAAAGGTCAGGGATCTGCCTAAAAAGTCCCGAGGGGCATAGAAGGGAGCTCTGCTTGTTTGGAGGCAATGGAGAGAGATGACAAAGCAGTTTACTGATTATAATCACTGATTCAGCACACTTAATAAATCAGTTACACAATTTATTTAAAAAGTCAGCTATTTTAACTCCTATGGAGTATTCTTGCCAAAGTTTTTTAAAAAAAAAAACAAAAAACTTTTTAGCCTAATTTAACCAAATCTCTTGAATTAACTAACCGCTTCCAAGACAGGAGATGCAAGAACATGTTAATGTCACTAGGAGGGTACCATCAGCCAAATCCAAAAGGTTAGACATTCCACAGGACAAAAGCCCACTTTTTCTTCAACAAGCGCATGGTGCAAAGGAAGGAAGAGAAGGGGAACTGTCATAAGCTAAAAGAAACCTAGGAATATCTGATATATGTAACGTGTGTGCTGTGTTTGAATTTTTATTTGAACTGTAAAGATGTTTCTGAGACAATCAGGAAAAGTTGAAGTCGGACTGGGTATTGAAAATATTAAGAAGGAAGGTTCAAGAGGGAGGGGACAAATATATACTCGTGGCTGATTCATGTTGATGTTTGGCAGAAACCAACAAAATTCTGTAAAGCAATTATCCTTCAATTAGAAAATAGATAAATTTTTAAAAAGTATTAAGGAATTGTTATTAATTTGAGGACATGATAATATTATGATTTTTTGTCTTTTAAGTTCTGATGCACTAGGAAAACATATTATAGTATTAGAGTGAAGGAAGATTTGTTTTAAGACACTCCAGGATAAAAATAGTTTAAAAAACAAACAAATGTAGATTTCTTAAAAAGAATAAGCAAATGAAATAAAATATACTCCAGGATAAAAGAAAATAAAGTGCGTTTGGAGAAAGGATTGATGAGGAAAGAATAGTGGAATGGGAACAGCTGTTGAATTTAGGTGATGGGTACTGTCAACTACAAATTGGCACTTACCAAGAGCATTGCCAATGACTGAACAAAAAAGGCGTTTGTCATCTGCCTCTATGGAGATTGAACCCCAAGCTACTATAGCTGTTGACCTTCAACAATCCCTGAGGGAGTGCAGGGTGGAGGGAGGCACTCTGTGCTCCAGGGAATCTGGTGGGACAGGTTTTTAGATAGATGGATCTTTTTAGGAACAGATTTTATGATCTCAATCCTTGCATCTCCTCATATCTAGAGAAGCACTAAATCCCTTCATGGTGACACCAGACCCTCATGACAAACAAAAAACCTTTTGTAAATTGAGTGCTTCATGGTATTGAACTCCCCCTTCACCAAAACCTTATATATTGACATTCCCCCACTGCTGCTTTGGAGCAGTCTCTCAGAGCTATCTGAGATGCTGCCTCCCAGGCTGCAGTCCTCATTTTACCCCAAATAAAACTTAACTCACAACTCTCAAGTTGTACATCTTTTTTATTCGACAGTATCATAAGGCTTTATTGTACCATTCTTTCTATTTTTGTATAGAAAGATATTTTGTGTAAGACTTTCTAATAAGATACAGCCTCAGGTAAATTGATGATAAATGTTTAAAATATAAAAATTAGATTAAAAAATCTGTTCAAATCATAAATATTTTTATTAAGGTCTGGTACAGTATAATGGTTAAGAGTTCAAGTGCTCAAATTCAACTTAGTTTTGAATGCTGGCTATAACCATTGACCTTCGGAAAGTCACTTAAATTTATAAACCCTTTATAAACCCCATTTTCCCATCTGCAAGATGGGAATACTAATAATGCCTCTTACTGTTGCTACAAAGATTTAACAAGATGATATATATAAAATATAAACAAGACATAGAGTTGTTGCAGCTATTAATCATTAATCTCCGTAGGTAAGCACAAAGTAAGTGTGACTATTAGCATAGTCAAATTTAATTTTCACTTCATTCTGTTTCTTTTTCTTTTTTCGACCACATCGTGGGATGTTCAGAATATTAGTTCCCCAGACAGGGACTGAACCCATGCCCCCTAACCACTGGACTATCAGGGAAGTCCGTCTGTTTCCACTTTAAAATGCTGTTTTTGATGCTGTAGTTGTCTTGTTACCTTAAGTCTGAAAGACTGTAAGGCAGAAGTGAAAATTTCTTAGATAGAGATCCTCAGGGGTTGGGAACTGGTTTTTTTATCTCCTTACCTTGGAATGCATCCAGAATTGACTTTTGATCACTTGAAAGTGAAAGTCGCTCAGTCATGTCCAACTCTTTGTGATCCCATGGACTATATCGTCCATGGAATTCTCCAGATCAGAATACTGGAGTGGGTAGCCTTTCCCTTCTCCAGGAGATCTTCCCAACCCAGGGATCGAACCCAGGTCTCCCATGTTGCCGGCAAATTCTTTACCAGCTGAGCCACAGGGGAACTCAAGAATACTGGAGTGGGTAGCCTATCCCTTCTCCAGGAGATCTTCCCGACCCAGGAATCGAACTGAGGTCTCCTGCAATGCATGGCATCCAGTCCCATCACTTCATGGCAAATAAATGGGGAAACAGTGGAAACAATTACAGACTTTATTTTATGGCGCTCCAAAATCCCTGCGGATGGTGACTGTATCCATGAAATTAGAAGACGCTTACTCCTTGGAAGGAAGGTAATGACCAACCTAGATAGAGTATTTAAAAGCAGAGACATTACTTTGTCAACAAAGGTCCGTCTAGTCAAGGGTGTGGTTTTTCCAGTATTCATGTATGGATGTGAGAGTTGGACGGTGAAGAAAGCTGAGCACCGAAGAATTGATGCTTTTGAACTGTGGTGTTGGAGAAGACTCTTGAGAGTCCCTTGGACTGCAATGAGATCCAACCAGTCCATCTGAAAGGAGATCAGTCCTGAGTGTTCATTGGAAGGACTGATGTTGAAGCTGAAACTCCAATACTTTGGCCACCTGATGCAAAGAGCTGACTCATTTGAAAAAACCCTGATTCTGGGAAAGATTGAGGGCAGAAGGAGAAGGGGATGACAGAGGATGAGGTGATTGGATAGCATCACCAACTCAATGGAGATGAGTTTGAGTAGACTCTGAAAGTTGGTGATGGACAGGAAGGCCTGGTGTGCTGTGGTCCATGGGATCATGAGGAGTCAGACAGGACTGAGCGACTGAACTTAACTGAACTGAACTGAACTTTGAAGTTTCTATGTCACTTTGCTTAAGATTTCCATTTCAGAGAGTGTCTGAGTGGCTCAGTCTGGGTCATATGCCATTCCTTGGTTGGAATGGGAAGAGGAATTGGGTACCCTTAGTGATAGTCTGAAAAATGTCCATCTAGTCAAAGCTATGGTTTTTCCAGTAGTCATGTATGGATGTGAGAGTTGGACTACAAAGAAAGCTGAGCATCGAAGAACTGATACTTTTGAACTGTGGTGTTGGAGAAGACTCTTGAGAGTCCCTTGGACTGCAAGGAGATCCAACCAGTCCATCCTAAAGGAAATCAGTCCTGAATATTCATTCGAAGGACTGATGCTGAAGCTGAAACTCCAATACTTTGCCACCTGATGCAAAGAACTGACTCATTTGAAAAGATCCTGATGCTGGGAAAGATCGAAGGCAGGAGGAGAAGGGGACGGCAGAGGATGGTTGGATGTCACCACCAATTCGAAGGATATGAGTTTCAGCAAGCTCCAGGAGTTAGTGATGGACAGGGAAGCCTGGCTTGCTGCAGTCCATGGGGTTGCAAAAAGTCGGACAGGACTGAGCAACTGAACTGAGCTGAACTGAATGATAGTCCTGGTGGCTTAGTGGTAAAGAGTCCACCTGCTACTGCAGGAGACACTGGAGACGCAGATTCCATCCCTGGGTGGGGAGGATCCCCTGGAGAAGAGATGGCAATCGACTCCAATATTCTTGCCTGGAAAACCCCATGGACAGAGGAGCCTGGTGGGCTATAGTCCACGGGGTCACAAAGAGTCAAACATGACTTAACGACTGAACACAACAACAATAATACTCCTACCAAGACTATATCCAAAGATTGTTATCCCTAGCAATAGTTTCTGTCTAGAAAACGACTTGTTCATTCACATTCATTCTTCCCTTCTTCCATGGTGATAGGATTTTATCTGGCTAATACCAGCTCAGATAAAGGCTATATGTCCAAGCCTCCACAGGCATTCTTTGTGGCCATGTGACTAAGTTATGGCCATGGGTTATAAACAGAAGTAATATGTAACACATTCAGGTTCTACACTTAATAGAATTGGATACTTGCTCCTCAAGTCTCCTTAATCCTTCCCCTGAGAAAAGGCTAGAACCTTGAACCAAAGATAGAAGTAGGACTGTGCAGTTCAGCAAATAAAAACACATGACGTTCAATTACATCTGAATTTCAGATAACCAAGGAATACTTTTCTAGGACAACAAAATATGTATGTTCCATGCAATATTTGAACATAGAGAAGCTCAATGTATACAGTTAAGTGAAAATAGAGCACGGGACTTATATGGTTAGTGGTCTATATGCTAGTGTTAATGCATGTTTAGGAAAAATATCTAGGTTACGTTTAAATATGACCATTCTGGCTGTGATTAGAATAGAAATTTACAGAAAAAGGCAAAAGACAATGGTGGCCCAGACCATGTGGCAGCATTCAGAATGGAAGAGTAGAACTTATTACTCAGGGGATCTTCCCAACCCACTGAGCTTAGTGCATAATTAGTACCCAGTCCCCTGGAGAAAGGAATGGCAACCCTCTCCACTATTCTTGCCTGGAAAACCCCATGGATGGAGGAGCCTGGCGGGCTACAGTCCATGGGGTCACAAAGAGTCAGACATGACTGAGCAATTTCACTTTCACTTTCTCAAACATAGTTGCAGAAAATGGGCAGAAGACATGAAGAGAAAAATCCAAAAGAAACACCTATTTCCAATAAACTGAAAACATTCTACTTCCTTAACAGAAGAGAAATGCATATGACAATTTGTTCTGCACAAATAACAACAATAACCATTATTACTGGGTATTTAAAATGTGCCAGGAAAATGTAAAGTGCTCGCAAAGTGCTTCTGAAGGGAATACTACAGTTCACTACATTATACCAGCAAAAAAGTAAGTCTTAGAAAAGTTAAATAACTTGCTAGCCTTTCTGTATTCACATGGGTGGAACGTCTGAGATTTAAATGACTCAGAAGCACTTCATTCTTTTTTTTTTTTTAACTTTTTATGTTTTTTATTGCAGTATAGCCAATTGACAATGTTGTGATAGTTTCAGGTGCACAGCAAAGCACTCAGCATGTATCCATTCTCCCCCAAACTCCTCTCCCTTCCAGACTGCCATGTAACATTGAGCAGAGTTCCCGGTGGTATACAGTAGGTCCTTGAGAAACACCTCCTTCTTCACCACTGTGCTGTATACTTTATTCAGGCATACAATATGCCAAAATTAACTAAACATCAAGTATTAGGCACTAAATTAGGAACTGTGGGTACAATAGTGAGCAAAGTCACTTCTCCTTGTATAACTGATAAGCCAGAGGGAGATAGAGATAAGTAAGTAGGCAGTTATAATATAGAGCTGTGTATTGACTTCAAGAGACACATCTAAAACCAGCAGGGTACTGGAGCTGCCTCACTGTAGTTCTTACCACCCTGTAGGAGCAGACTATTACAGCAGCATTATTTATAAAAGCTCCAAAGGGGAAACAACCTAATGCTCATCAACTTATAAAGTATCCATAAATAAATGTGGTCTATCCATACACCAAAATATTTTTCAGTAATAAAAAGAAATAAAGTATTGATACATGCTACTATATATGGACTTTGTAACATTTGATAAGTAAAAGAAGATAGTCACAAAAAACATACTGTTGTGATTCCATTTATATGACATGTTCAGAACAGGTAAGTCTATAAAGACAAAAAATAAATTAGAGGTTACCAATTAGGAATGGAGATGGTGGTTGAGATTAGTGGCTGCTAATGAGTCTTTTCGGAGAAGGCAATGGCACCCCACTCTAGTACTCTTGCCTGGAAAATCCCATGGACGGAGGAGCCTGGTAGGCCACAGTCCATGGGGTCGCTAAGAGTCGGACATGACTGAGCGACTTCACTTTCACTTTTCCCTTTCATGCACTGGAGAAGGAAATGGCAACCCACTCCAGTACTCTTGCCTGGAGAATCCCAGGGATGGCGGAGCCTGGTGGGCTGCTGTCTATGGGGTCGCACAGAGTCGGACATGACTGAAGTGACTTAGCAGCAGCAGCAGCAATGAGTCTTTTTGGCATGGTGAAAATGTTTTAAAATTGGTTGTGGTGGTTGCATAATATGTAACTGTTTTAAAACCATTTAATTACACATTTAAATGGGTGAATTGCATGGTTGTTGTTGTTCAGTCGCTAAGTTGTGTCTGACTCTTTGCGACCCCATGAACTGCAGCACACCAAGCTTCTCTGTCCTTCACTATCTCCTGGAGTTTGCTCAAACTCATGTCCATTGAGTTAGTGATACCATCCAGCCATCTCTTCCTCTGTTGCTTCCTTCTCCTCTTGCATCTTTCTCAGCATCAAGGTCTTCTCAAATGAGTTGGCTCTTTGCATCATGTGGCCAAAGTATTGGAGCTTCAGCTTTGGCATCAGAGCTTCTGATGAATATTCAGGGTTGATTTCCTTTAGGGTTGACTGGTTTGATCTCCTTGCTGTCTAAGGGACTCTCAAAAGTCTTCTCCAGCACTACAGTTCGAAAGCATCAGTTTCTTGGCTCTTAGCCTTCTTTATGGTCCAACTCTCACATCCATACATGATTACTGGAAAAACCATAGCTTTGACTATGGTATGGTATGTGAGTTTTATATTAATAAGTTTTTTTTTTAAAAAAGCAAGTTGTTGTGGACATCTCCTCCCAACTTTGCATTCAATGATATCATGTTGGTGAGAGTAGGGTTGCCAGATTTAGCAAGTAAAAATACTGGCAATGGTTAAATTTGAATTTTAGATAAACAGCAAATATGTTTTTTTCCCCCTAATATTTCAATACTTTTAAAATTTTTTTCTATACTTTTATTTCAAGAAAATTATATAAAGGGAACCATAAAGTTTGTAACCTTTTGGGATTGGATTTTTTCACTCAGCATAATTCTCTGTAGACATATACCTGCTATTATGAGTAACAGCAGCCTGTTCCTTTTCATTGCTGAGCAATACTCCATGGTGTACAGCTAGGGCCCATCCCACCCACGGCTACTGGACCCAGTACAGAGATTAGCAGGGAACATGCACTCATCTTGAGGGCCTGCTGTGAGCTAGTTTCTGTCCAACTCATCTCTGGAGCTTTTAAGAAGAGGTATTTCCTGTCACTGTGCCCCTTATAGCCCATCCAGGAAGCAAATGTGTGAAGTGCCATCATTATGGAGTTTGGAGCCAAATGAATTTTGCAAACACTCTTCTAACAAACTGCTGTAATTGCAAATAGGCATCTTTGACACAATCTGGAAAACTTGAATATGGACTAAATATTAGATTATTTAAGGGTGATTTTTGTTAGGTGTGATGACAGCATTGCAGTTATGTAAACACTTGTCATCCGTTTTGTGGCTGGCTGAAGCAATCACTAGTGACATGACGGTGCACGTGGAATTTGCTTTAAGCACTCCAGCCTCAGGAAAAATGTGAGACAGGGAGAGCGGAAGTACAACTGACCCATGTTGACAATAGTGGAAGTTGGGTGATCTATACCTAGGAGTTCATTATACTAGTCTTTCTACTTCTATGTATGTTAGGATATTTCCATTAAAAAAGTCTTTGAGAATGCAAAGTTACTGGACTCACATTCCACATCTTGAGAGAAGCCGCCTTGTCCTACCGTAGTGTCTGGACTGTGGCTTCCGTTGCTTTGTGTGAAGCCTGATTGTATTTAGCAATCAGGTACCATGAGACTCCTGGCTAGAAACACGGCTGTGAAATCTCCAGTTATGAATGGTATCACCCTTGGTCATCCTGTCCTAGTGGTGTCTGGTTTGCAAGTATATTTCAGTGCTTTAGGAGGTGTCAACTACCTCTGCAGGTCTTGGAGGGTCTCCTGGGGTTTGAGGGTAGGCTGTGGCTCACTGTAGAGATAAGGACACTAGTGACCAAGGGCTCAGGGAATATTCCTTGGCATGATCTCCCCAGGAGGTCCCCATTTTGACAGTGATATCACAAATATGTTTTAAATGTGTGTTCCATGCAACATTTGGGATACACTTATATTAAAAATAATTAATTGTTTATCTGCAATTCAGATTCAACTGGGCAGCCTGAACTTTATCTAGAAATCTCAGGTGGGAGTATTGATACAAAAGAAATCAATAAATTCTACAAATCAGATTCTACCTTGCCTTCCCAGAGAGCTGGTTGTTAAGCATTTGCCAGCACACCACTGTCTAAACCATTAAAAAAGAGACTAAAATGCAAAGGATGTAAAAAAAAATGTACTAAAACAAATAATGACCAAAATAAAGGTGAAATGAAGTGAAAGTTGCTCAGTCATGTCCAACTCTTTGCGACCCCATGGACTGTAGCCTGCCAGGCTCCTCTGTCTATGAAATTCTCCAGGCCAGAATACTGGAATGGGTAGCCGTTCCCTTCTCCAGGGGATCTTCCCAACCCAGGGATCAAACCCAGATCTTCCTCATTGCAGGTGGATTCTTCATCTGAGCCAAAAGGGAAGGGGCCTAAAATAAAGATGGTATGACTAGATTCACTTTAGACCTTAAAATTAAAAAAATATTACTGAAATAATGGTAAAAACATTGATAGACGATTCACATCATCAACATTTGATAATTCTGAAGTTGTAAAGGCCTCATAGCACAACTTTAAAATACATAAAGCAGAAACTTCCCTTGTGGCCCCAGTGGTTAAAACTCCGTGCTCCTGATGCAGAGGGGCCCAGGTTTGATCCCTGGTCAGGGGGCTGGATCCCACATGCTGCAGTGAAGATATCGTGTGCTGTAAGTAAGACCAGGAACAGCCTAAAAAAAAAAAAAACAGACATAAAGTAAAAGTTGCCAGAACTATAAGAAAAATCAACAAATCCACCAGCACAGTGGGAGATTCTGATATATCATATCAATATTTAATCAATCATAAAAGGCATCAGTAGGAATATAGATGATTTGAAAAATGCAGTAACAAACTTCATCTATTGGTTACATATAGACCCCTATACCTGAGAGCTGGATTCCATATGTTCCTGTCAAGTGCCCCTAAAGCATTTATGTGAAAACTATTCAGGTATATGGCCAAACTGTTTAGGCAAGTTTGAACAAGTTTTTTAAAAAAATGGTGTATAAAGACCATATTCTTTACAAACAATGCAATTGAGTTAGAAATGCATTTTAAAATATTTTTTTTTTAATAGTGTATGTTTGAAAATTTTAAAACATACTTCCTGGAGAGGAAAATGCATGTTTTCAATGCTTATATTAGAAAGAAAAGTAATGCCTGAAAGTTAATAAGCTAAGTTTCCAATCTAAGAGATTAGAAGAGAAAACAAAAGAATAAAACCAGAGATTGTGGCAGAAAGGGAAATTATAGAAATTAAAAGGAGAGAATACACAAATGAACATTTAGGAAAAATTGTTAAAATGTAATCAGCATTTAAAAATCTTCTCATGCCTGCAAAGAAAATCACCAGGCCCAGATAATTTTATAGGTGAGCTCTAACACACTTTCAAGGAATATAAAAAAGGAGATAGGAGAGAAGAAACACTCTCATTTTCAGAAGCTGGGTATGTAAAATTAATCAACGAGTGAGGAGACCAGAAGGGGGAGCTCCCACACCCTGCCACTATAGCAGAGCCCTAGAGGAGAGGAGAAGCACATCTTTCCTAGCAAGGACTCAGCCAATGAAACGCCATGGACTCTTTGTTTACTATAGCCCTCCCAACTTCCTTTTCCTCTCTTTAAAAGCATTCTCCTCCCCTACTGTGCCAGCACTTGTACCTATCTTGCCATGGTTTCAGAACCCAAATTGCAGTTCTCTGCTGATCAAGTATAAACCCATATTTGCTGGAGGAATATCCAGCAGTCTACTTCCTTCAGGTCAACAGGTATAATGGGGATATTAAAACCAAGCAATTTCAGTGTAAGAAATGTAGTTTATAGATCCCACATGCTGCAGCTAAAGATGCCACATGCCTAAACGAAGATCAAAAATCCTGCAAGCCACAACTAAGACCTGGCATAGCCAAATAAATAAATATTTTTTAAAAACAGAATGTAGCATGTCCATTTGTTCAGTTATGGTCTATGGCTGTTTCACAGCACAGTAGCTGAGTTGAGTAGTTGCTACAGAAACCATATGACCTGCAAAGTCTAAAATATATACTATCTGGTCCTTTAGAGGGGAAGTTCTTCCAATTCCTGCTGTGTACTTCATAAATGTCTTATCACAATTAAAAATAAGTTCATCTATAAAAATATTAACATTTAAAAAGTTATTTGAATTACTATTTTATTTTAGCAGATGACTCTAGATAAGATTTGAATCTGCAATAACAAACTTCTAGGCTAAAGACCAAATAAAATACCCTATATGTATGGTATTTTTGAGGATACAAGGAACAATTTAAGAGCTAAATTTTCCCTAGTGTGGTATGAAATAAGTCTCTGATTGAGACAGCAAAATATTTGCACATTAAAAAAATTGTCAACTTGGATTTATCTCAATAAAGTCCTTCTTTTCATCTAGTTGTCAAATGTTTTGAACTGAATTGAGTTAATATATTACTGTTAAAGTGATTAAAGATTATTTAGGTGATAGCCTTAAAGATATCATGTTAAAAATAAGACCAACTTTTCAGAGTAGATGCCAACAAGGGAGGTCAAGTGGCTGGAAAATGGGAGGAAAAATCTCGCCTCTCCCTTCTTAGATTCAGTGGCTGGGGCCATGCAAATTGAACTGGCAAAAGATAGATTAACAGGAAAAGAAGATTTATCAAATGCGCATGTCAGAGGTCTAACAGAAATGAAATGATCAGAGGAATGATCAGACCCAAAGGCTTATATGTCATTTCAACAAAGAGCAATACATTTGTGAAGGACAAGACAAAGGGGAAGGAGTTTGAGTTTCTGGGAATATGGAAGATAAGGGTACTTGTGAGGTTTGTCATTTAGTCTGTACTTGGTATCAGTCTCTGGGAAGGTAAGAGTCTAGAACCATCTTCAGTGATTAAGAGTCCCTGGGGAATGATAGATTTTTCTTCTTAGTACAGGTGAGGGAAACACTTTTACAAATGAAAATGTATGTTTTGCTCTTAGCCAGATGGGGGGAGGGCAAGAGATTTTCTTCTTGATGCTTGCTGTTTCTTAACTGCCATCAGCTCAAAATAATCCTTATGCCAAAGTGGCATATTTTGGTCCCTTCAGTAACAAGTGGCTTCTTGAGGTGGACTTTATTTTGCTAAATTTTACAATCTGGGTCTGGTTCGTCCCTGAGCCCCAGCTCTCTTCAGAGAAGACATGGGTGTTTCCTCTCTACTTTCACTTTGAGAATGTGAAGCTAATAGATTTTCTACAGATGCTGCTTTGCTGCTTGTCTCTCCATCTCATCATATGTCATTTATATTAATATTTCTGCAGAAAGTTGTCCTGGAAAATTTCCTCTATCAAAGCACCAATATGAGGATTTGGCTATCCTTCAAGCAATTTAGTTTCTTCATTGTTGTTCAGTTGCTAAATCATGTCTGACTCTTTGCAACTCCATGGACTGCAGCACACTGGGCTTCCCTGTCCTTCATGATCTCCAGGAGTTTGCTCAAACTCATGTCCATTGAGTCAGCGATGCCATCCAATCATCTCATCCTCTGTCATCCCCTTCTCCTTTTGCCTTCAATCTTTCCCAGCATCATGGTCTTTTCCAATGAGTTGGCTCTTTGCATCAGGTGGCCAAAGTATATTCAGGGTTGATTGCCTTTAGGATTGACTGGTTTGATCTCCTTGCTGTCCAAGGGACTCAAAAAATCTTCTCCAGCACCATACTTCGAAAGCATCAATTCTTTGGCACTCAGCATTTTTTATGGTTCAACTCTTAAACATCCATCCATGGCTACTGGTAAAACTATAGTTTTGACCATACAGATCTTTGTTGGCAAAGTGATGTCTTTGCTTTTTAGTATGCTGTCTAGGTTTGTCATAGCTTTTCTTCCAAGGAGCAAGCATCGTTTAATTTCATGATTACTGTCTTCATCTGCAGTTATTTTGGAGCTCAAGAAAATAAAATCTGTCATTGTTTCCACTTTTTCTCCATCTATTTGCCACAAAGTGATGGGACCAGACACTAATTTACTCTGGACTTGGTTACTTTACACTTTTCCTCTTAATATGGCTAATGTTTTTAAAGTCAACCATATCATTCTTTTTTTTTCCCACTCATTTATTCATTCAACACATATTTTGGGTACCTACCAAGGGTCAGACACTATTTTAGGTGTTGGACATATTGCAACGCACAAAAGAGGAAAAACTTCTGCCTTTATATTCTAAATAGTGTGAACAGACCATAAACAAGGTAAATATGTAAAATATGTAATGGGATAGTGATAAATGGTAAAAATGGCTGTAAGGGCAGATTTTAAACTGAAGGAAACCAGACAGTGTTTGACACAAAGAGTGTTTTTTTTAGCAATGCAGATATCTTTGTCTTATAGAGATACAAATGATTTGTGTCCAGTAGAAAAGCTTGGGTTGAAACCGAAAGATTAGTTTTATTGTCCAATGGTATATTAACCAATTTTATGTAATTTAGTAATCTTATTCCAGCATTCTTTCTCCTCTCAGTAACTATAAATACTTTTGTCTTTCTACGCTCCATTTGAACCAGGTTTATTATTCTGCTGGTTCTGTCATTAATGAGGTAAGCAACTAGGAGAGTCATGATTTTTATCTTTTTGAAAATTATGTACTAACATATAGAATGTGATTTATGTAATTCTGATTTGCTAAACACCTTTTTTTTTCTTTTTTTTTTTTTGCTAAACACCTTTAATGAGCAAACAAACAAAAAACTGATATAAATATATAATAGTGCTTTTAAAAATTCATGGGCTGATTTTTTTTTAATTTTTAAAATTTGTTTATTTTTTGGCTGTGCTGGGTCTTCATTGCTGTGTGTGGGCTTTCTCTAGTTGCAGTGAGCGGGGGCTACCCGTGAAAGGGCTTCTCATTGTGGTGGCTTCTCTTATCGCAGAGCATGGGCTCCAGGGCTTTCAGACTTCAGTAGTTGTGGCATACGGGCTTAGTTGCCCTGTGGCACATGGACTCTTCCCTGACCAGGGATTTAACCCCTGTCTCCTGTATTAGCAGATGGTCTCTTAACTACTGGACCACCAGGGAAGTCCTTCGGGTTGATTTTTAACATTCTAATGTTGATTTAGACATTAGAAATGAAAATTATGAAAACCATACAGTTATAGGAGATAAAAGTTTATGAGAATGTTTTTAAAATATATAGACAATGTTAAAAGATAAACTGAGACATATTAACATTTTTAAGAGTTATTTGAACAAAAATCTATTTTAATCAGGCAGTACCAAACTAGAAGTGATTAGGTGCACTCTACCAGCAGAAGCCAGTGGAAAGATTTTTATAAGGAAGAAGCAGGAGCCAAGTAAAAAATTATTTGATTAGCCATTGCTGAAGTGTTTACCTTACTTGGAAAACCATAGTTAGATGTTTATGATTTTGATTTTGATTTCTTAACCTTGAAGCATTTCAAGCTTAAGTTTTGGTTTGAGTAGGTAGGCTGCTAAGAATAGAACCACCGCAGTCTAACGGATTCCTTATTTAAATAATTATTTTCACAATACGTAAATAAACAAAATAATTAAACTATAATGATTGCCTATTTTACTGGTGTTTTTCTGCCAGTCCAGTAAATATTCAAATATTTAAAATCGTTAAGAGAACAGGCTTTGGAGTAAGACTACCTGGCTCTACATTCTGAATAAACCACTTCTTGGTCTGGGCAAATTGTTTAAGCCTCAGTACTCTTTATCCCATCAGATTATTGGGAGGATAAGTGAAATATAATAATGTAAGCAAGAAGTTCAGAAAAGTGCTGGTAACTAACAGCTCAATATGTATAAGCTACAAGCTTTCTGTTTGCAATGAAAACTTGCAAAGTAACTCCCTGGTGGCTCGGGTAAAGAATCCACCTGCCAATGCAAGAGACATGGGTTCAATCCCTCGTCTAGGAAGATCTCCTAGAGTAGGAAACCACTTTAGTATTCTTTCCTGGGAAATCCCATGGACAGCAGGCGCCAGTCCAGGGGGTTGCAAAAGAGTCAGATACCTCTTAGCACAATTGCAACTTTGTATCCTTGTGTAAAACACTTGAAAAATAACATACAATGCTTGCAATCTGCTTACTAGTGGGCTCCTTTCAAATAAAAATGGGTTAATTCTTATCTACTAAGACAGTCCTGTATTTTGCCTTTATTTTATTGAACATTTTGTAGAACATTTTACAACCTCAGGTAAATTTTGTTTTCTAGTTAAACCTATATCTCAACAGTTAGTATTTCTTTTGCATGGAAAAAAAACTTTCTAAACTAACTGTTGTTTGAGTAAACAATTGACAATAAAAAAAAAAGATCTTACAAACATTTATTTAGAGGATTTGAATAAAACCATTTCTCCCAAACTTTAGTAGTTATTAATTTTCCAAATAAAAGAAATTAACCAAAAAATTTTAAATACAATAAAATGGAACAAAACAAAAATAACCGTAGTTCTTTTTAAACTGTTGGCATAGTTATTCAAGCCAACATCCTAATCAGGGACAGCAAATACTATGCAGGCTTAAAAAATGAGTTGGCCTTTCCAAATGTCTTAATGCTTGAAAAATGGCTTGGTCTTTCTACATGTCTTCAACTTTCCAAGTCAGAACAAATGATACAATGGATTCTTTATTCTATTCTACCTCACAGTGTTTTAAAGTCACCAACATTCTCAAAATCGAGGGATAGGAATACTAATTTACCTAAGAATACCTACAACTGTTCAACTGTAAATTACTTCACTAAATTGGTTGTATGTGTTAAAAAAAAACAAAATTCAACCAAGTAAACTTGAAGATACTAATTGACTTTATTCAGTGATTCAATTAATCAGGAAGCAGGCTGTGTAGTAACTAGAAGACCACTGGGGGAATGATACAAAATGGAAGGCTTTTATAGGAAGGAGGGTGGGGCAAAGAAGCTATTTCCAAAAGAAAAAGAATTATTTGGGGCCAGCCTCTTTTTAGGGGGAGGAGAATTGCAACAGCTTTTATCATGCAGATTGCTTCTCCTTCCTCTGGGGGCTAGAGGGCTCACATGACAGATGACCTCACTGGTGATGACCAGGAAATTCCAAACTGGTTGACTAAGATTACATTTCTGAGCCTGAGAGGAAAAACACACACATACACGGGCAACTAATTTACCATGAAGGAGCCAAGGACATACAAGGGAAAAAAGAAAGTCTCTTCAGTAAATGGTGTTGGGAAAACTGGACAGCCATATGCAAAAGATTAAAACTAGATCCCGATCTTACGTCATATACTAAAATTAACTCAAAATGGATTCAAGCCTTGAATGTAAAATGGCAAACCATAAAATTCCTTGAAGAAAACAGGCAGTACATAGTACATTGGGACTTCCCTGGTGGTGCAGTGGTTGACTCTATGCATCCACTGCAGGGAACTTGGGTTCAATCCCTGGTTGGGAAACAAGAATCCCACAAGCTGCATGGCCAAAAAAAAAAAAAAAAAAAACTATAAAATAGGCAATACACTTTTTGACATCAGTCTTGGCAATATTTTTTTGGATATTTCTCCACAGGCAAGGGAAACAAAAATAAAAATAAACAAAGCTTCTGCACACCAAAGGAAAGCATCAACAAATGAAAAGACAGCCTACTGAATGGGAGAAAAACTTACAAATCCTATATCTGATAAAGGGTTGATATCCAAAATGTATAGAAAGAACTCATACAATACTAAAACTGACTCCTCCAGAAACAAAGTTCCTCTGCTGAGTTTATGATTAAACTCTCTACCCAGACCTGTATTCTCTTTCTTGTCCTGTACTTATTCCTCGCAGGACAGAAGACTATCAAAGAAAGGGGGACATTGAAAACGAGCAGGAGCCTGTGAGGCTCTCCCCAGTACAGAAGCCTTTCCAGAGCTCCCATTTCTTGCCCGTAGAAAAAGGCTTTGGTCTCTAGTAGGCCTCCCCTGAGTTCTGTTGTTGTTCATTCACTAAGTCATGTCCAACTCTTTGTGACCCATGGACTGCAGCATGCCAGTCTTCTCTGTCCTTCATTACTTCCCGGAGTTTGTTCAAATTTATATCCACTGGGTCAGTGATGCTATCTAACCATCTCATCCTCTGCTGCCCACTTCTCCTTTTGCTTCGATCTTTCCCAGCAACAGAATCTTGAGTTATAAAGAGCAGATTTAAGCAGGTACTAGTTAGGGAACGGAGGGAATGCAGAAATAAAGGAAAATAGTCAAGAAATAATAGTTCGGTGATAAATCAGTCCTGGTTCCTCCTTGAGGGATATACATAAGAATCTGATACATATAAAGAGCCTCTTGATGAAGGTGAAAGAGGACTAGGCATGGGGCACATAAACACGGGTTCAACAACAACAACAAACACTCCAGTTTAAAAATCGGCAGAGGGGACTTCCGTAGTGGTTCAGAGGTTGAGAGTCTCCCTGGTCGAGGAAGATCTCACATGCTGTGGAGCAGCTAAGCCCATGTGCCACAACTACTGAAGGCCCCATGCCTAGAGTCAATCCTCTGCAACAAAAGAAGCCACAGGAATGAGAAGCCTGTGCACCACAATGAAGAGTAGCCGCCCCGCCCCGCCCCGCCCCGCCCCTCCCCCCCCCAACTAGAGAAAGCCCGCATGCGGAAATGAAGACCCAGCACAGCCAAAAATTAATAAATAAAAAGTTTTTAAAAATGGGCAGAGGATCTGAACGTTTTTCCAAAGACATATAGATGATCAACAAGCATATGAAAAGATGTTCTGTGTCACTAATTATTGGGGAAATGGAAATCAAAACCACACTGAGCTATCACCTCAAGTCTGTAGAATGGTTATCATCAAAAAGACAAGAAATAGCAAGTGTTGTTGAGAATGTGGAGAAAAGGAAACCCTCCTGCACTGCTGGTAAGAATATAAGTTGGTGCAGCCACTATGGCGGTATCTCAAAAAATTAAGACTAGAACTACTGACTTTAAAAGCACAATGTAAAAGCTGTGGGTCAAATTTTATTCAGTGTCTTCTGTTCAGTTCAGTCGCTGTCGTGTCCGACTCTTTGAGACCCCATTGACTGCAGCACTCCAGGCCTCCCTGTCCATCGCCAGCTCCCAGAGTTTACTCAAACTCATGTCTCTTGAGTCAGTGATGCCATCCAACCATCTCATCTTCTGTCATCCCTTTCTCCTCCCATCTTCAATCTTTCCTAGCATCAGGGTCTTTTCAAATGAGTCAGTTCTTTGCATCAGGGGGCCAAAGTATTGGAGTTTCAGCTTCAGCATCACTCCTTTCAATGAATATTCAGGACTGATTTCCTTTAGGATGGACTGGTTGGATCTCCTTGCAGTCCAAGGGACTCTCAAGAGTCTTCTCCAACACCAGAGTTCAAAAGCATCAATTCTTCAGTGCTCAGCTTTCTTTACAGTCCAACTCTCACATCCACACATGACTACTGGAAAAACCATAGCCTTGACTAGATGGACCTTTGTTGGCAAAGTAATGTCTCTGCTTTTTAATGTGCTGTCTAGGTTGGTCATAACTTTCCTTCCAAGGAGTAAGTGTCTTTTAATTTCATGGCTGCAGTCACCATCTGCAGTGATTTTGGAGCCCCCCAAAATAAAGTCTATCACTGTTTCCACTGTTTCCCCCTCTATTTGCCATGAAGTGATGGGACCAGATGCCATGATCTTAGTTTTCTGAATGTTGTGTTTTAATGTCCAGTGTCTTACTGAGAGCTAAAACCCCAGAGATAAACTCTCAGATAGCTCTGAGAAACTGTTACAAAGATGTAAGCGGGGAGGTTACCAGGAAAAACCTGGTAATGAAGGGTAAAATTTCTCATGCACATTTAAGTAGGTATCTTCTCCATTGATAAGATACTTTTGTAATATAGTCATTCAATTTGTTAATAAGGTGTATCATATTGATTGATTTGCAGATATTGCATCAGCCTTGCATCCCTGGGCTAAATTCCCCTTTTTCATAGCATATAATTTTTTTAACATATTGTTGAGTTTGGTTTGCTATTTTGTTGAAGATTTTTGTATCTATGTTCATATCAGGATATTTGTTGACAATTTTCTTTTGTTGTGATAACTTTGTCTGGTTTTGTTATCAGGGTGATGAAGGTCTCAAAGAATTAATTTGGTAGTGTGGTAAATTTAAATTTTTCTTTTTGGAAACTTCTGGAATTTCTTTTTTTGAATAGTTTCAATCCACGTTTGGTTGAATCTGCAGATGTGGAGCCATGAATACAGAGGGCCAGTTGAATATTTATTCAACAAACCCTGAATGCCAAGCCAACTCTGGGCTTTCTCACCCAAACAAGTTTGACAGTATGGCCCCAGTCCATCAGATATTCCTTATCCTATAAAAACTTTTTGCCTTCAACCTCATTTTGCAGTTCTCCAAAGGAGACTGTGAATCTGTGAAGTATTAAAATTTGTTTGTATCATCTAAATTGTCTTCTTTGATTTTGTATAAACAGTGTTGTCTACTCTCTATCTTTTTGTTTAAAAGCAAGCCATACATTTCTCCCCTCTATGGTACCAGCAAGAAGAAAGAAAGAGAAGTCACTCAGCAAGCAGAGAGCTATCCTTATTGCTTGTTCAAAGATATACTGAGCCATATTAAATATTTTAAGGGTGTATTTGAGCAAAACTTGATTTGAATTGGGCAATGCCTAATTGGAAGTAGTTAAAAACATTTCACCAATAAGAGCCAGGGAAAAGACTTTTACAGAGAGGAGGAAGAAGCAAAGCAAGGATATTATTTGATTGGCTATGGCTTGAGACCCGGGTTCAATCCCTGGGTTGAGAAGATTCCCTGGAGAAGGAAATGACAACCCACTCCAGTACTCTTGCCTGGAAAATTCCATGGATGGAGGAACCTCGTAGGCTATAGTCCATGGGGTTGCAAAGAGTCGGGCATGACTGAGCGACTTCGCTTTCACTTCACTTCATAGCTTGAGCAGTTGCACTAATTGAGAAAGCCTGGTTGGCTGTTTGCGACAGGTTGTCCTTAGGTTTTGATTTCTTAACCTTAAGGCATTTCAGTCTTAGATTTAGTGTTTTGGTTTGTTTTAAATTTCAATTTATTCATTTGCTTGCGCCGGGTCGTTGTTGCTATGCATGGGCTTTCTCTAGTTGCACTGCTCGGGCTTCTCATTGCAGTGGCTTCTCTTGTGAAGCATGGGCTCTAAAGCACACAGGTTTTAGCAGTTGCAACATGTGGGCTCAGTTTCGCAGCTCAAGGGCTTTACAACTTGGGCCCAGTAGTTGTGGCCCACAGGTTTAGCTTCTCTGTGGCGTGTAGGATCTTCCCTGACCGGGGATCGAAACCACGTCCACTGCATTGACAGGTAGATTCTTATCCACTGCACCACCAGGGAGGTCCAGGCTTAGGTTTTGGTTTGCTTATGTGGGCTACTAGTTATTGCCTACTGTTTAATTAATTTATTAATGGTCTGCTTTTTAATTAACTTACAATGTTGGAGATGGAAAGCCTGCACTGAGATGAGTTTGCATAAACAAAACACTCAAATAACACTTATCCTCCATTCCTTTTACTCGTATATTTTCTTGTCACTTTCCCCACAATTTATCTGCCCTAGAAGCCCAAACTCCCTTTGCTTTGTCTAGTAACTTCTCTACAATATATCACCATTTGTTAAAATGATGTATAAGCCCCATGTCTAACTAGTTCTTTGGATTTTTCACTTCGCTATTTAGGAGGAGAGGGGGTGAAGTTATCATACACATGTAAATATTAACATTAATAAAACTTGTATGCCTTTCCTCCTGTTAATCTGTATTTTATTAGTTTAATTTTTACCTCTGCAGGTACTTGAGCTAACAGGGTAGAGGAAAAGGTTTTCTTTCCCTACAAGGTAAAAGGGTGAAGAAGGAGATGGTATTTTCCAAAAATTGTTCTTAATTTTCTTTCCAGATTAATTTGTTTGCTTGTTTTTTGTCAACTAAGTATACATTTTATGTATTAACCAAAATCTGTCAAGTGAAATATATTTTTGGATCCCACTTTTAGCCAACTAACCTGTAACAAGCATGGTTCTTAAAACACTTTTAAAAAGTGTACAATGTGTTATTTTTTATGTAATCTTGCAATGCTGACATCAAGTATACTATTGTAATATCATTTAGAAGTGATAACATGAATACGTGATTGCCTTGAGTTATCAGGTAGATTTTTTTTCTCCTTTAATTTTCTTAATATAGATGGATATAAGCGAGAGAGAAGGGGAGAGAGAAAGAGAAAGAGAGAGGCATTCTTCCACCAAGGATATTTTTTACACAATAATAATTTAACTATCAATAATAATTAAATTATGAAAAGTACTTTATCATCTCCCACTTCTCATTCATGCTACCTGTGGTGGCAAGACATTTTCAGATTAGTATTTTACAAAGGACCATTTATTTGAGCCCTGACTGTAATACTCTACTTTACATTTTCAGACTATTCTAAGCCATCTATGGACTTAAGCAACACACTGAATTAGATGGTATGTGGAATCTTCTGTCAATGAGTTTCTATCAAATCATAAGAGAAGATGGAAGTGCAGTCAGTCTAAATTCTATGCAACTCATCTTTCTAATTATACTGCCTAAGGAGGCCAGCTGGCTAGCTGTCAAGAGACCTCAGGAAGTGTATTTACACTGGTAAATTCACTGTGGTACAAGCTCTGAATCTTTGCTTTGCAGACTCAAAACTTGAATTTTTGTCAAGCACATTGAAAGTAAAGTCTTCTCTTGGCAGACTCACTTTATTCATGCTTACAGAGACTGAAATGTCATTTGATTAATTTACAATGGGCAATAAAATATTCATGTGGATTGTTCTGCTTGCCTCAACAGGATAAGTGCATTTACTCTTTAAAGACAAAACTACCTGGGAAGCCGATTATAATTGAAAATTTGAGGGGTCTTTATTCAGAACAAGAGGAGGAAGCTAGCTGAATGATGCTCCTCAGGGACAGAATTTTCAGGTAGCTTAAAGTGTTTTGAGTCTGTGATGTTCCCTTCTCATCCTTAAAAGGGTTGAGTACAATATGGAGATATGTATAGGCCCCCATAGCTTAACTGGGGGCAGGGCAAGAGTTTGGAAAGAGCAGGAATTGGACAGACAAAAGGATGATGAATGTAGCATACATTCAGCCAAGTGGATAGTATGTCATGGCCCATAAGTCAGAGAGAGACTGTGCTGACCAAAAAAACTGCCCTAGTTCAGCATGCCTGAAGCATACAGTGCAAAAAGAAAATAACATCAAATGACCTGGAAGGTTTTGCAAATCACAGTTTGAGGTTTTTGTCCTCAAAATGATGTTTCCTCAAAATGAGGAATTTTAAGCTGGGGAGTAATGAAGATCAGGTTTGTGCTTTAGTAACATCACTCAGGCTGCAGGGTAGAGAATGAATTAGATGGGTGCAAGAACAAGATCAGAGAGGAGTTGCTCCTAGGTCAGAAAAGAGTGACTTGAAAATCGGAATGATGTGAAGCAGAATTTACAGAACAGGGTGATTAATTAAAAATGGGCAGAAATAAAAAGAGAACAGGCAAAGATGGCAGATTTCTAGCTCGGGAATGGTCGTGCCAGCAATGGTATGGGAACCCAGGAGGTCATAGGGAAGTGAGTGAAGGGTGGGCTAAAGAGGCGCGTGATGAGTCAGTTTAGAGTTCAGACATTTTGAAGTAAGCTAGAGGATTCTGTGCCCCTGCAGTGGAAACACAGTCTTAACCACTGGACTGCCAGGGAAGTCCTGGTATTTGTCTTTCTCTGTCTGACTTCACTTAATATGATAATCTCTAGTTACAGTCATGTTGCTACAAATGGCATTATTTCATTCTTTCTTTATGGCTGAGTACTATACACACACACACACACACACACACACACACACACACATATATATGAATAGTATATATGAATGTCATATTTATGAAAAGATGAAGACCATATCTCCTTTATCCATTAATCTGTTGATGGACATTTAAGTTGTTTCCATGTCTTGGCTATTGTGAATAATGCTGTTATGAACATAGGGATGCATTTATCTTTTTGGATTGGAGTTTTCTTTGGATATATGCCCAGGAATTGCTGGATCATATGGTAATTCTATCTTTAATTTTCTGAAGAACCTCCATACTGTTTTCCGTAGTACGGAAAGTAAGTAGAGCTGCACCAACTTACATTGTGCAAATTGCTCAGTTGTGTCCAACTCTTTGTGACCCCATGGACTATACAGTCCATGGAATCCTCCAGGCCAGAAAACTGGAGTGGGTAGCCTTTCCCTTCACCAGGGGATCTTCCCAACCCAGGGATTGAACCCAGGTCTCCCACATTGCAGACAGATTTTTTTACCAGCTGAGCCACAAAGGAAGATGGGAATTTTTGTTGTTCCACTTCTACATGATTCTAAGGTCTATTTTGTACTTTATCAGCTCTTGCTGTTGTTCAGTTGCTAAGTTGTGTCTGACTCTTTGCAACCCCGTGGACTGTAGCCCACCAGGCTCCTCTGTCCTAAGCTCAAGAATACTGAAGTGGGTTGCCATTTCGTTCTCCAGGGGATCTTCCTCTACCAGGGATTGAACCCGCATCTCCTATATTGGAAGGCAGATTCTTTCCCACTGAGCCAGGGAAGCCCCTACTGACTTTATTTGAGGTTTAAATGCAATAGACTTGACCATGACCATATACTTATGTACATGCATGTATATATATATATATATATATATATATACATATATGATTTTTAATAAACTTTAAAACATAATTTCCTAAACCTGCTTCCAAAGAAACTCAATGAAGACCTGATACTTTTCTTAGAGTTAAGTCAACTAGAGTATGGGGAAAATCAGTAGGGACTTCTGGAGAATTCATGTATCTCCCCACTGCTTTGAAGTTCTTGCCTTTGCCTCCCTCCTCATCCATCCCTCAAGGGTTGAAAGAAACACAAACTGATACTAGACTTCAATTAGTTAATTCAATGATGCTAATATAATTTGTTAAAACTGAACAATTCAGTTGAGAAGAATAAAAACTAATCACTGCCAAATACCTGGTGAATAGTCCTGTGTGCATTCCTTAGAATCCTTAAACTGTCTCTGCCTTATTTATACAGTCATCATCTGCACTTTACTTATCGTGTTGTCATTTTTCATACATTTGCTTCTACTTGGAAATGAATCATTTGGTGGTCACACATGAAATTAACAAGGAGAAAAATGTTCTAATTTACGGAAGGCAGAGAATAGGTTGTTTCTCATAAATATTGGGAAATTTTGAAGAGTTAAGAAACATGTGGTCAGTCACTCAGTCATGGCCAACTCTTTGTGACCCCATGGACTGTAGCCTGCCAGGCTCCTCTGTCCATGGAAGTTTCCAGGCAAGAATACTGGAGTGGATTGCCATTTCCTTTCTCCAGAGTTAAGAAACACACATACATATAAATTATACTAAAAGAAGAAAGACTGCTGAGTAGGAACAAAGATGTTGGATTGCTTTCAACACTGTTGGCTTTGAACCACATCTTCACAAGTAGGAAGATATTAGTTTATGTACAAGGATATTAGTTTGTAAAGCAATTGTTATGGAAATGATCATGTATCCTTCTGTCTGAGTTTAGGCTGCGCTAACAAAATTCCACAGACTGGGTGGCAGAAATCAATTGCTCATAGTCATGAAGGCTGGAAGGCTGAGATCAGGGTGCCAGCATGGTCAGGTGAGGGGCCACATCTGAGTCACTGATTTCTTGTATCCTCACATGAAGGAAGAGACTAGAGAGTTCTTTATGGTTTCTTTTATAAGAACACTAATCCCATTATTGAGGGCTCCACCCTCATGACCTACTCATCCCCCGAAGGTGCAACCTAGTAATACTGTCAGCTTTGGGGGTTAGAATTTCAATATATGAAGTTTCTGTTCTGTTCACTCATTAAACTGTGTTTGACTCTTTGCGAACCCATGAACTGCAGCAAACCAAGATTCCCTGTCCATCACCAACTCCCAGAGTTTACTCAACTCATGTCCATTGAGTCGGTAATGCCATGCAACCATCTCATCCTCTGTCATCCCCTTCTCCTCCCGCCCTCAATCTTTCCCAGCATCAGGGTCTTTTCCAATGAGTCAGTTCTTCACATCAGGTGGCCAAAGTATTAGAGCTTCAGTTTGAGCATCGGTCCTTCCAATGAATATTCAGGGTTGATTTCCTTTAGGATTGACTGGTTGGATCTCCTTGCTGTCTAAGGGACTCTCAAGAGTCTTTTCCAACACCACAATTCAAAAGCATCAATCCTTCAGTGCTCAGCCTTCTTTATGGTCCGACTCTCACATCTGTACATGACTACTGGATAAACTGTAGCTTTGACTACATGGCCTTTTGTCAGTAAAGTGATGTCTCTGCTTTTTAATACGCTGTCTAGGTTGGGTCACAGCTTTTCTCCCAAGGAGCAAGCGTCTTTTAGTTTTGTGCCCACAGTCACCGTCCACAGTGATTTTGGAGCCCAAGAAAATAAAATCTGTCACTGTTTCCACTTTCCCCTATCTATTTGCCATGAAGTTTTGGGACTGGATACCATGATCTTAGTTTTTTGAGTGGTGAGTTTTAAGCCAGCCTTTTCACTCTCCTCTTTCACTTTCATCAAGAGGCTCTTTAGTTCCTCCTCGCTTTCTGCCATTAGAGTAGTATCATCTGCATATCTGAGATTGTTGATGTTTCTCCCGGCAATCTTGATTGCTGCTTGTGAGTCACCCAGCCTAGTGTTTTGCATGCTGTACTCACATAGAAGTTAAGTAATCAGGATGACAATATACAGCCTTGATGTACTCCTTACCAGTTTTGAACCAGTCCATTGTTCCATGTCTAGTTCTAACTGTTGTTTCTTGTCCTGCATACAGGTTTCTCAGGAGGCAGGTAAGGTGGTCTGGTAGTCCCATCTCTTTAAGAATATTCGACAGTTTGTTGTGATCCACACCGTCAAAAGCTTTAGTGTAGCCAATGAAGCAGAAGTAGATGTTTTTCTGGAACTCGCTTGCTTTTTCTATGATCCAGTGGATGTTGGCAATGGATGTTGGAATTTTCTAGTTCCTCTGCCATTTCTAAATCCAGCTTGTACATCTGAAGTTCTCAGTCCACGTACTGTTGAAGCCCAGCTTGAAGGATTTTGAGCAGTACCTTGCCAGCATGTAAAATGAGTAAAATTGTGCGGTAGTTTGAACATTCTTTGACATTGCCCTTCTTTGGGATTGGAATGAAAACTGACCTTTTCCAGTCGTGTGGCCACTGCTGACTTTTCCACATTTGCTGGCATATTGAGTGCAGCACTTTAACAGCATCATCTTTCAGGCTTTGAAATAGCTCAGCTGGAATTCCATCACCTCCAACAGCTTTGTTCATAGTGATGCTTCCTAAGACCCAGTTGACTTCACACTCCAGGGTATCTGGCTCTGGGTGAATGACCACACCATTGTGGTTATCAGGGTCATTAAGAGCTTTTTTGTATAGTTCTTCTGTGTATTTTTGCCACCTCTTCAATCTCATCTGTTTTTGTTAGGCATGAATTTTAGTGGGGGCAAAAACATTTAAAACTTCCTTTCCTCGTTCATCAGGAAATATTTATTTATTGCTAATCATGGATTGAGCATTGTTTTAATTATTGGGGATACAGAAGGGAACAAGAGACAAGATCCTTATATTCAGTTTTCTCTGCTATGCAGAGAATTAGAATGGGGAATCTGATAGATTGGAGACCCCTTTAATACTTTAGATGAGGTGATCCTTGAAGATATCTCTGAGGAGGTGACTTTTAAAGTACCATATGAATGCCAAGAAATTAATCACAAAGCATTTGCTGAATAGAAACTGTTTGAGCAAAGGCAGGAATAAACTTTTTGCAACTGAGGAAAAACCAGTTCAAGGAGGCTGAAGCAAAGTAAGCTAAGTGTTGTAAGTAGAAGGCAGAGAAGCAGGAGGGACCAGATCAACAGGTTGTGTGAGCCAGGATAAGGTATTTGGACTTTATTGTGAGTGTGATGGGAAGCTACAATCAAGAAGGACAATGATGTTACTTAATTTGCATTTTAAAAAAGTTGTTTCTAGCTGCTGTATAGTGAACAGATTATAGGGAAGCCAAAGGAAAAGCAGAGAGATCAACCAGGAAACTCTTCCAGTAGTTTGGACAGGAGATGAAGGTGCTGTGGACTGGAGTGATCATGGAAAGAAGTGGCAGGTTTGGCGTATGTTTTGGAGGTAGACCTGCTGGATTGGATGTAGAGAGGAGAAGTGATGAAACAGACAAAAAGAAGATAATGCCAAGATTTCTGGTTTGCTTCGACTAGTTGGGCAGCAGGACATAATGAGACAGGAAAACTGGTGAAGGAGCACTTTTGAAGATAAAAATGAAACAGTTTTTGGTGGGCCATGTTAAGTTTGAGGTGCTCGTTAGACATCCAAGAAGAAAAATTAAGTAGTTGGCTTGTCATCCAAGTCTGGAAACCTGGGGAGATTCAGCACTGGAGATGTAGACTCGGGCAAATGGATGAAATTTAAAGTCAAGAGACTGGTTGAGATCACTTCTAGGCCATGTGGGATAGATGAAAGAAGGGGTCTTAGAACATTAAGGAGGCACTCTAAGATATGCAATAGAGAAACCTTCAAACAAGTATTAGGAGGAATGGACATTGAGAAGAAAAACCAGAAAGTAAACTGTCAAGGAAGTCAAGAATAAAATAAGGAGAGAAATGTCTAAGTGTTCTCAGTGTGAACAAGAGTCAAATAAAGTAACAGAATAAAATAAGGAGAGAACAGTCTAGTGTTCTCAGCGTGAACAAGAGTCAAATAAAGTAAAAGAAAAAAAATAAATTTGTCACTGGATTAGGCAACATGTATGTTGTTAGTGATCTTAATATGAACAGTCTCATCAGAGTAGATAAGAAGGCAGCGTGATTGGAGTGGGTTAAAAAGAAAATCATGGCATCTGGTCCCATCACTTCATGGGAAATAGATGGGGAAACAGTGGAAACAGTGTCAGACTTTACTTTTTTGGGCTCCAGAATCACTGCTGATGGTGACTGCAGCCATGAAATTAAAAGACGCTTACTACTTGGAAGGAAGGTTATGGCCAACCTAGATAGCATGTTTAAAAGCAGAGACATTACTTTGCCAACAAAAGTCCGTCTAGTCAAGACTATGGTTTTTCCAGTGGTCATGTATGGATGTGAGAGTTGGACAGTGAAGAAAGCTGAGCGCCGAAGAATTGATGCTTTTGAACTGTGGTGTTGGAGAAGACTCTTGAGAGTTTCTTGGACTGCAAGGAGATCCAATCAATCCATCCTAAAAGAGATCAATCCTGGGTGTTCATTGGAAGGTCTGATGTTGAAGCTGAAGCTCCAATACTTTGGCCACCTCATGCGAAGGGTTGACTCATTGGAAAAGACCCTAATGCTGGGTAGGATTGGGGGCGGGAGGAGAAGGGGACGACAGAGGATGAGATGGTTGGATGGCATCACCGACTCGATGAACATGGGTTTGGGTAGACTCCGGGAGTTGGTGATGGACAGAGAGGCCTGGCGTGCTGCAATTCATGGGGTCGCAGAGAGTCGGACACGACTGAGCGACTGAACTGAACTGAAAAAGAAAATGAATAAAGACTGAAGGAACTATAGGTATGAAAGCCGCCACGGGGCATCCAGAGAAAGAAGACAGGAGGAAAGCATAACAAGAGTCTGCTGGGCAATGTTGAGTGTCTATCTGAGATCTGTGACTTTTAATGTGAAATGAGTCCAATAGCCCGAGCTCTATATTTGTACCTCTAGTGATATTCAGTTGCTCCTGTACAGCAAGCAGTAGTTGGGTAGTCATGTTTGGGTTCTGCTATATGAAAACAATGGAGGAAGAGAGAGCTGAAGTTAAGCATATTTGCAAAGGGTGGGGGTGCTATAAAGTTATATCATAGGCTTTAAGTTGGGTTTTGATGGAAATAAGGATGCTAGGGAAATGGCAAACTCTGGGAGACAGTGAAGAACAGAGAAGCCTGCCATGCTACAGTCCATGGGGTCACAAAGAGTTGGACACAACTGAGCAATTGATCAACAACAACAACAAGGAAAATGGCTGATAAAAAGTAAGAAGGGCCAATGAACTGGAGGTCTTGATGGAGTCAAAGAACTGGTGAGATGTGGATGTAAAAGAGTTAAATGGATAGAAATTAGCAGCCAGAGGTCTTTCCAGGTGGCGCTAATGGTAAAGAATCCGCCTGCCAATGCAGGAGATGCCTGAGTTCCGGGTTTGATCCCTGGGTTGAGAAGATGCCCTGCAGAAGGAAACAGCAACCCACTCCAGTATTCTTGCCTGGAAAATCTCATGGACAGAGGAGCCTGGTGGGCTACAGTTCATTGGGAAGCAAAGAGTCAGACGCGACTGAGCACGCACGCACTTGCTATTTGCTTGCTATGTTAAACTGGACTGTTTTGTGTGGGAAGCTGCTAGATTATAGTGAAGGATATTCTTACATGATGAAGTTTCACCCACTGCTTATTTTCCTTTGGAGTAATTAAGTTCTCTAGTCTATTATTCCAGTGATGGAGTTATCATAAGAAGAAGATAGATTTTTTTAATAACCCATCTTGCTAAGCAGTAGATGAGAATCTATTATATTAGTCAAAAGATTCCACTAGAGAATTTCGGAGGAGAAGGCCTTAGAATGTGACATCAATAAGCAGCTTTAAACTAATTTTTGAAAAAATAAAACAAATGTCACTTTAAATGTAAAAAGCTGTTTCCTTTCTTTGCTTACAAAACTTGTGATGTCAAATGTGTGTTTTTTTCCATACTGAGCAATTCTCCAATTCTCTGGACACCACCCAGGTATCCTACAATTTAATTCAGTTTTGGTACTAACAACCCAGAGTTAGCACAGACCCCATAGGCTAAAGGCTCTGTCCCACCAAAAATGCTCTTACTTCAGATACCACTTGAAAGTCCCAGGTTGTCACTTGTACTTTGGGCCAACTGGTTATAAATTGGGGGTTCCCACAATACTTTCCCCAGCTTATACAATTTGCTATAATCCCTAACAGGACTTCCCAGGTGTTGCTATTGGTAAAGAACTCCCCTGCCAATGCAGGAGATATAAGAGATGCGAGTTTGATCCCTGGGGTGGCAAGATCCCCTGGAGGAGGGCATGGCAAGCCACTCCAGTATTCCTGCCTGGGAAGTCTCATAGACCAAGGAGCCTGGTGGGCTACAGTCCATGGGGTCGAAAAGAGTCAGACAGGACTGAAACCACTAAACACACATACACATCTAATTGCTAACAGAACTCACAGAAATACTTTACTTACTCTTATTGGCTTATTACAAAGGTTACCACTCCACAACAGCCAAATGGAAGAGAGGTATAGGGCAAGGTATAGGGGAAGGGGTACAAAGCTTCCCCATACCCTCCAGACAGGTAATCCTCCAGCACCTTGATGTGAGTCAATCTGAAGTTCTCCAAACCTCATTATTGAGGGTTTTTTATGAAGGTTTCTTTATATAGGTATAATTGATTATATCATTGGCCAATGGTGCTTGTCTTCCAGTTCCTCTTCCCTCCAGAAGGTGGAGGGGGAATGTGGCCTCGAAAATTCCAACCTTATAATCATGATTTGGTTTTTCTGTAGACCAGCACCCATCCTAAAGCTATCTAGGGACATCCAACCATTCACTAGCATACAAAAAGACATCAAGACTCTGGAATTCCAAGGGTCTTAGAAGCTCTGGTGTCTGGAACCAGGGTCATAAATCAAACATTACAACAAAAGATGCTCTTATTATCCTATCACTCAGCATATTATACTCAGGGGCAGGGACCAAATCTATGCTGATTATATCACAGTTTTATCACTTTATGTTGGTGAAAATATTTCCCATATTGTCTGAAAATAAAGTACCATTGCTTTGCTCTGTTTGCCTGGAAGTATTTAAGTGCACTGTCATCAGTAGTGATTAATAATATATTAGTTGTAGGCACGACTGTTGTGCTGCACTATAGACACACACACACATTAAAAACCAGACATGTTTGGATAGAAACAACATATTACATCATATAATGCTTTATTTATATTTTTACAAAACATTTTTAACCTTAATTGGAAAATAATATTTGCTGCGTTTTTTCAAAAGATCTGTATCTTCTAATAAGCACTCCATTCATTGCTTGGTAGACTTCAGATGGCACCCCCAGCAAGTTAATTGCATTCTTCTCCTCCCCTTCCCTATTTAAGGGCTTCCCTGGTGCCTCAGATGGTAAAGAATCTGCCTGGAATGCCGGGGACCTGGGCTCAATCCCTAGGTCAGGAAGATTCTCTGGAGGAGGGAATGGCAACCCACTCCTGTATTCTTGCCTAGGAAATCCCCATGGACAGAGGAGTCCGGAGGGCTACAGTCCATGGGGTCGCAGGACTGAGCGACTACACTTTCCCTGGACACGACTACACCTTCCCTTTCTTTCACTTTCCTTATTTAAACACTATTGAGAGCCCCCCCAACCCCAAGTCGAACCTCTTAGGTTGTGAATACTGGCAGAATGGTAGGATTTCACAGCTATGATTTCTGAGTGTAAATAATGATGTCGTGCCTGGAAGTCAGTTCCAGGTCCACTTCCAAGTCCATGTCCTTGTTTTGGCAAACTGTTCATCTGTGACCTCATTATTTATTCTTAATCTATGAAACAGATGCATTAAGGTTGATTCACTTCATATACATCTATTATCAGAAGAGGATTTCAAATTCCTTAGGAGAATGGACCAAGCATGGGCTTTAGATGGTGCAACATGTTAAGACATCACCCCATTAAAAATTGTTGTTATAGTCCAAAACAGACAACCCCAAACTTCTTTTACTAATTCAAATTCCAGTTTCTTCCTACCCTTTCTTCCAGTTCTTTACCTTCCCTTCTGCTGAAATTAGGAGCAGGAAGGGAGATGGGAAAGGAGCCAGGGATTGGACCAGGGGAGAGAAGCCCATCAGACCGGTTAATCGTGTCTGTGATTCTCTCCTTTGCTTCCATCCAGGGACTAAGCGCTTCCAGCAGAAATGACGGTCCCGTTCAGGAACGGTCAAGGCCAGGGTCACATTGACAAATTTTACAGAGTAGTCTAAGGTGCAGTCTAGGTACCTGCCCCGAGATCCCTCTTGGTGTCGCAGTCACGGACCCCCACCGGTCCCCTAGCGGGTACGCGGTCTGAGCGCGGGAGCGTCCTCCGACGGAGCGCGGGCGTGCGCTCGGCGGCCGTGGCGTCCCCCAACCAGCCGGAAGGAGCGGCGGCGGCGCCCACGTCCCGCCGCCTGTCCGTCACGCAACCACCCACGCCGCCGCCGCTTTCGATTGGTCGCAGACGCGGGCCAGGCCCCTTCTAGCCCCGCCTCCCGTGGATGGACAGGCCGAGAGGGCGGCGCGGCGGCGGGCGGGTCCGCCCCGCTGTCAGTTACGGGGGAAGACCTGGCAGGCGGGCGGCGCTGGCTGGCTACCTCGTCGCTCTCTCGTGCGCCCTCCCTCTCGCAGCTCGCGGGGAAGTCGGGGCCGCCCGAGCGGCCGGCGGCACCGCCTCGCCTCGACCTCCTCCCAGTCCTCTCCCGGCTCAGTCCCTCCCGCCCGCGCACCCCCGAGTAGTGAGTGGCCCCCGCGGAAGGTTCGGAGAGTCACCGCGGCGGCGCCGGTGGTGTTTAAACCATGTTAAGGAGGATTCTGCAGAGGGTAAGAGGGAGAGCAACCGTCTTTCCAGGAGCACGTGAGCGGAGAGCCGGAGCCCGGGGACGCGGAAGCCGCCCCCTCCTCAGCGCGGGCTCCTTCCTTCTTTAGGCCCCGCAGCCCGGGCGGCGATTAGGCCTCGGTCGTCTGCTCCGGGGGCAGGCCGCGGGGGCAGGGCGGGGCGGCGGCTGGGCAGCAGGCCGGGGCCAGGCGTCTGGTCTCTCGCGGCTCCGCACGCCCAGGCCCCGGCCCGGCTCTCGCGCGGGCTGTCAGTGCACGCGGGAGGGTGTGGTGCCGGCACGTTCCTTCCAGAACCTGGAGTGACTGTGAAAATGGAGAGTTAGTGCCTGCGGGTCCGGCCGCGCGCCAGGCCGGAGAACGCGGGGTGCGAGCTCGGGGGAGGCGGGCTCGCCTCTTCCCCCAGCGCTCGCCCAGCTTGCCCCCCAACTTTCTACGACGCACACCTGCCTCATGCGGCTTCGTTATCTCAGCTGGGCGATCCCGCAGGGTGATGTGGTGAAGCCTGGCCTAGCATCGGCCCAGTGGCGGTACCGACACCTAACTGGCAAAGTCAGCTGCGAAGGAAGATATTACTCACAGTTGGCAACTTTTTTTCTCCTCCAATTGAAAATGCGTTTTCCTCTTCTAGCCTAGTACCTTTTTCGAGTTATCCAAGAATAAATCAGTTGTAAGCTTTACCTAACGGAATGCCCCTTTACTTTCTGCCAGTGCTGTGTCCATTGCAGATCTGGAAAAACCTTGAGATATAAAGATTGAGTATTGGAAAGCTGGAGGTGTTTTGTTTAGGAATCAGTTCCTAGAATAAGAATTAAAATGTTTCTATAAGAATTACTGTTAACTCAAGTTTTTGTTTTGGTTAGCTTTTTTAAAACCTCTTTTTGAGACTAATGGGGATGCAACAAAAAAGTAAAAATTGGTTGAAAATTTGGTGCCGAACCCATTAGTTGGTTCCTGAGGGAGTAGAATAACTAGTTCCAAGCACAAAAGGAGTTATTGAATTTGTAGTATGCAGTCCAGGAAAGTGCTAAAGAGAGTTGAGTCATCCCCTGTATAGAAAGGGAGTGTCCTTGCACCAGCAGAGCTTTGTGAAACGTTCAAGTCAAGTGACACTTGGTCATATATCAGGGGGAGAAATAGTTAATTTCTGTATCTGCCACCTTGTATTGACATTTGATGATTTTTTGCAATGTTTTGTCAGTTTTTTGAAATCTTGATAAGTGCTGTTTTTGTCGGTAGCAAGGGCATGCGCTTTACTCTGGCCATCAGTTCAACATTAAGTCATCTGTGTATGATTTACTCGCACTGATTAGAGAGTTTTCTTTTTTCACACCTGAAGGAACTCATTTCCTCATGCCTCAGATTTTTTTGTCACGTAGTTCCACAGCTGAAGATTATCAGTAGTTTGCCTGTGGTTTGCTTTGAAGTTTATAAATGAAACAAAGTGTTTACTGACTTAAGAACAGCGTCTAGTAGTTATAGGTTAGTTTTCAGAAATACAGCAGCTTTCAGGTACTCTTGGTTTAGTGTTCTTAAGTGTTACAATTGTATAAAGGTCATTTTGAGTGTTGGTGCATACACATCAATGGCTACAGAAGTTTCAGGGTGAAACTACAAGATGGGAATTTGTTCTGGTTATTGCTGAGATGTTATAAGTCACTTGGAACATGGCATTATTGACATCTGTGAGCAGATAATTCTTTGTTTTAGTGGGCTGTCGTTTGCATTGCAGGATGTGTAGCAGCATCCCTCCCTTCTACCCACTAGATGCCATAGCACCGCCCCCCCCAATCCCTTACCCACTCTCGTGACAACCAGAAATATCTGAAGACTTTACCAGATGTCACCTGGGGGCAAAATTGCCCTGGCTGAAAATCACTGTCTTAAATTTATATATTCTTTCATAGGAAAGTTTGAATTGTATCTCATAGCTTACTACTTTTTTTTTCCCTTCAGTATCCTTGAGTGGCAGTAAATGCAAAGTATCTGCTAGGGGCCTAGGAACCAGTTAAATAAGATACAGGCCGGCCTTTTGGAACTCACAGGTGGTTGAGGGAATGGCCATTTAAAAGTAATGGTAGTGCTTTGTAATGGAAGAATGAATAGTGCCTGGGGGCCACTTCCTGGGAGAGGATTGGGGCGCTCGGGAAAAACTTCTGGGAGGAGGGTATATTTGCAGCTCAAAAGAGGGGAGGGTAGGTTGGGCTGTGGGAACTGTGGCTGCCTAGACCAGAAGTCATAAAATGGGCATGTACTATTAAGGGGAGTGTGAATAATTAAGTTTAGGTAGGCAAATGATGTGCAGGGATTGGTAGGAGGTGAGACTGCAGCAGGAGGACCTAGAGTCCCCTGGGTGGAATTTGGCTGTAATCTTATAGGTGGGTCCATGTTAATGCCCAGCATTTAGTAGGAGCATTTGGATAAATCCTTAAAGAAACCTTGTAATTTGTATTACTAGTTTAAACTCCACAGGTGGTATTTACTGACAAGTATAACTTGAACCTTTATGTACCATGGCAACCATTTTATTTTCTCCCACCTTGATAATCTTATTTCTCAGAAGAGGTCATGAGATATAAGATTAAAACTAAAGTGACTTGGAAGAGAAGGGGGCGACAGAGGATGAGATGGTTGAATGGCATCACTGACTCAGTGGACATGAGTTTGAGTAAGTTCCTGGAGTTAGTGATGGACAGGGAAGCCTGGCCTGCTGCAGGCCATGGGATCGCAGAGTTGGACGTGACTGAGCAACTGAACTGACTGAGGGTGGCTTATTTAGAGATTTGTTTGAAATGGTGTTCATGCTTTGAAATTAAATTGCATACTTTTTTAACATTCTGTTTTTTACATGACTTTTTCATTTTAACTCTTGTAATTTTCCTCTGAATAGTGTACTTTAAATAGCATTTTTGAAAAAAGAAACACTGTGCATATAGTCAGTTGTAACTCAGAATCTTTGAACATCACCAATGAGGTATCAGGGTACTTTATAGAAAATTTAGTTTCTGATTTTTCTTTCTTCCATTAGCTACTAAAAGGTGTTTCTTTGAGGCTTGTAAAAGTCTGAAAAAAAAAAAACAACAAACCAACACATTGAAGTAGCTCTAATATGTTTGTATTGATTGTTTTGCTTAATAGGCTTTGAAGAGAAATGGAGATTTAAAGAGCTTCATGGCTGAAAGACACCAGCATTTAGTACTTCCGGCAGTTTATAAACTTTGTTGCCATTTCATTCTTAGGGATTTTACTCTGATTTAACTGAGATCTTTAAGTGTATTAGATTTGCTTTTATTGGTAATAACTGCTAAAGAAAAAATGAATTTAATTCAAGAATTGTGGAAACAGAAGGCTTCTTTTATGGTTAATGGGTCTCTCTGATTTTAAAAATGAGGAAGTAGAAAGGGAGAGATTAAGTGTTTTATCTAAAGCAACACAGTAGGTGTCAGAACTGAGACTAGAGCTAACTTGTCTCAATCCATCCCCCTCTCACTTTTTTTTAAGCACCTTGTTGCCCTCTCCTCTGCTCCTCAACTGATATGGTTAGCGCTGTGCTGGTCGTTGTGGAAAATATGGAAAAATGTGAGATCTAAATTCTCAGGGAACCTACATGATTAAATGCCAAAGTGAATTATATAGAAAATGAAGGCTGTAGTAGTACAGAGGAGAACTGATCAGAATGAACCTGTGTGAGTGGAGAGTCTCCTTGGAGGGATGGAGTTTTGAAGAAGATGCTTAGCAGAGGAAGAGTTACTTTCAGTCTAGGAAGGAGTTTATAGTATAAACAGACTCAGAGATGGGAATGATTTCATTCTTCCTGCTATCCCTCCATTCTTTGCATATTGCCTTTCAATAAACAAATGTTTAATATTAAATAACACTGGATATGTGCTAGATACTGGAGGTACGGCAGTGAATAAAACTGATTCTTACCCTTAAGTAGCTTAAAACCAAGTGACTTAGAGATAGAGATCTGCTTCCGGCAGAAAGAAATTGAGAGAGAAACTTACAAAGATTGTGTGACACTTCATCGTGGAGATTCTTGACCATCTAGCTCAGCCCTGTCCAATGCAAATACGAATTATATATGTGATTTAAAGCTTCTAGTAGCCACATTTTAAAAAAGTGAAGAGGGACTTCCCTGGTGATCCAGTGGTTAAGAATCCGCCTTGCAGTGCAGGTTATGTAGGTTTGAACCCTGGTCGGGGAACTAAGATCCCACATGTCGAGTAGTCACTAAACCTGTAGTAACTAAGCCTGTGTGCTACAACTGCTGAGCCAGAGAGCCACCAGTAAGACAATGCAGCCAAGTAAATAAATAAAGATAATCACTGTCAAGAAGACATTTTTTAAAAAAGTGAAGAGGTGAAATTAATTTTAAAAATAGATTTCTTCTGACCCAATATATAGTCAATATAACGACCCAATATATCTAAAATGTTTCAACATATAGTCAACGTAAAAATTACTGCGATATTTCAAAAATTACTGATGAGATTTTTTTTTTATACTAAGTTTTTGAAATCTGGTTTGTATTTTGCACTAACAGCACATCTAACTTTGGACAGGCCATATTTTAACTGTTCAGCAACCTTTTATAGTTGGTGGCTACTGTATTGGACAGTGCAGTTCTAGTTGAATACGTATATACTTTTAAACTTTTATTTGGAACTAATTTCAAGCTTACAAAAAGTTATAAGAATAAAATAATACAAGAAACAGCCGTATACTCTTTTATCTAAATTTACTTATTGTTCACATTTTATCCTGTTTGCCTTATTATTGCATACTTCTCTCTCTATATATGTGTAATTATTTTTTTGTTTTTCGTGAATCACTTGAGGACCAGTTACGGCTTTTCACCTCTGAAAGCTTCAATGAAGAACAGGGATGCTCTTTTACATAACTTCAGTATAGTTGCCAACTTCATAAATTTACATTGATTCTATTTACTATTCATAATTGCATTTTTTTCAATTGACCTGATAATGTCCTTTGTAGTATTTCCCCCTTACTAGTGTAGGGTTCAGTTAGGTTTATTTATTTTTTTAAAAATAATTTGTTTATTTTTGGTAGCGCAAGGTCTTTTTTGCTGTATAAGGGCTTTCTCTAGTTGTGGGCGGGGTGGCTTCTCTTGTTGCAGAGGATGGGCCCTATGTGAGTGGGCTGAGTAGTTGTGAAACACAACATGTGGTGTCTTCTTGTACCAGAGATTGAACCCTTGTCCCCTGCATTGGCAGTCGGATTCCTATCCACTGTACCACTAGGGAAGTCACAGTTAGGTTTAGATATTATATATAGTTGTTAGCTTCTATTAATCTGAAACATTACCATAGCGTTTCTTTGTAATTTATGACATTTTTGAAGAATACAGATCCCCTCTTGCTTCCCCCCCCACCCCACTATAGTGTACCTTATGTTGTGTTGCCATTGTGAGTAGATTGAGACTATGCATTTGTAACTGGAATATGGCCTAGAAGTTGTTGTGTCCATCTCTGGTTATTATATTTGGAGACCCATGTCTTTTTGTCCTTCATAGGTAATGTTAACTTTGATTACCTTGTCAAAGTTCGAGGTGTGCCCAATTTTTGATTCTTGCTTGATCTGGTCTTCACCATAATGACTGCAAGTTGATGATTTTCCCACTGTAGCTCTGCTACACATTTACCAGTGGGTTCTTGTCTTTCCCCTCCCTTGCCTCACATCCCCACCCTGCCCCACCCCCCATTCCTTCCTTTTCTACTGGTGTGGACTCATGATTTCATTTTTATAAAAATGATCTATAACTCATCACTGTACTTAATTATTTTGGTGTTCAGTTTGTACCACATTTGAACAGTAGGAGCACCTTCAGGTGGCTCCTGTGTCCTTTTGTCACGCCCCTATCATTTTTTTGAACTCTTTTCTTACTTTCTGGCATAGTAAGATATTCCACCTTTACCTACTCTTTCCCAGCCCTGAAATTAGCCATTTCTCTGAGAAGCCCTATTCTTTTTAGTGGGGAATGGTATTAGCGACCAAGGTCTGGGGTAGCTTTCCTTCTTATTTATTTCAACAGACAAATCCAACATTTTGAATTTTGTTCTATAGACCTTAGGAAATTAATAGGATTTTACTAAACAGTGAAATATATTTGGTATGTAGGGGAGAAAAAAAATTCTCCTCTACCCTCTTTGGGTCTCTGTGCTGTGTTTAGTCACTCAGTCATGTCCGACTCTTTTTGACCCCATGGACTGCAGCCCACCAGGCTCCTCCATCCATGGGGCTTCTCCAGGCAAGAATACTGGAGTGGATTGCCATGCCTTCCTCCAGGGGATCTTCCCAACCCAGGGATCGAACCCAGGTCTCCTGTGTTGTAGGTGGATTATTTACTGTCTGAGCCACCAGGATATCCCCTGGGGGTCTCTGGCTGGGCCTAAGAATTAGACTGTCCAGGACAGATTAACAGGAGAAAAGCATACACATTTTATTAAGTTTTTACATGTACATGGGAGCCTTCACACAAGAATGAAGACCTGAAGGGACCAGAGAGGAAGTCTTTGCACCTTTTAGATAAAGAAGCAAGATTTGTGAAAAATTGACTGGGCTGAGGTAGTAACTGGTCAAGAAGTAACTAGGAAGATAAGGGTTACTTTAACAAGGTTGGTTTGTATAGATTTCTCAGTCCTAAATTCTCTGTCGCTAGTAATGAGGGCATCTTTACCCCTGATACAGTGAGGATCCGTTTCAACAGGAGTTTTATCTCCTTTTTTCTGGAAGAAAAAGTGAGACAGGAATCTGAGTTCTTGTCTGTGGAACCAAAGAATGGAATCCATGAACACACACTCACAGTAGCAAGTGACTAGGATTTATTAATAAGAGGAGGAGAGTATAAAGCCCTCAGCGTAGACATTGAGAGGGGGTAAAGAGTCCCTCCAAGGTGGGACTTACAGCTGTTTTTATACCCTTCCTTAAATCACATTATTTCTAACCAATCAGTTTAAAGGATACTTAACATCTTTGTGACTTCTCTTTATGGACCTTTCCTTATGGTCTTACATCCATACATGGCTGCTGGTAAAACCATAACTTTGACTAAACAGACCTGTGTTGGCAAAGTAATGTCTCTGCTTTTTAATATGCTGTCTAGATTGGTCATAGCTTTTCTTCCAAGGAGTAAGCGTCTTTTAATTTCATGGCTACAGACCATAAAGAAAGCTGAGAACTGAAGAATTGATGCTTGTGAACTGTGGTGTTGGAGAAGACTCTTGAGAGTCCCTTGGACTGCAAGGAGATCAAGCCAGTCAATCCTAAAGGAAATCAGTCCTGAATATTCATTGAAAGGATTGATGCTGAAGCTCCAATACTTTGGCCACCTGATGCAAAATACTGACTCATTTGAAAAGACCCTGATGCTGGAAAAGACTGAAAGCAGGAGGAGAAGGGGACAACAGAGGATGAGGTGGTTGGATGGCATCACCGACTCAATGGACATGAGTTTGAACAAGCTCTGGGAGTTGGTGATAAACAGGGAAGCCTGGTGTGCTGCAGTCCATGGGGTTGCAGAGTCACTGGAACAGAACTGATGGATTCTCTTGGTCCTTGGATTAAGTCACCACCCTTTTTCATCCCCTCTCGCCATTTTACCATGGACCAGATGTATGGGCTTAAGATTAATGATCAGTTCAGTTCAGTCGCTAAGTCCTGTCCGAGTCTTTGCGACCCCCATGGACTGCAGGATGCCAGGCCTCCCTGTCTATCACCAACTCCCAGAGTTTACTCAAACTCATATCCATTGAGTCAGTGATGCCATCCATCCATCTCATCCTCTGTCATCCCCTTCTCTTCCTGCCTTCAATCTTTTGCAGCATCAGGGTCTTTTCAAATGAGTCAGTTCTTCACATCAGGTGGCCAAAGTATTGGAGTTTCAGCTTCAGCATCACTACTTCCAGTGAATATTCAGGACTGATTTCCTTTAGGATGGACTGGTTAGATCTTGCAGTCTAAGGGACTCTCAAGAGTCTTCTCCAATACCACAGTTCAAAAGCATCAATTCTTCATCGCTCAGCTTTCTTTATATAGTCCAACTCTCACATCCATACATGACTAGTGGAAAAACCATAGCTTTGACTAGATGGACTTTTGTGGGCAAAGTAATGTCTCTGCTTTTTAATACGCTGTCTAGGTTGGTCATAACTTTTCTTCCAAGCAGCAAGAGTCTTTTAATTTCATGGCTGCAGTCACCATTTGCAGTGATTTTGGAGCCCCAAAAATCGTTTGTCCCGTTTCCACTATTTCCCCATCGATTTGCCATAAAGTGGTGGGACCAGATACCACAATCTTCGTTTTCTGAATGTTGAACTTTAAGCCAACTTTTTCACTCTCCTGTTTCATTTTCATCAAGAGGCTCTTTAGTTCTTCTTCGCTTTCTGCCACAAGAGTGGTGTCATCTGCGTATCTGAGGTTATTGATATTTCTTCTGGCAATCTTGATTCCAGCTTGTGCTTCATCCAGCCCAGCGTTTCTTATGATGTACTTGGCATATAAATTAAATAAGCAGGGTGACAAAATACAGCCTTGATGTACTCCTTTCCCAATTTGGAATTAGTCTGTTTTTCCATGTCCAGTTCTAACTGTTGCTTCCTGACCTGCATGCATACAGATTTCTCAAGAGGCAAGTCAGGTGGTCTGCTATTCCCATCTCTTTCAGAATTTTCCACAGTTTGTTGTGATCCACACAGTCAAAGGCTTTGGCAGAGTCAATAAAACAGAAGTAGATGTTTTTCTGGAACTCTCTTGCTTTTACAATGATCCGACGGATGTTCGCAATTTGATCTCTGGCTCCTCTGCCTTTTCTAAATCCAGCTTGATCATCTGGAAGTTCACAGTTCATGTACTGTTGAAGCTTGGCTTGGATAATTTTGAGCATTACTTTGCTAGCATGTGAGATGAGTGCAATTGTGCGGTAGTTTGAGCATTCTTTGGGACTGGAATGAAAACTGACCTTTTCCAGTCCTGTGGCCATTGCTGAGTTTTCTACATTTGCTGGCATATTGAACGCAGCACTTTCACAGCATCATCTTTGAGAATTTGAAATAGCTCAACTGGAATTCTATCACCTCCACTAGCTTTGTTCGTAGTGATGCTTTCTAAGGCCCACTTGACTTCACATTCCAGGGTGTCTGGCTCTAAGTGAGTGATCATACCATTGTGGTTTTCTGGGTTGTGAAGATCTTTTTTGTATAGTTCTTCTGTGTATTCTTGCCACTGCTTCTTAATATTTTCTGCTTCTGTTAGGTCCCTACCATTTCTGTCCTTGATTGAGCCTATCTTTGCATGAAATGTTCCCTTGGTATCTCTACTTTTCTTGAAGAGATCTCCAGTCTTTCCTGTTCTATTGTTTTCCACTATTTCTTTGCACTGATCACTGAGGAAGGCTTTCTTATCTCTCCTTGCTGTTCTTTGGAACTCTGTATTCAAATGGGAATATCTTTCCTTTTCTCCTTTGCTTTTCTCTTCTCTTCTTTTCACAGCTATTTGTAAGGCCTCCTCAGACAGCCATTTTGCTTTTTTGCATTTCTTTTTCTTGGGGATGGTCTTGATCTCTGTCTCTTTTACAGTGGTATGAACCTCTGTCCATAGTTCTTCAGGCACTCTGTCTATCAGATCTGATCCCTTAAATCTATTTCTCACTTCCACTGTATAATCGTAAGCGATTTGATTTAGGTCATACCTGAATAGTCTAGTGGTTTTCCCTAGTTTTTTCAATTTAAGTCTGAATTTGCCTATAAGGTGGTGATCCCCAGGTGATCAGTAGGTGTTTAGCATATGGAACAGAATTTAATTACTGCCCTTCCCTGGATCTGAGTGCTGATAATTTATCAGACTAAAGAGACATTCCAGGAATTCAGGACAGTGGAGCTGGTTGCTTACTGAAAACAGTACCAAGGTCTCAGAGTTGTACACTGCCTGCCTAGTAATTTCTACTCAAAAGGAGGATCAGAGTGTTCTTCTTGGGCCTGCTGTTTAAGTGCTTTTAATGAAAAATAATATACCAAAGTGACATATTTTAGGGTTACATATTTTGGTTTCCTTCAGGCACATACTAGGAGTTAATGTTTGCTGAATGAGTATCTAAAAGAATGTTTTAAGAAAAAATTAATTTGTCAGTGTTGCATGTGATGCATATTATAGAACCGTAGGAGAGTATAGGCAGAGATCAGAGGAGACTGATTTTAAAATCAAAGCAATTATGATTAACGTTATGATGATGGCAATGTGAGCAGAAAAAAGAGATGAATAGGAAAGATCTGAACATATCTCCTTCTCAAACATCTTTTGTCTACTATTTGATGTGGATGCACTTATGAGTAAAATAGACATGAACCCCTGTGGAGCTGAGTAACCAGGGCCGAACTGTGGAACTGTTCAAACAGTCATAGTTATGTGGTCACATCCATGGGTGAGTGATCTGAAGGAAAAGCATAGCGAGCCCCAGAAGCAAACAGCAGGAGGGCTCTGATCTAACTAAGATGTTCGGGACGTCCTCCCAGATTAGTTACACATTTAAGTTTGATGAAATTATTACTCATTTACTGAAGCGAATTTTGAGAAGTAGAATTTTTTCTCACTGTGTAGATTTATTTTTAGTGTGTTAAGAATAAAAAAGAGATTAAGATATGAAAGAACCAGGGCTAGAATTGTTTTCTTACACTGGTGGTCTTTGCTGGAGCTGAAGAGATAGTATAATTGGTCAAGAACCTGAACTCTGTAGCCAGACTGTCTGGAGTGGCATCTGCACCTCATTTACTAGCTGGGTAGCTTTGGGCAAGTTTCTTGACTTCTCTGTGTCTCATTAAAATGGTCATGATAATAGTACCCTTCTCATAGAGTTGTGAGGATTAAGTGAATTAATACATGTGACGGTCTTACTACAGTATCTGGCTCCGGGTAAATTCTCTATAAATGTTAGCTGCTGCTGTTGTTTTTTTCATTATTACATACTCCAGATTTATTCAAGGAATGCTTTTCTTATCACTCCCTTGTTATTTATGTATTTTTTGTACTTTGTGTTTGTGTAGGCATTTTTCACAGTGTTGAACATCTGTTCTAATTACTGGCTGGGCTTGAGATATTAAAACTCTTGCAGAGTTTTAATGGAGTGAGACAGATACTTAAATTTAAAAAATTACAGAGCAATATGATGTGTCAATAGATACCCGGAGGAAGAATGTGATCACAAAAGAAAAAGCAATTCTATGGTGTAAGGGGGAGAGGAAGAATATACAGAAAAACTATACAAAAAAGACCCAGATAACCACGATGGTGTGATCACTCACCTAGAGCCAGACATCCTAGAATCTGAAGTCAAGTGGGCTTTAGGAAGCATCACTATGAACAAAGCTAGTGGAGGTGATGGAATTCCAGTGAGTTATTTCAAATCTTAAAAGATGATGCTGCGAGAGTGCTGCGTTCAATATGCTAGCAAATGTAGAAAACTCAGCAATGGCCACAGGACTGGAAAAGGTCAGTTTTCATTCCAATCCCAAAGAAGGGCAATGCCAAAGAATGCTCAAACTACCACACGATTGCACTCATCTCACATGCTAGCAAAGTAATGCTCAAAATTATCCAAGCCAAGCTTCAACAGTACATGAACTGTGAACTTCCAGATGTTCAAGCTGGATTTAGAAAAGGCAGAGGAGCCAGAGATCAAATTGCGAACATCTGTCGGATCATCGTAAAAGCAAGAGAGTTCCAGAAAAACATCTACTACTGTTTTGTTGACACTGCCAAAGCCTTTGACTGTGTGGATCACAACAAACTGTGGAAAATTCTGAAAGAGATGGGAATAGCAGACCACCTGACCTGCCTCTTGAGAAATCTGTATGCAGGTCAGGAAGCAACAGTTAGAACTGGACATGGAAAAACAGACTAATTCCAAATTGGGAAAGGAGTACATTAAGGCCGTATTTTGTCACCCTGCTTATTTAATTTATGTGCCAAGTACATCATGAGGAACGCTGGGCTGGATGAAGCACAAGCTGGAATCAAGATTGCCAGAAGAAATATCAATAACCTCAGATATGCAGATGACACCACCTTCCTGGCAAAAAGTGAAGAAGAACTAAAAAGCCTCTTGATGAAAGTGAAAGAGGAGAGTGAAAATGTTCAGTTAAAACTCAGCATTCAGAAAACGAAGATTGTGGCATCTGGTCCCATCACTTCATGGCAAATAGATGGGGAAGCAGTGACAAATGATTTTTGGGGCTCCAAAATCACTGCAAATGGTGACTGCAGCCATGAAATTAAAAGACTCTTGCTGCTTGGAAGAAAAGTTTATGACCAACTTAGACAGCGTATTAAAAAACAGAGACATTACTTTGCCAACAAAGGTTCATCTAGTCAAAGCTATGGTTTTTCCAGTAGTCACATATGGATGTGAGAGTTGAACTATATAAAGAAAGCTGAGCGATGAAGAATTGATGCTTTTGAACTGTGGTGTTGGAGAGGACTCTTGAGAGTCCCTTGGACAGCAAGGAGATCCAACCAGTCCATCCTAAAGGAAATCAGTCCTGAATATTCATTGGAAGGAGTGATGCTGAAGCTGAAACTCCAATACTTTGGCCACCTGATGGGAAGAACGGACTCATTTGAAAAGACCCTGATGCTAAGGAAGATTGAAGGCAGGGGGAGAAGGGGATGATAGAGGATGAGATGGTTGTATGGCATCACTGTCTCAATGGACGTGAGTTTGGGTAAGCTCGGGAGTTGGTGATGGATGGGGAAACCTGGTGTGCTGCAGTCCATGGGGTTGCAAAGAGTGGGATAAGACTGATCGAGTGAACTGTAGCGAACTGAAGGGGGAGGGAGGGAGATAGGGAGTAGAGATGTTGAAGGCCTTGCAGAAGCCTGAGTGCCTCAGGCAAGGAGGAACAAGGGACAAAAGGCATTTTCAGAGTTGGGGACCAGGCAGATGCAAAAACCTGAAGCAGCCTAGGACATCTTAGGGAAATTGTGAATATTTCTACATGTGAATAGAGATAGTTAGAAGAAATGAGACAGGAGAAGATTTTGGATTTTATACAATAGACAATATAGAGCCACAGAAAGTTCTTAAATAATCAAATTTGTAATAAGGAAGACTCTTCAAAATTATTTTTCCCAGGTAGTCTTTATAAAAAGTAAATCAGGTGAATCAGTCATCTGTCTAAAATTTGTTGGTGACTACTCAGTGCCCATAGGAGATGTCTAGACTCTCTTTGTTGGCATGTAAGACCCATATTGCTCTGTTTCCTTGGGGAACAGAGATTCCATTTCATGCTCATCTCCATCTACCTCTCTGTATATTCATTGACCACGGCATCTATTTAGTGGGTTTCCATAACTTTCTCTGTTCTCCCATCCCTTCACATCTCTATATAAGCTCTTCATTCTGCCCCGAGTGTCCTACCATTGCTTGTCCATGTTGCTCAGTTTAGGTGATATTTACAGTTAGTATCACCTAAGAAAAAAAGGTGCTTGCTTTTTTTTTCTTCTCCCAAAGCACCCCATACTAATTAAGAGAATGGGATTTTGGAATTAGACCAAGATTTCAAGCTCTCTGGTACCCACTGCTTTATCTGTAAATTGAGCATAATATGTACTTTATAATATTGTAGAAGGATTAAGTGAAATATTGTTCGTGAAGCACTCACCACAGAACCAGCATTCAGTAACCACTTAGTATAATATATAGTAGTTTGGGCTTCCCAGGTGGCTCAGTGTTAAAGAATCTACCTGCCAAGCAGGAGACATGGATTCTTTCCCTGTGTTGGGAAGATCCCCTGGAGAAGGAAATGGCAACCCAACTCCAGTATTCTTGCCTAGGAAATTCCATGGACAGAGGAGCCTGGTGGGCTACAGTCTGTGGGGTCAAAAAGAGTTGGACGTGACTTAGCAACTAAGCCAACCAACAACCCATATAGTAGCTTAGAATACTAAAACACTTAGTATATAGATCTCTGTAAAACTTACTACATTGTTTTTGTGGTACTGGACTTCACTGCTAGTCTGAGTTCCTTTAGGGTGGGGATTTTCTTTTTTTTTTTTTCTTAGTATGTAAGACCCTGATGCTGGGAAAGATTGAAGGCAGGAGGAGAAGGGGATGACAGAAGATGAGATGGTTGGATGGCATCATTGACTTGATGGACATGAGTTTGAGCAAGCTCCAGAAGTTGGTGACGGACAGGGAAGCCTGGCATGCTGCAGTCCATGGGGTCGCAAAGGGTTGGATACGACTGAGTGACTGAACTGAACTGAAAACCTCCGTTAATATTTGATACTTGGTGTATTGAGTTGAACAAAACATTGTTTTTTTTCCTGTAACATCTTACGTTGAAACCTGTACAAACCTTTTGGCCAACCCAATATTTTTAATAATAAATGTTGACTTGGTAGCTGTGTAGAGAGGATGTCACCATAAACGACGAGGCCTGCTGGAAGGTACTAACTTTTTAGTTCCTAAAATTGTTGCTCATTGGAATCATTTGGAATGCTTTTAAAAAAAAGAAGAAAAAAAGATGGCCAGGTCCCTCCATTGAATCAGAATTTCTGCATCCCAGGGGTTATTAAAAGCTTGAATCAGATGATGGCTTTCGGAATAAAGAAAGAGTAGATTTTCAGGAAAGTTAGTAGAATTAAAAGGACTTAGCGATTTGTGAGTAGTCTGGGTGGAATGGACTAAGATGAAGAATAGAGGAGGAGGAAGAACAGCTTTGGGGAGAAGATGAGTGTGAACTAGAGGTTTGGACATCCCAATAGATATTCACTAGGTCCAGCACTCAGGAGACAGGTGGAGGCAAGTATTAGATAAGTGTGCATATTGAAGAGACATGGAGTCAGGTAAGGATTGAGTAGTGTCCGCTGATTGGAATGGTGAAGAACTCTGGAGCCAGACTGAACCTGAATAGTTAGGTCATTCAGTTTCAGGAGGGTCATAGGGAGAAATGATTGGCTGGGAAGTAAGGGCACAGAAACAGGAGCACAGACTTACTTTCCCATGATATATGGAGGAGAGGAAGCAGTAGTTAATTAAACTTTAAATGCATGAATGTTATCTGTCATCCTTGGACAATATTCTAATAAGTGCCTTTTATTTTCAAGGATTATAAACTTCCTCAAATCAGTCTAAATTGAAAGGATTTATCGTAAGCTTTCAAAGTGATCTAAGAACAAGAATTGCTGTACAGTTGGGTCTCTAGACAGTGGGACCTAGAATGGTGTCAGGAGGAGAGGCTTCTCTTTATCTCACACAATTTCATGGACCACCGGCATTTGGTCTCTGCATCTCTGTGTCCGTCTTCCTTGCTGTTGCTTGCTTAGTATGCTCAAGACCTCAGATGGCCATCTGGCCACATGATTCTACTTGCTTTTTACCTTACCTTTGCATAGCCAACTGGCCAGATGTCTCAACTTCTATACCCCAAGAGAAGAATCTAAAATGTCCTCCTTATCTTTTCTTATTGGATCATGTGTACAAGTCTCTGGTTGGCCAATAATTGAGTTGCTTCCTCTGGGTCAAATGTTCACTGCTGATTTAGTCAACTGAGGTTGGGAGTGGAATGAGGTCATTTGATGCTTAAGATTCTTCCTTCTAGGAATTGTGATACCATGAAACACATCTTTTAGAGATCATTCTAGAAATAAGCTTTACTCTGGTTCGGAAACAGTGATTATAATTCTTGTTAGGTTCATTTGGTGCTAGCTAATTTTCTTAACTCTCTAGTTTTTTCTTTAAGAGCTTCTGCACTCTCAAGAAGCAATGGTATTTTGGCTGGATTTACCTCTTATTTACCTCATGGCTGCACTATATATCTGTTTAGTGCCAGTTTGTGTGACTAATTACTCATTTTTCTTCATACTCTGCAATTTAAAGGCCTAAGCTTGAAGTTCAGCAGTAGTTCATTTTTCACAGTGGGGTTTGTTTGTTTGCTTTGCCACTGAGCCATTCTTACTGGTTGCTAGCTAGCCTGTGGATGGCTGCTGTTGGGTCCAGGTGATCACATTTGGTCACTTGGCAATAGATATGGGGTCATATAACCTGATCGTCTTGGACTATGTTCTCAATATGCGCTGTGGTATTGAGGATAGGGTATTCTACATTAGGATAGATCCCTGGCCATTATTGTATGCACTATGATTGATATATTTAATACAATAACATGAATAACCTAGTTGCATAGACATCTGTTTACGGCTCATACCAGTAGATGGAATTTAAAAACACATTTTCCACCTCATTTTCATTTTTAATATTACACTGTGGTTAAGTTCTATATCTTTCCTTTTCTCCTTTGCTTTTCGCTTCTCTTCTCTTCCCAGCTATCTGTAAGGCCTCCTCAGACAGCCATTTTGCTTTTTTGCATTTCTTTTCCATGGGGATTTTCTTGATCCCTGTCTCCTGTACAATGTCACGAACCTCTGTCCATAGTTCATCAGGCACTCTGTCCATCAGGTCTAGTCCCTTAAATCTATTTGTCACTTCCACTGTATACTCATAAGGGATTTGATCTAGGTCATACCTGAATAGTCTAGTGGTTTCCCCTACTTTCTTCACTTTAAGTCTGAATTTGGCAATAAGCAGTTCATGATCTGAGCAACAGTCTGCTCCTGGTCTTGTTTTTGCTGACTGCATAGAGCTTCTCCATCTTTGGCTGCAAAGAATATAATCAATCTGATTTTGGTGTTGACCATCTGGTGATGTCCACATGTAGAGTCTTCTCTTGTGTTGTTGGAATAGGGTGTTTGTTATTACCAGTGCGTTCTCGTGGCAAAACTCTATTAGCCTTTGCCCTGCTTCATTCTGTACTCCAAGGCCAAACTTGCCTGTTATGCCAGGTGTTTCTTGACTTCCTACTTTTGCATTCCAGTCCCCTATAATGAAAAGGACATCTTTTTTGGGTGTTAGTTCTAGAAGGTCTTGTAGGTCTTCATAGAACCGTTCAACTTCAGCTTCTTCGGCGTTACTGGTCGGGGCATAGACTTGGATTACCGTGATATTGAATGGTTTGCCTTGGAAACGAACAGAGATCATTCTGTCGTTTTTGAGATTGCATCCAAGTACTGCATTTTGGACTCTTTTGTTGACCATGATGGCTACTCCATTTCTTCTAAGGGATTCTTGCCCACACTAGTAGATATAATGGTCATCTGAGTTAAATTCACCCATTCAAGTCCATCTTAGTTCACTGATTCCTAGAATGTCAACGTTCACTCTTGCCATCTCCTGTTTGACCACTTCCAGTTTGATGCTGTGAAAGTGCTGCACTCGATATGCCAGCAAATTTGGAAAACTCAGCAGTGGCCACAGGACTGGAAAAGGTCAGTTTTCGTTCTAATCCCAAAGAAAGGCAATGCCAAAGAATGCTCAAACTACCGCACAATTGCACTCATCTCACATGCTAGTAAAGTAATGCTCAAAATTCTCCAAGCCAGGCTTCAGCAATACGTGAACCGTGAACTTCCAGATGTTCAAGCTGGTTTTAGAAAAGGCAGAGGAACCAGAGATCAAATTGCCAATATCCGCTGGATCATCGAAAAAGCAAGAGAGTTCCAGAAAAACATCTATTTCTGCTTTATTGACTATGCCAAAGCCTTTGACTGTGTGGATCACAATAAACTGTGGAAAATTCTGAAAGAGATGGGAATACCAGACCATCTGACCTGTCTCTTGAGAAACCTGTATGCAGGTCAGGAAGCAACAGTTAGAACTGGACATGGAACAAGAGACTGGTTCCAAATAGGAAAAGGAGTACGTCAAGGCTGTATATTGTCACCCTGCTTATTTAACTTATATGCAGAGTACATCATGAGAAACGCTGGGCTGGAAGAAACACAAGCTGGAATCAAGATTGCCGGGAGAAATATCAATAACTTCAGATATGCAGATGACACCACCCTTATGGCAGAAAGTGAAGAAGAGCTAAAGAGCCTCTTGATGAAGGTGAAGGAGGAGAGTGAAAAAGTTGGCTTAAAGCTCAACGTTCAGAAAACTAAGATCATGGCATCTGGTCCCATCACTCCATGGGAAATAGATGGGGAAACAGTGGAAACAGTGTCAGACTTTACTCTTTTGGGCTCCAGAATCACTGCTGATGGCGACTGCAGCCATGAAATTAAAAGACGCTTACTCCTTGGAAGGAAGGTTATGGCCAACCTAGATAGCATGTTTAAAAGCAGAGACATTACTTTGCCAACAAAAGTCCGTCTAGTCAAGGCTATGGTTTTTCCAGTGGTCATGTATGGATATGAGAGCTGGACTGTGAAGAAAGCTGAGCGCCGCAGAATTGATGCTTTTGAACTGTGGTGTTGGAGAAGACTCTTGAGAGTCCCTTGGACTGCAAGGAGATCCAATCAATCCATCCTAAAAGAGATCAATCCTGGGTGTTCATTGGAAGGTCTGATGTTGAAGCTGAAGCTCCAATACTTTGGCCACCTCATGCGAAGGGTTGACTCGTTGGAAAAGACCCTAATGCTGGGTAGGATTGGGGGCGGGAGGAGAAGGGGACGACAGAGGATGAGATGGTTGGATGGCATCACCGACTCGATGAACATGGGTTTGGGTAGAATCCGGGAGTTGGTGATGGACAGAGAGGCCTGGCGTGCTGCAATTCATGGGGTTGCAGAGAGTCGGACACGACTGAGCGACTGAACTGAACTGAACTGTGGTTAAGTTTTACATATGTATGCTAATATAAAAATTTTTCTAGAGTCTCAGTGATACTTTATTTGGGCTTTATTAGCTGAATAATATTTGGATAATGTTTTAAGAATTTCTGTCTTTGTATAGCGCCATGCCAAAATGCACTGTTGTGGGGGATCAATTAAGAGGTAAATCATATTTAGTTAGATCTCTGATAAGGAAGTATATATTTATTTTGTTCTGCAAGGCATTAATTTTTCTGATATAATCTTATTATATCTGTTTGCAACTTCTAAATACTTAAAGCAGTGATTTAGTTTAAAAATATTTAGAAATAATAAAAGAACATATTTTCTGGTTACAAATATAAATCATGTCCATCATGGAAATCTGAGAAGTTCAGAAAAGGAAAATTGAGAAGAAGCCTAGGGCTTGTAGCATAGTGGACTGTTTAACAGCATTTTGAAGTCAGGTGAAATCCCCTCTCTGTGCATTATTACATTTGTAATTTTTTTTAAAAAATATTTATTTTTAATTGGGGGATAATTGCTTTACAGTGTGTTGATTTCTGCTATACATCTACATGAATCAGCCATAGGTATACATATGTCCCCTCCCTCTTGAACCTTCCTCCCACCTCTTCCCACCCTCTAGATTGTTACAGAGCACCAGGTTGAGCTCCTTGCATCAAATAGCAAATTCCCACTGGCCAGCTGTTTACATATGGTAATGTATATGTTTCAGTGCTACTCTGTTTGTCACACCCTATCCTTTCCCTGCTGTGTCGACAAGTCAGTTCTCTACATCTGTGTCTCTATTGCTGCCCTGCAAATGGGTTTCATCAGTACCATTTTTCTAGATTCCATATATGTGCGTTAATATTACAATATTTGTTTTTCTCTTTCTGACTTACTTCACTCTGTGTAACAGGCTCTAATTTCATCCACCTCACTAGAACTGATTCAGATGTGTTTCTTTTTATGGCTGAGTAATTCCATTGTATGTATGTACCACAACTTCTTTATCCAGTCATGTTGATGGACATCTAAGTTGCTTTCATGTTCTGGCTATTGTAAATAGTGTTGCAATGAACATTGGGGTAACGTGTCTTTTAGAATTGTGGTTTTCTCAGGACATAAGCCCAAGGTAGTTTTATTCCTAGTTGTTTAAGAAATCTCCATTCTTTTCTCCATAGTGACTGTATCAATTTACATACCCAACAACTGGGCAAGCGGGTTCCCTTTTCGGCATATCCTCTCCAGTGTTTATTTTTTGTAGATTTTTTGATGATGGCCATTCTGACTGGTGTGAGGTGATACCTCTTTGTAGTTTTGATTTGCATTTCTCTTTTAATAAGTGATGTTTATGAGCTGTATGTCTTTATCTGCATATCTTTGGTGAAATGTTTGTTTAGGTCTTCTGCCCATTTTTTGATTGGGTTGTTTGTTTTTCTGATATTGAGTGGCATGAATTGCTTGTATGTTTTGGAGATTAATCCTTTGTCAGTTGCTTCATTTACAACTATTTTCTCCCATTCTGAGGATTGTCTTTTCATCTTGTTTATGGTTTCCTTTGCTATGCAAAAGCTTTCAAGTTTAATTAGGTCCTATTTGTTTATTTTTGTTTTTATTTCCATTACTGTAGGAGGCAGTCATAGAGAATCTTGCTGTGATTTATGTCAAAGAGTATTCTGCCTGTGTTTTCCTCTGAGAGTTTTATAGTTTCTGGTCTTATATTTAGGTCTTAAAGTTTTGGTTTTAAATTTAACCCCAGAGGCAAAGGCTTGATCTCTGGCCATGGAACCAAGATCCCACAGGTTGTTTGTTATGGCAATTTGTTGTTGCTCAGTTGTGTCCAACTCTTTGTGACAGCCTCTTCATTCTTACTGGAATGGCAATAATAGGGATTAAAACAAACAAAAAAGAAATAACCAAGAAATAAAAAACGTACCCCAGACAAATAGTAAATGCAAAATCGGACAAATAGAAACAAAAGCAAAGGGACATGCCCCCCACCCCCCCAGACATACACACCAACAAAACCAAAGCAATCCAAAGAAGACAAAATGTAAGAGTGACCTGGTGAGCAAATGAAACCAAAAGTATGGATCAATTAAAAACAAAACCAACTAAAACACAAAACAGAAAACAAGACCAAAACAGAGTGCTAACTGTGGAATAAAGCAAAGCAAACAAACTAACAAACATAGTAAAAAAAAAAAAAAAAAAAAAAAAAATTAAAAAATACCAAAAAGTTAAATAGTCTGTAAAAAAGGTTTGTATAATTAAAGAACAACAAGAAAGAAAAAAAATGAAAAACCTCTCAGAACCGCAGAAAGCCAGCATAGAAGTATATAAAGGAAATAAAACTGTGATTAAGAATAAAGTTCTCAAATGTCTAGAGTTAATAATAAAAACAACCAGAGCAACAAAGAGGGAAAAAATCCAGAACAAGCTACAGAACAAATTAAAATGTAAGAATAACAGTAACTATTTTTTCAGGTCTCAGCTGTCAGTGTCCTCGTCCGTCCCCCCGCCCCCCGCCTCGTGACCCACAGCCTGCCTCCCTCCACCTAGCTAGCAGGCCCTCCAGTACTAGGGCGGGGCTGGTCTCTGGACCCCCTCTGGGGACAGCTGGGCCCTGCTTCTGTGTGTTCTTGCCTCCAGTGTCCACAGCTGCCAGATATAGGGTGTTTTCTTTCTACTGAGTTCCCCCCCGCCCCACTCCCTTTCCCCAGTGTGTAGCCCTTTATATGTATCTCAGATACCAGTAAGGTACATTTATTGCAGTGGACACTTTGGTGTGGGACATAGCCCGCTTCAGGATAGAGGCACATTGTTTTAATTGCTTGGAATCATGGCTTCCTCATCCAAGTTTCTGTCCCCTTCCTGGAAGCAGCCTACATTTCATCCCTGGTTGATGTAGGGATGCAAAGAATCATCCTCTTGTCTTTGTTAGAGACTAATATGAAGGGTCATTCCAGCTTTAGGACTTCTAGTAGGATTCCTGAGACTGCTGTTACAACTGTGTTATTCATCAGTACTGTTCAACTTCTCCCTTGGTCCGGTCTTGCTGCCTCTGTGTCCGCACAAGTGTTCTTGAGAGCGCGTTCCAATAAACCTGCTTGCAGATTTCCGTCTCAGACTGTTTCCTTGGGAACCTGAATTACAAGTCATCTGCTATTTGGATAGTCTTTCTCAGGGATTTTTGCTTTATAAGAGATGATACTATTCAGGATGGATTTTAATTTTATGAATTCTGTGTTCTTCTTTGAAACTGACATTCTACATATCTTTTATAACAAGAATTCATAGCCAGTAGATTAGAATTTTTATTAGATTCTGGAATTTTACATAGTAGTTCTTCAACACATTCTGGAATTTTTGAGATGGCCAACAGATTCTTTAGGAAATTTTATTATTCCTCTTTCCTAGTTCTTCTCTCAGGTATTTTTTAGACTTAAAAAATGAAAAATGGTGCAAGATGGATGGTAGGATGGTAGTAGGAGTGTGGGTTGTTATTGGGGTGGTGGTGAGACAGCACTGTTGTCCCCCGCTACCCCGAGAACCCTGAGACAAGTAGGACAAGTAGGGCTGTGTTGAGCCTTGACGCCTAGGGTGTGGGCCCTGGTGCAGCCGCTGCAGGTGCAGATCGTGGTGGTCGTAGCAGATATTCAAATGAGAACTTTGAAGACCACAGTGGAGAAGGGTTCCATGTGAACAGCAATTGAGCATGGGTCAGTTGGTCCTGAGAGGTAGGTAGCAAGTGCCTAAAATAAAAAAAAAATAAAAAAAAAAAGTCTTTTTAGAACTAGACTATGAATTCTTATTTTGATATATATTTTTTGTGTCTGTCCATATTTATTGAATCAAGACCATATTTAATCAAGTCTAAACTTGCTTAAAATATGTAGATCAGTTTTAATTATATGTTAGATATTTAAAAACTGTTGGATATTAAAGTCTTTCATTTCACTTAGTATCAAGTTAATTGTTTGATGTTTGTAAACTCAATTTAGTTACAAGTAACTTAATTTGTAATTTGTTTTGATATTCTCTCTCTCTTATTGACTTGGCTACTTTTTTTTCCTGACTTGACTGCTTTCATGTAACTACTAATAATTAGTAACTAAATTTTAGAGTTTTGAAAGTAACTACAAGAAAGCTAAGTATATATGAAGATTGGAAATATATTTGACCTTGTTTCTATGGGCATGCTTTTAAGTTAGCCAGTTAAGGGCCCACGTGAATCATGGAATGAGAATTTTGGACCTAGAAGGACCCATGATCTTGTCCTATACCTATACTTTGTCATTGAAGAAGTTGAGATTAGAGAAATTAAGTGTCTTGATGGATATAAGAGAGATGGCCAAGAAATATTTGCAATAGTAAGGATATTGAATTAGGACTTGGGGACCTAAGTCTTAATTATAACTCTGTCATTAGATAGTGTAGTGATTTCAGGTAAGCCAGCTCTAGTTACTTTCTAGAACTTTGTTTCCTCATCTACGAGTATTACAGTTGGAATGTGATTTCTGAATTGTTTTCCAGCTTTTAAATCTTGATTCTAGGTCTTTTTTTTAGGAGCAGTGCTCTTAGTAATAATGTAAGTATCTACTTTTCATACTTTTCATGGGGTTCTCAAGGCGAGAATACTGAAATGGTTTGCCATTCCCTTCTCCAGTGGACCACATTTTGTCAGAACTCTCCACCATGACCCGTCTGTCTTGGGTGGCCCTGCCTGGCATGGCTTGTAGTTTCACTGAGTTAGCCAAGGCTGTGGACCATGTGATCAGTTTGATGGTGACTGTAGCCATGAAATTAAAAGACGCTTACTTCTTGGAAGAAAAGCTATGACAAACCTAGACAGCATATTAAAAAGCAGAGACATTACTTTGCCAACAAAGGTCCGTCTAGTCAAAGCTATGGTTTTTCCAGTAGTCATGTATGGGTGTGAGAGTTGGACTATGAAGAAAGCTGAGCGTGGAATAATTGATGCTGTTGAACTGTGGTGTTGGGGAAGACTCGTGAGAGTCCCTTGGACAGTAAGGAGTTCAAACCAGTCCATCCTAAAGGAAATCAGTCCTGAATATTCATTGGGAGGACTGATGCTGAAGCTGAAACTCCAATACTTTGGCTACCTGACACAAAGAACTGACCCACTGGAAAAGACCCTGATGCTGGGAAAGATTGAAGGGAGGAGAAAGGGATGACAGAGGATGAGATAGTTCGATGGCATCACTGACTTGTTGGACATGAGTTTGAGCAAGCTCTGGGAGTTGGTGATGGACAGGGAACCTGGCGTGCTGCAGTCCATGGGGTCACATAGAGTCAGATAAGATTGAGCGACTGAACTGAACTGAAGTATCTACTGTTAATAGTAGATCTAACAAATGCCAGGTGCTGATTTAAACATTTTATGTGTGCTGTTTCATTTAATCCTCACAACAGTTCCGTAAGGCTGACATTATTAGTTCTACTTTGCAAATGGAAATTTGGGACTTACAGAGCTTGAGTACTTTTACAAAGCTTCCAAGTAGGTAAACTGGAAGTTGCATGTAGGTCTGTGTGGCTCTTAACTACTCTATTCTGAATCAGTATTCCTAGATTTAGATGTACTTTTGTTTTTGGAACACTTGACTTGCTATGCTGAAAGCAAGAGCCAATTGTATTTAGATAGGACTTCCCTGGTGGCTCAGATGGTAACGAATCTGCCTGCAATGCAGGAGACCCGGAATGGATCCCTGGATCAGGAAGATCCCCTGGAGAAGGGAATGGCCACCTGCTCTAGTATTCTTGCCTGGAGAATCCTATGGACAGAGGAGCCTGGTGGGCTACATCCATGGGGTCACAAAGAGTTAGACATGACTGAACAACTAACACTCTCTACTTTCATGCTTCTCACCCTGTTTTCTGGGATACTGTATTTATTTTTTTAAAATTCTATATCACTAGGTTAGACAGGGGGACTTAGGATGCAGCAGTGTGTTGTGTGCTGGCACTTGAGAAATTTTGGAGTGGGCTGGAATCAGGTGCAACAAGGGAGATATAGCCTCTTAGAGACCACTTACAAAGGCAAATTGAATAGAGATTGCACTCAATTCAGCATTAATAATTGAATAACATGGGTGACTATTTGCATGCTTATTAAAGTTGTTGATGACTCTAGGTTAGGTGGAATTGCTCACTTTTAAAAGAACAGGACTTGTTTCAGTTGAAAGCTGATATAAATGAATTAGGGTTAAATGTGGTATATTTGTAAAGAAGCTTACTATTGTACATGGATTTATGGTGGATAGAAAAACATCTGTGGAGTCATATGGTGGGTCAAGATCATATTGCAAAAGCCTGAGTAAGCCTTCTACATCAGGATTTGGTATAGATCAGGGTATATTCAATTTTAAGAAGAAGGTGTAGAAATGACAAGGAATTCAGAGGAAAAAATTAATTACAAAGATGAGTTGTAAGACAAGTTTAAAGGCATTAGAGTTACAATGAAGATAAGAACGAAGAGTAATAGTGTCCATTTTCAAGGCTGAAGTTTGAGAGCAAGCTGCTGCTGCTGCTAAGTCGCTTCAGTCGTGTCCAACTCTGTGCGACCCCATGGACGGCAGCCCACCAGACTCCTTCGTCTCTGGGATTCTCCAGGCAAGAATATTGGAGTGGGTTGCCATTTCCTTCTCCAGTGCGTGAAAGTGAAGTCGCTCAGTCGTGTCCGACTCTTCGCGACCCCATGGGCTGCAGCCTACCAGGCTCCTCCGTCCATGGGGTTTCCCAGGCAAGAGTACTGGAGTGGGGTGCCATTAGGAAAGGACTTAAGAGGCAAATTTTATGTGAAGCTTGAGGCTGACAGGAGTTAAGGATTAGTAAGCATAGAAGCTATAAAGTGAGAAATAGAAGGTCCTTCCCAGTAATCATTCCTAATAGCTTCTTGTATATTTTTCCACAAAGTTTTAATGCATATATATGTTAATGTTATGCAGTATGATCATACTCTTCTAACAGTTTGATTTTTTTTTTCCCAGTTAATATAGTTTGGAGAGCTTTCAGTATCAGCACTTTCAGAACTGTCTCTTTTATTCTTTATTTTTAATAACCACATTATATTTTATTATATGGCTTACTCAAATTTAATCATTTCTCTGTTGAAGGACATTTAGTTTGTTTCCAGTTTTGTTGATACATAACACTGCAGTAAACATGCTTGTATATATACATGCTTGTATACAAGATCATTTAATGAAATTGTCGACTAGGTAATTTCCTAGCAGTGAGTCAAAGGGTATATACAATTTTGGATTTAGTTACACCTCCCCAGTGGCTGAGTGGTAAAAAAATTCCGCCTGCAATGCAGCAGACACGGGTTTGATCCCTGGGTTGGAAAGATCCCCTAGAGAAGTAAATGCAACCCGCTCCAACGCACTCTGCCTGGGAAATCCCATGGACAGAGGATGGGGTCTCAAAAGAGTTGGACGTGACTTAATGACTAAACAGCAACATTCCCACAAGCAGTATTTGAGAGTGATGGTTTCCCAACACTCCACAAAAGAGTATTGTCAAAGAGAAAAAAAAAATCTTGATCTTTACTTAGATACCCTGAAAACTAGAGTGGCAGTTTAGTTCTTCTAGTCTCTTGTTTAACTTTAGTTCAGTTCAGTCGCTCAGTCGTGTCCGACTCTTCACGACCCCATGGACCACAGCATGCCAGGCCTCCCTGTCCATCACCAACTCCCAGAGTTTACTCAGACTCATCTCCATTGAGTCGATGATGCTATCCAACCATCTCATCCTCTGTCGTCCCCTTCTTCTGCCTTCAATCTTTCCCAGCATCAGGGTCTTTTCAAATGAGTCAGCTCTTCGCATCAGGTGGCCAAAGTATTGGAGTTTCAGCTTCAACATCAGTCCTTCCAATGAACACTCAGAACTGATCTCCTTTAGGATGGACTGGTTGGATGTCCTTGCAGTCCAAGGGGCTCTCAAGAGTCTTGTTTACCTTAGAAAGTTAAAAAAAGAATCTATGGAAAAGAGAATAATGTAAATCTTGGAGGAGTTATGTTAATTCTTTTTATGTATGAGAAGTATTGTGTAGTAAACTTAGGTGGATGCTTTTATTGTGTCCTTACTGGGAAATTTGATAAATACCTCAGTCTTACAGGACTCCCATCCTCAAAAAGATTTCTTTCTTTTGTGGAGAAGATACAATGTTATATCTGTTGTATCTAATTGTATCTGTTGTGATGCTGTTTAGTTGTGAAGTGTGTCTGATTCTTTTGGACCTCATGAACCCACCAGGCTCCTCTCTCCATGGGATTTTCCAGGCAATAATACTGGAGTAGGTTGCCGTGCCCTTTCCCAAATTCTATCTGTTGCATAATAAACCATCTCCAAACTTTGGCTTTCACTTAAAACCAACACATTTTATTTGCTCTATATTCTGTAGATCAACAGTTGGGGCTAGGTTAAGCTGAATGATTTTTCTGCTGGTCTCTCTTAGAGTTACTAATACAGCTTTGCTTGGGATGATATTCTAACATAGTCTGTGTCAGGTTGCCAGTAGTATTCATTGGGTCACATGTGTTCAGTTAGCCTGGGCTTATATGGTGATAAAGGAGTTTCCAGCAATGAGTGAGCAAATCCCACTGTGCACTCTACTTTACCGTATTTGCTATACTACCATGAGGCAGGGCAAGTCTCATGGCCAGAGCCCATATGGGAGAGGCTTATGCATGAAAATTACAAGGGCATTAAAACATAGGTGTGATTTATTGACGGTCATTACTGTAATAGTCTACCACCACTTTCTTCTTCCTTGTATTATGAGTGTTACGGAAGTATGAATAAGAAATATAATAGTTTAAAGGACAGAAAGATTTTTCATCTAAGGAAAAGTTTTATGATATCACAAGTTGGAAAAAGACTAATTTCATAAATAGTTGCAAACTTGATTTTCTAGATTTTTATTTCTTCTACATATATTAGCTGATATTTTTCTGTAAAGAACTTTTCCGTTTAAACCTGGACTATTTGGTTGCCATGCATTTCAAAGATGGTCAGGACACATGCTTAGTTCTTTTTCTTTAATTATGAATTTTCATAATAAGAGTTGATACTCTAAAAGTGATCAGTGAGGCTTGCTTTTTTGTCTTTTTCGTTTGAACTCATGGAATTTTTAGTACGAATCTTCATGGACTCAAGAATTCATATACAGCGGGTTTCAGTTGATTGAAGCCGCTGTGGTTTTCAGATGCGCACCTTGTCCCAGCTTTACCTAGGAAGTGCATTTAAGGTGGCCTTTGTCATTTTGACAGGACCTTGTTAAGTATTTGATAACTTACTTCCTTTATGGCACAACATGTCCCAGATTCATCTAGTTAGATTTCTCCTCCAGGCTGGACTCATCCATTTCTAGAGAGTCTGGGTTCCTTTTAATAGGAAATGCTATTTAAATACCACTGTCTGGGCACTTAGAGTACTCAATTGCTTCTGTGTTGCCATTGCTTTTAAGCATTGACAATAAGAACTAGGATATACATGCATACACAGATATTTAAAAAGCAAGAAAAGAGAAAAAAATAAAAAGCAAAACAGCATGGGGTCAAATTAAATATTATAAAATATTTTCCCTTTGAGTTTATATTTTTAAATTTTATACTGAATATCTTGGCTCTTAACCTTGACATAATTATTTTTTCCTAAAATATATATATATATAATAATTTTAATAATACTAGCATTACTATTAGTAAACTTACTGAATCAGTTTTACCAAATTTTATTTAGCATTTCTTTTTGTCATTATACTATAGCTCACTAAGGCTATATAGTCAAAATACTGTTCTTAAAACACTTGAAATAGTTCTCTGTGTGACTATACCATTAACTTGAGATTCAGTTAGTTTTAAAATTTAAAAATTGTGGTAAGATAAAATTTAGCATTTTTATCATTTTAAAGTGTACAATTTTGTGGCATTAAGTACATTCGTAATGTTGTACAACCATTACACCTATCTATTTACAGACTGTTTTTATCATTCCCAAACTGAAACTCTCTACCATTATTCCCCCAACCTCTAGCCTCTGGTAATCATTATTTTACTTTCTGTCTTTATGAATTTGATTATTTTAGGTACTCATATTAGTAGAGTCATATATATTGGTCCTTTTGTGTCTGGCTTATTTCATTTAGCCTAATGCTTCCTGTATTCATCCATGTAGCATGTATAGAATTTCATCCCTTTGAAAGGCTAGATAATATTCTGTTGTATTTATATACCACATTTTGTTTATCCATACATCCATTGGTGGACTTTTGGGTTTTTTGACTTTTTTTTTGTTTACACATTTTAGTTGTTGTGAATAATGCTTCTATGAACATTGGTGTATAAATATCAATTTGAATTCAGTTAGGCTTTAGCCACGGTTTTAAATAAATGAGGATTATTATTAACTCAGCTAGAGAATATAGGAGGAAAAGAAAACTTTTTTCCTGGGATGGTAAAGAGTTGAGGTAAGTGATTTGATTTTTGGATATGATTCATTTGGGGTCCTTTGGGAAATCAGTTAGAAAGCAACTGAAAATGTGGTGAAGAGATACAGGGTGCTAAATTAAGTTTCTTTAATAATCCAGGAGAGAGATGATGACATCCTGAACTGAGTTAATGACAAAGAAGATGAAGAAAGGATAGATTAAAATTTGTGTAGGTGATTGAATTAGTGATTGGCTGTGAAGGTTAGGGAAGAGAGGAACTAAGGATAATGCTTTGAATTTAGGCAAGATGGGTGTGTGATTTTTCTGTAATTTTGGGTAGAGAATACAAATGGATAAAAGTTTGTGAGAAAAGATAATGAATTTGATTTTGAATAAAATGGCTTGAGATATTTAGCAAGATAGGAAAATTACATGAATTTGAAGTTCGGCAGAGATCTCGATTAGATTTATTTAATAAAATTTTATTTTTGGCTGCATTGGAGGATAATTAAAATTAAGGGAGTAAATGAGATCACCTAACAATGAACAGTGCTGAGATTGAGCATGAAAATTCCCTGCGAAGTGCTGTAGTGCTTTCCATGAAATAAAAAAAATTGTCATTTGCAAACATACCTTCTCAGTTTATCTGTATGTGCTAAGTTCTTACCTCTTAATAATAGTAAAGAGGTAATTAAGGCCCTAAGAAATCTCTGATTATCCATTTATAGTACAAAGATCAGGTAATGTATTTAAAGCACCCTTCTTAAGGTCTGAATATAGTAGATGGCTTTTCAGAGTGTTTGAATTTGTGAAAATTTTCCTAATTGGTCTTTATGATAAGCAGAGGGTGCAATAAAATGACAAAATCAATGCTGAAAGGTGCATTTTGTAAGAAGTTCTTACAGATGTCTTGTAAGTCTCCAAGCTTCTGAGGTGGTTATGTCATTTAATTTCCAATACTTGTATCCTTTCCAGTTTCAGAAATAATTTTGCTAAGTATAAGGTGTATTTAGTATCCTACATTTTTTTTCCCAAAGATTTTCGTAAAAGCAGTAATTTATTTCTAGTCAGCTCACCTTTTCTCAGCAATTAATCTGTTATCAAGTCAGCCTTAGCTGATTTGCCTTGCTTCCAGTCTAGTTTCAGCTAGAGAGGTGTGGCTTGTGCATTACTTTAAATTCAGCATTTACTACATCTCTTCTGTGTGCAAAGACAAGTTATCCTTTTACTTGATTTTAGTGCTTTGAAGATAGGTAAATTTTAGAGATGTGGTTCTTTATTTTAAGTAGCAATTAGGTTGTAGAACTGTTTTATGTTCTCAATGAAATTCTTGCCCTCTTCCTGCTTGAACTTCTCTGGAATGAAGTCATATGTAGCGGGTTTGGGGTGCGGGGAGTCAGATGCAGGGAGAGAATTTTGGAAGCTCTGACTCAGTGTATCACCAGATATTAGAAAAACTTTTGTCATCCATCTACAAAATAGATGTTTCTTATATACTCCTAGGTGTTTTTGATTCTGTTTTTCTTTGCTGTTAGATTTTCAGTCATAACTGGAAGACATAGTTATTGGTTGCTTTGGATTATAGCAGTGTAGTTATGTTCAATAAACAACTAGTCTGAAATAGATAAAATACGAATTTCAAAAAAACTTGATGTTGTTAAAACTTCTATGATAGTAATACCTTTCAAGGTATTGCATACAGTAAACAATAACTTTTTCACCCCCCAGTTAAGTGCTGTTCTTAGGGCTTCCCTGGTGGCTCAGCTGGTAAAGAATCTGCCTGCAATGTGGGAGACCTGAGTTTGATCCCTGGGTTGGGAAGATCCCCTGGAGAAGGGAAAGGCTACCCACTCCAGTTTTCTGGCCTGGAGAATTCCAAAGGGGAAGAGGGTCGCAAAGAGTCAGATAGGACTGAGCGACTTTCACTTTCACTTTTTTTTAAAAGCCTGTATGTGATTTTTGAAAGCAGTTTTTGTAGAGACTGATGCTTTTTGTTGATCTTATAGTTGTTGGTAGTAGGAATTATTTTTACATTATCAACAACCTAGAGTAGCCAGATATTCTACAGGCATCTATTCTTACTTCGTTGAAATAAATACTTTAAATACCATATAAACTTTTTTCCCCATGTTTTCAAAATTTGATCTGTTTGGCTGGTGCCACTAAGCATTAGTGATAGGTGTTTGATAACTATAATCATCTGGATCTTTTTACAAGCCCAAATATTTTTTAATTTAAAAAAAATCTGAAAATTAAAAAAAATATGACTACACTAATGAAGAGATGGGCAGGTGGTTAATTAAATCATCAATACAAATCTTATCCTTTCAATTACCTAGGGGAAAAGCAGTAATAACAAATATAACCCTGACATAAAACACATCAGTCTCTTATGACCTTTCAGTCTCTGTGTTTGTATCTTTACATAATTGAAACCATAACCATATATCCAAACTTTGTATTTTTCCCTCTTGCAAATTTACCATTATATCACATACATTGTAATTTCTTTATGTAGTCTTCACCCTGTCACTGAAAAAAATTTTTTCACCGTGCTACATAGCATGTGGGACCCTAGTTCCCCAACCAGGGATTGAACCCACCATGCCTCCTGCAGTGGAAGCTTGGAGTCTTAACCACTGGACCATCCTTGTCATTTTTAATTGTTAGGTTTGTTGAGTTGGGTATGTCACAATTTAATTAACCTGTTCTTTGTTTTGAACAGTTGGCTTGTAATTTTTTACTTAAAAAATTTAAAAATTATATAAGCTTGAAGTGTATAGCACTGAAATTTGACATCTGTGTACACTACAAGGGATCACCCCCACAAGTGTAGTTGCACCCATCACCATACATTTGATCCCCTTCACCTGTCTTGCCCACCTCCCAATCCCCTTTCCCTGTGGTAACCACTAATCTCTTCTCTGTATCTTTGAGTTTTAGTTTTTATTTGTTCACTTGTTTTGTTCTTTTAGATTCCATGTATGAGCAAAATCATATGGTGTTTGTCTTTCTCTGAGTGACTTCATTTACAAATGGGCAAAATTTCATTTATTTTTTTTAAATGGCTTAGTAGTCCAGTGTGTATGTCTGTGTATGCCACATCGTCTTTATCCATTCATCCTTTAATGGGCATTTAGGTTTTTAAATATCTTGGCTAGTGCAAATAATGCTGTAATGTATAGGGGTGTGTGGATCTTTTTGAATCAGGGTTTTTTTTTTTTTGATACATACGCAGAAGTGGAATAACTGGGTCATACTGGTAGTTTTTAGTCCTAATTTTTTGAAGGCCCTCCATACTGCTTTTCATAGTGGCGGCACCAGTTTATAGTCCCACCACTAGTTTGCAGCATTCCTTTCTCTCCTCAGTTTCTCAGACATTTACTTCTTGTCTTTTCTGATAGGTGTGAGGCGTTACGTCACTGTGGTTTTGATTTCCATTTCTCTAAAAATTAGTGATAGCATCCTTTCATGTGCCTCTTGGCCATCCATGTGTCTTCTTTGGAAAACTGTTCAGATTCTCTGACATTGTTGAGTTGTGCAGGTTCTTTGTAGATTTCAGATATTAACCCCTTATTGGCTGTATGATATGCAAATATCTTTTCCCATTCAGTAGGTTCCTTTTTTGTTTTGATGATGATTTCCTTTGCTGTGCAGAAACTTTTTAATTTGATATAGTCCCTTTTATTTTTGCTTTTCTTTCCCTTGCCTTGGGAGTCAGAGCCACAAAAATATTGCTAAGACTGATGTCTAAAGTTTTCATGGTTTCAGGTCTTACATTCAAGTCTTTAATCCCTTTTGAGTTAATTGCTTCGTTCTTTTGCATGTGGCTGTCCATTTTCCCCAGCACCATTATTGAAGCTACTTTCTTTTCTCCACGGTATGTTCTTTGCTTCTTTTTCATAAATTAATTTTTTATACATGTGTAGTTTTACATTTTTATGCTCTCAATTCTTTTATTGATCTGTGTGTCTGTTTTTGTGCTGGTACCATACTGTTTTTATTACTGTAGCTTTACATGTGTTAGTTGCTCAGTTGTATCCAGCTCTTTGCAACCCCATGGACTATAGCCTGCCAGGCTCCTCTGTCCATGGAATTCTCCAAGCAGGAACATAGGAGTGCATACCATTCCCTTCTCCAGGGAATCTTCCTAATACAGGGATTGAACCCGGGTCCTCTGCATTGTAGGCAGATTCTTTACCATCTGAGCCACCAGGGAAGCCTTGGTAGCTTTAGAGTACAGTTTGAAACCAGGGAGCATGATACCTCCAGCTTTTTTCTTCTTTCTCAAGATTATTTTGACTATTGGGGTTTTCTTTTGGGGGGATTCTATACACATGTTAGAATAATTTGCTCTAGTTTTGTGAAATATGCCATTGGGAGTTTTGATAGAGATTGCATTGAATCTGTAGATTGCCGTGGGGAATATGGATATTTAAACGATGTTTCTCCAGTCCATGAATACAAAATATCTTTCCATTTGTTTGTGTCTTCTTCAACTTCATTCATCAGTGTCTTTTTAAAAAAATTTGTTTATTTATTTTTGGCTGTGCTGGGTCTTGATTGCTGCACTGGCTTTTTCTCTTGTTGCGGTATGTGGGCTTCTCATTGTGGTGGCTTCTTGTTGCAGAGCACAGACTCCAGGGAGCTCGAGATTCAGTAGCTGTGGCATGTGGCCTCAGTAGTTGCAGCTCCCAGAATCCAGAGCATAGGCTAAACAGTTGTGGCACATGGGCTTAGCTGCTCCACAGCATGTGGGATCCTCCCAGACCAGGGATCAGACCCGTGTCTCCTGCATTGACAGGTGGATTCTTTACCACTGAGCCACCAGGGAAGCCCCCATCTGTGTCTTATAGTTTTCATTGTGCAAAGTTTTTCACCTCCTTGGTTGAATTTATTCTTAGGTATTTTATTCTTTTTGGTGCAGTCATACATGGGGTTGTTTTCTTAATTTTTCTTCCTGATAGTTCATTATTGGCCTAGATATGCCACAGATTTCTCTGTATGTTGATTTTGTACTTTGTGACTTCACTGAATTCATTTATTATATTTATTAGTGCCAATAGTTTGTGTGTGTGTATGTAATCTTTAGGGTTTTCTTTATGTATCATGTTATCTGCAAATAGTGTGCCAGTTTTACTTTCTGATTTGGAAGCTTGTTACTTCCTTTTTTTTTCTTTTCTTGCCTAATTGCTTTGCCTAGGAATTTCAAGGCTATGTTGAAAAAAAGTGGTAGTAGTGGGCCTCCTTGTCTTGTTTCCTGATCTTAAGAGGAAAAGCTTTCAGTTTTCACTGTTTAGTGTGATATCAGCTGTGGATTTGTCATATAGGGCCTTTATTATGTTGAGTTATGTTTCTTCTGTACCCACTTTGTTGAGCGTTTTATCATAAATTGATGTTGAATTTTGTCAAATGATTTTTCTGTATCTATTGAGATGACCATATAATTTTTATCTTTCATTTTGTTAATGTGATGTATCATATTGATTTTGTGGATGTTGAGCCATCCTTGCATCCCTGGAATAAATTTTGCTTAATCATGGTGTATACTTCTTTTAATGTATTGTTGGATTCAGTTTGCTAATATTTTGTTGAGGATTTTTGCATATGTTTTTATCAAGGATGCTGCTGCTGCTGCTGCTGCTGCTGCTGCTAAGTCGCTTCAGTCGTGTCTGACTCTGTGCGACCCCATAGACGGCAGCCCACCAGGCTCCGCCATCCCTGGGATTCTCCAGGCAAGAATACTGGAGTGGGTTGCCATTTCCTTCTCCAGTGCATGAAAGGGAAAGTGAAAGTGAAGTCGCTCAGTCGTGTCCGACTCTTAGCGACCCCATGGACTGTAGCCTACCAGGCTCCTCCGTCCATGGGATTTTCCAAGCAAGAGTACTGGAGTGAGGTGCCATTGCCTTCTCCGTTATCAAGGATATTGGCTTGTTATTTTTTATTTTTATTTTTTTGTGGTTTCCTTGACTGGTTTTCATTAATGCTGGCTTCATAGGATGTGCTTGGAAGGCTTCCCTGCTTTTCAGTTTTTGGGAAGAATTTGAGAAGGATAGGTATTAAATCTTTGAATATTTTGTGTAATTCATTAGTGAAGCTGTCTGCTCTGTGCTTTGGTTTGTTGGGAGATTTTTGATTGCTGTTTCAATCTCTTTAGTAGTAATTGGTCTATTCAGATGTTCTATTTCTTCATGATTTAGTCTTGAAGATTGTGTGTTTTTAGGAATGTATCCATTTGTCTTAGGTTGTCCAGTTTGTTGGAGTATATTCATATATCATAAGAAATCCTTTGTATTTCTGTGTGTTAGTTGTAACATCTCTTCTTTCATATCTGATCTTATTTGAGTCCTCTTTTTTTCCCCTGGTGAGTTTAGCTAAATGTTTGGCAGGTTTTTTTTTTTTTTAAATCTTTTCAACCAACTGGGTTAGTTTCATTGACCTTTTATAGTGTGTGTGTGTATGTTTAATCTCTGTTTCATTTCTCTCCTTTATTTCCTCCCTTCTACCAATTTTGGGCTTCGGTTGTCCCTTTCTAGTTCCTTTGGGAGTAAGGCTAGACTGCTTATTGGGGTTTCTTATTTCTTGATGTGAGACTGTACTGAATTTAGTCCCTTTACATTTAAGGTAATTACAGATAATCATGTGCTTATTGCTGTTTTGTTAATTGTTCTCTGGCTGTGTTTATAGTTCCTATCCGTTCTTCCTTTCTTCTCTCTTTTCGTGTTATGGTGTGAATTTTGTTTTCTTAGTGTCATGTTTAGATTCTTTTTTCATTTTCTTTTGTATATTTTCTGTAAGTTTTTTCCTTGTGGTTACTGTAAGGTTCACCTATGACTGTTCTATGTAAGTAGTAGCCTGTTCTAAGTTGCTGGCAACTTAAATTAGAAATCATTCCAAAGCTTTATCTTTTACTCTCTCTTGATGTTTTATACCTTTGATGACACATTTTATTTCTTCTTATGCATCTTTTAACCAATTAGTGTAATTTTAAGTTGTTTTTAGTACTTTCGTCTTTTAACCTTTGTGCTTGCTTTATAAGTCATTGATCCTCTACCTTTATCATGTATTTACCTTTAGCAGTGAGATTTTTTTTTACTTTCATTTTTTTAAAATTAATTAGTGCCATTTCTTTTCATCTTAAAGAAGTCCCATTAATATTTCTTGTTAGATCAGTTCAGTGGTGATGAACATGTTTAGTTTTTGCTCATCAAGAGTTTTCTTGATCTCCTTCAATTCTGAATGAAAACTTTGCTGGGTAGAGAATTCTTTTTTTTGGCTGTGCTGGGCTGCTTGTGTGATCCTAGTTCCCTGACCAGGGATTGAACTGTCGCCCCTTGCATTGGAAGCGCAGAGTCTTAACCACTGGACTGCCAGGGAAGTCCCCAGGTAGAGAATTCTTGTTTGAAGTTTTTTTCTCTTAGCACTTTGAATATGATATGACACTCCTTTCTGCCTTTAGAGACTCTACTGAAAAATCTGCTATAGTATTATAGGGTTTCCCTTGTACATAACGATGTGTTTTTGTCTTGTTACTTTTAGGATTCTCTCTTGATTCCTTTTACAGTTTTAATTATAGTGTGTCTTGTGTCTCATTGGGTTCATCTTATTTGGATAATTCTCTGTGCTTCCTGGACCTGAATATCTGTTTTCTTCCCCCAGTTAAGGATGTTTTTAGCAACTGTTTCTTTAAATAGGTTTTCTGTCCCTTTCTTTTCTTTCTTGCACCCCCTATAATGCAAATGTTATTCTGCTTGATGTTGCCCTAAAGGCCCTGTAAAGTGTCTTCACTTTTTAAAATACTATCTTCATTTTTCTGCTCTGTCTGGGTGAGTGCCATTGTCTTATCTTCCTGCTGGCTGATTTGTTTTTCTACTTAATCCAGTTTGCTGTTGAACCCCTCTAGCATATTTTTCAGTTATAACTTCTGTTATCTATTTGTTGAAGTTCTCACAATGCTAATTTTTTCTTCACCTGTATTTGGCTGCTGGTCTTTATGACCGTTCCTTTTGAACTTCTTATCAGGTAGATTGCTTATCTCCATATTGTTCTTTTTTTGAGGTTCTGTCTTACTCTTTAGATTGGAATATCTTTATCTCCTCATGTTGCCTATTTCTTTGTGTTTGTTTCTATATATTAGGTATATCAGCGGTCTCTCCTAGTCTAGAAGGAGTGGCCTTATTTAGGAGATGTCCTGTGGGTCTCAGAAGCACAATTCTGCCTGGCCACCAAAGCCAGGTGCTTAAGGGGTGTCTCCTATGCATGCAGTTGGTGGGGTCACAGTTGCAGTGGGGTGCTGGTGGGCAGGGCTGTTGCTTGGCCAGCTATGAGACCCAGCCGAGGTACAGTGCTCTCCCACTGGTGCTGATAGGTTGGGTGGAGGATTCCAATATGGTGCCTGCCAGCGTTAGTATAGCAGGGTAGCCTGAGATCACATAAATGGCTCCTTCCAGTGACTCAGACCATGTGGAGCATTCCAGCTGGTTCCTTTCTCTACAGCAGATGTTTCAAGATGAGTAGGTGAGTCCCCTCACCTATGGTCCATACACTTTTCTTTTTTCCATGTTAGCTGTTTTATTTAGCTATTTAGTTAGCTGTTTTGTTTTGTTTTTTTCCTTTGAATCTGTGTGGTCCATGCACTTTTCAGTCTGGTGTCTTTGCCCTGATTTTCAAGTCAAGTCAATTTGTGTGCAAGTCCTTTAAGAGTAGGTTTTCTCTTCCCTGTAGTTCTGTAGTTTTCCTGGACATACTTCACATGGTTTTCAAAACCAGGTGTTTTGGGGGCTCGTCTCTCTTGTGAGGGATTTTTTTCATCCACTTACTGGTCATGTAACTTGGAGCAAGTAACTTAATTTCTACACCTTTATTCTCTCTTGCATATGGTGAGAGTAATGATAGTATGCACTCAGTGTTTTTTGATAAGGATTATTGAGTCAGTTCTTGTACTCTGAATCTGTCTTTTACCTGATGTTTTAGTAGATTTCCAGTTCCTTTAAGGTCATACCTAAGTATAATGAAAAATAATGTTGCAGGAGGAAAAAAGACCTTTAACCCTCCAAACTGTATCTTTGATGGTAGAATATTAAATATTGGAGACAGATTGGTAATGGTTGGCATGGGTAGTAGATAAGTGGGTTACTAGATAATGTGACATGTGTTGATCTTTTTAGCTCCTCTCAAATCATTTTAGTTCAGTTGATAGAGTGGAGAGCAATGCAAGAGGAATTAGAATTACAGCATTTTAGTTCTATTTCTTTCTGATTTTTATTAACAGTACAGTCTTGAGAAGTCCCTTAGCTGCTTTGAATCTGTTTTCTCATCTATAGATAAAATATTTTCCCTGCATCTCTCAGGGATGTCATTATGATTAAATAAGATACTCTGTGAAATTGAGGTGAAGATGATAAAGCACAATCAAAATAAAAAGCTTATAAAGGTAAACTTTTTATTAATTTAAAAAGACTAAACCTGAGAGAATGCAGATAGAGATATCGATACAGTATTAGGTTCAGTCTTCAATAAAGGATAGCTTCTAGTGCTGTTTGTTGTTGTTATTGAGAGGACATCTACTTTTACGTGTAAGGCTAGCCCTGATTACTATTTAGTTATTAAATAGTTTATGACTATATTGTTGATATTTACTTTGATTTTTTCCTCCCCTCTCTGCTTGTGTTTCAGACTCCTGGGAGAGTTGGCTCTCAAGGTTCTGATTTAGATGCATCAGCAGCTCCTATAAACACAGTGGATGTCAATAATGAAAGCTCTTCTGAGGTATGAGAATAATAATTTGGCAATAAGATTCAATATTATTTAAGGAAAAATAGGAAATGTTTGGAGTAGCATTTGGTAGTTTAAACTTTTGTAGCAAAAGATCTCATAAATCTTTCTTACAACTTGGATCCACACTGTAGGTAAATAATAGTGCTTAGTTGTGAGACTGCAAAAGTGTATATTAAGACTAAAAAACAATATTGACAATTTATATTTAATGTTAAAGTCATCTCAACTTAATGAAGATTTAAAAATCTGTTTGTAAAGAATTACCAATTAATTAGTAAGTACTTATGTGTTTGTACTGTCATGAACAACTAAGCTAATGAAAAATTAGGTAAGCTATAAAACTTATACATTATTTGTCTTCATTTATAATTTGTAAGAATGTTTATATTTGATAGCTTATTAAAAATTAATGGAGAAAGTAAATAAGTCTAAAAAAAAAAACCTCAAATTTTTTGAGAAGTCAGCCATAGAAGTTACTTTATTACTATCATTATTTTTAACAAATAATATATACTCGTTATAGAAAAAGGAGATTAGGTGAGAGAAGAACATAAAAACCATCCATTAGTCTGCCCCTAAGAGACAAACACACTCACATTTCTGATCTGACAGTTTTTGTCAGTTGCCTTTTTCTGGGCCCAGCTGTACCACCTACCCAGTTCCCTACTCTTCCCCATCTCTTGGTTGGTGAGTCTGTTGTGTGTATGTTTCTGTGTATGTCTTTTACCATTCATCTCTCTATTTTGTCTCTCTTTGACCATCTGTCTTTCATGTGTGTGTATATTAACCATAATAAGATCTAACAAGACTGAGAAAGTGAGAAGAAAGGTATCAGTTGAACTTGATTAAGAGCAAGTTTAAAGAAATGTCTTTAAGGAAAACATTCCAAACTGTGTTTATGATAAGCTCAAAAAGCTCAGTTGTCACCCTGGAAAGGAATTTAGTAATAATTGTTGACCTCATTCAGACCAAAACCGAAAAAGTCTGCAGTGGGAATGAGCAGTGCCTGGTAATCCTGCTGTATTTTCCTATTAGGGTTCCTTTTCTACTCTGTGATAGCTGTACTCTCTTCTTCTTCCTCGAAACTTTGGTGTGTCTTACTTATTCCCGCCTTCTCTCAGTCACCTTCTATCCCATTGAGAAAAAAGGAATCATTAGAAGAACATTTTCATTTTGTCACTAAAACTATGCTTAAGTCTCTATTTATTACTTCAGTATATGGAAGATAGGTCTCTTTTCCTATCAGATTTCAGTCCTTTCTCTTGTGCTTTGGATTCCATTCTCTCTCACATTCTCAGCTTATCTCTTTTCCTGCAACTTTGGTTTTTACCTGTGACATAAGTTATTGCCATCAGCATACAAATACTGTTCTAGAGGTGGCTGTAACCTAGGACTCATGTAAATTAAGTTCCATACTTGAAATTTTTCATATTACCATACTTGAAATTTTTCATATTACCAACTAGTGTAAATTCCAGCTACTAACCTAATTGAGGGCTGAATTATGAATCCTCAGAGGTTATTTTTTTCCATATGCCCAGTGCTCAGGTGTTAACTTGTTAAGGTTTCGGTTGAAATCACTCACTGTGTCTCTCAATTTCTCTTTTTCTCTTAATCTTTCCCTTTTACCCTGAGGTTGGCTTCCCACTTTGAACAAATTCTAGGTTTTAACATTGTGCCCTTAGCAACCATCTAAATGGAATTTGAAATACCATGGTCTCCAGGATTTTAAAGAAATCATCATAAATAAAACAGTGCCTTGGTTTAGTACTCATTTATATCATATTTTATATATTATTATACATCATAATATATAAAATAGTATCTATGTGTAGGCAATTATAACAAAAGTACCGAGAGGCTTAAACAAACATTTCTCACTGTTCTGGAGGCTGGGATGTTCAAAGGTCTGGCAGAGTCTGGGTCTGATGGGGTTTGCTTCCTGGATAAAGAAGGCCGTCCTCGCATGGCAGAAGGGGCAAGAGAACTCTCTGGGATAAGGATACCTATTCCATTCATTAGGACTCCACCCTTATGACTTAATCTTATCTCCCAAAGGCCCCATCACATTGGAGGTTAAGATTTCAACATATGAATTTTGAGGGTATACAGACATTCAGTATATAACAGATATACAATATGGATAATACATAATGTAATGTGATATCTTATATCGTTTGTTCTCATCAGGACAGTTGTTTAGACTATTTAATATATCACATTGCCAAAGCATATTCTTTGTTTACTCTTTATCTCTTTCTAATCTGGCTTGCATCCTTAGTACCCACTGAAGGCACTTGGTAATGACCAGCATATCAACACATCAGATTTTCAGTTTCCTGCTCAAGTGGCTAGAGAAGCCTTTTCTTAGGGCTTTTTCAGTAAGTGTCCACTGAAGTTTTGAGGTTGCTGGCTTTTCCAGCACATAGTCCAGAATATATGAAGCGAAAAGAAAACTCAGAGTACTCACCACTGTCTTAGTCCTTGCCTCCTGAGACCTTAAGTGGTCTGCCTTCTTCTCTTTACCTTTCAGCTTTTTATTTTTCTTGTTTTTTATATAATGCCTAGGGATTTCAGCTGTACTTAGCAGGAAGAATAGAGAAATGTAGCTGTTCCATTTTGTCTGGAACTGAAAATCCAACCATTTTGAGAATTGGAACATTTATCTTTATATTTTAATGAATTGTAAGAGTTCTTTATCCTCTGTCAATGTTTTGATTGCCTCCTACTCATTCCATTGGTGAGGGAAGGATTCCTGTTCTAGGCTTATGGGGATGGCTCAACACATAATTAGACAAATGAGATCAACATAGTTTGTTATGTATACTCATAGCCCAGGGGAAGAGGATGCTGCGTGCCATGCAGGGCCACATGAGAACTGCACTTGGGAACAAAATCAATAATCAGGGGCTGTGACAGGCAGGCATTATGGTGTGAGGTATATGGTACAGTATCAGGGAGGTAAGGCCCCTCCGCCCCATCCCATTCCTACAGGAGATGTGATTGGCTTATTTGAGTAATTCCAGGGGCTGGCAGGGAGCTGAAACCTGCTGCTTAGGAATAAGCAGGCCTTGTGAAGAGGAGAAGCTGTTTGGATAGAGGACCTTATCTGTGGGAACAGAGTGGCAAGGGGAACTTGCAGTTAGGCCATTTGAAGCCCTTCCAGTTGGACCAGTTGTCAAAGCAATGTGTATTGGACCTTAATTTTAGGCCTTATATCACAATCAGAAATATGTGATGTGTATATTTTTTCTCATTCTGTGGCTTGTTTTTCATTTTTTTAACGGTGTCTGTCAAAGAGAAATAGTTTTGTCAGCCTTTTGTTTTATGGTTTTTGCTTTTTGGGTACTACAGAATTTTTGGCCTACATCAAGGTTGCAGAACTATCCTATGCTTCCTTCTGGTTAAAAAGAAATCAAGCTACTTGGAGATACTGTACAAGACAGGGAATATAGTCAATATGATAACTATACATGGGCTATAACTTTTAAAAATTGTGAATCACTATGTTGTAATCTATAACTTACAATATTGTGTATCAACTACACTTCATTTTAAAAAAGACTGAAAGATTGAAAAATCTTTTAGCTTGTACATTTCAATCTTTGACTTATTTTAAATTATTGTGTGTGGTCCGAAATTGTGGTTGAGGTTCATTTCTTCCGTGTGGATATGGAAACCACATTTTTCTATATCCTTGTTGTAGTAACCATTTGCTGAAAATGTTACTTTTTCCACTTGAATTGAATTTTCACTTTTGTGAGAAATCTGTTGACCTTATATGTGTGGTTATGTTATATTCTTTGATCCAGGCATAATGAACTGATTTTAAGGTGTGGCAAGTTACTTCTTATCTTTGAACTTTTGTGTGTACTAATCTCTATGCCTTACCTAGTCTTGCTTTTTCTTTGTTAACATCTGATTATCCTTCAAGTCTCATTGCAGATAATTGCTTTTTCCAGTCAACTTTCCTTGACTCTGATGTGAGACAGATGCTTCTCCCATGTGCTTTTGTGGAAAACTATTGCCGGTCCTTTTGGTAATGACTGTTATTGTGAGACTCATTTATCGAATATTTATTGAAGCCAGATGCTGTTCTTGATGCTGGAGTATGGCTTGAGTGAAACAGTAAAAAAAAAAAAACCTTTATCCTGATGGAGTTTAGATTCCACTGGGTAGAAACAGGCAAAACCCAAAACATACAGAGGGGGACAGTTAGTATTACTGAGAAAAATAAAGCAAGGAAAAGGGAATAGAAAGTGTTTTGGGTGGATGCAATTTTAAATAGAATTGTCAGGGAAGACATCTCTGAGAAGGGGATAGCTCAGAAAGAACTGGATGAAGTGAGGAAATGAATTGTGGCTTTCTGGAGCAAGCATGTTGTAGGCATGTGGAACAAGTCTGAGGTGAGGGCATGCCTGCTGTGTTGAAAAACCAGCAAGAGGCTAGTGGCTCCAGCACAGTGAGTGGAGGGAGGTTGGGTTAGTGAGGTAATGAGGCCCACATCATGTAAGGCCTTAGAGGCTTTTGTACAGACTTTAGTGTTTTACTCTTGCTGAGGTAGAAGTCATTGGAAGGTTTGGAGCAGGGAAATGACAAAATTTATCTACATTTTCATAGGGGTAAGGATAGAAGCAGAGACTGTTGGAAGGCTTTTGCAGTGATCCATATACACTTTGAGGGTGGCTTGGATCAGGGCAGTAACAATGGAGAGAGATCATCAGGTTCTGAGTATATTTTGAAGGAATTGTGTTGGCCAAAAAGTTCATTCAGGTTTTCCATAAGACCTGAATGAGCTTTTTAGCCAATCCAATAGTTCTAATAGGATTTTCTGATTAGTGGGGTATGAAGTGTAGTTTCTTTTGCAACTTTTTCAAGAAGTCTATAAGCTTATTAAGGATGAGGGCTTTGCTTTATTTTACCATTGTGTTCTCACTACCATAGCATAATGATGTAGAAACCACACCCAGTAAAAACTTTTTGAATGAATGGTTGAATGACGATATGTGGAAACTTACAGTGAAGAAATAAGTAAAGTGGCAGGCAGCATAAAGATATCATGGTTAAAAAAACCCGCATTGTTCTTTAAAAAAAAAATGATTGTTCTGTAGTTTTAGAACCTGTGACTGTGGTTTCCAGGAAGACATCCCTTTCATCAGTAAAAAGAAAAAAAAGTGAATTCATGTTACTTATTTTCATCCACTGGCTAATCTCCTTTAAGGGTTGTCAGCAAAAGGAACAATGATATTAAATGATAGCTAACATTCATTGAATGTTTTCTTTGTATCAGATGCTGTGATAAGGACTTAGCATGTATTACCTTATTTAATTCTCTTGAGATTCCCCATATGAAGTAGGTGTTCTGTTTATCTCATTTAATGGATGAGGAAATTGAAGGTCATATAAACTACTAAGATTAGTAGCTTAGGATTCAAGGATTCAAGCACAAAACTAGCTCTTAACTGCTAACCTGTCTTCATCTCACTTTGGAATCTTGTTTGTAGTCTTCTTCCTTGCTGTGATACTAAGTGGTATTAATGACTCAAGGAACATCTTAGCATCCCAGTTCTTAATGTTATCAATGCCAGTGATCTTTATTACTTTTCTAGTTCCTCAAGGCCATGGCAGTACCTTCCATTTTCTTATCAGACAGAATAGTTTTATCTGGCGTGTTGAAATCCTATCTCTGCATACCTTACATCAACTGCCTGTCATATCAAAAACTTTCTCATAGTCATACTCTTAACTTCTTTGGTCTTGTTGATTATTTTTAATTTTTATTTTTTCTTATAGTCTATTATCCTTTCTTGTCTTTATTTCATTTACTCTCTAACCATACATCTAATGACAGTTAATATTTGTTGAGCACTTATAATGTCTCAGGCAAGGAATACACTATAGAATACACTCTAGATGAATAGGTGCTAATATTAGCTCCATTTTATAGGTGAGGAAACTGACATTCAGCAAAGTAAAGTGATTTTTTATAAGTCACATAGTCAGTATTGGTTGAGACTCAAACCCATATGTATTTTTGACACCAAAATTCATGACATAACTTTTGTAGCCTATTGTCCTTCACCACTGTCTTCATTTAATTTACTTTCTCCCTGACACTCTCAACTTCTTTATTCTTGTATCCTTTTACTGTTCCTCTCTGACAAAACCGCAAACCATAGATCAGTGTAACAGTCCATATTTTAAAATACAGATATTGTTAGGTATGGGGAGTTTGGGAGATTGTTTTAAAATGATTTTACTTAGCTCATAAAATTAGAAGGGGGGTCACCTGCTAGGAGTTGTGGGTGTGGGCAAGAATGGGATCCTTAGCTGGTGGAATATGGTAAAGACTGAAAATTGCTTTCATTATAAGAACTTTTTGTTGAGAACATTATCTTACATAAAAATATTTGTTAAAACTGCCAGTCATTTCTTGATCCAAAATAAAAGCTAGCTTGCCAATACTAGCTCTCACATAGATAAGGACAAAGTATCGTAAACAAAATGAATAATAAGATTCCAACAAAAGCAACTGTTTACTACAATAAAATTGACCAGTGGGAATTTATAGCATTAAGGATGGAAACTAATTTCAGAGTCCTACTTTGGGTAGCAGTCTTTCACCCTTTGTTCAGTTACTACTTGAAAATTTCCCTTCCATGTACTAAAAAGAGATATACTAATTATTTTCCTGGTATGTCTATTTTCATTGTCTCTGTTTTGTTTCATAAATAACTTTTTGTGTATATCCTCCTAAAAGTTGTTATTTCACAGGGTTTCATCTGTCCATTATGTATGAAAAGATGTATAACTGCTATTGATTTGTCGGAGCATTACCAGAAAGTGCACGCTGAAAATGAGACAAGAGGACAGGAACTTCTTAATGACTCCAGTGTTACTGTGGGTCCTGAATATTTTGTTTTAGCAGCTTGGTTATGGGTTGCTCAAAATAGCTTTGTTTTTCCTTGCCTCGATGTTGCTTAACTTTTTGTGCTACATGGGAGTGTGGATTGCTTTCATTATGCATGCTCTAAGAAGGTTCAATAAGGAAAAGATGCTCTTGGGAAGTTGGCTTGGCTGTTCTGTTTGCAGCTGTCTTTCTGTGAATCTGTAAAATAAAAGTTTAAGCTTATTTTTGCATAAATTTTGCCATGAAATTTGAAATATAAAGTGAATGTTTTTAATTTCAACATTTGTAAATTATATCTTTATTGTATAGTTAATGTTTTATTAATGAATGTGTTAAAATGCTTTCAGTTAAGATGCTTTATTCTTAAAGAAAAAGAGGGCCTTGCATGTGAACTGTTCCTGTCTTTACTTGGGAAAAAACACAGCATTCTATACAGCAGATCCAGAATCTGAATCTACCTCTGTTTCAGTCTTTTCCCCAGACCTGTTGGAAGTTACAGAATGGTACACACTTGTCATTAATAGTGACTCACTCAAATGTTTCCCTGTAGTGTGTGAGGCTGGTGCGAATCTAAGGCTGGGAGTGGGAGCCAGTGATGGGAAGTGTTGCCCATTTTTAGGCTGGAAAAAGTTTTTCGGATGATCTTGATATACTTCCTTTGAAAAGCATGACAGTATTCTAAAAACAAAGAAACATAGCTTTTAAAAAATTTCTTTTACAAATCTTATAAAAGAAGGAAACTTTTTATATATCATGAAAGATAAAAAATCAGACTTTTTGCTGTGAGGTAATGATGTATAAGAAAATGATCTCACCAAACCTTCACTTACTTACCATATTAATGGGGTACTTCTAATGTGCTGGGTATTTTGGTAGGTAAAGGAGATAAAAAGGTAAAGAAGATATGATCTCTATGCCAGGGAGTTTTTATTGTAGATATTTGCAAAAAGAGTGTAATGTATGATTCAACTTGAGGGGAACCTCAGAAAAACTTAAGGGGGAGCAATTAAACCAGACATTCTCTAGTGTGGTAGGAAAAGGTGTACATATAGGACACCAGTTAAACTGCAGAAGCAATGCGACCATAGAGGCATGAAAGAGTCTTGGATCTCTGCTTAGTATTTTACCAGTTGTCTTTCTTCCAGAGCATATGGGTTAACTTTTCTTTATGGGCTAGCCAGAATCAAAAGTGACTGTCTTACCTATCTGTCACTTAAATAAGAACTTTCCTTTTAACTGAAAGTATGCTTGATACAATAGGGTATCATAAATATCAAGTTAAGCTAAGTTCTTTGCTACAGTAGATTTGAGAAAGGATTACAGATAACTGAAAACTAAGAGTAAGGAATTTAATGCTTTTAATCTTAAGTCAGCTGTGTGTGTGTGTGTGAGGGAGAGAGCCAGAGGGAGAGAGTTGGCGAGATGTTTGGAATGATTAAGGGAAATAAATATAGCTGGCTATTTTAGTGTTTTATTGTTGCTGTTTTACTGTTTGTAAGTTATCTAGCAACCTCAATTCCCATGAAGAAGTTTAGAAAAAATAAATAGAGGAGTCTCTTAATATCCAGAATTAGTATCACAAAGTCCATGAACTAAAGATCATGCACTCTAGTCATAGGACATCTTTCAGATACTCATTCTGAGTTTATTTTATATACTTTATTTTAAATGAGTGATGTGGTTTTAATAAACTTTTTTCTCTTAATCTAGCCTTCCCATCCATGTCAGGCTAGGATTGCTAAAAATACTATGTGAAAAAGTTTTAAAAATAATTGTTGAAGGATGAACAGGGTGTAAGAAAGACTATAAAATGTGGGTACAGGAATTAGAGACTTGCCAAAATTAATACAGTGGAAGGCACCCATTCAGTGATTAATATTTATGCTCTGGAATATTAAGCAAAGGTTTAATAACAGATTAAGAAGGTGAGGAAGTACATATATGTATTTTAGAATTATTTTTATCAGAAATGTCCTAAAATTGAAGATTTATTTAAACATGCCATGTCTAATCACATGGAAAACTCACTTAGATGGACTATTTCTACAGCTAAATATGTATTACTGAATTTCTAAAATTTCTCTTTAGGGATGAATCAGTTCTTTCTAGAGTATTAACCTGGTAATATTCAGAAGCGTTAAGAAGGTATGACATACTTTCATGTGATCATTAGCTTTTTGGCATCTTGAAGTATCTAGAGACAAAACCTGGAAGTAAAGACAATAGTCAGCAAGCCAAAACTGTGAAGATTAAATAACATAATTGGGGTGTGGATTCCCTGAGGAACAGTATAATTTGCCTTTTAGTTACTAGCGAAAGCTGAGACACAAAAGAGAAATGCCAAGCTAAATATTATAGGAGTTTAGGTGCTGTCACATTAAAAACATGTTAACTAAGTGTGGTACTTTAGTTACTGGGCAGAAGTTATAAGAATGCCCAAGAAAGCTTAATATAGAGCCATTATTAAAACATGGTGGTAGATAACAGATGACTTTCAAACAGGAGTGTAACACCAGCTAGATTAACACACTAGGAAGACAGTGCCAAGCATCACGTATCTCTGGATCCTAATGGCATTATTCTGATGTTCAAACGCACATCCTCAGCACCGCAGTCTTTGCTTATTTTAGGTGTTCCATAGGAGATCACTGCTTTCATACACCTGTAACAGTGCCCCTGCCCTTCACTCTGACTCTGTGATCAGAACATACCTTTGTTTTCCAAATACAGCATGACTATGTTTTATACCTCTTCTATACCTTTGTTCATGCTCCTCTATTTGCTTAGAGTGCCTTTATTTTCTGACAAATAAATTCCTATTTAGATCGATTTCTAGTGACTCATAGACATACATCAACATACATACACACATATGTATGTGTGTCTGTGGATTTTGAGGGCAGTATTAACTGCTTAATAGGCAGATTTAGATACTTCTCTTGTATTCCTATAGTTCTTTATATGTACTTCTGTTATACCCTTGTCTGATAATGTCATCCTTATTGAGCCTTGAATCTGCCATATAATGTGAATAAGTGATGTGAAGGTATGTTATTTGTATAGCACCCACAAAGGAGCAGAAGTAATATGTTTATTTTTAGTTTTTGTGTGTCCTGAATATTTATTACTTAGCTCAGTCTATTCCTTGGAAGGTTTTATAATCTTCAAGCTGTTAAGCTTTTCTGTTTGTTTTTTTTTCCTGCCAAGTTATGCCCTGCCAGGTTCATTTGTATTTCATTAAATAGATATACAGAGTAGAAAGTATATGGTGTGTTCAAAGTACTACACTAGTCACTAGGGAAACATAGATTAGCTTTGTTGTGTTATATTATTTGTTGTTGTTGTTAGTGTCTAAGTCATGTCCCACTGTTTTGCAACCTCTGTCCATGGGATTTCCTAGGCAAGAATTCTGGAGTGGGTTGCCATTTCCTTCTCCAGAGGGATCTTCCTGACAAAGGGGTCAAAGCCACATCTCCTGCATTAGCATTCAGATTCTTTATCACTGAGCCAGTCATGTGGGAAGCCTGATGGTAATGCTGGAGGAAAAAAGCAATATATGCAGAGGTGTAAAAGTGTGAGACACCATGGTGTGTTCAGGGAAACATAGGTACTTGAGTATAGCTGAAGCATGTTGTATAGAGTAAAAGTGTCCTGAGATTATACTGGATGGGTCATTGGGGGACTACAAATGCAGAACCTTGTATGCCATAACCATATAATAAGTTTTTAAGATTTTATAGGACTGTTTATTAACTTTAAGCTTTTATACTGTTAATCTTTGGTTAGCAAGGGATTTACTGATTAGAATACTTCTCAACCGTTGCACATACTCTGTGGTAATTATGGGCTATTTATATTACCTTTTTTCCTCAATGATCAGAATGCTTCATGTTCTTAGTTTTTTTGTTATCATTCCTGTGCAGTAGATTGTAGCAGATATTGTTTTACTATGGGGGATATTTAGAGAGATGGAGGATCTGATGGTATATCTTCTCAATTAGACTTTTAGATTAGAACTAACTTCTCAGATTAGAATTCTGTACTATAGCCATTAATTTATTCAACCTAAAAGATGGTTATAAGGGTCTTAAAAAATATTTTGTAAGCTGCAGCCAGGACAGGCAGTGATGTACCTTTGCACAATACCAGAATTTAGGCTTTGCACTGTAAATTACAATTTACTTAATGGCATTATTGGTATGAATGTTACATTTGACTATATTTCATAACATACGAATGGTTATTTTGCAATACAAAATACTATTTTGAAACCTTTTTCTACCTCTTTCTGTAGGGTTTCATATGTCCGCAGTGTATGAAATCTCTTGGATCTGCTGATGAACTTTTCAAACACTATGAGGCAGTCCATGATGCTGGTAATGATTCAAGTCATGGAGGAGAAGCTTTGGCTCTGAAGCGGTACAGTATAATAGCTTTGAAGTGTAATGTAACGAATGCACGTGATACCATTCTTTAATCATGAATATTTAGTTCTTGAAGAGTAGTGTTTTTATATTTTTTGATTTAAATCTACCTTCATTTAGCATAGTTTTTATCTTTTATTGTTATGATTTATTCCATCCTTGATCAATAACCAGCTATACCAACATCTGTAGCATGTTTCAGAGGTTATATTTTTAATAAAGATTGTGATTTTTTTAAAAGGTTAAAGTATATTTAGCATATTCTGCTTATTAAAAAATGATATGCTTTATTTAAAAATTTGTCTTTTGTATTCACCAACATAACAGCAAACAAACAAAACACATTCTGCCTCTTAGCAATTTTACCTGACCATTTTAACAATTAAAATAAATATAATTACTTAGAATAGGATTCAGCAGTTAACTTTGCTCTTCTTCTATTGGTGAGAATTCTTGTCTTAAATTCCCACTAAGGAAGAAAGCTTGATTTTATTCGGTTGCTATTCTGTTGCTGATTTGTTGCTAAGTTGTGTCCTGACTTTGCCAGTACCCAGACTGCAGCACTCCAGGCTTTCCTATCCTTCACTATCTCCTGGATACTCATGTCTATTGAGTTGATGATGCTATCTAACCATCTCATCCTCTGCCTTCAATCCTCCTGCCCCCAATCTTTCCTAGCATCAGAGTCTTTTCCAGTGAGTTGGCTCTTTGCATCAGGTGGCCAAAGTATTGAAGCTTCATCATCAGTCCTTCTAATGAATATTCAGGTTTGATTTCTGTAGAATTGACTGGTTGGATTTCCTCGCAGTCCAAGGGACTCTCAAGAGTCATCTCCAGCACTACAATTAGAAAGCATCAATTCTTCAGCTCTCAGCCCTCTTTATGGCCCAACTCTCATATCTGTACGTGACTACTGGAAAAACCATAGCTTTGGCTACATGGACCTTTGTCGGCAAAGTGATGTCTCTGCTTTTAAATATGCTGTCTAGGTTTGTCATAGCTTTGCTTCCAAGGAGCAAGCGTCTTTTAATTTCATGGCTGCAGTTACTGTCCACAGTGATTTGGAGCCCACGAAAATAAAATGTGTCACTGTTTCCACTTTTTCCCCATCTATTTGTCATAAAGTGATGGGACCAGATGCCATGATCTTCGTTTTTTGAATGTTCAGTTTTAAGCCATGCTTTTCTCTCTCCTCTTTTTGCCCTCATTAAGAGGCTCTTTAGTTTCTCTTCACTTTCTGCCATTAGGGTGGTATCATCTGCATATCTGAGGTTGTTGATGTTTCTCCTGGCAATCTTGATTCCAGCTTATGATTCATCCAGCCTGGCATTTCACATGATGTACTCTGCATATAAGTCAAGTAAGCAAGGTGACAGTGTACAACCGTGACATACTCTTTTCCCAGTTTTGAAGCAGTCTATTTTCCCATGTCTGGTTCTAACTGTTGCTTCATGACCTGCATACAGGTTTCTCAGGAGGTGGGTAAGGTGGTCTGGTATTCCAATCTCTTTAAGAATTTTCCAGTTTATTGCGATTCACACAAAGGCTTTAGCATTGTCAATGAGGCAGATGTTTTTCTGGAATTCTCTTGCTTTCTCGTGATCCAATGAATGTTGGCAATATGAACTCTGGTTCTTCTGCCTTTTCTGAATCCAGCTTGTACATCTAGAAGTTCTTGGTTCACTTGCTTTTGAAGCCTAGCTTGGAGAATTTTGAGCATTACTTTGCTAGCATGTGAAATGAGTGCAATTGTCGGATAGTTTGAACATTCTCTGACATTGCCCTTCTTTTTGATTGGGATGAAAACTGACCTTTTCCACTCCTGTGGCCACTGCTGAGTTTTCCAAATTTGCTGGCATATTTGAGTACAGCACTTTAACAGGATCATCTTTTAGGATTTGAAATAGCTCAACTGAAATTCTATCACCTCCACTAGCTTTGTTCATAGTAATCCTTCCTATGGCCCACTTGACTTCATACTCCAGGATATCTGGCTCTAGGTGAGTGATCACACCATCATGGTTATCTGGGTCATTAAGACCTTTTTTGTATGGAATAGTACAGAAAGATAGTCTCTGCATATATATAATATGCTTATATTATGTGTACATATAAATGTGTAAATGTATATAATTACGTAAAAGAGCAGTTCTACATTGTCCTATACCTTTTGTTTCTGTCTGTATCTATGGATTGTTTCTTATCATTGCAGATAGTTATCTTATTCTTTTTAATGACTGCATGGAATTTTACCATTCTCCTGTTGACAAGCATTCAGGCTATTTCCAGTGTTTTGTACATATAAATGTGTTGGTGGTATATGTCTTTGTGGACATATTGTTTGCATGTGTTTGAATATATCTGGAAGATATATTTCCAGAAATTGGATTTCTGGATAAAATTTCCCTTTAAAATTTTGATAGATGCTTCTTAATTTTGTCAATATCCTAGACTGTTCGATCTGTTAAACGTTTCAGAAGATTTTCTTTGCTAAACAAGTTACTTTCAAAAATTTATTAAGTGGCACTTTTTGAAAGATTAATTGGAGTAACTGAGTGCACCCAATTAGAAGTTGAATTATAATTATTGTCCTTGCAATTTCATTCAATTTAATATGAACCATTCCTATATATTGTTATTAATTCATCTCTTCATCGTTTTGCTTTATACATGAAGTTGGAATATTAATAAAGAGTAGGGAAAACTTAAAACCTATACACACATTTTTATATACATATTAAGACCAAGATTTCTCCAGTTAGCCTGTGGTTTTTCCAAATTGGAGAAGTTCATAGGACCACATTGGGGAGAGAGAGAAAAACAGAGAAATGAAAACTAATGAAAGTGTCATAAAAGGCAAATTTTAAGAGACAAGAAAAAGGCAGGAATATATTGTCTAGTTTTACTTTTGTATTCAGAGATTAAAGATGACACTTTAAAGTTTATCTCCATTATGAAGTGCGTCTAGGTAGAAGTGATCACTCTGTTTATGCTACTGTTTTCATTTCTATTGTAGAATTAATGGCCTGTTACTCTTTATGTGTTTTCTTCCCCCATTAAACTGAATGACGTGAGAGTCTGGCATAGACAAGTTCTGTTGAATAATGAGTTCTTTACGTATGAATGGCTTTGAAAGGTAGAGATTCCTTTTCTACTGTTAACCATGTTTCACAAATGAAGCTGACTTTGTTTCTTTACTGTATCTTCACTCCCATCCTAGAGAATAATTTTCCTACCAGTATGTCCCATTATGTTTTACTTTCTGATATGCTTGTGCTGGTGTGGAGTTGGTCTTCTCCATCGTTAGAACTGATCCTGTTCTTTTTCCTTTGTACTAGAATCAGTGCACTTGAGTATTCCTAATCAGCTCATTTCAGTCTTCTTCCGTGGCTGTCATTGGAGTGGCATGGAGCAAGGAGAGTCCCTTTTTCTGCTGTTTATAATCCAAGAGGATAAGATATGTTCTTCATATATAGAAGAATAATTGCAAATGTGTTTTCTCATGGAATCTCTTCTGCATAAGGGCTTCGAGTTGTCTGCTCGACCGTTGTCAGACTATTAGATGAGGGGAACAGAAGGTGAGGTTTTGACAGGAAAGAGCATTTCAGACTCAGGAAACAGCAAGGAGCCAGCATTGCTACAGCTAAGTGAATGAGGGTGAGAGTGGTAAGGTAGGGATTAGATTGTGCAAATTTTTATAGTCCTTGTTAATGAGTTTAGATTTTATACTAACTGCAATAGGAAGCTGTTGATACTTATTGCTGGTAAATTAATGGGAGACCTTTTGCTTTTGTCTCAGTACTTGACAGTCAGTTTTATTGTTTCCATGATAAAAGTGTTCTTCCATTGATAGACAGTATGCTTAGGAATAAAATTATTTTCCCAAGGACTTTATATATGCCACTATATATAAAATCTATAGTATCTTTTTAAGAATTAGGAAAACGAGAATATTAATATATATTCACTAGCCATGATTTGTTAAAGCAAATTAACCATTAATTCCTTTTTTCCAATTTATGTTTAGAGATGATATAACACTACTCAGACAAGAGGTCCAAGACTTACAGGCTTCACTTAAGGTAAAATAAAAATGATTATACTTGTTTATTTTCAGTGTATCAGATAAATAAAACCTTTGAAAATCTGCTGGTTAAAACCTTTTCTTTCCTTAGGAAGAAAAATGGTACTCAGAAGAATTAAAGAAAGAATTAGAAAAATTTCAAGGGCTGCAGCAGCAAGTAATTGCTTTTAAATACTTAAAGTGTGTTATTAGTTGTTCATTTTCATTGTTTTAAATTAAGTATAATGCTTTTTTGTAAATAAGTGGCATGATATGAATAGCTTCCTAATTGTTTTCTCTGTGCTTAGTAGCCTACATATGTATCCTTTGAAATTCTAATGAATACAAACCAATATAACCAATCTGTGGAAAGCTCATACGTAACTCCTTAAAAGTGCTCCATTAAGAATCATTTACCTATGGGACTTCCCTGAAGTGGTTAAAAACTGCGCTTCCACTGCAGAGGGCGCAGGTTCGATTCATGGTCAGGGAACGAAGATCCCACATGCTACAGTGCGGCCAAAAGAATCATTTACCTATGGATTTTTTCTTATATACCAGGCCACATTATTCTTATTTTCTGACAATATACGTAAGTGGTTAAAAAATACAGGTTCAAACAATAGTGAAGCACTTCAAAGCACTTGTGTTTGTGACAAATTGGAAATCACTAAAATGTCTATTAGTAGGGAAAGAACTATTATTAACTGCTTATAGTTTATATTAGTGGTGATTGTTTGAAAGCATGGGAAAACTGTTGTATTCATGTTAGATTTTAAAAAACAAATATTGTGTCTTTGTACACAGACGTGTATGTACCATACAACTTTAACTTCATAAAAATAATACATACAGAAAAGAGCAAGAAAATCACTATAGTATCCAAAGTGGTTATTTTGAGTGATTTCGTTTGATATCTCAGATATGTTATAATGTTCTTTAATGTATTTTCTAAAAAAAGTTTTAACAAATTATGATTTTTATACCAAAGTTATTTTGACTTTTATATGAACATTACATAAAAAATCATAGAATGATGAATTTTACCAAATATATATATAGTTTTCATTTCTGTGAATAAAAATGACACCCTTTAACAATAGCTTTAATACTTTTATAAAATAATTGTGATCCCTTTGCACATTATCTTAGCACATTAAGATAGCACATGACATTTTAGCACATGACTCCCAGTCGTCTTTGCCTTTTTGTCTTTTCCCAAAAATTGTCATTTGGACTAGAAAAGAAAGATAAGTGGATAACAAGATATCAGTCTTATTACTACTCAGCTTCTACAACTGATGATGCATTAAAAAGAGTTTTAGTAATCTAAAATACTTAGAGTTCACCTACTCATGTGTTAGGTAGATGCCATTAACAATCAAACGTGCTGTATTAATATTATTTTCTGTACTTGAAAACACAGGAAGTTGTTTACTGCATTTGAGATGACTATTTTAACCTTATAATAGGGACTTCCCAGATGGCACCAGTGGTAAAGAACCTACCTGTCAGTGCAGGAGACATAAGAGACGTGGGTTTGATCCCTAAGTTGGGAAGATACCCAGTAGGAGGGCATGGAAACCCATTCCATTATAATAACTTATGTTATTACTGAATTTATGGAATTTAAGATGCCATCTCGGCAAAGCTCATGAAAGTTTAATATGTTAACAGATTCTTAGAGGCAGTGAGCTACAGTTAAATCATTATGCCAGACAGCCTAGTGGTATCTTAGAGATCTAGAAGGATGTGAGCAGGCCAAGATTTGATTTTCATCAAAATCTTGCCACTTACCTGACAGAATCTATTTCAGAGATTTTTTTTCACATTGACAATTGTAACAATATAGTCTTTTTTTTTATTGCTAATAAGAAAAATTTTATTGTATAATAGAATATTATTTGTATAAATCTCTATTTTTAAGTGAAATAAAATAAAACATTATTTTAAATAAGAATTACTTTCTTATAACTAAATCAGAAACATTTTTCCTTGATTATTATGAGGTGAGCAACTTAATTTCCAATATTTTAAACTTTCTGGCTTATATCAAAAGTTTATCCCTAATATACTAGAGTCATTTCTGGTTTTGTAACCACCACAAAATTAATTAGATAATAAAATATATTTTTAAATATATGAATGTAATACATAGAGATGGAAATATACAATTTCACTAAAATTACATAAGAAAATAATTGTACTGAAAAATAACATACAAAACTGTATTAGGGGATAGATACAAGAAGATAAATTTTAAAGCACAATGATCTAAATAGTTTTTCCCATCATCCATAAATCTAGAGTTTTGCAAAAATATTTAAAACTGTGAATCATTGATAGATTTCTCTGTGTGTGTATCTCAAGGATATTTTTAGGATACAATATGTATATGATTTCCAGAGTCTGATGCGATCAGGTAGAAGAACATGTTAAAACAGTCTAAAATTAAAATTTATTTCCCTAATACTATAGTCTTTTCCTTTTAATACATTTGTTTGTGTTTTTGTTTTCATTGAGGAGTCCAAACCTGATGGATTAGTGGCTGATTCATCAGCAGGTAACTTTACTTAAAGCTGTTGGTTTTTCATTTTTCTTCTTTCTCATCCCTTTTTTACTTCTTTCTTTTCCTCTGATGCCTGCTACATGAATTTTGTTTTATGGTTTTGCTTCATGGCACTGAAACAGTGAAGGTAACAGTCATATTCTAGGTTGAGAGTGTTTATTACCTGTGAACTTTATGATTTAATCAGTTATTGAAATCTTAACCTTATTGTAGTTCATTATATTCTGAAGTTATACACTTTTGAAATATTACATTAATATGGTGGTTAATGAAAGTTTAGATGTATATTAAACAGTGATATACTTTGTTTCCTCTTGAAATTAAAAAATGAGATTAGCATCTTTGTAATGGACTTTAACTGGAGGCATGCTCAATAAATAATAAAAATTACATTTTGAGATTAGCTGTTGTATTTAATGTCTGTTTGAAGGTTCTTTATGAGAATGAAGTAGTAAGAATTGACTGCATATTTTAATTGATTAATTTATTTAAGACCTTGATTGTTCTTAAGACATTTCTAATTTCAAAACATTTCATCAGAGGCACAGAATGTATTCTTTTTTGGTCAGTTGACAAAAATAACTGTGAAATGTGAAATTAGAATAATCTTTAAACAAATATTTATAAATATTTTAGGTATGATTGCTAAATATTTCTTTCATTTGTTTTACACATTTATAAACTTTGACTTGGGCCTTAAATGTATTGGCTGTGATTAATTCTTTTTTTTTTTTTTTTTTGAGATATTCTTAAAATGTGAAGAGATTAATTCTTAAAATGTGAAGATACTCTACTTGTAATTGGCTAGTAGATCATGTTGATTGTCTTTAACTCCTACAATGATTATAAGCAAAAACAGTTTAGGAAATGTAATTCACATTGTGTTTGAATAACTACTTTTCTGTAGAACTACAGTCTTTGGAACAACAATTAGAAGAAGCCCAAACAGAAAATTTTAATATTAAACAAATGAAAGATTTGTTTGAACAGAAAGCAGCGCAACTTGCCACTGAAATTGCAGGTAAATTAAATCACGAATTTTTTTTATCCAGTAAATCAGTCTCACTACCTTTTTGCCATTGTATATTCTATAGATAAACATTGTATTTCAGTGTGATAAAGCATTTGTTATAGACTATCGTGGTGATTACTGGCATTTAATGATAACAGAGTTGCTGTGTAAGTTATTTTATTTGTTCTCCCACCTCCTCCCTTTGAAGAACTGATTTTCCCTGTAAAATTCTTGAATTTTAGAGAAGATGAATTTTCTTTTGAGGTATGCTTAAAGATTGACATGTAACATTTTGAAGAAGTTAAATAATATGGTATAGATTTAACATTTGGTTATGCTAGCAATTGCATGTAATTTTTTCAGCTACATACATGCTTTTAAGTAAAATATTATATGTGATTGAGTATACATTAAAATGCTAATTTAGTAATTGAATGGATTTTATGTAGACAAAGACATTTGATCATTTAAGTTTATCACTGAGTATCATCAGAAGTATAATTTTGTTGTGTACATTTATGGTTATCAAAGGAATGTGAATTTGAATTAGAGTGATATGACATACAAGAATTTATAGCTTATCTTCTCTAGAGTTAATGTCATGTCATCTATGTAACTGCCCTTAATTAGACATAAAGTCAAAATATGATGAAGAAAGGAGTCTTAGAGAAGCTGCTGAACAGCAAGTGACACATCTAACAGAAGAATTAAACAAAGAAGCAGCTGTGATTCAAGATCTAAAGACTGAACTGGTAATTTAGAAACCATTTATTAGAATGGTTGAAACTGATAAGTGAAATACACATGCTGATGAAACAATTTTAAAAGTATAGCTTGAATAGAATGGAGGAAATAAAATTCCCTGTAGCTTTACCACCTACATATATATATGTGTGTGTATGTGTACACTATATATGATTTTTAAAGTAAGAATGGAATTTTATGATACATTATTTATGACAACATTTTTATTGTTTTTGTTTTAATGTCATCTGTCATTTTTGGTAGTTTCCATATCTGCATCTCTGATCTTACCATTCCTTGAACTTTAGTTTTGTAAATCCATCTAGGACACTTCTAAAAGGAGAAGAGGGCAGCAGAGGGTGAGATGGTTAGATAGCATTACCAACTCGCTGGATATGAATCTGAGCAAACTCTAGGAAATAGTGAAGGACAGGGAAACCTGGTGGGCTGCTGCCCATGGGGTCATAAAGAATTGAACACAGCTTAGTGACCAAGCAACAACAACAAGAACACTTTTAATTGCATTTCCAGCTTTCATTTCAAATTCAACAAGTATAACATCAAGTCATCATATTTCTGTCATTGATACCATATGTTTTTAACCCTCTCCCCAGCCTTAACAATCTTGGATCTGTCATTGTTTCCTTTCTGTTCTCTATTTACCACTCAATAAACATATGTATATGTGTATCAATTAGATTGAATCTGCTCCTTGTTCATTTTATTACCAGTTTCATAGGATAAAAAATGAAGGGATTTAGCATTAACAAGTGATTGTTATTATAAGTGGGTGTAGTTTGTGAAGGAAAAGAAAGCAGTTAAAGCACTAAGGGTAATTGTGTATTTGCTGTTTTGTACCTTGAATGGTAATACTGTTAAATATGGGAGAGAGCTCTTATTTAGCTCTATGAAAAAAGGATAAAGATTGTTGGGGGAAAACATCTGTGTTCAATGTTTGGAATCTAGTAATTGATGTTAAAAGATTGTTTTATTTTTATTTCTTAGTAGTAAAACTTAAAAAATGTGTGTTATTTAAAAATGGATGTTCACTAAACAGTTAGTTTCACTGTTTTGTTTTGTTTTGGTTAAAATATGTTGCTTCACAGCTTCAGAGACCTGGAATAGAAGATGTTGCTGTGTTAAAGAAAGAACTGGTCCAAGTTCAAACACTAATGGATAACATGACCTTGGAACGTGAGAGAGAATCTGAAAAACTCAAAGATGAGTGCAAAAAGTTACAAACAAAATATACTAACTCAGAGGTAATGAAGTTTAGTGCACTTAAATAAGACTAATGTTAACTTGTTTAACGTGCACTGTTGGTTGAAGCCAGCATTTTTCTGAGTGACTCAAACACTACTTGCCTTTCTTTTATCTGGTCTCAATAATATCTGTATATAGTCAATATGGGCTGATAGTATTTTTATCTTTGCTTTATGAAGTTGGACTCTTAAGGAAGAATGTTTACATAAAGGAGTGTTACTCTGTTTAATAAATAATGTATATTGTGGAGAAATTATATTTAAATTTGCTCCAGATTAATAAGTAGTAATTTATTTCAATTTGGTAGGGGTAAAGGAAGTATGATTTAGTTTTCTTCATTTGTATTACTTATGTTGCTTAGAAAAAATATTTAAGACTTACTATCTATTAGACTTGGTTTTCATTTATCGATTATTCAGTTATGTGGTTGAAGGAAGTCTTAGAAATCTTCTAGTCTAACACTTCAACCAGGAATTCCCTTTATAGGTCTCTGATAAGTGATCTACAACTCTTGCTATGTGTTGTAGGGGTGGCATATTTCTTCCTAAGTCAGCCATTCCATTGAGTTGGCATTTGTTTCCCTATAATTTACATGTACTGGTTCCAATACTCAAATATTACACAGAATAAATTGTTCTTTTCCACATGAAATATTTGATGACTGTTCATATTTACTCTGAATTTTCTTCTCTTCTAGGATAAACATTCTCAGTTCTTCTATTTATTACATGACTTTTGCCTGTCAATCTCTTATATAATTGTCAGCATATGACAAGTTCTAGGATATGTAGTAAATATATTTGCTTAAAAATGCTAGCATTTGTCCTTCTTACCGTATCATAGGAGGTATTTTTATTATAACTACTACTGTGTATAGTTCTTAAGCTCCCTTATATGATATAGACCTGTGTTTTTCATGTTTTCGGTTTAAAAAGTTAAGTTACAGTGATATTGCAACTTGCATCTCAGATTTTTTAGCTGGTTATCTAAAAGCCACTGTTCATAATTATTAATGAGCCATGGAGTATAAATATTATAGATAATCCGTATCTTCCTTTTATTACTTTCTCCTATGTCTTATCAGTGGAGGATTGGTGAAAGCTTATGGGTACAACACACATAGGCATGTGAGTCTTTGTAATGGTTAACATTTTAGACTTTTAAATTGATGAACTTCAGGTGCAGATTTCCCAAACATGATCTTTGTAGCCCAAGAATAAAAGTCTCACAGATTTTCAAATAATTTTAGGGAGTTCATGAAGTTATCAAAACCAATAAAAATCTCCTAATGTGTAATCTAGGAGAGGCTGAATCGAAGAAATTTGGTGGGAAAGAATCCTATTTAAATGCTAGGTTAAAAATTTCTTTTAGCCTTATAAGTTAAGTATTAAGTTTGTTTTATATTTAAGGAATCTGGGCTTCAATGAGGTTAAATAACTTGTTCAAGTTCATGCACCTAATGTAAAGAAGTTAGGATTATAACTCAAGTCTATCTTGAAGCTCATGTCTTTCTGTATCATGTCATTTCCCATTTTTGGTGGTCTGGTGATTGTGTTAGAAGTAAATTTGTGTTATTAATCATAACCTAATACTGTTGTTACTCTTGCATTTTGACATATTGTGTATTTGTATTGAGTATAACTTAAAATACTTTTGAATTGTGTCCCATACCATTTCCATATGAAAAAATTACTGTCTAAATATTCCATCTCATTTATTTTTTACTGTGTTTTTAGCTTCTATTTACTCCTTAGTATATGGTGTGTATTTTATTAAAATTCAGTTTTATTTATTCTCAGTTATGTGTGTTAGTCAATTATATAACCTAAAGAACTAAAAGAAAAAATATATTTTATGTATTACTGCTTTTCTGAACCTAAATATTGACATCAGAAATAAAACAGTAAAAGGAATTAAAGAAGCTAAAAATGTAATGATTTGTTTTCTATTTCTAGTCAAGGGTCAAGATACATAATCTGATATACATTGTTAAGTATGTTCCATTCCTTTCATTAAAAATATAACTTATGAATTCATTGTCATTTAAAAAATCTAACTTTTAAAAAGCATATGGAAAAATAACTCATTCTAAAGCATTTAAAAGTATTTTTAAATAATTAACTTTTCTTTAGATCAGGAATTAAGTTTAATAAAAGTATTATTCCTATGCTGCTGCTGCTGCTAAGTCGCTTCAGTTGTGTCTGACTCTGTGCGACCCTATAGATGGCAGCCTACCAGGCTCCTCTGTCCCTGGGATTCTCCAGGCAAGAACACTGGAATGGGTTGCCATTGCCTTCTCCTATTATTCCTATAAATTTGCATTATTGAAAATGTCAGAGCTGTAACTAACTTATATTTGGTGTTGTCTTTAATGGAAATGATTTTTGATGAATTTTATTTATATTCCAAATATCTTTATTTGAATCCTAATTTTTAAAACTAAAAAGGTTATAGAGATGGAATAAATATTACATTCATTCAGGGTTATTAAAGAGAGCATCTAAATATCTCTTAAAAATTTGCTAGTGTAAGAGATTAGATTTAGAAGTGTGTTTGTACTTTTTATTGTATGTTCAGTGTGTACTTTTGTCAGTTTTGTTTTCCATGTTTCATCCATCATTTTATTTTATTTTTTCTGCTTTCTAATGGAGATGCTTAAACTTGAGGTAATGTCTTTTTGGAAGGCTTTTAATATTAGTACTGTTTTTAATATAGTACCTTCTAGCACAATATGGCAATTTTGAGTTTTAAGACAATCTCAGAACTTCAGATATATGCTCATTTTTGTTTTACTAATCAAGCCAAATTTTAACCATCTTTAAAATGATTATTTACTAAAAGTATTTGGCCATTAGGACAATAATTATAATCCTAAAGTACTAGCAGGAAGTTTGACATATCTTTCCTTAATTACTTTGTAATTTAAAATTTTTTAGTAAAAATTCAATGTTAAATTCAGTAATGTGGCTTTAAGGAAATGCACATTATTTTATGGGGTCTTACATATCTGTTGCCATGTGCAGAGATTCTATGCAAGTATCTGTTAAGTTCTGGGAGAATCACTCCTCTCTTTAGTGAGTATTTTTTGAATGCCTGAGTGACAGCAGCTAGTATACATGTGAGGAATAGAACAGTGAATAAGATACAGTGCCTGCTCTCATAAAGCTTATATTCCTTTTGGAAGCCAAACAATGTGAAATAAACCAGCTCACAATAGAAAGTCAGCTAATCCTAAGTGCTATGAGGAAAAACAAAGCAGGATATGGGCAGTAGTGGGTCTGGTAATAATGTGGATCAGTTTTAGATAGGATGATCAGGGAAAGGTATCCTCAGAGAGGATACATGGGAGAGAAGAATGAAGTAAGCAAGGAGCAGAGTGAAGAACTGGGAGCAGCATTCCCAGGAGGCAGTGCAGGTGCCAGAGCCTTCTGGGCACTGATGAGCTTGTCCTGTTAACTAGTGAGGACTGTCTGTGTGGCTTGCAGAACCTTCTTTTTGAATTTCACCTAAAGTGGAATCTCAATAGTGAGTGTATTTCCTTAGAAATTTTGTCTTTCTTCAATCTTAATTTTTTAAAAATAGAACTATAATATATGATCATTGTAAAAAGTTAAAATGACTCAATGCACAGTAGAGAGGGAAAGCTTCCTGTATTTAATTCCTCTTTCTCCTCTTCCCTGTAACTAAAATTTATCTTTAGGTGTATACTCTTCCTACATCTTTCTTTTTTTGCCTTGAGTAAACTAAAAAGTTTTAAGTGCTTGCTTTTATATTTTTAAAAATTCAAGTAAAAAAATATGTATTTAGTGTACAACAGATACATTATAAGATATAACATAATTTTGGATACATTTGCTTTACATTTTCTTTGTTTAGTTTCTTTTGCATGTTGGAATTCATCAGCAGAATAGATACTGGATATATGTTATATACATGGTTAATCTTATAATCTTTAACGTGGAATCATGGTATTTTAATGAAATATACTCAAAATTTTCATTTTAGTTCATACTTATTATGTGTGAAAAACTCTAGTAATTCCTTTGGTAAGATAGAAGTAGAGATTTAAATATAATTTTTCTTGTGATAAGTGATTAAAGCATACTAATTTAAAGTAGCTGGATTGTTCCTGATATTTTAATTAACACCCATAATGTTGTTAATAGAGAATAATTCTAAGATTCAAAGTTGTTAGTCATAGTGATTTGAAGTAAACTCCTAATACATTTCAAGGTTACACAACCAGTTTAAGACAGAGCATTAAGACACACTTTAACTTGAACACAGTTGAAAATACATGAATATTTAAACATTTCTGCTTTGAAATATGTTTTATATACATGTTTTCCTTAACAGGTCAGGCCATGAACATATCTCAGACATGTTGCCATTACCAAAAATATTTTTGAAACCTCTGTTTGTTGACTTCAAACCAGTTTGGAAAACCATCAGAACACTGATTTCAGTTATTTCTGGTTATTAAAATAAGCCCAAATGTTTCAGTTAGGTTACCTTGTTCACTAGTTTTGTTTCTAAAACTTCATCCATTTACAGTGGATTTGATCTTATTACAGTGAGTCTCCTTGAAACAACAACAACAAAAATATGCCGCAAATTCTAGAGCAAAAGATCACCTGGCATTAATTGGTGGCTTTCTTAGATTTTTTCCTTGAAAGTACTCATTTGTAATATACAATATAGGTAATGCTAATGTGTTTATTTTAAAAAAATGAGATTTACTGTATTCATACTATAAAATTTATTTACTAATGAAGAATGTAGACAATTAAAATAATTGTAACATTAGGAATGTAAAAAGTAAACCTGATAACCAATATTAGAAATACAGACATCTCTTATTAACATCACTTTCAGGAAACCAAGTCGCTTGCTCTCTAGTGGTTGAAGCTTTCATATATAATAAGTTTGTATTTCCAGGTTCTTTGGTTATCTTTCTCTTACCTTACTTATTAAATGGTTAAACCATTGTGTTAATAATAGACATTAATTTTCATTTAAAAAATATTAAGTGCATTAAAGCAAATTGCCCAGCTATTATCCATGATCATAGAGAGATCCAGGTTAATGAAACTATATATAACTTCTGTTTGACAGCTTCTCTGGCCAAATACTTTCTATTACAGTAAAAGTAAAAAAATGATTAGCCACCTTCAAAGGTAATTCTGTATTGGTTGTTTGCATTTAACATGATTTTGAAATGTGCTATAGAAGTTGAGAGAAAATGTAGGTATAACTTGCATATCCTTTTTAAATTCAGTAGGATTAAATTATAGAATTTAAAGCCAGTAAGTTCAAGTTTGCAGTGTGCTGTTTCAGACACATAAAATAGGATGCCAACTTTTCAAATGAAGTTGTAAAGTTTTGGATACATTTTGAAAACTAATTTTCAGCCAAAAAAAGACTTGGGGAAGCAGTAGGGGTAGTAAGATAAAAAAAGAATCAAGTTGAAATTTCTAAGAATTATTTAAGTTTAATGACAACAGTGGTAAAAATCGATGTAATCTTAAAACTTCTGGATACGTTCGTTTCCCTTTTTATTTTAGTTTTCTCAATTTTTTTCCTTTCTAGGCCATAATAAGCCAGCTGAGGAGTGAACTTGCCAAAGGCCCCCAGGAAGTTGCTGTGTATGTGCAGGAACTACAAAAACTTAAAAGTTCAGTTAATGAATTAACACAAAAGAATCAGGTGAGAATTTAAAAACTACGTATAATGGTGAATTGATTTTATAAATTTTAAATTCTAATCCTGTGTATGTTATTTATTTATTGGCACAGTACAGTATGGCTTATTTTGTGTTGTTTATTTTTTAGTGTTATTTACATTCACATTGTGTAAAACTAAACTCAGTTATTATTAAACAACTCCCCATTTACTGAATCTCCTGCCCCAAAACCCCTTCTGCTTTCTCTATCTATGAGTTTACTATTCTAAATAACTCATATGAGTGAATTCATACAGTATTTGTCGTCTTGTGCTTGGCTTATTTCACATAGGATATTGTTCTCAAGGTTCATTCATGTTATAACATGTGTCAGAATTTCCTACCTTCTTAAGGTTACATTACATTGTATGTATATATCATATTATCCATCTGTTGCTTCCTTCTTTGTGCTCTTTCTTTTGTGGATAGTGCTGTTTTGAACATGGGTATACAAATATCTATTTGAGATCCTGCTTTCAGTTCTTTTGTGTAAATACCCCAAAGTGGAATTGCTGGATCATACAAGTAATTCTGTGTTCAATTTTTTGAAGAAATCATCATACTGTTTGCCATAGTGGCTGTATCCTTTTAAATTTCCATCAACAATGCACAAGGATTAAACAGTTTCTTCACATCCTTGCCAACATTTGTTATTTTCTGTTTATTATCTCTGTTTTTTTTAAATTTTTTTTAAAATTTTTTATTTTTTTAAAATTTTAATTGGAGGCTGATTACTTTGCAGTATTGTGGTGGTTTTGCCATACATTCACATGAATCAGCCATGGGTGTACATGTGTTCCCCATCCTGACTCTCCTTCCCACCTCCCTCCCCATCCCATCTCTCAGGGTCATCCCAGTGCACCAGTCCTGAGCACCCTGCCTCATGCATCGAACCTGGACTGGCGATCTGTTTCACATATGTTAATATACATGTTTCAATGCTATTCTCTCAAATCATCCCACCCTCGTCTTCTCCCATGGAGTCCAACAGTCTGTTCTTTATATCTGTGTCTCTTTTGCTGTCTCGTGTATAGGGTCATTGTTACCATCTTTCTACTGTTTTTTTTTTTTAATAGTAGCCATCCGAAAGAGTGTTAAGCTGATACTCATCATGATTGATTTGCATTTCCCTAGTGATTAGGATGCTTGAGCATCTTTTCATATGCTTGTTGGCTGTATGATTTTAATTGGGTTGTTTGTGTTCTTGATGTTGAGTTATAAGAGTTCTTTATATGTTTTTGATATTAACCCTTTAATCAGATACATGATTTGCAAATATTTTCTCATTCTTTAGGTTGCCTTTTCACTCTGTTGATTGTGTCTTTTTATAAAGGAAAAAACACTCCCGTTTGTCTCCTCTACTCCTAGTACTGTACTACAGCTTCACTTCTGACATCAGATGTTTAGATGTTCCGTATTTCAACAGTTGTGTAACACCAGCTGTGTGTCCTACCATGTAACTAAATTCTTACACTATTTACCTGTAGCTAGCATCACATTCTATGGATTAAGGGTGAAGTCCTGCAGAACTGTGCCTGAGCACCCCTGAACCTCCCTCCCCAACACATCCCAGTTCAGATACCAATCGAAAGTCCAGCTTGTTACTTGTACTTCTAACCAACTGGTTATAAATGGGAGATTCCCGATTCTCAGCCTCCTGTTTAATTAATTTGCTAGAGTAGCTCCCAAAACTTGGGAAAAATTTTTACATTTTACTTATTAGTGCTGTGCTGTGCTTAGTTGCTCAGTCATGTTTGACTCTCTGCAATCCCATGGACTGGAGCCTGCCAGGCTCCTCTGTCCATGGGGATTCTGCAGACAAGAATACTGGAGTGGATTGCCATGCCCTCCTCCGGGGATCTTCCAAACCCAGGGATTGAACCCAGGTCTCCTCCGTTGCATGAAAATTCTTTACTGTCTGAGCCACCAGTGAAGCCCATGAGTACCGGAGTGGATAGCCTATCCCTTCTCCAGGGGATCTTCCCAACGCAGAAATCAAGCCAGGGTCTCCTGAATTGCAGGTGGATTCTTTACCAGCTGAGCTACCATGGTACTTACTGAGCTATTTCCTAGAGTACTGGCTTATTATAAATGACTGTAACTTAAGAACAGTGAGATGGAAAAGGTGGGTAGGGCAAGATACATGGGAAAGTGTTTGAAGCTTCCATGCTCTCTTTGAGTGCTCTCCAAGTGTTCACCAACTTGGAATGTCTCAAAAACCTTTCTTTCCCTGTGTGGGTGTGATTGATGAAATCTTTGACCACTGGTGATAAATTCAGCATTTTGCCCCTCTTCCCTCCCTAGAGGTCAGGGTGGGACTGAAAGTTCCAGCCCTTTCTTGAAGGTTGGTTCCCCTGCCAACCAACCCCCCATCCTTTGGGATTTCTAAAAATTCTCATTAATACAAACCCAGAGGTGGTTGTAAGGGGCTTCTTATGACTAACAAAGGATACCTTTCTTGCTCTTATCACATAGGGAATTCTTGGGGTTTAGGAGCCTGGATCCAGAAATGGGGACCAAGGCCAAATGAATATTTTATGATATCCCACATTTGATACACAAAAGTTTTAAATTTTATATAATCTAGTTAATCTGTTTTCAGTTTTGTTGCTGAGCTTTTGGTGTCATATCCAAGAAGTTATTGCTAAACTCAGTGTCTTGAAGGTGTCACCTGTTTTCTTCTAATAGTTTTATAGTTTTAACTTAGGTTTAGGTCTTTGATCCATTTTGAATTATTTTTTTAAAGGTAAGGGTCCAGTTTTATTCTTTTGCATATGAAAATCCAGTTTTCCTAGCACCATTTGTTGAAAGGAGTGAGTATCCTTTCCTTACTGAATGGTCTTGGCATGCTTGTTGAAAACTGTTTGACCATGTATGTGAATGTTTATTTCTGGGCTCTTTATTTTTATTCTTTTGGTCTATATATCTTTCTTTATGTCAGTGCCACATTGTTTTGACTACTATATTTTTCAATAAGTTTTGAAGTCAGAAACTGTGAGACCTCCAACTTTGTTCTTAGTCTGTATTCTGTAATGTTAATATTTTCCACTTTGTTTCTTTAAAGATGAGCAACAGATAATAGTTTTGGAGGTAGGGTAGGTATTGGTATTAATTTATTTCCCCCATGTCTTTCCTTTTTGGTGGCAGAGAAATAGGGAGTTATTAAGTCTTTTTATTCAAAAGTATTGTGCATTTGTTAGCTTTGTCTTAACAACTTAATTAAATAACAGGACAGATGGATTCTCATATCTGCTTTTACATTTAATCTGTTGTGGTATATTTGAAGTGTGTTAAAATTTAGTCTAACTGATGTGTAGTGTAGTTGGAAAAGGAAGGCCTGTCTTAATAGCCTTTTCAGATAATTGTAGCTATAATTGTTTGATACTACACTGAAACCAGATAAAATATAGTTTCTCAAAAGTTAATTTCAATGTAGAATCTGAAACCATATCAGTGCAATTTTTGTACTTTGTAACATTAAAATTTTTTCTTCTGTCTTGACTTTTGAGTGGATCTTTCCTGGGCACGGTTTTGTAATATGCATTAGTCATGTGGAAAATATTGGTTCACTGAATTAGGCAGAGTTTTTCCAAATGTTAACACATTTCATTGTATTCTGGTGGTTTAGTTGCTCAGTCGTGTCCAACTCTTGTGGCCCCATGGACTGTGGCCTCCCCTAAGCTCCTCTGTCCATGGGATTTCCAAGGCAGAAATACTGGAGTGGGTAGCCATTTCCTTCTCCAGAGAATATTCCTGGCCCAGAAATCAAACCCACGTCTCTTGTGTTGCAGACGGTCTCTTGTATTGCAGGTGGATTCTTTACCAACTGAGCCACCAGGGAAGCCCATTTCATTGTATAATAAAAAACAAATCACATTTGTCAATATCACTGTCAATGTTGGAATATGCTTTAAGTATAAGAAGTGTGAAGCTCGTGGTGACGGATGCGAGTTTTCTAAAATTCTAAACTTCCTTTGAAAGCTTGAATTTTATCATTGGCAGCCAATACTGTAGTTCTATCCTTTGAAATGACTGGTTCTCTTCCTTCCCATAGTTTATTGGTCATTCTTGTTACATTCTTTACATTAAAAATGGTATTTCATAGAAAAAAGCAACTAGCTATGTTGACAACTATATTATTTGGTATGCAGCAGAAGTGATGCATATATACTTCCTATTTATTCACACAATTTTTTCTTTTTTCTTGCTATTTCAGGTACTGCAGCTACAAACATTTTCATAAAAATCTCATGCATTTGTGTAAGAATTTCTGTTTTATACCCTCATGTGAAATTGCTGGGTTATGAGCTATATATGTGCTCAAATTTACTAGGCTATCCCAAACTGTTTTCCAAAGTAACTATACCAGTTTACCATTGTCCATTTCTCCATCACCTCTTGGTGCTGACTGATTTTTAAAATTTAATCTTTTTTATGGCTTATAAAAGCCTCATTGCCTCCCTCTTTTTAAAAAACATGTTTTTTTTATTGGAAGATAATTGCTTTATAACGTTGTGCTGGTTTCTGCCATACGTCAACATGAATCAGCCACAGGGATACATATGTCTGCTCTGTCTTGAACCTCCCTCCCATCTCCCTCCCCATCCCACCCCTCTAGGTTGTCTCAGAGCACTGGATTGAGCTCCCTGTGCCACACAGCAATTCCCATTGCCTATCTGTTTTACATATGGCAATGTATATGTTTCCATGCTACTCTCTGTATCCATCCTGCCCTCTCCTTCCCTGCTTCCTTTTTTACCTCCTGTCTATGTGTAGAAAATACCCACGTAGACTTTAATTTTATCTTTGTCTCTCAGTTTGATTTTAATTTCTTTGAGATCAGAGTTGACTTTCTACCTCTTGGAAACTGACCAGAGTTGTGCACGCAATAGATGTCTATGATCAGTGTAATTTATTTTGTATTTCTGAGGCATTAAGCTGTTAGTAAAGGATAATGAAGCACAGATTGTGTGTATGTGTATATATATATTCACAAATGCATACATAGTTACACAGTATTAAAGGAAGTACTGTGTCTTATGAATAATACATGGAATCAAGATGATTTAGTATGGTAAAATGGGAATAGTTTTGATTAGGGAAAAAGAATTTTCTACTAATCTTCCTAATCTTTACATAAGTGAGATTTCACAATTTTTTTCTTTTCAAAGTGTTTTCCTGTTTAGAATTTTTTCACCAGCAAGTACAGAGGTGCATCTGCTTTTTTTTTCCTATTATCCTTGCTAATTGTCTCTCCTCCCTCTCCTCACCCTTGTCTTTGGCAAACCATAATTGTTGATAGGGGTAATATCTAAGTGTTATGAATTTAGAGATCTTGTGCCTGGTCTCTTGAAGGCTATTAATGAAATGCCTTGGATATGTTTTGTGGGTCATAGGCAGGAGGAGCCGCCGTGAGTAGATACCCCTTATCCAAGGTAAGGAGCAGCGGCTGCACTTTGCTGGAGCAGCCGTGAAGATATACCCCACATCCAAGGTAAGAGAAACCCAAGTAAGACGGTAGGTGTTGCGAGAGAGCATCAGAAGGCAGACACACTGAAACTATAATCACAGAAAACTAGCCAATCTGATCACACGGACCACAGCCTTCTCTATCTCACAAACTAAGCCATGCCATGTGGGGCCTCCCAAGACGGACGGGTCATGGTGGAGAGGTCTGACAGAATGTGGTCCGCTGGAGAAGGGCATGGCAAACCACTTCAGTATTCTTGCCTTGAGAACCCCATGAACAGTATGAAAAGGCAAAAAGATAGGACACTGAAAGATGAACTCTCCAGGTCGGTTGGTGCCCAGTATGCTACTGGAGATCAGTGGAGAAATAACTCCAGGAAGAATGATGGGATGGAGCCAGAGCAAAAACAATACCCAGCTGTGGATATGACTGGTGATAGAAGCAAAGTCCGATGCTGTAAAGAGCAATATTGCATAGGAACCTGGAATGTTAGGTCCATGAATCAAGGCAACTTGGAAGTTGTCAAACAGGAGATGGCAAGAGTGAATGTCGACATTCTAGAAATCAGCAAACTAACATGGACTGGAATGGGTGAATTTAACTCAGATGACCATTATATCTACTACTGTGGGCAGGTATCCCTTAGAAGAAATGGAGTCGCCATCATGGTCAACAAAAGAGACTGAAATGCAGTACTTGAATGCAATCTCAAAAACGACAGAATGATCTCTGTTTGTTTCCAAGGTAAACCATTCAATATCACAGTAATCCAAGTCTATGCCCCGACCAGTAATGCTGAAGAAGCTGAACTTGAACAGTTCTATGAAGACCTGCAAGACCTACTAGAACTAACACCCAAAAAAAGATGCCCTTTTCATTATAGGGGACAGGAATGCAAAAGTAGGAAGTCAGGAAACACCTGGCATAACAGGCAAATTTGGCCTTGGAGTACAGAATGAAGCAGGGCAAAGGCTAATAGAGTGTTGCCAAGAGAACACACTGGTCATAGCAAACACCCTCTTCCAACAACACAAGAGAAGACTCTACACATGGACATCACCAGATGGTCAACACCAAAATCAGATTGATTATATTCTTTGCAGCCAAAGATGGAGAAGCTCTATACATTCAGCAAAAACAAGACCGGGAGTGGACTGTGGCTCAGATCATGAACTGCTTATTGCCAAATTCAGACTTAAATTGAAGAAAGTAGGGAAAACCACTAGACCATTCAGGTATGACCTAAATCAAATCCTTTATGATTATACAGTGGAAGTGACAAATAGATTTAAGGGACTAGGTCTGATAGAGTGCCTGATGAACTATGCACAGGGTTCGTGACATTGTACAGGAGATAGGGATCAAGACCATCCCCATGGAAAAGAAATGCAAAAAAGCAAAATGGCTGTCTGAGGTGGCCTTACAAATAGCTGAGAAAAGAAGAGAAGTGAAAAGCAAAGGAGAAAAGGAAAGATATTCCCATCTGAATGCAGAGTTCAGAGAATAGTAAGGAGAGATAAGAAAGCCTTCCTCAGTGATCAATGCAAAGAAATAAAGGAAAACAACAGATTGGGAAAGACTAGGGATCTCTTCAAGAAAATTAGAGATACCAAAGGAACATTTCATGCAAAGATGGGCTCGATAAAGGACAGAAATGTTATGGACCTAACAGAAGCAGAAGATATTAAGAAGAGGTGGCAAGAATACACAGAAGAACTGTACAAAAAAGATCTTCATGACGAGATAATCACGATGGTGTGATCACTCACCTAGAGCCAGACATCCTGGAATGTGAAGTGAAGTGGACCTTAGAAAGCATCACTACGAACAAAGCTAGTGGAGGTGATGGAATTACAGTTGAGCTATTTCAAATCCTGAAAGATGATGCTGTGAAAGTGCTGCACTCAATATGCCAGCAAATGTGGAAAACTCAGTAGTGGCCACAGGACTGGAAGAGGTCAGTTTTCAATCCAATCCCAAAGAAAGGCAATGCCAAAGAATGCTCAAACTACCCCACAATTGCACTTATCTCACACGCTAGTAAAGTAATGCTCAAAATTCTCCAAGCCAGGCTTCAGCAATACGTGAACTGTGAACTTCGAGATGTTCAAGCTGGTTTTAGAAAAGGCAGAGGAACCAGACATCAAATTGCCAACATCCGCTGGATCATCGAAAAAGCAAGAGAGTTCCAGAAAAACATCTATTTCTGCTTTATTGACTATGCCAAAGCCTTTGACTGTGTGGATCACAATAAACTGTGGAAAATTCTGAAAGAGATGGGAATACCAGAACATCAGCCCTGTCTCTTGAGAAACCTGTATGCAGGTCAGGAAGCAACAGTTAGAACTGGACATGGAACAAGAGACTGGTTCCAAATAGGAAAAGGAGTACGTCAAGGCTGTATATTGTCACCCTGCTTATTTAACTTATATGCAGAGTACATCATGAGAAACGCTGGGCTGGAGGAAGCACCAGCTGGAATCAAGATTGCCAGGAGAAATATCAATAACCTGAGATATGCAGATGACACCACCCTTATGGCAGAAAGTGAAGAAGAACTAAAGAGCCTCTTGGTGAAAGTGAAAGAGGAGAGTGAAAAAGTTGGCTTAAAGCTCAACATTCAGAAAACTAAGATCATGGCATCTGGTCCCATCACTTCATGGGAAATAGATGGGGAAACAGTGGAAACAGTGTCAGACTTTATTTTTTTGGGCTCCAAAATCACTGCTGATGGTGATTGCAGCCATGAAATTAAAAGACACTTAATCCTTGGAAGGAAGGTGATGACCAACCTAGATAGCATATTGAAAAGCAGAGACACTACTTTGCCAACAAATGTCTGTCTAGTCAAGGCTATGGTTTTTCCAGTGGTCATGTATGGATGTGAGAGTTGGACTGTGAAGAAAGCTGAGTGCCAAAGAATTGATGCTTTTGAACTGTGATGTTGGAGAAGACTCTTGAGAGTCCCTTGGACTACAAGGAGATCCAACCAGTCCATCCTAAAGGAGATCAGTCCTGGGTGTTCATTGGAAGGACTGATGTTGAAGCTGAAACTCCAATACTTTGGCCACCTCATGCGAAGAGGTGACTCATTGGAAAAGACCCTGATGCTGGGAAGGATTTGGGGCAGGAGGAGAAGGGGACGACAGAGGCTGGATGGCATCACTGATTCTATGGATATGGGTTTGGGTAGACTCAGGGAGTTGGTGATGGACAGGGAGGCCTGGCGTGCTGCGATTCATGGGGTTGCAAAGAGTCGGACACGACTGGGCGACTGAACTGAACTGAATATGATTAATATAGGTCATTGTCAGAGACTGAGTTATATTTTGGGTCTCACCCCTCACCCATTTTCCATCCTTTGTTGTTCTCCCTCTCCGCTTTCCGATAGTCTCAGATTTAAGGTGATCATAGGCCAAAGCAGAAGCCAGTTATGACAAGTGGTTGTATTGCTACGTATTACCACTGTATTGCAAAGTGGTATATTGATCCAAACAGTATAAAGCAGTTATCAAAGGCATGCCACTGACTGGCTGTGGCACACAGTCTCCAGTGTCCAATTCCTCTTTTGCTAAGAAGTACTGTTATACTTATTTGCCTGTTAGGGTGATATGAGCACTGAAAAAAAAATTTAATCGCTGTTAAAGTGCTTAGATCGCTGCCTGGCTTTCAGTAAGCACCTCAGTTTATATTTCTTATTACTGTTTTTGTTAATTGCGTAAGTTTTGTGATGCAGAGTTGAGTTAAGACCAAGGTGGGTGTTTTCCTAACTTATTGCCTAGTAAATCAGGAAAGACTGTTGAAGACATAAATAACTTTTTAGCTTAGTTTTTAAGAATGCTTAGGAGTGTATCACATGGCAGAGGGTTATAATGGTATTTCATTTTGAGAGCTACATATACTGAAGGTAGGGGGACATGTAAAAGCACAAGATACAAAATGTTGGAGAGCTACAGGTAGCTCAGTTTGTTCTTTCTCACAAAGCTGTTTTGAGGAACAGATGAGACCCTTGAAACCACTGTGTAAGGTATCAAGCAGTTAAAAATGACACTCTTTTTGCATTTCTTCTTGTTCCTGGGGCTAGATGCGTGTGAATTGTTATTGTTTAGTTGCTCAGTGATGTCTGACTGTTTTGTGACCCCCAGAACTGCAGACTACCAGGCTCCTGTATCTGTGGGATTTTCAGTTCAGTTCAGTTGCTTAGTCATGTCCAACCCTTTGTGACCCCATGAGTCGCAGCACGCCAGGCCTCCCTGTCCATCAGCAATTCCTGGAGTCCACCCAAACCCATGTCCAGTGAGTCAGTGATGCCATCTAACCATCTCATTCTCTGTCGTCCCCTTCTCCTCCTGCCCTCAATCTTTCCCAGCATCAGGGTCTTTTCAAATGAGTAAGCTCTTCGCCTCAGGTCGCCAGAGTATTGGAGTTTCAGCTTCAGCATGAGTCCTTCCAACGAACACCCAGGGCTGATCTTCTTTAGGATGGACTGGTTGGATCTCCCTGCAGCCCAAGGGACTCTTCAAGCTTCTTCTCCAACACCACAGTTCAAAAGCATCAATTCTTCAGCGCTCAGCTTTCTTCACCGTCCAACTCTCACATCCATACATGACCACTGGAAAAACCATAGCCTTGGCTAGACGGACCTTTGTTGACAAAATGATGTCTCTGCTTTTTAATATGCTATCTTGGTTGGTCTTAACTTTCATTCCAAGGAGTAAGCGTCTTTTAATTTCATGGCTGCTATCACCATGTGTATGGGATTTTACAGGCAAGAATACCGGAATGGGTTGCTATTTCTTCCTTCTCCAAGGGATCTTCCCAACCCACGCATTGAACCTGCATGTCTTGCATTGCAGGTGGATTCCTTACTGCTGAGCCTCCAGGGAAGCTGAACAAGTGAATAACACAGCCTAATACAGGCTCTGTATCAGGCTCTGATCTCTGTTCGTTTCCAAGGCAAACCATTCAATATCACGGTAATCCAAGTCTATGCCCCGACCAGTAACGTCAAAGAAGCTGAAGTTGAACAGTTCTATGAAGACCTACAAGACCTTCTAGAACTAACACCCAAAAAAGATGTCCTTTTCATTATAGGGGACTGGAATGCAAAAGTAGGAAGTCAAGAAACACCTGGCGTAACAGGCAAGTTTGGCCTTGGAGTACAGAATGAAGCAGGGCAAAGGCTAATAGAGTTTTGCCACGAGAACGCACTGGTAATAACAAACACCCTATTCCAACAACACAAGAGACGACTCTACATGTGGACATCACCAGATGGTCAACACCAAAATCAGATTGATTATATTCTTTGCAGCCAAAGGTGGAGAAGCTCTATGCAGTCAGCAAAAACAAGACCAGGAGCAGACTGTTGCTCAGATCATGAACTGCTTATTGCCAAATTCAGACTTAAAGTGAAGAAAGTAGGGAAAACCACTAGTCCATTCAGGTATGACCTAGATCAAATCCCTTATGAGTATACAGTGGAAGTGACAAATAGATTTAAGGGACTAGACCTGATGGACAGAGTGCCTGATGAACTATGGACAGAGGTTCGTGACATTGTACAGAAGACAGGGATCAAGAAAATCCCCATGGAAAAGAAATGCAAAAAAGCAAAATGACTGTCTGAGGAGGCCTTACAGATAACTGGGAAGAGAAGAGAAGCGAAAAGCAAAGGAGAAAAGGAAAGATATTCCCATCTGAATGCAGAGTTCCAAAGAATTCCAAGGAGAGATAAGAAAGCCTTCCTCAGTGATCAGTGCAAAGAAATAGAGGAAAACAACAGATTGGGAAAGACTAGGGATCTCTTCAAGAAAATTAGAGATACCAAAGGAACATTTCATGCAAAGATAGGCTCGATAAAGGACAGAAATGTTATGGACCTAACAGAAGCAGAAGATATTAAGAAGAGGTGGCAAGAATACAGAGAAGAACTGTACAAAAAAGATCTTCACGACCCAGATAATCATGATGGTGTGATCACTCACCTAGAGCCAGACATCCTGGAATGTGAAGTGAAGTGGGCCTTAGAAAGCATCACTACGAACAAAGCTAGTGGAGGTGATGGAATTCCAGTTCAGCTATTTCAAATCCTGAAAGATGATGTTGTGAAAGTGCTGCACTCGATATGCCAGCAAATGTGGAAAACTCAGCAGTGGCCACAGGACTGGAAGAGGTCAGTTTTCAATCCAATCCCAAAAAAAGGCAATGCCAAAGAATGCTCGAACTACCGCACAATTGCACTCATCTCACACGCTAGTAAAGTAATGCTCAAAATTCTCCAAGCCAGGCTTTAGCAATACGTGAACCGTGAACTTCGAGATGTTCAAGCTGGTTTTAGAAAAGGCAGAGGAACCAGAGATCAAATTGCCAACATCCGCTGGATCATCGAAAAAGCAAGAGAGTTCCAGAAAAACATCTATTTCTGCTTTATTGACTATGCCAAAGCCTTTGACTGTGTGGATCACAATAAACTGTGGAAAATTCTGAAAGAGATGGGAATATCAGACCATCTGACCTGTCTTGTGAGAAACCTGTATGCAAGTCAGGAAGCAACAGTTAGAACTGGACATGGAACAAGAGACTGGTTCCAAATAGGAAAAGGAGTACGTCAAGGCTGTATATTGTCACCCTGCTTATTTAACTTATATGCAGAGTACATCATGAGAAACACTGGGCTGGAAGAAACACAAGCTGGAATCAAGATTGCCAGGAGAAATATCAATAACCTGAGATATGCAGATGACACCACCCTTATGGCAGAAAGTGAAGAAGAACTAAAGAGCCTCTTGGTGAAAGTGAAAGAGGAGAGTGAAAAAGTTGGCTTAAAGCTCAACATTCAGAAAACTAAGATCATGGCATCTGGTCCCATCACTTCATGGGAAATAGATGGGGAAACAGTGGAAACAGTGTCAGACTTTATTTTTTTGGGCTCCAAAATCGCTGCTGATGGTGTTTGCAGCCATGAAATTAAAAGACACTTACTCCTTGGAAGGAAGGTGATGACCAACCTAGATAGCATATTTAAAAGCAGAGACATTGCTTTGCCAACAAAAGTCCGTCTAGTCAAGGCTATGGTTTTTCCAGTGGTCATGTATGGATGTGAGAGTTGGACGGTGAAGAAAGCTGAGCGCCGAAGAATTGATGCTTTTGAACTGTGGTGTTGGAGAAGACTCTTGAGAGTCCCTTGGACTGCAAGGAGATCCAATCAATCCATCCTAAAAGAGATCAATCCTGGTTGTTCATTGGAAGGTCTGATGTTGAAGCTGAAACTCCAATACTTTGGCCACCTCATGCGAAGGGTTGACTCAATGGAAAAGACCCTGATGCTGGGTAGGATTTGGGGCGGGAGGAGAAGGGGACAACAGAGGATGAGATGGTTGGATGGCATCACCGATTCTATGGACATGGGTTTGGGTAGACTCCGGGAATTGGTGATGAACAGAGAGGCCTGGCATGCTGCAATTCATGGGGTCGCAAAGAGTCGGACATGACTGAGCGACTGAAGTGAACTGAACTTATACAGGGAAATTGCCCCTCAAGAAAACGTGTTGAAAGAGCAGTTGATGAGGAAGTGAAAAGAGAACGGACATTCAGAAGGATAGAATTTTGCTTACTCAAATAATTATGAATTATGCTTAATATTTGTTGTATCATTTAAACTTGAATAGTATATATTTTGGGGAGCAGGAATTGATTCACTGTGTGTCTGAATTTTGTTGTGAAAAATATTTGACTTAATCATACGTAGCATGTGACTCTGCCACCTGGCCAAGTCATATCAGATTCTTTTAATGTTAACTTCTTCATCCACAGAATAGGGATGATAATGTCTATTTCATCTTTTGTTGTAAGGTTAATATGGAATTTGCAATTATATTTTCTTTAATGGGATTCTGCTATACTTACAAAATTCGATCTTCAAAAACCTTGTATTCACTGACTCTGCCTCAGATTCCACGAGAAGGCCATAGTAAGAATGAAAATTTTGTGAGAGTAAATATAGTTATATAATATGCCATAACCTCTGGGTACTCTTTAATTTACATATAAAAATATATAATGTGAGTGGATTGGGTTCTTTTTAAAAGACAGTGGCTTTCTGTGCAGTTAAACAGAAAGATTACTTTTTTAGAATAAGTGAATTTTAAATAGTCAATGGTTAAGTATTTTTGCTTCTTAAAGAATGAAACTGTCTGAGGGGGTCATTTATGTATAGAACTGGTAGGATTACTTGATCACTTTTTAAGTAAGACTGTGAGGAAGAAGACTCACTACCTCATTACTGACCTTAATTTTTGTCGCATGTTTTACAGTTATATCCTCTCCAAGTTCTTAGTATTTGTGAGCATAGTTGCTTTCATAAAATTTAGTAACTTAGAATTTTCTGTAAAAAGGTGTAAAACATTCAAAATGATCCACGAATAGGCTTAATTTAGCTTATGAATTTGAAAATAAATATTATTTTCTTAAAAGAAAATGTGTAAAATTAAGAAAGATGTGGAGTTACTAATGAGTAAGACAAAAAAATGCTTATAAAAAGAGAATTTTCCTAAGCAGCAATTTGACTGAAAATTATTATTATTCTTTTGCTTGTCTTTTGGCTTCACCCTATTGTTTGTTTGTTTCTGTTGGTTGGTCAAGACACATCTCTTGGCTAATTTTGCCATAACCTCTGGGTGCTCTTGTTATTTTATCTCCCATCTTATTTTTCTCACATATAGTTCATCAGCTTTCTGACACTGTTTATTTCTGTTTGATAATTTACATTAATGAACTTTTTCTTAGACAAGTGTTCAAGAACCATGACTGCTGTTTTTCTGGTGCCTAAACTTACTACTCCCCTTGAAGTAATAGTATTTGCTGCGTCCCCTTATGCAACTTCTTTGTCTGTTCCTTTATGTCTTTTTGTACATGAGTCATGAACACTTATTACTTAACTCCATTTGCCACTTTACCAAGTTCAGACTTTGTTTTCAGGTGACTGTAACTTACTAGTTAGCCCTACCCGACTTTGCTCTTTTCATTTTTTAAAAAATTGTGCACTCAAGAAATTTAATGCAGCTTTTGTAACTAATCTGTGTTTGCTTGTGCATTATGTTTTGACTTTCTTAGAAAATGTTTTTTTAAATGTGTGTTTTTAAAGGCCAGAGGCTTTGCCTGTCCTCTACTATTTCTGTACTATCCCCTTCTAGCACACTGCATATAAAAAGTGAATATAATAAGTGTTCACAAATGACTCTGACTCATCAGGCATTTATAGTGACTTCTTACCCTGGCTGTCTTTCTTATAGAAATGAGTCAGAATTCTGATCCATGTCTCATATGTAAATATCTTAACTAAAAATACTCAATTCTAAAAACTCCCCTTTGACTAGGCTTTGACATTTGATTAGGCTGACTGACCCAGATCTTTGATTGGAGGTATATTTTGTACTTGATAGTATTGAGTAAAATAACAAAAAATAAGGTAGGTAAGTGATGTTTTTTAGATCACTGTTTTACACACCTAGAAAGAAATTTGAATAAGTCTTAAACTTGTGCATCTTAAGAATGGTGTTCATCAAGAAGAGCAAAAATGAGGGATCAGTAGAATTAAGCATACTAGAGCAGTAAATAGTATTGTTATGCTAAAGCTCTTACCAGCTATGAAATTGCAAAGCCAAAAATCAGAATTGCCATACTGTTTTTTAAAATAATTTTTAATAGCAAAGGGCTAGTTTTAATTTTTAATTCAAATGGGAGATTATAAATATGTTACATAGCCTAAAGAATCTAGTTAGTAGATTTTAGTGTTTTCATTTTGTGCCAAAATTTTGTTGGTAACCCTTAAATTATATTAGTAGAGCTTAGTGAAGTTGACCAATAATAAGACCATAAGTTAGTATATAACAATTAAATTCTTCTCGTTTAAAATATTTTCACTGTTTTTGTATTATACTATTGACTAAAACATTTAGTAAGAAATGATACTGCTCTAAAAGTTTGAATAATTGGAACAATTAAAAATATTAGGAAAGGAAAAAAATTGTTAAATTGATATTTCAGAACTTGACTGAAAAGTTGCAGAAGAAAGAACTGGACTATACTCAGTTAGAAGAGAAACATAATGAAGAATGTATGAGTAAAAAGAATATACAAGCAAGCCTTCATCAAAAAGACCTGGATTGTCAACAGCTTCAGTCAAGGTTATCTGCATCTGAAACCTCACTGCAGAGAATACAGGCAGAACTAGTTGAAAAGGGAGAAGCTACTCAAAAGCTCAAAGAAGAATTATCAGAAGTCGAGACCAAGTACCAACATCTTAAGGCAGAGTTTAAACAGCTACAACAACAGAGAGAAGAAAAGGATCAGCATGGGTTACAACTGCAAAGTGAAATTAATCAAGTAAGAGCTGTTACTTTTATTTACTGTACTTCCTCCTATGGTTTCTTCTTGTGTCTTATGGTTGTTTGATCGTAATATAGCTCATCAAAAAATTGTCATTTAAAAAAAACTATCTCTTAATTTTTACATCCTGTCGTATTGAGTCAGATCTCATTTCAGCTCCCGCTAAAATGATAGTATCTCTCATATAGTATTGTTGTGCATTGTTTATTGGTTAATACATGCAAATTGCTTAAGATGATACCTGTCACATGGTAGGTACTCAGCAGGTATTAGTTATTGTAATAATTCATATTGTTGATCATAAAATTAAAATGAAAAATTGAAACATTTTTGTCTTTTTTTTCTTGTTACTAATTTAAAAAATATACTTACTGTTAAACCAATAATATAAAAATTAGATATTTTAAGAGAAAACAAATTAGTTCTAACAACTATTCTTTATTAACTTTTTTTATATAAATAATGTCTATCAGATGAAGTTTAATGGAAGTTTTGACTTTGCTATTAACTTACGAATTTTGTATTCTAATTATTTCTTATAGGTACCATTAAAAATTAGTAGGCAAATGGAAATTTGAGGGAGATTAAAGTCGTCAGCCACTTTTTTGAAAATTTTCAACTATTTTTACTTAAAAGGCAGTGATATTTGCTTCTGTGGCATTAATCCTGTTTTCTTAGCCTGAGATACTCTTCCTGTTTCTCTTCTCCTTGGTAAATACTACTTCACTTGTCATGTTTCCAGAAATCTTTTTCTACATATTGCCCCTTCTCACCACCACCCGACTCCAGAGATGGCTTAAGCATGTACATATCTTGATTACTTTACTTGTCGTAGTCTAGCACATTATCATAACTTAGGTATCTTCACTAGACTCTAAACTCTTTGAGTGCAAAGACCATGTTTTATTTATTTTTTATCCCAGCTACCTGACATATTGCTTGTCAGCAGATGTTTAATGAGTAAGTAAGTGAATGAATAAATGCAGGCATTCATAATAGAAGGAAACATAAGCTTGGGGATATCAATGAATAAATTAAATATGACTTGGATATTTGCCTTTCAGTTCAAATATACAGACTAGGCGTTTATGGTTTCTTGTTTTTTTTTTTTTTGCTGTTTAAAAATGTATTTATTCTTTTATATTTATTTTAGCTGTAGTCCATGCATACAATCATGTCAAAAATTTACACGACATTTATGGTTTCTAAAAGATACGATACCTTGTTTATTAGAAGATACAGAGATGGAAAAGGAAATAGGACCTATCTTAAATGATTTTGTAAATCTCATTGAGGTGCAAGGCAAGTACTATCCTATTGCGGTGAATATGAAAATTAAAATAAAATGATTCCATATACTATTGGAATTAGGAAGAGTTCCTCTCTTGCTTTCTTTCCCCTATAGTACTTTATATTGTATAATTATTTATCTGTTAATGTGATCAAGAAAAGCTTGTTGTGAGAAAGAGGTGGTGCTTGAAATTGTGAATATTGGATAGGTTTTGACAAGTAGCAGTTTGAAGGCAGGAGGGTCTTCCAGGCAGAAAAATAAACTAGAGGTGTGTGTGCTAAGCTGCTCCATTTGTGGCTGACTCTGGGAGGCCCCATGGACCATAGCCTGCCTGGCTCCTCTGTCCATGGGATTCTCCAGGCAGGAATACTGGAGTGGGTTGCTATTTCCTCCTACAGGGGATCTTCTCCACCCACATCTCTTACATCTCCTGCATTGGCAGGCAAGTTCTTTACCATTGGCACCACCTGGGAAGCCCCAAACTAGAGGCAGGGGTGTATTATAAGAACCAGTGACAAACAGGCGTTTACTCTGAGGATATGGTATATGTAATAGTAGTGGACTATTTTGAGGACTTTATTGTGTAGAGTCTTGAATAGCAGGCTGAGGAATTTGAGTCTCATTTGGTTGTCGGTGAATGGAGGAGCAACAGGAATTTTTGTATTCATAACTATTTGGTTTAGTCACATTTCTGTACAAAATAAAGAGGTCATGCTGAAGACCTTGAAGTTACACCATTTATCTTCTTCCCTTCAGTATGCTGTCTGGATTCTACCTTCAAAGTGAAAGTTGCTCAGTCATGTCCAATTCTTTGTGACCCCATGGACTGTACAGTCCATGGAATTCTCCAGGGCAGAATACTGGAGTGGGTAGCCATTCCCTTCTTTTTTTAATTTTTTTAATTTTTTAAATAAATTTATTTATTTTAGTTGGGGGCTAATTAATACATTGCCATTCCCTTCTTAAGGGGATCTTCCCAACCCAGGGATTGAACTCAGGTCTCCCTCATTGCAGGTGGATTCTTTACCATCTGAGCCACCAGGGAAGTCCTGCCTTCAAAGCCTGACTCAAATTTGTCTACTTCTCTTCATCTATACTGCTACTATCCTAATCTAAGCTGCTGCCATTGTTCACCTGGTCTGCTGTATTAGACCATATAAGTTTTTTTTTTTTCCGGGGGACCTCCTTTGTCTATTCTCCATACAGAAAAAGTGAAAACTGGAAGTGAGTTGCTTGATCGTGTCCGACTGTTTGTGACCCCAGGGACTATACAGTCCATGGAATTCTCCAGGCCAGAATACTAGCGTTCCCTTCTCCAGTGGATCTTCCTGACTCAGGAATTGAACTGGGGTCTCCTGCATTACAGGCAAATTCTTTACCAGCTGAGCTACCAGGGAAGCCCGTTCTCCACCCAGAAGCCAGAGACATTGTTTTAAAGTATGAAGGATGTAACTTTATTTCTCTTAATCACCTCGCGTGGTTTTGGTTAGATTTTGAATCCAGGTGTCTTCTTCGTCATGTAAGCTTATGTGTATAGTATGGTCCACACTATGTCTTCAGGCTCATCTTCTACCAAGTGAAGCCATGCTGGTCTCCTTTTAGTTCCTCAAGCACACCAGCACTTCCAACAGAGAGCTTTCCTGCCTTAGCTCCTTTGCCCATGTTTTTTTCTTAGAGTGTTCTTTATTTCAGCTTTTCACAAGACTTGCTTAAGCATTGTTTCTTCAATAAAGCCTTTCTGGACCTCTCTAAAAGGTTTCTCAGGTGGTGCAGTGATAAAGAAGCCACCTGCCAATATAGGAGATGCAGAAAAGACAGGTTCGATCCTTGGATTGGGAAGGTCCCATAGAGAAGGAAATGGCAACCCACTCCAGTATTCTTGCCTGGGAAAGCCTAGAGGAGCCTGGTGGACTACAGTCCATGGGGTCGCGAAGAGTAGGACACGACTGAGCGTGCATGCACACAGGACCTCTCTATTTAAATAGATTGTTTTCCATTTATTCTGGACCCTTCTTTATTTCAGCAAGCTACTTCTTAATAATACTTCTTATTGTATAGTTTTTTGTTTACTTGCATATCATATACCATTCCCTTTGTACAGTAAGCTCCTTAATTTGAGAAATTTGTTTTATTCTATACTCCATCTGTCTCTATACTTAGAGTTTTTAGTAAATATTTGTTGGAAGAATGGAAATGAACCTCACTTTAAGCCTTCTTTTACTGAAGATTGGATATAATCAGATTACTTTTTTAATTAAAAAAAAATTTTGTACAGTTTTTAAAGGTTGCTTTCCATTTACAGTTACTGCAAAATACCATAAGCCTGTGTAACACCCAGTAGTTTGTATCTTCCATTTCCCCACCCATATATCCAACTTAACCTTTAAAAATTATCTAATATGCCATCTCAAATAGCATAGTGGTTTATGAGTGTGGATTTAAGAACCAGCTCTCTGAGTTCCAGTTCTGTGGTCTACAAACTGTGAGCTTGGGCAAGTTATTTATTTGTACCTTAGTTTGCTCATCTGTCAAATAAGGATAAGAATAGAATTGTCTTCACAGGATTATTATAAAGATTAAGTTAGTTAATATTTGTGAACCTTTTAAAATAAGACCTGGCACTTGACAAACATTACGAGCATAATGAATAAAGAATTATGTATATGAGTTTACAAAACTGAATTTCTTAGAGAGCATATATATGTATATCTCAAAATGTAACTTTAGGATAGACCATTCTATTAATGATTCCAACATGTATTATTTTTACTCTAAACTTATTCTTCTTTTCTGTAACATATTTACTCTAAAATGATGTAGGCATATTGGTTAAGGGATTTTGGCCTGCTTCCACTCTTGTGCAGCTTGGATTTGCGTCTCATTTCTTGATTAAATATCAGGGATTTATCAGAAATTATAAAGCAACGAATGACAGTTAATTAGAATATACAGTATCTCTTTTGTTCACCACTTTAGTAAATCTTCACTTCAGAGCAACAGTTATCTTTAATTTGGTGGTTCACTGTCTGCACATCAGAATCACCTGGGGAAATTTAAGAAATTATCAAAGCCTCACCCTTGGCTCAGTTAAGTCATAATCTCTGGCATAGGCCTGGGTATTGGTTTTCCCTGTTATTGTATTGTGTAGTTGAGATTGAAAACCGCTGCTTTTTAAAGTGTTGCTTTTTGGCAAATGATTCCTAAACTTTCCTGAAACTCAATATTCTCTAATTCTTTTGTTAGGAAACATAGATTTCTGGGCTTCAGCTCAAATGTACCAAAGCTAAACTGTTAGGGGAGAAGTCTCATTATCTCTGTGTTAATGATGACATTGGAAGATTCTTATCCAGCAAGTTAGGAACTCGACGTAGGGGTGGATGTAGTACTTCTAAGAGATCACATACGGGGATTGGACCTACTTCTTGTAGTGAGGAGGACAGGGTTTGGGTAGTTATTACAGTGCTAATTCACTGCATTTTAAGAAGAGGCAAAGGAAGAAGAAGAAAATGTCAGCCTAAGGATAAGAATATAATAAATGACTAACTGTTACTGATTCCTGTTTTAGTTAGATGGAAGTATCTACTTCAGTTTTCTTTTTGTGTGTGTGTGTGTGTCCCTGGGTGGACCTGAAACTTTAGTTTTCTTTATTGAGTATAGAATATATTTTGACAGCCACACCTTGTTTCATAGCATAGGAAAATAGTGGGTGTCCACTTTTCTGATAGAACTTTATTTTTTATTTGGCAACTATGAATTTTTTTATGGAGCAATATGAAAGTATAAAGCATATAAATGTATATTTGACATAAAGGCTATAGATTCTTAATATTTTCAGGTATAACATGAATAGATTTGTTTGAAAACAGTTGTATAGAATGCTTGTTATTAATCTTCAGCTTTGCTGAGGCACATGCTGAAATTTGACATGATGTGTTATGAAATTGTGGTGGACTCTTACAGTGTAAGCCTTGCCACATGTCTTGCATCCTTATCTTCATGCTACTCTTTTTCGTTCTGCACTCCTAGCGCTTGTGCATTAATTCTTCTAAAATTAATACAAACCTTTTTTTTTTTTTTAACTGGACCTACCCCCCCAGCCAATCCCACAAGAGAAACCAGCTATTCTTTCTGGTAAAATTAGAGAAAATAAAGAATTCCAGAAAGTGACAGCTCTTAGCCCGTAGACAAGTTTCTTCTTTAGTTTTAGCTAGGTGGCAATTTTAAAGTTAATGAAATCACCTAATATTTTAATAAATATTCATTCCTCTGTTTTATTTAGAGATTGTGTGCCAGTTTGAGGACTTGAGAATACCTTGTGCTCTGTTCCGTACCCAAATGTAAGAAGTCGATTGTGGTAGTTCATGACTATGGAAAAACAGCAAGGATCATTTTGGATTTTTAAAAAACTATAGTGGATTAGGTCTGAGTGTGTCTTAAGTGTCTTAATTTTAAGTTGTTTTAAGCTCCTCAAGTGATTGCAACAGTTATCTTTAAATAAGAGCCTCAGGTTCACTGTGTGTGTGTGTGTGTGTGTGTGCGGTTTTTAAAAGTGTAAAAAACCTGAAACCTTTGATATGATTATAGTTTTATGTGAGTCATCATAATTTATGTGATTAAAATTCAGTTGGGTCTTAGGTTCCTCTAAAGTATCATGAAAATTAATGTATTTCTATTGGTGAAAAATAAAACATTGTTTGGAAAGTAGGTGGTAGTAGTAATGATGATCAATGTGTTTATACATGTCTATGTACTTTTTTTCCTTTTCTGAAGTTACATAGCAAACTTCTGGAGACAGAGCGCCAACTAGGAGAAGCTCATGGTAGGCTGAAGGAACAGAGACAGCTTTCAAGTGAAAAGTTGATGGATAAAGAGCAACAAGTGGCTGATCTACAACTCAAACTTTCTCGTTTAGAAGAAGAGGTAAGCTCACATTTCAGATGAGTTTTTGTTAGTACCTTTATTGATAGATGTGAGGCATCTTAAATGTTGTTGTGTTTAATCTTTTTATGGTCATGAGCTTTAATTGAATTTTTTTTTAAGTTGGATTAAGTTAAAACATCTCCAGTAAAAACATCCTATTATTAACTACATTAAGTCGTTTTTGTTGTGATTGTATTCCCTAAAGTTCTCAACAAAAATGTACAAAGAAGGCTACTCTTCAGCTTCAGGTACGTTAAATCCTTGGGGTGAACCTGTCAGGCTGCTCAAGAGAAGTCTTTCTACCCAGGAAGAACCGTTTCCTAATGAAAATGGTTGTTCATTTTTGAACAGCTGCTGATAGCATTATTGACACATAGTCAAATTCTAATTGTATAGCTGCAGCAAAAGATTTTCTTCTAGACCCAAATATTAACGTGTAGATTTTGCTGTTGTTTGCTAATAAGTGACAATTATGCTTATGAAAAAAAGTAAAACATATACTGATACTGTTATTTAGATTATTGTTACAAAATTTGTATAGCATTCCTTGATCATATTAGCATATAAAAAACAATAATAAACTAAATGCCAACTGGAGAAGGAATTTTATTCTTTTCAGGATGAGAACCTATTCTTAAGGAATAATTTCTTAAATTATGAGGTTAAAATTCTGTAAGTAATGAGATACTGCTTTTAAAGTTATAATTGAATTTTCTATTCAGACTTGAGAATTGTGCGATTTGAAGTAATACCAGATGTTTATATGATAGCATTATGCCCTTAAATTGTTAACTGATTAGTCTACATTTTTTTTTTTAAAGTTGAAGGAAAAAGTAACCAATTCCACAGAATTGCAGCATCAGTTAGATAAAACAAAGCAACAGCATCAAGAACAACAAGCTCTTCAACAAAGCACTACAGCAAAACTTCGAGAAGCTCAGGTATAAACAGTATTTGAATTTTTAGCCTTTTAAACAAAGATGAACCAAGTCATTATTCTTTAGTTGTGGTGAAGCTGGATAATGCAAAGCACTTGGTTATATATATAGAGTTTTGATGATTTTTAGTATCTGGATAATTGGAAAATTCTTTTCCTTTGATTGCTATGTTGAAAAAATTTTCTAAATGTAAAAAATTTACTATAAATATCTTTATTACTTATTAAAATTTATATAAAAATTAAAATTTATTTTTAAAAAGAAATTAATTGATACTAAATTTAAGATATTATTTAGATTGTTATTTATACATAATACTTTATTATTTATTGTTTATTAAAAATGACTTCTCTAAAAAATTAAAAAATGACAAATTTCTTAGTTTAGTTAACTCAGTAAAAAATAACATTCTGTATTTCCTATGATGGAACTTACTATTTATTGGCCATGTCTTTCCCCGTTTCAGCACTGTCATATGAACATTAGAATTGTAGTTATAGGAATGTATGTGTTTGAGTTAAATTTGTACAGATTCTATAGTATAGCTCAAAAAATTAAAAGAAGTTAAATTTTTGTTTTGTTATGGTGAGAGGAAGATGGTACCCAAATGTTTGAAATGAATTTGAATTTGACATTGATTTATTCTGTAGTATTCATTAATTCCTTGAATATTACGGAGCACTGTGTGTCAGGCACTGTGGTAAGCACTAAAATTAGAGAGCAGAGTCAGACACAGTGCCTGCTTTCTGGGAAATGGCAATCTAATGATACGCAAGCTAATGCTGGAGTTGAAAGGAGGCAGGAAGTAATAACGCCTGTCTTTCTTGTCTGTCTTATGACAGATAGTGGCAAGGAGTCAGGTGGATAGAGATCCAAATATTGTATTCATTTATTTGTTCTTTCATTCAGTCAGTCAACAAATATATATTAATGTCTCCTCTTAGCCATAGAAGTGGTTTTGTGCATATGGCAGCAGAGAAAACAGACAAAAATGTCTGTTCTTGTGGAGTTTAGTGAGGAAGACAAACGGTAGCCAAGGTAAATAGGCAAAATATATAGTGTGTTAGATGTGGTAAGTGGTATGGAGATAAGGGTAAGTGGTATGGAAGAAGGATGGAGAAAAGACCCTGAGGCAGGAGTAGTTCTTAGGAACATCAAGAAGCCAGTGAGTAGAGTGGTGTGAGTGATAAGGGAGATAAAGGGGCACAGTCGTAGAGATCACAAAGGATCAGAACATGTTGAGCTTCATTAGTAATTTTAAGGATTTTACTGTGAGCGAGATGAGAAATCATTGGAGGGTTCTGAGCAGTGGGATAGCATGGTGGAACTTATAATTTCACAGGATTACTCTGACTACTGTATTGAGAGTAGACCATAGGGACACATGAGTGGAACAAATAAATGAGCTAAGGGACTACTTTAAAAGTTAAGAGATAGTGTGGCTTGGACCAGAGTGTAAATAGAGTAAGTAGTGAAAATTAGTCATATTCTAGATATACTTTTAAAGGTATGGCTGACAGATTTATTGATAGATAGATATGGGGCACCGACAGAGAAACCAAGGATGATTCTAGGGATTTTGGCTTGGCTGGTTGGTAGGAGGGAGGTCAAACAAGATGAAGACTGGGAATCCTTTGAATTTGGCAACATGAGGTCATTGGTGACACTGATAAAGAAGAATTTGTAAAGAGAAGGAAGGTCGAAAGCCTGTTAGAGGGGGTTCAAAAGAAAATGGGAAGAGAGAAATTTGATACAATGAATACTGATAACTCTAGAAGTTTTATTATAAAGAGTAGCAGAGAGAGAGTGTCGTAAAGCTGAGATAGAGAATTCGGCATAGGTCTGCAGCCAAGTGGACTTTCTCATAATGTGCCTCAGAATTAAATTTTTTCATCCAGTCACAGATAAAGCTGGAAGGGGCTGAATTAAACATTCTTAGTTCCTTATTCCAAACTTTCCAATTAGTTATATTCTCAATCCCTGGAGAGGAATAAGAGAAGGATGCTAAAGAGGACAGGCAAAGTTCTCATTATGAAAAGTCCTAAAAACTAAAGAGATGCGGTAAGTATAGTTCTAGGTGTATATATGTGTATAAATTATTATGATAGCATAGAGAGGACAGTTGTCTAACTCATATTTGGAAAAGAGCAGTTACTGAAAATTTCTTTACAAGGGCAATCTGTTGCAAAGTTTGTGTAAATGTTTCTGGGTTACAAAGATGGTGATAATGAATAAGCTCAGATGGTAGAGAGTCTGCCTGCAATGCAGGAGACACATGTTCAATCCCTGGGTCAGGAAGATCCCCTGGAGAAGGAAATAGCAACCTGCTCCAGTATTCCTGCCTGGGAAATCCCATGGATAGAGGAGCCTGGAGGGCTACAAGTACATGGGGTTGCAAAGAATCAGACACAACTTAGCGATTAAACAGCAACTACAGCATATTCCTGATAGAAGTTACAAGGAAAAGAATACTGAAGCTGGTATGAACTAAACTGTTAGGTTTCCTGGAGCCTAAGATGTAATTTGGGGCTTCCCTGGTGGCTCAGTGGTAATGAACTCACCTGCCAATGCAGAAGACACAGATTTGATCCCTGGGTTGGGAAGATCCCCTGAAAGAGGGCATGGCAATCCACCCCAGTATTGTTGCCTGGGAAATCCCATGGACAGAAGGAGCCTAAAGGGCTATAGTTCATGGGGTTGCAAAAGAGACACAACTTAGTGACTAAACAACAACGACAAAGGTGTAATTTAGAAATGAGTTGGAGAAGAGGCCAGAGCATTAGACGTTAGTAAGTTTATGAAAGGCTTTTCTGTCTATCCTTGAAGATAGAAAGGTATTGAAGGTCTTAGGGTAGATGTGCCATAGCCAGATTTGATTTTTAAATAGATTATTCTCATGCTTTTGTGAAACATGGATTTCAGAGAGAATATTCTGAAACAGGAGATCAGTTAAAAGACTAGTATATGTAGTAGATTAGATGAAAAACAATGATGGTCTTAGTTGAAGCAATTACTAAAAAATATCACAGGGACAAATATGAATAATACTTTGGAGGTAAAATAAATAGGACTTATTGACTTAATCGATGTAGGAAATGACAGAGAAAGGGAATGACTTTCAGACTGATAACTCTGGGTGCATGATAAATGGAGGTGTTGTCCACTGTGTTAATTAACATGAGAAAGATGGTCAGTGTGATGAGTTCAATTCTGGACATGTTTTGAGGCACCTATGGGATGTGTTAATTTAAAGCCTGTTGGAAAGGACCATGTTATTTATTAGCTGTGAAAGACAGTATTTATGGGGTAAATGAAATTATTAGAAGTGGTCAACCAGGGAGAGAGTATAATGAGAAAAATAGACAAGTAGTAACACAAGACGTTTAAGGGTTGGATGAGAAGAACAGCCCAAAAAAACCGAATGATCAGAGCAATTAAGGAGAACTTGCAGAGTGAAAGCCAAAGGACTAGGGAGAGCCAGCTTGGGAGTAATCAGCAACTGTGAGTGTATGGTGAGGACCCCCAGTATGGTAAATGAAAGATATCATTAGATTAAGCAATTAAGAATTAGTGACATTGTTAAATATAATTTCAATACAGTGATAGATATGAATGTCTGATTTTTGACTAGTAAATAAATGAGAGAGTTGAGAAAGTAAATATGCATTACTTTTGAAATTTAAATGTGAATTATATAAAGACTGGGCAGAAACTGGAGTGGAACTTCATTTAGGAAGTGTTTCTTCCTAGAAAACCAGAGATACTTGAGTATGTATCTAGACTATAAAGTCTAGGACAAAGGGGCTAGCTAGTAGAGTGGGTGTGTGTGTGTGTATGTTTTATTCATTTGTTTATTGAGTATAATTGACTTAGTGTTAGTTTCAGATGTACAGCAAAGTGATTCAGTCCTCCCCCTCTCCTTCTCTCTCTCTCTCACTATATATATATATATATATGTACACACACACACACACACACACACATATATAAAATCTATAACATATGGTAGATTATACATATAGTTTATATATATGTATACATATAGTTTGTCAGGGTCTTTTCCTTTATAGATTATTACAAAATGTTGAGTATAGTTGCCTGTGCTATAAGTAGGTTCTTGTTGGTTATCTGTTTTATTTATGTTGTTGTTCAGTTGCCAAGTTGTATCAGACTCTTCGCAACCCATTGGACTTCAGTACGCCAGGCCTCCCTGTGCCTTGTCATCTCCCAGAATTTGCCCAAGTTCATGTCCATTGAATCAGTGATGCCATCCAGCCATCTCATCCTCTGTCGCCCTCTTCTTCTGCCTTCAATCTTTCCCCGCATTAGAGTCTTCCAGTGAGTCGGCTGTTCGCATCAGGTGGCCAAAGTATTGGAGCTTCAGCATCAGTCTTTCCAAATAGTATTCAGGGTTGATTTCCTTTAGGATTGACTGGTTTGATCTTTTTGGTGTCCAAGGGCCTCTCAAGAGTGTTCTCTGGCACTACAGTTCGAAAACATCAATTCTTTGGTGCTGTCTTCTTTATGGTCTAACTCTCACATCCATATGTGACTACTGGAAAGACTGTGGCCCTGACTATACAGACCTTTGTTGGCAAACTGATGTCTTTGCTTTTTAATCTACTGTCTAGGTTTGTGATAGCTTTCCTTCTAAGAAGCAGTTGTCTTCTAATTTCATGGCTGCAGTCAACCTCCGCGGTAACTTTAGAGCCCAGCAAGAGGAAATATGTCACTGCTTCCACTTTTTCCCCTTTTGCTTCTTGACCTGCATACAGGTTTCTCAGGAGACAGGCAAGATGGTCTGGTATTCCCATCTGTTTAAGAGTTTTCCACGGTTTGTTATAATCCATATATCACTTCATGGCAGATAGATGGGGAAACAGTGGAAACAATGGCTGACTTTATTTTCTGGGCTCCAAAATCACTGCAGATGGTGATTGCAGCCATGAAATTAAAAGATGCTTACTCCTTGGAAGGAAAGTTATGACCAACCTAGACAACATATTAAAAAGCAGAGACATTACTTTGCCAACAAAGGTCCGTCTAGTCAAGGCTATGGTTTTTCCAGTGGTCACATATGGATATGAGAGTTGAACTATAAAGAAAGCTGAGCGCCGAAGAATTGATGCTTTTGAACTGTGGTGTTGGAGAAGACTCTTGAGAGTCCCTTGGACTGCAAGGAGATCCAACCAGTCCATCCTAAAGGAGATCAGTCCTGGGTATTCATTGGAAGGACTGATGTTGAAGCTAAAACTCTTAATACTTTGGCCACCAGATGTGAAGAGCTGACTCATTGGAAAAGACCCTGATGCTGGGAAGGATTGAGGGCAGGAGGAAAAGGGGACAACAGAGGATGATGGCTGGATGGCATCACTGACTCGATGGACATGGGTTTGGGTGGACTCTGGGAGTTGGTGATGGACAGAGAGGCCTGGCATGCTGTGGTTCATGGGGTCGCAAAGAGTCGGACACGATTGAGTGACTGAACTGAACTGATACAGCCACAGGCTTTATAGCATAGTCAGTGAAACAGAAGTAGATGGTTTTTTTCTGGAATTCCTTTGCTTTCTCTATGATTCAGCAGATGTTGGCAATTTGATCTCTGGTTCCTCTGCCTTTTCTGAACCCAGCTTGTACATCTGGAATTTCTTGGTTTACATACTGCTGAAGCCTAGTTTGAAGGATTTTGAGCATAATCTTACTAGCATGGTAAGTGAGTACAATTGTCTGGTAGTTTGAACATTTTTAGTACTGCCCTTCTTGAGAATCGAGATGAAGATTGACCTTTTCCATTCCTGTGGCCACTGCTGGGTTTTCCAAATTTGCTGACATATTGAGTGCAGCACTTTAATAGCCTCATCTTTTAGGATTTTAAATAACTTGCTGGAATTCCCTCACCTCCATAGCTTCACTGGCAGCAGTGCTTTCCAAGGCTCATTTGACTTCACACTCCAGGCTCTAGGTGAGTTCCTACACCATCTTGGTTATCCAGGTCATTAAAATCTTCTTTGTACAGTTCTTCTATGTATTCTTGCCATCTCTTTTTCATCTCTTCTGCTTCTATTAGGTCTTGACCGTTTCTGTCTTTTATTGTGCCCATCTTTGCATGAAATGTTCCTTTGATACCTCCAATTTTCTTGAAGAGATCGGTGGTCTTTTGCCTTCTGTTGTTTTCCTGTATTTCTTAGCATTGTTTACTGAAGAAGGGCACCTTGCCTCTCCTTGCTTTTCTCTGGAACTCCGCATTCATTTGGTTACATCTTTCCCTTTCTCCCTTGCTTTTCACTTCTTTTCTTTCCTCAGCTATTTGTAAAGCTTCCTCGGATTACCACTTCTTGCATTTCTTTTTCTTTGGGATGATTTCCCTGACTGGCCTAGTGCCTCGTAGTTTTTTCTGCTTTCTTTAGTTTAAGACTGAATTTTGCTAGAAGAAGTTCATGATCTGAGTCACAGTCAGCTCCAGTCTTGTTTTTGCTGACTGTATGGAGCTTCTTCATCTTCAGCTGCAAGGAATGTAATCAGTCTGATTTCAGTATTGACCATCTGGTGATGTCCATGCGTAGACTCATCTCTTGTGTTGTTGAAAAGGGGTATTTGCTGTCACCAGTGTGTTCTCTTGGCAGAATTCTGTTAGCCTTTGCCCTGCTTCATGTTGTACTCCAAGCCAAATTTGCCTGTTACTCCAGGTATCTCTTGACTTCTACTTTTGCATTCCAATCCCCTATGATGAATAGGGCATCATCTTTTGGTGGTAGTTCTAGGATGTCTTATAGGTCTTCATAGACCTGATCAGCTTCTTTGGCATCAGTGGTTGGGGCATAGACTTGGATTACTGTGATGTTGAATTATTCGCCTTGGAAATGAACTGAGATCATTCTTTCGTTTTTGAGTTTGCACCCAAACACTGCATTTCAGACTCTTTTGTTGATTATGAGGGCTACCTCATTTCTTCTGTGGGATTCTTGCCCACAGTAGTAGATAATAATGGTCATCTGAATTAAATTTGCCCATTCCCATCCATTTTAGTTCACTTATTCCCAAGATGTTGATGTTTACTCTATTGCCATCTCCCCATCTCCTTGTCCATGTCCAGTTTACATTGATTCATGGACCTAAGATTCCAGTTTCCTATGCAATACTGTTCTTTACAGCATCACATTTTACTTTGATCACCAGACACCTCCACATTTCTGCTTTGGCCCAGCTGCTTCATTTTTTCCTGGAGCTATTAGTAGTTGTCTTCTGCTCTTCCCCAGTAGCATATTGGACACCTTCTGACCAGGGGGACTCATCTTTTGGTGTCATATCTTTTTGCTTTTTTATACAGTTCGTGGGGTTATCATGGCAAGAATACTGGAGTGGTTTGCCATCCCCCCTCCAGTGGACCACGTTTTGGCATTATATATTATTATATTACATTACATTATATATGTAATTTCATAGGTAAGATGAAGAAAAATCATAGTAGAGCATTCCTGAAAATAACCCCTCCCCTCCTTGGATAAAGTTGGAATGGTAATAGTTGAATTTCAGGTAGGCTGAGATTATTAGAGATTAAACTTTTGAGTTGATGTTCAGGGGTATATCTGAGGATGAGAATTCCACTCAGTGACAGGAGTGAAAAAATGATTCTGAGTATGTAATAGAGGTTGGAGTCTAGAAATCTGTGGTGGCATCAATCTATGTAGGTTTGTGATTTTGCTCTAATACTACTTAGAAATGTAGGCATGAAGAAAGCAGATTGCAACATCGATCTAAGGATTGGGCTTTTTTGGGGTGGCTGTTTTGGAAATTTGTGGGTAAAAGGAAATGGAGAATGTAGATGAGAGAATAGTTAAGGTAGTTCGTATCCATATGTGAGGTTCAGGGAGAAAAGCTAGGTATATACTAAATAAGCTAGAAGAAAATTGAGGTTAATGTCTCTTTGAAGAGCAAAAATGGGGTCATGAAATTGGAAGACAGTTAGGAAGTTGTGTTCACAGAGTAGGAGAGTTGACATACTTTTATCTAGAACAATTTCAGGTGATTAGAAGATCCTGCATGTGGGTGATTGAGTAGAATGAGGAAAGGTCCAGGAATTAAGATGCTATGAATGTTGAGAATTAAGATTAAGAATGTTGTATTCTTAATTCTCTATGTATTTTGTATTTCCCAGGAAATTGGCAGAAACTGGGATTGAGAGAAAGACTAAATCAGGTCTCAAGTCTTCAGTGAATGAGGTAGGGATTCATAGATGATGGCAACACAGCATAGACATAGAAAATGAATACATAATTCCCAGAGCAGCTTAAAACTTTTATTTGAGGAAGAGATTAATGGCGGTGAGGAAAAAATCTAGAAAAATTCTACCTCCTCTGCTTGCCCAACAGAATAGTCCTTATATATCAGAGAGGGCTAATAGGGAATTGGCAACTGTACAGGGAGAACCAAATTTCATTTTGGAAATAGAGTGACAGTTCTAGAAAAATCTTAGGCCTGGAGCTGTGGTTCCAGATGATTAGTGGATTGTGTCCTGTCTTAGTGGCAGGAAGAGAGGATGAGAGCAGAGAGATGGCGTTGCTTTTCATTGTTTTGTGATTGAAACTTCGAGGATGAGAAGCATATTTGAAAGTGACTGGTCTCACCGGTTTTAATGTTGGCACACATTGTTGAGGGTACCAGCTGGCTGCTGGCTCTGTCTCAGCAAGGTAGTGTGAGCTTCTGGGAAGTTTGCAGAAGGGCTCATAGGGCCTTTTCTGAGTAGAGGCTCTCTGGCTTTCTTAGAATGATTAAGGCAGAGGCAAAGGCTGTGACTCAGATAGCTCTCAACATGAATGAGTGTTGTTCTGGGTGTAGTGGGCTACTGAAGGTACAACATGGAGGCCCTTGGTAAAGCGAAAGAGAGGGATCTTTTGATGTAGCTATAGACGAGTTCAATTGGGGTGTTGAAATTAGCCTTCATGAGTGTATATGCATTAGAATTCAATCACTTATTTTTCTGTTCGCTCAATAAATATCTTAGAATATGTGTGTCTTGGATACATTGATGAATAAAACAGACAAAAATCTTCACCTTCTTGGAGCCTACATTCTTGTGACAAGGCAGAGAGAGGCAGATAAACATGAAAAATAAGTGAATTAGTGTGTTAGAACATAAGTGCTATGGAAAGAAAAACTATTTACTAGAGGGAGTATTGGGAAAGGCTGCAATTTAAAATGTAATGATCATGGTAGGTATGTTTGAGAAGGTGGCATTTGAACAAACATTTGAAGCAGAGGGATGAGCCATTTGACTTGTGGGGAAGTGTGCCAGGTAGAAGAGACGATTAGTGCAAAGGTTCCAAGGTGAAAGTGTGCCTGGTGTGACTAGGAATAACGAGGAGTCCCATGTGTCTCAAAGTGGATTAAACAAGAATTGTAGTAGATGGTGAAGCCAGAGTGTTAGAGTAAGAATGTGGTTAATTGAAGGTTTTTATTGGTTATTAAATTCTAGTTTATTATCAGTAATGTAGGTTTTATTGTTAAATAGGTAGTTCTAGTTATTTAAGTTTGCCATGTTAAAATGTAATGATTAGTAAAAAAAAAAAAGTAACACTAAGAGTTTGGGGTCGCGAAGAGTCAGACATGACTGAGCGACTTCACTTTCACTTTTCACTTTCATGCACTGGAGAAGGAAATGGCAACCCACTCCAATATTCTTGCCTGGAGAATCCCAGGGACGAAGGAGCCTGGTGGGCTGCCGTCTATGGGGTCGCACAGAGTCGGACACGACTAAAGCGACTTAGCAGCAGCAGCAGCAGCAGCAAGAGTTTGAGTCTTAAAATTTATTATCAATCATTTTGTTTGAGGAATAACTTTTAAGTTCTCTATCCTTAAGGCAGTAGTTTTTAATTCTTTACAGAATGATTTGGAACAAGTACTACGTCAAATTGGTGATAAGGACCAAAAGATCCAGAACCTTGAAGCCTTATTACAGAAGAGCAAAGAAAATATTTCTTTACTAGAAAAGGAGAGAGAAGATCTTTATGCAAAAATTCAGGCTGGTGAGGGAGAGACTGCTGTTCTTAACCAATTACAAGAAAAAAACCATACATTACAAGAACAAGTAAGCTTGCAAGTGTATTCTGTTTCTAAAATTTACTTTTATCTCTCTAAATCTTACTAAGTGCTTTATCTAAATAATTCTTCTATTATTTTTCAGTACTTTTAAATTTATTTTGTATTTCTGACAGATAACTTCATTTACCTCAGAGGTGGGTTGCTATTGTAGTGAAAGTAAGTTAACATGATTTGATGAAAGAATTCTCAGTTTATGTCCCCAGAATGTAATTTATTACCTGTGTGACCAATGGCAAATCATTTCACTTTGTTGGCTCATTTGAAAAGTATAGTTAGCTCATATTGACAAGTTATTAATAATACGTTCTTATCTCATGGCATTTTGTGATGTTTTGGAAAAAAGTGAGTAACAAAATATAAACTGAACTACTAACCAAGTGTTAGTTGTTACTGTGTATTGGTTAATATCTAGGCTTAGTGGTTACTTATATTTTAATGATGTATGTTTTTGGAATACATGGCTAATAATAATTTTGGTAACTAGTTGCCTTATTCTAACATTTGTATGTTAGTTTAAATGAAGCTTATAAAATTTAGCTTAGTACATTTTCAGACTGTAAAGAATAGTTGCTTACCAAATAGTCACTTTTTGGAAAGAATTGTCCCACAAGGGAATTGTAATTATCTAAATGAGAAGGTATTAAAGAATAAGTCATTTCAGTTTTCTAATTTGAGTATTAGAATATAACACATTTTTTTCCCTCCATATTTCAAACTTAGCCTTAGTTACCAGTTTAGTTTTTGGTTGAAAGTTGCATAAAAATTAACATTGCTTATTATACAAACATGATCAGAAAAGTGTACACAATTTTGAAGAAAGAATAAATAAAAGTAAATCTATGTACTTCTGCTTCTGGCCATGTTGGAGTAACTGATACCTCTTTAGTCCTCCCAGTATAAACAACTGGAAAAGTGGAAAAAACTGTGTAAAACTAGTTTTCAGACATTGTACAGCAAATGCACAGGGTTTTCATCCCTGAGAGAAGAGAAGCAAGTGAAGTGAGCCTTTTGACCATTCCAACTTTTGACCTGGAGACAGTTTTCAGACTGGAGCAGGGTGAGGGAATCCAAGGAAGGCATAGTGGTCTCACTGAACTAAAGCATGAGAGATTTGAAATTCAGGGAGATTGAACTCAAATTTGCAGACAGAATGTCGGAGAGGAGGGAGCAATGTAAAGAAAAAGGTCCAGAAATCTGCGTAGGGATTTGCTTGAACCTTTAGCTGAATGCTTAAGCTTTACACTCTTAAGGAGAGATTCCATGAGGCCAGACAATGAGCAGTTGTTAGGAGCTGCAACTGAAAAGATCAGAACTCAGAGAGCTTCGAAACATTCAGATCTTAACCAGTCAGAGAAGAAAGACACTTGGGGGCATTCAGTAGAAACCCCAGTAATGTCACACCTTAGAATTAAAGCTGAATTAGCCCTAGAGTAAAAGCTAGTGTACATAAGCATGGGAATGAGCCTGAAAAGGATCCAGCTGAACCACAAGTATATTAACTGCCTACTGGAGCAAAATTCAGTATTCTTTGAAAGACGACAACAAAATGTCAGACTTGTCATAACAAATATAAAAAAAATTTACTAGATAACACAAAGTGGAAAACATATGAGCTATAAGTAAGAGAAAAGTGATTCAATGGAAATAAAACCTGAAATAAGAGAGGATAGAATCATCAGATAAGTACTTTAACACAGCTTTTAAAATATATGGATATAAAGAAAAAACTATAATAATGGAAATAGAAGTGGAAACAAAAAATAGAACTTTTAGAGGTTACAAAAATACCTAAAATGAAAATTTCACTGAATGAATATATTAAGTGGAAAAAACAGTATCAGTGACCATTAAGACAAGAATCACAAGAAACAACATCAGATTCAGAGATTCTTATCATTTTGAGACTGTAATTGAAACTGTCCACAATGAAGCCCAGAGAGACAAAAGATTGGAGTAAAAATGAAGAGTGCCTTAATGACCTGTAGGATAGCAACATGTAGTCTAGGATCTATGTATGTTTGTGTGTGTATGGTGTATACGTATGTGTGTGTGTGTATATATATATATATATATATATATACACATATATATATAATTTGTGTCAAAGAAAAATGTTTATAGAAATAATGACTGAAAAATTATAAAGTTGATTAAAAATATGAAAGCACAGATTCAAGAAACTCATGAATTCTAACCAGGGTACCCCAAAAAAACATCAGATGAGTTGGATTTCACCTAAATTAAAAACAGATGCTCTTCAAAAGACACCATTACAAAAATAAAAGCTAAGAGACAGACTGGGAAAAAATAGGTATAGGACACATATCTGACAATTGAGAAACATCCAGAATATATAAAGAACTCTTAATACTCAGTCAGCTCAGTGATTGTCTGGAGCCAGAGATGAGTGGAGGGTATTGAGTGCATGAAGAAGCTTTTGGGGGTAATCAGAAGGTTTTCTTGCTTGTTTGTGGTGATGATTAAATGAATTGAATGTACATATTGATCAACTCTCCTCAAACTGTATAATTGCGTAAATTGTATTTAAATTATAGTTCAGTAGAGTTGGTTTTAAAAATGGTAAGAATCTCTGAATCTGATGCTGTTTCTTATGATTCTGAGAGGTTATATTTACTTATTTTTGGAAAAATGTGAATAATTTTCCTTGAAAAAAAAAAGTTGAGATAGTCTATCCTAGAGTATTTTAACATTCTTATGGTGCTTACATTTGGGTTTCTTCTTCATTCTTGTTATATCATTTGTGACCTTCATAATTAGAGCCTTGCTTATATGATAGGTAACTCAGCTAACAGAGAAGCTGAAGAATCAGTCAGAAAGCCATAAACAAGCCCAGGAGAATTTGCATGACCAGGTGCAGGAGCAGAAGGCACATCTTAGAGCTGCTCAAGACCGTGTCCTTTCCCTAGAATCCAGCATCAGTGAATTAAATAGTCAGTTAAATGAAAGCAAGGAGAAGGTTTCCCAGCTTGATATACAGGTAATATTGCATTGTGCAACTTGTTTGTTTGAATAAAACACCAGTTTTAAGCTATCACATTTAAATTATTTTTCTCTCTTCCTCTCCATCCCCTGCCTTACTTATTAATTGAAAAAATAGAAATAGGAATTAAAGTTGTATGTGGACAGTTTGTTGAGCTTTCCTGTTTGCCTTTCTTCCTACCAGAGTTTTTTACTTTTCTTTTTTTCCATGAGGCCCTTACTACTGTTTTTGAAGTTCAAAGTAGTTTGTTATTATACCATTAGATTTCTGTTACAGATGTTTGAGTTTATTTTGAATTTGATTTTTTAATTTCACTTTAAATGTTTGATTTAAAAAAAAAAAGCACCCCAAACTTGAGGGGATTCCCTGGTGGTCCAGTGGTTAGGACTTGGTGCTTTCACCATTGAGGGCCCAGATTCAATCCCTGGTTGGGAAACTAAAATCCCTCAAGCTGCATGTTCAGCCAAAAAATAACTTTATATGATACAATTATGTATTTTAATATGTTTTCCTTCAGAGGCCAATATGGAAGGCTTGCTCAGTGAGTCAGTCATGGGGTGGGAATTAAGATATATTTCTTTCTCCATTCTTACCATTGTTTTCTTATTCTATACTACAGTAGAGAAAGTTTTAGAAACATTTCTAAGCCTTAGTTTTCTTTATTTTCGGAGAATAATTCCATTAAAACCAGAAATAATATAATAATAAGTATACTATTAGAATTTGGAAAAAAGAGGATACACCTTTCTTTTTAAAATTTATTAGATGAGTTACAGATAATTCAATATGTGGATGTCCAATTTAAGAGAGAAAGGAGTGCTTTGGTGTTCTATAGGGACTTTTTTTTTTTTTATCATTTATTAAAACAGTATTAGGAGTATTCTCCCCTGTTCATTCCTGTTTAGGGGATTATCACATATTTATTTTTTAATGTCTAAATCTTTATTTTCTGCTGAAAGATTTAATTTTTAACATTAATGAGAAAAGTATTGTACACTCATCAAGTGGAAACCAAGAACTAAATACAAATTAAATGAGTTGTAAATTTTGTTACAGGTTAAAGCCAAAACTGAATTATTGCTATCAGCAGAAGCAGCAAAAACTGCTCAAAGAGCAGATCTTCAGAATCATTTGGACACAGCCCAAAATGCATTACAAGATAAACAGCAGGTAGGAGAACTTGATGCAGTTTCCTATCATAACCTAATGTTTTGGTAGATAAAGTAACTGGAAAAATATGTGAAAATGATACTTTGATATAATATTGTGATTGACTTGCTTATTCTCCTTAATTTCTCCTTGAGTTCAGAACCAGTGAGTGGAATATGCAGGAGTTAGACAGATGGAGATAAAATATAATCTTTGGGAATTCCATGGCAGTCAGTGGTTAAGACTTGGTGCTTTCGCTATGGTGGCCCGGGTTCAATCTCTGGTTGGGGAACTAATAATCTTGCAAATTGTGAGGTGCAGCCAAAAAAAGAAAAGTATATCATTTATGTTCTTGATAAAGTTCAACATGTGCAGTTGTGGTTGAGCTTCTTAATACTGTTTTTCTCCCATAATAGAGACCTTGGTGTGGTGAAATATTTACTCCTAATTTTTGAATTGTTTCTTCATCCTATTAAGTGGCAATGACTGGGAAGGAGAGACAGACTTCCACACCTGTTTTAAGTGGACAGTCAGGCAGTGACCCAGGTATACTTACCTCTTGGCAGGAAAAGAGCAGCACGTATTCCATCTCAATAATAAGAGTTACTACTCTCTTTTCCTGGGGGTAGGAGTAAAAGTGGGGCTAGAAAGAATACCAAAGTTACTCTTCTCAACACTTCTGATAGAAAAAAAAGCTTCCTACTTCAGGGCCAAGGTTAAAATGCTGTTAGATTTTTCTTACCTTTGGCCAGGTAGGAATTTTAAAATTTACTTTTTCCTTGAGAAGCAATACTGGTTGTTAATCCAAAAGTTTTATTAATAAAGCCTGGTGCGCTGCCATCTATGGGGTCGCACAGAGTCGGACACGACTGAAGCGATTTAGCAGCAGCAGTACATATCAAGTTAATAAAACCTTTCTCTATATTTACCTTTAACTGCAATCCATTTTTCTCCTTATATGGAAATTTTGCTTTTAAGTTTGGTATATATCCTTCCAGACTTCTGTAAACATTGAAGAAAAAATGTGTGTGTGTGTGTGTCCACATACAGGTCTTTTGTTTTATACACATGGTATCACTATGTATGTTATTCTACAACTTGCTTTTTACTTTACATTATTGCTAAACACATCTATAAAGTATTTTCTAAGTACTAGATCAGTGCCAGAAAGTATAATGGAAAAAATATTTATAAGAATAACCACATAAAAGTTGAAATTTTTATTTGCCCAAAATATTACTAGCAAAATTCTAAAGCAAGTAGCAAAAGAATAGAACATTTTCTGAAACATGTCTGGTGAAAGATTGATATTTTTGTTTAAAACATTTTTACATAAGAAATAAATGAATTTACCAAAAGATGTAAAAGATCAAAACTATATTAGGAAATCTTCATAAAGAATTAATTGCAAATTAAGACATTAATATGCCCTTATTAAGGTAAAATGTTTGTGTGCATGTGTTTAACACTGGAAAGGCTAGACATGGTATAGAAGAACAAGTCACTTCCATAGGTTGCTTGCAGTTCAACCTTTTGATGGTAATAGGAAAAGCTGGTTGGCAATATATTTAAGACCTTTAAGATTTTTCACATTCTTAATCTCACTTTTAGTCCTTTATTCTAGGGAAATAATCATAGTTTTAAGGATGGTGTTTGCATATCTGTTGGAAAGGTTTATAGCAATCCAAGAATATAACAGAGGGCATTTGGCTAAACAATGATCTATATCATTAATAAAATAATGATAATAAAATAATAGAAATTTACGCAGTCATGTATAATGATAGTTTAGAAGATAATGTCACATTTTATGAAGCTTTGTTATAAAAACAAAGGAAGTTACAGTAAAACTGTATGTAAACTGATATCCTTTATCTGAAAAGTAGAAATAAAGAAATAGAAACTAACATACAGGAAAGTCTAGAAGGAAAGTTATCAAAACATTAATAGTATCTATGGGCAGTGGATTTCCTAATAATCTTTATTTTATTTTTTTTTTTGCTTTGCAATTAGATATTCCAAATTAATTGAACAAGTATTATAATGTAATCAATGTAATTAAAAATATTTTAAAAAATGGTATCTTGAACATTGAAAATATGTAATTATAGTATAAATGTTACTTTGTTATTAGCCTACTTAATATCCTGTTGTTATCTTTTGGCTTCTAAAATAACTCTTCCTAGAAAAAGTTATTGAGCTATTATGTGTATAAATGTAGTATCTCAGAGTGTGTATAACTTCAGCTCAGGTCCTTTATGTTGATGGGTAAATATAATCTCATATATATTATTAGGCTTATCTATGGTCTTAATCAAAATACTTCCTTAAACTTAGAGTTTTCTGCTTTACTTTGAGCAAACATTTGCGCACTACAGCAAAGTAAACCTTACCAAAGTTGTCTTTAATTATACTTTCTATAGGAGTTAAATAAGATCACTACTCAGTTGGATCAGATCACTACAAAGTTGCAGGACAAGCAAGAACACTGCAGTCAGCTGGAAAGTCATCTTAAAGAATATAAAGAGAAACATCTGTCTTTAGAACAGAAAACTGAAGAATTAGAAGGTCAAGTCAAGGTTTGTATAAAAAACTAGCCATATTTTCTACTGCTATAGCAATGGAAGTTGATGACCTAGAAGGAATACAAGATTTTAAATTTGCAAGTGAAGGTCAAGTTGTGATATAAAAATTATTTGTAATTTTTCATGTCTTAATTTTGAATTCCACCTTTACTTTTAATTTCTTCACTAATGGATGGCTTTACAAATAGCAGTTAACATATATACTGGTTCCATTATAATGTGTAAATGTTTCAGAGAGACAGCCAAGTAGGTATCTACTCCATAATTAACAGGGAACTTATTTTTGTTGTTGTTGTGAAGTCTCTTCTACCTCATCATTCCTATCTCCTTCCCTTCTTATTCCAATATTATACTCAGTTATGGTATATGTCTTCCATTTTACATTTATACCCTTTGGATTTTATTTCTGATTAATATTATTAAAATTTTCACTGTGGTAAACTGTTTTTCTTTAACTCAACTCCAAGTGAAAGTTAATTTATATTAAAGAAATTAAATAACTACATATATCAGAGAAGGATTAGACCTGAGTCCTTTGCTCTTTGAATTAGAACTACTATAAGTTAAACAAATTTCTCAAGTTACTATATATGAAATTTACACCTTCACAGTCATATGAAGCACTTCTGTACAGTTGTAGAATCATGGGCTGTGTGTATGTATAGATGTGCATAGAAGAAGATAATTACACTTACATTTCTATTTATGTGTTCCGTTTTCTTTATGGTCAGTAATAATAGTATGACAAATTACATGGTGTAATGGTTGAACAGAAAAAATTTTTTTTTGTCTGTTTGTTTTTAGTTGAAGGGCATGTAATGAGAATTCTGTTTGAGTATCTTTTTGTTCTTGTTTAATCACTAAGTCATGTCCAGCTCTCTGCGACCCCAGGGGCTGCAACACACCAGGCTCCTCTGTCCTTCACCATCTCCTGGAGTTTGCTCAAATTCATATCCGATACTATATCCATCTCATCCTCTGCTGCCCCTTCTCCTTTTGCCTTCAGTCTTTCATAGCATCAGGGTCTTTTCCAGTGAGTTGGCTTTAGACATCAGATGGCTAAAGTACTGGAACTTCAGCATCAGTCCTTCCAATGAATATTCAGGGTTGATTTACTTTAGGATGGACTGGTTTGATCTCCTTGCAGTCCAAGGGACTCTCAAGAGTCTTCTTTAGCACCACAAATCGAAAGCATCAATTCTTCAGCACTCAGCCTTCTTCATCATCCAACTTTTCACATACATATGTGACTACTGGAAAAACCATAGCTTTGACTATATCGACCTTTGTCAGCAAAGTGATGTCTCTGCTTTTTACACTGTCTAGGTTTGTATAGCTTTCCTTCCAAGGAGCAAGCATCTTTGAATTTCATGGCTGCAGTCATTGTCTGCAGTGATTTTGGAGCCCAAGAAAATAAAATCTATCACTGCTTCCACTTTTTCCCCTTCTATTTGCCATGAAGTGATGGAACTAGATGCCATGATCTTGGTTTTTTGAATGTTGTTTCAAGCCAGCTTTTTCACTCTCCTCTTTCACCTCATCAAGAGGCTCTTTAGTTCCTCTTCACTTTCTGCCATTAGAGTGGTATCATCTGCATATCTGAGGTTGTTGATATTTCTTTTGGCAATATTGATTCCACCTTGTGATTCATCCATCCTGGCATTTTTTATGATGTACTCTCCATATACATTAAATAAACAGGGTGACAGTATACAGCCTTGTATACTCCTTTCCCAATTTTGAACTGTCAGTTGTTCCACGTAACGTTCTTACTTTTGCTTCTTGACCTACATACAGACTTCTCAGGAGATAGGTTAGGTGGTCTGGTATTCCTATCTCTTTAAGAATTTTCCACAGTGTGCTCCACACAAAGGCTTTAGCATAGTCAATGAAGCAGTAGTAGATGTTTTTCTGGAATTCCTCCCTTGCTTTCTCTAAGATCCAACAAATGTTGGCAATTTGATGTCTGGTTCCTTTGCCTTTTCTAAACCCAGGTTGAATATCTGGAAGTTCTTGTTTTATGAATTGCTGAACTGAAGGATTTTGAGCACAACCTTCCTAGCATGTGAATGAGCACAATTGTATGGCAGTTTGAACTTTCTTTGGCATTGCCCTTCTTTGAGATTGGAATGAAAACTGACCTTTTCCAGTCCTGGACCTTTGGAACTATGGACTACAGACTTTTGTTGGCAAAGTGATGTCTCTGCTTTTTAATATGATGTCTAGGTTTGTCATAGCTTTCCTTCTAAGGAGCAAGCATCTTTGAATTTCGTGTCTGCAGTCACTGTCCATAGTGATTTTGGAGCCAAAGAAAATAAAGTCTGTCTCTGCTTCCACTTTTTCCCCTTCTGTTTGCATAAAGTGATTGATTGGATCCCATGATCTTCATTCTTTGCATGTTGAGCTTTAAGCCAGCTTTTTCACTCTTCTCTTTTACCTTCATCAACAGGCTCTTGAGTTCCTCTTCACTTTCTGCCATTAGAGTGGTACCATCTGCATATCTGAGGTTGTTTATATTTCTCCCAGCAATCTTGATTCCATCTTGTGATTCATCCAGCCCAGCATTTTGTATGATGTATTCTGCAAATAAGTTAAACAGAGTGACAATATACAAACTGTGGTACTCCTTTCCCAGTTATAGTTATTAAGGAAATGCATTGCTTATAGATGTTCAAATTATATATTCAACAAGTTGATTTTGTAAATTTGTAAAAATACATAGTTATATATATATATATATGAGATAGAAGCCACACTGTGAAGAATAATAATCTCTAAACGAAGAGATTATAGATGCCAAATCCGAGTTTAATTGGCTTTATATTTACGGTCAAGAGGTATTAATGAGAAGGATGACATGACAACTCCATTTTAGTTTTGAATATTTATAATTATATCAGTGTTGTTAACTGAATATAAAAGATTATAAATTTTAATTGGGCCCTTTGTTTTTTCATACTTGAGTTAATAACTTTTATTCAAGTAATATAATTATTTTAAGTTTATTCTCTCATTCAGTTCATTTTAAAAGTTAAAACTTAGTGAAAACTTTAAACATAAAGTTAAAACTATGTATGTCTCTCATACATAAAGTCTGCTACTAGATCTTCTGAAAGATTCCAGGGTAAATGGCTCCTTTATTCAATAATGAGTTTAGAATGTGTTTTTTGTTATTAACAGAAGTATTTTTGTGTGTTAACATCAGTTTGAGTATAAACTAATGTTGTAATGTTTAATAGATAATTGTTGATGTTAAAATGGTTTTGTATTATATTTCTGTCATAGAAACTAGAAGCTGATATGCTTGAAGTTAAAGCAAGCAAGGAGCAAGCTTTGCAGGGTCTACAACAACAGAGACAGCTGAACACAGATTTAGAGCTTCGAGCCACAGAATTGAGTAAACAACTTGAAATGGAGAAAGAAACGTAAGCTAAACTACTTTTGGGAGAGGATTATAAACTAAGTATTAAATTTTTCATAAGATTTCAATTTTTCTATCACAGTGCTTAAAGATTTACCTTGTAAACTGCTGATATTAATGTGAATGAAAAATAAAGCCATCACAGTTTGGTTAAATAGAATGGCTTGTATCCAGTCACATTTCAGTAGACTTTGTCTTTAAAGGCCAACTATGGAGTTGACAGACTGGATCTTTGTCAAGAGGGTGAGGGTTTTTGACTGTCAGTAGTAAAGATGGAAGTTGATAGCCTAGGAAAGGTGCCTTTCAGGGAAATGAAATTAAAACCCATCAAAGTTGATGATAATTAAGTTGTTTTGCACCTTCATGGTTTCATCCTTATTTTGGGAGTGATGACAAAACAGTTTTGTTTCCATGTCTAGTAAATTGGGTCCTAATATTGTGAATGTGAGCATATACAGATGCATTTTGTGCCTCAAATGGCATTTCTTGTCACTCAGCATTGTAGTTCCCAGTGCCTAGGTATTTGGGGAGTAACTCTGATCTGATCCTTTTTTTTTTTTTTTTTAAATAATTTTATTTTATTCATTTATTTTTGGCTCTGTTGTGTGTTCATTGCTGCATGGGCTTTCTCTAGCTGTGGCGAGCGGGAGTTACTCGCTAGTTGCAGTACTTGAGCTTCTTATTGCGGTGGCTTGTCTTGTTGCGGAGCACGCACTCTATGCTTGCACGCAGGTTCGTTAGCTGCGGTTTCAGCTCCTGGGCTCTAGAGCACAGGCTCAGCATTTGTGGCTCACAGGCTTAGTTGCTCAGTGGCATGTGGGATCTTCCCGGATCAAGAATCAAGCAGACGGATTCTTTTACCACTGAGCTACCAGGGAAGCCCACCTGATCCTTTGTATCACCTACCAAGTGATTCGTCACCTCTGGAACCCAGTCATGGGACTGTAAAGATGACCTTTGAGGTGGTCACTTGTTCTCTTTTCTGAGGCCCCTATGGGCCCAGTAGTTCTTTCCAGTGGAAAGTTTCCGTTTCTAGTAAGGATTTTTTTTTTTTTTTAATTTTTGCCTTTAAATTTTATGCAGACATCTTTTATATGGGGTCCTGCATTTTTAGAGTACTAAGAAAGGAGGACTGGGCAAACACATCTGAGGTTTGACTAAACCCCACCCCTGGTCACAGGACTCAGCCCAAATAATGGGGTACAGGGCTCCCCTTTCTCAAGGACTGCCCACACTGCACACAGCTCTTTCCCTCCAGTTTCCATCTTTTAACATATTTTCACAACTCTGCAGCTTGTGTTTTCAAATATCCTTTGTGATTTTTTTTTTTTTTTTGCTCTATGGGTTACTTAGAAGTATATTGTTTACTTTTCAAATATTCAGGGTTTTTCTAGATATCCTACTGTTATTGTTTTCTAATTTAATTCCATTGTGGTTATAGAACATACTCAGTAAAATTCTGACATTTCAAACTCTCTTATTTAGGGCACAGTGTATGGTTTATCTTGGTTAAGTTTCCTTGTGCACATCTGTGTTTTGTTGGGTAAAGTGTTCTGTAAATATCAGTTAGGTTAAGGTGGTTGATATTGTTGTTCTAATCCTCTGTATCCTTGCCACTGTTTTCTCTGGTCATTTCTATCAGTTTCTGAGAAAGGAGTGTTAAAGTTTCTCAGGTTATGGAATTTATTTATTACTTCCTTTAGTGACCTTTTAAAAAAATAAACTAAGTTTTTTACCATCACTATGCAAACCTTTATTTCTTTATGCCTTCTTTGATTCACATAGTCTTATGATTTTATAATAATTATTTACAGGAAAGTTAAGTAGCATAGTAAATAAATATATCAAGTTCCAATTTTAGGGTTGCTTGACAGGGATTTTAACTATTATTAAAATGGTCAAGTAATATTCATACCACAGCTTTTCTGTCTAGACCTTTAAATATCAGTGAGGTACAGGATCCTGTGAATGTACTTCATATGTTTTAGCTACTTTTTTTGAAAGTAAAAGTAAGTTTCTGGGGCTAAAAGTTAGAAAATTTCAAGATATATATGCAGTTCTGATATTAATACCCAACTTCAATTATGTGGCTGGTACATCTTTTAATAACCTTTCCTTAATATATTGAATTTATAATAAAGTACATTGGAGATAGCATGCATTCTAGAAATATTACTTTGTACCTGGTTTTATTTTCATTTAAAAAAATGGTTAATCTCTAATGTGTGCTTTTCTTTTGCTATATAATATGCATAATTTTATTCATTTTATGAAAACAAAGTCTTTAACTTTCTTAAGCAATATCTTCATTTCCTCATTTTTTTTTGAGTTTTTTTTAAAACTTTTTATTTTATATTGGGGTATAGCTGGATTAACAAAAAATGTGATAGTTTCAAATGAACAACAAAGGGACTCAGCTATACATATACATGTATCCATTCCCCCCCATTTCCTCATTCTTAACAACTTTTCTGTTTTATAAAAAATTGAAGTATAGTTGATTTATAGTATCATGTTAGTTTTGGGTTCTTGAAACTTCTTAATTCATTCAGGTGTAGAAAACTTACATTAGAGGACAAATGATAAGTCTCTTAACATAATCTACTAGGCTCTAGGATCAAAGTAAATCTTTTGTCTTTCCTCCATGTTTGTTTAAACTTGTTATCATTTGTTCCCTAACATAATTTTTCTACACCTGAATGAATTAAGAAATTTTAAGAATCCAAAACTAACATGATACTATAAATGAACTATACTTCAATTTTTTAAAAAACTGAAAAGTTGAGGAAATGGGTTAGAATGATTTTCCTGATTGAGCTTCCCTGGTGACTCAGACAGTAAAAAAAAAAATCTGCCTGCAATGCAGGAGACCCGAATTCGATCCCTGGGCCAGGAATATCCCCTGGAGAAGGAAATGGCAACCTATTCCAGAATTCTTATCTGGCAAATCCTATGGACAGAGGAGCCTGGCAGGCTACAGTCCATGGGGTCGCAAGGAGTCAGGACTGAGTGACTAACACTTTCACTTTCATTTTTCCTGGTTATCTTATGTGTTTTGAAGTTTAGGACCTGTCAAATACACAATGTGTTTCATTTTTTCAAGTAAAGAGGCAAATTTCTTTGTCCTTGGGGGCAACATAGTAAATTGGTTCTTTAGGATACATGGAACAGTATTTCTGGCTATCAAAGACTACATGGTTTGCTGTATGCCCAGATTTCTTCGGGGATACACTGTGGTTAGACAAGACTGGATTAAATCATGGGCTTAGATGGTCTTGGCTTTACCACTAATTTATTTGACTTTAAGAAAACCATCTTCATATCTTAAATGACCAGATCAGATGTTGTTCTAAGGCATTTTTGGTTTGTGTGGTTTTATGACATTAAATTATTATTTTTACTTCTTAACTACAGAAGAAAGTTTTAAAACTCAAATAATTTATTAATTTGAATGTTAGATTAGAAATGATAAGTTATGCATTATTAAAGAAATTGTTTCTTAAATATTTAGAGTATCTAATACAAAGTTGGATCTACAGAAGAAATCTGAAGCGCTTGAAAATACTAAGCAAATGCTTACCAAGCAAGAAGAAGAAAAAACAATCCTTAAACAAGAAATTGAAAATTTAAGTCAAGATGCAAAGATGCAGCACAAGGAACTGAATGACAAGATTCAAACAGCAGTAACAGAACTACAAAAAGTGAAGATGGAGAAAGACTCTCTAGTAGCAGAGCTTTCTGCAGCAAAAGAGAAATTATCAAAAGTTTCTGATTCTTTGAAGAACTCCAAAAGTGAATTTGAAAAAGAAAATCAGAAGGGAAAAGCTGTTATATTAGATTTGGTTAGTTGTTTATGTTTATTTTCTTAGGTAGAAATGATTTCCATTTAAAACATACTGACTTTTCTGCTTAATTCTCTGTTGACTTGTCATCCTGCATTTAAATGATCTTAAATGTTGTTATGAGAAAAGGAATGCAGATTACTTAACCTGAGAAAAAGATATTGGTGCTTGTGTGTATAATTTTCCAATGGCCCAGAAAATTTTCAGTTGAATATATATTTTTTCTCTGTTGTGGATCTGCTGCTAGATTTGGGGAGGACTGCAGCACGGTTGTCCTTCGGGACACTTCTGCAGAGAATATAGCTACTAATTGAAATGTTTTTCACCTGACTGTAAAAAAAAGAAAGATGACCAGAAAGATCTTAATGACTTCTAACTCTGGTGCTATAAACTTTCTGATTCTTTATTCAATTTTCTAAAACTCTAGATAATACCATGTCTTAGTGGTATTGTAAACAATATTTAAACTACAGAGAAAAACATCTTGAGTCTCAGGAAGTACTTTTAGGGCAATGTATCCTCAGAAATATTTTAACCCGGAATAACAGCAAAAGTAGAATTCTTTTGTTTTTAATATGAAGGTCAGTGAAAGTGTTGAGAAGCATAAAAAAGCATGATTTTCATACGCTACTTTTATGTTCTGTTTGGAAAAAATATCTGTATATCTTCCCTCTTAAGTTATATAGGATATTTTTATTTATTATTTCCATACTTTAAAAAATTTCGTTCCATTTTTTTGAAGCCCATTATTCTACTTTTAAAACAGCATAAGTTAGTTAATTCTGTAACATAAAAACGTGGTTTCCAAAGTATTCTAAAATCTTGTCTGAATATTATTGGACGTATTTATTGTGACTATTGGTTGATAATAGAAACTCTTAGCCTCTCCCCCCATTTACTGCTATAATATTTGCCTGTTTTTATTACTGAAATTGATGATTCTATCCCATCTTAAATCATCAATGATTCTAGTTTATTTCCTTTTGTGGATCTTACTAAGCTTATAAACCTAAATTCTTAAATTTACTACAAATATTTTCTGCATAATATAGTTTCCACTTTTTTAGGAGAAAACTTGCAAAGAATTAAAGCATCAGCTTCAAGTACAGACAGAAAGCCTGCATAAGGAACAGAATGAAATGAAAAAGTCACTTGAAAAAGAAAAGGAGGTAAGATTTTCTATAACAGAAATATGTAAAGAATAAGGTTTTATATTTTCAAAATATTTTCACAGTAGATTCTTAAGTCAAAAGGTTTATTTCCTTTGTGTTCTACCAACTGCTAAAAAGATTTAAGCTAAATTATAATAAAAAGCCCAAAATAAAGGATTAAAATGGGTTAATGCATTTCAGAGTGCTTAGAATACCAACTGTAACAAAATAAATAGTCAGGGATTAGCTATTACTTTATCATTGGTTGTCATAACAATCATCAGTATTCTTAACACTATTTGACTACTGATTTGCACAAAATATTTCCCTTTGTATTGGAGACAAGCTGAAGCATCCATATACATAGCACTGAAACTTTTCAAAAGTAAATTTGAATGGTCAAATGCTCAAATTAGTCTTTAATGAAATATGCATAAAACATGAAAATATGACTTTGGTTGGAAGGGTGAGACGTAGTGTAGTTCACCTTGGCCATAGAAGAACCTCAGTGTGACTTCTATATGATAATTTTGAACAGAAATGTATCCTAATAAATTATGAAAACAGGTAGTAGCAAAGTATGCCTCAAATCTCTAAATGAGGACATGTTTGTGTGGTTTAGACAGATACTAAAGATGTTTGCCAAAATTATTTTGGTTTTATCATAGTTAATATGAAGCTATCCTTTTTGATTCACTTTGACTAGCAGACTGTTAGCATTTTTTAAATTTTATTTTATTTTACTTTTTTTGGCCCCACTGTGCGGCTTGCAGGGATCTTAGTTCCCCAACCAGGGATTGAACCCAGGCCTGGCAGTGAAAGTGCTGAGTCCTAACCACTGGACTGCCAGGGAATTCAGTTAGCATTTTGAGAATATTCAAGATAGTAGACATTTCAGCAATCTAAAGATTGTTGATTTTCCCTTTTCTATGATATAAGAGAATATCAATCCTGTTCATTTGCAAGCTCTATCCCAATGTATAAGTTAAAAAGGAAGGCAAAATTAAATAAATACCAATCAGTCCCATAGTCTGATCCAATAATGAATAATGTCAGTTATGAAAGCTCCATGAGGGCAGGGATTTTTCTTTTTGGTTTACTACTGAATATTTGTAGTCAGCAGACTCAGTAGTTTCTACTTAGAGTAATGCTTAATACGTACTCAATAAATATGTATTGAATGGAGAAATGAATGCTGAACAGATTGTATTTTCTTTTAGACTTCTCATCAGTTGAAGTTGGAGCTCAGTTCAATGCAGGGACAAGTCATACAGGCCCAGAATAGTTTAAAACAAAAGGACAAAGAAGAACAACAGCTTCAGAGTAACATAAATGAGCTAAAGCAATTGACTGAACAGAAGAAAAAGCAAATTGAAATACTCCAAGGAGAAGTTAAAATTGCTGTTTCACAGAAGGTAATGATATGATATTTGTTTACTTTTTATGGAAAGAAAAACTTTGCAGTTAAAGTAGCCATATGATAGTTAACACAAATGAGTTGCAACAAAGAAAATTTTACATATATGCTCAAATTTTAAGTTAAATGTATAATGCACTTAACTGTATGATTAAATATCTGTCTAGATTTCCATTCACTATAACCATGTTGTTATACACTTATTTAAAATCTTAGCACTAATCATTTATCTGATAGACATAAAACTGTCTTTTTGTAAAATAAGATGTAACTAACAATGTTAAGAGAATAATTTATACAACATTTTTAGTGTGTTAGAAAATAAAAGGAATTTAAAAATAAGTTATCCTTATTAAGGGAAATAACCAAGAACAAAAATCAAAGATATTTAAATATTCAGTGGTATAGATTTCATATAGTTTTTTTGTTTTTAAGTTGTATCATAATGGTTTGTTTCCAAACCTACGCTAATTTATTATTAAACATCTGTCCTTCATTCTTAAGTATGTTTTAATACTTATCCAGACCAAGAGTTGATAAAAGTGGATTGAGCTTAATATTTGAACAAAAGCAGGTTTTTCCCCAGTGTTGATATGTGCATGTTAATGCACATTAGTGGAGAAGAGATATAATATCCCTAGTATGTGAAACAAAGTATATCATGTTATTAATAGTTGGCCTGTCACATTACTAGAGGAAAAAAACCCCACAAATACGTATTTTATGTTGACCACTGTTTTTATAATGATCATTACGGCCACTTTACAAAAAAGTAATTTTCTTATAACACAAACAGGAGTAGACAAATTTGTCTATCCTTTTTTTGTGTGTGTTATCATATATATAATCATACATCAGGATGTAATTATCACAGTGTGTATTTTGTTCTATGATTTGACATCTTGAGGTCATTTTTCCCCCAAAATCTAGTAGCCTCATATTCAAGTTTTCCTTAGATCTTCATTTTTATATCATGATTTAGTAAATTAAAAAAAAAAGCTAACAACTATTTTTAGTAGATTTTCTTTTTATTTATTAGTTATAATAAGATTTCTTCCAGATTTATAATTAATGTATATTGCCAACACTGTGCCTGGCTTTATTAAATGGTGGTTCAGTCGGTAAAGAATCTGTCTGCAATGTGGGAGACCTGGGTTCAATCCCTGGGTTAGGAAGATCCCCTGGAGAAGGAAATGGCAACCCACTCCAGTATTCTTGCCTGGAGAATCTCCATGGATAGAGGAGCCTGGTGGGCTCTAGTCCATGGGATCACAAAGAGTTGGACACAACTGAGCAAGTAAGCCCAGCACAGCACGTTAAATAACACCTTAAGGATTTTGAGATTTAGAGGAAATGCTCTTATTGGTAGTTGTCTTGCGTGGGACTGTTATAATGAAAATACCACAGACTAGGTGGTATAAATAATAAGCATTTATTTCTCACAGTTCTGGAGACTGGCAAGTTGAAGATCAAGGCACCTGGCATATTGAGTGTCTGGTGAGGGCCCACTTTCTGGCTTGTAGACAGCTGTCTTCTTGCTGTATCCTTATATGAGAGATGGTATTTCTTCTTATAAGCCCACTAATCCCATTCATGAGGGAGAAGGCAATGGCAGCCCACTCCAGTACTCTTGCCTGGAAACTCCCATGGACAGAGGAGCCTGGTAGGCTGCAGTCCATGGGGTTGCTAAGAGTCGGACACGACTGAGCGACTTCACTTTCACTTTTCACTTTCATGCATTGGAGAAGGAAATGGCAACCCACTCCAGTGTTCTTGCCTGGAGAATCCCAGGGACGGGGGAGCCTGGTGGGCTGCCGTCTGTGGGGTCGCACAGAGGCAGACACAACTGAAGTGATTTAGCAGCAGCAGCAGCAGCTACCTTAATGACTGCCAAAGACCCCTACATCCAAATACCATCACATTTGATCTAGGCTTCAACTTGAATTTTTGGGAGTCACAAATATTCATAGCAGTAGTTACTTGTATTAGTATATGGATGCTACAAAAAGGAACACCTTTAACTTAGGGAAGACAGCATTTGGGGGAAGTATTGAGTGGATAGCCAGTCTCTGTAAATTAGACTTGGAATTTGGAGTACCTAGAGAATCATTGAAAGGCAATAATAATTTGGTTTTATTGAGGAGTAGTGTACTCTCATGGAAAGAAGAAACATTTCAGAGCCAGGTAAATCTGAATTCAAATTCTGTGTGACACACGTCAGGTTTATGGTCACAGGAAAGGGATCCATCTTTCTGAGCTAAATAAAATGAGGTCATGGAGTTGTAAAGACTGAGATAATGTATTTAAAGTACGTAGTAGTGTGCCCAGTGCCATGCAGAAGCTAAATAATTGTTGGATGTTATATATAAGTATAGCAGACTATGATCTAAGAGTGTCAGTGTGCATGGCAGACCATACAGTGATGGTCTATAGAAATTTTTCACTGGGCCACAGTGAAATAGGAAAAAGAATACATATACATACATTTTTTAATGTGACTGAGTCACAAATAAAGGATTCAGCAAGGCTGTAAGTCATCAGTTCCTGTACTGGGAATCCTAATGTGGGAACACAGAATGAATAGGATACGGCCTCTGTTCTCAAGTAGCCTATATAATTTAATGAGGAAGCAGATACATAAAGAAAACTGTAATAAAAAGGAGAATGAGGAAAAATTAGAACTCCATGAGAATTTTGACTAGTTTTCTAAAGGAGCTAGCATTGGAACTGTGTCTTTGAAGATTATTATAATTTTGAAAGGTTAAAAAAGGAGGGAATTAGATATTTAAAAGGAGAGTAAACAGTATTAGCAGAGTTTACAAAGCTTAAATGTCATTATAGAAGATTTGTTGTTGGAATACACGGTGGTAAGTGGAGAAGTGAGGGGAGGTAAGACTGTAGAATTGGATGAAGTCATTCTATCTTTGTAACCTGTTTTTGGCATGCATACTATTTTAAGTAACTGTTGTATGTTTCAGACAGAACTTGAGAATAAACTACAGCAGCAGTCAATGCAAACAGCACAGGAACTTGCAGCAGAGAAGCAAAAAATATCAGTGTTACAAAACACCTATGAAAAAAGTCAGGAAAATCTAAAACAGCTTCAGTCTGATTTCTATGGGAAGGAATCTGAACTACTTGCCACAAGGCAGGATCTTAAGGTATAGTGAATTATGTCATAAAAACCAGTAACTTGTTTATAAACATTTATTAAAGGATTGATTTCAACCCAAATGGGCATTAGGAGTCTTAGTATTTGTGGAATATCGTGCTTGTTTTTTATTTAATTATTATTTTTGGAGAAACATGCTTTTTAAAAATTTTATATGATAAAATATATAGTAAATATAGGCATTTAAAAATAGTGATCTTAATAGTGAAATAATTTGGAAATATGCTAGTTGCTACATTAACTTATCTAAGGACTTTGCTGCCTTTATTAAAAAAAAATGAACTGCTATTAGAAAATCTGAGTTTTAAATGTAAACCACTTGTGAAAATGCAAGCCGATTTACTGTTGCTTGTCAATATTGACTTTGTCAACTTCCCAAGACTATTGTAATGCATAATATTAAAATTAGGAGATTATAGCTCAAAGTAAATTTAAATTATCTAAACATATATGGATACTTTGGCCTTGGCAATACTGTTGGATTAGATGAAGTATCATTTTTACTAAAATGAAGCATATACAAAAAGGGTAAATAATTTTTTATGTAGCATTATAAGTTGTCTAAGAGAAATGGGACATTTGTGTTCTCTCACAGAAGGTTTAACCAGTTCTCTTTTTTTTGCCACAGTGAAATTAGTATGCCTTTTGATTCTTTCCTGTGTCTGGATTTTTGTTTTTGCTTAATTTAAAATGCTTTGTTGAAAAATTCCATTGAAAATGACAGAATATTTTTATGTATAATATATAAATACACTACGTCTATACTTTATTCATAGGCTGCTATAGGGAAGGCTTTATGAAGGAGGTAGAACTTGCCCTGGTCCTGAAAGATAAGAATTTGGATACAGAGAGTCTGAGTTCACTCAGGGGACACTGAGAAGAGGAGCAGCGGGGGAACCAGCAAAGCCAGGAGGCAGTCACCATAATTGACTTGTTAGAGTGCTGGTTTGTGTTTGGAGATTAAAAGGGTTGGGATTAAATTGTGTGGTACCTTAGATGCCTAGCAAGGGTGACTGACTGGACTTGATTTATGTTGGGTTGGAGGTAGCAGGGAATGAAGAGTGTAAGCAAGGGGTAAAAGGAAGAGGATATATACTTAATCCGGAAGTGGTTTACAGATAGCTTGGTTTGGATCTGGTGTAAACTAGTGCTGGGGGGATTAACAGACAGCTTGGTTTGGATCTGGTGTAAACTAGTGCTGGGGGGATTAATTAAGAGGCTGTCTCCCTTTCTTCCTCCTGTAACTCCAGTAATCTAGCTGTGAGTTGATTAGAACTGGAGTTAAAGAAGATGGAACAGAAGAGATTAATTGGAGAGAGAAGATGAAACAAAAGGGCCGAATAATAGAGTGCAAGGGAGTGAAGGAATCAATGGTGACTAATGATCTGACAAAGTAACAGGAGATTGGGGAAAAGAATTTCCATAGGGCCAAACAGTAGATATTTATATGTATATATTTATATATAAAGTTCAAAATTAGCCACCTGACATTTAGAAAGCATCTTGCTTATTATGTTCTCTTTATTTTCTTTTTTTCCCTTTACAACACTATTGAAAGTCAGGGAAGGTTGTTTAAAAGTTTGGACTTTATCCTGTCGGCAGGAGAGAATCACTGAAAGGATTTGTTTGAATTTGTATTTTAAGCCAATGTGGCTGAATGTGGGGATGAGAGAGGAGACTGCGGTAGTCCAAGTGCAGATAATGGTGGCTTGGGCTGGTAGAGTAAGGATGGAGAATGTGAATGAATTTGATGGACATTTAGGTGATAGAGAAGTTGAAACCTAATGATTTAAAAATCAGTCTAAAGATTTAAAAATCTTTAGAAATCTCTTTTTCTTCATATGGATGTGTTATTTACCAAAGAGCATAACATAATAACAAGACTTAGATCTTTCAGATCAGTATTTTTTCATTAAGCCAACAATTTTTATTATGCCTGAAAGCTATAAAATCATGTTATAATTTTATACATGAAAGAAAAGTTCAAATGTAAACATGGGTAAGAGAAAGACAGGGATAAGGCTGCTGTGGAGTTTAACGACTGTTGAGAGGCTGTGGATAGACACTCTCTACCAAAGCTTTCTTTTGCAGATGAAACCGAGGCCCCGCCTTGGTTGGTGACAGGCCTAGTGTTTGCACAGTAACAGAACCATGACTGGATCTCAGCTCTTCTGATTTATAGACCTTTACTCTTTTACCATCATTTCACTAGAAATTTTTTTCATAAGATATTGACAGATTCTATGCTAATCCTTCCAAAATGACATCTGAACTATTAAAAAAAAAAATCCTCAGAAAGTTCAAGTGATATTTATAGGCCAAAATAAGGGATCAGCCATTCTTTTTCTTTTGATTCAGTGGTTATTAAATGATCTTGTGTAAAAGAGAGAAAGGGAGAGGTTCAGAACCTTGTAACATGACACCTAATCAAGACTGCCATCTGTGGGCTGATGGTGTTCACCAAGACACCAGTAGAATGGAAGCTGAGCTGGCTTGATCTATGCCTTTAGCCCCATCTGCTGGATTATTTATGAAGTACCAAAGTTTGTTGACTGGATATTTTAAATTGGCTATGCTGGGTGCTATTCTTTGATGTCCAGGAAAGGTAGAAGAGAAATTTAACTAAAATTTGCACCCTCAGTGAAGTCAAAACTCGAGGATAAAAAGTTTACAATTAAGTATAAATCTTCTTAGCATAGAACTATTCCTCATGTCATTTCACCTGGGCATCAAGAAAATGTAATAACTAAAATTTTTAAAGATTTATGTTGAAAGAAAAAAGGGAAAAATTGTTAAACAGACCAAAAAAACAATAGCTACCATGGAACAGTGCAGAAAATGTTTTTTTGCTACACTAGTACAATGTGATTGGGATATTCAGGATCAGGGTGCTGCTTGATCTGCTCAGGGATTTGCTTATTCCAGTGGCAGTGGGTGAGCTAAACATAACCCCAGTAAACCATCAAATGGGAGAGGGAGTTCTCCAAGGGAAAAGATGCTAAGCAGATGAAAATAGTGTAATCTGCAGCAGAAAAGATAAAAGGAGTGTTTGAAATGGCAATATACTGCTGAATGTCATAGATGAATATCCAGAGGCAAGTATGGCTCAGAAAAGAGTAGTACAGATTTTTAGCTTGACTTGAAAGATTTAGTCATTAGGATTCTGTGAGTTCAGAATTTTATAGGCTGTTATTTAGAACATGGGCATTTTGGAATTCTTGTGCTTTTAGGCTCTGGCAAGAATTGGTATTCTTTAGCACTAGATCAGGACCTGTTATCTAATTACAGTTGTGTAGACCTTATCAGCTAGGCTTTGACAAATTTTATTTTTCCCTCTGAAAACACTCTCACCCTTTGTGATACTTAAGTCAGTTCCCACATGCCCATGGAACCTTCTTTAAATATTCCGCAGAGAACATTCACATTCATTTTTCTGTGCATCTGGCACATAGCAGATGCCTGTACAACTTTGATTTTACACTCTGGTTCTGTTTTCCAGACTACACGGTCAGCTTCTTTCAGGGCCATCTTTTACCATCCTGTCTACCTTAGTAGTATGTTCAATTAATGCTTAGCTGCTTGATTAGTAAAGGACTAGTGACTTTAGGTCTTTCCCCCAAAAGAAGCTTTATGGTTCTTAGTCTTAGGCTTCTACTGGAAGCCATTGAAAATGGAAATTTAATTAGAAAAGACTTCTGTACTGAGTTACTTGTAAGGAATAATCTCTTTCAGGAAGCTTAAGAAGTCCTTTAAATAAGGTTTTCATTCATTTTTCATATATCCTTTATTGAATGCTCTTTTTTTTAAACTTTTTATTTTGTATTGGAGAATAGCTGACTAATAATGTCATGATAGTTTCAGGTGGACAGCAAAGTGACCCAGCCATTGTTGTTTCAGTCGTGTCACGACTCTTTGCGACCCCATGGACTGCAGCACGCCAGGCTTCCCTGTCCATCACCAACTCCCGGAGCCTGCTCAAACTCATGTCCATTGAGTCAGTGATGCCATCCAATCATCTCATCCTCTGTCGTCCCCTTCTCCTCTTGCCTTCAATCTTTCCCAGAATCACGGTCTTTTCCAGTGAGTCGACTTCATGTCAGGTGGCTATTGAATGCTTACTATAGCCAACCCTAGACAACAGTGATTCCTCCTGAATTATATCTTCTGCCTTTTTCTCAATGAAACTATATCTCCAAGATAAGAAAGATAAGTTTTTTCTAGACGGCAGAACATCTTAGAATTATTTCCCTTAGCAGCTGAGAGTGGCAAAGTTCCTGCCATTTTCCATTCCCCACCTGTTACCATATCTACCCCCAAATCAAAACCTAGTATGTCAGAAAACTTGTTCTTTCCCCCAGCGTCAGCTTCTTGAAATATCTGGGCCTTCGTACAGTTGGTAACTATGGACTATGTTAACTGACAGTGCTACTTACACCACATAGATGAGAAGTTAAGTGGATGGGGTGATGGCCTTGTCAGAAGTAGAGCCTCTGATGTCTGGCTGACTTTTCTGTTTTAGTTCACTTGATCAGACTGGTGATTAAAAATAAATTTTCTTCCCAAGACAAAAAAGCTTATTTATTAAATAAAGCTTTTAGTATGCCAAGGGTCATCATAGATCCTACAAAACATATATGTATATATAATGTATGTAACTCTTTTTTAAATTGCTTTTTTTTTTTCATGTCTCTCCATATATTCTAACTATGATCTCTGAGTGTTTGATATGGTTCCTACTTATTTGGTATTCTTTATATCACTTAGTAAATACTTACAGATTATTCCTAGCAGCTTTGGAATTGCTTCAGTTTTTTTATTTTATAATACAGATATTTTCCATAGGCAAGAGCATTCTCTTTTATCTTACTGAAGGGTATAACATACTATCTTTTTAAAGTATTTCTTTCCATCATGTTTATGCATAACTGTCATGTATATTAACCGTTATGTTTCTGTTGAAATTTACTAAAAATGACATAATAATTTGGGGAAATTATTTTTATAAGTCTGTAGAAGAGAAGCTTTCTCTAGCACAGGAGGATTTGATATCAAACAGAAATCAAATTGGAAACCAAAATAAATTGATTCAAGAACTGAAGACCACCAAGACTACTTTGGAGCAAGATTTAGCAAAGAAAGAACAGCAATTGAAGGAACAGAATAAAGCACTACAAGATATGCAAAAAGAAAAGGTATTTTATTTTCTGACTAAATCTAGAATCTTCGAGTAACAATGGCTATAGAGATCTAGTCAAATCTCTCACCCAATATAGGCATCACCTTTATTTTTAATAGCTCTCTCAGATGGACTTAGAGTTTCTTATAAAAGATTTTTGGTGATTGGAATTCTAATGCTAGGAAGTTCCTTGTCATATCTGTCCATCTTCTTACTGCTTTTTAAGTTTTACAAACAAATCTGGTTTCTTACATTATAGGCCCTTGGTTATTCAGCAACAGATATTATAGCCCCTCAACTATTTCTCATGTAACATGTTATCCTCTGGATTTATTAATGAGGTAATAAAAGGTCTAGGAATAATTCTTAAGCTTGTTAAAAATTCTTGAAATTAACATTTTATTTTTGGTTTCATAATTGAAATCATATATTTCCATCAACTGATATATTCTGAAGTGTACAATTCCTAAAGTTCTTGGTATATCTTAATTTTGCAGTTCCTCAAATTTTTTTTTTGGCCATACCAAAAACACCTGGGCTCTCAACAGTGAGAGAGTGGAGTCCTAACCACTGGACCACCAGGGAATTCCCTCTGAATTATCTTTAACTTAAAAATTGGAGGGAAAAAAAATGGATATTTTTGTGGTGATGGCACTGGTGAAGGTGGAATGAAATTTATAGTTGGTGCCTCAAGTTAGAAAATTCTGACAGAACTGTATAGTTTAGAGGCCTTTAATTACAAGGGTTTTAGATCAGGTAGATCTTGTTTTAGTTTTTGATTCTACTTCTATTTATCTTCTCTGAGTCTTTGTTCCTTGCCTATAAATTGAGAATTAAAAAGAGCTACCTGGCATAGAGATTAAGTTAGATGATGTATACTACTCCTCCCTAGGTGCCTTATATAAAGACAGTGCTATAAACATAATCTTAATAAGTGTAAGATGGTAGTTTTTGCTACACTTTAGCCAGACAATTTTACAGTATTAACTATTTAATCCTTTATAGCAGTCTTATTGTTTATATTGTATAAATAAGGACACAGAAGCAAGAGAAGGTAAGTAATTTGCTCAACTTAACTTAGGTAGAAAGGGGCAATGACAGTCATAAATAGAAGCAATCATTTTTGTTACATTAAGTATTTACTTTAAAATTATATAAATCATTTTTTCTATAGTCACTAAAAGAAAAAGAACTAGTAAATGAAAAATCTAAATTGGCAGAGACAGAGGAAATTAAGTGCCGACAAGAAAAAGAAATTGCTAAATTGAGTGAAGAACTCAAGTCTCACAAGCAAGAAAGCATAAAGGTATGTAAAGATTGTTTTTCCTTTTGTATTGTATTAGTGTTGTTAAAGAGATACGTGTATGTGTGTGTGTGTGTATATCTGTATGTGTTTATATGTGTAGAGATATATGTCTTATATACAAATATACACACATCCAGGCTATATTTATCTGTTTATTTAGAACATAGTGTGTGCCAGGCACGTTTTAATTAGAAGATAACTGCTTTATAGTATGGTGCTGCTTTCTGCTATACCCCAACATGAATCAGCCACAGGCATACACACTGTTGTTTTTGACAAACACTCTTGCTCTCACAGTGTTCTTATATTGTAGTGACTATACATAGTGTCTATACACATGTTGAAACTATGTTAATTTTGCTTTCAGATTATTGAATAGAGCAAAGTAACCCCAAAAATTTAAATTTTGTTGAGATGCTAATTAAGAGAACCATCCATTAAGCTTATAGATAGTAAACTTCAAAATATATGAGTTTAGGATTAGGATTTTAAGGGATTCTGTTTTTTAAATGGTTTTTCTTCCTAAAATCCTTTAATCTGTTATTTAGAACATTTAGCATTAGCATGGCTGGCGTGCCACTTAAAGAAACTGAATTGCTTATAATTTGCTTTTAAAATGTTACTCATTTTCATATAGAAAGGTTAGATTTTTCTCAGGTGGTCTCATAATATCTCTTGTGTCTGTCAATATACTTGCCATTTTACTTTATAATTACCTCTATGTCATTATGTTCTTCTAGATTGACTTCCTAAAAGCAGGGAATGTATATAATTTATGTATATCCCTAGAACCTAACAGTGTGTGATGCCTAAATGTTGACCAGTAAATGCTTGCAAAATGAAGAAAGGGAAAATAGGGGTATAAAATTTTCATATAATTTAATCAAAACATATGCATTGCAAAGCATCAGCTGAATTTGATTGTTGAGCAGCAAAGACATAATCTTGCACCTTTTTCACTGTTTGAAATACTGAACTTTAAGAATTTCATAAGAGTCTAAAACTCATTGTTTGTATTGTAATAAGCTGTATAAATTTCAGCTTTTTTTTTTAACTATAAAGGATGATTTATTTTGGTCTTACTTTTTCATAGGAAATAACAAATCTCAAGGATGCCAAACAACTTTTAATTCAGCAGAAATTAGAGCTTCAAGGGAAAGTAGACTCCCTGAAGGCAACCCTTGAACAGGAGAAGAAAACCCAGCAAATGCTAAAAGAGCAGATGAAAAAGGAAGAAGATGAGCTGAAGAAAGAGTTTATGGAAAAGGAAGCTAAACTGGTAAGTTAATGGTGGGAGGTGTGTTTTGCAATTGATTTTGTAAATTAATCCAGTAAGAGAGGATTTTTCTACATAAAAGTTATGATTCAAATGCTTACCTAACATTTTAATTTTTTTAAATTTATTTTTAATTGGAGGATAATTACAATATTGTGTTGGCTTCTGCGAGTACAGCAACATGAGCCAGAATGGCCATCATCAACAAATCTACAAACAGTAAATGCTGGAGAGCGTATGGAGAAAAGGGAACCCTCTTGCACTGTTGGTGGGAATGTAAACTGATAACAGTTTGGAGATGCCTTAAAAAACTAGGACTAAAACTACCATATGACCTAGCATTCCCACTACATTTTAATTTTTGATTTAAGATAGGAGATGTGATTTGTTTAAATAGCTGACATGTGATTGGAAATGTTTATTCTGTAATTATATTTCAGTTTATATAAGTGAAAATTCAATAAAACATAATTTACAAAAACACTTTTAGTGCCAGAAAAACAAGCCTATAATTATGTAGACTGAGGTAGATGGCATGAGTGCTAATCATGTTAAACTTGTTTAGTTAACTGAACGTAGATATGGGCGAACGGAAACTGCAGCTTGGACTTAACGCTGACCAGAGTCTACTTTTCCTTCCCTAACTTGTACATGCCAAATAGGAAGCATCTGGCTTTCCTTTGTTGAACTGAGTCCAAATATCCCCAGATAATTTGACTGCTAAATGTTTTCATTGAAGAATTGCAGTTTCAGGTTCATGGGGTGATTTGAAGTATTATTATTATTTTTTGGCAGTTTGATAGAGACAGGAGGATACATTTGAGACATAAGAAAATGCCAGCTTTGTCTCCAGGGCACTTGCTATCCCTATGTGTTCTTCCCCTGTAGTGGGAAAAAGGAAAATCTCCAATTGCTTTACTTTAGCTTGATTTTGTAAGAGGCTTGTTGCCTATCATTTCAGTCTTAAGACTTTTAAACCAGTTCAAATTATGCAGATGTTTGTGGAATCAATTTTACTAGTGCCTGCCTTCCTGTAGAATATTATTTATGCTGCCATTGTTTAAAGTTCAACAACTTAAGTTTATTTTGCACTGCTTTTGTAGGTTTTTTTTTACCTACTGTTGTTCCTTTTCTCAGCATTCAGAAATAAAAGAAAAAGAAGTAGGAATGAAGAAGCATGAAGAAAATGGGGCTAAACTTACCATGCAGATTACAGCATTAAATGAAAACCTGGGCACCATAAAGAAAGAGTGGCAGTCTAGTCAGCGGAGAGTCAGTGAACTTGAGAAGCAGACGGACGACTTGCGGGGTGAAATTGCAGTACTGGAAGCAACAGTCCAGAATCACCAGGATGAAAGGAGAGCACTGCTGGAAAGGTGGTTGCCATCTAGTGAAATTAGTTTATTTCCATGCTAAGTGATAAAAAGATTGTATTTCACGTTAAAAAAAATAGAAGTCTTGAGAGAAGTGCTCCTACAGGTTATTTAAGCAGCCATTTAAAAACTAACTCTTCCAACAATCATATAGGTGAAAGTAATGTATTATGTTTAAAGTCATTGAAGTGGTTATCTGTATACAGGGAAGGTCTGTAATGATTTTTTTTGAATTATGTTTTGCATTCCATTTTAGGTGTCTGAAAGGAGAAGGTGAAATAGAAAAGCTTCAAACCAAAGTACTAGAATTGCAAAGAAAGCTGGATAATACAACTGCAGCAGTGCAGGAGCTAGGCAGAGAGAATCAGTCCCTTCAAGTAAGTCACCTGCTGATATGAGGCAGTTGTTTAGCCTAGAATTTGTCTTGGTGACAAGCATATTTTTCACATTAAAAAAAGAAAACCTCATATTTAATAATACTTTAAAATGGCTACTGAGTTGTAGCAGTACTGCAGGTGTTATGGGTAATATAAGAGTTAAAGAATTTATCTGAGAGACCTCAACAATTAGAGAGCCAGGTCATTCATGAACTGCTATTATTGGGACAAGTCAAGAACACAAAGGAACGAATTGAGTCCCTGTGTGCTGAAGTGATCTCATTATATGCTCGAGTTCCAAGGAAGGATTGCTTGATCCTTAGGATTAGAATGCACTGGATCACGTCAATGTATGGCAAAACAAATACAATATTGTAAAGTTAAAAAAAAAAATGCATTGGAAATCATCGCAGGTTAGAAATTACCAACATCTTTGAGGAATAACATTTGCTTTACTTATTGCATTTTTAGCAACTTTTGATAATGGAAGTTGACCAAGGTATTTGTGATTTTTAAAAATGTATCCGTTTTAAAACTTGGGCACCAAGTTAGAAATTATCAATCATTGTTTATAGTTTTGAGTACTATTTATTGAAACTTTTTCTCTTTAATAGATCAAACATACACAAGCGTTGACTAGAAAGTGGGCTGAAGACAATGAAGTACAAAACTGTATGGCCTGTGGGAAAGGCTTTTCCGTAACAGTGAGACGGGTAAATGGTTTTATTACTATGGTTCTGGGTTTTATTCCTTGGTGACAATGTTTTAACCATCAAAACTGTCCTGCATTTGACAGACTTTAAAAGTTTTGCCATTTATTAACTTTATGATTACATACAATAATTAGAGTGCATGAAATTTAATTTCTGTTTAGCCCATGTATTTCAATTTTAATTTTAAATTCAATCATTGTCTTCCTACTGAGTTACTCTGGAATAATCATTTTCTGAACCAGTGCATTATGGTCAACTCATGTGTTAGTCATCACTGTTTTCTCTTAAAGGAAAAAAAAAGATAAAAAAATATTCTAAATAATGCCATTATGTGATGTTTATATTCCTATAGAAGAAATTATGCCCGAAACATTTTGCAAATAGCAATAGTTTTTCACTTGATAGAGGTGCTTTATTAAGTACTTTATTAAGGCATTTATTAAAATCCTCTGAAGGTTCTTCTGAGAATTCCAAGATAAATTCCATATTTAATGTTTAGTATTTGATTAAATAGGAAGCATTCAAATTAACTAAAGGGATTAAATCAACATTGAAATTTTATATTATTAAATAGTACATCAATCACTTGAAAGTTAATATACCTTCACAGTGCAGTTTGCTTTCTTCTTGTAGTTTCATAATACTTTTGGTATAGTTCTTATGCTTGAAAATGTTTAATTTTTGTCATTTACAGCATCACTGCAGACAATGTGGAAATATCTTCTGTGCTGAGTGTTCAGCCAAAAATGCCTTAACTCCTTCTTCCAAGAAGCCTGTTCGTGTCTGTGATGCATGTTTCAATGACTTGCAAGGATGATGGGTTATCACAACTTCAAAGTAATATTACAGTAACATTAGATTTTTAATAAATGCACTTAATAGAGGTCCTGGACTACTACTATTTGATTTGGACAGTGGTTGCAATACTAAACCAAATTAGAATTCGTATATTTTGGAATGTTATCAATATCAAGTAAAATTCTTCTATTTTTGTGAGACTTGAGTTCATCTTTCATTACTTTTTTCCATTTAACCCTGGAACAGCTTTCATGCCAAGTTTAGAAGTAGCCAATGAAATGTAAATAAATTTTGGACAGAAAATAGCAATGTATTTTTTTAAATATAATTTCATTGTTCAGAAATGTTATGAATACACTTCCATAGCTGCTTCTTTCTCCCAAATTTAGTGTATGGAAATGTACATGGGTGATGTTACCCTATCAGATACATCGCACAATAACACATCAATTATATTATTCTCATTGTAAAGTCATGCACAGAACTATAAAGCTTTCTTTTTTTCTTATGTATAGGTCCATAGCTCAGTTGCATTGTTACAAATTTACTACTCAAGTGTTCTAAATACAGATTATGTTTAAATATGTATTAACCATGAATTCAAACATGGTTTTTATGTTAACTATATTTATTTAAGTTTTCTTGGGTGGATTTTATGGCAATCTCTTTCTTTAAAATTAATTTTCTTATTTTATGACTATCTGTATATGATCCGTATTATGGCTATTCTCGGGTTGTATTTAAAGATTAGGCTTAATTTTCCTTTTTTGTCTTTCTAATCATTTTTAAACTCCCACATATTCTTAATTAAAAATCCTACAAAACGTAACAGCCTCACCCCAAGTTGGAACGTGAAGAACACAAACTGTGTAATGGTCCTATTCTGTGTTTAAGTAGGAAGTCTTCTGAGATTAGCTTTCATTTTATATCCTCATTTTGTCTCTCCAGGATCTTCAGGAATCTGAATTTGCTTTTTTTTAATGGATCTTCTTTTTTGAAGGTAATTTGGTTTAACCTTCTCAAGTATAGCTCAGCTTCACTGTCTAACTGTGTTGTAATTTTGCGTCTTAAAGCTAGTAACTGGTATTGCTATAGTCTTATCTGTGAAAAGAAATACTAAACGGCAAGGAGACGCTAAATATCCTGTTTTATATTTTCTACTTAGCTAACAGGGAAGAATTTTTTAAAGTTTTGACCTTGACTTAGATTTTAAAGGTTCTAAATTTGGGGTGTCATATCAACTGTGTATCTGTTTACCTCACATAAATAATGCTATGAAATTACTTTGAAATAGCAGTTGGATAATAGAGTATCACCAAAAACAAATATAGGGGTTTAGGAACCCCTATATTAAAACCAGAACTGAAACAATGACTAATTGAGGGTAATTAAAAATTGGCTTATTTGTATGCTAAACAATGGAATTGAACTTTATCATAGTCTTAATTTGGAAAATTGGAAAACATCTGAAAAGTCATTAATATTGGTTTATTACTCTAAGAAGAAATGTAAAGTTATGTATTCACTCAGTGCAGTCATTTGGTAATGGGGGAGGGTGGGACCTAATAATTCATTTACAGTAAGTGCTTTCAAGTATCATGCTGAAATGAAATTATCATGTTATATTCTTCCTATAATGTATACAAGCTTAAAGAGATTGCCATATATTCATTAATTATTTAAAAAATCCATTTAAATTAACTCTGTTGTCAGTAGCTATCGAGGACCCTGACTGAGTCCCTGGACTCAGATAAACATACATCCTTGAGCATAAATATTGAATAAATACAATGGTTCCTTATTAAAAACAAGTTGGATAATAGAAATTATGCATTTTCATATACTTAAAATACTCTTAATTCTACTCTTAATTCTACACTTATAATTAATAAGCATGTTGGAAAAACGTTCACAGCACAGTTGTTCTTTGATAATGAAACTTCATGAGAAATTTCCTGGATTAGAATATTTGTTCACTTCATCTCCTAATTGGGCCCACTGAAGGCCTTTCCCTGTCTTGTTCCCCCTGCCCACATATTCATAAAAAAATTGTGGGGACAACAAATACAACCATATGTGTTTGAGTATTTTCTACTTTTCATCTAGCTAATCTTACTTTATAAGCCCCAAATAATTTGACTACATATTAAGTAGAAGTGAAACCAAAATTTAGCTATTAGTCTCACCTACAAGGTGTTTTGGAAACAAAAGGTTTTCTTTTTCTTTTAATTAAAAAGTCATCCTCTTAGTGCTTACTGGTTCTACGTTTTAGATGTCTACTAGTACTGTCTGTCAGTGATTTAGAGCTGGCAAATATGGAGTCCCAGCTCTAATGCAAAGCATATTGGCATCACATGTTAGTAAATTCTAAGCCCCAACACAGAAATGAGAGTTAATAATCATGTTAATAATCATGTCTTGCTGGGTTAGGGTACAATAAACTATACCTACAGAATTTTTAGTAGAAGACAAAGCTGCTGTTATAGGATTTATTTTGAAGAAAAAAAGAGGGAAACAAACACAAAAACCTCAATGCAGTGTATAATTTTGTTCAACTACCTCTTAATGTGGAATTAGATAGTTTAGTAGTTTCCTCACAGTAATGTTAAATAGCAACTGCCAAATTTGTTAGTTCCCCATCTCTGTTGAAAATTATTATTTTATAGTTTGGAGAACTTTAAAGACACTTTTTTTTTTTTTACTGTGCATTTGCATAAAGATGTTTAGCTTTTAAGTGGAGAGCAAATTATGATCATATATTTTGATATTATTCATGACCTATATGACTAGTTTTTTTTAAATGCACTTTGGCTATGAAACCATGGATGATTTGATCCATAAGATTTAAATGTGCCATCAATTTACTATTCCTAGACATGAGCTTGATGAATGGTATTCTGTGATTATATAATGTGCCACACATTATTGTCTTAATCGCCCTTTGCCTGAATTTTAATGATCAGTTATTGTTGCAGATGTGAATATTGTGTATAAACTTATTAAATTTATGTAAAATTGTATAAAATAGAATTGGAAATAGCTAGGTTCTCTCTGTGTAGAAGTAATGAATTTACTGTAACGTGACACAGTTATGTCTATGACATTCTGTACTTCCTGAACTGGATCATATTCATAGCTTCTGTAGATACTTTTGCATGAATATTTTCTCCTTTAGATTTTGGATTCATTGTATTGTTTACTATTTGTGATCATGTAGTTGTGCCTTATTTGTAAGAGTTTAGCTCAGTAAATACTGTGGTTTCTAAACTCAGTGAGTGGAAGGTTATTGATTATAAATGTAACTGATAGATATCATTTAAATCTGTGTAAAGAACAAAGGAAGGATCCTTTGTTGAATTGTTGCTTTTTAAAAAAAAAAATGCTAAAGACATTAAAAATCATTTCTTTCTAGTATATTCTGTGACTAAATTATTTTGTCAAATTATTTAAAAAGATAATAATGTAAAATGGCTAATATCTTATTTACAGACTTAGAACTCTGCACTTGGATATAGACAGTGGGTGTGCTTTAATGTTCAACTTAGAATAGTAATTAAGTTCATAATTTCAAGAGAAATTACTAGTGCTATTTTGCTTGAGCCATCACGTTTTCACTCTATTGCAGCAAAACTAAAAAATATTAAACAAAATTCATCTCGTGTTTCATTGTACATTTAAATTTAATACCCAGGTGACCACTTAAAGATACTTTTCTGATGGCTTAATGTACTAATTGCTTTTTACTGTCCCCCTACTCTCAGGAACCAGTTTTAGAAGTGATTTCACTCTAATGTGATTTCCTCTGAAGAGAATGTATATATCCTCAAACACTTATTAGATGTGTTCTTTTGTGAGCTCTATAGAATTCCACTTCAAATACATAGCATATTCTTTTAAATTTTATTGTGGTAAGAACAGTTAATATGAGATCTATCCATCCTCTTTTAAGTGTACAGTACAGCAAATCTCCCAAGCTCACTCATATTGCTTAACTGAAACTTTATGCCCATTGATTAGTAACTCCCCATTTCCCTCTACCCCTGGCAACTATCATTCCCTCTTTGATTCTATGAATTTGAGTATTTTAGAAATCTCATATAAGTGGAATCATGCAGTCTTTGTCTTTCTGTGACTGACTTATTTCCCTTAGCATAATGTCCTCAGGCTTCATCTATGTCGTTGCCTGTTTCAGAATTTTCTTCTTTTTCAAGGCTGAATAGAATTCCATTGTATGTACATACCAGTTTCTTTATCCACTCATCTGCTGGTGAACATTAAGGTTTTTTCCACATCTTGGCTATTGTGAATAGTGCTGCAATGAACATAGAAATGCTAATATTTCTTTGTATACAGCATATTCTAAAGCTGTTTTACATCTTAACTAATTAAATTTACATGTTAATTTAGTCAATCTTTTTTTCTCCCTTTAATGAGATTTAAGGGAGAAATTAGTTTTTATACATATGTGTTTACTGGCCTCAGGGAACTAAAAGGAATATTGAGATCACCTAGTCCTAGTCCACTGCTCTCTTCCTAGGTTGGCTGATCTCTAGAAATCCTTGCAAGATGATTTCTTTCTAAAAATACATAAATTAGTTTTCACCTCTAAGAACTTAAAATTTGTTCTCCTGTACTTGGCCTTTTTTTCTTTCTTAGGCACTGACAGTAGTTACTGGTTTTCCTTTCATTTCACTTACTCTTAATAAATATGACATTATTACACAAAGGCTGTGACCCTCCCTTCTAATAGTGCTTGGCCCTTTAAAAGAGCTGTTATGCTACACTTGTCTATACTGCCTGGTTTACATGGTGAAACATGCATTCTTCTCAAAGAATTAAATGTTCACATGACTTCCTCAAGTGTTATCCTCTCTATCCCATTCTCCAGCTTAAGGAGATCAGTTTAAGTTATCATTTGTCTTTAGGTCCGAGTTGATAAATATACTACTTCCATTTTGGAAACTGCAGAAGGTACTATGTCTGAAATTGAAATTTGTGATTTTCATTTGAGACAATCTGAGATACGAACTAATTCCTTACCTGCAGTTAATTGTATATTCCACCATAATAATTCAAGCTGCCTTTCTTGGTAAGAATTCTAATGATGTTTTAAGTCCTGCCAAATAAGATGAAGTGACTGTACTGTGCTAACTCACACACACATTCAAAGCCAGAAAGTTTTATGACAAACTCCATTATTCCAAAAGTGAGATTTAGAGAAAGATATGCTTCTATTTCTATGAAACCTTCCAAGTAAAACTTAACTAGTAAAGTTAGAACAGATAATTGCTTTTTTCTCAAAATAATGGAAATTTAGCCTTTGGGATTTTCTCCACGTTAAGAGTATTGTAAAGTATACCTGAGGTAAGTAAACTGTTGGAGACTAGGAATTTAAAAACTGCTACTAAGATGAAGACATGATTATTCATTGCTTAATATGTTAGAAGAGCAATCCAACTTTGTATGAGGTAGGATTGTCGAGCAGTAAAACTGATTTATAAGCCAGGTAGGAGACTTGGTTTCATTACAGATATACACAAATTAAGATGCTAGAATTCATATCAGGCCCAAGCACTGGGCATTGTTTTCCGCCTGACACTGCATCCACCCAATCATCCATTACGAATCGTAGTAGGCGCATACTTCCCTCACCCCACTTTCAAGCCTGACTGAAGCACTATGAGATACTCTGGGATATCAACATATGTATACTTAACAAGAAATTCCTCAGGGTTCAAATTTGTTGAAGCCATTATTACTCTACCCTGAGGAGTACCTAGCTGAAATTCTGAAACTTCTCTAAAATGCTTATTCTAGGTCATCCATCCCTAGGTTAAGTGCGACGAGTTTGAATGAAAGAATACCTTAATCCCTAATGTCTAAAAAGGTGTGCCACTTGATTTAGGTCCCTAAATTTCCGAGGATTCTGCAGGCAAAGTGAATGAGGACATTTTCTTGGTTTCTTGACTTTTGGTGAAGCAAGAGATTGCTGCTGTTATTTGTGCTATCCATGTTCTCTGTTAAAGAAAAAATATAGTGAGAAGAGAATGTTAAACTGACAATTTCTCACATATTTGGATTAATATTTTCCTTTGTATTTGTTAACTTGCTCTTTACAACTGAAGACTGATGAAACATTTGCCTGTCTCCCATCTTCTGTCTTAAATAGAATGTATCATAAATACCTCTTATCACATGAATGCAAATGGATTAGATGAGTATTGTATTTTGGATAAACAGTTGTGAGTAATCAAGAAACCATAACAGTTAAGGATGACTAATTACAAAGATGAGTACTGGGAATGTAAGTAGTTTGAAAGTTGAATTTCTTAAATTTCCACTTTGTGTGCAAATAGAAGTTTTTAATCAGCTGGCATAACTTGAAAAACAGACTGAGGGAAGAAACTGAGTCCTTGAAAATAATGCAGCCTTCCATTAACTGGCCACACTGCTGTCCTGATGAAAGCCTACCAGGGAAAGACGAAAACGGAAACTTCTAAGATAGAGACACCAGAGTCAGACAGGCAGCTGCTCTTCAGCTCCACAGCTGTAAAACCAGGGACCTATTTTCAAAGAGTGAAGAGAAGACTTGGTGGTTCATTACTGCAGGAACCCTCACTTAAGCTGGCATCATACTGTTTGCATACGGGGCTTTGAAATTGATTAGAACATCTTAAAAGCATGCCATCCAAAGCAGTTTTACCCTCATTTCCTACAGACCTCCCAGAAGTCAGAGGCAGCTCTTGAGCTTCTGCTGCAGGACAAACAAGGGAGGCTGTGTCAACACTGGGGATGTAAGAAAATGGTCAGTGCTGAGGTTTCTGAGCCTGATGTGGTTCGATATTCATACTCTTCCTTTCCTCCCAACTTGACAAAACTTTCCTTTCACTGTTCCTTAAAGAATCAAAACCTACAAAGCTGAAATACATACCTTCATGTTTTCCGTTTGGGCTTGTAGTAAGAATGCTGCTATACATTGTCGATATCTGTTTTCATGTTGTAGGAGGAAAGCATTTCTCAGCCCAAAGACTAGAAAAAGATTAAGGACAAAGCAACAAAACATTCAATATGAAATCCATAGTTTCTCAGCCTAAGAACCTGGATTTTTGTTTGTTTATACTGTGTGGGAGTTTTCTGTCCTATGTCTATGAGAGAGCCCATTTAACTATGCAGACCTTTTCTTAGCCATCAACTTCCGGGACTTGATGAAATACATTTGTGGCTTAAGTGATGGAAAATGTGTTCCTCCCCAAGGAAGAAGCTTAGCGTATTAGACAGCGTTTGTGTAAAATAAAATACCAATATAAAAAATAATCAGTTTCTTTGACTGCCCCCCTCCCCGCCACTCCTTTTTTTGTACTTAAAGGGAAGTTAAACATCAAGACAAGGGTTAAATTAAGATGTGGCAAACATACAAAAACCACCTGAATGCTTCACAGCAGTCCAAGAAAAGCCAAAAAAATGTACTTAAATAAAATCCAACATCTACCAAATTATGTGAAATGTAAAACAAAACAAAATGTTGGCATGGTTTATGTGTTTGAAAAGAAATGGGCTGTTCTGTCATTTCCTAGCATCTCTTGAAACAACAGGAGATTTTCCTGGGAAAGCAGATTTTCCTTTCTTTTTATTAATACAGCTGGAGCTCTTGAAAGTCTCTCCTTGAATTATTTATACAGCACCAGGAATAAAGTTCTGCAGCCTATATATTCTTTCTATAGTCAATTTATGTTTAGGAACAAAGCCAAACCAGGTCATACCAAGTACTACAGAGAGGAGGAGGATAGGGTGCCTCTTCCTGGCTGATCATTAAACTGATGCTTGTTCACAGTCATTATTCCTATTCCTTGAAGTTCGTAGGTTTAATTCATACTCACTAAGGCAAGTTGAGCCTCATTTCAGAATTGAAGCAAATATGAGACTTTTATTTTCTTAACTGTAAGAACTACTTAACTCTTACAAACTGTAACAGTCTACCCCTCATGTCTCCTAAATTCTACCACAACAAAGCCTGACAAGGTCATGAAATTCTGTCCAGCTTTTCTGGGGTGAGAGAACTTAAACCTATTAAAATGACTTTCTGGAAAAAAGATCTGGCTGTGTTTGTTTAACTCCCTGATTTTTCTCCTTATAAATTCCCTGCAGCAAGTGAGGTTTTAAAGATCAGGTGGTTGTTCTTGGCTGGATTTCAGAATCCATTTTCCTCATAATTGTATCTGTAGTTCTCAGTTATTTAAGGTATCCCTCATCTGTTTGGCTTGTAATATGACTACTAAAGACTTCATAAGCAAAAGTACCTAGTATGGTGAGGCTTATAAGATAAAATAAGGTGATAATAAATAAAAAAAAAGGAGTAGCTCTTTTCTCCCTGACGTTCTAATATAATAACTAACAATAGTTGATATCATTTATTAAGCACTTACTATCACTAGGCACAGTGCTATGTATTTTTTCCTTATTGTCATTTAAACCACACATCGACTTTATAAGATAGATCAACTTACCCCAAATCACCAAAACAATCTTGAGAAAAAGAACCACCTCGGTGCTGGAGGAATCAGTGCTCCCTGACCCCAGACTATACTGCAGTGACCAAGAGTATGTGTGGTACCAGCATAAAGACACACAGATCAATGAAAGGACAGAAAGCCCAGAAATAAACCCATGTACCTACGGTCAATTAATCTACAGCAAAAGAGGCAAAAATATATAATGGAGAAAAGGCAATCTCTCCAATAAATGAGCTGGGAAAACTAGACAGCTATGTGTAGAAGAATGAAATTAGACCCCTACCTAACACCATATACACACCAAAGGGAAAAAAAAAACCTCAAAATGGATTAAAGACTTAAAAGTAAGACTGGAAACTATAAAACTCCTAGAGGAAAACATAAGTGGGATACTCTTTGACAAAAATAGCAATATTTCTTTGGGTTCATCTCCTAGAGTAATGGGAACAAAAGCAAAAATAAACAAATGGGACCTAATTAAATTTAAAAGCTTTTGCAGAGCAAAGGAAACCACAAACAAAAAGACAACCTACAGAACAGGAAGAAATACTTGCAAATGATGCAGCCAACAAGGGATTAATTTCCAAAATAAACAGCTTACACAACTCAGTATCAAACAAGCAAATAACCTAATAAAAAATGGGCAAAGGATCTAAACAAGCATTTCTCCAAAGGAGACATACAGATGGCCTACAGGCACATGACAAGATGCTCAACATCACTAATTATTAGAGAAATGCAGATGTAAACTGCAATGAGGTGCCACCTCCCATAGGGCAGGATGTCCACCATCAAAAAGTCTACAAATAATAAATGCTGGAGAGGATGTAGAGAAATAGGAACTCACCCTACACTACTGATGGGGATGTAGACTGCTGCACCCACTGTGGAAAACAGTATGGAGGTTCTATAAAAAACTAAAAATTACCATATGACCCAGCAGTCCTACTTCTGGGTATATATTTGGAAAAGACAAAAACTAAAATTTGAAATGATACATGCAACCCAATGTTCATAGCAGCACTATTCTAGTAGCCAAGACACAGAAACATCCTAAATGTCCATCAACAGATACACACCCACACACACCATGGAATATTACTCAGCCGTAAAAAAAGAACAGTGCCATTTACAGCAACATGGATGGACCTAGAGAGATGTAAAGTGACATCTTGACAGAGAAAGACAAATACAATGTTTCTTATGAAATCTAAAAAAGGGATACAAATGAGTTTATTTACAAAATGGACTCAGAAAAAAAATTCCTAATTACAAAGGGAGGGATATATCAGGAATTTGAGATTAACAGATACACACTACTATATCAACATCGTGTCTGACTCTGTGCAACCCCATGAACTATAGCCCACCAGGCTCCTCTGTCCATGGAATTTTCCCAGCAAGAATACTGGAGTGGGTTGCCATTTCCTGCTCCAGGGGATCTTTCTGACCCAGGGATTGAAACTGCATCTCTTGTGTCTCCTGCATTGACAGGTGAATTCTTCATTGTGCCACCTGGGAAGCCCCACTATATCAACATATATAACAGATCAAGAGGCCTTCCCTGGTGGATCAGTGGTAAAGAATCCATCTGCTGATGCAGTAGACACGGGTTTGATCCCTGATCCAGGAAGACCACACATGCTGCGGGGCAACTAAGCCTGAGTGCCACTATTGAGCCTGTGCCCTAGAGCCCAGGGGCTGCAACTACAGAGCCTGCATGCTGCAACCTACTGAAGCCTGCTGCTCTAAAGCCTGTGCTCTGCAACAACAGAAGCCACTGCAATGAGAAGCCTGCATGCTGCAATTAGAGAGTAGCCCTCACTTGCTGCAACTAGACAAAAGCCCACGCAACAATAAAGACCCAGCACAGCCAAAGATAAATAAAATCAAAAAGATAGATAAACAACAAGGACCTACTACATAGCTGTTGCTGCTGCTGCTAAGTCGCTTCAGTCGTGTCCGACTCTGTGCGACCCCATAGACGGCAGCCCACCAGGCTCCGCCGTCCCTGGGATTCTCCAGGCAAGAACACTGGAGTGGGTTGCCATTTCCTTCTCCAATGCATGAAGGTGAAAAGTGAAAGTGAAGCCGCTCAGTCATGTCCAACTCTTAGCGACCCCATGGACTGCAGCCTACCAGGCTCCTCCATCCATGGGATTTTCCAGGCAAGAGTACTGGAGTGGGTTGCCATTGCCTTCTCCACTAGCACAGGGAACTAAATTCTTCGGTACCTTGTAACAACCTATAATGGAAAAGAATCTGAAAAAAATGTGTGTGTGTGTATAAAATGGGATCACTGCTGTATACTTGGAACACTGTACCACTATACTTCAATTTAAAATAAAAAGTGAACTAATTCCAAATAAGGACACAGACTAGGTGTATTTTTCTAAGGTCACACAGCTTGTGAATGATATAGCCAGGATGGGAAACTAGGTTTCTGTCACTTCAAAGCACAATCTCTTTTTTTCCAACTTTATTCTGTTTCACCATACAGCTATTCTGACTCAGGCACTGTATCTGAACAGTTAAAATAATGACGAATGTTAATATATAAAAACAAAAATGAAATGGTAGTGGCAAATTAAAAAGTAACAAAACATGGTGGAAGTATGGTTTTAAAAAGGTATTGATTTTATTTAAAAAAGAAAGAAAAAAAAAAAGGAATACACAAGAAAAAACATGCATTTCCCAAGGGAATCCTGGGATGTCAGGTTTCCCATAGAGTCCAGCTGTCTGGCGGGGCTGTGGCTGACCTGAGTCCAAGCTGCTTCCCTCTCCTGCTGGGGGATCACACACCTTCCCCCGATCACATCCATAAATCTTGGCAGAATCTTTTAACTATGGCCACTCTAGTAAGAAGGCTGTGTCCCTCTGAGATGCCCCTTTCTAAGCTTGCTCAGGAAAACTCTCTGGTTTATGCAGATTTTGGCCTCTGATCTAAGAGGCCTTAAGGCCTGCCTAGGTGTTTTTCAGCAAAGCTTCTATTTCTCCTAAGTAGAATAGACAAGGGAAGCAGAAGGCTCTAGTTCTGGATGCAGGCTCCTCCCAGCCCACTGGAGCCCTGCTGCTCTTGGGGAGAGTTTGGATACATTCAGGATTTAAACATTCAAATATATAACCTAGTTACATAACATACCAATGTAAACTGTGGCTATTATTATTACCTGTTGGTGTATTCATGGTGCAACGTTGCTGTGCCATGTATAGGCTGGTCCCCTGCTAGTGACTAGGGGCCAACTAGCCCAAGGCTGCTGGGCTGGGTACTACAGGGCTTGCTTGGACTGTCCTCCCTGTTCTCCTGCTCCTCCTTGGTGCAGGAAGGCACTCCCCTCCTGCTGTCTTTGCTGGTCTCCTCTGAGCCTGTACCCAAGGCAGAAAGAGGCCTGCTTCCTTTCGAACACTACTGACCCTCACCCAGTACTAAGTCAGCCAAGATGTCCTTCAAGTCCCTCGGAGGGCTTTCCTGACAGGATGTATTGATCTTTCATTGTTCTGAGGACTCCATCTTTGTGACTCCAAGGCACTTACAGAGTGCCTGGTTCTCAGGAAATGCTTAAAAAACAAAAATATATATTTCTGATCTATACACGTGTGTATGTATGTACATACACATATTTATATGTTTATTTCTGGCATTTTTCTATAGAGCAATTGCAGTAAAATATCTTAGGCTTTCCTAGCATGTCTTGGTTTACCAGTGCTTTAACAATAGCATTGGTACTAAAATGATTAACAGAACTAATAATAGCCATCATTAATTGAGTGCTTTACCTACATTATTTAATTCTCATGACAACCAACTGGGGAAGATATTATCTTGGTTTTATCAAGAGGAATTATGAACAAAGCTAGTGGAGGTGATGGAATTCCAGCTGAGCTATTAAAAATCCTAAAAGATGCTGTTAAAGTGCTGCACTCAATATGACAGCAAATTTGGAAAACTCAGCAGTGGCCGCAGGACTGGAAAAGGTCAGTTTTCATTCCAATGCCAAAGAAGGGCAATGCCAAAGAATGTTCAAACTACCATACAATTGCCATCATTTCACACACTAGCAAAGCTATGTTCAAAATCCTTCAAACTAGGCTTCAGCAGTATGTGAACTGAGAAACTTCTAGATGTACAAGCTGGGTTTAGAAAAGGCAGATGAACTAGAGGTCAAATTGCCAATATTCATTGGATCACAGAGAAAGCAAGGGAATTCCAGAAAAATATCTACTTCTGCTTCATTGACTACGCTAAAGCCCTTGACTGTGTGGACCAGAACAAACACTGGAAAATTCTTTAAGAGATGGGAATACCAGACCACCTTACCTCTCCCCTGAGAAACCTGTATGAAGGTCAAGAAGCGACAATTAGAACAGGAGGTGGAATAACTGACTGGTTCAAACTTAAGAAAGGAGTATGACAAGGCTGTATACCGTTACCCTGTTTATTTAATGTATATGCAGAGTGCATAATGCAAAATGCCAGGGTGGATGAATCACAAGCTGGAATCAAGACTGCCAGAAGAAGTATCAATAACCTCACATAGGCAGATGACAAACACTCTAATGGCAGAAAGTGAAGAGGAACGAAAGAGCCTCTTGATGAGGGTGAAAGAGGAGAATGAAAAAGCTGGCTTAAAATTCAACATTCAAAAAACTAAGATCATTGCATCCAGTCCCATCACTTCACGGCAAACAGAAGGGGAAAAAATGGAAACAGTGACAGATTTTATCTTCTTGGGCTCAGAAATCAGTGTGGATTGGTGACTGCAACCATGAAATTAAAACACTTGCTCCTTGGAAGGAAAGCTATGACAAACCTAGACAGTGTATTAAAAAGCAGAGACATCACTTTGCCGACAATGGTCCATACAGTCAAAGCTATGGTTTTTCCAGTAGTCATGTACAGATGTGAGAGTTGGACCATAAGGAAAGCTGAGGGCCAAAGAATTTTGATTTGTAGGTCAGGAGTGCTAGAGAAGACTCTTGAGAGTCCCTTGGACAGCAGGGAGATCAAACCAGTCAATCCTAAAGGAAATCAACCCTGAATATTCACTGGAAGGACTGACGCTGAAGCTCCAATGCTTTGGCCACCTGATGCGAAGAGCTAACCCACTGGAAAAGACCCTGATGCTGGGAAAGACTGAAGGAAGGAGGAGAAGGGGACCACAGAGGATAAGATGGTTGGATGGCATCACTGACTTGATGGACATGAGTTTGAGCAAACTCCAGGAAGTAGTGAAGGACAGGGAACCCTGGCATGCTGCATCCATGGAGTTGCAAAGAGTTGGATATGACTAAGCAACTGAACAACATCTGTGGCTTAGAAAATTTACGTGTTGAATTGGCCTAAAATTTGTTAGGTTTTTCCATAAGATCTTACAGAAAAGCCAGAATGAACTTTTTGGCCAACCCAATACCTTGCACACAGAGTCACACAGTTAGCAAGGGGCAGAGTTGGGTCATCCAAGTGTTGGAAGCAAGTCCAGTACTCTTTCCATAACTAGCCTGTAGAATGAGTGATATTTAACTACATAGAAACTCAGTATTATCTTTGTTGAAGATTTAAATTGGATTCATGCCCTGCTAGCAAAAAAGGCCAACATAAAACTCTGGGATGATAAAGAGATGAGCTGAATGATGAAAATAGACACATACCTGACACATGGAGTGGATCAAGACCTCTGACAACCAATCTGTCTAGTGGAATGGGCTGATCAATTACTGTACATGAACCACCTTCTTTGATTACTGTTTGCAGCTCAGGAGTAAGTGAAGGGCACATTAAACCAGGGTCTGAGCTTCCAAGTTTCTGAAATTTAGGAGGAAAATAATGCAAAAAAATAGGAAATAAATACTAACATACATACTTACAGTACATCCTTAAATAAACTGATTTTTAGAAACAATTGTTTGAAATCCAGCTTACTATTCTTTTAGGATCTTGAAAAGCATTTCCCAAAGTACACAGTGATTTAAAACACAGTGTTTCTGAGCTCCAAGTTTAATCACCTGAATAAATAAATGGTTAATTCCATAGCTTGGAAACATTAAATCACCATCACATCACCAGAAAGATCTTTATTTCCAGTATCCCTCTGTAGTACTGAGTTAAATGAATGAGAACGAGGAGTCTCATCTGGGCCCACTCTATGAGATCTTACACTAAAATCTAAATAAATAGATTCCATGCTCTATGATTTATAAATAACTGAAATTGTTTTGAATATATATGCTAGATAAAAAGGATGTCAAAAATTGTGATGTACATGAAGCAATTTGTGCATTAAATAGCAAAGAGAAATGAAAACACAACATTCCTTATTTCTTTTTCCAAAAAAATAAATGACACCTGATGTCTTCTCTGGGTGGTTATTTCTGCTCCTGTGAAGTCAATAAAATTCTCAGATTTATCAGACAGAAGAATTTAAAGGGGAATTTAAAACAGGTAACATTCCTTATTTTAGAATCAAGTTGTAAAGCATGGAAGCAGAATACTATAACATGGTCAGTAGTGAGTCACGGGCTCAGATCTGTGCCATTATGTAAAGAGAAGGTAAGCTGTGCTTGATGTCAGGTTTTGGAAGGGGACAGAGATTTTTCAGGGCTTAACCTGCTCAGACATGCTAGTCTGGCAGCTAAAAACAGGAGGCCATCCAAGTTTCGAAACTGACTCTTAGGATCTCCAACAGCCACTCCCTCCCCAACCACCGATCAACTATTCACAGATTGATTAATGGGTATCTTTTATTTTATTGCTTGTGAGCTAAGTCACTTCAGTCGTGTCCGACTCTCTATGACCCTGTGGATCACTCCTCTGTCCATAGGATTCTCCAGGCAAGAATACTGGAGCAAGCTGCCATGCCCTCCTCCACGGGATCTTCCTGACCCAGGGATCGAACCTGCATCTCTTATGTCTCCTACATTGGCAGGCGGGTTCTTTATCACTAGCGCCAAGTGGGAAGCCCATTTTTTTTTTTATTGCGTACAGGCCCTTAAGTTATTTAGCTTAACTAACCAACATGCCACTTTCCTGGTGGCTCAGTGGTGAAGAATCTGCCTGCTAATGCAGGAGACATGGGTTTGATCCCTGGGTCAGGAAGATACCCTGGAGAAGTAAATGGCAACCCAACTCCAGCATTCTTGCTTGGGAAATCCCAGGGACAGAGGAGCCTGGTGGCTTACAATCCATGGAGTCGCAAAAGAGTTAGACACGACTTATCGACAACAAACAACAAACAACAACAACAACAAACAACAGAAACCAACACGCCATCTAGAAGCTTAGAATATTAAAATATCTGAGAGATCTAGTCTCATGATCTTAACACCTGTGTAAGGCTAGCCATTGAGTAAAAGAGTGAGTGGGTTAGAACATTAAGTATCTCTGATGGCTAAGGAGAAACTGCAGCTCTTCCCACCTCTAAGGGCTGCAGAAAAGGCCCCTTCCTGAAAGCACTTGCATCAGTCAGGGAACCGACTGTGAAATGGGAAAGTGGTGGACCATGAGACCCATGGCTTAATGGGGAGTAGCAACAACAATGCTAACAATACTTAAAGAGAAAAATCCCTAGTCTTAGAAGAGATTTTGTGGCTCTAGCCCTTGGTGACTCTTTTTTTCCCTGTGATGCCAACTGTACATCTGTTTGGCATCTGCAGTTCTTAATTACAGGCAGACACTGAGAGAGCAGAGCCCCTTCCCACCCGCAGCCCCCTACATCATCATGTCTCAGGAAGGAGGTGCACTGTCAAACGAGAATGCATTTGGCAGCAGATGGTTTCAAGAGGCGCCCTGCTCCGACAACTTTCACTGTGGTGGACAATGTGGATGAGGGAAAGGCTGACGTGGACAAAAGGATCTTAATTTCATCTGTTGAGGCTGGCCAGCCATAAAGTCCTGTAGCTTCTGGTACTCACCTCAAAAGTATACAGACTTGAGTCATTCTAAAAATACACACACCCTTTGGCATCCTTATGAAATGGGACTTGCTTTTGTTACTGATGTTTTTCAGTTCAGAACTCTATGATGGAAAAAGCCAATATTTTTAAACACCTCCATTTTATGGAGGGTAAAGTCCGATTTGAAGTACATGAATTTTTTCTCTTTTTAACAACTTATTCAGAAATATCTCTAAACTCATTCAACAGACTTATTTAGAAACAACAGACTTTTACCTTTTTGTTGCGCTTAGTTTTCGTAACTAAGAGGAAATCATCAAAGAGAAACAGATAAACATCTAGGAATCTTGTGCTTTCTGAGGAAAGAAAGAAGATGAAATTGGGGCTGGAAATAGCAAGCAAAAGTTTTTTTTTTTCTTTTTAAATCAAAGAAACCCTTTAGAAAACAACACAGAACAGGGGTCTGGGTGCAGGAGGCTCAGGACTCAGGGGGCTCCAATCACGTGGGTGAGAAAACTTCATTACAACTGAGCTGATGTCTCCCTAAAGCAGGGACCTGATATGAGCTCACACTTCCAACTTTAAAGATATTAGTGATGCATTTCATGTGGATCTAAGACAACTTGGGTGATATTTGTAGTAGTTTCAGCTAAGCCTAGGACACATCTATTGACCAGCATTTTTGCCCCCTGACTCATCTGGGTGTCACTGGCAAAGGTATCCGTTACTAGAAAAAAGGCACGTTGTCACTGCCGTGGACTGAACTGCGTAGCCCCCCAATTCTTTGTGGAAGCCCCAACCCCCACTGTGTACTCTGAATAAGGAAGTAATTAAGGTTAAGTGAAGTCGCTCAGTCGTGTCCGACTCTTTGCGACCCCATGGACTGTAGCCTACAAGGCTCCTCCATCCATGGGATTTTTCCAGGCAAGAATACTGGAGTGGATTGCCATTTCTTAGATGAAGGCTTAAGGGAGGACCCCAGTCTGGCAGGGTGATTATTATCCAGGAGGACACACCACGGCACGCGCTCTCTCTCTCTGCCACGTATGGACACTGAGAAAGCTGAAAAGAGAGCTCTCACCAGGAACCACATCAGCAGGCAACTTGATCTTAGACTTCTAGCCTCCAGCACTGTGAGAAATAAATGTCTCTGGTTTAAGCCACCCAGCCAGTGGCATTTTGTTATGGCAGCCCTAGCTGATTAAGAGAGTCATTAAAATAATTTGTTTCTCGAGTTTTGCAATGTGTCTATACACATTTAAAGTCTTCATGTAGCTTTATATTTACAACCTTTTCTTAATATCACTTTTGATGATAACTAAAGGCAAATAGGCTTTTCTGCTTTTGCCTAAGAAGGAGACAGCAGTAGAAGGAAAAAACATTAGAGCGATCACTCTTTTTTATTTAACTCTATCCCTTAGAAATTCGGAGAAGGCAATGGCACCCCACTCCAGTACTCTTTTGCCTGGAGAATCCCATGGACGGAGGAGCCTGGCAGGCTTCAGTCCATGGGTTGGCTAAGAGTTGGACATGACTGAGCAACTTCACTTTCACTTTTCACTTTCATGCATTGGAGAAGGAAATGGCAACCTACTCCAGTGTTCTTGCCTGGAGAATCCCAGGGACGGCGGAGCCTGGTGGGCTGCCGTCTATGGGGTCGCACAGAGTTGGACACGACTGAAGCGACTTAGCAGCAGCAGCAGCAGCTTAGAAATTAGAAAAAGAAATGGTTAAATTTAAATTATTTTAGAGGAAAGGGCAGTCCTTTCAGAGGGGAATGTGACAGGCACAAGGAAATATAAGAAAAATCAAGTAAATATTTTTTCTTATTCTACCTGTTTGTTTAGATTATTCTAGAAGTTCTTTCTTGTATACCCTGGAAATACAATGTCTGAGGTTAAATTAATACATACCATATTTAACACTTCCCTTCTTTAAGTTTAGAGGAAAGATACTTCCTATATTTGCCCAGAAGAGAAATTAGCTATTTTATTCAATCTTGAGTTATCCTTGAATATTTTCTAAGTGTTTTCCATCACTACTAGAAACTCCTTTTGGCAAACTGGGCTGTGGCAAAGACTGCCGGTGGTCTCTCAAAAACAATTCTTATTTTGTAGTAATGAAATTTCCAAGTTTTAGGAGGTAGATGTTTACTGTGAACAAATACACGTGCCAGCTTTCCTTGTAGCTGAATGTGACCAAGTGACTAAATTCTGACCAATGGGATAGGAGATAGAATGCAGGCAGAATTTAGTCACCTGGTCACATTCAGCTACAAGGAAAGCTGGCACATGTACTTCCAAGCAGCCAACTACCACCACCTATATGCATCAATGATTAAGGCAGAATCTTGCCTTCTAAGAGCTTTAATTGTAATAAGAGCAGACACATAATAAACACAAACAAGATCTGAGACAAACTCAAGAACTGACAGTGCTAAAGTAAATATGGGATTATGAAAAAGGATGACTAAAGAGGAACATTGTAGGCCTCAAGCTAGAGTATTCATATTTACTGTCCCAGGAGTCTGAAGCTACAGGTCACACAACCAGTTCTGAGGCTTACTAACTGGGGCAGTTCTAACTCAGTCAGGTCTTTTTTTCACAGAGCCTGAACTGTGGGGTTCTCATCGCACTGCCGGGCTTCCCTGGTGGCTCAGCTGGTAAAGAATCCGCCTGTAATGTGAGACACCTGGCTTCGATCCCTGCGCTGGGAAGATACCCCAGAGAAGGGAAAGGCTACCGACTCCAGTGTTGTGGTCTGGAGAATTCCATGGACCGTATAATCCATGGGGTTGCAAAGAATTGGACACGACTGAGTGACTTTCACTTCATTGCACCGCTAGGGGACAGAGCAGCAGCACCGACTCACCCCAGTTCTGCAGCAGCTTGAACAATGGGTGTTCTCTAGGTGCCACAGCTAGCTGCTAGGCCATCGTATTGGCCTGAACTTCACTCCTTTTTCTATTTAGAAACACCAATCTGTGGGGAGCAGTGCATTTGTGAAGGTTATGTGCTAGCATGAATTCCAATGGGAAGCTGGTTAAACTTCAAAAGTTATAAAAACTTGTACCTTCTGGGAATGAGAACACGCACTTCTTTAATCTTAACACTACGGTTTTTAACGCTAGAAGAAATTCTGAAACCTATTAGTAGTAGGTATCATTGTTATCACTATCGTTATCACCAACATTTACAGAAGAGATTAAGGAAATTTAAACAATTTCCCCAAAGCCCACCGTTGATGCTAAAGCCCCTAATTCTTGGTCCAGTGCTTTTCCCATTCAAAACAATATCCTATTTCTTCTAATACTATTACCCCCACAACATTTCCATGCCAACTCTGAGTCAAAGTCCCAGTGACTTTAAATCTGATATGACACTCCTGTATGACGACGCCTCCCCCTCTGATGAAACTTGACTAACAGTATATGCTGTTAGACAGGAGCCTGGTGTTACTAATATTTACACAGGCCTTCCTTTTTGAGCCACACCCATTTCTAACATTTTAGGGTAGGCTAGTGCAACTCACTGTGTTGGGAAGTTGGGGGACACAGGGAAGAGGTGAAATAAAACCTCTAGTAATTCCAGGCGGATGCCAGTTTTGGAGGAAAAGTACACAGAACTGTGTTTTGCTTCCTTACTTTTGGGTTTGGTTGGATTTGGCTTTGTCACAATGATATAGTTATTTCTGAAATTGTAAATAACATTAAAGAAAGTGTAAAACTGTTATCTTTCCAAAGGCAAGTGAGGGCAGGGGGAGTCTACAGATGGAGAATGGTTGAGAAACAAAGGCCCAGGCTCTTCCCATCTCGCCCTGCTTCACTGTGGACCCTTCAGGCTGGTCTCCCTGCTTTGTCTCCTCCAGTCACTTTGCACACTGCTTTTCAGAACTCATTCTTCAACAACTTTTAACCCTATTATGTCCCTGTGTGAGGACTCAGTGGCTTCCTGCTATCTGCAGTTTCCTGGCTCAATCCCTCTGGCTTCCAAGGCAGTTGCTAAAATTCTGGAAGCCAGCTAGGCTGAGGCAGCCTGTTGGCTTGGGTCTGAATGCTGCCATTAACTTGCCAAGTGACCTTGAATGTGTTATGGAACTTCCCTATATTTCTCCTGTGATATGGGATTAAATGTAACTTCTCTGCATGACTCACTGGCAGGAGAAAATGCAAAACTCCTTTGCTGTGAAACATTAGGAGTGTCTATCTTCCTGAGTGGGCAGGGATATGTCCCAAGCTGACATCTAACACTATCTTGAAAATAGAGCAGGTTCTCAACAGACGTGTACTGAATAAGGACTTATTGCTTAGCACTCCCTACCTATAAGATCTCAGACTATAAACATGCAATCTCACATCCCATAGGGCTTCACACACTGTAGGTGCTCAATCAAGATTTTGTGAAGAAATGAATCAACGAATGAAAGCAAATCTTATTTCAGCTGGGCAACTCTTTCTGATCATAATATTTACTGAGTGCTGACTCTCTACCAACATCCATTAGCTCACTTAATCGTCACAACAAAGAGGGGAAACTGCAGCGTGGGGAGACTGCTGAACAAGGCTCCAGGTTACAGAGGCAACAAAGGTGGAGCTGGGAAGGGAGCCTGGCAGGCAGCTTGGGGCACACCCTCCCAACCACGTGGGAGCCTACTCTTTCAGGAGGCCTCAGCCTCCAAGCCTCTTCTCGTGCTGTGCTTTTCATTCGGGATGTCTTCCCTCCTGACCTTCCACTGACCTAACATCCTTCTGTTCGCCAGAGTTCCCCTCCAGTCCCATGGACCACAAGGAGGCTTTCTGGGGTACTCCAGCATTGGACTCTCTTCCAGACTCAGACTGCAGGTCTGCTTACTGTGGCAGAGTTTCTCAACTCGAGGAAAAAGCTTATCCAGAATAGTGATCTTCTATCCTCCAATCCTGTGCAGCACAAAGTGTGTTACATAACCGATTCTCAGTCAACACTGACAGTCTGACTGCCCAGCTCAATGAGGGTGGGAACAGCTGATGCCGAGTGTTTACTAGATTCTAGACCTTGAGCTTGGAGAAGGAAATGGCAACTCACTCCAGTATTCTTGCCTGGAAAATCTCATTGACAGAGGAGCCTGGCAAGCTACAGTCCATGGGGTCGCAAGAGTTGGACACGACTTAGTGAACAAACCATCACCACCACCACCAGACCTTGAGCTAAGCTCTTCACTTGGACTTCAGTCTTATAAGATACATATAGTTACCCCATTTTAGAGTCACCTTGTGGTCTGATCAAGCTGGAGTCTGTGTAAGTCCACAGGATGCTCTTCGATTCACATCTGCTTTCACCTTGGCCACAAGCAAATGCAATTCCTGCCACCCTTCTATTAGCCACAGTTGGACAAGTTACAAGGTAGCAAAGATGTTGGGTTTGTAAAGGAAGCAGTTATTTACCTGCAAGAGTTAACTTTCCTTCATAGAGAAGGTGTCTGTTGGTTGGTGATAGGATGTTTTCTGCCATGTGTTCTTTAAAAATGTGTTTCAGGCACTGGAAAAACAAGGGAGAAAATCAAAGAGATGTTAGTGATTAGAAGACAGCATGTTCCAGGAGCTGGGGCAATGCAACTCTGTCTACAAAGTTGGAGACATTTGGAAATGCCAGTGAATGGACATGGGACTGGGGAAGAATGGGAAAACCTCTGAGAAGGACCAGCCCAGGAATGGCGTGATGATGCCGGCCTCCCCACCACACACAATGCCATGTGGATGAAGGCTTTACATCTGCAAGATTTATAATTCTGGTGGGCAGCTGGGGACTTTGTAATAAGATTAGTGTATTTCCACCCAAATGCCAAACTTCTGGAAAGGGACGTATGTTCTAACTGATCCCTTTTGTACCTCTGGAATGAAGAACCTTTTATCTCGATCCCAAAGTGGAGGCCACACTACAATCTCCTGTAGATGTCTGAACTTCTGAAAATTGTCAAGCCACTTCACTTTTCCTTCAAGATCCCCTGAAAGACAAGACACATCCAATATATTTTTAAATGCATGAGACATTACAACATTTAACCAAGATCCATAGGAATCATTCAGACACTGATCCCCCTGGAGCCAAACTATATCTTAGGTTCATTTAACATAGTTCTCGCTGTTTGAACACCTTAGAAAAACTCACTAATTTGAAATCAGCCTCTTGCAGAGAAAATGAAGCTGAACTAATTGAGTAATTGTAAACGTGCATTTTTATTTCAATAATACTAATAATGCCCCTGGTAGCTCTCTCATATTCCCTCCATCATACAGCTGGTGATTACAGGAAGGAAAAAAATCAGACTAACAAGGACAAGCATATCTTTTTGTCTTAATTATAAAACACTATTCCCTTTATGGTAAAATTGATTATTTCTTTTGGTAAGAATGTGTTTTTTCTTCAAAGGTTTGTATTAGTTTCCCAACATTTTTAAATAACATATTGCTATTGAGGTTTTGAAATGATTTTTGAAAATATGGAGGGCAAGTTGTAGACCCTCAGAATCAATGGTTAGGGGAATCTTTGAGAATTCACTATCTTTAAGCTCATAAACTTAAAGGAAGGCCACTGGGCTCTCTTTCCTCAACAGTGAAAATTCAGATTTTATTGAGAAATTCCTGGAAGAGATGTTATTATCTTCCTCACAAACCTATCAAAATGAGTAATACTCTTCAAAATTACTTTAAAATTTAAAAAAGTCTGTCTTTAATTGAATTTTCTGTCAATCAATTTGATAAGCTTAATTCTAGTTCCTTGGGTCAGTCATCAGAGAATTTGAACAAAAACTTAAAAAAAAAACACTCCTAATTGAGTGGTCATTTTAGTTTTAAACATGCAAAAGAAAAAACATATCACTTCTGTACAGCTGATAATTATCAATTTGAATTGTTCCTTTTTGTTGCTCCCTAGGAAATCTTCTATGGACACCTATCACGGATTTCTTTATTTGGATTTGACTATACATAGCTACCCAAATAGACTTAAATTATCACAGACCTTGCTCTTTTATTCCCTAATTTCAGTTCTAAAGATTGCAGTTGGCATTATATTGAGATTGGCCCTCGATTTCAGTGACCTAAAAAAAAATGACGGTGGTAATTTATCCCCCGGAAAGGCTTCTCATGCTGTTTACTTCCATTTGCTTTGTGTGTGGGTTCACTATGGATGTTAAAAACAAAGTGCCTTCATCATCTGGGAAGTAGACGTTTTCCTGCCTGAACTCACATCTGAAAACTTTGGAGACAGAGCCAAGTCCTGCGTGAACCCTTAGGAGTTAAGAGTTCTCACAGGGTTGGCCAGGATGTGAGTGGAGCCCATTGTTTTGAGTGTGTTTGATTTACATTGCAAACTCAAAGTCAAATCCACATTTCCGAGAGCCAGTGACCTCAAGCCAATGGAATTACCTCCTAGGATGGAAGCCCAGCTGGTTCCCAGGAGCCACAGGGCCCCCCAACTCTTTGACTAAAGCTGACACTGGAGTTCTGGGTCCCTCATCTCAGGGACTTACGGATTGACTTTTCCACCATTTCCTTGATGGAATAGATCATGATTTTCTCCATAGAGTCTGTACTCCTTTTCCAGATATTCTTCAGCAACAAGGGGTATCGAGTCAGCCTGTGCAGTGGGGCCACGAGCAGCTCAGGTAGGTGAAGGCGTCTGCACTGGTCATTTTGCTCACACCACTGGGGAAGGCAAAACCAGGCCGATCAGAACATCGCTTCTCCTATCGGGGCACTGAGGAATCTGGACACAGGAAAACCTTAAGAGACCTCACTCAGTAATGACATAACACACCTGTGAGCTTGCTAGGAAAAATTATAAGGACTGAATATTCATTGGAAAGACTAGATCTTGCTTTTGAAAATTCCATATTAAATCGTCTTAGCAAGCATTTATCTACCAGTACCGAATTCAGGATCTCAAATGGGTTTTTTTTTTTTTTTTTGCAATGTGCTTAGGAGTATTATTGAATATTACTAACACTACTACTTTCCAACTAAAGAAATAAAAGAATCCTTCTTCAGATGTCTTGCCTTCTGAGCAATGGTGATGGAAGGCAGCACCTGTGACACCAACTCCTCAATCCTCCTCAATGGGAAAATTGATGTCAAGATTTGAATACACAGGAAAAGTTGGAATTTTTTTAAGTCCCCTAGAAATTGCATGCTCCATCAGTTGTTGTGTTAGATGCATTAATACACATATTCCAGCCTTGTTTACCCTTCTGACTGGCTTTAGTTTTCCCTTTTCCTCTTCCCTGGCCCTTGGGGTTGATTTCTGGGTTTGCCAACTCGGCTACCACCTTTGCTGCAGCGCAGTTAGGAAAACTGAGAATCAACACTGGACGGAGAGAAAGGAAAAGGAAGGATTTTTGCTTGTTTGGCGAGTTCCTTAACTTTCCTTTGTTGGAGGGAATCAGGATAATGAGAAAATGAGGTTGAAGAGGCTAAACTGATCTACGTCATACAGAAGAAAGATGAGAAGAAAAAAGACACAGACAATTGTCAGTAGGGAGAGTTTGTTCAAGGAGGAGGTTGCCAGGTGTACATGTAATGGGGAAGACATGAAAGGAAATTTTAGTAAGTACTGCTACAAGTTAGGCCTTACAAATGGCTGAGAAAAGAAGCGAAAGGCAAAGGAGAAAAGGAAAGACATACTCATTTGAATGCAGAGTTCCAAAGAACAGCAAGAAAAGATAAGAAAGTCTTCCTAAGTGAACAATGCAAAGAAAGAGAGGAAAATAACAGAATGGCAAAGACTAGAGATCTCTTCAAGAAAACCAGAGATACCAAGGGAATATTTCATGAAAAGATGGTAACAATAAAAGACAGAAACGGTACGGGACCTAACAGAAGCTGAAGATAGTAAGAAGTAGCAAGAATACATAGAAGAACAGTATCAAAAAGGTCTTAATGACCCAAATAATCAAGATGGTGTGATCACTAACCTTGAGCTAGACATTCTGGAGTGTGAAGCCAAGTGGGCCTTAGGAAGCATTACTAGGAACAAAGCTCGTGGAGTTGATGGAATTCCAGCTGAACTATTTAGAATCCTAAAAGATGATGTTGTTAAAGTGCTGCACTCAATATGACAGAAAATTTGGAAAACTCAGCAGTGGCCACAGGACTGGAAAAGGTGTTTTCATTCCAATCCCAAAGAAAGGCAATGCCAAAGAATGTTCAAACTACTGCACAATTGCACTCATTTCACATGCTAGCAAGGTAATGCTCAAAATCCTTCAAGCTAGGCTTCAGTAGTATGTGAACCAAGAACTTCCAGATGCTAAAGCTGGATTCAGAAAAGGCAGAGGAACCAGAGATCAAACTGCCAACAGTTGTTAGATCATAGAGGAAGCAAAGGAATTCCAGAAAAACATCTACTTCAGATTGACTACACTAAAGCCTTTGACTGTGTCGATCACAGCAAACTGTGGAAAATTCTTAGAGAGATGGGAATACCAGACCACCTTACCTGCCTCCCGAGAAACCTATATGCAGGTCAAGAAGCAACAGTTAGAACCAGACATGGAATAATGGACTGGTTCAAAATTGGGAAAGGAGTATGTCAAGGCTTTATATTGTCACTCTGCTTGTTTAACTTCTATGCAGAGCACATTATGAGAAATGCTGGGCTGGATGAATCACAAGCTGGAATCAAGACTGACAAGAGAAATATCAGTAATTTCAGATAAGCAGATGACACCACCTTAACGGCAGAAAGTGAAGAGGAAGTAAAGAGCTTTTTGGTGAAGGTGAAAGAGGAGAGAGAAAAAGTTGGCTTAAAACTCAACATTCAAAAAATGAAGATCATGGCATCCTGTCCCATCACTTCATGGCAAACAGGTGGGGAAAAAATGGCAACAGTGACAGTCCTTATTTTCCTGGGTTCCAAAGTCACTGTGACAGTGACCGCAGCCATGAAATTAAAAGATTCTTGTTCCTAGGGAAAAAAAGCTATGACAAACCTAGACAGTGTATTAAAAAGCAAAGACATCACTTTGTTGACAAAGGTCCATATGGTCAAAGCTATGGTTTTTCCAGTAGTCATGTACAGATGTGAGAGTTGGATCATAAGGAAGGCTGAGCACCCAAGAATTGATGCTTTTGAGTTGTTGTGCTGGAGAAGACTGAAGTTCCTTGGACTGCAAGGAGATCCAACCAGTCAATCCTAAAAGAAATAAACCCTGAATATCCATTGGAAGGACTAATGCTGATGCTGTAGTGCCAATACTTTGGCCATCTGATGAGGAGAGTTGACTCATCGAAAAAGAACCTGAGGGCAGGAGAAGAAGGGGACGACAGAGGATGAGATGGTTGGATGGCATCATTGACTCAATGGACATGAGTTTGAGCAAACTCTGGGAGATAGCAAAGGACAGGGGAGCCAGCACGCTGCAGTCCATGGAGTTGTGAAGAATTGGACACAACTTAGTGACAACAAGAACACATATGGAAGCCACAGGCACCACCCACCACCCCATTTTGCTGGTTCCATTCTTTTCTTTGGAAGAAGAGAGCTCTTTCTCTTTCTTCCCCTCTCTTCCCTTTTCCAACTTTCCCCCTTTTCTCTCCTAGCCTCAAGCTTTGCAATTGTCCTTGTCTTCCACAGCCTGACCATGTCCTTAGAGGGTCTTAGCCTTCTACCCTAACAGCTATATCACATTTCTTCTAAAAACTTCCAGGACTCTTCTTTATGGGAATTCTGCCATGCATGATCTTTCCCACTTCCCCACCTACAGATGGCAGGCCAGAAAAGTGAGGCCAGAGGTGCATGGAGGATGGAGCTCTAAGGGTCAGGCTTCAAGGCTGAGGGACCACCTCCCCTCTCTGCATCTCAGACTCCTCACTTCTATAAAATGGGAGAAGGTATTAGATGACTTCCTAGTTCTCATTCAGCTCAAAATGGTTGTGATCCTCACTGGGGTTGAAGGGATGAAGGAAGCAGAGACTGCAGCCATGAAAGGGCTGGGAGCAGAAGGAGTGGAGGAAAGAGGTATGGGAAGGCCGTTGTCGTCTGTGGCCTTCAGTTCAGTCGCTCAGTCGTGTCCGACTCTTTGTGACCCCATGGACTGCAGCATGCCAGGCCTCCCTGTCCATCACCAACTCCCAGAGATTTAGTGGCTGATTTCTGTGCTGGGTCACTGGCAGCAACCTTCTAGTGCTACCTGCTGGTCCTCGTGAGAAGCTGGGGAGCTAGAGTAATTCACTTCTCATCAGCAGTGAGGGATTCCCTCAAAACACACAGCCCCAGGTCACTGCTCCAAATTTCCATGTCGTGGGCAATAGCTCTGGTGGCCAGCACCCACTGGTGTTCAGGGTAAATATAAAAGCACTGAATCTCCCTGAGATATCAATCAGAAAAGAAATACCAGTGGTAAATAATTTAGACAAAGATCGAGGCAGAGATACACAAAATATTCATAGTGTTTTGAAAGGTCTCAGAAGAGCAAAAAAAAAAGATATTTGATGATTCTGAAAGTGAAACTAGAACTTTTTCTTTCATTTCTCTGTTGGCTTTACTTTTCATGTCTATTAGGGAAAGAAAAGAAACTCTCTGTCACGAGAAATTGGATATAAAAGTCCTTTTCCTGGATGGGTCTAGATGAGTGGAATCTGCTTCAGTTTGATAATAAATAAATTTATATATAGTTGGGAGATCAAGATCGTGGAATAGAAGGACATAGACCTCACCAACTCCCACAAGTACATAAAAAATACATCTACATGTGTACCAATTCTCACAGAATACCTACTGAATGCTGGTGGAAGAGCTCATACAACCAAAACTGCAAGGAAGATCACCATGCGACAAGGCAGGATGGGACGGGACCTGTACTCCTGGGAGGGAGCTGTGAAAGAGGAAATGTTCCTTGCCCTAGGAACAAACTTTGCTGCCTAGATTAGCTGGAACAGAATGGACGCTGCAGAGGCTCAGAGAAGAGTGCAGCAATTGGCTTAAGCAGGTAGAAAAGAGAGACCAGCACACCAGGTCTCGGCCACCTTGCTGCACTCCCCAGCTCAACACACGTGTCTGCTAGTGCAGGTTGGGCTGGGTGCTGAATCTTGGGTTTCAGCGGACAGATCTGGGGAGAGGACTAGGGGTGGCTGTGCAGAGAGAGACTGAAGGGGCCAGAGCCTGGGTGGCAACTGGGGCTGTGTGGGGGATGAAACTTGGGTCTACTACAGAAGCCCTATTGTTAACGAGCACCTGAAGGGAGAGAAGGGGCCCCACCAGAGCAGCCCCACAGAGTGCTCACAGCGGGCAGGGCTCTGGGAGCACGTGAGTACCTGCTGTTGCCCTACACAGAGGCAGGGTTGAAATCTGAGCCACATCAGGAGACTTCGCAACTTTAGTGGATTTAAGCTGCCAGTGCCTTTGTAAGCTAAGTGACTGTGGGACATTTGGGCAGAGGACTGATGCTCCCATAGCTGGGGCAAGTCCAGAGTCAGCAGCTGTGAGTTTTGCGGGTACATGTACGTGCAGGTGGGACCAGGGTCTGTGCTCGTTCCGTAGCTCTGAGGGGGTTGAGGAGCATGACTATGGGCAGCTAAGAAAGGTCCTGGGGCCTGACTTCAGGGAATCTGTGCCTACAGATCTGAGCTGGTGGCTTTATGAGCACAGCACCTGAGGGACATCCAGGCCAACCGCCTGCATTCCCATGGCTGGGGAGGAGGTGAGGGCCATGCTTACTCTGTAAGCACACACAGTGGGTGACAGACACCGTGGAGCGCACTTCAGCAGACAGCTCCTGATGAGGAATACTCATGGTTCCTCTCCCAGGGGTAATGCTGCAGGACTGCCGACCTCACACCGCAGCTCAGAAACAAGACGACCTGGGGGCTTCTACTCCAACTGGGGAGCAGACTGCGCTCCCAACAAAGCTGTGACAACCACAGACCAAATAGGAGGCTCCGCTCAACTTCCAGTGCAGGGTCACCACAAAAACAATCACACTCCCTACGAAAGGGATAACAACCAGCATACAAGGAGGAAAGAAACCACAGGCACCCATACTAAATGCAGCCCTTGCACCAAAAATATTAAGACTCACTCAGACTACACAAGGATGCTCCTACATAAAAACAACTCTTCAAGACCATGGGAAATAACTGTTTCTCCTAAATCCAGGGGCAAAGAAATAAAACCGAAACCAAGAAGCAGACGGACTATTTCCAAAAATAGGACAGGAGAAATCTCCAATAAAACAGAATGCTCTATCAGATTCTGAGTTCAAAAAGAAGATAAGGCTTCCCTGGTGGCTCAGTGGTGAAGAATTCACCTGCCCATGCAGGAGACATGGGTTTAATCCCTGATCTGGAGTTATGAAGCAACTACACAGCCCACGTGCCACATGCCACCGAGCCCTCATGCTGCAACTATTGAGCCCTTGTGCTGCAAACTCCCTTGCCCTTGGTAGAGCTCATGCTCTGCAACAAGAGAAGCCACCACAATGAGAAGCCCACGCACCACAACTAGACACTAGCCTCTGGTCATGGCAATGAACTTAGCACAGCCAAAAGTAAATAAAATTACAAAAAGAAAGTAACAACTAACAAATTAAGAAAGGGCATTGAAAGAAATGCAGATCACTTTAGCAAGGAACTATTTATAGAAACTATAAAGAGAAGCCAATTAAAATGAGAAAATGTATATGCTGAGATAAAGGCAAAGCTAAAGGCAATAAATAACAAACTAAACAATGCAGAGTTTCCCTGATGGCTTAGCAGTAAAAGAATCTGCCTGCTAATGTAGGAGACATGGGTTTGATCCCTGATCCAGGAAGATTTCACATGCTGTGGATCAACCAAGCCTGTGTACCACAACTAATGAGCCAGTGCTCTAGAGCCTGCACATCACAACTGCTCAGCCCACACACCTCTACTACGGAAGCCTGCATGTCCTAGAGCCCATGCTCTACAACAAGAGAAGCCACAGCAATGAGAAATCCATGCACCACAACTAGAGAGTAGCCCCCACTCACCACAACTAGACAAAAGCCTGTGCAACAACAAAGACTCAGTGCAGATATAAATAAATAAATGTATTAAAAAAAATGTAGGACAAACAAGTGATCTAGAAGACAGAATAATAATAGAAATCAATCAGAAAAGTAGAAAGTCAAATGAAAAAAATACATGAGATTTATGGGATAATATAAAGTAAGCTGATCTACAATCTAACCTACCACCAGAAAGAAACAGAAAAAGAACAAATAAAGCCTAAAGTCACATAAGGAAGGAAATAATAAAAAATCAGAGAGGAAGAAATAGAATAGAGATCAAAAAATAGAAACAAACAAACAAAAAAACCAATGAAACCAAGAACCGGTTTTTTGAAAGGGGAAACAAAATTGGGGCTTCCCTAGAGGCTCAGTGGTAAAGAATCTGCCTGCAGTGCAGAAGATGTGGGTCTGATCCCTGGTCAGGAAGATCCCCTAGAGAAGGAAATGGAAACCTGCTCCAGTATTCTTGCCTGGGAAATCCCATGGACAGAGGAGCCTGGTGGGCTACAGTCCATGGGGTTGCAAAAGAGTCAGACATGATTTAATGACTAAAAGAACAATGACAAAACAAAATTCACAAACCTCTGGCCAAGCTCACCAAACAAGAAATGAAAGAGGAAGCATAACTGATTTTGCAGAAATGCAAAAAACTGTTGAGAGACTACTACAAAGAATTATATGCCAACAAACTGGACAACCTAGAAGAAATGGATAAGTTTTTAGGGACAGACAGCCCACCAAAACAGAATCAAGAAGAGATAAATAATTTAAACAGATTGATCACTAGAAGTGAAATAGAATCTCTAATAATAATAATAATAAAGCTCCTGGACTTCCCTAATGGGCCAGTGGTTAAGAATCTGTCTGCTAATGCAGGGACATGAGTTTGAAACCTGGTCTGAGAAGATTCCACATGCCTCAGGGCAACTAAGCCCATGCATGTGTTTGCTGAAACTGAAAACAAAACAAAACAACCTCCTGCAAACAAAAGTCTAGGATCCAATGAGTTTGCTGGGGAATCCTACCAAACATACAATGAACTTATACCAATCCCTTTCAAACTCTTCTTTAAGACTGAAGAGTAGGGGATACCCCAAAGTCATTCTATGAAGCTACCATCACTCTGATTACCAAAACCAGAAAAAGACACTACGAAAAAAGAAAATTATAGGTCACTATCTTTGGATGAATACAAATATAAAAATTCTCAACAAAATTCATGATCAAGCTGTATTCAACCTCGAGTCACAAGGACAGTTCAACATAAGCAGATCAATATACCACATCAACAAAAGAAAAGACAAAAAACCCCCATGATCATCTCAACAGATGCAGAAAAAGCACTGGATAAACTGTAACATCCATTTATTATATATAAAAAGAAACTCTCCAGAAAGTGGGCACAGAGGAAACCTACTCAACATAATAAAGGCCATATATTACAAACCAACAGCTAACATCATTCTCAAAAGTGAAAAGCTGAAAGCATTTCCTCTAAGGTCAGGAACAAGTCAAGGATGCCCATTCTTGCCACTTTTATTCAAGTACTAGCCATGGTAACCAGGAAAGAAACAGAAATAAAAGGTATTCAAGTTGGAAAAGAAGTAAAAATGCCAGTTTGAAGATGACAGGATACAATATATAGAAAATCCTAAAGATGTTACCACAAAAATACTAGAGTTTATCAATGAATTCAGTAAAATTGCAGGACACAAAATTAATACACAGAAATCTGTTGCATTTCTAGAAACTAACAACAAAAGACCAGAAAGAGAAATTAGAGAAACAATCTCATTTACCATTGCATCAAAAAGAATAAAATACCTAGGAATAAACCTACCTAAAGAGCCAAAAGATCTGTATTCTGAAAACTGTAAGATGCTGATATAAGAAATAAAAGATGACATAAACAGATGGAAAGATACACTGTGTTCTTGGATTGGAAGAAGCAATATTGTCAAAATGACTATATGACCCCAAAGCAATCTACAGATTCAGTGCAATCTCTATCAAATTACCAGTGGTATTTTTTATGGAACTAGAACAAAAATTTTATAATTTGTATAGAAACACGAAAGATCCCAAACAGCCAAAGTAACCTTGATAAAGAAAAATGGAACTGGAAGAATCGGACTCCCTGACTGCAGACTATACTACAAAGCTATAATCATCAAAACAGTATGGTACTGGCACAAAAACAAATATATAGGTTAAGGCAGCATGATAGAAAGCCCAGAAATAAACCCATGCACCTATGGTCAACTACTCTTTGACAAAGGAGGTAAGAATATACAATGGAGAAAACACAGTCTCTTCAGCAAATGGTGTTGGGAAAGCTGGACAGCTACACGTAAATCAGTGCGGTTAGCACACTCACACCCTCCACAAAAATAAACTTGAAATGGCTTAATGACTTAAATATAAGAAAAAAAAAGTAAACATCAGACAAGACACCATAAAAACCCTAAAAGAGAACATAGGAAAAACATTCTCTGACAGAAACTGTAACAATGTTTTCTTAGGTCAAGTCTCTTAAAGCAACAGAAATAAAAACAAAAATAAACCAAAGGGACCTTATCAAACTTATAAGCTTTGATAACCAATAAGGTGCTACTGTGCAGCACAGGACACTACATTCAATATCTCATAATAAATTAGAATATGAAAAAGTATTATATATATGTAAAACTGAATCACTTTGCTGCACTCCAGAAATAAAACATTGTAAATTAACTATATATAATAAGCAAAAAGTAAACTTACACATAAATCTTATAATTTATAAAATTATATTGATATAATTTATATATAAGTCTTTAAAAATCCAATGTGTTCAGGGGAAGAGTGAAATGGATTGAGGGGCCCAAATAAAATCTCGTTCTCCTCATTAACCTGTCTTGGTGGGATGCAACCACAGTCTTGGGAACCTATTATTCTTGGGAACTTGGGAAATTTACTTAAATTCTCTAAGCCTCATCTCACAGATGAGGAGAAGGCAATGGCAGCCCACTCCAGTACTCTTGCCTGGAAAATCCCATGAACGGAGCAGCCTGGTGGGCTGCAGTCCATGGGGTTGCTAAGAGTCAGACATGGACTGAGCGACTTCACTTTCACTTTTCCCTTTCATGCATTGGAGAAGGAAATGGCAACCCACTCCAGTGTTCTTGCCTAGAGAATCCCAGGGACACGGGAGCCTGGTGGGCTGCCGTCTATGGGGTTGCACAGAGTTAGACACGACTGAAGTGACTTAGCAGCATCTGTGAAATGTGGATAACAAGAGGTGCCTTAACCAGGTGATGAGAGATTTTAAGGAGATATTCCACACCAAGTGCTGACAACAGTGCCTAACATGTCTTGAATATTCAGTCCATAGCAGATAGATTTGTCAGCAATTGCTAACTGAGCAAAGACTAAGAGACCTGGTACCAAGTTCCCTGTGTCTTGTTTTCTGACTTTTTTTTTGGCTCTGTTGGAGTGTCTTTTTTTGGGTGTCCTCGCTGCACTGTGTGGGCTTTCTCCAGTTGCAGCAAGCAGGGGCTAGTCTCTAGTTGCTGTGCATGGGCTTCTCATTGGGGTGGCTTCTCTTGTTGTGGAGTATGGGCTCTAGGGAGCTTGGGCTTAGCTGCCCTCTGGCATGTGGGCTTAGTTGCCCTGTGGCATGTGGGATCTTCCCAGTTCAGGGATCAAACCTATTTCCCCTGCATTGGCAGGCAGATTCTCAACCACCAGACCACCAGGGAAGTCCCCCAGTGTCTTTCTCTGCATCACTTTGACTGACTCTGAAAAAAGTGAGGGAAATTCTACTCTTGTCAATGCACATAAAGATAATGTACAGATATTTACAAAAACCAGCCACACATGGTGTAGAGAGTAAATTCACCCCAGTGCAATCAGAGCCCAATTTCAGGCAGTCCATAAAATGACAAAGATGTTAAGTGAAAGTGTGTTAGTTGCTCACTTGTGTCTGACTCTGTGACCCCATGGACTGTAGCCCACCAGGCTCCTCTGTCCATGGAATTCTCCAGGCAAGAATACTAGAGTGAGTGGCCATTCCCTTCTCCAAGGGATGTTCCCAACGCAGGGAATGAACCTGGGTCTCCTGCATTGCAGGCAGATTCTTTATTGTCTGAGCCACCAGGGAAGCCCACAAAAATGTAAGTTTTCCAACAATGTTTATGTCAAAGCCTAGGAGAAAGGTTGTCAGCTTGACAGATTTGAATCCTGCCCCTGCCCTGAACAAACTTTAAGTTGCTGAATTCTAAGCTTCTGAAAAATGAGGATAACATTAAATCCTACAGGGTTATTATACAGACAGGGAAATCAGAGATGATCAGCATGCAACATAGTGCCCAGCCACAGCCAATGCTTGCAAACTAGCCACTTTTAGTATTATCATTTTTGTATTTGTATCATTATTATTGTATGTATAATCATTATACATTATTATTATTAATCTGCGATGAAGTTTTGTTCTGTGCTCTGGGGCTGTGGAAGGCAGATTTACCTGCAAGCCCTCCAAAGCCTCTTCCTGACCCTTCAACCTTTGTTTCATGATGCTAATGGTTCCTTTGCAACAGGAAGTAGCCCTGAGGAGTTGTAAATAGTCCTGGAGTAAAGTGCACTGGAGTATTTTGCCTGAAGACCTTTATCCAGGTTCTTTTACTGCCACCTATTGATCATGTGATCTTACAAAGGTCACATAACCTGAGTCTCAGGGACATGTGGGGACACAATGTAATCAACTTCACAGATTTGTGGTAAGATCTAAAAGGATGTTTGAGAAAGTGTTTGGCAAAGCATGATGCTTATAGAAATATTACATGTTATCATTACAACAGTGCATCCCCCATTCTTTTTCCTAAATATCTTTGGATGCTATATGTATCTCATACATGTAAACTTCTGTGTCACAATTGTTAAGGGATTTTCCACAGTTATTTGAAAACAGTGTCTGAACCTTGTGCTAGCTTGGGAGGGAGAGGAGTGAACCTGGATTCTCCCCAGTCTGGGGAGGAGTCTGGGGAGACTCTGGCAAGGAGTCTCATCTATCAGCTTCCAGGGACAAGTTTTGGAACAAGATTAATCATGAAATCTAACGAACTTTCAGGTTTTGGTTTGAGTAGCAAAGAAAACAGTGAAAGGCTAAAGCTATTAAAATAGCGCCATGGCTCTTCCCAACATCATTCATGCCACGCCCAGGTTTCCTGGCACATTCTGGCCATGGGAAAGATGCTCTGATTCACAGCTAAAAGTTACTGGGAGCTCTGTGTAGTGGCTGTTCCTCCTACGGCTCTGAGGTGATGCTCTGGCAGGTGCTTCTTGCAGCTGCACGGCTTTCCGGAAAGGCATGGACCATTTTCTTGGGTCATAAAAAGAGCTGTGGCATAATACTAAAAGGTACAGTTCAGACTAAAGATATGTCAAAAAAAAACCCCAAAAAACCAGCGTGGGCAGGGGGTGATGGTCAAAGGAACTAGAGAAGTCAAGGAAAATTTTTTCCAGTTTTGCTTATTTGCAAACACTGAAGGTCCCTAGCACAAATCCCTTGTTCTGAAATGGGTGAGTTTAACTCAGATGACCATTATATCTACTACTGTGGGAAAGAATTCCTTAGAAGAAATGGAGTAGCCATCACAGTGCAATCTCAAAAACAACAGAATGATTTCTGATCGTTTCCAAGGCAAACCATTCAGTGTCACAGTAATCCAAGTCTATGCCCTGACCAGTGATGCTGAAGAAGCTGAAGTTGAACAGCTCTATGAAGACCTACAAGACCTTCTAGAACTAACACCCAAAAAAGATGTCCTCTTCATTATAGGGGACTGGATGCAAAGTTAAGAAATCAATAAACACCTGGAGTAACAGGCAAATTTGGCCTTCGAGTACAAAACGAAGCAGGTAAAAGGCTAACAGAGTTTTGTCAAGAGAACGCACTGGTCATAGCAAACACCCTCTTCCAACAACACAAGAGAAGACTCTACACATGGACATCACCAGATCGTCAACCGAAATCAGATTGATTATATTCTTTGAGAAGCTCTATACAGTCATCAAAAACAAGAGCAGGAGCTGACTGTGGCTCAGATCATGAACTCCTTACTGCCAAATTCAGACGTAAATTGAGGAAAGTAGGGAAAAGTACTAGACCATTCAGGTATGACCTAAATCAAATCCCTTACGATTATACAGTGGAAGTGACAAATAAATTCAAGTGATTAGATCTGATAGACAAGGGCCTGAAGAACTATTGACAGAGGTTCATGACACTGTACAGGAGGCAGTGATCAAGACCATCCCCAAGAAAAAGAAACGCAAAAAGGCAAAATGGTTTTCTGACGAGGCTTTACAAATAGCTGAGAGAAGAAGAGAAGCTAAAGGCAAAAGAGAAAAGGATATACCCACCTGAATGCAGAGTTCTAAAGAATAACAAGGAGAGATAAGAAAGCATTCCTAAGTGATCAATGCAAAGAAATAGAGGAAAACAACAGAACGGGAAAGACTAGAGATCTCTTCAAGAAAATTATATACACCAAGGAAACATTTCATGCAAAGATGGGGAAAGGACAGAAAAGGTATGGACCTAACAGAAGCAGAAGATATTAAGAAGAGGGGGCAAGAATACACAGAACTGTACAAAAAAGATCTTCATGACCCAGATAACCACGATGGTGTGATCACTCACCTAGAGCTTGTGCTTCCAGACATCCTGGAATGCAAAGTCAAGTGGGCCTTAGGAAGCATCACTATGAACAAAGCTAGTAAAGGTGATGGAATTCCAGTTGAGCTATTTCAAATCCTCAAAGATGATGCTGTGAAAGTGCTGCACTCAATATGCCAGCAAATTTGGAAAACTCAGCGGTGGCCACAGGATTGGAAAAGGTCAGTTTTCATTCCAATCCCAAAGAAAGGCAATGCCAAAGAATGTTCAAATTGCCTCACGACTGCACTCATTTCACAAGCTAGCAAAATAATGCACAAAATTCTCCAAGTTTCAACAGTACGTGAACCGTGAACTTCCAGATGTTCAAGCTGGATTTAGAAAAGGCAGAGGAACCAGAGATCAAATTGCCAACATCCACTGGATCATCAAAAAAGTGAGCGAGTTCCAGAAAAACATCTCCTTCTGCTTTATTGACTATGCCAAAGCCTCTGACTGTGTGGATCACAAACTGTGGTAAATTCTTCAAGAGATGGGAATACCAGACCATCTGACCTGCCTCCTGAGAAATCTGTATGCAGGTTAAGAAGCAACAGTTAGAATTGGACATGGAACAACAGACTGGTTCCAAATAGGAAAAGGAGTACGTCAAGGCTGTATATTGTCACCCTGCTTATTCAACTTATATGCAGAGCACATCATGTGAAATGCCGAGCTGGATGAAGCACAAGCTGGAATCAAGGTTTCTGGGAGAAATATCAATAACCTCAGATACACAGATGACACCACCCTTATGGTAGAAAGTGAAGAAGAACTAAAGAGCCTCTTGATGAAAGGGAAAGAGGAGAGTGAAAAAGTTGGGTTAAAATTCAGCATTCAGAAAACAAAGATCATGGTATCTGGTCCCATCATTTCATGGCAAATAGATGGGGAAAGAGTGGAAACAGTGAGAGACTTTATTTTTTGGGGCTCCAAAATCACTGCAGATGGTGACTGCAGCCATGAAATTAAAAGACGCTTGCGCCTTGGAAGAAAAGTTACAACCAACCTAGATAGCATATCAAAGAGCAGACACATTACTTTACCAACAAAGATCCGTCTAGTCAAAGCTTTGGTTTTTCCAGTAGTCATGTATGGATGTGAGAGTTGGACTATAAAGAAAGCTGAGCACCGAAGAACTGATGCTTTTGAACTGTGGTGTTGGAGAAGACTCTTGAGAGTCCCTTGGACTGCAAGGAGATCCAACCAGTCCATCCTAAAGGATATCAGTCCTGGGTGTTCATTGGAAGGACTGATGTTGAAGCTGAAACTCCAATACTTTGGCCACCTCATGCGAAGAGTTGACTCATTGGAAAAGACCCTGATGCCTGGAAAGATTGAAGGTGGGAAGAGAAGGGGACAACAGAGGATGAGGTGGTTGGATGGCATCACCGATGCGATGGACATGAGTTTGAGTAGGCTCCGGGAGTTGGTGATGGACAGGGAAGCCCAGCGCACTGCAGTACATAGGGTTGCAAAGAGTCGGACATGACTGAGCGACTGAATTGAATAACGCTTGGGACCCACAGCTGCCATGCTGGACTACTTAGGGACAGCATTTACACTGTGCACTATGATGTTCTCTAGGGAGCGCCACTCACATAGAATACAGTGGAAGTGGTGCACCAAGCTTTTGTGCAATAGGACCTCGCTGGGACCAGATCCTACAAGAGCCAGACGTGTATCACAAATAAAACCTCAATCCTTACTGTAGTTTTCTCACCAATTTCTTCTAAAAACAAACCAGTGGACAAATAAAACATTTTAAATCCCCAGTTAAAATGTCAGGAGGGACATTAGGTGATATGATGTTTCCAGATAAGCACTATTTAAAATCCTAATGCTGCAGTGGATGATGTGTTCCTAAGGAAAGCAGGTTTGTAGTTAAAATGTATGGCTGATCATTTATTTCCCTCATGTTCCATTGGGCTTCCCTGGTAGCTCAGATGGTAAAGTGTCTGCCTGCATTGTGGGAGACCTGGGTTTGATCCCCGGGTTGGGAAGATCCCCTAGAGAAAGAAATGGCAACTCACTCCAGTACTCTTGCTTGGAAAGTTCCACGGATGGAGGAGCCTGGCGGGCTACAGTCCATTGGGTTGCAAAGAGTCAGAAATGACTGAGCGGCTTCACTGGCACTGGCATGTTCCATTTAATTTGGGTCTAACAGTTCCTAGTATCTGTTACATCCAAAGAGTCTCAGGGAAAATATAAAAGAAAAAGGTACTTTACTTTTAAATAAATTCCGAAGTCATGTCTCTGCTTCAGGCTCTCAAGATAAAAGACAGCGGCCGAGTAGTTCAGGCAGTAGGTCTGGTGGCTCTGACACAGGCTACCTCGGAAATACTGCAAGAGGAGAAGGGCACGAGAGAGTGAGTGGATGCAAAAGCACAGAGAGACCGTCTCTTCACTTTTATCGGTAACCAAAGCAGGGAAAATTGGGGACACACCATTATCAAGCAGGAACCATGTCTGCATGGAGAGAAACAGGTGATCATCAAAATAAACACTATTAAAAAATGGTATCCCTATAATAAACCATTAACTCCTCAACTGGAAAGCTTGATGCTGGAGCTCAAGCTCCAATACTCTGGCCACCTGATGCAGAGAGCCAACACACTGGAAAAGATCCTGATGCTGGGAAAGATTCAGGGCAGGAGGAAAGGGGGTGACAGAGGATGAGATGGTTGGATGGCATCACCGATTCAATGGACATGTGTTTGAGCAAACTCAGATGATAGTGAAGGACAGGGAAGCCTGGTGTGCTGCAGTTCACGAGGTCGCAAAGAGTTGGACACAACTTAGCGACTGAACAACAACAATTCCTCAATAAATTGCTTTTTTTTGCCTTTTTAAAAAAAAATTCTATTTGGGACATCTTGATTTAATTCACCCTTTACTTGCACTTATGTTTCGTTGAGGCCTACACAGGCTGCATGGTACCTGGTAACAGACACTGCCTAAGCCTGTGTTAATAGTATGTGGTTAAAGTAACAACATCTAACTCTTCATCAAATCTTTTGCAAAAATATCCACAAACTGAATTCTCCTGGCAGCTTCTAAAAAACAGTCAAATCTGGGGGACCTCATTAAATGTACTGTTTCACAGCGAGCATTTTATGTACTTGTCTTACCTAATCTGACACTTGCCTTTCCCTTTCTTCACTATTCTTATGTAATGTCCTAAACTTGTTATAATGACTACACAGTCTTAAGCCATATCAAATTTATATTAGAATAAGGCAGGTGGCCAGTGTGTAAGGATACACATTACATTACCTCAATTACCACTGAGGGTAGGCCTGGCCATGGGACTTTCTGAGGCTGATGAATGTGAACAGATGTGCCAGAAACTTGAAGAGTCAGTGAGCGTTCTGCCTCAGTCTTTCATGTTTTTGCCCTGGAGACGGGGTGACATCCCAGGTGGTGGCTGCTCCTTCAGCAGGGTCCCAGAGTGAGGACAATGACAAAGCAGGAACACAGCATGAGTGAGATGTGAACCAAGCCACTGAGATTTGGAGTTTCTTTCCGTGGCACAACTGAATTTAACCTGACACAGGCCTTTTTAAATTTAGGAAAAACTTTTGCAGCCCACCTTTGTGCATCTGTAACATATCAGCAAGCATTCATATATGGCTATCATTATAGACTTTCCGTGAAGAGTCCATGCTTTACTAGGCTATAAGGACACGTATGCTATGGTCTGAACAGCTGCGTCCCCCTCAAATTCACATGTTGAATCCTAACCCCCAAGGTGATGGTATTGGAGGAGGTGGACCCTTCCGGAGACGATGAGGTCCCAAAGGTGGAGCCTCCATGAATGAAATTAATGCCCTTACAAAAGAGACTCCAGAGAGCTCTCTGGCCCTCTCCGCTACGTGAAGAATATGACGAGAAGTCTGTGACGAGAAGAGGGCCCTCACATGACCTGGCTGCCACCCTGGCACTGAACGTCCACCCTCTAGAACACTGAGAAATTGATTTCTGTTGTTTACAGGCTACCCAGCTTGTGGCACTTTGTTACACAGAGCCTGAGCAGACTGAGTCAGACTACTTACGTGTTTTGATGGAAAGTTGGTATTTCTTCAGACTATTCACTAAAAACCGAATTAAAAATTATTTTTAAGGTGCCACGTCCTGTTGCTAATGTCCCAAGCAACATGTCAGCCTTCAGATGAATACTCCCAGATACGTCTGCCACAGCTTCTATGTCCCAAGAGACAGCCGCAGCTACCCCTCACCCTTGGAGATGCTCCAAGACCAGCAGAGGAATGATATACTCGGACCTATAACGGGTGTTGATGCTCTTTTGTGCTTCTTCCCATCACCATTAGAGGAGGATGGCCAGGTTAGTCCAAGGAGATGGACCAGGTTAGTCCAAGGAGCCAAGTGGAGAGAGCTTGCCAGTTGTCCTAGCCCTTGATGGAGTACAGAAATTATCAAGAAAACCAAGGGGACCTTCAGACCCTGAACCAACACACATCCATCCAATCATGCTCATTATCTAACTTACTAAGGGCTCTGCCCTTTGTTCAACAAAAAGAAAAAATGTGTAGCATGCAATGGTCCTAAAAAAAATAATTTCTGACTCTAAAGGAATTGGGAGATCCTGAGATTTTAGCTAATTTCCAACACTTTACATTCTTTCTCCTGTTTTTCAAAGCTTTTCTTATTCTAATCTGCTTCCAAAGTTCACTGAAGGATCTCCCCACTTTATGCCTAGTTTTCTACTTGTTTTGCCTTCTTAAATAGTCCTTGTTCATATCTCACCTCAAGCATCATTGCCTCAGGAAGAATTTCCTAGCTGTAACTACCTCACCATCTGCCCCAAACTAGAAGTTTCCCTTCATAATACCCATGTATCTTTTTTCCCCAGCACTGATCTCAATTTTACTATGTAATAATTGGTGTCATTAGTCGATTAATTTCTTTCCCACTAGAGTGAAAATTCCCCCAAAGCAAGGGGCATGTCTAATTCTGCACATTATTATGTACAGGTTATCAGCCCCACATGTAAGTACTTTGTAATGCACATTACTTTTTGCTTTTCAATTTTGATACTTGCCCTTTGCAAGAACATTAAACATAAACCTGAGTATAATTTTACAAGTCAATACATCTTAATCTATATTTTAAAAAATGGATTATAACAACTTAAATCTTGCTAAATGATGATAGATAGAAACAGGATTAAAAAGGTCAAAGTAGGGGAGAAAGTTCAAATTATCTACTCAAGGAAAAAAAATAGCATTTATCAGACCAGGGGTACAAGTCTTCCTCCTTTAATACACAGAAGTCTTATTAAGGGTGCTGATGGATTTGAAGGTTTATTTTATTCCTTTCAGAAAGCCTGGCACTTTTGTTAGAAGAACAACTGAACCATGTAATTAGCCTGCACAAACTATTGCTGTGAATATTGCTTTAAATTGAAGTCATTTGAAAAACAGACTTGGAAATGGCTTTTCCATGCATGCAGATTTTGTATTAATAAAACTCACACAGGAGGGATAACAATGGAAAAAACAGAATCTGCGACTTATTTTTGAAAATGTTGATTGGTGGAGAAAGGGATGGTTCCCTTGTGGGAGGGTGTTGGCAGAACTTTCCCAGAAATAACAATGATGACGATGGTCGAGGAAATATAAACAATCATCCTGAGAGGTAGGTGAATTTATCACACAGAAGCTGAGATATCCCAAAGAGGATTTTACCTTTGTGAGCACGGAAATAAAATCCAACGATGGTGAAGTCTCACAAGTGTCAACGTAGTCCTTGAAGATACGGAAAAGACTGTTCACAAAACCAAAGCTTGTCTAGGGCCAGGGAGAAAGGAAAACAGAGTAGGCACACTTGCAGGGGTAAGAAATAAATATCCGGCGAACTTCAAATTTTGTTCCTGCAGATGCTTCCTACTTCCAATTTATCTCCCTGGCAAAATTTAAAGATTTATTTTCTTCTACTCTCTAGTATATTTTCTCATAAATGAATTCCTATAGTATCTCTCTTCTCTTCTTTTTTAGAGGAAAGATAGCTTTTATTTATAATATATGTGATAAAGAACATTCATTTGAGACTAGTCATTTATGATGATGGAGCACTTAGGAATATGTTTTTCTCTTTCTTTGTAGTCAACATGATTTATTGAGGAAACTCATGTACCCAACATTACTTATTGAGTCCTTCTATGCACGAGGCACTGTTTGAGGTCTTCTAGATAAAGCAGCAAACAAGATGGGTTCCTGAGTATACACTAGAAGGTATATACTTCTAGAAGGTGTTCCAGAACTTGTATTCTAGAGAAAACATGGAACATTTCCTGAATTTGTGTGTCATTCTTGCACAGGATCCATGATAATCTTTGTCTCATTCCAATTTTAGTACATGTGCTGCTGAAGTGAGCACTATGATTATTTTCTTAAATAACCACAGAAGAATTTTTAAAAATATTATTGAAGGCTAACTGATGGCTGCAATCTATTGGAAAGATTTCCTTATTATTAACCTGAACTCCCGACCATAAGATTATATGGAGAAGGAATATGGAAGAAACCATATTCCATACGCCAACATGGAATACAAACCACAAAAAGAGACAAGCATAAATTTTCATGGTCCTTTGGTGATTTTTAAAACATGGCTACCGGAATCTTCCTACTTTGGCTCACCTGACTTAGCTCCTCCAGGTTTGCAAAAAGTCTCCATAAATCCACATCCAGGAGATATTCATGAGTCTGTAGATATTTTAATGTATTCATGAAGATCTTAAAGAAATAAACAAACCTTATTTTTTGCTTTTCAATTTTGATATTTGCCCTTTGCAAGAACATTAAACATAAACTTCCTGAGTATAATTTTACAAAACAACTTAGAGATCAGTATTTTCAATGGTTAGGAATTGTGCTAAACACAAATGATGACATTTAAGCTCCACAGAACATATGGGAAATGTGCTCTTCTGTATGTAGTAGTCATTGCTGTGTGAGCCCTAACAGCATTCCTGTAGAACATAATTTGTTCAAGCAGGCTTTCTCTTCTCCCAGTGCCAAAGAAATCTCCAAGGTTCTCTTCTTGCCAGCAGCACTTACTTGAGACCAAAACAACATTTATTTACAGTTTTTATTTATTCCTTTCTCTGCAAAAGACTTAAATGTCCTTTACTTTCAGGAAATTGAAAAGAGAACTAATGAGTGAATATCTGGTAACTGGTAAGATGTTTAGATTTGTATAAAGCCATTAAATATTAATGAAAACATTAAGAGAGGCTTTATGTTACTGTTACTTGATGTTTTCCTACAATAGGAAAACTACAGCAAGTCAAGAAAAACTACAATCCTCACAGATAACCTGTCCCTCATTCAGTAAACTAAAGAGAGATCAATTTATTGAAATAGGAATACTCTGTTATCAATATGATGAAGCATTCAGAGGCGCCAAGTAAGTCAAGAATTACAGGTATGAAAAGATTGGGCTTTAGATCACCGTTTTCCAATTCCTATTTCCATATTACTTAATCAATGCAGTAAATGGTTCTTGAACTTGCATCAGAATCATTTAGAGGCCTTGTTAAACCAGAGATTAGCAGGCCCTACCCCAAGCCTTTCTGATTCAGTAGGTCTCTGATGAGATATGAGAATATGGATCTCTAACAAGTTCCCAAGTGATCCTGATGCTGCTGGTTCAGGGACCACACTTTTGAGAACCACCGATTTAGAGCTTCCCACAATCTAGGGAGTACCAGTTGTCTGGAAATCTGTCAGTATCTAAGCATTTAAAACATATAGCAGTAAGAAACAGAAATCATGACTTCAGATAAGTTGGGGACATTCTGAAGAAATCATCTTTGTTGTATAAGATTCTTTGCTTTAACTATTTACAATAGCCAGGACATGGAAGCAACCTAGATGTCCATCGGCAGATGAATCGATAAGCTGTGATACATATATACAATGGAATATTAAAAAGAATGCATTTGAATCAGTTATAATGAGGTGGATGAAACTGGAGCCTATTATACAGAGCGAAGTAAGTCAGAAAGAAAAACACCAATACCAATAAACACCAATATTAATGCATACATATGGAATTTAGAAAGATGGTAATAATGACCCTATATGTGAGACAGCAAAAGAGACACAGATGTAAAAAACAGACTTTTGGACTCTGTGGGAGAAGGCGAGGGTGGGATGATTTGAGAGAATAGCATTGAAACATGCATATTACATATGTGAAATAGATCGCCAGTCCAGGTTTGATGCATGAGACAGGGTGCTCAGGGCTGGTGCACTGGGATGACCCTGAGAGATGGGATGGGGAGGGAGGTGGGAGGGAGGGTCAGGATGGGGAACACATGTACACCCATGGCTGATTCATGTGAATGTATGGCAAAAACCACCACAATATTGTAAAGTAATTAGCCTCCAATTAAAATAAATTTTAAAAAAAGATTCTTTGCTTTATAGAATTTTTTGCCATTTAAGAAAAATATTGAGTCTTTCAGTGAATTTGAGTTACAAAATTCCAATTTACAAGCAACTTTGGGAAATTTATATTGATTGTGTAAAGGGAGGTACTTATATACTCTAAATACCAGGGAAGGGGGTTGAAAATAAACACTAATTGAGCTTCTTTTAAACAGAAAATGCTAATTTAAAAAGCTTATGTAGTTGACAGTGGGACAGGAAGTTCTGTTTTGTTTATTAGGGCAAAGGAAGGCAGTGGAGCTCATGAGGTGAGTGCTCTGTAATGAACATCTATTGGTTCCCACTCAGCTTCAGTGCTCCCCTTTCCCCAGCATTATCCCAGCTGTCACCTCAGTATCTGCCCTTCCTCACTCCTTGAATGTGATTGCCTTAAGACAACGAGCACCCTCCTTCCTTAACACAGTAGCTGGTTCAACAGTGTGCATGTGACTTAAACCAGTCCAAACTGAACAAAAATCAAGACTCTGGCCATGAATGTTAAGAAAAGACTTCTGTCTCTTTCTCTCCCTCCCTCCCCTTTCTATTTCTTACTCTCTCCATAGCCTCAAGGACAACAGCCACTCTGTGACTGTAACAGAAGCTGGCCATAGGATGACGCTCAGACCATGGAAGGCAGGTACGAGACACGAAAAGAAATTCTGTCCTTGATTTTGAGCCCCTTGATCAAACTAACCTTGTATTCTCTCTCACCTCTGGGCTTTATGGTTACATAGGTCGATAATATACTGTCTTACTTAACTAGTTTTCTGTATCCTAACTGAAACAATCTCCAAGTTTTAATTTTCTGAGTGTCTTTGCTGTTTGCATTTTGCTGGTAAAGTACTTAGCAATGACTGACACAAAAAATCTTACTTACAGTAAATAACTAACATTTGTATGGCACTTGATAGATTTCAAAGGAAACTAATCTGGTCATCACAATGACCACATCTTATGGTATTGTCATCCCTCTTATAGCTTAGAACAGGAATAACAAAAGACATGCTGTGGGATAAATCAGGTCTGCCAACCATTTTTGTAAATAAGGTGTTATTTTAACACAGCCACACACATTTCTTCACAAATTATCTATAGCTTCTTTTGCACTGCAACAGAAGAGTTGAGTAGTTGAAATAAAGACCACATGGTTGGCAAAGCCCAAAATATTTACTATCTGGACCGTGACAGAAAGAATCTTCTGTTTTATGAAATGGAAGACTAGACTTTAAGTTCCCAAGGCAAGTCAGAGGCAGACCTAGGACTTGAACTCATGTGTCCCAAAACAGTGCCTTTTCCTGGGTAAGAGAGATGCCAGGATTCGAAAGTGCTTATGGCAGAGGCAACCTTGGCAGCAATGTGGTCCATCCTCTCCTGTGGTCTTAGAAGGCATTTTCTCCCTTCCTACCCCCTGCCCTGTGGTTCTTCTACAAGGAGTTCTCTGCTCAGAGCCTCCCCAGATCAGGACCACTGCACTATACAACTTCAGGGGCACCATTTTCATGACAGACATCATGAACACACTGTACAATCCAAGCTCCTTGTGTTACACACGGATGGTTGTCCTGTAAATCTGTGACTGTGGCTCCATAGCTGACAAAACGCTTGGGACTGATCATAAGGGAGTAAAAGAGCCCAAAGAGCAAGCTGACCAGAGATGGAATGGCTGCCTTGAAGGTGGTTGTGAGCTTCCTGACTTGAATAGTGTGTAAACACAGGGTGCGAATCAGGCAGAAGAAATTCAGACATCACATGGAGAGCTGGACTAGTTTACTGAGAAGGTCTCACCCAATCCTCAGAATCTATGTTTAAGAAAAGAATGGAGAGAAACCAAGTTGCAGATAACCAAAGATAAGTAAAATTTCCTTAAGATCCCCTGAAAGAGGGGAGCCTCCCACCTTTCTTCAGCATGGAAAAAAAAAAACAAGTCCCCAAAGAACCAATGTTTTCCATCTAACAAAAATTAAAGCCAGCATTACCATTTTAAGAACTAATAAATGGTCCAAAAAATAAGTGCATTCACTCGTGAAGAGTTCCCACACAGCCTCTTGCTGCTTTCTCAAGTCTAACTGATTAGTAGGAAGTTTCTGATGCATTTCCATGACTTCATTCCAGGTCTTATCCTGTATGTGGGAGAAAAAGAGAGAACAAAAACGTTTCCACCTTGATGGGTTGACCTGTTGTCCTTTCTTGGACTTGTAGGGCAGCAGAAACAAGCAATCCCCTGAATCTTGATTTCCCATTGCAAGCCCCAGGCACCCCTCTGGATAAAAGTGAAAAAGTAAAAGTGTTAGTTGCTCAGTCCTGTATGACATTTTGGGACCCCATGGATTATAGTCTACCAGGTTCCTATGACCACAGAATTCTCCAACTGGAGTGGGCAGACATATTCCCTTCTTCAGGGAATCTTCTCAACTCAGGGATTGATATTCCTGACCCAGGGATTGAACCCAGGTCTCCTGCATTGCAGGCATTCTTTACTGTCTGAGTCACCAGGAAGCCCATACCTCTGGGTAGAGTTACCCAAACCACAGTTCTCTCTGCACAACTTTGGGATATCAGTTCCTCCCATGCATGGGATGGACGTGTTATTTACAGTTTAAAAAGAATCCCAAACCCAGAACTGGGAAATCTGATCCAGGTTCCACTAGTAACACTTGCTGAAATTACCAAAGAATCATGAAATAAGAGTTTAAAGAGACCATCAGAAATTGTCTTATAAAAACCAGCTTATTTTTCAAATGCGGAAATGAAGGCCTAGTGAGGAGAAGAGTTGTAACAACTATTATCATTTGTACAGGACTTCATGGTCTACAAAGTACTCTCATGTCCATTTCTTTATTTAAGATAAAATGACTTTCCCGAGGTTTCAATGTGCTTTAGAGAGAGTGGACCTCCTTCTATCCCAGTCTGGGCTTCTCTCCTGCACTTTGCTATTATTATGAACAACGCAATAATCTGACATCTTATAATACTCACAAAAACAAAAAAAGAAGCCACACAGAAAACAAATCAGGAGATACCTTCAGGGTGTGGAACTCATAGTCCCTGAAGTCTGTAATCTTCAAAGAGGACAGGCAGTCTTCCAGATCATATATATGCTTGTGCTTGTCTTTGCCCTGCTAAGAGATTGTAAGAACAGGATTTTCAAACTTGAATTCTTTTAATGATACACCTCTGGCAGCCTCAGCATCTTTGTTTCACGGTCCCACATACAGGAGATCAGGCTGTGCATTTTGTTTATGAACTACTAACAGGTGAAAAGCCATTTCTGAGCCAGAGTCTGACCCACAGGAGTTCAGAATATCAGACATGGAGGAGAAAGGCTGGTGAAGATGGCTGAGCCAAACTTCTCATTTTACTAATTAAAAAAAAAAGCCAGAGCCATAAAAGCAGAACAGCCGTATAGCAATTAGATGGATTTCTGTCTAGTGTGCACTCTGCAAAAGTTATTCCTTCACAGTCTAACTTTTCTGTTGGACTTTATCATCAGAAGGGGCCCTGGAGATCCTAGTTCAACCCCTCATGTAGCAGATGACTAAATAAAGTCCAGAGTATTAAAGGAACTTCCCAATACAGTAATTCTCAGCTGCAGAATACTAGGATATGCTAGAAACTCTAGTTTCCTTAGAGTGGAACACCTACTTATCTTTGTTATAATTTTTATTTTAAATAATATTAGTTAAAAGAATCAGGTTCAAAGGTAATATATGGTAGCTGTAGAAAACTTGAGAAACAAAACCACAAAGAAAATCAAAGTTACCTGTAATTTCCACTGGCTCTCCCCACCCCCAGGTAATTATTGAAAACATTTTTCTTATTGTATTTATAATTAATTTTTAATGGTATCACATTCATATATCTTTTTGAAACTTACTCTATTGTGACTTTTTAATTTTTATGACTCATTCACTATTCTCTTGCAACATCATGAATTACTCATTTTAAGAGTTAATTTTACCTTTAGAGAGAGGAAGAAGCTAAACCAGGAAGAAACTATCAAGTAACAATGCAAGGCTTTCTAAAGTCAACTTGGCTGCCTTTCAAATGAATGTTTATCACAGACAACATTTTAACTTGCTGTATTGCTTCAGGGTGAATGATGCTGCTGTGGATCTAAGTGGTTTGGTGGACATCATTCAACTTTAGGTAAAGGAGCCAGAGAAGGAAGGCTTATCTGCTATTGTGGGGATGTAGCTCCCTGTGTGTTGGAAAGGCAACCCTGTAATAATTTCAAAAAGTGCTAAAGGGCCATGGCTGAATTCTCTGCTAGGGTTATGGCACCAAAAGAAGAAACTTATTAGAGACTTATTAACTTCATAGTAGCCGAGAAATCTTGCAGCTGGTTGGGGACCTCCTACAGCAATTGGGACATGTGCCTTTTGTTGATGTCTGAAACCACAGTGACTGCATGTTGTGGAAATTAAAAATCAGCAGTCAGTTGGAAAATAAGGAAGTTGAGGCAATGGAAGACGGATTGGACATGGGGAAAGTGGGCGCCAGCCCTCTACTTTGAAGAACACTCACTGTGGCTTTCTAAGGATCTGACCAACCTCCCGACAAAAATGCTTGGTGGATATGATAGTGAGAAAGGAAGGGACAGTCCTCTCAAAGGAAACATTAACTCTTTAGAGTTACAGACCCATTGCTGGAAGCTGTGCTCCTTCCGCTATGGTGGCATTGGCTTCTGGTGGAGAGGCACTGAGAAGATGTTAAGGGTATTTGAGAGAATATAGAAGATAAAGAAAACAAGTCAAGGTTAATTCTCAGGGCTCGAATTTAATAACTAAGAGGTGGGGGGACTTTCAAGATGGTGGAGGAATAAGATGGGGAGATCAACTTCCTTCCCACAAATACATCAAAAATACATCTGCCTGTGGATCAACTCATAAAGAATACATTTTGAATGCTGGTAGAAGACCCTTGACTTCCAAAAAGGCAGGCCAATCTTCTCAGAATGAGGGAGGGAAAAAGATAAAGATTAAAAAAAAAAAAAAAAAGATTTTGGGATGGGGACCAGCACCCTGGGGAGGGAGCTGTGAAGGAGGAAAAGTTCCAGCACATTCAGAAACCCCCTCACGGGTGAGGACAAGGGGGTTTTGGAACCTCAGAGGGGAACAAAGCAACAGGCGCTCAGAAGGCTAAACAGAGAGAATTCACCACAGAGTTCGTTGCCAAACAGCACTTCCCAGCTGAGAAGTGGCTTGCACTCATGCCCACTGCTGTGAGTCGGGGCTGGGTGCTCAGGCTTCAGGAGCAGGACCCCAGGAGGAGCACCAGTGTTGACTGCTCTGAAGATATTCTGAGAAGGCTGGTAGGACACAGCTGAGGGAGTCCAGGGAAAAGACTGAGTCTCTCAGAGAGGCAAGAGATCGTTGCAGCAGGGAGCCTCTAACTCCCTGCGTTGGAGGATCGCAGGAACTCACCTTCAAAAATGCCATAGGTGGGATGAGCAACAGCTGTGAATTGCGCAACCCCAGAGGGAGATATATACAGAAGAACTGTATAAAAAAGGTCTTAATGACACAGATAACCATGATGGTGTAATCACTCCCTTACAGCCAGATATCTTAGAGTGTGAAGTCAAATGGGCCTTAGGAGGCATTACTACGAACAAAGACAGTGGAGGTGATGGATTGTAGAAAAAGCAAAGGGAATTTCAAAACAACATCTACTTCTGCTTCCTTGACTATGCTATAGCCTTTGGTTGTGTAGATTACAACAAACCATGGAAAAGTCTTAGAGATGGAAATACCAGACCATCTAATCTGCCTCCTGAGAAACTTGTATGCAGGAGAGGATGCAACAGTTAGAACTGGACATGGTTATTTAGCTTATAAGAAGAGTACATCATGCAAAATCCCAGGCTGGATGAAGCTCAAGCTGGAATAAAGACTGCTGGGAGAAATATCAACAACCTCAGATATGTAGATGATACCACTCTAATGGCAGAAACTGAAGACAAACTCAAGAACCTCTTGATGAGGGTGAAAGAGGCGAGTGAAAAACTGGCTTGAAATTCAACATGCAAAAAAACTAAGATAATGGCATCCAGTCCCATCACTTCATGGCAAATAGATGAGGAAACAATGGAAACAGTGACAGATGGGGCTTGGGCTCCAAAATTACTGCAGATGGTGACTGCAACAATGAAATTAAAACACGCTTGCTCCTTGGAAGAAAAGCTATGACAAATCTAGACAGCATATTCAAAAGCAGAGACATCACTTGGCTGACACAAGTCCATATGGTCAAAGCTACGGTTTTTCTAGTACTCATATATGGATGTGAGAGTTGGACCATAAAGAAGGCTGAGCACCCAAGAATTGATGCTTTTGAACTGTGGTGTTGGAGAAGACACTTGAGAGTCCCTTGGACTGCAAGGAGATCCAACCAGTCAATCCTACAGAAAATCAACCCTGAATATTCATTGGAAGGACTGAGGCTGAAGCTCCAATACTTTGGCTACCTGATGTGAAAAGCCGTCTCACTGGAAAAGACCCTGATGCTGGGAAAGATTGAGGGCGAGAAGGGGGTGACAGAGGATGATATGGTTAGATGGGATTACCGACTCAATGAACGTGAGTTTATGCAAACTTTGGGAGACAGTGAAGGACAGGGAAGCCTTGTATGCTGCAGTTAATGGGGTGGCAAAGAGTCGGATACAACTTAGTGACTGAACAAGTGATAGATATGCCTGGCCAAAGCCACCACCTAAGCCAGTGAGCACCAGTGGCAGAACTAGATGCAACTGCAGTTTATGATCCCAGAGTGGGGAATGCAAGCCAATTGGCCACTGCCAACGCCAAGGAGAAGGCCTGAGGCAGGGGACAAAATACCGCCGCTGCGGTCCCAACTGTAGAGGTAGCAGCTGTCATCAGGCTGTGAGCCGGCACAGGTTACAACCCATACTTTCCTGGGAGCCTATGCAACTTAGCTCTACCGAGAGACACAGGACCCAGGGCAAATCCCTCTGGGAGAGTGCACGACCCACCTCAGACTGTGGAAACTTGCCATAGGCCTTGGCTGCAGCAGGCACTCCCCACCTGAGGCTTCCAAAGACCTTCTTCCCAGCCTGACTGAGCAAGTGAGTCTTAATGAGCTGCTACTTCTGTCCCCGCTGGTCTGGGTGGGAAAGACACTTGAGGGTGGCCCACAAACAGAGCTGGGCCCCAAACCAAAGTGGAGCACCAGGGGCTGTGTGAATAAAGAAGAGGAGGGGAATTCACTCCTGTAGCCATTGGAGAAGGAAATGGCAACCCACTCCAGTGTTCTTGCCTGGAGAATCCCAGCGACGGGGGAGTCTGGTGGGCTGCCGTCCATGGGGTCGCACAGAGTCGGACATGACTGAAGCGACTTAGCAGCAGCAGCAGCCATAGGTGCAGCAGATTAAATCTCTGCAATTAGCCTGAGACTCTGGACTTTGGGGGCAACTGTGGATTTGGGGAGCAAGTACAAGCGAGAGTAAGGCCAGATCTGAGTCTGAACTGACCCCACAGCATCCACAGCAGGTTCAGAGACTTTCCCAGAAATACTGGAGGACTTTCTGAGTAGGCAGACTGTCTGGTGCACACTGTGTGGACAGGACAATGGAGCACTCAGGAGGACATTCTTCTCATACCACTCTCTCCTTGTGTATTGTTGTAATGCTGTTCTTATTCCTTTACTTTTTACTTTTTAACTTATTCTTTCCTTTTTAAAAAGCATCTTATTTTTAAATAAACTTACTTTACTTTTTTCCTATTTTTACAGTACTCTTTAGTTATACTGCATTTTCCCCCATATTTTTGATTTTGTCTTTTTGCTAGTCTAGATTTTAGTATTCATTTTCATTTATGGGTTTGTTTATTGGCATGACTGCTCTCTTTGTTTTTGATTCCTGTTTTTATTCCTTTTTTTCTATTTTCTCTCTTCTCTTTACAAGTCTGTGAGTTTCTTTGGGTGTTCTTGGTTGGTGAGTGTTGCTTGCACCAACTGGCTTGGAGTTTTGTCTTCTGTATGGCCTGTGAAGTCTTGGTGCTACAGTAAGAGGTCATGCTTGAATCTCCAAGTTGGGAGACCCGAGTCAGGACTTTGGACCACGAGAGAATCCCCAACTCCATGAGACATTATTTGGCAAGAGTTCTCCCAAAGGCCTTTATCTTAACACTAAGACCAGGTCCCACTCAAAAGCCAGTAAGCTCCAGTGCCAGACGCCTCATGTCAACCCTTCAGCAAAATAGGAACATAACCCTGCCCATTAGCAGACAGGCTGCTGAAAGCCACATCAAGCCCAAAGACACCCTAAACACACTGCTGGACAAAACATTGCCCTTCAGAGAGACAAGAGTCAGTTCCATCCACCAGATCATAGGTATAAGTCCCCTCAATCAGGAAACCTTCACAAGGCACTGGTCCAATACCACGCACTGGGGGCAGGTTCCACAAATAGGCACTATGACCTTCCAGCCTGCAGAAAGGAGACTCCAAACACAGTAAATTACATAAAATAAAAAGACAGAGAAACATGTAGCACATGAAGGAACATGGTAAAAACCCACAAGACCAAACAAATGAAGAGGAAATAGGCAGTCTACCTGAAAAAGAATTCAGAGTAATGATAGTAAAGATGACCCAAAATCGTGAAAATAAAATGGAGGCACAGATAAACAGAATGAAGGCATGGATCAAGAAGATATAATAAATGTTTAACAAGGACCTTCAATGAGAAGAACAATAAGAAAGTCTTCCTAAGGGAACAATGCAAAGAAAGAGGGGAAAACAATAGAATGGGAAAGACTAGAGATCTCCTCAAGAAATTAGAGATACCAAGGAACATTTCATTCAAAGATGGGAACAATAAAGGACAGAAATGGGATGGAACTAACAGAAGCAGAAGATATTAAGAAGAAGGGCCAAGAATACACAGAAGAAACACACAAAAAAGGTCTTAATGACCCAGATAACCACAATGTGTGGTCACTCACTTAGAGCAGACATCCTAGAGTGTGAAGTGAAGTAGGCTTTAGGAAGCTGTACTAGAAACAAAGCTAGTGGAGGTAATCGAATTCCAGCTGAGTTATTTAAAATGCTAAAAGATGATGCTATTAAAGTGCTACACTCAATATGCCAGCAAATTTGGAAAACTCAGCAGTGGCCATAGGGCTGGAAAAGGTCAGTGTTCATTTCAATTCCAAAGAAGTACAATGTCAAAGAATGCTCAAACTACCACACAATTGCACTCACCTCACATGCTAGTAAAGTAATGCTCAAAATTCTCCAAGCCAGGCTTCAGCAATATGTGAACCGTAAACTTCCAAATGTTCAAGCTGGTTTTAGAAAAGGCAGAGGAACCAGAGATCAAATTGCCAACATCTGATGGATCATCGAAAAAGCAAGAGAGTTCCAGAAAAATATCTATTTCTGCTTTATTGACTATGCCAAAGCCTTTGACTGTGTGGATCACAACAAACTGAGGACAATTCTGAAAGAGATGGGCATACCAGACCACCTGACCTGCCTCCTGAGAAACCTGTATGCAGGTCAGGAAGCAACAGTTAGAACTGGACATGGAACAACAGACTGGTTCCAAATAGGAAAAGGAGTACGTCAAGGTTGTATATTGTCACCCTGCTTATTTAACTTATATGCAGAGTACATCATGAGAAATGCTGGGCTGGAGGAAGCACAAACTGGAATCAAGATTGCTGGGAGAAATATCAATAACCTCAGATATGCAGATGACACTACCCTAATAAGCAAAAAGAGAAGAGGAACTCAAGAACCCCTTGATGAAAGTGAGAGTGAAAAAGCTGGCTTAAAACTCAACATTCAAAAAATGAAGATCATGGCATCCTGTCCCATCACTTCATGGCAAATAGATGGGGAAACAATGAAAGCAGTGACAGACTTTATTTTCTTGGGCTCCAAAATCATTGCAGATGGTGACTGCAACCATAAATTAAAAGATGTTTGCTCCTTGGAAGGAAAGCTATGACAAATCTAGACAGCATATTAAAAATCAGAGACATGACTTTTCCAACCAAGATTGGTATGGTCAAAGCTATGGTTTTTCCAATAATCATGTATGAATGTGAGAGTTGGACCATAAAGAAGGCTGAGTGATGAAGAATTGAAGCTTTTGAACTGTGGTGTTGGAGAAGACTCTTGAGAGCCCCTTGGACTGCAACAAGTCCATGCTAAAAGAAATCAGTCCTGAATATTCATGGAAGGACTGATGCTGAAGCTGAAACTCCAATACTTTGCCACCTGATGGGAAGAACTGACTCATTAAAAAAGACCCTGATGCTGGGAAAGATTGAAGGCAGGAGGAGAAGGGAACAGCAGAGGATGAGATGGTTGGATGACATCACTGACTCAATGGACATGAGTTTAAGCAAGCTCTGGGAGATGGTGAAAGACAGGGAAGCCTGGCCTGCTGCAGTCCATGGGGTCACAAAGAGTCAGACACGGCTGAGCAAATGAACAACAACAGAAGAAAAAGAGGAAAACAAAAGGTCTGAGAAAATATTTGAGGAGACTATAGCTGAAAACTTCCCTAACATGGGAAAGAAAGTAGCCATCCAAGTCCAGGAAGTCTACAGAGTCCCACACAGAATGAACTCAAAAAGAAATATGTTAAGACATATTAATCAAACTAATGATAGTTAAACACAAAAAATATTAAAAGCAGCAAGGTGAAAGCAAAAAATAACATATAAGGGGATCCCCATAAGGCTAACAGCTGATCTTGCAACAGAAATTCTGCAGGTCATAAGGGAATGGCAGGATATACTGAAAACGATGAAAGGAAAAAACTTACAACCAAGATTACTGTATCCAGCAAGGATCTCATTCAGTTTTGAAGGAAAAATGAAAAGCTTTACAGATAAGCAAAAGTTAAGAGAATTCAGCACCACCAAATTAGCTTTACAACAAATCTTAAAAGAGTTCCTCTTGACAGGAAACAAAAGAGAAACAAAAAGCCTATAAAAACAAACCCCAAACAGAAAAGTAAAAGGTAACAGGATCATACATATCAATAATTACCTTAAACGAAAATGGACTAAATGCTTCAACCAAAAGATACAGACTGGCTGAATGGATACAAAAACTAGACCCCTATATATTCTGTCTACAAGGGACCCACTTTAGACCTAGGGACACATACAGACTGAAAGTGAGGGACTGGAAAAAGGTATTCCATGCAAAGAGAAATAGAAAGAAAGAGGGAGTAGCAATACTCATATCAGATAAAATAGACTTCAAAATAAAGACCATTACAAGAGATAAGAAGGATACTACATAATGATCAAGGGATCAATTGAATAAGACACAAAAATTATAAATATATATGCACCCAACATAGGAGCACCTCAATACATAAGGCAAATGCTAACAATTATTAAAGGGGAAATTGACAGTAACACAATAATAGTGGGGGACTTAAACACTCCACTCACACCAATGAACAGATCATCCAGAGAGAAAATTAATAAGGAAACACAAGCTTTAAGTGATATATTGGACCAGTTGAACATAATTGCTATCTACAGGGCATTTTAATCCAAAACAGTAGATTTCACTTTTTTCCCAAGTACACATGGAACATTCTCCAGGATAGATCACATCTTGGGTCATAAATACAAGCCTTGGTAAATTTAAAAAAACTGGAATCATTTAAAGCATCTTTTCTGACCACAATGCTGTAAGGCTGTGTTTATCAACTACAGGGGAAAAAAACAAACTGAAAAACACAAACACATGGAGGCTAAATAATATGCTTTTGAATAACCAAGAGGTCACCGAAGAAATCAAAGAGGAATGACAAAGTGAAAACATGACAACTCAAAACCTGCGGGATGCAGTAAAAGCAATGCTAAGTAGGAAGTTTACAGCAATACAAGCCTACCTCAAGAAACAAGACAAACACACCAAATAAACAATGTAATCTTACACCTAAAGCAACTACAAAAAGAACAACCCGCCCCCAAAGTTAGTAGAAGGAAAGAAAGATTTCTAGAAACACATGACAATGAAAACATGATAACCCCAAACACATGGGATGCAGTAAAAGCAGTGCTAAGAGGGGAGTTTACAGCAATACAAGCCTACCTCAAGAAACAAGAGAAACACCAAAAAAAAACAAAACTAATCTTACAGCTAAAGCAACTAGAAAGAGAACAAAGCTCCCAAAGTTAGTCGAAGGAAAGAAATCATAAAGATCAGAGCAGAAATAAATGAAAAAGAAATGAAAGAGACAACAGCAAAGATCAGTAAAACTAAAAGCTGGTTCTTTGAGAAGACAAAAATAATCGACAAACTATCAGCCAGGCTCATCAGGAAAAAAAGAAGACTCAAATCAATAAAACTGGAAATAAAAAAGGAGAAGTTACAACAGACAATACAAAGACACAAAGGATCATAAGAGCAACTGTATGCCAATAAAATGGACAACCTGGTAGAAATGGACAAATTCTTAGAAAAGTATAATTTAACAAAACTAGGCCAGGAAGAAATAGAAAATATGAACATATCAATCACAAGCATGGAAATAGAAATGGTAATCAAAAATTTTTCAACAAACAAAAGCCCAGGACCAGATGGCTTCACAGGTGAATTCTACCAAAAGTTTAGAGAAGAGGTAACACCTATCTTGCTCAAACTCTTCCAGAAAATTGCAGAGGAAGGAAGATTCCCAAACTCATTCTATGAGGCCACCTTTACCCTCATACCAAAACCAGACAACAATAACACAAAAAAAGAAAATTATATGCCAATATCACTGGTGAACACAGATGCAAAAATCCTCAACAAAATTCTAACAAACAGAATCCAACAACACATTAAAAGGATCACACATCATGATCAAGTGGGCTTTACCCCAGAGATGCAAGGATTCTTCAACATATGCAAATCAATCAATGTGATACACCATATTAACAAACTGAAAGATAAAAACCATATGATCATCTCAATAGATGCAGACAAAGCTTTCGATAAAATTCAACACTTTTTATCATTCAAAATTCAAAAATTCAAAATTTTTATCGTTTATGATAAACCTCTCCAGAAAGTAGGCACAAAAGGAATGTACCTCAACATAATAAAGGCCATATACAACAAACCCACAGAAAACGTTATTCTCAGTGGTGAAAAACTGAAAGCATTAACTCTAAGAACAGGAACAAGACAAGGGTGCCCTCTCTAACCATTACTATTCAACATAGTTTTGGAAGTCCTAGCCACAGCAATCAAAGAAAAGGAAAGAAAAGGAATGCAGACTGGAAAAGAAAAAGTAAAACTCTCACTGTTTTCAGATAACATGATACTATACATAGAAAGCCCTAAAGATGCCGTGAGAAAATTATTAGAGCTAATCAATGAATATAGTAAAGCTGCAGGATATAAAATTAATACACAGAAATCCTTTGCATTCCTATACACTAATGATGAAAATTCAGAAAGAGAAATTAAGGAAACAAGCCCATTCAACATTATAACAAAAAGAATAAAATATCTAGGAATAAACCTATCTAAAGAGACAAGAGATCTCTATTGCAGAGAACTATAATACACTGATGAAAGAAATTAAACATGACACAGATGGAGAGATACACTATGCTCTTGGGAGTGGAAGAATCAATATTGTAAAAATGACTATACTATCCAAAGCAATGTACAGATTCAATGTAATCATTCTGAAACTACCAATGGTATTTTTTACAGAACTAGAACAATAAATTTCAGTCTGTAAGGAATCATGAAAGACCCTGAATAGCTAAAGCAATCTTGAGAAAGAAAAAATAGAACTAGAGGAATCAATCTTCCTGGCTTCACACTATACTATGAAGCTACAGTCATCAAGACAGTATGGTACTGGCACAAAAACAGAAATATAGACCAATGGAACAAGATAGACAGCCCAGAGATAAACCCATGCACCTATGGGCAACTTATCTTTGATTAAAGAGGCCAAGAATATATAATGGGGCGAAGATAGACTCTTCAGTAAGTGGTGCTGGGAAGACTGGACAGATATATGTAAAAGAATGAAAATAGAACACTTTCTAACACCTTACACAAAAATAAACTGAAAATGGATTAAGGACTTAAATGTAAGGCCAGAAACTATAAAGCTCTTAGAGGAAAACACAGGCAGTACACTCTTTGACATAAATCACAGCAAGATTCTCTTTGACCTACCTCCTAGAGTAATGGAAAAAAACCAAAAACAAACAAATGGAACCTAATGAAACTTAAAAGCTTTTGCACAGCAAGGGAAACAATAGACAATATTAAAAGACAACCCTCAAGATGAGAGAAGGAAATGGCAACCCACTCCAGTAATCTTGTCTGGGAAATCCCACAGACAGAAGAGCCTGGCAGGCTATGATCAATGGTGTCACCAAGATTCGGACATGACTGAGCACTAGAGAACTCAGAATGGGAGAAAATAATAGTATATGAAACAACTGACAAAGGATTAATCGCCAAAATATATAAGCAGCTCATACACTGCAATATCAGGAAAAAAAAACAGCCCAATCAAAAATAGTCAGAAGACCTTAACAGACATTTCTCCAAAGAAGACATACAGATGGCCAATAAGCACATGAAGACACTGAGTATCACTATTTACTAGAGAAATGCAAATCAAAACTACAGTGATGTACCACCTCACACCAATCAGAATGGCCATCATCTAAAAGTCTACAAACAATAAATGCTAGAAAGGATGTGCAAGAAAAGGGAACCCTCTTGCACTGTTGGTGGGAAAGTAAATTGATACAGCCACTATATGTAACAGTATGGGAGATTTCATATTGACATATGGAGAACAGCATAGAAATTTCTTAAAAAACTAGGAATAAAACTACCATATGACCCAGCAATCCCACTACTGGGCATATACTCTGAGAAAACCATAACTGAAAAAAACACATGTACCGCAAAGTTCATAGCAGCACTATTTATAATAGGTAGGGCAGAGAAGCAACCTAGATGTCCACTGACAGATGAATGGATAAAGAAGATGTGGTACATATACACAATGGAATATTACTCAGTCATAAAAAGGAAACAAATTTGAGTCAGTTCTAGTAAGATGGATGAACCTAGAGCCTGTTATACAGAGTGAAGTCAGAAAGAGAAAAAAAATATCGTATATTAACACATACACATGGAATCTAGAAAAATGGTATTGATGAACCTATTGGCAGGGAAGAATGGAGATGCAGATATAGATAACTGACTTGTGGACACAGTGGGGGAAGGAGAGAGTGGAACAAATGGAGAAAGCAGCTCAGACATATATACACTACCATGTTTAAAATAGGTATCTGCTATACAACATAGGTAACCCAGCCAGACGGTCCATGATGATCTAGAGAGGTGGGATCAGGGGAGGGGAGGGAGGCTCAAGAGGGAGGAGGTATATGCACAATTATGGCTGATTAGTGTTGTACTACAGAAACCATCACAACATCGTAAAGCAATTTTCCTCCAATTAAAAAATAACTAAGAGGTGGGTGGAATGAAAGTTTGTCGTAGACACTGGTGATATGGAACTGGAATAAACTGGAATATAGTCAGCCCTCAGTATCCTAGGGGGACTGGTTCCAGGACCTCTGCAGATACCAAAATGCACAGATGCTAAAAGTCCCTTATATAAAATGTATTTTCATATAGTCTACACACATCCTCTCATATACTTTAAACCATCTCTAAAGAGAAAGTCGCTCAGTCGTGTCTGACTCTTTCTGACCCCATGGACTATAGAGTCCATGGAATTCTCCAGGCCAGAATACTGGAGTGAGTAGCCTTTCCCTTCTCCAGGGGATCTTCCCAACCCAGGGATCAAACCCAGGTCTCCCGCATTGCAGGCAGAGTCTTTACCAACCGAGCTATAAGGGAAGTCCACTAGACTACTTACACCTAACACAATGTAAATAGTATGTATACTGTTGTTGCTGCATGGCAAATTCAAGTTTTGCAGGCAGATTCTTTACCAACCGAGGTATAAGGGAAGTCCACTAGACTACTTACACCTAACACAATGTAAATAGTATGTATACTGTTGTTGCTGCATGGCAAATTCAAGTTTTGCTTTTTGGAAATTTCTGGAATATTTTTTCAAATATTTTTCATTTGCAGTTGGTTGAATTCAAGGATACAGAACCTACAGATACAGAGGGTTGACTGTATGTGAATATGTGGATTTTCTAGTGGTTGACTTGAATTGGTGAGGAGAGACAACGTCTTTGAGAGCTGTGATGAGAAGAGGGGAGGAGTGCCCAGGTCTGGTTATGGACCCCACAGTTGGAGCAGCAGTTCGGTATGGGGGGTAAAACAGATTCAGAGCTGTACTGCCTGGGGCTGCTGAGACATATCCCCTCTGTCACTTATGAGCTGTGTGATCTCAGGCAAGCTATTCAAACCTCTCTGAACCCCAATTTCCCCATTTGCAAAATGAGGATAATAATGTTATCTACCTTGTTGGTTTGAGAATTAATGAGCTAATATATGTAAATTATGAAATACCTAAACAGGAATATGTAAACAGAAACACTACCTGATAATATGGTAAAAATTATATATGTGCTTGCTTTTATTACAAATGTTGCTACTGATGGTTGGGAAGAAAGGAAGGACAGAAGAAAGGAAGGTAATGAAAGGAAATATCTGTGATAGATTGGGGAAATACATTACAATATGGTAGTGTGTGATATTGATGTGGATTATCATTTATATAGATATGAATTGCTCAATAGGCTAAAAAGGCTAAAAAGATGGAGGAGTAGACACTAATTTTTAAGGAGACCAGATATTGTTTCCCTTTAAAAGTGGGCCTTTAAGAAATGAATTTCCCTCTATTACTGATGAAGAACATTTGCTGAAACATTTTGTCATTTCACTGATTGTTCTTTGTATATCTCTACCTCTGCCTACCCACCTCCAACACTGTGCAAGCCATTTATCTAATATTTTTCCAATTTACATGTCAGTCTGACCTTTTCAATTGTAAGCTGAGAATAAGCATCTTGGCATCTTACATACCTCGTCCAGCATTTGGCACATACAGTTATCCAATACATGTGGAACAAATTACTTTATGGGAAAAAAACAGATGGATCATAAAAACTTGTAGGTATATCCCTTCCTTAGGTAAGACTTCCCTTCTAAAAGCACAATCTAGCTTCCTGCTCTGGAGCAGCCCTCAGGAGAGCTGATGGGAGATGCCCCTTCCTCTCATCTTAGACAAGGAAATGGCAACCCACTCCAGAATCCTTGCCCTGAGAATCCTATAGACAGAGGAGCCTGGTGGGCTACAGTCCATGGGGTCGCAAAAAGTCAGACATGACTGCATGCATGCTGTGACCCCAGACCTGACTGACAACTGACTCTGCTTCCATTTAAATAAGTAAGGATCCCAGGAGAGGCGGCACCACAGGCCCTGCCTCAGATCTGCCAGGAAAACAGTCATATCATGTCCCTAAAGAGGGGCAAAATGAGAATGACTGGTGAGCAACAGCCCTGGTGACAAATTAGTTTTACTAATAGTTTATGATTTTCAACTTGTGATATTTAGACTATGTCCCTATGGACTGAACGTTTCTGTTCCCCTAAAATTCATATATTTAAAGCCTAAACCCCTCAGTGGTATTTGCAGGTTAAACTGTTGGGAGGCAATTAGGTTTGGATGAGGTCATGAGGGTAGGGCCCTCAGGATGACATTAGTATCCTTATAAGAAGAGGAAGAGACACCAGAGCGCTCTCTGCACATGTGAAGACACGGTAGAGCAGGCCATCTGGAAGCCAGGAAAAGAACTCTCACCAGAACCTAACCATGTGGCACTCTGATCTGAGACTTCCCAGCCTCCAGAGATGTGAGAAATAAATATCAGCAGTTTCAGCCACCTGGCCTGTGGTACTTTACAGCGGTCCAAAGTGACTAAGACACTCACACCAACTTTTTCCCCTTGAAATTCACTCATATACTTGATTATGAGAACAAGTAGTGTTCCAAACCCTGGTTACAAATAATACTCTCAAAAATATGGCCACTACTGATTTTTTGCAGATGCTCCCAGTGCTGGGATACACTTCAGATGCATTATTTATTTGTCACAACCACCCTATGAGGCTGGTACTATTACCATCTGCTTTTTTTTTTTCTTTCTTAAACAGAGAAGGACTTGGAGCTGAGGGAAATGAATTCATTTGGCCAAGGTCACAGAGCAGTAAGTGGAGCAGCTGGGACTGAAATCTCAGAGAGCCTTTAATTTAGCTAGGGTACTTAAAAAAAATATCAAGGTATGTGCATCCATAGAACCTCCAAGGTAGATGTCAACAATTGATGGTAAACTGATTGGAGAGGCCACGTGAGATTTTTTGTGTTTTTTAACACAAAGAGGTGCAGTAACTACTCATAAGGCCCTCCTGGCGCTGCTGGCTGTGGTGCGTAGGTGTTGTGGGGTGAACACAGTCAGTTCCTCTCCTTCCTCCTCACTCCAGGAGTGAGGAACCCTCCTTCCCTCTGTCCTCAGCATGTCAGCAGGGAAGGTTTCACTGTGGCCAGCTCATGTCCTAGGCAGGAAAGAATCAGGCACCACTGATTTTCAATTTATAACTCTTCAATAATTGAGGGCACCAGGAATTAAAGAAAATCCACTAGGATTAATCCAACTAGCTTTCCCAGAAATAGAATGTATCTGTGGAATCTGTTTCTGTAATATCTCATTAATTTTTCAATGTTCCCAATATGCTCGACACTGACTGCAAACTGGGGCATACGCTTGCGCAAGTTTTCTCCATCAAGTGAGCTGTGTCAAGCTATAAATTTGGAGCTGTAAGGCATCACAATATTAGGACTGCTTTGTTTTCTTGCAGAGCTAACTAACCACCGGCAATTAGCACTGTATCACTGTACCAAGTGGCATCATTTGGCAAGTCCTGTATCCACCACTACAAATGTGATGATATAATTTAAACTTCATGTGCCATCTGCTGTCACAAGAAGATAAAGTATAATGAAGAGGCTTTTCAGACATTCCTCCATTTCCCAGCTACTGGAGGCTTAATTAAAACAAAAACGACAATTGCTCAACACTCACCACTCCTCTCTTGGAGAAAGGCCATCTTGGCTTTTTGGATTCTGGTGGGTGAAGAAATTAGAGAAGATATGTTAGTACTTTGAGGAACTAGTGACAGATCAAAGCAGTGCATTACAAAACCCACTTTTCCAAAGGAGCCAAACAGAATTTTTCCTGCTTTAATTCTCCTTGTCTTGAGAATGCACAGAACGAATATATATATTTATGCAGTTCAGTGAATGAAACAATGTTGCAACTGAAAGGCTGGTGTTCTATTGTTACCTTCTGGTGATACTGTCCTGTTTCAGCCTCTTTTCCCCCTACCACACAAGGAGAAATCTATAAAATGCAATAAAATGCTGCATAATTAATTTTAGACAGAGTTATATAGGACTTTGGGGCTGAAAGGGCTTCATTTTAACACTGGAAACCACCCTAGCATATAATCCCCAGGTGTGGATGAGTGCAGACTCCTGAAATAGGGGGACATCAACATATCACCAATCTTTAGATCAGGGGCTTATTGTCTTTACTGGATATCATCCACATAGTCTTTAGGAGTTGCCTCAAATTGAGAAGTCATTCAGTAACACATTCTTTTGATGATCGAGAAGTAAAGAGATTAGATTGTGGATTCTTGATTTTTATGTCATTTTCATTAATTTTTAATGCAACCCAGAAAAAAGCTGTGAATCATCTCTCAGGTTTAGGTGAGATGTTCTGATAATTCCACACACAAAATGGATGTCTTAAAGGTTTGTCTCTGTTTCTACTAATTCATCAGGAGATTCTGCATAATATTAATACTTCCATCAGATGAAACCATTTACCAAAAAAGAGTGTGTTTGTGGGACTTTTTCCACTGGAACCCTGGAATCCAACCAACTATCTTGCTCATCCTGACCACCTTATTGATCTTTCTAAAGGGGAGATTAGGTGGAACCTCCCTTAGAGACAAATCTGCTTTACCACTCCCAGCCTTCAAACGTCTGGTGGTAAATTATGATGTTCAAATTGAACTGCGATAACTGTGGTCTCTGGACAAGCACCATATGAGACCATGGTTTGGGGACATGAGGACTCTATTCTAAACTCCTGGAGACGAGGGCGTACAGCGATATGGTGAAGAATGCTGCACATTTTTCATTATGTGGCATCTACTGTGATGCCAGGCACACCCACCTAGCAAAGAACAAAGAATATCATGCAGCAATTGTGACCTTGTTCTTCAGTATAGTGAATCTCAACCTTTAGCTGGTAAAAGAATCACCTGGGGGGCTTATTAAAACAGATACTGCTGGGCCCCATTCCCAGAGTTTCTAGTTCAGAAGGCCTGGCATGGGACCCCAGAATTTTTCAGACAATGCTGAAGCTCTTCATCTGGGAAGTACTGCTTTAGCTGTTACCCAGTTTAGAGCATTTGCAAAGCATTACAGAACATGGTCTAACTCCTAAGGCTACACTGTGGTTAGAAGTCGCTTTAATGTCAAGGGGCCTGGCCTTGAGTCCCTTGAATGCCTTTTTGTGTGTTCATTTGGGTGGCCATATCCTGTGAGACAGATAGTCACTTGGATTGTTGTGTCATCTAAGACAGTAGATGTGAAAGGGCTCTATAAAGATTGAAGGGCTATACGAATGCTATTTATACTTTATTCACTTATGGCTGAGTTCCACACATAAGACTACGGCTGCTTGTACAACAGGAGGTTGATGCAGGCTGGTGGAGAGCATACAGGGCTAGCTAGCAGTCAAGAGTCTGAATCCCATTCCTCTGACACAGACCAGCAGACACCACGACTAGGTCACCTTTCCTTTCTGGGTCTCGCTAGGCACACATGGGAAAGAGGAAAGAGCTGGCTGGTTTTCCAAGTAGGCTGCCACAGGTTGCCCCTGGCTTCAGGGCAATGCCTTGGAGGTGAGTCTTTGGGACTCAGCCCATTTTCAAGCACTGAAACTCCATCTGGATCTGTTTTGTAGACTGGATTTCCAAGTAAGGATTCTTCTGTAAAAAAGGGCTCTGCTAAGAACAAAGCCAGTTTAAAAACTACCAGGGTGAATGATAATCTTAAAGTCTCCTTTTAGCTCTGAATAGCTACCATCAGGACCATGGGAATGTGTCCCGAACAACGCAACTGTTCTTTTTTCCCACAACTGACTTCAAAATGCAGAAGATTCACCCTTAAGGCTGCCTCTCTCTAGTCTGCTCTAACAGGAATCTTCTGTCACCAGGTCCTTTGTCTCCACATAGTACCACCCTCATTGGAGACAATGGTGTAAGACTGAAGGTCAGGAGCAGGGGGTGGATTACAGCAACGGTAGGGATGCTACCCACCAGCCCAGAGAGGGCATTCTGCTCCAGGACGGTGACCATCACTTGGTGTACCTGTTCCAGGTCCTGGACATGGGGTATATTATTTGACAAGAGGACCTTTTGAGGAAGGTCCATAACTTATGCCTCTCTGTAAGTGGGATGCCCAATTCAGTTGGTTCCCATAATTCATGGCTGATGCTTGTCCTTGTTGGTGAGATATCTAACTAGTGCCCATGTTCTCGTAGTCATTAAATATTCTGTAGATATCGTCTGCTTATTATAATATCCATCCCATAGCAGGCAGGTAAATAAAAGCTGAATGGACAGGACCTGAATTCAGCAGCAGAAGTGGATGGCACAGGTAGTCCGCAGCTCCAGCTGACACCAGAAGGTCCCCGGGGAACACCTCAAGGCCAGGTAAGTTGAGCACCACAGAACTCCTCCTGTGCTCGTAGAACCTGTGTTCAGGAGATGGAAGGAGAGTGCTTATAGCTGACATGCAGGGAGGGCTATCACTCAGACCACCCCTGGGTACTCAGAAGTGACTGCTGGCATCTTGATTAATGCTGGCTTTCTTAGGAGGCCACTCCAGGCATGGAGGGCTGTGATGACCCATACAACCCATGTTTGACACCTTTTTAAGCCTTACTGACTGTTTTTGGGTTTTGACTAACCCAAAGCATAAGAGTTTACCTGTTAAGTGTCAACACAAACATACCAGACATGTTCCGACTCAGGAGGACACTAGGAGAAAGCCTTTAAACACAAGAGTCTTTGCAAGTTACTCATGTGGCCTCAGAGGGAACAGGATGCATTGGCATGGCCACTACACACACCCCTAGATATCAGAGGCTGGTTGTTTAAAGGCAACATTTTTATTTTTCCCAGGGAAAAATGGCAACTGGTGTTGGAAAAGCTTAGCCAACAGGCCTATCTACCTACTCCTTTCTTCTACCCTATTTCATGAAACTTCCTATCTGTCGGATGTGCACAAAATAAATGGTTGACATCAGACACAGTGCGGAGTAGCCGCAAAATCACTAGGCATGTGATCAGTGATTTCTAAGGAACAAAATGAGTAAGGAATTACAGCATTCAATTGCAGGGATTTTCAGTTTCCCCGTCAGAGCTGTTCAGATATTCCTTTAGTCTCTTCTGAGGATGAGGGAATGCAATCCCCTCTACTTACCAACCTATGTAATCTCTAAATTCCCTTTTTAATCAAATAGCTTAGCATATCATTTACTTTATATACAGAGGAATTTTGTCTCCAACAAAAAGTAGAGCTGTGAGTTTGCCTTGAAAGTTTGGAGTCTGGGTCTGTCATTTTCCTTTGGATATTATGATTTGAGTATTGCCACGCAGCTTCCTCCTCCAACAAAGAGGCCTTGCCTGGAGCCCCTTGAGGCTCCCTAGGCCAGTCCTTCCTCTGATCCTTCCACTTTCCCACCTACCTACAGTGTGAGTCCTCCACGCCTTGTAGCCAAGTGCCATGCTGCTGACTTTTTTGCAGGATTGATGCCCTTTCTGCCTGTACTTTCATCTCTTGTCTCATAATTGAATATTCTTGGCTCTCATGCCCTTCTTCCTATCAATATATCTGCTGCTGGGGTCCTGCTCATGTCCTGTCAGGCCTAACATGCTGTTGACCAAAGCTTGGTATTAGAATAGCCAGTGGAATTTATTTTATTACCCATCCCCAAGTCCTACCTCTTGGCTTCTGATAAAGTAGGTCTAAAGGTGGACCACTGCATCTGCGGTTTTACCCAGCTCCTTAGATACTCAGAGTTGGAGAACAACTGATTTTGAGAATACAAGTACCTTGATACAGGTCTTTCCTACCTTTAAAATATATTTCAAATTCTCAGCCTTTGCTAAAAACATTTTAAATCATTTTACATATGAACAGTAGGACAAGTTGTATGGGCATGTCTAATTAGTGAATAACCTATGTCTCATAAATTCCTACAAAATCTATGAGGTAAGAATGCCTCAGACTCTGCAGACAGATGACAGAGGCATAAAAGAAAGTTAACTGTCAGTTATAAAAGCTTGCTTCCTCTAAGAAGTCTCCCCTGATGCTCAAAGAAATATTTCTTCATATTTGTGTGCTGGCATCCCCTAGACCAGGTCCTCAACGGCTTCCATCTGTATTAACACAGTTGTCTCATCACTTTTATCTTCACCTTCTGCTCCATCATTTTGGTTCTATCCCACATCCAGTCACTAAATATAAGTTATCCAAAATATAAGTCTGGCCCTAGTCCTTCCTAGCTTCAGATAAACACGTTTTTAAAGTATCCATACAAGCCTTCCATGAATTGGCCCAGTAACCTTCCTAATATTCTTTACTTTGCAATTTATTCTCTGGGAATGGATTGTAATTTCCCACACAAAATGTTTCACATGTCAGTGGCTTAACTGGGAATGCTTTGTACTCTCTCTGCCCTCTCCAAACCTGTCTAACTCCTATTCATCTCATGAGATTTAGGGCCATGGATTATCTAAGGAACTTGAAAGGAAATTACTTAGATAAAATCAGGCTCAGATTTATTCAATTAGCTGCATTTCCTAGGATTTAAAAATTTATTTTGACTGGCCTCTCTCTGTTCTTTTTAAATTGGAAAATTTTAGAATAATGTTGCAGAACTGCTAGCTATTAAGCCAGTGTGCCTGCCCTTGTCAAATCACTGCTTGTTGGGGTGCCATGTGCCGAGTTAATGCACTGACAAGCCCTGATTCCCTTGCAGCTAGCAGAGGCTGTGTGACACAAATTTGGCCAATGAGATTTAAACCAAAGTTTCAGGGTGTGGCGCTTGGGAAAATTTTTCAAAGGGGACAGAGGTGGCTAGATTCGCCCGTTTCCCTTATTGTTGTCATGAACATGGCTTGATACCTGAAAGTATACCAGTAATCTTGCAAATAAAACAGCAGAACCGGAGAAAAGGAGCCTGACAGGATGCCGACGTCTGTCCTGGCTTGGTCTCTGGTTATGTTACAAGAGAATATTCTTTATTTGCTTATGTTGTTCTAGTTGGGTTCTGGTATGCAGACAAAGGCTGGCTTAACTGACACACATCTCCTCATCCTGGACTTCCTTCTCCAAGAATTCCGCACTCTCATTTGACTTTCTCACCACCTATTTCTGATGAGGTTTTAAACAAAATCATTAGAGTTGCAATTTTTCACAACTCTCCCATTTGTGTTATTTGCCAATCTAATGTCCATGGTGGTTATGAGGATGGAGGGGTCTGAGTTAAGTGGAAGCTGGAAAACTTACAGTAATTTGAATGAGAAATGTAATTCTAGTTTCTTCATTTTGCAAACAGAACACTGGAACTGATATAATGAATTAGCAGTACATAAATCCAGCCAGGAATTTTCACAGTGCTATCCAAAAGGAATTAGGTAGCATAAACTACTTGGAGCCCCAAGAGGTCCCCTGAAAACAAGTATTAGAAGCTTCCCTGTGAACTTGATACTGTTCCTGATAAAGACCCTGGAAACATGTAATGAGGTTTGGTATTTATGGGGATAGAGGGGATTGGAAAAAATACAGTAATTTAAATAGGAAATGTAAGCTACGTAAACTTTGGGGGAAAAAGTTTACTCTTTTGAGCGTAAACTCTAGATGGTATACAATCTGCTAAGTACTATGAATTTGGCGAAGATTCTATAAGCTATTTTTATATTCCCTTGGGACTCTGAGAGGACATAATGAATGGTGGAATAGAAGAATCAGTCTTCCCTGTCCTCCTCCAAGCTGACTTAGGCATTTGTCTTCCATGCTTCTATAGTTCTCTAAAACAATGGCTAAGAATGTGGAGTCAAACTGCCTGGATTTTAATCTTAGCTGAGTGACCCTGACTGAGCAAGTAACCTCTCTGGTCCTGACTGCCATTTGTGAAATGTAGACTTTAATCACACCTACTTTTTTTGTGAAGATAAACTGATCAACATACAGCACTTAGATCCATGACAGGAACTTAGTAAGCTGTCAGTAAATGTGATTATGTTGGTTGTCGAATATACTATAACATCATGTTCTATTTATGTGTCTGTTTATCCTACTAGAATGCCATCTCCTTCTATTTAAGAAACATGTCTTTATCATTTGTGTCGGTGGGTGCTCCTTTAGAACTCAGTCCATGGATACTGATGAACATGAATGAATAAAAGACTCTTCTGAGGTTGTCCTCCTTTGTGGAAAGTATCTTACTTTACAAGGTAGTTGTGCACATTCATGTCTTATCTACTCCCCTCTTACCCTAAGTTCCTACCTCCTGGTCTAAATCCTTGTCTTCAGTAAGGGATCGATAAATATTTCTTGACTAAATGAATAATAACCAAACCTGTGCACACTGAGTCATTGCTCTCCCTTTCTGACACAATCTTCTGCAGACTGTGTACTGCAGTAATAGCTAGCTACTCACTGTTTAAACTTACCCTGCACCTCATGCCTCCATGACTTGGCTCAGGTAGTTCCCATCTGCCTGCCTATCTCCACTCTGCCAGGGACACACACTCATAGGCATCACTAAATTCTAGCTTAGATGCTCTCCCTCCAGAAATCTTTTCTAATCCACCCAAAGAGAGCCACCTTGCCCTACTTCCTCCCACTTCCTCCCACTTTGCCTCTACAATGATTTCATTGAAGGCTCATGCTGTGTCTTATTATCACAGACTTTAAGCATCAAGTATAGAACCTGACATAGAATAGATAACCAAATAAGCTTGTTGAGTAAACAGCCATGTTGATCTATAGAATGATATACAGATAAATTCCAAATGAATTTGCTCTTCCACTCTGGATCACAAATGAATAATTGTATGCATACACAATACACAGAATGCAATTTGAGTTCCTCCACCTTTAAAGGTGATTCAGTTACCCCTATCCATTTCTTCCTTATCTGGCATACCTGCTGACATGCTACATCCTTTTGGGAGCACATTAGGGCAGGCTTTGGCATTCAGTGTGCACACATGGAACAGAGGGAAAACAACTGCCTTGTACTAGGCTTGAGTGATGACCTTGGCCTTGTTGCCTTGGTGTCTAAAACCCAGGGATGCTCATTCTAGAAAGGTAGGTATGCCCATGGAATGGTGTAACAGAAGCTCTGATGACATTCTTGTGTTCATCAGAAGAGGGAATGGGTTAATAAAAATATCAAGAATTACAGCTGTAACCATATGGAGACCTAGGAAAACAGTAAGAAAGAACATTTGCACATAATGAAGAGACACGAATTGGTGCAGAAAACCTGCCTCGGCATCACTTGTGCCTGGCAGCAGACTAGATTTCTGGGCACTCTGCACAGGAACCCATGCCTGTATCAGCCAGAGATGCTCAGATTATTGGATTAGTGATGTTAATGCAGTTGCAATGAATTCAGAATGACTTTGCATTTAGGTCTCATGGGGGGAGAGGTGCTGGTGGTTCCAAAGTGAAAGTGTTAGTCACTCAGTCATGTCTGACTCTTGTGACCCCATGGACTATAGCCCACCAGGCTCCTTGGTCCATGGAATTATCCAGGCAATAATATTGGAGTGGGTAGCCATTCCCTTCTCAAGGGGATCTTCCTGACTCAAGGATCAAACCTGAGTCTCCTGCAATGCAGGCAGATTCTTTACAACTGAGCCACCAAGCAAGCCCAACCTACTTCTTTTAGTAACTGCTAAAGGATAGTAACCTCATCACTGGCCTTATAATAGCTGTCCCCACAATGGGGCTGACCACAGATCAGCCCAGACTAATTGAATAAGAATCTGAATGTGTAATGTCAGGCCAGAATGTTTTAAAAGTATCTCTAAGTATTTCTGATAGCTGTATCAGGATTCTGTATCTTATTTTTGCTATTCTAAATGGGACCGCTTCTTTTAAGACACAGCATGTAGGGTCACTGTGTCCAGTTCTAAATTGATTACTTCCTGGAAGCAATCACTGTAATAAATTCAGACTTATCTCCCTTCCCCGAACGAAATGGTAATGTACATGGGGTCATGGCATCCTGTGTGAAGAGGGTGTGGAAGAGAATTTTTTGGTACCCAATTTCCTCAGAGGAAGATTAAACTAAGGAATGAGCTGAGAATAACTGCAAAATGTTTGGGGTGTGGCTGGCTGGCATGCCATTGTCACTGTTAAGTACTGTATAGTTTCTTGCTACCCTTTAGCAGTTTGGAGAAGCACACTAAACAAACAACTATGAGAAACACTTTTTTTTTTTTGTCTTTTGGTTCTATGCTTGGCTATTCTGGTTCTTTAAGGATAAAATTCTGGACCCAGGAAGTTGTATAACTAATTGGGTGTCTGACCCAGACTTCACAGTCTTCTTTGGCTTGCCAGACCCCCACCTCCCCTGCACCCAAACGCAGACAAAACCACACTTTCACTAACCCTGAGTTGTGATGCCCCAGGCCGGTCAGATCTGAAGGAACTAGTCCCATGGTTGCTGGAATAATCTTGTCTCCTTTCTGGTACCAGAAATTCTCCTTACTCTGTCTTCCGCTGAAGATCTGAAGGTCCATGGTGTGGGCTGGGGTGGCAACAATGTAGAGAATCCAGAGAATTTTCTCCCACAGTTGAGCAAGCCACACACCCAGGCATCACATTCAGCAATGAGCCTGTGATCACATGTCAGTGCCATAAAAGTTTCTGGCTGGTAGAAATGTGTCCCTCAGTGGACCTCAAATACATAAATTTTGTGAAGACTAGATTGTTCATGCTGCACATTATTCTGACTTAAAGTCAGCGGGCACTTCCTGAGCATCAGCTCTTACTGGACATTTTGTTAAGAGCTTTACATGCACTAACATTAATTTTCACAAGTACTCTATGAAGTGGAAATTACTGTTCTCATTATAGAGCTGAGGAAAAGTGAAACTTAGAAGGACAGATAGGCATTCACTTAAGGTCTCACTGTTAGTGAACAACAGAGCAAGAATTCAATTTAAATACCCAAGTCAGACTCCAAAAAGACCTGGAAATACGAAGAAGAGAAAACGGTACATGAACCATTTAAGATATTGGTTTTTTTTTTTAAATTGATATATAATGATGGTTACTATTTTAGATAAGAACCCACCTGCAATGAAGGAGATGTGGGTTCAATCCATGGTTTGGGAAGATCCTCTGGAGAAGGAAATGGCAACTCACTTTAGTGGAGGAGGAGCCTGGGGGTACTCTGTCTATGGAATTGCACAGTCCAGGGGGTCACAAAGAGTAGGACACGACTTAGTGACTAAACACCACCACAGTGGGTTGAATGGAAAATCCTCTACCCCCCAAACACATGTCCATCTCTTCAGCGCTGGAGCCTGTGATCGTGTTATTTGTAAAAGGGGCTTTTGCAGATGTAATTAAAAGACTTTGAGATGAGATTATTTTGGATTATCTGGGTGGGCTCTAAATCCCATGAAAGTGAAGTCGCTCAGTCGTGTCCGACTCTTTGCAACCCCATGGACTGTAGCCTACCAGGCTCCTCAGTCCATGGAATTTTCCAGGCAAGAGTACTGGAGTGGGTTGCCATTTCCTTCTCCAGGGGATCTTCTCGACCCAGGGATCGAACCTAGGTCTCCCACATTGCAGGCAGATGCTTTACCGTCTGAGCCACCAGGGAAGCCCCCTAAATCCCATGACGTGTGTACTTATAAGAGATACCCAGAGAAAAGACAGAGATGAGAGAAGGCCAAGTGAAGACAGAGGCAGATGATTAAAGTGATGCGGCCACAACCAAGGAATGCTTGCGTGAAGAAGCAAGGAACAGTCCTCCCCGACAGCTTCCAGAGGAAGTGTGGCTCTGCTGACACCTTGGCTTTGGACCTGTGGCTCCCAGAACTCTCAGAGTGTAAAACGTCTTTTGATTTAAGTCACTAGTGAGTGGTACTTTAATATGAAACCACAGGAGACGAATGAAGTGGGCAATACAACTGAGTGGCAGGTTACCCAACTTAGGACTGCGATTCCCAGCCCTGATGTTCATCATGTGTGACCTTGGCATGTTGCTTCCCAAGCCCTCAGCTTCCTTATGTGGAGAACAGCTGTGAGTGAGACCCTTTCCACTCCTCATGATCTGTGAACCAAGGGTTTAGGTTTGCTATTATTCTCCCCACCAGTGGCCAGTGGGTGGGGCCGTAATTATGTGATGACCTTTACCTTGGCAGAAATGTTTAAAAGATGAATAATAAAAGCTCCTCCTTTAAAAACAGGACAAACACATCTTTGGCATTTTTAAAAAAAGATTCCATGGGATTAACATACAGACACCACTATATATAAGATAACAGGAAGAACCTACTGTATAGCACAGGGAACTATACTCAATATTTTGTGATAACCTATATGAGAAAAGAAACTAAAAAAAAATGGATCTATGTATAACTGAATCCTTATGCTGTATACCTGAAACTAATACAACATTGTAAGTCAACTATCCTCCAATAAATTTTTTTTAAATTGCAGTGAAGAAAAAAAAGATTCCTTCTGTACAGTGGGGTTAAACCAAGGACTAGTGGCCTCTAATTCCCAGGTGCAAATTTTAAAGAAAAACAAAAGATCCTTTGAGAATATGAGTGGGTAGCAACTGAGGGTAGCAACTGTCCTATAGTGATACGTATTAATAGAATAAAAATCTTTTGAAGTTTAGTAAGATAACACAATGTTGTTGTTGTTTTTCTTTTATCAGGCAGGCTTATTAGGCCTTGTTTTGTCTGATACTAAAATTCATGATAAATGTACCTTTTCCAGCAGGTGGTTTTCCAACAACTGTGTGACTGGAAAAAGTTTAGTTCAGTTCAGTCACTCAGTCGTGTCTGACTCTTCTCGACCTCGTGGACTGCAGCATGCCAGGCTTCCCTGTCCATCACCAACTCCCAGAGCCTACTCAAACTCATGTCCATCACATCGGTGATGCCATTAACCATCTCATCCTCTGTTGTCCCCTTCTCCTCCCGCCTTCAATCTTTTCCAGCATTGGGGTCTTTTCCAATGAGTCAGTTCATCTCATCAGGTGGCCAAAGTGTTGAAGCTTCAGCTTCAGCATCAGTCCTTCCAATGAATATTCAGGACTGATTTCCTTTAGGATTGGCTGGTTGGATCTCCTTGCAGTGTTCTATTTTAAGAACCATAGTATTCTACCTTATGCAAGAGGTATAGTACAAATTGGAATGCTTGCTTATAATTGTGAGTTGATTACATAGGAACAACCAATTAGAATCAGTAACAATCTTTAAAAAAGTCCCCTTTAAAAATAATCAATAGAGAAATGACAACTCAATTGCCACTTATGGAACTATAGCTCTCTTGGTTAAGGTCTGTGAAACATTTTTTTTAATTATGAGTCTGTCAAGATTGTTAGAAACTTTTCTTTACATGTTTGACTATAATTTCCAGTTTTCTACCAAAATGTTCCACTTTCTACCAGAATGTTACCAAAACCCATCTGAGAAGGGAAAATGTATGGGGAGCCTCTAGCTTACTCTCCAGGGCCTGGCACAGAATGGCCACTCCATGAATGTGGGATGAACAAATGGGGCTCATCCCAACATGTCACTTTGAACACAACCAAGACAAGCTTTGGAGTTCCAACCGCATGGAAAACACACCCTGCTGTGACATCTTGGGCTCAATCAGTGACAGTTATTAAATCCGCAGGTGTTCAGAGCAAAAGAGGAGCTGCCGGTACCAAGAACGGCCTAGAACTCTGTCTTTTGAGACCACTGCCTGTTCTAGACAAGAGTCAAAATAATTCCCAGTATGAGACTTTCCTGGTGGTACGGTGGACAAAAATCCATCTGCCAATGCAGGGGACATGGGTTCAAACCCTGATCCAGGAAGATTCCACATGCCAAGCACACAGCTAAGCCCGTGTGGAGCCTGCTCACTCTAGAGCCCGTGCTTCGCAACAAGAGACGCCGCCACAATGAGAAGCCAGTGTGCCACCATGAAGAGCAGCCCCTCCTCTCTACAACTAGAGAAAGCCCAAGTGCAGCAATGAAGACAAGGACAGCCAAAATTAAGTAAATAATTAAATTTAAAAAATACTAGTCCGTTAAAAAAAAAAATACCACCCAGTATGATCAAACCATAGTCATAAAAATCCCCAACAACCCAATAAACACTCAAAAGATGAACACAGAACTGATTAGGAAGGTGGCAGAGGTTGAAAAGAGCTAGAGGGAAATAAATTGCTGGAGGAGAAAACTTCCAAAAAGGGATGATACAATTCCCCCTACCAGGCTTGACCTAACCTAACTAATCAACCAATGCACTTCCTTTTTTCCTTCCTTAAAGTTTCATTGAACATCTACTATGTGCCAGGTGGTGTTCGAGACATTAGGGATATGCTGCTGCTGCTAAGTCGCTACAGCCATGAGCAAAATAGGCACAACTCCTGCTGTGATGGTGTTTACACTCTGGGGGAGCTGATGCCAGTGCAAGAATAACACACGGCTCCTGATGTGAAAGGAAGCTGCCAGTTCCCACTCTAGCCTCCAGCCAGGCCCAGATCAAGAAGACCTCCATGACACCCTGAGGCCTCTAACTAATTAACAGTTTTCACATATCTCATCACAAGGGAAAAAAAAAATGTAACTACACGTGGTGATGGATGTTAACTAAACTTATTCTGGGAATCATTTTGCAACATGTACATATTTCAGATCATTATGCTATACACCTTAAACTTATATAATGATCTATGTCAATTATACCTCAATGTAATTGGAGGGAAAAAGAAAACAAAAATATATATTATGGAGGGCTGAGATTTACAGCAACTACTAAAGCCTGCGCACCTAGAGCCTGTGCTCCGCAACGAAAGAAGCCACCGCAGTGAGAAACCTGCGCACTACAACTAGAGAGAGCCTGTGTGCAGCAACGAAGACCCAGTGCAGCCAAAAATAAAGCAGTGGGTACATGTAAACAAAACAAAAAAATGCAAACAGTGATTAAAAAACCAACATGCCATCTAATAATTAGTAGTTACTAACTTTCTACCAAGATTTCACACTTAACGGCTGAGACAGTGCTAGCTATACAACAGGTTTTAAGTAAAAGTCTGGGAAGGATTTAACATTATATTGAATTTAATGTTTGGACTCATCAGATGAACTTCCTGTGATTTATCATTTCACTCTGGGGTCAGAATATTTTAGAAAGAGTAAGTCAGTGATCTGCATACAGAAAGTGCCAAATGAATGAATGACTCAATTTCTTAAAAAAGGTAAATGTGAGTTATACTATTTATCTTATCAAAAGCTTACTAGATGGGTACTATAGTTGACCCTTGAATGACACAGGTTTGAACTGAGCAGGTCCACTTACATGCAGATTTTTTTTTCAAGAAATACTACAGTACTTACACCATCTTTTCTTGGTTGAATCCGCTGACTAATGAACCTCAGATAACGAGGGCTAACTATAAAGTTATATGTGGATTTTGGACTGCACAGAGGGTCAGCGTCCTGAACCCCTGTGCTGTTGAAGAGTCAGTTGCATTTGCATCTCCACTCAACAGATGAGGGAAGCCACAGGGCTTCCCTGTTGCTCAGATGGTAAAAAGTCTGCCTGAAATGCAGAAGACCTGGGTTGGATCCCTGGGTTGGAAAGAGTCAGGTGGGCTACAGTCCATAGGGTCGCAAAAAGTTGGATACTACTGAGCGACTTTCAACAGATGAATACTTTGAGGTTTTGAGTTGTTCAGATACTTGCCCAAGGTCATGCTGCCAGAGAGAAGTAAATATAGGATTCAAACCCAGGGAGTTTGATTCCAGTAACTCTTAATATTGTGTTGTGCTGCCCCTGCTAAGGGCAGTTCCAGATGAAACTGGCTTTAGATGACTCTCCAGATACTTTATTGGTATTCAGAGTTTTTGTCTGGTCTCTTCCTTGTCATTTGGTTTTCATGTTTTGGATCTATTTAGTTTTTTTCTGATTACTTTTGAGCACTGGAAGGTTAGTCTGTTCTCATAAATGTAGTATGTTTATTTTCCTTCTCAGTTTCAGGGCTCATTGAAAAATTAGGTGGGACAGACAGTTTTCTGGGAAGATTGATTTTAAGCTGGTGTGAGGAAAGTGTGTCTGTCCACAAAATCTCCGCCCTCCTTGTTTCATGTTTAAAATTCCAGTAACATGGTTTTATTGCTTGGCTTCAAGTCATGTCCTCTGTCAAAATTCAAATACACCAGGGACAGGTACGTAACACTGTATGCCAAGCAGCCTGCCACCCTGCCTGTCATCCTTCCATCTGTCCTTTACTTCAATAAATATTTTGGAGACAGACTCTAGCTGAGTAATGGCTGTTGAGATGAAGTGTAAAGTAAGTGGTCTCTGCCCTCAGAAAGGTCTTCTTTCTGAAAGAAGATGGATGTCAGAGAAACATATTTGTTTTAGATACTATGATGGAGGCATTTATGTGGCATAGGGAAATCCAAAAGGGGATAAATATACTGCTCTACTTGGAAAGATGAGTGTAGATATGCCTTAAGCTTGAAGTCCTTCACACTTTAGTAAGAATAAATTGTAAAGACTGTTTTCCAGGAAGTGTATTTTGGTGATAGGAGAAAGAGTTTGAAGTGAGTGTGAATTCACTGGAATGTTACACACAGACAGAGGAAACAACAATGAGAAAGAAATTCCATAAAGAAAAACTTGGAATCCAAATCTAACACTGAGCTTATTTCAGAACTGAGAGTAGATTGGGCCCTTCTCACTTACATAGCTTGCCCAACTGTCAGACTATGTGCTAAGAATTTGTAATAAAAGAAAAATTAGTTTTTCAAAAGGGCTACAAGGAAAGAAAACATTGCTGTGATTGACTGATGGCCACAGAAGCAAGCATTTCTTAACTGAATATACCAGGGTCAGCAAACCATTTTTTATAAAGAGCTAGATAGTAAATATTTCAGGCTTTGTGAGCCATATGTTCCCTGTAGTGGCTACTCAGTTCTGTGCTTACAGTGTGAAAGCAGTCATGGACAGTATTTAAATGAATATATGTGGCTGTGCTCCAATACAACTTTATTTACAAAAACAGGTGGTGGGTTGAATTTCTGCCATAGTTTGCTAGATCTTGGTTTATATCATTTCAAAGGCATAGTAAAAGCCAAAGTTAAAGGTTAAGTACGTTTTAAATAAAGTTTTAATAAGTTTTTGGAGGTGAGGCCCCTCAGTTCCCTCAATGGACAGCAAGGCCTCATGTAAAGAGCTCTTTACCTTACACTGTCTGACTGCATGGCCTGGGAAGTAGCCCTTAGAACAAATGACAGGAAGGAGAGAGGGAGCAAAAGACAGGCAGGCAGAGGATCTTTGTGCCAAAAACGGTTAGCTATTTACCAAAAACTCATGCTTTCAGTGAATTTTTTGATTTAAAAAGGTACAGATTGAGTGGTCTGTGGCTGGTGCAAAATTACTTAGTAGTAATGCTTGAATATTTATTAAACATATGAATAGTTTATAGTAACTTACTCTTTCATTTATACAAACATTGCCTACTTCATGCCAAGTACTGTACTAAGTCCTGAAGAAACAATGTTGAATAATTCTGGGTCATCACCATATACCAAGGTGTCCAAAATACTTCAACTTTGATTCCGTGTTGTGACTTTCTGTAACTCTTCATTATTTTGTATGTGATGGTGACATACTAAAACACCCAGCTTTATAAGGCTGCAAGCCCCCTGACCAAGTTTTCCCTCTGACTCACTGGAGGCTATTTCTGTTATTGCCTCACAAAGATTCTGCAGGTCGATAATAGTTACCTGCATGTTATCTTTTGCAAATGGTTTGGTGCACCCCATCAGTTAGCCTTTGGGTCTACTAACTCCATGTTACATGCAAAGTTGGACCGACTTTACGTGGTCTAGGAAGCATTCCTTGATTAAAGACTCTCAGATATAGATCTCCATCCATGATGCCTTCTCTAGTTAACGACCTACTCACAGTCTCTACTCAGATGTTCCATAGGTCCTCAAATTCAACATGTTCAAACTTTCATCCCACCCACCTACATCCCCTTCTCCCCTCTAAGGTTGCCTATATCAGTGAATGGAGCCATCTGCCACCCAACAGTGCAAGCCAGAAGCTTGGAAGTCATTCTTGACAACTTCCTCCCCCTCACCCCTTGTGGTCTACTATTTACAAATGGTAGGTGGTGGTATCTCCTAATAGTCTCCTGAACTGAGATATTTCTTTCTAATTTCACTGCCTTCACCAGAGCCTAACCCACCAACCTCTCATATCTGAATATTCTAATTGTTCTGCTAGAGTTCACTCTCATCAAAATCTCATGTCTACCCTATATCCATCTGATCACATCAATCCATTGAGTGGTTTCACACTGTTCTTAGGGTAAGGAACAAATTCCCTAAATACCCTATTAGACTCTGCATGATTGACTCTAATCAATACCATCTTTCCCTGAAACTATTCTCTTTTCACTTTCTCTGACACGTCTGAATTAGGTATCATTTTAGATCTTAATTCTGGTCTCCACCTGTAGAATATTTCCATTAATGGCCCCCTTCTTCACCAACCTTTGTATCCATATAGTTTGCCACTGGTGGCACATAATACTGGTGGCACATAACTTCTTGCCCTTGAGTTCAGGAGCGTGACTTGCTTTGATCAGTAGAATTAGACAAGGTACAGAGCTCAGGGTCCAAGAGGTCTTGCATATTTCCACTTATCCCCTTGAACTTCTCCCTTCAACATAAGAACATGCCCAGGGCAGCAATTTGGTCCCATGAAAAAGATGAGGGACACATGGAGTGAATTACCCAGCTGAGCTCAAGCAATATCAACTGACCCTCAATTAACACATAGATTTATAAGAAACAATAACTAGTTGCTGTTTTAAGGCACTGAAGTTCCAGCTGGTTTGTTACACAGAAATAACTAGTTGACGTGAATATAATACTTGGCATTTGCCTATGGCTTTGTAAATATTCTCTACCTAAGATACATCTAGGTCAACTAGCGTTAAAATCTACAAGAGTTAAAATCAACAAAGATTGCACAGATGGATCTCATCCTTCCTGCTATTAACAGCAAACTCTTGCTTGAGGATTGAGGGCCAGTAATAAAACAATGGCTAATTCCCTGAGGATGACTTTCCAAATGAAATGAAGGCTTTCCCACCAATCCTACAAATTGGGTGGATGAAACTGGGCTTGGATTTTTCCCTTTCTGCCACAGAAGCTCTTCATCCCTGAAAGAAATGGCAAATCCACTGGCACAGCTGGGCAACCAAGATGAAAGTCAGAGCCGGTTTCTGAAGTGACACAATCTACCTGCATTCTAGATAAAAGCACAGTCTGTTGTTACAGGCATATTAAAGGTTGCCTTAGATTTAAACAGCACATCTTGCTCCTTTTATCCTTGTCCTCTGAATTTCTCTTTGAAAAACTGCTGAATGTTCCTGGTCTTTACATCTTCTCTACCTGACAAGAACTATTACTAAATGGATGTTAATTAAACCACAAGGCCAAGTCATTGACAATTCAAAATGAAAACCATGGCCACTTGTGGCTGTTATACCCTATCCACAAATATCCCAGCCATGGTAAAATGCTGGGCTCTTAAAGGAGACTCTGGAAATTAATAGTTTCACCCATAATATTAAGAGTGACTTGGGGGCTGTAAAACAAATTACCCTGGTTAATACACCATTGGGTCTGCTATGTCAGAATAGAAGATGTAAAAGTAAAAAGTCAACAGCTTTCATAGCACTGGAGAAAATAAAGACACACATACCTGTACTGATGCAATTCTTCTCTCTGAAATAAATTGGAAAAATACACGTTTTAGTCTTGCTCAAACCCATTCAAAATTCCAAAGCAGACATCTTGAAGGGAGAGGTCATTAACTTCCCCAGTTATTAATGTTTTGGAGTTTTCTTTTTTGGGGGAGAAGGTTAGAACATTAGAAATGTGAATAATTTGTTCTTTCTGCCCTTTTAAACCAGCCACGCCTGGTGGCCTTCACACAGCCTGGAATTCCAAGAGAGCCACCTTTACTCTCTAATGCCTGAGAGACCATTTCTAATTCGAGTCCTTTCTTAAAGTGCCTTCAAGGATACTGAGGAAGAAAGTGAGCTCGACCTCCCTCTCCTTCCCCAAACTGCTGCACCCCTTTTACTTGACACCCAGCTGTCCTAAAGACTATGTGTTCCCCCAGCTCTGTGACTTCCTGTGTTGGCTCCCTCAAGGAGGCGCCGCTGCCTTGCCCCCCACCCTCGCCAATTTGGCAACCTGAAGACCTATTATGCTTTGCATTCACCAAATGAGAGGCAAGAGGCTTAAAGCTCTGTCACCTGAGGCCCGGGGGGTCCTGGGATGTGGCTAGGTGCTGAGTGGTCTCCTCTCCGCGGAAAGGAGGCCTGAGGAAGCGACCCCTCCTCGAGGTGCTGAGGCACGGCAAGGGCACGCTCTTTACCGGGCCCCATTTGGAGCTCAACCGACTCGGCTGCGTCGAGGGCTCTCTCAGAGTCCAGAGGCAATCTTGAGTAGAGTCTCAGGGGCCACAGGGAGTGAGAAGACTCCTCTGTGCTTTCACATACCTTGTTGGAAACGTGGCTTGCGGAGCCAGGAGACTCCTGCGAGCCGCCCGAGGTGAGCACTTCCAAAGCTACGCGCTGAGGCGGCGCATGCGCAGTGGCAGTGCCGTGCGCACCTCCGCGCACACTTCCGCAACCGCGGCTCCTTAACCTCCGCAAAGTGGGCGAGGTGGACAAGCGGCCAGGGGCTTGCCGGTCAAAGTGGAGAAGATTCCCCTGGTTCTGACAGTGCTTCTTCGACAGGCTTTCTAGGGAGTACGGAGGAGAGGCCTCGCAACCTGTAGGCTGCACCTCTGGGCGAGATGGCTCCATCTTCTCCATGCCACTAAGAGGCCCCGGTTGCTGGAAACTTCCAGGCGATGTCGTCAGAGTTGCTGTTCTCCTGCCCACACTGGGGTGGTTCCTTTTCCGTCTTCAGATGTCTCTGTTCCTCAGTGTGTTTCCATCCTTTTCTAGAGGATAATTGCAAGCAAGTGGCTGATCTTTAATAAGGGAGAGCAGAGTGCGAAAACTATTGCAAACAAGGAGATGCAGGTGAGAAAAAAGGTGTCTGAAATTTCGCATAGAAGCTTCTAGTTAGTCAGAGGAGCTAACGAATGCCTACTTAACATTAGTATATGTTATGTTTTGTAGGTTATTAAGATAAGTGAGTCCAGCCTTCCAATCTAAATTGTTTACGTTTTGAAATTTGTTTGTTACCAAATTAAGTCGTTTGGACCCTGCTCCCTGCCTCCTTAAGGGAGGGTTCTTTTTTTTTTTTCCCCAATGGGGTTCCAGTAGGTGAATAAGAAGCTCAAGCTGAGATTGACAAAGCGCAAGCTTTACTCAGTGGCCAAAGAATGACTAAGCAGAAATTATGTTCAAAAATCAATTTCTCGCCCTGCAGGTGGGCAACAGTGATTTTTTTTTATAAAAAAAAAATCCTTTATTCTGTGAGCTTATTGACAGTGATTTAAAGAATAAAAACAAAGGGAGGAGGAGTGAAGCTAATAATAGGGACACCTATGCATTAGTTTGGAGAAGGAAATGGCAACCCACTCCAGTATTCTTGTCTGGAGAATCCCAGGGACAGGGGAGCTTGGTAGGCTGCCGTCTATGGGGTCGTAACTGAGTCGAACACAACTGAAGCGACTTAGCAGCAGCAGCAGCATGCATTAGTTTACCCTGAAGGGTCAGGCCTTTTTCCAAGGGAGTGGGGTGCCACCCCCTTTTTATCCTTTTTTGATCTTTAATGTCTGGTCCTAGCAGCCAGTAGGTGTGTCATATACTATGCTAATGTTGTAAAATCAAGGTATGAGACTCAAGATCTGTTGGAGGTCAGATTCATGCCATCTTAGTCCCAGCTGGTTCCATCTGCTTTCTTGTTTGTATCTTCCTTTCTTATCTCTGGACCCTTTAACTTAAGCCTGTGTGTTCACTCCTGCTAAAGGCAGCGTGGAGTGAGTTGGCAGGTTTTGAGCAAGGACACTCCTACTGTACAATGGCCACTGATGTGGTGGTGGTAGTGGTTTAGTCCTTAAGTTGTGTCTGACTCTCTGGGACTCCATGGACTATAACCCACCAGGCTCCTCTGTCCATGGGATTTCCCAAGCAAGACGACTGCAGTGGGTTGCCATTTTTTCCTCCTTGGATCTTCCAGACCCGGGGATCAAACCTGAATCTCCTGCATTTCAGGTGTTACCACTGAGCCACCAGAGAAACTCCCATCAGTTGTTTAGGGGGTCATAATGTCAGACTCCAGAGAAGGCAATGGCATCCCACTCCAGTACTCTTGCCTGGAAAATCCCATGGACGGAGGAGCCTGGTAGGCTACAGTCCATGGGGTCGCTAAGAGTCGGACACGACAGAGCGACTTCACTTTCACTTTTCCCTTTCATGCACTGGAGAAGGAAATGGCAACCCACTCCAGTATTCTTGCCTGGAGAATCCCAGGGACGGTGAAGCCTGGTGGGCTGCCGTCTATGGGGTCGCACAGAGTCGGACACGACTGAAGTGACTTAGCAGCAGCAGCGGCAGCAATGTCAGGCTCTCCTAATTTTATTTAATTTTGTTATTTATTTATTGGGCATGGGTTTTGAGCAAAGATCTGGAGCAGCCTTGGCAACATTTATTGTTTGGTAAGGAAGCCTCCTGCAGTGCAGGAACTGCAGGAGCCTCTGGTACTATCCCTGGGTCAAGAAGATCCTTGGAGGAAGGCATGGCAACCCACTCCAGTATTCTTGCCTAGAGAATCCCATGGACACATGAGCCTGGCAGGCTACAGGCCATGGGGATATGAAGAGTGGGACAGGACTGAGGTGACTTAGCATGCATGCACTTTTTACTTAATATCCCTTCTAGATTCAAACAGGAGAAGGAAATGGCAACCCACTCCAGTGTTCTTGCCTGGAGAATCCCAGGGACAGGGGAGCCTGGTGGGCCGTTGTCTGTGGGGTCACACAGAGTCGGGCACAACTGAAGCGACTTAGCAGCAGCAGATTCGAACAAAAAAACTTTTAAAAATTTTGGTGATCTAAGAGAGTAAGAGACTTCTTGGAAGCCACAAAGCGCATCACTTTTTATTTCCATTTTAAGAGAATCAAATATACATTCAATTTACCTTACATTCTGCATGTATGTATGTATGATTGTATATATGTATGTGCTTTGGTATATACCAGGGATGTAAGAACAAGAAAAACAAGGCCCTTTCCCTCAAGGTTTAAACTACAAAATTAGACATGATTTCAAAGATAGTGATGCAAAGTATTTGGCAAAACACATTTTAGATTTTAGCCATCCCCATGTTTTGGAAAATAACTTGCAAATTTGAAAAGAAAAACCCAGATGTCACTCAGATGCCCAGCTTTTCATGTTTAGAGGTGCTTTCTATGGTTCACTAAGGCAGAATTACCTCGTATCTGTTCTTGTGTTCAGCAAATCTGATTCTTTCATTTGCCAACTTGATTCATGGTGACATGCAAATGACTTACTGCTATGTCATTATTTTGTAGTTTTCCATATGGAAAAAGTAGTTTCCTGTGGAAAAGCATCAATCCTTATCCATCTATCAAGTATTACTTAAGGGTCAACTCCTGATTATTTACACGTCTGATGTGGGACTGTGGAACAGATAATATAACCATCTTCCCTTGCCATGAGCAACGTGGGAAATGGTTTAAGATGATACATGGCCTGTTGGTTGAGGAATATCAGTAGATGACCACATATTCTGAGATTTCCAATAATAACTTCAGCAAGTCTATAATCCTTTATTCTGTTGGTTGCACCATGTGGCTTGTGGTACCTCAGCTCCGGGACCAGGGATTGAATCCACGTCACAGCAGTGAAAACACAGAAGCCTAACCAGTAGGCCATCAGGGATCTCCCAGTAAGTCTATTATTCTAAAGCAATCTGTAACCCTTCAGGAATGGACAGCCCAATTTTAAGGATAGCTAATTTGTTCTTTTAGTGCTGTATAATTTTAATTGCACTGACAATGCTTTTTAGTAGAACTTTTTCTACTGTGTATTATTTACATCCTCAATTTGATAATAGAGAATACTGGACACCTGTAAATTCTTGATGACCTGTCCTTGATTGTCACTCATGAGATTAGCTAATATGCACTATTATGACTATTTACTGTAGTTCTATGGAAACTACAGTAATTGCTGCAGGTTTTTATAGCATACGATTGTTTACCCCATATGAAATGGCCTCACACTGATGTACTCCCAAATTTTTAGTTATTAATTCTAATTATAGTTTTGTACTTGCCTATGGCAGGTTCTTTCATTTCTTTGTTTCTTCTAATCTGTTTCAGGCATAGAAGTCCAATGATCCTGTGTCAAGAGAATTAATAGGCTCTTAGATTTACTCTTATCAGTAAACGGGAGGAGCCCAAGATCATGATATTGTTATGACAATGCTGTGACATTGATTTAGGGGGACTCTATTCTCTTACATTTATTCCCTGGCTCTCCTCTGGTTGAAGGCCAAGTGAAACTACCAGATACTGGATTTTAGACTGGAGAATTGTTTAAGGAACTACTTAGATATCAACTGAAGTTAATAGATTCTTATCTACAAAAGAAACCTGAGACTCTTAACATTGGGTTTGCTTTGATATTTTGAGCCGAGTCTCAAATATTAACAGAGCTTCACGTGTAGAACAAAAATGCACTAGGTACCCTTATCGAGGGGGCAAAGGGAGACAATAATACCTGCTAGGAAACTCAACATTTTAGTTATGGTGAGGTTGAACTGGTTTTGATTTTAGATTTTAGGTAATTTCTGGCTGATACCATCTTCTTCATAGGAGAAGAATGATTACTAATGAAAACAGGCATATTAGGTCTCTTTTCAGGTCCTTTACTGGAGGGCCAGTTCCTCGTTCTCCTGACAAATGGCTGAGCTGAGGGCTGGAGTTACAGGTACTTCTACACATGTACACAACTGGGGGATTATGTTCTGTTTCTCAACAAAGCATTGTTATAATTCCAGCAGCAACATGGCTAAAGGAGTTCAGAATGTTTACATAGGTACTTGCATAATAGTTCTCTCAGAATTCTTAGTCCTTGGGTTTCTTGTACCTTCTTTCTTCTTAGAGGGATTAGGACATTGCTTCAAATTTCCTTCTAATTGTCCTGACTTAGGGTGTGGCAGTCAGTACGTGGTTATTATACCCAAGGGTCATTCAGTTCAGTTCAGTTGCTCAGTCGTCTCCGACTGTTTGTGACCCTATGCATTGCAGCAAGCCAGGCTTCCCTCTCCATCACCAACTCCCGGAGCTTGCTCAAACTCATGTCCAACGAGTTGGTGATGTCATCCGACCATCTCATCCTGTCATCTCCTTCTCCTGCCTTCAGTCTTTCCCAGATCAGGGTCTTTTCCAATAAGTCAGCTCTTCGCCCGAGGTGGCCAAAGTATTGGAGCTTCAGCTTCAGCATCAGTCCTTCCAATGAATATTCAGGACTGATTTGCTTTAGGATTGACTGGTTCGATCTCGTTGCTGTCGAAGGGACTCTCAAGAGTCTTCTCCAGCACCACAATTCAAAAGCATCAGTTCTTCAGTGCTCAAGTTTCTTTGTAGTCCAACTCTCCCATCCGTACATGACTACTGGAAAAACCAGGGATTTGACTAGACGGACCTTTGTTGGCAAAGTAATGTCTCTGCTTTTTAATACACTGTCTGGGTTTGTTATAGCTTTTCTTCCAAGGAGCAAGCGTCTTTTAATTTCTTGGCTGCAGTCACTGTCTGCAGTGATTTTGGAGCCCAGGAAAATAAAGTCTCTCAATGTTTCCATTGTTTTCAAGGGTCAGTAAGTACTTTTTACTGGCCAGTGTCTCAAATATTGGAACCAAGACAGTAGTAACTGCTGACATCCCTCACTGTAGAACTGAAGAAACTTTAGCTACAGCAGAGCTTTGGGAGGCCATTGCTGAGAAGGAGAGCCCAGGCTCTAGAGTTAACCATCTGCTTGCTCTCTCCACCTAAGCACCAGCTAGCCCTGTGACCTGGGACAAGCCCCTCTGCCTGGGTCAGCCTCCAGGCCACATTTATGAAAGAGTAATAAAGTCCCTCCCTCATAAGCTCCTTGCAGGGAAAATAGGTGAGGCTCCTGGGAGGCCCTCTCTAAATAATTATCCCCATGGATCTGGTAAGAAGCCAAAAGTTAACCAAAAAGTTCAGGCTATCTCTTTTCCTTTACTTCCCTAGAAGACTGAATCAATAAATGATCACTATATTATAAAGTGAATTCACCAGGCTTTAATCACCCAAGCTTTAAGAAGCCAGCAACCACCACCCACACTGTTGGGGGAAGCGATCTCAGTGTACTTGAAATTAAACCGCACTGATTAATGATTCACCCATCATGCTTAGACCTGCGAGACCAGCAGGACAGGACCAAGAGAAGCTGGTAGCAGCAGGATCCGAACAAATGAAAAATGCAAGAAGGGAACCCAGCAGCAGCTGAACGTCACCTCTGATACCTGTGGGATGGTCTGCCTCTGAAGGTGACGTTGTCCAGGTGGGTCCAGACAGGGGAGCCCGGAGACCTCAGAGCAAGCTGCCAGGCGAGGATTCGGAAGAACAGGTTCCGCACCTGTAACAATGAACCCTCCTGGCTGAGCACAGGCACACTTGACAGGAGCTGAAAGGAGGAACTGGCCTCTCCCCTTCTTAGAGATGTTTCTAGTTATTTGTTTATGAAAAGGTCTAAGGGAAAGCAAGTTCAGAATCTAAGACCGCCCAGGTCAGATGATTTGTTTCTACAGCACAGGGACTGATCCAATAGAGGATGCAAATGTGGCTTTTTACTTCCCCTTCAGGTGCTCAGTGAGCATCTTTGATAGCTTAGTGAGACAGTTTTAGGTATCTTATCTGTTTGCTTTCTCCAAAGTTGTGAGAAAACATTCCTTTCAACCTTAAAGTACTTACATCCTAAAACATTTTGTGTTTATTTAGTGGAATGTTTTAATAAGCATTGGCTTCCCTCATGGCTCAAATAGTAAAGAATCTGCCTCCAGTGCAGGAGACCTGGGTTCGATCTCTGGATGGGGAAGATCCTCTGGAGAAGGAAATGGCAACCCACTCCAGCATTCTTGCCTGGGAAATCTCATGGACAGAGGAGCCTTGTGGGCTACAGTCCATGGGGTTGCAGAGCTTTGGACACAACTGAGCGACTAACAGTTCAGTTCACTTCAGTGGAATGTTTGGATAAGCGTTGAATAATAGAGGAAATGATCATTGTACTTGGGAACGCATTTGTGAGCGTTAATTTTCAAGTAATTAAAATGCAAATGGAAAACATTCGTATCTACAGGTAGTCTCATTAGAACAGTACCCCAGAAAACCTTTGGTGTCTAGGTGGAGATACGGCATACAGTCCCAGGAATGTACACAGTCTTAAAAAATGTTTCTGCAGACTCTTTACAAAAGCGAATTCAAACAAGTTCTAATTCGGTCTAATTTACTGGTCTTCATTGTTTAGAATTATTACAGATACTTACTGTTGAGGTTTCTTTAGGTCGGTGGTTCTCACAGTGGGCTCCCTGGGTCAAAGGCATCAGTATCACTTGAGACTTTGTTTGAAAGGTGAATTCTTGCCCCTCCCTACCTCCTGAGTCAGAATATCTAGGGGTGGGGCCCACAGTCTCCCAGGGATTTTTTACAGATTAAAGATTTGAGAGCTGCTGCTGTAGGGGGAAAAAAGATCTAATTTATAGATGTTGGCCTTGTGATAACCTTTGCATTAGTCCTTAATCCTTTCATATTGGTCTCTTTAGAACATCATTTACTTAGAACTTTGAAAAATGACTTGACCTTCTCACTTTACTACTGTCACTGTCAAACCCAAAATGCAGTATCAGGGGCATTTCTCTATTTTGCCAGCATGGAGCCAGCGTAAATAGTCTGAGCTCCTGCCAAGGCTATCTAGCAATGAATTGTCTCACTTGAGGAAGAAAGAAGTATTGAATCAAGTATTTTAGCTTTTGGTTTGTGGAAATGAAGGTCGAACTTGATCGGCAAGTCCCCTCACGCAAGCCTGATTGTAATACTGTCTCTCCTGGGGAATGATGATAATAGGATATTTGACACCCATCCAGAAACTTTCAACCTCTGGTTGTATCTTAAATAAGAAAATTAAGAGTCTACCGAAAGGTCACAAAGGATTATCAGGGGGGAAAAAAGATAATTTAACCTCTAAAGAATAAAAGGGACAGGGAGGCCTTTTGATTGGGGAAGGGTTACCATGGTGGAGAGGGGATCCTGAGGGTCAGCTTCTCCCTCAGGGCCTGGGGCAAGCTTCCTGAAACAAAGGTGGGCCTTTATCTCCCATTGTGACACAGTACTGTCGAGGGGGCATTTCGTGCTTTTCCCTCCTCCTCACTCGAGCAGGGTAAGTCTTGACTGGGGAGGAAGCTGCTTGGGATGAGCCCCTTACAAAGTCTAAAGCTTGATAAACTCTTTTTCTATCATGAATACGTAGATGTGAGGCTTCAAGCTGTAGAATTCTGACTGGCCTTCTAGTTTTGTGGGTTTTTTTAATTAGTTTTATTAAAAAAATTGGAGAATAGTTGATTTACAATTTTGTGTTAGTTTTTGCTGTACGGCAAAGTGATTCAGTTAAACATATACATATATCCACTCTTTCTTAGATTCTATTCTCATATAGGTCATTAGAGTATTGAATAGAGTTCCTTGTGCTACACAGTAGTTTTCTTATTAGTTATCTGTTTTATATATATTACTGTGTATGTGTGTCAATCCCAACCTCTCAATTTATCCCTCCCCACCTTTCCCACTTAGTATCCATAAGTTTGTTTTCTATATCTGTGTGACCTTTCAGTTTAAAAAAAAAAAAAATCCCACGTTAAAAGTTAAGAGTTTTTATAGAAAATTTTGGATTGCAAGGTTTTTTTTGTTTGGTTTTTTTTTTTTTTTTTTTTTTTTGATTGCAGGTTTTATTTTTCAGTGAACCATTCTGGCAACACCACATTCTTATTCCCGCACTTCCATATCTGTATAAAAGGACTAGACCTGAGGGCAGGCTCCCTGTTTTAGGGAGGACAAGCAGGGTCCAGTTCACTGTATTCCCAGTCTCCCGGACTCAGACTGATGCTGGCTGTCATTGATCTTTGTGTTGATAGAGTTTTATTTCTTCTAACAGAATCAGAGAATGGGCCTAGACAGGAAACAATCTCAATGTCCATTTTAATAGAAGGTCCATCATCAACAAATACTTTGATATATTAAACTCTGAGGGTGAAGGAACAGCTGCTCTAGTCCCAAACATGAAGTTCAGAGAAAGAAGCCAGACTGTATGTTTGTATTTATAATAACAACAAGAATGGGCCAAGTTAAGCTACAGTATTGGAAGTTAGAATTGAGATTTTTATCTTGGGAAGGGACAGTGAGTGACTGTGAGTCAAGAGAGGGACTTCTGGGATCCCTACATGTTCAGTCTCCTGACCTGTGTGCTGGCACCTGGGTACATTGTCTTTGTGGAAATTCATTCACTGGTCACTTACACTGCGGGTACTTTTCTGTTTACATATGCTTTACTTGCGTAAAAGTAAAAGGGAGTGTCTGTGCTAACATTATATCCTGGTTTGCTTTCTTGTTTACACTAACTTCCAGGCCAATATGGGTCTTCAGTTGAAAATTTTCTTAAAAAGATTGTTTTCCTAGTGTTTGAAAAGAGGTATGATTTCTTTTCTATTTTTAAAATTTTTTAAAAATATTTTTTAATTGAAGGATAATTACTTTACAGAATTTTGTTGTTTTCTGTCAGTCATCAACATGGATCAGCCATAGGTATACATAAGTCCCCTCTCTCTTGAACCTCCCTCCCATCTCTCTCCCCATCCCACCCCTCTAGGTTGATAGAGAGCCCCTGTTTGAGTTCCCTGAGACATAGTGCGAATTCCCACTGGCTATCTATTTTACATATGGTAACGTAAGTTTCCATGTTACTCTCTCCATACATCTTACCCTCTCCTCCCCTCTCCCTGTGTCCATAAGTCTATTCTCTATGTCTGTTTCTCTATTGCTGCCTTACAAATAAATTAATCAGTGCCATCTTTCTAGATTCCATATATGTGCATCAGTACACGATATTTATCTTTCTCTTTCTGACTTACTTCACTCTGTATAATACACTCGAGTTCATCACCTCATTAGAACTGACGCAAATGCGTTCCTTTTTATGGCTGAGTAATATTCTATTGTGTACATGTACCACTGCTTCTTTAGCCATTCATCTGTCGATGGACATCTAGGTTGCTTCCACATTCTAGCTATTGTAGATAGTGCCACAGTGAACACTGGAATACGTGTGTCTTTTTCAATTTTACTTTCCTCAGGATATATGTCTAGGAATGGGATTGTTGGGTCATATGGTAGTTTTATTCCTAGTTTTTTAAGGAATCTCCATACTGTCTTCTATAGTGACTGTATCAATTTGCATTCCCACCAACAGTTGAACAGTGTTCTCTTTTCTCCACACCCTCTCCAGCATTTATTGTTTGTTGACTTTTTGATGATGGCCATTCTGACTGGTGTGAGGAGGTACCTCATTGTAGTTTTGATTTGCATTTCTCTAATAATGAGCAGTGCTGAGCATCTTTTCATGTGTTAATCATCTGTATGTCTTCTTTGGAGAAATGTCTGTTTAGGTCTTTTTCCCACTTTTTGATTGGGTTGTTTGTTTTCCTGCTACTGAGTTGTATGAGCTGCTTGTATATTTTGGAAATTAATCCTTTGTCAGTTGTTTCAGTTGCTGCTATTTTCTCCCATTCTAAGGGTTGTCTTTTCGCCTTTTTTAATAGTTTCCTTTGCTGTGCAAAAGCTTTTAAGCTTAATTAAGTCCCCTTGTTTACTTTTGTTTTTATTTCCATTACTCTAGGAGGTGGGTCACAGAGGATCTTGCTTTTTTTTATTTATGTCATCGAGTGTTTTGCCTATGCTTTCCTCTTAAGAGTTTTATAGTTTCTGGTCTTCCATTTAGGTCTTTAATCCATTTTGAGTTTATCCTTGTGTATGGTATTAGGAAATGTTCTAATTTCATTCTTTTTACATGTGGCTGTCCAGTTTTTCCAGCACCACTTAGTGAAGAGGCTGTCTTTGCCCCAGTGTATATTTTTGCCTGAAAAGAGGTATGATTTTTACTTGAGCTCTTTTTTATGTTTTAGGGTTATACAAGTCCAGTGCAGCCATGTTTAAAATGATTAATCTCAATGTCTACAGATACATCTCAACATCTTTGAGTTGTTTGTTCAAGAAAGTTTTTCTAGGCAGTACATGTTCTGAGCCATTGCGTATCTGCTATAGCATATGAATGCTGGATGTAGAATTCTGGAACTAAAATATTTTCCTCTAAAAGTCTGTAGGCATTTTTATAAGATTTTTCAGTCAAAGTATTTGTGACAGGAAGTCAATAGACTTGTTGCTTTTCAGTGGGTACTTTAAACTTTACAAACTTTTCTTTGTGATGTATATATTTTTTAACTATTAAATTTGTTCCTGTATTTTTTTCTTTAAAAAAAATTGTTTCTTTATACTTGAAATTAGAATTATTCAGTCAGGATATGTAAGAGTGGGTTTAATTTTGCCTAGGATTTGGTATGTACTATCAATTACTTAATTATACTTTTCCCCAATAAGAAATATATTCTGTATGATTTGACAAGTCTCTCTCTTTTGTTAGTTCTCTTTCTTTGGGGGACATCTGCTATTATCACCTGACTGATATTTCATGTCTTCTCTACATTATTTTTATTAGTTTTGCCTTCTCCCTTGTAGTTTGGGATAATTTCCTGACATCATTCACTATTTTGCTTGTTCCATTTTCTTCAGAGTCCAAACTGGATTTTAACTGCTTCTATAATAACTTTGCTTCCCAGACGGCTCACTGGTAAAGAATTTGTCTGCCAATGCAGGAGATGTGGGTTTGATCCTGAGTAGGGAAGATCTCCTGCAGGAGGAAATGACAACCCACTCCAGTATTCTTTGTTTGGGAAATCCCATGAATGGAGGAGCTGGGTGAGCTACAGTCCATGGGGTTGCAAAAGAGTTGGACACGATTTAGCAACTAAACAACAACAATATAATGATTTTAACATCCATTTTACTTTTAAGATAAAGAGGACTATTCCACTGTCACTCTTTTTTTATTGCAAATGTTTCCTTTTCCATGATGATACACTCTAGGTTCTTGAATCATGTTCAAATATGAATTATTTAGTGTATCATAAATGGAGGTATATGCTACATTCTGCTATACACTTGTGATCTAAAAATTGAAGTCAAAGAATCCTAAATCAGATTAATCAGATAATTTCTTATTTTTCTATTTCTTGAAATAACTCTATTTCAAAGAAAGACAGCTCTACTAGCCATCTCAGAATCTTTTATTTTATTCCCATGTTGTGTAGACTCTCTTAATGGGCTCTGTAGTTATTCTATTTACTATTATTGTAAAGGGAAGTATTTACTTGGTTGGTGTCCAATAAGCATTGGTCTGGGTTCTGATAATGTGTGGATTTATGACAAGCTATCTCAAATAGAATTTGTTTGAAGGAAGAAATGAGAAAAATATAATGATAGCATCAAATTGCTTGCTCAATGATTTTTAAGACTAAGAGGCATGGAGAAGGATCTAGAGCCCCAGCTGCAGTCACAACTAGCTTTTTGTACCATTGTACACATTCAGGGCAGAACAGCACCCCGTTGTGCTTAGTCTGCTTGCTTAGACTTTTTACTGGGAAGGAAGTCGGAGGCCTTCCAGTACAGCAGCTGTTCATTATTAGCTGAGGTGAGAGGGTCCTAAGGGCTGGACTTACCAGTGAGTTCTCAGTGCCCTCCTTCCTGAGTTATAGGGCAGCAACAGACTCACCTCTTCAGGTTGGGGTTTTAGTACACATTTGTTAGTAGCTTCCCTGGATCCTTGACCTCTTCCCCTTTCCAAAGACTTGTGACTTCCATTTAGGTTTTATGTGTTTTCATCATGCTTGTTCCATGCCCAGCTTGAAGGGTGGAACACATGACGTGGACTCTAGAAAGACATTTTTCTACATTTATCTTTTCCCAAGTTATTAAATTTCCTTTATTGCTAAGTCACTTGAGTTATGGAGGAGGACACAGCAACCCACTCCAGTGGGAATCCCGTGGATGGAGGAGCCTGGTGGGCTTCCATCTATGGGGTCACACAGAGTCGGACACGACTGAAGCGACTTACCACGCATGCATGCATTGGAGAAGGAAATGGCAACCCACTCCAGTATTCTTGCCTGGAGAATCCCAGGGACGGAGGAGCCTGTTGGGCTGCCGTCTGTGGGGTTGCACAGAGTCAGACACGACTGAAGTGACTTAGCAGCAGCAGCACTTGAGTTATGCTTTCTTTGCTTGCATACAGATGCATCCTCAATAGTATAACGGCGTCATTGGGGGTCTATTAGTTCCTCATCCTACCATCTAGAAACATTGTTCTCAGGAAGCAGGCAGCTTTCATCATCTTTATTTGATTCAGGACCGCTTAGACTGTATTTGGAGATTAAACTGTAGATTTCTGATCTGTAGGTGGCACCAGTCCTTGTTTCTAATGGTTATGCAGATAGTTTTTAATATGATTGTTTTGTTGGTCACTGTATTAGTTTTCTATTATTGCATAATAAATTACCATAAGTTTATTGGCTCAAAACAGCTGACATTGATTACCTCAAGTTACTGTGGATTAGCAGTCAGGGCAGAGCTTATCTGAATCTTCTGTTCACCGTCTCACAAAGCTACAATCAAGATATTGGCTGAGCTGCATTCCTTTCTGGAGTCTAGAGTCTTCTTCAAATCTCACATGGTTGATGAAAGAATTCAGTTCCCTGTGGTTGAAAGACTGTGGCTATCAGGTCCTAGAGGCCACCTCCAGTTCCCTGCCACATGCTCCTCTCCATAGGCAGTTCACAACACAGTTTGCTTTGTCAAGGCTAGTAGGATGGCCTTTCTATCCAATTTGGTAAGATGGAGTCTTGTAGATATGTGGTGGTTTAGTTGCTAAGTTGTGTCTGATTCTTGCAACCATAAGAAGTGTAGCCTGCCAGGCTCCTCTGTCCATGAGATTTTCCAGGCAAGAATGCTGGAGTGGGTTGCCATTTCTTTCTCCAGGGGATCTTCCCAATGCAGGGATCGAACCTGGGTCTCCTGCACTACAGGCAGATTCTTTACTGATTAAGCCACCAGGGAAGCCCATACTGTATAGCATAGTCTCAGGAGTGACATTCCATCACTTTTGCCATATTCTATAGGTTAGAAGCAAATCACAAGTCCCATCTATAATAGCAAGGAGGGAGTTACTCATTGTGACTTGGGGGTCACATTAGAGTGTGTCCACCACACTCATTTCAGTCAGTTCAGTCGCTCAGTCGTGTCTGACTCTGCGACCCCATGGACTGCAGCACACCAGGCCTCCCTGTCCATCACCAACTCCTGGAGCTTGCTCAAACTCATGTCCATCAAGTCGGTGATGCCATCCAAGCATCTCATCCTTTGTTGTACCCTTCTCCCCTGCCTTCGATCTTTCTCAGGGTCTTTTCCAGGAAGTCAGTTCTTCGCATGAGGTGGCCAAAGTGTTGGAGTTTCAGCTTCAGCATCAGTCCTTCCAGTGAATATTCAGGACTGATTTCCTTTAGGATTGACTGGTTTGATCTCTTTGCGGTCCAAGAGACTCTCAAGAGTCTTCTCCAACACCACAGTTCAAAAGTATCAATTCTTCATCACTCAGCTTTCTTTATGGTCCAACTCTCACATCCATACATGACTACGGGAGAAACCATAGCTTTGACTAGATGGACCTTTGTCAGCAAAGAAAAGTCATTTCAACAATAATTTAGTGTTTTTTTTTAGAATTGGGATGTGGCTAAAATATGTCCCCAGCTTTTCACACTGTACTTTGATTCTTTGACATCAGATTGAAAAATGATTTTAGGGTTTCTGAGAGAGAGAGAGGCCAGTATGGAAAAGTGGATATAAACCAAGCAACTGAACATCATAGAAGCCTGCAAGAAAGGCAGAGCTAAAGTTTCACAATTCCTTAGGCTGCCCTGGCTGTGTAACAACCCATCTGTGTATGCCAAGGCCCAACAGAGGCACAACGGCATGTATTTCTTCTGTTCAGTTTTAATGTGGGCTGCTTTGAATTTTACTTTGTTATTCAGCAGGGGCTCACAGTAATGCTCAAACTTACCCAAATGAATTTGTTCTTATGTTGTCTAATCTAGAGTCAAATACCCTACCTTGGAAAGTGTGGAGATGAGATTTAGGTAGGAAATTCATTTCTGAATTATGCTAAAGTTATAAGCTGCTGTTGATTTATCCAGCACATTTTACCCAGCTCAACTCAACCAATTTTTAGTGATGACATTTTTAAAGTGACCAGAGTTTTGCCTCCCTCGTCAAAATTCTAGCTGTGAAGAAGTTAATGACTACAATAACAGTCTTGGAAATGAGTTTTAAAAGCCCAATAGAGGAGGAAAAGCAAGCCTGTGAATTTTAGTTTTCGATGTAGTAACACTAGAACAGATAATTCGGATGAAAATTATTCTGTTACTTCTTTGCGATTTAGGACCCATTGTAAGACTTCATCCACTTCCCTATGATCTATGTCTGCAAGTCATAATTCTAGCATGATTATGTCAAAATTATCTCTGCAGTAGTCAATTGTGGTGTTACAAACAGAGAATTAAGACTTCAGGTGGTGAAAAGCAGAAGCAGCAGGAGCCCTAGAAACAGAGAGGCACAAACCTGCTCTTCTGAAAAATGTTCCTGAGGACCGCAGAGTGAGGGAAGAGAGAAAACATGGTTTGTTACATAAGCCAGAATCATTTCTAAATGGAGGGAAGATGGATCTAATTTTCTCAAATGGTGCTCATGAAATTGTTCTCAAGCAAAGGCACTCTGTGAGATGGGTCATATTACTGTCACATTATCTTTGGATGTAAAGTTTTTCAAAACACAATACATACTCTTTCCTATACCACTTACAGTCATTATATAAGATAGTCACCTTTAGACCTTTATGACCAAAAAACACTTTACCTGATTTTGTTGTCTTTGCATGCAGAAATATTTCTTAGGTTATTGTCTATGGGATTATATAATCTGATACTCATGCATGTGTAATAGCCTAGTAAGTGCATTTATTGAAGAGTAATCAGTGCACAAGGCTGATACTATCATATTAGAAAGTTAAATAATCACTTGCAGTTAATTGGTTTTATTTCTTTCAGCAGAGGTTGCTGTATTCAGTAGCTATGCATTTTGTTTAACCCTAAGAGTGTCCTTTGTGTGTGGTTAAAGACTCAGCATCTCACCAGGTCAAATAGATTAACTCAGGAAAGATTACAGGGGTCCGTAGAGCCTTGTCTGAAAAACATCAATGTTTTATATTCTTACTTTCTGCTTTTCATAAATAAGGAGAATTTTTTTAAAATTTATTTATTTTTAATTGAAGGACAATTGCTTTACAATACTGTGTTGATTTCTGCCATACATCAACATGAGTCAGCCATAGGTATACATATGTGCCCTCCCTCTTGGACCTCCCTCCCACCTCCTACCCCATCCCACCCCTCTAGGTTGTCACAGACTCCTGATTTGAGTTCCCTGAGTCATACACCCAATTCCCACTGGCTATCCACTTTACATACCGTAGTGTGTATATTTCCATGCTGCTGTCTCCATCATGGCATCCAGTCCCATCACTTCATGGAAAATAGATGGGGAAACAGTGGAAACAGTGGCTGACTTAATTTTTCTGGGCTCCAAAATCACTGCAGACAGTGATTGCAGCCATGAAATTAAAAGACGCTTACTCCTCGGAAGGCAAGTTATGACCAATCTAGACAGCATATTGAAAAGCAGAGACATTACTTTGTCAACAAAGGTTTGTCTAGTCAAGGCTATGGTTTTTCCAGTGGTCATGTATGGATGTGAGAGTTGGACGGTGAAGAAAGCTGAGCGCCGAAGAATTGATGCTTTTGAACTGTGGTGTTGGAGAAGACTCTTGAGTGTCCCTTGGACTGCAAGGAGATCCAACCAGTCCATCCTAAAGGAGATTAGTCCTGAATATTCATTGGTAGGACTGATGCTGAAGCTGAAACTCCCAACACTTTGGCCACCTCATGCGAAGAGCTGACTCATTTGAAAAGACCCTGATGCTGGGAAAGATTGAGAGCAGGGGGAGAAGGGGACGGCAGAGGATGAGATGGTTGGATGGCATCACCGACTCAATGGACATGGGTTTGGGTGGACTCCGGGAGTTGGTGATGGACAGGGAGGCCTGGCGTGCCACAGTTCATGGGGTCACAAAGAGTCACACATGATTGAGCGACTGAACTGAACTGTCTCCATTTGTCCCACCCTTTCCTTCCCCCTGTCCCATGTCCATAAGTCACTTCTCTGTGTCTGCATCTGATAAGGAGAATTTTTAAAATATGTAGTATATTTTAATTTTAATACTGTATGTGACAAAGATTCTCCTGCTGTCTTTCTGGGCAAAATGGGGAAACGTGGGCTAAACTGGAGTTCGGGTAGGTTAGTGGGGATCAGCTGTATCCCCAAAGGGCTCATGTGGAAGACAGGCTATAGAGAGGTCCACAAGCTCCTGTTTGGTCTGAGTTGATCAACATTTTTATCAATGTCTGTGTGATGGCATAGAAATCCTGTTTATCAGATTTGTCATTGCCACAGTGATAGACAATGTGGTCAGTGAAATAGACAAATGAATCAAAATTATGCAAGACAACCTGTTCACTGATGAGGCTAATGAAAGAAATCCAAGAAGATGGTATATATGACTGGGATACACACTGAAGAGGTTTAAGTTTCTCTTTAATTTTTGATATTAAAAATGTTTAAAAATCATACAAATAAGTTTCTCATGCACTCACTTTCTAAATGCTAACACTTTGGCATGTTTTCTTACAGACTTAAAAAAATGTGTGTGTATTCATGCTCATACATATAGTTCTACTGATATATTTTGGGTGCATATAATTCATATATGTTGGCCTGTGAAAAAACATTACAGGTAAAGCTAAGTCCTGCTACAGTCAGATGTGTCCCCTCACCCCCATTCCTATGTTGAATCCTAACTTCTAAGCATGATGGTATCAGGAGATGAGGCCTTTGGGAAGGTAACTAGGTCATGACCCTTATGGTTGGGCTTAGTGTTCCTACAGAAGAGACTCCAGCATCAGTCAGGGTTCAGCGAAGACCCAGAGGGCTTGGGGCAATGGTGGGGAACTTAGAGAATGGAGTTAAGTTCTGCAGACTGCCCTCTTTTCATCCAGGTGCCAAATAGTCTAGGTCATTCTGGCCCAAGAATCTGGAGCTCTGATGCCCAGCTCCCAGCAAGGCTAAGGGCAGACACTGTGCAGAGCGTTCAAGGGACAGGCAGACAAGGTGAAGATGGCGGGAGGATTGGTCATCTGGGGGCCCTGACTTTTACAGATGAAACAATTTATATAAACTAAGCAGAGCTGTCAGGCTCTCCTCAAAAAAAAAAAAATCCCCAGAGAGATCCATATCATTTCCACCATGTAAGGACACGCAGCAAGAAGGTGCCCTCTAGGAAGCAAGTCCTCAGCAAACAGTCTGCTGGTGTCTCCATCTTGGCTGTCTCAGCCTCCGACTGTGAGAAATGAGATTTCTGTTGTTCACAAGCCACCTGGTCTGTGATATTTGTTAAATAGCCTGAATAGACGAGACAAGTCCTCGTTGACTTCTTTCCTGATTCTTTACCTCCCAACTAATTCCCACAGTTGAGTTTGTACTTCAAGAGCTTTTAAAACAGGATATGGTATTGTTTTGTATGTTGCAAAATTTATAGGGATGGCATCATGCTGTGCTCTTCACTTAATGGTATTTTTGAGATATAAGCGTGGTGATGCATGTCCTGTAACTGACCGTAAAAGCCAAAGTCCTGACAAACCTGTGTTCTCCCCTCCCCTGCCTGTTACTCCCAGGTCCTCATCTTCTGTTGCATTGCCTCTCTTGCCACAATAACCTTCTTGCTGCTTTTTGAACATGTTAGATCTGCTTCTGTAAATACCAGGGACTTTGCACTCACTGCTTCCTCCATTTGGGCTGCTCTTCCATTAGGATACTAGGGCTTCCTCAGGGAAGAAAACCACTAACGATCTCAGTTCACATAGGGAGGTCTTTTCATTTTATCTAGTATTGCAGCTGAATGATGGCTTGCTGCTACTATTGCTTCCTACCAGGGATGGGATGAAAGGGATGTCTTGCCCAGTAATTCATAGCAGCTTCCTCGAACCACCTCTACTCTGAATTCATACAGAGCCAACATGTTTAAACATCCTCTGAGTCACTTGGAACTCACAAACTAATGGACATACAAACAACTTTTTGGCATTTATTTTTTAATCTCCCAGCACTATGCACATGCAATGGGACCATGCACATGCAAGTTACAAAAACAAGTTACAAAAACAATTTATTGAGCATGTACTATGTTTTAGAGTCTAAGCCCTTTCTCAAACACTCCATGAGGAGGGTATCATTACATCCTTGTTTTACAGGTGTAGAAACTGAACTGGTAAAGTAAACTGAACTGAAGAGGTAAAGTACGTTGTCCAAAGTCACTTGTGTGTGTGTCTGCTCCATCGTGTCCAACTTTGTGACCCCACAGACTATAACCCACCAGGCTCCTCTGTCCATTGGATTATCCCAGCACGAATACTAAAATGATTTGCTATTTCCTCTTTAAGGATATCTTCCCTACTGAGCAGTTGAACCCATGTCTCCTGCAGCTCCTGCATTTTCAGGTGGATTCTTTACCACTGAGCCACCTGGGAAGCCCCAGAGTCACTTAATTCTCAGCTAATAAGTGGCAGAGCTATCATTCAAACCAGGTCTGTCTGACTACTACTTAATCATTTTATGATAAACATTTATAAGAAGAAGGACATTAGATCACAGAACATAATAATGGTGCCTTTGTTATACAAAACAAATTTATCCATATGGAGAAATAGATAGGCATATGTCCATACACTACTGTGTTTAACTCTCAATTAAAGCCATGTTATGAGGAACATGTGAATAGTATCTTGACATTTATCAGGAAAAAATCCTTCATATAATTCTGGTACTATTTCAAATGAACTCTTGCTATTTAAGATGTGGTTAAATTTTAAAGTGTTTAAGTCCCAATATTTAAACACTAATTTGACTTCTTCATACTATCTCATCAGTAGAACCATGTATTTTTTAGTTTGTAAGTGAAAGAAAGAAAGTGAAGTCGCTCAGTCACGTCCGACTCTTTGCGACCCCATGGACTGTAGCCTACCATGCTCCTATGTCCATGGGATTTTCCGGGAAAGACTAGTAGAATGGGTAGCCATTTCCTTCTCCAGGGGATCTTCCCAACCCAGGGATCGAACCTGGATCTCCCGCATTGCAGGCAGATGCTTTACCCTCTGAACCACCAGGGAAGCCCTTTAGTTTGTAGGAAGGACTTAAAAGTAATTTCAATTCAGGGTTTTCATAGAGTAAGGCTAGAAGGAGATGTGGGTTCCATCCCTGGGTGGGGAAGATCCCCTGGAGAAGGGCATGGCAACCCACTCCAGCATTCTTGCCTGGAGAATCCCATGAACAGAGGAGCCTGCAGGCTATAGTCTATAGGGTTGCAAAGAGTCGGACATGACTGAAGCGACTGAGCACACACACAAGGCTAGATTTGCTGTTTTGTTAAGTTTTGGGTGTAGCTACTCTTTCCTGATATTAGTATCACCCAGAGATGAGGGACGTGGAAGTGGAGCATCCTTTGTGCATTGTTCCCCCATGTTTTCCTTGGTTCTAAGTGTGGCTTTACTTAAATGTTTTTCAGACAGTTGTTTCATTTGATGGACCAGGCTGTGTTATCCTGGTCTCATTATATATATTTTCTCACATTTTAACTTCTAGATGCCTTTGGTCAAAACTCCCATGAGTGCTTCTTTCTGTTCCCATGGTTTGCTTGAAGCAAAGTGAGTCTCAGAAATTTCCAACTAGCAGAGAAAAAAGGGAAAGGCACAGAAAAACACAGATGATGACAATATCTGCTCCTCTTGGAACAAGTTTCTCAGGGAACGTACTTCTTAGACTTCACAGGCAGCAGAGAATCAAACACTGGGAGAAAGGTACAGAGTCACCAAGGAAAAACTCTTCATTTTTCAGTTGTAGAAACCAAGAGTATATTTGAAGTGTATTTGGAGTATATGGCGTGTACTGGAGTATGGAGTATATTGGAGTATATGGAGAGTATATTTGACCAAGATAATTTAGTTTCTCGTGTGATGCTGATACTAAAATCCGGGGCCAGTGTTCTTTCCAAAAGCTCATTGCCTACCAGGACCTTGTTATGAAGTCATTCAAAATAATACCAAAGAGGATGACAGCCACCATTTGCATTTTGTGACTTGTTCCTTTACAGAGTAACATTTCAGGAATCCTCATTTTACTTTGACATTTCAGGTCCACTAAGGACCTGAGGACCTTATAACCGTTATCTGTAATATCAAAGAACTTAATGACAGCATTTTTTTCTGGTGGCTTTGTCTTTGACTCTTTTTAAAGAATTGTGTATCATGCAAAGGTCTGAGCAACACACCGAGATCATTCTTATCGGAACTGGAGCATTGTCTCAGCATCCAGTCTTGTGTAAGTCCCATAGTACCTGTACTGAACCAAAGAAATGGTGAGGAACAGGGTCTTTTGGTGTGTGAGAAGCAAAATGAAGGTGCAGTCATAAAATATCTCTATTTTATAGATGTAGTTATTGAATGTATTTTTATTTTATGTATTTATTTACTATTTTAAAAATTTGATCTGGATCCCCCACTTCCTTCATTGTCTCCAATAAGCTTACTGTTCTGATTCTAATATCTGGGTCTTTAGGTATAGCATTTCCTAATCAAATCATGCCTCTAAAATACACCAGTAAAAATCTATTTTAAAAAGGATGTTTAGTTTATACTTTGTTTATCTGCTTTAACTTTTTTGTTGTGCTCCAGTGTTATAAGAGTTCCATATTGGAAGTAAAGTTCTACTGAAGTTAATATACTAATTTACTAGTTCCATTTAACAAGGATTTAAACAACAGCAACAATAGTATTAACAACACTCATAGAGTTCTTACCTTGCGTCATGATTTAGAAGCAAAAAGATGAATAAGACATAGTCATTGCCAATTTGCAGGCCCCTTGAGGGCAGGCCTGGGTCCTTTTTTATCGTATTCTTCTTTCCAGCATCTGGCCCTGTTCCTGTTTGCAGCAGAATTGGGATTTGGCTAAGCAGAGAGGAGGTAGAGGCCTTTTCAGTAAAACTTGCAGTGGAGTCTGAACAGGGTGAGTAGACAAAGGTCATGGGCGTGAAGTGGTGCCTGGACAGAAGGGTTCCTGCTGCAGGGCAAGTTCAACAGGTGTGGGGTCAGCCAGCTCTCTTCACTGACAGGGCCAGGATGAGGCAGCGCCCTGCGGTGGTTTATGTAAGGACCCCGATGCCTAGGAGAGGACACTAGGAGAGAGCCAGATGTGGCATTTCACTCCCCAGGGTCTTGGAGTAAGAAGAAGAAGATGATAACTTTTATTCTTTGAACATTTACTGTGTGCCTGATATTTTCCATATATCATCTCTTTCTTTGCCAGACACATTTTAGGTACATTAGATTCCATCTACTCACACTTAATCTGGGCTGCAGTTGTATTTTGTTTGGTCCTCACAGAGGTTAATTGACTTGCTCCAGGTCACACAACTAGTACTAATAAACAGCAGAACCAGGTTTAATACCCAGTCTATCCATCTCCAAAGTACAGATAGTCTGTGTACAAATAGCTAGACTGCCCTCCCTCCCTAAATATTATTCCTTAAGACACCTTCACGGTTGGCTGTTCTTGATCAAGTCTGTTCACAGGAGTGTCACTGGGGTGACATACCCTATTCTACTTGAAAACAGTGGAAAACTATCAACTGCAAAATCTTAATTAGTAGATAATCAAAATTATTGACAGCATAGCAGACATAAGAGAGCCGTCCTCTTCGCCTTGCTTCCCACCTTCTGATCTCAGAAGCTGTTAAGGAGCTTCTTAAAGGGTCAAGGAAATGGTCTGGAGAAATCTTGAACTTGAACTCCATGGTCTTCCTTTGTTCTGAATACACATTTCTTGCTATTGTGGAGAGTTATTTCTGTGCTGATAAATGATCTCCTATATTTGTTGTCTCTACACTGAGGTGGTAAAATAATTTCCTGTTTAAAAATAGCTTCCCATTTCCTATAGAATGGAATGGAGTTCTCTTCCAACCTGAACATCCTGTCTCCAGTGTGCTTTCCCAATCTTTTTTCTTCGTTTCTATCCCTTTAGGTCTGAGTATTGAAAGAAGCATTTTTCCCTGACATATGCCAGTAGCTCATCTTTGCCTGTGCTGTCCTCTTTGCCTGGAATGCCCTTCTTAAATCCAACCTTTTCACTTAAGATTTTATCAATATCTATAATTGGAAATAATTCTGTTCTTTCTTTCTGAAAATTTATTTTATCTTCTTGGGCTTATCAGATCAAGCTTGTAATAATACAGTTGTAGCAAGGTATTTAGTGGATTACTTTAACAGTTGGCCCAGAAATAGCCCTCAGAGAAGTAAACACATTGATATATTGATAAGGTACACGTGGGAAAAAATGGCTCTGGCTTCAGCAGGAACCAAGAGAATAAAGGTGATGGTTACACTCTTTTGAAGGAGACAATGAGATGAACATCTGTGAGCTGTTGAGAAAAATGAAAGGAGAGAGGACAGAAAATGAGAGGATTTTTGTGCAGTTAGAAAGAACCCAAGCAGACTTGTGCTGTGGCTAGGTTTGTTTATTTGGGGGTGAAGTGGCTTAGTTGAAGTTCCTAGATGCTTGGTTGGCTAAAAGGTATCTCAAGAACAGAGAAACCTAATGTCTAACCTACAGTTTAGTTTGAAGTGAAATAAACCAGAAGATGTTAACTTCTCTTTGGTAAATTCTACCATAACCAGAAATCTTTTTGGTGTGAGGTCCTGCATGTTTGAGAGTGTGTACATGTTTTTGTGAAAATACCAGAAGGGGCTGAGTTTGCAGCAGTACCAAACTGAGCCAGCATAGATGGCGAAGGAAGAGCCTAGAGCCAGACATAGCCATACCAAGGACTCACCGGAAGTGGGAGAAATCTTGGGTCCTGGCGTTAAACCATGGAAGGTGGCTCAGACCAACCTCATTCAGGTCCAGGGAGAGAGTTATTTTTGAACATATTTGCTAAATGATGTGCTCCTGGAAGGCAAAGTTCACACACATTTTGTTCATCTAAAGAATCTTATGATGTAACATTAGTGATAATAATAAAAATAATGGCAACAATGATACCATTGCATCTTTGTAGACACGTTGTAGTTAGACTCCATCTACTCATCACTTGCAAATGATAAAAGTGGCGTGAGCTAGATTTAATCTCCAGGTTTTCTATCTTCTAGTGATGTAACTTTAGACATTTTTTTCCCTGTGAATCCCTGATTTCACATCTACAAAATGGAAAAATAGCAGCTCCAACTCATAGTTTGTTGTGAAAACCAAATTTAGTTGTTCACTGAACAGCGCCATTGTCATCGTCTACCTATAGAGTTCTCCCTCCTCAGTCTTTGCTGTCTTCTTTGCCTGCAGTTTCCCTGCTGTTTTTCCCCTAATAATTGGGTCATGCTGGATGCCTTGGTTGTCTCAGCTTGGTCCCGACTGCTCTCTATTCCAGTGGTTGTCCCATGTTAGCAGGCGTAAGGGCTTTCATTGGAAAAGTATTGAAAGGTTTCTTCTTAAGCTTCCAAACCTGGTCAGCACACTCTTAATTTCATCCTGTGCTCCTGAAGTTACGATCTTTGTGTTTTACCCACAATTAATGCCTGATACAAAATCTGGCTGAGCTGGGAGGAGAGAGATAAGTTCAGTGACACTGTGGTATCAAACTCCCAGCTCCACCCACCATCCTGTGTCCCCAGGACCGCTCTGGTTCTCCTTTCTCCAAGGACGTATACTTTCCTTGCCTGATGTAGTGCTAGAGTTTGCAGGTTGGGGTCTTTGTTCTTTTCTTGTTTGGGAGTCAGTCCTAGAGGCTAACCTTCAACTATAACCTGCCATTGTTCTTGCAGTCAGGATGATCCTTGACTTACCTGATTCCAGAGGAGTCACTGAGAAAAGGTTTCTTTTAGGAACCTTGTTACACTGGGGTATTTCTTCTCCCTTCAGTTAAAGGTAATCTCTGTTGTCAGAAAGCAAAGATAATTTCCAGGTGGGTCTCTTTTCCTTAGCAAACATTTGTTGAACACTTATTTTGTCCTGAACACATTGCCAAGCATTGTACAAGGATTATCTCAATCAGTTCTCTATAAACCCTATGAATTAAGTACTCTTGGGGTCCACATTTTACTGAGGGTAAGCAAGCCTAGAGAAGTTAAGCTACTTACCCAAGGTTTCACACAACAGAGTGGATTTGGATTTGAACCCAGATTTTCTGACTCGGGCTCTTTAACCATTTTGCTCTTTTTCATGTGGTCCTGGGCTCTGGGCCTTTATCCACAACTCTCCAATAGGACTGGATGTGGAGTGATAGGATTCAAGCACATCAGTGTGATGATAATCATATGCTTGACTTGTCCAGGAATTCTGTTCTGTTCAAGAAGTGTTGCAGAAGATCACAACAGAACCAGGAGTTTCTATGGAGACTTTGGGACAATCCAACTTGGGCCCTTGTAAGGCGCAACCTCTGATTTCATGGGCTTCTTTTTTTTTTTTTAATTAGTTTATTTTCTATTTTTTAACTTTACAGTATTGTATTTGTTTTGCTTCATGGGCTTCTTGACCCCCAGATCTTGTGCCTTGAATGCAGGGGCTGAGTTCAAGGTTTTGGTAAGCCGTTTGAGCCTGCAGCGAAGTGGACAAGGCCAGCCTACGAGTGACAGGCTTCAGTACTGTGGGGTTACAAAGCCCTCTTGGAGATGGCCAGGCTTTGCTGTTTTGTCGTTCTTGGTATGCACCCGAGGAATTACAGAGCTGATAGACCCTTGTAGATCACCTGGTCCCAGCCCCCTCATTTAGCAGCTGTGCATAAGCAAGGGCAGCGTGCATCTGTACTGCATCGCCTCCTTATTAATGGTAACCTGGCTATCTGTTTTTCCGTCTCATTTGCATAGATGACTCTAATGAGACTGAAATTGCACCACATGGAAGTATTGTGAGGAAAGGGTCAATCTGGCTATGGTTTTGTACACAGAGCTTATTTCTGGAATGTGCAAATGTGATCCCTAAAGCATGAAAGTCAGTGCTTCATTTGCCTTATGAGTCTGGTATTATACCTGCTTTCTCCTCTGGGGAAGTTAATGTGCTGCTCTTGGCATTACAGTCTGTCCAGCTTTGGAAAATCATTTGCATTTAGGAGGTCTTAAGCATCACCATAATAATCAGCCATGCCCTGAGAGTCAAATCCTTACCACTGTTCAAATAGTAATTGGGAAAAATACAGTTCCTTTGGGGGAAGGGACTGAGAGAGAGAGAGAGAGAGAGAGAGAGAGAGAGTGTGTGTGTGTGTGTGTGTGTGTAAGAAAAGGAATATGCTATATTCATAGTGGTGGTCATCCTTCTGGAAGATGGGTTAATTGCCTTTTTACGGTGGGGTTAATTTACAGAGGAGCCTTATTATCTCTTTTCCAGTGCCAAATGTAGTCATAAACTTTTCAGAAAATGAGAGTGGAGTTTGAATAAATAGGAGAGAGAGGGAGTATTCATCTGCAAAGAGTATTTCTTTATGTGAAAAAAAATAAAATTCATAGGCGATTATAATGCAAAAGTGATAGATGCTAGAAATGACTCTTAATGATTAACTATTTAATGATGAAATAACTCAGTGATTTCTGCTTTCATATTCTGTCAAGAGATAAATTGTTACATGTGCTGCAAATTGGCTCCAGTGCTATTTGGTAAAGCAATGCCAGTTTTTATTACTTTTCTGCTAGAACACTTACCATTTAGCATAATAACTCTGTATTCTGTGAATAGAGATACATCTTTATTAAGTATACAGTATGTTTTAATGCATTCCTGTTTGTTTATTTGTATCATTTTGAGCTGACAGTTTGTGTCAATATATAAGGAAAATATATTGCATATATGTTTCTGTATGGATCTACAGGTTTAAAGAAGAGCACAAAACACACACAAAAGGTAATAATTTAGTAGAGGTCTTCAGATACGCAGATGATGGAATAAGACGTTAATTTCCTCATCTTGAAGAAGCAGGTCCTGGACATTAAGGGCAGTGAATGGAGAGCTCCTTATACGTAAAATCTCAAGTGCTCAGCTCAGAAAGCCTTGCTCACCATCATATCAGGGACCTACAAAATTCCACTGTTCCTCCACAGATAATTACAAGAACAAGAACACTAAAAGGAAAATCTGCTGGGATAATTTGAGGTCAGCATTTGGTGCTCATCCATGGACTTGTCTCCTATTATTTGTTATTTGTTGTGGCAGAACATTATCCCATAAGTTAGTGACTTAAAACAACAAATGCTTATCACCTCATGGTTTCTGCAGGTCAGAAACTTAGGTTTAGCTGGGAGCCTCTGACTCAGACCTATCACGAGTCTGCAGTCAAGGTTTGGTAAGGCTGTATCGTCTCAGAGTTCCATTGGAAGAGCCTCTGCTTCCCTGCTCACTCATAGGGCTGTTGGCGGCCTCGATTCCTTACTTGCTGTTGACTGGAGACCTCACTACCTGTTCAAAAGACCTTTCCATGGAGCAGCTCACAACATGGCAGCTGGCTTCACTTAGAGCCACTGAGCCAGTAGAAGGTGAGTATCCAAGACAGAAGCCACAGTCTTTTTATAACCTAGTCTTGGTAGCTCAGCTGGTAAAGAATCTGCCTGCAATGCAGGAGACCCCAGTTCGATTCCTGAGTCAGGAATATGCGGCTGGAGAAGGGATAGGCTACCCACTCCAGTATTCTTGGGCTTCCCTGGTGGCTCAGCTGGTAAAGAATCTGCTTCAATGGGGATACCTGGGTTCGATCCCTGGGCTGGGAAGATCCCCTGGTGAAGGGATAGGCTACCCACTCCAGTATTCTGGCCTGGGGAATTCCCTGGACTGTATAGTCCATGGGGTCACAAATAGTAGGACATGACTGAGTAGCTTTCACCTTCTTGGGCGTGGCATCTCATCACTTTTGCTGTGTTCTATTCTTAAAAGTGAAAATTACTAGATCCAGCCCACATTAGAGAGGAGGGAATTACACTGGGCATGAATACCAGGAAGTGAGGATCCTTAGGTTCACCTCAGAGGCTGCCTCCTATACCTGTGGATGCACCTCTTGCTTAATGTGGTGGAATTGGAATTGGTCCCCCAAAATCATGCAAGAGGAGAGCCCAAGGAGGGAACAGGGGCTGAGAACCATCATTGACTCCTGCTTTTTGGGCTTCTCATCGTGTTTGCCTCTGAGACATTCCAGATGTAGCAGACACAGGATTTATATCAGGCTCCTGCTATGGGGTCACACAGTGTCAGACACGACTGAAGCGACTTAGCAGCAGCCTGCAAGCAATGTCTCCAGCCCTTGGTTCTTTTTCCAACGCTCAGCGGTGGTTGGGTGCAGCTGGCACAGCAAAGTGTCAAGCAGTGGTGTGTTCTACTCCCAGTGGTAGCAGCTGGAACACTGTCTAGACAGTTTAGAAACGTCTCCTAGCACAGGGCCAAGCCACTGACTGAATGGCTTTCCTGGTTCCTGGAAATCAGAGGCACTAACATGTAGATAACTTTATCTTAGAGCCTATAATTGTAGACAAAAAAGTGCTCCTTTTAAAACTAATTCTTAACGGAGATCAGACCTTTGGGTTTACATACTGGCACCATTTTAAGGCAGCACAGCAAAGTGGTTGAGATGTTTTCAGGGTCCAAGTTGAGTTGGAATGCTGACTTATTAATTGGGTAAATGTGAACAAGTCAGTAAACCTCACAAGGTCTCTCTTTTCTCACTTGTGAAGTGGGGGTGACATTAGTGCTGCCCTCCCAGGGTTGATGGGGGTTTGGGCATGGCCTGTGTGAGGGCTTTGCCCTTACGGCTGTGGTTATAATAATGATGATGACGCTTGTGGGAGATGTATTCATCACCCCTTCATGTTTTGGTAGAAGGGCTGGGATTTTCACTCCAGTCCCTGGAAATAGAAAGACCAGGAAGAAACCTTCCAGTTTCTCTCTGTCCCTGCACTCCATTCCTCCTAGAATAGGAGGCCTGGCATCCTGACTGTGCCTGGGGAGAAGGAAGGGGCACACTGCGCTCCCTTTGGTCGGCCTCTCTGCAGAGATAGGATTTGTTCATTAGCTCTTCATGATACTTAGAGCTTACCCAGGCAGATTCTGCCTTGTACAAGGGAGCCATACAGTTTTTTTTTTGGAGTGGGGAGTAAATTATTTTTTATGGAAGGGGGTATTCAGGAATCCTAACATGGTCACAAAGGCTTCCCTGATGGCTCAGTCGGTAAAGAATCTGCTTGCAATGGGGTTGCACGTGTGAGACATGACTTAGCGACTAAACCACTATAACCAATGTGGTGACGTTCTCCCATCCAGCTGTTATTAGTCATGAAAACTGTGAGTGTGACCTTAACTATCGCTATTTTAAAATTAATTTCAAACAGATGGGAGTGGTGTCACTTCTCCACTGCCTGAGCCCCCCACAATGATCATTAATAGTGTTTAGTAAGCTATGCAAACTCACATATATGTGAAGGTGGAAACATCCCTTTATTTGGAACAAGCTCCATCTTCCTTTGAAGGGCTTCCCTGGTGGCTCAGACAGTAAAGAATCTTCCTGCAATGCAGGAGACCCAGGTTCCATCTTCCTTTGTTTCTCAGGAGACCTCTTGCGGGCCAGATTCAGGGATTAAATTATCCACAGTGCTTTTCTCGGGGTCCTCTGGATTGTATAGAGTGCGGCTGACTCCTGAAGGCAGGTGGTATTACTGCAGGCCCGGGGCCCTCCCGCAGAGTCCCCCTCCTCCCAGGGCGGGCATGTGGGAGTGAGCTTGCCTGACGCTGCAGCTAGGAAGCTGGGCAGGTGGCCAAAAGGGGTTTTAGTACTTGATCATTAAATCTTCTAGCTCCTGTCTCTCCAGTAAGAGTCCTTTGAATACTGAATTATCTCATCTGTGAGCAAGCTGTCATTTCATCCCTGCTTTGAGGGGGAAAAAAAAAAAAACACTTTCTAAAATTAGGCATTCAAGTTGACCAAATTATAGCATTGTAGGGCTTCCCAGGGGGCACTAATGGTAAAGAACATGCCTGCCAGTGCAGGAGACTTAAGAGATGCAGGTTCAATACCTGGGTTGGGGAGATCTGGAGGAGAGCATGGCAACCCACTCAAGTATTCTTGCCTGGAGAATCCCATGGACAGAAGGGCCTGGCGGGCTACAGTTCACAGGGTCGCAGAATCAGACGTGACTGAAGCAACTTAGCGTGCACAGCACAGGTTATCTGTGAGCAAGCTGTCATTTCATTCCTTCTGCTTTGAGAAAAAAAAAATACTCTCTAAAATTAGCCCTTTAAGTTTGCCATAACTTTAATTATAGCATCACCAAAAGGCCACTCCTGACAGGGACAGAGAATGACACATAGAGCTTTTGCTGATGGATTTTAAATGCACCCCTCATTTTTTAAAAAAAGTATCCCCCGCCCTTAAGAAAAGTAAACAGGAGCGGAAAATAACACTAGTGAAATTAATTGCTAAGAATTTAAGATTTATGTTAGATGGCTTCACTCTGTCTTTGCTAAAACCACATGAAAATTTATTTTTACCTGCTAACGATCCACTAAATTCAGAGGAAACTTACAGGAAAAAGATAAAATATGTGAAGTACTTCGTGTCAGGCACCCATAGCAAATTCTCAGTAAATAGTGAATAGTAGTAATACTGCAATAGGACAGTCATTTCCATTGCTCTGAGGGAGGCAGCCTGTGAGGTTCTGTAGGAAAATTCAGTAGGTCAGCCCATCGGGCAGAAGACTGTTCCTTCAGGGATATGTTTCACATACATTAACATCTGAGTAGCACAGATCTTCTATGAAGGAGGGCATGGCAACCTGCTCCAGTATTCTTGCCTGGGAAATCCCACAGACAGAGGAGCCTGGAGGATTATAGTTTGTGGGGTCACAAAGAGACACGACTGAGTAACTCAACAATGACAGTGCAGACCTTTTCTAGTGTTTCCCAAACTGGTGTTCCAGGGAATAATCTTTTAGAAGAGGATACATGGCTCAAAGAAAAAAAAATCAAGAGTTCCATGGTCAAGCACGTTGGTGAAAATCTACATCCTAACTTTTCCCTCTCCCTAAAGATTCACAACACATGTTCCATTTCTGCAGCCTTTGAGAAGTCCCACAAGAAAGGGAGCGGAGTCCCTTTATTTAACCCCATTTCCTGAACTAGCACAGACCCTCCACGTTGTTGGCAGAGGGATCATCTTGAAAGACAAGTGTGTTACTCCTTCCCTGCTCAGAGCCCTGCAGGGCCTTGCCACAGCTCTCAGGAAGAAGTAGGAGCTCTGCACCATGGCCCACAGGGCTCGGCCTGTGTGGTCTGTACCCTCCAACCCACCCCCACTCCCAGTGCGCTAGCTTCACCTCCCTCCACACTGCCCTTTGCTCTGGGGGACACTGGCCACCTTGCAGATCCTTGAGCATGAACGTGGTCCTTCCTGCTATTGCAGGAAGGGGGTAGGGGGCCCATTCAGGACCTGAGAATGGGCTCTTGTCTAACACTTGGATTGTCTGAGGAGTCACATGTGCTGACAAAGCAAGAGAGCTTATTGGTAAGGGACACCCAGGTGGAAAGCAGTAGGGTAAGGGAACCCAAAAGAACTACTCTGCCATATGGTTCTCAATTCACCAGTTTTATGGTGAAGGCATTAGTTTCTGGGTTGTCTTTGGCCAATCATTCTGACTCAGACTCCTTCCTGGTGGTGCACTCATTGCTCAGCCAAGATGGGTGCCGGCGAGAAGGATTCCGGGAGGTGGTTAGACACGTGGTATGTCCCTTTGACCTTTTCCAAACTCTTCCGATTAATGGTGGCTTATTAGTTCCGTGTTCCTTACTAAGACCTCTTGTCGTAAAATACCTCATGCAAATGGGTACTATGGTGCCTGGCCAGGGTGGGTGGATTCAGTCAGTGTGCTTCCCTTAAACTGCCACAGGACCTTCAGACAGCTCTGTCCTCGTGAGGAGGAGTTCCCTGTCCCCTCTTCACATTCCCCGTCGCCCTCACCATCCTTCTGCTTTGTGGTCACTGTCTCAGATCTCTGTCTTCACCTGCTGGCTTCCTAACACTCACGGTGTGCGTGTCACTGAGGATTATTTACCTGCTACCCCTCCCCCAGTACTGTAAACTGGATGAGGGGACCCTTCCTCCGAAATCCTGACTGCAGCTTGGAAGTGCTGTGACTTGGCTGGAGGGACTTCACATCAGGTGGGGTGGGCCAGGTGGGGAAAACTACTCTTGCTATTGGTTTTGTTTACTCTTATGAAAACTGTTTATTATTTCATCCTGGGAAACACTGGAGTCCAAAGTCAAATAGGATGAGGGTTCTATGGGAGTTTATTAAAAAGCAAGGCTTTGGGGACTTCAGGATCCACTGGTTAAGACTCTGTGCTTCTACTGTGGTGGGCAGGTGTTTGACCCCTGGTTGAGGAGCTAAGATCCTACATGGGGCCTAGGTGGGGTAGGGGTGAGTTGAGGTGGGGTGGAGAGTGGGGAGCAGGACTTTGGATGTATGTGGGCAAGAGCGCTATATTAGAAGGTAATCCTGATGACCCACTTACATAGATGTTCTGTGGGCAGGCACTGTTCTAAGCACTTTTTAGTATTTACACAGATAACCCTCACAGAAACTCTGTGAGGCTTTTACAAATGGGGAAACTAAGGAAGAGGTAAGATGTCGAATGGCACTCTTCTTGCCAATGAAAGAGCTGTGATCTTAAGCCAGGCTGTTTGAATCTAGAACCTGCCAGGTTGATAGTAGGCATGGCTTCTCAGGGGAGGTGGCCTTTAAAGTGAATCTTAAAAATGAGATAAGACTTGGATTTCAGGAGACTGGTAGTAGTTGGGAGTTTAAGATATTACAGGTGAAGACAAAGACAAACATTAGGGCTGGGGAGAGGAGAGTTTGGCTGGAGTGGAGGATAAGGAAGGAGAGAGAGCGAGCGAGCATATAGGGAATGGCTGGGGCCAGAGCCTTGAGTGCTGTGTTCTTGAATGCTGCATTAAACTCTGAATCTTTTGTATAAGCTGTATGGAATTTGAAAAGCTTTTCACTCAGGGTTGCACAGTATCAGAGCTCAGCTTTAGAGGGTCTGTCTGTCAGAAGGCCTGGGATCAGTGTGAGGATATATTCAGGATAGACCTGGATTATGCCTGTTGTCCTGAGGTAGTGCCCCCTTTGACTCTTCAGAGTGTCCTGGTTTGAATGATAAATTGTCAACCCCATAGGGCAGGATTGGAGGTAGGAGAAGACTACTGGCTGGGAAGAACCCAAGCGCAAGGTAGGAGTTTTGAGATTAAGGGGTGGCTTGCACAAAGAGAGAGAAAGGGATGGATGCATGAGCTGCAGCAGCGACAGGGTGATGGTATTGCACAAATGTGTGGATATTTAGGGCAGGAGAGACTGAAGGCGCACAGGTGATTTGGGGTCTTTGTGAGGCTGAGCAGGTGGACATTAGTCATCATAGTGTAAGGAGCATAGAGGTGGGAGCAGACTTGGATGGACAGGTGGAGAATGGCTCTGGCCTCTGCATGTGAGTTGCTTTCAGGGGAGTTGGGTGGAGATGTTCACTAGAGACTGAGCCAGTGAACCTGGGCTGTGGGACAAAGTCCCAGGACCAAAGACTTAGGTTCGGGGATCCTCTTCACAGGAAGTTAAATCCAGGAGAGTGGCTGAGATGAAGGCCACCCTTGTTGGTTTATTTATGTGTGTGTTTATTTATTTACTCCTACTTCTTAGAAAATGGGTTTAGAGTGGCTTAAAAAGGGTGAAAAAATCCAAACCATTTAAACTAAAGAGAAAAGAGATAAGTAATAAAGGGAATAGGGGAGAAGGGGATTGGAGGAGGTTGCTGATAATATGGTAGAAAAAATTAGGATCAAGAATAGAACATGGAGAAGCTCTTAAGCGGAGGTCTACATTGGGGGCAGGGTAGGAAAGGAGCTAAACTTCTTGGAAGGTCCTGTTGACCACCTCTGTCATTGCTGTTTTTTTCTCTTTAGCTTTAAAACTGCCCTCAGTTCCTCTCTTGTATTCCCCAAACACTTGCTGGATGGAATCTAGGCTCCCAGATAAGCTGTCTCCTTAGGACCTTGAAGTTCCTCTCCAGTCTGTGATTCTGACCTCACTGCACAAGGAGGAACAGTTGAGAGTGGGGATGAAGATGATTCCCTGTGGAAAATAGGGTCAGGGCACTTGAGGGAGCAGCAGCCCTTGAAATGCATTGATTCTCATCTTTTAATTCTTATTTTGTGTCTGGCTTGCAACACTGCTTTCTCTTTTAGTGGCTGGCAATCACGTCTAATACTTCATCAAGAAGCCATGACCCCTGAAATTAATATAATGCTCTTTGTCAATTATGTCTCAATAAAAAAGAAATAGAAGCCAAGTGACTAAACTGTAAGATGATTTTCTTAGAGGGTTGCCAGTGGGTGACCTTGCTAATTGAAAACTTTTCTTCCTCCTCTCTCTTGCCTCCTCCTCCTTCCCCTCCTCTTCTCTGCCCTCTCTCTTCCCTCGTCCCTCCTCCAGTTCTGTGGAGGAAATGTGCATTGATAAAATAAACCTTACATGTTCTGCGCACCTTCCCTGCCTTCACAGTTTTCAGAGGGTCTCTCCAAAGAAGAAATACATGGTCTACTGAGAGGTCATAATCATTTTCATATTTATGAGGTTGAGGATTCCTGGCTAAATGTCTTCAGGCCCTGCAGTTTCCTGCCCAGTTTCCTGCCCAGGGCTTATAGCACAGTGCCCTTTGCAAGAGTCATTTCCAAGTTCCCCAGAAATCTCCCTAGGGTTTTTGTTTTTGTAAAAGAGGTGAGACCCAGCCAAGAATTGCCATCACAGATGTGAGTGGAGTGCCAACCCAAGCACTGAGACCAGAGTTCATGATTTCTATCCAAGGACTCAGGGTGGTAGTGGTTGCATTTAAAAGAGCCCTCAGTGGAACAGGGCACTCAAACCAAAGGTCAAAGCTAATTTCTATACAGAAGAATCACTCTTCCAGGAATTATTTGTCTTCTTGACTTAAAAAAAATCCATGTGTGTTAAGAACATCTTTTTCCTGGCCTCTATTTTCTTTTTCTAAATTATTTTTTATTAGCTGAACTTCTGTGTTTCTCACTTAACGTTCAGATCATGTTGACCAAACCAGAAATCAGAGCCTTCTGAAGCTCCAACTGGCTATAAAAAAAAAACTCCAGTCAAAGGATTGCTTTCCACTTAACAGGGGAATCCATGGATCAGTATCCTCGGGTATGGTGGTCAATAGAAGAAAAAGAAAGGCCTCCACTTCCTTCTACCACCAGAATTCATGATGATGGGGCAAAAGCAAAGATGCTCATCTGAGGTTAAGTTGATTTCAGAGATTCAGCAGGCAGGAACTTGTGATTTTCTTTGCAACCACATCTTTCCTGAACTCATCCATCAGCTGCTGTCAACAGCATACTGGCTGGGAGTTAATTTCAGCCTTACTGTTACTTTCTAAAAGCTATCAATTCTTCTGACACAATAATTACATGATGGTGTGGCACCCAAGGTCAAGGCTCATCAATATCCTAGAATATATCTAGAATATACACAAGGGGTTCATTAATAATAATGAAAATAATAATAGAAAAGTACTGACATGTTCACTCTCTTTTAGTCTGATTTCTTTTAGGTTCTTTTAATATATTTCATAATTTAAGACCCATTAACTTATGTTAATCCCAACGTAAGTTGGAAACCAACTTCTTGTATTTGTGAAAGTGAAAAGTGAAAGTCACTCAGTCAGGTCTGACTCTTTGCGACCCCATGGACTATACAGTCCATGGAATTCTCCAGGCCACAATACTGGAGTGGGTACACTTTCTCTTCTCTAAGGGATCTTCCCAACCCAGGGATCTAACCCAGGTGTCCTGCATTGTGGGTGGATTCTTTACCAGCTAAGCCATAAGGGAAGCCCAAGAATACTGGAGTGGGTAGTCTATTGCTTCTTCAAGGGATCTTCCCGACCCAGGAATCGAACCGGTTCTCCTGCGTTACAAGTGGATTCTTTACTAACTGAACTACCAGGAGAGACCTAGAATTGAAGTCCAGCAGTGGGATTCTAATGATGGTGTGGCCTGTGATAAATTTATACATCAGCATGTACCTCAGTTTCCTCCTCAATATAAGGAGACATATTATCTCCCATAGCTACTGCAGAAGGTATTGAAAGTAAAAGAATTTTGGCAATTAGAAAAACTGTACATGAATACATTGGATTGTTGTTGTTCTTTCTTGTTTTCAGAATTTCCCCCCAGTTTTATTGAAATATAATTGACATGCCTCACTGTGTAAATTTAAGGTATAAAACATAATGGTTTCATTTTCATATATTGTGAGATGATCACTGAGATCGGTTTAGTTGGCGTCTATTGTCTCATCTTTGTGTCCTTAGTTACTTGTTTGTGTCTGACTCTGCGATCCCATAGAGTGCAACCCGCCAGGCTCCTCTGTCCATGGGATCCTCCAGGAATACTGGAGTGGGTAGGCATTCTCTTCTCCAGGGGATCTTCCCAACCCAGGGATTGAACCTGAATCTCCTGCATCACAAGCAGATTCTTTATCATCTGAGCCACCAGGGAAGCCCATATTATCTCATATAGATACAGGAAAATGCAAAAGCAATTTTCCTCCTTTGGATGAGAACTTGGAGGCTCTCCTCTCTTAACAACCTCCTATCCTACATTGTTAACTCTAGTCATCATGTTGTACGTTACATTCCTCCTCCTCCTTACAAGTGAAAGTTTATTCTTTTTGAACACCTTCCTCAAATTCCCTCTCCCTTCACCCCCTGAGAATTTTTTCTAATTAAAAAGATTCATTCCAATATCAAACACAAGCAGAGTTATGTTCTCATATCTGGGGAGGAAGTACACAGAAAATCCAGTCTATCAGCCTTGAGGGTGGGACCTGGGAGGGGATTTGGTGGGTGCATGTGAGGGGCCTGTGTCTCTGGTCAGGGACTGACAGAGAAGCAGACACCCAAAGCGCTCCCCTCTCACCCTGACTTGTAGAAGGAAATTAACTACCATCTGTCTGTGGCTCACCTTTTACATTTCTATCTGTGAGGATATTTAATACCATTGAGCAATCATTGCAAACCAAGGCAAAAAGATATCAAGGCAAATCATTGCAAATCAAAAAGATATCATTGCAAATTAAGGCAAAAAGATATGACACTGAAGGATGAACTCCCCAGGTTGGTAGGTGCGCTACTGCAGAACAGTGGAGAAATAACTCCAGAAAGAATGAAGAGATGGAGCCAGGTGAAAACAAGTCCCAGTTGTGGATGTGACTAGTGATGGAAGTAAGTCTGATACTGTAAAGAGCAATATTGCATAGAAACCTGGAATGTTAGGTCCATGAATCAAGGTAAATTAGAGGTGGTCAAAAGAGTGAACATCGACATTTTAGGAATCAATGAACTAAAATGGACTGGAGTGGGTGAATTTAATTCAGATGACCATTATATCTACTACTGTGGGCAAGAATCCCTTAGAAGAAATGGAGTCGCCTTCATAGTCAACAAAAGAGTCCTAAATGCAGTTCTTGAGAGCAGTCTCAAAAATGACAGAATGATCTCTGTTTCCAAGGCAAACCATTCAATATCACAGTAATCCAAGTCTGTGCTCCAACCAGTAATGCTAAAGAAGCTGAAGTTGAACGGTTCTATGAAGACCTACAAGACCTTTTAGAACTAACACCCCAAAAAGATGTCCTCTTCATTATAGGGGACTGGAATGCAAAAATAATGAAGTTAAGAGCTACCTGTAGTAACAGGCAAATTTGGCCTTGAAGTACACAATGAAGCAGGTCAAAGGCTAACAGTTTTGCCAAGAGAATGCACTGGTCATAGCAAACACTCTCTTCCAACAACACAAGAAAAGACTCTACATGGACATCACCAGATGGTCAATACTGAAATCAGATTGATTATATTCTTTGCAGCCAAAGATGGAGAAGCTCTATACAGTCAACAAAAACAAGACTGGGAGCTGACTGTGGCTCAGATCATGAACTCCTTATTGCAAAATTCAGACTTAAATTGAAGAAAGTAGGGAAAACCACTAGACTATTAAGGTATGACCTAAATCAAATCCCTTTTGATTATACAGTGGAAGTGAGAAATAGATTCAAGGGATTAGGTCTGACAGAGTGTCTGAAGAACTATCGTTGGAGGTTCGTGACATTGTACAGGAGGCAATGATCAAGACCATCCCCAAGAAAAAGAAATGCAAAAAGGCAAAATGATTGTCTGAGGAGGCCTTACAAATAGCTGAGAAAAGAAGAGAAGCTGAAGGGAAATGAGAAAAGGAAATATATACCCATTTGAATGCAGAGTTCCAAAGAATAGCAAGGAGAGATAATAAAGCCTTCTTCAGTGATCAATGCAAAGAAATAGAGGAAAACAACAGAATGGGAAAGACTAGAGATCTCTTTAAGAAAATTAGAGATACCAAGGGAACATTTCATGCAAAGATGGACACAATACAGGACAGAAACGGTATGGAACTCACAGAAGCAGGAGATATTAAGAAGAGGGCAAGAATACACAGAAGACCTATACAAAAAAATCTTCATGACCCAGATAACCACAATGGTGTGATCACTCACCTAGAGCCAGACATCCTGGAATGCGAAGTCAAGTGGGCCTTAGGAAGCGTGATTATGAACAAAACTAGTGGAGGTGATGGAATTCCAATTGAGCTATTTCAAATCCTAAAAGATGATGCAATGAAAGTGCTGCATGCAATATGCCAGCAAATTTGGAAAACTCAGCAGTGGCCACAGGACTGGAAAAGGTCAGTTTCCATTCCAATCCTAAAGAAGGGCAATGCCAAAGAATGCTCGAACTACTGCACCATTGCACTCATCTCACACACTAGCAAAGTACTGCTCAAAATTCTCCAAGCCAAGCTTCAACAGTACATGAACCATGAACTTCCCAGGTTAACCTGGATTTAGAAAAGGCAGAGGAACCAGAGATCAAATTGCCAACATCCACTGGATCATAGAAAAAGCAAGAGAATTCCAGAAAAACATCTATTTGTGCTTTATTGACTACGATAAAGCCTTTGACTGTGTGGATCACAACAAACTGTGGAAAATTCTGAAAGAGAGGGAATACCAGACCACCTGACCTGTCTCCTGAGAAATCTGTATGTAGGTCAACAAGCAACAGTTAGAACTGGACATGGAACAACAAACTGGTTCCAAATCAGGAAAGGAGTACGTCAAGGCTGTATATTGTCACCCTGCTTACTTAACTTATATGCAGAGTACATCATGGAAAATGCCAGGCTGGATGAAGCACAAACTGAAATCAAGATTGCCGGGAAAATATCAATAACCTCAGATATGCAGATGATACCACCCTTATGGTAGAAAGTGAAGAGGAGCTAAAGAGCCTCTTGATGAAAGTGAAAGAGGAGAGTGAAAAGGCTGGCTTAAAACTCAGCATTCAGAAAGCTAAGGTCATGGCATCTGGTCCCATCACTTCATGGCAAATAGATGGGGAAATGATGGAAACAGTGAGAGACTTTGATTCTTGGGCTCCAAAATCACTGCAGATGGTGACTGCATCCATGAAATTGAAAGATGCTTGCTCCTTGGAAGAAAAGCTATGACAAACCTAGACAGCCTATTAAAAAGCAGAGGCATTACTTTGCCGACAAAGGTCCGTCTAGTCAAAGTTATGGTTTTTCCAGTAGTCATGTATGGATGTGAGAGTTGGACTGTAAAGAAAGCTGAGTGCCAAAGAATTGATGCTTTTGAACTGTGGTGTTGGAGAAGACTCTTGAGAGTCCCTTGGACTGCAAGGAGATCCAGCCAGTCCATTCTAAAGGAAATCAGTCCTGAATATTCATTGGAAGGACTGATGCTGAAGCTGCAACTCCAATACTTTGGCCCCATGATGCAAAGAGATGACTCATTGGAAAAACCTTGATGCTGGGAAAGATTGAAGGTAGAAGGAGAAGGGGATGACAGATGATTAGATAGTTGGATGGCATCATTGACTCGATGGACATGAGTTTGAGCAAGCTCCGTTAGTTGGTGATGGACAGCGAAGCCTGGCGTGCTGAAGTCCACAGGATCACAAAGAGTCTGACACAACTGAGTAACTAAACTGAATTGAGCAATCATTGTGTCAACATTTTGGTTAAAATTTCTTGATCAGGAATCAATTTGGAGAATGTGCTCAAATCCAGCAGCTCCAAACTGACCTCTCTCCAGCTTTGTCATTATAGTTGCATTCTTGCTTCTGCATCAGATGTAAACAAAAAGTCAGCCTGGTAGTAGACAGCTGTGACAAGACCGTGACCCGCCCCCACCTACGAGGGCCCATGACAAAGTCCCACAGAACCTAGGAGAGCAAACTTACTGGTCTAGGAATTTCTGGCAAGCAGATGGTTATCTGGTTCAAATGTGTTCTGGGAAGAGAGAAAATAGAGAGCTAGGGATATTTTCTTGGGCTCCAAAATCACTGCAGACAGTGACTGCAGCCATGAAAATAAAAGATGCCTGCTCCTTGGAAGAAAAGCTATGACAAACTTAGACATCATATTTATTAAAAAGCAGAGACATCACTTTGCTGACAAAGGTCTCTATAGTCAAAGCTACGGTTTTTCCAGTAGTCATGTATGGATGTGAAAGCTGAACCATAAAGAAGGCTGAGAGCCAAGGAATTGGTGCTTTCGAACTGTGGTGTTGGAGAAGACTCTTGAGAGTCCCTTGGACAGAAAGGAGATCAAACCAGTCAATCCTAAAGGTAATCAACCCTGAATATTCTTTGGAAGGACTGATGCTAAAGCTGAAGCCTCAGTACTTTGGCCACCTAAAGTGAAGAGCCAACTCACTGTTAAAGACCCTGATGCTGGGAAGTTTGAGTCAGGAGGAGAAGGGGGCAACAGAGGACAAGATAGTTGGATGGCATCATCGACTCAATGGACATGAGTTTGAACAAGCTTTGGGAGATAGTGAAGGACAAGGAGGCCTCGTGTACTGCAGTCCATGGGGTTGCAAAGAGTTGGACATGACTGACTAAACAACAACAACAAAGAGATGCAAGGTGGAGGGTTGGAGATTCGGCTTTCATAGGAAAAAAGAGGTGGGGATAAATAAATATGGTACTTAGACCTGCACTTGGAGGCACCCTCTGTGAGAAGAGAGGGACGGGAAAGAGGGCAGTAAGAAGGCAGTGATCTGAGAGGTTCATAGGCCAGGTGAGAATGAAGGTTATTTATTTATTTATTTTTTAATTGTCCTCTGATTGTTATTTTGGCCAGGTTTGATGAGTTGTAGAGCATTGAAGGTTTTCAGAATCACATCGTTGAGCTTACTGAAGTGAAAGTCACTCAGTCATGTCAAACTCTTTGCAACCCCAAGGACTGTACAGTCCATGGAATTCTCCAGGCCAGAATACTGGAGTGGGTAGCCGTTCCCATCTCCAGAGGATCTTCCCAATCCAGGTATTGAACCCAGGTCTCCTGCATTGCAGGTGGATTCTTTACCATCTGAGATCACTGAAATCCTAAGCAAATGGCTTTGTTCAAGACTCACAAATACAGGTGCTCTGTTGGCACCTGCTTCAGTCTCTTAGCACCTCTGCAAGTGCCTAATCAACAGAAACTAAAGAGGTTTTGCAAATGCCTATATTGTTCCAATGATTTTGTCTCCTAGCTAGGATTGAGACAAAACTCGTTGTTTGGTGTAACAAATCTTTGTTGAATCCACTTCCCATGTGCCCTTTTCATGTACTGTAATGAAAAACAAAGGAAACATTTTTTTACAACTGTAAAGGTGACAACTTAAAAAATATTATTAAAATCCCATTAGTTCTGTAGGATATGATGTATGCAAATTTAGATGGAAGGTGAGGGAATTGAATGTCATGTTATATAGACATTATGTTTCGATTAATAAAAGTATAGTGATTCCTGGTATTCTGTGAGTAGTCAGATGTATTTATCTCCTAGATCAGTCTCAATAAAGTTTCATGAGTTCTTTTGTTGATTTTCCACTGCTAACAGAGCTGGATAATCAAAACTTACACAATATGCTAATTTCCAAGACATATTTTCATAAGATATAATTGGTTCATTCTCAATACATTCTCATGTGCAATATGAATACAACATATACAGAATATAAAAATTGGTCAACATAACAAGGAACTATTAAGAATTTCCCAGTTGGAAGAGAAAACTGACATTATGGCCCAAACTAGAAATCTCTGCAGACTCAGGATCAATATGGCTGTATTAGGTGATTGGAGAAGTAATTTTACCTCTTGCCTTAAGTACTGTAACAGTTTAGCAAGATGAGTACTATTTCCCTATGTTCCCCATTTTACAGATGGGGAAACTGAGGTCCAGAGAGAATGTCATTGTGGTAAGGATGCACAGTTAGCAAGTGGCCAGTACGAATTTAAACCAAGTGTGAATCCAAATGCCTTGTTCTTTTCACTGCATGCCTTTCCTTCTCAGTAGAGGGGATACTGAAAATACAGATTGTTTTAACTCTTTTCTTAATTCAATAGGTTACAGTTACAGACCTGTGTTTTGTATGATAGAGATCTTGAGCCAGTATTACTTAAAAGGAACTCATTTGTGAAAGAAAAAAAGTGAAATCCTAAAATAATCTCCTGGTAATATTTATCTTGTAAGTTGAATAAGCCCGAGAGTATAACCAGTCTAATTCTGGAGCTTATGAAGGATTCAGGTGGTAGACGTTAAGTTGCTTCAATGTCATACCCTCAGCCTGTCTCCAAGCTTTGTCATATTATACATAGCATTGGGACAACAACAACTGAAGGATGCATTTTGCTTCTGTGCTGTTCTTCCTATTTTATAATGTATTTCCATTGATTATCTCATTTCATCCTTGTACATGCATATAAAGCTAAAGAGCAAGTAAAGACTGACTTTAATGATCCTCCATTTAGAGATGCAGAGGGGTTTTGAAGACTTGCTCTGTGTCCTATAGACAGTGGGTGGCAGAGGCAGGGCCGTCTCTCTTTGTCCCAGGAGGGCAGGTCCAGTGCTTTCCTGGGACCACCCTGCCTCTCACTCTTGCACTGTAGCTTCCAGTGCAGCTCTGTCCTTGGGTTTTGCCTGTTGGGTAGGGTCACTTTTCAAAGCTGGCAGGAAAAACGTTTGCTTCTCCCCTCCTCATCTTCTGTGAAGGATGCAGTGTTGGCCGCATGGGTTGGGGAGCTCCCCAGGATGGGAATTGTGCTACTGTATTTTCAGCATTTAATATTTGGTGTTGGTGTGTGTTTGTTAGTTGCTCAGTCGTGTCCAACTCTTTGAGGCTCCATGAACTGTAGCCCACCAGGCTCCTCTGTCCATGGAATTCTCCAGGCAAGAATATTGGAGTGGGTTGCCATTTCCTTCTCCAGGGGATCTTCCCAACCCAGGGATTAAACCTGGGTCTCCCTCATTGCAGGCAGATTCTTTACCATCTGAGTCACCAGGGAAGTCCTTGGTGTTGGTAACTAAGTGAAATCTGTTAAGGGTGTAAGTATAATACTCTATACTTATTAACAGTGTCTTAACTGTTATCCATTCAGAATAAGGACATAATGACTTTTTCTGAATAACCTTAAAGAAGTAGTCTGGTTTCTCTCCAGCTCTCTTTACTTTATTCTATAATATTAAGTTGACTCTGGGGGAATAGGAGATATTTTATGTCCTTTTTCCAAAGGACTTTAAGGATGAAGGTGTCGTTCTTTTCAACTCTGGTTCCCAGCGTTTGTGGTAGATATTCAGTCCCTGCTCTTATTTTTCTAAAACCTTGCCATGAGTCTCTTAAAACATCCCTGGCCAGTTCTTGTGCATTATTCCAGATAACATCATTTAGAAATTCTCTATTGAAATATTTAGTCTTCTGATTTGTTTCCAGTTAAAAATTTATAAACTAAAGCTACTACAGGTAGTAGCATAACTTTGTTGATTAACTCCTCTAGTTTTTAACCTGAATTTTAAATGCAAAAAGGAAATGCACATTTTTCAGAAGAGTACAGCGTTGTGTGTGTGTGTGTTCAGCTCTTCAAACTGAGATTTAGTAGGATCAAAGTTGTTGACTTTGGTTTATGACCCTGGTTTTCATTTGGAAACGCCATATGTACTATTTAGCAATCAAACTTTATATGGTGTAACTTCTGCTATTTTCATTCAAACCTTGTGTTCTATAATTGCTTAGAAAATCTCTGATACCCAGATCTCTTTCCAGAGACCTTTCCTCTGGTGCTTTCCCTCCCCTCCCCTATAGCTTAAACCTGTGAAAATATGGTTAAATGAATTATATTTCTTTTTGAAGCAACAAATCAATGGGGGCCATTTTAAAGGAAGAATGCAGGGATAAGGGGTGAGCAGAAACTCAGTAGAGTCAGGGAAGTAAAAAGTCATAATACGTGAGAAGTCAAGGTTGGTCCATGTGAAAGCCATCTGGGTTTGCCACCTCCTGCCTTCCCACGGAGGCTTGGAATCAGGGGCCTTATCTTCAGGTGTTGGTTAGAACAAATGGGAAATTCTCCTGGCAGCCTGGAGTCTCCTCAGGCAGGCATTTTAAGGGAAACCAGGGTCATCCCTGGTGGCTCAGATGATAAAGAATCTGCCTGCAGTTCAAGAGACTTGAGTTTGATTCCTGGGTCAGGAAGATCCCCTGGAGGAGGAAATAGCAACCCACTCCAGTATTCCTGCCTGGAGAATTCCATGGACAGAGGAGCCTGGAGGTCCATGGGGTCGCAAAGAGTCAGACACAATGTAGCGACTTAACACTTTTGCTTTATTTTACTTCAGGGTGGTCCTCAGGATGCAGATTTGAGTTGTTAGAAATTAGTTGGTGTTTGTTCAGGTCTTTTATAGGCCAGAGTTGGAAGCTAGTCCTGAAAAGGAGCCTCAGAGGAGCTGGCTAGAATTTGGTCATAGAGAGAATATTTGTGAAAACAAATGCAAACATCTTGGGCTTGGTAGCTAAGACCTTGTGTATTTAGATTTCCTTATATCTGGTTGGGGCCCACTCACCCCATGATCTTTGTGTTCCCACCGCATTGATTTCTCCTTCAAATGCATGCACTCTCAGACCTGTCCTTCCAAATGTAGTGATTCCTCTTCCTAAAGTCCCCTTCCTTCAGCAGAGGAAAGTGAAACCGCTTCTCTGCGAAGTTCTAACTCTGGGGCCATGTATCCACTCTCGGCTGGATTCTTGAAGCACTTTACTCATAATTCAAGCATAGCACACTCTACCTTGGCTTATTTTTTCTGTGTTTCTTTGTATGTCCTTCCTGCCAGCAAAACTGAGTGGCAAGAGGGAGGAACTAGGTTATTCTGGCTTTTGCTAAATGTCAGTATAAAGTGTGTGCTTAGTTGTGTCTGACTCTTTGCTGCCCCATGGACTGTAGCCTGCCAGGCTCCTCTGTCCATGGAATTCTCCAGGCAAGAATATAGGAGTGGGTTGCCATCCCTTTCTCCAGGGGATCTTCCCAACCCAGGGATTGAACGCAGGTCTCCTGCATTACAGGCAAATTTCTTTACCATCTGAACCACCAGGGAAGCCCATGAATACTGGAATGAGTAGCCTATCCCTTCTCTAGGGGATTTTCCTGACCCAGGAATCGAACCGGGGTCTCCTGCACTGCCGGCAGATTCTTCACCAGTTGAGCTACCAGGGGAGTCCCAGTATAAAGCAGTTTTTGCAACCATGATGTTTCAATGAATGGCTAAAACTGAATATTGGGATATTCAGGAAAAGTCAGTATCTACATCATATACACTAGCTACATTTCCAAACAGTATGATGCCTGAACATTCTGTGGTAAACAGAAAAGATGCCAGCATCTAAGGCAGAGCTGAGATGGGACGTGGTAGAGACAAGTAGAGAGTGTGGTAGAGATCTCACATCAGGGTGGACCCCTGTCCCCCGCTGTGCCTGATATGCCACTTCAGCCTTCCCTGGCATAAAATCTAATTGTGCAGATATTGCAGTGTGTTTATCAATACCCATTTCCACCTCTGCCGGTGCACACAGCTAGATTATAGTTCCCTGCCTCTTTTGCACTTGGATATGGGTTTGAGTCCTCTCCAAATGCGGCTGACACACACACACACACAGATAACCTATTTCCAGGCTCAACCCATTAACACATCCCACAAGGGATCTTTTCTTTCCTTTCCCTACCCACTGGGCAAGAGGCGGAAGTCTTGGAGAAGGGTGGCTCCTGCGGCCATGTGACTAGGATACCACCATGGAATAGTGACATAAGCAAGAAAAACCCAAATGTCCTTTGTGTTAAGACACTGAGATTTGAGGGTTTAACTTTTAAAGTACCCAGTGATTAATACCTTAGCTAATCCATCTAGCAATTAACCTTTCATTTCTTAAGCTAATTTAGGTTATGTCTCTGTCACCTGTGACACTGGAAAGGGTCCTGATAACAACACTTGGCCATTTGAATGCAGTGAAAGCAAAGGAGTGGTAGTTTGGCAGTGGAAAAATACTGGAGTTCAACTCAGAGTCTCCAAGTTCCTTGTCCTTGCCCTGTTCACTTTGTAATTTTCATTAAGTGTATTTGGGGCTTACATTTGTAAACTTATTTGCTTTCTCAGGTTTGACTTTTACCATGACGATTGAGCTAATCTAATCTTCACTTCCATTACTTGATTCCTCTGCTTCCACAGTGGCACAGTGCAATTTACTGGTTATTTGAGCAGACAATCAGGCCAGTGATTGTATTACACAGTCTTTCTATTTTGTGATTGCTTTCTTTTCAGGTAGTTGAAAAAAAAATCCCAGAAATAATCTTAATAACTTCTTCCCAGGTGACATATGTTAAAAAATTATTTTGGAAAATTTCCCACATACACAAAAGTGGAGAGAATCACATGATGAACTGATATTGCAGCTGTTATCAACCTTCAGACATCACCATAACATTTACTCTATTTTATCTCCTGTTTCCTGGCTTTTCCTTTTTTTTTTTTTCATTGCTAAAGTATGTTAAAGCACATTCCAAGTATTAAATGTTTCTGGGTACATATGCACATGCATGTGTGTATATGTATACATGCATTCATATATGTGTATGAATATATTAAAATACAGAAATATACATTTATGTCCCAAACCTAAGCATGGTGCCTTTATTACATTTATTACAAAATTGGCAGTGACTCCTCAATAATATCTAATTCCATTTAAAGTTTCCTCAATTATCTTAGCATTCCTTTTACAACTGGTTTCATTTCAGTCAGCGTTGACCACAATTTCATCAACATTTCAACCACACATTGCACAAAGTTGTTGCATCTTTTGAGTTTTCTCTAATCTAAAAGTGATTGTAACAGTTACATGTAGCTGCTGAACTGCTACAAAACTTGGAGGTTTAAGTAAACGATCTTTTATTTAGCACAGGATTCTGTAGTTTAGCATTTGAGCTGGGCTCCAGTACTCTTGCTTGGAAAATCCCATGGACAGAGGAGCCTGGAAGGCTACAGTCCATGGGGTCGCTAAGAGTCGGACACGACTGAGCGACTTCACTTTCACTTTTCCCTTTCATGCACTGGAGAAGGAAATGGCAACCCACTCCAGTATTCTTGCCTGGAGAATCCTAGGGACGGCGGAGCCTGGTGGGCTGCCGTCTATGGGGTCGCACAGAGTCGGACACGACTGAAGCGACTTAGCAGCAGCAGCAGCACCAGCAGGTGTGAGTTGGTGTGGGTCAGGGAGAGTCTGGCTGGGAGGGCTCAGGGGTTCATCTTTGCTCTGTGTGGTCTCAGTGCCAGGAGGCTAACCTAGGTTTGTTCATGTGGTGCTGGGTTTCCCTACACAGTGTGTGGGAACTCCATAGCTGCTTGCAGCCTCTGCTTGCAGTGAGCCTGCTGCCTTGTCACATTCTAACTTGCCTAAGAGGTCAGAAGGGAAGCTCACATTCATGAGGTAGGAAAGCAAATCTCACTTTGTAATGTGAGATGTTGCAAAGTCAGGTTACAAAGGACATGACTACATAAGAAGAACCCACTTACAGTCACCTTCCATTTCTTTCCAGGCAAATATATTTGAACTTCTATAACCCTTAAAAACCCTCAAAGAATACTTATTTCCTAAAGTTTATACATATGTGTGTGTGTGTGTGTGTGTATCAGTTCAGTTCAGTTCAGTCGCTCGGTCGTGTCCGACTCTTTGTGATCCTATGAACTGCAGCACGCCAGGCCACCCTGTCCATCACCAACTCCCGGAGTTTACCCAAACCCGTGTCCATTGAGTCGGTGATGCCATCCAACCATCTCATCCTCTGTCGTCCCCTTCTCCTCCTGCCCTCAATCTTTCCCAGTATCAGGGTCTTTTCAAATGAGTCAGCTCTTCCCATCAGATGGCCAAAGTACTGGAGTTTCACCTTCAACATCAGTCCTTCAACATCAGCCTTGGACTGGCTGGATCTCCTTGCAGTCCAAGGGACTCTCAAGAGTCTTCTCCAGCACCACAGTTCAAAAGCAGCAATTCTGCGGCGCTCAGCTTTCTTTATAGTCCAGCTCTCACATCCATACATGACTACGGGAAAAACCATAGCCTTGACTTATATAACTGAGGTATATTTAATTTACACTTTCAAGTGTACCTAAGTTTATATTTTAAGTGCAAACTAACTCTTCTTGAACTAGGAGAAATTGATCACTTGCTGAATTTTGAGAAATACTGGATTAGGAGCCATAAGATATTTTTGTTGCTATATAAAATTTTTGTCTTGTTTTCTTCATATAGCAAGTTCAATGAATGGATGCATTTATTTCAAACACCCTTTTGCAGTGTCTGAAAAAAATGTCTTAAGATATATAACCAGAGTATAATAAAAGATTTTGAATCATTTTAATTTCAGCATATGAGTAGCAGATTTTTTCTTTGTCTAGAGGGTTACCAAATGCGTGGGAACCATCAGGAAGGGAATTCTCTGGATCAAAGCAGTAATTCAGTAGGAGACAAAGAAAGTTATTTATAGAAGCTATCTGTAGACCAAGAGCCTAATTTATGTAGTGAGAACATTTCTGCCAAATAATTTGTAATAAAGAAAAATTACCAACTGTTAAAAACTTTGCCAGGTCAGTTTAATTTGGTAGGAAAGGGAGATGATGAGAAGGTTGATAAAACAGCTATAAATCTTTACTGAATATGCAACTTTAATTGTCTGGCATTAAACTTAGAGACTTTACTTGTAATGTGCTGGAGCCAGTTTGTACCAGCTGGTGAGAGCCAACTGTATTTATCCCTTTCTAATTCCACATTCAGAAAAGTCACATTGTTAGCTTAGGATTGGCCAAGGCGGGAGTATTTACACCCTAGTTATTGAACAGTCAATTGTTAAACATTTATAGCATACCACTGGTCATTAGCCACATAAGAAAAAGTGACAGGCACCACTTCCTAGGAATATCGAAAGGAAGCTTCTTCTGCTACAGAGGAAAGCCACAGAAGAGCAGAGGAGAGCTTCCCCTGGCATCTTTTCCACCAACTTGTGTCTCCAGATTGCTGGGAGTCTAGTTTTGTTGTTGTTGATGTTCAGCCACTCAGTCTCTGTGACCCCATGGACTGCAGTAGGCCAGGCTCTCCTTTCCTTCACTGTCTCCCAGAATTTGTTCAGATTCATGTCCATTGAGTCGGTGATGCTATCTAACCATTTCATCCTCTGCCACCCCATTCTCCTTTTGCCCTAAATATTTCCCAGCATCAGGGTCTTTTCCACTGAGTTGGCTCTTTACATCAGGTGGCCAAAGTACTGGAACTTCAGCTTCAGCATCAGTCCTTCCAATGATTATTCAGGGTTGATTTTCTTTAGGATTGACTGGTTTGATCTCCTTGCAGTTCAAGGAACATTTGAAGAGTCTTCTCCAACACCACAGTTTGAAAGCATCAGTTCTTCAGCTCTCAGCCTTCTTTACGATTCAACTCTAACGTACGTGACTACTGGAAAAGCCTTAACTTTGACTATATGGATCTTTGTTGACAAAGTGATGTCTCTGCTTTTTAATACACTGTCTATGTTTGTCATAGCTTTCCTTCCAAGGAGCAAAGCATCTTTGAATTTCATCGCTGCAATCACCATCTGCAGTGATTTTGGAGCCTAGTCAGGTGTGAGTAAAGTAAGAGCACCTTCAAGAAATGAAAAGAAGCAGACACAAGAGAAAGAATAGGAAGTGTGCTTGGTCCTTTGCTTATCTTATCACCTTAGAGTCTCATCAGACTCAAGCTAGATGTTCTTAAACATCACCTGAGTCTATTAAGGGAGAGAAGCAGAGATGGAGCGACTCTTTCTACGTTAGAGGATTCTGCCATTCAACCCTCTGTGAGTCTCTGACCTGCCACAGGGTTTCTTATCTGCAAAACAGACACAGGATACTTGTTCCTCCCTTATTTTGCTGTGCAAATAGCTTATGGTTAATACCATGTTGCCTGGCACTGTAGAGAAAGAAATGGAATAAGATGAGGTCATTGAGAAGAGCCAGGGCTCTCTGGAGAGAGAGTTGGAAGTCATCAGCTGAAAGTTCATGGGGCAGCAGTTTTGGCATCACCGGGAAGCTTGCCAAAAATGCAAAACCACTATTCAGACCTCAGAATCAGAATTTGCATTTTAACAAGATCTCAGGTGATTTTTGTGCATATTATACTTTGAGAGTGATTTAAGTGGTGGTTTGTTCATGGCACCAGAGAAATAACCCATGTTCCAGAGTGCATTTTAATCTTGCTGCTATCTTCTTTTTATTCCTTAGTCTTAGTTTTTCCACTTTGAGGTTCCCATTTAAGCTTCATGCTTAACAAACTGCTTGGTCTTTCCAGGAAAAACCTTTATATAATCATTGTAGTGGAAAACGTATATTGATTTTCCTAAAATAGAGGGAGGATGGGGATGGTGAGTGTTAGCTCTATCGATAATAGCAGAAATCAATAGATCATGTATAAAAATGGAAAGAACAAGAAATAGTTCTCTTTTTTATTGTATTTATATGCCATGATGGATGTTAACCAAATCTGTTGTGGTAAGCATTTCATAATATGTGTAAGTCAAACCATCATGCTGTGCATCTTAAACTTATGCAGTACTGTATGTCCATTATTTCTCAATAAAACTTGAGAAAAGAATAGCAATAGCAGCATTACAGTAAAGTGAAAATGTTAGTCAGTTATTTGTGTTGACCCTTTGTGACCCCGTGGACTGTAGCCCCATGGAATTCTCTGGGTAAGAATACTGGAGTGGGTAGCCATCTCCTTCTCCAGGGGAGTCTTCCCGACCCAGAGATCGAACCCTAGGTCTTCTGCATTGCAGGAGATTCTTTACTGTCTGAGTCACCAGGGAAGCCCTAATATCAGCATATTGTTAAGGAATATGAAAAATGATTTCTAGGATTAAAAAGAAATAGCTAAGTGATTTAAAGCATTTGTCTCTGAAAAGTGGGGCTAATTAAAAAAATTCCGGTTGGACTCTCTATTTTTTAAAATGTGTGTATATATTACTTCGATTTTGATATCATTTAATGATGCCATTAAGTCTTATATTTTATGCATTCCTATAAATCACTTTATATCTTTTTTGAGAACTAGGTAGACTATAAACAACCAAGCAAAACTCAAAACCTTCTCCAAGGAGAGCAAGTAGCCTATAATGGTGGCTAAAATAGGAAACAGTGTTTTATGCAGGAAAAATAGGTCAAGTACAGTAACATAGAGAGGAAATGAGATATTCATACCAGTGATGACCTCATATCAGTGACCTTATAAGTGCAGAATGAGAAGAGGAAATCTGGAAATAAGAGGAGAGATGGAGAAGCCATATGAAGTCATGGTAGGATAATATTCCTAAAAAGTCCATTTTACCAGGAGAGGAACTTTTCTCAGAGACCTTTCCCCTTGTAATTTATCTGCCAGAGTTGAAAAACTAATGTATTCTCCAAGAGGCAGAAACAATGAAATTTGGGAAAACAAACCACAGAACTTTGGAATGAACTTTACAATCATTTAAGGCTGTAGTTTCCAAACTTTATTTTAGCTGTTGGCTTTTTTTTTTCTTTTTCTTCCAAAAGAGATCTTACTCTGAAATCTGATGTACTAAAACAGAAGCAAACAGAATTTCTGAAGCTGAAACAGAGGGTTGAAGGTCTGTGGCCAACCTGGTCCTGTGAACCTCTATCCTGCCTTCAAGATGTTCTGAGCTGTGAGGAACACAAGCAGAAAGTGAACTAAGTGGCAACTCGTGAACATTCCTCATCTTACTAAGGCTTCAGGAGACACAGTCATGTCCAAGGTCAATGGCAGAGCCAAGACTTGACCTCATTGTTCTTGACTCTGAGTCCAGTGCTCCTTCCCATGTACCTTAGTGCTGCCTGTCATGGTTGGAGGGGCGGTTGGCTCCAACAGACTGTAAAGAAGACTGGAATTGGGTTTATTTCTTCACTGTTGTAGAATGCTTAGCCTGCAGTAGACCCTCCAGAAATATTTGTTGAATAAAGAATTAAATGACGTACACAATGTTATAAGTTGACTTACTCCTTGATGCTCTTAGGGAGCGAAATGGAGCTGAAAGATGTGAGAATCTCTTCTTCAGGAAGTGAGGTTAGTTCCTGGAAGATAAATGACTTGCTGTATTTTCATCTCAGTTAAGCCTAACATGATCCTTTAGTGCTCCTCAGCTAGAGAGTTCACTTCTTTAGGGTTAAGATCTCTTTGGTCTTCCTGTCTAAATTGCCCAGTATGCAAGGGCATTTTTTAGACCAGCTCTTTTATAAGCTTTCTTTCTGTGGAGATTGACTTTAGCCTTGGAGATACATGGATCTGCCATAGCATCTCAGAAAGGTCTTGATTCAGTTTAAACCAAGCCCTCTTCAGCTTTCATTCTGATACCAACAAGACAGAAGCAGCAGTACCTGTGCATAACAGTTCAACTGTGATCACTCACCGTAATTGCTTTTCAATGGCTTATCTCAAGAAGGGGACTTGTGCATAGAATCTGTGTTGTATTGGTGTTAGTTTGCATTTAGCTCAGGTAAAGATGGCAGCTGACGGCAATCTGATGGCTCCCTCCTATGTCCTAATAGGTGCCTGTCCCTTTGAGGTGTCCTGGGTGATGACTGCAAGAATGAACATCAGGGGAAATGCACTGAGAGGAGAAAAGAAGGAGTAAGTTGTCAGTTTTTCAGGTATCAGAGTTGCAGGTATTAGCCTAGCTGCCAGCATACTCTCTGGGGCCCCGCGGTGTTCACGTTCACTTTGTTTTTCTTTGGAAGAATTAGTAGAGGTACTGACCTCCCCGCACCCTGTGGCGGAAACTGCCTGTTTAGGTCAGAGTGAAATGGTTAGTTATTCCTCCATCTTATTAGTTATTCCATTGCACTGAAGTTACCTTTCTAAAGAGGCAGATACAAAGATCATTTTATCTGCAGCACCAAGGGGTAGACCAGAGAAGGTACTGCCAAGACTTGGAGTGGCTGGGGTTGACTGGCTAGTTTTTATGCAGGCGAATGGACCAGAGGGACATTTCAAAATGTTGGCATCAGGACTTTTTCTCCATTTTTTTTCTTACTTCTGACAATAATGAATGAAGCATGTTAGGCTTGTTTTCAATTATGCAATAAGTCTCCATTCATTAGAAACCAAGGCAGTGATCCCAGCTGTATTTCTGTGGCTTTGAAAGTGCAGCTTTCTACCTGACCCAAGGTTGAGCAGTTTCAGTGCTCAGCATCCGAGCTGCTTGCTCAGGTATCTTGGGAGTGATTAAATGTGTGCATATTCAGGAAAGAAAGCTGACTCCCACTTGCATTTAGAGGGCTCAGCGCTTGTCATTTGTTTCTGGGACATGAAAAAATGGGAAATACAACAGCTCCAATCTCCTGTGTTGCAAAGGAAGGCAGCTGTCATGTAACCAGGTGGGTCAGACCCTTGGGTGGGTCCTCATAATGATTATTCCACCTACAAGATTGTGGTTTTGGGAATTCATGTTCTTATGGCTAGGAACATTCAGGATATCACCATAAATCACTGGGAAGGATAGTAGTAGAATCCACTTATATTCCTTACTGTTTACTGTCAAGTATAAGATATACCCCAATTTAGTAACATCTTTTTTTCTGCAGGGAGTTGGGACTGGAGAGAAGAAACAAACATACAAGTACATGTTGATTAAAAAAATGTACTTCAATATCAGAAACATCACAATGTGAAAAATTGCATTTTAGTCTTGAAAAAATAAGTATATTATGACATCATGGGGAAACAATTTTTTCTCTGAACTGCATAGGCAGTCATCAGTTGAATTGACCCTCTTCCAAGTGCCCAGTGAATCTTTGATGGTTAGCTCAGTTCAGGTGTTCAGTTGTGTCCGACTCTTTGCGACCCCATGGACTGCAGCATGCCAGGCTTCCCTGTTAAGATGAAGCTTTAAAGGTTTTGTTGCTTCTTGAAGGATTGGAAAATCAGAATGAATAAATGTAATCACAGCAATAATAATGACTACCACATGGAATAATGACTATGTGGAAGACAGCCAGAGGTTCTGTGTGTGTTGCTTCCAATTCATTCTGTAATCTGGAGATATGGGTATTATTCACCCTATTTTACAGATGAGGAAACTAAGACTTGGGAAGTTTACATGACTTGGCTGTGCTGTGCTGTGCTGTGCTTAGTTGCTCAGTTGTGTCTGATTCTTTGCGACCCCATGAACTGTAGCCCGCCAGGCTCCTTTATCCATGGGGATTCTCCAGGCAAGAATACTGGAGTGGGTTGCCATGCCCTCCTCCAGGGGATCTTCCCAACTCAGGGATTGAACCCAGGTCTCCCTCATTACAGGCAGGCTCTTTACCATCTGAGCCACCAGGGAAGCCAAGGTCACAAAACTACTAGAAGCTTAGGGTGTGATTGGAAATGTGCTCTGATGCCCCCAAAGCCACACTTCTAGGGTAGCAAAAGATGAAATGTTTAAGCCTTGAGCCAGAGAACAGCAAAGTAGAAACGGAAGATCCTGGGAAAAGACTGGGGAGGGAAAGCTTCTTTGGGGCTTTGGAGAAGAGAACATGGTTCTTGTCTTGGCCTCATGAAAACAGCAGGGCTTATCATGTGGTAAGTTCAAGGCCAAGCACTTTGCACACATTGTCTCATTTAAGTCTTACAATAGTCCTGAGACGTCATTACTATTCCCATTATACAGACAGGGAAACTGAGACCCAAAGGAGTTATTTAGTTGGTAAGTTTAGACTGTGGTCTGTCTGTGCTCATGACCGGTAAGTAATTTCATGACAAATGGAATTACCTTTTACCTGTTAAGTTAGGATGTCTCTTCTGTATTCTCTCTCAAACCTCCAGTTCCCCTTCAGCCCCTGCTCCCAGCCCCCCTGAGGTTTTACTGCCCTGGTTTTGCCAAGCCCCTGCTTTGTTTCTGAGCTTGTGTCAAGGAACCACAAGGTGGCAGTATTACATCATGCAGTTCCCACATGAGGTAAAGGGCCATGCATCTTACCAACCCCATAGACACACATACCACTGTCAGCAAGACTGGCCTTCGTGGTTCATCCTGTTCTACCTACAGACACATGGAAATCATTTCTCACTAGCTAATTCTAGGGGCAAGGATCCCGGAGACCTCAGCTGCGTGACAGTGGGGTGGCAGGAATAAGTGCTCCACCAAGACATCAAGAAACCAGGAAAGGCAGTTTTTTCATTTTTATTTTAAAAATGTTTTGTATCCTGACCCTACACTCCCCCTTCCTATTTAGTTTTTATGGAATTGGTGTTTTAAAAGTATAGGAGTTGTGGAAAGAGTGAGGAGAATAAGGAGAAAGCCAGAGAGCCAGGCTTTGTTGTCTAAGGACAGGGACTCAGAGCTCTGGGGCTTCTTTCTTGGTGATCTTAACCTTGACATCCAATATCCCTGTACTTGCCTTCTCATGCACAAAGTTAGAGGACAGTATCTGCCTTGCACATTGTTGGGAATATTAAATAAGGCTTGAGACTTCCCTGGTGGTCTAGAGGTTAAGAATCTGTTTTCTGATGCAGGGGATGCGAATTGGATCCCTGGTTGGGGAACTAGGATCCTGCATACCATGGGGCAGCTAAGCTCTTGTTCTCCAACTAAACCCACAGTTGCAGCCACAAAGCCCATTAGTTCTGGAGCCTGTGTGCCACAACGAAAGATCCTGTGTGTCACAACTAAGACCCAACACAGCCAAAAAAAAATATTAAAAGTTAAGGCTAAGTCATGAAATATATTTAGGTGCCTAATCATGGAAACCATGTGCTTTCTTCAGATGTTTGTTTCCTTAGCTTAGAGATGTAAGGCAACTAAGAGAAAGACCAAGATTCCTATCAAAGGAGGGAAGAGGATACTGTAACTGGGGTAGAAATCAATGCACAGTCTATGGACAAAGAATTCCTGTTGAGCTAATGACAAAAAATATTTACAAGACGACAGAACAAAAGGAATTCTGTTTGCTTCTCTATGTATCATTTTGTAGATTGTCATAGCATAGCAGGGACAAAAATTTGTCAGTGTTTTTCAAGAGGAGTGGGAAGATATGCATATAGAAATCTGTTTTATTTCTAAAGGTTCTTAGGCACCACTGAAGTTTTATAGGTGTGTACCTGAGATCATTCTTTACAAGTGCTAGAGTTATCTGAATATAGACCAAGATGAGGAGCATTGAGCTGTTTCAAACCCACCTCTGTTATTTACTGGCTTTATGATTTAAGGCCAGTTGCTTAACCTCAAAATTATAGTAGTTTCTACTTTATAGGCTGGTAGGTAATAGATAAAACTTTAGGATAATGCATGTAAAGTGCTCAGCACATAGTGAGCCCTAGATAAGTGCTGATTGTTATTGTTAATAACTTTGCCCAGTTATAATAATAATAGCAATTTTCATGAGCCAGGAATTCAGTCACAGCTGGGAATCTGGTAATACATGAAATTGCTCAACAAACAGAATGAGCAAAAACCTAGACTCCTCCTTGCATATCTCCGCTGAAAGACTTTCTCACATCCTTTCACATCCTTTCAGGGTACTTATAGCAGTGCAAAGATTGGGGTGTTTTCTCAGGCCAAACTGACTTCTCTTTGCACTTAAATTATATTCTTGGGGACCAGTTGGGAACCCACCAGTGCTTTGAACTGGAGACTCCAGCAAGACAGTAAGTTCAGGGGAATCTCTGGTTTCCAGTGATTCACAGATCAGATGTCACCACAAATAACAGCACTTCTTGACCATCATTTCAATCCCCTTATTTCCCATTCTTCACTGTTTACAGAGATGCCTCCATTTGAAATAGAAGCCTGGGACCATATGACTTTACAGGTGAATTCTGTCAAAAAATTTAAAGAATTTCAATAGTTGTCAGACTCTTCTAAAAATTAAGAGAGGAAGGAATGCTTCCAAATTCAGCATTTCCTAGATAGTAAAGCCAGACAAAGATACTATAGGAAAATTACAGGCCAGTATCCCTGAGTAACATAGGTGCAGAGGTTTTCAACAGAATACCAGCAAACTGGATTCAGAAGCATCTTGAAAGGATCATTCACCATGATCAGGTGGAATTCATCCCTGGGATGCAAGAAAAGTTCAGCATACTACATCAATGAATCTGACACATCACATTAACACAATGAAGGATAAGAAGTATATGATCATTTCAACAGATGCAGAGAAAGCATTTGACAAAATTTAACATCCTTTAATGATTAAGAGCTTCAGCAAATTAGGTTTAGAAGAAATATTTATCAACATAATGAAGGTCATATATGACAAGCCCACAGCTAGCATCATACTAGAAAGTTAAAATCCTTTAACTTAGTGGAAAGTTAAAACCCTTTTCTCTAAGATTAGGAACAAGATAAGGATGCTCACTCTCTTCATTTCTACTCAACATAGTACTAGAAGTCCTAGCCTTAGCATAGCAGTTAAGCAAGGAAAAGAAATAAAAGTCACCCAGATTAGAAGGAAGAGGTAAAAGTATCTGTTTTCAAATGATATACTCATAGAAAATCCTAAAGATGCCACTAAAAAAAAACTGTTGTGTGCTTAGTCACTCAGTCGTGTCTGACTCTTTGCGGCCCCATAGACTGCAGCCTCCCAGGCTCCTCTGTCCATGGGGATTCTCCAGGCAAGAATACTGGAGTGGTTTGCCATGCCCTTCTCTAGGGGATCTTCCCAACCCAGGGATCGAACCCAGGTCTCCTGCACTGCAGGCAGATTCTTCACTGACTGAGCCACCAGGGAAGCCTGTTAGAACTAATAAATGAATTCAGTAAAGTTGTAGGATACAAAATAAACACAATCAGTTGTGTTTCTATATACTAAAGAAGAGTTGTCTAAAAGAGATATTAAGAAAGCAGCCTTGTTTACAGTAGAGTCAAAAACAATAAAATACTTTGGAATAAATCTAACCAAGGAGCTGAAAGACCTTATACACTGAAAACTGTAAGACCCTGATGACAAAGACTGAAGAGTGTACAAATAAATGGAAAGCTATCCTATGTTCTTAGATTTGAAATAACATTGTGAAAATGCCCATACTACCCATAATGATCTACAGAGTCAATGCAATTCCTCTGCAAATTTCAATAGCATTTTTTTTATAGAAATAGGAAAAAAACTATCATAAACTGGTATGGAACCACAAAAGACCCTTATCTTGTAATGTCCTAACATAGAAAAACCTCATAGAACTCAGTAGCAAAATAAGCAAATGATCCAATTAAAAATAGGCAAAGGATCTGAATAGATATTTTTCCAAAGAAGATATGCAGATAGCCAATAGGTAAATTAAAAAGTGCTCAAATGGTACCAATCACCATAGAAATGCAAATCAAACCCATAATGAGATATCACTTCATACCTGTTAGGTTGGCTATTATCAAAAAGATAAGGGCCCAGCAATTTGTGTTTTAACAAGCCCTCCACATGATTCTGATGCGTGCTTAAGTTTGAGAACTTCTCCAGCCACCAAAATAGGTCAGTTCTGTACCGTGGAGATGCTTTGTTGCTTGTTTCCAGGGATCGGGCTATTGAGAACAAGAGGCATGAGGTTGTTCTTTATGGTCTTATCTTTATTTTGTCATATTATCTCTTACTTTTCCTATAGAGAAACTAACAGGATTTAGAATCCTTCTTATAACTAAATCCAGCTGTCTTGCTCTGCTTGCATATGCATAAATATATTAGACTTATTTGCCTCTATCTCTCATTATTGCAAAGTGTGAGGTTGAAAATTTTAACTGAGTTTACCCTTTTAAAAATTAACAGTAGCATGCCATTTCATTCCTTAACAATTCTTTTCTTTTGTGTGTCTCTTTTTGTCTCTTTAGGAAACAAAACACTGTATCTTCATCATCTTTAATCCTGAGGCTGAAAATTGAGAACTGGTTGTGGATTTTGCATGTGTATGTATATAACAGTTACGATTGCTTCAAGCATTATGCTACTGATAACACCAATGCCAAAACTGTTAAATAAGGCTAATGCAGCCATATAACTTACAAAGCAGTTACATGTATTTTCTTATTTAGTGCTTACTTTTGCTATAGATACTATTTTCATTTTAAAAATGAGGAAACTGAGGTTCAGAGCGTTATAATTTAATCATTGAGCATCATGCAATTTTTTTTATGGGGTTTCCCAGGTGGTGCAGTGGTGAAGAATCTGCCTGCCAATGCAGGAGACGCGAGAGATATGCGTTCAATCCCTGGGTCGGGAAGATCCCCTGGAGTAGAAAATGGCAACTCACTACAGTATTCTTACCTGGAAAGTTCTGTGGACAGAGGAGCCTTGTGGGCTACAGTCCATGGGGTCACAAAGAGTAGACACAAGGGAGCACACACACTCACCGTATCATTTTAAACAGAACTTTCTCTTGGAATAACAGTAGCAACTAAAGCATACTGAGTGCTATCTAAGACCTAGAGACTGTCATCCAGAGGGAAGTAAGTCAGAAAGAGAAAACAAATGTTGTATGATATTGCTTATATGTGGAATCTAGAAAAATGGTACAGATGAACTTACTTGCAAAGAAGAAATAGAGACACATGCAGAGAACAGACTTATAGATGCCATGGGGCAGGGGAGGAGAGGGTGGGATGAAGTGGGAGATTGCAGTTGACATATATACACAACTGTGTATGAAATAGATAAGTAACAAGATCCTACTGGATAGCACAGGGAATTCTCCTCAGTGCTCTATGGTGACCTACATGGGAAGGAAATCTAAGAAAGAGGAGATATATCTATATATACATACAATTGATTCACTTTGCTGTGCAGCAGAAACTAACACAACATTGTAAAGCAACTTGACTCCAGTAAAAATTAAAAAAAACCATGCTGGCTGCTGTCTTTGTGCCAGGTACTGTGATAGATAGGTTCTGTTTTACTTGACCCATAAAATAGCCCAACGAGGTGGTAGATATTCCTATTCCCATTGTACAATAGGTAAACAAAGGTTAAACAACTTGCTTTGTTTTTCAAAGGTGAAATAACTTGCCTATATCATATATAGTCTTATGGAGCTAGAATTCAGTTCTAGGTTTTTAAAATCTGAAAACACTTGTTATTTTTGCCTGTTACAGAATCTTTAGAGATGCTCATCTGAGTAGTATCTTAATCTTTCAGAAACTGTTAGTATTATGAAGGAAATTTCCCCTTCCACTATATTCTGTACCCAGCAAGAAACATAGCAAGAATGAGCTGAAGAGACTTCATCAAAGACTTGACTCCTTTAAGCCAAGGGACTTTGCTGTTAAGGGATGGAACAAGGAGTTACTAGCACCCAATTTATTATATTAGTTGCCATTGATGGTTCAGTTTGTCAATGCCCATGTCTGACCAGAAAGGATTTTTTGGAAGCGATAAGGGTCCATAAGAGATCTCCTGTAATCCCATAAGTGTCTCTATCTGCAAGTGGGAAGGATAGCCATTTCCTAAGAAGCCTACCTCCAACTGGGTTGTGTGTATGTTAGTTGCTCAGTCATGTCCAACTCATTCTGACCCCATGGACAGTAGCCCGCCAGGCTCCTCTGTCCATAGAATTCTCCAGGCAAGAGTACTGGAATGGGTAGTCATTTCTTTTTCCAGGGGATCTTCCTGACCCAGGGATTGAATCCGCGACTCCTACATTGCAGGCAGATTCTTTATCATCTGAGCCATCAACTGGGTTATTTTAAGTTAATTGGGACACTCTGTTATTCTCATCATACAAGGGGCTCAAGTACAGTCCAGCTTGAGACATATACTTACCTGTTCAGCGCAAAATTACTTTGAGTAAGAAGCATAAATGGTAAGTAAAAACTGGTTTGCCAGGATTCAGATGGGTTTTTTTGTTGTTGTTGTTGCTGTTTAGTTACCAAGGTGTATGACTGTTTTGTGACCCCATGGACTGTAGCCTGCCAGGCTCCTCTGTCCATGGGATTTCCCAGGCCAGAATACTGGAGTGGGCTGCCATTTCCTTCTCCAAGGGATCTTCCCAACTCAGGGATCAAACCCATGTCTCCTGCATTGGCAGGTGGGTTCTTTACCAGTGAACCACCAGGGAAGCCCATTCAAATGGTACAGAGATACAAGCAAAAATAAAATAGAAGCTTTTCTATAATCAAATGTTAAATATTTGAATGCTTTTGAGCAAGTTTCATGGGGAGAAGGCAATAAGAAATCCCTTTTCCATCCCCTAAACCAAGCATGTCTTCTATCCTATTACAAACGAAGCAAAGTCCACTTCCCCCTTGAGCTTTTGCCAAGTCTCCGGTCTACCGAAGGCTGAGTAGGCAGCATGAACTCACTGTATAAACATGTTATCAGTTATCCTCTAATTGGGGTTGTCGGTCTCCAGTTTCCATTAAGGACTGGTCTGTGCTTTAATCACCAGTATGCAGCAATTCCCTCTTTTTTTTGGTACCATCGTGATTCTTCCTTGTTCCTAAGGAGCTACTTGTGCATGAAATAGAGTTGCATGTCATAGATGTATTAAGAACGCCAAAGTTCTGAACTTAAACTTACTGTAAGATTTTGTTTTTTTCTGGGAGCAGCTTTTTTAAGATACAACTCACATAGCATATAATTTCCTTATCATACAGTTTACCCATTTAAAGAACAAAACACCTGTTCATTCCCCTGTGGCACTGGGGAATAAATAGATTTTCTTTCCAGTCCTTAATCAGCAAGTATTTATTGAGACCTTCTCTTGGGCCAGGCATTGGGCTAAATGTTGGAGCCCTAACAGTAAATAAAATAAAGATGGTTCTTGCTTTCATTAAGTCTTTAGTCTAGGGACAGAGATCTCAGAGTCCAGTGAGCTTGTAAATAAAATAATTAAAATCATGGTAAATGCTGCATAGGAAACATAGGAAATAACAAGTTGGACATACAGGAGGAATCTCAGGTGGACAATAATGGGGAGGACTCACATACGATTGAGCCCCTGAGTGGGGAGAAACCTTGGCATGTACTCGGCTCAGAGAGGAGGCAGAGGGGCTGAATTAAACCAGGATAGGGTGAGGGTGTTGGTGTGAGATGAGGCTGAAGAGGGAAACAGGAGCCTTCATATGTGTTTACGAGTTCGTGTTCTGTACTGTTGAAAGCATTGAAAATGGGAATTATAATCCAGTTTGTGAGTTTAAGGCTTTATGTTAATGTTGGAGCACTATGCTTCAAGCTCTGGACAAATGTCATTCGGTGAATTAGAACCCCCCACCCCCACCCCTCGGAGAAGACAATGGCACCCCACTCCAGTACTCTTGCCTGGAAAATCCCATGGATGGAGGAGCCTGGTAGGCTACAGTCCATGGGGTCGCTAAGAGTCAGACATGACTGAGCGACTTCACTTTTACTTTTCCCTTTCATGCACTGGAGAAGGAAATGGCAACCCACTCCAGTATTCTTGCCTGGAGAATCCTAGGGACGGTGGAGCCTGGTGGGCTGCCATCTATAGGGTCGCAAAGAGTCGGACACGACTGAAGCGACTTAGCAGTAGCAGCACCCCCACCCCTAGGGGTGGCACACAGGCTGAGTTGCCCTGTAGCATGTGGGATCTTAGTTCCCCTACCAGGGATCGAACCTGCATCCCCTACATTCTGAGGCAGATTCCTAACTACTGGACCACCAGGGAAGTCTTCCTCCCTCAACTTTTTGGGCTTCCTTGGCGGCTCAGTTGGTAAAGAATTCGCCTGCACTGCAGGAGAATACCTGCAACACAAAAGACGTGAGTTCGATCCGTGGGTCAGGAAGATCCCCTGGTGAAGAAAATGGCTACCCATTCCAGATTGTTGCCTGGGAAATCCCATGGACAGAGGAGCCTGGGGGGCTCCAGTCCGTGGGCCTACAAGAGTCAGACAGGACTGAGTAACTAAACTACCACCCCTGGCCCTGGAGCCCAGTCCTCTTCCCTTCCCTAGCGAGACTTTCTGGAAAGTCTAGACTAGAAGGGCTCTCTCATGGTATTCTAGAACACAGTGTGAATGGCATGCCCTGGAGTGGACATCAAGGATGTATTGACTGCATATCATCTCAAGTTCAGCTACTCAACAAGCCATTTCATATCTAGCCCAGTTTAGATGGGGTCAGAGATTGCCCTGCATTGGACAATATCCACTTCTGTACTGTTATATAACAGTTACAATTGTTGATTCAAATGAAAATATTTAGTTAGTTCTTATATGACTTACTTGGCCTGTTTGAGCCAGGCTTAAATAAGCTAATTTTCCAGGCTAGCAGATAATTGCTCTAAATCTTTATGGGTCACATAATGATGAGGGAGTTCTTATTAAAACACACACACACACACACACACACCCAAGTGCCTAAACAACTGTAGAAACCTCCCTAAACTCAGCCATTAATATCTCATAGAATGTTCAAATGAGGAAGGTCGCTTTTGACAGCCTGTTCCAGAAGGTGCTCACATAATGTACATTAATTTGGGGAATTTAAATTTGTCATGTGAAAATAATTTAGACAGAAAAAAATTCCCAAATCATCTCTCATACTTAAAAAGACCCGTTAGCAAGTTCTGACAGGCATAGCTGAGGCTGAAGAGATTGCAGACTTGTGATGAGCAGGTCAGCAGTGATGAGCTCCTCTGGGCCTGCAGTTTCCAGTCAAGGGCAGTCGGCCTGCTCATGCCACCTGCTGAGGATCTACGGAGCCCTTCCTAGGCCCTCAATACAGTGCTAAGTTTATTTTCATGTGTTATTTCATTTAATCCTCACAACAGCCCAATGAGATAGATGTTAATAGTCACTCTCCTTTTATGGAGGAGGCATTAATATGCCCACAGTCCCACAGCTGGTAAATGGCCTAGCTGGGACTTGAACCCAGACATCAGATCGGAGCTTTCCCCTGTGTTCTGTGCCATGTTACCTCTCCACGCTGTGTCTCTCCCTCAGCTACGGCTTGCAGGGAGAGCGGTGACTGCCTGACGTGAGGGTAGCAAATCCGCAGCCTGGCGAGTAGTCACTGGTGGGGCCTGATGGAAACAGCTGTGTCAGAATTGAAACAGAGGTTATTCACTAGGCCGGTCAGGTCTTCCCTCCTGAATATGAATAGAGGAATGTAGTAGAGTATTATAGAAGGAAGGGGCCAACACCAAGAACAGCTATGGAGAGAGCTCAAGTAACTGAGGCCATAGGCCTAGAGGTCTAGAGAATCTGTGAATGGACCAGAGCAATGATCAGGCAGACGTATTAGTAAGCGGAGGTGTGAGTGGGAAAGACACAGAGTAGAGGACAAAATGCATAGTCCTGGACGAGACAGAGGATATTCCCAGGCGGCTCAGTGGTAAAGAGTCTGCCTGGCAATGCAGGAGTCACAGGAGACCTGGGTTCAATCCCTGGGTTGGGAAAGATCCCCTCGAGGAGGAAACGGCAACCCACTCCAGTATTCTTGCCTGGAGAATCCCATGGACAGAGGAGCCTGGTGGGCTACAGTCCATGGGGTCACAGAGAGTCAGCCATGACTGAGTGACAGCACGCACATACAGTAGAGAATAGATGTGACAGAGAGCTTTGTGAACCCTGACGGCCGAAGAAGACAGAGACCAAGTGCAGGGTCATGTGTCCATTATCCCCCTGGTGCCCAGGGATGCTCAACAAATGCTGATGGGTTGAGTGGGGAAGGAAGGTGACCCACAGGTGATGGGGTCCTGCTGGGGGTAGCACACCTGACGGCATGCAGGAACTCTTGCTGCTGAGAAGCTGAGACCACTCAGCCTCTGGAGCTGAATGACTTTCAAGGGACACTTCTCTCTCTTCTGTGGCTCCTTTATTCTCATGAGACTTTCTTCTCCTTTATCGTTGAGCACCATTTTGATAAAACTCTTAATATTTTTTGACATTGTTTGAAGCTACTTTTTTGTTTTTTTTTTTGGACTAGAACGCTGTTTATGTGAAAAGAGGAATCAATTTCTTTACATCCCCTTCAAATATTCCTTTGCTCTTGTTAGGGATAGGAGCGAGAATAATCAGTTCCACCCAGAAGTGATTGCTTTTTAAAATCAAAGCATGTAAAGCTGTTTGCCTAGATTTCATAACATCTTAAGTGTCACAAATTTCAGGTTACCATTCAGTGATGAAAGATGTTTTGTTTTTGTTCTTTTGTAAAAATTCAAGATTGTTCATGCATTTGCATTAATCTAAATAATGATTTTTTATTTATTGTGTGCTCAGTGGTTCAGCCGTGTCTGACTCTGTGCAACCCCATGGACTATAGCCAGCTAGGCTCCTCTGTCCATGGAATTTTCCAGGCAAGAATTGTGGAGTGGGTTGCCATTTCCTACTCCAGGGAATCTTCCTGACCCAGGGTTCGAACCCAGATCTCCTGTGTCTCTTACATCAGCAGGCAGAATACATGAGATAGATTAAAAAATTTTTTTTAATTAGAATAATTTACAAAATCTATCTCATGTATTCTCTTCCATTGTCATTTGTATGCTCAGGAATGGTGCTCAAGGCCAGTTTTACATAAAAGTTTACATCCACAAATTTACTCCTTGGAACCTGGTCTTGAAATGTATTTAAAGAACCAGATAAACAACATGGGGGGCATGCTTCATGGAGAGAATACAAGATTTTGAGTCAGTAGTGCAGATTTCTAGTCCCAGTTTTGCTACTTTTCTGTAGTGATCTCAAGCAAATGACTTAATTTCTCTGAGCATCAGTTTTCTCATATGTAAACTGGGATATGTAATAGTAAATTTAGTAATAACTATTTAACATGATTTTTGTTAAATTTTGTTTTTGATTTCATAGCAAATTTGATAATGATCTATACGCAAAAGCACTAACGTGACGATTATGATTGTTCCAGATTTCTCCTTAATGCTGATCATTGGCTACAAGCTACATTACTAATATTTGCTGCACATATTTGCTTTATTTACTGGCTGAGTTACTTTGAGCAAGTTGTTTAATATCCTGTCATCATTCTTTCGACAGAGAGTAAAGTCTTTAACATGGCTTGTCTCTTTACCTCAAGACCACATCCTTCCCTTGCTGTTAAAGCTCTGATCACACTGGCCTGTCAGGTTGGATGGAAGCCACACCTTTGCCCCTGAGAGCCTTGCCTGTGTTGTTTCTTTGGTTGAGGTGCTTCCCAATTGCAGTCTTTCTCTACTTTTCTCCTCTCTTGGTTATGCCTGTAAGTCTCAGTTCAAATGTCACACATCTGGGACAGTCCTGGCCACCCACCAAATAGCTCAAGTCTACAGCTACGGGTGTTTCTACCAACTGTCTACTTCTCCCTTGTACACTTTACTGCATGTTATCAGTGGGACAATTGCAGTATCTTCCTGAAAGCAGAGACTATGTGTGTGATGCTTCCACTGGGAGCCTAACACATAACTCAGTGCCTGTCATGTAGTAGAACCTTAAGGATTTGTTGATTGAATACAGGGAAAATAACTCGAATATAATCAGTAAAATCCATAACGCAAAGTCAGCATATTTACTTAGTCAAAGAAGATCAATATACACTAACAGTATGGTAGTAGAGAGAGTGATCAAATGTGTACAATAATTTATCTATTGATTATATAGGAATTGAGTTTGTTGATAAGTATATACAATTACAAGCTAACAAAATAGTTAAAAATTAGTATCTGAGAATATATAAATATACTAAGGCAAGGTCAGGTAGAAAGAATAAATATTTAGACTGGAAGGTTCAACAGGGTTAATAAAATTGAGCTGTAAATGTGATTCTCAGCTTGCCAGGAGCCAAAACAAAAATAAATATATGATCTGTTATGTGATGGTCATTGACCTGAGGGAAAAACACTCCAGTCTTCTGGGGAAAAGGGGGCTGTTCATGGTGCTCTTTTTTTCTGGAAAAAATTTCTTTGCAGGGAGAGAACTTATTTTCTCCCTGACTCCTTGAGCAGCTTGGCCACCTTACAAAACCTTCAACATTAGAAGGCTGGAGATTCTATTCCCACATCTCCTCTCCACCTCTCCCGCCTCTTCTGCCCTCTTCCCTCCTCTCCCCTCCCCTCCCCTTGTTTCCTCCTTGTCTCTCCTGAAATTTCTATCTCACTGCAGTTAAACAGTAAACTTCAAGTGTGGTTTTTCCCGGAGCCAGGGCGGTGGTGGGGGAAGGTCTAAATCTGGCAGGTCCTAATTTGGTGGTGGATGCAGTGAAAACAGTCCGACAGCCCAGCTCCAGCACTCACTCCACACTCCTGGACGGAATTACTTCATCTCCTGGCTGCTCAGTTTTCATGTCTACAGGGAGCTGCTGATGCCAGCTTCAAAGGGCAGCTGAGAAGCTGACTGTGAACTCCTGGGGCTGTGCCTGGCTGAGCCTCTGTCCCGTCAATGTTCTCTTACAGGTTTCTTCTTCCCTCTCAGAACTGGCATAAGGATCCATGGAGATAGTATGTGTGTTTCAAAGACTCTAGTAAATGTGTGAGCTTGTGTATATTCTAGAGGTCCAAGGAGAAGAGAGACCCACTTTTCTAGCTTAACCAACAGCGAGGGAAGAAAGAATTGCTCTTGATTAATGATCTCTTCCCCTGAATGTTATTATTATTTATTTACCTAAACCAAGACAACAAAGAATGGATTCATAGCCTCTAATCTTTTCATTATATATATGATATATATAATGTATGGGGATTCCTAGGTGGTGCTAGTGGTAAAGAATCTGCCTTCCAGTGCAGGAGATGCAAGAGACGCAGGTTTGATCCCTGGGTCAGGAAGATCCCCTGGAGAAGGGAATGGCAACCAACTCCAGTATTCTTGCCTGGAGAATTCCATGGACAGAGGAGCCTGATGGGTTTCAGTCCATGGGGTTGTGAAGAGTCAGCCACGACTGAGCATACACACACACACACCACACTATATATATATATATATATAAAATAATTTATTTAATTGAAGGATAAATGCTTTACAGAATTGTGTTGGTTATATGTACATACAAGTAGTTTAAAAGTATTTATGCAATATATTTTTAAAAATTCCTATTTCTGCAAAATAATAATAAGACAGTGCATCAGTGGTACATGCAAGTCAAAACAAAACAGGAAGTTATGGAACCAGTGGTATTCATGGCCAATGGTCAGGAATGACTTAACACTTGAGCTTTTATTGGGGTTTCCCACCTTCACAACCTTTTTACTGAAAAACTGGACTCTGACTTAGCTGAACTGAATCATTGCTAGAGTTCTCTTTCTTTAAAATTCTCAGAATTTTTGTTTTCTCTCTGTTGCTAAATTTCTGTAGTAAAATTAAAAAATGAAGCCTATCATCCCTGAGTAAATTCTTCTTGCCTTTTTAACCTATTCAAGCCAGATTTTTCCATTTTGGAAGGTCCGGAGGAATACGCAGTTTCTATAGGAGCTGCCTCAGTTATGGTGGTTTCTATGACAAAGCCTTGGGAATGACAAAGTATTTATATTGCCTGCTGGTTAGCGGCATGGTGCACAGAGGGACATGATTATTTGCACAGTGATTTCCTCTAGTTTTTTTCTTCTGAAAGAAAATACCCTGGTAGCCCACCAAATCTAAAATTGGATACTCTGTATGTATCTCATTATGGTTTTGTGGACAAAGTAACTAAAAACAATGGTAGTTTAAAAATAAAATTGCTTTGCTTCCTCTGGCTGTGTCAGAAATGTAGACTCTTTCACAGAGGAGAAAAGGGTACTAATTGTGTGGTTGTAACACACTAGCAAAAATGTCTCTAGCACGGAGCATTATAATTGGTAAAGGCTGAGTGGAAATATGCAGAGAAATCCAGGATTTTTATCTCTATTTAAGAATATTTAGATTTAGTAATCTGTAGATATTATTGAGAAAGGTTTTAATGATCAATATCCATCCAGAATTGACTGGAAAACAATTCTGTTTTGAACATCTGGCATTTCACTGGGTTCAGCAGTTTTCTGTCTTCACAATTTCTAAACTTGGAATCGTAACCCTAAAGGCAGCCAGTGAAGCAGTTCTTTGTGGTCTGTGAAGCTCTATTGCACAATTGTGCATTGGAACTGGTGAACCAACATTTCTAGCTCTGGGAGGCTAACACAGTGTTTACTATGGTTTCTACATAGTATCTATGTAACACGTAATAAAGATGAACATATCATTTCCTCATTGAGTGCTTACTATGTTTAGCACAACTCAAAGTCCTTCACCTATATTGTATCATTTAAATCTGAATTGGTATTATTATTATTCCCATTTTACAGAAGAGAAATTGAGGTTCTGAAAGTTTAAGTGATGCTGATGTGTATTTTGGAGCACACATTCCAATCCAGGAGTCTCTGACTGTGGATTTGTTCCTCTAAGTTGCTCCATGTGTTCCTTCTCAATGTCTGCTTAATACTTACTGTATTATCAGTAGGATAGATGAGTGAAGGCTGGTTTGTGGTCCTAACTCTCCAGCTTTTTTTGTGGGTGACCTATGTGGCATGTTATTTATTCTTTGGCTTTGGTTTCCTTATCAGTCAAATGTAAAGAACTGAACTGGATGGTTTTTAGAATTCCCTTTATCATCCTGTTGTATGAGTCTATGATTAATATAAATTATTTGGGCAGTCTGGATAATTTGAGTAAGCAATGACTATTGTAATCTGTGTCATAGCATTTTATAAAGGGGAATGACTTAACCATGATACAGGGCATGATAGACAGTAGAAAGTACCCTGGACTTTCTGATGACCTTCTGGAAGGAAGTCCAAGGATCTGTGCCTGGCAAGGAATGAGCACTGCACAAATGTTTGTTGGAAAGCTACGGGGAACCTGCAATCTATTTAGGTGCATGATGCAAATAGAGTATTCTTATGCTTAAGACCATAAAGAAGTCTGAGTGCCAAGAATTGATGCTTTTGAATTGTGGTGCTGGAGAAGACTCTTGAGAGTCCCTTGGACAGCAAGGAGATCAAGCCAGTCAACCCTAAAGGAAATCAACCCTGAATATTCACTGAAATGACTGATGCTGAAGTTGAAGCTCCAATACTTTGGCCACCTGATGCAAAGAACCAACTCATTGGAAAAGACCCTGATGCTGGGAAAGATTGAGGGCAGGAGGAGAAGAGGGCAACAGAAGATGAGATGGTTGGACGGCATCACCAACTCAATGGACATGAGTTTGAGTAAACTCTGGGATGCTCCTTATTGCCAAATTCAGACTTAAATTGAAGAAAGTGGGGAAAACCACTAGACTATTCAGGTATGACCTAAATCAAATCCCTTACAATTATACAGTGCAAGTGAAAAATAGATTCAAGAGATGAGATCTGATAGACAGAGTGCCTGAACAACTATAGATGGAGATTTATGACACTGTACAGGAGGCAGTGATCAAGACCATCCCCAAGAAAAAGTAATGCAAAAAGGCAAAATGATTGTCTGAGGAGGCCTTACAAATAGCTGTGAAAAGAAGAAAAGGAAAAGGAAAGGAGGAAAGGAAAGATATACCCATTTGAATGCAGAGTTCCAAAGAATAGCAAGGAGAGATAAGAAAGCCTTCCTCAGTGATCAGTGCAAAGAAATAGCAGAAAAAAATAGACTGGGAAAAGCTAGAGATCTCTTCAAGGAAATTAGAGATACCAAGGGAACATTTCATGCAAAAGATGGGCTCAATAAAGGCATGGTATGGACCTAACAGAAGCAGAAGATATTAAGAAGAGGTGGCAGGAATACACAGAAGAACTATACAAAAAAGATCTTCATGACCCAGATAATCACGATGGTGTGATCACTCACCTAGAGCCAGGCATCCTGGAATGTGAAGTCAAGTGGGCTTTAGGAAGCATCACTACAAACAAAGCTAGTGGAGGTGATGGAATTCCAGTTGAGCTATTTCAAATCCTAAAATATGATGCAATGAAAGTGCTGCATGCAATATGCCAGCAAATTTGGAAAATTCAGCAGTGGCCACAGGACTGGAAAAGGTCAGTTTCATTCCAATCCCAAAGAAAGACAATGCCAAAGAATGCTCACACTACCTCACAATTGCACTCATCTCACACACTACCAAAGTGATGCTCAAAATTCTCCAAGCCAGGCTTTGACAATATGTGAACCGTGAACTTCCAGATGTTCAAGCTGGTTTTAGAAAAGGCAGAGGAACCAGAATCAAATTGCCAACATCCATTGGATCATCAAAAAAGCAAGAGAGTTCCAGAAAAACATCTCCTTCTGCCTTATTGACTACGCCAAAGCCTTTGACTGTGTGGACCACAACAAACTGTGGAAAATTCTTAAAGAGATGGGAATACCAGAAATATACAATGGAGAAAAGACAATCTCTTTAACAAGTGGTGCTGGGAAAACTGGCCAACCACTTGTAAAAGAATGAAACTAGAACACTTCCTAACACCGTACACAAAAATAAACTCAAAATGGATTAAAGATCTAAACGTAAGACCAGAAACTATAAAACTCCTAGAGGAAAACAGGCAAAACACTCTCTGACATAAATCACAGCAGGATCCTCTATGACCCACCTCCCAGAGTAATGGAAATAAAAGCAAAAATAAACAAATGGGACCTAATTAAACTTAAAAGCTTTTGCACAATGAAGAAAACTATAAGCAGGGTGAAAAGACAACCTTCAGAATGGGAGAAAATAATAGCAAATGAAGCAAATGACAAAGAATTAATCTCAAAAATATACAAGCAGCTCCTGTAGCTCAATTCCAGAAAAATAACCCAATCAAAAAATGGGCCAAAAACTAAACAGACATTTCTCCAAAGAAGACATACAGATGGCTAACAAACACATGAAAAGATGCTCAGCATCACTCATTATCAGAGAAATGCAAATCAAAGCCACAATGAGGTACCATCTCATGCTGGTCAGAATGGCTGCTATCCAAAAGTCTACAAACAATAAATACTGGAGAGGGTGTGGATAAAAGGGAACTCTCTTACACTGTTGGTGGGAAGGCAAACTAGTACAGCCACTATGGAGAATAGTGTGGAGATTCCTTAAAAAACTGGAAAATGAACTGCCATACAACCCAGCAATCCCACTGCTGGGCATACACACTGAGGAAACCAGAATTGAAAGAGACACGTGTACCCCAATGTTCATCACAGCACTGTTTACAATAGCCAGGACATGGAAGCAACCTAGATGTCCATCAGCAGATGAATGGATAAGAAAGCTGTGGTACATATACACAATGGAGTATTACTCAGCCATTAAAAAGAATGCATTTGAATCAGTTCTAATGAGGTGGATGAAACTGGAGCCTATTATACAGAGTGAAGTAAGTCAGAAAGAAAAACACCAATGCAGTTTATTAACACATATATATGGAATTTACAAAGATGGTAACGATGACCCTATATGCAAGATAGCAAAAGAGACACAGATATAAAGAAGTCTTTTGGACTCTGTGGGAGAAGGTGAGGGTGGGATGATTTGAGAGAATAGCATTGAAACATGTATATTATCATATGTGAAATAGATCGCCAATCCAAGTTTGATGCATGAGACAGGGTGCTCAGGGCTGGTGCACTGGGATGACCCAGAGGGGTGGGATGGGGAGGGAGGTGGGAGGGGGGTTCACGATGGGGAACACTTGTACACCAATGGCTGATTCATGTCAATGTATGGCAAAACCCATTACAATATTGTAAAGTAATTAGCCTCCAATTAAAATAATAAATTAATTTTTTAAAAAAAGGAGATGGAAATACCAGACCACCTGACCTTCCTCCTGAGAAATCAGTATGCAGGTCAAGAAGCAACAGTTAGAACTGGACATGGAACAACAGACTGGTTCCAAATCAGGAAAGGAGTACATCAAGGCTGTATATTGTCACCCTGTGTATTTAACTTATATGCAGAGTACATTATGAGAAATGCTGAACTGGATGAAGCACAAGCTGGAATCAAGATTGCCAGAAGAAATATTAATAACCTCAGATATGCAGATGAAACCACCCTTATGGCAGAAAGCAAAGAAGAACTAAAGAGCCTCTTGATGAAAGTGAAAGAGGAGAGTGAAAAAGTTGGCTTAAAACTCAACATTTAGAAAACTAAGATAATGGCATCTAGTCCCATCACTTCATGGCAAATAGATGGGGAAACAGTGGAAACAGTGAGAAACTTTTTTGAGGGGCTTCAAAATCACTGCAGATGGTGACTGCAGCCAGGAAATTAAAAGATGCTTGCTCCTTGGAAGAAAAACTATGACCAACCTAGACAGCATATTAAAAAGTAGACACGTTACTTTGCCAACAAAGGTCCATCTAGTCAAAGCTATGGTTTTTCCAGTAGTCATGTATGGATGTGAGAGTTGGGTTATAAAGAAAGCTGAGTGCCAAAGAATTGATGCTTTTGAACTGTGGTGTTGGAGAAGACTGTTGAGAGTCTCTTGGAGTGCAAGGAGATCCAACCAGTCCATCCTAAAGGAAATCAGTCTTGAATATTCATTGGAAGGACTGATGCTGAAGCTTAAACTCTAATAGTTTGGCCACTTGATGCAAAGAACTGACTCATTTGAAAAGACCCTGATGTTGGGAAATATTGAAGGCGGGAGGAGAAGGGTACAACAGAGAATGAGATGGTTGGTTGGCATCACCAACTGAACGACATGAGTTTGAGTAAATTCCGGGAGTTGGTGATAGACAGGGAAGCCTAGCGTGCTGCAGTCCATGGAGTCGCAAAGAGTCAGACACGACTGAGTGACTGAACTGAACTGAACTGGGAGATAGTGAAGGACAGGGAAGCCTGGTGTGCTGCAATTCATGGGGTCACAAAGAGTCAGACACAACTTAGCTACTGAACAGCAACAACTCTGTGTCAAGCACTATTCTGTACTCTAGGGAAACACCAATGAATACATTAGCTATACATTTCTGACATTGTGACATATCTGACCTTGTGCTGCTTATATTTTAGTTGGTGAAAACAGATGATAGGAAAAAAAAAAACTAAACATGTAGAATGTTCAGGGGCTTCTCTGGTGGCTCATATATAGGATGTAGACAGTGTTAAGTGCTACGGAGAAAAATTAGGCAAGGAAAGAGGAAAAGGAGTGGGGCGGAGAGTGTTATTGCAGTTTTAGGTAAGCTGGGCAGGGACACTCTCCTGGTCTCATGGAGAAGGTGGTTTCTGAGGAAGGACTTGAAGGAGGTGAGGGAGCGAGCTCCTTGGCTCAAAGAAGGATGAGCATTCTTGGCCAAGGGGATGGCAAGTGAGAATTTCCAAGGAGGAGCAACAGTTTGGTGGGCAACAAGGTGTCATCCAGGAGCTGGGAGAGGAGTAGTAGGAGATGCTTTTGGTAGAGAAGGGTCTGGTAGAGTAACACTTTTGCCCTGTGAGCATGGGAAGCTATTTCAGGATTGTCAGTGGAGGACTGTTGTAATCTGACTTAGATTTTTGAAAGGATATGCTGGCCAGGGTGTGAACAGACTGAAGAGCAAAGTCACAGGCAAGAGGTCATTTCACTGTTCCAGGCATGAGGTGATGGTGAGTTGAAACAGGTTCTCAGTGTAGAAGTGTCCAGAAGGGTTCAGCCTCGGGTTCTCTTTTGAGGATACCATCGACAGGATTTAATGATGGATCAGATATAGGATGTTGAGTGAGAGAGATGAGTTAAGGATGGCTCTAAGGTTTTTGACCTGATAAACTGATGGAGTTGCCATTCGTTCAGAGACTGGAAGACACAGGTTTGAGGGGAATGGTTAGGAGTCAGGGACTGGCATGTGAAGTTTAAGATGCCTGTTAGAAATTTTAGTGGAGATAAAGAGTTGGCATATGGATACACAGAACTGGAGTTGCCGGGAGAGGACTGGGTTAAAGGTGTAAATTTGGAAAGTGTGTAAGTGTAAATAGTATATGTAGGTCCAAGGGACTACGTAATGGAAAGGATGCTAATAAAAAATGATTGAGATATAATATTTCCCCTTAAAGGATAAAAAGCGCAGAAATAAAAATAATTAAAAAAAGGCAGAATGTCACAAGTACTTAATAATTAAAGGAAAAAAAGTTGCCATAAAATGGTATACTGGGAATTATGAAGATGCAGTGAACACGATCAGTGGAACATGATACAGTAGAATGTGATCAAAGTGCTTCCTCAAGAAATCAAAGAATGCTTCAGAAAGAAGATTGGATTGTTTAGTCACTATTAAAGGGAAAAATAGAAATTTTGACAGGAAGAAATGGGTGGAGAAATACAACTCAGGCTAAAAGGTGATTGTTAGTAAAACACCAAGAATGTATGGAATGTGACTATAGTTGGCGAGTAATGAGAATTAAGGTTTTTGCCAGATCCTTGTCTCTATGGAACCTTAAATGCCATATGAAGAGAGCTGTTTAGCAGACTGTGTGGTACCACTTACTGAACTTTTTGTTAAATAGTTGTATAACATACATACTTAAAAATGCATAAATCCCAAGTGTATAGTTCAATGAAATTTTACCATACAAAAATACTTGTGTAACCAACACTTCAATCAGAAAACCACCAGCACCCCAGAAACCTCACTATTCTATCCCTACACACAAAGGAAAACACAGTTGCGACTTCCAGCACCATAGATTAGTTATGCTTGATCAAGCCTTATCTAAATGGAGTCATTCAGTATTGCTCTCTTGTTTCTAGCTTTTTTCAATCATTGTGTTTATGACACTTATATGTATTGTTAGTAGCAGTAATTTGTTATTTTTCATTTCTGTAAATAATGCAGTTTATTTTTTTAATCTACTATTGATGAACAATTGGATGGTTTTCAAGTTTTGGCTATATATATGTTATGCTACTGTGAACACTCCTGTGCATGTCTGTTGGTGAACACATTTTTCTTGGGCATTTGCTTGAGAATAGAATTGTTGGAACACAGGTAATATAAATGCTCAGCTTTGGTAGGTAATGCCAGTTTTCCAAAATGTTTTTACCAACTATCATTAAACTACCAGTAGACAGCATGAGAATTACAGTTTCTTCACATTCTTGCCAACACTTGGAATTGTCAGACTTTATAAATTTTAAGCCATTCTGGTAGGCATAGTGGTAGGTGGTTATAATTTTAATTTGCATTTTCATGATGACTAATGATATTCAGCACCTTTTCATGTGTTTAATTATAGTTGATATTTGTAAGTGCTTATTCAAGTCTTTTGTCAATTTTTAATGGGTTGTCTTTTACTTACAGATTTATAGGTATACTTTATATATTCTGGATACAAGTACGTTTACAGATATGTACATTGCAAGTATCTTCTTTTAAGTCTCAGTGCATTTTCATTCTCTCAGTAATGTCCTTTAATAAACACATGTTCTTAATGAAATCTGAAGGATTATCAAATTTTCTTTAAGCTTTATGTTTAAAGATAAAAGTTGAGACCGTCCTCCCTACATATATTATACATTGCATACATACAAACATAAAGCACTCTTTCTAGACACACCCAGAATAATGTTTAATCAAATACCTGGGTACTGTGTGGTCCAGTCAGCATGACACACAAAATTAACCATCACAATTTTATTACAATTAGAAATCTTATTTTTCATCATAAAATTAATACATGCAGCTATGGAACTTTGGAGAACTGATAAAAGGGTCTCACAACTCAAAACCTAACACAGTATCTGGCACTTAGTAAATTCTCCAAGAATGTACGATAAATGAATGAAGGTACTAGGAAAGAAAATTTTGTTAATGTATTAGTGCTTCCCCCCCCTTTTTTTGGTTTTATACACTTTTGATAATATCTGATATATTTTAAAATCACCTTTTATTTGGATTGTTTGATTTTCAAAGTATTGAGTCACTTCTTTCTGCTAAACGAGTGTGGAGATTTATCATCTGGTGTTTTCTCATCTTCAAATAACATGATGTGAAGATGAAGTATGGGTTTATCAATCCCTTCTGCACCAAAATCTCTTCATGATAAAATTTTCCTGGATATATGTCTGTTTTGTCTAATGAAAAGTAGCTGAGGTGTGTAGCGGATTTGGGGGAATTTCTGTAGTTATCAGGAAAACTCAGGAATTATCTGTTAATGTGAATTTTCTGGCAATGTGAACTGTGGGAGTACGAAAACATCTATTTTGATTTATTTGACTTTGGCTCCAATTCCATGGGATTCGGGCTTCCTGTGATTGGGTCTAAATAAGGAGAATCATATGAAAAAATGAAAGATCAGAAAGCTTGAGTCAGTGCCTTGTTGGACAGGAGACCGAAGCCACAAAGTGCCTCAGGCAGAAGAGCAATTCATTAATTACCAGTGAAAAGAAAAGCTGAATCCAGGATACAGTGTTTTTCTTGAAGAGGTGAGAAGGGCTTGGCAGTTGGAGTGGCAGAACTGAAAATAAACGTGTACATCTAGATATTTAACTTCGTTACCAGTACATTGGTTTCATAAGACATTTTTGCTTTCTTTACCATAGTTTCTCTACTGTAAAATGAAAAAGACATTTATGAGATTTAACTTTGACAGCTTAATTCTAAAAATCATATTTTTAAAATATCAGTTATGGAAATCAATTCATTCAAAATATATGTTGGGCAGCTATGATGTACACAATATCATATTTGTTTTTATAAAATGCCAAAGCAGTGTAAGCAAACCCTCCTGCTTTGCTCTGAATGTGTCCCCCAAAATTCATATGTTGACATTCTAACTCCCAAGGTGATGACGATATTTGCAGGTGGGGGTTTGGGAGGTGGTTAGATCAGGAGGGCGGAGCTCTCACAAATGGAATTAGAGCCCTTATACAAGAGACTCCTCAGAGTTCCCTTGCCCCTTTCCATCTTGTGAGAGAACAAGAAGTCTGCAGCCTGCAACCTGGAAGGCTTTCACTAGAACCGGCCATGCTGGTATCCTCATCTTGGACTTTCAGCTTCCAGACAATGAGAAATAAATTTCCATTTTAAAAATAAGCCACCTTGTATCTGCCTCCTTAGCGCAGTAGGCAGCGCGTCAGTCTCATAAAAATAAGCCACCTAGTCTGTGGTAGTTTGTTATATGTAGCAGCCTGAATGGACTAAGATACCTTCCTATTTCTGCGGTACCTCAAGCCAGGCTCTGCACACAGCAGGTGCTCAGTAAGTGTTATAGGAGGGTTCCTACCCTCACGAAGCTTACATCTATTTAGGAAAAATAAAAGACACAGTTACAGATTCGACAGTGACATGGCAGTCCTCCAGCCATGTGATACACATCAGACTTTGAACAAGCATCAGATGAATGTCCAGGTGGAGAGAACCGGGGGGGGGGGGGGGGGGCGGGGGGGGCAAAGGTGGCTCAGGAAGCTTTACGGGCCTAACAGGGAACTGTGATTCAAACAGATGGGAAGAGGACAAAGGTGCTCAGGCACAGCATGCAGCCCCTGGCAATCATGTGGGAGTGGAGCACCCACCTACAGCAAGGAGCTGCTTTTATTTTTTTATTATTTTTTTTCTTTTTTTTTTTTTTTTTTTATAAATTTATTTATTTTAGTTGGGGGCTAATTACTTTACAATATTGTAATAGTTTTTGCCATACATTGACATGAATCAGCCATGGGTTTACATGTGCTCCCCTTCCTGGACCCCCCACCCACCTCCCTCCCCATCCCATCCTTCTGGATCATCCCATTGCCCCGGCCCTGAGCCCTTGTCATATGCATCGAACATGGAATGGTGTTCTGTTTCACATATGATAATATACATGTTTCAATGCTACTCTCCCAGAACGTCCCACCCTCACCTTCTCCCTCAGAGTCCATAAAATTGTTCCGTGCATCTGTGTCTCTTATTCTGTCTCGCATATAGGGTTATCGTTACCATCTTTCAAATTCCATATATATGCATTAGTATACTGTATTGTTGTTTTTCTTTCTGGCTTACTTCACTCTGTATAATGGGCTCCAGTTTCATCCATCTCAGTAGAACCGATTCAAATGTATTTTTTTTAATGGCTGAGTAATATTCCATTGTGTATATGTACCACAGCTTCCTTATCCATTCGTCTGCTGATGGACATCTAGGTTGCTTCCATGTCCTGGCTATTGTAAACAGTGCTGCGATGAACATTGGGGTACACGCGTCTCTTTCAATTCTGGTTTCCTCGGTGTATATGCCCAGCAGTGGGATTGCTGGGTCATATGGCAGTTCTTTTCCCAGTTTTTTAAGGAATTAAGGAGCTGCTTTTAGAGAAGTAGTGGGAGATACAGCTGCAAGAATTTGGGCTGTCTTTCCTGGCCCTGGGCTGCAGAATAGGAATTTTGTTCTTTATCCTGTAAAGAGTGGCTGCCTTTGTTTTTGAGCAGAGGAGTGACAAGATTGAACTAGCATTTTTAGAAAAGTTCTGTGAGCTGTCAACAAAAGGAATGAATGGAAGAGAACCCAAACCAGAAGCAGGATACTCTTAAGAGATTTATATCAGATGAGGGTCTGGTTTTGGGAAGTGGAAAGAGAAAGTGGATATGTAATTTAAAAGCTTTATTAGTGATCGAACTAATAGAAAATTAACAGTTTGATAACCTTGGGAAGGTGAAGTGGGAAAAGGAAGAACAAAGGAGAATGACATTTGAAACTCAGGTGTCTGGAAGCGTAATGTTAGCCTCTGACAGAAGTAAAATAGAAGAAAGGGAAGCCAGACAAAAGGCAAAATGGATTATTTTATTTTTACACTAATATATCATGATTAATGGTACAGCATCTTCTGCGGTGTTTATATAATATAGCTTACTGGGTGCTTTACCTGGGATGGTAAGTCATTTGTGATGATGAAATCCACAGTTGGTTAGAGATATACAAATACAGGTAGAATGTGAGGAAAAGGCTGGGGAATAACTTATAACATCTCCCACATGGAAGTGTGCAGAGCAGACGGCACAAAATGACTCATTTTAGTCTCCCATTTAGTTTTCTTAGTAATTTGTGTTATTTAATTTGGAGCAGTGTATCTACGACTGAATGATTAAAGCTTTAATGTTCACTTCTTTCTGCAATAGCCAGTGAGTGATATTTTAAAATATCAACCAGCATTTTGAAATAATTCTTTCAAATAATGTTTACATCCCATCTTAGCATACGTTTGTCTTAAAAATGTTATAAGTATATATATAATGTATGTAAATTTGCATATATTTATATGTATATGTATAATTTCCACTTGCAGATTCAACAGTGTACTGGAACAAAACCAAAACAGGATCTGCTGTTGCATGTTTTTATCAGCTAGTGCTGGGGAGAGTGATTGGCAAACTGAATTGCAATGGTATTATTAAAATTCATGAACCAGAGAATTACCAACGTGTAATATTCAAAAGTATCTTTGACACATTCCCTAAAGCTTTAACCATCTTGGGAAAAAATGTTAGAAGTCTGTCAGGAACATATTGGATTTTCCTAAAGCGTATGGTGATGAAATAGAATATCACTTTATGAGAAAATATTGTCATATTGGCTTCCTGGCCCAACATGTCATAGTCATTTTCTATTTCCATTTTCATATTAGTAGTTGCCTTTCTCTTGCACCCTTTCTTTCTAGGATGAATTTAGTGCCTGGTCTTGGAAGAATGTCACTGTCTCAGCCCCCTCTCTCCTTTGGCCATTCTTTTGTTTTCATTCTTCCTTCCAGAGTCTTTTGTTCTCCACAATGAAGTTTTATACTAAGTTTCAAGACTGGGAGGTGTGTGCTTTGATCAAGTTTTTGTTTTGACTACGCTTCAGAGTTTTTGTCTTCTAACCCTATTTTGCCTCCATAGTTTGTGTGCTGCCGTTTTATCCTTTTTTTCCGAAGTAATTGCTTTCATCCCAAACCTGGCTGAATTGCAAGAATGGAAGTAGTTATTATCTACCTTGCATTAAAAAAAGTCCATTTTTATTTCAAGAAGATGATAGAAAAAAAAGCCACTGGACCTTTTAACCACATTTTCTGTTTGGTCTTCTTAGGCTCTTTGTGAGCATTGAAAATGTTCCCAGAGATGGTCTAACCCGCAACACCCAGTTGGTTGGTTGCAGGCAGTGTTGTGGGTTGGCAAACTTTAGGGGTGCTTGGTTGGTAAGCTCCATTTCCAAGTTCCTGGAATTGTCATATTAATCTGTTTTCTAAGGCAACTAAGGAGCAACATAGTCTTCTGTAAGGGCTTTTATTGTTTTAAAGGCCAAGTGGGCATTTCTAGTTGGCTGTGAATTTCAAATTCTTTGCTGTGTCCCCTCAATGATTAAGACCTGGTGAACTTGGATACACTGCTCTTCAGCACACACAGAACTCCCTAATTGAGGCAGCTGTAATGCGTGCCATAATCCACCCCCTCCCCCAGTGAGGACAATAGAAGCCTCCCCTCAGAGACATTTGAGACAGCAAGTTTTAAATTTTGTACCAGAAAATGGACTGGGAAGACATGGCTGAAAGCTGGACCAAAACAAAAGCTGGGCCCACATCACCTGGGCTACGTCCCAGTTTTTGATATTCATCCCGGAGCTGAGTCAATCAGTCATAGTGCTGGGGGAGGCTTACCTTTGAGAATAGAGACATAAAAGATAGAGACATAAAAATCACAGCCTATTCAGGGCAATTAGAAACAGTGAGGTATCAAACATTCCTGCAAGCAAGTTAATTCCAGAGGAATGATTTGGATATAAACCACATAAACAAATACTATTTAAAAAGTTTTAAGCATTAAAAAATATATGTATCATCATTAAGTGATTCCCCAGCTTCCCTACTTTCTGGAATCAATCTGTTCTCCTTGATATTAACAGATATATCTTAACTTGCTGTTTACCTCTTTGGGATCTAGATCACACTAAAAGTACTTAGATTGGCCCATAAATATCACTGAAATACCTAAAGTATAATACTGTTCATTCAGAAATTATTTTCTATCATGAAGTTAATTTAAAATGGTTAAATTCCACCAGTTCTTTCATTTCTCCATCTTTGAGCCACTTGATTACCTCAGTTATACTGTACTGTCCAAGCCAATTCCTCCTGCTAGAATATTCCTTCCCCTATTTCTCACCTATTGAAACCCCTCTTGTTGGTTAAAGTTCAACTCAAATGCCACTTCTTCTGGAAGACCTGCTTATCCAGTGCCTTCTCTGGACCAGATGGTATTCTGAGAGCTGGGGACACATCAGTGAATAAGAATAGAGTCCCTGTTCACATGCAGTTTACATTCTGGGAGTTGGAGATAGCCATTGATAAATAACCAAAAAAGCAGATATGTAACATATCAGGTAAACTGAGGAGATAAGGTAATAGATAAAATAAAGGAGGGGAAGTGGCTAGAAAGTGTTGGGGGAAAGGTCAGTGAGGAGAATACAAAAACTCTTCCTTTTGTGCTTCTATAAAATATAATCAAACTTTAAAAATTACATATTTTTAATATGTGAAAAAATGACATTAATGTCTTAGTTGTAAGTCATTTACAGACAAGAAGTTATTTATCTTTGTATTTACCAGTGCCTGATATACAATAAGCATGTAATCAATGTGCAGTGTGTATGACATTGGTGGCATATTGGAAACTGACAGTTTATCTAAACTGACAGTTTATCTACTCCGTCATGAATGAATGTTGATGTTTTGTAACCTAAGTCAGGTCAAAAGGAGAAGAAAGAGTGTCTTGTCAAGCAACTGGGGAGCAGGAAGTGACATTGGAGACAGAAGTCCACCTTCTAAGGCTGAAGGTGCTCAGTGGGTGGAGGTCAGAGAAGTCCAAGGAGGCAAGCATACAGCTGAGAGTGTGCTGGGAGGAAGGGGAGAGTCAGGTTGCTGCGTCAGAGGGACTAAAACAAGAATCACTGCTGATGCTAACCTGGTAAAGGTCCCTCCTTTTACTAATTAGTGAGCCTAAGGAACCCCAGTGACTGAGACTTTGAATAGCATACTGAGCTTCAGCTTCCATATGATATCCCTTTAATTTAATACATTTATTAGCTTATGTATCATTTAATACTAAAGGGTATTTCCCATTAATTAAGCATCTTTTTTGAATAAACTTTTTGGTAAGAGTGCTAGCAAGGCTAAATCTGGTTTGTATTTCAGCTGTTTCCAGAAGTGTTAGAGTAGGATAAGAAGTGAGTGGGGAGTAGGCCAACCATGGAAATATTCTGTGTAGCTAATTACTAAGAAATTCATACTAGACTTTAGTACCATAGATCTTAGGAACTTTTTTTTTTTAAACCAACAGGACATATGTAGAATTTACACTGTGCATGCGTGCATGCTAAGTCACTCCAGTTGTGTCCAACTCTTTGCGCCCCTGTGGACTGTAGCCCGCCAGGCTTCCCTGTCCATGGGATTCTCCAGGCAAGAGTGCTGGAGTGGGTTGCCATGCCCTTCTCCAGGGGATCTTTTCTCCAGGGGATCTTTCCGATGTGGGATCAAACCCACATCTCCTCTGTCTCCTGCATTGTGGGCAGATTCTTTACTGCTGAGCCACCAGGAAAGCCCAGAATTTACGGTGTACCATGCACTATTTTAAATGTTTTACTTACCAAATGATGTCTTGCGTTTGTGGTGCTCTTTTCAGTGTTCAGATAATTCCATCTCTCTACTTGATCTTTACAACCTTGGGATGTGGTATTCATTCCATCTGGCCTTCAGATATGGGAGGGTGTGGTCATTGCCAGTGAGCTGCATAGAACTGCCCAGGTTCAGAGGGCTGTAGACTCCAAGACTCCAAACTCCAGTATGTATGCCTCATGTTGAGCAGATTTGTGAATCTATAGATTTGCAATGAGGGCCAGATATTGGTCAAGGTATTATGTTACTTTCTAACTTGAAAACAAGCCAGGTTCCTCTAGCCATCAGCTGCCCAGTTTAAATGGTGTGGTCAGGGTGTATTCATTTCAAAGCTATGTTTAGAAAAGTGACCCTGATTCCTCTAGAAGCCTCTCAGCTTTTCCAGTTGTCAAAAAGTTATGCTGGAGAATGGTTGTCTATTAATGGAATTTTTAAAAAGTTGGAAAATTTTTTTGTACCTTAAAGAAGGCAGTTAGCGCCTCTTTTTTTCCTGGTGTCAATGTAGTTTTGACTAACTTTAGATGTTCAGTTCAGTTCAGTTCAGTTCAGTTCAGTCCAGTCGCTCAGTCGTGTCTGACTCTTTGTGACTCCATGGACTGAAGCACACCAGGCCTCCCTGTCCATCACCAACTCCCAGAGTTTACTCAAACTCAAGTCCATTGAGTCAGTGATGCCATCCAACCATCATCCTCTGTCATCCCCTTATCCTTCCACCTTCAATCTTTCCCAGCATTAGAGTCTTTTCAAATGAGTCAGCTCTTTGCATCAGGTGGCCAAAGTATTGGAGTTTCAGCTTCAGCATTAGTCCTTCCAATGAATATTCAGGACTGATTTCCTTTAGGATGAATTGGCTGGATCTCCTTGCAGTCCAAGGGACTCTCAAGAGTCTTCTCCAACACCACAGTTCAAAGGCATCAATTCTTCGGTGCTCAGCTTTCTTTATAGTCCAACTCTCACATCCATACACAACTACTGGAAAAGCCATAGCCTTGACTAGATGGACTTTGTTGACAAAGTAATGTCTCTACTTTTTAATATGCTGTCTAGGTTGGTCATAACTTTTCTCCCAAGGAGTAAGCATCTTTTAATTTCCTGGCTGCAGTCACCATCTGCAGTGATTTTGGAGCCCCCAAAAATAAAGTCTCTCATTGTTTCCACTGTTTCTCTATCTATTTGCCATGAAGTGATGGGACCAGATGCCATGATCTTTGTTTTCTGAATGTTGAGCTTTAAGCCAACTTTTTCACTCTCCTCTTTTACTTTCATCAAGAGGCTGTTTAGTTCTTCTTCACTTTCTGCCATAAGGGTGATGTCATCTGCATATCTGAGGTTATTGATATTTCTCCAAGCAATCTTGATTCCAGCTTGTGCTTCTTCCAGCCCAGTGTTTTTCATGATGTTCTCTGCATATAAGTTAAATAAGCAGGGTGACAATATACAGCCTTGACGTACTCCTTTTCCTATTTGGAACCAGTCTGTTGTTCCATGTCCAGTTCTAACTGTTGCTTCCTGACCTGCATACAGGTTTCTCAAGAGGCAGGTCAGATGGTCTGGTATTCCCATCTCTTTCAGAATTTTCCATAGTTTATTGTGATCCACACAGTCAAAGGCTTTGGCATAGTCAATAAGGCAGAAGTAGATGTTTTTCTGGAACTCTCTTGCTTTTTTGATGATCCAGTGGATGTTGGCAGTTCGATCCTGGTTCCTCTGCCTTTTCTCAATCAAGCTTGACCATCTGGAAGTTCACGGTTCATGTATTGCTGAAGCCTGGCTTGGAGAATTTTGAGTATTGCTTTACTAGTGTGTGAGACGAGTGCAGTTGTGCAGTATTTTGAGCATTCTTTGGCATTGCCTTTCTTTTTTTTTTTTTTAAATAAATTTATTTATTTTAGTTGGGGGCTAATTACTTTACAATATTGTAGTGGTTTTTGCCATATATTGACATGAATCAGCCATGGGTTTGCATGTGTTCCCCATCCTGAACCCCCCTCTCACCTCCCTCCCCATCCCATCCCTCTGGGTCATCCTATTGCCCCAGCCCTGAGCATTTGTCTCATGCATTGAACCTGGAATGGTGTTCTGTTTCACATATGATAATATACATGTTTCAATGTGGCATTGCCTTTCTTTGGGACTGGAATGAAAACTGATGTTTTCAGTCCTGTGGCCACTGCTGAATTTTCCAAATTTGCTGGCATATCGAGTGCAGCACTTTCACAGCATCATCTTTCAGGATTTGAAATAGTTCAACCTTAGATGTAGAAAGGAAAACAATCTTAAATAAAGTATGCTTTAAGTAAATAAATTAGGGCCTTGATTTAAAATAAATATGTATTAGCAGTAGCCAGAAGATGTTTTCAAAATGATTCAAAGCTATTTTCTTTATCTCTCTCTGTCTTGTGATGTATAAGTGAGGTGTAAGAAACCAAAGGGATTTACCCACATTTTACTGTAATAAAATTCTGGACATAGAGGACCTAGGTTGGGAAAAAAACACACTTTTCTCTGGTTCCTTTAATTTATATGAATCCGCTACTGGTTCATAAATTTGCTAGTATAGCCTTAAGAAATGTCTTACAAAATGGGGTATTGATTTCCTTGTTTATCCTTTTTCTTCTTCGTACCTAGATTTTCTTTCAGTCCCAAAGTAGGGAATGGAAGAAAACAAAATCCTGAAATAATGAGTAGAAATAAAGACTGGAGACAATGAATGCTAAAGTACACTAGCTTTTAATATGGTGTGATTATTATAGAAAGATTTATTTTTGTAGAAAAAAAGTTGCCTTGTATTTTGAAAACTACCATGTATAGTAGTTATATGTCATTAAGACAATTTTTTTTTTCCCCAAAGGAATGTAGCTCCTGGGCTTTACATAGATAGAATCACAAACTCAAATACTTACATAGGCCAAGTAATAGGAGAGAGTGAAGTGGGTCAAGGAGAGACGATGAGATTTGAGGCACAGCACTCCCCTCCCCTCTTCCATGGTCTGGCTCTGCTGATCCAGCTGCAAATGTGGGCCTTGGGCAGCTGGATTTCCCAGTCTTCAAGCTGGGCATCTAGTTGTTGATGTGAAAGTCCCTAGTTAAAAATTGGTATGCAATTCAATAGTTGGTTTCTGGCACCAGAACATACCTATGGGCTGGCCTCAGCTTGAGAAGGGCTGAGGTTTAGCTTCTAAGATCGAGGATTGCCTCTGCACTTTTTTATTGTCTAATTTATTGCAAAGCCAAAAACAACAACAATGAAGGCTTGAGCCTGTGGGAACAACCATTCTTCCAATGAAGCTGTCTGTTCTCAAAAGTTCAAAGGAATGTTATTTTAGAGGAAAATTATAAGAAGGTACTTTATAGGCCAAATGAACAGCAGTTGTGGTGTTTGGAAGTATACTAGGCAAGCAAGTGGAATTGAATAAAATTCTGCTAATCTTTCAAGACTATTCTTAAACCCCACTTACTCTTGACCCATTTGCTTTAAAACCAGCTGTAACATCTGTGCTGTGTACTGGACGACTGTAATGTTTATATCTAAAGTGATACCTAGCAAAAGGTTTAACAGTAGAATTATCATGGATAATGACCGGTCAGAACATCTACAGCCTTTAAGAATACAGATATGCAATGCACGTCAGCTAAGCACAAACCCTGTCTGTATTATCCTCGAGTATCCTAGAACTTTGTTACACAAAGGGTAGACCTCACAGCTGCGTCAGCATCACCTGGGTGCTTATTAGAAATGCAGACTCTCAGACCCCACTCAGACCTTCTGGAGCAAAATATGCATTTTAAAATTTTATTTTATTTTTAATTTATTTTGGTTTTTGGCCACACCATGCTGCATGTAGGATCTTAGTTCCCTGACCAGGGATCAAACCCGAGCCCACTGTACTGGAAGTGCAGAGTCATAACCATTGAACCTCCAGGGAGGATTCCAAAATACGCATTTTAACAGGATCTGAAGGTGCTTGATATGCACATTACAGTTTGAGAAGCACTGTCTTGGAAAACTTTATTACACTCTTTGTCACCTATCATATCCTGTTTATTAAAGGTTTTTTTTCTTTGTCACTGGTAGATTATTAATTTGTTGAAAGCAAAGGCTCCACTGAAAAAAATTCTACTACTGTACTCAGCATCTTGACCACAGTAAAGAGTTAAAAAATTGTATTGAATTGAGTTCAAATGGCAAAAAAAAAAAAAAAGTCATAGCAATACTTATAATCAGAGTACCTCAAATTTATTGGGTGCTCTCTGTGTGTCTCATGTGATTGTATTTAGTTTAGTGCTCACAATTGGTCAGAAGTGAAAAATCATTATTAAATTTATGTTACAATGAGGGTGCGGAGGGTTTGAAAGGTTAAGTACTTTCTGCTTGGACATGAAAGGGCCGAGAGGGGAGAGCTTCACCTGATGCCAAGCCAGATCCCACACTATTAGCAGGGTAGTAGGTGTGAGTGAAGGAAATAAGAGAAGAAGATTGGAAGAAAACGATTTCAAGTTTGTGAGACAAGGAGAAGGATGTTTTATTCTTCATGATATTAGAGGATTCATTAATAGCTGTCTTCATGATCTTGTCCCGGCGACATCATGCTTCCTTTTTTTAATACAAGAAATATCTGCTGGTGAATATCCATACTTGGCCAGAAGATGGAGCACTTTTGTCTTCATATTTTATTGATTCATCTGCCTGGAGATGAAAAGGCAAGAAAAATTTTTTTTCTCTCTGTGACAGCTGTTTTTCCTTTTCTCCTAAAGGAGTGAAAGGGATTAAGAACTCGGCTAAATGTAGGAAAGATGATTGAGTGTGGGGAGAGGAAAAAGAGAAGAGAATGTCAGTTGGCTTTTCAGACCCTTCCAGTGGCAAGCAAAGAGCTTGATAGATTCTGTGGGACTAGAAGACCTAGTAACAATTTAATGGAACCATCAGACAGTACTATTATGGTGGTAAGAGGCAGTATGTAATTATTCTTAACATGCATGTATGGTTAGGGCTTGACATGTATCATAGTGGTGTTCTATGAAGTATAGATGGAATGAACTAATGAAGTATAGAGGGAATGAACGATCCTCCCTGTGTTCTGGCAAAGAAACCAGCCTAACAACCCACTGAGGGATAAAAACATGAAATGAGGAGCTTAATGACATTAAGTCTGCACAAGAAAGGGAGATTCTCTTTTCATAAGCAAGCTTTGAAACTTTTCCAGATGCTCTTAGGAGGAAATGTATTTGATTGTTCACAAGACACTCACTTGCAAAGAATTGTCTCAAGCCACATTTCCATTCTGTTTTAAGAACTAGATGGTGATTCCTGCACAGATTTTTGCCACCTCCCAACAATTGGCTTCAGGCGATATTTAGTTAAACATTACTATAAGCAAAACAAAACGTATTGATGTTCATTCCATAGCTATGTATGCCATTGCTGCTACAATTTAGGCAGCCCTTCCAGCAATATTCAAGAAGAATATTATCTGCAGAATCTCTTAGCATAAGGTTAATTAAAAGACATAAAAAAGTATATATATATAGTCAAAATGAACAGGTCTCAGGAGTAATTTCTTAGATTTCAAGATAAATTAATGTCATAATAATTTATTTAAAACCCATGTGCGATCACACATAGGAACTTCCATAATTATCTCTTCTGGGATAATAGTAAAGAATTTGTTCCCATTAAATTGTTGGCTTTGGTAGTTTGAAATCTAACATATTCTTATTGGATGTTTAGGTAATTTAAATGACACTTTAAATATAAGGTCTTACTGTAAGCAAATATTAAATTTGGTTTCAGGATGAGATGCAAAGATTTGTAATTTGTAATTTAGAGCAATTCAAATCATGGAAATATTTTTGAAAAACCTCACACCCTGTATTTCATTAGCTGTTGACATGAGTTTGTTGCTGGCAAGAAGATAACGTTCATCACCTGTATGTCTCTCGGTGCCCCTGAGTGGGCTTCTAGAAGGGGATCCTAGAATGTGTTCACAACCTGAGTCGGGGCTGAGTCCTCTTACTGCTCCATCTCTGAACCTCAGTCAGACCAGGGGAGGCTTGATGGTCTGAAAGTCCTTAGCTCACTGAGGCCTGGCCCCCTCCCAGGAGCACAGGGGAGAATGTTCCTAGTCCTCTCCTCTGGGAGCCCTGCCCTTGATGGGGGAAGAGCTGGAATATAGAGGAAAAGGGGAAATAAGCAACAGACAGAGGACACACTAGACTCATTCAGTCTAAAGATGTTTTGGGAGCACCTACTATGTGCCAAGGGGGCTTCCTAGGTGGCTCAGTGGTAAAAGAATCTGCCTGGCAATGCAAGAGACGCAGGAGATGCCAATTTGATCCCTGGCTTGGGGAGATCCCCTGGAGGGGAAGATATGGCAGTCCACTCCAGTGTTCTTGCCTGGGAAATCCCATGGACCAAAGAGCCTTGTGGGCTACAGTCTGTGAGGTTGCAAGAGTCGGACATGACTAAGCATGCACACACTGTATTTTATTTATGAAAATTAAAATTTATCACAAAATACAGTACTTTAACTGTAAAAGGGTTTCATGCCTAAAAAATACTAGAGATTAGTAAGAATACTCTTCCCACAATGCATCCAGAGACCTCCAAAATGGTTTGTATTTTTCTACTTAGGATGTGAATCAAGAGAAAGGCTCCAGCAGTCTAGCCTTGACTTTAGATTGACATCAGTTCTCCTTTCACATCTTTCAGTCTCCCAATCCAGATAGCCGTCATGCCTGCAAGCACCTTCTGCCTGCAGCTGGAATGCCTGTGTCACAGGAGAGACTGCTGTTAATGCTGGTTAGGAGTTTAAGCTCAGGAGACTAGCTTCAGATTATAGTTTGCCACTTACAGTGATGAGACCTGGGGCAAAAACTCTGTGTCTCATTTTCACCATTTTGTAAAGGGAGGATAGTAGCAACATCTACATTGTAAGAAAACTATGTGGATTAAATGAGATAAGTAAGTACAGGAGTTAGCACAGTGTTCTTCTGGAAATAAATTCCCTCAAACAGCTATCTTTATTAATAGCAGGAGAATAGAACCCATCAGCTTCATTTAGTCATTAACTAAATCAACTTGTATTTTTACCATTTAATTTTATTTTTGAAATAATATTTTGTATGTATTTTATTACATGAACAATAAACAACCATTATAATTACAAATTATAATTTCATGTAAGCAAGAAGAAAAAGTTATTTTAAATCTTACTGTCTAGAGATGGTAATCTTACCATCTAGAGAAGACATTTATAATGACAGCAACAACAACAACACACACACTTTTTTCCCTGTGAAAATATGTGCATCTATTATGCATAAATAATTCCATTTAAACTAAAGTGAGATTAAAACTCTATTCATGTTTGTCAAAAGCACATGCACCGCAGCCAAACTGCCCCGGTTTAATTCCTGATTTTGCCAGTCGTGGACTACATGACCTTGGGAAAATTATTGACCTCTTTTATGTGTTGGTTTCTTCATCTGTAAAGGGAGAATGACTAACGGATGTCCCTCAAAGTGTTATGAGGATTAAGTGAGAATTTATGTAAAGCCTAGCACTCTTTATTATAGAAATTCCTGTGTTAGGATACATCTTTTAAGGATCCCATTTTAAAGGCCCCTTTAAGGGTAACACATCAGGATCTAGTGTGACTCTATTCCCATTACTTCTCTCTCTGCTACCTTGATGCTCTAGCCCTTTAATTCTTCACATGACCAGTGTTGTTACTCCTCTGGTTTATAGGTGGTTTCTGAATGGAAAAGTCTAGCTCAGTTGAGGTAGAGTAAGTACCTACAGTAAGACTATTTTTCCCAATAAGATTTAATCAGGTTGGGAGTAGTAACTGTATCTTACACTTCTTCATATTACCCATGTATATACATGCTATGCTTTGAGTGTTAAAAATATGATTTTTGAAAGAGTACTTGAGAAGTCCATAAGTAACATTCATCAACTGAGAAAATGTTTACTCACTGTTCTAAATGAGTTACTTGTATTTTTTTTTTTTTACTTTGGGAAGAGGCAATTGAATGTGCTGATAAAGATTTTTTCTATAATGTCGCTTGAACTGTATTAAAAATTTTTTTGCCTTTGCTTGCAGGTCCTTAAGCATTAAGTATTTTTTTCTTCAAATTGGCATTTGCTGTTTGCTATTTGTCTGTACAAAGTGTAAGGCAAAAGATGAAAGTAATACTCTAAAAAAGCCTGAAATCTCTCCAAAGACTATTGCAACAAAAATTATCTATTGCAACTTTATAATTAAAGTGCTTGATGAAATGCACATGTTGAATAAGTTTTTGAAAAAGTTCCCCTTTCTGCTTTCTCCCATTTAAAAGATTAATTCATTTAACTGAAACCAACCAGAGGAAGGAAACAGTATGCAGACTTAAAATTTTGTTTGGAAACAATTAAGTTCTGTCTTTCCCAAAATATAGATTGTGCAATTAATAGGGAACTTGGCTAGAGCAAGACTGTTGACAAAATGTAGCTAGAAGATTTGAGCTATTTTTAGTTATTATGCCGTTTGTACTTAATAATTTTTAACATGAACATTTACTTACATGGAAGTTATTCTTTTAAGAGAAAATGAAGAAATAGTTGGCATATGTTTTGAGAAAATATCTTGTTTTTAGTAAAAAACAAAACAAAACCCAAGAAACCCTATACTCTAAGGAGATAAATATCCTCATTGACTTTAAGTGGGGGAAAATTGTCTTAGGACATATAACCCTCACTTAAAAGATTCATTACATGTAAAACTTATTCTGAAGAAGTAAAAATTCTCATCTATAAAACACTTTAATACCTTTTTTGCTTTCAAATATATCTAGTCACTGAAAGTCTAATAAACTTTTGTCTGGTAGAGAAAATTAGGAGAATTACTGTAATAAGCAAAAAGAATTTTTAATTAACATTGTCAGTAAAAGAGGTCCTTCTTAAGTTCTTGAAAATACTTAAAATATCTTCCTCTCTTCAGTCGATTCCTTGGGACCTGGTGGACTGTAGCCCTCCAGGCTCCTCTGTCCATGGGATTCTCCAGGCAAGAATACTGGAGTGGGTTGCCTTGCCCTTCTCCAGGAGATCTTCCCGACCCAGGGCTCAAACCTGTGTCTCTTATCTCTCGTACATTGGCAGATGGGTTCTTTACCACTAGAACTACCTGGAAAGCCCCCTCTCTTCAATAGATGGTTTCAATTATGGTCTTTCTTTCAGTGTTTTTCCCTTCATAAGTGGTAAAAGACAGTTTGAGTTCTGTCCTTGTTAAGTACCTCACATCTTCGGTAAGTGGGGTAGGAAGAAATGAGATGTTAAACACCTCATTGCTGTGACACTTCAGTATCTCCGTCCAGTGAGTGGATATGTCAGCAAAATCAAAGAGAGTAGGTGCTTTTTCTCTGGATCTCACTTCACTTACTTGGAGCTCATGGTTTCTCTTGTCCTGGCTTCTTCTGAAGATTCTGAGAGCTCTGGAACTTCCAGTGGATCGGCTTCACTGGAGCTCTGGCCTGTGCTCTGGATCCATTAGATGGAGCCAACCTGGGATCTAAGCAGACAACTACGGGGTCCCCCTAGCCCTGGCTGCCCCATTCTTATTTATTTATTTTTAATTGGAGGGTAATTGCTTTACAGTGTTGGTTTCTGCTGTAAAACAATATGAATCAGCCATAGGTATACATATGTCTCCTCCCTCTTGAACCTCCCTCCCACCCCACCCCACCCTCTAGGTTGTCACAGAGCACCTGGTTGAGCTCTCTGCATCATACAGCAGATTCACACTGGCTATCTATTTTGCATACGGTAATTATGTTTCGATGCTACTCTTTCAGTTCTCCCACCCTTTCCTTCCCCTTCTTCCACCCCCCCCACTCCCCCCCCCCCGCTGTGTCTGCAAGCCTGTTTTCTGTATCTGCAAGCCTGTTTTCTGTATCTGCATAGCAGCCCCATTCTTAACACTTCCAACAAACAGAAGGGCAGACTGCTGTTTTCCTGCCATTGACATGAAAAGTTTAGGAATCAGGCAAGTCTGGATGGGGTAATAGGACTCATCAAGGGCAAATGGGGGCATCATGACTGCCTCCCTCTTATCTGTTGTTTTGTATTTGCTGGGTGTGTGTGTGTGTGTGTGTGTGTGTGTGTGTGTATTCAGTTCAGTTCAGTTGCTCAGTCATGTCTGACTCTTTGCAACCCCATGGACTGCAGCATGCCAGGCCTGCCTGTCCATCACCAACTCCCGGAGTTTACCCAAACTCATGTCCATTGACTCGGTGATGCCATCCAACCATCTCATCCTCTGTCGTCCCCTTCTCCTCCGGCCTTCAATCTTTCCCAGCATCAGAGTCTTTTCCAAGGAGTCAGTTCTTCGCATCAGGTGGCAAAAGTATTGGAGTTTCAGCTTCAACATCAGTCCTTCCAATGAACACTCAGGACTGATCTCCTTTAGAATGGACTAGTTGGATCTCCTTGCAGTCCAAGGGACTCTCAAGAGTCTTCTCCAACACCACAGTTCAAAAGCATCAATTATACTTCTATATAAAAATATACGTGGCTCATAATCACAAAAAATGACAAAATAATACATATACAAGGATTTTAATAAAGACACTGCCCAGCCCCACTTTACTCCATCCTGCCTCCCTTTTCTAATCCCTTACCTTGAAGGAGGTATACTTAGAAAACTTTGTTTTGTATTTGGCATTTTCTTTCTTATTTCTAAGTAATAGCTACAGGTATTTCTTGATTTCCGATTTTAAGTATTATCTATTGACTATCTACAAATCTTTCAAGTATAGTATTCCTCATAGCTGAGCCATATAGGGTACTGATTAATTTCCTTTCTTCTATAATTTTCCTTCCTTGATGTTAATATTGTCTCTCTCTTTTTTTCTTTGGTCTATTGCTCCACATTCTTTAATGAACCTCTAATAGTTCCTAATCATATTTGGCAAGTGCTACAGGCCCAGCTTTGTTGTGAATGGTTTATAAGTAGGAAGTCAAGGGGTGGAAGGTGGTGCATGAAAGGAAAAAGTTCAGGTTCTGTGCTATGTCTTGTAAGACCTGGCCCCTGGCTAACCCCCTGGCTTCACTCCTCTTCTTTCTCCTAGTTTGCTTTCCAGCCCCTCGACTCATTTTAGATCCCAGAATTTACCAAGCTCAATCTTCCCTGGCCTCTTTACCAGCCTGTGACTGGCTGAATCACTCTTCTGACCCTGTTATCTGCCACTTAGCCATCCTCAGGTACCAGTCTCCCATGACCCCTGAAAAATGTCAGTGTGTCCTGTGATGTGTTCCTGTAGCCCCGTGTTCTTCTCACGCACCACTCTTCATGCCTATTTTATTACTTGGTTAACATCTGTTTTTCTTTCTGAACCATAAGCTCTGTGAAGGCACGTCTGGGTGGTCTTGTTCCCTGAAGGGGTCCCTGCATTTGACATCTACATTTTTGGCCATTTGTAAATTTTATCTATTATATGATGGGCCCTCTAAGAGAATGGCAGGGATACAAATGCACGTGAAAACATTGCAGTGATTCAGGCTGAGAAAATGCTATGTAAGGATAATGAATGTTTTACTCACATGAAGTAATTCTGTTTCTCCTTTATAAGTTGCCTAACCTTAAACTGGCTGAGAGTTGTATCTGCAAAGTAAAGGTGATGTGGCTTCAGAGATTGGACAAGCTGGGTCTAAGAATCCAGTTCTTACTCAGATTTTCCAGATGGTCTTAGGAAACTTTGAAGAAGTCAGTGAACAGTTTGGCATGTCAGCACAGCTGGCTATGGATTCTCCAAACTTCCATCTACCATATTGTACTGGAAGGGCAGGACATGCCCAAAGCTCTGGTTCTCTAAGCAGTAAAGCCAGAGAAACCAATGGGAGCTCTACTTCATGGAGTCTCTCTTCTAGGAAGGGAGACAGGTGATCTGCAGCTAAATACACACATAAATGCGTACTTACAGGTTGACGAGGTGGTGTCAAACTGGAGACAGGATAATGATGGAGAACAAAGAGAGAGCTGTACATATGTGGTCAGGGAGGAGAGCCTGAGGATGCATCACTAAAGTAAAAAGGTAGGACAATGGAGGGAAAGCAAGTGTGAGGTCTCTAGGTAGCCGTTAAGGTCATATCTCAAAGACAGCAGGATTACGTCCAGAACACAAAAGGAGTTCCTTGTGACTGGAAGAGGGGACACAAAGCAGGAGGGGGCTCAAAATGAAGTCTGAGACAGTAACCCTCATTATTTGGGACTGTGAAGCCAGTGCTACTCTATTTGTGGTCTGCACATGGGCTGCAGGTCTGCAAACTATTGGCCCCCTGTCTGTGATCAGAAAAAGAGCTGTGTACACAGAAATCAACTATGTCACCTAGGGTACTTTTTTAGTACGCTTATACACACATGCATGTAGCAAAGTCTTTCTCAGTAAAAGAAGGAGTGGGCAGCTTTATATTGATGTTCTGATGTAAATTCCTTACCTTGATGAGGACTGACACTTTGAGCATATGATGGACAAACACTGAAGGATCTTCAGTGCACATGAATGTATATGTGGTGGTGAGGGAGTGGGTGGGAGGATGTTGCGGTGTGACTGAATTCACTTTTCAAAATAATTTCTGTGACTATAGAATAGACAGTGGAGTGGGAAGAGGCAGGCAAAGAGTGAGTCAAGACCAGCAGTCTAGGGAAGAGATGGCAATGGCCTGAACCAAGATGGTGGCGATAGAAGTGGAGGATTAGTGGACTGATCACCGTCTTTTTGGAGATAGAATAAATAGGATTTTCTCCTGGATTGGAGGATGAGGAATTGAGAGGATCCTTTACAGTTGACCTCCATGTTTCTGTTCTGAACAGCCTTTTGAATGTTTATGCTGTTGATTGAGATAGTGACAGTTGAGGAGGAACGAGTTTAGAATAGGGGAGGTGGTATGCTCAGATATTAATAGTGGTAGTTCTAATAGTGGATTTTTTGGAAAAAAAACCAAAAGAGCCTTTATGAAATCTTCAAATTAATAAATAGCACAGTCCACTTTTCTTTTTTTTTGTCATAAGGTGACTCTTTTGAGTTTTTATGTCCTCAGCAGTGGAAGTGTAGAGTTATAACTACTGAACCACCAGGAAATTCTCATAAAATGCTTCTTTTGAGAGCAAGGAAAAGAAAGATAAAAAGTTGTGTTGAGATATAGATGCTGGGAGTGGGTTAGGTTCATTCATCAGCTGACGGATCTTTTCAGCATAAGTGATTTAGCTCTGTGACTAAGCCAAGTTATATAGCTGTCATGATCTTGAAGAGAGCTTCTGAATGGTTGAAATTAGAAATTTTATACCCACGAATACCAAGGGGTATGTCCAGTGTGAGGAATAAGTTTCATCTTAACTGTCAACTCTGATTAATTTTTAGTGAATGCTCAGAAAGCTCTTTTGGAGGCCACATCTGGATTGAGTGAAAAGTCTGCTGTCATCGATTTTTTAGTGTGTACCTTGGATGCAAGAGGAACTGTGGCAGCAGACAGGCCAAGTATCTGCTGACCCTCTGCATCCTTCAGGTATAGAAAATGAATTGGATAAATGTCTCAACATCTGGGGCGCTAGATATATCATTCCAAAAACTGCAAAATGGAACAAGCACTAAACTTTGAAGAGGACTGTCTATGTGATTAAAACATGGGATGGATTCCAAGAAGTGGGATACAATGTTGTAACTGTTTCTTCCTTTGACCATGATACTGGAACCAAAGCTCACTGATAATAACTAAAACGCCCTCTGGGTTGTTAATGCAGTTTTGCTCTGGGATCCATTAGAGAAACAAAAGCAGCCTGATAAAGATTGGGCAAGTCCCACAGGTCTGCCAGGGCTAATTGCCATGGAGTCAAATTATATGGCTGCACTTGGTGATACAGTGGACCATTCTCAACTTCTCCCATTTTACTGTAAATGCGCAAAGACTGTTTTGCTTTCTGTTTAGTCATTTCAATTTAATTTGGCTCTATCATCCCTTCCACTACCTCTGAACCTTTCCCAGCAAATGATGGCTTTTTGTTCCCTACCAAAAACAAGATTCCGGTGACCGTGTGAAATATTTTGGGTTGCCAGAGAAACTGAAGGCTAGTTTGGATTCATCAGAGAGTGGCAACATTTTGATGGAACCTTGTGTAGGGTGCTGCCAACCTCTGCTCAGGTTGTACAGATAGGAAATCTAATGTATGATATTAGAGTTGGCTATCCAAGGACTCTGCCATGACTTCATCAATAATAATGATAATAATTTTCATGGTGAAACAGAAAGGGAATAATGACTTGAGGAAGTTGATAGAACAAATTATATCAGTTTTAGGGCCAAAATTCATGAACAGCTTCATTTTTCTAGTGGAGAGAAGACCCTAGTCATTTTTATAATTTAGATACATTTGTCAAGGAGCTACCAAATCCACTTGACATGAGAAAAAAATGAGTCAAATTTAAAAAAAATTACTTTTAATTTACCCTGAGGTGTTTGCTATGGGAGTGAAAACTGAATTGAGATAACAAGTGAATGCTTGTTTATTTGTTAATATTTGGGTAGACTCATAGAGTTGGGGATGTTTGAGGTATTCAGTCTACATGGTTTCAAAGACTTTAATAGCACAACTTTCTTTTTTTTTTTTTAATTTTTTGTATGACTTCAGTGCAAAACAGGTAAAAGTAAAATTGATTGCGTAAGCGATGATGTAGAGAGTTGAGAGCATGACCCACTTGGGTTTATGCCTCTCTCCACCCACCTGGTTTTTCCATGAGATACCATGGTTCTAAGGACTCAGGTTGAAAACTACTAATCTAATGCAGTGTCCTCATTTTATAAACAAGGAATAAGATGACTTACCCAGAACCATGCAGTTAGTTACTGGGTGGACCAGCTCCCCATACATATGAGCTTTCCATTACATTATACTTGGAGTGTCAGTGATGACCCTCCTGTTTCCTAAACTCCCCTCTAATCCTTCCTATTGCTCTTGTCAACAGGGTTCTGTTCATAATCTTATTTTTTCCTTGTTATTTAATAGGCTTCATCCCCACCACTGCAATTCTCATAACAGCTTAAAGAGAAACTTTTCTTATTCCAAGTACACAGGAGAGTGCAGTGAGGAACATCGGGTGTGACTTCCGCAATGGCTGCTGCTTCCAAATGCGCCCTGTGAGCAAGGGTCTGATTCCGTGATGAATAGTGGGTGGGAAGGGAGCAGGGAAGTGGAGTTTGTCTAGTCATCTTGTCTTGTACTCCCTTCCCATGTGATAGAATAGAGTGATGAGAAACTCTTTGCAGGTCTTGGGTTGTTTGAATGCTGCTCTCTTTCTCAGAAATGGCATTTTGTCTGGCCTCTGATAAATGTTATGTTCTTATATCCTGTTTTGTGAGATTTTAAATCATGTACAGTTAATGAGCAGACTATTACAAAGCATAATAGTGTCTATCACCTGAACAAAAGAAGCAGTGTTAATTTTATGTGGACTTGTATTTCTGAGGTCACTGATGTTTGGAGGTAGATATGGTCTTGAATTTCTCATCCATTTTTTTCTCTTATACTGAGGAAGCTGATGTTCAAAGTGGTGAAGAGCTGTGTCTGTGATGAGTCAGCTAGTGTGAGGTACGGAAACTCAAACTCGAACTCAGTCCTCCTCATTCAAGACCCATTGCTCATCCCACTGTTTGGTTTGATTTGATTGAAAAAAATATGCATCTTCCCATGCAAAATATCTATGAGAGAGAGAGGGAGATTTTCCTGTTTCTTTGATGGGGAGGGGTAGACAATAAAGACCCTCTAAGTGCTGAAGTCTTTACCACATTTACAGGAAATCTGCTTTCTAAAATCATTGTTTGCCAACTCCTTTGGTCATTTTTTAAAAAATTTTTAATTGGAGAAGGAAATGGCAACCCACTCCAGTATTCTTGCCTGGAGAATCCCATGGACAGAAGAGCCTGGCAGGCTACAGTCCATGGGGTCACAAGAGTTGGACATGACTTAGCAACTAAACCACCACCACCATGGGCAATAATATCTCTTGGAGAGATGAAGTAATCTATATGTGACAATGATGAGAGGTAGGAGCCTTCATTGTATTAGCTTTGTCCTTAAAGAGTAAATAATAGTTATTTTTCCTGTCTTTGAATAGGAGATTAAGAGATTTGGGCTTAGAGATTCAGAGTTTGGACTCTGGAGCTGGACTACCTGGGTCTGAATCCCAGCCTTGCTTTTTAAAAAAATTTCTTGGCTGCAGCACATGGCACTCAGGATCCTAGTTCCCTGGTCAGGGATCAAACCCATGCCCCTGGCATTGGAAACAGAGTCTCAACCACTGGCCTGCCAGGGAAGTCCATAGGCTTGCTTTTTACTGGTTGCATGACCTTCATTGAGTTAGTTAACCTCATTGTCGCCAGTTTTTTTGCATTTGTAGAGTAGGTGAATAAGAGTAAATACTTCAGAATGTTCTGAAGATTAAATGTATAAATATGTGCAGCTGATAGAATAGTCTAGCATATATTAATAGTAAGCACTTAGTAAATATTAACTATTATTATTCTCATATAGATTAAAGGCACCCTCTAAATCCAGATGCACATCAAACTTCTAATTGTTTGAAACCGGATGTGGTAAGGATTTGTTGTTTGAAGCAGCTACAGCTTGAAATAATTTGTTATGCAGACATAGATAACCATACATCAACCATGATTAAACGTCACCACCAATAAATATGTAGACAGTCTAGACAGAGCATGTCTGATGTCTAATTCTTGTTTTTTCATGTACTTATTCAATGTTCATTTACTCTATGCTAGGCTTTGTGGACACAAAAGTATACATAATTTTTAAAAAAACACTGTCCTTGCCTTCTCAGAAAAATAAGCTTGAAAAATTTGTGGCAGATGTATTTATGCAACTAATTTACTGTAAACTGTGGCTTGTTAATTGTTTAATTTGAATAATTTGTCAAATATGTAATTAAATATCTTTACTCTATTAAGACAAGCAAACAAACCAATCCTTCTGATTGCTGTGGATTCCAACGGCCATCTCTTTCTACGTTTGGAAGCTTTTAGACATTGCCACCACTGATAGCCTCTTTTGGGATGACTTTGCTTGTTAGAGTCTGGTAGCTCAGTTGGTAAAGAATCCACCTGCAATGCAGGAGACACCAGTTTGATTCCTACGTCGGGAAGATTGCTAGAGAAGGGATAGGCTACCCACTTCAGTATTCTTGGGCTTCCCTGGTGGCTCAGCTGGTAAAGAATCTGCCAGCAATACAGGAGACTTGGGTTTGATCCCTGGGTTGGGAAGGTCCCCTGGAGAAGGGAAAGGCTACTCACTCCAGTATTCTGGCCTGGAGAATTCCATGGACTGTATAGTCCATGGTGTCGCAAAGAGTTGGACAGGACTGAGTGACTTTCACTTTCTTTCACTTTTTGCTTGTTAGAGACCAGAGTTGGTGGAAGATCTGTTTTCTGGACTTTATTCTCTTGACATGCTTTCTTCAGTGTAACTAACGTGGCACATCCTGAGTCAGGTGAACTGGGGGTGGGAGGAGGAGGGTGAGGACAAAAACCTGAGTAAGATGTGGTTTCAACTCTCAGAGGGCTAGGCAGTGAGAGGTGGGGTAGGGTGGGGATGGAAATAAACATAGAATGGTCTTGCCTTCAAAGAGCCCATTGTCTGAGAGAGACGGTCAGTAAACAGGTAGTGACAGAGCGGTGGGAATCCTGCAGAAGGCTGAGGGGCCTGGGAGAGGAAGTGACTAAGGCAGCCTGAGGGGACAGAGGAAGGCCCAGACATGCAGTGACCTACAGAGTGGGTCAAAGGATGAGTCACTCTTGACTAGAAGAGAGGGTGAGTTTTAAGTCAGGGAAGACTGCATGTGCAAAGGCACGGAGGCAAGATTCACAAAGTGGTCAACATTAGGGCACCGCCTGGCTTCAGTCATTGCCCACGCTCTTAGCTCAGCCAGCAGATTCTGGTGTGAGCCAGTCCCTGTCCACAGGTTACTTCATAACCACTAACCGCATTAGCTCCCTTTTTTTTTTTTCAGATTTACATTGTTAGTTTCAGGTGTACAGCAAAGTGAATCAGTTAAACATATTTGTATATCCACTCTTTTTTAGATTCTTTTCCCATATAGGCCATTACAGAGTATTGAGTAGAGTTTTCTGTGCTATACAGCAGGTTCTTATTAGTCGTCTATTTTTGTAGTGTGTCTAGGTCAATCCCAGTCTCCCAATTTATCCCCCCCACCCCACTGCCTGATAATCATGTTTGTTTTCTACATCTGTAACTCTATTTCTGTTTTATAGGTAAGTTCATTTGTATCCTTTTTGTAGATTCCATATATAAGCAATATCATATCATGTTTATCTTCCTCTCTGACTTACTTCACTCAGTATGACAATCTCTACAGCTATCCATGTTATGGCAAATGCATTATTTCATCCTTTTTTATGACTGAGTAGTATTCCATTGTATATATGTAGCACATCTTCTTTATCCATTCCTCTGTTGGTGGATATTTAGGTTGCTTCCATGTCCTGGCTATTGTGAATAGTGCTCCAGTTAACATTGGGGTGCATGTCCCTGGATCATCATAAGCATGATCACTTCAGAGGTGCTGTTACTGCCTTTTAGGTTTTCTATACTTTACCTGTGTCTTTATAGGTAGTCTCTTAGTCTCTCTTTAACTTTTCTATGCCAATCTGTTTCCTTCCTGGATTTGGAGAGATAGTAGAGGGCTGGGGATCAAGTTAGGAAAGGCCTTGCATGCATGTAAGCAGCTTGGATCATGTTCATTTGGAAATGGAGAACTCTCAAAGACAGATCTTTATGTAGAGGTATGACATAACCCAAGGAGTGGAGTTAACACATGGGATCAGTGTAGATCATATTCTTTAAACTTTTGATAGCGCACTCTGTTGGTGAAGAATGAGTATGACCTGCTAACATATGCATATCTGTTTATTTGTAAGTTATATCCATGTATTCTTTTTTATTGAAATATAGTTGATTTACAAGATTGTATTAATTTCAAGTGTATAGGAAAGTGATTCTATTTATACATATAAAAATATATACTTACATATGTATATTTCAAATTACTTTCCATTAAATGTTATTATAAAATATTGAATACAGTTCCCTGTGCTATAAAATAAATCTGGTTGCTTATCTAGTTTACGTATAGTAGTTTGTATATGTTAATCCCATAGTCCTAATTTCTTTGTCCCACTTCTCTTTCCCCTTTGGTAACCTTAAGTTTGCTTTCTACACCTGTGAGTCTGTTTCTGTTTTGTATATAGATTCATTTGTATTATTTTTGAGATTCTGTTTAAGTAATATCATGTAACATTTGTCTGTCTCTGTATGATTTATTTCACTTAGTATGATAATCTCTAGGTCCATCTATGTTTCTGCCATGCATTCTTCTACTAACAACTTTTATATAATGTAAAATATAAAAGTAGGTATTAAAAGGAGCAAGATAAAATAAAATATATTTAAAATATTTCAAGTTGATTTTCAATTTTTATGTCACTAAAAGCCATGCTATTTGTGTTCTGGTTGCTTCGGTTTAAGTGTGTTGCTAAAATTGTAGCTAATGTTTCATTAGAGTGTCCTTCATTGTTGAGAATGGTGCATATAAATCTGTTTTCCAAATAATCTTGATAACTTCTGTTGGGTTCAGTTCAGTTCAGTTGCTCAGTCGTGTCTCACTCTTTGTGACCCCATGAATCGCAGCACGCCAGATCTCCCTGTCCGTCACCAACTCCCAGAGTTTACCCAAACTCATGTCCATCGAGTCGGTGATGCCATCCAGCCATCTCATTGTCTGTCGTCCCCTTCTCCTCCAGCCCCCAATCCTTCCCAGCATCAGGGTCTTTTCCAGTGAGTCAACTCTTCGCATGAGGTGGCCAAAGTATTGGAGTTTCAGCTTCAACATCAGTCCTTCCAATTAACACCCAGGGCTGATCTCCTTTCAGTTCAGTTCAGTTGAGTCGCTCAGTCGTGTCCGACTCTTTGCGACCCCGTGAATTGCAGCATGCCAGGCCTCTCTGTCCATCACCAACTCCCGCAGTCTACCCAAACCCATGTCCATCGAGTTGGTGATGCCATCCAACCATCTCATCCTCTGTTGTCCCCTTCTCCTCTTGCCCCCAATCCTACCCAGCATCAGGGTCTTTCCCAATGAGTCAACTCTTCGCATGAGGTGGCCAAAGTATTGGAGTTTCAGCTTCAACATCAGTCCTTCCAATGAACACCCAGGATTGATCTCTTTTAGGATGTATTGATTGGATCTCCTTGCAGTCCAAGGGACTCTCAAGAGTCTTCTTCAACACCACAGTTCAAAAGCATCAATTCTGCGGCGCTCAGCTTTCTTCACTGTCCAACTCTCACATCCATACATGACCACTGGAAAAACCATAGCCTTGACTAGATGAACTTTTGTTTGCAAAGTAATGTCTCTGCTTTAAATATGCTATCTAGGTTGGCCATAACCTTCCTTCCAAGGAGTAAGCGTCTTTTAATTTCATGGCTGCAATCACCATCAGCAGTGATTTTGGAGCCCAAAAAAATAAAGTCTGACACTGTTTCCACTATTTCCCCATCTATTTCCCATGAAGTGATAGGACCAGATGCCATGATCTTAGTTTTCTGAACGTTGAGCTTTAAGCCAACTTTTTCACTCTCCTCTTTCACCTTCACCAAGAGGCTCTTTAGTTCTTCTTCACTTTCTGCCATAAGGGTGGTGTGATCCGCATATCTGAGGTTATCGATATTTCCCCCGGCAATCTTGATTCCAGTTTGTGTTTCTTCCAGCCCAGCGTTTCTCATGATGTGCTCTGCATATAAGTTAAATAAGCAGGGTGACAATATACAGCCTTGACATACTCCTTTTCCTATTTGGAACCAGTCTGTTGTTCCATGTCCAGTTCTAACTGTTGCTTCCTGACCTGCATACAGGTTTCTCAAGAGGCAGGTCAGATGGTCTGGTATTCCCATCTCTTTCAGAATTTTCCACAGTTTATTGTGATCCACACAGTCAAAGGCTTTGGCATAGTCAATAAAGCAGAAATAGATGTTTTTCTGGAACTCTCTTGCTTTTTCGATGATCCAGCGGATATTGGCAATTTGATCTCTGGTTCCTCTGCCTTTTCTAAAACCAGCTTGAACATCTGGAAGTTCATGGTTCACGTATTGCTGAAGCCTGGCTTGGAGAATTTTGAGCATTACTTTACTAGCATGTGAGATGAGTGCAATTGTGCAGTAGTTTGAACATTCTTTGGCATTGCCTTTCTTTGGGATTGGAGCGAAAACTGCTTTAGGATGAACTGGTTGGATCTCCTTGCAGTCCAAGGGACTCTCAAGAGTCTTCTCCAACACCACAGTTCAAAATCATCAATTCTTCAGTGCTCATCTTTCTTCACAGTCCAGCTCTCATATCCATACATGACCACTGGAAAAACCATAGTCTTGACTAGACGGAGCTTTGTTGGCAAAGTAATGTCTCTGCTTTTAAATATGCTATCTAGGTTGGCCATAACTTTCCTTCCAAGGAGTAAGCATCTTTTAATTTCAGTCACCATCTGCAGTGATTTTGGAGCCCCCCAAAATAAAGTCTGACACTGTTTCCACCATTTCCCCATCTATTTCCCATGAAGTGATGGGACCGGATACCATGATCTTAGTTTTCTGAATGTTGAGCTTTAAGCCAACTTTTTCACTCTCCTCTCTCACTTTCATCAAGAGGCTTTTTAGATCTTCACTTTCTGCCATAAGGGTGGTGTCATCTGCATATCTGAGGTTATTGATATTTCTCCCAGCAATCTTGATTCCAGTTTGTACTTCTTCCAGCCCAGCGTTTCTCATGATGTGCTCTGCATATAAGTTAAATAAGCAGGGTGACAATATACAGCCTTGACATACTCCTTTTCCTATTTGGAACCAGTCTGTTTTTCCATGTCCAGTTCTAGCTGTTGCTTCCTGACCTGCAAACAGGTTTCTCAAGAGGCAGGTCAGGTGGTCTGGTATTCCCATCTCTTTCAGAATTTTCCACAGTTAATCTCTTGTCAGATCTAGTTATAATTGTCTTGGACATGTAGTATGGTGACAAATCACTTCAACCAAGAGTAGTTTGTTAATTTAAAAAATTGTTTTCCATATTTATAGCAAAGAAAACAAAGAAATTAGATTAATAACAATTATTAAACACGTAATTTGGCCCACGTTATTGACTACAGATGAATGATCAGAAATTTTAAGGTGCCATTTTAAACTCATAGTGAAAGAAAAAAAAAAAAAAGACCAGGAGCTTTTGATACATGATCTAAATAAAACTTCAGAACAATCTTGCAAATTCAGCATTATTTTTAGCTTTTTATAATGAGGAAACTTCTTAGACACATCGAAAGATAAAGGAACTTTCCCAGGAGCTAACAAATGTCAGAGAATTCTTCAATTTAAACTCGGGTCTATCTGTGCCTGGAGAACTTGTCCCTCACTTACCTATAAAAAGCTGATAAAGAAAGGGGAAATTTGGGATGCTTTTATCGGATGGCCTTGATTTTCTCAGTAAAATAGAAGAAGAAGCTTAGTGGACTTAAAAGGCTATGTTCAGATAAAATTGGTGTGAAATGTGATTAACTAGCTTGCAGACAGAGCCCCCTTAAAAGCTGCTCTCTTCACTCCTTTCCACATTAAAACCAAGAATCTGATAGTCTCCATACAGCCAATTCACTCTTATTCCATCCTGGTTTCTCTGTGGTTCCTTCCTTCGCAGCTTGGCACTTATAGTTAATGCTATAAGTGAGTAAGGACTTGGCTGGGGAAAAAACAAAGAATGCACATTTCCTTTGCTTGTTATTTTTGGTGTATTGTTTCTGGGCCCAAGTTGCAAGATGTTAAGGTGTTTGTCAAAAAATGTGGAGAGTTCTTAGGGAGGAAATGGCTGGAGGCCACTCAAGACAACACTTGAAGGGGAAGGCCACCATTATAAGGTATAGAAACCTTGATGAGAAAGTCTGTTTTGATAGCTGGGCAGGTGATATTAGCCTAGTTCCTATGGTGCTGGGGCACCATCATATCTGTATAATCTCTTGAGTCTGACAAGTCTGTGTCTTCTTTAACAGAGCCCAGCACTCCGAAAATTCATGATTATTGAAAGGATTGGGGGCCTGGGGGTATCCTAGTACAGGTGATAAGAGAAGATAGCCTAGAGAGTAAGCAGGATAGAGAGTGAGATGCAAACTTGGATGAACTTTAGAAGGACAACCATGAGGCTGAGGAATAGACCAAAGAGTCAACCAGAAAGGATCAGGAAACTGCTGACTTACACATGGAAAAGTGAAAAGTGAAGTTGCTCAGCCATGTTCGACTCTTTGTGACCCCATGGACTGTAGCCTACCAGGCTCCTCTGTCTATGGGATTTTTCAGGCAAGAGTACTGGAGTGGGTTGCCATTTCCTTCTCCAGGAGATCTTCCTGACCCAGGGATCGAACCTAGGTCTCCTGCATTGTAGGCAGATGCTTTACCGTCTGAGCCACCAGGGAAGCCCTATACATGGAAAGAGCCCTTCTAATGTCCTAGCTCGTTAAACACTGGGTTTTCTGCATGCTGTTCTGTGCACCTCCAGAGAAGGTGAGTGGAGAAACAAGTCACTTCAGTTCTTGATAAATACATTTTTTTCAAAGATTATAGTCTAAGGTGGGAGAGAAAACAAACAGAATTTTGTACCTGCAAAGTAATTCATAGTACTCCACTGGGATGCCTTGGGAAATTCAAAAGCATTATGTTAAGTGCATGAAAATGTAGCACTTTTAATATACTTCCCATTATTTCTGACTGAATAGGTCAAGCGGTTCCCATTGTTGAACCTTGGACTTTTACTGTGGCTTGGGCAATTTTGGAAGGTGTTAAGATGCTTTAATAAGCACACAGAATATAATGTTTCTGCTGGGACACACACTTGTGGTTCTCCATGCACAAAGGCACACTCCCAGCCATTGCTGTCTTCTGTGATTCACCTGCTGGCAATAAAGAGTGCATCTCTGAGCCTTGCATTTGGTAGGGGAGGAGGGTGGTGGGGGAGTGGGTGGGGGTGGGAATGAGGCAGGCTAACTCATTTACCTTGAGTTGTTAAATGCTGTTGGAAAAACTCACTAAACCTTGAGACCTGTCTGCTCTTTCCTATACTCAGTCCTCACTGAAGCTAAACATCATTTATCTGTTTAATGCCTGTTGATTCCTTCTTCTATTTCTTTGGTGGCCACTGTAATACTTGAGTGTTCAACTCGACAATGCATTCCTCACTTTTTCTTATCTCTTCCTCCACCGCATTTATCACACATTGCTGGCCTCCTCCTCTCATAGGAAATGGCACACTGACCTGTTTTCCTGGAAGACTGTTTAAATTTAGCTTATTTATTCCCCCCTCAAAATCTTCTGCTTTCTCACTCTTCTATTTGGCGTCTCTTCTTTCCTCTTTGCCTGGATTCATGATCATGTGTGTGTGTACTAAGTCACTACAGTCATGTTGGATTCCTTGGGACCCTGTGGACTATAGCCCACCAGACTCCTCTGTCCATGGGATTCTTGCCTGGAGAATCCAACTCCAGTGGGTTGCCATGCCCTCCTCCAAGGAATCTTCCTGACCCAGGGATGGAAACCAATGTCTCTTATGTCTCCTGCATTGGCAGATGGGTTCTTTACTACTAGTGCCACCTGGGAAGCCCACTCAGGGTCACATTGCCTATCCCAGATATTTTCCTGCTGATATTAATTCCTCTAGGTAAATGTATGCTCACGTCTCCCGTTTTCCTCATAATACCTGTTTCCTCTTGAAATTTTAGTTCTTTTTCGTAAGATACCAGCTGAACTCATAGCAGCAGAAGTAGCCATAACTGCTAAGGTTTCCAAAAAGCATTTATTTTATACTTACCCTTTCTGTTTCATGACTCATGACTCTTTTTAACCTCTTCCATTCTTTACCACCACATGTGGAATGGTTGAAGGACAGAGGGATACTCTGTTTGGGTAAGACTCCATTTTGCCATGTAACTTGTATTCAGATCCATAAGGTCTCAGATGAGGGACGAATTACTTTTCTTATAAGCCAAAACGGAGAATTTGAATCAACAAGTAAAAGCTACAATGAGGTAAAATTTTAATACAAATCAGGGTGAATTTTATTATCACTGGAATTACCAAGAGATGAAGTGGGTTGCCATGGGTAATAGCAAGTTTCCTGCTGCTGGAGGTATTCAAACTCAGGTTAGGTTGTTGTAGCAATGATTCAAGCATCAGATGAGCTCTTAGACCAGGGTACTTCTGAATCCTGAGTTATTCAAGCCTTCACTGTGTTCATGTTATGTTTATCTTTCTATTTTGTGTACATACAAAAATAATAATGATAATTATGAAAAATTTTTTAAAATACAAAGCATACAAATGTCTATGTCCTCCTCTTTCTTCTCCACTCTTTCCCATTCACCAAGTCATCACTGTTAACAGTTTGGTGAGGATTGTTAGATAGATATGTAAACATCTTTCTACCTACCTGTATATGCACCTTTAATAAAATAGGCTTGTACTATATCTAACACATCGCAACTTTTTGTTTGTTGTAGAAAATGGAGGGCTGCCTTCAGGATCAGTATATAGTTCTCCGTCTCTGTTTTGATGGCTATATAGAATTCAGTAGTGTAAACAGGGGTCAGCAAGCATTTTCTTTTAAAGATCAGAGAGTAAATATTTTTGATGTGGTCCCTACAGTCTCTGCCCTAACTGCTCAACACTGTGGTGTAGCGTGAAAGTAGCCATGGATAATACATAAATGAATGAATATGCCTGTGTTCCAATAAAACCTAACTTATTTACACTAAAATTTGACCATTGGGTGCCGGGAGCCAGCTCACGAGATCCCACCCATGACAGAGTCATGAGGAAGAGGACTGATCTGAGCACGGCTTCTCAGGCCTCAGGGATTCTCAGAAGGCTGCCTCAGCACTCACCTTAAAGATGGTATCCGTCTTTCTGATGTTTGCTACAATAAATCTCTTCTTATTTTCTGTGACTTAGAAAAAAGGCTTTTCCTGATTCTCTTGTAAAATAGATCAATCTGAAAACTCAATCAACAAGGCCCCTGAATGGTAGCAGGGGATAAAATTATCTGGAATAAAGAGTATGCTGATCTAAATTCCTTTTGCTAACATAGTGGTTTGTTTAATAAATGTACCTGTGCCTTTGGAGCTAATGTGCATAATTGCTCTTTAATAATAAAACAGCATTGACAGCCTCCGCACAGAAAGCCCCTATGGGCACAAAACCCTTCGCAGGAAACAAGGCTTGTTAGGAAATATAAGAAATATTGCTTTATGAAACTGTTACTTAGTCTATATTTACTCACTATGTTTTTACTCTTAACATATTTAGCCTATATAATGAAAGCATAATAGTTAGAGATTTATATAAATAGAAGTTTAGCTTTAATACAAATAATAAGACAATTGTTGATTTAACTGACGATTCTTACTTAGAGCTGAACTTCAGCTTGCTGTTCTATGACTTTATGGAACCACATTCTTTTCTGTTAAGCTCAAGGCGTAGGATAGATTACCGAAAACAGGTTTTACCTTGAAACTTTCTATTGATGAATTCTTTCCTGCTGTGCCTGATACAAAAGTGTTCTGACTGATCAACCCTTATCAATAGGAGAGTCACAAGGTGTTAGCAGGCCCCTAGACCAGAAGATGATTAAACAAAATGAACTAAGCTATGCAAACGATGCCGGTAAAGGTCAACACTGTTGACCCATTAAGCTGATTTGGTATGACTCTATACTTTACATTTGTTTCTATGTACCACTAAAAATATAAAAGCTGTCTTAAAAACAATAAAGTCAGAAGACACTTGGAAACACTGAGACTCGCTGTATCCTCTCATTCGCATCGCCGACGCCGTCCATCCTGAGGGAACCCCTGGACCTGCTGGAGCTGGACTCTGGCAATTGGGTAATTTTCACATGTGATGAAATACCATCCTTCTGATATTTTCTACCACTTAAAAATATAAAAGCCATTCTTATAGTTTGGGAATGCACAAAGACAGGAAGCAGGCAAGATTTGGCCATGGGATGTAATTTGCCAAACCCTGGTGTAAACGGTTAGGGAGGATTACTTATTCTGCACATTTTGTGCCCTTTTATGTGGGCTGAACTCTGTTAGCGTAAGAACTTGCTTTCTCTACCCCCTCACTAACACTGCCATTGGGAAAGGAAATGAGTGACTTGAAATGATTGGTGGGGTTACAAGAGAATGTGGGCACGCCTCTTTTCTCTTTTCTTTCTCATTGGGAACCAGCTGCCTGCAGGGAGCATGCACTTGCCATGAGATGGCCTCCCTGGACCAGCATGGCACAGTGGACAGTCCATCTAATTCCATGCCTTTGTATGAGAAAGTCCACTTGCCTTTCTTATTCAGATGTAAGCCACTTCATTCAATATCAACTTCATCAATAATAAAGATAAAATTTTGGTCTCTAATTGTTTTACTCATTTGCCTTATTTTTCAGTTGATTTAGGTGTAGAATAGACATGCTACTTATTGCCATATAATAATATCAACTTGGATTTGCCATAATTTATTTAGCCATGCCTCACTTTTTCATTTTTAATACTTTCTACTCCTTCGGTTAACCAACCATGATCAAATCTATGGATTAATTTTTTTATTCCTTCTTGTTTCTCATGCCATCTAGAAGGCCCTTGTCTTATGGGTCTCTCTTTGAAAATTCTCATAGATATCTCTAGAGACGATCTATACAGTCTCTGTACCCTGCCTTTTTCCTCTTCTAGATTTATAGCCTGCTTTTTACCAGCTTAATATTCCTATAAAATGACTTTGAGATGTCAGATATGTCATACATATCAACCTCTAATGAATCTCCATCAATAAGCAAATAGTAATCCATAGATGATAGTCAAAGTTTTCTGCATTTGAACATTACTTATGATTTAGCTTGTCTATTCTTATTTTAAAAAAGTATTTACAATCAGAGTGACAACTTACTATTTCCTACACAACTTGCTTTTACTTGTATTTCCCCATTTAATCAAGTCATCAAGTCATTTTCAAGTCATCAACTCTACCAAATGAAATCTTATCCAGTCTCTAAAACCTGCCTGGTTAACTTCTTCTCTGTGCATTATAATCCTACATTTTTAGAAATCTTAATTCAGCAGATGAGCTCAATAATGATAAGTTTTGCAGAGAACTGTATGAAGGCCTTGGGACCCCCAAGATCACAATTATGTCTAGAAATTTCCATGTGAGCACAAACTTGCTACACAGTGTCTGATGGTAAACTTTATGTGTCAACTTGACTGGGCTAAGAGATACTCAGATAGCTGGTAAACATTGTTTCAGGGGGTGATGGTGAGGATATCTCTGGAAGAGATTAGCATTTGAGTCAGTAGAGGGAGTAAAGAAGATCACCTTTGCCAATGCAGGTAGACATCGGTCATCTAATCCACTGAGGCCCTGAACAGAATGAAAAGGCAGTGGAAGAGTGAATTCACTCTTTTTGCTTCAACTGAGATATTCATCTTCTCTGCTCTCAGATATTGTTGCTCCTGATTCTTGGGCTTTTGAACTCAGCTCAGGAATTCAGCTATCAGCTTTACCAATTCTCCAGCCTTCAGACTTGGATCAAATGACACCACCAGCTTTCCTGATTCTCCAGATAGCAGACAGCAAATCATGGGACTTCTTGGATCCCATAATGGCAGCATGTGTGTTTATTCAAAATTCTATTATTACTTGAGAGTTGGCACTTAAGAACTGCCCCATTATAAGCAGAGTGGGCTCCTGCCTGTTGAGATAGCCATCAGGCAGTGGAAGTCAGCAGTATTTCTCTAGACGTCCTTCTAGGTTTGTGGTCTTGAGTGAATGAAGTCTTTGATGTGTCCTGAGAATTCCAGGCACATTATAGGGATCTTCTGGATATCACAAGTGATTTTCTGTTTCAATGTCTGGCAATCTCCCCTGAGGACTCTACTGAAGTACTTCAAACAAGGCATAATTGTGGCTCATTGTAGCTTCTACAGTGTATAAAGATCAATAGTGAGAACATTAAGAAGGCATTTCTTCTGGTGGGAGAAATCTAAAGGCAGAACAACAGGCACAGAAAGAACTCTCATTGATTACATGCCAGTTATGTATCAGGCACAGTGCCCAACAGTTTTGTACACCTTGTCTAATTTAATGAGCTTAATCATGGCAGGTACTTTGTGAAGAAGTCATTGTAGACCCATTTTGAAGATGAGAGAATTAAAGAAAAGCGAAGCTTGTAGGGTGAAGTGCTTTGTCCAGTATCATGTAGTATATTAGTTATCTTTTGCCACACTAATGCTACATAAAAATGACTGCAAAGCCTAGCCTTAAAATAGCAACTGGTTAATTTGTTCACAGGTCTGCAGGTTGGTGATTTAGCTGGGAAGTTCTTTCAGTCTGCACTGGGCTCATTACATGTCTGGGAGGCAGCTGACCAGCAGCAGATTAGAATTGCTTTGGCTGGGATGATTAGAAGGCCTTAGCTATGCTCCACTTGTCTCCCATCATCCAGTAGGCTAGCCCTGGCATGTTCTCACGGCAATGGCAGAGGACAAGAGCACAACCTGAAACATGTAAGTGCCTTTTTAACCCTCTGCATACAACATATCTGGTAACAACCTATCGAAAGAAAGTCACCTGGCTTTGACCAGCATCAGAATTTGGGGGATTGATGCAATCAGTCTATCAACTTGGCTAGTAAATGCCAACTAAGATTTAAATCCGAAGCTCTGGCAGGCCAATTTTTGTGTACCATGAAACTTTGTTAGAAAGTGCTCCATTTTAATCGATCCTAGGAATTGTCATCACTGGTTTCAAAGAAGGTGCATTTATTTAATCATCTGCATCTTTGTATTGTTTCTACTTCACCTTCTGACTCAAGATAGATTTGACTTAATTCATTTATTTTTATATTTTGCTTCGTAAAGAAGGAGGTGGTAAGCAGAGAAGAATTCCAATGCTATTTCTACTGATAGGAATCCTACTCAGTGACCGCTGGGCTCTACAAACCTCTGTGAAGGGTGATTCTGCATGTGTACAGCTTTATCTTTTCACTGTCATTTTGATATTTCCAAGAAGAAATGGGTGCAATGAGATGGCTGTTACTAATTTGCATGTAAAAGGAACTTTCCTTAGAGTGGGAGCTTTGCCCAAGAAGATTGTAAGTTCAACGTTAAAGGTCAGAAATAGTTGTCCACCAACCAGGAGAGTGTAGCTAAGGAGTGCTGTGATTGTTCCTGCTGCCCTGGGGAGCCTTGATTTAGGAATGCATTCTTCTTCTTCTTCTTTTTATAGAAGAGTTGTGACCAACTCTTTGTGTCCTGGCAGGAGAAAAGAATAAGACTTGACCTCCTTTTGTTCCAACAAGAGTCTGCAACTGCCTCATTCCATTATCTCAACGTGTATCATCTGTCAATCGTCAACTATCCTTCCAGGACAGAGCAGCATTCTTCTTGTGTTATCACTTTGCAGTGTGGTGTCCTTTTTCATCTGGTTTCAGAATTTAAAGGGAAAAAAAAAGAGACCATGAAGAATGTGTAACTTGGATGCTATTCATTCACTTATTTATAAATAAATGGAAACTGACAGACACCTCTTCAGAAAATGTTTACTGTGTGGACAAGTGTTGATGACATGGGCTGAAAGACACAGTCTGGTGCCACCAGGACCAGCTGCTCCTTCAGTAGTCACCATTGTGCAGTCTTGCTTTCGTTTTGGCTTGGCACATGCATTTTCAGCCTGCCTTACACTGTGTCTCCAGGATATTTTATCTCTGGCACTGTCTGCCAGAGACAATAGATGGGTCTTTTTACCAGGCCTGAAAGCTTGGGCTTTGTCTGCTCTTGATCTCTGGTATTACCACTGCTTACATAATGGATCTTGTCTGGTGCCAACAGATGCATCTGCTGTTGGCGCAGTAACTTTGCTTCATGAAAATGGCACTCGATTTTCTGCTCTTCATGCTGCCATGCTGACATTCCCTAAACTGGACAAATGTTTTTGTTTCCAGTGGAGAAGAAACGCTGCTTCTAGCTTAGCTAGGGGAGCAGTGGATCAAGCTGTTGGATTTACAGTAGATCTCAGATTGGCTCAATTCATAGATCCTGAATGATGCCCTCCTCAGCTACTCTAAGGGGTACCATTTAGAGGCTGTTAGGAAATTGATGTTTGGGCTCCTTGGGAATATGCTGCTCCCTGTATGGACTCTAAATTGTACACGCCTGTTACACAGTTACAACAGAGGAGTTAAATCCTTGTGTATCAGTCAATCAATGAGTCAACCAACAAGCATGTATTTAACAGCTGCGTGAATGCAGGGCACTGTGTTAGGCTCTGAGAATACAGAGGGGAATTGGTTACAATTCTTGCTTTACAGGTTTATAGTTGGATTAAGAAAAATTATAATGCACACAAATTATACACACATACACAGTACATACACATAAGGTACATAAATGCATTCAGAGAGGGAATAATTTTAATTTAATTAACTGATTTTTTAAATTACAATATAGTTGCTTTACAGGGTTGTGTTAGTTTTTGTTGTATAGCAAAGAGGGGATTTTAGAAAGTGAGAGATCATTGTGAGCTGATATGCTTGGGGAAGACATCCTTGGGAGAAATGAAATTTAACCTAATATGAAAGACTAACTGATATTTTGAGGGTTGAGTGAACCCAGATGGATAAAAATACACAGTCATAAACAGAGCTATTCTCAGATGTACAGTGGTTGTTTTAGAAATGAAAACAGCCTATGCCTTATAACATCATATTTTTAATCCACAGGATGCACAATGTCATTTGTGTTTATTTGCTATATCCTCCAGAGATCTTAATAAACTGAGGGGAAAGGGGAGAGGAGTGATATATTAACCACAGAAGTTTGCCAAGCACTGTGCTATCTGCTTTACATATTTTATCTCATTGAATTCTTCTGCAGTCCTGCAAGCCACTCATCACTTCTAGTTATAGATGAAACTAAGGCAGAGAGAGGCTAAATCTCATGCCCAGGTCTCCTGGTTGTCAAGTGACAGTCCTCTGCATTATTTGCACCCAGCCAGTAACTTACATGATTTTTAAGGTAGTCAAGCTGCTGCTGTGGTTAGTTGCTCAGTTGTGTCCCAACTCTTTGGGGCCCCCACTGACTGCAGCCCGCCAGGCTCCTCTGTCCATGGGGATTCTCCAGGCAAGAATACCAGAGAAAGTTCTCACGCTCTCCTCCAGGGGATCTTCCCAACCCAGGGATCAAACCCAGGTCTCCCACATTGCAGCCACCAGGGAAGCTCAAGAATCCTGGAGTAGGTAGCCTATCCCTTCTCCAGGGGATCTTCCTGACCTAGGAATTGAACTGGAATCTCCCGCATTGCTGGCGGGTTCTTGACCAGCTGAGCTACCAGGGAAGCCCAAGGTAGTCAAGAGAGTAGGGAAATTCAGTATCAATGCTTTTTTTCCTAAAAAAAAAAAAATTTGAAATGCTGCTTATTCAGTTCAGTTCAGTTCAGTCACTCAATCGTGTCCGACTCTTTGCGACCCCATGAATCGCAGCACGCCAGGCCTCCCTGTCCGTCACCAACTCCTGGAGTCTACCCAAACCCATGTCCATCGAGTTGGTGATGCCATCCAACCATCTCATCCTCTGTCGTCCCCTTCTCCTCCCGCCCCCAATCCTTCCCAGCATTAGAGTATTTTCCAGTGAGTCAACTCTTTGCATGAGGTGGCCAAAGTATTGGAGTTTCAGCTTCAACATCAGTCCTTCCAATGAACACCCAGGACTGATCTCCTTTAGGATGGACTGGTTGGATCTTCTTGCAGTCCAAGGGACCCTCAAGAGTCTTCTCCAACACCACAGTTCAAAAGCATCAATTCTTCGGCACTCAGCTTTCTTCACCATCCAACTCTCACATTCATACATGACTACTGGAAAAACCATAGCCTTGACTAGATGGACCTTTGTTGACAGAGTAATGTCTCTGCTTTTAAATATGCTACCTAGGTTGGTCATAACCTTCCTTCCAAGGAGTAAGTGTTTTTTAATTTCATGGCTGCAGTCACCATCAGCAGTGATTTTGGAGCCTAAAAAAATAAAGTCTGACACTGTTTCCACTGTTTCCGCATCTATTTGCCATGAAGTGATGGGACCAGATGCCATGATCTTAGTTTTCTGAATGTTGAGCTTTAAGCCAACTTTTTCACTCTCCTCTTTCACTTTCATCATGCTGCTTATTAGATGAACACATTTTGAACAATTATAAAAATGGATTAAATTTAAAAAAAATAACAGCAAAAAGAAATAAACTAAAACAGTTGATGAGAATCCTTTTGGGACACAAATGTTATAGAGTATGGCACACGGCACAGGTAGAACAAGATGTGTGTGTGTGTGTTGTTGGGGCTGTATTCTTCTGAACTGGGTGTACTCTGCATATTTAGGTATTCACAAACAGGGTCAGTATATGATATATTAGAATTTTGTTACAAAATGATGAACAGTTTCACTTGGACTCTCAAGGTTGACAGATGTTCTATGGCTAAAATATTGCTTTGGGAAAACCAGAATAGACCCACTGCACCTAAAATAATCAGCCAGAAATATGAGGGAAAAAATAGAAAATGGAGACTTGTGGCGAAGGAGCACATTGTATTTGAGAGACAGTTCTCAGAATCTTCTCTGGGGTAGTACTATGGCTGGGACAGTCTCTCTCCCAAGGGCTTCCCCTTGTAGAGTCTCGGGCCTTTCACACTCTTGACCTTGGGACCCCTCCTGTCCTAGTAAATGGAGCAATGAGGCTCCTGCACACCAACCCCCAGGGCAGTGGCTCGAGGGGCAGCAGACGGGGGAATGTAATGATGTTACTTGCGCAAGCAATTGCTTGTAGACTGTAACTTTGCCCTGGGTCCTTTAGCTATTCTGGGTGCGTTTCCAGAGGCATAGGCCCTTATAGTAAAGCCCCCTCCCTCCACGACCCCAGGCTGGAAACATCATGTGGTCTCTGTGTGCTCTTGCATTTTGGGCTCTTAAAGGGACCAGAGTGAGTAACCTGGGGCCTGCAGCCTGGGCTAGGGAGAAGATGAGTTCATCTCATCTAGGCCGCTCTCTCAAGAAAATTTGTCCCTTCATGTCTTGCTGAAAAGCAACTCAATATAAATGCCTTTTTCACCAGGACTACTGGCCTCTATCATCTATGGCAGGCTATATTTTGCTGCAGGAAATGGTGAGCTTTGAAAACTTTTTCATGGTGACATATGACACACAGAAAAATGCACTACACAAATTTATATCTTAACAAATTTTAAGATGATACCACTCTAATGGCAGAAAGCAATGAGGAACTAAAGAGCCTCTTGAAGAGGGTACAAGAGGAGAGCGAAAAGGCTGGCTTTTCAACATTCAAAAAACTAGGATTATAACATCTGGCCCCATCACTTCTTGGCAAATAGATGGGGAAAAAGTAAAAGTAGTGACAGATTTTATTTTCTTGGGCCCCAAAATCACTGTGGATGGTGACTGTAGCCATGAAATTAAAAGATGCTTGCTCCTCCTAGAAAGAAAAGCTATGACAAACCTAGACAACATATTAAAAGGCAAAGACATTACTTTGCCAACAAAGGTCTGTATCGTCAAAGCTATGGTTTTTCCAGCAGTCATGTACAAATGTGAAAGTTGGACCATAAAGAAGGCTGAGCACCAAAGAATTGATGCTTTTGAATTGTGATTCTGGGGAAGACTCTTGAGAGCCCCTTGGACAGCAAGGAGATCAATCCAGTCAATCCTAAAGGAAATCAACCCTGTATAGTCATTGGAAGGATCGATGCTGAAGCTGAAGCTCCAATACTTTGGCCACCTAATGTGAAGAGCCAACTCATTTGAAAAGACCCTGATGCTGGGAAAGATTGAGGGCAATAGGAGAAGAGGACAACAGAGGATGAGATGGGTGGATGACATCACCAACTTAATAGACATGAATCTGAGCAAGCTTTGAGAGATAGTGAAGGACAGGGAAGCCCGGTGTGCTGCAGTCCATGGGGTCGCAGAGTTGGACACAGCTTAGTTACTTAACAACAACAACAAATTATTATAATGAATTATAAAATTATTGCTCACATAATTGCTACTCAGGAAGGACAAGGACATTGCCAACACCTCAGAAGCTTGCTGAGCATTCCTTTCCAACACACCCACATCTTTTCTCTGAAGATAACCCCTGTTCTGACCTGGTTGATAATCATTTCCGTGTGTGTGTGTGTGTGTTCTGATTATTTCATCCATTAAGCCTTTGACCCTCTTCAGCTTAACAAAGAAAGACTCCATAATCAAACCTGAGATGCTGCATGAAAGAGACTTTGGTTTCGGACAAGGCTGGGGGCAAACCCCTACTTTGCCATTTCCTATCTTTACAGCTTCAACAAGCTTCCTTGGTGGCTCAGTGGTAAAGAATCCACCTGCCAATGCAGGAGACACAGGTTTGAAGACACAGGTTCCCTGGGTTGGGAAGATCCCCTGGAGGATGGCATGGCAACCCTCACCAGTATTCCTGCCAGGAGAATCCCATGGACAATGGAGCCTGGGGGGCTACAGTCCATGGGGTTGCAAAGAGTCAGACATGATTTAGCAATGGAGCAAGTATACATAGCTTCAACATAGGTCACGCATAGGTCACAGACACTTCAGTTTCAGCTCAGTTTCCTTATTTATGCAATTGTGATGACAGACTCTACAAACATAGCTAATGTACCAGAAGCGAGGTAATACACAAAGCTACCTAACATGTTGTCAGGTACTTGGGGGCTCCTCTTGTTCAAGGACAATAATATGAGGTGCCTTCTGATGACAAATGTGAAGTCTTTATTTGCTACTCCTGATCTCCATTAAAGATTCCACTTTTCATCTCCTGCCCTAGACAGGGCTTTCTGAGTTGTACAGTTTGGTCATTCACCATTCATTCATTCAGTCCACTGGGTTGAGTGCATGGAGGTATACCGTACCTGCCAAATAGTCATCATGGAATCATGTTGGCTGAGTGAATGAATTAGTGAATGACTCATGCACCCTGCCCTAAGACTTTATCATTTGGTAGAAGCAGTACGACATGCACAAAAATTACGAGAAAAGCATTTATGGAGAGGCCGTATGGAGAATGGTTAAGAGTGCCAGCCTAGGACTTCACTGGTGGTCCAGTGGTTATGAACCTGCCTTGCAATCCAGGGGACACAGGTTTGATGCCTGGTATGGGAAGATTACCCATGCTGCAGGGCAACTAAGCCCGTGTGCCACAACTACTGAAGCTCGTGTTCTGCAACGAGAAGCCACCACAAAGAGAAACCTGCACGTCCAACTAAAGAGTAGCTCCTGCTTGCTGCAACTAGAAAAAGCCCTTCGGCAGCAACAAAGACCCGGTGCAGCCAAAAATAAACAAATAAATTAAATTGAAAAAAAAAAAGTGCCAGCCCAACCACTCCACTTACTAACTGGGAACTGGGATGGTTTACTTAACAGTCTCTGTTTAGTTTTTCCACCTGTAAAACAGAGCTAACCACAGTAACTCCCTCAGAGGCTTGCTGTGAAGGAGAAACGAGGAAAATGGGTAAAGTGCTTAAGAAGAGAATGACACATCGTAAGTCTTAACTAAATGATTGTTGTCCTTGTTATCATTATGAAAGGGTGATAAAAAGCACAAGAATTTGCAGAAGGGATGTAGTAGAGGGATAATATCTAAGGGGGGATTTTTAGGAAGTTTTCAGGAGAAGATCTTATTCGTGCTGAGCTTTGAGCTGATGTAGGATTTAGATTGAATGTCTTTTCCGTCTTAGGGTGCTCAAAGGTGCTACTTGCTCCTCTGAGTTCTCCTTTCTCCACTTTCTGCACCTGGAATCCTACCCATCTCCCAGTGTCATTTGCTCCAGGAAGACTCTCCTCGATCTACCTGACAAGGTTAAGACACTTGGTCTCAAGACATGTGGAGCCCTGCATGCTTGGTTGGTTTTTAGAGCATTGATTACAGTTTGTACGTGTAAATTTATTCATGGATGTATTTATTTAATTTCTAATTCCCCCATTAGATTGTTGATTCTTGAGCAAAGTGTTTGTGCCTTTGTTTTCCCCACTGCTTCATCCCCAGCACCAGTATATACAATAGTAGACCCCAGTAAATACTGATGAGCCTGGCTGCTGCTGCTAAGTCACGTCAGTCGTGTCCAACTCTGTGTGACCCCATAGACGGCAGCCCACCAGGCTCCACCGTCCCTGGGATTCTCCAGGCAAGAATACTGGAGTGGGTTGCCATTTCCTCCTCCAGTGCATGAAAGTGAAAAGTGAAAGTGAAGTCGCTCAGTTGTGTCCAAGAGCACCCCAATAAATACTTGCTGAAAGATCTCATTTATATAAACAGAAGTGGGGGAAGTCATTTTGGGAAGAGGGACAAACATACAGAGTGCAGAAATAAGGAGAATCATAGATGTTGTTTAATTAATCTGAAATTCATCCAAGTAATGTGCTAAGAAACGGAATGCTTCCTTTCAGATAATATGCATTGCAGCTGTAATTCCACAGAGTCCCTGCTCCTACTGCCGTTTTGTAACCAACAAGAAAGTCTCGGGGAAGTGGGGAGGTCAAGGGGGGTGGGCAGAGGAAGTAGAGCAGACCAAGGAGTGGCCATCTGGGAGCAAGCAAGTTGATTCCTGTAAACCTTACTTTTGCTGAGGATGACCCAAATAAAGGGCAGTGTGGTGCCTTAAGAATGGAAGTGTGAGTGACACCATGGGAAGGCAGAGAGCCCGGTGACTGGGACCTTGGACTTAGGAGTCAGACGCAGTGCTCTAAGCCCATGGGGCCCTGCCCTAGTCCTGCCCACAAGAACCTGGGGTCATGGTGAGGATAAAGAAGATGACAGGCATAAGCCACACAGCCCAGTGCCCAGCATTATGGGATCTGCCTCATAGTTTCTAGCCACCATCACTCTTTCCACATTTCTCCTATTCTGTGATGTGCATTCATTCCCTATTTCATTTTAATGTGTCTAAACTTAGAACCAGACTTGTAATCTAAGTACACTTTTATTGTAACCTTTCCTTTTTATTTAATAAAGCTATCATTATACTGAAGGTAAATTCTAGGATCAGTACTGTCTTAGAAGAGGATATTTAATTTTACTATTACATTTTATTTTCCTCAGAAAAATGGCTTGTTGAATCTTTTTTTTTTGGCAAGATCTTTTAAATAATTTTTATTATTTATTTTTTATTTATTTATTTTATTTTTGTCTGTGCTGGGTCTTTGTTGCTGCATGAGCTTTTTTCTAGTTGAGGTACATGGGCTTCTCATTGCAGTGGTTTCTCTTGTTGCAGAGCATGGGTTTCAGAGCACAGATTCAATAGTTGTGGCACACGGGTTTAGTTGCTCTGCAGCATATGGGATCTTCCTGGACCAGGGATCAAATCTGTGTCTCCTGCATTGGCAGGCGGATTCTATACTACTAAGCCACCAGGGAAGCCCCTTGAGTTGAATCTTAATTTGAGAGGAAAAAAGAGAAATGTTTAAAGTTGTCACAGAGAAGTATTATAAATGTTTCCTGTGTGTGCTCAGTCACGTCTGACTCTTTGTGACCCCATGGACTATAGCCCGTCAGGCTCCTCTGTCCATGGAGTTTTCCAGGCAAGAATATTGGAGTGGGTTGCCATTTCCTCCTCCAGGGGATCTTCCCAACCCAGGGATCAAACCCATGTCTTTTGCATCTCCCACATTGGCAAGCAGATTCTTTACCACTGAGCCAAGTGGAAAGCCCATTAATGTTTCTAGATATTTATAAAAGGAGATGATCTTGGGGAATCTTTCCAGAAACTGGTAGTTTGTGAGAATGGGCAGCTTTTGTTTCTGTCCTATTGAGTCACTTGTATAATACTTTTTAAGAAACATAAGACATTTACTCAACTAGTGAAGAACCCCATACAATAAAATTCTAAATATAAGCATTCCTATGCAAGAAGTTCAAAGTGATTAGCAGATAGTTTATACTAAACTCTTACAGAAAGCATGTGCAATGAGGACTGGGGTGGAGAAGAGTAGGAATGTAGAACTCATTTCTACCTTCTGTTTGAGGACACATTTAGTAACTTCTCAAAGTCCAGAAAAATGAGGGACAAAGCTGGGAAGAAACTAAATTCTCTAATGCCAAACACTTTGTTTATTTGCTGAATACAGTTACTACTTCATCAAGTATCTTTGTGTGTTTTATCCTCTCTATTCTACATACTTGTAAAAATTTTTAACTTTTGATTAAAAACAAATTCTTATTTGTTAACCAGCCAGGTGAGCGATAACTGTGATTAGCAATTTGCTTATCTTGAGTTAAAACCTAAACTTCTGAAAGTAATGTGGATGTCAATTACTATTAAAAACCTATTTCATAAACCTGAAAGTTGGTCACTCAATGTGTGTATCCTTAGATATAATTTTTTAGGCCAGTATTTTCAAGATGTCTATGCTAACTGATGCTATAAATACAAAAAAAATATATAGTTAGGCAGAAATCTGGGAGAATCCCATGTGTGTTGAGTTGTTTACAACAGTGGGCATTTCCTTTGAAATATTTGAAATTTATATCATGCACCATTTTTGCTATGAAATTGGCAAAGGCTAAATCACACAGTGTTGATCAAAGGAAGGGTCAGTCATATTCTCAGATACAAGTTGTGGGTATAAAAATAGTTGCAGCCTTTCTGGAAGGTAATTTGACAATATGCATAAAATTGCAAAGGTGAAAAGTCTTTGATCCAGTAATACCATTTCTAAGAAACCATCCCAAGTAACTAATTATGAATGTACTTCACGTTTTAGCTAAGGATGTTCATCACAGCATTGCTTACAATAGCAGAGCAATTATATGTGTCAAATATCTTGATTAAGACAGTTATGGTATAATCATATAATGGAATTCTGTGTTGCCATTAAAATGATATCATTTCATGTGATATTGGTTGATGTAAAAGATGCCAATGGAAAGAGCAGGTTACAAAATAGTGCTCAGCATGCTCATAAAGATGTGTGACTGTATGAGGTAATGGGTATGCATGTGTGTGGACACACATACATGTACAGGAAATACCTGTAAGCATACACAACAAAATGTTAATAATCATTGTGTGTAGCGGGTGATTTTTATTTCCTCTCTTTCCTTATGCAGGTTTTCTGATTTTTTTTCCCATCAGCATTTATTACTGTTGGAAATTTTTTAAACCAAGTTTTAATTTTTGAAATATTTAAAAAGTTTACAATGTCTTTTACAGGAACTGAATGGTGCACACAGGTAGGTGTGTGCACAGTGAGTACAGTATTGGGTCGTTTATCCCAGTAAGCAAGGGGCCTGCGATGGGAGACTAGTGCCTAAGAGCAGAGCTTGAGAATTTTATAACATCTCCTGGGGAGCCTTCAGGAATGGTAACAAACCACAGAGACGAAGTTACATGCCCTGCTATGTGACAGCACTGAGGACAATGTCTCCTGTCACTATTTTTCTTTGTATCTCTATTCCCCAAAATAAAATGCTCTATTTCCAAGAAAATTCTTCACGTCTTTGGAAGGTGCAGGTAATCTTGCAAGTCACCTTCTGTTAGTTCTGCTTGTCTTCCTCTCTTCTCAGGAGCCAGAGCCTGTGGCTTTACCGAAACATTCATTTTTGGCTCCTTTTTTGGAGAAAGTCGGTCCCTGTGCTCCATCAGTTGGTTCTAATTCTGTTTCTTTTTGCCATGTGTGTACTAAGTCGTTTCAATTGTGTTGGATTCTTTGTGATCCTATGGACTGTAGACCGCCAGTCTCCTCTGTCCATGGGATTCTTCAGGCAAGAATACTGTAGTGGGTTGCCATGCCCTTCTCCGGGGGATCTTCCCGACCCAGGGATCAAACCCACATCTGCATTTACTGCATTGGCAGGTGGATTCTTTACCACTAGCACCATCAGTGTTATCAAGTTCATGATTTTTTTGATGTTCCACAAAGGTCTCCTGGTACTTCTCCTCCCTCCGTCCCTCCTTTCCTTACTTCTTTTTTCCCTTTTTTGCTTCTCCCCTCCTTCCCTCTTTCTCTCCCTCCTCCCCTCCCAATAGAAGCAAGAATACCTCTCTTTATGCAAATCCACCCACTCTGTATCTCTGGAAATCTCTAGACTAAGAGCTTGGACAACCATCTTCCTTCATTGATTCCTCATTTACGTTTTTGGTATTTGAAGACTTGAGCACTCTATACCTGTGACATTCCTTAGAGCACAGAAGCTAGGAGGGGCCCTTCAGAGTCAGGGTTAGACCAGGGAAGGTAGGGCTCCTAAGAGGAAATGAGAGCTGAATGATGCTCCTTTTCATCAAGGAGAAGCGTAACCTGCAGTGCCCCCACCACACCTGTCAGAGCGTCAATGTCATGCTCTCAATTTTTGCCACTCAGTCACTCAGTAAAAACCATTGGCTGAGAACTTGCTTTATACCAAGCAGTGCTCACCACATTTCTTGAGATGGGTATTGTCATTTCCTGTAATGTGTCCTGTGGGTGCCCTGCCCAAATCTCCTTCCCTACCACTCACCCATCCATCCTTTGCTGCTATGAGAAACATCGTTGGGGATCAGGGTTAGGGGAGCTCCCCTTGACCAATGGGAGGTGCCTCCCTACCCAGACCTCAGCCAATGCCAGACTGACCTGGGATACAAAAGGCCAGTTCCCTTATCTCAAAGCAAAACTAACTCTCATGTAATTTATGCTTCAAAGTTTCCTTGTCTGGCTTTTCTAGCCACCCCATCCTGCTTCTCTCACTCCCCTTCTCCTGAGAGTACTCTCCTAATAAATAGCTTGAACAGGAATCTCCAATTCAAGCTCTGCATCTCAAAAGGGAGGCTGACCTAAAATACCTCCCATTTTACAAAAGAAGGAATTGAGCTCAGAGTGGATAAATTATTGCCCAAATTAACACAGAAGAGTAGGAATACAAAGTCCAGTTCTGTGCAACTATGTTTAGTTATTGTATATAATTTTTTCCAATGTTAATTTTGGTCAACAAGATTTCCCCCACAAGGAAATGTGAAACTCTATTGTCCAGGTCAGCAGCTAGCTGGGCTCAAATCTCGAGGTGCAGGGTTGGCAGGCTGTGATCCAACCAGGGCGCAGTCAGAGGGTACGCACAGGGTCTCTGTAGAGCAGGGCTTCAGCTGTCCCCACTCTTCCCACCACAAACCAGGCACAGTTTGGAAAGGTATATCCATTTCTTTTGTCACCAAGACTGTACAATAGTCTTAACATTTAATGAAGACAGCCAGGGATGTTAAAAAATCCTGCAACCTAAGGGGTGGTTGTGCTCAACAAAGAATTGTCCTGTACCCTTGTTGAGGAACACTTCAAAGAGCCCAGGGTCAAAAAGTAAGTGAGTCAAAGGCAGTCATCAAGTCCAAAGGGCAAGGGAATGACGGAGAAGAGACTACCGAACCAGAGGGGTGGCTGGGCCACCCCAGGCTGGGGCCAGCCAGGCTGAGTGTGGCTGCTGTGCACACAGCTGGCGGGTCTGGGCGTCTGCACTGTGGGAACTGAGCCACTTCCGAAGTTCAGGACAAAGGAAGAATCAGTGTGGATGTTGTGGGAACCCAGGCCGAGACTACATGGCGTTAGATTCGTTGCTCATTTATTTTAGTAAACAGGTAGCGCGCATGTTATTTTCTGGTGCTGTAGTGAGCAGTAAGAAAACCTAAACACGCTGATAATTGGTGTGTTCTGAGTGCTAAAAAGTCAATGCTAAGTAGTTGCTGCAGTCATGATTCGCCGTATTCTAATTTTGGCTGCCCTGCATTTGAACCTTATCCTATGTAGGAATTCTTTACCTTTTAAGTCTTGCTGGGCTGGAGGCCATCTCTCATGTGAGAAGCTGAAAATGCCAGATATCCACTTTCCCAGCTCCCCTGAAGGCAGGCTGTTACCAAGGAGCAGAGGAAGAGGGAAGAAGTGTTTTGCTGATGAACGCTGGGTGCTGTTTGGGGCCTTGGTTTCTAGCCACAGAGATCTAGAATTTGAATCTTCAGGCTTCCTAGTGTTGCAGGAAACTACTGAGCCTCCTTTGAATACATTCCTTTCTTGCTTAAATCAGCCAGTTAGTTTCTTTTGTGGATGGTTGGTTGGATAGCATCACTGACTGCAATGGACATGAGTTTGAGCAAACTCCGGGAGATAGTCAAGGACAGGGAAGCCTGACGTGCTGCAGTCCATGGAATCACAAAGAGTCAGGCATGACTAAGCAACTGAACAACAACCAGCACCTTCTAAGTACCAGCTGCTGGGAAAACAAAGATAAATCAGACAATGATGCTGTGTTCTTAGGAGGATGAGCAGGTAGAAGGTCAGACTTGGGGAGCACCACCATGTAGGCCGAAGCTGCCACAGAATCTCAGAGTAGGAAGTAATGATAATCCATATTGGGCTCAATTTGTAGGGGAGACTAAAAGCCAAGGAGATTAGTGTAAGATAGTAAAAAGAAAATAAATAAATGAAGGGCAAAACTCATGGACATTTTGTTACAAGTGATGTAGAACTGAGTCACAGGACGCGGCAGATCAGCTTGACCTTGGAAGGCAAATGCTGGAAACAGGGGTTGTGGTGGGACAGTGACTAGAGACTGCTGGTTTCCCAGCCAACCTTCCAGGGAAGCACTCTCCGTGGGCTCAGATTTCTCCCTGATTTTCTGTGAAAGTAGAGGATGAAGAGCTGTTCATGACAGATTTGTGGCCCAATTTATCCATAACTTCCCAAAGATTGTGCTATTTCTGCCACTATATGTTTGAAACCCCATGGTTTACAGAGTACGGTGCAGCCTGTTGTGGTCTGTTCTATCTTGTGTATATTAAGTAGAATTTTATTTTAGGGAGATTGTGGTGGAGCATGTGTTTAATGCTTTGATTCCCTTTTGTTACATAACTGTCATTCACTGAGCACCTCTTCCATGCCAGACTCTTTGCCACATATTATCTTTAATCTTCAGAACAATGCTCTAAGCAGGTATTATGAGGTTAGTTTTACAGAGGAGGCCTAAGGACCTGGCCAAGATCACAGAGCTGGACCAAAATGACAAAAATGTGAATCCAAGTGACTCTGGCTCCAATCTTACCTGCTTTCCATGACACACACCATGATTTCTGCCTGCCAGATATCCTAAATCAAGGATCATGTGTCCTACCCCAGGAATAAAATATCCATTGATCCATCTTAAGTTCATAACTCATCCCTGGCAGATGTGCCTGAGATACATATCAAGCATCCTTAAGGGGTTGATTAAGATCAGCTACATAATCTAGAAAGATCAGTGGTGAATAAGTCTTTCTGACTAAAAAAAAAGCACTGATGGTCAAGATATTATATTGTAAGACCTCTTCCAGGCCTGATTTCTCTAAATACTGATTAGCTTGTTTGGTGGGACAATGCTGTTGTTGCTGCAGGGACAGGGGCTGGGGGTGGTGTGGAAGGGGAGCTGGTGCTGTTCAGAGGCCAAAGGCACAGAAATTGACCTATAATTGACCTCAGACTTGCCAAACCCTCACCGCTGTGCCTGGGCTTTCCTTGTGGCTCAGCTGGTAAAGAAACCACCTGCAATGTGGGAGACTTGGCTTCAGTCTCTGGGTTGGGATAATCCCCTGGAGAAGGGAATGGCTACCCTCTCCAGTATTTTGGCCTGGAGAATTCCATGGACTGTATAGTCCATGGGGTCGCAAAGAGTCGGACACGACTGAGTGACTTTCACCACTTTGCCTAGGGAGAATTCCAGTAGTCATGTATGGATGTGAGAGTTGGACAGTGAAGAAAGCTGAGCACCAAAGAACTGATGCTTTTGAAATATGGTGTCAAAACCTCAATGAGGTATCATTTCACACCAGTCAGAATGGCTGCTATCCAAAAGTCTACAAGCAATAAATGCTGGAGAGGGTGTGGAGAAAAGGGAACCCTCTTACACTGTTGGTGGGAATGCAAACTAGTACAGCCACTATGGAGAACAGTGTGGAGATTCCTTAAAAAACTGGGAATAGAACTGCCATATGACCCAGCAATCCCACTGCTGGGCATATACACCGAGGAAACCAGAATTGAAAGAGACGCGTGTACCCCAATGTTCATCGCAGCACTGTTTACAATAGCCAGGACATGGAAGCAACCTAGATGTCCATCAGCAGACGAATGGATAAGGAAGCTGTGGTACATATACACAATGGAATATTACTCAGCCATTAAAAAAAATACATTTGAATCGGTTCTACTGAGATGGATGAAACTGGAGCCCATTATACAGAGTGAAGTAAGCCAGAAAGAAAAACAACAATACAGTATACTAATGCATATATATGGAATTTGAAAGATGGTAACGATAACCCTATATGCGAGACAGAATAAGAGACACAGATGCATGGAACAATTTTATGGACTCTGAGGGAGAAGGTGAGGGTGGGACGTTCTGGGAGAATGGCATTGAGACATGTGTATTGTCATATGTGAAACAGAGCACCATTCCATGTTCGATGCATGTGACAAGGGCTCAGGGCCGGGGCAATGGGATGATCCAGAAGGATGGGATGGGGAGGGAGGTGGGTGGGGGGTCCGGGAAGGGGAACACATGTAAACCCATGGCTGATTCATGTCAATGTATGGCAAAAACTATTACAATATTGTAAAGTAATTAGCCCCCAACTAAAATAAATAAATTTATTAAAAAAAAAAAAAAAAAAAAGAAATATGGTGTTGGAGAAGACTCTTGAGAGTCCCTTGGACTGCAAGAAGATCCAACCAGTCCATCCTAAAGAAGATCAGTCCTGGGTGTTCATTGGAAGGACTGATGTTGAAGCTGAAACTCCAATACTTGGGCCACCTCACACGAAGAGTTGACTCATTGGAAAAGACCCTGATGCTGGGAAGGATTGGGGGCAGGAGAAGAAGGGGATGACAGAGGATGAGATGGCTGGATGGCATCACCGACTCGATGGAAATGGGTTTGGGTAGACTCCGGGAATTGGTGATGGATAGGGAGGCCTGGTGTGCTGCGATTCATAGGGTCGCAAAGAGTCAGACATGAGTGAGTGACTGAACTGGAACTGGAGCATGAGTAGACTATTAGTATTAGTAGTAATAATAATAATTAACATTTTTTGAGCACTATGTGTTTGTACTGTATAATGTATGAATTATCTATCTTTAGTCCTCTGCACAAACCTAAGAGGTTCCACTTTATAAATGAGAAACAGACTCACAAAGATTCACCAACTACATCACACAGACAACCAATGAACTCCTTGGAGGTTCAAATCCAGACCTTTCTGTCTCCAAAGCCAGAATCTAAGGGATCATGTGGTATTAACTGTAGATGAGCAGTTATAGGTGCACCTATGAAGAATTACTTTAAAGTCATTACCTGTTTATTCAGCAACTACTTACCACTGCTTATTTTAGGATGGGCAATAGGCTCCTAAACAAAAGAAGCATGGCTTCTGCCATCATGGTGGAGGAGGAAAAAAATCAAATAATTACACAAATGAGCATCTAACAACAAACTATGCTATGTGCTATGATGGAAAGGCACAGAAAGATGGATGAGTACATAACAAGGGGACCTAACCTAGTTTAGCAGATCAGGAAAAACTTTTTGGAAGCAATGGTGACTGAGTAAATACCAGAAGGATGAGTGTAGTTAACTGGGAGGAAGGGAAGGGACCTGGGAGAAGAGAATTCCTGGCAGAATGATGGGCATGTGCAAAGGCCTGAAACAGAAGGAAAGAACTTTTAGTCTGTGGTCACTAGACGCTGCTGGCCTAGGGGATAAATTTAGTTTGTAGATGTTTGTTTTGGCTCACCGACTCTTCTGGAAAATTTTGAGCCTTCAAGAGGAAATGTTGCATAAATATTCTGACTTCAAGCTCCTTTCAAAAAAGCAGAAGGTCTGACAACCCTTGGCCCTCAGGGCTTCATGGCAGCAGTGACAAGCACTGAGTGTGTGACCAGTTTAGGTGGGGCACACACTCTCCATTTCACCAGTCTTCTGCTCATTCTTGTCTCCCCAGTGCTGCAGCAAGCTTCAGTCACAGTCTGTCATCATGTTTGCACTGTTGCCGTTCTTATACTGGAGAATTCTTTCTTTGTACCCCTGTCTTGATAATAAATAATAAATGAAAGTTAGACCAAGAGAACCATGTGCTTTCCCTCAAACTCAGCATGTACCGTATTTCTTGGTAAATGTGGGCACTGAAGTCCCCCTCCCACTCCTATTTTGGTGGAAACAGAATAAAGGCCAGTAGTATGTACCACGTTAATGGCCTAAAATGTGTCGACTTTCTTGTCAACTGCAAATGCTTAGTGAGACTAAGACATGCCTTAGACACTGTGAACCCCCCACCATGATAGGTATGAAGAGCTGAATATAAATTGATTTTTAGTCACAGATATAAAAAATGCTGGTCTACATTTCTAAATGTAGGACAGTACCTGTTTTTAATTGCTGATCAATTTATTAAGCATTTCTCCTATATTAAGCATGATAGATCATAAGATAGCCCTTGTCCCAGAAATATATGTTACTCATTCCTTCCTTGGTCAGATAAATTCAACTTGCCATCTCCAAACCACTGCTCCTTAGCAAGACAGCACAAATTAATTCTGAACTTTTCCTAAACATTTATAAACATGTCAAGTAATGCAGACATTTCTGGTGTGGTTTAAGAGTCCTGGGCTGTGATACAAGAAATCACTCTACTTTATACAATTAACGCATTCCCGCAGTCAGAGTGTAAATCACGCCACACATTCGGAACACTAGAGAAACTCACTGAGGGAACTTGTGATGAATCATTTTGTAAAGCAGAGAATTTGGATATAATACCCAACATCCCTCATTAATACTTATTTTTTGCAAGAGCAAAGGATTTAATAAGGCACATATGCGTCATACATGTGATATGATGCCTCAGTGTCAGTTTCCTTATATGTAACTAAAATTAGTTGATTTTGGTGTTTGCCTTGACTTCCATTCTTTTCTTCTTTCCTCATGTTGTCAGTGTGACTAAGCCCTGTTACAAATCAAATCTTCAGCTCAGACTCAACCAGCAGAGGGTACTGTTTGAGCATTTAAGTGGACTTCCCATCTTTGTCTTACTCATCCAAAGAAACAATTTCTGAATAATAGTCAGGGACAATATTCAATAGGCAAGTTCTGGCACGATAATAGACAGCAACGATCATGTTTCAGCATCGTTTTGCAGGAAATTCCCTTTGTTCTCTGCTGCTCACAAAGGACATATGCAAAATGGACCTGTAGTTCTGGTGATAAATGTCTATGAAAGGTAGATGAAGAAGGTTCATGGTTATAGAGTAGAATCTGCTTCTAAATTTACCAAGTACTTTTATCCCTTTTAGGTTTAGAGTTCTGAATCAAGATATCAGCCCCACGTGTTCTCAGCTTACTGGTGAATGATAATGAATAATTCCTGCAGTAGCAAATGACATAATAAAATAATCAGGCAGCCTGTGCACATTGTAAATCAATGAGCACAGATGTCTCCAAATGGAGGTATATTTGAAGATACTTTACATCTTGCTGGGTTTGGAACACTTGAGGGTGGGTTAGCGCCTGTTTATTAAAATAAAGTGAGCATCTCCCCACTCTAAAATCAAGCTCAGCATTAAATATAATTAAAAATATTGTAGAAGACTTTATCCCTTAATATTTACATAACTTTGATCAATTTGTGGTTAATAGTGGGTCACACATTTCTTAGTAAAATTTCTATGTTTGTATTTTTACATTAATAATTTAAACATTTTTATTGAAACAAAAACCACACATGATAATAACAGCAAAAAAGATAAAAACCCTTGCACTAAAAAGCAGTAGTTCTCTGTCTACTCTTTCTTATCTTCAGTCTCTTTTCAGATACAACTTTTAACTTTTATAATGGGTTCTTTTGGTTATTTACCTTCATATCTTTAAGCAATGTTCTTATACTGCTAAATCTTGGGTTATTAGTTTCAGGTATTATGTATTGTCTTTCTATGCTGATACATGAGAATGTAACTTGATTAAGTCATTCAATACCTCCTTTAGTCATATCTGGACTTTAGATCTTTATTGGTTACCTATGCACTTCTAGATACAATACTTACTCCTTTTGCAACTTTAAGTGAGATGCTTATTCTTTTAACAAGAGACAGTTTATTTTGTGTCCCTGTCTTTGCAGTTCTTCTCTCCGACTCCTCCTTCCCTGTACCTCTTGTAATCTGTATCTCTACAATATCAAGACTATTAACATTTGCCTCTCATCATCATTCTACCATCTTTGTCTATAGGTTGATTCTAAAATTGTAAACCGATAAATAGTGCTTATATTGAGACTCAATCTTGTTTATTACAGTATCACATAGTATATTATTATTATACTTCTTTCACAATTTTTAATTTTTCTGGAGTTTCTAATTGTCTTTTTCTTTTTTTCTGCAGTACTTGCCTTTCTCGTGTTTGGATTTTTTTTTTTTTAAGTTTCTCCAGAAACTACTTTCTTTTGAAGCTCTTCATCTTGCTACCCTTAATCAGTACTTGTTATGTAGGCTGGCTAACAGGAATCATCTTGGTGTTATTTTTCTTTGTTTCCTCATTTCTGGAATGTGAATCTTTTGCTTTCTTCATGGACTTCTTTTTGATGCAGTACATACTGATCAAAATTACTAAGAAAGGATATGTGAGATGCAACCTTTTTGATTCTTTGAATGTGTGAAAATCAGCACCTGCAAGTGGGATTTAAGTTCACACTTGAGTAATAATTTAATTAGATACAGAAAATATGAAATTCCACAGAATTTTAAAGGCAGTGTTTCTTTTTCTTGGTCATCTGTATTGCTGATGTGAAGTTTTGTGCCTGCTTCATTCTCATTCTTTGATGATCTGCTTTTTTTTTCTTTCAGGAAAAGTTATCAATAAAGGCTTTTTTACAGTCACTGGTGGGCTGTTCCAATCTGAAATGTTTAGTCTTTCAGCTATCCAAAATTCCCCTATATTAATCCCTTCCATTTTTTTCTCCCTCCCATTTTTGCTACTTACTTTCCATAATTCCTATTAATTGTCTATTAGTCCTCCTGATTTAATCCTTTTGCCTTTTAAAAGTTCATTTTCTGGGAGAATTTCTCAATTCTGTATTTTAAAATTTCTTTTACCTTTGACAATCATATTCTTTAAATCAAGTTTCCTTCTTAATCTGTTTGTTCTTTTTTCATAGTATATTGTTCTTGTCTTACGGATGCAATGTATTCTTCAATCTTTCTAAAGATGTTAGTGTTTCTATAAAAATTTCTGTTCTTCACATTATCTCTTTTTATTTTGGAATCAGTATTTCCCGTTTGCTTGTTTTGGTCAGAATATTTCATGTTAGGGATTTATTTAAATGTGTGGGAGTCTTTGGTTTTCTGTTCATATTTCCAAGTAAGGCAAACACCATGCCTGGGTTTCTGATTTACACAGTAATGAAATCAGCTGTGTCATAAATAGAATTTTAATCGATTTCCCCTATTTTTCAGTCTTATGTGTCATGCCAACCCCTAGTGCATCTGAATTTTCAGAATTCTGAGCATCTCAATGGTTCTTCTGGATAGCTTATCTCCATCTCTCTTGCTACACCACCTACTTCCCTTTTATTTTACTGTAAGCTCACTTCTTTACAGATATATGCCTTTCATCTGTTAGCATATCTCCATCTACTTGTCATCTTCCAAAAATTTAAGTCTTCTGTCAGCTAAAGACCACTATTTATTCTTATCTCATGAGTTTATACCTACTTGCATTCTTCACTGACATTTTAATGGGCTTCTGGATGGAAAAGAACATAAATACATGTGCACACTCTGTCATCTTTATCTGGAAGTCCATGTTAATTTTTGAATGTGTAATTTTATCGTCTGAAACTTCTAAATGCATATTCAGTATTCACTTACAGCCCACGCCATTTGTAAACATGGGTTTTCAATGGACATATTTAAGATGTCTTTTGGCGCATGTCATTTCCCTGGCTATTTTCTTAATGCGTGAAGGTAGAATAACAAGTTGAACATTTGTTTAATCTTTTGATGTACCAATTATTTCAACTGATTACATTTGTTCTTTAAATCAACACTGTGTAACAGGTATTGCCGTGATCCCATTTTATAGATGAGGAATGGATTTGAGTGATAAGCGTAAGATCTGGTGAGTGCTGGCCTGGTACTTAGACCCAAACCTTTCATTTCTTTTCTATGAAGACAGACTGTCTCTTAGATACCACTTAGTGAAACCCAGTAAATACAACAGCGTAAATAAATAATGTAATCTGCCTACAGAATAAATTCCTACACTCATAAAGCTTCATGCATTATGTTTTAGTTCTACTCTTGGTTGTACTTTTAAAATAATATTTAAAACTATTCCTGAACATTTGTTAAGGATGTTGCATTCCCAACGTCTCCTCCCAGTGAACTGCTGGATAATCTCCACTGATAAAATAAGTCATGTTGCACAAAGGAAAAGCTATTGTTTCAAAACATCAGGGGCAGAGCTAAGGTAGAGTCAGACTCTTCTGATTGTCTTCAACTATTACATGCCTTACTAAATTTTAGGTCAGATAATTTGGCTCTTAACATTCAAAACTGTATTAATTATGGGATTTTATAACAAGGTTATGCAGTGTATGTTTGCCAACTGGGAAAGAAAGATAATTACGCTTCAATGTAGGTCACATTTAAGAAACTCTCTTAGGCCGAATGGGAACCATTTTTCCTTAAAAATCAAGAGTTAATGATATTGAAGAGAGTGGTGTCTCTCTCATCCTGTGACCCAGTTCTTCTGGTCTAAGATTTTTTTCTCTACCTCTTTTTGGTGGCTGTTGTTAGGAAGAGGCTGTTGTGTGTGCATGCTTAGTTGTGTCTGACTCTTTAGGGATCCCATGGTCTGTAACTTGCCAGGCTCCTCTGTTCATGGGATTCTCCAGGCAAGAATACTGGAGTGGGTTGCTGTTTCATACTCCAGGGGATCTTCCTGACTCAGGGATCCAACCCATGTTACCTGGGTCTCCTGCATTGGCAGGTGGATTCTTTACCACTGAGTTATCAGGGAAGCCCTTTTTAGGAAGAGAAACTTGCATAATTTCCTATAGACAGTTTGGTTTAATTTCCTATAGACAGCAGTAGTTGCTGCTGAACTGGGCCCTGCTAGTTGTAAGAAACTGGTGGATGAAGAGTTATCAATGAGGATGTTACAGAGACATTTTTAGGGTTGATATCATAAGCAGATAATTCTCCTAACTCCCCCCAAAGTGTTTTATGTTGATGTGTATGAGAAGGAGTCTTAGTCTTTGCCCTTGAAAAATTGCTGGTATGTCTAAATTGTCAGTGTTTTTTGCTTTCTTTTTGTCCTGAGCTTTTTGAGTTTCAGCATTGTCAAATGGAAAATCTAACGAATATCATTTAAAATGGGAGTGAACTCTCCTCAAAACTAAGGACTTGATACAATTGTGTAGCATCTAAGTAGCATCTAGGCTCTGTTGTATCTAATTAACCATTTTAATTGAGGCATGAAAAAATGCTTCACTCACAGATTTCCCAACCAGGGCTCTACCCCTCCCAAACTCATCCCTCACCATCAGGATAAAGGATACAACAAAATATTGGACTGTTTAAAATTCATTGTACGGTCAAAAAAGAAACAGTTTTCTAAGGGTATATCTGGGTTTCCTTGGAATGGTGCAAAAGCTTTGATTTCACCACTGTAATTTAAGTGGCTTAGTGTTTTAACTTATGTTGGGACTGGGACAAAATTGCTTTTTAAAAAAGAGATAGGAGATCTAAATTTTAATTTGTAATTTTAAATGGGCTAGGATTTGTATCAGCTTGAAATGTGCTTATTTCCAGTTTGTTTTCATCTTTTCCTTATCTTAGTACTAATAGAATATTATAGTTAACCAGTAGCTGTTGAAATATTCTGAAGATGAATTTTATAGTTGTGTTTCTCTTTGTCTCTTTTCCATTTTTTTAAATTAGTTTATTTTCTATTTTTTAACTTTACAATATTGTATTTGTTTTGCCATACATTGACATGAATCCTTTTAAAGAATTAAGGTACTTTAACAAGCTGCTTTAAGGAATTAATAGTATCATAGAACACACTGTATGTCAAGATTATCAGGCATTTTCCACTACAGGTGGGTATGAAGCCTTAGAAAGATATTTGAAACATGAAGGATGATTGGGGCATTGGAAAGATGTGGGCCTGAAATAACTCCCCTGATTGGGTCCCTCAACCCTTCCTTCCCAGCAGTTACTAGGCCCACAGGACTGACGTTTAGCTAGCTGGAATTCAGAAGTGAGAAAATAGGCCTGGTTCTTCCCAGGTCTATTCAGATCCATTTGCTGTTAATTGCCACTTTGGAGTTCTTTTTTAATGATGCTTGATACCAGTGTGAGAGTTGGACCATAAAGAAGGCTGCATACCGAAGAACAGATGCTTTCAAATTGTGGTGCTGGAAAAGACTCTTGAGAGTCCCTTGGACAGCAAGGAGATCAAACCAGTCCATCCTAAATGAAATCAACTCTGCATATTCATTGGAAGGACTGATGCTGAAGTTGAAGCTCCTTTACTTTGGCTGCCTGATTTGAAGAGCCAACTCATTCGAAGAGACCCTGATGCTAGGAAAGACAGAAGGCAGGAAGACAAGGTGGGGACAGGGGATGACATGGTTGGATGGCATCACTGACTCGATGGAAATGAACTTGGGCAATCTCCAGGAGATAGTGAGGGGCAGGGAGGTGTGCTATAGGCCATCAGGTCGCAAAGAGTCAGACACAGCTTAGTGACTGAATAAAAACAACATGAGTGGTGTGTGAGTTCCTTAGGGTTTTGAGCCTTCTCTGAATACGAAACTCAGAGATCAGCTCTTACAAATAGGTGAGCTGTGGTACAGTAATCCGGCTGCTTCTTGTCTTTGGGGTGTAGTATGCTTAGCTAATCCTATCAGCTATAATTCTAACTGGGTGGCTCTTGTTAAATCTTTGTGCAAAAGATGTAATCTTTAGGTGAAGGATACATGAAGAAAATACTCCAGCCATTCTTGACACTTCCCAGGTCATAAAGCAAGAACATGATTTATTTTTCTAAACAAGATTTATAAGGTACCCAGGTGGATCTCCACTTGAAGGGTGAGGTTGGAATCTAACCAGGATATTAGAAACACTGCCTTTATCAAAAAGGGCATTGTTCAGGGTTGTAATGCAGGATGAAGAAGTAATGAATGTCCTGCTTCTGAAGGCATGTCTAATTGCTAGGAGATCATTGAGGTAGCAACCCAATAGCTCTGCCCCAGTGAAAAATATCTGCTTCTACTTTATTGACTACGATAAAGCCTTTGACTCTGTGGATCACAACAAACTGTGGAAAATTCTTAAAGAGATGGGAGTACCAGACCGCCTTGCCTGCCTCCTGAGAAACCTGTATGCAGGTCAAGAAGCAACAGTTAGAACTGGACATGGAACAACAGACTGGTTGCAAATAGGGAAAGGAGTACCTCAAGGCTATATATTGTCACCCTGCTTATTTAACTTATATGCAGAGTGTGTGTTAGTCAGTCAGTTGTGTCTGACTCTTTGCGACCCCATGTACTGTAGCTCCTCTGTCCATGGGATTTTCCAGGCAAGAATGCTAGAGTGGGTTGCCATTTCCTTCTCCAGGGGATCTTCCTAACCCAGGAGTCGAACCCAGGTCTCCTGCATTGCAGGCAGATTCTTTACTCTCTGAGCCACCAGGGAAGCCAGAGTACCTCATGTTAAATGCTGGGCTGGATGAAGCACAAGCTGGGATCAAGATTGCAGGGAGACATATCATTAACGTCAGATACGCAGATGACACCACTCTTATAGCAGAAAGTGAAGAAGAACTAAAGAGCCTCTTGATGAAAGTAAAAGACAAGAGTGAAAAAGTTGGCTTAAAGCTCAACATTCAGAAAACTAAGATCATGGCATCCAGTCCCATCACTTCATGGCAAATTGATGGCGAAACAATGGAAACAGTGAGATACTTTATTTTTGGGGGCTCCAAAAGCACTGCAGATGGTGAGTGCAGCCATGAAATTAAAAGATGCTTGCTCCTTGGAAGAAAAGCTATGACCAACCTAGAGAGCATATTAACAAGCAGAGACATTACTTTGCAAACAAAGGTCTATCTAGTCAAAGCTATGGTTTTTCCAGTAGTCATGTATGGATGTGAGAGTTGGACTATAAAGAAAACTGAGTGCCAAAGAATTGATGCATTTGAACTGTGGTGTTGGAGAAGTCTCTTGAGAGTCCCTTGGACTGCAAGAAGATCCAACCAGTCCATCCTAAAGGAGATCAGTCCTGGGTGTTCATTGGAAGGACTGATGCTGAAGCTGAAACTCCAATACTTTGGCTACCTGATGCAAAGAGCTGACTCATTGGAAGAGACCCTGATGCTGGGAAAGATTGAAGGTGGCATGAGAAGGGGACGACAGAGGATGAGATAGTTGGATGGCATCACCGAATCGATGGACATGAGTTTGAGCAAGCTTTGGGCGTTGGTGATGGACAGGGAACCCTGGCATGCTGCTGTCCATGGGGTCTCAAAGAGTGAGACATGACTGAGCGACTGAACTGAACTGAATGATCTCTGGGAAGACATTCTTAAATGCTGGAGAGGAGCAAGATTTATAAGGGGGAAGGACTGTGTTTCTCTCTGTCTCTTTAAATTCTTTTTTAAGTCCTGGGATGACTTGTTAGTGTGTGTGCATGACAGAATAAATTCAAGTGTTTCTGGGACTCTACGACTTTGTAAATAAGGAAATTTTAGGTAGGTCTAAAGGAATATGAGGAAAGTGTGATAAATAGTCTCACAGGATGGAAGTAAGTTAAAGATTCTGCCTTTCCCTGTTTGAATAACATTCACTGGTTTGAAATTATAATTGTGGGAACTTGGGAGAAAACTTTAAACTCAAGAGTGAGATGTCTGTTTTAATATTCAACACACCAAGTTATGTCTATGAGGAGATGAGTAATTTTTGGATGATTTTTGTGTTTTAAAACCTTTGGTATTTGGTAACTTTGTTATAAACTTTTGGGTATCTCCTGCACTCCATAAAATAGCTAAAACAGTTTGGATTTTTTTTTTTAATGGCCAGAGCCATTATATGCTGTAGCACTTGGATCTGATCCATAATGCTTCATAGTCTAACAACAATCTCTAGAGCCCAGAGCCCTGGGACTGATTCCAACCAAACAGTAGGTCAGCACTGAAAAAGAAAGAAGCTGTTGCCCAGATTGCCACAAATGGAAATGAGAGAAGAGAAATGCTTATCAGGGTTCAGTTCAGTTCAGTTGAGTCGCTCAGTCGTGTCCGACTCTTTGCGACCTCATGAATCGCAGCACGCCAGGTCTCCCTGTCCATCACCAACTCCCGGAATTTACCCAAACCCATGTCCATCGAGTCGGTGATGCCATCCAGCCATCTCATTGTCTGTCGTCCCCTTCTCCTCCTGCCCCCAATCCTTCCCAGCATCAGATTCTTTTCCAATAAGTCAACTCTTCGCATGAGGTGGCCAAAGTATTGGAGTTTCAGCTTCAACATCAGTACTTTCAGTGAACACCCAGGACTGCTCTCCTTTAGGATGGACTGGCTGGATCTCCTTGCAGTGCAAGGGACTCTCAAGAGTCTTCTCCAACACCACAGTTCAAAAGCATCAATTCTTCTGTGCTCAGCTTTCTTTATAGTCCAGCTCTCACATCCATACATGACTACTGGAAAAACCATAGCCTTGACTAGATGGACCTTTGTTGGCAAATAATGTCTCTGCTTTTTAATATGCTATCTAGGTTGGTCATAACTTTCCTTCCAAGGAGTAAGCATCCTTTAACTTCATGGCTGCAATCACCATCTGCAGTGATTTTGGAGTCCCCCAAAATAAAGTCTGACACTGTTTCCACTGTTTCCCCATCTATTTCCCATGATGTGATGGGACCAGATGACATGATCTTAGTTTTCTGAACGTTGAGCTTTAAGCCAACTTTTTCACTCTCCTCTTTCACTTTCATCAAGAGGCTCTTTAGTTCTTCTTCACTTTCTGCCATAAGGGTGGTGTCATCTGCATATCTGAGTTTATTGATATTTCTCCCGAGAATCTTGATTCCAGCTTGTGCTTCTTCCAGCCCAGCATTTCTCATGATGTACTCTACATATAAGTTAAATAAGCAGGGTGACAATATACAGCCTTGACGTACTCCTTTTCCTATTTGGAACCAGTCTGTTGTTCCATGTCCAGTTCTAACTGTTGCTTCCTGACCTGCATACAGGTTTCTCAAAAGGCAGGTCAGGTGGTCTGGTATTTCCATCTCTTTCACAATTTTCCACAGTTTATTGTGATCCACACAGTCAAAGGCTTTGGCATAGTCAATAAAGCAGAAATAGATATTTTTCTGGAACTCTCTTGCTTTTTCAATGATCCAGTGGATGTTGACAATTTGATCGCTGGTTCTTCTGCCTTTTCTGAAACCAGCTTGAACATCTGGAAATTCACGGTTCATGTATTGCTGAAGCCTGGCTTGGAGAATTTTGAGCATTTCTTTACTAGCGTGTGAGATGAATGCAATTGTGCAGTAGTTTTAGCATTCGTTGGCATTGCCTTTCTTTGGGATTGGGATGAAAACTGGCCTTTTCCAGTCCTGTGGCCACTGCTGAGTTTTCCAAATTTGCTGGCATATTGAGCACAGCACTTTCACAGCATCATCTTTCAGGATTTGAAATAGCTCAATGTTTATCAGGGTAAATAAACTCAAAGCCTTATTATTAGGAAGGGAGCGGCAAGGGGACAGAAGGAGAAATAGACACAGGGCTGACATTTACTGAGGACTCACTCCATGTCTCACTTATTGTTAAATGCTTTTATGTATTATAGTAGTTCATCTAGTTCTCACTAAATCCTAAAGGTTTGATTATGTTCATTATTACAGATAAGGAAGCTGAAGAGAGAGGTTATGATACTTGTCCAAGGTCACAAAGCAAGCATATGATGATGTTTGTTAACTCAGGTGACTGACTCTGGAACAGGTAGGTATAATTTAGGTGGGTTGTCATTAGTGTCTGCTGTAGACCTGTAACAGTTTAGATCAATATACAGTGGCCAAGGGTGATCCAGTCAGTCTGTTTTCTGAAACTTTGAAAACTCAAGGTAGAGAATTCCTGGAACCTTGATAATCAGAATTATTGATACACCCTGGCTTTATTCACTCATTCAATAAATGTTTATTGAGGTCCAACTACATGCCAGGTACTGAGCTGAATAATGGTCCCACAGCAGGAGATGCAATTCTCATACTCTGGAAACAGTAGACAAAAGGTGAACACATTCACGTTCCTGAAGAGACTAGGTCAATGAGTGGAAATGTCATGTTATCCTGATGTACCAGGTTGCCATGGGAATGAGATACACAAGTGACCTGAATGCTCTGGTTACCTACATAGACTTTACAGAAGTGGACCTGGCCTCACTGCATGGCACATCCCCAGATGAGCATGCCCTCATCCATGGGTTGTTTCGTCCATGGATTTGCTGCTGTAAAATTGTCCTCCTCATCCTTCTCTGTATACACCACTCACCCTGTTGGTCCTTCATTTTTTTTCCTAGTCTTTTCCTCTGGGGGACTTGCATGATTCCACTGATAATAAAGGGACAGTAGTAGAGCATCTCAGTAGGGCTGTACCATCTCCATCTGGGATGGGAGTAGTTTTTCAAGAAAGGGAATGATTTTTCTTCTTTTAAAGGTCTTTGAAAGGTCACAAGAGATTTAGAATGCCCTTGAAAACATACAGATAAATTATAAACTTGCAAATTAATGTAATAACATTTATTTAATAATCTATCAAACAATGCTGAATGTTTTTAAAGGTATATACCTTATATGCAGAAAAAACTTATAGAAAAAGACACACCAGACCCTGGGGAGAAAGTTGGGATTGCAGCTGATGGCCAAATGGGATTTTGTCTAATTCATGCTATTATAAAATTTTATCTGGAGAATGTATTTGCATATTATTTTTATAATGAAAAATAATAATGTGAAAAGAGGTAACTTGAATGGCGAGTAGGTAGGAAGCTCTTGTAATAGTCCAGAAAAGAGATGGTTAAGACCTGAAATAAAAATGAAGACAGTGTTGCCTAAGGATTGAGAACCAGAGCTCTTATTCTAGACTACTTGGGCTCAAATGTCTGCCCTGACACTCACTAGCTGTGTACCAGCTGGATAGATTACCTAACCTATTGTGTCATGGCCATTTCATCTATAAATGAATATGTGAAAAAAAAAAAACCTACTCATAGAGTTGTCATGATAATTAAGTGGCTTAGTCTATGTCAAGTGCTTAATACAATGGTTAGTAAGTCCTCTGTTAATATTGGCCACTATTTTAGAGGGGAATAGACAGAATTGGGTTGGGAGGAGTGGAAAGCAATAAATAACTGAAGATGCTAGTACCTTGGATACCAAAGTGATGCTGAATATTTTGTCTTGTGCATCATCATGCTTTTATGAGCATCACTTCCCACTGGTTGCCCTGAGGTCATAAGGGTATAGAATGTCATAATGTTTCTCTATTAATTCTATGGCAGGTACTGGAAGTTGGTTTTCTAATTATGAATTGCAGTCTGGAATGAGATGATTGTATTACTTAGCCTCCTGTCTAGTTCTCTAATTAGTAAGTTGGTAACCATATCATTTATCTTTAGTGCTTGGATATATTTTTTCAATTAATAATGTGACAATACACATTTCAACAGACATACAACATCTCTTCTCCACTTTTCCCTGCTATTCTAATGCATTTTTCAGTCTCTGATAAATCTGCTCCCCTAGATAATGTTTTGGGAAAACAAGACAGGTCAGAGGAAAAACATTACCTCTCAGAGTCCAATTATGTGAAAACACAAAGATAAATATCACTCAGGGGGCAATGGGGGTTGCTGCCACTCTGGCACGCTACCTGTATCTCTGAATTATTTTAAGGATTCAGTGAGGAAAAATATGCTTTAAGAAAATATCAAAGACTGTACACGTGAGTATTTAATCTGTTGGCTTTCAATTTGTCATTTTTTTCTATTCTGCACAAAAACACTGTAGAGAAAATTCTAGATGGCTACATTCGAAAAACCAGCTTTCACTGAGTTCATATTTCTCTTAAGTTTTATCTACCTGTCTCACCTTTGAATTTACTAACTCTTGAGTAATTGTTTAAGTCTTGACATTTTGTTCTCTTCAATTTTTAGAACTATGCTAGGATAACTGCCGAATCTTTGGAAAAGGGTGAATGTTTAGTTTAGATGTTATTCTCCCTTCTCTATCCAATGTATATCTAACATGTTTTTTCTCTAGTTATGACCCTAAATGAAACTTTGATGGCATTAAGGCTTTTTCACCTGTGCTTAGGAAGCTCTTTGAGCCTTTCTTGAAGATCTTAATGTGGCTTATTGTTGCCTTATTTAGGCCATAATCTAGTCCATTTTCTAGTCTGTTTCATGCGTGCCTGCTTAGTTGCTCAGTCATGTCTGACACTTTGCGACCCCATGGACTGTAGCCCACCAGGCTTCTCTGTCCATGGGATTCTCCAGGAAAGAATACCAGAATGGGTTGCCATTTCCTCTGACCCAGGGATTGAACACACGTGTCCTGCACTGTAGGTAGATTCTTTACCAGCTGAGCCATCAGGAAAGCCTACCCTCACAGTAGATCTAAAATAATGTAATTCCACTCCTTTTTCTGTGCAGGCCCATATTCCAGGTCATAATGCCTTTATACTCCCTACCATAAGAAAAAAAGTTATTCTGTTATTGATTGTCTTCTTCTTATTATTTGTAAACCTGGAGTATTACTTTATACATTTCTGGGTTTTTGCTTCTGCTGGATTTTTCTCACTTATATATCAGAAAATATCTTAATATGTTATTATGAATTTGAAGCTGTATTCTCAAATGAGAAGATACTGATATTTTGTGAAATTCTAAAGTGTGCTTTAAAAAAAATAACACTTTACTGAGGTATAATTGGCATAAAATAAACTACACATTTCAAATGCCCAACTGGAAAACAACATTTGAGTAACAAATTCAATTCATTTTCCATAGAAACTCCAGTTAGGCACTAGCCTATCTTTCTTCTTGTCTTCAAAGCTAAGCATCTGAATTACTCATCTTCCAGTAAAGTCCATTCTTAGTCCCTCTCAATCAGGTTTTTGTTCTCATTCCTCAGGTGAAATTGCTGTGGCAAGACTCCACTGCCAAATCCAGTGGGCATTTTCCAGTCTTTTCAGCTTGGATTCTTTGGGACTCTTGCCATCATTGACCATTCTCTACCATCTTGAGAGTGTCACCCTTCTTGGCATCCACAATGATACGCTCTTCTGGTCCCTCTCCCACCACAAATATGGTCCCTCCTCACCCTCCTTTCCCCCTCTGGCCCTGAAGTGGTGGTAGTGCCATGGCTCTACTCTTTGCTACTCATCATCTCGAAACCTGCACTCTCCCTGAGTGAGTGCATGCACTCAGTGTGTTATCCTGAACAGATGCTGACAAGTTACAAATGAACAATTACAGCTTAAACTCCTTTTCTAACATCATATCCATACATATGAACTTCTTATTGGACATTTCTACTAGCATATACCTTAGGCATACAAGTTTAGCATTTTTAAAACTTATTTTATTATCATATTTCAAAACCCTTCTCTTCCTTCTCTATTCCTTAGCCCAAGACATAGGCCTTTTCTTTGGGTAGATTACAGTGTTGGTGGGAAAACAACATAGAAGTGTGTGAAGTAATCACAAACAAGCTTGTGTTGTTTATGCCAGTTCAGTATAATGAAGCAGCAAAGGACTCAGTAGTAGTAGTAGTGTTAGTTGCTCAGTCTTATCCAACTCTTTGCGACCACTTGGACTATAGCCTGCCAGGCTCCTCTTTCCAAGGGATTCTCTAGGCAAGAATACAGGAGTGGGTTGCCATTCCCTTCTCCTGGGGATCTTCCTGACCCAGGGATTGAACCTGGGTCTCCTGCATTGCAGGCAGGCTCTTTACCATCTGAGCCATCAGGGAAGCCTAAAGACTCAGTGGTACTATACAACTATTTGGGGAAGAGAACCCTCGAGACTGAATTCTTGGTGAAAGGGAAGAACGGATGGATGCAGAGTATTCCGAAATGCAAGAATGTCAAAATGAGGCAAGAGATGTCAAAAAAGTCTTCACAGAGCCCACAAATCTTCATTCCTTCATTTATTCAACAGCTGCCTGTTGAGAATTTTCCATGTGTTGTGAACTCTTAGGTTCTGGAGAAGCATTAGTGGAGAAGAGGCAAGATTCTTGCTCTCATGGAGCTTATGTTCTAACTGGAAGAATCAGACACTAAATATGTAAAACATCAATAAAAATATAAGGCTTCCCAGGTGGTGCAGTGATAAAGAATCCACCTGCCAGTGCAGAAGATGCAGGTTCTATCCCTGGGTGGGGAAGATCCCCCTAGAGTAGAAAACGGCAACCCACTCCAGTATGCTTGCCTAGACAATTTCATGGACAGAGAAGCCTGGTGGGCTACAGTCTATGAGGTCTTACAGAGTCAGGCATGACTGAGCATGCACACACACTCATAAAAATAAAGCTTTAGAGATTAGTACTCCTGGGCAATTAATAGTATAATAAACTAGAAAATGATAGAATGGTGGCGAGGATTCCATTGGAACTTAGGATGAGGGAAATCTTTCAGTGATGTTTGAGCTGTTTGTTGAATGAGTAAATGAATCTTCCTCTCTTCTTTACCTCTAAAGAGCAAAAGGTTTCAAAACCAGATTGAATCGTTAAAAGGAACCCACAGAGTGAATTTCGGGCACTATGAGTTTTTTTAAAGTCTTCACAGCAAATCCAGAACAAATGTTTCTCTGTTTCACTTTCTTTCCTTCAGAATTTGAGATAAGACGCAGACTTACTGGGCTTGTCTCTCTCACTCAAATGCTGTGTTTGTGCTTCGATGCTGAGGAAACTGAAGCATTCTCAGTAAAGAGACCTCTGTCTGGAGTGTCTGTGGTGTGAAATACTTAGCAGTGTGCAGATGTTGTCCTCCTATTTATCTTTGATGGCATCCCCAGATTCTACAGTTTCGGCAACATATAAAGAAAAAAAATAGAAGTCTTTTATTAGTAAGTAGAGTCCTGTATGTTTATTTAGGGAATTGAATTCAGGAAGCTCGTTTCTGGGAAAACAGCAATAATTAAGACAAATTCACTTAAAGGTCTTACCTTCTAGCAGAAGGAAGCAGACAATAAACAAGTAAACAAGTAAAAATAAAATGCCAGGGTGATAAATACTATTAATAAAATAATGGGAGGAGGAGAAGGGGAGAGAAAGTCATGGAGAAAGAGCAATCTTAGAAGGTATCTCCTGGGATGGCGGTCCCCAACCATTTTGGCACCAGGAACCGGTTTCAGGGAAGATGATTTTTCCACAGACCGAAGTGGGGATGGTTTGGGGATGATTCAAGCACATTACATTTTTTGTGCGCTTTATTTCTATTATGATTGTCTCAGCTCCACCTCAGATCATCAGACACTAGATTCTGCAGGTTAGGGACTCCTGTCCTGGGAGGTGATGTTTGCGTCGAAACCCAAGAGGTGAGAAGGTACCAGCCACAGGTGGGAGAAGTAGACCTGCAAACCAGTGCACTAAGAGTCTGGTTTATTCAGCAGAGGGATAATTTCTCCTTTCAGTACTTTGCTGTTTATACCACATCACTTTCACAAGCATGACATTTAGACCAGAAAGGGAAGTCCATTTGACCTTATAGATCTCTTATCTTGAGGATTTTTTTTCTCAAGTTGTCTTATGATCTTGAATGAACTGATGTCCTCAAAAAGTACATACTCAATTCCATTGTTGGAGACAAGATTCATAAAGACTTGATGTTTCACATATTTAGTTTTGCTATGGGAGCAGCAGAAGGATGAAGAAATGTAATACAAAAGTGGTCCTTTACCGTCTCACTGACTTGAAATTCAGTAAAATAAAATGTAAGAGCATGAGTGTGTTCTTGGCCTTGGTAGAGGGAAGAAAGAGAGCATCTCTTCTTGAAGTTTGCTTTTCCTAAGCTCATGTCACTGCTCCACCGTTGGAAAGCCCACAGCTCCCCTTGGCGGTTATAACTTTTCACATGAAATAAGGAAAAAGCACTAAGACTTGCTACCACTGAAGAGAAGCCAAAAGCCATTAGTATTTGGTTTTCATTGCTTTTGGTTTCTGTTTGAAGATGCTTGCTCTTGGAGAACGCATGATACTGACCTGGGGAATTTTTGCTTGAGGTTTTCAGGTGACCCAGATGAGCTGGCTGATGAGACAGAAATCTTTTCTTTAAAAGGCATTTTAGGGAGGAAATAGGGTTTGGAGTGAGAGCTTGGGAGTTGAGTCCTGTCACTATTATACTTGCTGTTTGGCTTTCAGTGAATCACAGAACTCATCTTCTGAGACAGTGAGGACCAGGCGATGAGTCTGTGTTTGGTAATTGCAAGACACCTTGAAAATATTGCTTATTGGTTATTACTGTTCTCATTATCATTATTTTTATTCTCCTGGTAGACTTCTCCTCCCAGTGACTCATTTTACTCAACAAACTTAACAATTTGAGGTTTTCTGTACCATCCTGTTTGAAGGAGTGTGTCCTAATTAATTCAACACATAAATATTTAAATTTGAATAAAAAAAGAAAATTAAATAATAGAAGGTGTTAACAAAACAGGTGAGGCATTAATCTAAGGTGGGTTGGGGAAAAAGCCAGAAAAAAAGCATAAGTCAAGAGTTAAAAGAATGTAACAGAGGGTATGAAGGGTGAATTCTGCCAGGAAGAACCGTGAATATGTGGTGGCTTAGAGAGCACTCAGTTACTTACACAGAGGTTAACAGATTGAGCAAACGCCTGGCCCGGAAGTGGCCTGACCGCCTGTGCAGGGGCAGGCGTGGGACCAAGTGGGCAGGACGTCCAAAGCGGCACGTACATCTGTGTCTGGTAAGCGTGGCAGAGTCAGCCTGTGCTTTCCCAGTACAGCTGTCAACATCACAGGGCCAAGAGCAGGAAGGAAGGGCAAGTCCCCACAGGCCCAGTGATGGGGCACAGGAGTGAGTGATAATAACAGCTCCTGGCAGCCAGGCAGCAGCTAATCAGGACCAGAAAATCTGGTGTCAGTAACAGGGTCCCTGAAAGCTTTCCCACCATCACTCCATCACTCCCAGATCCATAACCATACTTACACACACGCACACATGCACGTGCACACACACACACACACACACACACACACTGCCCCTTCTCCCTTTTATTAAAAGTGACAGCTATTTATCAAGCATAGCCACAAGAGTCAGAAGGCCTGTTTTGAGTCCTGGTTCTGCCATCTATTGGCTGTGTGACCTTGGGCACATTTCTCAAAACCCCTATAACATGGGTCTGCTGACTGCAGGGCTCCCCAGCACAGGGGTGCTGAGATGAGTCAGTGAGATCATGTACAGGCAGTGCTGCAGAGCTTGGCACATCATGAATACTCAATAATTAGGATGTATGAAAATGGAACCAGTGCTGGAGCCAAAACTAGGCCCACACTTGAGAGTCAAGATAGTTCCTACAATAAAGATGTCCTTGAACTTGGAACAGCAGCAAGACTTTGTTCATGCTGCATCTCAGGGGATGAGGTGAGTTACCTATATGTCTGGTCTGTCTGCCTCAGAGTGAGTCTGTAGATTGGCACAGGGTTGTACTTCAGGTGAAGGGCAGGAAGAGGGATATAGGATCTGGAAACCTGGAGGGTGCTAGTACACTGCCAGGTAGAGGTGTGAGCATTCTAGAATGGAGGAAGGGTATAGCAGGGACAAAAGCACATAGGCAGGCCAGGAAGCCAGGAAACAAGGGCTGAGAGGTCAGGGGACCACTAAGAGGTGAAATCAGTGAGCCAATGAGGAGGTCCGGGCGTAAAATTCCAGAGAGGTGGAGGTTGGCTGAAAAGACAAGCAAGCTTGTATGAGAACTCTTCAGGATCTAAGAGACTTGAGTTAATTGTTGGTTTAGGAACAGATGATGAAAGTGAGGGAGAAATTGAATGAGCAAGAGAGAGTGAGATTGATGGAACAAACCTATGCAGGAGAACGAGACGGATCACCTGGTTAGGTGGACTTACTTTTGGAATGAAGGAAGCTTTCCTCTCCCAAAAAGGAGGGTGAAGATGTAGAGAAACAGTGAGATAGAGAAGAGAGAAGTTGATGGAGCCTGTATCTGGTGGCCTCAGTCTCAGGGAAGAATGAGACAAAGTCATCTGGTGGGGAGGGTGGGGGCTGTGAGGCAAAGGCTTAAGGAAAAATGTCAAATAGTGCCTGGGGAATTTGGTAGGAAGCCAACTGAAGATGAATCCCTCCCCTGTACTGGCTTCAGCATGTCTGGAATGCACCTAGCCAGGCTGCCTCATAAGGAAACTGAAAGTTGTCTATACCTATGGCCCCAAATAGCAAAACCAAGCTCATCCTCCCCTGCTCCAGCTGATAAAAAGCGCCTGCGCCTACGGTCCCCACTTCCTACCACAAACTCTCCCCTCCACACCCACTCCCCTCCGCAGACCCTACTCTCAGAGGCCTCCAGGCAACCTAGAGGCCATGGTCCCTTCTCTCGGTTCTCATTCTTATTGCCGTCCCTAGAGAATAAATATCTTCTTTTCTTCTCCCTTACCCTTCCCTTACTCTTGCTCCCTTTCTCCGATGTCTTCGACATTTTTGTTTAGCCCAGTGTTTCTCAAACGGGCATACAGATCGCCTAGGGAATTTTGGTAAAATGCGTATCTTAATTCTGGAAGTCCTGAGAATCTACTTTTGTAACAAGCTTCCAGGTGATGCTGGTGTAGCAGGCTCTTGTGCCAGTTCCATGACACTTTTCTAATTTTTCCCTCATCACAATTACGTTGCTGCCGTTTCTCCCACTGTATTTTGAGCTAGTTGAGGGTGGCATTGGTATCTTTGTACATCTCTTTATTCTCCCAAGTGCCTGGTGCCTTGTCTCCTTGCTGATGCTCAGTAAGTACCTGGGATTCATAACATATGCTGAAAATATCTACTTTGTGTCAGGGCTTTTTTTTCTCCCATATTTTTTCTTTATTACTATCTCATTTTGCTTCACCTGAAACGTGTCACCTCAGCCCTGGGCCCAATGTGTCACTGGAAGGAATCTCCATACTAAAATGTTAACTTGAACTATTACTTATCTCAAGAATATTTGAAAGAGAAATATCCCCTTAGAGGTCAGTGTCTAACATACGATATACAAATTGTCTATGCAGTGTTTCTCGTGTTCTTCTAGGTAATTAATTTCGTAGTGTCTTGCTGAGTAACAACTCTCCCGACAATATTTGAAGCATGGGAAAAGCATTCCCACCACAGAATGTTATTTAGAATTTTCAGAAACTGAAAACCCCTTATTATCAGAATGGTACGTGTTAGAAAGTGTTAAGTCACTCAGTCGTGTCTGACTCTTTGCAACCGCATGGACTATAGCCCTACAGGCTCCTCTGTCCATGGGATTCTCCAGGCAAGAATACTGGAGTGGGTTGCCAAGCCCTCTTCCAGGGGATCTTCCCAAGCCAGGGGTCGAACCCAGGTTTTCTGCTTTACAGGTGGATTCTTTACTGTCTGAGCCACCAGAGAAACCCATGAATAATGGAGTGGGTAGCTATCCCTTCTCCAGGGGATCTTCCCGACCTAGGAGTCAAACTGGGGTCTCCTGCATGCAGGCAGATTCTTTACCAGATGAGCTACCCAGGAAGCCCTCAGAATGGTATAGGTACTTATAATTCTTCTTTTGCCTTTGCTTCTGAATAACTTCTCACTCATCTCATAACCTGGAGGGGCAATTTGGTGATTAAGACTTCACAACTTCCCACCTTCCCCCTCTCCTGGAACTTCACTGAGCATGCTGATTTTAGTTCTCTCCATGGTCCACATAGCATCATGTAATATGCTCAGTCTTGGAAAATGGCAACAACAACAACAAAATCCCTTCTAATCCTTCCCATTGAAATTCCCACCTGTGTTCCACCCATGCTTCTCCTGAGGGTTTGTGCTGCTTTCTGCTCCAGTTGCTGCTTTTGAGAATTGATAGACCTTGTAGTCAAAACATGAGTTTCCTAGGTGGTGCTAGTGGTAAAAAAAACCCACCTGCCAATGCAGGAGACATAAGAGACATGGGTTCAATTCCTGGGTTGGGAAGATCCCCTGCTAGAGGGCATGACAACCCACTGCAGTATTTTTGCCTAGAGAATCCCACAGACAGAGGAGCTTGGAAGGCTACAGTCCATAGGGCTAGGGCTTTACAGAGTTGGATACGACTGAAGCAACTTAACATACATGCAAGTAATCGATGCATAGCCATCTCTCCACCTATGACTCCCCTTAAGCCAATTCTGATGCTGCTGGAAAGGGAAGGAGCAATCAGTTCGTTTTACAGAGGAGGTCACTTATTTTAGTTTTCTTTATCATCTGAAATATGGCTTCCTGGAGGGGTATTTTTGACCCTCTGTGAGCCTCTTTCTGATGTTGAAGCTGAAATTCCAATACTTTGGCCACCTCATGCGAAGAGTTGACTCATTGGAAAAGACCCTGATGCTGGGAAGGATTGGGGGCAGGAGGAGAAGCGGACGACAGAGGATGAGATGGCTGGATGGCATCACCGACTTGATGGACATGGGTTTGGGTGGACTCTGGGAGTTGGTGACGGACAGGGAAGCCTGGTACGCTGCGATTCATGGGGTTGCAAAGAGTCGGACATGACTGAGACTGAACTGAACTGAGCCTCTTTCCTCCTAAGTGTCTCTCTGCCCCCTCAGTCCTCAAGCTTATGCTCCTCTCTGTGGTACATGCTTCCATGACTGTAAGGGAACAGAGGAACTGGATGCTCAGAAGGGATTCCAAGACCTTTAACGCTTAAGCAGTAAAGATATATTTGAACAGAGGGGTCTTCTCAGGCCCTTGAACCCACTCTATGTAGCCAGTCATTCCCTATGTGTATGTGCTAAGTCGCTTCAGTCATGTCCGACTTTTTGTGACCCTATGTACCGTAGCCTTCCAGGCTCCTCTGTCCTTGGGATTTTCTAGGCAAGAATAACTGGAGTGGGTTGCCATGCCCTCCTCCTGAGGTTCTTCCCAACCCAGGGATCAAACCCACGTCTTTTATGTCTCCTGCATTAGCAAGTGGATTCTTTTACCACTAGCACACCCGGGAAGCCCAGTCATTCCCTACACCTGTGCCTAAGTTGCACCCTGACCAGAGGAGACCATCTCATTGAAGGAATCATAACTTTGGGATCTACTAGTCACAGTAGCATCATGTGGGCACAATAAAATTTCTGACTATGGCTCTTTCTCAGACTACTTAGAGCTTCCCACCTTGAACCACTGATGTTTAGAGCTGAATGTGATGTAGAATGTAGGGCAATTTGCCAATAGAATATCATAGATTGAGACAGAGAAGCCTTTAGAACTCTCTTCTTCAAAGAATCCTTGCCAATCATCTCAACCTTCCAATGTCCACCTTAGTTTTTATTCTATTCACTTTAATAACCATTTGCCCTTAACACAAAACACATGCGTCTTTGTGCATCAATATCATGCTTTATGTGATGGGGGAGGCTGCCACTCAGCCATTTAAAAGGACGTGTCTTTAAAAAGGACATGTTCAGGGTGTGGCCAAAGGCTCCTCTGAAACCCTAGAAATTGTAGGTGGAAAGTATTTCATGCATTGTTTGAGCAAGGCTGCCTAGGGGAATTATAAGAGTCCAGAACAATAACTATCATGTAGGCTGTTTCAGAAATTAACTGAATGGGAAAGTAGATGCCATCTGACTTGCTTAAGTGTAAGGACAGGGAGCATATGGGCCCAAATTCAATTTCACTTTGAAGTTAACGGGCGTGGCAAGTGCTTATCTAATTGTGACACTTGGACCAGTATATTTTGCACATTCAGAATTTTGTAATGAGATACAGTGCTTATTTATGTTCTGTACTCTTCCCCACAGACTGCAAAAATACCCTTTGCTCAACTCTGTCTAATCATTGCATATGTCAATAGTCAAGGGTAATGACAAAAGGTAAGTTTATGGAGCAATAACCCTGTTAGTTGGTATAAAAGAGCTATTCCTGGAAAAAAGATTTAAGTAATTGTGAACTTCAGTCTGACTGAGAGGGCCTCAGTAGTTGGTAATCCTAAGATAACCATCTTTGGTCAGGTTGGTAGTCAATGTAGAAGTGAGGGGTAGGTGGGAAGGTGCAGTTGATGGTTGTTTAACATATAGAACATGGAGTCTCATGTTATTTCTTTCAAGGTCAAGTTTAAATCTCTAAGTCTGGTTTCTCTGTCCACCATAACACTCACTGGTCACTTTCTAAATCAAGGTCTATTTATTAAACACTAACCAAATACCTACTAAATTCTAGATGCTGGGTTGTACCTTGGAGAGTCAAAAATAAGTGTGACTAGCTTTAGGAGTTCTCTACTAATACTGAATCCCTTCACCACAGTTCGCCTGGAATGTGATTCACAAACTTACTCATGGACTCATCACTGTTGCTTTTAAAACAGTGATGCCTGGATCTCTCCCCAGATATGTCAAATGAGAATCTCTGGGACTGGGTTCCCAAAGCTGTGTATTTCACAGGTTCTCAAGACAATTCTTTTTTTGCCCCCAAGACAATTCTTATGCAGCCGTCTCTGCAATAGTCTACAGATCTGAGTTTGGGGACTAGTCACGTATTTTGCTTATTTGTTACACAACAGTGTTATTATATATATTTTATTGAATGTCTTATATGTCAAGGTCATACAACCTGATTTAAAATTACTTGAAGAACTATGACTTCTAATCTTCTCAAAGTCAATCATAGTATTATGCTCAGACCTTTAATAAATCGGCATTTTTTAGCCCTGAGTGCATTCTAGAATTTTTTGGAGGTTTTTTTTTTAAAAAACAAAAATGCTGAAGCCAGACACTACACACCCATTAAGTTAGAAACTCTAGACACTGAGTCTTGGATATTGACATTAAAACATTTCTCCAATTGATCCTAATATGAATCCAGATTGGAGACCCACTGGAATAAATCTTTGCTGTTGATGATAATGAACATGATGAATCCTTATCTTCCTGGAACCAGCATGCACCTTTTGATAATTCCCTCCATTTGTATGATTATCCTGAGTGTTCAGAGTGCTATCATCTTTCCACATGAATCTTGTAAACCCCTGGAAGAGGCCTGACTGATGGTCTGTGCCAGAGATCAGCAAATGCTTCCTATAAAGGACTAGATAGTAAATACTTTAGGCTTTGTGAACCATGTGTCACAACTACTCTGCCATAAAATGAAAGCAGCCATAGACAATATATATATGAGCAGGCGTGGGTGTGTTCCAATAAGCATCATTTCCAAAACAGGTTGGAGCTGGGTTTGTCCCTCAGGCTGTTATTTGCTAATCCCTGATCTACACCAACACTCTTATTTTACAAATGAGGAAATTGAGGTCCAATCATTGATGTGATTTGACTCAGATCTTACAGTTAGAAAAAGACAAAAATAAGCCTGAAGTTCAGGTGTTGTTGTTTAGTTACTAAGTTGTGTCTGACACTTTTGTGACCCCATGGACTGTAAGGCCTCCTAGGCTCCTCCATTCATGGGATTTTTCCAGACAAGAATATTGGAGTGGGTAGCCATTTCCTTCTCCGGGGGATCTTCCCGACCTAGGGGTGAAACCTGAGGCTCCTGCCACATCTTTTGCATTGGCAGGTGGATTATTTTACCACTGAGCTGCCTGGGAAGCCCCAAAGTTCAGACAGAGAGGCTTAAAAAAAAGGCAAACCACCCCAAATGATGATCCACAATCCGTGAATAGTGTTTTTAAAAGGTTTTCTCATCTTTGCCTTCTATGTTTGTATGGACTTACCGTGTAATGGTGGCTGCATGCATGTTTATTCCTCTACTCTGGCGGCAAGCTTCTAGAAACTAGAGCCTGAACTTGATCTGTGCTGTGTCCCCAGGGTCCTGAGATAAAGTAGCGCCCAGTACCTGTCAGTGAATTGAGTCTATCAGAGCCATGCATTTGGAGCTCAGTTTCATGTGTTTATTTTCAACACATTCTGATCCTGGCTGGCTCATCAACTTCCTTGACTAACTTTTGTTAATAGCTAGCTTACTAGGCTGTGCTTGTGCTCTTTGTAACTTCAAATAACATTTGCATAATGACAGAAAAAGTCTTGAGGTTGTCACAGTGGATAAAGCAAAGGTCAAGAGTATAATTATTTTGAAAAAGTCCACCTTCATGTTTTGCCAAAAAATGGTAAGAAATCAATGTGAACACTATTCTCCCTGATATTGTTTGCTATTCACTTTTTTTTCTCTGTCCAGGCATGTGGGGCAGTATGTTTCTCTCATATGTTACATCCAGAACTGCCTTCCCACCCCCAGTGCCCCAAACCACTGTGCAGACTCCTCAGCTTAACCTTGAGAGGTACTGTTTACAGTTGGATGAACCTGGGACTCTCCCTTCTTGATTTAAGCTTAGCAAATGGACAAGAAGAACCAGCAGAACCTGTACAGCAATTTCAGTCTATAAACAAGCAATCCAAAGGGAATGAAGGTAGATATTACTTTACGACTGCAATTATTGTCTTCTCTCCCAAGGTTGTCAACACACCAGGCTGAGCAGTGGCTTGAGAAAGTTGCTCACTTCCCAGGCAGGTTTGCTGGTTGGCAGGCAAGTAACACCATCCGGGGTGTTTGCTTAATTCAGGTGCAGTGGGCTATTATCTTATGTCCTTTACTTTATCAAAGCATATGTTTTTCATACACATATACATGTTCCTTCGCACACACATAGAAAAAGAGCAAGACAGAATGTTATGGTCTTACAAAGGCAAAAAACTTTTAAAAGATAATTCATACTGGGGAAGAGTGGGTCAAATGCTTGGGAAATAAATGAAGGCGATTTAGACATCAATACAAGGTGTGGCTCTAATGTCATATAATTTGCAAAGCCTCTGTACAGAACCATGTTATCTGACTTTTAAATTCTGTACCCTGATAAATAGTTTGAGAGATATAAAACAAAATAGATGACATGGTTCCTGAACACCTACTAGTTGACAATCATTTGAGGAGAAAGGGAAGTGCAGGTATATGTCATTGAATGAATGAATGATGGATGTACACATGTAAAAAAATGATAAAGACTCCCGATGAATGAAATAGGTGATGCCTTTTACATGAATTCAGAAGGGAGGATTTTCTGTGTGGAATGGAATGGCTAGGAGATGGTATTTACATTAGGTCTTGAAGGATGGGTTTGGATAGTAGAGGGGAGGTGAAGACCATGCCAAGTTGGAGGGTGAATCAACAGGCGCATAAGTGAAGTGTGCCATCTGTTTGGGGTAGTGCATTTCATGATGGTGCCTTGGTTGCAGGGTAAGATGGAAGTGGCTGTGGGAAACTAATAATGTCGTGGTAAAGTCTGTGGGCCTGGGTTCAAATCCTAGCGCTTCCATGCTTCATCTATAACTTGAGAAGAGTAGTTTAATCACCCAAAACCTCAGGTTTTTCTTCCATAAAACTGGCTGATAAAGATATCCATCTCCTGAGTTATTTTGCAGATTAAATGAAATTATCCATGTTAAACTGTGCAGTGCTTGGCACACAATAAACACTCCATCAATAATAACTATTACATTATGGCAGAGCCTGAAGGTCAAAGGGAATTATAATTTCCCAGACAAGTTGGTACTCATTCCTTTTAAGACATCTGCTGTGACCTAAAAATCTCTTCTCAGACTGCCACTTCTTTTCATTCTTGTCTGTGATCCAAGCAAGGTCATGCCCGTCCAGGAGCTCATGGTAGGACTCTGAGACTAAACACCTTGAGTCAGGACTTTGGAGCACTAATCTGACTGCTATGACTGACATGTTTTCTGGGCCTTTGATTATCTAAATTCAACATCTATAAAATGGCCTTTGATGCTGATATAGGGAGTGAGTCAACATCACCCCACCGCCATCTTCCACTCCCTGAAAGGTATAAAATTCTAAGTAAGAATAATATTTCTCTTTGTGTACTTTACTGCATGTGTGCTAAGCCTCAACAAGGAATTATGAAAGAAAAAGATAGTAAGTTAGGGTGGGAGTATTCAAAAGAACACACACAATGTCCCCTTAAAGAAGAGGTTTATAAAGGAGGAAACTGAAGCCCAAATCATGGCAACCCACTCAAGTATTCTTGCCGGAACAATCTCATGGAAAGAGGAACCTGGTGAGTTACTGTCCATGAGGTCACAAAGAGTCAGACTCAAAGAAAGCAACTGAGCACACACGTGCAAAGCCCAAATGGTAGATCTAAAATGCTCAGGGTCACACCAAGCAGGAGATCTCCTGATGCAAGCTGGAGGGCTCCTTGTTTATCCTACTAATCCTGCTTGCTGATTTATAGAAGTATCGGCTGCTTTATTTTCCCAATAATTAGGACCTTCAGTTAGGACTGAGACTAACTCTCATTATGGGGTCCAGAAAGAATTATGCCAAGTAAAGATTATACCTGGAACATTTGTTATGCAAAGTGCTGCCTTCCTAAGTAGAGAGATCCCACAGACAGTGTTCCCTCCCTGGAACTGCCAGTGTGTCTCAAATGCCAGAGCCTCTCCACCAGCCTACAGACACGGGCTGCTCCCTTGATGGGCTTGTCGTGGCTGTTTGATGGCCATGAAATACCATTTAGGAGATGAGTTAATGTCTTTTTGTTGTTGATCCTTAGCCTTCATGGAGCCTGAGCCCCTGAGGGGTTTGCTTTCAGGCCTTGTGCCCAGAAAGGGTTTCTCAGTCTGAGTCTATCCATTGCTGGTTGCTAGGGCCAGGGTGTGCTGGTTACCTCTGTTTCCCATCAGTGCCAGCAGGATCTTTTTCTTCCTCTCTGTGCCACCAAAGCAGTTCTTCTGGGGTAGCTTTGTGTGTGCTCCTGCCTGGAGCTGAATGGTGAATGGCCTGGGGATGTATGCATCCTGCCCTTGCCCCTTTGTGTGTGAGCCTTTGGAATCTGACTTCCAGGGCAATTGCAGTTTGGCTACACCCCAGGGCATCCTCTTCAGAGTTGGCTATTTGTCCTGTGCTGTTTGGAGAGCCTAGAAAAGCCCCCTGGGAAGCTTATCAGATGGTCTAATGAGAATAGTTTCTCAGAGTCAAATTGCCATTTTCAGCATCATCTTTGCTACTGGGTTTCTTTTATAAGAAAGACATAAAATATAAACAGACTATTTTCCAAAGAAATATGGACTTTGATCATGATCATTGCAAGGAGCTTCACTGTGTAAATACCTCTCCTCCCACAGTCATGTGGCAGCCTCTCTGTTTGCTTTGAACCTGGTGAGACCAGGTGGCTTTATTGATATAACCTCCCCCATCCCCTCTCATCCTTTACTTCTCACCCTCTGCTCTTCCTTGACTTTTCTGATTCCCAGAGGGTGCTAGGGCAGTGCCCTCCAGAATGGGTTGAGCCAGATAAGTTTCTGAAGGTATCTGGACATCTAAAGACTCCTGGCAGTCACAGTGACCACATCGTGGTCAACAATTTCCAAGAGAGACAACTCAGGCCTGAAGTCCAGGAAACTTGACACAATAATAACCATTAGCAAGTACTGAGCAGTTGGTCTTTATCAAGCCAGAGGTCAGAAGTATATAGGAGTTGTATTAATATTATTTGATGTTCACAACATTCCAAGAAAATTATTTCTTCTATTATTCCCATTTTACAGATGATAACACTGAAGCTCTAAAAGCTTAAATGAGTTGCCTGAAACCACATCCATTGTGGTTAGTGATGGTTAATCCATAGATAGCAATGGGGTCAAAATTTGGTCCCCAAGCCTGTTGGACCCCAGAGGCCATAACCTCAACCACTATGTTATACTGATTTAGTTCTGGTGCATGGTGGCTATTGCCAGTTTTAAGAATAAACTATATCTAGATATAAATAAAGCACAAATATTCCTTTCAAACTCCAAAGGACAAGAGGTCATCCTCGTGACTTTGATAGGATGCATAAGACAGGTTGTGGAGTGTTTTGGGTAATTCTAGGTATCTGAACACCTGTTCAGCTATTCTGGGATTCAGTGGTGGGGGTGAGGGGGACATGGGGAGTGTGAGGTCATTATTGCAAAAACCATTTCCTGAGAGCACGACTTCAGGAAATGCTGGAGCATTAAAAATACCACTTGTGTGGGAGCGTGGTAGAAGCATGACTCATATTCGGCAATTGTGTCCATAGGTCACAAAGGATTTGGGGAACACAGAGGATATTCATACAAGATTGTGCTTGTAGGCGGTTCATTATGAAATTTTTAGTAGGTTGAGCAGCATGGTCAAATTTCAAGAAGAGTGACATTTAAAATTCTCCATGAAAATAGTGTGACTTGACTCATCCATTTATACATTGATTCACAAACATCAGTCGTCCACCTACTCCACGCAAGGCCTTGTGCTGGGTGCCTTCAGGGGAATATAAGAGAAGTCAGCATGAGCCCAGCTCTTGGGCAAAGAGCTTATGAATTGGTAGCAGTGAAACAAGATGCTTTCTTTAACTCTTTCTTTGTTTGCTCCTTGAAGACTTGATGAAAGTAAACCAGTCCTTAAAAGAAACAATTTTGCGTTATTTTCCAACACAGACTTCAAAAACCAGGTCTGGTAGCTCCTAGGCCTTCTGAACAGGATGTTGTGATTGTGAAGAGAAAGAATCAGGAGTTTGGCATGGTTTACACACCTTTGATCACTTTAGGGTGAGTCAGGGCAGAAAGGATAGGAATTGTTCATTGCTTATTTGAAGTGTGCCCAGAGAATTCTTCTTGCTTTAATAGTTTAAAATTATACTCTGTATAAACTTTGAGACATACTGCTGCTGCTGCTGCTGCTGCTAAGTCGCTTCAGTCATGTCCGACTCTGTGCGACCCCATAGACGGCAGCCCACCAGGCTCTGCCGTCCCTGGGATTCTCCAGGCAAGAACACTGGTGTGGGTCGGAGTACAATAATATAGTGATGACCCGTGAAACTATATCCTGATGTAAGTGCCAGAATAGTATCAATAACTTGCATATCCCTGTGTGTTCTTTCTCTAGCCTAATGCCCTCCCTCTTCGCTCCCCTCCCAGAGGTAGCCACCACCTTGAGTTGGCATTTGCCTGACAGAGTTTGGATATTTCAAGTCTATTAAGCTGTACATGATGCTGTATATGAAGGAACACTGGGGAATTCACAGAGAAATAGCTTGGTGATCAGGGCCTATTTTGCCACTGCCGGTAGATCTGTGCCTATATTGCTCGCATACAGAGGTTCAGTCTACTCACAGATGCAGTTCCTCTTGAAGGGGCTTCAGAGCACAGGACTATGAGTATGGGCTGGAAGTGTGGGTTGTAAGTACTGAAGTCTGGTAGATCTGTCTTCATCTCTCACCTCTGTTAGCATGAAGCAGCTGTATGACCTCAGTCTAATAGCATAACCTCTTTGAGCCTCATTGTAAATATGGAGATGAAGGGACTTCCCTGGCAGCCCAGTGGTTAAGAGTTTTTAAATGGTCCACATTAAAAAAAAAAATTTTAAAGAAATGGAGCTGAAATGAGAAGTACCTGCATTTCAGTGTGGTGGTAAGAATTAAAGGAATAAATGCGCAGAAACTGCTTGGTTAGTACTCAGTTAAAGTTAGCCAGAGTTTCAATTCAGCTCAAAGGAAAAACTAAATGACTCCTTGAAATACTGTACAGTGTGCTAGTTACTGTTAAGGAAATATACAGAATCTAAATTTGGTCGTCTGTATTATTTCTCCTTTTGCTTTTTAGTTTTTCTCTTTTTTAGTGGTCTTTCTCTTACTGTCTACCATTAGATTTTTACATGTTTGCCAATGTTTCATATAGGTCATCAAGAGAAAAATAACTCAAACAGTAAATGTTTTTTTTAGTCAAGGTGTGATATAATAGAATGCTAGGTTAAAAGTGTGACACTTTTAGTGAGCAAAACTCATACAGACAAGGGAATTCCCTAGTAGTCTATTAGTTAGGACTCTGTTTCCACTGCAGGAGGCATGGGTTTGATCCCTGGCTAGGGAGCTAAGATGCTGCAAACTGTGTGGTGTGGCCAAAAAACAAACAACAACAACAACAAACCCTAATGTAAACTAAATGTAACCATGAGAACTGATTTTTAATCATTTCTATGTTGGTGGCATTGGATTAGCAAAATTTTGATGGTTTAATGAATTCAATTAACTTTTTCAATTATGTTAATCTTTAAAATTTATAGGTAGCAGTGCATGAAAGTAAAACAATTATTAAAAAAGCCTTTTTATCTTTTCCCTAGCAAGCAAAGCTTTTCTTACTTTTAGAAACATTTTGGTTCTGAATAACATGTGTATACATGTGCGTGTGTGCATGCATACTCAGTTGCTTTAGTTGTGTCTGATTCTTTGTGACCCTAAGGACTGTAGCCCACCAGGCTCCTCTGTCCATGGGATTCTCCAACCAAGAATACTGGAGTGGGTTGCCATGCCCTCCTCCAGGGGATCTTGCCAACCCAGGGACTGAACCAGCATCTCCTAAGTCTCTTGCATTGCGGGGAGATTCTTTACCGCTGAGCCCACATACATGTCTGTGCTGTGTGCTGTGTGCTCAGTCATGTCCAACTCTTTGCGACACCATGGACTGTAGCCTACCAGGCTTCTCTGTCCATGGAGATTCTCCAGGTAAGAATACTGGAGTGGGTTGCCATGCCGTCGTCCTCCAGGGGATTTTCCCAAGCCAGGGATTGAACCCAGGTCTCCGGCATCACAGGCAGATTCTTTACCGTCTGAGCCCCTAGGGAAGCCCATGAATACTAGAGTGACTAGCCTATCCTTTCTTTAGGGGATCTTCCTCACCGAAGGATCGAACCCGGGTCTCCTGTATTTCAGGAGGATTCTCTACCAGCTGAGCTACCAGAGAAGCCCATATGCATGTCTACCTATGTATACATGTATGTGTATGTGTATTTACTCAGTTTTCACGTTCCTTTTGCTGACGTGACAAAAGTGATTTGACAAAGAATGTGATTTTCAATTGTGAATTGTTATCTATGAAATACTTGGGAAAGAAAATCTCAGAGACCTTTTAGAATTAACTGAGCTTATTCATTCAACAAAATATTCAGCAAATATTTACTGCATAGGTATTATGAAGTGTAATTTTAGCGGCTAGAGATGACTTATAAATTCCATACGTGAAACTGAAGATGGCTTTTGTTTTCCTATGTGATAGTTTCCAAGTTGTATTTTAATCACACAGTCACAAATACATATAAGAACTATCCATTTGAATACCCATTTATAATAGAAACATTAGAAATTTAGGAACAGAATAATGGATTTCCTTAATAGATAAATATATGGAATATAAAGAATAGATGGAATTGAGATGTATTGTGTCTACCTGTGTTTCAGTGCACTTTACATATGACCTCTCAGTTATTTCTATGGCTTTAAGAGATAAATATTTATATCAACTTATTGATGAAGTAACTGAGAGATTGTGGATTTGTTACGGATTCCAAACTAAGAGAGAAACCGTCAGTATAAAGCAAACTTCAAGACTTGTTCCAAAGTCTCCTTTCTCCTGTTAGAAACTTCCCTGTTTAAATCAGTTAAAAAAAAAGACAACCTTTCTAATATGTGTTAAATATTGTTTTGGAGTTCTAGTCAGTGCAGGAAGATACAAAAATCAGAAGAATTAGTATTTGAAAACAAAATTAAAATTTCATCTTTGCATACTGTGATTATATACTTTTAAAAACTAAAATCAAAAGTCTAAAAAAAAAACTCTAGGTATCAATAAAGCTGAAAGATGAATGCAAAATAAATATATACAAATCACAAAGAACCTTTTGTCTCAGGTCAGAATGATGAAAAAGTATCTAAATTATTTAATAATATATATTCTTGTAAGGGAGTTGCATGTTTTATTTAATGTAGACAAAAGTATAAAACTTTACAAATATTAGATAACAGTATTAGATAATATTAGAGAACACCAATGGAGAGATAAACAATTATCCTTGAAAGTGATGATAAATCATAAAGACTTCTATTTAATTCAGTCAATTTATAAGTTAGACATAATCCAACTCAAAATCTGAATAGGATTTTTGAATTTAATGGTGATTATAATTTGTTTCTGCAAAAATACATATCATTTTGGAGCAGTTACTATGTGATGGACATTATTCTAAATGTTTTACATAGAATAAGCACTTCACATAAAACAGTATCTTTATTATCCCCATTTTACAAATAAGGAAACAGGCCAATAGAAGTTTAGGTAACTAACCTGAGTTCACATGATGACTAGTAAATTGCTGAGCCAGCATTCTCAAGGCCCAGCACCCATGCTCCACCATGCTCAGCTAAGAGCATTAACTAGCAGTTTGCAAAGTGGAACATTAAAGTGGAGCTAGTCTTCCCAAATAAGCATGTGATGGTGGTGGTTTAATTGCTAAGTCACGTCCAACTGTTGCAGTCTCATGGACTGTAGCCTGCCAGGCTCCTCTGTCTATGGGATTTCCCAGGCAAGAATGCTGGAGTGAGTTGCCATTTCCTCTTTCAGGGGATCTTCCCAATCCAGGGCTTGAACTCATGTCTCCTGCATTGCAGGTGGATTCTTTACTGCTGAGCCACCAGGGAAGTCCTCAGTGAGCATGTAGATAAATGGAATAGCATAGTCCAGAAATAAGCATATCGTATAGAAGGATATAATAAATAACAAGAGACATCTTAAATGAACAGTGAATTAATTATTTAATATACATTATTTGAGATTCATAGCTAGCATTTGTTTTTGAAAAAAGAAATCAGCTTCCTAGCCCAATTTCATACCTCATGTTCAAAATAAGTTTTGAATGGTTAACATGATAAGAGAGAACATAGCATAACAGATAAGTTATTGCCTGTCAGATGTCTGGAGAAACCATTATTACTGTTATTATTATTTTTTTTTACTATGAAGTGAAAGAAGAAATCACAAAGGGAAATACTGATAGATTTGGCTACGTAAAGACTTGTAAACACCTGTACAACAACAAGAATGATATAACTTAGGTCATCAGGTGGGAAAGGATCACATCAGACATGACAGAAGCCACCATCTGTGGTGGAAACCCTCAAAGGAGAAGAGGAAGCAGTGGACCGGTCCTTTTCTCCATGCTGAGCTTTGGGAGCAGAGAAGACCCACTTTCAAGCAGGAGCAGGACTTGTGTTCTGGGGATGCACCTGGGGTGTCTGCATTGGACGTGGCCTGTGCACAGGGAGAAGAAGGCTGACCTGCGGTTTGGTGAGCTCTGGCAATGCTCTGGGGGGCTGGTGCATTGGAGTGGTCCCTGCGTAGGACAGAATGTAGCCACCCAGAAATTTTGTATCTAGGAAGGTCTTTGACTCCAGAGGATGAAAGGAAGGAAAAACTGAGGGGATACAGTCTGGATGTGGAGCGAATCAGGAGAGCCAGCCTAGAAAATCCACCTCACTGGCAAGGAGAGTAACTGCTTTTATGGGCAGAGAAGGTGGTAAATGGTGTTTCCCATTGTTTCTCCACCGGAAAATGGAAGGTCTGTAAGCAGGAGAAACAGGACACCATGGGAGGTGGATTTTTCTTAGCTGTAAGTGAATTCTTTACGTGGTGATGACAGGACAGTGATTTCTAAGGACAATCCCAGGACTCAGGAGGCCACGTGGGAACTTAGAGGGAAATAGAAGCTCTGAGGCATCTCATGAGCTTTTACATCCAGAACTCATTTAATACATGGGAAAAAAAGACATGAATAAGCAATTCATACAACAGCATGACAGCCAACTAAGAAACAGAACAGAGATCACCTTCACGAGTACCCGAGCACATGAGGCTGATGCAGCACTTCAGGAAAATGACTTTTTTCTGATAAACCAGCCTCCTTCTGCTAAATCTAAGCTCAGTGCTGACAGAGAGTTTTGGATTTTATTTGCTGCTCTGCTACACCCCTAAGAGTGATTAGTCATAGTAGATACTCAATAAATATTTGTTAAATATAAAAGACAACACTTAGCTGCCCTGTTGGTGGCAAAAGCTTGATAATTCAAACATTGCTGATGACATGCTAAATTGGTTCAGCATTTGGGAAAAAATAAGAAAACAAGGTCATGTTTCACTGTGCATGTGCCAATGTTCAAATCTTTTGAGTCCATCAGTGTACTCTTGGGAATTTGTTGTAAGAAAATAATTGAACCTTAAAGCAAAGCTATATGTATGAACTTCTACAATACCAGGGGGAAAAAAATAGAAGCAGAGGTTAACAAACCTTACAGATTGTATAAATAATGTTATTTATCCATTTAAAATGACATTTAAGAAGACATAGACATCTCCATAGAGATGTAGAGAAGGATTCTATAATGGTAGATGGATCCAATGCCCTTTATGGAAGCACATCTTCCTGCCCCTCTGAATCTTGCGACTGCAGGTGCAGACCCTGTAGATGCCTGATAAAGCTTCCAGTGTTACACAGTGCCGCCGTTGCCCAGCAAGTGTGTCTGCTGCTGTTGTGACACTAGATGTGATGTGCTTTCACTTTAGTGTCACATCTCTTACATTGAGGTCCCCAAATTGTACAACCTTATCTTCTCAACTGGGTCAAAAACATTAAATGGTAAAGATGTTATGTTGACCTTTATCCTTATGCTGTGTTCCAAATCATCACACTCCTCCCAACACTGTTTGACCAAAAGTATGTGTCCAGTTCTAACTTGTTTAAGTTAGATTTTCTTCAAAAGCCCTGCAGTTTCTTATGCAAATCAACCCCACTGGGTCTGACTCTATGCATGCCCATGCATGCCTGAATCCTACAGTGACAAGAACTACTTAGGCACAAATTATGACCCGCTGATGTGAAAAGAATATTTTGTTAAGTGGTGAGATGTGATGCTCTTATTTGAACAATGTTTTTATATTTTATACTTATATTTTATGTAAAATATGATGTAATATATAAAATATATTGTAAAATACAGGAAAATGAAAATCAATTTTCATTAGCAAAAATCAGTCACTGATATCTGTTCATTTCTTGACAGTTCTTGAGTTATGCCTTTATGTGTTATTCTTTTTTTTCATTTAATTTAAAAATTACTAATATAAGGTCTGTTTGAAACCATTGGAATATTTATATATAAAAAGTTGATAATCTTATTCTGTCCAATCCATTTTTCCTCCTCTGAAAAACAAATCTTAGTAGTTTGATGTATAGGTTTCCTCACATTTCTCTTTTTCTTCCTGTTTATACAAATAAACCTAAATTCACATCCTTATATGTGGAGAATCTGTGTGTGTATTGGAATCACCCTATACACACGAATTTGAAACTTGTTTTTTTCACTTACTAACTCATCTGGACATCTCTTCTGCTCATCTAATATGGATCCCACCAATTATATTTATAGTAGCACAATATCCTGCAGTATAAGTGATTCGTAGTTAAATTGACTTAGACTTTTCCATTCTAAGAAAAGTCTAAATTTCTAGGCAGGGCCTTAAAAGCACTAATGATCACAAACTTCTTGAGAGAAAGTCCATATCTTATCCATATCTTATCTATTTTGTTATAGCAAGGAGTTTAGTACATATGTATGAAAAAGCCTATTTCTGGGGAAAAAAAATCTACCAAATACATGTATTCCTTTAGTGTCAGAAGCTAGAATTAATTTTACATGTCTCCTTTGTAATTACTTGAGTAGTTTCCTAATGAATCATAAATAAGAACCATTATTATACTGGATGCCATGAAAAAGGCTCAAATTGAGGAATGAGAATAAAACCTTTTGAACAGATACTCAGAAGTGAATTTATTATGCAAATTTTATATATTAAAGGCTTTGATGCATCTTCTAAATTGCTTCTAAAAGATATTGCTCATGTTTAAAACACTTCTATCTGCAGATTAAAATCTTTAAGCCTGAAGTATCATGGTGTCTGCAACTAACTTTCAAATGGTTCAGCAAAAAATTATACATATCATGTATGTGTATATATATATATATATATATATATATATATATAAAATCACATATGTGTGTATACATAAACACACAGATATACATATGCATATACAGAGAGAGAAAGCAAATTGGACAAATGTTAACAATTAATGACTATAAATTAGAGGTACTTGGATCTTCATTGTACTATACTTTTACATTTTTTGAAAGTTTGAAAATTAGCAAAAGAAAATATTAGGAAAAAGAATGCCAACAGTGTTTGAAATCATGAATTTTAAAACAAATCTCAATAACCCTAGTATTAAAATAATTTTGAAAAGATCTTCCATGATTCAAAAAAAATGGTATACAATTTTAGCTTTTTACTTCTTTAGTTATAAAGATGAGTATTTGTCATATGTTTCCAAGAACTTTAACTTTCCCTTTTATGAATGGTCTTTGTCCATGCCTCTGTGGAAGGCGTATTTCTTAAGAGCCTTTTATAAATGATATAAGTGTATTGATTTGAAAATTTGAAAGTGGAAGTCACTCAGTCATGTCCAACTCTCTGTGACCCCATGGACTATACAGTCCATGTAATTCTCCAGGCCAGAATACTGGAGTGGGTAGCCTTTCCCTTCTCCAGGGAATCTTCCCAACCCAGGGATCAAATTCAGGACTCCCACACTGCAGGCAGATTCTTTGCAAGCTGAGCCACAAGAGAAGGCCACGAATACTGGAGTGAGTAGCCTATTCCTTCTCCAGGGGATCTTCCTGACCCAGGAATCGAACCAGGGTCTCCTATATTGCAGGCAGATTCTTTACCAACTGAGCTATCAGGGAAGCCCCTAAGTATATTGATACTTTGTGGTATATAAACAGATAACTCTCAAACATATGTCATATGAGAATTTTATATATTAAAGTACAATAACCAATGGAAAAGGGAAAAATTGGAAAAGTTGGCAAATTCTCACATACACATATGTGAGATTTTTACCATATCTCACACTATTTTAATTACCAAAATTAAGGATATATAACTAAGTTGATTGCAAAAAAAGTGTGAAATCTTAAGAACCATTAAAACAAATACAGATAATTATTAGTTGATCTTGGGACTGGGAAGAACTTTCCATAAAAATGATGGCAGAAAGAACAAAGAAAAATCTGGCAATCTATTTGATTATATACAAATCTAAAAAAAACTGTATGTAGATAAACACCAAAGAATTGAAGTCCTTAAAATATCCTCTGGAGAAGGAAATGGCAACCCACTCCAGTATGCTTGCCTGGAAAATCCTATGGACAGAGGAGCCTGGTGGGCTACAGGCCATGGGGTTGCAAAGAGTTGGACATGACTGAGTGCCTGAACACACACACACACACACACAAATATTAAAAAAAGAAAACTGTCTATAGACAAACACCAAAGAACTGAAATCCTTATAAAGAGCACTCGAAATCAATAAAAACAATAATGTTACAACAGAGAGAAACATAAAAAGAACAAAAACACAGAAGAAAGAAAATTCAAGTCATGAAAGAAAAACTCTAAATGCCTTTAAAACATCGGAACAGATATTTTAAAATGGAGAATGCAGGGCATTTGTTCAGTTGGCTATGGCAGTTTGTATGAGTGGGATTCAGCTTCAGCTGATGATGATCCAGAAAACTGGCAATAATACTTTTGGAAATGTTAATGTAATACTCAACTCTCTGTTAGCAAAAGCATGGCAGGCAAGAGGGCAGATTATCCAGCCATATTTGGCATTGGTCAGACCCTTATTAAAGTAATGCAATCAATATGGAGTTCCACCCTTTAACATGCATGTGGGAAAACTATAGAGGATCTCCTAAGAGGCATGGCCAAAATGATTACAGAGAAAGTCAAACTGATGGGGGAGATTAAGGGGATTGTATTTATTTAGTCTAGAGAGGAAAAGCTAAATAGCAAATGCATAGTTCTTTTCAATTATATAAGTATGTGAATAAAAATGGTTATCCTGAGGAAAGCTGGATTATTCCATCTGTATGATAGACAACAAGCGAAGAGGAATATGCTTAAATTACACCAAGAGACTCTAATTAACTTTAGGCCTTGCAAAACTGCAGGGCAGACTAACAAAGAAACTAAGGAACTCTTGCCTTTGTATATCTTTCTGAGCAATTTAGACAACTGCCCATCTTGTGGCTTAGTTATAGAATAGCAGGTGGCTGGGTCCTTGATTAGAATTATAGGTTTATAGAATCTTAGAACTGAAAAATAGCTTCAGTAGATTAAAGTTTCTCATTTGTATGTTCTATAGATTTCTGTTACCACTCACCAATAGCATATACAAAGGAGAGAGTAGGATATAAAGTGCTAAAAATTACAGTTCTTTCATGGGCAAATGACTGGAGCTTTTTAAAGCATCTACTCAGACAATGTGAACAAATCTTAGATATCTGGTAGGAAAAAACAAACGGTAAATTGGGTTTGGGGGGGATAGTACTGTGATTCTTAAGCTTTTTCCAGATTAGATAAAAGCTAGCATTTATCCCCCCCCCAAAATGCAAATAGTTACATGCACACTGCAGATGGTGGCTGCAGCCATAAAATTAAAAGACACTTACTCCTTGGAAGGAAAGTTATGACCAACCTAGATAACATATTAAAAAGCAGAGACATTACTTTGCCAACAAAGGTCCGTCTAGTCAAGGCTATGGTTTTTCCAGTAGTCATGTATGGATGTGAGAGTTGGACTGTGAAGAAAGCTGAGTGCCGAAGAATTGCTGCTTTTGAACTGTGGTGTTTAAGAAGACTCTTGAGAGTCCCCTGGACTGCAAGGAGATCCAATCAATCCATCCTAAAGGAGATCAGTCCTGGGTGTTCATTGGAAGGACTGATGTTGAAGCTGAAACTCCAATACTTTGGCCACCTCATGCGCGAAGAGTTGACTCACTGGAAACGAGTCTGATGCTGGGAAGGAATGGGGGCAGGAGGAGAAGGGGATGACAGAGGATGAGATGGCTGGATGGCATCATCGACTCGATGGACATGCGTTTGGGTAAACTCCAGGAGTTGGTGATGGACAGGAAGGCCTGGTGTGCTGCGGTTCATGGGGTCGCAAAGAGTCAGACACGACTGAGCGACTGAACTGAGCTGAATTGAACGTGCACACAGGTCCCCAAACATAGAGGCCAAGGTGGAGGTAGGGTGATATAGTGGTTAAGAGCACAGCAAATGGACTTCCTATATCTGTATTGAAATCCTGCCTTTTCCAATTACTAACTTTACAATCTTAAGAATCTTAATTTCTCCATGTCTATTTCCTCATTTCTAAAATAGAAATGGGGACTTCCCTTGTGGCTCAACTGGTAAAATAGGGATAACTTATATTCTGGAATATTTTGATAAACATCAATTAAGTAACAAAAGTAAATTAAAAAATATTTTTAAGTAAATGGCATGACACAAATCTGATGGTATAGAAAAATTGTAATTAGTAGTAAAATTCATTCAATAGGTAATGATTGATTGACGTTAAAAAATGAAAACGAGTAAAATGCATTCCTTTCACTTAGTAATTAATACTTACTTTCAATAATTTTTTCCTGTTCTTTATATATATGTGTATTTGTGTAAGATTGATGTGAGTCCTTGTGTACAGGTAGCGATAGATATATGGTATTTATTATTGTAGGTCATGATCAAAATGCTTGTAGTCATTATAGGTTATTACTTTTGATTTTTTTATCCCTTTTAAAATTATTTTCTAGTGTGTTCTATTGGAACATAATACATATCCCCACCTCATTTCAAGTTATTTTGAAATAACATGACACCACTTTGTACGTAAGGCAACAACCCAACAATATACTTCCATCCACCCTCTCAGCCTTGGTGCCATGAACCTTATACATTTTACTTCTACACATGTTACCAACCCTACAACACATTGCTGTCTTTTTTGCTTTAAATGGTCAACTTTCCACCAAATAAGCTGAGAAAAAGAAAAAAAAAACCTCCACATATATTATCTCTGGTATGCTTCAGTATTTCCTGTAGAACTGAGCCTCTATGCTCCATGGTCCTCCCTCAACCTAAAGAATTTCCTTTAGCATGCTCTATAGTGAGAGCCTTCTGGCAATGACCCTTTCACCCTTAACAATCTAAAAACCTCTCTCTCTCATTCCCACAATTGAAGCACATCTTTCCTGGTTATAAAACTGCAGACTGACAATCCCCCTTCCTCAGCACCTCAAAGATGTTATTCCATTGCCATCTGGCCTGCTTTGGTTTTGCTGAAAAGCAAATATCCCTGTCTTTGTTTCTCTGTGTACAATGTCCCCTCTTAACTCATTGCATATGGTTTTCTCTTTATCCTTGGTTTTCAGTAATTAGACCATAATATACCCCGGTGTTATTTGGCTTGTATTCTTTCTGCTTGAAATTCACGGAGTTTCTTGACTTTTGGAGTGGATATTTTAAATCAAATTAGAAAGTTGTTCAGTCATTGGCCCTTAAAATATTTTCTGTCTCTCCTCTCCTGAGATTTCAGTTGTGTGTCTAGTGGGACATTTGATTTGACCCCTTAGGTCACTGATGTACTCTGTTCTTTTTTCCTTTCAATCATTTTTTTTTTGCTCTGGAAAATCTTTACTGATCTGTTTTTAATTCCACTGATGATTTCTTCTGAAGTGTATAGTGCTTTGTGTTTGGATTGTCTGAGAAGCAAATGCAAAGATGGGATTCGATTTCCAAAAGCTATGTTGGGAAAATATCTGTGAAGGATAAAAGATGCTGCTACTGCTGCTGCTAAGTCGCTTCAGTCGTGTCCGACTCTGTGCGACCCCATAGACGGCAGCCCGCCAGACTCCGCCATCCCTGGGATTCTCCAGGCAAGAATACTGGAGTGGGTTGCCATTTCCTTCTCCAGTGCATGAACAGGAAAAGTGAAAGTGAAGTCGCTCAGTCATGTCTGACTCTTAGCGACCCCATGGACTACAACCTACTAGGCTCCTCCGTCCATGGGATTTTCCAGGCAAGAGTACTGGAGTGGGGTGCCATTGCCTTCTCCAGGATAAAAGATGAGGGAGCAGAAAAAAAAGAGAGAGAGAGAGAGAGAACCTTCAGATTGTAAAGTTTGGTGCCTGTGAAAGAGATGAAAAGGATATGGAAAAATGATTGTATGGGAAATTTAGACTTTGTTACCCAGAAGTAAAAAAGTTTTGGTAGGCTGATGGAAATTTCTCAATGAAAAGTAACCCACTGGAGAGTTCCTAGAACTCACAGGAAAGGGCCTTTTTACCTCTGTCATTCAGTCTTTGGCTGGGAGTGGCCTGTAGGAGGCTTGGCTTTTGTATGACTGCCATGAAAGATCCAGAGAACAGTTGCTGGGATCTTAGTTTTGTTCCATACAGCAGGTCTGAACAGCACCCATTTATGATTAACCTAGTGTTGTTAGGCCCATCTAATTATTTTTAATTTCAGATATTCTGTTTTTAGTGCTATAATTTTCCTTTTGGCTCTTTTTAATGTTTTTGTTTTTTTCCTTAAAACCCCTATCCATTTATTACATTTATTTTTTCTTTAATAGATTTGTAATAGTTAAAAATAATTGTCGTTCTTCAGTCACTAAGTTGTGTCCAGCTCTTCACAACCTCATGAACTGCAGCACAACACGCTTCTCTGTCCATCACTATCTCCCTGAGTTTGCTCAAACTCATGTCCATTGAGTCAGTGATGCCATCCAACCATCTCATCCTCTGTTGCCCCCTTCTCCTGTTGCCCTCCTTTTCCCCAGCATCAGAGTCTTTTTCAGTGAGTCAGTTCTTTACATCAGGTGGCCAAAGTATTGGAACTTCAGCTTCCGCATCAGTCCTTCCAATCATATTCAGGGTTGATTTCCTTTAGGATTGACTGGTTTGATTTCCTTGCAGTCCTAGGGACTCTCAAGAGTCTTCTCCAGCACCATAGTTTGAAAGCGTCAATTCTTCAGTGCTCAGCCTTCTTTATGGTCCAAATCTCACACCCATATATGACTACTGGAAAAGCCATAGCTTTGACTATACAGACATTTGTTGGCAAAATGGTGCCTCTGCTTTTTAAAACACTGTCTAGATTTGACATAACTATTCTTCAAAGGAGCAGGTGTCTTTTAATTTCGTGGCTTCAGTCACCTCCCGCATTGATTGTGGAGCCCAAGAAAATGAAATCTGACACTGTTTCCACATTTTCCCTATCTATTTGCCATGAAGTGATGGGACCAGATGCCATGATCTTAGTTTTTTGAATGTTGAGTTTTAAGCCAGCTTTTTCACTCACCTCTTTCACCTTCATCAAGAGGCTCTTTGAGTGCCTCTTCATTTTCTGCCATTAAAGTGGTATCATCTGCATATCTGAGGTTGTTGATATTCCTCCTGGCAATCTTGATTCCAGCTTGTGATTCATCTAGCCTTGCATTTCACCTGATGTACTCTGCATATAAGTTAAATAAACAGGGTGACAATATACAGCTTAGATGTACTCCTTTCCCGATTTGTCACCAGTCTGTTGTTCCATGTCTGGTTTGAACTGTTACTTCTTGTCCTGCATACAGATTTCTCAGAAGGCAGGTAAGGTGGTCTGGTATTCCTATCTCTTTCAGAATATTTCAGTTTGTTGTGATCCACAAAGTCAAAGGCTTTAGCATAGTCAATGAAGCAAAAGTAGGTGTTTTTTTGAAATTCCCTTACTTTTTCTATGATCCAGTGTATGCTGGCAGTTTGATCTCTGGTTTCTCTGCCTTTTCTGAATCCAGCTTGTACATCTGGAAGTTCTTGGTTCACATACCACTGAAGTCTAGCTTGAAAGATTTTGAGCAAAATCTTGCTGGCATGTGAAATGAGTGCAATTGTACAGTAATTTGAACATTCTTTGGCATTGCTTTTCTTTGGGATTGGAATAAAAACTGACCTTTTCCAGTCCTGTGGCCACTGCTGAGTTTTCTGTATTTGCTGGCTTAATGAATGCAGAACTTTAACAGCATCATCTTCTTTTAAGATTTGAAATAGCTCAGCTGGAATTCCATCACCTCCACTAGCTTTGTTCATAGTAACACTTCCTAAGGTCCCCTTGATTTCTTACTCCAGGATGTCTGGCTCTAGGTGAGAGACCACATCATCATGGTTGATGGTGCCATTAAGAGCTTTTTTGTATAGTTCTTCTGTGTATTCTGGCCACTTTTCTTAATCTCTTCTGCTTCTGTTAGGTCCTATCCATTTTTGTCGTTTATTGTGTCTATCTTTGTATGAAGTGTTCCCTTGGTAACTCCAGTTTTCTTAAAGAGATCTCTAGTCTTTCCCATTCTATTGTTTTCCTCTATTTCTTTGCATTGGTCACTTATAAAGGCTTTCTTATCTCTCCTTGCTATTAACTCTGTATTCAGTATCTTTCCCTTTCTCCTTTGACTTTAGCTTCTCTTCTTTTCTCAGCTATTTGTAAGGCATCCTCAGACAACCATTTTGCCTTGCATTTCTTTTTCTTGGGAATGGTTTTGGCCATCACCTCCTGTACAATGTTATGAACCTCTGTCCATAGTTCTTCAGGCAGTCTGTCTACCAGATCTAGTCCCTTGAATCTATTTGTCAACTCCACTGTATAATCATAAGGGGTTTGATTTAGGTCATAACTGAATGACCTAGTGGTTTTCCCTATTTTCTTCAATCTGAGCCTGAATTTTGCAATAAGGAGCTGATAATCTTAGCCACAGTCAGTTCCTGGTCTTATTTTTGCTGACTGTGTAGAGCTTCTCCATCTTTGGCTGCAAAGAATGTAATCAATCTAATTTCGGTATTCACCATCTGCTGATGTCCATGTTTTAGAATCATCTCGTGTTGCTGGAAGAGGGTATTTGCTATGACCAGTGTGTTCTCTAGGCAAAATTGTGTTAGCTTTTGCCCTGCTTCATTTTGTACTCCAAGGTCAAACTTGCCTGTTTTCAAGGTATCTCTTGACTTCCTACTTTTGCATTCCAGTCCCCTATGATGAAAAGGGGGAAAATAATTAGTTTATTAATAAAAATCTTTGTCTGATAATTCCAATAGTTAGATCATCTGTCAGTCTGAACTGGCTATGTTTTTCTTCTTAAATATTGTCACATTTTCCTTTTTCTTTGCCTGTCTCATTATTTCTTACTGTTTTCTAGATATAGAAAAGAACATTGGAGACTGGGGTACATTATTTTTTGTTTGTTTTATTGTCCAGAGAGTGTAAATTCTTTTCTTTTGTTTTTTGATTACAATTAGGGACTAGTAATTCATCTCTTTCCTATAGGGGTGTTCAGCTGGTGCTGAATCACAGCTTTCATTATGGGGTCGCACAGAGTCGGACACGACTGAAGCGACTTAGCAGCAGCAGCAGCAGCATGATTAACCACATTCCCGACTTCCTTCACAGACTTTTTGACCTTGTCAGTTATTTGAGCTGGGAGGAGGTTAGGCTGTAGTTTCATCTTTGAATCAAAATCTGGAGGATCCCTAGAATTTGAGCATCATGAGAATGTGAGAGACTTTGTAATTATGTTTTTTCTTCCAGTCTCCCTCTCATTATAATCTGGGGGTATGTCAAGGAGAACACTGTCAGACTGAGCAATTAGTTTTTCATCTAGGACTCAATCAGGCTCTAGTCTTCTCTGCTAGGCTTCACTGTTGGATAACATTTGTCTGATTTCTTTTTCACTCAAAACATCTCAAACTACAACAAGCTGGCTCCTCCGTCCTCCTCTACCCAGATCATGTGCTCACACCTGGATGTGGGAACTTACTCTGTTTATCTAAGAAGGCATACTCTCTGAAATTCAATTCATCAAGTCTTCCTTGCACCTGCCACTCTTTGCACATCTCACAGAGAAGTATGATTTTTATTTTGCCTAAATATTTCTTATGATTGCCATATAAGAAAAGGTCTTTTGTGTCTGTGTAAGATTACCTGGAAACAGAACTATGTTACAGTTTATTGATACATAGTAGATGAAGACTTACAGCTCACTTATCTATAGTTGAGCTTGAAGCTATTTAGTATTGATATAATATTAAATATTATTTATTAAGATTTGGTATCCAGAGAGGTTGAAGGGTCTGCAGGGTCTGAGGTTTGCTTATTTCACATCTCCCTTTGGCCTGATGCTTCCTGTTGCTCCTTCCCACTAGTAAGTGGTGATCTAGGGAGGATGATCACTCCCTCTTGTGTGTTTTCTCAGTGCTCTCTGAGTAACATTTAAACTCACATATTTTTGCTTGGCTATTATTGTCCCTCCCCAGAAAGCACTTTTCCTCTTTTTCTACTACAATGAACTCCAGAACCCACTTCATGCATACTCTCCTTTGAGAATCCTTTCCAAAGTCTTTAAAGTTTGAAGTTTTTCTTAAACTTTGTCTGCTAAAGGACAAGAAAATACTTTGTTTTGTAGGCCCTTCTCTGTCAGCACTATTCAACTCAGCTAGTGAGGTAAGAAAGCTGCAGTTCACAAGACTTTCTTGGTCATTCTTGCTGTCTTGCAGGTTCCAAGATCACTACACTACAGATAAGATGTAAATGAATAAGCACGGCTATGTCCCCATAAAATTTAATTTACCAAAACAGCCAGATTGTAGTTTGCTGACACTTTTCCTAAAGAATTAGTAGACCCACATAATTGTGCTTGTCGAATTGTAAGGTGGTTGATTATTCATTTGGGCTACTTTGAACACAGTTAATGCGCAGTGTACTCTGTTACTAGCATGTATGTTGGGCACACAGTAATTCTTTGCAGTATAAATGAAAAAAGGAAGAAATGGAGGAAAATGTAAGATGACTGTGCAGATGGAGAGACAGAAGAAAATGAAAAAAATAGCTGCCTTTGATAAACAATGCTGGTTCCCATACCAGATGAGCCCTTCAATGTCAGGTCTCAGTTTCTTAACACAACAAAGATTAATTTCTTATATCATGTGAGTGAGCGAGCTAAGTCATTTCAGTCATGTCTGACTCTTTGCGAGCCCATGGACTGTAGCCCACCAGGCTCTTCAGTCTGTGGAATTCTTCAGGCATGAATACTGAAGTGGGTTGCCATGCCCTCCTCCAGGGGATTTTCCCAACCCTGTGATTGAACCTGTGCCTCATGTCTCTTGCATTGACAGGTGGGCTCTTTACAACTAGTACCACCTGGCAAGCCCTACTTACCTCATAGTTCAGTGTGAAATGGTAGGGTTCAGTGGCATAGACTCTGTTCTACACAATCATTCAGGAACCCAAGTCCTTCCATCTAAAGTCTCCACCATCTACTCTAGGTCCATTCAGATAAGAAAAGAGAGCAAAGGTCATGAGTAGGAGGTTCTAATGGCCCAGGACTGGAAATGGTACCCATCGCTTCTATATATGTTCTGTTGTCAAGATCTACGCCATAGGTACCCTGCTATGGTTTAAAATTAACAACAACAAAAAAAGAGTCTGAAACATTTTTCCTAACTCTGTGCCTGGCAAGAAGAAGGGGTTATGGCTATTGGTAAGCACTAGCAATATAGTTTGGGTTGCATTGAATGAAGGCAATGAGAGAATAAAGCTGTTGAGATGAGAAAGCAATCAAAAGACACTTCCCAGAGAGAGGGAGCAGCATTTCCAACAATAGCATACAGGTTAACTTTCTCAATAGACATTGCAGCCCTTGTAAAGGCTATCATTTGCAAACATATAAACTATCTTAGATAAATATAATTGTGTGCCAGTGTGGGAAAAAAATCCTCAAAACTATGATTGGCCACACTTCAAGATACATTGAAACAATATGACAGATGTGTGGGAAGGCACCTGCCCTCAGTCTGGGTGAGGTTACAGGCACTGGATTTGGTTATTTTGAAGCCCACAGTATAATTATCAGTCTCTGAAAACAATTTTATCCTAATTTAATCTTAATTACATTGAGTCTCTTTCTCAGTAGCTGCAATTAAGTCCTTTAGAATAATCCCACTGGCCATTTCTCAGAGTTATTGAGAGTGTTTTCTTATCAGAGCTGGTGGGAAATAGTGATAGGAATGGGAAGGTAGAGATCTTACATATAAGAAAGCAGTTTATAAAGAATAAAAGAAAGATACTGATCATGTAAAATGTGTAGTTATTAAAGGATTATTATTATCATTATTTTAGTTTATTTATTGCAGTTGAATTGTTATGGAGTTGAAATACCAGTCATTATACCTGCCTAAGGGAGATTAAGCCATGAGAACTTTTTTTTAATGAAGGGATTACAGGAAAGCTGTTTTCCTGAGGATGCAAAACAGGATTGTGGGTCCCTTCCAAAATTCTATTTCCTTTAAAAATCTGGTTTCAAGATGGCTTTCCAGAAGAGTAGATAATTTGGATATTTTGTAAGTAAGTTCCTGGGCCTGAATTGCCATTGTCAATGCAGTGGTTGGTGAACAAATGAAAAGTATCTGCAATTACATTCAGGTTCTGGAGCTGAGGCAGCTTGAAGAAAGCCACTAAAGGGGTTGGAAGAAAACCATTGCCCTTTCATTTACAAAAGGATGAGGCATCTCCACTGAAGCCTTGGTTTCTTAAACAGGCCCTGGGACTCCATCCTGACAGCTCACAAAGTATCTTAACACAGTCTCTCTTGCAGTCTCTAGCAAGGTCACCAGCTTTTCACGATTACTGTCATGGCTGTGGCTCCCTTGGCAGGATGTACAATCCTTACTGCCATAGAGCCTGGATATATTTAGCTCAGTAACCATGCTTAGGAGTTGGGCAGAATGGGTTGTCATGACTTCTGGTTTCTGTCCTGCCTTTTCTTTTAGGATGTGAGTTATCTTGGCTGACACTGAAGAATGAAAGAATGCAGATGCAGTTTGGGTGAGTGAAAGCTATAAATTTTTTCATGATTGTTAAATTCTCATTTTATACGTTCAAGGAATGGGCATGTGTGTTGAAGAATGTAAAATTTTCTGTTACAAAAGATTAAAATGACATGTTTATGTGTGCTATCAGCCAATGATTATGCTAACCAAAGAAAGGAAACATTAAATAGCTAGTTGAGAATTGATTTCACTTTGGAAAGTAGAAATCCATGAGAAGAGTTCTAAGGAAAGTGTGAGCTGTATTAACTGGGTGCTTGGAAACACAGTAAGCTCTCAATAGATGATAGTCATTAATAAAAAACTTTAGTTAACATTGACTGAGTGCTCATTATGTACCAAAACCTGTTCAAATGACTCTATGACATAATAACTCTATAATATAGGCAGATTATACCCATTTTACAGGGTATAATGAAACCAAGGCATAGATAATCTATAGATCTTATCTAGGTTCACAAAAGAAGCTCAGAGTTAGAATTCAGTTCCAGCCACCTTGACTCCAGAGCCTCATCTGCGAACCTTTCCTATATTCTATTGCCCACCAACCTGGCATATGGTCTGCTTTCCTACGCTTTTATTTTTTTAATTTTTAAATTTTATCTATTTTTTTCTATCCTTCTTCAATTCTTTCACCATTTAGGTTGTTACAGAATATTGAGCAGTTTCCTGTGCTATTGGAGAAGGAAATGGCAGCCTACTCCAGTATTCTTGCCTGGAGAATCCCATGGACGGAGGAGCCTGGTAGGCTGCAATCTGTGGGGTTGCAAAGAGTCGGACACAACTGAGCGACTTCACTTCACTTCATACTTCCTGTGCTATACAGTAGGTCCTTGTTGATTATGTATTTTACTTACTTATTTTTTTAAAAGATTTTTGACGTGGACTGTTTCTAGAGTCTTTATTGACTCTATTACAGCATTGCTTCTGTTTTACATTTTGATATTTTGGACATGAGGCTTGTGGGGTCTTAGCTCCCCAATCAGGGATCGAACCAGCACCCCTTGCATTGGAAGGTGAAGTCTTTTTTATTTTACTTTTTTTAAATCAGTTTATTTATCTATTTTTTAACTTTACAATATTGTATTTGTTTTGCCATATATTGACATGAATCCACCATGGGTGTACATGTGTTCCCCATAAGTCTTAATGACTGGACCACGAGGGAAGTTCCGGCTTTTCTTTTTTCTGGGTTTTCAGGATGTAGTTCTAAGAGAAAGAGGGAACTGCCCTTTCTTAGGTGATACCCACAGCTTTTCTACTCCTGTTCAGACAGCAGCCCTGCCTCCAGAAGGAAAGGGCAACCTACTCATTGAGGAGGCTCTGAGTCTGCAGCCCATGCTGAGTCAGGGTATCTGGAGGAGGTAAGGAGGATGTAGGCTAGTGGAGAAAGAGGAAATGAAAGGCTTTCTCTCCTCTCCAAATTTCCCCAAAGAGCTCCAGCACAGACTAGTTGGAATAGCTGCTTTGGAGCAGGTTGAAGAAACTTTTTCTACTAAGAATAATTAAACCACAAATAACTTCCCCCACATCCTTAGCCACACACATTCATGCACACACATATGTAGAGTACACATTTGAATTTTTATATTTCAAACATTAAGCAGTTGAGAACTCTTCACATTGTGGCTGCACTGAGCAGATGAAAATCATTACAGCTTAAATGTTTCTGCTTTTTTTGCACAGAGAGTAAGAGAAGTGATGGTCTAAGATGTATAGCAGAGTATTTTTCAGCTTTGGCTTCAAACCACTTTTAGAAAAAACTTAGAGGTATACTCATGCAAGCATGATATTGGTTATTTAAATGAAAAAGACTGACTTTTAAGAAGTGTGCCAAAGTGTGTTCATATCGATGAAAGCTATCTCTTCCTGTAGTCAAGATTGGAAAGCCGTGTACTTGTCCCGATGTTTTTATCGTGGCCAAGCAGATTTTCTTTAAATATTTTAGAGAACCTGATCAATATTCTTTCCAAGTGATCTTGGTTGGTAACAGATGGTTGCCCTTTGAAGACAAATTTCATTTTTTTAATAGTAGGAAATAATCAGGAGCTGAGTCTGTAGAAAAACATCAGTGATTTTAAAAAAGGCCATAGATTTTTGATGAAACATAGGGTGTGACTATATGAATCAGATTAAATTTGATTGTGTAAGGTTATTGCTGTAAATGTGATTTCCAAAAAAGCAAGTGCTATATCAACAAAAATTGTGACAATGTTGAGTTTGTGGTCTCTTGACCTAATAGCAATTTTTTGTATGTTTGAATTCACTTAAGTGTTTATAAGACTCCATTTCAAATTTTATAGCCATATGATATATATATTTGAACAATAGCTCTTAATTTATATTCAGATTTAATAGTAGGAAAAATTATGTTCTAACATTGTCTGATAATAAGAAAAGTCAAATTAAGTCAGCACTTCGGATTTTACGACAAAACAATATCTTTTTTTGCTATACCTTACTATAATCCTTTAAGGAGTTTTCAGAATGGATAGGAATAATGCAGAGTTACCCCAAACAGAAGATAATTTATGGAGTTATCTTGGTAGCTTGATATATGAGTAGCAAGTCCTTTTTCCTATAGCACAGGGGAAAAAATGAACATACTTGAAACTTTTATAATAAAACTTCATTTTTGTTATTGCTGCTAGATTTAAAATTTCTAAGAGATATCCTACAGTTTTAAATTTTAATACTAGTAAAAAGTTCACATTTTATGCTTTTTACCCCTGGGTTCAATTTTGGGAAATGGTAGTTGTTGCCAAATGACATGGGAGAGAGGAAAGCCCTGAGCTAGGAGTGACAGAGTAGGGCATGATCCTTTCTATATGTTTGTTATTGCTATATTTGTACTGGTGAACAAGGTACCCCTGTCTCTGGGCCCTAGTAATCACATCATTAAAAATGAATAGAATAAACTACAAGATGTCAAATAGTTCTGCTCAGTTTTAACCTTTGGTCACTTAGTGTTCTCTAAAGTCATAAACTGGGGGTTTTGTGGTTTTGATGACACAGATATCTGAAGGCTCTGTCTTACTTGTCATCTGGCATTAAAGAAAAGAGCCAGCTCAGCAAACCTGTTTTGTCTTCCCTCACTGTCTGAGCTCGGAGAGGGAATGACCTACCCAAGCTAAACAGGGTCATTACTCTCCTGGTGAGGCAACTTAACAACAGCTTTTCTGTTTCCTGGTTGACATACCCAGGAATTATCATCATTATATGCTTCATGTATTGCATAACTGATGCATTGTAGTATATTTGGAGTATTTTGCAATGCTGCCTTTCTCTTGGTGGTTTTAAACCATAGAACCACTATGAAAAATCAAGTCTCTCTCATATATACATATATATAATTGGCTTTGAAGATCTATCTAATTATAATCATTCACGTTGGACTAGGGCAATTCAGAACAAAGAATAGTTCATCATATTTGTGGTCATGAAATTGTAAATCGTTTACATTTTTTATTAGGTTACAAAAATATTATATATAAAACCCTTTTAGAAATCCCTGTGTTCCAACCCAATATCCAGGACTCTTTGCCCTATACCACAAATTTACAAAGTATTTGCTGAGTACAAAAGTAAATACAAATGTTTAGTATGACTCCTCAGATTACCAGAAAACCTTTGCAGATTCAGACACCATGGCACATAAATCTAACTGCTTCTACTCCTAGTTTTAAATGGGTTTCACAGGGACTAAACACTGAGGTGTCTGAATTACACATAGATGCTCAGCTTCCAGAAAGTGACTTGAATGATTAAATGGTAAATCTAGCTTGGCACATACAGCTTTTAAAAAACTTTCCACATTTTAGAGGTGGACAGTATTGCTTGACAATAGGAATTAATCATTGGTAATGTATACCAAAATTCAAATTCAGGAATATTAGTGTGTGTGTGTTGGGGAGGGGCGGTGGTGTTAAACTGGAATTGATCTTGGGATAAAAGGTTCATGAAAAAAGGCTCTTCAGTAAGATAACCTTTACTTTCAAACTGCAAGTTGTACATGAAGAATTTATGGTCCTAGCAGGCACTCAAGGAAAGCTTATGAAGCTGAATTAAAGCTGTTCATGGCCCGCTAACCCTGGGGGAAATGGGAATATACTTCAGTATACTTAAAAGAAAGTGTCAAAAATCTCTTAAATTTCAAGCAGTTTTTAGAGAGTTTTTCACGCTTTAGAGGTTTAGGGTTAAGCAAGTTCTTTTAATGTTTTTAAATTATGAACTGAACCCCTAGAAATAAGTAGTATATTAATCTTTTGCTTTCAATAGGGCTATATCTAAGATTCTATATGTCTATGTCTATTTATATCTATCATCTTTGCATCTTTCAAAGATGGCCATGAGTAGATTTGAGGCAAGGACAAGGGAGGAAGACAGAGAAGAGAAAAGCAGCAGTAACAGGAGGAAGTGGAAAGGAGACAAGGAGGAAGAAAGAGTGTTAAGCAAGAACTTCTGCCTATATGCTCAGTTGTGTGTCTGACTCTTTGTGACCCCTCCAGCAAGAATACTGGGTTGCCATTTCCTCCTCCAGGGGATCTTCCCAACCCAGGGGTCGAACCCGCGTCTCCTGCAGCCCCAGCATTGGCAGGCAGATTTTTTACCGCTTGAACCAACTGGGAAGCCCATGCAAGACCTTAGCCAATTTTTATGAACAATTTTTTTGTCTTGAATAAGTTTCTTTTTCTTTCTTTATGAGATGATACTGTTAAAAAATTATATTATGATGAGATCTGACTCAGCTTTTTTTTTTTTTAAGTAATATCAGTGTGTTTATTTATTCATTGATTTTCCTTCCCCAGAAAGGAAATCCTCATCTAGCTGTCAGACATCTGTTGTTAGTTTTCCTCTCTAGCTAAAGTGGAATCTTCCTGGATGTCCAGTAGTGAGCTACAAGACAAGCTGGCTTCCCCGTCTCTCTAGTCAGTGAATGCAGAAATTGGACCAGGGGCTCCAGGAGTTGAGAATTCCACTTTCTCCCTTGTGACTGCTGTAGTACTTTTTGATTCCGGACACTTGGATAAAAATGGCCCACCCAAATAGGAATGATTATCCTTTCAATAGGTGTATAGCTCTAAATTTGATTTGAATTATACACAGTTTTTGTGAAGGAGAGTTTATCAGTCATCTTTCTCTGGGTAATGTTGCACTAGTAAACCTCAAATATCCCGCACCTTACAGGAATAAAAGATAACATGATGGTCATGTTACATGTGGGTGGTAGGTCAGTTATGGCTCTGTTCCTCATCTTCTTCACCTTGACATCCAGGTTGGTAGAGCTTCATTGCGGTCATGGTAGACCTTGTGTCAGCGGGGAAAGAGAGAGGTGGTGGAACCTCACAACAGCTCTCAAAGCTTTTATATATGTCACTGCCACTGCTGTGTCATTTGCCAGAGAAAATCACATGATTGAAATTTGTAGGAATGTAAAATCCTCCCATGTGGAAACCCAGTGAATATTTTAAAAAATAATAATATCTAACAGTGAGAGTATGAGACACAACTATTTAAAGTTTTGTTTTCCATATGATCCAGTGATCCCACTCCTGGGCATAAATCCAGAAAAAACTCTAATTTGAAAAGATAACATGCACTACAATGTTCACAGCAGCACTATTTACAACACATGGAAAAACCTAAATGTCCAGAAACAGTGGGGTGCTTAAAGAAGATGTTGCATAGATGTGTGATGGACTATTACTCAGCCATAAAAAGAGTGAACTAAAGCCATTTGCAGCAATATGGATATACCTAGAAATTATATACTAAATGAAGTATGTCAGATCAGTTCAGTTCAGTTACTCAGTTGTGTTCGACTCTTTGCGACCCCATGAGCTGCAGCATGCCAGGCCTCTCTGTCCAACACCAACTCCTGGAAGCCACCCAAATCCATGTCCATTGAGTCGGTGATGCCATCCAACCATCTCATCCTCTGTCGTCCCCTTCTCCTCCTGCCCTCAATCTTACCCAGCATCAGGGTCTTTTCAAATGAATCAGCTCTTTGCATCAGGTGGTCAAAGTATTGGAGTTTCAGCTTCAGCATCAGTCCTTCCAATGACCACCCAGGACTGGTTTCCTTTAGGATGGACTGGTTGGATCTCCTTGTAGTCCAAGGGACTCTCAAGAGTCTTCTCCAACACCACAGTTCAAAAGCATCAATTCTAAAAAACAACAACAACAACAACAAAAGCATCCATTCTTCGGCACTCAGCTTTCTTCACAGTCCAACTTTCACATACATGACCACTGGAAAAACTATAGCCTTGACTAGACAGACCTTTGTTGGCAAAGTAATGTCTCTGCTTTTTAATATGCTGTCTAGGTTGGTCATAACTTTCCTTCCAAGGAGTAAGCATCTTTTAATTTCATGGCTGCAATTACCATCTGCAGTGATTTTGGAGCCCTGAAAAAGAAAGTCTATCACTGTTTCCACTCTTTCCCCATCTATTTCCCATGAAGTGTTGGGACCAGATGCCATGATCTTAGTTGAGCTTTAAGCCAACTTTTTCACTCTCTTCTTTCACTTTCATCAAGAGGCTCTTTAGTTCCTCTTCACTTTCTGCCATAAGGTTGGTGTCATCTGCATATCTGAGGTTATTGATATTTCTCCCAGCAATCTTGATTCTAGCTTGTGCTTCCTCCAGCCCAGCGTTTCTCATGATGTACTCTGCATATAAGTTAAATAAGCAGGGTGACAATATACAGCCTTGACATACTCCTTTTCCTATTTGGAACCAGTCTGTTGTTCCATGTCCAGTTCTAACTGTTGCTTCCTGAACTGCATACAGGTTTCTCAAGAGGCAGGTCAGGTGGTCTGGTATTCCCATCTCTTTCACAATTTTCCAGTTTATTGTGATCCACACAGTCAAAGACTTTGGCATAGTCAATAAAGCAGAAATAGATGTTTTTCTGGAACTCTCTTGCTTTTTCAATGATCCAGTGGATGTTGGCAATTTGATCTCTGGTTCCTCTGCCTTTTCTAAAACCAGCTTGAACATCTGGAAGTTCACGGTTCACGTATTGCTGAAGCCTGGCTTGGAGAATTTTGAGCATTACTTTACTAACGTGTAGGATGAGTGCAATTGTGCGGTAGTTTGAGCATTCTTTGGCATTTCCTTTCTTTGGGATTGGAGTGAAAACTGACCTTTTCCAGTCCTGTGGCCACTGCTGAGTTTTCCACATTTGCTGACATATTGAATGCATCACTTTCACAGCATCATCTTTCAGGATTTGAAATAGCTCAACTGGAATTCCATCAACTCCACTAGCTTTGTTCGTAGTGATGCTTTCTAAGGCCCACTTGACTTCACGTTCCAGGATGTCTGGCTGTAGGTGAGTGATCACACCATCATGATTATCTGGGTCATGAAGATCTTTTTTGTACAGTTCTTCTGTGTAGTGTTGCCACCTCTTCTTAGTATCTTCTGCTTCTGTCAGGTCCATACCATTTTTGTCCTTTATTGAGTCCATCTTTGCATGAAGTGTTCCCTTGGTATCTCTAATTTTCTTGAATAGATCTCTAGTCTTTCCCATTCTGTTGTTTTCCTCTATTTCTTTGCATCGATCACTGAGAAAGGCTTTCTTATCTCTCCTTGCTATTCTTTGGAACTCTGCATTCAAATGGGTACATCTTTCCTTTTCTCCTTTGCTTTTCACTTCTCTTCTTTTCACAGCTATTTGTAAGGCCTCCTCAGACAGCCATTTTGCTTTTTTGCATTTCTTTTTCCTTGGGATGGTCTTGATCCCTGTCTCCTGTACAATGTCACAAACCTCTGTCCATAGTTCATCAGGCACTCTGTCTATTCAGATCTAGTCTCTTAAATCTCTTTGTCACTTTCACTATATAATCATAAGGGATTGATTTAGGTCATACCTGAATGGTTTAGTGGTTTTCCCCACTTTCTTCAATTTCAGTCTGAATTTGGCAATAAGGAGTTCATGATCCACAGTCAGCTCCTGGTCTTGTTTTTGCTGACTGCATAGATAGATAGAGAAAGTCAGATAGATAGATAGAGAAATACAAGTATTATATGATATCACTTATGTGTGGAATCTAAAAACAGTGATACAAAGGAACTTATTTACAAAACAGAAATATACTCATAGAAAACAAACTTAAATTGCTTCTCGGCCTTTTGGCTAAGATCAAGTGTAGAAAACAAACTTAACAATTGTCAGGCGAAACCAGGGTGGAAGCGGGGGAAGGTCCTACCATCTAGCACAAGGAACTGTATTCAACATCTTACAATAAATTATGATGAAAAGGAATCTGGAAAAGAGTATATATGTGTGAATATATTTGTAGGAATATAAGAATATATTTATATATTCTTTATATATACAGTCTTTTTATATTCTCTCTATATATACATTTACAAATATATATTTAACTGAATCGCTTTACTGTATACCAGAAACTAACACAAGATTATAAATCAATTATATTTCAATATTTTATACATATATATGTGTGTGTATATATATATATATATATATATATATATATATATATAAATAAAGTCTTGTTCTCTGCTTGGGAACTAAAATGGCATCCTAATCTTTGCCTTGCCACCTTTCTCATAATTTATGGCTTTACCCTTGTGATAACAACACAGAAAAGCTGGTGAGCAAGATTTGTGGGGAAAATCTTTTGTTGTCATTCAGGCTACCAAATATATTTCAATAAAAGAGTGTCATAAAGAGGCCTTCAAACTGTCTCCCCCAGGAAATCTTCCTGGATTAATCCAAAAATCTATTACTTACCAATTCCTTGTATTGATGGAGTAAGAGCAGTGGGAGTGCCCTTACTCCATCAATGAGCCCTTCTCTTTGTGGTCAATATAAAATAATGATAGACATATGTTTTACTGCCTGTTCCTTCTATTGTATTAGCCGTTATCTAAGAGAAGAGATTGCTGCACAGCACAGTAAAGTCGTTGCCTAACTGTGAAGTTCCTTAAAATCATACCATTCACTAACTTGGTTATCCTATTCACTCCTCAGAATGAGAAAATAATTTGATTTTAAGACCCTTCATCGCTTCGCTCTTTCTTTCTCAAGATATAGAGTAAACCATAGGCAACAGTTGCTCATTCACTCATCCTCATTCATCCAATATTCAGTAAATAATGAATGCCCATTATAGTCCATGCACTAAGCCAAGTGCTGAGTTGTGGCACCAGGAGCTTACAGTTTGTACCTCATGGACCTTCCTTTTGAGTGGTAATGACCCAGACAAATCAAATAATCACACATACTTATAAACCATGATGATCACTAGGAGGAAAATTTACAGGGTGCTCAAAGAACATATAGGAGACGTGACGTACTCTGTGTGTCTATGAAGCCTTCTCTGAGGACATGACAGTTGAGCTGAGATCTGGAGGAAGAATGGAAGTTAACTACATATATACAGAATGAAAGGAAAGCAACTTACAGGAGCTGCAGAGGCACGTGCAAAGGCCTGAGGTGGGAGGGAGGGAAAGAAAGGCCAGCTGGAGGGGGTGAAAAAACAAAGCAGCACACAGTGTTAGGGGGTTAAGTCTTTATCCAGTGAAAGGTCTTTAGGAGGGAGTGATGTGAAAAAATTAGAATTTTTAGATATCACTCTGGTTGGCATGTAAAATGGATTGGAGAGTGGCAAATGGATGGCAGGATACCAACATAAACTCTTTTGCAGTTATAGAGAGAAAAATTTCTGCTCAGCACAAAACTGGCATCTAAAAGTTGGATGACACACTGCTGATATTCTGGATCTCTTAGTTATAGCATTTACATTTAAAAACTCAATCCAGCAAGAAAATTAATCTAAGTTTGTCCATGGTTCATGATTTACAACACTATTCAAAATATAACTCAAGCCAAATATGCCAGTTACACCAGGAGTATAGGTTTATGGCCCTCTAATTACTTCAGTGATGGGCTATTTAGGAAGTCCATGAAGCTCTTGAAGTTCTGTGAAAATGGTGTGTGTTTATTATGCTTATATGTTATTCTAGGGAGAGAGTCCATAAATTTTATCAGATTCACAATCTCCCAAGCAGTTAAAAACCACTGGTTTGCACTATCACTTGACCAACCCATAGTTACTCTGTCACCAGGATGCAGGTGTGGGTCACATGTCTTGAAATCATGAAAAAAGGTCAACTGACTGCTGAAGATTTGAGCTCCTCTTTTTTAGTGCAAAGTGATTACTGGTAAGTTAGAGACTATTTCCTACTCCCTGGCATCTTTGGGAGGGTTAAGGGGGTTATGACTACTTCTCACCAATAAAATACATGTAGACACTTTGATTGCCATTTGTGTGTAGAGTTGAATATGTATCTGATAAGCCTTTTCCATAATTTTCTCACCTCCTCTGGTGACTTTGAGGGCCACATTTTGAAACTGGCAGCATCACATGAGGAAAGAATCCTTGATTACTGAGTCATAGAGGCAGCCAGGAGAGCTGTCCAGCTATTAACCCTGCACTGGATTTTGGTGATTAAGAAATAAATTTTATTATCATATGCAATTGAGATTTAGGGTTGTCTGTTACACCAGTTAATCTACTCTGGCATACAAAAACAACATCTCATGTAGGAAGATACAGAAAAATGGTTTTGTTGGCTGGGGACAATTCCTTTTTGGATTTCTTCCTGGAACCAAGAAATAATGCTGCCTTGCAGGCCATAGTTTCTTGGTATCATTTGGCCATGTGTAGGTTACTCTGAGCTCAAATTTCTTGCAAATCCAATCCTTGGTTGCATGAGAAGATGATTACCATAGAGAACTATTAATAATGTAAATGTCTTTTAGCCACATGAGAAAAATTAATTAAGGTAAAAGAGAGACATGTTTTAAGTGGGTAGAGATATTCATTTACTCATTCATTTAACAAATATTTGTTTATAGAATTTCTTTAATGTGTTTTAAAATGTACCCAGAATCTTGTTTTAGTCAAATATGGTAAGATAACAGACACAGATACAACTGTTTTTGAAAGGAGTATTTTGCTTATATTTCCCAAGAAGAAAAGATACACCAAGCCATGCAGGACCATTGGAGAAGCACCAGGTTTAGTCAGGAGGCGGAAGGAGTGAGGAGTGACTCTCCAGTGACTGAGGGCAGGGGGTAGCGTCCCAGATTGCAGGTGCCTGATTAAAGGAGGTGGGTGGGAGTGTTGACTCAGCATGGGTTGGTTTGCTTATGAAAGGTATGCATACAAGCACACTGTTTAATATCTCTAGGAATTAGCTAATCCTGGAATGGGTAGGTCCTCCTTGATCCACAAGGCCCCTGATGTCAAATTATCATGAAATATAGAAAATTTAAAAAAAAATGATTACAGTATACTAACACATATGTATGGTATTTAGTCAATCGGTAAAGATAACCCTGTATGCGAGACATCAAAAAGAGACACAGATAAATAGAACAGTATTATGAACTCTCTGGGAGAGGGCGAGGGTGGGACGATATTGGAAAATGGCACTGAAGCATGTAAATTATCATATGTGAAATGAATCACCAGTCCAGGTTCAACGCATGATACAGGGTGCTCGGGGCTGGTGCACCGGGATGACCCGGAGGGATGGGATGGGGAGGGAGAAGGATGGGGGGTTCTGGAGGGGGAACACATGTACACCCATGGTGGATTCATGTCAATGTATGGCAAAACAAATACAATATTGTAAAGTTAAAAAATAGAAAATAAACTAATTAAAAAAATGATTAATATATAATGTTGTTGTTGTTTAGTCACTAAGTCGTGTACAACCCCATGGACTATAGCCTGCCATGCTCCTCTGTCTATAAGATTTCCCAGGGAAGAATACTGGAGTGGGTTGCCATTTCCTTCTCCAGGGGATCTTCTTGACCCAGGAAACTGAACCTGCATCTCCTGCACTGCAGGAAGATTCTTTACTACTGAGTCACCAGAGAAGCCCAATATATAATGCACCAGACATATTTTTAAAAATTAGTCACCAGGGTCTATGTAAATCAAATTAATTAAATAATTACATAGATTACTAGCATTCAATAGACATGGTTAGTGTCTCATTACTCTACACCACACAAGTCATTTTGACCACTGCACATTTCTACCGAAGTTATTCACTTAAATACATATCCAGTTGTTCAAGGTTAGAAGCAAAGTCCGATGCTGTAAAGAACAATATTGCATAGGAACCTGGAATGTTAGATCCATGAATCAAGGCAAATTGGAAGTGGTCAAACAGGAGATGGCAAGAGTGAACGTCGATATTCTAGTAATCAGTGAACTAAGATGGACTGGAATGGGTGAATTTAACTCAGATGACCATTTTATCTACAACTTGGGCAGGAATCCCTTAGAAGAAATGGAGTAGCCATCATGGTCAACAAAAGAGTCTGAAATGCAGTACTTGGATGCAATCTCAAAAACGACAGAATGATCTCTGTTCGTTTCCAAGGCAAACCATTCAATATCACGGTAATCCAAGTCTATGCCCCAATCAGTAATGCTGAAGAAGCTAAAGTTGAACGGTTCTATGAAGACCTACAAGACATTTTAGAACTAACACCCAAAAAAGATGTCCTTTTCATTATAGGGGACTGGAATGCAAAAGTAGGAAGTCAGGAAACACCTGGCGTAACAGGCAAATTTGGTCTTGGAATACAGAATGAAGCAGGGCAAAGGCTAATAGAGTTTTGCCAAGAGAACACACTGGTCATAGCAAACACCCTCTTCCAACAACACAAGAGAAGACTCTACACATGGACATCACCAGACGGTCAACACCGAAATCAGATTGATTATATTCTCTACAGCCAAAGATGGAGAAGCTCTATACAGTCAGCAAAAACAAGACCGGGAGTGGACTGTGGCTCAGATCATGAACTCCTTATTGACAAATTCAGACTGAAATTGAAGAAAGTAGGGAAAACCACTAGACCATTCAGGTATGACCTAAATCAAATCCCTTATGATTATACAGTGGAAGTGACAAATAGATTTAAGGGACTAGATCTGATAGACAGAGTGCCTGATGAACTACGGACAGAGGTTCGTGACATTGTATAGGAGACAGGGATCAAGACCATCCCCATGGAAAAGGAATGCAAAAAAGCAACATGGATGTCTGAGGAGGCCTTACAAATAGCTGGGAAAAGAAGAGAAGCAAAAAGCAAAGGAGAAAAGGAAAGATATTCCCATCTGAATGCAGAGTTCCAAAGAATAGCAAGGAGAGATAAGAAAGCCTTCCTCAGTGATCAATGCAAAGAAATAGAGGAAAACAACAGAATGGGAAAGACCAGAGATCTCTTCAAGAAAATTAGAGATAGCAAGGGAACATTTCATGCAAAGATGGGCTCGATAAAGGACAGAAATGGTATGGCCCTAACAGAAGCAGCAGATATTAAGAAGAGGTGGCAAGAATACACAGAAGAACTGTACAAAAAAGATCTTCACAACCCAGACAATCACGATGGTGTGATCACTCACCTAGAGCCAGTCATCCTGGAACGTGAAGTCAAGTGGGCCTTAGAAAGCATCACTACGAACAAAGCTAGTGGAGTTGATGGAATTCCAGTTGAGCTATTTCAAATCCTGAAAGATGATGCTGTGAAAGTGCTGCACTCAATATGCCAGCAAATGTGGAAAACTCAGCAGTGGCCACAGGACTGGAAAAGGTCGATTTTCATTCCAATCCCAAAGAAAGGAAATGCCAAAGAATGCTCAAACTACCGCACAATTGCACTCATCCTACACGTTAGTAAAGTAATGCTCAAAATTCTCCAAGCCAGGCTTCAGCAATACGTGATACGTGAACCGTGAACTTCCAGATGTTCAGGCTGGTTTTAGAAAAGGCAGAGAAACCAGAGATCAAATTGCCAACATCTGCTGGATCATTGAAAAAGCAAGAGAGTTCCAGAAAAACATCTATTTCTGCTTTATTGACTATGCCAAAGCCTTTGACTGTGTGGATCACAATAAACTGGAAAATTGTGAAAGAGATGGGAATACCAGACCACCTGACCTGCCTCTTGAGAAACCTGTATGCAGTTCAGGAAGCAACAGTTAGAACTGGACATGGAACAACAGACTGGTTCCAAATAGGAAAAGGAGTATGTCAAGGCTGTATATTGTCACCCTGCTTATTTAACTTATATGCAGAGTACATCATGAGAAATGCTGGGCTGGAGGAAGCACAAGCTGGAATCAAGATTGCTGGGAGAAATATCAATAACTTCAGATATGCAGATGACACCACCCTTATGGCAGAAAGTGAAGAAGAACTGAAGATTCTCTTGATGAAAGTGAAAGAGGAGAGTGAAAAAGTTGGCTTAAAGCTCAACGTTCAGAAAACTAAGATCATGCCATCTGGTTCCATCATTTCATGGGAAATAGATGGGGAAACAGTGGAAACAGTGCCAGACTTTATTGTTTTGGGCTCCAAAATCACTGCTGATGGTGATTGCAGCCATGAAATTAAAAGATGCTTACTCCTTGGAAGGAAGGTTATGACCAACCTAGATAGCATATTTAAAAGCAGAGATATTACTCTGCCAACAAAGGTCCATGTAGTCAAGGCTATGGTTTTTCCAGTGGTCATGTATGGATGTGAGAGTTGGACGATGAAGAAAGCTGAGTGCCGAAGAACTGATGCTTTTAAACTGTGGTGTTGGAAAAGACTCTTGAGACCCTTGGACTGCAAGGAGATCCAACCAGTCCATCCTAAAGCAGATCAGTCCTGGGTGTTCTTTGGAAGGACTGATGTTGAAGCTGAAACTCCAATACTTTGGCCACCTCATGCGAAGAGTTGACTCATTGGAAAAGACCCTAATGCTGGGTAAGATTGAGGGCAGGAGGAGAAGGGGATGACCGAGGATGAGATGGTTGGATGGCATCACCGACTCAATAGACATGGGTTTGAGTAAACTCCGGGAGTTGGTGATGGACAGGGAGGCCTGACATGCTGCGATTCATGGGGTCACAAATAGTCGGACACGGCTGAGTGACTGAACTGAACTGTTCAAGATTAAAATGAAGCCATAGGTATTTAAAATTATTAAAAGAAGGGCCTTACAGAATTGTCTAAGGACTTCAGGGATCAAATTAGAGTTTATACTGAAGCATGAACTCAAAAAGTTTGTAGTCTACATTGGTTCTAGAAGAGAAATGCAATCCCCCTTAATAAGTTCCTCTAGTTCCCCAACTCCCTAGCTCCCACAAGAACAGTGTTCTAGGGTATAGTACATACTTAAAACTTTCCACGGACTCCCCATTTCTTATTACCAACATTTTCAAACTGTAATCATTTGTAAGCCACCTTCTTAATTTTGCTGTATCTGTATAATACTGTCTCTTGTATTTTCTTAATTTTTACTATAGATTAACTCGTCATGGTTCTATCTGTGTTCACTTTATCTTTAAACAATTTTTGCATCTATATAATTTTGGATTTATGGTGCTAGTTACATATTTTTCTAATTTGTACAAAAATAAATACAAATGACTAAAAATCTTAAAAAAATTTTTTATTGAATATAGTTGATTTACAATGTTCTGTTAGTTTCAGGTGTACAGCAAGTGATTCAGTTATACATACATACATTTTTTTCAGATCTTTTCCCTTAAGTGTTATTACAAAATATTGAATATAGTTTCCTGTCCTTGTTGGTGATCTATTTATATGGATTAGGCTTCCCTGATAGCTCAGCTGGTAAAGAATCTGCCTGCAGTGCCGGAGACCTCGATTTGATTCCTAGGTTGGGTAGATCCTCTGGAAAAGGAATAGGCTACCCACTCCAGTATTATAGGGCTTCCTTGGTAGCTCAGACAGCAAAGAATCTGCCTGTAATGCAGGAGACCTGGGTTAAATCCCTGGGTTGGGAAGATACCCCTGGAGGGGGGCATGGCCACCCACTCCAATATTCTTGCCTAGAGAATCCCCATGGACAGAGGAACCTGTCGGGCTGCAGTCATGGGCTTGCAAAGAGTCGGACACGACTGAGTGACTAAGCACAGCTCAGCATCACACAGTGTGTATAGTAGTGTGTATATCAAACTCCTATTTTATCCCTTTTGCCACTCCTTTCCCCTTTGGTAACCATAAGTTCATTTTCTATGTCTGTGGGTCTATTTCTGAACATAAGTTCATTTGTATCATTTTTTAAAGAATTCCACATGTAAGTAGTATCATTTGATATTTATCTTTCTCTGTTTAGCTTATTTCACTTAATATGGTAATCTCTAGGTCTACCCATGTTACTGCAAATGGCATTATTTCATTCTTTTTTATGGCTAGTAATAGATATAACATATCTATACCACATCTTCTTTATCCATTCATCTGTCGATGGACACTTGGGTTGCTTCCATGTCTTTGCTTTTGTAAATAGTGCTGCTGTGAACATTGGGGTGCATGGATCTTTTTGAATTATGGTCTTCTCCAGATCTATGCCCAGGAATGGGATTGCAGGGTCATATGGCAGTTCTATTTTCGGTTTTAAAAACTTTGTTTATTTATGGCTGTGTTTGGGCTTTGTTGGTGCGTGTGGGCTTTCTCTAGTGTGGGCTTTCTCTAGTTGCAGCAAGCAGGGCTACTCTCTAGTTGTGGTGGCTTCTCTTGTTGTGGAACACAGCTCTAGGGCGTGTGGGCTTCAGTATTTGCAGCATATGGGCTCAGTAGTTGCATCTCCTGGGTTCTGGAATGTGCGCTCAGCAGTTGCGAGGCACAGGCTTAGCTTCCCTGTGGTATGTGGGATCCTCACAGACCAGGGATTGAATCCTTATCGCTTGCGTTGGTAGGTGGATTCCCAAGCACTGGACCACCAGGGAAGTCCTAGGTTTTTTTTTTTTTTTTTTTAAAGAATCTACTAAAATCTTTAAAATATTGTTTGTAAACCATGAAACAGCACATTGATAACTGCCAGTGGGGCCCATGCCATCCTGTGGGAAATCCCAACTAGGAGGATGATGTTAGTTCCCTAAGGGTACTTTTAAAGGCTCTTCATCAATGGAGGCCCTCACTCCCTCTTTTCTATCTTCCTCTTCAGTTGTCTGGGCATCAGTCATGAGTACTGACCTTAAATCCCTCGATATGCTGTGCTTTAGGGCTTCCCTGGTGGCGCTAGTGGCAAGGAACCTGCTTGCCGATGCAGGAAACACATGAATCATGGGCTCAAACCCTGGGTTCAGAAGATCCCCTGGAGAAGGGCATGGCAACCCACTCTAGTATTTTTGCCTGGAGAAATCCCATGCACAGAGGAGCCTGGCAGGCTACGGTCCATGGGGTTGCAAAGAGTCAGACACGACTGAAGTGACTAGCATGCGTGCACTCACGCTATGCTTTGTCTTGCCTCCCTGAACAGGTTCTGTACCTTTAACTCTGCCCTTAACAACCTGACAGCCCCTTAGCCTGCTTCTAAAAATACCCTACAGCTCAGTGTAAAGGCTTCTCTCTGGGCTCTTCCTCCTACCCCAGCCCCAAACCTGTGTTTCTTCCAGTTCCTGCTTTGCTATTGCTGCTTTTTTCCTTCCTACTTGGTCCCATTAGGTTCATGTGTGGTTACTATTTTCCACTGGGTTTAATTCTACCTTTATCCCTAAATTCTGCCCTTGGGGGATTCTTGGTTTTAAACTCTGAAGTCTATGGGCCAATCCTGTCTCATTTCACTCCACTTTTCATCCTAAGTTCCTAGAACCCAAATCAGAGGTACACCATTGCAGACTTCCCACCTTACCCAAGGGGAAAACAAGACTTTTCCATGACTATTCCTTCTGCTTGGAACACTCTTTCTCTCCTTGGTCTTCTGGTATGCTCCTAGTTAGCTCCAAAAACTCAGTTCTAATATCATCACTTCCTGGGTCCCTTCGGTGCCCTCTGTGTTCTGTTGTCTCATAAAACTTACTGTAATTGCTATAGATATTGGTCTGATATGTCTCTCCTGCTTGTTTGAGGACATAGAAGGCAGGGGATATATTTTAGTTATCTTGGTTTCCCCAGCAGTTAACACAGGCACAATACCTAGACAGTGCTTTTCAATGATATTTATTGAGCGCATGGATAACTTAATAAGCTGGAAATACTAATTAATATGCACTTTGTCATAGAGTTTTGAGATTTAGTTCATAAATATGATATAAGAATGGGGAAAGAAGTGTGTTACTACACTAAAAATCACTGAGGAATAATTGTTTTTGAGCTCCCCCTAACCCCCATTCCCCACTCCTTGCACTTCTATCTCCCACTCATACCCCGACTGACTCCTGGGCACAGGAGACCCATGGGACTGGGAGAACTTTCAACTTACAGGATGGGACAGGAAGCGGCCTGTGACCCAGGGGTGAAAAGTCTCTATCACACCTGATGCCCAGAAATCCACCAAACTAAGCCCTGTGAAGAATTTTGTTAGGGCTAAATACTAGGAAAAACACTGGATATTTACATAGTATGTTTCCCCCTCATTTAAGCTAAAGAAAAAAAAAATTGAAAAGAGAGGAAAAAGCCAAAATTAAATAAGCCAGCTGGTTTAACTTCTCTTTTTACATATTTTCCACCGCAATCCTCTCTTAGTCATAAGGTCTTTCTCAGCCATTTCACTGCTTTTCATTTGGCTGAAATTTTTCCATTTTTTTCTAGGTTAAAAAAAATGAAGAATGAAAGGCTGAGTGGATTGTGACTTTATTCTCTCTGTCTCCTGTAACTTTCCCCCTCTCGTTCACACACATACACACATACACACATACACACACACACTATCCAACTGTGTTTGGTTAAAACCAGTTTCTGATAACAGCTACCCAGAAACAGTATCTCTGCTCTTTTTAAGAAACAAAGCCCATCTTTCTTGAGGTGCAGAAAATATTAGATGTTACTCCCCACACCCCCTGCCTGCCAGTGTCACACCCTCCCTCCCCCACATCCACTGCAGGCAAGGCTTCCGAAGGAGCAAGAAGAACAGCTGCTGCCCCACAATAGTTCCTTACAGAGCCAGTAAATAGACAAGGCCCCATTTTCTTGACCTTTTCCACCTCTGCTCCATCCTCAGAATGAGTGTTTTGAGTCTGGGCTGTGAGGGGGAAGGGAAGGAGGATAAGCGGGGCTCCTTTTTCACTTTGCCTTTCTCTGTCCTTTTAAAAATAAGAGAAGTGTTCATCGGGAAATTTTGCTTAGTAATTTTGTCCCCAGTCTTAAAAACAACCAAAAAACAAAAAAACAAAAAAACCCCCAAAAAATGATGTCGTGTGATGTGTGCATGTGTGTATCTGTTTCACAATCCCATCTTAGGAAGGGTTGCTTCATAAAAGAGGCCTCTCTTTCTTTAGGAGGCTGTGTGATTTGCTCAGTGGAGGAGAAGCTCACTGGCATTGTTCAAGCAGGTCACTGCACTTGGATGAGCTGGCCAATGAGGGGGAACTCTGAACACGGGTAGCAGCTCAGCGTTTACAAGTGGGTAAAAATAACATTAGCTCCTTCAGAGAAGCAAGTGGGAATCCATATGCTCTTTCAGCTCTCAGACAAGGACCACCCAATAATGCCTTTCACCATGCAATAAAGAAGCATTTCTTCCTATAGGAGCATTTCTTCTTAGCAGGTTGGAAATGTTTTATCTGCACAGAGTTCCAATGTGACCCTATCTTGGTGGCTGTGAACTGCATTTTGGAAGCACCAGTCACCCCAATCCACTGCTATACAAGCTTCCAACAGAGCAGCCCGATGCGATGGATCTTTTCTTTTTTTGAAAAAGTCAGAGAGCAAGAAGTAAATCAAAGCTTCGAGCCTTGCCTGCTAGGCTGCCCCTGTGTACGGAGCTCAAAGGTGATGCTGCTCACTCTCGCCCCCTCACTAACAAAAGACTCACTAATCCTGATTCTCTTATACAAAAAAACGTGTAAAACCAGCCTGGGGACTGGAAATAAAATGAATACTGCAGGAGCAGCTGGCACATCAATGCCCCTGAAAACACTAGCTGGCACCTCACCCTGAAACCCAATCACCCTGTCTCCGTAGGGACTGGGGAGGAGTTTAATTTTGCTACAATACAATGAAATATATTTTTAACAAATAAACACAGTTTTGGCAGAGTAAAGACCCTGATGCTGGGAAAGATTGAGGGCAGGAGGAGAAGGGGGCGACAGAGAATGAGATGGTTGGATGGCATCACCGACTCAATGGACATGAGTTTGGGTGAACTCCGGGAGTTGGGGATGGACAGGGAGGCCTGGCGTGCTGTGGTTCATGGGGTTGCAAAGAGTTGGACGTGACTGAGCGACTTAACTGAACTGAACTGAGGCATTGTTAGCTAGTAAATGCTTTATATATTTGCTGTAACTCTCTGTACACCTTCCATCCTCAGTACCATTCCCCCTCCACACACACCCAGGAGTAATAGCTGAGGAAAGAAGTAATTGCCCACAAATGCATTAAATCAGAAAAGAATGGTTGTACCCCAACTTTACAATCAAATATTACTCCTTCTGATGAGCCACTGCCTGAACAACCCTCAGTAATTTTATTTTCATTTCCTGAAGGCTTCAGTCTTGCCTTGTAGCTAGCAAGGTTTGTATTTGATCACCATTTTCTGAGCTCTGTCTCTTGTGAGCTTTGCCTTGTCTCAAAGTAAACCCAGCCCAAACTTCTGGGAAATCTAAGTACCGTGTCTTCAAGGTGGGTTGGATAAGGAGTTGTGTTTAGAGAGCTATGTTGTTTTCTTTGCGTTAGCGTCAATGTCTGCTGATTCTTTGGGACAGAGGATGAACAAGGTTGAGGAACACAGTCAGCTTTTGCTAGTACCTCAGCCAAATCCCATGCTGGGAATTCACAGCTGCTGTGTGGTGGCTTGGGGGAGATTTATTGGGAAAGAGTAAGTTTTAGTTAATTCCAACCGCTCAGCAGAGTCACATGTGGCTCTCACCCAAGAGTCGAGACCGTCTCTTTAAGGGAGAGATAACCGTGAGGGAAAAGTGAGAGGAAAATGCCGAAAGCAGGCAAAAAGAGTGATGGAAGAGAAGTAACATTCACTTGGGATTCAGGCTGCAAACGGGGAAAATTGCAGAGAAAGAAACCCTTCTCTTTTTCTGAATGCTGCTCCCAGCTCCCCATGGCTCCAAGCCTCTTGTAATTGAGGTCTGAATTGGAGAGCTTCCCAAGGCTGCTGAGTGTGATCACACTTAATTTCAAGTAGCAAAGTCCATTTCAACCCATATTCTCACACTGACAGGGTGAATCTGAATAATAGCTGTATTGAGGCTGGTTTTTGAATGACTTGCCTGGCCAATATGAATGTTACTTTTTTAGAAGAGAATGTGTTTAATAGTTCAGAAACATCCTTTTGCTGACCCCAGAATCATCTCAGGAATTCCGTCCAGTGCAGCTCTTTGAAGCGCTAGTTCAAAACGATGATTGTCTCGCAGTGTTCCCTCCCAGGTCTAGCTCAATCTGTCTCTACTGGGATGTTTCACCCTGGCCCAGCCTGTCCATGTCTGTCTTCTTTTCAATTCCCTGATACCTCGGTCTCAGAGGCTAACTTGATTTTCTTTATCTTCCTAGCATCTGACCAATCCTTCTCTGTGTTTCATTGGTTTTGTCGCCTCTTTCAGATCTCTGAATTGGAGTAATTTCCCAAGGCTTGGTTCCTGGTTGTGTCACCAGATGCTCATGCCCAATGAAGCCTGACTCTCCAGGGGCCCAGGATGGCAGAGCAGTTCCAGGTTTCATGTCAAGACAGAGACAGAACAACTTCTAGAGGAAAACAAGAGGCCACTTCCTCTCAGACTTACCTACAAGCTTCTCAGTGGATTTGTCAGATCTCATCACCTAAATTTGTGTTCCATGCACATTCCTAACAACAATAATGGCCACTTTTGGCTTCAACTAATGGGGATCCACCTTCTGGATCTGGGTACAAGTTGGAATGAAGCTTATAGCTGAGAGGATGTGGGATGATAAGGGAACCAGTTAAGAATTCAGTTAGGAAGGTCAAGGTGGGGAACAGTGGTTGGGACCCACTGTGTCAACTACACTGCTTTTCTTCATTTTTCTTGGAGACACGCAGACTCAAGATTTTAATTGCCTCAGTGCAGATGAATCTCAGCACCACCTTTGACCAAGACCCCTCTTGATTTCTAGTTACATGTGCATGCGTGCTAAGTTGCTTCAGTTGTGTCCAACTCTGTGAGACCCCATGAACTGTGGCCTGCCAGGCTCCTCTGTCTATGGAATTCTCCAGGCAAGAATACTGGAGTAGGGAGCCATTCCCTTCTCAGGGAACCTGTACTCATAAGTATATTGGTCAATGCATTAATTATCTATTGCTGAATAACAAATTGCCTCAAAAAACTTAATGGTTGAAAATAATATATATCTCACAATTTTTGTGGGCCAATAAACTGGATGTGGCTTAGCTGGTGATTTTGGCTCAAGATTTTTTAGTGAGGTTTCCCTCAAATTGGTGGCTGGGACTGAAGTTTCATCTGAAGTCTCAGCTGGGATGAAGGATCTATTTCCAGGCTCACTTGTGGGTGTTGGCAGATCTGGGTCCCATACCACATGTACCTCTGCACATGGGAGAGTACACCCAAGATGAAAGCCACGTTTTTAAATACCCTAATTCCAGAAGTGACATTCTGTCGCTTCTGCCACTATCTGTTCATTAAAAGTGAACCAGTAAGCCCATACTCAAAAGGGGAGGATAATATTGATACAAGGGCATGAATAGCAGTGGGCAGGATTCACTGGTGGCCATCTTTGAGCATACCTACCATAGTCGAAGGGGTTCTGCTGGTGGCTGAGTGGTAAAGAGCACACCTGCCAATGCAGGAGATGCAGGTTTGATCCCTGGGTCGGGAAGATCCTCTGAAGAAAGAAATGGCAACCTACTTCAGTATTCTTGCGGGCAACAGTCCACGGGGCCACAAAAGAGTAGGACACGACTTAGTGACTAAACAACCACCTTAGTCAAGGACTCTTGGTAGACAGGAAGTTAGCTCAAAGTACTTTAAGACAATAGGAAAATTGTTGGAAGAAAATAGAAGTATCCTATAAAAACTGAAAAAAGAGGTACAGAAACAAAAGGTCTCAGGAACTGCATATAGTACATCAACCATCCCTTCCCTAATATTTTCTTTACATTAGTTCTAGAACATGGCAGCCTGCTTGGTTTTTCTTCTACTCCTTGAGATGGTCATCCTCAGGTTTCTTTACTAATTTTTCACTTTTCCTGATTTTTAAATGTTGAAGTGCCTCAGGGATTAGGCTTCAAACCACTTCTCTGCTCCGTCTAAGCCAGTGGTCTTGAAACTTTTTGGCATCAGGGACTGATTTCATGGAAGACAATTTTCCCATGGACCAGATGTGGAGTAGGGGGATAGTTTGGGGATGACTCAAGAGCATTAAATTTATTGTGTACTTTATTTCTAATCTAATGCTGCTGCTGATCTAACAGGGGGTATTTTTCCATGGCCCAGAAGTTGTGGACTCCTGACCTAAAGCCACTCCTTTGGAAATGTCATGTAACCTCATGTTTTAATGGCATTTTTACATTAAATAATTTCTTCATTATTAAGATAATGCTAGCTGCTATAACAAATTCAGGCTAATGCAGCCTGGTAGACGTCTATTTCTATGGCCAGAAAGTCCAGAGCAGGTGTTCTTTATCAGTCGACAGCTCTCCTCAGGATGGAGATTTAGGCTCCTTCTACTGTGTGGTTCTCCTGTCTTTAACTTACAGCTTTTAAAATTGTCATATTTGTTTGTAACAGGCTAGAAAAAGATGAAAGAGTATGAAGGCTCTGGCACAACAGATTCTCATGGACTAGGCATGGAATTGTATCTATCATTTACATTTGTATGCATGGCTAGAATTGTCATCTGGTTAGATTAGGTTAAATTGCAGAGGTGGCTAGAAAGGTGAATCCAGATCTGAACCCAGGAAGAAAAACAAATAGGTTTGCAGATGAGTCTGTAATCACACTCATAAGTTTTTATCTTTTTGCCTGTGGCCACAAACATTCTTTTAACTCCTACTCAACTTACGTACTTGCCTAATTGCCGTCAGCCTGGGTAACATCTTACACACTATGTGACTAGAAAGGAAAAATATTTATCTTTTGGAATTTCAGTTTCAGACACCCTGGGGGAAGACTTCCTGGCCCTGGTGGGTCGCCTGACTGCAATTTCCTATGGCCAGGGAAATGGGATGTACTGATTGATCTTGCCAACTCTGTGGCTAAGAAGACTGAAACGAAACGAATTGGAGGGGCCACTGGAAGTATTTCTTTGAGCCAGGCAGATGCCACAATTTGTGCCTTCCTCACAAAGTAACTGGTGATAGAACAGGTAGAAGTTGAGGTACATATTGCTAAAGCACAGACTTTAACTCATCAAGTTCATTGGTCTTGTGTGACATCATACAGCAAACAAGTGAGCATGCTAAGTTGCTTCAGTCATGTCCAACTCTTTGCCACCCTATGCACTATAGCCTGCCAGCTTCCTCTGTCCATGGGATTTTCCCAGCAAGGATACTGGAGTGGGTTTCTGTGCCCTGTGACATTAATTAAATTAATAATTAACTAATCACTCCAAAATCACTGCTGATGGTAATTGCAGCCATGAAATTAAAAGATGCTTACTCCTTGGAAGGAAGGTTATGGCCAACCTAGATAGCATATTTAAAAGCGGAGACATTACTTTGCCAACAAAAGTCCATCTAATCAAGGCTATGGTTTTTCCAGTGATCATGTATGGATGTGAGAGCTGGACGGTGAAGAAAGCTGAGCACCGCAGAATTGATGCTTTTGAACTGTCGTGTTGGAGAAGACTCTTGAGAGTCCCTTGGACTGCAAGGAGATCCAATCAATCCATCCTAAAGGAGATCAATCCTGGGTGTTCATTGGAAGGACTGATGTTGAAGCTGAAACTCCAATACTTTGGCCACCTGATGCTAAGAGCTGACTCATTGGAAAAGACCCTGATCCTGGGAAAGATTGAGGGCAGGAGGAGAAGGGGACGACAGAGGATGAGATGGCTGGATGGCATCATCGACTCGATGGACATGGGTTTGGGTGGACTCCGGGAGTTGGTGATGGACAGGGAGGCCTGACGTGCTGCAGTCCATGGGGTCGCAAAGAGTCGGACACGACTGAGCGACTGAACTGAACTGAACTGAATTAACTCAGTGTTCATTAAGGCCCTGCTATATACAAGACCCTGTGTGAGATGCAGAGTACTCTTGGTGAGGATACAGTAGGCACACAGAAACTACACTTGAATCAGTCATCATGTCCTTGTGACTTGGAGATTCTTTTCCTCCAGGCAGGAAACTGTCCTGTTTGACTTCTCCTGCGCACCAGAACTCTGTCTGATCAGTGCTGTCACTGGAATCTTTGAGGGGTTTCTGTTGGTGGTTCTTAGATTCTACTCCTGGGAGGAGCCACAAAACCTAAGATTTCTGTCAGTGTGGCAGTTGAAAGGTCATGTGTTTCCTGATTCTTTATCAGTGAAGATTGCTGAGGAGAATCTTATTTCAAGCCTATTTCCTCCAAGAGTTATGAATAAGCTGCACTTATTTATAAATGTTTGAAGCAGTATCTCCTGTATCTCAATTTGGCCACCTTCTCCCACAAAAAGGTGATCTGGGAGGTGCTGGTAGGTTAGGGTTCTATATCGCAAGATGATTGCAAATTGACCCTCCCCCTCGCCCCACTAAGAAGCATTTCAGCTGCAGGACTGAACTGATCAGATGAAGCACATTCTCCTTCCAATGATACCTTAGATGTGGCTGTCACAGTGGGTTCTCCAGACTAATAGGATCAGCAGCAGCACCTGTAAACTTATCAGAAATGCAGATTCTTGGGTCCTGCCTCATGCTTGCTGAATCAGAAGCTCTGGGATTGAGGTTCAGCAGATTGTGTCAACAAGTCTCTCTGTTCCTTCATTCCCCCAGCAAAAGTTTTAGAACCACTGACTTCAGGTTCTGTTCTACAGAAGTGATTTTTCTGATGATGGCTAAAATTCCACAGAAGTGATTTTTTTTTTTTTATCTTTTCTTGGTTCTACATTTCTGATAATATTTTCTCTGAAAATTGCAGTAGTGGTAGACCAGTCAGTATCCTATTTTAAGTACTGACTCTTCCTATATGACAATGAAGAAATATATTTGAGTATTGGTGTGGATGGTTTACATTTTGCTTGGCTTATCAGCCTGATATATATATAATATATATCTAAACTAAAGCCAAGACCAACAGAACCCTTTCTGAATAAAGGAAAATGAGAACATTATAATCCGGGATCCTCTGGTGACCACTTACATTTTCCAAATTACATTTGCCTATGCATAGATATTCATATGGAGAAAAAAGAAAAGGATATCACCTCAGATCATTGGAAGCTGCTAAAATCATGGGGAATGATGGGAATTGCATTCCTTCCAGGAAGGCTGCTTTAAAACTGATGAGGAATCTGTATTTTTCACTATTTTTCAATAGCATTTGTTTCCACAAAACTATTGTTCCCAGCAGAGTCCCCAAGTGATAGAAGTCTAACACTTGTTCTATTTATGATTATTTTATAACCAGGAATAGAAAGCTGGTTTGTTGGCCTCTTGTAACTGAACTAAATAACTTTAAAAAGTGTCAGGTGCAAAGTTTTAAATTCACTACTCAAGTCATGGTTAATAAGCCATGGTGTTTCAGTGATTGCCTTCAGACCATCTCCTATCTCTAGCAGCAAATATTAGTGGTGGAACTGATCCAGTGGGCTGCTGAATTACAATGTAGGTTGAATCGATAACTTCATCCAATCTCTCAGGTAAGAGTCATCAATAAAATTTATTGAGATAGTCCACACTTTTTGTACTAAGTTTTCAAACTATGATGTGTATTTCACATCCCCATCACAGCTCAGATCAGATAAGCCACGTTCAAATGCTCAGGAGCCATGTGTGGCTAGTGACTGCCATATTGGACAGCTCAGGTGTGGGCTGTTGGGCTGAGCAGGCCAGTTAGCATTCTAGCAGTGAGACGATTTGATAGTTGGAGTAAGAGCACAAAGGCCTCATTACTTGAGTAAGTGACTGAGTAGGAGACACATTCCAAGGGTTCCTACTCTTCCTTTCCACCAGCTCTACTTTAATCTGCTGCTCCTGAGGGTTCTTCTTAGGGATGGTTTTGGTCAGTGCCTCCTGCAGAATATTACGAAACTGTCCATAGTTCTTCAGGCACTCTGTTTACCAGATTTAATCCCTTGAATCTCTTCATCACCTCCACTGTATAATCACAGGGGATTTGATTTAGGTTGTACCTTGACAGGCCTAGTGGATTTTCCTGCTTTCCTTTAAGCCTTGTTATGGCACCCCAGGCTAAGATAATAAGGAAAGAAATACTCTACTAATGCCTACCTCAGCTGTAGTTGTGAAAGATAATGGACAAAGAACTTCCTGGAGTAACTGGTGTTGGGGTCCCAAAGCACAATGGACAAGGGAAACTCTCCTGGGGATTAGGACCAAGGGCTGTCAACTGGGTCAACCATCAACCTCCCCTTGCCACAGTCCCGTCATGGGTGTGCTGTTCTGCCCCTCAGAATTTGCTTATTGCTGGAGGACTGTAATGGCTGTGTATTTCCTTTTTGTTCTTCCCCCAGAATTCTTTATTGCAGTTTCCCTATTGCCTTCACTACCATTTTCTATTTGGTTTAATGGGGGTAATAACTTGTCTTTTAGTCTTGTAGCAGCCACATCTGAACTCAACAGACAGGAAAGCACACAGAGACTCTAGGTTTTGAGCATGATGTAGCCAACAGATGAATCTTGTTCCATGCATGAGAATGGGTACATAGACGTGTTTAGGTGGCTCAGAGGTTGGAGTCCACTACTCGCTTCCCAATAGCCTTTCCTCTTTTCTTAGTAATGGAACCCTGGGCCATGGCCAAGTTCAATGGTATAAGATAGGAGTAAGCCCTGTGAAAAGTAATGTGTTTGTGATAGTTATTCACATACTCCCGAGATCATACTTAATTCATTTTTCTTTTCAGTGAAGTGATAGCTGTGAAATTGTTCAAGGAAAAACTGTGGTAGTTGTAGAATGGACTTTTTAATTAATCAGCTGTCACAAAATGTAGTGGAAAATTCAGTGAGATTTCTAAATGCCCAGTAGCATCTGACCAGTCAATTGTCACATCTGTAAATGCTATTTGTAATGAATATTTTTCAATTGTGAGAGTTTGTCCCCACTACATCTCCTAGATGGAATCTAGGTATAAGTTGGTTTACTCTGGTTATCAGAGTTCAAAAATGAGTCTGTTTTAGTGTTGAGATTGGAACACAATAATTTTTTTTTGATTCTCTCTTGGACCCTCAAATCACACACACTGACATAGTTAGGGGGCTTAATGACTTTTCTTATCCCCATAATATTCATGTAATATTGTCATAATTCAGTAGCAAATATATCACTTTGTCACTCTTTAATCTCAAAAACAAAGGGATATTAAAACAGAGTGGAGTGTCTTAAAGATGGTATTCTCTTGCTCTTATTGCAAGAATCCACTAATAATCTCAGTTAAGCAGGCTGTTGTCATAAAAATGGGGTGTGAAAACATCCACATAGATAGTTTGCTTTCCATTTTATTAGTTTTAAACATTAGATTTTCAACATATGGAATAAAAAGCCAACTTCAGCATAAAAGTAGAATTTCTCTTGTTTCTTACATAGCTACCCATTTAAGAAGGATTTTTTTTTCAAGGAATTCATGCACTGAGTGTAGGGCTCAATCTTACATACATACTTTCCCACATGTGATCCTGAATAGGCTGCTGAATGATAAGATGATAAGATGAACAAAAGCAAGACCAGAAGCTTGCTTTCCTTTCTTTATTTCTTTTTTAAAAAAAGGAACAAAAGGTTTATTGTGCAGGCCTCCAAATGACAAAATAGCTTACTAAAAATTCAAGTTTGAAGCTAGTTGATGTTTCATTGCTGTTTAAAAGCTCTTTCCAAGCTTTGATTAACACATTGATAATTGAAAACTATCTGGACATGTTATATGTTCCAGATACTAATCTGAGGCTTTCAGGAGTCCCTATACCTTCAGACTAGCTAAGTTGCCTTAAATCCTTTCCGGAGGAAGGAAGGGTAGAAATAAACCCAATGGTTGAATTAAATAAATACAGTTAGTTTTTTCACATTTGTTGAGACAGCTTTCAATCCAGAGAGTATTTGTTCCAGTTATCTAATCAGCCTCATTAAAAGCTGAAGCTGCCCAGAGCAGCTTTACGAGAGCGATATACCCTGAAATAATCCAAATTAATGATTTCTAAGGGCAGTGTTAAAGAGCTTCCAGATAGTTGTACAATGTCGTGAGCCAACAGGATTAACTTCATCTTGCCATTCATTGCCCCTTTTTATGTAAAAAGATGGAAGTTGTTTTTTCTTGAGGAATGTTTACTGTAAGATGGTTTGCTTACATTTATTTTCATATGACCATAAACATCTCCCAACTGCAGAATTACTCTACCAATCATTGGCTATTGTGATGGGCAATGGGTTTTCTCAGACTTGTACCATTTTAGTGACTATGGAGGCTTGAATTTGCATACTTTGAGTACATGGCTAAACTAGGGATGTACAACTGTCCTGAACCCTTAATTGAGTACGGTGTTTCTCCAGGTAGTTTGCTTAAAATGAGTTTCTCAGGCTTGTAACTACAAGGCTCAGGTCTCATATGCATGAGACCTGTTGTGTTCCATGAGAGTCTGTGTTAGTTGCTCAGCCATGTCCGACTCTTGTGACTCCATGGACTGTAGCCTACCAGGCTCCTCTGTCCATGAGATTCTCTAGGCAAGAATACTGGAGTGAGTTGCCATGCCTTCTCCAGGGGATCTTCCCGATCCAAGGATCGAAACACGGTCTCCTGCACTGCAGGCAGATTCCTTACCATCTGAACCACCAGGGAAGCCCGTTCCGTGAGTAGATGTAACCAGACTCTGACTTGTCTTTGGGCTGCTTCTTTTAGTTTGTTCCCTTGCCTTAGAATTTATATGAACCAGCATCCTAGAATATAATTTTAAATTTCAAAGAAGGGCTTGAATTTGAAAGCACTTTTTTATTTCCTCCACATTTGGTCTGGGTGGTGATTGTATTTAATCAGGCTTTTATGGAAATGGTATCATTAAAAAAAAAACAAACTTCTTATAGTCTCTAGGGACAGGACTTGGAAATCCGACACAGGCCTTTCTGATTAGGGGTATGAGAACTCCGACTTGTTAGCAATGGTTTTATTTTGGTTTTGATTTATAATAACTCCCAGCTAATGGTCCTGTTTTTAGAACTATTTAAAGAAGTTCTAAACTAAAATTGTCAAGGAACTAGATGAAAAACAATAACAAAAAACATTAACACAACAAATAGATTTGCGTCTCCACCCCGGCAGTGCACAATCTGTCAATGCTGTCTCCTTATTTTTCTACGCTTTTCTTCGATTTGACTTGCTGCCTCCTTTCCCCCTTCCCTCTTCACCCCTCAGGGGGCCCGGCCATTTCTCTGGGCTCTAGAGTCTTGATTCTGCTTCCTTTCATTCTTTCTCCCATGATCCTCTAGGCCCTCAATTCTGTTCTGTCCTCCCACTAATTTTTCCTGAATTTTCCATTGCCTGATCCTCCTCTGGGCTGCTCCGCCATCCTTCGCTTCATTTCCCTTTGGCCTGAGGCCTCTTTTCCTTGCCTTCCTGTTCATTCTGCTGTTAGTCAGAAGCCACCTCTTAACCTTGGAGGGACTTTTGATTTGTTTTGATTTTTTTTCCCCGAAATTAGTTCAAATTTAGGCAGATCTTTTTTCGGGAACTTTCAGAGCAGGAATTTCCTAGCAAAGCAAACACCAGAGCATAAGATGCTGTGTTTCAGAAGGAATTGTTTTGGGTTAAGTGTGATAATTAAACATGCCCTTTCCCACCAGGAGCAATGAAAACTAAACAGATGACAGGAGGTGGATGGGAGATCAAATAGTCACTATTCCTAATAAAGCTGGACTAGTGACCCTGACTTGACCTGTGGTCAAAACCAAGCTTCTACTCTAAATTATCTCTCTGGTCACTGGCAGAGCAGCCAGCCAACCAAACGTTGTGACCTTTCCCCAGGTGTTTCTCAGTATGAGGCGCACAAATGAGGGTCTGCTGAGAACTCTTGTTTTTCAGCCTTGGCGATGCCCCTCTGATTCTATCCACTCTTGGAACATGATGAATGCAAGTGCACAGCGAGTGCTCGTGCTTGGCCCCCAACTTTATCCATTAGATCAGATCATGTGTGATAATTAATTTAAATGAATCTATCCTTTTACCTAATACAAATTAATAAGATACATTTTTATACAATTCAATATATTTTTCTAAAATTCTGACTGAACACCTGATAACTTTTTGAGCACCGAGGACACAAAAATGAATTGGACATGGATGACTTTGGGCAACAAGGAACAGGTGCAAGAAAATTAATTAGACATAATTGTATGCAGAAACATTGTTATCTAGGAGTCCTGCCTGAAAAGGCCTCATGGGGGAGGGCCATCTCTGTTTCATAAGTACTTTTATAAACCCTTTAGGCCAAATAGATAGGTTTTGTAAAGCTGATGGAATTTGGAGTGCCCTTGTTGAGAAAACATAAAATTATTAATTCAAAATCAGATTCAAAAGTGACTATCTAGAATAAGAATAGAAACCACAGAAAAATGACTAAAGCCTTGGAGATACAAGTCCTTGGTTTCTGAATTCTTCTGAGGCATTTCTCCAGAAATGCTCCATTTTGCTATCTAGTTTCTTGCCTGATGGCAAGAACTCTGTGGTTCCTGGTGACTTCAGAACTCATGGGGTATATGGAATTGGGGCCTGAAACTTAACTGTCACTGGCTTCATGGTAAATCTGCTCTGGGGCAAATTTCCAGAGCTTGAGTGTTGGTTGCATCATGACTTCAGATAATGGAGGAATAACTTTGCAAAAAAGGGAAGGAGCATGGAAGAGCTCTGTGCACTGTGACTGCTCCCCAAACCCCCATCAACCTTCAGGAAAAACTGCAAAAATCACATTAGGCCCACTGTTTTTGTTTCTTCTGAAAATAGTGAAAAATTACTTCTGCATTTTGATTGGTGTAAGATCAAAAAAGAGTTGAGAATGATTGACATAGGTGTTATCTATGTTGCAGTATCTTAAATGCCATGATCTTTTTCTGAACTATATTATCTTATGACATGTAACAGTATATACACCAAACCCTGCAAAAATATATGGTTAGGATATTTGCATTTGTATCTGGTACTAGATTAATTTATGCCACATTATCTCTCAAACTGAAAATATCTAAAATCATATATATATATATATATATTTCTTTTTCTGAAGCCTTCTTACTATTTCTGACCTCAGTTAATAGCACTTATGTCCATGCTGTGTATCCAAAGGAGAATCCAAAGTCACCAAGTCTTGTCCATTGCACTAATGAGATTTCATATTTAAGTCTCGTTCCTCTTTCCCCTATCTTGACCAGAGTCAAGATATCTACTTCTGCTTTATTGACTATGCCAAAGCCTTTGACTGTGTGGACCACAACAAACTGAAAAATTCTTAAAGGGATGGGAATACCAGACCACCTGACCGGCTCTTGAGATATCTATATGCAGGTCCAGAAGCAACGGTTAGAACTGGGCATGGAACAACAGACTGGTTCCAAATAGGAAAAGGAGTACGTCAAGGCTGTATATTGTCACACTGCTTATTTAACTTATATGCAGAGTACATCATGAGAAACACTGGGCTGGATGAAGCACAAGCTGGAATCAAGATTGCCAGGAGAAATATCAATAACCTCAGATATGCAGATGACACCACCCTATGGCAGAAAGTGAAGAAGAACTAAAGAGCCTCTTGATGAAAGTGAAAGAGGAGAGTGAAAAAGTTGGCTTAAAACTCAACATTCAGAAAACTAAAATCATCGCATATTGTCCCATCACTTCATGGGAAATAGATGAGGAAACAGTGGAAACAGTGTCAGACTTTATTTTTTGGGGCTCCAAAATCACTGCAGATGGTGACTACAGCCATGAAATTAAAAGACACTTGCTCCTTGGAAGAAAAGTTATGACCAACCTAGACAGCATATTAAAAAGTAGAGACATTATTTTGCCAACAAAGGTCCGTCTAGGCAAAGCTTTGGTTTTTCCAGTAATCATGTATGGATGTGAGAGTTGGACTGTAAAGAAAGCTGAGCACCAAAGAATTGATGCTTTTGAACTGTGGTGTTGGAGAAGACTCTTGAGAGTCCCTTGGACTGCAAGGAGATCCAACCAGTCCATCCTAAAGGAAATCAGTCCTGAATATTCATTGGAAGGACTGATGCTGAAGCTGAAACTCCAATACTTTGACCACCTGATGCAAAGAACTGACTCATTTGAAAAGACCCTGATGCTGGGAAAGATTGAAGGCAGAAGGAGAAGGGGACAACAGAGGATGAGATGGTTGGATGGCATCACCGACTCAGTGGACATAAGTTTGAGTAAACTCTGGGAGTTGGCAATGGACAGGGAAGCCTGATGTGCTGCAGTCCACGGGGTCGCAAAGAGTCGGACACGACTGAGTGACTGAACTGAACGGAACTGACCAGAGCGTGCCCTCTAAAGAGCCCTGTTGCCTGCTGAGGTGATGTCATTCATTGCTGAAATGATGAAGGGTGCCTATGGTAGACAGAATAATGTGTCTCCATCAAGTATGTTTGTATCCTAGTGCCTGGAACCTGTGAATAGGTTACCTTACATGGCCAAAGGGACTTTGTAGATGTGATGAAAGATACAGACCTTGAGATGGAGAGACTATCCTAATTCTTTGGGTGGGTCCTGTTAAGAGAGAGGCAAGAGGCTCAGGTTAAAAAGAGTAGGAAATGTGACTCTGGAAACAGAGAAAGGAGAGAGGTAGAGGTGAGGAAAAAGGAGTTTTGAGGATGCTACATTACTGGCTTTGAAGATGGAAGAAGAGGCCACCAGGCAAGAAATGTAGACAGTTTCCAAAACCTGAAAAAGCCAGCAAAGCAAATTCTCTCCTAGACCCTCTAGAAGCAGCACAGCTCCAACAAACTTTAATTTTAGCCCAGTTAGACCCAGTTTGGACGTCTGACTTCCAGAACTGTAGGATAATGAACTTGTATTGTTTTTAAGCCACTATGTTTGTGTTAATCTGTTATGGCAATAATGAGAAACTGTAACAGTGACAATAATTCATTCTTTGCCACTGTGGTCAAAATGGTCCATTCATCGGCCTTGAGTATTGAAGAAAGCTAACATTGTAAAAAAAAAAAAAAAAAATTGAATCACTGTAACCTTCACTTTTCTCCCCCTTGAGGCTTTTCTCTTTCTGTAACCCAGAATCTCAGAACTCAGTCTAGAACAAAAAGGCCAGTGCTGCAAGAGAGAGGGGACTCTGATCCACCAGAGATGGCTGTGGGTTTCACAGTATCTCAGTGCTGACCTGTGAGGTTTGGCATACAAGTGCCTATAGCTGTGATTATGGGCTTTCTGGGCCAGGGCCTTGGTGATTCAGGTGAGGATGATCTTGGCCTCTCCGAGGGGCTCAACTATTTATCTGACACTCTCATATTTATATCAGGAGGTGCCTCCAGCCTTAGCCACTCTGTGCCAGAACCCCCAAGCCCTGACTTAGAGGTGTATAACGAATTTAGACATCTTTTCCCTAAGAAAGAGCCCCCTTTTTGGTTCCTTTTACTGCCAAGAGGCTCACATATCATCCCAATCCATTAATGATTTGAAAATCCATTTAATCTTCAAGAAAATGGTTGGAATTATACCCTCTCTCCTTCTAAGGAAATAGCTTGGTCCCCATGCAAAATTCCTCCTCCATTCCCTGTGACCTACACTGGGAATATTAGGAAGAGACACAAGAGACATTTCCACGTTCCCTAGAGCAATAGGTGTTTGTTCCCGTATCTTACATAATTGTCCAAAAGCAGGAACAGCAAGTTACCAGGAAACCAATTTTCAATATTATAGAAGAAATAATTTGTCTGCTGTGGACTGTCACTGAAAGAACAAAATGTAACAGTTAAAAAAGAGTAGCATCCTCAGGAAGAGAGACGTATGCCACACAAAGTTCCAGTCACTTCTATAACTTGAAGTCTAGTCGTTGCCACAGTCCCAAAGAGCTGTCACTATGCATGTGTCCTCGGGGGGTTTCTGCCTTTAGAAATAGTAAACTGGTGGAATCACCTCACAAATACTCCAGTTTTATGGAAGATGATTGTCAAATGCTGCATTTCAAATGGTCTTTTGGCAATCTGAAAACTGACTTTTAAAACATTAGTTCATTTACTGTTACCTTCTACTTTTTAGAAGCATATCAGACTGTCTGGGGTGACTTGATTCTGTTAAACATTTCCTGTTATTCTTGTTTTTAAGATATTTTAAGTTTGGGCTTTAATGACAAGAGAGCAAGTCTATCTTTATATTTTCACTAACATTTATTCTTTGTCGTAAATTTCTATCCCAGGCTTTCATCTAGGCAAAAGTAAATAAACAAAGATACAAATAAAAGTCCTAACAATTTTAAAGAAATTTATTGAAAACACTGTCTTCTAGGCACCAGGCCGGTTGCCAAAAATAGAAAAATGAATTAAACGTAGTCCCTTTTCTAGAGAAGCTCCCTTTTTAATGGTGGAGAAAAGCATATCACCACCATAAAGTACAGAACCGCTCAATTGATATTTGAGTTCACACTTTGTGTAAGCCTCTGTAGTTTCAGAAATAAACATGACAGATATGAAGCCTGCCCACAAGTAGCTTAGAATCTGGTGAAGAGAGCAGCCTTTGAACTAATTTTCACAAGTATAACCAGTGTCTCAGTGGAAAACCAAAACACTGTATGAAAATGCTTAACAGGGCCACCACTTCATATTTGAAGGGCAGGACCAATATTAGTTAGGAAAGAGTGGAAACATTTGGGGGGTGGGATGGGTGAAGTGGGCAGAGAGAAGATTTCAACATAGCAGGTACCAAAAAACCTTGAGGCTAGAAAGAGTATGATATGTCTTAAAAACTAAAGGCCCTTATTAGGACTGGAATAAAGAAGGGCAGTGGAAGAAGATTGTGTGGGTTGTGTTTTAAAATTAAGCATACATGAAGTCTCTTAAATATATGCCAACATTAAGAACTTTTAAAGAAAACCCAGTAATACCATTGTACATTGGTCGTTTCGGTACTTGCTCATTCAGTGAACACTTATTAAATGCTCATTATGTGCCATCTCTCTGAGAGGCCCTGAGAATAAAAAATAGACAGGGTCTCTATATGTATACTAAGTAGTTTGTATCATGATGGAGGCAGATACAAGATAGGATGAAAACCAGAGATGAGGAAACAATCCTATGATCATACTGTTTTAAGAGGAGGTACAATTCTCGTGCAGCTATTCTGAGATGTCCGGCTCAAATCACGTCTAAAAATAATAGGAGAGTGCTGAATGGCAGTAGATCTCTCATCTGGTTACACATCTGAACCTGGGCAGGTTTTACTATTGCAAGTGCCTGACTTGCTCCCTAGATCTAGTGAATTTCAATATGTGGAGGTGAGACCCAAGAATCTAGAATCTTTAAAAGCACCCCAGTGATTCTGTGTGTGTTCTGCAAACGGCATCCGGGAACGACTGAGACAGAGCATGACCTGGGAGGTTGCAGTAACATTTCCCAACATGTGTGCTGCAGACTGTTCACAGATGATATTTGGACAGAGGATTGAGGGGTGTAATGAGTTGAACTGTGTCTCCTCCCCTCCCAAAAGTCCTAATTCTCAGAGTCTAAGGATGTGACTTTATTTAGAGATGGTTTTATGAGGTTATCAAGTTTAAATGAGGTCATTTGTGTCAATTCTCATCCAATATAACTTGTGTCTTACCGAAAGGGGTGCTCTGGCGTGGACAGACATGCAGGGAGAACAGCATGTGAACATGAAGATGACATCTGTAAGCCCCAGAGAGAGGTCTGGGACATCTTTCCCTCACAACCCTCAGAAAAGACCACCTCGGCCCACACCTTCATCTTGGCCTCCTAGTCCCCAGAACTGGGAGACAAAACATTTCTGTTGTTTAAACCACCCCTGGGTACTTTCTTACAGTGGCCCTAGCAAACTATTTTCATATCAGTGGTTAAATAAATTCGGGAAAATCTGAGTTAAAAGGGTTTTCCTGCTACAGGGCCCTCAGAAGCTCAGATGCTAATCTCACATGCTAATATGACCTGGGGCCCTCTGAGAGAGGGCAGTCTGCATCTCATTTCAGATTTGATAACAGAGTGCTTTTCATCCATTGCAGAGGATTTCGAGAGACTGGTATTGTGTGGTTCTGACGCAGGCAATGTTGGGCTCACTTCTCTGGAGGAAGTAGTCATGCTGTGGGTCTCGATACTGGAAGGTCAGCCTCATGGAGTTTGGCTTCTTTCAGTAAATAAGAGCAGGGTAGGGGTGGAAGTTGGGGGGTGGTGAAAATTTTTGAATGCATTCCTTCAAATCCATCACATCTCCTGGAAAAAAATCAGCTCCCAGGGAAGGACTTACTGGAAATGATCAGAAGCCATCTCTCTTGATCCACGAATCCTTTGATTCCTGATATTTTACTTCAGTGATGCTGGAAGCCGCTTGTGGAAGGGAAAAAGGGCAAACAGTACTATGTTGTCTACCTTTGTGGTTCAGGAAATGCAGGAGAAAAATATGAAAGGGTGATTCTATTAAACCGAGCACACCACTTTACCTTTGCCTTCCAAGGCCTCCATTATTCCACCTGTTGTTCCCTCATACCTTGCTAACCTGGTGATCCATCTTTGTTGAAATGGAACACTGGAAGAGAAATGGACACTTGTTATTGTCAAGGGATTAAAAAAAATAAGACTGCAAAAATTTAACTTGCATTATTTTAGTTATTAAACACAGAGTGAGGGAAATGTGTACTTGATGAGCCCAGACTTTTAAAAAAAATTTTAATTGGAGGACAATTGCTTTATAATGTTGTGTTGGTTTCTACTGTACAACAACATGAATCAGTCATAGTTTTATATATATAAATATATATATCCCCTCCCTCTTGAGCCTCTCTCCCTCCTCTCATCCCACGCCTCTAGGTCATCACAGAGTGACAGGCTGAGCTCAGGCTTTTAAAATTTTTTCAAAGTTGAAGTACTTCAATTTATTTCTCCAGTGTGTTTTACATTAAGACTAGACTTATACATAAGAAAGTTTTAGACTTCATAATTTGCTCTGCAATCATGACAAAGGTTTGTGACTATTCCATGGAAAGTGGAGATCGTGCAAACCAAACACTTGTTAATCTTTGTTTCATATTTGTAAACCATTATTTATAAACACTGAATGGACTTCCCTAGTGGCTCAGTTGGTAAAGAATCCACCTAAAATGCAGAAGACATGGGTTCAATCCCTAAGCCAAGAAGATCCATGGCGAAGGAAATGCCAACTGACTCCAGTATTCTTGCCTGGGAAATCTCATGGACAGAGAAGCCTGGTGAGCTATATAGTCCATGGGGTCGTAAGAGTTGGATATGACTTAGTGACTAAACCACCACACCATTTGTAAACACTACCCATCCATCACAGTCAAATTCAGCTCCCTTTCAACCACCCCCACAGGCTGGTGATCTAACTTATTCAGTGTTTGCTCCAATCTCAACACTTCTCCAAAATCAGTGCTCATCAAACAAAATCAGTGCCTACTGCAAACAAAAGTGCAGTTTCTTTGGCTCTACTTTTAGAGGTTCTGACTTATTAGGGCTGAATAAGTTGAAAATCTGTATGTTTAACAGGCTTCTCAGGTAAGGCTAATGGCCAGCTCAATTTGAGAATTCGAACTACTCCCTGGGCATTTACTATATCTTGCCTCATACTGTTAGGGAGCCTTCTTCATCTGGGATTATCTTTTCCTTAACTGAATTAAATTTTTTAAATTTGAAGACTGTGTTTTTGATTGCTAGAAAATTATTTTAATGCTGCTTTTACATTTCTGTAAGTGTTTTTTATTCTTTGTTAAAGTGGTTTTCTGTATCCTCTGGAAGTTTTATGTTCACAGAAAATATTCATCTTGGTGTGTGGATTGTTTTTTCCTGATCTGAGTCCCCTTGGGGGTGTTCACTATTTTCACTGCCAACCCCTGTTTCTAATTGCTGGGTTAGCATTTAGGACCTTGAGTTGCAGGAATGGAGGAAGCTATATCAGTCCTGGTTCCTGTTGGCAAATTGTCACAAGGAAGTCCCTTTCCCACAAAGCTGCAAGGTGGTCGATCAGTCTCGGGGGCAGAGAGGACCTGAGTCCATCTGTCCAGCTCCATCCAGACTTCTCCAAAGCGAAAGAGACAAGCAGGTACCCTTCAGACCATCCCTCAAGTGGCCACACTATCCTGTAAGGGTTCACAGATCCTGCAGGGCCTCACTCTTTCCAGGAAACTTGGTGCTCTGACTCTTGCTCCCAGTTCATCATTGCTGGGATGTGGAAATCAGCTCAGCACCAACTCTCTCCAGGTGGACTTTCACAGATGAGAGGTTTGACATGCATCCTCCAGACCCCATCCATCACCCTGCCCCAAAGATGCTCTGCTTAATATAGGGAGAAGTTGATTAGAATTGTAATGGAGTGGGAAGACAGGAGAGGGTGGTAGCAGGGTGGGTGCTTGGGCCACCATTTTCCCAGAATGTTTGAACTTTCCATCTGTGTTATGTCTGATCTCTCCAGCTAAGGGGTTTTAAATATATATTTTGAAAGCAGAGATGATAATAACCTCCACATAAAATTGGCATTGAAATCACAGCTTCCACCATTGCTCTCTTTCTGTGCCAGGCACCTGGCTGAGTGGTTTACATGTGTTAATGCCAAATGGGATAATACAATTGATGCATTTAGCTCGATGCCAGGAACAGGTGGGTGTTCCACACATGCCAGTTGTTCTCCTCTGCTTTGCTCTTAGCTGCTGACCTCATTGAGGGCAGATGCTGTCTTGAGTCCCTCCTTTTAGAGTCCCTCCTCCCCTCTGCACTTTACACCCTACCTTGCAGAGAGACACTCAACTTATTTGTTGGTTGAGTAACTGAATAGATCATATGTTTCCAAATGGCAGTTTCCTATTTTCTCAGCATGTGGTCAGTTCCACTCATTTTACATGTTTCTGAAAGCCCTAGTTAAAATTCACTGCTTTTGAAGAACTGCATGTAGTTGCTGTCCTCTGATCAGTTCAGTTCAGTTCAGTCGCTAAGTCATGTCCGACTCTTTGTGACCCCAGGGACCACAGCACACTAGGCCTCCCTGTCCATCACCAACTCCCGGCGTTTACTCAAACTCATGTCATTGAGTCGGTGATGCCATGAAACCATCTCATCTTCTGTCATCCCCTTCTCCTTCTGCCTTCAATCTTTCCCAGCATCAGGGTCTTTTCCAATGAGTTGGCACTTCGCATCAGATGGCCAACGTATTGTAGTTTCAACTTCAGCTTTGATCTCCTTGTAGTCCAAGGGACTCTCAAGAGTCTTCTCCTACACCACAGTGCCAAAGCATCAATTCTTCAGCACTCAGCTTTCTTTATGTCCAACTCTTGCATCCATACATGACTACTGGAAGGACCATAGCTTTGACTATGTAGCATGTCCTTTGATAGACATATGACATTTTTCTCATAGCATGTCCTCTGATAGAGTCTCACTACACATAGGTCTTTATCCCCAATCTATCTTAAAATTCAAGTTATTTATGCATATGAACTTAGATCCCTTACTAGAATCCATACCTTTTTAGCTCCAAATCAAGGACTGTTCTATATCTGAAATTCCTTCTTAGGAAACCCTGCCCCTAAAATCTGAGAGAATTGTCATAGGAAACCAGAATTAGAGAAATTCTGTCTTTATTTCTTTGAAAGAAAAAGTGGTCCCATTGGGAATGGATCATGTGGAAGCATGTCCACTGAGGGTGGATGTGCAGAAAGAATATGGTAGAACATTATGGTTAAAGTGTTGTGTTGACCTGCCTTGGGCATCCTGCACTCTCGTGAGGACTTTTTAAAACGACTTCTTTTCCCATTAATGCTCATGTGCTTTTCTACTCAAGTAAATTAGCATATCCATCTCAATTGACTCAGCTTTTCTTTCTAAATGATTAATCAGTTTTTTAGTATAGGCATCCCATATTTTAGAAAATCTTTCTTTAATAGATTATTATGGTTATTTTTTCCCCTTTTTGGGGGGGATATAGTTGCTTTACAATGTTTGTTAGCTTCTACTGTACATCATGAATAAGTCATATGTATACATATATCCCTTCCCTCTTTGAGCCTCCCTCCCACTCTCCCGCTGCAGCCCTCTAGGTCATCACAAAGCACCAAGCTGAGCTCCTTGTGCTATACAGCAGCTTCCCACTAGCTATCTGTTTTACACAAGGTAGTGTATATATGTCAATGCTACTCTCTCAATTTGTCCCCCACCTCTCCTTCCACCCATGTCCACAAGTCCATTCTCTTCCTCTGTGCCTGTATTCCTGCCCTGCAGATAGTTTCATCAGTACCATTTTTCTAGATTCCATACAGCTTTTTATGAGTTGAGGTCAGGCCCTAATGTCTGACCAACAGCTACCCAAGTACCAGTAGGTGCCAGGGTTCTGTTCAGTATAATTGTCTGGTGTGGGCTCTGTGTTATGAAAGGAGCTTTTAGGAGAACCAGACTTGAGTCCTGCCTCAAGTCATTAGAAAAAAGCAGAGGTCAGGAAGTAAGAACATGGATATGAACATTTAATCAGGATTTGAGTCCTGAAATACCACCTATATACCCTCTGGATCCTTATGAGCTCGACATACAGCAAACTTTTAATACATATTAGCCATTATTATTGATAATGAAATAAGATACTTGGAAAAATTTGCTAAAGTGCATGCTACTGGAACACAAGATCCCAGTTTGATTTATTTTTTAAAATTGCAATGCCCAGCACAGTATCCTGTCATAGGTATTGTAAACATTCCCAGAGTATAAAGCTGTCACTGGAAGGTGGCTACCCCATTGGGAAATACATTTCACATCCATCTCACATCTAGGGGTGACTATGTGATTTGTTCATTTCAATAATGTGTGAGCAGAAGGTGTTACAAGCAGGGGACCCTTCACAAGCATTTTTTCTCTTATCTGGGATAAATGTAGAAGACTCTGAGGCTCTAGTAGGTGCAAGAGACACAGGGAGAAGGGATTCTGACTTTGAATCTAAGTCACTCTCATTGCACTACTTCTGTCAATGATAATTAAACCTTTATGGTATTAAAATTTGCCCATTGAAATGTGAGGGTTTACTTAATATGTCCATTTGCATTGCCTTAACTAATACTACTGTTCAGCATATTTGTTGAAGGAGTAAGTGGGCTGTATAACTAAACCACTCCTAGCACAATGCCATTTTATACCTAAATATGAGTATATGATACATCTGTCCATCTTATTTCATCAATCTGTCTGTGGTCTCAGATAAAAACAGTGATAGTCAATCAGAATTTGAAGTGGAAGCAGTGAGACAGAGTAGCTTTGAGGCAATATAATGGCTTTTCTTTCTTATTTCAAAAAATACATTAGCCCCATGCTATAAAAAAGAGAAGGAAGCTGAAGAGCCGCTGAGTGAGGTGGCAGTGGGGAAACTCTTATACATACACTGTGGGTGTTTCATCTTAGTAGTCAGCTGATGAATGAAACAGAAAACATTTGTCTGTATGTTTTCTATTCAATCTGTTGTATATTTTTGTCTTTTTATATAGAAAATATAGTCAACAATTCCCTTACTAGACTGAAAGAGAATTAAAAAAGGCTGCTTAATAGCTTTTGTGTTTAGAAGTATAATATCTTCCCAGGAGTTATTTTATGGGTGAAGTGCCTGGAATTGCTTATAAATACTGGGTTATAGATTTTTTTCTTTCCTTTTCCTTTTCTCTCTCTCTCTCTTTAACTAAGAGAACTTAAACATGATATTAAAAAAACATTTTATCTTGTGATAGAAATGTCAGCCACATTTCAATTCACTCTAAGGCATCCCCTAAAAGGAATGACTTTTACACGTAACAATAGTCATGTTTTTATAAGTGGCTGGTAATATCTGCAAATGTGTAAGGCATTCATTTTCCAGGAGCTCTTTTTCTCCCTGGTAACACTCCAGGAAATACAGAGTGTTGTTATTTGAATTCTTTCTCATGCTCTGTCTCCCAGATGAATTGAAATTCAACTTCACAGTCAAATGAGTAGCCATTTAAAGCTCAGGTGTGTATTTCCTAAGACTCTCTCAAAGGATATATAGCTGCTTATGTCTTTCCTAAAGACAGTGAACTGAATTTTAATTGGACCTTGCCGCTCCCAAGAGATCATTATACCTCTACTCCAAGGCCATATGAAGCTTCAATATGAGTTAGAACATGGAGTCTGGGTTTGGGTTTATTATTTAAAGATGCAGTTATAGTAGCTGACACCTGGGTCATTGCAGCCACTCCCCAACCAAAATTTTACTTAATTTGAGTCCCTCAGAAGGTGAATGAACACACACACACACACACAAACTTGTATGTCAAAATTCCATAAATTTTCAGATTATAAAAAGCAATTTGTTTTCTCAGGAAATAAGTCTCAAATGAATCTTGTTTCAAACTTTTCTTATCTCAACCTCACCTTGACCTTATCAGATAGATTTTAAAAAAAATGATATAGTGGTTTTATATATATATATAAAAAACCCACTAGTTTAGTTTATATATATATAGTAAAGATGGGTCAGAACTGGGCCTGGGGGAACTTCGTGTGGCCCAGTGTGGCTGTTTTCATCAGAGAGGTAGAGATACAACCAAAGACCATCTAAGGCATCAGCACATCTACAACTAGTTTTCTTCTGATCTAAGAATTAAATAAGACATCTGAAAGGAAACCCAAAGTCTTGTGTGATTAGTTCACCAACCCTAAAAAGCACAGCTACATGGCTTTTCTTTTCTTTAGGAATCCATGTAATTTTCTTGATGTCAATCAGACTATCAAGACCAAGGTTGAAAATATTGTGAAAATATGCCAGAGCATGCTAAAGAGTAGAATTCATACTTTAAAACTCTTAAGGGGCAGTGTTATGGTATTGCCTTATACCATAACAAAGTGGATCTTTGTGTATTATATGTAGTTAAGATTAGCCCTTTTTCCCCCTGGAAAACTCAAGTGGTCTCTTTATTCCAAATCTGAATGTTTTAGAAATCTGGATTTTGTTTCCCCTTAAGTTTGTAGACATAGAGTTAGATTGGCAATCAGGCTACTGTGATAGAGAGTATGTCTCTTAGTTTTTTCTAAGATGTGGTTTCTTCAGTTATAACATTAGAGGATTGAAGTAAGTGATCCCTAGACTAGTTAGAGTTACAACATTTCATGGTTCTAAATTTCAAGTAATTTTTCTCTATTTATATATATATATCTTTAATTTCAGCGTTTTTCTGCCATGAAGTAAAAGACTATTTGGGATACATACTCAGCACTGGAGTCTTAGACAGGCTTCAGTCTGTCCATTTATTTCTACTTAATTATCTTCCTCTGATAATAGACTTCTTGCTTCACCCTCTTTTTATCTCTTAATAGTATCAGCAGCTTCTCAGTTACTAGGCTCAAAACATTGAAGTTTTCCTGAATTTGTTCATTCTCCTCTGTCCCTAACATTAAATCAATCATACAGTTTTGTGGGGTACACCTCTCTGAAGGGTCAGACTGGTTTTACAAAACAGAATAATAGAATTGCAGAATTAGAGGTGACTCCATTTTTTGGTTCAGATTTTATAGAATTGCTTTGAGGATCTGAAGAAATGTATGCACCATCTCTCTGGAGGGGGATGGTGAACACACATACACATACATGCTTTTGAACCGTGGTGTTGGAGAAGATTCTTGAGAGTCCCTTGGACTGCAAGAAGATCAAAGCGATCAATCCTAAAGAAGATCAGTCCTGAATATTCATTGGAAGGACTCATGCTGAAGCTGAAACTCCAATACTTTGGCCACTTGATGCAAAGAGCTGCTTCACTGGAAAAGACCCTGATGCTGGGAAAGATTGAAGGTGGGAGGAGAAGGACACAACAGAGGATGAGATGGTTGGATGGCATCATTGATGCGATGGACATGAGTTTGAGGCATCTCTGGGAGTTGGTGATGGACAGGGAAGCTTGGCATGCTGCAATCCATGGGGTCACAAAGAGTTGGAAGTGACTGAGTGACTGAACTGAACTGATACATACACATAAATTTTGCATATAATTTCTAGAGATTCAAGACTTCATGAAGCTCACCTATGGAACTCAAATTAGGGATCCCTCAACTAAGCTAAATGTCTCCAAAAGCATAATTTCACTCTGGAACAACCCTAGTGGAAAGGTCTCTAATCTGCTGAGTACTTCTAGTGATGAAAGTGCTCAGTCCTTTTGGAGCTTTCTCTGCCCTTGTGTGTAATGAAACTTTTATTGTTGGAAAATTTTTTAGAGTTCAAATCTGCCTGTAGCTTCCAGTTTACCTTTAGGTCTTAAGTTTCTGAAGATATCTTCCATATCCATCTAGATCTTCTATTTTTCATGTTAAATGTTTACTATCTCTTCAACTATGCCTTTTATTGCATGACTTCCAGACTCTTTACCATCCCAGTCATCTTTCTCTAGACACTCATTAGTGTTTTCATTTAATTTTGTTTCCTTAAGATAAATAACATTTTTCATAGGTGATATGAGTAGCTAATGCAAAGTTCTTAACAATTTTTTTTCATGAACGGCATCCAGCCTTGACTGAAGTCTTGACTCTGCTATTTGCTAGCCATTTTGACCTAGTGCTGGTTACTCACTCTCCTCCATTTCTCATCTGTAAAATGGGAATAGTTACACCATCATTATAGGTTTGTTCCCTTAGCACAGAGAGGTATTCAGTAAATGCCAGATGTTATTTTTACTGTTAAATCAGTTTAAGATTACTTAGGATATTTTGGAGGTTACATCACATCTGATGATGGACAATAGGAATCTCCAAAATATTTTTAACCAGTATTAAGTTTGGCTTCTCCTTCCCCAAAACTATATTACTTTTTGCAACTTAAACACAGAATTTCATAATAAGTATTGCTAAATGTTATCATCTTGTGTTTGGTCCACATGCGGTGCTCTTATGCTGTTACTGAATCCTGATCCAGTCATTCAGATGTGTTACGTGCCCTTCCTGGTTTTGTGATCTCTAATCAGGTATAGGGCCAAGGACCAAGCTCAGCAGCACACATTAGCCACTTCCCCATATGAACTTTAATTGAGTAAAAAACTCTGTTAGGAGCATCAAGACCAGAGTTTGTCATAATGCCTTGCTGACATATGATATACTATGTATTTGGGATTCCCCTGTTTTAAGTACCAAAAAAAAAAAAAAAGAGGAAAGAAAATGACGTTAGTGTGAAATGAGGTGTCCTGGGTGAACTCACCATGACTCAGTTGTTTGAGTTTTTTTTTCCAAGTCTCCTGAGTCAAAACTAAACTATAAGAAGAAGGCAGAGCATGCACCTTATTTGTACAGAGCCTAACAGATTTTGCTCTTCCCTAAATGTATAATGGATTGCTTCTTTGACTCTCAGAGTGAAGACAGTTTCAAGGGCAAGTGAAAGAAGAAAGCCTGGGTCTTCAATGCATGGTCCAGTTATCTCACAAATATAGTGTCTCTAAGTTCTCCCAAAGAATGGCCAGGGACCATGATGATGGAGATCATCAGCATCTCTAAGGAGAAGTGTGGCTAGCCAGCTGTGAGTCTTCTGTCCTCCCCAAGCTCAGAAACAGGAGATGGAGAAATAATAAACTGGGCATTCATACCTTCCAAAAGATCTGCTAAACTGAAACTCTGAGAAATCCTTCAACAATCTTTATGAATGAAATTTTTTGAAAAAGTTCCTTAGATGAATATTCCAAACATCCTTTAGTGCTGGAAAAAAAGAAAAAAGAGGACTCAATGCTAATACACTTCTTATGAGCTCAGTCTCTTTTGCTCTTGCCTCCAGCTGTTGCATGAGTTAGGGTCATATTTGGTAGGATAGCTTATTTGGCTGGGAAGGTCGTGGAAGGGAGTGTGGAAGAGGAGGGGCACAGAGATGCCAGACAGATGGGAGAGCCAGCAGACGCACGTGGACAGACTCAGCGAGCTCCTCTTACTGTTGAAGTGTGGCTGCCTGAAACGGAATCTGCAGATCCACCCCGGGAGTGCAGGAGAACCATGGCCTCTCTGTGAACCTGACAGTGAACTCTCCTAGAGAGGGCTTTTTCTCAAGGTCTCTGACTCTCAGGGGGGCTTCGCTTTGAATTTAAATTAATTGAGAGCTCTGTTAATATAATTGAATACATCTTTCCATCCCTGCCATCTACAAGGAAAAGGACATTCAAAAAAAAATTTCCTCTTATTAAGGCCCATCCTGAAGTTTCAAGGTATGATTAAATGTAAGATTATGTAAAGTTTCACTTTCTCCAGAGGAAGATGCAATAGCCAATCAATATATCTCTCTTATCTTAACCTAGGCTTTTACTTCAAGCAAATAACAAATGTCCAAAAACATCTGGCTTTCATTTCCCGGGTAAAATTCAGGAATGAATTGAATTCCCCCAATACATAAACTCCTCCCCACAAATTAGCACATGGAATAAGGCAATGATCCTTTCAGATAAGTATTTAGTATGTGAAATGAATGCCCCTCAAAAGAACACATAAATGGCATCCTAGGACAAAGCAAGGAATTAATTTAGCTCTCTTCAAACCCTCACTTTCCAGGAATATATTAAGCTATGGATGAAATTGGCACTCTCAGTTCTATAGGACTCCTTTGAAAAGGTGATTCTTTTATATCCTCTATGCTATTTTTAAAAAATGATCTTTATCTCTTCTTTGTAAAATAGATAGCTAATGAGAACCTCCTGTAGAGCACAGGGAAATCTACTCAATGCTCTGTGGGGACCTAAATGGGAAGGAAATCCAAAAAAAGAGGGGCTATATGTACATGTAGAGCTGATTCACTTCACTGTATAGTAGAAACTAACATGACATTGTAAAGCGACTATACTCAAAAAATTTTTTTTTAAAAAAAGTGGTATTTATCAAATTGTGTGGCCTAGGGCCGCATTTTAATGACTCAAGTTCCTAATCTGAAAAAAAAAATGCACCTCATTCCTACCTGGAAGACTTGTGAGTATTAAAAATACCAGTGATGGGATGGGGAGGGAGGTGGGTGGGGGGTCCAGGAAGGGGAACACATGTAAACCCATGGCTGATTCATGTCAATGTATGGCAAAAACTATTACAATAAAAAAAATAAAATAAAATAAAAATAAAAATACCAGTGCAGTTCTGGAGGGTGCCCTCAGCAAATGACAGCTTACCATTCTTCTAATAGGAGACTATGAGAAGCAATGACCTGGGCACTAGCCTTGTAATGCCTGCAGTTCTGTTTCAGAGACCTACTGGGTTCCCTCTTGCCTGTCCTGTCTTATAGTAAGCACTGTTGGTACTTTCGTCATAAATTCCTCTTGAGTTGATCCCGTACTGAACTTCTCATGCTGATGTCCATTAATTTTAAGAAATACTGTTCATTTAAATTTCGGAGATCATGGAAATCATCTATTCAAAGTGGTTTTCCTCCTGGTGCATCTGGGATTTATAAGGACTTGAGCTGTTCCTGAGCATCATAACATGGTATGACAGTGAGTGTTTTTAGAGGGATCTTTGACTCAGGAAAGGCTACCAGAGTCCAGGAGATGTTTGGAAGCATGGACCCATAGGAGAATATGTGTTTGTCTTCCTTGATGGTGAATGCCTTTGCTGATAATGTTTCCCGGGACTCTGGGGCAGTGAGTCACTACTGACTGAACCCAATTTACTTAAGAGATAGGAACTGAATTTAAAATGCAGATATTTGAGGAAGGCCATCTCATGTTCCTTCACACAGCAGCAACAACAAAACATGATGATAATACAGAGAGGTAGAATAAGAGACCTAGAAAACGATATTCCTTAAATTGGGTTTTCATTTATAGATGTGAAAAAAAAAGATGAAGGATATATTTCAAATTTTATCTTCCTCCTTTGACTCCTGTATCTGCCTCTTTGAGATTATAAAAATCAGTAGATTCTATTGGGGGAATAAATGTTTTGAAGAAGTAATCCATTGATCATTTCTTCTGACTTGACATGTTTAACTAGACAAAATCAATACTTCTTAGAGTAGCAATGGCTTTGTTTAAAAAAAAAAGCACAAATTGGTGACATGAAGCATAAGAGGATAAAAGAATTCTGTAGACAAAGTCTTTCTTTATTCCTTATCCTATATGTGAATATCTTTGACTAAAAATCATATGTGTATGTGTATACAGGATATATTAAGTTACTGAATTTATGGAGTCAGCGCACAAAAGAATTATTTTTCTTCCAGTGCATTTACTTGCCAATCAAGCTGCCTTAAGTGGCACACATGAAAACAAAGAATTTTAATTTTAAACCAAGCCAAAGAGATTGAAAATATAACTCTGTTAAACATCAAAAGTTCCATTTTAAAAAGAAGTTGCTTAATTTTTGAGTATTTAGAAAACAGTGCCCCTGCTTAACACACTTATTCAATACATCAGCTCACAGGCTTTATTCCCTGCCTTTCAAGGAGTACAGTATTTCAACTGGAGAACTTGAAATAAACACAAACAGAGGCTTTCAAAAGTGTTTAATCCCTTCAGAGAAAACATTAAGGGACAATCACTGCTTCATTTTGATTGTCACCTGGATTCAAAACTGTGCAACCCAAAGACGGTTTCATATGGACAGATGGCCCTGGCAGTTAAGAGGTATGGGGGTGGGAAAAGAAATAAATGAACACTCTGTTTTCTGTATAAGCAAATAAAAGGGAAGAGGAAACAAAAGAAACGAGCCAGCCACTGCTGAATCAGAGAGTTCCTCTAAACGTACCTTGACTTTCCCATAAGAGATCTACTGCCCCAGCACAGTTTCCAAAAGCTCCTGCAGCTGAACCTAAGAACGCTTGCCTGTCAGAGATTAACGCTGCGCGTTTGCCCGGTGCACACAGAGGTTGCTGAAATTTGACGATAACCAGTAATGGAATGCTGATCGAGTCAGGGGACTTGAATCACACTCCTTTGACTGGAGTGAATTGCACATCGTGGGCAGCGTTTGGTCGAGGGAACGCGGCATGCAAAGACCCCGATTCCCCCGGCGCGCTGTCGGGGGCACTGAGCCTAGGGGGATTTGAATGACGTCGACATTCGTGGTGGGGAAAATGCATTTGAATGTTGGCTGTTGAATGGTGCTGGGCATCAGAGCTTTTGTTTACTTCATCCTCCATGTGAAGCTCGCAGCTGTTTCTTTCAGTTAAAAAAAGTAGAAGAATGCAGCAACCTACCTCATATTTTCCCCCTCCTCCAAATGTTTGTGGAGCCCAACAGCTGTCTTTGCAAATTCTGCCACTCAGGATTGGAATGGCTGTACATAATCAAAAATGGAGTGGTGAAGCTAAGATTGTTGGCTGGCTCCAGGCGGCAGGTGGGAATGAACTGTTCTCTTAATGGGCTCTCATGGTCGGCTCCTGCAGGGATTGACTCAAAAAAGAAAAAAAATAAAGCATTTAAAGGATGCTATGAAGAGTTGAATACATGCGTCTTGTATTTCATACTTACAGATCTCAATGGCTGTAAGGCATGAATTCACTGGTTGTTAGAGCTGGAAGGGATTTGAAAGGTCCTCTTGTCTAGGAGTCTTCAAATTATTTTTAGCAACAGACTTTTTTTTCTGCCCAAACACATCTTGGACCTGGAGTGTGGGCTTCCCTGGAGTATCATGTCATAAATGAAAATACCCATATAGAACAAGCAGGAACATTAATGATGGAAAAGTGGTGAAGTATAAGAAACACAGCTCCAGTAATGAATGAATCCAGTGTTGGAAACACAGTGGGAGTGGTGGGGACTGTGGTAAACTGCATAACCAGAGGGAGCAACTGCTGTTCCCTGCTAGTATATTGTCATCTTTGCCAGGTGAGGATTCATTCATCCATTCATTCAACTAATAAATATTTATTAAATGCTTACTACATACTGGGTACAGTTTTAAGCACACACAAAACAGACAAGATCCCTGCTCTTATAGTGCTTTTGTTCAAGGGAAGGAGACAACAAACAAAAAAGGGAATACTTAAAAACATATATGTTTGTACTAAGTAATGATAAATGCCAAGAAGCATGAAGGAGGGTAAGGGATAGGGAAGAGGAGGTATTAGAGAGACCTATCCCAGAGGGACATTTTTTATGTGTGTGCTACTTTAAAAAAAAAAAAAAAATTATTGGAGTATAGTTGATTTTAAATGTTGTGTTTTTTTCTACAGTACAGCAAAGTGGGTCAGCTATACATATACATATATCCACTCTTTTTAGATTATTTTCCCATATAGTCATTACAGAGTACTGAGTAGAGTTTCCTGCGCTAAACAGTAGTGGGAGGGACTTGTAAGGGAGTGCGTGCTCAGCCACTTCAATCATGTCTGACTCTTTGCAACCCCATGGACTGCAGCCCACCAGCTCCAATGTCCTTGGGATTCTCTAGGCAAGAATACTGGAATGGGTTGTCGTTTCCTTCTCCATTTAAGGGAGTACATGATAGCAGAGAATTACATGATGGAAAAGAATGAGCTGTGCACAGATCTGCACAATTTGGAATTCTATCTCAATTTAATTCAGTCTGTTTACCCTAGATAGACCAGAGAGGTAAAGATGCTTGTCCAAGGTCACACAGGGATGTGCAGGGACTGGAACTCAGGTCTTTCAAGTTCTATCCAGTCCACTTCCCTTTTGCTTAAAAATATATGTTCAGTTAACATTTTCTCCCATGCTCCAAGGGAGGGATAGTCTTAATAAATACTACATGACCAAGGCTGGAATGACTAATGAACAGCAACTCATATAGTAGCAGTTTCCAATTAGAAATTCAAGGAAGACATTTAAATTTTTATAGAGTTCTGTCCCAATTCGCCTAGCCAGATTCTACCTCAGGGTATAATTCTATGTTGTTTACAGCCTTAACATCTTTTCTGTGCTTTTTGTAAATATAATTACAGTTTAAGTCATTTACTCTTACCCGATAGATTAAATCCCACAGCAACAGAGGTGTCTGGAATATAGGAAAAAAATCCAAATTACTGATAAAGAAAACAAAACATATCAGCTAAGTCTGACCAATTTCAACAGGCACACTGATTTTTTTTAATATGCTCAAATGATCTGGCTATCTCACATTCTTAGTTCATTTTTCACTCTACTGTTAGGTCAGCCAGGAGATGAAATAACAGTCTTTGATTATCTCTGTGTTCAAAGAACAGAATACAACAGATTGCTTCTGCTCAGTCAACCAAGTTCTTGCTTTCCAGTCACCCTGACATCAACTTCAGGTGGAGAAAGAATATTACCTATCAGAACAAATAAAACTTGATGCCAGGGGTAAGACCCCTCTTCCTCACCCTTTCCTTATCCACATGGGCTATAGCCAGAACCAAGGCTAGACTTTGCCTGTTTTGAAGGAACTTGACTTAGAAACTGACTCCAAGACAAAAATGTATATTCTTCTTCTGGAACAGGACAAAATAGTCCTTGATATTAACAACCTTCTCATTTCTTAAATATGAATAAAATTTGTCTTTCATTCACACTGTAACTTTTTAAAAAACATATAGGGTTGAAGTCTTACAGAGAGTATCTTTTTCTGTGTTTAGTCTTTCTCTCTAGACAGGAGATGTGAAAGGTAGAATTATGCCCTGCTCATTGAAATCTTTCGTAATGTCTAAATTAGACTTTCCCGAATCTTTTAGATAACACTAAAGGAGATTGTTGACCATCTTCCCAGGTGAAAGGTGTTTGATGATCTAAGGTACAATTCATTTTGTTTAACCTATTAGAAGGTAGTCAGTTGTTAAATATTTGCTATAATTCATTCTTGGGTGTTTATAGACGCTTCAGTGGCATATTTTACTTATAAATATCAATAACAATGGCAATGCTAAAGGAGGAAAAACAAACTATGAAATTAAAGGTTTCCCTTTTATTAAAAGTACAGTGGAAAATTATCTTGAGATAAGCACTGACTATGGATTGGACATATCTCAGAAACATGTTTGGTTTTCTGTATCTGTACTTTGGGCTTATTTCAATTTAATTAAGTCTATGAATTATTTTATGAAGAATTTAATTTAGTGGATTTTACAGTGGGGGAGGTAGAGAAATGTGGGTGCGATTTTTATGATTGCCAGTATTCTCCACAGAGATTGGACTAACCCATAACATGTTAATAATACAAGTATCATCAAGTATGACGAAATTTGTACTATGAAAATTCTAAAGGCTAAAATTACTAGGGAAGAAAGAATTCATGGAAAATTACGGGTGGGTTGGATCTGAGATCATGAGTAGAATTTGGATCTGTGGCGAGAAATGAAACAGCAGACAGACAAGCAATGACCAAGACACAGAGCAGCTCTGTAGATGAGGGTGGTGGAGAGGATACATAGTAGATACTAGTAGGGCATTCCATGTTCTGGAGAAGCTTGAATCTCAGGCAGAGAATCTCACCTTGTTTTGAGAGTCACTGGAGAAATGTTGCTGGAGGCTTTGAGATTACACTGACAGTGATATATAGAAAAAATTGGAGGGAGGTACGATCGAAATTTCAAAATCACTCGGAAACATTGCAGCATTCCCGCATAAGTGGCCCCCAAATAGTGATCACGAAAAGAAAAGAGAGCTAAAGAAAATGTAGATTGTAGAGTGATGCTTGAACCCAGGATACTTTTATTCACGTGTATGATTTGGCTACCTCCCTGTGTTGTAGATATAAATACCCAGTACTGCCCCTGCCCTCATATGGCATAAGCTCTAGGAGACCACAACCAGGATTGAATTTAAGACCTTCATGTGGATTTTTAACAAAATGTTATGTCAAATCACTCTTGCAAAATGTGAGACAGAGTCCAGAAAAATAATGAAAGCACATTACAAGTGTTTAGGCTGGCCTTTATCCTTAAAGAGCTTGGTCAGCATGTAGGAAAAACACCAAGGAATAAGATGTGCTTGATGCGCCCGCATCTCCATCAACCTCAGCAATGGATTGAGGGTTGACCTCTGAACCTCCAAAGTGCCATTTCAAAATCCCAGTCATCTTTTTGGTATCAAAACTGCTGGGGAGAGCTCTGGAGCAGTAAGTCTCCTGATTTGAGTTTTAGCTCTGCTACTTGCTTAGCAGTGTGGTCTTGGGAAGTTATTTATATTCTGAGTCTCACTCAACTTCCTCATGTACTGGGTTGGTCAAAATGTGTGTTTGGGTTTTTCCATATGGTGTAATGGAAAAACCCAAATGAACTTTTTGGGCAACCTAATGTAAAATGAGACTAATGACACCTACCTGGCAAACTCAGAGGATTATCAGGAAGATCGAAGGAGAAAATATACATTGATGCCATTGGGCATAATGATGATGATGAGGGAATGGAGGAGGTTGAAGAATTCTCTTTGGTAACTCTTTGTCTTGTCCTAATTGTCAGGGTGTGATTTTTTTTTAAAGGTACATAGGAATCATTCTCATACTAGTGATTTCAAGCCTTGATCTAAAAAAAAATAATCATTAATCTAAAGAAATAAACTGCTCAAGCTAAATGTTTTTGTTGGGTGGCTTTTTTAGCTCCGAAGGAAACCTTACATGAAACTTCAATATTTAAAACAGAAAACAAAACAAAACAGTGAGTCATTTTTGGTATGAAGGTTTTTTAAAGTAAATTATAATATGTACTTATTATAAAGTCAGTTATTGAGAATAATGAAGTTTTTCTGATTAACACAAAATTAGAAATGAGAATTTTATATCCATGTCAACTTTTAACTTTCTACTATTTTTTTACTTTGGTTGCACAATTTCAAGACAATTCTGATTCACACAGATAAGTAGTTTAAAATGGTCCTACCTTGAACTCACTGCAGAATCTTTAAATAAACAGGAAGAACAGGAAAAGCTTTGCTCTAATATCTGAGCACAAAAAAAGCTAACAGCACAAGTTAAAACACAGAGGAAGAAAATAGATTACATTTGGTATGCATTTCTTTTTATTCAAGTGTTTTAAATAGTGAAAAACAACATTGTTTGGGTCAAATATTTGCGGAAACTTTGAGAGAACTCTCTGGAGCCTTAAGTGTCTACAGAATTGTTTTTGTAGCTGGCCACATGCATTGAGCACAGGATAGGGTTCCAAACACTATTTGTGACTTATTAATCCTTACGACCACTGCCTGAAGCAGGTGAAGACACTGAGACACACAAAGGTCGAGTCATTTTCCATAAAGCACACAGTTGATAAACAGCTGAGGCAAGATTCAAGCCCAGGTTGTTTAACTCCATGGTCTTAAGTCCTACAGGAGAATGAATTCATGGTCTCTCTATACAACTTAGTAGCTAGGTAATTTCAGTTTCACATCTGAAACCAAATATGGATCAGTTGTAAAGTTTAGGTATGACACTATCTGAAACCCTTGACATTTAGTAGGTGTTTAATAGATGTTTGTGGACCTGGAATTTACCCTATGGCTAACTCCCTTTCACAAAGCCATCTATGTCGTGATCATTTCATGCATGGGTTGGCAAACTACAGCTGCAGGCTAAATCCAGCCCATAACCTGTCCTTGTAAATAAAGTTTTATTATAACACTCCTACTCGTATCCTTTTATGTGTAGTCCATGTAGTTGCGGCAGAGACTGTGTGACTCACAAAGTCTAAAGTACTATCTGGTCTTTTATAGGGAAAGTTTGTCACCCCTAGATCTAATATAATGACTGTATTTTCTGTCAACTCCCCATAACACAGAACCATCTAAGATAGCAATTCAGGTGTGTGTAGCTGAAGATGGCAAGGTTGAGGCCTCGTGAATGAGCTTGCATGAAACCAGAATTGATGAAGTTGTTTTGGGTGTAGTGGCTCCTTGCCACCACCCTGACGCTGCTCAGTCTATTGATACATTTTGGTTTGCATTAAAAAACTTTTAGCTTGTCTTGTACATCATAAAACATGGCTATGTTTATTAGGATTTTTTTTTTAAAAAATTGGGATTAAGAAACTTGAACTACTGAGGGCTCAGAAATGAGTTAATAGTTTAATAATGTTTCCAAAATTGAAGAATGGATTTTTTTTAAGGAAAAAATGTGGGCTATTCTCTGTTGTGAATGATAACCAAACAAAAGAAATAGTATTAAATTGATTGTTACTAAGTTCAAGTATTGCATTTGAGTTTAAATTTTATGAAATTTAATGAAAGTTTATGAAATTTCTGTAACTTAAGGAATAAATAATTTGAGGGAGGTAGGGAAGTGATCCAAGTACTACATTCCATGCTACTTAGTGAACAGGTCCTTTTTAGTTAAAAATTGTCATCATTATATTTATTAATAATATCACATCGATAGCTTCAAGCCTCACACTCCATTTTGGTAACATATTTGAAAAGTATTAGTAAGTGAACATTGGCAGAATGTTTTATCATTCCAATGCTTACATGCCTAATGAACTGTTTCTGTGGGTGATGATTCCCCTACCTATGGAAATATGTGTGCATTTAGAATATAGGGTATACTATTAAGGTCTAAGTGTACAGGAATCAACTGAAAATTTGAGTAGAAATTCCTGTCATTCATTCATTCAGTACATATATATAGAATACCAATGATGTACAGTACTAACCACTGGCTAGAGATGTTGTCTGGCCTAATGGAGTTGAAGAAGACAGATAAGAAGTAACACTTAAAAATATTTTTTTTTGCAAATTTTTATAAGCACTATAAGGAAAATAAACAAGGTAAAGTGACAGAGGAAAAAAAATGTTAGAAACCATTTAAAAATGGATTGTGGTGGTTGGGGCGGGGCATGAAGAATTATCTGTATGTGCAAAGGCTCCGAGGCACAATGAATAAACTTGACGTGTTCGGTGAACTGAAAAGATGACACCATGGTTGGAGAAAGTGGAAGGAGGTAAGGTTGGAGAACCAACAAAAGGCCTCCTGGGCCATGTCAAAAATGAGAAACAGTTAAGGTTTTATATATGAAAGATTGAAGGCAGGAGGAGAAGGGGACAACAGAGAATGAGATGGTTGGATGGCATCACTGACTCAGTGGACATGAGTTTGGGCAAACTCTGGGAGTTGATGATGGACAGGGAGGCCTGGCATGCTGCAGTCCACGAGGTTGCAAAGAGTTGGACATGACTGAGCGACTGAACTGAACTGATATTCAAATGAAAATGTATAGCTTCATTTATTAAATGAGACCAGTTCAAGGAAGCTTGTGTGGATGAATTTTTGATGTCTCTTTTGAGTGACACCATTTCTCATCTATTTATCTTTGAAATGTCCAGCTAAGGGAAAGAAAGGTAGTGATGGTGTAATATGACACACCCTTTTGTAGATAATTATATAATGCCACCAGGGTAAAAGCATTTAAAGAGAGGAGGAGGTAATTTTACTCTTTTCAGCCTGGAATTTTTAGTAGATAAAGATAAAACATTTCAAGCTGTCTCTAATACATTGCCATCTCTGCAGAGAATCAAATTACTCTCCTTTCTCTCTTTTACAAAAGACTTATGTCTTAATTTATCACATGAAATAAAACATTTACGTAAACCCTGAAAATTGCATCCCTGAGAAACCACAAAAACCAAGAGAAAGTAATTAAGGCAGGATTAATCATATACATGGTATATTTTTAACTTTCTAAAAAGCCACGTGGTTTGGCAATTTATGATGCTACAATCGTGAACTTGATAGGGAATTACAATTTCTGAGATATTCATGTTTAGCAGCTGGCAATTTATGGCACTATCATTTAGTACATAGAAAAATATGATCTCAGTAGGTATTCCTGACCACATTAAAATTTAGGGGATTCTTGATAAACTGATAAAATAATGATGATAATAATTACTAGAATGAAAGCCAGTTCTTTTCAGCAGCTGAACAGAAAAGAGAGGTCAAGATTAATGATCCTTTGGAGCCAAGAAAGAAACTTAGTGCCTTCTGTGTTGTAGCTTACTCTGCTTTGTAGGGCTTGGCTGTGAAACACTAGATGTAGGATGTATCCCCTTAATATCACTAACCATCAAGTAGGATCAATACAGAAATGTGAAAGGTAGAGTTTCAAGTTCTATGGTTTCCACCTGCAATTTCACTACTAAGTGAAAAGCCTGGGTTGATTACTTCGAAGATTAAATTGCTAGTACTGTTAAACTGGTATGGGAGCAGATTATATTTCTTTTGTAAGTGTGCTCTGCTTGGAGAACCTGTGTGATATATTGGAAAGAGCTGAGTTGAAAGTCATAAGACTTTCTCTTGCTCACAGTAGACTAAATATGACCTTGGCCAAGTCACTTAATCTCTATTTGTCTGATTCCTCATCAGTAAAATGAAAGCCAGAAAATATTGTTTCTTTTGCCCACTTCACCATATTTTTGAAGTTAGAACAAAACACCTGGTTATCTGTGAAGCGATATACTTCTGCATTGATCACTATATTTTGTTATACAGCAGAGATCAGGAGATTGCTGTGTAGTCGCTATAGTGTGGTTAGTGTTTATGCCATGTCATACTGAGTCACCCACCCACATTTTTGGAATGCAAAGGACAACTGTACCTTAGGAGATATTATATTGTGGGAGAGGCATTGTGGATGTATTTGGGTTGGTCAAAAAGCTTGTTCACGTTTTTCTGTAACATCTTATGGAAAAACCCAAACAAAGTTTTTGGCTAATCCAATACTATGTCTTTTCGGTCTCTTACAAAAGCAACTCTAGCATACTTCTTTTTGCTTATGATTCTATGGTGTGATTAGAAGAATAGAATTCTTACAAAGAGAACAAGGCAGCAAGGTGGGTCTCTACCAATTGAAACTTTCATCAACCCAATTACACATTCTCACTGGTGGTTACAAAAACTGTAAATATAGCAAACTGCCTACTGGATGTCTTTTCTCATGTCTCACTCAACATGACTGCAACTGAATTTGTTTATCTTACTTCTCATAATGAATAATAACATTATCATCTCTTTCACTGCCAAACCCAGAAACCTGAGATTTATTCTAGGTTTTTCTTGTTCAACTCCCACATCTACACCCAATATCAATCCTGTAAATTCAGTTTCCTTAATTCATTGTACAGTCATACATTCCATTCTGTTTGTGTTGCCTCTGACTTGATTCTGGTTCTTATGTTTTCACAGCAGAGTTACTGCAGTACAGTAACTTCCTAATTGGGCTCCTCTGTCCAGAACCAGCTCTTATAAGTCATCCTCTGCAGTGATGACTAAGTTCCTAACTTAGAGAGTTGACCAAATGACTCTCTTGCTAAGAATTTGTTAATGCTCCCTAGAGCTAAAGTTACAGGTTCTTAGCATGTGTGACTTTTACTCTAGCTCCTCTCTCAGTGAAGCCTGATTATCCCATTCCTCTCAGTGTATCCTTTACTCTGTTGATACCATGCTTTTCCATGCTTCTGTACTTTCTCACATGATGCTAACACAGCCTAGAAAATTCTCTTCCCCATTATAATGCCTACTAACTGTTTTTCAAGCTTCAGCTCTATTGCTATCACTTTCCAGAAGCTGCCTTGGTGTCTGTTCATTTAAATGTTTCTTCTCTGGGCTCTGCCAGTGCCTTGTTTATACTGGTGGCATATTCATTAGTCCTCAGCAATCCTCATCTTAAGGTTTTCCAGAATACCCCTGGACACTAACAGTGACTGGCTCATGACCTGGTATTCAATGCACTTCTGTTAAATGGATAAGTCAGCACAATCTATATTTGGCAGCCATACCAGAGTGAAAATGAAAGCTCTTCACTGACTAGGTTGAATGAAAGAAGGGAAATCAAACTGTAAAGACATTACCTGTGAAGGCTTTAGAGTGAAGACTTAAAGGGAACAAACTGAGAAAGAGAGAGAAGCAAGGAGATGAAAAGTAGCTTAGGATGAATCTTACATTACTCTAGCCAGGGCTGACATGTTCATTAAGTTACAGCCACATCCTTGAAGTTACAAGATTGCAACAGACATTATTGTATTTTGCAGTATTTGAGAGACAAGGAATAGACAATGCAAAGGCAAGTCGTATGTTTGAATAACATGTGAAAGGCCCATTTGGCTGGAGCAGAGTGGGGCAGGGTACTGTGGGCTGAACTGTATCCCCTCAGATTTCATATGGTGAAAGCTTAACCTGTGGTATGTGAGAACATGACTGTGTTAGGAGATAAATGAGTCAAAACGAGGACATTTGAGTGGGCCCTAATGCTATCTGATCGATGTCCTTATTAAAACAGGAAAGACCATGGGGGGACAGAACGAGGAGGTGGCCGTTCATTTAAACCAAGGAGAGAGACCTCAGAAGAAACCAAACCTGGTGAAACTTTGGTCTTGGACTGTGAGAAAATAAATTTCTGTTGTTTCAGTCACCCATTCTGTGGTATTTTGTTATGGCAGCTCTAGCAAACTAGTACCGAAGGGAAGAGTAATAGATAAAGTCAGCAAAATGATAGGAATTTGGGCAGAGGCAAAGGGGGAGAAGATTGTGGGGCTTTACAGGTCATTGTAAAGACTTCAGATTTTATTCTAGTGAAATGGGAAGACATTGGAGGATTTGGAGCAGGTGAATATTATGATCTGACTTTCACTTTTGTGGAGATTGGGAATTGATAATCAAAGTAATACTGATCAGATAGTTAACATTGTCAGTTATGTAGAGGAGAAGAGAGGAAACAGTCAATAGGGAGAGAGCATGGGAAATGTTTCCTCCCATCCATTAAACAACTGAAAAAACTGAAGATCCAAGGAGGATCCCAAAGTGACTTGCCCAAGTTGACAGAATAATTTAATAGTGGTCCTGGGAATAATAATCAGGCATCCAGTTCTCTTTACTACTTGTCCTTGAAGGGAGATGCATTTGGCTTCTCCTGTAAGGAACACAAGTTTGGTTGCCTAGTATTTGTGGGGGGCTGGGTGTATCCTTGTGAGCAGCTATTAACATTTGAGTGAATTATAGTGGCCATGGAATATGCTGTGATGCTTTCAGCTACCTGTCCATGTCTCTATGACTCAGGGACACGTAGTGTAAGAGATTGGCAGGAACAAGTGGAAATTATTCATGAGCTCTAGTCACAGACTGTGTTTCCACAGATGTCTTTTATGGTAGATCATTTCATTGACAGAACAATTTTCAGTGATGATAATAGCAATGGCTGATCTCTAAACTGTCCTCCAATATGCCAGGAGCCTTACATGCTAGGAATGGGAACTTTTGGTTCTAGGTTGATAAAGAATTTGTATGTGTGTCTGTGTTTATACGTATACACATAAATATTGTGTATACATCAATTATATATTGTATACACATATATACAATATACTCATATATTTGTATGTATGTGAAATACATATGTATATATGCATATTATGTTGTATTATATACTGTATCATATATATGTATTATATAATAGAAATATCAAATTTGAAGATAATAAAATATTCTTAATAGTATAAATATGCTCAATTAAATCTGCAGGATGTTGCATAGAGATCTAAGTTTAAATCACAATTCTGGCTCTCAACTCACTATATGAACTTGGGAAAGTTACTGAACCTTAGCAAGGCTCAATTTCCTCATCTGAAAAGCATAATAATGATGACTAAGTTTAGAAAAGAAACTTGGACTTACAGCACTTAAGATAATGCCTGGGTCATAGTATGTGCTGAACTAGGGTAGCTTTTATTATTATTTTTCATTCTGCTAGCTCAGATGGTAAAGAATCCGCCTGCAATGCAAGAGACATAGGTTAGATCCCAGGGTCAGAAAGATCCCCTGGAGAAGGAAATGGAAACCCACTCCGGTATTCTTGCCTAAGAAATCCCATGGACAGAGGGTCCTGGTGGGTATGGTCCATGGGGTTCCAAAAAGTTAGACGTACTTGATTTTTTTTTTTCTGGATGATGGAGGGGTATCCCTAAAACTCTGGGGCCTAAAGTAACTATTTAGACGTGACTTAGCGATTAAATAACAACAAACTTCGGGTTTAATTTCCTCTTCTTTTTCTAGTTTCCTAAGTTGGAAGCTAAGATCACTGATTTATCTTGCTTCTTTTCTAACAGAAACATTTCATGCTATAAACTTCTATTTAAGCACTGTTTTTGTTGCATTCCACAGATTTTGGTATATTGTGTTTTTATTTTCATTTAGATCAAGACATTTAAAAATGTCTTTTGTGATTTCCTTTTTGATGCATGGGTTAATTTCAAAATATTTGAAGAGTTTTTTAGGTATATTTCTGTTATCAAATTCTGGTTTAATTATCTTATGATCAAAGAACATAACATCAATCCCCTTAAATTTATTGAGAGTTGTTTCATAGCTCAAAATAATGTCTGTTTTAGTTTATTGAATGCATCTGGGTATGTTACTTCACCTGCAAGGAGAACAGAACCTTGGATTTTGCCCTATTTTAAGGGAAGGTCTGTGTGAGTGTGTGTGTATGCATGTGCACATATACATGTGTACATGCCTGTGTGTACATGTGTGTTAGACTGAGGGAGAAGAAAGTTAAGTGCCCAAAACTATCCAGGAATATTCACCAACATATAACTAAAAGCTCTGTGGAAATACCTCACAGGAAGTCCTAACAAATTCAAAGATTGATATCAGATCTTTTCTGAGTGAACAGAGGAAGAAACGTGGGGGTGTGATGTCTGATGCATAGGAAGGCGTCAGGCCCAAGAGAAAGAGAAGCGGACAGCTTTGTGAGTTTATCAAAGTTTCCATCCTAACTAAAACTGACCAAAGATAGAAAAGGAAACCGAAGCATTTGTGTCATACTTGATTGTGAATGTATGTTTATTCCCTTTTACAAAAATGTGTCTCTTCTTTTTGCATATACATGTATATATTCTTTTTCAAATTCTTTTCCCATTTTATATTGTTACATAATATTGAGCAAAGTTCCCTGTGCAATACAGTAGGTCCTTGTTGGCTATCCATTTTAAATACAGCAGTGTGCACATATCAATCCCAAACTCCCTAACTATCCCTTTCCCCCATCTTTCCCTGCTGGTAACCATTAAGTTCATTCTCTAAGTCTGTGAGTCTGTTTCTGTTTTGTGAACAAGTTCATTTGTATCTTTTTTTTAAATGATTCTGCATATAAGAGATATCATGATATTTCTTTCTCTGTAAAAAAAAAAAAAAGATCTCTCTTACAAGGCAGTTTCGTTCTCAGTTTCGTGGTTTGTATATTTGTGTTAACGAATAGCATTTCAGTGGCAGAAATCTGGAAATGGCATAGGGCAGGTCTCTTCTAAGAGAATTCTACAGAAGAAGGGACTCAGCTAAGCAATCTGTTAGAGTATCATGTCTTTTAGGGAAGGGATGATGTCTGATGTATTCAGTTAACCCCCAACTCCCATGCCTGCACATAGTAGGCATTCAGGAAATATTTATTGAATGAAAGCCTGAAGTTTGAAGAAGAAGAACATTTAATGAACAAATGAATATGAAACTGCTATATCTTAAACCCCATTTTATAGATTTCACAATGTGTATTTAACTATTAGAGACTCTTAGAGTACCTACAGCAAGAAAAATCTATTTATCTTTTGAGAAAACTAGTTTTCTGCTGGTATCTTTGACCATGGAACTCTTCGTAGGAGCCACCTATTACCATTCGCAGAAATTCTGTCATAACTCAATATATCTTTGAGGTAGCAAAGCTGATGACAAAGATGAGAATTTGAGCAGATGGTTGTGACATCACGTCTTACCCTTGCTAAACTGACTCCACACCACAAAGACCTTTTCAGTGTTCAAGTTAAACTGGCTTCTTGTATGAGCTGGACTTGGTTGGTCACACACAGAAAGCAATTTTAATTTTGCTTCTGCCCCTTCAAAGCTGCTGTTTTGACTATTCGCTCTGAACCCCTAGATTCCACTAACCAGTACAACTCTGAGTAGCTGTCCATTGGTGTTTCTGACCACCAACAGGTACTAAGTGACGGTAAAATGTCTAGTGTAGTAGAAAGTCCAGTCCAGGTACATGTTAGCTCTGTTTTCTCTCACAGCTATTATCATGAGGCTGGAGATCCAGGAAGAGGAGGAGGGGCATGTGGGTCCCCTCTCTTTCCCCTCTGGCTGTCTTCTCCCCGTTTTCTAGCTGTGCTTTCTGACCATCCAGCAATAAGGGAGGTGGGGGGGAAACAAGGCTCAGGGGGAAAGGTGGAGTGAGCTTGACCGGCCACCATAATCTGCCGTTGTGATCCTCTACATGTAGTCGAGTCCCAACTGACTTTTCCCTCAGGGGGTACTTTGGTGAGTTTTTGTGAAGATATCTCCTTTTGCCTGAGTTACAGGGCATGTTTCAGGAGCTGTTCTGCTGACTCTAGTTATGCCTTCTCGGGCCACTGATTATTTCTTCATTCTCTTGGCTTCTAGTGGTACCTCCTTCCTAATGAGGTCATGTCAGCCATGTGGACAATCTCTTCCAAGATGACCCAATCTGCTTTTTCTTGAGTAGATCCTTAGTTGCCCCACCAAATTCTGGAAATGCTGCTTATTCCCCATGTAGCTCAGTCCTGGATACCAGAAAAGGTTAGTTCAGGCCACAATCCCTGTATTTTTAAGTGTGAGTCAGGCATCAGTCCCTATGACTCTTAAAGACTGGAAGACATGTGGCAAGCTCTCTGAGTGGCTCCACTGATATGCCCCTCTTTTGGTTTGTGTTAAAAAAGAAGCACTTCTCTCTAGAGTGGAGGGTGAGGATGGGAACACTTGCTGAACTGATAACATCCCCCAAAGAAATCCTTATGCCAATTTCTTTAAAGTCACTCTCTATAGGCTGGAAGTTGCCAGTGTGATTACATGGGTAGAACCACTTCCATAACCTCTTATGGGGTCCCCGAGGCTACCATCTAGTTACAGAATGTGGGCTTTTTGGCATAAACTATATTGGGCCTGTTCTGAGACCTCTAGAAAAGAGGAACTTCTCATTGCACATGACTTAATGTATTTAATCCACGCTAATACCTTTTATGAGAAATATAGCAAGAGAAACCAAAGCTGAAATAAAAACTAGCCAGAGATCTAACCACTGAAAATTAATCATGTTTTTTTTTATAATGCATAAAACCTACAAAACAAGGAAGAAAAAATGGAAAATACTAGTTTTATGTACCAATTATTAGCTTCATATAGTGAGTTTTATGGGTATTAGGATACGATAGAGATTGAATTTCACTTGTGAAAGACTCAGTTTTCTCTATCCTCTAGTTCATGGCCATCAGACAACAAATTAATTTCCCCTATAAATACTTATTTATGCTTAGGCTTGCACTTGTTCTTTGGTTTTTGTGGTGTTTGACCTTTATAACAATACAAGAGCCTTGTTTGCCCAGAGATCTCCTGTTGTCAGCACTGGTTCTTAATGAGCTCAAAGACATTAAGGCCACCAGCAATGAAGCTAGAGTTAGGAGTCCCAGCTGAAATCAGAAAAAAAAGTTCATAGTGAATGTCAACTCTGACTGATGTTCAGGAATTAACTGTGCATTTTATCAAGTTAAAACTCACACAACTTTCTGAAATTCTTCCACTTTTAAAAAATAACACCCTAACACAATGCCTCTCAATTGGAATTGCATAGTGCAGCCAAGTTTGAACACCACTGCTAATACCTTTTGCCTGATGTGTAGCTTCTATCCACAGAGAAGGCAATGGCACCCCACTCCAGTCCTCTCGCCTGGATAATGCCATGGACAGAGGAGCCTGGTAGGCTGCAGTCCGTGGGGTCGCTACAAGTCAGACACGACTGAATGACTTCACTTTCATGCATTGGAGAAGGTAATGGCAACCCACTCCAGTGTTCTTCCCTGGAGAATCCCAGGGACGGGGGAGCCTGGTGGGCTGCCGTCTATGGGGTCGCACAGGGTTGGACACAACTGAAGCGACTTAGCAGCAGCAGCAGCAGCAGCAACAGTTTCTATCCATTCATCGCAGAGCACATAATTAAAATTCTTATGAAACTTTATTCCACCTTTAGGTAGAAGAGATGGGGAGTGTATAGCTTAGTCTGTGGTAAGTTCAGTTTGTCTGTTTAATGCCCTTTTAAATGTTGATTAGGCTCCATCATTTAAAATCAAGTTCTAATGACAAAATTTTTAATTGTTTAGTTTCCCTTGAAAACACAGTTATTCAAGCCACAGTGGCCTGCTTCTCCCCAGGACAAGCAGCTGGCGCTGGGTTGCAGCAGATGGCTTTAGAGGGGGCCTGTGCTTCCCCCTTTGCCCACAAGCCTCACTCACTGGCATCTCCTGCCTGGCCCCTGTAAGCCCCTATAGGTAGAGTTCTGGATGCCTGCCATTGTCCAAGTTTGGAGAAGTCTTTCAAATCTTAGCCCCTTCTGTGTTAAAACACAGGCAACTCCAACTTACTCCAAAGAGCCCTCTTTGATCTAAATGGCTCAAACAGTCCCTTAACCCCTGGATTGTTTAAAAGGTTATGTGTTTTCTCTATTCCATTCTCTGCCAGCTCATTTTGTACCCACCCTCCCCCCACCCCACGAGAGAATTTGTTCTGTTCTTTTACTTTAAAAAGGAAAACAAAGTGTGACTACGCATCTATTCTCCAAAGGCCATAGCTTCTCAAGGCTGAGAGCCAGATGCCTGATTTGTTTTCCATCCAGAGCTGTACATACAGAGAAAGTCGGCAGCGCAAGGCCATTCTGCTTTTGACCTTCCTAGGGCTGAATGCATGGCTGGTCAACAGTAGAGCTGAAAATAGAACCCAGGACTTTCAAATCATTGTTCTGCTCACTGGGCTGTGCTTCCTCCCATAAGTGCTTGGTTAAACAATGTCCTGTTTTGCAAAAGTAGAAATCATAATATACGTATGAGAAGTTGGACGCAGAAGAACTGCAGGCCTTACCCTCAGGAGAGATGGCCCTGTAACAGAAAGGAGCTTGAATTCATTTCTTGCCCTGAAGCATAGAGGTTAGACACACTCAACAATGTGTGTTGAGTCATCATCTGTGATGTTTTGAACAAGAAGCTTTCACTGAGTGCCAGGATGTATTTGCCTGACAACCCACAGAAAGGAAATTTAGAATATTAGAAAGGTTATCATGAAAATGACAGGATCTGTGTATAGAGATGGTCGGGGACCTGGAATCTGGGAGTGGCTTTTCAAGATAGGGTGGCGAGTGTTGTAGGGAGGGACCAGAGCTTTGGTAATGCTGTGGTTCTCAGCTCAGGGTATGTGTATGGCCCACAGAAAGCAAAGACAGCAGTTCTGAAAAATAGAAGGATTAGGAGTAGCTGACACTTGCCCAATCTCCAGGGAAGAGCTTGGAACTGTCTCTGTTGTGTGCAGAGAGCTTACCTCTCTTTTAGGGAGATTGCACTGGTTTTCAGTGAGCTCTCTGAGGGCTTCCCACATCATGCAAGTGGTGAAGAATCCCCCTGCCAGTGCAGGAGACATGGGTTTAACCTTTGGGTCAGGAAGATCCCCTGGAGAAGGGAATGCAACCCACTTCGGTATTCTTGCCTGGAAAATCCCATGGACAGAGTAGCCTGGAGGGCTACAGTTCATGGGATGCAAAGAATCAGACACGACTGAGCACACACTACTACTGAGAGGGCGGGAACCTCTGGTTCTCAGTGCCGTTGCCCCCATGCCTGACACACGTAGGGAGACGAAAGCAGAGCTCAGAACCACTTTCTGAGTGTGAGTCCCAGCTCTACAGCCTCCCATCCGTGAGACTTGGGACAAGTGTTTTATCTCTGTGTTTCCATTTTCTCATTTGCAAAGCAGACATAGTAGTAATGGTTCTCACCTCAAATGGTCGTTGTGAAAACTGAGTTACTACTTGTGAAGTTCTTAGAATGCTCTGTGTGTGTGTGTGTGTGTACACACACACACATGCACATTGAGTTGCTTCAGTCATGTCTGATTCTTTTTGACCCTATGGACTGTAGCCCACCAGGCTCCTCTGTCCGCGGAAGGCATGAATACTGGAGTGGGTTGCCATGCCCTCCTCCAGGGGATTTTCCCTACCCACGGATGGAACCTGGGTCTCCTGCATTGCAGGTGGATTCTTTACCACTGAGCCACCAGGGAAGCCCTCTTAGAATGGTATATGTGTGTTAGTCACTCAGTCATGTCCAAGTCTTTGTGACCCCATGGACTGTAGCCTGCCAGGCTCCTCTGCCCGTGGAATTCTCCGGGCAAGAATACTGGAGTGGGTTGCCATCTTACACGTTGGTACATAATAAACATTCACTAAGTGTTAGTTATCAGGGGCCATCGATACATTAGTAATGAAGGATAAATAGTCTAGCAAACGATAGAGAAGAGTTAGACCAGGCCAAATGACTTGATAAGCACATTTCATGGATTACCTTATTTAATTTTAAAAACAAGTGCACAAAACACTACTTCTATTGCTCCACGTTACAGGTGAAGCACAGAGGGGTTAAATCAGTTACTCAAGGTCACACAGCTGGTGACAGGAGAAGGATTTGAAACAATGTGGACTAACACCACATCTTTCACCACTCTTCTGCCAATTAAGTATTTCCTAGGAGAAATAATAAGGTAATAGCTGCTTTATGATGGTCTTTTGAGGCTTAAATATAACTTATTGACACTTTAAAAGTAGTAAAAATATGTACAGATATGTAAGATGATGGTGATGACTAATAAACACACAAGAAATCTGCCCTTATTAGCCTCTCTTAGCATATCAAAGGGTGTTAAAAATAATAATTGGCTTTAGGAACCAACAAACAAGTAAAACCAGTCATTTTGACACACCAAAATGCCATTTTATATGTGGGTGTCACCTACTCAAGATAATAGCCATTGAATAAATTAACAGTTTTTGTTGAGAACTGAAGTGCCATGATATTTTTTTGCTAAAATATACTTAGTTATGATACACTTTACTTATTTATATGCTTTATCTCTGAATAGTTTCCCCAGCCATAAATATGAGGAGAAATGATGAAATTTTTTTCATTGCAGGAATTATTTGGAGTGTTGTGGTATCATGGAAAGCAAACCAAACTTGAGGATGGGAGATGAGGTTTCTGGCTCTGGCTTCATTATCATATAATTTCCTCTAGAATCTGAAGCAAATCTCTTAGCTTTCCTGAGCCTCAGATTTCTCTGTTGGAAAACAGAACTTTGGATGCCACTGATTCTAAAATTTCTCGTACCTTTAGAAATCTTTGATTTCTTTCCTGGAAATTTTTATGATAGAGCATACCTTTTCCTGGGCTTCCCTAGTGGCTCAGACAGTAAAGAATATGCCTGCAATGCAGAAGACCCAAGTTCAGTCCCTGGGTCGAGAAGATTCCCCGGAGAAGTGAATGGCTCCCCACTCCAATATTCTTGCCTGGAGAATCCCATGGACAGAGGAGCCTGGCAGGCTACAGTCCATGTGGTCACAAAGAGTCAGACATGAGTGAACAATGAACGCTTCACTTCAGCTTTTTCTATCCCCACCCCCATATGTATATTTCAGTATTTTTGAGATCAGGTTATTTCACAAATAAAACATACATTAAATTTAAACTTTACCTTCTCCTTCTTCCTCTAAAATATTACATTAAATTGATAGTGTATCTTAGAATTAAGGCAAAGAAGTAAATCTAAACATAAACAAATAACATAACATCTACCACCATAAACAATAGCTGAAGCTGTTCCAGAGGCTTGGTTGATGTATGAATGGATTTATGTCCTAAAAATTCGAGAGAGAAAGAGCACTAACACATCCCTACTGCTTAATTTCCTCAGAGTTCAGGCCCTGTTTCGAGGAATGAATTGTATTTTCTCTGCAGCAGCTAAGATCCGGGGATTCCTTTGCCTGTGTCAACAGCACTCTATCACAGACAAATACTTGTAAAAACTAAAATGTCTTAATACATTGACAATAAAATGTCATCTGTATGTCCCTGTGACTGATCTGTGCAAAGTCAAGTCATTTCTTTGAAGTCAGCTGAGAATACGGGGCCCTTCTTTCCTCCAGACACATGGAAGTGGGAGAACAGCTGCTCTTTGTTTCAGGAAAGGACAGGGCGAAGGTTAGTTCATGGGTAGAGTTTCCTGTTTGTAATGTCTGAATCCAAGGGAGGTGCCAAGAATTTTGAAGGTTTTATTCAAGGGAAGATAGTTTCTTGTTGGGGCAGAATTGCAATGAAAGTACAATTCCTCCCCAGTGGATGCCTTGGTCCTTCAGAAGCACCTCAGATTAATCATACAATTGTCTTGCTAATGGCCGTTTGATGGTTGTCCTTTGTCTACCAGAGAATGTCCAAACACTTTAGCCCTCTCCAAACTCTACCAAGAATTATTTACAATTCTATGGACTCTTTTTCTTGCTCCTCTGTGCTTGGAATGACTTTTCTACAACTTCACCTGGACAACTCACCTGTTAAGATTCAGCACAGGTGTCATCTTTCCTTAGTAGCCTTTTGGTAATGGTCAGTTAGTACTCGAGCCTCTTCTTTGTGGTCTCAAAGCATCCCATGCTTTCCTCTGTCTAGAGTGTTCTCCAACCTGCCTGGAGAATGGAATCACCTGGAAATTTATCGAAACACAGCAATACCCAGACCCTACTGAGGGACTTTGATTCCACTGGTCTAGGTTGGAGTCAAATTGAAACCAAGCAATTCTAATGTGCAGCCAAGTGTTGAGAACCACTGATTTATTGTAGACCTTATGACATATTATATTAAAAGCTTTGTGTTTGTCTTCCCCCAGATTAAGTTTCTTGAGGACTGGAATTATTTTATATTGATATGCATGTCTTCTGATATTTAAAAATGCCAGGTACTAGGAGGTGCCCAATAAGTCATGTGTGAAGAATGAATGAATGATTAGTGTATACATATCCCAACCTCACTTTCACTTATGTTTAGAAGCTCATTTATGTGCAGTGCAGTTGCTCAGGGTAAGAAACGGTGGGAAATAGAATTGATACGGATCGCAGGTGTTTGGGGACAAAAGATACATTCTAAGAGGGGTGTCTGAGGAAACACAATAAGGCCTGAAAGAAAACCTGGGAGATTTTGAATTAATTAATAGCAGGTGCTAAAAAACAAAACCAACCATGCAATCTGACCTGAATAGAATTTGGGAAGAGAGACTAATGCAAGAGATTCTGGGCTGGAAATCAGAAGGGGACAACCAACTTAAAACATAGGAGACTGAGAAGCAATTAAATTCTCCCTACACAGGATAGAAATACAAGACACAGGGACTCTCTCCGGAAGAGACTTAGCTTTCCCTTAAGTCCCAGGGTCCAGAGGCTATAAGTCAAGGTATCCTAGTAGCCTGAAGGAGAACCTGCCCAACAAGATGCTTTAGCATCACTGGGCACTGCTGTACTCTAACCATGCTGTGAATCTGTGTTTTGTGGCTCATCGTATGTGCTCAGTGCTTTATATATTTTCCCACATAATATGCAGGGTTAGACTTATGAAGGAGCCTTTATCTTAACAAATTTTATAGATGAGGACACTGAAGTTTAGGAGAATTAAGTCCCAAGCCACCTATACTACAATGGGTAAGTGTCACCTCTTACATGGCCAGTGAGCCTTCCTGATCAGATGATTCTCTGTGGAGGGGAGTTACTGGAGAATAGGGGAGGATGAACAAGAGCTCCAGAGTCTCAATCCAAGAAGAGAGGTTTATCCTTCAAGTCCTGCCAGTGGACCAAGAAACAGCAGGTGAAGGAACCTTTTGTGGATGGTTGGTGTGAGGGTTTTGATTTTAAAGAAACTCCTATTTGTGTATGCCCAGCACCATGAAGTGGCCTTGGACAGTGAGGACACAATGCTGTCCACTTCTGGACTTGTAGTGAATGTATTTGTGAAAGCATGTGCCCTTTTTCAGAAGAGGGAAGATGAATGAGAACACTTAAAATCTTTCAGTGATTCTACAAGATGGAAGAATGTTTGGGTATAAAGTTTGGACTGTTTTTATTTTAAAGAATGACCTATGAATTCGTTACTTTCATAACATGGGATTTGGTTTTACTTTATATAGTAGGTCATCAAAATCTTAGTCTTGTAATATTTGGTTTCCCATTTTAAGCGGAATTCCCTCTCCCACAATCTCCCTCTTGACTATTGACAGTCTGTGTGTCAGGAAGCTTCTTCTCTCTCATCTTAATAAACTTTCAGGTTCCAAAACAAAGTCTGATCTTAACTATTAGTTTAACCAATCAGTTTAGTCTGTCTACATAATGGTGCAATGAAGATGCTTGCAGATACTGATTCCCTAAAGTCAACTTCCCTTACCAGTCAGCTGTGATGACGAGTTCGTCTGGAATAGTTCCTGCAGTTCCAGCCTTTGTGCCAAGCACGTTGCAGCTGCTGGCCTTCCCCACAGCCCTGTACACAATTCCCGTCTGTGAAAACTATAATCACCTGCTGGAAGAGATACTTGCTTGTCCACATGCCAGGAGGAGGCTGGAGTTGGGACATTTCTTTGTCTTGCTGGGAAATAACCTGGACTTTAAACTTAGCTGAACCTAGGTTCAAATCCTGACCTTGCTGTTTGCGAGCACTTCCAGGGCTAAGGGTAGCTCAACAAACGTTGCTTTCCTCCCTTGTCTGCCTTTGAGAAACAGTGCAACCTTCTTTCCAGTGGATCATTTCTGTGATCCAACCACATGGACATTCCATCCAGCACATCCACACCAAGAGCACATGGTTATGGATTGTGCTTTCTGTTGCCTTTGGTTCTTTTTCACAAAGCCTGCATTTCAGAAACAGCTCGTGAACAGTCTGTAGTTCACAGTGACTTTTTATCTCACCTTTCTCTAGATGTGGATGTTCTATGACTCCTGGCTTCCTGACATGTGAAAAAATATATTCCTTCTCTCTCAGTCTGTGTATCCTGATAACAAGTTCAGACGAGCCTTTTCTAAATAATAAAAGAGAAGGTGGTTGCCACAGGCTTTTATAACTGACCTTATTTCAGAATTCGATTGGGTAACTCTTACCTCACTTTCCAGACAGAGGCAGTGTGTGTTTTGAGAATGTGTGTGTGTATGTGTGTGTGTGTGTGTTAGTCATTCAGTCATGTACGACTCTTTGCGACCCCATGGACTGTAGCCTGCCAGGCTCCTCTGTCCATGGAATTCTCCAGACAAGAATACAAGAGTGGGTTGCCATTTCCTTCTCCAGGGGATCTTCCTGACCCAGGGATTGAGCCCGGGCCTTCTGCATTGCAGGAAGATTGTTTACCATCTGAGCCACTAGGGAAGCTGAGAGTCTCTCTAGAGGTAGTCAAAACAAATGGCAGTGCCTAACCTTGGCATGTTCCCTGGCCCTCTATGGTTCTGCGTTTGCTCCTCTTTATGAAAGGTAGATAGTGCTATGTGACATCTAAAGTCCCTTCCTCCTCTAAACCTTCCAGCCTCTAACCCGAGGCTACTTCTTGCTGATGTATAAGAAAATATATTGACTTGCCTGAAGATATTAAATGGCAAATATTTAAGAAAACTGGTCCTTCTCCACTTTTTCTCTTTTATGTCTAGGTTATAAAATGATTGTAATGATTACTTTTTCATTACTCACATAATCCCATAAAACACCTCTCACTATATAAATGCACATAGCCTTTTTTCAACAACTATTACTCATTTTGTTGAAGGGAATCAGGTCCTTGCTAAAGGCCAGTAAGAGAGCGCCAGCTTTCTGCTAGTAGACTTTACATTTCTCTCTGGGCAAAAGGTTTACTGTGGCTGAGACCAATACAATGTCACCCAGTGGTCTTCTCCTAAGGAAGAGTTACCAACTACTCATTAGCTGCTCCAAATGCTAGTAACATGTGCCATGAGGTTGAGGAGAATAGAAGGAATATTTACTAAAAAGAAAAATTTAGATATAATAGGTTCTCCCTCCTGGGCCTCTCTCTACTACTTACTGTTAAACTGAAACCTTTTACATTGAAATTTTGGTTTCCTTTTTTATACTCATGACCACGTTTCAAAGCAAGTCCTATACCTCTTTTACAGCTGGGAACATGGAGGCTCAGAGATGTTAATGAATATCTCAAGCTCACCTGGGTCTCTGGGATAAAACCTGTGTTTAGTTAATATCATTAACATGACCCCTGCCAGGAATTCCTAAATGTGTCTAAAATTGATTAAAAAAAAAAAAATTGGGATGTTTGGGATATGGAGAAACCCTGAAATGATCACATCACTGAGGCAAGCCTGCCATAATGTTGTATTCCACATTTGCAAAGTTTCAAGGAGGTACCCTGTGAACTGGAAGCAAATACTGAGATATTTCACACCCCTGTATCAAGAGGGTTTTGAATCCTTTTCCCTAGTAGATTCACAGAAGTCAAGCATTATTTGAGATGTAATAGTAATGGATGCCATTAATTGAACTCATTATGCTCCCAGCTCTGTGCTAACCACTTGATAAGCAGCATCACATTTACACAGACATTGTTCCATGAGATGGTTACCACTGTCTTATGCAGACATGGGCACTGAGACTTATAAATAAGTGTCACTTACCCAACTGTCACGGATTGAAAGATTGGGAATCCAGGTAATATCTGAATCTAAAGCAAATTGCTCCTGTTGATTACTCAATAATGCCTTGGCACTGCAGGGCAGAATAGGACAAGGGAACCCCGTTCTCTCTCCCCATTGGATCTGCACTTCCATATGGTAGCTTGAAAGCCTGTATAAATCACTATTGTGACTAATGTCCACACCTGGCAATAGCAATTATAATGACAACCAGCCCTGTAAGTTCTCACCCTACTTTCATTCATTAAAAATAGAAATTAAAGGGGAGGAAGGTAGACGGGAAAACCCCTGTCCCAAATGGTCATTTGAGCAATAGAACAATCTCTGTAATTATTTAAAGGGAAAAAAAATGATTATTTATCAGAAATAGAACTATGAAAAAGCCACCTCCAGAAGCACCTCTCTTGCAGCATTTCCCAGAAAGATCATTTATTGTTTAGTTTAATAGTTTCAAAAATATTAAGGAATAACAAGATCTGCCAAACTAGATTGACTAGAAGATAAAAGATTCCCAATAATGGAATGTTTTCAGTTGATTACAGCATAGTGAAGCCAAAGCTAGCAAATCATCATTAAGGAAGAGTATGTAAATTCTGACCTTGGATTTTGCAGTGACAACACTTACACAATCATAGCTTAATCCAAGTTTGTCACAGGATGCTAGACTTTTCATATCATGGCTTTCACTCCTCAGCTGATATCTGATATGACAGCAGGCCTTTTCCTGGGAATTGAATAAGATTAAAATATATAGTGACCTGATATTTGTGGATTAAAGAGATGAGGTCAGAGATAGGAAATGGATCAGGGTTGGTAAACAACTGTGGCCACTTGTGTTGCAACTGTGCAGGGTGAAAGGTGGCCAGTGTACTCTCTGGAGTCCCGTAGGCTGGACTGGCTTTCGGGCATCTGCAAAGCCTTTCTCCTCTGATCTCCAGCACTCACACGACTTTCTCAAAATGGCAGAAACAAGAACTTCTTTGTTTGTATCCCATTTAGAAGCATCATCATCCTGAACTTCTAACTCAGGTTTGATGTCTACCGGCGTTTTAGAAGGTGACGAGAAAACAAATGTGTTTCTTTCTCAAATATTTAATGAGTACCTACAAATATGCTGGGCATTGTGGAGCATGTGGTATATAGACGTAGGAGCCGGACAAAGCCACTGAAAAACAAACAGCACTGCAAAAAGGTTCACGCTCAGTACCAAGGGAGGCCTGGGCCAGAGTGTAAACACAGGAAACAGCCACTGAGGGCAGACACCTTGATGCTCTCCGAGAATTACAGACCAGATACACTCAGAGAAGTGAAAACCTCCTTGAAACTGAAATGTGCCAGACAGTATTGTTTTTCTGAAATGATCTATTTATTAAATTATGATTTAGACATAAAAGAACCTCAAAAGAAGTCTTTTAGACTTCTTGAAAGAAAGAAATTCATCCACCTGACCCCACAACAGTAGCACTGTGAAAGGACTTAAAAGAAACATTAGTGCAAAGATATTTTCTGGTTTTAATTCACTTCTTATCCAAGACACATATAGCATAGGTGTCATTTCTAGTAGGAGAAAACATCCACTTAGCACTTCTACACAGAACAGGAAAGTGAGGCTTAGAGGCACCACATCTGGTGGACCAGGAATAGAGTAGCAAAATTCAGGTGTTCCAGCTCTGTATTGCCTCCTTAGTCTTATTATGACTCTGAACTTGGCTACTCCTGTACAAAGGTATGAGATTCTCAAAGAAAAGATAAATAAATGTTAATTATAATAGTAAAACAACTGAATCCCCAATTGACTGCTATCCAGGACAAAAATAAATAAGGTAGAAAAAATAATATGCCCTGTAACTTTCTGAAAGGCATCAGGAATTTAGAGCAAGCTTTCTATTTGCATTTGCAGGACAGGGCATGAAAATATTGATTACTGTGAAGCAGGGAATTGCCTGCCTGCCTTCAATAAAACACATTCTATAAGTCTCATATTCTTGGAACATAGCGTTACACCTTGGAATTTCCCTAAATCTGAAAAGAGAGAGTGGTTTTTTACTTTTTCTGTTCTAAATAGCATATTCTTCTTGTTGTTGTTCAGTTGCTCAGTTGTCTCCAACTCTTTGTGACCCCATGGACTGCAGCACGCCAGGTTTCCCTGTCCTTCACCGTCTCCTGGGGTTTGAACAAACTCACATCCTTTGAGTTGGTGATGCCATCCAACCATCTCATCCTCTGTTATCCCCTTCTCCTCCTGCCTTCAATCTTTCCCAGCATCAGGGTCTTTTCCAATGAGTCAGTCCTTTGCATCAGGTGACCAAAGAGTTGGAGCTTCAGCTTCAGCATTCCTTCCAAAGAATATTCAGGGTTGATTTCCTTTAGGATTGCCTGGTTTGATCTCCTTGCAGTCTAAGGCACTCTCAAGCGTTTTCTCCGATGCCAGAGTTGAAAAGCATCAGTTCTTGAGCATTCAGCCTTCTTTATTGCCCAAGTCTCATATCTGTGCATGACTACTGGAAAAACCATACCTTTGACTATACACACATTTATTGGCAAACTATTGTCTCTGCTTTTTAATATACTGTTTAGGTTGGTCATAGCTTTTCTTCCTAGAAGCAAGTGTCTTTTAATTTCGTGGCTGCAGTCACCATCTACAGTGATTTTGGAGCCCAAGAAAATAAAGTCTGTCATGGTTTCCATTGTTTCCCCATCTATTTGCCATGAAGTGATGGGACCAGATGCCATGATCTTAGTTGTTTGAATGTTGAGTTTTAAGCCAGCTTTTTTCAGTCTCCTCTTTCACTTTCATCAAGAGGCTCTTTGGTTCCTCTTCACTTTCTGCCATTAGGGTGGTGTCATCTGCATATCTGAAGTTCTTGATGTTTCTCCCGGCAATCTTGATTCCATCCATCCAAGCCCAGTCAAACCCGGGATTTGTGATCAAAATAAGTGGTATTATTGTTTGAAGCCACTGTTTGAAGTGTTTTGTGCATGATAGTAGATAATTAGAACAGATTGTGAGAACTGGAAGTTGGGTGCTGGTGTAATGAAGCCTAAAACATGGGACACTGACTCTAGGACAGAGTGGTAGGGAGAAGTTGGGAGGGGTTTTGAAGGACTTGAGTAAAAGCCTAATGGCGCTTGAGGAGAATAGTAGAAAAGTTAGCAAAACTGTCACCTGCAGTGACATGAAAAATGCAAAAGATAACTACTGAACTGGTAGATTTGGCTAAAAAGAATTCCAGCTGGAATGTTGAGACTGCCAAATAGCTTCTTTTAGTCACATATAAGTATGAGAGAGATGAGTTTAAACAAGGAACCATTTCATTTTCAAGAAAACTTAAAGAAAATATATAAAAGATCCAGTACTTGCTATGTTCAAATATAAAATTATTTCTCATTCCCCATTTCTCCATAGAGAAGAAGATTTTCAGATTAAGAGATGGTATCAGGCCAAAGATCAAATCCCAAAGCCAAAGAACCTTTGTTAATAGCTTAGAAAGATTTAGGGTGATGGCTCATAGACCTTTTGAAACAAAGTTCCTCTAAGGATCTTGAGGGCATGCCCGGCAGACTCTCTTAGTTGAACAATGAGGCTTCTAAAAATCTTAAAGAAATGGTCCCATCACAGCTTTATAGAAACCCCAAAGTAGAGAAGGATTTAAAGAGATTTCTAGAGAGGTTTTCGTCTAGTAAAGTAAATGACAATAAGAATGATAAGAAATCCACAGACAGTTTTTTTTGGGGGGTGGTTTGTTTTTTATTGAAATATGATTGACATGTAACATTATTTTTATTTCAGAAGTATAACATGATTCAATATTTGTGTATATTGTGAAATGATCACCTCAATAAGTCTACTTAAGGTTTATCACCACAATAATTACAATTTTCAAAAAGTACAATGATAAGATTGTGTTGATTAACGTTTTGCCAGCATGGACTAAAAGGGACAGAAGCAGTTGGAAGCAAAAGGAAGTCTTTAGAAGGCAGAACCCAGAACTTAAAGGGGAGCCCTAAAACTTCCAGATGTTCAAGCTGGATTTAGAAAAGGCAGAGGAACCAAAGATCAAATTGCTAACATCTGTTGGGTCATTGAAAAAGCAAGAGAGTTCCAGAAAAGTATCTACTTCTGTTTTATTGACTACGCCAAAACCTTTGATTATGTGTATCACAACACACTGTGGAAAATTCTGAGAGAGATGGGAAACCAGACCACCTGACCTGCCTCCTGCAAAATCTGTATGTAGGTCAAGAAGCAACAGTTAGACCTGAACATGGAACAACAGACTGGTTCCAAATAGGAAAAGGAGTATGTCAAGGCTGTATATTGCAACCCTGCTTATTTAACTTGTATGCAGAGTACATCATGAGAAACGCTGGGCTGGATGAAGCACAAGCTAGAATCAAGATTGCTAGGAGAAATATGAATAACCTCAGATATGCAGATGACACCACCCTTATGGCAGAAAGCGAAAAACAGCTAAAGAGCCTCTTGATGAAAGTGAAAGAGGAGAGTGAAAAAGTTGGCTGAAAACTCAACATTCAGAAAACTAAGATTATGGCATCCGGTCCCATCACTTCATGGGAAATAGATGGGGAAACAGTGGCAGATTTTATTTTTTGGGTTCCAAAATCACTGCAGATGATGGCTGCAGCCATGAAATTAAAAGACACTTTTTCCTTGGAAGAAAAGTTATGACCAACCTAGACAGCATATTAAAAAGCAGAGACATTACTTTGTCAACAAAGGTCCGTCTAGTCAAAGCTATGGTTTTTCCAGTGGTCACGTATGGATGTGAGAGTTGGACTATAATAGAAAGCTGAACGCCAAAGAATTGATGCTTTTGAACTGTGGTGTTGGAGAAGACTCTTGAGAGTCTATTAGACTGCAAGGAGATCCAACCAGTCCATCCTAAAAGAAATCAGTCCTGAATATTCATTGGAAGGACTGATGCTGAAGCTGAAACTCCAATACTTTGGCCACCTGATGCGAAGAACTGACTCATTGGAAAAGACCCTGATGCTTGGAAAGACTGAAGGGTGGAGGAGAAGGGGATGACAGAGGATGACATGGTTGGATGGCATCACCGACTCAGTGGACAAGAGTGTGAGTAAACTCTGGGAGTTGGCAATGAACAGGGAAGCCTGGCATGCTGTAGTCCGTGGGGTCTCAAAGAGTGAGACATGACTGAGAGACTGAACTGAACTGAACTGAAAAGCAGTGGGAAAATCCTTCCTAGGAAGAAGGACTGAGACTTGAAGAAGAAACAGGCTGTGATTTCCTGGCTAGACTTCAAAATTGCAGTGAACCAATGACTGTTGTACACTTCCATTTTCCCCTATTTTCAGCAAGAATGTCTATAGTGATTTTTCCAGTGTGTAGCACACCATTGTATGTTGCCTATATAAGTCTTAGTTCATAGGTCTTAGGACTGAGAGGAACAATATACAAGAAACTTAACCCAAGGGGCTTCATTTGTCCCTAGATGTGATTTAGATGATAAGATTCTGAACCTAGAATCTAAGCTTGATGACACATTGAGGTATCCTGGAAAGGGTGAATTTATGCTTTTTTTTTTTTTTTTGCATGTGGAAGAAATAGAAATCATTTGTGGCCAACAGATATACTTTTGAATTTTAAAACATATTCACAATTATTTGACAGTCTTCTTGTCAAGAGATGGAGTCTAGAGGGTGGGATAAATTGAGAGTAGCATTGACAGATATACACTACCATGTGTAAAATAAATGGCTAGTGGGAAGCTGCTCTCTGGAACAGGGAGCTCATTCTTGGTGCTCGTGATGACCTAGAGGTGTGTGATGGGGGTGGGTTGGAGGGAAGCTCAAGAGGGAGGGGATATATGTATATGTATAGCTGATTCACATTGTCGTACAGCAGAAACTAACACAACATTGTCAAGCAACAATACGCCAATTTAAAGAAAAGAAATTCAATGGAAAAAATATAAATATAGAAAAAAGAGAGAGATGGAGTCTAGTTCCTATCCCCTTGCATATGGGCTGGACTCACTAACTCATTTCTAAAAAATAGAGTGGGATGGAACTGGTGCTATGTTAATTCCAAGCGTAAGTCTTTAAAGATGATACAGCTTCCTCCTGACTCCCTCTTGGAACACTCACGCTTGCAACCACTTCCTCCCTGAAACCTATGAGAAAGCCCAGGCCAAACGGAGAGTCCAGGAAATGAGCCAAAGCCCCAAGCTCTCAGCCCCAGCTGAACTCCCAACTTCTCGGCCATATGAGGGAGCCACTTTGGACGGAGATTCTCCAGTCCTCCATCAAGCCAACAACACATGGAGCAGAGACAAGTCTTCCCAGACAAAGTGAAAGTAGCTCAGTTGTGTCTGACTCTTTGTGACCCCATGGACTATACAGTCCATGGAATTCTCCAGGTCAGAATACTGGAGTGGGTAGCCTTTCCCTTCTCCAGGGGATCTTCCCAATCCAGAGATTGAACCCAGGTCTCCTGCATTGCAGGCGGATTCTTTACCAGCTGAGCCACAAGGGAAGTCCAAACAAACAGCATTCCCAGACAAATGCTGTCCAAATTGCACATTTGCTTGTAAAATAAATGACTGTTGTTTCTTTGAGCCATTAAATTTAGAATAGAAATTCTAATCCCGTATCAATAGAAACAGGAATAATTTCTCTTATCAGGTACATATACAGTTGAATTAGCGGTGCTGACCCTCAGTGTCATTGAAAATTCACATACAACTTTACAGTCGGTAAAGCCTCAGATTCAACCAACCACAGATTGTGTAGTATTGTGGTATTTGCTATTGAAAAAAAATCTGCCTGCAAATGGACATGCACAGTTAAATCCTGTGTTGTTCAAGGAGGGTTAACTGTGTATATCTCTGATGTTTATTAAGGAGTAAATATTGGCGAGGCCCTATTTTATGCTGGGAAGGATTGGGGGCAGGAGGAGAAGGGGATGACAGAGGATGAGATGGCTGGATGGCATCACTGACTCGATGGACACTAGTTTGGGTAAACTCCGGGAGTTGGTGATGGACAGGGAGGCCTGGCGTGCTGGGATTCATGGGGTCGCAAAGAGACGGACACGACTGAGTGACTGAACTGAACTGAACTGAACTATTCTATATGCATTACATATGTTAACTCGTTTCATTCTGGTAACAACCCTATGAGGAAAATATTTTAATATCCCCATTTAATAGATAAGAAACAGTAGATAAGTCGTGAAGAAGTTGACCAAGTAACTTGACCGAGGTCATAAAGCCAGAGGGCCCAAGCCATTGACTAACCTGATCCAGAGTCCAGAGCCATTATGTTTCTCTGAATCTTATAATAGCATTGTTTACTTTAATTTTTCCACTTACCATTAACACCAGGGAGCCTCTTCATAACTCTAGCCTTTACCTTTAGTTGAGGGAACTTCTTGCTAAACAGGCAAACCACAATTTAAATTTTGTCCCTAAATTCCAGTTTTGCAGAGATCAGCCAGCTGTGGCCCATGGGCCAGATTTGTTCCACTACTGCTTTTGTAAATAAACATTTTTTTTTAACACAGCCATGCTTGTTCATTCATGTTTTGTCATGGTTGCTTCTGTATTACACTGCAAAGTTGAGTGGTTGTGACAGTGGCTATGGCCCACAAAGCCTAAAATTTTACTTTACAGAAAAGGTTTCCTGACTGCTGACTTAGATCACTGAAGTTCCCTTTCTCACTGAATTCATAATATGTCATAAACAGAATGCGTGAGAATTTTAGACAGACTTGTCTGGACTAAAACCCACTTCTATTTTCTATGTGTGACCTTTGGAGAATCTCTTAACTTCTCTGAGTTTTAGTTTTACGAAAATTTAAGACAATAGTAAGACCCTTGTCTCAATTGATAAGTGGTAAGACACTGAGACATAAAATATTATTACTATGTTAAAAGTTTTACCAATCTTTTATGACTAGAGCCAAATTTAGGGGATCATATAATTAGAGGTAAAAGAAAAAAATGCTTAATATTTTATTTTCGTGTTTATTCATGTTATTTATTCATAACTGTTAGGGCACACAAAGGAAAAAGAGTGGCAACAGCTTCTGTTAGGTGTAAGACACAGGTGGGAATCAATGGTTTGTGAAAGTCCAGGTTGTGAATTTCCTTCTATAGTCCAGATTTATTAAGAAAAATCCTGCAGGAAGAGGTGACTTCCAGGAAGCATTTTTCCAACACCAATTTCTGATTGATTAAATATCAAAGTTTGGAGAAAGAACCCTTGGTTGCTTATTGAGCTAAAAATATCATATTTTCCCCACTATAACTGGATATTTTTCTTTGAGAATATGAGTAAATTTAGAATCCTGAGGGCAGAGTGACTTGACCCTTTCAAGTATTTTTTTTCCACATCTACACGTACCCCAAGCCACTGTCACTAAGTTGGTTATTTCATCCTTTTTGCCAAAATGACTTAATATCATTGGGGTTGGGATTTTAATAAATGATCTGGGTGGCCGGATGAACTATTTCTGTCCTGAGAAGTGACAGTCACAACCTGATTTCCTGGAGAACAATGAGAACCAGATTCTAGCAGAGTGATGTCAGAGGCATCCATTTTCTTTGCTATTGTTGCCTCAACACTTTTCTCTGTCCTCGGCGTGTGAGCTGTGGAGTCAGAGCTTATCTCAGCTCCCAAGTGATGCAGGTCAGCTTTATAGGTTTTGATGGCATATCTGTCTCGATGGGGGTGACATTGGAGTGTGGGAGAGGCTCTGCTCTGTGTGAGGAGCTGGGGCCTGTCAGACACGAGGGGTGTGAGAGGAGCAGAGACGCCTCAGGGGGCCTGATGTGAGAGGTTGAGTGGGAACCAGATGAACACTGCTTTCAATCTGCTGTGAGGATTCTGGTTTTCTTTACTCGAATTTCTTTTTTTTTTTTCTCCTTCTTTTCACTGTCACACGCATAAAGGGCAGTGAAATGCCAACCTGGCCCAACTGAAAAATCTGGAGATATGAAGCTGTGAAAGAAGATAATGATTAGACACTTGTAGAGTTGAATAGAAACCCTTGCTAGCACAATTTATGTTCCTGGTTAACCTTTTAACTACAAAAAAACCCTCTCATTTAATAGACATGGGCTCCTTGAAAGAAATAAAGGAAGGAAGAAAGAAAGAAAATGAGGGGAGAAGGAGAAAGGGAAGGAGGGAGAAAGAAAGGAAGGAAGGAAGAGAAAGCAAAAAATAGACATAATTTTGTCTCAAACTGTCACCTTTTTAGTGTTGTACCATTCCAATGTATTAGTTCATTGAAGAAATCACAGAACCTAAAAGTAGAAAATTCCATACAGGTCAGTTTGTCCAAATTTGGACACCTGCAGAACTCTGCTGAGTAACTACCATGGTAGGTGCATTAATTCTTTCTGTGGTGTTTTCTGAACCTGGTCTTTCCCAGGTTTTTTTTTTTTTTTTCTTTTTAATTGAAGGATACTTGCTTTACAGGATTTCGTTGTTTTCCGTCAAACCTCAACATGAATCAGCCATAGGTATATATATATCTCCTCCCTTTTGATCCTCCCTCCCATTTCCCTCCCCATCCCACTCCTCTAGGTTGATACAGCACCCCTGTTTGAGTTTCCTGAGCCTGCAAATTCCTGTTGGATATCTATTTTACATATGGTAATGTAAGTTTCCATGTGACTCTTTCCATACATCTCACCCTCTTCTCCCCTCTCTCCGTGTCCATATGTCTATTTTCTATGTCTGTTTCTCCACTGCTGCACTGTAAATAAATTCTTCAGTACCTTTTTTCTAGATTCCGTATATGTGCATTAGAATATGATATTTATCTTTCTCTTTCTGACTCACTTCACTCTGTATAATAGGTTCTAGGTTCATCCACCTTATCAGAACTGACTCAAATGAGTTCCTTTTTATGGCTGAGTAATATTCCATTGTGTATATGTCCCACAACTTCTTTATCCATTCCTCTGTTGATGGACATCTAGGTTGCTTCCATGTTCTAGCTATTGTAAATAGTGCTGCAATGAACAATGGGATACATGTGTCTTTTTCAATTTTGGTTTCCTCAGGGTATATGCCTAGAACTGGGGTTACTTGGTCATATGGTGGTTTTATTCCTAGTTTTTTAAGGAATCTCCGTATCATCTTTCATAGTGGCTATATCAAGTTACATTCCTACCAATTGCGCAAGAGAGTTCCCGTTTCTCCACACCCTCTTCAGCATTATTGTTTGTAAACTTTTTGATGATGGCCTTTCTGACCAGTGTGAGGTGATATCTCATTGTGGTTTTGATTTGATTTCTCTAATAATGAGCGATGTTGAGCCTCTTTTCATGTATTTCTTAGCCATCTATATGTGTTCTTTGGAGAAATGTCTGTTTAGGTCTTTTTCCACTTTTTGATTGGGTTGTTTGTTTTTCTGGCATTGAGTTCTACGAGTGCTTGCATATTTTGGAAATTAATCCTTTGTCAGTTGTTTCATTTGCTATTATTTTCTCCCATTCTGAGAGTCATCTTTTCACCTTGCTTATAGTTTCCTTTGCTGTGCAAAAGCTTTTAAGTTTAGTGAGGTCCAACTTGTTTACTTTTGTTTGTATTTACATTACTCTAGAAGGTGGGTCATAGAGGATCTAGCTTTGATTTTTGTCATCGAGGGTTCTGCCTATGTTTTCCTCTAAGAGTTTTTATAGTTTCTGGTCTTACACTTAGGTCTTTAATACATTTTGAGTTTATCTTTGTGTATGGTGTTAAGAAATTTTCTAATTTCATTCTTTTACATGTAGCTGTCCAGTTTTCCTAGTACCATTTATTGAAGAGGCTGTCTTTGCCCCATTGTATAGTCTTGCCTCCTTTGTCAAAAATAAGATACCCATAGGTGCATGGGTTTATTTTGAGCTTTCCATCTTGTTCCATTGGTCTATATTTCTGTTTTTGTGCCAGTACCATACTGTCTTGATGACTGTAGCTTTGTAGTATAATCTGAAGTTAAGAAGGTTGACTCCTCCAGCTCCATTCTTCTTTCTCAATACTGCTTTGGCTATTTGGGGTCTTTTGAGTTTCCATATGAAACGTGAAATTCTTTGTTCTAGTTCTGTGAAATATGCAATTGGTAATTTGATAGGGATCACATTGAATCTGTAGATTGCCTTTGGTTGTGTAGTCATTTTCACAATCTTGGTTCTTCCTACCCAAGAACATGGAATATTTCTCCGTCTGTTTATATCATCTTTGATTTCTTTCATTAGTGTCTTATAATTTTCTGTGTACAGGTCTTTTGTCTCCTTAGGTAAGTTTATTCCTAGATATTTAATTCTTTTTGTTGCAGTGGTGAATGGGATTGATTCCTTAATTTCTCTTTCTGATTTTTCATTGTTAGTATATAGAAATGCAAGTGATTTCTGTGTACTAATTTTGTATCCTGAAACTTTGCTAAATTCACTCTAGTGGATTTTCTGATACTATTTAGGGTTTTCTATGTACAGTATCATGTCATTTGCAAACAGTGAGAGCTTTACTTCTTCTTTTCCGATCTTGATTCCTTTTATTTCTTTTTCCTCTCTGATTGTTGAAGCTAGGACTTCCAGAACTATGTTGAATAATAGTCGTGAAAGTGGACACCCTTGTCTTGTTCCTGATCTTATGGGGAGTGCTTTCTGTTTTTCACCATTGAGAATAATGTTTGCTGTAGGCTTATCATATATGGCCTTTGCTATGTTGAGGTACGTTCCTTCTATGTTCATTTTTTCGAAAGGCTTTCTCTGCATCTATTGAGATTATCATATGGTTTTTATCTTCCAAATTGTTAATATGGTGTATCACATTGATTGATCTGCATATATTGAAGAATCCTTGCATCCCTGGAATAAACCCAGCTTGAGCATGGTCTATGAACTTTTAGATGTGTTGCTGAATTCTATTTGCTAAAATTTTGTTGAGGATTTTTGCATCTATGGTCATCAGTAATATTGGCCTGTAGTTTTCTTTTTTTCTGTTGTCTTTGCCTTGTTTCGGTATCAGGGTGATGGTGGCCTCATAGAATGAGTTTGGAAGTGATCCTTCCTCTGCAGTTTTTTGAAAGAGTTTTAGAAGGCTAGGCACTAGCTCTTCTCTAAATGTTTGATAGAATTCTCCTGTGAAGGCATCTGGTCCTGGGCTTTTGTCTTTTGGGAGATTTTTGATCACAGCTTCAATTTCAGTGCTTGTAATTGGGTTGTTCATAATTTCTATTTCTTCCTGGTTCAGTCTTGGAAGATGGAACTTTTCCAAGAATTGGTCCATTTCTTTCAGGTTATCCGTTTTATTGCCATATAGTTGTTCATAATAGTCTCTTATAATCCTTTGTATTTCTGCATTTTATGTTGTAACCTCTCCTTTTTCATTTCTAATTTTGTTGGTTTGATTCTTCTTTTTTTCTTCATGAGTCTGGCTAAAGGTTTGTCAAATTTGTTTATCTTCTCAAAGAACCAGCTTTTAGGTTTATTTATCTTTACTATTGTTTCTTTCATTTCCTTTTCATTTATTTCTGCTTGGATCTTTATGGTTTCTTTCCTTTTACTAATTTTGGTGTTTTTTTTGTTCTTTTTCCAGTTGTTTTAGGTGTAAAATTAGGTTGTCTATTCGATGTTTTTCTTGTTTCTTGAGGTAGGATGGAATTGCTATAAACTTCCCTCTTAGAACTGCTTTTGCTGCATCCCATAGGTTTTGAGTTGTCTTGTTTTCATTGTCATTTGTTTCTAGAAATTTTTTTATTTCCCTTTTGATTTCTTCAGTAGTTAAGTTCAGTTTAGTCACTCAGTTGTGTCCGATTCTTTGTGACCCCATGAACCGCAGCATGCCAGGCCTCCCTGTCCATCACCAACTCCCGGAGTTTACCCAAACTCATGTCCATTGAGTCGGTGATGCCATCCAACCATCTCATCCTCTGTCATCCCCTTCTCCTCCTGCCTTCAATCTTTCCCAGCATCAGAGTCTTTTCAAATGAGTCAGCTCTTCCCATCAGGTGGCCAAAGTATTGGAGTTTCAGCTTCAACATCAGTCCTTCCAAAGAACACTCTGGACTGATCTCCTTTAGGATGGACTAGTTGGATCTCCTTGCAGTCCAATGGACTCTCAAGAGTCTTCTCCAACACCACAGTTCAAAAGCATCAATTCTTTGGCACTCAGCTCTCTTTATAGTCCAACTCTCACATCCATACATGACTACTGGAAAAACCATAGCCTTGACTAGATGGACCTTTGTTGGCAAAGTAATGTCTCTGCTTTTTAATATGCCATCTAGGTTGGTCATAACTTTTCTTCCAAGGAGTAAGCATCTTTTAACTTCATGGCTGCAGTCACCATCTGCAGTGATTTTAGAGGATCCCTAAAAATAAAGTCAGCCACTGTTTCCACTGTTTCCCTGTCTACTTGCCAGGAAGTGATGGGACTGGATGCCATGATCTTAGTTTTCTGAATGCTGAGTTTTAAGCCAACTTTTTCACTCTCCTCTTTCACTTTCATCAAGAGGCTCTTTAGTTCTTCTTCACTTTCTGCCATAAGGGTGGTGTCATCTGCATGTCTGAGGTTATTGATATTTATCCTGGCAATCTTGATTCCAGCTTGTGCTTCATCCAGCCCAGTATTTCTCATGATGTACTCTGCATATAAGTAAACAAGCAGGGTGACAATATACAGCCTTGATGTACTCCTTTTCCTATTTGGAACCAGTCTGTTGTTCCCATGTATTTGTGTTCCTTACAGTTTTTTTCTTGTAATTGATATCTAGTCTCATAGCATTGTTGTCAGAGAAGATGCTTGACATGATTTCAATTTTCTTAAATTTACTGAGGTTAGATTTGTGACCCAAGATGTGGTCTATTCTGGAGAATGTTCCATGTGCATTTGAGAAAAAGATGTGTTCCTCTGCAGTTGGATGGAATGTCCTGAAGATATCAAAGAGCTCCATCTTATCTAATGCATCATTTAAGACTTGTAGTTCCTTATTAATTTTCTATTTTGATGATCTGCCCATTGATGTGAGTGGGGTGTTAGAGTCTCCTACTATTACTGTGTTACAGTCAATTTCTCCTTTTATGTCTGTTAGTGTTTGTCTTATGTATTGATGTGCTCCTATGTTGGGTGCATAGATATTTACAACTGTTATGTCTTCCTCTTGGATTGATCCCTTGATCATTATGTAATGTCCTTCCTTATCTCTTGTAATCTTTATTTTAGGGTCTATTTTGTCTGATATGAGGATTGTTACTCCAGCTTTATTTTGCTTCTCGTTTGCATGGGATATATTTTTCCATTTTCTCACTTTCAGTCTATGTGTGTCTTTAGGTCTGAAGTGGGTTGCTTGTAGACGGCTTATATAGGGGTCTTGTTTTTGTATCCATTCAGCCAGTCTGTGTCTTTTGGTTGAAGCATTTAATTCATTTACATTTAAAGTAATTATTGATATATATGTCCCTATTGTCATTTTCTTGATTGTTTGGGGTTGATTTTGTAGATCCTTTTTCTTCTCTTGTATTCCTTGACTATATAAGTCCCTTTAACGTTTGTTGTAAAGCTGGTTTGGTGGTACTGAATTCTCTTAACTTTTGCTTGTCTGAAAAGCTTTTTATTTCTCCATCAGTTTTGAATGAGATTTTTGCCGGGTAGAGTAATCTTGGTTGTAGATTTTTCCCTTTCAGTATTTTAAGTATATCCTGCCATTCCCTTCTGGCCTGCAGTTTCTGCTGAAAGATCAGCTGTCGAGCATATTGGGTTTCCCTTGTATGTTACTTGTTGTTTTTCCCTTGCTGCTTTTAATATTCTTTCTTTGTGTTTAGTCTGTGTTAGATTGATTAGTATGTGTCTTAGTGTGTTTCTCCTTGGGTTTATCCTGTATGAGACTCTTTGTGCCTCTTGGACTTGGTTGACTGTTTCCTTTTCCATGTTGGAGAAATTTTCAACTATAATCACTTCAAATATTTTCTCATACCCTTTCTTTTTCTCTTCTTCTTCTGGGACCCCTATAATTAGAATGTTGGTGTGTTTGATCTTGTCCCAGAGGTCTCTGAGACTATCCTCAGTTCTTTTGATTTTTTTCACTTTTTTTCTGCTCTTCAGAAGTTATTTCCACCATTTTGTCTTCAAGCTCACTGATTCATTCTTCTGCTTCAGATATTCTGGTATTGATTCTTTCTAGAGTATTTTGAATTTCAGTAATTGCGTTGTTAATCATGATTGCCAGGAGAAATATCAATAACCTCAGATATGCAGATGACACCACCCTTATGGCAGAAAGTGAAGAACTAAAGAGCCTCTTGATGAAAGTGAAAGAGGAGAGTGAAAAAGTTGGCTTAAAGCTCAACATTCAGAAAACGAAGATCATGGCATCTGGTCCCATCACTTCATGGTAAATAGATGGGAAAACAGTGGAAACAGTGGCAGACTTTATTTTTTTGGACTCCAAAATCACTGCAGATGGTGACTGCAGCCATGAAATTAAAAGACACCTACTCCTTGGAAGGAAAGTTATGACCAACCTAGACAGCATATTAAAATGCAGAGACATTACTTTGCCAACAAATGTCAAAGGTCAAAGGTATGGTTTTTCCAGTAGTCATGTATGGATGTGAGAGATGGACTATAAAGAAAGCTGAGTGCTGAAGAACTGATGCTTTTGAACTGTGGTGTTGGAGAAGACTCTTGAAAGTCCCTTGGACTGCAACGAGATCCAACCAGTCCATCCTAAAGGAGATCAGTCCAGAGTGTTCATTGAAAGGAGTGATGTTGAAGCTGAAACTCCAATACTTTGGCCACCTGATGGGAAGAGCTGACTCATTTTAAAATACCTGGATGCTGGGAAAGATTGAGGGCAGGAGGAGAAGGGGACAACTGAGGATGAGATGGTTGGATGGCATCACTGACTCAGTGGACATGAGTTTGGGTAAACCTCGGGAGTTGGTGATGGACAGGGAGGCCTGGCATGCTGAGGTCCATGGGGTTGCAATGAATTGGACATGACTTAGTGACTGAACTGAACTGAATTGTGTTGTTTGTTTATTCTTATATACAGAGACCATTTTCTGTATGTTTATTCTTTAATTCTTTGTCTTTGTTAATTGATTCTTGCATTTTCTCCATTTTGTTTTCAAGGTTTTTGATCGCCTTTACTATCATTATTCTGAATTATTTTTTCAGGGAGTTTGCCTATTTTCTCTTCATTTACTTGGACTTTTGTGTTTCTAGTTTGTTCCTTCATTTGTGTAGTATTTCTCTGCCTTTTCATTAGTTTTTTTTCAACTTATTGTGTTTGAGGTCTCATTTTCCCAGACTTCAAGATCGAAGTCTTTCTTTCTTTTGGTCTCTGCCCTTGTAAGTTTGGTTCAGTGGTTTGTGTAAGCTTCCTATAGGGTGAGATTTTGCTGAGTTTTTGTTTGTTTGTTTGTTTTACCTCTGATTGGCAAGGCTGAATGAGGTGGTAATTCTGTCTGCTGATGATTGGATTTGTATTTTTGTTTTGTTTGTTTTCTAGATGAGGCATCCTGCACAGGGTGCTACTGGGGGTTGAGTGATGCCAGGTCTTGTATTCAAGTGGTTTCCTTTGTGTGAGTTCTCACTATTTGATACTCCCTAGGATTAGTTCTCTGGTAGTCCAGGGTCTTGGAGTCAGTGCTCCCACTCCAAAGGCTCCGGGCTTGATCTCTGGTCAGGAACAAAGATTCTATAAGTGGTTTGTTATGGCATTAGGTGTGATTAAAACAAATATCCAAAAATGAGAATCCAAAGATGAACCCCAGAGAAATGGCAGTTACAAAATCAGGCAAATAATAATTAAAATAATGGAATATACACATATACATATATACCCAGGAGCAAAGTTAAAACAGTCCAACAAAAATAAAGTACAATAGATTGACCCGGCAAACAAAGGAAATCAAAAATCATATTTACCAGTTAAGAACAAAACTAACTAAAACACAAACTGAAAAACAAAGCTAAAGCAAGGTGCCAAGTGGGGACTAAAGCAATGAAAACAAAACTAACAAATGTGTTCAGAGGAAAGGAAAGAAAGTAAAGAAAGAAAGAATAGATATGCAAAGTTAAATAGAGGTAGATAAAGAAGATTTATATACATTAAAAATTAACTGCAAGGGGAAAAGAACAGTAGGAAAAGCAAGCAAAGGAATAAATGTAGAAAAAATGATAGTAGGTTTAAAAAATTAAAATTATAAAAAAAAGAGAGAAAAGGAAAACTTGCCATAACTGGAAAAGCCCAACCTAGAGCCAGAGGTTTGTAACAATAAAAAATGTGACTAAGAAAAAAAAAAAGCTTAAAAGCTTAAGTAGATTGCATAGTGCCAATAAAATCAACAACTACAACAGAAGAGGAAAAAGAAGGAAGAAAAAAATCCAAAACAATCTACAGAACAAGTCAAACCATAAAAACAATAGTTTTTCTTGAGTCACTGCTGTCGGAATCCTTTCCCTCGCTGGGAGTCACAGTCCACCGCCCCTCCCTAGGATACCCTCTGACACTGTGCTGATCTCTGGACCTGTTGTGGGGCAGCTCAGATTCTAATCTGGTTCTAGTCCTCTGTGTTCTTGCCTCCAGTGTCCACAGCTATCAGAACTAGTGCGTTTTCTTTTGTGGCAGCTATCAATTGACCTTTTATATATTCCATAGGCACAGAGTCTGCCTAGTTGATCCTGTGGATTTAATCTGCAGCTTGTACAGCTGGTGGGAAAGTTTTTGGTCTTCTTCCTTAGGCACACTGCCTCTGGGTTTCAATTGTGGTTTTATTTCCACCTCTGCATGTGGGTTGTCCACTGGGGCTTGCTCCTGAGGCTGCCCTGGAGGACTTGGGTCTGCCCCAGTGAGGGCCAGGTGTGGAGGTGGTGCAGCTGCTTGTGTTTCAGGGGTTCTGAGAGCACCAGGTACTCAGGGGAGTTGGCAGCTAGGGCAGCAGGAAATATAGTGCTCTAGAAGGGTATGGCAACCAGTATTGGCCAATACGCTCCAGTATTCTTGCCTGGAGAACGCCCCTCCCTGACAGAGAAGACTGGCAGGCCACAGCCTACATAGTTGCAAAGAGTTGGACAGGACCGAAGCGACCCTACGCGCATACATGCAAGACTCTTTTTGCCTGTGGCACCGCTGCCCCAGTGAGAGTGGAGCGTGAAGGTGGCGCAGCTGCTTGACTTGCAGGGACTGTGGCGCACCAAGTGTGCAGGGACAAGGACTGACTCCAGCGTAGGAGTTATAGCGGTGTCTTTTATCGAGCCTCTTGTATCTGGCGATCAGAAGGCATCTTTGGCCAGTCTCTCTCCGTAGCCCCGCCCGTTCAGGCACTTAGAGGGCTCCCTTGCCTGAGGTCCTTCTCTGTTGTTCACTGCATCAGGCACACAGAGGGCCCCCCTGGCTGGGGTCCTACTCTGTAGATCAGTGTGTCAGGCACTTAAAGGGGCACCCTGGATGGGGTCCTACTCTGTATTTTGGCACATCCAGTCACTTAAAGGAGCCCCCTGGGTGGGGTCCTACTCTGTAGTTCAGTGTGTCAGGCATTTGATGGGACAGCCTCTCTATTGTTCAGCTGCCAATGCATGTGAGGGGAGAGGCTATGGTGATGGCTCCACCCCCTACGTGTGACTCAGCTGTATCGCCTTGCTTCCATGTACCCGGCTTTCCTCCACTGGCATTTCCCACCACAGTCTCCTCCTTCACATTTCCCCCCCTCCCCACCTGGATCCGTCTCTCTGCCGTCAACAATCTGCCGTCAACAATCCCAGCCCTCGCCCTGGGATTGCTCCACAATCTCTAAACTCCAGCTCCCTGCCTGTGCACCTTCCAGGGGATCTATGTCCCTGTCCAGGGTATGTATAGCTGTGGCAAGGACTGTCTGATTTTCATTCCATTTAGGCTGCCACAGACCATCTGTTTCACTCTCAGCCTTAAATGTTTCTCCTCTGACTCCGACAATTGCCCTGATGTGGGGGTTGGACCCCTGCTTCAGTTCCCCCACCCGCCGAGGGCAGATCCAGCCCAACTAACACTCCTGTTTTTTCCCCTAGTTCCTTCATCCTACTGAGTTTTGCATGGGCCTATATATTATTTTCCGCTGGTCAGGGACTCCTGTCTGCTCTCAGGTGGTGTTCTGCAGGCACTTCAGAAGGAATACACTTTTGAAGGTGTATTCCTGATGTATCCGTGGAGAGAGATGTACTCCACATACACCTACTCCTCCGCCATCTTGTTCTCTCTCCAGTGCCAAGTATTGATCTTGGTAAAGGCCTGAACAAAAGAGACAAACATTCTTGTCTTCATGGAGTCAGATTGCATTGCAGGACCTGTGCTTGAACATTTCCAGTGACCAAGAGCTGTCAGTTTAGAAGGGAATAAATCAATTCTTCAGATTTTTATTTATTAACAAACTCTTATGAAACTGAGTTTTAAGAACCTTACAGATATTAACTCACCTAGTGCTCTTTTTAAAAAGAATTTGTTTTAATTAATTTATTTTTTAATTGAAGGATAATTGCTTTACACAATTTAGTTGTTTTCTGTCAAACAGGAATATGAATCAGCCATAGGTGGACATACGTCCCCTACCCTCTGGAACCTCCCTCCCATCTCCCCCCACATTCCACCTCTCTAGGTTGATACAGAGCCCCTGTTTGAGTCCCTGAGACATACAGCAAACTCCCATTGGCTATCTATTTTACATATGGTAATGTTAGTTTCCATGTTACTCTCTCCATACATCTCACCCTCTCCTCCCCTCTCCCCATGTCCATAAGTCTGTTCTCTATGTCTGTTTCTCCATTGCTGCCTTGCAAATAAATTCAGCAGTACCATTTTTCTAGATTCCATATATATGCATTAGTATATGATATTTATCTTTCTCTTTCTGACTTACTTCACTCTGTATAATAGGCTCTAGGTTCATCCACTTCATTGGAACTGACTCAAATTCATTCCTTTTTATGGCTATTAACTCATTTAATGCTCTTAATAATACAGATGCTATCACCGTCATCCCTCTTCTACAGATGAGCAAATTGAGGCACAAAGAGTTTAAGGAATGTCCCAGGGATTTGAGCCCAGCCATCTAGGTTTGTAGTTTGGGTTCATATATAGGTACACTTCCAGTATTTGGATAGTTTATGTTTATAACTTGGTTCTCTTTTTCCTGATGTTGCTATCTCTTACCCTAAAATGTTTAGCCCATTTGTATCTTAATGTTTAGCCCTTGGGATCTTCTACTGTATATGCTCATCCACTGGATACAACCAAAGACAATGCCTGACTCTCTTGAATTATGTGATTATACAGGATGAGACAGACAGCCCACAAGAGGTGGGCCCCACTTAGCCCACCACTCTCCCTGCTCACATGAAAGGGCACTGCCTGCACATTTTGTTGTTGTTCAGTTGCTAAGTCATGTCTGACTCTTTGCAACCCTGTGGACTGCAGCATGCCAGGCTTCCTTGTCCTTCACTCTCTCCCAGAGTTTGCTCAAATTCATGCCCATTGAGTTGGTGATACCACCCAACCATCTCATCCTCTGTTACACCCTTCTTCTCCTGCGCTCAATCTTTCCCAGTGTTAGGATCTTTTCCAATGAGTTGGCTCTTCACATCAGGTGGGCAAAGTATTGGGGCTTCAACTTCAGCATCAGTCCTTCCAATGAGTCTTCAAGGTTGATTTCCTTTGGAATTGACTGGTTTGATCTCCTTGCAGTCCAAGTGACTCTCAAGAGTCTTCCCCAACACCACAGATTGAAAGCATCAGTTCTTCAGCACTCATCCTTCTTTATGGTCCAACTCTCACAACCATACATGACTACTGGGAAAACCATAGCTTTGACTATAAGGACCTTGGTTGGCAAAGTGATGTCTCTGCTTTTTAATACACTTTAATACATTGTCTGGGTTTGTCATAGCTTTTCTTCCAAGGAGCAATCGTCTTAATTTCATGGCTGCAGTCATCACTCATAGTGATTTCGGACCCCAAGAACATAAAATATGCCACTGTTTCCACTTTTTCCCCTTCTATTTGCCATGAAATGATGGGACCAGATGCCATAATCTTAGTTTTTGAATGATGAGTTTTAAGCCAGCCATTTCACTCTCCTCTTTCACCTTCATCAATTAAGAGACTCTTTACTTTCTCTTCACTTTCTGCCATTAGGGTGGTATCATCTGCATATCTGAGGTTATTGATATTTCTCCTGACAATCTTGATTCCAGCTTGAGCTTCATCCAGCCCAGCATTTCGCATGATGTACTCTGCATATAAGTTAAATAATCAGGATGACAATATACAGCCTTGACATACTCCTTTCCCAATTTTGAACCAGTTTGTTTTTCCATGTACAGTTCTAACTGTTGCTTCTTGACCTGCATATAGGTTTCTTAGGAGGCAGGTAAGGTGGTCTGATATTCCCATCTCTTTCAGAATTTTCTAGTTTGTTGTGATACACACAGTCAAAGGCTTTAGCATAGTCAATGAAGCAGAAGTAGATGTTTTTCTGGAATTCCTTTGCTTTTTCTATGATCCAACAGATTTTGGCAATTTGATCTCTGGTTCCTCTGCCTTTTCTAAATCTAGCTTGTACATCTGGAAGTTTTCAGTTCACGTACTGTTGAGGCCCGCACATAGTAGGTGTCAATAAGTAATAACTCTTGCTAATAATTCATAAGTTTCTGGCTCACTGATGCCTGAAATTTCCCAGTTTAGTTTCCTTCTTCTAGTGCAAGATTATTCTCTAGGAGAAGAAACCAATTAGGCTTTATTGGACATTGTTTCAAAATTTTCTTTGAAAGTAGGTTTTAATAATGGGAGAAGACCCCATTTGGTTGATAGGAGAGAGATTGTCATCACCAAGAATTGAAAAGGGAGAGGATGAGGAAGTTGGGAATGTGGAAAAATTCATGTGGGGTCTTCTTAAAGACTGCCTTCCATCAGAGCCCAAGCAATTAACCAATCCTTCACCAGAACATAAAACAGGTCTATCAAAATAGGTTTGTTGCCTTGGGTCTGCAAAAAACAAAACTATGCTGTTCCATCATGGAATAGGAAGTAAGAAGGAGCTAGACAGAAGTTTGAATAGGGCTACAATACTTGGAAATTTTTCTGAGTTAACTCATCTGTTGATTTAATCCTTTGTTTGAAGGAAATAACAAAATGTCAGATGCGTTCTCCTTTTAAGTGGAATTGTCTCAAAATACCTTCTAACATCAAACCCCCATGATTTCTGGATTATCACTCATGACTCTTCTTCCTATCATTGATAAGATTAATGCAGTCAACTTTCTTTAACTAGTTTACTGGTCTCAGAGATCTCTGCCAATGAGGCTCAGCCAAGATGACATCCTTTCTCTTACCCAATCTTCCTATCTGCAAATTTGGGCTATAGAAAGTAAAATTCCTCTTCCATTCCCTTTTATGCTCTGTCATTCCAAACAAGAGGCTCTTCTGTTCACGTAAATCCTGCCTTAAAGTTTGTCTTCTTTTGCAGATATTTCCAGGATGCTGTTCTGTTTGTCTTCTTTTGCAGATACTTCCAGGATGCTGTTCTGAACACAACTTGCTCCTCTGTCTATTGCTCCCCATTTCAGTCCTAGATGTATAACCACTACTTATCTAGTAAACCAGTGGACTCAATGAATATCTCCATGTAGAGTGCTGGTCATAGCTGTTGTTCTTTTTCTTTCTTCTTCTTTTTCTGGCTTCACCATGTGGCATGCAGGATCTTAGTTTCTTGACCATGGATCGAACCCAGATCCCCTGCATTGGGAGTACATGGAAGATTTTAGTTTCCTGACCAGGGATTGAACCCAGTCCCTCTGCATTGGGAGCACATGGAAGATTTTAGTTTCCTGATTAAGGATTGAACCCAGGGCCCCTGCATTAGGAGCATGGAATCTTAACCACTGGACCATCAAGGAAGTCCCCATAACTGTTTTAAAACCAAAATAATTATCATAGCCAATGTGTAGGTACCTAGAAAGTAAAACCAACAGCTTAATGTGGACATCTCCAAAGATTATTTCTATGAGTTTGTGAAAGACAGTACTCTTTAAAAATTTTTCATGTTACATGATCCTTAATTTTTATTCAACAAAACCTTAAAAGAGTCATACACATCTGCAAGAAGGGTTTTTGAAATTAATAAATTTTAGATTCCTTGACACCCATCCGCGAAATATTACTTTTTCTAAGTAAAGAGTAGTTGGCAAAAATAATCTGAGACGTTTCCCATAATCTCTCAAAGAATCTGGCTCAGAATCTGAGTCATGGGACCAAATACAGATACTGACAAATCAGATGGGTTCCTATTTCATCCAGATGAGTTTGTTCTTCTTTTTCCTGGATGGATATTTTTTAAGTGCCTGCTGGTTATTAGTCAGGGAAGAAGGGCGTTACAGGCCATTAACTCAAAAAAAAAAAAAAAAAAGGACATTCCTTCTCTTGAATTTTTCCCGAATGCTTTGGATGGATTTCTGTTGCATTATTGGTTGTGTATATCCTTACATGATAATCTACTTTTAGTAGCTCATTTACAATAGCTATGACTCTGGGGAGCCATAGTAACAGGCCACTGAATTACTCGAGAGAAATTGCTCTTGAAAGTAATCATTGTGAATGAATTTTCATCACTTGGTCTCATCATTTCATGCTGCTTCGTCTTGCTTTTTTGCCCCTGACAAAAGTTAAGCACAAAGAGTCCTTTGTTATTATCTCATTTTCCTCAGAAAACTTAATCTTATTAATATAGCAGTCGATTTACACAAACAACTGAAGAGTATCACATATACACACACACTCACCCCTGCAGAGTTGTTGAAATGAGTTTGAAATCTTCTTGTGGTGAGCACTGTTTTATTTTACTTTACTCTACAATATCTCATGTAAATTTGGTTTTCATATAACCTAAATGGTGCAATTTTATGTTTTAAGTACAGGGGCTTGTTTTAAGCAGGAGAATCGGACTTATTTCAACAAAAAAAGTTGAAATGTTAAACTCTTGGGAAGAAAACCTAGAATATAGAAGAAATAATATTCAAAAAGTATTTAACAAGTACTTAATGTCAGGTGCTATTTTAAAAGATTCTTAAAGGGGATTTTTGTTATCGTTATTTATTAGTTTTACATACTTTCATTTGCCCCCATGAATTTGATGATACAACTTTTGTTATTTTCCTTATTTTTCAGGTGAGTAAACAGGATTTCAGCAGATAAATAACTTGTCTAAACTCACACAGTTATCAAACAGTGGATCCAGGGTTACAACCCCAAAAGTCTGATTTCTCAATCTTTCTACTACATTCCCTTATTATGGTATCTGATAAGGAATACTAAAGTGAGTGGAAAAAAAAGAAATTAAAATTCTAGTTAGTTACTACTTATATGAGATTGTAAAGCTACAGATTATGACTGACCTAGTTGCTGAACTGTTGAAAAGGTTTCTCCCAAAATATAATCTGCCATTTAATCAAAATGAAATTAAGTTTCTACATGGTACCTAAAAACTGGAAGTTCTGGATTTTTTTGTTTTTTGTTTTTCTTTTAAAATATCTAAAGAATGGGCCAACAATGAGTAACCATTGGGGAAAACAGACACCAACAGCTGTTTTCTTCACCAAAATACACTTGTGTTCAGGGTCACATTCAGCTGTACAAAGTCAGAGTTTCGTATGTTAAGAAACTGCTAGAAATTTCGGCCAGACTCAATTTTTTTAAGATAGAAACTTAAAGTAATAAGTGATTACAAATGTTACTGTTTTTAATTGTTAAATTTAGTTATCAGTACGTTTCCAGATGTCTGCTCTGCATTTACTCCTTTCAGCAGATGGCCGTTGACACCTGCTTTGTGCCCAACTCGGCCGAGCCCCAGGAAGACAGTGGTAAACAGAACAGACAACTGGCTTTCAGAGATTCTGCTCCTCTGAGGGAAACACTAATTGACAAACTCAAAAGAATAAGCATGTAATATAACATCAGGAAGTGGTAAATTCAGTGAAGAAAAAAATAAAACTGGGCAAAGCAATAGAGACAGGGTAAATAGTGAAGCCTTCTCAGATACAGTGACACTTGAAGGCCTTCTCTGAGGGCTTCCCTGGTGACTCAGATGGTAAAGAATCTGCCTGCAGTGCAGGAGACTCTAGTTCGATCCCTGGGTCAGGAAGATCCCCTGAAGAAGGGAATGCCTACCCACTTCAGTTTTCTTGCCTGGAGAATTCCATTGACAGGGGAGCCTGGCAGGCTACAGTCCGTGGGGTCACAAAGAGTCAGACAAGACCAAGCGACTAATGCTTGCACTTTCTGAGAAGGTCACGGAATCTATACAAAAGGGGAATGGTTCCCTTAACAAGGTGAGGCGTGGGAGAGGCCTTTCTGCATGTTTTTAAGGTTTGAATGTGAATGCATTGGGTTTTTAACTCTTTGCCACTACCAGCCCCTCCCCTCAAATAGTCTTTTTAAAGCTCCATTCAGAGTGTAAGTTAATAGTTGCTTTGCAAAGGGCTGGCCCTTTAGGTCTTATTAATGTTTGGTTGTTTTATTTCCGACATGTGAAAAAGAAACATGATTTAAGCAAATATTTGTGAATTCTTTTTCATCTTACAAATATTGTTAAAATTCCAGTGTGCTTTGATGCAACATTTGATATTTTTGTTTCCCCAAGCATTTGCTAATCACCCATTTTGAGAGGAGATGAGGTTTTTCTTCATGGTTTTCAGGAATGGGGTGCTTTGACAAATGTTTTGCTATTCGATATGGATAAACTTAGTTTGACTTCAGATTTAATGATAAAATATTCTCTGGCCTGTGTTTATAAACACACATCTTAAAAGCTAGTCATTTGTAAAAATGAGTAAGGGTCCCAAACTTCATCTTCCACCCGGGTGTCCTTTCTTGAGCCCTCATTGAGTCAGCTGTTCTTGTTTCCTTGGGATTTCTGACCCTGCATTTGGTTCTCTCCAGTCTAACCGCATTGGGAGAGCTCATAAAGCAGCAGTGTATTATGTCATGGATTCCACAGAGCTTCTGCAGCCTTCTTTCCCAACAAAAGTGGTTGCAGCAGCTCTGAGGTCCTCCGTAGCTCTGTTGTTCAAAGATTCTCCTGTGTCATAGAGGGGCAGCACTTACGATAGAAGGATACAGAGCTGGGACCCGGGCATCCAGAGGTTGAAGAGAAGGTAGGATTGAGGGTTAAGGAGTTACAACCCCAGTAAATGGATTACCCCAGTGGAATCATAATGGAAATCAGGTACTCCACACATATGAGTGGCCTGTACAAGGAAATCTTACTTCTGTTTAGTATCCACTTCCTTTCTCTCAGATTGAGTGGGACCTCCCAGGGTGACCAGATGGCCAGAACGGGTCTGTTCAGAGCATTTGAGTCCCCTGCCTCAGGATGGGCACCTCCTCACCCAGGTCTGTGCTGTGGAACATACTCCCAGACCTTCAGCTGGACCATGGGGAGAGAGCAGTTGTCCTTTTTGGGAATACTGAGATGGTATTGTATGTATCTGGGGCTACCAGAAGCTATTTTGCCACCTCATTGGGGACAGCCTGTCTGAAAAAGAATCCAGTAGAATAGAAAGCATGTAAGAGGTTGGGAATGTGGGATCATGTTCTGTCACATCATCTGGTCTTGGATTTAGCTAGTTCTTTTTCTTTCTTTAAACATTTATTTATTTACTTATTTATTTTAGCTGTACTAGGTCTTAGTTGTAGCATGCAGGATCTTTAGTTGCAGCATGAAAACTCTTAGTTGCGTTGTGTGGGATATAATTCCCTGACCAGGAATTCAACCAGCGCCCCCTGCATTGGGAACATAGTCTTAGCCACTGGACCACCAGGGAAGTCCCTGGATCCAACTAGTTCTAAAGCCAGTTTTACTCATGGACTTCTTGGTTCTCTGAGCTCATAAATTTTTACAATTTGATCTGGGTTTATGTCACTTACAGCTTAAGGAGTCCTAATCAGATACTAACTAAGGGAAGACCAAAGACTGGTAGGCAAGCAATCTGTCAAAGCACAATGAAACAAAAAGATCTAGGTGACCAGTGGCTTGGGATTCACATGATTGCATGTTTTGAGATGATCATAACCAGGCAACAAAAATGCCAACCTAATCCTGATCCTAGAGTAGGGGCTACTTACCCTCTGGCCTATTTTTTTGCATGATGGCTCTGAGGTTACAGAAATCTAGGATTCAGCTGGAGCTGGAGAGAGAATCTACAGAGGTACACGTGATCTAGTCCTGGCAGAGGCCAGACAAGGACAATTGGAATTATTAGGTGATTCTTCCTATTCCTTTGCTTGATTTCAGGACTAGCCTGGAGTTTCTGTTATTTACTACCTATGACCATCAATAAAGTATTTCATGCTTTTTGAGCTTATTTTCCTCTTTGAAATGGAAGAAAGTTCTATTATCACTTGACCCTTGAAGTAGTTCTAATGTTATCCAAAGTGGGACATTTCATCATGATGAAGTGTGGTTGTTCAGTTGCTAAATCGTGTCCGACTCTCTGCGACCACATGGACTGCAGCACTCCAGGCTTCCCTGCCCTTCACTACCTCCTAGAGTTTGCTCAAACTCATGTCCATTGAGTCAAAAAGATGAAGAGCTAGCCAGCCTCAATTAGGGCTGTTCCAGACAGATCAGGACCTATGGGACCCCCTTTATGAGTCATTTCTCCTGGTTCTTTTCTGACTGGGTTTTTCACACCTATCTTCTCCCTTCAATCTTTTTTTTTTTTTTTTTTTCAGAAAAAGCATTCTAGGTGATTTCTCTTTTTTGCTGTGTATACAGCTGGCTACATCATGATGCTACTATGAGTCACATTCTGTTTTATATCCACTTTGTCTCATTGCATCTTCCTAGCATTGCTGTGAGGTAAGAATAATTTATAATTGAGAAACAATCCTAGAGAAGTTGAATACATGCCCTCCGCACTGCCAGGCAGCAGTGGACCTGCCATACAGAGCAGGCAATCAGAAGCCAGAACCTTTGCTCTGCTCACAGGGCCTGGTTGCCTCTTTGTCATTCAGATGTGCAGATGAGAACAGTCAGCCTCATTTTTCTTTGTATCATTTTAAAGCCCGGGGGTTCAATAAAAAGGAATAAAATCTTGCTATTGGCAACAACATGAATGGACTTAGAGTGTATTAGGCTAAGTGAAACATGATAGAGAAAGATAAATGCTGTATGATTTCACTTACATGGGGAATCTAAAAAAAGCAAAGCAAACGAACGAACATAACTAGACAGAAGTAGAGTCATAGATAAAGAGAACAAACAGGTGGTTGCCAGAGGGGAGGGAGTGCGTGGAGGAGAGAAATAGGTGAGGGAGATTAAGAGGTATGAACATCCACTTGCAAAATAAATGAGTATGAAATTTACAATGTGGGCAATATAGTCAATAATTATGTAATATCTTAGTATGGTGATGGATGGTAACTAGACTTATCATGGTGATCATGTCGAAATGCATAGAAATACCAAATCACTATGTCATGTAACAGGGACTAACATAGTGATGTAGGTCAATTATACTTCAAATATAAACAAGCAAATAAAATCATAGGAAAGTAGATTAGATTTCTGGGCACCAGAGGTGGGAGGTAGGAGGAGAGAGAATTGAATGAAGGTGGTCAAAATATGCAAATTTCCAGTTATAAGTAACTTCTAGGGATGTAATGTACAGCATGGTGAATATAATCAACACTGCTGTGTGTTATATATGAAAGTTGTTAGAGAGTAAATCTTAGGAGTTCTCATCACAAGGAAAGCATTTTCCCCTCTTTCTTTTATTTTGTATCTGTATGAGATGATGAATGTTCACTAAACTTATTGTGCTATCATTTCATGATGTATGTAAGTGAAATCACTATGCTGTACACCTTAAACTTATACAGTTCTTACTATTTAGTCACTAAGTTGTGTCCAACTCTTTTGCAATCCCATGAGCTATAGCCCACCAGGTTCCTCTGTCCATGGGGTTTCCTAGGCAAGAATACTGGAGTCAGTTGCCATATCTTTCTCCAGGAGATCTTCCTGACCCAAAGTCGAACCCATGTCTGCACCAGGGAAGCCCCAAACTTATACGGTGCTATATGTCCATTATATTTCTATAAAACTGGAAGAAAAAATGTCTGAGAGCTCATAATTTTCAAAGATAGAGGTAGTATTTTTTAAAATCAGAGGTCTCCCTCAAAGTCTTTCCACTATGGCTTCTGAAGGCTGTGCTAATAAGAAAAAAAGGAGGTTACCCTTGAAGTGCTGATGGAGCCTGGTTCTCTGGGCTCCAATTGGTGATCTTTCCCTAGGTCTCCTGTGGCCCAAGCTCTGCCATCTGTCAACAGAGCCTTCTAAGAGGGTGACAAGGAGAGTGAGCTCCTAGTTCCATCTTAAGCATTCCCTGGAGGCAATGATATGCTTGTGTGTTTGACACCCAAATGAAGCATTTTCTACACCCTCTTCCTCTATTCCCAGAATTTATTTTCAGTAAAAATCCTATAATAATCAGTGAAAATTATTCTTTTTTTGATTCGTTCTTTAGTTTTAAGTTCAGTTCAGTTGCTCAGTCATGGCCGACTCTTTGCAACCCCATAGGCTACAGCATGTCAGGCTTCCCTGTCCGTCACCAACTCCCAGAGCTTGCTGAAACTCATGTGCATCGAGTCAGGGATACCATCCAACCATCTCATCCTCTGTCACCCCCTTCTCCTCCTGCCTTCAATCTTTCCCAGCATCAGGGTCTTTTCTAATGAGTCAGTCCTTTGCATCAGGTGGCCAAAGATTTTGGAGCTTCAGCTTCAGCATCAGTCCTTCCAATGAATATTCAAGACTGATTTCTTTTAGGATTGACTGGCTTGATCTCTTTGCAGTCCAAGTGACTCTGAAGAGTCTTCTCCAACACCACAGTTCAAAAGCATCAGTTCTTTGGCACTCAGCTTCCTTTATGGTCCAACTCTCACATCCATACATGACTACTGGAAAAACCATAGCTTTGACTAGATGGACCTTTGTTGGCAAAGTAATGTCTCTGCTTTTTAGTATGGTGTCTAGGTTGGTCATAACTTTTCTTCCAAGGAGCAAGTCTCTTTTAATTTCATGGCTGCAGTCACATCTGCAGTGATTTTGGAGCCCCCGAAAATAAAGCCTCTCACTGTTTCCACATCTATTTGCCATGAAGTGATGGGACCGGATGCCATGATCTTAGTTTTCTGAATGTTGAGTTTTCAGCCAGCTTTTTCACTCTCCTCTTTCACTTTCATCAAGAGGCTCTTCAGTTCCTCTTCACTTTCTGCCATAAGGGTGGTGTCATCTGCATGTCTGAGGTTTTGATATTTCTCTCAGCAATCTTTAGTTGTAAAGCAAATGTAAAGCAAATCTTTAGTTGTAAAACAAATGTCAATTCTAAAAAGAAAGGAAATTGTACTGTTGATGATACTGTGGAAGCTTGGAAAAATATTTCAGGTATTAAAAATTTATGCTTAAAAACCAAAAATATTACACCTTGCACTTCATACTGCTTCACTGTTCGAAATTTTAAATACAAATAAAAATTCCAAGCCATCCCACCAAATAACACATTTGAAGCAACTCCAGTGTCTCTGTCTTTACAGTTACTATATTATTTTTGCTGATTTTGAATCCGTGATTTGAAATCAGGAATACATGGTACAAAGTACCACACAGACTAGGGCCATGAATTTGCTCGAGTGTGTGTAAGTTGAAGGCTGACTGTATGCCTGGATGTTTTCCATAATTATTTTTGTGTCAGAGTCAATTAAATGATAAATAATGAAACTGTGCTAATTTGAAGCTTACCCATCTAATATACAACACAATGGAAACCACAACAATTACTTAAACTATAGACCAAGAAAAGATTTCTTTCAGCGAGGAGTATTTCAGCATTGTCATTGTTTGGAATTGTGATGCATGGCAATAATTGTAGACTGGATTATTTTTGCTTTCAAATTCTCTACAGACAGTGTGATCTGATATTTCCTGGATCAGAAATTCCTGTGGCCTTGAACTTGGAACTTGACTGCCTAGAAGAAATGAAGATAAGTGTTCGAAAGTATTTCATTTCAGTTCAGTTGCTCAGTCGTGTCTGACTCTTTGCGACCCCATGGACTGCAGCACGCAAGGCCTCCCTGTCCATCACCAACTCCTGGAGTTCGCTCAAACTCATGTCCACTGAGTCAGTGATGCCATCCAACCATCTCATCCTCTGTCATCCCCTTCTCCTCCTGCCTTCAATCTTTCCCAGCATCAGGGTCTTTTCCAATGAGTCAGTTCTTCGCATCAGGTGGCCAAAGTATTGGAGTTTCAGCTTCAGCATCAGTCCTTCCAATGAACATTCAGGACTGATTTCCTTTAGGATGGACTGGTTGGATCTCCTTGCAGTCCAACGGACTCTCAAGAGTCTTCTCCAACACCATAGTTCGAAAGCATCAATTCTTCGGCCGTCAGCTTTCTTTATAGTCCAACTCTCACATCCATACATGACTACTGGAAAAACCATACCTTTGACTAGACAGACCTTTGTTGGCAAAGTAATGTCTCTGCTTTTTAATATGCTGTCTAGGTTGGTCATAACTTTTCTTCCAAGGAGTAAGCGTCTTTTAATTTCATGGCTGTAATCACCATCTGCAGTGATTTTGGAGCCCCCTAAAATAAAGTCTTCCACTGTTTTCCCACCCATTTACCATGAAGTGATGGGACCAGATGCCATGATCTTAGTTTTCTGAATGTTGAGCTTTAAGCCAACGTTTTCACTCTCCTCTTTCACTTTCATCAAGAGGCTCTTTAGTTCTTCTTCACTTTCTGCCATAAGGGTGGTGTCATCTGCACATCTGAAGTTATTGATATTTCTCCCGGCAATCTTGATTCCAGCTTGTGCTTCATCCAGCCCAGTGTTTCTCATGATGTACTCTGCATATAAGTTAAATAAGCAGGGTGACAATATACAGCCTTGACATACTCCTTTTCCTATTTGGAACCAGTCTGTTGTTCCATGTCCAGTTCTAACTGTTGCTTCCTGACCTGAATACAGGTTTCTCAAGAGGCAGGTCAGGTGGTCTGGTATTCCCATCTCTTACAGAATTTTCCACAGTTTATTGTGATCCACACAGTCCAAGGCTTTGGCATAGTCAATAAAGCAGAAATAGATGTTTTTCTGGAACCCTCTTGCTTTTTTGATGATCCAGCGGATGTTGGCAATTTGATCTCTGGTTCCTCTGCCTTTTCTAAAATCAGCTTGAACATCTGGAAGTTCACGGTTCACGTACTGTTGAAGCCTGGCTTGGAGAATTTTGAGCATTATTTTACTAGCGTGTGAGATGAGTGCAATTGTGTGGTAGTATGAGCATTCTTTGGCATTAACTTTCTTAGGGATTGGAATGAAAACTGACCTTTTCCAGTCCTGTGGCCACTGCTGAGTTTTCCAGATTTGCTGGCATATTAAGTGCAGCACTTTCACAGCATCATCTTTGAGGATTTGAAATAGCTCAACTGGAATTCCATCACCTCCACTAGCTTTGTTTGTAGTGATGCTTCCTACGTTCCACTTGACTTCACATTCCAGGATGTCTGTCTCTAGATGAGTGATCACACGATTGTGATTATCTGGGTTGTGAAGATCTTTTTTGTACAGTTCTTCTGTGTATTCCTGCCACCTCTTCTTAATATTTTTTGCTTCTGTTAGATCCATACCATTCTGACCTTTATTGAGCCCATCTTTGCATGAAATGTTCCCTTGGTGTCTCTAATTTTTTTTGAAGAGATCTCTAGTCTTTCCTATTCTATTATTTTCCTCTATTTCTTTGCACTGATTTCTGAGGAAGGCTTTCTTATCTCTCCTTGCTATTCTTTGGAACTCTGCATTCAAATGGGTATATCTTTCCTTTCTCCTTTGCTTTTGGCATATTTAATCCTCATTCCAATTTTGTTCATTAAATGTCATCTACAGTAAAGCAATGGGTACTGGAAAATTTTTTCACAACTTCTAAGAGATATTCAGAATGCTTTTTTATAAAGTACAGCTGTTGAACCCCTGACATGCATAGGCTAATTGCCTGGGATTCTCTGAAATGATAACTTATCCCCCATCAGCAGGACAATTATCCCCATTCACATGCCTCCCCATCTTCACGTACATTTAATCAAAACCCTGAGTTTTGAACTATAGTCAACATACAGACTAACTGACTAGTGACTCCTTATTTGTTTATGTAATTGGCAGTGAAGACTTGTAGATGGTCTGTGTGCTTGATTTTATAGTGATCCAAAGGTTTTAATCAGTACTCAGAACTTGATCTTGTTCACCCCAGCTCAGCCTGAACTTGAACTTCAGTTAAAAGTGATGAGGCAGTAGCAACATGGATCGACTTGGAGCGTATTATGCTAAGTGAAATAAGTCAGACAGAGAAATATAAATATTGCATTGGCCAAAAAATTTGTTCAGATTTTTCCTTAAGATGTTACCAAAAAACCAAACTTTTTTGGCCAATCCAATACTATATGATTATCACTTATACATGGAATCTAAAAAATATAACAAACTAGTTAATACAACACAAAGGAAACAGACTCATGGTTGTAAAGAATAAACTAGTGGTTACCACTGGGTGAGGGGCAGCATAGGGGTAGGGCATGGGAGGCCCAAACACATGGGTGCAAGATAGGCTCAGGGATGTATTGTACAACATAGGGAATGGAGCCAATATTTTGTAGTAACTATAAAGGGAAAGTAACCTTTAAAAGTTGTATCTAGCTTCTTTAAACATTTAAAACCTAAAAGGAAAAAAACAAGTGATGATTCAGTGAGTTCTTGGATCTTGTTCCTGGGAACTATGAAATGAGAGAGGTAGTAACATTTCCTTTTGATGGAATTCTCTTCTCAGTGGTCTTGATAAAAAGTCTGCCTCCAAAGCAATGAGATTTCAGGGCAAAAGCAAAGAACTACCTATGTGTACATTGTTATTGTTCAGTCACTGAGTCATGTCCAACTCTTTGCGACCCCATGAACTGCAGCATGCCAGATTCCTTTGTCCTTCACTATCTCCCAGAGTTTGCTCAAACTCGGATCCATTGAGTCAATGATGCCATCCAACCATCTCATCCTTTGTCACCCCCTTCTCCTCCTGCCTTCAATCTTTCCCAGCTTCAGGGTCTTTTCCAGTGAGTCAGTCCTTGGCATCAGGCAGCCAAAGTTTTGGAGTTTCAGCTTCAGCATCAATCCTTTCAATGAACATACAGGGTTGATTTCCTTTAGGATCGACTGGATTGATCTCCTTGCTGCCCAAGGGACCCTCAAGAGTCTTCTCCAGCATCACAGTTCGAAAGCATCAATTCTTTGGTGCTCAGCCTTCTTTAGGGTCCAACTCTCACATCCATACATGACTACTGGAAAAACCATAGCTTTGACTAGATGGACCTTTGTTGGCAAAGTGATGTCTCTGCTTTTTAATACGTTGTCTAGGCTTGTCATAGCTTTTCTTCCAAGGAGCAAGTGTCTGTGTACATGACAGCAGGCAAAGGAAATGTGCAGACAGAGAGAATGCTTTCAGGCAGTGTTTCCAGGGTGATGGCCACACAGGAGGAAAAGTGAAATGTGCAGGCGAGAGTAGGAAAAAGATGTGTTGTGTGGGAAAGCAGCCATCATAACAACAGCAACACTGATTTAGAAACTAGAACCAGTGCACACAGCATACAGATAAAGACAATGAAGCCTGAGAATGAAAACCACCCAACAAGAGAAAGCACAGCTACAGCGATGTTTCACATGACAACTCAGAACCAGATGACCAACTCCGGCAGCAGAACAGGGGCAAGGTGAAAAACAGCCCAGACCTGCGCATTTTGACTCCTGGACTTGAGTCCAGACCTGTGTCAGAAGAATTAGTGACCAAAGGAAACTATCTTTGCTTGAATTATATAAGTAAGAATATAACTAATTTTATATTTAGCCACGTATGTTTAAGATCCTAATTTGTCTTTAGTTAGATCATAATATATTAGATTCAATCCTTTGAAATTGTAAATGCGCACTTTTTTTTTAACCTAGAAAAACTATAGTTTCTCATGGTTCTAGCTCATAGATCTGAAGATATTCTTTTTTTTTTTCTTATTGGAGGACAATTGCTTTACAGTGCTGTGGTGGCCTCTGCCATACAGCAGTGTGAATCAGTCATAATTACATATATACCCCATCCCTCTTGTGCCTCCCCCACCCCATTCTATTCTTTGAGGTCATCACAGAGCACCAGGCTGGGCTCCCTGTGTTATACAGCAGCTTCCGTCTAGTTATATATTTTACACATGATAGTGTATATATGTCAAGGCTACTTTTTCAATTTGTCTTAACCTCTCCTTCTCATGTTATGTCTACCAGATCATTCTCTATGATTGTGTCTCCATTTCTTCTCTGTAAATAGGTTCATCAGTACTATTTTCTAGATCCCATATATATGTACTAATATGTGATATTTGATTTTCTGACTTACTTCACTCTTAGGCTCATCCACTTCATTAAAACTGACTCAAATTTGTTCCTTTATATGGCTGAGTAATATTCCATTATGTACCACAAGTTATTTATCCATTTATCTGTTGATGGATATATAGGTTGCTTCCAGTCCTGGCTACTGTAAATGGTGCTATAATGAACATTGGGGTGCACGTGTCTTTCTGAATTGTAATTTTTTTCAGGGTATATGCCCAATAGTGGGATTGCTAGATCATATGGTAATTTTATCCACAGTTTGTTAATTAATCTCCATAATGTTCTCTATAGTGGCTGTACAATTGCAAACATTTTGGTTTTCTTTTGAAGTCCCTGTTGGAGACCCAAGGAGAACTTTAGCCTTTACTAAGATTCCTCCCTTCTCCTGGAGTTTGTAATTTATGAATTTGATACCATCCGGGGAAGTGACAAACCCGTGGTGTCCACCCTGCCTCTGCCCTGGATGTGAAATGAAGTTGGGGAGAAAAAAAGTTCCAGCATTGGATAAGCTGAAGGAGGTGGTTGTAGCTTCTGTACATGTTTATTTCTTTTTATTGCTTTGTTTTTTATTTCTAACTCATTTGACTTGGGGTTCCAGATTTGTTTTTCTCTTTGTAAACTAGATTTTGAAATTATTATCTGGTCCATCTGTTTGCTTCTCTTAAATGAAACATAAATTGGCTTGTTTTAAATTTCAGGTACTTTAGATTTGATTCTACTATTCATCTCCTTTTGGCCTTGGCAATAAATTTTTTGCTGCCAAGAAGAGAGAAGCTTTGCTGTTTAGAATCTTTTTTGAAAAGAATGTGCATTTGAGTCTTAAAAAGAATTGCCAGTTTTTAATAGTTTGATTTCTTTCTTCTGATCTTATGTCTTCTTTCTTTATTCTCATTCTTTCCTGTCTATGACTCCACATTTATGCTACCTTTTATTTCTTTTCATATTCTCTGCTTCCACAAGGAACTCAAGATGAGACACTATCTGTTCCTGTCTCAAAATTTTAAAAAAAAAAGGGTGTGATCAGGCTGATTCCTGTGGGTTCCTGGCATAAATGATCATAGTGCATTAGATAATGACCCTTCATTGGCCAATCAATAATTATTGAGCGCCTAGTTTGTGTAGAATCCTGTACACACAATAGTGTGGGTAATAATGGAAACACATTTCATGGGAGACATTGAAATATTCATGGACATGGACTTCCTTGGTACAATTGCTTTGAAGATCCATTTATAACGGGCTCATATTTGGAATGGAAGGAAGCATGAGACTCTCCGAAAGGTCTGATGCAGTGCCTTTTTAATGAATCTAACCATTATGAAGCTTGGCATTATCTGTATATCCATCATTGTGTACCACTGGTGGTGCCGTGCTGTGTAAGGCATGCAGGTTAATAGGCAGACAGTTGTTCTGAGGGTGGGGAAGGTTCTGCCTTACAGAATATTCTCTCCTCCCCCCACCTCTGTCATACTACTAAAATGCCTTCTTCTTGAGGATTATCTTAAAGGTACATTCTTCTACATAGTATTTTATTACCTAGAAGAGGTGCTTCTCAGCTTACCACACATTAAACAGAGCAAGTGATCTGCTTCACATGGCAGGAAACAAGGCCATGAGCAACCAGGACCAAGGATGATTTGACTTTTTTTTATAGTTAGTATATAGTTTTATTTTGGCACCATGCACATGCTTTACATAGTTTAACAAATGAAACAGAAGTAAGACTTTGACCTCATAGAAGTTGCTTGGGAAAGAGCTTAAGGAAAGGCCACCTTGAACTGCTCTTGGGAAGGAAAAAAAAAATGTCAGGACTTTCAACAAACAAGGGTAGTGAGAAGGAGGAACAGATGCCAAAAAAGGGAACTGAAGCAACACCACCACCGAAGCATCCACTCTTGTTGCAATTTAGCTTTGGGCCAACCTGAGCAGGGAAGTTGTGTGAGCAGTTCAATAACTTGCTGGAGTCCTTGGGGAAGCTTTGATTGGCCATCTAGATGGGGAGGCGCACAGGCAGACACCATCTCATCCAGGTTTGCCTAGGACTTCCCTGGTTTTAACACCAAGAGATCCACATCCCCAGCACCCCCTCAGTCCCCACGGGCCCCTACCTCATACCCCATATACTGAGAATACCGCCATCTTTCTCACAAATGATTTTGCTAGGAAATCTGTGTGAAAGTCATCGTTATATGAGCTGTGTGAAATAATGTGATTCAGACTCAAATCTTTTATTTTTTTCCTGAGGTTTTGGACCATCCTTGTAGGTTATACAGTCTTTTGTTTTTGGATAGCATTAGCCTTTCCTTCTGGTAGAACGTTACCTCATCCCTCCTCACTCTCCATAATTGTTTTCCTTTTTAATTTTAGAAACTGATTCATTCTAGGAATATCACCTCTTAAAGATATTGTTTGTCGCTATGTGAGCAGATTCTCAGAGGGCTCTAACAGGGATTGTGAAGCTGAGATATTTCAGAGGTGTCATTCTCACTAGAATCTAACAGTGGCCACCTATTTCCACGTGGAGATGAGTGTGAAGTGTGCTGTGACTTCAGGGACGTCAAGTCCTTGGTCCCAGGAGAGAAGCAGTTAGTGATTTTCTCCCAAGAAGCATAGACTGTTTCAAGATACACAGCATTTATAGAACATGTGCTTGCCTTTGTCCTGACAAGTCTTTGTTTAAGTTATAGTTTACAGAAAGACATTAAATCCTGATTATAATCTTATATGTTTACATGAATCTGTGGCGATATCATAAAATCATTTATAAATTTCATAACTGGAGAATGTTTTTAGAACACTTAAGCCAGATTAAATAATTCACTAAAAAATCATCTGGGTGAAATCTAATACATTCTACTACCTGAAAATATTTATAATAAAATTCCATCCCATGCAAATTTTTTGCTACAAGATAGTCAAGTACTAATGTCCTTAACAGGAAAGACAATGAAAACATTCATAAATTAGGATTTTGTTCATAAAGTCAACTTTCATTAATTCAATTAACAGTGGAAAGAAAATGCATTGTTTTAAGCTGAATTATAGTTAAAAGTTGACAAAAAGGGGTACAAAACTCAGTTAAAAATGCATCCCATATTTAGAAACACAATTACTATTGAACAGAGATCATCCCAAAGTAGAAAATTAATATAAGTCACTAAGTTTAGCCCCATTAGTCATTACACAAGCTCTTGGTGAGGGGAATATGTGTGAAGTAGGGAGACTAGCTGTAAGGTTTTGATCGTCAAAATAATCTACCAGTGTTGGTGTTTCTCAGCTGAGCACTTTTTAATTCAAATATTTGAATGGTAAGAATCCTAATAACTAAAGCATATTGATTTCTGTGTGAAACATGTAAAGTGTACTGGGTTTACTGGTTTTTACTTACATATAAAATCTCATTTAAATCACCTAACAATCATATGAGGTAGGTACAGCTATAATTCCTTCAAATTTACATCTTGAAGTCTAGATGGTACCTAAAAAGGTACATACTGTGTGGCTCACACCTTCTGATTTAGTGTCTCTGAAAGTAAGCTCAGGAATCCTCATTAACAAGCTCCCAGATAATCTGGATGCCCTCAAAATGAAATGTGTGTGTGTGTGTGTGTGTGTGTGTGTGTGTGTTTTGATAGCTCAGTCATGCCCATATCTTTGCGACCTCATGGACTGTAGCCCGCCAGGCTTCTCTGTCCATCGAATTCTCCAGGCAAGAATACTGGAGCGGGTAGCCATTCCCTTCTCTAGGGCATCTTCCTGATTCAAGGATCGAACTCAGGTCTTCTGCATTGCAGGTAGATTCTTTACTGTCTGAGCCACGAGGGAAGCCCTAGTAATTAAAGGTGTATTATAACCATTGTTGTTGTTTTACAGTCACTCAGTCATATCTGACTCTTTGCGACCCCATGAACTGCAGCAAAGCAGGCTTCCCTGTCCTTCACTGTCTGCTGGAGTTTGCTCAAACTCATGTCCACTGAGTCAGTGATGTCATCCAACCATCTCAGCCTCTGTCATCCTCTTCTCCTGCCTTCAGTCTTTCCCATCATCAGGGTATTTTCCAGTGAGTTGGCTCTTATTACTCTCTAGCGACTTCCCAGAATTAGGCAGACCTTGCTCTCATTTTCAGCCAGAGCAGATAGACTCGTTTCTCAAATTAGTCTATGGTGTAGAAGAGTTCTGAACATGAGAGGAAACTTGTCTTAATAGAACTCATACAAAATTTGGACATAAGAAGTATAAGAGAGAGGGAGAGGTCATTTTTGATTCTTGATCTCCTCCTACAAATGCCATTCCTGGTAAAGTTTATGAAGAAGTTGACACTGAATTGCATGAATATCTTTGTAAGAATATCGTCTAGGCGGTTTATTTAAAGACAAGAAACACATGGAGCTAAAGAGAGCTCTAGAGCAGACTCAGTGGAGAGACTGGTTAATGTAAGGTCAGAGAGTTTTGGCAGAAAAGCATGTTCCTTTATGTGGCTTGGAGAAGTGGAACAAGTGTTTTGAAACCAGGGTTTTGAGAAATATTTCATAGTGTGGAATAGCTTTCTTTTTTAAAAAACTGAAGTAAATATTTACTGGCCTTTCCCCTGCCCCGCAAACACATATTTACTGTCATATAAACCTGAACTTCCAAACTCGAATTTCTGGGTATACCAACAAGGGTGAAAGTGTATTTTGTTCAACATGGTCTTTTAGGAATTGCCACCTCTCATTTTATTGCCTTCTGTAGTGCAAAATCCACTGCTCACCTGCCTGCCTCTCTCCTTCCTCATTCCTCCTGCCAGCCTGTTTTTCCTCATTTCTTTTTTTCCCCTGTTCTTTCTCTCCTCTTTCCCCTCTCTCTCACATTTTTTTGTTTGGTTCTTCACTCTGAATCTCACCCTTTCTCCAGTCACATGGCAGCTCCCATCTCATCTTGCCAGCCTACTCTAGCCTGTAGTGATGTCTCCTTTTCCTGATTCATCATATTATTAAATGTCTGCACCAAAGACTTTGGCTCATGGTTTATCTAACACACAGTGTCGCCAGTTGTATTTTATGTATAAATCCAGTTCCCTCAACTAGATCCTAAATGTTTGTGGCCCAGAAAGAGAACATACATTAGTTTTACATTTTCAACAAGAGTACCTAACCAATATTCAGGAAATATACAGTATTTTGAATCAAATGGAATTTTTTCCCACTTTCAAAATCAAAGGTATTTCTTTCCTTGTTCTTATCCTGCCATGCTAATTTTAACTTGTAACTCCTTTGACAGGCTGAGGGAGGAAAAAGGAGTTAATAATCACAATCAAGTTATTCATTTGTAGAAAGTAAAGTGTTAAAGAATATTACTATTTATTTATTAAAGAATATTTATTTCTCTATCAAGGAATAAAAAAATAACTAATAAATTTAATTACGACTGAAAATTTGTTCTCAGTTCACACAAGGGAAGTGAAGACAGTTATATTTCAATTAATGTTAAAAAGTTGAATGGCAATAGACAGCTGTCAGCAGATAGATCCCAGATACTACCTAGAGAAGCTACAGATTGGCAAGATAAGTTTCAGCTCAATGAAGTAGCCAGGTGGAATGAAGAAAGAACTTTAATGTATAAAAACGCCTTTCCTAGTAAATTTGATCATTGCTTACATTTGATATGAAGACTTTTTACCTAATTATTAGATGTTGCATACTGAGATTAGCCATATTGTGGAACACGTCTGTATGATTTTCCCCTTTATAGTCAAATAATTCTTTTTAATACATTACCAAAGGAGAGTAGAGCACCAAAGGAGAGTAGACAGTGATAACAGCTGAAGGACAAGAAGTTAGCAGGCTTCCAGTGAACTTACTGAGTGAGTGTAAGATTTTTAGAAAACATATATTCAATAAACACTGGAAATACATGAGATCAGATTTGTTCATGATTCATTTCCCAGTGTTATGAGATGAGCACAAGCTGGGGTGTAGGAGAACTTCAGTTCAAGCCCCATTTATCTGCTTTCTGGCTGTGAGACCTTGGGCCCAATATTTAATGCATTTGGATATTAATTTCCTCATTTGAAAAACATGTAAAAGTATTTCAGTGGGTTTTTGAAAGTTACACCAGAAAAAAATCTGTAAGTAGTTGGTGAGAAAAAAAAAATTGCAGGTGCTTTTTGAATGATGTCCTCCATACCTCAATTTCTCCATATTGCATGGGATCAGATTGACAAAGGATGCTATAAAACAGAGATAATCAAAATTTATAGTGTGCGACTCAAAGATCAAGAGAGATGACTTAAGGATTAAGAACTGATCTGTGAATTGAATCTGAAAAATTGTGCTTCTCTATGTTTCTGTCATCAAGGAAACTAACATTAGCTATTTACTCTGTGAAAAATGGCCACAATTAACATGCAGGTCTACAACACAGACCCACAATAAGGCAGGCTGGGGGCCACTGATAGCCCAGTGTGCTCAAGTGCAGGAAGCCTGATGGAAAGCACAGTGGGCAGCAGTGGCACAGAATCCCCCAAACCAGCGATAGCATGGCACGTGCAGCTCTGAAGTCAGGATTGTCCTAGACAATCCTGTGGACTGACACCTAGCCACAGTTCACATCTTTTTAGCATTTACTGCATGCACTGGCTTCCCTGGTGGCTCAGATGGTAAAGAATCTGCCTGCCAATGCAGGAAACACAAGAGAGGAGAGTTCAATCTCTGGTTTGGAAAGACCCCCTGGAGAAGGAAATGGCAGCCTACTCCAGTATTCTTGCCTGGAAAACCCCATTAACAGAGGAGCCTGGTGGGCTACAGTCCATGGGGTTGCGAAGAGTGGGACACGACTGAGCGACTAACACTTTCACTTTCACTATTGCATGCAGGCATTGTGCTTAATATCTCTTTTCTCACTTAATCTGCTAAAGAACCCCATGAGGTAGGTATGCCTGGTATCTTCAATTTAGCGATGAGTAAACTGAGGCACCAAGAGGTTATGTAGCTGGTGCTAAGGCACATGCCTAGGAAATCAGCAGTAAGGAGCCCAGGCCATCTGCATCCATAGGCTGCTCTCTTAAATCCTTCTGAAAGGGAAACACCTTTGGTACCTCTACATGAACACCAAGAGAGGTGCCTCCAGGATCTGGGATGGGGTGATGGATGTATGAAGGGAAGGGCCGTTTGGTCCAGTGGCCCTGTGTGATTCTGTCAGTCTGGGGTGCTGCCTACACGGCAGAGAATCTGCTTCCAGACGGATGCTGGGTGAAAATGTCTGGCGATAAGAAGGGCTGTACGTGCTGTGTGTCCCAGCCACTGGGTGGGTTGTCTATTTCCAGGGCCTGGGGGCAGCTCTGCTTGACTTGACCCAGATAAGTGCCAGACATGGGAGCACAGTTGTAAGATTAACTGGTCTGCTTCTTGTGTGGAATTTTCCTGCTCAAAAAAAAAAAAAAAAAGGAAGGTGCAGGAAAACAGCAGCTTCCTGTGACCTCATTCTGCTTAAAATTCCTGGATATGTCTCTGTTTCCCTTCTGGTTCCAGATTTTTTCTTACTTACTTTTATACTAAATTCAGCTTCTCTTAAAAGGAAACAAATATCAACTTTATAAAGAAGTGGCATTAATTTTTTTTCAGAACATTTTGAACTATAGAGCCCAGTTATCTTATTTAATTGATCCCTGATTAATTTTTTTCCCCTGATGGTCAGCCTTTTCTGAGAAGGTGATTCATATACTTTCTGCATTAGATTCAGAGGGCATGTTCACTACATTCGCCATTGATTTATCAAAGCTATTTACTGAGTGTATACTATGTGACAGGTGTTATGTTAGATTTTGACTGGTGGTCCTCTCCCCACACTTTCTGAATTTATATCTCTGGAGGAAATTCCAGGAATCCTATTTTTTTTTAACTTTATTTATTTTTTTATTGAAGGATAATTGCTTTACAGAATTTTGTTGTTTTCTGTCAAACCTCAGCATGAATCAGCTATAGGTATACATATATCCCCACCCTCTTAAGCCTCCCTCCTATCTCCCTCCCCATCCCACCCCTCCAAGTTGATACAGAGGCCCTGTTTGAGTTCAGGAATCCTCATTTTTTAACAAGTTTCCAGATAAATTTTATGCCCTCAACGCTTTGAAGACCACTATCCTTGATTATAAACTCTTCAAGTATAAAGCTTGGGGTTTTATGTAACTTTGTTTCTAGCCTCTAACAGATTGCCTGGTAGGATAGTGTTGATGGGTGTTTGGTTAAAATTCAGTGAAGAAACAAATTTCCAAACTCACTGCTTAGAGTGATAAAGGAAGATCAAACCTATCATTTATTTTGTTTTAAATATTTATTTATTTAGCTGGACTGGGTCTTAGTTGCTGCACTCCAGATCTTTAGTTATGGCAGTGTGGGATAGTTAGTTGCAACGTGCAGGATATTTTTAGTTGTGGCATTCAAACTCTTAGTTGCAGCATATGGGATCTAGTTCCCTGACCAGGGATCAAACCTGGGCCCCTTGCATTGGGAGCAGAGTCTTAGCCACTGGACCACCAGGCAAGTCCCTGTCATTTATTCTTGTTCATGTGTTTATACTTTTTAATTTGCTGGTCCCAAACCTAATTTAGAGAAGGAAGTGGCAACCCACTCCAGTATTCTTGCCTGGAAAATCTCACAGAGAGGGGAGCCTGATAGGCTATAGTCCAAGGGGTCTCAGAGTCATACACGACTGGAGAACCTAGATATTCTAACACCTGTTAAGTCAAAAATCTGTTTATTTCAGAGTTTTTATTTTTAATTTGTTCAGGAGGATATTGACCATCAGATTATGTGTTTCTTTATTGGGGGATTCTCAAAATCCACTTTGCTTTATTATTCACAAATTGAAGAGTGTCAAATTTGAGTAGACTTTAAAAGAGAAGAATGCCAACCTCTCATCAACTACTTAAATTCTCCCCACAGTACTCTCTTCATATTAGTCAGAACAGGGTTACTGCTTTAACAAATAACCTTAAAATTTCACTGGCTTCATCACAATCAAGTTTATTTCTCACTCACAATTTATTCCAATGCAGATAACAGGATGCGGCAGTGTCCTTCAGGGACCCAAGCTCCTTCTATCTTGTGGCTCTGTTCTCAATTAGAAAATCAGGGTCTTCCCCGTTTTAGCCAGCAATGGTGTAAAGGGGTAAGGATCACACAGTGATTGAAAGGGCAGCCCAGTATGATGGGTACCCCTTCCACTCACATTTCATCAGCCAGAACTCATCCACCGGCCCATACCTGACTGCAGAGGGTCCTGGCACATGCAGTCAGAGTGGATGATCAGATGCCCCCTGTCTTAGCCTCCAGGTAGTTATATGGCCTCCCTAGTGACAGTTATATGGCCTCACTACTTTTTGAGTAAGATAACATATTCTTTAAACATCCCAGACAGAGTTCTTTCACTAAATTAACATATATTTTGCTGCATTGTCAAGATGGCATAGTACTTAAGAGTGTGGGCTCTAAAACCAGACGGCTTCAGTTTGTATCCAAACCTCATCAACTTTGGCCAGTTACTCATTTCTTGGAGTCTATTCCTCATAAATTAATCCATGTTTTTGCCTGGGCTTGTGCCTGATAAGTAACAAATTCTCAATATATGTGAGTTGTTAATGCTTGGTATATTGGCCCTTGTTCCACCTCTGTGCTCACAAAATAGGTATCTTTGTCCTTGGATATTTAAAGATATCTCTGCCCCCTCTTCTGAGTATCTTCCAGGATCTTCAGCTGCTCCTTATATGACCTTATTTAACATTCCTTCTTCATCCTGGTCACTCTTCTCAGGTTGTGGTCCAGTGTATCTATGGCCCTTTGAAGAGAGTAGCCCTCTTACCAGAATATAAGATTCTAGTGTACTCTGATCAAGGAAAAGAACAGCAAAACTATAACCTCCTTGTTTTTAGCTGATATACATCTATGTATGTAGCCTAAGATCACGTTACTTTTTCTAGCTACCACGTCACCTATTGATCTTATTTTCTACTAAAATTTTAAAAAATTGTATAAATGTAATTGTGGAGCCAAGTCTCTTTTATTGTTGTAGACTTTTTAGATTCTTATATTGCTAGCTATACATTTCTGGCATATTCTGTTTGATCTTCTATTTTCAATGGTTTCAATCTGAAAGGAGGAGTTACTGCACCCTTAGGGTTCTTCTGTTACCTAACAGTGGTTAATACAGGTTAACTCAACATACAAGGAAAGTGACTATGACTCACCTGTTAGTGTAAATTTCTTTTGGTCCAGCGCTTGCAAGCATGCTCTCAGTCACGTCTTTGAAACCCACCAGGGCCCTCTGTCCATGGAATTTTCCAGGCAAGAATACTGGAGTGGGCTGCCATTTCCCTCTCCAGGGGATCTTCCCAACCCAGGGATTGAACTCTCCTCTCTTGTGTCTCCTGCGTTAGCAGGCAGACTCTTTACCACTGAGCCACTTGGGAAGACCTTTTGGCCCAGAGTACTTGAGAAAAGACCACTGATGCCAGGGATATTTACTAAGCTGGTGTTTGGGATTTTTTTCCCCTCTATTTTTAAAAAGCTAAAAAAAAAGACAAAACACCAGCTCATTTTCTTGACAGGTAGACTTGAATCACTGTCTTAACCCAAATTTTTTGGCCTTTTCTTCTTTATGGGCAGGAGTTTCTGTGTGTGTTGCCACATCATGTGGGTTTAGGGAAGGATGAGAAGGAAGCAAAAGATAGGATGGGATAAGCAGTCAGATACTATAGATGCTACTTCGGACAAGCTGCACCCAGCAGGCTTCTTGGTGGCCCTGATGACTTCTTGGAAACCTATGATTCTAAGACTCTGTATCATAAAAAAGTGGAGTCCAGCTCCAGAAGATTCAGTGTACCAACCCGGAAAATGGGAACATTCTGATTTTTTAAATCCTTCTAAGTATACTCTCTCAAAACTGATCTACTTTCTTTTTAATAATTCCTCTGTGATCACTCTTCTACAGTCACCCTCTTCATTCTTGTGAAACCTTGAACTTGGAGCTTAATCCATCAAGCTTCCTGGTCTTCTTTACTAAAGTCAGTCTTTGGTAATGATTTGTTTGAGACTGGAACACTGGCTTTTTCTGTAACAATAGCAGAGAAAATAATAGTAATACAATAGCTAATATTGATTGAGCACATACTCTGTATGAGGAACATGCTATGGGGTAGGTATTATATTATTAGCCACATGTCATAAAAGAGGAAATTGATAGATAGAAAATATAATTTGTCCAGGGTTACATAGCAGGAGAGCCAGTTAAATAGACTTTCCAGCTGTAGAATGCAAATTACCACTCACAAATGAACAAAGGCCCCACCACTCACCCCCAGATGGCTCAGCTGCCAGCCTGCCACAGTCAAGTCTCAGACCACATAACATGCCCTTTTGTGGACACTCTTCACTAACTTACTTGACTTTGATATATCATGCTTCAAAGTAGAACCTATTAACCCAGTGGTTGATAAGAAGCTAAAATGGTACTTTGGTGTAATTTCCAAATGATCAACATCGACTCCTGGACAACATTGAATCAGGGGCACTTCAAGGAACACAGGGAGAGATTTTATAGCATATCAATATGATGACTTAAAAAAAAATCCTTACAGGACTCAGGCTACTAACCCCTTGCATTCCCCTGAGCTGAGGGTGGGGAAACCCCAAGAAACAGAACAATCCAATCACCTTCTCCTGTAGCCCACATGCACAGCTGACTTCTGAGAAATGAATTTAACTTTTAGAGGTTTCATGATCAGCTGCTGGACAACATCCGGCACCAACCTAACCGCTAATCTCAGATGTCATAGCAACAGAGATCGTCTGGAACCCAAAATAGTCCTGCCTAGGGCTCTTTTCACTTCTTATCACTTGAGCAAGAGCATGTGTAAGAAAGGTGTCTGTTGGCCAACAGCTGCTGATTCTCAGAGAAATGAATGGATGTGTGGCTGCTTCCGTTTAATCAGTCACCATCTATCTCAGCAGTATGAATGCCTCTATTTTATACCAGACACATCCCTGAATGCGTATTTCTTTTTATCCGAGAATCCACTGGACCTTTTTAAATTCAGTCACACGTGATATTTTCATAGGGTTTGATATTGAATGAAATCCCCTTTAATCCCAATCCTTCTCCACTTTAGTTTGTTTCTTAACATTTTCCTTTTGTAGAAACACTAGGAAGTCTGACTTTGCTAGAGGATCTTTAACCTGCCTGGAGCTTTGATATCTTCTGATAACAGCTCCTCCTTTTTTCATCCTTTGGCCTCAGTTAGAGACTTTGCTGCCATAAAGTGGATTATTTCTGAATAAGGGCGTAGTGTCCACTGTGATAAAGTTGCTTTCATGCATGATGGCTGTGGGACTGGCAGCCTAAGAACACTTCGCTAGATAGTATGTACCATTTAGTTTTGACTAGAATTCTTATCTAAACAAAACTCTCTGGGCTTACTGAAGGACAATTTACGTCAGCAAGAGAAGTCAATAAAGAAATATAAACGGAGAATATTGTGGGAGTTTGTTGCAAAGGTGTATTGTTTTATGATGAAAAGCCAATAAAGATTTTTTAATTGCATATTTCTAGATCACCTAAATAATTAGCTCTTACACTAAATTTAATATAAGGAGACAACATGAAAAAGTTGTCATTTTTCCTTAACTTCTGTCCCTCCCCTCTAGTTACATGCAGACTCCATGTACTTTGTCATCCTTTTCTGTCCACCTGAAACTATCACAACATTGTTAATCAGCCACACAATACAATATAAGCATTTAATAAAATACAATAAAAAGAAGTATTTAATTAAAAAACCAAATAAATAAAGGCAAATAAAGAATACAAAATTTCTACAAGAAAAGAGAAAGCAGTTGGATAGTTATATTTGTTCTCTACAATTCCCATATGTTCTTGCTTTAAGGTAAAACCAAGTATACTTTGTTGTTTGCTCCATAGGAGCCAAAGACTCAGAGTTGAATTTAAATTAAACAAAGAGAGATCATCAAGCTCCGAACAAATCCTGGTATGTAAGTGTATGTTTATAAAGATCAAGAAGAACTACTATATTGCAGAGATACCAAGGGTTTGGTAGAATACAGTTCAATCCTTAGGCAATCATTAATCATTTTTGATGAATAAGCCATTTTTTCAGTTAAGAATAATCTATCCTGCCTTTAAAGCACATTTAAAGGAGAAGAGGAAAGGAGGAGAAGAAGGCAGGAAAAGGAGAAGACAGTGGTGATGATACCACCTTGTTAAAGAATCAAAAAGTGGACCTGTTCGTCCTCTCCCCCACCCAGCCACCCAATCCCTGGTGATGTCCCAGGGATTTGATATTTGATATTTACCAGGGTAGAGGAACAGAGGCCAGCAGGACCCTCCTAAATGCCTGCCTCAGCAATATTACCAAGTACCATCCCTCCTTGAGGTTTTAGAAGGGAAGTAATGTTTACTTGGCTCTTTGGCACTTTATGTGCCTTAGATATATGGTTGTGTTTAATTCTCAGACAAGCTTGTGAAGGGGCAATGTTTTCCCATTTGTATAGATTAAGTACAAGAGGTTGAAAAACTTGCCCCAGATCACATAGCTAACAAGCCAGGAGCTGGTGTCCAAATCTGCATTGAGAATTCTATGCCTGGGCTTGTCCCATCATCTCATATGCACTTCGTCTCTGCTCTACCAAGAAATTAATCTAGCATCTCCTTTCCAACCTGATGGCCCTGGCTCTCTGGCATAGCTTGCCCTAAACAATGTTTCCTGCACTGCGCCATGTCCCTATACCTCACTGGAAAGACCCTGCCCAAGCATGTGCGTTCTGCTTTGGCCAATCAATTCTCCCAATGTGGCTATGCATTTATGTTTCTCACCACTTAAGACAGACCATCCCTCAGACGTACACAGTGACAACACAATGGATACACTGAAAGTCACCACACAGGTCAGACAACTCTCGGTGGAAATGAAATTGCTAGGGAAAATGTGGGAAGTGGGATAAAGACAGATTTTGTGTGATTTAGTAATACAATATTAATAAAATAATATTTTAATAAATATTGTTAATAAATTTTAATAAAATATATCTCCCTTCTTCTGATCACATCAGAAAATGCTGTCATGCATGTTGCTATTTTGAGCTGTGAGTTTGAATCTTTTTTTTTTTTTTAATGAAGTAAGGGCTTTTTTCCTGGGTATGCCAGGGCACTTTGACTGAGGTGGAAGAAATCCTCCCACGATTGTTGAATTTGACATAATATTTTTCAAAGGAAGAATGTCAGGGGAAAGATATACCATCATAATCCATACTAAGGAGAGGGGAAAATGAGTTGAATGCAAGAGGACTTTAAATTTATCAAATGCTCACTCCGTGCCTTGGTGTCACATGCAGCCAACTTTATTTTCTTTGTTCCACTCAACAATTCTGGGAGATATAAAGATTCTGCCTACGCTACCACCACTGCCACCGCCAAGACTCAAGGAGCAACACTTGGTCCAGGCTCCAACAGCTGCTGAATGGTAGAGCTGAGGTTTGAACCCATGTCTCCCTGGGATAATACCACTACAACTGTGCAATTGCTTAATGAGCAGGGCTCTATTTAAGGTCTGGGGAATAAAAGAGTGACAAAACGTACACCCTGTACTCAAGAGGCTTACAATTCAGTAAGGAGACAAACAGATTTAAAAGATCAATAACTATACATACTTGCCAAAAAATATGGCTAAGGAGAACCTCAGGAAAGGTATAGGACCTCAATGGAGACATTGATTATGGTGACCCTGAGTGGTGAAAGAGTCCTGGTGAAGGACAGAGATTTGAATGAGATTTAGAGGGAAAACTGAGAACTTAGAAATGGAGAAGAAGCCAGCAGTTGTCTAAAAATGGGGATCATCCTGAGCTAAGAATCTGCATGCTGGATTCAGGAAATAAGTGGGAAGTGGTGGTGGTTTTCATTGTTGTTTCCAGAAGTGAACATAGAGGAGGAGCTGAGAAGTGACTCTTTGGAAGGTGCATTAGGCCTTTTCTCCTCAAAGTGTGGCACCAATGTCATCATCATCTGGGAACATGTTTGAGATTCAGAATCTCAGGCCCTGGGCCAGATCCATGGAGCCAGAATCTGCATTTTCAGAGGATTCCACATGTGATCCAGGGGCACATTAAAGTCTAAGAAGGACCACCTTAGAGAAGTAGATCTGCTCCTCTTATTTTCCTTCTCATAAATCCCAAAACAAGAATGAAAAGAGGACAGAGAAGTTCTCTTTTCTGCCCTTCTGCCCCCTTCTTTTCTTTCTCTTTCTGTAGAAGCCCAGGTGGCTGTTGGTGAACTCAGGGACTTGAATGGCGCTTCCTTTCTGCTGCTTTGCCTAAAATTCAACATCCTCTTTCTGTAGATTCTTTGCGTCACTCTCCTCTTCCTTTTCACAAGCATTCACTGATCTGTGAATGTCACAGTGAAGAATGTGGAGCAGATGCATTTTGAACACAAATGTCTACAAAATGGAGCAACTCAGTTTCCTTTCCGGGAGGCAATCCTGAACAACTGGCCTGTCTGTGAAAATGGTTGATCTCCACACAATAGAACGTCCTGTGTGAACATTGCCCATTTTAAACAGTGGAGTTTAAAAGGTCAATGCTTCCCTTAGTGAGACTGTTTAGAAACAGAGCATCTCAAGAAGACAGAGGCAGCTTCAAGATGTGAGCCCTGACTTGTGATTCACCCAGTTTGTTTAGTTCAGACTCTTTATTCCTGTTAATTTTATTGATCTTCTCACTTGGGACCACCGCTACCATTTTGGGAAGAGATCAGGTTTAGGAGAAACTTGGGAAAAGGAACATTGTATATGTAAACTGGGGGCACTTCTAGTTTCTGGGCTGACACATAAAGAACTTGGAAGTCTTCACTTTCATCCACACAACAAGAACAAAACTGAACAAACTGGAAACCAAGAACTCTTCTTAGATCTTTCGGATAATTGAAGTCACAGGACAAACCATTGTCCCCAAAACTGGACAGACAGATAGATATGGAGAATTACAGCTTACCAGGAGCAGAAGCTTTTCAGAATCAACACCAGAGAGGGACAACCTAAACTATAACTGACGACTTAGCAGAAGCTCTGTGTAGAGAAGTTTGAGAATTAAAAGCTCCTAGGAGGGCCACAGTTCCATGAGCTTGACCTCCAGGAGCTCCATCAGGTTCCCACTGTGAAGATGAAGGTGGTGGGGGTTGGGGCGGGGGTCATTCTCTCCTGTTTCCTGCAGGGGGAGGACAACAGTGGCTACTTAGTATACCTTGAAGTACCCCCAGAGCCCTCCACTCTCCTAAAGAAGACCTGCCCTCAAGGAAAACTACTTTATCAGAGCCTGATCCACTGGAGTTTCACCAAAGGACTTGGAGGAGGGAATTGTCCAACTCAGAGTCAGTGAAAAACAGACCTAAACAAAGGACTTTAGAATGCTTCCCCACCCCACATCCTACCAACCTGTCTATAATGCTCCTGAATAATAACAAGAGATTATAGCTAGAAGAACTGGATGGGAGGGGAACTTGGGGGAGAATGGATATGTGTATATGCATGGCTGAGTCCCTTTGCTGTTCACTTGAAAACTATCCCAACATTATTAATTGGCCATACGCCAATACAAAATAAAAAGTTTTTTTAAAAAAGAACTGCAAGCCTCAGACTCTAATTAAGGTCTCTGTGGGAAAACCCAAAGACAACCTGGGTGACTAAAATTACATGAGAAGAGATTTTAGCTTCTGACACCACATAGCATAAACACAGTCTAACTTAACATAATGCTAAATAATAACTTAACAGCCAAGTAAATGTAAAACATCACACCAAATACTTATCTACAATCAACTGGGGAAAATTTGTAATGTAGGTATGTACGCACTTAACCAGATGTAGTCTCTGCTCATGTAGCAGAGTGTTCTAGACTCTCTGCTTAGAAAGGAAACAAAGGACAGAGAGAAGCAGTCATATGAATTTGGGGTTTAGGCAGAAGAATCACCATCCTGCCTACAGACTCTACCCTCTTTGAACTTGACAGCTGTCATCTAGCCACAGGCAATTATTTACCTGCAGTTCTTGCCATCAGTGAAATAACGTCAGCTGATATTTTAGAGATTACAGAATCCAGGGGGTTTATTTGTTGCAAGTCATAAAGATTTCTATGAAAGTTTTGTAGTTGATTATAGTAATGAGTTAGGTAATTAAGGCTGAATATTTGTAGGGATAACTTTATCTTGACAAATCTTATGTGTTCAAGTGTTTCTCCAGCCCCTTTGTCAGACCTGCTTGCCAATGTGTGGCTGTCATGGGAAAAAAAAAACAGATTCCTGAGAACTAAGGACATCTAGCTTCTAGTTCTGATTTTGCCAGGCATTTGTTGTATAATCAAGGGGAAGTTGCATGTCCTTTCTGGGGCTCAGTTTTACTAGCTGTAATATAAGATAATAGTAGGTAGACTATTTCAGCCCCAAGACAGAATCCAGTAAAGTACTAAGATGTCATTTCAATGCACAGTTATTAATATCTGTAAGTTTGTAAGTATATATGTACACAGTATGGTTGCAGTAAAAAAGAATTAAGAAGATTAAACCTAATTCAGATGCAACTTGAGAGCGTGTCCTCAGAAAATATGGAAATTTTTGTAGAAATCATGAGTATCTCTAAGTTTCACTTTATTTTTCTAATTTCTGCACCTTCTCCTCATGCAACTCTCTGTTCCTCTCTTTTTAAACATCTCTTCAGAGCTCTACTTATGTTTTGAAGGTGTTTGGGGAGAAATAGAATTTTGAGATTTGCGAACATCTTTGAGGCATGCTAGTCAGCTTAAATTTGGCTGTATGTGGATTTTCTCTAACAGGAAACCAAATAAACCACTCTTGACATGGCAAACAAACAGTCATCCTGAGGGCAATATTTTTAGGAGCTAAGTGTAAATGAATAAAAAAAAATTGATGGTGATTTGTTTTCCCTGAAACATAAAAGGAAGCTAAAAAATAAACATTTCATCCCAAATGCAATTTGGATCTTATTGAATTGAAAACAATTGTGCAAAGTATTGAGGCCATTTGAGGATCACATCAGGCAGTTGGATCCCACATCCGCCTAAAAATCTTACCTCTTATACGTAACACACAATTACTGGTTCGCTGTTCCAGTGATCCAGGAGAGGACAAAATTGGAAAAACACAGCATTAGTCACCTTTCCCCAGGGATGCTCATGAAGGCAGACCTGTGAAGGGAAGACACCAGGCTTGGGATTGGTCCCGGCTGTTCATGTGTTAATGGGAGGTGGTAGATGAGTCCAGGACTGAGAGCCCACCCATGGGCGAGGATCTGGAACTTGATGTGAGATCCACACAAAACTGACTGATGATGAAAATGAAGGAAATGGATCAATGCCAGGACTATTCATGTCTTCAAAATAATGTAAGCTGACATACAAGTTCAAACAGGGCTGTGAACAATGAATCAAGCATTAAGGTAATCAGTTTACCAATGGGTTTTTCTCCACTACACCCACTTTTTGGAAGTCAGGAGAGCACAGATGTTAATTAAGACAGTGGGTTCTGGAGTCAGATAGTAAATTCCTAAGCATCCCTGCCTCAGTGTCCTTGTCCTTAAAAGAGTGATCGTGATAATGATAGTGCCCAACCCACTGGGTTGTTGTAAACACTGTAAGAAAAGAATCTGAGCAAAACGAAGCACCTAGACTTGTGTTCTGGTTATTGTTACACATTCCTCTTTATCTGTTCTGTCCCAACACTTCCCAGCTGCCCTTCTTCCCTCTTCACAACCTCATCTGGCCTTAGGATTCCTTCTAATAGCCTGTGCTCCAAGCATATCCCAACTAAGGCCTCTTTATCATGCGTGCTTGCTAAGTTGCTCAGTCGTGTCTGACTCTTTGCAACCCTATGGACTATTGCCCGCCAAGCTCCTCTGTCCATGGGATTCTGAATGCAAGAATACTGGAGTGGGTTGCCATGCCCTTCTCTAGGGGCTCTTCCCCACCCAAGGATGGACCCTGCATCTCTTATGTCTCTTGCATTGGCAGGCAGGTTCTTTACCTCTAGCATTACCTGGGAAGCCCAAGGCCCCATCATACCTCCCTCCAATTTAACTTTACCAGCATTTTTCAACTCCAGTGTGCATATAGGGCTTCTTGGGGAATCCCGATAAAATGCAGATCCTTACTCAACCGATTTGAGTATATCCCTGGGACATTCTGCCCTTCTAACAGGCTTCAATGCTTTGGGTCTTTGGGCCACACTTTCAGTAGCAAGTCACTAGGTATCCAAATTAACCAGCATGTTCTTTTTCTGATCCACTTGAATGATTGAGTTCTTCAGCCAGATACTAGGTTACTGTCTGTAATCTACAAGTAGTCTGATCCTCATTCAGTCATGGAATCCAGTTGCCAGATAGATTCCTCACGTGGCTTCATTTCTCTGTATGCCAAATTTAAATTAACCATGTTAATTTAAACTAAGGTATTTGTGAGGAATGATACGTTAATGTGTGGACTAACCAGCAAGTAATTTCGCATCTAAGGAAGCTTGGTCTAAGGCTCAAATGTGAGACTAGTAATTTTAGGTAGATATATGTAGGGGCAAAGCTACTCTGTTACCAGTCCTGAAATTACTAGACAGGTATTTATAGTGTCAAGCCATTCCATAGTGGTTGGGAAAAATAAATGGTGAACACAGACAAATATTTTTTTCCTGTAAATATTTCCACTATTTCCACACAGTTCAGTTTAGTTCAGTTAGTTCAGTTTAGTTCAGTTCAGTTGCTCAGTCACATCCAACTCTTTGCGACCCCATGGACTGCAGCACGCCAGGCTTCCCTGTCCATGACCAATTCCCAGAGCTTGCTCAAACTCATGTCCATTGAGTCGGTGATGCCATCCAACAATCAGGACCTTATTTAGAAATAAGGTCTTTGCAGATGTGTTTAGTTGAAATGAGTCCGTATTGGATTAAGTGGGCCCTAATCCGATCATTGGAGTTTTCACAAGAAGTGACACAAAGAGCCGAGGTGATAAGACATGGGGAAGACACCATATGACAGAGGCAGAGACTGGAGTTTGCTGCCTTAAGCCAGAGAATGCCAACGATTACCAGTGATCAACAGCAGCTGAGGAAGAGGCAGGGAGCAGACCCTTCCCCTGAGCCCACAAGAAGGAACCAACCCTCAGACACCTGCCTTGTGAACTTCTGGCCTCCTGAACTGTGCGAGAATGAACTTCCGTCATTTAAGCCATCTTGTCTGTGGTAACTGGTTACATCAGCCGTAGGAAATGAATATACCATCCGTGAAGGGACAAGTTCAGTCCAGGAGCCGGCTGAAGCCTTGGTGTTCAATGCTCAAAGGCCCTCTGCCCTTTTGCTCTCTGGCAGCTGAGCTGGCAGTGGAGAATTAGGGGATACATGGACGCCCTAGTCCTCCTTAGTAACAGGGGAGAAGGGGAAACTTTTTTCTCTTTGGTTTGAAGAGGAATCCTTTCAAAGAAAAGATAGTTGAATGCCCATAAAAGAGAGTTCCACGAGTCCCTCAGCTTTCACATCTGGCCAAATTGCCTGACCACAAACCTCTCCATGCGGTCAGGTCTAAGGTGAGGCAGGTAACGGAGGAGAGGCAGTGGTAGAGGAAGCACTGAATGAAACCTCCTGGGGATGCTACCCTTGGACACAAGCTAATGGAGGATGATGAACGATGTCCAAGAGGTGAGGGAAAATGGCCGTCAGTGGATGAGATGGAAGCAGTCTAATCCATTGGTGCTATTTTAACTCCCCCCACCCCTGCATTTGCAGGCACTTTGGTTTGTACTTCTTGCCTCTGCCTGGGTACCAAGGCGTGCCTCCTAGGCTTTCATAATCTCAGACAACTTGGAAACTTTTGCTTTGACTAGTGAGGAGCCTGAGATCCACATTTATCTCAAGAAAACATACTCAATTAAGGAAAACAGACTCCTTACCCATGATTATTCTATATTCAGTAATGCTGGTTAAACATAGGCCTCCTGCCAAAAAGAGTCTTCAGTCTGTTTAAACAGAATGAGGAAAAGGCCTCAGATTATTCTTTTCCCATTTCCAGCCCAGTGCACTCATATCTTCTTTATTCTACTGTGTGGTTTAAGGAAGAACAAGGCATTCAGAAAGGACCTTTTATCTATAAAAATTAACATATCCCGTTGAAGTGCTCTAAACACACTTCTAATCTGCTAAGGCTGAAAATGTTATCACCAAGTGTTTGAGGGGTTTGCCAAAGTGAATATGTGCGTCTGAGGAAATTCAAGTCCCATCCTCTGTCTTGAGTGGATCTGGGACTTGAGCAGCAGATGTGGAGTTGAAAGGACTCTTTGAGCTCAAGATTTGACAGTTACTAAGGAACCTGAGAACATTTCTTCAAAGTCTCTGAGCCTCAGTTTATTATACATAAAGCATTGACTACTAAGTTTGCAGAGAAGACTTTATAGCAGATTTATAAGTCATAATAGATCAGCTAACCAATAAATCATCCACACTCATCATCTGAGTGCAAAGATAATGAAGAGAGAACTTCACTTTGAGCAGTTTCATCATTTATGAAACCATCCTCCTTTCTGTTGGAAGTTCTTCTTTCGCTGATTTTTTTTTAAATGTGGTTTGAACTATATTTACAATGGCATCAGTGCACCTCACTTTTTTTTTTTTTTACCAAATATGGCCTCATTCACAAAATACTCTATATCTTTAGTCTGGGTTTAGAGACATATCTCTAGAGTTCTCTGCCCACATTTTCCTCTAACCATTTAGATAATCAGGAAACATATGAGTATTAGTTCTAGAAGCTTCTGGTGTTGAGCTGCTGGATTTGAGCTGCAGGCTCAGCCTCAGCCTTCTTTGGTGATTCAAATTCACCTTTCTCAACCATCATCATGGAGAACAAAAGCAATAAAATATTTTGATTGTTATACACATAAAATGAGATGTTATATTTAAACATCCATTTAAAACTTTTAAAGCTCTCTAGAGATGTACTAAAAATTAAGTGCCTTTTTCATTCAGTAAAAACTTTTTGAGCAAGGGAACCTGGCTGAGTTCTCCCATGTCACACTTTTCAGCTGTCTAGGCTTATTTCTAGCCTTTTGGTTGTATGGAAAACTGTATCCTGAGGATATTAAGGATGTGTATATTTATTCCTTTAACAAATATTTTCTGCTGCTGCTGCTGCTAAATCGCTTCAGTCATGTCCAACTCTGCGTGACCTCATAGATGGCAGCACACCAGGCTCCCCCATCCCTGGGATTCTCCAGGCAAGAACACTGGGCACTTATTAAATAACCAGAACTTCTCTAAGCTTTGGGATAGCACAGAAAGAAAGAAGGAAGTTATCATTTCTGCCCTCATGAAACCTATGTTCTAGCAGTGGAGGCCAGTGGTAAGTACACAAACTAATATAATCATTCCAACTAGATTTTGTATGATGAAGAAGATGAAAACAGAAGCTAGCAAACCAAGAAAGAAAAACTTTATATGGTCCATCTGAGATGGCATCTCTGAAGAGGGATGTTTAAGCTGAGACCAAAGGACAAGAGATAGACCTGTGTGAGTGACTTCTAAGGGAAGGATGTTCTATAAAGAGAGATCTGCCTGAAATAGCAGCTGAACAAAGAGATACGCAGCTGCAGTGTGGTAAGCTGTAGAAGGAAGCTCATGGGGAGGTTAGAGAGGGGCCAAGGGTCAGATCCTATAAGACCTTTCAAGGGCCATGTGCTGGGTTTTATTTCAAAGTTGATAGAAGGTCATTAAAGAACATTAAGCACAAGTGTAATATAATTTGGTTTATATGTCAGTAAGGAGAGTGAAAAAGTTGGCTTAAAGCTCAACATTCAGAAAACTAAGATCATGGAATCTGCTCCCATCACTTCATGGAAAATAGATGTGGAAACAGTGGAAACAGTGTCAGACTTTATTTTGGGGGGCTCCAAAATCACTGCAGATGGTGATTGCAGCCATGAAATTAAAAGACGCTTACTCCTTGGAAGAAAAGTTATGACCAACCTAGACAGCATGTTAAAAAGCAGAGACATTACTTTGCCAACAAACATCCATCTAGTCAAGGCTATGGTTTTTCCAGTACTCATGTATGGATGTGAAAGTTAGACTGTGAAGAAAGCTGAGCGCCAAAGAATTGATGCTTTTGAACTGTGGTGTTGGAGAAGACTCTTGAGAGTCCCTTGGACTGCAAGGAGATCCAACAGTCCATCCTAAAGGAGCTCAATCCTGGGTGTTCATTGGAAGGACTGATGTTGAAGCTGAAACTCCAATACTTTGGCCACCTCATACGAAGAGTTGACTCATTGGAAAAGACCCTGATGCTGGGAAGGATTGGGGGCAGGAGAAGGGAACAACAGAGGATGAGATGGCTGAATGGCATCACTGACTCAATGGACATGGGTTTGGGTAGACTCCAGGAGTTGGTGATGGACAGGGAGTCCTGGCGTGCTGCGATTCATGAGGTTGCAAAGAGTCGGACACGACTGAGTGACTGAACTGAACTGAACTGAACTGAAGATCACTCAGAGCTCTGTGAAGAAAATTAGCTGGAGGGGGAACAAGAATAAAAACAGAGAACTGGTTAAGGAATCGTTGCAGTACTCCAGGCAAAAGGTTCTGTTGGCCTGTATTCTTTTTAATGTACAAAGATTTTTTTGGAAGAAACTCCTATGAAATGTAATGGGGAAGGAGCTGAGAAAGGCTGGAGAAGCTATCAGAGCACCATGGGGTCTGACACTGAGTGATGGTTGGAGGGAAGGAAGTTGGTACCATGTTGGCTTGTAATGACCTGGCTAGAGAAGAAAATGTAGAAAAGCAGATACAACTGAAAAATTTTGAAATTGAGCTCAACAGGACTCACTAAGGGATTAACTAATAGCTGAAATGGGGATGAAAAGAGGGAAAAATTAGGACTTGTCTATTTAAGAATAGCAAGGAGAGATAAGAAAGCCTTCCTCAGCAAGCGATGCAAAGAAATAGAGGAAAACAATAGAATAGGAAAGACTAGAGATCTCTTCAAGAAAATTAGAGATACCAAGGGAACATTTCCTGCAAAGATGGGCTCAATAAAGGAGAGAAATGGTACGGACCTAACAGAAGCAGAAGATATTAAGAAGAGGTGGCAAAAATACACAGAAGAACTGTACAAAAAAGATCTTCACCACCCAGATAATCATGATGGTGTGATCACTCACCTAGAGCCAGACATCTTGGAATGTGAAGTCAAGTGGGCTTGAGGAAGCATCACTACGAACAAAGCTAGTGGACGTGATGGAATTCCAGTTGAGCTATTTCAAATCCTGAAAGATGATGCTGTGAAAGTGCACACTCAATATGCCAGCAAATCTGGAAAACTCAGCAGTGGCCACAGGACTGGAAAAGGTCAGTTTTCATACCAATCCCAAAGAAAGGCAATGTCAAAGAATGCTCAAACTACCGCACAATTGCACTCATCTCACACGCTAGTAAAGTAATGCTCAAAATTCTCCAAGCCAGGCTTCAGCAATACGTGAACCATCAACTTCCAGATGTTCAAGCTGGTTTTAGAAAAGGCAGAGGAACCAGAGATCAAATTGCCAACACCCGCTGGATCATCGAAAAAGCAAGAGAGTTCCAGAAAAACATCTATCTGCTTTATTAACTATGTCAAAGCCTTTGACTGTGTGGATCACAATAAACTATGGAAAATTCTGAAAGAGAAGGGCATACCGACCACCTGACCTGCCTCTTGAGAAACCTGTAGGCAGATCAGGAAGCAATCGTTAGACCTGGACATGGAACAACAGACGGTTCCAAACAGGAAAAGGAGTAAGTCAAGGCTGTATATTGTCACCCTGCTTATTTAACTTATATGCAGAGTATATCATGAGAAACGCTGGGCTGGAGGAAGCACAAGCTGGAATCAAGATTGCTGGGAGAAATATCAATAACCTCAGATATGCAGATGACACCACCCTTATGGCAGAAAAGTGAAGAAGAACTAAAGAGCCTCTTGATGAAAGTGAAAGAGGAGAGTGAAAAAGTTGGCTTAATGCTCAACATTCAGAAAACTAAGACCAGGCATCTGGTCCCATCACTTCATGGCAAATAGATGGGGAAACGGTGGAAATAGTGGCTAACTTTATTTTTCTGGGCTCCAAAATCACTGCAGATGGTGATTGCAGCCATGAAATTAAAAGACGCTTACTCCTTGGAAGGAAAGTTATGACCAACCTAGACAACATATTAAAAAGCAGAGACATTACTTTGCTAGCAAAGGTCCGCCTAGTCAAGGCTATGGTTTTTCCAGTGGTCATGTATGGATGTGAGAGCTGGACTATAAAGAAATCTGAGTGCCAAAGAATTGATGCTTTTGAACTGTGGTGTTGGAGAAGACTCTTGAGAGTCCCTTGGACTGCAAGGAGATCCAACAGTCCGTCCTAAAGGAGAGCAATCCTGGGTGTTCATTGGAAGGACTGATGTTGAAGCTGAAACTCCAATACTTTGGCTACCTGATGGGAAGAGCTGACTCATTTGAAAAGACCCTGATGCTGGGAAAGATTGAGGGCAGGAGGAGAAGGGGACGACAGAGGATGAAATGGTTAGATGGCATCACTGACTCGATGGACATGGGTTTGGGTGGACTCCGGGAGTTGGTGATGGACAGGGAGCCCTGGCATGCTGCAGTTCATGGGGTAGCAAAGAGTTGGACACGACTGAGCAACTGAACTGAACTGAACTGATTTAGCACAATGCCTAGCACATAGTAGATGCTCAGTAAACATATTCAGGATTTGTTTTTCTCCCATAAAAGCAAGATCTCCCAAACTGATAATTAAGAAAATAACAGAGAATTATAGAAAATAGATAGATAGATAGATAAGGTGAGTGAGAACCTAGAGGATGAATAAAGGAAGAAAAGATTCAAATTTCCTTTTGGTGAAGCTAGATAATGACTTTACTGTCAGTAGATCAAGGTTAAAATCTTTTTCCATGTGTCTCCCTCCAGACAGCTTTTCAATAAATGTCAAAAGACATCCTCCCAGGCCAGCAGAGGCAAAATTGAATATTGCATGGTGAATAAGCGATGGGACTATATAGAGAAAAGACCTTTTTAAAGTTATCTTGTGATCTAGGAAATAGTTTTTCATCATTTCCTTGGTTGACTTTGAAGAAAGAGCTTAAAAATAAAGAAAAGACTATGAAGCATATAGTCTGAGAATGATGGAACTGAGCAATTCCGTCTTGGTCCATCGATTAGTATATTACAGAGGCATTTGTTAGCACTCTACTTTAGCATAAATATCACATACATGCACAGCCACATTCCTTTTGAACAAGACCACTAAAAATAAACCCTGAAATAGACAACATAATCCTTGCAAAGATTTTAAACAGGAAGCACAAATATTCCCACACTTCAGACTGGCAAGGTTAGAAAAAAATAGATGAGGGTCATACATATTAAATACTAATGTAAGTGATTGCACACAACCATGCTTTAATTGGTACCCGTGGTTTAATTCAGGACATTTTAGAAATTCTGATAGTCTTAGAAAGGAGTTTCAGGCATCTATATTTGTCCGCAATCTTTCTTCCAAGATTCAATTTATGGACCATTTTTTAAAATTCTGCTAGCTCCTCACATTGTGCCTTCTAAATTTCCTCTAAGTGAACGTAAAAGTAGAATGTACTTGCCTTCATGCTAATACCATTTGGAGTTTAAAAATGGTGTTCATGACTTTAGTCCTGCTCTTTCTCCTCTGGCTGTGGTTTTTAGTCTCCCGGATGTGACTGATGCACCGGGAAGGGACCACATCACACACATCTTTGTTCTACTCAGAACAGTGATGCTCAAGCGGTCTGCTTAACTATAGCTCCTTCACTATCCTTTCAGTCAAATGTTATCTGGAATATTGATAGCTTTTAAAAAAGTTATGTTTAAAAAGGGATGACCCAGCCATTATAGGAATTAAAGGAAATTGTTGTTAGGTCGCTCAGTCATGTGGGACTCTTTTGCAACCCTATGGACTGTAGCCCGCCAGGCTCCTCTGTCCGTGGGATTTCCAAAGCAAAAATACTGGAGTGGGTTGCCATTTCCTTCTCCAGGGGATCTTGCTGACCCAGGGATCCAACCTGCATCTCTTGCATTGGAAGGCGAATTCTTTACCACTGAGCCACCAGGGAAGCCCAAAAGGAGATAGTAAAGGCTTTTATAGGGAAAGGAAGAATACTTCTAAGCATTAGGAAGTGGCATCAATAAACACTGACTTAGAGGCTGAAGGGTCTTTGGAAGGGTCCCTCACATTAAGTATCTAACTTGATGTTCTCTTTACGCTGTGCTAAGACCTTCTCCAGAGGTGCATTGTGTGCATAGACAGGCACAGCGTGGGGCCAGTGTCCTCCGTGTGACACATCAAAGGCCACCCACGTTGACTTGTAGCAAGATTTCTAAAAATGCACTGGGTAGTCTTACCTCACTTTGCAACTGCCTACTTTTCCCCAGCCTGGAGTGATAGGAATGAAGATTTTAGAAAATTTGAGTAATCTGCTATGAGTCCATAGCAGATATGGACTTCTTTTTTTTTCTTGGAGTATAATTGCTTTACAATGTTGTGTTACTTTCTGCTGTACAACAATATGGATCAGCTATAAATATACATATATTCCCTCCCTCTTGGATCTTCCTCCTACCCACCCCCACATCCCAACCTTCTAGGTCATCACAGAGCACCAAACTAAGTTCCCTGTGTTGGCAGCTTCCAACTAGCTATCTATTTTACCTATGGTAGTAGTGTATATATGTCAATACTAATATCTCTGCTTGTCCCACCCCTCCTTTCCCTCCCTATGTCCTCATGTCCATTCTCTACGTCTGTGACTCTGTTCCTGCCCTATCTTTTCTGACCCCTACTCCCTCCTTAGGTGGCATAGATGGCTCCATCCTTTGGGTCATTTGGTACCTGGGCTTACTCCCCTACCCTCCTACACACAATACTTTATTGTATTTATTCATACACTGTGTTATCTCTTTTCCCCACTAGTCTCCTTAGCAGAAGGGACTGAGCTTTATTTGTACTTTCATCCCCAAATGCAAGATGTAGGTGTCTCACCCAGATGAAAGGATCAGGAAGCATTCTCCACTGTATGAAACCTTGTAAAATCCTGCTCCCTTGGGACCTTGTAAAGTAGGGATTCACGTAGTAGAAAGAGACAAACACATTAATTCTTCCCTGTTCCAAATCATCACTAGTGTGGAAGTTTTAATGGAACTACACGTACCACACAGCATTTGTGTCTATCCCTTGTACTACTGATGAAGCAATAAGGAGAAATATAGGGGGTCCTGACTCCTCCAGACTGAATTTGGGGGAGCCTGCTTCTGGCTTGAGAGAACCAGTGTTGAAATTCCACAGGGCCAGCCTGCCTCACAGTGTAGGCTTGCTTCCTTATTGTTATTGTCAGCCAACACCTTATCTTAGCAGAGGTGGGGATGTTCTGCAGCTACAGAGGAGCCAGTGGCTTTCATTTATCTTAAATGAACTTTCCTGAGTTCAGCCAACACTACTGATAAATTTTAAGCAGCAAACTCAGAAACCCAGAAGTCAGTGCCATCATTTCCAAAGGACAACCTTAGTCAATTTAACTCATTACCCTTGACTATGCAATCCCTGAAAAATGAAGCATTTAAACCATCACTTCAGAATAATTTATTGAATGACAAGGGCTGGTAATGTAATCATCTGATTTAATCAGCACTGCAGTCTCTGGTCAGGAGCAAAGTGACCCTTTAAAAAAGAAATTTCTGGTGTCACTGGAGATGGTGCCCAGTACATGTTTGGTGAAGGGATGAATGAACCAATGAATGACATCTAAGTTCAGTTTTCACTCTTTCACTCAGCACTCTGCAAAATCACCTCTCCTGACAGCAGGTGCTCATGTGTACTCAGCATCACCGTCTGATTTCAGTTCTAGAAGACAGTAAATGTAAAGAAGAAACTTGGCTACTGGTATCACAAAAGATGCATCCTATGAACCTAGAGCCCATTATAGAGAGTAAGTCAGAAAGAGAAAAACAAATGTTGTACATTAATGCATGCGTATGGAATCTAGAAAGATGGTACTGATGAACCTATTTGCAGGGTAGCGATGGGGACTCATAGAGAAGAGACTTATGGACATGACCGGGGTGGGGGAAGGAGAAGGTGGGATGAATAGAGAGAGTAAGTAGCATGGAAACATATATACTACCATATGTAAAATAGATAGCCAGGGGGAATTTGCTCTATGATTCAGGCAACTCAAACAGGGGCTCTGTGATAACCTAGAAGGGTGGGAGGGAGTTCAAGAGGGAAGGGACATAAGTATACCTATGGATGATTCATGTTGACATATGGCAGAAACCAACACAACATTATAAAGTAATTATCCTTCAATTAAAAATAAATACATTAAAAAAACAGTGCATCCTAAAGATTTTAGATGACTCCCGGCAGGTGACATTTTGAAATTACTATTTTTTAATCAACAGAAGAGTTGAAGAAATTTTTCAGCCCTACAAAAGATTAAGGGTTGATAGGTTTATAGTATCTATCCCTTGGGAATATCAAAGTATTATACACATGAAGAAAGTTGCAACACTAAATAATTTCTTAAAAATACTGAGTATCTTTCTCCATAATTTCAGAATATGACATTAGGAGAAACCTCTGAATGATTCCTCAACAGATCGCTTCACTCATGATACCATCTATAGCTTTTGTCACTTGTGTCATTAATTCCTCTTTCTTTCCTTCTTCCCTTCTTTCTGCCCTTCCTTCCTCTCTTATTCTTCCTTTCTTTCTCTCCCTCTCATTTCCTTTTTATTAGTCAGTAGGTTTAGATGTATTCATAAACATTATATAGTCCTCACAACAATGAAATATAAGTATTATTATAATTATTTTTACAATTTGAGAAACTGTCTCTCAGAGACATTAAATAACTTGTCCTGGGTCACACAGTCATGCCCAACTCTTTGCTACCCCATGGACTGTAGCCCACCAGGCTCCTTGAGTGGGTTGCCATTCCCTTCTCCAGGGGAGCTTCCCAACCCAGGGATCAAGCCTGTGTCTCCTGTGTTGTCTGCCAGGTTCTCTACCACTGAGCCACCAGGGAAACCCTCTTCCACCACTAACCATGTTTATTTTTTCCAGAGTACCATGTCCATGCTCCTTCCATTTCAGAATCTGCACCTTTTCATTATGTTTTCTTTGCCCATTCCCACCCTCCATTCCTGTTCTCCCCTATCTTCTCACCTCTTTTCACCCCTTCTTATTTATCCTTCATGTCTCAGCTTACCCTTTCCTTAAAGAGTCCCCCCACACAGCACTGGCTAAGTGTGTCTCCCCACCCTAAGCTTAGCACTTGCTAGTTCCGGACACTGTTCTAAATATTTCCTATGTTCTGCCTTTTATTCCTCACAACAACCTTTAGAGGGAGGTACTATTATAGCCCCATGGCATAGCTGGGGAAACTGAGGCACAGAGCAATTAAACAACTGGCTCCCTGTCTCTTGATGAAAGTGAAAGAGAAGAGTGAAAAAGTTTTCTTAAAACTCAACATTCAGAAAACTAAGATCATGGCATCAGGTCCCATCACTTCATGGCAAATAGGTGGAGAAACAGTGGAAACAGTGACAGACTTTATTTTTTTTTGGCTCCAAAGTCACTGCAGATGGTGACCGCAGCCGTGAAATTAAAAAGACACTTGCTCCTTGGAAGAAAAGTTATGACCAACCAAGATAGCATATTAAAAAGCAGAGACATTACTTTGCCAACAAAGGTCCATCTAGTCAAAACTATGGTTTATCCAGTAGTCACATATGGAGGTGGAAGTTGGACTATAAAGAAAGCTGAGCACGGAAGAATTGATGCTTTTGAACTGTGGTGTTGGAGAAGACTCTTGAGAGTCCCTTGGACAGCAGAGAGATCCAACTAGTCCATCCTAAAGGAATTCAGTCCTGAATATTCATTGGAAGGACTGATGATGAAGCTAAAACTCCAATACTTTGGTCACCTGATGAGAAGAGCTGACTCATTTGAAAAGACCCTGATGCTGGGAAAGATTGAAGGCAGGAGGAGAAGGGGATGACAGAGGATGAGATGGTTGGAAGGTACCACTGACTCAATGGACATGAGTTTGAATAAACTCTGGGAGTTTGTGATGAACAGGGAGGCCTAGCATGCTGCAGTGCATGGGGTTGCAAAGAGCTGGACATGACTGAGTGACTGAACTGAACTGAACCACTATAGCTCCATGGCATAGCTGGGGAAACTGAGGCACGGAGCAATTAAACAACTGGGCCCCTGTCTCAGGGCTGGTATGAGGAAGGACAAATCTGGAGCTTCCTTGTTATAATTCAGAGCCCATCATTCTCTCAACCACTCAGCTACACCGCCTCTCTTAGGAAACCCTGTCTGCTCACTCCTAGCATCCATGAAGAACTGATCCTCACAATTGTTTGTGAAAGTGTTTGTCTTTTTTCAACTATTTTCACTATAAGCTTTATGAAAGCAAGGTCTAATCATAGATCATAGTCCCTACATCTAGCATTTGTGCCTGGAGTATAGGAGATAGCTAATAAATATTTGAAGAGTAAATAAATAAATAGATGATCAAATGGAGGGACAGATGGAAGGGCTGATGAATGACTTGGTTGGCTTATGTCTTTAAAAACTGGTGCCAGTGAATCTTGGATTTTAAGCTTTTTCCCTGTCCCTGGGGTAGCAATATCATCATCTAATATGAAGAGCAGAGTGTTTTGGACAGACTACGTCTTGGTTCATTTTGATTTTCTTTTTACAATGGGAAACACTGATGTAGAATGTCGAATGTCCTACATTCAGCTAAACTTTTAAGGGGTCAACAATAAAACTGGGATGAGGTAGAGAAGTCAGATAAAATGGTATAGTATTTTTTAGCTAAAAGAGACCATCAAGATCACCAGATTCTTTGTGTTACAGGAGCTTCTGTAGTAATGATTCTTAGGTATTTAGGCCAGATTTCTTCAACCTCATCTTCACCTGTTTTCAGCATAGGTGGCAGAATTCAGAACTGTTCTGCCAGTGCCGTGCTGTCTGGCGTGCCCAGATGCTGTCAGAAAAAGATAAGACATGGGCATTTTAGACAAGCCATATGACTCTGAGATGACCCTTTCATCCAGCTATGGAAGACACAGTGACTGATAATGACTTCAGAAACATCATCTACTTACCAGGTGTCTGAACTCAAACATAAATCAACAATCTGAAGGGATAAAGCCATTATTTCATTGAAGTGTGAGGTTTGAACACAGGTTTCTGAAGATAAAGGATTTTACAAAGGTATTCCATTTGAAAATAGTATGGCAATTTTTGTTAAGATCAAAGGCTGATATCAAAGGAAAGACCTCTCTGAATATTTTCATTATTCGGGTATCTGGCCTGCATAGAAATACAACTCCAAACCCAAGTTTGTCTAGAAAAAAAACTGCACAGAAAGCAGTGTTTGATGCCCCCAAATTGTCCTCTTTCTAGCTGTGACCTTGGGAAACCACTTGACCTGAGTCTCAGTGTTCTCATCAGCAAATTGGAGCTAGTCCATCAACAATTACCTCTACAGTGTTTTCTTTGGGTGAAGTGTACACGTGATGGCGAGTGCTACCATTTCTCAAGTGCATACCATGTTTGGGGAACTTTACCTACACGAACCTCACTCTGTCCACAACAAAACCCTGTTGTCAAGACACTGGGATTGCAGCTTGGAGAGTTATCAACACAGTGAGTGGAAAAGCCGGGATTCAAACCCAAGTTCGTTGACCCCAAATCATTGCTTCTTCCACTCAGCTTCATATCCAGGCTCTTGTAAGAGAAAGGGCTTTGAAAACTGTGAAGGGCGAGGAATGTGATTACTATTGTGTTTGTAGGTGGCTTTAATTGGATTTATGCTCCCTCCTAAATCCGTTTTTCTCCCATTTTTATTTCAAAGAGAAATCCTTATGGAAATTTTCTTTACCCTCTGCAGCTCCCTGGAGGAGACCTGTAATGGAGCTTGCAATAGCTTTGCCTGCCTGCCTGTCCTGTTGCTCTGCCCAGCTTCCATCTTTCCAAGAGGAGAAGAGTAGTTGTGAGGGCTTCTCCACACCCCACAGGCTGGGACAACAAACCAAGCCTTCCTTCTCTTTCTCTCTTCCCAAGTGTCAGAGTACCTTCAGGCAAGAGCCCCTCATTTCCTAGCCAAATCCTACACTTTGCGGAGCACTTATTCTCTTGAAGATAATCTACCATTAAAGATCTTGAATGTTTAAAGAATTGATTGTTTTAATTTTTTCCAGCTTTATTGAGGTATAATTGACAAAATTGTATATATTTAAAGTGTACGACAGGATGATTTGATATAAGTATACATTGTGAAATGATTGTCACAATCAAGTAAATTAACATATCCATCACCTCATATAGTTACTTTTTTTTCCTTTTTTCTTCTTGATGAGAATGCTTAAAATCTACTCTCTTAGCAAATTTCAAGTATACACTGTAGTATTATTAACTATGATCACTATACTGTACTTTAGATACTCAGAACATAGTCATCTTATAACTGCAAATTTGTATCCTGTGACCAATATCTTCCCATCCCCCCCCTCCATTGCCAACCCCTAGCAACCATCATTCTATTATACTATGCTTCTGTGAGTTTGACTTTTTTTTAGATTTCACATGTAAGTGATAATGATACCATGTTTGTCTTCCTTTATATGGCTTATTTCACTTAGCATAGTATGCTCTAGTTTTATCCATGGTGTTGCAAATTTCCCTCCTTTTTATGGTTGAATAATATTCCCTTATGGGCTTCCCATTTTACCCTTCCTCAACTCTGCTCCCAGATAGGCTTTTCTTTTTCTCAAACAGGGACAGTCTTTACTTGGATTCTTCAATTAAACAGACCTGACTTTTGATTCTAGCTTTCCAGTTACTAGCTGTGGCAGTATTTAGGAAAGTTGCTTAAATATCCCCAATTCTCTGATTTCTCACCTGTGAGGTAGGGATAATAATAGTACCTACTTCATACAGTATTGTGAGAATGAAATGAAGTAAAGTGGGTAAAGTGATTGACAGTGCCTAGCACAGAGCTTATGTTCAATACACATTTGCTGTGTGTGTGTGTGTGTGTGTGTGTGTGTGTGTATGTGGATTATAGCCCACCAGGCTCCTCTGTCCAATTTACCAGGCAAGAATATTGGAATGGGTTGCCATTTCCTACTCCAGGGGATCTTCCTGACCCAGGGATCAAACTCGTGTCTCTTGCATCTCTTGTATTGGCAGGCAAATTCTTTGCCACTAGCGACATTTGCTATAATTACTAGCTATTGTTCAGTGCTGATAAAAAGGCAAGGATTATATTACCCCTCATATTTTACCCCGGAAGACCAATAAATATCTAGAACAACATCACTCAGCGCTCCCAGTAAATTGATCCGTTTTCCTGTTTGACTTGTACTCTCACACGCCTAGTAATGTCTATAGTCTGTTATGCCCAACTGGACTTGTATCTGTTTCCTCTTATTCTTTTCTTCTTCCTATCACTGATACCTAGGACTGCCTCACCCCTGGAACATGCTCAGTAATTCAAGTTCCACCAAGAGTGAGTTACAAAAGACTGTCCAAATTCTTTGCAACCCAGTAAATAAATGCATCACTTTGTACCATGTCTTTGAAACCACCCCCATTGGCTCCTTTGGACTGGTAAGTACACACTTGAAGTACACACCAGAATAGAGGTCTGACCTTGGGCTGAGTAGGTCCATAGTCTGTTGTGCTGGGCCTGGGTGGGCAGCATCCATGTGAACTGAAGTGGAAAGAACGAGAGTGTGGGAGACAAACAACCTGGAGTGTTTCCTAGCACTTCTACCAGCTTTGAGACTTTGGCGAACTTTATAATACTCATTGAGCCTTGCCTTCTTCAGCTGAGAAGTGGAAATGATAACTGTATTTTTAGTTAATCAAAGATAAGAAATGATATCAAGTAGTGACATGTTAGTGGGAGTGCAGTAAATGGTAACTACTGCTCTCCTGGACTTAAGAGAGGAGGTAAGAATTCCCAGCAAGGCTAAGATCAATTTAGAAGTTCAGTCACAAAGCAACTTAGTGGGAGTTATCAACACACTGAAAGCAGAAAACAGGAGAAAGCTTGTGTTGAAAGTTGACCAGAGGGTGGGGAGGTAGGTGGGAGGGGGGTGGGTTCAGGATCGGGGTGGGGAACACATGTATACCTGTGGCCAATTCATGTTGATGTATGGCAAAAACCATCATGCTATTGTAATTATTCTCTATTAAAATTAATTAATTAATTAGAAAAAATAAATCTAAGACTGATGCAAGATTGCAAAGATTAAAAAAAAAGAAAGTTGATCAGGTTTCAGAGCAAGGGTCAGACAAAATTAATTAATTAAAAAATATAAATCTATGACTGACCCAAGATTGCAACAACAACAAAAAAGAAAGTTGACCAGGTGACCAGGTTTCAGAGCAAGGGTCAGATTTCTGCCATAAAATAAACCTAAATTCCCAGCTCAGCATAGGCACCCAAATCCCCAGCTCAACATGGGCGTGCAAATCATGTTAACCAAGGCATTTTGCTTGTACATCAATCTTAGGATAAATGCTACCTTTTAAACTCTAGCCTTACTACCCAAAGTGCAGTCCATGGACCTGCAGCTTCAACATCACCGGGAAGCTACTCTTAGAAATGCAGGTCCTCAGGCCTTACCTCAAATCTCTTAGTCAGAATCTGAATTGCATGAAGATCCCCTAGTGATTCACATGGAATGTTCCATAGGTCACACAGATCAACCCCAGTGCAGACTGGGGGGAGAGGGAGTACACAAGGGTGTGAATGCCCTTGAGGAAGGTGGGGAGGTGGGACTAATGAAAGGCCACCTTCAAGTCTGGGTCCCACACGTGTGTACCTTGTGAAGCACTTAAACAGTGCCCCGCACATACCAGCATTTCAGGCAATATCATGACCATTATTTGGTACTTCAAGCATCTGGAGAAAAGTTTATTTATATCTCTTGAGCATCAGGATGTCTCAGTGAAATCAGTTTTAGTTGAGAGGAGAGAAGAGGACAAGGAGAAGAAATATAACCTTCAATAAACCAAAAGAGGGTAAAAGGACTCAGTCTGCCAAGAACAGAATGAGGCAGTGAGAGCTCTGGCCAAAGAAAGGGGAGAATTTGACAAATGGTGGAAGGAAATAGAGTTAAGGGGTGCCACGCTGGCAGATAGGGGTATTTGAGCACACTTACTGACTGTAATGACCCACCCTCCCTTTTTCTCCTCTTCCTTCTCAGACTGAAATGTTTTGAACAGCTCTGCAGGCTCATTCTCTTTCATCCTGGAATGACCTTCCCTACTTCCAAGCCTGACAACACTCCCTCCTCTCAGCAGTGTCTCTCTCTCTGCTCTCACAGTGCATCCTTGGTACCTGTGACCTGACCCTTTGTTCTGCTTGATTTGATTGCTAGTTGTTTACCTCCATCTCTAACCTCACATTTGAGCTTCCTGAGCCCAGGGACTGTGTCTTATCTAGTTTGAAACTTTCCAAAGTGCCTGACACATAGTAGATCCTCTATATGTGTTGGTGGAAATGACATGTGACTGCGATTCAAGTTCTGTGTTCTCTAATTTGAAATGTACAAAGCCTCATGGTCTTCTTATTAACCACCAAATTAGTCAACCTCCAACAGAAAATAATGATTCCCTCTCCTCACACACACATTCCCTTTTTGGAGCCTGTGACTGTGCAGAATTAAATCAGGGAGTATTTATGACTTTAGCTATGATGGTGACAATTGATGTTGAAATTAAAAAGAAAACTATGAAATATTCTTTTTTATAACTTGTAAAAAAACTTTTTATTTTGTATTGGAGTAGAGCCAGTTAACAATATTGTGATAGTTTAAGGTGGACTGCAACAGGACTCAGCCATACATATATACATGTGTTTATTCTCCTCTAAACTCCCCTCCTGTCCAGGCTACCACATAACATTGAGCAGAGTTCCATGTGCTATAGTAGGTCCTTGTTGGTTATCCATTTTAAATATAGCAGTATAGTTTTCTGTGTTAAAGTCTTCCTTCATTGGATTTATTCCTGTGTATTTGATGATATTTCTTGGTGCTGTCTCATTTTTAATATTCATTTTCTAATTATTCTCATATAGAAATATGATTTATGCATATTAACCTTAAAAAAAAGAAATTAAAAAGGGCACAGAGGGACAGATTACCTCTAGACAAAGAGGAAGCCTGGTTTAAAAAGAGACTATTTCAGACAGCTGTGGGCCACTCAGGAACAGAAGCAAATATTTCACTGAGTTTTACTTATAGTTGCCAGTTCTTGTATATTTTTCCATTTATGTATCTAAAGCCATGTGCTTATAATATTCCTTAAGCACCCTTTTCATCATTACCTGCTTTTACTTTCCATTACCTGCTCCTGGTAATTCCCTAATTAAAAATCCATCATAATACCCAACTTTCTTTTTTTGACTTGAAGGAAGTTTTTATTTACAGAAGATGGAATTCTATTACACCTTTGCCATTTTGGCTACATGATATCCTTTTCTTCTCCTAGGACCTTGAGTCCCAAGTACTTTGTAAGGTCTGTTCATGGACAGGTACCCTGGGGCATAGCTTCAAGGGCTTTCCAGGTTGGGAGAAAACAAATCACAATGATCTCACTCTTGGAAGCACAAGTAGGCCAAGTGTCCCAGGACAGTCCCTGTCAACAACACAGAATTCAGTACATGTGTCCTTAATCTGCCCCATCATTGAAGTCCTTGTCCTGAGACTCCAACTCAAACCTTGTGAGTCAGTCTTGACTAGGTTGAAAGTACGGAGCTGTGAGCCCCACCCATGGGTGGACTCCAGAATTAATTAGTCCTGGTTGCCAGTCCTGCCATCTGCGTATGCCTTTTCCCATAACCTGCAGGGCATTTACAGGCATCAGTCAACATGAGTAAGGGCTGAGTATTAGGATGGGACATTGTGTTTCCCTTTTCCTACCTAGTCCTTTAGTTGGGTCCAGAGTGAGAGGAATGCGATATATTTAATAGAAAGAACCACAAATCTAGAGTCAAGCTAATCTAGTCTTCCTCTCACTTCTCTTATTATTGTTTGGTCTTGGACATATTATAATGTCTTTTCTCACTTGGAAAATGGGAAGAATAATAATTGCATTATTATTCATTACAATAATTAAACGACCAGAGGAATGTGCAGATGGTATTATTTTTGTTTCTGTCTTCCCTTAGACTGGAGTTCTGTCCTTCCAACCCAGGGAGTCCAGTGAGAGTAGCACCCCAGATCCTATCCTCTGGTGCAGCATCTACCCGCCAGCTCCCTCCATTGATAACTTGACTTCCACTTGAGTCCACTTCCATAACTCCTTGGAAGTGACAGTGGCCCAAATAAACACAAGGTCATTGTGTCCTCTGGACTTGTTATTCTGGATTGGTGGTTGCTTTCCTTGGGGCACAGTTTGGCTGTTGATTCAGTTTTCCCTCTCTTGGCCTTAGCTGGTTCCAGACCCTCCCATCCCTCTGCTCAAAGCCAGTAAGACACAAGCAAGCAGAGTGGAATAGTGAGTGTTCAAGTTTACAGGCTTTGGGGTTGCACAGCTTGAGCTTAATTCCCATTGCCACAACTTCCTTGTGGTGAGACTTTAGGCAAGCCTCTCAACTCCTCTAAAGCCTCAGTCCTTCCATCTTTAAAGAGAGCTTCAGAGTATTATGTAACTCTAAGACAGTGGGGAGAGTCACATGAAAAAATACATATGAAGCTCTTAGCAAAGTTGTTGTTCAGTCACTAAGTCGTGTCTGACTCTTTGTGACCCCATGGAGGACAGCATGCAGGCTTCCCTGTCCTTCATTGTCTCCTGGAGTTTGCTCAAACTCATGTCCATTGTGTCAGTGATGAGCATAATGAATGCTCAATTAATATTGGCTACTATTTTATGGTTTGTGGCTGAGCCCAGCTGTGTACTGATAATAAGCACTAATCATGAAGCAGTATTTCTGTCTTGAATACTGCTTACCTGTCAGTGTTGGAATCAGGCCACTACAGTTGTCTGTCAAGTTAGGCAGTTTCAGTTTTGTGTGATGTATTTGGGATGAAGGGATGAGTGATTCATTGACCACATGTACATTGGAACATGGTTTTTATTTGCTTTACCTCCTCTAGTCACAACTGACCTCAGAGTTTAGGTTTGAGGTAAGGAAAGAGTAATCAGTCAAGATTCTTACTTTATCTTCATTGGTATGTTCATGTTGTTGTTGTTCAGTTGCTAAGTTGTGTCCAACTCTTTGCAGCCCCAGGAACTACAGCATGCCGGGCTTCTCTGTCCTTCACTATCTCTCAGAGTTTGCTCAAACTCATGTCCATTGACTCAATGATGCCATCCAAATATCTCATCCTCTGTTGCTCTCTTTTCCTGTTGCCCTCAATCTTTTGTAGCATCAGGGTCTTTTCCAATGAATCAGCTCTTCACATCAGGTGGCTAAAGTATTGGAGCTTCAACTTCAGCATCAGTCCTTCCAATAAATATTCAGGTTCTCTGGTGGCTCAGAGGTTAAAGCATCTGCCTGCAATGCGGGAGACCCGGGTTCAATCCCTGGGTCGGGAAAATCCCCTGGAGAAAGAAATGGCAACCCACTCCAGTACTCTTGCTTGGGGAATCCCATGGACGGAGGAGCCTGGTGGGCTACAGTCCACGAAGTCGCAAAGAGTCGGACACGACTGAATGACTTCACTTTCACTTTTCACTTTCATGAGGCAAAAGGAAAAATTTGAATCTAGAAGAAAAGTGATCTGTAAGCAGTCTACTGTAATAATCTCAGCGAGAATCTCTCAAGGCCTCAGCTAAGAAGAAGGATATGAGAGTAAAAGTCTGTATGAATTCTGGGCTTTAGAGCACCCTGCATGCAAACTACATTGATGAAAGAATACCTGGGAGCCTCTGTGACTTGGAATCCTGTACTCAGGGCCAGCAACCACACAACTGAAAACCCAAGACACCATTCTTTTGCTAACACCATTGGAGCCCTAGGAAAATACTTCTCCAAGTCTGTTGACTTATGTCCTCAGAAGAAACGACAATTGCATCCATATGCCATAAAGGTTTGTGGATTGTGCTCCTGCTCAAGTGGGACTCAGAAACTGTTTAGAAAGACAGGGAGCACATTGGCTGGCAGGAGCACCAAGATTAAAAAAATAAAACCAAATTGTTTAACTTGTCAAATTCTTCCTCTATGAAGCAGGTGTGAATCAAGATATTGGTCCCTTACATTGGCAGCTAAATGTAGAATTGTGTTTGTTTTATAAAAGCATCTAATAATCTTGTGTAATTTTTTAAAGAAAATAAAATAGAAATTTTATTTAATAATTTTGGTTTATATTTTGATACTTCTTAGTTATAATTTGTGTTTGTCTTTTAATTTTAATAATTTGATGTTTGTGAGAGAAAATGACTTTTGAAAGCACATGAAAAATAGTTTTTTACATTTCAGGTTTGCTTTATTCTGTATTTTTTATTAAAATATATTCAAATTTGGCATGCTTTGGACATAATTACACTTTCGTTTGTAATGCCTTAGATCACTATTATTAATGGAATCAAACTCTATGGAAATTGTGATAAGAATAATATAATTAATAATGTTGCTGAAAGGAAGGCAAAAATGTGAATTTTGTGAAATAAATATGCAATAATTTTTTTATTATGTATGCTTAAATTATGTATGCTAACAGAAGCAGAAAATATTAAGAAGAGGTGGCAAGAATACACAGAAGAACTATACAAAAAAGATCCTCATGACCCAGATAACCACTATGGTGTGATCACTCACCTAGAGCCAGACATCCTGGAATGCGAAGTCAAGTGGGCCTTAGGAAGCATCACTGCAAACAAAGCTAGTGGAGGTGATGAAATTCCAGTTGAGCTATTTCAAATCTTAAAAGATGATGCTGTGAAAGTGCTGCACTCAATATGCCAGCAAATTTGGAAAACTCAGCAGTGGCCACAGGACTGGAAGAGGTCAGTTTTCATTCCAATCCCAAAGAAAGGCAATTTCAATGCCAAAGAATGCTCAAACTACCACACCATTGCACTCATCTCACATGCTAGCAAAGTAACGCTAAAATTCTCCAAACCAGGCTTCAACAATATGTGAACCGTGAACTTCCAGGTGTTCAAGCTGAATTTAGAAAAGGCAGAGGTACCAGAGATCAAATTGCCAACATCCACTGGATCATGGAAAAAGCAAGAGCATTCCAGAAAAACATCTACTTTTGCTTTATTGACTACATCAAAACCTTTGACTGTATGGACCACAACAAATTGTGGAGAAGTCTGAAAGAGATGGGATTACCAGACCACCTGACCTGCCTCCTGAGAAATCTGTATGCAGGTCAGGAAGCAACAGTTAGAACTGGACATGGAACAACAGACTGGTTCCAAATCGGAAAAGGAGTATGTCAAGGCTGTATATTGTCACCCTGCTTATTTAACGTATATGCAGAGTACATCATGAGAAATGCTGGGCTGGATGAAGCACAAGCTGGAATCAAGATTGCCAGGAGAAATATCAATAACCTCATATATACGGATGACACTACCCTCATGGCAGAAAGTGAAGAAGAATTAAAGAGCCTCTTGATGAAAGTCAAAGAGGAGAGTGGAAAAGTTGGCTTAAAACTCAACATTCAAAAACTAAGATCATGACATCTGGTCCCATCACTTCATGGCAAATAGATGAGAAAACAATGGAAACAATGACAGAGTTTATTTTGGGGGGCTCCAGAATCACTGCAGATGGTGGGCAGCCATGAAATTAAAAGACACTTGCTCTTTGGAAGAAAAGCAATGACCAACCTAGACAGCATATTAAAAAGCAGAAACATTACTTTGCCAACAAATGTTCATCTAGTCAAGGCTATGGTTTTTCCAGTAGTCACGTATGGATGTGAGAGTTGGACTATAAAGAAAGCTGAGTGCTGCAGAATTGATGCTTTTGAACTGTGGTGTTGGAGAAGACTCTTGAGAGTCTCTTGGACTGCGAGAAGATCCACCCAGTCCATCCTAAAGGAAATCTGTCCTGAATGTTCATTGGAAGGACTGATGCTGAAGCTGAAACTCCAATTCTTTGGTCACCTGATACGAAGAACTGACTCATTTGAAAAGACCCTGATGCTGGGAAAGATTGAAGGAGGAAGGAGAAGGGGATGACAGAGGATGAGATGATTGGATGGCATCACTTGATGCGATGGACATGAGTTTGAGTAAGCTCCGAGAGTTGGTAATAGACAGGGAAGCCTGGGGTGCTGCAGTCTATGGGATCACAAAGAGTGGACACGACTGAGTGATTGAACTAAACTGATGTTTTTATTTGGGCTTTCCAGGTGTTGCTAGTGGTAAAGAACCTGCCTGCCAATGCAGGAGATGAAAAAGACCCTCCTTTGACCCCTGGGTTGGAAAGATCCCCTGGAGAGAAAGGCATGGCAACCTACTCCAGTATTCTTGCCTGGAGAATTCCATGGACAGAGGAGCCTGGTGGGCTATAGTCCATAGGATCCCAAAGAGTGGGACATGATTGAAATGACTTAGCATGCACACACATATGCTTTTATTTAATTACTCTCCCTAACTTTGGCAGCCCACCAACTGACTGTTTAGACATTTAAATATTTTTAATTAAATTCAGCCATCCTTGATAGTTTTTAGACTTTCAAGTGTATAAAAACTGTAGCTTATATAGTTTTAACAAATTTGTCATTAGAAAGATAGACTCTTATTAAGGTAGGTGATAGAAACAAGAAGATAGTATCAAGTAGTCTGTATGCTTGAGTTGTACTTTTACTCCATTCGTATTCCTAAAGTGAGAGCAAGGTTGGGATCTGGTGGTTTATAAGTCTTCTCATCCAAGATTGTTGAGACTGAAACAGAAAAATGAAGGCAGTGATGCCAATTTGAAAACCAACCAACTAGCCAAAGACAGAACAGAGAACAACAAAAAGCAGTCACTGAATCTGGTTTTGCCTGCCCACATAATGGACTTTATATCCTAAACATAGTCACTCTGAACTCCAAATGCATTGCCCATAAATTTTAGGCAAATTTGTCCTTTATTAATCTTTTTTTTTTACAAAAAAAAAAAAATGTAGGCACAACCTACAGAATGTTTCATTCCTGACTTACTCATGTTTGACTGCTTGCTAACAGTGGAATTCAGTTGTAATGCAGTTAATTCAGAAAGCCAATATCCAGGTATTTTGACATTCTTAGAATAAAGATGCAGTCATAGATAATGATTAAAGGTGACCAGGGACACAGAGTTCCAGTTAAGAGAGATTGACCAGACAAATTTTCTGATTTAAAATTTTCAGAGATTAAAGGACAAATTTCTCATCTTGTGTCCCTCACTGACTCATTTCAACATTTTTCAAATAAAGAGAAAAATGAAAAAGCTGGCTTAAAACTCAGCATTCAAAATACTAAGATCATAGCATCCAGTTCCATCACTTCATGGCCAATAGATGGGGGAAAAGTGGAAACAGTGACAGATTTTATTTTCCTGGGTTCCAAAATCACCGTGGACGGTGACTGCAGCCACGAAATTAAAAGATGCTTGCTCCCTAGAAGAAAAGCTATGACAGACCGGGAGAGCATATTAAAAAGCAGAACCGTCACTTTGTCAACAAAGATCCATATAGTCAAAGCTATGGTTTCTCCAGTAGTCATATATGGATGTGAGAGCTGGAGCCTAAAGAAGGCTGAGTGCCAAAGAATTGATGCTTCTGAAATGTGGTGTTGGAGAAGACTCGTGAGAGTCGCTTGGACAGCAAGGAAATTAAACCAGTCAACCCTAAAGGAAATCAACCCTAAATATTCATTGGAAGGATTGATGCTGAAGCTGAAGCTCCAATTCTTTGGCTACCCGATGCGAAGAGCTGACTCACTGGAAAAGACCCTGATGCTGGGAAAATTGAGGGCAGGAGGAGAAGGGAGAGACAGAGGACGAGATGGTTAGATGGCATCACCAATTCAATGGACATGAGTTTGAACATGCTCTGGGAGATGATGAGGCACAAGGAAGCCTAGTGTGCTGCAGTCCATGGGATCACAATGATTCAGACATGAATGTGACTGAACAACAACTTGGATACTATTCAGATGTCAAATGGCATTACCTTCTGTATCACTAAGGACAGCACTGCCTTTCCAGAACAATCAGGTGGTCATCAAGGTAGAAGGCACCTAAAATGTACAACAAGCAAGACCCACCCCCCGCCCACACACACACAGATATATGCATAGTTACAAATGAAAAATACCATATCATCAGTTCAGGGTTCTGAGTTCAGAAAGATCTATGCCAACATACTTTGTAATTTTAATGTTCTACAGGGCAGCTGCTTTATTGACTATGCCAAAGCCTTTGACTGTGTGGATCACAATAAACTGTGGAAAATTCTGAAAGAGATGGGAATACCAGACCATCTGACCTGTCTCTTGAGAAACCTGTATGCAGGTCAGGAAGCAACAGTTAGAACTGGACATGGAACAACAGACTGGTTCCAAATAGGAAAAGGAGTATGTCAAGGCTGTATATTGTCACCCTGCTTATTTAACTTATATGCAGAGTACATCATGAGAAAGGCTGGGCTGGATGAAGCACAAGCTGGAATCAAGATTGCCAGGAGAAATATCAATAACCTCAGATATGCGGATGACACCACCCTTATGGCAGAAAGTGAAGAAGAACTAAAGAGCCTCTTGATGAAAGTGAAAGAGGAGAGTGAAAAAGTTGGCTTAAAGCTCAACGTTCAGAAAACTAAGATCATGGCATCTGGTCCCATCACTTCATGGGAAATAGATGGGGAAACAGTGGAAACAGTGTCAGACTTAATTTTTTTGGGCTCCAAGATCACTGCTGATGGTGATTGCAGCCATGAAATTAAAAGACGCTTACTCCTTGGAAGGAACGTTATGGCCAACCTAGATAGCATATTTAAAAGCAGAGACATTACTTTGCCAACAAATGTCCGCCTAGTCAAGGCTATGGTTTTTCCAGTGGTCATGTATGGATGTGAGAGTTGGACGGTGAAGAAAGCTGAGCGCCGAAGAATTGATGCTTTTGAACTGTGGTGTTGGAGAAGACTCTTGAGAGTCCCTTGGACTGCAAGGAGATCCAATCAATCCATCCTAAAAGAGATCAATCCTGGGTGTTCGTTGGAAGGACTGATGTTGAAGCTGAAACTCCAATACTTTGGCCACCTCATGCGGAGGGTTGACTCATTGGAAAAGACCCTGATGCTGGGTAGGATTGGGGGCAGGAGGAGAAGGGGACGACAGAGGATGAGATGGTTGGATGGCATCAACCATGCCATGGATGGATGGTTGGATGTCCGACTCGATGGACATGGGTTTGGGTAGACTCCGGGAGTTGGTGATGGACAGAGAGGCCTGGCATGCTGCAATTCATGGGGTTGCAAAGAGTCGGACACGACTGAGCGACTGAACTGAACTGAACAGGGCAGTGGATAGAGAGCAAATTTATTCTTCCTGAAAGTAGGTATTTAAGAAATTAGCAAGGATTAGGAAAGCCTTTTGTAAATATCTCTTTGGACTTATTTTACAAGGTTCTGTGAAACGATGAAATCAGTGTTCTGCATCAGAGTCTGATCTCCTTGGGTATAACATTTTACTATCTGGTTCCATTGCTTTGTAGCTGAGTATGTGTTCAGTCTGAGGTCTATGTAGAAGGCACAGGGATGAATGGGTTCCTCCCATAAGTCCTCACTGCCACATTCTATATCTGTAATCAGACAATCAATATGTCTAACTTGTGCCAACTTCCCTGGAGGAGAGTGAGTGTTCGTGTTAGAGATCCGTGATACTAGAGAAATAATGTGGAGAAGCCGTGTGAATGGGACTCATTGTTTGCCTGTATTTTAAATGTTCTCATTTTTCGTAACATTTTATGGAGAGCTCTTAAAAGGCCTATACTGATAGAGATACTCATTAAATGTCAAATTTAAAAAGAGGTGTTGTTGATGTAGTGTAATATAATCTGCTTTTGCATAAGGCTTTTCATCCCAGTGTTTGAGGAGTACTTTGCCAAACCAATTCTATCATCAAAATCCCAGATGTAATTCACAGAAGCTAAGAAAACTGCGTTCTAGATTTAAACTCAGATGCATGGGACATTTGTTAGATCCAGTACCCAAAAACTACTAGCGTAAATTTAGTATGTGACTTTCTATCTCTGTGATAATTACACATCACATTCAGATATCATTTATTGAGATCCTACCATATACCAGGTACAGTGCTGGGCAGAGATAAAAAAAAAGCTAGTATTTTTACCTTATGATGACAGGAATAGACTTGTGGGTACACTGATAACAATGCAGAATGACAACTGCAATTAAGTGCAGTTTAAGTAATATAAGTGCAATGTAGGAACCTACGCAAGTTGGAGAGTTTAAACGGAGCATGTGTGTGTGCTAAATCGCTTCAGTCATGTCTGACTCTTTTTTTTTTAATTAGTTTATTTATCTATTTTTTAACTTTACAATATTGTATTTGTTTTGCCATACATTGACATGAATCCACCATGGGTGTACATGTGTTCCCTCTCTTTATGACCCTATAGACTGTAGCCCACCAGGCTCCTCTGCCCATGGGATTCTCCAGCCAAGCATAACTGCAGCAGGTTGCATGCCCTCCTCCAGGGGATCTTCCCCACCCAGGGATCAAACCCACTTCTCCTGCTGTTCCTGCATTGCAGGTGGATTCTCTACCCCTGAGCCACCGGGGAAGCCCATACATAGAGCTAAACATGGTCCCAGGCCCAGCAGAATCAGCATCATCTGGAAACTTATGAGAAATGTAAATTCTCAGGCCTCAGAACTACTGACTTCTAAATTCAGAGAGTAAACCCTGCAATCTCTGCTTGAACCAACCCTCTAGCAGATCCTGATCCTTGCTCAAGTTTGAAAACCACTGGCCTATAGCAGTGAGTCTCAAAAGTCTGGTGCATATTAGTATCACCTGGAGAGTCCTTAAAACTCTCAAGGCTCAGGCCACAACCCAAGCCAATTAAATCAATCAATGGGTGTGGATAAAGCAGTGTCAATGCCAGGTTTTAAATGTCAAACAAGATATTTCCAGGAAGACAGTGAGTCTTCCCTGTGGTTCAGTCAGTAAAGAGTCTGCCTGCAATGCAAGAGACCCAGGTTCAATCCCTGGGTTGGGAAGATCCCGTGGAGAAGGAAATGGCAACCAACTCCAGTATTCTTGCCTGGAAAATTCCATAGACAGAGGAGCCTGGTGGGCTACAGTCCATGGAGTCACAAAGAGTGGGACAAGAACTGAGTGACTGACACACACACAGGAAGACAGTGAGGTGTTTCATGCAGAGAGGAGGTTCCACAAAGACTCAGACGCAGGAAATGGCTCTGATTATTGGAGGTAAAATCAACACTGTTGCTATAGTATGAAGTTTGAAGGGAAAAGTAAGGGAAAAATGAGCTGGAACAGTAGGCAAGGGTCAGGTCACAGAGAGTTATGACTTGGAGGATGAATTGAATCTTGGTTACGGGTTTTTTTCTCTTCTTTATTGGGAAATTGGTTTGGGTTCCATCTTACTACCTATACCCATTTTGCTTCCTGGGCTTGGCTTTCCTAGCATTAATGAAATCCTTTCTCTCAGCTGAGGCTGTTTATAATGAAGACCAGTGATTACTTAGCACTCAGTAGAACTCAGCCACTGGAGAAGGAAATGGCAACCCATTCCAGTATGTTTGCCTGGGAAATCCCATGGACTGAAGAGCCAGGTGGGCTATACAGTCCATGAGGTCACAAAGAGTCAGACACCACTGAGTGACGACTACTCCTAGAACTCAGTCACATGCTGCTCTGAGAGGAAGGAGAGAGAGGACTGGAAGAAGATAACAGAAAAGGGGATCTGGGACAAGGTGAAGGAGCTTCAGCAAAGAAAAGGGTTGCTTCAGACTTCTGGTCGCAGTTGCTGTTGCTGTTGCTAGTTGCCGCTGAATCAGGAAGAGACTCTGGAATATGTGCATCTGCCCTCTAAGAAATCAAAGCCAGACACAGGAAGTGGCTGGAAGAGCCTCAGCTGCCACACGCCTTCCGTCTGCTGTGGGCAAAGCAGCTGCACAGGCCTCTCTTGTTGGGAGACAAAACAGGACCCTTTCAGTCCTATGACCTCAACCTCCTCTCCAAGGGGAGAGAAGAAGGAGATTGAAATTCTTCCCTGTTCCTGAGTGCATGAGAATATGACAGTTATTTAGGGTAACAGGTTTCCTGAGGGCCGTGGTGGCCGACCAGGGTGGTTATGTGGAGCAAGCACCCGCCGGCTTGTGTCGGGAGAGGGGAGAAGGAGAACGAGGAGGCAGGCATGGTTCATTCCCTGATTTGCAGAATAGGAGGGGAAGTCGCTCAGTGGTGTCCGACTCTTTGAATACTTCCTGAAGACAGACAGGGAGATTTTCAGAGTGTCCAAATCTCCGCCGTTTGAATTGGATTCAAGGTCAACTCGAACTAGGTGTTCACATTTGCCGCAAATGGATGAGGTCAGAGTGACTGTGAATCAGCTGCGAAGATAAAGGCTAACAGCCAAGCCAGTACTAACTTTACTAGACCCAAGTTGCCACCATTAAAATAGATATGGAAGGAAAGGAGGCATGTGAAATGGAAGGAAGCGGGGATGCATATGCTTTGGACAGGATATATCAAATAATTGAGCCTGAGATTGTGATGAACAGTTTAGGCTCATTTGAGCTTATTCCCAATAAGCTCATCATTTGATGTTGAATTGAGCTCTGTCAGCTATTTCAGCATCATCTCACATCTCCATACATAATACCACAGCACATATTTGGAATACAGTGCCAAGTCGGTTTCCTCCTGGCAGGTTATTTAGTTTTCTTCCTCAGCTGATTTTGGATGTATCTCTTTTGACTGACTTTATTGAAGCCTTACTCTGTGCCAAGCTATGATAAGCACTTTATATGGCAATATGATAGCATAGTTCTTAACCAGAGGCTTTAGAATCATTCTGCTAGGTTCAGATCTCAGCTTTCTCTCTTTGGGCAAGTCACCTAATCTAGTCTAGCTTCAGTTTTCTCATATGTTAAATAGGAAAGTAATAATAGCACTTGGCTCATTGGATTAATATGAGAGTTAATCAACTTATTCATGTGATATTCTTACTATAGTGCCTGACACATAGTAAAGTGCTCAATGAATGTTACTACTGTCACGAACCATTGTTTTCACTAAGTACGCATTGTTTGCAAAGCAGAGAGAGGAATGAGACTGAGAAAGCTTAAGTTCTAGTTCAAAGTTAAACGATTTGTAAGTGGAAGGGAGGTTGAAGATTCAAACTCAGCACTGGAGGTGGAGTCTGTCTTGTTCAACATTACACTTGACAGTCTCTACCAGTCACTTTTTTTTTTATTATTTGATTGTTTAAATCTGCTTCTCCTTCTCAAAATGATTACCAGTTTGTCCTATGCATAATTTATTTTCAAATCTTGCACTTTTCTGCCCCTATTTGATTCCTCTTCTTAGTTTGCAATTTTACTGTTGTGTTTCTGCCTTGTACTCACAACAGTTTTAATGCTGTCTGTTAGAAACTAGTCATTTTGCTTCCACATATTCCTAAAGATAAGACTGTTTCTTAAGAAAAAATAGAATAAAGCAGGAACAGATTCTCAGATGTAATCATCATGATGTGCAATGAATATCTGAGTGCTTACGGGCTCATTACACTTTCAAATATTCCTTTTCTGGTCTGCGCGGCAAAGACTCAGTAACGCTTTCTAAAGACAGCTGGCTATTGTAGTCTGAGTGAAAAGCTTCACCAATAGATCTGTGTTCAGTTTAACAATGAGAGAACAAACATGGAGTAAGTTTTAGATGTGCATGCTAAGTCACTTCAGTTGTGTTTGACTTTGTGCGACCCTGTGGACTGTAGCCCGCCAGGCTCCTCTGTCCGTGGGATTCTCCAAGCAAGAATACTAGAGTGGATTGCTGTGCCCTCCCTCCAGGGGATCTTCCCGACTCAGGGGTCAAACCTGTGTCTGTAACATCTCTTGTGTTAGCAGGCAGGTTCTATACCACTAGAGCCACCTGGGAAGTGTACACGTATGTATATACATTTATATATATATATGCATCCATGTATATACGTACACATCTGTATAATCATTTTGAACTATTAGAGAAGATACAGTTGGGCTCCAGCAATAGATTTGTGCTCAGTTTAACAATGAGAGAACATATGAGGTGTGAGTTTTAGATACATGTGTACACATATGTATATAAATATATATATACATACACATTCATGTATGTACATACACACCTGTACAGTCATTTTGGACTATGAAAGAAGATAGAGTTGGGCTCTTATAGGCTATGTCCACAAACCCCCACCATAAACTGAAAAACAATTCAGTCATGCACCAACTTACTAAATTGAAACAATTGAAACTGAACAGTTTCTCTGGGACTATTAAGATGTTGATAATTTGAGAAGTCAGTTATTGGAAATCAATTGTTGTTATGTGTATATGATATCAAACAGATTCATTTTGGACTTATGATATCAAATAGGTTATGATAGGTTTCACCATTACGGCAAAACATGTTTTATAATGTCCAATGCTAATGAATGCAATATATTTATAGAAATGTTACTCCTTACATCTTTTTCTGTTTGAGTTTCCAGTGAGCCATTTAGCTGTGGTTTCATGGAGACAGGAGCTATACTTTGCTTGTATTTTTGACACCCCCTCCAGGGTACAGTACTTGGCATATAATTTTTCACTCAGGAAAGATGTACAATTAACTGAAACTCATTCTCTCTTTTTTCCAACCTACTGTTTAACTGGTTAAGAAATTAAAAAAATTTTTTTCCTTAGCCGTTTAAAACAAGTTAAAACACACACACACAACTAGTCAACACTTATTTGGCACTCACTGTTTGCAGATATGCTTTAGAGAAATGCAAAATGTTAGACAGAAAACAAGTAAGCCCATCTCTACCTTTAGTTAGCTCCCAGACCAATGGCACTATAGGCCTGATCGAAATCCTTATCAAGCTGCAGATCTTGTCACTGGGCTGTGAACCTCTCACCGTATTCTAGAAACAGACATGGCATTATTTCCTGTGTTAGGCTTCACAAACAGAAGAAATCGTGTACACCCTGTTCTTCACTTTTCCTTAAGATAGCTCTTTCAGGTTGCAGAAGAACTCAGGAAAACCGCATAAGAGGAAGCACAACTTCTTTTTGGTTTTCAATGCATGAACATACTAGATAACATGAATTATTAAAAACAGTTCTCTGTTGACGCAGGCTGTGGGCCATGTGCTCACCCTGGGCCCCCATGCTCACCCTTTCTCTAGTGACCTTGTAGAACTCGGTATTTTATCCACTGAAATAATTGTCACAAAGTTAGGAGATTCCAGAAAGGGCATGTCCACTGACAACTGCACCGTCACCATTTAGTAGTCACAGTGACCACTTCTGGAGGATAAATGGAGGGAAAATGGAGGTTCCAGGTAGCTTGGGGCTCTAAAATGGCTCAAAATGATCATTTTCTGGACGTGACATCTCTGGAATATTTCATCAGAGATCTGCCTCTTCTGCTATTTATTCTATACACATTTACTTCACTGTCCCAGGTTTTGTTTACATGTCAAGGACCCAATGCATGAAAAGATGTAGATCCTGTTCATAAGGAATTTTATGTCTGGCTAGACTATTTGAAGGCCCCAGATGTGTGGCACCACTCCTAACCATTCTGAACGAACAACTGTTAGGTTCTGAAACTAGATACAGTATTTGCTTTAAGAGACTACAGCACAGGAAGTCCTGAAATATACCACAGAGTATGAATAGCTTGTGAATGATATTATGCTGTGGCTTAATGCATACTGTAGCCAAGGGCAAGATATCTCATAACTAATTATATTCATTTTGCATTTAACAGAGACATTCAAAATACAGATCTTAAAATGTGTAAGTTGAACTTCTGTTAAAATTACACTCTCCCTAAGGAAAATAGCTCTCTTCCCTTGCTATATATTAGGCTACATTTACCGGCTGCCAAAACACTTCATTTAATTTGGAGGAGAAGTCTGTCCAACTGTTGTCAAGGATCACGTAACAACCAGTTGTTTTGCTGATTTTTTTTTTAAGCTTGTTAACTGTATGTTTGCATTTTGGTGGCCTAGCCTTAGGCTACTTGAGAGAGATGGAATTGAGAGTCGATTCAAATAGGCAATGAAAAAGAGAATGTGTATCTTTAAAGAGATCTGGAGTTTATAACACTTCCACATGTATTATCTCATTTCACTACCCCAAAGATTCTTCAGACAGAGGTACTATTATTGTCCCTAATTTTTAGATGGGTTATTATTTGAAGAAAAGAGAAAGAGGTAGAATATGTAGAGGTGGCTTCCCTCAAAATCCTGTTTTTTCCCCCACATCATATTTCTAATGTCCAGTGTGTGTTGGGATAAATCTTTGCTAGAATCATGTTTTCAATCTGATTGCTGATGTTATAATGCCAGTGTTGCTTAGTTTTCTCAGCTAAGGATCTTTCCTTGCGGGACACAGACTCTCTCGTTGTGGTGCGTGGGCTCTGGGGTGTGTGGGCTCTAGAGTGTGAGGGCTCAGAAGCTGCAGTGTGTGGGTTAGTTGCTCCACGGCATGTGGGATCTTAGTTCCCCAACAAGGGATCAAACCCATGCCTCTCACATTGCAAGGTGGATTCTTAACCACTGGACCACTTTTTGTCACTTTCAAGAGCAATGATGAGAGTTATCCAAAATGTTGAGAATATATGAAATATACCCTAGGGTAGAGAACCTGTGGTTCAGACTTCATTCTCCATTGAGGAAGATCTATTTTGTTCTCATCCTTGGCTGGACCACACTAGACAATATGAAGCTTTATATCAGTAATGGGAACTGCAGAGTATTCATAGTGTCTTGGTTGAGGGTCTGTATTTCTCTCTGATTCTGTTCTTATTTCCTCCTCCTCAGACTGATGCGGGCATTCATGTGATGCTTAGGAAGTGTGATGCTTCTGAAACAAGAACACGTTCTACAAAAATGGCCCTTAAAAACACTTTCCCTTCTCTATTCTTGCAATGAAGGTGCATTTTGGTGTTAAAAAATATAAATTCTAGGCTGGTTTCTCCTGTGAAGAGTCTGATTATTTAAAGGCTTCTGCTCTGTGGTTACTTCCTGTTTTGGGCCATTAAATCTCTTACCCATAGGGTCCTGTCCCCATCTTCCATCTCTTTCACAGCTGTTTTAGAAGAAATTCTTTGCTGCCTCACTAAGGTATTTATTTTTAAGACTTTAATGTCTGCTTACTCAAGAATTATACCAGGTCCTGTGAGTGATAAGAAAGAAACAGTAAATAATGGCTTCTAACCTTAAAAGAGTGGCCACACATTATAATTTGCTTGGACAGTACAGGTTCATGCCTGAACTGAACTATAATTATTAATAACATCTCTTTTTAGTCTCAAAAGTGTCCCAATTTGAATAATACATTATATGATCCCCTAGACCTAAGAGGCCTTAAATTCAGTTAGGGAGACTGGAGACACAAACAGGAAAAGGCAACTAATGGAACAGAGCAATGTGTGATGCATGCTAAGTATACGACCTGTACCACCAGTGAATGGAACCACATTTTAGAAGCAGAAATTGCAAGGGCTTGAAGACTGACATTGGCTCTTAAAGAATACATCAAATTCAAATAGGCAGTGAAGAAAGAAGTTCGTGCAATAAACCCTTTTCTTGAGACTCTGCTAAAATCAAAGCAAAACATAATTTTTTCAATTTGAATAAGTGCTTGTAAAAATGATTCCCTCTGCTCTTCAAAGCAAGCTGATGTCATGGGCAAACCAGCTTGCTGTCTTGAGCAGAAAAGCCATTTTAGTCTATTTAAATATGTGAGTGTTTTCCAAATGTTCACTCTGGTTCCCAACCACACAAATGAGCCATTTGCTTTGCTAACATAATCACTACCCCATGGTTATGGAGGGACCAGAGTATGGGCCCAGGGAGCCCCAGAAGGTAGCCTGGGCTTCAGTGGCAGTTCCAAGATGTGGAATTGTACACATCATGCATTTCCTATTTGACTCATGTTTCAACGATCTCTTGATCCAAATGGGTACAGGGACACAATGAGAAGGAAATGATAAGCAGGAACATATACATGGCTACAACTCAATTTTCAAAGGCTTCTAAAGGAAGTGGTGAAATGTGTGCACCAGTATTACTTATTATTCAAAATATCCATAATGAACAGTGTTAAGTTTAAGGCTTTTGAACCTAAGGTGTGAATGTCACAGTCATCCTGCCTTTTTTGAGCATCATTCTGTTAAATTAAGCACATGTGGCTGTGTTCTATTCTTAGAGTTTGAGTACATCAGTGGTTTTTACATTTTTTCCTTTAAGGTTTAAAACCTTTTATTCAAACAAAATATTGGAGACAATGATAATTTGTATGTTACAGAACCTGTTAGTTACTAGTCCAAAAGCCATGCTCTCTTTTTCTTATTAACAAAGCTCCAATTTTTATTGGAGACAGCAATATGCCCAGCTTAAATCAATAAAAACCAAATTACCTAGTTTTCATTTTCCCTAACATAGCGAAAAGGAGACACAGTATGATGTGTCCAAGAAAATTCTTCAAAGAGGAGTAAATCCTCTGGTATATACCCTTTGGCTCTTTCCCTCTAGTCTTAATGAATAGTGGATATGATGGCTGGAGCTCTAACAGCCTTCTTAAGGACATGAAGATGGGGCCATATTCTAAAGATGAGAGAATAGAAAGCTGTAAGAAACTTGGGTATCTGTACCATAGCTTCCTTATCCATTCGTCTGCTGATGGACATCTAGGTTGCTTCCATGTCCTGGCTATTGTAAACAGTGCTGCATATACACAATGGAATATTACTCAGCCATTAAAAAAAATACATTTGAATCGGTTCTACTGAGATGGATGAAACTGGAGCCCATTATACAGAGTGAAGTAAGCCAGAAAGAAAAACAACAATACAGTATACTAATGCATATATATGGAATTTGAAAGATGGTAACGATAACCCTATATGCGAGTCAGAATAAGAGACACAGATGCATGGAACAATTTTATGGACTCTGAGGGAGAAGGTGAGGGTGGGACGTTCTGGGAGAATAGCATTGAAACATGTATATTATCGTATGTGAAACAGAACACCATTCCATGTTCGATGCATGAGACAAGGGCTCAGGGCCGGGGCAATGGGATGACCCAGAGAGATGGGATGGGGAGGGAGGTGGGTGGGGGGTCCAGGAAGGGGAACACATGTAAACCCAGGGCTGATTCATGTCAATGTATGGCAAAAACTATTACAATATTGTAAAGTAATTAGCCCCCAACTAAAATAAATAAATTTATTAACAAAATAAATAAATAAAATGTTCTGGAGGACCACTGAAAAAAAAAAAAAAAGAAACTTGGGTATCTAATGATAACCATGGAACTATCATTCCAACCTCTAAATGTCATACTTCTGGACTTATTTGAGAGAGAAAAATTTCTCTATGTTACTTATTTCTTTGTGTTGCTCAGTCACTCAGTTGTGTCTGACATTGTGGCCGCATGGACTGTAGCCCGCCAGGCTCTTCTGTCCTTGGAATTTTCCAGGCAAGAATACTGGAGTGGAGTGCCATTTCCTACTCCAGGGGATCTTCCCAACCCAAGGGTAGAACCAACATCTCCTGCCTTCTTGATGCTATAATTTAAAAGTTTCTGCATTAGCAAAAAAGGGCCAGTTTTAATATTAAACTGTTAAATTGATCCATGTTAATCTGTTGAATGTTGAACTACAAATAGGAACATTATCTGATTAAAGGTGAATGGAGACCAGAGTTCTACCTAACATAATATTTGGATTCTAAGATATTTACTAAGCAACTTTGAGTTACTATGGCATTTGTGGAAGCACTTAATAATATAAAGGACATATGTAACTTACTTAATCTTACTAGAATCATAGCCTTCTGTATTGACTGAAGATTGCTCTTTGAGGTGCAAATATGAAAAGAAAAGAAAATTTGTTTCTCTTTTATTTCAGAGCAAGTGCTAGTAAATCTGGAGAGCTTTAATTCAGACCTTCATCACTATTGAATTAACTGATTTGCCTTCCCTTGGTTTAAGTGTGTTGAGGGGAAGGTGCAAAAGAATAAAGAGAAAAGACTCTTTTTGAGTATCAGTTGCTGGTCATTTAATCTATATTATACCATTTAATCCTCACTACAAACCTATAAGGGACAGAGACGTACTTTGCCCAGATCTAACAGACACCATTCACAGAGAATACAATGAAGAGTGAGCCTGCAGCAGCTGTGTAATACAACACCCCTAAATTAGAGGGCATAACCACTTTTGTTTGTCTAGTGTTCCTCCTTTTCGAGAACCACCCTCCATTCTGTAACAATCCTGCACCATCCATGTTATTCGGTGAGCCTGTTTTCCTTGCCACAGGCCTCAGTTTGTTTGGTCATTTGACCCAGACTTGGCCTGACTCTCCTTCTGTTAGCCACAGATGATTCAAAAATGCTCTTAATAGAAGACAGACCAATGAGAGTACCTCCTGAGACATTTTCGGGAGCTTTTCTTCCTCTTGGATCCTGAGTTGTAAAGAACATGTGATCCTTTAATCTTACAGTGGCCATCTCATTATTTAGTAGCAAGAGCCTCCCTACAAATGAAGCTATATCATTATTTGAGAACGCAGATCCAGTAATGTTGAAGACACTGGGCTTTTTCAGTCACATGAGTCCATTAATATTTTTTTCTGATGAAGCTAATTTGATTTCTTTTTCTGTCACTTGCTATCAAAAAGTCTCAACTAATGCAGGTAGCTATTACCATCTCCATGAGGCTGAGAAATTAAGTAACTTGGCCATGCTGAGTCAGTAATTGATGGAAACAGGATTCTAATATAGGGCAATCTGGTACTCACATCCATCTTCTTTTCATTGTCCTATGTTGCCTCCCCAAGCCGATGAAAATCAATCACAATTTATGAAAGTCATGTTGATTTATCATTAGGCTTTCTAAAATAGAATATCATTTCTACAGATATAGTTTCCATGTCTCAAATTTTATGCCAATTTTATCTGATAAGTTTGTGAAGCAGGGTTATTACTCATTGTTATGGAAATATTTCCATTTTTACAAAGCTTTAGAGAATGTTTCAGTGAGACTTGTCAACAGATCCTTTTCGAACACCTACTATGCACATGACATTGGATTAGTTATTAACAAGGAAACAAAAGAATGAGCAAATGGGCTAGAGCATAACACATATTTAAGTCACTGTATATCTAGATGGAAAGTGGTAAGTGCCATAACACCAACACATATAAAATGCTATCATATAAAGGGGTAGGGGACTTCCCTGGTGGTCCAGCAGCCAAGAATCCATGCTTCTAATGCAAGTGGTGTGGGTTCAGTCCCTAGTTGAGGAACTAAGATCCCACATGCTGCAAGGCATGGCCAAAAAAAGGTGGGGGGGGGGGTGGTCGTCAAAAGAGGAGGTGTTATTTGAGCTAGGCAGTAAAGATCATACAGAATTAAATGTAAGGCAAAGTGAGCAGCATATTGTAAGCCAGCACCATTCAACAATGGTGCAACAATTTCTGCAATGATGAAAATGTTCTGTACCTTCCCTGTGTAACATGGTAGATACTGGGCACATATGGCTACTGAGCGTGTGAAATGTTAACTCAGCAACTGCATGTCTCATGTCTACCATATTGGCCACTGCAATACTAGACCAAGAAACAAGCATTTAGCACAAGCAAAAGTATAGGATGGGAAGGATGAAAAGTACAGGGTTCGCATGAAAGGTTAAAGCAAGTTGTCTGTTTTAGCTGAAATTGAGCTCATAAGAAAATAAGTAAGAAATGACATTTGGTAAAGTTGAGTAGGTCCAGATCATGAAAGATTTGAATTTGGGGCTTTGTTTTTGGTTAATAAGGAGGTGGTGGCAGCTCCCTAGCTAGGAAGTGGTATGATCAGCCCTTTGTTATGGGAAGATTAAACTTGCAGCTGTGGATATGTGGAGCTAGAAAGGATACAACATGGAAGTAGAGAGGCCGCATACGAGACCACAGTGAGAGTCTAGACAAGTTAATGAAAACCTGAATGCTAGTTAATGAAAGACAGTGATAAAGGAAATGTAGTTAAAAAAAAAAAAGAGAGAGATGTGAAATACATCATGAAAGTAGAAACAACAGAACTAAGAACTAATTAAAAGAGCTGGAGAGCAAGGAAGAAGAATACATTTTGGAGAATAAAGAATAGAAGGGACTTCCTTGCTGGTGCAGTGGATAAAAATCCACCTGCCAATGCAGGGGGCATAGATTCGATCCCTCATCTAGGAAGATTCCACATGCCACAGAGCAGCTAAGCCCATGCCCCATAACTATTGAGCCCATGCTCTAAAGCCTGTGAGCTTCAACTGCTGAGCCCGTGTACTACAACTACTGAAGCCTGCATGCCTACAGGCCATGCTCTGCAACAAGAGAAGTCACTGCAATGAGAAGGCCCGCATACGGCAGTGCAAAGTAGTCCCTGCTCACTGCAACTAGAGAAAGCTTGGACAAAGCAACGAAGATCCAGGCCAGCCAAAATAAATAAATAAATAAAATTTAAATGAAAAGAATGGAAGAAAAATTATAAGAGAAATAGTTGTGGTATAGTCATGTGATGTATACAGACATTCTATTTTTTAATATTTTGGATTTAAGGTACTAGTGTTAGAAATATATTTAAAGGGAAATGTTAGAATTAAAGAGAAATATTTTAAAATGTAGTAGAAATTTGGATTGGAACCTGTATGCAAATAGATCAGAAATCAGCTATCTACAGCCTTACAAACTATAAGACTCTTCTGGCCCAAATTAGCCTTATAGTTTATCTGACCTTCCACCTATTTTTTAAGTAAAGTTTTATTGGAATGCAGCTACTCTCATTTATTTACATATTATCTGCAGCTGCTTTGCAGTATAAATGTCAAGTAGTTTCAATAAATTGTTATGGCCACAAAGCCAACATTATTTACTACCTATCCCTTTCCCAAATACATTTACTGGCCCTGATTTAGATGATAGGAATCACCAGAATGCATGAGATTCTAATAACTTTGCTATAGGAAATTCTATTATTCATTAGAATTCCAAAATACTTTCTTGACTATTATTATTATTATTATTATATTGACACATCTATAACAGTATTCAGAATGAAAATATACAGGCCTCCATGATCCTAAACAATCTCTTGGATAATCAAGAAAATAGTAAATGATTCTCTGTATAAAAATACTATTCATTGTATTGTATTTTTGTCTAGATATTTGGAAATTGGTACTCCTTTCATGGCTTATATTTGACTAACTGTTAATCATAGTATTTCATTAAGCAGAGCACTTCATTCTCTGTCTGACACATAATATATATTTTAAGCCATGTGAAATTCTTATCTCATTAAAGTTTCCTCAGTTCATGGAAAGTAAAATCAGAAGTACAAGTTTTAGGATCAAACTTGTGGGCCAAAGGAGTATGGGCAGCTATTTATATCTTACAGGGAGAATATATTTAAGTATTAGCATAATAAACAAATAAAAGAAGGAAGGGAAGGAAGGAAAGAGTGAAAAATACAAGGACTTTCCTGGTGGTCCCGTGGTTAAGACTTCTCTTTCCAAAGCAGGGGATACAAGTTCAAGATCCCACATGCCTCATGGCCAAAAAAACAAAACAGAAAACAGAAGAAATATTGTAACAGATTCAATAAAGACTTAAAAAGAAAAGAGGAAGAAATACAGGGATAAAAGAGAAAAGGCAGATTAATCTATGGTATAAAGCTGACCAGTTAAAAGCCTCTGTCACACACAGCATATGTCAGGGTAGCTATTGAATGCCTCAGATTCAGAGAAATAACAAATACCTCCAGAGTATAAGAAAAAATATAAGGAACAAAACCAAACAACAACAAAAAAGAAAATCATAGGATATTGAAACAGTACAGAAAGTAGAAAGAAACTTCAAAATGTTACAATTAGTATCCCCAGAGAGATAAAATGTTTAATAAAATGAAACGATTAGGATAGGAATGAATAATGGAAATTTAAAGCATGCCAGCTGAATTAAAACATCTAACTAAAAGTTTGGAGAATAATATTAGGGAAATTTCCCCAAAAGTAAGCTTGTGACCTTTGACCAGCATCTCCTTTCCCTCACTGCCAGACCCTGACAACCACCATCTACTGTTTCTATTAGGTTGGTGCAAAAGCAATTGCTGGTTTTGACTGTGAATTTTAAATCATATAGCTAGGCCCCAGCACATCTTTATTAATTAACATAGGAACCATTACAATCAACACATTTTTGCCGACAAGAAATAAGTTTGCTTATTCCTGTAGCATAAAAATCCATGCTTTGGGATTCTGTGAACTCCTGGAGAACACTTTATGCATCCTGCTGGTGATTGTGGAAGCATTTCCCAGCAAAAAAGTTGTCAATATGCTTGAAGAAGTGGTAGTTGGTTGGTGAGAGGTCAGGTGAACATGGAGGATGAGGCACAACTTCGTAGCCCAATTCATTCGCCTTCTGAAGCTGTGGTTGTGTAATGTGTGGCTGGGCATTATGGTAGAGAAGAATTGGCCCCATTCCGTTGACCAATGCTGGCTGCAGGTGTATCAGTTTTCAGTGCATCTCATTGGTTTGCTGAGCATAATTTTCAGATGTAATACTTTTGCCTGGATTCAGAAAACTGTAGTGGATCAGACAGGTAGAAGACCACCAAACAGTGATGGTGACCTTTTTGGGGTGCGGGTTTGGCTTTGGAAAGTGCTTTGGAGCTTCTTCTCAGTCCAGCCACTGAGCTTGTTGTTTCCAGTTGTCATATACAATTCACTTTCATCACACATCACAATCCAATCCAGAAATGGTTCACTGTTACTGTGTATGAGAGAAGATGACACTTCAAAATTACAGGGTTTTTTTTTTTTATTTTCAGTCAGCTCATGGGGTGCCCACTTATCGAGCTTTTTCACCTTTCCAATTTGCCTCAAATGCTGAATGACTGTAGAATAGCCAACGTTGAGTTCTTCAGTGTCTTCTTGTGTAGCTATAAGAGGATCAGCTCTGATGATTGCTCTCAATCAGTCATTGTCAACTTCTAATAACTGGCCACTATGCTCCTCATCATCTTCAAGGCTCTTGTCTCCTTTTGCAAAACTTCTTGAACCACTACTGCACCGTAAGTTTGTTTGCAGTTCCTGGGCCAAATGCATTGTTGATATTGTGAGTTGTCTCCACTGCTTTACAATTCATTTTGAACTTGAATGAAAAAATTGCTTGAATTTGCTTTTTGTGCAGCATCATTTCCATAATCTAAAATAAATATGAAATAAATAGCAAGTAAGTAGTCATTACAAAGAATAGCAAGGAGAGATAAGAAAGGCTTCCTCAGTGACCAGTGCAAAGAAATAGAGGAAAATAATAGAATGGGAAAGACTAGAGATCTCTTCAAGAAAATTAGAGATACCAAGGGAATATGTCATGCAAAGATGGGCTCAGTAAAGGACAGAAATGGTATCGACCTAACAGAAGCAGAAGATATTAAGAAGAGGTGGCAAGAATACACAGAAGAATTGTACAAAAAATATCTTCACAACCCAGATAATCACAATGGTGTGATCACTCACCTAGAGCCAGTCATCCTGGAATGTGAAGTCAAGTGGAACTTAGGAAGCATCACTACGAACGAAGCTAGTGGAGGTGATGAAATTCCAGTTGAGCTATTTCAAATCCTAAAAGATGATGCTGTGAAAGTGCTGCACTCAACACACCAGCAAATTTGGAAAACTCAGCAGTGGCCACAGGACTGGAAAAGGTCAGTTTTCATTCTAATCCCAAAGGAAGACAATGCCAAAGAATGCTCAAACTACTGCACAATTGCACTCATCTCACATGCTAGTAAAGTAATGCTCAAAATTCTCCAAGCCAGGCTTCAGCAATATGTGAACCGTGAACTTCCAGATGTTTGAGCTGGTTTTAGAGAAGGCAGAGGTACCAGAGATCAAATTGCCAACATCCGCTGGATCATCAAAAAAGCAATTGACTATGCCAAAGCCTTTGACTGTGTGGATCACAATAAACTGTGGAAAATTCTGAAAGAGATGGAAATACCAGACCACCTGACCTGCCTCTTGAGAAATCTGTATGCAGGTCAGGAAGCAACAGTTAGAACTGGACATGGCACAACAGACTGGTTCCAAAAAGGAAAAGGAGTATGTCAAGGCTGTATATTATCACCCTGCTTATTTAACTTATATGCAGAGTACATCATGAGAAAGGCTGGGCTGGATGAAGTGCAGGCTGGAATCAAGATTGCCGGGAGAAATATCAATAACTTCAGATATGCAGATGACACCACCCTTATGGCAGAAAGTAAAGAAGAATTAAAGAGCCTCTTGATGAAAGTGAAAGAGGAGAGTGAAAAAGTTGGCTTAAAACTCAACACTCAGAAAACTAAGATCATGGCATCTAGTCCCATCACTTCATAGCAAATAGATGGGGAAACAGTGGAAACGGTGGCAGACTTCATTTTTTGGGGCTCCAGAATCACAGCAGATGGTGACTGCAGCCATGAAATTAAAAGACACTTGCTCCTAGGAAGGAAAGTTATGACCAACCTACACAGCAGATTAAAGAGCAGAGACATTACTTTGCCAACAAAGGTTTGTCTACTCAAGGCTATGGTTTTTCCAGTAGTCATGTATGGATGTGAGAGTTGTACTATAAAGAAAGCTGAGCACCAAAGAATTGATGCTTTTGAACTGTGGTGTTGGAGAAGACTCTTGAGAGTCCCTTGGACTGCAAGGAGATCCAACCAGTGCATCCTAAAGGAGATCAGTCCTGAGTGTTCATTGGAAGGACTAATGTTGAAACTCCAATACTTTGGCTACCTGATGGGAAGAGCTGACTCATTTCAAAAGACCCTGATGCTTGGAAAGATTGAAGGCAGGAAAAGAAGGGGACGACAGAGCATGAGATGGCTGGGTGGCATCACCGACTCAATGGACATGAGTTTGGGTAAACCCTGGGAATTGGTGATGGATAGGGAGGCCTGGCCTGCTGCGGTCCATGAGGTCACAAAGAGTCGGACCTGACTGAGCAACTGGACTGAACTGAACTGAGTAAGTCATTAGCAAAAAGTATAAAGCAAGAAATGTGCATTAAAATGATCTATAACATAACAACATTTATTTATTAAGAATGTATTCCAATATCAAATGCAAATTTCAATAATGTGAAAACTGAAATTACATTTGGAGCAATCTATATGACTTCAGCTTTTTTTAAGATTCTGCATATAAGTGAGATCATGCAATATTTGTCCTTTTTGGTCTGGCATTCACTGGCATAATACCTTCAAGTTCCATCCATGTTGTCACAAATAGCAGGATTTTCTTCTTTTTATGGCCAAATAATATGGTGGCACTAGTGCTAAAGCACCTGCGTGCCAATGGAGGAGACATAAGAGACACAGGTTCGAGACCTGGGTTAGGAAGATCCCCTGGAGAAGGGAATGGCAACCCACTCCAGTATTCTTGCCTGGAGAATCCCATGGACAGAGGAGCCTGGCAGGCTATTTTCGCTAGGGAGACAGTGTTGGACACAACTAAAGCGACTTAGTAGAAAGTTTCATTTTTGTATACACTAGCAGTACGGTAGTGTAACATTGTGCTAAGTCACTTTAGTTGTGTCTGACTCTGCCCCACTAGGGGACCTAGTCCGTGGGGTCTCAAAGAATCAGACAGGACTGAGCAACTTTCACTTCACTTTACTATATTGTATACACACACACAGACACAATTTTTTGTACCATTGTAAATATTCTTCCTCGGCATTAAGCTTCTGTTCTGAAAATGAGAATTCTAAATTATGTTCAGAGATAGTTAGAAAACTTCTATTAAAATCTTAAAAAGTAAAGGAGCTTCAAACTGACTTTTGAAACTTTTGGTAATTATAGTTCTTAAAAATAAACTCTGCATATGAAAATACGTTATTATTTATTTCTACAAAAACAAGGAAGGAATTGAACAAATTAGATGACGGTAGTATGGTGAACAGAATTTAAGTCTGAAATTCTGTAGTTGTGTTTTGAAATATTTCAACTTGTGAGAAGAACCTTTTTATGGACTTCTTCTTCAGAATGGAATGCAATAAAATTAAGAAGACCTGTGACGTTGCAGCATCTAAATGTGGGAAAAGATTAAAATAATTGCAAAAATAGAGAAAACTTATTTGATGTGTCTGGATTCCTAAAAATATTGAAAAAGGAAGCACTCTGAATGAAGGGTAGAAGGTAGTATGTTTAAATAGTTAGAATAAGATATTTATAAAGTTCAATAAACTCCCTTAATACTATCCTTCATTGAGCAGAATTTACTCTGAAATTAAAAAATACCTCAGGAACTTTAGAGCAAGTATTTTCTAAGGTAAAAAATTTATGGTCAACAGACAAAAGTCAATTAAGGTTTTTAAAATGTCAAACTTATTAACCACTAAAAAATGCAACTTTAAGGAAGACTGCAGGCAATTTTGTGGACAAAAACTAAAATAATAAGACCATTAAAAGTTACACTCTTCATAAACTTTCCAGTGTTTTGATATTAGATCAAGGTATAACTTTAAATGGTAATATTACAGAAATAGGTACCAAGAATAATTATTCTCATGCTATTTTTAGTATTTATATAACTTGTCTCTTGAGGAACCTGTATGCAGGTCAGGAAGCAACAGTTAGAACTGGACATGGAACAACAGACTGGTTCCAAATAGGAAAAGGAGTATGTCAAGTCTGTATATTGTCACCCTGCTTATTTAACTTATATGCAGAGTACATCATGAGAAAGGCTGGGCTGGAAGAAACACAAGCTGGAATCAAGATTGCCGGGAGAAATATCAATAACCTCAGATACGCGGATGACACCACCCTTATGGCAGAAAGTGAAGAAGAACAAAAGAGCCTCTTGATGAAGGTGAAAGAGGAGAGTGAAAAAGTTGGCTTAAAGCTCAACGTTCAGAAAACTAAGATCATGGCATCTGGTCCCATCACTTCATGGGAAATAGATGGAGAAACAGTGGAAACGGTGTCAGACTTTATTTTTTTGGGCTCCAAAATCACTGCTGATGGTGATTGCAGCCATGAAATTAAGACGCTTACTCCTTGGAAGGAAGGTTATGGCCAACCTAGATAGCATATTTAAAAGCAGAGACATTACTTTGCCAACCAAAGTACGTCTAGTCAAGGCTATGGTTTTTCCAGTGGTCATGTATGGATGTGAGAGCTGGACAGTGAAGAAAGCTGAGCGCCGAAGAATTGATGCTTTTGAACTGTGGTGTTGGAGAAGACTCTTGAGTGTCCCTTGGACTGCAAGGAGATCCAATCAATCCATCCTAAAAGAGATCAATCCTGGGTGTTCATTGGAAGGTCCGATGTTGAAGCTGAAACTCCAATACTTTGGCCACCTCATGCGAAGGGTTGACTCATTGGAAAAGACCCTAATGCTGGGTAGGATTGGGGGCGGGAGGAGAAGGGGACGACAGAGGATGAGATGGTTGGATGGCATCACCGACTTGATGGACATGGGTTTGGGTAGACTCCGGGAGTTGGTGATGGACAGAGAGGCCTGGCATGCTGCAATTCATGGGGTCGCAAAGAGTCGGACACGACTGAGCAACTGAACTGAGCTGAATCGTAAAAGTGTTTTTAAGCTTTATATGAATATATATTATTTTGAATTTTTAGACAAAATTTAAAAAATATTTTTGAATAGAATTATTTTATAGACCAAGCAATATATATATGTATATAAAATAATTGTGTAGGCCTGGAGTACTGACATGGAGCTTCCCAGGTAGCACTAGTGGTAAAAGAACCTGCCTGCAAATGCAGGTAGACATAAGAGACATGGGTTCGATCCCTGGGTCACGAAGATCCCCTGGAGTAGGGCACAGCAACCCCCTCCAGTATTCTTGCCTAGAGAATCCCCATGGATAGGAGAGCCTGGCGGGCTGCCATCCATAGGGTCCCAGAGAGTCAGACACGACTGAAGCGAGTTAGCATGCACGCACGCACAGAGTGTTTCCATAGCCCCAATGCCCACCACCATCACCAAAGGCAAGCTCAACAGCTATGACCTCCAGGTCCTGCTTCATCTGACCTGGAGGAGTCTGGACACTGTGTCGACTTTTGAAACCTTGAACTCAGTCTGTACTTCAGAGAGAAACAAAGAGAGGCCCAGAAGACTGGTTGTCCATAGAATTGTAGCTTGATGCTTAGGTATAGATTTTGTATTTCTAATTTGCTGCTTAAACAGTAATTTCAAGCAAAAACAAGTAGCCAAGTTAAAAATAATCATCATTCCCTTTAATTTCTCCCCTTTTTTTTCAGTCTTTAACCTGTCCTCATGTTCCTGGTTTAACAAAATTTGAATAGAATCATATTAGGTCTATGGGGGAAGAGGTTGAGCTAAGAGAGAGAATCCTCATTTTCCGTACAGAAAATCATTATTCAGTAGGTAATGTCTAAAAGTTTTTAAAATAATCAAAAAACATTATAAATGTATTATATTAATATGGAAATAAATAATAAAAGATACTTCTAAAATGGTTGAAAGTGGGAATGGATTTGGGGCTGAGGGAGAGAGAAGTTGGTAGTAAAAGTTTTGTTATTGTATCTGTGTTTTAAAATTTTGAACATGTGTTGTCTTGATTTTTAAAAAGCAAACAAGGTTAAGTTTTTATAAAGTACCTGATACACATAGTAAGAAATTGAATTTTCCTTTCCCTGTCATTCCCAATTTTCACAAATCTCTATTTATGCATCTAATTTCCTCCTGTTTTCTGGCAATTTCTGTATAAGAAATTATTAATTCACTATGATCTTGAGGCCATGCAGGCTGACCTAGATAATCTTGGAATTTCTATGAAAGGTTATCTATTGGGTAAGTTTCAATCCCTTTTCCACTCAAAATTTTGCTAACTGAGAGCATTTTTACAAATATACAGTTGATTGGAATCTGGAAAAGTAGTAATAGGCTTTTTGATGTTCTTATTGGGCATTTCCAATACCATACACTATAATTAATTAATTTGAAAGGTTACTTCCTGCTCCCAGATATTCTTCTCACCATGTTAAAAGAAAACAGAGAGCACCCTCCTCTAGTTTCTCTTGCTGGAAATGAGACTTATGGAGGCATTATTACAAATCAAGGTCAGTGGTGGGTGGAAATTCTAGGATTCAATGAAAGAAGTTGTGGCCAAGAGTAAGCTTGTTCATGAAACATTTTTTTTTACTAATCCTTCTCCTTCCTCTAGTTTCTGGGTAAACAAGTTAAGAATGTTGTGGGCTGGTCCCTTGGTTTCTCTGCAATACCCTGTCTGGACTCTAATTACTGAAATTCGCACGTCACTGTCTATACGTTTGTCCGGAGGCCTGCTGGAGCTGTTGTGACTTGCTCATTCCCAGTATTCAAATCTGCCAGCTGTTGTGTCAACACTTGAAGGTCAAGTCTCTGATCACGCTGGCCAGGCTCACTGTTTACTATTGGCAATATAATCTCTTTCACTGTGATCAGACCTCAGATCAGCCTCTGTCCCAAACAGGCTTGATCAGCGGTGAAAAGTAGAACACTTCATGTTGCAATTGGCAGCAGAGTAGACATAGGGTCATGTTAGGGTCTGGATAGAGTTTCCCAGCAGGTTGAAAATGGTATCAAGTAAAAAATGTGAGTTGATATTGAGGGTGATTATCCATTACCAGCCTACTCCAGCCTCTCCTATAAGAGAAAGAAAGTAACTGATCATAATCACAGTACATTCACCAAGGATTATAGGGGGTCCAGACAGGCTGGGTTTAAGTGCTTTTTCTGTCTTATCTCATTTAGTCCTCATCATATCCGTAGGTGGTATTTCCTTTCCATGGGATTAAACAAAAGAAGGCCCTAAACACTTAACACAATGTCTGAAAATGCATAAGGAACTATTAGTTTACTGTCTTCACTGGTCATCAATAAAGATGCATCGATGTGTTGTGATTATAAAGCTGAGTCTTTTAAAATCCTACCATTCAAGGTAGACCTTTTCCGTCGAGGAAAGAATGCAAGTGGTAGAATGCCAAACTCTCAAGCAAGTGTACGTTTCCCTATTTTGGTGGTCAGTAATCTAAACAAGTGAGGGCAAGACAAAAGAAAATTTTCAATACCAGTCCTTGTTCCTGAAGTGCATCCTGTATCTAGGTATTGATTACATGCAATTTCCCTGGGCCAGTGCCTCCCCCGTCTAACACCAACGTTTTTTCTCAGTGACCAGACATTAAATCTCAAAGCCTCAAGTGTCCAAGGAGGGGATGGGATGCTGGGGCAGACGGTGGGAACACTTGGTTCAAAAGGAGGTGAAGCTTGATAGCAAAGATGTTATAGAGGAAATTCCGGCATCAAACTAAATGCCCTTTAATACCACGTCTTACTCTGAGAGTTTATGATGTTAAGAACACATGTTGATAACATTATTAAAGGATTAAAGTAAAGACTCTATCACTGTATTGCTAAGTGTACATTTTGGAAGTAAATCTTAATGAATCCCTATATTTAACTAAAACCTTTAACTTTGAAAACAATTGCCTTAAAAATAGACACTAAAAAGTTCAGCATTACAGTCCTGAGTGGCTACAGTTGGGGTGGACAAGGGGCATGGCAGAAGAGTGTGATTAAATCACGGCTTTGGTAGAGGCAGATAGGACAAGGATTAAAACATGACCTTGAGTCCAGCTAGCTGTGTGATCTTGAGAAAGAGGTGAAATCATCCCTTTACTTTTGGGTCAGTAAAATGAGATACTTCCAAGAGTCTTTATGGGGATTACATGAGATTACATGTATAAAACACTCAACACATATTAGATACTAAATAAGTGACAATTATAATGAAAATAATAAAGGAGAATGAGGAGACCCAGAAAGTACCTTAAACTTCGTAAATTCTGAACAACAGAGGAGGAATTTTCAAGTCACTTAGCATAAATAGTTTTCTCATTTTGCCAAAATTTCAAGCATGCCTAACCCCTCCTATCCTCACAAAACAGCTCAGAAAAATGCAATCCTGTATGAGAAAGAGCTTCCCAGGTGGCTCAGAGGTAAAGAACATGCCTGTGATGCAGGAGATATAGGCTCAATCCCTGGGTTGGGAAGATCCCCTAGAGAAGGCAATGGCACCCCACTCCAGTACTCTTGCCTGGAGAATCCCATGGACAGAAGAGCTTGGCAGGCTGCAGTCCCTGGGGTCGCAAAGAGTCAGACACGACTGAGTGACTAAACAACAACACAAGAAAAATAGAGGGGTGCATTAAGTGCTCCTCATATAAGTAACACCTCAATAAACAGAACAAGCAGAACAGGAACCACATGTAGCATTAACAGCATTCCCTGTAGGAAATAATCAGTGTTTCTAAGTTGCCTAGAGGACAACAGGGATGTGGAAGTCACTGATGCAAATTCCATGGAATTTGGAAATTATCCCTAGTTAATGTACAAAGGGAAACTAACCATTTCAGTGAGTCTGGATGATTACAATAAACACAGATGACAAACACTAGGAGACACAAAATCTGGAGACGGACAGTTAAGGGATTCCAGACCACATAAGGCAGAGAAATGACCGAATCCCCAAAGAGGAGGAACTGGATGTTAACACCACGCCCACCCTTTCATCTTGTGTTACACCATTAACTTACAGTGAATTCTCATATTGTACTATATTCAATCATCCTCAATGATTCCTCTCACTAAAAAGCCCCTTCTGTTACTGTTAATGACACCTGGAATAGCTGAACCCCCAACTGACATTTTAATATCAGTCTGAGGATGGACAGTCCAAGCTCAGCAGACTCCCCATTTTAGTAAAGCGTGGTTTTCATAGGGTTTAATCAAATCTGGGTGTGCTAAGTGTTTTATTTCATACCAATTTGTGTCTTCAATCTCAATACTACCTTTGTAAGTACATAAGGTAACTGATGACTCAGCAGGTAAAGAATCCGCCTGCAGTGCAGGAGACCCAGGAGATCCGGGTTTGATCCCTGGGTTGGGAAGATCCCCTGGAGAAGGAAATGGCAATCTCTCCAGTATTCTTGCCTGGAGAATCCTGTGGACAGAGGAGCCTGGCGGGCTACAGTTCAATGGGTTATGAAGAGTCAGACACAACTGAGTGACTAAGCACAGGGAAAGTGGTGTCAAACCAGTTTACATATGACAGAATTGTGCTTCTTGGCATTTTAGTTAATTTATCAAGTTTACAGAGTTTATATTAGAACTGCCAGCAAAATCCAGGCAAAGTCCAGTAAAATGAAATCCCAGGACCTCTCCTCTTTACCACATAACCTTCTGAGAAATACTTTGGTGAATAATATGGTGCTTTTATTTGCTTCTGCTTTCAAAATGTTACATCTCAAAATCCAGTGTGGATTTAAGTCTACTATATGTTGAATGGGCTTCCCAGGTAGCTCAATGGTAAAGAAACTGTCTGACAATGCAGGAAACATACTGAGATGTGGGTTCAATCCCTGTGTTGGGAAGATCCCCTGGAGAAGGAAATGGCAACCCACTCCAGGATTCTTGCCTGGAGAATCCCATGGAGAGGAGCCTGACAGCCTACAGTCCATGGGGGTCATAAAACAATTGAACATGACTTAGCGGTAAACAGCAACAACAACAAATGTGTTGAATATTTAATCTCTGAACTGTGAAAAGCCTTGTGATATCCTAAGACAAAAATCATTTGGAAAGGAAATGATGAATGAGTTGTGTCTTTAAAATATTCATTTCACACGAGGAAATGTTTTAGAGTTAAGACTCCACACTAATACACTACAGAGAATATTAATATCAATAACTCTTCAGGATGGAGTTAAAGCTGAAATTTAAACCCAGTGTAGCCCTAAAATTTCTATGAGTAACATTTATTGCAGCAGACATACTCAGTCACATTCTGAAACTTGTGACTTGTTAAATTGGAGTGTGTGTGTATCTCTCCAGACAGGCTAAGAAATGGAAGTGTAATATAGTTTTCACATGTTATGTGTGAAAATGTTCTCCTTTTGGTTGGTTGGTTGGTTATGGAGATTTTGAATTCACAGGCCCTGACATCTGCAGATATATGTACATTTGCAGATGGTAATTGGAGCCTTACCCGCCACCACCTGTCCCAGTATCTTCATCTTTTGTTTATCTTTGCAGGGCTCACGGGGAGGAAGAAGAGGCTGCTGTACTGACACATTCTCAGGTCTGACTCTGTCTTCCCTGTTGTTTTGAACCCGCTGCCTTTGGGTTGAGAAAGGTTAGAGTGGGTCTCATCTCCCCTCCCGAAAGATGTTGTGAAGATGTCAGCCCTGAGGGAGTAAGCTGGGTGGTCGAGATTGAGTCAGTCATTTTGTGTAAGGAGCAATAGGAGCGTGTCATCAGGGCAAGGTCTTTGATACCCTTCATCAATTCTGTCCTTTCTGAGTTGCCTTTTAACGATGCTGGTAGAACAACTGCTTTAAATGACTTATTGAATTTTCCAGCCCAGGAGGAGCTTAGGGATTATTGAATGTCATTTCTATCATTTTATGGAAATAAGAGGCCCAGAGAAGTGACATGCTTTTCCCAAGGCCACATAACTAGTAGTGACAACTGAACTGGGAAGTAAGTTTATTGCCACCCTTTTGCTTTAAACTCTGCCTTCCATGTCCAGGCAAATGAATGACTGAGCTGAGGTGATCAGCAGTTTTTTTTGATTGAACTGGTATAATCAATTAAAATTCCTGCTTCTAGGGTTTATTTTTCAGTTGAACTACAATGCTGGTGAACAGACTTGAAGCTGATTAAGCATTTTCGATTCAATTCTTTCTGGATTCCTTGGGCCATTCTCTCATCTGAGCCCTAGAACATTTTATTCCTTAAAAAACGCAATTAGGCATGCCATGTAAAATGTATAGTCTTGTGTGATTATAGGAATTTTGCCATTATATATTCTCAGCAAAAGATGATTTTATTATGTAGAACTGAATTGGAGTCATGTAAATGGAAAACAGTTTTTTAAAAACATCAAGAAAGAACCACCGCTGCAAACAATGTGATAACATCTACATCACATAAATATTGGGTTTTGACTAAGACTTAGTGTTCTTTGGAACTCAGAATAAGGAATCCGTGAAGGAAATAATCCAGCACCACCTTAAAATTTCTCAAGCGTGTCTCAGGGAAAAATGCTGTTAACAAGCATTCTGATAATCATCATAAAATAATAGATTTCTTTCAGTTGTAAGACAAAGAAATTTGTGTCAACAAAGATGGGATATTGGATATAAAGACTGATATTTTTTTCTGTAGCTTCTGGCCTGCTGTTTTAAAAGTCAGTTCAGTTCAGTTCAGTTCAGTCGCTCAGTCGTGTCTGACTCTTTGTGACCCCATGAATTGCAGCACGCCAGGCCTCTCTGTCCATCACCAACTCCCGGAGTCTACCCAAACCCATGTCCATTGAGTCAGTGATGCCATCCAACCATCTCATCCTCTGTCGTCCCCTTCTCCTCCCGCCCCCAATACTACCCAGCATTAGGGTCTTTTCCAATGAGTCAGCTCTTCCCATGAGGTGGGCTAAGTATTGGAGTTTCAGCTTCAACATCAGTCCTTTCAATGAACACCCAGGATTGATCTCCTTTAGGATGGATTGATTGGATCTCCTTGCAGTCCAAGGGACTCTCAAGAGTCTTCTCCAACACCACAGTTCAAAAGCATCAATTCTGCAGCACTCAGCTTTCTTCACTGTCCAACTCTCACATCCATACATGACCACTGGAAAAACCATAGCTTTGACTAGATGGACTTTTGTTGGCAAAGTAATGTCTCTGCTTTTAAATATGCTGTCTAGGTTGGTCATAACCTTCCTTCCAAGGAGTAAGCGTCTTTTAATTTCATGGCTGCAATCACCATCAGCAGTGATCTTGGAGCCCAAAAAAATAAAGTCTGACACTGTTTCCACTGTTTCCCCATCTATTTCCCATGAAGTGATGGGACCAGATGCTATGATCTTAGTTTTCTGAACGTTGAGCTTTAAGCCAACTTTTTCACTCTCCTCTTTCATTTTCATCAAGAGGCTCTTTAGTTTTTCTTCGCTTTCTGCCATAAGGGTGGTGTCATCTGCATATCTGAGGTTATTGATATTTCTCCTGGCAATCTTGATTCCAGCTTGTGCTTCATCCAGCCCAGCCTTTCTCATGATGTACTCTGCATATAAGTAAATAAGCAGGGTGACAATATACAGCATTGATGTACTCCTTTTCCTATTTGGAACCAGTCTGTTGTTCCATGTCCAGTTCTAACTGTTGCTTCCTGACCTGCATACAGGTTTCTCAAGAGACAGGTCAGATGGTCTGGTATTCCCATCTCTTTCAGAATTTTCCACAGTTTATTGTGATCCACACAGTCCAAGGCTTTGGCATAGTCAATAAAAGTCAAGAAGTGTATTTTTCATTCACAGCCATAGCAAGGTATAATGGAATCAATCATAAAATTGTTTAAACAAAGGCATTTATGAAAGCATGCAAAACTGATGCAAAGAAAGGTAGATCATCAGTGTGTCTACCATAAACATTTATTGCATCTACGTACATGTACATATGTTTCAATTATAGCCACATTGATAGAGTTTTTGTTTAATCTTCTATTTTCAGCAGCAAGTTCATTCTTTGTTTCATGCCAAGTTCCTTTTAGGATTTCCATGTGACATGTATTAGCATTTTTGGCTTCAAAAGTACCTCTAATGAACCATTTACAATTTTTTTAAGAGTGCTTAAAAAATTAGGCTGTGACAGTTATCCAAAACATAATTTGATATTCTGTTTAATTATTTAATACGTTATTTAAAAATTGAAGTGTGGCCTCTGGTTGGTTGGTTGATACAGTACCATTAAGGTGGATTTGAAGCCCCTTCAAGACTATAATTATCAGCTGCATCCTTCATGGTTGGGATTTAGAAATTAGATTGTGTTCTAATAAAATGCAAATTCAAAAATGTCAACTTCAGTGTTTTATAAAAAATATATCCTTAAAATATTACTAAACAGCTACATCTTTAAAAAATAATTACTAAGCTAAGGAAATAAAGTCTTCTAAATAAAGTATTCTATAAAATATTCTATTAAAGTGAAAATGGACTAATCCATATAGTGCTGCTTACTATATTTATGTGCATTCACATTGATAGCCCATTTTCATATTTTCAAGAAAAATACATGATTCTGTTTTACAAAAATATTTGTTTACCTAACATGGTTCAAATCTGCAATAATGGTGGGTCTTTAAGCAAACCTCACGATTGTTCTCAGTCTCTTCTAACAAAGGATGATCGAACATCATGACAGAACTTCACAACTCTCTTTATAGGAGAAAAATGAAAGTGACGAACAGCTCTCTCTGCAGTGGGTTATCCAATTGTGCTTCTTTTTGTGAAACAAAAAACTGCATTTTTTTCTGGGAGTATCACAAATGGAAATGATAATGGAAATATAAAGCAGCTTAGGTAAATATCTTTTTTTAAATTAGAGTATAATTGCTTTACGATGTTGTGTTAGTTTCTGCTGTACAGTGAAGTGAATCAGCTGTAAGTATACATATATCCCTTCCCTCCTGAGGCTCCCTCCCACCCGTATACCACCTCTAGGTCATCACAGAGCACCAATCTGAACTCCCTGTGCCATACAGCAGCTTCCCACTAGCTATCTATTTTACAAACATTAGTGTACATATGTCAATCCTAATCTCCCAATTTGACCCACCTTCCCCTCCCCCTCCATGTCCACATGTACGTATCTATGTTAAATATCTTTTGAAGAGTACTCTGAAGACCTCTACATTAGACTTACCTGTCATTTAAAAATGCAAATTATTGGCTAGTCTCAGACTTATGAAATCAGAGGGTTCTCTAAAATTTGAAAACCAGTGATTGAGATGCTTAACTATATCTATATTTTTTCTCTAAAAAAGAATAAGTATGTGTGTGTGTGTATACATATATACATATATGTATATATACATAACTGAATCACTGTGCTGTACAACTAAAACTAACATGACATTGTAAATTAACAATACTTCAATTTTTAAAAAATAAATTAAAAAAGTCTTCCCTAATCCTCAAAATCAGATAACTGTATTTTTCTTTCACTTCATAACCCTTACATAATTACTGCTGAGACAGCAAGGGCTGTGTCTTCTCTGCTGTGTTCTCAAAGCTTAGCACAGTAACTGACACCTGGCAAACCCTTAAGAAACTCTGTTGAATAAGTAAATGACTAATTAATATAACATAGAACGCTGGCCACAGTGAAGCAGAATTCTTGATGATAATTCAATTTCCCGAGTCACAGACAAAAATGATTTTAAATAAGTAGTGACTCCTTCCCTCTCCCACCACTTATGTCACCACTCCTTTGGAGAGGAGAGTGTTCTTTTAACTATAATTTTCCAATCCGCCACATTTAAAACTGAACGGTCATGTCAGCAGTGATGTTGAAGCATGTCTACATCTCTATAATCATTCAAGCCAAATGCTTTTGCTGATTCAGGTTTAGAACAGAAAGTCTCCTACACCCTTGGCATTGAAATCAAGAATGCTCTTAAGAGAAGGAGCTAAAAATGCAAGACAAGAGAAGTTCCATACAGTGAAGTGGTCGATTAAGGGTTAAGGGAAATGGAAGAAGCTGCAGACACTAGAGGGCTTCCCTTGTGGGTCAGCTGGTAAACAGTCAGCCTGCAATGTAGGAGACCTGGGTTCAACTGCTGGGTTGGAAAGATCCCCTGGAGAAGGGAAAGGCTACCCACTCCAGTATTCTGGCCTGGAGAATTCCATGGACTATACAGTCCATGGGGTCACAAAGAGTCAGACACGACTGAGTGACTTTATTTTTGTTTCACAGACACTAGAAACCTTGTATAATTATTTGAGGTTAAGTCCCAAAATCAGTTAGAAAACCATAGTTAAAGAGTTTTGAAAATTTTTGGCCAAGCCTTCAAGATTAAGGGGCATATTTTATTTACTTGAATATAGAGTACAGTTTGTGTTAAAAGCATCACCCCTTAAAGTGAGAGAGCGTGAAGGGACTTTTCTGGTGATCCAGGGGTTAAGACACTGTGTTCCATTGCAGGGTGCACAGGTTCCAACCCCGTCAGGGAACTAAGATCCCACATGCCATGCAGCATGAAGAAAAAAAATAGACGGAAAACAAAACAAACAAACAAAAACAAAAATGGAGAGCATGGAGGGCTGATCTGGGAAAATGACCCCAGTGCACCTGCCCTTATATTTATCGCATAAACCACCCTTCTGGGATAGAAAGGAGCCCAGAGAGGGAGATTTCTAGAACAGGTCTTAATTTAAATGATACATTTAGTAACAATGTTCCAGGCTCAGAAGCCTAGAGCATGACTGTCTGGAAGTCAGTGACCACAGCATCTTTACCTTAGCACCCCCTCCCCACCCCCAACCAAGAGCTCTTGCTCATTCAAGGCAGGAGCTACTTGGTCAAGCTCTGTTGAATGTTGAATACAAACAAAAAGAAAACTCAAACAGAAAAAAGAATAGAGAATTTTAAATAATTGATCCTTCTATCATTGAAATTTCCTCTTGAGTATTATACTAAATTCTAGACTGACACTAAAATTACCTATACTAAACTACAGACCCAGATGGGGCAAGAAGGGTGAATATGGACAAGACCAGGCAGGGTCTGAAGCCAGAGTGTAGAGTGGGAGACTGACCACTGGGAAGACATGTACAGTTGCTGAGATCAGAAACAAGTAGAGTTGATTGAGACTTCTCTTCCTCGTCTAAAGGACTGGCTGAGTTGAAGATTTTCAAGTGGGATTTGAATCATTGGCCGAAGAAGGTTGGTAAATGTTTAAAGGGACTAAGACATAAGAAAGCTTACACAGTTTGACTTGTAGAACCTTCCTCCTTCCGCACCCAGATTAATAACTCCCAGGAAGGGCCAGATTCATGGGCATACAACCTTATACAGCTTGAGGGGCTCTGTGCTTGCTTCAGTGCTCTGCTATTGCCATCTTGAAATTCTCCAGAATTTTATTTTAGAACTTTTAATGGATAAGCAAGGCTCTGTGGGGCAATGGAGTGTGCACATGAGCAGAGAGGATATGCACAAGCAGCATGTCTGCCACCTCATTTGCATATAGTGTTTAAGACGCCCCATAAGCACAGACTTCTGAGGGACCCACCACACGGGCAAGTTCAGCAAGACTGAAAGTTGAGTACCAGTAATATTAAAACTGAGTAATCCAAGGGTGCTGACAGCCCAAGTCTGCACTTTCAGCCTGAACCAGAACGTGCTTTGAACAGAAAAAAAGCAATGCGATTCTAAGAAGCATCAGCAATTTAAGAATCCCGTCGTTTTTCATTCATGTTATTCTCCTGCTTTAGCCAAACACTTTCGCCAAAAATGATGACATAGGAGGAAAGGGAGAGATAGGGCTACGCATATTCCTTCTTTCCTTTCCTTTTTACTCAGCTGAAAGGTAGAGAGTGTGGGCACAATGTGTATATATCAAGACATGATGTAAACACAGCACAGCATTTCCATTCTTTTGATAAGAACAAAATATAAAAGTATGTGCGTGCGTGCTGAATTGCTTCAGTCGTGTCCAAACCTTTGTCACCCTATGGGCTGTAGCCCACCAGGCTCCTGTGTCCATGGGGATTCTCCAGGCAAGAATACTAGAGTGGGTTGTCATGCCTTCCTCCAGATATATGCACATACAATCTACAAATTATAAATTGTCCCATTCCAATGATTGTGAATATGATCTTATATTTATGCTTAAAACTGACATTGTACGATATAAAAATGAATGGTAAAATTCATGCAAATAATTTAAAATTTTAATATCTTTCTACTTATAATGACATTGAGTAAAAATAAAAAACAGCATGACAAATCAAGAAAGAAGCCACAGAAGGAAAAAAATGTCTTTTAATACCTTTAATATCATTTTACCCCTGCTCTTTCTTACTTTCTTTCTTTTTCTTTAGTTGAAGTATGGTTGATTGACAATGTAGTGTTAGTTTCAGGTGTATAGCAAAGTGATTCAGTTATATATCAGTTATATATATATATTTATATATATTATATATATATTCTTTTCCAATTTTTTTCCCTTATTGGTTATTATAAAATATTGAGTATAGTTCTCCCCACTGCTTTTTCTTTCTTTTTTTAATTTATTTTAATTGGAGGCTAATTACTTTACAATATTGTGGTGGGTTTTGCCATACATTGACATGAATCAGCCATGGGTGTACATGTGTTCCCCATCCTCCCTCTCCACCTCCCTCCCCATCCCATCCCTCAGGGTCATCCCAGTGCATCAGCCCTGAGAACCCTGTCTCATGCATTGAACCTGGACTGGCGATCTAGTTCACATATGATAATATACATGTTTCAATGCTATTCTCTCAAATCGTCCCACCCTCGCCTTCTCCCACGGAGTCCAAAAGTCTGTTCTTTACATCTGTGTCTCTTTTGCTGTCTCGCATATAGGGTCATTATTACTATCTTTCTAAATTACATATATATGTATTAATATACTGTATTGGTGTTTTTCTTTCTGACTTACTTCGCTCTCTTTAATAGGCTCCAGTTTCATCCACCTCATCAGAACTGATTCAAATGAATTCTTTTTAATGGCTGAGTAATATTCCATTGTGTATATGTACCACAGCTTTCTTATCCATTCGTCTGCTGATGGACATCTAGGTTGCTTCCATGTCCTGGCTGTTATAAACAGTGCTGCGATGAATATTGGGATACACGTGTCCCTTTCAATTCTGGTTTCCTTGATGTGTATGCCCAGCAGTGGGATTGCTGGGTTGTATGGCAGTTCTATTTCCAGCTTTTTAAGGAATCTCCACACTGCTCTCCATAGTGGCTGTACTAGTTTGCCTTCCCACCAACAGTGTAAGAGGGTTCCCTTTTCTCTACACCATCTCCAGCATTTATTGTTTATATCCAAAGGATAGCAGCCATTCTGACCAGCGTGAGATGGTACCTCACTGTGGTTTTGATTTGCATTTCTCTGATAATGAGTGATGTTGAGCATCTTTCCATGTGTTTGTTAGCCATCTGTATGTCTTCTTTGGAGAAATGTCTGTTTAGTTCTTTGGCCCACTTTTTGATTGGGTCATTTATTTTTCTGGAATTGAGCTGCAGGAGTTGCTTGTATATTTTTGAGATTAATTCTTTGTCAGTTGCTTCATTTGGTATTATTTTATCCCATTCTGAAGGCTGTCTTTTCACCTTGCTTATAGTTACCTTCGTTGTGCAAAAGCTTTTAAGTTTAATTAGGTCCCATTTGTTTATTTTTGCTTTTATTTCCATTACTCTGGGAGGTGGGTCATAGAGGATCCTGCTATGATTTACGTCAGAGAGTGTTTTGCCTATGTTTTCCTCTAGGAGTTTTACAGTTTCTGGTCTTACATTTAGATCTTTAATCCATTTTGAGTTTATTTTTGTGTATGGTGTTAGAAAGTGTTCTAGTTTTGTTCTTTTACAAGTGGTTGACCAGTTTTCCCAGCACTACTTTCTCCATTGTATATTCTTGCCTCCTTTGTCAAAGATAAGGTGTCCATAGGTGTGTGGATTTATCTCTGGGCTTTCTATTTTGTTCCATTGGTCTATGTTTCTGTCTTTGTGCCAGTACCATACTGTCTTGATGACTGTTTCTTTGTAATATAGCCTGAAGTCAGGCAGGTTGATTCCTCCAGTTCCATTCTTCTTTCTCAAGATTGCTTTGGCTATTCAAGGTTTTCTGTATTTCCATACAAATTGTGAAATTATTTGTTTTAGTGCTCTGAAAAATGCCATTGGTAGCTTGATAGGGATTGCATTGAATCTATAGATTGTTTTGGGTAGTATACTCATTTTCACTATATTGAGTCTTCCAATCCATGAACATGGTATATTTCTCCATATAGTTGTGTCATCTTTGATTTCTTTCATCAGTGTTTTATAGTTTTCTATATATAGGTCTTTTGTTTCTTTAGGTAGATTTATTCCTAAGTATTTTTCAACAAAGAGTTGTGCATTTTTATTTTGCACTGGGCCTGCATATTATATAGCTAGCCTTGCTCTCAGGCAAGTTTTCCAAGGAGTATCAGCTTGGAAAATTTTGGAAAGGAGGAATGCACAGCAGGGAACTGAAGCCTGAAAATTTTATCTTACCCCCTTCCCAGTCACAGGGCAGTTAGAGGGCATTGTCAGGAACTCTGATGAAATAGGCAGATCTGGGCTAAGGATCTGGAGCAGATCCTTAGCTATGTGGCCTTCTGAAAGTTGCCTAACCTTTCTGAGCCTCTGTTTCTCCATCTGTGAAAGTGGAAAGTAACATGCATGGGTGCTGTGAGGGCTAGACGTAACTCATGCAAAGTGTCTACTACACGGTAAGCTCTTAATATATAATAGTTATTAACACAGCTATAAAGGTTCTGTTATTTCTGGAACCCATAGGACAGTCCTTATATATGGCAGATTAAGGATTGCTTTTGCGAAAGGATTTGAAAACATACTGATTTCCTCCTGATGCCTGAAATCCCACCACCAATCCACTGCTGATTATTCTAACTCTCTTTTCCATGTGCCTATCCAGAAAAGGTATAACACAAAACCTGAGCATCTCAGTGTGAATGTAACAACAGATAGAGGAAGTATCTGCAAGAGCAGTGGAAGGTGGAGTGGACGATGTTCCTGAAAGAGAAAAGTGCCCTAGATTGAACACATGAGGGAAGAGTAGAAGAAAGGACAAAAACAAATTCCACCTTCTTGGAAGCTAGCTACATGTTAGACTTGTGATCATCAAAGTGGGCAAGCTTGAGCAAATCAAACATCTTCCAACCCATCAGTCTCAATTTCATGTAAAATAATAGGTTGATTATTGTAAAAATACCTTCACAATCTAAGATTCAAAAATTCAACAAGCATTCATCAGTGGCTTGTTCTATGTGTGACACAATGCTAGACACTTTGGGAGACACAAAAAGGAATAAAGAAATATCCCTGCCCTCAAGGAAGTCACCATTTGGAAGAAAAGATGAGATCAACACCTGCCATATATAAGGCAGGAAAGAAAAAGTGCTCTGGGGAGAACAGAGACTGAGATACAGAGAAAAGAGCAGATGTCTTTGTATTACAGAGAAAAGAGCAGATGTCTTTGTATTTTGAGCTGAGGTATGTCTTTCTCTAGGGCTTCCCAGTGGCAAAGAATTTGCCTGCAATGAAGGAGACCCAGGAGACATGAGTTCAATCCCTGGGTCGAGAAGATCCCTTGGAGTAGGAAATGGCAACCCACTCTAGTATTTTTGCCTGGAAAATCACATGGACAGAGGAGCCTGGTGGACTATAGTCCATGGGGTCACAAAGAGTCAGATGTGACAGAGTAACTGAGTGTGCACATGTCTTTCTCTTTACCCTTCCTATCCTATTCTAACATACATAAACATTTTTGTTTCGCTACATACTAGGAACTACGTTTTAGGGGGCACATAAACTGTATCAAACATTATGCCAGAAACTTTCACCTATATCACATCAGTTGATTTGTGTAAATACTGCTAGGATGAGAAAATGGACTATTAGAAGCTAAGGACTTACTAAAAGTTGTACAACTAGTGAGTATCAGAGTCAGAATTCAAACCTAGGTTAATCTGACTGCATAGACCGATTAGTCTCTTTCCATTTGTTTCTGTAAGAGCCTTCCCAAGCTTCCCCAAAGAGACTGTGAGGTTATGTTCCTTTACACCTTTGCATCTGTTCTTCCTCTGTCTAGAACAACTTTAATCTCTTGTCTCCAGGGTAAACTCCTACACATAATTTCAAACCCAACTCAGCTATTAACTCTTTTTACCTACCTCTTCAGCCCTCCAAAAGATTAATAATTCTCTATTCTCTGCTTCCAGATATCTTCTGTATGTGCTGTTATCTACTTATCATATTGTAGAGTAATTCACTTATAAATTTGTCATCAATTTTAGACAGCAAAATCTTTGAGGGATGGTTCATATCTTTTGTGTTTATATATTTAGCACATGGTAGGAGCTCAACAAATTTTTGCTAAAACACATTGAATTAGATATTCAGTTAAGGGAATTAGTATTAGGGATTAGAATTATTATTTTTTGTAAAGGACCAGAAAATAAATATTTTAAGCTTTGCAGGCTATAAAGTCTCTGTCTCAATTATTCTGCACTGCTGTTTCAGTGCAAAAACAGCCTTAGAAAGCATACTGAAAAGAATGAGCTGTGAAGTGAATGTGACTGTGTTCCAATAAGACTTTATCAATAAAAGCAGTCTGGTAGGCCAGATTTGGCATTCAGGCTGTAGTTTGCTAACCCCTGATGTACTGTATGCCATCAAGCTGGTATTAGAAGTGGGAGTAGACAAGGCCTTCCCAAGTGGAATAAGTAGCATGTGCTAATGCCCTGTAGCAGTATCCATTCAAGGAAAAACAAAGACCAGTAAGGCTGATTTATGGTGTGCAAAGAAGGGAGTCATAATAGATTCATCTGGGAAAGTGGGGTAAGACTATGGAGAGCCCCAAATGCTAGAGTAAAGTCTATTCTAAATCCAATAGGTATGGGAATGCCATTGAAATTTTTGAACAGATTGATGACCTGCAGTGACTAAACATTAGAAATTAAACTGCCCACACATGTACTAGACACACATAGATCAAGACGTTTGTAAAACAATCTAAGCAAAGGACTAGCAACAGTGAAAATGGAAAAATATGGGCAAATGTGAGAGTGACAGAGGCAAAGTCTGCAGGAATTGGTAACTGATTTCACATCAGCATGAACAGAATAAAAGATGACTTTTCTAGCCTGGTGCCTGGGAACACAGTAGACTCAGTAATAAAACGAGGAAGGGCAAGAGGAAGAACAGACTTCAGAAAAAAAAAAAGAATCAATTTGTTTCAGACATGTTAAGTCTGATTTTAATACTTGTTTTGCCTGGTCAAATCCCAAGTTTAAATTCTGTGAATTATAACAGCATTCCTTTCCAAAACCGGATTAAAATATTTCTGCCCTTTGGCAGGAAAAAGACTTATAAGTTTTTTCCAAAATATACCTTTCCATGATGTTTGATCTCTGTTTAATTTTTATTTTAAGCTCCACTTGTCCTAACAACTAAAGAATACTTAGAGTTTTCTCTCCTTCCTTGTGTCTCCTAATTTTCCAGTAATGTACTATGTAACTCAGACCACTCACTTTTGGTTCACATTTTCTCCATATAATGGGATAAATTAATGGAGACATGAATTCAATCCCTGGGTCAGGAAGATCTCCTGAGAAGGAAATGGCACCCCACTCCAGTATTTTTGCCTGAAAAATTCCATGGACAGAGGAACCAGGCAGGCTACCATCCTTGAGGTAGAAAAGAGTCAGACACGACTTAGCGACTGAGCACCCACACATGCTGGGTGGGGATTTAGGTCTTTCTGTATGCACTGCGATCATTGAGATAAGCAAAGTAAGGGTACAGTCCCATGATAAGAACACAGAAACCTAAATGTCAAGCTTGAGAGACAACTGAAATTGAATTCCAGTCAATTTGGAACATGTCCCGAAGGATAATTGATGTGGCACGTAGAAACTGAGGTCAGGAACTTGCAAATTCTGAGTCAGGTTGCAAAATCTTGGTAAGAAGCATCTGAGAGCAGAGTCAGAATGACTAAGTCGAGTCACATGGTTGAGATTCACATACAGAAACCAGGTGAGGTTGAAGGTGGAGAAGAGCAGCAGAAGGGAGAATGTCTGGATCTTAACTGACCATGAGCAACCAGGAGGTGTATACTCAGCCCAATGCAGCAATGTTTGGAGCCCTTCATGTCAGGCAACAGCAGTGGTGGTTAAGCATACAACTTAAAATGGAAAACTACATTCAACTCCCTATAACATTTAAAAAAAAAATGTAGATCCACCACTACACAACTAATAGAAAGGCCAAAACCCTGAACAGTGACAACACCAAGTGTTGGCAACAGGAACTCTCATCCATTGCTGATAAGAATGCAAAATGGTACAGCTACTTTGGAGGACACTGTGGTGGTCTTATAAAACTAAACATATTCTTATCATACGATTCAGCAATCGTGCTTCTTGGTGTTTACCCAAAGGTGTTGAAAACTTTTGTCCACCCTGAGACCTGCATGTGGATGTTTAGAGCAAATTTGGAAGCAACCATGATGTTCCTCCTTAGAAGAATGGATAAATGCTGTGTAGTGTGGTACATCCAGACCATGAAATATGATTCACCACTAAAATCAAATGAGCTGTTAAGCTATGAAAAGACACGGAAGAACTTTAAGCACATATTTAATTTTCTTAAAAGTGAAATAAGCCAATCTGAAAAGGCTACATACTATGTGATTCCAACTATATGACATTCTGGAAAAAGCAAAACTATGGAGATAGCAAAAAATATCCATGGTTGCCAGGAGGTGGCAGGGAGAGCTGGGGTTAAGTAGGAAGAGCACAGAGGAATTTCAAGGAAGTGTAACTATTCTGTGTGATAATACAGTGGGGGATACATGATATTACACATTTGTCCAAACTCACAGAATATACAGCACCAAGGGTGAATCCTAATATAAACTAGGGACTTTGGGTGATGACGTGTCAAAATAGATTCATCAACTCTAACAAATGTATCATTGTGTTAAAGATTGCTGATAATGAGTGAGGCTATTCATGTGTGGCAACAGAGAGTATATGGGAAATCACCGTACCTTCCTCTCAGTTTTGTTGTGAACTTTAAACTGCTCTAAAAAACCAAAGCCTTAATAAATTTTTTTAAAAAATCAAATATACCAAAAGAACAACAACAAAAAAGATCCTAAAAAGGATAATAAAATCAAAAGTTACAAGAAAAACTTACAAATAAAAATTGTACTACAATCTAAACAAAGTCTGTAGGTTAGTTATTAGTATTGTAACAAAGGTACTTTCTTAGTTCTGACAAATACAGTATGGCTAGGTAAGATGTTAACATTAGAAGAAGCTGAATGAAGGTAAACAGGAGCACTCTGTTGCTGTCTTTGTAACTTCTCTGTAAAATCTAAAATAATTCCAAAATTAAAAAGGCAAAAAAAAAAAAAAATCTTCACATAGCTTCCTGGATCCACCATTTACAGAGCTGAAAGATTAGTCATTGCTTAGGATGGCTTTTCTTCCAAAAGCCCTTACTGCGATGAGTCAGTCAGTTGCTCAGGGCACATAAGTAGAGACTGATGGACCTCAGTTCCAAGCCTGGCTCTGTTATTTACTAGCTGTGTGACTTGGAGCAAGTTTCCTTAACTTCCGTAAGTCTCTATTTATTTCACCTATAAAGTGAGTACACTAATACCTGCCTATTACAAAATAATCCAGGGTGCTTTGCACATTGCCTGACACATGGATAGTGCTCTTCCTGTGACAGTTAGTAGTACTGATTGATATCTGTATATCATACGTGTGTATGTCAGAATTTAACCTCTCCATGGGCAGAGCTGCCTACGTGGCACTCAGCGTATCTCATCAGTGTCCCAGATGAAACGCTACGCTTGTTTTGCTGTGTTTGGGGTTCACCAACAGAAGGTTTGTCCAGCTTTCTCTCAGAAATATGATTTTCAACTCAGCCTCTCTTTTATATTAAAGTAAGCACTGTGACCAGATGGTCCCTGTTCTGGAGTTCCAGAATGACATTAAAAATGAGTGGGCAGAGGGATTTTATTAGTCATTTGTTGGCATCAGAGCAGCCATTTCCATGAAATTATAGGACAATGACAAAATTAAAGCAGCTTAGGCTGGGCTTCGGAAAGCTGGTCTCTGTCTGCAAATACTCACAGGTCAGGAATGTGGAACAGGGGCAATAAATTGAAGAATTACTGCCTGACGATCCCAGGTCCTTTTGGCTGAGAAGCCAAGACCTCTCTGGAGTTGGGCCCTGAGGAAAATAGTCTAATGACAGGAAATACTGCCATGCTGACGGAGGCCTGCAACACCTCAGGTTTATGGTAAGCATGACGCCACCAGTGGAAGGAGGTAGGTCTTAACGGGCTATGGGAAACTGCCCATGAGCTAGATCTAGTAGGTGAAGAGAAGCAAGAATCAAACCTGGGACTTGAAGCCAGTGCATCCAGGTAGAGGGTCCTGTTCAAGTCTTCCCTAGCTGGCGGGTGCCCCGCTTACGCTTCATCACCTTGGAGCCCACCTCCTCTCTGTCCTCTCATTCCTCAATGAAGCTGCCTCCCCACCCCTTTTACCCCCTCCTCTAGACTACCTCCTCCCCCCACCCCCACCCCCTGCCCAGCTTAGGATCTCAGAAGCTAATGACAGATACAGTGGAACAAATAAATACGGTGCATAGAGACTCCAGACCTGAGTTCTGATCCTAACTCCACCACTTGCTTATGCAAAAATGGGAATGAACATCTCTCACCATTCCAGTTTTCTCACGTTGAATAGCTTCCTTTGCATTAACAACAACAAATTCCTCTCTTGGTCTGTAATTTCCATATGTGATTGTTGGGGGGTTTAAATGAAACAATATGAAAAGCATCTAGTCCCTTGCAGGCATTCAATCGACATTAATTCAGTTCAGTTGCATTCAGTCGCTCAGTCGTGTCCAATTCTTTACGACCCCATGGACTACAGCACACCAGGCCTCCCTGTCTATCACCAACTCCTGGAGTTTACTCACACTCATGTCCATTGAGTCGGTGATGCCATCCAACCATCTCATCCTCTATTGTCCCCTTATCCTGCCTTCAATCTTTCCCAGCATCAGGGTCTTTTCTAATGAGTCAGTACTTCGCATCAGGTGGCCAAAGTATTGGAGTTTCAGCTTCAGCATCAGTCCTTCCAATGGATATTCAGGACTGATTTTCTTTAGGATAGACTGGTTGGATCTCTTTGCAGTCCAAGGGACTCTCAAGAGTCTTCTCCAACACCATAGTTCAAAAGCATCAATTCTTCGGCACTCAGCTTTCTTTAGAGTCCAAATCTCACATCCATACATGACTACTGGAAAAACCATAGCTTTGACTAGACAGATCTTTGTTGGTAAAGTAATGTCTCTGATTTTTAATATACCGTCTAGATTGGTCATAGCTTTTCCTTCAGGGAGCAAGCATCATCTTTTAATTTCATGGCTGCACTCGCCATCTGCAGTGATTTTGGAGCCCACTCCCCCACCCCCCGAAAATAAAGTCTGTCACTGTTTCCACTGTTTCCCCATCTATTTGCCATGAAGTGATGGGACCAGATGCCATGATCTTAGTTTTCTGAATGTTGAGTTTTAAGCCAACTTTTTCACTCTCCATTTTCACTTTCATCAAGGGGCTCTTTAGTTCTTCTTCACTTTCTGCCATAAGGGCAGTGTCATCTGTGTATCTGAGGTTATTGGATCTACCTTCCCCTTATTATCCACTGGGGAACTTTAGGAAAATACCCAGGGACGGGAAGCATAATTTTCACTGTCATTGGCCTAAATTTTGGCCTTGCTCATAACATAGTGGAAAGTAAAATGTCTTAGAATTCCAAGGAACATTGCCTTTTGAGATTTTTTTCCAAAGCCAAGTGAATATCAAATTTGAATTGTCTGCTCTCTGAGCTCAGATTTTTTTGATAGCAACTGATTTTTATTTTTATATCAGGGTATATAGGAAGTAATTAGTGAATTGAAGGAACTTCTTTCTTAGCAACCATTTGATATTTGCTTGAATAATTTTCCAACTCTTTCCATGTATAGTTTCACTCTAAATCCACAGAAAAGAGAATAGTGAATGCATCTTGGTTGAGATCTTATGTCTCCTGAAAAGCTTTTTATGATTATCTTCAAGATATGCATCTTCTTTTCCAAAAGAAAAGACATAGAGATGATTAGAATCCGCTTCTCCTAAATATTATCCATTTCTTTAGCAGCTCTTAAAATTTCTAAAGGGGATAGAAAGCCTGCTTTTGTATATTTTGGAGAATGACAGGGAGATAAAAACCATTTACAAGTGACAAAATGATTGTATTAACTTTTCAGACTGCCTTTTCTTTAAAATCTCATGTTTGATTGATTCTTAAGTACCTTGGTTCCAAGGCAGACAAGGGTCAGTCAGCTGTTGTTCTTCTCAGACAGCATTTTAGTGGCATCAGAGTAACCATCATTTTTTGTGCGATAACTTCACCATGGAGCTCCTGTCTGCACACTTCAAATTTCTGAACTCAATAGCAATTGATTAAATGCTAACTAGACTTATTGTGGTGATCGTTTTGCAGTTTTTACAAATATCAAATCATCATGCTGTACACCTGAAGTTATATTTAAATTATACTTAAAGAAAAAAATTATAATGTATTTTTTCCTTTACCTTATATTGTACTCTGGTCTCTATTCAGCTTATAGAATAAATCATATTTTAATGTATTTGAAAATTTTTGTTAGAATGATGATTAGGTTTTGAATGAAGGAAAAACATTAAAATTTTTAAAAAATGAAAGGGCAGGTAATGAGATGTAGCAGGTAAAAGTTAAATTCAATGTGTGGTAAAAGGGAAATTGTTTTAGGATGAAGAAGAGGAAGAGAAGAATGTCATAAAAGTAAAAAAAAAATGTAGAATAAAAAACAAATATTGTATATTAACACATATATATGGAATCTAGAAAAATGATACTGATGAACCTATTTGCAGGAGTGGAGATGCAGACGTAGAGAATGGACTTGTGGACACAGTGGGAGAAAGAGAGGGTGGGACAGCTTGAGAGAATAGCATTGAAATATACACAGAACCATGTGTAAAATAGATAGTGGAAAGTTGCTGTATAACACAGGGAGCTGAACCTGGTGCCCTATGATATCCTAGAAGGGTGGGATGAGGTGGGTGGAAGGGAGGCACAAGAGGGAGGATATATACATATATATATATACTTTATAGCTGATTCACATTTTTGTATGGCAGAAACCAACACAACATTGTAAAGCAATTATCTTCCAATTAAAAATTTTAAAAAAAATAAAAAATAATAATTATAACACCAGAAAGGTATTAGAGTGGTAGATGCCCTAGGTTCTCAGTGGAGATCTACCCATGCTAGCTGTGTGATTTTTAAAGAAATTACTTAGCCTTTCTATCTTAATTTTGTTACCTATACCGGAGATGATGTGCTAATAGCATCTAATAAGGTTATAAAAGGAGTAAATAAGTTAGTGTCTATCACATAGTAAGTACCATATAAATCTTTGTTAAAGTAGAGATAATAATGGCATAGTAGGTATTTGACACAATGCATTTGTCAAAACTCATACAAATTTACAGCACAAAGAGTAAAATTTATGAACCACTCATTACATGATAGGTACTTTCTACACATTAACTTTATAACTCCAAAATAACAGGTACCAGAAAAAAATGCCACTTATAATGAATCAACTAAAACTAGGGTCTTAAGTTTCATAGTGAGGAGTAAAACCATTTTGAAAAACAAAACTAAAATTATGAAATTAACTTTATTAAGATGCACATTTAAAAAATGTATATTATGCATGTATATTCATGTGAGAGTTCTTAGAATAAACAAGTAACAAATCAACTTGGGTTTGTTTTAGCATCATTTTTGCAACCAAAACGTATGATGTCACAAAATGGCATTGTAAAAGCTTTATCTTAAAGAGGATATTTTTACAAAAAAAATTTATGACTTGCTTAATTTTCCCAATATTTCCCTTATCTTCTGATGTTCAAGTCGTTCTCTTCTGAAGAAACTGTCTTGTCACCATCCTTGTCCCCCACGAAATCCAACTAGATCACCTCACTTGTTCTTTTTCTGCCTTTGACTTCCAGGGCCTTTTTTTCCCCTCCCTGCTTCTCTGATTAACTTCATTTCATTATGTTTGGTATTATAATTAGTTGTTTAAATGCCTTCCCTTTGCCAGAAAATGATATTAAGAACTGCAACAATGTCTAAGCAAGCTTTATGTTCTCTACAGCACCTAAAGTGGTGCCTTGTGTTCAGTCAGCCTCAGTTTCCCCCTTTATAAACTAGAGGAGAGACTTCCCTGGTGGTCCAGTGGCTAAGACTGTGCTCCAATGCAGGGGGCCCAGGTTTAATGCCTGGTTCAGGAACTAGATTCCACATGCTGCAACTAGGAGTTTGTCCACCACAACTAAAGATCCCTCATGCTACAATGAAGATCAAAAATCCCATGTGCCACAACTAAGACCCAGAGCAGCCAAATAACATTAAAAAAAAAAAAAAAAACTAGAGGAGAGTAACAAAACCTGAAATTCCTACTTCAAAAATTACTATGAGAACTGATGAGACTGTCCTGTCCACCAGGCAGGGCCAGAAGACCATTGGCACTTTTCCTAATTTTCCCTGAAAATGTCAATACCTCTACTTCATAAGCCATGGCAGGGAGAGTTTAGAACTTTCCTTTTCCAAATAGAGCAGGTTAGTCAATACATTTCAACCTACATGCTCATGCCAATATCCTGACCTCTGACCTCTGAGGTGCAGCACCGAGAACAATTCTAGGACCAATGGGAGAGAGTGCCATGATGAGATAGAAATGTATGCCATGACTTTAGGATTGGGAACTGATGGTGTATGATCTGTAATCTCAAAATATTGCCACCAGCGGTTACTCAGCCCCTGAGCATGCATGCTACTTCTCACATCAAGGAGAAGAATTGATTTCCTTGCCCCTTGAATCTGGGCTGCCCTTGTAACTTGCTTTGACTGAATTTGGAGGTAGTGATATGGGACTTCAGAAGCTAAGCCTTGAAAGAGATGAACAGTTTTTGCTTCCTCCCTTTTAGAAGCCAGATGTCATCTAAGAAGTCTGACTAACCTGAGGCCACCATGTTATAAGGAAGCCCAAGATAGCCATGTGGTGAGAGAGGGGCCATGCTGAAGATCACTGAGGTGCCTGTCATCTGAGGAAAGCCTTATTGGACCTTCGGGCCCATTGAATGCAGCTGAATGACTCTAGGTGACACCATGTGGAACGAAGAGCCAGCCAGATGTGTGCTGCCCAGGCTTCTGCCCCACAGAGTTATCAAAAAATGGCTTGCCTGGTGGCTCAGACAGCAAAGAATCTGCCTGCAATGCAGGAGACCTGGGTTCAATCCCTGGGTTGGGAAGATCCCCTGGAGAAGGGAATGGTATCCACTCTAGTATTCTTGCCTGGAGAATCCCATGGACAGAAGAGCCTGGTGGGCTACAGTCCATGGGATCAAAAAAAGTCAGACACTACTGAGCGACTAACACTTTTTTTTTACACTTTTAAGTTATTTACATATTGGGATGGTTTATTGCGCATCAATAGATAACTGAAATGTGGTAGTTTGACCAGAGTTTTACTATTTCTAAATTAAAGGGTACTGGTTAGCTCTCAGAACCCTAATCCAGGTAATCTAATTCAATTGCTTAGATACTGGTATATTTTAAACCTCTCCATCAGACTCTCATGTAGAATTAGAGTTCAGAATCACTGGTCCAGGTAGAATCGTAAGTGGATACCTGAATTAGAAAGTCACACTGAGCTGAAACAGGGATAAAATTCAGAAGTCATGAACATCTAGGATTAGCTGCTACTGCTAAGTCACCTCAGTCGTGTCCGACTCTGTGCGACCCCATAGATGGCAGCCCAGCAGGATCCGCCGTCCCTGGGATTCTCCAGGCAAGAACACTGGAATGGGTTGCCATTTTCTTCTCCAATGCATGAAAGTGAAAAGTGAAAGTGGATTGGCTAGATCAACAAAATAAAACAAAAAACTTCTTAGTCATTGACAACAAGCCTCATTATGTCCGGGAAGCTGCAAAGGTACAAACTGAGAAGAACACAGCAATTAGAGATAAAGGAGGAAACCAAAAGATAAAAGAACATTCCTCTTTTTTTTCTGAACAAATATAGTTTTTCTATTTTTTTTTTTTTCTATCTCAATTTTTTCTGTGTCTGTACTAAATGAAACTTACCTGGAGTTGGGTGACAAAGGTCTGCATTGCATTGCCATTAATGTCATCCTAAGCTAACTTTGCAGTGTGTTCATGAGTCCTCTAGGTCCTTATCCTCAAACTCAGGCCCAGTATCACCTGAATTGCAGCAAAATTAGCCACACAAACAACATAATATAGATGATAGACAGACATATTTTTTTGCCAAGATTTTCAGGATTGTAATGTTGTGCCTCATATCACATTTTCAACTGAGATTTGGATAGCAAAAAGGTTTGAGAGTTTTTGGTGAAAACACAAGAGGAAGGAGCTTAAGGCCCTCCGATGTGCAGAGTGCTATTAGATATATTCGAATTACACTGGCAAGTCATTAAGGAAGTATGTATGCCAAACCACACCATCAATTTCGAGATATTGACTCTAACAGAGATGTCAATATTCTGGTCACATCCGCAGAGTTTAACCTCAACTAATGTCTGCTGACATATGACACTTTGCCTACCCTTTAAACCATTTATATCTTTGCTTTAGGCCAAATGCATTCTGTCCCTATTGACATATAATTAGCAAGTACTTGAATCTAAAACTGTAAACATAGAAGAAAGAAGGAAAGAAAGAAAAGAAAGTGCTGTTTGCATTGGAGGCATGTCTGCCTTTGAAGCTTCGTATTTCAGAAGCTGAAATAAGAGTCTCCGGTGGTTTTGATTATAACCGTTGCTATGTGGTCCTCCAGCTTTCCACGTGTCCAGTTGGCTGAATAGCGCTGATTAGTGAATGAATATGACAGAGGAAAGCCTAGAGGTCTTTCAGCCCCCGGCCACTTTCCAGGAGGGGAAGAACATGCTCTGGGCCAGGCACATTCAGTCTTCGGATGTGTTAATATGAAATACTTTCATCGCTCCAATTTCCACTCATGTGGATTTTTCCTGGCTCCAGCTCAGTGACCTGATTCTCTCATTTTCCCCCCTCTGAGAACATACTTTTTCTTAAGTTATTTTTTCTCTGAAATCCACACCGCCTCTCCCCTCTTCTCTTTTGATTTCTTATTCAGCCTGGAAACTACCTCACCAGTTGTAATTAGCCTGAATACTGGAGGGAGTGGGGAGGGCTCTCCATGGGAAATAGCTGAAATAAAGCAAGATTCCTTCTTCTAAGACTCGAGAAACCCAGACCTATGGAAGCTGATTAAATTGCTCTTTGCTTTTTTATCTATTGTAAAGCACCAAACTCCGATGAGGGCCTATTCTCTCTGTTACTTTATAAACTTAATTGATCCATACCACACATTCTTAACTTGTTAGGAAAGATATATGTTCTAAAATACTTTTCTGGACAAAGTAAAGAGCAGAAATATACAATTCTTAAGTGAAAACAGCTTTCTGGATTTTTCTATCTGTCTTTCCTGTGTGTCTATTCTAAATGAAGCTTGCCTAGAGTTGGGTGACAAAGCTCTTCATTTACTTCCCACTAATATCATCTGGCACTAATTTTGCAGTGTGTTCATGGGTCCATTAGAACTTTACAAATATTATTTCTGTGAAAAAATTATCTTTCCTATGTTTTCACAAATCAGTTTGTCATTTTTTAAAAATCATAATAGCTATGATTTCTGCATGCTCTGCTCTGTTCAGCTTTTGAACTACTTTTCTCCAACAGTCACCCCAATAACTGTGAAAGTAGTTATCAATATCCCCATTTTACAGATGAAGGTCTGAAGCTTAGAGCTAAGTATATAATAATTTGTCCAAAGGGGCACAGTTAGTGTCAGACCTGAGTTTCAAACCCAGGACTCGTTAGCTCCAAACCTTTATACTAACCACTACGTTAAATTGCCTTTCAAAAACACGCATGACCAGCTTGAAAACTGTTAAGAGGAAGAGAAAAACAATTTTCTTTTTAAGAGCAGGAAAGAAAGTAAAAGTAATGAAAAAGTTCCCTTTTTGAGCATAGTAGGAGGGTAATAGAAGAGAGCACGAAGGAGTGGCTGTTTAAACCCAGGACAGGGCAGGGCAGAAACACTTTGGTTTACACAAAGCTAATTTAATACAGGAGAGCATGTTATCTAGGTAGCCAGTTTCCAAGAATAGTTACAGGCAATGCCTGTAAAACTGTGTTGAAAAACCGGTTGCTGAATTTGATGCAAACTCCGTCTAACTCTAATAAATAAGAAATCACTGAACTGAAGTGTAATCTCCTTTATCAATTGGTAGTCTTTGGAGAAGATATTGTCTTCTCCCTCTTAATAAAGAAAGCATAAAATTCTAGTCTGCTAACATAAAATTTCATACACTTTCTCTTGACCCTTTAATAAGGATAAAAACAAGAACTGTAAAGACAGAAGCCTACTTCATCATGTTTACACATTCCCCACTGCATGCTAAGACCATCATATTTTATTCTTTTATGTATTTTTCAGATTCTAAAACTAATATCTGTATAATTATTAGATACTGATTTTAAACATCTCTGGTGATTTGTATTAGTTTATCTAAATTGATGACGACGATAATGGGCACTTGCCATGATTGCATTATTGACAGATACTCTCTTTAGTCAGACGTGACTAAAGTGACTTCGCACACGCACTCTCTTTAGATCGAGGACTCCTGATTGAACAGCCTGTTACATTGACACGAAGAATACCAGGAACTTGCTCCCTGATCTGCATAAGGTAATTATTTTGAGTGTTCAAAAGACATTTATGGTTGCAACCTCTTGGGTTTATCATTGATTTAGCTCCTGATATTTTCCAGAGCTGAGTTTCCAAAGCACCTAGAGCTGAGAGTTGGCTGGCTGGCTGGAACAGACTCCCTAAGAGGTACGTGAATGAAATCACGGGAGACCATGGTTACTGGTCAACGGACACACAGCAACCTAAGGGAAACGTAATTGTGTTTTACTTTTGAGGATCATGTCAAGAAGATCTTTCACTTTGTGACCAGGGCACTGAGACCTTTTTTTTTTTTTTTTTTCAATTTCCCGTAGCTTAAGGGCTTTTCATGCTGCATTAAGTATCTGTGGTGTTTAAATAGCATTATAGCCTATTAAATCCACGATCCAGAAAATAGGGAGCTAGATAGACACAAAAGAGTAATTCGTAAGAACAATTTTTTATAAAGTTATTTCTCTTTAAAATAGAAAAAAGAAAGCCTTTATGTAAAGTCGGAATTTGGGTCTTTGAGCCATTGATAAGTGGAATGTAAACGGGAATTTTTTTCAACTGTTTCTACCTAATTTCCTCTGTCACATGTTTTTGGCTTCTTATAGCAAATGTGGCTGTGGCATTACATATTCGAAGCATTAGTAATCATTGCCTTAGAATTCATGACTTCTTACTTTCCATGCTGAAGTTTGACCACACCTGTGTACCTAGGACGCAGTGAGAAACCTTCTCACTGCAATAAAAATAGCTTCAACCAGGGGCTGCTCTAATTTTGCTTGGCTTTGGTCTTATGAAATGACTCACTTAACACTTTTTAAAACTTCTCCCCACATATTGAATAAATAAAATGTAACTGAATCACTAATTTGCAGTAACTGCACTAACTAGATCTCACTTGGAAATATAAAGATTGCAAAATTTTATGCTCTAAAATGAATCTTTTTTTTAATGGGCCCTTGGAAAGTCACCATTTGACTTCTGGACACAGTGTTTCAGATTCCAGTGTTAATTTTATTAAGCAGTATAATCAGAAAGTCACTTGAATCATCATGTAATAATTTGTGCTTCTGGACCTTAATAGTTATGGCTCTAAGAACTCAATGTTCAAATAATTATTCCAACAAAGAGAGAAATAACAAACTTAGTGTTATTCAGACCCCAAAGTAACTCACTTTAGTGATTCTTACTTTTTAAAAATGTAATCTTAAAATAAAGAGAGAGAATAAGGAACTAGGCATTTTTGGAGACTTCTTACAATGGTGAGTTGGTAACTTTGAAAAGTTGAAAGGAGGTAAGAGACATTTTACTTAATCTTACAAGCACATAAACTTTACAGGAAGGGGGTAAAGCTCCTAATTTCTATAGATCTTCACTCTACTCTTTAACAAAATTGAACTAGTTGTACTGAGGGATCTCACCATACAGTATGGAGAATAATTTATGTATCATTTAAACACAAAAATAGTATAAAATATTCAGGGAATAACCCCAAATATCTACAGTGTCACAACACCGTGTATAATACACATCATCCATCACCTTTCCTTTTTAAATCCCATTTATGAGTGTTACTTTTTCTGTTCTAAATGGCGTGCATGCATGATCAGTTGCTTCAGTCATGTCCAACTCTTTGTGACTCCATGGACTGTAGTCCACTAGGCTCCTTTCCATGGGATTCTCCAGGCAAGAATACTGGAGTGGGTTGCTGTGCCCTCCTCCAGGGGATCTTCCCAACCTAGGGATCAAACTCACATCTCCTGCATCTCCTGTATTGCGGGTGGATTCTTTATCCACTCAGGAACCAGGGAAGCCCAGTCTAAATGGTACTCATATTCATTTATATGAAAGCTTTCCTTCATGGATTATAGTTTCACATTCATTTGACAAATATTTAATGAGTACCTCGAGCTGGGTCGTATAGAGGATGATGAACATGGCTCAGCATTCAGATGGCTCACTGAGTAGTTGCAGAGATAGAAATAAAAGCCAATAGTCGTAACTGTGAAAAATGTTATGAGAGTATTAAGTATTATGGGGTCCTAGGAGAAGGAAGGTACTATTTGGGCCTCTCCCATTCTCTGTTATAAACACTCCTTACAAGCTTTCACACTCACCAGTCCTCATTCTGTTCTTATCCAGGACAACAATGACTCCCACATTGCTGAATTTGGGTCATGTCTTAGTCCTCATCTTGCTCAATATGTCAGTAATATTTCACACAGTTGTTCATTTCCTCCTTATTGAAAGACTTTCTTCACTTGGCTCCTGGGAGGCCACTCTTGCTTCATTTCCTGTCTCCTGGTCACTCCTTTTAAGTCTTCTTCTTCTTTTTTTTTTTTATAAATTTATTTATTTTAGTTGGGGGCTAATTACTTTACAATATTGTAATAGTTTTTGCCATACATTGACATGAATCAGCCCTGGGTTTACATGTGTTCCCCTTCCTGGACCCCCCACCCACCTCCCTCTCCGTCCCATCCCTCTGGGTCATCCCATTGCCCCGGCCCTGAGCTCTTGTCTCATGCATCGAACATGGAATGATGTTGTTTCACATATGATAATATACATGAGTCTTTATCTTCTCAAACTTTGAACATGGTGTACTTCAGAACTCAGTCCTTGAACTCTGTTCTCTTCTCCCTTTTCTCTAAGTGTTCCTACCTCATTTCAGGGCTTTAAATATCTATTTCAGATAACTCCCCAGTACCCACCCCTACCCATGATATTCCCACTGAACTCCAAAGCAGTTATGTTCTATAACAGGCTACCTGAAATTTTCACTTACAGGTTTAGCAGGTATCTTGCACGTAACATAATTTTTAAAAAATCTTGATTATTCCCACCCAATCTGTTCCTTCTACAGTCTTTGCCATCTCAACAAATGGGAACTTCATCCTTCCAGTTCCTCAGGTCAAAAGTTCTTGGCATCATCCCCGACTTTTTCCTTCACATTTTACCTTGCAGCTTAAGATATATTCAGGACCTAAAAACTCTTAACACTTCCCCTCTTGTCACCCTGGGAAACATTTGTCACCTGGATTATTGTAAAATGCTCTTATCAGGTCTTTCTGCTTTTATTCTTGCCTCCCTGTACTCTATCCTACACATGGCTAGGGAAGAGATCTTATTACAATATAAGGCAGATTATTTCAGTCTTCTGCTCTCTACCCTTCAGTGGTTTCTAGCCTTATTCTAAATAAAAATTAAAGTCCTTTCCATGGCCGCATGAGACCCTACAAAATTTTGCCCATAGCTACCTCTCTGAGCTCATCCCTCCCTCATTCACCTCACTCCAGTCACACTGGCCTCCCATCACTTCCTCTAGGATACCAAGAAGGCTCTGCTTTGAGCACTGCACTTGCTATTCCTTCTGCCTGAAATGCTTTTCCTACCACCACCACCCCTTCTATATCCACATTGACTGAATTCATGCTTTATTTTCATCTCTGCTCTCATGTTACTTCATCCGAGTGGCCTTCCTCAACCACTATTTAAAATAACATCCTTAGGACCTGCCTGGTGGTCCAGTGGCTAAGACTCCACACTACCAGTGCAGGGGCCCAGGTTCAATCCCTGGTCAGGGAACTGGATCTCACATGCCACAACCAAAGATCCCATATACTGCAACTAAGACCCAGCACAGCCAAATAAATAAATATTTTTAAAATAAAGTAACATACTCACTCACCTACCCTCCCTTATTTTTCTTCATCCTGGTTCCACCTGGCATGCATGCTGTTGTTTGCTACTTGTTTATTATTCATTTGCTTCCACTCGAATTTAAAGTCTATCACTGTTGAAAATGTCTGTTTTTTCACTGTTGCATCTAGATCTTAGAACAGTATCTGGCATCTAATAATCTTTCAATAAGTAATGAATTTTAATGAATTAATATATTTTGAGCTGAGATAAAAGGACAAAGGATCCCAGGCAGAAGAACTAGCATCTACAAAGGAATGCTGCTGCTAAGTCGCTTCAGTCGTGTCTGACTCTGTGTGACCCCATAGATGGCAGCCCACCAGGCTCCCCCGTCCCTGGGATTCTCCAGGCAAGAATACTGGAGTGGGTTGCCATTTCCTTCTTTAATGCACGAAAGTGAAAAGTGAAAGTGAAGTCGCTCAGTTGTGTCCAATTCTTCATGACCCCATGGACTGCAGCCTACTCGGCTCCTCCATCCATGGGATTTTCCAGGCAAGAGGACTGGAGTGGGGTGCCATTGCCTTCTCCATACAAAGGAATAAGTTTGGTCTATTTAAAACAAAAGTGAGCAAACTGATAGCTTGGGGGCCAAATATAGCCTGCCACCTGTATTTGTTAGTAAAGTTTTGTTGAGGACATCCCTGGTGGTTCAGTGGTTAAGAATCCACCTGCCAATGCGGTGGACATGGGTTCCGTCCCTCGTCCGGGAAGATTCTGTGTGTCACAGGGCAACTAAGCCCATGTGCCACAAATACTGAGCTCGTACTCTAGAGGATGTGCTCTGCAACAAGAGAAGTCCCCACAACAAGAAGCCCATGCACCACAAGTAGAGAAAGCCCTCAAGCAGCAACGAAGACCCAGCACAGTCATAAATAAATATATGTATTTTAAAAGATTTTTTGAAATATACCCAGACTCATTCATTTACATTACTCCTTATGAATGATTTTGTTCTACAATAGCAGAGTTGAATAATTATGAAAGAGACCATACAGCCCGAAACCCTGAAATATTCACTATGTGACTCTTCACAGAAAATGGTTGCCAATAATTGGTCTGAAGGGTAGAGTGTATGGTGGACATGGTGGGAAGATGGAAGAGTCCATGAGGACAAGCTGGAAGGGGTTTACATGAGTTTGGGTGTCACATATAAGTCAAGAGAGAGTGAGATAATGGGTGCTTTTAGGCAAGGAATCCCCTGTGGCTCAGACAGTAAAGAATCCACCTGCAATGCGGGAGACCCGAGTTCGATCCCTGGGTCGGGAAGATGCCCTGGGGAAGGGAATGGCAACCCACTCCAGTATTCTTGCCTGAAGAATCCCATGGACAGAGGAGCCTGGCGGGCTACAGTCCATGGGGTGCAAAGAGTCAGACATGACTGAGTGACTGACACCTACTTACTTTAGGCAATGGAGTCCCTGAAAGGCAGGAACTCTGTCTAATATAATTTGTGCATTGAAGACTGCTTGCAATTTAAACCTGTTGACCCAGTGGCAGCTGCTGCCAGGACTCCTGCCTTAATGTCATTGCCATATCTGGGATTAGCTCTTGACGCAGGAACCAAAAAGTGGTGAAAATCCCTTTGCTTCCCCCACCCTCCTATACTTGATGCTGGTTTGGAAATGATCTATCTCTTGGGGTAAGTCTGGTGCAGACGGCTCCAGCAGAATCCATTATCGCCTCTAGATAACTGGCCTGGGCTGATCTCCAGAGTCCCAGACACGTGAGGATAGTTCTTTAGGGTCACTAAGAGACTTATGTCTCCTCAGACTTGTTGGTCCTGCTTTAGGAAGCTTCTGGAATTTGAGAAACTGTGGAATCATTTCTATAGAGGGTGACAAACAAAGCTTTAAATTTTCAGTGGTTTGACAGCTCATCAGACCTTTTCCAAGTTCTCTAAACCATGTGGATCAGTCAGACTGTGCCTCTAGGTGAGGTCAAAAGATTGCTGATCCATTTTGCTTTTACTCAGATTGGATTTCACAATAAAGCAGCCTTTCCCCTGCTGTCTTTGGCTCTTATGATTTTAGCTCCAGCCAGGCCCTGAGTGAGGGCAAGAGTAAATTTTAGGAAAAAAAAAATTAAATATGTTCTGAATTTCACAGAACAAAGTGGAGCTCTGGCTTGTGGTGGAGCTTGTGAGTGGATGCCTCTCCACCCCTCTTCCCTCTGAGAATGCAGTGGTGAAATCAGGTCTGCTCCAGTGAAACTGTGGCATTTGGGTTTAATTTGATAGATCCCAGTGTGCCTACTTTGGTTGGAGACTTGATTCTGGCCTGACTTTTTTTTTTTTTTGGTCCATCCCTCAAAGTATGCCTAAGCAGGGAAAGCCAAGTTTCCACTTGTACACACTGATCATTCAATTAGAAGTGCATAGCCCTTACAATAGCTAATGGTGTTTACTGGCTTGCCTTTAAAAATTCAAAGCATGGGTTATCTGAAAATTGATAGGTTATCATTTGAAGGAGGAAGTGGAAAGTGCCAAATAGATACCAGTCTAGCCCTAAGCAAAAGAAAGAGAACTTTGATTTATACTGTAGCCTTTGGAGCCCATCCTTTCTTTTGGCTTTACAGTAGATCAGAACCTTTTTTTTTTGGAGGGGGGTGTTAATTTAATATTTCAATTTTCAGGAAGGAGCCAGATCAAGCTTTTTAGGCATGATCCACCTGGGATGTGCTGAATTAATTGCAGGCTTCATTTTGTAGGAGTTGGTATCAGTGGATGGGGTGCTAGCTCAGCCCTTTTGAAAGTAACAGACAGAGGTGGCTCCAATAATTACATTAAGACCGTGGATATACACTTGCCTTGGGGATTTGGAGTTGGGCTTAATCAAATCTGGATTTGACATTTCACAGCCCGCATCAAGGATTTCTACAAAGGAACATCAGAGCATCGCCAGCTACGCTCTTGCTCAGACTTAGTGCCTCCTCCTGGGTAACCGAGCAGGTCTTGTGCTAATCTTCACACTTTGGCTGCATCTTTGCCCTGCTGCACAGCACTCAGAGCTTCTTCAGGCCATAGTTTCTTTCCAACTGTGAAAAAGTGTTTATTTAGTGTCTATCACACCCTGGGGCCCTGAGCGAGGATCTGGGATAGTTGCGATGGTAAACAAGACTAACTTGTACTCTGAGCTGCATTCATAAACATTACAGAGAGTAGGAGCTACAGAAGCTCAACCTGTGGCAGAAGAGCAATTAACTATTTTTATTCATTCAGCACCAACCATGTCCTAATAGGTGATGCTTGCCCTTGCAGAGTTTAAAGTCCAGTCCAAGTGGTTCGCAGCTTAAGTCACCTAAGAAGCCCTGGGCAGGTCTATTTCAAACAGGAACAAGCCTTCTGCACTTCTCAGAGGCAGGTATTTTTATTTATTTATTTATGGCTGTTCTGGATCTTTGCTGCTGTGCATGGGCTTTCTCAAGCAGGGGCGATTCTTTCTTGTTGTGCATGGGTTTCTCACTGCGGGGGCTTCTCTGGTTGTGGATCACGGGCTTCAGTAGTCACGGCTTCTGGGCTCTAGAGCACAGGTTCAGTAGTTGCAGTGCAAGGACTTAGTTGCTCCAAGGCATGTGGGAACTTCCCAGATTAGAGATCAAACCCATGTCTCCTACATTGGCAGGCAGATTATTTTACCACTGAGCCACCAGGGAAGCCTCAGAGGCAAGTATTTTTGAGGCACTTGTTCTTCAGGTGATATGTAGAGAAATACTGATATATATATATAGAAGTGATGTAAAAAAAAAAAATTGTGAAAATAGAGTAATAAATGCTGCATCTGTCACAGTGGAGGCTCCAAAGTGGGAGAGCACAGCCCTGGTTGGTAGGGAGACCAGAGAAGGCTTCCGAGATGAAGATCTAAGTCTTACAAGATGATGGAGGGGCTTATCAGGCAGAAGATGACACAGGTGGGCACAAGTGGGAGCAGGAGAGAATTCCAGGTAGAGAGGAGAGCAGGTGAAGCATACCAACGTGGAGAGGGTAGACCTTGCTAGGTGCTTTATGAGCATAGAGCTGGGAGGGAGAGCGAGGGACTATGGTGCCGGAAAGTAGGCTGGAGGCAGGTCATGGAAGATCTTGAAAGCCAGTGTTGGGTTGAGAAACCATAAGTGAGAAATCGTTCTGTAATAGGGAAATAACATGATCAAATTTGCATATCAGACAGAGTAGTCAGGGGCAGCATGGTGTTGGATGGGGAACAATGTAGGAGACGGGGAGCAGTTAGGGGTTCTTCATGAGTGATTTCCTAAAGGAAATCAATCCTGAATATTCACTGGAAGGACTGATGCTGAAGCTGAAGCTCCAATACTTTGACCACCTGATGCAAAGAGCTGACTCAACGGAAAAGACCCCGATGATGGGAAAGATTGATGGCAGGAGGAGAAGGGGACGACAGAAGACAAGACGATTGGATGGCATCACTGACTCAATGGACTTAATGGACATAAATTTGAGCAAACTCCAGGAGATAGTGAAGGACAGGGAAGCCTGGTGTACTGCAGTCCAAGGGGTTGCAAAGAGTCGGACATGAATTAGTGACTCAACAACAACAACAATGTGAATGTAAAAACAATAGGGCTGTTGTCAGGATATACACACAAAGTATTCTTTGGCAGTAAAGACATATATGTAAAGAAGCAACCCACCAGCCACAGGAACAGCAGGAATCACAGAGGAGCCAGCTGCCAGAACCTTCCCTCTGGAGCTCTGCTGTTAGCATTAGGGAGGTACTGTCCTAGCACCTGCTCACCTTTCTCTCCATTCACTGGCTTCCTCTGTGTTGTATCTGGCTCGGACCTTCTTCCAACTCCTGATTTATACTCGTTTAGGAGTAAAGGGAAAAGATGCAGATTTAACACGTGTGACAAATGGAGTGACTGTAGGAGGATCCTTGGAATCTCCCCAGGTGGCCCCTTCACTTAGCAGGTGGCCTTGACAAAGCCTTTCGCATATCAGTGATCCATTTGTTAGTGGACCCTGAATTCATTTATACAATGATGATCATTGGCTTGTTTTTTTAATTATATTTTTTCCTAGTGGAAAAACCTATGTGTTGAATTAATGCCAAGTAATTGATTTTGTGAGCCACAGCTGCAAAGGAGTATGAAGATGCATAAATGTAGGAGCTTTTTTAAATTTCTCTAGCAAGACGTTTCTAATTCAGAATGATTGGGAGGAAACAATTACTAGCATAAATATATTCTAAATTGTGAATCATTATAAAGCAGTCAGTTTTATTTTCAAGTGTAAAAATTTAAACTTAGTTCGTGTTACAATTACATCTTTGAGGGCCTCCTTAAATAAATTATTTAGAGTGATTCATAATGTACATATGAATTTCTTTTTATGTAAACAGATCTTCCACATTTTTAAATGGTATATTATTTTGCACAACTTTAATATGTTCTCCTTGCTAAAGGTGAATGCATCATTCATTTCTTAAGAAAAATCCACTGCCCCATGAAGTGAAAGATAAATTTAAATCTCTGACGTATCACCAACGGTTACAGATTAAAAACCCTCACTATCTAAGATGGAGAGGAGCATACTTAGGCAACCAAAGTTCGTAAATGTCAGAATAAGTAAGGTTTTTCTACGTTAGCCACAGCTTTTTTCCAGAAGTCATTATCCTGGTCTCCAAGACTCTAGGTCAGCCTTGGATTCTGGTTTCAAAAGCCTTTCATTCTACAAACATCCAAAAGTCATGAAAAATTCTTATTAGCCCATTGGCAGTGTTCCTCATAAACAGCGACTTCCACTTCTTCCCACAAGCCTGGGCTAAGAGAACTTACTGCCCGAAGTAAATATATACCCAGCCTCCTCACCACACAAAGTTCCCACGAAAAACAAGCAAAAACAGGACAGACAGGAGAGGCAAACACAGAGATTACTATCTATTCCCTGTGCTTCTTTGGTTCATACCTGATTTCTCTAAGGCTAATGCTGATTTGCAAGCCCTGGAAGAATGTGTTATGAAGGTTTTTGTCAATTAGAAGGAAGCCAAGCCTCCCTGTCTCTGCCGCTCCAGTGGAGCTGGTTGCCCTGTGGTTCTCGATGTTCTTTGGACTTCCCTGGTGGTTCAGATGGTAAAGGATCTGCCTGCAATGCCAGAGACCTGTGATCAGTCCCTAGAGAAGATCCCCTGGAGAAGGGAATGGCAACCTACTCCAGTATTCTTGCCTGGAGAATGCCATGGACAGAGGAGCTTGGAGGGCTACAGTCCATGGGGTCGCAAAGAGTTGGACACAATTGAACAACTAACTTCACTTCACTTTCTGGATATTCTTTACCTCTCTCTCCATGGTGGCCTCTGGGATGGTGAGCCACGTCTCTGTGCAGCTGACATGAAGGCAGAGGGAAAGCATCTAATCATCTACAGGCAGAAGTTTAAGTTCTCCTAAACAATCTCTGATAAGCTTCAAGTGAGGTCCCATCCCTGGCGTGTGTATCAGTTTGAGGGACTCAGTCCACGTCCTCCAGGATTTTAGAAAGTTTGATCTTAGTGCCTGTTAATAGAAATCTCTCAAGGCCTGTCTTGATTATTCTATTCTGTCTTCACAGGATTATCTCTTAATCCACTCCATCAATTTAACAGCCTTTTCTTAGATTTTGGAGCTCTGACCTGTTTCTTTTGAGAATTCAGTTCAGGGAGCAACCTAGCATAACATGGCACTAGTGGTAAAGAACCCACCTGCCAATGCAGGAGGCCTAAGAGACATGGGTTCAATCCCTGGGTCAAGAAGATCCCCTGGAGGAAGTCACAGCAGCCCACTTCAGTATTCTTGCCTCCTGGAGAATCCCATGGACAGAGGAGACTGGCAGGCGATTGTCCACAGGGTTGCGCAGAGTTGGACGTGACTGAAGTGACTTAGCATGCATACATGATCCTTGCAATTCACAGATCAAGCACAGGCTCTGTTACTGAATTGCTCTGAGATCTGGGATGAAGTGTTTAACTTTCCTGAGTTTGTTTTCTCATTATTTCTCAGGAGAGCAATAGCACACTCTTTATCAAATTTTTATAAGGATTAAATGAACAGATGTATTAATACCTATTAGAGTACCTGGTCTGGAAATAATACATACATAACTAGATGACTGAGTTCTCTTCTTTACATGAATGTTTGATCAACTACAATCTACATATTTGGTAGGAATTCAATCCTGAAATTTTTCTGACCCTGAATAAAGTGCAGTTAATGCCATCTAACCTTAAAGTTGTACATTGCATACATAGGACCACACGTTGCATCTTACTGAAAGCCACATACATTATTTATCATTTGTTCAGTGCCTACTCTTGTCCAGGCACTGTGTTAGGCAGTGAAATATCAAAGAGGAACAAACCAAAGCCTTTACCCTTAGAAACCCTAGAGTGCTGCTCATTGTATGTCCATAGTCACTGTGAGCATCACCCTGCTGTATCAGTCAGTGTTTAAGTGCTGTAACAAACAATCCCAGTGGTTCAGTGAAAGTTTACTTCTTACCCATGTTGTATTGGTTATTTACTGTTTGGAAGCAAATGACTCTAAAACTTAACAGTTTAAAACAACAAACACATCAACTCTGCTTCAATTTATAAAAAGAGGAATTTTCTCACACAGTTTTTGAGATTTGAGACTCCAGGAGCAGCTTCACTGTGATTGTAGCTCAGCGTCTCTCGCAACACTGTATTCAGACTCTCTCCTGGAGTTGCTGTCATTGGAAGGATCATCTGAAGTTAGAATTCTCTTCCCAACTCACTCACCTGATTACTGGCAAGCCTCAATTCCTTGCTGTTTGGTGGAGGAGGTTTCCATTCATTACTAAGTGAGCATCTTCACAGATGTAGCCCCTTGGTGTCCCCGGGACAGAATGAAAACAATCGAGAAATCACCCAAGGCAGAAGTTACAGTCTTTCATCATCTAATCTCAGAAGTGGCACACCGTCACTTCTGCCACACACTATTGGAGATAAATACACAAGGGTATGAATACCAGAAGATGCGGCCGTTGGAGACTGGCTACCACACGATGACCGTGTGTCATCGTCATTTGTGAGTCGTTGGTCAAGGGAGATGGACAGGGGCAGAGTCTGCTCCCCACGGTTTTATTCTAGGACCCCCCACCTCCTTTCATTCTGAGGCTGCTCCTTATGCCCTTAGTGCTCTCCACTTGATCCTCTGCGTCTTGCCAGGAGGTCAAGCTAAGGAAAACACACTAGTGTAAGGGTTGCACAGTAGATCCTAGTGGCCAGACTTGGACATTGTGTAAATCACTTTGGCCCACAGTCCTCCAGCGAGAAATCACCTAATTGCAGGGGAGACTGGGAAATGTGTTCTCTCTGTGACCCTGGGTTAAAGGAAATGGGATTTGGCAAATGCATAGCAGGCACTCTGCCACACCCTTTATTTGAAAAGAGATTGTACATTTAAACAGCTTAATATTTTAAAAAAACCAGTCTGTTTAGTTTTAACACAAGGACAAAAAAATATGATTGCCTGCCACTCTGCGACAAAGCAGCTGATTGATTGCATATTTTCACCTTTTCAATGCATTGTAAACGCAGCCCCTCTTTAAGGGGCCTGAAAGCAGGTGGTGGAGAGCGGTTCCTGAACCATTAAGTTTGCTGCTTTTTCAGGAATACTATTAGGATGCTGGCAGAAACAAGTCTTGCCTTGTTTCCCAAGTGGGGAAAGAAGAAAGTCTTTGTTCCCAAGCAAATGAAAATACAAATCACAAGACTAAAATTATGGATGCAAAGCAATATATTAAAATGTGGCTTGTGTGTAGTATTTGCATGCATTTTAATATGCATCTGTCATTCCCTTTGCTAAATTCAGTAGGCACTGAAAATATTAAGCAACCGAGTATACTTAATAATTAGAGGAATTGTTTTGAAATATATTTTAACCCATTTTTGTTCCTGTTGCCAAACCTCTTGGTCTTTAATGGCTTTGAGATGTCAAATCAGATCATCTTATTGGTCAGATCACTGTGACCTAAGAACTATTCGCCAAAATATTTTCCATAAACTGACACGATAACACTCAGATAATCATTGGCACAACTATAATGACTCCTAGGGTAGAAAATTTTCATATCCAAATTTCAAAGCTGGAAAAGGCTGTACAGAGCCTGGGGATTTGTTATTCCCATCTCTCCTACTCATTTGGAGATCTGACCATATCAATTTTCAAAGAACCCATGAGATATTTAAGATCACTTTTTCCAAAACCCCAATTTGCTGAGCCTTCTGCTCTAGTTATCTCTGCAGTCGAAGTTTTCAGAATCGGTTTTCTCCTTTCTGGGGTTCATTTGCCTGGTTTCCTAAGTTGAGCAAACCCCAGAAAGAGAAATCACTTTTAGGGCCATAACAAAAAATAAACCAAATTTCAACCACACGAAGAATCTTTGCTCTCTTGCATATCGAGGCTTCTGGGCTAGAGAAGAAGAATATATTTCATGAGAACCCAGCTCTAAGTCATAAACTTGAAATACATCAAGCTCTTTGTTGTTAATTGGCACTTACCTCACCTGAAGGCTTTTGCCAAGAAGAGCAGAGGGTTTTAATGGAAAGGAAGAAAGGCAAGAGCCTGGAGCTCTGGAAAACAGTCCCAGCCACATGTGATTTTTAGCTGAGGGGCTTCCCACCCCCCAGGACGCTAGAGCAACAAAGTAGCCTATGTGCTTTCTCAAACCCCTGGCTGTTTGTTTGGGGGGTAATGCTCAGACTGGGGCATGAGTGATAACTGCTTCGTGTAATTACGAAGACAGCTCGAAAACTATGCCCTTCTTTGTTTCGGACTCCAGATGACGGCTGTCTAACCGCTGTTTGTGCCAGTTTTATTTCAAAGCGCTTTTCTTTCCATATTTCAAAGGTCAGTGTGTTTACTGGTGGCCAAAAAGAGCCTGTGTGTGAGAGAAAGAAACACATGTGGTTGAGTGGTAGAACTGGATGAGGGGTCAGAACTGGATTCCCAGCCTAGATTGGCTTCTAGATCAGCGAGAGAACTGAAATTATTTGACCTCCACTTCTTCATTACCAGAGAAAGGAGAGGAAATGAATGGTATCCGTGGTCTCTTCTAGGTGAAAAAAATTTTTTAAAAATTCTGACAGTCTGATTCAGGAAGAAAAAATGGAGGTATTTCCAGTAAAGAAACATCATCAAATACGTAGCCAAGAAAATGGTCATTTCATCTCTTCAAAATGGAAATATTTCTTCCTTCAAAGAAAGCAGGCTGGGGAGCCTAGCTACCCTTGGAAACCTTGAGATTGTTTTTGGTCAAGGAATATTAACACAGGGAAATAAAGCAAATACCAAACACTTTCTCAGGAGTCTCCACTGGCTTTCTGACATCATTACTTAGAACATTAAAGCTGATCAGACTGAGATATCTGCCCTTTTATAAAACATTAGCATTTCTGTTATGAATATTTGGAAACTGCATCAAATTTCAATTACATAAGTTCAATACCTATTTCAAATGTCCTTCATGATTCATTTTCTTCTAATCTGTGTTTTCCACATCCATCTTCCCTCAGTTTTCTATATATTGAGCTGCTAGGGAAATGAGATGAATAAGCTTCAGAAATGGTAGAGAGCATGTATTCTACAGTACATTTGTTGTTGTTGCTGTTTAGTCGCTAAATTGTGTCTGTCTCTTTTGCGACCCCATGGACTGTGGCCCATCAGGCTCCTCTGTCCTTGGGATTTCCCAGGCAAGAATACTGGAGTGGGTTGCCATTTCTTTTTCCAGGGGATCTTCCCGACCCAGGAATCAAACCCTGCCGCCTGCATTGACAGGCGGATTCCTCCCCATCTGATCCACCAGGGAAGCCCTACAGTAAGTTTACCTGGGCTCAAATCTTAGTACTGCCGTGTATTAGTTGCGTGATTCTTGCATAATTTACTTAACCTCTCTGTTCCTCAGTTTCCTTGCCTACTAATCCAAGTTCTCACTTCCTGGTGTTGTGAGGATGAAGGTGATTGATGTATAGAGTAGTGCCTGGCACTTAGCAGGCATTCACAAGTCAGCTAATCATGAAAAATACTCCCCCTTTTGAAATGAATTCTGCATTTGGAAAAAATCTTATTTTTTGTGCCACCATTTCTCTTCTTGAATCAATCGACCTACACCTGTAGAAATAAAAAACTAAATTTGCAAATGCCAAGGGAACAGTGCCCATGTTGTAAAAGGGAGGAAAAGTAAAATAGAAAAAAGAACAAACAAAATGTCTAAAGCCTAATCTTTCAGAGTGTGAATTTCCAGCTTCCTTTGAAGTGAGGGTACGCTTTACCTTGAGTTTGTACAAGACAAACAGAATTCTCACTACTTGACCAGGAAAAGGCATGGCAGTTCTTGGCTATGACCCAAGAAGGAAGAAGGGGGGAAGGGAGGGAGCATGAAAAAAGAGGAACTACAGTGTATTGAAGACCTTGGCTAGGCTGTGCATTTTCATTGCACTTAATTCATTAGTTGAATATTATTACCTCCATTTTACAATCAAAGAAAACAGGGTTTAGGAAAGTTAAGTGACTTTTCAAAGTCTATCCATATTCAGCCAGTCATTGATGTTGCTGGGATTTAGTGCTGGAGAAGACTCTTGAGAGTCCCTTGGACAGCAAGGAGATCAAACCAGTTAATCCTAAAGGACATCAACCCTAAATGTTCACTGGAAGGACTGGTACTGAGGCTGAAGCTTCAATACTTTGGCCACCTGATTCAAAGAACTGACTCATTGGAAAAGACCCTGATGCTGGGAAAGATTGAAGGCAGGAGAAGGGGACGACACAGGATAAGATGGTTGGATGGCATCACTGACTCAATGGACATGAGGTTGAACAAACTCGGGAAGATGATGAAGGATGGGGAAGCTTGGCATGCTGCAGTCCATGGGATTGCAAACAGTCAGACATGACTTAGTGACTGAACTGAATTGAACTGAAACCCACTTCTATTAGATGCCAAGACCCTGCTTTTATGTCCTTTTGTATGGCCTTCTTAGAAGGATTCAGGTAGGATGGGGTTTGGAGGGGCCATCAGCAGTGTAGGCTGAACCAAAACTCCAGATGATCTGTTACCACATGCACAGTATTAGCAGGAGGCTAATATTTCTAAGCCATCTCTATCCTATGACCAACTAGACAGCATATTAAAAAGCAGAGATAATACTTTGCCAACAAAGGTCCATCTAGTCAAAACTATGGTTTTTCTAGTAGTCATGTATAGATGTGAGAGTTGGACTATAAAGAAAGCTGAGTGCCAAAGAATTGATACTTTTGAACTGTGGTGTTGGAGAAGACTCTTGAGAGTCCCTTGGCCTACAAGGAGATCAAACCAGTCCATCCTAAAGAAAATCAGTCCTGAATATTCATTGAAAGGACTGATGCTAAAGCTGAAACTCCAATACTTTGGCCATCTGATACAAAGAACTGACTCATTAGAAAAGACCCTGATGCTGGGAAAGATTGAAGGTGGGAGGAGAAGGGGATGACAGAGGGTGAGATGGTTGGATGGCACCACCGACTCGATGGACATGAGCTTGAGTAAACTCCGGGAGCTGGTGATGGACAGGGAAGCCTGGCTTGCTGCAGTCCATGGGGTCACAAGAGTCAGACATGACTGAGTGACTGAACTGAACTGAACCCTCTTTCAAATGAAATAGACTCATGAGAGTCTTTGCTGCGAGCCACATAATTTTAGGCCTCAAGGACAGGGGAAACTTTGGGGAGTAATACCCTTTCATTGCTAAAGCCAGAAATTCCTCTTCTGTCACAGCCTTTCCGACAGTAGTCCACACCTGCTTTTCAAGGTCTTCAGCATCTCTGCAGAGTCAAGATCAGGCTGACCTCCACTTGGTGCTCACAGGAGCTGCCACAGCAGAGCCACCAAGGGAGCTCCTTGGTTGTGGCTCAGGGTTGGCGATGTCCACGCAGCACAGAGGAGAGTCTCTGAGACACAGTGATGGCAGGCAGGTTAGCAGAAGACAACTCCCAGATCAGCCCTGGGTCAGTCACTGGGGCAAGTCTCAGCTCTGGGAAGGCAGCCTGGATTGGGTTAGGGAAGTTTCCAGAAGAGAAGCGGCCAGCAATAGGAGTGACTCCAGTGGCAGCAGCACACTTCAGCACAGATCGCTGGCCAGTATCCCTGGAGGGCGAGACACTGACATCAGCCTACTTTTCAATGGTAACAATGGCTCGAGCTGCCAGTGGAGGGTCCTCCTGGGTTCTCCGTATGTGTAAGAGGTAACGTCACCACTTTTCCTTTCATAGATGTACTCTTGCATTTGGTAGTCAAGTTTGGTGCCAGCTTAGTGGGTTCCTCCTGCAAGGAATTTGAGACATTCTCCTCCTTCATTTGCAGGACATCGAAGACTTCTGACATTATAAACACTTCTGTTTAAGTTACAAGGGGAACCCAGAGCAATGCATTATGGACCCCTCTCTAGGTAGTAGTGGAAAGTGCAGAACTTTTTCATGAAGATGAAGAGAGCTTGAACACACAAATTTCCTTCCTGGTCATGAGTTGACCCCCTTACCCCCTTTATTGCCTTAGAATGGTCCTCGTTGATAAACATCTAGCAAAGAAGCCTGGGTTATTTTTTTTTCGTACCTAATGATTTCATTGAATTCAACCAGGTTTTCTAAACCTGTTTGTGTGTGTTTAGACATATGGTGTAAGTAATTTGTGAGCATTTACTGAGAAGCCTTATCCAAATTCCCTTTAAGAAAGGTGCCAAGACCTCATTCTCAATTCTGTTACTGAAGCTGTGATTTTTCCATTTTAGAGTTGAGATACTAAAGCTAAACAAAAATATGGATTTCACTTTCAATAAAATCACTGGCTGGTAAGACCCAAATTAAAGCAGAGCATTGGAAATCAAGCTGCCTTTTTCTATTAGAACTAACAAAAGCTGTTTCATTTTCCAAATCCAAAGTTCTAGATGCTGAAATTCTATTTGTAGGAAATGCTAGGCATTATTAAAAATGCAGATAGTTATCACAAACTGGCATGTTTTCTTGTGCTTGCCAGGATGTTTTAACGACAAAGCTAAGGACAGGTGCATGTAATAATACATCAGCGTTTTAATCAAAGAACAAAGAAAAGGGAGAAGACATGAAATATTTCAAAGCTTTTAGGAAAAATAAGGCTTCCTCTGGACACTCGGCTGTGACTCATTGTTAGGACAAAGGCTATCTAAAACACATCTCTTTCTTTGTTATCTCTTCTTGAAGTGAAGTTTGACTTTAGTCAAACTCAGTCGTGTCTGACTCTATGTGACCCCATGGACTGTAGCCTACCTGTCCTCTCTCCATGGACTTCTCCAGGCTAGAATACTGGAGTGGGTAAGCTGTTCCCTTCTCCAGGGGATATTCCCAACCCAGGGATCAAACCCAGGTCTCCTGCAATGCAGGCGGATTCTTTACCGTCTGAGCCACCAGGGAAGCCCATGAATACTGGAGGGTGTAGCCTATCCCTTCTCCAGGGGATCTCCCTGACCGAGGAATCAAACCGGGATCTCCTGCATTACAGGTGGATTCTTTTCCAGCTGAGCTATCTGGGAAGCCCTATCTCTTCTTCTCTATTTATATTTCTCTTCTACCTGTAGTTCTTCATCTTAAAATAGCAACTATAATCATAATAATAACAACAACAAAACTTGTTTGGCCTGGTGAGCCCTTTCATCCTTATCTAAAAAAGAGATTTTTAACCTGGTCTCCGTATTAACCTCTATATATATTCTTTTAATGGTACTTTTTCCCCTGGAAATTAGGTTCATAGCTTTTGCAAACATGCAAAGTACTTACATCTCTCCCAAAGAAGTTAAGACAAAAAAAAAAAAAAAAAGGCAAAACACTGAAGAAATATAGGGTACTCTTCTCTTAGTGCATCTCTCTTGTACTGCCAGTTGTTTCAGCTGAACTTTTGATGAAGTCATATCGAAGTTAAATTTTCTGGTCAGAAAAGATATGGTGCTGCTCATTACTTTGAGTATAGTAGAAAGATGGAATTGCTCAGATACCCTGCTAAGCACTTCAGTTCAAGTTTATCTTCCCTCCAAAACCATTTCCACTTTAACAGGGTACTACAACCTCCTCCTCTTAAGCACCATTTCTTGAGATCGAAGTTTTCTGGGAATCTTTCCTGATCTTTCTCTCTCTGTCTAATTAGTTGTCAGTTGTTTCAGGTCACCTTCAGAAGTCTCTTACACATAGCTCTTCCTTTTGTTGTTAAAAACCGGCATAGTCTAACCTTAGTGATTTTTACCACTGACTGAACCTGAGGATTACATAGAGAGCTTTTTACCTTATACTGAAGCTTAGACCCTAGACCCAGAATGTTCCATATGACTACTTAGGGATAGCACCTGGGCATTTGAAATTCTTTAAAACTCCTTAAGGTGCAGCCAGTGCTGAGATTCACTTGCCTATCTTATTTGACTATGTGCACGCTCAGTTGCCTCCAGCTCTTTGTGACCCCATGGACTGTAGCCCGCCAGGCTTCTCTGTCCATGGAATTCTCCAGGCAAGAATACTAGAGTGGGTCGCCGTTTCTGGTCCAGGGATCTTATTTGACCACACACACACACACATATATGTATTTAAACTATTCTAGCTATTTGACCTAGCTGGTGATCCTGTACAATCTTGCTACTGTCTGTCTTATTCCACATTACTTTCCTCTCCCCCAGATTAATCGTCTCAGCATCTTAATTTCCTTATGACTTTTTTTTAATGCTTTGATTTTAATTATTTATTTGGCTGCTTTGGATCTTAGTTGCATCATGTGGAATCTTTTGATGTGGCATGTGGGATCTAGTTCCTCAACCAGAATTGGACACTTGCCCCCCTGGCATTGGGAGCATGGAGTCCTAGCCACTGGACCATCAGAGAAGTCCGAGGTGTTTTTTGTTTGTTTGTTTGTTTTTAATCAGGAAACCTGGTTATCTTCCATTGCATGTCTGTAGAGGCACTTAAATTGCTCTGCAGGGCATTAGGAGTTCTCTGACTGGGGGAGGATGAAGGGAGAGTGTTCTGAAATCTCTCTCTCTCCTAGTTTTGCTAATGCACCCTCCAAGATAGAGTGACTCAACTTGCTTACAGACACAATCAGTTAATGGCCAAGATGGATCTCGACCTCAGATCCCTTTACCCTTAGCCCCTGTTTTGAATTCAGAAAACTGCCTATCCCAGGGCTGTAATAATGGGTGGTAGAAGCCAGCGCTGGGCCGTTGCCATTTTCCTCCATCTGCTAGCTCTGTTCTGCAGTCTTGGCTTTCCTCTGTTTGGAACATCTTCAGCAGGTATATCTGTGTCTTCTGTAAAATCAAATATGACTGAAAAATTTGGCTAGTCCAATTTGTCATGATTTGTTGACAGCAACCCCAGGAGCTGTGGGACCAGTAACACTGGGACCTCAGTGCCATGCCTGTCAACTTTATAATGCTGTGTTTAAACACATGTTCTGCTTTTGCCTCAGAGTCTGTCTGTGATGCTTTATATTAAGCAGGTTAACTTTAGGACAAGCTCTAAAGGTTATCTAAATAGCAGCTTATTTGTGATTCAAAGAAAACCAATGGTCAACCTTCCCAAACTTTTTATCCTTACCTCCCTCCCACAATACCTGAAGTTCTCGGTTTTGGTCACTCCTCTTAGTGATAAGGCAATCTTCAACTTGTAAAATGTAAATGTGAGATCTTGAAAGCATAGTATTTACTTATCAGCATTCATTAATATCTTAAACCAGATTTGACTTTTTTCTTCTTATGTTATCACCTGGTTCAGAGAGAAAGGGGAAAGGAAAGGGGGAAGTCGCTCAGTCGTGTCTGACTCTTTGCGACCCCGTGGACTGTAGCCTACCAGGCTCCTCCGTCCATGGGATTCTCCAGGCAAGAATACTGGAGTGGTTTGCCATTTCCTTCTCCAGGGGATCTTCCCGACCCAGGGATCGAACCCAGGTCTCCCGCATTGGAGGCAGACGCTTTAACCTCTGAGCCACCAGGGAAGTCCAAAAAGTCCTAAAGAAATAGAACCAGTGTGAATAAAAGTTGATTGAGGGAGGATGGGTATAGAGCAGAGCAGGGAAAACAATCTAGAGCTTGGGTGCAGTGCTATAGGTGGAACCTGGACATTGACATTAATAGGAGAGACAGAACTGGAGAGAGCGCCAAAGAATAAGTTCTGCTTGATTCCCAGTTTTGACAAATTCAACATTTTCTCCAATGTTTTCCTTGGTTAGCTCACTTTCTTTATTGATTTTGCCTGGCATTGGCTAAAATGCTGAAAATTTGGGAATAATAATAACAACATCAACTTATTTCATCCTCTCCCCCAACATTTGGAGGTGCCATTAACAGTCCATTTCACAGATAAGGACACTGAGGCCAAAGGCTTGGAGAACTTCTTTAAGATCATCCAGCAAGTAAACAGTGGAATCAAGGTGCCAACCCAAGCAGTCTGCCTCCAAGGCCTATATTCTTAACCCCTGTGATCTACTCTCTCCAAAATCACTGCATTTATTTTATTTTTAATTTTTATGTATTTTATTTTATTTATTTCTGGCCACATCACATGGCTTGTGGCATCTTAATTCCATGACCAGAGATAGAACCAGGTAATGAAAGCACCAGTTCTAACCACTGGACTGCCATGGAATTCCTGAAAATCACAGCATTTGTAAGCAAATGGTAGAGTGAATCTTCAAATAATCTTTGATGAGGGAAGGGAGAGTTAGGGAATTTGGGATACAATTTGTCTATACACACTGCTATGTTTAAAATGGATAACCAACAAGGACCAACATAGCATATGGAACTCTGCTCAATGACATGTGGCAGGCTGGATGAGAGGGGATTTGGGGGGAGAATGGATACATGTATATGTATGGCTGAGTCCCTTCGCCGTTCACCTGAAGCTATCACAAATTGTTTGCTAATCAGCTATATCCCAATACAAAATTAAAAGTTTTAAAAAATCTGAAAATATAGTCTGATTCCAGATCTTTCTACTATAATGCCCCCTGGACTATAATAGGTTTTTTCAGTCAGACTTTTACAGTCATAGAGACTCTTGTGGTCCAGAGAAAGTTTCTTGGTTTAGGATCTTCCTAAAGTTGTGGTAGTCTTAATAACAGTGCTCAATTGTTTTAATATAAAATGCTCATCTGACAAAGGTGGTTGAGTGTAAACCTCACAAGTGTTGAGCAAAGTCCCTGCCCGGCTGTTACTGTCCTAGACTGGAATGGAGAATTCAAGCAAAATTACTTCTTGTCTCTATAAAAGGTCAGCTGAAATAAAAATTGGTTAATATTTCTCCTTCTTGTATATAGCCAAACACTGCTAAGTATCCAGGGAACATCAAAAGTAAACCTGAAATCTTGGGTTTAGGAAATCAAGGAACCATCTTTGGTTGTATTTAGCAAGGCTCTCTGAAGGGCTTTTTGGATATTATCTAATGAATTCTCACAGACATTCACACCTTCCCACTAAGAAGAACTTCCTGGAAGTAAAACAGATGGCAGGTGTTGGATTAATATAAAAATGTAGTTATAGTTTGGAGAAAGACTTGCTCAACTCACCTTCTCCCCTCTAATGATCGAAGGAGTTCTGGGATGATGGTCCATTTGGGGGCTGGAGAAAGAATGAAATGTGTTTTAGGGCAGGGCTACTAGAACTCAGTTTCCCCATGGTTCTCTGGGAGCTGAGAGAATGGAAACAGAATTGCTGAAGGGAGGTGGAAGGGCTGAGGGAAGGGGCAGCAAGCTTACATGACTATGTAAACTATGGGGCATCATCTTTGAAATTCTCCTCTCTTCTTCTAATAGTTAGTTATTTTCATACTCAGATTATTTCACCCTATTGTTCAGTAAATAAATGTGAAACAAAATCAAACAAGTAAACCAAAATATTCATTTTGTCAGAAAAGATTCTTTTCTGTTTTTTTCCAGTTTTCAGAAGGAAAATGCCTGGCCTACTCTCTTAATAGATTTGACTTGTCTTTGCTTGTGAACATCTTTCATCTTTGTTTCATGGCTTAAGGAAACAGTAAGACATGGCAGCAGGGATTCCCGATCTTTTTGCTGAGAGAAGCTGTTTTTCATTTCCCCTAAAGCTTTATAGCTCAGTTGATAAAGAATCTGCCTGCAATGCAGGAGACCCTGGTTCGATTCCTGGGTCGGGAAGCTCCACTGGAGAAGAGATAGGCTACCCACTCCAGTATTCCTGGGCTTCCCTTGTGGCTCAGCTGGTAAAGAATCCACCTGCAGTGCAGGAGATCTGGGTTCAATCCCTGGGTTGGGAAGATCCCCTGGAGAAGGGAAAGGCTACCCACTCCAGTATTCTGGCCTGGAGAATTCCCTGGACTGTATAGTCTGTGGGGTTGCAAAGAGTCGGACACGACTGAGTGACTTTCACTTTCACTTCAAAGCTTTAAGGTCAAGGGATGGGGGTGGGGAGATTTCAGCAGATGTTTTACTCCTCTCTGGGCAAGCTGTCAACCCCCAGGCCACTAACTTAAGCTCTACAGATCAGGCTTTGAGATCTACCAGCAGATTCTCATTGACTGGTTGAGAACTCACGTACAAGGATTCTTCCACTGGATGAGACATGGAAAAACTTGTTTTAAAAAAGTGGCAAGGTGGGTGGGGTGGGGTGGGGGTGGATAACTTGCTCTTTCATTTCCCCAGAGCATGTTCTGAGCACCAGCTAAACTCATTTCCTTCCAGATTCTTGAAGTTGATACAGTTTGGCTTCTATAATTTCTTAGCTTTGTACCATCCTTGTATGTATCCCAGACCGACTTTCAAGTTTCATTCTCTTGTTGCCCTAATTTGAATTCCAGGCTTACCATCCTGATTGAATGGGACCTTCGGCCAGATTTTCACCCATTGTGGTGTCATCTTCCTTCTAAAATTCTGCAGTAAGAACTTCCATGGAAATGAATCTCTGACTATAGGTGCTCACAATCCCCACTGATTACTCTTAAACCATTCGTATTTCTTGAGTTTTCAGGGTACAAACTATGCTTATGTTCTCAGTTGGAGGACATGTGCTATGGACATGGAGAAACTGAATTGTCCAAGTAGCCATGCTAGGATGATTCCCTAGGAATACCTTATGGAGGAGAATATGGCATCAGAATTCAACCCATAGAATTTCGGATTTTATAGTTAGAAGAAATTTCTGTAGATCCTTTGATCCAGTCTAAATGTCTTACATACAGTGACCTTATTTTACAGATGACACAGAGGCCTGGAGAGAACTAAAGTTCATATCTGAAGTTACCTGGTTATCTTCTGAGAGTACTGAGGGCCCTTATCTCTGCCTCCTACTGTATGCTACATTATAAATATTTAAAGGGGCCTGTGATGCCAACATATAATGACTTATGTACATGTGTTGTTTGCATTGGAGAGAAAAAGAATGGAATACTTAATAATGTTTTTAGGTAGTTAGAATAGGAAAAAGGAGTCCAAAATGGTGGCGGCTAAAAGCCAAAGAAAGGGAAAAGCCTGTGAAAAGGGAACAAAGCAAAAATCCTTGGACCCGAGTGAGAACCTCAGGGGAAACAAACATGCCCCCTTCCTGGCTAGCCCTAATTTGCAAGGGCAGGCTTGGTGGAGGAGGGGACAAAACATATAAAAAAAGGGAGCCAAGACATGTTGAGACCTCTCCTTTGTGGTCAGCCCACCCTCATGCCTCGAGAGTGTACTATCTTTTGTTTGCCGAATACAACACTGAGCTGTAACCAAGCTGTAACATTGGTCTGCCGTTTCAAATCCTTGCTGTGATGAGACAGAACTGAGGAAATTATACACTCTCCCGACAATGCAATATAGGAAGTCTTATGATATCAGTGCCTTCTGATTCCTAGCTTAGTTTGACTCCTTTAAGAATCTGGTCCAAACTCAATCAAAGTGGTACCCTGTTGCATAGTCAGTGTTTATGGATTAATGGTTTAGATGCCTGACTTTATGGCATAGCATGTTATTTCTTATTCTATTTTTGTTAACTTTATTCCATGCTGGTCCTCTGTTAAAGTCTCCTCCTATCTTTCCCCCATTTGCCTCATGACTTGCCACCTCTACTTGATTTTTTGCTTTTTCTTGGGTCTTTCCTCAATAGCTGAGTGATTCTTCGAAAGTCAGATATATAACACTATTCCTGGGTCAACCGGGTTCCCAGGTCTTACCTCCTATGTGCTGCTTGTAGACAGCCCCTCCCCAGTCTATAATAGACATTGGTGAGTGGTGAAGACCTTTTCTGGTGATTGTTATTGTAATTACTAACTCCAGAACTACATACAAATTGCTTTCATTGTCACTAGAGTAAAGATAGACAGACTTTAAGAAGACAGAGAGAGAAGAAAACAGATAGTGGGGGTTAGTTCGTGGAGTTCCCAGTTAGTGTGTGTCTTTGCAATAACAAAGTAGTATCTGGAGTGCTAGATATAGAGTTGAAATATAGATTCTGTACTTGAACTATGCATTTTGAATTACTGCAGACAGAGACCAAGAATGTTCTTCAGTTGATATAGAAATACCCATTCCCACACAGACAAATGTGGCAGAGGGAACCATATGACACCTGAGAAGAAATGGCCATATTTCAAATGAAATGCAAAGAAAAGATACAAATGGCATCAGGATATAGACATTTTTCTTAACCCCAGTAGCTTTGGGTTAAGCTTTGTAGAAAACCTTGAAACATGTATATTATCATATGTGAAACAGAACACCATTCCAGGTTCAATGCATGAGACAAATGCTCAGCACTTGGGCAATGGGATGACACAGAGGGATGGGATAGGGAGGGACGTGGGAGGGGGATCCAGGAAGGGGAACACATGTAAACCCATGGCTGATTCATGTCAATGTATGGCAAAAACTACTACAATATTATAAAGTAATTAGCCCCCAACTAAAATAAATAAATTTATTTAAAAAAAAAAAACCTTTCTACAAACTTGCTTTGTAGAAAGAAGTAGAAGCTTGTTTTAGATTATTATTATCATCTAATATTATTATGAATTTATCTCATTAAATATTGTTGTAAATTTGTATATATATATAGTTATGTGTGTGTTCAGTCACTCAGTTGTGTCTGACTCTTTGGCCTCATGGATTGTAGCCCACCAAGTTCCTCTGTCTATGGAATTTTCCAGGCAAGAATCCTGAAATGGGTTGCCATTTCCTGCTCCAGGAGATCTTCCTGACCCAGGTATCAAACCCACGTCTCTCACTTGTCCTGTTTTGGCAGGCAGATTCTTTATGATTATGCCGCTGGGGAAGCTAATATGTAGTTATACTATATTCAATATCTATTGCCATATAATGAATTACCCCCAAGATTTGGTGGCTTAAAACAACCACCATTTATTATCTCACAGTTTCTGAGAGTCAGAAATGCCAGAGTGACTTAGCTGGATGGTTCTGGCTCAGGGTCTCTTATGAGGTTATGGTCAAGATACCGGCCAGGGCTACATCATCTGTAGACTTGGATAGGCTGGAGGATCTGCTTCCAAGAAGGCTCACTCTTTGGAGTCACCAGTTCCTCACTAGTATGTCCAGAAGTCTTACTTATTTGCCATGTGGGCATCTCCACAGAGCTGCTTTGGTGGCCTCAAGACATAGTAGCTGGCTCTCCTAGAGTGAAATGGTCCAAGAGACAGAAAGAGAGAGAGACAGAACACTCAACATGGAAAGTGTAGTCTTTTGGGAGAAATTTTTTTATTTTGGTAAAAGATATATAACATAGATTTATCATTTTAACCATTTTTAAGTGTATAATTCAGTGGCATTAAGGACATTCAGTTGTTGTGCAACCATGACCACTATCCATTTCCAGATCTTTTCATCATCTCAAACAGAAGCTTTATGTACCCATTAATAACAATTCTCTATCCACCCACTCCCAACTTCTGGTCATCTCTATTCTACTTTCTTTCTCTATGAATTTGCCTATCCTAGGTACCTCATATAAGTGGATTCATATAGTATTTGTTTTTTTGTGTCTGGCTTATTTCACTTGGCACAGTGTTTTAAGATTCACCCATATTGTATCATGTATCAGAATTTCACTCCTTTTTATGCTGAATAATATTCCACTGTGTGTATATATACATTTTCTTTATCCATTCATGTGTAGAGGGACATTTGGGTTGTTTCCACCTTTGCTGCATCTTTTTAAAATCTAACGTGGCAGTGACACACCATCACTTCCACTGTAATCTAGGCCCGGGAAGCAAGTCACTGAATCGAGCCCACCCTCAAGTGAAAGGGAAGGAGAGGAATATCAAAGAATTTGTAGGTGTATTTCTAAAAGAATAAAAAAAAAAAAATACTTAAGTTAATTTTACTGATTGCACATGATTTTTTTCATGGGGCTTGGTCATTGCTCTTAATTCTCATGTTGGTTTTGTAAAATGCTGAGTTTGAGAATCTTTCCAAGGGCTGTACCTGGAGTAGTCCCAACAGAGCAAAGTGCTGAAAATGGACAAACCAGAAGAATGACATGCCATATACAAACTGCCCTAATAAGGTACATTTTGATACATGAGATACCAAACAAATACAGACCTAATTTCTATGCTCCTCTTAGGCCTGGATACACCAGCAGGAGGAATCAAAGTAGGTCTGCCTCATGTTTCATTTTATTGCATGTGAGTGGGAACCATTTAAGTAGTAGTGACCATGGCATATGTTTTTTGAGCACATTCAGAGTTATCCCTGTTTGAGTCAGTCTTTGTATGTGGTTGAAAGAAGTAAAAATAACAACAAAGGAATGATCCCCCCCCCCATAATTATACTTTTTATTAATCCAGTAAATGTTTTTATTTCTTTGTTTTAGGACTAGTACCACAAAGCTGAGCTCTTTTGCCTTTTTAATTTATTACACTATTTCAATTGTCTGTTTTGTGATGCATGTAAAGAATTTGGAAGTAGTTTGCAAAGATGAAGGCAGGGAGGATAAAAAAGCAATTACCTCATGCCAATTACACTGGAAAATAGTGGAGGTGCCATTCCTGCAGCATTTCTGTCCATTTTTCTTCATTACTGTAATGGTGGCCACTCTTCTTATTAGCTGACACATTTCTCTTCATTACCTGCTGGGTGATGGGGGTGATGATGAGTGCTATTTACAGCTGGAATTCTGTGAAAGGCCAAGCAGATGAATAATAATTATTCAAACAAATATATAGAGGCCAAAAAAAGGCGAGTGGTTAAAGTGAGGCTATTATGTCCCAAAAAGGCAGAGAGGTAATTTCTTTTGAAGAGGGTTTGGTTCATGTTCCTCAATCAGGGGCTGTCCTACAGCACTGGGCTGGAGTGGCTTATCTGAAGTATTCAGTGTGTTCTTATAAGAACTGAAGGGAAACAATGAATTATGTATATCATAAGACAAATGTCTATTCCCATGGAACCCTAGCTTCATCTGTCAGGGAGGGAGCAGGGCTTTCATTGAGTCTATGCTCAAATAATAACCAACCCCCAAACTTTCCATTGCATCCCTCAACCCCTATAACATGTTATGTATCTATCTATCTATGAAGTGAAGTGAAGTGAAGTCGCTCAGTCGTGTCCGACTCTTTGCGACCCCATGAACTGTAGCCCACCAGGCTCCTCCATCCATGGAATTTTCTAGGCAAGAGTACTGGAGTGGGTTGCCATTTCCTTCTCCAGGGGATCTCCAGGGGATCTTCCCAACCTGGGGATCGAACCCAGGTCTCCCACACTGCGGGCAGACACTTTACCATCTGAGCCACCAGGGAATCCTATCTATAGTATCTATATATCTGAGACAACCTTGTTATAGCAATACTTATAAAGCATGTTAACTATCATCTGTTTGTGTATCTAGGTATGTATATATGTGTATATCTATCTATCTGGGGAAATTTTGTTATAGCAATACTTTAAAAGCATATTAACTATCATCTCTCTGTGCATGTATGTGTGTATGTATGTATCTGTAAATCTAGCTAGCTAACAATTTTTTTGTGTGGTCAGAGTTCTCCAGAGAAACCAAACCAGCAGGATGTGTATAGACAAAGAGAAAAAGAGATTTATCTTGGTGAATTGGCTCATGTGATTGTGGAGGCTTGGAGCGTTCAAAATCTAATGGAGTGAGCCAGCAGGCTGGAGACTCAGGAAAGAGTTGCAGTTCTAGTTCAAAGGCAGTCTGCTGGCTTCTTGTTCAGGGGACAACAGTCTTTGTTCCATTAAGGCTCTCAACTGATTGGATAAGGACTACCCACATCATGGAGGGTGATCTGCTTTAACCAAAGTCCACTGACAGAATAATCTCTGGCTAATCTCATTCAAAAAAGCGCCTTCACAGAAACATACAGAGTAATATTTGACCAAATATCTGGGCACCATAGCCCAGCCAAGTTGACACATAAAAGTAAACATTATTCTATCTATCATCTTCAAATCTAGACCAACAAGGTACAAAGAATTTGTGACTTACAAATAAAGGTGGTGATTGGGTTTTTACCTAATGAAGAGTGTTTGAGTTGGACCATGAAGAGTCTTTTGGAGGTAGGGCCAGTTGTTGAAGAATCCAGCATCTCTAGGCAGGAATGGAGCTCTGCTTTCCATCCAGCCTCCTTCCAGATACTTGAATTGAGGCGAATAATTGCTCTAAGGGCAGGAGAGGATCTGTAAGTGAGTTTGAAAGAGGGGCAGAGTGTACATATCATTGGGAACTGTAGTGAATTGTTTTGTAAAGAACATCTTTCAATTTAATCATCTAATTGCTCCTCTTGCTTTGACTTTCTCCCTAGCAATGACCCTCACAGTTATCCCATGAACCCCACTCAATCAAACATGGCATTGTTGAAACAGGCTGCTGAAGTTCCAAGCCAGACAAGTAGGAACACGTTGGCTTCCCAGAGAAGGGCTCACAGGCAGGACTGTAGTTAACCCCTGCTGGCCTGGAACATTTGGGAATGAGGCCCTGGGCAGAGATTCCCACTAGCAGGGCATTGCCATTTGCAGACTCTGATGGTGTGTGCAGCCAGTTAAGAATGATAGAGGCAGTGTTGCAGCACAGCGGGCTTTCAGTATGAGACAGAGGCATGAAAGGAGTACAATATGAAAACAGCAGGTGAGAATGGATGTATCACATAGGGAAAGGATGTTAGAGGAATATTGAGGGTTATTAATTCTCCCCGGGCCCCCTCAAATTCAGTAGCTTTGGCGAAAGCAAAGATAGGCTCTTGAATTAGGCCCAGCGTCCTAACAAGTGCCATAGCACCATCTGCTTAGTAGCAAAAGGCATAGGAGGTGGGAAAAACAGACCTGCATGCCATCCGGTGATATTTTCTTCAATAACCTTGATTTCCTTAGGGGCCTTCACAAGCAGTCATGTGTGGACAAGCTCAGGGAATTTGATGTTTCCTAAGTGATGCTTCTGCAGAGCTACTCCTACAGGCAAGATGGCATTTACCCAGTGGCTTTGGGATAATTCGCACTTTTCTAAGGGCTTGAAACAAAACAACAGAAGCAGCACCTGTTTGACACCTGGTAAGTCCTTCCTAATGATTTATGTCTGTAGAGGCTTCTCAGTTTACTGTCTGTGGGCAAATTGTTAGACATTGTCAAGACAAATGGTTCACCATTGAGAAAGAGCTTGATATTGTACCTTCCCACCTATCTCATTATAACTTTAATGAAACAAGGATCCTACCACGTAGGGGTGCAAATCAACTATATTTCTGATGGATAGAACTCAGGGATTTCATGAAATAACACAGTCTTTTGGACTAGGTATTTGATTTATTTTCCTTAGGGTTTGAGCAACTTGCCATTTTCCTAAACCAATGTCCTGAGCCTCTGAGCAGGGGGATTATAACAATCTCCCCTAGGTAGACCCAGCTGGCTTAAGTCGAGCATGACTCTACTCCAATTTGGCATCAGATATCCATTTGGAAAATGTGGGTGCACTAATTTCACCAGGGTTCTCCCCACTGTCCCTGGGGAACCTCCAATCTCAAGGATTCAGCTACCACTTATAGTTGATGACTTCTAATCCATATCCCTCTTCTGCCATATACCTCTTCTGAGCCCTGCATGTAGAATAGACACCTGAACCATATCTAAAACTCACCCCAAGCTTGCTCCTCTCATTTATTTCTTGGCTCTGTTACTGGCATCACACTTGACCATTTACTAGAATTAGTTACCCTTAACTTCTCCATCTCTACTCATTCTCACACATGCACATTTATTACCAAATTATGCTGATTCCATATTCTGAAGAGCTTTTTTTTTTCAGTGTGTCTCTTTCTTTCCATTCCTACTGCTATTGCCATAGTCCAAGCTCTTAGAGTCATCCTGATTTGCTCATAACTAGTCCCTTTGCCTCTTGCCTTAAGTCATTTAAGGCTACATAGCAGCTTGAATAATCTTATCTAAAATACTTAAAAATCTTTAAAATCTCCCCATCATTTACAGAACTAAACACTAAAGTACTTATTCAGGTCCTCTCTGACTTCTTCCCCAGTGTTATCTCCCAATAACTCCTCCTGTCCCTTTCTCCTCTTGTAATATCCTTTTAATTCCCCACATGTGCCCTGCTGCTTCCAGCTCCATGCCTCTGCGGGAGTTATGTCTTCAATTTGGAACACTCATCCCACCCTTCTTCACAGGCTAATTATGTCTGACTCATCTTTAATACTCTGCTAAAGCATTATCTCTTCCAGGAAACCTCTTGTGAACTCCCAGATGGAACAAGGACCAGGCCTCTCTACTGTTCCCTCTAAGACTCTGTGGCTGTCTCTGTCATTATCTGCCATGTCTGTCTTTCTCACTGGATTTTTAGAAAAAAAAAATTTTTTAATCCTTACCTTCAAAATTCCTAGAATAGGACTGCAGTGGCCACTGAAAATTTTTATTTTGCACTGAATTCCTATTTCTTTGCATTTTTAGACCCTCAATCATGGAATATTATTAATTCTACCAATACGTTTATCTGGTTCACTAAGACATCCTAATATCAGTTTACTGTACATGGAACATCCCTATCTGAAAATCCCCAAGGATTTTGAATATCTCCATTCTCAAAAGCCATACATCTTCTCTATAACCCACATCTACTTCTCCAGTAACACTGATCTCCTTGAGACGTGACTGTTGGATCGAGTGTCTCTGTGATGTATGTTTCCAGTATGACTGACCTTGTGGACTTAATCTCTGGGCTGAAGTTCGGGGACACCGCAATCATCAGAACATGAAAGAAGCCAAAGCAACCTAGCGCACTTGTGTGTCTGTGCATGTTGCTTCATTTCTCAGGTGATTCTGATACATACTCAGATGTAAGAATCATTGCCTTGGTTTTTCTTTCCATGCAGCCTAAAACTCCGTTCGAATTTTGAAGTCCCATATGTGCTGTCCCAAACTGATCAAAAAATTAGGTTAAAATCTACTTTTTCCTTGTAAACTCAGCTAAACCAGGTCTTTCTCAATCTGTATGGAATCTATGAGACTTTCTTAAATTCATAACTTTGTGTTTCTATTCTTTTATATTTTATGTGCTAATTTTGGAAGCTACTTCAGGACTACTCATTTCATTGTGAATCGATAACCTACCACAGAAGACCTTAGCTAAGATGTATGTACAAATATGGTCATGAAATCTTATGTCTCTGCAGACTTTCCATTTAAATTTCTAATAAAGATGATGAGTACTGAATCAAGAACAGAGTCCTTTATCCACCCCCCTGATATAATCCATTTCCCCATATGGCAGTCTATGATCTTTTAAAATCATAAGTCAGATCACATCATGCTTCAAATTTAAATGCTCCAGTGAATTTCCTTACACTCTCTACGGTCTTCAAGACTTCCCTGAGGAACTTCCCGGGTGATCCAGTGGTTAAGACTCTGCTTCCAATACAGGTTCAACTCCTGCCTGGGGAACTAAGATCCCATATGCCTCGCAGTGCCGCCAAAACAAAAAGTCTTCATTCAAGACTGCACTGACCTTTCCTATCAGACTTTATCTGCCTCATTCCTCCAACATGCCAGGCTCATGGCCAGTCCCAGGCCTTCATATACAGCTAGTCCCTTGGTCTAGAATGCTCTTACATAGGTCCCCTTGTAGCTGCTTCCCTCTCAATAGTCAGGTCTTGGGTCAAATGTCAACACCTAAGAAATTTCCTCTCCTCACAGTAACTAATGTACATGGTTTATATTTTGTTTGACATCTGTAATTATCTTTATGTGTTTAATTGTTTTATGAGGGCAGAATGTTGTCTTGTTCATCAGTGTATCTCCACCACCTGGAAGAACATTAGACTACAGGGATGCTCAATAAACATTCTTTGAATGAATGAAAGAATAATACCTTTTTGCTTATTTACAATGATCTGTTAATCAACCCCCTGTGGATATAGTTATTCAATTAGCTACCAGTTCTGCTTGTATGTCCATGTTATCAACAGGCATAGCAAGAAAGACTTTACCAGCACTTCCCTGAAGGTCCAGTGGTTGAGACTCTGTGCTCCCATAGGTTTGATTCCTGGTTGGGGAACTAAGATCCCACATGCCATGTAGGTGGCCAAAAAAAATAAGACTTTCCCAAAGTTCATTCTTGATACTGACATTTGTGTGTGATGCAGCTGTGGTGTTTTCCCAATATCCATGTGTCCATCCGAAAGGAAACACAGGTTCATTTGACAGAACATTTTCTTAGTGATCCCACACTGGTTCCTTGAGATCATCCTTTAGCTCTCTAATTTAAATTTTCCAGGAATTTCTGTCAGTTGCACTGGAGTTTATTTTGTTGATTCCCCTTCCCTCAAACAATCTTTTTGAAAACCATGGGGTTTGTTCATAATCTCTCTCCTTCTACCCCTCTCATACTTCATGACTTCTGAAAGGTCATTTGCAGAGTCCTACACTCACATTTAGCTGGTCTTTAGTGTGATAGAGATAGCAAACCGTATGGTTGAGTGACAGAGTATGGGCTTTGGAACAGTAATTCTGACTGCAATGTGCATTGCAATGTGACTCTGGAGGAGAGCACAGCAACCCGCTCCAGTATTCTCGCCTGGAGAATCCCATGGACAGAGGAGCCTGGTGGGCTACAGTCCATAGTGTTGCAAAGAATTGGACGCAACTGAAGCAACTTAGTATAGCATTGCACAGCACAATGCAGTGTATGTAAGAATTACCTGGAGATCTTATTAAAATGCAGATTTTGATTCCATAGGTCTTAGATTGCACACATCTAACATGCATTTGGGTAATAAAAATGCTGCTGGTTTGTGAACTGACTGGAAGGCCCTACAATCAGACTGTCTGTGTTCAAATTCAAGGCCTGCTGTGAACAAGCTATAACTTCCCTGGGCCTCAGTTTTTACATCTGAAAAGTGGGAATATACTACCATCTACCTTCTAGGTTTTTGTGAGGAATAAGTTAGGGGATATATATCAAGCACTTAGAGCAGAACTGTAAATCTGATAATCAGTACTTTCCATGATCATCACTACCTTAGAATGTAGTTCATCCAGACTTGAGTTCATATAATTGTGATATGCTTTCTTATCTATCTTGGGCTTTGATTCTCCTTTGAACTGAATTTCTGTTTTCCATATTTTCCAGTTTACTACTTTTTGATGGCAAGATGAAAGCACAAAGGAATGGAGAACTTTAACCTGTTTTTGCCACGTATTAATCATGTACCCTCTACCCCAAATCAGCTTATCCTTCTTATGTTTTTCTTCTTGTTCCCAGTACACTTTGAAATATTCTATTTAATATTCTTGGCATTTTGGCAAACTCTAATTTGTTCTGACATGACTCAATGTCAGGAGTCTGTTTACCAATAAAAACAGAAGCATGTTATATTAGTTATTGAGGATAGCTAAGTGATTTATTCAAACCTGTTTTTGTGGCATAAATGAATAAGAGCTTCTCACAGTCAGTATCTTGCTTCCCAGGTAAGGAAGCCAGATAATAACAGGTAAAGCTTTCAATTACCTCTGTTGTGGGCCAGATAGAACAGATTGTAGAGTTTATTGTCAGTTCTCCAAGAACTCACCACACCCTTGTTTAAAGACAATTTAGAAAATGGGGATAGTGATGAATGGGATCATTCCTAGGTGCACATTATATCAATTTTTACAAAGTTGATGCAAAATTTCAGTTTATTTGGATAAAAACTGAGTTAGGGTTGTAATGTCACATACAAGTCTTATAAATCCTGGCTGTGGTAAGTGTTATAAAATTTAAAGTGATAAGTATGCAATTCTCACGAGACAGCAATCATCAGGTTATATGATAAATTGAAGATCATCCACATCTAGGCCAGGGGCTGAGAGCAGGCAGAGTCCAAGGCAAACTATGCTGTGTGAACTGTAAATAATAAGGACAACTTGCATTTGCATTCAATTTAAGAGATTATAAAATCTTTCCGCATATATTATTTTATTTGAACACCCCAGTGGAATCTCAAGTAATTCCTCAGAAGCACTTATTTCTTTCCACTACTTATGGAGGGGTAGTCAATAGCTCAGGCTCTTAAATCAGATTACCCAATTGTGTTAATTTAGGCCCTACAGAAAACAGATGCCAAAATAGATTCAACGTGCAAGAGTTTTCTTAAGGGAAATGCTTCAATTGGAGAAAACAAGAGAGGGAGATGGGATAGGCTAGGTGAGCCATTATCAGTGATGCATGTAGGACTCTGAGTGAAGAGAGAGGGAGGAAAGTTGGGTGGAAGCATCTTCATCTGCTGTGAAGTCCAAGAAAGATGTGGCAAGGATCTTCAGTTCAGTTCAGTTCAGTTCAGTCACTCAGTCGTGTCGACTCTTTGCGACCCCATGAATTGCAGCACGCCAGGCCTCTCTGTTCATCACCAACTCCCGGAGTTTATCCAAACCCATGTCCATCGAGTCGGTGATGCCATCCAACCATCTCATCCTCTGTCGTCCCCTTCTCCTCCTGCCCCCAATCCTACCCAGCATTAGGGTCTTTTCCAATGAGTCAACTCTTCGCATGAGGTGGCCAAAATATTGGAGTTTCAGCTTCAACATCAGTCCTTCCAATGAACACCCAGGATTGATCTTCTTTAGGACGGATTGATTGGATTTCCTTGCAGTCCAAGGGACTCTCAAGAGTCTTCTCCAACACCACAGTTCAAAAGCATCAATTCTGCGGCGCTCAGCTTTCTTCACTGTCCAACTCTCACATCCATACATGACCACTGGAAAAACCATAGCCTTGACTAGACGGACTTTTGTTGGCAAAGTAATGTCTCTGCTTTTAAATATGCTATTTAGGTTGGCCATAACCTTCCTTCCAAGACGTAAGCGTCTTTTAATTTCATGGCTGCAATCACCATCAGTAGTGATTTTGGAGCCCCCCAAAATAAAGTCTGACACTGTTTCCACTGTTTCCCCATCTATTTGCCATGAAGTGATGGGACCAGATGCCCTGATCTTAGTTTTCTGAACGTTGAGCTTCAAGCCAACTTTTTCACTCTCCTCTTTCACTTTCATCAAGAGGCTCCTTAGTTCTTCTTCACTTTCTGCCATAAAGGTGGTGTCATCCGCATATCTGAGGTTATTGATATTTCTCCCAGCAATCTTGATTCCAGCTTGTGTTTCTTCCAGCCCAGCGTTTCTCATGATGTACTCTGCATATAAGTTAAATAAGCAGAGTGACAATATACAGCCTTGACATACTCCTTTTCCTATTTGGAACCAGTCTGTTGTTCCATGTCCAGTTCTAACTATTGCTTGCTGACCTGCATATAGGTTTCTCAAGAGACAGGTCAGATGGTCTGGTATTCCCATCTTTTTCAGAATTTTCCACAGTTTGTTGTGATCCACACAGTCAAAGGCTTTGGCATAGTCAATAAAGCAGAAATAGATGTTTTTCTGGAACTCTCTTGCTTTTTTGATGATCCAGCAGATGTTGGCAATTTGATCTCTGGTTCCTCTGCCTTTTCTAAAACCAGCTTGAACATCTGGAAGTTCACGGTTCACGTATTGCTGAAGCCTGGCTTGGAGAATTTTGAGCATTACTTTACTAGCATGTGAGATGAGTGCAATTGTGCGGTAGTTTGAGCATTCTTTGGCATTGCCTTTCTTTGGGATTGGAACGAAGACTGACCTCTTCCAGTCCTGTGGCCACTGCTGAGTTTTCCAAATTTGCTGGCATATCGAGTGCAGCACTTTCACAGCATCACCTTTGAGGATTTGAAATAGCTCAACTGGAATTTCATCACCTCCACTAGCTTTGTTCGTAGTGATGCTTTCTAAGGCCCACTTGACTTCACATTCCAGGATGTCTGGCTCTAGATGAGTGATCACACCATCGTGATTATCTGTGTCATGAAGATCTTTTTTGTACAGTTCTTCTGTGTATTCTTGCCACCTCTTCTTAATATCTTCTGCTTCTGTTAGGTCCATACCATTTCTGTCCTTTATCGAGCCTATCTTTGCGTGAAATGTTCCTTGGTATCTCTAATTTTCTTGAAGAGATCTCTATTCTTTCCCAATCTGTTGTCTTCCTCTATTTCTTTGCACTGATCGCTGAGGAAGGCTTTCTTATCTCTCCTTGCTATTCTTTGGAACTCTGCATTCAGATGAGAATATCTTTCCTTTTCTCCTTTGCTTTTTGCTTCTCTTCTCTTCCCAGCTATCTGAAAGGCCTCCTCAGACAGCCTTTTTGCTTTTTTGCATTTCTTTTCCATGGGGATTGTCTTGATCCCTGTCTCCTGTACAATGTCACGAACCTCTGTCCATAGTTCATCAGGCATTCTGTCTATCAGATCTAGTCCAAGGCAAGGATCTTAAAGCAAGATCTAGGCAAGGATCTTAAGGAATTCTTAAGGCAGAGTGAGCTGTCAGAGAAACCATGTCATCCAGGAATGGTCCTGCACAGCATGCCTGCAATAGATTTCAGTGAGCTGTAGCTAGGCACCCTGGTCAGTAATTTATCCTGTACTTGGAGATCATAGGTGCCCCATGGTTCAAATTGTAGCTCCACCATTAATTAGCTGTGTTATTTAGGCAAATTACTCTACCTCTCTCAAAGCCTCATCTTACTCATTTGTAAAATGGTAATAATAGTGGTACTTCCTCTGTTGTGTGGCTTAAACCCTCACTGCACCAACGGCTTCACTAAAATAGGGGATCCAAGCCCATCTTACTGCTTGGCATGTGATCGGGCTGAAATTCATGGCCATCCTAGGCTAAAGGGCTTTCTAATCTCATCAGGAGGCATTTGAAATATTTTACCTTTTGACTTTTGAATATAATTCTCTCTTTAGAAAAATAAATGTATAAAGAACAAAGAGATAATACACTGGGAACAAAATGAATAAAAATCTCAGAAACATGTAAAACTAATATCAAAAGATCTAATATTGTGTCCTTGGAGTCCTGGAAGGAAAGGGGAAACATATGGGGCTGAAGAAGTGCTCAAATACCATGGCTGAAACTTCCAAAATTTGGCAAAAGACATAACCTACAGGTTCAAGAAACTGAGCTAACCACAAACACAGAAATTCAGAAATCTGCATTAAAGGCACATCATGGTCAAATTGCTAAACATTAAAGACAAAGAACAATCTTGAAAGCAGTGGGAGAGAAACAATACCTTACCTACAGGGGAAAGACAACTTGGATAAAAGTGGATCTCGCATCAGAAATACAGCAAAAGGAAGCAGTACATCATTTTTCAAGTGCTGAAAGAAAAGAACTGGCACTGCAAAATCCTATATCCAGTGAAAATATCTTTTAGAAATGAAAGAGAAATCAAGAAATTCTCAGATGAAGAAAAACAAAGAGAATTTATCACCAGCAGAACTTCCTAAAAGAAGGATGGGGAACACATACATCCATGGCTGATTCGTGTCAGTGTGTGGCAAAAACCACTACAATATTGTAAAGCCTCCAATTAAAATAAATACATAAAAAAGAATGGCTAGAGAAAATTCTCTAAGGAAAGGAAATGATAAAAGATGGACTTTGAAATGTTAGGAAAAAAGAAAGAACATGATTAGCAATAATAAGATTAAATACAATAAACTTTTTAGTTTTCTAAATTATGTTTGATGGTTGGAGCAAAATTATAACAATGTCTCATGTGGTTCTAAATGTTTATTGAGGAAATATTTAAGCTAATTACATTTTAAACAGGTAATAAAAGGCATGCAAATTAGAAAGAAAGAAATAAAACTTCCCTTATTTCCAGATGATGTGATTTTCTACAAAGGAGAAAAAGACCTCCTAGATCTAATACATGAGTTTCTCAAGGTGCAGGATTCAAAAAGCATATAAAAATTCAGTTGTATTTCTATATATTAGCAATTAACACGTAAACACTAAACTAAAAATAAAATACCATATGTGTGTGTGTTAGTCTCTCAGTCATGTCTAACTCTTTGAGACCCCATAGACTATAGCTCTCCAGACTTCTCTGTGCATGGGATTCTCCAGGCAAGAATATTAGAGTGGGTGACCATTCCCTTCTCCAGGGGATCTTCCCAACCTAGGAATTGAACCTGGGTCTCCTGCATTGCAAGTAGATTTTTTACCATCTGAATCATCAGGGAAACACAGTCAATCAAAAATGATGCACTTTGGTACAATTCTAATGGAATGTGTATGAAACTTACATGCTAAAAATTACAAAATGCTGACAGAAGAAATCAAAGAAGACCTAATCAAGTGGAGAGGCATACCATATTCATGTATTAAAAGATTCAACCTAAGAAAGATGCCAATTCTCCCCAAATTGATATACAAGTTTTAACCCTATTCCTATCAAAATCCCAGCAAGAGTTTTGTAGATGTAGCCAAGATTATTTCCATTTACTTTTTTTTTTAAGGCATGGGAGCTAAGATAAATAAACCAATTGTGAAAAAGAACAAAGTGGGAGGTGGCGGGCGGGGGGGGATTCCCTGGCAGTCTAATGGTTAAGACTTGGAGTTTTGCTGCTGGGGTCTGAGTTCAATCCCTGGTTGGGGAACTAAGATCTCACAAACTGTACAGCACAGCCTAAACAAACAAAGTAAGAAGAATCATGTACTTGACTTCAAAACATATCATAAAACTTCAATAATCAGAATATTTGGTAGTGGCAGAGGAATAAACACATAAATGTATCAGTGGGCCAGAATAGAGTAGGAACCCAGAAGTAAATTCACATAAATATGCTCAACCAATTTTTGAGAGAGGTGCAAAAGCGATTCGAAGAAGGAAAGACAGCATTTTCAATAGTGCTGGAGTAACTGAAGATACACAGATAATAACTGAACCTCAATCTGTCTGACACCTTATACAAATGTTAACTGCAAATAGATCATAGACTTAAATGTAAAAAATAAAATGTAAAAGCTTTTAGAAAAGCAATGAGAGAATTTTCAGAATCTAGAGCTAGGCAAAAAATTCTTAGATTTGACATCAAAGGCAAAAATTATAAAAGGAAAAAATTTATTATGTAAACTTAATTAGACTTAATCAAAATCATACCTTTTGCTCTGGAAAAATCCTATTAAAAAGATGAAAAGACAGGATACAGACTGGCAAAAAATATTTGCAAACCACCTATCCAAAGGACAAATATATAGAATATACAAACAACTTTCAAAACTCAATAGTAAAAAAACAGCAATCCAGTTAGAAAATGAGCAAATGACATGGAGAGACATTTCACAGAACATATAGAAAGGAATTAATACATGAAAAGATGTTCAACATCATTAGCCTTTGAATGAAATTAAAACCTCAGTGAGATAGTACTACACAATTACCTACTTAAATATCACATGTTACCTATGGGCTTAATATTGAAACCAAAATATGAAAATTTATAAAATATACAGCATAATCTAAGGGACAAATGCATGAGGCACCCCCACGCTTTATACTATTTGTCATATATGCTCATAACACTTTGCAACAGTAATTTAGAAAGAACATAATCAATGTTTTCTAGTTAAATGATTAAATTATCAGATTATTGAATAGTTGAATGAATAAATGAATGTATGACTAGATGGATGGTGCTCTAGACCGAATGTTTGTATCCCCCTAAAATTCATACATTGGAAACAAACTCATAATGTGATGGTGTTTGGAGGTGTTTGGGAGACACATAGTCTTAAGGTAGAGTCCTCATGATGGTATTAGTGTTCTTATAAAAGAGACCCAGACAGCTCCCTTCATGCTTCCACCAGGTGAAGACACATCAAGAAAACAGCATTCTATGAACTTGGAAACAGGCCCTCCCTCACCAGACACGGAATCCGTCAGCCTCCAAAGCTACAAGAAATAAATGTTTGTTGTTTAAGTCATCCAGTCTATGGTATTCTACTATATATTTTATCATAGAAGCCCAATGGACTAAGGCAGATGGATGGATAGATGAATGTGTAGGTGGATGGATGGTTGGTTGTTTGAAATCAGTGAAGTATGGAACAATGTAAAACATGTTAAGACATAAGACATTTACAAGCATGACGTTAAAGAGCTTCTTTTAACTGAATTCTGTTCACAATACCCATTTAAAGGCACAGGGCCAGGGCAGAAGGATATAGGAAGTTCAAAGAATATCAGAAAAATTTGTCACAACTTGTAAATAAGAACTCAAGTTATAGACATCTTTGGGGAAAACTGCATGACTTCTTGGAATAAGTATGTAATACAGATGTTTTGTATAGAATTTTTCCTGTTATCTGCTGCATAATCTGGTCATTTGTGGGACTGGTATCGTTGATCTCTCAGACTTTTGGCTGACCACACCTTGGAAGTCAGTTATCTGTATTTAGCATGGCGGGAAATGCAATGGCAAGCTTCCTGACAAGGAAGGCCCGTAACAGAGCAACATGTGGGCTGGCACAACCGTTTGCCTGTCTTTGACTCTTGACAGGACTTGACCTCCACTTCTGAGCATTCTATTTCCTCGCTTTGGATCAGAGGTCACCACACTTGACCTCTGACCTCAGTGTGACCCCTGACCCTCCCAACTCGGTTTTGATTGTTCTGCATAATCTATAGTTCCCCAGGGCCCAGAAGAGCTCTTCCACTAGCTCCCACCAGCTGTTGCCACCTTTGTTCTCTCTCTTCCCTGGTCCTGGCTGACTGAAATCCACAGCCCCTAACAATGGCAGGGTCCCTCCAAGTTGCCTTGTGTGCTGACTTTGATTGAATGCTAATAATTATTATTAGGAGTGCCCCTTTTCTGAAATGCTAATCATGCTACTACATTCAGCATCTCATTTAGCATTCAAGAATCCCATGAGAAAGATATCATTTATCCCTGTCTTAGGCGATCAAGAAACTGAGGCTCAGCAAAACTGAATGTAACTGGTCTAAGTTCAAACTGCCAGAAAGTGTCAGATTTAGGGCCTGTCATATTTTGCTCTCAATCCATTTCCCATGCTTCCTATTTATTAAAGATTCTCCATTCAGCGTTCCATTGTTTCCTGGGTACTGAATACACACACTGTGAAAAAGCTTTGTTTTAGTTTTGAAAGATGTTCAATTTGTAATGCACTGGACATCTCTCATGTGAATTTTTAAGTCCTTTCAATTCTCCCTCTTATCTAACCTCAGATGCAATAACTAGTTCCATGAAGCTTTGACCAGTTTTAGCAGGTGCAAGCTGGCAGTATCTCATCTCAGTTCTCTGATACTTAGGACATTTGTGGGAAACCATGCCACTCATGCTTGCACAATCCAGAAGTATGTGGGAGCTAATGCCCATGAGTTCACCCTTGACCACTGTGGGACGGGAGCCAATGAACCACTTCCTCCTTACATCACCCATTGCCAGCTCCAAGATGCCTCTGTTAAACCTCCTCCAAAGATTCTGTAGCAGCAAACACCAGTTAACTCTAGCAATGGTGAACTGGAAAAGCCATTTTTGTGTCAAGTTCTCTCCTTCCTTGTTTCAATTCTCTTGCCTCTCACTCTTGCTCCCTGGAATCACCTCTCTAAAATAACTACACACACACAAGATTGACTTAGGATCAGGTTCTGGAGGTTTCCAAGCTGGCTCTTCCTATGAATGAGTCTGAATTAGTGAATCCTTTTTTAAATCTGTACATGATCATTTTGCATCTTACATGTCTGTATGACTGTACACAAGGAATAATCCAGTTTATCTGACTTAGTTGATTTGGCTTTGACAGTGGTTTTATAACAATGTGAATAGATACCTATATGGAAGGAATTACCAACATATTTGTGTAAACATTTCTTTTGCATTCATAAGGGAACTTTAGTGAACTGCTAAGTAAGAGGACTCAAGTTGGTTCAGAAGTTTCCTGGCTAGCAGTTCATGGTTCTTATGTAAATGACAACTAAAACCTTTCCTTGATGACAAAAATCCACACTAACAAATTAATAGTTCTTCTTTCACATATACCTCTGCCCCCTGTAAGTACTCTCCTTGACAAGATGTATAATGTCTGTACCTGAATGATTTATGGCCCTTTGCTCCCTGTAGGAACATACTCCCTGGCCATTTTATCTCATTTGATCACTGGTTCTGCAACTGGTTGAGGTTGAGGAGGGAGGTGAAGAGGGATGTGCACTTTGGAGTAGTTTCCTGACGGTTCTGATACTCACCCAGTCCAGACCTTCCCACCACCCTCTTCTCCTCCACACCACGCGTGGTCTCACACACCTGTGGTGCAGGGCAAGCCCAGATGCAAACAATGTGATGATATGATAAAATCATTTCCTTAGAGCACTGCCTTCAGAATCTCTGTGGATTAAAAAAGTAAAACCAGATGAACGAAGTCAGTGGAGGGAAGAAAACTGAAAATTGAACGCCTTTCTTTCATTATATATATATATATCTCTCCTTAAGAGACCCAGAGTTAAATTGTTTTTTATGAAATCTCCTTAGCAAGTAAATTTGTATAAAAGCAGATAAGCTTGGAAATTCTCACATCTTTCAGAGAATCAAATATTCCAGGTAATTATGATCTAGGAGTCTGGGGAATTGATGGTTGTGGTTTATTCTGAATGTCAAGGCATAAAAATATACGAAGAGAGATTATATATAGATTATACACCACAGCTAATTCTCTGTTTTCTTTTTCCTTTGCCTTGATCTGCAGTCCTCTAAGCTGTATAAATTAACTAGTACAGTTAGCACAGAGCTGCATTATTTGACCAAACAGCAAGATTAGTCATATCAAAATAGCATTTGAAAGAAAGGATTTCATTAGCTGCTTTACTGTCTTTTGTGTCTGATACAAAAACTAGCATCACTGTTCATGTGGGAGTTAAGTCAGTGAACACTGAGCTTCCAGAAAGACTTTCTGAATTATCCAAGGTAAAAAATAAACTATAAAAATGAAAATACACATGCATACATTTACACACATGCATGTACACATAATACAGGAATAGCAAGATGATTCCATGATTTTGTTGTTGTTCAGTCGCTAAGTTGTCTGACTTTTTGAGACCCCATGGAACGCAGCACGTCAGGCTCCCTGTCCTTCACTGTCTCCCGGAGTTTGCTCAGATTCATGTCCTTTGAGTCAGTGATGCTGTCTACTTAACCATGTCATCCTCCTCCCCTTGTTTATCCTTTTGCCTTCAATGTTTCCCAGCTTCAGAGTCTTTTCCAATGAGTCAGCTCTTCTCACCAGGTAGCCAAAGTATTGGAGCTTTAGAAATAGTCCTTCCAATGAATATTCAGGATTGACCGATTTGATCTAAGAGTCTTCACCATCACTACAACTTGAAGCATCAGTTCTTTAGCACTCAGCCTTCTTTATGGTGCATCTCTCACATCCATACATGACGACTGGAAAAGCCATGATAGATGAATCTACTTTTTAAATTGTAAATGAAAGCATTTATTAAATTATTAAATATCAGCTTCTATGTGACACTTCCCACAATGATACAAATTTCTTCTTCTTATACTTCATTCCAACCTCTACTGTAGCCTTCATGGCATTTTAATCAAAGTTTGTTACATATCACCCTTCTTCCCAAAGAGATTGTAAGAGCATAGAGGACAGATGCTGGTCTGGTCAGCCCTGGCAGGTGCATGGCACAGGGTAGACAACAAGTATGTGCTTTGGGGAGTGAATTAGTGAAAGATTAAAAATTATTTGGTAGTTGATCTCTCCTAAGTGGTATCCAAGCTTTCCTTTTGATCTGAAGACACACTTTGGCTCATCACTCAGAAGATTCAGTATTCTGAACATATCATGGTTCTCCTTGTAGGTCATATATAAACTGTTAGATTAATACAGAAAACAAACTATGCAAAATTTTATGAAATACATAGCACACACCATAAAAAACAAGTGCTTGGACCATCTCTGAGCCCTGTTTTGAGTGTATATTATTTACCAGATACTTTAATGCACCTTCTCTAATTTTACCCTCACAGCCCTTTGAAGTGGTCATGTCCTCCATTTCCAGGTCAGGAAATAGGTAATCAAGCTAGTTGCCCAGAAGTACACAGCCAGACACATGATCCAAGCTTTCAGAATCCATGCTCTGGGCCCCTTTTACTGAAATGCAGCTGCTTTCTTCCTTTAAGAGTATTTGTTTAGACAAATATTCCAAGGGGGAAAATAGCCAATCTAACTGCTTGACATTGCATTGGTTCAACACAAAACAACCTGTTGATGAGATGAATTATTCACTCTTCACTCGATTATTTTGTCATCTTGTACACACAAGCATACTCTGGTTAAGAATGAAAAATGTCTTTCATAAGACTGTTCAGCTCTGCCCTTGGCATGTTCTGTTCAGAACGATGTTGTTATTTTTCTTTTAAATCTTCATGCTTCTTATTCCAAATGCAAAACAATCCAAGCTCCTTTGTGTTCTCATTCTGTAATTTATTCTTGAAGTTATTCCCCATGTTTTATTTAAAATTTTTAGGTTTTTCTTTTTAAATGCAGGTGTGAGGCATATATACGTTTTAATAAGGAGGGTCAATTTTTCCCACCTGAAAAACATACCTTTAATTTTACAGATATCAATAGACTGCTATGATTTGCTATATTGACATTCACCTTACAGACAACTTTTTAAAAGGCATGCTATTCTGCAAAATGCAACACCTGTTCAGATCAAGGGACTAAAAGGAGCAAAGGTATAAAAATTCCTCTTGTAGCACTATGAATGCTCCGATCGGTTGTCACTTTTCTAAATGTGATTTCCCCCCATCACTACATTTCCAAGCATCCAAATGGAGAATTATAATTCTGGACAGTGATGGAATGAATTGGGCTCCACAGATGCTGAGGCAGCCTGTGCACTATTAGATTTCAAAGGCATCATTCCCAAACTGATGCCTGAGGAGATTTGTTTTTATTTGGATAACAGAGAACTCGAGATGAATAAAATGATAGCTTTACAAGTACTATTCAGCACTACTATGTAAATAAGTAGCTTATACAGCCAGACTTAGTGATAAACAAAGGAACATGTCAACTGACATTCAAATCTCATTACTGCATTAATGTAATCTTCCTAGGTATGGGGTGAAATAATTTCTATAAATGTGTATAGAGGCACAGAATAAAAAATTGCCACATACAAATTTTCAACAATTTATCCTGCAACAATAGAATCCTTGAAAACACATGCTAACAGTATCTTATTCTTCTTGCAACATTTTAGCTGTTGCCTTTATTTGAACAACTAGAGATTTCTAAGGACCTCTCATCACATCAGTCAGTGGTGGGACTGACCTCATTCAGCACAACCAATTGGTCATAATTGAGTTTTGTGAACTGTGCTGAGTACTATGTGCTTTCCATTGAAAGTATCTTCTACGTGATTCCCCACGAGTCCCGTCATTTCAGTTTTTCATTTCTTCCAGTAATTTGGTCATGCTCAGAGCTTCAGAATCCTTACAATATGATAAAGGGTGGAGTGTTGCCATTATCATGTATAACAGCATGTCTCTGTTCTGGGTGGGGATCTGTCTGCTCTGAGATGCCGAGGTTACATGGCCTCCCTAACTAAGGATTAATGTTTGTGAATTTAAACCAATCACGGTGTTCAATTATTATTTAAAGTAGTTGATTCTACTTACCGGTACCCATAGTGGTTTCACTCTGTGATCAGATTCTTACCCATCCACTGTGAAATGAGGAAAAATAAGATTAAGTCAGGGAGGTTTAATAACTGTAAGCTATTTTAATTCTGAAATTCCACTCCTTGGAGTCATTCTATGAAATAGTGGAGGCTGTAGATGCTAACATGTTGGTTTTGAAATCCCTACTTGGATAAACTAAGGATTAACAATTTAAGTCTGGAATATTCATCCCAATCCCAAAGAAAGGCAATGCCAAAGAATGCTCAAACTACCGCACAATTGCACTCATCTCACATGCTAGTAAAGTAATGCTCAAAATTCCCCAAGACAGGCTTCAACAGTACATGAACTGTGAACTCCCAGATGTTCAAGCTGGATTTAGAAAAGGCAGAGGAACCAGAGATCAAATTGCCAACATCCACTGGGTCATTGAAAAAGCAAGAGAGTTCCAGAAAAACATTTACTTCTGCTTTATTGACTATGCCAAAGCCTTTGACTGTGTGGATCACAGCAAACTGTGGAAAATTCTTAAAGAGATGGGAATACCAGACCATCTGACCTGTCTCTTGAGAAATCTGTATGCAGGTTAAGAAGCAACAGTTAGAACTGGACATGGAACAACAGACTGGTTCCAAATTGGGAAAAGAGTATGTCAAGGCTGTGTATTATCACCCTGATTATTTAACCTATATGCAGAATACATCACGAGAAACGCTGGGCTGGATAAAGCACAAGCTGGAATCAAGATTGCTGGGAGAAATATCAATAACCTCAGATGTGCAGATGACACCACCCTTACCGCAAAAAGCGAAGAAGAACAAAAGAGCCTCTTGATGAAAATGAAAGAGGAGAGTAAAAAAGTTGGCTTAAAGCTCAACATTCAGAAAACTAAGATCAGGGCATCTGGTCCCATCACTTCATGGCAAATAGATGGGGAAACAATGGAAACATTGACAGACTTTATTTTCTTGGGCTCTAAAATCACTGCAGATGGTGACTTCAGCCATGAAATTAAAAGATGCTTCCTCCTTGGAAGAAAAGTTATGACCAAGCTAGACAGCATAATAAAAAGCAGAGACATTACTTTGCCAAGAAAGGCAAAGTAGTCAAAGCTATGTTTTTTCCAGTAGTCGTGTATGAATGTGAGAGCTGAACTATAAAGAAACCTGAGTGCCAAAGAATTTACTCTTTTGAACCGTGGTGTTGGAGAAGACTCTTGAGAGTCCCTTGGACTACAAGGAGATCAAACTAGTCCATCCTAAAGGAAATCTGTCCTGAATGTTCATTGGAAGGACTGATGCTGAAGCTGAAACTTTGGCCACCTGATGTGAAGAGCTGACTCACTGGAAAATCCTTGAAGCTTGGAAAGATTGAAGGCAGGAGGAGAAGGGGACGACAGAGGATGAGATGGTTGGATGGCATCACCAACTCAATGGACATGAGTTTGAATAAACTCCGGGAGTTGGTGATGGACAGGGAGGCCTGGCGTGCTTCAGTCCATGGTGTCGCAAAGAGTCGCACACGACTGAGTGACTGAACTGAACTGAACTGAACTGAAAGATTAACAGCTATGTGTCAACTCCACAACTATCTAGACTTTGCTGGTCTATAAAATGCAAAATTTACTATCAAAAATTTTATTCAAAAATGTATTGACAAAATTATTCTTTGAATAAAATGTAAAAAATAATAAAGTTTCATAGCTATTTCACAGTTAAATCCCAGATGGGGTAAATATCTAATTGTAAAAGGCAGAACAGTAAAAGCCATTGGAAAAACTAAGTAGTAAAATATTATCATCAGACTGAGGAAAACTTCTAAGTAAGACAAGAAATCCAGAAACCATAATGGAAAAAAGTGTGAAAGTACAGATTTGACCTTAAGAGTTTTAGTTCTCAGGAAGTTTATTATCCAAGTCCCTTCAGTTTTGGCAGAAGTCAAAATTTTCATAATACAAAAATGTTTATTAAATATTAACACCCCTGCTCCTTCCCTGAATAGTGCTCATGTTCAGTTGCTTCAGTCATGTCCGACTCTTTGAGACCCCTATGGACCATAGCCCACCAGGCTCCTCTGTCCACAGGATTTCCCCCAGCAAGAATACTGGAGTGGGTTGCCATTCCCTTCTCCAGGGGATCTTCCCGACCCAGGGACCGAAACTTCCTGACCCAGGAATTGAACCCATGTCTCCTGTGTCTCCTGCATTGCAGGTGGATTCTTTACTGCTAAGCCACCCTGGAAGCCCTTCCCTGACTAGTAGCGACTGCTGCTGCTGCTGCTAAGTCGCTTCAGTCGTGTCCGACTCTGTGCGACCCCACAGACGGCAGCCCACCAGGCTCCACCATCCCTGGGATTCTCCAGGCAAGAACACTGGAGTGGGTTGCCATTTCCTTCTCCATTCTTTATCACTACCCGCAACTTAAACTCATTCACTTGCCCAAGGCTCCTGAGACGGCCATATTAGGCACAGTAACTTTTTTTAATGGTCCGTTTCCTTTTTTGACTTCCCTGTGTATGTGTGTGTGCGTATATGTATATTTTTAATTGAAGTATAGTTGACTTACAATGTTTCAGGTGTGCAACAAGGTGATTCAGTTATACAAATACACATATATTATTTTTGAAATTATTTTCCATTGTAGGTTATTACAAGATATTGACTATAGTTCCCTATGCTATACAGTAAACCTTTGTTGCTTGTTGCATATCTATTTTTTAATCAGAAATCTAGAATTCTACTCATACTAAGTCAAACAAGTGGAATCAAAATGTCATAATTTTTTAGTTTAGGCAAAAGTTCATAAGTTTTCTAAGATATACATATTATACATATTTATAAATATACATATACAAAAGTTTTTCTACTACACTTGATAAAGGCTTGAGAAAGAACATTAAAAAAAAAGAGATGGAGAAATTGAGAACATAAACTAAATGAAATGGTAGCACTGAATATGAAATAGAAAAAGTGAAACTAGATAAAAGTAAAAGATCATCATATAGTCCAGATGTTTTTAAACATGACTGCTCACTAGAAACATATCTGGAGCTCTGGAGGAAAAAAGCAATACCTGAGCATTTGTATTTTTCAAAAAATTTCAAGATAATTGTGATACACATCTGGATTTTTAAACATGATTACACTAGGCTGCTGCTAAGTTGCTTCAGTCGTGTCTGACTCTGCGCGACCCCATAGACGGCAGCCCACCAGGCTCTGCCGTCCCTGGGATTCTCCAGGCAAGAACACTGGAGTGGGTTGCCATTTCCTTCTCCAATGCATGAAAGTGAAAAGTGAAAGTGAAGTCGCTCAGTCGTCTCTGACTCCCAGTGACCCCATGGACTGCAGCCTACCAGGCTCCTCCATCCATGGGATTTTCCAGGCAAGAGTACTGGAGTAGGGTGCCATTGCCTTCTCCGTCCCTAACTAGTATACTAATACCTATTTCTACGCATTATGTCAGTGAACTAATTATTGTCTGATGTTGCAAACAGTGAATAAACAGTTCAAAACAAACTGATTGCTAAGTGAAGTTACAAATCTTATAAATGTTTTAGGATTTTCGCTTAAGTGATTACAGTGATGTTGGAAAATTATTTGAATCATAAGCAACGTTGCTGACAAATGATGATCCAGAAGAGTCAGAGCAGTTAACAGCTACTTTAGAGGTCCTTAGGCAAAAGAATAAAACCCTCTAATAGTTCTACAAAATAGATCCTCTTCATGATCTTAGTGGGAAAGTACTTATTCTGTGGAGGGCTTTTTAAAGGGCTAGAGTACAATCTGACTTACATCTAACCTACCATCAAAATAAAATATATATATAATTGTCTTTGAATATTTTAAAATTAGCTAATTGGGAGATTTCCCTTGTGGTCCAGTAGTTAAGATTGCATTTCCTCTTGCAGGGGGCGAGGGTTTGATCCTTGGTCAGGGAACTAAGATCCCACTTGCCTCATGGTGTGGCGAAACAATAATTTTTTTTTTAATTGGCTGATTTTTAGAATTAAGCTCAATATAAGAAAAATATCACCTTAATTCCTTGTCATCATTTTATTTTAAAGTTAAGACTAAATCAACTTAAAAATGTATTTTCCATGACGTTTTGTTCTATTTTTAAAATGGAGTCACTTAATTTAGACTTACTGAATCAGATCTCCTTGAGACCACCTATTCATAAACATACATGCTTAATATAGAGAGAGAAAGATAAACAAAGGCTGGGGAAAAGTATTGGAAGCACCCACTACTGGTAAAAATTTGTTGTCTTTAATATAAAAAGAGCATCTACAAATTAATATGTATAGGATAAACACCTCATATAAAATACTCATGAAGAGTATGAATTCAGAAGAAGAAATATAAATAAAGCTATGAAGAGATAGCTAACTTCACTAGTATTCAAGGAACAGTAAAGAAACTGAAGCAGTAAGCTAAGTTTCACCCATCAAATTGACAAAAATGACACAAACACATTCATCACATTTTGGCAAGAGTGTGAAAAAATAACAATTTTATTGGAGTGTGAAAATTTAGATTTTTGCTGACTCACTTATAATCTCTGCTAAAATCTAAAATAAGTATATTAATTAATCTAACAATTCCACATCTAGTACCTATTTTGTATAATATCTTCCCAATCTAGGATCAAACCCAGGTCTCCTACATCTCCTGCACTGCAGGCAGGTTCTTTACCTCTTGAGCCATTGGGGCTTCCCTAATATTAGACAGAATACATAAAAATATGTATGCAGGATATTCACTGTAGCATTGTTTGCAATGACAAATAAAAGAACGTACTAGAAAACTTCAATAAATGTGGTGTATTCATACAATGGAATTTCAAAGACTCATTAAGTTAATGAAAGATGATTTTTTAAAAAATATACAAAGTATAGTATTATGTGAAAAAAAATCAAGGAGCAAACAAATTTGTTCAGCATTATTCCATTCCTGTGAATACATAGGTTAGCACACATGTATACACACTCATGTTAAAAATCAAGCATGGTACTCACCGAATTCTTAACAGTGATTATCTTTCGGAGATAGAATTGGTAGAGAAGGAGATGATTCTCACTTCTTGCTTTGTATTTATTTTTTAATGGTGTAATAACAGGTGAATATGCTTTTCATGTGTTTTTCAGTATTTTTAAATAAAAGTTCATAAATAAATGCAGTTGCTGAAAAAAAGCCTAGGACCTTATTTAAGGCTGCAGATGTTATCCAAGGTGACTTCCATGGCTGAGAATACACTTACAGCCAAGATTCACATGCATGCCCTCCTGAGCACATGCCATTTCTCATCGTCTCATCCCATTATCTTTATTTGGGGCCCAGGGATCTGCAAAGATCTGTGTGAAAAGTAAGGGGGTCTGTGAACTTGAAAGGGGAAAAAAATCACATCTATATTGTTTTCTAACCTCTAATTGAAATGTAGCCATTCCTAATATTAAGGGGAGACAAATCTCAGAATTGTTAGTAGCACCTGCAACTTTGTTACCAGTAGAAATCATAGCTGTTTTCATATCTCAGTGCAATTGTTAGAGACATCTCAGAACATTATTTATGAATGTCTCTGTCCTCAAAATAAATCATTTCAGACCCTCCATTAGATGTTGTTCTTTAACACAGTGATAAAGAAGCACATCCATTTGTGTACTGTGTGTCCTCAGTTGCTCAATCTTGTCCAACTCTTTTCGAGCCCATGGACTGTAGCCCACCAGGCTCCTCCACCCATGGAATTCTCTAGGCAAGAATACTGGAGTAAGTTGCCATTCCCTTCTACAGGGGATCTTCCCAACCCCGGGACTGAACCCACGTTTCTTGCGTCTCTGGCATTGGCAGGTGGATTTTTTACCGTTGCACCACCTGGGAAGCCATTACTATTACACAAATATAATGTTTTTAAATAGTATTTGGTAACTATATATAGCATAACTGTCTTCCTTTGTAATCTGTGTGTGTGTGTGTGTGTGTGTGTGTGTGCATTTAAACATTATTCAGATGGATAAGGAAGCTGTGGTACATACACACAATGGAATATTACTCAGCCATTAAAAAGAATACATTCGAATCAGTTCTAATGAGGTGGATGAAACTGGAGCCTATTATACAGAGTGAAGTAAGCCAGAAAGAAAAACACCAATACAGTATACTAACACATATATGGTATTTAGTCAATTGGTAAAGATAACCCTGTATGTGAGACATCAAAAGAGACACAGATAAATAGAACCGTATTATGGACTCTAAGGGAGAGGGCGAGGGTGGGATGATATGGGAGAATGGCACTGAAGCATGTAAATTATTATATGTGAAACGAATCGCCAGTCCAGGTTCGATGCATGATACAAGGTGCTCGGGGCTGGTGCACTGGGATGACCTGGAGGGATGAGATGGGGAGGGAGGTGGGAGGGGGGTTCTGGAAGGGGAACACATGTACACCCATGGTGGATTCATGTCAATGTATGGCAAAACCAATACAATATTGTAAAGTTAAAAAATAGATAAATAAACTAATTTTTTTTAAAAAAGGACAAATCTAAATAAATAAATACATAAATAAACATTATTCAGAAAAGAAATCCATAGGACTCATCAGACACCTCCCCCTACCCCCCACCCCAGGGGCCATGGCTCAAATGTGAAATGTTTAAGAATCCCTTTAAGTGTATTGGAGTTTTGGAGAAAGACACTGGAATGTGGTAAATATGACACTAGACTGTAATTTTGAAGTTTGCAGCTTACTCTTTACATTCTGCCCAAGGATAGGTCTTAAGCCTTTTGAAAGCCTCTGCTCTGTGCCAGGCACTTTACCAAGTGCTGAGATGAGGATTTCAGTGAACACGTAAGGAGCAGTTCAATGAGTTCCCACGGAGCTTCCATCCAGAGGAATGAGGTGGGCAGAAGGCAGATAGTAAGTTCAGTTCAGTTGCTCAGTCATGTCCGACTCTTTGCAACCTCATGGACTGCAGCACGCCAGGCTTCCTTGTCCATAACCAACTCCCAGAGCTTGCTCAAACTTATGTCAATTGAGTCACTGATGCCATCCAACCATCTCATCCTCTGTCATCTCCTTCTCCTGCCTTCAATCTTTCCCAGCATCAGGCATCAGGCAGCCAAAGTATTGGAGCTTCAGTTTCAGCATCAGTCCTTCCAATGAATATTCAGGGCTGATTTCCTTTAGGATGGACTGGTTGGATCTCCTTGCAGTCCAAGGGACTCTCAAGAGTCTTCTCCAACACCACAGTTCAAAAGCATCAATTCTTCGGTGCTCAGCTTTCTTTATGGTCCAACTCTCACATCCATATGACTACTGGAAGAACCATAGCTTTGACTAGATGAACCTTTGTCAGCAAAGTAATGTTTCTGCTTTTTAATATGCTGTCTAGGTTTGTCACAGCTTTTTCCCAAGGAGCAAGTGTCGTTTAATTTCATGGCTGCAGTCACCATCTGCAGTGATTTTGGAGCCCAAGAAAATAAAGTAAACAGGAGATCAAATAAGTAATTACAAATAGAAATAAGTTCTATGAAGAAAATAAAAGATCATGGGTGGGCATTTAGGTTCTTTTGTAAGTGCATCAGGAAGCTATTGTATGTTTTAAGCCAGGTGGAAAATTGATTGTAGTTGGATGAAACATAATGGTGGTTTGGAATATAGATATGGAGATGTGGAAATGGAGAAAACTAGAACAAAATGAATTACATTTGGTTTCTGACCAATAGTTTCCTCATTCCACTTAAGGAATAGAACATCCATTCTTGAGATTGTAAGACCAATCCTCTCAAATCACTAGTATATTCTGTAGAATAGATGGTAAGATACCTGAACAGTAGCATTAAAACATGAATTCAAACTGTTCATTTGACATGATACAGAGAGTCAAGAGGATGGCTGAGTATAAGCTTAGGCTGATAGAGTTCCTACAGAAGATGGACTCACATCTCTGTTGTAGATACAAGGAAAACAAAATCATATTCTGTGAGAACAAACATGTTGACAAAGCATGCCATTCCAAACCACCAGAAAAAATTAGGAATCATATCATATTCAAAAGATTAAAGGACAGAATGTCTTGGGATAGAGCCATGTTTTCAACAAAGGCACACATGACCACACTTGCAAGATGGAAGGCTGCTAACCAGCCCCTAGCAACATTGGACATCTTTCATAACAAGGAGCCTCTCAGCTCCATGACACACAGCCCTCATCAGCAACAGCTGTGTGATCATTGTTAAGGCCTGGCAGCCTCAACGTGTTGGCAAAGCGCCTTGTGCAATGATACTGCCAGAATTATCTACCAGGGATGTGATACAACAGCAATTATGTTGCTGCTTCTGTTGTTGTTAATGTTGCCGTTCCTATAGCTCCACTTATTGAGCACCTACTCCGTGCCTTCCAGTTTACTAGGAACTTTATGTATATTGTCATATTTAATCCTCAGACAAGTCTCAGACTCATTATCTTACTGTCTGATGAGTTCAATGTATGTGTTGTTTGTATTACATATATAACGTGTGCATTGTATGAGTAAAAATTGGTCTATTAGACACGTAGGACATTTCCATCATTGTAGAAAGTTCTGTGTGACAGTACTGGATGCTAGATTCTTAACCAAATGTTGTATGTGTCCAATTCAGTAACGGCATTAGTTATCGAGCTTTTGAAATATGGCAAGGCAAATGAGGAACTAAATTCTGAATTTTTATTTATTTAAGTTGTATTTAAAATTTTTAATTTTAGGGGGGCTTCCCTGGTGGTCCGGTGATTAAGCATCTGCCTGACAATGCAGGGGACATGGGTTCCATCCCTGGTCTGGGAAGATTCCGCATACCACGGAGCACCTGAGCTCGTGTACCACAACTTCTGAGCCTGCGCTCTATAGCCTGTGCTTTGAACAAAAGAACTCGCTGCATTGAGAAGCCCTCGCACTACAGCCAGAGAGTAGTCCCCACTTGCCACACACAACTAGAGAGAACCCGCGTGCAGCAGTGAAGACCCAGCACAGCCAAATAAATAAATACAATTAAAATTTTTTTTTAATTTTAAGCTTATGTAAATATACATTTAAATAGCCAATGTGGTTAGTGGCTGCTATACTGGACAGCACAGTTCTAAATACCAAGTTTATGTAGCTAGCAAACATCAGAAGTAGGGATTCAATCCCGGGATTACCTGGTTCCAAAGTCATGCTTTAAAAATGAGTAGTAGTTCTTGTTGATGGTTGACAGAAAACAACAAAATTCTGTAAAGCAATTATCCTTCAATTAAAATAAATAATTTTTTTAAAAAAATGAGTAGTAAGTGGGCACCCTAAACGATGCTATCATTTTGCACCATGAGAGCATTTCAGTAAGTGCTTACAGCTGCTTTCTGCTCTGGGAGCCTAAATTCTGGTGTCTTTAGTAATCTGTCCTGAATATTCTGTACTCATAGGCAGTTTCATCTGCTATGGACACTTTGGTATTGTTAATAGAGCCCCCTGGTTATGTCCATCAAGCTAATCAAATGTGAAGGTAGGAAGTAAAGCTGAAAGAGAAACTATTGATGCTAGAAATTTTCTGTTTGTCCCCCTGATCTACACCCTGCTGTTTTCCACTCTGCTGTGGGTCCAGAGGCCTGACAATCTATGGGATGTTTAACAGAACTTCCTTGTCCTGTGGCTTCTGGTTGGGTTGAGCCAATGGCAGCCTCTACTCAGAACTTAAAGGATAGGGAGAGAAAGAGGTCCAAGTCTGTATTCCTCTCAGCTTTCTCTGCCAGGCCATTATTCAGCAGTGGCTATATAATTTTACTTGAGGGCACAGCTCTTATTTCCCCTTCAGTTAAAACTCATAACAGCTTCCCATTGATGCTAGCCCTCTGGTGCTTCACTGAATCTTGTTGGTTTTCCTTAACCCTGCCCACACTTTTGCAAACAATTTCTTTACTAAACTCCTTTCTGCCAACCCTTTTGAATGTGTCAGGTTCCTGTCCTCCACCATCTCCTGGATTTTGCTCAAATTCATAGCCCTTGAGTCAGTGATACTATCTAACCATCTCATCCTCTGCTGCCCTTTTATCCTTTTGCTTTCAATCTTTCCCAGGGTCACGGTCTTTTCCAATGAATCGGCTTTTTCCATCAGGTGGCCAAAGTATTGGAGCTTCAGCTTTAGCAACAGTCCTTCCAATGAATATTCAGGGTTAATTTCCTTTAGGATAGACTGATTTGATCTCCTTGCTGCCCAAGGGACTCACAAGAGTCTTCTCCAGCACCATAATTAAAAAGCATCAATTTTTCAGCACTCAACCTTCATTATGGTCCAAACTTCACATCTGCATGTAACTACTGGAAAAACCATAGCTTTGACTATAATGGACCTTTTGTTGGCAGTGATGTGTCTGTATTTTAATATGCTGTCTAGGTTTGTCATAGCATTCTTTCCAAGGAGCAGGCATCTTTTAACTTCATGGCTTCAGTCACCATCTGCAGCAATTTTGGAGACCAAGAAGATCATATGTCACTGCTTCCACTTTTTCCCTTCCATTTGACATGAAGTGATGGGACCAGATGCCATGATCTTAGTCTTTGAATGTTGAGTTTTAAGCCAGCTTTTTATAATCTCCTCTTTTACCCTCATTAAGAGGCTCTTTAGTTCCTCTTTACTTTCTGCCATTAGAGTGTTATCATCTGAGGTTGTTGATATTTCTCCTGGAAATTTTGATTCTAGCTTGTGCTTCATCCAGCCTGGCATTGTACATGATGTACTCTGCATGTAAGTTAAATAAGCAGGGTGACAATATATAGCCTTGTCATATTCTTTTCCCAATTTTGAACCAGTCTGTTGTTCAATGTCCACTTCTAACTGTTGCTTCTTGACCCACATACAGGTTTCTCAGGAGACAGGTCAGGTGGTCTGGTATTCCCATCTCTTGAAGAATTTTCCACAGTTTGCTGTGATCCACACAGTCATAGACTTTAAAGTAGTCAATGAAGCAGAAGTAGATGTTTTTCTGGAATTCCCTCACTTTCTTCATGATCCAATGAATGTTGACAATTTACTCCCTGGTTCCTCTGCCTTTTCTAAATCCAGTTGTACATCTGTAAGTTCTCAGCTCACATACTATTGAAGCCTATCTTGAATGATTTTGAGCATTACCTTGCTAGCATGAGAAATGAGTGCAATTGTCCAGTAGTTTTAACATTCTTTGACATTGGGCAATTTGAGCATTCTTTGGGGTGAATAAGAACTGACCTTTTCCAGTCCTGTGACCACTGCTGAGTTTTCCAAATTTGCTCACATATTGAGTGCAGCACTTTAATGGCATCATCTTTTAGGATTTTTAAATAGCTCATGGAATTCCATCACCTCCTCTAGCTTTGTTCACAGTAATGCTTCCTAAGGCCCACTTGACTTCATACTCCCAGATGTCTGGCTCTAGGTGAGTGATCATACCATCATGGTTTTCCAGGTCATTAAGACCTTTCTTGTATATGTCCATCAAAAGACATTATTAGATTAGAGTACCTGTTTTATCAGGAAAAAAATAATGAAGAATATCTTGAAATACCAGAATGGAAAGATATCTGTGACATACCTTTGAGTGGAAAAAAAAATGTGTCAAACTGTACATACCATAAATTGGAATATTTCTAAAAATAAACGAGAATTCATGTATGTATTCTACAAATATATTGAGTACTTACTATGTGTCAGGCATTGTTCTAGGCTCTAGGGATTTAGCAGGAGTCCAAACAGACAAAAATCCCTGTCCTCGTGGGGCTTGCTCTCCATTGGAGGGAAGGCAGACAATGAAGGAAATTAGTCAAATATATAGTATATTAAGAGTATGAAGAGTATTAAGTATGCAGAAAAAGGGGTAGAGAATGTTGTTCAGGGGGCCCAGTGTTGGAGAGCATGGTTAAGGAAAGCCTCACTGAGAGGTGACATTTGAGTAATGACCTGATGTAGATGAGAGGGCATAACTGGGAAAAAAATATTCTGGTAGAGGAAGGAGGAAGTGCAAAGGCCCAGGGGTCAGGGCTAGGAGCAAACTTCAGTGTGGCTGTGGTCTTAGAGAAGGGGTGGAGGAGGGCAGCACAGCTGAAGCAGAGTGAGTTGAAGAGGAGATTCGTAGGAAAAGAACTTAGATGTTTATCTAACTATATGTGTTTATATGTGGCTCTGAAAAGGTCTAAAAGTACGCACTAAACTCTTAACACTAGTTGTTTCTGGGGAATGGGGAAAAAAATTCCTTCTTTTTAAAAAAGCAGTCAGTTTTTTTTTAATTGAATTATAGCCAATTTGCAGTTTTGTGCTAGTTTCAGGGGTATAGCAAAGTGATTCAGTTATTTTTATCTATCTATATTTATATATTCTTTTTCAGATTCTTTTCACTTATAAGTTATTACAAAATATTGAGTATATTTCCCTATGTTATACAGTAGGTCCTAGAGACTTCAGTTTTAATTTTATACACTGATGTATTTTTTTAATCTTAACATAGATGGGGCTGGCCTTTAACATTTAAACCCATTTGATTTTTGAAAGAAGAATCAGAAAACAAATGGCCACATAGAGGCCTCATATTTGCCAAAGAATTTAAAATAACTCTCCAAAAGCAACAGTATTTCCCCAGAAAGTGATTCAAGACATTTTTGATCAAACTTACACACTGATATTTCAGGATTATTCTGAGTGTTAACCTCAGTGCAGTGAGTTCCATTTTAAATGCCTGCTATGCCAATGACAGCCCCACAGCAATTACTTACATCCCTTGTCTTCCTAGATGCTGTAGCCTCTGACAGTGGATTTGCATTTATTTCTATTGAATTTAGGGAATTTGTATATGAGAATATTATGAGATGTCACCATTGTGATTCATTAAGCAAACTAATAGCCTTAATAAAAGCTAAGGATGCCCTGAAGCAAGTTGTTAGAAGAAACTGGCCAAAACAACTTGTTAGAGTCTTCATTCAGTGTGTAATTGCATATTCAATAGAAGTCCTTCTGGGCTCCCATTGAGACAAACCAGCAAAGCTCACTTCAACTGACCTCCATAAGATTAAATCGAGATTTCATTCCCTTACTCTTTGCTCTTTTAATGAGAATAGTTATTCTTTTCAGGAACTGTGGGATCTCTCTCTTCCTTCTTCCTTCACTTCCTTTTTTTTTTTTCTTTCCTTCTTTACCCTCATTTTTTCCCTTTGCTGCATAAGTGGCACATTTCTCTCCTTCCTTCCAGTCCCAGCTGACACCTCTCTCACGTTTGGGCTCACTCCTGTCTCCCTCTGTTTCCTTTTTCCCATGTATCTTTTTGTTTAATTCATTTCAAATGTTCATAACATGAAATTGAAGTATAATAGACTTTTTACTTTTTCATCTTCTTTCTTTAAAAAGAAAAAGATTGGGAAAACACTGTAAAGTACAAGTGAAGTGCTTTTCACTTTTTTTTTTGTTTTAAACATGAAGGAATATGAAGGTTTGCCCAGATGGGTTTCTATCACTGTAATTGAGGGCAAGGTGTACACTGGACAAGGATGAGACTGTGGCTAACTCACCAGGGTGTTTGTTCTGCTGACTAATAGGAAGGCATTAATTAAAAGAGAACTTTTAGAAGAAAACTGATATGGGATACCTGTGGTGCCGATTTCCATTCCTGTGCCCTTAAAAGATACCGCCAACCAGTCACTGTCTTGCCCCTTCAGGGGTGCAGTTTAAAGGTCCTTCTCAACACAGCACTTCAGGCAGCCATTCATTGGCATTAAGGGTGAAGCTTAGTTATCATTCTGCATTGGAAGCATCTCTTTGAAGGTCATCTGACCCTAAGGCTGGGCTGTACCACTTCTCCAGAACCACAAGGTTAAGACAGAAGCAGTAAGTCTCCGAGGTCTTGGGGAATTGCGTCAGAGTTCTCACTTGGATGAGCTGGTCAGGGCTTCGACTCAAGACAGCAAAATTTAATGAATAAAATTTTTAAAGATTCTGTAGTTTTTCCTTTTCTGTTACTGACTGCGTAGCTATAGGGAAGAGACTCTTTTGGCCATATACAGACCTTTCAGTAGCTGATGTACTGTATGGAAGGAGCCAGGGAGCAGAAGTCAAGGGTAGGTTGTCCATGGGCCAAGTTCCCTGTCTCCACTTCTGCTTCCCCTCTCCCATCCACAGCCTGCTTTGTAATACCCCGGGTGACTCCAGACTATGTTTGTGTTGCCCCAGGTCAAGATTGCTGGGAGAAATACAGAAAGTGAAGAGGAACTAAAGAGCCCCTTGATGAAGGTGAAAGCAGAGAGTGAAAAGGCTAGCTTAAAGCTCAACATTCAAAAAACTAAGATCATGGTATCTGGTCCCATCACTTCATGGAAAATAGATGGGGAAAAAAAATGGAAACAGTGACAGACTTTACTTGCTTGGTCTCCAAAATCTCATTGTGGATGTTGACTGCAGCCATGAAATTAGAAGACGCTTGCTCCTTGGAAGAAAAACTATGACAGACCTAGACAACATATTAAAAAGCAGAAACATCACCTTGCTGACAAAGGTCCCTATAGTCAAAGCTATTGTTTTTCCAGTAGTCATGTACAGATGTGAGAGTTGGACCATAAAGAAGGTTGAGTGCTGAACAATTGATGCTTTCAAATCATGGTGCTGGAGAAGACTCTTGAGAGTCCCTTGGACAGCAAGGAGATCAAACTAGTCCATCCTAAAGGAAATCAACCCTGAATATTCACTGGAAGGACTGATGCTGAAGTTGAAGTTCCACTTTGGCCACCTGATGTGAAGAGCTGACTCATTGGAAAAGACCCTGATGCTGGGAAAGACTGAGGGCATGAAGAGAGGGGAGCAAGAGGATGAGATGGTTGGATGGCATCGCTGACTCAGTGGCCATGAATTTGAGCAAACTTCAGGAGATAGTGAAGGACAGGGAAGCCTGGTGTGCTGCAGTCCATGGGGTCACAAAGAGTCAGACATGACTGAGTGACTGAACAACAAGATCCCGGTTATTGCTAAATGTATCTCTAGAGTCGCTTGGTCTTTTTTCTTTTTCTTTTTTTTCCTACTAGATAATGGAACTAGTCTCACTACATTGCATGCGTGCTAAGTCACTTCAGTCGTGTCCGACTCTGTGCGACACTATGGACTGTAGCCTGCTAGGCTCCTCTGTCCATGGGATTCTCCAGGCAAGAATATTGAAGTGGATTGCCATGCCCTGCTCCATGAGATGTTCCCAACCCAGGGATTGAACCCGTGTCTGTTACGTCTCCTGCATTGGCAGGTGGTTTCTTTACCACTAGCACCACCTCGCTACATCAACACCCCCTTTTCAGTGTGAATTGGGGATGTCTTAGAAGTAAAGCACAATTTGAAAATATGAAGTAGAAGCCTTAAAAATACCTCTCTCTTTAACCTAGTGCTTCCAATTCTATAACCAATTAAAGAAACAAAATTTTAACCACACACACACAAGTTATTCATCTGAGCATTGTTTACAACAGAGAAAATAGGAAGCAATCTAAATCTTGAATATTAACGGACAAAAATTCCATATGGAGTACCACAGGAAAACTTAACCCCATGACCTATTTATTATCCTTGTACTATGCTGTGAAGCTTTAAAACTTAGAGAAAAATTGCAAACAGTAAAAATTCTGTCATCTGTTTTCAAAAGCACTGAATATGAAACCACTAAAAACATTGATAAATAACATCAAAATATTACCAATGATATCTCTGAGGGGTGGGCTTATGTATTATTTTTATTTTCTCTCTTTTGCTTGTCAATAAGTGGGTTCTATATTTTTCAAAATGAATCTAAAACATTTTAAATATAAATAAAATACAATAAAAATGTTACTCATTTTAATGAAAACCTTTACATTGGTGATTATATTAAGTGAGGAAGAATACTGAGAATGCTTAGAGTGTTATGGTGCAATATTAATACATTTATTTCATCTTTGAGTTCTGTAGTTCTCACTAGAGTACTTTGGAAGGAGGAGGAACACTGGAGTTGCCCATTATTAATAAAGGGTTGCTTGTTTCAACTCTTTATCCTTGATTGATTTATGAGATAGGGATGGTTTTGTTTATTCTTATTGCTACCAAATATAACAATATTGCAACACCCACTGAACAGGTGGTTGTGAGGAAAGAATGAACCTGGAATTAGAAAGTCCTTTTTGGACAGTGTGATTCTGTACAGACACACAGTGCTACAAAGGTATGATCATACAGTCTAAACTCTTCACCAGTGGAATATTTAAAGTGGTCCTTTTGTAATCATGGATGCACAGCTCCATCTGAGTAAGGAATAGAACAACCGCTTCAGATGCACATTACTAACTGTTTCTTGTGCCCCACGTCTCCTCTCAAACCTAAATTAGCATGCTCAATTGACTGTGTCTTTCTTCTGAGTAAAAACAGCACAGGGTCAAAACAGTTCAGAATAAAAAGTAGAATGCTAACAAATCCCAGAAGATCGTTTAGTTTAGTGCAGTTGTTTCAATGTGTTTCCTACCAGCTACAGCATCACCACTCAAGGCCACATCGTGATTTTGAGGGCACGGGACACTTTTGCCTTCATGTGCCCATCCCTTCATTAAATTAATACATAGATAAATAGGACTTCCATGGTGATCCAGGGGTTGGGAATCCGCCTGCCAATTCAGGGGACACAGGTTCGATTCCCCTTCCAAGAAGATTGCACATGCCTCTGAGCAACAAAGCTCCTGCACCACAACTACCGAGCCCCCGCCTAGAGCCTGTGCTCCACAACAGGAGAAGCCACCACAACAAGAAGGCTGCCCACCCCAGCTAAAGAGTAGCCACCCCCGCCCCCACCGCTTGCTGCACCTAGAGAAAGCCCACATGTCACAAGGAAGACAGAGCACAGCCAAAAATAAACAATAATTTTTAATAAATAAATAATTTTTTAATAAACTGTTGAGAGTTCCTTGGATAGCAAGGAGATCCAACCAGTCCATCCTAGAGGAAATCCGTCCTGAATATTCATTGGAAGGACTGATGCTAAAGCTGAAGCTCCAATACTTTGGCCACCTGATGCAAAGAACTGACTCACTGGAAAAGATCCTGATGCTGGGAAAGATTGAAGGCAGGAGGATAAGGGGGCAACAGAAGATATGTTTGGATGGCATCAGTGACTCAATGGACATGAGTTTGAGCAAGCTCCGGGAGTTGGTGATGGACAGGGAAGCCTGGTGTGCTGCAGTCCATGGGGTGGCAAAGAGTCGGACACAACTGAGCAACTGAACTGACTCAACTGAATAAATAAACACAATTAAAAAAAAAAAGATACATAAATAAGAAGGAATATTTTCAGACTTCATCGATATAAAGATGAACATAGTCTAGCTTGGATTCGTCATTGTATATTGGTATATTCTTTTTATTTTAAGAGTGGAGTTTAGGAGAGAATGGATGTACATGTTTGGCCGAGTGCCTTCCCTGTTCACCTGAAACTATCACAACGTTGTTAATCAGCTATACTCCAATACAAAATGAAAAGGTAAAAAAAAACAAATTTAAAAAAGTGCTTTTCATGGGCCTCTGGAAAGTAAAGTGAGCCACAGGCCCTCTGCCTACTGTGCCTAGTAATTAAGTTGGTCCTGGCATCACCTGGAAACATGCAAATGCAAATTCTTGGTCCTACCCTAGAATTAATGACCAGAGACTCAGCAGTGTATGTTTTGACATGACTTAGAGGATATTCCTATGCAATATTGCTCTTTACAGCATTGAACCTTGCTTCTATCACCAGTCTCATCCACAACGGGGTGTTGTGGCTCCATCCCTTCATTCTTCCTGGAGCTGTTTCTCCACTGATCTTCAGTAGCATATTGGGCACCTACCGACCTGGGGAGTTCATCTTTCAGTGTCCTATCTTTTTGCCTTTTCATACTGTTCATGGGGTTCTCAAGGCAAGAATACTGAAGTGGTTTGCCATTCCCTTCTCCAGTGGACCACATTCTGTCAGACCTCTCCACCATGACCCAACCGTCTTGGGTGGCCCCACACGGCATGACTTAGTTTCATTAAGTTAGATAAGGCTGTGGTCCATGTGATCAGATTGCCTAGTTGTCTGTGATTGTGGTTTCAGTGTGTCTGCCCTCTGATGACCCCTCTCAGTGCCTACCATCTTACTTGGGTTTCACTTACCTTGGACGTGGGGTATCTCTTCACGGCTGCTCCAGCAAAGCCCAGCTGCTCCTCCTTACCTTGGACGTGGGGTAGCTCCTCTCAGCCGTGCTTCCACACTGCCATCCCAGCCACTGAGACGGCTGGAATGTTAGGTCCATGAATCAAGGCAAATTGGAAGTAGTCAAACAGGAGATGACAAGACTGAACATTGACATCAGTGAACTAAGATGGACTGGAAAGGGTAAATTTAACTCAGATGACCATTATATCTACTACTGTGGGCAGGAATCCCTTAGAAGAAATGGAAGAGCCATCATAGTCAGAAAAAGAGTCCGAAATGCAGTACTTGGACGCAATGTCAAAAATGATAGAATGATCTCTGTTCGTTTCCAAGGCAAACATTTCAATATCACGGTAATCCAAGTCTATGCCCCGAACCAGTAACGGTGAAGAAGCTGAACAGTTCTATGAAGACCTACAAGACCGTCTAGAACTAACTCCCAAAAAAGATGTCCTTTTCATTATAGGGGACTGGAATGCAAAAGCAGGAAGTCAAGAAACACCTGGCGTAACATGCAAATTTGGCCTTGGAGTACAGAATGAAGAAGGACAAAGGCTAATAGAGTTCTGCAAAGAGAACGCACTGGTCATAGCAAACACCCTCTTCCAACAACACAAGAGAAGACTCTACACATGGACATCACCAGATGGTCAACACCAAAATCAGATTGATTATATTCTTTGTAGCCAAAGATGGGGAAGCTCTAAACAGTCATCAAAAACAAGACCGGAGTGTTACAGCTCTTTTCGAATTTGTCTAGCAGGTTTTCGGGTTCGCACCGGAAAACCCCTAAAAACAGAAGCAGAGAATATTAAGAAGAGGTGGCAAGAATACACAGAAGAACTGTACAAAAAAGATCTTCATGACCCAGATAATCAAGATGGTGTGATCACTCACCTAGAGCCAAACATCCTGGAATGTGAAGTCAAGTGGGCCTTAGAAAGCATCACTACGAACAAAGCTAGTGGAAGTGATGGAATTCAAGTTGAGCTATTTCAAATCCTCAAAAATGATGCTGTGAAAGTGCTGCACTCGATATGCCAGCAAATGTGGAAAACTCAGCAGTGGCCACAGGCCTGGAAAAGGTCAGTTTTCATTCCAATCCCAAAGAAACGCAATGCCAAAGAATGCTCAAACTACTGCACAATTGCACTCATCTCACATGCTAGTAAAGTAATGCACAAAATTCTCCAAGCCAGGCTTCAGCAATATGTGAACTTACAGCTGTTCAAGCTGGTTTTAGAAAAGGCAGAGGAACCAGACATCAAATTGCCAACATCTGCTGGATCATCGAAAAAGCAAGAGTTCCAGAAAAACATCTATTTCTGCTTTATTGACTATGCCAAAGCCTTTGACTGTGTGGACCACAAGAAACTGTGGAAAATTCTTCAAGAGATGGGAATACCAGACCATCTGACCTGTCTCTTGAGAAATCTGTATGCAGGTCAGGAAGCAACAGTTAGAACTGAACATGGAACAACAGACTGGTTCCAAATAGGAAAAGGAGTACGTCAAGGCTGTATATTGTCACCCTGCTTATTTAACTTATATGCAGAGTACATCATGAGAAACGCTGGGCTGGAAGAAACACAAGCTGGAATCAAGATTGCTGGGAGAAATATCAATAACCTCAGATATGCAGATGACACCACCCTTATGGAAGAAAGTGAAGAAGAACTAAAGAGCCTCTTGATGAAAGTGAAAGAGGAGAGTGAAAAAGTCGGCTTAAAGCTCAACGTTCAGAAAACTAAGATCATGGCATCTGGTCCCGTCACTTCATGGGAAATAGACGGGGAAACAGTGGAAACAGTGTCAGGCTTTATTTTTTTGGGCTCCAAAATCACTGCTGATGGTGATTGCAGCCATGAAATTAAAAGACGCTTACTCCTTGGAAAGAAGGTTATGACCAACCTAGATAGCATATTTAAAAGCAGAGACATTACTTTGCCAACAAAGATCCATCTAGTCAAGGCTGTGGTTTTTCCATTGGTCATGTATGGATGTGAGAGGTGGACTATAAAGAAAGCTGAGCGCCGAAGAATTGATGCTTTGAACTGTGGTGTTGGAGAAGACTCTTGAGAGTCCCTTGGACTGCAAGGAGATCCAACCAGTCCATCCTGAGGGAGATCAGTCCTGGTTGTTCATTGGAAGGACTGATGCTGAAGCTGAAACTCCAATACTTTGGCCACTTCATGCGAAGAGTTGACTCATTGGAAAAGACCCTGATGCTGGGAAGGATTGAGGGCAGGAGGAGAAGGGGACGACAGAGGATGAGATGGTTGGATGGCATCACCGACTCGATGGACATGGGTTTGGATAAACTCTGGGAGTTGATGATGGACAGGGAGACCTGGCGTGCTGCGATTCATGGGGTCGCAAAGAGTCGCACACGACTGAGCGACTGAACTGAACTGAGTATGTATTGACAGAATATAGTTAACTTATGTATATTATCCTGTGCGTGCGTGTTAAGTTACTTCAGTCGTGTCCGACTCTTTTTGACCCTATGGACTGTAACCCGCGAGGCTTCTCTGTCCATGGAATTCTTCAAGCAAGAATACTGGAGTGGGTTGCCATGCCCTTCTCCAGGATCTTCCATACCCAGGGATCAAACTGGCGTCTCTTACATCTCCTGCAGTGGCAGGCGGGTTCTTTGCCATTGAGCCACCTGGGAAACCCAATATTTATCCCACACACTGTAAATTCCCTAAATTCAGTTGCAGTTGAGCCTTTAACAATATAGAGGTTATAGGAAGCAACCCTCCCCACAGTTGAAAATCTGAGTATAACTTATAGTCAGCCCTACATATCCATGGTTCCTCCATATCCACAGTTCGGCATCCACAGATTAAGCTAACCACGAATCATGTAGTGCTGTAGTATTAAAAAAATCTGCATTTAAGTGGACTTGCACAGTTAAACAGAGAGGGCAATGGCAACCCACTCCAGTACTCTTGCCTGGCAAATCCCATGGACGGAGGAGCCTGGTAGGCTGCAGTCCATGGGGTCGCTAAGAGTCAGACACGACTGAGTGACTTCACTTTCCCTTTTCACGTTCATGCATTGGAGAAGGCAATGGCAACCCACTCCGGTGTTCTTGCCTGGAGAATCCCAGGGACGGGATTGGCAGATGGGCTGCCGTCTCTGGGGTCGCACAGAGTTGGACACGACTGAAGCGACTTAGCAGCAGCAGCATAGTTCAAACCTATGTTGTTGCAGGTCAACTGTAATAATTCAGTAGCTCTTCTGAAGTCCTTTAATTTTTGTAAATGTAAATGATGCTGTTGCCTGTGAATAAAAATGATGTGTTACACCTTTCTAAAAAAAAAAAAACAAGACCGGAAGATGACTGTGGCTCAGACCATGAAATACTTATTGCCAAATTCAGACTGAAAATTAAAGAAAGTGGAGAAAACCACTAGACCGTTCAGGTATGACCTAAATCAAATCCCTTATGGCTATACAGTGGAAGTGAGAAATAGATTTAAGGGACTAGATCTGATAGACAGAGTGCTTGATGAACTATGGATGGAGGTTCGTGACATTGTACAGGAGACGGGAATCAAGACAATCCTCAAGAAAAAGAAATACAAAAAAGCAAAATGGCTTATCTGAGGAGGCCTTAAAAATAACTGTGAAAAGAAGGGAAGCAAAAAGCAAAGGAGAAAAGGAAAGATATACCCATTTGAATGCAGTTCCAAAGAATAGCAAGGAGAGAAAAGAAAGCCTTCCTCAGCAATCAATGCAAAGAAATAGAGGGAGACAACAGAATGGGAAAGACTAGAGATCTCTTCAAGAAAATTAGAGATACCAAGGGAAAATTTCATGCAAAGATGGGCTCGATAAAGGACAGAAATCGTAGGGACCTAACAGAAGCAGAAGATATTAAGAGGTGGCAAGAATACACAGAAGAACTGTACAAAAAAGATCTTCACAACCCAGACAATCACGATGGTGTGATCACTCACCTAGAGCCAGACATCCTGGAATGTGAAGTCAAGTGGACCTTAGGAAGCATCACTGCCAACAAAGCTAATGGAGGTGATGGAATTCCAGTTGAACTATTTCAAATCCTAAAACATGATGCTGTGAAAGTGCTGCCCTCAATATGCCAGCAAATGTGAAAAACTCAGCAGTGGCCACAGGACTGGAAAATGTCAGTTTTCATTACAATCCCTAAGAAAGGCAATGCCAAAGAATGCTCAAACTACTGCACAATTGCACTCATCTCACACGCTAGTAAAATAATGCTCAAAATTCTCCAAGCCAGGCTTCAGCAATACGTGAACAGTGAACTTTCAGATGTTCAAGCTGGTTTTAGAAAAGGCAGAGGAACCAGAGATCAAATTGCCAATATCTGATGGATCATCGAAAAAGCAAGAGAGTTCCAGAAAAAACATCTATTGCTGCTTTATTGACCATGCCAAAGCCTTTGACTGTGTGGATCACAATAAACTCTGGAAAATTCTGAAAGAGATGGGAATATCAGACCACCTGACCTGCCTCTTGAGAAACCTGTATGCAGGTCAGAAAGCAATAGTTAGAACTGGACATGGAACAACAGACTGGTTCCAAATAGGAAAAGGAGTATGTCAAGGCTGTACATTGTCACCCTGCTTATTTAACTTATATGCAGGGTACATCATGAGAAATGCTGGGCTGGAGGAAGCACAAACTGGAATCGAGATTGCCAGGAGAAATATCAATAACCTCAGATATGCAGATGACACCACCCTTCTGGCAGAAAGTGAGGAAGAACTAAAGAGCCTCTTGATGAAAGTGAAAGAGGAGAGTGAAAAAGTTGGCTTAAAAATCAACATTCAGAAAACTAAGATCATGGCATCTGGTCCCATCACTTCATTGCAAATAGATGGGGAAACAATGGAAACAGTGGCTGACTTTATATTTCTGGGCTCCAAAATCACTGCTGATGGTGATTGCAGCCATGAAATTAAAAGACGCTTACTCCTTGGAAGGAAAGTTATGACCAGCCTGGACAGCATATTGAAAAGCAGAGACATTACTTTGTCAACAAAGGTCCGTCCAGTCAAGGCTATGGTTTTTCCAGTAGTCATATGTGGATGTGAGAGTTGGACTATAAAGAAAGCTGAACACCAAAGAATTGATGCTTTTGAACTGTGGTGTTGGAGAAGACTCTTGAGAGTCCCTTGGACTGCAAGGAGATCCAACCAGTCCATCCTAAAGGAAATCAGTCCTGAGTGTACATTGGAAGGACTGATGCTGAAGCTGAAACTCCAATACTTTGGCCACCTGATGCAAAGAGCTGACTCATTTGAAAAGACCCTACTGCTGGGAAAGATTGAGGGCATGAGGAGAAGGGGACAACAGAGGATGAGATGGTTGGTTGGCATCACCGACTCAGTGGACATGGGTTTGGGTGGACTCCGGGAGTTGGTGTTGGACAGGGAAACTTGGCGTGCTGCGGTTCATGGGGTTGCAAAGAGTCGGACACAACTGAGCAACTGAACTGAACTGAATCAGGATATTCCAAACCACATTCAAGTTTTAGAACAACTGGTTTAGACAATTCAAAGCAGGATAGCTTTAACTTTGCTCTGTAGAAGCTAAAAATTCCCCTTATCAGATCTGATTTTACTGCCAGGCGAAGCAAATGATCTACACCATCACAGGTCTGTTTTTAGAGGTCAGGATGAATGGTCGTCGTTTGACTATTTGTCAAATTCAGCTTTATCACATAGACAATGTTTAAAGCCTCGAAAAGCAACATCTTAAAAAAGACCAAACCAGTCAGACTTAAATGTTTTTATACTTATGAATTTTATCTTGGGAAAGAAAAAGTCATATGCCTTCTCTTGACTATATATGCATTAATATCTGTATACTGTCATACATGTGTTTTAAAAATCACTACAGTATGCCAAGCCATGCAATAAAAATCACAGGCAATAAGAAGTTGGACTCACTGTTGTCAGTGACACATTATAAAAAGAGGGAACTCCCTGACAATGCAGTGGTTAGGACTTGGTGCTTTCACTGCTGGGGGCCTCAGTTCTATCCCTGGTCAGAGAACTAAGATCCCATGAGCCACACAGCATGGCTCAATAAAGAGAGAGAAAGAAAGGAACCTAAGAAAAACAGTAATACATTCCTCCCCCATCCAAAATAGTTAATAAATGCACAAATACTACAGCACTTATGGCATTTTGTCTTGAAAGGGATTGAAGTTTGAAGGGAGCATTAAAAGAATTGTAGCTTGTGAGTTATTGTGAAATAGTGGAGAGTTATCTGAAATGTGACAGAAAGTGGTGACACTAGGTTTAGATGAATGTAGCTCACAAGTGGTAAAATAATAGCTGGTAAATGTTGGAGGTGTGTGTGTGCGTTTTATGTATTCGTATGTAGCTTAGTTCATCTGGGTATAGTTTTATGCATTCACGTAGTGTTTCTCTCATGTGAAATTGCACAAAGGAAATGCAAAATTTGCATTATGCTCAAATTGTTCCCTAATGGAACAAATTCATATTCTCAAACACGCATGATAGCAGAGCTGACTTTGTATGTGTGTATAATGTTATAGTTCCACATATAAATTTCATATGCAAGCGTTATTCCTGCATCTGAGAGCTGACTTTGTATGTCCTATGAGTTTAGTGTTATTGTTTTCTGTACAACATTAAGCATGAATGGACAAGTAAGAGACAGTGTGTGTGTGTGTGTTTATTTATGCTAATGTACAATAAATCATATTAGGAATAATAATGCATTAGTCAAATGGGATTCCAGAAAAATTTATTTGTGTATCAATCCAAAACATTTTGATTGTGAGTTTGATCGATATTTATATTTATTAATTCCAAGGAGTGACTTGCCATTAAATTAGCTTTTTTCTTAATCTTCCACACTGGAAAAAAATGGTGAATGAAATCACACTTTTATTTGTGATTAAAAATCGAGACATACGCTTTGTGATACACAAAAATATATGTTTCTAGGTTTTCAGATTCTGATATCAACTATGGCATTTAAATTTTGCCGTGACAGTTGTGTTAAAGAATTAAATACAGGCAGCCCTTACTTTCCATGGTTTTGATATGCACATATTTCAGTTACCATGATCTAGTTAAATAACACCAGTCCCCCAACACTTTGGTTCAAATTTTTGTTACCATGGTATTCTAGCTGTGAGCAATTGTATAAAGTTCAAACTTCACCACTAGCTCCATGGTCTGAAAATCACTGTGTGAATAACAGATTCATATCACAATCAGTGACTAATCCTGTCACTTTTTCTAATTTATCATTTTATTGGCCCTCAAACATCTGTTATTCAGTTCTCATCTGGACAGCAAAGCATAGAGTTGTGTTACCTCCTTCTCTCCCAGTGATAAACCCAAACAAGCATTTTACAAAAACAAACAATTGAAAGAGGGAACTGGCCAACAAGGTGATGGAAATGTAACAAAGAAACAAACAGTTTTATTCACTGGACCTGAACTTTGACTTTACCATAAATAGAGTTGTAGAAGAAATTAGCTGACTCTGAGAAGGTTGATACAGCTGCAGTTGAAGAGTCTCTAAATATCTAGGCAGAATTTAGTGAAGGGTTCGCCGGTGGCTCAGTGGTCAAGAATCCACCTGCAATGCAGGAGATGCAAGATTGGTCCCTGGATCAGGAATATTTCCTGGAAGAGGGCATGGCAACCCACTCCAGTATTCTTGACGGGAGAATTCCATGGTCAGGGGAGCCAGGCAGGCTGCAGTCTATGGAGTCACAAAGAATAGGACGTGACTGAAGCAACTAAGCACAGCACAGCACAGAATTTAGTGTAGCTAATTTATCAACATAAATTGGAAAAGGGGGTGGGACAAAAGAATGAAGATGTCCCAGAGGAAGAAAACCCGCAAAAATCTTCACATTAAAGAAACTATCGGAGATATTTCACTATGAAAGATAAAATATTGGAAGCTAAGGAAAACTTCAAAAGGTGTGTAACAATTTTTTTTTTTTGTAGCACACCAGGCTCTTCTGTCCATGGGATTTCCCAGGCAAGAATACTGGGGTGGGTTGACATTTCCTCCTCCAGAGGCTCTTCCCAACCCAGGGATCGAGCCCGAGTCTCCTGCTTGGCAGGCAGATGATTTACACTGAGCCACCCTGGAAGCTCCAATTAGCTAAGGCATAGAAATGATGTTTGCTCCATATAATAAGTTATATGACGAGAATAAGACAAGTACTATTCAAGCTACTCTTGATATGTTGTTTTTTACAAAGAAATGAAATACCTTAGTTCCAACATTTCTAATGTTTTAAATTATAGTATAAATGTTAACTTTACTGCTTTTTAAATTATCTTATACATTTATAACCAGTAAGCTTCAGTTAAGTTCAGTTCAGTGGATCAGTTGTGTCCGACTCTTTGCCACCCCATGGACTGCAGCACGCCAGGCCTCCCTGTCCATCAACAACTCCCAGAGTTTACCCAAACTCATGTCCGTTGCATCAGTGATACCATCCAACCATCTCATCCTCTGTCGTCATCTTCTCCTCCTGCCTTCAGTCTTTCCCAGCAGCAGGGTCTTTTCAAATGAGTCAGCTCTTTGTATCAGGTGGCCAAAATATTGGAGTTTCAGCTTCAACATTGGTCCTTCCAATGAACACTCAGGACTGATCTCCTTTAAGATGGACTGGTTGGATTTCCTTTCAGTCCAAGGGACTCTCAAGAGTCTTCTCCAACACCACAGTTCAAAAGCATCAATTCTGCGCTCAGCTTTCTTTACAGTCCAACTCTCACATCCATATATGACTACTGGAAAAACCATAGCCTGGACTAGATGGACCTTTGTTGGTAAAGTAATGTCTCTGCTTTTTAATATGCTGTCTAGGTTGGTCATAACTTTCCTTCCAAGGAGTAAGCATCTTTTAATTTCATGGCTGCAGTCACCATCTGCAGTGATTTTGGAGCCCAAGAAAATAAAATCAGCCACTGTTTCCACTGTTTTCCTATCTATTTGCCATGAAGTGATGGGACCGGACGCTATGATCTTAGTTTTCTGAATGTTGATTTTTAAGCCAATTTTTTCACTCTCCTCTTTCACTTTCATCAAGAAGCTCTTTAGTTCTTCTTCACTTTCTGCCAGAAGGGTGGTGTCGTTTGTATATCTCAGGTTATTGATATTTCTCCCAGCAATCTTAATTTCAGCTTGTGCTTCATCCAGCCCAGCGTTTCTCATGATGTACTCTGCATATAAGTTAAATAAGCAGGGTGACAATATACAGCCTTACCATACTCCTTTTCCTATTTGGAACCAGTGAGTTGTTCCATGTCCAGTTCTAACTGTTGCTTCTTGACCTGCATGTAGATTTCTCAAGATGCAGGTCAGGTGGTCTGGTATTCCCATGTCTTTCAGAATTTTCCAGAGTTTATTGTGATCCACACAGTCAAAGGCTTTGGCATGGTCAATAAAGCAGCAATAGATGTTTTTCTGGAATTCTCTTGCTTTTTCGATGATCCAGTGGATGTTGGCAATTTGATCTCTGGTTCCTCTGTCTTTTCTAAAACCAGCTTGAACATCTGGTAGTTCACAGTTCATGTATTACTGAAGCCTGGCTTGGAGAATTTTGAGCATTGTTTTGCTAGCGTGTGAGATGAGTGCAATTGTGCAGTAGTTTGAGCATTCTTTGGCATTATCTTTCTTAGGGATTGGAATGAGAACTGACCTTTTCCAGTCCTGTGGCCACTGCTGAGTTTTCCAAATTTGCTGGCATATTGAGTGCAGCACTTTCACAGCATCACTTTTGAGGATTTGAAATAGCTCAACTGGAATTCCATCACCTCCACTAGCTTTGTTCATAGTGATGCTTCCTAAGACCCACTTGACTTCACATTCCAGGATATCTGGCTCTAGATGAGTGATCACACCATCGTAATTATCTGGGTCGTGAAGATCTTTTTTGTATAGTTCTTCTGTGTATTCTTGCCACCTCTTCTTAATATCTTCTGCTTCTGTTAGGTCTTTACCATTTCTGTCCTTTATTGAGCCCATCTTTGCATGAAATGTTCCCTTGGTATCTCTGATTTTCTTGAAGAGATGTCTAGTCTTTCCCTTTCTATTATTTCCCTCTATTTCTTTGCATTGATCACTGAGGGAGGCTTTCTTATCTCTCCTTGCTACTCTTTGAAACTCTGCATTCAAATGGGTATATCATTCCTTTTTTCCCTAGGTGCTGGCTTTTACTTGGAGGTCAAGCTCACTTAGGAATAATACCTTTGAAGTACAACCTCTATTCCTCCCACCAAAATTAACCATCAGTATGTGATTCAACTTGTTTTGCTATATTGAGATTGTAAGAATTTCTCTTTTTTTAATGCTATTTATTGCAAGTAAATGTTTGTGTTCTCCACAATTGTGCCTACATTTACACAACAAATAAATAATCTGGAGAAAAGCAAAATATTTCATTCATAAATCAGTCGCTTACTCTGTACAAAACTCAAAAATCAATTTGATTCCCCCACCCTGCCTGTATTTCCCTTGCAAAGCGACAGCAGTTTGTACTGAAATGGTTGAATTACCACCTGTTTTGACATTGTGTAGACATCCCTTCAGCCAACAGACCAAATGTTATAGAAGAAACCTTAAAACTCAGACAAATTATTCAAAGACTTCTAAACTACCACACTTTTATAGTGTGAATGATTGATTGAAATTTGTTGGGATTCCAGAAAAACTAAAACCATCTCAATGAAAGCAGTGCATGATTTGAATAATTTATAAGGCAACTGGCAATTCTGCAATATGTTTGCTTTAGCAGAAGCAATTAAAATAACAAAAATAGAGAATTGTACACAAGAGTGTGGAAAGCATAGACTGAGGAAAAATAGAAATGAAATATATTAAATTACACTCCTGTTTGTTTGTGTTTCTACATTGTCATCAAAGACGATTCACATGGAATCTTCAGAGTGTTCCATATATATAACATGCCCTTGTATGATGCTCTTATATTTTCCATATTCAGATATCTAACTCTGATTTTGAAAACCAGAAGAAAATTATGACTACTATAACTATGTAAAGCAGTGTGCTTAGGCTGGGTCCTCTCAGGAAACATTAGATGTTAATGCTTATCATCAACCTGGCTGTCCTTTGTGGGACCATTTGGAGATCAATGGGAATGTTTAGTGGCAGACTGTAATGTGAATATGACAGCTGAGCAAGCCAAGTGGCTGCTTCCTCTGATTGTCAGATGTAGAACACTGTTCCATGAGGAATGAAAAGGAAATGGCATTCTCTTAAGTACGTACCATGTGCCAGATAGTCTGCCATCACAGCCTATGTTATTTTTAAAATATTGTTGATTGAAGTATAGTTGATGAACAATATAAGTCACAGCTGTACAGTATAGTAATTCACAATTTTTAAAGCTTATACAATATGTATAATTATTGTAAAATATTGTCTATATCCCCTGTATTGTGCAGTATATCCTAGTAGCTTCTTTTGTACATAATAGTTTATACCTCTTAATCTTTTACTCCTATTTTCCTCTATCCCCTTTCCTCTCCCTACTGGTAACCACTAGTTTGTTCTCTGTGAGTCTGTGAGTTTGCTTCTTTCTTGTTATATTAATTAGTTTGTTATATTGTATAGATTCCACATATAAGTGATCTCACACAGTGTTTGTCTCTCTCTGTCTAAACTATTTCACTTAGCATAATACCCTCTAAGTCCACCCATGTTGTTGCAAATGGCAAAATTTCATTCTTTTGGATGGCTGAGTAGTAGTCCATTGTTTGTATATACCCCATCTTCTTAATCCACTCATCTGTTCGAGTTTTAAATTTTTTTTTTTATTTAGCTATAATTGATTTACAATATTTTGTTAGTTTCAGGTGTATATCTTCAAATTCTTTTCCATTATAGGTCATTACAAGATACTGAATGTAGTTCCATGTGCTATATGGTAAATCCTTGTTTTTTATTTTAATCTTTATTTTATTAAGATCTCATGGCAACCTTATGCGATATGTCTACTGTGCTCATCGTATAGAGGAAGAAACTAAGATTCAAAGAGTTTATATGATAAATAAATCTTCCAAACAGAAAGTTGAATTAAAAAAGCAATTACAGGGGCTTCTCTGGTGGCTCAGTGGTAAAGAATACATCCAGCAATGCAGGAGACTTGTGTTCGATCCCTGATCCAGGAAGATGCCACATGCCGTGGAGCAACTTCAGCCCATTGGCCACAACTACTGAGCCCATGCTCTAGAGCCCGGGAACCGCAACTCCTGAGCCCGCATGCCACAACCACTGAAGCTCGGTGCTCTTGAACCTGTGCTCCGTGACAAAAGAAGCCACTGCAATAGGAAGCCTGCACAATGCAATGAAGAGTAGCCCCCGCTTTCTGCAACTAGAGAAAAGCCTGAGCAGCAACAAGACACAGCACAGCCAAATACAATAAAATTTTTAAGTTATTTTTTTTAAAAAAGCAATTACAGAGGATATCCCCAAGATAACATAATCTAAGTATTTTATTTCAAAACCTGCCAAACAACATACTTACACCTTAGACACAAATGCAGATATAGTAAATGTTTAAGAATATGAATAGGAATAACATGCACCAAATTTAAAATGATTCTTGGACTTCCTGGATTGTACACTGGATAAGAATCCACCTGCCAATGTAGGGGACATGGGTTCGAACCCTGGTCTGGGAAGATTCCTCATGCTATGGAACCGGAGCTCTCAAGTCCATGTGGTAAAAATACTGAAACCTTAGGGCCTAGAGTCTGTGCTCGGAAACAAGAGAGCCACTGCCATGAGAAGCCCATGTACCGCAACCAAGAGTAGCCCCTGCTTGCTACAACTAGAGAAAGTGCATGCGCAGCAAGGAAGACACCGAGCAATCAGATAAATAAATAAAATAACATGATTCTTTTCTAGTGGAGTTGAAAATGGGGTGAAAGTACACAGAAGGGCTTTCATTTCATTGCCATGCTTTATTTTTAATCTGAGAATTGAGCATATGGGTAATCATTATATCATTCCCTTCACATTTTGAGGGGGGGAGGTGGGCTGAAATATGTTGTAAGGATTTTGAAATAAAAGTTCGGCAATGTGAAAAGTCAACAGCTATTAAAGAGGAGGCAGAACTGGATTCCACACCAAGTCTGTTGATCCCAGAAACTGCATTCTCTCTGCTCTGTCTTACACTTTGCACCAGTTCGGCGATGCTGAAGTGTTCATGGGGAAATAGTTTGTCTAGGAATGCAAAAGGCGATACAGTATCTCCCTAGGACCATGTGTGCTCAGTCGTGTCCAGCTCTCTGTAACCCCACGGACTGTAGCCTGCCAGGCTCCTTTATCCGTGGAATTTTCCAGGCAAGAATACTGGAGCAGGTTGCTATTTCCTCCTCCAGGGGAAATTCCTGACCCAGGGTTCAAGCCTGAGTCTCTTGCGTCTCTTGCATTGGCAGGCGGATTCCCACTGTGCCACCTGGGAAGCCCCCTCCCTAGGACTATGCACCATTAAAAGGACTATGCACCATTGAAAAGGAGTGGAGTAAAAAGGAGGAAACCAAGTGGGCCTGTGTTTTATGGTGAAGAAATCCATGCTGCTTAGAAGGATGATTAAAGAAACTCACTGGAGTCTCTTTCTTTGCTGCTGCTACATTCACGTTTCCCCAGACAAGGGAAGATGTTATTAAAAGAAAAAAAATTAGCTAGCTTATTAACCACTTCAATACAGTAATAAAGCTAAGCAAATAAGCTGTAAAATTCCATCAACTTATAAGTCTTCTGAGAGATAATGTCTAGGAGTAACTGGATGCTAGCTGCAAAATTAATTTGTGATGCACTTTTAAATGGCTGCTACAATGAAGCTCTTAAAATTGCCTTCACAGAATGTACCTTTCCTCCCCATTCCTCCCTCCCAGTCACTTACATAGTTCACAGAGAACTATGATTGGAACTGAGCCTAGAAAATACACATCTTTGCATATTTTACTATACCCTATAGATTTATTATCTCTGACTCAACTGATCAGTATATTCCTAGCTTTGAGCATAGACCCTGGTACTTGGTAGACAGTCAACAAATATTTGTTGAATTGAATATGAGAAATACTATCTGTTATTTGCATTATTTACTTCTATAGGGGAGGCAGTGGGGTATAGTGATTAACTCTTAGCAAGAAGTCAGCAGTTGGGAAGGAGGCCAGGGGAGTCATTGGAACTTTCTGAAATCCTTGCTCATTACTTATAGCACTTTGGTCTAACTACTTAACCCCTCTAAATCTCAGTTCAGTTTCAGAAAAATTGGGATAATATTAGTGTCTTTTACTTTAAGTTTGTTGTGAGAATTAAATGAGGTAATGCCTCTAACTTGCTTAGAACAGTGCTAGGTACAATAACTAGCACTATGATGTGAAAGTGTTAGTCACTCAGTCGCGTCCAACTCTTTGTGACTCCACGGATAGCCCTCTAGGTTCCTAGTCCATGGAATTCTCCAGGCAAGAATACTGGAGTGGGTTGCCATTTCCTTCTCCAGGGGATCTTCCCAACTCAAGGATGGAACTCGAGTCTCCTGCATTGTAGGCAGATTCTTTACTATCTGAGTCACCAGGGAAGCCCAGCATTATGGTAAGTGCACATAAATGTTAGCTGTTGTTGATATCATTTTGGGTTCCTGCTCTATAACCTTTGTTTTCATGAGAGAGGTAAACGATGTTTAGTTGCTCTCCGCATAGGTTTTTGTTTTTAAAATACCTTATGGAGCCCATCTTTTTTTTCCTTATCAAAATTTCTCTTTCTTAACAGCAGAGTCACCATTTGCCTACTATTGCAGAGGAAAAATGACTTTATTCTCAAAGGCAACATTAAAAATAAAGAAAAGGAAAATAAATCAATAAAGGCAAAGGTCATAAAAACAGATGATTCGAACATACACCAATATTCCTGAGTGTGTGGGTTATATATACAGGTTTAAAAAGAAATACATAAATAAGCAGGACATCTGGAAGAAAACTACATGACTTGGATACCAATGTCCAAACAATTTTACATGTCAAACTTTTTAAAGAGGACATGTAACTGAAAAGTCTTAAAATGGAAGAATATATCCAAAGATTTCATTCTCAAGTAGTGTGTTTTCCTCTCCATAGAAGCCAGATTAAATAGTCTTATACACACACGCCATGCCTCAAATCACTTACATTCTCCACCATGGAGAAATGAACAGCTTAGAGGTTGCTTTAAGGAAGAAAAAAAACAAGATAGTAAGGCTGAGGTTAGGGTAAGCTTGTAATTTCCTATTGCTCCTGTTCATCATCAGATATGGCCAGTGTTAGTCATTATAAAATATTTGCTTTAATCATCTTCAGAATTTTTTCAGTGATTATATTGTATACTGGAAGAAGTTACAGAGATTTATCACTTAGGGCAGCAGCTTTGAAACATGTTTTACCATGATCCCAATAAAGAATGCATTTCACTGCAACCTAAAGGTTCTATTTTATTTCATTTTTAAAATGTTATTTGTGACCCACTACATTTATTTTCACAATCTCCCATGAGTGGGTCATGACCCACTGTTTGGAAAACACTATCTTAGAATGTTCTGTTCAGACTTCCCCATTGAAGTACCCAGGGCAGCAGGGGAGAGGGAAAGTTTTGGAGGTGGGGGTTGGGGGAGAAGTTTAAGAGAAGGAATATGAGGGCCTCACCCAAGAGCAAAATTTTGTTCAAATTTCCTTATTTCACCTGTAAGGTTTATCCAACTTTGGCGTCAGACGCCAAACACCATTAGTTTTCTTTAAAAGGCTTTAAATCTCCAGTATAATAAAACAGATGCTCCAGGGACACAGACTGTTCTCCTGGGGCTACGTCTCCTGCTAAGGGTATGCACACATTACAGTCTGCGAAGCAGGCAGTCTTCGATGATAAATGTACGCCTAGATAGTTGGTGAATTTACCACTGGCTCAGGGCCTTTTGACTGTCTGACAACCGTTCAGCGCAGGTCTTGTGATGATCTCAGTGAGAAGATGAGGCCATTCCCCTTTTGCCCGTGGACACATGTCTAAGTGTGAGCCCTTTGCCTTTCTCCCGGGCTTCCGGGCCTGATGGCGGGAAGGTGAGCGCCTAACTGGATGACTCAGACCCTCATTAGCCGCAACACACATACAGAGCCTCCAGGCAGCCACTATGGGAGGAAGGGCACAGCCGTGCTAACAAGGTCACCCTGCAATGGGCTGAGAAGAGCTAGCCATGATGAGCCAGATGATGAATGTGGAGCCGTGGAATCAATCATTTTGAAGGGAGAACATGTTAATTCTTCTTTGTCTAGGCAATTGGCTTGACAGCAGCTTGACATCATCCTTGCCCTGAATCAGCCATCACTAAAATCACAGTGGGGCCAGAAGGAAAATGGAGAGAAAAAGTAAATAAACCAAGGGAGGAAGAGCCTTGGGCATTTTTAAAGCATTTCCTTTTCTTACTTGGTATCAAAAGATCCCAGTGGCAGTGTAGGATCCAAAGATGAGATGAAATGATGTAAGTATTATGTTTTATTGAAGAGAAACTTCTTGTGAAAGCTCAAACTTTTCCTTTGTGAAATCATACCCAGAAATCTGGTTTTAGGTATATATATATGCATACATTTATTAAAAAAAAAAAAAAGAACTTCAATAGAAACCCAAGAAAGATCTCTTTGACTGATGGTTATAGATACAAATACACACAGACATTAGCAACAGAGCTTAAGCAAAAAACTTTTTTCATAAACCCAAATTGAAAGATTGCTGCAATAAACCATTTAAATGTGAGTATAAACTATGTCTCTCTTGCTTTCTTTTTTCTTCTACTATGCTGGTTATTATTCTCAACCATAAACCAGGCCCTATAACTAAGGTAGATTTCAGCAGAATGCCTTAATGTAGCCATAAAAAGGACCCTGCAATTTAAAAGCCCAAGCTTCTTCTGTTTAAAAGTACAAAGGGTTTTATTTCTTTCATCATTAAAAGAATAAAGTATGTATGTGGAAATCTGGGCTTTGGGGAACTTGAACCCTCTGTTTCTCTAGCTGAATTCATAGTAAATGAATTCCAAGTTTAAGAAATTATTTTAGGCAGAAGTAGCCACTGTAATAATATTTAATTACCCTCAAGAAAAAAATACTTAGATTGGCTACAGAACTTGAACATGAGGTTATAAAATATAGGGACATGAATCTTGTTGCCTTCTGGGACATTTCTGACTGCCAGACATGTTAAAATCCTGAATTCAGAATGTATAATCAAAGATGCTTCATCAGAGAATTAAAAAATATATATATATATATATATATATTTAATTTTATATGTATAAAATTTGAAAGGACTTCCCAGGTGGCTCAGTGGTAAAGAATCTGCCTGTCAATGCAGGAGACACAGATTCAATCTCAGGGGCGGAAAGATGCCCTGGAGAAGGAAATGGCAACCCACTCCAGTATTCTTGGACAGAGGAGCCTGGCAGGCTACAGTCCACGGGGTCACAGAATCGAACACAACTGAGCATACATGTACATAATTAAAAAGCTAAATCAAATAGAAAACCTGTCTGGTTAAAAGATTTAAAAGATTGGAACTTCCCTGGCAGTACAGTAGTTAAGACATCGAGCTTCCATTGCAGGGAGTGTGGGTTCGAGTCCTGGTTGAGGATCTAAGATCATGCATGTTTTCGGAGTGGTGAAAACACATTTTTTTTAATAAAAAAAATTTTTTTAATTAATTTTTTAAAAGATTTAAAAAAATATCGGATGACTGTTGGATGACTTATGAAATACAATTAGATGACATGAATATACTGAAGCTTATAAAATGCAAGTTTTTTTTTTTTCAAGCAACATGGATTTAGGTATAGAAAGGAAGAGACTATCATTTTTACCTTTTTATTCCAACTTCCTTCCTATATAGAGCCTCTCCTCTGACCAGAAATCCTTATAGCCATTATCAGCCACCTACCAAGATTTTTAGTATCTAGAAAGTAACAAGCCTGTGCAGATTACTGGTGTATGGTAAAGTCAGATTTGAAGCAGATTATCAGGGATGTTAGCATTTTCTAGAAATTGTGCTAATTTTTTAAAAAAATGTATGTACTTTTAATTTTTATATCTCATTTTCACTCATATGTTCACTCATTGTATCCCTACAACAATTATGTGAAGCAGGACATATCCTTCCCATATTTCATGTGAGGAAATTGAGATGCAGAGCTGTGTCATTTTCCAGGCTAGGTGATGTCCCCTTTCATAAATTTTCATAGCACTGAATGTTTCCTTCACAGCACTAACCAGAGTCAAATTAAGTGAAAATATTTATCTTGCTGCTTTCTGAGAGCAAGAACCTGCCCCCTTGCTTATCACTAAATCTCAATCACCTAGCACAATGCCTGCCACAGAAGGGTTCTAGAAAAAGATGTGAGGGGGACTTCCCTGGAGGTCCAGTGGTTAGGACTCCACACTCCCAATGCTGGAGGCCCAGTTTTGATCCCTGGTCAGGGAACTAAGATCCCACAAGCCATGCAGCCAAATAAATAAATAATAAAAAATATAAAAATGCAAAACCCTTAACAAAAGGGTTTTCTTCACCGTCAGTATGTGAAAATAACGTTGAATTTTTTTTCAGTGTCCTGAGTACAACCTGAGGATTCAGAAATATGATTGTTATTTCTTGATGGTGGTTCAGTCACTCAGTCATGTCCAACTCTCGTGACCTCATGGACTGGAGCCAGCCAGGCTCCTCTGTCCATGGGATTTTCCAGGCAAGAATATGGGAGTGGGTTGCCATTTCCTTCTCCAGGGAATCTTCCCAACCCAGGGATCGAACCCTAATCTCCTGCATTGCAGGTGGATTCTTAACTGATTGAACTACCAGGGAAGAAACATAAACTTTTCTGAGTCATCCCAAACTGACTGAGAAATACTTTCAGGCAATGAGTTCCCCAGGTGTTCCCATGCACACTAAAGTTGCAGCCAGTTTAGCTTCAGGGAGAAATTGAACAGCTGTCACAGGAGTTCGGGATCAGTTGCCCAACTGCCCATTCACAGAAGTTTACCAGTGGCTGAAGATTTCAGCCAGGGCAACTGGAATCCATCACGGAGAAACCAGAACTGAACAGATTGTCCCACTGCTTTTTTGATGCTCAGTTTGGGCATTAATCCAGTTTAAGTGAATGAGTCAGGAGATAGATAAGGCCAACTGCCTCCTCTGTCATGTCTTCATAGGTCTAACATGCTCCCATCCATCTCCTTTTTCTCTCTTCCTATAGGATTTACTGCTACTACTCTAGTACTCCAGCCTCAGTTCTCATTGCATATTGTCTCTCATTGCTGGAAGAGCTTTTCCCATCATATTAAAATATTAATATGATACTTCATTAGCTGATCCTTGTTTGTCTTCGATAGAAGTGATGCTAAACATGCAATAACATGCAAAGTACATTTTGTGGATTATTTCTCAGATAACAAACCTTGGTGTCTCAAAAACCTATGGTTAACATGGGGAGGGAGATGGGAAGGAGGTTCAAAAGGGAGTGGATATATGTCTACCTATTTTTCTGGGCTCCAAAATCACTGCAGATGATGATTGCAGCCATGAAATTAAAAGACACTTCCTCCTTGGAAGGAAAGTTAGAACCAACCGAGACAGCATATTAAAAAGCAGAGACATTACTTTGCCAACAAAGGTCCATCTAGTCAAAGCTATGGTTCTTCCAGTAGTCATGGATGGATGTGAGAGTTGGACTATAAAGACATCTGAGCACTGAAGAATTGATGCTTTTGAACTGTGGTGTTGGAGAAGACTCTTGAGAGTCCCTTAGACTGCAAGGAAATCCAACCAGTCCATCCTAAAGGAGATCAATCCTGAGTGTTCATTGGAAGGACTGATGTTGAAACTGAAACTCCAATACTTAGGCCACCTGATGCGAAGAGCTGACTCATTTGAAAAGACCCTGATGCTGGGAAAGATTGAAGGCAGCAGGAGAAGGGTGTGACAGAGGATGAGATGGTTGGATGGCATCACCGACTCAATGGACATGAGTTTGGGTAAACTCTGGGAGTTGGTGATGGACAGGGAGGCCTGGTGTGCTCTGATCCATGAGGTGGCAGAGTCACACACAACTAAGCGACTGAACTGGACTGAACTGATGGCTGATTCATGTTGAGGTTTGACAGAAAACAAAAAAATTCTGTAAAGCAATTATCCTTCAATTAATAAATAAATTTTTAAAAAAGAGGCATTTATAAAAGTCAGAATTCTAGATTTACACTACTGAAGTTCAAATCCCACTACTCCTCCTTAGAGCTCTATACTCCATACCAAGCCAACTGATCTATTTATTTAGTTTCTTCATCTGTAGAATTGATGATCATAATAATATCTAGCTTAGAGGATTGCCAACAGGATTGGACAAAATACACTGTGCAAAACACAGTCCCAGGAATTTAATGAGTTCTATCTAACAACACAACAGAAGACTCTACACAGGGACATCACCAGATGGTCAATGCTGAAATCAAATTGATTATATTCTTTGCAGTCAAAGATAGGGAAGCTCTATACAGTCAGCAAAAACAAGACTGGGAGCTGACTGTGGCTCAGATCATGAACTCCTTACTGCAAAATTCAGACTGAAATTGAAGAAAGTGGAGAAAACCACTAGACCATTCAGATATGACCTAAATCAAATCCCTTACGATTATACAGTGGAAGTGACAAATAGATTTAAGGGATTATATCTGACAGACAGAGTGCCTGAAGAACTATGGACGGAGGTTTGTGACATTGTATAGGACGCAGTGATCAAGATCATCCACAAGAAAAAGAAATGCAAAAAGGCAAAGTGGTTGTCTGATGAGGCCTTACAAATAGCTGTGAAAAGAGGAGAAGGGAAAGGCAAAAGAAAAAAGGAAAGATATATCCATTTGAATGCAGAGTTCCAAAAAATAGCGAAGAGAGATAAGAAAGACTTCCTCAGTGATCAGTGCAAAGAAATAGAGGAAAACAATAGAATGGGAAAGACTAGAGATCTCTTCAAGAAAATTAGAAATACCAAGGGAACATTTCATGCAAAGATAAGCACAATAAAGGACAGAAATGGTATAGACCTAACAGAAGCAGAAGATATTAAGAAGAAGTGGCAAGAATACATAGAAGAACTATACAAAAAAGATCTTCATGACCCAGATAATCATGATGGTGTGATTACTCACCTAGAACTAGACATCCTGGAATATGAAGTCAAGTGGGCCTTAGGAAGCATCACTACGAACAAAGCTAGAAGAGATGATGGAATTCCAGTTGAGCTATTTCAAATCCTAAAAGATGATACTGTAAAAGTGCTGCACTCAATATGTCAGCAAATCTGGAAAAGTCAGCCGTGGCCACAGGACTGGAAAAGGTCAGTTTTCATTCCAATCCCAAGGAAAGGCAATGCCAAAGAATGTTCAAACTACATCACAATTGCACTCATCTCACACGCTAGAAAAGTAATGCTCAAAATTCTCCAAGCCAGGCTTCAACAGTTCGTGAACCATGAACTTTCAGATGTTCATGCTGGATTTAGAAAAGGCAGAGGAACCAGAGATCAAATTGCTAACATCCACTGGATCACTGAAAAAGCAAGAGAGTTCCAGAGAAACATCTATTTTGCTTACTGACTATGCCAAAGCCTTTGACTGTGTGGATCACAACCGAATGTGGTAAATTCTTAAAGAGATGGGAATACCAGACCACCTGACCTGCCTCCTGAGAAATCTGTATGCAGGTCAGGAAGCAACAGTTAGAATTGGACGTGGAACAACAGACTGGTTCCAGGCTGTATATTGTCACCCTGCTTATTTAACTTATATGCAGAGTACATCATGAGACACGCTGGGCTAGAAGAGGCACAAGCTTGAATCAAGATTGCCACGAGAAATATCAATAACCTCAGATATGCAGATGATACCACCCTTATGGCAGAAAGTGAAGAAGAACTAAAGATCCTCTTGATGAAAGTGAAAGAGGAGAGTGAAAAAGCTTGCCTAAAACTCAACATTCAGAGAGCTAAGATCATGGCATCTGGTTCCATCACTTCATGGCAAATAGATGGGGAAACAATGGAAACAGTGACAGACATTATTTTCTCGAGTTCCAAAATCACTGCAGATGGTGACTGCAGCCATGAAATTAAAAGATGCTTACTCCTTGGAAGGAAAGTTATGACCAACTGAGACAGCATATTAAAAAGCAGAGACATTACTTTGTCAACAAAGGTCTGCCTAGTCAAAGCTATGGTTTTTCCAGTAGTCATGTATGGATGTGAGAGTTGGACTATAAAGAAAGCTGAGTGCCAAAGAATTGATGCTTTTGAACTATGGTGTTGGAGAAGACTCTTGGGAGTCCCTTGGACTGCAAGGAGATCCAACCAGTCCATCCCAAAGGAAATAAGTACTGAATATTCATTGGAAGGACTGATGTTTAAGCTGAAACTCTAATACTTTGGCTACCTGATGAGAAGATCTGACTCATTGGAAAAGACCATGATGCTGGGAAAGATTGAAGGCGGGAGAGAAGAGGATGACAGAGGATGAGAAGGTTAGATGGCATCATTGATGCGATGGACATGAGTTTAAGTAGTCTCCAGGAGTTGGTGATGAACAGGGAAGCCTGGAGTGCTGCAGTCCTTGGGGTCGCAAAAAGTCAGACACAACTGAGCAACTGAACTGAACTGATCCATTCTAGACATCAACTAATTTAGTTATTATTGTTGTTAATATTTTAAAACTATTATTCTAAGGAATTTGAAATTATTATTAAGATGCTTATATCATTATCATCAGTACAGCTTAATGGTGGAAAGTACAGATTTTAGTTGCCTGAGTGGGAATCCTAGTTCTGCTGGACTAGCTATGTGACTTGAGCCATTACTCATTCTTTCCTTATTATTCCTATCTGAGAAATGGGGATAATGGTGCCTACTCCATAATGTTGTGAGGGTTATAACAATATACACGTAGCCTCCATATGATAAGCACTGTCTGTGTGAGCTAGTACTACTACTACAAGTATTACTACCATTACTACTGTTACTATTACTGTAATATTAAGAGTAATAGCTGCTTTCAAAATACAAACTTGATTCAGCTTGGTCTAGGCCAGATTTTATTCTTTTTTTTTTTTTTTGGTTGAACTGAGTCTTTGTTGCTATGTGCAGGCTTTCTCTAGCTGCAGCAAGCTGTTGCTATTCACTAGTTGTGACTAGCTGCAGTATGCAGGCTTCTCATCACAGTAGCTTCTCTTGTTGCAGAGCACAAGCTCTAGACACACGGGCTTCAATAGTTTCAGCACATAGGCTCAGTAGTTGTGGTTCATGGGTTTAGTTGCTCCACAGCATGTGGGATCTCCCCAGACCAGGGATTGAACTCATATCCCCTGCACTAGCAGGCAGATTCTCAACCACTGGACTGCTAGGTTCAGGCCAAACTTAATCCTTAAATGCTAAATACTCTTTTATTTTTTTCAGTTACTTTTTTTTTTCAAATGCTTCCTGCTCAGTTACTTATTTTTAATGGAAGGATAATTGCTTTACAATATTGTGTTGGTTCCTGCCATACATCAACATGAATCAGCCATAGGTATACATATGTTCCCTCCATCTTGAAACTCCCTCCCACCTCCTATCCCATCCCACCCCTCTAGGTTGTCACAGAGCCCCAGTCTGAGTTCCTTGAGTCATACACCAAATTCCCACTGGCTATCTATTTTCCATATGGTAGCGTATATGTTCCTATCTACTCTCTCCATTCATCCCCCCTTCTCTTTCCTCCTCACCATGTCCACAAGTCTGTTCTCTATGTCTGCGTCTCCATTGCTGCCCTGCAAATAGGTTCATCAGTGCCATCTTTCTAGGTTTTATATATATGAGTTAATATATGATGTTTGTTTTTCTGTCTTAATTACTTCACTCTATATAAGTGAAGTATACTTATACTTCACTCTATAAGCTCTAGATTCATCCACCTCATTAGAACTGACTCAAATGTGTTCCTTTTTATGGCTGAGTAATATTCCATTGTATGTATGTACCACAGCTTCTTTATCCATTCATCTGTCAATGGACATCTAGGTTGCTTCCATGTCCTAACTATTATAAATAGTGCTTCAGTGAACATTGGGGTACATGTATCCTTTTCAATTATGTTTTCCTCAGGTTTACACCCACTAGTGGGATGTGAGTCATATGGTAGTTTTATTCCTAGTTTTTTGAGGAATATCCATACTCTCTTATATCAGTATGTATGTCTTCCATCAATAAATTGGCTGCATTAATTTACATTCCCATCAACAGTGCAGAGGGTTCCCTTTTCTCCACGCTTTTTCCAGCGTTTATTATTGGTAGATTTTTTGATGATGGCCATTTTGACCAATGTGAGGTGATATCTCACTGCAGTTTTGGTTTTCATTTCTCTAATAATGAATGATGTTGAGCATCTTTTCATTTGTTTATTAGCCTTCTGTATGTCTTCTTTGGAGAAATGTCTGTTTAGGTCTTCATACCTCTTTTTGATTGGGTTATTTGTTTTTCTGGTATTGAGTTGCATGAGCTGCTTGTATATTTTGGAAAGTAATCCTTTATCAGTTGTTTCATTGGCTATTATTTTCTCCCACTCTGAGGGTTTTAAACGTAAGATATTCTTAAGCAAGTAATATTTGTTAAATTATGTTTCTTGACATTCAGTTTCTGGGCTCATGTGCAAGAGAGCTTTCAGAGTTATATCTGAGTGTAGCTCAAATTCCAAGAGCAGCAGAGGTGAGAGAAGATTTGAGCCAACAAGTACATTTATCCCAGGTTGGGACCTGAACACTCCCTGGATTGTAATTCATCTCTTAATCTGCCTGAGTGCTCCCAAGTTGGCCCTGTTGGGAGTTGCCTTCTGGCTCTGACATGCTTCCTGAGACTTGGCAAAGAGAGAGCCATCCTTGCCAGTCACCCTGACCACGTGCCTTTTGCACCCTCTGTTTTTACTGAATCATAGGGCAGGAATGGAACAAGGAGAGGCAGTTACTTCAGAGGGTGGACAGGAGAGGCACCCAGCTCAGCTAGGAAAGTGTCCTGGGTTGGAACCCCCAGGCCTCAAATTATCATCTCTTTAATCTTGAGTGAGTCCCCTAACCTCTCTGAGACTCAGTTTCCTAATCTGTAAACCTGTTTGATTTAATATGTACCATATGGATTATTACAAAAATTTCATGAGTTTGTTGAAAACCCGTTGCAAGATGTCTGGCCCTCAATAAACATCAGTTGAACCTGAATCCTAAATCTAAAACCTTTGATAATCAGCCTCCGTTAAACCTTTCTTTTGCTCTTGGGAAGCACCTCTAGAAGAGGAACCTGCTCCGTTGCCTACAAACATGCTCTCATCTTCCAGGGTGGATTTGGATCCGTACATACGTGCATTTTTCATCCTATTCATTCCCTTCTCCAGAGAGACCTACCCACTTCATACTCCTCCTCTACTACCTACCAGGGATCTGTCTTCTAAATTTCCAGCTTCTTCTAGCCCTGCTGTGCATGTCTGTATTTTCAGCCAAGATCTCTGCCCTTCCTCATCCTACCCCCATCCTCACAGGTCTAATTGTTCCTTTCTTGCTTCTTCCCTGTAGCATAACCTCATTCTACTGTAAACTCCATTATGTAGGTACCACGGGGAATGTCAAAGTCAAAGTCCCCACTGCTGCCTACTGCAGCTGTCTAAGTTCTTTTCACTCTTTTCAATTGCTGATCTCATGATTCCAGTCTTGGCACATGACTACATCTCTCTTTCTGCTGTGCAGTATAGGATTATCTCTGTGTAGTTTTCCATAAACACAGTTTAGCTTTGTTCCAAAAGAGAGAAAAACTTATTTTTTCTTACCCATAGAACTCCCTTGACACCATTATACAGTGCTTCTAACTATGAATGTTTCTGTTAAAAAGCTGGCAGTAAGAAATAGTTGGTTTATCATTAAATCTATGAGAAGTTAGTGTGCAGGTGAAAGATGATACACAGTTTCTTGCCATTCCTAGGGTTTCTTGACTAGGATTTAGAATAAGAATGGACTTTTTCCTAAGATGAAAGCCCATTCATCTTTTTTTCTTTTAGCACAGGAAATAATGGCTTCCTTTAGCTAGATAAATAACTTTAAAGAGAAATGAAAAGGGATGTGTATAGCTTAGTAACATTAAATGGCATGTGGGTGTCATTACTTAGGACAGAATTTAATGTTGAATAATAATCTACCTCTTAAACACTGTTAGATGATTCTGCAGTTCCCCAAAACTGAAATTATAATCTCTGAGGGCCTGAGATGGTCCCTTCATGGAGTTACTAACAATGAGGCTCGGTTTGGCATACAGCTCTTCAGGCATGTCTTATTCTTTCATTTCAACTTTTCTTACAAAGTAATCTGTCTGATTCTCTTTTGTCACATGTGGAGACACCTGTATGGTTTGTTAACACATACTGAAAGTGGTGTTTTGGGTCATGAGGAAATGAATCTAAGACATAATGTTGACCCCACTGTAAATACTAGCTGTGAAGGATCATCTTTGTTGCTGTTGTTCAGGCATTCAGTGGTGTCCGACTCTTTGCAACCCCATGAACTTCAGCATGCCAAGATTCCCTGTCCTTCACTGTCTCCTGGAGTTTGCTCAAACTCATGTCCATTGAGTCAGTGATGTCATCTAGCCATCTCATCCTCTGTCGCCCCCTTCTCCTCTTGCTTTCAATCTTTCCCAGCATCACGGTCCTCTCCAATGAGCTGGCTCTTCTCATCAGGTGGCCAAAGTATCAGAGCTTCAGCGTCAGCATCAGTCCTATGAAAAGGATCATCTGTAGCACCATAAATGTGGAAAATTATGCCAAGCCTAGGCTTGGCATCCAACATAACTGATCTCTCCATACTCCAGGATCACTGCTGATACTGTCCTTAAACGTCAAAGATCATGTCACTGTGTCACTTTAGAATCCTTTATGAGTATCAGCAGTGGAAAGCACATATCCACCAGCATCTCACCCACAATCTTTCCTAAGCACTTGCTGACCTCCCTTTACCATTCCAGTTTCCTCTTCCTACCACCTCTGACTTTGAATGTGGTATCTCAGCCCAACTAAAATATTCATGGTGCTGTAAACACACCAAGTCCTTTGGTTTCCACGCCTTTTCATCACAGTTCTGGAATGTACCCCCATGATTATACACTCACAACCAGCCACCTCCTTTTGATCAGTACTTGACTGTCCTTCAATTAAAGAAAAACCTCTACCTTTAAAAGAAGGCATCTCTAAGTCATGGCAATGAGAAGCCCATGCACCTCGACTAGAGAGTAACCCCTGCTTGCTGCAACTAGAGAGAAGCCCATGCAACAATGAAGACCCAGCACAGCCAAAAATAAACAAATAAATAAAACTTAAAAAAGAAAGAAAAAAGCACCTCTTCTCTAAACCCTGTTTTGAGTCTTCAGTCCTTGAATAGATTATGTCCTTCCCTTCCCTCTCTCCTTTGTGCTACTCTAATCCCCAAGAGCTGTGTCTGGACCTCAGCATGTTGCACACCGCACTGTAATCATTAGTTTGAGTCATAGGCTGTGCTTATTCATCACTGTCTCCCCAGTGAAAGACCAATGAGCACTAAGTAGTCAATCAAAAACTATTTGATAAATTAATGGTCTGTATTTTTGTCGTCAAAACTAACAAACTAGGAACATTTTTACAAAACTGGAACTGGAGATATGTGACATAAAAAACAGCAAATGAATGAAAGCAGGTGCTCCAAGGGTAACCAACTTCTTCATCTGTTAAAGGAGAGTCACCAGTTAATGATTCATTTTCACTAGGAATTATATTTAAGTTTTTTGACTGTTAGATTCAAAATAATGTTAATATTTAGTTTGATTTCAAGAATACTATATGTTAAATATATCTCAATTAAGTTGTTAAAAAACTTTCAAACTTCAGCAACAAAAGTATAATCCATTAGAAGCCTATCAGTGATCAAGAAGATCCTCTCGAGAAGGGAAAGGCCGCCCACTCCAGTATTCTTGCCTGGAAAACTCCATGGACAGAGGAGCCTGGTAGACTATAGTCCAAGCGGTCACAAAGAGATACAACTGAAAACACACACACACACACACACACACACACACACACATATCATAGCCTATATGGGACTGGACTATAAACTTTAATAAGAAGAACCAAAAGCTTAGAGTTGGCCAACAAAAAGAAAAAATAAAAAGTTTGAAGCAAATTATTTCAAGGTAGATAGGCCTGTTGTTTACCAGTTATTATTGACTTTTAATTAAGTGTGGAGCCATGGACTTTCACATATATCACATATAGTGATATTATATCTAAGAGCTTAGACTCTGGAGTCACCCTGCCTGGATTCAAAATGCAACCCAGCCACTTTCCATAAATTTTAAATCTTAGCTAAGATAATCAACCATCCATGTCTTAATTTTCTCATCAGCAAAATGGAGCTAATAATGGTACTTCATTGAGTTAGTGTGAGGATTAAATTAGGAAATCCACCTAAAGAATTCAGCAAGCAGTCAATTTTCAGTAGTTTTCAGCTGTTATTATAATTTGCCTACTTAAAAGAAACAAGAAGAGTTTACTTAAACAAAGGAAGAAGGAGAAGGACTCGATGTATTAGAATACAGTAGAGTGAGCACAGCTGAAACAGGGATTCTCAAAACCTGCTTACAAGTTTAGTCCTTAAAGAAGGGTTAGGAGGAAAGGACTAGATAGAGTTCTTTTAGAATTCCAGAATGACTTGGCTAATTTCCCTCATATGGTAGAAGAGGAACCACAGTGAACAGCTGTACATTGAATGCAGAATGGTAGCCTAACCCTGCGTCAGCTTCAGAGTTAGTCATTCCTACTTGGATGCTTTCCTTTTGCTCTGCAGAAAAGGGGAAAATGGGGGTGGTTTCCAGAGGTGGGGGGTGAAGGCAGGCAAAATGGGTGACGGAAACCAAAAGGTACAAACTTCAGTTATAAAATAAGTCCTGGAAATGTGATGTACATACAGCCTGGTAACTGTAGTTGCTAATTCTGTGTAGTATATTTGAAAGTTGGTTAGAGAGTGGATCTTAAAAGTTCTTATTACAAGAAGAAAAAAAAATGTAACTATGTGTGGTGATGGATGTTTACTAGACATATTGTGGGATCATTTTGCAGTATATACAAATGTCAAATTATTATATTCTATACCTGAAGCTAATATAAGGTTATGTCAATTATATTTCCATTTTAAAATTTGGAGGATAAGAATTAGAAAGGAAGTGTATTTCTAACATTGTGTTAGTCGCTCAGTCGTGTCTGACTCTTTGCGACCCCATGGACTGTAGTCCACCAGGCTCCTCTGTTCATGGAATTCTCCAGACAAGAGTACTGGAGTGGGTTGCCATATTCTTCTCCAGGATTTCTGACGTTAGCAACCACAAATTATTTGTTGCAGATATCATATAAGTGGAATTTTTCCTAAATATTAGCAAATTTAGGAGTCCTAGGCATATTTCCATTTCCAAAGTGGAAGGTCTTTTCTTTCTTTCTTTAAAAATAGCAGGTCCTTGAGGATACACTATACTTTTCTCTCTTCTTTTGCATATGTTTGACGATTTTTAAAAGTCAGTGTCAAATGTAAATAGCACCACAACAGAATTTTTTTATTACAAAAATCTTTCTGCTTCTGAACTTTGCTTATAGTCAGATGGACTAGATGGAATTTGATTTTCCTTATGTAAATAAAATCTTCCCTTCTGTTTTTCTGCTTGGTCTTTTCATTCTGATGTTACATTGAAAGTTCCTTCTTGCACTTAGGTCAGTTTTCCTTTATCTAGTTGATGCTTGTCTCTCTTCCCAATTTTTTTTTTTTTTTTTTTATTGTTGTTGCTTCTACTCCTGAGAAAATGGGACCTCTAGGGTCCATTTTGGAACCCTCTCCCATTGGAGCTGACTCTGGAAAGCCCTCACCACCGTGGCAGACAAGTTCCAGAGGTTCTGAGGCTAGCAGTGTGGGACAGGTTAATTCTCACTCTATTTTCCAGGGGACCTTAAGAATAGTCTTAGGGCTTCCCTTGTGGCTCAGTTGATAAAGAATCCGCCTGCAATGAGGGAGACCTGGGTTCAATCCCTGGGTTGAGAAGGTCCCCTGGAGAATGGAAAGGCTACCTACCCTCTCCAGTATTTTGGCCTAGAGAATTTTATGGACTATATAGTCCATGGGGTTGCAAAGAGTCGGACACAACTGAGTGACTTTCACTCACTTAAGAATAGTCTCAAGGTCTCTCTCCATGCAGAACAAAGGTAAAAATTGAAACCCTACTAAAGAGTTGATGGCAGATCCAAAAATAAGGCCTGGTAGCAAACAGCAAACAGAGAGGTCATGGCATAGGCTTCCCCTTAGTTGCAGTGTTCTTCCTTTGGGCTCTAAGCCTCCTGTGCATGCATGCTAAGTTGCTTCAGTTGGGTCCGACTCTGTGACCCTATGGACTGTAGCCTGCTAGTCTCCTCTATCCGTGGGATTCTCCAAGAAAGAATACTGGAGGGGTTGCCATGCCATGCTTCAGGGGATCTTCCAAACCCAGGGATTGAACCCACATCTCTTATGTCTCCTGCATCAGCAGGTGTGTTCTTTACCACTAGTGCCACCTGGGACGCCCTCTAAGCCTAATAGTTTAGTCTAAATGGTAAAGAACCCACCTGCAATGGAGGTGACCTGGGTTCAATCCCTGGGTCAGAAAAATCCCCTGGAGAAGGGAATGGCAACCCATTCCAGTATTCTTGCCTAGAGAATTCCATGGACAGAGGAGCATGGCAGGCTGCAGTCCATGGGGTAGCAAAGAGTCAAACAGGACTGAGTGACTAACACTTGGTGGAAACTTTAGCTGCGGCATGTGGAATCTAGTTCTCTGATCAGGGATTGAACCCAAGCTCCCTGCAATGGGAGCTCACATCTTAGTCACTGGACTACCAGGGAAGTCCTATCACAATCTTACATGTCCAAAGTTATACTCCTGATTTTCCACCCTACAGAGCTATTTCTCCTCCAATTTTTCCATTTCAACAAATAGAAGCTTCTTCCTCCAAATGCTCAAGGCAAAAACATGCAGATCATCCTTGGCTCCTCTCTTACTTTCTTACTACATCTAAATCCTCAGAAAATCCTGTTACTGTGATAAATATATGTAGAATCTGAGCACTCCTCATTGGCTTCACCTCTCACACCTCGATCCAAGGGAAAATGACCTACCATTTAGTTTAGGTAATATCTGATGGTACATCGGAATATCCCAGAAATTTAACACCAAAGATGCTTGTTTTGCACTCCTGATCAATAGGCAGCTGTCACCGGAGTGATTCTGGGATCCAGCCTTCTTCACCCTTGTGGCTCTGACCTTCAACATTGGCATCGAAGCTGCAGGGGCAAAAGAGCATGGAGGTTTTGTGGGTCAGGCCTGGAAGTGGTGTACATTACTATTATTCACATTTCACTAGTCCTATGGAGGGTCATCCTTAACTACAAGGGAGGTAGGGAAAACTACAGAAGAGAAAACAATTTTGTAAATAGGTAGGCAATCTCTTTGACTTTCAATCTAGACTTTAATTAACAAACCTTTTGTAATTAGGTTTCCTGTTTTTACTTTTGTGTTTCTATGGTTTTTTCTCAATATGTCAACGTAATGATCCTTTTAAACTTAACTCAGATTGTGTCCATCCTTTGCTCAAAGCCTTCCAATGGCTTTCCTCCTTTCTTGTTTATTCCAAAGTGCTTATCAAGGTTTATATGATTTACCTTCTACCAACTTCCTTGATTCATTTCTTACCACTCTCCGTCCTCTTCACTGCCTTACAACCGCACTGGCTAGGGTACTAACTCTCCAATATGCAGGCACTTTCACATTTCCTCTTTCCTTCGCCTAGAACACTTGTCCCCTTAGATATTCTCTGGGCTCCCTCTCTTACTGCCTTCAGATCTATGTTCAAACTCCAGTTTATTAAACAGCCTGTGTTGAATGACTTATCCCAGAAGATGTTCTTAACCATCCTTTCTCTCTACTCCCTTTTATATCTCACTTAACTCATTGTCTATTTGCCTCTAGGCTTACTGTCTCTCTTCCAAGATTCAAATGTCTTGGGAATTCCCTGGTGGCCCGATGGTTGGACTCCAAGCTTTCACTGTGGAGGGCATGGGTTTGATCCCTGACTGGGGAACTGAGATCCTGCAACCTTTGAAGGATGGCCAGAAATGAGTAAATAAATTAAATTAATGATTTTTTTTTTTTAAGCCACTAAGTTTAAAAAAAAAGGTGTCTTCTCTCATGGGAGAAGAAACTTTGTTTCATCCCCAGCTCCTTAGTAGTAAGAATAATGCTTGGAACAGGGGCTTAACAAATATTTTTCTAATTACTGAAAGGGTGAATGAATGAATGAGCAGATGAACTGTTTAGCACATCACCTGGCAAAAAGTAATCAAAAAAATGGTAGTGTTGCTGTGATAAACAAGTTTTTCTCTTAGATTGGAGAGAATGTTGATTTTTTCCCCCTATTTTATTCATATTTTGCTTTCATGATTAAAAAAAATGAAGATACAAGACTAAGTTCTTCCTTACGCTCTCATTATCTGTAACATGATCTCTCTATTCTTTCAGCTTTTCATCTTTATACTTCTACTTCAATGCATGAATGTGTCCTACACCTACAGAATGAGGTGAGAGGGATCCAGATAAAGAAGAAGACCATAAACTTACCATTCAACATGCTGCTGCAAGTTAAAAAAAAAAAGTTAAATGATCACATTTTTTAAAGTATGTATTTATTTGTTTTTGACTGTGCTGAGTCTTCATTGCTCTGCATGGGCTTTCTGTAGCTGTGGAGAGCAGTGACTCCTCTACATTGTGGCGCATGGGCCTCTCATTGTGATGGCTTCTCTTGTAGACAACAGGCTCTAGGTGCACAGGCTTCAGTTGTTATGGCACAGAGATTCATTAGTTGTCGCTCCTGGGCCCTAGAGCATGCAGGCTTTGGTAGCTGCAGCTCCCAGGTTTAGAGGGTGTGGCACACAGGCTTAGTTGCTTCACGGTTTGTCCACTGCACCACCAGGGAAGTCCTAAATGATCACCTCTTATGCTAAAAAGGGATAATATAAAAATCGCAGCCAAATATCATTTCTGCTTCATTAAGAGAGTTGAAAAATAATTTTTATGTATATTCAGGGCCTCATTTTCTCAAACTAAAGCAACAACCATCTCTATGACTGGAAATAAAGTGAAATAAATATGACTTTTTCTTTTACTTTATGAGAAAAAAAAAACTCCCAAAGCATTTCCAAAATTTCTCAGACTTTGATTAAGCAAAGTATTCCACCTGATATAGTTTGTAGACAGGGGGGATAAAAAAAGTCACATCTTGAGAATAGTCTAACCAGGAGTCAAAGGTAAATCGAGAATAGAATTTCTGAACTGTAAAAAAGATATTAAAATGTGACTTTCAATTAGCTCAGAAATGACCTCTAACACTCTTTAACTATATCTTCAGAAGTGACTCCTTTTGTTCTTCCAGTAATTGAGATGTCAGAGGGTAATTCAAGGCTACTCAGAAAGATTGTGTCTGATTTTGTTAAAAATTCTAAGCTAATTACTGGTACATAATGAAAAATTACTAGATAGCCTTGAATTCTTAACAGGTAAAAACTTTCCTAAGAAATTGTGATAAATAAGACTTCTAATATTCATTTCATAACTTTCTTCAGAAATATTAAAATCGGTTCAAATTAGTTAAGCTTTATTCTTTTTGTGTGTGAGATGTGAGTGGGGGTGAAGGAGGCAGTTGAGAAACCTGCAAAGTCCACTGTTATATTAGTGGATATATGTTTTACAGTAGGATAGGAATAACACTGATTTTCAAAACACTTTGAATATGCTACTTCCAGGGTCAAGTACTTTCAAAGGAAGAGACTATTTGTTTGTAAATGACAATAACCTTCTTAGATCACTGTGGACCAGATGTGCAGTTGCTCCATCAACCGTTTTCCAGCAATGACAGTAGGAACCACTCACCCATTCTCAGTGGTCCCTACCAATTCCTCCAACTAAATGATAGTCAAGTAAACCCATGGCTGATTCATGTCAATGTATGGCAAAAACTATTGCAATGTTGTGAAGTGATTGGCCCCCAACTAAAATAAATAAATTTATAAAAAAAAAAAAAAAAAGAAAAAAAAGAAAAAAAGAAATGAGTCTAGGTCACAACCAGGTTGAATTTGCAGAGCACTGTGTTAAGAGAGTCAAGGGGAACTTCCTTGATAGTCCAGTGCTTCCAAGGCAGGGGCCCCATTTCAATCCTTGGTTAGGGAACCAGATCCCACATGGTGCAAAAGAGAGTTCACATGCTGCAAATAAAGATCCTTCATGCCGCAACTAAGACTTGGCAAAGCCAAATAAACAATAATTAAAAAAAAAAAAAGAGTCAAGAGAGGACAAGAACAGATATGGAAGGAGGTAAAAATCATGATCGTCTAAAAGGAATTCTGAGCATGAAGTGAGTAAAAGGTCCATTCCAGAGAGTGATTGATAAGTTAGAAACAAAAGTCTAAAGCTGGAACTGTGGGCACAAGTGGGAAAGCAAACTTGGCTGTAAGGGCTGGTAGATTTAGAGCTCCTAGAATCAGAAGAGACGAAGGGCAGCAAGACCAAGCTTCACTTGCCTGGGCATGACCAAGAAATGAGGAGAGGGAGGAAGGGAAGGAGAGAAAATGAGGGGAGTGGTCAGGAGCATGTGGTGAACACAAGAACTTGCTGGATGTTCTCCTCCAAGTGTGGCTTTATGAGTCACTTGCCTGAGAATCCCCTGGGAAGCGTGTTTCAAACATGTATTCCCAGGCCCTACCCCAGATTTCCGGAGTCAAAGCAATGAAGAGGAGCCTAGGAATTTAGACTTTTAACAGTCTCCCCAGGTATTATAGGCACTTTTACATTTGTATGCTAAATTCTTTACCTGTATTGTTTTGCTTAATCTTTCAAAAGCTTTTGTGAAACCAGTACTATTATTATTCCCCCCCCCCCAAATAGGAAACTGACTCTGAGAAAGTGGCCCAAGGCAGAAAGTTTATGCAAGGCAAAGCCAGAATGCAATTTATTCATCCTGATTCCAGATTCTGTCATTTTTAGCCAAGCAAGACCAGAGGGTCCTCAAACTTTTTCTGTAAAACAGTCAGGTGATAAACATTTTAGAGGTAGTTGCCTAAATGGTCTCCATTGCAACGGCTCAGCTCTGCTGAAGGCAGCAGATAAGGACATGGGCGTGGCTGAGTGTCCAATAAAACGACAAAATCAAGTGGCAGACTTGATGACATTCTAGACTCAGAATTGCTTTTCAAAATGTTCAGAACAGCAGCGTCTTGGTAGCTTGTTAGAAATACAGAATCTCAGCCTGCTCCAGACTTACTGAATCAGAATCTCCTTTTCACAAGGTCCCCAGTGATTTTTATGCACATGATAGCATGAGAGCCCTACTGCAGGACATTTCTGAAGAGCTTCCCTCAAAGCTATGCTTTTGGCATTTGATGTCCATCCTTTCTGGCATGTGAACTCAATTTCTGATAGTGAGTATGCCAGTCACCACCCAAAAATTTTAAAATAAATAAAAATCTTTAGTCAAGGGGCTTCCCTATAATGGCTCAGGGATAAAGAATCCACCTGGCAATGCAGGAGACACTGGTTCGATCCCTGGTCCAAGAAGATCTCACATGGCCACAGAGCAACCAAGCCATTTCAGCACAACTACTGAGCTTGTAGTCCTGAGCCCATGCTCCACAACAAGAGAAGTCACCTCAATGAGGAACCTGCATGCTGCAAGGAAGAGTAGCCCCTGCTCACCACAACTAGAGAAAAGCCCGAGAAGTAACAAAGACCCAGCACAGCCAAAAATAAATACATAAATAAAATTATTTTTTAAAAAATCTTTAATCAGGAAAAAAACTTTCAACTAAACTCTATCAATTACTCTTCCTAGTCTCTTTTTGTCTTTCCTCTTTCCAGGACGTACAGAGGCAGTATTCAGCTCCTGAAAATGAGGAAAGAGTGGGAATCAGGTTATTCTTTAACTTTTTATTTGGTATCTACTTAAAGTTTCAAGGCCAGTATAAGCAACGCCTCTCTGCCCAGATTAATTAATTTTTACATTTTGGCATCATTTGCTTCATTATAGTATCTCTATCTAGGTAGAAAGAAGATGATGAAGAGAGAGAGAAATTTTTTCTTTCTCAAAACTGTTTGAGTAGATTGCAGAAATCATATCCCTTCACCCCTACATACTTTGGTATGGACTTCTTAAGAATAAGATAATTCTACTACATAGCTACACTTTAGTGATCAAAATCAGGAAATTTAATATTAATACACTACTATGTATTATCTAATCCACAAAGTCTATTCATATTTTGTCATTTGTCCTATCCAGGGTCATACATTGTATTTAGTTTTCATGTCTCTTTAATCTGGAAGACTTCCTTAGTTTTTCTTGGTGTTTCTTGACCTTGATATTTTTTGAGCATACATTTTAGTTTCTTGGCTTCCATGATAGCTCAGTTGGTAAAGAATCCACCTGCAATGCAGGAGACTCCAGTTCAATTCCTGGGTTGGGAAGATCCACTGGAGAAGAGATAGGCTACCCACTCCAGTATTTTGGGGCTTCCCTTGTGGTTCAGCTGGTAAAGAATCTGCCTGCAGTGTGGAAGATCTGGGTTCGATCCCTGGGTTGGGAAGATCCCCTGGAGAAGGGAGAGGCTACTCACTCCAGTATTCTGGCCTGGAGAAATTCGTGAACTGTATAGTCCATGGGGTCGCAAAGAGTCGGACACAACTGAGTGACTTTCACTTTCACTTTTAGTTACTTAGTAGAATGTCCTTCAGTGTGAGTTTGTCTGATGATTTCTTAAATTCAGGTTGTACATTTTGAGAGGAATATCACCCAAGCACCATTGTGTTTTTCTTGATGCATCATGTCAGGAGGCACATGATGTCACTTCATCCTGATTTTGGTGATACTACTGATTTTGGTCACTCAGCTAAGGTGGTGTCTGCCAGATTTATTTCTATAGAGTTACTATTTTTTCCTTTATAATTAATAAATAATTTGAGAGTATATAAATATCCCATTCTTTATCAAATCTTTACCACTAGTTTTAGCATTTATTGATTTTCCAACTCTAATTTCCTTAGGTCTGTCTCACCGCAGCAAAGATTTGAAACAGCAGACCAGTGTTACAGCTCAGTTGCAGCTCAGAGTTTTATTCCACAAACAAAGGATAGTACACCCTCGAGGCATGAGGGCTGGCTGACCGCAAAGGAGAGGCCCCAATTTGGCTTGGCTTCCTCTTTTTATAAGTTTTGTCTCCTCTCCCCTAAGCCTGCCCTGTGCAAATTGAGGTAGCCAGGAAAGGGGAGAAAGGGGAGTGTTTGTTCCACCTGAGGTTCTCACTCCAGTCCGTGGATTTTCTTTTGTTCCATTTTCACAGGCTCTTCCCTTTATTTGTCTTTTAGCCACCGCCATTTTGGACTCCTTTTTCCTATTCTAACTACCTAAACTACCATTCCTTCCATATGTAGTAACTGGCATTCTACTGAAAGGTAGAGCTGTTTCTTCTCTCCCGTTTATTTATTCATCTATTAATTTATATCATTATAGACTCATGGATTCTCGGAGATAATATTTGCATAAGTCAAGTTGATCTCAATGCATGCAGAAGTTTGAGAACCACTTTTGAATGAAGAAAGTAATGTCCAGAGAGGTTAATTAGGTTACCCAAGATCAGAGTATTAGTGGAAGACTAAAACTCTCTCTCCAAACCCAGTATTTTATTCTGACTTTCTTCTTATTACTCCAAGCCTGAAGAGTGAACAACTACTGGATCATCTAAAGGTGAATCACTTGAAAAACCTGTTAAAATGTTGCTTCCAGGGATTCTGATTCAATACATCTTGCACAAGGCCTTGCAATTTGTACCAAAAAAAGAATTAGTACTTTCTATCTATCCACTTCAGTGCTTTTTATGAGGAAAATATAAACAATGACACTATGTCTTTGATTCTAAAATAACATACATTTTAAGAAGCATCACCAATTTAATAATGAATCAGTACCACATTGAATGCAGACTTTAAATATATACATTATATATATATTAAGGTTTCAGGAAGATTGAAATATGAAAAATACTTGTTTTAAGCTTGTGAGGGCTTTCCTGGTGGCTCAGTTGGTAAAGAATCCACCTGCAATGAGGGAGATCTGGGTTCAATCCTGGGTTGGGAAGATTACCCTGGAGAAGGGAAAGGCTACCCACTCCAGTATTCTGGCCTGGAGGAGAATTCCATGAACTGTATAGTCCATGGGTTCACAAAGAGTCAGATACAACTGAGTGACTTTCACTTTTTCACTTTAAGCTTGTGGTAATAAGTATATAAAAGATCTTTGAGAACTATACATAAAATAATTAGGTGACTGTTCTGCTTCATAGCACTTTATATTAGTGCAATTGTTTTTTTATTACATTATGTGGTAATGACCCCCTCAGTGATAGACAGCCAGTTCTGTAAGGTCAGTCTCAGTATTTAGTTAGTACTTATTTTAGTCAATATTAGTCAGGTTGGTTTATTACCACAATGGTCATAGGTGTAAGGCCAGATTTCTCAACCCTTCATGACACTGTTGTTATTTAATTACTAGGTTATGGGTGACTCTTTTGTGACCACATGAACTGTAATCTGCCAGACTCCTCTGTCCATGGGATTTCCCAGGCAAGAATACTGGAGTGGTTGCCATTTCCTTCTCCAGGGTATCTTCCCCACTCAAGGATCAAACTCATGTCTCCTGCATTGGCAAGCAGATTCTTTACCACTAAGCTACCTGGGAAGCTCTCTTGTGACATTAGGAACTAGAAATTCTTTGTTGTGGGGGACTGTCTTGTGCATTTTAGGATGTTGAGCAGCATTCCTGACTATGGCCAGGAATGTCTCCCATATTACGTACCACCACCCACACAAGTAGAGTGGATCAAAAATGTTTCCAGACAGAATGACCCTGGAGGGAAAAATGACCCTTGCTTTGAGAACCAATTGTATTGAGTTGCATAGTGACTTCTCAAACCATAATTTCACCAGGAAATGACCTGTAAATATGATCTTACTTGGAAAAAAAGAGTCTTTACAAATGTTAGGTAAGGATCACAAGATAAGATAATCCTGGATTTAAGTGAGCCCTAAATTCAGTGACTGGTGTCCTTCTAAGAGAGAGACAGGAGAGATTGGTGAGTCACAGAAACTCAGATAGAGCAATACTAATAACACAGGCAGAAACATGTAAACCACCACAAAGTAAGGAAACCCTTCAGCTGCTAGAAGGAAGAGACAAGAAAGAATTCTCCCTTGCATGCCTCTATTTTGGACTTCTGGCCCCTAGAATTGTGAGAGAATAAGTTTTTGGTTTTAAGCCACTACTTGTTATTGCAACCCTAAGAAACTAATACACCAATGGTCTCAGGGGAAAACAAACTTCAGTTTATATTATATGTATATTTATTTAGTTGTAATTGTTATTTAATCACAGATGATAGGAATACAATTTGAACTGGCAGTAAAATGTATTCTTGGGAAGAATACTGAGCTATTTGAAGTAATCAAATAAAGGTTGATTGGTCAAACTTTGCAAAAGTTAAGAAGTTATTTAAGCTTTAGAAAAAATTAGAAATAGGTATTTATACATTGCTCACTCTTTTTCTCCATCCCCATCTATTGTTTTCTCTCTTCTCTTCTTCTCTGTGCACAATGGCATGCTCTCCAGCAGTGGATGGTCCCCAACCTGTTTGGCACCAGAGACAGGTTTCATGGAAGACAATTTTTCCATAGACCCAGGTGGGGTGGAGTAGGGAAGGAGTGGGTAGGATGTGGTTTCAGGATGATTCTTATAAGGAGCACACAACCTAGACCACTCACACGTGCAGTTCATAGTGACGTTCATGCTCCTGTGAGAATCTAATGTCACTGCTGATCTGACAGAAAGCGGAGCTCAGGTGATAATGCAAGTGGTGGGGAGCAGCTGGAAATGCAGATGAAGCTTTGCTCACTCACCTGCCACTCACCTCCTGCTATGCAGCTTGATTTCTAACAGACATAGACCATGGCTGGGGGGTTGGGGACCTCTGCTCTATAGTACAGGAACCAAGCCATCTATGGTCCCCAAGGTTTATACCTGGAGGGTCCCACAGCCAATGAGAGTCTGACTTCTCTGCCCTCAACCCAGTCTTTTGATTCCGGAATGAGAAAACATTTTGATCCTACCTTGCTTGCTCAGATGCTTATACTGATAACAGTCAACTACAGCACAGGCAGGGCATGGTTGTGTAAAAACTTTGTATTCCTTATACAACCATATGGATGCAATTAGAAGGCCAGTAGTTTCCAGGAGAAAAAAATAAAATAAAATTCTGGGCATCCAAGCCTACAAATATCTACCATAGCATGTACATCAATATGATTAGCTTAAAAGTATAATTTTCTTATTGACACAGTTTTTGGAAAGCATGATGTCAACTTAATGTTTCTTCCTACTCTAAACCTAGTCATTTGACCAGTTGTTTAGATAGGCAGAGTGGTAGAAAAAAAAAAAAAAAAGTCTTGGAAAACATATATAGAAGTACCCGATGACTTTTAGTGTCATAGAGACCCAATAAGTGGAAAAATAATTGAGTCTTCAACAAAATCCTGGGTATGGAAATTCCACAGCATTTAGGGGTAAATGCCTCAGCTTTGGGATCCAAATAAAGCCTGTAATGAATCATTCAAATGTCCTCAAAAAGATCTATTTCCAACTTGATTAGAAATGATGAAGCATGTTGTCATCGTTTATTGAATGAGATAAAAAATAAAGTAGGGTAAATTGTTAAATTCTCCTCTATTTAGTTCTCTGTTTTTTATTAATCCATTACATCCAGTTTTTAAAGGCTCTGAATTTCATGCCTCATCCATTTTAGTACATATCCTTACATCCATTTTAGTACAAATCCTTTCCCAACCTGTACTGACAACACAGGTCTCTTGTCTCAGTGCCCTATTGGATTACAGAGATTACTGATACATATCCTGGGGTCTGTCTGTTTAGAGATTTAAAATGTACCATCCTAAAATGGAAGTGATGGCCTCAACACATGGATTTTAGCACCTCATTTGGACAGTGGAAGTGAGACTATAATTGGTAAATCTTACAATCACTTTTTGCCAAAAGGAATATTTTTCGTGTAGTGGACTATGACTAAGAATCTTTTCCAAGCCATAGGAGCCAGTGGATACTCTGAGGTTAAAGGAGCAAAGGGAAATGTTTTAAAAATATGCTATTTGCCTGTTTTCACAATTGACTTCTCTATTGCATAAGGAGCCCTTTGGTCAATATTTAGCTGGTTGTTGTTGTTTAGTCTCTAAGTCATATTCAACCCTTTTGCAACCCCATGAACTCCACTCCACCCCAGGCTCCACTGTCCATGAGATTTTCCAAGCAAGAATACTGGAGTGGGTTGCCATTTCCTTCTCCAGGGCATCTTCTGACGCAGGGATCAAACCTGTCTCTCCTGCATTGGCAGCTGGATTCTTTACCCCTGAGCCACCAGTAGCCCAGTTAATACAGTGATGGATTGAAAGACACACTCCTGAATGACAGAGTGGTGGATGCTGTGAGGCCCAGGTCAGGTATACCCTTTCAGACCCAGGGACTCTTTCAGTTGCTAGGAGTGCTGGCTGCTGACTTTAAAGGGCCCTGCATTGTCCCAGGTTACATCCTCTTCTGAATGCAGTCTGCAGCCTGGATTCATCCTGGATAGAGGGGCGCAAAAGCCCCACTGCCAGATTGTTCAGTGGTAGAGAATCTACCTGCAATGCAGGAGACCTGGATTTGATCCCAGGGTCAGGAAGATCCCCTGGAGAAGGAAATGGCAATCTGTTCCAGTATTCTTGCCTGGGAAATCCCATGGACAGAAAAGCCTAGAGAGCTACAGTCCATGGGGTCATGGAGATGGGCATTACTGAGTGACTTAGCACGTAGGTACGCATGCCTTGCCTCTACTTGGGACAACTCTGAAGGGCCATCTTGGCACTCGAGCTTCTCTGGTGGAGGATAGATAGAGGCCCCAATGGCACCTGCATCACAGGTCAGAGTTTCCCCCTGCCCCACCCTGTTGCTCACGCATCCATAGATAGGTATTGTTCCCACAGTACTCCCCAGGTTACCACTGGTATATACATCACTGCCTCGGACTCCTTGAGGACCCCAACCAAAGACAGAGGATTATATTGAAAATATTGGACCCAGAAGCAGTGGATCTGAAACAGCTGAGAAAATTATTCTGGCAAGAAGGTGCAGTCAAAGAGAGCTCTACACTAAATCTCTAGCTACTTTCCAGCAACCAAGTGAGTGAACACTTGAATTTTTGCACACTCTTTGGTTCTCTCAAAGGGAAATAAATTGAAAAGGAAAGAGGAAAAGAATATAAGGAGGAAAGGAGCCAAGTTGCTGTTGTCCAGTCGCTCAGTCGTATCAGACTCTGCGACCCCGTGGACTGCAGCATGCCAGGCTTCCCTGTCCTTCATCATCTCTCGGCGCTTGCTCAAACTCATGTCCACTGAGTCAGTGATGCCATCCAACTATCTTGTCCTCTGTCGTCCCTCTCTCCTCCTGCCTTCAATCTTTCCCAGCATTGAGTCAGGTCTTTGCATCAGGTGGCCAAAGTATTGGAGTTCAAGCTTCAGCATGAGTCTTTCCAATGAATGCTCAGGACTGATTTCCTTTAGAATTGACTGGTTTGATCTCCTTGCAGTTCAAGGGACTCTCAAGCTCAGACCATGAACTCCTTATTGCAAGGAGGCAAGGGGGAAGAAGAAAAGAAGAAAAATGTGAGCTGAATAAACAAAGTCTGTTTTGCAGTTTTACACTTTTAAGAATTCTGTTTAACTAATTGCAATAGTTATTTTTAGAGTATAGTTACCATTCATTGGATACCAATTATAGACTTACTACTTTACATGTGCTATTTCTAAACCTAAAAAAAAAAATACTGCCAGGGAGATAATATTATCAGAGAACTTAAGTGATTTACCCAAGGCACAGAGCTAGACAAAAGACAAAACAAGAATTTAAAATAAGCGTTAGCACTAAATCCTGCTGTCTTTTCTTTAAGTAAGGTGCTGCCTCTCTTCTCAGTGAGGAACTCAGAGCCACACCAGGAACAAAGTTTGGCTTTCGTTTGAAAGATAGCTACTGTAATACTTGGGACTCTTCTCCCAGCAAGGGACAGAGACTCAATTCAAACTAGCTTAGATGATAATGTATTATGAATGAGGATACTAAGATGTTTCATGGAATCTAAGAAAAGATATTACTTGATCTCAGAGAAAAATTGCAACCACGGACAACAAAACTTTAAGAATTCACTTTCTCTTTGCCACATGTGGAAAACATTATAGCCAACATCTTTGGAACTTTACAGCTCTGAGTAGAAAGACCAGCTTATTTTCTTTGTCCCAAGGGGAAAAAAATATCCCACTTCATTAGCCAACCCCAAACCAGTCACCTCTGACCTGGGATCAGAATTACAATGTAATATGTTTGTCTTTACTATACCCTGTGGATAGAAGCAGTAAGAAGAGAAGAAAGATTCTAGAAAAAGGGAGAGGGGGCAAGGAAGTTAATAAATATCACCATAGATTCATTATATGTACTCACAACTTACAAGCTCCATAAATTTGTATGCAGAGTAGCATTTTGACTTTTTTTAGATATCTCCAAAACATATCTCCATACAGTTTGTCAATTTAGTGAAAGAGGGGATGCAGGTTTAGCTTGGAAAGCAGCTCTAAGATTATAACCTTATCGTGACAGTGTGTGTGTGCATGTGTGTGTGTGTGTGTGTGTGTGTGTGTGTGTGTGTGCGCAACCCAAAGGAAAGGGATGGAAAAGATAAAGCAGGAAGTAAAGTCTGGTTCATCGGGGAAGCTAAAACTTGCCTCACTTAAGCCGGAAATTAATTTCTTCTTGATGATGGTGACAGGAGATTGAATAGAAACAGTAGGTGATGAAAAGCCTTAAGATACATTTTTCTGATGGCATTGTGCATTAAATTCTAAGAGAAATTAAGAAGTGAGCTTATGCCTCCCTTGGAAGTGAGTTAATAATCAGATATATACTTTATTAACATAGGCTTCAAACCATTTCCACTCCAGCCTGGCCAAAGGGGCTCCCCAAAGGAGCAGGGTTTCTCTCCAGGCCCTAGTTGCAGACTGAGTTGCACACCCACCTTCGCAGTGCGCAAGAGAACAAAAGGGCCTTTCATTCTATCCTCCCTAGAAGGACTCGAGGTGGAAAATGGCTATTTGTTCCCTCTGCGACATATATGTCTGATAATATGCGTGGGCATGCATAACTGACTGCCTGCATTATGTATGAATCAGACCCCACTCCTGTTCAGCAACAGCTGGAGAGATTTTTCTCCTCCAGATACCCAGCTGCAGTATAGCCCCTCCCCCCACACACGTGCCTGCACCACACACGCACCCTATACACGAGCACTGGGCACAATTGCCCTAATTTACCAGAACCTAAGGACCACTAGAGCCAGCGCATTGTGTTTGTGAGTTGCCTTTCTTTTATTAAAATGTGTTTTTCTTCCATAGTCACTGCTGCCATTTTATTAATGGAACAAAGACTCTGGCCAAACAAGCACCCTAGTAATCACCTCAATTCATTCTCACAACCAAAGGCTTCTAAAAAACAGTTTTGTTTTTTTTTTTTTCAAGCTATTGGTTGGATGATCCCCCTGGGGAAATGCTTGCCACTTTTAAAGATGTTTTGAGCCAAGAGAAACTAGGATAAAGGCACTATTGGGTAGTTTTTCTTGTTGCTGTGTCTTTGTTTTCACAATCCATTATCACCAAGTTCCTGATCTCTTTTACTGAAAACAAGATGTTGTTAAAAAAAAAAAAAATAGAATTTTTACCCAGGCCTAAGTTGACGCACCATCTAAATGATATTTTTAGGATGAAGGCTGTAAAACCGCTGCAAAAAACAGTGGCCTCCCGAGAATTCAACTTACCTGGCCATTTACAAAATATTTTAATGAAATGAATATTAAAACATTTTGGGGTCAGAAGATCTGAGTAAATTGCTTGAATTTTGCAATTCCTGCTGGATGTGTGCCATCCTACAAAATAGCTTCTATGTCAAAGAAAGAAACATTATATGTTAGAAAATGTTATGGGGAGTGATGTAAGTTTGTTTCACTCTATTTAACAGAAGGGAATGTGTTTGTGGGCTTATAAACAACCTAATCTATGGGCTGAAAATATCCTGCCAAAACTGACCCCTGGCCATCTTCTCTCCCCAAGAAAGCCTCCTAGAGTAAGCTCCTTGTAAAATGTTTCCCAAATAGACCAGACTTTATACAGTGGCCTCCCGAAGATTCAAAGGAAAACATAATAATCTTTGATAAACTTGGATGCCTAGTTGAAAAAGCTATATGAAGAGTCTAATGACTGTTTCCTTGCTGGAATGTCCTCTATAGCAGAGGTCAATCATCCATTCACTTTCTCCATCAGACAGCTCGAAAGAATAAGAACATAAAGGTAATCTCCTCTATCTCACCAGATTTCTGAGGTCAAAGCATTTATGCAGTGAGGTCTTTCAGTACCATTAACCGTGAAAATAGCCAATATCAAAATAATTCTGAATTTCAAAACCAATTTGAGTTTTAATCTGAGTATTCAGGCTATTCACCCTTGATATTGATGCATCCAACCATTGGTTCACCTTAAAGTGGTCAAATTGATGAGGTCAGTGACATTCAATAAGAGACCGCAATGTCCTGTCACCATTGTTTGTATGACTGTGTTTCGCTTTTCTCATTCTTCCCTCAGTACAGAACTTTGAGATGGTGGGTTGGGAATATATTAGAAAATTTGGAGGCTTCTGGCTGTTTTTGGCTGTGTGCCTTCCCCCCTTTCAGCAATGGTGTGAGGGTGGTGGAGAAGGTGAGCCTATTGGAGAGGTCAGTGGGGACAGAGGGTTATTTAATGTTAGGGGGAACATGGTATAGCGCTCATCAACATGATGTTGAGCCAGACCATACTTGGAATTAAAAAGATATGAGTTTTAATGTTTTAGCTTCACTCATAACAGATTTTTCTCTGAGCCTCATTTTTTTTTTTTTTTCCTGCTGCACTGGGTCTTCATTATAGCACGTGGTTCTTCGTTCCTCAGTAGTTGCCTGGTGGCGTGTGGGATCTTAGTTCTCTGACCAAGGAGCAAACCCAAGTCCTCTACGTTGGGAGGTGGCTTCTAAACCATTGGACCACCAGGGGAGTCCTTGAGCCTTGTTTCTAAAACAGAGATAATATCTTCCTTTTTAAGTATTAAATCTGATCTTGGAAGGGAAGTGCCTAGCATGGTGCTTGGCACAGAGTAAACGCTCAATAAATCTAAGTTACTCTCTCCACTGCTGTTCAGTTGTCTGCTGCCACCATCTAGAACTCCAGCCTATTTGTCTAGGGCCCTGTAAATCACCATTTTTATATATCATCTATTTTAATTCTTACAGGAATCAAAAGAAACAATTATTATATCACCATATTAGAAATTAAGATGCTGAAACTTAAATAATTTGCCAAACTTGAGTCCAGACATTTTTCTCCAGAGTCAGGATTCTTTGGTACTGTAAAAATTTTACATGATAGATTTCACCACTTCTACTTGCCATTATAACCCTTTCCTTCCATGTTTTCTAATATTGAATGTATAATGCTTTTGAATACAAATGGATAAAAGGCTATACAATTCATTGTATATATTGTAAAAAGATCTCTCTGGATAACTATGCAAGGGACCAGTTAAATTCATTTACTAGTCTATTGAGGCCAATTTCTCCATTCTCAAGCTCAAAACACATTGTATTCTAAGCCCATGCTTTGAAGAAATCTAGTAATAAAGAGTTGTCTGTGGGAGGTCTGTTCCTTGTTGTTTCTGAATTATCATTAAGTGGACATATGGTAAGTTGAATTCATACCAACATTTCTGAACCTATTCAATTTTTTTAAGTGAATTAAAGGGTAACATCAGTTTGTAAGCATTTTCAGAACTATTCCACTGAAATTAGGTTTTACTGATGCCAGTTCTTCTCATGATATCAATAAAGAGTTGAGTATAAAAGAAAATGGATCTTTTCAAAAAGATAGCCAAATCAAACATGCCTGGTATAGGATTTGGGATTATGGATGTTACTCCTAAATTAAATGCTTTCGATGGTGAGCTGTCATTAAAAATTACAGTTTTAACATTGCTTTTCCAGCATTTGCAAATCACGAAGATGACTTATGGAAAACAATTTTCTTCAGTGGCTGGGCTCTCCAGCTGCCTGTAATTTGATTATAAATTTCAAATATACTTTGTGTGGCAGAGGGTATATGCTGAGAAAGGAGTGTTAGTGGGGAAGGAGGCAGGGACTATAGTCTTTCCTGAGTAACTGAGTAACAGAAGTGAGCATTAGATATTTACATTTAGCATTTCAAAGCCTACAGATCAAGGGCAAATTTTCACCATCTTGATAACATTAGTCTCAGTAAATACTATTCCCTTTGTGCCCCAGAGGAAAAGATCAAATTACCCCAACAAACTTACACAGTTGAGAGATTTTAGTAATTTTCCCATCCTATTTTCTTTCTCTCCCTCTCTCTGTCATAGACAGCATAAGTTGCTCTTAAGGAAAGTTATAATGTGATGAAATTAGATTATTCTTCAGTAATAAATGATTATTCAAACCTTTTGGAAACATGTCATTCTAGTATACACAATAGTAGATCTCCTTTGTGTTTTTGGAGAATCAGAAAGGGCTTCTGAAAGAGACATGGAGTTCCAGCCTTTAATAGGCTTTGAAAAATACCAGACTTGAGGGTAGTAAGTTGACGCCATTGGGAAAATTCAATAATATTCTTATTTTCCTATTATCATAGAGGCATCTGCTGCTCGGGGGGAAATAATGAGATAAAGGTTTCTTTCCTACACATCAGTGCCATTCAGAGATCTCATGGAAACCTGTTTCTGCAGCAAAGAAAGTGTAATTCTGCAAGTCAAGAGCAGATTGTGTCCTGTGTGACCAGACACACTGACTCCTGCTTGCCTAATATTTAAGTAGAAAGTTGACACTTGGCTCTCTGACACAAATTCTGACCTGACAAAGCAATATAATCTTCTCAAATAAGCTCAGAATAGCTAGAAAAACTTAGCTATTTACTATTGAGCTGATTTTCCGAGCCAAAGAGCCTGTTTGTTTTAAAACAACATACTCCCATCAGCCTTGCCTTCAAAAACCAATAAACTTGGAGAATACCTGAGATTTTTTTTCCAAATTATGAACATCCTTCTGATTTTATTCTCTAATTTGTACAGCACAGTAAATATAAGAGTAAATGCGTCTCTTTTCAAAATAGAGTCTCAACCCAACCAGAATTCGCTGTTTTCAATTATGATTTCCAATGGATCTCTTTTCTGGGGATCAGGTTTTAGAAAGCAGAATAAATTAATGGCAGATACTGGTCAAAATTCTGTGCTCCTTCAGGACCCAGTTTCTGCAAACTCCTCTTGGTGAAAAAATTAAAGACACATTAAAGTTCACTACAGTAAAGGGAACATATCAGTAAAAATCCCTGCTCAGGGCATTTCGTTAATATGTTTGGAATTGTAAGAGAGAGGGGATTTTCTCTCCAAACTCAGCCTCACATACCTTGGAGCTGATGAATTCTGCACATCCCTGGGATTTGCAGGAGGTTACAGAACAAGATTACGCACCCTGGTGATATATTTACTGCAAGGACAACCCGGGCACAGCTGCAGCTTGAAACCAGAAATGTGTGGAAAGAGTCTAACCGTGAAATACTTAAGGCTATTATTTCTTCGGAGCATCCTCCTGTACCCAGGAAATGAAGCCGATCAATTTTGCTTTTCTTTTTCATTGTTGTTGTTAGTTTAATGCAATTTAGTCTGAGAGGATGAAAACTGGTACCTGACTTTATTCTTTACTCATGTAAAATCAGGGCCGAGGAAAAGTCGGGTCCAGTTGATAGAGATGATATGTAGTTAACTGATTTACAAAGAATGAGAAGCAGGCAAAGCTCTCCATTTATGGTGCAAGAATGGATGGTTTGCCTCTCCTTTCAGAATTAAATTGCAAATATCAGTTAATGTTGAAAGGCTTTTTGGAAATAATATCACACTGAATTTATCAAGTGGACTCCCCAGACTTTTTTATCTTCCAGTTCCTAAATAATTATGCCGAGGGCACCACAGACAGAGCAGCTAACAAAGACAGACAATGCCTTCATGGAGTCCATAACCTTGCAAGGAAAAGAGACTTTAAAAGGAGAAGAAGGACATAGATAATAACAGAGTTACAAGCCTTGATAAAGCTAGAAAGACTAAGTACTCCAAGAGAGTGCATTACAAGCCTTGCATTTACGTGTTAATTTGTCTGCTTTCTCTTATCAGTCTATGAGATTCTTGACCAAAACAATGTGTTATTTAAAATAATTGCTTAAAAACTCCTATTGTTAACAATCTGTTCCCAGAGCCTTGCACCGTGCATGGCACATGGCAGACACTTGGTAAACTTGGTTAATTATGTTTGTTCAGGAAAATTATGGTTACTAGCATTACTCATGGAATCCTTACAGAAATCCCAGGAACTAAATTTTTCAGGTATTGAAAGTGAAAGTGTTCGTTGCTCAGTCCTGTCTGACTCTTTGAGACTCCATGGAGCCCGCCAGGCTCCTCTATCCACAGAATTCTCCAGGCAATAATACTGGAGTGGGCTGCCATGCCCTCCTCCAAGGGATCTTCCAGACCTAGGGAATGAATCTAGGTCTCCTGCATTAAAGGCAGATTCTTTACCATCTGAGCCACCAGGGAAGACCTTTTCAGGTATTAATGATCTCATTTTGTTGTTGTTCAGTCCCTTAGTCGTTCGGGACTCTTTGTGACCCCATGGACTGTAGCCCATCAGGCTCCTCTGTTCATGGGATTTTCCAGGCACGTACACTGGAGTGGGTTGCCATTTCCTTCTCCAGGGGAACTTCCTGACTCAAGGATCGAACCCATGTTGCCTGCAGGCAGATTCTTTACCAATGAGCTGGTCTCATTTTACTGATAAGAAAGCAAAGGAAAAATGGAATGATTTGCTCAAACCATCTCAGCTAATAAAACAGAGTGAAAACAGGTCTTTGAATTCTGAAACCAGTGTTCTTTCACTACACAACACTGCCTCCAGAAAAAATAGGTAAGATAGTGAATGGAAATAATACTACAACTATATACATGTTTGTTTGCATGTTCATGAAGGGGGGAAAAAACAAGGGAGGGGGAAACTTCAGAGTTGTGCATGAATTAAAATGAATTCAATTCATCTTCACATAAAAATACTATGGGTTAAAAGCCAAAAACTTTCCTGAGAATTTTGTATCTCCAGCAACCTATATTTAAACAGTTGTAATTCTTTTTAAAGAGCCCTTCTATTCAAACTTTTCAAAGAGAAGATTTGCCTTTTAGTGGGAAATCTCTTTTCCATCATAGAGGTAAAATACAACTTCACAAGTTTGGCGATTCGCTGTCAATTTTAGCGGACTTTTTTCCCCCTAAACTACTAAATTTAGTATATACAAGAAAAGAAAGGTGCAGACTGCAATATATTTGAGGCCAGACTGGAAATGTCCATAGGAGGTGTCTTAGTCAACTTGGGCTTGCCGTGACCAAGTACCAGAGACTTGGTAGCTTAAAAAACAGAAATTTATTTCTCACAGTTCTAAAGACTGGTTAAGTCCAAGCTTAAGGTGTCGGCTGGTGAGAGATCTTTTCCTGGTTTGCAAAGCTGCCTCTCTTGCTGTGTCATTATGTTGCAGAGAGTTGTCTCTGTCTTGTTCATCTAAAGCCACTAATCTTATCATTAGGGCCTTACATTCGTGATCTACTCTAACTCCAATTACCTCCCAAAGGCCATCGTTCAGTTGCTCAGTCATGTCTGACTCTTTGCAACCTCATGGACTGCAGCACTCCAGGCTTCCTTGTCCTTCACCATCTCCTGAAGTTTGCTCAAACTCATGTCCATTGAGTTGGTGATGCCATCCTCTGTCATCCCCTTCTCCTCCTGCTGTCAATCTTTCCCAGCATCAGGGTCTTTTTCAGTGAGTCGTCTCTTTGCATCTGGTGGCCAAAGTATTGGAGCTTCAGCTTCAGCATCAGTCTTTCCAGTGAATAGTCAAGGATGATTTCCTTTAGGATGGACTGGTTTGATCTCCTCGCTGTCCAAGGGACCCTCAAGAGTCTTCTCCAGAACCACAGTTCGAAGGCATCGGTTCTTCGGCGCTCAGCCTTTTTTGCTGTCCAGCTCTCACATCCATACATGACTACAGGAAAAACCAGAGCTTCGACTAGACAGACCTTTTTAGGTGCCTCCCAGGACCGCTGTTGCCAGAGCCTCTGTCCTCCCTGCAGGACACTGCTGACTCATGCTCTGCCTCACCACTTAAAGGCAGGTCGGGCTCAGTCTCTTGTGGGGGTCACTGCTCCTTTCCCTGGGTCCTGGTGTGCACGAGGCTTTGTTTGTGCCCTCCAAGCATCTCTGGCGGCTATGAGGTTTGATTTTTAAACACAGTTGTGCCCCTCTTACCATCTTGTTGTGGCTTCTCCTTTGCCCTTGGTCATGGGGTATCTTTTTTTGGTGGGTTCCCACATTCTCCTGTCGATGGTTGTTCAACAGCTAGTTGGAATTTGGGTGTTCTCGCAGGAGAAGATGAGCACACATCCTTGTACTCTGCCATCTCCTATCCCAGATTTGCCTACAATGGTCCCCAAATCCACATCTCCAAATATGATCACATTGGGAATTAGCTCTTCAAGACAGGAATTGGAAGTGGGCCACAGGGAGGGCAGGGGAGGCAGAGGGGAGACAGAAACATTCAGTTCATAATTGGAGGTATAACTAAAAGAAAGAAAGCCAGTTCTGTTTTACAAACACACACACGCGAGACTTTGTCATACTCCACACCTTTGACAAGAAAAGTCAGGGATGAGATTGTGCCTAATCTTGAGGAACTACATCTGAATAATAGAAATAAACAACCCACAATGGAAGACCAAAGAAAGCTACACTGGAATGAATCATGCATTTAACATTATTTTTAAGGAAATCAGAAATATTTAGACATAAATAAGTCGGCAGGAAAGTCAAACGCTGATATAACTGGCCCAGGAGAGCCTTTTGAATTTAACTTGAGTATCTTGGAGCTATAAGAACTGAAACATCTTCATTTTAAAAGGGTACAGTATTCATAGAAATAGATAATGTTTGAAATTTAAAACTACTCTATCGACTATTACTGAAGTGGAAAAAAATGAGCATGTTTTACATTTTGCTATCTTCTGCCTAATTAGCAAAAACCAAACAAGGAAGGACTTCCCTGGTGGTCCAGTGGTTAAGAATCTGCCTGCCAATGCAGGGCACTTGGGTTCAACCCCTGAACTGGGAAGATTCCTCATGCAGCAGGGCAACTAACCCCATGAGCCCCAACTGCTGAAGCCTGGGGCCCCTCGGGCTCATGCTCTGTGACAATGAGAAGCCCATGCACCACAACTAGAGCAGCAACAAAGACCCAGCACAGCCAAAATAATAATAATATTAACCAAAGAAAGCAAATACTGTAACACTGCTTTATTTTGGGCCTTGTAAACAAAGGTTGATGACCAATATAACCACCAGATAATCAAAAACTTGTCTGGGTTAATTGTGATATTAAGGATAAAACCTTGCACATAGTGTGTATTTATTTTGATTTGTGTCCTGCCTGCTTTCAACTAGAATTTGTGGTGGTAAAAAAAAAAAATAAACCACTATATTTGTCAACACACATTGGATTGCACGATCCAGAAAACTCCAACCCCAATGCTTTAAGCATAAAAGGGAATTTATTGGCCCACGTAGTTGAAGTCTTGAAGTAGAACCCACATCTAACACAGGAATTCAAAGAGGTCAACTGGCCTTGGCCTCCTTCATGTCTTCATATCTCAGATCTGCTTTCCTTTGGGCTGGCCCCATTCTCAGGCATCCTACTGAGTAATAAGATGGAGGTCAGAAGCTCTGGTTTTTTCATCCCATCCTGTTGGCCATTCTACTGGAAAATCAACACCTCCTTTACAGTGATGCCCGTAAAAACATTTGAATGTGCTCTGATAGGCCTGATTTGTGTCATGTCATGGCTTCATTCTTGATCCAATTACTGAGGCCAGGGCAATACAGCACAGTGAATGGCCTGGCCTAGGTTATGTTTCCACCCTTGGCTCTAAAAAAATAGAATGAATTCCCTCTAAGCCACAAGGACTGAGATTGGGGTAAAGACAAGCAAGAAGCATTGAGATTCTATTATCACAAAAGAGGGAAATATTCTTAATGTAGTTGAACACTATGGATGTCTACTACAATCTGTACAATAAAACTGAATCATTGACAAACACTAGAAGGCAGAAGTCATGTATAAATGAGGTGGTAGTCTTGAGAATAGGGAAAGGCAGGAGAGAAGGTATGTCATAGAAACATGGATTGAGAAAATCTGAATGATCAAGTATAAAACTTTGCTCTGAGTTTCTTAAAAGCCAAGGCAGAGAGACATTCAATGGAAAGAAAACACCTCATCTAAACAAAAGCAGTTCCCAGATTGCTGGATGATATAGATACTTTTCTGGCTCTGAATTCTCCAAAGAACTTGTCTCCAAGGCCTTTAAATAAGACTGAGCAACATAATGAGGTACTATTTTTTTTTTAAAGCACGTTTTTAAAAAGAGCTGGTACACATTCTGCTCAATGAAAGCCTAAGACACAGCATTACACAGTGGCTCTGGAAAGTCAATTATTCAAAAGGCTGTAGTGGCTCTGTCCAAGTATGTAACCTAATGAAGGACTCCAAGGTAGAAAACCTGCAATGAAATACTAGCCCTGCCACTCATTAGCAGAGCCACTTTGGCTTAGTCCCTCTCATTCCCTGAGCTTATGATTTTTAAGTGTAAAGAAGTGGTAATAATACCAATATCTGCTTTGTGTGAGAATTAAATTAATATATAAAAGCACTTTTAACTCTCTAATATATATGCAAATAGGTAACATATTTCCATCAGACAAATGATACTCTAGGATCTTCTAGATAAAGGATAAAGTCAGATCAGATTATACATACTTTATAATTAATTGCATAAAATGTTCAACCAATGAATCATTAAATAGTAAAAGGTTAAGTTTTCATTGCAGCTCTAATAAAAGCCTTTTTTACTCCTCCCTATTTATTATTATTTTATTATTTCCCATGTTTCAAATAAGTGAGAGGTCATCCAACAAAAAAACAGTTGTTTTCATTTGTGAAGTATTTTAAGACAGTGATGATAACACTGAATAAAGCTTTGAGGACATTATTACCAATGTGATCCCTACCACCACCATTACTTCTACCAATTGCTACAATTTATTGAGCATTTACTATGGGTGAGGCAGGAGATGAAATGCTTCATATATATTTAAAACACAATCCCTGAACTAGGAGTGAGAAAGGTGAGTTTTATAATGCCCCTCAAGAGCAGGAAAACATTAAACTAATTACTTATCTCTGGTCCTGGTTTTCTCTAGGGTTGGATCAATATTGATTGTACATCTTAAAAGTTTCCTTCCAGACTTCAGTATTCTATTACTTTGTTAGGGTCAACTTCATGGTGCAAATTCTCACATTCATGTCATTTTTTGTTGTTGTTGTTGCTGTAAAGTGAGGCATATAGGATCTTAGTTCCCCAACTAGGGATCAAACCCGAGCCTGTGCAATGAAAGTGCAATGTCTTAAACACTGGACTACAAGGGAAGTCCCTGTGTTATAAGTGCTTTTATCTCAATTATGAATTTATACTTTTCTTAGAATGTTCTCTTTGGTAGTATATCAAAAGCAGCACCATCATTTTTCTTCAACAAACCTGATGGGATAATCTTCCCGAAGAGAGAAGGGCATGTTTACCACAACTTGTGGAATTTTGTGGAATGTGTTCCCTGAAAGAAAATAGCAAGGAGTCAATAAGTTTGCATTATTGCCTTAAATTACTGAGTGGACGTTGTATTTCAAGAAAAAAAATTTTTGATTTTTTTTCCTTTATTTATTTAAATTTAAAAATTTGAGATATAATTGGCATAACATGATTTCTTAAACTCCCTAGCAGTTCAGCGGCTTTCATCAGTTAAGATCACAGTTATCAGTAGTATACCAAAATGGTACCTATCAGTGGTTTCTCAAGTTTGGTTACACATTATAGTCACTGGGGAATTTTTAAAAAATATAAATGCCTGAATCCCACTACAGAGATTCTGCTGATATTGGTCCGGGGGCATATTGGATATCGGGGTTATTTTTACCAGTGCTTTTCCAGAGGATTCTGGAGAAGGCAATGGCACCCCACTCCAGTACTCTTGCCTGGAAAATCCCATGGACGGAGGAGCCTGGTAGGCTGCAGTCCATGGGGTCGCTAAGAGTCGGACACGACTGAGCGACTTCACTTTCACTTTTCCCTTTCATGCACTGGAGAAAGAAATGGCAACCCACTCCAGTATTCTTGCCTGGAGAATCCTAGGGACGGCGGAGCCTGGTGAGCTGCCATCTATGGGGTCGCACAGAGTCGGACACGCTGAAGCGACTTAGCATAGCATAGCATTCCAGAGGATTCTAATGTAGAGTCAAGACTGAAATTGACTGCCCATCTGGTGTTATCAGTGAGGCAGGGCATCACATACTTAAAGAAGATGTGTCACTCTGGAAGAGGTGGGGGATGCTCTGTTGGAAAAAAATCAGCAGGATCAACCAGTTGAACCTCATTCAATACTTACATGCTATGCAAAACAGGCAGTATAGAAAACATTTGATTTTTAAGACGGATTTTTTACTTATGTATGTTACTTGGGAAGCTCATTGACTGAGTGGAGAAGAAACGTTATGTCATTTCTTCAGTGGGAGCCTGTGTCCTTTTTCTTTTTTTTCTACTAGTTTTTAATTGTCAAAATCCAGAGGTTAAGAATCTGCCTTCCAATACAAGGGACACTGATTTGATCCCTGGTCAGGGAACTAAGGTTCCATATGTCACAGGGCAGCTAAGCCTGAGCACCACAACTCGTGAGCCCTATGGGCTCTGGAGCCTGTGTGCTGTAACTAAGACCTGGTGCAGTTAAATAAATAGATAAATATGTATTTTTAAAGAGACTTAGGGGGAAAAAAAAGCCAGAGGGGGCACCTGGGTAGGGTGATTTTTATTTACCACATTCTCCTGACCCTCTAACCCTTATTGGGCATCAAATTTCTTTTTCTAATTCCAAGGTTTTTTGGACATGGTTTATAACATCATTATATCCTGCAAGGTCTATTTTAATTGACAGAACCAATAGACACAAGAAATCATGACCAAAATAAGAAACCAACTCGAGTAATCCCTTGGGGATTGCTTTGCTTTCTTAAATAAAATCAAACACATGGTCCTGCTCAGGCATGTTTGGGAAATTACACCCATTATGTCTTTTTGTTTGCTTTTAAAACCTGCTTCTTTCATTTCTTGCAAATTTTTCTGTCCAAAGCTAAATTGATTCTGCACAGCAAAGATAAACTCCAATCCAGAAACTGGAAAGAAAATGTTTATGTGGTTGAGGTGCACATTTATAGAATTCCTGATTGGGTGGTGAGATCTAGAAGATCAGCAGTCCAGCTTCTGGTGGATACAATAGTCCCTTTTCAGTTCGTTGACATGAGAGGTTTTCATCTCCACCATGAAGCTTGTCAGGTCTGGTCTACAGATGGCTGATATTTTTGATCTTTCTTATATCTGCTTGTGACTTCTTAGAAATTTTGAGGTTACATGTATAAATAATATGGAAGGAAGTGAATGCTTGAGGTTAATGTTTGAAGGAAAAACCAGGGAGGGGACTTTTTGCTAAAGGTTTTTTTTGAAAAGCACTCTACTTTCTACAGACTGAGGTAGTAACCCCAAGATAAGGGGTTTTCACGAATTTTTTTTCAGTTTTTATAATGAACACAAAACTATATCCCATAATCTGAAGCTGAGATATTCAAATTAGTCACAGTGTTATACAAATTTTTTGTTTGTCTTTCCATTTTACAATATGATGAGAGAAAACTAAGACGTTTCAAAAAGCAAAAAGCAAAATAAATAAATAAATTTCCTCCATTTATGAGTTAAAAAAAAAAAGGCCACTAATAATAAATCATATACTCACTGACTACTTGAAGATTTCAGAGTTTTTATTTTCTTGTATTGATTTTCCTATTGGTAAGAGTTGTTAATAATTTTCTCATGTCTCAGCCTTTATCACTATTAAATAACCTGTTTTGTGTGTGTGTGTATGTCGTGTGTGGGACTAACATAGTGTTGTAGGTTGGTTGTACTTCAAAAAGCAAATAAACAGATTTGTAGAAAAAGAGATCAGAGGACCTTCCCTGGTGGTCCAGTGCTTAAGTTGCTGAACTTCCTTTGCAGGAGACAAATGTTCAATCCCTGGTCAGGGAACTAACATCCTGCATGCTACACAGTGTGGCTGGAAAACAGAAGAAAATTAAAATTTTTATAAAAATGTAAAAAGAAACCCAAGAGATCAGACTTATGGTTACCAGAGATGAGGGTGGGGGAGAAAAAACTCGATAAAGGCAGTCAAAAGTTACACATCTCCAATTATAAAATAAATAAGGATGTAATGTACAACATGATTAATAGAATTAGTACTGCTGTATCAGTTCAGTTCAGTCGCTCAGTCGTGTTCGACTCTTTGTGACCCCATGAGTCGCCAGGCCTTCCTGTCCATCACCAACTCCCGGAGTTTACCCAAACCCATGTCCATTGAGTCAGTGATGCCATCCAACCATCTCATCCTCTGTCATCCCCTTCTCCTCCTGCCCCCAATCCTACCCAGCATTAGGGTCTTTTCCAATGAGTCAACTGTTCCCATGAAAGTTGTTAAGAGAGTAAATCCTAAGAGTTCTCATCACAAAGAGAATGTTTTTCTTTTCTTTTGTATCTATATGAGATGATGGATGTTCACTAAATTTTTGTGGTAATCATTTTGTCCTGTATGTAAGGCAAATCATTACTTTGTGCATCTTAAACTTATACAGTGCTGTATGCCAATTACTTCTCAAAAAAACTGGAAGAAAAAAGAGAAGTTTGGGCTGTATATAATAGAAACCAATTCTTGGTTAGTTTAAGCAAAAAATTAAGCTTCGTTGCAGAGTAACTGGGATTATTTCATGGTACCTAAGAGCTAAGATATGTCAGTGTTTTAGGGTGCTTTTAAAATGGTCTCAATGACCCCTGACTTCTGGTATTTACACTGTGTATTATCTCCTCCCCATGAGTGTAGACTAGAAATAGTGACTTCTAACAAACAGAGTACAGCAAAGTGATGGGATGTCTCTTCTAAGATGAAGTTATAAAATTCTGTAGCTTCCACCTTGTTCTTACTCTTTCCACTCTGATGAAGGCAGATGCTGTGATGTGAGCTGCCCTCTGGAAAGCTTACATAGCAAGGAGTTGAGGACAGCCTCTATCCACAATTTAGAGGAACTCAGATTCTTGATGTAACAGTCTGCGAGGAACTGAATCCTGCCAACAACCGTGTGAAAGCTTGGAAGATATCCTTGCCTAGGTGAGAATTCAGATGAAGCCACAGCCTTGGTCAGCACCTTGACTGTAGCCTTGTGAGAGATCCTGAGATGGAGGGTCCAACTAAGCCACGTCTAGATTCCTGACCCACAAAAATTGTGGGGTAATACTTGCTGTTGTTTTAAGTCACTTCGTTTTGAGATAACGTGTTACATAACAATAGGTAATACAGTCAGCAACAGAATGCAGGAACACTGGGGGAAATCTATAAAATATTTCTTTCTGCTCCTTGATTCTCTTTTCCTCTGGTTGTCTGTCTCACTGAGCTCTTGTTACCAAAGCACTTTGCTTGCTCCTCAGTGCAAAATATACCAATAGTTCCCACATTTACCTGCTCTCTGTTTCTGTCATACAGAAAGAAATCAATGTCTTTTTAGGTACATTTTCAAAACTATCATGGCAAGAATCAGACTGGCTGATCTAGGCTCAGAAGCCCATCTTTGAACCCATCATCTCTCTCAGGAAGGAAACATGCAAGGAAGATTGTGATTGATCTTGCTTGGATCAAGTGTACTAATGCAGTAGTGTCTATAGTAGCTATGAAGACTGGAGAAGGTAGATTCGTAATTAGCTTCACAATTTTGCTCACTTTGGCTTATTGTTTGAATAATTTGAATTGCTAATATGTGTTGTAATATATTTGAATGAATAATCTAACAAGCACCATTACTCTAAAAAGTAAATATAGGGGAAAAAAAAGACCTTTAAAACATTTCCCACCTAGAAATGCATCATATGAAACTTGGCATTTGTGCAAGGTACATGCCAAGAAGGAGAAAGTAATAGACACTGACATGCTTGATTATTCGGGAAGGATATGGTTTGACATTTATGCCAACTGAAGGTTCTTACTCCCATTGTATCACAGGCTCCTTTGGGCCTCCACTCTCTGCCTATTGTCCTACATGTGTAGAAAAACTGATAAAATTCCAGCAAAGTGGGGGTGGGGGGGGATGTAAGATGAGTTGTTAAGCCAGGATGGTGAGCATTTACCAAGCCATGGTGTTTCTCCAGTTACAGTTGTGTAGTTGTGACACATGAAAAGATCCCTTTGGACCTGCCAGCAAGTAAAAGAGCAGAACACTGACTATGATCAAACAATGTAGACAAAACAAAGTGGCTTTGCTGCTCTCTCAGAGGGATCCAAACAAAACAAACGATGCAAGGTTATATTATATATTTATTGATTTTTTCTTTTTTGGAGGGGACACCCAGATGGTTGACCATCAGACTTGCTTTGTGTATCAAAAGTGTTTTACAAAAATTAGCTCTGAAATCAGAGGAAATAAGCATATTTTTCTGCACTTCTGGTGTACTAGGAGTATCAGTGAGAGGTTTCAAAAAAAAAGCATCCTGTTGGAAATGGCCAAGATTATATAATGATGTGTGCATGATGCTAAAGGGCAGTTAGTCTGTGCATGGGCTGCCTTGGGAATCAGAGGCAGGAATGGTGGGGTGATGAGCACACAGCATCCATATGCAACACAGCGAACGGCTGAGGCACCTGGGCTGTAGAACCACTTGGGTCCAAGTCCTGCTTTTGCCAAGTACTAGACTTCAGGCACATAGTTTATATTCTGTGCCTTGGTTTCTTCATCTCTGAAGTAGGGAGAAAGTTCAGAGTACGTACCTTTATACTCTTGTTGTTAAGATGAGATAAGATAATTGATACAAAGAGTCTGGCACAATGCCTAATATATACCAAGCACTCAAATGTTAGCTAATATTATGACTTACTTTTTGATATCAGTTATTTAAACTCCCTCAACCCTAATGTCCTCACTTGTCAGATAGGGAACTAATTGTAGCAATGACACATATAAAGTTATGTGTGTGACTCACTGGAAAAGGCAATGGCAACCCACTCCAGTACTCTTGCCTGGAAAATCCCATGGTGGAGGAGCCTGGTAGGCTGCAGTCCATGGGGTCACAAAGAGTTGGACACGACTGAGCGACTTCACTTTCACTTTTCACTTTCATGCATTGGAGAAGGAAATGGCAACCCACTCCAGTGTTCTTGCCTGGAGAGTCCCAGGGACGGGGGAGCCTGGTGGGCTGCTGTCTATGCGGTTGCACAGAGTCAGAAATGACCGAAGTAACTTAGCAGCAGCAGCAGCATTGTGACCCAGCATATGATATTATGCACACATTTCATCTAATATATGTTTTCTTAATTCTTTGAAAGTGAGATGGGAAACTGAGCTGAGAGTTGCTTTGCAATGATCTAGGGTCACAGCTACAGTCAACATGGTGGTGAATTAGTTTTTATGACAAAGGACCACAAACTAGACAGGTTGAAACAACAGAAATGTATTCTTGCTCAATTTTCGAGGCCAGGAGTCCAAAGTCAAGGTTAGGTTACAGCAGGGCCATGTTCCTTCTGGAGGCCTTGGGGGAGAATCCTTCCTTGATTCTTCCAGCTTCTGGTGGTTCCTGGTGTTGCTTGGTCTCTGGCTGAATAACTCCAGTCTCTGTCCCTGTCTCCACATGGCCATTTTCTCTGTATGTTGCAGTGATGGTTTAGTTGCTAGGTCATGTCTGACTCTTGTGACCCTATGGACTGTCAATTGCCAGGCTCCTCGGTCCTTACAATTTCCCAGGCAAGAATACTGGAGTGGGTTGCTATTTCCTTCTGGGATCTTCCCAACCCTGGGATCGAACCCGCATCTCCTGCATTGCAGACAGATTCTTTACTGCTGAGCCACCAGGGACGCCCTCTTCCCTGTGTCCTGTCTCCAATCTCCAATCTGTCTACTCAGTTCAGTTCAGTCGCTCAGTCGTGTCCGACTCTTTGCAACCCCATGAACCACAGCACGCCAAGCTTCCCTGTCCATCACCAACTCCCTGAGTCCACCCAAACCCATGTCCATGGGGTCGGTGATGCCATCCAGCCATCTCATCCTCTGTCGTCCCCTTCTCCTCCTGCCCCCAATCCTTCCCAGCCATCAGGGTCTTTTCAAATGAGTCAACTCTTCACATCAGGTGGCCAAAGTATTGGAGTTTCAGCTTCAACATCAGTCCTTCCAATGAACACTCAGGACTGATCTCCTTTAGGATGGACTGGTTGGATCTCCTTGCAGTCCAAGGGACTCTCAAGAGTCTTCTCCAACACCACAGTTCAAAAGCATCAATTCTTTGGTGCTCAGCTTTCTTTACAGTCCAACTCTCACATCCATACATGACTACTGGAAAAACCATAGCCTTGACTAGACAGACCTTTGTTGGCAAAGTAATGTCTCTGCTTTTTAATATGCTGTCTTGGTTGGTCATAACTTTCCTTCCAAGGAGTAAGCGTCTTTTAATTTCATGGCTGCAATCACCATCTGCAGTGATTTTGGAGCCCCCCCACCAAATAAAGTCTCTCACCGTTTCCACTGTTTCCCCATCTATTTGCCATGAAGTGATAGGACCAGATGCCATGATCTTAGTTTTCTGAATGCTGAGCTTTAAGCCAACTTTTTCACTCTCCTCTTTCACCTTCATCAAGAGGCTTTTTAGCTCCTCTTCACTTTCTGCCATAAGGGTGGTGTCATCTGCACATCTGAGGTTGTTGATATTTCTCCCAGCAATCTTAATTCCAGCTTGTGTTTCCTCCAGCCCAGCATTTCTCATGGTGTGCTCTGAATATAAGTTAAATACGCAGGGTGACAATATACAGCCTTGACGTACTCCTTTTCCTATTTGGAACCAGTCTGTTGTTCCATGTTCAGTTCTAACTGTTGCTTCCTGACCTGCATACAGGTTTTTCAAGAGGCGGGTCAGGCGGTCTGGTATTCCCATCTCTTGAAGAATTTTCCAGTTTGTTGTGATCCACACAGTCAAAGGCTTTGGCATAGTCAATAAAGCAGAAAAAGATGTTTTTCTGGAACTCTCTTGCTTTTTCGATGATCCAACAGATGTTGGCAATTTGATCTCTGGTTCCTCTGCTTTTTCTAAAACCAGCTTGAACATCTGGAAGTTCACAGTTCACGTATTGCTAAAGCCTGGCTTGGAGAATTGTCTACTAGTCTCTTATAAAAACACTAGTCATTGGATACAGACTCCACTCCAAATGGAGTATAGTTTCATCTGGAGATCCTAAACTGATTACATCTGTAAAGACTTTATTTTCAAATAAAGTCACATTCTGAGGTTCTGGGTGGAAATTAATTTGGGGGAGTGCACTATAGTATCTAGCTCTAGATTGGTGGTATTTCCAGACGCCTCCAACTCTTTGCCATTTATCTTACTTTTACTTCAACCCATTTACTGAACATATATTTGGGGAGTACCTACTGTGTGTCAGATCCAGGGACACAAAGGTAGTTCCTTAAAAGAGTTCATAATATTTTGAGGAAGATGCACACTAAAGAAGTCTATAGTGACACAGAGAGAAAAGTGGTGTTGTATCTCCAAGTGGTTAGAGAGAGCTTCCTGAAGGAAGTGAAACCTGCAGCTGTCGTAAGTTCTTTGGTCATCTATACTTGAAGTACACATGTCAGATGAAGGTATGTGAGAAGAAAGAAAAAAATGGACTTGATCAGACAGGCCGCGCTTTCCCTCTGGATAATGCAAAACTAGGCAACAACTAGTACTCAACCAACTTACGTCACATAGAATTGCATCCAAAATTCCAGGCAAATGAATATCAACAAATAGCAAATTAGAACAGTGGACAGATTTAATTTAAAATGTTTTATTTAAAATAGAGCATTGCTGTTGAATCTTCTAAGCATGAGAAATACACATTTATTTAAAAAGGGGGAAGTATATTGGAAAATGTATCTATTTCTGATTACTACTTCACTGGGACAGAATGTCACTGATTTCTAAACTATTTCTTTAATTGATTACAGATTGCCATAATACACAGTGATAGTTAAGCTCTCTTTATGGTTATGTCTCTTTTAAGGGGACTTTTTTATAAATATAATTTCATAAATATGATAGTTTAAAATACGCCCCTGCAGCTAAGTGGTAACTTAGATGTTAACTTGTCATTGCACCTCATTTTGCGAGAATAACTTTGGAGGTGCAAGAACACTTATTTTCAGTGCTTGGGATGTGACAAATGTGTTATCTCTAGACTTTGTGAAGTTCACCCCCACTTCCCTCATGCCACCTAGATTCTTAGTGAGTGTAGGTGTTATGTTTCTTATGATAGAGGATGTGTCCTCAGACAAAATCACATGCGCAAGGTGTGTCACAGGATTCTATTATATTTCTACAATGACTACTTCATAGCTGCCTTAGGCTATAGCACTCCAAAACCAAGCTTTGGAGCCATACTGAAGATGCTCTTTGCTTTGGTATCTACTAAGAGTAGTTTTTTAATTAGTTTATTTATTTGGCTGTGCTGGGTCTTTGTTGCTGTGCATGGGCTTTCACTAGTTGCAGCAAGCGGGGGTTACTCGTCGTTGTGGTGCAAGGGCTTCTCATTGAGGTGGTTCCTTTTGTTGAGGACCACAGGCTCTAGGCACACGGGTGTCAGTAGTTGCAGCATGAGGGCTCAGTAGTTGTGGTATGTGGGCTCTAGCGTATGCAGACTTCAGTAGTTGCTGCATGGCATGTGGAATCTTCCTGGAGCAGGGATTGAACCTGTGTCCCTGCATTGGCAGGTGGATTCTTATCCACTGCGTCACCAGGGAAGTTCTAAAGAGTAATTTTTTAATCTGAGGTAGTTAAACAGAGAGGACAGACATTGAATGAAATTGTGAACTATGTAGAATTTTTCATCATCTTCTTGCTTCCCTTTGCTCTATACTCAGTATCTGAATAGGCAAATGGAACACCAAGATTTTCAAAGAGAGTTAATAAGCCTTAAATATACTTAAAGTTTCAATTAACCTTTTATTAAGAATTAAAAAAATGACAAGGGACCAATATGGCTGGCATGAAAAATAAATGCAACAATGACATCTTATTGCTTCCAAGAGCAAGAAGAGTTTTTCACAAGTGTCCTTCAAGGCCGATTTTTACCTCTCCAACCTTTAGTCATAGCCGCCTTTACGATTTCTTTAAAATATGATAGAAGATATGGACTTTCTCATCAAAATAATGCATAAGTACAATTTAAAAATATTTTCAGTGGATTTTTAATAGATCCCCATCTCCCTGCCCTAGGGATCAAGCCCATTCTCCTACCACCTTTAGACTCAAACACTCCAGGGGGTTGGGGCTGGGGTGGCAGTAATATTAATACTTCTCCTCTCCCAATTCAGACTAGCTTCTGAATATCTTCTTCCAAGTTGTCATTGCAGACAGACCCACTGATCCTTCTTATTTTAGAGGTTTGTCTGTCAATTCTATGGAAAAACACTGTGGGGAAACAATAGTAGGAGGATTCCAAAAACAATAATAGGGCAGTTGAAAAGCTTAGCCCTTAAAAGGCCCTCACTCCTTGCTGAGAGGGTTATAGGAACACTACTGCCTGATTTTTTTTCTTTCAAGATAGATCTCTTCTGATGAACTTGTTGGTTGAATTCTTTCTACTTCATCCTAGGAAAAACTTGAGAGTGTTTTGAAAGTAATACTGGGAGAAGATTTATCTCAAGTAGATACTTTGCATCCCTGAGCTCCGATGGGCTAGGTGACCACTACTTAATGGCTCTGGGGTCTTTTTTAGAACACAGATTCCTTGATCTTTTCTCTAAGGAACAGATAAGTGTCATGAAAGTGAAAGTGAAAGCCACTCAGTCATGTTGGACTCTTTGTGACCCCATGGACTATAAAGTCCATGGAATTCTCTAGGCCAGAATAGTGGAGTAGGTAGCCTTTTCCTTCTCCAGGGGTTCCTCCCAACCCAGGGATCAAATCCAGGTATCTTGCATTGCAGGTGGATTCTTTACTAGCTGAGCCACAAGGGAAGCCCAAGAGTACTGGAGTGGGTAGCCTATCCCTTCTCCAGTGGATCTTCCCGACCCAGGAATTGAACCGGGGTCTCCTGCATTGCAGACAGATTCTTTACCCGACTCAGAAATCTAATGGGGTTCTCCTGCATTGCAGGCGGATTCTTTACCAACTGAACTATCAGGAAAGCCCATGAATTCGTTACAAAAGAAAGCCAATGGTTTTAAGAACCTTGTAAGTTGTAGTTCAGTTGGTAAAGAATCTGCCTGCAGTTCAGGAGACCAGGGTTCGATCCCTGGGTCGGGATGATCGCCTGGAGAAGGAAATGGCAACCCACTCCATTATCTTTGTCTGGAAAATCTCATGGACAGAGGATCCTGGTGGGCTGCAGTCCATGGGGTCGCAAAGAGTCAGCCACGACTGAGCAACTAACACCAGCAGTCCCCTGGAGTAGGAAATGGCAACCCACTCCAGTATTCTTTTTTTTTCTTTTTTAATTAGTTTATTTTCTATTTTTTAACTTTACAATATTGTATTTGTTTTGCCATACATTGACATGAATCCACCATGGGTGTTCATGTTTTCCCCTTCCAGAACCCCCCTTCCACCTCCCTCCCCATCCCATCCCTCTGGGTCATCTCGGTGCACCAGCCCGGAGCACCCTGTATTATGCATTGAACCTGGACTGGCGATTTGTTTTGATATGGGAGAATGGCATCGAAGCACTCCAGTATTCTTGCCTGGAAACTTCCATGGACAAAGGAGCCTGGTGGGCTGCAATTCATGAGGCCACAAAGAATCGGATGACTGAGCCCATGCACGTGCATGCATGTGCGCACACACGCACACACACACATATGAGGGCACTGGAAAGAGAAATATCTTTAAGGAAACAATTCATTCAGTCAAAACACAACTTAATGCTCATGTTGCAGCCTGGAAATAAAAAGAAAACTACCCTTAAGGGGCTCACAATCAAAATTTTCATTGTTTTCCTATCTTTTTTAAAGAGCAGCTTATTTTAAATAATATTTTATCATCTTATTGTTATGTATATTTTTTCATTTTGGGCCATGCTGCATGGCATGTGGGATCTTAGTTCCCTGGAATAGAACCTGCACCCACTGCATCAAAGCACAGACTCTTAACCACTGGACCACCAGGGGAGGCCACGTTTTCTTGTCTGTCTTAGATTCTTCACCCACTCAACTTCATTGTGTTTCAACCTGAGTACTTCTTCTACTTTATTGGATTATTTTGAGTTCTAAAAGAAGATGCTTCCCACTCTAAATTTCCTACCTTTTTAAGCAAAAATCACTGTTTAGATTCTTTTCCTTCACAACTCCCCTATCTCTGGTTGCTGGATTTAGAGATAAAAAAAACACAGGACACACAGTTCAGTTAGAATTTTAGATAAACAGCAAGCAAGTTTTTAGTATGAATGTGCCCCAAATGTTGTATGGGACATACTTATACTAAAAAATAAATAAATAAATAAAATGGTGTTTATCTGATTCTGACTTACCTGGGCACCTCGTATTTTACTTAGCAATCTTACCCTTACCCCAGCCCACCTCTACAGAATAAGCTGGCATTCGAGTTTAGTGACATCAACACACTTAGAGCATCTTCTTTATTCTGTAATGCTGATCACAGAGGAACATGGTAAACTCCCTAGAAAACTGAACCCCTCCCTGCCAGACTCCCCTCTGACACAGACCCTCTCAGCTGAATGGGACACTTCAGCCACTGCGACCCCACATAATACTGTCACTGACTGGAGGACATATTATTTCTTCCCTTTATCTCACAGATGTGAATTTTTAACTTCATTTTTCTAGAAAACAAATCCTGTGGGTCTAGTTTGCCTATCACCTATCCTAGTTTGTCTTTTACATTCTGAAAGGAAACTAAATGAGGATAATGTTGGTAATTACCAAGCACAGATCTTCAGATTCTCTGTGTGACAACAATGCACAAAAGACTAAAGTCTGTAAATAAATTAAAGCTAAATTTTAATCTTCTTCTCTAAAAAGCCAAGAAGAAAGTCTTGGGCAGAACTGACTTGAATGTCATTTCTATTGTTTCACCTGCTCACTTATAATCTGGTAAGATTTAGAAGGTTTCAAATGAAGCCTGAGCTCCTCTCTGACAGAGTTGGCTGTTTTGAGCACAACAGATACCATAGTTATCACAGAGAGAGGTGAACACCAAATATGTAATTTATTTAATGCAGCACTTTTACAGATAGAGTACCATGCCAACAGATATGATTTTTTTAATTGAAACCTAACTGTAATTGAAATATGTGATCACTAATATCTGCAATCAGCCATTTCTACAGTAGTTTAATATGCAGCTGCTTTGAAATGTGCTTGCAGATTAGCAAAATGTCAGACCCCACTTTCAAAGAAAGCTGTCTTCTGGGACATCATTTATTCTTGCTCATAACTTTAATACGATTACCTCCCACTGTAGCAAACCAATTTTTTATAACATTCTAAAGAGATGTTATGCACAGAAGAGGCTGGAATATTTCCAGTTAGGATGGCCATCTCTGAGGCAGGTGATAGAGACTGACAAATGCCATGGCACCCATATCCTGGGTCCTTGTTAGAGGCCATTAGATGAGGTGGTTCTAATACCTTAACAGCCTACATGAGCAAACCAAAACCTAAGACTATAAATGCCTCATGATTAAGAAACAGAAACCTCAGGACAACCAATCACAAACAGCCAGGTAGGCTTGTCCCAAATCATGCTTAAGCTGTAATCAAAGAATTTCCTTGCTTTGCTTTTTCCTTTTCTCTGTAAGTCTTTCCCCTGGCTCCTGTAGTTGGAGCACTTCTAACCACTTTTGGTTTGTTGGTGCCTGGTTTTAATAGATTTTTGATCAAATAAACTCAACATTTGTAATATGCCTAAGTTATTCTTCTAACACCATACAGAAGTCATTTATGGACCTGGCATTTGGATGCTCTGAGAAATGGGGTGTAGGTCCAGATAATTATTCCCTAAGAGCGGAGTCTAAAATAAGAGGGCTGTTTGTACCACTGGTATGTAAACCTCACTTTTTAGGGAAACATACAAGGGCTCTATAGTTCTGAAATCTGCATGTGACTTTTTAGGGGTTAAAGAAAAGTTCAGAGAATTTGCAAACAGCTTAAAACTTGCAAATAAGGCTGTTCAAACCCATGAGTAAATCAGAATGCACAGGCTTTTAGGGCAGTCAAAGAGAGTTTTAAGGCCTGAGACTTGAGGCATTAAGGACATTGCCTTGTAACCTGATTAAGAAATGCCCCTGCCTGCTTATCTTATCTGTTTCTCAGGATAAGTCACATTGCCTTCAGCTATTTCTGATTTAGGCCTGGCTGGGTGTGGATCTGTACTATTTTGATTATATCTGCTGGTTCTGATGATCTCATTACTTTGTTAATTAAATTTTTAGCTTATTTTAATCTCCCTTTAACAGTGCACTTTTAACCATGGGGAAGAGGAAGTAGCTCCTCAGAGAATAGTGTCTGCCCCAAAGGTGGTTCTGCAGCCTTCCTTCCTGTGTTTCAAATTATAGCCTCCTGTCAGGTCTGCCAGAGAACCCCAAAAACCCAGGTTAAACATATTCATTCAGGGGATTTCCCTGGTGGTCCAGTGGTTAAGAAACCACACTTCCACTGCAGGGGATACAGGTGTGATCCCTGGTAGGGGAACTAAGATCCTGCATGTTGCAAAAAATAATTATCCAGGGACTTCCTGGTGGCCCACTGGGTTAAAAATTTAACTCCCATTGCAAGGGATGAGGGTTTGATCCTTGGTTGGGGAACTAAGAACCCACATGTCGCCGGGCACCTAAGGCCGGGTGCCACAGCTGGAGAGCCTGGGCGCTGCAACAAAAGATCCACATGCTCCAACGAATATTTCGCTTACTCCAGCTAAGACCCGACATAGCCAAATAAATAAGTAAAATAAATAAATATTTTAAAAAAATTCGTCCGGGTAACTTAGGAAGACCACAAATTACACTTCTGGGGAGAAGTGCAAATAGCCCTAAAACTCTGGAAATTGCCGTAATGAAATGCCCCAGAGGCTGTACAGGGATCAAAAGCAAGGCCTCCAGCAAGTGTCTTTGTCCCTACTGTTCTCTTTCTACTTATTCCTCTCTCCCTCACCACTTGATTTTGTTTGGGAATTATCTGTTCATATCCTCTGCCCATTTTGTGGATGTATACTGCATGTGTTAAATTGGTTTTTCTGTGTGATTTATCATTTGCAATACAATGCTAGCTCCCTGATTGATCTGTTCAGGCAGAAGACAGACTCCGAGAGGACTCTTCTTTTCAGGTGCAGTTATCTACTAGCACCTATTCTTGCCATTTTATGTAATGCTAATACAGAATATATGCCCCTGGACACTGGCTCTTTTAGATGAATAGGAAAAAAAAATGTCAGCTCTTCGTTCATTCTGTCTAGGCCAACACATTAAGAATATCTGTTAAAGCTTATCTCTGTTAAAGTTTAAAAAATATTTTTACTTTGTTGTCATCAGTCCTTCCTTTTGTTCCTTGTGGGGTTTGGTGGCTAGAGGTTTTAAAGTTTCATGCAGTCACATCTATGCTTCTCATTAGAGTGTATTTCCACATCAGAGTTCCTTGCATTTCCTGCTTTGAAAACCATTATGAATATAAATCTTAAAATATACAATTAATAAAAGACAGTTTAAATATTGTAACTATATATTATGTGTACATGATTGTATATGTTATATACACATAATTATAACATGTAGCTATAATAGCCCAAACCAGCACAGTATTTCCTAGTGTTTAGCAGTATGACAATGGACTAACAGAGTCAGGACCTTGCTTGTCTGATCTCTAACCGCATGCCTTTTGTGTGTTCTTGATGTTCTATAGGAAACTCTTAAGAACCTTCCTTTGCTCTTCCTTCCTTTTTCCCCAAAAAAGTCAGTCCTAAAGAAGTAGAATTGAGCAAAGTAGGCATGGGCTTCAGGGCAGGGTTGTGGGGGCTGGGGAGCTGGAGTGCTCCAGAGGTTATGTCAGAGCACAAGTGGAAAGGGGACCTCCCTGTCTGTCCAGTGGTAAAGACTCTGTCTGCCCTTCCATTGCAGGGGTTGTGGGTTCAATCCCTGGTCTGTGAACTAAGATTAATATCATTAATCTTTTTAATATTCATCAATCTGATAGGTATTAAATGCAACTTGTTTTGTTTTGCATTTTCCTGACTACTAGTAAGATTGAGTATCTTCTCCTTTATTAATTATCTACTTTCCTTGTTGTTTAATCATTAATCTTTTTAATATTCATCAATCTGATAGGTATTAAATGCAACTTGTTTTGTTTTGCATTTTCCTGACTACTAGTAAGATTGAGTATCTTCTCCTTTATTAATTATCCACTTTCCTTGTTATTTAATAAATTTCTGTTCCTGTATTTTGGCTATTTTTCTTTTGTTGGTTTTTTTCAGCTTGTAGGAGTTCATTGTGCAAAGATAATAATTTATTACATTTTAATTTTTACTATATATTTAATATTAATAGTAATTTCTTCGGGTAAAACTTCCTGGTGGTCCTGTGGTTAGGGCTCCGTGCTCCCACCTCTGGGCACACTGGGTCAAGCCCTTGTTGGGGAACTAAGATCATGAGTGCCCTGTGGCATGGCCAAAAGGTAAATTAACTTTTAAAAATCTCTTGTTTTTCGCATGTCACCAAAGATCTGCTGGAGAAGTGATAGGCGTCCCACTCCAGTATTCTTGGGCTTCCTTTGTGGCTCAGCTGGTAAAGAATCCGCTTGCAATGTGGGATACCTGGGTTCAATCCCTGGGTTGGGAAAATTCCCTGGAGAAGGGAAAGGCTACCCACTCCAGTATTCTGGCCTGGAGAATTCCATGGACTATATAGTCCATGGGGTCTAAAAGAGTCGGACACAACTGAGTGACTTTCACTTTCTTTATAGATGCTTATCTTCCAGCCTTAAGAAAAATTTCCCACCCATCCCTACTCTTGTGGATCTATCTGCACATTTTAAAACTTTTCTTCTACTGGTTTTTATTTCAGTGATGTAGTCCAAGTGGATTTTATTTTGTATATAATATAGCAGTCAGTCTAACTTGCAGCTGGAAACCCATTATTCAGGACTATATAAAATAAATCAATCTCCACCTTTCCGCAGTGTTTGAAGTTAACCTTCGACTTTTTCCTATGCACATGTAATCCTTTGATATGTGTATGTGTGTGTATGTTTACATGTACACACATACACAAATACTACAAGTTTACCATGATGTTTTTGTTTTATTCTTCTTCAGTTTGCTTTCTTTGCTTAAAATGCTAAGGGACTCCAGTGTATGGCTCCACCTCCTTCTTTTAAAAGCATGCTGTCTTAAGAATTGACAAACCTGATTCATTAAGCCATAGCCAATTAACTGTTCCCAGATGAAGAAGTCCCCACGGTAACATTTTCAGCTGCCCCAGCTTTCTAGGTCCTGCTCTGAATTGCTGTTGTGTAGTCGCGAAGTTGTGTTCGACTCTTTTGAAACCCTATGGACTGTAGGCCACCAGGTTCCTCTGTCCATGGGATTTTCCAGGTGAGAATACTGGAGTGGGTTGCAATTTCCTTCTCCAGGGGATTGTCCTGACCCAGAGATCAAACACACATCTCTTCATTGCAGGCGGATTCTTTACCACTGAGCCACCAGGGATGCATGCTCTGAATGGTGAGCCCAAATCTCTACAGGGTTCTTTACTCAATTCCGCAAGGAGGGAATCACAGTACCTGCCTCTACATATAAGGACAGCCTTCTACTGGGTCACCTTCCATCAGTCAGCTCCACAGCCTCTCAACAGTCTGCGCTTGGTGGCTTTCTTAACAAGTTGCAGGTCTGACTTCTCCCTGCATGAAAAAGGAGAATTTAAAGCACCACTGTTCTACTGCTGACCTTTTTTTGGTGTTTTTTAATCTATGGGAGGTTTGGGGATAGATATAGTTAAAAATAACTGAAGACTCCTGCAATATTTATTGATCTCTCATCAATCTTTGATTCCATAGACAAGTACCACTTAGCCAAGCCATATGATTTTGATATTGATTCAAGGTTTTTAATCTTCCCTCAGAGCTTTTACTGCCACAGAATTGCAAGCAGGGTTCATTCATTCCTCAAATATGTATTGATGCCACTGTTTACCAAGCCCTGTGTTAAGTACCGTGTATAAACTGGTGAGCAAAATCATCACGATGCTGGGTAGTTATGGATTGCTTTGAATAAATTCTAATCCCAAATGTGATTAAAAACATACTTTGTCCTCAACTCTCCTTTGAAGCATCTATTTAAATATTTGATGCAGATTTAGCCTCCCTTATGTCTTCCTGTCACAAGAAACAACAAGCTCAGCATCTTTTCCTATTGAAAAGAGAAGGTATTTAATGCTGTAGGCACCACCACAGCATTTTCCAAACAATTTTTGTCTGAATAGTTTAGTGTCTTTTTAACAGAACTAATATTGTTGATATGGGTTAAAGATAATTTGGTGTTCAAAAAATATTTATTGAGCCCTTATTATATGTTAGACATTCTATTCTAGGATCTAGACCCAGAGGCTATTTTTTTTTTTCCTGCCATGGACTCCTTTAGCTTAGATATATGAACTCCTTCTCAGAACAATATTTCTATAAATTCATAAGTTACAATACATTGCACTGCAAAGAAAACCAATTGTCCTATACCTTGGTTAACAATGTTAACTCATTTATTTAAGCGCTGATATTGTCTTTAAATTTAAAAAAACTATTATTTTTAATGGGAAATCTTATTATATATTACATCTGAACCTAAGACATTCAAATAATTTTCAAAGATTTAAATATATATGGGATATTTATACAGATATATATCCTACATAACCAGACATGCAAATATAATAAAACTTTGTATAAGCAATAACAACAAATTTGAAAGTAAGCTAACAAATAAGCCAATGAAGGCTTATTGTACTCGCCCAAAGAAGGAGTGAAGATTGGATAATGGATGATGTATGTACAGGGAAGAAATGACAGAGTTTGACATTAGAAATCTCATTATTCTTTGTACACTATTTTCTTCATAGACTTTTCAATCTTCTGGAGGTTTATTGTTACTGAGGTCAAATTTTGCTTAAAATAGGCTTAACATTTTATCTCTACAGCAAAAATAAAAGCAAAAAACATGCACACAACAGACCAAAGGGTTGTAAGACATGAAGATGCTATGTCTTCATCTCTTGCTTGGTTGTCGTCATTCCATTGCTAAGTCGTGTCCAACTCTGCGACCCCATGGACTGCAGCACGCAGGGCTCCTATGTCCTCTACTATCTCCTGGAGTTTGCCCAAGTTCATGTCCATTCACAGGCAAAGCAAACATGTTTGTGTTCATCAGAACAGGGCAATTTGTTCTGATATAAATTTCTTCCCCAAGATACTGTGACTACAAAAACCTCTTTTGAGTGAATTGATGAGTGTGTCTTCACCTGCAATCATAATATTGACACAATTTCTCATACTGTGTATATTTAGTGTGTTTTGGGTAAAATTTTCTTTATAAACAAAGTTTGCCGAAAGACTTTTAAGAATTATATTGCTGAAAAGTCATTAAATGAACATTAATTTGGTGAGATACATCTGTTATTAACCATTAGCATATGATTCTATAGACAAAATTTGAGGGTCCATGGATTCAGCTAGGGGTTAAAAAGAAAAACTGAACAAAACAGACACAAATACTTGCCTCTAAGGATCTCATATTCCTCACAGTCTACACAGATGATAATTCTGTTCACAAGGTCAATTTGTTCAGCTCATAAGAGGTACAATTTGTTCCTTTTTTATAGTCCCACCACAACACAGTCCTCAAAATCAAAGTCCCAAGGAAGTACAATTATTCGTTAAAGGTTTGTTTACTTAGATGTTTACCGTAGCATCCAAAATCTTCCATCCAGATCATGTCTTTGATGCTACTTGATCTAGATCAAGGATAGGCAAGGTATTGCCCCAGGGCTAAACCATTACCTCCTGTGTTTTGCAAATAAAATTTCATGGGATCACAGCCAATAGCATATAGTTGATGGCTGCCTCTACATTACACTAGCAAGAGTTGAATATATGTGACAAAGATCCTTTAGCCCACAAAGTCAAAATGTATATTCTGACTCTTTATTTTAAAAAGTTTGCCCATCTGACCTAAATTTCTAGAGTTGCAAGTGTTATTGAATATCTGAGCAGATCTAAAGAAGCTTCTTAAGAGAAGTGGCCTTGGTTACAGATTTTCCTATAGCTCTCTTACAGAGCAAATTAAGAAATAAAACTTCTTAAGAATGAATCGTCACTTTCTAATTTTCTAATACCAGAATTCTCATTGCTCTGGTGCTTAATGGGTATAATAATACACTTAGAACTCTTGGGTGATTTCTTCCTTATTCTTTGGATAAGATTAACATATTAAATGCAATTTACAAGGTGCCTCTGGTCCTAGCCTCACATACTTTGGTCTGTTTCTTCTTGCTCCCTCTGTTAGGACCACATGGTTCTGCTTTGGGCAAACCTGTGTCCTCTTTGTAAATTCGTTTCCTTAGTCTAGAGAGCAATTTTCACCCACCAGGTCTTATGCGGGTTAATTCCTACTCATTTTCAGATTTCCGACTTTTTGTTGCTGTGGGAACGATTTTTCTGATTGCTTTTTCTGTCCCACCATCTCTAAAAGTTAGACTTTTAGAGCACCTGTATAGCTCAGCAGTAATAAATCCACCTGCAATGCAAGAGATGCAGTTTTGATCCCTGGGTTGGGAAGATCACCTGGAGAAGGAAATGGCAACCCACTCCAGTATTCTTGCCTGGAGAATCCCATGGACAGAGTTGCCTGTGGGGGTCACAAAAGAGTTGGACAGGACTTAGTGCCTAAAAACAACAACAAATTTCTTTTTTAGAGTAATTTTCAGAATATGCTGTAAAAATGTACACATTATACTATTTATTTAATTTCTGTCTTCCTATCAGATTCCATAATGTGTGGGACAGTCTGTTCTGTTTGTGGCTAGGTCTTTAATGCTTAGCTAGTACCTTATTAGTTAATCAAATTTGTGAAATGAACTTATGAATACCACAGGACACTCATACATCAGATATTTAACGGTGAACTTATTCTCAGCTCTTGCTAAGAGGGTCAAAGTGAGAATGTACCTCCTAAATGTTTTCCTGAATTTCTTATAAAATTATGTAAAATTGTTCCATATTATAAACTGATAAATGTATCAGAATTTAATGCTAATATAGTTTGGAGGGAATAGTGTCTTTTTTTGTTGTTAGTTAGCAAAAGAACAATATAGTTTGTTGTGTTTCTCTTTCTCTTGGATGCCAAGAAGTTCAAAAGTAAATGTATTGCTTATTTACAGGAATGTTCTCCAAACCCAGATTCCTGGTAAAAATTCTTTCTTCTTTCTTTACATGTTGTGTTAGGCTTTCATTCACTTTAAAAATCTGTTAGATATTTGCTTCATGTCAAGTTGCCTCAATTTTGAGTAATTATAACTTGATCCTGTTTAAGACTCATAACTTTTCTCATTAGAGCAAGTTCAGATCTGAAAAATTGCTAAGAATGAAAGCTACAACCAGTGGTTCTGAATGTCCTGAATTAAATTATATGACTGCCTTCAATGTGGGAAAGAGGGATTGGGGAGGGATGGTGTCCTTGAAGTCACATTTTTTTTTAAAAGTAGCAAACTAAACTGGAGTCAGTTATCCACTCCTCATGGAATTTGAACAACTTATTAGTACTGATTAGTACACTGCGGAAGCAATTCAGCAAAAACTCAGCTTCTTGTGCCATTAGTGTGGGACATAGCCTTGCCTCTGTATATCTAGTTTGAAACTAGGACCTGCTAGGTCATTTCTTGCTTCCATGATAGGCTGGTTTTCAAATTACTTCTCCTTAAATACAGCCAGGGAGTGGGGGTGGATGGGAGAGGAGGTGACTTAAAAGAGTTCATCCCTTTAGGAGGTGGGGGAACTTAATCACAAGTCTGCACTTGCTTCAGATGATTAAACAATGAGTGTTTATGAAATCAAGAAAAATATTTTCCCCCCAGAGTTTTCTTTTCAAAGAGTTCTCTGTGCTCTCTGGCTAATTTAAAAAGAGCCCCATAGGGTGCTTATTTTTTTGCACATATATTGCCAGAGTAGTTCCTGTTTTGGTTTAAATGTGTTCCTTCTTTTTAGTCAGATGAAAGAGAACTTTCTTTAAAAAGAACTTGTCTGCTGATTCTGTTTGTTAGAATGAGCCTAAATAAAGCTTCTGTTAAGAGTTTAACTGTTGAGCTAAGTCCTTTCAGCTAAATTATCTGGCAATTTTCATTCTTAGTTGGACTATGTAACTGGAGTGCCCTTATTATCCTGTATCCTACCTGCAATGTCTGCCTCCCCTGAGGACTCCTCTGAAGTAAATATCTTGAGGAAAGGGCTTTTTCTCTCAATTCAATTGGCTTATTCTGTGTGGAGTGTGATGTTAGGGTATGGGTGTGGGTAATATGCTAGGCACCTTAAGTGAGTAAGTCATTAATTCTGCAGCAGGCAATGACCTAAGAGAGGAGTGGCTCAGTCAACCCATGAAAAATGTCTAAAGGGGAAGGGCCATGGAAAGAGGAAGTAGAAGCCCCCAGAGTTGGCCCCCATCAGCCGAGCAGGCAACTATAACAAGAAGCTTTCTTAATGTAGTGTTTCAGTCAAGAGGAAATTCTGGTATGATACAACAGGAAAAATAATTAAGCAAGCAAACAGAGAAACAAATAATTCTTTAACACATGCTCAACGTGGATGAAACTCAAAACTTTATGCTAAGTGGAAGAAGTCTGATACAAGTCTGAGACGGGGGGAAGGGGACAGGGCACAACCATTAAAAGAAAGACATAGCTGTTAAGGATGCAACATAAACTGGTTAGAACCTACTAGGTACAAGATGGCAGAAGATTCGACTTCCTGTGGACCTTGAGCCTCATTATATGCTCATTGTAACACATCAGCATGCTGAATGACACACCCACAGGCACCATGACAGTTCCAAGGCCAACCATAAAAAGCCAAAAAGTGGCCGAATTCTTTGAAATCACTGCTCTTTGTTCAAATTGTTGGGATAATCCTGCAATTCATTAGCCTATGAAATTACCCAGCCCATAAAAACTAACCACCCCATGTTGGTAGCCACTCTTGCCTTCTGAAACTCCAATACTTTGGCCACCTGATGCAAAGAACTGACTTATTGAAAAAGACCCTGATGCTGGGAAAGATTGAAGGCAGGAGGAGAAGGGGACGACAGAGGATGAGATGGTTGGCTGGCATCACCAACTTGACGGACATGAGTTTGAGCAAGCTTCGGGAGTTGGTGATGGACAGGGAAGCCTGGTGTGCTGCAGTCCATGCGGTCGCAAAGAGTCAGACATGACTGAGTGAATGAACTGACTGACTGACTGCCTTCTGAGGAGCTTCCCAGGTGGTGCTAGTGGTAAAGAACCTGTCTGTCAATGCAGGAGACGTTAAGAGATGCGGTTTCGATCCTTGGGTCAGGAAGATGCCCTGGAGAAGGAAATAGCAACCCACTCCAGTATTCTTGTCTGGAGAATCCCATGGACAGAGGAGCCTGGCGGGCTACCGTCTTCAGGGTCACAAAGAGTTGGACACGACTGAGTGACTAAGCACTTGCCTTCTGAGATGGACCTCATTCTGCCTAGGGAATGTGTATCTCTCTAAATAAATCCCTGTGGTTCGCTTTTGAATTCTTTCCCGAGGGAAGCCAAGGAACCTCACTTGGTGGCCTGTCCCAGGGCCTCGTCTGAGACCTGGGACATGACCATCCTCTCTGTTCTATTCTCCCACAACAAGGCTATGGATTCTATGATGTCCCTACATAAAATGTCCAGAATGAGCAAATCTATAGACAGAAAGTAGGTTATTGGTTTCCTAGGACTGGGAGGGCCAAGGTCAAGATTGAGATTTTGTTGAGGGAGATGAAAATGTTCTGAAACTGATTATGGTGATGGTTGCACAAGTTGATAAGTTGTCTCAAAATCATTGAAAGGTACACTTGAAATAGATGAATTTTATGTAAAATATATCTCAATAAAGCTCTTTTTCAGAAAGATGAGATCATCTATTCAAGGGGACTAAGGATAAAGATAAAAGTGTTCATCTTAACTCTCATAGCCCCCATCTAAAGATTGTACAGAGAGGTTTGTTTCTGCAGGGAGATCCATTCCTGAGTGCTTTAACGCTGTATCTCTTACTACAGTTTCAATGTTTGAATTCTACTTGTGGAATAAAGAGTAAGGTCAGACATTAAAAACAGGCAGACACACCATTTCTTGAGTTTGATGGTGGTCATCACAGTCAAACTTCAAATCAGTTTTCAGAAGATGAGAATGTTTCCTATATTTTGTTGAAAATGATGGAAAGATTTAAAGAGACTCCTATTAAAACACATGCAAATATAGAATGTTTTCAACACATGCAGTAATGCTAATAATGGACCTTTTGCATTTGACTGAATCAAACTGTCTTATAAATATTATCTAGGCTGAAGATTGGTTTTGCTTCATTTATAAGAATTTACTAGCCAAGTGGATAAGAACATAAGGTAACAGGAAGTTTTTTACTTTATTCCCTTTAGAAAATATAATGCAATTTGACATGCTAATCATAGCCTCCCCATTCCCTTCTTTTTCTTTAGAGGACTTCTCTATAGCTAGAACATAGTCTTTTTCAGGAATTTGTATCTAACTTGCTATGCCTTATAGATAAACGCATCCTAAATTGCATTTTCCAATGGGATTTCAACCCTTGAATTCCTGCTAAAGTATATCCAAATGCGTGATGATGGTTTTCACAATCACATTGGATATCTATATGTAGGGCTTTATATTTATTTACCACACTTACTTTTGCAACTTGGATGCTCCTTTGTTTTAGTTGGACATTCAGTTTGAAGGGATGAAGCGACATTACTTAATGCATGTAACTCTTAATTTACTTTGAGATTTTATTTATTTATTTTGGCCACACTGAGTGGCATGTAGGATCTGCATGTGGGCCAGGCCAGGGATCAAACCCATACTCCCTACAGTGGAAGCCTGGAGTCTTAACTACTAGACCTCCAGGGAAGTCCCTAATTATTTTAAATTCAAGTTCCTTAAAAAGGACAAGTTGCTGCTTTTCCTAAAAGTGAACATAAAGGCATGGACTATACCAACATTTGATTAGATGAGTATCTTATCAAGCTTCCTGAGTATTAGCTTCTCTTTTGAGAGTAACATATGGACATCACTATATACTCTCACTTGCCTATTGTTTCAGAAGCTGAGAAAAATGCATTTTGCCCAGACTGCAGAACCTCAGAAAAGCAAATAACCACTCACTTAAAACATATTTGATACTTAAAAGGCAGCTTTTACATATTAAATTAGTATGCTACTTTTTGTCTTTTAAGGGACAAGGTTTCTATTTCAGATAGTATATGCCTGGATATGAAGTTTGTTTGCTGGTTTTATTTATTTACTTATCTTTAGTGAGAAGAGAGATTTTATTTATTCACTTAGTTTTTGGCTGACCTGGGTCTCCGTTGTTGCACGTGGGATTTCTCTAATTACAGTGATCAGAGGCTACTTTTTGTTGCAGTGCGCAGGCTTCTCACTGCTATAGCTTCTCTTGTTGTGGGGCACAGGCTCTAGGCATATGGGCTTCAGTAGTTGCGATGGCACAGGGGCTCAGTTGCTCCAAGGCATGTGGAATCTTCCCCGACCAGGGATCAAATCCATGTCCCTTGCATTGGCAGACGGATTCTTCATTCACTGTGCTACCGGGGAAGTAAGTCCTGTATGCTGAATTTAAATTGTAGAATGTTGCCATTACTTTTTAAAGCAGTTGTTCTGAAACATTAGTGCTAAACTGTTGACCTCCACTCCTCGAGTTTCTCATTTAGTAGGTCTAGAGCCAAAAGTTTGCATTTCTATCAGTTTCCTGGGGTGATGTTGAGACTGCTAGCCTGGGCTCACACTTTGAAACATGGCTGCCCTATTGGTTTGGCAGGAAGGGGAGGTCCGTGTCTTCCATATTCAGAAAGTTATAACTACTATTGGCCAGGGCCATAACTTATAAGAACTTTGTATCATTCCTTAAGGCTTTCAATTTTCCAAAGTCTATTCTTATCATCTCTTTCCCCACACTATTGTTAAACCGTAAAACTGAAATAGACTGTTGGTGCTGGGAAGATGCAGATAAACATCCAATAAGCCTGAACAGTGGGGGATTGCCTCAGGAGACAGAGTAGATGGTGGCAGCTTTAAAAAGAAAAAAAATTAAGTGAAATCATAGGGTCTGCTAAAAGGAAGGATGAGAAGGAGAAGCATGTTACACCCTCAGTCATGTCTGACTCTTAGCGACTCTATTGACTGTAGCCCGCCAGGCTCCTCTGTCCATGGGATTCTCCAGGCAAGAATACTGCAGTGGGTTGCCATGCCCTCCTCCAGGGGATCTTCCCCACCCAGGGATGGAACCCCTGTCTCTTGAATCTCCTGCACTGCAGGAGGATTCTTTACCACTGAGTCACCAGGGAAGCTGGCGAGAAGAGATAGACACAAAAGCAACCCTTCTTGCTGCTCTCCAGCTCTTTCACCTGAGCCCTCAACGCTCACCGGACTCCGCTTAGTTGTGGGAGAAGGACTGTAGGGCCGACCCACTTCCTAGTTCCTTCTGCCAATTTAAGTCAAAGAAGCGGGATGCTAAAATAGTCTAAAATAGAAGGTATTTTTTTCTGCTTTCTCATATCTGCCCCTAGGGATAGTTTTCATTCCAGTGAACTTATTTTATTTGGCAGATTAATGTTTTAATATGTCCTTTGATTCATTTTTCAGTGAGCCTTTTAAGAAATATAGCTGTATTTTCCAGGATATGTCAGCCATGAGAACTCTCCCAAGCTGCCTTGAATTTTGTTTTTTTTTTCCTTTCTACCATCCCTACTAATTTCCAAAATGTTTTATACCTTTATAAGGTTTTATTTCTCATGATCCTTTTAGAAAAGGTAGTATCAGGAATTCGCCTCCAAGTTTTGTAGTGTAGACTTGAGGGTTTAAATCTGGTTGTAAGATCTTGAGTAAATTACTTATTTTCTTTAGGATTGAAACCTCACATGTTAAATGCAGACAATTATACTTACCTGGTGGTGTTTCTGGGAGAATTAAATGGGATGCCTCTAAAATACTTAGTACATGGGAATTCTCTGGTGGTACACTGGTTAGGACTATGGTCTTACTGCTGAGGGCCCAGGGTCATTCCCTGGTTGGGGAATTAAAATCCCACAAGTGGAGTGGCACGGCCAAAAATAGATAGATACATAAATAAATAAAAAGTAAAAATAAAATGGGTTCCCAGGTGGCACTAATGGTAAAGAACCGCCTGTCAATGCAAGAGATGTAAGAGATGCAGGTTCAATCCCTGGGTAGGGAAGATCCCCTGGAGAGGGGCATGGCAACCCACTCTAGTGTTCTTGCCTGTAGAATCCTATGGACAGAGGAGCTTGGTGGGCTTCAGTCCATAGGATCACAAATAGTCAGACATGACTGAATCGACTTCACAAATGCAAAAAAATAAAATAAAATACTTAGTACAGAGTCTGGTTCACCTTCAATGATGTTAATTTGTATGATCATTGTTACTGCTACTCAGAAGCAACTCTTTAATCCTTTTTCCCAATTGCTTTAACAAGAACAGTTTTGCCCCAAATCTATACTTGTCACTGTTTAATTTCTAGTTCTCTTATGTTTCTTGATCTAAACCTAGTACAAGGGTCTTAGTCTGTGCCCTTGAATTCATATCTAAGCAAAGCAAAGCAGGTTGGCAGGTGGGGAGGCTCCTAAAAGTGGTCTGCTTCCCATGGGTTATCAAGGAAAGAATAAACAAAAGGCATAAAGTCTCTAGTTGTAAAGATGAGTCCACATGAAAGCTAAATTATTTAAAGCTTTAAATAAGAATTAGAGACAAAAAAATAGAAGTCACTTCAAATGACTCCAATTTAATTCATCATCCTTAGGACTTTCCAAAAAATAACTCTGATCATTTCACTTCCCTGCCCAAAACACTCACCCTCCCCTCACTGCCAGGTACCTATGCCCCTCTCTACTCACTAGTTTTTTCAGCAATATTTATCTTCCTCATAGTGGTTTAAGTCTTTAAAATACTTCCAGATCATGTGCCCTCTTTTTCTTCTTGCAGAGATCTATCTATGGGCCAACTTCACTGACTTAGCAGAGATCACTCACTTTGGGAACTGACTTCCATATCTCCTTCTGCCCCCATACACACCCCAAAATAAATACCCTGTCTCTATTTGCTATTAACACTCTGTAAAGAACTCTCCTGCTTGAACCTGTACTTGTTGATTTAGCTGTGAGTTTTCTAAAACAAGCACCAAGGACACCTAGGACTCTATCTGGAAATAAATTCACAACAGAGGACACAGTAGATAACACTTTAATGAATGCCTTCAGCAACAAGGAGGCTCATCCAGCTCAGCTAGGGAGTCTCTGGGCCTAAAGGTGCCTTTGAGGAGGGAGGGGCCAGATAAGGAGTAAGAACTTTGCTGAGTGGGGATTATAGGGAGGGGGACATAAAAGAGTGGTGGGGGGGCCTCCCTGGTGGTCTAGAGGTTAAGAATCTGCCTGCCAATGCAGGGGACATGGGTTCGATCCCTGGTCTGGGAGGATCCCATGTGCCATGGAGCAGCTAAGCCCATGTCCCACACTGTAGAGCCCATGAACCCCAGCTACTGAAGCCTACACACCTAGAGCCCCTGCTTCAAAAACAAGAGAAGCCCCTGCTCTCCGCAACAACTAGAGAAAGCCTGTGTGCAGCAATGAAGACTCAGGACAACCAAAAATAAAAAAAAAAAAAAAGTAAATAAATAAATCTTTAAAAAAAAAAAAAAGAGTGGTGGGGGAGGCCTACTGGACAACCTTGTGAACTGTAATCAGTTCAGTTCAGTCGCTCAGTCCTGACCCTCTCTTTGTGACCCCATGAATCACAGCATGCAAGGCCTCTCTGTCCATCACCAACTCCTGGAGTTTACCCAAACTCATGTCCACTGAGTCAGTGACGTTATCCAGCCCTCTCATCCTATGTCGTCCCCTTCTCCTCCTGCCCCCAATCCTTCCCAGCATTAGGGTCTTTTCCAACGAGTCAACTCTTCACATCAGGTGGCCAAAGTATTGGAGTTTCAGCTTCAATATCAGTCCTTCCAATGAACACCCAGGACTGATCTCCCTTAGGATGGACTGGTTGGATCTCCTTCCAGTTCAAGGGACTCTCAAGAGTCTTCTCCAACACCACAGTTCAAAAGCATCAATTCTTTGGTGCTCAGCTTTCTTCACAGTCCAACTCTCACATCCATTCATGAATACTGGAAAAACCATAGCCTTGACTAGACAGACCTTTGTTGGCAAAGTAATGTCTGCTTTTTAATATGCTATCTAGGTTGGTCATAACATTCCTTCCAAGGAGTAAACGTCTTTCATTTTCATGGCTGCAATCACCATCTGCAGTGATTTTGGAGCCCCCCAAAATAAAGTCTGACAGTGTTTCCCCATCTATTTGCCATGAAGTGATGGGACCAGATGCCATGATCTTAGTTTTCTGAATGTTGAGCTTTAAGCCAACTTTTTCACTCTCCTCTTTCACTTTCATCAAGAGGCTTTTTAGCTCCTCTTCACTTTCTGCCCTAAGTATGGTGTCATCTGCATATCTGAGGTTATTGATATTTCTCCAGACATTCTTGATTCCAGCATGTGTTTCTTCCAGCCCAGCGTTTCTCATGATGTACTCTGCATATAAGTTAAATAAGCAGGGTAACAATATACAGCCTTGACGTATTCCTTTTCCTATTTGGGACCAGTCTGTTGTTCCATGTCCATTTCTAACTGTTGCTTCCTGACCTGCATACAGGTTTCTCAAGAGACAGGTCAGGTGGTCTGGTATTCCCATCTCTTTCAGAATTTTCCACAGTTGATTGTGATCCACACAGTCAAAGGCTTTGGCATAGTCAATAAAGCAGAAATAGATGTTTTTTCTGGAACTCTCTTGCTTTTTCGATGATCCAGCGGGTGTTGGCAATTTGATCTCTGGTTCCTCTGCCTTTTCTAAAACCAGCTTGAACATCTGGAAGGTCATGGTTCACGTATTGCTGAAGCCTGGCTTGGAGAATTTTGAGCATTACTTTACTAGCATGTGAGATGAGTGCAATTGTGCAGTAGTTTGAGCATTCTTTGGCATTGCCTTTCTTAGGGATTGGAATGAAAACTGACCTTTTCCAGTCCTGTGGCCACTGCTGACTTTTCCAAATTCGCTGGCATATTGAGGGCAGCACTTTCACAGCATCATCTTTCAGGATTTGAAATAGCTCAACTGGAATTCCATCACCTCCACTAGCTTTGTTTGTAGTGATGCTTCCTAAGGCCCACTTGACTTCACATTCCAGGATGTCTAGCTCTGGGTGAGTGATCACACCATCGTGATTGTCTGGGTTGTGAAGATCTTTTTTGTACAGTTCTTCTGTGTATTCTTGCCACCTCTTCTTAATATCTTCAGCTTCTGTTAGGTCCATACCATTTCTGTCCTTTATTGAGCCCATCTTTGCATGAAATGTTCCCTTGGTATCTCTAATTTTCTTGAAGAGATCTCTAGTCTTTCCCATTCTGTTGTTTTCCTCTATTTCTTTGCATTGATTGCTGAGGAAGGCTTTCTTATCTCTCCTTGCTATTCTTTGGAACTCTGCATTCAAATGGGAATATCTTTCCTTTTCTCCTTTGCTTTTCACTTCTCTTCTGTTCACAGCTATTTGTAAGGCCTCCTCAGACAACCATTTTGCTTTTTTGCATTTCTTTTCCATGGGGATGGTCTTGATCCCTGTCTCCTGTACAATGTCATGAACCTCCATCCATAGTTCATCAGGCACTCTATTAGATCTAGTCCCTTAAATCTATTTCTCACTTCCACTGTATAATCATAAGGGATTTGATTTAGGTCATACCTGAATGGTCTAGTGGTTTTCCCTACTTTCTTCAATTTCAGTCTGAATTTGGCAATAAGGAGTTCATGATGTGAGCCACAGTCAGCTCCCGGTCTTGTTTTTGCTGACTGTATAGAGCTTCTCCATCTTTGGCTGCAAATAATATAATCAATCTGATTTCAGTGTTGACCATCTGGTGATGTCCATGTGTAGAGTCTTCTCTTGTGTTGTTGGAAGAGGGTGTTTGCTATGACCAGTGCGTTCTCTTGGCAAAACTGTATTAGCCTTTGCCCTGCTTCATTCTGTGCTCCAAGGCCAAATTTGCCTGTTACTCCAGGTGATTCTTGCCTTCCTACTTTTTTTTTTTTCAGGTTTTGTGCAAGATTTAATAAAAAACGGACAAAAATAGGAGTGGCTGCTTTGAGCATTTCCAAGGCTGTGAAGGGTTTACCAGGATGGTATGGGGTGAGGCTCAGTGGATGTGTAAGAGCTGCTGCCCTTGCTCCAAGCCCTTGGGGAAGGTGCAGGCTCAGCCCCTCCTTGGGCTTCCAGGTCCTCCCTGGGCTTCGAGCTGTCAGCAGGGGACCCCCATCACAAGCTCTGGCCCCTCCTGTCCCGCCTGTGCGTGAGAGGTGAGAAAGAGCTAGCTTATCCCAGGCTGCTGGGCCATAATACTGACAGGGAGCTGGGGCAAGGCGGGGCAGGTTGCAGAAACCAGGGAAAGCTTGGATGAAGACCACAGGGAGTGGAGCGAGCCACCCACAGGCCAGTCTCTCATGCATCTGACCATAGTCAATGCAGACGACACGACCAAGAACAAGGACGACAATAAAAAATGAAGGGATGGGCAGGATTGGCACGGGGGCTGTGGCCAGGAGGTGTGTCCAAGCTGCATGGGAGCAACTAGTCGAGCTCCAGGTCCCGCGGGACTCAAAGAGCTTCAGGCGATCTTGCACTGTCAGGCCTTCCTTCAGACTCCTGGACCTGAGGCCTCTGAGCTGCCGGCCAACACAGGACCTGTCTGTCTTCAGGAAATTGGGGTTGCTCTTGGACTTCATGATGTCGTATCCAGACACAGGCTGGTTCTCTGGGGACTTCTCACCCAGCACTTCTGTGGCGGCTTTCAGCTGCTCCTTCAACCTGCTGACATCACAGTTGGCCTTCACCCTCACAATGCTGAGTTCTGTGTAGATATCTTTGTACTTGTCACTGGCGTACTTCTTGTTCTGGTTGTGAGCATTGAGCTCCTGGTTCTCACGCTGGCACTGCTGTAGGGCCTGCCGCTCGGCCTCCAGAGCCGGGGCCAGGTGGGCATTCTCCAGGCACTTCTGTGAGTGCTGCTCCGAGACGACCTCCAGCTCACACTGCACAGACTGCAGCTCCTCCAGCTACTGTCGCCGGAGGGCCTCCATGTCTGCATTGACGCTGCTGATCTGGGACTGCTGGCTCTTCTTCAGCTCCCGCTCCATCTCCTCACGGTGGTTGACTTCCTCCTTTTTGCATTCCAGTCCCCTATAATGAAAAGGACATCTTTTTCGAGTGTTAGTTCTAAAAGGTCTTGTAGGTCTTCATAGAACTGTTAAACCAGCTTCTTCAGTGTTACTGGTTGGGGTATAGGCTTGGATTACCGTGATATTGAATGGTTTGTCTTGGAAATGAACAAAGATCATTCTGTCATTTTTAAGATTGCATCCAAGTACTGCATTTCAGAATCTTTTGTTGACCATGATGGCTACACCATTTCTTCTAAGGGATTCCTGCCCACAGTAGTAGATATAATGGTCATCTGAGTTAAATTCACCCATTCCAGTCCATCTTAGTTCACTGATTCCTAGAATGTCGACATTCACTCTTCCAATGTGAACTGTAATACAGCCATTAAAAAAAAAAAAAAAAAATCTGGGACTTTCCTAGCAATAATGCAGGAAGCCAGGATCACAGGGATGAAGTGGAAGCCTGGAGTTTAGGAAGGACTCCTTGTGAACAACTTCAGGACAGAACGGTAATGTGAGAGAGTGGCAAAGAAGCAAAGGACACCGCTGCATAATCTGACATATAAAAATACTAAAATGTGTCTACATAACACGTGGAGAAATAAGACAAGAAACTTTAAATGGGAGCGATGTGGATACTACCACAGTATTTCTTAAGCAGCGTATCCAAGTCACTTTGGTCTCCATTCCATTTGCTTTGGAAATGTAGCCTATCCTAAAACAACATTTAGCTAAAACACTACGGAGTAATCTAACACTCAAGGAAGCCAGAAAGACAGTGCCACAGAGGTGAGTTACTTATCTTCTCAAATATTGACTGTCCAATTTTAAGCAGGACAAGTTGCTCTGTGTGATCTGTCAGCTGACAAACTGCAAGTCACGTTGTTTTTGTTACTGGTTGTTTTTTGTTATTGTTTGTTTTTTTGTGGGTTTTGTGTGTGTGTTTTTGCAAGTCATGGTTTTGATGGACTCATTTGTATTTAGATGTCTATTTAACATCAGTTAACAGCATTTACTATGTGTTGGCCTGTTTCTTAGGCATTCACAATAGTGAATGACAGAAGACGCCCACCCTGTGAGAATTTACAGACCAGAAACAAAGAGGGATTAGTAAACATAGTAAATCTAGTATGTCTGATCAGTACCAGGAAGGTACGGAGGGCAAGGGGAAGCAGAATACTGTAGAGACTTAGACAAGTCCAGAGAGTCAGGGAAGTCTTCTTGGAGGATAAGCAGATTATTAGCTAGGAACAAAAAAAGGGAGGCGATATTCCAGGCAGTGGGAATAGCATGTCCAATGAGTAGCATAAAAGCCTAATTTAGCACTCTCTTGTTCAGAGATTAATAGTTTTGATGAGTTCCCAAACACTGAAATGCAAAAGGTGAAATTTAAAATTTATTCACTTAAAAAGACCATGCTTCTGATATGGATACCTTTCTTATTTCTTATTTTGGGGGTGTTAAAATGTCATCTTTGCCCTGAAATGACAGTGACAGCAGATGATAATGTAATTCTTTAAATAACATCTTTGGCAAAATAAGATTTTCAAACTTGTGTTGATTCCTAAATTTTACTAGTCTATGAAATAGATGTCCTTTTCATTATAGGGGACTGGAATGCAAAAGTAGGAAGTCAAGAAACACCTGGCGTAACAGGCAGGTTTGGCCTTGGAGTACAGAATGAAGCAGGGCAAAGGCTAATAGAGTTTTGCCACGAGAACTCACTGGTAATAGCAAACACCCTATTCCAACAACACAAGAGAAGACTCTACACATGGACATCACCAGATGGTCAACACCGAAATCAGATTGATTATATTCTTTGCAGCCAAAGATGGAGAAGCTCTATACAGTCAGCAAAAACAAGACCAGGAGCAGACTGTGGCTCAGATCATGAACTGCTTATTGCCAAATTCAGACTGAAATTGAAGAAAGTAGGGAAAACCACTAGACCATTCAGGTATGACCTAGATCAAATCCCTTATGAGTATACAGTGGAAGTGACAAATAGATTTAAGGGACTAGACCTGATAGACAGAATGCCTGATGAACTATGGACAGAGGTTCGTGACATTGTACAGGAGACAGGGATCAAGAAAATCCCCATGGAAAAGAAATGCAAAAAAGCAAAATGGCTGTCTGAGGAGGCCTTACAGATAGCTGGGAAGAGAAGAGAAGCGAAAAGCAAAGGAGAAAAGGAAAGATATTCTCATCTGAATGCAGAGTTCCAAAGAATAGCAAGGAGAGATAAGAAAGCCTTCCTCAGCGATCAGTGCAAACAAATAGAGGAAAACAACAGATTGGGAAAGACTAGAGACCTCTTCAAGAAAATTAGAGATAGCAAGGGAACATTTCACGCAAAGATAGGCTCGATAAAGGACAGAAATGGTATGGACCTAACAGAAGCAGAAGATATTAAGAAGAGGTGGCAAGAATACACAGAAGAACTGTACAAAAAAGATCTTCACGACACAGATAATCACGATGGTGTGATCACTCACCTAGAGCCAGACATCCTGGAATGTGAAGTCAAGTGGGCCTTAGAAAGCATCACTACGAACAAAGCTAGTGGAGGTGATGGAATTCCAGTTGAGCTATTTCAAATCCTCAAAGGTGATGCTGTGAAAGTGCTGCACTCGAATGCCAGCAAATTTGGAAAACTCAGCAGTGGCCACAGGACTGCAAGAGGTCAGTCTTCGTTCCAATCCCAAAGAAAGGCAATGCCAAAGAATGCTCAAACTACCGCACAATTGCACTCATCTCACATGCTAGTAAAGTAATGCTCAAAATTCTCCAAGCCAGGCTTCAGCAATACGTGAACCATGACCTTCCAGATGTTCAAGCTGGTTTTAGAAAAGGCAGAGGAACCAGGGATCAAATTGCCAATATCCGCTGGATCATCGAAAAAGCAAGAGAGTTCCAGAAAAATATCTATTTCTGCTTTATTGACTATGCCAAAGCCTTTGACTGTGTGGATCACAATAAACTGTGGAAAATTCTGAAAGAGATGGGAATACCAGATCATCTGACCTGTCTCTTGAGAAACCTGTATGCAGGTCAGGAAGCAACAGTTAGAACTGGACATGGAACAACAGACTGGTTCCAAATAGGAAAAGGAGTACGTCAAGGCTGTATATTGTCACCCTGCTTATTTAACATATATGCAGAGTACATCATGAGAAACGCTGGGCTGGAAGAAACACAAGCTGGAATCAAGATTGCCGGGAGAAATATCAATAACCTCAGATATGCGGATGACACCACCCTTATGGCAGAAAGTGAAGAAGAACTAAAGAGCCTCTTGATGAAGGTGAAGGAGGAGAGTGAAAAAGTTGGCTTAAAGCTCAACGTTCAGAAAACTAAGATCATGGCATCTGGTCCCATCACTTCATGGGAAATAGATGGGGAAACGTGGAAACAGTGTCAGACTTTACTTTTTTGGGCTCCAGAATCACTGCTGATGGTGACTGCAGCCATGAAATTAAAAGACGCTTACTACTTGGAAGGAAGGTTATGGCCAACCTAGATAGCATGTTTAAAAGCAGAGACATTACTTTGCCAACAAAAGTCCGTCTAGTCAAGACTATGGTTTTTCCAGTGGTCATGTATGGATGTGAGAGTTGGACGGTGAAGAAAGCTGAGCGCCGCAGAATTGATGCTTTTGAACTGTGGTGTTGGAGAAGACTCTTGAGAGTTTCTTGGACTGCAAGGAGATCCAATCAATCCATCCTAAAAGAGATCAATCCTGGGTGTTCATTGGAAGGTCTGATGTTGAAGCTGAAGCTCCAATACTTTGGCCACCTCATGCGAAGGGTTGACTCATTGGAAAAGACCCTAATGCTGGGTAGGATTGGAGGCGGGAGGAGAAGGGGATGACAGAGGATGAGATGGTTGGATGGCATCACCGACTCAATGAACATGGGTTTGGGTAGACTCCGGGAGTTGATGATGGACAGAGAGGCCTGGCGTGCTGCAATTCATGGGGTCGCAGAGAGTCGGACACGACTGAGCGACTGAACTGAACTGAACTGAACTGATGAAATAGAGAAAGAAGTTCATTCCCTCATCCTATATAAAATTTTCTTTTTTTATCTCTCCCTTTTTTGGTTAACACAATTACTCAAAAAGTCTACAGGGAGCTGTGATTTGTTAGTCCAGAGCAAACTGTTCAGGGATGGGAATATAACTCAGCCCTTTGAGGATTCTAGTTGCCTGATAGTTTCCTCTATAGAAAGTACCTTCTGAATTGTTAAGCACTCCAAAGATCTGACATTTGTCACTTGCAGATTTATTTTGAAACCCAGGTTCTTGGATTGTTTTGACATATTACTTAAGTGTTTTTTTTTTAAATAGTGCTTTCAAAATTTTATAGGTTTTAGAAATTTGATAATTATATATATTATCAGGCAATTTAATATACCTATCTATCTAAGGACTTCCCTGGTGGTTCAGACAGTGAAGAATCTGTCTGCAATGTGGGAGACCCAGGTTCTATCCTCAGGTTGGGAAGACACACTGGAGGAGGACAGGGCAACCCACTCCAGTACTCTTGCCTGGGAAATCCCAAGGACCGAAGAGTCTGCCGAGTCTGTCAGTCCATTGGGTCAAAAAGTCAGACCCGACTGAGCGACTAAACAACAAAGTTATTCCACTTAGTCCTCATAACAACCTTTCCATTTTTTGGAGATTACCATGCAGAGAAGTTAAATAACTTGCCTAAGGACACAGAAGGAAGAGTTGAGTTTGTAAGTAGTTGGGAGTGCCCTGTAGTTTAGCATATTAACAAGATGAGAAGTGCCTTTACAAATTCAAAATGTCAAGAAATACCTCCTAGTTTCTTGAATGGGAACAGCCTTATCAAAGTTCTGGAAAAATATTACTAAACATATATATGTCCAGATTTGAAAACCATTAGCTATTAACATTGTCCACTATCTAAAGCTTGCATTTAGGACCAATATTTACCTCCTTTTTTCCCTCCTGAGTACTCCTTAGATCACCCTAGTGTAAAAGAGTAATTTTTTAAATCCATTTATCTCTTAAAGGAATGATTTAAAGTGGGAAACACACACATACAATAGAAAACAGTGGGAGGAAAACCTCTTCAAGAATATGTGAGTTCAACTTTCTGTTAACTCTATTCTACTGATTTTAAGAAGCATTCAGAAAGGGTACAGCTGCTGCCTGGGAAGGCAGTTAAAAGTAGTGGCCATTTCATAATATATGCAAATGTTAAATCATTATGTAGTACACTTGAAACTAGCATGATATTATACATCAAATATATTTCAATGAAAGAAAAGAAAAAGTAGTGGAGAAAATATGGGCTGGAAGACAGGACTGAATTTGGATCCTAATATTTTGTTAATTTCATTATTTTTATTTTGTAGATGAGTCAGTTCAAGCTCAAAATTTTTGAAGGACAAAAACTCACCTCATTTCTAACCTAATGCTCAAATGACTGATGGTGTAAGGGAAATGAACAGAGCAGATGAGTAAGGGTGGTGGGGGTTAGAAGGATATCAGAAAATGTAGATCTAGGGCTATGGTAATTTTAAGGATTTACTTGTTTCCCTATCTCCATTTTGAGTAGTGCAAGAGGTTTCACATCCCTAGGGAAGTAATTACCATGACATTTACTTTTAAGCACAGTTCTATCTGTAGAGTCCTAGAAGGAAACGAATGTACCTATTTACCATTATTTTTGATGCACTGATGCATTTATTCAAAGAAAATACTTTCATGTCAATGCTTTTAAATAATTCAGTTTTACTATCTTGTAAAGTATTTATTTCACATGTAACTACCTATAATTATTGTGTATAAATGAAAAAATAACCTAGAAGCTATTCTTTCAAGCCCAGTTTTACATATTTCATTCAAACAATTTTTTTTCTCCTACTGCTTTATGGTAAATTGTACTTTTCCCTTCATTTCTATACCCTTTGGCTCAGTAGTGTTTTGCAATATTGATGACCAACTAAGCTCAGGATATTTATTTCCATCTGGTAGAGTTCAGCTTCTGCCTCTTGTTTGCTTTCTCCATCTGCCCAGCTCACCATGTTTTTTTTTTCCTTTTCCCCTCCTCTTTAATGGAGTTCGGGTTAACCCTCTCGCAGGCCTAATCGTTTAAGCAGGCTCACGCCTTCTTATTCCCACCTACCACCCCCCCGCCCCCCCTCCGTTTGGCAAGTAGGACTTCAAGTAACCTTAAATGTCTGCGCCTAGTACTTTCACAACCTTCAAATTTTATCTTTATTTTCTTGTTTTATAAAGAACAGCAAAACGCGAAGGCTGAGACAGTTACTTAGTTTAGAAAAAGAAACCTTCGGTTTTGTGCGTAAACGGTGTAAAATGCATTATATAGATGTTTTTCTGTTTATAGATTAAACGTTGCGGTTACCATACTTATCTTCAATAACAGGCTTTCTTATCAGTTTTAAGACGGGTTCAGTAAGGACTCCATTCTTCTCTCCTTTTGACTCTTGATGTCACTAAACAGCAAACATAAAAGGCTTACTAACCCTCGAGAGCCGGTTCGCTCCACTTTCCTCCACACTCCCTGTATCCTCAGCACTGGTACCCGCACCCCGCTGCTCATCCTGCCCGTGGGGCCAGCCACGTAGACTCGGCGTCGGGGACGGGATGTAAACACCGAGTACAGTCAGCGGGCCACTGCCGTGCAGACGTATCCGTGCCGCCGGCGCGGGTGTACACAGCCTAAGCCGGGCTGCTTTTATCTGCACAGCATTACGCCTCCTCGCAGGCTAGCCTGGGCAGAGTACTCTTGCAGAGGATGCGCTGGCGCGGTGCCTCGAGTTGCTGGAACGGGAAGGAGGAGCTAGGGCTGGGGGGGCGGGGCTTTCACACGCGCACCCCTGGTTTCCTCCTTCCCCCGCCACTTGCTCCCCCTTCTTCGGCTGCCACTCCGGGGTTTATTTGTTTACAAGCGGATTACGTCAGCTCCTCCCTCTCTTCCCAGTCTATGGACCCGCCCCCTGGCCCCTTTTTCCCGCCCCCTCCGACTCCGAATCTGCTTGCGTCACAATGGTGCGATCTCTGGATTGGCTGGAGTCGGCCGTCACGCTCCAGCTACGCCACTTCCTTTCCGCGGCTCTATAAAAAGTGCTGCACCACCCCCTTGTCTCTTAGCCCGTCGGAGCTGGAAATGCAACTGTTGGGAGCTTCGGAGGCTGCGGAGCAGGAGGTGGAGGCGGCTGGGGAGGTCCGAGCGATGTGACCAGGCCGCCGTCGCTCGTCTCTTCCTTTTTCCTGCCTCCTCCTGTGTCGAAAATAACTTTTTTTTACTATAAAGAAAGGAGAAAAAAAAGTAGCCGTACACCGCTCACGCCCTCTCTCCCTCTCAGCCCTCTGACTTGTGAGGGAGCCCGGGGTGGCCGCTCCTCCGTCGGGGCTGCGCCGCCGAGCCCCGGCCGCCCCGGGCCGCCCCCGCCCGCCGCCCCCATGCATCCCTTCTACAGTCGGGCCGCCACCATGATAGGCGAGATCGCCGCCGCCGTGTCCTTCATCTCTAAGTTCCTCCGCACCAAGGGGCTCACGAGCGAGCGACAACTGCAGACCTTCAGCCAGAGCCTGCAGGAGCTGCTGGCAGGTGAGCGGGCCGTGGTGGCAGGAGGGCGAGGGACGCCGGGGGGACGCGGCCGCACTTGCTGGGGCCGGGCCGTCGGGGCCGCGGGAGTCTCCGCAGCGCCCCGGGCGACCGCGCTCGAGTCTGGCCGCGGGACGGTGGCTGGCGCGCCGGGCGGCCGCTAACGGCGGGTCCCGGGGAGGGCTTGGGGGTTGGGTCGAGGGTGCTCCCTTCCCCCGCCCCCCCGCGGCTGGCCCACGGAGGGGAGAAGAAAACTGACGCGCAACAAAGAAACTAAAGCCGACCGAGGCGGGAGCTGCGGTCCTCGGATGTTCCGCGTATTTGTGGGGACAAAGGAGCCGCGGGGCTGGGGTGGGTTCGACGCCTCCTCCCCCCACTCTGGTCCAACTGTTGCGGGCTCGGCTGTCGGGCCCGGGTTGGTAAAACAGCGCGGCTGTCCCGAAGCCCGCCCGCGACGGACGTGCGGTCTCTCCCCGCGCCTCCTACCCCTGCCCATTAATCATCGGGTTTGTCACTGGCACAATTACAGCCCTGCCCAGAGCGTGGTTTAGGGTGGCTTGTTTTCCTTCCCTTCGGGGTTAACACTCCGGTGGCGCTTCTCCTCCAAAGTCATAAACCCCATTGTGTGGCCAGGGTGGGGTGGAGAAAGTAAACAGGTTCCCGCCTGGCCGCCGGTGCCGTCCGGCTGGCGCAGGCAGCGCGCCTGATTCCCGTTTTGGAGACTCAGCCGGTTGGTTCCCGGAGATTGTTTTGTCCCGTGCAACTGTTATTTCTAAAACCCTGCCCTGCTCGTTTTCCATCCATCCACATCCGCGAATGCGATGCTGGGCTTTAAAAAAAAAAGTTGATACTCGGCATTTTCAGTCAAAGGAGCCAACGGAAGAAGGAAACTAAGGCGGGAGCCGGAGTAACGGCGTCTAAGCATTGTTTTCTCTCTTCTTTTCTTCTATAGAACATTATAAACATCACTGGTTCCCAGAGAAGCCCTGCAAGGGATCAGGTTACCGTTGTATTCGCATCAACCATAAAATGGATCCTCTGATTGGACAGGCGGCGCAGCGGATTGGACTGAGCAGTCAGGAGCTGTTCAGGCTTCTCCCAAGTGAACTCACGCTCTGGGTTGACCCGTACGAAGTGTCCTACAGAATTGGCGAGGATGGCTCCATCTGTGTGCTGTACGAAGCCTCACCAGCAGGAGGTAGCACCCAAAACAGCACCAACGTGCAAATGGTAGACAGCAGAATCAGCTGTAAGGAGGAACTTCTCTTGGGCAGAACAAGCCCTTCCAAAAACTACAATATGATGACTGTATCAGGTTAAGATATAGTCTATGGATGGATCATCTTATAATGGATGGATAAATTTGATTTTTGCTTTGGGTGGGCTCCCCTTGGGGGGATGGATTATGGAATTTAAACCATGTCACAGCTGTGAAGATCTGGCACAAGATAAGAGTGGTAAAAAAAAAAAAAATTTTTAAGTGACAGTGCCATAGTTTCGACAGTACCTTTTCAATGATTCTAATAGCCTGTGAGTCCAAGTAAATGATCATCTTATTTGCTAGGAGTGAAGTCCTAGGATGGTTTCAGTTTCTCCCAGACATGATACCTAAATTTTTACGTCAGTCCCTTTAATGCAAATCTGTATTTCTCTGCAGTAGAACTTGCAGAGAAAATTTGCACTATTACACTTAAAAGTTGTTATCCTTTTTGGCAGCTCAATAGGAAAGCTCAACATTTTAAACATGGTAGTACTGGAAATTTTATGACAAGACTTTTACCTAGCACTTAAGTATGTATAAATGTACATAAGACAAACTAGTAAGCATGACCTGGGGAAATGGTCAGATCTTGTATTGTGTTTTTGGCCTTGAAAGTAGCAAGTGACCAGAATCTGCCTTGGCAACAGGCTTTAAAAAAAAAAAAAAAGACCCTTAAAAAGACACTGTCTCAACTGTGGTGTTAGCACCAGCCAGCTCTCTGTACATTTGCTAGCTTGTAGTTTTCTAAGACTGAGTAAACTTCTTATTTTTAGAAAGTGGAGGTCTGGTTTGTAACTCTCCTTGTACTTAATTGGGTAAAAGTCTTTTCCACAAACCACCATCTATTTTGTGAACTTTGTTAGTCATCTTTTATTTGGTAAATTATGAACTGGTGTAAATTTGTACAGTTCATGTATATTGATTGTGGCAAAGTTGTACAGATTTCTATATTTTGAATGAGAAATTTTTCTTCTCTCTATAATAAATTGTTTCTTATCTTGGCATTTTAATCAATCTCTTGTCATGATTATAGAGGTTCAGTTAAAAGAAATATGTTTCTCAAAAGACAGGTTCTGTAAGTCATGTAAATGTCAGTTGCACACTGGTCATGCTGAAAAACATTTGTTAAGGAGTAAAGATGATTTTTGTATACAAATTTAGGTGTTAGAGGGGTAACATACTTTTCTAAAAAGTTCTAAAGTTGAAACATTGGACACAGTCCCAAGCTAATCACATGAAATGAGGATGAGACAAAGGTAACATCAACCAAAAAGAGTTACTCAAAGGATTACATTTCATTGCTTCTCTGTTGAAGTGAAGAGATATACGTTCCATTCTGGCCCACCTTTGAAAAAGTCATTTTGCCCCATGGATTCCTTGTTCATTTAGAAAATCCTGGGGCAGGTGACCCATAGTCTTAAAGACCGGGCTAATCACTGCAGAGACATTGGTTGCTTTTTGCCTTTCGTCAGCTGCAAGATTTACATAAAAAAATCACTTAAGCTGGAATTCAACAAAAGGTATGTTTGAATTTTTATTCTCAAGTTGAAATGCTGAGTTCTTGATGCATCATTTTCAGACTTCAGATAAATACTAAGTACCTAAATGAAACAAATGAACACTTCCTGCTGGAGTGTAGATTGCTCCACTAACCCATATGATAAAGCTGTTTCATAATTCTTTGGCTGTAGGAAGAATAACATGGTTTTTCAGTACAAGTTGAAAATGAAAAATTTCTGAGTTTTTCTCTAAGTATGTTACTAACAGTGGGTTTTGGGTGGTATCCATGTAAACATGGTCAAACTGGAAACAACACAATCTAGGTTATTTGGGAATCAGTAGTCCGAAATAAGTTTGGAGTTTTATTTCTCCCTGTACATTCTTATTTCTGTAGAGAGAAAGGAATACCCGGCTAAACAAGCAGGTATTTAGAATACAAAGGATGTTTGTGTACTTTACCAGCAGGCTGTCCTTGAGAGTTTGAATTATAACCGTAACACATGGACTACCCTTGCCACTTACTAATGGTGTTATTTTTCAGTCTTCTTCGGAATCCTACCCCCACCCCCTCTAGTTTTTCAAACAAATTTACAATAAAATAGCTGGTAGTATGGTTTTTACACAGATCTTAGCCCCAGTGCTGTCTGCTACTGTTTACCAACTACATTTCATCTGGTAACTCATTTGAAGCTGTGTGTGCCTGTGCTCAGAAGCTAGTAACTGGGACCTGGGGCAAAGGATAACTTTCAGGCAGTTTAGGGGGATATATTTTACTACCTAAAACTTTTGTCAAACCTTTTCTCAGATGGGGAGTCATTCTTGAAGATACTGACATCAGACTCTGGGGTACTTTAAAGAAATTTGATGTGAGGAGAACTTAATGAAAACGAATTCAGGTGATATCTGGCATATAAGGAACTGGTAAAAGTTCCTCTTTAAAAGGGTTGCAAACATCACTAAGACCTAGCATCCAGCTGTTTCCTGTGACTTTAACATTCCCCAGACAATTGTCTCCAGTTTAGTAACTATTTAATACATCTTTTTCATTGCTTCTGAGAATGTTTTACCAGCCATTTTGATAAAAGCATTTGAGTCTCTGTTGTATGCACGTACAGGTGTGTGCCAGGCCTATACACGTAGGCATTTGTACCAGTTGTGTACTTTTTTAAAAAACTTAAATCTTGATAGAATTTAAAGGGCATTTTACACTGCTTGAGTTAAGAGTTTCTTAAAGATCCTTTCTTAAATGGATCTGCTTTTTTTCCTCTTTCACTGCTTTCAATATTGTTAGTTGCCACTGGCTCCGAGATTCATGTTTATTGGCACTAAGTTTAGAAATAATTACTTTGAATTTTAACAGGTAGTTTTAAAATCACTTTCTTCAAATGTAAATATTTTCTTGCTCTATAATGCAAGAATGAAGAAGGTGTAAAGTGGATTGTATGGAGAGTTACCCTAGTTCCTGCTGGCTGTTGGCTTTCCCCCTGCAATCTGGAATGACAGTCACATGTTGGTCACTCTTAATTTCCAATATTTTTGTAATGATAGAGTGGGTAGGCCACTAGAAAATTGCTTTCTGGTACAATCGCACAAATGATTTCTCCTGCATTGTAGGCAGACGCTTTACCATCTGAGCCACCAGGGAAGTCCTTCCTGAAGTCACTATAACTCAAATTGGAAGTAATGTTTTGTATAGGTGTTACACATCACAGGATTGGCCTTTAAATTAAAAGGAAGCAATATTCCTGACTATTCTTGAGTTTCATGACTAAAGGTTTCAAACTCCCTTTAATCTTAGGAACAAATATATCTACTATTGACATTTTCTTTGATGATTTTTAATATATCTGATACTGTCCTTCCTCTTTGCAGAAGAGAAATAAGATAACTGCAACAGTCTTTGGTATGTTGAAGTTTAAAAATACTACTTCTCCCCTTTGCATCCTTACTTCAGGCGATATGATACGAGACTATTGATAAGCTTTGTTGGGAGATTTTGTCCATAGTTTTATATATATATATATATTTCAAAAAGTGTATTTTGGATTGTCTGAAATGCTGCATTTTGTACTTACCTGAAGGTATGCAAATAATTTAGTCTTGTCCCTCAGTCTCTGCAATCAAACTTTTGTACATGACTGCTGCCGAAAGTATAGCAATGGTTTATTTTTCATGTTTGAAACGTAACGGTTTGAAAAAAATCTTTTGTAGGGAAATGGTTAGTAGTTTGTGCTACTAACTAAATCCAAACCAAGCTGCTTCACTGAGTCCATAGGTCATTTACATGAATACAAAGGGGCCAGAGGAGTTCATGGGTTGAATTATTTCTGGTTATTTCTAGAAATCTTTGTTTTCTGCTAAAAGTGAAGGAAAATCATTAAGCAAGATGTTAAGTTTGGTAATTCTGAGATGCTCCTGAGCAAGTAAGCCTTTAGGTTGTATAGTGAGGATTGACACCATTTCCTCAACAGACAAAGCTTGGAGTATAATTGACAGTTATTTTGACTGCCATGTTGACTTGATGTACCAGTTTTTTTTGGCATTGATCAGTGTGTCAAACAGGAGCGGAAAAACGGTAAGGCTTCCATCATAGGATACTCAATTTTCTTTTTTTTTTCCTTAATGCTTTCTCATCTGATAGTTGAATAATCTTACAGGGAACGTTTGAGAGTTCAATTTCTGACTTTTGTATGAGTCTTTTCATGTTAATTTGTTGTTTTAGTGTGGACGATGCAGTGATCTTTTGGGAATTGTGTAATTATAGATTAATAATACTGAGAGAAGAACTGATTCAAGTCCAGGGTTGGATAAGAAGGAGGAAATGGAGGAGATGAAAAGTAGGAAACTTAGCTGAAATGGAGGAATTTAAAGGTTTAGTAATAAAAATGAATTTGCTGTGGTCATAGGTGTTCATCAAGAGAGAGATTTGTGCACCTTGGTCTTTGGCAGAGGGTTTGGGAAATACTACTGTAGGGATTCTGTAATTTATGAATCTAGGACAAAGTACATTCAGTTTGTGAATAATCAGGTCAAAGTGGTAGTGAGGTTTATGGCCCATATTAAGTGGAAACTGAGCTTGGGGTAAGAGTGATGAGAAGTATAAATAAAGCACATTCCTACAAGCATTTTTAAGGAAGTTCAAATATAGTGCTCAATGCCTTTGTCTCAGTGTTTTGTAAAGGGAAAAGATTTAAGCCGTCTAATAAACTTTGATGATGATAGCCTCGTTCCTGATACCTCTAAGTTGTGAAGGCATTTGTGACTGCATTCCTGATGATAGAAGGATAATTGAGTGTAGGCCAGACACCTATCATCATAATAGGGGCCACAAAACGGAGAAAAACTGTCACTAACTGCATTCTTGTGTTTGGAGAATATTACATCAAACACTAATTATTTCAAACTGTACATTGATAGAAGACATGTTTACTCATGGGTATTCTTTAGTAATTAGATAGCTCATCTCCAAAGTTATATCATTCTTTTAAAATATTGTTGCTTGTGTTTTTATATGCGTATGCAAAAGCACATGGTACATTTTATAAACAGGTATGTATATTGGGGATATACTAAAAATTTTATTGATGGGGTGCATGAACAAAAAATTGAAACTATTTCTCTAGATTATCACTAGAGTAGATGAGTGTTTTTTCTCTCAAGAGTAAGTTGATTATTACGTTATTTAAGTGATGATATTGTCTTAGAAGAAGAAGCTGTTGTAGCAATCCAGAGAAAGTTGTTTAGTTTTCGTTAACCTGCTTGAGTGCTTAGTTGTAAAACTAAGACATCTTTTAACACCCAACCGGTACCCCAAATTAAGTGCTAATACCAATTCAAAGTCCATGTGATCCTATATATTAAATTATGTATTGCTATGTTTTAAAATTCACATTTTATGTTCTTAGAAATTTTCTTTTTAAATGTTAGGGTTCTTGTAACATTTCATTTATTTGCATGGTTGTAAAAGAACAGACTTGATGTAGTAGTAGGTCAGTGCTTATTTAGTTTTTGCAATTATGATTTAGCCAGAAATCTCGTTTCTTTTCCCTCTTGTTCTGAGCAATCCCTAAATTTTTAGGAAAGAAAGATGACTAACCAATTGGACTTTTATTTGAGAAGATTCTATATATGGGCATAAACCTAAAATGGTAATATATAACAATTATGCTATAAGTTAGACTGAGTGCATTTTTCAGTCTTGATTTATGACAGTTTGTCCCCTCAAGTCAATAGACTAAATGGAGCTGTATTTTCTGTAAGTTGCACTTGTAAGACTTCAGGTTACCTATGTACATTTTTATTTGACCTCCCAACAACTGGGTGAGATTGGCAGGTAGGTAAGTCAGTATTTTTAATCTTTATTTTATGGATAGAAAACTTGAGGTTTAGGGAGTTAAATTTGCACCAAAGGTAAACAGCTAGTAAATGGTTAATTCATAATTTGAACTCAGGCCTTACTAAACCCAGAATCCAAGTTGTTAACTCTTAGTATATTGTGATATAGATTGATTTAACCTTGTTTTCACATTGTTAGAACATGCAAGCCTTAACTTCTCATGGCTAATGAGTCATCTTTGGTCATTTTCAGCCTTGAAATCAATCTTTTTACTCTTTATGTCCAGGAAGTATAAGACTGTCTTAAACAAGGCTTCTTTAGGAGGCGGTTAGAATTTAGTATAAAGAATACTTGTCTTGGACTCCCCTGGTGGCTTCAATTGTAAAGAATCCACATGCAATGTGGGAGACCTGGGTTCAATCCCTGGGTTGGGAAGGGGAGGGCATGGCAACCCACTCCAGGATTATTGCCTGGGGAATCCCCATGGACAGAGGAGCCTGGGATCGCAAAGAGTCAGACACGATTGAGCGACTAAGCACAGCACACAGTCTTGGACTTGAAAGAATGCATAGGAATCCAAGCCTGTGCCAGCTTGCGCCTTGTGGCTTTGGACAAATTACTTAGCCTCTCTGGGCCTATTCACTTCATGTGTGAAACTGGAAATAAAAACCAGTCTGTTGTTAAGGTCAAACACCTAGGCAAACACTGAGCCCAGAATGGCTGGATTCCTAGAAGTTGGATGGGTACTCTGTATCATGGAAGCAGATGAAGTAGGGAAGATGGTTTTCTTGGATTCTTGAAAATTAGATGGTGTCACCTGACAGTGCTTGGAGTTTCTTGAAAGTCTTGCTTTAGCCAATAGCTGTGAGAAATACGCTTGTGTTTTTGAAATAATATAGGAAGGAAAATGAACTGCCCCTCCCCTGCTCTCCTCCATCTTTTAAGGGTGAAAGTACAGATAATCTAGGTCTTGCATATTTATTTTACCTTAACATTGTGCTTTTCAGAGCCATATTCTCAGTAAAGTGGGAGGGGAAATAAATTTTTCAGATCTTTCATTTGTATTGAGGACACTTTTAGGTTGGGACAGGGAGTGAAATTATCAATTACCACTATAGTGGTGGAACCCAGACAGTGCACATTTGCATCCATTATCTTGTTTAATCCTTACCACTCTTTGCTATATAAAATAGGTTGACTTTTCCCAGGGTTTGCAGTCCTTTGAGCCATATGTATTTGGCTGTGTTTTCACAAGAGATTTTCAAACAGAACTCAGTGGTTCTCAATCTTCTTAATCTAGAGTGGTTTGAGTACCTCCTTTACTGCAAAGAAAAGCAGTCGTTTTTTTAATAAGCGATCAGTTTGGGTTTGAGTTTCTTCTTGTGATGTAACCTGTTGCAACGTTTGCTTGAATCACTAATAATATAATTGATTTTTTTCTAGTCAGTCATAGGTGACTCACTGACCATGAGTTCTTTCTGGTTTAAACTCAAGTCCCTTTTACTGTGATGCTGTCTTCATTGAGCTAGGTTGTATAACACTGCATAACTCTATGAAGTAGGCACACTCAGCCAGCAGAGCTTCTTGCTGATTTATTTTGTAATAGTATATACTGGAAACTATTGGAAATATATATACATAGGAAACAAAGGGCTTCAAGAGACTTAGAGGCAAAATTCCTTCAACCCTTTCAGAAGTCTTGCATCTTAAAGCTCCTGTGTGGTTCAGACCTTGCTTGAAGTTGTGTGTAGCTTTGTGAATTAGTCATTGTGTTCCTGTCATATATTTAAGATTGTGAGGTAAGAGGAAGAGTTGGGAACTAACTTGAAACGAGGTTTGGGTGGCCATTGTTGTCAGAACAGTTATCCCATGAGACAGCAGTTATGGTTGTGGAGTTAGAGATGGGGTACTTGTGTAATATTTAAATAATAGATGTCTGCTGTCTTCTAGTTGCCAGATTCTTGCATTTACTCATTTCCCTTGACCTTTAAGTCTGCTGGGATCCTTTCTAGTGGTTAACGAATGATCAGTGTTTTGTCCTGTATCTGTTGTATTTATTGAGCAAATACTTACTGAGCCCTTCTGTGTGCTAAGGACTGTGCTATAAGCACTGAGGATACAAAAATAGTCACTTTCTCTGCTCTCAAGGGGCTTGGAGTCTAGTGGCAGAGAGAGAGTTACCCAACAAATGTAAAAATTGGACCTGAGAGATACTCAGGGAAGAAACACGGTGGAGTGGTGTCCTGAGAGACATGACTACTGTAGAAAGACTTCCAGAGAAAGGACTACTTGAGCTGAGACCTGAAGGATGAGTAGGGGTTTTCAGTGAAGAAGGCAGGGAAGAGTTAAGTGTGCGGCTGAATTCCCAGGTGGTTCAGTTCAGTCACTCAGTTGTTTCCAGCTCTTTGCGACCCCATGGACTGCAGCACTCCAGGCCTTCCTGTCCATCACCGACTCCCAGAGTTTACTCAAATTCATGTCCATTGAGTCGATGATGCCATCCAACCATCTGTCATCCCCTTCTCCTCCCGCCTTCAATCCTTCCCAGTATCATGGTATTTTCAAATGAGTCAGTTCTTCACATCTCGTGGCCAAAGTATTGGAGTTTCAGCTTCAGCATCAGTCCTTCCAATGAATATTCAGGACTGATTTCTTTTAGGATGGACTGGTTTGATCTCCTTGCAGTCCAAGGGACTGTCAAGAGTCTTCTCCAACACCACAGTTCAAAAGCATCAGTTCTTTGGTGCTCAGCTTTCTTTGTAGTCTAGCTCTCACATCTGTACATGACTACTGGAAAAACCATAGCCTTGACTAGACGGACCTTTGTTGGCAAAGTAATGTCTCTGCTTTTTAATATGCTGTCTTGGTTGGTCATAACTTTTCTTCCAAGGAGCAAGTGTCTTTCAATTTCATGGCTGCAATCACCATCTGCAGTGATTTTGGAGCCCCCAAAAGTAAAGTCTGTCACTGATTCCATTGTTTCCCCATCTATTTCCCATGAAGTGTTGGGACCAGATGCCATGATCTTCATTTTCTGAATGTTGAGTTTTAAGCCAACTTTTTCATTCTCTTTCGCTTTCATCAAGAGGTTCTTTAGTTCCTCTTCACTTTCTTCCATATGGTGGTGTCATCTGTGTACCTGAGGTTATTGATATTTCTCCCAGCAATCTTGATTTCAGCATGTGCTTCATCCAGCACAGCGTTTCTCATGATGTCCTTTGCAAGTTAAATAAGCAGGGTGACAGTATACAGCCTTGACGCGCTCCTTTCCCTATTTGGAGCCAGTCTGTTGTTCCATGTCCAGTTCTAACTGTTGCTTCCTGACCTGCATACAAGTTTCTCATGAGGCAGGTCAGGTGGTCTGGGATTCCCATCTCTTTCAGAATTTTCCACAGTTGATTGTGATCCACATAGTCAAAGGCTTTGGCATAGTCAATAAAGCAGAAATTGATGTTTTTCTGGAACTCTCTTGCTTTTTTGATGATCCAACAGATGTTGGCAATTTGATCTCTGGTTCCTCTGCCTTTTCTAAATCCAGCGTGAACATCTGGAAGTTCACGGTTCACATACTTTACCAGGTGGCGCTAGTGGTAAAGAACCTGCCTCCCAATGTGGGACACCCAAGAGATACAGGTTTGATCCGTGGGTCACGAAGATACCCTGGAGGAGGAAATGGCAACCCACTCTAGTATTATTGTTGGGAGAATGCCATGGACAGAGGAGCCTGGTGGGCTACAGTCCATAGGTCTCACAGAGTTGGACATGACTGAGAGCAACTTAGCAGAGGTATACGGAGGAAGACCAGTGTGGAGAAATAAGGAATGAGGCCAAATCATGGGTTTTCTAGGTAGAGGAGTGACCATGTAATTTGATCAATAAGTTTATCAACCAGACTGTGACTCTTTAGAGTAAAACAGGGTGCTGTTAATAATTAAACCCAGAGTATGAGCATCGGCCAGAACATACTCACTTTTATGAGCCATGTTGATAGCATCTCTTTGAATAAGGGCTGGGCAACCAACAGTGCCTCTACTTCTAGTGAACAACAGGTCAGAGAATTAGAACACCTTATCCAGTCCAAAAGGAACTCAAATAGAATTCAAAGGAGTGTTTTTCAGAACAGCTAGATTTATGATTTGCTTTAGTACAGACATAAGTGACTTTCATGTTATAAACATTTAGCATGGAAAGTTGGGTTTTCATGTGAAGTACTTCCATGGTATATGATTCAAACATTTCTCAAGTATTTTCCACATTTTTGTTGTTGTTATAGCACTTGTCATTTGCAATGAGTGTTTATTTAAATGAATTTTTTTTAAGTTTCATTCTGAGTTTACATTTTGAGTATAAGTGAGTCACTTAGATTTTTTTCCTTTAAATTGATGTAGAAACTTTATATACAGTTAAATGCATCAAGTCCAGTGAATTTTGCACACCCATGTAATCTACACTCAGATCCAGAGATATAACATCTCTCTTTTACCCCAGAAAACTCCCTTTTGAGGCACTTAAAATTTGATTAAGAAATATGGTTGTGGAGCCAGGCCTCAAATTAGAAATGAGTTGTTTTCTCTCTCCTTTTATAATGTTATTTTTGCTTCCTAAACATGTGGTAGTGGTTTCTTTAAACATGAAGGAAATTGTCCCCAGAAGAAACCGTTGCCTTTCAACTAGTTATGATTTAGTGGTTACTAATATGGTTTATCCCTGCCCAATTGGCTATGGCTTTTTAGTCTTTTAAAGTGAGTAGTAACATTTGAGTCATACCTCTATCACTGACTCACGAACTTACTAAGGGTTGCCTAGTGTTTATTATTATACTGAAACTTTAGAATCTTGAGCAACTGAAAAAGATTGTGATAATGCCAGATTTACATAATATTCTCCCCTGGTCCCCATCTTTTTTGTTTAGCCCAATGATGTCAGTCTATAGAGCAGACTGCAGATAAGGAGAAGAGACAAGCCAATGTTAAACTTGTATGTAGAGCTGAATCCTAGCCTTGAGTACCTCCGTCTCAAAGTTCTCAACTCCAGTTGCCAAGGAGCAGTTAGAATATCAACCTGAGTTATAGCACAATTAGTTGTGAAATTGATTGAACTCAAGAGCTGTATGTCACTGTCTTTAAAGATTCTTAAATGTAGAGATGGAAAGACTTGTTCTGAAGAGACTGTTAATGAGTTTGGGATCTATGGAGGGATGGAGAAAGGGGGTAATTCATCAATGATTGAAAAGGGAGTTTTTACTCCCTTTTTTCCTGTAGTTTTGATGTTCTAATTTGTAGCCTGATCTGGAACCAGACCTTTTTTTTCCCCCAACTGTACTGAGTCTTCGTTGCATACCGTGGGCTCTGTAGTTTGCGGTACATAGGCTCTCTAGTTGGAGCACATGGGTTCTTAGTTCCCTGACCAGGGATTGAACCCACATCCCCTGCATTGCAAGGCAGATTCTTAACCATTGGACCATAAGGGAAGTCCCTGGAAGCAGATCTTGAATTAACTATTTTTATTTTTCCTGAGGAAGATAACGTGTTTTCTTAGCAAGCCTTCTGCTGCCAAAGTAGTGCTGTGTTGTGATGGTGATGATGGTTAGTGGCTTAGACATTTCTTTCTTAGGGCAGTACTACCTAATATTTCAGTACTAGTTGGACTTTTCTCCCCCACACTCCATTTAAAAAGAGTGAATTTAGATGTATGGAAGGTTAAAGCCGTATTTGGTTAGGACGGGGCTTTCCAGTTGGAGAGGCTGCTACTCTGATCACATATTACTAGCAGTTTCATTCCTCATTTTCAAAAACTTTTGTGCATTAAGCACAGGAAAATTTAATACAGCATTTCCATTGTATGTACATTGAGGAATTTTCCTTCCTTCTTACTGCAGTCCTCTTACTGGCAAGGCTTCCGGTAGCACCAGACAGCTTTGGATTTCCTCTACTGCTTTGCTTCCATAAAAATCAGACCTGAAGCTTCAGGCACTTCCTGTAGACTTCCTGAGTGCCAGGACTGTGCACCTATGTGCGTCCCTTTACTGACCCCTCATCACAGGCCTGTAAGATAGACAAATTGTTACTGTAGTCATCTCTGATTCTGGTGGTATAGCAATGTTATAAAACTTGCCCAGGTTCACAGAGTTGTGGGACAGTTTGAGGCTGGAATCCAGGTTTGTTTGAGGTCAAGCACCTTTGGAGAAGGAATTGGCAACCCACTGTAATATTCTTGCCTGGAACATTCCATGGACAGAGGAGCCTGGTGGGGTACAGTTCATGGCGTTGCGAAGAGTTGGACATGACTGAGAATGCACGCACCAGCTCCTAACTGATATCACATTCCAGTGTCTTGCTGTCTGAGCCCATAGTATTATAATGGTTTGTGTTCATGTCTGATTTTCCCATTAGATGGAAAATCTTAAAATCAGGAAACTCAGCCAGAACTTTAGAAGAGGCTACAGTTGGTTAATGTGCAGATTCACAAGTATTTATTGAGCACCTACTCTGTGCTCAGCATTGTTCTAGGCACTTGGAGTTACAACAGTGAACCAAAGCAAAATCATACCCATGGAGTGGGAGGGAAGGAGGCCAGTAAAATGTATGGTATCTCAGACTGCTGGTGCAGGGCTGCTGTATTGCTATGCAAATATTGCTCTGTGGGGGCCCAGCAGAAAAGGGTGTGATCTAGGGAAGGGGTGCTTGGGGAGGCGGGGGCAAATTGCTATTTTAAGTAATATAGGCAGGAAAGGCCTTACTGATAAGGTGACATTTGAGCAGAAACTTGAAGGAGACCAGAGAAACAGCCTAGGAGATATCTGGGAAAAGAACATTCCATTCAAATAATTGAATGAATTCCCAAATCCTTCTAGGCTCATTTCTCCCCAAGTACATAACTGTAATTTGGCATTCTTGGACGCCGTTATACTGTCAAGTCACCTGGTTTATGGCAGTGTTTTCCTGATTACTTGTTACTTATTTTTCTGGTTGGTGTATGCCCCAGGAATCAGCGCAACTTTGATTACTGAAAAACTCAGCTGGATTTTTTTTTTTTTCCTTCTCTCCATCTTAGAGAGAATTGCAAATCATAATAAATAGGCTGATAAGAAGACTTGAACTTTTTACAAAAAGGGTCTGGTTTCTTTAAACTCTATATCTACAATAAATATGAAACGGGAACTGATGCTCGGTGTGATACAGCAAGGTGCTCAATTTTTTGTTAGGATGTTTAGCTAGGCAAGTTAACACACAAGCCCTGAAAACACAAAGGTTTTTCTTGCTGACTTTTGCATAACTGGGAAATTCAGTTATCCAAAATGCCTAGTTCTTACAGAATGTGAGATTACAGAGACGTTATCATTTAGATCCCCAGGTCTTTCATATATGAGATGTGATAAAAGCAAGGGTAACATTACCTTCATCATACAATCACTTAAAAATCATGAAATACTTACTCTCTAAGATTCTGGAGGGGAATCGGGCTATTCTTGAGTTACGGAAAGTCCCTGGTGTTAGGATATGAAAATGGATGTTTCTTTGGTTTCACTTGCCTTATCAAAGATGAATGAAATGTACATTCTCAAATATGTTCCCCATGAATTTTACCCCATCCTTGATCCCAGCCCAAGAAGTAATATAGTCTTTCAGTTTGAAACTTGCTGTATCCATCCAGTCTAGGTGGTCTTCCTTTTGCTGTATAAAAATTGGAGTGCTTTAGGCATTTCAAGGTTGAGTCCGGATAAATACAAGATAATTCTGGCCATTTGACTAAATATGGTGGGGTGTAATTGTGGGGAAAGGGGAAGAGGATGAATTTAAAAAGCGAAGTACACTTTGAAAAGCAATGGCGGTCTTATGTAGGATTTCATGCAGAACTTTATAAACTTTTTATCCAAAGCATTGTGCTAAGTGCCAAGTCATTTCAGTCATGTCCAACTCTTTGTGACCCTATAGACTGTAGCCTGCCAGCCTCTCCCCTGTCCATGGGGTTCTCCAGGCAAGGATACTAGAGTGGGTTGCTGTGCCTTCCTCCAAGGGATCTTCCCTACCCAGGGATTGAAACCCACGTCTCTTAAGTCTCCTACATAGGCAAGCAGGTTCTTTACCACTAGTGCCACCTGGGAAGCGCTGTCCAAAGCAAATATTTACCAAAAGTGCCAATGCCTTTTGGGGGGGGTCAAATAAGTAGACTCCCCCAGACTTGTTGTTCTCGCAAATGCTAACTGATCTTGTACTATGTAATTATCTCAGTTCTGTGTATTTGCCTGATGAGGACAGGCCCACAACCAAAGTTCGTTAATATTGCATTTGGGGACAGAAGTAAAATAGCCATGTTATCTGAAACTTGGTATGTATACAGATAGTGATTAGAGCCTGTGACTCTGGTAATAATAATTATTGCAATAATCTATGACTTCTCTCCTGAAAGCTTTTCCAGATTCATCTGTGCAGATTGACATTCATTCTCTTACAAGATGCTGGCTGTGATTCTCTGGCTATGAAAGGTTTGTTTTTGCCCCTCTGTTTCCATGAGAAAAACCCTGCCTTCTTTTCTTAATGAGTGTCCCCTTTGTTTTTCTTCCTTCCACCTACTCACACTGAACTTGTCAATTTAGACAGGAAGACACACTACTGTGTAGAATAAAATAAAAACATTTAAAAGTGTGGTTGGACAAACTTATTTTTAACCTCTTGGTGTAACATTTTGTGTTAGGCAGTAACTAACATTCTGATAAAGCTAACTGAAATGGAGTTCTTTAGTTGAGTCTTTCATAGTTAAAAGGCTTTAGGGTGTTGTTAGAGTAAAAATATATTTCAGTATCTTGAGTATAACTCTCTGACCTAGTACATTTTTTTTGTGAAAACTTGTTTCACTAGAAATTTATTTCGGGGGAATAAAACCCAGCGTGTTTGTGTGAGTGGGTTTGAGGTGGGTAGAGAGTAAGCTTTGGAAAGAGAGGGTAAAATTCAAGAAATGGTACAAAAGGAACATTTCTGTGTCTTTTGGGTGGCACATGTGTATGCCTATGTATAGTCTTAAATCAGTGCAGGGAAAGAAATGTGCTGATAAGCTTCAATTTTTTTCTTTAATAGGGTTTATACTGATGCCTGGTGACTGATTTTGATAAAAGCAAGTAACAGAGAAAGAAAAATATTTCCTTTTACCCCAGTCTATCATCACACCAGGGAAGTATGCCCCTGGGCCCATACTACTTAAAACCTTATCCTGTTTGATTGAGACTGGAACACCTGACAAAGTGTATGAACCAGGAGGATAGAACTCTCATAAGCTTTCCAAACCACCAACCTTTAGGAAGTGCCTACTATACGCCGGGACTCTCCTTCTTAGAATTGAGTTCTCCATGTTGGAAACAGCAGTGTACAACTTGGCAAACCCCAAAGGTCCTAGTCAGTGTTGGCGGTGAAAGAACAAAAGCTATAGCATTAAAAAGGACAGAATAGCAAATGGAACCTTCCATTACAGAAAGAAGAGATGAAGTTAGAACTCCCCTTTTATTCTTAGACCTGGATGAAATGTCCATCGATGAACTCAACTCCCAAGATAATAATGGGGGAATCTGATCATAAGATGGGCTGCCCCAATTTCAAGGACAGAAGGCTGCTGTGCCCATGCAAGCCTCTGATTCTGAGGGCTTGGTTTGTTTGTGTTTTTTTGGCATAGTTTGGCCACCAAGTTCAAGTTTTGCTATTAGGATTTTCAAATTTAAAATGCCAATGATGGGGTCTCAACCCTTTTTTGCTTTTCTAGGCCCTGGCAAAGAGCAATCACAGACCACGTGTTCCCATGATCATTTCAGGGTTATGTGTAATTTTGGATACACTCCGTTCTCTCCTGGGAGAAAAGTATTAGAACATAGGAGGGAAGAGTAAGGTGGTGTAAGTACCCTCTCTCTGTATGTAAAAAAGCTAACCCTCCACACACCACGGTACCTACTATAACCTTGATGCCACCCAGGGCCACCTGAGTGCTCAAGAGCTGGATCAATCAGACCTCCATTCTTCTGGCGTGATAAAGTCCAGTGTCATTCTCAAGTTTTCTCACATCCCTAGGCAGCACACCCTCTCCTCTGAACTCTGCCCCTGAACCCTACCTCTACTGGATGAGGTCAACTGGGTTAGCATTGTAGTAACCTGCATGGACTGTGCCATCCAGCCCTGGAGCTCAGCCTTATCTGCATCTTGGCACCTTCTCTCATAGAAGTAGAAGCATCTCTTTGTGCATCCAGCTTTAGCAAAGGAACAAGAAGATGGAGGAGACTTGACATTGTAGCAGCCAAGACATTGTGAATACTTAGGATTTTTTTTTTTTTTTTAACGCTTTCATCACTTCTGGATCCCAAGCCCTGCTGCTAGTGCCAAAGGACAAGGCATTTCATCCTCACTGGGTTCTTGGCCTGGAAAATGAAGTTGAGAATACATCCAACCTTTTAACTCCGAAATTCAACCTCTGAAAGTAGATTTGGGGTTTTCTTCCATCCAGGTTTGGCAAAAACATTTTTGGCAGTCAAACCTGACGTGATGTGAAGAACCAGCCTTCTTCTTTCTGTCCCTGTCCACACATTGTGCTGCAGGAAAGTTCATGCGGTTGTGTTCCAGTCCCCAAGAAAGGCATTCATACCATGTGATACATTATCCGTATAGACTCTCTAACATCTGAAAAGTGCTGAATTGCAGAAACTCAAGTGACCCTTAGGTGTGGAATAGAGTTATTCAGAGGGTATTGTTGTTGTTTATCGCTCGGTCGTGTCCAACTCTTTGCAACCCCTTGGACTGCAGCCCGCCAGGCTCCTCTGTCCATGCAATTTCCCAGGCAAGAATACTGGAGTGGGTTGCTATTTCCTTCTCCAGGGGATCTTCCCGACCCAGGGATCAAGTCTATGTCTCCTGCATCGGTAGGTGGATTCTTTACCTCTGAGCCCACCAGGGAAGCCCTCAGAGGGTATTAGGGGATAGCTAACAGCTGTGAAGGGGTTAGAGGATAATCATTTAGTGTTGGCCACTTTTGCCATCACACTGTGCTCTTGAATAACAATGGAAGGCTATGTCTAGCTCCAGGAATAGCTACAAAATTTTGTGTTAGGAAGTACCAGTGAGCCTGCAGTTTATCCATTGGCTTATTTCTGTTGTTTATATTTCTCTTGAGTGTTGAATTTTTATTTTATTTTGAATTTATTTTTAATTGGGTATAATTGCTTTACAATGTTGCATTCGTTTCTGCTGGAGAATAACGTGAATCAACTGTAAGTATATACATATATATATAAGTATAAGCTATAAGTATATATATACATATATATATACCCTCCCTCTTGAGCCTCCATCCCACCCCGCTAGGTCATCACAGAGCACTGAGCTGAGCTCCCTAGATTACACAGCAGCTTCCCACTAGCTAGCTGTTTTACACATGGTAGTGTATATATGTCAGTGCTCCTGAGTGTTGAATTTGCTTGTGATTTTCTTTGGGGGTGGCTTCTCAGTGCCCTCTAACTCCATTTTTTTTATGAGGAAAAATAGCATTTTCTCTTTTCCCCCCATTTCTCTCTCTCTAGCACTTAAATGCCCTTTCTTCCTGATCACAGGGAACCAGAGAGCTGATTACTGGTGATGCTGCAGAGCCTTTCTCTGACAGTGGTGATTAATGGTCAAAAGATGCTAAATGTGAAACAGTAATTCAGAAAAGCTCTCAGGACATTTTCTCAGGAGGCAGGTGCTAAGAACTTCTCAACAGGGACAAATTAGTGGGGGAAATGGAAAATGAACACACATGATGTAAAACTTTGGCTATAAATATAAGCTGATTGCTGGAGAGAGTGATATTTTGTTTGATGTTTTCTCTATGGTATAGTCTGTTGCCTGAGGTAGCTAAAATTCTTTTCACTGCACATAAATTTAGGAGCTCGAGTATGAAGAAGAATAAAGGGAGCTAAGGTAGAAGAGCTTGATTGATTGAAATAAAAAATTAAACACTTTTTATCCCATGGTGATGAGATAATCAAAATATCCTTCTATTGTAAGAAATTTTGGTGTTTAGTAAAAAACAAAAGGAAAAACAGGCAGAAAGTAGTGGATTCATTTTGTCTGTTGAAGCCTGTTTTCCAAACTCTTACTGAATGGAGACTGTTCTCTGAAAATGCATTCTACTAAATATTTCAAGTTGTTAGAAGTATTTTTGTTTTTGTTGTGTTTTGTTAAGATTTTGGATTCTCAGATTTTAAGATCTCAATTTCTATGTTGTTGTCTTCATCAAGAACAAAACAAAAAATGTAAATGAGCAAAATAAACCATAGTGGAAAGGAGATGTAAACAGCAATGAGAACTTAAAATTTTAATAATGTTTTACATTTACTTTGTAAACTCAGCCACAAGTCTTTTTTTGCCAACAGCTGTTTTAGAGGCCAAAGAAATAAATTTGTTTTGAGCACAGTTGTTGTGAATTTTTCATAGAATCCATATTTTTTCTCTTTAATTGTCATGGCTTTCTGAGTTCTGAATGGCACACAGCTCCCCCACTTCCCCAGGTTATATTGTCTCAAGACAACTAGAGAATTTGTTGAAAATTAAAGCACTCACAATTGGTGTTAGAGGAAGAGGAGAAAATCACCAGAGCTCTCTCCTTTTCCTGTAACAGAAGAGCACAGGTAACCATGTTTTTGTTGGCCTTCTCTAAGGGTGCACACGGACCGTGGAATCAACTTGAAAATAAATCAGTATTACCTACTCCCCCAAGCCCCCACCCAAAGTGATCAGGACTGCATTTATATTGAGTCCTCGGGTATGGTACCACACCAGACAAAGTCTGATCTTCCCCTCAAACACAATAGAATTTAATCTCTTGTTTCTTAAATGTCTTTTTAAATTTCTGAGTCTTTGTTTCTTAATTTTCTTTTTCATTCAATGACTGGTTTTAATTTTGATTTTTGATAAAAGGTAAATCTACTTCCCAGTGTCCTCATTCTGTACTAAAAACACATCCATGATAACTTTCCAAAGAATAAGGAGAAAATGGCTCATTCTTGAGTGATGTGTTCAGTAGAAAAAGAAGTTAGCATCTGCAATGCTTCTAATATATATGAAAGGATCTGCACAATCTCTTGAAAGAGGACTTCGAGGTTTTTAAACTTTGTTTCAAGCTGTTATTGGGTCCACTTTATCCAGTCCAAGCCTACTCATTTATCTAAACCTCTTTTCCTTTCCTTTAATTTTTTTTTTAATTAAAAAAATTACTTATTTATTTGGCTGTACTGGGTCTTCATGGCAGCACTTTAGTTGTGGCATGTGGGATCTATTTCCCTGATCAGGGACTGAACCCGGGCCCCTTGCATTGGGAGCTCAGAGTCTTAGCCACCAGGGAAGTCCCTCCTTTCTCTGTTCAATATCCAATTTTTTGAGCATCAACCAACGTGCAGGATTCGGCTCAGTTGAATTCAGAGGTCATGACAACATGGTTTATAATCTAATTCAGAAAAGGGATATGACAAAATCTCACAGTGTATTTTGTGTCGCGATAAAGGTACAGAGTGAAATGTCTACTTTAGGGAAGGTTTTGTAAGGGAAGTGCCATTTAAAGAAACCTAATGGGTTGAGGGGAGCTGATAGTGAAAAGGGAATGATGTCAAGACTGAAGGCTTGAGTTCAGTGAACAGAATATTCCAGTGTACCTAGCGTTCAAGGTATGTGTTTAAGACCTTGTCCTAAAAAAAAAAAAAAAAAATCACAGTCTTGTGAAGGAGAAATGTAAATAAACGAATGAATGCAAGTACATTTTGCACTCTGAGTTATGCACAAAGGCCTTTGGAACACCGAAGAAGAAACCCTAACTGTGATGGAGACTGGGGGCTGTTTGGAAAGCTTCACTGAGATTTGAAACTTGAAGAAGTAGTACTTTGCCCACAGAAATATTAATAAGGGGAAAGTGCATACAAGTTCCCCTTGTCCTTTGAACTTGTAACAGACACACAACTTTTCTGGGACTTTCTAAGGAAATTTTATTCCCAGATTCTGCTAGGCAGTAGTTCTCCCTTCTCTGAACTGAAGTGCAAGGATGCCAAGTTCTGCTTTTCCTTTTCTTACTGATTTTTCTCAGTTTTTTTCTCTCACTGTTATTTTTGGTATTCATCTCTTTTCTTTCTTCAGCAAAGGTCCGTTTGCTTCTCAGCCTGGACCCTGTAGGCAGCACCCGTGCTGTTTTACCTTCCACAGGAAACTCTCAGGTCATCTTCCCCAGCATCCCTTCAATTTCATGAAGCAAAAAACCTAGTTAGTACAAAAGCATGGCAGGATCCTTGCTGTCTGTGGTAGAGTGGTATAAGAGACGTTTTTAGGGTTGCACCCATAGATGGTGTTTCAAGTTGAGGCTCTGAAGTCAGATTGCTCAATTCTGCCTCTTACTATAGTTTAATCTCAAACTAGTTGCTCTACCCGTCAGTGCCTCAATTTCCTTTTCTGTAAAATGGAAACAATATAGTACCTATCTTACAGGGTCATTGTGAAAATTAAATGAGATAATCCATGGAGAGCATTTAGAACTGTGGTTAGGATGTAGTTACATTTTAAGAAATACTGGCTATTATTTAAATTTTTCGATGAGCCTTGTAGCACTTTCCTGCTTTGTATGCTGCATAATGCCAACCTTTGATAAGACCGTAGATGTTTTCTGTGTCACCTTGACTGGACCCATGGGGTGCTCAGATATATCTTTAAACTTTGTTTTTGGTTGTATCCATGAGGGTGACTCTGGAAGAGATTAGCATTTGAATAGGTGCCCACAAAGACGACTGAGAGACTGAACAATAACAACAGTGTGGACTGAATAAAGCAGATGGCCCTCTCCAGTGTGGGTGGGCATCATCCTATCTGTTGAGGACCTGGAATTGAACAAAAAGGCTGAGGAAGGTTGTTCTGCTGACTGAGCTGAGGATCAACCAAGCTTCTGCCCTTGAGGATGATCAAACCTTTGAACTACATCCTAGGCTTTCTTGAATCTCCAGCTTTCAGACAGCCCATGCGGGACTTCTCAGCCTCCATAATTGTACGAGCTGACTCCTCACAACAAATCTCTTTATATATATATATATATAATATATATATATATAATATATATATATATATATATTCCTATTGGTTCTTCTCTCTGGAGAACCATGACTAGTCCACAGCCTTTCTAATCAAAGTGTGGTTTGCAGCAAGCAGCATCAGCAGCATCTCACTAGTTCATTAGGAATACCAATTCTCAGGTCCCCCCTTGCAGTTTTAACAAGATCCCCAAGTGATTCCCATCCATATCAGAGCACACAGTTCCTTGTTCCCCGTGAAAACTTCATGGTTGTATCAGTACTCCAACTATGGAACAGCCACAGCCTCATACCTCAAATTGAGGATCAGCCAATTGAAGACAATTTCAGCAAAGACACAGAATTAACAAAGATCTAGCCCTATTTCAGATAGTACAGTTCTTGGGGGGAAAATTACATAGGTTTTTAAGGCCTAACAACTCCAGAAAGATGAAAACGGGAGAGATAGATCCATACTTTGAACGTAGTTCCATCCCACAGAGGAACAGAGGAGCTGGAGGGGAAGAGAAATCTAGTGACTGGGAACAGTGTTCTTTACCCTGCTCTTAAGAAGAGGCAACCTATGGGACTTCTCTGGCGATCCAGGGGTTAAGAATCTGCCTCCCCAGCCTGAATGGGAGGGGAGTTGGGGGAGAACGGATACATGTATATGTGTGGCTGAGACCCTTCACTACTTACCTGAAACTATCACAACGTTGTTAATCGGCTATACCCCAATAAAAAATAAAAAGTTAAAAAAAACAACAACAACAAGGGATCTGCCTCCCAGTGCAGGAGATGCTGGTTCCTTTTCTGGTTGGGGTGCTAAGATCTGACATGCCTCGGGGCTACTGAGCCTGCACACTGCAACTACCCAGCCCAGCAATGAGACATCACAAGTGACACTAGGAAGACCCCGTGTGCCGCAACTAAGACCCGACACAGATTAATAAATGAATAAATAACCTTTTTTGTTTTTTAAAGGGTCAATCTGGAAAGAATCAAGGGGTCTGGGGAGAGGAATACCTGAGTCAAGCATCTACTGAGGAAAGTTGACCAGAGATAAGAACTAACAAAAGGCCTTTGAGCCAAGAGCTCTTTCACTGACCTGGTTTCCTGTCAGTTAACTTTTTGCCAAGAAAGGGGAGAATGACAAGAACTTAAGAGGTATTTTTCTTAATGGGATTGACTGGGATGGGAATCAAGACGTTTGCTGGAGAGGTACCTATGTCTACCTTCTCTTCCCTCCTCAGTTTTCCGAATGACTGAAAATAAACGACATTACATTCTCTCAAATGTTCAGATTTCCAGCTGGAGTCCTCAAGAACTATTCAAGAGGACCAGGAAAACACTGAACGAATATGATGGTAATCCTCATAGCTATTGGGCAATATCAGGACCAGATGAAACTGTGTCCAATAAAAGTTGAATAAGTAGCAGGAGAGGTGGAGTTTCCTTACAAATCATAAAAAAAAAAAAAAAAAAAAAACGAAGAAAAAATGCGACATGTGAAAGAAAGGTGACACATCAGTTCAGTTCAGTTCAGTCGCTCAGTCGTGTCCGACTCTGTGACCCCATGAATTACAGCATGCTAGGCCCCCCTGTCCATCACCAACTCCCGGAGTTTACCGAAACTCATGTCCATCGAGTTGATGATGCCATCCAGCCATCTCATCCTCTGTTGCCCCCTTCTCCTCCTGCCCCTAATCCTTCCCAGCATCAGGGTCTTTTCCAATGAGTCAACTCTTCACATCAGGTGGCCAAAGTATTGGAGTTTCAGCTTCAACATCAGTCCTTCTAATGAACACCCAGGGCTGATCTCCTTTAGGATGGACTGGTTGGATCTCCTTGCAGACCAAGGGACTCTCAAGAGTCTTCTCCAACACCACAGTTCAAAAGCATCAATTCTTTGGCGCTCAGCTTTCTTTACAGTCCAACTCTCACACGCATACATCACTACTGGAAAAACCATAGCCTTGACTAGATGGACCTTTGTTGGCAAAGTAATGTCTCTGCTTTTAATATGCTATCTAGGTTGGTCATAACTTTCCTTCCAAAGAGTAAACATCTTTTAATTTCATGGCTGCAATCACCATCTGATGTGATTTTGGAGCCCCCCAAAATAAAGTCTGACACTGTTTCCACTGTTTCCCCATCTATTTGCCATGAAGTGATGGGACTGGATGCCATGATCTTAGTTTTCTGAATGTTGAGCTTTAAGCCAACTTTTTCACTCTCCTGTTTCATTTACATCAAGAGGCTTTTTAGTTCTTCTTCACTTTCTGCCATAAGGGTGGTGTCATCTGCATATCTGAGGTTATTGATATTTCTCCCAGCAATCCTGATTCCAGCTTGTGCTTCTTCCAGCCCAGCGTTTCTCATGATGTACTCTGCATATAAGTTAAATAAGCAGGGTGACGATATACAGCCTTGACATACTCCTTTTCCTATTTGGAACCAGTCTGTTCTTCCATGTCCAGTTCTAACTATTGCTTCCTGACCTGCATACAGGTTTCTCAAGAGGCAGGTCAGGTGGTCTAGTATTGCCATCTCTTGAAGAATTTTCCACAGTTTATTGTGATCCACACAGCCAAAGGCTTTGGCTTAGTCAATAAAGCAGAAATAGATGTTTTTCTGGAACTCTCTTGCTTTTTTGATGATACAGCGGATGTTGGCAATTTGATCTCTGGTTCCTCTGCCTTTTCTAAAACCAGCTTGAACATCTGGAAGTTCACGGTTCACGTATTGCTGAAGCCTGGCTTGGAGAATTTTGAGCATTACTTTACTTGCATGAGAGATGAGTGCAATTGTGCAGTAGCTTGAGCATTCTTTGGCATTGCCTTTCTTTGGGATTGGAACGAAAGCTGACCTTTTCCAGTCCTGTGGCCACTGCTGAGTTTTCCAAATTTGCTGGCATATTGAGTGCAGCATTTTCACAGCATCATCTTTGAGGATTTAAAATAGCTCAATTGGATTCCATCACCTCCACTAGCTTTGTTCATAGTGATGCTTCCTAAGGCCCACTTGAGTTCACATTCCAGGATGTCTGGCTCTAGGTGAGTGATCACACCATCATGATTATCTGGGTCGTGAAGATTTTTGTACAGTTCTTCTGTGTATTGTTGCCACCTCTTCTTAATATCTTCTGCTTCTGTTAGGTGACACATAATACATGTTAAAATGGTAATTACTTCAGGAAATTAATGACAATAGACTGAATTTCCTCCATCTTCCCAGAGGAATTTTAGTGCTGGTGAATGGATAGGTGAGCTGGCATACTAAAGAAGGAAACTGAAGGGAAGGATACGATCAGTTTTGAAATGAAAATGGCTTTAGAAGCAGAGAGGAGCAGAATCAACATTGAAAGACGATCAGAATTATGGAGGGTAGGCACAAGAAAAACCACATAGAAGGCACTGGAAAAATAGAAGGCAATGAAAGAAATTAACTTGGAGCTCATAGAAGTGGAGACCCGACACAGGGATGATGAAAATCTAGAATGAGCTGTTTTTAAAGCTTAAAAACATACTTCTATATGTATAACATGTTGTGAAAATATAAAGCAATGGATGGAAATAATAACTCCCAATTTGAAAGAGTGACTACCTCGAGGGATTGGAAAATGGAATCTGAACTGTATACAGGGTGATGGCACTGGTTATGTCTTATTTAGCTTTCAGGTATGGTAGTGGAAGAGTGGGTATTCCCTATATTATTATTTGTAGCTCTTTGTTTTATGCTTATGAAGATGTGACAGAATAGACCTCCTCATACTTTATAGATTAGGAGTTAAGTTCTAGTAAATTATTTCTGGAACTCAGCATTTTCAAAATTCATTTTCAAAAATGTCTTTATTCAGAATTTCTTCTGTTTTTATCTTAACATTTTTATATTATAAAATGTTTATAAAGTCTATAACCAGGTTTAAAGAAAACCTTTTGAAATTGTAGTTGCATTAATTTTATATTCTTTTTGGAAGGATTAACATTTTAATGACATTAAGTCTTTCCATCTAGGACATGAAAAATACTTCAATATCTGATCATATTTGGTTTCTGAAGTTTGGATGAGAAAGCCAAATAATCTTCTTAAAAGTTGAGAGACCGAAGAATTTGTTAAAGTTTTCTGAATATATTCAGCTCCTAAATTGTATAGTGAGAGTTGAGTTTAGTAAAGAGAACTATCTGAACTTTTACTTGTTATTTTGCAAGTTAAATTCTGCAGTAAAATGAACTTTCTAATGGTACATTGTTCATCAATTTCTAATTTCTTCTTTGGTAAAGAAGAGAGGGAAAGTGTTATTTTTGTTTTACATTTTCTCTTTTGTATTTTCATATCTCCATGTCCTTGCTTTTTTTTTTTTTGGCTTCATTGGGTCTTCATTGCTGCATGCATGCTTTCTCTAGTTGCAGCCAGCGGGGGCTTCTTCTCTAGTTGTGCACAGGCTTCTCATTATGGTGGACATGTGGGCTCAGTAGTTGTGGCACACTGTTGGTGGCCACACAGACTGTGGGATCCTCCTGGACCAGGGATCAAACCCGTGTACCCTGCATTGGCAAGTGGATTCTTAACCACTGGATCACCAGGGATGTCCACTTTGCTTGTTTCTATTTGCTTGATTCATCAAGTTCTCACGCAAAATTCTCAACTTTAGCTTTGGTTTCTATGATGGTTACACCTGATTTTGTCAGAGTTTTGCTTTATATATTTTGCTGCTGTAGTTTTTGGTCTACAGGAATTCATTCATTATACTTGTAGACGTCATAATATGCCTCTTTTCCCTGCTTAATGGTCTTGAATTCTTATCTGATCTTGATTCTGCCATTTCTGCTTGCTGTTTGCCTACATTTGCTTGGTATAATTTTCCACAAGCTTTTGTTTTCAAGCTTTTTTCATCAATCTGTTTTAGGCGTGTTTCTTGAATACCACACAGGGCTGGTATATCTGTTAGGATAATTTGGATTGCAAATAAGGTGCACTGGTTTCAAAAGATAGAGGAGGATATATTTGGTCCTATATAGTTGCAAGATAGGTTTCGTTTCAAGCACGGCTTGTTTCAGTTTTGCTTCTTGATTTCTCTCAGTTCTTTCAGCTCTGTTTCTTTGTGTATTGGACTATTTCTCTCATGGGAGCAAAATGGCCAGAGAGGTCCCAGGTCCCCCATGTCTTTATACCTCACAGTTCAGAGAAGGAGAAAACTCCTCTTCTGAAAACCTTGACAACTCTTTAATCATGTGTCAAACCCTTTAAAAAAAAAAAAAAAACCGCTATGACCAATGGTATGCCATGCCCAATTGAGTCTGGGCCTGTATTACTCATCCTTGAACCAATCACTTTGGTGAAGAGATTGGTGTTGTTAAGTGGTAGTTTGGGTGAAATAAGCTTCAAACCTATGGGACATCCCTGGTGGCTCAATGGTTAAGACTCTGAGCTTCCACTGCAGGGGGCATGGGTTTGATCCCTGGTTGTCTGCCACATGGCATGGCCAGAAAAAAAATCTCAACCTTAAAACTGACATTTGAGACTAATTTCCAGCCAAACTAATGTGCCATTATTCACGAGAACAGAGTAAGTAAGTATTGTATAGAAAGAAATTAGTATAATTCTCACTAACAAATGGCAAAATCATTGTATATCTTCAGAAGTCAAAAGGGTCAACTGATAAAACATCCCAGAAATAATTAAAAATAATAAATAAGATTGTTGTTGCAATATTAACATTCACAAGGAAAAAAATAATAGTTTTCCTATTAGAAAGAATAACCAGTTAGAAAACATAATTGAAGAAAATATTTCATTTATAAAAAGTATAAAATATATTGGAATATATTTATTTAGAAATATGCAGTATTTATTTTAAAACATATGAGTTTTTATATTTAAGATGTTTCTAGCTAGAGAAACTTAGTTTTGTAAAGTTGTCTGTCCTCTTTAAAATACTGTTTTTTGGGTGTGTGTTTGATGGCAAGAGGTTTAGCAGCTGAGATAAAAGATTTAAAAGTGCATCGGATAAAATGGATTGTTATACTATCCAGAAAATTTCTAAAAACAAAACCAAAACATGTAATGGGCCTGGATGGAAGAAGAAAGCCTTTTGTCACCAGATACATAAACATAGTATAAAGCTAGAGTAATTAAAAACAATGGTGTGCTGGTGTAAAAGCAAATAAAGCAAATAGCTAAACACAAAAGAAAAATCCAGAGAAAGACTAAAGTAATGTAAAGATGGCTTAGAACATTAACACATTAAGTATGTATGTATATGTGTGTGTATATAAATCCAAGAGTTATGAATTATTCAATATATAATTAGACAATAATTAATTATTTGGGAAAAAATACAGAACCAGATCCTTATCTCACAGCTCATACTAAAATCAGTACCAAATGTAATTAAACTGTAAATTAGAGTAGGCCTTTCTATGAATGATGGGAAAACCAATCAAGAAATATGACTATATAGGTTTTAATTTTTGTATGTGAAAACAAATATATTAGCAAACAATCCTTTCCCTCTAGCTAAGAAAACTATAAAATCTGAACAAAATTTTAAGACGAAAAAACCATTTAAATCACCAGTGAGCTAATAAGTTAAAGAAAAAAAGAGGGGGAAAGAACAAACGAAAGAAAAAGGAAATCCAGAGAACTGAGAAGAGCCCGTGGAGTAGGAAATGGCAACCCACTCCAGTATTCTTGCCTGGAAAATCCCATGGACAGAGGAGCCTGGTGGGCTACAGTCCATGGGGCCACAAAGAGTTGGACAAAACTGAGCAACTGAACCTGCACACTCCCAGAGAACTGAGCTTTGCATTTGGGACTGCTTTACCCTAGGGGCATCTACCAAGTTTGGAAATTAAGCAGGAGGCTGATAAGGTGAACTGAAACTTTAAAGTCTAGTGAACTAAACTTTAAGATCTAGGGGAGGAGAAGAAGTTCAGTGCTGCCAGGGAGGGAAACCTAAACTCATAAGTTTTAGGTTGGGACTCCAAACTAAAGAGCTACATTCCATGAATAAGGGAGGTCCTAAATAGATCTTCCCCAGAAGGGACTGATTTTGTTATCTTATGATTGAATTAGGATTATTTAGGATTGTCAGTGTCCCTAGCCACCTGTCAGAAGCAAATAAAGTCTTCTCTGAAGGAAGGAAACCTTTCATGTTCAGTTCAGTCGCTCAGTAGTGTCCGACTCTTTGCAACCCCATGGACTGCAGCACGCCAGGCTTCCCTGTCCATCACCAGCTCCTGGAGCTTACTCAAACCCATGTCAATCTAGTTGGTGATGCCATCCAACCATCTCATCCTCTGTCATCCCTTTCTCCTCCCGCCTTCAGTCTTTCCCAGCATCAGGGTCTTTTCCAATGAGTTAGCTCTTTGAATCAAGTGGCCAAAGTATTGGAGTTTCAGCTTCAGCATCAGTCCTTCCAATGAATATTCAGGACTGATTTATTTTAGGATTGACTGGTTGGATCTCCTTGCAGTCAGTCCAAGGGACTTTCAAGAGTCTTCTCCAACACCACAGTTCAAAAGAGTCAGTTCTTCGGGACTCAGCTTTCTTTATAGTCCAACTCTCACATCCATACATGACTACTGGAAAAACCACAGCTTTGACTAGACGGACCTTTGTAGGCAAAATTAGTTTTTATATAGAAATTACCTCTTACTCTTTTTCAGATATAACACATCTGACACTCAGTCAAAAATAACCAGACATACAAGGAATCAAGATAGTGTAATGGAAAATCAAAAGAAACAGCAGTTGGTGTAAGGAGCCCACATGAGATTGGTAATTTCAACAGATAACAGTAAATTATAAAAACATACACAATGGAAAGTCCAGAAAAGGAAAAACTGAAATCAAGACTTCAATGAATAGGTTTAATATGAAGCTAGACAAACAGAAGAGAGAATTAGTGAGCTGAAGATAAACGTGAAAAAATATACAGAATGAAGTACGAAAAGATGAAAAGATTAACACACAGAGACAACAATGTAAGAAGCATAGGGGAACTAGGGAAAAGTTTTAACCTATATGTTAAGATTCCAAAAAGGAGAAGAGAGAGACAATAAGGGGAAAACAATATTTAAAGAGACATGAATGACAATTTTCTTAAAAAATTCTGTGAACCCAAGCCAGATGAATACACGTCATACAAGCTATGACTGTAGTAACAGTGATGAAAATAATAGCATGAGGAATAATAATGCCATCTAACATTGATTGACAGCATTTTATGCATCAGGAATTATTGTAGAATCTTTTAATTCCATTAGCATATTTAGTCCTCATTTGAGACAGATACTATTGTTATGCGTATCAGAAAACATTTTATAAGCCAGTGAGAACACTAAACCAGTGGTAATGGTAGGTTATGTTATTTTCTTTATATGCGCAGTAGACCTCACCTGCCTCTTGTTTTCCTTACATACGCATCTTTTCTCTAGTTTTGTGCCATAGTCTAAAGAGAGGAAGAGAGACAAAAACACAGAAAAAGGAGAGGGAGAGGGAAAGAGGCAAAGACAGGGAGAGGGAGAAGAGGGAAATGGGGAAAAGGAAGATCTTTGTGAAGTTGTTATCCCTAACTGCAGTTTGAGTTTTGTTTTTCTTTTTAAAAGTCATTTAGAGTTCGATGCATGATACAGGGTGCTCGAGGCTGGTGCACCGGGATGACCCAGAGGGATGGGATGGGGAGGGAGGTGGGAGGAGGGTTCTGGAAGGGGAAATCATGTACACCCATGGTGGATTCATGTCAATGTATGGCAAAACAAATACAATATTATAAAGTTAAAAAATAGATAAATAAACTAATTAAAAAAATCATTTAGAGAGAGAGAGAAAGAAAAAAGGCAATGCTATTATATAAGAGTATCATTCTGTCTTGCTGATTTCGCCTAGGTTGAGACTGGTAGGTGCTGAATTAGAGATTCTGGAAGACACATGGGGTTTCAAGCAGATGGAGAGTTTGTCTTCTGTGCTTGCCTATCAAGCCAGACTCAAAGTAAGTGCCATAATGCAATATTATTCTCCTCCCTACTCACTGCATTTGCACAAAATCAGATTCTTAAGTACCAACTCAAGACAATCACTAACTTTCCACCTGGTTATGGGAAAAAATAGAAATGGACTTTTGAGGCTCTCAGAGTACTTTTAGGAAGAAATTAATGGACAGCCCCTTAAGACTGTAATTAATTCTGCAGAGAAATTATGATGGAATTGTCCATTTAGAAATTTAAATTTTGGACTTAGATTAAAAATTTTTAAGAAGAAGAAAAAAAACAAACTTGCATAAGCAGGGATTCACTTAAAGTTCTTTTTAATCCCTTACAACTGTGGATTTAAGAGTTTTACAAAATGAGAGGAACAAAATTATGTGTAATTTTCTCATCTGCACCAGTCTCTTTTTGCCCAGTCCTTCCCAAATTTCAGCTGCTTGGCATGCCAGCCAAATCCTGGAGTGCACGTCACTTCAGAACAATCTAAATGGGCAAACCACAGAGCTCCACTTCTTTAAAATTATGCACCAACAAACTGAGAATAATCAGAGGAAACACAAAACAGATAGATTTTCATCTAAAGTGGAATTTAAGACCGGTCACAAGTAATAGATTCTCTTTCTAGGATAATCGGAGGACAAAAGGTTATTTGACTTCAACAAAATAGCAGGTCATTATTTTAACATTAGTGTCAAGCTAGAACCATGAAGACCTTTTCTGATAAAAACCCATCTATTTTTTCGTTTTGCCACCACTGTACCACCCGCTCTGTTTCAATACCTACCACCTGCTGTTGCAAATCCCAGTTTATATATGCCCGTCTCCACTATTAGGTTATGAGTTCCTTGAAAGCAGGAATCTCTTCTTCTTCATGGTTTTATTTATTTATTTTTGGCCACGTTGGGCTTTTCTCTAGTTGCGTTGAGCAGTGGCTGTTCTCTAGTCGTGGAGCTCGGCTTCTCATTGTTGTGGCTTCTCTTGCTGTGGAGCACGGGCTTTAGAACATGGGTCCAGTAGTTGGGTCACACAAGCTTAGTTGCCCCACAGCATGTGGGATCTTAATTCTCTGACCAGGGGTCAAACCCTTGTCCCTTGCATTGCAAGGTAAATTCTTAACCACTGGACCACCAGGGATACCCCTAGTGTACTATTTTTTTTTTTCCTCCTTATTTTGGCAAAGATTTCAATTACTCTCCTTTCTGGCTCATTTTCTTTCTTTCCCACAGATTCTTAGGGTAACAAAAGAAGTGAGGAAAACCATCATTGTATTGAGGATATCGAAGGTCAGAAAGCGTTTAGTTTTTTCTTTCTGTTTTTTTGAAAAATTGTTTCTTAATATTGGCTGCTAGGGGCTTCATTTCTCTGCGTTGTTTCCATAGCAGCCTAAAGTAGCAACCTGGTCTCTTAACTGTGTTGTAATTCTACTACAGTTTATGACAGTGAAAGAGACCCAGTGGCAGAATGTAGATCACATTGGATTTTCTGAGAAAATTTCAAACTGCAGGTTGGTTATTGTGTGATATCTCCTTTTTAAAATCATCTGGATTCTAGGCTTTCCCTGGGTGGCTCAGTGAGTAAAGAATCCGCCTGCAATGCAGGAGACGTAGGAGATGAGGGTTCGATACCTGGGTTGGGAAGATCCCCTGGAGAAGGAAATGGCAACCCACTCCAGTATTCTTGCCTGGAGAATCCCATGGACAGAGGAGCCTGGCGGGCTACAGTCCATGGGGTTGCACAAGAGCTGGACATGACTGAAGTGACGCAGCATGCACATGCACTCATGCATGCACAAATTCTATGTATAGGCAACAATTGCCCTAGAAAATTTCCATGCTTTGGGAAAGCTTACATAATTGCTTATGGGGATTGCAAAATCATCCCTTGATGTGAACTTAACTCAAAGAAGGAAAAATTCTACTTGAAATTTCAGGTTTTCCCTCCTGCAGAGATGGAAGCAGGGATGGGGGATATTTGCAAGCGTGGAAGAGGGAGGGTTTTGTGTAATGAGTGGAAAAAGCATTGAAGAGTTTATAAACAGTAACAGTGCATTGAGGCCACTGCATTGGAGATTTTCTGGTGGGGGATGGGGGGAAACACAAAACCATAAACTCAAGCATTTGTCCTCATTTCAGCAGAGAAGGAGATTGTCCATTTTGTGTCTTGTTCTTTTATGTTTTGAAGATTGATGTCAAAATGAAAGCACTGAGCTACTCCTGGTCTTTTCTTTCCTAATTTCTTAATTGAAAATCAACTTCTGAGGTGGCGAGATTTTGCACGTGCTACAGATGAGTTTTATTCAGAACCTCTGCGAATTGTGACTTCAGAAAATTCTTTCTCTTCTTAATTTTAAGAGAGCAATGGAAGTCTCATGGAGAAGCTTGTTACTGGAAATCAGTTTAGGAGTCTCTGATTTGGGAGAGGGTGGGTGGTTTGTGATATCGAATCCAAGGTGGGAGGGATTTTTCAAAATTATTGAAAGCAGGGTAGGTGCTGAAGATATTAAACTCTTACTATTAATAGGGGGTTTCAAGGCCAGGTACTTTGTTTTCCCAGACAGTCTTGTAGCTTGGAAAGGAGAGCATCTCTATATCCTAGTCTCCTCCTTGTGTGTATGTGTGTGTGTGTTTGCTAAACAAAAAGACAACGCCCCTTTCTCCAGATCTCCTGGATTTTACAGGTTCAGGGCGGCTTGCCCTGTGTAAGACATTAAATATGCAAGCTAGCAACAGGGCAGTTACTCTAAGGCCTTGGCCTTTGTTGGGATTAACTGTTACACCAAGAGGCAAAACAGGGCAGCAGGGTTTTTTTCACCACTGGCCTTTGCTGTTCCTGGGTGCCAGATGGCATTATATCCATGAAAAAAAAAATGCTGCAAGTTATAATGTTGACCAGCACTGTTACTTCCACTTGATCACACTGTTTGGGGCATGCTTTGATGTACAAAACACTCCTAAGATAATGAAATGCGTTGGCAGCTGGCTAATGGCTGGGAAAGTGCAAACCCTGCATTGAACTCTTCCTCCAGACTATTCAATGGCAAGGTAACGGCAGGCCGGGGCTGGACAGGGAGTAAAGAGGCTCGTTGCCAGGCAGGCCCGGGACTCCTGGGCAAGCGGCTGTGGAGTGGCTGGTATTTTTCTCCCTTCAATAGATGTGGTCTGTGCCAGCAGCAAATGAGAAATAAATCCATCAAGGCCAAGCTCAGGCTGATTTTGAAGCAGCTGCTGGAATTTGCATAAGAGCCTGATGCACACAGGTGAACAAAGTTGGACGGAAGTGGAGGTGATCTGAGAACTGTTAGTTCATGTTTCTCTACAAAGTTGGGCCTCATCTTTATGCAAAAGAAAAAAAGTCTTTTAAATTAAATTTGACTTCGCTCCCGCTAATCTTTTCACTGGCCTGATTCACTGGGAAAGTAGAGCATGCATAATTGGACAGGGAGGCGTTTGCTCCACCCCTCTCTCCCCTGATGCTACGGGCCAGCTCCACGGAGGTATACCTCAGGTGGGTACCAGCCCCGTTGGGAAGTCCTCCTGTACTTTTGGCCCCACAACCCCACCCCACCCTCCACTCATTTGCTGGCAACCAAAATTTCTTCTACCACCCAGACTTCCCCCATCTAAACAGAAACTCTGTTTCAAATGCCTCCTGATTCTCCAGTCTGTGCTCTTATCTATGTTGTTAGAACATAAACTCAGGGCAGAAACTCTCCTTTTAGACCAAAGGTCAGGAAATGACAGGCCAGCCCTGGAACCAGATCCAGCTAGCCACCTGTTTTTGTACAGCTCAGAGAGCTAAAAAGAGTTTTTATATTTTTAAAGGATTGGAAAAATCAGAGAAATAATATTTGGTGGCACGAGATCATTCTATGAAATGCAAATGTTCATGTCGAGAAGTAAAGTTTGATTGGCACCCTGCCACACGGCTCACTCACTGTATGTATGGGCTGTGGCCGCTTTTCACCACAGCTGCAAGGCTGAGCAGTTGCTTCAGAGACACTAGAACTGACCGCCAAGCCTAACATATTTACTATCTGACCCTTTACAGAAAAAGCTGGATTCCTGCCTTAAGCTTTCTGCAGAGCCACAGAGGGAGTGCTTAATATACCTTTCCGATCCTTTCTGAAGTCTGAGAGTAAGTTTAGCTGGGTGAAAAGTTCTCCACAATCCCAGTGTTTGCATCACCTTTATCTGCAAAGGTTGTTAGTGTCTCATTTGAGACACTTTCCTTCCTTTCTAGCTTCAAATGGAACCAGTTTTTGAAGCTCTTGCTAAAGCTTCCTTTCTGTACTCTTATTTCTCCACTGTCAAACCATGTGGCCTTTAAACAAATACTTCAGGTTTGAAATGTCCCCAGGGTGTCTGTTCAGCTGAAGTGGAAATCTGTGGGGGAAAGTTGGTGTGGGGGGATCTGATGATAAAGCTTCTTCTTGTGGCATTTACAGTTTGCAGACGCCTTCTGCCAGTCTACAGCCTTGGGTTCACAGCTCAAGGCTGGAAGCTTCACTGAGCCAACAGAAATGGATCTGCCCATCCCATCACTGTCTGTTTCTGCTAGGAGCTCTGCCTGTCTTAGTTTCGAAAGTGTCTTCTTCAAAAAAAGTCACTGACCATGTTTTTGGTTCCTCCTCATCCTGTTTGTCAGAGGGTTCTGGGCATGTGGTCTGTAACTTCCTACCTACTCCACTTTATCTTACAACGCTGGGACCTTCTTTTTGAACCCTGGCTTCGCAAGATTGTGGGCCACAGTGGTTCTATGTATAATACATAGAGTCTTTCTTCATGAAAAGATATAGCAGTTGGCTCTATATGGTAGATTATGGATGACTCTTTCTTGTGCTTTTCTGTGTTTCTTAAAGGGGAACATGTATTTCTTTTATAAAGAGAAAAAAAATGTTTTAAAAGGGAAAAAAAGGGAAAAGGTTTTTAAAGTACCATTTGGTAACAATTGCCACTTACTGATGAGTGTCTCAATTCCTTCCTTCTACCTCTTGAAGTGTGTGCTCAGATGTGTACAAATAGTATTTAAACCCATGAAACTAAATTGATCAACTTCATATATTATGATTTCATCAAAAAATTATGTGTGAGAGAGAATATCTGAGACTGTTGTGTTTGCGTTATAAACCAAACAAACCTGGACTTCTAGTTTCCAAGGACAATAAGTAAAAAGCTGAAAAAAAATAAACTGAAAAAGAGACCTGTAATGATTCTCATAGAATTAGCAACAGTAAGTATCTCTGTACATAGGTTTAGGGGGGATGGGTACTTTTAGTTTATGCTAAACTTGTTGAATTGTTTTAAACTTTTAATTGTGATAAAGTATTACATTTGGAATGGTAAACAATATTTGAAAATAAATTTAAAACTCTAATCCTACATATATTTTCCACAGACCCTTTGACTGTCCGTTGTCCCCACCTACATCTGTTATTAATCAGTCCCTCACTCCCACCCCCTCCCATCCTCCCACCCTGACTCTTAGACCCCTCAATCACCCTCCATGGAACATTTGAAAACTGCCAGTGTTATAGCTCATCTGGGATGGGAAAGGGAATCACACTTCCTTTATGGCTTCAGATTTTTGAGTTATGCATAGAAAACTCTCTTTACTCCAAGGTTATATTATGTATATATAGTCAGCTATGTTTTCCTCTGTTATTTGTGCTATTGTACAATTTCTAACCATCTGGAATTTATTTGTGTATAAATTGTGAAGTAGGAATCTGATGTAGGATGTTTCGATCCCACCGTTTTGTAACAAACACAAACTAAAGCTGACAGTTACAAGTGCGCATGGTAAAATCAGTTACTAACTAGTTGCTTCCAGAAGAATAAATCTTCTTGACAAATTTCTATCTGCAGTATTTGACTTGGGGAAAATTGGGCTTGATATAAAGAATGGTCATAGAGAAAAGCTAAGAGTGGCAGAAGTTTTAATTAGTAAGATCTGATAAAGATAAAGCAATGTTCTGTAAGCCATTTATGAGATTTACATGACATAAATTTTTGGTCTCAATGAAAATCATTTTTGATAAGAAAAATGGAAATGATGATAATTAGAGAAATGTTTTAAGTATGTTGTATAGCAAATTCATCAAGGAAAATTAAAATTGTTTGATTCCAGAAAATTTTCTAAGGAAAATTCATTCAGCGTTGGTAAAATCATTATTATAAAAAAAATAATTGTATTTATTTAAATATTTATTTGGGGCTTTGCTGGGCCTTGTTGCATCGAAGGCTTTTCTCTGTTTGTGGTGATCAGGGGCTAGTCTTCACTGCAGTCCGCAGGCTTCACATTGTGGTGACTTCTCTTGCCATGGAGCGCGGGCTCTAGGGCATGCAGACTGTAGTGGTTGAGGCGCGTGGGCTCAATGGTTCCGGGCTCTAGAGCACAGGCTCAATAGTTATGGTGCACAGGCTTAGCTGCTCCATGACATGTGGGATCTTCACACTCCAGGGTCAAACCTGTGTCCCTTTCACTGGCAGGCGAATTCTTCACTACTGAGCCACCAGGGAAGCCCTAAAAATCATTATTTTAAAAAAATTATTTATTGAGTGAAAAGGTTCTTGTGTTCATATCAATGGCATTAAGATGCTCCTTTTTGTGGAGATCATCCTTTATTTTTCTAAATGAGTTTCTTACTTTTCTGACACCATTTATGTAGGCCCTGATCAGTCTTTAGAACTGCTTTGAAATGAAACTTTTGCATTCACTGAATTCCCATCCTTGGGTCTAGATCTGAACTCTTAATTTCATCAGTCTGCTTGCCTGATCTGCACTGTTTTTAATTATTGTAGATTTTTTTTTTTGCTTTTTTTTAAAAATAAATTTATTTATTTTAGTTGGGGGCTAATTATTTTACAGTATTGTGGTGGGTTTTGCCATACATTGACATGAATCAGCCATGGGTTTACATGTGTTCACCATCCTGAACCCCCCTCTCACCACCTCCCTCCCCATCCCATCCCTCTGGGTCATCCCATTGCCTCAGCCCTGAGCATTTGTCTCATGCATCGCACCTGGAATGGCGTTCTGTTTCACATATGATGATATATATGTTTCAATGCTATTCTCTCAGAACGTCCCACCCTCACCTTCTCCCTCAGAGTCCATAAGACTGTTGTATGCATCTGTGTCTCTTATTCTGTCTCACATATAGGGTTATTGTTACCATCTTTCAAATTCCATATATATGCATTAGTATACTGTATTGGTGTTTTTCTTTCTGGCTTACTTCATTCTGTATAATGGGCTCCAGTTTCATCCATCTCAATAGAACTGAATTATTGTAGATTTAAAGTACTGTTGATAACTGGTGAGTAAGCTTCTTCTGCACCTCTAACAGAATTATTTTTCAACATGTTCTTAGCTGCTCTCTCACTTTTATTCTTCTAAGGAACTTTAGCATAAGTTAATTAAGTAGACCAGATATTTTTTTTAATGTATTTATCTGGCTATGTCGGGTCCTAGTTGCAGCGCTTGGGATCCTCATTGTATCATGCAGGATCTTTCGTTGTAGTGCATTGACTCTTTAGTTGTGTCATGTGGGCTCAATAGCTGTGGTGTGTGGGCTTAGTTGCTCTGTAACATGTGAGATCTTAGTTCCCTCACCAGGAAATGAACCTGTGTCTCCTGCATTGCGAGGTGAATTCTTAATCACTGGACCACCAGGGAAAGTTCTAAATAAGCCAGATTTTTAATAACTCATTGACAAGCTGCATGTTATTGTTCAGGCAATAAGTCTCATCTGACTCTTTTGTGACCCTATGGACTGGGACCCACCAGGCTCCTCCTACTGGAGTGCGTTGTTGTTTCTTTCTCCAGGGGTTCTTCCCGACCCAGGGATTGAATCTGCATCTTCTTCTTGGCAGGTGGATTCTTCACCACTGAGCCACTAGGGAATCCCTTGACAAGCTGCATGATATAGATATTTTAGCTTTAATCTCCTACTTGGATTCATTTTATATGTATTTAGATCTATTTAATCTTTGGGCTTCCCAAGTGGCACAATGGTAAAGAATCCCCTTACCAATGCAGGAGACTCAGGTTTGACCCCTGGGTCAGGAAGATCCTCTGGAGTAGCAAATGACAACCCACTCCAGTATTCTTGCCTGGAAAATTCCACAGACAGAGGAGTCTGACAGGGTACAATCCACAGGGTTGCAAAGAGTCAGACAGAACTGAGCAGACACATCTAATCTGTATATATCTTTACATCTGCATATATATATATATATATAGATATAAATGTGTGTATATATGTTTGGTTTTTAGCTCTTAAATTAATCAAATATATTTATTCTATTTTTAGTTTCAGACTTGTTTTCTTTTTTATATATTTTATTTATCTATTGGAGTATAGTTGATTTATAGTGTGTTAGTTTCAAGTGCACGGCAAAGTGACTCAGATATCCATATACATCTATTCTTTTTTTGATTCTTTTCCCTTATAGGTTATTACAAAGTATTGAGTATAGTTCCCCAGGCTTGTTTTCACATTTTGAGCCTTTAATGATCCTTTGTTGTTTATTTCATTTGAAGATAATTTTTGGTACCATATTATATTTTATCCAGTATCTGTTTATTTCCAAAAATGATAAGGCCTGAGAGCCCTAGGATCTTCAATATGAGATAATTTTGGCATCTACTTGGAAGTAAAAGTGGCAAAGGCTTGTTTTTTTTTCCCTGAAATTCAGTATGTCCTCTGGGTGTTGATGAAGGGCTAAGATGTTTAACTGCCCTTGCTAGTGGGATTTCCCTGTCTTCATTTTCTTTTCCAAAGAATAAGAATCTATTATTTATCCTGTCCTTTGCTGTGTCCTCTAAATTCTTGGATGAAATTCACAAGGAGCTTTTGAAGTCTACCTCCCCTTTGATGCGAGCTGGTGACTTGAATTTGCATTCTAATGTCTCTCCTAAGAGGAGAGCCTTAACCTTCACAGTGCTATACTTTACAGATGTGATACTAGATAACGGACAATTCTTCGAACTGTTGTTTCACTTATATACCACTTGTTTATGGTTTATTAGGGGGTTTATCATGTGACCTTTGGGTTTCTGTGGTTTTTTGTTTGTTTGTTTTTTTGCAAAACCCCTTTCATATACAAGTCATATTCCATGAAGGCAGAAATTAGGTCTAATTCTTAATTCTATTCAATGTATGAAATACACTCCCTGGTGTATAGTAGGTACCCAGAAAATATTGTTGGTTGACTGACTTGTGTTCTTTTATTTCCAAATACAACTTTTGAAAAAAGCCAGCTTATCACAATTAGCTATTTGTCTGCCCCAGATGTCATTATGGCATATCTAAAATGAATCTGACATCCCCAAGCCTTTGACTCTTCTTATTCCCAAATTCTGATTGTGTCCTCCTCACAATGTTGAAGCTCATCCTTTTTCAGTTGTTGTGATCCCTCTCTCTTCCCCACTTGCCTTAATATCCACAGAACGTGTCAATTCTACTTTACAGCATCTCTACACCTGTTCCGTTCTTATGAGTCCCACTGCCCTAGTTCAAGACATTGTTTTGTTTCTCTTGGCTGCTCATATTTCCCCCTAATCATTATCCCTTCCTTCTCTCCTCCCTCTCATTTCACCAAAATCCACTTTAATATTGCTTCTAGAACAACCAACCACTCTTGAACAAGTATGACCCCATTCCTATATGCCTGTGACTTCTTGTTGCCTCTAGAATGCAGTTCAAACCCTCCAAACTGCTTTGCATATTCTTCTTCAATGTGAAGGACCCCAATTATTATTTCCAGTTTATTCTGCCTCCTGCCATGCACGTTTGTCTCTAGCCTGGGTAGGGTACTATTGGGGCTTCCCTGGTGGCTCAATGGTAAAGAATCCACCTACCTTGTAGGAAACAGAGGTTTGATCCCTGGGTCGGGAAGATCCCCTGGAGTAGAAAATTGCAAATCAGTCCAGTATCCTTGCCTGGGAAATCCCATGGTTAGAGGAGCCTGGCAGGCTACAGTCCGTGGGATTGCAAAAGACTCGGACACAACTTAGTGGCTAAACAACAACAGTGTACTGCCATTCCGTGGACAAACCTGACCATCTCTGTTGCTGATCTTTGTCCCATCTCTGTGAGCCCTTTTCAGTTAATTGCCTCCAAGGCCTCTTCCACTGTATACTTGGCCAGCTGTGTCCTCCCTGGCTGGTCTGCCAGCTGCCCTTGGTTGTTTAACAGTCATTCATTCTCCAATCTCACTCCAAAATCACTTCACAGGACAGCCTTCCATGACCCCTTCTCAGAGAGCCTTCCCTGATTCCCATTTTTAATCTAGGTCAGATGAAATAGATCTAGGTCAGATCATAGCTCTAGTATTAAAAAGTACACACTATTATACACATATTCATGGGATTATTTGATTAAGGACTGGCTCCCCCATGTTACTTTAAACTCTGGATGAAGAGATCTGGACCACTCTGCTCACCACTGAATCACCCCTTATACCCTGCACAGGAGTACACACTAAATTCTTAATGAATGAATCTGACCCTGTCTACACAAGTCTTGGCCTGCTACTTACCCCATCTCAGAAACAATCTGAGAACCCTCATTTCGAATTCATCTCTCATCTCTTTCTAAAATATTAGTTTTCTTTTTTTTTTTTTTTTGGTGGCACAGCATACGGGATCTTAGCTGCCCAACCAGAGGTGGAACCCTCGCCCTCTGCAGTGGAAGGTCGAAGTCTTAACCACTGGACTGCCAGGGAAGTCCCAGAATTCATCTCTTTCTCTCTAATCCCAACACACTTAACCTCTTCTCCAGTAGGTGGTAGTTTCTAGAGAATAGTTATCTATCTTATCTACACCATAGACCCTGCTAAGAAGACAGAAGAATGATCAAGTTTGTGTTTAAGAAAGAGCACTAACACAAGGTTTTGTTCAAGGGAATGAGTCATAAAGGTTTGCAAATGTTGAGATATTGGTTCCATTTGAAATATTCTGAGTATTATATTATGCTTCTAATGACATCGAGTTAGGGTCAGAACCCTGTCTGAACCAGTGTCCTCCACTTATACCTCAATCTTAGGAGTCAATTCACAGATTGTGTGAGGATATTGATTAGAGTGACTGGAATGGAATATGTGATGAGTTCAGTGGGGATCCATTCCTACTAGTAGAAACCTATGCCCTGGTGCTGGTGGGTTAAGAATATCTTCTTATATTCTTTTTTTGGTCTTCTTTTGCAACCTCACTTGATAATCTTGTTAACAAATTCTAGTGGGTAATGATAACCAGGAAATGGTAGGAAGTGATGCTAACTGATCTGTGTTTATCCTATCAACTTCACCCTAGCTGAGGACCTAAACATTCATGGAAAAATTTGGCCTTTGTCTATTTAAGTCTGTTTTCACAAAAGAAAGGTGGTCCTTAAGTTTAACCAAAGTGAAAGTTGCACTGTCATGTCTGACTCTTTGTGACCCCATGAGCTATACACAGTCTATTAAATTCTCTAGGCCAGAATACTGAAGTGGGTAGCCTTTCTCTTCTCCAGGGGATTTTCCCAACCCAGAGATCGAACCCAGGTCTCCCGCATTGCAGATGGATTGTTTACCCGCTGAGCCACAAGGGAAGCCCCACGGCTGCAGGTTTATTGTTCTTAATTCTACTCACAACAAAATGAATTGTCCTGCGTTCTGCTTTCACCAACTATGTCATTTTGGACTATAGGATAATGTATTTTAAAAAGCCATCAAGAAATGTTGAGAAAATGATGTAACACAATTGGTTTTGGATTGCCACAGAGAATTTGTAGACTCTCCTGGGACCTATGCATTAATTTGAAGTCACACTAAAGAAAATGGCAAGGGACAGGAAAAGTTATACTCTAACCTGCAGCTGCCATGGAGGTAGATATCAATGGTGTGTTGCAAAGTTGCATTCTATTTTTTTCTTTTTGAACTTTTTATTTTGTATTGGGGTATAGCCGGTTAACAATGTTGTGATAGTTTCAGGTGAACAGTTAAGGTATTCAGCCATACATATACATGTATCCAAAAACAGAGACATCACTTTTTCAACAAAGATCCATCTAATCAGAGCTATGGTTTTTCCCAGTAGTCATGTACGGATGTGAGAGTTGGACCATAAAGAAGGCTGAGCGCTGAAGAATTGACGCTTTTGAACTATGGTGCTAGAGAAGACTAGAATCCTGTGGACATCAAGATCAAACCAGTCAATCCTAAAGGAAATTAACCCTGAATATTCATTGGAAGGACTGAAACTGAAGCTGAAGCTCCAATAATTTGGCCACCTGACGCGAGGAGCCAACTCATTGGAAGAGACTCTGAGGCTGGGAAAGATTGAGGACAAGAGGAGAAGAGGGGGACAGAAGATGAGATGGTTGGATGGCATCATTGATTCAATGGACGTGAGTCTGAGCAAACTCCAGGAGATAGTGAAGGACAGGGAAGCCTGGTGTGCTGTAGTCCATGGGGTCGCAAATAGTCTGACATGACTTAGTGACTGAACAAAAAGCAATTCTCCCCCAAACCTTCCTCCCATCCAGGCTGCCACATAACAATGAGCAGAGTTCCATGTGCTATACAGTAGGTCCTTAATTATATTCATTTTAAATATAGCAGTGTGTACATGACCATCCCAAACTCCCTAACTATTCCTTCCCCCTGGCAACCGTAGGTCATTCTCTTTCTGTTTTATAAGTTCATCTATATCATCTCTTTTCAGATTTCACATATAAGGGGTGTAACATGATATTTCTCCTTCTCTGTCTGACTGACTTCACTCAGTATGGCATTCTGTTTTTTCCGTAGCTTAACCATTAGAAAGGTAGGGTATGTGTATATGTGTAGGTTTTAACAACAGAAAATGTACTTATTTATCTTTCTTGCTCTTGTGAGAAAAAGTCCTAAGATATATCTTTCTGAAAGTCAGAAAAGGTATTTTCCAATCTCCATGGGTGTCAGGGATGGAAATTCCTCAATTTTGATCATAGCACCTAGTGTGTTTCTTAATTATTTCCTTGATAAAGGGAGGGCTTCCCTGGAAGATAAGGGCCAGGAGAGGTAGAAGACAAATTTCAGTGGTCTAAAAGAAAACGCTGAGATCACTGGGATTTCAGGTAACCTGCTCAAAGTGGGGGGGGGAGGGGTCAGATTCTACAAGTCAGAATGAAGGACATGAGATCATTGTCAGGTTCTGAGACTTTTGTCACGTCCAGGTTTTCTGTGGTGGTCCTTTTCCATCCCCATCAGGACCACCAGAAAAATGCTTAAAATGAAAATTATTCATGGGCAACATGTTAATATCTCCTATCAGGAAGCTTCCATAAGCCTCTTATCTGTATCCATCAGAGGGCAGACAGAACGAAAACCACAATCACAGAAAACTAACCAAACAGATCACATGGACTACAGCCTTGTCTAGCTCAGTGAAACTATGAGCTATGCTGTGTAGGGCCACCCAAGATGGACAGGTCATGGTGGAGAGTTCTGACAAAACATGGTCCACTGGAGAAGGGAATGGCAAACCACTTCAGTATTCTTGCCTTGAGAACCCTGTGAATAGTATGAGAAGGCAAAAAGGTATGACACTGAAAGATGAACTGCCCAGGTCGGTAGGTGCCCAGTATGCTACCGGAGATCAGTGGAGAAATAACTCCAGAAAGAATGAAGAGATGGAGCCAAAGCAAAAACAACATCCAGTTGTGGATGTGATGGGTGATGGAAGTAAGTCTGATGCTGTAAGGAGCAATATGGCATAGGAACCTGGAATGTTAGGTCTATGAATCAAGGCAAACTGGAAGTGATCAAACAGGAGATGGCAAGAGTGAACATCAACATTTTAGGAATCAATGAACTAAAATGGACTGGAATGGGTGAGTTTAACTTAGATGACCATTATATCTACTACTGTGGGCAAGAATCCCTTAGAAGAAATGGAGTAGCCATCATTAGTCAACAAAAGAGTTTGAAATGCAGTACTTGGATGCAATCTCAAAAATGACAGAATGATCTCTGTTCGTTTCCAAGGCAAACCATTCAATGTCACAGTAATCCAAGTTTATGCCCCGACCAGTAATGCTGAAGAAGTTGAAGTTGAATGGTTCTATGAAGACCTACAAGACCTTCTAGAACTAACACCCAAAAAAGATGTCCTCTTCATTACAGGGACTGGAATGCAAAAGTAGAAAGTCAAGAGCTACCTGGAGTAACAGGCAAATTTGGCCTTGGAGTACAAAATGAAGCAGGTCAAAGGCTAACAGAGTTTTGCCAAGAGAATGCACTGGTCATAGCAAACACCCTTTTCCAACAACACAAGAGACGGCTCTACACATGGACATCACCAGATGGTCAACACCGAAATCAGATTGATTATATTCTTTGCAGCCAAAGATGGAGAGGCTCTATACAGTCAATAAAAACAAGACTGGGAGCTGACTGTGGATTGGATCATGAACTCCTTATTGCCAAATTCAGACTTAAATTGAAGAAACTAGGGAAAACCATTAGACTATTCAGGTATGACCTAAATCAAATCCCTTATGACTATACAGTGGAAGTGACAAATAGATTCAAGGGATGAGATCTGAGGGACAGAGTGTCTAAAGAACTATGGATGGAGGTTCGTGACATTTGCAGGAGGTTCATGACATTTGCAGGAGGCAGTGATCAAGACCATCCCCAAGAAAAAGAAATGCAAGAAGGCAAAATGGTTGTCTGACAAAGGCTTACAAATAGCTGAGAAAAGAAGAGAAGCTAAAGGCAAAGGAGAAAAGGAAAGATATACCCATTTGCATACAGAGTTCTAAAGAATAGCAAGGAGAGATAAGAAAGCTTTCCTCAGCAATCAATGCAAAGAAATAGAGGACAACAATAGAATGCAAAATACTAGAGATCTCTTCAAGAAAATTAGAGATACCAAGGGAACATTTCATGCAAAGATGAGCCCAATAAAGGACAGAAATGGTATGGATCTAACAGAAGCAGAAGATATTAAGATGAGGTGGCAAGAATACACAGAAGAACTGTACAAAAAAGATCTTCACGACCCAGATAATCACAATGGTGTGATCATTCACCTAGAGCCAGGCATCTTGAAATGTGAAATCAAGTGGACCTTACAAACAAAGCTAGGGGAGGTGATAGAATTTCAGTTGAGCTATTTCAAATCCTAAAAGATGGTGCTCTAAATGTGCTGCATCCAATATGCCAGCAAGTCTGGAATACTCAGCCGTGGCCACAGGACTGGAAAAGGTCAGTTTTCATTCCAATCCCAAGGAAAGGCAATGCCAAAGAATACTCAAACTACCACACAATTGCACTCATCTCACACCCTAGCAAAGTAATGCTCAAAATTCTCCAAGCCAGGCTTCAGCAATATGTGAACCGTGAACTTCCAGATGTTCAAGCTGGTTTTAGAGAAGCCAGAGGAACCAGAGATCAAATTGCCAATATCCACTGGATCATCAAAAAAGCAAGAGAGTTCCAAAAAAATATCTATTTCTGCTTTATTGACTATGCCAAAGCCTTTGACTGTGTGGATCACAACAAACTGTGGAAAATTCTTAAAGAGATGGAAATACCAGACCACCTGACCTGCCTCCTGAGAAATCAGTATGCAGGTCAAGAAGCAACAGTTAGTACTGGACATAGAACAACAAACTGGTTCCAAATAGGAAAAGGAGTACGTCAAGGCTGTATATTGTCACCCTGCTTATTTAACTTATATGCAGAGTACGTCATGAGAAATGCTGGGCTTTATGAAGCACAAGCTGGAATCAAGATTGCTGGGAGAAATGTCAATAACCTCAGATATGCAGATGACACCACCTTATGGCAGAAAGTGAAGAAGAACTAAAGAGCCTCTTGATGAAAGTGAAAGAGGAGAGTGAAAAATTGGCTTAAGACTCAACATTCAGAAAACTAAGATCATGACATCTGGTCCCATCTCTTTATGGTAAATAGATGGGGAAGCAATGGAAACAGTGAGAGACTTTATTTTTTTAGGCTCCAAAATCACTGCAGATGGTGACTGAAGCTATGAAATTAAAGACATTTGCTCCTTGGAAGAAAAGTTACGACCAACCTAGACAGCATATTAAAAAGCAGAGACATTACTTTACCAACGAAGTCCATCTAGTCAAAGCTTTGGTTTTTCCAGTAGTCATGTATGGATGTGAGAGTTGGACTATAAAGAAAGCTGAGCACCGAAGAATTGATGCTTTTGAACTGTGGTGTTGGAGAAGACTCTTGAGAGTCCCTTGGACTGCAGGGAAATCAAACCAGTCAATCCTAAAGAAAATCAGTCCTGAATATTCATTGGAAGGACTGATGTTGAAGCTAAAACTCTAATACTTTGGCCACCTGATGTGAAGAACTGACTCATTAGAAAAGTCTCTGATGCTGGGAAAGATTGAAGGTGGGAGGAGAAGGGAATGACAGAGGATGAGATGGTTGGATGGCATCACCGATGCAATGGATGTGAGTTTGAGTAGGCTGCAGGAGTTGGTGATGGACAGGGAAGCCTGGTGTGCTGTAGTCCATGGGTTCACAAAGACTCTGGCATGACTGAGCGACTGAACTGAACTGACTGAACTGTTAAATATGGTGAATTAATTAATTCAACCAAATTTTTTTTGAGTGCCTATTCTGTACCAGGGGTTCTTCCAGAGCCTGGTGTTGAACACAGGGAAGATCTGTGCCTTTGTTGAGCTAGCATTCTAGTGGCAAAACATGCAGTGAAGTAAATAAAGAAAATCTATAGATTGTTAGATGCTGTTAAGTGCTACATGGGTGGTGAGGGAGGAGGAAGGAGAATGGACGTGTTGAAGAGGAGGGTTGCAATTTTAAATACGATCATCAAGAAATGTTTAATTGTGTTGGTGATATTTAAGTAAAGATCTGAAGGAAGGCTTAACTGTGTGGTTATTTGGAGGAAGGGTGTTTCGGGCGGAAGAATGCAAGATTCAAAGATGAATTCTAAGTTAGAAAAGTTATTTATTGACTCATGGTATCTGAAAACTCAAGATTTCAGGCATGGTTTGATGAAGGGATTGGGAAAACATATTCTTTTTCTGTTCTCTAGGTGCTGGTTTCATTCTTACATAGATTTCATTCTTACATAGGTCTTTTATAGTGGTAAGACAGTTGTGTCTTCTGTTCTTACATCCTTGTACTTCAACTCTATGGGAAGAGTAAAGGACTTTGTGTCAGCATCACCAGCAAAAATCTTGTATTGCCTCTTGCTCTGATTGGCACGTTGCTGATTTCTGAATCAATTTTTGTGATCGGAGCAAATGCTGTGTGCTGATTGTTTTATACTTGTTTTACTTGTCCCACTGGAATGGCAGGGACTGTAAAAGTAAACATGTGTCTTTTTTTTTTTTTTAAAGGAGAGTGTCGAGGGTGTTCCCCTAAGGAAAACTGGGGAATGAAGAGAAAGGTGAGTGGATTTAGAAGAGCAAAAGCAGAAGGAGTCCATTATACCTTGTCTTGAAGCTTTAATGAAATGTTTTTTTTTTTTTAATTTTTGGCTGCACCCCTTGGTGGGGGAATCAAACCCACACTTGCCTGTGTTGGGAGGTGGAGTTGTAACCACTGGATTCCTGGGTAAGTCTCCTTAAATGAAATCGTTAATAGAGCTGTAGCTATCACAAACTTGCTAGGAAAGTAACTTCATCTCTATTGAATCTCATTTCTCTTTCTCAAAAATTAAAAGATTAGACCCATCCCATGAACTTTTTCATATCTAATTTATACTAACTGTATTTCTTGAAATCTTAAATTACATTATTATAGTATGATATTACAAATATAATGTGTTAAGAAAAAGTAAAAATGGAGAATTTAGTCTTCATTATGGCTGTTGATATTTGCCGTAAGGGCCAACTTGATTGTTTTTTTTTTTGGCCATGTTGCATGTGGGGTCTTAGTTCCCCAACCAGGGATCAAACCCACGACCCTTACAGTGAAATCCCAGAGTCTTAACCACTGGACCAACAGAGAAATCCTATGAATTTTTGAGGATAGGATTAAACTACAAGGTTCTTAAAAGTTGGTGTGATCAATCCCAGATGACTTTGTACTCTGATTTACTGTTTCCTCTACTTGATAAGCTATTGGAAGAAAGAAACAAAGAAAGGGTATTATATCAGAATTCTCTGCTGGGTGAATTTCCAGCCTGGAGTTGGGGGGACTCTGTTGAAAGACTAACTCCAGGAGCATATTTAACACAGCTTTCTATATTTGAAACTGAGAATGGAGAGTCTATGCACTCATTTGTATTGGCCTTTGTGGCATTATGATAATGTGAGCATAAGATCCCCGAAAGAGAGGAAAGCCCTGTGACTCATTTCCTGAACTTTCAGGATTGCACAGCCCTTCCTTAGTGCTCGACTGGAGGGAGAACGGGCCAAAGAAGTGGCCTGTCCCCTATGTGGCCTCTTGAGCCCTAGACTCTCCTAACAGTTGGCATTTCTAACAAGAGGTCTTCATAGCTGTTTTGCCTATGAGAAATATCAGAACTCAGCATTTTATATTAAATTTGTGAATGTGTGTGTCTGACATATGGCATTGCATCATAGAGACCAGTATCTCCTTCAAGCTTTCTGCATGATTTGGGCAACACCTAAAACACCTCCGTGTACAATTTCCATGTGTCACACACAGTGCACTTAGGTAACCTGAGACCTGCCTCTGGGAATATTTTCTTGGAAATTTCCATGCACTTGAGCATAGTGCACAAAGACCATATCAGACCGAGCATATCCTTCTTCCTCTATGACAGATTCAGGGATTTATGCCCTTCTTGGCTTCCTTAACCAGATCAAGATAAATTCCTACCTGGTTTCAGGAGGTCTTCAGGGTTCCATGAAGACCATTTGCTTTATTGCAGCCAGGCTTTGTTTCAACTTGGAAGGACAATACTTCAGAAGGAAGTGGGGTCCTGTAAACTTGCTCCCCACCCATCCAAAATATTCTTCTTATTTGGTTTTTATGTGATTGGCTCATCAGAATGATATTTGTCTGTGAAATATTTTCCTAAAACAAAATATATGTAATAATTTATTATAGTACACCGTGAACACATATAGTTTCCACACTCAGAGTGTTATCATGTACTCTCAGCCAAGAGCTGACCCAGAAAACTAGACTATATGTGTTTGACCAATGGCTACTATTCTGTGCTTACTGAGTGTGTCTGCAATGTGTGTTGTTTCTTTTATTGTGGTCTCCCTTTCTGTCATTTTGTGTGTGTGTGTGTGTATGTTATTTTCATGGCTTACAGAAAAAGGAATAGCAATAGGCTGGCTGGAAAGAAAAATTGCAATAGATGTGAAAACGTAAGTCTTATCAAGAGATGAGAAGAGAAACCAGATTGCAGAGAAAATATTTGCAAGAGGCATATCTGATAAAGACTGTTATTTAGCACATGAAAAGAACCTCTAAAACTCAACAATAAGAAAATAAAAAAACCTGGTTAAACAGTGGGAAAAAGACCCAGATAGTGGGAAAAAGACCTCAGCAAAGAAGATATACAAATGGTAAATAAGCATATGGAAGGATGCTCAACACCATATTCACTAGGGAAATGAAAATCAAAACAACAATGAGATGTCACTACATACCTATTAGAATGGCAAAATCTTGAACACTGACATCAAATGCTGGTGAGGATGGAAACAACAAGAACTCGCACTCATTGCTGGTGGGAATGCAAAGTGGTTTAGCCACTTTGGAAGACAGTTTGGCAATTTCTTACAAAAGTAAATATACTCTTACCAAATGATCCAGCAATGGCACTCCTTGGTAACTACCTAAATGAGCTGAAAAATTATGTCCATACAAAAGTCTCAACAAGAATGTTTGTAGAAGCTTTATTCATAATTAGCAAAGCTTGGAAACAACCAAGATATCTTTCAGTAGGTGAATTGATAAATAACCTGTAGTATGCCTAGACGCTATGGAATATTATTTATTCAGTGTTAAAAAAAAATGAGCTATCAAGTCCTAAAATAGACTTGGAGGAAACATAAATGCATATTACTAAGTGAAAGAAGCCAAACTAAAAAGGCTACATACTATATGATTCCAACTATATGACGTTCTGGAAAAGGCAAAATCATAGACAAGATAAAAAAGATCAGAGAGGAGGGAGGGGTGTGTGGTCCTGAGCACCAAGGATTTGGGGGCAGTAAAACTATTTTGTATGACACTAGAATGGTGGATGTGTGTTGTTATACATTTGTTCAGACCCCTAGAATGTCCACCACTAAGAATGAACCCTGTTGTAAACGGTGGGCTTTGAGTGATAACGATGTATCGGTGTAGGTTCGTGGATTGGAACAGTTCATGGGAGATGACAGTGGAGGAAGCTGTGCCTGTCTTTCTTAGGACAGGGAGTATATGGGAAATCTCTATACTTTGCACTCAATTTGCTGAGACCCTAAAATTGCTCTAAAAATAAAGTCTATTAAAAATGCAAGTGGTGGTCCAGTGGTTAAGAATCCACTTGCCAATGCAGGAGACACAGGTTCGATCCCTGGTCTAGGAAGGTCCCACATGCCGCAGGACAACTGAGTCCATGTGCCGCAACTACTAAGCCCACACTCTAGAGCCCAGGAGCCACAACTACTGAGCTCGTGTGTTGCAACTACTGAACCTGCACACCTAGAGCCTACGGTCTGCAGCGAAAGAAGCTACCACGAGAAGCTGGCCATCCGCACACAGAGGAAACCTGTGTGCAGCAACGAAGACCCAGCACAGCTAACAATGAAGAAGAATTAAAAAGTTTTAAAGATATGCCATTTGTATGGATTTTTGTGGTGCCTTCTTGTGGAAATTCTTTGATATGATAAAGGGTGTCATCACCACATCCTAGAAAGACTAACACTCAGCTCCACGGGAGAGGAAAGGAGAAGGAAAGAGGAAAGCAGCTATGGTGACAAGGCCTGACTCCAGCAGGCACGAGGAGATGGACAGTGCTTCTCGGTAAGGACTGTGCAGTGTCTGTAAGGACTGTGCAGTGTCTGCCTGTTGAGAGCCATTCAGATAGCAGGTTAAGCTTTCCCAGTCTCACCCTATGCCTGAGTCTCTTCTTCCAACAAGCCCAAGGAAGGAAAGTGGAGATGTATGCTTCTCACTCTGAGTTTCCAAAAGGCTTTCATGGGAGATCGTTCCCCTCCCTTATCAGAGCTGGGCTGTATCGAGTCCTGCCTTATCTGGGAGGACAGCTCAATTGCAGCTGAAACTGTTTTCCCAGCACAGCTGCTGTAGCCACAAGGGCCCACTCCCCTGCTCTTCCCCCGCTGCCTCTTTCTAGCTGGACAAGGAGGAGGGTGTACTGAGTGACTTCAGCTAATAATTATGGTGACTGCCAGCATATAATGATTGCACATGTTGTGCCAGGCAGAACGCTAAGTGTTTTATATGGGTTGTCTCAATCTCAGAAGAATAACAGCCAGTAGCACTTAGTAAATGTCAGGCACTGTTCAGACATATTATCCTGATTCACTTCTATGAGAACCCTAAAGAGGAGGCTCCATTACCTTTCCTGTTTGACAGATGAGGAAACTAAAGCTTAGAGAAACTGTGTCACTTGCCCAGTGTCACATAGCCGCTGAGTGGTGGTAGCCAGTAATCAAATTCGAGGGCTCTAGAACTGTCTTTTAATTTATAATTGTGCAGAGTTGTTCCACTACAATTTTATTCTCTCTAAAATATTTTCTAAAAATAAAAGAATCCCTGGTATGACCACGGGCACATGTGTTTTTCCCCTGCTTTTGTGTTCCACATGATCTTGGCTAGTGAGAGCTAGTGTAACAAACTCTACCACACATGCTTAATTAATCAGCCCAGGTGATTGTGTCCCACTCTGATTGTGAAAGTCCAGAAGAGAAGCAAACCCAAAATTCGATACACAACCAGGATCACTATTAGTATGCTAAACGCCGTTTAGATCTATTTCTGCTTGTTCCTCGTGTTTATTCCTCCCAGGTGTAAGGGTGTCTTCTTTAGCTTCATTCTTACGTGCTTTATCCTGTAGTCACTTCTCTTTTCATTTTCCATCTGAGCTAGTTTGAACTTGCCGGCCTCTAATTTTAGGCCTTTCACCCTCGCATCCAAATCACTTCTGCCAGAAACACACTACTGCCAGAATGTTCCTTGTAAAGGACCAGAACTTCTGGATAGTAATCTTCATGGTTGGACCCAGGTTTTCCTTTCCAGCCAAACCTTCTACGGCTCCCCAACTTGTCCCCTAAGACCAGCCACACACAATCACTTGCTATCCTCCCAAGTCACCCTTCCTAACTGTGCCTCTGCTCAGATTTCCCCTCTGCCCAAAGCATTCAGGTCCCACAGGGTGGTCCTTTCCATCCTCAGTGCTAAAGCCAAGCTATGCTATTCCAATTTCTCCAGCCTCTTTTCTCTGAAATCATGGAACCTTGGACACAACTTAATCTTAGTGCAATAGGTGCACATTTCAACTAACAGTTTTTCTTTTCTACTGACCAATTTAATTTACATTTTGAACTCTCTGCCTCTTGTTGGATACATGGTAAAGCGGTGTACTTCTCCCATCTCTTCTCTGGGGTTATGTCTAAACCCATGTGAGTTCATATGGCTCATGTAAACCAGAGCACTTAAGTTGGGGAGTGTGGTCTTGGCCATCACCTCTTCCTGCTGGCCTCCACTTGATGCCTGATGTCCTCTGGCTATCAGCCCAGACAGGTGGCTATGATATCACTCTCCCTCCCATCTTTGAAGGCCTCTCAGGTTTAGTAAATGCCCTGTTTTGGTGCCCTTTTTCTTGGGCATGCAGACATGTATGTTCCTAGGCTGTGCTAGGCAATGGGAAAGTTTAGGGTGCCAAGGCCTGCGTCTTTCTAGATCACTCTCAGAAACATGAGCCCATTCTGTTAACTCAGTGAGGCTTTCCTAGCTACAGCTTGCATTTCTTCTGTGGGGTCTGAATGCTCCTCCTGGGCTCCCTGAGAGACTGAAACATAAATTGTTCCATTCCTGGAGCTCTCAGTTACATGTGGGAGCCCTGTCATTTGGTCTTTCCCTGTCCATGGGCCCTTCTTGCAGTCCTGGTTACATGTAAGTTCTCCTGTGTTTATTCTGACTCTTCTTCCTCCCCACACTCGGAGGAAATGTTATTCAACAGTCGGCAAGTTGGGTGGAGGGTGGGAGGAGGGTGTGGGAAGTCTAGCTCTAACCCCATCCTGTCTCTATGTCCTCAGGCCTAGCCTTTTGAAACTCAAAAACTTTTACCCTGTGTTTTGCTATCACAGCCTTTTGCAACGAATCCCATAATGCTAAAGTGGGGCAAAACCTGGGGGTTCTAGAGATAAATCTTTATCTCACTGTCATGGTATTCATCTTATTATTTGGATAATAGTATTCATTACATTAAAGGAAAACTTCTACCTTTCCTTTATGATACCTTCTAAGTCATGGCAAAACCCCAGAGAAAATATGAAGGAAGTACCTGGATTTGCCTGAGCTTAGTATCTATCAACAGGCAGAAGGAAGGTTCAAAATGTAAAAATTTTTTTGTACTTAATTTTACTTTATTTTATTTTCTTCCAGTTGTATAGAGATAGAACTGACATACAACACTGTGTAAGTTTAAGGTGTATAGCATAATGACTCAACATATGTATACATTGCAAAATGATAGGATTTACTCTCTTAATAACTTTCAAATATTCAAAGTGTAAATTAAATTGAGCAATAGAAAAAAAAATACATGAGTTGAAATGTATACCTAGTACACTAAGACCAAGGTATGTCTGGGGTCCCCTGAAGGCCCAGGGAAGGAGAGAGAGTAGGAACTCGGTGTCTGGTGAATGAATTAAGCAATTAAATGATTAATGCTAACAGATTTTGTTTCTCCAGTGCCCACCACACGCCAGGTACAAGCTAGCCTTCTCAACAATCTTACAACATTTCCCTTATTTATACTTGAGGAAAGCAATATAGCTCAGAAAGGCAACATATTTCATTCTGGATCGAACAGCTAATGAGCAGTAAATACAGAATTCTGACCCAAATCTATTTGATCCCAAATCCTGAATTCTTTCCTGTGGGCACACTATGTAATCAAATTTACTTAACCTTTGAGGTGCTTACAGGTGCAAAATCCCATATGAAATGTATATATATATATGCATATATATACAGATGCATATATCATATATATGTATATATGGTGAAGTCTCTTGCTTTCTAAGAAATTAAATGCACTTTCCAACCACTGGAAAGGATTGTTTAAAAATATTCTTTTGCTCTGCTATTCTTAGAATTTTTTTGTGTTGTTATTTTCTGGGAAGCTTATTGATCCTGCTAATATTTACTGCCTCACTTATTAATAACAGGAGGAAGCAATGTCACCAGTTTACACTTGGAATCTTAACATTTGCAACTGTGGTATATTTCCATTAAATGATGTATTTATCATTTACACCATTTAGATGTTGGTGAGGATGAAGAAAAAAATGTTTGTGTGAGTTACATGGGGATAAATGTTTTCTTTTTGCACTGCCTGGCAAGATGGTGGCAGTACTTTTTACAAATAAGATATGTAATTGTGTGTCTATTCCAAGCAGCTTGTTTATATTTTCCCTCAGGGTTTGACTTTCTTAGATGTCTAAAACACTCTGAGGGGAGGGAGGGAATGCCATAAATTTTTACAAACAGACATTGTCCTTGTTTCCCAGGCAAATTCAATGCACCTTCTGTTGGGTAATTGGAATCCAAGAAGTAACATGGAGTGTTTTAACAAAATGTGAATGAGCTGTATTTATAATGAAACGACAGAGATTTGGAAACCCAAACTATTTATGTGAGAGAAAGTGATTAAAAAGACACAGTGAGAGATCAGAGTGTATTGACTCAGTTGCAGAATTTGGCATTTAACAGAGTAAACATAGGTGAATGTGAGTAAATATTTCCAGAAGATGGGTCCCACAGCCTTTCTATTTCTGGGGTAGCATCCCACTGCATTTTGCTGGTGTTGCATTCTCTTTTGGGAAATGGTGGTGGTTATAAACTGTACTGTTAAAAATGGGCTGTAAATAAAAAGTGCATCTCAGAGTGGCTCTTTTTCTCTTTCTATTTTGGGTTAAGTTGATCAGAAAGAGATCTTGGGGAAGCTGTGAATAAGCTTCATGTTACTTTTTTTGGTGCAGTAATGGCCCCTTTTGCAAACAGCCATGTGTCCATGTGTCTGTAATTGTGTCTTTAGAACATCTGAGCTTCTACTCACTTATAAATGCACTCCCTTCATATTTGAGACCATTGTCCCAAGCAGTGCCAAGAACCAAAGGCAAAGGCCAGATACCACGTTGCTAGGAGAACCAGGTGACAGGGTTGGGCTGTGCAGTGTGGTGGGAGGAAGAGAGAAATGCAGCTGGTAATGTCAAAAGCCTGGTGAGATTTCCATTTCCTTTGCTGTTCATTTTAGAAACAATTGTTTGATGACTGTTTATTCATATGAAGATATAAATATGGCTGCCGCCCTCCCTCTCTTCTCCCAAGTCATTCATTCCAGTTTTCAGCTTTACTGACTGTTTGTCATATCTCTCAAAATTCTCAGGTTACTGTTTCTGCCATGTGAGAAGAGTGTTTTTCAACCTTTGGGGAGTCACATACCTCGGAGAATCCCGTGAATGGCAGGACCTTTTTCCTAATTCACACATAGTCAGAATATTAGGGGTTCAGAGATCCTCAGAAGTTCATCAATGGATCCCTGGTTAAACTCACCATCCCCTGTGACTTCCTTTCCCCATTTATCTGTAATGCCACACCCTGGCTTCTTGTCCTTTTTTATTTTATAAATATTTATTTATTTATTTAGGGCTGCAGCAGGTCTCAGTGCGGCAGGCAGGGTCTTGGGTTGTGGTGTGCCAGCTCTCTAGTTGAGGTGCCCAGGCTTAGGTGCTCTGCAGCGTGCGGGATCTTAGTTCTCCAGTTAGGGATCGAACCTGGATCCCCTGCATTGAGAGGCGGATTCTTAACCACTGGACCACCAGGGAAATCCCTTCTTGTCCTGTTATAACACCTTTCATTTGCAGCGTGGCGAATTGCTCTGTTTCTAGTGTTGGTTGAACAAAGGTGTGTTGTTTCTCTTGTATCATAGGAGAGCAAGTGGTGTAAGTTTATCCAGTTCCACACTCCTTTAGTATGAATCTTTTCCCCATGTTATTCTGGAAGTGGTGTCTAATGCATTCTTCTTTCTGCCTATGATGATGATACATAACAGTATAAAATGATTATTGAGTTGAAATGTTAAGACATCTTGTATATGACTATCTGTACTTGTGAATATGGACTCTCTTGAATTCAAAGTACTTACACTTATTTACAATATGACATCCCCGTCTGATGGAGTCTTTGATGGTAGAGCTAAATACAGTTAACTGGTTCCCACGGAAATCCAATCTCTGATTAGACAATAGGTCTTGAACTGCTGGAAAAAAGCTAAATGTGTTTCTGAAACTACAATACATCCGAAAAATAATGTAGATTTTTCAGGATTGTGTGTCCATCCACTCCTATTTGGAAAGTGGAGATTTATGAGGCTAAAATCTTCTAAGAAATTGTTTTTCAGTTGCTAATTATAAATGAAAAAGAATTCTAGTCTTAGGCAGAATATTGCCTCTCCTCCCCACCCCACACCCAAGAAGACATCCATACCCTAATCTCCCAAACCTGTAAATATGATCAAAGGGACTTTGCAAATGTGATTAAGTTTAAAGACTTTGAAGTAGGGAGATTTCCAGTTGGGCCCAGTCTAATTACCTGAATTCCTTATACCTGGAGAATCTTTCCAGGCTATGATTAGAGAAAGAGATGTGGTAGCAGAAGCAGGGTTACAAAGATGCTATACCACTGGCTCTGAAGATGGAAGAAAGAGGCTCCAAGCCAAAGAACACGGATGCCCGCTCAAAGCCGAAAAGGCAAGAAAATGGATTCTTTCCTAAAGCCCTCAGAAAGGAGCCCAACCTGGTTGACATCCTGACTTTAGCCCAATGAGACCTGTGCCAAACTTCTGACCTTCCAAACTAGAAAATGATGAATTTGTGTTGTTTCAGTCCACTAAGTTTACGGTAATTTGTTGCAGCAGCAAGGGAAAGCCCATACAGTTCTGTTGTTACAATTGTACAATAGTGGAAAAATATACAATTAATGTAAATATGCAAAAGTTTAAAAATTGTTATGTGATTTATGAACTCTTGGGTCTCAGAGTGAGAAACACTGCTGTATTTAACTTTTTAAGAAGTCGGTAAGGGGATCCATAGATTTTCTTCATGTGTGCTCTTATTGGGTGGTTTGTAAATTCTTTAATTTAGTGCTTTAAATTTGGTGAGCTCATTTTGGGAAACAGACATCTTTTCCTTATATTGAGCCACCTTCCCTTATATTGTTCGAACTTCTCGTCTCTCAGCACTCGGCTACCAAATAATAACCTATGAATGATGTATCGTGGTATCTAGTGATGTTTTAGTAATAAGTAATACATTTTTTAGTAATAGGTAATAAGATCTTAGCAATGCATTCTATAGTCACCAGAAGCTCTGCATTCCTTTTTTTGCATGATTCACATTTACTCTGTTTAGGATGAAATAGCAGTTTGGTTAAGCTGCAGTGATATTTTTTTAATCTAATACAAATTTAACTAGCTGTTGTTAGTAATATCTTGAAATGTAATTGTGTTATCTCTAGGAATAGCTCATTTGTACAAGAGGGAAAATATGCACCTCTTTCAGATAATATTGTTGTCTCATCTCTGTCAAAATTTATTGATAAATTTATTTTAAGAAAGAGGCGAAAGAGAGAGAAGGAGAGAGAAAGACAGAGAGACTAAGAGAGGATCTTGACAGGCCATCTTTTTCTTCAGGCATAAATGTATCTAAGAGACTCTGAACAGATAAATATCTATCCTAGGGATGGAAATGGAATTTTTTTCCCCCTAAGGGAGCCCTAAATATGTTTCAGCTAGTTCCTTTGCATGCGTCATTTACATTGATTTCCATGAACCATTCCTGGGTCTCTATTCTCCATATAACCCTCGACTTAACAAGATCTCTCTCTCCCCCCTGCTCCCCCTTCCCTCTCTCTTCCCCCTGTTTATCATTCATTCCATTCATATTGAATGTCTACTCTGGGAATGACTCTGTGAAGGCATCATGGGAATCTCTGAGAAATAAATGCAGAGTCTCACCCACAACAATTTACAGTCTTCTGGGGGAGACCATGGGCCTAGGGAAAGGTGAAATGACAAGAGATGTTTATAAGGTGTCATGCAAGGCAGTGTCAGTGGAGGATAATAATAGCTGAAAGCATGGGTCATGGTGATGGCAGAAGCAGCATCTGAGTGCCCCACTAATGTCAGGCTCCTTGTTTATCTTTTCTCTCTTTATCCTCAACAAACTTTTGAAAGAGATTATCCCCATTTAAGTAATTATGGAACACTGAACTCAGTATTCCCACTGACTCAGGTTCACTTGAGTTGAAAATTCAACTTCATCTCATTGGGACACACTGTCATTGATGTGCCAACATAGAAAGAAGTGTTGCCTGTGGATCTCAAGTCTTCCTGGAGGACGTGACTCATTTATCAAGCATCTGCTACTTGCCAGGCACTTGCTAGATCTATTCTCTCATTTGAAGAATGAGAAAAGTGGGCCCTAGACAGGTTCAGTAACTTGCCCAAAGGCACGTTCTAGGTGAGTGATAAAGCCAGGATGTGGACCCAAGTGGGCTGATTCCCAACACAACATTGTCTGCTCTGCACCGGGCTGGGTTTTATAAGCTACTGCTGGACAGGACAGGAGGTCTTTGCACTCCTTTCAGCATGACATGGAAAGAAAACAAATTCAACAAGTTGTTTCATGAAGTGTGATAAGTACTTTGATGGGGAAGTAGAAATGCCGTGGGGACACAGGAGGAAAGAGTTTCTAACCTGAACAAGAAAAAAATAAATTCTTCCCCAAGGAAATCATAGTTAAGCTGAACCCTGAGGAAGGAGTAGAAGATAACCAGATAAGGAGGATGGGGGCATGTCCACAGAATCATAGTCCCCAGCCTTCAATCAGCGATTGCTTCAGAAATAAGTCAGCTGCGTGTACCAACCTCTTTACGTAGGTAGCCACTAGGTTCATGCCCCAACTGCATTTAGATCTTGACTCAGATGTCACGTCTCCTTTAAGGTCTTCCCTAACCACCCTACTTAAAATGATACTACAGCCCCAAACCTTCCCAATCTCTTTCCATGGCATCTGTTTTCCTCTATGGCATCTATATAACTTACCACATCTTGTTTATTCATTCCTTTTGATTGCCTATTTCTTCCCATTGGGATACATGCTTTATGCAGGCAGATTTTTTTTTTTTTTCACTGTGTTTTGTTCATGGGTGAGACTTAAGAACCTAGAACAGCGCTTATAACATGGTGGGCTCTCAATAAATACTTACTGAATGCACGTTGAGATATTTACTTGTTCCTGATTTAATGACCACTGTGTCCTGTGAATCAGAGAAGCTCACTCAGGCGCTCTTGCTGAAATCTTCCTGATGCCCCTAGTGTGCCATGCTCTATTCCAAATAGCTTGGGAGCCGCCAGGCAGTGTGGTCGGCGGGCACCTTTCAGCAGGGTGCTCCTTGTTCCACAAAGTCTACATACAGATCACTCACAGAATTTTCTCTAACTTTGTGTGGAGCCGAGAATCTTAGTGTTCGTTTCCACCCATCGCCTGACCACTCTCCTTTCCATTTTCTTCCTCTGCAGAAACTTGTTTCTAGATCTCTTCGCCTCGTTAGTCCCCTGAAGCTCACCCCTGGGAAACATTTCTGTGCCATGATGTTTATTAGACCAAAATTTAACATTGCCCTTTCTTATTTTCACTTATCTAGTAAGACCTTTGACTTTTGGTGACTAAAAATGTTTACATTTAAAAGAGTGTACTATCAACAATATTTGGCATAGCAGAATTACCAAATAGATCCTGTTTTGTCTAAGTTTACAGCTTCTATTATTTTCTCAGCTAGGCTGGTTTACTTTACAAACATGGGCTGACAGTTTCTTGTCCTTTTCTGTCCAGGTGGAGGAATTCAAGCAGGGAACCCAAAGCCTGTGTGCAGAGAGCTCATGATTGCAAAGGAATCCAAAGACCTTAGAGATTAGAGTTACTCATTTTATGAGAGAAACAGAGAGAGACATAGAAAGTATCCAAATGTAACAAGTACTGTTTAGTAGTTGTCTGACCAGGAAACTGCAGAACAAAGCTATTACTCCTTTACCATTCCTGCATGGAAGTTTCACAGAGGTTTGGAATTTTGTTGCTCTGGTGATGTACTAACTAATGTGAAAAGATTTTGATTATAGTTACTGTGTGACCTTTGGGGATGGTTTGTAGAATCACTGGTTAACTAGGTCAACTCTATCCATATGGTATCATTATGGTCATTATGCTGAAAGAGGAATAGCAAACTAGAAATCAAAGCTAGAAAGAAAAGTATGAGGTATCATTTAGTCTCTGACTGCCTGAGGTGACCTGAGCTTCTGCAGAGTGGTAGCCATACCTAGAATAGGCGGAGAAGGCCAGGGTCAGAATAGCAAACTTCTTCCTGCTACTACTTCCCTACTAACCTCGTTCCAGATCTTGGATATAAAACAAGCTTGGTTTTCAATTTTCCCAGCTGCAGAAGCATCAACTTAAGGCTCCTTTTAGGTGGTCTGCCTCTTGTTTCTCCAATATTAATTCAGAAAAAAGCAGAAGATCATTTATAAGTCTTTTAATCAACCCATTAGATGTTTTCCTTGGTATCTGAACAGACAATTACCACGAATTCCTGAAGGCCACAAACACAATTCCGAACAAAATATTGAAGCCAGTTTCAGGTTTCATAACTTGAATTTGGGGATAATTGTTTCCATGTGTTTCCTGCTGATGAATCAACCTATAGTCGTTTAATAGGTTGATTTAATTTTTTTTTTTTCTTTTCACAGTTTTGTTTTTCTATCACATATGTGTTTCTCTTTATCCCACATGAAATATTCCGTTCTCCAAGAGAAATTCATGAATGGGAAAGAAGAGAGGACAAAGCAATGAAGTGCTGAGCATGGAGTCAGTTGGGGCAAATCCTAAGGCTCTTCACACATGAAGGCACAACAAGGGTGGAGTGTGTGCCTGGTGGGAGCACATGGTGGCTGAGTCATGTGGGGACTAGGGTTCCACACTGGGATCAGAAGCTGTTGGCAGATTGGCAAGAGTTTATCTGTGAGTGTTTTCTGAGGTCACTGGGAGGCCTAAACCACGCCCTCTAATCATACAACAATATCACATCCCATGACTCAACTTTTAAGACTCCTTTTGATTCATGGTCCTTATTGCCCCATAAAGATCATTTCCTGAACTGTTTATAGTTTAGAAAAAGACATGCAAGAAGGTTGAATAGTACAAGGTAGCTTCTAGAGTTAGTTACTTCATTCAGTATCCACATACGGAATATCTGATATGTATTGCCCCTGGTTTTAGTAACTAGAGATAGTAATGGGTCCCTTATCCATGAAGCTTACATTCTAGTGGTGGGTGGGGAGTGGTGCAAATGGACATTCAGCAGATAAGCCAATAAACAAATATGGTGATTTCTGATGGCAATGTTTACCAAGGAAATAGACCTGGGAGTTATGATTGCAAGTGATGAGAATGAGGTGGAGGTGGGGGAATTCCAGGCAGAGGGAACCGAACATGGAAAAACACAGCAGCAGACAACAGTGACTTCCATCCTTGCTTCATCAGCCTCAAAGTGTTTCTGGGAACAGTGACAGATGTTCTGATACCACCAAGGGGCAGGGCCCTACTGTCAGTTGTTTCACATCAAGGGAAGTACAAGCGCCCCAGGCAGCCTGGCCTCAACTAAGGACAAAGAAGACCATGGAAAGAGGTCAATGGAAATTCACCCGTGTCGGCTTCTTCATTTTACTATTTCACCTCTGCTTTTAGCTCTAGCCACTTCAGAAAAAAAAAACCTCTTCTTTAGGGCAGCTGCATACACAGTCTCCAGGGAAATGCTGAATAAAAGTGTTTGAGGAACTTGTGTAAATAATTGTGTGAAGTGATACCGTAATTACACTGGGTTTAGGTAAAATGCTTCATTAGGGGGTGATGAGCTAGAGTCCATTAAGCCAATGATCTCAATGGGGGTGATCCTTCCTCACCCACAGGGGACATCTGGCAAAAACTGAAGATAATTTTAACTCACAACTTGAGATATCAGGTATCTAGTGAGTAGAGGCCAGAGATGTTGCTAAACGCTCAACAGTGTACTGGCTACTCCCCACAACAAAGGATTGCCTGATCCTGCACTAAGTGCTGAATTGGGGTTGTTCTAGTTCTTCTTACTACCGTGAATTTAAGCCTCCACACCAGTCTTCCAGTGTTTCAGGGCACAGAGGAGGTTAGGCACTTCTGAAAATTGCTAGTCTTCTAGATCCGTCATGTGTGCGTGCTCAGTCGCTTCAGTCATGTCTGCCTCTTTGGGATCCTATGGACCATAGCCTGCAAGGCTCCTCGGTCCATGGGATTCTCCAGGCAAAAATACTGGAGTGGGTTGCTGTGCCCTCCTCCAGGGGATCTTCCCGACCCAGGGATAGAACCTACATCTCTTAAGTCTCCTGAATTGGCAGGCGGGTTCTTTACCACTAATGCCACCTAGGAAGTCATCATTGGGGTTCCAATCCCAGCTCTGCATCTTACTAGATGTGTAACTAAATGCATATATGAGACCTTGGCAAGTCACTTAATTTCTGCATTTCTGTTTCTTTTAGTTGTCAGATGGAGATAATGCAAGTCATAAAGTGACTTTGAGGAAAAAGTAAAGTGATGTATTTGATTATTAATGAAGTCTGGCATACAATGATTGCTCAATACATGTTAAATATTTTGTGTGTGTGTGTGTGTGTGTTGCAGTTGCCTGGTTTCTGGGCATGTGATTGGTAAATATCAAGAGAGTAGTGTGGGGATCACTTACTCAGTATATACCATCCCCCAGTTCAATTCCACCCCTTCATTGATTAGCTGCTTCATGCCAGGCATTCTGCTGGGGATTTAGGGATGGAAGGCAAATATGAAGTAGATAGACATTGTGAAAGTTTTCTCCTTGGGTGCAGCTACATGATGACCCCGGAGAAAATCAGTAGACATATTTGTCTTTCCCTTGAAAAGAGACCTGATGTTTTAAAGCCTTGCTAAAACAGCTTGTCTATTTGAAGTGTGTGTGTGTCATTTCACCACTAGCTGCTGCAGCTAACCCTGAAGCATTATTCAAACTGAACTTTAATTATCTTTGGTATCTGCCAGAAGCCTTATTGGAGAGTTTTTAGGGACAAATCCCTAAGTGAGTGTATTAGTCAGGGTCCTCTAGAGAAAAAAGAACCAACAGGATGTGCGTACATGTAGAAAGAGATTTATTTCAAGGAATTGACTCCCATGGTTATGGAGGTTAGCAAGTCTAAAGTCTGCAGAGTAAGCTGACAGGCTGGAGATTCAGAAACAGCCACTGTTGCAGATGAGGTCCAAAGACTACCTGTTGTCAGAAATGCTTCTTCTTTGGGGAGGGTCAGTCTTTTGTTCTAGTTGGGCCTTCACCTGATTAGATGAGGCCCACCAAGGGTAATCTGTTTCACTTAAAACCCATCATTGAAAATGGCCATCTCGTTCAAAGACACCCTTACAGAAAAATCCAAAATAATTTTTGACCGCATATTTGGCCATCACAGCCCAGCCAAACTGACACAAAGAATTAACTCTCGCAGTCAAGAAGGCAGTGTGGTCCAATACTGGTCCAGGAAGTGTTTGAAACCACCTAGGTTTCAAAAGCATTGCTACCTCTTAAGTGTCTCTGTCAGAGGTACGCTTGGAGGAATAGGCCAAGTGGCAAAACTGGTTTTTCAATTGCACATGTTATCTGGCAGAAGAAACCTCACCACAAAAAGTGCCAGCTCCCTTTTTCTAGAACACTGGAGAGCCTCTGGTTTTCTCATTGGCAGATCAAGATCCCACCTTTTATTAATGTCATTCTACATGGCATTTTTTCTGTGATTTTTTCATAGCTGGAAAGGAACAAATCTTTGTGTTTGGATAGTTTTCTTAGATTCTGCCATCTTTTCGAAGCTTATTGATATGGATAAGTTGAAACCTCATTGTCATATTTGTATCTTTTACTCTCTTAGAATAGTGATTTAAGAGGCTCAACCCTTACAGGAAATTTCTCCGAGGAAACTGAGCAGAGATATGAAAAATAAATTGTCATTTGTTTATAATCAAATTCATTCCTCTTTAATAAATTTTGCATTAGAAGCTGCCAAATCTAGTCTCAGCTTCCTGTTTCTCCTGCAACCTGGATACAAAAGTGTTTCATTCAACCACCCCTCCTAGTGATTGACTCCTTGCCAGGAACTCCCAGCATGCACTGCCATCTGTTCACCTCTCAGCTGCTTGAATCCACTCCCCTTTCTAAATTAATTCTAAAATCTTTTCTTCCAAATGCCAGTCCTTTGCCCAGTATTTTTAGGCAACAGCTTACTCCAGCTTAAGACAAAGTATCGGGATCCATCCAGTACTCTTTAGGAGGAAACAAGAGCAACACAGCAAAGAAACCAAACGTGTCTCAACGTATGTATAGCTCAAATAAGTTGCTTAAAAACAGTGCTGCAATCTTGAAGTGTGTATCCCTAACAGAATATCTGAGTCTAATTAGGTTCTTTGCTACGAGATTTGAACCGAACGACCTTTCAGAGCCAAATCCTGTTTTTTCTCTTCTTCAACTGCTGCTGGATCATCCAGGCACAAGAGTCCTTAGCACAAGCCTTTGGGGGAGAAACACTCCCAGATCAATAGTTATTCTGGTAGAAAGTAACACAACATTGTAGAGCAACTATACTCCAATAAAATTAATCAAAAAGAATAAAGTTATTCTTTATTTTTAAATAGTTAAAATAGTTCTTGTTTATCTTTCTTCCTACTTGGCTCTTGGGTAGAATTAGCCACTTAACTGTTATGTGGGACATTTCTTATGAACACCTCTTTGGAAATTAGGAAAGACTGGATTCAAGGATGGAGAAGGAAATGGCACCCCACTCCAGTATTCTTGCCCAGAGAATCCCATGGACAGAGGAGCCTGGTGGGCTGCTGTCCATGGCGTCACACAGAGTCGGACACGACTGAAGTGACTTAGCGTGCATGCATGCATTGGAGAAGGAAATGGCAACCCACTCCAGTGTTCTTGCCTGGAGAATCCCAGGGACAGAGGAGCCTGGTAGGCTGCCGTCTGTGGGGTCGCCCAGAGTCGGACACAACCGAAGTGACTCAGCAGCAGCAGCAGGATTCAAGGAGGAGGAGAAGATGGAGGGAAAACCTATCTCTTCTCAAATATTTCTCTATCCTTTGAAGATGCCATGTGAATAAAGGAGTGAGAGAAAAGATACGTGGTTGCAGGAGGTAACCTTGAGAAAATCCAAGTGTATTTATTTGCTAGGACTGCCATAACAAAGTAGCTGGTTTAAACAACAGACCTGGAGACTAAAGTCCAAGGTGAAGGTGCTAACAGGGTTGACTTCTAAGGGCAGTGGGGCTTCCCTGGTGGCTCAGCAGTAAAGAATCTGCATGCCAATGCAGGAGATGCCAGTTTGATCCTTGGGTTGGGAAGATTCCCTAGAGAAGGAAATGGCAACTCACTCCAGTATTCTTGCCTGAGAAATCCCATGGACAGAGGAGCCTGGCGGGCCACAGTCCATGGGGTCGCAGAGTTGGACACAACTTAGCAACTAAACAACAACAACAACAACAAAGGCTGTGTGAGAGAATCTGTTCCCTTCCTGCCTCCTGGTTTCTGAGGATTTGCTGGTCATATATAGTCTTCCTGGGCTTATGCATGCTTCATCCTGAATTTTGCCTTCATAGTCACATAGCTGTCTCCCTGTGTGCATATTTGTCTCGGTATCCACATTTCTCCTCTTTCATGAGGGCATAGTCATATTGGAGTAGGGCCCCACCTAATGACCTCACCTTAATGTGATCATCTGTAGACCCATGTTTCCAAATAAGGTTACATTCACAGGTATTGGAGGTTAGGACTTCAACATATTGGGGAAGGAACAATTCAGCTCATAACACTTGGATTGACTGGAGGTGGAAAAATCCATTTTCTTCTTCTGTATCGAACTTGGATATGGCGGTTTCGGGGCTGTGCATGAACGTTACCTGTTGCTTAGCATTACAACTCACCGGTGCAAAGGCTGCTCTTTTCTACCCGTCTTGTGTTGTATGTTCTCCTATATAAAATTGCTTATTGCTTTGTTACTATCAGTATAACTTTCTCCAAGAGAATGACTATGTATGGTTTTGGAAAAGATTAATGAAATGAAATTTTCCATTTCAAGTATGAGAAACTTGATCCAAACCATATAGTACTTCAGAAAGTAAGAATTGCTTTTAGATTCTTGCTAGCTGTTCTTTCACTCACAATTCCCCATCTCCATCCCATGCAGGCATTCACATAATTCTAAAGCACACACATGCATCTGCATGCAGACAGACAGACAGACACACACACAGAAAGTATGGTTTCCCAAAAGAAGACCTTGCTTTGATCTGAAACAAGGCTACTCAAACGAGGTATTGGTTTTAATTCCTCTGATATAAAAGATTCCTCGTGTTCTCTTCTTGTTTGTTGTTGCCTGTTTGGTTTTGTGTGTACGTGTGTGTGTTTTGTCTGTTTGGTTTTATGTGCATGTGTACGTGTGCACGTGTGTTTTATTAGCCTCCACTGGTAGATTGTCTCTTAGATGCCCAACCAGCTGTCTGCTGGCAGTAGAGGAAAAAGATAAACCTCTACTGGTTTCCCCTGGAGAAAACCTGCTTTATCTCAAGGAGCCGAGCTGCCAGGTGGGGTTGAGTAAACTCTGGGGTTACGATACAGTTGAGGCACAAAGTTCACCACCAACGTAAACCAGCCAGCCCAGTTCTGCTTTTTAATGTGCTCTAAACTGACAAGAACTGAGCAATGTAAACAAGGGTGTAGCAATAGCTTCAGGAGAAAAAGGGGCCGAGATCTATTGACAACTAATGGGTGAATGGCTACTTTAGTGTCATTATGCTTGGAATACCATTTTGTTTACTTGCCCACAAAATTTACTAGGAAATTAAGGCTGAGAGGGGAGAAGGTATGTGGAAATCTTAAGAGAGAAATTGCCCACTGCCTGCTGGGCTTACAGAATTAGAAGGACTTCATTATTAGAGCAACCACTTCAACTATCCTGCCTTCTTAGGTGAGGAAACTGACGCTTGGCTAAATTAAATGCATGGGGCTTTATGCTTTAATGTAAAGTTTCAGGACCTTGGGTCGATGTCTCTAACTTTGTAAATGGAAATACTAATAGGTGAACACTGCAGATGATGGATTGTTTTGGGGCTTTAATGAGAGAGCACTGTCTGCATTTCTAATGTGTCACCTTGTGAGTTACCTTTCCTCCTTAGACCAGGATTACTCAGCTAATTAGTCCCAGAAGAGGGACTTGACATCATTTCTTAGTTGGATGTTTTACCTTTGCCCGTGTTACCTCAGCTAAGAAGCACATGATTTTGGAAATCCCCAAAAGAATGATCTCTATGGTTAAATGAAAAAGCTCCTTCCAAATAGTTGTTTCCAGCGGCTCCACCAACAACTTTCGCCAGAGCTGTTAATAATTAACCAAGGAGGGGGGTGACTGGATGGAAACTTATCCAGGCCTCTCCAGCATGTTCCTTGCCAGAAACGGTGTGAGAGGCCGCCAGAAGAAGGATGAGAGGAGAAAGCCAGGGGCCTGTGAAAACACACATGCGTGATTGAACGTCCTGGCTCTTGGACAGATGGAGCCGTGAGACACGGAAGCACTTTCTCCATTTGTGTATTTACGGGTTCAGGATCTCATTTCAGATCCATGTTCAGAAGAGTGGACCAAGGCTCCCGGTTTTCTCAGTGGTGTTTTCTTACTCGATAGATAAATTGATTAGTGACTTTCTGCAGCCTTATCTGAATCCGTCACTGTTTTGATGCTGTGACCTTAGTAAGGGATCGGGTACAGCGGGTTTTGGAAGAGAATAGGGACAAATTGAGGGGGCGGAGGAGAAGGAGTGTGTTTGAGCATCAAGCCCTTAGTTGTCCATGCTCTGGTGTTGGGCATTGCTGCATCAAGACTGGAGGTCAAAAATGCTTAAGTTAGATACAAAAATAGAAGAAGAACCAAGGGTCCCTAACTTCTCTCTAAAACACCAGTGAAGAAATTGTTTGCTCAGTGCCAGCCGTGGGCTGCCAGGTGAAGCCTGTGTCTCCGGCTTTGTTCACTTTCACTGTTTAGTTCCACTGAGCAGTTGGTAGCATGGCTATGTCCCTGGAAGCTGTCCTTTTCTCAGGAATGATCAGAATCTTGTCCAACAATGTTGTCAAAGTAAGGCCAGATCATTTTCCTACCCAGTTTCAGAATAAGAGGTCAAAGTGCTCCAGGTGATGTGAATTGATAGCCACCCCAAGTTATCAAACAGTCAGAGGCTGTCATGGCCACCACCGTGCAACAATTGCTCAATGGTTCCTTGCTGAACAAATAAGTGACGGAAGAGGCTAATGATGAAGGCCATTGCCCTTGATTTAGATGACTCACACCAAACTTGACTTGTTGGGCAACGATAGTTTTATTGATGGTAACTTGTTGAATTCCACGTTTTAGATCCAGACACTAAAGAAAACAAACCGCCATCACAAGAAAAGCAAATGAGAAGGTTGATTTCATTTGAATTTTCCAAATGTTCAGCTCTCAAGTTACAGAGGTTTAAGTGGGACTCCTCTCTTGTAGAAAATAAAGATATTAATATCATCGCTGTAGGGTTGCTGTGAGGACTAATAAGTCAATACATGCTTAGGACACTGCCTATCAATAGTGAGGGCTCAGTAAAGTTTTACATTATCATGTTTGAGCTTGCTTTTGAAATAGTTTTTCTTTTCTGTTTATAATTTTTCATGTGCACACGTTATATAATTTTGCATAAATACATCCATTATTTCACACATATATTTATCTGTTACTTAGAGAAGTCTTGTTTCTTTCTTTTTTATTGAAATACAGTTGATTCACAAAGTTGTGTTGATTTCAGGTCTGTGACTCAGTTATATATATATATATATATATAACTGGATCTATTTACACTTTTTCAAATTGTTTTCCTTTATAGGCTATTATGAAATATTGAGTATAGTTAGTTTTGTTTTACTCTTGATGTTTAGCCTCATCTTCCCTCTCTTTTCTCCTTTGCATCCCCTCTGCACCCCTCTCTGACATGTAACTATTGTTAGTGACCTGATGCATGCTTGCAGATTTTCCCCCTCGCTCATATGATCACATATATACATATTACACTTACACATGTTTATGGGGGTGATCTGTCTGTTTTTTATTTTCTGACCATTGAATAATGCACATTGTCTTTCTCTTGCTATCTTTCAATATTTCTTTGGCTGCTCTGAGTCCTAGTTGTGGCACACAGGATCTTTGATCTTTGTTGTGGCATGTGGGATCTAGACCCCTGAGCAGAGATTGAAACCAGCCCCCCTGCATTGACAGTGCAGATTCTTAGCCACTGGACCACCCTGTTGTTATTATTTTTCTCATTTAGGATGTATGTGTAGAAATCCCTCCAAAGTGACTATTCAGTTTTAACTCTTTTTTTGGAGTGGCTACGTAATAACTTATGGTATGGTTGAGCTGTAATCTATTTAGATGTTCTCACTGATGAACATTTTCTGGGATCCCTGTCCCCCTCTCCTTTTCTTGCTATGAATAGCATAAGTGTCCTCTTACATTCGCCCCTGTGCTCTGATGATATTGGAGGTGTCAAGAGGAGATTGCAGTGTTGAATGGCACGTATAGGTATGTGTTTAATTTTTAATATATGCTGCTAAATGGCTTGTCAAAAAGTTTTAACAGCTAAATTTCTCACAGCAATGTATAAGCAGCAATTTTTCCATATAGCCATCACCAGTAGAGCTTATTGATCATTTCATTTTTTTTTGCCAGTCTGATGGGTATAAATATACATTGTTGTTATTTTAATTTGCATTTCCCTGATTGATTTAATGTGAGCATGCTTTCATTTTCCATGTGGGTTTATTCCTCTGTGAATTTCTTATTTCTTTATTCATTTTCCTATGAGTTTGTCTACTTTTGTCAATTTGTAAAAACAAAACAAAAACCGTTGTCATCTGTGGTACAAATATTTCCGAACCTATCCTTTGTCTATTTATCTGGTAAGGGAAACTTTCTTTTGTCAAAAAAAGATTTTAAATCCTTATATGATCAAATTTGTTGTTATGTCGCTAAGCTGTGTCCGACTCTTTTATGACCCCATGGGCTGTCAGTGGGATTTTCCAGTCAAGAATACTGGAGTGGGTTGCTATTTCCTTCCCCAAGGGAACTTCCTGATCTTTTCTTTATAGCTTCTGTATTAGATCAAGAAATGCATCAGTCAAGAAAGTTGGCTTTTACTGGTGGTTTGTACATATAAGCACATATAATGTGCTAGATTTTCTTGAAAGTATTTTTTTGTAAATTGTCTTTAATTTGGTCATTTATTTTTGGAACTGATGTAAGACTGGAGTTCAATTGTTTTTAAATGCAGTTGAATAACTCTGCCATAACCAGTTAAATGCATATATGAATGTATGTGCACGTATATATTCATACACAAATGGTCCTGCCTTACAAGAGTTTGATTTTATGATGGTGCAAAAGTGATATGCATTCAATAGAATCGATACTTCGAATTTTGGTCTTTTCCTGGGTTAGTGATATGTGGTCTGATATTTTCTCAAGATGCTGGGCAGCGACAGCAGCTCCCAGTCAACTCTGCGAACACAGCTGTGAACAATCGATACACTTACAGCCATTCTGGACGCACACAACCATTCTGTTTTTCACTTTCAGTACAGTATTCAATAAATCACATGAGATATTCAACACCTTATTACAAAACAGGGTTTGTGTTAGATGATTTTGCCAACTGAAGGCTAATATAAGTGTTCTGAGCACGTTTAAGTTTGGTTAGGCTAAAATGTGATGTTTGGTAGATTAAGCGTATTAAATGCATCTTTGACTTTTATGGCATTTTCAATTTATGATGGGTTTATCAGGATGTAATCCCATTATAAATCAAGGAAAATCATTACATATGTGTGTATATATACCATATGTATATGCATACATACACACACACACACACACACATATATATATATTTATGTCCGTATAAGTATGTATGCTGTGTGTGTGTGTGTATCTCCACATAAGTATATGAATAGATATATATCCATGTGTGTGTGGGTGTGTGTGCTCAGTGGTCTTCTCTGTCCATGGGATTTTCCAGGCAAGAATACTGGAGTGGGGTACCATTTCTTACTCCAGGGAATGTTCCCAACCCAGGGATGGAACCTGTATCTCTTGCATCTCCTGCATTGGCAGATGGATTCTTTACCACTGTACCTCCTGAGAAGCCCATATATCCATATATAATATATCCCCAAATATATGTGTGTATATGTATATACATATTGGTATGTATATGTATATAAAAATTTTTTGATTCTCTGCATAGTTTCACTGAATTCTACTACTACCTATAGGCCCCATAAAACATTTGATTAAGGATTTGAAGAGAAATTTGAATTAGTTCGAAAATGAAGAAAGCTATGTTTAAGCCCCCATAACCCCAACATTTCCTTTTAAATCTTTTGATCCTCTGACACTATAATCCATCCTCTCTTCTCAAAATGAGCCACTATCTTTTTTCGTGGATGTCTTTCTTGTACTACTTACCTCTATTAGCCATCAAATAAGTTTGTTCATGTCCAGTTAGACTCAAAAGCATCAATACAACTCCTGTCCTCTTATTCTTTCTATAGAAAGCAGCTGGAAAAGCAACAAACTCTCAGATTGGTTGTTAGAGAAGAAATAGTTAATGTATCATTTTCCTCCATAACATCTTTCATCACATAGCCTATTTTGGCATTTTGGTACCTGAAACTCCATTTTACTTAGAGCTACATTAAAATGTGAATATTCGTTTTGGAGATTTGCCGGCGACAGTTATGCCAGTAAAATCAAAGAGCTACATCCAAGCATTTCAGAAAAGCACAATTAGATGTACTTAGAAATATTTCCTAATAATCTAGGTTTACTTCACCATGAATTCTATATAAAGTCATGGGGGAAAGAAAAGACATAGCAATTTAATTATTTAACCTAAAATGTAACACGCTATAACAGTTCTCCTTTACCCAAGGACAACGCGTCTCATACTTGAAAGTGACTAAAGGGCAATGATTCTTTATGAGTTTTTCCCTTCGGTGACCTTTATAAAAAGTCTAAGGTAAAGTTCTAAGTCAGGGCATTCCTCCTTCCTCTCACTTCTCTCAAAGAAGTATTAGAGAAGTGTCACTTCTACAAATAAAGTCTGGACTCAATGCCAAAGCAACTTTAAGGAACAGAATTTTGTATGCAGATTGCCTAACCCAAGACAACTTTATAGTTCCTAGAACATGCTTTTTCAGTGTTGTTCCTTGTTAAATTTTATTACATAAAGCAGTTCTTTTCCTCTTTCATTTTTGTACTTAAATGAGAAAATAGATTTGCTTCTTCTCATCCCAGAAATGTACAGAATCATAGGGTGTTAGAATTGTCAGGGACATTATAAGCCAGGCAACCTTAGAAACTGTCTACTTTAAACTCTTGCTAAATGATTCTTTTCTTTTTTTTTAAAGCCCCCAGTTGATTCAAGGGAAGGCAAGATTCTATGAATGTCTGGACTCTGTTTCATGTCCTACTTCTGTCTTCCTCTGAACTTTGTTTAAATGGCTCTGCCAGGAGGACTTTCCAGGGGGTGGGGTTGTGTGCTCAAACACATGTGAGAATCCACTTATGCCCTGCGTTTTTTAGGGAGGTGATTTTTGGCAGGGGATTTTTGCTCCATGAAGGGAGAGTGTATGAGCACTCTTTTTTTGTTCGCTACTCAGCACAACGGTAGTTCCCTACTGACTGGTATCTATTTTGAAGTCACACGGCAGAGGGGGTTTCTGCCAATGTTTATTCATTACACATTCAAATAGGACACTTTGATGACCATTCACAGGATCATGTCAGTGTTAGTATCCAATTTTTCTGCCAGCAATAGGAAGTTTATTCCCAGAGCTAAAGTTGCTTTATTTGAAAATGCAGGAGGTTTCATGCACAATAGGCATATTTTAGAACTTATTTTTTTAATATTAAATTTATTTAGTTACTTTATTTTTACATTGTATAAGATGACTGCTTGGCTGAGCCTATCTGAAATGTTTCTTAATTGGTACCACATTGATTAGTGAATACCTTCATGGTAGAAGGAGATGATGGATAAAATGACTTTATCTATCACTACCCTAACATAAATTGAAACATTTTTACTCCTGTTTGGGGCCTCACCCTGTGGAAAGAGAAAACATCTCTGCTGGATTATATGGGATAAGCTCATGTGACTTGATTTGGCCAACGAACTGAGACTGACAGCCACTTTCTATCAGAGGTTTTCAGAGTTAGTGTGAGGTCCATCCCTCTTGCTTTTCACTCTGCCCCATAACTGCCTGTGTTCCAGGTAGAGGCTGCTCTGTCATCTGGATCCACCTGTAAACAAAAAGTAGACCAAAGCCACAGGTGACCTGGGACATGAGCAAGAAGTCAAGCTATATTACCGTGAGCCCCTGAGATCTGAAGGCCATTTGTTACTGCAACATAACCTCGCTCATACTGACTCATGCAGATCGCATACCAGAAAGAGTAAATAGAACCCAAGTTCAAATCCTGGTTCTGCCTTTAAATAGTGATGTGAACTTGAACATTTCTAAAACACTTGTGACCTTCACAACTTGAACTTTAGTTTCCTCAGGAGTGGATACAACAACCATCACCTTGTGGATCTCACAGAAGATTGATATGAGGCTCAAATGACACTGTTTATGTTATCATACACTGAAAAGAATGATGCCCTTTATAAATGCAAGGCACTAGGACAATTGGATTTTCCATCTTTTAGTGAGTTGCATATACTAATCTTTGCTTCTCTATTTATTTATGGCCGAATTGGGTCTTCAGTGCTGTGTGCAGGCTTTCTCTATTTGTGAGCTGGGGCTACTCTTCTTTGCAATTCGAAGACTTCTCGTTGCTGTAGCTTTTCTTGTTGGGAAGCAAGGGCTCTACGGCACTCGGGCTTCAGTAGTTGTGGTGCATGAGCTTAGTTGCTCCAAAGCACGTGGTATCTTCCCAGACCATGGATCAAACCCATGTCTCCTGCACTAGCAGGCAGATTCTTAACCACTGGACTACTAGAGAAGTCCATTATCTTAGCTTCTTTTCAACTTTGAAATAAGTAAACATTCTAAAATGTATCATCCTCCCAAGGCTTTATAAACCATTAAGTGCAGACACTTCCATATACCTGTCTGAGAAAGGTACTTCTGACTGTAGAAGACCATTCTTTTTAAGCATCCAGCTTTGAAAAGGGCACACCTGCAGTAATGTTGAGCCATGTGGATACTTGCCTGGCCAAGATGATCAACCTGATTATTTTTCCTGAGCCACAAGGCCAAACTGCTTCACTTTTGGAGAAAACATTATTAATGATAAGAACACTATTATATCATTTATTTTACTAGGAGGAATTAGTGGGAAGAGCATTAGCTTTAGAAACATAGACCTGGAACTTGGTAGTCATTCAGTAAATATTTCTTGACTAAATGACCAAATCAGCTCAAATCTCACCAACAATTTCTGGCTATGTGATTTTGTGCAAGACATTTAACCTCTCTGAGTTTCCGTTTGTTCACTTGCAACATACAAAATAATAATCTCCTCATAGGGCTTGTTTTTTTTTTTTTTAAAGGATTAATGAAGTGGTTGATGTATGAGATCTCTCAGAGTGCTCAGTAAAAATTTAATAAGCATGAAAGTTTAGTTGATTAGCTATGCTATGTCCTAGAGTGCATAACCAGTGTGTAGAAAAAAGAGTGGGCTTTTGATATCCCATGGATGGAAGAGCCTGGTAGGCTACAGTCCATGGGGTCGCAAAGAGTCGGACACGACTGAGCGACTTCATTTTCACTTTTGATATTGTTTGCAAAGTTCCGTTAACGAAGTCTTGAGATTCCTTTTGAAAAAATCAATTCCATTTTGATAAGACCATGCTTTCTTTGCCACAGAAGCAATACTATATGTGTGCACCTGAGGAAAGCATTTAAAATGCTTTTGACATGCAAAGGCTTCCAGGGCTCTGCTTTGGGAAAGCTCTCCTAACAAAAGGAACCACGCTGCCTCCCATCGCCTGGTTTCTGGATTGGTTTTCCATCTCTTCACTGCACTGCCTTTATCTCTCAGTGCCTGGTATCTGCCTCTTTAATACACTTGCAGATCCCTGAAAGGCCCTTCTGTAGATGTCCTTAGGAACTTACATCAGCAACAATAAGGTGGGTGGCAAACTTTTAAAGGATCTGCATCAGCAAAAAGGGAGGAGAGAAGGAGCCAATGACACACACAATGATTTTCTAGGTATTTAGCATTCATTTAATCCTGGTAGCAGCTCTGTGCAGTCAATGGCTTTTTTTATTTATTTATTTCAATGGTGATTTTAAAACAAGGACATCAAAGTACAAAGAGGTTCAGGAATCTGCCCAAAGTCATACAATCAGTAAGTGGTATGGCTTGAAATTGGACACAAATCTGTTTAGTTCCAAAATCATGTTCTTTCCTTGCCATTACCTTGCCTCGCTCTTTACTGACATCTCCCTACCTCTATGCGTGGTACAACGAAGATGTTCAGACAGCACGGTGTATTGTGGAGAGAGCCGTCTGAGCTAGAGAACCTGGCTTCTCACGCTGATGAAGTCATTTACTACCTATGAACCCTTGAGCAGTTCACTTATCGACTCTGTGTCTCAAGCGCTTCATTGCTTAAGAGAGAAAAGTCATCCCTTTCTGGCAGTGTCAGTGAGAAAACTAGACAGTGCCTGGCATAGAGGACCTTCAGTCAGTGAAAGCTACTGATGTCATTATTGTTGTCCTCAAACGTATCCCTGAATAGGATGATTCACTCTACAAAGCCGTATTGGATGAGTGTTCAGTGGGTGGTATAGATACACTATTTCTTGCTTGAAGAACTGTAGAAGAGTGAAGTCTAGACAGTCACAGGAATGCAGATTCCACAATGGTAGAAGTTGTGCCTGCCTTTCTTTTCCTTAGCATTGTTTCTCTAGGGCTGAGGACAACAGGTTTGAGTACTAAGTGGATACTCCTTTAAAATGTATTGAATGATTGAATGAAAGTTTATCCTTCATGATGGATTTTGAAGGGGCAGTAAAGTGAAAGTTGCTCAGTCATGTCCGACTCTTTGAGACCCCATGGACTATACAGTCCAGGGAATTCTACAGGCCAGAATACTGGAGTGGACAGCCTTTCCCTTCTCCAGGGGATATTCCCAACCCAGGAATCAAACCGGAGTCTCCTGCATTGCAGGCAGATTCTTTACCAACTGAGCTACCAGGGAAGCCCGAAAGAGACTGGAGGGAAAAGCAAAAGGTGATTTTAAAAGGTAGGTGGGTCAGAAAACCTACAGTATTTATCGAATACAAAAAGGAAAGTGATACAACTGGAGGAGAGGTGGTTGGGTGGGTAAATTGAGAGATCGCAGAAAATGGGAGTTTCAAATATAACATGATAGTAGGATTGAATCCTGCAGAGAGTTCAGAGAAAGGCTAATTCAGTCATCAGGCAATGAAGAGACCAATCATTGCCCTTATTTTAAGATAATTAGAGCACCAACTCATCTGAGTGTTGTAAAGATTAAATGAAGTATTACTTGTAAGGAGCTTGGCCTGGTGCCTGGCGCATATCAGGCACTTAGTACATTAGTTATTATTTACATCAAATTATTGTTTTTAACTTTGCGATGTTTCGGCTAGTGATGATAGCAGAGGCCACTGTGGAAGTGGAGGCAACAGACCAGAGGGAGTGTGGATGCCAATATTTATGGAGAACCTGTAAGTATACAGCATGAGCCAGGCCTGCTGGTCGCACAGAGAAAAACCTTCCTCCTACTGATTCTCAAAACACTGAAATGTCCCTCAAGGACTTTACTGCCAGGTGTAGAGTTAATGTCTGCATAACAGGTATATTGTCACAAGCCAGTTTTGTAAGTTTGGAGAAGGCAATGGCACCCCACTCCAGTACTCTTGCCTGGAAAATCCCATGGATGGAGGAGCCTGGTAGGCTGCAGTCCATGGGGTCGCTGAGTCGGACACGACTGAGCGACTTCACTTTCACTTTTCACTTTCATGCATTGGAGAAGGAAATGGCAACCCACTCCAGTGTTCTTGCCTGGAGAATCTCAGGGATGGGGGAGCCTGGTGGGCTGCCGTCTATGGGGTCGCACAGAGTCGGACACAACTGAAGCAACTTAGCAGCAGCAGCAGCAGTTTTGTAAGTTGATCTTTGGGACCCCTTCCTGTGACTTCTCCCAAACACAGTTTCTCTCCTGCACCCAAATGCCATCCTGGGGAAAATAAGAAGAGGAGTCGGGAGATCTAAGGTCTGGCCTTTATCCAAATGTTCCTGAGTTACCTAAAGCAACTGTTTCAATTCTATGATCAATGTGAGATAACAAGATTGGACTAAAATTTACTTTGATTTTTCTCTACTGCTTGCAGCAGCACAGGGTCTCATGAGGAAGAACAGAGAAGTTGTAGACTAAATAAAGAACAGTTTTAGAACAAATGTTTTCTGCGTAGCTGAGTGTTGTGTTAGCAGTTTTATGACCCACTATGTGAGTACTTAAATAACTATAATGCAAGGTAGAAAGTGATAAACACAGAGTACATAAGTGCTATGGGAATTCGGAGGAATTATTTCAGCTAATTCAGGAAAGGCTTTGTGGAGGAGATAGAATTGGAATTGTTTTTCACTCCAAAATTTGATCTTGAAAACTTTAAAACAGGCAGAAAAGGGAAAGAATTATAAAATGAATAGCTGTATACCCTTCTATGAGATTCAACATTTAGTCTTGCTTTGATACGTTTGCTTTCTCTCTATATACATACATATAACACACATATTACATATTTTTCAGAAGCATTTGAGAGTAAGTTGCAGATAACATTCCTGAATAATCAGCGTGCATCTCTTAAAAACAAGGACCTTCTCTGATATAACCACAGCATCACTATCACTGAAGAAAATGAGGAGTCATGACAGAGCTGGATTTTGGAGGAAAGGTAGAGGTGGGTTTTGGATGACCAGTGGTGGGTCTTCTTGGGTAGGAAATGCTGCGAGAGTCCAAGGCTAGATGTAGTGACCTTGGACTGGTGTATTTTAATCCCTTCATCTGATGAGAAACTGCTCCTAGACCAGAAAGCCCAAGTGATTTGCCACAAAGGTAGCTTGGAAGGAGCTGGAACCAGCCGTCGCATTTCCTGATTCCTTTTACGTCGCTCCCCACCACACTCCTCTTTCCTGGCTAAATTTAGAACACAGCGCTCTTGGTTCTTACACAGGCCCACTTTGAAATCAGTCTCAGTTTAAAAAGTTTTTTGGATGGCACCTTTCTGTGTGGGTTTCCAAGATGTTGCCAAGCTGAATCTTGCCAGTTCTCCTGGAAGATCAAGGTTGAAACAGGTGGAGAAGCAGAAATAGGGATGACTAACTGCACAATAAGTCATGGAAAAAGCCAGGAGTGAGGTCTCAAGTTCCTGAAAAACAAACAAACAAACAAACAAAACAAACAAACTGCTGAAACCTGCACCAGCCTCAAGTTCTGTTCTAACCCAACGCACCCCTCCACCCCGCCCTCTACCCCCGCTTCCCACAGCCAAAGAGGATTCAGCAGATATGGGGTGGGGGGCGGTTGCTGAACTGTGAATTAAGACTCCTGAGTGCTATCGTGCCTTTACTTCTGATTATTGGTGTGACTTTACACAGTGGTTCTCAGTCAGGGGTGACTTTGTCCTCCAGGGAATATTTGGCCGTGTCTGGAAATGGTTGGGGACACTCCTAAATGTCCCAGAGTGCACAGGACAGCCCCCAACAACAAAGGGCTACTCGGTCAAAAACGTCAGTGCTGCTGATGTGGTAAAGGAAGAGGCTCAAGAGGGAGGAGCTACGTGCATACTCAGAGCTGATTTATTTCGTTGACAGCAGAAACTAGCACAACCTCATAAAGCAATTATATTCCAATAAAATAAAGTCAGTAAAGAAAAGATACCATTTTGGACAAATTACTGATTTTCTTCAGTTCTCAATATCCTCACTTCAAAATGGGGACAAGTGGTTTTCCATCTTGAGACTGCTGAAGAATCACCTAAGATGCTTGTTTAAAAAGGCAGGTTTCTGTCCCCATCTTCAGGGATTCCTAGTCAGTCCGTGTGGCACGCTTTGAGAAAAGCTGTTCTGAATAGTTCCTAAGGTCCTTCTCCGCCCTCTCCTTTTCCAATTCTAAGAATGTAGACGAGTAATAAATGTACGTCAGAGTTCCTGCCTGAGCACAGGATGAATATGGTACTAGGAAGTGCTAATCTTCCTTCAGACCTCCTCACGCACAGGTGCTCCTCCATGCCCTTGGGCCACACAGAGTGGTCGAGCGTGTGCATGGTGAGGTTTGAGGCCTGTCCATCTCTCCAGCTCATTGCACACTCCAGACATGGAGCTGCCTTTCACTTCCTCTCAGGTGCTGTGCTTCCTCCTGCCTTTGGCTGTTTCCCATTTGCTGGGCTCTGTCTGCCTCTTCCTCCTCCTACTTCCAAAACATGCACTTTGGCTAAAGCTTACTCATCCTTCAGGTCACAAGTTACCCATCACTTCCACGGGGAAGCCCCCACTGCTTTCCAACAGTCTTACTCATTACACATCATTACGATTGCTTATGTTTAACCAGACCTGTTATGGGACTTCCCTGGCTAAGACTCTGCTCCCAATGCAGAGGGTCTGGGTTTGATCCCTGGTTGGGGAACTAGATCCCACATGCCTCAACTAAAGATCATGCATGCCACAATGAAGATCGATGATCCCGAATACAGTAACTAAGACCCAGCACAGCCAAATTAAATAAATAAATAAATAAACAGACCTGTCAGCCCTGCTAGACTATAAGCTTTGCCAGGGTGTAGACACTGTCCTGATGTGTTACTAATCACCAGCCCCTACGCGGTGCCTGAAATTTTAGAAAAGCTCAATAAATACTTGTTGAATGATGAAATGATTGATTGAATGAATGACTAACAGCAGATAAATCAGGGTGAGTAGGATAGTGATTACAAAAAGGGGACGATGCAACATACGGGATCCAGCTTGTGCAGAAACTGGGCTTGGCCTGGGTCAGGGGAACGTTGAGTGTGGCCCTGCAAAATACTGATTCTCACTGAAACTTCTCTCTTTCCAGTGTGACAACACCTGACTTTTTTTTTTTTTTTCTAACTTTTTGTCCACATGGCATGTGGAATTTTGGTTCCCCGACCAGGGATTGAATCAGTATCCCCCGCTTTGGAAGTGCAGAGTCTTAATTGCTGAACTGCCAGGGAAGTCTACACCTGAATTATTTGAATAAAAGTGAAATCTTGGACTTCCCTGGTGGTCCAGCGGTTAAGAGTCCTCCTGCCAATGCAGGAGACAGAGGTTCGATCCCTGGTTTGGGGAAGATTCCACGTGCTGCGAGGCAACTAATCTCGAGTGCCACAACTACTGAGCCCATGCATCCCAGAGCCTGTGCTCTCCAGCAAGAGAAGCCCCCGCAATGAGAAGCCCGCACATCACAACGAGAGAGCAGCTCCTGCTCACTGCACCTAGAGGAAGCCTGCACACAGCCATGAAGACCCAGTGCAGCCAAAAGTAACACAAGCAAACAAAATTCAACATCTTTGTAAAAAGTGAGATCATTCCTTGTTAGGAGTCCATGGTGCCTTTCTGTTAGGTGTGTGGTAGGGTCTAAAGACCTCAGCATGACATATGAGTCCACGAAAGTCTAACTCCCACTTTGCTTCCTCCCCCCCCACCTCCTCCATCCACCCCAGGCGTACTCTGCTTTAATCATATCAGATGTTTCATCCTCTCTGAAATATACGCGAAGCTCCTATCCTGCCACCTGGCCGACTCTTACTTGTATTTTAAGACTCAGGTTAAAATGTCACCTCCTCTGTAAAGACTGTTTTCAGTCCCACCGGGATGGACACTCAGTATTTTGAGCTTCAATAATGCCATGTCTTTATGTAGCACTTAGAGCATGATTATTTTTTTTTCAAACCTTAAACTTTTTATTTCGTGTAGGGATATAGCCAATTAACAATGTTGTGGTAGTTTCAGGTGAACAGTGAAGGGACTCAGCAATACATATACATGAATCCATTCTTTCCCTAAACCCCACTCCCATCCAGGCTGGCATATATCATTGAGTAGAGTTCCATGTGCTATACAGTAGGTCCTTGTTGGTTATCCATTTTTCTATCCATAGAAATGTGTACATGACCTTACCAAATAGAACATAATTATTTATTTACCTGTGTGCCACTCTCACTAACAGATGAGCAGCTCTGAGCGTGGGCTCTGTGTAACTCACTCATCTTTTATTTCCTGCTATAGTGCCTAGTCAAAAGGGAAGTGCTAGGAATTCTTGTGGAGTGAATGAATGAATTAATGAATGAACAGAAAGAAAGCTAGAATATGACAGTCGATGCAATTTCTAGTTTTGCTCTTTGTTTTAAAATATTTCCTTTTCTTGAATGAAAATACATAGAGGAATGGAGGTTACATAGGGGGGAAAATAGCTTCTTCTAAAAATCCAGTTTTCCACTTCTACATTTTTTCTTAGGATCAATTAGAATTCAAAGTGCTATATAATGTGGACAACATACTTAATACTTCAAGGCTATTTAGAGCTTAGTAGCAAAATTTTTATTCAGAATACACATACACATACCTTTGATTTCTGACAAATAGAAAATAGCTTTTCCTAATTACCTTAAAATTAATACTTTGCATATATTTTAAAATATGAGCTTTTCCTTTGAAAGTTTCCTTTCTGGGACACATAAACTTAACATTTTTCCTAGGTTGAGGAGTTTGATTTACATCTATCTTTTCTTCCAATTTTAAGTGTTTTTTAAATTATTATTTTTTAATTATTTTCAGTTATTCATCTCTGAGCCTTGGGAAAAATCTCATTTCCCCTTCACCATCCGGGATATTATTGTGAAAATTTATTAGTTTTGACAACTCTCTGAGATGGTATCACTGGCCCATGATACTAGATTGATAGAAAAAAAAAAATTACATATCTCAGTGGACTGACTGTTTTTTGTTTTGACTGCATTGCACAGAATGTGGGATCTCAGTTCCCTGATCAGAGATCAAACCCACGCCCCCCCCGTATTGGAAGGGCAGAATCTTAACCACTGCACTGCCAGGGAAGTCCCTATTGGATTGACTTCTTAAGAACCTATTGAAATGATTCCCTAAATACCCAATGTTTGGTCTGGTTTGCTCACACTGCAGGTCTGCCTTATACCCCTATTGACTGGCCCCTCCTCTCCCCACCCCAAAGAAGGTGGGAAGGTTTTGAAAAGTAGCTGCTCAAGCATTGGGGCAGACACTTTGGGAATAAATAACACTTGGAGAAATACCGTGTGTAGCTCAGGATCTCCAACTGAGTGAAGGGGCCTGAGATTATTTGAAGGAGAGGGATTCTCACTCTTTTCAGATCAGTATAGAGTTCTAGCAAAATCACACACAAAAAAGGAGTGGGAGGTGGCAGATTTCAGCTGTATGTGGTCTAGACTTTCAGACCTGACATATTCCACTTCAACCTGGCTAAAAGATCCCCAGTGTCATCTCTGGGACTATCAAGAACAATTTGTGTGTGTGTGTGTGCCTGTGTATGTGCATGTGTGCTTGTGGGTTCATACATTTCCATCCTGCAGGGACAATTGTGTTTTAGCTTACAGGTAAAGTTCTGTTTTCCTCTGTCAGATGACCATGGGTTTTGTCCTATTCAGCAGGCCTTTTGTCTAATGCATTGACATCTTAATGAAAAACAAAAGGTATATTCATCAAAAGAGACAAGATTACGCGAATCATAAATGGAGAGCATTGGGGAGGCTAGCAACAACAATAATAATAAATTGCAGCTATTGTCCACAGAAACTTGCTTTTCTAAGGTGCTTTTGATAATTACCTGTCAGTGTTCCTGTTTCAACACCCGCTCCTTGAATTGATGGAGTCTATTTATATCACATGAAATTCTTGTATTTGCTTCTTGAAGTGAATTCCATTCGCAGGCATGAGGAGGGTGGGGGTTATTTCATTTTTTTTTCCAGCAAGGGGACATGCCATTGTTGAATCTGACACATGTAAGCATTGCTTTCTGGATGAAGGGAAGCAAAACAAAGCAAAAAATGAACATCAGCCTTAATAAGGAAGTGAAAGGAGGGAGCTGTAGCTCAGATGGTTTGGGGGACAGTCTGTGTTTCTCTCTCCAGCAGAGTGGCGCCTGGTCCTTTCCATGAAGTTGTCTAACTCAGGTAATGTCTCCCTCATTACCTCTGTCAGGTGATGGAGTGAAGCTTCAGAGAAATGCCAGCACAAGGGAAGATGGATAAGAACGGCATCAGTAGGAACTCCAGGGATTATAGTTTGTCTTTATTTAAAGACTGTCTTAGTATGAATGACTGAATTGAATAAAACTATGAGCATCTAAGCAAACTCAGGGAGATGGTGAAGGACAGAGGAACCTGGCATGCTGCAGTCCATGGAGTCAGAAAGAGTTGAACGCGACAGCAATTAAACAACAAGCATCTAGAGAGAAGGGATGTCTCATTGATTCAGTTCTTTCTGGTTTAATTCATAGAAATAGAAGTGGGGAACTGGTTGCACAGGACAGTGTGGCAGGGAACCTCCACATTTCCATCAGAGGAGAAGGAAGCCTCAAATCAGGAGACATGTGTCTCAGCATCAATTTTGCTACTGTGTGACTTGGGACAACTGGTTTTTCTTCTCTCAGGCTCAGATTCCTTATTTGTTAAATGAGAAAGTTGGGTCAGATTCTTATCCAGCTCTAAAATCCATTTTTAAAAATCTTAGTATCCTTAATTCTTCACACAGTGTCTGACATTGACCCTGGGGATCAATGTGTTTATTAAGTGGCTGAAAAAATGAATGTGTGTTTCTCTTTGGCATAATTGCCTATGCAGGTCTCTTGTTCAGTTAGTCGGATGGCTGGATTTCAGAATTACAAAGGTTAACAGTAAGGATAACCCATATTTAATAAACGCACATTTCCCTGATTTCTTGCTATGTGTGGAAACAGCTTCTAAGATGGACTCTGGGGACCCCTACCTCCTAGTGTCCAAGTCCTGTGTCATTCCTTCCTCTGGCAGAGACTGGATATATTGACTTGCCTTTAACAAGTAGAATACAGCAGAAGTGATGGGTGCTCACTTCTGAAGTTAGGTTGCCAAAAAATCCTGACTTCTGTTTTGTTTTCTCTCTCTCTGAGAATCTCTGCCCTGGGGAAGTCAGCTGCCATGTTGTGAGCTATCCTTTGGAGAGGCCCACATGGCAGAGAACCAGTGTCACCAGATAACACCCAGGAGACCTGGGACTCCAAGAGTCACATGTGTGAGCTTGGAAGTGGATCCCTCCCTAATTGAACCCTAAAATGGCTGCAGCCCTGGCAAATGTCTCAGCTGCAGCCTTGCCAGAGACTCTGAGCCATGAGCAGACTTCTGACTCACAGAAACTGAGATCATAAATGCTTGTTATTTTAAATGGATAAGTTTTGAGGTAGTTTGTTACACAGCAACTGGTGACTAATACACTATGCTGCAAAAAGAACCTCAGTCAGATATTTTAAAGTGCATAAATAAGGGATATAACAAATACACCAATAACTATTATGTACAATTATAATATTAATAGTAACCAGTTCCTACATAACATACACACACACACACACACACACACACACACACACACACACACACACGCACACATATATAGGTTTTCTCAGTGGCTCAGCAGTAAAGAATCTGCCTGCAATGCAGGAGATGGTTCGATCCCAGTGTCAGGAACATCCCCTGGAGGAGGGCATGACAACCCATTCCAGTATTCTTGCCTGGAGAATCCCATGGACTGAGAAGCCTGGCAGCTCTAGTCCATGGGGTCACAAAGAGTCAGACACGACTGAAGCAACTGAGCACATACGTGCGCACACGTGCACACACACACATAATAACCAATTCCTACAGAGCTCTTATGATGTGCTCCAAGCACAATGTGTGTGTGTATATATATATGTGTGTGTATATATATATGTGTGTGTGTGTTAATCACTCAGTCATGTCCAACTCTTTGCAACCCCGTGGACTATAGCCCGCAAGGCTCCTCTGTCTTTGCAATTCTCCAGGCAAGAATACTAAAGTGGGTTGCCATTTCCTTCTCTAATATGTATATATACATATATATTAATATATACACACACATGAATAATATATACATGTATAAATATAAATATATATTAACCTATTAATTCCTTACAGCAACACTATTAAGTATTTGACATGATTATCCCCACTTTACAGATGAAGAAATGGATTCATAGGAAGGTGATGTAAATTACCCAAGGTCATCCAGCTTGCAAAGGTAGGAATCCTAGACCAAAAGTTCAAACCCAATTTCCAGATAAATTGATTGTCACTACTAGGTTTATTCACCATAAATGAGATAAGAGAAGTATCATGAAATGATAAAAGGTTCTGATTGCATTCAATCTGGGGGATAAGAATAGGACTTTATAGAGGAGGTGAGTTGTGAGATGGGGAGGATTAAACAGAGTGAAACAGAAGCATGATGTAAACAGAATTCTCTATTGCAATGGACAGAATGTGTTCTCCCCAAATTAATTGTACTTTTTGTTAATTGTATATAGTTATTGCTAAAATTGGTGCACTCATATTGTATACAAAACAAAGTGAAGTCACTCAGTCGTGTCTGACTCTTTGTGACCCATGGACTGTAGTCAGCCAGGCTCCTCCATCCATGGGATTTTCCAGGCAAGAATACTGGAGTGGGTTGCCATTTCCTTCTCCAGGGGCTCTTCCTGACCCAGGGATCGAACCCAGGTCTCCCACATTCCAGGCAGACTCTTTACCATCTGAGCCACCAAGGAAAAGACCTATATTGTATAGTTATTGCATATTGTATAGTTATTGCTAAAATTGCTGCTGACATTCATTAATTTTTTCAGTAATCATTTCTTTCTTTACTTGTGCCAGTGATGTGGACACATTGTCTAGTATTCAGTTCAACAGCACAAATGTGAAGTCAGCCTGCAAAGGAAGAGGAGGCTGCAGCTTCCCGTTTTCCTGCTGGGTGTGGGCTGCCTGCTAGAAGGTTTCAAGACTCCCAGACCACAATCTGGGGTCTCGAGAGTTCAACTCAGATGCAGAGTCTCATTTTCAAAGGTGTTATATTTGCATAATTTTACATCTGGGGATATTGGTAGCTCAGGTAAATCAAATAAGTTTGTGCCTCTGCACAAATAAAAACTAGCTCCCTTTCCCCAGGCCCCCATCATCCTCTTATAACCATTCTTTTAGTTCTGGCTCTTTCTCAAAACTCCCCACATTGCATCTCATGCTCAGAAATGACTTGGGCTCTGTAGCCATTTCACTCTGCCCTGCCCCGTGTGCCTCCCTTAAAAACACAAAGCTTAGCTGTGGTGGTGTAAAAGGGCAGGAGCCTCAGTCTTAGGAGACAGGATTCAAATTCTATTTCTGTACCACCAGAAGCCTAGTGATCAATGTCTCCTGCCTGGCCCGTTGCAGTAGCTTCTTAATTTGTTGCCTGGTACTATCTCCCACCTTCAATGTTTCTTTCCATACAATGGACAGACTAATAACTCAAAACAGTTTCCTTTTTTTTTTTTTAAATTAGATATAATGTATAAATGTAGATAAAGAAAACATAGAGAAAAATTCAAATTTGCATGCAATCAGCAGTCTCTCTACTCCATTAGCCTGCTAGTCTCCAAGGACCTCTTCCTAAGAAGCAACCACATTCGCCAATTTACTGTTTATTTTGTAGAGATAGTCTATGCATATACACATACATATAAGATATATAGGCATATATTTTTGATGATTTTTTTTCTTTTACACATGAATATTTTTAATATGTAAATTTTATCATGACAGACACCAGAAATTCTGCATTAACTTTAGGAAAATGTCCAAAATTTTTAACATGGTCTTTAAGTCCCTGCATGATCTGGCCCTTCGTGATTGTGCAGGCTTGTCTCATGCCATTATCTTTTTCATTTAGAGGACTGTAAATTAAGTAAAATCTGGGCTATGTCTGTCTCATTACTGCTTTCAGTTCCAGGTTCCAGCATGTACCTGAGCCTTATTAACTGTTCAGTAAATATTTGTTGCAAAAGTGAATGAATAATAAAATTTATTATAGATAACTTGATCATTCACAATGATTTTGAAATTGAAGTTAGTAATATTTCCATAAATTGAACTATGTATATATATTTTTTATCTTTGATACAACTCAGGCAAAATTTTCTCAGTCCCCAGGATATTTTACTAGCTGTAATCTGATTCCTATCACCTAATCTCTGCAGAGAGAATGTGTAGGTGACAGTAAAGAGTTCCATTCTAGTGTAGATAGGAATCCTGGGTTAGAAACCTGGGTCTTTCATACACTAGTTTCTGGTCTTGGACAAATTACTGAACTTCCTTAAGTCTTAGTCTACCTTTAATATGTAGATTATTATGGTATCTGCCTCACAGAGTTATTGTGAGGATTCAATGACAAAACTAGACAGCATATTAAAAAGCAGAGATATCACTTTGCTGACAAAGGTCTGTATAGTCAAAGCTATGGTTTTTCCAGTAGTCATTGATGGATGTGAGAGCTGGACCATAAAGAAGGCTGACTGGCAAAGAACTGATGCTTCCAAACTTTGGTGCTGGAGAAGACTCCTGAGAGTCCCTTGGACAGCAAGGAGATCCAGTCAATCCATCCTAAAAGAGATCAATCCTGGGTGTTCATTGGAAGGTCTGATGTTGAAGCTGAAACTCCAATACTTTGGCCACCTCATGCGAAGGGTTGACTCATTGGAAAAGACCCTAATGCTGTGTAGGATTGGGTGCGGGAGGAGAAGGGGATGACAGAGGATGAGATGGTTGGATGGCATCACCGACTCAACGAACATGGGTTTGGGTAGACTCCGGGAGTTGGTGATGGACAGGGAGGCCTGGCGTGCTGCAATTCATGGGGTCGCAGAGAGTCGGACATGACTGAGCGACTGAACTGAACTGAAATTAAGTAAAATCTGGGCTATTTCTGTCTTATTACTGCTTTCAATTCCAGGTTCTAGCATGTACCTGAGCCTTATTAACTGTTCAGTAAATATTTGTTGCAAAAGTGAATGAATAATAAAATTTATTATAGATAACTTGATCATTCACAATGATTTTGAAATTGAAGTTAGTAATATTCCCATAAATTGAACTATGTATATATATATTTTATCTTTGATCCAACTCAGGCAAAATTTTCTCAGTCCCCAGGATATTTTACTAGCTGTAATCTGATTCCTATCACCTAATCTCTGCAGAGAGAATGTGTAGGTGACAGTAAAGAGTTCCATTCTAGTGTAGATAGGAATCCTGGGTTAGAAACCTGGGTCTTTCATACACTAGTTTCTGGTCTTGGACAAATTACTGAACTTCCTTAAGTCTTAGTCTACCTTTAATATGAAGATTATTATGGTATCTGCCTCACAGAGTTATTGTGAGGGTTCAATGACAAATCTAGACAGCATATTAAACAGCAGAGATATCACTTTGCTGACAAAGATCTGTATAGTCAAAGCTATGGTTTTTCCAGTAGTCATTGATGGATGTGAGAGCTGGACCATAAAGAAGGCTGATTGGCAAAGAACTGATGCTTCCAAACTGTGGTGCTGGAGAAGACTCTTGAGAGTCCCTTGGACAGCAAGGAGATCAAGCCAGGCAATCTTAAAGGAAATCAAGACTGAATATTCATTGGAAGGGCTGATGCTGAAGCTGAAACTCCAATACTTTGGCCACCTGATGCGAAGACCAGACTTATTGGAAAAGACCCTGATTTGGGGAAAGATTGAGGGCAATAGGAGAAAGGGTGACAGAGGATGAAATGGTTGGATGATATTACCGACTCAGTGGACATGAGTTTGAGCAATCTCCAGGAGATAGTGAAAGACAGGGAAGCCTGGTGTCCTGGAGTCCATGGGGTTGTTAAAAGTTGGACATGACTGAGTGACTGAACAACAAGAGGTAATGCACCTATCTCAAAGAATAAGTACATACATACAGTATTTTCCATCATGTAGTAAATACTTATAAACATATTACATGATATCTGTAGCTACTTGCAGTTATTATTATTACTTAGAGTTGGATCTTAATTTCTAGGCCCTCAAAATGAGATTACTCTGAACTCTATGCCAGGGCTTTGAGATGCTTTCCTTATGAATGATTTAACATACATAGATTGGCCAAATGCTGGATATTTTATTATTTCTGCTTGATTCAGATTCTTGTTTAACCCCGTGGTTTGAACAGCCATTGTTGTTCAAAAAAGAAAATGGATATGAAGGAGTATTCATATTGATTTATTGTTGGTTGTCTGCAGAAATGTAAATAGCCCTTAATGTGTCACTCACTGGGACAGGATAGTGCTTTTCATAATGGACAAAATAGCCTTGTTTCACTGTAATAACCTGCTTGTGGTGAAACCAGTCATGGGATTCCTTCAACACAGCAGAATGCCTGCTATTGTCATCTGTGTTATCAATGAGCAGACGTCTCTCTGCTGTAGCTATTACACAGCACTGCCGTTTCCCTAACTTGGGAACTGCACTGAGGGATTTAAATGTGAAATGCACACGTCTGTCTCTTTCATACAGACACGCATCCACTAAGCACAGGCAGCAGCTGCCGAGGAGTTAACACAACTAATCTCTTGTGTATATGTAGAAGTTGTAAGGGTTAGAAATAGATCGCCCATCTCCACTATCTTATGGACATATGTGTGTACATTTCTTTTATAGAAGTATGCTCAGAATAAGCATTTGGGGCTTTTTAAGTTGTTTGCATTAGATGAGGTGGGTTTACATAATAATTTTTTTTAAAAAAACACTCGCTGTTTATACAGGAAACTCTCTGACTTTAAAACTCAGTGGGGAAAAAAACCCCAAACTTCTTTCCTTTGCTTATCATCCTGCCTAAGCTTTTTCCCAGAGTTGGAAAGAATCCTTCCATTTTACCCGTTTGGAAATAAATGGGCACATCAGTCTTTTGCCTAAGGGTCACTGTGGGCAATGCGGTTGGATACAGTTTTCTGATTCTAGATGGATACCCAGAAAGTGAGGACCACCAATCAATTGAGTGATCATCTCTAACCCTCTTTGACAAGCCCTGGAAAAGTGGTTTTTATCTTGTGAAATTTATTGCTTTTATTTTTGGCTGCATGGCATGTGGGCGCTTAGCTCCCCACCAGGAATCAAACCTGCCCTCTTTGCAGTAGAAGTGCAGAGTCTAAGCCACTGGTCTGCCAGGGAAGCCCCCCTAGCATAATGCATTTTATATATATATATACACATACATGCATACATACATATATATTTCAGTGACCTTAATCACCACAGCAGCATTGAACAGCAGTTTCAAACCAGAGCCACAATTTGAATGAGGACTTATTACTCAGACCAGTTCAATGAGAATGCCAAGCTGAAGATACAGAGTTTGCTTAACACTATCAGACTAGTTGCAACTGTACTTTATACAATGAAAGAATCAAGTATGGGAAATATCCATGTGATAGTAGATTTTTTTTAAGTTGAAAATTGGTTATCAGCATCATCCTCATCTCTAGAAAAACGTGAGACGCACACGTGAAATAATAATCATATTTATCATATGCTTGACACTGTTCTAAACCCTTCCCTGGTGGCTCAGATGGTAAAGAATCTGTCTGGAACGCAGGAGACCTGGGTTCAAACCCTGGGTTGGGAAGATCCCCTGGAGAGGGGAAAGGCTATGCACTTCAGAATTCTTGCCTGGAAAATTTCATGGACAGAGGAGCCTGATGGGCTACAATCCATGCGGTTGCAAAGAGTCAGACATGACTGAGTGACTAACACTATTCCAGACCTATTTGAGCATTAAATCATCAAACTTCTTTCCTCATCAACACAATGAGACATATACTGTTATTGTTCATGTATTCTATTGAGCAGCTGAGGCAGGAAGAGGTCTATGACAGGTGTATAGAGGTAAAATCACACATCTATCACTTTCATGTGACATACTGATCTGACCTGGAGGCCACCAAGGTAGTTGGTTAATTTCTCTATCGTGTATTTGTAGAAGTTGTAATGGTAGGAAGTAAACTGCTCATTCCCAATATCTTACTACACTAAGAGTAGATCGTAGAGATGTTAATGAAAACAATAATAACAACCATGAATTGAGTGTTTCCTGGGTTAAGTCAGGCACTCTTCTAAGGGTTTTATTATATATATTATTTAATTCCTACAACAGCCCAAGGAGAGTGTTCTTATGTTCATTTCAGAGCAACAAAAGTTAAGGACTTTGTTCTAAATCTTGGGAACAGGAGAGTACGGGTTTGACCTCCTAAGCTTATGTGATAACCATTGACCAGTAGTGTCTCTGCCTGGACAAACTCTTCAGCTTGGTGGCCAGGAGAATGGTGTAGGCCTCTGGCTGTGATGGCTGCAAAGACACTGGGCTTATCTATTGGGTTTCTTCTCCCTCTGCCAAACCTCAGGATCATTCCAGTCCCTTGTTCTCACATCTCATGGCCACAGTCACCTGCTTTCCTTCCTGATGTTCCGTGTCTCTAAGCGCATCCTCTGGCTTGTTAGCATGTGGCCCATTTGAGAATCTACTTCATAACTACGTATACGGTGGTCTCTCCTGTATCCAGATTCACTTTCTACAGTTTGAGTTACCTGTGCTCAACCGCAGTTTAAACATGTACACGTTCATGATCAGTTGCCTCAGTGTGTTGACTCTTTGCTACCCCATGGACTGTAGCCTGCCAGGCTCCTCTGTCCATGGGGTTCTCCAGGCAAGAGTACTGGAGTGGGTTGCCATGCCCTCCTCTAGAGAGTCTTCCTCACCCAGGGATTGAACCTGCGTCTTCTGTATCTCCTGCATTGCAAGCAGATAGATTCTTTACCCACTGAGCCACCTGGAAAACTCCACAGTTTGAACACATTAATTGGAAGTTTCCAGAAATAAACCATGAGTTTTAAATTGCATGCTATTGTTCTCAGTGGCATGATGCAACCTCATATCTTGGCTTGTTCCATCCTGCCCAGGATGAGAATCATCCCTTCGTCCAGCCCATCCCACAACTTAATCACTTAGTAGGCATCTTGGTTATCAGATTTACTGTTGTGTTCAAGTCACTTTTATTTCACTTAATAACAGCCCTGAAGCACAAGACCAGTGATGTCATTCGGATATGCCAAAGAAAAGCGGGTAAAGTGCTTCCATTAAATAAAAGGGTGAAAGTTCTCCACTTAATAAGGAAAGAAAAAAAAATTCTATGCCAAGGTTGCTAAGATCTATCTTCTATCTGTGAAATCATGACAAAGAAAAAGAAATTTGTGTTGGTTTTGCTGTAGCATCTTAAAACTGCAAAAGCCATAGCTACAGTGTGGTAAGTGCTTAGTTAAGATGGAAAAAGGCATTATATTTGTCCAATAAGATATTCTGAGAAAGAGACCACATTTACATAAATTTTATTGCAGTATATTGTTATAATTGTTCCATTTATTATTGTTGCTGTTAACCTCTCACTGTGCTTTATTTGTAAATTAAACTTTATTATGAGTATGTATGTAAAGGAAAAAACATAAAACATAATATAGAGAAGATTCAGTACCATCCACGGTTTTATGCATCCACTGCAGGTCTTGAGAATGGATGCCCTGTGGTAAAGGGGAGGCCATGGGAGTGGGAGCAAATGAGTTAATATGTTTCAGAGAAGCATATATATTTGGCATAGAATATAACCAATATAATCACAGCTTATTATCCTTTGCAGACAACAATCATTCTTTTATTTGTTCAGTAAACACTGAGTGACTGAGATGGTCTGGGCACTGTGTGAGACCTACATTAGTATTTGTGACAGGAGCATTTTGGAAATGCAATGCCCCATTCATTGGGGTGACTTTAATGGTGGAAGCCTTAGGCACCTTGGCAGCCAAGTTTTTTGGCTCCTCTCAAGTCACATTAGCTCAATGGCCATGGACTCTGCTTATCTGAAAGGCTGGTCTCACTGGCACCAGAAAAGAGTGATGGATTTGATTCCATTGCGAAGAAAAGAAGAAAATGGCTCATTTGAGGTTAGCTGAACTCTTTCAGATATAGAAGGTGCCATTTCTCTGACCTGGGAATATAAAATATATGAAATGGAACTTAGCTGACATGAAATTCAGCTTCAGAAGAGAAGCTTAGTTTCCATGATAGAACAGTGTCTTTGTAATTTTTTGTTATTGTTGCGAGTTCATTTAAATAACTGGGTTTTCCTTTTCCCATTTCTAGGCCATTTGAGAGGCCCTTTCTTTGGACTGGCTTTGCCGTCGCTGCACTGTCTCCCCGCACCCCCACCCCCCTTTGAACTTCAGCTTTTTATGTCATCCAGGATGACTGTCATCTGTAACTACTTTGTGGAGAGCTCTCCCTGACTCTAGAACAGTCAGTTTGCCGTAATATGAACAAGTTGGGAGACCCGGAGCTACCACAGATAGGATTTTTGGGTCTAATGAAGACTCTCTGTCAGGCCCGATTTGGATCCGGTTAATAAGGGTCTGACTGAATCTGCCATCCTCACAGAACATCGTGAGATCTTTTGGGGCCAATGAACGATTTCCCTTATTTTTCTGCACAGACACAAGGGCGAGGTTGTGTTGTCAGTGGAAGCCTTTGTGTGTCACAAGCGATCAGGAGTCATGTGTTTGGTGGATGACTTGCTAGGTCATCTTAGATAGGCCGTTTAATCTTTTTGTGTTTTTGTTTCTCCCATCTGTGAAAGCATGATAACGCACAGTGGGCTTCTAAAGAAAGAGCTCTTCGGAAGGATACAGAAGGTGTGTTCCTCGAGAGGCTTTTGCAAAAACTCTGGATCACTGTTTGCCAGAGATTGTGATCTGGAGGTGGCACAGTAGCTTTATGGCAAGTTTGAGCCAAAATCTTTGCCAAGGAAATTTCAGATCTGAAGGAGGGAGGGGGCACTCCTGGTAATTCCTTCCAGAAGGTCATCAGAAAGTCTTTTGACAAGGGCTTGCTTGTTCATGCTACTGTTTTGTTGTGAGGATACCATTTGAGAGGTCGAACTAAAGCTTTCCACAATGAGAAAAGGCAAACTCCTATGTGCTCAGCTTCAGATTATAAACCACCACTAACATCTGGGCAGTTTTGTTGCTTTGGAGGGACCTTTCCGTGCTTAGGAGCAAACTCAATAGAATCCCTGATATTCTGTCACAATCTTGTTTATCTGCTCTCCGCCTCCTCCCTCCTTCAGAGAGGTTCCTGGGCCTCCCTCCTGTGTGAATTTCCCATTGGCGGTGACCCAACTCACAGAATCATTCTATTTTCCCCAGAGGGGATCACCAGACGCTCCAGTCTGTGATCAATGAGCAGTGTGCTATTTGGCTTTGCCCGGGCTTGCCCACGTGTCCTCGCAAAAAAAATGTAAACAGAGCCACTGCAGCTCTGCCCTGGGGTGATGGGAAGGACTTCAAGTCAAGAAACAAAGCCAGAAAAAGACAGGAAACATTGTTCCTTTCCCTGAGTAGCTGGTACTTGCAGAAGGATGGGTTTTCTCTGTAAGAGTTCTGAGGTGTTGGGTGGCAGTGTTCTAGCAATGAGGGGTCCCTGGGGTAGACAGTCAACTCCTAAGAGCTGTGACAATTTGTCCATCTGTGTCACTCCACACTTAAAAAATTCTCAGCCATTTCATGTCTTGCAGTCTTATGGGAAAAATACAGAGTTATGTGCTTAAACTTTAAAGCAATAGTTGTATTCACTATGTATTGTTTATATCAGCCAAAAACTGGAACGGACCTAAATGTCTTACAAGAATAATTTCGTTAAACAGATCACGATATCTATCTGTATATTTCCCTGCAGATATTTCTGTTTCTACCATATAAAATGAGGATGTAAAAGAGTGGGTTTTTAATTTTAAATTTCTGATGAGCTTGGACAGCTTGATAAAAGTGATCAACCACTTCCTCAGAAAACAATGTCTATATTCTCAATATTTTCAGGGGATTTCAGCATAAACTCCTCTATCTCGAAAGTTAAGAACACTCAATATGGAGAATTTAGTAGAAGTAATATCGAGTAATTTCCATATATGGAGTAATGGAACAAGCCATAAAAGAGTAGTGTTGTTAAAAAAAAAATAACTCACCTACATATGTATTGGGAGAAAAAGTTTTTCTCAGCCCTCTTAGGATCCCTTGCTGGGCCTGAAAATTCAACTGACAAAGATTAACAGAAGAAAAGCGAACACATTATTTAACACACTTATTAAAAATAAACACATTTATTTAACATAAGCTTTACATAATACCGCAGCCTTCATAAGGAAAAGAACACCCAAGCAAAACACAAACTTGAATATTTTATCCTAGCTTCAATAAAGAGGACAGGATAAGTTCAAGAGTATGAGGTACCTGCACTGAACTGGGAAAACTTAGCAAAGCTAGTTTGCTAGGATTCTTCACGGTGTCCCCTTGCCTCCAGAGATAAGGATGCTCCCTTCCTTTGAGTGTGAGGGGAGCCCTTTCACTAGAGGGTTTTATGACCTCTTTGGGGAAGAAAGGTGAAGGAGGAAGAGGTCAGTGTGACCCTCCAGTTTCTGCTGTTTTTTTCAAACTCCTTCAGCTTAAAATATTCCAGAAACCAAGGTGTCATCGGAAAGGCTTGGATAGGCTAAACACAAAGATGCTTAATCACAGCTTCTCTGGAGGATGATAATACAGTCTCTGTGTGCTTATTTGTAGCTTCTGCCTTTCTAGAACTATCCACAGAATTGCTTTCATAAGAAGAAATATGTTGCATGAAAGTGAAAATGAAATCCGCTCAGTCGTGTCCAACTCTTTGCTACCCCATGGACTATACAGTTCATGAAATTCTCCAGGCCAGAATACTGGACTGGGTAGCCTTTCCTTTCCCCTGGGGATCTTCCCCAACCCAGGGATCAAACCCAGGTCTCTCGCATTGTGGACAGATTCTTTACCCGCTGAGCCACAAGGGAAGCCCGATATGTTGCATAAGTTTGTTTAAATTTTCTTTAAGAAGCTGTAATCTTTTTTGGCAAGTGTGTTAAAACCCTGGGGACATTTTCAGCACTGCTCTTTATTCAGCAAACGATGAAATGCTAGAATGAAGGGACATTAGGATGAAGGGACACAATTTCCAAGTGACATTTAATTAGGGCCAAATAAGAAGATACCACATTGACAGATTTCTTTTCAGTACGAAATCCACAGATAAAACAAATTTAAATCAGAACCAATTAAAAAATTCCAATCTTACACAGAGCATGCAAGAAAAGCCAGTTTATAAGTAACCTATAACTTGTCACCAACAGCATTTCCACTCCCAGAGTGGCTTTTGGGGACCTGTTCTGGGTCTGTGCTCAGTCACTGAGTCATGTCTGACTCTGCGACCCCATGGACTGTAGCTCACCAGGTTCCTCTGTCCATGGGATTCTTCAGGCAAAAATGCTGAGCCCCTTCTCCAGGGGATCTTCCCAACCCAGGGATTGAACCCCGATCTCCCTCACTGCAGGCAGATTCTTTACCGTCTGAGCTACCAAGGAAGCCCCAAAATGAAGGAGCTGTCCTCCCTGAGAACCTAAGACAACTCAATATCTCGAGAGATTATGGATCTGATATTCTTGTCTTGCATCTTAGGAGGCAGCTGAGAGAACTTGCTCTACTACCTCTGACCTTGCTGTCACAACTTGAAGGTTAAGTTTGCACATCCCCTCTTCACAGGCAAGAGTCCTTAATGAAAGAGAAATTAGTTTGGGAACTGCAGTGGTAGCTACTTGGCATCCATGCCCCTTTTCTTGGGTGGTAGGGTGCCTGGATATTCCTTCGGAGAAGCACCTTCTCCCAGCCTCAGTGGCTGCAGATTCTGTGAGGCTGGAGGGCAGGTATCACCCTCCTCTCCAAGACAAACACGTGACCCAGGCCTGAGTAACTAGCGCATTCTCTCTCTCTCAGGCTGATGGCTTCAGGGATGCCCAAATGATCCATCCCATCAATGAGATTACAAAGGAGTAGCTGTTTATGGAGATTTCTACACCATGGTTTCTTTATGGAAACCTGGAATCCTGTAACGATCCCGCAGAAGAGTGAAGGTCAAAGAGCAGGGCAGATGGAAGAAGGCAGGGAGGGGTCAGGGTAGGAAATCAAGTCCTAGGGCTTCATTAGATCTGTGTGTGCTTGAACCAAAGTGGCCACTGTGTGTGGGAATTATCTTTTTGTTTTGTTTTTTCTTTGTTTAAGTCAGCTTGTATTAGAGCTATTTCACTTGCAACCTATTGGGTCCTCATTTATACACCAGTATGATGATAATAATACCTATTGAGTGCGTGTGTGTGCTCAATTGTGTCTGACTCTTTGCAACTCAATGGACTGTAGCCCACCAGTCTCTTCTGTCCATGGAATTTTCCAAGGAAGAATACTGGAGTGGGTTGCCATTCCTACTCCAGGGGATCTTCCCAACTCAGGGATCAAACCCGTGTCTCTTGCATTGGCAGGCAGATTCTTTACCACTATGCCATCTGGGAAGCAATAATACCTGTTGAGAACTCCCCCAAAGAGCAGATTAGATTCTCCTATTTAATTCTTATGATAGATTTTTGTCTTTTTAAGAAAAGAAACTGAGGCTCAGAAAGGTTAAGTAACTAGCACAAGATCCCTCAGCAAGTAGTAGAATCACATTCAAACCCAGATATGTCTAAAGCCCTGCCTTCCTAACAAGCATACTCTGAACTTTGCAGGGATACTGGATGAAAGTTAGGCCTGACAGCTAGTGGGCTGTTAATTTTTACAAAGGGAGGTACCGAGGATAACAAATGAGTATTTAATCAGCATGGCCAGTTTTAGGCCGTTAAACTTGCTTCACCTTCAGCGGAGTGGTTAGTGCCCTCTTGCTATCACTTCATTTTGTTTTCTGACTACCAAACAATGTTTAACGGAAGGCTCTTAACTGTCTTCGTGTTTTAGTCAGAGTCTGGTAGAAACGAACTGACCTGAAGGCGTATCTCCCACAAGCACTTTGGGGCTCCTTGGGACACAGACAAGCAGACTTGGAGACAAATTGTGGGTCCTTTAAGAGTCAAGGAGGAGCTACCGGCCACTTTGGCGCTACGTTGTTATAAACCAGAATGGGCCCTCTTTTCAATAATGACATGAAAACAAGGAGATTGATCAGTTCTGCGCTGCCCCATTCCCCGGGTAGCGTTTTCTTACACTTTTACAGAACGGAAGATTTTTCTCTTGCAGTTTGAAGAAAACAAGGTAAACATGTGCCTGGGAAGCGGCGAGTATGGTTTTGACTCTGGCTGTGAGGTTCACATTGTACTCATAACATCCTGTTCTTCTCTGCCGGCTGTGATGTGGTAGATAGCAGTCCCTCTCTGGGCTGTTAACAGCTGAGCTCATTTTTCATAAAGATGCTGCTCTGTGAGACTGAGGAAGTGGGCCACGGCCACCTCCTCCTTTGTTACTCTTACGGTTAAGGATGGGTTTTCCCAGTTGCCCTTTCCATCTTCGCTAAAATTAGGTCTTTAATGCCTTTGGGATATGTGGCAAACTTAAAATTTTACCGGAAGCCCACAGAGTATTAGTGAGTGGGAAATATGCCTCAAAAAAGTCATTTGTTTAGCATAGGAGAAGTCTGCTCTGTCAAAACCTGCAGCTACGGAGTCAGGAGAGGAAGAGTGGCTGCTGGGGGAAGGTGTGATAACACCTGATACTGAGAAAGGGCAGAGTAAGAACGATCATCCTAGGGACTGGGATTTCTGCTTTTGGATCCATCCCTTCGGTAGGGGACTGGAGGGCTTAGAGCTGACTTTTTTACACAATATACTTATCAGTTTCCAAATGACCTTGGGCCTAAAAATCACATCTATTACAAAGACACAAATGGAATAAGGAATAGACTCTCACTTCTGTGGTCAGGGAGCTGACCCAAAATTAATTCATTGCATTTGGAGATTCTGAAGGCATAACTAGAATAGGAATGACTTCTGCTAGTCAGTTACAAAGGAAATTTTTCCCCTTCTGTCTTCACTGAGTTGCAGAGTCACTGCTTTGCCATCCAGGAGATGGAGAACACAGTGGGTGTGTTTTTTGAATGGCTTTTATTAGAGAGCAAGATGATATCCATCCTTGTGATTGTGCTTCTCATTGGGAAGTTCCAAAATTTGCCTCATCACTGGAATCAGGAAGATGCTTTAAAAAGGACAGAGATCCTTTGTCAAACTGAGACCTACTGAATAGCACCACGTAGAAAGAGAGACATTCATAATTTCATCTGGGTGATTATTTTAATCAGCCAGGGAGCCACTACTCTAGTCTTCCCTCCTTGGGATAGATAAATTAATCAGATTAGCAACTTGCCATTTGAGATCTGTAGGCATCACCTATTGGACAGGCCAGCTTTCAGTTAGGGGTGGAGGGCAGGGTATGAAAAGTGAAGATTAGAGGGACATGGCAGAAGCAAGACTGGACTGATGTTAGCAGCATGGCAGAATCATAAATGAAGGCCCCAGATGGATATAGAAGATTCTTGAGATGGTTGGCTGTCTGAATGGGTTTTGAAGATTGGTTTGTTAAAAGAACAGAGAGTGACGAAGCCCACTTGGCCTCTTCCAAGTAAAAACAAAAATCTTGTTTCTATCTGGCTGTAGTGTCCACCATTTTTATGTTGTTCTTCATATTCAGAAAGCAGAGGTGTGTATGAAAACCTCCTTCCTTTCTAACAGAGACATGAAACAAAGGAAATCTAAATACAGATATTTCAGTGTAACAGGCATGTAGGTATTATGTTAGTCTCATTTTTCCACCTGGGCAAGCCCATCATGGGGCTTTCCTAGTTGCTCAGAGGTAAAGAACCCACCTGCCAACACAGGAGACTTGGTTTCAATCCCTAGATCATGAAGATCCCCTGGAGAAGGAAATGGCACCCCACGTCAGTATTCTTGCCTGGGAAATCCCATGGACAGAGAGGCCTGGCAGGTTGCAGTCCATGGGGCTGCAAAAGAGTTGGACACAACCTAGCAACCAGGTTCGATCCTTGGGTTGGGAAGATCCCCGGGAGAAGGGAAAGGCTACCCACTCCAGTATTCTGGCCTGGAGAATTCCATGGACTGTATAGTCCATGGGGTCGCAAAGAGTCGGACAAGACTGAGCGACTTTCACTTTCACTTTAGCAACTAAACAATAAAACAAAGGATGTCACATGCCCATTTACTCATTCAGTCATTTAATTCAGCATCTTTTATTGAGCAGAACCCGTGCTTGTTGGGTATGGAGGCAAGGGCTGGGGAACTTCATAAATAAAACACGGTCTCTTCTACCCCCTAAATGGCCCCAGTTCTAAGGGCATGTAAGAAATTAAGAGGAAATAAACAGCTGTCCCTGGGCAGGAGAAAGGGGCATGCCAGAGAAATCTTAGGGAAGGAAGTGCCTGACCAAAGTGTTTAAGATTGAAAGGGAGATTCACCTGGAAAATAGACCCAGTCTTCTCAGGCAAAGGCAATAGCTTGAACAAAGGCAAAATGGCCTGTGGGTCTGTAGAAGTCTATGAATCAATAACTTGCCATTATAGTGTGATATGGAAAGTGGTGCGACATCTGGTGATTTGGCAGCATCCAAATCATGCAGGGTCTTCAATGTCCACGCTTCTATTCTAAGGAAAGAACTTGGCACAACTCAAACACGTGACCGTATAAACGTACGACAGAAGAGAACAGAGGCTGTTCAAAGACACAGGTGAGTATTCATGAACTCTTGCTTTTATTATGTATATACCTTGGAATCGGGGTTGTTTTAAGATTCTACTTCTCAGAGAAGCTGGATATATTAGTATAGCAACTCACAACTTTTAGAAAATTAGTATATTTTTTCCTTAGCTGCAGGATATGTTTTTTTAAAAAAATGAAAACCACTTCTTGCTTCGATTTTAAAATGCCTTAATTTGAGAGACTGTTAGTCATGAGGTGTTTCCATAGCAAACGTGTGTGGGACATCCTAGCTTTGTTGGCAGTGGTTCAGGGGGACTTATCTTATTAAATTGGGACAAGGCCTGGCATGATGGAGGATAAGGTCATGGCACTTTCCCCATAGCATGGGGCCCCCATTTAAGAGCAAGATAAAGGAAAGGCAAAGAGCAAGAAGAGAAAGTGCTGGAATGAAAACAAGTAACAAGAGGAAGATAAAAATGGAAATCCCAGTTCAATGTGAATAATAGGAATGCAAATGGTGCTACTAAAATAGGAAGGAACATTACTTTTCAAAAAGGCAAAGCAGAGGAAAATTGTAGTAGCAGAAGCATTTTGCATGGTAAAATTGTACACTGTGTATGCCTCTCAGAAGCAAAGCCACCTACTCTAATTTTTCCCAGCACGATGCTGTGAATCTGGTGAGTCATTTTTTGAAGGTTTACTACAAAGCTCCAAAAAGCTGCATTTTTTTTTTTTAAACATTTGGATTAAATCTTCTTTTTCCCAGAGGCTGGCCACTAATGCTCCTATTTTATAGCCACATTTTTCACTTGTGCTACAAAATAACACTTTTAAAAAATTAGTAAGTTTATGGAATGATCGCTACGATTTATTGTTAATTTAAAAAAATTATGGTGCAAGAAGTGTTTATGATATGCTGCTCTGAGAATAAGGTAATCTGAATATAAATTTGCTTATATTAAAAAAAAGACTCAGGAAGAAGATACTTTGAGGGAGTAAGAGAGGAAATGAGGTCAGAGCGGACAGGGTTAGAAGTTAAATGTGTGAATATATTTTGTTTCTGATTTAAATTTAAAAAACACACAAGCATTTTACATGACTGTAAAACAAAGTTAATGTCAAGACAAAGCAATCTTTAAAAATTGAAAGCAAAATGGCACAAATGAACATGAGTCTCAAATCAATGGCATAAACTCAGAGAGAAAGTACTTCAAGTGGCTAACTCATCTGTAGAAATACCCTAAGGGGAGAAAAATGTCAAATTATTGTTGATGATAGTATTGTTACTGTTTTAGATTCTCTCTCTCCTTCTCTCCCTCCCTCTCTCACTGTTGTGTATAGTGCGTTAGTCACTCAGCTGTGTCTGACTCTTTGTGACCCCATGGACTGCAGTCAACCAGGCTCCTCTGTCCATGGAATTTTCCAGCAAGGATACTGGAGTGGTTTACATTTCCTTCAGGAGATCTTCTCAACCCAGGGATTGAACCCCAGTCTCTTGCACTGCAGGCAGATTCTTTACCAACTGGGTTACCAGGGAATACTATGTGTATACTATGGGATAAAAAAGTGAGAAATTATGCTGGAGTTGGGAATTAGATTTTTGACGTGAAAGAAAGTCATTCAAATATAAGATCAAAGAGGTTAAGTAGAAACCCTGTGGTCCTGAATTTGTCTTGTAATTGTCAATCGAAATTGTGATGTATTTTAATACAAGAAAATGTAGATTCTCTATCTCTACTATCTTTTTAGATGTGTTAGAGATACTCACCTAGTTGTTGGTATAGGGGAGGAATTTGGGGGTCTGATTGCTCCTTATTTAGACTTTCTTTGAAGATTCCATTCTTTAGTTTCACCCTCTCATCTCTATCTTCAGAGATACTTGGAACCTTCAGTTCCTAAAATATTCTGGGTTTCTTCTGCACAAATTGTCTTATTTCCTATTAGCATTCCTCTCTTCAGGCATAAAATTTAGCTTTATCTAATCACTCAAATAAGTTACCACTTATTCAACTGTTTTCCTTTTCTCTCTTTGTTTTGCATACCTCATTTGTTATCATGTCCTCCTCAGTTCTTTGCTATTAATGTTATTGATTTAGAGTGTGAGTGTGTACACGTGTGTGCTTAATTTCCTTTAAAGATTTTAGAAGCATTTCAAAGGAAATAAAATGAATATGGGTATTTAATTCACTATGTTTAATCAGTAGATTTACCTTTAGATTTATTTATTTATTTATTTTTATTTTATCTTTCTGGCCACACCACGTGGCTTGCGGGATCTTAGTTCCCCAAGCAGGGATTGAAACTTGGCCCTTGGCAGCGAAATCATAGAGTCCTAACCATTGGACTGCCAGTGAGTTCCCTAAATTCTTAACAGATAGCTTTAAACATAATTAGTTTTGGACAACAAATAGAGCTCATCAGCATTATATGCTCCCAGAAAACAAAATAAGAATGTTAATACTGTTCCATTTCCTTGTGTTTCATCACTTCCCAATTTGGGGTCATTTTAAATTTTAGTAAAATTTTTTTTCTATTAAGCATAAAAAATTTAAGCTTAACAATGCACTTTTAATTGTTTCTTTTGTTCTTTTTACCATGCTTTCTTATATCCCACATTTTTCCTTATCTCAGCTTCTTAGTTTCATTGGTATATAAGACTGAATAACTTGTTCTCATTTGAGTAGAAATTGGCTCAGTTTATAGAGCTCATCTCAGCGGTTGTGGAGGCAGAAGGAGACATCCTGTAAGGAGGACATCTGAATATCACTAGCCGCTTGTCACAATGAACTACCCCAGCTCTTTGGTCTCAGAGCCCACAGTCTTGTATTTTAGCCTGTGGGCATCACTGCTCTGTCTTGCTCCATGTATTCAGGAGGTGGGGGCCTGGCTGACAAGCCTAGTTCCTTTGAATGCACTGCCCCAATTAATCACTGTGACAATTGCTCCCTGACCTCCTTCTGCCTGAAGTTCCCTGTAATCACTCTCATTCCACACTGCTTCTCTCCTATATGCTATTCTCTGGTCTTGTTTCCCCGAGAATTCAAACCTCTCTGCTCTGTATCTCTTATGATGATCTTCCTCTTCCGTGTTGACATTACTCTTTCTTGTTCTCCAGTGCTGTTATGAATATATTTCTTTGATCATATCAGAGACAGAGTGGGAGAGCGTGTGTGTTCATTCCACTATTTTGTTCCTATTTCTGGATTACATACATAACGTGTAACAATGCTGCTAACATATATAACGTATGGAACAATGTCCCTGCTAACCAGCTCCTCTACTCTTACTGTGTTTCAAAAAGAATTTTTAATTTTTTAATTTGTTCTTCCTTTCCTTTGGTCTTGTCTTTTTTTGTTGTTGTTCGCTGTTTCTCCTTATTTTTGTTCAGTATAATCCAACATGATGGTAAAAGTCTGTCTTTTCAGCCAACCACACATAAAAACCAACAATAAAATCTTAACTCTCTTACTTATTTACTATGTGTACTCTGCCAAGTGGCAAAGAAAAAATTTCCAGTATAGATTCCCCTACTGGTACTAAGAGCATCTGTAAAATCACAGTGAAAGAAAGCCAAAAACGTACAATGGAGGTAGTGTTGTCCCAAATGGTTTTCTTTAAATGTACTTATCTTAAAAGGACATTGTATGTTCCTTCAGCGAAATGGATCCTCTCTCTTCCCACACGTTCCATTGCCAATCACCTTATTTTCTGGAACTGCATTGTCAACTTTTGTTTGCTACTGGAATCAATGCAAAAAATATTAATATTTTATCAGAGAGTTACTGTTTTCTATAAAAACTATTATAAAGTTTTTATTAAGCTAAAAAATATATTTCTGTGCTTTTTAAGGTAAATTGTTCTCATTTATTGGTTCCAGTTATTGCTTTTGCCCTGCAATTCCATCTCTGAAATTATAATGTAAAACTTTAGAATAGAAGTTACTTTGTAATATTTCATCTAAGGCGTTTTTGGCATGAGTGTTAAGGTTAGTGATAATGTTATTATATTGTATGTAATAAACGGATACCAGGAAGTGTGGTTTACTTAAATTAATGCAACTCTCATAGAGCAAAGGAATGATATTCTCCTTTCAAATTCTCCAAACATACTTGAAGTTCCAATATTATTCATGTAAATTCAAGAAAACTGATTAGTACACAAACAACAGTAGTTTGTAAAAAAAAAAAAAATCGGTAGATATTTAATGCTTTTAACACCTTGAAATCTGTATTTTGATAGTACAGTTTTACCAGCATCTTGAGATATATTTAATTTCTGAGTGTCACTTAGATCATTTCTCTCTCATTTTATTGGAATATAATTGTTTTACAATGTTGTGTTAGTTTCTGCTACACAACAACTATGAATCAGCTGTAAGTACACATATATCCCCTCTCTCTTGAGCCTCCCTTCCACCCACCCCCATCCCAAACATCTAGGTCATCACAGAGTACTGAGCCTTTTTTTCTTAATACATGTGATTCATGTGTACCTTTAGATTTTACCTGAAGCCTCTTTTGCTTTGTGCTTTATTCTTATGCCAGTTCTCTCTGTTCCTGGGACATATGTTGAGTCTTACTTAGATTTTGGAGCAAATAATAAAAGTAAGAATTAAAAAGAACGGGCTATTCTGATGCTACAAGGAACCAGGTAATTTATCCCACTCTTCATTGTTTCCAAAACTTAAGCCTAGCAAAAAAAATGCTTGGTTAAATTTTCGTGACAGGCTCATGCTAATGAGAAAGGGTGTACATCCTTGGTGGGTAGATTAGGTTTTCTGGCATCTCTTACTCCTGTCCCTGCTTTGAGCAGATGATTCAAGTTAAGATGATGCCAAATTTCAGGAGATTTAAAAATGTCTTTAGCTCTAGAATGTGGATAATACATATTAAACTCCTACCTTGATTTTGAAGAAATCTACACTTAAATTTAGTGTTGTTGCATTGTCTTTTTTTCTTAATCATCTAACCTTATGCTATTTGACTATGTAAAATAAATTAAGTTGCTAAGGCAAATTCTGAATAACCACAGTATGGAAAGTACATGAATGTCACCTTGGGAAAAAATTTTGCTTGTCAAAGACTGAGTATAATCATGTAATATTTTGAGTCTTTGAAAAAGTTCCAGTCTGTTCCACATGGGCTTTTATGTGGAATTAACTAAACTATTTTCTGTATAAAATCAAACAAACCCACAAATAGACAGCAAAGAATCTGGGGTAATTGACTGGACTTTGTCTGAAAGCTTCGTTTAGGGATTGAACTAACAAAGAACACATATTTTTCTTCTGTTTGTTGTGTAATTCTAGTAGTGGAAAGCTAAATTACTATTTAGTTGATAGCTTTTGCCTTTAGCGTATTCTTTTATTTCTCTATCTCTCTGTGTGTGTATGTGTGTGTGTGTGTGTGTGTGTATGAGGGAGAGAGAGGGGGATTTTAAAAGCAAACTCTGACCTATTGGGTAATTAACACCCTTACAAAAAAATAAAGGGTTTATTGTAACTTGGTTTGGAGGAAAGAAGCTTGAATGAGGAAACCCAAGTTTCACTTCCAGCTCTTACACACATACTTGAGTGATGTTGAGTAAGTCACTTGCTTTTTCTGGATCTTAGTTTCCTCATCTGTGAAACTATAAAGGGGGATACGATTTACTTTCAAAACCTTTTCCCAACTTTAAAGTTTCATAATTCTCTGAAATAAAGTATTTGTACTTCACTGATCCTCACAAAATAAATAGGTAACTTTTAGTAACCATAAATATCAGAATGATTTTTTGCATCACTTTCTTCTTGGAAAGAAATACATGAGAAAATAGCCTTTCTTACTGGACAAGCTTACACTTAAGAATAATTTTATCTTCATCAACCCAGCAAGCTCTATCTTTTGGGGACTTATTGGTAGCTTTTTGGTTGTTATAGCCAAAATTTCAATTATACTTCTTTCTTAAAAATTTGCTTATTATATAGTATTTTAAAAAAAATAATTATTTTCTTCAAGAGAAATATGATAGTTTGTTCAGTTCAGTTCTGTCGCTCAGTCATCTCCGACTCTTTGCGACCCCATGAACCGTAGCACGCCAGGCCTCCCTGTCCATCACCAACTCCCAGAGTTTACCCAAACTCATGTCCATTGAGTCGGAGATGCCATCTAACCATCTCATCCTCTGTCGTCCCCTTCTCCTCCTGCCTTCAATCTTTCCCAACATCAGAGTCTTTTCAAATGAGTCAGCTCTTCGCATCAGGTGGCCAAAATATTGATAGTTTGTACTCATCTATATATTTCTGTGATTATTTGATTACCTGTTTTCATACTAGACTATACGGCCCAGGAGGGCAGATATCATTTTTATATAGTTAACAATTCAATCGTAGAGTTCCATGTAGTGTCTGGCATCTAGTATGTGTTCAACGAAGGAAGAAATATGGTTGTATAGGTCTGACCGAGATGGTTACATCAGAGGCCATATGTTATCCTTGAATCCTCCAAGAACATTTTCAAAAGAAAGTACGAGACTCACCTTCCTTTCTGAGTTCTGTGGAAAGTATTGTTGATGGGGAAGCATTTTCTTAGAGGTTTTCTCTTTTGGGAGGTGAATAAAGATGGCATTGATCTGGCCTGCTAAATTTCCCACAGCCACTAGGTGTTAGACAGTTTAGATCTTATCTATTTTTCCTGTGTCATCTGTGTAGAAAGGCTGTTTGTAAACCAGATGTAAACAGCTAATTGATGATGCCTCCTCCCCTACCTCCGCACAAACTTTTATGACTTTTCATACAGATCCTTCACCTCAGTTTGCTAAAGCACTTGACTGAGCATTCTGACTCACCATCCTCCACAAGAATGAGGGGACCAACACCAGTAAGCCAGAGAGATCTCACCAGAGCCAGGATAAAACCAACAGATTTAGAACATGCCCATCAATGACGTTGTGGTAAGAAGAGTCGGTGTGGATAGAGCTTCACGCTGGTTATGATACACAAGCAATGTCACAGCTCAATGAGATCAGGGATTTTGATCATCTTTATAATATTTCTTCATAAATCATAACTGATAGGTGGAGCTGGGTCCTATATGGAAAGTGATGCAATGATTTTGCTTGAGGAATTTTGCAAGGATAAGGTTTAAGCAGGTTTAAAAGGAAAATGTTCTCAATCCTGTTTTCTTTCTTCTTTCTTTATATCTCTCCTCCCTCTCTTCTCCCCTGCCTCCTGTCTTCTCTTCCTTCCTTCCTCCTTCCCTCCCTCCCTTTCATTTCATAAACAGGCTGTATTCTACAGTGAAAGATCTTGGATTTTAGAATGAAGCGGTTATTATTTAGCATCTTGACAATGCCATTTTCTATCAAGTCACTTTAACCTTTCTCAGGCTGTTACCTCAAGTATTAAAAGGCAGATCATAAATGCTTACTTACATCATAGTGTTGTAGGGAAGCTTAAGTACTATAACAACATCAGCTACTATTTATTAAACATCAAATATGTGCATTATCTAATTTAATATTCACAATAACTTTTCAAGTAAAATGTCTGGTACATTGTAGGTGACATATAAGTAACAAGGTAACGGAAATATTGGGTGCTCCCTATACCATGTTTTTTTTTTAGTAAGTGCTTCCTTAATTGTCAGGTGTCATTATTCATGCATTAGGCTGCACAGTTCCTGTCACCAAAGTGAAACTGATCATTCATTCATTCAAAATATGTTCTTTGAGTATCTGCTACATACCAGGTATTGTGTGTGTTACTTGGGAGAAAACGGAGAACAAGGAGCAAGACATGATTCCTAACTTCAAAGGGGTTATAATTGAGGAGAGGTTATAGACAAATAAAGAGACCATTATAACCAAATGTGTTAAGTCCATTGATAGCAGGAAATACAAAATGGATGTTTTAGGAGGAGGGATCCCATGATTCCAATTTGGTGGGTTTCAGTGAGAGTTCCTGGGAGGATATCACATCTACGTTGAGACTAGAGAGATGAGTAAAATACAGATTATACAGATTAAAGGCTGAGGTGTGTTCTAAAGAACTCCATATTCCAAGGCACTAAGAAGAGAGGCAAGCTCCAGGAGGTAGTGATGGACAGGGAAGCCTAGTGTGCTGCAGTCCATGGGGTCGCAAAGAATTGGACGCAACTGAGTGACTGAACTGAACTGAAGAAGAGATTCACTGTGACAGACCTGAGAAACTGAAAGCAGTTCATTCTGGACTTTGAGGGGATCAATGGTGAGAGTTGCAACTGGGGGTAAGCAGGACTGCTGGTCCTGGAAATGTTGGGTACCCTCCTAACAGACATTGTTGAATTCCCAACTACCTTTTAGCTGTTCGCAAGTTCTCAGTTCCTCTCTTGCTCACGGGACGCCTGATCTGCGTGGACTTATAGTCATGGCACTAACTCCTGATTCGCATGTAACCTTTAAGCTGTGTTCTTGGTCCTGAAGAGGAAAGGCTTATCTTACTAGTAACATGGCAGGGCATTCTCGGTCAGTCGGCTGTCTGTAAATAGCAGCCCTCCTCTTATCTAAGAGGGGTTGGGCTACAGGGCAAGGAGGCTCTTATCAAGGGGCTCTTCTAGCCAGCACCTGGCAATCTGGGGCCCTTTTAACAGGCCAAGGAATCTGAGGCCAAGGCTGGAGAGGGTCAAGTTTCATTGAACTTGGCCTTGAATCTAAGTGCCTTCTGGGAATCCTAAGCAATCAGGATCTGGGGACATGATCACCTAATTGCCAGACTCTGGGATGTGACCATCTAATTACCATCTCACTTTTCCTGGGACTAGAGAGATAAGTGACACATGGATCAATAAGCTGGGAAGACTGATTCATTTATTGACTCCCAGATAGTTTATCTTTGAGCTGGTGTTACAGAAAGTTCTCTTCCAGTATCTAGGCTGCCAGAGTGCCGAGAAAAATCTGAGGTGTGGTCGGGATCCAGAGATAGGAAAACAGATGGCTAGTTCTCGACGTTGCCTTTCTTTTGTGCGCAAGTTAAATGTTCACTAACTCAGTGTAAATGTGAATCTATATGTCACATCCAAACCCAGACATTTTGAAAATGGAAAGTGAAAGTGAAGTCGCTCAGTTGTGTCCGACTCTTTGCGACCCCATGGACTGTAGCCTACCAGGTTCCTCTGTCCATGGGATTTTCCAGGCAAGAGTACTGGAGTGGGGTGCCATTGCCCTCTCCATTTGAAAATGGAAGAGGCTGTTAGTCATGAGTGTCCTGGGATAGCAGGCATAAACTGGGACTGTTTCAGGCAGACTCAGACGTGTGCACATTCCTGCTCAGTTGCTTCAGTTGTGTCCGACTCTGTGACCCAATGGATTATAGCCCGTTGAGCTCCTCTGGCCATGGGATTCTCCAGGCAAGAATACTGGAGTGAGTTGCCATGCCCTCCTCCAGCGGATCTTCCCGACCCAGGGACAGACATAGAGGTGCCGTAACTGTGAGCTCCCTGTTGGTCTAACACTGCTCCCCAGTTCATGGTGTGTGTACTTAAGGGGGAAGAACCTGTGGCCAAGGCATTTCTGGGTCTTTTTATGGCATTATGTGTTTATTCTCCCCAAGGCAATTTTTGGAACATTCCCCATTTTATGTAATCCTCATGTTTCTGCAAGGTCACTATTGGCCATTTGAGTACAAGACAGTCAGTTTCTATTCAAAGCAAAGGGATGGAAAAATGGAAAATCTGAAGGGAGAGATCATCCCAGAAGGGAAAGCTTGAGCTGTATATTCTGACTTTTTATAATCTTTTATCAGTTAGAATGTGGAGGTGGAGGCATCATTCTCTTTAAAGGGTTGGCTTTTAAATTCTGTCTCATCCGTGATTAACTTTGATGATACCTGACTAAGTGGGTAGGGATAATTATCTGTAATATTATTGTTTATCCAGAGAGGCGACAAGAAAGAAAATATGTCACGTGCAACTAACAGATAAGAGACTAAGGAGGCGCTTTCTTGATTTATGAACTGTTTTCTCCTGAACAAGTTTCTCGGTAAAATAACTAAAATGACAGTGTGCTGCGAAGCCAATACCCATCTCAGCAGCAGTATTTTTCTCCACCTCAAGTCAAACAGGTTGTGGGAGAATTTGGTGACCAAGTGCTACTTTCATTTCTTATTCTTTCCTCCATTCTAACAATGTTAATACTAATTCTAACAATATTAAAGAGTAGCACTTAAGGCACTGACTCCCAAAGCAGATGTTTTCACCTTGGAACTTTTGCCAGTCAAGGGGTATTTGGCAACGTTGGGGCATATTTTGGCTTGTCTCAACTGGGGTGAAGTGGGATTGGCATCTAATGATTAGAGGCCAGCGATGCTGCCACACATTCCACAAAGCCTAGGACAGGCCCCCAAACAAATTATCTGGCTCCAAATATGAGCAGTGTTAAAGTTGAGAAACTGCTCTGCAACATCCCAATCATTCATTAATTTATTCACTCAATAATTATTTATGGAGCATCTACTACGTGTAGGTACTGCACTGCTAAAGATATAGCAGTGGATAAAAATTCACACTCTGGTTTGTTGCATTCTAATAGGAAAAAAGGTAATAAGCAAGATAAATAAAAAGTTATAAGTATTAGTGAGGAAACAAAAAATAAGCTGGGAAAAAGATAGGGAATGGTGAGATGGAAGAGCTCACATGACTCGTTGAGGTAGGGATGTTTGTCACCATTTACGGATAAGGAAACTGCATCCTTAGGTAAAACACATAGTCAGGGATAACACTGCTCCCAGAAGATGTAGCTGAGATTTGGTGGTAGATGTGTCTGATGCTTTAGAGTCTAAATGGTTATTTCCACTTGTTCTCTGAGGTATATTATTACCAGGGGTTTCCTTGCTTCTTTTGATGAAATTGCTCTTTTTAATTCTCCCCTTTTAATTTACAGATAACCATCTCCTGCCCCACCCAAATCCTTCATTTCTAGCATCTATATTTCTGTTGATTAGAACATTCCCTGATTACATCCTTTCTCCAGACTCCTTACCCTTGTGACCTAAGCAGATTTCAAGCTCTCTGCCATTTAAAAACTAAAATGAAAAAGTCCCCGCTTTCATTTCTACAAACTCTTCCATCTGTAGCTGTAGCCCCTCCCTCTCGTTTTTCATAACTTAAATGTCTTTTAAAGATGCTCATTTATGCTGTTCCTTTCCCTTTACATTCCCCCAATGTACTTGTAAAATGACCTCTGTACTCTTTACTCCACATAAACTGTTTTTGTCAAGGTTCAGCAATGACCCCATAGTCTCCGTTTTAATAGACTTTCTCCGTTTGTCTACCCGCTCTCACACGCCCTCCTCCCCGCATTCAGTGTTCATGACCATTTTCCCCCGTGTCTGACATACTTCTTCTCTCTTGACTTACAATTTTTTAGCTCTGGGAATTCCTCCTTACTCTTTGGCTTTTTCTTCTAGGTAGCCTTCATGGGTTCCTCTTCTCTTCCACCCCTTCTCAAACTGGCCTGCTTTTGTCTCTTGAGCTCTACTTTCAACTATGGCTTCTACTGATTTGTTGCTTAGAGTAATGCCAAAGGTATATAACACATTCTGGAATCTGCTGAGATGCGAATGTGGCTTAATGTGATAAGCAGAAGATGTGGGAGAGTGAGGAACACCTCTGATGGTGGCCAACCCACCCAGAATCTACATTCTTGAACTAAACTGACTGAGCATCATAGCAGGGATCCCCCTGCGGCCCCTCAAGTGATGATGAGGCCTCACTAGCTGATCTCTCTATTCCCAGCTTTAGCTCCATTCTTTCTTCTCACCATATTCAGCTTTCCAAAGGGCAAACCTGATCAGGATCTAGTTACTACCCCCTTGTACCAGTCTGTTCAGTCTGCTATAACAAAATACCATGGACTGGGTGGCGTATGAACAGCAGACTTTTATTTCTCACAGTCTGGAGGCTGGGGAATCCAAGATAAAGTTGCTGGCATGGTTGAGTGAGGGCGCTCTTCCCAGCTCATCAACATCTGTCTTCTCACTGTGTCCTTACATGATGAAAAGGGCAAGTGACTTATGTCTTTCGTCTTGCTTTATGTCTTCTAATTGGAAGCTTGTACCTCTTCATCTCTTTCATTTATTTTGCCCACTCTCTAGCCTCCCCCACCCCTGGCAAGCCTAGTTTGTGTATATGAGTCTTTCTGTTACTGAAAGAGTGTGTGGTGGGGTTCAGCTGCTCTCGGCTCAAAAGTCAATAAACAAGCAGGGTTTGTGGAAAGGAACATTTGCTTTATATCAGATGCTGGCAACTGGCGGGAAGGTGGGGGGAGGGTGGAAGACATCTGTCCAAAAGTCGACTGCCTCCCCCCTCCCCCCATGACCCAACACGCAGGGGATGAGAGCTTTTATAGACAGAGTGTGTGTCGGGGGGGGGCAGTACATGCAGAAACAGCACAATCATCTCTATCAGTCATCTTCAGATTGGCCACTGGTGGTCTGAGCAGTGTCATCTTGATTGTTTTAGGTACAGTTAATCTTCAGGTCCATTTGTTCCCATTTCTCTGAGGCTAATTCTCAGAATTGTTGCAGCTGATGTCCTGGGTACAGTCTGGTCATCGTGTAGTTAACTTCTCCATCAGGGCGTTTTAGTATCTATAAGACAGATCACAGGGTATGGCTTAGAATAGTATCTATAGCCCTTGAGAAAGAATGAAATGTCCTTGAGTATGCTTAATGACTACATTATTACTGTTTAGTCTTCTTTGATTGTTTTCCTTTGTTTCAGCATTTCTCACTTCTCTGATTAAACTTATTCTCTGACTAAAGTTTTCCACAAACAAAAGGCAGGCAGAGGACGTGGTGGTGTGGGGGTGGGGGGAGCAAGGCCCATAGGGTCCTGCTCCATTCTTGCTCTGTTTCATTTGTTTTATGTTTGTCCTTTCAGCTTTTAGATTCTGTGTATCAGCGAAGTCACACAGTATGTCTTTTTCTATTTGACTTATTTTACTTAAAATATGCCCTCTAGGTCCATTATGTTGCCCCAAACAAGATTTCATTCATTTTTATGACTCAGTAATATTTCACTGGGCATATATACCACATCTCCTATATAGGCACAAATAATCTAATCACTCCCAAAGTCCCCACCTCCAAATATCAGCATATTGGGGTTTAGGTTTCAATATATAAATTTGGGGGCCATAAACATACTGTCTACAGGCCCCCCTTCAACTTCCACAGCACAGCTCATTTACACTCATGGTTTTATGCTCCTGCACAACTCTCCCATCTGCTTGGAACAAGCCTTCCCTCCCCACCCCTACTCCACGGCGTGGACCATGGAGGTCTTCAGTTCAGTTCAGTTCAGTTCAGTTCAGTCGCTCAGTCATGTCCGACTCTTTGCGACCCCATGAATCGCAGCACGCCAGGCCTCCCTGTCCATCAGCAACTCCCTGAGTCCACCCAAACTCATGTCCATTGAGTCGGTGATGCCATCCAACCATCTCATCCTCTGTCGTCCCCTTCTCCTCCTGCCCTCAATCTTTCCCAGCATTAGGGTCTTTTCCAGTGAGTCAGCTCTTCACATCAGGTGGCCAAAGTATTGGAGTTTCAGCTCCAACATCAGTCCTTCCAATGAACACCCAGGACTGATCTCCTTTAGGATGGACTGGTTGGATCTCCTTGCAGTCCAAGGGACTCTCAAGAGTCTTCTCCAACACCACAGTTCAAATGCATCAATTCTTCGGCGCTCAGCTTTCTTTATAGTCCAACTCTCACTCTTCCATAAAAGCTCACCTTGCGTGTTACTTTTGTATCCCTTGCCAGCTTTCCAGGCAAAGTACTATCTCACATATGCCCCACTGCGCACCCCCTTTCCGATAAGATTGTGCTTTCCTTTAGGGTATGGAGAGGAGGATCCAAGAGTGAAGTTTTTGTCCTCAAGCAAACAAAGTTTCTGTCCACAGCAACTTACCTCTGGTTTTCATTGTGAAGTTTCCACACTCTCTTAATTTCAAAGTATTGAATTTCTGTCACTAATATGCTGTGTGACCCTGTATATTTCGCTTAGCCTCTCTGAATTGTCATTTTATCAACTTAAATTCTGTCAAATAATGCTCTTGTTATACCTCAAGGACATGTATCAAATTCTCTGAGTTCTCCAGAGGAAAAGATGTCATAAGTCAAAGATGACAGAAGTTATCATTCATTAAAATAATAATTTTTATCAAACATTTCATTCAGACCCCAACAAAATGAAACTATTTCCAGCAAAAAATGTCCTCCTCCTTATATATCTTTAAAGCTTGAAATCACTTATAGTTGGGCTTTACCATGTAATTTTTTTCTTGTTCACAAGATTATAAATCATTGTTTTCTTCGAGTTCTCTTTAAATTTTTGAAAAACTAAACATTCAACTTTTGCTATTTTACCCTCAAAAGGAGAGATTCATGTCAGAGACGTGAGCAGATAGAAGTTTAAAATTATATGTCCTTGATCTGGATCTGAAGCTTTCTTATATTATCAGCAGCACTTAATGTCACAACCTGGGGAGAAGACATGAAGAAACAAGAAAGGGGGAATTGGAAGAAAAGAAATGTCAACATGAATGCCAAGTGCCTTTATTCACTTTATTACTGTTAGTTTTAGAATTAAAATCAACTTTAAAAATCTCATTTTGGTGAGATGGCTAAATGTGTGTGAAACGAATAACGGTAAGAGAAAATAATGGAAGAAGAGTTTCAATCAGGACATCTTTCAGTCATAACACTTCTGTGTCCCATTGACATTTCCCTGGAATATCTCTGTGCGTGGAAAACCAATACTTAGATAATAGGGGTGGGATAGTTATGAAGAGAGAGAAAGAGAATGCATTGATTATGTCTCCTGTGCTATGTGTTTATATAATTTATTACATTTAACCTTTCCTATAGAGTATATTTATCTACTTTTGAGTTAAACCAGCTGGAACTCACTATACAGTTAGTACAGAGTTAAAATGGAAACCTCAGATTTTCTGACTCAAACACCATACCACACTGATTCTACTGATTATAAAAGTAGAAATAAATGTCCTGACCTTGATATTTATGGCTGACTATTATTCAGTCATAAAGAAGGATGAAATAGGGTCAGGACATTTAAACATTAAAACTGCTTTTAAAAAGCATTTGTTTTGGAAAACATTGGAATATAATTGCTTTACAACATTGTGTCAGTTTCTGCTGTAAATGAAGTGCCTCAGCTATATGTACCCATTTATCCCCACCCTCTTGGGCCACCCTTTCACGTCTCCCCCAAGTCCCACCCATCTAGGTCATCACAGAGCACCTAGCTGAACTTCCTGTGCTTTATAGCAGGTTCCCACTAGTTATCTATTTTACACTTGGTAGCGTATATATGTCAATGCTACTCTCTCAATTTGTTCTACCCCCTCTTCTGCCCCTGTGTCCACATGACCATTCTCTACAGCTGCATCTCTATTCCTGAGCTAGAACTAGGTTCATTGGTACCATTTTCTAGGAAGATGTGGTACATATATACAATGGAATACTACTCAGCCATAAAAAGGGAAAAATTGGGTCATTTGTAGTGACATGGATGGACCTAGAGCCTGTCATACAGAGTGAAGTCAGAAAGAGAAAAACAAATATTGCATATTAATGCCTCAAGCAGTTTACAATCCAGAAAAGACAATCAAATGTCTCTCTAAAAAGCAAAATTGGCAGACCACATATTTATCATATTTTAAGGACTATAAAAATAATTTCATCTGCAATGATGATGAAGGCTCAGCCTCACTGTCAAGAAAACCCACTTTGAGTTGTTTTTTCCTTGACAGTAATGCAGAAACATAGAGATACTATTTTTGCTAATTTTTTCCAGTGAATAATGTTAACATGTCACATGAATGTTGAAGTTACCCAGATTTATCTTCACTTGCTATGCAAATTTGGTTAAGTAATCTCTATCAGATTCGGTTTCCACCTGTTAAATTGGGAAGATGGTATTGATAGAGTTGGTGCTAGTGGTAAAAAACCCACCTATCAATGCAGGAGATGTAAGAGACACGGGTTCGATCCCTGAGTTGGGAAGATCCCCTGGAGAAGGGGATGGCACCCCACTCCAATACTCTTGCCTGGGAAATCCCATGGACAGAGGAGCCTGGTGGGCTATAGTCCATGGGGTTGCAAAGAGTCGGACACGACTGAGCAACTGAGCACACAGCACATAAAAATTAAAGAGTTGCTTGATTTATGCCTAGTTTTCAAAAGTGATGGTTGTGAGAATTTGCAGCAGCCTTTAATGTTGGCATGTGTTTTGATACATTTTAATGTATTTTGAAGACCTTTGGTGGTAGGTAGAGGGGATGTGTTTCTAGATGAAGCCTCTGGACTCCTGACCAATGGTTACAGTCAGTCTAGTATGTGCTCCAGAGTGCTAAGTAATTGGGTATGCAGAGGAGTGATGCTAGAGTCAGGGAAATATCTGAAAGATGGAATCAAGAGTTTCACTAGAAAGTACTTTTCAAAATTGAGTCAAGGAACTGGCAGTGATCTCAGGGAAGAAAGCAGGAAAGGGGCTGGAATGGAAGATAAACGTGAACATTTGCTTTTCCTAAACTGATCATCATAGTTCTTGGGCCAATTACCACAAAATTTTCCTCTCTTTTGAAGGGTTAACTTTACAAAATACAAAATCACAAAATGATGTCACCCCATATTTTCCTCTCCCTTATTTCATTCTTTAATATTAGACATTGAAAGGAGAAGCTATTTCATGTAAACCTGAAGAGAGTCATAATGCATCCAAACCACTTAAATGAAGGGAAAGAAATAATCAGGCTCCCATTATGCAAAATGGTGCTCAGTTAATTTATTGCACTGCACTGAATAATAAGCTGTTAGACTCCACATTACGTTTTTCACGGTAGATCAAATAGCCTACTGCTGCTGGAGCTTATTTCATATCGCATAAAATTTGGATATATTACAATGGAGTAGGTATTAGTCCATTATAAGAGGAAGACTTAAGTACTTCATTGATAGGATCTCTCCATTTGGAAAATGGCAAGGGAGAAGAAGAGATGAAAACAAGGGAAATGGACAGAGGAGGATTTATGTGCGCTGCCTATCAACCTGCTCTGCTGTGGGTGACTGCTGTTTACCACACATGGGGCTGGTGCCTTGGATAAACGCAGCATTTCCAGTGGGAAGAAAATCCAAAGAGAGTTTATGTTCCTTTTCAGGGAAGTGTTGACATTTTAATTACTTTCTGTTTTCTTTGGAGCTAAACTTGAGAATTGGAAGCAAGTTAGAAAAATAAAAATTGGCTTTATTAGAAATCAGATGAATTGACATGCAGCCATAACCTGGAGAAAGTCCAGATTCAGCCCTTGACAAACTCAAGTCTCCAGCAGGACCCGGAGAGCCAAAAAATCTAGCCATTGAAAAACGAACCAGAAGAATTCCTGCTTGGGGCATGTCATCTGTGAGTGCAGACTGCTTTTTTCTGAGCAATTTCATCTTTTCTGCCCTGTGGGCCCCTGTTCTTCACTTTCGTAAATCTTTTCCTTTAAACTTTGGTCTCTCAGGGATTTGTGAGGATAAGTAGAACAGGGGTGCAAAGAGAATGATCTTGAAGGGTTGGGATGAGTTGTGGAAACTGGTGAGTTTGGCATTAGTAGTTTTTAAGATAACCTGATAACTTTTGGTATTTCATCAAAGAAAAGTGCATGTCTTGGTGTAGGTGGAGCTGGAGTAAATGGTTTAGGGAGATGTGGTTTATTTGTACCCTCTCCTTACAAGGGGATCAAACCAGTCCATCCTAAAAGAAATCAGTCCTGAGTATTGACTGGAAGGATTGATGCTGAAGCTGAGGCTCCAATACTTTAGCCACCTGATGCGAAGAACTGACTCATTACCCCAATGCTGGCAAAGACTGAAGGCAGGAGGAGAAGGGGATGACAGAGGATGAGTTGGTTGGATGGAATCACCAACTCAATGGACATGAATTTGAGCAAGCTCTGGAGTTGGTGATGGACTGGGAAACCTAGCGGGCTGCAGTCCATGGGGTTGCAAAGAGTCAGACACAACTGGGCAACTGAACTGAACTGAACTTGCATCTGCCTGCAATGCAAGAAATCAGGGTTTGATCCCTGGGTCAGAAAGATCCCCTGGAGAATGGAATGGCTACCCACTCCAGTATGCCTGCCTAGGGAACTCCATGGACAGAAGAGCCTGGTGCGCTATGGTCCGTGAGGTTACAAAGAGTCAGACGTGACTGAGTGATTAACGCTTGCACCTGTAATTGCTGTGAAATGAATAAATATTTAACAAAACCAGTGTACCTACATGGGCTCCAGGATCAGCAAAACTAACAATTGTAACTCGGGACAAGATTGAAGCTGAAAAACAAAACAAAGCAAACAACTCCAACCAGCATGTTCATGGTTCCCAAAAGGGTGGCACGTGAGGTTATAAGCTCTTGTCCTCTCCTAAGCCTTCCTAGTCTTACTACACTTCAGAGACAGTGTGGAAACTCTGATAAGCTTAGATCAATTAATTCAGTAATAAGTGATAAACCTGAGCCCCTAAAAAATAATTCCTCATTTATCTACAGTATGCCAGGTGTTTAAATCCATATTTTAAATTTTTCAAAAATCCTGTAAGGAGGTGTTATTCCTGCTCTAGATAATATTATTTCTGTTTTACAAATGATAACTGAGGTTGGGCAAGTTAAGTAAATTAATAAATTATACAAACTGGTATTATAAAACATTTCAAATACATGCAAAATAAAAAAGAGAGGTAAAGGAGTAAAATGAACCTCTGGGCTTATTTTACTTGACCCACTCAGGATTGACACTTACCCCGCCCCATTATTTTGAAACAAATCCCAAATAAATATAGGTCATTTCTTCTATATATCTTCCAATAAGAGTCTTGAAGAGATATGGATTCTTTAAAATAAAATAACCATAATACCTTTATCACATCTAAAACAACAATAATACAACATTTTAGTAATATCAACAATTATGCAGTTAGCATTCACCTATCCCCCACTGTCTTAAAATATGGTTGTTTTTTCTTAAAGTTCATTTGAATCCAGATCAAGAAAATGTCCATGCACAGTGCTTGCTTGTGAGTCTCTTAGGTTTTGTTAAAATCTGTGGGTTCCTCGTTTAACTCTATTATTTTTTTCCTTAGGATTTTTGGTTGAATAAATGAGAGTGCTTTTTCCCTGAAATTTCCTAACAATCTGAATTTTACTGATTCTGTTCCTTGAAGTATTCTCAAATGTATTTACTGCCTTGTACTTTGTACTTCCTATACATTTATAGGTAAAGACAGAGATTTTGTTAGATTCTGGTTCCATGTTTTTAGCAAGACTGTGTCATTAATTGTGGTATATATTTTCATCTATTGAAATGTATTTGTGTGTTTGTAATGTACAGCAGACAGGGATCAAGACAATCCTCATGGAAAAGAAATGCAAAAAAGCAAAATGGCTGTCTGAGGAGGCCTTACAGATAGCTGGGAAGAGAAGAGAAGCGAAAAGCAAAGGAGAAAAGGAAAGATATTCCCATCTGAATGCAGAGTTCCAAAGAATCGCAAGGAGAGATAAGAAAGCCTTCCTCAGCGATCAATGCAAAGAAATAAGGAAGCTGTGGTACATATACACAATGGAATACTACTCAGCCATTAAAAAAAAATACATTTGAATTGGTTCTATTGAAGTGGATGAAACTGGAGCCCATTATACAGAGTGAAGTAAGCCAGAAAGAAAAATACCAATACAGTATACTAATGCATATATATGGAATTTGAAAGATGGTAACGATAACCCTATATGCGAGACAGAATAAGAGACACAGATGCATAGAACAGTCTTATGGACTCTGAGGGAGAAGGTGAGGGTGGGATGTTCTGGGAGAATAGCATTGAAACATGTATATTATCATATGTGAAACAGAACACCATTCCAGGTTCGACGCATGAGACAAATGCTCAGGGCTGGGGCAATGGGATGACCCAGAGGGATGAGATGGGGAGGGAGGTGGGAGGGGGGTTCAGGATGGGGAACACATGTAAACCCATGGCTGATTCATGTCAATGTATGGCAAAAACTACTACAATACTGTAAAGTAATTAGCCCCCAACTAAAATAAATAAATTTATTAAAAAAAAAAATGAAAGCCTTCCTCAGCAATCAATGCAAAGAAATAGAGGAAAACAACAGATTGGGAAAGACTAGAGATCTCTTCAAGAAAATTAGAGATACCAAAGGAACATTTCATGCAAAGATAGGCTCGATAAAGGACAGAAATGGTATGGACCTAACAGAAGCAGAAGATATTAAGAAGAGGTGGCAAGAATACACAGAAGAACTGTACAAATAAGATCTTCATGACCCAGATAATCACGATGGTGTGATCACTCACCTAGAGCCAGACATCCTGGAATGTGAAGTCAAGTGGGCCTTAGAAAGCATCACTACGAACAAAGCTAGTGGAGGTGATGGAATTCCAGTTGAGCTATTTCAAATCCTCAAAGGTGATGCTGTGAAAGTGCTGCACTTGATATGCCAGCAAATTTGGAAGACTCAGCAGTGGCCACAGGACTGGACAAGGTCAGTTTTCATTCCAATCCCAAAGAAAGGCAATGCCAAAGAATGCTCAAACTACTGCACAATTGCACTAATCTCACATGTTAGTAAAGTAATGCTCAAAATTCTCCAAGCCAGGCTTCAGCATTACGTGAATCGTGAACTTCCACATGTTCAAGCTGGTTTTAGAAAAGGCAGAGGAACCATAGATCAAATTGCCAATATCCGCTGGATCATTGAAAAAGCAAGAGAGTTCCAGAAAAACATCTATTTCTGCTTTATTGACTATGCCAAAGCCTTTGACTGTGTGGACCACAATAAACTCTGGAAAATTCTGAAACGGATGGGAATACCAGACCACCTGACCTGTCTCTTGAGAAACCTGTATGCAGGTCAGGAAGCAACAGTTAGAACTGGACATGGAACAATAGACTGGTTCCAAATAGGAAAAAGAGTACGTCAAGGCTGTATATTATCACCCTGCTTATTTAACTTATATGCAGAGTACATCATGAGAAATGCTGGGCTGGAAGAAACACAAGCTGGAATCAAGATTGCTGGGAGAAATATCAATAACCTCAGATATGCAGATGACACCACCCTTATGGCAGAAAGTGAAGAAGAACTAAAGAGCTTCTTGATGAAAGTGAAAGAGGAGAGTGAAAAAGTTGACTTAAAGCTCAACGTTCAGAAAACTAAGATCATGGCATCTGGTCCCATCACTTCATGGGAAATAGATGGGGAAACAGTGGAAACAGTGTCAGACTTTATTTGTTTGGGCTCCAAAATCACTGCTGATGGTGATTGCAGCCATGAAATTAAAAGACATTTACTCCTTGGAAGGAAGGTTATGGCCAACCTAGATAGCATATTTAAAAGCAGAGACATTACTTTGCCAACAAAAGTCCGTCTAGTCAAGGCTATGGTTTTTCCAGTGGTCACGTATGGATGTGAGAGTTGGACAGTGAAGAAAGCTGAGCGCTGCAGAATTGATGCTTTTGAACTGTGGTGTTGGAGAAGACTCTTGAGAGTCCCTTGGACTGCAAGGTGATCCAATCAATCCATCCTAGAGGAGATCAATCCTGGGTGTTCATTGGAAGGACTGATGTTGAAGCTGAAACTCCAATACTTTGGCCACCTCATGCGAAGGGTTGACTCATTGGAGAAGACCCTAATGCTGGGTATGATTGGGGGCGGGAGGAGAAGGGGACGACAGAGGATGAGATGGTTGGATGGCATCACCGACTCGATGGACATGGGTTTGGGTAGACTCCGGGAGTTGGTGATGGACAGAGAGGCCTGGAGTGCTGCAATTTATGGGGTCGCAAAGAGTCAGACACGACTGAGCGACTGAACTGAACTGAACTGAATGTTATCAATTATTGAGGATTTTTGCTTGGATCCATTATTTCATTAGCTACTGCAAAGTTGTAATATCCTAATTTTATGATTTAAAAAAAATAGACTATTTTTTAGAGTAGTTTTAGATTTATGGTAAATCTGAGTGAAAAGTACACATATATTCTTTTTTCCCGCACTCCCCTTCCCCCCCATCCTCTTTCACTTTCAACATCCAACACCAATGTGGTACACGCGGCAAGGAGTGAACCTACATCACTGTCACTCAAAGTCCATAGTTAACATTACAGGTTCACTCTTTGTGTTGTATGTTCTGTAGGTTTTGATAAATATATAATGGCATGTATCCATCAGTGATTTTATTTTATTAACCAGAGTCCTTCTACACTGAGAAACTCCCTTCTCATTACCTATTTGGTTATGTGAAGTAAAGTTCATATATACACACACACACACACACACACACACACATATATATATATATATACACACACACATATGTATATATATATGTGTATATATATATACACACACACATATGTATATATATGTGTATATATATATGTATATATATATATATATATATATATGGGACAAATGCTTTGTTCTTTGCCTTTATCTACTAGTTTGTAGAATAATGAGCTGCTTCTCTTTGGTGTTCTCTGAAGTGAACAAAGCTGTTGCTTTTGCTGCTACTATCACTGTCACTAAGACATCATGCATTTAAGCATATTTGATGTTTCAATACTCTATCTATATGTGAATATACATATACATGATAACTTGTTGGTAAACTTCTATGTTACCAGTGTCTATAAATCTACACTATTTTGGTGTTTTGATTTGGAGAAAATCATTCTTGTGGTGATTTTACATTTTATCTTACAATCCTTTTCCACTTATTGATTCTTATAAAAATTCCCCTGAGTCTCTGAGGATGATAGAAAACCTTCCTCTGTTGCTAGAAAAACAAAAGGAGCTGTGTTTATTGACAAAAGAGCAGGAAAGAAAGAAGGAAGGAAGGAGGAGGAAAGGAAGAAGAAATAAATACCAGAGCAAGCAAATAAGTATTAAAATATAAGACACTTAAGGGACTTCCCTGATGGTACAGTGGATGGGAATCCACCTGCCAATGCAGGGGACATGGATTTGTTCCTGATCTGGGAAGATGCCACATGCTGCAGAGCAGCTAAGCTCATGTACCACAACTCCTGAAGCCTGGGAGCTCTAGGGCCAATGAGCTGCACCTACTAAGCTCACACACCTAGAGCATGTGCTCTGTGCCAAGAGAAAGTCCACACACAGCAATGAAAACCCAGTGCGATCAAAAGTAAATACATTGTAAAAAATATAAGCTGATTAAATAATAGGCTACTGCATAGTCTGAGGAAATTGTTGTGGTTCACTTATTTACATAGGGTCATGTGACATTACAGTGAAGCAGTTAAGCTCGAAGGCTCGATATTCAGACACTTGGGTCAGATCTCTAGTTCTGGTCCTTCCTATTTGTGTCAACTCACCCACCGTTACTTCTCTGTGGCTCGGTTTCCTTGCCAGGGCAATAGGAATAAAATAGCACAGACATGTAAGGATAAAGTAAACGTTAGTTGGTTTTGTTGTCATAGTGATGATGATGATGTGTAAATATGTGAATATTTACAAAGTAGTGTCTCTTTCTCGACACAGAATAGTAGAAACCAATACTTGTTGAATAACTACTAGAGGCAGGTACCAAACTAGCATCTGTCTTATGTTATACAATTTATTATCAACTTTAATATTTTAAAAATATATCACCATTACTCATTATTTATCGTAGCACATATCTGGCATAGAGAGGAGATACAATATACCTTTTCTGTCAATTGAGCAATTAGATGTATTTGACCCATATTAGGTTTTGCGAACATCTGTGAAGAACTTTTGCAAAACAAGGGAGGATATGACACTAGCAAAGAACAGAACTTTAAAAATCTGTTAAAAAACCTTAACGATAAGTCCCAGTAAAGATGTTGAAGTACTAAAGCGAGCAGTGAGAGCCTAGTGAACCACACAATTCTAGTGTTGTCAAAGGCAAATCGATATCAGTATTCACCAGAATTTTTTCTTGCACAGGAAAAGAAAGAAAGCAAAGAGGAACAATTTTGGAATCACTCCTCCAACCACGGAAATGATTTTAATTACCAATTCATCTGTTGGCAGACTCTTCTGGCAGATGTACCTGCAACTTGGAAAGATAACGAACCAATTCCTTGCTCCAGAGTTGACACTGATAGTGCTTGCTGAATTTGTTCTCAGAAAAGTATCCTGGGCAGCAATACATCTGGCACTCTGTTCGAGGAATTTGTCATGTCATTGACATGTTCAGCCTCCATTGTCCACACCACCCTGACAGCAGGTCCTTTATATTTCAAAGAAATTGCAGTCTGAATTAATATAATTAGAATGTAACTGCTATTCACTGCACAAACTCCTCATTTCCAGGAGTACAGATCTGATAGTATGTCTGTGTTCAGAATCTTTCCAGTGATGTCTGGGGGGAACAAGCAGATGATAAAATGATAGAATATATCCTCTTTCACCAGCCTCTTTAAGTACCAGCTAACAGAAATATAAGAGGAGGAGAAAACTGTTCTGTCTCTGGCATATCTAAATAGAAATACTTCTCAAGTTTACCAGCCTGTATAACACTTTTATAAAATCAGTAGTATAGTGTCTGAAGTAAGAGAAAAAATGAAATAGGAAAGACAGTTTTATGAAGTAGAATGGATAATTTATGGATAGAATTAAAGAATTAAAAGGTGGTTGGATAACTACAGTCATTCTTTACTACTTCATTTTGAACAGTCAATGCCACCAGCCAAGCAATCACCACCAAGTAAACAACTAGCAGTGGCCACAGGACTGGAAAAGGTCAGTTTTCATTCCAATCCCAAGGAAAGGCAATGCCAAAGAATGCTCAGACTACCTCACAATTGCATTCATCTCACACACTAGTAAAGTAATGCTCAAAATTCTCCAATCCAGGCTTCAGCAATATGTGAACCGTGACCTTCCAGATGTTCAAGCTGGTTTTAGAAAAGGCAGAGGAACCAGAGATCAAATTGCCAACATCCGCTGGATCTTCAAAAAAGCAAGGAAGTTCCAGAAAAACATCTATTTCTGCTTTATTGACTATGCCAAAGCCTTTGACTATGTGGATCACAATCAACTGTGGAAAATTCTTCAAGAGATGGGAATACCAGACCCCCTGACCTGCCTCTTGAGAAACCTGTATGCAGGTCAGGAAGCAACAGTTAGAGCTGGACATGGAACAACAGACTGGTTCCAAATAGGAAAAGGAGTACGTCAGGCTGTACAGGTAAATACTGTATATTGTCACCCTGCTTATTTAACTTATATGCAGAGTACATCATGAGAAATGCTGGCTGGAGGAAGCACAAGCTGGAATCGAGATTGCTGGGAGAAATATCAATAACCTCAGATATGCAGATGACACCACCCTTATGGCAGAAAGTGAAGAAGAAATAAAGAGTCTCTTGATGAAAGTGAAAGAGGAGAGTGAAAAAGTTGGCTTAAAGCTCAACATTCAGGAAACTAAGATCATGGCATCCAGTCCCATCACTTCATGGGAAATAGATGGGGAAACAGTGGCTGACTTTATTTTTCTGGGCTGCAACATCACTGCAGATGGTGATTGCAGCCATGAAATTAAAAGACGCTTACTCCTTGGAAAGAAAGTTATGACCAACCTAGATAGCATATTAAAAAGCAGAGACATTACTTTGTCAAAAAAGGTCTGTCTAGTCAAGGCTATGGTTTTTCCAGTAGTCATGTATGGATGTGAGAGTTGGGCTATAAAGAAAGCTGAGGGCCGAAGAATTGATGCTTTTGAACTGTGGTGTTGGAGAAGACTCTTGAGAGTCCCTTGGACTGCAAGGAGATCCAACCAGGGCATCCTAAAGGAGATCAGTCCTGGATGTTCATTAGAAAGATTGATGTTGAAGCTGAAACTCCAATACTTTGGCCACCTGATGTGAAGAGCTGCCTCATTTGTAAAGACTCTGATGCTGGGAAAGATTGAGGGTAGGAGGAGAAGGGGACAACAGAGGATGAGATGGTTGGATGGCATCACTGACTCAATGGACACGAGTTTCAGTGGACTCCGGGAGTTGATGATGGACAGGCAGGCCTGGCGTGCTGGGATTCATGGGGTCGCAAAGAGTCAGACACGACTGAGCGACTGAACTGAACTGAAACAACTAAATTCTTGAATTTCATTCTTTGTCATTGTTATGTTTCCACAAATGGTTGACTATCAATATAGTAAAAACTGAATACCAGCATCTTTTTTAGGGGGGAGTATAAGATTGATTTACATTCTCTCAAGTTTAACTTTCTCACCTCAAAGGACTCACTTGAAGGGAGCTGCTGCTGCTGCTGCTAAGTTGCTTCAGTCGTGTCTGACTCTGTGCGACCCCATGGACTGCAGCCTACCAGGCTCCTCCATCTATGGGATTCTCCGGGCAAGAGTACTGGAGTGGGGTGCCATTGCTTGAAGGGAGCAAAGACTGACAAATCGATGTGGAGACTGATGCTCACAGCCTCTCCTCTGAAGAGCATCAAGTTTATCCTTGTGTATGCTAGGAACTGAATGTTTGTGCTCCTCCAAAATTCATATGTTAAAGTCCTAGCCCCCAGTGTTCCAACAGTTAGAGGTGAGGAGGTGAGGCCTTTGGGAAGTAATAGGTCTAGAAGCAGTCATGAGGTGGGGGCCCTTATGATAGGATTAGTGACTTTATAAGAAGAGGAAGAGATGCCAGAGTTCTCTCCACCCCTACCACTTCACTCTCCTCCCTGGCTCTCTTCTCTCCCTCTCTGCCATGTAAGGACAGAGCGAGAAGGCAGCTATCTGCAAGCCAGGAAGAGAGTCCGGGAACCACATGGGCTGGTGGCTTGATCTTGAACTGCCCAGCCTCCAGAACTGTGAGAAACAAATGACTGTTGCTTAAGCCACCGATGCTTATGGTAGATCCAGCTGACTGACAGCGCACAGGTGTCATTTGTTAATGAGCGTTAAGAACAGATAATGGTTTTCATTTTCTTGTTTTTCTTAGAGGTATCTCTTGACCTTCACCAGGGAAATTCTGTATGAGAAATTGCAGGGACTTCCCTGGCAGTCCAAGGTTAGGTTAAGACTCTGCACTCCCACTGCAGTGGGCGTGGTTCCGTTCCTGGTTGGGGAGCTAAAAAAAAAAAGGAATCGCAATATTAGAAATATGGAGAATGGGTAAGGTAGTACAAAAATAAGGCCAAGGTTTATTATGAGAGAAGGTTTCAACAGAAGAATACCTTAATTTTAAACCAAATATATGCTATAAATCAAAAACATTATGTTAAAGAGCCATGTAGCTTGGTGGATGGACCCAGGGAAATGACTTGTTCTGGATTGAATCTGGATCCCTTCAGATTCACCGAATTAAAATTTTCAGCTGTGGGCTCAGATGGCACAAGTTGAAGATCACTCCAAGTGCTTCTGATGGATGCCAAACCTGAAATCCACAGATCCATCTTTTCTTTCACTGATACAGATACTCAAATTTACTACTTGGGTGGTTCTTCCTGTAGATGATATGTGTGATTTTACCAATGGATACATTTAATTTCTGTGTGTGTGTGTGTGTGTGTGTGTTAGTCGCTCAGTCGTGTCTGACTCTTTGTCACCCCGTGAACTGTAGCCCACCAGGCTTCTCTGCCCATGGAATTCTCCAGGCAACAATACCGGAGTGGGTAGCCTTTCCCTTCTCCAGAGGATCTTCCCAACCCAGGGATCGAACCCTGGTCTCCTGCATTGCAGACAGATTCTTATTTGAGCTACAGGGAAAAATGAAATCTATTTAGGATGTTTGAGGCTGGTCATTTTTAGAGGGACTTCTCAGAACACCTGTCTGTGTATACTCCTCTTCCCCTTTGCCATAGTTGCCCTGGTTTATATTCTCAGTCTGTGTATTGTCTTGGTTTAAGAAAAGAAATTTGGCACCTCAGAGTTTCAGGCAATTTACTTAGCAAAGAATGCAATAGGGATTTATAATTTCATGTGAAAAATGCTTTAATAGAGTAAATAAACGCCCCTCCCTCCAATGCATTTGTCTTATTTCTCTAGATGTTTAATAATAGGATTGTGTGTTATAAACGCATGTTTAGACATCCAAATATATGCACAGATGGAAAATATCAAGCTTGCAAGAAAGCCCAGCCTCTGAACATGAGCGTTCAATGGAACTTGTCTCTCCTTTCTCTATGGAATACGAATGTCAGACTTCAGTTCAGGCGGCTTAGGGAATTCTTGTCCCTAGTCTCCTAATGTCTACCAGCTGTTGACTCTGACATTGTCTTGTTGATTTTTAGTGGTCTTAAGAGAAATCTCAAGGGAGTGGGTAGGAAGTGGATTGGGAGCAGGGAGTTCCTATTCCTTGTTTGACCAGCGGATTGTGGGATAGACTTGTCAGGTGGAAAAAGCTTGATTTATCTAAGGGAAGTAATAGCGACTCCCAGGACCTAGCCTGCCACATCACATCCCAAAGGACTTTATTTTGAGGTTTACAAAGACACTTGGTAATTATGAATTTGATCAGAATAAACTGATTGGTGATCAACTAAGTGTAATATATGTATTATACAACAATTATTTTCCAAAACAGAATTTTTTTTAATTGTAAAAGAAGTGCATATCCATGAAAGATTATGGGGAAAAATAGAGGAAAATAAAAAAGAGTAAAAAGAGGAAAAGTTTAGCTTAAGATGCTGATTTTAGAAAAAGTGAGATGGGTATTAGAATCCACCCTTACTGGTTGTGTACCCTCCTTAAGTTAATACTGTTATTATCAAGAAATAGATTTGTTATGTCTGTTTTCATAATTTATAAGCTGAAATTCCCTGATTTTTGCCTTAAGCCTAAAAGCATTCTTCCTAGTATGTAAGAATTCTGAAAAAAATATATCCTTGGAAGCAACATTCACAAGAAAGTAAGAAGTCTTTGTGGTGATGTTTCCTTTTTTTATCGTATTTTTCTCTTTCCTGAAAAATCAATGAAGAATGGCAGTTTCATATGTAAAACAGTAGTTAGCCTTTATATGGATGACATTTTCCTAAAAGCCTAGAAGTATTTCACATTTATAGAAAAGCACTCTGTTCCTAAGTTGGATCTGATTAAAATTCAAATCTATATTAACATCTCGTTACATCTTGAAAAAAGTGCATGCCGTGCTTAATGGAAAATGCATGGTGTCTGCCAGCTCTGTTTTGTGGGTTCCTTAACAAGGCTGTCTGGGAACCCAGGAGGGCCGGGTCACAGCTACATCCTTGTTAAAACAGTCAGCCGGCGTGAACGCTGGCCCTTAGTTTTTCCTTCCTTTCCCCTCTCCCATCCCTACATTGTTTTGGCTGCCAACCCCTCATTTTTCTCTGAAGCAAGGGAAAGGGAAGGGCAAAAATGAGTTTGAAAGAATAACATTCCTTTCTATGAACTTAAATAGAATGCTCAACACAAAACATCCTGTGTTTTCTTTTAATTGATGACATTCTGACTATAATACCGGGCGAACTAAAATCTAAGGCTTGCTATAGGCATAGGTATTGTTTTTGTGGCATTCTACCTGATCAAGGGACAGTTGCTTGCTACTTAAATTGACAGCCTGGCCCCTGCCCCCAGGCATTCCTTGTCTCCTTCTCTGCTGTTTCTTCTCTCCATTGTACTTATTGCCTTCTAACATATGTTTATTTTATTTTTGTTTATTCTCTGACTCCTCTGGCCATAATGGAAACCCATGATAGCAAGAATCTGTGTATTTTGCTCACTGTTGGATTCTTTGTTCTAAGAACGTTACACTAAGTAGACACGTAATAAATATTTGCAGTATGAATGAATATACTCATTTCTTCCTTGGTGTCCTTTCCCATACAACTGTGGGGAAAATAACTGATAAAAATATGTTGCAAAAATCCTCTAAGTATAATGTGTTTACATCTAGTAGGTGTACTTGAAAGTATAGCTCTGTTTGGAGTTTACGTATCTCAGTTGGTAAAGAAAAGATAGAAGAGTTAGATAAAAGAGAAACATCTTCTTGTTACTCTCTGTCCTCTTATTTTGCTTTATTTTTCTTCCAAGCCTGACTTCCTTACATGATATCCCTACATGATATACATTTCTTTACATGTTTATTGCCCGAGTGACTGAAAAACAACAATTACCCCTTACTAGAATGTAAGCTTTTGAAGGGTAGGGACTTGTTTATTTCATTCACTGTTGTGGCCCCATTGTTGAGAACAGTGTCTGGCACAGAGGAAGCTCTCAAGATGTATTTGGTGAGTACTTGAGTGTTTCGATGACCGTTGGAGACTGTCCAGGCCTGGCCCTGAAGCTGTAGGGACTCTACAGGGTGATTGAACACTAAGACATTGGTTGTTGCTGTTGTTCAGTTGCTAGATCATGTCCAGTCCTTTGTGATGCCACGGACTGCAGCACGCCAGGCTTCCCTGTCCATCCCTATCTCCCGGTGTTTGTGCAAACTCATGTCCTTTGAGTCAGTGATGCCATTCAACCATCTCATCCTCTATTGCCCCTTTTTCCTCCTGCCCTCAATCTCTCCCAACATCAGGGTCTTTTCCAGTAAGTTGGCTCTCTGCATTGGGTAGCCTGAGTATTGGAGCTTCAGCATCAGTCCTTCAATATTCATTCAGGGTTGATTTCCTTTGGGGCTGACTGGTTTGATCTCCTAGCAGTCCAAGAGACTCTCAAAAGTTTTCTCCAGCATCATAGTTTGAAAGCATTAATTCTTTAGTAGTCAGCCTTCTTCATGGTCCAACTCTCACATCCATACATGACCACTGGAAAAATCATAGCTTTGACTATACAGACCTTTATTTTTATTTACTTATTTATTTATGCTTGTCTGTGCTCAGTCTTTGTTGCTATGTGTGGGCTTTTTCTAGTTGTGGCTATCAGGCTACTTTTCCTTGTGGTCCTTGGGCTTCTCACTGTGGTGGCTTCTCTTGTTGCCAAATACAGACTTTAGATGCATGGGCTTTAGTACTTGCGGCACATGGGCTTAGTCACTCCACAGCATGTGGAATCTTCCAGGACCAGGGATTGAACCCATGTCCCCTGCATTGGCAGGTGTATTCTGATCTACTGTACCACCAGGGAATTCCAAGACCTTGTTACTGTTTGAGGTGGATCGTGGGTAGGGAGATGAAAAAAGGGAAAAAGATGACCAAGATGACACTAATGTTTAAGTTTTCCATCCATAGTGAAAAAGACATCCCACTCATTGTGCATATGTGGTATATAGTATGAGCCTAGGGACTGTGATTTGGATCCTGAAACAGCCACCTATTTTCAGAATAAGCTGAAATAATTTCTTCATTTATTAATACCACAGTTTCATTGTTTATAAAATTAAAACAATGTTACATAATTCATGGCTATTGTGGGAAGACAGAAAAAGGTTGACACCTAAGAGTTGCCTAGTAAATGTATGCTATCATCGTCATCATTCGGGGGTTGGCAGGCTATAGCAAGTGGGCCAAACCCAGCCTGTGGCTGGCTTTTGTGAATACAGTTTTCTTGGAATGCAGCCATGCCCATTCATTTTCTTTTGTCCATGGCTGCCCCCACTCACTATAACAGCAGAATCGTGGAGTTAGGGAGTCTGTGTGGGCTTCAAAGCCTACAATTTTACTCTCTGGCCCTTTACAGAAAAAGTTGGTGAACTTTTATCTAAAAGATGGTCTGTCAGCAATATAACAAAGCCCACAGTCCAGCAAAGTATGGTCCAGGGGCCAGTGTGATTCACAAACCATCTGTTACAGATCTGTGAGAGGCAAAGTGCAGAAGCTAAAAGCAGCTTTTGCACAGTAGCAGTATCAACCAGTGAGGTTTATCCTAAGCATGGTTATTGCTAATTGAAAACTTTCCCCAGAAACGAGCAGTCTTAAGAAATATCTATAACAATCTGATGTGCGGTTGACATCCAAGTGCACAATTTTGGTATATATAAAAGCCTTGGTTTATGACAGATGGGAAATAAAAAAAAATCCTTGGCCTTTCCCATCGGGAGAGAGTTTGGTGTTTTGTAGGAGGATTTTGTTGCATTGATAACTTTGTAAGACATATTCATGCGGTTTTACATGAGAACATCTGGGGGCCCATTAGGAGGGAGTGAAGAACAGGTTCTGGGATTGCAGCTGACCTGGAAAGGTTGATGAGTGAGCCCATTAATAACGTCATGCAAATGGGTTTCATATGCAGATGCATGGGCAGCCACAGTTCACTTACCTGTTAATACAGTCGTAATGTGTTGCTTCATATCTGAGACAAGGAGACCACCTCAGGATATTATGTGTGTCTCACGCACATATACAAATGAATTCCTTTTGAGGTAAATGAATTTTAAGTTGACAATTCATCTTCTCTGAACAGTAGTAGGCCAACGACTTTCCTGGAAATCTAGCAAAACAACAGTTCTGTGACCAGCCCTGTGCTTTGTTGCATGTGCGCTTAAAAAAAGCAGACTGACTTTTCCTTTTTCTGTTTTAGAATCGGTTCCAAATGGTCAAGTCTGCCAGAAAAAACAGACACACTCTCAGGAACAACAATGCCCATTATGTGTGGGGTGGAAGCTGCCAGACTTTGATTTCTGGCCAGACATTAACCCCTTTGGTGTCTTAGGGGGGAAATGGCAAGTCTGCATCCAGACGCTTCCAGGATTTTACAGTCGCTAGGTGTGAGACCAGGCGATTTATAATGACTTGTGCGAAAAAGGACTATTGCGAGAAGGAAGTACAAGTTCAAGGCCGCATCTCCGTGTTTCTCGAATTCTGCCATTCTAGCAAGCGGACACCGAGTCGATCTCCTGTGCATTTCCCTTTGCGGATCTGCTGCTGGTAAGAGGCATGGTGCTCTTACCACCTGCTCCACCTGTGTTTTCAGCTGGATGTCACAAGGGCCAACTCGGCACTTTCAGAGAAAAACATGCGGATTCCTTGAGGTCACCATTTACAGTAAAGCTGCTAGAAAAGAGAATTCCTGCAAACTCTTTTGTGATCCTTTTCTTTCCCTTGTCACATACCCTGCAGGTCAACATCCCATTTGAGAGCTCAGACAAGCAGAGAACAAAGCAATTTATAGTAGGTGGATGATGGTTTGTGTGTACGTTCTGTGTAGATATGTGTGTGTTTCATTTGTTCCTTTACTCTTTAATAAATATTTATTGTCTACTATGGGGTGACTGGGGATACTAAGTTAATTGCAATCATAATAATAGCTACCATTTATCTAGAGCTTATTGCATGTCGGTATTATGTTAAACATCATACATACACATACTTTAATTCACTTAATTCTTTAGCAACAACTTTATGAAACTGCCCCATCTGACATTTTAGTAAAATGAATTCAGAAAAGTCAAAGACACATGGCTGATTGATAACAGAGCTAGGATTCACATCCAGACCTATCTGATGTAAAACCATTTCCCCATTCATTTGCCTAAGTTGCCTGCCTAAAAATGAGTACAAATATAAAAAGGCATTTTACTCAATTTCTTAGAATTCACATTCCAATTGGAGAGAAAGGCATGTGATACAGAATGGAAAAAGGTATCTCACAGCAATGTGCACAGCTCTATACATGATTAACTGAGTCTGCTGAGGAAGGAGGGAGAGGGTTAGAGTGAGGCCCCAGAGAGAAAGTAGTGTTTGAGTTACTCCTCTATGGAGTGGGATATGAGAGAGAGAGCGATCCGGTAGGGTGTGCTTTGTTGTGTAGGAAGCATGCTCAATTGCTCAGTCATGTCCAACTCTTTGTGACCCCAGGGACTGTAGTCCACCAGGCTCCTCTGTTATGGAATTTTCCAGGCAAGAATATTGGAGTGGGTTGCCATTTTCTACTCCAGGGAATCTCCGCTACCCAGGGATTGAACCTGCGTCTCCTGAATTGGCAAGTGGATTCTTTACCACTGAGCCACCTGGGAAGCCCTGTGTAGGAAGAGACCTGGACTTATCAGAGGCAAAGAGACTTGACTTACATAGAGTGAGTCTATGTACAAAATAGTGGCAGTAGCAGTGGGAGATTTTTCAAGGTTGCTTCTCTATTTATGAGGCCCAGATCTCCGTCCTCTTTGTTCTCGTGGCATTGCCACATCTTAGTAAAAGAGGATGTAGGGAGAAAGTGAGTTCAGCTGGGGTAAATTAGAAGAAGTGATGACTTATGGAGACTACAGGAAAAGAAATACAGGTAACCTGTCTCTGTTTACTGCAGTGGTGGAACCCTTATGGGATGACTGCCACACGAATGAAGATATCAGCCATCCCTGGATGTGAAAATGCAGTCTTTGGCTGTGTTTTAGAACCAAGTGAAGGAAAAAGGAGCTGATATACTTTGTTCTTTTCAATTGTATGTTTGACCCTGAAGGGCATGGTTGCCTGACTCTTTCACCAGAGACATGGGGATGGATAAAGAACAGAAATAACATCCACAGATAACCCTACGTGAAGATGACTGTGTTAAAGGCAAGGGTCTAGCTGGACACTGGGAAATAAAGTGATCACCTATTCAGTCCCAGCCAAGGGAGCAATCCAGCTCAAAGAAAAGGAGGACAATGGTGTTTCAGCCAGGATGCTTCTGAGCCTTGGGCTGTTCTGTTTAGGACATATAAAAACAATCAACAGGGATGGAGCCCACGTGGTTGGCAACCACAACATCACAATTCTTTGGGGTTTCACTCTGAGAAGCTGAAACTTTGCAGTTTGCGAGGGTTAAGATTTCAGACTGGAATGATCACTGGACTATTCTGTTTTTTTTTTTTTTTTTTTTTGATATTCTAAAAGGGATACTGGGCTGTCCTATATTCATTGCCAAGTCCTCCCAGCCTCCAAATCTTCCTATAAAATGCTTTTTCTCTAGTCTTTAACTATGTTCTGTGACTGAATATGATTATGGGATATTTACATGCATTTTTGTCTATTGTATCAAAAGATCGTGAAATAAAATGCCCATCATTAAAGCCCCAAAGTGATTGGATTGGCATGGGGACCAGGAATGGGGCTGGCATGGGAGAGAGGATCTGACTCTGAGATTTCATGAAATCCGAAACAATAGGACAGCTGCTTTTCCATAAACAGATTATTATTATTATTTCTACCTAGACAGCTTGATAGCAGCCATTATCTTCTTTCTGGGTGTCTTATCAAGTTCCGGCTGCATGCAGCATGGGCGATAAGGAAGGAGAAATGTCACCCATGGGATTGCCAAGGATTATTTCTATGCACTGCTGTTCAGCAACGGCCAACCCCTCAGAACTGAAAGTAGTCCTATTGTTCACGCTGGGCAGTTGCTATTCTGACAACACCAAGAGAGCAGAAAGAAGATGTAGCTGCCATTGTGTGAAAGATTGAAATTTCATTACTCTCAGCTCAAGTTCAAGCAGTCTTGATTTTGAAAAGCGAAATCATCACGGAATATCTTTGAAGAGGGAGAAGACAAGGAAAGGAAGGAAGAATAAAATGAGCTCAGGGCTTTTCAGGACTATGAGGGAATATTGAAAAGAAAAGACAGAGAGAGAGAGAAGTGCAATATTTTTAATCACCAGAACTTAAAATGCCAGGCTTATAAGCCTCAAAGGAATTGAATATCATACAACCATTACCTGTAATCCAATTATCTAACATAAAGACGCCATCTTACACATTACACCATATTACTCACTGGAAAATAGTTAATTTACTGGATTTCTGTTTAATTGTCTCTTTTTCATACTAAGTTCTTGAATGAAATTAATCTGTTGATATTGAAAATGTTTCCTTTGCTTCTCAATGATGTGCTGGATTTAAATATTTGAGGGAAAAAAATACAATCTTATTGTATTTTTGTGATAGAATCTCAGCTTTCCAAACTTTTATCTTCTTTGAGAAAAAGACTGCATTAGAAAAAGACAAAAGCAATAACTAACATCTATGATTAACCTGTACTGTGTTCATACAGAATTTCCTCCTAAAGTGTTCAGAGTACTTCAGTCATTTTCATACACAGTTTTAGGGTCACGCTGATATTATAATGTAAGCCACTTGGAAGTGAGCCAAATAAAAATTTTCCAACATCTTAAGTCACTATTCTGAAATTGGAATTTCAAATGAATAAAGTGCTTTGCTCTTAAACCAACAACTTCAGAAATTAGATCTCGGTGGTGGAATCATTAAAAATGAGGAGTGGGAGGAGGTTAGGAAGGTAAAGAGCAAAGAGAGGCCGCAGAGGAAGGAAGGAAGATGTGCGACAAGCGGAAGGGGTCTGTCTCCCTTGGGACTGGTGAACTCCAGAAGGGCAAAACCTGCTCTCGAACAAATTTTTACAACACTGCAGACAGAGTAAGACTCAGGAGGTATTTGTTAAATAAATTGGTGAGAGGTGTGCAAAAATATGCTGTCAGTGTTAATGTATCCAAAGGAACAGGCTTCTAACTAGACACTTGAGTTTTTTTAGCCATTAAGCATTTATTAGGAAGCCTAGAGCATCTCCAGCTTGAACACACGTACGAATTATCTGGGGATCTTGTTAAAATCCAGATCCCAATTCAGGAAGCCTGGGAGAGGGTCTGAGATTCTGCATTTCTATCAAACTCCCATGGGATGCTGATGCTGTTGGCCCATGGAAGCACTCTGAGTGGCAATGTACTGGAATAATACGAGGGGAAGATGGGCTGGGAGTCAGGAACTCTGAGCTCTAGTTTCTAATGTCAACCATCTGTGTTTTTAAGCCAATTGATTCATTTTCTTAGCCTTAGTTTCCCCATCTATATAGTAAGTGGATTGTATCTACATAATTTCTAGGGTTCTTACAGACTTAATATTTTAAAATGAAAGGAAGAAAGAGGGGAAGGAAGAAAGAAAAGAAGGAAGGATGAAGGGAAGGAAGGAAGGAATAGTTTAGAGAATGGCCAGTCTGTCTCCAGAAATCCCAGGGAGGCTGAATTATTTCCCTCCAGAGTCACACAGGTAATCTGGCATAGCTGAATTATGATTCAGCTGACTCCTAATTTCTAATAGAGTAATTTTCCGTTATCATTTTTTTTTGTTTTGTATTTACCATTGGTTTATTCAAATGTATTTATATTCTTTTTTCTCAATTTTTAATTTTTTTTGCAGAACAAAGTTAGGTTCCACTTTATCTTACAATTATTTTAAATAGATAAATTAATATTTTTAGTTGGAGTTTCAATATCAAACTCTCAAAAATTAATAGAATGAGTAGACAGAAGAGTAGAAGGATATAGCAGACCTGAAAAGCACTATGAATCAATTCAACATAGTTAAGATTTACACAATTTTCACACATCAGGATACAAATTCTATCCAAGTTCCCATAGGTTATAAACCAGGAGACACTGGAATATATCCAGGGACATAAAACGAAGTGCAAAAATTGCATGATCTAAAGGTATTGAAGTCATACAGAGTCTGTTCTCTTATCACTGTGGAATTATGTTAGAAATCAATATCAAAAGATATTTGAAAATAAGTGTCATTTTTTTTAGGTGCAATGTGACATTTACCAAAAGAGATCTTTTATCATTATTAATAACTTTTGTGGAATGCCTACAACCTGCCTGATGAGATGCAAAGTGTTGGGAATATAAAGACGGGTAAATTATATTTTATGATCAAATCCCTTGCCTGATGAACTAAGACAGTACTATCATGCAAAGTGAAGACCAACTGATCAATGCAAATGACTAATATGTGTGTTAATATGCTAGGCCCCCATCCTCTGCGATATACTAAAAACATATCACTGGCTACAGTAGAATGCTTGCAAAGATGGCCAGTTCAACTCTCTCCATGCATTCTGTTTCTTGTGTGATTTTCCAGCTGAATGTATCCAAAAGTGGAATTTCTTTCTCTGCTTCCTGATTTCGGGTTGGCTTTTGTGACTTGCTTTGGCTAATAGAATACAGCAGAAGGAACAAAGTTCTATTTCTACCTCCTGGCCTCAACAGGCTGTGTGTGAGTGTGTGCTAAGTGGCTTCAATCGGGTCTGACTCTTTGCAACCCTATGGACGGTAGCCCACCAGGCTCCTCTGTCCATGGGATTCTCCAGACAAGAATACTGGAGTGGGTTGCCGTTCCTTTCTCCAGGGGATCTTCCTGACTCAGGGATTGAACCCACGTCTCCTGTTTCTTTTGCATTGGCAGGCAAGTTCTTTACCACTAGCACCACTTGGGAAACCCTGAAGATGAAGTGCCCACTTTTATTTCCTCTCTCAGACCGCTGCTACCACCATAAAGAACAAGCTTGGGAGAGCCTCTTGGATGATGAAGCAGCACAAGGAGTGATGAGCTGTCCCAACTCCATTAGCCAAGGCCAATCTAGACTCGCCCATGGCAAGTCATCCCATAGACTTGTGTGAAAGTTCTAGCAAGAGCAGCAGAGTTTCTCACTCAACCCATCGCAGACCACAGATGTACCTGTGAACTCAGCTGAGACTGGAAGAACTATCCAGTTCAGCCACAAACTTCTAAGGAATAATATATGCCTCTGGTGACTCAGTGGTAAAGAATCTGTTTGCCAATGCAGGAGATGCAAGTTCAAGCCCTGGGTCAGGAAGACCACCTGAAGAAGGAAATGGAAACCCACTCCAGTATTTTTGTCTGGGAAATCCTGTGGACAGAGAAGCCTGGCAGGCGACAGTCCATGGGGTCGCAGAGAGTCGATCGTGACTTAGAGACTAACCAACAGCAACAACAAAGCTACTTTGTTTTAAAAAAGTTTTTCAGCAGTTAATACAAGGTGCATTAACTCTGATGCACAGATCAGAGGATGTGGTGAGATGCTTACAGTCTGGATTTATTTCAATGGTTGGTCTGATAGGAATTGTAGGTAAACTGGGGTGAGATCTGTGAGAGATAGGAGTCTAGGATGATGACTACAAGATATTTAACCTAAGTAACTGATAGATAATCAGAATTCCTTTTTTCTTTGGTGAGTTAGATAGGAAGTAAATCAGGAATTGTTTTTTGTATAAGCACTAAACCGTAATAATTAGGGATTTATTGTTAATGCTGTAACAAATTTCTCAACAATGTCATGAATTAACACAATAAAATTTCTTTCTCACTGAAAAAAAAGACTAGTTTTGGGATACTCTGTTATTCAGCATAGGTAAATGTTGTGATGGCCTTCTGGACACCGAGCTTTGATTCAGATAAATGGTTCTAGTTTAGGTTCTCCTTGGAAGATATTAGGTGAGATATTAAGGGAGAGGTATGCATTTCACTATATCTTCCACATTTTTGAGCTGCCTCTCACTTACGAAAGGGAGGAGCTTAGCTTGAATTATGTTTTATTTTACTGATAAAAGAAAGATGTACACAACGATGACAGGAAATGCTGTTGAGAGACTGAAGCACAAGGTAACACACATGCATACTCCTTTTCTAAAGGAAGCATAAAGGACAGAGCCAAGACCAGCCATCAGAAAAAGAATGTTCAAATCCTGCTTTTACTATGTGCGTATGGTAGCTTGAGCTTCTGTCTTTGTGGTAACCAGTCAAACTACAGTGTTTCTTCAAGCGTAGTCATGTGTTCCTCAACTTATTTTACTCTGTTTTCATATAATGTGCTGTGCTGTGCTTAGTCACTCAGTCATGTCCGACTCTTTGTGACCCCATGGACTGTAGCCCGCCAGGTTCCTCTGTCCATGGGGATTCTCCAGGAAAGAATACTGGAGTGGGTTGCCATGCCCTTCTCCAGGGGATCTTCCCTACTGTCTGAGCCACCAGGGAAGCCCAAGGATACTGGTGTGGGTAGCCTATCCCTTTTTCAGGGGAAATTTCTGATACAGGAATCAAACTGGGGTCTCCTGCATTGCAGGCAGATTCTTTACTAGCTGAGCTACTCAGGAAGCCCATTTTCATATAATAGTGTCTAGTAATTATCGAGTAGTCGTAATTCTCTCTATAAGTAAAATAATAACTAGCACATGTACATTTTGGCTTCCCTGGTGGCTCAGTGGTAAAGAATCCACTTGCCAATGCAGGAGATATAGGCTTGATCCCTGGGTCTGGAAGATCCCCTGGTGGAGGGCATGGCAACCCACTCCAGTATTCTTGCCTGGAGAATCTCATGGACAGAGGAGCCTGGCTGTCTAGTGTCCATGGGGTCACAAAGAATCAGACATGACTAAACAACAACAATATGTACATTTTATAGTTTTCAAATTGCCTTTATGGAAATATCTCACTTTGATCCTCCAGTGATGCCTTGAAATACTTGTCGGTAGGCGAAGAACCTCTGCTGTTTTCTAAATGGTGGTGTTTCTGAGAAATGTCTGAGCTCATGACAGACTTGCTAAGACAAGGATCTCACCATTTGTTTTTTAAATTTTTTTTAAGAGTTGAACCTGGCGAGTATATCAGATCTTTGACTTTTATTATCAAGTTGATACGTCACCTCCCTTTACAAGTTTTTTTCATAATAGCTTTTGTCTATGAGGTTCATTCTTTTTCTCCCCCAGACATTTTTAAGTGCAAGGAAGGTAATGGTTACTCTGAAATTGCATCTTGGCGCCTAGGATTTATATTCTTAAACCATCAGAAAGTGAGTGAAGTCACTCAGTCGTGTCTGACTCTTTGCGACCCCATGGACTGTAGCCTACCAGGCTCCTCTGTCCATGGGATTTTTCAGGCAAGGGTACTGGAGTGGGTTGCCATTTCCTTCTCTGGGGGATCTTCCCAACCCAGGGATCGAACCCATGTCTACATGCATTGCAGGCAGACACTTTACCATCTGAGCTACTAGGGAAGCCATCAGATTGTCTATTTAATGATGTTGGTAGGTTAAACAAATAATTAAATTATTATCATCTGTGCTTGAGTCATGAATTTTTATTTTGATTATGTAGTTGACTGATAATGTAGATTCTGGGCTCGGCAGTTTCTATCTGAAATATGTATAATGGCCTAAGTATCTGGTGAATATCACCTGGTCCCTGACCAATGATTTAAGTTTTACCTATGGTTATGAGTCTTACAAGGCAGAGCTATTTCCTCTCTTCTACTTAATTTTAAGTGCAATCCTTATTTTTATCATCTCTTGTAACAGTTCCAGTACCACATTTTGATAGTATGAAGGAGAGTGGCTATTGTGACATTATAATAGCCTCCATTTATTGAGAGCTTACTATGTGAGTGCCAACACACTATGTGTTTTACTTACGTAGTTCTCACAACAGCTTCACTGAGATAGATATATTGCTATCCTCATTTTACGGACGAGGGAACTGAAGTACAGGAAGATTAAGTAAATTGCCCAAAGTCACACGGTGACTAGTGATAGAGCTGGATTTTTAGCTCAGACCATTTAAGTAGGAAATTCCTATTTCATATACTACCATATTTCTTGTATATATACACTGTATTTCTTATACTACAAGATTTTCTTTAAATCAGAGACCAAGAAAAATGATGTATATCAATCTAGCCATTCCAGTATCATCAAAAATTGCATGTGTTCACAAGCCATCTAGGTACTATGAACTCCCTTGCAGAAACTGTGTAGTAATCAGCCTGTGGTAGGATGTTTCCCTGTGCTAGACATGCTGAAGATATAAAAGAAATAGAAACTCTTCCTCTAATAGACCCAATGATTTGTAGATAATTATTTTGGAGAGTTGGGAAGATAGAGTTGGTTCTATAGGGTCTGAGGGTCATAGTGGAAAGGCAATGGATAGTTGTTCTTGAAATGACTTCATTTCCAGACATTGTCATCAGATTTTAGGTGGATCTGCCAGTCCTTGGGCTTCCCAGGTGGCACTAGTGTAAAAACCCACCTGCCAATACAGGAGATGTAAGAGACATGGGTTCAATCCCTGGGGTGGGAAGATCCCCTGGAGGAGGGCATGGCAACCCACTCCAGTATTCTTCTCTGGAAAATCCTGTGGACAGAGCAGCCTGGGGGGCTACAGTCCATTGGGTCACAAAGAATCAGACATGACTGAAGTGACTTAGCATGCACGCATGCCAGTCCATCAAAAGTGGGCAGGCTTGTCTCTAATCCAAATTCCTCAAATTGAGAGAGCACCAGGTCACTCCAGAATTTCTTCTCACAGCCCTATTGATCAGATTTAGTGGTTTCCATTTCTTTCCATGTCAACCCAGATGTAGAAGTCACACTCTTTACAGGTTTCCACCAGGAAGCCAATCTATACCAGTAATGGTTTGAATTGTGTACTGCAAAAATTCATGTGCTAAAGTCCTGACCCCTGTACCTCAGAATGTGGACTTATCTGGAAGTAGAACTGTTGCAAATGCAGTTATTATAAAAGAGGATGAAGTTATAAAGGAATGGGGTGAGCGTCTAATCAAGAATAACTGGTGTCCTTCTAAAAAGGAGAAGTTTGGAGCAGATGCAGACACAGAGAGAACTCTTTGTGAAGATGAAGGCAGAGATCAGGGTGAGGTTTCTACACACCAAGGAACTCCAGTGATCGCCAGCAGACCACCAGAAGCTGAGGAAGAGGCATGGGACCAATCCTCTCTGCACAGCCAGAAGGAACCAACCTTGCTGATACCTTGGTCTTGGACATCTGGCCTCCAGAACTGTGACAATAAATTTCTGTTCTTTATCTAGTCAGTTGTGGTACTTTGCTATGGCAGCTCTGGTAAAGCAATACACCACCAAACATGTCCTGAGCTGGGCAGATTTTACTGAAGATATTTGGATGGAGCAATGTCATGGGGAGGGACCACATCACATAGCCCACAGCATTCCTCCTAATTATATCGCTTCCTCTCTCCCTCCACCCTCTTTCCTTCTCATCTCCTCCATTCTGGGTTAATCTGTAAATACTCAGCTATGAGTTTGTCTCCCTATTTTTTTCAGAGTAGCTTTTTTCTTCCTCCGAAGTTATGGCAACAACGCATGTCTAGCTCCTAGGGCTCAGCTTCTGGCCCAGCCATTAATCAAAATACGCATCAAACACAAGCAGTCCATTCACTTAGAGAAACTCCTGGGCCAAATATTACAGTAAGAACATTTTCTAGATGGCGTGGTTTCAAATCTTGGCTCTGCTACTTGGATATGTGAACTTGAACAAGTTACTTCATCTCTCTAACAGAAGAGTAATAATAATAATTCACTGGGTCTGTCTTAAGTTTGGTGACCCCTCAAACAGACTCCGAGGCAGGTATTTGTGAAAGATGATGCAGTGAAGAAGGCTCCCAGGAGCAACATGAAAGGGAGTGCGAGTCGCAGGAAGGGGTCGAGTGAGAAGTTGATATGTGAATCAGGTCACTTGGAGTCTCAGCCCTTCCCATGGGGAGCTGTGGAGCTAAATGGCCCTTCAGAGTGGTCTCATGTGAAGGCAGGGGGGATAAGACTTTGTCCCTTCTCGTGGCAACTAGTCATTAAAAGTGGGTTACCCCCAGTCAAGGGGTGGTTGGTGAGGTAGTTCCCTTTGGCTGAAAGCAATTTCTTTTTTCAAACCTTATTTATTTATTTTTGGCTGTGCTTGGTCTTTGTTGCTGTGTAGGCTTTCTATAGTTGCAGTGAAAGCGGGCAACTCTTCATCGTGGTGCATGCACTTCTCATTGGGGTGACTTCTCTTTTGCGGAGCAACAAGGCTTCGGTAGTTTCAGCACGTGGGCTCAGCAGTTGGGATTTCCAGACCCTAGAGCACGGGACTCAGTAGTTGTGGTGTATGGGCTTAGTTGCTCCTCAACATGTAAGAAGTTCCCTGACCAGGGATCGAACCCATGTCCCCTTCATTGGCAGATGGATTCTTAACCACTGAACCACCAGTGAAGTCCTGAAAGCAATTTTTTGAGAGCAACTTGGCTCTGAGTGGTCAGTCACCAGGACTGCTGTGGTAGCTGGGAAATGAGTGTCTCAGTTGCCCGAGTGTCCTGCAGGCATTTTTTAGGTGACACACCATAGCATTAACTACAGGGTGATTGTGAGTATGAAATAAATTAACATAGAAAACACTTGGAACCTTACCTGGTGTGAGGTAAGTGCTTAGTAAATGAGAGGCATCATGTATTCCAGGTTCACGTTAGCATTTTTTAGCTTTATGTAGTTATATACAGCGCACAGAATGATTTTGTATGGATTTTGCTTCCCTATACGAGGTGCTTATAGATGGGAGTGAAGCAGACATTCCATCTAAAATGCTTTCTATTAGGAAACTGAAGCTCAGAGCAGTTACACGACTTGTCTGGTGCCACTGCTAGCAGGAACCTGGTCCTTCCCTGTTTTCAGGTTCTTCCTCCCTATCTGTAACCACAGCTAATTTTTGAAGCCACAAGTACCCATGTGTAAGCTCAGTCTCACCAACTCCAATCTGAGGACAGACTGAAGGATTTACAGTTCCCTAGTCTAACACCAGGATTCAGCATCAGTGATCTTGCGATTGACTTTGTCCTACCTTGAGCCATGATGACGTTGCAAAGGTGGTCAGTGGGGGGAACACATTTCACCCAGGGAGGTGGACCTGCTTACTGTCAGAGCCCTTGTGCAACAGCCTTTACCTTAGTGGATTCTCTGTATAATTGCATATGTCTGGCCTCCCACTTCAAAGATTTATTTTGTGTTGACTGATGGCAGAGAAAACTTTCAGGGCAAGAGTATACTAGATAAATACAGAAAATACTGGTATTTAAGCAAGAATATTGCTTTTTTAAAAAAGTTACCCAAAGTACTCGAATCCCCACAGCAACACATTTTTCCCCCATAGGCAAACAAATCAAACATTTGCTTGGTGAGCATAACATCAGAGCAAAGAGAGTTGGTTGATCTTAAGAAGAATGCCTTAGCTAAGGTGACTAGGGCATCTTTTTGTCTTCTGTAGGAGTACTGGCCTTAATATTTTTGCCTGGTGACCAGAGCTCCCCCACCCCTAGTTGGAGTTGTACATGCACTGCTAGCCTTTGTCTCCAGGAGCCTCATTTTTCTGTGTTCCATGGTTGACCAACTCCCCTTTTAAGATCACCACATTAATAACTCTAATGAGTTTACAGGGAAGGCTGACTCTAGCCAGATGGCGAGTCTGACTCTTTGGACAGATTTTGCACATTTCTGTGTTTATTTCATAGCTTAACATTCAGAGGGCAGTGCTATACCCCTTACTTAGAGGGGCAGCAGAGTAAGCAGAGTGTTTAGAACACAGGCTTTGAAATTGGGTGGCCTGGGCTATGCCTCAGTTTTCCTTTTGCTAATAGTGTGACCCGGGACCAGTTGCTCTCATTGGGTGTGCCTCAGTTTCCCTATCTGTACAGCAGAGATGATAATAATACATACTTCACAGGGTTGTTTGAGGATTTAATGAAGAAATCTATATAAAGCACTTAGAATGGCTGGCAAAAAATAGTTGCTAATTAAATCTTAATTAATGATGGTGGTGTAGTTGGTAAAGAATCTGCCTGCCAATGCAGGAGGTGCAGCAGATGTGGGTTCAGTCCTTGGGTTGGGAAGATCCCCTGGAGAGGGAAATGGCAGCCCACTCCAGTATTCCTGCTGGGGAAATCCCATGGATAGAGGAGCCTGGTGGGCTACGGTCCAGGGGATCTCAAAATAGTTGGACATGCATGCAAAGGGCATTCTGTTTTTCTGGTCTGTTTATATTATAAACTAATAATAAAAGAGTACATTTATTAAGTGCTTATATAATCCATGCACTGTTATAAGACTTTAACTTGAATATCATGTAATCCTTCCAAAATTCAGTCAGATGGAAAACATCTTGGGTGTATTTTATAGATGAGGAAATGGAGATTGAGAAGTGAAAAACCACAAAAAAAGAGGTGGAGCAGATGAGCTGCAGGAAATCAAGATTTTTATCTCTATGTATCAGCTACATGTTCAACTCCTGTAAATAAACTTCAGTACTGTCCCCTGTGCAGGAATCCTTTCCTTGGTCATATGGTGACTCAAACTAGTGGTCTACTGTGCTTCTTCCAATATCACAAAGAAAAAACTAGATCTTTCATGTCACCAGGAAGCTGGCATTACCTACTGCTCCATGCCCCTGTTTCTCCAGTTTGTACTGAGCAGTACTATGTTTATGGTCCCTGTGATCTCAAGCTACCCAGCCAGCCAGTGTTTCTTTAACCCTGTGTCACAGTCCTCCAGTAGCATTTGCTATGGAAGTCTTTACCTGCTTCCCACTGCAGTTCCTCAAGATACCATGCTCTACTTGCCCACCTGGACATCCTTCCAACACAGGCAGTCAGGGCCCCCTGTCCGAGCCTTGGTGCCTACCTCTTCTGCCCTCCCAGTGGGGGAATGATCACAGCTCTTTGTCTCCTTTGCATTGCCTGATGGGTATCCTTAACCAGAGAAATCCTGTATTGGTCTTGGAGTATAATTGCAAGAGGTACAATTGGAATTGAACCCATGTCTCCTGATTCTCGGAGAAGACAATGGCACCCCACTCCAGTACTCTTGCCTGGAAAATCCCATGGACGGAGGAGCCTGGTAGGCTAGAGTCCACGGGGTCACTAAGAGTCGGACATGACTGAGCGACTTCACTTTCACTTTTCCCTTTCATGCACTGGAGAAGGAAATGGCAACCCACTCCAGTATTCTTGCCTGGAGAATCCTAGGGACGTTGGAGCCTGGTGGGCTGCCTTCTATGGGGTCGCACAGAGTCGGACACGACTGAAGTGACTTAGCAGCAGTAGCAGCTCCTGATTCTACAGTCTTCATTGTAGGTGAAGTTGAAAGATGATGGCCAGGACTAGTTGTTTAGGTGTAGGCTTCATGGATGGAGGTAAGGTCTGGCATCTAAGGCTTGAGGTTCCAGCAAGATGCTTCTGCCCAATGTAGTAAAGGATCCTGGGAGCCAAAAGATTAAGCCTCCTTACAACAGAAGAAGCCCAACTCCAGTGGTGGCACATAAGGCTGCATGGTCAGAAAAACAAGAGGTAGGGACTGTGACTGAATTACTTAGGAAGAATTCAGAGGTAGCTGAAGACAGTGCAGAGGGCAAAGAGGTCAAGATGGGTGAAAGGGAGTTCCAGATGGCTCTTTCAATGATCACTGCTTTTTGTAACTCACATATTTCAGATTGGTGGTGCATGGGGTGGGGAGGATGGAGCAACTTTAAAGGGCCTGTGGCCAGTGGAGTAGGCTCATATTCTTTGTCCTTTACCATCTTGCATCTCCTCATCATAAGTCTTAGGAGCACATATGGCTTTGATTAGAGAAAAGGCTCTTCTAGAGCTTCTCATTTTATTAAATTATTGCTGAGCCCTATCACTGAAGAGAGAAGATAGGATTTTCTTTCTGTGATTGATGAAAGCATGTTATGAGACTCTGGGGCAGCCAGGATCGTGATATCGTTCTTGGGCAGCTTTGGATAATTGGGGCATTCTGTATTGCTATCTTAGCCTCTTCATTGCATTGCCCTTAAAAGCTTCGAATTGTTTCACGTCCATGTATTTTTTTCTATGCTGTCCCTTCTGGAGGTTGTACCCTCCACGCCTTAAGACACAGCTGGAATGTCCTCTGACTTTGTGCTTTCTTGTGTTGTGTTCATGCCTCTATTATAATAATAATATCTGATATTTGTTGAATGTTAATTAGCACATTTTTTCTTTTTCTTTTTCCTTCTGTGTGCTCAGTCATGTCCAACTCTTTGGGGTCCTATGGACTATAGCCTGCCAGACTCCTCTGTCCATAGAATTCTCCAGGCAAGAATATTGGCGTGGGTTGTGATTTCCTACTCCAGGGGATCTTGCTGACCCAGGGATTGAACCCTCGTCTCCTGCATCTCGTGCATTGACAAATGGATTCTTTACCACTGCACCACCTGGGAAACCCACATTTACACATTAGGCGCAAGTAATTCATGAGCTAAGTATTACTGTTATCTTCATATAACAGAAAAATGAAAATTGAGACTTTAGGTAGTTAATAATTCTCCCAAGGTAATGTGTGTAAGCAAAATTCAAACCCAGATGTCTGACTTCAGAATACAAGTTATAACCACCATGTGAACTGTCTGCAGCCCATGCGCCCATTCATTCATCCATCTTGCAAATATTCATTGAGAGCTTCCTGTATGCAAAAAAATCTCTTGGATCTGAAAATACAGCCATTTACAACACAGACAAAATTATAAAATCTCTACCTTCACGGAATTTACATTCTATTGGAGGAGACTGACAATAAACAAATGTAATGTAATTCCAGGAAGTTGTGAGGGCAGTGAAAAAAAAAAACACAGAAGAAGAAAATAGAAGACATCAGGGAGTTGCTATTTTAAGTGGCAGACTGATGGAAAGCTGTTCTGAGGAGGGGATCTATGAACAGAGACCTGGCTAAATGACATTATTTTCTGCACCACAAAAAATGTGATCTCTTTTTTAAAGACAGGGCTTGGCTTATTTATGTCTCCCCAACATGCTTCCAGATTTACAGTCCCCAAAAGATGTTTGTATGATGAAAAGAGGAATATGATTATGAACATGAAATGAGGGGCTAGAAAGTCATGTCTGAAGCAGCAAGTGATTAATGAGAGCATTTTCCTGGGGGTTTAATTGGAAGAGACTGCAGTGAGCAAATTTTCCTCTTAACTCCTTGTATTTCAAGGCCTGGTGACCTCCTGGCCAAGAAATACACGCTCCCCTCTCCCCAGTGTTTTCCGTGGCTTGTGTTTTCATTGGCTAAATATATTTCAATCCACAATCCACAGCAGGGAGCCTTGGTCTGCTTTCTTTTCTTACAGGAACTTTATAAACAGGAATGATTGTATCTGTCTACTGAATATTCTTGTAACTACCTCCAGCACCAAAGATCTTGAAAGCTGAAATGATCAAAAGGGGACTCAATTCTGAAACTGTACTTTGCTTGTCAAGCTGGCACATTTGAGATTTAAGTCAGGGATACCTTGGTGATTTTATCACCTCACACCAACTCCTAAAAAGAATCTGCTTTTATTTATGAATGCCAAATAAAGGAGACACAGAGGCACTTGCATTTTCTTGGTAATTGGAAGCGAGGGGAAGACCTGGATATTCATTCAACTTTTCATTTATATTCTTTGTCTTCTGGATGTTCAGATACTGCAAACAAATAACCAACTCTCTATCCAAACCCATAAGAAAGTTAAAGGCTAACTCTGCAAATGTAGCCAGTTTCAGAAAAATAAACCAAACTTGGACGGACCTAATGAAATGACACTAGGAGAAAAATAAGAGAACGATTTGCAATTTTTATTTAATTAAACTGTTTTGCATTTCAGTGTCAGTGTATGAACTTCATGCTGAGCCTCTGTAGGTTCAAACAGGGTCACAAATGACCTGGGAAGAGTCCAAGGGCAGAAGGCAAGGGCGAAGGTAGGAAGGAGAGCCACATGTGACACTTTAAACACTTGGATTTGAATGCTTGTGTTGAACTTTGATGTGGCAGCCCTCATGTCAGATGTTGCCGCTATTTAGCAAGCGCACTTCTAAATACCGTGATCGGTCTTGAAGAACACTCTTTTCCCTTCCTTTTTCTCTTTTCCAACATCTCTGCTTTAGTGCCCCACATACTGAAACACGCCCAGTCAGATGTCGGACTGAAGCTATTCTCAGGCTGTAAAATTAACCAATGTGCCATTGGTTAAAACCATCACTTGGAGTCCATCCTGAAGTCGACCTCAGGGAGTTCAAAATAAGAATGTGCTTCTCTTTATAGACTGACATGTAAATTATGAATTTGCCTTTTAATGAAAGACACTTAATATTTTATTTCTTAGTCTGGCAAGATAGAATATCTTCAGGATGAGAAGTGTCACTCCCCACTCCTGAAGCCATGACAGACATTCTTAATCAATCTCTTCACTCCTTTTCCTGGGTCCTGGTCTTAGGCTCAGATTAATTTACAAAACACTGCTTCAGGCAGCAGCTATCAATTGGTTGGAGTAGGATTGCAATGGAAATCTGTTTACCATCTTTGTACTACATGGCATTCTGTTTTACCTTACTGCCGAGCATATGATACAGCAGATTTTCTCACATGTTGTCCTATGCGTATGCTTTACCTTAAAAATCATATATTTCAAATTAATAAAAGCATTAATTAAGATAATGAGTGAAGTGAGACTGCATAGTTATTGTTGCTTGAGTGAACCAGTCTTAAAATGCACCATTTAATTTACACCGGAGACCCATGTGTTAGAATAGATATCAGCAAAACCTCTTTAATGTTGAGAGCTACCATTATATGGATTTTAGAAAATGATAGCAAACCAGCTTTGGAATTTGGTAAGGGAAATGGATAACTCTAAGATACAAAAATGGCTAAAAAAAAAAAAAGCATGTGGGAGGGGGTAGTGCAGAGAGAGGTGTGTAGAGAGAGGCACGCATGCGTGCTAAATCGCTTCGCTCATGTCCAACTCTATGCAACCCTATGGGCTGTAGCTCACCAGGTTCCTCTGTCCATGGGATTCTCCAGGCAAGAATACTGGAGTGGGTTGCCATGCCCTCCTCCAGAGAATCTTCCTGACCCAGGGATTGAATCCATGTCTCTTAAATCTCCTGCATTGGCAGGTAGGTTCTTTACCACTAGCATCACTGCAGAGAAAGGCATAAGTGACTAATGAGACAGTTCTTGCCCTTCCCTGAGGGCTGCCCCCCTCTCTCTTTCACACACACACACACCAGTTTCATTTAGTATTTATGATCATGAAATATGCCTTGTTTTATTTGTGCCAACTTGTCTCCAGGTTTTATTGGAAAAGGCAGAATGGAAAACTTGAAAGTGATTTTGGAATCAAAATCCCTTTGTAGCAATCTTGGTGTGTCATTGGTGCTTGCCTGTAGAAAGCTGGGAAATTAGTTTACCAGTTAGTTTATCAAAGTCCTGCTTTCTTCAGGAAAATGGCTGCCATGGTAATATTTATCTCTCAGGGTTTTTATGAGGATTAAATGAGTGAACTTTTCTGACCACATTTTAAAATTGTCATGTAGTGAGATATATGAACTATCTTTGATAAATAGTAAGTGGAGTACTTATAAAATGTGAAACACCCAGTCAGTATCTGCTGTTATCCATCAATACTATTATGATCATTTATTTTCAATTTTGAATTGAAGTTTTAAAATACAGAGCTTTCTATGTACTGTCAATATCACTTATATGCAGTGTTGCTTAACTTGGGTAATACTTTAGAATATTTCTATTTCCTCTTAATTTTCTGGTTTTTGATAGCTTTATATACAAATCAATGTAGATTCAGCAGCGGCTTTTAGAAGTCTACCCACAAGTGTGAGATGCATCATGGTCACAACTGGTTGGCCATGTGTGGGACAGTTGTAGGGGATACTCAGTGTACTTCAGGAAACTAAGCACTGTCCTGTCTTCATGCCTGTCTAAAATTAAATTTGGATTCCAGCTCACTGGATTCCAGTGCTTTTGTGGTTTAGCAATAGCCAAATAAACTACAATCAGTTTATTTAATGTTTAGTCTATGTGAGTGGGCTAAACACTCAAGATCTTCCCACAGAAGGCTGAGTCTCTTACTGTGCTCTATCTCCATTATTTTTGTCTTCAGAACATTTGTTAACACAACCAGCTTTCACTGTGCTAATGAAAGCAAAGTTTAGATGCAGATTACTAAGGTGAATGAGATTGGCTGTGAAACGTTACTTTAAAATACAAAGCAAGAGAATTGAGAGTTTTCTCAGGCTTTTAAAAGAATTCTCACCAAAATATTCTTTCCCTGAGAACTAAACAGGACTGCTCCCTTGAATCTCCACCTGGTTCTTCATTTTTTTTGCTGGTAGTTTTTTTTTTTTGGTCTCACTCTACTTATATGATGGTAACATTTGTTTCTAGTGGTTTGTTGGCTCACACCTTGTCTGCAGTGTTTAACCACCCTGGACCATGATCCATCAGACTTTACCTTGGTGCTTCCCACGAATGACTCCCAAGCTCCTTGGAGTTGCATTCCGCCATGTTCCAGTATGTGGTCAGAGAGCAATACAGTGTTCGTGTGGCCTGTGCTCGTAGCAGAAGATAAGGAAGCACCTCTAGTTTATGTCCTTCCCTGTCCTCCTCTTCTGAAAGGAACCTTTCGTCAGCAGGAATAGCTTGTGTGAGAGAAGTCACAGGTTGCCATCAGGTCTGTGTTCAGAGTCTTAGTGTCGCTTTTTTTTTTTAAAGAAAATCCTGGGTCATTTTCTCTTTTTTTATATTACTTTTGTTGTTATTATTTAAAATTTATTTATTTTTGGCTGTACTGTGTGGCATGCAGGATCTTAGTTCCCCAACCAAGGATGGAACCCATGCTCTCTGCAAAGGAAGTTCAGGGTCTTAACCACTGGACTGCCAGGCAAGTCCCTTAGTGTCACTTTTAAAGGGGCTCAATGTCTTGGCTGACCTCAACCCTGAGGTTCACCTGCTCCTCTAGGGTTGGTGCAGGGATTGTTTCGCTGTGCCCCACTCAGATAACAGAAGCACTAGTTTAGAGTTGTTTTGGGATTGTGTGCTTTTCATTCTTAAGACACAGGGGAAAATCGGAACGTGAAATATTGGAACTGTGCATGTGCACTTCTGTCTTCCATCACCATCTACTGAGTCTTCCCTGCTCCCAGGTGCATCATGGGAATGGACAACATCATTTCCCATGAGGACAAGCGGCACCCTTGAGTTCAACTGTTCCTCCTCAAGCTGAGAGTGTGATTTATATCTTTCTTCTATAAACAGGCAACTGATTTGGACCAGTATACATGAAAGACAGAGGTTGAGATAGTGGGATGGCATCGCTGACTCAATGGACATGAATTTGAGCCAATTCTGGGGGATAGTGAAGGACAGGGAAGACTGGCATGCTGCAGTTCACGGGGTTGTAAAGAGTTGGACATGACTTAGTGACTGAACAATGACAAATAAATGGTTATTAGTTATAAAGTGCACATAGATAAGAAACTGTTTCCTCCTAGCACCAAAGCCATTAGCTGATAAGCACGACAATAACAATAATTATTTGATATGAAAATTTGTGTCTATGTGACAAGCCCAAGTACAAACAGTAGAGAGGTAAAGTTCAATGTTCTGAACAGTTGGTAAATTTTATGTATCATCACACTGCCCAATCGTGAAAACAACACATGCAGGCCTACAGATCGCCTTGCTGGTCCTCAAATGGGTCAAGCAGACTTCTGCATCAGAGCCTCTTCCCTGCGCTCTCCTCTATCTTCAATACTTTCCACTCAGCTACTTTTCTGCATACCTCCTCTCCTTCCCCTAAGTTTCTGTTCAAATATCCTATCAATAGATCACCTGCTTTTAAGCACCCTGTGTAAAATGGCATCTTCCTATCACCCCTAGTCATTCTCTTTCCCTCTTCCTCGGTTTATTTCTCTTCTTGGCACAGATTGCCACCTGACATATTTTTATATTGGCTTATTGATTTGTAAGTCTTTCTTTTGTTCTTTGTTGAATTCTAAGAGACTAGAACAATGCCTTGCACAGCATAGGCACTGGGTATCATTCATGGAATGAGTGCATACAGGCAGTCTGGAGGCTTTATCTTTCAACCTCACAAGGCAAGACTTAGTTTTGGTACTGCTTCAGGTCTGGGATGTTCTTTTTAATAAATTAATAGTAGTCATGGAAACAATTAGTTAAGTGCCTGTCATTGTCTGGTCACTTTTTGTATCACATTATTTTGTCTCTCTCTCTCTTTTTTTTTTGTCTCTGGGATTCAGGCCCCCAGGGCCTTTGTTCCTTAGCTTGCAAGGCCTGTTTTGCCCATAGCCGTTTCCCAGTCCTTTTCCAAAATGGCTGTAAGTCTGTCTCATACCTACCTACATACATTACATGCATACATATTTCCAGATGGGCATGACCAGAGATTTCATAGCTTTCATTTTAAAAGTTTGGTCAGTTATGCATCAGGTAGTACCTACATTATTTTATCTTTACAGGAATTCTACGATAATAATTTTATCCCCAATTAAAAAATGAGTAAAAGGTAGCTCAGAGAGGTCTAACAATCTGGCCAGGGCCACACAACAAGTAAGAAGGGAAGCTATGACATCAAACCATATCCTTGTGCCAAAGCCAAGACTGATGCCATTTCATTAAATGAGCTCTCAGAAAGAGAGCAAGCAGAGCAAGATGTTGCACTGCTTACTGAGCAAAGCTCAGCCTCATGAGCAGTAGCTAAGTGCCAGTTTAGCTAACTAGCTAACTAGCTAGCAAAGACCTGGCTTGGAATCCTAGCTCTGCCCCTGAAAAGAGTAAGGCATCAAGCCATCTCTCTCTTTGTCTCTCTAGCTCTAGTTTTAAAATCAATTTAATTGAGGTATAATTAATATACAATAAAATATACCCATTTTAAGCATGCAGTTTTAATGAGTTTTGACAAATTTATGTACTTTGTAACCACTGGCACAATTAAGATATAAAGCATTTTATAAAAGTTATAAAATATTTCCATCACTCCATCACTTTGTGCCTCTTCACAGTCAAATTCTCACTCCCTACCTCTCTCCCCTCAAGGCAATTAATTCTATGCTTTGGGTCTTTAGAGATTAGTTTGTGTTTTCTAGAACTTAAGATAAATAGAATCAGGCAGTACACATGCCTTTGTACTGCTGCTTCTACTCGGCAAGATGTGTTTAGATTCATCCATGTTGTTGTGTGTACCAGAAGTTCATTTTTTAAATTGCTGAATATGGTCTTTTGTATGAAATTTATTTATTCATTCTCTCACTGATGGACATTTGATTGTTTCCAATTTAGGTTGTTATGAATAAAGCTGCTGTAACTATTTATGTGCAAGTTTTTGTGTAAACATAAGTTTTTATTTCTCTCGGGTAGAGATTTAGGAATGGACTTACTAGGTTGTCCTTGTAAACATGGGAAGTTCATGTTGAATTTTAGAAAAAACTGCCAAACTCTTTTCAAACATAGTTGTACCATTGAGATGTTTCCTAGCATTGCGCTGCTCATTTGTAAAATGAAGATGTTTGACTAGATGACCTCTAAATTCCCTCCTGTTTTGTGATTCTAGGACCTGCTGTGCTAGAATTTTTACCTTTTCCTGTCTCAAGGTAGTATAATTTGTTATCCCTTCTCCTTTTTGAATGTATATTTTTGGTTTGTTTGGCTGCACTGTGTGGCTTCCAGGGTCTTAGTTTCTCCACTAGGGATTGAAACTGTGTCCTCAGCAGTGAAAGCACAGAGTCCAAGTGAAAGCCCTGGCCCGCCAGGGAATTCCCTCCTTTCACATATCTTAATTTCTATGGATTTGTCTTGTTCCTGTTAGTGTTGTTGATGATGATAATGATGAGAAAATTATCATTTTTTTTGATAAATTTATGTGTCAAGCATAATGCTAAGTGTTTTACCTAAATTTTTCTATCTAATCCTCACACTAAGCATTTTCAGTAGATACCATTTTTATAATCTACCTTTGTGTTGAAGCAGCTAAAGATCAGAGAAGTTAAGTAATTTCCCCAGATCAACAGCATCATTAAGTAGCAGAGTTGGGAAGCAAAATTAGGTCTATCTTGATCACTTCTAAATTACTCATTTCTTAGCTTTTGCTCTGATGTTCTGGCTGATACTTTATCTTTTATATGACCCTAAGATCTGCCTGGCCCAATTCTGGACCTCCTTCACCTTCTCAGTGTTGCTTACCAGTTTTTCTTCCACACCCTGGCATGACATCAGTGTTCAATGATCCAGCAACTTTCCAGAAGGCAACAACAAAAAAAAGCAGTTTAGCATGAGGCAAGCTTAAGATCATCTTACTTATGTCAGCTCCATTAAGTTTTCATTAACAGTCAGAATGGAGTTTCTTAAATCAGCATAATGCCAGTAAGCATTACTTTGAAAAAAGAAATGCTTAACTAATAAGATATCCTGTCTACATTTTGTGTGAATCTAGAAAGCCCAGTCACTTCAAAGCATCATAGAGGTCATTGCTATTTTGCACTGGACAATTAGCATCATCCTTCTCATCAAGTGGTGAAATTACCATGTTAGCTCTTTGCAGATCAGAACGCATTATTGGCTCTTCATGCTTTTCTATGCAGTCATCATTAGGCATAACACGGACTCGGATACTGAATATTATCATTTAGATTAGTGAAGAATTGTGTGAATATGCTAAGCATTTCCCTCTCAATTGTTTTTCAGTATATGTAGGGCAAAAGCCAAAAATGTATCCCTCTCTTTCTTCACATGACCATATAACGCTTAAGCTTCACTATGTGGCTTGTGAGTAAACCATTTCTGGCTTTGGCATTATTTATAGTGTTTATCAAGCAATACCATTAAAAAAAATCAAAAACATTTATTGACTTTAAAGAGTCCTGATGGGACTTCTGAAATTGCTTTTCCTGAAGTGATCTTTGCTCTACTCTCCATGTAGAGACTTGAGGAGTTGACTCAAATCCTCATTCCCTCATGAGTCTGTTCTGACTATTTTATTTTCGCTCTTCTCAGTTTTTGAATTTCTAAATCATTTATAGTCACCTCTAGACATTTTAAAATTTAACTACGTGTTGTATTTTATCACTTGTGTTTCACTTGTAGAGAGACATCGTGGAATCCAAGACAAAGTATGAACACTGAATTCAGGCAAATATGGGCTTTTCCATTTAAAAATGATGTGACTCTGGGCAAATTCCATGTCTTCTATAGGACTCAACTGCCTCATCTTGAGAAGCAGATAGCACTGCTTACAAATTATGGTAATAACAGCTGTCTCATGAGATCCGTGCAAATCTTAAATGACTTAATACATGGAAACGGGCATGTGGAGAAAGCCAAACAAATGGGAGCCCTTCACCCTTTCCCCTGTGAATATTTTAAATTCCCTGAGGTGGAACCAGGTCTTGTGCCTCTGGACCTATTGCATCCATGTATTCATTTAATACAAACTTATTTAGCACCTACTTTGTACTAAGCAAAGAACTCAGGACTGTGAATAGTCATGAACAAACCAACCTTCCCTTTCCTGTGGACGTACGATCTAGTAGATTGTAGACATATACAAATGTTTGCCTGATTTACGATGGTTCAATGTAAGATTTTATTGTTTTGATTTTTAAAAATTTATTTTTTAATTTATTTTTTACTTTAAGATGATGTGAAAGCAAAATGTATTCAGTAGAAATGGTACTTCAAATTTTGATCTTTTCCCAGCCTAGCATTATTTGGTACAAGGCTCTCTTGTTGCATTGGGCAGGAACAGGCTGCAGCTCCCAGTCAGCCCCATGATCATGAGGGTGAACAGCCAATACACTGACAACCATCCTAGATCCAGATATCAAGTCTGTTTTTCACTTTCAGCACAGTATCCAATAAATTACATGAGCTATTCAACACTTTATTCTAAAATAGACTTTGTGTTAGATGATTCTGCCCTATTGAAGGTTCTTGAAAGTGGTATGAGCACATAGGCTAAGCTCTGATATTCAGATGGTGAAGTGCATTAAATGTAATTTCAATATATGATATTTCCATCTTAGGGTGGCTTTAGCAGGATATAACCTCCAACTCTTGCTGAAGTAGAGAAAAAACATATTTATGATGGTGCCTCTTCTCACTTACTTCATGTTTGTACTTCCTTTTTTTGTTAAAAGCTATTGTGGAGATTATATTTTGGCAAAAGAGGGGGTATCGTGTCCATTCACATTCAGTTTTTCTAGACAGAGTCTTCTCAGATTGTGGGGGTGTCAAAGGGATCAGTTGTACCCCAGCAAGTAGGTCATATTCAGGGGTCAGAGTTCCCCATTTTCTGGAGGCTTTCTGGAAGGGGAAGGTTACGGGCCTAGAAGGGGAGGGTTACAAATCTGATGCCCTCCCAACACCACCCATACCATTCCTGGGGTTGGGAGGGGAAATGTTCCTCAAGTGTTTACCATGGGTTAAGCACTGCATTAGGTACCAAGAGGACTTCCCTGACAGCTCAGTTGGTAAAGAATTCACCTGCAATGCAGGAGACCCTGGTTCAATTCCTGGGTTGGGAAGATCCCCTGGAGAAAGGATAGGCTACCCACTCCAGTATTCTTGGGCTTCCCTTATGGCTCAGCTGGTAAAGAATCTGCCTATAATGCGGGAGACCTGGGTTCGATCCCTGGGTTGGGAAGATCCCTTGGAGAAGGGAAAGGCTACTCACTCCAGTATTCTTATCTGGAAAATTCCGTGGACTATAAGAGTCGGACACAACTGAGCGACTTTCACTTTAGGTACCGAGAATAATTTTGCATTGAAGAAACATGATTTAGATAGGAAATCAACTCACATGCCTTTAATTGAAAAGGTAAATTGTAACACAGAGCAAGACCATTTCAAGTAAAGGAGACCCAGAGCAACTAATTTTAGATTAATTAGGTTACTAGATAAAATAGAAAATTCTTTCATAAAAGCATTGAAGATGTAATATGTGATGGCCAGGAATTATTTAAGAGCTATGGTTTAGAGAGGTGAGTAGATCACTGCTTCAGCTCTGAGGACATTTGCTGATCTAGTTTAAATTAGGCTGTCAAACACAGCTGTGGGTTTGAAGGGTTCAGTATGAAGGGGAACCGAAGTGAAAGCTGAGAACCTCCCAAAACACGCCAAGTTCATAGTCAGATCTGGTGACCGTCACAGGCAATGTTGGGCAGATGGGTCAGTAGAAGCTGAGTGAACTCTGAGACTTAAGTTCAACCTAAGCAGAACACCTAGATGCTTGTTGTAGGCAGAGAAGAAAATCTCTGTGTAAAGCCATGGACTAGACCAAGTGCTCAGACCAGAGTCAACAGATTCAGAATGGAGAGTGGGAGGCAAAATGTGGACTTTTAGTTGGGGTTTGGGTTTGAGCAGCTGGATCTTTTAAAGCCAGTGGGCTAGGCTGAACATCTGCAGGCATTCCTCATTTGACTGTGCTTTGTTTCATTGCACTTTAAAGATACTGCATTTTTTTTTTCATAAGTGGATGGTTTGTGGCAACCCTGCATCAGGCAAGCTATCAGTACCATTTTTTTTTCAACAGCATTTGCTCACTTTGTGTCTCTGTGTCACATATTGGTAATTCTCACAATATTTCAAGCTTTTTATTTTTAAGTCTTCAAGATTCCTCCATGTTTTAGCAGGTGTCAGAATTTCATTTCTTTCTAATGCTGAATTTTATATATATATATATGTGTGTGTGTATATATATATGACACTTGCATTGCATTGCTTTCATCTTTTGGCTGTGTATAATGTTACTATGAAGGGTACAAATAGGATATACAAATATCTATTTGAGTGCCTACTTTAAATTCTTTGAAGCATATATTCAAGAGTGGAATTGTTGGATCATATGGTAATTCTGGGGCTTCTTTGGTAGCTCAGCAGTAAAGAATCTGCCTTCAATGAGGGAGACCTGGGTCAGGAAGATCCCCTGGAGAAGGGCATAGCAACCCACTCCAGTATTCTTGCCTGGAGAATCCCATGAGCTGAGGAGTCTGGCAGGCTATAGTCCATAGGGTTGCAAAGAGTTGGATGTGACTAAAGCAACTGAGCATGCAGCACACATGGTAATTGTATGTTTAATTTTTTGTTCAATTCAGTTCAGTCACTCAGCTGTGTCTGACTCTTTGTGACCCCATGGACTGCAGCACGCCAGGCCTCCCTGTCCATCACCAACTCCAGAGGTTACCCAAACTCATGTCCATTGAGTCGGTGATGCCATCCAATCATCTCATCCTCTGTCGTCCCCTTCTCCTTCTGCCCTCAATCTTTCCCAGCATCAGGGTCTTTTCCAATGAGTCAGTTCTTCACATCAGGTGGCCAAAGTATTGGAGTTTCAGCTTCAACATCAGTCCTTCCAATGAACACCCAGGACTGATCTCCTTGAGGATGGACTGTTTGGATCTCCTTGCAGTCCAAGGGACTCTCAAGAGTCTTCTCCAACACCACAGTTCAAAAGCATCAATTCTTTGGCGCCCAGTTTTCTTTACAGTCCAACTTTCACAGCCCTACATGACTATTGGAAAAACCATAGCCTTGACTAGATGGACCTTTGTTGGAAAAGTAATGTCTCTGCTTTTTAATATGCTATCTAGGTTGGTCATAACTTTCCTTCCAAGGAGTAAGCGTCTTTTAATTTCATAGGAACTGCCATATATCTAGAAATATTTTTAAATATTGATGCCTAGTGGGATCCAGGCCTCCAGACTTGTTTCTTTATCTTCCATGTCATTTTAATGTGCACTCGGAGAAGGCAATGGCACCCCACTCCAGTACTCTTGCCTGGAAAATCTCATGGACGGAGGAGTCTGGTGGGCTACAGTCCATGGGGTCGCTAAGAGTCAGACACGACTGAGAGACTTCACTTTCACTTTTCCCTTTCATGCACTGGAGAAGGAAATGGCAACCCACTCCAGTATTTTTGCCTGGAGAATCCTAGGGACGTTGGAGCCTGGTGGGCTGCCGTCTATGGGGTCGCACAGAGTCGGACACGACTGAAGCGACTTAGCAGCAGCAGCAGCAAGATAGAGGACCACTGCCAGAGCCAAGAGTGAAGTTTCAGCTTCCTCTTCTCTGATCAAGCTTTTCCATCATTATTATATTTGTGATGGTGCTTTGTGATCAGTGATCTTTAACATTTCTACTATGGCTCACTGAAGGCTCAAATGATGGTTAGTATTTTTTTAGTAGTAAAATATTTTAAAATTAAGTTATGTACATTACTTACAATAAAATACAATAAAAATACATAAAGGTATGTATTTTTAAGACATAATGCTTTGTATACTTAATAGACTATAGTATATTATATACATAACTTTTATGTGCACTGGGAAATCAAAACGTTCATGTGACTTGCTCTATCGTGATAGTCACATTATTGTGGTTTTCTGGAACTGAACCTGCAAGATCTCTGAGGCATGCCTGTAATATAAAACAATAATGAAGGAAAAGACTTTTCACCATGTGAGGCTTGTATTGTCAGCAATGTTTGATGAAATGTTAAAATTTGCTCCCCATTTTATTCCCTTCCCCCAATTCCAGCTATATTAAAGAGTTAAACGTAAAATGTCCACTTATTATTACAAAAAAGAAAAACTTCAAAGAAATATGTTATCATGTATTTCTGGAATAGTGAAAATTTTCTACATTTAAAAGCAATGGTAAATATCAAGAGGAAAATATTAAGAGAAGTAGTTCTACTAAAAGCAAAAAAACTTATGTTTAAAAGCAAAACAAAATATTGGTAATATATTTGCAGTAAATATAACCAAGGGTTAATATTTTAAAACAAAAAGAATATACTAAATCTAAATTAAAAGGCTAAGATCCCAATATGTAGTAAACATGAAGAGATATTAATACAAAATAAACGTAACTAGATAAACTAAAGGATATGTTAACATTGATATTTGTTATTGTTATGCCCAACTCTTCGCAACCCCATGAACTGCAGCATACCAGACTTCCCTGTCCTTCACTATCTCCCAGAGTTTGCTCAAACTCATGCCCATTGAATCAGTGATGCCATCCAACCATTTTATCCTCTGTCACCCCGTTCTTCTCTTGCCCTCAATCTTTCCCAGCATCAGGGGCTTTTCCAATGAGTTGACTCTTTGACTCAGTATTGGAGCTTCAGCATCAGTCCCTCCAATGAATATTCAGGGTTGATTTCCTTTAGGATTGACTGGCTTGATCTCCTTGCAGTCCAAGGGAATCTTAAGAGTCTTCCCCAGCACCACCATTTGAAAGCATCAATTCTTCAGTGCTCAGCCTTCTTTATAGTCCAACTCTCACATCTGTACATGGACTACTGGAAAAACCATGTGTGTGCTTAGTAGCTCATTTGTGTCCTACTCTTTGCAACCCCATGGATTATAGCCCACCAGGCTCCTGTGTCCATGGAATTCTCCAGGCAAGAATATTGGAGTGGGTTGCTATTCCCATCTTCAGAAGATCTTCCCCGCCCAGGGATTGACCTGGGTCTCCTGCATTGAAGGCAGATTCCTTACCATCTGACCCACCAGGAAAAACTGTAGCTTTGACTATAATTGACCTTTGTCAGCAAAGTGATATCTCTGTTTTTTAATAAGCTGTCTAGGTTTGTCATGTTATCTAATATCTAATATTATAATATTAGATAATATTTATTGAATATTTATTATATGCTAGATGTCATGTTACATACTTTGCACATATTATTTTATTTAATCCCCACAAACCTTTAAACTAGGTTCTATTAAGACCCTAGGCTTATAGATGAATAAAGTTCTGTCTAGTCAAGGCTATGGTTTTTCCAGTAGTCATGTATGGATGTGACAGTTGAACTATAAAGAAAATTGAGCACCAGAGAAAGATGCTTTTGAACTGTGGTGTTGGAGAAGACTCTTGAGAGTCCCTTGGACTGCAAGGAGATCCAACCAGTCCATCCTAGAGGAGATCAGTCCTGGGTGTTCATTGGAAGGACTGATGCTGAAGCTGATACTCCAATACTTTGGCCACCTCATGCGAAGAGCTGACTCATTGGAAAAGACCCTGATGCTGGGAAAGACTGAGGGCAGAAGGAGAAGGAGACGACAGAGGATGAGATGGTTGTGGTTGGATAGCATCACTGACTCAATGGACATGGGTTTAGGTAGATTCCGGGAGTTGGTGATGGACAGGGAGGCCTGACGTGTTGTGGTTCATGGGGCCGCAAAGAGTCGGACACGACTAAGCGACTGAACTGGAACTGGAAGTAGCAAGAGAGGTTAGGTGGCTTTGTGGCTGAGTTTTCTCTCTCAATTCTTTTTGCATTTATCATATTTGTGTGTGTGCTCAGTTGCTAAGTCATGTCCAACTCTTTGAGACCCTGTGGACTGTAGCCTGCCAAGCTCCTCTGTCCATGGGATTTCCCAGATAAGAGTACTGGAGTGGTTGCCATTTTATTTTCCAGATCTTCCTGACCCAGGGATTGAATCTGAGTTTCCTGCTTGGCAGGTGGATTCTTTACCACTGAGTCACCAGGGAAGCCCTTATTGGAATTAGCCTGTTGTTATTCTCATTATTTTATCAAGGTAAGAATCAATAAGTATTTATCGTTTATTATGCACGCATGCCAGAAAAGGCACTGGCAACCCACTCTAGTGCTCTTGCCTGGAGGATCCCATGGATGGAGGAGCCTGATAGGCTGCCGTCCATGGGGTCGCTAAGAGTCAGACACGACTGAGCGACTTCACTTTCACTTTTCACTTTCATGCATTGGAGAAGGAAATGGCAACCCACTCCAGTGTTCTTGCCTGGAGAATCTCAGGGACAGCGGAGCCTGGTGGGCTGCCATCTATGGGGTCGCACAGAGTCGGATGCAACTTAAGTGACTTAGCAGCAGCAGCAGCATGCACACATGCATGCTAAGTCGCTTCAGTCGTGTCCAACTCTTTGCGACCCTGTGGACTATAACTCACCAGGTTCCTCTGTCCATGGGATTCTCCAGGCAAGAATACTGGAGTGGGTCCTCCTCTAGGGGATCTTCCCGACCCAGGGATTGAACCAGCATCTCTTGAATCTCCTGCATTGGCAGGCAGGTTCCTGGGAGGCTATAGTTCATGGGATTGCAAGAGTCAGACACAGCTTAGCGCTATCTTTCTTTTCTTTCTTTACCACTAGCACAACCTGGGAAGTCCCATTGTTTACTATAATCTATAGAAATAGTGTCAGACTCATTTCACTTTACAGTATTACCTTTAGCAGATTCTAGCATATTAGAGTTATCTAATCTAGGGATAGTATGAAGAAATAAAATAGGTACTTCAAATTATTGAATTAGAATACAATATTATATAAAAGTTGAGATTTTCTATGTAATTTATAGGATCTAATTTTAAAAAGCTACATGATTTTAGGGTTATAATCTTAAATTTATTTTGGAACCTTAGGCAAAAAACTTGGGAAAATTTTTTAGAGAGATGGTGACAAGAGAAAATTCTTTTTTTGGTCTGTATAGGGTATTTTTGTTTGTTTAATTGTTTTGTTTTGCTTTGCTTTTGGTCTATTCTTGCCAATTTTAAAGCCTACCCCCTTTAAACAATTACCCTTCTTTTTAACTCCTAAAGGCCAAGAGTTTAATTTTTCAATTAACTTTATAGAAGTCCATATGCATTGCATAGATTTGGTAAATATACTTGACAGATGATAATTTCAGAAGATTTTGTTTATTGAAACTGACAAAAAAAAAGAAGACTTGCAAACCAATTGATTCCAACATCTGTCATGTTTGGACAGAGTGTTTAAACCACAGTTTGAATGTAAATTGAGTTTTGGCTGGCAAACAGGTTCATATTTCAGAAATGGTTTACCTCAAGAACATTTTGAGGATAAATGTTTTTTACCTTTTCCAAACGTTTATGCTAAGTCAAGCATGGGCGAGTTTAAAGGCAGAGGAGAAAGCTCTTGGCAAGCGAGGGATGAGAAGATTGTACAGTGGTGAGAAGATTGTACCACTATTATCCCAGCATGAAGACATGCATATTTGATTTCTCTTTTCCCTTCTTAACTCTTATCAAATCAGTCAACCAGTCTTATAAATTCTCTGTCTACAGTGTCTCTCAAATGGTTCCTTTCTTCCCTCGTTTGCGTTGCTAGAATCCCAATTTAGTCCCTGACCTCCTTACTCCTAGGCTATTATAATCACTTAATATTTCATTTCCTTGATTCTGGTTTCTCCTACCTTCATTCTATCTCACTCAGGCCACCAGACACATTTTCTTAAAGGACAGCCTTCCCCATCTCATTCTCCCACACAGAATTTTTATTGCTGTCTCTAAGTTTGAGCTCCTAAGCTGATACTGCAAATTTCTACACCTAACTGGTGACACCACACATTTGGTCTATTTTGCCTGATTTTCAGGTGTTTCCAGCAGTCTGGGATGGTGAGACGTTCCCACTTCCTCCTCTTACTACTCTCCAAGCATATTTTACACAATCCTGGCTGCATGGTTTTTGTTCAGGTAATTATCCGTTTTCTCAAATTTGGTTTTCCATTTTAATAATATATTTTAGGAAGGTAGAGAGGTTGTGTAAAGTTTGTCCAGATTCTTGGGCCTAGGTGTTGCATTTTCCTCCTTTTTTAAATAGACTCTATTTTTCAGGGAAGTTTTATGTTTATAGCAAAATTGAGTGGAAAGTACACAGAGTTCCCATACAGCCCTTCCTCCCACACATGCACAATCTTTCCTACTATAAACACCCCAAATCAGAGCCGTGCACTTGTCACAGCTGATAAACCTACATCAAAATTATCCAAAACCATTGTTTACATCAGGGTTCATTCACTCTTAGTGTTGAACATTCTATGGGTTTGGACAAATGTGTAACAGCATCTATCTTCCATTTTAATATCACACAGAATAATTTCACTGCCCTAAGATTCCTCTGTGCTCTTTTTTTTTTTTTTAATGACTTTGACTTCTAGCCTCTTCTTTAAAATAAGTTATTTATTTGTTTATTGATTGTGCTGGATCTTTGTTGCTGTGTGCAGGATTCTCATTGCACTGAAAACTATACTGCTTAGCTGTGTTAGAGAATACACAAGGCAAAGAAACTGCTTTAAACATGAAACTTGAAAAAATGACAATGACAGGGGGAAAACATCTTTGTATTTTTCCCCTCTTATGAGCACATGTACAAATCTCATTTGTAATATGAACAGCAGACTTTTTGAATGAGGAAAAAAATTAATATGTGCAAATGCGTGATGTATGATACAAAAAAGAATGGAAAAGCCACGTGCTTATTCTAATAAATTAAAGAACCAACATAAAATAAGAGGTGTTTTTGATAATCTCAGTCAAGAAAGAGACACGAGCATTCACAAATAAGGTTTCATTTAGCCTTTCTACATCCATATGCATTGTGCCTCAATTTTTATAAAGTACACATAAAGAATAGAGCCAAAAATTGGCAGTTAAATATCCAACATTTACTTATTTGTTTGTCTGAGTAGCTTTATAATGGTCGGTTGTTTTGATGCCTGATAAAAAACCTCTACGTTTAGCGAAACTTGGCAAATACACTTACAAGATTGGGAGTTAGACTGGATTTGAATGTAGGCTTGGGAAATTGATATTCTTGAGCCTCATCTTCAAATGATGAAAATATTTAGAGATTTTTCTGGATTCATTAGTAAATAGAGGTAGAATAACCAGCACAGAACTCAACATTCAATAGTGGAAGAGGATAAATCTTATCACGAGGACAATGTGGTGGAAATAACCTAGATTGGGGATCTGGATTAATTTTATCTGGTCCTGATTGGAGGATTGACTTTTGAGAGATATTTGTGTCATCTTTCTCGCCTTCAATTTCCTCATCTCTAAAATGAGAAAATTGGGCTAGATCAGCTGGTTAATCATTTTTATAGTAACCCAACCCTTTGTGTAAATGAAGTCTTAAACAAAAGGTATTGTTTGGAAAATGATAAAAGCAGAGCTGGTAGGATTAAACCTAGCAAGTGGAGCAGGAGCCAACCACTCGACCTCCCCTCTCACCACCTCCTGGGACTGCCCAAGCACCTCCTATGATGTCTTGGACTCAGCAGAGCCTGGGAATAGATTTTTGCCGAGATGCTCTGGACAGGTCTTCCTGCTCTGTGGATGTTTCTACAGTGTAATGGCTTGATGATTTTTTATTAAACCAATAGTTTATTGTGTCTCTCTCAGAAAGAGCCCAGACAGTATTCTTTACAACAAGAATGATAGAATGATGCAGTCTATCTTAACAATTAAATATGCTCAGTGACCATTGCTCAAAACTCATTAAAGAATGAACCAATATGCCATAAGAGCTTGACTTGGTGACCCAGACAGCAAAGAGTCTGCCTGCAATGTAGGATACCTGGTTTGATCCCTGGGTTGGGAAGATTCCCTGGAGAAAGAAATGGCTAACAACTCCAGTATACTTGCCTGGAGAATTGCATGGACAGAGGAGCCTGGTGGGCTATAGTCTGTGAGGTCACAAAGAGTCAGACACAAGTAACACTGTCACTTCGCTTTCATATCTCCAATCAGTCCTATACTACCATAGCTATCATAACTGGCAGAGTGGAGACAGTGTATGTATTTTTAACCTGTCACTTGATTTCCATTGGAAAGATGTCATCAACTCCATACAGGTCAAAGCAGAATTCCCAAAGTGAATAGGATTAATTATTAAAGTTTTTGTGGAATATCCTCACTTCTAATCAGATTTAATTAACTGGATACTAGAGGGTGAAAAAGTTGGCTTAAAACTCAACATTCAGAAAACTAAGACCATATGGCATCTGGTCCCATCACTTTGTGGCAAATAGATGGGGAAATGGAAACAGTGAGAGACTTTATTTTCTTGGGCTCCAAAATCACTGCAGATGGTGACTGCAGCCATGAAATTAAAAGACGTTTGCTCCTTGGAAGAAAAGCTATGACCAACCTAGACAGCATATTAAAAAGCAGAGACATTACTTTGCCAACAAAGGTCCGTCTAGTCAAAGCTATGATTTTTCCAGTAGTCATGTATGGATGTGAGATTTGGACTCTAAAGTAAGCTGAATGCTGAAGAATTGATGCTTTTGAACTGTGGTGTTGGAGAAGACTCTTGAGAGTCTCTTGGATTGCAAGGAGATCCAATGAGTCTATCCTAAAGGGAATCAGTCCTGAGTATTCGTTGCAAGGACTGATGTTGAAGCTGAAATTCCAATACTTTGGCCAACTGATGCGAAGAACCAACTCATTGGAAAAGACCTTGATGCTGGGAAAGATTGAAGGCAGGAGGAAAAGAGGATGACAGAGGATGAGATGGTTGGATGGCATCACCAACACAATGCACATGAGTTTGAGCAAGTTCCGGGAGTTGGTGATGGACAGGGAAGCCTGGGGTGCTGCAGTCCATGGGGTTGCAAAGAGTCAGACATGACCAAGTGACTGAACTGAACTGAGACTCTATTCGCACTTTATCTTCAAATTACCCTTTATAGGAGGGGCCATTATGGTCATTTTACAGATGTAGGAAATGTAACTTTATCTTTAAAGAGATCTGAAATCACATTGGCTATTAAGTGGCAAGGCTGATATGCAAGCCCAGTTTTCTTGATACCATGTTCAGTCCTCTTTTTATAAGTCATAAAAGCCAGGGAAGATACAGACAGACAATGTACATGCTTTCCTTTACCAAGAGTGTGTTTTTCCTAATCTGCTTGAGAATTCTAAGTATTTCAGAGACCCTCTCTGAATCATCTAATGACACAGAGTTCATAAGGATTCAGGGAGATCTGAATTTTTCAAAGGCATGATGGGTAAATAGTCTTTATGTTTCAAATTATAGTGCAAACATTTCCATCCTGATATTACTATTTATGGATTTTTTTGAGTTTCAATGAATAGTTCTCATGATAATTCCCAAATCTTCAGAAAAACCTTGCTTTCATAAGTAACAAATTGTGTTATTATCCACATCTGTTCTCATTTTCTATAGGCTTAACAAGTCCCTATTTATTATGGGAGCCAAAAGAAATCACTCTTCACCAGTGTCTATCGAATTCTGGCTCATTTTCTCACTTAATTCTTTATTTGCCAATGAAATGCTTATCCAAAATAAATAAGGGACCTACTAAACTGCAGTGATTAACATGCAACGAGTCTCAGATTCCATTCACTTATGGAAATGGAGTAAAATCCAACACTTTAGTTATACTGTTGTGATGTCAGTGGCCCAATTAGGCTGTTAGAACTGCAGGAGTTACTACTTTAATATCACATTAGCACATCATTAACTTGAACCATACCAAAGCAGTATGAAAATGAACAATTTTCGTTTTTTAAAAGAGACAATATGAACTTTTCCTGCTGTTTAAATTTGTTTTGCGTGTCTATTGGAATGGGGGTGGTAACAGAGGATATGTGGAGTGCAGTCACATTTTAAATTAATAACAAGTTGCTCTCGAAAAGTGTGTATATTTAGAATTTAAATCTAGGGTATATTTTTAAAATGAAAAATTAGATGAATCCTTATATATTACATTTTTTTGTATACCTTTGTCTGTATAATTTTGTATACCTTAGTTAGCTGCCTGAAAATCTTTTCTGGATCAAGATGGGTTAGAAATAAGCAAGTAAGAAAATACATGAAACACTATCTTTTCTATTTCCAAATTATACCTACTGACTGAAGCTCTAAAGAAATATTTTGAATGGATGATTTAAAAATGGGATTATCTATGTGGCCAAATTATTATTATTTTTTAATTTGACAGACATATCCCATTTTATTTTTATTATAATTTCAAATTGTAAAGTACTTTACATTTTCTAGGTGATGCAGTGGTAAAGAATCTGTCTACCAATGCAGGAGACTCAGGTTCAATCCCTGGGTTGGGAAGATACCCTGGAGGTGGAAATGGCAACCCACTCCAGTATTCTTGCCTGGAAAATTCCATGGACAGAGGATCCTGGCGGGCTACAGTCCATGGGTTTGGAAAGAGTCAGACATGACTGAGCACAAATGCACTTACAATTTCTAAAGCACTTGAACAGATGATAGCATTATTTCATCTTCATGTAACCTTGTAATATGGTCAGAGCAAATATCCACCTCTTCATTACAGATGAGGAAGTTGAGTTTTGACACTTTAATGCTAAATGACATCCTAGGTCAACACAAATTCATTTCCATTGTTTGTTTCTGCATGACTTTGGAAAAATTACTACTCTATGCCTCAGTTTTGACATCTGCAAAATGGGAACAAGTAGATAAGTATTGCAAGATTGTTGTGGGGAATAAATGAGATAGTCCATAAAAATCTTAGTATAGCACCTGAAACATGACAAATATCTATAACTATTAACTGCTGTTATTATCATAGTTTTTGAAAGAAAACTGCTAAAGATAATCATACTACAGAATGAAATAATAATACAGTATGAAACTGTTCTCACACTGTTGCTACGATACTCGTATAACATTACTCATATAATGTTAACTGTCCACATATTTTCTTTAGATTGATTTGCTCATAATTGCTTCTGGTCCCTTTACTCCTGTGGTTCATTTTCTTTCTTGCTGATGTGTGTCCTTCTGTGCTTTCACGAGGGCCCGTGAGGAGTAAAGATGTTTATATTTTGTACATCTGAGAAAAGTCACAATTTTTGCCTTCGTTCCTAAATAACGGTTTAGCTGAGGGGAGACTCTGGTTGTTGCCAATGAGAAAGCTGGTGCCCCTCTGACTGTCATTCCTCAGTTGGCCTTCTGTCCATTCTCTCTGATAACTTTTAGGACCAGGTGAAGAATCTGGTTATCCTTCCTGCACTGCGCTTGCACTATTACGCACTGATGGAGAAACTCACCTTTATTGATTATATTTGATGTTAAGCTACCACTTTGAATTAGATGCTCTTGGATATGTTGAAGTTAGCATCACTTAAAATTAAATATTCTTTTCCGCCATTTCCTGTATTATTTTCTCCTGGAATGCTTATTAAAGCATATGTTAGAACTTCTCGTTCCACACTTCCTGTCTCTAAATTTTCAATAGTATTTTCTCATCCCTTAATTTTTCAGTTAAATATTTCACCTGCATTCTGGGTGATTTTCTCAGATCTATTTGTAGTCTCTCTTTAGCTGTGCTTAGTCTAACTTTTTATTTATAGAATTTCTAGTTAGCTGTTTAAAATCTGCTTTTTTCTTTTTAAAAATAATCATTTACTCTTCTTTGCCTTATTTTCTCTTCTTTTATCCCTTGAGTAATTAAAAATACTGTTTCTAAGACTGCATTCTGTTTGTTCTACCCTGAAATTCCTTGGGTATAATTTCTCTTGTGGTTTCTCCATCTGATTTTCTTCCATTTTGGCATGGTAGGTTATTGTGTGTGCGCACATATGGCATGACAGTGCTATGTGGGCATCCCATGCATGCCCCAAGTGATTACAGAGTTTTTGTAAGGACAATGTCATACATGCCTCTCTGGAACCCTGGAGAAGATAACAGTTTCATGCTGATGTTTACTCCAATTCTGGGCTTGAAATGTCCAAACTCTTTGGGCCATGTAGGAGTTCAGGTTCCATGGGCATTTCAGATTCAAGGCTGCAGAGTCCGGCAGCATAATCTGCTTTTATCCATGGCCTTGATGTGAACCTTGGTCCTGCTTGCTGTGGTGTGGTGATTCAATGCTGGCATAGCGTCTCACACAAAATGCATACCAAATAAATGCTTATTGAATGAAAATTTGCAGAACCAGCCTTCATAAACACCACTTTTACAAGGCTAGAAACTCCTCTGAACTTACTGGCTTTAGTTGTTTCTTATGATTGTTTATATTCTATGTGTCCTTAAAGAATTGTGTTTGTTTTTATGAAAGTTGCTTGATAGTGCAGTTTTGTGTACTAAGTCACTTCAGTTGTGTCCGACTCTTCACGACCCCATGGACTGTAGCCCACCAGGCTCTTCTTTCCGTGGGATTCTCCAAGCAAGAATACTGGAGTGGGTTGCTGTGCCGTCCTCCAGGGGATCTTCCAGACCCAGGGATCAAACCTGTGTCTTTTATGTCTCCTGCGCTGGCAGGTGGGTTCTTTACCACTAGCGCCACCTGGGAAGTTTTATCCTTCATTAAATTATCTTTCTTTTTCCTTTTTTTTTTCCCATTGGAAGATAATTGCTTTACAATATTGCACTAGTTTCTGCCATATGTCAACATGAATTAGCCACAGGGATAATAAGCCTCCCTCCCATCTCCCACCCCATCTCACCCCTCTAGGTTGTCACAGAGCACTGGGCTGAACTCCCTGAGTCACACAGCAAATTCCCACTGACTGTCTATTTTACATAGGGTTGTGTATATGTTTCCATTCTACTCTCTGAATTTGTGTCACCCTCTCCCTCCCATGTCTTTTGTCTTCATTGCTGCCCTGCAAATAGGTACTATGAGCAAATAGGTTCATAGTACCATCTTTCTAGATTCCGTATACATCCATCAAATTATTTTTAAATCAAAAAAATTGAAGCTGAAATTGGACATTCTAGAAATAAGGATCTATCAGCTCTTCTTACCCATCCTACCCCTTTAGAAACAATTTGCAAGTTTCCAGAAAGATGATGTTTGATGTTCTTAAACTATGTGGTTATACAGTTCAAATGTGTAGCATTGTTTTATATCAGATTACTAAAAATCAGGTCCAACATTAAATTAGAAAATAAATAGTCTTGAAAAATAGCCTGAATATCTTGACCACTTTTTGATAATGGTTTGCTGAAACTTATGAAGGACCAGAATAAAGAAGTTGGCTTTGCAAAGGAAACTTCCACATAGACACTTACTTTAATTGAGGGCAACTAAAAAGAGCAATTTTCATGAATTGAGGTATGGAGAAGTCATTTTGACTTATACCAGAGTTAAGTTGAATTTCATGCTAACTAAGACAACCTGTTTTCTTGCCTATCAAACAGACACTGCACATCTGCTTTAATTACTAAAGAAAATGACACATCGACCTGAAGTAAAGAATGTCCATGTTAAAACAAAGGATTAAATGCTCCCCTTCCTGGGACACCAATGCTTGTGCTCCTTCCTTTCCAGGTGCCAAGGTCATACTGACCCACGATGGACATGTTGGGGTGTTTTTTTGGAAATCTTGAGGATATGTATCCCTGACTTGTTTAAAGTTTGTTCTGACAAGATATAAAACTGTGTTGAAAACCAGGCTTGTTGGGAGCAGTTTCTCAGAGTAACCTGGGAAGTTGACTGCCAGGCTATATCGTCTTCAGTTTGGCTCAAATAAAACTCTTTTTTATTCTTATTATTGACTGATTACTGATTATTTTCATTGACACAATATTAATACTGTTCTAATGTAATTATGGTTGCTGGTACAAGATATAGGGAAAAAGTTGCTGAAAAGAAAAAGAAGCCAGCAAAACTACAGAGAATTTAGTTAGTCTATTAATGTAGCTGTCCCAGTGCTCTCTTTAGGTTTGTAGCACTTGCATTCTGATATAAAAGCACATGAAACTAATAAGGAAATAGCTTTGAATCCCACTCTTAGCACTATAAAAATATAACAGCCATTGTCCCTAAAGAGTATAACAACATTTACATTAGCTGTGTTATTATTGAACAAGTAGAATTAGCAATGTGCTATTAACTATTTTCGGAGAAGGCAGTGGCACCCCACTCCAGTACTCTTGCCTGGAAAATCCCACGGACGGAGGAGGCTGGTAGGCTGCAGTCCATGGGGTCGCTAAGAGTCGGACACGACTGAGCGACTTCACTTTCATTTTTCCCTTTCATGCACTGGAGAAGGAAATGGCAACCCACTCCAGTATTCTTGCCTGGAGAATCCCAGGGACGGTGGAGCCTGGTGGGCTGCCGTCTATGGGGTCGCACAGAGTCGGACACGACTGAAGTGACTTAGCAGTATTAACTATTTTCACCAAGTTCTGGTAGATATGGTTATCAACCCCATCAACCAGCTAAGGGGTAGAGAGAAAAAATGGAATTTGGCAATATAAAAGCCAGATTCCTGTCTCTTTTTTGCTGGTTAGAAGCTGTAAGAGCTTGGGTGTTGAAATTCCTTATTCCTTTGCTTCCTTTCCCCCAAAATGAGGATACTGAGATCTCCTCCACGGAGTTATGGCAAGGATTAAATAACATAATACCTGTAAAGATGCTTTACAAACTTGAAGCAGCGGATATCAAAGCGAGGGCCTTGGTCCTGCCATGTGGACCTCACCTGGGGACTTATAAGAAATGCAAATTCTTGACGTATTCTAGTTCCTGGTCCTAGTTCCTTCCCAAGTTCTTTCCCAAAGTCCTACTTCTTAGACACCCTTATGGCCCTAAAAAATTCCCCTTTTCACTTAAGCTAGGCTCAATGCTTTTGAGTTAGCTGCAGTGAATCATCTCACAGAGTGAAGGAAAACATTCACAGGCAACTCAGCTCCTCTCCCATAGGACTGTTGGATCTATGACCTTTATCTGTGGCTGCCCGAGATCCTTTTATAGTCCATCAACTTCCTTTCTTTTCTTTATCCTTTACTCTGCAGTAAACTTGGTTGTTTGGATGCTGGATTAGATATGTGCTTATTTTTTCACACTTCTCTCTCCATCTCTACACATCTGCACACCCCTCCCCTGCCCCCACACCTCCACCTTCATGCACATTTTTTTTTTAACATTTTGTAAATTTCCAGGTCTTGACAAAGTTCCAGTCATCATCCTCAAACATCCTTACCACAGGTTGAAATCCTCTGAATTTCATTGCTTTAAAATAGTAAATTAATTGCTCATGCAGTTAAACAAAATGTAAAATTCTTTGCCAAATCCCTATTGCGTAGACCTTAAACATTCCAGTTTTATCTGCTTTCCTGTCCCACCAGATGCCAAGACTGACACACTCCATATCTCATCCCATAACTTCTCAAGGATGAGTGAATGATGTTCAAAAATAGAATTATGAAAATTCAGAGTTGGAAGATATCCAACTTTTTCCCCTTGCAGGGGTCCCTGTTACAGCCTTCCTGCGTTTTGGCCATCTAACCTCTTATACACTCTCAGTGATGGAGAGTTGTGTGGCTTTCATAATGAGTGCTTCCTTCCATTAAAATAAAACCTACCTCTTTGTCACATCCAAACTCGAACCCCCATAGAACCCTTTAGAGCAAATATATTCCCTGTGCTCTACAACAGCATCATCTCTCAATTTTTCTTTCTTAGGGTAAATAATATCAACCACCTTTTTTTTTAATTTTTAGATTTATTTTTTTATTGAGGCAACATTTGTTTGTATCATTATATAAGTCTCATGTGTACAACATTTTATTTCTATTCCTGTATATCCTATGGTATGCTCACCACTAGAAATAATCTCGATGCAAAAAGACCTTCTCTAAGACACATTATAGTAAAATCATCAAAAGTCCTTTAAGTGTTTTTTGTTAAGTGGGTTTATAGGGTCATATTCCTTAACATTTTCTTGTGACTATGACCATATTTCACAGTGCCTTTTTAAAATGTGGCCCTTGAAAATTGAACATAATAATTGGAATGTGATCTGAATGTCCATCTCTCTGGAAGTATATAAGGACTATATTTCGCAAAGACTTTTATCATCTTGTTGGCTCCTAAGATCTTTTTCATTTTATGTTGTCAAGTTAAGACTTCTGAATTCTATAGTAGGAGTTTAAAACAAGAAATGTAGGACTTATGTAACTACCATCACGACAGTAGCATATAATTGAGAAAATTGGTCACCTTACACTTTCTCTATACCCACTGGCTTAGCTGCACCTTACCCTCATCTCCTCCCTGTTTTTATAGGCTAAGTTGACCCTCATTTTTAATCAAAACTAACCTCTCCACCCATGTAATTCACTCTTTTCTTTCTCTCTGGGAGCTTGCCTTAATTCTTTAATTTTTTCTCTTTTTTTGGCTTTTCCGTTTTTACTTCTAAACTGTTTCAAATCTCTTCCATTACAAATGAAACAATCTGTCTTATAGCAACTACTTTATCTCTTCCCTTTCTTTTATTACCAAGTGTCTTTAAAAAAGTGCATGCTACACTTACTTACCTATCATTTATTTTTTAAAATATACTTTAATTTGTCTTCCCTCTCAATCACTCTACCGAAATTGTTCCTATTAAGTCTAACAATTGGTCTGATTGTGAAATTTGAAGGTCATTTTAAAGTCTTTATCTTATATGTGATATTGGATACATAAATCATTCTTCCTTCTTGTAACTCTGTTTCCATGGCTTTCATGACCCAAGATCCTTAAAGTTTTCCCTCTGTCTCTCTAACCATCTTTTCCAGTTTATCGATGGATTTCTATTCCTCTTAATGGCTCTTAAAACCTGGAGTGCCCACAGTAACACTAGACTAACTGTTGATAAAATCTTTGGCTCCTCTCACCTGGGTCTGGGCTCCAGTCTTCTCCCCTTTGTCTTTTTCTCCTTCTTTGCCAGTCACAATCACCCTCTCCATATTGCTTCCTGAATGATCATGTGAAATGCAAGTCTGAACTTGCTGCTTCCTGGCTGAATTTCTGCTTCAGCTCTTCATGCTTAAGTGACGAAATCCCATTCCTTTACCTGACATAGTGTCCCCATGGTTCACTCTGCTTCCCCAGTATCATCTCTCATTTTCTGCACTGCATTTTAGTGCCTAAATTTTTCTGCATACACCATATTGGTTTTCAATGCATGTCTCTGTCAGATTGTGTCCTCTGGCTGGAAAAAAATCCTGCTCAGCTTGAGAGCCTATTCCACTGGGACACCTTCCTTTATCCCTTCACTCGCCACTGGATGGGCTTCCCTGGTGGCTCAGCTGGTAAAGAATCCACCTACAATGTGGGAGACCTGGGCTCGATCTCTGGGTGGGAAAATTCCCTTGAGAAAGGAACGTATTGCAGTATTCTGGCCTGGAGAATTCCATGGACTATATAGTCCATGGGGTTGCAAACAGTTGGACATGACTGTGCAACTTTCCCTTTCCCCATTGGATGAGTTAGATGTTACTTCTCTGTGCTTGTGTGAATACACCTATCACTGAACTTTTTATGATTCTCTCTTCTCAGTTATTGGAGGAGGAAATGGCAACCCATTCCAGTATTCTTGCCTGGAAAATTCCATAGAGAGAGGAACCTATAGGCTCCATGGCTATAGCCCAATCCATGGGGTTGCAAAGAGTTCAACTCGACTGAGTGACTAAGCACACACACTCCTCAATTGAACTGAGTATTATGAGGAACTGGGGTAAAATATTTTTCATTTTTTTTGTATCTATATCTCCTAACAAAGGGCCTAGATAAATGATTAACCACTATATGGCGATTTGCTACTTACATCATTCTACATTTTTATAAATATCATTCTACATTCATCTTTTATTATAGCTAGTTTTGATTTAGTCCAACATTCCAGGCTGTCCTGCTTTTTTAGTTCTCTAGTTGACCATCAATGCTATTCATTATCTTTCCATTCTTTGTGGTACTGGCAAATTAGACATGCATGCCATCTTAGTCTCGATCCAAATCATTAACGGCAAATGTTGAATAGGATGAATCCTAGGCTAGAATTCTAGAGCTAATGAGTAGTATCCAGCACCTAATGTCTCATTCTTTTTTTTTTTTTTTTTAACAAATTGCAAAAATTAAGTATCTTTGCAAATAGCTCAATTTCAGATGGAACTTACGCATTTGATTCCACCTACTGTCTTATATCTCTTCTTTTGCCAATGTCTTACCTAATGTCTTCATTAAAAGACAGTGTAAAACTAATCTTTAATGAAATCTTGTGCTACTACATGAGTCTCATTCTTTCATCACTGAATACTCACCAAAGAATTAAGTGGACTGAATACATTTTATTTGTTAATGGCGGAATAAAATATAAGAGCACTGCCACTTTCCATTGGTTACACCAGAGCTCCTGTATTAATAATTGTAACACACAATTTCTCTTTATCATTGCTCCAAGGAAAAATATTTCATTATTTGTCAAGTGAATATACAATCACATCTTCTAGAAACTCATAAAACATCATTTAAATGTTGACTGTAGAAATCTTTACATTGATAATTAATATATGCACATGCACATACCTTAGAAGTGCCAGACTCTTTTCTAGGTGTCATATAAATATATTATGCAAATATATATATTCCTTAGAACAACTTTATGAAGGAGGTATTATTATTTATCTGTTTTACAGCTAAAACACTGAATCACAGAGTGGTTAAGTAACTTGTGTAAAGTTGTACAGTTAGTAAATGATATGGGCTTCCCTGGTGGCTCGGATGGTAAAGAATCTGCCTGCAATATAGGAGACCTGAATTTGATCTCTGGGTTGGGAAGACCCCCTGGAGAAGGAAACGGCTACCCACTCCAGTATTCTTGCCTACAGAATCCCATGGATAAAGAAGCCTGGCAGGTTATAGTCCATGGGGTTGCAAAGAGTCGGACACGACTGAGTGACTTTCACTTTCACTTCCAATGTTTATCAGGCTTGGTAGAAAATTCTCAAGTGTATAGTTAGCACAAATTCTAACCATTACTGTCCTACCTAACATATAGCCATATCCTTCTCATAAATGATCATTATCTCCCTTCATACAACACATCCAATCCTCTTTGCATGCATATCTGTTAGTGGGTGGGCAGAGTTCCTGGGCTTAGAGTACCAGTGATGGAAACTGTGGTGGGTGGGGAAGAAAAAAAATTCCCGTAACCTAATTTGTTTTGTTTTTTTGGTGAATGCATACATTTATTTTACCTTGTTTGGGATATCAAAGAATATGTTATTCTATAATTCATACACATAAAAAGAGAATAAGCAAAATTACAGAACAAAGGATCACTGAACAAGAGGTTTTCAGATCACAATCTAATTTGTTTCTGATAGACTTCAGAGGGAATTTGGAATGGAAAAAGGCTCATCATTGTCTTCTTTATTATTATAGTCATAACCATTATCTTCATTGTGGTAAGAAATGTTCTCTCCCTTTCCCAGGATTTCTCTCTTGGCCCACAAAAAGGAAGTTGGCCCGCCTGACTATATTAGGAAGAAAACACGGGAGTTCCCCACCCCCAGCTTCACTCCTCCTTGCCTGGGGAGTAGTGAATCATCTGCCTGTAGAATGGCTGGACCCAGTGGGGAGTCCCATGGGGCCTGCCCGTCCTTAATTTGAGATCTTATCTACTCTGTATCCTAATCTTGTTGCCAGGCGATAGGTGAATGAATTCAATTAGTCATGGCTACTTCTCCATCCTGCCCCTGGGTGGGCAACACTATTTTAGGGTGAGAGGGATACAGAATCCCTTCGTTCATGGGCCTAAGCTGAATTTCTAAATTCACAATTAAAGGTAGTACTGTGACTTGCAGTCTAGCCAGAGGAGACAAAAAAAGCACATAACATGTCCGATAATGATGAAGGATAGGAGGAAAGAGCAGGTGAAAGGGAACAGAGCGTGCATAGTGTTGTGGGATGGTGCTGGTTCCTATGGGTCAAGGAAAGTTTCTCTGCTCCTGAGACACGCGAGCAGAGATAGAGGAAGTGAGCTGTGCGGCCACCTGGGCTAAGAGTTTTCTGTGTAAAGGGAAGAAAGAACAAATTCAAAGGCTTCTGTTCCTCTTTATTTTTGACTGATAACAGGGAGGTTATTGTGGCTGAAGCAGAGTGAATGGAAGTGGAGAATGTAGGAGATGAGTTCAAAGAGGATGCATGAAAATAAGTTCACCGAGGACTTCTCTGGTAGCCCAGTGGTTAAGAATCCGCCTGCCAATGCAGGGGACATGGGTTCAATCCTTGGTTCAGGAAGATTCCACATGCTGCAAGGCAACTAAGCTTGTGTGCCGCAACTACTAAAGCCCAGGTGCCCTCTCAGAGCACATGATCTGCAGCAAGAGAAACCACTGCAATGGAGAAGCCGTCCCATTGCAACTACAGGGTGGCCCTCCTCCCCACTCGCCACAACTAGAGAAAGCCTTTGTGCGGCAAGACCCAGCACAGCCATATATAAATAGATAAATAAAATATTTTTTTAAAAGTTCACTGAGGGGTTTCAAAGACAAGGTAAGGGATTCGACTTTTACTTTTCAAGAGATGAGAAATTAGAGGATTTTGAGCAGCAGAATAACATGTGAATTATAACTTATTTATTGAAAAGATGGCTCCGAATTTAGAGTGGAATGTAGACACCACAGGGAAATTGTGGAGGTAGGGAGGATGCTTAAAAGGCTCCTGTAATAGTTCTGCTGAGATGAAGGTAGCTTCATTCAGGGAGGCAGCAATGGAAGTGATAAGAATTGATGAATTGTGGCTGTATTTTCAAGTTAAAGGCAACAGAATTTGTTGTAGATTGGGTACAGAGTTTGATATTATCTATGTGGTTATTAATTTTTTTTTTTACTAAATAGTTCTTGTAAAATGTATTTTGAAAATTTAAACATACACATAGATTGAGTAGTAAAATGAATCCCCATATACCCTTCATCAATCTTTGGACACATTTGCTTTAATTATCTCCTTTTGAATCATTTTTGTATTTTCTGAATTGTTCTAAAGCAATCTAGACGTATCATTTGACCCACATATTGTTCTGTAAATATTTCTCAATATTATGAATATGTTCTTACATAATGTTATCATCATACTCTGATAAAAATCAGTAAGATTAATTCTTTGGTATCAACTAATACTGAGATGATATTCAAATTTCCTTGAATGTGTTTATCCTTAATTGAAATAAAGTTTACTTAGACAGAAACACACCAATCTTAAGGGTATAAAACAAACACTACTGAAAAAAATAACCCAGTAAAATCAGCACCCCAATCTAAAATATAGAATTTTTCCATGACTTTAGAACATTATCTTATACACCCTTCTAGCCAAATCCTACTTCTATAGGTAGCTACTGCTATGATCCTTATCCACACAGATTAACTTTTCCTGTTTGTGAATTTCATAGAAATGAAATCATGTCATATCCATTCTTTCATGTGTAGAATGGATTTTTATTTTTTCAGTATATCTTTGAGGTGCATCCTAGTTGTTCACATGTAGTTCATTCTTTTTTAAATTGCTATGTATTATTTTATTTTAGGAATGTAAAATAGAAACCATTAAAAATATTTCCATATACTAGGTCATTTTGCATATTTCTTCAGTAACACATGTACCACATGTTGAGAATTGTTGCTCAATATTGCCTCTCTTTGAATGATCTTGATCATGGACAATATTGAGAAATGCTTCAAATGGAGAAGCCATAGAAGTTATCTGTTGACATCATCATATTGGGTATTATGACAAATACAAAGATGAGTGGAATGTGGTCTATCAAGGCACTTACATATCCACAGGGAAGCAGAACACATAATCACTTATGACAGAAAGAAGAAGTAAATATAGTATTGTGTGTAAGTATAGAAGTGACGAATCTGGGGGATTGGTGGAGTATAGGACAGGAAATCTGGGAAGCTGTTACACAGGAAGGAAATGTGACCCAAGCTTTGAACGAAGGCTGGACTATCTGTAGGTGTAAATGGGGAATGGATGCAGGCTGAAGGAAGGGTTTTACAAAGTCACCATGATATAAATGTGTCTGATCTTAATCCACCCAATCAATGGAGCAAGAAGCCTTGAGGATTGTCTTTGATGACTTCCAGACCTCACTTCTATGACATCTGTCACCAAATTCTATTGGTAACATTTAACCAATGATGGATCATCACTGGTTGGATCACTGAAAAAGCAAGAGAGTTCCAGAAAAACATCTACTTCTGCTTTATTGACTATGCCAAAGCCTTTGACTGTGTGGATCACAACAAACTGTGGAAAATTCTTCAAGAGATGGGAATACCAGACCACCTGACCTGCCTCCTGAGAAATCTGTATGCAGATCAAGAAGCAACAGTTAGAACTGGACATGGAACAACAGACTGGTTCCAAATTGGGAAAGGAATACGTCAAGACTGCATATTGTCACTCTGCTTATTTAACTTATATGCAGAGTACATCACGCAGAATGCCAGGCTGGATGAAGCACAAGCTGGAATCAAGATTGCTGGGAGAAATATCAATAACCTCAGATATGCACCACCCTATGGCAGAAAATGAAGAAGAACTAAAGAGCCTCTTGAAGAAAGTGAAAGAGGAGAGAGAAAAAGTTGGCTTAAAGCTCAACATTCAGAAAACTAAGATCATGGTATCCAGTCCAATCATTTCATGGCAAATAGATGGGGAAACAATGGAAACAGTGAGAGACTTTATTTTCTTGGCTCCAAAAATCACTGCAGATGGTGACTTCATGAAATTAAAAGCTTCTTGCTCCTTGGAAGAAAAACTATGACCAACCTAGACAGCATATTAAAAAGCAGAGACATTACTTTGCCAACAAAGGTCCGTCTAGTCAGAGCTATGGTTTTTCTAGTAGCCATGTATGGATGTGAGAGTTGGACTATAAAGAAAGCTGAGCATGGAAAAATTGATGCTTCTGAACTGTGGTGTTGGAGAAGACTCTTGAGAGTCCCTTGGACTGCAAGGAGATCAAACCAGTCTTTCCTAAAGTAAATCAGTCCTGAATATTCATTGGAAGGACTGATGCTGAAGCTGAGACTCCAATACTTTGGTCACCTGATGCAAAGAACTGACTCATTGGAAAAGACCCTGTTGCTGGGAAAGATTGAAGGCAGGAGGAGAAGGGGACAACAGAGGATGAGATGGTTGGATGGCATCACTGACTCGATGGACATGAGTTTGAGAAAGCTCCGGGAGTTGATGATGGACAGGGAAGCCTGCGTGCTAGTCCATGAGGTCACAAAGAGTCAGACATGACTGAGTGACTTAACTGAACTAACCAATCTGTTGAATCACCTCCTGTCTTCTGTTTTCATTACCACTTCCTCAGTTCAAGCCCCTTTACCTCGTTTCCTCTCACCCACACAATTGCAACTGACTTTCCACTGCCTTGCCTGCTTCTTCTCTCTCTCCATCTTTATTGCCTGTAGACACCGCCATTTTTGGTGGTGGGGTCTTTGCCAAACCCCAAACTGATTGTGCCATTTCCCTGCTTAGAGCAATGATTATAGAATAGAATTTACATTCCTCTGTCTGTTCCTCAGGCCCTTCAGCATCTCTGCCCTCTTTCTACCCCAAAGTCTGGCCTTATGCTCTCTGAGTCACCATGTATTTTACCCATAATAAACAACTGTGCTCCTTAAATATGCCTTACTTTTTTCCTGACTCTGCATCTTTGTTGAAATTACCAATCCCAGCCTTCAAGGTTTCTCCTCCCTTCTTTGTGCTTAATTGATCATCTGAGGCCAAGTTCAGGCTACTTCCTTCTGGGAAGCTTTTCTCAACCCTTACTCCAGTCAAAATTAATCACTCTTTAGACATGCATTTGCCATGTAGACCACACATTGTATCATAATGATTTATATTCACTCCCACTGAACTGTAACCTCCTTGGGGAAAAAAGACCATGTTTGGTTACTCTTGGCCTAGCAGATTGTCCTTTCCATGTCTGGCCTTCCTTACTATTGTATAAAATCATCCTCTTTTACTTATAAAGTACACAGTTTTCTAGAATCAAACCTCAGTAAATTTTAAACTACCCTTGTCATGACATATAGTCTGACATTGTGCTGAAAATCACCGAACATGGCTAATTATAAGATGAATTATAAAAATTAGACCCTAGCACACCCCGGCAGGTAGCTAGTTTATCATTTAGAAGATTCATAGCCTTGACTTACTTGGAGACATGAGGGATTTTTTTTTTTGGCTACACCTATTTTTGAAAATGTTTTCCTTCATAACTTGAGGGAAGCATGTCATACTTAAGAATAAATTATCTGACTCAAGCAAAAATACCAGATTAGGCTAAAGATATTTTCAGCATTAAGAAATAGGACACGCTGAGGGCCTGGGAACTGTAACACTAAATTGAAGTAGAGATAAATTAAATAGGCTAAAAAATAACATCTCATGATTGAGTGCATAGCTAGTATCTGGTCCTCTGAAATATTTATATGGAATTAAGATTTTCATTAGAGTTTAACTGAAATAATGAACTGCATATTGAATTAGGGATAGGTAAGTAAATCATCATGGCCCCAGTTTTGACCTGATTCATTCAGCTCCTGAGAGATTTCCTCTGTGTCATTAAGAGAATATAAAAATTGAACATTATATAGATGGGCAATGAGATTAATAATGAAATAATTATCTATTTCAGTCATGTGATATCATGCTCTAAATGACTTTTTAAAAACATACTTTGTTGTAATTCATGAAGTGAAATACATAAAATATTTAAATAAGCACTGACACTGATATCAGATCCAGGTTTGTGCTTTAAAATCGTATGAATTTCAACAGATGAAGATTCTAACTCTTTTCTATGTTTATGCTATGAAGAAATGCTTACAGAATTTTCATGAACACTACCATCTTTCCTTCCTACCCAGCCCCCTAAATTAGTCACATGAGACAGAAGACATTAAACAATGTAGAAGACATATTTATTTCCATTGAAGGAATATGTGTACATATTCAGAGTATATACCTTCAATCACTAAAAGTTAATAAATAAAATAAATACCTTGAATAAATAAATACTTTGACTAAATAAATGCCTAAAGGTATGGAAAGATATCAACAGAGACATTCTACTCAAAAGTCAGAATTACTTTGATTTCGTGAAAATAATGTGATTTGTTTTTATTAATAGTAGCACCCAGTAGGGGTTTCCCAGGTGGTGCTAGTGGTAAAGAACTCTTTAATAAAGTTTTATTAAAGGGTATTTTATTAAAAACTCTTTATTAAAGAGCTAATTTCTTTAATATTAAGAATAAAGAGTTTTTCTCGGAAGAAATGCTCAATTTTTTTTGTTCTTGAAATAATAGCTACGTAAATTAAACTAATTTTTAAATTAATTTATTAATTTTAACTGGAGGATAATTACTTTACAATATTGTGGTGGTTTTTGCCATACATTGACATGAATCCCCCATGGGTGCACATATGTCTTCCCATACTGAACCTCCCTCCCACCTCTCTCCCAACCCCATCTCTCTGGGTTGTCCCAGAGCACCGGCTTTGAGTGTCCTTCTTCATACATTGCACTTGCTCTGGTCATTTGTCTTACATATGGTAATATACATGTTTCAATGCTATTCTCTCAAATCATCCTACCCTCACCTTCTCCCACATAGTACAAAAGTCTATTCTTTATATCTGTGTCTCTTTTGCTGTCTTGCTTATAGGGTCATCATTACTGTCTTTCTAAATTCCATATATATGTGCTCATATACTGTATTGGTGTTTCTCTTTCTAAATTTTATAGAAAGAATACACATGTATGGAAAGTGGTAAAGAGCTGCCAATGCAGGAGACATAAGAGAAGCAGGTTTGAATACTGGGTCAGGAATATCCCCTAGAGGAGGGCATGGCAGCCCACTCCAGTATTCTTGCCTGGAGAATCCTGTGGACAGAGGAGCCTGGAGGGCTACAGTCCACGGGGAAGCAAAGAGCTGAACATGACTTAAGTGACATAGCACACACACACACAGCACATGATAGTTTCCTTTTTATAAGAAAACCTGGCATGCTGAGTCCATGGGATTGCAAAGAGTTGGACACAATTTAGGGACTGAACATCACCAACAACAAATAAATTGTGGAGTATCTCAGATAATGTAATCAGTCTATATTGTATAAAAAGGAATCACATTGTAATCCATTATTTGTGTTCTCTATTTATAAAGCAATGCTCTGGAAAATGTATACTACCCTAATTTTTAAAATTTTCTCTTGTTTATGTATATGTGATAAAATTTTCTTCATTGTTTACTGGGAATAACAAACATTTATTACAAGCAATATATTAAAAATAAAGAGTTTTTTTGGAAGAAATGTTCAATTTTTTTAGTTCCAAAATAATAGCTATGTAAATTAAACTAATTTTTTATAGAAAGAATACACGTTAAAGGAAAGTAAAGAAAAAGCAAGGTATTTTGCTTTAAAAATTAAGTTTAGTTCAGTTCAGTTTAGTCGCTCAGATGTGTCTGACTCTTTGCAACCCCATGGACCGCAGCACACCAGGCCTCCCTGTCCATCACCAACTCCCGGAGTTTACCCAAACTCATGTCCATTGAGTCGTGATGCCATCCAACCATCTCATCCTTTGTTGTCCCCTTCTCCTCCTGCCTTCAATCTTTCCCAGCATCAGGGTCTTTTCAAACGAGTCAGCTCTTTGCATCAGGTGGCCAAAGTACTGGAGTTTCAGCTACAACATCGGTCCTTCCAATGAACACCCAGGACTGATCTCCTTTAGGATGGACTGGTTGGATCTCCTTATAGTCCAAGGGACTCTCAAGAGTCTTCTCCAACACCACAGTTCAAATGCATCAATTCTTCGATGCTCAAGTTTCTTTATAGTCCAACTCTCACATCCATACCTGACTACTGGGAAAACCATAACCTTGACTATATGGACCTTTGTTGGCAAAGTAATGTCTCTGCTTCTTAATATGCTGTCTAGGTTGGTCATAACTTTCCTTCCAAGGAGTAAGCATCTTTTAATTTCATGGCTGCAGTCACCATCTGCAGTGATTTTGGAGCCCCCCAAAATGAAGTCTACCACTGTTTCCACTGATTCCCCATCTATTTGCCATGAAGTGATGGGACTGGATGCCATGATCTTAGTTTTCTGAATGTTGAGATTTAAGCCAACTTTTTCACTCTCCTGTTTCACTTCCATCGAGTTACATTATGTAAAAATGAGAAGCCAGGAGGTATTATTTCTAGAAATATTGTTAGACAAGGACAAGTTAAAAGAAATGGAAATTTTGTCCTGAAAAGGAGAGGACTAGAGAGACAAAATTTTTGATTATTTAAAATCTTCCCTGGAAAAGGACAAACAGGGCTGTGTTGGATGACACAGTCTGGTTCCTGAATGTTGCAGTTACTTAAGTCTGCCTCTTTCTGCTAACATCAGGATTGGCTTCCCCAAAAGACTCCAAGTCTAGGGGAAGAAGCTGGAGGTACCAGGCAGGTGGCTGAGGGCTGTGAAATTACATCAAGAGTGTTAATGATGGCCTTGCTCTCTATTCCAGTGTTTCTACAGAACCTTACCACCAGCAGTGATGGCAACAATATTAACAGGATGTGTGTGTGTGTGTGTGTGTGTGTGTGTGTGTGTGTGCGCACGTGTGCACGTGAGCGTCCTGAGTTGCTTCGGTCATGTTGGACTCTTTGTGATCCCATGGACTGTAGCCCGCCAGGCTCCAAGCCGGCAGGCTCCTCTGTCCATGGAATTCTCTAGGCAAGAATACTGAAGTGGGTAGCCATTCCTTCTTTGGGGATCCTCCCGACCCAGGGATCAAACCCCAGTCTCCTTCACTGCAGGCAGATTCTTTACCATCTGAGCCACCAGGGAAGCCCTAAATAGTAGGATAGTAATCCCTTTATTCATCTAAATACTTTATGCATTTTAGAATAAATGTACTATGGTAATTAAGCAACAGCCATTCTTAGATTATTTTTACTTAGCCACTTAAAAATATCTTACCTACAAACACAAATATATTTTCATATGAAAAGAAAGACAATTCTAAGATACTGATGTAACTGGAATGATTCAGTCTTCAAAACAAAGGTATGATTTCAGAGAATAAATGGGGCTCTATTGAGACAGGTATACATTGAGTTTCACAAATAAGTTGAGATTTTAATGGGCTTCATTATCTTGTTCAACTGAAACTAAAAGTCTGAGCAGTTCTTTAAATCTCTTGCCATCATTTTCTCCCCATTTTGTTTTGCCTATTAGAATTGTTATTTTGCCATGCCACTCCCTCTTTCGTCAATATTTTAGTTTTGTGATACAAGAAACTAAAATATTATTGCCTGAATTTTGTTTGGCAACTCAAGAAGTACCAAAGCTATATGTATGTATAGAATCTGGAAATTATATATATATATATATAATCTTCCAGAGCAAAAGTTCAACAGTGGCAATGATAATAAAATGATTCATGATACTAATCTCATAGATATTTACTGTAAATAGAAAGTGAAAATGTTAGTTGTGCCTGACTCTTTGCAACCCCATAGACTATAGCCCACCAAGTTCCTTTTTGCATGGAATTCTCCAGGCAAGAATACTGGACTGGGTAGCTATTCCTTTCTCTAGGGATCTTCCCAACCCAGGGGTCGAACCCAGGTCTCCCGCACTGCAGACAGTTTCTTTATCACAGGGAAACTGTATAAATAGAAGTATATAGGAAAATATTTTAATACATATAATGCATAGATTTCCTACAGCTTTGCTTATTGCAACCAAAAATCCAGGTGCTACAGCCTTTCTTTTGATCTAGAAGTCATTCTTGATTCCTTCCTTTCTGTTTCCCTTCCACACATTCTATTCCATCATCATGTCCTATAGATTCTACTCGTAAATATATTCTGAATCCACTCACCTCCCTAGATTTCTACTGTTAGCCCCTTGGTCCAAGCCATCATCATTGAACTTTTGTCCTGGCAACTATTCCTGCTCCTGGCAATCCATCCATCCTCCACAGAACCAGAGAGTGTGATGTTTTGTTAACGTAAATTATATGATGCCAACTTCCCTGCTTAAAACTCTGCAATGTCTTTTAATTGAACTTAGAAGAAATCCCAGACTTCAAGGTTTTACATTATCTGGCTTCTGCTTACCTCTTCATAAACACACACACACACACACACACACACACACACACACACACACACACACACACACATATTTCCTGCTGACTACTGACCTAGTTCTTATAGGCTAGCATTTGTAACTATCATTTTGAGGGTAAAGGAAGCTATAGTTTCTCTTGGAATCTGAATATTGGTTCTCAGATTAACATTGTGGCACATTGTTCTGACCAGTTGTCACCAGATGGATCAAAGAGTCTTTTCTTTTGAAATCCGAAAGTTTTGAATTCTTTGATCAATTCCTGTGAGCTCCTGATGTATCTTGAGATATTTCTCCTGAGATATTGAGAGATATCCTTACCCAACTGACTCTGCTTTCAGAGAAGTCACTATTTTGTCAATTTTGAAATTTAGGACAAGCCCTAATTCTAGGTCTCTGCCTTGTGTTCATGGAACACCTCAAGCTAAATTTATATTTTCGTGACTTTGCTTCCTTTTCTGGACTCTGTCTCGTCTTCAAATTGTTAGTGGTTTTTGCTGTTCTCATTTGAGTAGCCACATGATTATGGGAACCTACAAACTGGGAAGAGAACTAGTTATTAAGATGGGGCATGTAGAGTTCGGAACAACTTATTAGCTGCTGGGTGTGGCTCCCCATGAACCTAGCAAGTTCAGACTCATAGTGCTTCTCCCAAAATTTACCCCGGGGAAGAGGCTTAGCGAGCAGTTCTTTAAAGAGCCCAGGATTTGGTGCCAGGTGTTTTCCTTGTAAAACAGCTGAACAACTTTATTGAGTGCAATCAAAGTCTTGGGTTGCCTCCCACAAGGAAAAACTGGTGAGCCACTTCAGTTAGAATGGCAAGAGACTTTCCTTGGGATCTAAAATGGTTTTGGGAGAATAAGGAAAGTCCCTGTTAACTGAGTTTTGGAGAATTATTTTTGTGTGTGTGGTAAAATACACATAACATAAAATTTACCAACTGAATCATTTTAAAATGTACAATTCAGGGCCTTAAGGGTAACCACGATATATGTGATTATCACCACTATCTAGTTCCAGGACATTCTCATCCCTCTAAAAGAAACTTCACACTCATTAGAAGTCACTCCCCTTTTCCTCCTGGAAAATACAAATCTACTTTCTATGTCTGTGAGGGTGACTATTCTGGATATTTCAAATAAGTGGAATCATCCAATGTGAGGCCTTTTGTGTCTGACTTCTCTCACTTAGCATGTTTTCAAGTTTCATCTGTGTTGTAGCATAAATCAATGCTTCATTCCTTTTCGGGGTTGAAAAATATTCCACTGTATGGGTACACCACATTTTATTTACCCGTTCTTCTGTTGATGGGTATTTGGGTTGTCCAACTTTAGGCTATTATTAGTGGTGCTATGCTGGTATTTGTGCTAAGCTTTTGTTTGCCTATTTGTTATCAACTCTTTGGAGGATAAGTAGGAATGGTATTGTTGGATCATATGGTAATTCTATGTTTAACTTATTGAAAAAGCACAAAACCATCTTCCATAGTGGGTGAATGACTTTACAATCCCATCAGTAATGTATGAGGATGAGTACTGGAGAATTTTAAATGTTTTTTTTTGGGGGGGGGAATAAATTAGGAGTTTGGGATTAAAATATATACCTTACTATGTATAAAATAACCAACAAGGACCTACCGCATAGCACAGAGAACTCTACTCAATATCCTGTAACAACTTATAATGGAAGAGAATGAAACAAGACTATATATCTTCATATTTATATATATATATATAAAACTGAATCACTTTGTTGTATGCCTGGAGCTAATACAACATTGTGAAACAACTGTATTTCTGTAAAAATTTTGAAAAAAGAGGGTTTTGTAAAGGGGTCTATGCCTATAAGTGAATTATTAAATGAGATTTGGATGGCTGGGAAGAAAGTTGCTTCATATTTTCAAAATGAGATTAATTTATCTCCTCCTTCTTGATTAAATTCTCCCTCCTACAGGGAAGGGAAAGGATCATGATGGCTAATTTTGAGTTGGTTCGCTTTTCTTGTGGCTCAGCTGGTAAAGAATCCACCGCCAATGCTGGAGACCTGGGTTCAATCCCTCGGTTGGGAAGATCTCCTGGAGAAGGGAAAGGCTACTGACTCCGGTATTCTGGCCTGGAGAATTCCATGGGCTGTATAGTCCATGGGGTTGCAAAGAATCAGACACGACTGACTGACTTTCACTTTCACCAGGAAGTTCTGAAAGCTGTTGTCAGGGCACCCTCATATAAGAAGAGTATATGTGTAGCATTTTGAACTAGTCACGGCTCAGCTGTGTGGAAATGTAACTTTACCTTTTCTACTAATGAGCTCAACTTAGCTTTGGTGCCCTCATTTTTGCTGATGTTAAAAATTTCCTAATTTTGCCACTGAAGAATAATATGATCTCTCCGGTTTAAATAGTAACAGGTAATTAAAACTTGCTAATTCCATGTGGGATTTAAACTAATTAATTCAGAGGTCAAGCCACCCACTAGCGCTGTTCTGGGCCTGGCTCTCCCCACTGCTTCCTTCCATCCCAGGGAGGTACAAGCATCATGACATTGGGAAGGTGTGGTTTGTTTCCACATTCTTCTCAGGTCCCCTCCACCTCTGCTTGGTCTTCTGACATGAAACTTGCTATTGCGATGTCTGCCCAAACTGCATAGCCAAGCCTTTGGGACTGTACCAGAATTTTCTACTGATATCCACAGCCTTGCCAATGCCTTGTGGTAACAAGATGTGGACTCCTTAAACATTTTCTTCTTTGACCTTAAGTCTCCTCTCATCCCCTGGACCACTCACAATTCATATACTTTCAGGCCTGTAGCTAGTGGATCTCATAGTATTTGCCCATTGTGCCATAGTATTTTCATAAAGTGGGTTCATTGATCTGATGTAATGCTGTGAGAGAATCCCATTTGGGTGGCTTGAATTTTGTAAGCCTGCAAATCATAGTGCTGTCTGAGACCCTGTGGATGAAAAGTCAAACTCACACCTGGAATATGTGCTGTAGAGTCAAAATGAATTTATATTCCTTCTAGAATAGAAAAGACCAATGAAGGCAAATTCTACCACTAAGTGGAGCTAACTAAGTGGAGCTAACTAAGCTAACTAATCTGTCAAGAATACCAACTACTAACTAAGTTGGTATTCTTGACAGATGTTCTCATGTAAGTGGACATGCATTAGTCAGTGCTGCTGACAGGTTGGACTTTAGGAGGCAGAAACCCATGACTATGGGCCTGTGTATAGCATTTCTCTACCACCACGGTTCTCCATTTACAAACCCATCGTGCCAGCCCCGGGAAGGCAGATAACACAGGCTGTTTGACATCAGCTGGTCAAGTCATTCTCTCTATTTGATTGTTTATTGCCTCTTCCTTAGGTGATATTCTGTAATTGTGGCAATGTGTAAAGAAAATGCAAAGACCTTCTCTCTTCAAGCCCCAAAGTCTATTCATATATGCCTATTCCAGACCTTCTTGTCTCTGATCTTTTAATATCTTTTTCTTCCAGGCCTCTGACTAAACCGGCTGTTTGTTGAGTCCATGTGCATTTAATATTAGCGCATTTCTCTTTTCACATAAAAATCAGGTATGTTGCCTAAATATCTGCCTATGGTGGAAATTTTACCTCACAGACCTTACCTTCCAAGCCATCACTGGAGGGAGATATAGTGTGGCCCAAGTTCATTTTCAGCTGTTCCCACATACCGACCCACATTCAAGGTCAAGAGATAGGCCATCTGTGAACCAAGCTTGCCATTGGAAGAGGACTAATGAGATCATGATGGTTGACATGGCTCTACCTCCTTGTGTTTCTGGCTATGTCTTGGCTTTGATCCTAGTATTTCACTTCCAGAAATGATCCATGTCTTGTGGGTTTGCCTGATTTGGCATGTTGGGCAGAAACCAGCTCCTAATAGAAAATCTTGACTCATAGTTGTTTTGTACTTTATGGTCACGCACTTAGTCTTTACCAGGGCCAAGTAGCACACTTTAGCAAGTTTTGGAAAGGGGGCTTCCCCAGTGGCTCAGTGGTAAAGAATCCACCTGTCAGTGTAGGAGATGTAAGAGACTTGGGTTCGATCCCTAGGTTGGGAAGATCTCCTGGAGGAGGAAATGGCAACTCACTCTGATATTCTTGGCTGGAAAATCCCATGGACAGAAAAGACTGGAAGGCTGCAGTCCAAGGGGTCGCAAGGAGTTGGATGTGACTGAGCAACTATATGCAGCACAACCCGTGCTACGGATAGCATTTCCTTGTTTCAGAATTCTGAAGGTGATTCTCCTATTTGGCTTGCTTTAACCTTCCACCTCTGCACCTTTTGTTAACTTTGATACATCTAATAACTTAAGGTCTACTGAGTCAAATGGCCCAAACGGCAAGACCACATATATCACAGCCATTTCCTATACTGGCCCTCAATCAAAGCTGGCACCCTTCATGTCACCTGGTTCATGGGTCAGAGGGCTATTTAGATAGTGAAAGTCTTCAAAAACAAGACGTGAACCTGGTTGAGGATTGGTCTGTTGAGTTGAGAGCAATTTCCGGTAAGATTGACAGCCATGGGTTCTCAGCAGGTAGCACTCTTCAGCATCTGTAAAATTCCTTCCATCCCAAAGGGATTCTAATAGCACAAAAGAGAGTTCACTCTGGCTTAAAAAGCAATGAGGCTGATGGCTGACTTATCAACAACTGCAATGGCAGTCAGAGACAGTGGGTAATATCAGAAATGTGCTGAGAAAGTAATTCCCAAATTGCTATTCTATATTCATCTATTGTACTTCATGAATGAAAGTGAAATAAAAGCATTTTAAAGCTAAAAAACAAACAAACAAACAAAAACAGGACAGAGAGAGAGAATTTGCCTCCAGCATCCTCTCACTAAGGCAAATAATTCTTAAGGATGTATTTTAGGCAAAAGGAAAATGCTCGAGATGAAGACAGGAAGAAATGAGAAACAAATATGGTTAACATGTGGGTAAATCTATGTGAACATTAGCTATATAAAATAACAATAATAATGTCTTACGGGTTTTATTTAAAAATCCCTGGAAATATTGTAAATATCTGAACTATATAAAACACTTAAAATAAAATTTGACACCTCCTAGAAAAGCCAAAGTAAAGAGTAACATGGATATAAATTTGGACAAAAAACCATGCTTCAGATACACATATTATTTCTTCTTTAAAAAAATTGTAAGAACACACAAATAAAAATTACCAAATGGCATGAAAATAAACAGCTTTAAATACACACCACTGCATAAAATTTCATATCCCAACATGTGGTTTCTGTGGTAGTTAATAACAGATGCTTTAAAAATAAATAAATAAATCAGACACCTTGGTTAAATTGCATTTTTCTTTTTTCTCTCTTAAGAGATAATTCTCAACCACATGCCTAGTATACACTGATTGAAAACCATTTGGAAATTACTCCATCTGTCAATGAAATGCAAACACCTCTGGAGTGAAACCAAGCAGCTGTTTAAATGCTCAAAGCTTCACTAGACAAAGAAATCCTCTTCCTTAACACTGACTCTGTTTATACTATTCCAAAACAACGACTCATTTAGGGAAAAATCCAGTATTTCCAGGTGTGTAAACACAACCATTATTTATAAGGAGATTTATAAGGAGATCAAGACTAACCACTTCCCATTTGAGGAATTGCTAAGCACTAGAGTAAGTAGAGTTAGACTCCTGTGTGTGTGTGTATGTGTGTGTGTGTGTGTGTATTTGGTGAATTCAGAATTATTTGTATTTGTGGGCTACACTTAAAATTCACAATAGCTCTGGCAACCTTTATTGCACAAAATCCACAAACAAGCTTGGAATAAATAGAAGTCTTACAAGCAGTAGTATAATTTATAATTTTAAATAGTCTATTTATACCATAAAAGAATTTGCAAATATTTTCCATTTGGACAAAGACGTACCTTTGTCATATTTTCTTAATCATTTCCTCATTAACTAAGGAGGAAATTGAGAAGCGAGTAGACTCTGGACTAATAGTGTGGGTTTGAATACTAGCTCCATCGATGGCTGCCTATGCAGCACTGGGCAAGGTATTTCCCCTCCCTAAGCCTCAGTTTTCACAACTGTCAAAATGGCAAAAATAATATACCTCACAGAATAATTGTAAGGGCTAAGAGAATTGCAAATTTGTAAAAGCGAATTTGTAAGAATCTAAAAATGTAAATCATTTGACACAATGCTTGTCACATAGCCCTTAATACAAGTTACTTATTATTTTAAATCATGAAGCCTTTTGCTGGGTTTAATACTGATATTAATATTGATATGATGCTCAATTAATTATTATTTACCTCTTGTCACTTCGGCAATGAAGGATTGTTCATGTAGCTCTCAAAATGAAAACTGCTGCTGGTCACTGTTTCATTCAGATAACAACTAGGTAATCCAATAGCCTCTTATTTTTAATTACTTGTCACTATACCTTACACTGGGCTTCCCTGTGCCTAAGCTGGTAAAGAATCTGCCTGTAATGCGGGAGACCTGGGTTTGATCCCTGGGTTGGGAAGATCCCCTGGAGAAGGGAAAGGCTACCCGCTCCAGTATTCTGGCCTGGAGAATTCCATGGACTGTATAGTCCACAGGGTCGCAAAGAGTCAGACACAACTGAGTGACTTTCACTTTCATACTTCACACTTAAGTGTACGCCTTCAGGAAGCTTGGGAAGCTGAACTGTTTAAAGCCAGTCAGTTCACAAAAGGTACAAACTTTCTTTGGGGGAGAATTGTTGCTGATCAGTCACTCAGTCGTGTCTGACTCTGCGACCCCATGGACTGCAGCAGGCCAGGCTTTCTTGTGCTTCACCATTTCCCAGAATGGATACACATACACGTACGGTTGAATCCCTTCTCTGTTCATCTGAAATTATCACAACATTGTTAACTGGCTACAAACCAATACAAAATAATTTTTTTTTTAAAGGCAAACTCCTAGTTATACGATAAATAAGTACTAGGGGTGTAATGTAGTACTAGGAGGTAACATACCATTATAAATATACTTAACACTACTGTATGTTATACAGGGAAGATGTTGTAGAGTAAGTTCTAAGAGTTCTCATCACAAGGAAAAATTTTTCTGTTTCCTTCATTTTTTATTTACATGAGATGATGGATGTTTACTAAACGTTGTGATGATCATTTCATGATGTATGTAAGACAAATCATTATGCTATACATCTTATGCTTAACCAGTGAACTGTGTCAACTAAATCTCAATAAAACTAGAAGATAGATAGATAGGTAGGTAGGTAGATAGATAGATAAAACCAGCCTCTTCCCAGTAGCTATCAGTTGGGTCCTGGCAGGAAACAGGTGACATAGTCCAACTGAGTATGGAGAACAGTTTAATAAAAGACAATTTACAAAGTTGTAGACAGGTTTAGGGGGGAAAGAGTGATAAAGAAGTACCCTGGAGTTAATAAATATAGGACCACGGTTACCACTTCTAACCCCAGATGAGCAGGGAGAGGGCATGGCTTCAGAAACCTGGTGTGGGGAGCTGTGCAGAGACCTCCTGGTAGAGACTGTCATCTTTGGTGTTGAGACATAGCTAATGCTGCTCTGGGAAGGAATTGGGGGTGAATAACCCAACCTCACTCTCTTCCTGCCCTTTTAACCTCCTCCCAGGGCTCCCACCTGGCCAGCCCTTACTTGAGAAGCCTGTGATCAAGACAGCCTGCTCATGAAGTCCATGCAGGTCAGTCTTCTAGAACCCAGAACCATGAAAAATAGATTTGGAAGAACAAACAGAAAGCAGCCAGTATCAGAATTACTGAGGTTTTCCCAGATAAGGAAACTGTTAAAACTGACTTTGAATATGTTGCAAGCCCAGCCCAACTCTGTTCAACTAGATGGTACAGAACTCTGCACCTACCAGGCATGCATGTGAATTATTTCCTGAGAAAAATCCTGGCTTGCCTGTAAGTCATTTTCCTATGGAGACAGAGTAGACTTTCACCATGCAAAAGTACAATTAGCCTTTGTAAACTTCAAATCCTCAAGTCCCCAAACTAAAAAAAACATTTGATCCAAATCTAAGGATTTCTTGTCTAGGTGAGAACAGCCAGAATGTAAACCCACAATGAGTAAATCAGTAAGTACCCCACTGACCACAATTTGGGGTCACATGGTTGATAATTGCCGACACGAGTTTTATTGTAGGTACTGTATTTTGTGTCCGTTAGTTCCATAGAGCCTTGTAATGCCCTGAAGCCCCAGCCTTGGGAAGGACCCTGAGTCAGAATCACACAGCTAAGATGGCTCCTGACTTCCTGACTCTCAGAAACTGTATGAAGTGATAGTTTGCTGTCACTCAGCAATAAACAACTCCTACAATAACATACAAAACTTTTCGTAATTGCAAAGACATTGGGGCTTCCCTAGTGGCTCAGATAAAAAAAGTCTGCCTGCCATGCGGGAGACTCAGGTTCAGTCCCTGGGTTGGGAAGATCCCATGGAGAAAGGAATGGCTACCCATTCGAGTATTCTTGCCTGGAGAATTCTATGGAAAGAGGAGCCTGGCGGGCTACAGTGCATGGTTGTTGCAAAGAATTGGACATGACTGAGTGAATAACACTTTCAAAGACATTCATTGTAAACTGACCAAAGAGTGGTCTTAAACAAAGTGAGCATGAAATCTGGGAGAAAGGAAGCATGCTGGGCTGGGAAAAGCAGACTAAGCTGTAACAGACAACTCCAGTAAGGCAGACTGACTGTATCTTCAGGTAACATATAGTGACAAAAAGAGAAGACAGTCATTTTCTGACCATTTACTCTGTATGCTATTTATTTTTTGCCAAAATTCTGTGGCTCTGTGATACATATTGTTATCTTTATTTTCACAGGGGAAGACCCTTAGGATCAAAAGTAGAAGCACATGCTTAAGAATCACAGAGACAAGAGTTTAAAAGAGCATGGATTAGAACCCAAGCCAGTCTGACTCCAAAGTTCACTTTCTCTCTGTGCTTCTGTGTGCGGAGGAAAGAAATGGAACAGCGAACGAGAGAGGTCATATTGGGAGATGAAGTAAGATAACAAAACCATCAGGGGAACATTCTTCAGTCTTTTGGAAGGAGGGTGGGGGAAATTGCCTGTGGTGAAAACAAAACCAAACCCAGCAAAAACATATGGCTGATTAAAAGAAGGAAGCTCACTAGAGAACAGAAGATATTTTGGGTGATAATAGAGCTTAGCGTGGAAGAAGCCCCATCTGTAGTCATCTCTTCAAGGCCAGATCTAAATATGCAGAATATGGGTGGCTCTGACCTCCTGCAGATTGATTCTCCCGCCCCGCCCCTAAGAGGTGCATCAGGGAAAAGCACAGCTCCTGGAGGAACACCGGAAACACAGCACAGAGCAGACAACACTCCCTGGCTGCAAGCAGATGGGGAGGAGAGCAGGTCTTGGGAAGTCCTCCAGCAGGAAAGCGAAAGAAGGTAGAGAAGAATTTTGCCAAGAATGTGCCACATGGTGTCATCATTTTCTACTTCCGAGTGTGTGTTGACACTGTTGGGCTGACAGAAAAGCCGCACCGGGTACAATTTTAGGAGAACATGTTCTTGTTTTGCTGGGGGTGGGGGGTGGTGAAAGAGGATGTTATGGGACCTTCAGTCTCAGGGGAAATGGTTAAGCTACCTGATGTTGTGGGTAAAGTGGTTGAACGGGAAAGTCTCAGAGTTAATTCCACTAGAATACCGGTGGGGTATTACACAGCAAGGGTGATGACTCCACACTTCGACCCAACGGCGAACCTGTTTGAGAGCCCGGTAGAAGTGGAGCGTCAGGGACCCACTGTACACAGAGGTGCGTCAGCTTCCCTACCACTTTAGAGGAACAGAGAGCAGAGGGAGAAAATACACACCAGGTGTCTTAGAGAGACACAGGGCATGCGCTCGCAAAAGCCAGCCACTGTACTGTGGTTTGTAAACTCAGGCAGTAAGTGATTGTGCTTTATTTGTTTGGCCTTAGTGACACTGTCTTTGCCTGGGTTCCCATGAGAAAGCAGAGTCTGAGACTTATCTTTCATGAAGTAGTTTACTAGAGAACGTCATCTCAGGGAGTCGTGAGTAAAGGCTGGGAAGAATGAAATGGGGGAGAAGGGACTGCCAAAATAAGGATGCAGCTTGGGGCAGGTCATAGCTGTGGGCGGCGGAGGCTTGGTCACGCTGTCACTCTCTGAAGATCATGTAGATGCACCTCGGAATTGTCAGGAGGATGGGGCAGAAGAGCAGGCACTTACCCACTGTGTCCAGTCCTGCACTGACTCAAAGTTTACCCCATAGGATGCTGATCTTCCAGCTCTACGCATGCATGGGTACCAATTGGAGCTCCACAGGCATCAGAGGTCAAGTGTCAGGCAAGTCCAAGCCCAGAAAGCAAGCAAGGTCAAGTGTCAGACAAGTCCAAGCCCACTTTACCTGAAGCAAAGTGCTAACAGGTATTATCTTCCCAAAGGTGACTGTAGCCACTGTGATGGAGTAAAAGCTTTGAAGTATAGCTCAAGAAATACTTAATATAAATACCTTAAAAATTTGCTGAACTTCCCTGGTGGCACAGTGGATAAGAATCTGCCTGCCAATGCAGGGGACACGGATTTGGTCTCTGGTCCGGGAAGATTCCACATGCTGTGGAGTAACTAAGTCCGCAGACTGCAACTACTGAAGCCAGTGTGCCTAGAGCCTGTGCTCTGCAACAAGACGCCACAATGAGACACCTGTGCACTGCAGCTGAGTAGCCCCTGCTCGCCACAACTAGAGAAAGCCTGCGTGCATCCACAAAGACTCAGAACAACCAAAAAAAAACAGAAAAGAAATTGCTTAAGATAAAAATTTGAAAACAACGCAGAGGCTCTAATTCAGTAAAACATCGTCTTGCTTCTGTGGGGCATAGATGCAGGGCACAGAAAATGCTGAGTAGAACATGAAATGAGACATTTTTTAATTGAACTATTTCTTTGATTATCACCATAGCTTTACTAATTTCTCTGCTAGAGCAAAAGCAAAAATTACTCTGAATTACTCAAATTATTTGTCATTTGTTTTATGTGCACGCATGTGTGCTAAGTCGCTCCAGTCGCGTCTGACTCTTCGCGACCCCATGGACCATAGGTCACCAGGCCCCTCTGTCCATGGGATTCTCAAGGCAAGAATACTGGAATGGATTGCCATGAGCTCCTCCAGGGAATCTTCCTGACTCAGGGATGGAAGTTGAACCTCTTATACCTCCTGCATTGGCAGCAGGGTTCTTTACCACTAGCACCACCTGGGAAGCCCTTGTTTTATGTAAGTGCATTTAAATAAATTGTTGAATTATTTTTATGCAGCTCTCATCCTGTTCAGTAGTTTCATCAGTTTTGGGGGGAGAGTTCTTTTAAGTACGATGTCTCCCTCCAAAACCACAATGTATACATACACACACATAGATTTTTTTTTTTAATAGATAATTGGAAGGCTGAGATCAAGCAGACCACCAGAGTCATGATTTCAGTGCCTTGAGAGAGCCAACTCAGATAAGCATCATTCTTTCACAGACTGTGTTTTCTTGTCTGTGTGGCCTTCAAGTTACGACAACCACCGTGACATAATCCTGCAAAAGGACTGCTGACCTGTGATTACATTAAATCATATCAGGTGACCTCCTCAATTCAGAACAAATGCTATTCAAGAGGAAGCTTAGGAGAAATCTTGTTTTTCTTTTCATATAGAAATTCTTAAAAAGCAAATCTTTCACTGTGCATCCTTTATTTGCCCTTTGCTTTATACATATATTACTCAAGTTTTCCATAAGAACACAAAGGAAATATTATCTCCATTCTTATAGAGAATAGGCAGTGGAGGCTAAACAAGCCAAGTTGCTGAAGTTCACATGATCAGAAGGAGGCAGAGCCAAGCTTTAAATCCAGGCATGTCTGGCTCTGAAGCTGGGGCCCTGCCACATGCTCTGTGCTGGTCTTCCTGGAAACTGAGCATACCAACCCACTGCACCTCACCTTCTTATGTAACAACCTGGAGGGTACGGAGAGCCATCTGCTTCAAGAGCAACAGATTTGAGTCCATAAGGCAAATAAGTTGGCAGAAAACAGAAGGATTGTGACATCGCCACTTGGCATTCCTGACGTATTCTGCATTTATAAAATAGAAATATGTAGTCCAACATGTTGATTTCACAAGCCTATCATTATCATTCATTCTGAAATAAACATAGTCAGGGACATCATGTACAAAATAAGGAATTCTTGTTTTGGGAGATGATGTCAGACAGTAGAAGTCTTTTTTTTTTTTTAAATCTCCTACCTCCTAAAGCACTAGTTTACAAGTGACTTTATGAAACATACTTCAATACTGAGGCCAAGGAAGAAAAAAAAAAGTGAGAGAGAAAACTTGGGATTAAATTTAAGAACACATGATCACAGGATTATTTAAAAGGTAATACTGATTGCAAAGTAGTGTTTTCAAAACAAGGTTGGTCAGTCAAATTCACCTGAAGAGCTTTTATATATATATAAAAGCTCTTCAGGTGAATTTATATATATATATAAAATGTGCTCAGTTACTTAGTCATATCCAGTTCTTGGCAACCCTATGAACTGTAGCCTGCCAGGCTCCTCTATCCATGAAATTGTCCAGGGAAGCATACTGGAGTGGATTGCCATTTTCTCCTCCAGGGGATCCTCTCAACCCAGGGATTGAACCTGAGTCTCCTGCGTCTCATATATTGCAGGTGGATTCTTTACCACTGTGCCACCTGGGAAGCCCCATGTATATATAAATCTGAACCCAGTTTCAGGCAGAGCTTCCAGGAATAAGGCCCAAGCATCTGACTATTAAAAAATTTCCCACGGTTATTCTGATGATCAGTTTCAGTTTAGAGCTGCTGCTTAAGAATTTGTAAGCTAATACAGGAGGAGTCTATTTGTGTATTTTAACTTGTATGTGTAATCTTGAAAAAACAAGCTCATAATATTTTATTTAGTATGACTGCTAAATGCTCATAAGTCTGTATATTCAGTACACTTTCCTGTCAATAGCCATTTAGAAATCTCTTTACTAATAATGACTTCCCTGGTGGCTCAGAGGGTAAAACATCTGCCTACAATGCGGGAGACCTGGGTTCGATCCCTGGGTTGGGAAGATCCTCTGGAGAAGGAAATGGCAACCAACTCTAGTGCTCTTGCTTGGAAAATCCCATGTAGCGTGGTAGACTACAGTCTACAGAGTTGCAAAGAGTCGTACACGACTGACTTCACTTTCTTTTACTTTTTTTCTTTCACTAATAAAAAGTCAATTAGTAGAGAAAAAATAAGAGATGTCAATCAGTTTATCTCAATATGGTTGTATTTAAATGGGGAAAAAAAATGACCCTAAAGAAATAGTCTTGTCTTACATGTGTGTTAGTCACTCAGTCATGTCTGACTTTGCGACCCCGTGGACTGTAGCCCACCAGGCCGCTCTGTCCATGGAATTCTCCAGGCAAGAATACTGGAGTGTGTAGTCATTCCCTTCTTCAAGGGATCTTCCTGACCCAGGGATCAAACTCAAGTTTCCTGCATTGCAGGCCAATTCTTTACCATCTAAGCCCAAAGAAATAGTAAGTATGGCCTGAGAATGAGCCAGACTATTTTAATAAAAGAAAAAGAAACCCACAAATGTAAGAGGAATTCCTCTTACATTTTATTCCTCTTACAGTTGATTCTCAGGTACTTTCCCAGAAGCCCCAAAGAATTTAAAAAAAAAAAAAAACACCCTTCAGGATGCCCCTGTCGATTATTTCCTGAAGCACAGGAACAGCCTAGCCCACCCAGAAGGTACTGTGAATTTTACATCAGGTATATGCCTATGCTTCTAGTAATAGCCTCTCTTTTTCTTAGAGAAGAACACTCTAATCCACACTCACATACAGAACATATGGATAAGATTATCCTGGGAGATATACTTCCCAGATTCTCCTCTGCTATACAGGTATAGCAAGGAAGGAGTTGCAACAGAGAATTTCTAGCATAATCTTTAAATGTTTAGAAAAAGAAAAGGTACGAAAATAAATAAACTGAACATTGGTTGGGGTTCATTCAGGGAAACAAATTACTCTAAGTATTTCAACAGAAAGAACTTAACAGAGGGAATTTGTTAATCAAGTGCTAGACGCCTGAAAGAGAAAAATGAGAACAGTAGGAGGGATCATTACAAAAAGCTGCTATCACTCCTAGGGGTGGAGAGGTCAGAAGAAGACGCTGAGATTATCAGAATCTAGAAGCTTCGTGGTAGGAGCCTATGAAGTTAGGACTCAAGATCGCAAGGGAGGGTGCCACCCTGCTGGCTGCTGCTGGTATCTTAGGGGCTTAAAGGAAGGAACAGGGGATGCTCAGAGCAGGAGATGCTGCCCAACCGGTGCTGGTCCTTCAGAAGATTGAAAGAGGTCTTGTGTCGTTCTGACGTCATGGGTAAGCACTGTCCAGCTGCTACTGTAATCTTTTATCCTTCTGCTGCTGGGATAAAAGGTAGGTAGGGTGACCTGATAGGATAAATCAGCAAGCGTGAATAGACAAATCCCTTTTTTCTTCCTGCCATCCAGTGTCCCCACTAGTTCATCCTATTGAAGGAAACAGTAGAGTTTCCAATACAGTGAACTGCCTGTTGTTTGCAGAATTGTCATCACAAAGCAGAGTGTAAAATTTGGAACCTAGTACCTGGCACATTATTCAGTGGAAAATCAGAATAAGTCAAAAGAAAGTATTGGGTAGAAATAAGAGAGGGAAGAGAAGAAACATATAAAATAGAATAGGAACATTTGTTGAAGAGGACCAGCAAAACTAAATTTTTATTCTTTGAAAAAACTAATACAATAAAACTTTAGCAAGTTTGAGGCAGAAATGAGAGGAAAAAAACAATATTAGAAATGAAAAATGTGTAGCTGAAGATGCAGCAAAGATAACAAATGTAATGAAATGTGAACAACTTTATAAGTTTGGAAGCACATGTCACAGAAAAATATAATTATTAAAGTTGATGCATAAAGATATAGAAACTTGAATGTTCCTAAAGGATCAAGGAAATCAGAACAGCAGGAAAAAATATTCTCACACACAAAAAGGATTAAAAATGCTAGGCTCAGATTGTTTAAAAAACATATAATTCTTGTTTCTCTGTTTAATTTTTGTGTCCTTGATTTCAATAAGCATTTCATACATATTTGTTTTTATTTCATACCTAATAATTCCAGTATTTCCAATCTTTGAAGGGTGAGGCATTAATAACTATTGTTTACATTTCTGTTAATAGTCTTTGTTGCTTGCCTTCTAATGTACTTGGTGTTCTGTGATTTTGAACTTAATTTGATTTTAATGTGTGTGACATCCATACACTGAAACGAAGGCATCTTTCTTCCAAAGAGGGTTTGCTTCTATTTCTGCTTCTATTTTCACAAGTAGCCAGGAAGACACCATTGTAGCCTTAAGGTTTTAGGCTCAAATTAGGCTTCATCACCTGTGTCCTGGCTCTACGCTCAGTGTCCCAACAGCTGTGTGCTATGGAATCCAGGCTTCAGGCCAGCTGCCACATCCAACTCTCTGCTGTTCCAGTGTAAGCTCCTCTCTAGTTCTGCCAACCTTATTTTTTTTTGGGGGGGGGAACTCATAAAACTTTCCCTTCACTTTGAAAATCAACAATACCTGAAATAGTTTGCCTTGGATAAAGTTTAATTGCAAACGTGGGAGCCAAAGAAGAGGTTTAGGAATGTAGGGGGAGCTTCAAAGCTATGGAAAAGTTTTATTTTTCAAACTAAATTGTGGGTACAGGAGGCTTATTTTATTTATTTAATTTATTAGTATTGTTATTTAAGAATACTTATAAATGATACTTTTTGGTAATAGTCATATATTTTATAAGAAGCTAAAAACAAACAAATTCCAAACCCCCTAATGGTAATTTCACTAAAACCTCTCTAAGACCTTGAGCAAGCACTAAGACATCAGCAGCAAGACTGTGTACAGTGCCCCACTAACTAAAGACAGTACACTCCACACAGATGTATGTACTATAGAAGACAGCGCTAGACCAGCAGGAGACATGCCTGGATTGATCTGGGTAGAAAGGAGGAAAATGGTGAAGGACAGATGGTAGTCTTGCAAGTTTGTTCATGGGGTCCCAAAGAGAAGACTCCTGGGAACTTTGATATGAATTTGACAGGAACTTGGGGTGAAGTTTTCATACATATAGTGGGAACAGATCAGAGAAATACGGTATATTGTGTGTCTACCAACTACTATGGCCCTGGGTTCGTGGATTATGTAAATTACACAAAAATGACAGTCCTAATTCTCCTTCTGGCCTTGAGAGCAACCTTAAAATCTTTGCTTCTGTCTAGTATCACCTCCCGTTGTCTCCTTTCTTGTGTTCCAATTCTATACACTTCTCTTCGGTTGCCCAGTAATGTACCATGTAGAAGCAATTTGCAAAATAGAGCCATGGTGCTTAGAAACATTAATTCCACTCTTACAGGGAACAATTTGCTCTCAGGGTGGGTTTTTTTTTTTCATCACAGGCTCAGCACCATTGAGAAAGCAGCATACCAAAGATCTTTGTTAAATTCTTATCTATGGGTCAGGATATTAAAATGCCATGTAATTGGAACTCCTGTTTAGAAATATTAATAACTATTGTATTGAAAATCAAGCTAGGAAAAAATGAGAAAACAGCAAGCAAGGAGGGTTTGTATAATTTCACTCAATTTTATGTTCTACACAATTTACCAGGCAAAAAATAAATTATGTTTGAAAATCAGTCATGCAATATTCTGGCCACTTTTCATGAAAATGGATTATCTCTCACAGTTCTCTGAGGCTTTAACCCCATGTGACATAGTAACATTGTAGGACAGAGCTGTGAGCCAGGCTTATGCCGGCATTAGCTAGCCAGGCATGATTTGAAGAGTTCCAATGTCTGCCCATTACAAAATGTTAACTCTACCCAGGGTCTTCTTGTTTCTGAAAGTTGAATTCACTCCCTAAATGTCTTCTGGAGTTGAAGGGGTTTTTGTCTCTGTTTGTTTATCAATAATTTGTTCTTTTTTGTTATCAGTGAGATAGATTCAGTTTACAAACCAGAAGAGAATATTTTCTGGTTATCCATCACTTGCTGTTTTCACCTGGCAGACAATCTAATTCAGAATGACTTTGCTACATTGGAGAGTAGTAATAATAGCAGTGGTGCTTGTTATTATTGCTTGAATTGAAATATAACTTGCATGAAGTGAAGCAGTGTTCAGTGTTCAGCTCAATAAATTTTTACACATACATCTAGCCAAGTAACCACCACCCAGAGGCTTTCCTTTCCCTTTCCAGTCAATACACAGCTCTGTCTCCTCTCCCTGACACACCAAAAGGTAAACACTATTCTGACTTTTATCACCACGCCTGGTTTTGCCTATTTTAGGACTTCTTCTAAATACAATCATTCAGTATGTACTTGTTGGTGTCTGGTTTTTTCAACTTCATATTATATGTGTGAGATCCATTCATGCTGTTGCATTTATCAGTGGCTTGTTCTTTTTCATTGCTGTATACTCTTTTATGACTATGCTACAATTTAACCATTCTACTGTTAGTAGACATTTCGGTTGTTTCTAGTTTTTGATTATTTAAAATATGAACATTTATGTCCATGTAGCTTGGTGGACATATGCACACATTTTTCACACACACACACACTCACATTTATACAAAAGAGTGGAATTGCCGGACCATAGGGCATACATTGGTTTAGCTTTAGTAGAAAGTGCCCAGACCATCTACTGAGAGGGTATTTTTGATGGGAGGTGTACTGGTGGTTCACTGTTTGCCCCTATAGATTGATGCTCTGTTTTTCTCTCTTACTCTGTGTCCTGAATCATCCTAGTTTCCAGTTGCCTTATACTTGGCTCCTGATTGGATTTAGCCAATAGGATCCCCAGCATTTGATTGGACAATGGGGGAACAGAGAGAAAGAGCTCAGAGTATTTATTCCTTTTGTTGTCTCCCTACTTCACCACCATAGAGAGCGAGGTCCCAAGCCTTGACAGATACAGCTCCTATTGGGCAGTCACTCTTCCAAGACCTTGGCTCTCACTGGTTCTACAAACAGCAGTCTTCATCCCTGGCTTTTTAGGTTCAGAAGGTGATTATGGAGAACTGTTGATGCTAATGTTGTCACACTTCTTCTCCATCTAGCATGGCACTCTTAGCCCCACTCATGTTCCTGAAAAAAAAAAAAGTCATTCTATAAAAATTTAAAACCTTTGAGTATTTTTTTTTCCTTACAGGAATTTTAACTGATATAGGGGGGAAGAAAAGATTTCGAGAGATGTCAGAAATGCGTTGAAACACATAGAGGTTCCTACTTAGCATGAAAGAATTGGCACAGGAAAGAGATTGTGCTGAAAGTAGTTATTTAGGGTAATTTAAGTTAGCAAATATATTGGGTGTGAACCAGAACTCTGAGTAACATAAAGATGAGATTCTCTACTTGTAGTTTTGTTGGCAAGTAGACCTCAGCTTTGATCTAGGCTGCACATCACTCTACTAAGCCTCAATTGTTTTGTCTAGGAAGTGGAAAAGATGACTGTATCTGTTTCAGGTTGATCAGTAGCTCAACCACTACCATGCCTCCAGAGCAGTCAGATAGTAAAGAAAATCAAGGAAACCACACATTTAGGTGACACTGTTTTGTAGTAGTCGTGGTAGTCGCTTAGTCGTCACCAACTCTTTGCGACTCCATGGACTGTAGCCGGCCAGGCTCCTCTGTCCATGGAATTTTCTAGGCAAGAATACTGGAGTGGGTTGCCATTCTCTTCTCCAGGGGTCCTTCCTGACCTAGGGATCGAACCTGGGTCTCCTGCACTGTGGGCAGATTCTTTACTGTCTGAGCCACCAGGAAAGCCCCAGAAGTTTTGTGATTTCTTTAAAGGAGTGCATCCAGCAGTGGTAGGGTTATCAAGGAGGCATTTCTGAACTACTCAGAATCTTGGAGGCAAGGTCCCATATATCTTCTAACTTCAGTGAAGCTACAACCACCAAGCATAAAGAGGCTAGCTTCTAGTATAGTTGCTAAAACAAAGCAAGATTTGGGAGCCAGAACCAAGTAGGAATCTAGACTTTGTCTGTTATTGGCTATATAACCTTGAGCTAGTGATGTACATTCCTCAGTTCTCACCACTGTAAAATGATTCTTCTATCTTTTATAATAACTGTTATTAAAGAATTCAAAATGGTACATAAGCATATTTATGAAAATGACTCTTCCTAGCCAAGCTGAGTGCTAGTATAAGCTGTTAGGACATACAAAGCTGCTAGTAGAGGTGTGGGTAACACTGCTATGGGGTAATATTGAGAGTAGATGTGTCAGGGATATTAAGAGTACATGTGTCAGGGGCAGGGATGAAGCTGTGTGGGAAGATAAGATACCCAAGCTGGATAGACATGAAGTCTAGGAATTGTGGTACTGAGGTCTGACATGTGTGTATCTTGAATTCTATCCTGGTTCTGGGATAGAAAATTAAAATCTGTTATGCCTAAGCAGAAGAAATATGAGAGGCAGACCATTAAAGTATGTAACCTAAACTGGATTTGTCTGCAGGGATTTTGGGGTTTTACACTGGTCATTTGAATAAGTTCTCTTTTTGCAAATCTAGTACTGTATTCCTATAATCTTCATTTTATTCATTTTTAGAGACATAAAGTCAAGGTTAATCTCTGTGTTTGTATGTGTGTGTGTCTTTCTTATGCACACACTGACATATTTCAAAGCAAGCACCGACTTAATTAGCCAGAATGGAAGTAAGGATAAATAAAGGGATTTCTGAGAAAACAAATTCCAGTTTGTTTGTGGGCACGCATGCCAAAGTAAAAAGGTTTTGAAGGCAGCTAAGGCTTTGGGCAAATTCTAATAGCACTGAAGGCTGAGGAAATAGGCAAGGAAGCAAACAATGTGATTCTGGCTTCCTGCTGGTGATTCAGAAAATTCTGATTCAAAAACAAGAATTATTTTCAAAGGTCTTTTGACAGAGTTGACAGCTCCTTAGTTGTCAGCCACTCTCCAGAGACCCTAATGAGCTCTTCCTTGTCAGGTCTTTCTGTCTAAACAAGAAATTGCTAGTCTCTCTATTTGCCACCCTCCTGTGAATGCCCCTACCTTTGCTTTGCATAGTATAAATTATTATTTAATGCAAACACTTGTTCAGGTTGATCAGTAGGTTGTTTCTGTCAACCTACATCAATGTGGTCTTTAATGTGTCAATGACTCAACAGCAGAGTATGCATGTAAACAGCTGGTCAGAAAGAGCTTTTTTGTTGATAAACTAATAGGTATTTCTAAAGAAGTTGCTGTAACTGTCTTTAGGAATCAAGATTCCTGAAGCTCTTATAGATGGTCAAAATATTTTATTTTCCACAATAATAGAAAATCATAATAAAGGGTAATAAAGATGATACCCCAGAGGAAGAATGCTTCTTTAAATATATTTAATAAACTCATTCCTCCTTCTCTGCAGTATTCAAAATCCTTGCCCAATTCTATACAAAGAACTTGTGATTTCAGTTTTAGAATTCAGAAACCCACTTTTACACTGGCTTTTGTTATTAGGTAATACAAACAGCACTATTTTCTAAAATAATCTTTTTGCTGATTTCTTGATAGTCTTTGAAAAAAAAAAAACGTTCACCGGCTTCTCTGTTCTCTTCCATGTTAAATGGTGTTTTCCCATCTTCAGTTTTAATATGCTTTCTCGGTATAGCATGGTTGGTCAAGAGCATGCACCTTAGAGCCAAATTCTTCTTGGTTCACTTTCCATATTTGTCACTGCTCTGTTATCTGATGTGTCATCAATGTATTTGGAGTTAACTCCTACTCTACTCTGTTGTGATGCTTCCTTTTCTTTGATTACAATCTCTTCAAACACATTAATTTTCAGAGCAAATTCGCTTTATATATTTGAGAAGAAGAGAAACTACCCATTTCATTAAAAAGAGATGAAAATCTAAAATAACAGCACAAACCATCCCACCCCCCGGCCCCTAAATCATTGAACTATGCTCTTTCTACAATCAAATAAAGCAATTTGGTGTGTGTGTGTGTGTGTGTGTGTGTGTGTGTGTGTGTGTGTGTGTGTGTGTTTTAAAGGGAAGAAGAGGAGGAGAAAGAAAGAAATAACAAAAGCAATCAGTGTCTACACTGCATAACCTTGAGTTTGACCCCTGGTATGACTGAGTAATCTCTTACTGATCTAACCCTCTTATAGATAACAACTCTGGACAAAATTTTAAGAATAATTTTTCCTATACTGGAGAACAGAGAATGTTGAGAAAATTCTGGTCAGTAGTTGACCCTTGGATGAGTAGAATGACATGGGTAAGTGTCCCATTTTTACATGTGGAACCAGTCTTTCTGGCCTGAAAAATGAGAGGGCAGAGATGAAGGGAAGCACAGCTGTAGGGAAAGTGAAGGGAGAGGGAATCCAAGAAAGAAGAGAGTTAGAGATGAGAGGTTCCAGATCCTGTGCATACATTCTACCCAAATCTTGGACTGACTCCTGAACTACACATTTGTGGGACAGACTAAAAGCAGCCCAACTGAGGATGAAAGAATACAACTGATGTTTTAGTTGCCACTCAAAAGATATAAGTTTCAGTGTGAGAGCAATGACATTAATTGCTTGCCAAAATAAGAACAACAAAGGTCATTGTTGGATCAATCACTATGTTTAGGACACAATTCAAGATAATTTGAAGTACACAGATTTGGGAAAGTATGGGTCAAACTCAAGAGAAAAGACAGTCAACCAAGTCCAATGTAAAGAATAAATCAGATGTTGGAATTAGCAGACTAGAGAAGTTAAAGCAGCTATTACAACTAAGCATGATAAAATAAAGGAAAATATACACATAAGAAATGAAAACTAGAAAACTCAGCAGAGAAATTGAAAATATATCGGAGAACCATATGTAAATTCTATAGATGAAAACTTCCAATTTAAAATGAAAATATACTGGATAGGCTAATTGGAGAATAAAAATGATAGAGAAATAAACTGGTAAAAATTGACATTGAGAGATATGTTATTTATTTTGAGAAGCAAAACAAAATAATACAAAATAGAGTTCCAGGGACCCAAGGAACAGTATCAAAGGGTATAATGTGATATATATGTAATTGGAATTCCTGAAGGAGAAGGAAGAATAAGGCAGTAAATATATTTTAAGAAATAATGGCCAAAATTGTTAACCTATTTGGTAAAAGACCAATTTTCAGATATAAGAAGCTCAGTGATCTTGAAAGGGCAAATACAAATCAGACTATACCTATGTATATCAGAGTCATTCTGCTAGAAAATCAAAGTTGAGAAGAAAATCTTGAGAGTAGCCAAAGAAAAACGACACATATACATAGTGGAACAATGATTAATTTTTGCTAATTTGTTAGCAAAAACCATGAAGGCCAGAAGACAGTGTAACAACATACTAAGAATGCTGAAAGATTGAGACTTCAACACAGAATTCTATATTCAGGACAAGAAATACAAACAGATTTTAAGAAATAGAACAAAATAAGGATCTTCTTACATAAAATAAAAATAATCAGTTACCAAGCAGACTTGTGCTACAAAAATGGCTAAAGGAAATTCTTCAGAATTAGGGGAAATAAAAGCAGATAGAAACTCAGATACTCAGGAAGCAAGTAAGAGCATTAGAAAATGTCTGGATAAGCATAAAGACTATTTTATTTTTAATTTCTTTAAAATATATGTGACTGTTTAAAGGAAAAGTTGCAATATTGTCTATGAGATATTTACTGTATGAAGATGTAATGAATATGACAATTATAATACATAGGACAGGTAAAGGGGTGAACGGACCTATATGGTTGAAAATTTCTGCACAGTATTAACTCTAAGAAGACTGTGAAAAGTTACAGGTGTATATTGTAATTCCAAAGCAATCATTGAAAAAATGATGCAAAGAAGCATAGCTAACAGCCAATGTGCTGCATGCATGCTAAGTCCCTTCTGTCGTGTCCCATTCTTTGCAATCCTATGGACTGTAGCCCACCAGGCTCCTTTGTCCGTGGGATTCTCCAGGCAAGAACACTAGAATGGGTTGCCATGCCTTCCTCTGGGGGATCTTCCCAACTCAGGGATTGAATCCCCATCTCCTGCGTTGCAGGCGGCTTCTTCACCCCTGAGCCACTGGGGAAACCCAGTTAACAGCCAATAAACACATTCAAATTCTCTTCAAATTTGTATTATAAAATACTTTAAAATACTTTATGTGATACAATTTAATTATGTTTTCCAATTCTGAATCTGCACATTAGCCTAGGGGGGGAAATGTGCATTCGAAAAAGGCTTAGGATGAATGCTGTTTCAGTTCAGTTCAGTCACTCAGTCGTGTCCGACTCTTTGCGACCCCATGAATTGCAGCACGCCAGGCCTCTCTGTCCATCACCAACTCTCGGAGTCTACCCAAACCCATGTCCATCGAGTCAGTGATGCCATCCAACCATCTCATCCTCTGTTATCCCCTTCTGTTTACTTTGATTCAAAACCAGAGTATTCATGATGAAGACTTCTGTGGTAGGGTTAGAAGAATTTGTGTTTCAGGATTTTGGTTTTTAACTTCTAAACCCAAAACCATCTGCTCTTTCCCTTGAAAATCTCTTTGCCCTTGTTCCTCTTGTCCCATATTCAGTATGCCCCTTGGGAGGGGTTCTGTCTCCTCTGTATTCCCATCACACGCCAGGAGCAAATCTAGGGAAGTGTACGGAAAATAAACAGATGCACCTGAATTTCCTGGAACACCCATATACTGATGTTTTTCTTCTTAAAAGAATAGGTGAAATAATAAATTATTACCCTTATTTTAAGCAAAGTATGACTATTAAGGTCACAGAGATCATATCAGTAAGATATCTGCTTATTTCATTTAGAAATGATAAAAATATGCAAATTCCTTTTATGTTCGGAATATTTTTGATATACCTGTATCTTTTTTTTATTTTAACCTTTTTTTTTTTTTTTACTATTCTGGTCCTTTTATTTTTATTTTAAAGTATCACTTTATTTTATTTTTAAACTTTTTATTTTTAATTGGAGCATAGCCAATTAACAATGTTGTGATAGTTTTAGGTGGACAGCAAAGGGACTCAGCCATACATATACAGGTATCCATTCTCCCCCAAACTCCCCTCCCATCTAGGCTGCCACGTACCATTGGGAAGAGTTCCCTTAGCTATACAATAGGTCCTTGTTGACTATCCATTTTAAATGATATATCTGTATCTTTGAAGTGAAGTAGAGTGGAAATTACTCAGTCACGTCTGACTCTTTGCGACCCCATGGACTATACAATCCATGGAATTCTCCAGGCCAGAATACTAGAATGGGTAGCCTTTCCCTTCTCCAGGGCATCTTCCCAACCCAGGGATTGAATCCAGGTCTCCCGCATTGCAGGCAGATTCTTTACCAGCTGAGCTGTATCTCTACAGAGCGATATTCATATTCATTTACATATTAATTTACATGTTTGTCTTCTATAGCCATGAGTTCTGCCTCTGCAGATCCAACCAATCTTATATCAAAAATATTTTTAAAAATCTCAGAAAATTGCAAAAAGGAAAACTTAAATTTATGTGCACTGGCAACTATTTACCATTTACATTGTATTAGGAATTATAAGAAATCTTGAGATGGTTTAAAGTGTAGTCATCCATCTGAATCTCTCAGGGGTTGGTTCTAGGAGCCCCTGTGGACACCAAAATCCACAGATGTTCCAATCCCTTTTATAAAATGGCACAGAACAATGAATACAGCCAGCCTTCCATATCCACAGACGTGAAATCTGTAGCTATGGAGGGCTGTCGGTATGTGGGAGGATGTGCCTAGATTATATGCAAATGCTACACCGTTTCATAAAAGAGACTTGAGCACCCTCGGATTTTGGTGTCCTGGGGGCTCCTAGAACCAATCCCCTGTGAATACTGAGTGACAACTGTATATACATAGGTTAAGGGTAAGGATGCCCATTTCTATGCAAAATAAAGCAAAAGAAAGTTTTACTATGATTTCACCATGGATGGATGTCATAGCTAGATTTTATTATGAATGGTTGGAGGTTGTAAGTAAATTTTCATCTGCATTTACAATCTACCCAGAACTTTCTTCATTTTTATGGAGTAAGAGAGGAAGATGTTTCCCCCTCTTGTGGAATAGTTCCTGGGTGTTTCCTGTGGAGAATTAATTACAGTCTTGGCATAACCCCTCTATCAGCCTCTCCCTACTGCTTCTCTCCCTATATGGGAATGAGAATTCCAGCTTCAGGGCTCAGAAATATTGAAATGGCTGAAGTGCAAGTAATATCTAAAAACTGTTTGTGTATTATATTAACCAGGGAATAAGTATACATGAAACTTTTTCAACTGTTTTGTTTTGGAGATTTTTTTCCCCTAAATTCTTTAAAAAAAATTTTTTTTTAAAACTTTCAATTTTATATCAGAGTATAGCTGATGAACAATATTGTGATAGTTTCAAGGGGACAGCAAAGGGACTCAATCATACATATATGTGTATCCATTCTTTTTGTTCTGGGGATTTTTAAAAGTGGTTTTAGTTGTATCTGTATTCAGCATCATTTATGTTACAGCTCTCTCCTCATCTCATGCTTAAGAAAATCAAGAAATAGTTTAGCCCAGAGAGAGAAATTTCAGCCCCAGGACTTGCATGACTTGTTGGCTCTGCCAGGAACTTAATTCTCAACTTGAAGGATGCAGTAAAGCTATACATTAAGATCTATAGGAGAATGATGGTTTTTAAGCTATATTACCTGAGATGAAATTGCATTTCCATCTTTTTCCTAGCCGCTGTAATCTTGCATAGCTACTCAGCTTCTTTAAGCCTTTGTTTTCTAACCTTTAAAATGGGGTAATGATAGTATACATGCCATAGGTTAATTGTACATATTACATGAAATGAATCATTTGAAGTTCTCAACACAATGCCTGGCACAACATAAGTAATCTATAAATGTTCGTTGTTATTATCATCACATTTCTGCCCATCTGACTTTTTCCATTTCAATAAATTTCCTCCTAGTCTCTTTGTAAAGAAACCAAAATCACTGTTAGCTCATCCCATCAAACATCCATTAATAATGCAGATAGACAGGTTCATGTTTTATTGCCAGAGGCCCAAATTACCCATGACCATCTTATCCAAAAAAAAGGATAAAAGTCAGCAGGTTGAATTTTTTCCAAACTTCAGCTTGTAGTCTAGAGCATCTTGGATCCTCAGCTGTTTCAGCACAAACCAACGTTTAGCTGATTAAAAAAGAAAAAAAATATATATATATATACATATATATATATATACACACACACATATATAAGCTAATCTCATTCAATAATGAAGGAAAGTCAAAAATGTATTCTGAAGAGGATTATTGTGCTAATCTTGATTATAAATGTACTAGAAGATGTAAAAATATTTATAAGCTGATCTCACATTTCCTAATGCTCATGTAAGTATATCTATGTATATAGATTTGACAACAAATCACTTAAATATCATAGTAAGATAAATATAATGGAATTTCCAAAATACAATTAATTTAAAACATATATTTGGCAAAACTTAAAGTTCATGTAGGACTATGAGCAGAGAGATGACATACTCAATTAGGAATGATTGCCCTGTGATATTGACTCCAAATCTCATTGTTCCATTTTGATTCAATCATCATTTTCTCATCTTTCCTTTGCATCTTGTCCTGATGTCCTTTCATTTATTCTTCTTTCAGTAAAATTTAACTTTCCTCCTCACAAATCAATCATCAGAAGATGTCATTTGGTTATCTGCTCAACCGAAAACAATTCTTTTTTCTCTGGAAACTGGTCTTTCATTTATGTAGATAATTTGCACAGGAGCTATGATTTTCAAGTGCAAACCTATTCTCCTGATGAAGGTCAGCTGGACCTTGGGTGGCACTTGTTTTAAGCTGAACCAATCATATCATCCCAGAGTTTTAGAACTGGGAACAAGAAATAGTCTCTGAATGGTAGATAAATAATAATATGTTGACATGTTAAAAGAATTGAACTCAGGAGCACTAGGAAACCCACAGGAACAGAGTGGCAGAGAAAGCCAGGTAGTGGAGAACAATGAAGCTGAAATAACGACTCCATTGAAAAGATATGGGCACGAGTTCCTGGCAACCTTTAAAGACATAGTTTGTTTCCTTGATAACTAGGTGCATTCTTACTCTAACTATGATGTATTTATTTACTCATTTAATAACTCATTCACTACACATTTTTTGAGTGTTTACCAGACACAGTGCTAAGCATTTTGCATACCTTATCTCACTGAGTTTTAGTTAGGAGTCTAAACCACAACCAATCAACCAAATAGCAAAGCAATGGGCAACATTTAATATACTTTGACAACATCTCAGGAAAACTTGGAGACTTGATTCTGGCTATCATGCAGACCTTCAGGTGAAATCCCAATCGTATTATGACTACTGTCAGCCAGGTGAGCTAAAAAAAAGTTTCTATTTATAAAATTCAGAGCTATCTTCTAAGATTGCACTGGCAAGCAGATGATAATCTCTGGCCCTTATTATGACCTATTTAAGGTTTCACATAGTCACCTGAGAATTTTGATGTGAGAAAGAACAGTCACAAGGCAGCGCAACTATGATTTTTAGTTTTCACTTATGAAGTACAATGACTAGGGGTGTAAAGTTAATGGCACCTAATGACTAATGGCAAAAGAAAATTAAATCTTCTGACCTACAGCTTCCTAACATTCTACATCTATTTAGCATAACGATGCAAGTCCGTAAATATCTGTCTCTAGGGAAAATATTTTTAGGTTATTCTAAATGTACGTAAGATGTGGAGAAATTATAATTTGTTCTGCAAGTAGTCAACTTTACAAGAGAAAGGAACGTGCTTGCTTTGGTTGTAGGTGCTGCCATTTGTCAGGGTGCTGGTGCTGCTTTTTTTCACCGAGGAAGCAGAATTGTTTATATTTGATCCAGGCATTAAACTTTTACTTAATTTCTCATACTAAATACTAACTGATGTGATGTGGGTTATTGTTAGAGGAAAGACATAGGCAGTTTCATGGTCACCTGTGTTCTCTGAGTTCATGTTCTTCCCACCCATTTAGATTTTTTTAATCCACTGCATGTCCGGCTGACATCACTGCCTATCAAATTTGCTCAAATCTTGTTTTCTCAAAGGAATTTGGCTATACTGTTGAATTCCATATCCCTCCTCTATCTAAATCTCACTTAGAATAAAGTTCTCATTCCTTCTCATACCTGTAAGACTATATCTGATCTTGGCTCAGTCCTTCTTTCAGTCTTACTTTCCCCCAGGTTTCCCCTTGGCCTCAAGTAGGTGCTAAAACTTGATTAGAGAAAAATATTTGTATTAGTTTGTTGGAGCTGCCAGAACACAATACCACAGACTAAGAGGCTTCAGCAACAGAAATGTATTTCCCTTGGTTTTGAGGGCTAGCAATCTGAGATGGAGGTTTTGGCGGAGTTCCCTTTGAGGCCTCTCTCCCTGACTTGCAGACGGCCAGCTCCTCTCTAGGATTTCTCATGGTCTTCCTTCTGTGATTGTCTGTTGTCTTACTGTATCTCCTCTTCTCATAAGGACACCAGTCATATTAGATCAGGCATGTGTGCATGCTAAGTCACTTCAGTCTTGTCCAACTCTTTGTGACCCTATGGACCATAGGCCACCACCCCCTCTGTCCATGGGATTCTCCAGGCAAGAATACTGGAGTGGATTGCCATGCCCTCCTCCAGGGGATCTTCCTGACCTAGAGATTGAACCCATAACTCTTATGTCTCCTGCACTGCCAGGAGGGTTCTTTACCACTAGTGCCACCTGGGAAGCCCACTGGATTAGGACCCACTTGAATAAACTCATTGTACCTTAATTACCTCTTTAAAGACCTTATCTCCAAATACAATCGCAATCTGAGGTACTGTGGAATAGGACTTCAACATACAAATTTGGGGAGAATATAACTAAGTCCATAACAAAAATGCTCTTTAGCCATTGATGAATATGCTGTGGGAAGTTTGGACAGGCCATATCAGTCATAAGGTACTTGGGAAGAGGTAACAGAAGAAGTACAATGACTCACAGAAGCTTTGGGTGTGACAGAATTTGAGCACTTGTGCTCTTGGCTGCATAGACTCAAATGGAAGGTTTCATGATTATTTTTTCCAGAAGATGGTCTTTGGGGAGTCAAAGTGGGAGAGGAGCCTAACAGAGGAGGACAGATCAGTATATAAGATCAGCAGCCTGCCAGGGCAGCCCTGTATCTCTTTAGAAAGTTGAAACTCACTTAAGGGGTTTTGGAAGGAAACTGCCTCTCACGTTCTAATAAGAAAGCAGGCCTTGTGAAAAATGATGGTGTAAGAAAATCCTTTCACTTCCATTTATCATAAACTATCCAATGAAATGACTATGCAAATAGCGAGCAACATGATGGATTAGGATAATATTATTAAGGAATTTAAAAACTTTTTTTGGTAGTTCTTGGGAAATGTTTTTGAATAAATAAACGACACATTGTCTAGCTCAGGCAAAGATCCACAGGATTTATCATATTATTGAAAGGAAAATAAAAAATGGAGAATTTAATGTTCTGAAAGATTTAATTAGGCTGCCCCAACTACCAATAGTAGCTCATTTTTAAGTTAGCTATCTGCCTATGTGGGAAAACAATAAGCAACAACAAATATAAACAAAACAATGAGTTTTTAAAACAAAACAACAGCAAGATAATGGCTTCTCTCAGGGCAGTAACTAAAATGTCCTTATTTAAAGAGAACGAAACTGTGAGGAATTACTGCTTAAACTGGAACCTAGCTTTATTTATATTGTTCATGGAGAAGTTTGAAAAGTTCATTAGGATTGATGTTTTCTCTGAAAAATAGAACAAAACAAAACAAAAAGCAGCAGCAGATCAAAGACATTTTCTGTATCTGTAGAATGCCTGATTCATATATGTTAGGACAAGTGACACAAGTGAATTTTCCAGTTTCTATGGACATAAGTTTGCTATGATTCCACTATAGAACTTTCCTCCTTTCTTGCCTTATACCCTGTGTCCTAGCTTGAGCCATGTTTGGATTAAGACATATTTGATGAAATATATCCCAAAGAGTTAATTGTTTCTAAAAGGGTTATTGAGTCTTTCCTCTAAAGATTCTCTCTTATTCGACTGAGAGTACTGGTTATGACACAGGCTTCGTGAGGCAGGGATCTGAGCTCTTGAAGCTGGGACTACTACAGGAGAAATTGTATAACTTTGCCTGAAAACTGTCAATAGTGATGCCGAAAGCTTGGCCTCTCTGCACCGGTGCCAAGTTGAATTTCGGAGACAGAGTTTTGGATGAAGCAGAAAAGATAATCATTATTTGTTTTCCAGGCAAAGGGGGACACAGTAGGCTCCTGCCTTCAAAACTATGGGTCCCAACCCAGAAGGATTTGGAGAGGAGTTTTATAGCAATAGTTCAAGGGTGAGGTGCTGATAAGACTAGGGTGTGTGCAGAGCCTGCACTCCCTTAATCTCCTCTCAGGTGGTCCTCTCCTAATCTCCAGGAGTCTCTCTGTTCTCTAATCTTGCCTCTGGTGGTTCCCTGGCTGCTCCTCCCTTGATTAGCAACTGTTTGAATATGTACTTTGGAGCTCAGGGAAGGTCAGGGTGGCTGGAGTCTTGCCTGTAAAAAATGCGGGACAAAAGGGCTTTTGTGCCCAGGAGCCCCACAGGGTCCTTCTTGGTTTCAGTAGTAAACTCTGGCTCCCAAAATTCTTTGAGGGGAAAGCAGAACAACTATGATTTCTGAGCTGTGCAACAATGTTGTGTGTATATCTGGGAGAGGTCCTTTTACTTTTAGTATGAGAACTTGAAATGAATTCAAATTCTTCACTGTTTAAGGAGTTGAGATACAAACATTTCTGAGAGAAAAATGGCTTCTTAAAAATATCCATAGTAACTAGGCATGCCCTGGGATTTGTTGGCAGAACAACTCAAAAACTTAAGACTTGTGCATTAATTCCTGGGGGAATTTGATTAATTTTAGATGGTTTTCTAGATTTAAACATATGGGGATGATTTTAAAAATTACATCTGACCTAATTTTTGCTGAGCTATAAACAAAGTAATATCGGTTCTTATAATATTCTTTTATTAAAGCATTTACATCTACTGTTGAGCCTTCGTATTGATGAGTTTGATGGGCTGATGAGTTATGATGCAAACCGTTAGGGCAATTAAACTCTTCAAGAGACAAGGTTCTGAGAAATTATTTACCTACAATCAGGCAAAATAAAATCTATTTTTCTAATATTGGACTAACATGAACTGCTGCTGCTGCTGCTGCTAAGTTGCTTCAGTCGTGTCCGACTCTGTGCGATCCCACAGACAGCAGCCCACCAGGCTCTGCTGTCTTTGGGATTCTCCAGGCAAGAACACTGGAGTGGGTTGCCATTTCCTTCTCCAATGCATGAAAGTGAAAAGTGAAAGTGAAGTCGCTCAGTCGTGTCCGACTCTTTGCGACCCCATGGACTGCAGCCCACCAGGCTCCTCCGTCCATGGGAGTTTCCAGGCAAGAGTACTGGAGCGGGTTGCCATTGCCTTCTCCGTAACATGAACTAGTGTCATTAAAATGGTAATTTTCAAGCAGTGCATAACCTGGAGTAGAAAAGTATATCTTCTCATTTTCTAATTTTAATAAAAAGTTTATGCTTAATTCTAGTATCTATATTATTCATTGCCATGCATCCTAGACAGGCAAATAAAATCTGGTTATTAACACGTCCTCCAACTGGCACCTCAATGACCTTTGGGACCTTTGGCAAGTCATTCATCTTCTCTGCTACTCAGTGTCTTTATCTTTCTGGTAAGTTTCCAAAATAGACTTTGTTTTGGGATGGGCCAAGTGTTTCCATGCTTTCAAAGCTCCTCAGGTGTTTCTATCATGCAGTGTAGGTTGAGTACCACCCACCTGGATAATGTTTGCTTTCTAGCTCACTTATTTTGTGATCCAACAGTGGTTCTTATATAATGGTAGATCATCCACCTTTACAACCAGAGATAAAATTTGCAGAGTTTTGTCATGGTGAGAGTTTGGAAGTGAGGGTTGGAATTTCACCCTGCTCTCTGTATGAGACTCTGTAAAAGCTTGCATGTGACTTTGGTAGAGCGGCTTAGAGCTGAACTGAGACGATTCTATGAATTCCAGGGACTTTTGGGGAGTCTGAAGTAAAAATCACTGAGAGAAAGTAGCAGGATTGGTGCTGAATGGTCAACGTTGCACTTTTTAGGTATGATGACACTTACCTGGGAGAATCTGCAAATTCTGGGATTTTCCAGAAAAGAAGTAAACTAAAATATCTGAGTATATTCATTGATATTATTGAATAGTGGGATCACACAGGCCTATAGATATAAAGGCAATACACAGTAGAGTAAGAAAAGAAACTAACAGTCCCCCATCTCTGCAAACTCAACCTGCTGCTTTCCACAAGTAGGCACTGCTGACATTTTGTTGTGAATCCTAGCCGATGTTTTCCTTGCATTAACAATTCTGTAAAATATTCATGAAACCTATCCACTGATAATACTTTTAAAAATAAGTTTAGAATCATCATATTATGCTATTCTGTGACCTTTTCCCTTTGCCCATCCCCCATCTAATATATTGAAAAGATATGTAATATATGGTGAACCATATTGTAACTCATTCCTTTAAATGCTGTTCAGAATTTTTGGTGAAGGGGGATACCATAATGCAATAAACTGTTTCTTTCATGGTGAATGTTTTAATCATTTCTAGTTCTTTGCACCCATGAAATATTCAGTAGTGAATATTGTTCATATGTATGATCAATTGGGCAAATTAATATTTCTGTAGACTAAATCCAGTGATGTAGAATTCTTGGGAGAAATGGATTTATTTAGAGTGTAGATAAGTTTCCAAATTGTCTTTCCAAACTGTAATATTATTTAATAAGGCCATCAAGACGGTATGGAGTTTCTGTTTTGTCACAGCTATACCAATGTGGAGAATTATCAATGTTTTGGATCTTCACCATTTTGATAGGGGAATTGTTACTTTGCAACTTTAGTTTGCATTTCTTTAATTATCAGTGTAATGGTTTTTAAATAGGAACCTTTACAAAGAGACTCCCACTCACCTACCAACAAAAAAAAAAGATGATGTGAGTTTTCTAGTTAGATGGTAATGAAAGAAAACAACTGAAAGGATATACTGGAGGAATTTAGGCAGAATGCAGGCATTAATTTGCATTTTCTAATCAGAAATGCATTTATTTTTCTCTTTGTCCTCTGTGGCTCTCCAATTTGAATATTCAGCAGGAGAAGAAGGCTGACTGAATACTTAGCTTTAACAACAATAGTTAAACATATTCCTTTTCTTATGATTCTGCTGCAGCTTTCTAAAGGTGAAACATTTCAAACAAAGTAAATCTTAATTTTGAATTCAGATGGCTCACTGCTGAAGTCATTATGAACATAGCAGAAATGAGAAACTTTAGAATGTCTTACCTCTATAGTCAAATGGGCATTTTCAAAGAATATTAGCATGATGTGGGCCCTGTGTATTAGTTCCATCGTCTCTTTTCCAGCCTTGTCAAAACCAAGGAGAATGGCTACCCTATACAGAAAATGGCCCTCAACATGAACTTCCTGGGCTGGCTGGCAGGCACCATGTTTTCCAAAATGATTTGTCCTGGAACATTTGCTCCCTCACCAGGCCCTCCTTTTCCCATTTTCCTGTCCTCCTCTCTCTTAACCTTCTAAGTTTCTCACTAGCACAACACCCCCTCCCCCTGCAGGGAGCAAGCTTCCTCAACCAGTGCAGTCACACATTGTCTCCTAGGACACCCATTAGGAGGAGCCCCAATTCTCCTAGCACTGTAGCCTCACCCCCCACCCTCTCTCTTTCCCCCTCCTCTGTCTCAGCCTCAGGCTCTATGCTATCAGGCTCTTCCTTTGTCCTACATTAGTTTATCAAAAATCTGGTCCCTTTAGTCAACCGTGAATGTCTGAGAGCATGCGCTTGGAACAGGCCACTGCTCTTGGAGCCAAGCAGAGTGGTATGCACGATGAATTATGAAACCTTTTCCGGACAAGTTTAGAATCTCTGGTTCTGCCAGGGCACTGGACCAATGAATGGGAACATGTGTGACAAATCAGAAAAATCTCTCTTGGGAAATGCTTGGGAGGAGAAATCTACAATCTGCTACTGTGACAAACTGAAGGCCTGATGAAAATCCTTCAGGGATGACCTGGAAACAAGACACTTCTTACTTATGGTTTAAATTTAGGGACTGCTTAGGATTTAGCTAATAGAGTCTAGGTTTGATTTTTAAAATGCCCACGACAAACTCTGTTTCTGTGTTTGGTTTTATATATTATCTCTCTGTGTGAGTTAAATATCCACTGATGCCTGTAAACACAAATACTAGTTTGATGAGACACATTCATAAATACCACATGACCTTTTGCATGCTCTCTATCTCTAGGGACTGGCTGTGCAAGACTCAAAGTCACACTGCTAGGAGGGTTTCCATTCTGCCCATGTGAACACTCTGGGACTAGGTTTTAAACATATATGACAAGTTCAGCCACCATGAGATTTTCTCCCCTCTGTTCGTTTTTCTTGTTATCACAAAACGAAGATCCCAGATTTGTTAAGCCAGGTGTTTTCAGTATGAGACATACACTTGTACACATGAGCACTCCTCACACATTTCTCAACACTCATGAATTATTCAACTGGGTTTTTTTCTCTATGCACTGTGTACGAATTTCTCTTTTCTCCCTCCTACCAGAATGGAGGAAAGAGTTCTCTCTTCTTCTTCTTCTTTTTTTTTTTAATATTTCCTCTTTTTACTAGTACTTTTTTAAATGGAATATTTGTTAGCATCATTTTAAAAATAGTTTGACACATACATCTACACAGAGCTGGCTCTGTCCTTGTGGATCAAACCTGGGTCTCCCACATTGCAGGCAGATTTTTAACCAGTTGAGCCACAAGAGAGACCCAAGAATACTGGAGTTGGTAGCTTATCCCTTCTCCAGAGGATCTTCCTGACCCAGGAATCAAACCAGGGTCTCCTGCATTGCAGGCAGATTCTTTACCAACGGAGCTATCAGGGAAGCCCTACAGTTCATCAGCCACCTCTGTCTATTGCTACCCTCTGTCTCCTTGATAATGAGGTAAAGATATCCTAAATATATTGAGTTTTTGCCCTCTCTTGATGCCCAATGAGAAAGAGGATAATATTACAGCCCTTGGCTTCATTCATAGTAGCTATTTCAGCTTAGTACATACTTGTTGAATTTAACTGGGCATCCTATATTTAATTTGTTAACTCCAGTTGCTACCCTATTCCATGCCTATTACCAAGTCATAATACTTGTTTGTATCCTTTAACAAATATAGAAGAAAAAAAAGTTGGACAGGGACCATTACCATAAAACCTGAGAAAATTGTGAGCTTTGTGATGCATCAACTCTATGCGTTCTATTCCCTGTTGTATCCTCAGGGCCTCCCACCCTGAAAGTGCTTCACGAATATTTGTCAGATGAACCCAAAGGTGGCAGATACTGAGCAAATTGTTTCCCATGTATGTTTCTGCTTTATCTTGGTGGTGGTGGTTTGCCAATGAGTATTGCAATTAAACTTTATACCTTGCCCTCTATATCTATGGGTTCTGCATCTGTGGATTCAACCAACTGCATACCAAAAATGTTAGAAAAAAAAATTCAGAAAGTTCCAAAAACAAACATTAAATTTGCTTCACACTAGCAATTATTTACCATAGTATTTACATTGTATTTGCAACTATTTATAAAGAAATTACATTGTGTTAGGTATTATTATAAGTGGAGATGATTTAAAGTATTTGGGAGGATATGCAAATATAAGAGTAATATTTTGAGAATAATCAAAATGTTCACTTGAGAAGGCTTTTTTATCTTTCCTTGCTATTCTTTGGAATTATGCATTCAGATATGCATGACTTTCCTTTTCTCCTTTGTCTTTCACATCTCTTCTTTTTTCAGGTATTTGTAAGGCCTCCCCAGACAGCCATTTTGCCTTTTTTGCATTTCTTTGTCTTGGGGATGGTTTTGATCACCACCTCCTGTACAATGTTACAAACCTCCATCCATAGTTCTTCAGGCACTCTGTCTACCAGATCTAATCCCTTGAATCTATTGATCACTTCCACTGTACAGTGATAAGGGATTTGATTTAGGTCATACCTGAATGGCCTAGTGGTTTTCCCCACTTTCTTCAATTTAAGTCTGAATTTGTTAATAAGGAGTTTATGATCTGAGCCACAGCCAGCTCCTGGTCTTGTTTTTGCTGACTGTCTAGAGCTTCTCCACATCTTTGGCTACAAAGAATATAATCAATCTCATTTCAGTATTGACCATCTGGTGATGTCCATGTGTAGAGTAGTCTCTTGTGTTGTTGGAAAGTGTATTTGCTATGACCAATGCATTCTCTTGGCAAAACTCTGCTAGCCTTTGCCCTGCCTCATTTTGTACTCCAAGGCCAAGCTTGCCTGTTATTCCGGGTATCTCTAGACTTCATACTTTTGCATTCCAGTGCCCGATAATGAAAAGGAAACCTTTTTGTGGTGTTAGTTCTAAAAGGTCTTGTAGGTCTTCATAGAACCATTCAACTTCAGTTTATTCATCATTAGCAGTTGGGGCATAGACTGACTACTGTGATAGTGAATGGTTTGCCTTGAAAATGAACCTAGATCATTCTGGTTTTTTTGAGATTGCATCCAAGTACTGCATTTCAGATTCTTCTGTTGATTTTGAGGGCCAGTCCATTTCTTCTAAGGGATTCTTGCCCACAGTAGAAGATAAAATGATCATCTGAATTCAATTTACCCATTCCTGTCCATTTTAGTTCGCTGATTCCTAAAATGTCGATGTTCCCTCTTGCCATCTCTTGCTTGACTATGTTCAATTTATCTTGATTCATGGACCTAACATTCCAGGTTCCGATGGAATAATGTTCTTTACAGCATTAAACTTTACTTTCACCACCAGACACATCCACAATTGGCTGGTGTTTCCTCTATGGCTCAGTCTCTTTATTACTTCTGGAGTTATTTCCCCTACTCTTCTCCAGTAGCATATTGAATACCTATTGACCTGGGAGGTTCATCTTTCAGTGTCATATCTTCTTGCATTTTCATGCTGTTCATGGGATTCTCAAGGCACAAATGCTGAAATGTTTTTCCATTCTCTTCTCCAGTGGACCACATTTTGTCAGAAATTTCCACCATGACCTGTCCGTCTTGGGTGGCCCTATACAGCATGGCTCATAGTTTCATTAAGTTACACAAAACTGAGAAAATTAGAGATACCAAGGGAACATTTCATACAAAGATGGGCACAAATAAGGACAGAAATAGTATGGACCTAACAGACGTGGAAGATATCAAGAGGAGGTGGCAGGAATAGACAGAAGAACTATAAAAAAAAAGATCTTAATGATCTGGATAACCACAATGGTGTGATCACTCACCTAGAGCCAGACATTCTAGAGTGTGAAGTCAAGTGAGCCTTAGGAAGCATCACTATGAACAAAGCCAGTGGAGGAGATTGAATTCCAGCTGAGTTATTTCAAATCCTAAATTATGATGTTAAATTGCTGCACTCAATATGCCAGGAAATTTGGAAGATTTAGCAGTGGCCACAGGACTGGAAAAGGTCAGTTTTCATTCCAATCACAAATAAGGGCAATGCCAAAGAATGTTCAAACTAATGCATAATTGCAATCATTTCATATCTTAGCAAGATAATGCTCAAAATCCTTCAAGCTAGGCTCTGAGATGAACAAGTTAGATTTCGAAAAGACAGAGGAACCAGAGATAAAATTGCCAACATCTGTTGGATCATAGAAAAAGCAAGGGAGTTCCATAAAAACACCTACTTCTGCTTCATTGGCTATGTTAAAGCCTTTGACTATGTGGACACAACAAACTGTGGAAAATTCTTAAAGAAATGGGAATATGATCCCACATTACCTGCCTTCTGACAAAACCTGTATGCAGGTCAAGAAACAACAGTTACAATCAGACATGGAAAATGGACTGGTTCAAAATTGAGAAAGGAGTATGTCAAGGTGGTATACTGTCACCCTGCTTATTTAACTTACATGCAGAGGGTATCATGAAAAAAGCTGGGCTGGATGAAGCACAAGCTGGGATCACGATTGCTGGGAGAAATATCAATAACCTTAGATACCACCCTTATGATACTACCAGATGATACCACCCTTATGGCAGAAAGTGAAGAGGAACTAAAGAGCCTCTTGATGAAAATGAAAGAGGAGAGTGAAAAAGCTGGCTTAAAACTCAACATTCAAAAAACGAAGATCATGGCATCTGGTCCCATCACTTCATGGCAAATAGATGGGGAAACAATGGAAACAGTGAGAGACTTTATTTTCTTGGGCTCCAAGATCACTGTGGACAGTGACTGCAGCCGGGAAATTAAAAGAAGTTTGCTCCTTGGAAGAAAAGCTGTGACAAACCTAGACAATGTATGAAAAAGCAGAGACATCACTTTCCCCATAAAGGTCTGTATAGTCAAAGCTATGTTTTTTCCCCTAGTCCATGTACGGAAGTGAGAGATGGACCATAAAGATGGTTTTGTGCCAAAGAATTGATAGCATTTTTGAACTATGGTGCTGGGAAAGACTCTTGAGAGTCTCTTGGACTGCAAGGAGAGCAAAACAGTCAATCCTAAAGGAAATCAACCCTGAATATTCATTAGAAGGACTGATGCTGAAGCTGAAGCTCCAATACTTGGCCACCTGATGTGAAGAATCGAATTATTGGAAAAGACCTTGATCCTGGGAAAGATTGAAGGCAAGAGGAGAAGGGAATGACAGGGAATGAGATGGTTGAATCGTATCACTGATTCAATGGACCTGAGTTTGAGCTAACTCTGGGAGATAGTAAAGGACAGAGAAGCCTGGTGTGCTGCAGTTCATGGGGTCACAAAGAGTCAGACATGACTGAGCAACTGAACAAATGAATGAAGTCAAATGTGATGGAAAGACATGCAGTGAACAAGGTTGTGGGAAAAATGGTGCAGATAGACTTGCTCAATGCAGGGTTGCCACAAACCTTCAATTTGTAGAAAATGTAATATCTTCAAAGTGCAATAAGAGAAGCACAACAAAATGAGGTATGCCTGTATCCTTCCATTTTATATAAGGCACTTGAGCATCCATGGATTTTGGTATCTTCAGGGAGTTGTGGAACCAATCCCTAGTAAACACCACGGGATGATGCATTTATGAAAAAAAAAAAAAAGTGACAGAAAATACACATCAAAACTAATGAGATATCACCTTACATTGATCAGAATGGCCATCATCACAAAATCTACAAATAATTAACGCTAGAGAGGGTGTGGAGAAAAAGGAACTCTCTTGCCCTGTTGATGTGGATGTAAATTGATACAACCACTGTAGAGAACAATGTGGAAGTTCCTTAAAAATCTAAAAATTGAACTGCTGTGTGACCCAGCAATCTCACTACTGGACATACCCCCAGAGAAAAACCATAATTCCCAAAGACATATGCACCGCCATGTTCATTGCAGCACTACGTACAATAGCCAGGATATGGAAAAAACCTAAACAACAGAGGAATGGATAAAGAAGATGTGGTACATATATAAGACAGAACATTCCTCAGCTATAAAAAGGAATGAAAGTGAGTCATCTGTAGAGATGTGGACAGACCTGGAGAATGTCACATAGAAAGAAGTCAGTCAGAAACAGATAAACCAATATTGTATATCAATACATATATGTGTAACCTGAAAAAAAAAAAACTGGTATAGACAATTCTATTTCCAAAGCAGAAATAGAGACACAGACCTAGAGAATGAATGTATGAATACCAAGGGTGAAAGGAGGGGTGGGTGGGATGTGAAATTGGGATTAGCACGTATACACTATTGATACTGTATATAAAATATGCAGCTAATGAGAGTGTACTGTGTAGCACAGGGAACTATCTATTCAATGCTCTGTGGTGACCTAGATAGGAAGGAAATCCAAAAAAGAGGGGATATATGCGTAAGTATAGATGATTCACTTTGCTTTACAGCAGTAACTAACACAACATTGTAAAGCAACTATAGTCCTCTAACAGTTAAAAACAAAAAACTCCTCCCGCAAAAAACAGGTGATGGGCTGGATTTGGCCTGCAGACCAAAGTTTACTGACATTTGCCAGTGGCCCAAGTCCCTTCCCCAAATGTGAATATGCTGCTGATCTGTCTCTCCTGCTTCTGGATGGCAGAAGAGGCAGGGAGGAAAGTAAAGAGAGCTGTGAGGATGAATACAGACCATCTCTCTCCACCACTCCCTCTCCGCCAACAATCCAAGGGAGAATATGAATATCTTCCTTCTAATTTAACATTCTCAAGGAGTCTCAGTTTAAAGGTTAAGTGTCACAAATAATCAATAGCAAATAGTGTCAGAAATGAGTTCGTGTTTTTCAGTTTTTTTTGTTTGTTGTTATTGTTAATAAAAAAGTAAATTGAAATCACCAAGTGGGACAGCTCTCCAAGAGAGCGTGTCGTTCTTTGCTTCCAGAAAAACATTTCCTGTGGGAAATGAATCAATGACTCACACGGAGTCTCTCTAGGGGTCAGAGAGTGAGTTGCTCGTCTCTGAACGTTATCCAGGGACCCTGTGGTTCCAAATAATACGTGTCTAGACACCAAAGACTGAAGACTCATGAGACATCTGGAGTCTGAAGGAGGTGAACAGTGAGGGTGTAGATTCTGATTATCATTGAAATCTAAAGGAATCCAAAAGAAGCTTCTTGCTCAATAATTTGCACTGGCCATAAGAGAGAGGGGTCAACCATTGTTCAGCCTTCATTTTGAGAGCAATGGGAGAGCGATTCACAGTGCAGGTGAAACTGGATCACACAGGCAAGGCAGTGAGAAGCTGAGTGTGTGTGTGGGGGGGGAGGCTGCTGCTACTGGGATCTGAAAAAGTCACACCTGCCTAGTTTGTCTGTTATCAGAAATTCACTGGTGCAACCTGTCCCCCCACAAAGAAGGAGTTCTATGAACACAGCTGCGAAATGGCCTTGTGTAGGTGCAAATAAATCACAAAGGCAGAAGCAGAATGTAAAGAAAGAAAAGGCTTTTCTTAGTGGCAAAGGAATTTATTTGGGATCGCCAGTTCTTCCTTTTTTTTCTTTCCTTTTAAAACATTTTTTTCCCCCAGTTTCTTTAATTCTTCACATGTTCAGGTAAGAAGTGTTTTCCTACTTTGTAAATGGCTCTCTTTTTTCATACCAGAGAAGGATTTTTTTTTTTGTATATACATTTTTTCATTGCCATATGTTTTTCTACATTCTGTGCTCACCCTCTTTCCTCCATGAGCTACCTATTCCTTGTTCAACCACTGTTCATCCTTAATAATTTAGCCCAGATACCACTTCCTCCACCACAAAGTCTTTCGAGACTGTGCCTATGCTGGTCATCATGTTCATGGAATGATAGGATAATTATCTAATTTTGTGAGCTCTTTGTATTCCTTCCCTTTTGTTATACCACATTTTTCACGAGGTTAGCCTTCAGTAGAAAAAATAAGATTTGAAACTAAGGCTCAGAGAGGTTAAATGTGGCCAAAGCCAGAGAGATAGAAAGTGGCAGATGGAGCATTCTGGCCTGAACGCTTTCCTGTTCCCCAAACCACTGCCTCTTCAGATTAACCTACTTTAAAAGTTCAGGAATGCCTGGCCATCTGTGACAGTTCAGTAACAACAGTATTCACTGCTTTCTATGGAGTTTTTCATCTTTCTGCCTATTTTCACTCTTCCAGCCAAGGCAACCATCTGGTTCCTTAGAGAGAAACCCCAGGTAGAGCTGATGGAGCATATTCCCTGGATGCTCCTTGTACTATGCTGGCTTTTTTTCCTGAGCCTTTCTCATGAGAAGGATCTTTCTCCCTGGTGCATGCCCCAAACAACCCATCTCCAAAGGCTAATCCCTCTTATTTGTTCTCCCTCTCCACAAAACCTCAGAAATCAGAGATTCTCTGTTCAGCATCAGGGTGTTCTATCATACAAGCTGTTAATGTAAAAATGTGTGTGTGTGTGTGTACACACACATATACAGTGTATCACTGAAATGGTCTTAGGGGTTGACTGATATTAACAGATGTTCAAGCTGAATTTAGAAAAGGCAGAGGAACCAACATTGCCAACATCCGTTGGATCATCGAGAAAGCAAGAGAGTTCCAGAAAAACATCTACTTCTGCTTTATTGACTATGCCAAAGCCTGTGACTGTGTGGTTCACAACAAACTGTGGAAAACTCTTAAAGAGATGGGAATACCAGACCACCTGACCTACCTCTTGAGAAACTTGCATGCAGGTCAGGAAGCAACAGTTAGGACTGGACATGGCACAACAGACTGGTTCCAAATCGGGAAAGGAGTACGTCAAGACTGCATATTGTCACCCTGCTTATTTAACTTATATGCAGAGTACATCATGAGAAAGGCTGGGCTGGATGAAGCGCAAGCTGGAATCAAGATTGCCAGGAGAAATATCAATAACCTCAGATATGCAGATGACACCACCCTTATGACAGAAAGCGAAGAACTAAAGAGCCTCTTGATAAAAGTCAAAGAAGAGAGTGAAGAAGTTGGCTTAAAACTCAACATTCAGAAAATGAAGATCATGGCATCTGGTCCCATCACTTCATGGCAAATAGATGGGAAAGCAATGGAAACAGTGACAGGCTTTATTTTGCGGGGCTCCAAAATCACTGCAGATGGTGACTGCAGCCATGAAATTAAAAGATGCTTGCTCCTTGGAAGAAAAGCTATGACCTACCTAGACAGCATATTAAAAAGCAGAGACGTTACTTTGTCAACAAAGGTCCATCTAGTCAAAGCTATGGTTTTTCCAGTAGTCATGTATGGATGTGAGAGTTGGACGGTGAAGAAAGCTGTGCACCAAAGAATTGATGCTTTTGAACCGTGGTGTTGGAGAAGACTCTCAAGAGTCCGAGTCCCTTGGACTGCAAGGGGATCCAACCAGTCCACCCTAAAGGAAACCAGTCCTATATATTCATTGGAAGGACTGCTGTTGAAGCTGAAGCTCCAATTCTTTGGCCACCTGATGGGAAGAACTGACTCATTTGAAAAAACCCTGATGCTGGGAAAGATCGAAGGTGGGAGGAGAAGGGGACCACAAAGGATTAGATGGTTGGATGGCATCACCGACTCAATGGACATGAGTTTGAGTAAACTCCAGAAGTTGGGATGGACAGAGAGGCCTAGTATGCTGCAGTCCATGGGGTCACAGAAAGTCAGACACAACTGAGCAACTGAACTGAACTGACTGATATTAAGAGTAGGATTTTAGTCTCTTCCCACATAAAGGGAAGCCACATATAAAGCCCATATTTATTTGTGACTTGCTGGTTTTCCTAGTGTTGTTTGGGAGAATAGAATCATGGTTCATTTTATATACACACAAACCCTTTTGATGTTATTCAGTCTAGAGGACAGCATCATGGAGTTAAGAGTTGCTTGAGTAGGCTGATACTCGGCACAGCTGGAAATTAGACCAACTTGCCCCACCAGACTTTTTGCAATGAGAGAAATGTTCTATATTTGTGTGTCCAAAACAATAGTCACTAGCCCCTGTGGCTACAAAATCCTTGAAATATAGTTAGTGTGATGAAGGGACTGCTATTTTTACGTCTTTTAACTTATTAAAATTAATTTGTTTTAATAACCACATAAGGTTAATGGATACTGTTTTGGACAGAGCAGATTTGCAGCATCTGCTCTCATTATTTCGATACGGGGATTTATATCACTCTTATTCTTGGATGTTTGAATGAAAACAGAAGACATAAGCTTCATTTTGTTTTGTTAACATACCTCTCCATAAATTTCCCACTTGAGAACAACTTTGACAATAATTCTTGGGGTATCTTAAAAGATTGATAAGCTTTTTGAGAGGAAAATAACTTAAAAATATAGGAATTTTCTAGTATAATTCATATATTCCAAATATTTTTTACAAACTTTCTAAAGTTAGGTTATATATATGAGGGGAGCGAATTTATCCTTTATGTGGAAGCTCATCGGAGGCTTAGAAGGCTTAGATCCAGGAACAGAGTCCTGTGTGATGGCTATAGCATGTGCCCTTGGGTAAGTTACTTAGCCCTTCAAACTTCTGGTGCTTTTTTTAAGGATGACAGCAACACCTACCCAAACTATCCCATGGGGTTTCTGGGATTAAATGCTATAAAACAGAAGCAATCATTTTGTAAGATAGGGGATACTTGTTGACATTTGAATTATTATCAACATTGCTTCATGGTCCTTCCAAAGAAATTCAGACTGGGTATCAGTCACAGGAAGGAGAAACTACCTGTCTTCACCTTCTATTATAAAGTAATTCTGAAAAGGAAGACACTGTACTACTTAGCATGGTAGGGCTTGCTTTCATATTAACTCATAGAAATGTTTATGTTTGTGTTACTGGATTCTACAGTTATACAAAGCGATCTTGTCTGGAAAATGAAACCTTAACATATATTCCTTTCTTTGCTGACTAAGGCTTTTCAATGTACAGATTTCCTTTCTCTGCTTTCACAGTAAAAGGATATTCCAGAAAAGCATGATAAGCTCTTTGCTTCATTTCTCATGACTCACCCACTATATTGTTTTGTAATCTCCTGTCCTTTGGCCAAAGTCTCCATGGCAAGTGACATCTGCAATCTGGAAAAGTTAAAGACTGAGGAAGCTTTATTGTTCTCATATATGGAGACAGTAATAATTTCAGAAACTTAACTATTGCTTTGCATTTTGTTTTATTTTTTGAGTTGCTGTGTAAACTACTCTGTCAAGTCAACCCCAAATGACAGCAAATTATCCCAGACAGTAGAGTGATATGCACCTTCCTTGGTGATTCGATAGTAAAGAATCTGCTTACAGTGTAGGAGAGCTGGGTTCAATCCTTGGGCCTGGAAGATCTCCTGCAGAAGGGAATGGCTACCCACTCCAGTATTCTTGCCTTGAGAATTCCATGGACAGAGAAGCCTGGTGGCTACAGTCCATGGGATCTCTAAAAGTTGGACATGATTGAGCGAAAGACTAGTGATCTCTTCAAGAAAATTAGAGATACCAAGGGAACATTTCATGCAAAGATGGGCACAATTAAGGACAGAAATTGTATGGACCTAACAGAAGCAGACAATATTAAGAGGAGGTATCAAGAATACACAGAACTATACAAAAAAGATCTTAATGACCCAGATTATACTGTACTATACCATACCACGATGGTATGATCATTTACCTAGAGACAGACATCCTGGAGTGTGAAGTCAAGTGAGCCTTAGGAAGCGTCACTATGAAAAAGCTAGTGGAGGTGATGGAATTCCAGTTGAGCTATTTCAAATCCTAAAATATGATGCAGTTAAAGTGCTGCACTCAGAATACCATCAAATTTGGAAAACACAGCAGTGGCCACAGGACTGGAAAAGGTCAGTTTTCATTACAAACCCAAAGAAAAGCAATGCCAAAAATGTTCAAACTACCACACAATTGCACTCATTTCACACACTAGCAAAGTGATGCTCAAAATTCTCCAAGCTAGGCTTAAACAGTGCATGAAATGAGAACTTCCAGATGTTCAAGCTGGATTTAGAAAAAGCAGAGGAACCAGATATCAAATTGCCAACATCCACTGGATCATAGAAAAAGCAAGAGAATTCCAGAAAAACATCTACTTCTGCTTCATTGACTACCCTAAGCCCTTTTACTGTGTATATCACAGCAAACTCAAAGAGATGGGAATACCATGTGACATTACCTGCCTTCTGAGACACCTGTATGCAGGTCAAAAGCAACAGTTAGAACCAGACATGGAACAATGGACTGGTTACAAATTGGGGAAGGAGTATGTCAAGGCTATATATTGTCACCTTGCTTATTTAACTTACATGCAGAGTATACATCATGAGAAATGCTGCACTGAATGAAGCACAAGCTGGAATTAAGACTGTTGGGAGAAATATCAATAACCTCAGATATATAAATTACACCACCCTTATGGCAGAAAGTGAAGAGGAACTAAAGAGTCTCTTGATGAAAGTGAAAGAGGAGAGTGAAAGCTGGCTTAAAACTCAACATTCAAGAAACTAAGATCATGGTACCTGGTCCCATCACTTCATGGGAAATAGATGGGGAAAAACTGGAAGCACTGGCAGATTTTATTTTGGGAGTGCTCCAAAATCACTGCAGATGCTGATTGCAGCCATGAAGTTAAAAGAAGCTTGCTCCTTAGAAGAAAAGCTATGACAGAACTAGACAGTGTTATTACAAAGCAGAGATATCATTTTGCCAACAACGATCTCTATAGTCAAAGCTATGGCTTTTTCAGCAGTGAGATATGGATTTGACAGTTGAACTATAAAGAAAGCTGAGTGCTGAAGAATTGATGCTTTTGAACTGTGGTGTTAGAGAAGACTCTTGAGAGTCCCTTGGACTGCAAGGAGATCAAACCAGTCATTCCTAAAGGAAATCAGTCCTATATATTCATTGGAAGGACTGATGCTGAAGCTGAAGCTCCAAAACTTTGGCCACTTGATGTGAAGAACTGACTAATTAGAAAAGACCCTGATGTTGAGAAAGATTGAAGCCAGGAGGAGAAGGGGATGACAGAGGATGAGATGGTTGGATGGCATCACCAACCCGATGGACATAAATTTGAGCAAGCTCCAGAAGTTGGTGAAGGACAGGGAAGCCTGGCTGCAGTCCATGCGGTTGCGAAGTGTCAGACACGAGTGAGTGACTGAACTGAACTGAGCGACTAACACTTATTTTTAATACTTGGAGAATATCTAAGTGAATTTTCAGTTTCTTTTATTCAACCCAAAATACTTTCAATAAAAAAGAAGAATTTAATATGGTCTGTTATTGAAGATTTTTAAATTTAAATTTCCCACATATCTCCTAAATTTGTTTTATATTTTCTAATTTCTAGGCCAAAATCTAAATACTCTTTGACTGACAAATAAATGTAATAGTTTTCAAAACAATTTACTTTGGTTTATATACTTTAATGCATATGAAACAATTGATATATGGCTTATGTTTGTAAGCATTTAATAATGAAAGTGCTATTTCCTTCTGAACAATGAATTAGAGAATCTCTTGGCTATTTGATTTCTGCCATTTTGAGATTATATATTTCATACTTTAACAGTTTAATGAAGCCTGGAGTCTAGGTGTTTTATGAGTTTATCTACAAATATATTTTTAGAATATTATGCCATCCTGTAAAATGTACCATAAATACTTTTAGCTGAAAGCATTTCATTGTAACTTCTCTGAAATGTAGCATCATGTAGCAAATGTAGCAATATGTAGCATCATATTCCAATACGGGTTAAAACAGATGAAGCCACCTTTGAATCATGAAAACATGTTTTACTCTTTAGCGTGTATGTAGTAGATCTAAAGTAGAACACCCATGTAAGACTCTGAGAGCACAAAACAATGTTCTGTCTCCTTTGCAGTTGATTTTCTGCCTCTCAGATATTATGCAAACATGACTAAATGCATATGTGTAAAAATTTGTTGGCAAAAACTCTAGAAACCAGGAAACAAATCTAGAGCCCACTCTCTAGACTGATAAAAGGCAAAATGTAAGGACACTAGTACCATACACGTGGATTTTAACAATTAGCTACTGTATGACTAGAGAAAAATTTGCTGCTTAAAAGTAGCAAATTTCCTTTGGCAACTGTATATCCTTCTACATATACACAGTTCCAGGAGCACACTGCTATGCATTTGCTTTTGGAACTACGTAAAATCAGGGAATAATGTATTGAGTTCACTGGGTAATAGGAATTAAAGTTAGGTAAAATTTGGAAAATTTTGAATTCCAATTCTCAAACAAGACTGAACACAGACCTTTCTACTGTAAAGGCCATGTGTTGACCTTCTTCCGGTTCAGTAAAATCAAAGATGGGAACTGGGGATGCTGCTTGCCTAAGCACAGAGCCAGGTGGCATTTACTAAATTACGGCCGCAATGTCCTAAATTGTACTTTAGAACCTGAATGAGTCAGCATGCCTCTGAAAATACCCCATACCCAGGGACTGGCTAAGTAAACATTAGCAATATCAGATGATTACCAAAAATATTCAGACTCTCAACAATCTCATCAACAATCCAGGCCAGGACACTTGGGAAGGAATGGTTCACAGCTTGCAGGGTTGGTGAGGGAATGAGTTGGCATTAGTCTTCAACTATGAGAGGATGAATCTTATTTTCTTTACACAAAAGACATGTGCCCTTTTATGCCCTTCTGGGGTCATCTAGGGTTTAACCTAGGAGAGATCACCCATTTGTCTCTGGCTTATTTAGAGGCTGGGGTGCCAGTTATTCAAAGGTCTTTGTTTTATGATGGATTCTGATTGACACTATTTCTTTGTTTGACTATTATCTGAGGTGATAGCTCAAAAAAAAAAAAAGTTAAATCTTACATTCAGCCCTGATGACTCAACATTCCACATGTTAGGAATGTAATTTGAGAAAAATAGAATATACAGTCAAGTTAACAGAAATTTGATCTTTTGTTAAATCAAGATGAGATTGCCAGATGAGATAAATGCAAAAATGCAAATACTGTTCTGCTGAATGAAAAGCTTTAATACAAGTATGGCCAGTTTCTCCAAAGTCCTCATTCTAGGAAACTTTCATAAAAGAAGTCCATCTGTCATTACGTGAATTCTAAAACATCTGTTCCATGCAACAGTCGATTGGTGCCTGAGGTCTGTGCTGTATCAGGGTAAACTTCACTGTGATTAAAGTGAAAAAAGCATGGGAATCTCAGAATTCAGAGAGGCCCTATCAAACAATTAATACCACCCTTCTTTTCAAATATATTGCTAAACTCTATGAAAGGATTTGTTGGGAATGGGTGTAATTCACCTCGCACTTCTCGGCCTTACTGTATTTCTGAATAATTTCTCAACTATTGATGAAGATTTAAATATTACATTTCCTTTTCAGAAACTGAGCTATGAAAATATACATTCAAATATAAGACATTAAATAAAATATTCTTAAACTATTTAAAAAGTATATTCTGGAAGCAAGCTTTAAATGTTACTATAGTTATTCCTTTTGAACAGATTTGTGTAAGTTATGTTTTTCCAAAAAAAGTCGAATTGCTCATTCTTTAGAATTAGATAAGGATGCTTTTTAAAAAAGTCTTCTATAAAAAGCATAAGGTAAAATTATAAAACAGTCTCTTGTCAGCCAATCTAACACTTTGCAGCAAACAGCATGGTTTGAGTAAATTCTTCTTCATTTGCTCTGTGTGTGTACTTGAATATCAATGATCTTAGTTTTTTAACATGTTTTTCTTTTATAATGCTTTATTTAAATGGAAAGACCCAACAATAAGCACCCAGTGATTTTAGAGATTAACACTGCACAGTGAGAGGGTTGACGCAAAAAAGATAAAAGCTTGAAAAGAAAAGGAAGAGAGGAAGGGCCCCAAGTACACGGTGGATAGTGTTGCGCTTTTCATTAGAGAAGAAACACGGGTGACACGTCATGCATTTCATGTCAAACTGGGCAAAGGCACTGTTTCAAAATGGCATGTGGTTCATTGGGAATCACTTGACTCCCATTCTGATGCTCAAATTAAGTTTTTTTTTAATTTTTTTATTTTATTAAGGGGGTGGGTGGAATATACCATCCCTTTACAGACCTCCAGGGAAAGGCATGGAGATTTGAGGCTCGAGGATGCTAAACAACCAAATTATATTGTAGGCACAGATTCCATTATTTGACAGTAACCTACATGTCTAGTTTTCTGTGGGAAGTACCTCCCCAGCACTGTACTGTCTGGCCTACTGTTCTGTTCTGATTCAAAAATCTGTTCAACTATGAGATTTCCCTTCTAGACACAGTGAACATTGACCGCCTATACCTGCAGAGGTTGCAACGGGAACACAAATCATTACTTACATCATGCATGGACTTTTCAAAGCACAGTTTTGTGGTTTACTATTCCTAGGAAACTTGTCCAGATATATATTGGAAAGGTTAACTGTCCGTATTCCTGCTTGGTTTGCCAGAGCTGTTTTTCACCTTATGCAAAATGATGTATGTGTGTGTGCTCAGTCGCTCAATCATGTGCGATTCTTTGCGAGTCCGTGGACTGTAGCCCACCAGGCTGATCCTCTGTCCATGGGATTTTCTAGATAAGAATACTGAAGTGGGTTGCCATGCCCTCCTCCAGGGGATCTTCCGAACCCAAGGATCGAGCCCGTATCCTGCATTGGCGGGTAGATTCTTCACCATTGAGTCACTTAGGAAGCCCATGCAAAACCACAGATGGATGTTAATGTTTCAGGGAATAAGATAATCCATTGTGTGAAATAATGTGCTTCTAGTTTTTATGATACAACACCACTCCAGGATCGAATCATTTCATGTTTTACTAATAATGACCATAGGCATGATCACTGTAAGAGTTAATTAATCAAGACATGTAATTTCTTGAGGTCTCAGTTTCTCCATCTGTACAAGGAGGATACTAATGCACTCCTAAAATGTTATGAGGATCAGAGGAGAAAATAGGACTACAGACCCATAGTAGGTACTTATTAATAATAAATGGTAGTCACTCTCATTGGTATTAAGCCTTTACATTGTATAGGACTTTGTCTTTTTGAGAGAGATACAGATGTGAGTGAGTGAAACTCCTTCCCCAGGGAGTAAGGCCTGCAAAGAAGCAAACAATATTGTTCGCAGAATGACTCTCCATTGGGATGGAAATAAATACAGCTCGGCTGCTCTGGATGAAATGCTCCCAATGATTACCATGCTCTTATTTTTCTCTGTGAAAAGAAGTAAGATTACAGCCCTGGGTCAGTTTGACTTAAACCCAGTATCTGGTCATCAGGGCCCAATGCAAAGTACCTTTTAAAAATTAGAATTCTCCATAAGATGGGAACTTTTAATATGGTAGCATTTTTAAAAAAGCTATTTTCATGTACTATTTTGAGCTGTAAAATTGTAACAGTATTGACTATTATGCAATTTAATTAATATTTTCTTTTGATTTGTGCTTATGCCTGGGGATAGTACTGAGAAAGAAAGTACTTTAAAATTATTTTAAAGATCGAATGAATAAAAAACCCAACACAAATGAGCTGTCCTTCCTCAGATTGTGATACTTGGAACAAAAACTGAAACAGTGGATTTTTAACATTGTAAGTGATTCCATTTCTTTCTTCTATTTTTTCCCCCACTGGAGTTATGTTAGTCAAATTCCCATCCTCTCAAGTTTTAAAATAAAACTGATATATGTTTCTCTAAATTTTTGAGAGCTATGCTTTATTGACTTACATGCAAAGTACAGAAATTTCCCAAGTGAACTGGCCAAAATATAAAATAAATTATTTGAACTGAAGGCTAATACTTTACTGTCACCATATGACTTCCTTGGAAGTCATCAGCTGTCAGGTGACTGTAACTGTTGTTCCCAAGGATCAGCCAGTCACTCCCCAGGGTTCAATAGTTCATCACTGCTAAGCATCTACAGTTAGATCTGCTTTTCAAACTTGTCAGGAAAATCTTAAAAGCATCATTTTATTATTAATTTTCTTATTATTTCTCATTGTGGCAATTAAGCGTTAGAAGAGTTCAAAACAGTATATCCAGAAAGGAGAAAAAAAGGCCCATGTTTTAATCTAAGCATGGAGTGGAAATAGTTGATTAAGTCTTGCTTCACGATCCTCATACACCAGGGATCTGGGCTCAGGCTTGATATCAAAGCTCAAACAGAACTTCCCAGCTTTCAGCTATTCTTTACAGAATAGTGCAGAGAAAAAGGACACTGAGAAGCTAAAGTCTTCACCTCTTTAAGGTTCTGTGTCCTTTTGTCTATATGCTTCACATTCTTTCCTCCATCAGCCCCAAAGCTATGTTTCTAATAGGCTTCTAATCTCCCTATCTGGGTCTGGCATTCCACTGAAGTGAACAATTTCCTATTGCTCTCCTGGCTACTGTCTCCCTTTAGAGAAGAAAACATTGATGGTAGGGACAGACATCTTGTATGTGTCTAGTATTTTAGGGAACTTTGCATTTGCTTTGCCTCAGTGTCATCTTCTATAAAATGAGGCAGTGGGTTCTTCAAGTCCTAACTTTGAAGATGGGGGAGGTTTCTGCCTGGACTGCTGAAGCCTGAATGCCTGACTTGAAGCCAGTTTCTAGCACCTGCTACTGTTGTGACCTTGTCCAACGCCTTATCTTTAAAAGCTTCAGTTTTCTCATCTGTGGTATGCATGCGTGCATGCTCAGTCATGTCCGACTCTTTGTGAGCCCACAGACTGTAGCCCACCAGGCTCCACTATCATGAGATTTTCCAGGCAAGAATACTGGAGTGGGTTGCCATGTCCTTCTCCAGGGAATCTTTCTGACTCAGGGATCGAACCCGGCAGGTGGATTCTTTTCCACTTAGCCACCTGGGAACCCCCATCTGTGGTGCACCCCATGGACCGTAGCCCACCAGGCTCCTCTGTCCATGGGATTCTCCAGGCAAGAATATTGGAGTGGGTTGCCATGTCCTCCTCCAGGGGATCTTCCTGACCCAGGGATCGAACCCGCATCCCTTATGTCTCCTGCATTGCAGGTGAGTTCTTTACCACTAGTGCCACCTGGGAAGCCCTCCCATCTATGCTATGAACCTAATAATAATTCCTCGTTCAGAGTGTTGTTATGAAAATTAAATTACACAGACACATTACTAGAAAAGTATCTGGCACATACTAAACGCTCAGTAGCTGTTGTTATTTTAAACTACCTGGTTACTAAAGCTAATCATAATTTCTCATTTGAAATGCCTGGTATAGGAGCAATGTCCACATTCATATATAATTATAGTAAACTTGGGAAAAGTCTGAAGTCAAACATTTTTTACTGTGCCACTCATACTTTCCTGACGATGTAGGTTGGGATAGAGAATGGATTGTTGCAAAGTTAATTTGAGGATTAGCACACAAATGAAACTGCTACTTTCCATTTGGGTAGAAACATGCCATTGCTAGGATATTCTGTAACACCGGTGTAAACTGTGATTGTCTGTTTGTGTGCATACTGGTGGGTCTAATTGTAGGGAAATGAAGAGAGTGATCCACTTTTGAAAGTCACTCTATTACATTTCTGTTTGAATACATTCATCAATATTCCCACCTCAACACTTTATTTGGGGGGAATAAGTTCAAGTGCAGGGTTAATTTGTTTGGCCTCCTTACTGATAAAGAAAGCATGATTAATTTTTGTGTTTACAAGGAGAGAAGTGCAGAAAGCTTTTCCTTCCCTTTGTTATCCCTGTGACAGCTACTGACCTACACCTAGCAATTCTCTGGAACAAAAATATGCAGAAGACAACAGCAATGAGCAGACAGACATGAGGAAAAAGGTACAGGAAGTCAGATTGGGTGGGAAGTGCATTTTACAACGGAGAAGGCACTGGCACCCCTACTCCAGTACTCTTGCCTGGAAAATCCCATGGACGGAGAAGCCTGGTGGGCTACAGTCCATGGGGTCGCTAGGAGTCGGACACGACTGAGCGACTTCACTTTCACTTTTACCTTTCATGCACTGGAGAAGGAAATGGCAACCCACTTCAGTATTCTTGCCTGGAGAATCCCAGGGACGGGGGAGCCTGGTGGGCTGCCGTCTATGGGGTCGCACAGAGTAGGACACAACTGCAGCGACTTAGCAGCAGCAGCATTTTACAAAATGTGAAATGGAGTGGTTTATTTATTTTATTTTTACAACAAAAAAAGGCATTACTTATAGGAACTATAATTTGAGATGGGTCCAGGAACCAAGTAAGACAGAATCATCAGAAGATCTTCAGGTCTTGTCTCCTTTTAACCAAACTTCTCGCTTTGTCTTCACCAGGAAAAGAGCCTACTCATTATTGAATGTGAGTGTATGCTGGGTATAATTCTAAACACATCACCTGCATCATGATTTAACTCTCTTCTTAAAATAATTTTAACAATCCTTTGCTGTGGGCATTCAGTTCCTGTTTTACAGATAAGGTTTAGAAAATTCACAGAATTTTCACATAGCTGATAAATTGAAGATTCAAAGTTTGTACACATTTCTACCTGGCTCTGAAGCTTGTAATCTTAACTGTTGGAGATGATGTCCACGGAATGGGTGATGGTTAATTTTATGTGTCATCTTGCCAAGGCTGCAGTACCCAGATATTTGGTCAAACATTTTTGTAGCTCTTTCTATGAAGATGTTTCTCTACTTTGAGATGACATGAACATTTGATTCAGTAGATACTGAGTAAAGCAGATTGCCTTCCATAAAGTAAGTGGGCCTCATCCAGTCAGTTGAAAGCCTTAGTAGATAGGCTCTGAAGTCCTGAAAGAAAGCATTCTGCCAGTGGACAGCCTCTGACTTGAACTGCAACTTGGCTTTCCCCTGGCTCTCAGCTTGCTGGCCCACTTGCAGAGTTCAGTTTTGCAGCTTCCATAATCACGTGAGCCAATTCCTTAAAATAAAATCTCTCTGTTCATACACATCCGATTGGTTCTGTTTCTCTGGAGAATCCTGACTAATGTAGGATGCTTCCTCTCTTTGTTTGGGTGAGCTGGCTGAGAGATGAGCCAGAGCCTGGTTTGCCTGGTGCGTCTTTGTAGGTCAGGGGACCCAGGTGGACAGGAAGGGCCTCCGTGAGCTTTCTCAAGGTGTTGGCACAGTGGGTAAGAGCAGATGAATCTCATTTTCTCCAGTGCATGACAATACTTCTGATTCCCTGGTTTACTGGCATAAAATGGGCTCCACTATTTATTTAGTATTTAGTAAAGCCATTCCAGTTTATTTTGGGAATATATTCAGAAATTAGTCTGCAGTTAGTATATGTGTAAAAATAAATATAAACACATATATGATCTCTCTCTCTCTATATATATATGTATATATATATACATATACATGCTAAGTACTATGATAAGTCTTCTATATCCAAAAATATGTTATCTTTTTTCCTTTCAAAAACAACTCTAAGAAACAAATTTGGTGATCCTTTTCAGATGAGGATACTAAGACTCAATGGTAATTAATAACTTGCATTGGGTAAGTGAAGGAGCTGGTTTTTAACTCAGATCTGTTCTGATTTCTAACCATATCTTTTAAACAACTATAATTAACACCTCTTTTATACATTATGTGCTTCTGAAAGTAAGTACAACAATCTAAAGTATGAAAACTGAATAGATACTAGTTTACTTTCAGAGCTTAAAGTAAGTATGATATTCCTAAATAAGTCTCTACTATTAGAATAATCTTTGGTGACTTACTTTTCTTAAACAGTTGAATAAACAGTTGACCTGATTTAGTACAATAGCTATCTAATGCTATTTTAGCATAATGATCTTATGTCTATTCAATCATACTGGATTTATAAAGTTTGCAGTTCCTAATGTTATTATTTTTATTTATTAACATTCAGAAGGATGCGAAAAAACAAACTCAGTTATACAAAAATCAATGTTTCAAACCTAAAATGTTTGGTGAGTGAAAAAGTATCCCTCCATTGGAAAATCAAAAATGGTTTTTCATTTATCAGTTGATCTACCTACTTCCAAAGGGGATGTTACTATACAGTAAAGTATGATGATTTTTTGTGTGAGATTAATTTATGAAAGTGAAGGATTATCTGCTTTGCATAATATCCATTTTATTTGTTCTGTTTCCTGTCACAAATGATCTTTTAGGCTCTGGAATTTAGTTTAGTCAGTCTATGGTTCATTACAAAAGTCCACTGATAAAAGTTAAAATTAGTGAAGGAACAGAAGCAAAATGTAGAACATTTTGTAAGGACTCCTTGATACCTTCCAAATCATGAGAGTATATTTTTATAAGCTGTGTTTCATGTGCCATTCTGTGAGGAAACCAATGCTAGCCTCAGAAGCATCTACCAACATAAACGAGACTGCCGTGTTTGAAAATGCATGGCTTAACATAGTATAGCCACTAATATTTAGCTCCAACTCTGGAAGGCAGTATTATCTCTCTAGCTTATGAAATTAGTATGGCTGACCAAACTGAGTCCAAAAAAATTAGATGAGGTTTAAAGAAGTCAGACTGCGGTGGGCAGATAACTTTAGTAGAAGTCTAAAATAGAATCAAGAACATTGGAGCTGTTCTACTTCTGAACATGGAGATGTTTTGCCAAGACATGTGTCATCATCGCTATAATGAGTGCATTAGAAACTGGGAAAAGTGTTGGAAGGTCCCCTCAGTGAGGTGGCCACCAAGGGGGGTTCTTCTCTGTGATGCTTACCCCAGGTAACCAGGGTACTATCAAATTTAGCTCATAAGTGATTCAAAGAAGTATGAAGAGGAAATATTCCAAAACCAGAGAAAACAGCATAAGTTTCAGTACAGTCTTGGCTGATTTGCAATAAGTCTTGACTTCTTTTTCCATCCTTCCCTCCCCTCCAGAGCTAAAAAAGTTCAATTCAAAATAAAGAGCTCACTATGAGTACCTACATTGATCCAATTATCTGCTAATTGTTTGAGCCTGGTTAATTCAGTGGATAAGGTTCAAAAACATGGGGTTGAGTTAAACATAATAGCAACTTTATATTTACAACATTTTGTAAGATCAGAGAAACAACTGGATCAAAATGTTTTAATTAATTTAAAGTTTAAGTGGATTTTAATATTACAGATGTTTTTTGTAATTTCGGCAAGTTTATTTGAATGGTACAAAGTTACTAGACGAGAGTTTTTGGAAGAAGAATGTGCTTAAGTGATACCAAATGATTAAGCCTGTTCAGTTACCAGTTGGCCTGTGGCACAGGCTTTGGAGCTTTATGGGGGAAATAAGCCTGGCCCACATTTGGTGGATTTCTGCAGAACTTACCCGCATCTTCTTTCTGCTAAAAAATAAGACGACTATTGGAAAAAATGAAAAAAGACACATCCTCTTCGCTACATCATTCAAAGAGTAAAATGAATGTGATTGTAGGCAACAGGATGTGGGTGTCTGACTCACAATGTAAGCTGGCCGCATGATGCGATGCTGACATCAGCAGCTGCAGGGACATTTTCTTGGGTTTCACACCAGCAGCTGAGCCCGCTCCCTCGAGTCGCATCGCACATTGCATCCTGCACGTCTCTGTGGCTCCGCGTCGCTCTCAGGGCCCTGCTGTCCACCGTGTCTTAGGGCAAAGCTGACATTGCCCAACATCCCTACCTCTCTCCCTCTGTGACCTGCCTCTTCCGCTACACCTTTTCACAGCTGTCCTGCTCCAGGCTGCCCGGAAGAGCAGCAGATGGCGGGGAGAGCGGAACTAACCATCCATCTATTACACCCGAGAGATAAGGGCAGCCTTTTTTCCCTTCCTTGTTCCAACCTGTTTCATCATGATGGAAAGATGTTGCTCCCTGAAGCACAGATGAGGCTGGAAGATGTACTATGTGCTCTCTTCCATCCTGCGGAACCCCATCTCGCTCTCCGTGAGACCCCCGCAGTGCAGATTCAGTTCTTTAGGTGACACAGGTCATGTTCTGCCTCTTATAATTACTGTTTGTGTGCAAACCTTATTCCTCCTTTTTGACACGGGAGCATGACCCCCTAATCTTTTTATCGTCTATGGCAGCTATAAGAGGACCTCAAAATAAATATTTGTTTAACTGAAAACACTTTAGAAGCATTTGAATTGGAAATAATAGGTGCATTAACCCAACAACAATGTACTGAATGGCTTCTATGTTCTAAGCACTGTTCTAGTTCTAAGTGTCATGAAAGTGAATAATGTTAAGTTCTTGGTCTCAGTTAAATCACATATGAGAGAGAGAGAGAGAGACAAAGAGAGAAACAGAGGGGAGTAGGGGCGAGAGGGAAGGAGGGAGGACAGACAGAAACAGAGAGGGAGGGAGAGCTCACAAGGGGTGGTGGAGTACAGAACAGAAAGGAACCAAGTCTGCCTGGGACGATTGGTCAAGGCTTCCAGCAAAGGACTAGTTGATCCGAGTGCTGAAGGATGGGTGATGTTCAACAAGAAGAAAGAGGCAAAGTGAGCATTCCTTGCAAAACCACAGTCATGGAAGTAATGTCTTAATAGGAGACTGAGGAAAAGCTCAGAGTGACTGAAGCATTGAGAAGAGTAGGGAAGGAACGGCGCGAGAGGAGGGGATATTTACGGCCAATTGCTACATCGCAAATAGCAGCCAACTTAGTGACTTAAAACGACACATGTTTATTGTCTCAAGGTTTCTGTGGGTTAAACTGAGTTCTCTGCTCAGGGTCTTACAGGCTGAAATTGCAAAGTTGCCTGGGTCTATGATCTCCTCTGAGGCTGTTTCCAGTTTGGGGCTATTGCAAATAAAAGCCGCTATGTACTACATTCTTAAATATATCCATTTTTATGTGTACATATACTTTTCTTGGATAAACATATAGAAGTGAGATTGCCGAGTCAAAGGGCAAGTGTATATTTAAATTTGCTAGAAACTGCCAAACTTCTTCCAAAGTGTTCACAGCATTTTATACTCTCATCAACAACTTATGAGTTACAGTTGCACTACATCCTTTCCAACACTTGGTGTTGCCAGTCTTAATTTCAGCCATTCTGATGAGTGTGTACTAGTGTCTCACTCTAGTTTCCATTTGTATTTCCTGGATGACTAATGACATTGGGTAACAATATTTAGATGTGGAATAACATTGCTTAAGTGAATAGGCTGAACTGCCCCTGGTTCAAATCCTTGCTCTACTCTTCCCTGGCAAGATTCTTATTTTATTTTTTAAATTGAAATATAGTTGATTTACAATGTTGTGTTAGTTTCTGGTGTACAGCAAAGAGATTCAGTTATACACACACACATATTTCATATTCTTTTCCATTATAGATTATTAATGATACTGAAAATAGTTCCCTGTGCTGTACAGTCAGACCTTGTTGTTTATCTATTTTACATATAGTAGCTTGTACCTGCTAATCTCAAACTTCTAGTTTTATCCCTCCCTACCCCACTCAGCTTTGGTAACCATAAGTTTGTTTTCTATGTCTGTGACTCTGTTTCTGTTTTGTAAATAATGATTTGTATTATATTTCAGATTCCACATATAAGTGATATAATATGATATTTGTCTTTGTCTGACTTACCTCACTTAGTATGATAATCTCTAGGTCCACCCATATTGCAAATGGCATTATTTCATTATTTTATATGGCTGAGTAGTATTCCATTGTATATATGTATCATATTTTCTTTATCCAGTCTTATGTCAATGGATGTTAAGTTGCTTCCATGTCTGGGCTATTGTAAATAGTGCTGCTATGAACACTTGGGTGCATGCATCTTTTCAAACTAGACTTTTCTCTGGATAAATGTGCCTTGCAAGATTCTTGACTTCTTTGCAAAAGAAATAAAATTATAGTATCTTCTTCATGGAGTTGTTGGATAGATTAAGTGAGATAATACCCATAGAGTTCTTAGCAAATTACATGGCCCAATAAAGAGTAGTTTTACTATTCATAAAGACTATTTAATGAACTAGGGTCATTGACACACAACTAGTCAAGTAGGTGATTTACTGTTATTTTTAAGTGAAAGGAATTAAGGGAAGGAATCTCTTATACACACGAAGACTGAAATTTCAAATACTCCTTTCTCATCTCAACAGATGGCATAACCCAGCCCCTCTCCATACCAGAACATCCTGGACTGATCTGACTTGACTACATGTCTTGGCCCACTTCCCCGTGATGAACAGATGTGGATTCCAGGGCTACAGCTCCCTTTATATATTTACCCTAATGTTTCTGCAGAAACACACTGCCAGGGCCATCCATTGCTCTCCTTTCTCTTCCCCATCTCTACTTCCCTCTTTTCATTATTTTCAACATACACAAAGTAAAAGATTTTTAAAACTGAGGGAAAGGAAAGCAAACATGATTCTTGGTAGTATCTATTTTGGAGGTGGGAGTGAGGGAGGTATAACCTTTTGGGGGGAAAAAAAAAAAGAAAGAAAGATGAGCTCTTTCTTCTCAAATGTCTACTTGGTTAAATTCACTGGCATTTCCATAGGGGTAACATACATCTCCCTGCCTCCACTCCCCAACAGGATGTGGGGTGTATCAGACCTCCCAGGAATTTGGAAGAGGGAGTGAATAATTTAAAAAATCTCCCAGATGATTTTGATGTCCTCCTGTTCCCACCTCCTATGTCTTACTGAGACCCACTTGTTGCAACTAGAAGAGAGGAGGTGAAGGACAGAGCCAGAAACTGTCCAGAAATGTGAAAAGAGGATTGAAAGCAAGTGGCCAGGGAAACGGGAGCAAAGCCAGGCATAGGAGGCTCCTGTGCATTCAAAGGGAGTAGGAGTATCAACATTATGAAATGTTTCAGAGAAGTGAAACAGGATGAGGAATAAAAACAGGTCACTAGAGTCGGAAGTTGAGGTCATAGGCAATGCTTCTCAAAGGTGCCTTTGTGTATATTGTTGGGGGCAAGTGGAAGGGATGAAAGCTAAATTTTATTGGATTAAAGAGTAAGAGGAAGGTAAGTAAATTCCTACTTCTTCTTCAAGAAATGGTTGAAAAAATGGGAGGTGAGAAGAGAAAAAAAAGACTACCAAAAGAAAAAAAGCTGACATAATTGTGGGCAAGTTATTCCTCTGGGCTTCAGTTTCTTTCTCTATAAAATGGGGATAATAGTACATATCACGTGGGATTCTGTGAGAATTAAATGAAGATAGCATATGCCTACAACAGTTTTGGGAACATGGAAATACTCAAAAAATGTCAACTAACTCATTAGATTATTGAAGGAGAAATAGAGCAACTCTTTTCTTCTTATCCCAAAGTCTCGGGATGATCAAATCTGCCCTTTTCCATGGTCATTGCCTGGTGTTCCATTTAGGTGCCTCCATCAGATGTCTCCATTCCTTGGTGGCTCAGAAGGTAAAGCGTCTGCCTACAATGTGGGAGACCTGGGTTCAATCCCTGGGACAGAAAGATCTCCTGGAGAAGGAAATGGCAACCCACTCCAGGATTCTTGCCTGGAAAATGCCATGGACAAAGGAGCCTGGTGGGCTACAGTCCATAGGGTTGCAAAGAGTTGGACACGACTGAGCAACTTCGCTTTCACTGTCACCAGATTTCAGACACACTATACCCCTAATTCAATTTCCAATTGCTTCTCAGCTCAGCAGAGCCACAGGAAAATTCTTTAATCTTTGAAAGGACTTTTTTTTTTTCCTCCCATCAAGTAGGTACAAGACTAGGATGACAAAAAACACAACCAGTGGGGAAGTAACAAGAAATCTGAAAAGAAATGGTATTAGTTCTCATTGACCTTCATTTCAAAATAAATTGAAACCAGCCCTCAGCATTTCAAGTTTTTCCCTTTTCCCTCCTTTTCATCCCTTGTCTACCTAACTCTCTCTCCCCTTCTTGTTTTACAAAGTTTCCCAATAACTCTACTTTATTACCTTTTTTTTTTTTTTTAATCTAGGGGCTTAGCTTCTTCGGCACTCCCTTCCCTTTAAAAACACCACATGCATAGTCTGGTTTATCCTATATTTGATGTGGGGGACTGGGGGAGTGAGAGAAGAACAAGTAAACACAGGTATTACAATGGAAGAGGGCTTCCCTGGTGGCTCAGCAGTAAAGAATCCACCTACCAGGGTAGAAGATGCAAGAGACACGGGTTCAATTCCTGGGTTGGGAAGATCCCCTGGAGGAGGAAATGGCAACTCACTCCAGTATTCTTGCCTGGAGAATCCCATGGACAGAGGAGCCTGGCAGGCTACAGTCCATGGGGTCGCAAAGAGTCAGACACGACTGAAGCAACTCAGCACACACACACATAATGGAAGAAGACAGTGTGGTATTTTCATAACAGGAGAGCTGAACCCCCAGGTGCAATACTTGCTAGATGAGGACATGAGTTCGTTTGTGCTTTCATTTCTTAATTGTTAAACATTATTAAAATGAGGCCCATAACATGACGTATCTCATGGGGTTTAGTGAGACATAAATGAAATTACATGCAAGAGCCCCTGCCCCTGGTAGTGTGAGACCTGTATATTCATACCAGCCACTTTCCTCCCCAGGACTAAGAAGTGTAATTTATACAGTAGAGAATAACTTGGCTGCATCGACCCCAAAGTGGCTCCTGCCTCATGAAGAAAAAAAAAAAGCACTAGTATTTTTTTCTGGCAGGAGTCATTGAAGGGGAATAAATCTATTTCAAATAATGGTGAATAGAACCTTTGAGACTGCTATAACATCCTGTTGTAAAGTGTGCATTTATATAAATGAAAGTAGAGTTTACCAATGCTGAAATGTAAATGAAACATAAAGAAAGCACGTACTCACCTAGAAATGGAAGGCCAGGGGCGGGTGTTAAATCTTAAACGGTAGCCCCCTTGGGTTCATATACTGTGAATTCTATATTCTATATAGTTGAAGTGGGAATTTTTCTGTATTTCTTAGAGGTCCATAACGTGGGCTAGTTAACTGCTTTTATTTTGTTTTGCCTTGAGTGTACAAAAGCCGTAATGTGTATAGTAAACAGTGCTTTTGCTGTGCCAATATTGTTGTATCAACACCCTTGCTCTGACACCTGCTGCTGACTTGCCTCAGAGGTGGGGCGTTCCACCCCCATTTGAAAACAGGAGGGGGACGAGGTTTCACAACAGAGCTACCTGCTCCAGCTGGTCCTCTTACCACGACATGAGTCTACCTGAAGAACTGCTCGCTTACTGTGTTTTTCTAATGATGGGATTTCCAAAATGGGAAGTGACAGGACTGGACATGAAAACTGACTTCAGACTCCCTGCCCAGGCCTCTGTAGCCACTAATTCTGAAAAAGTCATGGTCACATCCATTGTGGACAAACACCTATGCCAGCCTTCATCAGGAGAGCTTTTGTTCCAAAGGCATACCTGCCCCTAGCTGGTCATGCCTTTCTACTCAAGGGCATAGCTATATTCATTAACTAAAACCAATTAGTTAGTACTGATTTTGGTCATTGTGTTTGGCTATGTTGGCTTGTTTTTATACTTGCATGGACTTTTAAGACACGGGAAAAGCGGATAAACGTTCTTGCTGCTGTATTCTATGATGTGGAAACAAGAAATGTCAGCTTGAGTCCACTCAGGGCAGTTTTCCCATATCTCGTGAGTCACTTCTTTTATCAAAGCAAAAATCATATTGTTGACCATTCTATCCAGAGTAAACCCAGAATCCTTACAAGCTAGAGGAATGTTTCAGTGAGAAATTGATTATGCTTGGGCCTAGGTGACCAAAGGCAGATAGCTCCTATTTTGTTGCTCAGTCGCTAAGTTGTGTTGGACTCTCTGTGGCCCCATGGACTGCAGCAGGTCAGGTTCCCTGTCCTCCACGATCTCTGGGAGTTTGTGCAAGTTCATGTTCATTGAGTCGGTGATGCTATCCAACAATTTCATCCTCTGTCGTCCCTTTCTCCTCCTGCCCTCAATCTTTCCCAGCATCAGGGTCTTTTCCAATGAGTTGGCTCTTGGCATCAGGTGGCCAAAGTATTGAGCTTCAGCTTTAGCATCAGTCTTTCCAATGAGTATAATCTATTGTTCCTATGGAGATGAATTACAGTCCTACAGTTCCTATAGAGATGAATTTTCACCAAGAAGGAATCTTGAGCTCAGGATGATAGCTCTGAGTAATTCTACTGGTTATGTGAAAGGAGTGTGTACATATTCTGTTGATCAGGCAACTTCTAGCTCATGGTAAAATACACATTTAAAAATTAAAAGATTTCCCTGTATGATAGCAATTTTAGGTGTCAACTTGATTGGGCTAAAGGATGATGAGATATCTGGCACAACATTATTTCTAAATCATCATTTAGCACTTCAGTTGTGGGGGATTTCTCTTCATTTTCATCTGTAAACATTGGCCTCTAAACTCTGCAGTTTGTGAAACATCAGCTTATTTGCTTTCCTTGATACTTATCTGACCACTGTTCACAAAATTCTCCTGTCAGTACAGTAAAAGAATATCTTGATATTTTAAAAAAATAAAACATTTTCTCTAGGTGCTTCTGGAGGGTGTTTCTGGAAGATATTGGCATACAAATCAGTAGACTGAGTAGAGAAGATCACCCCCACCACTGTGGTTAGGCATCATCCAAACCACTGACGGCCTGAGTAGAACAAAAAGGCAGAGAAAGGGAAAATGTGTTCTCTACCTGACCTGGGACATCCATTGTCTAATGCCCTTGGACATTAGTGCTCCTGGTTCTCGGGTCGTGGGGCCCAGACAGTGGTTTCACCTTGGCTCCAGTTCTTAAGCCTTTGGGTTTGGATGGGATTGACACAACTGGCTTTCCTTGGCCTCTAGTTTGCAGAAAGCAAGTCATGGGACTTTTCAGCCTCCATAACCATGTGAACCATATCTCTACACATCTATATACTTTTTCTATATATTGATATATTCCATTGGTGCTGTTTCTCTGAAAAACATAATAAACCATGCAAGTGAAAGATTTGCTTCTTCTGCACTGAGGCATCAAGGGCTGTCCTGCAAAGAATCCCTGGTACTTGAATGGTGATCAGTTTCCCAGGTCACTCATTTCAGTTCAGTCGCTCAGTCATGTCTGACTCTTTGTGACCCCATGGACTGAAGCACGTCAGGCTTCCCTGTCCATCACCAACTCCCAGAACTTGCTCAAATTCATGTTCATTGAGTCGGTGATGCCATCCAATCATCTCATCCTCTGTCGTCCCTTTCTCCTCCTGCCTTCAATCTTTCCCAGCATCAGGATCTTTTCCAAGAAGTCAGTTCTTCACATCAGGTGGCCAGAGTATTGGAGTTTCAGCTTCAGCATCAGTCCTTTCAATAAATATTCAGGACTGATTTCCTTTAGGATTGATTGGTTTGATCTCCTTGCAGTCCAAGGGACTCTCAAGAGTCTTTTCCAACATCACAGTTCAAAACCATCAATTCTTCAGTGCTCAGCTTTCTTTATAGTCCAACTCTCACATCTGTACATGGCAACTGGAAAAACCATAGCTTTGACTAGATGAACCTTTGTCCACAAAATAATGTCTCTGCTCTTTAATATGCTATCTAGGTTGGTCATAGCTTTTCTTCCAAGGAGCAAGCATCTTTTAATTTCATGACTGCTGTCACCATCTGCAGTGATTTTGGAGCCCAAGAAAATAGTCTGTCACTGTTTCCATTGTTTCCCCATCTATTTGCCAAGAAGAAATGGCACCAGATGTCATGATCTTCATTTTATGAATGTTGAGTTTTAAGCCAGCTTTTTTACTTGCCTCTTTCACTTTCATCAAGAGACTCTTTAGTTCCTCTTCACTTTCTGCCATAAGGGTGGTATCATCTGCATATCTTGAGGTTCTCCTGGCAATCTTGATTCCAGCTTGTGCTTTATCCAGCCTGGTATTTTGTATGAAGTACTCTGCATATAAGTTAAATAAGCAGGGTGACAATATACAGCCTTGATGTACTCCTTTCCCAATTTGGAACTAGTCTGTTGTTCCATGTCCGGTCCTAACTGTTGCTTCTTGACCTGCATACAGATTTCTCAGGAGGCAGGTAAGGTGGTCATCTCTTTAAGAATTTTCCACAGTTTGTTGTGATCTACATAGTCAAAGGCTTTGGCATAGTCAATAAAGCAAAAGTAGATGCTTTTTTGGAATTCTCTTCTTTTTCGATGATCCAACGGATGTTGGCAATTTGATCTCTGGTTCCTCTGCCTTTTCTAAATCCAGCTTGGACACCTGGAAGTTCATGGTTCACGTACTGTTGAAGCCTGGCTTGGAGAATTTTGAGCATTACTTTGCTAACGTGTGAGATGAGTGCAACTGTGTGGTAGTTTGAGCATTCTTTGGCATTCCACTTGTTTGGGATTGGAGGGAAAACTGACCTTTTCGAGTCCTGTGGCCACTGCTGAGTTTTCCAGATTTGCTGGCATATTGAGTTCAACACTTTAAGAGCATCATCTTTTAGGACTTGAAATAGCTCAACTGGAATTCCATCACCTCCACTAGATTTGTTCGTAGTGATGCTTCCTAGGGCCCATTTGACTTTGTATTCCAGCGTGTCTGGCTTTAGGTCAGTGATCACACCATCCTGGTTATCTGGGTCATGAAGATCTTTTCTGTATAGTTCTGTGTATTCTTGCCACCTCTTCTTAATCTCTTCTGCTTCTGTTAGGTCCATACCATTTCTGTCTTTATTGTGCCCATTTTTGCATGAAATGTTCCCTTAGTATCTCTAATTTTCTTGAAGAGAAAGAACCTGCCTGCTAATGCAGGAGACATAAGAGACTTGGGTTTCATCCCTAGGTCAGGAAGGTCCCCTGGAGTAGGAAATGGCAACCCATTTCAGTATGCTTGCCCAGAGAATTCCATGGACAGAGGAACCTGGTGGGCTATAGTCAAGTGAGCCTTGGGAAGCATCATTATGAACAAAGCTGCTTTTCAGTTTCTACAGAAAGATGGAATTCATCCTCTCTTTCAGCTTGAGAGTCAGGACACATCTGTCTTCAGAGGCAAGCATCAGTAATGGAAAGGACATATGACTTAGTTTAAATTTTCCATCTGGCTCTTCATGGCTGTGTGACCTCAAGGATGATATTTAACCCCACTACCTCTTTTTTTCTCAATCAATAATACTGGCTTGTAAAGGTTATTTTGAATTGTTGATGAAATATTAGAAAGTGCTTGGCATGGTATTGGCTTATAGTTAGTCACATTTCTCTCCACATCCTAGTTTCCATTCCTTCCTGACCCTCCTTTTAATTCTGAAAATGTTTGTCAAGGGGAAGAAGTCATTTTCCATAGTCAAGCTTTTGAAGATTATTCTTAGGCTGGCAGCGATTGTGAAGCATTGTGAAAAGTTGTGGTTAGTGCCATGATTAATTAATTACCTTATCCTAAAACCTCATGGGATATAGTGAAGAACAGGGAAGCCTGACTTGTTGTAGTCCATGGGGTCTCAGAGTCGGACATGACTTAGCAACTGAACAGCAACAACAACAAAAACTTCTTCCACTGGAGCACTTAGAACACTGCCTTCTAACTGTATGGATGCTTCATCTGGTTTCTCTGTTAGACTTAACACATCTTGAGAGAAATTCTGTGTCTATAGCAAATAGCATAGTCCAAGAACATGATAGGCATAGAAGAAATAATTCAAATAAATGGACAACTTAGATGAGGTCAGTTCCTATGCCTTTTGTATTATTGTTACTTCTGATAAAGTAACAATCATGGTGTGGTATTAAATGACAATATGGACTGCTCTTCATTAGTTAGGATGTATGAAGTTGGCACAGAGGAATCTTGTACATACAGTAAGTTCTTCATTGAGACAGAGGAAAAGGATGAAAACAACATGCTCTGAATTGTAATAATTAGAAGAGGGAAGGGGCTAGGGAATTAACCGGAGACCTTCAGGGATCTTTAGAGAGTCTTCTCTATTTATTTATAGACATTTCAGGGACATTTCCTTATGGAAGGTTTGATTTTCATTAATAAAATTCAAGGCAACATTAGCTTTATTTTAAATACTGAAACTATATTTTAAATACTGGAACCATATCATTTATAGTGAGGTATGATGTCATCCTTGCTGAGTCCAGCTACAATTCCTGATGCTTTCGGATCTTTGACAGACCCATGAAGATGCTTCCTCCCCACTGGCTATTACATGTAGTCTCAGTCTCATAACACAAAGAGCTAAAATCTTTTCACATTTCATAGTAGATTACCACTTGGATTCTGATGCAATATATTGTATAAATTATTGAGAGGAATCGGGTATAATTTAACTTTGCAAATTAAAATTCAGATACAACTAGGTATCCTTATAAAAATGTGTAGGAGGGAATGGTATTAGATCCTATTTTCAGTTTATTGTAACGGTCCTAAAAGTTCATCTCTTTGAGTGGATCAACAGCAAATGCTAAGAGAGAGAAAGGGGAAAGTTGGCATGTTTGACAGAGTTGGAATTATTATCCTGTGATCCTATAAAGGAGGGCTGGAAGCTGACCAAGAATTGAGAGACGAAGCGTGGAGACCCTGCCTGCAAAGCTGACAGGTTCCTTTGCCTGCATGATACAATTTAAATCCTTTCATTTTATGATTATGATTATTTTTTATTTTTAGCAGGCTTTGTTCAGTGCCCTAAAACCTTATGATAGCTCCTTATTCTTATTCAACAAAAGGCACATTTCCCCACTTGATTCTATTCTTGCATGCCTCCTGGAGAAATTAATGGAGAAAACAGCACTTTTTTATCAAACAATATGCCAATTTTCAAAAGCACATGCCATCCACCAAACCTTACTGAATAACAAAGACTCCTGTCGAACAGTTTGCACTGTCATTCTTTTGCATCCAGGCTGCACACAATGCTCTGATTGAGGGCAGGACAACTGGACGCCAATGATCACCTGAGAGTGCTATTCAGTGTATGCAAATTCTCTCCCAGTATTCTGAGTAAAGCCCTCTGGGAGGGTAGTACTGTGACAAAGCATATTTGAAAGAGGATGGTCAACCATGGATATTACCGTGCACATATGGCCACACAAGGCTTGACTATATAATGCTTTTTCCTGAAAAATAAGTTGGCAGCCATATAGAATTTGTTGTTAATATTTGATGCCGGGAGGAGCTGCTATCCAGTCTGGAATGAGTGAGGAGTGAGTCTGGGCACATTTTTTTTTTTTTTTCACGGCTATTGTCCTGTCTGTAACCAATGCAGAACTGACATTCAGGAGATGTAGCAGTAGAGACTCTGCAGTAGCAGCCCTGGGAAGCTTGGTCCATTCTTCACTGACTGCACAGCAAACACTATTAAAGGCAGGGGAAGCCATTTGTTCATGAATATACATTTGATATGTATAAATGCTTTGTGCCATGAATATTTATCTCTTTCATGGATTGCAGCTGCTGTGTATTGAAAACTATTAACAGGTTGGAAACTGTCCTTTAGAAACCTATGCCTGCCATTTGTGTGCAAAATCATGTCTGGAAATTTATCTTTTCCCACTCTCTCTTTTGTGGGAAAGATAGAATACTACTGGGGCTTAAAGTGAAGTTGGTCCCTTAGTAGACAGAGAATTTGGTAAAAATGGAAGACTGCTTTCTTGAGTGAAAGTGAGTCAGTTGTGTCCGACTCTTTGCAAGCCCATGGACTATATAGTCCATGGAATTCTCCAGGCCAGAATACTGGAGTGGCTAGCGTTTCCCTTCTCCAGGGGATCTTCCCAACGCAGGGATTGAACCCTGGTCTCTTGCATTGCAGGCAGATTCTTTACAAGCTGATCCATATATATATATATATTGCTTTTCCAACTTAAATCATTTATGTAATTTTATAACCAAGGGAGATTTTGTTTATCAACTGGCATTTGGGTTTTGATGAATATTCCATTGGTAACAGAGGTGAAATCATCAGATATTAAATAGTGTACAACTGTGAGGGTGAGGAATGTCACATGATTTCTATTACTAAGATGGGATTCTTAGGCCTGTGGAACTCGGGGAATTTAGTCCGGGATGTACAGTTTTTCAGACTCTGATGTTATACTCCCTCATGAGCTCTATAATCTAGTCACTTTTCTTTAAAAAAATTTTTGTTTAATTGGAGGATAATTGCCTTACAATGTTGTGTTGATTTCTGCTCTACAACAAGGAGAATCAGATCTAGCCACACCTAACTCTTCTACATTTCTCAAACAACAAACCAAGCTCTCTCATGCCTCAGGGCATTTGTTAATTCCATTCCTATTGTCTGAAACATTTTTCTCTCCTATAATTCTGATCTTTACAGGATCTCCTCTTAGCCCCTTTCTCTTCAAGAATCAGTGGAAGCACTTGTATTTTGTGATACAAATTTTCCATGACCTGAGGTGGTTGTTGTTCAGTTGCTAAGTCTTGTCTGACTCTTTGTAACCTCATGGATTGTAGCACACCAGGCTTCCCTGTCCTCTGTCTCCTGGAGTTTGCTCAAATTCATGTCCATTGAGTCAGTAATGCTTTCTAACCATCTCATCCTCTGATGCCCCCTTCTCCTTTTGCCTTCAATTTTACCAGCATCAGGGTCTTTTACAATGAGCTAGTTCTTTGCATCAAGTGGCCAAAGTATTGGAGCTTCTGCTTCAGCATCAGTTCTTCCAATGAATATTGAGGGTTGATTTCCTTTAGGATAGACTAGTTTGATCTCCTAGAAGTCCAAGTGATTCTCAAGAGTATTCTCCAGCACCACAATTTGAAAGCATCAATTCTTAGGTGCTCAGCCTTCTTTACGGTCCAACTCTCACATCTGTACATGACCACTGGAAAAACAATAGGTTTGACTACATGGACATTTATTGGTAAAGTGATGTCTCTGCTTTTTAATATGTTGTCTAGGTTTATCATACCTTTCCTTCCAAGGAGCAAGCTTCTTTTAATTTCATGGCTGCAGTCACCATCTGCAGTGATTTTGGAGTCCTAGAAAATAAAATCTATCACTGCTTATATTTGTCCCCTTCTATTTGCCATAAAGTGATGGGGCCAGATGCCATGATCTTAGGTTTATGAATGTTGAGTTTCAACCCAGTTTTTTCACTCTCTTCTTTCACTCTCATCAAGAGGCTCTTTAGTTCCTCTTCACTTTCTGCCATTAGAGTAGTATATCTGCATATCTGGGATTTTTGACATTTCTCCTGGCAGTCTTGATTCCAGCTTGTAATTCATCCAGCCTGCCATTTTGCATGATGTACTCCGTACATAGGATCACCAGGTGGATCAGTGGCAAAGAATCTGCCTGCCAATGCAGGATATGCAGGAAATGAGGGTTCAATATTTTGGTCAGGAAGATCTTCTGGAGGAGGAAATGGCAACTGGCTGCAGTATTCTTGCCAGGAAACTCCTGAGGACAGAAGAGCCTGGTGGGCTGTAGTCCATGGGGGTCATGCATGAGTGAGCATGCAAGCACGCACTCTGCATATGAGTTTAATAAGCAGGTGACAAAATACAGCTTTGTCATACTACGTTCCCAATTTTGAACCATTTGTTCCATGTTCAGTTCTAACTGCTCCTTCTTGACCTGCATACAGGTTTCTCAGGAGACAGGTGAGGTGGTCTGGTATTCTCATCTCTTAAAGAATTTTCCACTGTTTGTTGTAATTCACACAGTCAAAGGCTTTAGCATAGTCAATGAAGCAGAAGTAGATGTTTTTCTGGAACTCCATGTGCAGGTTAGGAAGCAACAGTTGGAACTGGACATGGAACAACAGACTGGTTCCAAATAGGAAAAGGAGTATGTCAAGGCTGTATATTGTCACCCTGCTTATTTAACTTATATGCAGAGTACATCATGAGAAATGCTGGGCTGGATGAAGCACAAGCTGGAATCAAGATTGCCGGGAGAAATATCAATAACCTCAGATATGCAGATGACATCACCCTTATGGCAGAAAGTGAAGAAGAACTAAATCGCGTCTTGATGAAAGTGAAAGAGGAGAGTGAAAAAGTTGGCTTAAAGCTCAACATTCAGAAAACTAAGATCATGGCATCCAGTCCCATCACTTCATGGCAAATAGATGGGGAAACAATGGAAACAGTGGCTGACTTTATTTTTTGGGGCTCTAAAATCACTGCAGATGGTGATTGCAGCCATGAAATTAAAAGACGCTTACTCCTTGGAAGGAAAGTTATGACCAACCGAGACAGCATATTAAAAAGCAGAGACATTACTTTGCCAACAAAGGCCCATCTAGTCAAGGCTATGGTTTTTCCTGTAGTCATGTATGGATGTGAGAATTGGACTATAAAGAAAGCTGAGCGCCAAAGAATTGATGCTTTTGAACTGTGGTGTTGGAGAAGACGCTTGAGAGTCCCTTGGACTGCAAGGAGATCCAACCAGTCCATCCTGAGGGAGATCAGTCCTGGTTGTTCATTGGAAGGACTGATGTTGAAGCTGAAGCTCCAATACTTTGGTCACCTGATGCTAAGAGCTGACTCACTGGAAAAGACCCTGATGCTGGGAAAGATTGAGGGCAGGAGGAGAAGGGGACGATGGAGGATGAGATGGTGGGATGGCATCACCAACTCGATGGACATAGGTTTGGGTGGGCTCAGGGAGTTGGTGATGGACAGGGAGGCCTGGCGTGCTGCGGTTCATGGGGTCGCAAAGAGTCAGACACAACTGAGTGACTGAACTGAACTAAACTGATTGCTTTCTCCATGATCCAATGAATGTTGGATATTTGATATCTGATTCCTCTGCCCCTTTGAAATCCATCTTGTACATCTGGAAGTTCTTAGTTTGTGTACTGCTGAAGCCTAGCTTGAAAGATTTTCAGCATAACCTTGCTAGCATGTGAAATGAGTGCAATTGTACAATAGTTGGAACATTGTTTGGCATTGTTCTTCTTTGTGATTGGAATGAAAACTGACCTTTTCCAGTCCTGGGGCCACTGCTGAGTTTTCCAAATTTGCTGGCTTATTGAATGCAACCGTTTAACAGCATCACCTTTTAGGATTTGAAATAGTTCAGCTAGAATTCTGTCACCTCCACTAACTTTGTTCATGGTAATGCTTCCTAAGGCCCACTTGACTTCACACTCCAGGATGTCTGGCTCTAGGAGTGTGACCACACCATCGTGGTTATCTGGGTCATTAAAACCTTTTTTGTATTGTTTTATGTATTCTCATCACCTCTTCTTAATCTCTTCTGCTTCTGTTAGGTCCTTACCATTTCTGTCCTTTATCATGCCTGTTCTTGCATGAAATGTTCCTTTGATATCTACAATTTTCTTGAAGAGATCTTTAGTCTTTCCCAGTCTATTATTTTCCTCTATTTCTTTACATAGTTCATTTAAGAAGACCTTCTTATCTCTCCTTTCTATTCTCTGGAACTCTGCATTCAGTTGGGACAGCTTTCCCTTTCTACCTTGCCTTTCACTTTTCTTCTTTCCTCAGCTATTTGTGAAGCTTCCTCAGACAACCACTTTGCCTTCTTGCATTTCTTTTTCTTTGGGATGATTTTGGTCACTGTTTTCTGTGCAATGTTATGAACCTCCACCCATAGTTCTTTAGGCATTCTGTCTACCATATCTAATCTCTTAAATCTATTGGTCACCTCCACTGTATAATCTTTAAGGATGTGATTTACATCATACCTGAATGGCCTAGTAGTTTTCCCTACTTTCTTCACATTAAGCCTGAATTTTGAAATAAGGAGCTCATGATATGAGCCACAGTCAGCTCCAGGTCTTGTTTTTACTGATTGTATAGAGCTTATCCATCTTTGGCTACAAATAACATAATCAGTTTGATTTTGATTTTGACCATCGGTTGATATCCATGTGTAGAGTAGTCTCTTGTGTCATTGGAAGAGAATATTTGCTATGACCAATGTGTTCTCTTGGTAAAATTCTGTTAGCCTTTGCCCTGCTTCATTTTGTACCCTAAGGCCAAACTTGCCTGTTACTCCAGGTATCTTTTGACTTCCTACTTTGCATTCCAATTCCTTATGATGAAAAGGGTACCATTTTTGGTGTTAGTTCTAGAAGGTCTTGTAGGTCTTCACGGAACCATTCAACTTCAGCTTCTTCAGCATCAGTGGTTGAGGCATAGACTTGGATTACTGTGATGTTGAATGGTTAACCTTGGAAATGAACTGAGATCATTCTATTGTCTGTGAAATTGCACTCAGGATTGCATTTTGGATTCTTTTGTTGATTATGAGGGCTACTCCATTTCTTCTAAGGAATTCTTGCCTACAGTAGTAGATATAATGGTCATCTAAATTAAATTCGCTCATTTCTGTCATTTTAGTTCGCTAAGATTTCAGTGTTCACTCTTGCTATCTTCTGCTTGACCATGTCCAATTTACCTTGATTCATGGACCTAACATTCCAAGTTCTTATGCAATAATGATCTTTACAGAATCAGGCTTTACTTTCACCACCAAACACATCCACAACTGTGCGTCATTTCTGCTTTGGCTCATCTACTTCATTCTTTCTGGAGCTATTAGTAATTGCCCTTTTTTCTTCCCCAGTAGCATATGGTACACCTTCTGACCTTGCAGGCTCATCTTCCCATATCATGGCTTTTAGCCTTTTCATACTGTCCATGGATTTCTCTACTTAAGAATACTGGAGTGGGTTGTCATTTCCTCCTCCAGGGGACCATATTTTGTTGGAATTGTTCACTATGACTTGTCCATCTTGGGTGGCCCTGCATAGCATGGCTTATGGTTTTACTGAGTTATGCAAGCCCCTTTGCCACAACAAGGCTATGATCCATGAAGGGACTTCTACAACCTACACTTCATCTTTAGGCTTCATTCTTGTTCCTTGAACAGCCTTTAAATAGACCCTACCTTAAACAAAACAACATGCTACTTAAATGAATAGATAAATGTATCACACATTAAAATGAATAGATAAAAGTATCACACATTAGTCATTAGGCTTTTTTAGTTATCTGGTACATCATCTAGGAATCACTAGGTTGTATCTCAGAAATGTAATATGTTCAATTTTGTTTAAAATGGGTTCAGTGTTAACATATTACTTGGGAAAACTCTTTTATTAACCAGTGATTCAATCTCTACATGTTCTGGTCTTACTCACTTCCCATTATTCAGGCTAAAAATAAAGCCCTTTCAGAGAATTCATTTGTACTAGGTTAACCAATTCCATGCTACTCTAGGGCTCATGAATCAAGTTATATTTAGGGTTACATCTTTCCCTAACTATTTGTATTTGGCCTTAAAATTTCTTCAGTCAGTTTCTCAGGCAAGATTATTACTCTTGTCTGGATTTTATCCAAGACTGCTCTCCTCTTTCTAACCATAGAACTTACATTTGAATTGGGAATTTCAAGTGTTGTTTGAGGAAAATTCTTAATTCCAGTCAATAATTTTAATCAGTAAAATAAAAATTATGTGTTTCTAATTAAATATATTAATATAAAGAGTTCCTAATAAGATTTTTTGGACACTTCTCTCTCTCTCTATATATATATATATATACACACACACACATATATATATATAATCTCTGTCTAGACTACAGATCTTTATGTACATTTGCATGTCATTTACATCTATGTATATCTATCATCAACATCATCACCACCACCAAAATCATTTGTCTTAGTCCTTTCAGGTTGCTATAGGTGGCTTATAAACAGCATTTATCTTTTCCAATTCTGGCGGCTGAGAAGTCCGAGATCACAATGCCAGCAGATTTGATGTCTGGTAATGATCCATTCTTGGTTTATAGACAATGACTTCTTGCTGTGTTCTTACATGGCAAGATAGGCAAGCGATCTCTCTGGGAACTCTTTTATAAGGACACTAATCCCATGCAGGAAGCAGAACACTTATGCCCTAGTTATTTCCCAAAGGTCTCACTTTCTAATATCGTCATCTTAGGCATCATATTTTTAACATGAACTTTGGGGGGATGCAAATATTCAATCTATAGCATTGTTCTCTCTCTCTTTTCAGTTTGTATGTATCAATAGATCTCTTTATATATTTGAATAACTTATGACCACCAATATCAAAAGAGAAATGAAGAAAGACAGGAAGCTCTTTACTTGGGGACCAATTATTATTCCTTTTATTTCTCTAGCCTCTCCTCTTTCATGTCTAGTTTTTAGTTATTTCATTGTTCATTAAAATGTCCTCCAGGGGAAAGAAGATGAGTTCTTAGCATCAAGTGCGACATGCAGTGCTCTAGGGATACTCATTAAGTGTCTGTTGACAATGCTGGTGATGATGATAAAATCCAAATCAGTTAATTAGCTCTGTACCTGTTAGTAATCTCAATGAAACCTAGCACTAGACATAGGTTAAAACAGATGGAGTATTTTCTGTGAATAGGGATGCTCTTCTTATGGATAGGAATACCCATGTAGAGGGCTTTTATCTCTCAATTTGTCTCAACTTGGAATGGAATAACAGAGCAAGGCTAGGTCTGGTAAAGGCAGAGCAGACAAGTATGTCTGTAGTATTGCAGGATGGTGAGAAGGCACTATCTGCTCACACTCTTCCTTCACCTACAAAGGATAAACGCACAGCTTATCCTTGAGCTAAGCATCCCTTCTATTCCCCCTATTTGGGTATGATAGGACACTGTAGAAATAGCAGATTTTCAACCTAGAGAGAAGGAAACCTTTCAGCCAATTCTTGAAGGACGTATAGAAGTAAGTGAAATGGACCGGAATGTCTGGGGAAAAGCTCTCTGTCTCTTGTCTCAGCTAAGATAGGCCAAGTTCAAAGTCCTGAAAGAGTGAAAGCATGAAATTATAAAATACCTCCAGAGAAGAACCCAAAGCTGAGAGACAAGCTTCACCCACTAGGCAATTTCCTCTGGGGCCACTCTGTGTAGCCTGAGATGTGCTCTTCATTTTCGTATTTCAGAGCTTTTCCCTTTGTTTCTCAAAGATTTTGAATCATTTTCTGTATTTAATTGCTGTAAACAATTTTAGATGAGTATAACTAGATGAGTATAAGTATAACTTTATTCCCTAGAGTACATACACTTTCCTTGTAAAATATTTTTCATTATGTTTTTGAATACAACCAATATAGTCTGGGGTTACAGGAAAACCTACCAACTTATTTGCTAAGTAATGATACTATAAATATGCCCATTTTATTTAAAAGTTAAGTTTTAGAGATCCAAACCAGTTTTCTAAATCTGAGATCAGTTTCACACACACAAAAATATATATGGTTGTGCTGTGAGATTTTAAGAGGAAATTTATTTAAAAGAATGTTATTTTACATTACCCACAGAGTACATGTTAAAATATGTAGTATTTATTTCAAATGTCTTTCCTGCATGAAATAAGCCTGTTCTTGGTAAACATATGTCTCCTGCCCCATCTACTCCAGGTTCTTGTCACTTTTCATTTCTCTCTCTCTTTTTTTTTCCTTAAAATTTTGTGTTTCAAGGTTTAAATAAGCCTATGGCTTTTAATTTCTATAAGACCTCCAAAATGCTAACTATATCCCAAATTTGTGATTTTATTTTCTTTGCCTAAAAAAAGAGAAAAACAAATAAACAAAATACACCCAAATACACACAATGAGCCTACTCATTGGAAAATACTTGAGGCTAGGAAAGATTGAAGGCAAAAAGAGAAGGATGTGGCAGAAAATGACATGGTTAGATAACATCACTGGCCCCATAGACATGAGTTTGAGCAAACTCTGGGCAATAGTGAAGGACAGAGGAGCCTGGTGTACTGTGGTCAACAGGATTGCAAAGAGTCTGACATGACAGCGACTGGACAAAAATAAACAACACACACACACACACCCCATAAACAAATTCCAGAGGTTTCCAGTAAAGGAAATACAGAAAAGAGGAAAAAGTAGGGTGTATGTCGGAATTTAGACAATCAATAAACAACATTCTTCTCTTTCCTGCCTGAGTTTGAAACTACCTAACAAACAGGACTAAGGATAATAATCAAAATATCAGCTTTATTTGATACAAAATTCTGGATCAGAGAATGACTTACATATGTTGACAAACAGACATTAATTTTATACACCAGGCACAGGTAGAAAACCCACAGTGTTCCTGACATGAAAATAGTGACAGGACTGGTGTGTGTGTGTGTGTGTGTGTGTGTGTGTGTGTGTGTGTGTGTGTATGTGTGTGTGTGTATGTGTGTGTGTTAGTCACTCAGTTGTGTCTGACTCTCTGCGATCTGCCAGGCTCTGCTGTCCATGGAATTCTCCAGGCAAGAATACTGGAGTGGGTTGCCATTTCCTTCTCCAGGGGATCTTCCCGACCCAGTGATTGAACCTGGTTCACTTGTGTCTCCTGCATTGGCAAGCAGGTCCTTTACTAGCTGAGCCACCAGGGAAGCCAGGAGTGGTAGGTGCCCCTGTAACTTTTATAGCAACAAGAAGCATAGATAGCACCTTCCTGGAGGGAGAACTCGTTTCCAAAGAGTTACAAGAGGGAGCTACGTGGAGGATTCCTGTTCCTTCTTTCAATTTATCAATCACATAAACAGTAAGAGAGGGCATGGGACTCTTGCTCCAGCAGTAGTCCCTCCACAGGGAAATCTTAAGAGAGGAAACAGGAAGAGCCCCTCCTTCTGACATGTAAGGGCTCCTGTTAGCCTCACTGTCTGAATTCAATTAGGCCATTTCCATTTTCCTTAAGCCTTTGGCAAGCTTCATGGCCACTCGGAACTATTCTTGGTTTGCTTATGCCTTTCAAAATTATCCTTAGGAAAGTTCTGAGAGCCTCTTGGGAAAGAGTACATTTTGTTCCAAATCTGTTCTTAGCTAAGCCAGAATGGAGCCAGATCTGGGTGCTTTCAAAACAGAACCTCTATATTAGTCACAAAAATTAGAGGCAATAAAACCTATCAGATCATCTGCTCCCTCCTCATGTCAAGCCTAGGGAAGATGGGCTGCTGATCATCTTGAATTTACACTGTTTATTGGAAGAGTAACTAAATCAAGCTTCCTCAGAAATAGACGCTGAGGGGATCACTATGTGTCAGCATACATATTCAGAAATGTATCCAGAGCACATGGAGAAGAATATACTCCAACAAAAGAGAAGTGCACTGAGAAGACTCTTTTTCACCACGTCAATTTAATTTCTTAGTCAACTTCCTACTTAGCACTCAAATCATACCCACTTTTTAATGTTCACTTTTATTTCGTTGAAATTATTCTCATCAGAATCATTTTCCAGGTAAGACTTTCAATGAAAATGAGTTCTTGCTAATCAAGTTTTTTATTCATATCAACAATTGGAAATTTTGTTTTATGAACATCCTACCAAGTCCACTTTTTCTCAGTCAAATTCTCCAGAGAGAAATTTTATAAAAATGTTTTGCTTTTGTCAATTTTTAGTCAACAACCAACTTTACCATATGTAGTTTTTGTTTTGTTTTGTATGCTTATTTTTATCATTAATATTCATTATGAATTGGATAGAAGAAAACAGTTTGTATTTATTTCTTAGCCAATTTGTGAGAAAATACTAAACAATTCATCGATTATTGCAGGATTACTGTATGATACAGGATTGGACTACTGTATTGCTAACCCATCTCTACTGTATGTTTTTCCATCACTTTGAGTATCATATTTTAAAGTGCCTCTTCTCCTGGTGTAGCCAAGAGCATATGAAAGGGCCAAAGGTCTTGTTTTGCTCCATATTTATCAATATTTGGGAGAAAAGAAAGCTATAAATGTTAAAATAAAAAAAAAATCTCTTTGTCCTATTTTTTTCTATCTATTCTATCTTTGTTCTATTTTTCTTCTCTTTTCAGCCTTATCAAAGTTTCTCTGATTTATCCTTTTATTCTTCTGTCACTATTCTATCCTCTTTGTCCCTTGTTTGGTACTCTGCCTGCTGTTGGCTTTATTCTTTCTTTCTTGCATCTTCTAAATCTCATTCAGTATCTTGAACACTCTCCTCTGAAGCATTTAGCTGGACATCTATCGTCCTACCTTCATCTCTCACCAAGAGTTGCTTTTCTGAGCACTGGATGTTATGTTGATAAAGGCACAGGGAAGAACTTCTTGCCCTTGCCACTTAGCATCCCACTTGGATCTAGTCACCATGCCAAAAGACATTGTGAAACTGTTTTTTGGTATGGCTCTAAAAGCAGCACCGAAAATGACCCTCCTATCTGGGCTTGGTTTTATGGGGTGGAGGGATTGAGGTTCTGATCTCAGGACGACTTTGCCAGATCAAGGAACTTGGAATCACCGTAGATTTATTGGACAACCTCTGCATGCTTGGACCTGCATCAGTTGATTTCACCCTTCATGCATTGAGATACAGTTTCTGCCTTTTCTCAACTGTTTCAAAGTTGTGTTATTAGGTTGAGTTTTTGCAAGCATTTGTTATTGTCTCTGTTGTTGTTTACTACTAACTGGGTTTGCATGTTTGCTTGTCTTATAGTTCAGTGTATAACCATCACCACAGTCTATTTCAGAACATTTACAAACTCCCTAAAAGAAACTCCAAACCATATTCATTCACCATCTTTCCTCATTCCCCAACTGAGGAACTGCTACTATTCAGTTTTCTGCCTCCATGTATTTGCTTATTTAGGGCATTTCAAATAAATGGAATTACACAATGTGTGGTCTTCTGTGACTGATTACTTTCATTTGGCATGATATGTTCAACACTCATTCATTTTAAAGCATGTATCTGTACTTCATTTTTTTTATTGCTAAGAAGTATTCTATTGCACAAATATGCCACATTTTGATTATCCATTCATTGGTTAATGGTTATTTAGCTTGTTTCCACTTTTTAGTCATTATAAATAATGCTACTATGAACATTCATGAGTATGCTTTTTGTGGACATGTTTTAATTTCTCTTGGGTATCTATCTAGCATTGGTATAGAGAGGTCTTATGATAATTCCACAGCCACCATTTTCAGGAACTTTCAGACTATTTTCTAAAAATTCATTCTTTTGATCGTGGGCATCTTGTTTTCCCAACACCATTTGCTGAAAAGACTGTCCTTTGCTCATTGAATTGTCATGGTGCTCTTGTTGCAAATAAATTGGGCATAAATGTAAAGATTTTTTTTCTGGACTGTCAATTTAATGCATTAAATATTTATGTCTAAACTCATGCCAGCACCACATTGTCTTGATTACTGTAAATAAATTTTGAAAATGAGAAATATGAGTCCTCTAATTTTGCTCTTTTTCAAGATTCTTTTGGTTATTCTGAGTCCCTTGAATTTTTGTACGAATTTTAGAATCATTTTGTTAATTATTGCAAGAAAATCAGCTATACTTTGAAAAGGACTACAATGAATTGGTAGATTAATTTACTGAGTAGTATTACATCTTAAAAATGTTAAGTCTTCTCATCCATGAAGGTAGGATGTTGTTCCATTTATTTAGATCTTTAATTTCTTTCAGTAATGTTTTATACTTTTCAGTGTACAAGCATTATACTTTAAAATGTTATTTCTATTTATTTGATATATTTTGCTATTACTGTAAATGGAATTGTTTTCTTATTTTCATTTTTGGATTATTTGTGGCTTGTTATTTTTGTACTTTGAGCTTATATCCAAGTGCAAAGTTGAACTTGATTATTAGTACTAATAGTTTTTAATGAATTTCTTTGGATTTTCTATATACAAGATCGAGTCACTTGCAAATAGAAATAGTTTCAATTCTTCCTCAAGGTAGGCTGGAAGTAAGTGACTGGTACTGTCTTTTTTCTTACATATTTTCTGCTCATGCACCCAGATTTGCGTGTGCATATGGCCTTTTGGATCCTCAGAAATATGTCAAGCTCCTCTATGGCCGTCTACTTCTCTAGCAGTTCCTTTAAAATTTCAGGCGAGGTCCATGTTTTCCATAGCTGAAATCATAAGCATAAGCAGTTGCTTCTAGAAGTTTGTTATTGTATTAGAAGTGCCCTGGAGATAGGCCTCAGGTAAGCTGAGCTCTAAGTCAAATCAAAGAGCCAACATACTCTTGGAACAGAGATTTTCTAGGGCACAACAATTTTGAACAGACTATTGACCTTTTTCTTGGATGATGCTTTTACTGGAATTCCACAAGCGGTCAGATTTCTCCATTGTCAGCAATGTCATCAACTTTTGTCTAGGATGTCACTGAGCTGGAGAGTGAAAGGGTAAGTATAATCTAAGTCAGAGTGACAGATAAATCATGGTCTCACTGAGGTTCAGTAATTTTTTTTTTAATATATAGACAGTTTTTAGTTTGTTGCTGTTTAGTCACTAAGTCATGCCTGACTCTTGAGACCCTTATGGACTGTAGCCCACCAGGTTCCTCTGTCCATGGAATTTCCCAGGCAAGAATACTGGAGTGGGTTGCCATTTCCTATTCCAGGGAATCTTCCCAACCCCAGGGATCAAATCTATGTCTCCTGCATTGACAGGTGGATTCTCTACCACTGAGCCATCTGGGAACCTATATGTAGAGTATGTCAGGTGAAACGATGGGCTGGATGAATCACACGCTGGAATTAATATTTCCAGGGGAAATATTAACAACCCCAGATATGCAAATGATACCACTCTAATGGAAGAAAGTGAAAAGGAACTAAACGGTCCCTTGATGAAGGTGAAAGAGAAGAGTGAAAAAGTTGGTTTGAAATTCAGTGTTCAAAAACTAAGATCGTGGTATCTGCTCCCATCACTTCATGGCAAGTAGAAGGGGAAAAAGTGAAGCCAAGACAGATTTTATTTTTTGGGGGGGGGCTCCAAGATCACTGCAGTTGGTGACTGCAGCCATGAAATTAAAAGAAACTTGCTCCTTAGAAGAAAAGCTATGACAAACCTAGACAGTATATTATGAAGCAGAGACATCACTTTGCCAACAAAGGTCTGTATAGTCAAAGCTATGGTTTTTCCAGTAGTCATGTATGGATGTGAGAGTTGGATCATAAAGAAGGCTGGACTGGAATCATGTGGAAACTTATTCAGAAACATGCCTAGTGCCTGGGCTATAATGACTCAACAGTTGGGCATGCCGTGCATGGCTGAGTAAAGCCTATATGTGTAAGTTCTTGGGTTTCTCATAGAAAGAGACTAGTTTCAAGAGGGAGCATCCAAGTCACTTGTAGATATTTCCGTCATACTGTATTGATCAAAAGAATCAAAAGTTCATCCAGATTCCAAAAGAGGGTTTACAAACTCAGCCTCTTTATGGGCTGTAGCAAGGTGCTATTGCAAAAGAGCATGTGGGTGGCAGATACTGTGTGGATATCTAATTGAAAGCACAATTGTCTACATTCATTGCAATGTAGTTACTTTTTTAACTATCATCTCATCTGAAATTCAAGTTCAAGGAAGTTGACTTAGGTCTCTCTATATCCCCAATGCCAAGCACTCAGTAAATGTTTGAACTGAAGGCTTAAAGGCTGGAGAGATGTAAAGAAGAAATGTGAGAGAAAAAGGAACTTAAAATTGACTAATTGTATCAGCTTTATAGTGAGTGAGGATTTCTCCTTGATGTAAAAACAGCCTGGTGTGTAAATCTATGTTTCTTTAACCTACTTTTCCTTTCTGCTTTCAGTTTCTTTTTCATTCAGCCAAGATGGGAATATTCATCATTTCCAAGGCTCTGTGCCATTACCCTCAATTACCACTTTGTTTTTAGCTTTATACTGGCAAAACTGTGCCCCTGGCCAACCTTACCATTCAGCTCTCTGTACTCTACAATGAATAATTGATCACTGCCAGATAAAATTCACACAGGCTTCTAGGATGCTGCTGTGAGTTCACAGTTGATGCTTGTATTAGTTTGGACAGGTTTATAGATTGATCAGGCTTCCCTCTTGGCTATAGTTCTCTAATTTCTCTTCCTAAGGCCCAAGCTGAAGGGGCATCAACTACCTGAGGCGTGTTCTTCTCCTGATGGGGTTCAGAAACACCAGAGACACCATGAGTAGAAATAAACACCACATTTATTACTTAGAATCAAAACTGGCACACTGTCCTTTCAGATGCACTCCACTGTCCAAAGAAAGACTAAGCCAAACATTATGAAGCAAGTATATTCCTTATGTAGATAGAGGCAAACAATGGTACACTACATTCCAAATTTTTACTGGATCCTCTCAGCTGTCCCTCGTCCTTTCTATGTATCTTCAATTAGTGTTTTTTATAATTTTCCTCAAAAGTAATTTACAGTTTCATTCAAGATCTCAATCTCTCCATTAACCTACCTTATTCTGAGTAAAAGAGTCACTCTCCAACTCCAAAGATAAATTAGAGATTTTTCAGCAGGAACTTTCTTAACTTGCAGTGCTGCTGCTGCTGCTGCTAAGTCACTTCAGCCGTGTCCGACTCGGTGCAACCTCATAGACGGCCACCCACCAGGCTCCCCCATCCCTGGAATTCTCCAGGCAAGAACACTGGAGTGGGTTGCCGTTTCCTTCTCCAATACATGAAACTTGCAGTGGAGCCCTTATACTAGTCAATTCTCTGTATGTTCCCCTCCAAACTTAGTGGAAATCATATCCATGGTTCAGTTTAATACTAATCCTTTCACCTCTTTTCTGGAGCCCAGCCCTTCTGATCTTCTTTAGGTTTGACACTGTTAATTATATCCTCTTATAATTTTAAATTGTTCTTCTCATCTTATTAATAGAGTAGTTATGAGACAGTATAAACTATGAAAGCTATCAAAAATTCAGCCATATTATTTTATCATATGAATATTGGAAATATTATTTTAATATAGGAAAACCATGGAAATAATTCAGTATAGAATGAAACAGTAAATTGAATGAATAAACCAAGTGGTATAGACACCTATGTGGGAGGATTTAAACTGACAGGGGACATGAATTCTTTAAATTTTATTTTCAGTGACATAGCAGTTAGAAGAAGAGACTCAAAATGATAGCTATGGTAGTTAGAGAATTTTCTTGGATGCCTTCATCTCTAGGCTTTAAGACAATTGAAATCTCTAGTTGCTAGGCCAATGCTGTGAGCTGATGATGAATTAGTTTTCTGTTGCTAAGTAACAAATCACCATCATATACTTATGGGCTTAATACATGTTTTTATTACCTCAGTTTCTATAGTCTGGGTGCACTTTAACTGAGATGTTGTCTCAGGATTTTATTTTATTAATTAATTAATTTATTTTAATTGAAGAATAATTACTTTACAATATTGTGATGTTTTTTGCCATACATCAACATGAACTGGTCATAGGTATACATGTGTCTCCCTCATTCTGAATCCCCCTCCCACCTCCCTCGCCACCCTATCCCTCTGAGCTGTCCCAGAGCACTGACTTTGGGTGCCCTGCTTCATGCACTGAACTTGCACTGATTATCTATTTCACATATGGTAATATACGTGTTTCAGTGGTATTCTCTCAAATCATCCCACTTTCGCCTTCTTTTGCTGTGTCCAAAAGTCTGTTCTTTACCTCTGTGTCTCCTTTGCTGCCCTATATGTAGGCTCGATGGTACCATCTTTCTAAATTCATATATATGTGTTAATATACAATATTCGTCTTTTTCTAACTTACTTCACTCTGTATAATAGGCTCCAGGTTCATCCACCTCATTAGAACTGACTCAAATGCCTTCCTTTTTATAGCTTAGTAATATGATATGTACCAAAACTTCCTTATCCATTCATCTGCCAATGGACATTTAGGTTGTTTCCTTGTCTTGGCTATTGTAAATGGTGCTGCAGTGAACACTGGAGTACACGTGTCTCTTTCAATTCTGCTTTCCTCTGGGTATATGCCCAGCAGTGGGATTGCTGGGTTGTACAGCACTTCTATTCCCAGTTTTAGAAAATGTAGGTCAAAACTTTGATCTCCTCTGAGCCGTCGGATCACTTTCACAGCTTACACTGATTGTTGGCAGAGTTCAATTCCTTGTCGTTGTAAGACTAAAGTCCTTCTTTTCTTTCTGGCTGTGGTTTGGGTACTGCTTTTAGTTCCTAAAGGCTGCCCTCAGGTCCTTGCCACATGGCCAGGAAGCTCACAACATGATTGTTTGCTTCTTTATGCTGCAGGAGAATCTATCTTGTTGTGAAGCTCTCTTTTAAGAAAAGCTTAGATTCTATTTTTTAAATTTACTTTTGTTTTTAAAGACTGTATAGTTTCTTTTGTGCCTACAAGTTTTTTTTTTTTGGTGAGCCATGCAGCATGTGGGATCTTAGTTCCCCAACCAGGGATCAAACCTATGCCCTCTGCATTGGAGTGTGCAGTCTTAATCACTGGACTTCCAGGGAAGTTCCTAGATTCTAATTTAAAAACCCACTCAGGCAAAACTCTCTTTTGCTTATCTCAGTTTAGTACCTCAATTATATCTACAAAATTCCTTCTCATTTGCCATGTAATATAAATTAATCACAAGAATGAAATCTTATATTCATAAATCTCATCCACATTCAAGAGAAGATTATACAGGTTGTATATGCCAAGGGTAAATCTTGACCAACAACTTAAAATTATTTCTATCACAAATCAAAACCTCCAAATTACCTTTCAAATGAAATTCAGAATTTTTAAGGCTGACATAATTGTTTATTTAATGAATATTTGCCTTTTCTTCTGACAGAGGAAGGTAAATAAAAGCTTTAAATTTGTTTTCATTTTTGTGCTTGTGACTTTTTTTTTTTTAGTTAAAAATATCCTCTATTTTTTATTTCTTACCTGTTACTCTGGGAAATTCCTTTGCTTCTCCTGTGTTAGATCTTTTCTTCCTGGGTTATGTCTTAATTTCTTTTATTTTATTCATTCCTTTTGGTTTTATACATCCTCTAGCAGCCTCCTAAAAGTGAGTTAAGGAAAGATAGGCATTTTTAATTCATATACATCTAAAAATCTTTATCCAATTTCACGCTCCACCTAGCCTGGCTGGATATAAAATTCCAGATTGAAATACTTTTTTCCTTGGAATTTTGAAGTCATTGCTCCATTCTTTAAAAAAATTCCAATGTGGTTATTAAATCTTATGTCATCCTGATTTTATTTCTTAGTTTGTGACACATTTTAATCTTTCTGGAAGCTTTTACAGCCAGATCTTTGTCTTTAGTGCTCTAAATTTTCACAATGACCTGTCTCACTGGAAGTCTTTTAAAAACTCATAGATCTGACAGGCTGTAGTTTATAAGAATCACTCTGGTTGAGTGATTTAAAAATAATGGATTTGAATATTCAAAATTGGAAGTGTGGGAACTTTATAGTTTAGATTCTTTATGGTGGCTTAGACTAAGGTAACTATGGTATTACAGAGAGGTGGGTATATTTAAGATATACTTATGTACTGAATAGACATAAACCAGCACATAGAGTGTTTTTATAGATGACATCTTGGCTTTTGGACCATGAAGCAAAGGCAGAAGGGAAGCACGTTGAAAAGGAGAGCAAAGATACAGTTGTGTGTGAAACTGCAGTTGAGTATATAGGTCTGGACTTAGAATAGAGATCTAGAAAAGGCATACATTTGGAATCCATTGGTATTGATATAATATTTAAAATCATAAGAGTAGAAAAAGTCAAGAATTTAGCAAATGTAGATAAGAGAAAAGAATGCCCCGGTAGAGCTGTAGAGAAGTCTAACAATTAGAGGGTAAGTAGGGAAGGATGAGCCAAGAAAAGGATCTTGAGATGAGGGAGTAAAGAAATAGGAGGGAAACTAGGAAAGAAGGAATTCTAAATGTCTAGAGAAGAGATTTTTCAGAGGAAGAAATAGTCAGTGCGTTGAATTTTGCTGAGAGGTCTAAACAGTTTGAGAAGCATCCATTATGTTCAGTCACAGGTTGGTCATTGTTATCTTAGTAAGAGAAGCTTTAGTAGTGTGCTGAGTGAAGACAGAATGGGATGTAAAAAGAAGCAATTCTTAAAGTTACTTGGTTCTAAAAAGTAGTTAAGAAAAAGAATGTAATTGGAGAGAGTTATACGGTAAGGTCGGAGAAGGCAATGGCAACCCACTCCAGTACTCTTGCCTGGAAAATCCCATGGATGGAGGAGCCTGGGAGGCTGCAGTCCATGGGGTCGCAAAGAGCCGGACACGACTCTGCAACTTAACTTTCACTTTCTTATGGTCAAGGGACTTCTTCAAGGTGCTAGTGGAAAAAAGAGAGATAGAATCAAGAAGAGTCAATCATGAGGAATTATTACCAAAGAAAAAGTGTTCCTAAAAGAATGGAAGGGAATGGCATTTACAACACAGGCAGAGAGTTGAGTTTTAGAGAGGGAAGGGACACTAATTCTATAGTTACAGGAGGGAGAGTGGGAAAGGATGTATCCAGACATGTTTTGTGAATTTCACTGGGGGAAAATGAGAAAGTCTGTATTTGATGGCTACAACTCATAGAGAGTGAGGAGGGTAAAAGCTATTTGGAGAGATCTGGAGAGATTGCTAAGTGGTGCTGAGGATCCTATTGAAGTGGGTAATCACGAATTTTTAATTATGTCAGTTATATTAGCTATATAATTTTCTCTTAAAATCCAAACTCCTTTGCCTAATGATTCTCAAATGAAGATCTGCTTCAGAACTACATAAGAACTTTTTCCTCGGTTGAACTTCAACCGAGACCAAATGATTCTGAATGTCTGGGTATGAAAAATAACATGTCTTTTAAAACCTCCAAACATTTATTATTTGATTATTATGCACAGAATCACTTTTTTTGGCATAATATACATGGCTTTTCATGATTAGGCTGCTTTCAATGTGTTCATCTTTACCTCCTGCTACTCTTTGGTTTGAACTCCTAAACTCCATCATAAGCCACATGTTATGGGGGCCCCAATTGTCCCATGATTTTGCATCATTTTATCAATACTGACCTGGAATGGAAAGCCAAACAAGCAGCACATCATAATTAATCATTGAGAAGACTTAATTCTACATCACTAGTTATAGAACACACATCAGTTCCTCCATTCTTTTCTGTATCTCTCTCCCTGATAAGGATCTGGACTGCATTGTCTAGATTCCTTTGTTAAAGGCAGTAGTTCAGAAAATAACAGTTGTGCAAGTACAAAACCAAACTCATGAGTCTCCTCCATATATTTTGGAACCAGGTCACTGGTCAGACCACGGTAAGAGGAGAAAATCAAGTCCCATGAAAACCAAGAGGGCCTGATATCTATAAAGAGGCAAAGCACCAAAAGGCATGGTGTTTCAGGGACATAGAGAGGACAGAAGTTTTAGAACAGGGAGAGACTAATCAAATGGGTCAAAAGCTGCAGACATGTCAGATAAGGATTGAGAATTGCTCATCATCGCGGGAAATATAAAAGCCCTTGGCGACCTTTGCAAGAGCAATTCCAGTGGGTACAAGCAACAAGAGCCAGATCACAGCAGGGTGAGGAATAAATTGGTTATTAGGAAATAGAGACTGCTTGTAGCATGAAATTCTTTGAGAAGTCTGATAGTAAAAAAGCAGAGTAGCAGGGAGTATGGGGTCACAGAGAAGCATTTCTTTATTCAAGATTGGAGAAACTTAACTCTCCATATACACATAAACATGTATATCAGTTTTAGGGAAATAAACAGGAAAGAGAAGAAAAGAAAATGGAGAGGGTGAAGGAGAAGATGACAGGAGGGAAGAGCAAGAGGAAGACGAGGAGGAACAGAAAGAGAAAGAAGAGGAAGAGGAGATTGGGTGACGGTGGGGAGGTGGTGGGGTAACTGGTGAAACAAGATTCCTGAGGAGAAACTGGAACTTGCAGGAGAGAGAACTTCAAAGAGAAAGAAGATATCTTCTTTCACTAAGAAAATGAGGGAATGCTGAAAGGATGCAGATAGATGAAACACACTCCAGGCTCCAGCAGACAAAGGTGGAAAGAGCTGTTGTTTGTAGTCGCATCTTGATCGAGTTAAATAAAACTTTCATAAGTAAGAGTGGGGGAAGAGGAACCAAATCTGGGATTTGAGGAGGAATAACACTTTGTAACATGTCCTCTGAGGGAATAGCGAAAGGGAACTGGTGATGACACAAGGAAAAATAGCTTAGGAATAACAGGTTGGAGACCATGAATGAGAATTATCTCTGATGATGTGATTTTACTCTAGCAGCTCTCAGCGTCAAGAACTATGCCTATATATTATAGATATTTATATGATATTGTTATTTTAATTTCAGTGATGCACAGTAATATCCTCTCATGAGATAGGGTGTTGTTTTTTTAAAACTATAATAAATGCCCATTTTCATTCAACCAGAGACCCTACTAGAAGGATTTATCATGAACTCCACATATGAAATGATCATGAAATATGTCATTTAAGAAATGTTGCAAATTGTGCTATGCAAACAGACAGCACAGCTCTGCAATATAAGCAGCAATGCCCTCACCAGCTGTTGATTTTGCCTGCAAAATTTAAATCACTGCATAATAGCTGCTGACGCTGGTATGAAGTTTATCTAATATAATCTCACAAGTTCTATGAATGATTAAGTGTCCTAGGTTTAAGAGAGGTTGGGATAAATAGGTACTTTCTTATTGTACATGTTTGAACCGCACAAACTTTCATAAAACATCAGACTTATGTTTGGGTTGCTTCAAAGTAGGGAAAAACAAAACAAAACAAAACCAATAGCTCCTCCCATAGTATGTAGGAAGGAGGTTGACTGTATAAATGCCTCCATTTTTGCCTTAAAGCCTCTGTCTTCATTTTGGCATCTGTGATATTTTACTATACTTGAGAGCTCCAGGTCTGTTTTCTTCTTCATGTTTATTTATTTATTTTTCTTTAATTATCCCTGAAATGTAGAGGATCTCCAAAGTTATATCCTTGGTTTTTCCTTCTATACTCTCTTAAAGGTTTAATCACTCCTCTTTGTCTTTCCCCTTTGCCTGTATGTTGTATGTTTCCTTCTGTTGCCTGTATGCTGTCATCCAGAGAAACAGGCCATAAAAAGTCGAGACTATAGATCTGAAATTTAGCAGCGAGGTGGAGGCTGTAAAAACACACTGAGTTAAGAATATTTACTATCCTTCCTTTTGACAAACTCCTACAAATCTCTGTAGATCCAGCTCTAATAATACTAGCAAAATAATCATAGTAAATTAGTTAATGAGTTTTTCTATATATAAGCACTTTTCTGAGTCTTTTATTCTTTAATTTCATATTAAACTGTCATTTTGCTTATTTAAATTTTATTTTTTCCAGTTTTATTGAGATATAAGTTTAAGATGCACAGAATAATGACATATATATTATGAAATGATTACCACAATATATTTGGTTAACATCCATCATCTCAAAATGATACAAAAAAAAAAGAGAGAGAAAGAGAAAAATGTTTTTCCCTTGTCATGAGAACTCTAAGGATGTACTCTCAACACCTTTCCCATATATCACGTGTGTGTGCTAAGTCACTTCAGTTGTGTGTGACTCTGTGTAACCCTATGGACTGTAGTCCCCCAGGTTCCTCTGTCCATGGGGATTCTCCAGGCAAGAATACTGGAGTGGGTTGCCATGCCCTGGATCTTTCCAATCCAGGGATTGAACCCATATCTCTTATGTCTCCTACATTGGCAGGTGGATTCTTTACTAGTGCCATCTAGGAAGCCTTCCATATATCACACAGTGTCAAATATAGTCATGTTGTACATTACATCTTAGGTACTTATTTATCTTATAACTGAAAGTTTGTAGCTTTCAACCATCTTCACTCAATTCTCCCTTCTCCTAACTTCCACTTCTGCATTCTAAGTATGTTCACTTTATCAACTCATCTGATCCAACCCCAGACTTGATGGTATTATTTTTTAATTTATTTTTAATTGAAGGATAATTACAGTACTGTGTTGATTTCTGCCATACATTAACATGGATCAACCATAGATATACATCCGTCCTAACCTCTTGACCTTCCTTCCCACTTCCCACCCCATCCCACCCCTCTAGATTGTCATAGAGCCCAAGTTTGAGTTCCCTGAGTCATACAGCAAATTCCTATTGGCTATTTATTTTACATATGTTAGTGTATTTGTTTCCATGCTACTCTCTCCATTCGTCCCAACCTCTCCTTCCAACCCATCCATCCCCATGTCCATAAGTCTGTTCTCCATGTCTGTGTCTCCACTTCTTAAACTTTTAAGAAGAGAGACATAATATCATTTATATTTTTATCCACTACAGGGCTTCTTGGTACTGCTTGCCTGTTGTTCAGTAGCTAAGTCGTGTCTGACTCTAGTTTGATCTCCTTGCGGTTCAAGGGACTCTTAAGAGTCTTCTCCAACACCACAATTTGAAAGCATCAATTCTTCAGCACTCAGCCTTCTTTACAGTCCAACTCTCACATCCATACAGTACTACTGGAAAAATCATAGCTTTGACTATATGGACTTTTGTTGTCAAAGTGATATCTTTGCATTTTAATACACTGTCTAGGTTTGTCATAGTTTTTCTTCTAAGGAGCAAGCATCTTTTAATTATGAATGCTTGCATTAAGTATGTGATAAACACACATTTGTTGAATAACTAAATGAATAAGAGAAAAGGAAAAGAATGCACGTAATAAAAAATTGAAAACCATTAATTCTATACTTAAAAATAATTCTTCTTCATGTAAATTGTGAGTTGTTTAAAGATAGGATTTATTTGATTGTTTCTCTCAAAGTGCTAGGCACATGGTAGTTCAGTTCAGTTCACTTCAGTTCAGTCGCTCAGTCGTGTCCAACTATTTGCGACCCCATGGACCGCAGCATGCCAGGCGTCCCTGTCCATCACCAACTCCTGGAGTTTACTCTAACTCATGTCCATTGAGTCGGTGATGCCATCTCATCCTCTGTCATCCCCTTCTGCTCCTTCCTCAATCTTTCCCAGCATCAGGGTCTTTTCAATAAGTCAGTTCTTCACATCAGGTGGCCAATGTATTGGAGTTTCAGCTTCAGCATCATCCTTCCAATGAATATTCAGGACTGATTTCCTTTAGGATTGATTGGTTTGATCTTCTTGCAGTCCAAGGGACTCACAAGAGTCTTCAACACCACAGTTCAAAAGCATCAGTTCTTTGGCACTCAGCTCTTTATCGTCCAACTCTCACATCCATACATGACTACTGGAAAAACCAAAGCTTTGACTAGATGGACCTTTGTCGACAAAGTAATGTCTCTGCTTTTTAATATGCTGTCTAGGTTGGTCATAGCTTTTCTTCCAAGGAGCAAGTGTCTTTTAATTTCATGGCTGCAGTCACCATCAGCAGTGATTTTGGAGCCCCCCGAAATACAGTCTGTCACTGTTTCTACTGTTTCCCCATCTATTTGCCATGAAGTGATGGGACCAGATGCCATGATCTTAGTTTTCTGAATGTTGAGCTTTAAGCCAACTTTTTCACTCTCCTCTTTCACTTTCATCAAGAGGCTCTTTAGGTCTTTGCTTTCTTCCATAAGGGTAGTGTCATTTGTATATCTGAGGTTATTGATATTTCTCCTGGCAATCTTGATTCCAGCTTGTGCTTCATTCAGCCCAGCATTTCTCATGAGGTACTCTGCATATAGATTAAATGAGCAGGGTGACAACATACAGCCTTGACATACTCCTTTCCCGATTTGGAACCAGTCTGTTGTGCCATGTCCAGTTCTAACTGTTGCTTCCTGACCTGCACACAGATTTCTCAGGAGGCAGGTCAAGTGGCCTGGTATTCCTATCCCTAAGAATTTACCACATTCGGTTGTGATACACACAGTCAAAGGCTTTGGCTTAGCCAGTAAAGCAAAAGTAGATGTTTCTCTGGAACTCTCTTGCTTTTTCGATGATCCCACGTATGTTGGCAATTTGATCTCTGGTTCCTCTGCCTTTTCTGAATCCAGCTTGGGCATCTGGAAGTTCACGGTTCATGTACCATTGAAGCCTGGCTTGGAGAATTTTGAGCATTACTTTGCTAGCGTGTGAGATGAGTGCAATTGTGCGGTAGTTTGAGCATTCTTTGGCATTGCCTTTCTTTGGGATTGGAGTGAAAACTGACCTTTTCCAGTCTTGCAGCCACTGCCGAGTTTTTCAAATTTGCTGGCATATTGAATGCAGCACTTTTACAGCAATGGTAGATACTCAGTAAATACTTATTGATCTATTGGTTAAAATCTGTATTTTACCCTGAAGAGTGGAAAGCTAAAGAATGTATCTTCTAACTCAGAGTCAGAATTCACTGAGTACCTGCTGCCCATCTTCACACTGATTGTGTCAGGAATTTGATTCTTTGGATGTGGTTTCAGGAATGGTTGCAGAATACACTGCCCCATTGCTGAAGGTCCATTTGCCACGATGACTAACTGCTTATGCTCCAATCTGTTTCTCTTCTGTTCCAGTCATCTGCCACCCTGGCATGATTGTGCAATATTTTTTTGCATTGACTGAAGACAGTTTGTTATAAATATAACATGTGCCTTGAAACAAGTTGCACATTAATAGCAGACACTTTTAAATCAAAATATATACTATAACCAATTTGTTGAAGAGATTAAAGGTTAATTTCTGTTTATGGAAAAATCATGAAAGTTTACACTGGTTAAAATGGAGAAACGACATTCAACTACATGATACTATTTTTGTTTGTTGTAAAACCATACAATAAAAAGATGTAAGAAATCTGATTATTGTTCAAACTGATAAAGTAAATTTGTGAGAGGATATTATTTGCAGCTGAAATATCTTTTTTTCCTCAAAAGCAACCAAACAATTCTATGTTGATTAGTACATAACAAAAATACATTTGGAATGAGTTTCAAAAATGAATCTAATTCTTAATTTTTGCCAAAATTGATAGCAAATTGTCATTACAAAAGGAAATCTCTTTATTTTGAGAAGATAGTAATTGAGTTTTGACTATATAATTACATTTTCCCCCAGTAGGGCCATATAGTCACTTAAGATATGAATATGTTATCATTTTACCTGAAGAGATGCACGGGGCCCTCAAACAAGGTAGTACCCCTAGAATTGGGGTGGAGACCACGTGTATCTCATGATCCTATGATTCTTTTAAATTCTCTTCTCAACTTTCTGCTCTCGCTTTCCTGATACATAACAAAGATGAGAATATTTGTTGATGGTGGTAAATATGCAACATATAAGATCATCTCCTACAACCTTTTGGATATGATGCTAATTAATTAATGTTTTCATGATGGAGTACATGAAATGAATTGTAGATGTTTTCTTATTCTCCTACGCATGATGATGCCAGTAGAAGAGTGATTTATAGATTCCTTAGAAGTTTTTAGACTACTTGGATTCTTTTATAAATGGCATCTTTTAGGAATCAAATAAATCCCTGTATTGTAGGAAAGGAAAATATGTCTTTTTTGCATGGTTTCTAATGTTGATCTGTGTATTTTGGTCCCCAAATAAACACAGACATATTTGAAGACATAGAAAAAAACTTTACACTCACCCAAGAACAGATCTTAGATCTAACATAATTCAATTCCGTAATTCACATAAACTTCCAAGAAGTTGCAGCTAACTTCCATATATGAATAAGATCAGTAACATTCAGAAATCATTCCTTGTGTTTGCACTTTAATTCTTGAATTTCTGGAGTTGTCACATAGTCAAAGTGTAAGTAAACAGCAGAGGCAAATATAATAGATCTCCCCTGCAAGTCAAACAATATGGATAGAAAGTCTATAAATTTATTATTTATGAAAAAGCTAATATTCTAGAAACTAAATTAGAAAGTATTTGGTCAGAAATACTTTCTTACCCAGAATCAATTATTCTTTGTTAGGATAATTGCTTCATACAGATAACTGCTTCATACAGTTGTCTAATGAACCTATGGAAAAGCCATTAAACAATAAGCATGTGTAAACATAGCTACCTTAATTAGTAATCAGGTTGTCATAAATCATGACTGCAAGGAATTGCCATTTACATTCATCTGATTAAAACAGTGAAAACTTTAACAATGCCAATTAATGGAGAGATGTAGATCAATAATGTATCATACATGGTTAATAGGAGGATAAAATGGTAAAACCAGTTTGGAAATCAATTGGCCACTGTCTTGTGAAAATGAACATTCACCAGGAGACATGTATAAGAATGTTTATAGCAGCACTGCTCACAATAAGGAAAAGAAAGATAATTTAAGTATCTGTGTAAAATCCAAACAGCCATCAAGAGCGGAATGGATACAAAGAATCATTCAAGAATGTGATATTGCATAAGAGGAAAATTAATGAATCACAACTATATACAACATGTATGAAGCATACCTATTGCTGAATGACAAGAAAATCTCAGAAATCGTATACAGCATAAGAGACTTTTTTAAAAAAGGAAAAAGATAACTCAATATAAAAAAAATGCTTAACCATCTGCTGTTCATAATAAAAACTATTTCTGTTACAAAAAGGTGTAATCACCACAGTAAGCTAGTTAACATGTTAATTACATCTCAAAACAAGAGAAAAAAAGTACAAAAAGCAGTATGATAGATAACTTGGATTGGAGCTATAGACAAGAGGGCAGAATGGGAGGAATGAAAAGATACATATAAAAAATCATCAGTGTTCTAGTTCTTGCCCTGGATGTTGAGTTCACAAACATTTATTCTTTGTTAAATGAATGAATGCACGAACTAAGTAAAATAAAAGAGGGTCATGCATGGATCAGTGTTGATAGTGTATCATGACTCATGAATTAATTCAAATCTGTATAACACAGATTTGTTTAAAAATCAAGCATGAGAACAAAAAATTTTTTAAAGCTATTGCTGATTTCATCTGTTTAATTTTTAATTTTTCCAGTTGAAGAAATAAAAGGCAGAATGAATCTGATTGTATATACTTATAATACATGTAAACAGCAATTGAATGGATATTTATTTTCGGAGGACTTACAATCTCATGTCATTATGAACAATCACAGAATGTGCATCACACAGCTAGGTACTTGACTCTTCTAAATCCAGATTCTATTAGGATTTTGTTTGGAATAAGAGGATGGGCAGGCATATTCCCTCAGAGAAATGACATTTCATTAAAATAATATCTAGATCATTCTGTCAGTAGGGATTGAATCTGCTACGTGATACTATTAGGTTTTTCTCTTTTAATGATGATTCTGTTTCTTACACCCTTGTGTCAGTTTCATTCAGTTCAGTTCAGTTCAGTCACTCAGTCATGTCCGACTGTTTGCGACCCCATGGACTGCAGCATGCCATTCTTTTTTTCCTCCATCTGTATTTTTTTTCTTTCATCCTGTTAAGAAGTTACTGCAAATCTGTGTAAAGGTAATATTATAACTATTACCTATATTAAGCAATCAGAATCTATGGCTATCTGGACTGAATTAAATGGAAAAACTGGTCAGTCATTTACTTTATGTGATTTATATCAACTTTATCTGAACAATTTAAACCTCTGAACTCTAAGTTTAGAGCTATATCTCAATAGGGAGTTGTGTTCTTCATAAATAAAATTCAGACTCTCTGGTCTCCCATGCTGAATGATTAAACGTCCAGAACAGTCAAAACTCATAGTTGGAACAGACCGTACACAAGGTGTCACGTTCTGGTGTGTGTATGTGTGTGTGTGCGTTAGGAGTGTTTTGCAGGGAGGCCATGCACAGAGATAGATCTGAATATCTTTGTACACTTTACCCAAGTGACCCTATGAATAGAAGCAGAACAGCACCTTCTGTTTGCTTGTTTCTTTCAGGCCTTTATTACAAATTGTAGGTTTTTTAAAAAATCTCTTTATATTCCTTTTGTTGTTGTTGTTAGTGTCCTATTTAAAAACTTTGGCTCCCCAGGACAGGGGTTATTGCTCACCATTGCATGGCATGTAATTCAATGTCAGCTCCAAGGCCGGGTGGCAAACATGTGTTGCATGATTGACGAGCCCTCTCCCATTAGGCAATGAGACTGCTTTTGCAATTGGTCTCCTTAAATAGCACTACTTACTTGTTAAAAACGTGCTTTCCACATTGGCTTAGATCTTTCATTGGCATAAACCCCTTGCCACTCTGCTCTGACACAGATCACTTTCTGACCACTCCACAGTTTTCTGACCTCTTCTCACAGGGAGACATATTGGCAATTGCATCCGTTTTCATTCAACAGCACTATCCTGCCCTACCCCTACCTCTAAATTGCAGTTCTTTGATTCTTTATTACCCATCTAACGTGCCCCAGCCTGGTCTGGGATTCCACAAAAGTCCTTGGCTTTAGATTATAAATAGGGTCGCAACTCAAGTGGAGTCTTGTCTGCCTGTTTACTAGGCTCCTTTCAAGACTGTTCAAACCCAAATAGCCAGGGGAGAGATGGAAACTTAATTTGTTTCAGGCTTCTATGCCTGGAGGCAAGGCAGACTCTGTTTCCCATGAGCAGACTACTAAATGTTTTCACTCTGGGTGAGCAGCAAAGTCTTCGTGCACAGGACATATAGAGACTTTCTAGCAAGTACAGCTCATACTCAAATAATAGGCTTACCTGTCTTATATGGAACACGACCCACGTACCCAGGAGGTTGAGCAATTCTTTGCTTGTTCAATACGTTAATCCTCAACTCAGTTAAACAGAGGCCCTGGCACACAGTGCAGAAAGTACAGCAAACACTCCGTGTGCCAAACACGATGGGGCTTTTGCCTGCTCTCCTCTTCCTCCATCAGTCTCTACTGGAATAATGAGTTTTAAAGTCATTTCTGCTGTCCTGGAAGCTGTTATTGTTGAGACAAAACCCTACCATCAGGGCAAACCAAACTGTTATGCAATATTGAAGCCAGTCGTTAGAAGGAAAGACTCTTAGGCAAGAATTAAGTTTGAAATTGTAATGTGTTAAGTGACATAATATGAAAGAATTACTGTTTTGTGATCCATGTAGAAAGAGAGATGGTACACTGAGTGTGTCCCAATGATTTAATTCAGTTCAGAAATTATTTATGAGCACCGATCATGACGCCTTGAATTAGACTATATGTTAGACACTGACGAGAAGAGAATGGATTCTGCTTAGGAAGCCCACAGTTTGGATGCTGACTGATTCACACAGGCCAGTGCAACACCTGTGATTAATACAGAGAACAGCATGTAGTAAGCATTTAATAACCTGTGTGTTTTTGTGTTATTTTTGCATTATTATTATTAATGTGACAAGTATCCTATTTCTGCTAAGTGTCAATTACAGGCCTGGCTGAATATTTTTTATTACATCTATGGGAGGCTTACTAGAGAAAGTAATATATGAACTGATTCTTGAATAGTGATCCTGCTAGTAGGAAGCAGGGAAGGACATTTAGACAGAGGGGATGGCACGTACAAAACATCCCTGGCATAAAGGAGCAGCCACTTACTTCAGTGGCAGGAAGTGTCTAGATCCCTCCTGGCAGGTGAGGGCACACATGGCAAGAGAACAGTCCACCCTACTCTAGTCCAGACTTGGTGGTCCTTGTCCAGGATAGACCAGACCAGGATAACGTGAGACAGTGCAGGCAGAGGGAGGTTTTGAAACACAGCAAATGAATGCACCCAAAGTAAGCAGAAAGCATCCAGTGGTCAAGTTTGAAGAGCCAGCTGAATCTGTGGGTGGGATAATGAGTAATTCAGTGAAACGTCAATAGGGATTGGAAAGATATCAAATGCAGATCTGGAATTAAGTTGGAAGGGAGGGTATTTCATTTGGATTACGATTGCCACCACTGAAAATAGATGAAACAAGATGGAAAAGCACCAGCTAGGAAGCATTGCAAAATTCAGGTAGGTGATAACGACCTGAAATCAGGCAGTAGTACTGGGTTCAAGTGTGAGAAAAGTTTAGGAAGCAAAATGCATCACACTTGATAAACAATGGAATGTGAGGCTGAAAGGATAGGTATAGAAAATGCTGCTGTGGTGCTCAGGGTCAACACTCTGCAGAATGTGGGATATAGACTGAACTGGTAAATGATTTATGTTGACCTGACAGCTAGAATACATGAGTCTCGAAACCAAAGAGAAGGACTTGGCCTCTCTTCATCATCATTCTTTAAGACCAACCCTTCTGTGGATTTATGTTTCCCATCACTTTTGGCTCTGCCAAATCTGAGGTCCAAATTCTTAGTGGGGCAGTTAGTGGACATAAAAGTGATCCATTCATTAGTGGACTGAACTTGTACCTCTACTTGAAATTACCACATCACTTTGTGATCCTCAGGCCAGGTAAAAATTCAGGGGAATATGGCCCTGACAATGAATAAACATGAAATCTGTTCAGTTCCAAAAGAGAAACATATAAAAGAATGTCGTGAAAATCTAGAAGATGGGGAAATTTGGTAAGATTCAGAAGCGAAAGATGAAAGACCAAAAGATGGCAATGCATAAGATTAATTAAGAACAAATAATAATAGCAGAGAGCTACTTATTATTTTATTGCAAGAAAATATTTAAAAATACCCTTTAGAAAGTGTCCTTATTGGATTAATAAAGGTACATCTGTATTTTTGTTGTTGCTGTTCAGTTGCTAAGTCATGTCCAACTCTTTGCAAACCCATGGACTGTAGCACATCAGGCTCCTCTGTCCTCTACTATCTCCCAGAGTTTACTCAAATTCTTGTCCATTGAGTCAGTGATGCTATCTAACCATCTCATCCTCTGCCGGCCCCTTCTCCTTTTGCCTTCAATCTTTCCCAGTGTCAGAGTCTTTTCCAGTGAGCTGTCTCTTTGCATCAGGTGGCCTAAGTATTGGAGCTTCAGCTTCAGCAACAGTTGCTGTTGTTGTTCAGTCACTCAGTCCTGTCCGACTCTTTGCAACCCCATGGACTGCAGCACGCCAGGCTTCCCTGTCCTTCACCATCTCCCAGAGCTTGCTCAAACTCTTGTCCATTGAGTCAGTGATGCCATCCAACCATCTCATCCTCTGTTGTCCCCTTCTCCTCTTGCCTTCAGTCTTTCCCAGAATCAGGGTCTTTTCTAATGAGTCTGCTCTTCGCATCAGGTGATCAAAGTACTGGAGCTTCAGTTTCAGCATCAGTCCTTCTATCCTGAATATTCTATCCTGAATATTCAGGGTTGATTTCCTTTAGGATTGACTGGTTTGATCTCCTTGCAGTCCAAGGGACTCTCAAGAGTGTTCTCCAACACCATAGCTCAAAAGCATCAATTCTTCAGTGCTCAGCCTATTTTAATGGTCCAACTCTCACATCTGTACATGACTACTGGAAAAATCATAGGTTTGACTCTATGGACATTTGTCAACAAAGTAATGTCTCTGCTTTTTAATATGCTGTCTAGGTTTGTCATAGCTTTCTTCCAAGGAGAGAGCGTCTTTTTTTTTTTTCTGGCTGCAGTCACCATCTGCAGTGATTTTGGAACCCAAGAAAATAAAGTCTGTCTAGTTATATTTTATTGGATTTGGTGATATTGTTTCACCATTATTTTTAATAATGAAGAAGGAAAAAAACCCCTGGTAGCAAAATTCTAACACAATATTTTTAAATGTGATGTGGAAAATATTTTTCTTGTGTATTTTCACCTTATTATTTAGAGTCGTGATATCTTAGGTATTCGAAATTATTTTTAATACAATGGTGGAGACAATTTAGAAAGCATTTGCTCCAATGCCTAATGAGGAAAATGAGATTGAAAGTGGTTAAACGACTTGTCCAAGGTCGATCATCTAATAAATAGTAAAAACATGGAGCTAGAGTCCAGGTTTGTTTGATGTTAGGACTGGAGTTTCCAGCATCTTTTGAATAATTCACACACTGTGTTCTTCATGGGCTTTTTCAGGATTTAACATTTAGTAACGCTTACCTCACATGTGTTAAAGAGTTAAATCTGGAAGAGTTAAATAGATTTGGAAGAGTTTGGAAGAGTTAAATAGATTCAATGCTGTTGTCTTGACCTTGTGCTGATTTTCCCCTTTCTCTGACAAGATTAAGTTTCATATTTCAGGCACAATTAAAAGACAATCATGTAATAAACTGATATGAAACATCAGCTTAACTTGAGTTATCCTTTTTTCTATACAGTTGGTATTTATGGTTCCATTCTCCAGCAGAGAGAATATTTTGGCTTAAGTAGTGTTGATGACAATATATGTTATGATTACAAGCGTGAGTCCTGGAGTCAGATACGATTGGCATCAAGATTTAGTGGTGACATCACCTGTGTTGACCCGTACAAGTGAATTGACCCCTCTGAACCTCAGGCTCTTCATATGAAAAGGAGGGTTAATAATAAGATTTTAGGATTTTTGTGAGGATTATATCAGTTAGCGCAAGTAAAACATTAGCCCACCTTGAAGACTATAGTGAACTCCTGGTGACACATGCCTGCGTGCTAACTCACTGAAGTCATGTCCGGCTCTGTGAGATCCTATGGACTATAGCCCACCACGCTCCTCTATCCATGGGAGTCTCCAGGCAAGAATATCAGAGTGGGTTGCTGCGCCCTCCTCTCTGATGACACACAACCTCAGTAAATTCAGTAGCCCTGGTATCTATGTTAGTAGAAATCATAATAGTACTAGTACCAGTTGTTGTAATTAAAAGATCATTTTGCAAAAACAAGTAACTCATGACTTTCATAAAGATGTACAAATGAACATGTATTAAATTTTATTTAACTTGTTAATCTGGGTGAAGGGATCAAGCAAATGCTATAACCAGTTCAAAAGACAACCCAAAGACTAGAGATATTTATCAATAAGGAATATCAAAATGGATGGGAAAATGGAGGCAAAATTGACCTCTTCCATAGAGAGGAGGGAGATCAATTGGACGACCAGCGGATAAAACTTGCATGTCTGAAAGCCAGATTAATCTTTGTATTACTCTCAGTTATCTACAGCTTAGAGAGTTGTAAAAGAGCTTCCACAGAACCAACATTTTTAAATGGAGAGGGATGTGCTATAGACAATGTGTGCTTTCCCACTGAAATGCAACTTTTCTACACATAGTGTGGTAGTGGTAATATTTTGGGGTCACAAGTAACATGTGTGATGTAAACATTACTAAAAACAGGTTAAATCCTGAAAAAGCCCACAAAGAACACAGTGTGTAAATTATTCAAAAGGTTCTGGAAACTCTGGTCCCAGCTTCAAACAAACCTGGATTCTAGTTCCATGTTTTTACTATTTATTAGATGATCGACCTTGGACAAGTCATTTAACCATCTTCAGTCTCATTTTCCTCATGAGGCATCAGAGCAAATGCTTTCTAAAGCATCCACTCCCTTTGCCCACCCTCTGATCCTGGACTCACATTTATAGACAAAAAGCAGGGATTGTTGATGTGAATTATTACGCAATGTCTCTTGTGGATAGTCTACAAGTGGATAATTGAGACTTGGCTACAAATGAGCAGTATGATTAGAATTACTGACCTAAACAATCCCTGCAAATGGCAAGTCTTCAGGGCCTTTGAAATGTCACCCATTTTACTGTGTATATTTAATGAAATGCTAATGTAATTTTGCTAAACATGCAGTTCTTGTCATTACACATGACAGATTGGAAATATGAGTTTCTGATGGTAGTAAACTGTCATAGAAATAGTGATTAAGCACTACAATTATGGGAACACCTACCTTTTATATTAGAAAGTCATTTTTTTTCCCCAGCTTGTGTCAATTAAAATTGTAAGGGACTATGAATGTGAGGCAAAGGATGTGTGTTGAAAGTATGGTTTAAGAACATTCAACTCAAACTTTGCTTGCATGGTGTCATTTGTGAGGGCAGTGTTTACTCTATGGTACCATGGTCACCTTGTTTGACTTTGTATGTCATTCCCTCAATTTTGTGTGTGAGATCATCTGAGATATCTGAACAAATGCTGGATAATGAGTGGCTTGCTTTTATAAAATGATTTTTTATTATGGAATAAAACTTTTAGTATAATGTTTGCTATGAGATTTTAAAAATAATCTACTATAAAAACAGACAGGAAGCTGCATAAAACGATGTCTCAAGCTTAATGGATTATTATGATGCATCTAACTCAGATTAAGAAATGGAGTTTGGATCCTCCAGGTATCTGGTCTCAATCATAACATTCTTCCTCCTTCCTAAAGGAAATTGTTCTGTTTGATAATCACTTTCTTTGATTTCTTCACAGTTTTATAAATATGCTGCTAAATATGGTCAAATATCCCTGCATGGGAGGGATCTTCCTTGGTTAGAAGCACTATTCTGAGAAGTCCTTAAGACATAAATACCCTTGGAGGAAAGAAGGAATTTGCCTGTAGTTTGCATATTAAACATCTAACCCATCATTAAATTCCAGCAGTGGTTTAACATGACCACACTGTCTAGCATAACAGAGTAACAGATGTAGCTATGTAAACATATATTCATCTTTACATAATTTTTAATGGTTTAAATATTCATTCTTTTTGAACACTTGATGTATATAGTGTCTTCCTGGTGTTATTAAAGATCTGTAATTATGTCCTACAAATCTAGCTATTATTTACAGTTGAGGTTTGTCATGAGATTTTCATTTCTTTCTATCCATCTACCTATGCCATTTAAATATAAAGCTGTGTTACATAAATAGACCTATGGTATATAAAATATCTTGTGTTGTTTGGATATTATATGATGCACATGGCCATGTTTCTTTAATGTATTTTCCTATATACTTCTCTCTTTTTGAAATAAATAGTTCAAATATACTTTTAAAGGCCAAGGACTTACAAAGAAAACTATCCACAATACCATTTATCTCAACAAAAATGAATAATAACTTTTTAAAATTATAAAATATCATGTCACTGTTGAAGGGAAATTACAATTTGAATTGTTAGTGAATGAAATATATTGAATCTAAATCTTGAACTGCACTGTATTTTACCAAGAGTGACTTTTGCAGCTAAAGCACTGTCATCTGAACAAAGACTGCAGTTTCTGGAAGGGAATATTTTTCATGTTTTAGTAATTCACAGCACTGTTTTCCATTGACAGAATGAGGGGGATAATTTAGATACGAGTCTCTCATAGGATTGTCCGTTCTCATAGTGGCCCCCTAGTGGTCAGATGGACTTTGCATGTGCTTCTTGCCTGAGTGTTTTAAAAACTGTGTGTGTCTGTGTGTGTGTGTGTGTAATTTTGAAAGGAGAGAAGGTGAAAGACTTTCAGAGGGTATGATGGAATAAATGCTAGTGTATTCCTTTCTTCACAGACAGAATTACTCTTAAGTCCACTGAAAGCTGTTCTATCAGTTACGGTCTCAGTTGTAGTGATCCAGGGGTCTTGATTCAGTGTAGCTAGGTTACAGAAACCAGAAGACTATGGCCTGAGCCCTTGATAGTCCAGCCTCTAGGTCAATTTGGATTTTAATTTCTTATTTTATAAAGCTGGAAATCATAATAAATGAACTGTCCAGGCCCTTTATAATCCTCCTGACTGCATATAAAGTGTAAAGTGTTAGTCGTTCAGTCATGTCCAGCTCTTTGCAACCCCATGGGCTACAGCCTGTTAGGGTCCTCTGTCCATGGAATTCTCCAGGCAATACTGGAGTGTGTTGACATGTTCTTCTCCAGGGAATCTTCCTGACCCAGGGACTGAACCCAGGTCTCTTACATTGCAGGCAAATTCTTTACCATCTGAGCCATATAGCACTATAAAATAAACTCTCCCATCAGTAGCTCCCTCAGAAGGCAAATGCTTACATAAATAATCCAGTTAAAGGATTTTGATTTTGAAATGGTTGGAGAAGAAATGAGCAAGTTCTAGTCTCTTCTAATGACATACTTGCAGTACTTTTTCTCCAAAATTAAATTTTAAAACGTTAATTCATTTTTCAAAATGTTACTGAGTCTACAGTAGACAATCTACTTTGTTAGATACTGAGGTGGAGAAACGAAGACAAAAAACACACACAATCTGTCATAAATGAGTCGGCGGTTTGTAGATGAAGATTAAAGTGACCCACTCTGAAAAAACATTTGAACTTGACAAGATAAATATAACATGAAATAGTTATTTGAACCATAACAGAAATGTTGAAGGTCATGCTTTCATGCAGTTCACTTACATAAAACAAGCCAATTACACGTGCATGCACACAGACATATAATCATTTGCGGCCTGAGTTCTTTATCTATTGTGAGTACAAATTAGTAGTTATTTTGCCTAAATTGAGTGCTTTAGGTGTATATCTCACTTAACTGGTATAACAATGCTGCAAGAGAAACATTATTATGATTTGTGTTTTACATCTGAGTAGGTGAAGCACCAAATCCCAGCTAATTTCCTCAAGTGACAAAGCCAGCCAGATATGAGATTGGGATTTGTCTCCTTAGCTTATGTGCTTAACCATTTGACTATGTATGGCTTTACTTTTGGTGCCCTTCCTGGTTGAACTGCTGTAATACTTAGGTCAAACACCACTGTTCTAGAGGTAAGTACTGGTCAGATGGCAGAAATGTTAAGGATTTAACTGAAGCAGAAGAGATTAAGAGGAAGTGGCAAGAATATACAGAAGAACTATACAAAAAAAAAATATATGATACCAGAAGATGAGCCCCTCGGTTGCTCGGTGTCCAATATGCTACTGGGGAAGAGCAGAGAAATAGCTCCAGAAAGAAAGAAGAGGCTGGGCCAAAGTGGAAATGATGCTCACCTGTGGATGTGCCTGGTGGTGAAAGTCAAGTCTGATACTCTAAAGAACAATATTGCTCAGGAACCTGGAGTATTAGGTCCATGAATCAAGATTAACTGGACATGGTCAAGCAAGAGATGGCAAGAGTAAACATCGACATTTTAGGAATCAGTGAACTAAAATAGACAGGAATGGGTGAATTTAATTCAGATGACCATTATATCTACTACTGTGGGCAAGAATCCCTTAGAAGAAATGGAGTATCCCTCATAGTCAACCAAAGAGACTGAAATGCAGTACCTGGGTGCAATCTCAAAAACAATAGAATGATCTTGGTTTGTTTCCAAGGCAAACCATTCAATATGACAGTAATCTAAGTTAATGCCCCAACAACACAATGCCAAACAAGCTGAAGCTGAAGGTTCTATGAAGACTTACAAGACTTTGTAGAACTAACACCAAAAAAAAATTTCCTTTTCATCATAGGGGATTGTAATGTAAAAGTAGAAAATTGAGAGATACCTAGAATAACAGGGAAGTTTGGCCTTAGAGTACAAAATGAAGCAGGGCAAAGACTAACAGAGTTTTGCCAAGAGAACACACTGGTCAGAGCAAACACTCTTTCCCAACAACACAAGAGATGACTCGACACAGGGACATCACCAGATGGTCAATACCGAAATCAGATTGATTATATTCTTTGTAGCCGAAGATGGAGCAGCTCTATACCATCAGCAAAAACAAGACCTGGAGATGACTGTGGCTTAGATCATGAACTCCTTATTGTAAAATCAGGCTTAAATTGAAGAAAGTAGGGAAAATCACTAGACCATTCAGGTATGACCTAAATCAAATCCCTTATGATTATACACTGGAGGTGACAAATAGATTCAAGGGATTAGATCTGGTAGACAGAGAGCCTGAAGATCTATGGACAGAGGTTCATAACACTGTACAGGAAGTGGTGACCAAAACCATCCCCAAGAAAAGAAATGCAAGAAGGCAAACTGGTTGTCTGATGAGGCCTTAGAAATAGCTGAGAAAAGAAGAGAAGTGAAAGGTAAAGGAAAAAGGGAAAGATATACTCACCTGAATGCAGAATTCCAGAGAAAAGCAAGGAGAGGTAACAAAGCCTTCTTAAGTGAACAATGCAAAGAAATAGAGGAAAACAATAGAATGGGAAAGACTAGAGTTCTATTTAAGGAAATTGGAGATACCAAGGGAGCATTTCATGCAATGATGGGCACAATAAAGGACAGAAAGAGCACAGACCTCATAGAAGCAGAAGAGGTTAAGAAGAGGTAGCAAGAATACACAGAATTATACAAAAAAAGGTCTTAATGGCCCAGATAACCATGATAGTGTGGTCATTCACCTAGAGCCAGACATCCTAGAGTGTGAAGTGGGCCTTAGGAACTAGCATTACTATCAACAAAGCTAGTAGAGGTGATGAAATTCCAGCTGAGTTATTTTAAATCCTAAAAGATGATGCTGTTAAAGAGTTACACTCAATATGACAGCAAATTTGAAAAACTCAGGAGTGGCCACAGGATTGAAAAAAGTCAGTTTTCATTCCAATCCCAAAGAAAGGCAATACCAGATATTCAGATGATACCTCTCTAATAGCAGAAATTGAAAAGGAACTAAAGAACCTCTTGATGAAAGTGAAAGAGGAGCGTGAAAAGCTGACTTGAAACTCAACATTCAAAAAACTAAGATCATGGCATGTGGTACCATCATGTCATGGCAAACATAAGGGGAAAAAGTGGAAACACTGACAAATTTTATTTTCTTGCACTTCAAAATCACTGTGGACAGTGACTGCAGCCATGAAATTAAAAGACGTTTGCTCCTTGGAAGGAAAGCCATGACAATCCTAGACAGTGTATTACAAAGCCACAGTCATCAAGACAGTATGGTACTGGCACAAAGATAGAAATATAGATCAATGGAACAAAATAGAAAGCCCAGAGATAAACCCACGCACATATGGACACCTTATCTTCGACAAAGGAGGCAAGAAATTACAATGGAGAAAAGACAATCTCTTTAACAAGTGGTGCTGGGAAAACTGGTCAACCACTTGTAAAAGAATGAAACTAGAACACTTCCTAACACCATACACCAAAATAAACTCAAAATGGATTAAAGATCTAAACGTAAGACCAGAAACTATAAAACTCCTAGAGGAAAACATAGGCAAAACACTCTCCGACATAAATCACAGCAGGATCCTCCATGACCCACCTCCCAGAATATTGGAAATAAAAGCAAAAATAAACAAATGGGACCTAATTAAAATTAAAAGCTTTTGCACAACAAAGGAAACTATAAGCAAGGTGAAAAGACAGCCTTCAGAATGGGAGAAAATAATAGCAAACGAAGCAACAGACAAACAATTAATCTCAAAAATATACAAGCAACTTCTGCAGCTGAATTCCAGAAAAATAAACGACCCAATCAAAAAATGGGCCAAAGAACTAAACAGACATTTCTCCAAAGAAGACATACAGATGGCTAACAAACACATGAAAAGATGCTCAACATCACTCATTATTAGAGAAATGCAAATCAAAACCACAATGAGGTATCATTTCACACCAGTCAGAATGGCTGCTATCCAAAAGTCTACAAGCAATAAATGCTGGAGAGGGTGTGGAGAAAAGGGAACCCTCTTACACTGTTGGTGGGAATGCAAACTAGTACAGCCACTATGGAGAACAGTGTGGAGATTCCTTAAAAAACTGGGAATAGAACTGCCATATGACCCAGCAATCCCACTGCTGGGCATATACACCGAGGAAACCAGAATTGAAAGAGACGCGTGTACCCCAATGTTCATCGCAGCACTGTTTACAATAGCCAGGACATGGAAGCAACCTAGATGTCCATCAGCAGACGAATGGATAAGGAAGCTGTGGTACATATACACAATGGAATATTACTCAGCCATTAAAAAAAATACATTTGAATCGGTTCTACTGAGATGGATGAAACTGGAGCCCATTATACAGAGTGAAGTAAGCCAGAAAGAAAAACAACAATACAGTATACTAATGCATATATATGGAATTTGAAAGATGGTAACGATAACCCTATATGCGAGACAGAATAAGAGACACAGATGCATAGAACAATTTTATGGACTCTGAGGGAGAAGGTGAGGGTGGGACGTTCTGGGAGAATAGCATTGAAACATGTATATTATCATATGTGAAACAGAACACCATTCCATGTTCGATGCATGAGACAAGGGCTCAGGGCCGGGGCAATGGGATGACCCAGAGGGATGGGATGGGGAGGGAGGTGGGAGGGGGGTCCAGGAAGGGGAACACATGTAAACCCATGGCTGATTCATGTCAATGTATGGCAAAAACTATTACAATATTGTAAAGTAATTAGCCCCCAACTAAAATAAATAAATTTATAAAAAAAAAAGAAAGAGAAAGACAAATACTGTATATTAACGCATATATATATATATATATATATTTGGAATTTAGAAAGATGGTACCAACGATTCTACAGGCAGGGCAGCAAAGGAGACACAGATGTAAAGAACAGACTCTTGGACTCCGTGGGAGAAGGCGAGGGTGGGATAATTTGAGAGAAAAACACTGAAACACATGTAAAATAGATAACCCATGCAAGTTGGATGCATGAGGCAGGGCGCACAAAGTCAGTGCTCTGGGACAACCCAGACGGATAGGATGGGGAGGGAGGTGGGAGGGGGGTTTAGGATGGTGGGGACAGATGTATGCCTGTGGCTAATTCACGCTGATGTATGGCAAAACCATCACAATGTTGCAAAGTGATTATCCTTCAAATAAATAAATTAAAACAAACAAACAAACAAACAAACAAAAAAATATGTAATCAAGCTCATGGAATGGATTGGTGGTTGCTGGAGGGGGGAATGGAGGAGGTGAAATAAATGGGTGAACTGTTAAAAATAAATAAATAAATAAATAAAATAAATAAATTTATAAAAAAAATAAAAAAATAAAAAATAAAAAGCAGAGACATTCCTTTCCCG